>NC_136065.1:531136404-541136404 GCF_964261635.1 Lissotriton helveticus
CAGTGATGATATGCATAAACTCATCCACCTCCAAAAAAAACTAGCGAGGGTAGAAGCTCACGGTGAGTTTATGCTCAACTACCTTAAAGTTATAGAGTCATCCCACAGGGATTGCGGGTCCACAATATCCCTGGCCTATTCGTGGACATCAAAGAATTCTTACATAAGTGGAGTATGATAGCCAGTAGATGTTCACGTGATCTTATGATCCTCATCACAGAAACCTCAAAACAATTAGCTCTATCCATAAAAAAGGAAATAGAGGAAATAGAAGATAAAATAAAAAAATCCAACACATTAGAAGAAGCCACTAAACAACTTGAAGACGCCAAGATATTTTATCCTTTGTTGAATACTTAACCAAAAAAGAAAAAAATGATAAATTCACAAAAGATAAAAGATTTCATTCCATTGAACGCACATATCCATATCTTGGCGATGGCTTCTACAAACAGGAACACTATCAAGGAGAATCTAATCCCAATTTCCAAAAAATTAACACCTTCACAGATTCGTCTGATTCAGAAGGAGAAGGAAGTTCTAATTATCATGATGAAGGACCTTACAACCCTCAAAATAGTCGTAGAAACATGCGTCAACCTTTTTTAGGCCAGCGAGGTGCGAGACTGGGACGTGAAAGGGTAAGATTCCAGAACTAATCCCAGGGGTCATTATCAGAACCATCAATATCCCCCAAACCCCACCACTACCTGGAAACTCGCAGCAAACCATACTGGAAACAAGGGATCTAATACCCATCTTTAATTTATCATCTCAAAATCTTGATAAAGCTAGCATATCGCTACTATCAAAAGGACATTCCTTTGTTCCTCATTCCTACACTAATCTCTTTGAATTGCATCAAGACATCCGCTCTTTTTTTAGAAAGATTAGATTGAAAAAATGTTTTGAAAATAAAGGCATAATGGACTCTGACAATAGAATTGAAAATATAGTAGCCTTGCCCTCCACCTTTACCCCTTCCTAGAACAAATAGGCCCAGAAGTTGCCATCTTTGAAAAAGTTGTTTTACACAGATTGGAACAAGCCCTTCAGTTTGTCCCTAAACCCAGATATAACATCACCAAAGAAGAATTTTCTTCCCTTACTACTTTTAAAAACAACAAAACATTGACCATCAAATGTTGCGATAAAGGAGGAGGTATTGTCATTATAGACTCTAAAGATTACGAAAACAATATGCTAAAGATGCTAAATGATCTAACTTTTTACAAAAGAGTTACAGTTAAACCTACCGAGAGAATCATCAGAACTATTCAAAATATTACCACCAAGGCCCTTGAGGCAGGTATTGTAACTAACAAAGAATATGATTTTCTGAATAAATCAGACAAGAAAATATCCTGTATATATGGTGTACCTAAGATACACAAAAATCAATTAGATCCCCCATATCGCCCTATAGTCTCTACTATAGGTACACATACAGAGGCTATCTCTAAATATACTGACAACATTCTGAGACCTTACATCCCTTTCAGTCCTTCGTATATCAAAGACACAGGAGATATAATATCTAAGGTAGAACAACTTACGTATAACCCTCTTACAGACATTCTAGTAACTCTAGATATTGAATCACTATACAGCAACTTCCCCCAAATGGAAGCGATAGATGCAGTTATGTGGTTCATAGACCAGCACAATATACCTTGTTCTAAACCTTTTATTCATGAATGCCTCCTCCTTGTTTTAAAAGAAAATGTATTCGAATTTGGAGAGTTTTTATACCTCCAGACAAAGGGTGTAAGCATGGAGGCCTCTGTAGCTCCATCAATTGCGAATATATACATGTCGTTCTTTGAGTCCAAGTTCATTTACAATGAAATTGCCCCCTTTTATGAGTCTGTTTCCCATTGGAACCGATATATTGATGACATCTTTTTTATATGGACCGATGGGGAACAGACTCTGAAAGAATTCCTTATCTGGCTAAATTTGACTAATGTCAATCTCCGTTTCTCAGCCCATACTAATTGTCAACAAGTGGAATTTCTGGATATTCTCATCAGACACAACTGTGGGAAATTAGAGGTAGATCTATATATCAAACCTACGGCAAGAAACACCTTCCTCCATTTCCATAGTTACCACCCCAGAAACCAAAAAAACAGCATCCCCTTTTCACAATTCCTTAGAGTCAGGCGCAACTGCACTAATTTAAAAGATTATGACACTCAAGCTACAGTTATGAAGAAAACATTTCTAGACCGAGGATACCCCCACCGATTGATCAGAGAAGCCTACAAGAGGGCACGTTTCTATGATAGAGACTCCCTACTCAATGCTACAAAATCAAAACAAGATCCCCAACTTGTACGCATAACTAAACATTCCACATTGGACTCTACCATTAAACAAGTCATTAATTCTAATTGGCATCTGTTAAATGTAGAACAGAAAAAGATACCCAAGCCTCTCTTTGCCCACCACCGCAATAAGAACCTTAAAGACATAATAGTACAATCCAGACACATTGCAACCACCAAGAATCCACATTTCATTCAGAAATCTATTGATTGCACCAACCCAGTTAAAGGTACCACACGTTGTGCTGCCTGTTCATCTTGTAATAGTATCCTCTCAGGGGAAACTATGCAGTTTAACAACTTTAAAATCTGTGCACAAGAACTATGGACATGTAGCACATGTAACGTCATCTATCTCATTACATGTCCGTGTAAGTTAGGATACGTGGGGGAAACCTCACGGGCGATTAAGACCCGTCTTACAGAACATAGGTCGGCCATTAAAACTGGTAAAAACTCAGCGCCTTTAGTTAGCCACTTTCTAGAATTTAAACATTCTCCCACAGATATCAAATGGCGTATCCTGGAAAAGATTCATATGACCAATAACAATGGCGGGGATCTAATTCGCAAAAAAAGAGAGGTGTTCTGGATATTCTCTCTTGGCACTTTCCAACATGGTCTTAATAACGAACTGCCATGGGAGCATGCCATCATATAGACCTTTGTCAGGTATCTCACTCCTTTAGTCAGTCTATTCATCTTGAATATACCTTCCTTTCAGGCTACCCACACATAAGGCCTCCCTTAGATAAACTAGACTCATCATTGATCTGCTCTCCCAGACTGTTTCAATTATTTATTTTTATTCACATTATCCCCCCTTATTCGTGACACCTTCATGTATCTGCTGTCAACCTTTCTTCATAATAAACATGTTATAGTACAATTTTGGTTTTTAATTTATAAGTGTCATATTGCCCGAATTACATCTTATTACAGACATTTTCATATTACATTCAAAAGTGACTACTGTCTTTTCCATCTCGATTCCAAATATAAATACACCTTTCCCTTTAAGAATAGGCGGGACATATATGCTCGTCCAATCAATATGCTACTTATATAAACCAACCGACAGCAACCTTTTATCGGTTGCTGCCGGTTTTCGAAACGATAGACACGCACAAGAGACTCCTCAAGTCCCACATTAAGGTATGTACTCTGTTCGTGAGCCTTCGGCCGCGTAATTTATAACTACTCGTCACCACTACGTATATTTTCTCATTTGTTATGCCTTTGTTTTCATTTAAGACATTGGCAGCATGGGTAGTGGAAACTGACTCTCTTGAAAGCGACATAGCCGCAAGAACGCGCCGCTTCCTGTGGAGTGCATCCCTATCGACGTACTACTCTAGCCCAGGTACTTCTATTATTATTCTTTAGACCCTAAGGCTCATTATCTTACTCTGTTTGCCGGTTCATAAAAAGTTTTACTCTTGCTTTTATTTACGGCAGACATCAAACTAGAATAGCCCTCCGCCAGCCATACAGCAAGCTTCAAATTTCTATGTAAAACATCACGGCGCATAGATTGACCTGCTTGGCAGACGACAATCCAATATAATACAGGTACCATTGCCACAAGTTCATCGCTCATATCGTGAATCAACACTGATACCAGCTGCTAGAATTTAACATTTTTGTTTAATTTCTGTAGGAGAAAACAACAGTGCTAAAATACGCATGTTCGCCGACTGTGTCCATTATCCGTAACATCTAACCTCATTGCTTTTTATAAGCATACGTTAGAGGTAATTTTCATTTTTTCTTTAATTGCATGCCTTAATCGTATCACTTATGACATACGGGCGTTTTCCAAATAGAAATAATTCTGTTCATGAGTATAGCCCTCGATAGCCATCGCAAAATAGGATTAACTACCCCAATTCAAAACTTATAGCCCTATATAATATCTTAGGGACTCAGTTAATAAAGCAAATTCGATGCTCCCTATACCCTAATATTTGTTTATTCTATAACAACTGGCAACATTTCAGTTGTGACTATAGTTACCTAAAAGCCTTTAGTATCATCATAGCTCCATCAACGGATAATTGATTGTACATTCTTATGATTCTTTCAGCTGTTATAGTCGTTTCACTCAAATCATGACCGGCCATTTGATCTAAGATCTCTGATCAACATTCATCATTTCCACTTTTGCTTATTGAATAATTACGAGGTAAGATACACCAGGTATACATTAGTATGAAAATGCCTCGCAAATAGACCATGTCCCCTTATAATTTCTGTCATAAATAAGTGATTTGCAGACAAGCTAGGCCTGTTCTCACATAGGTTAGAGCATATAAATAACTTATAACCTAATGAGCTGCTATAGGGCATCCTCTTTATCGTTTTATCCCTGTTCACACCTCCCCTCTTTTCCTGATTATATACTATCAGCAAGTGAACTACTCTTTATGTTTCTTATTTTGTCCCCTTTTCTCTATCCCTATTTTTTCCTTTGTTGCATTTTTCATTACCTAAAATAAAGTGTATTATGTTTCTGTTCACTATATACACACACGTAGGAATTCTCAACTCAACCTAGGTATGATCATAGGATTCACTATGTTTCTTTTGTAGGCACCACTCTGAGAAATAAGTTTAATAGCGGTATATCTTGTTATACTATCCAGTTTGAAAGCAATGTATGATGTAACAAAACGTTTTTTTATATATGCACTTTATATTGTATCGCATTATATACATGTTTTAAAAAAAAAGATTATTAGCTTATTTTTAGATTCATTAAACAAAGATGGTAAATTCCTGATGAAGACACGACTGTGTCGAAACGCGTAGAAGAAACCGTCTTGTTTTCCCACATCAATTGGGTCATCATCAATATTGTTGATCATATTGTATTTAATTATCGATTTAAAGAAGCTCTATGTATTTTAACATGAACACATGACAAAGCATTTTTATTATTTTGAAGATTTTTGTTATTTCAAGTGCATGTTTTATTTCTTTTTGCTCACATTGCTTTTCTTCATATATTTTGCCTGGGTTTGTTACCTTACATAAAATGTGAAAGCAATTTCATCATCTCCCGCAAACATTTCTCAGCCATAGGACAAGAGCAGGATTTTCTGTGAGACTGCACTCCTACTGGAGAAGGGGATGAGTGATGCTTTCCCAAGTTCTGAAAGACACATGAGCAAGTTCCATCAGTGATACTTAAATAAGGGCCATGGGTTCTCTAATAGAAAGTATATACTAGCAGCAAAACCACCCTTTTATAAAAGAACAAAAAAAGTATACTTATTCAAAAATAAGGCAAAAGGTAACAACATAATTTCTTCTAATTTTCTCTCACAACATAAAAATTTGCACAATAATAAGAGAGGAAAACAGTCAAGTGTAAAGATACCACAGAAAGGCATACGAGTATTACTGAATCTTTCTTCTCTTTCCTGTCTCTCTCAATCAATCAATCAATCAGGGGTTTGTCAGGTGCACTACTCACCCATGAGGGTCTCAAGGCGCTGGGGGGGGGGGGTTGAGAAGCTCTGTCTCAACTGAAGAGCCAGGTCTTGAGGCTCTTCCTGAATGCTTGAAGAGTGGGGGATTGTCTGATGCTGAGGGGGTGTTTGTTCCAGCTCTTGGCTGCGACGTAGGAGAAGCCTCTTCCTCCTGCTTTGGCTCTGCGGATACAAGGGATTTTGGCTAGGGCAAGGTCGGCAGAGCAGAGGATTCTCTTTGGGTGCATAGAAGGGGATTATTTCATTGAGGTATTCGTGTCCAGTGTTGTGGCGGGATTTGTATGCGAGAGTAAGCAGCTTGAAAGTCACTCTCTTTTCGATGGGGAGCCAGTGGAGGCCTCGTAGGTGCTGGGGGATGTGGTCTTGTCGTGGGATGCCGAGGACGAGTCTCGCTGCCGCGTTCTGGATGGTTTGGCGTTTGAGGAGTAGAGATTTGTTGATTCCTGCATAGATGGTGTTTCCCTAGTCCAGTCTGCTGGTTATGATTGCGTGGGTGATGGTCTTTCTGGATTTGGGGGGGGATCCATTTGAATAACCAGAGCAGATCCAGTCAAGGGCATCTCCCTGTATGCCAGCGTTGTGGAGTCTGGCGGCTAGTGTGCAGTGGGAGACGGTGCTGAAGGCTACTGAGAGGTCTATTAGAATGGGGTCTGCCACGTGGCCTTGGTTGAGGAGAGTGCAGATGTCGTCTGTGGAAGCTAGGAGGGTGATCTCGGTGGTGTGGTTGCTGCAGAATCCGGATTTGGAAGTGTTGAGAATCGAGTTGGATTCTATGAAGTTCGTGAGCTGGTTGTTATCAATATTCTCTGTGATTGTGGCTGCAAAGGGGAGGAGAGAGATGGGTCTGTAGTTTTTTAGGTTCATTGGATCTGCGGAGGGCTTCTCGAGGAGGTGTTTTACTTCTGCAAGTTTTCCATTGTCAGGGAAAGTGCCTGTTTTGAGGGTGCAGTTGATTGCACATCATAGTTCGGTTGCTATGATGGAGGCAGCTCTGTGGAAGATGGGCGGTGGGCAGGGGGCAGTGGGGGCTCCTGAGTGTATGCTCCTCATGGTCTTTGCAATGTCTTCTGTGGTGATAGGGTTCCAGGAGGTGATGGTAGTCTGGGTGTAGTTTCCGGTGGTGGGTGTAGTGTCGGTGTCTTGGTTCTGTTCGTCAAAGTTGTCATAGAGAGTTCTGATCTTGTGATGGAATTAGGAGCCGGATATGTTGCAGAGGTCCTAGGAGGGAGGGATGTCAGAGGTTTCACTGAGGGGTTGGGTGAATTCTTGTATGATGCTGAAGAGTTCCTTAGAGTTGCCGGAGTTGGAGTGGATTCTGTCCTGGATGAAGTTCCTCTTTGTGGACCTGATGAGTTGGTGGTGTTCTGTCATGGCTGTCTTCTAGGTGGTGCAAGGTTCTGAGGTTTTGCTCTTCCACCATGCTTTATCAAGTCTCCGCACGTGCACTTGGATTCTCAGAGATCCGTGGTGTACCAGGTGGCTTTCGTGGTGCATTGTCTGTCCGAGTTATGGAGAGGGGCGAGCATGTTTGCACAGTCAGTGATCCATCTGTGGAGTTCGTTGGCATCGGTTGTGGTGGGCAGAGAACCGCAGTTGAGGGCGGAGTTGAGGTGATCTTGCGCCAGTTTATGCGTGGGGCATGGTGTGGGCTTGTGTGCAGTGGGTTTCAAAAAGAAGAAGTGGACACAGTGGTGGTCCATCATGGGGGTTGTGTGTTGCGGCTGAAGCAAAAGTTGTTTTCTCCTGCGAAGATGGAGTCGAGGGTGTCCTGCCTTGTGGGTAGGGGTTGGAGATGATCTCCTTCAGTCCAATGTTGGCAAGGTTGTCTAGGAGGGTGGTGACGTAGAGGTCGCTGAGGTTGTCGATGTGGAAATTCAGGTCTCCGAGCAGTGCAAGGGCATGGGGCACAATGAGGTCTGCGATGGTAGTGGTGCATGTAGTGCGTGGTCTGGGAGTTCTGTAGGTGAGGGTTCCACGTAGAGTCGTTCGGGGGTTGATCTGGATCTGGAAATGGAGGTGTTCCCTGTGGGACGAGGAGTCATTCATACTGGCTGTTGTGAGTTGGAGGGAGTTTTGCTGTACAAATGCGAGTCCACCTCCAGGGTGGTTGGGGCGGTCCTTCCTCTGTATCTTGTACCCGTCAGGGATGGCAGTTTCAATGTTGGGTGTGGAGCTAGTGTTGGTCTAGGTCTCTCTAGCTCTTTTTTATTTATCATAAAACCAAAGCTCCTCTGACCTGTCTGAAATCTGCAGGTAGGAGCATGCTATGAATACACTGCAGCAGTATGCAATTCAATAAAAAAAAGTAAATGATAGCTAAAATACTAGCGGAAACAAGGACCTGGGACAACTACTGTCCTCATATCTTTATGCCCAACTGGTTCCCTCTTTTTGTCTGCATGTACTGTGCTTTGTCATTACTGTTTCTACTCCTCCATCCATGTTTCTACTCCTCCGTTTTCTGTTCTTTTGCAGGAACCTGAACCGTCCTCCTGCCCTTTCAATTTCAGGCTTGGTAGGCTCCTTCTGTATTTGACATCTATGTGTTCTGTGACCTCTGCCACTGCTCTTCTATTCTTGATCCTTTTCTAGGAACCAAGGGCCCGATGTAGGTCGGTCGGTAACGGCCAAAAATTGGTATTTTCGGCCGTTACCGATCGGAATTGAGACAACGGGATGTAGGAGGCCGAAATCCGGCAAAATCGGTGATTTTACCGAATCGGAAAGTCACCGAGTCGGTAGAATTCCGAATCCGAAAAAAGTTGGAATCTGAAAAATATCCGATTCGGTAGAATACCGAATCGGAGATTTTTCAGATTCCTTATTTTTTCCGATTCGGAATTCTACCGACTCGGAGATTTTTCAGATTCGTGACCGTACCGATTCGGTATAATTACCGAATCGGTGAAATTCCGAATCGTTGTGAAAAGCTGAAGAATGAGATGTAGGTAAGCACTGAAATACCGAATTTGCCTCAAATTCGGTATTTCTGAGTCGGAAATTACCATGGATTGGAATCAGGTGGTAACCAGGTGCAACCTATAAAAAAGGACCCAAAATGCAGTTCTACTTGCAACATGGCAGCTTTCTATGTCATAGCAAGACGGCTACAGCTACAGCAGGAAGGAGAGAGGGAATGGCAGAGAGAGGAGCAGGTGTACAGAGAGAGGATCACCCTGTCCATGCTCACTGATGCAGAGATCCTACAGAGGTACAGGCTGGACCCAGAGACCATCAGAGACCTCATTAGGGACCTCAAACCCCTGTTGCAGCACCCCACCCCAAGGGCACACGCAATCCCTGTGCATGTGCAGGTGCTATGCTGCCTACACCTGCTGGCGTCTGGCAGCTATCAAAGTGTAGTTGCTGTGGCAGGAGGGGTGACCCAGAGCAGCCTGTCAAGGTTCTTCCACAAGTTCCTTGACGCCATGATCCAGAGGATGGACCAGTACATTTCCTTCCCTGCAACCCATGCAGAACTGGTACAAACTAAAGGAGACTTTTACCATATGGCAGGATTCCCCCACATCATTGGCTGCATAGACGGCACACACATTCCGATTTGCCCCCCTGCAGACACGGAATACGTATACCGCAATCGGAAGTCACGGCACACCATAAACGTCCAGGTCATTTGCAATGCCAAGTGTGTCATCACTGACCTGGTTGCGAAGTTTCCGGGGAGTACCCACGACTCCTATATGTTCCAGAATAGCGGAATTCATGCACGGCTGATGGCAGGGGAATTTGGTGAAGGATACCTCCTAGGTAAGACACAGTGTCAGACCCCCATGACCTAAATAGCAGTGTGAAGTACATGTATGCATGTGAGTAATGTCACCCCTTTTCCTTCTAGGCGACAGTGCATATGCCCTCCGCTCGTTCATTCTCACCCCCTACCTCAACCCCTCAACACCCAGCCAAAGGAGGTACAACCGTGCCCACAAAAGCACGAGGAATGTAGTGGAAAGGACCTTTGGCATCTGGAAGAGCAGGTTCAGATGCCTGCACAAGAGCGGAGGTGCTAGACAATATACCCCCATCACCTGCTGCAAGATTATTGCTGTCTGTGCAATGTTGCACAACCTTGCAGTCAGGAAAGGCACTGAGGTTGAGTTGTCCGACTACGATGACCCTGACGATGACAATGCTGTGCCACTACCACAACCTGCTGGAGTCTCTGCACCAACTGACGGCAGATACAGGCGTCAGGAGATAACAGACAACTATTTCTGAGTGAGTACAGATGCACAAACAGGTCAATGTATGTTTTCAAAAAAGAAATTTAATAATGTTGCAACAACGTTACTGCACTGATGTGCAACAAAAGAAAAGGTAAACAAGAAGTGGTGAAATGTCCATTGTCCGGGTTGCCTCACCCGCCCTGCCAGTCTTATTTTTTGCTGCGCTTAGCAGGCCCACTAGGATGTGCCTCACCCCCTTCTGTATGCCCAGCAGCCTCAGCTGAGCGCCTGCTGCTCCGGCGCGGCTCTGACACTGCGCTGGCCGGGCTGCTGCGGCTGCTGCTGTCCCCAGCCTCGCCCAGAACGAGATTAACGACAGTGTTGGAGATCAGTAGTGTCTCCATGGCGGTGGTAATGCGGCCCATGCCCCTAGTGACCTCTGACATGTTCTGTGTGAGGCTGGCCTCCATGTTTGCCCCACGTTGGCATAGCTGGGCGGTCGCAGCTGCAAGGCGGTTGAGGGACCTATTCTGCACACGGGCATCCCTGCGACGACATTGCTCATGGTCATCCATTCTGTTGCAAAGCTGGGTGATGGCAGTGGTCATTCGGCCAAGAGATGTTGCAATCTCCTTGTTGCTATCTACAAATGTCTTGAATCCCTGTGCCATTTCCCCCATCTGCAGGTTGTGCAGGCGCAACTGGCGATGGCAGGCCAAGATAGATTTTGCCTGCATTCTCTGAATCTTCACCATACTGCTCTCCAGCCCTACGAAGACGCTGCCCCCCTGTGCTTGAAGTGGACTGCTGGTTGCACGTGGCCTCCGGGGATTTCTGCTGCCCTGCTGTGTGTGCTGGGGTGACGCTGGTGTTACAGGGTCTTGTGGTGGAGCCTGACCCGCTGCTCCCTCCATGATGATTAATGGAGCAACAATTCTCCTCCTGGCAGGGCATGTGGCAGGTGCAGGGTGGCTCTGTGGTGGTGTGTTCTCCGGGGAGAATTGCAATGTGGGCGTCTGAGACAGAGACAGTCGGGGGGAGTGTGGATATGTGAGGGAATGTCCAGTGTCTTCCTCATTGCCCAGGGCACTGCTGTTGTCCTCCTCCTGTGCTACTACACTGGTGCTTGCCACTGCCACCGCACTGGCTGTTGGTGCTGGAGCTGGTGCTTGAGTTGGTGCTGCTCCCCCGCCTGACGGTGCCCCTAGGTATAAAGAAGCATTTGTCAACTGAGTGCTAATGTGTTCCAGTCACTACTAATAAAGCATTGCACATCTCATTACAAAAACGTAGATGCAGTATTACTGTTATTTTTCTTATGCTTCTGCAGTGGCAATTTTTGGGTACTTTTGCTGACTACATTTAGCAAGATGCATTGCTCATGTCTGTTGCTAGCAGTACTGGCCTGGGGTTTGGCTGTGCATTGGGTCTATAGGGGAGGTGTCTGGTATGGTGTGTCAAGTTGCGCATGCTTCTTACCTGTAGCTGTAGCTCGGAATGAGCTATCCAGGTCCCCAATTCCCACAATACTCGCGCTCTCAATGGTGGTCGACACTAGTTCCTCCAGCTCAGTGAGGGGTGGCGCCCGGTTTGTGCCTCCACCAGTAAGTCCAGCCTGCTTGTGCAGGTCAGCCAGTTTCCTCTTTGTCACGCCACGGATATCGTAGAACCTCTTCTTGAGGTCGTCCTGGCTCCTGTGGGTGACACCAACAGCGTTGACTTTTTCCCCAATGTCTATCCACAGCCTCCTCTTGGTGCTCTCCGGAACAGTAAGGGACAGCCTTCCATAGAGCTGCCTGTGCACCCTCACCACCTCCTCCACCATGGTGCTGAATTTGGTCTTCCTCTTGCGCTCTGCCTTCTGGCTCTCAGAGCTGTTTGCCATGTTTCACAGGGATCCTGCTAACACTGCTGCTCACTGTGTTTGCTCAGCTCAGGCAGCCTCTCCAGAAAGTTCTGATGAGTTGCACCTGCCTGGGTTGCCACTCCCTGTGGGGGAGGGTGCTTCCAGCTCATTGGCTGATGTCTTCAGTGTCAGTTAACCTGCTAGACGAATCGGCATTCACCGAAGCGGAATTCTCCGAATCGGTATTTTCCGAATCGGAATATACCGAATATGTTCGGTAAATACCGAATCGGTATGTATTATGCGTTCCTATTGGCCTTTTGGCCCACGGGGCGTATTGCTATTTCCGATTCGGTGTTTACCGATTCGGTAGGATCCGCATTTTTTTTTCCGATTCGGAAGTGTCCGATCCGGCCTATACCGATTCTCTTTCCTATGTACTCATGTGGGCATATTGGACTCCTTTGTTTTCCCTCTGAGAATTCTTTTTCACCTTAGTGGCCTATTGCTGTTGGCCACCTATCTTGAATGTTTGTGCCTTTACTTTTATTTATTTCCATTACTTTACTGTCTCTTTTTATATTTATTGTTATTGTTGGTTTATTTGTATTCTGTCCAGTAGCCCCTTTTTTATGATTTGGGGTACTAACCTTTAAGTCTTTTCCACTTTGATCGGAACTATTTCTCCCTGAGGTCGCGTTTCATCGCTATAGTTTTCACTCTCATAGCTAACGTTGAGAGTTTTTCAATATGGCGATCGTATTCGTCCTTTTCTGTGTGGTACCCTCAGCGTTCCAGCTTTTTCTCTTTCCTGGCAGACGCAGCGTGGGCAGGGGTTACAATCTGGTACTTCAGAGCCCAGATCTGTACTCCTGGTATGCTCCTGGCTGATTTGTTTTTCGGACGTCCTTCTCGGAGTTTTATGGGTATTATTCTTCCGTCGGCTAGACTCTACTCCACTTCCGATTTCCTGATGCTCTCAGAGGCCTCATCTTGTGCTGGCCCTTGAAATAAGGGGTTGCCACCGCAGGACCGTTCTCAGAGCAGATTGCTACATGGCCCGTCTGGTGAGTACTTTAGGGTTCTCATTTTATTGCCCTTCATCATGTTAGTTCCAGGGGGCTCTTTCCTAACCGGCTTCATCATTTGTCTGCATCATGTTTCTATTCTTCATTCTTGCTACTGCTCCCTTCTATTTCCCTCTATTGATGTACAATGGATTAAAGTCCTTCCTGGTTGTAATTTTCATAGGGGGCTCAGAGCCATTTATTTCCACCGACATGTAAGTGTCTTATTACTTTTTTGATGTCCGCATTTTGCAAAGGCCCTCATTGGTATCTAATGGCCTACCAATCTCACTAGTTTTTTTAGAGACACTACACATTTTGCTTGTGTTTTCTAGTGATACATACAGGACGCCCTGCGTTACGGAGTCCAGTTATCCACCTAACTCCCATTTTGCTACTTGAATTGGCGAGACTGCGCCATTTATTTGTATCTTACTTTCCACAGGTTTACCTTTCCCTGATCCTGTGACCCTGCTGTTCATTATTTACCTGACTGGGATTCCATTGCACGCTGAGCTGCTTGCTCCATTTTTTGAGCATACATAGTACTTCTCTTGTAAGGTAGTTATTCCTTATCCTCTGTTCTTGTTGCTCCCATATCTTCTTTCCCTTAAATTTGAATTGTTGTTTCCCTCTACTGTTGTTTGCTAGAGATAAACCAGCAACCTATTTTGTCCTTCCTGGATCCTCTTTATCTGCTGATTCTGACCTTCCTGTGGCGCCATGGTGGACTCTTCTCTCACGTAAGTTGTGCTCATTGCTTCTGTTTCTTCCTTCACACCCTCCTTTCTTTTTTTTATATCACTTTTTCGGTTTTGGTAACGGAACATATTTGGATTGTTTTCCTTAGTCTTATTCAACAGGTTTCATGGTTTGCTTAGTCTTCCCATGGTTTCTATCATGTTTGAGCCTCTTACTTTGCACACTGTGGTCTATTCCAATCACTCACCTGAGGTGTGGCCTAGGCACTGGAGATCACTATCAGTCATGCTTCATCTGTTCGTTCTTGAATATTCCCTTTTGGTTCTGGGGACTGAGATTGCCATCTTCTTATGTTTCCTTTTTCTATTTTGAGAATGGTGTCTTGATACTCGCTTTTTTGACATCTCCACCCCCATCATCCATGTGATACCTTGATCCTACCAGTTCTGTACCCTGAAGAAGGTGGTGGCTTCATTGAAGCCCGACACCGAAAGGCACACCTAATAACAGGAGCTACTTTATGGTGCATTGACTGAACAAAAAGAACCTGATCTACTTCAAAACGCTTCAACTTATCTCTTTGTCTCATTAGAACATGATGAAAATGTTATTCAATTAAACAAAATGCACATACAAAATTTTGTAATCAATATAGTCTATATAGACACCCACTGTAATATGGTGGTTAAAAACTATTTTGTTACTACTGTTCAACATCTTACTTTTCAACATTTGTCTGCTTTTGACACTACTAGCTGCTTGTACAGTGGTTTCTGTCTTGAGCCACTGTTGTTACTGGTTTGTGTTGATAGTATGGTAGAAGTATGGGATCTAATGAGAGAGTTGTGTTGCGGAATTTGATATGTCTTTGATGTTTTTTTAATGTTCTTGTCTCGATTCACTTGGTATGGGGAGTATTTTTGTTTTGCATTTATGTCTATTTGGTCTCATTCTGAAAAAGATTATGCATGTTAACCCAAACTGGTATGTTCTACGATATATTTAAAATAATTTAAAATAACTGAAAATATAAATGTTTTTACACCTTTAATAAAACATACTTTATAAAGTATTTTTGATATACTGGTAATTTTGCGCTATTGTGGGTTCTGTGGTTAATCTCTGGTTTCACCCTTTGTGATATTTCCTTGTTATTTGTTTATCCAGAGACGCAACATACTCACTTTGCATCGTAAGCAGGTGACATGTATTCCCTTCTTGTGTAGTGTGTGACATATTGTCTGACAACTACCAAGAAACCAGTGTGCTTGGAGTAGCATCATTTTGGCTCTACCATTTTATGTGATGATATGCCACATGCATATTTACATTTGGCCCTTTGTTCTTGTGTGATGTGATAATAGCAATGAGATGTTTTGCACCAAATGTATACCAAGTGCATTTATTGTGTGTTTTTGATATATGTGTGTACACAATAAAGTTTTCCTTTTCAGAAATAACTTTGATATGTTTAGATTGCAAGGTGGTGTGCAAAAATGCATTTAATGCAGGGCATTCACCAGGGATTTGTGACAATGTATCATATGTGTGTTTAATGTTTACTTTATAAATTGTGACCAGTTGTCATTTTCATTTAATAATACATGTATCAGTTCATAGTGCACCATATAGGAGGATAACATAATAGTGTTTGATTTCCATATTAAAGATTTCATTTATTGGGTTATATGTAGGCTGCAGAACTAATATGTATTTAAAGGATACTGTTAAGTTAGGATGATTGTGGGCCTTAGGCTTACAGTTGAGACATTTAATACTAATGTAAGAGTTGTTTTTCTGCATATTTTCTCCTCTGCAGGTACACACCAAATGCATTCAATAGTTTGTGAATAGCACATTGCATTTCTGAGATAGTGAGGCAAAGAAGAACTGGCAAGGCCAAACAATTTTACTGAAGAACAAAGGGAGTGTTATCAGTTGGTGCTGTTAGAAGCAGAAAGCAGCGGATCACTGACATAATATCGAAGACACAAATATCGAGATACACAAATATCGAGTCAAAAATATCGATTGACAAAATATCGACTCCCTATCTTCAAACAGGTAAGTACCAAAATATCGACTCCAAAATATCGACTTACAAAAATATAGACTGTCAAAATATCGATTTTTAAAAATGTCTTAAAAGTAAGTTAAAACTAATATAGTAATAAATATATTTAATATAAACTTAGAAATAATTATTAAAAAAATATAATTTTAATAAATAATTTATATAATTAAAAAAATTATATCACCAAAAATTACACACACACATATATATATATATATATATATATATATATATATATATATATATATATATATTTAAACATATTATTAAATAAACATATATAACATTTTAGAAAATGTTTAAAATTTATTGTTACAACTATAGTGAGTTCAACATTAGCAAAAGTGTTGGATAGCGTAGAGGTAAAATTTACTACTCCCACTCCAGTGGGTGCAACAGTAGGGAAAGCGCTGGATAGCGTAGAGGTTAAAATTACTATTCCCACTCCAGGGATGTATGACGTTACAACGCATACTTTTACAACGCCTACCATTACAACAAAACTTTTACAACGCAAAAACTTTTACAACGCATACATTTACAACGCAAGATTTTACAACGCATATACCTTTACAACGCATACCATTACAACATAAGTATTGGTAAGTATATAATAATTTTTTGAATATAAATTAATAAAAAATATTTTAATATAATTTAATATAATTTAATTTTATTAAATAAATGTAATTTAAATGTAATTTTACTTTATTTTTACAAAGTACCCCTGTACCCCAAAAACCCAAAACTGACCCTGAACCCTAAAAATACCCCTTTACCCATAAACTGAAAACTGACCCTGAACCCTAAAAATACCCCTTTACCCGAAAACTGAAAACTGACCCTGAACCCTAAAAATACCCCTTTACCCAAAAACTGAAAACTGACCCTGAACCCTAAAAATACCCCTTTACCTACAAACTGAAAACTGACCCTGAACCCTAAAAATACCCCTTTACCCCAAAAACTGAAAACTGACCCTGAACCCTAAAAATACCCCTTTACCCAAAAACTGAAAACTGACCCTGAACCCTAAAAATACCCCTTTACCTACAAACTGAAAACTGACCCTGAACCCTAAAAATACCCCTTTACCCCAAAAACTGAAAACTGACCCTGAACCCTAAAAATACCCCTTTACCCAAAAACTGAAAACTGACCCTGAACCCTAAAAATACCCCTTTACCTACAAACTGAAAACTGACCCTGAACCCTAAAAATACCCCTTTACCCCAAAAACTGAAAACTGACCCTGAACCCTAAAAATACCCCTTTACCCAAAAACTGAAAACTGACCCTGAACCCTAAAAATACCCCTTTACCCAAAAACTGAAAACTGACCCTGAACCCTAAAAATACCCCTTTACCCAAAAACTGAAAACTGACCCTGAACCCTAAAAATACCCCTTTACCTACAAACTGAAAACTGACCCTGAACCCTAAAAATACCCCTTTACCCCAAAAACTGAAAACTGACCCTGAACCCTAAAAATACCCCTTTACCCAAAAACTGAAAACTGACCCTGAACCCTAAAAATACCCCTTTACCCAAAAACTGACAACTGACCCTGAACCCTAAAATTAAAATATTTATCAATTAATCAATTATAATTAATTACCAATAATATTTTAATTAATTACCAATTAATAATTAATTAACAATTAATTTTTTCAAAAATATCAATAAATAAATTAACATATTTAATTAATTATAATTAAATTACTTCCCACCCTATTCCCCTATAAACCCACAACCCGCTACAGAAAATAAATTACTAAAATTAAAATATTTTTCAATTAATCAATTATAATTAATTACCAATTATATTTTAATTAATTACCAATTAATAATTAATTAACAATTAATTCTAAATTATTATCAATAAATAAATTAACATATTTAATTAATTATAATTAAATTACTTCCCACCCTATTCCCCTATAAACCCACAACCCGCTACAGAAAATAAATTACTAAAATTAAAATATTTATCAATTAATCAATTATAATTAATTACCAATTATATTTTAATTAATTACCAATTAATAATTAATTAACAATTAATTCTAAATATATATCAATAAATAAATTAACATATTTAATTAATTAGAATTAAATTACTTCCCACCCTATTCCCCTATAAACCCACAACCCGCTACAGACTTATATTACACAAAAAATAAAAATTATTATTAACTTACCTTAAATTCGATATTTTTGTTGTCTATATTATGTCTAGTCGATATTATGTCCATTCTATATTTTTGATTCGATATTATGTCCATTCTATTCGATATTAATTTTCTCTAGTCGATATTTTTGTTGTCTATATTATGTCTAGTCGATATTATGTCCATTCTATATTTTTTACTCGATATTCTGTCCAGTCGAAATAATTGACTCGATATTATGACTGTACACCAAAGCAGCCAAGTACGCTTTGGAAGCATAGACTGGAACATGGTAGGAGTGGGCAATTCATAAAGTACTGTGATGTGTATGAGGTCAAATTTCCCAAATGGTCTTTGTGCATTTTAATTAGGTAACCCACCTATAGGTTAGTGAGATTTCTTTTAGACTTGGTGAGGTACAGACCTCTCTTTACTTTTCTGAATGTGTGGCCTCATGCTATACATGATTCCTTACCTTAATAACTACTAAAGTTGCTTGCTGATTCAATAGGGTTTTCCATATTGTTAAGTTAGTGTAGGGTTTATTAGATGCTGCAAATCTTTTCCATGTATGGGGAGAAGGATCGAAATCATTTGTCCAGCCATCAAGTTCTTTTCCTCATATTTTGGATTGCGGCAACAGAGATCCTCACATATTCTATGCTGTTGAGGAACAATAGTTTGCGCAGGTTTGGTCTTCCTTTAATAATGTTATATTTTTACAGTATGTTCTTGAGATTGATTTATATTAGTCTGGCTTTGAGTTTGAAATACAACTTCAAGTTACTGATTCAGACTTTTGTTGTGTGGTCTTAAAGACCACACTGTACTTGAAGATTGACACTGTTTTTAACCCCTTTTCCTCTCTGGCTGCTAAAACGTACTATTGACAAGAGTTGAATTGGAAGAAACGGCCCAAAGCATTCTCA
Source organism: Lissotriton helveticus (assembly GCF_964261635.1). Classification (NCBI taxonomy): domain Eukaryota; kingdom Metazoa; phylum Chordata; class Amphibia; order Caudata; family Salamandridae; genus Lissotriton; species Lissotriton helveticus. The sequence continues at coordinate 531,155,203 of NC_136065.1, forward strand.
TGCTACACCATGTTACCGCTCCACAAGGCTTTAAGAGAGTCATTGCACCACTAGATAAACAAGATACATTAGTGTGGTCCTCCTGAATCAGGCTGGAACACTTAAGATGTGCTTCAGAGGATCGTGTTTCCTGGGCAGCAAAAAGTAATCATCTGAGGGAGAACATTTTACTGCAAAACTGATAAGCGTTTGGCAATAAATAAAAAGTGCACCCTCAACACTGCAATAAAATTAATGTATTATTCCAAGCCCCAGCATTGCTACTACAAGTGGCTCAGCATTCAGTGAAAACAAATATAAAAAACTGGAGTAATCCAGCAACCCCCAAAACCAGAAGATAGAAAGAAAAAGGCAGCACCAGAAAAACAGGAAGAGTATTTTGAGGTAGAATATTTTGTAGGAGGCTGACCCAGGTGGGTGCAATAGAAAACAGCAAAATGATGGAGAGGCGGTGATCAGCCCGATTGAATGAGACTAAACTCGCCATGTAAGGAATGGGGCAAGGAAAATTAGAAGGTAATAAGATATTACAAGTGACTCATGACATCACAGTGCTCAAGGGGCAAAACCAACTACACTTAGCATGAAGATTGGTACATGTGAGCCCCAGCATTTTTTGTGTCTAGAAGCTGTTTTAAAATAAACTCGCACAGAGACAGAATTTGGGACCATGTTACGACTTCCCTCATCTTTGGGAAGGAATGCAAACTGTCCTCTCTAAGAAACAAAAATAATTTATTTCATGGTTGAAAGGTAGAGGAACTTGTTTGTTTGCACTTCTACTTTTCACCTATGAAATACATGTTTTTTGTTTCCCATGTGGGCAAAGGCTGTTAATTCTTCGAGACTGCCTAAGTATAGCTGCTAAAATGCCACAGGTAACATATCACACCAACACCAATTATATGGGATAAAATCACTCCCTTCCTTTACATTATGTAGGATAATGCAAGTCACCTCACTTCTGGGTTCTTTGACCAGTAACAGCACACAGACTGAGGACCTATGCCTTTATAATTTCACAGAAGTCCTTGGTGACTAGCAATATCGTTACAATGTACAGAAAAGGTTATTTATTCCATGTAATGTGCTAATAGTAGCCTTAGTATCAGGAGTTTGGGGAATCTATTACTCATAATTTACTTAGTTCTCTGCATTATAGTGTCTTTTTTTCATCCTGTACTGCCTGCAGTATCTAATCATTAATTTCATGATGTACGTTATGACTCCCATTGCTTATTCAAACCGCTCTGATAACCCAGGGTGGAGCTAGCGCTATATAAAACCTTCAAAATAAAATAAATAAATACATAAAAATAAAGGGTGTAATATATCAAAGCTTTTTCAATTTCAAATTCGAAAAAGTCTTTATTTCGATTATTCTTCATAAAAGACAGAAGATAAAATTACAAAAAGTATACAAAGCTCAAAATTCATCATAAAACTGTCAGGTAAAAGATCCATAGTTAAAAATATAAATAACAGGGTTACATTAGAACCAATACTAAGAAGAGATTATATCTAGTACGATCACAAGACTTTTTATATAAAAGACAAAAAGGCAACGCCTATAAAAATACTCAACCAAGCCAATTAATACAATAACTCATTTAGCTCAAAGAGCCCACTCTTTTTTCCCGGATAGCCCAAGCCCAGCTCAGGAATTTGGACGACCCAATAACAGCAGTCTCATTACAGCCTGTTTTTAAAGCCTTTTGGCGACCATTGCAAAACAGGTGCCCATAGATCTACATATAGGTTTAAGCCACGTACTTCGGGGGAGCTGGTAGGCTGGACAAACATAAAGAAGGTGGTTAATATCTTCAGTATGCTCGGGACAGAACGGACACATGGCACTTAAACCAAGAGACCATTTACTAGTAAATTTCCTTATTGGAAGTGTCTCGACACTGAACTGATGGTAAAGCTTGCGATCTCTGGGTTTGGTTATTAGATCCCAATAGCTTTCCATCGAAGATTCGTCTTTGAATTCACAGTAGGCTCTGGTTAAAGATGAACAGGTCAGAGACGAGAACCGCTCAGTTTTAATGAGGTTCCAATATGCTGCTTTAAAGACAGTTTTGGATGGAAATGACGCGGTTTCAGGGCACTCCCACAAGTCTCTCATCCCCATCCTGGTGAGCAGGGATTTAATGCTGCTTAACCATACGATTTTATTTGCCCTATCCAACCCCCTAACTTCGATCAAGCCCCTGGCGAATAAGAGAAGTTCGGGAGTAATCCAGAGTCTTCTCCAAAACGCCAGCATCCTAAACCGGGCAATATCCTCGATTGGCTGGCAACCGAGGTCTAGCAGAAGGGGGATCCGAGGAGTTGATTTGGGGAGGCCCACAATTGAACTGGTACATATTACAGACTGGTAAGGGTTGCGCTCCAGCTGCAGGACGCTTCCCGCCCTCCCAGCATACTTAAGGGGCGTTCGTGTGTCAGCGCTTAGACTGATTAGTTTTTCTCCCCTGAGGCGGAAGCCGGAGGCCCTTCTACAATCTTTACAGCACTTTGCACGCAACAAAACTGTTTTTAGCACTTGTAAATATTTTAATTTGCCGTTTTACCTACCAAGGAAAACCGGACTCTCGGGGGCGAGAATCACATCGCACCGAGGCTCCTTGTACCCGCCCACTCATTTCCAGCGCAGCCGACTAAGGCGCTGACGCCGGGGCGCAAAGTCTAGTTGCCGCCATCTTACTGGGAGGTAAGGGTTGCACTCCAGCTGCAGGACGCTTCCCACCCTCCTCCGCACTGTATAAAAACACCATGCATCTCCGTCCGCGCAGCGGGTGGGCGCAGCGGGTACGCCGGCGGCGTGCCAAAGGCGCGCCAAAGGCAAGCCCGTCTGCGCCCGTCCGCGACAGACCGGGACCAGGGGCCACGACCCCTGCACAACTGACCAGCCACACATTGAGAACAGTAAGTAGTGCAATTACCTACTCAAGTTGTGATCTCAGGAAATTTAACATCTCAGGCGCTAAATACTCCGCGTCATGTGCACAACTAGAGCCCTTGAACACCATGGGCCCAGTTTGCTGTCAAAACTGCAAATGGGAGAGTGATCCCTGGTACTGCTCTGCTCATATAAACACCTCAGACCTCGCACTGAAATGTATCTACCTCAATGCAAGATCCATCCCAAAACAATCTGGGAGATTTTGAGTACAGAAAAACCCGATCTGGCCTTCATTACTGAAACCTGGCTGGGCAACCATAGTACTCCGGATATTGCAATGGCCCTACCAACGGATTATAAAATTCTTAATCTGAATAGGGAAAAAAAGGGGAGGTGGGGTAGCTCTGCTATTTAAAGACTCCCTCACATGCAGACAAGAGCCCATTATACAATCCAACAGCCATGAAGCAATGGCATTTTCAGTATCCATCAACACCTACATTCTACTCGGTGGTGTGATAATTTACAATCCATCAGGTTGTACGTCTGATTTTAGTACTCAACTTCTTGCGCAAATTATGCCAGTCTGTCTTAATACCAAGAATTTCTTGTTATTAGGGGACTTTAATATACACTATGATAATAGTAATAACTCCCTAGCTAAACAGCTAGAGGAGAATATGGAAATTTTACAACTGTCCCAGAGAATCGAACAACCAACACATAGGGCAGGACACATATTGGATTTGATGTTCTCCAATATTAATTCCACCCACATTAAAGGGATAAAACCTATGACTTGGACGGATCACTCTATGATTGAGTTTGACATTAATCTGCCTGTTAACAATACGAGACCATTATGCCCGGCAGCAGCCAAAATCCACACGACCCCAAAAAAAACGTGATACCCAGAGTACCATATTTGGTATGAATCCGGTGAGGGGACATCGTAAATGTGGTACCTGCTCCGTGTGCAACCTAACAGTGGAAGGATCTCTGTTCACAGATGGAAAGAAATTCTGGCGGCATGAGGAACATACTAATTGTAAAACCAAGTATGTAGTATATGCTATCCAATGCCCATGCCAAAAGGTGTATATTGGCAAAACAACACAGGAGGTGCGACAAAGGATCATTCAACATCGGTCCAGAATTAACAACAAAATCCTCACTGCTCCACTAGTGCCGCATTTTGTACAGCATAACCACAAGGTGGAGGAATTAAAATGGACTGTTCTATCAGTCATTAAAGTTGGTGGAGGCGGGGACCCAGAAATACGTCTGTCCCAAAGGGAAGCTTACCTTATACTGAAATTTGATACAGCCAACTCCGGACTGAACGACATGTCCGAAGTAAACAACTTGTGAGATGTCTCATGCTGACACCAGCTCATCCACTCCCATGCCGGTGTTGTCCTGTCCCTATGTTAACTATCCAACACAGCGCTTCACCGTGGCATGATTGTTCAATGTAGTTTCGGTTCAAACGTGTTTCTTCCTGTCTTGATTAAATCGTTGCAGTGCGAGTGCTTGAGACCTTTGGAGTACACCCCCCTTTTTTTAGTCCGTGGCATGTGTTTGCCGAAACCGCCCGTGATTAGGACTACGTGTACCATCATTCCTGGCCACACGCGGCCCCTTTAATTAAGTTTTCCTTGCACGCGGCGTGGTAATGCCATACGCCGTTCGCGAGCAAACAGAGCAGGTCGCCTTATCTAAACAGTAAGTTTAATCGCCGGTGACAGCGCGGTACATGCTTATTTATGCAGCAATAACGAGCCGGTATACTTACAAACACTCTCTGCTATTTTCAAGACAAGTTTGTTTTGAAATCTGTCAACGAACTATGAAGTTGTTTATTTGAACTGGAGATTCATGGAAACTTCTACACCGCTTGCGTTCAACGCGCAAGTTGATGCGAAGGTATGCTCATTTCCATGTATAACTTGCCTAATAAAATGCTGCAGCAACTGTTGCATTTAGAGGTCCTTATTTTTTTTACTCCTGTCCGGTTACAGAATTCCGGCACCCGCGAGGCCATCCATCTAACTGCTACGACATATGAGTGACATTCAAGTGCCATGTTCAGGTACTCTTCAATACCATTCACTGAGTCTCGAGTCTGAGTTTTTAATTAACTTTTTTAACATTCCTATACAATTCTCACACCAACTTCCATCATTATTATCACTTACAGTTTCGGCTCCATCCAGTCCGTGTCCTGAGGAGAACCCACACTAATATTGTGGTTCGAAACGCGTTGACCCCAAGCCTGGGAAAAAGAAGAAGGGTGCCACTAGGGTCGTTTAAAAATTAATTTATTCTGTTACCCCTAGTTTTGCAATCCTATCATTTATTTCCTTATTCCCGGGTTAGTAAGACAGGTAGGCAGTGCTTATGAACTGTTGGTCCGCCTGTCTTCTTGTACCTAATACAAAGGACTGGTTCCTAGTGTGAAATAATTGTTAGGTATTTGATTAAACTGTTTTTGGTGTTATTTCTAAAAACTGATAGTATTGATTGTATAGATTTTGAACACTTGTATATTTATGCACACTTTATTTGTTTGTATGTATTCTTCACTGTTCAATGACTGTCTTTTTTGATGACTTATACAAATCAAATGGTAAAATGTTTTTCTAAAAATTTATAAAAATACTAAAATAAAATAGGTGATCCCCCAGAACAGGGTGGTATCAAAAATTAAAAATAAATCTGTCTGGCTATTTTATTTGTTGAGTACAATTGAAAAATTGCAAGCCTTGACTTTTTCTCTCAGAGTGTGGGGGAGGCCAGTGGACAAAAAGGATCCATTATTAAGATGTCCCTATCAAACCAGGATACATTACCTAAATTGGGTTGATAATAGCTAGTATATTTCATTCTTTCTCTATTTTCAAATATAACACACTAAAATGGTTAAAAGGGCTAAAAAGGGATGGAGAACATGCCTTTAGGGCTAAATTTCTGTAGGAATTCCTGTAGGAAAGCAATGACCTTTTTAACAAAGATCAGATAGGAGTCCTTTATAATTTATAGTTTAGATTTTAATTTTATATATCTCACAAAATGGCCTCAATGAGAGGTGCCCCAGCACTTATAAAAATGTGCTTTAAACAGACCAGGGGCCGTATTACACATTATCACTGTTTGCGCCCGGCGTACCTTTCAAAAGGTGCGCGAGGTGCAAACAGTGATAATGCGCCCAATTATAATGTATTCACTGCCCCCAGGGCAGCCACGTTCTCGCACTGCCCAGGGGCAGCACATTCATGAGAAAACACGGAGCAGCCGCCTGCACTTTGAAAGGGGTTTAGAGATCCTCTTGCAGGCGGGTGCAGCCAGTGACTTGCCTGCAAGGGGATGTCTGGGGTGGTCCATGGGACCCCCTTAATCCCCTGCAGAGGGCTGCTGTCAGGAAGCACATTGGTAGGGGTGGGCGGACTTGCTACGCAAAGCTCCACGAAATTGTACAAAATCTCCAAGAGCACGCGGAGTTCCTCGAACATGCGGAATTGCCTGTTCCACCCGTTTGCAATGCTTTTTTCCTGTTTGCAAATGCTGTTTGCATGCCTGGGGGAAATATCTTGCGAACACGCATTTTGAAAGCGTGAACAAGCAAAAAATCCTGCAAAGCTGCGGATCGCAGAATTTTTGGCAATTCCTTGTTCTCCGTGGAACGCGAAATTACCCAAATTCGGCAAAGCGCGCCAGCGGAACAGAATTTACCACCCAGACCTAATTGACAGTGCACCACCTTTTAAATGACGCACTGTCAGTGCGCCTCCTGAGGGCTTTTTTGACTCTGTGCCTACATCTGTAATATGGCGCAGGTGCAGAGTCAAAGGAATTCCCTCATTTGAATAGGGTAGGCCCCTATGCAAATGAGGGAACATTAAGTGCACTAGCGTTATCGATATTATAGAGGGGGACGAGCAAGCATCTGCGTCCCCTTCTATAATACCCAAGTGCCCCAGGGCCGCGCAAAGTAGGCACAAACGCCTGTTGCGCTCCAGGCCAACATCTTTAATACGGCGCTTAATAGTTAGGAGGTAGAAATGTTTATAGCCAAACTACACCATTAGGTCATTAGTTGCATTTTAAACTTTGTCAGATGAACTGGGATCATATTCCAGGCCTTTGGGATAACTACCAAGAGCAATCAAACTCCTATCCTAGATTTTGATCCTGGGGATGCTAAGCAGAAATTACAAAGCAAATCTTATGAATTGAAAAGGAATAAATCTCAAGAAAACAGACGTCATATAATCATCTTTCCTGTGACAATGAAAAGCTTTGTGACCTCGGCTTAACGCTTTGAACAGACATCAACTGCAAATAGAGAATTCAGTGTAATTCACGTAAATGATCTGTAACAGATGCTCTCTGGCTGAGTCAGAGCACGGGTCTAGCTGTATCGTTTTGGAGTCGTTTTTCAGTGGTCAGTTTAAGAACGCCTAGAAATAAGGAGTTATTAAAGGCCAACTGTCAAAGTCAAAGTCAGAGGAACTTGTTAAGCGCACAAATCACCCCAAAAGGTCTCATGGCGCTTACAGAACTCCAAAAGACTGACGGCCAGAACTGGACAGCGTTATTTCTGGTCAAACACACACGTCTTTAATTCCATCTGAAAATACTTATGATCACAGATAAAGAGAAGATGAGGCGGAAGCTTATTCCAAAGGTGGGGAGCAAGAAAAGAAAAGGATCATCCACCACGTCATACGGTGCGGAATCATAGTGGGGTTAGAAAGGATTTTGAGGTAGATCTCAACTGTCTTCCTGGCTGAGACCTGTTAAGATTTTTTGCTAGATACCAGGGTCCTGTTACATATATGATCTTGTGGGTGATGCAAAGAATTTCAAAACAGCCTCTCTTTCTTACCGGAGCCAATGAAGGGCCCTCAGACTGGGAGGTGACGGCGATCTCGGTGGAAGATTTAAGACAAGTCTGGCAGCGGTGTTCTGCAGAATCTGCAGTTTGGAAAAAAGATCTTCATTTAGGAAGCTAATTAAGCATTCCCGTAGTCCAGGCGGCTTACAACAAGACCCTGCACCAACGGTTTCCTGGATTCAATCGGTATCCATTTGAAGATTTTATGTCGTTTCCGCAGGATCCTACAGCAAAAGCCCAATACGAGGTTTACATGATTTTTCCTGGACAGTTTGTTATCAATGGTTATTCCAAGATTCCGCACTGCTTGAATGAAACCAAAATGAAAATAGGTAGCTGAAAGCTAAAAATGCCACTTTGGGACTATTGGTCGCACTTAGACAAAATCAAATTTTGAGGCTGACTGCGACGGAGCATGGATTGGACACACTTAGCTATAGGGCCTGGTCAGATTTTTCCCGTCTGACTTACTGACATTTTTTAAGTTTATTCTCTTGAGGTCCAGTGAGGCTCATTGTAAGGCTAGCTTTGGGTTTGACAATGATGACTTGCCTCAGCACGATGCCTAAGTCAACTCCTGGAAGTCTCATTAATAAAATAAATGCTCCATAGCTTCAATCGGGCAAACCTGAATTTCAGGGCGGGTCGCGGTTTGACGTCGTCAGCTTGACTCTTGTCAACGGGTTGGTAACCTTATGGAACTTTTTAACAAAAATTGTCCAATCTTCTCCAGACTTCTGGATCTTCTTCCATAAGGTCCTTTTGGAGTTCCAAAGTATCCACAACACCATTACAAGGATTCATAAGCGAAGAGTTGGTCCTTGGGATGTTGGGACTACGTCTCCCACAATGCACCTGGCCAAATCCTTGAAAATCCAGCTGAAGGTGGTCAGCTGGGTTCTTCTTGCTGGAGATGATGCAGGTTGAGCTCTTTTAACATGTTGCTTTCAGGGAGTCTACTCCTTCACTTTCCAAAGCAAGGCAAAGTCCTTAGGGCTGTAGTTCCCAAAGTATGCAACAGGTAAGTCAGAGTACAATCTTCTTGGTGCCGCACAGGGTTCCAGCAGAGCAGTCCTTCTTCTTCTTGTTTCATGCAGGGATCTGAGTTGCAAAGCAGCTCTCCCAAATGTATCTAGGCTTCTGGGTGACAAGCAGGGGGTACCCCTGACCAATAGGATGCAGATTGCCATCCTCAAGTATAAAAACTTCCCCCTGTGGCATTTTCTTAACCCGGACAACATATTTTTTTAAATCCAAAATGGAGAAACTCTCTCTTGGAGGTTAAGATCTGGCTAAGCCAACCCACTGGTGTGGCTACATTTTCCTAGCACTCTCCTTCCAGACCACTCCCCTTCCAGACCCTCTGCCTATTCAATTACTGGGGCTGCTGCCTGACTAGTTGTACCGGATATGGGGGTGAGCCTGTGTCCTGTCCTAAAAGTTATTCCCTCTTTGAAGACCACTTTGGCTACCCACCCCATCATGCCTTTTGCTCTGCAGTTGCAGATCCCCTCCCACCAGATGTCCTTTGTCTCTATGCAGGCAACTTCACACCTCACCAGAGCAGTTTAGCTCAGCCTGGCAAAGGCTGGTCAATCAGGAGAGACTGCTGGAAGGTTGGATTTTAGCCCATCAGAAAAGCAAGATCTATAACTTCCTTTCTGTGATTGTGATTGTTATAATAAATCTACCTTTGATGAGTTGTCAATTTATTCCATAATTTTAATACTTTGAAGTATATTTGTATCTGACTTCTATCAATTGTTACACTTTATTAAAGTATTCCTATGTTAGCCTATGGAGCTAATGTACAACAATGGGGCGTTTTTTTCCCGCACCAGGGAATATAAAACCTCTTCTATATTATTCCTGCTTATAGTTACAAGGTACCCAACTGCTCTGGCACCTTGAGTAAACCTTAGGGTGACATACGTAAAAATAAGATAGTTTAAAACTTTGGAAATACTTTATTTCCAAAGTTGAATTTGCATATTATTTAGTTTTAAAAGCAACCTACAAAGTAGGGCTGCCTTTAAAATGACAGCAAGAAACACTTAAGCGCATTAAATGTAGTGGGCCTCTAACCAAACTTGCCCTACAATGTATTAGGGACTTACAGGTAGGTCGTCAGTACCAATTGTAATTATACCTAATTTCCATATATTTTTCATTAGAGCATCTCCTCTATTCCTAACTTTGCTAGGGCTACACCTAGCTTACCCACAGAGGTTACCCAACACATGAGCAGCCCCACCATGACCAACAGGATTGGGGGGAGCTAACTTATTTTTGACTATGGGTTCTGCCTCCCAGGCCAAGTACAGTGTTGCCATGAAGGCCAGCACCTAGCAGAAGCTACTAACAGCTGTTCTAGATTCTCCACTAACATGTGGTTAAGCTACTTTAGGGGATACAGAGAGTTCCAGGAACCTCTCTTGAGGTGGGGCAGCCACATCCTTTGGAAGACATCCTTCTTCTATTCACCCTTCCGCCAGGGCAGGGCCGGCACCCTGCTTTTGACAACTGCCTGACTGCTCGGGACATCCTTGCGGTGATGTGAAGCTTCACCAGTGCCAACTTGGGTTTCTTTCTTACTGGGACAGAAGACCCTTGGCTCCCTGAAACTCTCTTTAAGAGTGGCTCACCTTTCCTCTTCTTTTTCCCTTTTTTTTGGATCCCAGCCTCCTTCTGTAGGAACTGGCTCCCCAGGAACTTTGGATTGAAGTAGTCAACCGCCTACTTCAGACCAAACTCTGGGAGATCATTGCCCTGGATTCAATCTAAGGGAAAGTCAGGCCAGACTACCACATTATACCAGTCAAAGGTACCCTCCCTCTATATGGGAATCAGGGCTACAAGTTTGGTGGTGACCTCACCTGTGGCTACCCTGACTCATTTTGTCTCTCCTGGCACAGGTAGATCTGAAAACGCCAACCTGTCACTCACTAGGGTGTGACTGGCACATGTGTCTCTCAGGTCAATGGAAGGGATCCCATTCACCCAAATGGAGTGGAAGTTACTAATCCTACCCTCATATATCACCAGATTACTATCTGGACCTGTCTTCCAGCACAATGCTATGAGGGCCGTCTCATCCGCGGTGTCCTCTTCTATGGCAACACTGGATAGCCCAGTGCTAACTACCTTTTTGGAACAGGCGGGGTCACCCCTGAAGTGACCTGACTTTTGAAAGTCAAAACACACACTGCTGTCCAAGTATTTTTTCAGCCCTGAGTCCCCTTGCCTCTGCTTATCAGAAATGGGGTGGTATCTACTCTACTCCTTTTTAGAGTTCTGAGATACTGAGTGCAGAAGAGACAAGATCAAATTTGCTGAAAATGGAAGCCATCAAGCTAAAAATACTTAATCAACGCCCCTCAATTTGATATTTCTTTCCATATGTCCACAAGCAGTGTTGACTAATCTAACCGCCTAAGTAGTGCTATGTACTTAAGTAAAGAGCCAAGTTGTACTAACACTTGGTTTAGCAGACCAAATTCCGGTAGCAATTGAGCAGAGGTGAGGATTAGCGGTAAGCGAAAAAGAATCAGAAAGGCCTTACTTTGTGCAGAGTTGAAAAAGGTTCTAAACGTCACCGGGAAAGCCATTGTGCCAAAGATGATTGTTGGAATAAGTTTGCCTTTTATCACTGCAAGAAGAGGTGCCAAGTATGGGCTTTGCAATTTGCATTGTAAGGATTAAAAAGCTGCAATTAAAGAGATAGTCTTTAGCTCTAAAGAGTTTAGATGCAAACAAAAAGAAAGGCGTTCCTGCAGCCAGACATTGAGGTATTTATAACAGGTGCCTCATGAGACTGGCAGTCCACCCAAAAAACAACTTTTAGTTTTTGGCACAGTAGAAGTGGGGATTGTTTAAGAGCCTCCGAAGCCCAATGCCTGAACAGTCCATCAGCGGTACAAAAGGGGGTGGTGATGGACGGAGCATCTGAATCAATCAGGCACTCACACCCAGTCAAAAGATCTGGGTTTAATCCATCACCGTTCCTTAGCCCACTCTGCCACCCCAGTTCAGACATGGCTATATGCAAATCAGTCTGACCCTGTGCCTCATGGGAACAGTCCAGCCCGAACTGCCAAGCCATGTCTTCCCTGGACCGGAAACAAGCTTCCGAGGACCGGTTTCTGGCATTCCAGCCGTCTTCAGCCCGGCTTGCTTGAATCCAGTGGCAAAGTGAGCAAGGGACTCACGTCTGAGCATACCCTGCCACACTTATGGCAGCCAAAAGCGGTACAAAAGGGGGTGGTGATGGACTGAGCATCTGAATCAATCAAACACTCACACCCAGTCAAAAGATCTGGGTTTAATCCATCACCGTTCTTTAGCCCACTCTGCCACCCCAGTTCAGACATGGCTATATGCAAATCAGTCTGACCCTGTGCCTCATGGGAACAGTCCAGCCCGAACTGCCAAGCCATGTCTTCCCTGGACCGGAAACAAGCTTCCGAGGACCGGTTTCTGGCATTCCAGCCGTCTTCAGCCTGGTTTGCTGGAATACAGTGGCAAAGTGAGCAAGGGACTCACGTCTGAGCATACCCTGTCACACTTATGGCGGCCAAAAGCGGTACAAAAGGGTGTGGTGATGGACTATATCATCAGCATACACCTGATGATGTCCCAACCTTGATGGATGTGAATTAGCTGCATCAAGGTATATACTTCAGTCCGATATAAACAGATTGAAAAGCACTGGGGCCAGAACACACACTTGTTTAAGGACCCTTTTGATTTTGATTTTGGATGACAAGCCATTGTTAGACCGAGTTTGACCATTCTCCAATTATTTGAGTATACAATTGGATGGCGCGTAATAGATTTGAAGGGATGTTCCAGCCTTTCCAATTTCGCCAAAAGAGGTTGCGGTTGACATGATCAAATGCTTTGGAGAAATCCACAATGCAGGAATATAAAAGCTGTTTTCTATTCGTGATATATTTCTCAGCGATCATCGAGAGCAAGACTAAGTTATCTATAGTTATAGATATAACTCTCAAACCAGTTTGATTGAAAGCAATTATTATTTTTCTTTCCGTCCAGGCTTCCCGCTCTGCCAGTAATTAGCTAGCAAATATTTTTGAGGACAAGTCAATTTCTACATTCAAAATAGCGATCATGCAAAAGCTGCTTTGAAAGTCATACTGGCCTTTCTTGTATATAGTTCGTAAAATAGAGCCATGCCATGATTGTAGAACTACCTTCTCCATTAGACAGAACTGAATAAGGAATGAAAACTTGCCCAACAAAAATCACAGTTTTGTATATAGATAGCTGCAGGAAGCCAGTTTGAGCCAAGTGCGCCGTTCCTCTACATTTCTCAACTTTTTCCTTGATTTTGCTCAGGGAGAAGAATAAGGAAATTGAACGATAGTCCTTGTGTGAAGGAAGAGGACTTAGGTCCTTGCCTTTGTTCAAAGATTCAATATGCCTCACCCATGTTTCTTCAGTGACATTGTTGCTTGCAGTGGCAGGTGGATATCTGTTTAGTTGGTTAGTTGATTTGTGATCAAAGAGATTTACCACTATTGCTTTAGCAAGCTTGCACCATGTCCATCCACTCCTGTTTGATTTGGGATCTTTTTGCTGACCAGACTGCTTTTTTGTATGCTTTATGTAGCTCTCATAATTTTTCACGCTGAAATGCAGGATCAGGATGAAAATTAATGGCCTGCATTTCAATTGCCATAGCTTGACGTTGGAGCATTAATGCTTTCGACTGCCATTTTCGGTTTTTCCCCAGTTGACACCTCTGCAGGGGCTGTTTAATACATTTTGAGAGTTGGGTTTTAAGTTCCTCTTGAGTCATTTGCCATGCCCGAATTGGATCTGCACGGTCCAGTTTAATGTTGTGATAGTCTACTTCCACTCTTAATAACAGACTGATCAAGGGGTGTTCCATCTGACCCTTTACCAAAGGCAGCTTGCATCCTGAGTACCAATGACATCATATGCATGTACTGGCTCATTGGAGTTCATGATCCTGATGATCTTCCATTTATGTTTAAACTCACAATTTCATTGAAGAGGGAGAGCAAAACAAAAGTCAGACCCAGTCTTGTGAGATTTTATTGTTGCAGTCATTAGGATGTCACCTTGGCAGTGCCTGTTGAGTTACCGGTATCCGAGTGTCTCTAAAATTTGGAGGAGGACATGGTCTATTTTAATGATGCCAATGTATTTGGAGGTCTGTATCAGAGTGCCCCAGCACATTTCTGTTCTTCTTAAATTACCACTTCTTCTAAGGAGATTTAGCAAATTGAGATTAAAATCACATGTGAGTATTTGTGGGTTACCGCTATACACGCTTTTGCTGCTTTTGCCTGGAGCCTTGATTGATATAGATATCTAAGATAATAATTAGATCAGTTATATTTCCAAAGTCCCAACTGGATATTAGTAAGCCGAGTATGTGCGGTGAATTAGACTCCAAGCAACTCAAGCTAAAAGACTTGCCCAGCATCATGTACATTGTGGGGCCACCCTTAGGGTGCCCATTTTTCCTGGCTTTTTCTGCTGGGACAAAAGCTTCCACATACCCTTCCAGTAGCTGTTCCTCCCTTTTCCATGTCTCTTAGAAATGGGTCACATCGAAACACTTCAAATACTACTAATGTTCTGGGTCTAAATAGAGTTTTTTGATTCCTACAATGTTCCATGAAGTAATGGACATGAATTTTGGTGTCCTTTGGAGGGGCTAAATATCACACAGACTATGCTATGCATGGTCTGTTCAGTACAAAATTGCTGGTTTGAATGGTTAATCCTATCATGTTTATCCGGATTTTTCTCAAAATGACATCAGTCAATTTTATTGTGATTAAGGTTAGATGACAACCAGTTCCAATTAGCTGTTTGAGAAATTAGAGAGTTGGCAAACCAACAGAGGCAGCCTTATGATCAATCAATCAATCAATCAAAGGCATTTATAAAGCGCACTACTCACCCGGAGGGTCTCAAGGCGCTTGGGGAGGGGGGGTCCGCTACTGCTCGAACAGCCAGGTCTTGAGCTTCTTCCTGAAGGAGAGGTGGTCTTGGGTCAGGCGCAGGACGGTCGGGAGGGAGTTCCAGGTCTTGGCGGCCAGGTAGAAGAAGGACCTTCCTCCTGTTGTCGCTCTTCGGATGCGGGGGACGGCGGCGAGGGCGTGGCTGGTAGATCGGAGATGGCGTTTGGGAGCCTAGAAGTTGAGGCGGTTGTTGAGGTAACTCGGGCCTTGGTTGTGTAGGGCTTTGTGCGCGTGGGTGAGGAGACGGAAGGTGATTCTCTTGCTGACGGGGAGCCAGTGAAGGTCTCTCAGGTGTCTGGAGATGTGGCTGCGTCGGGGGATGTCGAGGACGAGTCTGGCTGAGGCGTTCTGGATCCGCTGGAGTCTCTTCTGGAGCTTGGCGGTGGTTCTGGCGTAGAGGGCGTTGCCGTAGTCCAGTCGGCTGGTGACGAGGGCCTGGGTGACCGTCTTCCTGGTCTTGATGGGGATCCACCGGAAGATCTTCCGTAGCATGCGTAGGATGTTGAAGCACGACGAGGAGACGGTGTTGACTTGTCTGGTCATGGAGAGGGAGGCGTCCAGGATGAAGCCCAGGTTGCGTGCGTGGTCTGTAGGTTTGGGTGCGGTGCCCAAGGCGGGGGGCCACCAGGAGTCGTCCCAGGCGGAGGGCGAGGAGCCCAGGATGAGGACTTCCGTCTTGTCTGAGTTCAGTTTCAGGCGGCTGTTCGTCATCCACTCGGCTACGTCTTTCATCCCTTCGTGTAGGTGGGTTCTGGCGGCATCGGGGTCGTTGGTCAGGGAGAGGATCAGCTGGGTGTCGTCGGCGTAGGAGATGATGTTGAGGTTGTGTTGGCGTGCGATGGCCCCAAGGGGGCTCATGTAGACGTTGAAGAGGGTGGGGCTGAGCGAGGACCCTTGGGGGACGCCGCAGATGACTTTGGTGGCCTCTGACTCGTACGGTGGTAGGCGGACTCTCTGTGTCCTTCCGTCGAGGAAGGAGATGATCCATTCCAGTGCCTTCTCCTGGATTCCGACGTTGCTGAGGCGCTGCACTAGGGTGCGGTGACAGACAGTGTCGAATGCTGTGGAGAGGTCTAGGAGGATGAGGGCCGCTGTTTCTCCGTTGTCCAGCCGGGCTCGGATGTCATCGGTGGCAGCGATGAGGGCGGTCTCGGTGCTGTGGTTGGCTCGGGAGCCAGACTGAGAGGGGTCGAGGGATCCATTCGTCTCGAGGAAGGCGGCCAGCTGCTTGTTGACGGTCTTCTCGATGACTTTGGCTGGAAACGGGAGGAGCGAGATGGGGCGGTAGTTCTTGAGTTCGGTGGGGTCCGCTGTTGGTTTCTTTAGTAGAGCGCTGAGTTCGGCGTGCTTCCAGCTCTCAGGGAAGGTGGCGGTGTCGAAGGAGGTGTTGATGATGTCCCGCAGGTGGGGTGCGATGACGGCGTCGGCCTTGTTGAAGACGTGGTGAGGGCAGGGGTCGGTCGGAGATCCGGAGTGGATAGAGTTCATCGTGCGGATGGTGTCTTCTGTGTTGATCGGGGTCCAGGCGCTGAGGGTGGTGGTGGGGGGCGTTGGTGCAGTCGTGGGGAGCGTTGGTTGTGTGCTGAAGCTGTTGTGTATGTCGGCGATCTTGTTGTGGAAGTGGGAGGCGAGGGAGTTGCAGAGGTCTTGCGATGGGGTGATGTCATTGGATCCAGCGTTGGGGTTGGAGAGCTCTTTCACGATGTTGAAGAGTTCCTTGCAGTTGTGTGCGTTGTTGTCCAGCCGGTCTTTGAATGCTGTTTTCTTGGTGGCGTGGATCAGTTGATGGTGCTTTTGGGTGGCGATCTTGAGGGTGGTCATGTTGTCCGGTGTTGGCTCCCTTCTCCAGGCTTTCTCGAGGGCTCGGCAGTTCTTCTTGGAGCTCTTGAGTTCGTCTGTGAACCATGGGGCCTTCTTGCTGCCGGGTCTGCTGGGCGGGGTCTTCAGTGGGGCGAGTTCGTTCGTGCAGTTGCTGATCCACTTTGTGAGGTTGTTGACGGCCTGGCTTGGGTTCGCTGAGCTGGCGGGAGGGTGCTGGCTCAGGGAAGGGGCGAGCTGGTCGGCTGTGATCTTGTTCCAGCTTCTTCGTGCAACCTGTTGCTGGTGGTGGTGGATCGTGGTTCTTCTGAAGGTGAAGTGGATGCAGCTGTGGTCCGTCCAGTGGAGTCCGGTGGTATGGCTGAAGGCGATGTCTTTGCTGGATGAGAAGACGGCGTCGAGTGTGTGTCCGGTGAGGTGGGTGGGGGTGGTCACCAGCTGCTTGAGTCCGAGGGTGGCGAGGTTGTCAAGCAGGGTGGTGGTGTTGCGGTCGTTGTCGTTCTCCAGGTGGAAGTTGATGTCCCCCAAGAGGATGTAGTCGGCGGAGGGGAGGGCGTGCGGGCTGATGAAGTCGGCGATGTCTTCGCTGAATGGTGTGCGTGGTCCCGGGGGTCGGTAGATCAGGGTGCCTCTGAGGGTGGTCTTGGAGTTGATGTGGATCTGGAAGTGCAGGTGTTCGGCGATTGTCAGGGTGTCGTCGGTGTTGGTCGTGATGCGGATGGTGTCCCTGTGGATGGTGGCGATGCCTCCTCCAGTCTGGTTGTCGCGGTCTTTCCGGGTGATCTTGTATCCGTCCGGGATGGCGATGGCGATGTCGGGCGCTGAGGAGTCGTTCATCCAGGTTTCCGTGAGGAAGGCAACGTCAGGAGCTGTGGTGTCGAGGAGGTTCCAGAGTTCGATGGCGTGTCTGTGGACGGAGCGGGTGTTGAGCAGGATGCACTTGAGGTGGTTGATGCTGGTGTTCGGCTTGGTCGGTGCTGGTGTAGTGCAGGTCCGGATGCAGGCGAACTTGCAGGCGTGGCAGCTGAAGGGTCCGTGGGTGCGTCTCGGGGTATCTATTTAGTGAGATTGTCACAGATTCTGTAGGGGAGGTCTGGTTTGCTCTACAAATACTAAATGCACTTTTCAGCAAGTGATGGTTTTCCTCAAGTTCTGCTTGGTCGATGATCATCCTTCTCCATTGCTGTTTGTTCATGATTCCCAGCTAATAGTCCGACTGGGCACTTCTCCTTGGGCAAGTATGTTAGGGTTATTCCCCAATCGGAAAAAGCTCTATATTTTGAGGGAACCAGTTCTGCAGTTGCAGCTGAAGACCAGGTTGCCAATGTGACCTTGTGGGGGTCCTCTGGCTTAAGTTTGATTGCCTCAATCCTCGTGGATAAGAGATGACTCAGATCTTCCTGTCTGGCTAAAAGTCTCAAGATGTTGCATCTTCTTAGGATGTCACTACCTCCCCGGGCTTTGTAACAAGGTTGAAATAAAGTCTTGGTGTTTCCCTTTATGTGTTTTACCTCCGTGGTAAGAAATCTGGAGAGGTCTATGTGAAACAAAAGCATGACTTCCCGCTTCCTCAATGTTTGGGCGACAATTTCAGGGGTCTGAGGTGAACCACTAAGTGAGCATAATTGTGGTATATTCATGTTATGATGTGAGTCAGACTATTTCTCAGTTGTCATGTGTCTGTTTAACGGTGACTTCTGATGGTTCCCAACAGTTAGTTCTTTGCAATCTTCTCTCAACATCTGGTGACTCCCAAAGCTGGAACACTACTTTAGCGTGATTTGTAAAGGTGGTTTTAAGTTCGTACATGTGGTTACAGAGAGATTCAAACTTTCAGGCGGGTGGGAATTTCCCCACTTGTGATCTGGAGAGGCCCTCATGGACCGGTAGAGTTCTTCACTTCTTGTGATTGTCCGAGACGCCAGTGAGTGAGTGCCTTCTTTCAGGCCCTTGTGGTGAGTATGCTTTCCTCTGCTGCGTTATCAGTGGGAGATTCTTTCATTTGTGTAAACATTTGAAAACATTTAGCAGTAATTTTTCTAAGTTTCAGAGCTTTTGCATTTTTTGTCTTTTCTTTTCTTTCCTTTTGTTTTGTTTTCTTCATTTTTTCTCTTTCGTCATCAAGGACGTGGATACTTTCAGGGATATTTTGATAAAAGACTTTTCGTACTGTAAGTTTTAAGACATTATGAGGTTCTTATATCAGGTGCAGGCTCGTTAGTGTTTGGAAAATTGCACCCACTATTTTCCTCATGGTCCTGCATTCTGTGTAGTTCTGCTGTCACATACAGTGTAATTGGAGCCTGGGGGTCAATAAGGGGTAGTTGATGAGCGTTTTGTTATCCTGATCCTGAAGATTCTGAAAGATGAGGCTCCCCAGCATGGGTGTTTCTATTTCTAGGGGCTCTAGGACCTTATATTATTTTTTTATTTTTTTATTTTAAAGGTTTTATATAGCGCTGGCTAGACCCGTAGGTATCAGAGCACTTTACATGAGTATCATCAGACCATAGTTACAGGTTACATTGTTACAAAGGGGACACCGTTATTAGAGCATAGCTACATAGTTACATGTTAGGTCGAGACAATCAATAAGGATAATATGCGTAAGGGAAAAAGCAGGCAAGGGGAGAGATTCAGGGGAGAGCGGGTAGGAGCAGAGGAAGTAGACAGAGAATGAAGGAGTGAAAGAGGAGGGGGAGGGTGACGGGGGCACAAACCGGTAGACGAATAATAGATGCGTCCAAAGTCCAGTAAGCTGTGATCCCAGGGGAAGTGGTATCATTCCCCCAACTCAGTTGCGAGAGGTTCCCTTTACTCAGTGGACTCTCTCAGAGGGGTCTCTGAGACTCCAAAGCCTACCTACTGGATCCTTTCCCAAAAAGGAGATAGGGAGTGCTTTGGCAAGGGGTGCCATACAATACCTCAACTGTGAGTAGCTCCCTTGGTGCTGTGGACTCTCTCAAAGGGAACACTGAGACTCCAGAGTATAAGTAATTGGATCTTTCCCTAACAAGGGGAGAAGGAGGGCTTAATTAAAGGGCACAAGGGATGGGGGCTAGGCAGCATAGCAGGCAAGGGGAGAGATTTAGGGGAGAGGGGATAGTAGCAGAGGAAGTAGACAAAAAATGAAAGAGGGAAAGCGGTAGGGGAGGGTGAGAGAGAGCATGAAAGGGGGAGGGTAAAGGGGCCACAAACCAGCAAACGGGTAAAAACCTCGTCTAAGGTCCAGTAAGCTGTCATCTCAGGGGAAGTGGCATCGTTTGTACTGCTCCATTTTCCAAGTCGAAGTGCGGCCCTCCACATTGTCCAGTCTCCTGTCGTGGCGGTCGATGCACTCACCCATTCCATCAAGTCGCTTGTCAAGGGAGTCAAATCTGGTGTTGAGCGCCTTGAATCCGGAGCGTAGTTCTAACAGCAGGGCTGAGTTGTTCTGAGGTACAGAGCTGCCAGTTGCACCAGCTGCTGATTCTGCCGCCATTAAGGTGGGTTGCCCTGCGGTCGTCTTTAGAATGGGGTCGAAGTTGAGTTGTTTTTTGCTTGGGATCTTTACGCACCATTCCCAGCAGGCGTAGTAAGTTCTGGTCGGGTGGTTCTTAGTGATGCAATAGTAGTGTGTGCTTATTTTTGTAGCGGTCATGTTGATCTGCTTTCTGGCTCCTCTTGTGACTGGTCCTGCTGGTCAAAAGACTCCTTGACCCTGATTTTCTCTGGCGGTGCCCCTTGGGTTGATTTGGGGTGGTCTGTCTTATCACCAGGGGCGATTGGCGCCCCAGTGCAATGTGCCAGTGTCTGTAAGCCCCGGGCTATACTCCAGCTCAGTGTCACGTTATGGGCATTTGCCCCCCTCAAGGTAGTCTGGTCAATATTTGCTGCAATTTATGGAGTGAGTCACCTCAATTCTTGTAGTGCAGCGAAATTAGTGAATTATGACTCTCCCCATCGGAATGCGGGCGAGTCCATGGTGTACCCACCGTCCCTTACAGCATCCTTTTCATATGGCAGAAGGGCACACAGGCTCCAGCAGTTGCAGAAGCAGCAGCTCGATTCTTCACGCCCGCGCTGCCCTCTCAATAGCCCCCACCAGATAAACGCCCCGCAGGTCTCTCACCTTCATCGAGACCTCCGCTGCTCAGCTCGTCCAAGCTCTGACGCCCGCCCAGCACCGAACACAGACTTGAGTTCAATTCCTGGGGGGGGCCTGTTGGATTCAGTACCTCCTGTTGAGCAGCGTTAGAAACAGTTTCCGGTGAGCGCACTGGATGCTGCCTCTCTTGAGGAGAGCTTGAAGATGCACGGGGTGTTTTCTTTGTTCCACTATTCTGTGCTAGTGGCCACCATCTTGCTGGCCGGAGCTCCGATATATTGATGTTTAATTCGGCCTCATTTGTTGGTTTTCCGGCGTAGTCTGCTGACCCTCAGGTTCTGTGAACCTTCCGATTCCGGAATTTCAGCAGCATCAGGGGATTAAGCATTATTTACATGCGTTGTGATGTCAGGGAGTGTGGGGCTGGCACGGAGCTTCAGTTCAAGCAGGCTCAACAAGAGTGAAACTATTTGTTTTACTGACGACAAAGTGAAATGTTCCAACCATTGTTAGTATGTGGTGACTGTATGAGAACGAGGATCCGGTCTAATCTGTGTGAAACCAGGTTTTACATGATAAAAACACAGTTTGTATGTATTTGATCTTGTTTGCATGACCAATCAACAACTGAATTGGTCAATCGCAGAAATATTAAAAGTGGCATTGTGAAACAAAGCTTGTAATATATTGTGATTGTATAATTAGTTTGTGCGCGCCAATTGTCATATTCCGCTAAGGAGGAGATGGACGGGATACTAAAAATGTTAGCAGTCGGCAAGCCAAAACAAGTGTTCTTGTGTACTGTTTCATTTAAAAATAAAATTTAGGTCAGAATCAGGCAGGCACGATGCAGAGCTTCAGTGCCCTGTACCTGCCAAACTTTAGTGCCCCAAATTGATATTAAATCAATTATATCTTTCCAGTGCTCAGAAACCAGGTTGGCCAATTCCATTCTGAACAATGAATGTCCAGCTTGCACATCCCAATCATAAGAATGTATGTCCAGTGTTAACACATCTCCTAAGAAGACGCGAAACACGTATGGTAAACGTAATGACTTCCATCGGGCCGTGGATTTCAAAAGCTACTTTATCCCATACGATGCCATCTGCGACTGGGAAAGCTGAAATGTTAACAAGAGTTTGATCACGTTTCATGATATAGGATGATGTATGAGGTGTCAGAACTCCATCAACCAAGTTCACAGCAGAGCCTTCTGGCAAATAATGACCATTGATCATGAAGAAAACACTGTCACAAATCCAATCGACCTGAAAAGGATATTCAGGATAAGTACAAACCAGATGCTGGTCCAGGGTGGAACCAGGTAAGTTTTCTTGAACAAAGAGATAAAAATACACAATTTTGTCGGTGGAAGAGCCGAAGTTGAAGACGAGGAGGTTGAGTCAGAAGAGAAGCTGGCATGATCTCCAAAGTAACCTCTTGCAGTTCTGTTAATTAGAGGAGGTATTGTCGGATCAGTGTGATGTTGTAGAGGAATGTTTGGCACCTCACTATTAGACTCATCTGTAGGGTAAGTATACTCAACATCTGTATTGGAAGAGGATGGAGGTAGGACAGGTGAAAGGTCAATAGTAGTGTCCGTCACTCCCTCACCCACACGGACATTAGTGGAAGAGGATGAAGTCAGCGGATTCAATGAAATTGCGTTGCACAAAACTGTAAGCGTGACACTATTCAGAATCGGTCAGACGGTGTAGCTTGACATTGTCCACCGAGATGTATCTGTTGTCTTTATGACCAGGTAAAGGTGATAAAATGACTGTAGAGACTGTCATAGACACTCCAGCACATGCAGATGCCAAGCCTTTGTGTGCGGCAACGATCAAAGCAGGTCTGTGGTCCTTGTTGGGAATCAGCCAATCTCCAACATTTTGAATTTTAGCATAAGGAACTTGTTCAGGAGATAAATGATAAGAATACTTAGACTGATTAGACTTCAGTTTTTAAACTATTCAGGGATAGGAGAGGAAGAAATAAAAAAGTTGAAAAAATTACGACAATGGAAAAAAGCAAACAAACAACAGGATGAAAAAGATAAAAACTGGAAAGACATTCAAATGGCAATGAGAAGTAAAACCAGCAAAGCATTTTGGAACCTAGCTGCCAAACAAATGTGTATAAGGAAAACAACACAAGCACTCCCAGTGACAGCATTGGCCTGGGAAAAACAACTCTCTAATCTGAATAAATCAAATTCACAGAAGGCAGAAAAATGGTACTGTGTCACCCTCATTGAACGTCAAGTAAGTGAAATCAACCGTCGCCGGTACTATACATATCACCAGGTGCATGGTATTGTCAACAAGTAGTTAGTAGCAAGCAAATCTGATTGCAGAACTGAGGTATGTTCCAGTACCCAGCTGGCCTAAACGGACCGATGTTATTGGGTGTGGAAGGGCGCCACTCGTACTTGACCACAATAAGGAATGCCAGAGTCACTGTATAGTTCAAAATGTTTATTTTAACTATTGTGCTCTGTAATGCAGCATAAGAGCCAATACCAGCAGCAAAATGCAACCCTAAAAAAATGTGCATTGTTACAATACCATAAAATATGAAGAGGGATGTCATCATAACAGACAGTGAAAAAAGGACTATAAGGTCTCGCCACCCTCCCCATGGTAAGTTAAGGTTTATAATATAAAGGAAGATCTCTGGGCTTTTTCAGCAGACCCCATACCTTAGAGCCTAGACTGTAGGTTATATATAATAGGAACAGCATAGCTCTTCTCCAAGGAAAGGTCACTCTCCAAGTGTTCGTGAACAACATGTGTCCCCGTAATATCAAAGCACGAGTTTTCCAGCAGTGCAGCTTTGTTTAGCATGTTTTGTCTAGGTGCTAGGGACAGACTAAACTCCAGGAACAGCAGTAAACGCAGAAAGCAGACAGTTCTCATGTGAAAGGCACAGACAGAGTTTTGCAAAATAAAGTCATATAGTAACATGCGCAAAATCAGCATCATGGCAGCAAAGTTCTCAAAACCTGATTCAATAGCAGCAGTGTATTGCACCAGGCAATCCAGCAGAGAGATTTCTATGTTGAATTTGTTTGATTGCAACACAATCTCTTTTTATATACCATCCAATGTTATATACAGAGAAACCATACATCTTGTTCCAATATCCTGCTATTAAGCATGGGCGTAAAACCCGTTCCGTTCGCGGAATTTGCGGATTTTCTGCAATTGTACATGAAGCACTTACAGGGTTACAGCAGGTGCCCAAGTTGAAGCTAATTTCTCTGTAACCATTTACAAAATGGTTACAAAGAAATTAACTTCAACTTGGGCACCTGCTGTAACCCTGTAAGTGCTTCCTGAGCGGTGCCTCCCGAGTTGTTGCATACTTGCAACTATTCTCTGACCCTGCTCTGACCCTCGAAGCAGGGTCAGAGAATAGTTACAAGTAAGGCACAATGCTCCAGGCTGTCACAACAATTAAATCACAACAGGAAGCACTTACAGATAAGGAAGCAGGTGCTGGACTTGTAGCTCAAATTCAGTAACACATTAACCAGCCCCCGGTTGAGGCTGGGCAAGTGTGCTTTCTCCCCATAATCTACACTGGTGAACCAGAGGGTGCTGTGATGAACCAGAAGGTGCAGTTGTGAACCAGAGGGTGCTGTGATGAACCAGAGGGTGGCCGTGGTGAACCAGAGGATGACAGTGTTATGTTATGTTATGTTATGTGGTTTTTTATTAGGCGCACAAATGCTCCAGCTAAGGAGCGTCTTGGCGCCCGACAAGGCAGCTACACAACACAACTAGATAAAACAGCACAGAACACACTAACTAAGGGAATAAAAATGTTTTCAAGGCACGACGAAAAGAGAGCAAATCGCTCATAGCGCGAATTGCCGGGGGTAAGGAGTTCCACAGAGCGGCGGCCCGCACTCGAAATGAGCGCCCACCGGCCCTGCTTCGCTTAAAGCGCGGGACCACGGCCAATTCGAGATCTGACGATCTTAAGGGTCGTGCCGGAATATAGTTGGCCATGAGGGTCGTAAGGATCATTGCCGGGGACCCCTTCAAGATCTTATGGGCGACGCAGAGTACCTTAAACTGAATCCGCTGCGCCACCGGGAGCCAGTGCAGTGCTCGAATGGTGCTAGAGGTGGGGCAGAATCTTGGAAGGCCCACCACCGCTCTTGCTGCTGCATTCTGGATCCGCTGCAGGCGCCCTATCTCAGCTACATTCAGACCGGCCAACAAAGAACTAGCATAATCCAATCTGGAGATGACGGTCGCTTGGATCATGAGTTGCCGGGTGGGGGCATCGAAGAACTTTAGCACAGGACGAAGCCCACGCAAAATGCCGAAGCAGCAAGCAGCCGTGCGTTTAGTGTGGCATGCAAACGTAAGGGAAGGGTCCAGCCAGACCCCGAGGTTTTTAAGCTCGGTGACTGGGATGGGAGCGGAACCCAGCTCCTCCGGCCACCATCTCTCTCCCCACAGTTCCGGTCGCCTACCAAATACCATCACCTCGGTCTTACTAGCGTTTAGCTGGAGACAATTAAGCGTCATCCATCTAGCGACCGCCCTCAGTCCTTGTTGAAACCTAGGAGCGTCGACCTCCGCATCCCCGCTGATCGTGACCGCTAGCTGGGTGTCATCGGCATATGACACCATGGTCATACCCCATAGTTTGACAACCTCAGCTAGCGGCCTTACGTACAGATTGAACAGCGTAGGACTCAGCGAGGAGCCTTGGGGGACGCCCAGGTTCAACGGGTGGAATTTTGACTGAAAGGGTGGGACGGTCACGCTAAAGGCCCGGTTTGATAAGAACGACCGGAACCAGTCGAGCGCAATGCCGGAGACACCAGCATCCTCTAAACGCTGCAGAAGGATAGGGTGCGAGACGGTGTCAAAGGCAGCGCTTAGATCTAATAGCACCGTGGTGAACCAGAGGGTGGCAGTGGCGAACCAGAGGGTGGCAGTGATGAACCAGAGGGTGGCAGTGATGAATCAGAGGGTGGCAGTGGTGAACCAGAGGGTGGCAGTGGTGAACCAGAGGGTGCTGTGATGAACCAGAGGGTGGCAGTGATGAACCAGAGAGTGACAGTGATGAACCAGAGGGTGGCAGTGGTGAACCAGAGGGTGGCAGTGATGAATCAGAGGGTGACAGTGGTGAACCAGAGGGTGGCAGTGGTGAACCAGAGGGTGGTAGTGGCGAACCAGAGGGTGGTAGTGATGAACCAGAGGGTGGTGCTGCTAAACTGCCGTGAGCCCTGTGGGTGTGAGCCCCTGCGCTGCTGAGCTGCCCAGGTGTTGTGAGCCCATGCGCTACTGAACTGCCCCAGGGACCAGTGGGTGTGAGCCCCCGTGCTGCTGAACTGCCCCGGAGCCCTCTCAGTGTGAAAATCATTTGTGCTCAATTGCCTGGGAGCCCTTTGGGTGTGAGCACACATTGTGCTAAGTGCCACCCTGCCCCCAGTACATATATACCCGTACCGCACAGCACCATTATGCTCTTGCACCATGAAGTCTGGTGCCTGGATGCTCCTGATCCGTGTAAGTGGTACCACCACCTGGTGCAGTCAAAATGTAAAGTCATAAGTTGCTACACAGCACCAATAAACAGGTGTCCCCCCTGGCACCGGTACCAGGAGGGGAGCACCCGCATGCCACTGCACCCTACTGCCCAGCGCCAGCATATGTCTGTACGGGGCAGTTTAGTATGAGATGGGACATTGTCCAGCAGCAGCTGCATGTGCCTGAACCCACTGAGCAGGATCAGAAAGGCTTTGTACCAACATGCGCAGCAGAGCTATCTTGGACATCTGAAGGATTCTGGGGTCCTGTGCCAAACGTATTTTCGCATCCATTAGTTTCCCGAGCGCGATCCCTGTGTAGCTCCTGTGACCAGGAGGCTACTTTCTCCTCATCTGCTGCTCTGCTCGGTCTCTGACCCTTTATAAACAAGATGCATGTGAACTCGCATAGAAGCCCCGTCCGTTTGGCCCCGTCCACCACACACTAGTGGTATGAAACGTCTTCCCGCCCGTCCCCACTATAATGGCCAGCTCACTCAAGGGACCTCGGCACCTTTTGGCACACTGGCAAAGTTACAGGCACATGTGGTCACATATTTGTGCAAGTGGCACAAAATCCGCGAGTTCGCGGGAAAATTCGCGAACTTGCGGATTTTTTGGCCATTTCGCATGAATTCGCGTACCGCAAATTCGCAAATTTCGCCCATACTTACCTGCTATGCATGCACGATAGTTGCATTCCATCTGCTTAGTTGCATGCTCTGAAGTGGTTCTAACAGTCAGGCTTTTAGAAGTTCAAGTAAGCAATCTTCTACAGATGGTGAATTTCCCTGGTTGAACTGGAGATTTGAAGTACTAGTTTAGAAAATAGAAACCTTCTCAGGGGTCCCACTGATACTTGGTCCATTTAAACCAACAAAGAAGAAATTGGCACAAGAGCTGAAATATAAAAAGAACATCTTTATTAACCTCAAATGAGGGAGACTACATCACACAGAAGCCTTAGCAACTGAATGAGGCAGTCTAAGGAGTACAGAAAACTGGGCCTTATATATGCTTAGGGTTACATAGTCAGCATAAGACCAAGGGGCAGTCCTGGCACATGTAAGCATGCAAAAATGACTAATATGGGCATGTAAGATCTGCTTGCTCAACAAAGTGGGAGGAGCTAACAGTTGCTAATTCTGGTGAACACATTCTTACATTTACAGACTAGAAACAGTTGCAAGGACATCTGCAAGCTCAACTGAGCATGTGCGAAGGTGGAAGATGCTAAATATAGTTCGTTTCTAGGCAGATTACAAGAGCAGTCAACACTGAGGGAGGACAGAGCACATGGTGAGCACGTGGCAGTACATGGCAAACAAGATGGCTGCCAGAAATACAAAATGGCTTTCAGCTCATGCTAACAAATCCGTCCAATCTTTAACAGATAGTCCTTTTAGCATGAGCTAAAGACATTCCAATAATCCAGTAGGAACATAGAAAATATTTGCACATTAATTTTCAAAAATTTATTAAAAGCCTAATTCATTGGTAGGTGGACATTTTCCATTCTAAACAATTCATTAAGCGGGTACATATAAGGTATAAGCAGGAATACAAAGGGAACAAAGCATGGGGTCATAATTAACATTCAGATAGCAGGAGAAAGTAATGACCACTATAACAAATAGAATTATCATTTTTCACAACCCTAAGCAAGAGCAAATCCCAAAATCATCTAGTTAACATTTTCAGGGCTACTATGCATTTCAGTGACTATTCATTTTAATTTCAGAATAGCAAACAACACATACCTAATAAAAACATTTTTAATAAACTTTTCCATTGTTCCCTTTATGAGAGCTAGAACATCAATTATACTTGGGACCAGGAGGACCACACAGGGCCATACGAATTAGGATGAAGAGCTGCAAAGGGCTGCTCCTCCTTAAAAATGAGACAACTAATGGGGTACATTATTGATAAGGAAAAGAAGAAGTCCTTGGGGAAATTGAAGCCGCTGTACAACCAAGCCAGAGGGGAGTCTTCTCCCTGTGTCCGTTTGAGCCTCACAGGCAGGCTCTTGTTGTTTCCACGGTGGAGCTGCACAACTCGCAACTCGAGAATCACAGCCCAGATTCAAGGGATAAAAAGTCTCTTGTTTCAGGATAGGGCAGTCACCCACCAGGCAAATGCTCTTAGCGATCCTGTCCAGTGTCTCAGGCAGTGCACCAGTTTTCTTCACTTCAATCCAACAGGCACCAGAGACTCAGCACCTGTACCCTAAACTCAAATCCTTCCCTAACCCCTGTATTGCTCTGCTGGAGCACTGCTCATTCATTGGGGCCACACTTTGCATCCAGTGTACCCAGGTATCTCTTGACCAACAAACAAAGGAGCAAACTTGCATTCACTTTAGGACCAGGATTCAGAGGCCCGATGCTATGATCTCTGAAGCAACCCTTGTTTCTAAAGGGGTCACCTCAAGCAAAGCCTCCGCGCCATTCTGGTCGGTTTGTGACTCTCAGCTGGGCATCAAATATTTCTCCTTTCTGATTTGTGACCCCATATTTCGTCCAAGACTGTGGCAGGGGTACACACTTCATTTCAGGGCTTCCGCCTTCACTGTGGTCCTAGTTGCCAGCAATGCCTGTGCTTGTTACCTTCACTTTGGCTTCAAGCTGGACTGGTGCTGACGCTGACTCCCCAGGCTGAATCTGACGTCCGGGTTCCTCTGTCAATGGTTTTAAAGCAGCAAATATCTATTGGTGGACAGAGCAAAAGGTCTTTAGACAAGGCACAGAAGCAGTCTATCAACAGAGAGGATAGTGTCAGAATACTTCCTAGTCTTGGGACGCCCCATATATTAGCAAGGCACCCAAGAACCACTTCCATCTATCTATGACCGAGTAAAAAAAAACAACAGCCTGGACCTACTGGCAAGTATAAAAGGAACTCTTTGGCAAGAGTAATACATCATCCAATCACAAGCAGCCAATAAGTCTGTATTCATTTACTAAATTGTGAGGAAAAGAGAAAAACAACACAGACATACCCTAAATCCTTACATTGGTGTATTCCTGTGTGCTAATCTGAAAACCCTCAAAAAAGGAAATGTTTAACACTTTTGCTCATAAACTTTACATTACTTGTACAGGACTGCAGACACTTCTAAAATGATTCTTCTTAATAAAAGCACCTGCATTGAATGCTTAGGACCATGCTCTCATGTTATAGGAGCAGCAGGGAAATCTAAAACTACTAGTTTAACAGGGTTTCTTATCTACAAAACAACATTTCCTTCAAAACTTTTTTTTGCTAAGGATCACATGGGCATCTTCCCTGCCTTCTACTTTTCATGAACCAAACTATGCAACATCAGCTCTAATAAGGACTGTCCGTTTATTTACACAGACTAGCTAATACAAAACTAGCAATGCCCTTGCAAAACTAAGTAGCATGGAATAACATACAATAAGAATTTTAGACCAAAAACTACCCACATCTAGCTCCCCTTAAAGGTCAAAATAAGGGAACACAATCTAGACTATTTATCCTGTCATAATTTCATCAAACAGGATGGGCAGTAACATAACATATATATTTTTAGTTCACTTTATTAATGCTAACAATGTTTAAAACAGTATTACTGAATAGCCAATTAAATGTCTCATTGCTATTTCACAGACAATTTAGACAGGCTAAAAAAAAATTGAGAAAAGGAGAGAGCAACATACATTTTACCTAGCCTTAATTTGTAGAGTAGCTAGCCTCCTTCCCCCATTTTGACAGTAGGAAACCGGAAACAGGTTTCACTTCTGTCAACACTATCAACCCCTATTTATAGCAACTAGACGTAAACAAAGTTATAGGAGGTAAATAGCACTTTCGAGGAGGTAAAGAATGTGAATGCCCAAACCCCAATCCTTTTAGAAAATGTACAAGTGGAACATGAGGGCGAATGAATTCAAACTAAATCCCATTGGCTCAGCCCTAGTAAGCACCAAACTAAAAGCATTAGTGCTGTATATATGGCCAAGCTCACATATACAATTGCATTGTGGTATATTTATATGAATGCATAAAAACTTGCTTTTGCCAACAAAAAATAAGCACAACTCCTCCTTCTTTCCCTGCGCTGCCATCTTGACTTTCAAAATGTTTCAGATGTCAAAATGTCAAAGCAGACCTTTCTCTGGTAGCCCTGCCAGGTTTCTAAATATAGAACTGACTTTTAACTCTTCCCAGCTGTCCTATTCTGTGTGCAACTTTTCCATGCAGCTTTCCCTATCCAAAGTCACCCTGAAAACAGAAAGCTGACCCATTCCCCTGTTTGTCAGTTTAATAACTTCTGCTGTTTTTTATACATATTTTCAATTGTAAGCAGTGTGCAATATACTTGTCTAACAATATAGAAGTCAGCTATTTGTATTATACCTAAATGTATGCATTTACTGAAGCCTAAGGCACTTTAAAACCTGCTCTGAATGGAAATAAATGCTGTTTAAATAGTGAATTTTACCCAATTTCGACTTTGATATTTTGGGCACTTAAAATGAATATCCTATAATTTCTTTACTTAATAGTTATCCTCAGAATGTTCTCTAT
The DNA here is from genome assembly GCF_964261635.1 of Lissotriton helveticus. Classification (NCBI taxonomy): domain Eukaryota; kingdom Metazoa; phylum Chordata; class Amphibia; order Caudata; family Salamandridae; genus Lissotriton; species Lissotriton helveticus. The sequence goes on from NC_136065.1 coordinate 531,186,043, forward strand.
ATAGCCCAGGAGTGAGAAATCAAAAATACATCATATACCGTTATAAAAATGAGTTTTTTACGCCGGTGCAGAGTGAAATTCCATATGCAAATATCCTCATTATGCGGTACAACACAACTTAAATTTAATTTTAATGCTAGGAGGTCAGAGTATGAGTATTAAGCTTTATAGATATTAAAAAACAAATTTAAAAGCACTCATTTTTTAAATAATTGTTTCATAATTAATAATTTTTCTTTTAATAAAGCCAATCATTTTGATAATTCCACCTAGGAAACGCAAGCTTTATTTTTTGCCTATCATATTTAGAAGCAGTCATTCATAAGCCTAAGCACAGAAGCCTAACTTGAAACATTAAACATTTTGTGCCACTTTTTTTAAAAAGGACAGTCATTATTTAAAATCAGAACCACGGGTATTTTCCTGTTATCCAAAATAATGAACCTGATTTTTGTAACTTTTTAAAACAGCAGTCTGAAATGCAGGGTTTTACACCATGTTCTGTAGTGACAAAATCTTGGCTGAGTCAACCTTCCTGTCTCTCCATGGCCCACAATCAAAACAACAGCTGCTGCTAAGTGGCAGTTAAAACACAGCTGTAGGAAAGCTTTTTTTCAGTGTTGAAATGGTAGCACGGTGACTGTCTATTTAAAACTGAGGCATTCCAATGCATGTTCTATAATATGTGTTTTAGTTCAACAACATTCAATTTTCTCAGATGATGTGTTTGCCTGTTTATATCTAATACAATGTATCTAAGGAAAATGGTGTAACACCGTATTGTTTACTTATTGCAAAACGCACAATTACTTTTTTTTAGGCCAATTTTATTCCTATTCAATGTGAATTCTAATTTTATCTTTTAAGCATTGGCAGTTTGTACATATGCATATTTGCTTACTCTTATCAATCTAATAGTAACATGCAGTTATTTAGCATATCATATGGTTCATTTCTGGATTGTTATTTAATTTTTATTTAACCACTTGGATGCTAAGGTACCTGATATTCTCCCATGTAATTTCCATTGAAATCAATGGAAACTCCATGACGAGTTACCCTTGTCATTAGCATCCAAGTGGTTAACCACATCGCTGCTTAAGAGTTTCCTCTGCTGTGCTGGACAGCAACGAAAACGGGTGTGGTCATGACGAGCTCAGCTCGTCATGAGCACCTGAGAGGTATATGCCATGACGAGCTGAGCTCGTCATGAGCATGGAAGGGGCTAATATTAATTAAATGACATTTTGCATAACAGACTGATGACAGCACGAAAACACAAACACACACATTGAGCTCATTCCAGACATATACAGAAGGGGTCATACACTCAGAATCACATAATACAGCGCACTTAAAGCTAGCATTCCCTACACAAAGAGCGCAATGGCTATTTACTTACAGAAGTATCACTAATGTGAAAACCACAAACCACATAGACATTTAAACACACATTTAACCCACAGATCAACACTTAAGACAGAAACAAAGGACAGCCCACAGACTGTTCTTAAACCAAACCATTTGTAAATAATAGTTGTAAGTCATATTTACAAGAAGAGCTTCTCAATAGTATTCCAAAAGACTTAAAAAAAAACAGCCCAACAAACTGTTTTATTTTCAAGAAGCCAAATACACTCAATTCACTATCTTTGTCTGGCAGAACACCAAAAAATCGCTCTGCATGTGTCCATTTATAAATGTGCGCAGTAACGGATCCTTGTTTGTATTTTTGTCATATTTTAATTCCATGGGGATACAGAATCACCAAGGAAGAAATATGTTTTTATACCTAAAGCTATCTAGCTATTCCCTCAGGGGAGCTGGCTAATTTAATTCACATTTCACTATGGTACCTCCAAAAAGCAACACATGTTTCGATGTGTGCTTGAAACAGGCATGCCAAAAATATTGCAGAATATGCAAATATTATAATCAAAGTAGCGCTTAAGGTACTCTTCGTACGTTGCGCCGTTCAAACAAATTCAAATAGAGAAAAATCTCCTCATTAACGGCCTACATAAATTGCAATTTACATATTACATACATACTAATCAAAAGTTGGTCAACGCAAATCTAAGCCATAGTAAGGGTGTTACTAAACTACCTTACCAATCCAAGGCATCAAAACCAACAGCAAGTGCCGCAGAACGACTCTTACCAAACAAATGGTTGTCCAAATTCTAACTGCCAAGTTCTGAATGACCTAACGGTCTTTTTTAGAATACTCACGCCAAAAAGGTTCTCAGTCAGGAGTGACATCATGTGGAGGATCAAAATCAGGATGACCAGAAATATTCTGGACTACAGAGACAGAGAATCCCCGGAATCTCCGTGCACAGAGTACCTCCTTAGTAGAGTCCTGTCCTGTCCTCCACAGTAGATTTCTGTCTCCTGACAAGATCACTCCTTAGATAGCCACTTCTCTGGTGAGGTCCACGTTGAAGCGCCAGTTTTAGAAAATAGAAACCTTCTCTGGGGTCCCACTGATACTCGGACCTTTTAAACCAACAAAGAAGAAATTGGCACAGAAGCTGAAATATAAAAATAACATCTTTATTAACCTCAAATGAGGGAGACTACATCACACAGAAGCCTTAGCAACTGAATGAGGCAGTCTAAGGAGTACAGAAAAGTGGGGACTTATATATGCTTAGGGTTACATAATCAGCATAAGACCAAGGGGCAGTCCTGGCACATGTAAGCATGCAAAAATAACTAATATGGGCATGCAAGATCTGCTTGCTCAACAAAGTGGGAAGAGCTAACAGTTGCTAATTCTGGTGAACACATCCTGACATTTACGAGCTAGAAACAGTTGTAAGGACATCTGCAAGCTCAAATGAGGATGTGCGAAGGTGGAAGATGATAAATATAGTTTGTTTCTAGGCAGATTACAAGAGCAGTCAACACTGAGGGAGGACAGAGCACATGGCGAGCGCGTGGCAGCACATGGCAAACAAGATAGCTGCCAGAAATACAAAATGGCTTTCAGCTCATGCTAACAAGTCCGTCCAAACTTTAACACTAGGAGGAAACAGGGAGTCAAAAAAGGATAAAGAGTGTTTGCTTGCAGCCTTTTTTTAAATAGAGAGAGAGTGCTCAGTTGTAGGCTCAGGTAATGTGGGAACTGGGGAGGTTACACTCTCCACTGGACATAAAGGGAGAATCAGTTCTGCTGCCATCTAGGCCACCTTATTTTTTGCAGACCAGGCCCTGGTTTTTATTGCAGGGGATTTTAAGAGAGTATTGAGTCTGGGCACCAGGGTATTGCTATTTCCTTTCTTATTAGCCTTATTGGTTCCAGAATCAATAGCTACTCAGGAAATTAATTTCTCTTACAGGGAGGACCTTGAAGTTCAACCTCTGGAGGGACTTTGAATCCAAACTTGAAGTGTCAAAATCACTTAGTTCTGTGCTTTTCAGCAACTTCCTTGGCAGCTACCCTGGTATGCGTCTGCAATTGAGGAAGGGCATAGAGTCACAGTTGAAAAGTCACAGGTACATCTGGCAACACAACTGAGGAGTGGGGAAGTAAGGCCAGATGGAGTGAGAGGAGAAAGGAAGGGGAGCTCAACTGGGCCGCAAGCTGCACCTGGACCTAGTCGGGGCATCTCCACATTCACAGGGCTCAACCGCGAAACGGCAGTAACTAAAGCACTGCTCCCCTGTTTTTGCTCCCTCCAGTTGCTCACTAGCACCTCTTTACCCGCTCCAAATTTTCCAACAGATTTCAATAGGATGTCAACAGTGGATGTAGCCCTGCCAGGGTTTTAAGCAATTTGAAGACAAGATTAGTACGTAACTGATGATACTGGTGGACCTGGCTCCCTGATGTCCCTGATAGCACCATTAGTGAGAATGGCGCTGAAAATAATGCAGAAAATCGCAACAATTGAGGCTTCTTAAGCCTGCAGGTTATGTAAGTTGGTGCCACGAGGAGGGCCAGGTGGATGGAACAAGCACTCTGTGCCTTGCTCATGAATTAAATAACACTGATCTTCCTGTCCCTGGAGCTGCGTAAAAGCACTTTGCGGCTCCTGCAATGCGGGAGCCACAAAACGCCTCTCCCTGCAACCAGAGAGGAGGGTGACTGCAAGCCCCATAACACCCAGCTCCAGTAGGCACTGAGACCGTTCTTCCCGTGTCCGGAGCAGCGTAATAGCCCTTTGCGGCTCCCACAGCGCGGGACAAGCGCGGGCATGCCCGGGCCGCACCCGGGCAAAGCCCGGGCCAAGGGCGGGCCCGTCTGCAACCATCAGAGCCTGGATGAGGCTGGTCAACCCCCTCTTTCATCTACATTCTTGCCACTAATATGGGTAAGCGCAAACAACCTTGCAGTCTTGATGCTGGGAAAGTAAAAGCGAAAGTGTCTAGGAACTCTGCCTCGATAATGTCATATTTACCTTCTGCAGTGGGAGTTTTAACACAAGAAATTCAAATTGCCAAGGGCCAGTTAGGCCTGAGTGTTGATCAACCAAAGCAGTGCACCCCACCAGTAACTCACGGGTATGTAGCGGGCTTTATAAATGCCTGATTGAACTCCCTCTTGGCCTGTAACCCCCACTAAATCTTCCGCTACCTCCAGTGTTCCAGATACTCCACAGGTGGGCTGTTTGGCTTCTGGTAGGGGGCCTCAGACTGAGGAGAGAGAGGCCACAGGAATGGTTGCTCCTCTGCAGAAGGGACTCCCTTTATACCTGTAACAAACAAAAAGGGGAAAAGAAGAGTCTCCAAACTTGGCACGGCTCCCCTCGAACCTACAATAAGGTAAGATGGTAGACCAGAACAAAGCCTTGACTCATCTGTGCGTACAGTTGTTAAACAACCCATGGAGGACTGATTTACTACACGCCTGGAGCAACTCGTTTCTACTGCTTTTAAAGACATTTCCAATCTTCTTTAATCTTTAGTCAACTGGATCTTGGGGAAACTAGAGTATCTAATGACCCAATTGAGAGATTTGAATAAGAAGTGTGTGCCAAATGACAGAACTCCATTAGTGGCCCGCAATTTTAGAAACTGGGAAATAGGGAAGGGGGTCCCGCCAGGGGTGTAAACTGGAGCCCGACACTGGCTAGTCAGGGTACGTTTTCTGGAAACAAGTTACCTCAGGCTATGGGTCATAGTGAAAAGGATAAGCAATGTAAACACATCACTTCTGCAAACACACTTCCTGTAGGTCAAGGCAGAATCACCCTAAACACAAAGGACAAATAGGTAACAAATAATAACTTCAGACTAAACCTGCCCCCAGAGGCTACCCCCTTAGTTGCAATTTTTATAGGCATTTCGCCGCTTAAAGAGAATAGTGTAGAATGCACCAGAGAACTTTCTCGAAAAACAAGGTTCTGGTGTAAACAGCACTCAATTAATGGGCAGCAAGTCTCCTCTCACATTATATTGGCTAGACGTGTGGGTTAGGTTGGACAGAGGCCAAAACAAATAGAGGGAGATTGTATCATCATTAATTTTGACTAGGCAGAATAACAGGGAAGCCATTTCAGGAGGGAGCCACTGAGGATACGGGGACAGAAGGGCACTACTCCTGTTTTTTTATCCCCCCCAGAGGGGAGTCAGCTACCCAGCAGGAGTTTGTGGAGGAATCAGGTACTAGCAAACAGGAGGGCGTGTTTACCATCAAGGTTAAGCTATACGGATGACTGGTGTCATAACATTAAACCACTTAGGTCCCCAACTCCACCCACACTATTATCTATAGCTACAGGAGAGGGTGAAGGGGAGAGTGGATTGGTCTGTACAAACAGATTTCTCCCATTAAGCAACCTAGACAAAAACGATTGGCTGGAGTCTCCCGCCCACACAGTTTAGCCAAAGTACTGTTAGAACCAGGGGCCCTGGGACTAGTGAGAGAAATAACTTAAACTGTAAGATTGTTAGTTGGAACATAGCAGGACTAAGAAGTAAGAGTAAGGATCCTAGGTGGCTTGAATTTATAACACAATATGATATTTTGGGCTTACAAGAGACCTGGGACAGGGGGAAAAGATTTTGGCTGGACGAATATAAGTCATATTTTGTGTCCGCAATGCCCTCTTTAGCAGGAAGAGTGAAGGGGGTCTTTTAATCTTAATATCACTGCAACTATTAGGAACCCATAGGCTTGTAGACACTGGTTCTTGTAACTGTTTAGCGGTAGAAATAGCTGTATCCAATACATTTAAACTATTGATTGTTAATTTTTTCAACTCGTCTGAATGTATGTTTTTAAATGAGCATTTGTGTAACCTGAAAGGCTTTTTAGATGATTATAGTTTTAAGCAAAGCACTTTTTATTCCATTATAGTCTTGGGCGATTTTATTGTACCAAGAATTGCCATGTTGCTGACTTTATAGGACCAGCTAACTCCTTTAATTCCCATTTTGAGCACACAATGCAAGGAGAGTGTCTGGAGGATCTTCTGGCCTTAGTAGACCTCGTTCAACCCAACAAAATGGTTGGTGAAGTGAGAATCCCAACTTTCAAGGCAAGAGGACAGGATCCAATTATAGATTTTATATTTATCTCTCCTGCAATGTTAACTCAGGTGGTCTCTTATAATGTGCAGGTGTCTCACTATAGTGACCACAATCCCGTCCTATTAGAGCTGAGCAGGGGGGTTGACTTAAAGGGCAAACAAGAAAAATTACCCATTGACAATTGCTTAAAACCCTCTGATCAGGGACGTAGGCTAAAATGGACCAAAGTCATCCTGGACCTTTTTTCCCACGACCTTGGGCAAAGTGCTGAAATGAACTTTGGCATCTGTTTGGACTCCTCAAACTTGGGGGCCGAAGCTCTTTTGACATCTGAAGGTATTTGAGCCCAGGTAGCGACATGTCTCACCCTGCCCAGTAGAAGACAGATTGAAATAGGCAAAAGATGGTTCGATAGTAATTGTACAGAGGCACATCAAAGGCTCATTAAGGCACTAAAACAGTTTCCAAGGAATAGCAATCATATAGTTTGGTAAGAAAGTCCTATAAATGTGTCTTGAAACTTCGCAAAAATGAAATTAAAGAGGAAGCCTGGAATGATTTATTAACAGTATAAGTTTTGAAGGATAGAACGAAATTCTGGGCTATAGTTAATAAACCCTTTTTCTCTGAATCCAGTAATTCTCCCTTAGAATGTGAGGATGAGTGTTATTCCCATTTTAATGCAAAAATAACAGTTGATGGACAGAATGCAGAACAATGTCATACATTCACCCCAGTACAGAGATCTGGGCCTAAATCCATCATTTTTTTGCACTCTACACCACCCCAGTTCAGACATGGCCATATGCAAATCAGCCTTGACCCTGTGCCTCATGGGAACAGTCCAGCCCGAACTGCCAAGCCATGTCTTTCCTGGACCGGAATCAAGCATCCTAGGACCGGTTTCTGGCTATCAGCCATCTTCAGCCAGGATAGCTGTTGTTTTTGCATTCCCATTTTAATGCCATGAGGGGCTGATTGGGTTGGGTACTCCTGCAACTCCAAATCAAGATTCAAACTTCCCTGTACTGGTCTTTAAGGAGGGAGAGGTTGAACAAGCAAATAAACAAATGACCAGTAATAAGGAACCCTGTCCGGATGGGGTCTCGGCCGATTTGTAAAAACAGTATCCAATATGTTGGGCAAACATTTTAACTAAAGTTTTTAATGTAGTTAGTCAGCAGGGTTTTCCATCATCTTCGTCCCACTCTATTATTATTCCAGTCTTTAAAAAACGGACAGAGAGGTGACCCTAGTTGCTATAGGCCTATCTCCCTGATTGACTCTGAGGTAAAGGTTTTGGGTAGGGTGATTTTAAGTAAACTTTCGATTGGTTAAATGTCTCTGGTGTGTTAACAGACCTACAATTTGACTTTAGGAAAGGCAGGAGTACACTAGATCAGTGTTTAAACTTGCACTTATTAACCGGTAAATACACAATGGCTAAGGCATGTACATTACAGCTGACCTTTATGGATCTGTCCTCAGCTTTTGATCTAGAAAACAGATCAAGCGGTATGAGCCTAATAGAACCCTCCGTTCTAAATCATTAATCCTGGCAACTGTTCCTAAAATTAAATAACTCTCTTCCACTCCTTCTTCGGGCCGAACCTAATCATCTTTCCTTCCGTAGATCTCTCAAGACGTGGCTATTCCTGTAAATCCTGCAAATCATCTGCCCTTGTCTCTACAAGCGCTGGGATGCCTTCGGGTAGCCATGCGCTATATAAATACCACTTCAATTCAATTCAATCAAAGTTATGGGCAATATTGATTGATATGGGAATGGATCACTGTTTAGTTAATTTTGGGGCGGATCTTCATTGGGGTCTTTCTGCAAGGGTGAGAGTAAATCAGGATGGAAAATGCACAAAGCACTTTAGCATTGGTAGAGGTGTCCGACAAGGCTGTATTTTAGATCCTCTGCTTTTTACCCTTTACAGAAATAATTTAGGCACTAGTTTATGCTATGCTAGACCAGATACTCCACGTGTAGCGGACAGGGTTATCCCTCCTATACGCTGACACCACGGTCTTGCTGGCGCGCACAGCTGTAGGGCTCCAAAGCCTTTTGGATTTGTTTGGGTCCTTTATGCAATTTTTAAATTTTCTTGTCAACAAAGCAAAATCGTATACAATGATTATGGGCCAGGGACCAAAAAAGCTTAAACGTTTCTACTGAGAAGGTATATAGTTGACAAGGGTTTCCTCCTTTAATTATTTGGGGGTCCTATTCGATGAGAAGGGTTTGTGCGTCCCCCGGCAGAAAGCAAAAAGAAAATGCCATGACAAGATCCACAGCAGGTGTCGCACAACGACTTGGGACGAAGCCCAATGAAGCCATGCTAAACATTCATAGGTCTAAATGTATTGTCATTGCTATATATGGGGCTGCAGTCTGGGGTTATAAAACAGATGAGGGGCTCTAGAATGTCAAAAACAAGTTTTTAAGGTTTCTTTTATCGGTCCCACAATCTAACCTCACCTATATCATACATCAAGAAATGGGCATTGGCTATGTTTTAGATCTGATACGGCTAGCTCCGGTAATATGCTGGTTAACGATTTAGCTTAATCCAGAACTCCCTCTAAATCAAGAGATTGTCAGGGATTGTGTTTCCATTGAGAGAGTAAGTTGAATTCCATTGATCCGGGGACTCTCCGATTTGTCCCGTGTTGTGGACCTTCCTGCTGGGCTAATCTGTGCACCCTCTGGACCCTTTGCACCCCTTGGAACTACGACTCGCGATACCCGCTTCGCGGGTCCCGCATCGCGGAGGTAGCTCTGCTGAGGCTTGTGGACTTGCTAGGGTGATTGGGGCCAGTGCAGAGCTGCGAGCAACAGCGCGGGGACTCCATTTCCCAGGAGTCCCTGCAGAGGCCAATTTGAAACACCTGGCCTGCTCTCCCTGCTGGCCCCGCCCCCTGAGCATCGGACCCCAGAAAAGCCCACCTTCAACAACGACCGGCGGGACTCTCCGATTTGTGCCGTGTTGTGGACCTTCCTGCTGGGCTAATCTGTGCACCCTCTGGACCCTTTGCACCCCTTGGAACTACGACTCGCGGTACCAGCTTCGCGGGTCCCGCATCGTGGAGGTAGCTCTGCTGAGGCTTGTGGACTTGCTAGGGTGATTGGGGCCAGTGCAGGGCTGCGAGCAACAGCGCGGGGACTCCATTTCCCAGGAGTCCCTGCAGTGGCCAATTTGAAACACCTGGCCTACTCTCCCTGCTGGCCCCGCCCCCTGATTATCGGACCTCAGAAAAGCCCACCTTCAACAACGACCGGCGGGACTCTCCGATTTGTGCCGTGTTGTGGACCTTCCTGCTGGGCTAATCTATGCACCCTCTGGACCCTTTGCACCCCTTGGAACTACGACTCGCGGTACCCGCTTTGCGGGTCCCGCATCGCGGAGGAAGCTCTGCTGAGGCTTGTGGACTTGCTAGGGTGATTGGAGCCAGTGCAGGGCTGCGAGCAACAGCGCGGGGACTCCATTTCCCAGGAGTCCCTGCAGTGGCCAATTGGAAACACCTGGCATGCTCTCCCTGCTGGCCCCGCCCCCTGAGCACCGGACCCCAGAAAAGCCCACCTTCAACAACGACCGGCGGGACTCTCCGATTTGTGCCGTGTTGTGGACCTTCCTGCTGGGCTAATCTGTGCACCCTCTGGACCCTTTGCACCCCTTGGAACTACGACTCGCGGTACCCGGTTTGCGGGTCCCGCATCGCGGAGGTAGCTCTGCTGAGGCTTGTGGACTTGCTAGGGTGATTGCGGCCAGTGCAGGGCTGCGAGCAACAGCGCGGGGACTCGATTTCCCAGGAGTCCCTGCAGTGGCCAATTTGAAACACCTGGCCTGCTCTCCCTGCAGGCCCCGCCCCCTGAGCACCGGACCTCAGAAAGCCCACCTTCAACAACGACCGGCGGGATTCTCTGATTTGTGCCGTGTTGTGGACCTTCCTGCTGGGCTAATCTGTGCACCCTCAGGACCCTTTGCACCCGTTGGAACTACGACTCGCGGTACCCGTTTCGCGGGTCCCGCATCGCGGAGGTAGCTCTGCTGAGGCTTGTGGACTTGCTAGGGTGATTGGGGCCAGTGCAGGGCTGTGAGCAACAGCACGGGGGCTCCATTTCCCTGGAGTCCCTGCAGTGGCCAATTTGAAACACCTGGCCTGCTCTCCCTGCTGGCCCCGCCCCCTGAGCGGTCCATATCCAATAAAACTAATTCCCTCCCTCCGCTGCGCGGGAGCGTCCCCGGAGAAGCCCAGGACAAGGGCGGGACCGTCTGTGGCCGTCAGGGGCTGTAGGAGGCTGGGCTGGGCCAGCCCCCTAACATCTTGTACCTGTTTTTGTTTATGCCATTGGGTAATTTCATATAGTAAGCTGTCCCTGCTGCTGCTGTGTGCCCCACATCTTATAGGGTTAGGTTTTTGTCTTGCAAAACTTGTATTTGACTTGGTTTCCTCAGTCTGTTCCCATATTGCTATCAATTTGAGGTGCCAGGATGTCTATTTTTTCATCGAACTCATTACCTTCCACCATAGGGGTCTCAATACTTGGGCCCCTGGACAAGTATTTTGCTAGGGCCAACAATGAAATAGACAGAGAGAACGCGCTGGCCGAGGAACGCGCGGAGTGCCGTCTTTCTGTCGAACTTCTTAAAAATAAGCCCTTACTCCTGGCCCAGATAGAGGTATCGATTCCACAACCACAAAATAACACCTTACCAGCAGAGGATATAGATGCAGAGTTATTTATTACTGAAAATATCCCTCTGATTTTCCAGGACGGGTTACCCCCTTTTTCTACTATTGAAATTAATGATGACAACATCATCAATGGGACATCAAACTGTTTAATAGACCTGAATTCCCAATAGGGTTAGATGCACTCCCCAAACCTACAATAAATACCTCATCTCCTGTACCCAGGTCTGGGGCAGAGGTGGTGGTATCTATGGAGACACAGCTACCGATAGTAGTTAGTGCACCCAAAGAAAAGGCAACACCTAAAAAATACCAGGGACTATACCGTTCTCCACCTAGAAAAAGAAGGAGAAAGGCAGGGGCTAGAAAAGGGGGAAAATCCTAAACACATCCTCAACATCATTGATTATAACACATAACACACCCAAAGTGGTTGAGAAAGATGCACTGAGAGGGCCCAAAACACAAAGTAGCATGTTTCCAGCAGTCCCGCCGCCTAAAGGGTTATTGGAGGATATTAAACACCTTATAAAATCGCTCCTGTCGCCACTCTTAGAGAGAGTAAAAAGGTTGGGAGAAAATATGGACCGTATCTCAAAAGCCTTAGATGCAAATAAAGCCCCAAAAGAAAATACCCCGCGAGAAATTTCCCCGACTATTAAACTCCCAAAACAGAAGACATCTAACCTACAAGCGGGTAACCCCATACCAGCAAAAAAGACCCCATACAATCACCAGACCAGATTGGTGGTCACCTTAGATCCACATACAGAGAATGCTAAACCAGGCCCTCCGAAACCCCAGGTTACTAACCCTTCTCTAATGAAGGTCCCAATTAAGAACTTGGATAAACCAAACTCCCGAAAGAATGTACAATTACCACCAGATTCATCAAACTATGTTATTATTCTGACTGGAGTTCCCCTAGTCCCAGTTGGAAGTATTGAATCCAATATCAGTCTTAAAAATAAAACAATCCACTAGTTAAGGAAAAATAGACCCTTGCCACCACATCTTAATGGTGACATTATATCTGTAAGAAGGTGTAGCTGGATGGGTATACGACCAAAGGATATTGATGGGGAGGTGGTGATAGTAAATTTCAGGGATCACAGAGTTGTTACGTATATCAGTGATTGGTATCCAGGAAGCAAGGAGGGAACGGTATCCACCCGCAACCTGAGTTACTTTTACCCTGAGACACTGATGAAGCCTTCTGCCAACCCACCAACATCGGGCCTCTCTGATCCCCTGCAATTTTCCTATGGAAATCAGCATTATATTGCTCTAAGACAGCATACAAGGAATTATGATACTTTGCAATTCCCATATGGAAACCACCATCATATCGCCCCTAGACAGCATACAAGTAATTCTGACCCCCTGCTATTCCCTTATGGAAACCAGCAGCATATTACACCAAGACAGTACACCAGCAACTTTACGTCTCTGCCCCCACAACAGTGCCCAGATAGGTTCTCCCGTCATATGGGCAGTGGTTACCATCCCACAAACCAAAATGAGTTATTGAACATTCCTTTACATAACCTATTTCAACCTTTTGGAGGCCTAGAAGCCAACGACTGACTCATTCTAACTAATTCCCAAAAAAAGAAAAACGGAAGTATGCGCCATACCTCGAAAAATTGCGGGATAGCAGAGGAACTACTTCTCATCCCTTCTATTCCTCTGAGTAGATTACCTGAGCACCCACTAGACAAAGGGGGGGATTTCAGTGTACCCATACTAGAAGAGGGACATGCAATTACTGAGGTTAAACTAAATCATAATGAAGAAGTGAAGTTGATGGGTGGAAATATTAAAGAAAAACACCCCACTATCCCTAAACGCACCAGCACACAAGATCATCAAGTAAGCGTAGTGTCCTGGAACGTGTGTGGATTAGTACAAGAAACAGTGTGGGCAGAGTTTATTAAAAATATCGATATATTGTGCTTACAGGAAACTTGGGTCTTAACTGAATAACATTTAGATGGTTTCAGGACTTTCCATGTCCCAGCGGTACGTTCTAGTCATGGTAGGCATAAGGGTGGTTTATGTGTTTATGTTTCAAATCTCTTGAACGCTAGCATTGTCACCGGTAGCACAAATTTGCACTACTTCCAATTGATCACTATATTATTAAACTCTTTGAACATGCTTGTAGTGGTGAACTTTTATAACAACATTAAGAGTTCGGATTTCCAGGAAGTAATAACAAATTTGATATGTGCACTAAGGACCACAAAAAGTGTAAAAGGAAAAGATCTAATATGGATCTGGGTAGGTGATTTTAATTTAAACCTATGTGACAGTGAAACATGTGGGTTCCAGGAATATGGGGAAGGGGAAACTGTGGACAGGAGTCACTTTCAACACAATGAGAAAGGGGAAATATTCAATAGTATTATGGCCAACCTCGACCTGGGTTTTGCAAACAGGCTGTGCTCCCCCAAGATGGAGTTCACCTCCACCTTTTTAGCAAGGGGGTTCCATTCGGTTATCGACTACATCATTATGCTAAATAGGTTTGCAGGCCGGGTGGTTGACTTTGAAATCCCTAATATTGGTCTGAGTGACCACCTACCCCTGAAGGTGGTTGTTAGTGCCCGGGAAGAAAAAACTCCCTCACTATCGAGACCCTGGCATGGTCATAAGATCTTGTAATTGCACGGCAGAATGGTATTGCCTTGAAATGGAGCTCGGCAGACCCAATGAAAATTTTTAAGAAAATAGTGGAAAAGCCTTGCAGCCAATTATGATATGTTTAGAGGAAAAGTCATCAAATGGCGACATTTTGAAGGCTTTAAATATTATCACCACTATCACACAGTCTGTTAACCCGGACCCTCCCTAAAAAAAGTAACAAAGCTAAGGGATGGTTCGATTTGGAATGTACTAAGACTCATAAGGCCCTTAAATCAGCTCTGAGCAACAAAACAAGGGACCACGAGGCAATAAGGGTATATAGGAAGGCATATAATTTAGCTAGGCGCCAACGTAAGAAAACAATTAAAGACAAAGCCTGGCAGGATTTAATGAAGGCAGCAGAGAGCAAAGATGTTAAATTATTTTGGCAGGTGGTTAATACTCCTTTCCTTAATAATAAAGATATGGCCAGGATGGAAATAGCTATTGACGAAAAAGCCTGGATAGAATTCTTCTCAAATGTTTATAGTAGTAGCCAAGAAGAGCCGCAAGTAGTGAGTTATTTTGTTCCCATGCCTATTGAGTTCACCCTTGAAGAGGTACAAATAGCTATAAGTCAAACTCAGAATAATAAAGCCCCTGGACCAGATGGGATCCCTAGCGATCTCTATAAGATGAACACAGATTTATTGGCCCCACTGTGCTCGCGTGTCTTGGGCGCTTGTTGTGCCGAAGGCTTCATTAAAACGTGGGCAGAATCAGTGATAATTCCCATTTATAAAAAGGGCGATAGGGAAAGCCCATCAAACTATAGACCTATATCTCTCTTAGATTCATTAATGAAAATCGCAGGGAGAGTGGTCTTGTCTAAAATACAGACGTGGGACGAGGAACATGATATTTTAACTCCCGTACAATATGGGTTTCGCCCAGGGATGGGTACGGTCGAGCAGATTTTAAACTTTGTATTACTACAGGGGAAGTACACCAGGGCCAAAGATGGTTGTTTATATGCAATATTCGTCGACCTCTCCTCGGCCTTTGATTGTGTAATACATACAAAACTGTGGGAAACACTGGAGGAGATGAAGCTTGACCCAGCTATAGTTCTCTTTTTAAGACAACTATACTCTAATTCAACTGTCAAAGTGAGGTTCGGATCGGGAGGGGAGTGCACAGGGTCTTTCCGCATACAGAAGGGGGTGAGACAAGGCTGTGTGCTGGCCCCACTCCTTTTCTCACTATATACGAACAGTCTGGAGAAAGAACTGAGGGCAAATCATATAGATTCTCTGAGGTACGGCAACAGGGAGATAGTTTCCCTATTGTACGCGGACGACGCAGTCCTAATGGCTAGGACTAAGGTGGGTGCACAAAAGCCTTAACCAAATATGTAGAATTTATGGAGGCCAGAGGACTTAGAGTTAACGCCAAAAAGTCCTTTGTGATGTACAGTGGCAAAGGGAGTGCCAGGTGTAAACAGCTTAAAGTGGCAGGCCTCCAAGTTGAACACACTAAAACATTCCCATATTTGGGGGTTGTAATCGAAAGATCTGGCACCTGGGGGTCAGAAGTGAAAAATAGGACCCTAGCCTTCAAGCGATCAGTCGCGGCTGTACTAAATTTCTCAAGTAAACTGGGTAAGCGACAGCCCGAAATCATGCTCAGTATTTACATAGCAAAATGCAGAAGCATTGCTCTGTGTGGTGCAGGGGTTTGGGGGTATCATGATGTAACATCACTTCAAATTGTAGAAAATAATTTTTTTAGATCCCTTCTGTCTCTCCCGAAGGGTATATCTGTCTACAATTGCCACGCGGAATTAGGTATGGACCATCTAACTGACCTGATTAGAATGCAACCAATTTTGCTATGGCGCAGAGTTTGGGCGACACAAGAACTCGCCCTAAACTAAGAAATTATTAGAGATGTTATGGCCCTTGAAAATGCAAAGCGTATTAAATGGCTTGAGTACGTCAGGAGGGTTTTAAATGACATACAAAGGCCAGAATGGTTTAGCAACCCTAAATTAATTGGGGAAATCCCAAAGAATGTTCTAAAACAATTGTGTCTGGAGCACTTTAATATGAAAAGATTGGGAGGGGAGGTCACAAAGAAAACCGTGCTGGAGCACCAATCGTTGTTGATCTCCCACAAAATACAACCTTACCTAAACCTTGTGACTCTAGGGTTTGATCGTTTTATTTTGACCAGATTTAGGTTTAAGCTATTCCATCATTTAGTGACATTTCCAGCTAAGAATGACTCGCATAGAATTCTGTCTGTATGCCCATGCGACAATATGTCACCTCAAACCACATTCCATCTGGTCTTGTTTTGCAAGCTGTACAAAAAAGAACGCTGTAGATGGATCAAACAATACTTGAGAGATGGTGCCTGGCGGCAATGCAGGCCTGAGTATTTGAATTTCCAGCAACTGGGGAATCCTTTATGTATAATGACTATGACCATGTTTCTAAAAAGTGTTTTAAAATCACAGAATTTATTATGAATCTCAATTTATTCGATAGTCTCACTGTAATGATTTAATACATTTTTAAACTAAAATGTTATTTATTGATGTTTAATTGTATGGATGTAGTTTTGTATGTACTTGCTTTTATGATTTTCTAAATGGTGAAAATCGAATAAAGCTTATTGAAACCTGATCCAGTATGTTAAGTTAGTCTTAAACAAACGTGGGTGCCCTGATCTCTTTGACTCCCCAGAAAAGATACAGTATGAGGACCTGGTGTGGGTTAAAACACAGCGGCATATTACCAAGGGGGGGCGATAGACATTTATCGCTGATTTAGCGGCCGTTTTCGGCCGCTTAGCGGCGATAATTCTTTCGCCCCATTAGCAAGCTGTCGCTAACTGGTGTTAGCGACAGCTTATAGGTGATAGCGAGCGGTTTGGGGCCCGCTTTGCATGTCAGCGATGTTTAGTGTTAATGACATGCAAAGTGGGCATACCCAACCCGTTAGCGACTGAAAGCAGTCGATAACGTCGCTATCGCCTATTAACAAGGCAGGCGTAGCGTTGGAAATATTACAAAAACTAACGCCTGCTCAGACCAGTTCTTAGTCATGTTATCCAATGGGAGGTGGATAACATGGCTAAGAACATTTTGTCGCTAATGCGTGAATATCGCTGGATTCTCAACGATATTCACGCTATCGCCGGAAAAATTATCGCTTTGGAGATAAACCTTGCTAATAGCAAGTTATCTCAGAGATAATTTCCGGCGATGCTTAGCGATAAAAAATTCGTTGCTAAGCCTAGTTAGCGATAAATATCGCTAATCGTTGGTAATATGCCCCACAATTTTTTAATTTGTCGTCTGCAGAAAGAGAGGCAATGGAGTTAATGAAACCTACAGTGAAACCTTATCTCCTGTTTAAAACTGTGCCGCAAATAGAATTCTATCTGACATTTGTTACAAAGCCCTTCCATCTCTTTCTTTTAACTAGATTTCATTTTAAATTCATTCACAGTCTATTATCAGATTTGCAGGGATGGAGTAGGGTGAGCGATTTAGGCCCCTGCACCTGCCATAATTTTTCAACCCAGGACACCATGCATTTTATAATGTTTTGTGATGGTTTTTCTGATATCGGTAGAAAGTTTGTAATCCTTATTTTTAAAGTGAAAATGTTTTATGCAGGTTAGAGCTACTTTGATATACTTCCAGATGTTGGCTGATCCCTGTGAGACATTTTATATTGAGAGCTTTTTAGTGGCGGATGTGAGGCGCAGGAAAAAATGGTTTTCTACGACATGGAACCTGTCTGCTTATATATGATTACATAACTCTGGGGCATATTATCAAGAAAGGGTGTTACATTATCGCCGCTTTTATCGGCAGGAAACTGCCGATAAAGCGGCGATAATGTGCTTGATAATATGCTCTATGAATTCCAATCGAAGCCCATGTTAGATGTCTTCACATCTTCACATCTAACATGGGCTTCGATTGGAATTCATAGAGCATATTATCAAGCACATTATCGCCGCTTTATCGGCAGTTTCCTGCCGATAAAAGCGGCGATAATGTAACGCCCTTTCTTGATAATATGCCCCTCTGTTTTTATGTATGTTTTTTCTTTTGGGAAAATGTTGCTGTATATGAAACATGATATACCCTGGTGTCTGTTGCTATATTGGAATTATTGGAAACCTGTTTTTTTTTTCTTTTTCAGTATAGTTATGTATTTTGCAGCTGAGACATTTTATCTAGCCCACTGATTATTGATGAATTGTATTTTAAATCTTGCTATGTGTTGTATGTTGTGTACTTTTATGGTTTTTATTAACCGAATAAAGTGGTTTTGACTGACAGCCTGTCTGAATTAAAAAAATGTTTTTAAATGTTCTTAAATTCAATTCACCCCCCAATGCATATGCCTCTGGTCCACCCAGCTACCCCTCACACACACACCTACCTCTCACTGCCAGGGAAGGCCAGCCATGTGACTAATGTGGCAGAGCAGGGCATCGCAAGAGTGAGAGCCTGGAGCCGGGGCTGTGATGTCAATATCGCCTCAGCTGACATGTGAGGCTTGCAAAGAGGGCGGCTGATGCTCCAAGGCTCTGCAGCGGCTAGGTGTCAGCTCTGTGAAGGTCAGCTACTGGATCGCGTAGAGCGGTGCAGAACAGAGCAAGAAGGGATTCGTCTCTACCACCTCCTCCAAAACCTCCTGTGAAACCAGTTCCAGATTTGCTGAGCAGCAGCAATCACTGGAGAGTTTACAGTCTTGAAGGCAAACTGAGCCACTTAAAGTTCTCTTAGTTGGAATGAACTTTAGCCCCAACATCACCTGCACAAACAAAAGATGACAAGAAAGTAAAAGCTTCATTTATAGATGTCTCAAAAGAAGATTTCTCAACTAATGTTTATTCTAGATTAGTTCAGGATACACTCATGCTTTAGACAGTCAGGATGGTTATGTCTGTGCCTACTTACTTTCTTAATTTGCAGAAGATTTGATATTTCACCAAACCCCACATTTATATGCAATTACATGTAGTATTTTACTTAGTTTTATTTTATAGACAGGAAGATTTTGAATAATATTTTTCCAATTATGAATTAATTCACAATAATGCACTGAATATTCAACCTTATATGATTATGCATACAACAATTCCATTAATAACAAATATTGTGTTTTTAGTGATCTTTTCATGCAGTTGTTTGTGCCATTTCCGTGATTCATGTGATGTTAACAATATTAAAGATCATGTGTGTGTGTTTTATAACATGAAGTGTGTTTCCATGCTTAACGCAATACATGCATGGCATCTTACTCACTTTTGACTGTGGTCCTATGTATCTCCCGAAAAAACTAAAAGAGATCATAGGTCGTGCATGTTTAGACTATGTTGACCACGATGTTAGTTAATTTGCAATCTATCGCGCTGTGCGAGCACTTCCCATCACTTACATGTTCCTATTTCAAACGACCGGGTTGCAAGTGGCAGCTGAACCTTGTTACTGCCATTCCTGTACCGTTTTCATTTCGATCATAATGAATTTCAATTACAAGATAGAAAGAAGAAAGAAAGAAATGGAAACTTAAGAGGACTACAATGAAAATAAATAAATATACAAGACATAAAAAGTAGTAATTGAAAGATAGGTAAATGTAAACACATCTCAATATTAGGTAATGAAAATGAACAGTTGTAAAGTAAACAACAATCCTAAGCAGCAATGGAAGTGGTAAGATCTGTGTTCTAACGCTTATAGATTTGAAACATTAGCTCTTGCAATGTAGGTTATGCCTCAATGACAACAAGAGACTTTAAAAAGTGTATCCTATATGATACTTGAAGAGCTTGCAAGTAGGCCTCAAAGTAAAAGAGGGAACCGTTAGCAAAACCTATGTGCCATCCAAACCACATTGTGTGCCCCAAAATTTGGACATACAACAGGGATGCAAAGTTTACAGCTAATAGAAAAGAAGACTACCGTACAGAAGCACTCTATTTAATTTTTAAATAGAAACCCAAAATATCTGCACTCCTTCCCCAAAATACATTAGAGTTTCACAACAAAATCAGAAAAATAAATCACTCTTGCTATGAGAAGATTGAAGGGTGGTCTATTAAATTTGTTGTCAACTATTTTGACATGATCTTCATTATCATCCATAAGATGATCTGGGAATTCAACAGAAAGTCTGGAAGAGATGGGAGAGGATAATAACACCACATAATTTACCTGCACTGAGAATCCTAGCACAGGCAAATACTCATTCAGGTCTGTGGCCAGATTATAGGGCATGGCGCTTACTTCCTACCTTCCTAGATGGAATGTTCAGCTTAACTTTAAGGGGCACATTTACAAGCCGTTTGCACTGCGAGAACTTCACTTTTGGTGCCGTCACGGTGGTGCACAGGGCTTAGCCATATCTACAAAGCCTCCCACATTACCTTCCATTACCCTGGGCCAAAGAAGGTTCCATGAGAGTTGCTGTGGGAGATCACAATTGGAGAAACGCTACATTACTCCTAATTTTTACATCTTTCCACCTGTGTTATTTTCTGCAGCACACATAGAAAGAGGAAAATTCCTCTTGTGATTGTTTTTGTGCAGTAAGGTGGCCCTTCCTGAACAAAAAAAATCATGCCAACAGCATAGACATGCTTGCACCACGCTGGAACGACCGCGCAGCATGTGGGTGGCAGGACATTCGCCTCGGTCACTTGCTTTGACAGCTTGCTACTGAAAATCCAGTGCTTTGCACTCTGTAATGTTGCACTGAAATTGCCGATTGTAGCTGAATCTCTTTTAATAGAATCTGTTTTTTAACTACTTCTTGTTACTTGCCCGTGTTTTAAATTGCTGCACATTTGCACTGTTTTTGATTTACTTACCCCACCTTCTAGCCTGTATCCTCCCAATAACTGCCAGCAGCTTAACGTTCGGCCCCTGCAGTACCCGGAAGTTAGGCGTGACTGTACTGCATTGGGGTTGATGCTCTAGTTTTACAGCCTACCACCACTATATTTAACACGCTGGAGCGACCGGGCGCCCCAAATGCAAGCCTGTCTGCGCCCGTCGGCACCCGAAGCGCGACCAGTGCAAGAACCTCTGGCCAAATTGGATCCAATATATACGGTAGGGTAAAACTGATCGACCTTCGAGGAAACGTGTGTTTCTCATAATATGCTCCTTCAAAATAAATGCTGCCGGGAGAGAAGCCCGATGCACAAACTGTTCTTTTAGACTTAATCGTAAATCCTTCTCGGCCCCTACGTCTATAAACAAATTGGGGAAGGGGTGGGTTATAAAGGAGCCTGTCATTGGTAGAAATAGTGAAAATAGAAGTAAAGATAAGGACACGCACAGGACAAATAAAAACATTAAAGCAACATCCATGGAGGATGCCAAGTGCTTGCTGCTTAATGCCCGTTCCATAGTTAAGCACAATCATGAGCTGGAAGACTTAATACAACTCTCCTCACCAGGTTTAATTTTTGTAACTGAAACCTGGGCAGATATCACATCAGTGCCAGACTGGAACACTGCTATACCAGCAGGATATGCATTCCCCTCACAAGGAAGAGTGACAGGTAAAGGAGGGCATAGCAATTAGCTATCGCAACCATTTTAAAGTACATGTGGAGATGATTTCTGCTCAACACATCATCGTGTGTGTTTTGTTGATCACCCTATGTGGGAAGGGTATGCCCAGACGTGGGTCCCTTGCTCACTACGCCACTGGAGTCAAGCTATCTTGGCTGATGAAGGCTGATAGCCAGAAACCGGTCCCAGGATGCTTGATTCAGGTCCAGGGAAGACATGGCTTGGCAGTTCGGTCTGGACTGTTCCCATGAGGCACAGGGTCAAGACTGATTTGCATATGGCATATCTGAACTGGGGTGGCTTGTTGAGCAAAATAACGATGGATTAAACCCAGATCTGTGACGGGGGTGAATGTTTTGCCAATGTGCAACATTCGTCCATCATCGTGTGGGTTTTGCTGATGACCCTATGTGGGAAGGGTATGCCCAGACGTAGGTCCCTTACTCACTACGCCTGGAGTCAAGCTATCCTGGCTGATGAAGGCTGACAGCCAGAAACCGGTCCTAGGATGCTTGATTCCGGTCCAGGGAAGACATGGCTTGGCAGTTCGGTCTGGACTGTTCCCATGAGGCACAGGGTCAAGACTGATTTCCATATGGCCATGTCTGAACTGGGGTGGCATGGTGAGCAAAATAACGATGTACTAAACCCATATCTGTGACGGGCTTGAATGTTTTGCCATTGTGCATCATTCCGTCCATCATCTTGTGTGTTTTGATGATTTCTGCTCTGCCTGCAGAAGCATTCCACTTTTGTATAAAGATAAACAACCTCCAGATTTTTCAGGGGATACTTATTTATCGCCCACCTAGCATCAGAGTAGCTTTTTCCAAGCACTACTGACGCTTCTGGAATCATATAATGACACCCACTTCCTCACTATTCTTGGGGATTTTAATTTCCATCTAGAGACACTATCAGGTTGCTAGATAATCTTGAGGCTTTTAGCCTCAACCAACTTATAACGGAACCCACTCACCAGGCAGGACATTCGCTGGAAGGGATTTTTATAAACAACCCTGACATTACTCCAACCAGCCTGTTGACCCTGCCTTGGATGGACCATAGGCCATATATTTCAATCTTAAAGCCACGCAGTTACATCCCAGATCACAGGCTAAATTATCTAAGGTATTAATTAGGCAGTGGGACAAACTTAAGGATGGCAACTTTGAGTCGGCCCTTGATTCTTTCCATGCCATTTCAGAAATCGATAATAATGAGGCAGCCCTGCAGTTTAACAACTGGCTCCTGGCAGCAGCTGATCGGGTTGCACCGAAGAAACTAGTTAAAGAGTCAAGATATCGTCACCTTGGTATACCCCAGAGCTCAAAGGTTTAAACATTTGCTGTAGAAGAGCTGAGCGCCTCTGGAGACAAGACTATGACAATCAAAAGACAGTGGTATATAACTGTCCCACTTCACAAAACAAAGAGGCAATCATTGCTGCAATAAAACTGTTTTTACAACTAAAATTAGGGAGGTGGGCAATTCCACAAAGGAACTGTTTAAATCTGTTAATATGCTAGCTAAACCTCAGCAGGATAACGCTTTCAAGCTGGATCAAATCCTATACAATAGATTGGCTGGGCATTTTCAAGAGAAGGTGCTAGGAATTTATAAGGCTCTCCTAAGTGCCCCAGGGCCTCAGGATAAGACCACATCTGTGTCACACCCCCAGTGCAGGTTAACCTGCTTTCAACCAATAAACAGTGGGGAAGTACAAAAACTTATGCTGTCTATAAAGTCTGGTGCACCTACTGATCCTTGTCCCCCTTCTATTATGCATTCAAGCTGCCCATAAGATCTACGAAAATCTTACTCCTATCCTGAACCAAGTCTTAGCTTCTGGCTGTTACCCAAAAACCTCGAAAATGGCATCAATCACACCCCTCCTAAAGAAACCAAGTCTAGACCCAAATGATCTTAAAAATCAACGCCCCATTGCTGGCTTACCAATCATGGCCAAAGTGCTAGAGAAACGACTAAACACACCATTGACTGAATACCTGGATGTAAACAACCTGCTGGGCACTTCCCAGGACAGCTTCTGCTCACGCCATTCCACTGAATCTGCCTTAATCCTTGCCGCCGAAGAGATTCACAGGGTGGTGGATGAGGGAGGAAGGGCAGTCCTCGTGCTCCTTGATCTATCAGCCACATTTGGCACCGTGAACCACACTGTTCTGGTGCTACGGCTGAGGGACATAGGGGTAGGGAGACCGCCCTGGCCCTCCTGTCCTTCTTAGAGGCGAGAGAGCAGAGGCTGTTTTGGGATGGCATGAAGTCGGACAGTTTCCATCTTCCTTGTGGTGCTCCACAGGGGTCCGCCCTCTCCCCGACTATGTTTAATCTTTAGGTCACCCCACTGGTCCATCTCGTTAGGAGATACAGCTTTACTTTGGTCTTGTACGCTGATGACCCTCAGCTTGTCATCTCTGTCACCAACCAGCCAGAGACCACAGCAGCCAGGTGCCATGCGTGTCTCACCGAGTGTATGGCCTGGATGAGGAAGAGCTATCTGAAAATAAATACAGATAAGACAGAGGTTATGGAGTTTGGGCCAGGCCAGCCCCTGTGGTACCAGTCCTGGTGGCCAACTGAAGCTAGAGAATGTCCTCGCCCGGTAAAGAAGGTCAGGAATCTAGGGGTCATTTTAGAAAATAAATTTAATTTCGGTTCCCAGATAAATAGCCTTACTTTATCTTGTTTTTTTCTCTGGAAAATCTTGAGAAAATGTTTTTTTTTGTATCCAAACTGGATTATTGTAACGCTCTATTTCTGGGAATCGATAAATTCCAACTGCAAAAATTGCAATTCCTAAAAAAACGCTGCAGCGAGACTTCTAATGGGCATATCCAGAGGACAGCCAACCTCGGCTGGAATTAAATCACTTCATTGGCTGCCCATTAAACAATGTGTAGAATTTAAATCTTTAAGCCTTGTGCATAAGGCAATTCATGGTGGCTGTACTGAGGACTTTAAAAAACTATTCTCACAGTATGTTCTTTCACGCGTTCTTAGATCGGCTAGTCTAGGTCTCATTAACACTACAAAGATAAGACGCGCAAGATGGGCGGCAGAGAAATAACACACTGTGCGGCTAAGCTTTGGAATACACTGCCACTTCCTATGAAGCTTAAATCCAACCTTCAG
Organism: Lissotriton helveticus; assembly: GCF_964261635.1. Lineage (NCBI taxonomy): Eukaryota > Metazoa > Chordata > Amphibia > Caudata > Salamandridae > Lissotriton > Lissotriton helveticus. The sequence continues at coordinate 531,210,623 of NC_136065.1, forward strand.
CTTTTTAGGAAGAGTCTGAAAACCAGGCTGTTTACAACCGCATAGATCAACCACAGAGCACGTTTTCCTGTCCACGTGCCTCAGCGCCAAGACGCCTCGGCAATCGAGCACTATATAGGCATCCAAACAAACATAAACCATGGTGCAAAGGTGCCTGTGTTGGTGCATAGCTGAGAAATGTGCACCAGAGCTGGCTAAAAGGGCAGGAATGCACCATTTCTTATGAATACTGTACATTCCTGCCCTTTCAAATTGACATAGGGTGGTGCAGCAAAATAATTTGCGACAATGCCCTACGCCAATTCTGTGTAAACAATATATGCCCAAAAGTCTTTAATACTTGGAAATGAAATTCCTGTTTTAACAGACTCATATACCTCAGCAAACCTAGATGGGAATGCAGTCACATTGCATTTTAAGTAATTAGGCAGGGCAGCATCATGAAAGCCAAATATGGAAGAAAAACAGAAAACAACACTAAAAATTGCTAATTAATGGATTTTTACTATAAAAAAGGCAAGTTAGTTATTTGCAGAGTCTGGGGTAGAAGTTCTCTTAGAAGATATTGGTCTTCAATTACTTTCTAACTTGCATGAAGACAAGAGTCATTTTATCAGGGACCATCTCCAGCAGAATGTCCCTGATCTTGTGTGCACTCATTTAGAAGGCGTGCTTTCTAGTCTTTTCCTTCCTGGATTTCTTCATCCCCTGTCTGATCACAATATCCTGGATTCTGGTTTGGCATTGTGAACCTGAGAATGTTATGCAGCACCTGGATACCCCTCAGGGTGATTAACGCGCTCTGCAAATACTGATTGATTGATTGTTTCTGATGGCCTGGCAGGTGGTGCAGATATGCTAAAAGAAGAAAATGGCTTGAAGGAAGAACCAATGTAGTTTCTTCAGTTTTAGGAGGTATAGTAGAATTTCTTGAAGCTTTTAGTTTGACTTGCAGCTTCCTATAGGATATGTTTCAGGTGTGTAAGAGTAGATTTGGGGAGGCCCTTAATTAGAGCATTGCCATCACCCTGCTGAGAGAGATTTAAAGCTTGCATTGTTTTTCTGAAATTGGTAGGCAGTCTTGGTTTTCTTGGTAATGCCTTCTTTGATGTAAGTGAGTTAGCATTGGTTGTCAGGTAGGAGGTGAAGCTATTAATAATCCGGGGAAAGAATCAAGCTTGCATGTGTAAATGTTTTAAGTTGTTGACAATTAGGTATGCACTCTCTGTCAGCTTCATATTTAGCCAGAAGCTTACAATTCACTTGTGGGTTAGACCAAGCCAGGTTTTGAATTGTTGCATGCCAAATTGTGTTCACCCGCCTATTGACTGATCTTGATGATGTCAATGAGTATGGATCCTAAGTGCTCCCCTTTTAGACGATGGGTGAAAGGGGGGATACCTATGGTGCATTGTAGGAGATGAGAGATCTCGACGGTTCCAAGTAGATTCATTTATTGTTATTAGTAAGGAAAGGACTCAACCATTGAAGTGTTATGCCAGAAAACAATGCTTGGTGTTTTTCTTTTATTTATATATCATTCATAAAGCGCCTGAATCACCCAGATGGGGTATCTCCGTGCTGAGGACAACTGTTAGTATGTGGAGCAAGGTTAAAAAAGTAAAGTTTTGAGTTTTTTCTGAAACCTAAGTAATTAGTAGTGAGACGAATCTTAAGAGGTAGTTGATTCCACAACTGTAATGGAGTTAACAGTCTAGTAGCTGGGGGGGGCGGAGCTAGGTGGGCTGAGGGGAAGAGGAGTCGTCAGGACAGGATGAGAGTTAGTTAGAGTAGGGACAGGGAAGATACTGGATGTGATAATAAAGCTCCAGTTAAAGACCAAGCAGAGTCTGTGTTTATTTGTAGCACGATGCTACAACTGGCGACGAGGATGGTATCTGCATGACTGCAACCCACAGAATCTCAGGAGAATGCCCCTGTGCCCCTGCAGCGTCGAGAAAAGGAGCTCGCTGCCGCGTGGTGCTGCTGCCTGAAGACAGAGGACAGCAGCAGGTGACCCTGCTCCTCCAGTGACCGTGAGGAGCCCAGAGGGAGCCACTGTGATGAGCGCTGAGACGCTCGAGAGAAGAAACTGTTCACGCTGAAAGCGCGAGTCCCGCCTGATGCGTGCAATTTGGCACCCTTAAAGAAACAGGACTCGGAAAACCTCACGCCCGATGCGTGAGCTTTGGCACGCTATCGGCGTAGAAGAGCGGGAACTGGAAAAGTAATGAGAAATCGGGAGCCCACCCCGATCCTGCCTAGTACCCTGGTGACCAGAAAGTGCCTGGGGCACTGCGGAAGCCCCGTGGGTGTGCCCCGAAGCAAGAGCGCTGTTCGCGCCAAACGGAAGGAAAAGCTCACCCCCGATGCGTGAGACATTGCAGGCGCGCCTATCGAAGAAAGTCGGGAACTCACCCCAGTCGTGCCTGGCTGCTCCGGTGCCCGAGGAGCGTCTGAAGGAGTGCTGAAGGTGAGCTGCATGAAGAAAATTGGCTGCCGGTGAGTGCTGAGGGACGTGTGAGCCTGAAGAGTGAATGGCAATCAAATCTCGCGGAGAACGAGATTTCGAGTACGGAGGCCATTTTGAAGTCAGGCTGTCCCCACCAATCCCTGTCGAGGCCTAGAAGCAGCCATCTTGAAGTCAGGCATAAAGAAATAAACAAGCATTGGAAAGAAGAAATAAACAAGCACTGGCGAGCAGAATTAAACAAGCATTGCTAAGAGTAACTAAACAAGCATTGTCAAGAAGGAGTAAACAAGCATTGACGCGAGCAAATAAACAAACATTGGCAGGAAGGAACAAACAAGCATTGGCGAGAAGAGACAAACAAGCATTGGCGAGAAGAGACAAACAAGCATTGACGAGAGCAAATAAACAAGCATTGGCGAGAAGAGACAAACAAGCATTGATGAGAACAAATAAACAAGCATTGGCAAGAAGGAACAAACAAGCATTGGCGAGAGCAAATAAACAAGCTTTGGCGAGAAGGAACAAACAAGATTTGATAAGAGCAAATAAACAAGCATTGACGAATAGAAGGAATAAACAAGCACTAGTAAGGACAAATAAAGCAAACACAAGAGTCGACACAAAACAAGCACGAACACCTGCATGAGGTGCAGTAAGCAAACAAGTGTAGGTAAATACGAGCAATAGGTAAAGGTGATCGTGAACACATACCGAAGAGCGCAAAAGGGAGAAGAGCTGCAGGACAGAATCGCATGAGATTCAGAAGAAGGCAAGACTGCGAAGGACGGTCCCAGAAACAAGCACAACATACACTGAGGTGACTGAAGGATTTGCACTAGCGTGAAGGGAACGCCCGATCGAACAAAAATCATCAACGTCCCAGCAAATGACCAGACTGAAGGCCTCGACTAAAGAGGATCAGCTATGAAGACGAAAAGCCGAGTGAACAGCCCGTGCCCTGCGAACATAATCGATCAGAATCCTCCCCTCATGGCGGGGGAAGGAGTAGCACAACGGCGCAACCCTGGCATCAAAGAACCACCCCCAGGAGTGCAGTATGATACTTGGAGTCTGTGTCTCGAACGGAACAAATGGCTGGCAACATTGGGTGACTTCCTGGACGCCAATGGTGAACAAAGAGAGAGAAAATGTCTAATGCTACTCCTCCATCTGGTGGGTCCTGAGGGCCGATGCCCAATCAGAACATTCTCCAAAAAAGACACAAAAATCTATGAAAGACTCCAAGAGAAGCTATCTGCCCATCTCTCCGCACAAGCAGATGTGGATCATGACCGCATCGTCTTCAACACAGCTCGGCAGGAACCAGGCGAATCATTGCCAACCTTCATCAGTCGGCTGCAAAACCTGGTACAAGGCTGCTATTTCAACACCTTCACGAATGAGGATGCAGTTAGACTCCGGATAATTGAAGGCTGCGCAAACCCCGCAACAAAGCGCAAGATCCTGCGAAGGCATTGGTCGTTAGAAGAAACCATTAGGAAGGCTGAACTTGGAATGCACGTCAAGGCAAGAGACAGATCAAAGGACCTGGCTCTGGAGGCAAATTGTCAAGATGCCTGGACAGATGAAACTCAGATAACAAAAAAACGAAAAGGAGAGAGAGGGAAAGCAGACCAGTGAAAAGACAAAGTGACAAGAGAAGTGACAAGGTGTACTCCGAGTCAACCAGTCAAAGGACAACCCCAAAGAGTTCTTCACACTCAAGGTGTCATTCAAAGTCTGATGAGGAGGGAGCGTCAAGTGAGACAGATCGCACTCCTGGACAAGATGGCAACCTGCAGAAAACTCAGATAACAAACAAAACGAAAAGGAGAGAGAGGGAAAGCAGACCAGTGAAAAGACAAAGTGAAAAGCGAAGTGACAAGGAGTACTCCGAGTCAACCAGTCAAAGGACAACCCCAAGGAGTTCTTCACCCTCAGGGTGTCATTCAAAGTCTGACGAGGAGGGAGCGTCAAGTGAGACAGATCGCACTCCTGGCCAAGATGGCAACCTGCACAACAGGAGGGCAAGGAGGACAAACTATAGAAGAAGAGATCAAAATGGTCAACACTGGAAATCGGCGCAGGAACACTCTTCGTCAAGTTGTGAAGATGAGTCAGAGGAAACATCCAGCAGGAGAACACATCACACCCGTATCATAGGTGTCCGCGCACCAAACAAAGGGGAAGAAGAAACAGGTTGCATAAGACGAACTGATCCTCCCCAAGAACGAGCAGGAAAGGATAGACGCATCAATGGCACCTGTGACAACGAAGAAACTGAGAAGTCGTTGACATCGTATGAGAAGGGCAAAGATAAAAAACCTCGAGATCAAACACAAAGAACAAGCACGTGGTTGTCGAACAACCTCTCAAATGAAACAACACCAAAGACAAGTCAACAAAGGCGCCGGGAGGAGCGTCTTAAAGACAACCCTGAGTTAAAGAACAACGTGTCACGGCCTACACATTTCAGAAATCCATCACTCGATACACTCTCAAAGGAACATTTCAAAGAGAATATAGCTAGGAACTCCTCTGATTCAGAGAGCGCGTCTGTCCGATCCTGGAAGTCGACAGAGGACTTCTCTGACTCAGGAAGCATGTCTGTCCAATCCCTTGAGTCGACTGAGTCATGGTCCCGACGACAGCCATGGCGTCTACCACACGAACGCACCATGGAGCCAAAGGACATTCCCCCCGTCAAGAGCGACATATCCCACACTAAGGTCTCTGAAAACTCAGTCATTTCACAAGACAACCTGACATGTCAGTCGCAGATATCTCCAGACATAGATCATACACCGTCACCCCATAAGGGGTCCGCGAGGCTGACTCGAAGGGCCTACACAAGGAAAACAGAGATAGTGGACCTTAGTCACCAAAGGGAAAGGGGCCAGCCAGTCACTCCGCAAGGAAAGCCGGACGTGTCAGTATGGAGAGATCATCATCGGATGAGAGAGAAACATGCCTATGCACAGATAGCCCAAGAGTTCGCCAGACAACCCGAGGCCGCGAATGAGTTACCGAACCAAACCAAGACAATCTCTTCAGATAGCACCGTACTGTCTGATATACATGACCCTGAACTGGAGGGCAGTGTTGCCCTCAACCGGACAATACAAAAGAAAGTAAAAGTAGAGGCGGGTGCTTGGAAGAGAACAAGAACACTATCCACTCATGAAAGAGATCGAGCATCTGATCCAACAGCAGTTACACCACAAGAAGGAAACATGATGACTGCGGAATGCGGGAATAAACAGTTCACACGCAACGTAGTCAAGGATACCCCGACTAAGACAACGGAAAGATTGACCAAAGCTAGGTCCACCACTGATTTGACACTACTGATGTTTGAAGGACAGGCTGTGTGCCGACCTGTGCGGCTGATTGACGAATTGCGAACAGTGTGGAAATTAAGTTCATTTGTTTATTAAGAAAGGGGGAGATGTAATGGAGTTAACAGTCTAGTAGCTGGGGGGGCAGAGCTAGGTGGGCTGAGGGAAAGAGGAGGAGTCAGGACAGGATGAGAGTTAGTTAGAGTAGGGACAGGGAAGATACTGGATGTGATAATAAAGCTCCAGTTAAAGACCAAGCAGAGTCTGTGTTTATTTGTAGCACGATGCTACAACAGCTTGGGAGCCAGGTAGGAGAAATATTTTCCTCCCAACCTGGCATGCCTTATGCGAGGGATGACAAGCAGGCCTTTCCCTTCAGAACAAAGGGAATGAGGCGGTATGTATTTCACTAGCTTATCAGCTAGATAAGCAGGACCCATCTGGTTTATACCTTTAAAAACAATACAACAGATTTTAAAATGTATTATTTTACGAACAGGCAACCAGTGGAGTTTGTGCAGCAGGGGACGTGAGAGGGCCCGATAAGGTGCACTGGTTACCAGATGAGCAGCTGTGTTCTGAACCACCTGAAAACCTTGCAAGGCAGATTCCTTAGCGGAGATCAGCAAAGCATTGCTGAAATCCAAGTGACTAAGTAACAGAGCATGAACCAGGGTTTTGTGTGTAGATGCGGGTATGAAATGCAAGACCTTGCGAAGGAGGCTGAGGGCGTGAAAGGAAGCTCTTTTGTTGCCTCGATATGTTCATCCATGTTTAGATCTTCATTCATTGACACAGCTAGGTTTTTAACAACAGTCTTAGGCAGAGGTTCTGACCCTAAATCATCAGGCCACCAAATAGGAGACCAGCTGGTTATCGCATCCTTAAAGAGTATTATTTCTGTCTTTCCAGCGTTCAACTGTAAGAAATTACTGCTCATCCAAGATGTTATGACTCTCATACCTTCCTTGAACATGCTTTGGATGTCGGGAGTGTCATTCTTGTAGGATAGAATAAGTTGTGTGTCATCCGCGTAGGAGATCGGGATAACCCTGATCTTCCTGAGCAGTGCTGAAAGGGGGGCGACATACACATTAAACAAGTATGGGCTCAGACAGGACCCCTGCGGTACCCCTTTGGTAACTGGGGTGGTCTTGGAAATAAAAGGTCCAAGATTCACTGGTTGACTATATAAAAGGCTGAAAAGAGGTTAAGGAGGCTCAGGAGTTCGAAGTAATTCTCGTCATTGATTAAGAGAGCATTGCAACTTCCTCAAAGGGTATCTTTAGAAAGTTACAGTAATTTCCAGGGTGTACCAGTAGCTTTTTGCCATAATTTTTTTGGGGATGTAGAAATCTGTGCACTTCTGAAACTGTCTGCTCCTGCTTTTAATTAGATGAAATTGCCATACCCCAAACTGGCATATTTAACTTACCTGTTTGTCCCTAGTATATGGTATACGATGTACCCATGACCTCTATATTAAATGTCACTTGTGGACTTCAGAACCCATCATGCCACCCACTACAGTGGCAGTGTAGACGATGGCTTTAGGCCTACCATTATAGCCTGACTACAGCAGTGCTTAAACTCCAAGTAAACATGTCAAAATACATATTTTCGACATGCCATACCTTCTTTTTAAATAATAATAAGTCATATCTAAGTAGAACTTATTGCCCACATGGCAGGGTGCATAGTATTTAAAAGTAGGATATGTAGAAATTCAATGTTACATACATCCTTACATTGAAAACAGCGCCAAATGCTATTTTCACCATGAAAGGATGCCTGTTTCGAAGGAAAACACTGAAATTTGATAACACTATCTCCGACTAGAAAAAATCTAGCAATTTCATTCTGAAACTCTTTTTTGTATTTATTCAAAGCTCAATTCATTGGTGAAGTCGGAATTATAGAAAATATTATGAAAATATACTTTTGGAAACCCTGAATGAGATGTGAAAACTGAGTGAGTGCATGAGTTTCTCAGTGGGTCTGTGAGTGAGTGCATGTGTCTCTGTACTTGTCTGTGAGTAGTTGCATGAGTCTGAGTGGGTCTGTGAGTGGGTTTGGGAGTCTGTGAGCAGGTCTGTGAGTAGGTATGTGAGTCTCTAAGTGGGTCTGTGAGTGCATGAGTGTCTGAGTGGGTCTGTGAATGAGTGCATGAGTCTCTCAGTGGGTTTGTGAGTGAGTGTATGAGTATCTCATGTGGCCAATGAGTAGGTGTGTGAGTCTGTGAGTGGGTCTGTGAGTGGATGTGTGAGTGCCTGTTTAGCCCCCTACTGCACTGTTTTGTCTTTCCTACTCATTTGTGTACTCTCTGTTTTGTTCTCTTGCACTCTGTTTTGCCTTTCCTGCTAGTTTTTCTAACCTCTGTTTTGCCTTTCTGATAGTTTTTCTGCTCTCCTTTCACTACATTAGTTGCTCCAGCCCTACATTTGTACATGTATCTTTCTTTGTGTAGACTAGGTGAGGGCATACAATAATATTGAATTGGTAGTAGTAGTTAATCGTTGTCTGCTGATTATATACAAACAAATTAGAGGGTTTTCAGAATTTGAAAGAGCCAGTTTAGAGATGTAACTTGATTTTGAACTAGTCATCAAAATCTTTACAAGTATTGGAAGTCTGCTTGCGTTTAATTTTGACTAACTATTTTATAGAATCTGTACTCTAAGGCCAGTGGCATTTGTCTCCTGAAATGAGTTGGGTATTCTTACTGCCTTATTGATTGATTGAAAATCCAGTGAAAATGTGTGTTGCTGTATATTCTGTTTAATTTCTAGTATCTGTTTTGCTGTAGTTTTAAATAACTTAAAGAATATTATTCAGTCAAGAATTCACAGAAAAAAGTTGATATCTGACAAATACACATTAAACCATTCTAATTTTCTAATTCCCTGTAGAAAGCGGTGACTTGAATTGCTGCTTGCATTTCATTTCAGAGTATTGCAAGCAGAGTGACAACCTCAGGAGACTGTAAAGTTGACTCCACACCACTGTAGTAGTAAAAGCTGGTTTATTAACAAGAAGCACAGGAGCAAGGTAGGAAACAACCTACGCAGGAATTCTTCCTCAGCAACTGTCTACACAGAAGCAGAGAAGGGAATCCTGCATACACAGAATGTTAAAGGAAAACAATTCCAAAGAATACTTAAAGGGACAACATGACACATCTTCTTCCTTATAAAACAAAAGAAAAACAAAACGGAATTAACAAACAAAATCTTGTAACCATTTGAGTTTGGTGCAAACACGTTTTTCATGCACAACAGTATCATTGATGCAGTTAAAATCTTTAACCGTGGTATTGTCGAAGTCTTGTTTAAATGAAGTACTAACATCTGAAACATTGGTAGGAGAATCGATAACAGTAGCTTCACTAACATTTCCTGTGGAAACAAAACCGTCACTGATGACATTTCCAGGAACAAGAATATTTTCAGAAACAACAAAACCACCATGATCCTCATTTTGAACAAGTTGGGATTTCAAAGCAACATTAGAGGAATGAGCAGAACTGCTGAAATTAGAACAAAAATCTTCCTTCCCTTTGTAAATAGCAATTCTCTTCAAATTCCACACCTTTCCATCACTTAACAGAACCGCATTCCGTAAAACCTTCTTAATCATTAAAGGTTTAGAGAATTGCGATTCACCTTTGCAAACCTTCCAAGGTTTTTTTTACTTTAACCCACATTCCAGCTTCCACATCAACAGTACCAGCTGCAAATTTATTATCAAAATTTCTCTTGCATTGAAGATGTTTTTCAATGATATTATCTCTGATTTCATTCATACATATATCTAAACAACTTTTCTAATGCAGCCAATTGGGATTATACTTAGTCCTGGCAATATGACCCCTCATAATTTCAAAAGGTTACATCTTCAAAGCTTCATGAAAATTGGTTCTGTAGGACCAAACAGCTTTGTAAACACAAACTTCCCAATCTTCTTTCTTTAGTATGGCAATTTGAATTGCATTCTTCAAGACTTTATTAAATCTCTCATACATTCCGTTACCACTGGGATTGTATAACGAAGTGGTTTTATGGACAATGCCAGTTCTTTCAAAATATGATTTGGCTAATTTTGACATGAATTGAACACCATTATCACTAATAATTTGAGTAGGAAGACCCTCCTCCATAAATACTTTGTCGATAAATTCCAAAACAGTGGCTGAATCAACCTTATCTACAATGGTGATGGAAGGCCATCTTGAAAAAACATCAATAATAGAGATCACAAATTTATGTTCATCCCCAATAGGCCCTATAATATCAATTGCTACAGTATGCCAAGGACCCTCAGGAATGATAGAATCACACATATCAGGTTTTAAAGTGTTGAGAACTTTGTCAGAATTAGAGCAAACCACACACTCACGTACCATCCTATCAGCCATAACATCAATACCCGGCCACTAGTACCATTGTTTCACGTTTTGTTTAGTCTTAATTATGCCACAATGATCCTTGTGACATAAACCAAGGATAGAATTCCTCAAAGATAAGGGTGGAACTGCTTTGTCACCAAGAAAGATAATATCATCTAACACAGTGAGTTCATTCCTAACTTCCCAGAATGGTTTGAGTTCAGATGACAATTTTCTTTTCTCCACCCATCCTTCAAGAATAAATGAAACTACAGAGACAACTCTGTCTTTCACATATTTTTCACTCCATACTTTCTTTTCAATACAAAAACGATTTTCATCATGAATAAGAGCAATTTGAAAAGAATCCCATTCATTTACCTCACATTCTTGCAAATCAGAAGGCATCCACGAAATAAAATCCGCAATCACGTTGTTTTTGCCTGGAAAGTACTCAATTTTGATTATAAAATCTTGTAACCGCATGGTCATTCTGGCTATTCTAGCCGTGGCATTGTAAACACCCTCAGTAGAAAGTAGCTTGGTAAGGGGTTTATGATCAGACCTAACCACACATTTCTTGCCCCACACAAAACTCCGAAAATGTTCTAAAGCCCAGACTACAGCAAGTGTTTCCTTCTCTATAACTGAAAACTTACTTTCAGGAACAGAAAGTGCCCTTGAAGCGAACGCAACAATACGTTCCTTGCCAGAACTATCAATTTGCGAAAGTACACTGCCTAAGCCCTTATTACTGGCATCAACAGTAACCACAGAGTCGAGATCTAAGTCAAAAGGAGACAACCCTGGAGCATTCATGATGTCAGACTTGATGCCATTGAATTTGCTCTCACAAAGAGCAGACCACTCAAACTTGACTTTACTTTTCAAAAGTTGTCTTATGTTAAAAACCTTACTAGAAAAACCCTTAATGAACTTCAAATAAAATTCCACCATTCCTAGAAATGATCGAACATCATCTTTACTAGATGGAGAAGGTGCTTCCTTAATAGCATCAACTAATTTTGGTTTGGTTGACACACCATCAGAACACAACACATGACTGAGATAAGTCACAGATTTGACCCCAAAATGACACTTCGAAAACTCAATGGTTAATCCTTTGTTTTCAAGGATACTCAAAACCTCCTCAAGAATAGAATTAAGCTCAACTTTATCTTTTCCATATACTAAAATGTCATCCTGAAAAAATTTAACTTTGGGGTGTTTACCAAAAAGCTGGTGCATAATACGTTGGAAAATGGCGGCAGCAGAGGCCAAACCGAATGGCAGTCTTTTAAATTGAAAACACCCAATGGGAGTAATGAATGCCGTAAGATGCTTACTTTCATCATCAAGTGAGATCTGATGGTATGCAGCAGAGAGATCCAAAGTTGAAAAGATAGACGCACCATTAACGGATGATAACATTTCTGTAATCTTTGGCAACGGGAATTTATCAATTACAATGTTTTCGTTCAAATAGCGAAGATCCACACATAGGCGAATTTTGCCATTCGAACGTCTGGCAATAACGACTGGAGAAATCCACTCAGAGGATTCAATCGGTTCGATTATATCCTCACCGATAAGTTTCTCCAATTCCTTCTCAACGTCACCACGTACCAATATGGGAATATTTCTGACCTTAAAGATCCTAGGGTTGGCATTACATTTTAAGACAATACGGTGAGAAAACCCTTGAAGATTACCAATCTTGCCACTAAAAACTTTAGGAAATCTTTTAAACATAGAATCACCAATTTCTACACTATCGTTAACAACCAAAACGGGTTCAGGGCTATTGGGATTCAATATAATATCCAAATCTCTCTGGTCTCTCCATCCGAGAACAGAAGGGCCATGTTTAGAGACATAAAGCTTCCCAAAGGATTCCCTGCCCTTAAATCTAAATTTTAACGGTTTGAAACCAATCATATCAATCTTTTCCCCTGAAAAACCTTCATGAGCGATGTCAGGAGTGTGGAAATCATTTCCCAAATACTGTGCAAAATCTGAATTCCAAACTCCCTCATTAACTTTGGTGTACGGAGAACCTGAATCAGCATAAATATTGATAGGAACTCCGCCAATTAGCATATTGCAAATGGGTTTTTTGAGAATGTCCTTATTATAAGAATCATTAATACTGAAAATGTAAACTTTCTCAAGAGGTTTTTTGACACATTCAGCCTCCATTGAGCAATTCATAACCTTTTTAACACATTCATCTTCAATAGAGCAGTGCATAACTTTCTTAACGATTTCATCTTCATCACTAGAAGATAAATCACAAATCACTTTGACTTTTTTACTTTTCGTTCTGTAACAAACTCTGGAATAATGCCCAATTAATCCACAGTTAGAACATTTCTCCTTAATGGCTGGGCATGCTTTAAAACTAGCCAAGTGTGAACTACTACCACACCTAAAACACTTGAGTTTATCATTGTTTTTTTACATCACTAGGTTTGGGTTTAATTTGATATTTCTGCTTATAACTAGATTTACCATGAACTTTTGAAACAGTTTGTTCAAAGACCACTTTAGGATCAGTAGAAGTTTTTTTGTCAACTTTGATGGCTTTTGCACTGCGACCGGAAAGTTCAGCCTTTCTAACGATAGCTAAAACATCTTTAAGGTCTGAGTCTCCATTGATCCAAAGTCTATCTTGAATAGACGGAGCCGAAGCGTGCATAACTACTTGATCCCTTATAAATTGTTCCAGAAGGGCATCAAACTTACAATCCTCAGCTATCTTTTTCAATTCGGCCACATAAACATCAATAGTTTCTCCAGGCTGTTGTTTTCTGTGAAAAAATTTGTACCTGGTAATACCTATACATACCTTGGGAGAAAAGTGGTTATCAAAATCCTTTAAGATATCAGTAAACACATTAGAATCCCTACCACCAACACTTTTTGACATTTCTTCGTAAACCTTTAAACCCCCAGCACCAAGGGAATGCAGAAATAACTTTTTTTTCCTTTCTGGTTTCATTTTTCCTTCTTCGTCAATAGTATCAATAAAGTTTAAAAAATAAGCCTTCCATTGAAGCCATTTCATACAAGGTTCTGTTCCTGTAGGCCAAAAAGCTTGTGGCGATTGAATTGTAAAGTTTTGTGTAGCCATGACGAAAAATGAAAACCAAAAGTAAAAATAAGTAACAAGCAGATGAAATGATGAAGTCTCCAACGCTATAAAATAAAGAGAATTCTTACTTGAAGTACAGGAAGATGGCAGAAAATGTTCCTTTAAATTTTGTAAAACGCTGTAAAAAGAATGGAATAAAGAACTAATTAACGAGTAAAAACACAAGTTCCCTGAAAAGAGGAAAAAAAAAATCTTCGTCAATAAAAGCAGAGAGGAGATGAAAGATCACGTAGTTGTGTTGCTATGGCTCCAATCGTGTTGTTATGCGTTGTTATGTAGATATCCTTAATCCAAAATGGCCGTTCTGTATTTGACATCATCACGTAGCTATCGAATTTCCTCTTTGCGTTGCGTGAATCACGTGAAATTTAAACGTCAACAAGTAATGACACAAATGTACGCGCATGAAAGGAATGAAGAGCTCGGTCCGCGCCACTGGTAACTGCCTCAGTTGTACTTTCAAAAGATGCACAATTCAATGTCAACGCTGTATAAAGTTTAAATTGACAAATAGTTCTGCGCAAAGAGTATAAAAAATATGAGTTCAGTAAACTCTAAATGCGCATTTAAGGAAAACGAAGCCTTTTGTAAAACAAAAAAGATAGTTCTTTTACTCACAGTTGACTTCATGGAGGCAGCGATAAAAAGATTATTAATAGTTCGCGTCAAGTTCAAACGAAAGACCTCCTCTTAACGAGATGAATAATGCACAATCTTCATTTTTTTTAAGCCGAATTCTTTAACCTTACAATTCAAGATAAATTGAAGGATTTTTCTTGGCTTTTAAACCAGGGTTCGAGGTTCCTAGTGCTTCTTTGTCCTTGTCGCCAAAATTGTAAAGTGTACTCCACACCACTGTAGTAGTAAAAGCTGATTTATTAACAAGAAGCACAGGAGCAAGGTAGGAAACAACCTACGCAGGACTTCTTCCTCAGCAACTTTCTACACAGAAGCCGAGAAGGGAATCCTGCACACACAGAATGTTAAAGGAAAACAATTCCAAAGAATACTTAAAGGGACAACATGACAGAGACATAAAACCAAGCTTCTGCTAAAACACAGGTCACACTGACGCAATCAAATATCTAAGAGTGTCAGTAGACAAGGATATCAGAAAATATGTTACACCTCATCTCAGGACACTATAGAGACAGACACCAAACTCAAGAATAAGGCTAGAAAATTACTAGTTTCATCAAAGTATGTAATAGTGACCTACCAATCTTAAGAGACATTGATTGTGCATCTATTGTTCCAAATACATTTATTCTATGGTAGAGCTAATATGGCTTGAATGTGCAGATGGGGGTCATTGTAAAGATAGTCCACACAGCGTATGTAACCAACCTTTATTCACAGCTGAAACACTGGAGATACAGAGTGTGTCCATGGCATAGCCTTCCTGGCTCCCTTCCTTCAACAACTGCCTGTCCTAGCTACACCAAAATCTAGAACATGGTAGAGGCACACACTGTGAACACCTCTATTATAAATGAAAACAAGATACATGACAACTACGCAATAAGCACATGCAAGAGAATTACATTATACGTTACATTAAACAAAACAGGCATGTAAATACACAACGATTTAGGAGAATGCAGACGAGAAAAGCGTCCTCTGCAAAATGTAAAAAAGAGCTGGGGAAAAATCCTATCTCAAAGCACATTTAGCGAGTGACTGTTCATGCTCACTGTTCATGTTCTGTTGCATTTAGCATTATTTCTTAACACAAAATGCACCCTCATGGATGCGAAGGGGCATTTTTGCTCTAAGCAAATAGCACTAAGTACTGAATTACTCTTGTCGTAGTTCAAGGATAAGCTTGTTGAATTCTTAGGTAATTTCATGTGATTACGCTACACAGAATTACATGATCTATCCCCACCCTTACTTAAAATGTAAATTTAATTTTCCAAAATTACATTGCAATTGTATTTACCCTCTTCTTTTTGTTTCATCACCTTTATTTATGTCTTAAAGTAATAATGCAAGGCATTTGTCCTTTTATATGCACCTAGTGAGAGTAAAACTGCAGAAGGTGCAAATCGAAAGAGACATTTTTGGTACAGCTTTTGCAAAAAAAGAATTTTCATATTTTAAAGTAACAGGCAAGCAGTTTTAGGCGGACAACTGCGTCATTTGCAGGGCTAGCATGCTTCTTTATATCTTAGTCAATTCCATTAGAGGCTATTTTCATCCTTACTAGCATGACCATTTGAGCAAGGAAAACAGATTTCCAAGGGATGGGAGATTTTTGTAACATAACAGTGGGGCAAATTTACAAACATTTTACAAACATGCTTTGGTAAAGCTAATAAGTCTTGCTTGCATTTTTTGCTAAATGCCAAACCAGCTGGTGTTACCCATGATTCTTTTTATGTGTACAGACAACTAATGGTGCAGATGAATTTGCTCTGTTATTGTACCAGCACAAACATTCTGTGTCACAGCACCAGATGTCTGAACTGATAAGTAGACTTACTTGAGAGTAGCAGATAGTAGAGTATGAGTTTGAGTCACGTGGATAACAGACTGAACATGATTGAGTGCATAATGTTCCACTGT
The DNA here is from genome assembly GCF_964261635.1 of Lissotriton helveticus. Taxonomy (NCBI): domain Eukaryota; kingdom Metazoa; phylum Chordata; class Amphibia; order Caudata; family Salamandridae; genus Lissotriton; species Lissotriton helveticus. The sequence goes on from NC_136065.1 coordinate 531,226,540, forward strand.
ACGCTGTAGAGTAAGGTTTCTATTACACTGCATAAAAGAGCCATGCGCCAAGCAGGCAAGGTTAAATAACGTACATGTCCATTATTGCAGGCTCTTGTCACACCACATTTAGCAGTCTGTTAAACTTTGTACACCTTAAAATCAATGTGTTAAGGGATAGGAATAAGTTCCAGATGGGAACCACTGCAATCAAAGAGATGAAAGACAGGAGCTTTGCAAAGACTCAATCCATTAAACTAGTGTTATTTGAGTCATGCAAGATTGAGAGAAGACGTTAATGCCTTGTAGGAATATTCAAATGGGTCATAACTGGAATTATGAGGGAACCTTTCACATCAGAGAACTATGCAAAGTATATATGGACATTTACTGAGGTTGAAAGGAAATTGATTCAATCAATAGAACAAAAAGCACTTATTTTTACATTGCAATGAATTATGGTACGGAATAGACATCGTTCAGGAGTTGAACTTGCAACGATTTTCCATTTCTGAAAAGTTGGACAACAGCGATCACTATGTCTTCATCATAGAAAATTAACTGCACCTCTTGTTGCACAGCTGCAGAATCAGAGGGTTATAATGTGTTAAGTGTCGACGTGGCTGGACAGCAGTACCCTTGCCTCGCCAATAGAACAAAACAATGATATTCATGTAAGGAACAAAGGAACAAAATCCAATGTCAACTCAAGTGATTCTTTGAAGGTTCAGTAATGATTGGCCCATATTGAGAGTTACAAATTGTACATTGGGTGGATGGGCGAAGGAAGAATGGCTGTAAAAGCCAAAAGGGAAAACCAATGATGCACTGTGAGTGTTAGTAGAACTTGACCCACTAGTGTCATATCTAGGTGTTCAAGGCATTGCCTGATTTTAGTCGTCTAATCAGTGCCTGGAGTACTCCTTTCGGTTTTTTAAAAAGTACCACTCATTCCAGTTTCCAATTCCAATCTTCAACCATTGTTGCAGCAAACAGTGTCATACCTCATGACCTACTGATAGCTGTGCGCTGTCTCCTACAAACTGATCTGTTGAAGATGGTCCCTTCTTAGATCTTCCGTCTAGAACACAGACTTTCTACTTGAGTTAAATAGGAAGAGGTCTTAGATGAGAAAATGGAGCACAGGGACAAGCAAACAAACCTTGACCATACTCCATGGTGTTGTCCACATCAAGATCAATGTTCAAACAAGGCTCCTGGCCAAACAAATATGCCTATTGTTGAGAAGCTGAGAGAAAATCTTGGCAGCTTTCCTATTGTTGTAGCTAACTGTAATCTCTTTCACATTACTGGTACGTGTGTTTTTCATCAACATGCTCAAGGAGCTAGATACTTGTGAAAACCCAGACTTTGTGGAGCTTGTCCACCAGAAAGGTTAGGGTAAGACTCTTCGCTGTGAGTTATGAAGTTACACTCAGCTAGATTTTCATGTTTTGTAACAAGACATTATGGGCATATTTACAAGGGGTTTGCACCACCAGAACATCACCTTTTTAAGTTCCGGTTGGACAATGACCTACACCATATTGACAAAGTGGCGTTAAGCCACTTTGCATGGCTTAACGCCCATTTGTAAATATAGTACCCTTCCAATCATTTATCTCCATGAAAGGGGCGTGCAATGGGTGTTGCTGTGGGAGTTCCTTCATAATGCCCATCGCTTTGTGGCGCTGCCCCAGATTTACAAGGATGTGTAAATCTGAGGCAGCACCAAAAACTAACACCATGCAAAACCACCCATTAGATTGATGTAACGAGGAGAAATACTTTAATTTCTCCTTGTTTTTGCTTTTTCTAGAGCACACATAGAAAGAGGAAAACACCATTAATGATTGTTTTTGTGAAGGAAGGTGTCCCTTATTGCTTAAAAAAATCATTAAATAATGGGGATTTGCTACTTCTATGTGGGCTGCATAGAAGTATCAAATCACCATTATTGATGTCTCTTCCTGCTCACAAACAATCATCCCTGTAACACAGGCATCCTTGCACTATGGCGCAAGGGTGTCTATGTAGGATTTAGGCAGCTATTTTTAGTGCCAGCGCAAGGGAAGACGCTGGGGGCACCATATTCTTGTAAATAGAATGCATCGCTGCATTTTTAAATGGCGCAGCGCTGCAAAATTTGTCACAGCTCCATATATGCCCATATAATCCAAGGAACATGAGAGACTCCTGCCCAGAGAGAATATATTTCCAGTAACAGGCTACTTTGGAAACAGGCACAAGTTCTGTTTGATGGCTCCAGAATTATGACATAAGTGCATTTGAAACACAATTTATATAGGGTTTTATACAACTGCTGTAAACTGCAACAGTAAACAATATAAATGACAGTAAAAAAGTGGCTGGAGCTAAGAGCATACTCATTGACACTATCCTTTCCTTCAGCATTTCAGTGGCCTCCAGAGGATTCTAAGAAGGAATGGTGTGATGAATTTTCAAATTCACTACCGAAGTCATGAATAAATGAACCACTTAAAGATGCTTACAGACAGCACAAACACTCCTGCAGCCCTCTTGGTGCTAGAACCTAAAGCAACAGTGCCACATGGTAAAAGTGATGCTTGGTGTTATTGTAAGTAAAAAGACGTGCCTTGTTGTACGAGGCTGCTCATAGTGAGATATCTATCTCCCATCCACTTCCTTTGTTTGTTTCCGTTTATTTCCTGTGCATTTACCTCTCTCTAAATCCCTGATAAGGATATTATGTGTGCACTGATTTACGAATAGACAGCTCTTATTGTAGTTTGACCCTGAACAGTCACTTGTGCTGTCATTGTGCCCCAACCAAGTCCCTGCATACCTTAGCTGTCACTTTGTCCTTTTGAGAAAAATGCAGGCAGTGCCTGTTTGCAAACACTTCTGTTCTACTTCTAAAACACTACTTTTTACAGGAAGTCATTTCATTTCAATCTTTATTTCGATCTACTTAGATCATAAAAGATATACATACTATTTAAAATCAGCTTACAATCAATAGCGAGTAAAACAGTATTTATAAAACCTTACAGTAGACATTTTTAAACAGTTGCAGTGCATTGTGATTAAAAGTCGACAGTACATTTAATTATTTCACAAAACAATGGCTGACTTTATATAACGGGTACGGGTATGCCACATCGCTGTTAGGAATTTTGCCACCGCGAACACAATCAGTGGCGATAGTTCCATCTTTAAAATTCTGTATGCTGGAAGATGATGTCTAAAACCTAGGTTTTTTGAAAGTGGGACAAGCCAGTGCTTCCTGGATCTGTGGTAAGCATTACAAAAAAATATGATACGCAAATCATTTTCCTGGGCATGTGTGCATACCGGGCACTGTTCTGTGGGCGAGGGCTGACCCCAGCGTTTGGTAAATACCCTGAGGGGAAGTGTGCCGTATCGCCACTGCAGAAACAATTTCCTGGTCAAAACGGGACTAATGCCATCGAGGACGTGCTCAAGAAAGTATGAGTCTTTAAATTTGATTAACAAATTAGTAAGGGACCCCTCCCGTGTACTCTCCACTAATGCAAGTAAATTTTGCTCGTAGAAGTCCCTTGAGAGGAGTTTACGTGGGATCCTACTACATGCATTTCCCGGGTCTAGCCATAATTCTGGTCTTCCTAGGCTCTCACAAGTTTGTTTAATGTATCTCAACCAGGGAATGTGTGTGGCGTTTGGTAAAGATAGGATCTCTTGGAGCTCAGTTCTATAATTCATGAGTTCAGGCGTGCTTCAGATTCGACGCCAAAAAGTAATTGGTTTCAGTCCCAACTCCTCTGTAATTGGTCTTAGACCCAAATCTAGCCTCATCGGGAGAAGCGGGGTACTTGAGGGTAGAGCTACCAGCTGCCTAATACATTTATTTTCAGTGGACAGCAGGTTTTGGGCTGGTATGTGGCCCCACAGTTCCCCCCGTAGGTGACTGCCCCCCTTGCCTGCATTTTATGAATTTGAAGCACAGGACCAAGGGGTTTGTAGGTTGACCTGCTTACCATCCTACAAATGCCACCCGTTAACTGTGCTAATTTCATGTTCGCCCTGGTCCGGTGCGTGTCCCAGGTCATATTTTGGTTAATAGTCACCCCGAGATATTCAATACTGAATACCCTCTCAAGTCTCTGAGTGCCTATAGTGGGATTGGGGTGTGTTGAGGAGGGGGGGTTGAGAATCATATATTTGGTTTTAAGAGCATTGATCTCAAGCCCCCGCTCCACACAAAAGATCGAAAACCCATCCAAGACCCGTTGTATTCCCATAGGGGATTTAGACAGCAGCAGGGTGTCGTCCGCAAACATAATAGCGGGCACCCTGCTGCCGTTGAGCTTTGGAGCATCGATGTCACCTATCCTAGTCAAATGGGTGATTACTTCCAGAAAGTGCCCCGTTCCTACCGCACCTGACATGTGCAAAATTCCCCTGGTGCAATCTTATTAAGATCGCGAGGATATCGCCTGGAATGCCCAACTCCGCCAACACAGTCCATAATCTAGCTCTAGGCACTAAATCGAAGGCGACCCGTAAGTCCACAAATACTGTGTACAAACTGCCGCCTTCGATTACCGCTGTCTTCCAAAACAGAAGATTTAAACGGAAAATCTGGTCCATGGTTGAGACCCCCTTTCTAAATCCTGCCTGGTAGGGACTCAGAATTGCAGAATCCTCTATCCAACTTTGGATACGGTCAAGTATTAGCCTACCAAATATTTTGGGGTAAGTCTATGAGGCTGATAGGCCTGTAGTTGGCTGGGAGCAGAGGTGACCCCTTCTTAAATATCGGCACAATCTCTGCGCCCAGCCAAGTACCCGGGACCTCATACCCCTCAGGACAGCATTGAATATCAACACCAAGTAGGGGGCCCATACGTCAGGCTCCTGCTTAAATAAGTCGCCAGGCAAACCGTCTAGTCCAGGCGCTTTGCCTGATGTCAGCCCTGCAATGGCGGCTCGGACCTCCATCTCTGTAAAGGGTTCCCCCTCCAGTAAGCCGCTAATGATCGGTTGTGCTTGATTTAGAGCCCCATCATCAACCATATAAAGTGACTGGAAATGGTCCTGCCAGACCTCTGCTGAAATATTAGGTTCGATAGCCGAGACTGGCTCCTCGGACCCTGTATTAATAATGCGCCAGAATTTGCGAGAATCCCTGGCAACTAATGAGGTGGCGAGATTTTCCCACTTCTCCTGTTCCCATTCACTCTTTGCGTGGGTGACCAAGCGCTTGTAATCCCTCCTTCTGACCTGAATCTCAGACCTGTCTGTACCTGCCTTAATTGAAATCAGCAGGTCTGATTTAGCCTTGGGGCATGCAGCGTTATACCAAGTGGGGCGGTTGAAACAGCCGTCCCCACTCTTTCCTGGGGTAAATAGTGCTTCCGCTACGGACTTAATGAGCTCCTCGTGTGCCAACCACAGTTGCTCATGTATATGTATATGGGTGCTTGCAAGCTCCATTATTGCACACACTTTGTCCATTGTGGGGATGGCCTGGGCATAAAGCCCTGAAATCTTCTCTGCATTCACTGCTAACTTCTCCCACCTCACTCTCCGTCTGTTATTCGCCAGTACCAGCACAGATGCTGGTGGGGCTACCGCTACCCCTCTGTCATCCAAGCCGGGAAATGCATATTCCAGTTCAAGCGCATTATGGTCGCTGTCTTCCCTTGGGATCACCTTAAAATCAATAATATCCCTTCTATGTGTTACTGGGAGTTACGGCGCAGTCAATTGGCTGAGGTGTAACAGTATGTGGTAAGGGCTGCTGTATTTGTAATATCACGGGAGCTAGATTACCATCCTTCACAGGGGGCTCTAATGTGGTCTTCTTGTTCCTAAGCTCCACCCCTCCACTAGCTACCTTACTATCTTTTTTGTAGGTGTCCGCTGCTTGCACCGTTGCTTTCTCTATAATCACAAGCCTGGCCTCAATCTTTATTAGGCGTGCTTCTAGAGGGCTTAATAGTAACTCCAAAAGAGCACCAATGTTGGACATGGTGATGTCATCGTCGCCATTGATTACATTTAGGCGAGGAGGATTTACATTATCTGATGCCTGTGGGGATGAATTCGTGATAGGTGGTGCCTGGGTGTAATCCAGGTGTGCAGGTCCCTTATTAGTTGAACCCTGTTTGTTGTCCACAATTACTGGGTTGCGCTTTGCAACTTTAGCCTTGCGCCCCCCTGGATTTTGTGCCCCTCTTTTCCTCTTTGGTATGGCTCCTTCCCTTTCCCCCTGTGTAGGAACGCTAACTCTACTGTTAGTTTCAACCATGTTAACTGTAATGACAGAAGGTGTGGGGGAAGGGGGGTGTGCTTGAGACCTGGGTAGGGCTAGTAAGCTTAGCTCATGGGGACTACTCGCATTGCTGTCAATATTATGAAGGGTACAATTAGTTATGTCAGACATGACTGATGTCCCACTGGCCCCATTTTCCCCTTTATAGGAATCAAAACGTTCTAGTCTGTTTTCAGGTGACCTAGCATGAGCTATAGGGCCTAAAGAGGATCTTTTCACGCATTCAATTTCCTGGGATATACGCCTTTCGAGAACCGTAATTTCATCAATCAGGAGAGACCCCGCTTTTGCAAAATAAGTGTCCAGAGTACCTTTTGCTGGTCCGGCTGCCAGCATGCTCTTGCTCCTTGTCTCTCTAGCAGTCATAGTTCAATGATTGGGGAGGCAAAAAGAGATAGTTTATAATAGTAACAAGAGCAAGAAAGGGGGTGGCCCAGTCCCGGTCTCGGCCGTTCTCGAACGGCCTCAAACGGCCCCCCCTTTGCCCGGGCTTAGCCCTGCGCTTCGTCCCGCGTGCGTCCCATGATGCGGGAGCGGCAGATTAGATTTATGCTTCCCGAGGATTGGGCGTTTGCCGGGGGGGCGGGGCGGGAAGAGGACCAGGTGCGGCCTGTCAAGGTGTTACTTGGCCCCCTGGTCCTCGCAGTCCCGCGTCTCGCCCGGTGATTTCTTCGGCACTGGAGTCCGTTTTACAAACAGCAAATCCAAGGGTAAGATCCAAGGGCTTCTTCAATCACGCCCGAGTCACAGTGCAGGTAGGGAGAAAACAAGCTGTGCCCCAAGCCTCGAGCGGTACCCGCGGAGCCGGGGCCGCGAGGCGCTTTTCAGTGCCGGGGTGGCGGGGCGGGAAGAGGACCAGGTGCGGCCTGTCAAGGTGTTACTTGGCCCCCTGATCCTCACAGTCCCGTGTCTCGCCCGGTGATTTCTTTGGCACTGGAGTCCGTTTATCAAACAGCAAATCCGAGGGTAAGATCCAAGGGCTTCTTCAATCACGCCCGAGAAACAGTGCAGGTAGAGAGAAAACAAGCTGTGCCCAAAGCCTCAAGCGGCACCCCTAAAACACTACTTTTTACAGGAAGTAGCTAGTCTGATATTTTATTTAACTGACTGAGCTAGCAGATCAAGTACTTGGATACTGAATGCTCATAAAAAAGACTTCTGGAATTGTCCTTCTGAAAACTGGAGAGCAGAGCTTGGTGCACAACCTTTGACCTGCAGCCAGATGCTACAGGTTAGTTGTGTTTGTTTGTGTGCTGCTATTGCTCAAAATTCAGTTCTATAAAATACATATTTCACAGTGAACTATGAACTATCAGAAACATCTATTAAATTATTGTGCAATTTGGGGTTTATTATTGTCAGTACTACTAATCTTATGTGGCATGACGAACCAAATGAAGCTGCAAGGGTTTCTAGATTATTTTGGCAAAAAAGACACATTGTTTGACAGTATTATTTTCATCCATGTGAGCTACAAACTAGTGGCAAAGGCTGTAAAGTCATAATTGTCCACTAGAAGGTACAGTGGAATTGTATTAGTCCACTGGCCAGAGACTGAGTCGGCGATGCAGCGAGTGCAAGGTAAATAGTTTTATTTATTTAATTACTTACTTTACTCCTGTCAGTCATATGTTCGATTCCACTACCCCCCACCCGGCCCCTCCCCTCCCCCACCCCACCCCACCCCAATGCGCCGCAGCACTCCCTCTGCGAGCTGCCACTGCTCTAAAATTCAGATCAGTTCCTGTTAAAAAACAGCTATTTCAAGCCAACTCCGAAAAGTTAACATATAATATAAACAGGGGGCGTGGCTTGGAGTCTGCGGTGAATGGCGGCGTCTGGGTAGACCTCTGGGACCCAGTACATGAGCGAGCACTCTCACAGCCCTCCCTGGGGCTTTTCTTTGCCCAGAGGAGGTACCGAAGATGCGGTGAAACTCGGCAAACCGACCTCTGCTTCACTTGCGAAGCTCTTCTCCTGCTCACGGCTCCGATCATACTTACCGGGCCTCATTTTGCATATTCGGTGGTGAAGCACAGTTGGTGATTCCACTCATGAGAAAGGGAGTTTCTCCTTCAGCAGCTATAATTTCTTCATTTTTTTCAATGCCCTCACTTATTATTATCTCTCCAACATGCGCAGCTCCTGTTTTATGAACTCTCTATTTTTATTGCTGTCTGTTTGCTTGTAATTGATTTTTCCTCATGTCCTGGATGTGGAGATGGAATTCTTCTCTTCTGTGTGACTTCTGCTTATATTAAGGACTTGTTCAGCCTCTCAAATATATTTTTGAGGTGATGGTTTTTCATTTTTTGTGCTGAAGTGCTGGGTTTTCATGCCATTTTGGTTCTATAATTCATTATCCCATACTCTTGTACATTTATGGGATGTTGAGAAGGGCTAACAACCCACTTCCAACCTCTGCTGTCAAATATGGAGGACTCTTTGGTCACTTTGTCGAAGGTTGCCCCTCATCTGGATATAGCAGCAATCCTGTCCTATCTACTACTGTGAAGGCTACCACTAAATGCCTAAAAAAAGATCCTCCCTTTCCTACAAAATCTGCCTCACCTGTTTCAATGGAGCTCTTGCTGGAGGAGATACGCACATTCAGGCCATTTTCAGAAGGCATTAAGTCAAAATTTTTGCTTCTCACAGACAAGTGGTCCCAAATGGAGGGAAGGATGAGTACAGCGGAACAGAGCATTACCTCGCTTACCTCTGCTGTAGGTGAGATTCAATATCTTCAGACCCAGGTCTCTTCTCTCCATCAACAAGTTGAGCATTTGGAAAACAGAAGCTGAAGGAACAATCTGCGCCTTTATGGTTTGCCTCTAGGGTCAGAGGGCTCTGGCCCTATTTCTTTCTTTAAGTCCTTCTTTCCCAATATTTTACATATGCCTGAGGATTCCCAACTCAACATTCAGAGGGCTCATAGACTTGGCCATCAGTCAGCATATGTCTCCCTTGCATGCAAACCAAGAGGAGTCATTATGTACTTTCTTGAATTCACAGACATTCTCAAAGTTCTTACTGCTGTTAAGTTTTTGAAGTGTATTTTTTGGTCAGGAAATCCTCTATTTTTCTCCCAGGACTATTCCAAATCTACTTCTGACAGATGCAAAGAGTTCCTCAACTTAAGACCGGATCTTCGTATACTTGGCGCTCATTTTGGCCTGCTACATCCATGGCAATTTAAAGTCACCTATAAAAATAAGACTACCACGTATGAAGATCCGGTCAAACTGAAGAGTTTTATTAATGCATGCAAAATTGAAAACATGGATACTTCAGGATCCTCTTCTGCTCCTTGAGTGGTGTTCTCTTCTTGTTATCTTTTTACGTTCATAAATCCTTGAATCTGAATCTTTGGTGTGTTACTTAAACATTGATAACAATTTGTCCAAGTATTCGTTGCCTCTATAGGATGTTCAGGGGCCTTTGTCCCATTTATTTTTTATTGTCATTATTTTAACTTAATATTGATAATTAATCCTTATTTGCTTCCTTGCAGGTTTATCATATGTGTTTGCGGTCTTCCACATATTTTGTACTTTGTCCTGTGCTCCTTTCGTGCCCTTACCATGGATCCCCAGCAGACCATCTGTTCCATGTGACCTCAACCCTCTCCCAACCTCCGCTTGGATTCTACCTCTCATAGGTATGTTTGGCTCATTTTCTTTTTGGTTAACATTGTATTATGTTCTATTTTATGGATTTCTCTCTTTTTCTTGTTATCCTTATGTCTTAGTTTTGCATCTCTATTCCCATCCTTCACTCTCTTTCTCACATTTATTTCTTGTGTTTCTCTGTTTTACGATTCTTTTTCTGTCTATTCTTTTTTATTCTATGTGGTTTAATGTTTCAAGTCCATATTTGAATTATTGCTTCTTAAAACACAACTATAATCATATTACAAACACACAATTGAGTTGTTGTACATTTTTCATATATTCTTGGATGGTTTGCCTAGATCATTATCTTTATTGTATAGTCACGTTGTTATTTCCATGTGTCTGAAAATTGTGTCATGGAATGTCAGAGGTTTGTATTCTCCCATTAAACGACAATGTGTTTTAACACATTTAGCTAAACTAGAGGCTGATATTGCTCTTATACAAGAGTCTCACTTACCAGCAACTGAATCTTTAAAACTAAAAAGAAACTGGGTAGGAAAAGGTTTTGTTTTTCACCAGGAGATGGAAAACGAAATGGTGTAGTGACTCTTTGTTATACATCAATATCTGTTAAATTACTTTATCAATTATCTGATGATGATGGAAGATGGTTATATACTAATCTACGAATTGGGACTGCTCCGATTTTTTAGCTTAACATGTATGCTCCCACTAATGGTGACCCCTCTTTTTGGTCTTCTATAGTTGAACACATTTTGTACTGCATTGATGATAATTGTATTCTTGCTGGAGATTACAATCATGTTGTTGACCCTTTTATAGACCGCAATTCATTGGTTTCCTTTAAATCACACAAATCACATAAAATATTTCTCGATGTCATACAATATTATAAGCTTATTGATGCTTGGAGAATATGCAATCCTGTTACAAGGGAATATACTTTTTATTCTGCGGCTCAGCACTCACAATCTAGAATTGAACACTTTTTCATATCACATAATGTTGCTCAATCTTTAAGAGATGCGGATATTGGGTCAATTCTAATACCTGATCATGCTCCGATTTCCATTAAACTGGATATACTGCCAAAGTCTAGTAAACCTATGAGATGGCATTTTAATACCTCTCTCCTTTTGGATTCAAACTTTAATTCTTCTTTTGTCTCCATTTTTAATGAATATTTTTCTCTAAATCAGACTGATAATTTGTCATTCTCTGTTGTTTGGGATGCATTTAGAGGAGCTGCCAGAGATTTTCTTATCAGTTTTGTTTCTAAAAAACGTAGAATTTCATGTGAAACTGCTAGAGTTCTTTTGGCAAAAATAAAGACATTGGAGCATTCCTGTTATTCATCGAAATCCAAAGACTGTTTATCTCAGCTTATTGAGGCGAAACTTCAATTCAATGAGGAGTTGACTGTTAAGGCCTCTTTTTATTTCTTAAAGTCCAGTGCAAAATTTTATGTGGAGCAGAACATGGCTGGCAAACTCTTAGTGAATTATTGACAAGTCAAAAACAACAAGCTTGACATTGATGCAATTCTGGATTAGCAAAACACATTAACGTTGAAGGTTTTGGAAATATTGGATGAATTTCTCCTTTTATACAAATAACTATATACACCAGAATCCATACCCTCAGATCTTGACATTTCTCAGTTCCTTTCAGGTATTCAACGTCCCTCTGATACTCATGTAGATTACAACCTCTTAGAATCTGACATCTCACAACAAGAAGTCCTCGATGCTCTACAAACCGTCAAGAAACACAAGGCCCCAGGTCCACACTTTGCATCACTGCTTCTTCCTAAGTTACATACCCTTTTACATTTGTTTGGGCAGTTAGGTGAATCCTCTGGCTCTTTTATAGGAGCACTAATTTCTTTAATTCCTAAGGACGGAAAATACTCAAAACACTGCAAAAATGACCGACTTATTACTTTGGTCAATGTTGATTACAAATTATTTCCTAAAACTTTAGCCATGCGTCTGGAATCTTACCTCCCTCAATTACTGGTTGCAAAGCAATCTGGCTATATACTATAAAGACGACTCATTTCAGATAATACCCGCTTATTTTTTGACTTAATATCTAAGTCTTCTCAAGTACCTCACTCATTAGCAGCTGTGGCCTTAGACGCAGAGAAGGTGTTTGTTCATGTCAATTAGACATATCTCTGTCAAGTGCTTAAATGGTTTAGTTTTGGTCCAAAGATCATATTTTTTATTTCGGTCCTATACACTAATCCTCGAACAGCCGTTTTTGTAAATGGTAACACATCCTCCTATTTTGACTTGGAAGAGGTGTACGTCAAGGCTGTCCATTGTACCCTTTTCTTTTCAATCTGGCCTTAGAACCATTTCTGTCTAAAATTCGTCAAAACAAGGATATACATGGATTTGATGCTAACAACAAACAAATTAAATTGGCAGCATACGCTGATGACATATTATTATCTCTCTCCAATCCACAATCCTCTATTCCTACCTTCTTATGTGAGTTGGATTTCTTTGCTTTCGTTTCTGGTTTTGCGCTCTCAAATTTTATTTGGGATTCTAAATATATAAAATATTTAGGGTTGGTTTATGCCCCTTAAATTCCAACAAAAATGTCTTTATGTATTGAAAAGTACATACACATTATTTCCACACTAACATCCAAATGGCATCCTTTATATTTGTCATGGTGGGTGTGTTTGGATATTATTAAGATGATGCTCTCTAATATTTCAGTACCAAAGGCCTCAAAATTCTTTAAAAAAATTAATTCCACACTGTCATCATTCTTATGGAACACTAAAAAGTCTTGCATGTCATTATTGAGACCAATTAAACCAAAGCATGAAGGTGGGGTGAACTTTCCTGACTTCACCACATATCACAAATCTTTCCTACATCCTCAATCATCGAGATGCCTTTCTGAACCTCAATTGGATCGTCCTTTGTTGGTGGACCTTGAAAGTTTATAACTCGCTTCTTTCTCCTTTATAGAGTATGTTTCCTTCACCCGCAAACCCCAATCTATAACTACCCCTATCCTTAAACATACCTTCAAACTTCTAGAATCTAACTGAAGTTAATTCCCACAGATTTGAAATCTTTTGTAGATTCTACACTATGGCACAATAGTTTTATTCTGATCCATGGGAAAACATTTTATTGGAAGTCATGGAAAGACAAACGTTTAATTCAGACGCATCAACTTTTTTTTCCAGAATGAAATTATATCTTTTTCACAGGTTAGTCAGCCTTTTGACTTTCCACCCTCTTACCAACCCAAGTACACTCTTCTAAAACCAGCCCTTTCCACTGCTCATAGTCAAGTTTTGTCTTTCAGCTATCCCACTCCTCATCCGGTTAATAGGTTACATACTCTTTCATACTCATGTCCCAAAGCTTCTACTATTTACAATCGCCTTCATGGCCTACATGCTGGCAGAGAAAAATCTAAAGTAGAATTATCCTGGATAGAGGATCGTGAGGTGGCTTGGCCAATCTCCTTTTGGAACAAAATATGGTCTAATATTAAGAAATCCTCCAGAGCGGCAAACCACGCAAACAATATTTAATATTTCCAATAGATTTTTATTACACCCTGCTATTTTACATAACAGACAGTCTGTCATTCCTGATGCCTGTTGGACATGGCCATTCTATTCTGCTGATCTAAAACACCTGCTCTGTACATGTCCGCATGTGCTCACTTTTTGGGAAAGTATCTGGTTTCAAATTAACTTAATCTTTGGTTCTAGAATCCCCTTTTCAGTTGTTCACTTATTTTTAGGAAGTTTATTTTTTATTAATTTTATATTCTTATATAGTGCCTGAATAGACCCCCGAAGGGGTATCTCCGCGCTTTTGCCAGGGAGGAGTTTAACTCATGCTAACCATGGTCAGATGAAACAGTAGGGCTGTGATCAAAGGTTTAGAAGTTCATAAATAGGTGAGTTTTAAGAGATTTTCGGAAGGCTAGGTGGTTAGTGATTTGTCTCAAAGTGTGGGGCAGTGAGTTCCAGAGGACAGGTCCAGTGTGGGCCAGGGCACGACCTCCCTGTCTCTATTTTTTAATTCTGGGTACCTGTATTAGCTCTTGATTGCTGGAGCGTAGAGATCGCCCGGGGACATAAGGTGAGAAGGCTTTCGTCAGATACTTGGGACCAGTACCTGACAGACATTTGTGGATGGTACATAGGATTTTAAACTTGATGCGTTGCCGCATTGGGAGCCAGTGGAGTTTAGTCAGCAGAGGGCGGGAGGGAGTCCTGGGTGGTACGTTAAGGACAAGCCTTGCCGCGTTGTTTTGGACTATTTGCAATTTGTTGATCTGTTCTACATTAGCTGATAAGAGAAGACCATTGCAATAGTCCAATCTGCTGTTGACTAGCGCCTGGACCAGCGTCTTCCTGTGACTGTCCGGTAGGTATGGAAAGACCCTTTTCAGCAATCCAATGGCACGAAAATAGGTGCCAGCCACTTGGTTGACATGTTCTTTCAATGTTAGGGCTTGATCGAATAGCACCCCCAAGTTTTTGACAGTCTGTTTAGGACTGGGAACGGGTCCCAATTCCAAGGGCCACCATTCGGGGGACCATAGTTTCACTGCCTCCCCAAACAGCATTACTTCCGTTTTTCCAACGTTACACTGTAAGCAGTTCTTGGCCATCCACTCAGATACTGCCCTCATTCCATCTGCAAATGATTTTATTAGTGCAGGCGTGATGGTTTTAAAAGGGAACAGAAGTTGGGTGTCGTCGGCGTGTGATACCGGGGTGAACCCAAAGGATCTCACTAAGTCAGCCAAGGGGGCCACATACACATTGAATAATATGGGGCTTAGGCATGAGCCCTGTGGCACTCCCTTGGTGAGCTCCCTAGAGATGGATTTATGGGAGCCCAATCTGACTTCTTGAGAGCGGCCCGAGAGAAAGCTCTCCATCCAGGACAGAGCCACACCCCCTAATCCCACATCCCTCAGACGACCGAGAAGCACCTCATGTGACACCGTATCGAAGGCAGCGGATAGATCCAGCAGCACCAAAATCATGGACCCTCCTCCGTCCAGCGTCATCCTGATGTTATTGGTCACTGCTAGGAGGGCTGATTCGGTGCTGTGGTTGGGCCTGAACCCAGATTGAGAGTGGTCCAGGCCCTCCGTTGCTTCGATATATTTAGATAGATAGGTGTTCACGTGCTTCTCGGTCATCTTGCTGATAAACGGCAGGAGGGAGATGGGTCGGAGGTTCGAAAGATCTGTCCATGGGGATGCCGCTTTTTTCCTTATTGGGTTCACCACCGCTTTCTTCCATTCCATTGGGACTTGTCCTCCTGCCAGTGAGATGTTCATTACAGACTGAATGGAAGGTCCCAAGAGGGAGATTAGAGGGGCGATCATTTTGGCAGGGAGGAAGTCATTGGGGGACCCAGATTTTATGTGGCTAATAAGAGGGGGAAGGTCTGTGTCGCAGATTGGCGGGAAGGATAGTAATTGACTTTTATTTTGTTTGGGAGGGTATTTAAGGAGAGTGTTCTTATTCCCAGAGCCACTAGAGGCCATTATCTTATCATAGATGAGATTAATTTTATTTTCAAAAAACACCGAGATCCCATCACAGAGGGTCTGGGAGAATTCATCGGGGCTCTCACTGGCTGTGGGCTTAACAAAGCTCTGTAGTATTTTAAACAACTCTCTTGGGCAATTATCCGCCTCTATGAGTTGTTGGGTGAGGCTGTTTTTCCTGGCTTGTTTTATGTTTTTATAGTAGGTTGACTGGGCCTCTAGATATATTTTCTTCTTCTCCTCGGTTCTAACTTTCCTGCATGCTTTTTCCGCTCGTCTGCATTTCTGCTTCTCTGTTCTGAGTTCCTGTGTATACCAAATTTCTTGTTTGGTGGGTGGATATTGCCTATGTAATTTTAATGGGGCTAGAGTGTCAATGGCTTGTTTAAGTGAGTCATTGAGTCTGTCCAATGCAGTATCGGCAGAGTCCTCATCTGAAAAAGTTGGTTGTTTCCAACTTTCCAGCAGCTTCTCCACTGATATTTTATGCCACTGTCTACGCAAAATTGGCGGAAGTGGCGCTTTATTTAATAATTTGGTCGGGCCCGTTAATATGAACTCTATCAGGAAGTGATCTGACCATAGAATTTCTTTAGCAGGTGAGCATCTTACTTTAGTACAATTGGAAAAAAGTGAATCCAAAGTGTGCCCACCTATGTGGGTAGCACCGCTATTTTGTGCCTTTAATCCCAAAGTGGAAAGATCTGCGATTAATGAAGTTGTTTCAGGGTGTACCGGGTTGTCCATGTGCACGTTAGAATCTCCTAGGAGAATAAAGTCCTCCTTGGATTTAAAATGGGGGGCTAGTAGCTCCAAAAGGGAGAGTGCAAAGTCAGGATCAGATCCTGGCGGGCGGTAGACTAAGGCACCTTTCCAGGAGGTGTGGCCTGCCGAGGCAATTTTAAAAATCATCATTTCAAATTTTGGACTATACCTTTGTTCTAAGATAGTGACCTTAAGTGCATTTTTGTATATGATGGCTAAGCCACCTCCTGTTTTATTGGCTCAATCAAAATGTAAAATCTTGTATCCTGATGGAACCCCTAGTGTTGTGGCTGTAACCGTGTGAGGTTTCATCCAAGTCTCTGTTAGGAAGCAAATGTCCGGCTGTATGGTGTGGACTAAATCCCATACCTGATGTTGATGTTTTGGGAAGGAGCGGACATTTAAGAGAAAACTCTTCAGTCCCTCCGAAGGCAACATTTTTGATGTTTTTGCCTTCGTAATCATTTTAACTGAGGATGATTGAAACCGACATTTCATGCATGAGAAACAGCCCTCAAGATTTTGCCAGGGAATTTTAGTGCAGCATAGTACAGATGGTTTTAAATCAAGTAGAAAATGAGCAGAGTATTTAATTTTCCTGCTACCTGTGATAGCGGGGTCCGAAGGGATAGAGCCCATTGCCCCTGTGCCCCTTCCTGTCGCGGACGGGCGCAGACGGGCAGGTCTTAGGCTTGTCTTTGGCACGTATGAAGGCGCTCCCCCTGCGTGCAACCGCTGCGCGCTCGGGCCGATGAGTGGCTAAATAGCCCTTAGTGTTGGAAGGCTAGAGCGCTAACCACTCGGCTGGACATTCAGGAAGTGTTCTGGGCGTGTCACTCTGGCTCGTACCTGTCCCGCCCTCCGCTCAACGGTATTGGATACCGAGTCGGACCAGGGCGGGCAGGCTGCAACACTGAGCACAAAGTGTGAAAAAGTTCCTGAAAACCCCTGGTAGCTCTGTGAATGAGCGTGGAGTACAGGAGGTAGGTGTATTAAAATTAGTAATCAAAGTTAAAACAGCGTGGTGATTTAAAATTAGTATTCTATTTTAAAAGAGATGTGACATAGGATTATCAGTAAACATCCAACAGAGCCAGCAGAGTATTCAGCTCTGCGTGTATTTACCTGGCGCCAAGCGGGGTCGGGAGACACTGCCACTGTCTGCCTTACCGCGATCCGCTTTGCCTCCTCGCAGCCTAAATAGCCCTTAGTGTTGGAAGGCTAGAGCGCTAACCGCTCGGCTGGACAATCAGGAAGTGTTCTGGGCGTGTCACGCTGGCTCGTACCTGTCCCACCCTCCGCTCAACGGTATTGGATACCGAGTCGGACCAGGGCGGGCAGGCTGCAACACTGAGCACAAAGTGTGAAAAAGGTCCTGAAAACCCCTGGTAGCTCCGTGAATGAGCGTGGAGTACAGGAGGTAGGTGTATTAAAATTAGTAATCAAAGTTAACACAGCGTGGTGATTTAAAATTAGTATTCAATTTTAAAAGAGATGTGACATAGGATTATCATGTTAAATGTTGTTACAACATATTAGACTAGAGAAGCTGTTTACAGTCATCTGGTCACCACTACGCATACTCTATGATCCACCTGTGGTCATGTCTCACTGTAGTTGCTTGTTGGCTAGAAGCGTGGCTCTTCGGTGAAGCATAGTACGAGAATACCCTCTAATAGATTGGCAGCATGATGACAGACAGGGCTTCGGCAGATCCCGGGTCCCTTGAATCTTTCTTTCTGTTGAGGGTTCACAATAGCATCCGTGGAGGAACATCTGGCATTGTAATTGAGGCTGATTCGATGGC
The DNA here is from genome assembly GCF_964261635.1 of Lissotriton helveticus. Lineage (NCBI taxonomy): Eukaryota > Metazoa > Chordata > Amphibia > Caudata > Salamandridae > Lissotriton > Lissotriton helveticus. Next base: position 531,244,589 of record NC_136065.1, read on the forward strand.
CACACGAAGCAAAGACCTTCACTGCTCATAGTCCCTGCCCAGCCACAGAAACCATGAATTACCGCTGTTTGTCGATGAACTGGAGGTTGATGGGTTTGTCGGACACAAGAACAATGCGCGCCACCGATTTGACATCACCCAGACTTGGATCCGGCACCACTTTAAACAGCTGTATGACCCGCGACAAGGCCAGGTGCATCTCCAGTTCTGCGATCCGGCGGCCCAGGCAGGCGCGAACCCCGTACCCAAAGGGGATGGAGCTGAACGGATGGTGCTTCAGACCCCCACTCCTCAGCCATAGCTGGGGCAGAAACCGGTCTGGATCTGGGAAGCTGGATTCATCTCTGGAGAGCGTATAGTGGCACAGACTGAACTGCGTATTTTGAGGAAAGCAGTAATCTCCAATCACCATCTCCTTCTCCACCACGACTCTGCCGTTATTGGAAACCACAGGGTACATCATTGTACCATCTTCATAACGACCCTTGTTCTGCACCGACTAATTTTTACTAAAACCAAGAAAGGTCTACAAGGTTTTCTTAGCCTCTTCTCCTGTATAGTAAGTTTGGGCTGGATGTAGGTAATCTAAAAATACAGATTCTAAAATACCGAATTTTACCGATTCAGTATTTCAGAATCAGTATTTAGGATGTAGATAATAATTCGGTAAACAATACCGAATCGGTAAGATTCGGTATTTACCGAATTGGTAATTACCGATTTGGTATTTGCCATTCATTCCTATGGGCCTGGAGGCCCATAGGAATGAATGTCAATTACCAAATCGGTAATTACCGATTTGGTAAATACCGAAAAAGTCAAGAGTGGCAGGGTGTCACTTTGACACCCTGCAGCATCCCTGATTAGTGCTTGTGTGCCATGTGGCACACATACATGCCTTAAGGGCATGTATGTGTGCCACATGGCACAGGTGTAAATGCACATATTTGCATTTACATAGGAATTCATTATTTACCACAAACTAATAGTTGGTGGTAAATAACGATTCCTTAAAGCCCTGTAGCACTGTTTACAGTGCTATCTACATTTCAAAATACAGATTTGATAATTTTACCGAATCGGTAAATTTACCGAATTGGTAAATTTACCGAATCGGTAAATTTCCCGATTCAATAAATTTACCGAATCTGTATTTTGAAATGCCCTACATCTCAGTATCCAAATACCGGCCGGTAACGGCCAAAAATCTGTATTTTCGGCCCTTACCAACCGGTATTAGGATACCTACATCTATCCCTTTATCATCAGCTTGTGGTAGTTATACCCATGATATCAAGACTGTGGATCTGTTGATAGCTGTTGCCTTCCAACAGATCGCCAAAAACTGGAAAGATTTTACTTAGTTATCCTTTCAGGCCTGGTGTACTGCTGTATGCTATAATCATGGACTACTGCAAAAACAACAATGATGGACAGAATGTGGATCAATGTCACACATTCACCCGAGTCAAAAGATCTGGGCCCAAATCCATCGTTTTTCCACTCCACACCACCCTGGGTTAGACAATGGCGATATGCAAATCAGCGCTGACCCTGTGCCCCATGGGAACAGTCCAGTCCGAACTACAAAAGCCATGTCCTTCCCAGAACGGAAACAAGCATCCGAGGACCGGCCCGGTTTCGAGGTAACACCTCTCATCAGCCCGGCTAGCTTGCTTCCAGTGGTGTGGAGTGCCTGGGACTCACGTCTGAGCATCCCCAGTACACTTAGAGCGGTTACTGCAAAAACAACAATGATGGACAGAATGTGGATCAATGTCACACATTCACCCCAGTCAAAAGATCTGGGCCCAAATCCATCGTTTTTCCACTCCACACCACCCTGGGTTAGACAATGGCGATATGCAAATCAGCGCTGACCCTGTGCCCCATGGGAACAGTCCAGTCCGAACTACAAAAGCCATGTCCTTCCCAGAACGGAAACAAGCATCCGAGGACCGGCCCGGTTTCGAGGTAACACCTCTCATCAGCCCGGCTAGCTTGCTTCCAGTGGTGTGGAGTGCCTGGGACCCATGGGGCAACAGGGTCAGAGCTGATTTGCATAAAGCCATTATCTGACCCAGGGTGGTGTGGAGTGCAAAAAAAGGATGGATTTGGGCCCAGATCTTTTGACTGGGGGAGTGTGTGACATTGATCCACATTCAGTCCATCACTTGTTGTTTTTTGCAATAATCATGGACTAGACACAGCTTTTGTACATCCTATTCATTTAGCTACAAAATGCCTATATTTATGGTCACCTGTCACAAAACACATTGAGGCCAGTGCTAGAAAATCTTTCTCTGAAACTCCCATCCAACAAGAAGTTTATTTTTCTTTGTACTGGCATTCCACTTCAGTCATGTATCTTTGGCATTTTTACTTAACAAGTTTTATTTAATGTTTAATTGTTCATTCATATGATTTTACTTTCTGTTTCTTCAGTTTCTCTCTTTTTGAACTGGAACATATAATATAAACAATATAAAATGGTTTACATGCAATATGGACCTATGTTGTCATCATGGCGTTCTGGTTACAATTACAATCCACTCCGAAATGACACAGATTTGTAGTTGTACTACTGAAAATGTTTGTAAATGAAAAAAATGTAAAAGCCGGTCAAAACGGAAGTGCCAATCTACTCATGTTTACATTTGCCTTTTTATTAAATGGGTGAATAGTATTTACAAACTTTTTCTCATCTGTATTAGGTGACCTCCGTGTAGTTTTCACTTTTACATGTTCATAATTCTTTTACCTATCATACTTCTAACTTGCAAATGGGTTTTGTCAGGGCCTTAGCATCAAGAAAATTATTCATCCTATTGCAGTAAATCAGAAATATATTACTTACAAGGATATTTATCAACGAGGACAGAAAGGTTGCTGCAAGATTTACAGTAGCTTTCACCGTCATCATTAAACATCGCTGTGTTAATGAGTCATGGCTTGCACACTGAAGGGAAAGGCCATAATGCAGATATTGCTATTCAAATATTTCAGCCATCAATAACAGCCATAACTAAACGTGTGTGCTTCTATGAGCTAACAAAGCAAACATTGAAAGGCAACTGGTAGAGAGGTCAAGTGAAAAAAACAGTATCTCCTAGGGAAAAAACTGAAATCATTCAAACACAATTTTGTAACAAAAGGTGACTTTTTTTAGACCTTGAATTGCTTGAAATCAATTAACATCGCACTGCAGGCTGGTGGTAAGATATCTTCCTCTCAGTAACAATCCATTATTTTCACTTTGCTCTGACTTCTCTCCTACAAGTCCATTAATCTCTACAAGATAATGATCTCTTTAAAGAGGAAACAATTGAAAATCTAATGGTATGTTATGGTGTGAAGTGTATTTGATAGCCCATTCCCACCATTTCTACGGTCTCGAAAAATCTAAGTGCTCTTCACTATTCTGGGGGTCTCGTAGACCAGAGTCGAAATGGTGTATTGATTTTCTATTTTCCAGTGTTTCGTGTTGTTTAAGGTGAGTTATACTAGATAGTGCTCCGCAAGCTTGAGTAGGCTAATATATAGGTTAGAGAAGGTTTACGTTGGATAGTGGCAGGCTAAATGGTGTTATGGTTCTCCGTGGAGCAATGACAACATGTATGTCCATATGTGTGTGTGTGTTTGTGTGCGCGAGAGAGAGATGTTCTGCAGACATTGTCTTTTGTTTTACTCTGCTGGGGTGTATGGCTGTCTGTTGCCAACATTCAAGTGGCTGTCATGGTTTGAGACATCTCTCCTGATTATGTGGCTTTGATGCCTTTTTAGGTGGGTTTGATAATTTTAAGTAAACTATATTATTTTTGACATTTAGATTGGTGAATATAAGTATATGTGCCTGAATAATTTAAGTGTATGTACTATTGAGATGAGAAAACCCTTACGCAGCAATATAGCTTGGAGTCAATGTGTGCATGATGGTGCCAGGGGTTGTCTGAAATGCGTCTTGTTGGTGTAGGCTGAGGAGTTAATATTACCTTTTCTGGTTGTGTGATTATAGTGGCAAATGCACAGCTAACTAGATTGCTTGGAGTCACACTGTATGCATGATGTCTCCATAAGTTCATGATATGAACGTACCTCTAAGATGACAAACTGCATGATGGGGCCAGAGATGTTGCCCGGAAAGTATTGTTAATGTAAAGCAGGTTGTTAGAAATGTGGTTTTTGGTTGGCAGAGATATACACCCTATCACAGCAGGAACCACAATCCTAGTCAGGATAAGTCAGTAACACACTATAAATTAACCTGTGTCACCCTCTGGTAGCTCCACAAAGAACAATCAGGCTTAACTAAGAGGCAATGTATAAAGTATTTGTGCACAACACACACAGTAACACAAAGAAAACACTACAAAATACCTCCTCAACAGTTAAAAAAAATATCCAATATGTTTATGTTTAAAAGAAGACCAAAACGACAAAAATCTAAAAAGGAGAAGTCAAGATGTGATTTTTAAAGAATAAACTGTTTTGAAGTGCTTAGAAACAAATAGCGCCAACCGGGGTTATCTGGTTGTGTTTGATTGGGGCAAGTTCCCAAATTCAGACCAATCATGTTGGAGTGTGGGCCAGATACAGGAGCTCCGCAGGCCTGATAAACAGTACCTTGGATGCATCAAACGTCAAGAAAGATGCGTGGCGCACTGAAGTTGATGCGTCACTTTCGATCGTAGAGATGTAGGCAATGCATTGGTTCTAAGCTGTGCCAAGTTGAGGATGTGTTGAGAGTCAAGATGTGATGGACATCAAGGTGATGTGTTGTTGTCAAACCGCTGGGTAATAGGCTATGCAAGCAGAAGGAAGCAAAGCATTGGCGTCAAGCCACACAGAGTAGGAGATGCATCAGAATCTGGGGGGTGATGCATTGTGCAGTCAGTGATGCTGTGTCCGCAGTTCATGCAGTAGCAGTGATGCATCAGTTCTTGAAGGAAATGTGCTGGTTCCAATCTGCACAGTGTTGTCGATGTGTGGATTTTCTTGGGTTGCCGCACAGATACTCACTCCTAAGGTCCCAGGAATGGATTGGCACTGTTTGGCAGAGGAGGACTCACAGCTGACTGAGTCCAGGGGCTAGTTGCAGGTAACAGGGTAAAGTCTTTTATATCCTTGAGACTTCAGAAACAGGAGGCAAGCCAACATGCCCTTGGAGCTACTTAGGTTCTGGTATATAGAGAGTCAGGTCCAGTCCTACTCACTCTGAGGCAAGAAGCACCAACACAGCAAAATAGTTTAGCAAAGGGGCAGACCCTCCTGGCAGCACAGCAATCTTTCCTGTTAGAATGTCCTCAGTACTAGAAGTGTTCAGCGTTGGTGTCAGAGATCCAGTACTTATACACAGTTGAGCCTGTGAAGAAGGGAGACTTGAAAGAGATGTTTTGAAGTGCACAAGAACCTGACTTTCCTGCCCTGGCTCCAGACTCACTATAGGGGGGTATGCAAACCTTTGTGTGGGGACAAGACATCTCCCTTTTAGGTGTAAAGTGTCAGCTCCTCACTTCCATCCTATTCAGGATGACGACCCATCAACATGCAGATGGCTACTCAGTTACACCTAACCTTCCTTTGTGTGTGTCTAGAGGAAATGCAGGAAGCCAGCTGTCATCCACCCAAGACGTGTATTCCAGAGAAAGGCAAAAGGCACCAAATGGTTTGAGCAAGAAAATGCCAACTTTCTAAAAGTGGAATTTTCAGAACTGCTATTTAAAAATCAACTTCACTCTAAGTTGTGTTTTTAAATTGTGAGTCCAGAGACACCAAATTTGTCTTTCCTATATTTTTCCAATTGGAAACTTTGCTTATAAAATGTGAAAAGGCAGTCCCAATGTTATCCTGTGAGAGTGAATGGCTATGCAGTAGTGAAAAATGTGTTTAAGAGTATTTCACTCCCAAGATATAGAAACGTTAAAAGATGTGTACTAATTTTAAATACATTGCACCCAGGGCCTACCTCAGAGGTAACCTATAAACAATAAAAAGTAAGGTTTCGGCATGGCGAGTAGGTTAAATTGCCAGGTTGGCATAGCAGTTTAAAACTGCACACACAGGATCTGCAGTGGCAGCCCTGAGACATGTTTTAAGTTCTACTTAAGTGGGTGGCACAATCAGTGCTGCAGGCCCACTAGTAGCATTTAATTCACAGGACTTATACGTAAATTAAATGTGGCAATTGTGGATGAGCCAATGTTGATTTTAGGTAAAGAGCACAAGCACTTTAGCACTGGTTAGCAGTGAAAAATTGCACACATTCCTAAAGCCAGCCAAACCTGCATGATTACATATGGGATAAAGTACCCCATGCCATGCAATTTAAGGATATTATAAGTCACAGAGGAGTTCCATGAAATTATAGAAGACCGAGTACAAAGACAGAGTTCCTTCATAAGATCATAAAACTCCATGGTGACTTGCATTATCCTTATTATGGACAACAGGAGATACTTCATTCCTTTTAATACATCATTACAACTTCACATTTCCCACAAACGGATCACTGACAGAATATCGACAGTCACAATATCGAGATGACAAAATATCGAGGTAAAAATATCGACTACAAAATATCGACTTCCTATCTTCAAACACGTTAGTACAAAAATATTGACTTCAAAATATTGAGTGTAAAAAATATAGACTGTCAAAATATTGAATTTTTTAAATGTCTTAAAAGTAATTTAAAAGTAATATAATAATATAAATTAATTTTTAACTTATTTAAAATACTTAAATAAACGTAACATTAAAAAATATTTAATATAACTTAAAAAAAAATAATAATACATATATATATATATATATATACATATTATTAACAAAACATATACAATATTTTTACCATAGGATAGCAAGAGGTTTAAATTTACTGTAACAACTCCAGTGAATGCAACAGAAGGGAAAGCGTTGGATAGCGTAGGGGTAAAAATTACTATTCCCACTCCAGAGAGTGCAACAGTAGGGAAAGCGTTGGATAGGGTAGGGGTAAACATTACTATTCCCACTCCAGCGAGTGCAACAGTAGGGAAACCGTTGGATAGCGTAGGGGTAAAAATAACTATTCCCACTCCAGAGAGTGCAACAGTATGGAAAGCGTTGGATAGCGTAGGGGTGAAAATTACTATTCCCAATCCAGAGAGTGCAACAGTAGTGAAAACGTTGGACAGCGTAGGTGTAAAAATTACTATTTCCACTCCAGAGAGTGCAACAGTAGGAAAAGCGTAGGATAGCGTCGTAGTAAAAATTACTATTCCCACTCCAGAGAGTCCAACAGTAGGGAAAGCTTTGGATAGTGTAGCGGTTAAAATTACTATTCCAACTCCAGAGAGTGCAAGAGTAGGGAAAGAGTTGGATAGCGCAGGGGTTAAAATTACTATTCCAACTCCTGACAGTGCAAGAGTAGGGAAAGAGTCGGATAGCGTAGGGGTTAAAATTACTATTCCCACTCCAGAGAGTGCAACAGTAGGGAAAGCGTTTGCCAGCGTAGGGGTTAAAGTTACTATTCCCACTCCAGAGAGTGCAACGGTAGGGAAAGAGTTGGATAGCGTAGGGGTAAAAATGACTATTCCCACTCCAGCAAGTGCAACAGTAGGGAAAGCGTTGGATAGCGTAGGGCTAAAAATTACTATTCCCACTCCAGGGAGTGCAACAGTTGGAAAAGGGTTGGATAGCGTATGGGTAAAAATTACTATTCCGACTCCAGAGAGTGCAACAGTAGGGAAAGCATTGGATAGCGTAGGGGTAAAAATAACTATTCCCACTCCCGCAAGTGCAACAGAAGGGAAAGCGTTGGATAGCGTACGGGTAAAAATTACTATTCCCACTCCAGAGAGTGCAACAGTAGGGAAAGCGTTGGATAGCGTAGGGGTAAAAATTACTATTTCCACTCCAGAGAGTGCAACTGTAGGGAAGGCGTTGGATAGCGTAGGGGTAAAAATTACTATTCCCACTCCAGAGAGTGCAACAGTAGGGAAAGCGTTGGATAGCGTAGGGGTAAAAATTACTATTCCTACTCCAGAGAGTGTAACAGTAGGGAAAGCGTTGGATAGCGTAGGGGTTAAAATTACTATTCCAACTCCAGAGAGTGCAACAGTAGGGAAAGAGTTGGATAGCGTAGGGGTTAAAATTACTATTCCAACTCCAGAGAGTGCAACAGTAGGGAAAGTGTTGGATAGTGTAGGGGTAAAAATCACTATTCCGACTCCAGTGAGTGCAATATTAGGGAAAGTAAATACTTCATATATGAATATAAATAACATAAATAGTAATACCAATTACAAAATAATTAAAATATTTTACAATTGTATAAAATATATTAAATAATTATTAAAAAATACACATTAAAACTATTTAATTATAAAAATGACCTACTAATACTAATTAATTACCTATTAACAATAAATTAATTTACAATTTAAAAAGTAATCAATTATTTTTAATTACCAATTATATTTTAAATGATTACCTATTAAAAATTAATTAACAATTAATTCTAAATAAATACCAATAAATTAAATGACATATTTAATTAATTATAATTAAATTACTTCCCACCCTATTCCCCTATAAACCGACAACCCGCTACAGAAAATAAATTCTTGAAATTAACATATTTATCAATTAATCAATTATAATGAATTACCAATTATATTTTAATTAATTACCAATTAATAATTAATTAACAATTAATTATAAATAAATATCAATAAATAAATTAACACATTTTATTAATTATAATTAAATTAATTCCCACCCTATTCCCCTATAAACCCACAACCCGCTACAGAATTATATTACACAAAAAAAACAATATTAACTTACCTTAAATTCGATATTTGTGTTGTCTATATTATGTCTAGTCGATATTATGTCCATTCTATATTTTTGGTTCGATATTATGTCCATTCTATTAGATATTAATTTTTTCTAGTCGATATTTTTGTTGTCTATATTATGTCTAGTCTAGTCGATATTATGTCCATTCTATATTTTTTACTCGATATTCTGTCCAGTCAAAATAAAAAACTCGATATTATGACTGCACACCCCCACAAACCACTTAAAATCTTGTCGGTAGCTCATTCATATTGAAGAGAGAGCATGTTTACAAACTCTCAAGTGCAAAATGAAACACATTAAAAAGTATTTTGATATGTTTTGCAGAATCATTTTAATGCAAGTTAGTTTTTCAAAAAAGGGCTGTAGCTTGTAATCTGTAGAAATGCGCGTAGAAAGATTCTAACTTTTCTATAATTACCTACAGAATGTACAAAATATAAATGTTGGCACAAATATCTCCTTTCTGTTTATTCCTGTACAGCTAGATAAAACACAGCATAACGATAAACATGTTTTGCTTTTGCTCTTTAAACAGCTGGTTTAATTTAACTCTCATACCTGACTTTCCTTTCCCCTCAGCTGCTGGCTCTGGCAGCAGGCATTGTGACATCAGAGCTCAACTATAATCAGCTATTACAGTTGTGAAGCGATGTCATTTCCTTATAATTGGCAACTGAGTGCATCACAAGTTGCCTATTAGCAAAGAAATTTGAGGCAGTTTTTTGTACAGGGATTGCAGAGGCTCACGTATGTTTGTTACACTCAGCATCTTTTGGCATGTTTCCCTAGTCTTTTTGCCTTCTGATAGCCTGTTTTTGATGGTTTGCCGGACTTCATTTTTGCTGGTTTAGTGTCTCTGCATACTCTTTCTCTGCTGTTCAGTGCTATAGTGCAAGTGTTCCTACTGTAAATTGTGTTATGATTGGTTTTCCATGATTCAGATATTTTATTTACTTGTAAGGCCCTAGTACAGTGCACTGTGTGTACCCAGAGCCTGTCACTCAAACGTTACTAGTGGACCTGAAACACTGGCTGTGCCATCCACACAAGTAACCTTTCAAAGGTGTTCCAGACCTGTCACTGCAGTGTTTACATGCAGTTTCTACTGCGATGTCGACCTGGCAAGTGCCACCATTTGCCAGGTCCTACCCTTCCATTTTGTAACATGTAAGGCACCCCTCATGTAGGCCGTGTGCCTCCATGGGAAGGATGCCGTGTATGTGAAAGGCAGGACATGTCCTGGTTTGTTTTACATGTCCTGAGAGTGAAATACTGTGTATTTTGATGTTCACTATTGAAAGGTTGGCTGTCCCTTAGGCTATCATGGGAGCTGCATAGTAATATTCTACAAGTGTAACTTTACGTTGGAACAAGATGGAGAAATGGAGTTTAGGCTTCCTGAACTCAGAATTTAAAAATACATCTTTTAGTACAGATGATTTTTATATTGAGGGCCTGAAGATGCCACTTTTAGAAAGTGTGAATAGGTAATGGGCAACCCAAACAACCCTTGTGGGCTTGGGTAATAAAGTGAACAGGGAGGTTGCCAACAAGGGGTTCATTCAAAATTTATTACACAAAGTCATTATATTTAAGATATAGTGTATTCTAATTTCATTTAATGGGATATCTCACATTAATTCAGAAACAAAGCTCAAAAGGGAATATTTTAAAGAACAACATATACAATCAATGGGTGTATAAGAAGAAATAATCAATTTTATATTCAAAACATTAAAGATAGGGGAACAGAAAAAAATATAATTACATCAACATACATACATTGATAACAGAAAACTGAAATCAGGTTAGATCTCCCATGTTGACTGTTAGATCTGTCATCATTGGCGTGGGTTTCCCCTGTATTTTTTGCCTTTACCTCCAGTGTTCTTGCTGTGAGTGGGACTCCGTTTTGCTGGTCTATATGCTTTGGGCAATTTGCCACTGCTCTTCAATGCCAAAGCGCAAATGTTTCCTTTGTAAAATTGTGTTATGGATTGGTGATTTCATGATTGGCATATTTGATTTAATAGTCAGTCCCTAGTGCAGTGCACTGTGTGTGCTCAGGGCCTGTAAATCCAATGCTGCTAGTGGGCATGCAGCACTAATTGTGCCACCCATATAAGCAGCCTGTAAATGTTACTCAAGCCTGCCATTGCAGAGCCTCTGTGCAGTCTGGTACTGCCATGTCGATTAGGTAAGTACACCCACTTGCCAGGCCCGATCCTGCTCTTTTCTTGCATGTGAGTCAGACACTCAGATGGCTCAAGGTACCCCAGTGGGCAGGGTGCAGTGCATGTGAAAGGTAGGACATGCCCTGGTGTCTGTAGCATGTCCTGATATTGAAATGCTGGCAATTTCGTTTTTCAATATTGCAAGGGTACCTGTTCCCCTAGGATAGAATGGGGAGATTTGCTTATAAAATCTTATAAACCCCTGGGAACAAGGTAGGAAAATTAAGTTTAGTATGCCTGAACTCAGAATGTTAAAATGCATCTTTTAGTGAGGGTGATTTTTTACTTGCTGTGTTTGAAAATACCACTTTTAGAATGTAGCTATTTTCTTGCATTGCCATCTAGTGTTCTAGGATGTGTATTGAATTTCTGGTTTTGGAGTGACAGGGACTGGGGATATGCAGTGGCACCAGGGAGTTTGGATGAGTCAGGGCTGGACAGAATACATCTGGGCTGCATTGAGAGTAGGGGGAGGATATTTCCTTTCACCTGAATGGGCCTGGTCTGCCTTCTACAATGCTGTCACCCCCTCCTGCCAGGAAGCTGCACCACAGAGGACAGAACTGGTTTTGACTGCGCACACGGCTTCTCTGCCACCAAAGGAGAAATGATTTTGCTGTATAAATATTGGGGCCCAGACGGCAGAACTTTAGATCACTTCTGGGAATCAAGAGGAACCTTTGCAAGGAGAAGAACGGGAAAAACTGAGGGGGAATGCTGCCCCTGTGCTGTTTGCTGTCTGGGATGGCCTGCAGTGGCTACTTTCAGTCAAGGAAAGGGAAAAGGACTTTCCTGTTTGCTGTATCCCCTGCTTGAGGAAGATCTCCTGTTAAAGATTGCAGGAATTGCTGTTAGCATGAGCTAAAAGCCATTTTGTTCATGGCAGCCACTTTAGTTAGCCATGTGCTCACCATGTGCTTTCTCCCTCTTCCAGAACCTTGCATATGCTCAGAAAGACCTGTAGCTGCCAGAATGCACCTGCTTCTAGTGTAGAACTGTCAGGCTATTCTTACTGATGTAATCAGTTTAGTCTCCCCTTCCACTTTGTTGAGCAAGCAAATTTTGTATACCCATATTTGTCAGTAACCATGCTTGTATTTGCCAGGACCTCCCCTTGGTTTTATGCTGACTGTGTAACAAATGCATATGTAAGGCCCCTGTTCTCTGTACCCCTTAGACGGTCTCAAACAGTGGCCTGGGGGTGCTGTGTGATGCAGTCTCCCTCATGTGAGGTTAATAAATGCATGTTGTTGATATTACAGCTTCCGTGCCAATCTCTTCTTTGATGGTGTAAAGGACCAGGTGTATCTGTGAACGCCAAAAAAAGGTTTCTATGTCTACACTCTAAGAGCTTGAAACTGAGTCTGCCTCCTGTTCTGAAGTCTCGGGGACACAATGACTTCACCGCCAGCTCCCTGAACTTCCTTGCTGAGAGTTCTGACCTGCTAAGAGGTATCTGTTGCTATTTTGGACCTCTGGAGACTGTTTGACGCTGGGAGCTGTAAAAGTAACACAACTTCGAGAAGTGCAACGCATCCGTACCTGTTTCCGATGCCGAAGAAATCATCACGGCGCCTGCCTGCGGCTTGAGAAATTGCTGCAAGCCGCATCAAGAGCACCAGTCTCTGAAGTCAAAGATCAGCGCATCGATTCTGACACAAGCCCTACGGTGCGGCTGCAAGAACCAACCCATCATCCCAGATTGTCGCATCACATTGAGTTACCAGGTCTGTCGCAAGGTTGGGGGATGCAGTAAGAAACCGATGCATCACCTCCTCTCCGGTAAGGAACCGATGCATCACCGCCCCTGCACAGCAGTAAGGAACCGACACATCACCTCCCCCAGAGCAAGGAACCTACGCATCACCTTCCCTGTGACCCTTTTTGTTTGTGTGCATTACGCATCCAAGGTACTTTGTGTGAAAACTGTTCTGCAATTTGCTGTGAACTGAACTATTTCTAAAAAAGTCATATTTTTATTATTGTATTGTGGATTGATTTCATTTTGGTCTTGTTTAGGATAGATAAAGATTAGTTATTTTTCTAAACTGGTGTGGTGTCCATTTGTAGTGTTTTCACTGTATTACTGTATGTATTCACAAATGCTTTTAACACTATCTGTGAGTTAAGGCTGTCTGTTCGTGCCAAGCTACCAAGGGGGTGAGCAGGGGTTATTTTAGAAGTGTACCCCCTTACCCTGACTAGAAGCAAGGGTCCCAATTTGGACAAAGTTACCTACCTCTGCCAACTAGAGACCCCCATTTCTGACATTCATGGATCATAGATGCCGCTGCATTTCTACGTCAAGGCGTCATTTGATATATATCTACTCCCCAATTCAATGAATCAATTGAAGACACTTACATTGAGTATTTGGATCGTCCACTAAACTAGGTTTATTAAGAGGTCAAGAAATCACATGTGACTCTCCTTTGTGCTGAAGCTAGTTTCACTGATTGGACACGATTGAGACCGAAGTGTCGACACCTAATCCACTCTTCTTGTTATATCTACTGTCAATTATTTTGAATTGAGTTTGGACCCCCTAAAAATCTGAACAAACTAATAGGCTTATTTTAATGAAAATGGATTGTTTGCATTGAGAATCAAGGTATTTCTGTACATGTAATTCACATGTTTTCTGTTATCAATGTATGTTTTTTGATTTAATTGTTGTTTTTTTCTGTACCCCTATTTCACATTTTTGAATATACAAATAAATATTTCTTCTTATACACCTGTTAATTTTATGTTGTTCTTTAGAATATTCTCTTTTGATCTTTTTTTCCAAATGAATGTGAGATATCCCATTAAGTGACATTAAATGACTCTATAACTTATATATAATTACTTTGAGTAATGAATTTCGAATGAATCCCTTATTGGCACTCTTACCTGTTCACTTTTAGAAAGTGGGCATTTTCTTGCTTAACCATCCTCTGTGTCTCTGCCTGTGCTTGTGTTTGTATTCACCATCTGGTTTGAGAGTGATACAAGCTGGGGATGTGCATTAACAGTAGACAGGCACAAAGGCGAGGTTGGGGTGTGTCCTGCCTTTCCTGGGTGACTTATATCCAGGTTAAATAGACAGTGGCATTTAGAGTAGTGGGAGGAGTTGTCGCTTGCACCTGAATCGACTGACTGTGCCTGCCTCTCACAAAGCTGTCTACCCCTCTTAGAGTGAACATGGTCTGAGCCAAGCAGAAGTGGTTTATGTATGCCCAAGGGACTTGGTTGGTGCCAACTTCAAAGGGAAATGTGGTATAAATATTGGGGCTCTGAACCCAGGACTTTGAAACTCTTTGGGAATATGGAACCTGCCAGGAAAAAAAGCTGATGAAGCTGTGACGAGAGACTATCACTTTGCTGTGTGCTTTGCTGTGTTGGCCTGCAGTGGCTGCTTCACCGCTCATAAGTTACACACCGCATTGTCCTGTCTCGCACTGCAGCCTTGGGTCTACAAAGTAACTGTGCTAAATAATGCATGCACTCTTATATATCTCTTATATAAAACTTTTGACTAAATAAGCGCCACATACTAAGCTGAGGTTAAACCATACACCTCCACACTTTAATTTAATCTAATTTAATTCTTCACCAAATGCGCATGTGAAAAGATATGAACATGTGCATGTTTTTATTTCTATTGTACCGGGAGCACAAAATTATCTGCAAGTTAAAGCACACATGTAGGAATGCCAGTTAAGCATACATGTAGGAAACAGATCATAATTGAAATTCTTATAGTTTCAGGAGGCTCATCTGTCCTGATGATGATCTAAAGCTATATAGATCGAAACGCCGTCGACCTACCCAAGGAATTTCACTCGCCCTATTTGTACATAATTGTTGTGTTTTTATCCTTGTTGTTGTTGTGTGACAGTCCGTTCACTTATGTCACGTCCTGCACCATACTATTCACTTGAGCACCTGCAATACAGTATAATTATTTATGTATATCCTTGAGAAAAAAGAGTAAAATAAAAAACTCCTACCTGTACCTACTACCTCTGCTCCCTAGCGACTTATTAAGTACTCGCTTTTCTGTTCTATTCCCCACTAAGGATCTCTTAAGGCCTACCTTGAACCATTGTTCTTTCAAAAGCATTGGGTCTACCGTCAACAGCACTTTTGACGACACAGCTACTTGAACCGTGACTCGCCAGCACCGCGAAGAGCACCACCCAATTTCACACTGCAGGCCTGGTCTCACAGATGCCACTGGAGGACTGTCAACGAGCCGCTGCCTGCACCGCGACCTGAGGGCACCGCACGCTGCACCACCCCACTTCACATTGCAGCCTCTACGCCTGCCGATGCCAGTGATCCTGACTTCAACCTCACAGGGTTCAACCTGCAACTGTTTTGCAGGTCTTCTTGACACCGTAGCTGGTACACGACGCTGCGGCTTGGCACCGTGATAGCCCCCGACGAAGCTATCAACTACAAGGAACTGTATTTAAAGTCTTGTTTTGCATTATTCACATCTTGATAACTGTATGGTGCATTTTTTCATTTTGCTCTTGTTTTAAACCGATAAATATTGGCCATATTTCTAAAACTGGTGTGGTGTTCTTTTGTAGTGCTTTCACTGTATTACTGTGTGTTATGTGCAAATGCTTTACACATTGCCTCTGAGATAAACCTGACTGTTTTTCGGCAAGCTACCAAGGGGATGAGCAGGGCCTATTTGAGCAGTGGCTATTTTAAATGTGTAACTTCCTTATCCTGACTAGGAAGAAGGGTGCCTACTTGGACAGGGTAAGACCCTGTCAACTAGAGACCACCATTTCTAACAATTATAATATATGTAGTTCTTAGAAAACATAGTGAACATGTAAAGTCATAGGTTGTCTAATCTCCTCTTGTAAACACTCACTTGGTCAAGCTCCCTTCTGCAAAAAAATAGGTCTTCAGTTCCTACAGTAACCCTACACCGTTTCGCATTTCTACTGAACAGCCATCTCTCAAAAAGTTTATAGCCAATCCACATGTCTCCAGCTTCGCTATATACAACATGAGTGTACAAAATAGTCACAAAGGACCTAATGTAAGACCTTAAAAGCCCACTGGTTTTAATAACAACCTAGAATGTCAAATAATACACCATGGCCACATATTAAGCCAATAACAGTGCATAGTGCTAAAAGCCATGGCTGTACCAGTACCACGGTTACCCAATATGGAAGCCAAATTACTCCAACAGATAGTCACTGTGGCCTAGTAACAGACCTGTGTTTGGATCCTGACTTCCCCACTTGTCCATTGTGTGGTCGTGGTCAATTATCTTGTCTCTTTTCAAAGTTCTGTTATCTGATATTCATTTTGCAACAGTTCCCTCTTTTATAGAGAGTACCTAAAAGCAATTTAGTTCCCATAAGAAGGCTATCAGGTAATCATTACTTTTACAGGGTTCTACTCCGACTGAACTTTATTCTCCCACATGTTCATGTACTAAGCCAGCTTTCGTTTCTTCCTACAACTGAGTCTTTCATTCAATATAATCTGTCCTTTCTAGGGGGATAGATTGTAGGAACTGCAGGATGCAATCGTCCTTGAAGTTTCCTTTTTTTGTGTCTCCCACCACCGTGCCCGCAACCTGGTTGTACCTTAGGGCATTTAGTCTTGCGTACAGTTGGGTGATGAGACCTGAGGAGGTCAGTGGTAAATTTCATGTTGTGCCACTTCCGTTGTCATGCAACTGAGCAAGGGGGTCAAACAAGTTTGAGAAGAGTGCACATTGAATATAGATCGCTGTCATTCACTGGTTATGCTGTGAAAATCAGCTGCGTTGTGAAACATCTAGGTAGGAAACAGCAAGGAAGGGGGGCTCAACTATTGAGTATATTTCTACATAACTAAATTATTGCAGACTCGGAGCTAGTGTGAACAATCTATGCAATTCTAAACAAGCAGTAGGTAAAGCCAATAAGTCTCGCCCATGATAAGTGTTGGATTTGCCAATGCTTGTATTTATTGCTCAACATGGCTGCAATGCACACGTATGCATGGTGATTATCTTCTATTTCCTTTTACTTTAATTAAAAACGTTAAAGTTATTGACTGTATGTGGGCGCGCGTGAGGCAGATCTTGTGGATTTGTTGTGCTATTAGGTTAAGGATGGAACCACATACATGGTGCACGTGCAGTGGCCATCATGCAATGGACCTTCTGTTAGTTTAGAAAACGCATTCAGAGATGGCCACTACATATGTGTGATGGAGCAAGGTTTTACACGTAAAGTGACTTGCTCATACTCAACCCTCTCGATAATAATATAATGTACTAACTAACATGTTTTGTCTTATTAATATTGCATTACACGACATATTAGGCATCTAGGGGAAGCTTGCCAATGTGCTTTTACTAACTATAATTCGCTTGCACTAAAATGGCTGCTGCTACGCGGGATTTTCTACTGCGCATGCGTCTGTCATGCCCATGTGACATGCTTGGTGGGAAAATTTTGCTTCTGCTAAATAGAACTAAGATGGCTGTTATGTGTCCTAATGTGCAAAAAGCTTGCATCGCTGATTTGTTAAGCTGTTTGTTTTCGCTTAATATTTAATGCAATAGTATAAAATAAAATAATGGAAATAGTGTAGAAAGAAGTGGTATACAGTGCATTCATTTATTCTGTGTTTCTAAAACTGTTTCTTTTCTATTTTTACATGTTACAAAAATACAGGCCTAAATGCCTTGCTGAACTCCATCTTTGGAGAAACTGCGCCTGTGCGACAAATGTCCTGAAGCCACAGAAGCTGTAGCCTTGAATCATGGCTAAGACGGACATGGAAGGTGGAGAAGAGTGAACTCCTTGCCTTGCCACGAGAAGCTAAATTGATTAAATTGTTTTAAAATGATTATTGATACATTTCTCTACCGGGAGGAATACAGAGCATGGGTAGATAAAGTTATGGGAGGGAACGACTTGAATACATGATTGACAAGTTATTTCTAGAAAAATATGGTGTGATGGCTACTCCTCGTTCTTTGTCCAATAAAATTGTGGGATTCACACATTTGCAACATTTAGGGGTGGCACACTGACCTGAAAAATAGTATAACTAGGGTAGGCTTAGCTAGTTAGATTGTCCGACTTGTCGGAATAGCTGACCGGTCACTGACCCAACGCACTCAATAGGTGATCGGGAGCAGAGTTGCTGGTGGAGCACTCTGTCAGAAGATTCGATAACCGAATCGGGGTTCTGGGAAGGAGATCAATGACCCAATCGGGGTTCGACTGTTAGTTGCTGAGAGGGTTTACAACGCTGGCGTTTTTAACTTTAACTGTGGTGCTGGTCTTAGCCTGTGGTGGTCCTATCCTGATCCAATTTGGTCCGTACCCTGTCCTGATTCTGGCTTGCACCTGTTCTCTCCTGCTGGCACTTATACTTTGGGATCCTTATTCATTGACTCAGCCTATGACCAGGGTTGGTCATCACACCGTACTAGGTAACTATAAGGTGTGGGTTTGTAATTTTACTGTTTTCCCTTTTCTCTTACCCATCCTCTGTTTAAATGCTTAACAACATTTTCTCTCCAAATGATATTGAAATGTTTATGTTTTAAAATCTGCATTAGTCTAAACAAAACAAGAAATACATTTGAGTGTTATGGTTTATAAGTTTTCAAAGATCCTACTTAGATAAAAATGTTAAACCTTTCCCAAGTTTGTGGTTATTTATGAAATGCTAAATGTTATTTTTGCTACCTATTTTCTCTCTAACTCCCTTGATCCTTTAGGACTATAGGTATCTGTGACTTGGATTGCTAAGATAAATGGTAAAAATCCAAACGGTAAAAACCCCAATGGATTTGAGTGTAGGTTTACCTGTTTAATGTATATATAAACATATGGGCCCAGGTGAGTATGTTGAGCAGGTGAGCCTGCGCTCTATCATGTGCATGCCCAATGGCCACACACGAATGGTGTAAAACCATTTAAAGATGTCCTCATGCTGCTGTATGGGCCGTGTATTGATGGGTGGTACTCGGAGTAGGAATGGGAAATGCGCTGGAAAGCAGAGCGGGAGATAGATGCTTGTAATGCATGGTCTGATGTATGCCATGAAAGGATTAATGTGAAGCAAATATAAAAAGATGAAAGTACCATCTTAAGAGTAGTTTAGAACCAGAGGGGGAGACATTCAGCTCAGCTGTAGGCTTACCAAATACCCGATTTGACTTGTTCAGAAAATGAACCGCCTAACCAAGCTGCAACTTCCGGGGATACCCAAGCTCCTTGAACAAGCCTTTTGTATACGTCTATCTTTCAACTTGAGTTGCACTTCCACTTTAACGCATAATGGCAGTTGAAGTCTGATGTTGTAGTCTTTACTTACGGATTACCTGTCACAATAGGCCGTTTATATCTACAATATCCTGCGCTAAGTCTTCACTTATTGTCACTATTTAAACTGTGTTTTAATACTTCGTGCAACTGCTCTTGCCTTTCTCTTGAAATTATTTTATATTCATTTTTTTATGCATGCATTTAGTGCAACGGTTTTAATTAATTAATTTAAACTTAAAACTTGCAAACTACTTTGACTACTTTTTTTTCGAAGTAGAATACAACATGTATTGCACTTCAGATGCCATGAAAGGATACATTGATACTAACAAACCACCATGAGACCAAAATGTTTCTTGGGCAGGACAAAAATAGGGAACAAAGCCATCAAATCCATAGCAGGAAGTGAAGTAGGAAAGAAAGCAATCAAATTGTGAGCAACTGTTGAACAAATTCCGCGTTAAGTCTATTTTGGAACAGAAACTGTCTCTAGGAAAGACCTAAAATATATTCCACGGAAGATATGGTAACATTGCAAAGAGGTGTATTTACCATAGAATAGGCTGCAACACTTTAAATCTCAGAAGTGCAAGTTGCCATGTGGTTCTACTACCATACCACAAATCCTGGTTGGTTTATCCATTAACTGGTGGTGTATTCCTGCAGGCGCATGTCTGTTGGCTTCTCCAGCACTTATGTTATGGAACCAAGACTCTTTTTAGTCACTTCAGCAGGCAGCAGACACTTGTACAATTTCCTGGACTGGCCCATAGTGTTCAATTTGTGTCAGGGCTGAGGTGACAGCACAGTCTGTAATAAAACCCACAACATGATGCCACTGGGTCCTACATGAGAAGGTCTTACTGTGGACTGTTCACTCGATCTGACCTCTAATCTTACAAGTCTCTCTGGTGGCATGTTGCAACTTTGCCGTGATTACACTCGCTATTGCTTGCAGGGCACTTTTAGAACCTTTCGCTCTCACTTACAGTAGTGTCTTCTTTTCCTACTCTTCTACCCATTCTTTCATGCCCAAAGAAGTGTGGTTCAAGGAGGTGTCTTCTGCACTGGGCTTAGCTACCCTGCTAGACTGATCGCTACATTTTAGAGGAAAATGCTATCAGGCTGAAACTAATTTCAGAACTCCAGCACCTCCTATGCCATCTTTCCCTGCGGTGCCACCCACTGCCTGCCTTTACTGTCCTGAGCATTCAAAACTGAGAAGAGGGGCTCTGTGGTTGAAAGATGGCAAGTTTGGATAGAGAAAAGAAGAGCCTATGCTTCAGCTTGGTATGCTGAATGTTGTCCAGGTAAGAAGGTCAGAAGACTGTCTGATCCATTTTATTTCCCATGTTTAATTATGGCTATAATCTGTAATAGTATGAGGGGCCCATCTTCAGGGCTTAGGTTCCATCTCTTTGCAGGAGGTGAGCCATCAGGGGTACAAGCAGGTATGAGCCATTCCATTCTAAACATGGCGCTGGTCTCCCAATCGAGTTGTGCAGTTACAGTAATATGCAGAATCCTGAAAAGGCAATGTGATTGAGTTTTATTTTATGAGAAGCGGGAATTTGTCAGTTCCTCTTTAAAATAGTACGACAATGAGGGGCAGATTTATGATGACTGGCGCATCCCCAGGGATGCGCCAGTCATCCTGCGCCGCTGCTCCGCCACCCATGGTGCGCCGCATTTAAAATGCGGCGCACCATGGGGCAAAAACGACACAGATGCGTGACGCATCTGTGCCGTAAAGGTGGCGCATTGCTGGAGCTGCGTCGCAAGCGCGACGCAGCTCCAGCAAGGCTCGAGGGTGCCCCATCTCCACAATGCTGCGTCAAGACCTACGCCTGCTTCAAGCAGGCGCAGGGTTTTGACGCAGCATTGTCCTGAAAGTGACTGAGTGAAATCTCATAGATTTCACTCAGCCACTTTTAGGAGCCGTTCCTGCGCAGGAACGCCCCCCCCCCCCTGCGCAGGAACGCCTCCTTATGGCGCAGGGCTTTACAACGTGACGCATCTCCTAGATGCGTCATGTTGTAAATAGGGCGCATTGTTTGTGCCTCCGTTGCGTCAAATAAAGTGACGCACCAGCGGCGCAAGGCCTTCATAAATCTGCCCCTGAGTGTTTAGCTCTATTGCATTGTTATCGCTTTGCTATCATGTAACCCACGCAATCTATGCAGAAAACTTGTCAATTGCAATATTAAGTGCACAAATGGTGGACAATAAGGTAAGGAAATGTTTGCGTGCTCAATGTCTTTTTTATTGCCTTTTTCTTGGTGAACGATTTTAAAAAAATTAACCCATCCTCATTAACTGCCAACAGTCATCTTAGCCATTTGAAAAAATTGTTCAGAAGTATATATGAGAGTTTGTGGCAAAGCAACGCGTGAATTTATGCCTCAATGCTCTGAGAATGGCTCTTCAGCATGGACTTCATTTAGGGGTCGCCAGGGGTCGCCAGGGGTCGCAGTTGCAACCCCTAGCTTGCCCCTTGCAACCCCTGACAATGCCATTGTGAACCTGGCGCGGTAAAGTCCGCGCTTTATAAAAATGCATGAAATAAATAAATAAAAAAATAAAAAATAAAAGAACGCAGGGCTGTCTCGCATTATCAGTCAGGCTCTACCCTCGTTTTTGCTCATTTTTAATTACATTGATAGCGAATACAAGTACATTATTCCCTATTACTGTAATAAAAAAGTGGAGCAGGAGGATTTGGAACTTCACTGGCGTTGTAGATAAGAAAAATTAAACGGTTTTATTGTATGTTGCGTGCATGCATGTGAGTTTGGTTGAGAGAGCATGTGTGTATAAGTGGGAGAATGTATCTTTGTATATGGGATCATAGATGTGTATCAAAATGAGTAAGTATAAGTGAGTAAGAATCAGTGAGAGAGTGCGAATGAGTTTGAGTGCACAACAGTAGGTGAAAATGAATGAGTGCAAGTCAGTGCTATGAAAGAATGAGTGTCAATAAGTAAATGAAAGTGAGCATGTTTTGATGCTTGCAGATCTGCTGTTGGACATGGCATGCTTCTTGGCTTATAGAAGCACCCTTGATAAATTATTGGCACTGGAATACTGTAGGCAATACTTGCTTATGGGATTCCTCTGGTAAAATGCTACTGCTGGCATCTGTAGGTACATTTTTGCATGGAGAACCCATGAACAATGTCTGTGCTGGCCTCCTGCAGGAAATTCTTGGCATAGTTGACACCTGTGCCAAATTGCTTGTGATGACACATTGGACGAAGTTCTTGTCATGTGGAAAGACAACAGTGGCAAGGTTATTAATATTAAACAATCTTTATTCGGCAATTAACACAGCCATACAAGATACAATACATTAAAACAATATCAAATTCATTATGAAAAATGTATTTCATTATTTTGAGCAACTCTAAAGTGACATCACAATATACTCTCATCTTGAAAAAACACTGACTTATACACAACTGTAAGTGCTAACTAATTTCCCAAAGTCCTATGTCAGCATGGAACCATTCACAATTACCCCTCTCTGTCTCGATCATATCTGGATTTCCTAGATCTCATCATTGCTCTTAGAAAGTGCGTAACCACAAATAAAATGCATTCATTCTGCAAAAGTTGCATGTGCAAAGTGCAATTCGAGCCTGTTTAAATCCCATTTCTTTTAAATAGGGTTTAAGATACAGTTGCATGGTATTCGTAAAATATTTGCATAAAAATACAAAATGTAAATATCCTGTGAAGACCTATTGTTGCACCAAAATACAATGATACAAAAGAGGGTCTTGGGGATAATTTTTACTGACCCTGTAGTCTCAACACTCCAACTTATATATACGAAAAAACAAAAGGAGACAACCGGTCAACTCTGCGTAAACTAAACTGATGCACAGAAGAAGAAGGACATCATGCAACCATGAATTGACTAACACCTGGCTAAGAGAAAAGTCCCATCAGCCAACCCCGCTGGCGGAGCATCATCATGTGGGAGTTGGCGATGGTGAATCCATGCCGCCAACCCAAACCATCGGGTGATAGTGCAGCGCTGGATATTAAACCAATGGTTGGCTCTGCCCAAGGTGTTCTCAAGAAATGGTGCTGATAGTGTGCAGTGCGAAATGTAAGTGAAATTAAAAATGACTACAAGGACAAAAAATATGTTTAATTAGGATTGTCCTAGTGTCAAGATTAAAAACAAGGCCTGATAGTTTGAAAATATAACTATCTCAAGACAATATACAAAAGGTCAACATGTTTCAGCCGTATAGGTAATACTGCCCGGCTTTCGTCAGGACCTAAAGAATGATATGGTACTGCAATTATAATACAAAAAGTTTGTGAGAAATATTAAACTTTGCTTAACCGCATGCGTGCGGGCGGAATTCCGCTCGTACGCTGAGATTTTGAAAAGCGCACTTTACGTGACGAGCTGGGCTCGTCATCAGCGTGCGAGGAGGCTACGCCATGACGAGCCCAGCTCGTCATCAGCGTCGAAGGGGTTAAGTGAAATATTGTGCTTAAGTGATAAAAATAATGCAATAGTGGTTGTTAACCACCCTACCAAAACCTGGTATGTACCAGAGTTTGAAAAAAGTTCCAGGTTGGTATGAATGCAATCTTCTTTCCTGAAAAGGAAAACAGGATCGATTTATTACGTGTTGCCTTTAGGTGAACCAAAATCTTCTGAGCCACCGTGCAGTTTACATTACTATCTCAAAGAGTAATTATCTCATTTGGACAAAAGTGCAATACGTGGCTGAGCATATTATTAGCTTAAGAACCTATCTAAATTAAATACAAAAAAGTGTACTCGCCCAGCTTTGTGTGGGAGTATGCCTCACCTCACTCGGTGAATGAGGCCCCGCTCTATTGTATGAATGTAGAGGGACATAAATGAACATGAAATCCTATTATGTCCCTGTATAGAGCAAAAATTATAATACTTTCAACCTTAACCATTACTAAGATTGATCTTAGAGATAAAACCATTAATCAATGAGGCTAGTGTGGAAGGTTGGATCACCCCCCATGAAGCTAGGTTTATGGTCACGAACCATCCAGTCATGCCCCACTTTTATTGTTTGCCCAAAATCCACAAGAATCAGAGACCACCGCCTGGACGTCCCATCATCTCCGGTATTGGTTCTCTTTTAGAACCTTTATCCACTTTTGTGGATTATTTTTTGAGGCCGCTAGTGAAAGAAATGCCAACCTACCTCCAAGATACCGCTGATGTTCTCAGACTCCTCCCGGATATTGACTTCAATGTCACTACAGATCTGCTGGTTAGTTTTGACGTTAACAACCACTATTGCATTATTTTTATCACTGAAGCACAATATTTCACTTAAGCAAAGTTTAATATTTCTCACATACTTTTTGTATTATAATTGCAGTAGCATATCCTTCTTTAGGTCCTGACGAAAGCCGGGCAGTGTTACCTTTACGGCTGAAACATGTTGACCTTTTGTCTATTGCCTTGAGATAGTTATATTTTCAAACTATCAGGCCTTGTTTTTAATCTTGACACTAGGACAATCCTAATTAAACATATTTTTTGTCCTTGTAGTCATTTTTAATTTCACTTACACTTCGCACTGCACACTATCAGCACCATTTCTTGAGAACACCTAGGGCAGAGCCAACCATTGGTTTAATATCCAGCGCTGCACTATCCCCCGATGGTTTGGGTTGGCGGCATGGATTCACCATCGCCAACTCCCAGATGATGATGCTCCGTCAGCAGGGTGGGCTGATGGGACTTTTCTCTTAGCCAGGTGTTACTCAATTCGTGGTTGTGTGATGTCCTTCTTCTTCTCTGCAACAGTTTAGTTTACGCAGAGTTGACCGGTTGTCTCCTTGTGTTTTTCGAACCTATTGTTGCAGCCACAGGGACCTCTCTCCTCAGCTTGTACTACAAAGCCAGGAGGAGAGGCCACTAAATGTAGAAACATGTTAAATCTAAACCGGGTAATTAAAAAACGATAATAAGCGCTGGTTAAAATAATGAGGTAATGCTCTATTCACAACACTGATTTAACTAAGGCGTGTGCTCTAACTGCTGGCTTAATCAGTTCCTCTCCTTTTAGTTCACCGCTAGCTTTCTTAGAGAATAGTTCATGAATTCGTTTTTTATCCTCTTTCTTCACTGTTCTATAATTTATGAAAATGTCTGTTCTTCCTAGGGCACAGAGTGTTTCCTTGATGTATCTTAGCCAGGGGATTTCGAGGGCATGATCCAATGAGAGGCTATCCAAAATGACAGCTTGATTAAAGGAGGCCTCCTCATTGGACCAGATGTTCACCCTGCAAAGCAGGGGCTTGACTGCAACTAAGGCAGTCATATACTTTACCGTGATTTCTTCGTGAAGCGAGTACACAGGAGTACCCTGAGGGAATTTTAACAACCGTCTCAAAAATGTATTATGCGTCATCTATAGTTCCACCACTGCCTTGTAACCCCAGATCTCGCTCCCATAGAAGGCCTTAGAGATACAGGTTGATTGATATAATTTTAGAATTACCCCAGGCAACCATGTACCTAGTCTGTGTGAATAGTTTGCAATGGCTCCCATAGCTTTCTCCATAACCATTACCTGCTCTTCCTTCAGGTTGTTCCAATTTAACTTGGCGTCAAATACAACACCAAGATATTTAAAGGCTGGAACTTTGGCTATGCTAGAAGAGTCTGACTTGTAAGATTTTATGCTTTTCCCTCGACAACCAACTTCCATCACAAACGACTTGGCATAGTTGGGCGTCAGATCCAGCCCATTCATGAGGGAAACAAAACCCATCAATTAAAACTTGCAACGCTCTTTTGGTGCGTGCTATAAGGACAGCATCATCTGCATACAAGAATACTTGAACTGGTCTACTGCCTATTCTCGGGGTATCAGCCTGCAGGGATATCAAGGCAGATTCTAGCCCATTGATATACAGCGTAAATAAAAAAGGAGTTAAGAATGAAACCTAGGCGCACACCTCTTGTGCAGTTGAAACTGTCAGTAAGTCCCTCCTCATGTGTAAATCAGACTGCAGCTGAGGTATTGGCATATAAAGTCATCAGAGCATTTATTATTTCTCGCTCCACTGTTAAAGATTGCAGGGATTTGTTAGCATGAGCTGAAAGCCATTTTTGTACTTGGGAGCCATTTTAGTTAGCCATGTGATCGCCATGTGCTGTTTCCCTCTTCAGAGTCTTGCACATGCTCAGAAGGGCCTAGCTAGTAGAATGCACCTGCTCCTCTTATATAACTGTCAGGCTATTTTTGCTGATGTATGGAGAACTAACTCTCCTCCCACTTTGTTGAGCAAGCTGATCTTGTATGCCCATATTAGTAATTTTGCATGCTTACATGTGCCAGGACCTCCCCTTGGTTTTATGCTGACTATGTAACCCTCAGCATATATAAGGCCCCTGTTTTCTGTACTCCTTAGACTGCCTGATACAGTTTCTGAGGGTACTGTGAGATGTAGTCTCCCTCATCTGACGTTAATAAATTCTTTATATATTTCAGCTTCTGTGCCAATTTCTTCTTTGTTGGTTTAAAAGGACCAGGTATCAGTGAGACCCCTGAGAAAGTTTCTGTTTTCTTCACCATTCCTAATTCGTCTAACAGAGACTACAATTTACTGCGGTTCACCCTATCAAATGCTGCAGTGGGATCCATAAAACCTAGATAAATATACCCCGCTTTGGCGATTGTACATTTTGATATCAGTAAATAGAGGTTCAGGCATTAGCCCACTGTAGATTTGCCTGTTCAGAAGCCATATTGGATGTTCGAGATAATTTGTTTTTTGTCTGCCCACTCTACAAGCCTATTTAATATGACCTGCCTGAATAACTTTGACAGTGGAATCTATTAGGGAAATGGGTTAGTAGCAATTGGGAATATCCCTATCCCCTTCTTATAAATAGTGACTATAGCAGCAGTTGACCAAGATTGGGGCAAATCAGATAGCACTGCTGCATTCAAAACCCTAGTCAAGATCGGGGACCACACATCTATGTTACTGCGGAACAAGTCTGGGGGAATCCCAACTCCGCCCTGGGCCTTATTCTTGGTCAATCCCTCTATACCTATTTTAACCATCGTCTAGATGGAAGTTATTCTGAGAATCACATGGGAGGAGTTCCTAGTCATTGTTATAATGATCTCCATCCCCATAATTGTAAACCGACTGGAAATGTTTCTTCCACTGGTCCTGTGTAATATGATGACATATGGTCGGTTTGTCCAGTTCAGAAATACAAGGTCAGTTGATGACTTTCCAAAATAAGGAGCTATCTTTTAGTTCTCTAGCCTGAACCAGATCATACCAAGCTTGTTTTGGTGCTGAGGACCTCCGTTCCTTGGTTCCTTTTTTATTATTATTGAAGCAAATAGCTACCAATGATCTATTGCGAGGAATCTCTTTCAGACTCTTTTAAGTTTTCGCATTGCCTCAGAACACTCACTGTCGAAGCCTCTTGGGCTATCTGTATGAGGAGTGGCCACTGGGGCAGTTAAAAGAGCAGCAACTGACTTCACTATGGCCTTAAAGGAACTAAGCACATCTTCCTCTGATCGTGATACATCTAGGCACTTCAGAATCTCCTGTTGCCTCGCTTTGAAAAGGGACAAATTAAACGCGTTGATGTCCACTAGCGACTACTGCAGGCGCCTCCCCTGATCAGTTGGCGAAATTGTCCCCACCATCTAACTAACTTGTACTAACTTAAGACCATGTCCCCACATCCCCAGAGCGAAAGGTATATGATTGCTTTAGGGACTTTCTAAAGTCCCAAAACATGATATGGTGGAACCCAACGATGATGATACAAAAATAATATCAACGGTAGTCGCACAACCCTTTCCTTTATAAGTAGGGGGTAGAGACTATTGGGAGGCATTACTGCATTTTTTTAAGGTAAACATTAAGTCATAGGTTTTTAAAAGGGCATTTAAATCATGGCCATCTGTGCTCCATGTGCCAGTCTTCTGCTGCCTTGCACGTAGAAGTAGCCCTCATACTTTGTCTGATGTCTGAACACAAATGACAGTTAAAATAACCTAACGGAACAAAGTTACCCTGTGGTAGATCATCCCCCTGTAACTGTTCGAGGAGAGCAGCTAGCTCCTTCAAACATGGTGGGCCCAAATTCCTATTTTTAGCATTTTAAAATTTAATTATTATAAACTGTAACGTTCTCCCTATCACCAGCTTTAAACTTTGTGCCACTGTGGAGTTCTTGTTCAATTGTTTCGCGAACCCGCAAAGCTCAAATGTAATAAATATGAATAGGCCACCTTTAGCTTGCCCACATGTCGAGCCTTCCACTGGGAGAAAGAATGACTTGTAGCCTTCTTGGATAAATGTATTTTCCACCTTTCAGGTCTCCTGCAGGCAAATGTTCCTATAAGAGGTTATACATTGGATCCATCAGTCATTTTCTAATTTTGAAGCTAATCCTGCCACATTCCAGAAGATCAGATTGACCTCTCTCCCTCCCTGGGTGCTGGGTAAGATGGCTGATGTTATCTTGTCCCCCTCATTACCTATCTGGCAGTTCTGGTTAGAATGATCTAGAGAGTGGTCTACCGTCTCTCTCTGCTGGTCGTCCGTAGGCATAGCGACCTGCGTTTGTGAATCATTCACTATTGTCTGTACTAGGCTGTATTCTTTGCCCGCAACCTGTCAATCCAGGTCAATGAGATCCAACAGGAGTGCATAAATATTCCGACAGTGGCAAGGTGGCAAGGTGGCATGGAGCCATCATGACAAAATGTGGTCCTTGACATATTAGACATAACCTTTGACTTAAGAGACCACAATAGTGCAAGAGAAGCAGTATTAGGAAAATCCTGGCACTGGCATATTGTGTGTAATGTTTGGGCAACAGGGGCTATTATGGAAAAATGCTGGTCCTAGCAATGGAGATAGTTTTTGACATAAAGGGGCACCCATAGGACATTTTAAAAACATATTTGGGTGAACTCATGGGGCCTGTCAGATTTCAGTTGCTTGGCACTATACGAAAGGACTTGAATATTTAATGAGTTGTTTTTTAGGGGCTATGGCTTTTTAGCACATTTATGTGAAAATTGTGCTTTGAAATACACTAGTAAAGCCATTTAAAAAAAACTAAAAATCTAAAGGAAGAGAAACCTCCACCCTTTGTTCACCCATAGAAGATATACATTATTAATTATGCAATTATGTAACTTCAGCAATGTTAATTATGTGGTCATTAAATAATATCACGTGACAACACTTCTTGGGACGATGCAGGGTCAAATGTCATATGATGTCACTTCCTATGACATCATTAAAGTCAAAGAGTATATGATGGCACTTCCACTACCCCTGTGATTTTGGTGAATCGACGTCCATGCTCTGTAGAATGGTGACTTGCAAAAAGCAGTGAAGTGTATTGCACGTCTTTGTCTCCAGGTCCACATTCCCTGAGTTGGGCACTCAGTTTAATGGCAGGTTGTGATTTGCTATTCATGATAAGAGCAATAGTTTTAAGGTAATCAGACACCTGCCTGGCCTGCTGCCAGTGCATTGTTTTGATGTTGTGGTTTCTGGCCTGCTTTGAATGTCAATGGCTCTGCAGAGAAAGTGTGCAGTATGTCTCTGTTAGACTTGGCATCTTTTAGCATGTTTCCTCTGAGTTTTTGCTTTCTGCCCTCCCGGTTTTTACTCTGTTTTTACTGGCGTAGTGTTTCTGTGCACTTTGTAACTGCCATGTCTACTTGGTGAGTGCACCCACTGTGCAGGCCCTAAACCTTCCCTTTTCTACATGTCAGTCACCCCTAAGGTAGGCCCAAGACACCCCTGTGGGCAGGGTGCAGTGTATGCGAAAGGTAGGACATGCCCAGGTGTGTGTGGCATGTCCTTATAGTGAATTACAGCCCATTTCATTTTTCACGATTGTTCCCCATAGGACAGAAAGGGAAGTTTGTTTATAACATCTTATAAATATAAGTTATAGAGGAAAGAGCATCGATAAGCACACCCTTAGGCAATTAGAATGTCCCCAGGTATCGAAAAGGTAAGATTACTCTGAGTCGCAAGTACCACACAAAAATCACTTGATTAATGATTTGCTCATAACAAAATTCTATTTCATGATCTAGTCCATACTACAATATACAGTGTCCAAACAGTTCAGATTCTTCAATTTGATTTTTTTTTTATTCTTGTTGTTACATCCAGCATGAAAGACTGTCACTCAGAGTAATCTTACCTTTTCGATACCTGGGGATATTCTAATTGTCTAAAGGTGTGCTTATCAATGCTCTTTTCTTTATAACTTTCACACACAACAGTTTTTCTTTTTTGTGATACGCACCTTTTGGTAGTAGGTGTTATAGAGTGATAAAACACCCCGTAACCCAATTGACAGACGTTACTATTTATTCACACTGGATTACTTTGTATTTTATACTGATTGAATACTTGATGTGCGGTTCCATTTCCTCTAGAGGAAAACACTACTACCATTGAGTTTATATATCTTATAAAAATAACTGGCCCAGGAACTAGGTTTGAAAATAAAGTTTAGTATGCCTGAATCTAAAGATGCATCTTTTAGTGAAGTTGATTTTTGCATGTTTGAAAATACCTCTTTTAGAAAGTAGGTATTTTCTTGCTCAGTCACCCAGTGTGCCTCTGCTAGAATTTGGATTGCCTGTCTGGGTCTTGGATGACAGAAGGCTGGGGAGCAGGAGTGGCTCCAGATAGTCTAGGTAGGGTCAAGAAAGGGCTGAATAGACCTGGGCCGCAATGGGGGAATGGAGAGAGAATTCCTTGCACCTCAAAGGGCCTGGTCTGCCTCTGACAATGCTGTCTCCACCTCCTGCCAGGAAATCACAGCAGAGAAGACGGAACTGATTCTGGCTGGGCACATACACTCTAACTAAGAGGTCAAAGGATTTTGCGATACAAACATTGGGGCCCCTGAACTTTAGAACTCTTTTGGATCAAGAGGACTGACAAGAAGAAGAGCTGGAGAAGCTGTGAGGAGGGACTTTGCTGTGCGCTTTGCTGTGTTGGCCTTCAGTGGCCGCTTCTGTCTTGGGCTGTGAAAGGACTGGACTGAATTTTCTGCAATCTACTTTTGTGAGTTTCTCAAGGGCTTGAGGTAGAGCTTTCCCCCTATTAAAGAAGTCTCAGGAACAACAAAGACTTCTGTCCTCAGCATTGGGGACTGTGTGTTTTGTGCTGCAACAGAAGAAAAGCAACTCGATGACGTCCACAATGCCGCTGCTGACTCTGTGTCCTGAATGCACCACAGAGGGCACGGCCGCAACGCCCGCATCCCGACCCTGGTCTCACCGACGATGCCTGCTGACGTCACCACCGAGGCGCTGCTCGCACCGCGATCTGTGGGCACCGCACTCCGCACCGGTTTGCTTCATGATGATGCCTTGGCACCGCAGAGGGCACCGCCACACCACGACCCTTGTCTCACCGATGACGCCTGTTGAGGCTGCCACTGAGCTGTTGCTCGCACGGCGCCCTTTGGGCACCGCACTCCGCACCACCACGCTCCATGACAACACCCTGGTATCCCCGACGATGGCGCTCCATGCCGAAATAGACACTGCTGCTTGCACCGTGGTTTGAGGGCACCGCTCATAAAGTTACACAACACATGACCCTCATCCCGCACCCCAGCCTTGGCCTACCGAAGCCGGCGCCATCAACTCCAGTTTGTCAGACGACGACACCGCTTCAACAACATCGACGCCACAACTTGCACTGCGACCTGCCAGCACTGTGACGAGCACCTCATTCATCTCGCACCGTGACCCTGGTCTTACCGATTATGCCATCTGATGCTGCCCCGAGCCGCTGCTCGCACCGCAACCTGAGGGCACCAAATGCCGCACTGCTGTATTTCGCACTGCAGCACATGACGCCTGTGGACGCCAACACTTCTGACTCCTTCAGAGAGGAGATCGACCTGCAACGCATGTGACTTCGAGGTCACCGTCCTCCGGAACCGACACCTGCGGATGCCGCGTTTTTGGAAGCTCAACGACAGGTCATCGATGCTCTGCATTTCTAAAAGGTACTGTTTGCGGGTATTCCCGACACCATAGCTGTCCCGCGCCGCCGCCGTCAGACAGAACTGTTTGGATTTCTTTGCTCACAATGCCGTGATAGACCCTGGTGGAGCTATCGACATCAAGGAACTATTTTTAAAGCATATTTTGATAAGTGAAGATTTTGAAGTTCTGTATTGTGGATTTTTAACGTTTTTGGTCTTGTCTTGAGCATGTACAAATTCTGGATATTTTTCTAAACTGGTGTGGTGTCCTTTTGTAGTGCATACACTGTATTACTGTTGGTTATGTGCAAATGATTTACACACTGCATCTAAGATAAGCCTGACAGCTCATGCCAAGCTACCAAGTGGGTGACATGGGGTTATTTTCGGAGTGTATCTCCCTTATCCTGACTAGGAAGGTGCAAACCCTTGCCAACTAGGGACCCCCTTTTCTAACCGTCTCCAAAAGGAGGTAACCTCCTCTTGTTCAGCAGTGGCAGCATGGCAATGTGTCACAATGTTGTCTCTGAGAGTTAGGTGGCACAGCAAAAATGTAGCATGTTCTTCGAACGGTTTCCCTTTCCTTGCCTTAATGAGCACCATAATCCTTTACATAGTAGAACTTCACTTAAGGGGAAGGGGATTGTGTCAGTATACAGGCTGCACAAGATGCAGTATCCTGAGAAATTATTTGGACCTAGCAGTTATTTTATTTTAACTAAGCACCGTCGGCATCAGCGGTGGAAGTGGGTGATGCCACTGGTCAAAGAAGTGACAGTCTCATGAGAAAGAAATGGGTAGCTAAGCTTATGCAATTATATATTTATTTTTAAAACTTAAGAACTGCCATCAGCAAACATCACAAAAGATGCAACATTTTAACTTTAGGCGTTACAGAGATTAAATGACTACTTACAGATATTCAAAAATCACTGAAAAGTGCTGCCTTTGATTGTCTAGTTCAACCATATGCCTTTGCACATAAATGTGCTCATAAAAGAAATGTATTGTAGGAAAGCAGGTAATCCAGCATTGTGTGTGCCATTGCAGGCTTCGAATGTTGCTGTCCAATTTTACAAGCAAGCAATGAGTGGTGTGAATAAATCATATTCTTCCTACCATGTGATGCTACCTATGTTTAGAGCATCGTATCTGAGGCTACGCTATCGTATCTAAGCTCCCCCTGGGCCTCCCATCCAGGTCTACCAAAGCCGCTACCACTACCTCATGCACCCTGACACTCCCTCCCAAAAGTCGGGGAGGCTCGACTCTCCCTAAAGTGTCCCACTCCCAGAACAAATCCCTGGACGGTACCTCTCTTAGTGCTACTAGAGAGTTTCCCTCCACTCATCCAAACTCCTGTTTCTGACGACAAGCCATTGCCTCCGCCCTCTTCCTCCCACCTCTGCTTGTCACCTTCACGCTCAGTAACTAACACACACGTCACTCTCAGCTCACCTCAGCCCCATCCCTACAGCTCCATGACCACCTCTCTGAGCCTCACCCACCTCAACAGCCCCCTGGCCACCCTTCTGAGCTAATCTAGCCCTCCGCCCAGAAACCTAGCCTTAGGGTGTTCGAGCTCCTCCACCAGACCCCCCGCTCATCCCATCAGATTTTGTCCTGACCCACAGACTCCCTTTCCGCAAGTTCTAACTTCACCTTTGGACCTTGAAACCCTGAAAATCAGAACATCCAACATAGTACAGAGCATCCAGAATTCCATTCTAGAGTTGAAGAACATACTTCTCCTCACTGAACACTCTATTGCTATTTTTAAGCTATTTTTAAGCCTTCCCATAACTCAGTCCTTCCAACGCTCACCATGCTTTCCATCCAACCCCTGCCGCTTGCCAACAGACACCTTCACCCTCACAAACATCCCAACTACCTCTCATAGGATGATACCCTAGTCCTCCTCTTATCTTACAAGGCCTCCCCTGACACCTCCGTCTGCCAGAGAAGAAATTTGATTACTTAATCCCAACGGTCTTCATCAAGACCAATAAATCATCTTCTCTCCATAACCGAGGAGTAAACAGCAACAATTTAAGGCAAGTACCCCTATCCTCCCCTACTTGCAACACATGCCCGATGCTCCACTCTCTGGCTGTCTGCTCAACTGCCAATCAGCAGTGAAGCATTCCTCCGACATCGCCGCACTCATCCTGAGCCAAAAAATTATGTAGCTATCCTAACCGAATCATGGCTCAATGAATCTTCATCACCCTACCTAGATTTACCTGGGGCAGACGTTGCCTGCATCTACCGCTCAGACCTCCTCATTACTGAATTCTGACCCCACTGATTCCTGCGAATATCTCGCCCTATCCATTGGTAATAACACTACTCAGTTATGCAAACTGCATATCTTCTACCACGGCCAGGCAAGAACGACACTTTCATTGATCACCTCATGGAAATCATTACTGCTAAGACTTCCCCCCACTCCAATGACGTTTTCCTTCCAAACCCCTCCCCCCTGACTACTGACATCCAGGAATGGACCAACTCAATTACAGCACTTAATTTCACACCAACCATAGTGTAATCTGCTAAACCTCTCGGCATAACCCTGGACAGCCAACTGAATATGCGTGACCACATCAACTCGATGGCCAAAACTGTCAGGTTTCACCTGAGATATTTGAGAAAACTAAGGGGCATATTATCAAGAACGGCATTAAAGTTATCATCGCTTTAGTGGCAGGAAACTGCTGCTAATGCGGCAATCATCGGCTGGATAATATGCCCTTGAGAATTCCCATAGAAGACCAGGTTCACACCAGAACCTGGGCTTCTATGGGAATTTACAAGGGCATATTATCAAGCCCATTATCGCCACTTTAGCAGCAGTTTCTTGCCGCTAAAGCGGCGATAATGTTATCGCCGTTCCTTGATATTATGGCCCTCGAACCCTTCCTTGAAGCTGCAGACATAAAAAACACAGTCCAGGCGCTAGTTATCTCCAGGATTGAATACGGATGCTGAACCCTAACTTGCCTACCCAAGATCCCCTTTGCCCTCCTGAAAGCTTGCCTCAATGCCGCAGCAAGACTCTTAACAGGCTCAACAATGTTTTCCCACATCTCTCCGCATCTGAAGGCATTGAACTGGTTCCCCTTTGAAGCCATAGTCCAGCTCAAACTTGCTGGTATCACGCACAAAGCACGATACATGAATTACCTTGCATATCTCGCCAAGAAACTCTTGGTATCCGGGGGAATCAGAAACTCCCGGTCCACCAGAGACCTTGTGCTCCAGCCACCCCACTTCCTAAGGATAAAACCTATAACTGTGCCTTCTCTGGGGTCGCACCTAGAACATGGAACTCGCTGCCTTCCTCCATCAGAAGAATCCCTTCTCTGTCAACCTTCAAGAAGGAAGCTAAAACATTTCTTATGAGCAAATTCCTCCCTTAATTTTCTTTCACCGTGCACTCTGCTCCGCGGCAGTGCTCTGGTCATTCTGAAATATCTCTTGTCTGCTTGGTTGCTCCTATTCTATTGTACTGATTCATTATTCCTGCATATGTAATTGTGGCCTCTCTCTGCATACCGCCGAAGCGTCACCCCGCATATGTAATTGCAGGTTTGAGCAGCATTTTGCTGACTTGTCGCCCCTCTGATTATTGTATATACCCTGATTATGTCTGAATGTTGTCACTTTCCACTATCCCTAACCATGTTTTTGCTTCTTTTGCCTGTGTCAAAGCTGTATGCAACATGTTTTCTCTGTAAAGACAGACAGTTGAGCAATAGGAAATACTACGCCCCTATTCCCAGCAGCCCGCTGGAATGTTTAACTAAGATTATTACTGCTTTGGTCTTTTCTGCAGAGAAAAAAGGTTGCTTGAGCAAGAAGGAAGCCTGCTTCCTCATCAAGAAAGAACCCCGGAACCCCTACTTCTATATACTATCAAAAATTCATAAGGGACCACCCAGTTACCAGGTTGCCCGTTCGTTTCAGGCATAGACTCAGTATTGGAACCTCTGTCACAATTTTGTGACCACTTTTTGCAACCTTTGGTCAAACTTATTCCATCGTACATACAAGGCACCACTGATGTACTTCACCTACTAGATGAGTTTCAACCTACCAATGAGATTGACATCCTCATCACACTAGACGTGGATGCGCTCTACACGAATATTTCCCAGAGAGCCACCCTAGATGTGATAGAGGAGGAACTCAGCTCTCCCACATGGGACTCAGCTACACCCCCCAGCTTCATCATGGAGTGCGCCACACTGGCCCTTACTGAATTTCTTTTTAATTTGAGGGCCAGCAGTATCACCAAACGCACTGTACTGCCATGGGAAGAACTTTTGCTCCCAGTGCAGCCTGTCTATACATGGCTTCCTTTGAGGGACAGCAAAACACACAAGGTGATGGACGGAATGTTGCACATTGCCAAAACATTCACCCCCAGTCACAGATCTGGGTTTAAGCCATCGTTATTTTGCTCACCACGCCACCCCAGTACAGACATGGCCATATGCAAATCAGTCTTGACCCTGTGCCTCATGGGAACAGTCAAGACCGAACAGCCAAGCCATGTCTTCCCTGGACCGGAATCAAGCATCCTAGGACCAGTTTCGGACTTTCAGCCCTCATCAGCCAGGATAGCTTGCATATATTTGATCACATGTCCCTGAAATCTGTATTATGTAGGATGACCACTCGCCCCATCAAGCTGCGCATATCGGAACATCAGAGCAACTTCCGGTGTCACAAGAGTAACACAAAAATGTGCACCCACTATCTAGACAAAAACCATACATCAGAGTCATTAAAATGGGTGGTGTTAGAGGCCTTTCCCAAGATATCTAAGAATGCCCTCTTCGTGAAAAAGCAAAGGTGGATACACAGGCTGTCCTCTCATATCACAGGGTTGAATGAGAATATACCATGGAGTTCACTTAGAGTATGAATATGATACATCAATGGAGTAGCTAGAACGTGGAGGAACTCAGAGACTTGGGTGGGTGAACACAATTCACATTATTTGAGTGGACAGCACTGATGGTCTAGAACTAACCCATGAACCGCCTTAACAAACACATATGACACAAGCCTCCTCTAAAAGCATTGCAACAAACTCCGTCCATCACTACCCCCAGGATACATCATATTTGATGAAATACCAGTTTCCTAAAAGATTTGTTTTCAACATGGACATTATGTATCAGACAAGAAAGGAACTCATTCCGTTATTGCTCCCGGGACACCTCACATCAGTTAGTAAGCTATGTTTCAACACCAGCCACTCGTACAAGATGTATCAAACAATAAGGCCAACTCTTACCATTCTAAGATGGCCAACAGTGACGGTATAGTCGGCCACCTTGATTGAAATTCCACACAAACAAAACACTACGATGAGTCATGAAGGACCACTCAATACTATCAAGATTAAGTTACCAATGGTGTCCAACGTATCCCATTGTACACAATATTTGGAGCACCACAAACCGAATAGATGGGCACCATTATCCACTCTAAAATGGCCACTAAGAACGACTCTCTAGGGCCACTGGAATATGTGCATAGTAACCAATAAGGGAATGCCCATTGACACAAGAGGAACTCCCCTTTAAAAACTAGGAAAGTCTCAGACCACCACACCTCCTGCACCCGGTAGTAGTGGGTAGGTCGTGAGTCTATGCGGAATTCGCACAACTGTGAGTACTAAAAGCGCGCTCCCCAGCTAAGGGTAAAAACTGTGATCAGACGTTTATACTTAGATAGGGAATGTTAATACCTGAATGAGCCTTTAATCATAAAGGAGGTTCAGCCAAACTAACATGGTCATACCCACACTCCCAACAATGTAATTTGCTTTGCCCCAGACTGAAGGGCCAGAATTTGCACTAGAGATAAATTGGGAATGTCTAGAAGAGTCACGCTTCTAGTCCGTGTTAATCTAACGGTATCTGGCCAGAGTGCAACCATGTTTGGTGCGTGTTTGGAACCTGCTATAAACACAATCAGGTGTTAGCTCTTTTTCTATGCGATAGGGATTTGGACTACGAGCAGGACTTGAGTAACACTTGAACGGCGTTAACAAGCTGACGTCTGGAGCCCATATTTATTTAGCACAGAGCGGAAGAAACAGCAGTGACATCAAAGCAAAGTAGGGTTGATTAAATAACAGCCTGCCCCATCCTTGATTTCCTGGAAAGCATAGGGACAGGGGCTTTAAGTAATACACAAGGCACATCACCATGTGAGGACCTGCCTCCTCCACGATATCCTAGTGGTGATGTGGAAACATTTTTAAGACTGCTAAAGAATACACAAGCCCATACACATTGTCAGGGAAAACTAAGAGGTACTCCACTGTATCATTGAACGTCACACAACATGAACTTTCACTAGCGAACAGGAAGTTGTAAGTGTTTCAAGTGTGGTTGATTTCTGCCACTGACACGTGACCTTATGTATGGGTAGTTACAATGACAACTGAGATACCGATGCAATTA
The DNA here is from genome assembly GCF_964261635.1 of Lissotriton helveticus. Classification (NCBI taxonomy): domain Eukaryota; kingdom Metazoa; phylum Chordata; class Amphibia; order Caudata; family Salamandridae; genus Lissotriton; species Lissotriton helveticus. Next base: position 531,283,494 of record NC_136065.1, read on the forward strand.
TTGATACGGTTGCCCTCTTCCCACCTGTTTTTGTCTCCTTTATTCTTGCTTAGTACATGAGCAATTATCATGTCTTACCTACCGGGTACTGTTGAAGCCTGGTTAGTTTATTGAATTGGGTTAGTCCGAATGCATGTACCTTTGCTGCTCATTACAGTTGCTACTAAGACTGTAGATCACACTAGCTCACTGTGGGCACTCCCTATGTGGCACAGTTTTTTTTCTTCTTTTTTTGTGTAATGCTTTCTTATTGTAATTTCATTACATTTATTGCAGCAGTATATATTTTTTTTAAACATATTTTATTGATTTTATACAACAATGTCATATGTATGAGAAGGCAACACATTAGCATATAACATTACATCACATATCATATGCGGTTTCAGCCCTTATACAACAAGTCTCCGCATTATCCCTGAAACCTCCTTACATTTCTTAATGAACATTGCGTTATTTCTTGTGTACAATAGAGCAGGTTCATGTTTGAAAACCAGTGTGTGACATTACGATTCATACATATCCTTCAGAAAGCAGCCAGTGTATACCATTTTAAATCCGTACAGTCAAGTAATGTGGCACTGTTTTAATCTGTTTTAACTGTTTTTAGAGTGTTCATTGCAATTTCAGTCACCATTCACTGATAAAGATAAGATAGGAAATCAGAGTCACAAGGGAATCGTTTATATATGTATATGTGTATCATACCAAGTAGAACGATGTCACATTTTTGTCTTCCTAAACAGGTAGTTCCAGGCCTGACGGGTACACAATAGGTAGATACACGGTTGATGTGAGTATGAACCCATGTCACCAACTGTAAAGTATAGATAGTCTTCACTTTTGCTCCTGAAGATTCACACGTAAAATATACACTGAGCGAGAAACATGTTGACCTTCATTCACCAATAGGGGCGCTAAAACCAATACATAACACTTAGGGGAGCACCCTATTGTTTGCTTTTACTTAGGGCAGGATACCTAAAGAATACAGTTTGATCTCACAGGTAATCCCAGCCCTATTTTAAATCACTTATTCATCTTATACATCTACACATTTCTGGCCCCTCACCCCCACTTCACCAAACAGCAATTGGAAAAAGATCTCCCCGAAATCGCCCCTAGTATAGGGTGCCCGTTGGGTATTGTACCGCCGACCCAATGAGTAGCAGCCCAGATGATGAAGCATGACACCTGAAAGGGTGTGTCAGGGCATTAAAATCCAACATATGGACTCCCAACTTGGAACCCTCAAGGTTAAGTTGGCAGAGTTTACCTGACTGATATCTAATCATTGAGGAACAGCATACTCTTTACTTCTGATTCTTACTCTGGGGCATTTATGCTGGACCTCCCACTCTTACATAAGATGAAAAAGCCCCTTAGTTCCCCCTTTGTATACAGTTCCCTATAAAGCGCTCTGATAACCTAACGGGTAACGTTTGTGCTCTATAAATCTTTAAATAAATAAATAAATAAATAACAGGAGAATTTAGGACCCTGATATGTAGGCGTTACATTAATATTCGGATGTCTGCGAAGCATGACGTTCATAGAGTGTTTAGGGAGCATGCCACTGGACACAACTTATTAAAACCATCCAAAAACAAACATTTTGTTATTTAAAATGGAAACTAAATGAAAGAGCAAGCATGAATGAATGAATGAATGAATGAATGAATTTTATTTGTTTGGTTACTAAAAACCATTACATAAAACCAGAATACAAAAGTAACAACATTACAAAAGTTAAAAACCAAGAAAATTGCAAAAGTTCAGGTTATCTAGCTGCTCCATAGGTGCTAAATGAGTTGAGGAAAAGGATCATTGACCGGCAGGTGACTCTGGAGACCGGCCTGTGGAAGCCATCAACTTTGCCCGTGCTTGAAAGATAAACTTTCCAAAAGCCGCCATGTGCTTTACCGTGGACAGTGTGTAAAGATAAGTAATCCCCTCCTCTACAGTGAGTGTCCCCGATTGTCTTAATAATGGCCTGAGGTAAAGACTATGGGCCGGGCGGAGGGCCGGGCAGCAGAAGAGGAGGTGGGCCAGGGACTCACGTTTGTACCTGCAGAGTCTGCATTCCCGGACACCTAAGCTGGCCTTACCTCCGGAATATAGTTCTTTGAGGGGCAGTGGATGTAGTCTATAGGCCGAAATCTTATGAAGGACAACACGGCCCACAGCCTGCGTGAGATGATGTTTGGGGGTATGCACGATGTGCGGGAGACACAGGGTCTTATGCAAGACTTTACTTCTCAGAGACTCCAGGTCCAATTCCCGTGACCGAGCCTGCACTTGTTTTTTAATCGCATTCTTAATGGCGAAGAATTTGACTTGTTCGGGGTTCCACGAGTCCGTAGCAAGATTGAGGTGGGTTTTAGACACTTCGAGGGTGTCCGACCAGGGGTTCCCGAGATCTCTGAATATACATTTCAAGACTGCCTTTAATGTGTTCTCCTGAGCCGCCATTGTTAAAAGTAATATTTACTTAGGGCGGCCAGCTCTTCTAGTTTTTGCTGGTTGAGTGAGAACTCCAGGCGAACAAGAGTATTTCTAGTGCACCTTGGAAGATGGTAGACTTTCTTATATGCTCTACACTGAATTTTTTCTAATTCGTTGTTCAGTTTGCCCGGGAATGCCTGTAGAGCATAGTTTAAAGCCGGCATAAGCTTGGCTTTAAGAACTTTGTTAATGGCCATGGTGGACGGGCTATTTAAAGAGGCTTGCAGCTTGCAGATGGCTTAGGTGATGGATTTTCCTTTGGCTTGGATTGACTTAAGGTGGGCACTTGCAAGACCTGATTCCTGAACACAAATACCCAAAAAAAAAATAAACCGCTGCGTGGTTTCCAGGAGGAGATTGCCTAGCCTCCATTTTTAAGCTTTCGTCCTTGGGTGATGACCAAAAATTATTACTTGTGACTTGGTTGGGTTTGCTACAAGCCTGTTTTTGTCGTTATATGCGGCAAGTGCCGTCAACACCTTTTGTAGCCCCATTCTCGTGTGGTCGAAGAGGACCAAGTCATCAGCATATTGCATGAAGTGAATTTTCCATCCACCAATCTTTGGGGTGGCCAAGGCAGCCCCGGTCAAAGCCTTCTCCATGTCCGCTGTATATAAATTGAATAATAAAGGGGCTAGCACGCACCCTTGTTTTAATCCTCTGTCTGTGTTGATCTTGACAGATGCGTAGTCCCTCGAGAGTTTTACTCGAACCCATGTTTTTTGGTAAAGGGATTGTATCGCTCTTAGCAGTACAGGGTTGATGTTCCATTGGACCAGCTTGTGCCACAGAATTGCGCGGTCTACCCCATCGAACGCCGCCGAATAATCAATAAAGCAGGCGAAGAGTGGAGGGCTTTTGCGTGACCGAGCGCGATATGCCAAGAAGGAAAGTGCGACGATGTTGTCAACCGTGGCTGACCCAGGTCTAAATCCAGTTTGGCAAAATGGAAGAATCCCTTCTGCACTTGACCAGTCTGCAAGGTCCCTCAAGATGGCGCTAGCATAGGCTTTTCCCTCAATGTCCAACAAGGCAATCATACGGTAGTTGGTAGGATCAGTTTTTGGGCCTTTTTTATGGATTGGCTGTAAAAGCGAGCCTCTCCATGAGTCTGGTAAGACCCCCTGGAGCCAACATTCCGAGAACAGGTCAGGATGGTGGACCAAAAATCGATGTTTGCCTTGAATAGGTGACATGGGAGACCATTAGGGCCTGGAGCGGCGTTTTATCTGATATTTTTAATGATTTTGGAGACAAGAAATTTTCCCGGTGGAGCAATCATCTCAGTTTGTGTGCCTAAAATGTCCCCTGCAGTGGAAGTGTCGTTTTTCATGTCGGAAACACCATCATAAGTATAAAGTGCTTTTACATGGGTAACCCAGGTAGTGGCTTCAAGGGTGTTTTCTCTGTGATTTGAATCTTGGCCCAGGTTGCATATGTACTTCCAGAACTCCTGTGATTTTCCCGGGCTCAGCAAATCAAAAATTATTAGCCATTGTGCGTCACAATGGGCACGTTGTGCTGCCCAAACCTTCTTTGCGTGGCTGTTTTTGGCTTCTTGTAGTAAGATCTTGTTTGGGCTTGTCCCGGTTTTGCGGTGGAGTTTGCGTATCTTGTTTAGATTTTTGGAGCTTATTTTAATTTCAGAATTATGGCCATATATTGGTGGAGGGCCCCTGTACGTTGTATGTTGTATTATTCAAGTTCCCGCGAAGGATCACCGCGGGGGTCTCTGTTGTGATACTCCAGGTTTCTATGGCGCCCATTTTCTGTTCGCTTAGTGACCAACCTGGCCCATGATTAGCCCAGCTGTTGAATCTAATAATTGCGGACTGTTCCCATTTGATCCTTCTGGGAAGCTTTATTAGTTCTCCTTCATCGGCTTCCCCGATGAATTCAAGCTTGTGGCGATGGTCCGCTGTGAGATTCAATGTAACGGTTAGAGCTGCGTGGTCGCTGTCACTACGCGGTTGGACTGTAAAGTTGACATTAAAGGTTGGAGTTTGCCACTTAGAATTATGTAGTCAACCGTAGTGTGATTATTAAAAGTGGGAGCTACAGTCAGCCCGGGGGTACTCTTAAGGACTGAGTGCGCCGTTGCCAGATTATAGTTGTTTAGTAGATCATTCAAAGCATTGGTGGCCACGGCCTGGAACCTGCGTGTGGATGCAACCCCTATGTTATGACAGTTAAAGTCACCAAGAATAATGTATTCAAGGCCCGCGTATTGAAACATTAAGCGCTCAAGGTGGTGTATCAGCGTGCCTATGTTAGAATTAGGCCCATGAGGGTTGTGATAAAGGTTAACTAATAAAAATGAAAAATTGCTGTTAGTCAGGCGGCAGCCTTTCAGGATGCCTGCCTGAAGAGTATCTGGCAAGTTGGATATTTCTGCGAATTGCAAATTGAGTGAGTGTTTAATTTAAATAGATATCCCACCGGCGGGTCTGCCAAAAATGTTGAGCTTTTTCGTGGGTTTTCCATACTCAGCATATCCTCTCAAGGAGAGAGGATGCATTTGCCAGGTTTCTTGTGTGCAGATGATATCTGCCTCCTCCATGAATGACACCGCAGTTTGTTTAAGTAACAACCTCCGGATCCCAGCAACGTTCCATGACATGATTTTCCGGGATGTATGATGTTACAACGCATACTTTTACCACGCATACCATTACAACGCGGTTTTTACCACGCATACCATTACAACGCATAGCGTTTTGGGGTGCTGGATAGTGAATAGTTTAATTTACTATTCCAACTCCAGTCCCCGTGGACACTAGGGAAGGTTATTGGATAGTAAATTAACCTATTCCCTATCCTAGAGCGCCCCCCAGCGCAATGCGTTGTAATGGTATGCGTTGTAATGACCGCGTTGTAATGGTAGTGTGTGGTAAAAATTTCGTTGTAAAGGTTGTATACCGATTTTCAGGCTCACTAGAGGACGTACCTTCTCTGAGGGCTTTGGGTGCATGTTTATCGAGCATCGGTGGAGGTGGTCCCGGGCATTAAGACAGAGACCATTAGGTCTTGGAATTTAAAGCAAGCGGCAACCAGGACCAATCTTTGTACATGGATCCCAGTGTGGCGCATGTGCGTGTGCCCTGGATTGGATTCATGGTTATCTTTATTGGGGTTCTGATGGATTGGCCAGTGTTTATGCCCCCTTTAGACCCCTGATGGATGGGCACCATTTTTGACGCATGAGTGGAAAGCGCCTGCACGCATGAAGACTCTCCAGCTGATTGTGCCATGTTTCCCATCGGGGGGTATGCCGGCAGTGTTTTTAGTATAAGAGGATATTTTTGTGGGTGCTTTGGTTTTATCTTTATGCCCCAGCTTTCCAGGAGCTTGTGCTGGCTTTTCAAGGTCTCTGCCATAACCGTGCTCGTGAAAGTTAACTCCGTTGTTTCATTTTTTTATTCCTCATCTGGCGGTAGGAAGGAGACGGTTTCAATATCCCTAGTTTTTATTCCCTCGAGCCCTGGAATGTTTGCACAGAGTTTCTGGAGGTTACTACAATTGAGAATGTCCCACCTCCCCTGCGAGACGTAGTCTGGGTACAACCTGATTTCCCGGTCCTGTGATTGATCGTAATTTAAATAACCAACAGAGCCCGAGGTCTGGCCGCCTGTGTGTAGGTTTCTGGGCAGGCAATTGTTGGACGAGGAGTTTGCTATATCCTTGGTATCTAAGACAACCCATGGCACTTGAGGCGCACCATGTGTCATCGACGTTGCTGATGCAATAACCAAGGGGTCATTTGAGCGAGCATCATATTCAGTAGTGCAGATTTGAGTGGCATCAAAGGCCTTTTTACATTGTAATCCGTTTACTTGGCTTATAAATGGTACTGATGGTACCGGGCGGGGCCTTGCCGGTTAGACAGCCGGCCCTGGATTAGTTGATGTGTCAGCAAGATAAAGGACTTCAGGCATTTGTTCCGAGCTTTCTGGTATTGTGGGGGTTGCCACTAGTTCTATAATTTCCGGTGTCTCTTTATGACCTTGCGTCTGATTGCCGGGGCGTAACCATTCCCGTATAGATTTATTTTTGTTCGCCTTGTTCAGTTTTTTTAATTTTTCTTATTTTTCCTCGATAGATGCTTTTGGAGAGCTGGGCTGGTCGGTGCAGAAATCTGCTGCTGAACGTGGGCTTTTGTTATGGCCGATGAGATCTCTGCTAAATTTGGATTAACCAATAATGGGCGTTCCACCATAACGAGTTTATTTTCATTGCCAATTTCCGTGCTGTCTAGTGGAGCGATTTTTAAGCTTTCCTTTTTTGGGGGATCAGGCGCTGAGGCCTTTACGTTTGAGGCCTTGTTCTTACCGGCTTCTGTTTTGAGGTTCTCAATTAATGTAGTCATGATGTGCGGAAGTTTTTCTAAGTTTTTCAAAATAGGTCCACAACTACATGGTTCGGGCTTAAAGTTTGTGCTGTCCTGTGCTCCGCGGATCAGAGAGTTCAGGTGATCCAGTTTCGCATCAACCCCAGAAATTAAGTTTGCCACTGTTTGTAAGATATTTATCTGGGCGTCGAGCTTATCAGCATGCATGATTGCGGCTCCAGTCATGGAAATCAGAGTCTCGTTAATCAATGTTAGGTGATCCACAAAAACTGGGGGATTATCCCGCCTTCTGCTCATTGTGGGTGATAACTGAGACATTTTGTCTTGGTCCGGAGGACTCCAGTTCAGCGAGATCGGAGACTGGGTGTACCGGGCTGGTGATTCTGTGACTACTCCTCCTCTTTCGACGGGACCTTTGCTACCACAGGGCGCATCAGGTATGTGCTCTCCGTTTCCTGCTGCGCAGCAGCGTTGGCCGGTACATACGTCGGCCATCGGGGCCCCTTTAATGGGCAGATTTAATTGAGGGTTTTTTTACGCTTGAGGGGGCGGGGTACTTGTGCTGTTGTGCTCAGGCCTCGAGACTGCCCTGTCAGATGGCTCTAACTTGAGCAGATCTCCCCTCTGAAGCGTAATTATTGTTGGTGAGAGGGGAATCCCTGGAGCCTGGGACGCGAAAAAGCTCGAACTCTGACCGACCTCTGGAGGTATGGTAGACAATGAGCTACTCTGAGGCCTAAAAAGTGTAGCAGGACATTTGGCCAAAGGGTGTAAGAAAGTTCTTATATCTCTATTACCAGGGGGCCCGGAGCTGGCTGTGGTAGCACCGGTGCGGTGGGTTAAATTGGCTCGATTATAACGCTTCCCCTCTTCCCCTGGTTGCAGCGCTACGGTGTTTGGTGACACTGTCGGCGCTGGAGGCCCCGTAAGTAGCTCTGCGGGCGTTGGTGTGGCTCCTGTGGCTCCGGACGAATCCAAGAGTGTCCCCTCCATTAGCATTGGCCCAGGATAGAGCTCCCCTACTCCCAAGGGGTAGAAGAGTTTTGCCTTCCATCTTCTGGCAGATCTATGGGGGTGAGGCTTTACCTGTGTCTGGGCCTGCAATAGGGTCGAGTTTCTGGTCCTCATTATTTCTCCTGTAGTGTCCTACTGCTCTCCTGCAGCGTTGGCGTAGTCCCCTCTGAAATCGTCGGGGCGATGAAGAAGGGGACAGTGTACTCGCAGCCCCCCAAGGTGGACCGGCGCTTTATATTCCTTCAATTCGAAATCCTCCTACGCTCTAGGTCACTTGAGGTTGAAGTCTTTTCTCAATGGGTGTCTAGTCCTGCAGGTTGAATAGGTCAGTGTCAGTGTCGGTGGCGGCATTGTTATCACAGCGCTCAGAGCTCCACACAGCGCTCACGCCTGCCTACCGCACAGTTAGCGCTTTGGCGCCGTGGTCGATATCGATGTCGATGTCAATGGATGATTGCACGGGGGTCAGAAAAGTTAAATTACCCGGGGGGGCCAGAGGGAGAAGCCCCCCCCCCTGCTAGCAGGTGTTATCACAGCGCTTGGAATAGCGCTCACACCTACCAGCAGCCCCAGCGACGCCCTGCAACGCCGTTGACCTTGTGTTTAAAGGTTTTTGGCTTTTTTTTTTTTCTCGAGGCGGCGGCTATTCCTGGCTCAACACCTCACTCGGTGCTTGGGGCACTCAGGTGCACGCCTGGGCACTCACTCCTTCCACCTTCACCTTGAGCCGTCTTGCGCCAGCAGCCCACGGCAGCCTACACCCCCTCCCGCCCACCTGCTCACCGCTTTTCGTCGTTTCGCTATGGGCCACAGTACAAGACCGGCTGAGGTCGGGCCAGCGCACAGAACAGCAGACGGGTGGAGCGGGGCTGATGACGACGGCTACTTTGGCTACTTCGGGCTCCTCGTCTCTCGCTGCGTATTTCTTTGGCTCCTTGGGCACCTTCACGAGCCCCCCTGAGCTTACGGGTTCGACACGGAGCCAGCGACCTCCATGGCCTCCCTGCTGTAGTGCAAATGGCGTTTCAGGCGTTCGAGAATGGTTCACGAGCTCAGTGGTTCAAGAGCAAGCAGCAACCCCACAAAAACTCAAACAACTCATGTCAGTAAAGGTGAAATGGCTCTGGAAACAACCATACTTTGGATGCGATAATTCCATCCTTTTGGTGTATATTCTTAACTGTTGAAGGCTCTGCAGCACTAGGAAGACTAATTTCATTTTACAGACACCTTTTTTGACGGCAGAACGTTTTTATTAAAGGCATTGAAACTTTATCTACTGATCACAGAAAATGGAGTAAAAAGTAATAAGTACCGTGGCAATGTGAGGTTGTATTTTACAAAGAGGATTCCTTGAGCTCCTTTGGGACACTTACTTCTAAACAAACCTTCATTGATACCAGCTATGGGACTTATTTTCAAGCCCAATAAGCATTAGGTGTATCACTTTTTTTGACGTACTGGAGGAGCAATGGGCTTGCCCATATGTACAAGGGCATGTAAATCATACTCCATGACTTTTCCTGGACTTGTAAATATGGGCCCCTTTCTCTCAATACTCTGCGTGAAAGGTGAAAGGGGAGTTCCATGGGTGTTGCTTTGGGTGTTCCCAGACAACATTTATGGAACTTGACGCAGTCCCAGATTAACAACATTTAGTAAAACTGGGAAAGCGCCAAAATCCTACACCTCCCCAGTGGAGGCAGAGAAATGGCGTAACAAGGAGAAATGCTTTTATTTCTCCTTGTCTTTTCCTCTTTCTGTGCATGCTGCATTCTGCAGCATGCATAGAAAAAGGAAAATGTCAAGAAAGGTTGTTTTTGTGTAGGAAGTTGCCCCTTCCTGCACAAAAACAATCATCCCAGCAGTGCAGGCATCCTTGCAAAGGGGCGCAAGGGTGCCTGCATAGGTGCATGGCAGCCAATTGTGCACCAGGGCAGGGAAGCATCATATTGCTGTTAATACGACGCAACCCGTGCTTTTATTGTGATGCAGCACAGTGCAGGTAAATGGCTTGCAGGCCGCACTGGCTCATTTTCTTGTAGAAAAGGCCATATGATTTACGAAGTTCGCACTTCTGTTAAAGCAGGGGATGTTTCTGCATCTTCTGAACAGGTCACGTGATTGCTACTCAGCTTAAATGGGCGAAAATAGAAGGGGTGTTTTGCACAGATCGTTCTTGCAAGAATGGGTCCATCTAAGAGGCAGCATCCTGAATGAGTGCACTGTCAAAGAGCATTGCTGTGCACTTGTTTTTAAGACACAGCATTGTAGGAAGTGCACACGCTTAGCCGGGAAATCCTATGAGCTGTTTTGTGAGCAACGCCGATCAGAAACAGAGACAGACAACTGTTTCTGAGCAGTACAGTCTACATATCTTCAAGTAACTCAGAGAAATACCGCATTACATGCACATATAAGCGCAATGTCTTGAAAAGAGGCTTACACCTGCACAAGCCCATGCTCAACTTCTTGAATGACTGCTTCTCTGAAATGTGACACAATGCAGGGCAAGCCACAAGGTGACAGAAATGTCCACTTATGTGGATTTGTAATCTTATTTATGCCTTTTGAAATGCCTTGCATCGGCTTGTGCAATGCAAGAACAACACAGTAAATGTTGGGCCATATTTAACATGTAGACTCTGATTACAAGTCTACAATTACAAGGTGGAGAAGGTTAATACATTTAATCCAACCAGTAAATATAATTTCTACTTGTTGTGGTATTTATGTGCTGCAGTAAATACCTCATGTGAGAAATTGAGTTGTTGGTTGACTGGGGTGTGAGCCCTGGTCAAGCAGCAACCACAAACTTGTCAGGGTGACGCACAACCCTCTGGTAGCTTGGCACAAAGCAGTCTGGGGTATCCTAGAGGTGTTTCCATAACAAAGTGTATTACTTGAGGCAAACAACATCCCCCAGGCATTGCAATCAGCCAAAAGAGGAATTAGGCCACTAGACAAGCACCTAGTACAGGGTCCAGTGCTTCTCAACAGGACCCATAAGAGGGAAAACTGCATCAAGGTGCAAAGGTTTCTCAGCAATTCAAAACGACAGGCCTCTCAATTCGGAGGACATTTGCCATCAGTAAATTAATAATAACAGGGCTAATCACAAGACCACCACTATATGCAGCTTGCACTGGAGGCGCAGCCCCAGGTGGAACCACTAGAAAAGCATGGGCAACAAATTGGATCAGGCGTCTATAAAGAGGAACTCCCTGACCATACAACAAATGAACTTAGCGTTAAGATAATTAGGAGAAAAACCTGCCAAAACAGGCCATGTGGCCCCATCAATACTTCAGTGGCCCATACGAACAAAATAAATAAATGGGGTAGGCCACCATTAAACCAAATCCGGTGCTCCCAGTTTTGTAAGAGGAACTTCAACAACCACATAAGAGCAATAAGCAGCTGGAACCTTATGCAGTAATATAAGCATGCAAAGAATTATCATTTGCATCCACAGTAAAAAATGTAATCCAGGAGTAAAAAACTTTGAAATAGTACGCAGGATCCGCTTCGACTACAAAGACAAATGGGAACTCCATGCTGCAATAAACGTTGAGTAAGTGCAGCATGGCAATGAGCTGGAATCACAATCATTGAGCCATCACTAAAGGTCAATGGAAATAAACGGTAGCACAAATGGGGTCAACAACATTTTAAACTTCCAGCTTGAAAAACCTCCAGCAATAGGTGTACCCTAAAAATTGAGGTAGCAAAGCCCTACCACAATGGACAGCTCTGGAAAGTGGTGCAAGGGTATTGTGGATATACACAAGCGCTACTCGGGGGTCCTGTGAATAAGTACCAGGTCAAACGTTGGTGGCGCCATGTTGCAGGGATTCAGCGGATTCACAGAACTATGCTTTTGATTATGGAACCTTAGTAGGCAGGGATTGAGCCATCCTACCACCTGAGTACCAATGAGACCGGGACTGACTAGCTATAGTGTCTCACTTGCCCTCCTATTCACTCACAAAGAAACAAGTAAATAGACACCCCAGAACACAGTACTCCAGACCTTTTCTGGAACCGTACTTGCAGGACACACCTTTTTTCTCTCACACTCGTATTAGTCCACAATAAGTTCAGACAGAGACACAAGAAAAGATTAAAATGCTTATTTTAACTATTGTGCTCTAGTATGCAGTGTATGTGCAAAAACAATTAGGAAAGTGCGGTTAGCAAGTAGTCCGTAAATTATAAATGGAACTGTTAGTATATACAACAGTGTAACCTAACCTCTCTCCCTTTCTACAGAAGCAACATGATTATATATCAGAACATCTCTAGCTGTAAGCAGCAGACCCTGTATCTCAGTATAAACAAATGAAAGTTCTACATCTCAGGTGCTGTCATGATCTTTTCCCTGGAAAGGTTCCTTTCCAAGTGTTTGTTACCTATATGTGCATACCTATATGTTCAAAGTACTTGTTCCCAAACAACAGTTGCATTTGCATGTTTTGTATAGGTGCTAGGGTCTGACCAGAACAGAATAACAAGGGTCATTGTTGTTTAATCTTGTTTACATGTTCAGACTAAATCCAAGGAAAGAACAGAATGCAAAAACAACAGCATGTTTTGAGTGAAAGTACAGTGTGTGGCACAAAGCAAAATATGTCACTAGAGTAATTTGCGCAAAGCAGAGGACAGTCTGTAATGTGCTCATGATAACATAGGGGAAAATGGCAATGGGCACGCACGGGACATGTGACAGAGTCAATGATTAAAGTATTTGTACAACACTAAAATAATGAAAGCACTACACAAACAGGATAAAACTAAGCCTGGGCCGATTTTGTGGAGTTCTGCTATGCGGACCTCCGCAAAGTGCAAGAAACATTCTGACGCGCTAAGCCAAGCTCCTCAAGTGGCAGAGCACATTGGGTAAATGCTGTTCACTTTGATTTTCAGTGCCAGGTGCTTGTCTGCAATGTGCAATCATGGCGAACAGCACGATGTACAGCGTAAGCAGGCACTGCTTCCTTTTGGGTTGCTCAAGTACATTTTTACTAGAGAGGCAGCTTTCTCAACGCGAAAGGACATTTTCTCAATGCGAGCGGTCATGAGCATACGTGACCACTCACAAGGAGGAATCTGACTGCCTGTGTTGAGAAATCTTGCAGGGTGGTTGATTTTCCATGCTTGCACTTGCCAATATGATGTTGACGAATGAGGAAAATTCTCGCAGGGAGGCGTATTTTCCTCACTTGCGCTCGCCAACTTGACGTTGATAAGCATGAGCGAGGGAAAAAACTGTGCTCCGAGTTTTTGGGATTTCCGTGAGCTCCTTGTAACGCGGAGTGTGAAAATCTCTGCAAAGTCCGCGAGCGGAGCGGAGCGGAGTTCACTGCCCAGACTTAGATGAAACTCGAAGTCAGGACAATAGAACTGTCTTTAATAAATAAAGCAAGACCACAACAATGAAAATCTAATCAGTAGATCTGGAGATATTAAAGCTTAAAGATTTCAGTGACTATAGTGCCAAAAGCACCCCCTTTTGTACCAATAGTGCCAAAAAGCACAAAGTGCCAACTGTGGATGTCTGGTTGTGTTGGAATGGGACAAAGTTACAAGTTGAGGTTGACCATGACGGAGCATGGGCCAGCTACAGGAACCCAGTTACGTCCCTCTAAACAGAGTTGCATAAATCCTGGTTGCACAGAACCGGACCAAATATGCATCACGCAGCAGAAGCAATGTACCGGTTCCTAGATGTGGTGAGGCTGTAATGCGAGGGCCTTTGAGGATCCTGTTTTATGGGGCTTGTGATATGAAGTCTGAGGCCAAGGATGTGAAACACAAGTCAGGTAACCCTGGGCATAGTTCGCATAGTAGCACTACGCATAGCTACGCGAAGTGCACTTCGCACTACGCGAGCTATATGTAGCTATTCGAACTGCGTAGTGCACTGTGCAAAATGCTGTTTGCACTGATTGCACAGTGCTGGATTCTTGTCCGCACTGTGCAATCAGTGCAAACCGCATCTTGCACAGTGCAAGCGGTCATTTTCTGTCACTCGAGTAGATTTCTACGCGAGCGCCAGCTTTCTCAATGCGGACTGGAAGTTTCTCATTGCAAGCAGTCCCGAGTATTCGCGACCAATCACAATGAGAGACTTGACCTCTCCGCGAGCTAGCTGACATTCAATATTAAGTTTAGTATATTCGATAGAGACCTAGTCGACCTCAAACCTACGTCTAATCTATAGGATATGTTATTCCAATGCGCAGAGCCTATTGGGAATATAGGAACTACACTACACAGTGTTATCCTATGGGATAAGTAGGCCTTGCAGTAGTGGTAAATGAATTTAAGAGTTCAGTAGGAGAACAGGTAAAACTTTTAAAAAGTGCATATCCAACTTTTTAAACACAAAACACCTAGTCCTCTGGTCTGTCCAGGGCCTACACTATGGGTGACTTACATGTATTAAAAAGGATGGTTTGGGTCTGGCAAATGGGTTATTTTTCAGGTCAAAATGGCAGTGTAAAACTGGCAGTCATGAGACATGTTTTAGGTGCTAATTAAGTGAGTGGCACATTTAGTGCTTTCGGTACACTATTAGCATATAATTTACAGGTTGTGGGCACAGGTAGTGTCACTTTACTAGAGAATTACAAGTACATTAAATATGTCAATTGGGTACATGCCAATCTCATATGTTTAAGGGAGAGAGCACAAGTACTTTTGCACTGGTTAACAGGCCAACAAAATTAAGTCAGAAAACACAGGAGATCTGAAGGCAAAATGTTAGGGGAAAACCATGCCAAGGATGCCAGGTCTAACATCTTCTTATCCCAGTTTACTTCAGGAAATATGCAATCACATGCAAAATTGAGGTTTTCCATAACAAAGACCGCATGTATTGAAATTAACTGTACATTTATCCCAAGTACAGTTCAGCAGTTTTGGCCTGTCGAACTGTATCAATGGAAAATTGAGGGAAAAGGAGCTTTCCACAAATCCCAGCATTCTGATCCCTGTGAAAACAGGGAAAGTACACTACAATTGTATTTACTGCCTAGGACCATGTTAGTCTACCATTGAATATGCTCTGTTTGCAAGTGAACAGTTACATGCTCTGCTACAACATAATGGCACTCATGTGGCTTTGCTACTCCCCTGTCATACATTTGATAAAGTACTTCAGAAAAGACCAACCTAATATTTTCTGAACATTAGAAATGTTGTCCGTGTCCAAAGTGCTCCTCTTTAAAAGGGTAGTGATTGACGCACTGTGAAACAAAATCTTTCCTATGTGATTACTAGTGTTAAACCTCAAGATTATAGCTTGTATGCTGAAAGCATTTCCTTTGTTAGTGTCAACTTGTCAAGCAAGAAAGACCAGGCTCACTGAGAGCAGATGTTAGGGGAAAAAGTTTGCGTAGACCATTTTTTATTTCCTATTCACCACTAACACACTTAGTACAGGAGGAAAAAGATATGCTCGGTGTGTGCACAAATGCATTAGAGAGAGAAGGTACAATTGCTGTGACTTTGGATCACCATTGCACTGATCAAATCTGAGTATATAAATATCTGTAGTGCTTATGCCATCAAATAGAAGTGGACACAAATTGGGTGTAATAACCTGATGGTGTGATTGTTGAAATGCAACCCTGAGGTACCCGATGTATAGATTTCTGCTCATTCATAATAAATGCCATGTGGAAATATTTTTTTATATATATGAGCGTGGAGTTAATTTGTTGCTTGCAGTTAATTGCTATGGTTTCTTTGGTCTGTAATTTGACAGTCACCCTTAATAAATATGGGAATTCCTCATCTGTAATGGGAACAGTACATAGTTATGTTCCTCCTTTACCTTTTATGTATCATAGCAATTATGTATCCTGTCATATGAGTATATTTTCTGCAGATTAGGCCCTGTGAAGCTCTAGTGAATGCTAGTGGTATGGATAACAAATAAATTACTCAGGATGGTGTGGGACACTTATATCGTAGACAGAATATAGAGGCACAAAATCTTAGTATGTATAGATTTTCTAATCCTAACCCCACATCTTTGTATTATATGTAAATTTATATATATATATATATATATATATATATATATATATATATATATATATACATACATACATACAAAACATATATATATATATATATATATATATATATATATATATATATATATATATATATATATATATATATATATATATATATATATATACATATATATATATATATATATATATTTACTGAAAAAACCATAGGTTATAGACCATATATAGTTAGGAATTAGCATTTACAAAACCTTGAAAATTCACTGAAAAAACCATAGGTTATAGACCATATATAGTTAGGAATTAGCATTTAAAAAACCTTATTTTACTCACACAAAACCATTGAAATTCCACATATAGTTAGTTGCACTAACTATATATCGCGCACCCGCAATCCACTGCTGATCATGTCACATATTACATCATTCATGACATGGTCAGTGACATCACTGATGACATCTCAAATGACATCACTGATGACATCACTGATGACAACATCCAGTGACTGTATGTTTCTGTAAAGTTAAAATGTGTCTTACATATTGAAGAATGAGTGGAAGTATAAGTGTCTGGACAAAGGATTTAGTAGGTGCATGACTGAATGTATGAGTGAGTGATTAAATGTGTCTCACTGAGTGCATGGGTTAGTGACTAAACTGTCTTAATTTGTGCATCATTATGTCTGTTGTTCTGTAAACTGCTGCATGTGTTGATCAGTAGCTATATGAGTAACTATATGGGTTATTGATTGGTTGCCCAAGTATTTGTATGGGAGACTGAGTGTGTGTGTGGGTGGCTGGGAGGTGTATGACTCTGTGCATAGATGTGTGAGCAGTTGATTCACTAGATGTATGGGTTCAAAAGTGCATGTGGAAACAGCTGTATGGGCGGTTGACTGTGTGCATGAGTGTATTGGTGAGTGAATGGATATCTCAGTGCTGCATGTCAAAGTAAGTACATATGTAAAACACAGTACATGTGAGAGTTGACATATATAAATAACTGTGCATAAGAGCCAGTGAATGTGTGAGTGGCTGTATGGATCACTGTGAACTTGTATCAGGGATTGTATAATAGAGTAAATATGTGTTAGTATATGTTTGAATAAGTAAGGTGTGTATAACTGTATAGTTGAGGAAATGGAGGTGTGATTGATTCTTTGCATGACTGACTAGGTGTGTGAGTAACTCCATGGATGAGTGACAGTCTGTGAGTGTCTGTTTACACTGAGTGTATCTAAGGTTATATTAGAGTCTGAAGAGGTTCATCGTATTATCACATGAATGATGTCATCAGTGATGTGATCAGTAATGTCAAATGAGATGTCATCAGTGATGTCATCAGTGATGTCATTTGAGATGTCATCAGTGATGTCATCAGTGATGTCATTTGAGATGTCATCAGTGATGTCATCAGTGATGTCATTTGAGATGTCATCAGTGATGTCATCAGTGATGTCACTGACCATGTCATGAATGATGTAATATGTGACATGATCAGCAGTGGATTGCGGGTGCGCGATATATAGTTAGTGCAACTAACTATATATGGAATTTCAATGGTTTTGTGTGAGTAAAATAAGGTTTTTTAAATGCTAATTCCTAACTATATATGGTCTATAACCTATGGTTTTTTCAGTGAATTTTCAAGGTTTTGTAAATGCTAATTCCTAACTATATATGGTCTATAACCTATGGTTTTTTCAGTGAATTTCAATGGTTTTTTAATAGCAAATATCATAAGCTGTCGAATGTCAAGTACGTGGTAAGTGAAAACATTTTCGTGTTTATGCACACTGATCTGCTTTGAATGGTGCCCCCCCCCTCATTTCTATTAGGAGTACTCTCTCTTTGCAGATAGTGAAAGGTAGTTAACGCAGGCCTTTGCCCCCGTTGTAATCCGTCGTGCCTGCTTCTCTCTCCATTTGATTGATTGTTATCCAAGTATTTACTGTTTTAGAATTAGTTCTCTTTGGTTCATTCTCTATTTACAAACAAACACAGAGTCGCAATACTCTGTTTAGTCTTTGCAGATAACGAAAAATCGTGTAAAAAAAAAGAAAAGGAATCGAGTAAAATCAGTAGGCCACTAATGGGATCTCTTTTTGACCTCGCTAAAATAGAAACATTAGGAACAACCCCTCATGACAAATACAAAACTAGTGAGATGAACTGAACTCCACACAATGATGGCTGCAAAACAGCTCGGCTCCGCCACCCACCCCGCCCAAAATAACGATAAAGAGCGGCTGCCATGATTGGTTGCGGAATGGCCACAACGGAGCTACGAAATGGTGCTGCTCTCATGCTAACCCCAGCTTCAGTCTGAAACATCCAGAAACACTGTAGACTACCAATTCGATCAGTTCCGGTAGCGCCCCAATGTAACCCGGTAGAGAAGAACTAGCCCTCCCCTCTTTGACTGATGGTTCTTGTTGCCTGTCCCTTCTGTTGTCATTTAACAGAACTATTTAGCCTGCTGAAAGGGGTTGTGTTCCGACCGCTGGTTGGTGGAGACATTTTGACTATATTCTGGACCTGCGTTGTCGCGTAATGCGTCATATGACGCGCCGCGTTAGCGCATCCGGAAGTCATCCGGGGCGCGCAGCGCGTAACGTAAGCATTACAAGTCATGTGACTTGTTAATAAAACTTTTCATTGGTTCATTTTACTTTTCTTATTGTAATGATGAAAGGCTTGGTCATATCACCTAAAAATTACGCTTTTCATTACTTCCGAAAATTATTTTTTCTTAAATATATGTTATAATGTTCCAGGCTAATGTACTTTCCCGGAAATTTTACAACTGTCCTGCAAGTAAAATATATTCTTTTTTCGAGAAAAAGAGCGTTTCTTCGTCCCATGACGGAGCCGTTGAGCAAAAGAGGGTCGACCTGCTGTCTTAGTCGCCGATACGCCTGAATATGAGATTCTTATCGATCACTTTATGTTGCAGGAATAGAAAACACAACAGCCCTTGACCATTTATCTTTACTGCGTTCCTTCGTATTATACCTTTTACCCTTCATGTAATTGGTCTGCTTTATTTCACTTGCCTTTTAATGATTCTAAAACAGTGACTATTATTAAAAACTTTACCAATGTATATACTACTACCATGTTTTCTTTTAAAAACCTTTATTGTGAAAATTTCATTATACAAATACGAGCCTATAACCACGTGGGCCTGCCACGGAGCAAACTGTAATCGTATATGATGAATAGACATTTACACTGTAGAGGAACGTAACGGGCGGGCCATTAGGTTGCAAGAACTAAGGTGTCTAACAGTTACGGAATCGGTGGACGTACATTTTATAATTAAAATACGACAGGGCCAGTTACAATAAAATTATCTAGATATACATTTGCGGGCAAGTACCATGGGTGACGTTAATTCGAACTTTCAACAGTACAGTAATCAATAACACATCAGAACTTAATATCAATAGGGATGTCGAAATATTCAATCAATTCTCGTCCCCGCCCGCCATGTGCTTCAAAACTGCATACGTATCTCGTGATTTCAAGGTTCTGCAACCAGTACACAACAAGGAGTAATGAGTCCCATTTATTCCGGCGCCATTTTGGGCGAGGACGGGCAGGTCCAGGATATAGTCAAAATGTCTCTACCAACCATCGACTATGATGATGTTCATATGCTGTATTTATTACAGTAACACTCATCTGTCCACATGAAATTAATTTACCACAATCTAAACATGTCATTTTAATCTTTCCAAAGTTCTTCTAAATATTTGGGACCGTTTCCCTTGCCTCTGAAGCTGTCAGTGCCACTTCTTTGATGAATGTACTAGCAGGTCAGGGGTTCTCCTCCAAATCTCTCTTTTATGCAGCACTATAATTAATTGGTGCCACCTCTCCATATGACGATGCATGGTATAGTTACCACAACTATATTTTTTTTCGGTTCCTCTGGAGAGTTCATCGTGGCAGATGAAGCGTGTAACGTACCGGGCATTTACCTTTTTTTGCATGTACAGGAAAGGAAAAAAAATCGAGCGTCCGAGTTCTAAGGTGTCCCAGGGCCATTTTAGTGGACCAGGCCCAAATCCAAAGAACAGGCCGCCATTTTGAGAGTCCTCTTGCAGCCGCCTGTCGCTGTAGCATCAACAGCAGCCGAAACTCAGCTGAATGGCAACTGAAACGGTAAAGGGGCGCCCCACTACAGCAGACGAGCCTCCACCTAGGAAGGCCCATTCACGCCGGCTCCCCCCCCCCCCCTTCGGGCACCCCACGCCGTTATTCGGAGCAGTATTGTAGGATGGCCACACCAGTGCGGCAACTTGCTAGACATCACCCCGGTGGTAACCGAATCTCAACGCCTTGTGGTGTCTTCTATTCAGAAAACATTGTTATGCTGCCTTCGACCTATTCGCCGCAAGTGCGCACACAACTCAACTGCATAGCTTGCTAGACACCACCTCGGTGCCATCCGGATCTTGGAATGTCAGCGCCTTTTGGTGTCTTCTCTTCAGAAAATATTGTTGCGCTGCCTTTGGCCCCATTCGCACATCGGTCCGCAACTTAGACATCACCTCGGTGCCATCCGGATCTTGGCATCTCAGCGCCTTGTGGTGTCAGTCAGAAAATATTGTTGCGCTGCCTTTGGCCCCATTCGCACATCAGTCCGCTACTGACACCATCTCACAGGCCAACAGGGCGCCCCACGCCGACTTTTACCATTGTAGGATGGCCACACCAGTGCCACAACTTGCTAGACACCACCTCGGTGCCATCTGGAACTTGGCATCTCAGCGCCTTGTGGTGTCTTCAATTCAGAATATATTGTTGCGCTGCCTTTGGCCCCATTCGCACATCGGTCCGCTACTGACGCCATCTCACAGGCCAACGGGGCGCCCCACGCCGACTATCAGCATTGTAGGATAGCCACACCAGTACAGCAACTTGCTAGACATCACCTCGGTGCCATCCGGATCTCGGCGCCCCACTGCAGATGAAGTGCCTCTCAACTATGAAACCACCACGGTGACATCCGGATCTTGGCGCGTTGTGCTGCCTTCGGCCTATTCGCACATCGGTCCGCTACTGACGCCATCTCACAGGCTAATGGGGCGACCCACGCCGAGTTTCAGCATTGTAGGATGACCACACCAGTACAGCAACTTGCTAGACATCACCTCGGTGCCATCCGAATCTTGGCATCTCAACGCCTACTGGTATCTTCCATACAGAAAATATTGTTACGCTGCCTTTGGCCCCATTCGCACATCGGTCCGCAACTTAGACATCACCTCGGTGCCATCCGGATCTTGGCATCTCAGCGCCTTGTGGTGTATTCTCTTCAGAAACTATTGTTGCGCTGCCTTTGGCCCCATTCGCACATCGGTCCGCAACTTAGACATCACCTCGGTGCCATCCGGATCTTGGCATCTCAGCGCCTTGTGGTGTCTTCTACTCCGAAAATATTGTAGAAAATATTGTTGCGCTGCCTTTGGCCCCATTCGCACATCAGTCCGCTACTGACACCATCTCACAGGCCAACAGGGCGCCCCACGCCGACTTTTACCATTGTAGGATGGCCACAGAAGTGCGACAACTTACTAGACACCACCTCGGTGCCATCCGGATCTTGGCACATTGTGCTGCCTTCGGCCTATTCGCACATCGGTCCGCTACTGACGCAAACTCACAGGCCAACGGGGCGCCCCACGCCGACTTTCAGCATTGTAGGATGGCCACACCAGTGCGGCAACTTGCTACACACCACCTCGGTGCCATCCGGATCTTGGCATCTCACCGCCTAGTGGTGTCTTCTATTCCGAAAATATTGTTGCGCTGCCTTCGGCCCCATTCACACATCGGTCCGCTACTGACGCCATCTCACAGGCCAACGGGGCGCCCCACGCCGACTTTCAGCATTGTAGGATGGCCACACCAGTGCGGCAACTTACTAGACACCACCTCGGTGCCATCCGGATCTTGGCGCGTTGTGCTGCCTTCGGCCTATTCGCACATCGGTCCGCTACTGACGCAAACTCACAGGCCAACGGGGCGCCCCACGCCGACTTTCAGCATTGTTGGATGGCCACACCAGTGCGGCAACTTACTAGACACCACCTCGGTGCCATCCGGATCTTGGCGCGTTGTGCCGCCTTTGGCCTATTCGCACATCGGTCCGCTACTGACGCAAACTCACAGGCCAACGGGGCACCCCACGCCGACTTTCAGCATTGTAGGATGGCCACACCAGTGCACCTTACTAGACACCACCTCGGTGCCATCCGGATCTTGGCGCGTAGTGAAGCTGCAGCAGCTGCAAATAAGCTTCAGACAGTGTTACAACCGCTGCTCAGAACTCTCAACTATGACACCACCTCGGTGCCTTCCGGATCTTGGCGCGTTGTATTGCCTTCGGCCTATTCGCATATCGGTCCGCTACTGACGCCGCCTCACGTGCCAACGTATTTTCTCCGCATTTTATACCCTATGCCGCATAACAGGTCATGTGACTTGTTTATAAAACTTTTCATTGGTTCATTTTACTTTTGGTTTCCTAATGATGGAAGGCTTGATCATATGACCTAAAAACAACACTTTTCATTGGATGAAAACTTTTTTTTTTCCCAAACGATGAAAGCCCCACCTTGTTTCTGGATGTTTCAGACTGAAGCTGGCGTCAGCATGAGAGCACCATCATCTCGTAGCTCAGTCGTGGTCATTCCGCGAGCAATCATGTCAGCCGCTCCCCACCAGAAGCCTGCAGGAGTCGGGGCCCCCAAAACTTTTGATGAATTCTCAAGGCGGAGGGGACGCTTTCGAGAATGGGGTCCAAGACCTAGCAGACAAGCGTCCGATTTCCAAGGTGTCCCAGGGCCATTTCAGTGGACCAGGCCCAAAAAGGAAACAGCCTGCCGCCATTTTGAGAGTCCTGTGACAGCCGCCTATCGCTGCACCGCAAGAGTGGGCGCAACTCAGCTGAATTGCGGCTTTTGACACAGTGGACCAAAAACGGACGGAATGGCAACTGAAACGGTAAAGGGGCGCCCCACTACAACAGATGACACTCCACCTGGAGAGGCCCGTTCACGCCGCCTCCCCCGGGGCGCCCCACGCCGTTATTCAGAGCAGCATTGTAGGATACCAAAACCAGTGCGGCAACTTACTGGACATCACCTTGGTGCCATCGTTCTGCTGCCTTGGAACTATTCGCACAACAGTTTGCTACTGATGACCCACCCCCCGCAACGCCCCACGCCGTTATTTGCTGGGTGGCAACTTACTAGACATCACTTTCGTGTCATCTAGATTTCAGCGCGTTCTGCTGCCTTGGAACTATTCGCACAACAGTTTGCTACTGATGACCCACCCCCCGCGACGCCCCACGCCGGAAATCTGGACGTTGTGCTGCGTTGGGACTATTCGCACAGCCGACCGCTACTTCGTTGTTTTTCCCTAAAAATGTTTATATGTTATTACTATTTTTGTTTTCTTGTATATATTTATAAATTATTAAAGTTTTATAATCTTACTACTTTGTCGGAGTGCTATATATTTTTAATGTGACACATAATTGTAAAAACTTTGATGTACAAAGAGTCATCCCTGGAATCTTCCGCTTCAGGCTCGGTCCCCTCCCCAATCACAATACAGGATGGTTTTCAGATAATAGCAACGCTTCTGCTGTGACGGATCTCATCGAGTGTGGGCCTTGATCTACTATAACTCCTTTGAAGAGGGGTGATTCTTTACAGCTGTGGCCATAAACTACATCTGCAGGGCTAGCTGATACCCTAGGACCAGCCTGGACAATCGGACACAGAGGAAAAGGAGTGTCAGAGGGTGCGGTAGTGAATAGGGCGAAAGGGAGGTGTCGGGCGGGCACAGGGTGTGATTCTCAGGGAAGAGCAGCGCAGATGGGGGGAGGTTTATTACCCATGCATAAGACAGAGAGCGGGGGTGACCACTGCCTGGGGGAGATGCTTGCGAGGGTGGGGAGCCATGCTAAGGATCGACAGCGTGCACAGAGTGGGTCTGGTCAAGGCATCTAAAATGGCTGCCGTGCACGACAAAAGTGTGGCATTTGAAAAAAGACAAGATGGCGCAGACAATGTTTTTCAACACTTCCTGATTTCCTTCGAATCGAACGTTAACAGACGTTGGGGCATATTACCAAAGTTAAGCGATATTTATCCCTAACGATGCTTAGCAACGATTTTTTTACCGTCAGAAATTATCGCAGATAAACCTTGCTATTATCAAGGTTTATCGCAAATACGATAAAAAACGACCGCAATGCATTAATATCGCTGAAAACTCAGCGATATTCATGCATTACCGAGCTAATGCTCTTAGCCATGTTATCCACCTCCCATTGGATAACATGGCTAAGAACTGCTCAGGGCAGGTGGTAGCTTTTGGAGATATTCGCGCTTATCTCGAATATTTCCAAAAGTTGATAATAGGAGATAGCGATGTTAGCGACTGTTTCCAGTCGCTAACATCTTGGCATGCCCACTTTGCATGTCATTAGTGATAAATATCACTCACATGCAAAGTGGGGCCCAAGATGGTCACTATCTTCTACTAGCCGTCGCTAACTGGTGTTAGCAACAGCTAGGTAATACACATATAATTTTATCTCCGCGAAGCGGAGCGCTGTTACAGATATATATCTTGTTTTTGAACGTTAATTTCTCAAAATGCACTGAAGCACATATATTGAGACCTAGCAAAGGCACATCGGGCTACCAGTCCCTACAATTTTGCCAAGTTTCGTGCAAATCCATTCAGCTGTTCGATCCTACCGAGAGACAAGATGGCGGCCGCTACGGACTGTTTGGAATGTTTACAGACACCGGAGAGCCAATCAGCTTCGCTTCGCAAAGCTCCGTAACGCGAAAAGTACGCGAAGCGGTGCGCTGGTACAGATATATATCTTTTTTTGAACGTTAATTTCTCAAAATCCACTGGAGCACATATATTGAGATCTAGCAAAGGCACATCGGGCTACCAGTCCCTACAATTTTGCCAAGTTTCGTGCAAATCCATTCAGCTGTTCGATTATTATTTATTTATTTTTTTTTTGCCCCGCGGGGCCCTTTTAAAACCTCCACATCAAACCTAAACGGTCAGGGAGGATCTACTATGCCCCCTTATGGTCATTTGCCCCTTCGGTTTGGCCTCCGCTTGTCTCTCGATCCTACCGAGAGACAAGATGGCGGCCGCTACGGACTGTTTGGAATGTTTACAGACGCCGGAGAACCAATCAGCTTCGCTTCACAAAGCTCCGTTGCGCGAAAAGTACGCGTCCTGGAGCGCTGCCCGGTCCGCTGTTACAGATATATATCTTTTTTTAAACGTTAATTTCTCAAAATCCACTGTAGCACATATATTGAGACCTACAAAAGGCACATCGGGCTACCAGTCCCTACAATTTTGCCAAGTTTCGTGCAAATCCATTCAGCCGTTCGGGCTAAAAGTGAGGCCAACCGCCCTATGGAAAACTCAATGTTAAAAACACGTTTTGGGACCCCCCTTTTTTCTCGGCCCCCCCTTGACGAACCCCCCCCAAATTTTCAAGGGCTACTCAGAAACAAAATGTGCCATTGTCCTGAAAATTTCAGCCAATTCCGTCCACAAACGCCAAAGTTATTAGACATAGAATTTTCAAAAATCCCATAGAGAAAAAATCCTAACTATATATACCTACTGGCGACCGCCAGTAGGTAATATATATATATTCACTGAAAAAACCATGGGTTATAGACCATATATAGTTAGGAATTAGCATTTACAAAACCTTATTTTACTCACACAAAACCATTGAAATTCCATATATAGTTAGTTGCACTAACTATATATCGCGCACCCGCAATCCACTGCTGATGATGTCACATATTACATCATTCATGACATGGTCAGTGACATCACTGATGACATCACTGATGACATCTCAAATGACATCACTGATGACATCACTGATGAGATCATCCAGTGACTGTGTGTTTCTGTAAAGTTTAAATATGTTTTACATATTGAAGAATGAGTAGATGTAGAAGTGTCTGGATGAAGCATTTAGTAGGTGCGTGACTCACTGTATGAGTGAGTGATTAAATGTGTCTCACTGAGTGCATGGGTTAGTGACTAAACTGTCTTAATTTGTGCATCATTATGTCTGTTGTTCTGTAAACTGCTGCATGTGTTCATCAGTAGCTATATGAGGAACTATATGGGTTATTGATTGATTGTCCAAGTATTTGTATGGGAGACTGAGTTTGTGTGTGGCTGGCTGGGAGATGTGTGACTCTGTGCAGATCAATGTGTTCTTGTATCAATGATTGTATAAGAGAGTAAGAATGTGTTAGTATATGTTTGAAAATGTAAGATACTCTATGTTTAACTGTATAGATTAGAACATGGAAGTGTGATTGATTCTTTACAGGACTGACTGGGTGTGTGAGTAACTCCATGGATGAGTGGCAGAGTGTGAGTGTCTGTATAGGTGTATGAGGGCATATGATAGTGTTGTAAAGATGAGTGATTGTATGTATGAATGATTGTATGGGTGAATGAGTGAATGTGTGTGTAGACGTAGGAATCAGTGAGTGCGTATGTAGTAACTAGTATTGGTGTGTCAATGGTTTGAAAAATTATATTCTGTATTTAACACTGGGTGTAACAGAGGTTATATTAAAGTGTGAGGAGATGCATTGTATTGTCACATGAATGATATCATCAGTGAGGTGACCATTGATGTCAAATGAGATGTCATCAGTGATGTCATCAGTGATGTCATTTGAGATGTCATCAGTGATGTCATTTGAGATGTTATCAGTGATGTCATTTGAGATGTCATCAGTGATGTCATTTGAGATGTCATCAGTGATGTCATCAGTGATGTCATTTGAGATGTCATCAGTGATGTCATCAGTGATGTCATTTGAGATGTCATCAGTGATGTCATCAGTGATGTCACTGACCATGTCATGAATGATGTAATATGTGACATCATCAGCAGTGGATTGCGGGTGCGCGATATATAGTTAGTGCAACTAACTATATATGGAATTTCAATGGTTTTGTGTGAGTAAAATAAGGTTTTGTAAATGCTAATTCCTAACTATATATGGTCTATAACCCATGTTTTTTTCAGTGAATTTTCAAGGTTTTGTAAATGCTAATTCCTAACTATATATGGTCTATAACCTATGAGTTTTTCAGTGAATTTCAATGTTTTTTTATTAGCAAATATCAAAAGCTTTAAAATGTCAAGTACGTGGTAGGTAAAAACATTTTCGTGTTTATGCACGCTGATGTGCTTTGAACGCTGCCCCCCACCTCTTTTCTTTTAGGAGTATTCTCTCTTTGCAGATAGTGAAGGGTAGGTAACGCAGGCCTTTGCCCCCGTTGTAATCCGTCGTGCCTGCTTCCCTCTCCATTTGATTGATTGTTATCCAAGCATTTACTGTTTTGGAATTGCTTCTCTTTGGTTCATTCTGTATTTACAAACAAGCACAGAGTCGCAATACTTTGTTTAGTCTTTGCAGATAGTGAAAAATCGTTAGAAAAAACAAAAGGAATCAAGCAAAATCAGTAGGCCACTAATGGGATCTCTTTTTGACCTCGCTAAAATAGAAACATTAGGAACAACCCCGCATGAGAAATATGAAACTAGTGAGAGGAACCAAGCTCGACGCCATGATGGCTGCAAGACAGCTCGGCTCCGCCGCCCACCCCGCCCAAAATAACGACAAACCCTATGCAAATATTATAAATATATACAACACACCAGCAAAGTAACAGGGTAAAACGTTTTATTAAATAACTATTTACATGGCAGCCTGCTGCAACATCGATCCAAATACATGCCGCCGTTCCCGGGATTTCTCCCCGACTACTCTGCGGCCTACTAGATGGAGAGGCCGGGGCGTTGACTAGGCGGGGCCTCCGGCCGCAACCACAGCGCCAACGATCGCTGCTGACGGAGGGGAGCCTTGCCGGTGAGACCACTGATCTGAAGAACCGCTGCCTGCGGTGCCTCCCTGAGCCGCTTGACGGAGGCCCCCGAGGGGCGGTGTGGTGGCGCGGACTCGGAGGGGGCGCTTGGCTCCTGCCCCCTCCCCAAGTTTTGTTGCCCTGGTGTGGCCTGAGATCTCCCCCGACATAGGCGGCCGGCTCCCGGGGTCCGGCGGAACTTTTTGCCTTTTGGTGACTCTTCCATTCTGGACCTTGTCCCACAATCCGTTTGACCTGAAGACACGTCCTGCGGTGCCCTGGTCCGACCATCACATATACCTGCGCCAGGAGACGGCGTGGGGTGCACTGGAAGGGAGAGGCGGCGCGAACGAGCCTCCCCCACCTCCCCAGGTGGAGGTTTCTCAGCTGCACCCCAGCGCTTCACTCGGCCACCTGAATTGCGCCCGCTCTTGCGGCACAGTGCGTCGCTCGGCCACCTGAGTTTCGCCTGCTCTTGCTATTACAGCGTCTCACCCGCCATCC
Organism: Lissotriton helveticus; assembly: GCF_964261635.1. Lineage (NCBI taxonomy): Eukaryota > Metazoa > Chordata > Amphibia > Caudata > Salamandridae > Lissotriton > Lissotriton helveticus. Next base: position 531,311,888 of record NC_136065.1, read on the forward strand.
GGCTGAATTGCACCCACTCTTGTGGTACAGCGACAGGCGGCTGCCACGGAGCTCACGAAATGGCGGTCGGCTCCACAGACTTGGGCCTGGCCTGCAAGGTTGGCTCTGGGCAACCCTGGAACTCGGACGCTTGACTGCTAGGGCATGGGCCCCATTCCCAAAAGCGTCCCCTCAGCCTTGAAGATTCTACAAGAGTCACCGGGGCCCCCGACTCCCGCAGACTTCCGGTGGGGAGCGACTGCCATGATTGCTCGCGGAATGGCCACGACGTAGCCACGGGGTGCTCTCATGCTGACGCCAGCTTCAGTCTGAAACATCCAGAAACACTGTAGACTACCAATTCGATCAGTTCCGGTGCAGCCCCAACGTGACCCGGTAGAGAAGAACTTGCCCTCCCCTCTTTGACTGATGGTTCTTGTTGCCTGTCCCTTCTGTTGTCATTTAACGGAACTTTTTGGACTGCTGAAAGGGGTTCTGTTCCGACCGCTGGTTGGTGGAGACATTTTGACTATATTCTGGACCTGCCCGGCCTCGCCCAAAATGGCGTCGGTATAAATGAGACTCGCAACTCCTTGATGTGTACTGGTTGCTCAGCCTTGATATCACGGAATATGTATGCAGTTTTGGAGCACATGGCGGGCGGGGACGGGTACTGATTGAACATTTGCACATCCCTATTGATATTAAGTTCTGATGTATTATTCATTACTGTACTATTGAAAGTTCGAATTAACGTTACTCATGGTACTTGCCCGCAAATGTATATCTAGATAATTTCATTGTAACTGGTCCTGTCGTACTTTCATTATAAAATTAATGTCCACCGATTCCGCAACTGTTAGACACCTTAATTCCTGCAACCTAATGGCCAGTTTGCTCCGTGGCCGGCCCACGTGGTTGTAGGCCCGTATTTGTATACTGACATTTTTGCAAAAAAAAAAGTTTTCGAAGGAAGTATGGAATCAGCGTCATAACAATCGTCTAGGTTGGTAGGATTTTAGAATAATGGCTGTTATTCCCAAACAATAGAAGACAGATAATGCAAACCCTTTGCCTGAATTTTGGATTGATTGAAATTTGTATCCGTCACACCTGCCCTTTTTCCAGAATTGTTAGAAAATGGTCGACCGTAGCTTAAGGTATCTGCCGAATGTAAGGTGTGGTGTTTTCTCCCATAAAATAAGACTAATTGAGAAACAAATACACGAAGAGGGAACTCGAATTTAGAGACAAACAAAATGAAACATTTTTTGGCATCATAAGAAGGGGAGGATATGTTACACAGAAAAATAATGCGAAAGGGATAGCCAAGATCTGTTGTATCACACGTTCCTGCAGCTAGTCTGATACATGGTAAGTAGAAGCTTTTTCGTGTTTGCGCGCGCTGACATCCTCCGAATGCTGTATCCCCCCCCTTTCTTTTCTCCTCTGTAGGTTACATCGGAGTTCCGACTGAAGAATGGAGTGGACATGGACCGCACCATGCTCCATGTAGGGAAAGACATAGACAAGCGCTGTGAGATATTGCATGGAGTGCAGACCATCACTGTGAACGTGAAAAATTGTATGGTGTGACTGAGCGTACATGCCCTGATTGTATGGTATGAATGTGTATGTATTCCATATGCCCGGTCGATAAACGTTCTGTTTGCGCAACTGCCGCGTTAGAAAACAACATCGTGACGCGTCGCGTAACCGCGACATATCGCGTTGTCGCGTAATGCGTCAAATGACGAGCCGCGTTAGCGCACCCGGAAGTGCTCCGAGGCGCGAAGCGCAGCTTCCCGGAAGCGATCCGGGGCACGGCGCGGAGCGCGTAACGTAAGCATAACAGGTCATGTGACTTGTTAATAAAACTTTTCATTGGTTCATTTCACTTTTGGGTTCCTAATGATGTAAGGCTAGGTCATGTGACCTAAAAATAACACTTTTCATTGGTTTAGAACTATTTTTTGTCCCAAATGATGAAAACCCCTCCTTGTTTCCTCACTCTAACTTTCATCTTTGTGAGAGGAAGACCTTTTTTCATCACTTAGCAATGGCAAGTGTTGTAGCTTCAGCTGGTGCATCCCCACCACCACCACCACCACCTCCTAGGAAGAGAGTACCACCTCCTCAAGTGGTAGTTGAGCAAGAGGTGCCTGTGGTATTCCATGACTTGATGTCATTTGGAATTACCTGGTGTCATTTAGAATTATCCTGTGTCATGTAGAATGTTTTTACTTAACTAGGACAGTTTACTGTGGACTAGATGCTGTACGGACTTCTCCACCTACTTGTGGTTGTTAAGCTGTTTCTTTGGAATAAACCTACCAAGAACCTACATCTATTGTCCTGGATTTACTACATAAATACTGGCGACGATTGGGAATAGGAATTTCAGAAGGATACAGCGTTCACTTCTTTTCCTGTTGGATGAAACATTACCTTTGTTTTTTTTTTATCAAAAGAAAACCTTGTTTCTTCAACCCTGAGAAGTTCCTCTATACTGCAGTCTTGACCATTACGAAAAGGACCTGTTTGATTTCCCTCGACATATGTAAGTTTGTTCTCTTTTAATTTTAAACCCTGCACAAAATTCATGCCTTTCGACCGCACTCATCGAGCGGTATTTTATCAGGCATTGTAAATCCCAAATTGCATATTCGGGACTTGTTTTGCTTATCGTGTGCGCCTTTCTCTGACTTGTTTACATTCAAAGGAGCTTACCTCGAGCCCCCCGAAGTTCTTTTCTTTCTGAACTTCTCACGGGGCATTGCTCGAGCCTTCCGTCTCCCGCAGTTCGTCTTCCATTCGGCCTGATCACGGAGTATTGCATTCTGGGACACTCACGTCATTGCGCACGTCATCGCGCACAATAAGACGTTCAAGGCGGCCATCTTAGTAAAGTTTGAAGCTCAATCTTCGTGTTTACACCAAATTTTACCAACGAAGGAAACATTTATTTACAACAACCTCAATTTCACTATTTTTATTTTTACATGCTTCATGGCAGACTTCTATGGCAATTTAAAGAGAGGAAACTTCATTGCAACAAGTTAAAGAAGCGTAACTTCATTTCAACAACTCTATACTATGGTAATTTGCACACCATTTCAGTTCAGCAAATCTATACTACGGTGATTTGCACACCAATTTAATTTTATATTTACTTACTTATTTATATTGTTTAATACTAACCTCTTTTAATTACAGAATGTCTAATATTGCTGCACCTCCTCATTTTCTTCAAGTTGCAGGTGATCCTACCATAGAATGGGATCTTTGGTACCCCATGTTTATTGCATATGTAGAGGTTTTAGAAAAAGATGGTTGTTCTGCAAAAAGGAAATGAAATGAAATGAAATGAAAATAACATTTATAGAGCGCTACAATTGCCCTCAGGCGTCCAGGCGCTATGACACTCAGAAAAGCCCTCTAGAAACAAGAAGCTCTAGGTTACTGGAAGAGGAGGGTTTTAAGTTGTTTCCGGAACCACGTGAGATTAGGGTTGCTTCTCATGTGGAGGGGGAGGGAGTTCCACAGTTTCGACACATTGAAGGAGAAGGAACGTCCCCCTGATCTGGCTCTGGAAATTTTAGGGACTTTGGCCAGAAAAGCAGAGGAGGATCGAAGCTCCTTGTTGGGCAGGTATGGGGAGATGAGGGAGGTGTTAATTTCTGGGGCCATTTTCCAGAAAGCCTGGTGGGCAATGCACAGGGCCTTGAACTTAACTCTGCTTCTAACAGGTAGCCAATGCAGCGCTTTTAGGCCAGCAGTTATTGAGGTCCTGCGTGGGACTCCCAGTAACGTATGAGCAGCACAGTTTTGGGCGCGCTGGAGTTTCTGTAGGGTGTAGTCCGGTGCTCCAAGGTATAATGCGTTGTTAAAATCCAGGCGGGATTGGACGAGGCCCTGTATGATTATCTGCCTGGCCTCCAACGGGAGAAGGGGAAGGTTTTTCTTGATTACCCTCAGGAGGCCAAAACAGGTGGCTGCCACCTTTGTGGCCTGGGTATTGAAGCTCAACGACTTATCTAACCATACCCCCAGACTTTTGATGTTGTCGCTGGGGGCAGGAGCCGCCCCCATGCTTGCTGGCCATAGCAGCTCTAGAGTGGAGGGGGTTGCCGGGCCTAGGAGCATGAGCTCGGTTTTGTCGTCGTTGAGCTTCAAGCAGGAGTCCATCATCCAAGTCCTCACTTCCTCCAGGCAGGCCGATAGATTGGGCGGCGATTGGAGGCCGCTCTTCTGTACAAGGGAGACCACCAGCTGGGTGTCGTCCGCATAGGAAATGATGTCAATGCCATGCGGACGAACAATCCCAGCCAGCGGCCTCATGTACACATTGAAGAGCGTGGGGCTCAGTGAAGAGCCCTGAGGGACTCCACATCCCAGAGGCCTGCTTGATGAGACGGAAGTGCCATCAAAGACCTGGAAGGTTCTATGTGACAGAAAGGACTTGAACCAAGCCAGGGCTTCTCCAGATACTCCCAGGTCGGCGAGACGATTCATCAGAATAGTATGATGTACCGTGTCAAAAGCGGCACTTAGGTCGAGGAGGATCACTGCCACTGACCCCCCTCGATCCAAGATCCGTCTCGCTTCCTCGGTCACGGCCAGTAGAGCAGTCTCCATCCCATGTTTTGGGCGGAAGCCCGTCTGGGAAGCGTCGAGGAGATGGTTTTCCTCAAGAAATTTTGTTAGGATAGTGTTGATGTGTTTCTCCAGGATTTTTGACGCCCATGGGAGCAGGGAGATTGGGCGATAGTTGCTGGGGTTGGCTGGGTCGAGGGCAGGTTTTTTTAGCAAGGCCCGTACCATCGCCTGCTTCCATGTCGTTGGTACCGTCCCGCTGAGGATGGAGGAGTTCAGCAACTCCATCAAAGTGGGAGAGATGGTCTTGCTAGCCAGCCTCAACGAGCCCGGGGGGGCCGGGTCACATGGTGAGCCTGATTTAATTTGCTGTACTAAAGGTTCCAGCGTTTCCAGGTTCAGCAGTGGAAAGGATTCTAGCTTATTATGAGAGAGAGTAGCCGTGTCCGAGGCTAAGTCGGAATGGCGGGTGGAAACTTCAGCAGCTGGTTCAGGGAAGGAGAGGTAGATTTTATTCACTTTATTAAAAAAGAAGTCAGCCAGCTCATTGCATTTAGAGGGGGAGCTGCTGTTTTCTGCGGCGGGCGGGGGTGGTTTTATGAGGGAGCTCACTATCTGGTATATTTCCTTCGGTTTGGATTTTGCCATTGTAATTTTGATATTATAGTATGCTGCTTGTGAGCTTTTTATTGCTAATTTGTAGTTCCTGATCGCGTCCCTGTAGATGGTTTTGTCGACAGGGTTGTACGTCAAGCGCCACTTCCTTTCTAGTCTCTTACAGACGCGTTTTTTCTCTCTAAGGTCTTCTGTATACCAAGGTGCAGATTTGCTTTGTCTCTTTCACCCAGATGGATAGGAAGGGAGGACTTGATCAAGGGATGCCGTGATCCAGTCGTTATATTCTTTATTGTTTACCATTGGGTCCTGGGAGAGTGAAGGACGAGTGGTGTGTAGAGCCTTGGTCCAGTCATCTACGGAGATTTTGGACCAATTGCGGGTTTTCCGAGATGTGAATAGAGATGGAGGGGGTTTGCTTGTGGTCCAGGTGAAAGCTATCAGGAAGTGATCTGACCATGGTAGGCTACTAATGTTGCCCACTTTAAGTTGGTTACAGTTACTAAAGATGGGGTCTAGGAGGTGACCTTTTTCATGCGTAGGAGAGGGGACTAGTTGTTCCAATTGAATGGCGGCTAAACTAGACAACATTTCTCGTGCCGTGTGTTCTGACAAGCAGCCGAAGTGGACATTAAAATCTCCAAGCAGAGTAAAATTTGAGGGGGAAATTACCGATTGAGAGACCATCGACAGAAGAGAGGTGTCAAATTGTCCGATGGGTCCCGGAGGGCGATAGATGAGAGTGCCAGAGAAGCTGGAATTAGCAGAGAACTCGATCACAAAGGGGAGACTTTCGCAATCCTCAATTCTCTCCGTCAAACAGCGGCAGACATAGCTCTCTTTGTAAATGATTGCGAGGCCACCGCCTCTGCCCTGTGGTCGGTCGGCCCGTGCTATCTGGTATCCTGGAATGACAGCCTGTGCCAGATCCGGATGAGAATCCTGGTTAAGCCAGGTCTCAGTGAGAAAGATTACATCAGGCATGTATTCATCTAGGAGCAAGGATATTTCTAAACGGTGCTTCACTAGAGATCTGCAGTTGAGCAGAAACATAGAGTAGGTTTTCACCTCAGGTCTGGCAATGGTAATAGGGACAAGCTTAACTTTGCAGTATGGGCAGTGACTGGGGATCTCCAGTGGGTCACTGGGGTGGCCACATTTAGTTAGTATTGGTGGGCGCAGCTGGTGTAATAGGCTTGAACTGTAGACCCATCCGTTTCCCGCATCCTGACCGGGGGACGTGGCCCCTGGGCCCGGCCGGGCGCGGACGAGCGCAGACGAGCTTGCCTTATGCGCGCCTTCGGCGCGCAATCGTCGCGCCCGCTGCGCGTCCGGTGAGTGAGCATGATTTATGGAGTGGAAGTCAGAAGGGGGGTAGGGGGGCGTGGCCTGCGCGAGTGGGCGTGTCCACTAGGCGTCAGAGATGGCGTCAGGAGGTGTAATCACCACTCGCCCGCAGCTGCTAACAGTCAGCCGAGCGGGAAGTTTGAGGAGTGAATACAAGTGCCCAAGGGTGAGTGAAGTTAAAAACACATCAAGTTGTGACAATCAAATATTTTTAAAATTCGGTAAAAGGCTCCCGGCTTTTCGCCTCAGGAGGGGTTCTGTGAAGTGCAGCGATCTCGGTCAGCGCGCGCTTTTGTAGGCAGAGAGGGGGGCGTGGCCTGCGCGAGTGGGCGGGTCCACTAGGCGTCAGAGATGGCGTCAGAAGGTGTAATCACCACTCGCCCGCGGCAGCTAACAGTCAGCCGAGCGGGAAGTTTGAGGAGTGAATACAAGTGCCCAAGGGTGAGTGAAGTTAAAAACACATCAAGTTGTGACAATCAAATATTTTTAAAATTCGGTAAAAGGCTCCCGGCTTTTCGCCTCAGGAGGGGTTCTGTGAAGTGCAGCGCTCTCGGTCAGCGCGCGCTTTTGTAGGCAGAGAGGGGGGCGTGGCCTGCGCGAGTGGGCATGTCCACTAGGCGTCAGAGATGGCGTCAGAAGGTGTAATCACCACTCGCCCGCGGCAGCTAACAGTCAGCCGAGCGGGAAGTTTGAGGAGTGAATACAAGTGCCCAAGGGTGAGTGAAGTTAAAAACACATCAAGTTGTGACAATCAAATATTTTTAAAATTCGGTAAAAGGCTCCCGGCTTTTCGCCTCAGGAGGGGTTCTGTGAAGTGCAGCGCTCTCGGTCAGCACGCGCTTTTGTAGGCAGAGAGGGGGGCGTGGCCTGCGCGAGTGGGCGTGTCCACTAGGCGTCAGAGATGGTGTCAGGAGGTGTAATCACCACTCGCCCGCGGCAGCTAACAGTCAGCCGAGTGGGAAGTTTGAGGAGTGAATACAAGTGCCCAAGGGTGAGTGAAGTTAAAAACACATCAAGTTGTGACATTCAAATATTTTTAAAATTCGGTAAAAGGCTCCCGGCTTTTCGCCTCAGGAGGGGTTCTGTGAAGTGCAGCGCTCTCGGTCAGCGCGCGCTTTTGTAGGCAGAGAGGGGGGCGTGGCCTGCGCGAGTGGGCGTGTCCACTAGGCGTCAGAGATGGCGTCAGGAGGTGTAATCACCACTCGCCCGCGGCAGCTAACAGTCAGCCGAGCGGGAAGTTTGAGGAGTGAATGCAAGTGCCCAAGGGTGAGTGAAGTTAAAAACACATCAAGTTGTGACAATCAAATATTTTTAAAATTCGGTAAAAGGCTCCCGGCTTTTCGCCTCAGGAGGGGTTCTGTGAAGAGGAAGCTTGCCCTCTTGAGACATTGTCTTGGGGGTGCTGGTATTAAAGAATTTGATAATTTACCACCTTTAGAATATGCTGGTGATATGAATGTTTTTGATAAGGCTGCCAAACAAATGAAGATTCGTTTTGGTAGAAGAATAAACACCGTAATGGAAAGATTTAAATTTTATTCTCGAGAGCAGAAATCTGACGAAACAATTGAAGATTACGTTGCAACATTACGTTCACTTGCCTGCACCTGCGCTTTTGAGACTATATCATATGAACAAGTCCTTAGGGATCAAATCATGATGAAAACTAAAAGCAAAAAGATCCAAGAAAGACTTTGGTTGGGTACTGAAACCACATTAGCTGCAGTAGTAAATATAGCAAAAAGAATAGAACATTCTGAAATTTTTGTATCTGAAATTAGGGGAAAACTTCAGAATAAACATGTCCCTGAGGTAGAAGTGGCCATTGTTAAAAATCAACCCACTTCGAGTGTTTCCACAAGTAAAACTAATTTAAAAAAAGAATATGTTAAGAGTTCCAACGATAATAGGAACTTTATTAAGAAAAGTACTTTACTTTGCTATAGATGTGGAAGTCTCAACCATGTGGGAAATTACAGAGGTTGTCCTGCTTGGGACAAAATCTGTATAAAGTGCAAGAAAAAAGGGCATTTTGGCAATGTGTGCAGGTCTGGCCAAAAAATCAATTATATTTCTCCTGAAGAAGAGGAGGTTCTCAATAGTTTGAACTGTATACTTTCCGTTGATGAATGTGTTCAACAAAAGTTTCCTTCTTGTACAATTCTTATGGTTGGTAAACCTGTTGAAGTCTTTGTTGATTCTTGTGCATGGTACACCATTATTAGCAAGAACGTTTTTGAACAATTGTGGGACCAAAGAGGATTATTAAGTCCAGATATTTAGCCTGGTGGGTACACTGGACAAAAGATTGCTTTAGAAGGTTTTTTTTTGGGCTAAGCTATCCTTTAAGAATTGGGATATCGAAGGAAAAGTCTATGTATCTACTAAAGGAGTATCCATTCTTGGCTGGCCTCATCAACATGATTTGGGAATCAAATTAGATCCTAATGCTAACCCTCCAGTTTATGTTGATGAACCTCGTTTTCAGAAGTCAATTACTGATTCTATGGTGAACTTAACTTTAGATGTATCCAACAGTAGTTTCACTAAAATGATACTTGAGAAGTTTCCTAAAATTTTTAACGATGAGTTAGGGAAGTATGCCGACTTTAAACATAAAATTATCTTAAATGATAATGCTTTGCCTGGGGTGCCGCTCGCTGAGAGGATTTTTGCCGTTTCCCTGCTGCCCTTGCTACAGGAGTAGCTGAGTGAACTGCCCAACTGGAAAGGACCAACGCTGTGAACGCTGTGGCCGCAGAGGAGGTGAGAGGCGCCGGCCCCGGGACTGCGAGGACCAGCATTCACCAACAACAGCTGGTCCTCTTCCCGTGTGTGCCGCGCCCCCTTCCAGTGCCACGCCCCCCCTCTGCTAAATAGAATATAACCAAGCACAGCAACGCGCAACGCGGGACGCGCGCGGGTCGGAGCCCGGGGCGAAGCCTGGGCCAAGGGTGGGCCCGTCCTAGCCCGTCACAGACCGGAGGAGACTGGGCTGGGCCCACCCCCCTAACACCTACTATAAGGTAAAGCCCCTTACAAGAACCCACTAGCAGCCCTACGACAGGACTTAACAAAAATCAAATCCTTAAACATTTGCTGTAAAACAGACTTGCTCACTTGAACTACATTAAAAGCACAATGTCCCCAAGAAGCACTAGAAGTAATACTAAAAAAAACATGACGAGCGCAGTAGGCCCCATTGACCAACTTATCACAAAAGTAAACTAAACCATAGATCAAACCGTGCAGTTGATTGAACGACGAGTCTCTTACGAACTGGACCAAGCTAGACGCTCATCAATGGGAATGATAGCACAGGCACAAACCCCAAAAGCCCATTCATTAAACAACATTAACCTGGAAGCGAACGTCGACATACATGCCATACCAAACACTGTCGATCTATCGGTGTCTTCCCAATTATCAGACTCTCAATTGACCCAGGACCTCGAGCAGACACCGGCCATTTTTCGTATTCCTCAGCTAACATCAAACGAGCTAACACAGGCTGAATTAAGAGGAACTAGGGAAGGAGCAATCCCGAAAAAGTATTTTCACACAGCTGAATCACATATAGATTCCGACCCACTCTTCATGTCAACCGACCCAAATAATCATCAAACTCATTGTAATACGAAATCTATCATAACAACAGAACCCAGCTGTAATATTAACTCAGACGTTCTTATAGTCGAAGACAGCAACGATACAGCTAATTCTAAGCAGATCCATCAAGAAATTGTGGCCTCTTATTCAACAAGAAATGTAAACAACGACAAAATAAAGTCACCATGGCTAAAAGAAATAGCGGAAATCGTGAAGTACCACTTACAACCCATCCAGAAAAGCCTAGAAATTATAGAAAAGCAAGTAGCAACATTAATTGCCACCTCAAAAACAGCTTCTAAATTAACAAACAAGGATCTTGTAATTTTGCCTTGACCGACGGCCACATTAGGGAACGCCAAGACCACAGGTAACCAGCAACAACCACGTAATAAAGGGGCCACCACAAATACCATCATCCCAAATATTGGAGTTCCAGCAAATAACGCAAATAAATCAGCACCTCTACCAAAAGTGAATATTCCCCAAGAAATTACTACAACTGCTCCCGCATCGCAAAAATCCTCATCAGGAAATGCATTTCCAGCAAAAGCGTCAATCACAAATATCCCCCCCACACCACTCGCACAAAGTAACCCACGCCACGATCAAATACGTAGACAAACTAACAACGTAGAACGACTAAACACACGACGGCCAACCCCAGTAAATCTCCCACCGGAAGCAGCACCCTTCGTAGCCATAATAACAGGAGTTCCTGAACTAAATAACCAAACAGACGAACCAACCTGGTAGTTGCTAAATAAAACCCACCACTGGCTGAACATTAACAGACCCAACCAATTAAACAACATCACCAGAATTACCACAGTGAGGAGGGTTTCTTGGATAGGCCCCCATCCAAAAACAATCCCCGGGGACTGTATAATAGTTAATCTTGAAAATCCCCGCGCAGTGGACTATATATGCTCATGGGAGTCGTCGGGAACTAACGCAGGGATGGATGTAAAACGCCTATCCTTCTTTTATCCTCGACAAGTCCAACGTTTCGAGGATCCCACTAGGCACCCAAACTGGTCATGGGACCGACCCGATCATGGCATAAATAACTGGAACCAGGAAGACTGGGGGCATGAATACAATCAAAGAAAATGGCACCAAGGAGATTGGAGGCACGACTATAGACACCAAGGCGACTGGAAGAATCACGGTAGGAGGGCACCCTTACCCTCCTACAGGGAACCCTGGGTCGGAATACCAACTTTTAATAGCTATAGCTGCCTAGACATGGTAGATTGACCACCATCACATAATCACTACCCGTCTCTTTGGCCAACCACTAGACCCCACCCAATCTTCCCAGCTAACTACCCAAAGAGCAAGATCTCCAACAAAGCTCCAAGCAAGTCAAAACCTAGATCACATGACTTTATAGAAAAAACAAAAATCCTATCCACGGTAAATCAGGAACAAGAGTCACAACGCTGTATTGAGGAACACATCAGACCTATGATTCCGACTCAACCCTTCTCAAACAAGCAAATAAATACTTCACTCTTGAATCTTGACCTTCCCCTCACACCATTGGAAGAAGTCACCATCGTCCAATCATCATCGCCTGTTAACATCAGTAAAATCCATAACAGGAATATGTTATTCTGGAACGTGGTGGGACTAGTAACCAAACACCTCGAAAAAAGTTTCTTAGATTTGGTCAATTCAAATGACCTAATCTGTCTCCAAGAAACATGGCTCAACGCCCCAATCCATCTTATGGGATTTAGAACATACTTTTCACAAGCAACAAAATCAAACTCCGGGAGGAGCAAAGGCGGCCTAACTACGTACATTTCCAATCTTTGGCAGTGCCGTGAAATAACCCCTGCCTCACTCATCTTAATTATCAGATCATCAATATTAAAGGAATAAATCAAGAGGTCTACACTATCATCAACTTTTACAACAATTTAACGTCAATGGAACTGAATAAAGTTTTAAGTGAAATCTCCGAAGCAGTAAATGACCTAAAAATAAAACATGCCAAAGTTACACACTCATTAATCTGGGGTGGAGACTTTAACTTTCATATATGCAACAGTAGTAACACTTCTATCTGCGGAATCATAGACGAGCAGGAAAATCCACTAACCCATTTTGTTCACACGGTGGAAGGCACTAACATGCAGGCCGTTATGTTCGAGTTAGACATTGGGTTTGCGAACCTGATAAAGTTGCCCATAACTCAATTTACTCCTACCTTTCATGGAAGAGGTGCTGAAACGTTAATAGACTATATTTTAGTCTTCAATAACAAAGCCTCACGCATAAAGTCCTTTGAAGTGGACAACAACGCACTCAGCGACCACTTCCCACTTAGACTGACGTATTTAGAACCCGACCATCGCAACGATACAGCTAGGGCTTATCCTGGCCTGCTCCAACAGGAAGCCTTAACATTAGACAGACTAAATGGCTATACTCTTAAGTGGGGCAACGTAGATCAAGAAGCAACCACTGCAACAATAATTAAAAAATGTAGGAGCGAAATTGATAAATGTTTGGACCCTTTATCTACTCCCACAGAGGTAATGAAAAGTTATCAGGTAATAGTGAAAACCATAAGTAACGAACTAACTAAATTTAGTAAACGAAACAACGTACCACAAAAGGGATGGTTCAACACTAACTGCACAAAGGCATACTCTGAACTCAAGAAAGCCTTAGCACAAAAAGAAAGAAACAGAGAAGAGGTAACTAAACTTAGAAAATCTTACACGCTGGCAATCAAACAAAGAAAAACGGAGTTACGAGCTAACCTTTGGACCCAACTGTTAAATAGCAGCACCTTAAGAGATAGTACTGCCTTTTGGAAAACAGTCAAGAATCCTTTTCTAACAGAAAATAACGACGGTCCTTCTCTGGACGTAGCCATAAATGCGGGGGACTGGGTGCAACATTTTTCAGGGGTCTTCGGAGACATTAAATCAGGGGAAGCAATTTCGCCTATCCCCCTACCACCGGTGAAATATCCTATAGAAATACAGTTTACCATCAAAGAAATAGAGAAAGCAATAAAAATCGCAAAAAACGGCAAAGCACCTGGACCAGACTCAGTCCCCATGGACCTTTACAAATTTTTACCAGACTTATGGTCTCCTCTCTTAACAAAAGTACTAAACGCAGCAAAGGAGACCGAACTCCCCACCTCCTGGTCAACATCGATCCTAGTGAGTGCCCATTTTTAAAAAGGGCTGTAGAGACAACCCGTCTTGCTACCGTCCTATCTCCCTTTTGGACTCAGTCGGAAAGATGGCAGGGAGGATATTACTTGATCGACTCCAGGAGTGGTCAAAGGAACACGGAGTATTATCAGACCTACAATACGGGTTCAGGGAAGGTCTGAGTACCGTAGATCAAGTCTTAAACCTAACATTACTGGCTGGTAAATATGTTACAGTAAAAAAATCTGGCCTACACATGGTTTATGTCGACCTCACTGCAGCATTCGACTGTGTGGAACACTCGAAGCTCTGGGCAATAATGCTGCAAATGGGGATCGAATCACCAATAATCGACTTTTTGCGCAAATTATATACTGGAGCCAAGGGGAAGGTGCGATTTGGGACAGCCGGTCAATTAACGAACAGCTTTCCAATACAGAAGGGGGTTAGACAAGGGTGTGTGCTGGCCCCTTTTTTATTCACGCTTTACACCAATGGCCTTGAAGCCGCAATGTTACAGGGCGTAAAAGATCTCCCAGAAGTTGGCCGCCGTCAGATTCCAGCATTACTATACGCCGACGATGCGGTAATTCTCGCACGAACCCCGGTTCAGCTTCAGCGGGCATTAAATAACTACTGTACCTTTATGACAAATTTAAACCTAAAAGTGAACATAAAGAAAACCTTTGTGATGCACGCTGGCTGTAAGGGAAGTAAAGTGAAGAAAATTTACGTGGACAACCTACCCCTCGAAAGAACTAAAACGTACCCCTATCTAGGGATTACTATCGACGAGGCTTTTAAATGGAATGAAGCACTCACATCCCGAAAGCTATCTTTGATAAGAACAGTTGGTGCGCTAAAAGCCTTCTCCCTCCGACTTGGTAAAAAAAACCCTACGGAGATGATTAAAATCTATAATGCAAAATGCATCAGCACAGCTACCTTCGGAGCGGGAGTATGGGGAACAACAAACGTCGACCAACTACAGATAGTTGAAAATGCTTTTCTAAAATTCCTGTTGGCAGTTCCAAAGAGTACAACAACATTCGGATGCCATTTAGAACTCGGTATGGACCATATCTCTGATATCATCAAGATCCAGCCTATCATGCTATGGCGCAGAATATGGGTTACGGATGAGTGTCAGCTCACAAGAGCAATAATCCGGGACTGCATGAAACTAGAGAACATGTTAAAGATAAGATGGCTGGGATATGTAAAATCTTTCCTTTCAGGTATTGGTCTCCAAAGATTTTTTGACGAACCACTGTCAGTGACAGACATAACTAAAAAATAACTAAAAATCCTCTGTCTGTCACATCTTTCCCAACTTCGGATGCTGAATGAAATTGGAAAGCCAACAGTTCAACATTGCCTTTTAATACAGCTGGTCCCAACTATTCAACCGTACCTGCAATACGACCTGTCACAATTCGAAAAACTACTCCTTACCCGCTTTAGGTTTAACATTTATCACTACATGGTTTTATTCCCAATCCAGAATGTCTGGGCACACAATGCAACAGTATGTCCCTGTGACTCAACATCGTCACAGTCCACAATACATGTTCTTTTTTTCTGCAAATTTTATGACTCACTACGCAGGAGGTGGATACTACCTGTATTGAAAGTCATGAAAATTCGCAGATGCCGCCCTGCCTATTTGGCATTACAATTTTTGGAAAATAAACTAATGACAAAATCAGTGGCACAGTATTTAAAACAATGTCTTAGACATCGTTCGAATTTACAAAATAATAACGACTTTTTAGTATAAAAAGCATTCTCTCTGCAAAATGTTTTACTTTCTAACTAAGATTTTAGTAATGAACTGAATTTAACAGTTTTCCTTAAACGTTTATTGTATTTTGTTCTTTTATGGTTTTTTCAAAAATTTGAAACCGAATAAAGATGATTTGATTTGCTTTGCCTGTTAGACACAGAGTAAGAAATGTTCCTCTAGCCTACAGATCTAAATTGAAAGAAATCTTAAATGATTTAGTCAAAAAGAACATAATTGAGCCTATTGAATCCTCCCCTTGGGTTTCGCCCATTGTGATTTCTCTTAAAAGCTCAGGCGAACTTCGCTTATGTGCGGATCTTCGCAGCCTCAACAAAGAAATATGGATAGACAAACATCCTTTACCAAACATACACGAACTTATTTCTGCACTATCCGGCGCTACTGTTTTTTCCTCCATTGATTTGGCCAGTGCCTACCACCAAGTGGAGTTACATGAAGACTCCAAGAAGTTGACTGCATTTGTCACTCCAGAAGGGATGTTCCAATATCTGCGCATGCCTTTTGGTTTAGCGAGTGCAGCCTCCATTTTCCAGCGTCTTATGAAAGAGTTATTAACTGATTGTAAGGGGGCTATAGCGTTCCAAGATGACATTTTGATTTTTGGGAAAGACAGCATTGAACATGATGAAAATCTAGTTTCTGTTTTAGAGAAAGTTAGATCCAAAGGTCTTACATTAAAATTTACTAAGTGCAAATTTAGACAGGACAAAGTTGAGTACCTAGCTCACGAAATCTCAAAGAATGGTATTAAACCTAAAATCAACCATGTTCAAAGTATTGTAAGTGCGCCTGCACCTATATCAAAAGAACAATTACTTTCTTTTTTAGGTTTAACTGAATGGTAAATTTGTAAAAAACTATTCAGACATTGTACATCCTTTAAGAATCTTACTAAAGAAAAATGCTAAATTCGAATGGGGCAAAGAACAACAAGTGTCTTTTGAAACTTTGAAACATAAAATCATTGAGGCTCCATTTTTGAAACCATATTCTGTAGGTAAAGAATGCATCGTCTATGTTGACGCTAGCAATGTTGGTCTAGGTGCCGTATTAATGCAAAAAGACAAATCTGGTGAGTTTGTTGTGTCATATGCCTCTAGAGCTTTACGTGACGCTGAAAAAAATTACTCAACCATTGAGAGGGAATTACTTGCTTGTACTTGGGCATTTCAGCACTTTAGACAATTTCTGTGGGGAACAAAATTCTCTTTGAGAACAGATCATAAACCATTGATCACTATGTTGTCTGCTGGCGGTGGAAGGGTACTCACTGCCCGTCTAGCGAGGTTGGCGGCCAAATTACAAGAATATCGTTGTGAGGTTGTGTATGTTCCAGGACGTTTGAATGTTCATGCTGATTGTATGTCACGTTTCCCTGCAAGTGTAACTGTTGGTAGAAGTGTCGACTGCGATGTTGCATACTCACTTGCAGATATTAACGTGATATTAGGTCAGGAGAGTTCTTTGGTCTTTTCTGAGAAAGACTGGTTAGAAGCCATGAAGAATGACGATGTTTTGATCCAAGTCAAGCAATTCTTAATTAAAGGTTGGCCTGAGGAAAGGAAACTTTCCGGTGATTTGTCATCATTCTACAAAGTTAGGGACGAACTGATGTTGTCCCAGGACATTATTGTTAGATCTGATAAAATCATTCCTCCTTTGAAACTAAGGGAAACTATTTGCAAATTGGCACATGAAGGACACATGGGGATGTCCACTACCAAAAGAAGAATTAGGGAACATTACTGGTGGCCTGGTGTCGATGCCATGGTGGACCATTGGGTCAGGAATTGTTCACCTTGTTCGCTAAGTGACAAATCTGTGAAGAGTGTGTCTGTTGACACTACTCCCATTGAATACGCCAATGGTCCTTGGCGTAGATTGGCCATTGATATTATAGGACCTTTCAGTTACCAGTCTGGAAAAGAACTATTTGCATTAGTCCTTATTGACTATTTCTCTAAATGGCCTGAACTGAAGATTGTTGAGAGAACCTCTTCAGAGCATGTCATTGAATTTCTTGACGAAATTTTTGCAAGAGAAGGTCTTCCAGAAGAGCTTATTTCAGACAATGGCCCACAATTTACTAGTAATGATTTTGAAAAGTTCCTC
Source organism: Lissotriton helveticus (assembly GCF_964261635.1). Lineage (NCBI taxonomy): Eukaryota > Metazoa > Chordata > Amphibia > Caudata > Salamandridae > Lissotriton > Lissotriton helveticus. Next base: position 531,329,135 of record NC_136065.1, read on the forward strand.
AGCAATTGTGGTATTGTACATAAAAGAACTTCGAATTATTTTCCACAAGCCAATGGTCAAGTCGAGAGGTTCAACAGGGTCATCAAGGAATCTTGTCAGTTGGCTGTGAAAAGTGGGTTGAAGTGGAAGAAAGCTCTTCAAGCGACCTTGTTGACCTATCCTTTGTCTCCTAATTCGGTGACTGGCTTGTCTCCATTTGAATTGTTACGTGGTAGGAAACCAGGTTCTCGACTTTTACCATGGTGGTTAAAAGGCAATTCCTCTTATGAGTTAGATTTTAAAGAGTTGAAGGATAAAATTAGTAAATACCAGGAAAGAATGGTCCAACATTCTGCCAAAAAGTACAATTCTTGCAGTATAAAAATTGGTGATCTTGTTCGTGTGAAATTGGGTGGATTGTTACACAAGTAAGTTTCTAAATGGTCTGACCCTGTCAAAGTCATTGAAATTTTTAGCAAAGCTGTGAGAGTGGAAGGAGGGAAAATATGGAATCTGAGAAGGATCTCCTTATGCAAAACCTCTGTTGTTCCTTCTACTCAAAAGATCACATTCTCACAGAAATCCATTTCAGACCATAATGGATTTCCTGGTACACATGAAGTTTATGACAATTTGGGAAATGAATTTGTGAATAATTCCGATATTGTGATCCACTCTGATGTTCAACCTGACCCTTGTGTAGTGATTGGTAATCAATCTCCGAATGTAGAATGTGGAAAAATCTCTCTAAGACGTAGCGAGCGTGTAAAATGTGTTCCTTCAAAGTTTAAAGATTATGTTAGAACTTAACTATGTACTAGTATTCAGTTCAGTTTCCTGTTTTTCTTAGGGTTTTATTTTTTTATTTTTTTTGTTGTTTTTTTTTGTTTTTTTTAAAGGCGGGGAGGTGTGTGGTATTCCATGACTTGATGTCATTTGGAATTACCTGGTGTCATTTAGAATTATCCTGTGTCATGTTGAATGTTTTTACTTAACTAGGACAGTTTACTGTGGACTAGATGCTGTACGGACTTCTCCACCTACTTGTGGTTGTTAAGCTGTTTCTTTGGAATAAACCTACCAAGAACCTACATCTATTGTCCTGGATTTACTACAGTGCCCCCCCCCCACCTTCTTGTTGCCTGATTCAGCCAGCTCAATCGATCGAGCATGAGACTCTGTTGTGATCTGAAGAACCGCTGCCTGCGGTGCCTCCCAGAACCGCTTGACGGAGGCCCCCGAGGGGCGGTGTGGTGGCGCGGACTGGGAGGGGGCGCTTGGCTCCTGCCCCCTCCCCAAGTCTCGCTCGGCCAGCTGAGTTGCGCCCACTCTTGCGGCCTACGACATGGAGAGGCCGGGGCGTTGACTAGGCGGGGCCTCCGGCCGCAACCACCGCGCCAACGATCGCTGCTGACTGAGGGGAGCCTTGCCGGTGAGAGCCACTGATCTGAAGAACCGCTGCCTGCGGTGCCTCCCTGAACCGCTTGACGGAGGCCCTCGAGGGGCGGTGTGGTGGCACGGACTGGGAGGGGGCGCTTGGCTCCTGCCCCCTCCCCAAGTCTCGCTCGTCCAGCTGAGTTGCGCCCGCTCTTGCGGCACAGTGCCTCACTAGGCCGGTTGAGTTTCGCCTGCTCTTGCGGCTACAGCGTCTCACCCGCCATCCAGCTGAGTTGCGCCCACTCTTGCGGCCTACGACATGGAGAGGCCGGGGCGTTGACTAGGCGGGGCCTCTGGCCGCAACCACAGCGCCAACGATCGCTGCTGACGGAGGGGAGCCTTGCCGGTGAGAGCCACTGATCTGAAGAACCGCTGCCTGCGGTGCCTCCCTGAACCGATTGACGGAGGCCCCCGAGGGGCGGTGTGGTGGCGCGGACTGGGAGGGGGCGCTTGGCTCCTGCCCCCTCCCCAAGTCTCGCTCGGCCAGCTGAGTTCCGCCCGCTCTTGCGGCACAGTGCCTCACTCGGCCGGTTGAGTTTCGCCTACTCTTGCGGCTACAGCGTCTCACCCGCCATCCAGCTGAGTTGCGCCCACTCTTGCGGCCTACGACATGGAGAGGCCGGGGCGTTGACTAGGCGGGGCCTCCGGCCGCAACCACAGCGCCAACGATCGCTGCAGACGGAGGGGAGCCTTGCCGGTGAGAGCCACTGATCTGAAGAACCGCTGCCTGCGGTGCCTCCCTGAACCGCTTGACGGAGGCCCCCGAGGGGCGGTGTGGTGGCGCGGACTGGGAGGGGGCGCTTGGCTCCTGCCCCCTCCCCAAGTCTCGCTCAGCCAGCTGAGTTCCGCCCGCTCTTGCGGCACAGTGCCTCACTCGGCCGGTTGAGTTTCGCATACTCTTGCGGCTACAGCGTCTCACCCGCCATCCAGCTGAGTTGCGCCCACTCTTGCGGCCTACGACATGGAGAGGCCGGGGCGTTGACTAGGCGGGGCCTCTGGCCGCAACCACAGCGCCAACGATCGCTGCTGACGGAGGGGAGCCTTGCCGGTGAGAGCCACTGATCTGAAGAACCGCTGCCTGCGGTGCCTCCCTGAACCGATTGACGGAGGCCCCCGAGGGGCGGTGTGGTGGCGCGGACTGGGAGGGGGCGCTTGGCTCCTGCCCCCTCCCCAAGTCTCGCTCGGCCAGCTGAGTTCCGCCCGCTCTTGCGGCACAGTGCCTCACTCGGCCGGTTGAGTTTCGCCTACTCTTGCGGCTACAGCGTCTCACCCGCCATCCAGCTGAGTTGCGCCCACTCTTGCGGCCTACGACATGGAGAGGCCGGGGCGTTGACTAGGCGGGGCCTCCGGCCGCAACCACAGCGCCAACGATCGCTGCTGACGGAGGGGAGCCTTGCCGGTGAGAGCCACTGATCTGAAGAACCGCTGCCTGCGGTGCCTCCCTGAACCGCTTGACGGAGGCCCCCGAGGGGCGGTGTGGTGGCGCGGACTGGGAGGGGGCGCTTGGCTCCTGCCCCCTCCCCAAGTCTCCCTCGGCCAGCTGAGTTCCGCCCGCTCTTGCGGCACAGTGCCTCACTCGGCCGGTTGAGTTTCGCCTACTCTTGCGGCTACAGCGTCTCACCCGCCATCCAGCTGAGTTGCGCCCACTCTTGCGGCCTACGACATGGAGAGGCCGGGGCATTGACTAGGCGGGGCCTCCGCCCGCAACCACAGCGCCAACGATCGCTGCTGACGGAGGGGAGCCTTGCCGGTGAGAGCCACTGATCTGAAGAACCGCTGCCTGCGGTGCCTCCCTGAACCGCTTGACGGAGGCCCCCGAGGGGCGGTGTGGTGGCGCGGACTGGGAGGGGGCGCTTGGCTCCTGCCCCCTCCCCAAGTCTTGTTGCCCTGGTGTGGCCTAAGATCGCCCCCGACATAGGCGGCCGGCTCCCGGGGTCCGGCGGAACTTTTTGCCTTTTGGTGACTCTTCATTCTGGACCTTGTCCCACAATCCGTTTGACCTGAAGACACATCTTGCGGTGCCCTCGCAATGCGGCCTGGTCCCTGAATGTGTGCAGGGGGACGGTATTGATTGGATCAAGATGGCGGCTTCACACAAAGCTGACTCAAGTGTTGCTGCTGATGCTATGCAGACAAAAACTGGTTTTCAGTTTGTACATTCTTCAGGATTTTTCCATCCAAGGCTGGTTGAGAGTTTGTAGAACGATGGCTTCAGATTTTCAACATACTACTCTTCAACATTCTTCATAAATGTAACAATGTGAGACTCACTAGGAGAACGGCCGTTTATCTTTCCTTTCAAAATGCTGCCAACAATATTTTCTGAATGGAAGACACCATCTTGTAGCATAAAGGGCTGCGTCAAGGGTGGTATTGCCCAGAATGTCTTGTTTTCTAGTGCTCGTAATGACGAAGCCAGAACTGCCGAAAGGGATTCTGGTCCTACCGCTACTTATTGGAGACATTGAACTATACTCTGGACCTGCCTGGCCTCGACCAAAATGGCGCCAGTATGGGAGCGACTTGCAACTCCTTATGACGTTCTAGTTACTTAGCCTTGACGTTATGGGGGATGTATGCGGTCTTTGTGCACATGGCGGGCGGGGAAGGGTACTGACTAGGAATACGGACAACCCTATTGATGTCGATTTTTCATTATTGATTATTGTATTAATAAAGCTTCGAAATAATGTTACCCATGATACTCGCCCATGGTGTGCGTATGGACGATTTTATTGTAACTGATCCTGTTATACTTTCAATTATAAAATCAACCTTCACTGATCCTGCAACCGTTTGTCACGTTTAGTTTTTTCAATTAAATGGCTCGCTTGTTACATACTCCTATACCCCTGGCTTTTGAAAGACACCATCTTGTAGAATAAAGGGCTGCGTCAAGGGTGGTATTGCCCAGAATGTCTTGTTTTCTAGTGCTCGTAATGACGAAGCAAGAACTGCCGAAAGGGATTCTGGTCCTGCTGCTACTTATTGGAGACATTGAACTATACTCTGGACCTGCCTGGCCTCGACCAAAATGGCGCCAGTATGGGAGCGAATTGCAACTCCTTATGACGTTCTAGTTACTTAGCCTTGATGTTATGGGGGATGTATGCGGTCTTTGTGCACATGGCGGGCGGGGAAGGGTACTGACTGGGAATACGGACAACCCTATTGATGTTGATTTTTCATTATTGATTATTGTATTAATAAAGCTTCGAAGTAATGTTACCCATGATACTCGCCCATGGTGTGCGTATGGACGATTTTATTGTAACTGATCCTGTTATACTTTCAATTAAAAAATCAACCTTCACTGATTCTGCAACCGTTTGTCACGTTCAGTTTTTTCAATTAAATGGCTCGCTTGTTACATACTCCTATACCCCTGGCTTTTGAAAGACACCATCTTGTAGAATAAAGGGCTGCTTCAAGGGTGGTATTGCCCAGAATGCCTTGTTTTCTAGTGCTCGTAATGACGAAGCCAGAACTGCCGAAAGGGATTCTGCTCCTGCCGCTACTTATTGGAGACATTGAACTATACTCTGGACCTGCCTGGCCTCGACCAAAATGGCGCCAGTATGGGAGCGACTTGCAACTCCTTATGACGTTCTAGTTACTTAGCCTTGACGTTATGGGGGATATATGCGGTCTTTGTGCACATGGCAGGCGGGGAAGGGTACTGACTAGGAATACGGACAACATACATACTCCTATACCCCTGGCTTTTGACCCTTTCCTACGCGCGGTCTGTACTACCGCCCTCGGGCGATCTATGTAATGAACAGACTACCATTGCCGAAACACAAGGGAATGCATCTCAGAGAGATAAGTCAAGTACGTGGTAGATAAAAACATTTTCGTGTTTATGCACGCTGATGTGCTTTGAACGCTGCCCCCCCCCCTCATCATTTAGATTACCACCGCCCATTGCACAAAAGCGTACCGGGCGCTCCCCACGCAAACAAAACGTTTTTTTTTGTTTTTGTTTTTTTGCCCCGCGGGGCCCTTTTAAAGCCTCCACATCAAACCTAGGGGGTCAGGGAGGATCTACTATGCCCCCTTATTGTCATTTCCCCCTTTGTTTTGGCCTCCTCTTGTCTCTCGATCCTACCGAGAGACAAGATGGCGGCCGCTCCGGACTGTTTAGAATGTTGACAGACACCGGACAGCCAATCAGCTTCCCTTCGCGAAGTTCCGTTACGCGTCAAGTACGCGAACCGGAGCGCTACCCGCAGCGCTGTTACAGATATATATATTTTTTTGAACGTTAATTTATCAAAATCCACTGGAGCACATATATTGAGACCTAGCAAAGGCACATCGGGCTACCAGTCCCTACAATTTTGCCAAGTTTCGTGCAAATCCATTCAGCCGTTCGAGCAAAAGTGAGGCCAACCGCCCTATGGAAATTAACATGGGAAAAACATGTTTTGGGACCCCCCTTTTTTCTCGGCCCCCCCCTGACGAAACCCCCCCAAATTTTCAGGGGCTGCTCAGAAACGAAATGTTCCATTTTCCTGAAACTTTCAGCCAATTCCGTCCACAAACGCCAAAGTTATTAGACATAGAATTTTCAAAAATCCCATAGAGAAAAAATTCTAACTATATATCCCTACTGGCGACCGCCAGTAGGTAATATATATATATATACATATATATATTACCTACTGGCGGTCGCCAGTAGGTAGTTATAGTTAGGATTGTTTAGCATAGGCAATCCGCAACATTCTGTTGGGAATAACTCTGGCGCCGGTTGAGGAATTTGTGTGAAATTTTCCAGAATTTCGCCCAGCTCCGCTGCGCTCCTTCCCTGAAAGTTTCAGGGGATTCGTGAAGTGGGGGCTGAGAAAAAAGGGGGGTCCCAAAACGTGTTTTTCCCATGTTAATTTCCATAGGACGGTCTGACAAGTCTACAGCCCGAACCGCTGAACGGAATTATGCCAAACTTGGCAAAGTTGTAGGGACTGGTACGCAGATGTGTCTTTGCTATGTTTGGTGAAAATTGCTCCAGTGTTTTTTTTTAAAATGAACTTAAAAAACACATATATATCTATAAGCGCTCTCGGAGCGCTCACAGGTGCGCGTACCGGGGAGCGCACCCGGCGCGCTACGGGAGTGGGCGAGCGGAAATCTGATTGGCTGTCGGGTGTCTGTCAACATTCTAAACAGTCCAGAGAGTCCGCCATCTTGTGTCTCGGTAGAATCGAGACACAACAGGTGAAAAAAGAAAGGGGGATATAATTAAAAGGGGGCAGAGTAAACACCCCCTGACCCCTTAGTTTTTTTGAGGGGGGCCTAGAAGGATCCTGAAGGGCAAAAAACCTTTTTTTTAGAAAACATTTCGCGGGGTAAGCGCTGGCTGAGCTCCCGGGTAGGCTCCCTGGTATGCGCACCCGGGAGCGCACCACGGGGAAAACAGTGTAAAAAAATAGAGTAAAAAAATAATGTAGAGTGTTTAGTGGTAAGTTAGCTCTGAAAAGAGCTGTTGTGTTCATTGGGTGTTTTTTGTACCTACAAGTAGGTACCAATGCAGAGTCTTATATTCAAGAGGAAAACTCTATTCCCCTCATCTGTAAAATGCACACCATCTCTCCTATAGATGTCTTGCATGTTGTAACGCAAGTTGTTGTGGTAAATGGAACCCATAGCATAGTCTCTAAGGTAAGCAGAAACAGATTTATGTACATGTTTCCTTGCTTTCTCAATCTGTGGACAAAATTGGTTAGACCAGTTCCATTTTTGCCTTTGGCATATATTAGAAAATACCAAGGCAGTTTTGGGAAAAAGTGACATCAATTGCCCAAAGATGTCCTTTAAAAGCATTTCCAGAACTACCCCAGTCAAAGTGCCTAAGTCATTTCCACCACAGTGCACAATTATAAGGTCAGGGTGTGGTAAATGCATAAAGGATTTTACCAATGGTATCAATTGGTGACTTCTAAATCCTCTTTGTCCAATCCATACAATGTCCACATTTGGTAAATCAAGATTGTAAATACCTCTGTTAGTTGCATATTTTTGAGCCCAGTGGACATAGCTATGCCCCACAAACCAGACTTTTGTCATTTTGAAGATAGGTGTGTGAAGGTAGGTGTGCTTCTAGTCAGATGAGTTGTGGAAATGAAATGGCAGTTTGAATATGAAAAAAAAGTGTTTGAGAATCAGTGCAGATGAATAAGTAGAAATGATTGGAACTTTCTTAAAAATCTCCACTGAAAATTAGGCTGCATGCTTTTTTTTGTAAGAAGTCATTTCAATGGTTGAGAAAAAGTCATTTAAAGAAACATTGCATTTTATTAGCTAGTAGATTGAGAGGTCAAGCAGGCTTTGTGGATTTTTTTTGCAACATAGTAAAATGAATTTGTGAATTCTGTGTTGGTTTTAGAGGGAGTTACCATGGTTACTTGGTGAATGAGCACTGGGGGGATGGGTGAATGTTATTTGAGTTTCAAAGTCTTGAAATCTTCAACCAATTAAAATGTGTAGTTTGGTTTTGAATTTGTGGGGGAATAATTTTTATTGGCTATGTGCAAGAATATGGCTCTGAAATCAGAAAGAATCTGTGCCATTATTGAAAGGCTCCCAGTGAAGGAAGCATTGTTCAGAGATTCTGCTTAAGAATATCTGTTAACTGACACTGTTTGACATCTTCCAAACCATTTTTAAAGGTGAGTAATGATTCTTTTAAAAAAGATAGAGAGTTTAAAGAGTTTTTACAAGTATCATAGTGTGTGTCTTTGTGATTTAAGGAATGATATTTTTACCTTTTTCCATAATGTTAGCTGTGTGTTTATAAGGTAGTCTTCTGTATAAATAGTTTTTTATGCTTGGATTCAATGCTGGTTTAGAAACTGTGTGATGGTTTCATTGGAGTTGTAAATATGGTATTTTTTTTTTAGGCACATTGCGCAACCTGTAGCATGACAAAGCAATCTTTGACATAGGTGTGTGTTTATAAGGTAGACTCTCATAATGTTAACATCTCTCACATTACATAAGGTAAGGTCATGGGATTGCCCCATGTGAAAGGATGCATTGCTGGAAATTATTTTTTTTCTACAATTTTTTACACTGTTTTTCCCTGTTGTGCGCTTGAGGGCCTCATTTATGAGGCCATGCGTCACTTTTATGCCGCCGGTGCGTCACTTTTTGTGACACAGCAGTGGTGTAAAAATTGCACCTTGTTGAGTTATATCTACAAAGTGACGCATCTAGGCAGATGCGTCACTTTGTAAAGCCCTGTGCCACATTATATGTGCGTCAGGTGTAATGTATGCAAAGGGGGCGTATTGATGCCAAGAAGGGTTGTACAAATGACGCAGTGAAATCTATGAGATTTCACTGCGTCACTTTTAAGACGCTGTTGTGTCAAAATTTTGCAACTGCCTCACAGCAGGTGTAAGACTGACGCAGGCCTTTTCAATTAGGGCTTGCCCCATGTGAAAGGATGCATTTTTGGAAATTATTTTTTTAAATGGAATAAATTGAGATAGAATATACAAAAGAGAGAGACATATTTATAAGCTGCGTGCGCAATCTTTGAGATAGTTGTGTGTTTATAAGGTAGACTTCTTTATAAATAGTTTTTTATGCTTGAATTCAATGCAGATTTAGAAATTGTGTAATGGTTTTATTGGAGTTGTAAATATGCTCATTTTTTTGAAGCACATTGTGCAACCTGTAACATGGGTAGAAGGAGTGAATGTCTGAAGAGGGATAGGAATAGCAGATAAAAAACCATATGAAATAGTGGGGAGATGCATAAACACACAGCTATGTCAAAGATTGTGCACGCAGCTTGTAAATATGCAGGCAGACAAAGCAATCTTTGACATAGCTGGGTGTTTATAAGGTAGACTCTCACAGTGATAAGATCTCTCACCGCATTTCATATTCTTGTCTGGGTGTATATTTACAAGCTGTGTGCACAATCTTTGACATAGCTGTGTGTTTATAAGGTAGACTCTCACAATGTTAACATCTCTCACATTACATAAGGTAAGGTCATGGGATTGCCCCATGTGAAAGGATGTATTGCTAGAAATAATTTTTTTACTACAATTTGTTAGACTGTTTTTCCCTGTGGTGCGCTTGAGGGCCTCATTTATTAGGCCATGTGTCACTTTTACGCTGCCGGTGCATCACTTTTTGTGATACAGCAGTGGTGTAAAAATTGCACCTTGTTGAGTTATATTTACAAAGTGACGCATCTAGGTAGATGCGTCACTTTGTAAAGCCCTGTGCCACATTATATGTGCGTCAGGTGTAATGTATGCAAAGGGGGCGTATTGACGCAAAGAAGGGTTGTACAAATGACGCAGTGAAATCTATGAGATTTCACTGCGTCACTTTTAGGACGCTGTTGTGTCAAAATGTTGCGCCTGCCTCACAGCAGTTGTAAGACTGACGCAGGCCCTTTCACTTAGGGCCTGCCCCATGTGAAAGGATGCATTTTTGGAAATTATTTTTTTGAATGGCATAAATTGAGATAGAATATACAAAAAAAGAGAGACATATTTACAAGCTGCGTGCGCAATCTTTGAGATAGTTGTGTATTTATAAGGTAGACTTCATTATAAATTGTTTTTTATGCTTGGATTCAATGCTGATTTAGAAATTGTGTAATGGTTTCATTGGAGATGTAAATATGCTCATTTTTTTTAAGCACATTGTGCAACCTTTAACATGGGTAGAAGGAGTGAATGTCTGGAGAGGGATAGGAATAGCAGATAGAAAACAATATGAAATGGTGGGGAGATGCATAAACACACAGCTATGTCAAAGATTGTGCACGCAGCTTGTAAATATGCAGGCAGACAAAGCAATCTTTGACATAGCTGTGTGTTTATAAGGTAGACTCTCACAGTGATAAGATCTCTCACGGCATTTCATATTCTTGTCTGGGTGTATATTTACAAGCTGTGTGCACAATCTTTGACATAGCTGTGTGTTTATAAGGCAGACTCTCACAATGTTAACATCTCTCACATTACATAAGGAAAGGTCATGGGATTGTCCCATGTGAAAGGATGCATTGCTGGAAATTATTTTTTTAATACAATTTTTTAGACTGTTTTTCCCTGCGGTGCGCTTGAGGGCCTCATTTATTAGGCCATGTGTCACTTTTACGCTGCCCGCGCGTCACTTTTTGTGATACAGCAGTGGTGTAAAAATTGCACTTTGTTGAGTTATATTTACAAAGTGACGCATCTAGGTAGATGCGTCACTTTGTAAAGCCCTGTGCCACATTATATGAGCGTCAGGTGTAATGTATGCAAAGGGGTTGTATTGACGCAAAGAAGGGTTGTACAAATGACGCAGTGAAATCTATAAGATTTCACTGCGTCACTTTTATGATGCTGTTGTGTCAAAATTTTGCACCTGCCTCACAGCAGGTGTAAGACTGACGTAGGCCCTTTCACTTAGGGCTTGCCCCATGTGAAGGGATGCATTGTCAGGATTCACAGAGTTGCCCCCATTTGTGCTCCCAAACGGCGGCTTGCATTTCCGATTTTGTCACAACTCAAGTGGGCAAACGTTTGGTATCCCTGCTATTCATAGAGATAGTCCGTAATACAGAATCTAAGCCTTCATTGTAGAATAGGTTCCCTAGTTATGTACATAGTTTCCCCCTCCCTTAAGATGGCCGCCATCTAGGTCTTTTGAGTATACTAGTAGCCGCACGTTCTAGTGTTCTTGAAGAATGCGCAAGTTCTAAACTGCGCACTTCAACGGTTTCCGTGAAGAGACAACAGCACGGATTCTGAGCTCCGCGTCTCTGCCTCATGACGGGAGCGCTTCTTGGATTTGGAGTACTGAGTGTAACTCTCAGAGTTCATAGACTATTTCACGAAGTATTTTAGTGAATATTTCAGAACTATTTGAGACTTCGTTCCCCACAGACATTACCCCCCTCATAGTCTGTAGCGAGTTTTCTAAGACTTCAGCTGGCATTCTGATAGTAGAAAAGAAGTCTCTACGTCTTCTGCTATCGTGAGTCGGCAGTGATTACCACAGCAGTTCTTCAAGTCAAGTACAGAGTTCTACTCACCTGACCTCGAGGATGTCAGGTAAAGACAGTAAGACTTCAGCCTAGCTTCTACGCAGCGTATTTTGGAAAAGACATTTCCCTTCCCCTTCTTGCGCTTTCCCTATCCTTTCCTCCCCCTTTGTTTCCTTCCTTGAACCTTTTTGCGCGCTTGAAGGAGCTGCCTTAATCTGCACTTCAGAAGCTATACATTGACCCCTCACCAGAAAGAAATATACAGCTAATTCAGGAAGCTATTCAGGTAGTTATGTCAATATGATTCTGTCCAGGGATAGGGGTGGATATTCACTTGGATCATTCAGTAATTAGTCCCTCCTTTTTTCAGTAAAGGCTCCTGACAGAATGTCACCATTAAATACAGAAGAGTAGCAAGGCCTTGGACCCAGCTGGTAGGAGAAGTCTAATTATTTGTATAGAGAGAGTATATAATACAAGGTAGGCTGCTGTGTTTACTTTTCCCCCTCTGTGTATTAGGCACCCTCGTCATAAGACTGACAGCAGAAGAATCCTACTAGACCAAGCAACTAGAGGGTGGCAGCCGTTTTCAAGGTGTCTCTTCTTTCTCTTCCACTTCCCCTTTTCCCCCTTGCTGGTGTTCTTAGCTATTTGCTGAGACACTGGGAGGGGGCGATTGGGACCAGCTTCATTACTGCCTCTGCGAAGATTTGGTGCACCTGACAGATTGAAGTGCCCACGGTTTTACTTCGCCCGGGCAGTATGGCTGAAGGGCTAGATTTAAAGGCCTTGGGAAATATTCTAGAGGGAATTCAGAGAGAGATAGGAGCGGTGCGGGAGGAGAATAAGAATTTAAAATTGGAATTAGTAGCTTCACGTCAGGAGACTAGAACCTTAGCACAGAAGTTAGATGGGTTAGCTATGGGAAACCCAGTAATGAGTTCTCCAGCTTCTAGTACCAGTAATCCCAGTACAGACCCCAAGACTGTGGCACAAGTAATTCATTCTGTCTCTCCTTTGATTCCATTAGCTGCCCCAGAAAGATTCACAGGAGACCCACAAAAGGCTCAGCTATTCTTGACTCAGTGTTCTTTACACTTCATGTGTCGTCAAACGCTTTTTCCCGATGCTCAGTCAAGAATAGCCTTCATTTTATCGTATCTGGGTGGGGATGCCGCTAACTGGGCTATGCCCTTGGTGAGTGGAGATGATCCTCTTCTTTCTGATTTTGATAAATTCAAGAGTGAATTTCTTAGAATTTTTGACCGGAGAAGGATTTCCCAGGCCACTGACAACGAGTTGTTGGAGTTGCGTCAAGGTTCAAAGGATTTAATTACTTACCTTACTCAATTTAATAAGCTCCTTTTAGAAACCAATTGGCCTGAGGAGAAGAGAGCAGCGTTGTTCTACAGAGGATTGAGAGACGAGATTAAGGATACCTTAGCTCAAATCCCAAACCGGCCCACTGAGTTGGCTGCCTTGGTAGACTTAGTGTTGGAATTGGATTTTCGAAATTCTGAACGTAAGGGTGAAAAAAGAAAAGATTGGAAGATTACCATTCCTCGATTTGATCGTATGAAAACGGAGAAAGGAAATGGTAACGACCCTGAACCCATGCAAATTGGAGCAGTAAGAGGGCCGTTGAGTAAAGAAGAGAAGGAACAGCGACGTTTGAAGAAGTTGTGTCTCTATTGTGGAGGTTCAGGTCATTTTGTGAAAGAATGCACCAAGCGCCCAAAAGTACCGTTTAAGGGAAACGAGGTGAGCCATCAGTAGGCGGAGTCGCTCTGGTGGTGAAGGAAGAAAAATCGACTCCAGAAGCTCATCTGCTTTTAAATACTCTTCAGACTATGACCCCACACGTGATTCTTCAGATGACATTAAAGTTCCGGGAGCACCAGATATTCGGAGTGGCTATTATGTTAGATTCCGGGGCCACTGGTAATTTCTGTGACATCAAATATGCACAACAAATGGGAATTCGAGCAATCAAGAAAGAAAGACAAGAATCTGTTCGTGCAGTGGATGGAACTAATTTGACGTCTGGTCCTATCACCAGTCATACGGAAGAATTAGAACTGATTCAAGCTGATGGACATTGGGAGAAACTGCAATTTAATCTGATTGACGCCCCGCAGTTTCAGTTGATTTTAGGATTGCCATGGTTAACTCTGCACAATCCGACCATTGATTGGGAGAATCGTTCAGTTAGCATGCAGTCTAAGTTCTGTTTGGAACATTGCTTTTGTGCCCAGGAAAATATCAAGGAACCTTCCCAAGCAACACTACACTCGTTTGGAGGTCAGTCCAATGGGGTCATTAGTACGGGAGAAATTCCATCTGAATATCGTGACCTTGAAGCCGCCTTTAGTGAACAAGAAGCAGAGCTGTTACCACCTCACCGTTCTGATGACTGCACCATTGATTTGGAACCTGGGGCTGTCCTTCCCTGTAGTCGGATTTATGCTTTGACGGAATTTGAGAATGATCATCTAAAAGAATACCTAGATCGTTATCTTGCCAATGGATTTATCAGGCCATCACAGTCTCCGGTCTCCTCTCCTCTATTCTTTATACCTAAGAAGCAAGAGGGAAGTTTGAGAACCTGCATTGATTATCGCGCTCTGAACCAAATAACTATTAAGAACAGATATCCCTTACCTTTGATATCAGTCTTGTTAGATCAAATCAAAGAAGCTCAGATTTTTACCAAGCTTGACCTGCGGGGTGCTTATCACCTTATTCGAATGAAAGAGGGACATGAATGGAAGACTGCCTTTAGAACTAAGTTCGGTCTCTTCGAATATTGTGTGATGCCCTTTGGGTTGTGTAATGCGCCTGCAGTATTCCAGCATTTCATTAATGATATCATGGGGGATTTGATCGACAAGATTGCCATAATTTATTTGGATGACATTTTAATCTTCCCCAAGAACCCACAGGATCATTTCAAACACGTCAGAATGGTTTTGGAACGATTACAGACTCATCGATTGTATGTCAAATTGGAAAAACGTGTGTTTCATGTGTCGCAGGTGGAGTTCTTAGGATTTGTCATCTCCTCCCAAGGAATCACCATGGATCCTGGAAAGGTGCAAGCTGTGGAGAATTGGCCAACGCCACATAACATCAAGGAAATTCAAAGATTTTTGGGTTTCGCCAATTTCTACAGGCGTTTTATTCAAGGATTTTCACAGTTAATTGCTCCAATTACTCGATTGTTACAGAAAGGGGTCCCGTTCGAGTGGTCCACAGCAGCGGAACAAGCCTTTATGGATTTGAAGAAGAGATTCATTACTGCTCCCATTTTGTTGCATGCCGACCCTGCAGAACCTTTTTTCGTGGAAGCAGATGCATCTGATCAGGCTATTGGTGGAGTTCTCTCTCAAAGACATCCTAGGACTGGACAACTTCATCCGGTAGCTTACTGTTCCCGAAAATTGAATCCGGCTGAGTTAAATTACACCATCACTGAAAAAGAATTGTTGGCAGTGAAGGATGCTTTCGAAGACTGGAGGCATTACTTGCTGGGGGCCAAACATACTGTTACGGTATTTTCTGACCACAAGAATCTTCAGTTTTTAAAGACTGCCAAGACTCTAACTCCTAGGCAGTTACGTTGGTCATTGTACTTCGCAGACTTTGATTTTGTAATCACCTACCGTCCTGGCCCTAAGAATGGAAAAGCGGATGCGTTGTCCCGCTTGGATACCGAAGATTCTGAACATTCTGTGGAACAGAAACCTATCATTCCTGAAGAGAAGATCATTTGCACTCTCTCTTTTGATAACTTTCAGGATGAAGTTCGCAAGAGTTTGTCTTTGGAAGAGGTTCAACAGTGGGTCCAGCTGGGTGAAGGAAGACGTATGCATCAGCAACTGCCTTACTACAAAGAGGCTTTGTATCTTCCTACATCAACTCTTCAACAGAAGGCGCTACAAGGTTGTCATGATCATCCTTTGGCAGGGCATAAAGGAATTTCCAAGACTTTGGAGTTGGTGCAACGTTACTTTTGGTGGCCTGGGTTGTCCTCTCATGTCAAACAATATGTGCAATCCTGTGAGTTATGTGCCCGAAGTAAACCGAGTAGACAAGCTCCACAGGGGTATTTGCAACCACTTCACACTCCCACTCATCCTTGGCATACTATATCCCTGGATCTCATTGTAGATTTACCAATTAGCAAGGGGTTTGATACCATCCTGGTTATTGTGGACATTTTCACTAAGATGAGTCATTTCATCCCCATGACTGGTACTCCCTCAGCTCCAGAGTTGGCCCGAGCATTCAGTGAGAATATTGTAAAGATTCATGGAGTTCCTAAAATGGTGGTTTCAGATCGAGGCCCTCAGTTTATTTCCCACTTTTGGCAGGCTTACCTTAAAGGATTGGGAATTGAGAGTAGATTGTCCACTAGCTATCACCCTGAATCTGACGGTCAGACGGAAAGAATTAATAAAGAATTAGAACAGTATCTCCATCTGTTCCTCATGGATCAGGGCGGAGAATGGTCTGATCGTTTGTGGATGGCCGAATTCGCTTGCAATAATGCGAAGAGTGCTTCTACTGGTTACTCTCCGTTTTATTTGAATTTCGGTCGTCACCCAAATTTCTTTGTCACTCAGGAAAATTTGGAAGTACCTGCAGTGAAGAGTTTGATCACTGACTTAGTTTCCTTGCATAAATCAGCTGAGCAAAATTTAATTAAAGCAAAAGCCTCTTACAAGAGGTTTGCAGACAGACATAGGCAATCAGCCCCACAGTATCGGGTGGGAGATCAGGTTTGGCTCTCTACCAAGAATCTTCATTTGAAAGGAAACAGGAAGTTTCAGCCTAGATTTGTGGGTCCTTATCAGGTAGAGAAGGTTTTGGGTCCAGTGACAGTGAAATTAAAATTACCAGCTAAAATAGGTATTCATCCCGTCTTTCATGTGTCCCTATTGAAAAAGACTACACCTCAAATGCGGTTGAATAAACCTCCAGAACCATTAAAAATCCAGGGTCACTCAGAATATGAAGTCAAGGACATCTTAGATTCTAAATACAAGAAAGGTAGACTCCTGTACTTAGTAGATTGGAAGGGGTATGGCCCAGAAGAGAGATATTGGGAACCTGTAGCTCATCTCAACGCCCCACAACTGCTCAAAAGATTTCATGCACGTTACCCATCCAAGCCAGGACCGATAAATCGGTCTTTGAGAGGGGGTACGGTCAGGATTCACAGAGTTGCCCCCATTTGTGCTCCCAAACGGCGGCTTGCATTTCCGATTTTGTCACAACTCAAGCGGGCAAACGTTTGGTATCTCTGCCATTCATAGAGATAGTCCGTAATACAGAATCTAAGCCTTCATTGTAGAATAGGTTCCCTAGTTATGTACATAGTTTCCCCCTGCCTTAAGATGGCCGCCATCTAGGTCTTTTGAGTATACTAGTAGCCGCACGTTCTAGTGTTCTTGAAGAATGCGCGAGTTCTAAACTGCGCACTTCAACGGTTTCCGTGAAGAGACAACAGCACGGATTCTGAGCTCCGCGTCTCTGCCTCATGACGGGAGCGCTTCTTGGATTTGGAGTACTGAGTGTAACTCTCAGAGTTCATAGACTATTTCACGAAGTATTTTAGTGAATATTTCAGAACTATTTGAGACTTCGTTCCCCACAGACATTACCCCCCTCATAGTCTGTAGCGAGTTTTCTAAGACTTCAGCTGGCATTCTGATAGTAGAAAAGAAGTCTCTACGTCTTCTGCTATCGTGAGTCGGCAGTGATTACCACAGCAGTTCTTCAAGTCAAGTACAGAGTTCTACTCACCTGACCTCGAGGATGTCAGGTAAAGACAGTAAGACTTCAGCCTAGCTTCTACGCAGCGTATTTTGGAAAAGACATTTCCCTTCCCCTTCTTGCGCTTTCCCTATCCTTTCCTCCCCCTTTGTTTCCTTCCTTGAACCTTTTTGCGCGCTTGAAGGAGCTGCCTTAATCTGCACTTCAGAAGCTATACATTGACCCCTCACCAGAAAGAAATATACAGCTAATTCAGGAAGCTATTCAGGTAGTTATGTCAATATAATTCTGTCCAGGGATAGGGGTGGATATTCACTTGGATCATTCAGTAATTAGTCCCTCCTTTTTTCAGTAAAGGCTCCTGACAGAATGTCACCATTAAATACAGAAGAGTAGCAAGGCCTTGGACCCAGCTGGTAGGAGAAGTCTAATTATTTGTATAGAGAGAGTATATAATACAAGGTAGGCTGCTGTGTTTACTTTTCCCCCTCTGTGTATTAGGCACCCTCGTCATAAGACTGGCAGCAGAAGAATCCTACTAGACCAAGCAACTAGAGGGTGGCAGCCGTTTTCAAGGTGTCTCTTCTTTCTCTTCCACTTCCCCTTTTCCCCCTTGCTGGTGTTCTTAGCTATTTGCTGAGACACTGGGAGGCGGGCGATTGGGACCAGCTTCATTACTGCCTCTGCGAAGATTTGGTGCACCTGACAGATTGAAGTGCCCACGGTTTTACTTCGCCCGGGCAGTATGGCTGAAGGGCTAGATTTAAAGGCCTTGGGAAATATTCTAGAGGGAATTCAGAGAGAGATAGGAGCGGTGCGGGAGGAGAATAAGAATTTAAAATTGGAATTAGTAGCTTCACGTCAGGAGACTAGAACCTTAGCACAGAAGTTAGATGGGTTAGCTATGGGAAACCCAGTAATGAGTTCTCCAGCTTCTAGTACCAGTAATCCCAGTACAGACCCCAAGACTGTGGCACAAGTAATTCATTCTGTCTCTCCTTTGATTCCATTAGCTGCCCCAGAAAGATTCACAGGAGACCCACAAAAGGCTCAGCTATTCTTGACTCAGTGTTCTTTACACTTCATGTGTCGTCAAACGCTTTTTCCCGATGCTCAGTCAAGAATAGCCTTCATTTTATCGTATCTGGGTGGGGATGCCGCTAACTGGGCTATGCCCTTGGTGAGTGGAGATGATCCTCTTCTTTCTGATTTTGATAAATTCAAGAGTGAATTTCTTAGAATTTTTGACCGGAGAAGGATTTCCCAGGCCACTGACAACGAGTTGTTGGAGTTGCGTCAAGGTTCAAAGGATTTAATTACTTACCTTACTCAATTTAATAAGCTCCTTTTAGAAACCAATTGGCCTGAGGAGAAGAGAGCGGCGTTGTTCTACAGAGGATTGAGAGACGAGATTAAGGATACCTTAGCTCAAATCCCAAACCGGCCCACTGAGTTGGCTGCCTTGGTAGACTTAGTGTTGGAATTGGATTTTCGAAATTCTGAACGTAAGGGTGAAAAAAGAAAAGATTGGAAGATTACCATTCCTCGATTTGATCGTATGAAAACGGAGAAAGGAAATGGTAACGACCCTGAACCCATGCAAATTGGAGCAGTAAGAGGGCCGTTGAGTAAAGAAGAGAAGGAACAGCGACGTTTGAAGAAGTTGTGTCTCTATTGTGGAGGTTCAGGTCATTTTGTGAAAGAATGCACCAAGCGCCCAAAAGTACCGTTTAAGGGAAACGAGGTGAGCCATCAGTAGGCGGAGTCGCTCTGGTGGTGAAGGAAGAAAAATCGACTCCAGAAGCTCATCTGCTTTTAAATACTCTTCAGACTTTGACCCCACACGTGATTCTTCAGATGACATTAAAGTTCCGGGAGCACCAGATATTCGGAGTGGCTATTATGTTAGATTCCGGGGCCACTGGTAATTTCTGTGACATCAAATATGCACAACAAATGGGAATTCGAGCAATCAAGAAAGAAAGACAAGAATCTGTTCGTGCAGTGGATGGAACTAATTTGACGTCTGGTCCTATCACCAGTCATACGGAAGAATTAGAACTGATTCAAGCTGATGGACATTGGGAGAAACTGCAATTTAATCTGATTGACGCCCCGCAGTTTCAGTTGATTTTAGGATTGCCATGGTTAACTCTGCACAATCCGACCATTGATTGGGAGAATCGTTCAGTTAGCATGCAGTCTAAGTTCTGTTTGGAACATTGCTTTTGTGCCCAGGAAAATATCAAGGAACCTTCCCAAGCAACACTACACTCGTTTGGAGGTCAGTCCAATGGGGTCATTAGTACGGGAGAAATTCCATCTGAATATCGTGACCTTGAAGCCGCCTTTAGTGAACAAGAAGCGGAGCTGTTACCACCTCACCGTTCTGATGACTGCACCATTGATTTGGAACCTGGGGCTGTCCTTCCCTGTAGTCGGATTTATGCTTTGACGGAATTTGAGAATGATCATCTAAAAGAATACCTAGATCGTTATCTTGCCAATGGATTTATCAGGCCATCACAGTCTCCGGTCTCCTCTCCTCTATTCTTTATACCTAAGAAGCAAGAGGGAAGTTTGAGAACCTGCATTGATTATCGCGCTCTGAACCAAATAACTATTAAGAACAGATATCCCTTACCTTTGATATCAGTCTTGTTAGATCAAATCAAAGAAGCTCAGATTTTTACCAAGCTTGACCTGCGGGGTGCTTATCACCTTATTCGAATGAAAGAGGGACATGAATGGAAGACTGCCTTTAGAACTAAGTTCGGTCTCTTCGAATATTGTGTGATGCCCTTTGGGTTGTGTAATGCGCCTGCAGTATTCCAGCATTTCATTAATGATATCATGGGGGATTTGATCGACAAGATTGCCATAATTTATTTGGATGACATTTTAATCTTCTCCAAGAACCCACAGGATCATTTCAAACACGTCAGAATGGTTTTGGAACGATTACAGACTCATCGATTGTATGTCAAATTGGTAAAACGTGTGTCTCATGTGTCGCAGGTGGAGTTCTTAGGATTTGTCATCTCCTCCCAAGGAATCACCATGGATCCTGGAAAGGTGCAAGCTGTGGAGAATTGGCCAACGCCACATAACATCAAGGAAATTCAAAGATTTTTGGGTTTCGCCAATTTCTACAGGCGTTTTATTCAAGGATTTTCGCAGTTAATTGCTCCAATTACTCGATTGTTAAAGAAAGGGGTCCCGTTCGAGTGGTCCACAGCAGCGGAACAAGCCTTTATGGATTTGAAGAAGAGATTCATTACTGCTCCCATTTTGTTGCATGCCGACCCTGCAGAACCTTTTTTCGTGGAAGCAGATGCATCTGATCAGGCTATTGGTGGAGTTCTCTCTCAAAGACATCCTAGGACTGGACAACTTCATCCGGTAGCTTACCGTTCCCGAAAATTTAATCCGGCTGAGTTAAATTACACCATCACTGAAAAAGAATTGTTGGCAGTGAAGGATGCTTTCGAAGACTGGAGGCATTACTTGCTGGGGGCCAAACATACTGTTACGGTATTTTCTGACCACAAGAATCTTCAGTTTTTAAAGACTGCCAAGACTCTAACTCCTAGGCAGTTACGTTGGTCATTGTACTTCGCAGACTTTGATTTTGTAATCACCTACCGTCCTGGCCCTAAGAATGGAAAAGCGGATGCGTTGTCCCGCTTGGATACCGAAGATTCTGAACATTCTGTGGAACAGAAACCTATCATTCCTGAAGAGAAGATCATTTGCACTCTCTCTTTTGATAACTTTCAGGATGAAGTTTGCAAGAGTTTGTCTTTGGAAGAGGTTCAACAGTGGGTCCAGCTGGGTGAAGGAAGACGTATGCATCAGCAACTGCCTTACTACAAAGAGGCTTTGTATCTTCCTACATCAACTCTTCAACAGAAGGCGCTACAAGGTTGTCATGATCATCCTTTGGCAGGGCATAAAGGAATTTCCAAGACTTTGGAGTTGGTGCAACGTTACTTTTGGTGGCCTGGGTTGTCCTCTCATGTCAAACAATATGTGCAATCCTGTGAGTTATGTGCCCGAAGTAAACCGAGTAGACAAGCTCCACAGGGGTATTTGCAACCACTTCACACTCCCACTCATCCTTGGCATACTATATCCCTGGATCTCATTGTAGATTTACCAATTAGCAAGGGGTTTGATACCATCCTAGTTATTGTGGACATTTTCACTAAGATGAGTCATTTCATCCCCATGACTGGTACTCCCTCAGCTCCAGAGTTGGCCCGAGCATTCAGTGAGAATATTGTAAAGATTCATGGAGTTCCTAAAATGGTGGTTTCAGATCGAGGCCCTCAGTTTATTTCCCACTTTTGGCAGGCTTACCTTAAAGGATTGGGAATTGAGAGTAGATTGTCCACTAGCTATCACCCTGAATCTGACGGTCAGACGGAAAGAATTAATCAAGAATTAGAACAGTATCTCCGTCTGTTCCTCATCGATCAGGGCGGAGAATGGTCTGATCGTTTGTGGATGGCCGAATTCACTTGCAATAATGCGAAGAGTGCTTCTACTGGTTACTCTCCGTTTTATTTGAATTTCGGTCGTCACCCAAATTTCTTTGTCACTCAGGAAAATTTGGAAGTACCTGCAGTGAAGAGTTTGATCACTGACTTAGTTTCCTTGCATAAATCAGCTGAGCAAAATTTAATTAAAGCAAAAGCCTCTTACAAGAGGTTTGCAGACAGACATAGGCAATCAGCCCCACAGTATCGGGTGGGAGATCAGGTTTGGCTCTCTACCAAGAATCTTCATTTGAAAGGAAACAGGAAGTTTCAGCCTAGATTTGTGGGTCCTTATCAGGTAGAGAAGGTTTTGGGTCCAGTGACAGTGAAATTAAAATTACCAGCTAAAATAGGTATTCATCCCGTCTTTCATGTGTCCCTATTGAAAAAGACTACACCTCAAATGCGGTTGAATAAACCTCCAGAACCATTAAAAATCCAGGGTCACTCAGAATATGAAGTCAAGGACATCTTAGATTCTAAATACAAGAAAGGTAGACTCCTGTACTTAGTAGATTGGAAGGGGTATGGCCCAGAAGAGAGATATTGGGAACCTGTAGCTCATCTCAACGCCCCACAACTGCTCAAAAGATTTCATGCACGTTACCCATCCAAGCCAGGACCGATAAATCGGTCTTTGAGAGGGGGTACGGTCAGGATTCACAGAGTTGCCCCCATTTGTGCTCCCAAACGGCGGCTTGCATTTCCGATTTTGTCACAACTCAAGCGGGCAAATGTTTGGTATCCCTGCCATCCATAGAGATAGTCCGTAATACAGAATCTAAGCCTTCATTGTAGAATAGGTTCCCTAGTTATGTACATAGTTTCCCCCTCCCTTAAGATGGCCGCCATCTAGGTCTTTTGAGTATACTAGTAGCCGCACGTTCTAGTGTTCTTGAAGAATGCGCGAGTTCTAAACTGCGCACTTCAACGGTTTCCGTGAAGAGACAACAGCACGGATTCTGAGCTCCGCGTCTCTGCCTCATGACGGGAGCGCTTCTTGGATTTGGAGTACTGAGTGTAACTCTCAGAGTTCATAGACTATTTCACGAAGTATTTTAGTGAATATTTCAGAACTATTTGAGACTTCGTTCCCCACAGACATTACCCCCCTCATAGTCTGTAGCGAGTTTTCTAAGACTTCAGCTGGCATTCTGATAGTAGAAAAGAAGTCTCTACGTCTTCTGCTATCGTGAGTCGGCAGTGATTACCACAGCAGTTCTTCAAGTCAAGTACAGAGTTCTACTCACCTGACCTCGAGGATGTCAAGTAAAGACAGTAAGACTTCAGCCTAGCTTCTACGCAGCGTATTTTGGAAAAGACATTTCCCTTCCCCTTCTTGCGCTTTCCCTATCCTTTCCTCCCCCTTTGTTTCCTTCCTTGAACCTTTTTGCGCGCTTGAAGGAGCTGCCTTAATCTGCACTTCAGAAGCTATACATTGACTCCTCACCAGAAAGAAATATACAGCTAATTCAGGAAGCTATTCAGGTAGTTATGTCAATATAATTCTGTCCAGGGATAGGGGTGGATATTCACTTGGATCATTTAGTAATTAGTCCCTCCTTTTTTCAGTAAAGGCTCCTGACAGAATTTCACCATTAAATACAGAAGAGTAGCAAGGCCTTGGACCCAGCTGGTAGGAGAAGTCTAATTATTTGTATAGAGAGAGTATATAATACAAGGTAGGCTGCTGTGTTTACTTTTCCCCCTCTGTGTATTAGGCACCCTCGTCATAAGACTGACAGCAGAAGAATCCTACTAGACCAAGCAACTAGAGGGTGGCAGCCGTTTTCAAGGTGTCTCTTCTTTCTCTTCCACTTCCCCTTTTCCCCCTTGCTGGTGTTCTTAGCTATTTGCTGAGACACTGGGAGGCGGGCGATTGGGACCAGCTTCATTACTGCCTCTGCGAAGATTTGGTGCACCTGACATGCATTTTTGGAAATTATTTTTTTAAATGGCATAAATTGAGATAGAATATACAAAAAAAGAGAGACATATTTACAAGCTGCGTGCGCAATCTTTGACATAGTTGTGTATTTATAAGGTAGACTTCTTTATAAATTGTTTTTTATGCTTGGATTCAATGCTGGTTTAGAAATTGTGTAATGGTTTCATTGGAGTTGTAAATATGCTCATTTTTTTGAAGCACATTGTGCAACCTGTAACATGGGTAGAAGGAGTGAATGTCTGGAGAGGGATAGGAATAGCAGATAGAAAACCATATGAAATGGTGGGGAGATGCATAAACACACAGCTATGTCAAAGATTATGCACGCAGTTTGTAACTATGCAGGCAGACAAAGCAATCTTTGACATAGGTGTGTGTTTATAAGGTAGACTTTCACAGTGATAAGATCTCTCACGGCATTTCATATTCTTGTCTGGGTGTATATTTACAAGCTTAGTGCACAATCTTTGACATAGCTGTGTGTTTATAAGATAGACTCTCACAATGTTTACATCTCTCACATTACATAAAGTAAGGTCATGGGATTGCCCCATGTGAAAGGATGCATTGCTGGAAATTTTTTTTTACTACAATTTTTTACACTGTTTTTCCCTGTGGTGCGCTAGAGGGCCTCATTTATGATGACATGCGTCACTTTTACGCCACTGGTGCGTCACTTTTGTGACATAGCAGTGGTGTAAAAATTGCACCTTGTTGAGTTATATTTACAAAGTGACGCATCTAGGTTGAGGCGTCACTTTGTAAAGTCTTGTGCCACATTATACGTGCGTCAGGTGTAATGTATGCAAAGGGGGCGTATTGATGCCAAGAAGGGTTGTACAAATGACGCAGTGAAATCTATAAGATTTCACTGCGTCACTTTTATGATGCTGTTGTGTCAAAATTTTGCGCCTGCCTCACAGCAGGTGTTAGACTGACACAGGCCCTTTCACTTAGGGCTTGCCCCATGTGAAGGGATGCATTTTTGGAAATTATCTTTTTAAATGGCATAAATTGAGATAGAATATACAAAAAAAGAGAGACATATTTACAAGCTGCGTGCGCAATCTTTGACATAGTTGTGTATTTATAAGGTAGACTTCTTTATAAATTGTTTTTTATGCTTGGATTCAATGCTGGTTTAGAAATTGTGTAATGGTTTCATTGGAGTTGTAAATATGCTCATTTTTTTGAAGCACATTGTGCAACCTGTAACATGGGTAGAAGGAGTGAATGTCTGGAGAGGGATAGGAATAGCAGATAGAAAACCATATGAAATGGTGGGGAGATGCATAAACACACAGCTATGTCAAAGATTATGCACGCAGTTTGTAACTATGCAGGCAGACAAAGCAATCTTTGACATAGGTGTGTGTTTATAAGGTAGACTTTCACAGTGATAAGATCTCTCACGGCATTTCATATTCTTGTCTGGGTGTATATTTACAAGCTTAGTGCACAATCTTTGACATAGCTGTGTGTTTATAAGATAGACTCTCACAATGTTTACATCTCTCACATTACATAAAGTAAGGTCATGGGATTGCCCCATGTGAAAGGATGCATTGCTGGAAATTTTTTTTTACTACAATTTTTTACACTGTTTTCCCCTGTGGTGCGCTTGAGGGCCTCATTTATGATGACATGCGTCACTTTTACGCCACTGGTGCGTCACTTTTGTGACATAGCAGTGGTGTAAAAATTGCACCTTGTTGAGTTATATTTACAAAGTGACGCATCTAGGTAGATGCATCACTTTGTAAAGCCCTGTGCCACAATATATGAGCGTCAGGTGTAATGTATGCAAAGGGGTTGTATTGATGCCAAGAAGGGTTGTACAAATGACGCAGTGAAATCTATGAGATTTCACTGCGTCACTTTTAAGACGCTGTTGTGTCAAAATTTTGCAACTGCCTCACAGCAGGTGTAAGACTGACGCAGGCCTTTTCACTTAGGGCTTGCCCCATGTGAAAGGATGCATTTTTGGAAATTATTTTTTTTAATGGAATAAATTGAGATAGAATATACAAAAAAGAGAGACATATTTATAAGCTGCGTGCGCAATCTTTGAGATAGTTGTGTGTTTATAAGGTAGACTTCTTTATAAATTGTTTTTTATGCTTGCATTCAATGCAGATTTAGAAATTTTGTAATGGTTTTATTGGAGTTGTAAATATGCTCATTTTTTTTAAGCACATTGTGTAACCTGTAACATGGGTAGAAGGAGTGAATGTCTGAAGAGGGATAGGAATAGCAGATAGAAAACCATATAAAATGGTGGGGAGATGCATAAACACACAGCTATGTCAAAGATTGTGCACGCAGCTTGTAAATATGCAGGCAGACAAAGCAATCTTTGACATAGCTGTGTGTTTATAAGGTAGACTCTCACAGTGATAAGATCTCTCACGGCATTTCATATTCTTGTCTGGGTGTATATTTACAAGCTTAGTGCACAATCTTTGACATAGCTGTGTGTTTATAAGATAGACTCTCACAATGTTAACATCTCTCACATTACATAAGGTAAGGTCATGGGATTGCCCCATGTGAAAGGATGCATTGCTGGAATTTTTTTTTTACTACAATTTTTTACACTGTTTTTCCCTGTGGTGCGCTTGAGGGCCTCATTTATGATGACATGCGTCACTTTTACGCCACTGGTGCATCACTTTTGTGACATAGCAGTGGTGTAAAAATTGCACCTTGTTGAGTTATATTTACAAAGTGACGCATCTAGGTTGAGGCGTCACTTTGTAAAGTCTTGTGCCACATTATACGTGCGTCAGGTGTAATGCATGCAAAGGGGGCGTATTGATGCCGAGAAGGGTTGTACAAATGACGCAGTGAAATCTATGAGATTTCACTGCGTCACTTTTAAGACGCTGTTGTGTCAAAATTTTGCAACTGCCTCACAGCAGGTGTAAGACTGACGCAGGCCTTTTCACTTAGGGCTTGCCCCATGTGAAAGGATGCATTTTTGGAAATTATTTTTTTTAATGGAATAAATTGAGATAGAATATACAAAAAAGAGAGACATATTTATAAGCTGCGTGCGCAATCTTTGAGATAGTTGTGTGTTTATAAGGTAGACTTCTTTATAAATTGTTTTTTATGCTTGAATTCAATGCAGATTTAGAAATTTTGTAATGGTTTTATTGGAGTTGTAAATATGCTCATTTTTTTTAAGCACATTGTGTAACCTGTAACATGGGTAGAAGGAGTGAATGTCTGAAGAGGGATAGGAATAGCAGATAGAAAACCATATAAAATGGTGGGGAGATGCATAAACACACAGCTATGTCAAAGATTGTGCACGCAGCTTGTAAATATGCAGGTAGACAAAGCAATCTTTGACATAGCTGGGTGTTTATAAGGTAGACTCTCACAGTGATAAGATCTCTCACGGCATTTCATATTCTGGTCTGGGTGTATATTTACAAGCTGTGTGCACAATCTTTGACATAGCTGTGTGTTTATGAGGTAGACTCTCACAATGTTAACATCTCTCACATTACATAAGGTAAGGTCATGGGATTGCCCCATGTTAAAGGATGTATTGCTAGAAATAATTTTTTTACTACAATTTGTTAGACTGTTTTTCCCTGTGGTGCGCTTGAGGGCCTCATTTATTAGGCCATGTGTCACTTTTACGCTGCCGGTGCATCACTTTTTGTGATACAGCAGTGGTGTAAAAATTGCACCTTGTTGAGTTATATTTACAAAGTGACGCATCTAGGTAGATGCGTCACTTTGTAAAGCCCTGTGCCACATTATATGTGCGTCAGGTGTAATGTATGCAAAGGGGGCGTATTGACGCAAAGAAGGGTTGTACAAATGACGCAGTGAAATCTATGAGATTTCACTGCGTCACTTTTAGGACGCTGTTGTGTCAAAATGTTGCACCTGCCTCACAGCAGGTGTAAGACTGACGCAGGCCCTTTCACTTAGGGCCTGCCCCATGTGAAAGGATGCATTTTTGGAAATTATTTTTTTGAATGGCATAAATTGAGATAGAATATACAAAAAAAGAGAGACATATTTACAAGCTGCGTGCGCAATCTTTGAGATAGTTGTGTATTTATAAGGTAGACTTCATTATAAATTGTTTTTTATGCTTGGATTCAATGCTGATTTAGAAATTGTGTAATGGTTTCATTGGAGTTGTAAATATGCTCATTTTCTTGAAGCACATTGTGCAACCTGTAACATGGGTAGAAGGAGTGAATGTCTGGAGAGGGATAGGAATAGCAGATAGAAAACCATATGAAATAGTGGGGAGATGCATAAACACACAGCTATGTCAAAGATTGTGCACACAGCTTGTAAATATGCAGGCAGACAAAGCAATCTTTGACATAGCTGTGTGTTTATAAGGTAGACTCTCACAGTGATAAGATCTCTCACGGCATTTCATATTCTTGTCTGGGTGTATATTTACAAGCTGTGTGCACAATATTTGACATAGCTGTGTGTTTATAAGGCAGACTCTCACAATGTTAACATCTCTCACATTACATAAGGTAAGGTCATGGGATTGTCCCATGTGAAAGGATGCATTGCTGGAAATTACTTTTTTTAATACAATTTTTTAGACTGTTTTTCCCTGCCGTGCGCTTGATGGCCTCATTTATTAGGCCATGTGTCACTTTTACGCTGCCGGCGCGTCACTTTTTGTGATACAGCAGTGGTGTAAAAATTGCACCTTGTTGAGTTATATTTACAAAGTGACGCATCTAGGTAAATGCGTCACTTTGTAAAGCCCTGTGCCACATTATATGAGCGTCAGGTGTAATTTATGCAAAGGGGTTGTATTGACGCAAAGAAGGGTTGTACAAATGATGCAGTGAAATCTATAAGATTTCACTGCGTCACTTTTATGATGCTGTTGTGTCAAAATTTTGCGCCTGCCTCACAGCAGGTGTAAGACTGACGCAGGCCCTTTCACTTAGGGCTTGCCCCATGTGAAGGGATGCATTTTTGGATATTATTTTTTTAAATGGCATAAATTGAGATAGAATATACAAAAAAAGAGAGACATATTTACAAGCTGCGTGCGCAATCTTTGACATAGTTGTGTATTTATAAGGTAGACTTCTTTATACATTGTTTTTTATGCTTGGATTCAATGCTGGTTTAGAAATTGTGTAATGGTTTCATTGGAGTTGTAAATATGCTCATTTTTTTGAAGCACATTGTGCAACCCTAACATGGGTAGAAGGAGTGAATGTCTGGAGAGGTATAGGAATAGCAGATAGAAAACCATATGAAATGGTGGGGAGATGCATAAACACACAGCTATGTCAAAGATTATGCACGCAGCTTGTAAATATGCAGGCAGACAAAGCAATCTTTGACATAGGTGTGTGTTTATAAGGTAGACTCTCACAGTGATAAGATCTCTCACGGCATTTCATATTCTTGTCTGGGTGTATATTTACAAGCTTAGTGCACAATCTTTGACATAGCTGTGTGTTTATAAGATAGACTCTCACAATGTTTACATCTCTCACATTACATAAAGTAAGGTCATGGGATTGCCCCATGTGAAAGGATGCATTGCTGGAATTTTTTTTTTACTACAATTTTTTACACTGTTTTTCCCTGTGGTGCGCTTGAGGGCCTCATTTATGATGACATGCGTCACTTTTACGCCACTGATTCGTCACTTTTGTGACATAGCAGTGGTGTAAAAATTGCACCTTGTTGAGTTATATTTACAAAGTGACGCATCTAGGTTGAGGTGTCACTTTTTAAAGTCTTGTGCCACATTATACGTGCGTCAGGTGTAATGTATGCAAAGAAGGCGTATTGATGCCAAGAAGGGTTGTACAAATGACGCAGTGAAATCTATGAGATTTCACTGCGTCACTTTTAAGACGCTGTTGTGTCAAAATTTTGCAACTGCCTCACAGCAGGTGTAAGACTGACGCAGGCCTTTTCACTTAGGGCTTGCCCCATGTGAAAGGATGCATTTTTGGAAATTATTTTTTTAAATGGAATAAATTGAGATAGAATATACAAAAAAGAGAGACATATTTATAAGCTGCGTGCGCAATCTTTGAGATAGTTGTGTGTTTATAAGGTAGACTTCTATATAAATTGTTTTTTATGCTTGAATTCAATGCAGATTTAGAAATTGTGTAATGGTTTTATTGGAGTTGTAAATATGCTCATTTTTTTGAAGCACATTGTGCAACCTGTAACATGGGTAGAAGGAGTGAATGTCTGAAGAGGGATAGGAATAGCATATAGAAAACCATATAAAATGGTGGGGAGATGCATAAACACACAGGAATGTCAAAGATTGTGCACGCAGCTTGTAAATATGCAGGCAGACAAAGCAATCTTTGACATAGCTGTGTGTTTATAAGGTAGACTCTCACAGTGATAAGATCTCTCACGGCATTTCATATTCTTGTCTGGGTGTATATTTACAAGCTGTGTGCACAATCTTTGACATAGCTGTGTGTTTATAAGGCAGACTCTCACAATGTTAACATCTCTCACATTACATAAGGTAAGGTCATGGGATTGCCCCATGTGAAAGGATGCATTGCTGGAAATTATTTTTTTAATACCATTTTTTAGACAGTTTTTCCCTGTGGTGCGCTTGAGGGCCTCATTTATGAGGCCATGTGTCACTTTTACGCTGCCGGTGCGTCACTGTTTGTGATACAGCAGTGGTGTAAAAATTGCACCTTGTTGAGTTATATTTACAAAGTGACGCATCTAGGTAGATGCGTCACTTTGTAAAGCCCTGTGCCACATTATATGAGCGTCAGGTGTAATGTATGCAAAGGGATTGTATTGACGCAAAGAAGGGTTGTACAAATGACGCAGTGAAATCTATGAGATTTCACTGCGTCACTTTTATGACGCTGTTGTGTAAAAATTTTGCGCCTGCCTCACAGCAGGTGTAAGACTGACGCAGGCCCTTTCACTTAGGGCTTGCCCCATGTGAAAGGATGCATTTTTGGAAATTATTTTTTTAAATGGCATAAATTGAGATAGAATATACAAAAAAAGAAAGACATATTTACAAGCTGCGTGCACAATCTTTGACATAGTTGTGTATTTATAAGGTAGACTTCTTTATAAATTGTTTTTTATGCTTGGATTCAATGCTGGTTTAGAAATTGTGTACTGGTTTCATTGGAGTTGTAAATATGTTCATTTTTTTGAAGCACATTTTGCAACCTGTAACATGGGTAGAAGGAGTGAATGTCTGGAGAGGGATAGGAATAGCAGATAGAAAACCATATGAAATGGTGGGGAGATGCATAAACACACAGCTATGTCAAAGATTGTGCACTCAGCTTGTAAATATGCAGGCAGACAAAGCAATCTTTGACATAGGTGTGTGTTTATAAGGTAGACTCTCACAGTGATAAGATCTCTCACGGCAATTCATATTCTTGTCTGGGTGTATATTTACAAGCTGTGTGCACAATCTTTGACATAGCTGTGTGTTTATAAGATAGACTCTCACAATGTTTACATCTATCACATTACATAAAGTAAGGTCATGGGATTGCCCCATGTGAAAGGATGCATTGCTGGAAAAAAAAATTTACTACAATTTTTTACAATGTTTTTTCCCTGTGGTGCGCTTGAGGGCCTCATTTATGATGACATGCGTCACTTTTACGCCACTGGTGCGTCACTTTTGTGACATAGCAGTGGTGTAAAAATTGCACCTTGTTGAGTTATATTTACAAAGTGACGCATCTAGGTTGAGGCGTCACTTTGTAAAGTCTTGTGCCACATTATACGTGCGTCAGGTGTAATGTATGCAAAGGGTGCGTATTGACGCAAAGAAGTGTTGTACAAATGACGCAGTGAAATCTATGAGATTTCACTGCGTCACTTTTAGGACGCTGTTGTGTCAAAATTTTGCACCTGCCTCACAGCAGGTGTAAGACTGACGCAGGCCCTTTCACATAGAGCTTGCCCCATGTGAAAGGATTCATTGCTGGAAATTATTTTTTTAAATGCCATAAATTGAGATAGAATATACAAAAAAAGACAAACATATTTACAATATGCGTGTTCAATCTTTGACATAGTTGTGTGTTTATGCATTTTCCCACCAATGCTGTGAGAGATGTTAACATAGTGAGAGTCTACCTTATAAATATTTATATCGAGTTTTTAAGAAGCATATTGTGCTTTTGTATGATGTATATAATGGAAATGAATTTTGTTAATCAGTTAGATTTCTGCTTTGCTTTGTAGTGGTCGGAAGATTTGGAGGAAGATGGCGGCCGGCTGAAGACGCTCGGTCGGGACCTCCGACAGCATCACCAGAGCGAGTATGTAAGAAGGCGCCTTTCGGTACAAACATGTGTATATTTATCTAAACAATTACGGAAAACTTTTGATTAAGTACCCAACTAAACACCTGAACTGTGTCTGTGCCGAGGCTGGCTGGGAGCTGGCTGAGAGCTGGGAAGCCGCGGCATGATAAGCGTCCACGGCAGTGTTAACTATTGGAGCTGGGCGTTTCATTACGCTCTGGAATGTGGGTCGTGGCAGCTGATGCAAAATAAAGCTACCGCAAAGCGCTCGGCAGGATTCTCTTCCTGTTCCGGGGCGTAGAGTGCAGAGTCAGCGGACCTGCCGGCAGTCTGGGAAGCGGATCAGCAGCGAGCACAGGAAAACTCCTCAATGACCGGGCAACGAAACGGGTGAACCACGAGAATGAAATTGATAAAATCATTAAAATCAAAACCAATTTTGATCCTGGGAAAGAAAATGAAATACTGAAAGCCAATAAAATAAAAACAAAGGGCAGTGTATTTCACATATAGATTATCTGAGTAAAACAAAACGGATGCAAAAAGAGATAAAACATCTTCAGACCCTAAGGGGGGAAACAGAGAAAAACAATCAGGTATCAGAGATTAAAATGGCAGGAAAAATCAACGTGGATTCACTGCAATCAACTATCGATCATCCACTATTGATACAAGAACAAGGGGCGGAGGGACAACAGGGAGCAGTAGCTCCAGAGATAACTGCAGGGTGTAGCAGACACCCCCCTGGGACAACGGAAGGCGAGAGTGAAGACAGGCACAAAAGAGAAACTCAGACTCAAATTCAACCAGAGACAATATATGAGAGTGAGGACAAAGGGAGGTCAGCATATTGCCTCAGAAGTCGTCAGTTTATCAAACAAATTCTTCAGCCTCCCCCAAAAAAGACCGTGACCCCCAGGTGTACTAGGAGGAAACAGAGACCTCCTCCTAAACTTGCAGAACTCTCAGAAAATATAAAAACCAGAGCTACAAAACCAAAAGAACAAAGGACGCTAGTAGCAAAACAAAGTTTCAAAGTGACTCCCTCTTTAAGATCGTTCTTCAAAGTCCAACAGGTGGTACAAGTGAGGGGCAGAAGTCTTCTACTTCAAAGCAAGAATAATTCACTAATCGGTCCCATTGACGACAAGTTAAATAATCCCCCCCTGACTGACAAGGAGCTAGACCTAAATACCTCTGGAGGGAAGAACAGATAATAAGGGAAGGAGAGATGTCAAACATACCATCAAGCATGATACCCACACAGTTTCGGAAGTGGATGCATCAACACAATCCATAATAGAAGTCCCTGATCATTCTGTACAACATACTGATCAGCCCACTGATCAAACTGGTAATGAACTCTCAATAGACCAACAAACAATGAATATTGTGGAAAACTTCATGGATAAAATGGATAAAATTATGGGAGAGATGAGAGAAAGATTTGCAGTATCTGAAGCAAATCAAAATAAAATACATGAAGTGTGTGAGACACTAGATCAAACATTAAATGATCTAGGAGACAGGGTTGTGGCAGTAGAGTCAACAATGGAAACTCTCAGTAAAAAAGTAGCCACAAACCAAAAAAGTTTAAGCGCACTGAAAGAGAATGACCGTGCCATTAAAGAGAAGCTGGAATCACTGGAGAACCAGGGAAGGAGGAATAATCTAAGAATCCTGAATGTCCCTGAAAACATGGAAGGATCAGATATTAAGACTTTTATCGTCAATCTACTCAAGGAATTCTTCCCCTGGACCAAAGACAGTGACTTAAAGGAAGACTTAAAGGAAGACATCCAATGGGTCCACAGAGATCCGTTCAGGAAAACCAAAGAAAGAAAAACACCAAGAAAAATACTAATCAATTTCAAGACTTACACATTAAAAGAGAAAATCTTAAGCGAAGGCTTGAAAAGTGGAGCCCTAAATAAAGACAACTGGTCTTTCAGGATTCGATCTGACATTTGCAAAGCCACACAAGATAGGCAATGGGAACTGGGTCAACATATGCAAGAACTAAAGTCCCTTGGGGCAAATGTACAGATGAAATTCCCTGCGGCTCTCAGAATAATGTGGCGCAATCAGATGCACAATATAAGGGAGCCTCAAGAGGTAGAAAATCTTATTCAACAGATAAAAGAACAGGTTCAGATGGAAAAAACAAACTAAAAAAAAAAGGGACAAAAAAAAGAAATGAAAAGGGAAAGCGACCTTTTCAATATACAATAGTTAAAGCAAAATAAACTGGTGATGCACGGAGCTCAAATCGGGTGGAAAATTCCGCCCAAAAGAAGAAGGGTGGCTTCCTCAGGGAGGGAAACTCGATTCTCACAGATATTTAGCAATGTAAATTTTGAAGAAAAATGGGTGGGGAGCAAAATAGGGAAAAAAATCAGAAAAAATATCCTCATTAATCAAAAATTAGGAGCCAAACAGGAGTTTTATAAATCAACTACTAGCCTAGATAAGGACACTACTAAACTGAAGGAAGATGACAAAAGAAAGAACAGTTAAAGTCCTTTCGTGGAACGTTAATGGTCTTAGAACCCCTAGCAGACGAAGAAGAATCTTGGAATACTTGAAGGAAGCTGAAAGCGAAATCATCATCCTCCAAGAAACCCATCTCGTAAGCTCGGAGTGGGATCAAATAGTGAAAAAACTGACGTGGATGAATACTTGTATATACACAACACAAGACTGCAGTATAAAAGGTGTCGAAATTATCCTAAAAAAGTCTCTTAAAGCTAAGATTGAGAGTAAAGTGGTAGACAAAAAAGGAAGATGGGCAGTGATCAAAATCAGAATAGACGAACATATTCTCACTATAGTAGGCTATTATGGCCCAAACCTGGATGATCCATCTCCTCTCCAGGAACTCTATACAGAACTTCTGTCAATGCCCACCCCCATAATCATAGGGGGTGACTATAATATCATACTCGACCCAAAACTAGACAGAGCTCCACCAAGCAGACAGTTGAATCTACCAAAGATGAGGGAATGGTTAGGGAACTATAAGCAAGACCTGGATTTGGAAGATATGTGGAAACAAAAAGGAGAAAAAAGTCATCCTTTCACATTTCATAATAAAAAATTGGGCCTTAGGTCAAGGATCGACTTTTTCCTTTTAAGTAGAAACTTTCTAGGCAGCATAAAAAGTATTGAACACTTCCCAGCACACCTGTCCGATCATTCTGCGGTACAATTAACCATACTAATACCAAAAATCATAACTCCTCCCAGATGGACAGTAGAGCGAACCATTTTCAATGACCCACAGAATGTGAATCAATTAGAAACTATGACTACACAATACTTTGAAGACAATTCAGTTGGCACTCCGAGACGAATCACATGAGATGCCCATAAAACCAAAAACAGGAGAATGGAGATCAGAAAAATGGAAACTGATATTAAATCAATGGAGATACAACTAGAGACTAGATCCTATTCAGAACCAAAGGAAGCTTTAGAAGAAAAAAAACGAAAGCTCAAAGAAACCCTTACTGACTACTTAGAAGACATAGTGAAAGAAAAATGGGAAAATAGTAAACTGTCAAACCACGAATACGGGGAGAGAAGCGGGAAAATGGCCCTAAAGGAAACCCTAGTTGACCAACTAACAGAACTAATGAACAGTATTTATCTAGATCGCAGGAAAATTGCAGACTCATGGAATGACCCAACAATTAGCATTCTTTTAAAACCCGGGAAAAACCCCAAGCAATGCGGGTCATACAGACCCATATCACTACTTAATTTTGATTACAAAATATTTACGCAAATTATATCTAAGAGATTAGCAAAGGTCATGCCAAATCTGATTAATCTAGACCAGAAGGGCTTTATAAAAGGGCGACAAATTCACGAGATTACCCCTGAGCTAATCGCAGCAATAGACATAGCTACATGTAAAAAATTACCACTAACAATGATCACTTATGATGCTGCTAAAGCTTTTGATAGAGTTAATTGGGTATTTTTAAATGAAATCATCAAGAAAAATAAACTAGGTGAAAGTTTTGGCTACATAGTAAGAGAAATATATAACAACCCCAGAGCAAAAATCATAATTAATGGGAATCTGACTAGTAACATCATTATACACAGGGGCACAAGGCAAGGCTGCCCGTTGTCGCCATTACTTTTCAATCTCTACATAGAACCACTGGCATGTTCTATCAGAAAACATCAATCAATAACGCCTTTTAAATATCAAAACTGGTCAAAAAAAGTTGCATTATATGCGGACAACCTTATGATATTCACAGACAACTTTAAAGACTCAAACCCGGCATTAGAAGAAACGATAAATAACTTTGGTAGGGTTTCAGGCTATTTAATAAATCAGGAGAAAACAGAGGCGATGAACTGGAACATAAGCTTTAATATTCCATATAACAAAGACAAAATAAAATACTTAGGAATTATATTGGATAAAGAAATTGAAAAAATCCCACAAATTAACCTGAATAGAGTTGCTAAGGATATGAGAAAACTACTCAAAGTCTGGACGGGACTACCACTTAGTTTTTTGGGAAGATCAAATGCAATAAAAATGACCATCGTTGCAAAGTTCACATACATCTTTAATACAAATCCGTTGGAATTTAAAAAAGATATATTGAAGAAAATACAGGCGGAAATAGCTAGCTTTATCTGGGCCTCTAAAAGCACGAGAATAGCCTGGAATAAACTGAGGAGGAGGAACGAGCAAGGTGGAATAGCAAGTCCTGATTTATATGAATACTACAGATCATTTCAATTCAAAAATTTCAGACCCTTGTTAAAGAATCATCAATTTTATGCAAATTACCTAAAAAATTTGACGGATAGATCGGACCATTTCTTATATAAGTTTGGCCATCCAAAATTTAAAAATAAAATAAAATTAAAGATCTTACATAATGCGGTAAGGCTTTGTAATCAGATTAGAAACAATGTTAATATACCATATTAAAGTACCATGGCCCCGATATGGGACTCTCCTGGGAAGCCAGAATGCTTGAAAGACTCACTGGCAATACCACTAAAAAGAGCAGGAATTGTAAGATGGGGCCAGTTGATGGTAGAAAACTCCATAATAACATGGGATCAACTACATGAAATTACTGAAGCCAAACTATCAAAATTCAAATACTACCAACTAACCAGTTGGGCTAACACCTTACTTGAAAGAAAAGAGGGAAACGAGGATCTTGAAAATGAAATGATAAAAATATCACCAGTAAAGAAAGAAGTATCAAAATGGTACTGGGCGTTCATTGGGGCCGGAGAAGAAGATTTCTTAGTCCCCGAAACGATATGGAGAAAAGACATGCCGGACCAAGAACTAGACTTACAAACCATCTGGCTAAGATCTCTAGAAAAATGCTGGTCCTGCATAAAACCGGCCGCACTAAAAAGAAATCATATGTTCACCATACACAGGGCATATTGGACCCCAAAGAAACTATCAAAATTTAAAGGAACAAGCATAAAATCCTGCCCCAAATGTAGTGAGGAGAAGGCGGATGACACCCACATGTTCCAGAACTGCCCCGTACTCAACTCCTATTGGCATGAGATTGGTAAAACGTTGACCACGGTATTGGGAATACAGATAACTGTAAGTACTCCTCTTATTATCTTTGGAATATTTAACATCAGTGAAGTGGGCATGGGCAAGCTAACTAAAAAACAAGAAAACCTACTATTTGTACTAGTATTGTTAGCGAGGAGGGAGATCTGTATAAATTGGGTTAAAACAACACCACCCTCACACACAAACTGGTTTAATTCTGTAGTAAGACTAAATAAACTTGACAAGAAAGGGAAAAACTCCAAGAGAGTAAATTTCTGGGAAATATGGGAACAACATTTTTAGACTGGCTCTTAACTCTTTTCGGGTCTTCCAGAAAACAAATTCCAATGATTAAAGCGATGACAATAATTCCAGACAGAAATAATTTCTGTCGAGTAGCCAGGAAGGCTAGCTCCCCCTCCAACTTTCGGAATTATTGATAAAGATAAAGAGCACTGGAGATAACTGAATGGTCACAATGCCTAAAGGGATACTCCCCAAACTCAGTCGAAAATAACAGGGCAGTGAAGGCACAGAACCCGGGACCTCCGACTCCTGAAGCCTCCTTACTTAAACAATCGCAAAATGAGGAAATAAAAAAAAAATTTAAAAAAAGATCTCTCACTGCATTTCATATTCTTGTCTGGGTGTATATTTACAAGCTGTGTGCACAATCTTTGACATAGCTGTGTGTTTATAAGATAGACTCTCACAATGTTAACATCTCTCACATTACATAAAGTAAGGTCATGGGATTGCCCCATGTGAAAGGATGCATTGCTGGAAAAAAAATGTACTAACATTTTTTACACAGTTTTTCCCTGTGGTGCGCTTGAGGGCCTCATTTATGATGACATGCATCACTTTTACGCCACTGGTGCGTCACTTTTGTGACATAGC
Source organism: Lissotriton helveticus (assembly GCF_964261635.1). Classification (NCBI taxonomy): domain Eukaryota; kingdom Metazoa; phylum Chordata; class Amphibia; order Caudata; family Salamandridae; genus Lissotriton; species Lissotriton helveticus. The sequence continues at coordinate 531,367,587 of NC_136065.1, forward strand.
AGTGGTGTAAAAATTGCACCTTGTTGATTTATATTTACAAAGTGACGCATCTAGGTTGAGGCGTCACTTTGTAAAGTCTTGTGCCACATTATACGTGCGTCAGGTGTAATGTATGCAAAGGGGGCGTATTGACGCAAACAAGGCTTGTACAAATGACGCAGTGAAATCAATGAGATTTCACTGCGTCACTTTTAGGACGCTGTTGTGTCAAAATTTTGCACCTGCCTCACAGCAGATGTAAGACTGATGCAGGCCCTTTCACATAGAGCTTGCCCCATGTGAAAGGATTCATTGCTGGAAATTATTTTTTTAAATGCCATAAATTGAGATAGAATATACAAAAAAAGAGAAACATATTTACAATATGCGTGTGCAATAGTTGTGTGTTTATGCATTTTCCCACCAATGCTGTGAGAGATGTTAACATTGTGAGAGTCTACCTTATAAATATTTATATTGAGTTTTTAAGAAGCATATTGTGCTTTTGTATGATGTATATAATGGAAATGAATTTTGTTAATCAGTTAGATTTCTGCTTTGCTTTGTAGTGGTCATTTAAATGGGTTGTGCTCTGTGTTAAAAACGATTTAGTATGGAAAATGTTTTCTGGTAAAAAGTCTGGTATATATATATATATGCTTATATATAGGTGGCCTGTTTTTGGCCAGTAGAGACAGTGAAATATTATGAGCAGAGACACATATACTGCTTGCAGAGGCAGAGATGGTAAATTACATGTAATATGCTGCTTATGTGTTTAAGTTGACATTGTGAGTCAAGCTTCATTTGAAATGGATCTGGCTGAATAATATGCTTACTTGATGTCTTGAAAAATACGGAAGTACATGTTTTTTAAAGACATGGTATATTACATGTGACATTCTGGTCATCTGCCTAACATCACACTGATGGGTGAATGAAGCTTCAGTCATAGTGTTATTTTAGGCACATGAGCAGGATGTTATATGTAATGAGCAATTAATGTTATGTGTTGCATATATATAGGTGGCATGTTTTTGGACAGTAGAGAGAGTGAAATAATATGAGCAGAGACACACATACTTATTGCAGAGACAGACATGGTACATTATATCTAATATTCTGATGATGTGCCTAAGATCACACTGTGACTGAAGCTTGATTCACCCATCACTGTGATCTTAAGCAGAGTCACACATACTGTTGGCAGAGACAGACATGGTACATTATATCTAACATTCTGATTATGTGCCTAAGATCACTCTGTGGCTGAAGCTTGATTCACACATTATTGTGATGTTAGGCAGAGTCACATATACTGTTGGCAGGGATAGACATGGTACATTATAACTAAAATCCTATTAATCTGTCTAAAATAAGACTGTGAGTGAAGCTTGATATAATGAGCAACTAGAGTGCTGACATTCAGAATATATGGCAAATGTGTGACACATCTGAATGCCTTGTTGATGGAACTAAAGTAAACAAGCATTGAAAATGCAATAGATTTGGTGTGATCTGAGGCACGTGCATGATATTACATGTAATCTACCATCTCTGTCTGTGCAAGCACTATGTGTGTCTCTGCACTAATTATTTCTCCGTATCTACAGGCCAAAAACAGACCACCTATATATAAAAAAGATATAACATTAATTAGTAAATCGTTTTTGACACAAAGCAAAGCACATGTAATGTAAATGAGCCTTTTGTTGTATACTAGTGTTTATATTGTTTATTTATTGTAATTGCTATGTAATATGTTTGTAGTGGTCTATAATATGTTATTTTTTGTTTACAATCATCTATACAAACAGAGAGAAAGATGCCTTCTAAAACAAGAAGAGCCAAAAATTATAAGAGAAAATTAAGGTTTAAGGAAAAAGAAAATCAAGAACCAACCAAAATAAAATCTTCAGAGAAAAAGAAAAATGCTCCTGGTAAGCAAAGTACAAATTTTCTCAGGAAGTTATTGAAATTTGAAGCAAAAAAAAGTTTTTTAAATAAGAAGAATGAAACACATGTAATTTCGAAAAAGACAGGATGTCCTTTTACAATTGTTGACTGACTGACTGACTGAAGTATTTGTAGAGCGCCCGAATGCCGCGGCGTCTTGGCGCTGAAAGATACAGAGAGGAGGCGAAAGCAGTGGGGCAGATCGGATTAGGAAAAGAGCCAGGTCTTTAGATCTTCCCTGAAGCTCATTTTAGATTTTTGGGCACGAAGTGATGGGGGTAGCGAGTTCCATATTTTAGCCGCCTGGTAAGAGAATGATTTTCCTCCCCATCGGGCTCTGTTTATTCTGGGTTGGCAGACTAGGTCATGGGTGGCTGACCTCAGTGTTCGCGAGGGTACGTATCGGGGCAGTAGGTTATTGAAGTCGTCGGGACCCTTGCCGTGTAGAGATCTATGTACCAGGCAAAGAGCCTTGAATTGAATGTGGCGTCTAACCGGGAGCCAATGCAGCTCCCGAATTGCTTTGGACGTAGGGTGGCGTCTGGGGAGGTTCAGTAAGGCTCTGGTTGCCGCATTTTGAATTGCCTGTAGTTTGGACAGTTGTTTTTCTCCTGCTCCCAGATAGAGGGAGTTACAATAGTCTATCCGGGACATTACAAGGGCTCCCATCACCGTCTTTCTTAACATGCCCGGGAAGTAGGGTAGGACTTTCCTGAGCACCTTGATGCTGTGGAAACAGGCCGAAGTCACCTGATTCACCTGGGCTTTGCATGAGAGATCTTTGTCTAATAGGAAGCCAAGGTTTCTGACCTTGTCTATGGGGAGAGGGCAAACTCCTGCTTTGGGGGGCCACCATAGGTCATTCCAGATAGAAGGTTTATGACCGAACTCGATGACTTCAGTTTTATCTGTGTTCAGTCTAAGAAAGTTATTGCTCATCCAGTTCTTCACCTGAGCAAGGCAGTTCCTAAAGCACTCCGCCGTGGCATCGATGGATTGTGAGATGGACACAATAATTTGTGTGTTGTCGGCATAAGACACCAGTTGTAGGCCATGGGATCTAATCAGGGCAGCTAGGGGAGTGACGTGTAGGTTGAACAGTGTAGGTGACAGTGCCGAACCTTGTGGGACCCCGCCCGGAAGAGAAAATTCATCAGATTGTAGTCCATTCTAGATCACTTGGTTAGTGCGGGTGGTTAGAAAGGAGGCGATGAGGGCCAGGGCAGGGCAGGTGAAGCCTAGGGAGGTAAGTCTTTTTAGTAGGACAGAATGGTTTACGGTGTCGAAGGCCGCTGTTAGGTCTAATAGTATCAGGGCCGACTGCCCGCCTTTGTCCATGGTTTTGCGTATTTTTTCGGTGGACATGATAAGAGCTGATTCCGTGGAGTGTAGGGGTCTAAAGCCGTGTTGTGATGAATCTAGCAGCTTTTTTTCCTCCGCATGTCGCATTATTTCCTGGTTCATGGCTTTTTCCAAGATTTTTGCGGGTAGGGGCAGACAGGAGATGGGACAGTAGTGTTTGGGCTCAGAGGGGTCAAGGGTATCCTTTTTAAGAATAGGTCTGATACAGGCCATTTTCCAGTTTTTTTGGAAACTCACCTTGAAAAATGATTTTATTAAGCAGGGGGGTCAGGGTATTTGCGATGGTCTCAGGGATTAGATGAAGTACATAAAGGGGGCAGGGGTCCAGCGGAGAGCCAGATTTCATCTGGATGATTAGGTCACACACTTGCTGTTTCTCGAGTGCGGAGAAACTGGAGAAGCAGGAGGTGGTTATGAAGGTATGTCCGACTTTGTTAGTGGGTGTGGCGGATACCATGGTGCTGAGGTCTTCATATACTGTTTGTACTTTCTTTTGAAAGAAGGTGGCCATTCCATCGACAAAACACTGATCAGGACTGAAGACTGTGTCCCGGGGAGTTTTTGTTAGGTGGGCAACAGTTTTGAAAAGTTCCCTGGAGGAGTTTGCGGAGTTTTGGATTTTTTCTGTAAAGTAGGTGGATTTTGCTTGGACTATTGTAGTTTTATACTCATGTAGAATTTTTAAATATTCCAGTTTTTTTTCGTGGCTGTAGTCAGAGCGCCAAATCCGCTCTATGCGTCGGCACTTAATTTTGACTGCTTTTACCTCAGCCCTGTACCATTGAGCAGTAATGAACCGTTTTCTAGGTTTCTTTGCTTCAATTGGGGCTAGTTCATTGACTGCCTCGGTGATCCATTTGTTGAAGTTAGAGGCCCAATCCTCGCTGTTTCCACATTCAAAGTCAGGGGGATTTCTATCCAGTGTCTCGGCAAGTAGGTTGGAATCAAGTTTTTTCCAGGGACGGGTTTTTTCGGGGGGTAGGTAATTTCTGCGCAGAGTTACAGGATTTTTTGTTTGTAAGTTAAAAAAGATGGCATTATGATCCCACCATGGTACAGGGGCGATGGACATGATTTTAATGGAATTACTGTTTAAAAAGATCCCGTCAAGGGTATGCCCTGCTGAGAGAGTGGGTCTGTCAATCAGTTGCTTCATATCGAAGCTGAGAAGGTTGTCAAGAAGAGTGGCTGAGTCTGAGTCGGTTTTTGCCTCTAAGTGATAATTGAAATCACCTAGGATAGTATAGGTGACTGCGTCGAACGTAGTTTCTAAAAAAGTGTGTAAAGCTTTGGTGAAGGGACCTCTGGGGCCGGGGGGACGGTACACTAGCAGTCCCTCGAAAATCAGGCGGTTGTTCTCTTTGATCTTAAAGATCATGGCTTCAGCCTCTAAGTCTGGTTGGGGGCAGACAATTATTTTGAGGTGTGATCTATAAATGATCGCGATTCCTCCACCCGTAGATCCCGTTCGGTTTATGCATTCAACAGAGTAACCTGCGGGAGTGGCGGTGTTCCAATCAGGGCCAGAGGCATGTGATGCCCAGGTTTCTGTGAGGAACATGAGATCAGCGCTGTGGTCGATGAGAAGAGCTTCAATCTCATGTTTATGCTTCGGCATAGACCTTACATTAAGTAGTATGCATTTGAGAGATCTGTTCCTATGTAACACTGTTTTTGAGCGGTTGTCCAGATCGGTAGCCTGTGGTTGGTTAGTTACAGCATGCTGCGCTTATTTATCTGGAAGTGAGTTGGCCAGGTTAGAAGTGATGATCGATGGGATGATTGGAGCTTGAAAGCCACAGGAGGGACATGTGGGGGTAATGTCAGTGTCACTGAAGTCAGTTTTAATCAGGTGGTCTCAGGAGCGCTGGTCAAACCTACATAGATCGGATTTAGAGTATCGTAGGTCAGGAAAACGGGCAGGGTTTCTAGCACTAGGCGCGGGTCCGGCGCGGACGGGCGCAGACGGGCTTGCCTTAGGCACGCCTTCGGTGAATGCTCATGTCTTATAGAGGAGATGAGGCGTAGGTGGGGGGGCGTGGCCGACCATAGTGGGCGTGGCCTTGGGAATCCCCGTCAATGGCGTCACAAGAAAGTAGTAAGCTGCGGCAGCGATAAATCCGCTACGCGGGAAACACAGTTAGAGGTGCAGCTACAGTTTTGGGTGCCCAGGGAGCAAAGGCAAGTTTAAAAACACAGTATTACAACAATTGTTAAAAATGATTATCGAGCGATCTGTCTCCCAGCTTCCGCCTCAGGAGAGCTATATCTTTGCCGTCGCGCTAGCAGTCAGCGCATTAAGTAGGCGTAGGTGGGGGGGCGTTGAGACCGTAATGGACGTGGCCTTGGGAATCCCCATCAATGGCGTCACAAGAAAGTAGTAAGCTGCGGCAGCGATAAATCCGCTACACGGGAAACAAAGTTAGAGGTGCAGCTACAGTTTTGGGTGCCCAGGGAGCAAAGGCAAGTTTAAAAACACAGTATTACAACAATTGTTAAAAATGATTATCGAGCGATCTGTCTCGAGATCTGTCTCCCGGCTTCCGCCTCAGGAGAGCTATAGACGTGTTAGACGTGTACAAGGAGACAATATTTTGAAAAGCAATAGAAGAAGCAAACAATTTTCTGACATTCGTAGACGGATGTTTTACAACAGGATTATATCCAATTTATTAAAAAATACAAAAAGGTATAAAAAAAAGACAGCTTTTTACAAGAAAAAAAAACATAGTTAAGATCGTGGATGAAGCATTTAAAGTGAAAAATAAATTGTTTTGTTTAGTAATTAATAGAATTCGTACACTTGATACGATAATTAATGTGTTTAAATCAAAATGTAAGTGGAGGAGAGTAATTAATCGAACTAATTTTTGTGATGTTTTTTCTGGAGAATGGAAGCATAGTTCAAGTTCTGAGCCATTTTTTAATGAAGAAAGTTACTTTCAGGATAATGATTTGGTGCATGCAGTTGAAACCAGTGGTCGAGCATATGAGGTGAAGGACGGTTGTCCGGTTGAAAAAGAAGAGATTGTGCCTAGAAATTCAGAAGAGGTGTTAGCTGATGAAGTTTTAGGGAGATGTCCTAAGGCTCCAGTGTATACATGGAATTGTAGTAGTATTTGTAGTGTCCAACAGGAATCAATTGATTTGTTTCGCACTTTGTTACGGACATATACTAAGAAAACTGTGAAACAAAAAATGAAAATTTTACAAGAGTTAGATCCTTGTAGAGTGAGAGAAAAAACAGGTTTGCAAGGGCAGTCACTGGCTTGTATTTCAAGAAAAGTATGTCAGAGTGTTTTTCACCATTTTAGGATGTTAGCAGTGCATCATAATAAAGTGAGGAAATTAGTGAGAAGAATGTACTATGCAAAAAGTCCAGCACTTAAACTAAAACAGTTAAACAGTGCTCTTTTGCATGGAACTGAATTAGATGTCAAAAACATTTGTGATGAAATTGAGTTTTGTTACTTTGGTGAAAAAGAGGTTAGTGCAGAAAATGATACAGTAATGGAAGGTAATGTAGAAGAGAAGGTAGAGATTTTAAGTACAGAAAAATTTTAAAATGAAATTATAAAGTTTAAGGTCAATTCAAGTGAAAGGCCTAATTTTTCTTGTGTTTGTTGTCGACGGACTCATTATAAGCATCAGACTGGATTAGTTGATTCATATGTAAATAGCGAAAAGCTAAATAATAATGAGTGGAAGGATTTTGCAACTTATTTGTTGGTTGAAAATTGTTTTGATTTAGGCTCTGATCAACGTATTTGTACATATTGCTATAATAAATTAAATGAAAATAAAATGCCTGCTAGAGCTCTTCATAATAATCTGGAGTTGGTAGACATTCCTTCTGAATTGATGGATTTAAATACCTATGAGTCTATTCTGATTCAATGTGTGCATCCTTTTCAGGCTATTGTTCGCATGGAGCCTAAGACAGGGAAATTGCCTCCTTCAGATTTACAGAGAGGATTAAAGGGAAGAGTTGTTTATTTGCCTCTAGATTTTAAGAAAAATATTGATACCATTGGTGTTGAAAAAGTAGAAGAGGAACCTCTGGTTATTCTAGTTAATGGTGTTCTAACAAAAAGTAAGAAAATCTGGCAAAAATTAGTGGATGTTAGGAAAGTCAAGAAGGCAACGTTGTATCTGGTAAAAAAATAATCAGTACTATAAAAATGTGTATGTGGGAGATGAGGAAACAACTGTACAAGACGACACTGATGTCTCTGCTGGACAAATAGAAAAAGTTGATGTCTCTAGAAGTGAAGAAATTTACGAACATTATAGTATTCATCCATTGCATTCCAAAGAAGTAATGGGGAATGCTATTGACTTGTTTCAGATGAAAAAAGCCGAAGGAAGTCCCATTAGTGTATGGGAAGAAAGTTTAGAAGCTCATTGTTTTCCACAGTTATTTCTAACAGGTGAAGGTGGACGATATGACGACCGACCTGTTCAAATTCCTGCATCTGAATACCGGACTTCAAGATTATATGCAGAAGATCCAAGGTTTCGTCAATGCATTCCATATTTGTTCCATCTACTGTTTGAGAGTAACTTGTCTGGACTTTCCTATGCAGTAAACCATATACTGAAAAGTGGAGCACATCTACAAAATGTTTCTGCAAGGGATTTCATGGATAAAGTGAAACTGCAAGACAGTGTTTTGGAATGTCATCTAATTAATCTCATGGCATGTCAGCGTGGTACTAACGAGTATTGGTACCGTCGTCATGGGGAATTGAAATGTATGATAGAAACTTAGGAACTCCTACATGGTTCCTCACTCTTAGCTGTGCTGAGTATGCTTGGGAAGACTTACTTGAATTTCTACGAGAGGCAAATAAAAACATTAAAAATATTGAATTCAAGACACCTGGAGAACTGTGCTCTTTGGATCCAGTTAATGTATGCAGGTATTTCAATCATAGGTTTGAAGCTATGATGTCTTTTATTACAAACAAACAAAATCCTCCGCTTGGAGAGGTGTTGGATTTCTTTTGGAGAAAGGATTATCAAGCAAGAGGCGCTCCTCATATACATATGCTGATATGGATTAAAGATGCACCTAAATTTGGAACAGATTCAGATGAGAAAGTGATGAGTTTCATTGAGCAGTATTCTACATGTGCTGTTCTGAAAAGTACAGACGAAAACAATTTAAGACAGCAAGTTTTACACTTTCAAACCCATCGTTGTGGGAAATACTGTCGTCAAGAATACAAATCCAAAGACAAGTTCTAAACAAAATGTCATTTTGCATTTCCACGTTCAGTAACATCGAAAGGAAGAGTCAACAATTTTATGTCTTCTGTGTGGCATACTGTGACAAGAAAATCACCCAAAAATACATACAACCTAAGAAGAAATGAGGAATCCAAATACATAAATGACTACAACCCAGTCATTTTGTCCATGTGGAATGCTAACATGGATATTCAATATGTGGCTAACAACTCTATTGCTGTGGCTTGATATGTGACGTCTTACATCAGAAAATCAGAAAAGATGGAACTGAAGGAAATGTGGGAAGAAATTTCACATGAAAAGAGTCTAAGCAAGAAATTATACAGTTACAGTCTAAAGATGTTGTCGCATCGTGAAATTGGAGCGTATGAATGTTCTGATCGGTTGTCATCAGCAAGTCTATATGCCAAATCTAGAACCATTATTTGGGTGAGTCTAGGTCTTGCTGCAACACGAAACCGAGTTTTAAAATCTGTACAAGAAATTGAGTATTTGGCGGAGAAAGAACCAGACAGTACATATATTTTGAAGACAAACATGTTGGATACATACTATCCAAATAGAAGTACTCACCTTGAGAACGCTTGTCTCTATGAAGTTCTGCAAACCTACACTTTTAAAAGGAACGTCACAGAAGACATCAGTAAAGGTGTATATGCTGCAATTGGATGTGAAGGCTGTTTAGTAAAACAAAGAAAAGGCCATTTGATTAATCATCGAAAATTGAGTTGCGATTCTCCAGACAATTACTTAACACTTTTACAACTCTTTAAACCTAGGCGTAGAGAAGAGGAACTACTTGGAGATTTTCTTACTTATGGAAATTCGTTCAATGCAACCAAAGATACCATAGAATGTCCTGTTTTTTCAAGTTATCTGCAAATGTTGAACGAGGAAATACAGCAAGAAGCTACAATTGCAGCAGAGATTGCTAGAGACAGTTCTCAAGACAGTTAGAGTTCTGCTTCATTGAGTCAGGATCCACTAGGAGGACCAATTATACAAAATGAAGCTGCCACTGCCATGGATGACGTTGAAAGAGCCATGGAACAAGCTCAGGAGGATGGAGTTGATTTAGAAGATTTGGAAAAAGAACTAAACATTGAGCAGAGACAAATATATGACCAAGTCACACAACAAATTGAGCATGGTTTATCACATGAGGAAAAAAGAGTGCTCATGTACATCATTTGTGCCTATCCGACTATATGTCAGTGGAGAAGCAGGAACTGGGAAAAATTTCCTGATTAAAGTGATTGCAACATATTTGCAGACAACATCGCTCTCTTGTGTTGTTACTGCTCCAACTGGGTTGGCAGCACACAACATTAAAGGAATTACTTTACACCGCTTATTGATGCTGCCAGTGGAGCATGATAACAAATTACAATACCACACGCTATCTGGAGAAGCTTGTTGTGAAGTTTCAAGAGTACTAAAGAAAATGAAACTTCTTATCATTGATGAAGTAAGCATGGTATCAAATGTAATGCCTGCTTTTGTGCATTTAAGAATGCAAGAAACTCCTAAAACAGTTTATGATGTGTTATTTGGAGGCAAACACATCATTGTTTTTGGAGATTTACTGCAACTAACTCCAGTGAAAGGACAGCCAGTGTTTAAAATGCTTACGCATGAAGATACCAGGAGGTGCTTAGGAAGCATAGGAAATGTTAACATATGGCTAAATTTCAAATATCCAGAACTGCTTCAAAATATGCGACAGACAAAGGATGAAGATTATAAAAATATTCTACAAGATGTAAGAATTGGAAAACTAACTGAGCATGGCAAAGAATCTTCTCAAGCACGATTAATTTCAAATTTGTTTCCAAAGGAAAATATTCTCCCAGAGAATATTTTTAAGAAAATTCCTGAAAACAAGTCTGTCATATGCTTGATGCCAACTCTGCAAGAATGTTCAATCTTCAACACCAAAATGTTAACGTTGAAAAATCAAGAGATTGTGAAACTGGAAGCTATTGATAAAATAGAACATGAAGGAGCCACTATTATTTTGTCAGAAAAGTTGAAAACAAAATTGGATTCTTTAGAGAAGACAATATCCAAAATTGCTGGTATGGAAAAGACTCTGTATGCATCTTTAAATTGTCGTATAATTTTACGACATAATTTACATGTGGAAAGAGGTTTAGTAAATGGAGCGATGGGTCATGTTGTAGATTTTGTGAATTACCGAAATAGAGATGGAATTGAAATTATAAAAATTAAATTTGATGGTATTGAAGAAGTACACAAATCACTTGTTGTTCTGCTCGCTTTTTGCTAGTGAAAGATTTATATGTCTGCAGAAAACAGTTTTCTGTTTCTTTAGCATATGCAGTAACTATTTATGAATCTCAAGGTTTAAGTGTTGATACTGCTTTGGTGAATATTGGAAATTCTGTGTTCAAGGAGGGCATTGCATATGTTGCTTTATCTCGAGTGAGAACTTTATCTGGATTATACTTGATTGATTTTGATGAGACAAAGATTAATGCAGATCTAAATTGTGTAAAAGAATATAATAGGTTAAGAAGAGAGTATGCTCCAAATTTACCTCAATATCCTCTGTTTGAAAAGCGTGTAGGAGGCCAAAAAAAGAAGAAATGAGAAAAATTGTAGTGAAGTTGTAGCAAAAAGAAAAAAATTAGATGAATCAGTAATTGTAAGCAGAAAGGAAATACATGGATTCAGTTAAAGATGTTGTTGGATTTCAGTTTGAAAATAGTTCTGGTGTCAACTGCTATGCTAATGTAGTGGTTAATGTTGTTTTCTTTCTCCAAACTGTAAAAGAACAGATTGCTGAAAATCGTGATCAAACACTTTGTTGTTTATTAAATTCTGTGTTGGGGAAAGGTAGCAGTGATAGAACAAAAATACAAACTGTTTCTGAAATTCGAAAGGTTTTAGACATATGTTCTGGTCTAAATCAATTTTCACAGAATATTCAGCAAGATTGTCAGGAATTTCTAATGTATATGCTTGTTGTTTTACAAGATGAAGGAGTAGATGTAGAAAATCTTTTTGGCCTTTCTTATAAATGGCAACATGATTGTGACAATTGCTCCTTTTCAAGTAGTACTACAGTAGACACTGAAAGATTTATATATTTGACTTTACCAGACTGCAAATAAGTGTCTTTTAATAATCTAGTTAGAGCAGCAAATCAAAATATGGTCTGTAGTCAATGTAAATCTGAAATGCAATCAACTTTATTTTTAATAAGATATGGACAGTATGTTATTTTAATGTTCCAACGATGTAGACCTGATGGGACTAAATTGACAACAATAATTAAAAATGTTGTGGCTTCTCAATTATCAATTTCAGGAAGAACCTTTACAACTGCAGCAATTATTTACCATGATGGTCCTTCAACAACATCAGGACATTAAACAGCTTATTTAAAATGTCAAAAAGGTTGGCAGCTCTGTAGTGATACTCAATTGACTTTCAAACAACGTTTGCCTTCTGACTTACTAAATTCTTACCGGGTGTTCTTACAACCGAAATTTTAGAGAAGGTAATTGGCCTATGAAGATTGCAGCAGTTAATATAACTTAGTTTGCTCTTCAAAATTACTTTCTGAATGAGAGTGATGAAGGTAATAAAAAACATGTAGTTCTCATAGAGATAGTATATGTTTATTATATAAAGTGTGCTGTGAGTATTATAGGAATGATTTATTAAATGTAAGCTAGAGATGGAAGTAAAACTCTTGTTTCATAACGTGAAAGATGTTGGAGCTTTTCTTTCAGAAAATCAGGTAAATGAGACATTACGAAAACAGTGGACTAATTTTCATAAAAAAGGACTTTCCATATACTATTTGGCCTCCTGGAAAAGTGGATGGATCAAAATTGAGTTTAGATATGGTTTTTAAAAAATTACATTATTTAAGTAATTATTTAATGGGTTTTTTAAACACAATCATTTTGATTGTGGTTTTTTTTTGCCCGCTGGTATATGATGAGTACTTTTGAAGTCACTGTTTTAAGTGAAATTCAATATATTCTGAGAACAGCAAAAATAAACCATTTAACATGTTGTTGAAATTATTTTGTATTTTGTATTATTAAATATATATTATTATCCCATTCTCTTATGCTCACTTACCTATTTCCACCCATATATCACTTCTCTTAACTCACCCTCACTGGCCTTTTTTGACTCTCCCTCACCTCCCTTACCTTATTCCATTTTCCACACTTATTCTCATTAACCACTGCTTCACGGCTCATTACCTCTCTCCCATCCACCAATTTCCAGCTGTCAGTCACTCTACTTCAATCCCCTTCCCTTTGTTTCTTTTCTTTATTACCTCAATAATTCTCCTTCTCTCATTCACCTTATTACACTTCACTCACTGCTTTTCTCACTTCCTCTGTCTTCTCACATCCTCACTCCCTTTCCCTCACAGCCTGTCTCTTAGCTTCAGTCTCTGGATCCTCTCACTGTCTCACTCCTCTTCCGTCATGCTTACTCCCTAAAACTGACCCACACTCCCTTCCTTACCTTTCTTTGCTCTCTTACTCAGTTCCTTACTGTCACTCTTTCCTTCACTACCTCTATTTTCTCACTCCTTCACTTCCTTTGTCTCAAGCTCACTTGCTTTTATCCTCTCTTTATTTTCCCTTTTTCATCAACCTCCCTGCCCTTCACTCACCCTCCCTTACCCCTGTTAATCTCCTACTTTGTCTCTTGTATTGTAAAGTATATATTATAAATATTGTAACTTATTTTGTTTTGTCCTTCACAGATATAAATTTAAATGAAAATATAAAACTAAGTTGACATTACTTATAAGGTAAGTTTGATGTACAATATTTATTTTCTCTATACTGTTTTCCATAACCTCACTACTCTTCATTGATATTCCCACACCTCTGTTTTCTTATAGCGCTTGCCTCACTTATTCTAAATCCCCACATTTACTCTCTTTTTTTACACTCTTTTCTTACTCTCACCTTCTTTCATGCCTACTCTTTTACTTTCTTTCCTCTGTCTTCTCTTACTTCTTTGTTTTATTTTTTTCCCTTCCTTTACTGTCCTTACTCCACTTCACTAATTCCTTCTCCTACTCCCTCTGTCCTCTTACTTCTACACTCCCCTTACCTCATTCTGTCTCTGTTAGTCTCATTCTCTCTGTCCCCTTAGTCTCTCACTCGTCTTCTGTCGAGATCACTCCCTATAACTTAGTTATAGTCACACACTAACCTTTTTTGATACCTTCTCTTTTACTTACCTTCCTCTCTCTTCCCATCCTTTGCTCTTTCATTCTTTTCCTTTCTCTTACACTTCTTACTCCACTTCAATAACTCCTTTTCTCAAATCCTCTGTTTTCTAATTTATTCACTCCACTTTTCCCAGTCTTTTTTTATTACCCTCAAATAATTTCCAGCAATGCATCCTTTCACATTGGGGCAAGTCCCATGTGAAAGTACCTGCATCAGTCTTACGCCTGCTGTGAGGCAGATGCAAGATTTTGACACAACAGCGTCCTAAAAGTGACGCAGTGAAATCTTATAGATTTCACTGTGTTACTTCTATGACTTTTCCTTGCGTCAATACGCCCCCTTTTCATACATTACATCTGACGCAGGTATAATGTGGCGCAGGGGTTTACAAAGTGACGTATCTACCTAGATGTGTCACTTTGTAAATATGACTCAACAAGGTACAATTTTTACACCACTTGTGCGTCAAAAAAAGTGAGGCACCGGCAGTGTAAAAGTGACACTTGGCCTCATAAATGAGGCCCTGAAGCGCAACACAGAGAAAAACAGTGTAAATAATTATAGTAAAAATTGTTTTTCAAGAAATGCATCTTTTCACATGGGGCCAGCCCCATGTGAAAGGGCCTGCGTCAGTCTTAGGCCTGCTGTGAGGCAGGTGCAAGATTTTAACACAACGGCGTCCTGAAAATGACGCAGTGAAATCTCTTAGATGTTACTACATCACTTGTACGACCCATCTTTATGTCAATACACCCCCTTTGCATGCATTATACCTGGTGCAGGTATAATGTGGCGCAAGGGTTTACAAAGTGACACATCTACCTAAATGCATTACTTCGTAAATATGACTCAACAAGGTGCAATTTTTACACCACTGGTGCGTCACAAAAAGTGACGCACGGCGGCGTAAAAGAGACACATGTCCTTATGAATGAGGCACTGAAGCGCACCATAGGGAAAAACAGGTCTTCTCTTTTATTTTATTTCCTTTCTCTTGTTTTAATTCATTGTTTTATATATTTCCCTTATTTTATTCTCCTGACTCCACTTCAATTACTACTTCTTTTTCTTTGTCTGTCTTCTTAGTTCTACGCTCCCCTTCCTTTAATGTCTTTCTGTTAGCCTAATTCTTTCCATCCCCTTAGTCTCACACTTTTCTTCTGTCACGCTCACAGCCTATAGCTCGTCCATACTCCTACACTCACCTTCTTTCAGACCTTATACTTTACTTTCTTTCCTCTCTTTTCCCATCCTTCACTCCTTCACTCTTTTTACTTTCCTTACTCCTCTTTCTGCAGTTCAGTAACTGCTTCTGTCAATCCCTCTGTCCTCTAACTTACTCACTCCCCTTTTCTCACTCTCTCTGTGTTACCCCCATTCTCTCCGTCCTCTTAGTCTCTCATTCCTCTTCTATCATGCTCACTCCCTATTACTGAGCCATACTCTCACACTCATCTTCTTTCAGACCTTCTCCTTTACGTTCCTTACTCTCTCTACACTCCACCTTACCTCATTCTCTCTCTGTTAGTCTCATTCTGTCCGTCTCTTTAGTCTCTCGCTCCTCTTCTGTCAAGCTCACTCCCTATAAATTAGTTATAATTACACACTCATCTTCTTTCAATCCCCCTACTTCACTTCCCTTCCCCTCTCGTCCCTTTTTTTGCTCCCTCACTCATTTTCCTTTCCTCTCTCACTAAAATTAGGACTGGGGATGGCAGTGGTGGTTCTCTAATGCTCAAACAATGATCATAATACTTTGTTCCCCGTAACAAAATACGGCATCACAATTTTTGCATTTGATGGTGGCCTCATTAAAAACAGGCTGGATATTTGGGATCAGCTGCTCTGGTCGCCCCCTGACCGATGCAGTTATTCCTCTAGTTGAAGTAGAGGCACTATTTCTTGGAGCCTCTCGTGCCAGAGCCCTGACACTCTTTCGGGCATAGTTCTGGGCGTGCCTCCTCTGCACGTTCCGAATCATAGTTTGATTACCAAAATTGTACTTCATTCTTGGGTCTTTCCTGCAAAATATAGTATGGCACATATTGAACTCCACGTTTGCAGTATTACAATTCACTGTCTTCTGAAAATACAAAAAATGGCGGCGATAGTGTACATTAGAGAGAAATAGTGAGAGAAAGAAGGCATGAGATGAAAAAGAGATGTGAAATGCACATTGGAGAAAATATAGTGGGAGAAGGGAAGTAACTGTGAGTAAACTTACTATGTAATACAGAAATGTTGCACTCTGTACTATAAGTCTCACTTTATACCACAATCATTTCACTACTATTTCATAAATTTAAAATACAATAACAGAAAAATGTCTCAAACAATTTATAATTTATAAATATAAATGTATTCTTCAGAATTTTCATTATTTAGAAGTACTTCTAGCATTAATTGATCAGGAATCTCCTCATACACAACTCTTCATAAATGACTCCTGGAACTCAACATCGTCCAAACATTCCATTAATTCAGCATCCAATGTTTTATCATTAAAATCCTCCATTCCATCTTCTCTCAAAAGAAGGTCTTCTACATGGATAGTATTATGAATAGGATCATTTGAGACCTCAATCAAACTCTCCTCAACAAAGGTTGCAGAAATTTCAAAATTAATATTAATGGTGTCCTCATTCCAATTTCTTGCTGTAAATAGCAGAAAAAAAATCACTTTAATTTATCGTTTTTAGTAATAGATAATATTAAACTAGCTTTATGAAGTATTAAATTCCCCTTACAAATTAACAACTCACCTTTTAGAAAGGAGTAGAAGAGATAATACTGTGTAAATTTCACACCAGAAATAGAACACCAAATATTCAAAGAGTACTATCACAAAATGGCTGTGTTTACCTCTCATTAGAGAACCATTTCATTAGTAGAAAACCAATGAAACTTCATCACACACGAATTCAAAACCAAAATACATTTTAATTTGTTGTAAATTTCAAAAGCTAATTGGCTCTTGGGTGTCTGTAAACATTCTAAATGGTCTGCATAGTCCACCATCTTGTGACTCTGAAGAACAGAAATTGAAGAGGTGAAAAATAAATGGGGAAATAATTAAAAAGGGGCAGAATAGACACCCCCTGACCCCCTAGGTTTTCTGAGGGGGCCTAGAAGGACTGAAACTCCTTAGCACACGTTAGATAATTCAGATTATACACATAATTTTCATCATACAACAAAATACATTCTTGTACGTGCCTAGAAAGTAATGAAGCTCATGGTCAATGTTGAGCCCTAGGTCCACACTTCTCAGAGTTTGTATCCAAGTTGCCTCCCTCCTTCTCAGTGCCAATTCCCTGTTTCCCCCCCTTGGATGGGTGGGTACATGTTCAAAACCATAATATTGAAATGAGTGGTTTAATGTTTGTGCAGGACAAATGGACATGTGTGCAGCTACTGAGTAGCGCATGTCTCCCTGTTTCACTGCCCTGATATGTTCATTTATTCTATCTCTCAATGGTCTTTTTGTGCTTCCTATGTATCTTTTGCCGCATTTACAGTCAAGGGCGTACACCACAAATTTGGTAAGACAGTTTATAGTAGTACGGATGCTGTATTTCTTGCCATTTGGTCCATCAAACTCCTTTCTTTTTTTGTAAGCCCATTTGCAGGCTGCACATTGCCCACAGCTAAAAAATCCTAGTTCTGTGAGCCAGTTAGTCTTAGTTGCGCTAGTTGGATAACTCGGGCTTAATATATTTCTCAGTGTTGTGCCTTTTCTGTAAGTTTGTGTAGGCCTCTCTGTTATGTACTTGGTCAGTGTTGTGTCCTTCTTAAGGAAGTGCCAGTGTTTGTTAAGGCTTTTGCGTAGGACTGTGGACCAGTTGTTGTATCCCGTTACTAATCTGATCTTGTCTTCTTTGTTCTGTTGTTTAGTTTTTTCTTTTAGTGTGTCCATTCTTGTGATTCCATCTATTCTATTTACTGCCTTTAGTAATTGTTTTTTGTTGTATCCTCTGTTAAGAAATCTTTGGACCACCCCCTGTTTTTGGTCCTCGAATTCTTTATCCTTGCTGCAATTACGGCGTGTTCTAACCAGCTCCCCGTAGGGGATTGCTCTTTTTTGGTGTTCAGGGTGTGCACTTGTTGCGTGCAGTAAGGCATTGCAAGCTGTGCTTTTCCTGTAGAGTCTGCTTTGTATTGTTTTGTTCTCTATGTAAAGTTCTACGTCTAGGAATGGGAGTTTGGTGTTACTATATTCCATAGTGAACTTTATGTTTTGGTCATTGTCATTTAAAAATTGATGAAATTCATGTAGTTTCTCTGTTGTGCCCATGCAGATCATGATACAGTCATCAATGTACCGTCCACAGAACAGTATGTCATTATTCCATTCGGAGGCTGGTGGGCCCCATACTCTCTTCTCCTCAAACCTTCCCATTACTAGGTTGGCATATGAGGGCGAGAATCTAGAACCCATAGCCACACCCTGTTTTTGCCTGTACCATTTGTCTTTGTATAAGAAGACGTTATTGTCTAGTATGGTTTCAACCATTTCCAATATCATTTCAGTGTGTGACCAAGCACTGGCAGGTCGTCTGGATAGCATTCTTCTTACAGCATTTAGTCCTGTGTCCCTTTTAATGCAGGTGTATAAGGAGACTACGTCTAGTGTGACTAGCAGCATATTGTCCTCCCATGGTAGGTCTGCCATGGTTCCTAAGATATGTTTGGTGTCTCTGATATAAGATGGAAGGTTCAATACCAGAGGTTTTAGAAAAATGTCCACATACTCCGATAGTTTTTCGGTTGGACCTCCTATACCCGATATTATCGGTCTACCTGGAGGGAAAATATGGGGTTTGTGTACCTTAGGAACTGTATATATGCATGGGTATCTGGGTCGGTTAGTTTTCAGATACGCTAGTTCGTTATCATTAATTAATTGCATCCCATGCCATTTTTTTAAAAGAGTGTTGATATACTCTGTTAATTTCCATATCGGGTTTGTTGTGATTTCCTCATAACATTCGGTGTTGTGTAGTTGGGTGGGGATCTCATTTTCATAGTCATTAGTTCGCATTATCACCATGTTGCCTCCTTTGTCTGCCTCTCTTATTGTCAGGTCTTTGTTCTGGCTCAGTTGTAGGAGTGCTTTTCTCTCACCATTGGATAGGTTATCTCGGTGTGTGTGTGTTACCGTGTTTCTTGAGTGGTGTCTGTCTAAATCTGCTGACACTGATTTAAAGAATTGATCAATGTTGTTGCCTGCTGTGAGTGTTGGTGTCCATGTGGATTTGTTTTTTAATCTGCTAGTGATGTTGTAATCCATATTGACATCTAGATCCCTCATAATTCTATCTGTTAGTATCACCTCATCTTCACATTCAGTTATTGATAATAGGAGTCTAGTGTCCACAATATCTTGTATACAATATTCGCCACTTGAAACTACGCCCAAATTTTGCTGCAATTCTTTATTTGCTGGTTTATTTAGTTCAAAGTGTATTTTCAGTTTCAATCGGCGCGTAAACTTAAACAAATCAACCTTCGTAGTACAGTAGTCACCAACATTATTCGGACAAAAACTCATGCCTTTCTCAAGAATCGATATCATGTCATTGCTGAGATCAAAGTCACTCAAATTCATTACTGTAACATTTCTTATTTCTTCTGAGCCTGGTTCCAGGATCTGGTTTTCATTCCCTGCCTGTTTGGACCTGCTCCCACCTCTCTTTCCTCTCCTTGTTTTCCTGGTTGCCCTGTAAGTCTGTTCTCTCTGTTGCCTTTCTTGATTCTGTTGATCTCTAATAAAAAACTGTTGTTAGGGTCTGCTGCACTAGTTGCTCCCATCAGTCCCTCACTTTCACTTTCACTAGTGTTGATGGTATCTAGGGAGGTCATGCTAGAGCTAACCGAAATGTTCTCACTCTGATTTTGGGGTTTAGTTTTAGGGACTAGATGGTCATATTTCTTAGCGAAAGTCAATACCCTTCCACTTGCATAATCCCTTTCGTCTCTCTTAAGTTTCCTACTTTTCCGTAGTTTTATATCCACGACATGTCATTGTAATACAGTCAAACAACTTAATAATGATATTAATTGAAAACTGTGAAAGAAAAGTGGCCAAGCTACAACAGGATATTGATAAACTTGAGGCAGACATCAAGGAATTTAACATGCCAGATGTAACCTGCAAAAATTATCAGATTTTGAACGACATATTACAACGACATGTCGTGGATATAAAACTACAGAATTTTTTATTATTAATTAATTTAATATTTTTTTTATCAAAATTAGGGCTGGGAACGGCAGCGATGGTTATCCAATGCTCGAACCATGAGCAGAACACTTTGTTCCCCATAGCAAAGTAACTTATCGCAATATCTGCATTTAATAACGCCTTTATTAAAAGCAGGCTGAATGTTGGGAATCTGCTCTTGTGATTGCTCCCTCCCTGATGCAGTGTGTCCTCCGGTTGAAGTAGAGGCCCCATCACTGGGAGCCTCTCGTGCCAGAGCCCTGACACTCTCCCGGGCAAAGTTCTGGGGGTGCCTCCTCACGACATGTCGAATCATCGTCGAGTTTCCAAATGAATATTTCTTTCTGGGGTCACCCCGTGACAGGACAGTGTGACAAATCCTGCCCTCCACCTTTGGAGCATTTACTTTTTTCTGGCCATTTGGAATAGAAAAAAACTTCCATATGAAGTGTTCTTTTATTTTCGGCTGAGGAACCTCTTCATCCAGAAATCCCTCTGACTCATCTTCACTGCTGGATGCTCTGGCAGCCATGGTAATCCAAGATATTAATTCAGCAAAGAGCCGACAGCAAAAAGAGAGGTCTTGCAGTCACAAAAGTGAAAGAAGAAGTGAAAGAAATGGGTGGGGATTTAATTATTTGTAAAAAGAATTGGTAGCAACCAATGAAAAGAGTTATTTTAAGGTCACATGACTTGACGCGCTTACGCTACGCGCACCGGAGCGCTTCCGGGGGCGCTCACGCGGCGCGAACGTAGGCGCTTCCGGGGGCACTTACGCGGCGCGCCTCAGTAACGTTTTGATAGCTTTACGGAAATGCAAAATCCTTTTCATTTCGTAAATCAAAAATACTGCTTTTATAAGTTTGGTACTAAATGTCTTCCATTATTATTTACTTTTCATGCATATTTTTTTTTACGAACGCCGAAATAGCGCTCTCGGTGCGCTCTCGGGAGAGCTTTCTGGTGCGCGCACCCTGAGCGCACCAGGAAAAAATGTAAAAAAAATATATATACATTGAACAAATATTTTTTTTTCCCAAAAATATAATTAATAGTTACAAAAAACAGGTAATACAAAAAATAGTAGGTTACAAAGTCAATATACAAAGGAATTAGCTTTTAAAAAACTATAAAATTCACTCAAAAAACCATAGGTTTCACAAACATTATAGTTAGGAATTAGGTTTTAAAAAAACCTTTGAAATTCACTAAAAAAAACATAGGTTTCACAAACGTTATAGTTAGGAACTAGCATTTAAAAAACCTTTCAAATTCACTGAAAAAACCATAGGTTTCACAATCATTATAGTTAGGAATTAACATTTAAAAAACCTTTGAAATTCACTGAAAAAACCATAGGTTTCACACCAGTTATAGTTAGCTGAACATTTTACTCATACAAAACCATTGAAATTCACACATTATAGTTAGTTGGACTCACTATAACTCGCGCGCCCGCAATCCACTGCTGATGATGTCACATATTACATCTTTCATGACATGGTCAGTGACATCACTGATGACATCACTGATGACATCTCAAATGACATCACTGATGACATTAATGCTAGATGTAAACTCCAAATTGAGACCATTGACACTCAATTCCCTGGCAAAATCTCTTGCTTCCTCCTCCATCCCTTTTCCAAACAAAGAATAAATCATCCATATAGCGGAGGTATAGGACAATGTTCTGCTCCATGGTGCCCCTAAGTTGCTGCATGAGGACCTGTTCCTCCCACAGTCCCATGTGCAAACATGCGTAACTGGGGGAGAAACAGGCCCCCATCGCAACTCCTCTAGTTTGTTGAAAAATTTGATTGTTTAAAACAAAGAAATTCTGTTCTAGGCACATTTGTATCATGGACAGTAACATCCTGTTATTTGCAGCACAGTTAATTGGTATTCTGTCAAGGAAATGTTCAATGGCCTTCAGCCCATCATGATGTCTGATAGATGTGTATAGGGCCGACACATCCAGTGTCATCAAAAACATCTCTGGACCCCACACCACATTTTCGATCTTCCGGATGAAATCCGAGGTATCCTGCACATAAGATCTTAGTCCCCTGACCCAGTCCTGAAGAAAAAAATCAATATACTTTGATACATTCTTCAATGAGCTATTGATTGCTGAGATTATGGGTCTCCCAGGAGGTTTTTTAGAGTATTTATGAATGTTGGGGATTAAATAAAAGGTGGGGATCACCGGGTGTTCTTTTTTTAGAAAACGGAATTCATCTTGTGATATCAATCCACCACTCCTCCAAGCATGGAGTTTAGCATGTCGATCAATCCACTTGGCTTTGACAATCGATATATTGCTTTTTCTGTAACAAGAGGAATTGCCCAATTGCAAATCAGCTTCTGCCAGATACAGTTGATGCGGCCATAAAACTATATTTCCACCCTTGTCAGCTTGCCGCACAAGAATA
Source organism: Lissotriton helveticus (assembly GCF_964261635.1). NCBI lineage: Eukaryota > Metazoa > Chordata > Amphibia > Caudata > Salamandridae > Lissotriton > Lissotriton helveticus. Next base: position 531,390,035 of record NC_136065.1, read on the forward strand.
TCACAATTTTGCTCAGGCTTATTCACCAGCTGAAAATAGCACCGATTTTGATTGCTGAAGGCATACCTTTTTCTATTGGTGGAGATATACAATTTTTTAAGACCCTGTATGACCAAGTCCTGAGATACATCTATGTTATCATGCAACATTACTGGCTGAAAAACTGATTTAGGCTTAAATGGAGTTGCATAACGGCTCATCTCTTCAATCCTCATGTCACCTGCCACGTGATTATCCTCCTCATTTTCATTTTGTAGTGCCCAAATCTTTTCAAAAGCTTCTCGGTCCTCCACATTTAGCAGCGATTGACTTTTTATAGCCTCCGGAGTTATCTTTTTCTTAGACACCTGTCGATGAAATTTACTTAGTTTCAATTTCCTGATGAACCTGAAGGTGTCCATTCTTGTGCCAGCATAATAAAAATTGCATGGGGGACAATACGAAAGTCGTAAGTTCAGAACCGATTCTTCTCCTGGACTTAACCTCACATCCGTTAGGTTAATTATTGTGTTGGGGTCGCTGCTGTCGCCACGGAGTGATTTCGAATTGTTTCCAGCGTTCTCTTGCCGGTTTCTTTCCCCTGATTCCACTTTCTTTTGCTCCTTCTGTGCCTTTGACTACGCTTATAGTTTTGTCTTTGGCTTGGTTTCCAGCCTGCACCCGAGGACGCAAGGTGTCTCTTCGATCCTGGCAGAGGTAATTGACTTCCTCTGCCAGTGAAAGTTTGGTAAAGCCCAGCTGTTGTAATGTGGCCGCCTCCCCTTCAGTTTAGCTTTCAGCTGCTGAGCTCAGGTCCTAAGCTGAAATGGACGAGGTAGTCATTTCCCTTGAGGCTCTCTGTTGTGAATTACTGTTTCTAGCCTTAACCGCATTATAGCGGCGTGCAAATGTAAAAATTTGCCAATTTAAGTAATCAAGACGATCTCTCTCAAACTTAAAAGTTTTTCTCTTTTTGATGACATTATCATCCTTTTTCAATCTGGTCATCATGTCTTCTATTAGCTTACGCAATTGGCCCCCAGGGACCCTCAGTATTCAAGGGGAATTAGTTCCCCCTCTGCAAACGCACTAAGGGGCGCATTTGCAGAGTGGTGCAGGGAGGGGGCAGGACTTGAAGTGATGGATTGCACCACTCTGCACACGCGCCCCATTGCAGAGGAGGAACTAATTCCCCTTGAATACTGGGGGTCCCTGGAGGCCAACTAGCCCACCAGGAACCTCCAGTATGCGCCAGGGGGCTGCGTTGCAGAGAGGTGTAAAAAGGGGCGTGGCCTCTTTACACATCTCTGCAAGGCAGCCCCCTAGCGCATACTGGAGGTTACTGGGATTATTTCCCCCTCGGCAAACGTGCCAGGGGGCGCATTTGCAGAGTGGTGCCTTTACGTTTTTTTTTTGGGGATCGGCAGGGTGCGTGTACCCTGCATGTATCCCGGATGTAACTTTTTTTTTTTTTTAAGATTTGGCCTTGGGGGTCCTTGTGGGACCCCCTGAGCAGGCCTAGGGGGTCAGGAACCTCCAAGTATGTGCCAGGGGGCTGTCTTGCAGAGAGGTGTAAAAAGGGGCGTGGCCTCTTTACAGGTCTCTGCAAGGCAGCCCCCTGGTGTGTTTGCAGAGGGGGAACTAATTCACCTTGAATACTGAGGGTCCCTGGGGGCCAACTAGCCCACCAGGAACCTCCAGTATGCACCAAGGAGCTGCATTGCAGAGAGGTGTAATGAGGCCACGCCCCTTTTTACAACACTGTGCAAAGCAGCTCCATGGAACTTACTGGAGGTACCTGGTGAGCTAGATGGCCCTCAGGGACCCCCAGTATTCAAGGGAAATTACTCCCCCCTCTGCAAACACGCCAGGGGGCGCGTTTGCAGAGTGGTGCAGGGATGGGGCAGGGCTTGAGGTGACGGATTGCACCACTCTGCAAACGCGCCCGCTGGCGCGTTTGCAGAGGGGGAACTAAGTCTCCTTGATTACTAGGGGTCCCTGGAGGCCAACTAGCCCTCCAGGAACCTCCAATATGAGCCAGGGGGCTGCGTTGCAGAGAGGTATAAAAAGGGGCATGGCCTCTTTACATGTCTCTGCAAGGCAGCCCCCTAGCACATACTGGAGGTTCCTGGTGGGCTGCTTTGCCCCCAGGGACCCCCAGTATTCAAGGGGAATTATTTCTCCCTCCGCAAACGTGCCAGAGGGCGCGTTTGCAGAGAGGTGCCTTAATGTTTTTTGGGGGGGATTACGCGTACCCTGCGCTTATCTCTGGGATTTAAAAAAAATAGTAATAATTTTTGGGGCCTTGGTGGTCCTTGTGGGACCTCTTGAGCAGGCCTAGGGGGTCAGGAACCTCCAGTATGCACCAGAGGGCTGCCTTGCAGAGAGGTGTAAAAAGGGGCGTGGCCTCTTTACACGTCCCTCCAAGGCAGCCCCCTGGCGCATTTGCAGAGGGGGAACTAATTTCCCTTGCATACTGGGGGTCCCTGGGGGCCAACTAGCCCACCAGGAACCTCCAGTATGCGCCACGGGGCTGCGTTGCACATAGGTAGAGGTGTAATGAGGCCCGCCCCTTTTTACACCTCTCTGCAATGCAACCCCCTGGCGCATTTATAGAGAGAGAACTAATTCCCCTTGCATATTGGGGGTCCCTTGGGGCCAACTAGCCCACCAGGAACCTCCAGTATGCGCCATGGAGCTTCATTGCAGAGAAGTGTAATGAGGCCACACCCCTTTTTACACCTCTCTGAAACACAGCCCCCTGGCGTGTTTACTGGAGGTACCTGGTGAGCTAGTTGGCCCCCAGGTACCCCCAGTATTCAAGGGAAATTACTTCCCTCTCTGCAAACATGCCAGAGGGCGTGTTTGCAGAGTGGTGCAGGGAGGGGGCAGGGCTTGAGGTGACAGATTGCACCACTCTGCAAACGCGCCCCCTGGCACGTTTGCAGAGGGGGAACTAATTCCCCTTGAATACTGGGGGTCCCTGGGGGCCAACTAGACCACCAGGAACCCCCAGTATGCGCCAGGGGGCTGTGTTGCACAGAGGTGTAATGAGGCCACGCCCCTTTTTACACCTCTCTGCAACGCAGCCCCCAGGCGCATTTACAGAGGGGGAACTAATTCCCATTGCATATTCGGGGTCCCTGGGGGACAACTAGCCCATCAGGAACCTCCATTATGCACCAGGGAGCTGCATTGCAGAGAGGTGTTATGAGGCCAAGCCCCTTTTTACACCTCTCTGCAACGCAGCCCCCTGAAATGTTTACATAGGGGGAACTAATTCCCCTTGCATATTGGGGGTCTCTGGGGGCCAACTAGCCCACCAGGAACATCCAGTATGCGCCATGGGGCTGCGTACTGGAGGTTGTTGGTGGGCTACTTGGCCCCCAGGGACCCCCAGTATTCAAGGGGAATTAGTTCCCCCTCTGCAAATGCGCCATGGGGCACGTTTGCAGAGTGGTGCCTTAATTCTTTTTTTGGGGATCGGCAGTGTATGCGTACCCCACGATTTAAAAAAAATAATGATAATCATTTTTGGGCCTTGGGGGTCCTTGTGGAACCCCCTGAGCAGGCCTAGGGGGTCAGTGTGTTTCTACCCTGCCCCCTTTTCTTTGTTTTTACCTTTGTTTCCCTGTTTTCTTGTGACTCAGTTCTACCGAGGCACAAGATGGCTGCCAACACTTCCTGGTTTCGAGTGTTGAAAGACAGTTGACAGCCAATCAACATGCAGCTCGTGCTCGGGAAGGTACGCTTACTGTACTCCGTCTCTAGATATCGCTATGATTTTATTTTTGATTTTCTCAGGAACTACTGAACGGATTTACACCATTTAACAAGAAGCACAATCTGCAAAACGAAATCTACCTTCCTGTCAAATTTGGTGTAATTCCGTTCAGCCGTTCGGGCAGTAGCCCTGGCTAAAGGTCCCTATGGAAAATTGCACGTTTTGGGACCCCCCTTTTTTCTCGGCCCCCACTTGACGAATCACCCCCAAACTTTCAGGGAAGGAGCGGAGCAGAGCAGGCCATTTTCTCGGAGAAATTCGCAAAGATTCGTCCACCTGCGCCAAAGTTATTCCAAGTAGAATGTTGCGGATTTCCTTTGGAAACTAGGTTTTAACTATAACTACCTACTGGCGACCGCCAGTTGGTAATATATATATATATATATATTACCTATTGGCGGTCGCCAGTAGGTAGTTATAGTTAGGACCTATTATCCATTGGAAAACTGCAACACTCTATTGGCAATAACTTTTGCGTTGATTGATGAATTTTCATGAAAGTTTCCAAACCTTTGGCCAGCTCAGTTCCGCTCCTTCCCTGAAAGTATGGGGGTGATTGATCAAGCGGGGGCCCAGAAAAGAGGGGGGTCCCAAAACTTATTTTCCCCATACAATTTCCCATAGGACCTTTAGCCAACGGCTGAACGGAATTACACCAAATTTGGTAGAAAGGTAGTCCTCAGTTTCAACTTGTGCCTTTTGCTTATATGGTGTCAATCTGTTCAGTAGTTCCTGAGAAAATTATGGTTAAAGTCATTTATATATCTATGGGCGCGGTGGATCCGCGGATTGTGCGAGGATTGACATCGTAGCATAAGCGCTCCGTCCCAATCACGCGATCAATGCTAATTGACTGTCAAGTGGTTGTAAACATTCAAAACCAGGAACTGTTGGCAGCCATTTTATTCCTCGGTATAAGCGAGGCTGAAGAAATCTGTGAAATATGTGTGCAAAACGTGAAAAGAGGGCAGGGTAGACATACCCTGACCCCCTAGGCCTGCTCATAGGGTCCCATAAGGACTTCTAGGGCAAAAAAAATAAAAAATATGTTTTTTTTAAATCGCGGGGTGCGCCTAGGATCCGAGTATTTCGCAGCCAAAAAAAAAACGAAGCATGTATTTTTGTGATATACATCAAGCTTATGTGTTTAGATCTTGGGTGGCTCTAAAAAGATCCCTTCTGTTTATTGAGAGATTTTAGTACCTACAAGTAAGAACCAATGCAGAGTCTAAAGTTCAAGAGGAAGACTCTGTTCCCCTCATCTGTAAAATGTACACCATCTCTCCTATAAATTCCATGCATATTGAAACGCAGATTGTTGTGGTATATGGACCGTATTGTATAGTCTCAGAGAAAAGCAGAAACAGATTTATTCACATGTTTCCTAGCTTTCTTAATCTGTGGACACAAATGATTGGATCAGTTCCATTTCTGCTTTGGCATATGTTAGAATAGACAAAAGCAGTTTGGGGGAAAAGTGACATAAATTCTCCAAAAGTGTCCTTCATAAGCATTTCCAGCCCTACCCCAGTCAAAGGCCCTAGGTCATTGCCAGCACAGTGCACAATTATGAGGTCAGGGTATTGGAGATGCAAAAAGGATTTTTCCAATGGCGTCAATTGGTGCCACTTTAACCCTCTCTGTCCAATCCATGTAATGTCTACATTTGGTAAACCAAGGTCTTTGTGATTTCCTTTGTGTTCTACATACTTTTGGCTCCAGAAAATATAGCTGTGTCCCACATTCCACACTCTAAGCATCTTGAAAGGAGGTCTGGATGGTCTCCGTATATGAAATGGCAGTTTGAAAACTAAGATTTTTCTAAAATGGTGGATAAGATGCAGTGTTGAAAAACAGAAAAGAAATGATTGGTTGTTTAACAACATTCTACACTGAAAACTAGGGTGCATATTTCTGTTTTTTAATAGCATGATTCTTATTGGTTACCAGAACGTGATTGAAAAGAACATTACGTAGGATAAGCTGGTATATTGAGAAGTCAAGCACACTTGCTGTTTTCATTAGCAACATTGTGTGATGAAGTTTTGCGTTCTTCAGGAGCCGGCATTGCTTTTTCGCATGGGGAGATGCTAACTTGTATGTGGAAATGCAATCTGCTTTGGATTTTGAAAGTGAGAACAGATTTCACTCCTCTGTCTATCAAAATGCAAATTAAGTTTGCTATGTGAGGGCGGGAGCCATGAGAGTCCCGCCCTGTCAAAGCAAACAGCAGTGTCCCGGGGGTAGGCACTCCGGGACACTACAGGAGCTGGCCGTCAGGTGTGGCGGTCCCCAGGGCCCTCGAGGGCACCAGGCAGAGGGCCACGCAGTCTGCCTACTATAATACACAAATTCCCGGGGGTGGTGGTTCCCGGAGCTTGAGGGGGGTCGTTGAGGCCCACACACTTCTAATTTTGTAGGGGGGGGCTTGGACACGAAAGTGGTGCAAGGGGGTTGTAAATCTGGTACACAGAGTTTTGTTTTACTTTGCTTTCCTTTTTGGTCTTGTAGAGGACCTAGGGTTAATAGAACAGTTTCTGTACAGCCAGTACCTTTCAACCCTACCCCCTAACGGCTTTCTGCCTGTTACCATAGTAACAGTTCATGGAGCACTTAAATGAGCACAGATGTTATAAGTTCACCATACGTGTTGCAAATGGAAAAAGTTACTGTGTTGTAGTTTTAAAACTTTTCCATAGGAACCGTCAGTGGTAGCTATAGGCTCTGGTAAAGATCTGGTAAAGAGTTAGCCTCAGAATTATACTTCAAATTATAAATATAATTTCTATTGGGACCACTACCCCTCCAAAAAAAAAGACGTATATACTTTTTTCAATAACATTTTACTAAAACTATAAATAACTAGAACCTTAACTTAAAGATAACAATGCAATAAAAAACTAGAAACATAACTTTAACAAAACAATATAATAAACAACATGTGATATGGACTCCAATAGAAGTGCTGTAGGTAATCTGCAAAAAAGAAAATTAGGGTTTAAAATTATATTGATGTGACTAAATGAGGTCAAACATTACAAGTCAAAGTAACACTTGACGATATTTCCTTCTTTTAACGTGTGCAGTGTTCCTGATACATTTCACTTGACTTATAGGCCTGCGTACAAGCTGTGTCTGTATGGAAGTGCCTACTGTGTCAGATTTACATTACAGATCAACAGGTCTTTAAAATGATTCGGAGATGAGACAGAATTAGGTGAGAGATCAAGTCATTATGCAGGACAATATTCTTTAGGGCGTATTTACAAAACTCTAGCGCCACGTTTGTGTTACTTTTCTCATGTTGAAAGTGATGCAAAAGTGGCGCAAGGGGCTTGTAAGTAAGCTCTTTTATTTCTAATGCATTTAATCAGAGGCATTGTATATCTAAGCCCCTCTGCTTACTTTGTGTAAACACTGTGACCAGCAGATTTACCAACTTGAACTCAGCTTTGGTTCTACACGGCAAAGTGGACAGCAGCGTCCATAACTTTAAAAGAGAAAGAGAAACGATGTGAGAGAGAGTGAGAGAGAGAAAGAGAGAGAAAACAACATTAAAACTGTGAAAGAGAGAAAGTCATAGATGGAGCAGATTTACAAAACCTGCCTCCATCACCCATGGACCTTCCTCCTCATTGTTGCCACCTCCTTTGCTATGACTTATCAATCAAATCTCTTCACTTGACCTTGGGTGTACCCGCTGTCAAAACGCTTCCACTGGCCATTGTACATGCAGACTTTGGTCCGCCCTTTTTATAAATTTTTGCACTTTGAGATATAACATCCTACCTCTGTTCTTCATCTCCTACTTTCTCCTTTCAAATTCTCTTGGAAAGACCTTATCAAGCCTTCAAGAGAAAAAGTAAGAAGGTTGGGAAACCACTTTATATGTGAGCTCTGTATGCCATCCTAATACCAAATCATCTAATTACATGCTTACTACCTTTCTGTAATGCACTTCAGTTGCAGTGTCCATTATTTTCTGGCTGTGTGCATCACGACAATTAAAGGGACCATTTGTCTGCATATTTTTAATAAAGCACTTGACACAATGCATAGTGACACCGTATTTATGGTAAATATTTATTAAATGTTTTGAAATTAATTTCCACAAGTCTTAAAAAAGGTGAATGCAAGAAAAGTTACTTGCCGCATATGCAAGACTGCTTTCAAGCGGAGACCCTAATAAAAAGTACTTATGTAGAACTGCAAGTATGCGTAAGCACTTGCAGACCAAGTATCCAGTCAACTTTGCAAGGGAAGAGTTAAGGGGATTGAGAGAGGGTCCTCCTGCTTCATCAGAAGGCCCAAGTACCAGTGGAGCAACACCGTCAACCTCTACTGCACAGCCTAATATTCATCCCCACTTTGGAACCCTTTAAGAGAAAAAGTAAGAAGGTTGAGAGCTCTGTATGCCATCCTAATACCTAATCATCCATTAGTTATACAGAGATTCACCCTGTATCAGACCCATCCGTACAAGTGTGAATTAGAGATTATCTGCCACCAAAAACCCCTCAAGTACCTATATCTGTTACTTTTTAACTTCGTCGACTAGTCATATTGAGAGTATTTACCTTAACGTTATCCGTTAAAATTTGTGAATCTTTTTGGCTGCATACAGTAGAGAAAGACACTAAATGTAAAAAAGAAGTACATTAGCGCATCATTACAGCAATGGTAATAATTGTAGTACCTAATTTGCAATATTTGCTACATGTTTCCAGGGGTTTACCGATTGAGTACATAGGACAGTCACAACTGTTCAAAACAATTTGTAATGGCAGGCTAAGAAACATAATTTTAACTTCACAAACATAATGGAAATTTCTTACTATACTATGTTCAAAATTTAAGCTGTGCCTTTTTATAAAAAAAAAATCAAAGACAAAACAAAGTACCAAGTAAACCGAAGTTTATGACACCACTAGGGTATAATACATTTTCTATCATGAAATCTTAAAGTCAAACGTGATGACTCCATTAGGTCCATTGCAATTTTCATTGAGCTTCTCCTGACTAGTACCTTACATGTTTGAAACATCCGTATAATGAGCTAGAACAGGTGGATATACTTTCTTCAATCTCGGCAATTGGCTGCTGACTTATGTAACATTTTGCAAGGATCAATTGGATTGTGCACCTCTTGTTGTTGACCTTGATTAATCAGTAATTCCGTGCTCCTGGGAATCACTCCCTGCCCAGGAGTGTAATTATCTAATACCTTGGTAGCAGCCACACGTCTATGGGGTGTCTCCCAGGGCACAGGTAAATGTGCTGTTACCGCAACAAAATTCAAATAAACAGTTCTTAAAGTTTCTTAAAGTTTCAAGTTTTTTGATCACTTAAAATCATTACAAAACGTTAAAACCGTATGACTCACGTATACATATATGAATTTAAAAAGGAGCGGAAAGGGGAACTTTGATTATTACAACAGCAGTGCAATAATCTATCAGTAAAATTGAATTAAATTTAAAAATTGTCCGAATGTGCGTTTATCTTTTACCGATCAGCTCGTTAAAAACCATGGCAGTCACAGAGTGGTTTTAAAAAAAGTTTAAGTAGGGGAAATAAGTCAATATGACATCTGGTTTTGGAGAGCCGAACGTGGTGTCCATGTAGGCCTTGCGGAGGGGGGGGCGGTGGCCGCTTGAGTTTTATTACAGGTGATGTCTGGGCCGCCCGGCAAAAGAAAAGCTGCCCTTTCTTTTCCCAATGTTTTTACAGCTCTGGCAACAAATTTGGTAAACCGGATGTTCAGGATTATATTTTCTTGATTCATAGCTGCCATTATTGCCTGACTACATGTACGAACGCCTGATTTAATCCACTCTGCTCTCAATAAGGTCCTTCTGTTTTGTAGCAGAGCTGGGCATGCGCAGGATATGTGCTCCATGCTTTCGGAGTGGTAGCCGCATTATATGCATTTGATTTTCTGATAAGGGTGCCACCGTTCCGGTAAATGCTTTAAAAAAGGCCATTCACCTAGCCTTAGGGCCATAAATTTGACTTTCCAAAAGATTGAATAGGTACTTGATAGGTAGGCTGACTCAACTCCCAGTGTATAGTCTGATACAACGGCCCAAGCGTGCTTCCTTCTGGATAATTTTGCTCTGTCGGAATGGAAGGACCACAGCTGAATGCTTCGCTTGATTACGCTCTTCAGTGCCTGTTGTGAGGGGTATGTCCCCCAGTATTCTGAAATTCCGAGGAGCTGTAGGGATTGGTCCAAGAGGAGCCAATGTTTTTGGCTTGATGTACTTGTCGATATTTCGTTCCAGAGCTTGATCTCAAGACTGTTTTCCGGGGAATTATGCAGTCTATTGCAAAACTTAATGAAAGCACCAGCCTCAACACAGCTGTGGTGTAACAGACCAAGCTCTAATCAGACTTGTGCCGGAGATGAAGACCTCGGCAGACGCCATGCTCGCTTGAAGATTCTGATGATTGATTTATTAAGTACGAGGTTTGTCAAGCCCATCATAATCTCATGGCCATATGATAGAGAATTTGTGATCTTGGCCTTCATCACCTTGAGCAAGGGGGTTAGGCTTGGTCATAGGAGATGTTTTGAATGTTTTGCCGACGCGACCTCCAGGGACAGTGCCTTAGCCTTGATGGCGTCTTTTTGTTTAATAAAGGAAGCTCTTGAATCAAGAAAAATTCCTAAATATTTGTAGTGTGGCACTGTATTGATGATTTTGTTGTTAAAAAACCACCTTCTTTTCTGCTGTTTCTGTTTGCTAAAATTAATTATTTTTGTTTTTGACAGGTTCAATTCCAGGGCATTTTCAGATGTATAAGATAGAAGTTCGTCGAGGAGACTCTGTAAACTAACCTTTGTGTGGCTCAATAACATGAGCTCATCAGCGTATAACAAGTTACTGATGCAGGTCCCATCCAGTTGAGGCGGATGCAAATTGACCTTGTCAAGTATGGAGGATAGGTCAGAAATAAACACGTTAAAGAGAAGGGGCGCCAAGATGCACCCTTGTTTGATGCCGCTTCCTGATCGAATCCTTTTTAAAACGTGGGACCCGTCGCCTAACTTTATCCTTATCCAGGTCTGGGTGTGGAGTCGGATGATGGCTTGTAAGAGGGCTGGAGGTATACCCCAGCGGGCCAATTTTTGCCACAGATGACCGCGTGGCACTCGATCGAAGGCCGCCTTGAAGTCAACGAAGCAGCAGTATAGTTGCATGTGATGCACGTCGGCCTTCTCCTTCAATACGGCTATTGCGAGTAGGTTGCTGGTTGTGCCTGACTTGGCTAGGAAGCCGGTCTGGTTAAAGGGAAGGCGCTGTGTTGATTCAACCCATGAAGTCAGCTCTTCTAGTAGAATGCTGGGATAGTATTTGGATTCGATGTCCAGCAGAGCTATCATTTTATGATTTTTTGGATCGTCTCTTTTACCACTTTTATAAATGGGATGAATGATGGCACCTTTCCAAGAATACGGGATGTGATTGTTAAGCCTGCAGTATAAGAAGAGTGGTGCGAGGAGGCCTGACCAGAGTGTTTCGTCTGATTTAAACAAGGCCTGAGGTAGTCCATTGGAGCCAGGTGCTCTATCCGACCTGCCTTTCCTGATAATCCGGGCGATGTTATTTATTAGGATTCTGTGTGTTGTCAGCGTTTTTGGGGTGAGGTCGTTTAGTAGCTTCTCAGATGATCGTATGACCATAGCACCTTCTGCCTTGGTAGGTGACCCAGCGTTTCCTGTGTATTGATCTTCGGTGGGTAGTTGCCGGGATTTGAATATCAAGTGAGGACTAGGGGGCACTTGCCCACTTGAGTTTTCTCTAAAATGATTAGATAGAAACGTGGTCCAGTCGTCCTCACTTATGTTTGCGGTGGTGTATCCTCCTCCTCCTAACGGGCCTCTGTTCACAAGAGTCCAAAATACCTTGGAGTTGGACTTTTTGCTGGCGTGGACTAACTTCGTCCAGAACTTGTCTGACGCTAATTGTTTGTCTCTATGTACAGATGCCTTAAGTGCTTTTTGTGCTTGTTTGTAATGACTAAATAAAGTTATGTTTCCCGGGCTTTTTCTAGTCCAACGCAAAGCGACGTTTCTTTGTTGTATTAACGTTTTTGTTGCATGGGAAATCCGGAATTGGGGAGGATCTGGCCGGGAATGGGGTTTGGTCGAAAATTCGTTTAATAAACTGTTCACGAGCGCTTCCCATCCGATGATAATAGGCACGTCAGTTTCACCTTTTGAACATAGAAGATGACAGCATTTTTCCAAGACTGTAGGGGCGGCGCTTGACGACCATTTCATTCGTCTTAGATTCTCCGTGTGACTGTCTGATATGGTGCGAGCGAGTGCGTGATGATAAGGAGCATTAAGGGATAATGTTATTATTTGGGGTCGTTGATCACTTTCCCCCAGTGCTGCAATATAATGGGACTCGATTAAGGTGGACATTTCGCTGTTTGCCAGTGTGAAGTCCAGAAATGAATGAGTTCGCCCGTTGGTTCTTGTCCAGGCCGGCGGGGTATGTGTTGGTGAGCGACCATTTATTACCAGGTAGCCTACTCTGCTAAGTTGAAGAACTGCGTATTTACCCAATTTGGATGGTCTGAGGCTGGGCGGTAATGATTGCGAGGCGAGATGTGAGGGGACCACTGGGAAATTAGTTCCTAAGTCTTCAAACTGGTTATAAAAAAGGTTAGTATTAAAGTCTCCAGAGATTAGACATGGTATGTTACCATATGTGCTTAGGATGTTACATAGGGTTTCGATCAGGCAGTCCAGTTTGGATTTGTTCTCACTGGGGCGTGGAGAGATGTAAACATTTAGCAATAGTAGCTTGCTCTCTGATGGAAAATTGTCGGCCAAGATGCCAGAAACCCAGTCAAGGTCAAATTTTAGATGTCTGATACGTGCTGACAGTCTGCAAGCCATCTACCCACATACAGATACGAGTAGGGTCAAAGGGAATTTTTAAGAACATGCCCAGGTTAATATCCCCAAATACTCAAATTTTACCACTAAACAAACCCGGGGGTCTACACCAGAGTCCAAACGGTACTCAGACTTGTGAAAAGACTATAGCATCACCAAAGGTATGCCACAACAGCTATACAGTCTCAATAACCTATAGTAGTGATCAACACACATTGTCACCAGCGGGAGTAGGCGAGACCCACAGTCCAGAGATGGATTCCCATCAAAATCTTGAAAGTGATCGTATCATCATCTGGTCATCCCAAGGTGAGGGAAGGTCATCTCTGAGGAATCGAGAATGAACCAGCATTCACCAAGTAGGACGGGGTATTTTACCCACAATCGCAAGTAGACCATACGTGTTACCACTTAAGTGGGAAAATGCAGTGCAAAGTGAAGTGATAGTGATTAAAAAGGAATAGAGAACCAGCATCAAACCAACTTTAATAAATGTTGGTCTCTTTCGAGTTAAAACCAGAACAGCGCAAAAATATGCAGGTTAACAAATATCTGCAAAGGGGCCGACATGTTTCTACCAAAACGGGGGAACAACCTCCCTTGGTGTTCTTCAGGGCCTCTGTTCTATAATATCAATGCGACTGCAGCTAAGTGTTACACCATGAGAACCATAAGTGATAAATGTGCCTAAATCAAGAACAAAAAGGATATGCGTATCTATTCCTCCATGTCAAATGGCATGTTGCTCACCTACAATACATAAAACATAAAACAATGCTAGTGTCAGTGTGTTGATCCTGATAGTAGATTATATAATACTTATAACAAATGAAATATTGTATGGACTCACCCATAATGACAGGGGATAAAGCCTCACCTCACCTGGACCTGTCTCAGGAGAAAGGGGGCCACGCACTGTAAAGACAAGTAGGGGTGCTTAATGTAGAGGCGGGCATCGAATTTTGCATCCTGCGCCCACAATCTATCACCCTCTAGTATACTTGACCTCCAGCTCTCAATAATTCCCTGCCTCTCCCTACGCCCCAGACTAGCTCAACCCACCTATCAGCTCGGTGGCCAGACTTGTACTGCAGCAATCAAGTCTTACTCGACTTCAACAGTGTGCTAAATCTGTTAAATAGACAATAGGTCAGACTTACTCCCCAGAATAGTTCAACCCACCTAACAGCTCGGTGGTCAAACTTATCCTGCAGCTATCAAGTCTAACTCGACTAAACTGAAGCAGTGTTAAAAATCTAAACAAAAGATCAGGCTTAGGCTTTCCTTGTACTAACTATAATAAATGGACATAGCCCCTTACCTGTCCGTCGTTGCCTCGTGTCTTTCCTGATTCAGGGGGAGGCAACGCGGCGAGAATGGGGAGCTCCTAAATACACTCCTACAGACTTCTCCTCGCAAGCAGATACTGGCGTCTTCTCGCGTGATCTCCAAAGGAACTACTACAGTCTCACATAATGGCTGATATTGTAGTTCCATCTGGCGGTTCATTTAACATGTCCTAACGCTCTTCAGCGAAGCATGCCGCATATTAGTCTTGTCTCCCCGCTTACTGGTAGCTTAGATAAAGATCGTACCGAAACCAGGGAGTAACTCGTTGGCATGCTATCGTCGGGGGACTACAAAATGACGTCATGGCGGCCGGGATTGTAGTCCCGAGCTCGCGTAGTCTCTCGGGGGCGTGCTCTTGTTTGCGTGCTCTCATGAGTAGAACTACACAGTGACTTCACACGGTCCGGAGTGGTAGTCCCCGGTCCAATGTCAAGTCATATGGTGATTCTAAAGAGCCAAGTAAATAAGGATGGTAAGACATGATAGTAACAGAATCAGTTCAAGAATCTCTGCGTGTGGTGATTATAATATGTAAGGATCCCTCATAATGAAAGTGGCTCATAGGATTTCCAGCCATCCCCATCCTTGCCATATGTGAAATATTACAATCCTTTGCTAGAGGTTGCTTGTAATTCATAATCAGTTCCGCTCAATTAGCCTGCGGACCGCTATTATCAGGTCAGGGAACAGTCAAGCTTCCAAATGAAGGGCTCAGTACAGATCAATTGATTCCTATAGGTACATTGGAAACCCTCCTTGTGTTCGCTGGACCATCTGAGGCCCCATTTACAGACTCTCCATCTTGATTCACAAGGCAGACCACAGAATGTCGTCTTTCAGACCACGAACATCTGTGGACATCTTATAGATCCATTTTTGTTCTATATTAAATAGAAATCTGAATGGATCTTTAATGTGTGATGGTATATGTGGTTTGTCCAGGACCGACCAGTGAAAATCTGACTCACTATGATTGTGGTCAAGATAGTGCTTAGTCAACTTTGAAATATTCTTCTTACAACGGAAGGCACTCTTGTGCTCCTGCATTCTTGTTCGTACTTTCCTAGTCGTCATCCCTATGTATTTTGCAGAACAGGGGCAGGTCAGTAAATAGACGACGTGGGAACTGTTACATTTCGAAAACTGTCTGAAAATCCAAGGGCGATTCGTGCCTATGTCTATCTCTGTGACCTTGGAAGTCTGTGGGCAAACGGAACAATTACCACAAGGGTGGTGTCCTGTCACGGGAGCTGAATCCCATAACGTTCCTAAGGGTCTTTTAGGAGTTTCTTTGGGTCTCGTGTGAATCAATCGATCCCTCAGATTGCTCGATCTTTTAAAAGCAAAAAGAGGTGGTTCAATGTTGTTGTTTCCGCAATTAAGAACTCGCCAGTGTCGGCGTACAATACGTTGGACCTCATTCGATCTCATATTGAAAGTACTTACAAACGTCAGACGTGTTAAAGGGGCCTTGGGGTCCCTGACCTCCAATAGCGAAAAAATAAATAAATAAATCTGCAAGCCATGAAAATAGACAGCCCACCACACTGTCTGCCATACTTGCTCTGCCTTATGGCTGGCGATGTGAATTCCAGATGCCCTTCAAGTGGGTTACTTGTTGATAGCCAAGTTTCCTGGAGAAGGATGATGTTGTGTTTTTTGAGGAATCTGACAGTGTCCGAAGATTGCAGTTTTGACGAAAGACCATTGATGTTCCAGGAACAAATTGTTAGGCCATGTTCTGTATTCGTTCAATTGGTCCTGCTTTGGGAGAGGGCTGCTGGCAGCCATGACCAATCAGCACTTCCATTAGTTTGCCGAACTTCACTGCACTTATCGTTGGCTGCTCGGGAGCGTCTTCTGGCTGACTTTAATAATCAGAAAGGGGTGCAGCTTAAAAGGGGTGCAGCTTATGCTTGAAACTGGGGCCTTGCTGAAAACAAGTATTGAAGGATATCGGGGCACTCGAGGTGTTGCTATAATTATTCCCCAGTTTTTAAATTCGTCAGCTTTTGATTGAACCAGTTCCCTTATGGCTGTAGATGCTAGTGTAATTAGGGTTGATTCTCCCATATGAAGGCCATTGATGGGTTTAAATTCGATAGCAAGGATGTCTTTTGATTCCAGCTTACATAGGTCTGGATTGGATTTAAATAGCCAGATTATGTTACCGCGATTTAATATATCATGCGGGCCTTGGGAGATGTACTCTGGTGTTAACAATAGTTTGGTTTCATTAGAGTCTATAGCCAGGGTTTGAGTATCGGCGGGTATGGGCTTGGATGACGTAGGCTTGTCTACTAACAGTCGTTCAGAGATTGATGTACAATGCTTGGGAGGGGCTTGCTCACTTGCTTGGTTGACTGATGCTATAGTGAAACCTGTTTTACTGATACTTGCTGAAGGGAGTGTGCTGGGTTGGAGTGCCGGGAACTGGTGATCCGCTTCTTTGACGAAGTTAACTGTGCTTTATGAGCCTTGGCTGACAGTCGTCGGTTGCAGTCGAGAGGACGATTCGGTGGGTGGTAGATGTTTTATGGGCGGCGTAGTTATAATCAGCCTGGTGACTGTTATTGGCTCCTCATTTATTTGTGATTGCTTATTTCCATTATCTTCAGTTCTCTTCAAATTTCTTGACGTGTTACTTTGTTCTTTAAAGTGTTTGTGTCACAGATTCATTTCATTACATTAATAAATGACACTTCATGTCCCATAATGCTTTATGTGTGTCAAAGATTTTGACAACTCTCACTTCTCCCTATGCATTTCGGCGTTTCACCTTCATCAGGGGAGTATCTATAAAAAGTAAAAGAATAATGTACGTTATAAACAGTGGGCTTGCCACCGGAAAGTATATCCACCACCTGATTAATCGTAGTTAGTTGGCATTAGTGTTCTTTTTCAGAGGTTTAGCGTTCTCTAGATAGTTTCACATTATTTGTATATTCTATGCGCATACTTTAAACATTAGCGCTGTGCATGTTAGTGATTAATTTCACCCCGTGAATGCTATGCGTCAGCGCTACGTGGCGTTTTTGGCTGTGAAGCCGATCCTTGTATTACAGTAAAAAACCTTGCATCACTGGAGTTTCTCATGCGCTTGTGTGTCTGCATACTATTAACTGCAAACACAACAATGATGGACAGAATGTGGATCAATGTCACACATTCACCCCAGTCCAAAGATCTGGGCACAAATCCATCGTTTTTCCACTCCACACCACCCTGGGTTAGACAATGGCGATATGCAAATCAGCGCTGACCCTGTGCCCCATGGGAACAGTCCAGTCCGAACTACAAAAGCCATGTCCTTCCCAGAACGGAAACAAGCATCCGAGGACCGGCCCGGTTTCGAGGTAACACCTCTCTTCAGCCCGGCTAGCTTGATTCCAGTGGTGTGGAGTGCCTGGGACTCACGTCTGAGCATCCCCAGTACACTTAGAGCGGTAACTGCAAACACAACAATGATGGACAGAATGTGGATCAATGTCACACATTCACCCCAGTCCAAAGATCTGGGCCCAAATCCATCGTTTTTCCACTCCACACCACCCTGGGTTAGACAATGGCGATATGCAAATCAGCGCTGACCCTGTGCCCCATGGGAACAGTCCAGTCCGAACTACAAAAGCCATGTCCTTCCCAGAACGGAAACAAGCATCCGAGGACCGGCCCGGTTTCGAGGTAACACCTCTCTTCAGCCCGGCTAGCTTGATTCCAGTGGTGTGGAGTGCCAGGGACTCACGTCTGAGCATCCCCAGTACACTTAGAGCGGTAACTGCAAACAAAACAATGATGGACAGAATGTGGATCAATGTCACACATTCACCCCAGTCCAAAGATCTGGGCCCAAATCCATCGTTTTTCCACTCCACACCACCCTGGGTTAGACAATGGCGATATGCAAATCAGCGCTGACCCTGTGCCCCATGGGAACAGTCCAGTCCGAATTACAAAAGCCATGTCCTTCCCAGAACGGAAACAAGCATCCGAGGACCGTTCTGGGAAGGACATGGCTTTTGTAGTTCGGACTGGACTGTTCCCATGGGGCACAGGGTCAGCGCTGATTTGCATATCGCCATTGTCTAACCCAGGGTTGTGTGGAGTGGAAAAACGATGGATTTGGGCCCAGATCTTTGGACTGGGGTGAATGTGTGACATTGATCCACATTCTGTCCATCACTGTTGTGTTTGCAATTAGCGCTCTAAGTGTACTGGGGATGCTCAGACGTGAGTCCCAGGCACTCCACACCACTGGAGTCAAGCTAGCCGGGCTGATGAGAGGTGTTACCTCGAAACCGGGCCGGTCCTCGGATGCTTGATTCCGTTCTGGGAAGGACATGGCTTTTGTAGTTCGGACTGGACTGTTCCCATGGGGCACAGGGTCAGCGCTGATTTGCATATCGCCATTGTCTAACCCAGGGTGGTGTGGAGTGGAAAAACGATGGATTTGGGCCCAGATCTTTGGACTGGGGTGAATGTGTGACATTGATCCACATTCTGTCCATCACTGTTGTGTTTGCAATTACCGCTCTAAGTGTACTGGGGATGCTCAGACGTGAGTCCCAGGCACTCCACACCACTGGAGTCAAGCTAGCCGGGCTGATGAGAGGTGTTACCTCGAAACCGGGCCGGTCCTCGGATGCTTGATTCCGTTCTGGGAAGGACATGGCTTTTGTAGTTCGGACAGGACTGTTCCCATGGGGCACAGGGTCAGCGCTGATTTGCATATCGCCATTGTCTAACCCAGGGTGGTGTGGAGTGGAAAAACGATGGATTTGGGCCCAGATCTTTGGACTGGGGTGAATGTGTGACATTGATCCACATTCTGTCCATCACTGTTGTGTTTGCAATTACCGCTCTAAGTGTACTGGGGATGCTCAGACGTGAGTCCCAGGCACTCCACACCACTGGAGTCAAGCTAGCCGGGCTGATGAGAGGTGTTACCTCGAAACCGGGCCGGTCCTCGGATGCTTGATTCCGTTCTGGGAAGGACATGGCTTTTGTAGTTCGGACTGGACTGTTCCCATGGGGCACAGGGTCAGCGCTGATTTGCATATCGCCATTGTCTAACCCAGGGTGGTGTGGAGTGGAAAAACGATGGATTTGGGCCCAGATCTTTGGACTGGGGTGAATGTGTGACATTGATCCACATTCTGTCCATCACTGTTGTGTTTGCAATTACCGCTCTAAGTGTACTGGGGATGCTCAGACGTGAGTCCCAGGCACTCCACACCACTGGAGTCAAGCTAGCCGGGCTGATGAGAGGTGTTACCTCGAAACCGGGCCGGTCCTCGGATGCTTGATTCCGTTCTGGGAAGGACATGGCTTTTGTAGTTCGGACTGGACTGTTCCCATGGGGCACAGGGTCAGCGCTGATTTGCATATCGCCATTGTCTAACCCAGGGTGGTGTGGAGTGGAAAAACGATGGATTTGGGCCCAGATCTTTGGACTGGGGTGAATGTGTGACATTGATCCACATTCTGTCCATCACTGTTGTGTTTGCAATTACCGCTCTAAGTGTACTGGGGATGCTCAGACGTGAGTCCCAGGCACTCCACACCACTGGAGTCAAGCTAGCCGGGCTGATGAGAGGTGTTACCTCGGAACCGGGCCGGTCCTCGGATGCTTGATTCCGTTCTGGGAAGGACATGGCTTTTGTAGTTCGGACTGGACTGTTCCCATGGGGCACAGGGTCAGCGCTGATTTGCATATCGCCATTGTCTAACCCAGGGTGGTGTGGAGTGGAAAAACGATGGATTTGGGCCCAGATCTTTGGACTGGGGTGAATGTGTGACATTGATCCACATTCTGTCCATCACTGTTGTGTTTGCAATTACCGCTCTAAGTGTACTGGGGATGCTCAGATGTGAGTCCCAGGCACTCCACACCACTGGAGTCAAGCTAGCCGGGCTGATGAGAGGTGTTACCTCGAAACCGGGCCGGTCCTCGGATGCTTGATTCCGTTCTGGGAAGGACATGGCTTTTGTAGTTCGGACTGGACTGTTCCCATGGGGCACAGGGTCAGCGCTAATTTGCATACCGCCATTGTCTAACCCAGGGTGGTGTGGAGTGGAAAATCGATGGATTTGGGCCCAGATCTTTGGACTGGGGTGAATGTGTGACATTGATCCACATTCTGTCCATCACTGTTGTGTTTGCAATTACCGCTCTAAGTGTACTGGGGATGCTCAGACGTGAGTCCCAGGCACTCCACACCACTGGAGTCAAGCTAGCCGGGCTGTTGAGAGGTGTTACCTCAAAACCGGGCCGGTCCTCGGATGCTTGATTCCGTTCTGGGAAGGACATGGCTTTTGTAGTTCGGACTGGACTGTTCCCATGGGGCACAGGGTCAGCGCTGATTTGCATATCGCCATTGTCTAACCCAGGGTGGTGTGGAGTGGAAAAACGATGGATTTGGGCCCAGATCTTTGGACTGGGGTGAATGTGTGACATTGATCCACATTCTGTCCATCACTGTTGTGTTTGCAATTACCGCTCTAAGTGTACTGGGGATGCTCAGACGTGAGTCCCAGGCACTCCACACCACTGGAGTCAAGCTAGCCGGGCTGATGAGAGGTGTTACCTCGAAACCGGGCCGGTCCTCGGATGCTTGATTCCATTCTGGGAAGGACATGGCTTTTGTAGTTCGGACTGGACTGTTCCCATGGGGCACAGGGTCAGCGCTGATTTGCATATCGCCATTGTCTAACCCAGGGTGGTGTGGAGTGGAAAAACGATGGATTTGGGCCCAGATCTTTGGACTGGGGTGAATGTGTGACATTGATCCACATTCTGTCCATCACTGTTGTGTTTGCAATTACCGCTCTAAGTGTACTGGGGATGCTCAGACGTGAGTCCCAGGCACTCCACACCACTGGAGTCAAGCTAGCCGGGCTGATGAGAGGTGTTACCTCGAAACCGGTCTGGTCCTCGGATGCTTGATTCCGTTCTGGGAAGGACATGGCTTTTGTAGTTCGGACTGGACTGTTCCCATGGGGCACAGGGTCAGCGCTGATTTGCATATCGCCATTGTCTAACCCAGGGTGGTGTGGAGTGGAAAAACGATGGATTTGGGCCCAGATCTTTGGACTGGGGTGAATGTGTGACATTGATCCACATTCTGTCCATCACTGTTGTGTTTGCAATTACCGCTCTAAGTGTACTGGGGATGCTCAGACGTGAGTCCCAGGCACTCCACACCACTGGAGTCAAGCTAGCCGGGCTGATGAGAGGTGTTACCTCGAAACCGGGCCGGTCCTCGGATGCTTGATTCCGTTCTGGGAAGGACATGGCTTTTGTAGTTCGGACTGGACTGTTCCCATGGGGCACAGGGTCAGCGCTGATTTGCATATCGCCATTGTCTAACCCAGGGTGGTGTGAAGTGGAAAAACGATGGATTTGGGCCCAGATCTTTGGACTGGGGTGAATGTGTGACATTGATCCACATTCTGTCCATCACTGTTGTGTTTGCAATTACTGCATACTATTAACAGCATAATTCTCTCAGTAAAAAAAGCTCACCGATTCAACGAGCGTGATGCGTTTCCTAGCTTTGTGGATCTCGTGTGTATGCAGTTGCCGGTACCTGTCAGTGACGTCAAAGAGTGTGCGTGTATCTCTACGTCCGGTCATGTGATTGGGAAAAGGGTGTGTTAGATTTAAGAGCTGTGAATAAAGATGGGGATTCTAAAAGAACACTTTTGCTTGCTGATTACAATTAAAGAATTTCACATCAATTATAAACATTGTATGCTTGCATTATTTCAAAAAATTGAAAATATGTCAGTTAAAGGAATGTCCAACCCAACATAAGTGTGCGATCTAGTGTGTATGAATAAAATTTACAGATGCTTGACCATCGATTGCTAGCAGTCCGATGGGTACTGAAAAGCCAAGAGAGAGTCTATGAATACTATTATTAAAAAGCAATCACCATTTAGAGATAACATTGGAGTTCTACTCTTTCATTCATTCCATTAGGTTTAAAGTGTTCAGATGGTCAATCCAGTAATTCTTTCTTATGAGCAAAGTATTTCTATTGTCTTTTCCTGCACTCTTTTCCACTACTTCCAGTATGCACGCTTTCATTTGACTGACATGATGTTGAGCCTCAATAAAATTATAAATTCACCACACACTATCACCCACAATGCAATGGTTTAGTTAAGAGATTCAAAAAACCTTGAAGGGCATGATCAAGGGTCTCCTAGAAAAGCTTAGGCGCAGATAGGACATCCTTTTGCCCTAACTTTTGTTTGCATACAGGGAGGTTCTTCAGAAGAGGGTTGGTTACATCCCTTTTGACCTTCTGTCTGGGCACCCTGTAAGATGACCATTGTGTCTGGTGAAAAAGGGACAGGAGTTACCTCTGAAGCCCCCTAAACAGGACATAGTGGACTATGTACTTGGTCACCGCTCCAGGATGGCAGAATACATGAAAAAGGCAACTAAAAACCTTGAGACTAGCCAGGAATTGCAAAAGGCCTGGAATGACCAAAAGGCTGTGCTGACTGTTTATCAGCCAGGGCAGAAGGATCTCCGACCGACCCCTGCCCTCACCACGTCTTCAACAAGGCCGACTCAATCATCGCCCCCCAACTGCGGGACATCATCAACGCCTCCTTCAACACCGCCACCTTCCCGGAGAGCTGGAAGCACGCCGAGCTCAGCGCCCTACTGAAGAAACCAACAGCGGACCCCACCGACCTCAAGAACTTTTGCCCCATCTCGCTCCTCCCTTTTCCTGCCAAAGTCATCGAGAAGACCGTCAACAGACAGCTTGCAGCCTTCCTCGAGATGAACCAATCCCTCGACCCCTTGCAGTCTGGTTTTCGAGCCAACCACAGAACCGAGACCGCCCTCATCGCAGCCACCGACGACATCAGAACCCTGCTGGACAACGGGGAAACAGCGGCCCTCATCCTCCTGGACCTCTCTGCAGCGTTAGACACCGTCTGCCACCGCACCCTAGTTCAACGCCTCAGCAACATCGGTATCAAAGTAAAGGCACTGGAGTGGATCATCTCATTCCTCACCGGCAGAACTCAGAGAGTGCGCCTCCCCCCGTTCCGATCCGAGGCCACCGAAGTCATCTGCGGCGTACCGCAAGGATCATCACTCAGCCCCACCCTCTTCAACATCTACATGAGACCTCTCGCACCCATCGCACGCCAGCACAACATCAACATCATCTCCTACGCCGACAACACCCAGCTGATCCTCCCCCTCACCAACGACCCTGCCACCGCCAGAACCAACCTGGGATGAAAGAAGTAGCCGAGTGAATGAAGAACAGCCGCCTGAAACTGAACTCAGACAAAACGGAAGTCCCCATCCTTGGATCATCACCCTCTGCCTGGGACGACTCTTGGTGGCCCCCAGCCCTGGGCAACGCACCCAAACGGACCACACACGCAACCCGGGCTTCATCCTGGACTCCTCCCTCTCGATTACTGACAAGTCAACGCCATCTCCTCATCGTGTTTCAACACCCTACGCATGCTCCGCAAGATCTTCCACTGGATCCCGACCGAGACCAGGAAGACAGTCACCCAGGCACTCGTCACCAGCCGACTGGACTACGGAAATGCCCTCTACGCCGGAACCACAGCCAAGATACAGAAAGACTCCAACGGATCCAGAATGCCTCCGCCCGTCTCATCCTGAACATCCCCTGACGCAGCCACATCTCTGGCCACCTGAAGTACCTGCACTGGCTCCCTGTCAGCAAGAGGATCACGTTCAGGCTCCTCACCCACGCACACAAATCTCTCCACAACCTAGGACCCATGTACCTCAACGACCGCCTGACCTTCTACACGCCCACCCGCCAGCTACGTTCGACAAGCCTCGCCTTCGCCGCCGTACCACTCATCCGAAGAGCCACCGCTGGTGGCAGATCCTTCTCCTACCTGGCGGCCAAGACATGGAACTCCCTCCCCATCCATCTTCGGCTGACCCAGGACCATCTCACCTTCAGGAGACAACTCAAGACCTGGCTGTTCGAGCAATAGCAGACTCCTTACCCCAAGCGCCTTGAGACCCTGCCGGGTGAGTAGCGTGCTATACAAGTGTTATGATTGATTGATTGGAGCCTGTGGCCCCAGCAGCCCTTCAGGACAAGTGGAGTGGCTCCCATACAATTGTTGAACAGAAGGGAGAGGTTACCTATCTGGTACACCTTGGAACTCACAGAAGCTCCTATAGGGTGCTTCATGTCAACAGACTGAAACCATATGTTGACAGGGTAGACATGGGCTTGCTCACGGCTACTGATAAGGGACAGGAGGAAGAGAGTGATCCACTCCCTGACCTGCACTCACAGTACCCTGATGATGGGTCAGTGAATGGTGTAGCCTTGGCAGGCAGCCTCACTGCTCAGCAGCAAACTGATTACAGACAGGTGCTCAATCAGTTCAGGTTTATGTTCTCTCTGACTCCAAGTCAGACTACCTGGTGCACTCTTGAATTGGACACTGGAGACAGTCTGCCTGTTACAAAAAAAGATTGACAGGCAACCTGACCATGTCAGGGACTGTATTAGGACTGAAGTCCAGAAGATGTTGGATTTGGGAGTGATTGAACCCTCAGATAGCCCTTGGGCTAGTCCAGTAGTCTCAGTACCTAAACCTCACACCCAGGGTCGTAATAGAGAGATCAGGTTTAGTGTAGACTACAGGGGTCTCAAAGCAGTCGCTAGGACTGATGCCTATCCAATACCTAGAGCAAATGAGCTCATAGATACTTTGGCCTCAGCCAAGTTTCTGAGCACATTTGATCTGACAGCTGGCTACTGGCAGATCAGACTAGCTGATGATACAAAGCCTAAGACAGCGTTTTCTACTCCTAGTGGACACTACCAATTTGTGGTGATGCCCTTTGGTTTGAAGAATGCGCCTGCCACTTTTCAAAGGTTGGTGAATCAAGTCCTAATAGGCCTGGAAGACTTTAGTGCAGCATATCTAGATAATATTTCTGTCTTTAGCTCCAGCTGGGAGGATCACCTGGTCCACCTGGGAAATGTTTTGGAGGCCCTGCAGAAAGCAGGCCTAACTAACAAGGCTACTAAGTGCCATATAGAGCAGAGTCAAGTTGTGTACCTGGGCCATCTTGTAGGTGGAGGCTAGGTTCAACCACTGCAGAGCAAAATCCAGACCATCATGGACTGGGTTTCTCCAACTACTCAGACTCTGGTCAGAGCTTTCTTGGGCCTGACTGGGTACTACAGAAGATTTGTCAAGGGGTATGGAACCACTGTGACACCCCTGAATGATTTAAATTCCAAGAGAAAGCCTAAGAAAGATCAGTGGACATTTAGCTGCTCTCTAATAGTCAGTACCTTGAAAAACCAAAGATTGAACACCATTTTGTGCCTGGAGAAGGAGAAGTAGGCAAAAGGGGTGTAGAAATTTGCAGAAGAGGTCCAGAAAGAAGCAGGACCAGTACCGAAAGAACCAAAAGAGGTGGAGAAACAGACAATAAGGGTGCAGAAAGAGCAAGAGAAGTGCAGAAAGAGACAACAGAGGTACAGAAAGAGGCAAGAAAGGTGCAGAAAAGGCAGGAAAGGTGCAGTAAGAGGGAACAGGGCTGCAGAAAGAAGCAAGAGAGGTGCAGAATGAGGCAATAGAAGTGCAGATAGAAGCAACAGAAGTTCAAAATGAGGCAACTGGGGTGCTGAAAGAGGCAAAAGAAGTGCAGAAAGAGGCAACAGAGACTCTGAAAGGTGCAGAAAGAGGAAGCAGGGGTGCTGAAAGAGAGAGGAGAGGTGCAGAAAGAGAAAAGTGGGGTACAGAAAGAGGCAAGAGATCTGCAGAAAAAAGCAACAAAGGTGCTGAAAGAGGCAAGTGAGGTGCGGAAAGAGGCAAGAGATCTGCAGAAAAAAGCAACAGAGGTGCTCAAAGAGACAAGTGAGGTGTAGAAAGAAGCAGTAGAGGTGCAGAAAGAAGGAAGCAAAGTGCAGAAAGAAGTAACAGAGGTGCTGAAAGAGGTACGAAGGGTGCAGAAAGAGAAAGATAAGTGCAGAAAGAGGTAACAGAGGTACAAAAAGAGGCAAGAGAGGTGCGGAAACAGACAGGAAAGGTGCAGAAAGAGGGAACAGGGGTGCA
This sequence comes from Lissotriton helveticus, assembly GCF_964261635.1. NCBI lineage: Eukaryota > Metazoa > Chordata > Amphibia > Caudata > Salamandridae > Lissotriton > Lissotriton helveticus. The sequence continues at coordinate 531,416,170 of NC_136065.1, forward strand.
GAAATAGGCAAGAAAAGTACAGAAGGAGAAAAGAGGGGTGCAGAAAGAGGGAAGAGATCTACCGTAAAAAGTAACAGAGGTGCTGAAAGAGGCAAGATATTTGGAGAAAAAAGCAACAGAGGTGCTAAAAGAGGCAAGTGAGGTGCAGAAAGAAGCAAGTGAGGTACAGAAAGAGGCAATAGAAGTGAAGAAAAAGCAGTTGAGGTACAGAAAGGGGTACGAGGGGTACAGAAAGAGGAGAGAGAAGTACAGAAATAAGCAAAAGAGGTGTTCAAAGAGGCAAGAGGGAGGCAGAAAGAGGCAAATGCAGTGCAGAAAGAACCAAGAGATGTGCAGAAAGATTCAAAAGAGGTGCAGAAGGAGGCACGAAGTATGCAGAAAGAGGCAAGAGAAGTACAGAAAGAAGCAGCAGAGGTACAGAAAGAGGCAAGAGTGGTACAGAAAGAGGGAAGAGAGGTATAGAAAGATGCAAGAGAATTGCACAAAGAGGGAAGAGGGATGCGGAAAGAGTCAAGACTGGTGCAGAAAGAATCAACAGAAGTTCCGAAAGAGGCAATAGAGATGCAGAAAGAAGCAAGTGGAGTACAGAAATGGCAACAGAGGTGCAGAAAGATACAAGAGAGGTGTAGAAACAAGGAAGAGGGGTACAGAAAGAGATAGGAGAGGAGCGACAAAGACAACAGGGGTGCAAGAACTGGTAGGAGAGGTGCACAGATAGGCAAGAGAGGTACAGAAAGAGGCAGGAGGGCTACAGAAAGAAGGAAGAGAAGTGCAGAAAGAGGGAAGAGATTGAGAAAGAAACAACTGAGGTGTGGAAAAAAGCAAGAAAAGTGAAGAAGGAGGCAAGTGAGGTACAGAAACAAGCATGAGGAGTGTAGACAGAACCCACATAGGTGCAAACTAGGGAAGAGAAGTGCAGAAAAATATAGGAGAGGTGCACAAAGAGGCAAGAAAGGTATAGAAGAGGAAGGAGGGGTGCAGAAAGAACAAACAGAAGTGGAGAAAGAAGTAACAGAGGTGCTCAAAGAGGCACAAAGAGTGCATAAAGAGAAGTGCAGAAAGAAGCAACAGAGATACAGAAAGAGGTAAGAGAGGTACATAAAATGGCAAAAAAAGTACAGAAAGAGGAAACAGGGGCGCATAAAGAGGCAAGAGATATACAGAAAGAGAAAAGAGTGGTACAGAATGAGACAAGAGATCTGCAGAAAAAGCAACAGAGGTGCTGAAAGAGACAAGTGAGGTGCAGAATAGGGCAAGAGAACTGCAGAAAAAGTAACAGAGGTCCTGAAAGAGGCAAGTGAGATGCAGAAAGAAGCAAGAGAGGTGGATAAAATGGCAATAGAAGTACAGAATGCAGCAACAGAGTTGCAGAATGAGGCAAGAAGGGTGCAGAAAGAGGCAGGAAAGGTGCATAAATAGGGAACAGGGGTGCAGAAATAGGCAAGAGAGGTGCAGAAATTGAAAAGAGGGATGCAGAAAGAGGCAAGAGATCTGCAGAAAAAAGCAGATGAGGTGCTCAGAGGGGCAAGAGGGTTCAGAAAGAAGAGAGATAAGTGCAGAAAGAAGCAAAAGAGGTGCTAAACGAGGCAAGAGGGATGCAGAAAGAGGCAAGTACAGTGCAGAAAGAGTAGAGAGAAGTGCAGAAAGAAGCAACAAAGGTGCAGAAGGAGGCACGAGGGTTGTAGAAAGAAGGAAGAGAAGGGCAGGAAGAAGGAACATAGGTGCTGAAATAGGCACAAAGTGTGCAAAGAGGCGAGAAAAGTACAGAAAAAAGCAAGCGAAGTACAGAAAGAGGCAAGAGTGGTGCAGAAAAGGGAAGAGATGTATAGAAAGAGGCAAGAGAGTTGCAAAACGAGGAAAATGATGCTGAAAGAGGCAAGATGTGTACAGAAAGGAGCAAGACTAGTGCAGAAAGAAGCAAGAGAACTGCAAATAGAAGCAAAAGAGGCACAGAAAGAGGCAAAAGGGGTGCCGGAAGAGAAGTGCAAAAAAGAAGCAACAGAGGTGCACAAGGAGGCAAGAGAAGTGCAGAAGGAGGCCAGAGAGTTGAAGAAACAGGCACAAGAGGTGCAGAAAGAATCAAGAGCAATGCAGAAAGAACCAACACAGGTGTAGGAGTAAAGAGGGGTGCAGAAAGAGGCATAAGGGGTGTAGAAATTGGCAAGGGTGATGTGGAAAGAAGCAAGAGCAGTGCAGTAAGAACCGACAGAGTTACATAAGGAGGCAAGAGGGGTACAGAAACAGGCAAAAAAGTGCATTTACAAGCAAAAGAGATATGGAAAGAGGCAAGGGATTATAGAAAGAGGCAAGAGAGGTGCAGAAACAGACAAAAGAGGTGCACAAAGAGGGAAGTGTAGTGCAGAAAGAAGCAAGAGATGTACAGAAAGAGGCAAGAGTAGTGCAGAAAGAAGCAGCAGACTGCATGTCTGCGAGGTAGAAGAGGGATGGAGAAAGAGGCAAGAGAGGTGCAGAAAGAAGCAAGAGAGATACAAAAAGAAACAAAAGAAGTGCAGAAACAAGGAATAGAGGTGCAGAAAGAGGCAAGTGTAGTGCAGAAAGCAGCAAGAGATGTACAGAAAGAGGCAAGAGAAGTGCAGAAAGAAGCAACAGACATGTAACAAGGGGGAAGAGGGATGGAGAAAGAGGCAAGAGGAGTGCAGAAAAAAACAAGAGAGATACAAAAAGAAACAAAAGAAGTGCAGAAAGAATGAATAGAGGTGCAGAAAGAGGCAAAATGGATACAGAAAGAGGTTGGAGGGGTGCAGAAAGAGGCAAGAGTGGTACAGAAAGATGCAAGAGGGGTACAGAAAAAAGCACGTGAGGTACAGAAAGACGCAAGAGAGAAGCAAAAAGAGGCAAGAGAGGTGTAGAAAGTAGGAGATGTGCAGAAAGAGGCAAGAGAAGTGCAGAAAAAGAAAGAAATGTACAGAAAGAAGCAACAGAAATGCAGACAGAGGCAAGAGAGGTGTAGAAGGAAGCAAGAGTGGCTTGCACACCATTAGTACCAATTTCACACCCACATTTAGCAGTAAGTAACAGATGACCATTCTAAGTTTGCAAAGGGCCTTCCACCACACTGTAACACTTCTTGCTGCATTTTTGATAACGTTTGAGCCGTTTGAGCTAGAAACAAGTCTTTTTTTTGTTCAAATCTGAAAATTAAGGAGCAGATGATGAATTAGCTGGCTATTGCAGAAAATGTACAATTGTGCGAAAGTGGGTGTCACCAAACAGTCGCATAATTCAAGTGTCCCTGCTCATACCTCTGATTAGGTCCACTAGTGCTCCTCAGTGTTTCCTTCTTTTTTGTCTCACTGAGTTCATAGTTGAGCTTCTATGGAACCAAGGAAGACTAAACCTGAGGCTACCACTCCACAACACTCACTACAATACCACATAATTACTCTCCATAACACCTAATCCCACTCTACATAACTCCTATACACTAAATATCACATACTTTCTATCCACATAAATTCGCTGCACAACATACCACATAATTCCAGTACACACAACATACAGCCACTCCACTCCAAAAAACATTATTAAAAACGTTTACATTTCCAATGCAAATAGCTCTAACTCTTGCAAATGCAAAACTTATTACATTGAAAACACTTCTTTAACTTTGCAGAGTGCTGGAGAAAGGGTGCTGAGCCTATTACCAGCGCTCAGGAATTCCACTGCGTAGGACTTACATGAGGTACCAGGAGGGATTCTTGGCCCCCAAAGTCCCTCAGGAGTAAATTGGACTTCATCCCCCATCACATAGTCTGCAAGGAGGCACGTTTGGGGGGCATGGCCTCTGAAGACGTCTTAGCAATCGCACTGTGTGGGACTTACTGGAGGTAAAAAGAGGACTTCCTTGGGGGCCGACTACCCGTCCTATTACGTACAGTAAGTCCAACACAGCAGGATTGCTAAGTTCTCATAGCAGGCCATGCCCCCTTTGACCACCACTCTGCAAACACGCTCCATGGGGATTGAAGTCCACTTTGCTGCTGGGGGTCCTTTAAGGGCCAACTATCATACCTCTTACCTCCAGTAAGCCCCACACAGTGGGATTGCTGAGAGGTGGACACAGGCCATGCCCCCTTTCTCTACCACTCTGCAAACGTACCTCCTGGCGTGTTCTAAGTTGGTGGATAAAGTCACCTTTACTCTTAAGGGTCCCTGGAGGCCAACTAGTCCTCCTGTTACCTCCAGTAAGCCCCATACAGCTGAATTGCCATGAGTTGTCTGAGGCCACACCTCCTTTTCACCCCACCATGCAAACACACCTCCTGGCACACTGCTGCTCGAGGGATGATGTCCACTCGTGTCCTGAGGTCCTCAGTACACAAGAGAACCTAATTGCCCCACCAGCAATGCGCCAAGAGGCAATTTTGCAGAGTGGTGGAAAAAGGGGCATGGTCTCAGACCACCTATCAGCAATCCCGCTATGTGGGGTTTACAAGAGGTACCTGGTGGGCTAGATGGACCCCAGGGACCCTCAGGAATGAAGGGGACTTAATCCCAAAATAAGAAATGCCAGGGAGTTGCATTTGCAGAGTCCTGCAGGGTGGGGGAGGAGCCTCCAGCGAGTTACCGGTTTCATTTATTTTATTTATTTTATGGGAAGGGGGGGCCACGTGCCCCCTTACCTGGGCCACTTCTTGCCCCTGGGACCCCATCTCCAGGGGCCTAGCCATCCTTAACATTTTTGTTTAATTTTGGAGGGGGGTGAGTGGCCCCCTCCTGATGCCAATTTTGGTGCTGGGTACCCCATCCGCCGGGGCCGGCCTTCTTTTTTTAAAACATTAAAAGTATATATTTTACCCGGGAGTGGGGCTGCGTCTCCATTTTAATAAAGCCCCAGGGAGGTGGCAGTCCCAATGGCAGCGTGGGAGGGGTTGGGACCACCCCACGCATTTATTTGTCAAGCCCCAGGGAGGTGGCGGTCCCTGGGGCTGCAGGGGGGCTGCATGCCCCCGCATACAATTAACTAAGCACCGGGAAGGTAGCGGTCCTAGGGTTGATGGGGCACCTGTGGCAAATGTCATTTGAGATGTCCTCAGTGATGTCACTGACCATGTCATGAGTGATGTTTTAGTGGACGTCATCAGCAGTGCATTGCGGGGCCACGAGTTACTCTACTAACTATAACGGCCGAATTTCTCTGGTTTTGTTCGAGTGAAATGTCCAACTAACTATAATGTCCAGAAACCTGTATTTTTTCAATGAATTTCAGAGCTTTTTGAATGAACATTTTTAACTATAACGTCCCTGAAAACCTTTGGTTTTTCAGTGAATTTCAAAGGTTTTTAAATGAAAATTTCTAACTGTAACGTCCCTGAAACCTATGTTTTTTTCAGTGAATTTCAAAGGCATTTTTAAATGAAAATTTCTAACTATAACGCCCCTGAAACCTATGGTTTTTTCAGGGAATTTCAAAAGTATTTTAAATGAAAATTTCTATCTTTAATGTCCCTGAAACCTATGTTTTTTTCAGTGATTTTCAAAGGTTTTTTAGATACTAATTTTAGATTATAATATTTATAAAACCTAACTTTTTTTCTGTAAATTGAAATTTTTTGGGGTGATATTTTGGATCTGTAATTTCCTTTAGTTATTATAATTTTTTTTTAATAATGTAATGTCTTGTGTGTTCTAAAATATATTTATATATATTTTTTAGGAAAAAGTGGAGTTGCGTACCCATCGTATACGCATCTCGATGGGTGCGCGGATTCAAGCCGCCATATTGCTAAAGTCGTGAAGGATGCGCGTTTGGTGTGTGACGGGTACGAGGTGCTGGGTCCCGCGTAACGTCATATACGTGTAGGATCGTGTCGTGTGGATATTTGGTATGCGATGGGCGCACAGTCCCTGGCCTTGCGTAACATCATATGTGTATGAGATTGCCTGATATGCGCATTTGGTTTGCAACAGGTGTGCGATGCCGAGCCCCGCATAACGTCATATACGTATGAGGTCGCACTGGGTGCACGACTCCTGCAATTTTTTTTATTTTTCAAAAGTATATGTATATAACTTGAATGTGTATATGAGAGCAAGAGATAATCTAAACTAATCATAAAAATCATATATTTGTAATTGCAATAAAGTTATACTATTCTTAAATATATTTTCCCAAAGTCGCCTTAGGTGTGTGCTGGTTGCACGCGTGGTGCGTGACTCCCATGTAACTTCAAAAGAAAGCATTTAATTGGTTCACAAGGTTTTCCATTCTAGAACCCGAAGGACTCCACCCATTTCTTTCATTCATCCAACATCTTTACAGGAGATACACCTGTTGTGTTTTTTACACTGTGTGTTGTATTTTTTTGAACATCTTGAAAATGGCTTCTTCTGTTCCTGAGGTTCAACTCCAACCGGATGAAGAAGAATTGGATGAACCAGTGAAGAAAAGGAAAGAGTCATTGTATGGAAGTTTTTCAATATTCCTGCTGGTGAAAAAAAAGTGAATGCTCGCAAAGTAAGCTGTACACTTTGCCCAAGGGTTCTCTCACAGGGGAGTGACGAATAATATTCTTGTGAGACATCCAGCATGTTTAAACATCTACAGATGATCCACCCTCGTCTTCTGGCTCATGAGCAACACTGACGTGCCCAAGAAGCAATGCAGCAGGATTACCAGGGAGCTGGTCCAGCACCTCAGGACCTCTAAGCTCCCTATCTCAGGGACCGGACATTCATCCTGAATTTGCCCATCTATCACAACACTCCATCAAATGCAATGTTATCTGGTGCTTTGAAGAGCAGTCTGTAGATGCTGTGGCTTCTGCTGTGAGAAAACACCATTGCTATATTTTTTTTGTTGCAACGACAGTTTAATTGCAAAGTTTAATAGTTTACTCTGTTATTTTTTCAGTTTTTAAAAAACACCAAAAAATACATAAAATAGTTTTAAAAAATAATTTAAAAAGAAAAAAGAAGATAAAAACGGTTGCATTCAGAACCACCTTATCTGTTTAAAAAACAGAAATAACTGTATGGTAATGCCTCCGTGACTGCATGAGTACAGGCATAGAGCTTGAATGATTGAAAGAGTGCATGGATAGTGCATGGGTTATACAAGGATTGCATGGGTACTGATTGGTAGAGTGAATGGGTAGTGCTTGAGTGATTGTAAGACTACATGTGTAGTGCCTGGGTAATTGGGGGAGTGCATGAGCAGTGCATGGTTGATAAGAGTAGTGTATGAGTAGTGCCTGGGTGATTCCATCAGTGCATGGGTAGTACTTGGGTGATTGGATGTGTGCATGAGTAATGAAAGGGTAATTGCTGGATTGCATGGGTACTACCTGGGTAATTAAAAGGTGTGAATGAGCAGTGTGCAGGTGGTTAATGGAGTGCATGGGTAGTGCTCATGTGATAGTAGCACTGCATGTGTTAGTCTCTGGGTCATTGCATGAGTACACGGGTAGTGACTGGCTAATTAGAGTACTGCAAGGAGAGTGCATGGTGAATTTATAAGTGCTTTTTTTGGTGCAGTGATTGGATAAGGACATTGGACTGGCTGAGAATGATTGGAGGAATGCATATGTAGGAACATGGAGATTACTGAACTGTATAGATAGTGCTCAGGGATTCTAGAAGTGCATGAGTTAGTGCCTGAGTCATTCCATGACTACATGGGTAGTGATTGGCTGATTAGATTACTGCAAGGAGAGTAAATGTATAAGTGCTTGGTGTGATAAGTTGGCCTGGCATATGCTGTCCACTATTTTAGTGGGCACCAGTCTAAACGACCCCTTATTGATGGTAGGTTAAGACAACCTTTATAGAAAGCTATCCTAGTGGTAGCTGTGGAGAGCAGCCTTCAGTCTAAGTCTTGGAGGAACCACACCATGTATATATATATATATATATCTCCACACGCCGGTTCCAGGTTTCCCGACTCCTGAGCGCTCAGTGTGGGTGCGTGCCCTACGGCGGAACCTCGCCGTTAAATATTTCTCACTCCTCCGTAACCACGAAAGTAATGGGCGCACTCGCTCTGATTTTCCACAATTACATTTATTTAGATCTGTTTTAGCATGAAAACAACAAACGATCTATGCGTTTCAGTGCTCCTAGCACCTTGCTCACGATCACTTTCCTCAAGTTTTTTCATGATATTTAAAGCAACCAATGATATTAGATGTTACGTCATATCCTGTTTTTAACATCTGAGCATTGTGGTATTTGTAGTTTTTATGTTAAAAAGAGTCTCTAGTGGAGTTACACCATTCATTTTTACAAGAAAGTCCCAGTGCCCCTTATTACATTTCATAATGGGGTAACAGTTCAATTAGTTTTCTTCTTGTTATATCTTTTCCATTTCAATCCCTCCAGTGGGATGTGTCACTTTTTAATCCATCATTGTGGGACCCTTATTTTTCATTTTTGAAGTCTTGTTTTTGAATGCAGTGGATGACACAGTAGGGAAGCTAGTGGGCCCACATCCAGTGGTAACATATAGAAGAGCACCAAATTTGAAGGACCAGCTGATCCATAGCCACTGCAAAACCAGCAAAAAGAAAGATTGGCTCAAAACCACTGGCTTCGTAAAATGTTACAACTGTAAAATGTGCCAAATTGCAAAACAAACCAAGGAGATATCATTACCCAATGATAAAAAATGGCAAATACGACAACTGATCTCTTGCACAACGGAATTTACAATCTATGGCATTGAATGTCCTTGCCCCCTCATGTATGTGGGCAGCACCAAAGGGGAATTGAAAAAACGAATAATGGAACATGTTAGAGCCACAATACATAAGGACAGAGCGAATGCAGTGGCCAAACATATGGAGCAAAAACACAATGGGGACTGGCTGAAATTGAAATTCTTCGGCATTGAAACAGTACCCAGGAATATACGTGGAGGAGATCGTGAGAAAATCTTGCGAAAAAAGGAATCACGACACATCCTAAACTTCAGAACCCTAAATCCGCACGGCCTTAACCAATCAGAGGAGTTATATATTCATCTCCAATAAAGATATAAGTGAGCTTGTGAAGTTGAAAACTGCATTCAAAAACAAGACTTCAAAAATGAAAAATAAGGGTCCCACAATGATGGATTAAAAAGTGACACATCCCACTGGAGGGATTGAAATGGAAAAGATATAACAAGAAGAAAACTAATTGAACTGTTACCCCATTATGAAATGTAATAAGGGGCACTGGGACTTTCTTGTAAAAATGAATGGTGTAACTCCACTAGAGACTCTTTTTAACATAAAAACTACAAATACCACAATGCTCAGATGTTAAAAACAGGATATGACGTAACATCTAATATCATTGGTTGCTTTAAATATCATGAAAAAACTTGAGGAAAGTGATCGTGAGCAAGGTGCTAGGAGCACCGAAACGCGTAGATCGTTTGTTATTTTCATGCTAAAACAGATCTAAATAAATGTAATTGTGGAAAATCAGAGCGAGTGCGCCCATTACTTTCGTGGTTACGGAGGAGTGAGAAATATATATATATATATATATATATATATATATTACCTACTGGCGGTCGCCAGTAGGTATATATAGTTAGGACCTAGTTACCATAGGAAATTCCGAACATTCTATTGGGAATAACTTTGGCGCCGATTGAGGGATCTGCCTGTAATTTTCCTTAAATTTGCCTCGCTGTGCTCCGCTCTTTCCCTGAAAGTTTCGGGGGGATTCGTCAAGCGGGGGCAGAGAAAAAAGGGGGGTCCCAAAACGTGTTTTCCCCATGTTAATTTCCATAGGGACATTCTGACAAGGCTACAGCTCGAACGGCTGAACGGAATTACACCAAACTTGGCAAAATGGTAGGGCCTGGTATGCAGATGTGCCTTCGCTATGCTTGGTGAAAATCCCTCCAGTAGTTCTTGAGAAAAGTGATTTTTTTTTTTTTTTATAAACCTTTATTTGTACAGAAAGGATATACAAATCTGGGTCTACAACCAGTCCGGCCGGCCACGACACGTTAGAGCAATCAAGAAATCCGGGAGGAAAATATACAGAATCAATCATAATGGAGCGCAATCAATACAGCCCAAAAAGGGGAGGGGGGGGGGGAGGATCTGGACGGCCCGCAAACAGGAACAAAGAAGGCTAATTTTTATAATATTACAATAAGGAGTATAACAGGCTCGGTTACAGCATAGATGAATCCGGGTTCCCAAAGCAAATCAGTGGCTACAAAAAGGCTAAAGGGCAGCAACGCGGAGAAGTGGCACTACAGTATACATCAGTATGAAAACAGATGCGGTTAACACAAACCAATATTCATTTAGACTCATCTTATACACGTCCACCACCCAGTAGTACATCGGAAACAGAACAAAAGAACCGGAATATCGACAGCATTAGAACTAACCCGTCATACTAACCTTTGGGAAAGAAAAAGGGAAGAGGGGAGGGGAAGGAAGAGGGGAAAAAGAAAAATACAGACTGAAAGAGAAGAACGCCGCGCCGATACAAGCACCCCGTAGCAAGGACACATAAAAGAGCAGGATTATTAGCAACGAGGAGGGGATGGGAGTCGCAATTGAAATGCAGCATAACCACAAGAAGGAGAGCAGTGATGATACTGACCCCACCCCAATCATACCATGGGAGGCAGGGACAGACGCGGTGCTCCTATAAGAGACACAAAAGGGCCATAGAACTAAGGAAAATAAAATAGCAGATAAGACCCATCCCACCCAGCACCCCTGCAGAAGGCTACGGCCAACCCCCCCAGCAGCGTGCCTGTCGCCCTAAATCAGAACCCGAAATGTAGTAGAGACAAGAGAGAGAAGAGGAACAAAGAGACAAAAAGAAGGACATGAAGACAGAAAGAAATAGGAGGGAGGAGTAGAGGAGCAGAGACAAAACGGTCGGCCTCAGCCCTCCGCCCAACCATACAATCGTAATACGTTTAAACGAAAACGACACAATCTCGAGCGTCAGAGAACTTATAAGGGGGTCACCCACAGCACTATGTATACCGGCAACTGCGCCACGGATCTGTACACCAGCAATCCACCGGGAGCATTGTATCTCACCCTCGTCCTTTCTTAACCACAATTACCACCCACCACATGACAGCGGGAAGTAAGCAACACGGTGCGGGGCAATCACACGAATGAAAAAAATTCCGATAAAAACATAGGCCAGGGAGGTCAATCCATAGGCAAGAGAACACAAGTCCGGGTATGCAGTTCAAGTGTCCCAACAATGTTAACAAGGGCAGTAAAAGACAGGAGTTCAGTCTCGCCGTTCGGGAAAGCGGGGGTTCCCTTGCAGTACAGAAACACGACCTCATCAAGGCAAAGATATGCAGCAGTCCACCATGCTTCTCAGGCACTCGGGTAGGATCGGGCCCCAGCACGATATCCAAGTCCCTGAACTCCAAACATTGAAGCGCAGGAGGTTCCAAAGCCACTTGTTTGCATACCTGTCGACGGACAGCGGTAGTAACCCTCGTCGTGACCGAGGGGGGCGAGGCAGTGGCATCACTGAGACGAGAGGGGACCATGAAGAACCGTCCATCTAAGATGGCGGCGACCGCACCGATCCCCCCAGGGGCACTGGGGGCCAAGGCCGCAAGCAAGGATCGTAATGCGCCAAGAACGTCACCAATTGTAGGCTCACATACACATGTCCAGGCCCCCGTGCAGTCCAGCAACCCAAGTCCGCCGTCTTGATGATATCTGCGGCCTCGCTCGACGGCCGCCATTTTGTAGTTTCAGCCTCGTCACCACCCTCCGCGACTCCCGGATCAGTCCCACAGATGCGGACCCCCTCAGGTATTAAGGGGGTCCCAGTAATGGCAGCCTTGGTGCAGAAAGGAGAGCCGCCAAAGTCGGGGGTCTACCTGTACTATCGCTGGCGTGTCTGACGAACAGAGCCCGGGCGCGAGGCTCCAGGGTGGATGGACGGAGTAGCGGCGGGGGGACCCCTTCACACGATCAGTCCTCGGAGCACCGTGCCCCGCACCAGCCTCACGGTCGCCAAGGCAAGCCCGGATCAGGACCACTAGGATGCTCGCACAATGGCCTCTCGCCAGCGGCTCACGCTCTTGGCCGGGGCCGACGTTTACATCAAAGTCGGGCTGGGTCCAATAGGCGAGACCCCGGTCTCATCACCGCGGAGGCCCCGGTCCCTCCGGGGCATAACTTTGGAACCACGGCACGCAGGCGCCTCCAGGTCAGACGGTGAGTAGGAGCAACACGTTACGTTTCTGTTTCTTCTCGAGTGTGTCGTTTCGGGGCAGGATATGCAGCAGGATATGCGAGTCAGGCCGGCAGGCTGACGGAGCCGAGCTAGAAAGCGACCATTACGATCGCGAGCTTGGCTCCTCCCCCTCGACAAAATTGAATTTGAAAATTTTCAAATGGCATTTTCTATAGGACCTTTAGACACGGCTACAGCCGGAACGGCTGAACGGAATTACACCAAACTTGGCAAAATGGTAGGGACAGGTATGCAGTAGTACCTTTTCTATATTTGGTGAAAATCGCTCCAGTAGTTGTTGAGAATTTGAGCAAATTATATATCTATATGCGCTCAACATTCTATTGGGAATAACTTTGGCGCCGATTGAGTAATCTGTGTGTATTTTTCCAGAATTTTGGCCAGCTCCGCTCTGCTCCCTCCCTGAAAGTTTCGGGGGGATTCGTCAAGCAGGGGCCGAAAGGGGGGTCCCAAAACGTGTTTTCCCCATGGTAATTTCCATAGGGACCTTTAGACACGGCTACAGCCCAAACGGCTGAATGGAATTACACCAAACTTGGCAAAATGGTAGGGCCTGGTATGCAGATGTGCCTTTGCTATGTTTGGTGAAAATCCCTCCAGTAGTTCTTGAGAAAATTGAATTTGAAATTTTTCAAATGGCATTTTCTATGGGACCTTTAGACACGGCTACAGCCCGAACGGCTGAACGGAATTACACCAAACTTGGCAAAATGGTGGGGACAGATATGCAGTAGTGCCTTTTCTATATTGGGGGAAAATCCCTCCAGTAGTTGTTGAGAAAATTGAATTTGAGCAAATGATATATCTATGTGCGGTCACGGTACGCGCACCGTACGCGTACGGTATGCGTACCGTACGCGTACGTGCGCGTACCCTTACGTGCGCGAGTGAGTATCTGATTGGCTGGCAGTCGACTGTCAACATTCCAAACTGTCCAAACCAGGAAGCGCTGGCCACCATTATGTTTTTTAGGAGAACTGAGGCACAAGAGAGCCCAAAACAAGAGTGGAAAACACGAAAAGCGCGCAGGGTAGAGACCCCCAACCCTCTAGCCCTTCTCATGGGGTCCCAAAAGGACCCCCAAGGACAAAAAAATGTTTAAAAAATCACGGGGTACGCTTACGGTATGCGTACGGTACGCGTACCGTGCGCATACCCCGCGATTTTAAAAATAAATACATTTTTGTTTGCACATGGTGGTCCTTCTGGGACCTCCTGAGAAGGGCTAGGGGGTCAGGGGTTCTCAATCCCTGCCCCCTTTTCACATTTTCCACTCTTGTTTTGTGCTCTCTTGTGCCTCACTTCTCCTGAGAAACAAGATGGCTGCTCAGGTGGTCCCAGAAGTATAATAACATATACAAACGTTATCCGCTAATAGAATTAGCATTTACAAAACCTTTGAAATTTATGTGAAAAAAATATAGGTTTCACGCCTGATATAGTTAGGAATTAGCATTTAAAAAACCTTGCAAATCCACTTAAAAAAATATAGGTTTCAGGTCTTATATAGTTAGGAATTAGCATTTTAAAAACCTTGCAAATTCACTTAAAAAACCATAGGTTTCAGGCCTTATATAGTTAGGAATTAGCATTTAAAAAAACATTGAAATTGCTCCTATATAGTTAGTTGTACTAACTATATTTCGCGCACCCGCAATCCACTGCTGATGATGTCACATATTACATCATTCATGACATGGTCAGTGACATCACTGATGACATCACTGATGACATCACTGATCACATCACTGATGATATCATTCATGTGATAATACGATGCACCTCCTCACACTCTAATATAACCTTTAATACACCCAGTGTTAAATACAGACTACCATTCTTGAAACCATTGACACACCAATACCAGGTACTACATACGCACTCACTGATTCCTAGGTCTACACACACATTCACTCATTCACCCATAGATTCACTCATACATACAGTCACTCATCAATACAACACAATCATATGCACTCATACACCTATACAGACACTCACACACTGCCACTCATCCATGGGGTTACTCACACACCTAGTTAGTCATGCAAAGAATCAATCACACTTCCATTTCCTCAACTGTACAGTTATACACACAACACCTTACTTATTCAAACATATACTAACACATACTTACTCTCTTATACAATCACTGATACAAGTACACAATGATCCATACAGCCACTCGCACATTCACTGGCTCTCATGTATAGTCATTTATATATGCCAACTCTCACATGCACTGTGTTTTACATATGTACTTACTTGGACATGTAGCACTGAGATATCCATTCACTCACCAACACACCCATGCACACAGTCAACCGCCCATATAGCTGTTTCCACATGCACTCTTGAACTCATACACCTAGTGAATCATCTGCTCACACATCTATGCACAGAGTCACACACCTCCCAGCCACCCACACACACACTCAGTCTCCCATTCAAATACTTGGGCAACCAATCAATAACCCATATAGCCACTTATATAGCTACTGATCAACACATGCAGCAGCTTACACAACAACAGACATACTGATGCACACATTCAGACAGTTTAGTCACTAACCCATGCATTTAGTAAGACACATTTAATCATTCACTAATACAGTCAGTCACACACCTACTAAATCCTTCATCCAGACATTTATACATCCACTCATTCTTCAATATGTAAAACATATTTAAACTTTACAGAAACACACAGTCACTGGATGATGTCATCAGTGATGTCAAATGAGATGTCATCAGTGATGTCATCAGTGATGTCATTTGAGATGTCATCAGTGATGTCATCAGTGATGTCACTGACCATGTCATGAATGATGTAATATGTGACATCATCAGCAGTGGATTGCGGGTGCGCGAAATATAGTTAGTACAACTAACTATATAGGAGCAATTTCAATGTTTTTTTAATGCTAATTCCTAACTATGTAAGGCCTGAAACCTATGGTTTTTTAAGTGAATATATATATATACATATATATATATAAAATATATGTATTTATCCTGAACACATCCGTCTGATCTCTTTATGAGGCTAGAGGCAAAAGTACATTCAGTGTGGTATAAGAACCACAACTTGCATACAGGCCTAGAGCCTGTAGAACCGCTGGGGCCACCAGGAAACACCTAAGATAGTGACACAGGGGACCCACAGGTGATGTGTGAAGTGTATGAACACAGGCGCGAATCACCATTAACTTCTATAGGGAAAGACGCGGTTGGAATTTTAAAGATAAAGGACACTTAGAAGAGGATTTGGAGCAAACCCTTTGGAACTAGGGGGTCCTAGAGCCAATATCCACGGGAGCAACGGAGTACCTGAGTTACCTCACCCAGGGAAGCCGGGTGCATAGGCACCTTTTGGTGTCTGGTTTCTTTGTCGTGTTCAATGGCGATCTGCTGCAAAGTACTGCTGGCGTCCAAGTGGAAAGTGTCTGGTGTGATCCAAGGGTGGATCGAAGATGAGAAGAATCTGAAAGCAGAGGGGACAGAGCCTGGGTCACTTGCCAGTGACCAGGAGCATGATAGGAGGATGACCACTGATGTCAGGTGATTTCAGGTGAAGAAGCTGAAGCTTGACTCTTCAGCTACAAGGACCAGGAGGTGTCAATGACAAACAGGTTCTGGATTCGATCTGTTCCACAAAAGACTTTGAGTGCTGCGGTGTCGGTTCCTGGATTGGACCCAACAATCCTTGTCAACAACAGCCCATGCAGGAATCAATGAAATGATTTGGTGCAGACCAGCAAGGTCTGAGGGACTCACGACATGGTGGAATGCTAGGACATGTCTGGAGAAACCTGGGAAGCCCAAGGAAAAGTAGAGTTACCTACAAGGGGAACCACCAGTTGACAGACCAGGGATCGTAAAGGAGCCTCAAGTGGAAATGCAAGAAATGGGTTCACGGAATACTCGTGGAGTGTAGGCCCACAATCTTCGGTGCAGATGGTGCTCGCGGATTGGGCTACAAGTAACCAAAAGCACAACTTCAATAGATGTCAACAAGTCAATGCACTAGCAAATGTGGACGGTGTCCAGGAATTCTGGTTCCACGTCACTCTTGAGGGCTGTGGGTCTCAGCTTTGCTGGGGACTTGTGTCAGCCTCTGAGAAATCTGGAAATCCTCTTCCTGTGTTGCAAATACTTCAGAGTCCAGCGGGAGCTTTGGAAAGACAGACCGGCAAGAAGCTTTGTTGGTGCCTGCTTGAGCAGGGGAGTCACTCCTTGACCCCAAGGGCGATTCTTCCATCCACTAGTCTTTAGTAGAGCGTCAAAGTTTCAGAGTTTTGTCCAGAGCTCCTAAGTCCTGTTGCCAGGGGTCCCTTACTTATACTGAAGAAAGGGGTTGGACATACTCTGGGGACCCACCTATGGGAGGGTTTGGAAAGAGGGGTGGCTAAACACATTTCCTTTGTCCAGTTTTGAGCCAGGGCAGAGGATGGTGGCCCCTGCAACTGGTTTGAACAGGGCTATGCACAGGGACACCAAATGTGCCCCTAGTGCAGACTTTCTGGCACTCTCAGAGTGCACCCACCTAGTCCCAATATACTAAAGCCTGTCTGGGAGGTGGTTACACCTCCCTGTGACAGGAAACCTATTGTCTAGGCCTCCCCTGCTGGAGTTTCATCCAGCAGCAGGAGGTCAGATGCGTGTCTGTGGCTGCAGCATCCATTTTGTGATGCTGGGGCTCGTTTAAACTATTACCGGGCAGACCAGTGTGTACATGTCTATCCCTTTAGAAGGGTGGAATTCTACCCCCCTGCCAGGACTGGCGGGGGGAGGTAGGATTCCAAAGTGTTTTACACCAAACTCAACATGTTTCCATGCAGCCATTCTAAAGTCAGCATTTCTGCGAGGTTATAATGCACTTAAGACTATATGGTCTGGCTGCATCACAGAACAGCCTCAGAGAATAGCTTTCGAAATTTGCAGGGGGTCCTGCTCATGGATGGGCACCCTCTCACACAAAACCAAGCACTCTGCCTTTAGGATTGATAAGGCCTGCCGTAGGAGTGAGTGATAGGTTTATATGTGTCAGTGAATAAAGGTAGATATAGGTAACCTATATCTTAGTAAGGGATGCCTGCACCACTTTACCCAAGCTGCAGTAGCAGTCCTATGGTGTCATTTTGGAAGGCTTCAAAGGGGGGGGCATATTACATGCTGCAGCCCCTGGTAGGCCTCTGGGGTACCCATGCCCCTAGTACCTAGTGTATCAAATACTAGGGACTCACAAGGGCACCCCAGTAACCAAACTGGAGTGTACCTATTGCACATGCAATCAATTTAGAGAGGAAGCATCTAGACTGGGGTCCTGGATAGCAAGGCCCAGCCAGACTACAGTAAAAAAACAGTGAAACCCCAGCAAAAAGTGGGGGTAACCATAGTAAGCAGATCCTGCTCTCTTACACAACCCCAACCGCAGGGACATTAAACTAACCTTGACCAGTTGAGTCTTCATGTTCTAAGTGGAAATATTTGGAGATTCCATCTGCATTGGCATGGTTACTCCCAGGTCTATATTCCACTGTATAGTCCATCCGCTGTAGGGAAATGGACCACCTCAAATGTTTGGGGTTTTCACCCTTTATCTGTTTTAGTCACAAGAAGTGCTTATGGTCAGTCTGAACAGTGAAGTGAGTGTCAAACAAGTATGGCCTCAGCTTCTTTAGAGTCCAAACCACAGCAAAGGCCTGCCTCTCAATAGCTAAACAACGTTTCTCTCTAGGGGTCAGCCCTCTGCTAATAAAAGCTACTGGCTGGACCTGACCTTCATCATTCAATTGTGACAGCACAGCCCCTACCCCCAACTCAGATGCATCTGTTTTGACAATGAATTCTTTGGAGTAGTTAGGACTTTACAGAATTGGTGCAGTCCACTTGGCCTGCTTCAGGTCATCAAATGCATTTTGACAGCTAACTTCCCACTGCACTTTCTTTGGCATTCTTTTAGAAGTTAAGTCATTCAGGGGTGTCACAATGGATCCATACCCCTTGAAAATCTTCTGTAGTACCCAGTCAGGCCCAAGAAAGCTCTGTCCTGAGTCTGGGGAGTTGGAGCAACCCAGTCCATGATGGTCTGGATTTTGCTCTGTAACGGTTGAAGCTGGCCTCCACCTACAAGGTGGCCAAGGTACACAACCTCATGCTGCCCTATCTGGCACTTAGTAGCCTTGAAGTTAGGCCTGCCTTCTGTAGGGCCTCCAAAACATTTCTCAGGTGGACCAGGTGATCCTCCCAGGTGGAGCTAAAGGCAGCAATATCATCTAGATATGCTGCACTATAGATGTGGCAGAGACTGTAGCTCATTTATATTTTGTATGTCCCCTCTATGCAGCCCCGCGGCGCAAATGGCTGAGCCCCATTTGTTTATCTCTGGGTACCGTGAGGCACATTGAAGCTTTAAGAATATTAGGCTCTGATTGCTCCCCACCTATAGCTATTGCATTAGCTAAATTTATAAGATGGGTTTGGATTATCCACACACGCACTTTAATGTCTTCTGCTGCTAGTTAACCATAGGGAATTATCTTTTTAAAAGTCTGTCGTTTTTTTAATTCAGGAAGTAATTTTAAATTATTAGATATGAATTGTAATAGTTTCCTTGATTCGATAGTAACCAAATGGAATGTAATAACTTTTTATTCTGTGTATTGTTATGTAATATTTATTGTGTAGTGTGATAGTTTGTGTATTGTGTGTGCTTTTATGACTTACTGTCGAATAAAGCTTTTGAAAAACGGCTGCCCTATAGTATCCAGGCCTGTTAGGACTTTGTTCACCAACCTTTGAAAAGTGGCAGGTGCTTTTTTCAAACCAAATGGCATTACCACAAATTGATAGTGCCCACTAGGGGTAGAAAACGCTGTCTTGGCTTTTGATCATTAGCTAACCTGATCTGACAGTAAGCAGCTGTAAGATCAAATGTGCTCAGAAATTTGGCTGAGGCCAACATTTCTATAAGCTCATCTGCTCTTGGGATTGGATGGGCATCAGTCCTAGTGACTGCATTGAGACCTCTGTAGTCTACACAAAACCTCATCTCTCTCATACCACTCTGGGTATGAGGTTTAGGTACCAAGACCACTGGACAAGCCCAAATGCTATCTGAGGATTCCATAACTCCCAAATCCAACATCTTATGGACTTCAGTTCCGATACAGTCCCTGACATGGTCAGGTTGCCTGTAATTCTTATTTTCAACAGGCAGACTAGTAGTGAGCAGTGAGTGGCTGCATTGGGAGCAGTGACCAGAGAAGGCAATAGTGAGCGGCCGCATTGGGAGCAGTAGAGCTGCGGAGCACAAACTACGAGGAGCAGAGGAGCTACCCGCCGGTTAAACACTAGCAAAGGACACAATAAAATCAAAGTAAAAACGCTGCCTCGGGGGCCCGTCTGGGCTCAGGACTCACGTGGATCCGTAAAGCAGTGAGCAGTGAGCGGACGAGCAGTGAGCGGTGAGCGGTGAAGCGGCAAACAAAACACTCTTAGCAAGCATTGCAACGGTGAGCTAAACCAGCAAGGGTGCCTAGGGGTTGATAGAGACACAGTTATAGCTGTCCCCCGCCCGCCCCACAGTCAGCAGCTCATTCCACGGTCCAGCATTGTGCACCGGGTTGGCAAGACACCCCCCCTCCCCTCTTAGGGGCTTTTGACATCAGCAGGAGCCTGCCGGGGGGGGGGGGCAGAGTCAGCACTGACCAGGGCTGGAGCACTGAAGTACAAGAGGTCGACTAAAAACTGTAGAATTGTAGAACTGCAGAACTGCCCAAAGAGGAGGTTGCGGCGCAGAGCCTGATTGGTCCCTGACCCTGCCCCTGCCAAAAAACCTGCATCTATTGACGTTTTGGGCAACACCCTACTCCTCGATATCGCCCCGCTCCCTCCCCGACGGCAG
Source organism: Lissotriton helveticus (assembly GCF_964261635.1). Classification (NCBI taxonomy): domain Eukaryota; kingdom Metazoa; phylum Chordata; class Amphibia; order Caudata; family Salamandridae; genus Lissotriton; species Lissotriton helveticus. The sequence continues at coordinate 531,436,298 of NC_136065.1, forward strand.
CTGCCCTTCTTGTGGAGGGTAGACGGGCTTGGGAGGCAGGCCTGGGAGCACGTTTAGGAGCAGTGGCGCGGAGTTAGAGCAGGCTGCAGGGAAAGGCGACATGAGATCAGGACGCGTTCGTGGATGCCCCACTAGCAAAGGAGGGACAAACAATCGGTCAAACAAACGCAAAAGATCACCGAAAGTAGCCGAGGGGGCAAGAGAAGATCAAACAAGTAAATCCAGGCAACTAGCTCAGAGTGAAGGTTCACTAATCGACATAGCAATCGATAAATTTGATTCCATCAGCGCGAGCAGTGAACAACCGGAAAATACAGAGAAGAGCAGCAAATCAAAATCTAACCCTGCAATGCTCCAACCAAACATTTTCACAAAATTTCACTTCCTAAAAAACGTGGGGGATACACTACTCTCCAACATCAATGAATTTTCAGGTCTACAGGAACCCATTGAACCTTCCCAGACTTGTCAGACAGTGCCTGTGCACAATACAGGTTCAGTAACCGATGACAACAGTAACAGCAAGAAAAGCCCTATTTCTACAGCCAGAGACCCATTACATGTGACATCAACCCCTCAGGGTGACAAAAACAAATTCACAATGGCTGTTACAACCAAAGGGTCAACGCCTGGTACGAAAATCGTTTTAGAAGCAAATCTTATCTAAGTGCACAGGGCGAACGACAATAACAAAAGCCAGCCTACACACATATCACCCAAAAGCCTTACAGCCCTCGGCAAAACTGCTAGCAACAAACTGTGTGAGAGGACAACATCTGGTAAGGGCAGTGAGGCCGACAAACCTCCGCATCGCACTACGAACTGTACGTCGGAAATCCAAGTACCAAAAAAAGACCCCAACTACCACAATGGGACAAGCGGAAAAGACGTAAAGGAGTGCTGGGAAGAGAATGCCTCAACTCTGAACGTACAACTGACCACAACAGTACGATGAGGTCAGGGAAGGATACTGCACACTCACACAGGCCACCAACCTCGCCCTTAGACGTGATAGAAATATCCTCATACCTGGGTAAGGAGGAGTGGGAAGACTTCCAAGCAGCATATACCCAAGACAAAAGCAGCAGTGAAACAAGTATGAATACGTCCTTACCGATCATCATAAATGATGTCTCAGTGGATCACCCAGTGATGGTCGTGGGGGCTCCAGAGGTGGGCCAAAAAAGCCCCTTGTCCGCGGATAATCAGGACAAAACCTCGAAGCAAACAGATCAGGAAAACGCATGGAGTAGTCTCCTCAAAACAATACAACTCCTGGTAGAAGCCCTCAACTACCAATCGGACAAAATGGACACCCAACTGTCGCTACTTGACACATTGGCTGTATTTGTGGTGGCCATTGATGGGAAGCTGGGCACGCTCAATACGTTTCTTCAGAATAAACTGCCATTAACGAACCAAGAATTTGGGTCTTATAAAGAAGGATGCGGATGCGGCCCAATAATCGACAAACTGTCAACACTACCAACAATAATGAGCGATTTGTGCACATAATTTAGAAGAACATCTAAGTGCAGGCAAAGTAACTCCTGTACCAGCCCTCTGGTGGCTGCGACTAACCATCCAATGACCAAAGAGGTGCTGGGGAGCAACGGACAAACCAACCCTAACTTAAGGGCCCCCGCACCCACAAAACCACCAACCCCGGCGGTCAGCGAAACAGGAAACACAGAACCTCAATCTCCTGACATTGCGGAGGAAGAAATAACAAACCCAAAAATGAACGCCAAACAAAGACGAGCGAAAAAACGCAAAGGCAGGAAACATAAAATCGATTCTCAACATAACGGTTTTCTACAACTCTTTGGGAACACTCCGAAAATGGAAAAAAGCACAGCACATCCCGAGGGTGCCACATATCTATCAGACTCCGATGAAGTCATCGGCACACCTGAGACCTCGATTAAGGCAACAACCATCAAAGGGCTAGAGTGCAACAGCAAAACAAAAACAAATCTGGAACCACACAGCTTTCGCACTCAAAAAGAGCACGGAAGAGGAACACGAAACTCATGCCTCCAACTCGATGAAACCAGCAACATAACCCCTGCCTCCTGCGTGAAACAAGCGGAAAAAAGTAGCAGGCAGTCCAGCTCGGTCTGCCAGCAAATAAAAAATCATGGATCCACTAGGGGAACAAAGTCTGGGATCAATCGAGGACCGGCTATCACAGTGACAGGCAAACGGCTGCCAAAAAGCTATCCAGCAATGACTATGGAAAGTGCACTGTCTGCAAGGAGAGAAGCAGACTCAGCTATTATGGGGACACCGGGCCTTACGTGTAACATCTCAAGACCTTGTGAAATTCCCCACCTAGCCGGGTCACCATTAAGGAACCATCACACCTCTGGCCAAGAACTAAGAATAACTACAAGTAGTACAAATGACGTTAAAACCACTGCAGCACGACTAGTAGAGATTAAGCGACGGTCAGACGAACGACCACACGCTGAACCGCATGTACCAAATGAACATATACTTGGCCGACAGCTAAGAGTCACTGCACCCATTTCTAGTCAACTGGAAACAACTTCAACACGACGAGTAGAGGATATGGGATCCAGTCAATCAGCAATAGAGAGTGTAATAGGGGGAGAACGAAAAAACCCAACAGGCACCGTCTGGTTTAACCCGGACTACATGTCGCAAGGAAGACATGACACTCTCAACAGAGGTAACATCTTAAGGCTGCTATCCCATATTCCATCCTTGACAGAATTAAAAAGCTCTGACCTGGTATCCATCAAATTTGTAGCCAATGAGGATACAGGCAAAGAAAAAACAAAAGCAACTTGGAGAACCCTGGCAATTTCACAAAAATTAATTGCCGAAGCTGACATCTTCAATAGCTGGGGGATCACAATAAAACCTTATGTCAAGCCAAGGTACCCAGACATTCTTGTCCCAGTGGAAAAAGCGGCAGCTCCAACTATCACGAAAACCCTAAAAAACTCGGTCCTCAGAGGAGCGGTAGGACCAGGGAGCAACAAAACTGACCAACACATCAATAGCACAGGAGTTACTGCAGATGAACACACACAAATACCTGGAATGTTTGACTCAGGATGGATAGCTAGAACTCTAAACAACAACGAATGACACATCGGCCACAATCCAAAGGAAGACGTATACGACTCACTAAAAATATGCTCATGGAACATCAACGGCCTGGCTTCCAAAATAACTGACTCAGACTTCATGAATTACATCAGAAAATTTGACATCGTGGCACTCCAAGAGACATGGCTCGCAGACCCGCCCAACCTCCATGGTTACTTACGTTTTTACTCAGCTGCAAATAGGACGGCAAAATATGGGCACTCCAAAGGCGGCCTAGTAACCTATAAATTGGTTACAAGTGTACTGACGGCAAAAGAAGATGGGCCATCCTCTACAGCCGCCCTGGCTGTAAATATTTGCCTGCCACAACTCAAACAAGGCATTACTGAAACCGACTTCCTTCTAATAAATGCTTACATTAACCCAAGAAGGAAAGGGAAAGCAGCTAAAGACCTCTGTAGCTTTATGGAGACACATATAAGGGTAAGACCTACACCAAATGTTGTTCTTACTGGGGACTTCAACCTTAACCTCATGGGTGCGACACAGGAAGACGTACAACTAATCCAAAACGCAATTTGGGATATCCCAACACAAGCAATCTCACAGATATCCAAAAAAACTAAACTAGGTAACAGGACACTAGAAGACCTGGAATACTTTAACGTCAGGGCCCTCAATGGTAGGACCTCTGGAGATAATCCTCCAGCCGCAACCTTTCACACAACAAAAACAAGTAGCATTCTAGACTATACTTTTATATCATTACCCTTTTTCCAGTTCTTAAAATCATACCGGATCGGCTGTAGTGGGGATAGCGACCACCGCCCCCAAGAAATTATCATCAAGACCATAAAGCCCAACTTTGAGCGATCAAAAGTGCCAAAAGAGTTAACCCAAACCATCAACTTTAAAAAAATCAAATATTCATCAGTAACAGATGGAATGTTAGTGGAAAGGGCAAAACAGCACTTCGAGAGCCGCTCTGGGCACAGTGAAATTACGAAATGGGAACATTTTACAAGTACTATGTCTATGTATGCTACAAGACCCAAGCCTCAGTCACAATTGGGGGATGTAAGTTTCTGTAAATTCTCTCGAGAAGACAAAAGAAAAATTAAAGACATAAAGACTTCAATCTACTGTACAATGAGAGAACTCCAACGGAAACCCATGGACATCGTAAAGCAAGACCATCTACGAAAACTAAAATCAACACTAAAAAAATAAAAATGGGAAGCAAACAAATCAGCTGAGGACAATTTATGGGCGAGACTTCACTCCGATATCAAACGGAATGATGGAGCAAGGTTTTGGAAATCAATAAATGCATTCATAAGACCTGCGCACCACGGGGTCTCATCAAACATCTCAGATGATATTTGGGCAAGTTTTCTCTGCACCCATATCAGTCAGGCTGAAGGAAATAACCAGCACTACGAGCCTGCCATTTATAAAAATCAAACAACAATTAACGACACAAGGCCCACAGAATGCTTTACTCCAAATGATATCGAGAACTTGCCGAACTTACAAAGCACCATTCAACGCCAAATCAAAAATAAAGAAAGGAGGAAGCGCCAGGACCAAATGGTATACCTCCTATTCTTTATAAACAAGATGTGCCAGGCTGGGCAGCAGCCCTGGAACCCCTCTTTCTGGAAATAAGACCATTCAATATCATACCAAGACCCTGGAGGGGCTCTATCATCTCCCCAATCTATAAGGCAGGAGATAAGGCTTCCCCACTTAACTATCGACTGGTGGCTTTAATTGATAATGAGGCAAAATATTTTGCAGGTACCTTACTCGAAGAGCTGACGGCCTGGGCAACAGAGAGATCCTTAATCCCAGTCAACCAGACAGGTTTTACTAAGTCAGTAGGCACGATGACGAATATCTTGAGCATGGGCATGCTCATAGACAAAGCAGAAGTTAACAAAATGCTCATCCATTTCTGCTTCATCGACTACAAGGCCGCTTTTGGTAACATAAACCGGAAGCTTTTGTGGTCTAAATTGAATGACTGGGGGATCTCGAGACCCCTGTTGGACCTGCTCATTAACCTGCACACAGAGACCTGGGTACAGATAAAAATAGGGGACGGATCCGCCTTGTCAAGGCCCATACAGACCAATAGGGGCCTAAAGCAAGGCTGTGTCCTGGCCCCCACGCTTTTTAACCTGTTCCTAGGCGACCTAGTCCCAATTCTAAATGGTTGTAACTCCCACGCCCCTAAACAAGGAGGGCTCCAGCTACCTTGTCTACTATACGCAGACCACATTGTCCTAATAAGCCACACTAAGGTAGGACTTCAACATCTTTTGGATGCAACACAAAAGTATTCAAGTAAGAACGATCTTACAATAAACCTGGAGAAAACCCAAACAATGACCATTAGCAAGAAAAAAAGGAAACCAACATCATGGCATTGGAATACGACAAGAATTGAAGACACCCCAACATACAAATACCTAGGAGTGAAGATCGACAATGGTGGGCAGTTCTCGGTTCAGAGAACAAGTATACGAGGGAGAGGACTTTCGCTGGCGATTTCGTTGAAGTCGCTAAATCACAAACTTTCCGGCCCCTCTCTCCTACCCTTGACGCAAGTAATTTGTGCAAAACTTCTCCCAACAATTACTTACGGGAGCGAGGCACTCAGACAAAGGGATGCAAAGACCCTTGACAACACTATAATAGCTGCATACAGAATCATTTTCAGCCTACCCAGGCAAACCTCACCCGCTCAAATCAGGCTCGAATTTGGCATCGACCAACAGTTCCTGGCAAGGCAGGGAGCCTATATGATAGTCTGGGATAAAGTGGGGAAATCAAAACAAGGAACTCTGAACGAACACCTGTGGAAGGAGTTAGAACAGCACCCTTCCTCAGCAGCAGCTAAGTACCTCACGGGCAGCCTGACGAATACAGGTTTAGAACAGCTCTGGAACACCCCAACAAACCACACAACATTCAAAAAATTGGTTAAAAAATCAGTCAAATTACAATCATGGTTGCAAGACAAAGAAGTGTTCTCGAAAAGAACACATGGCTGCCTGACCCTGAATTCGTACACAACTAAAGCACAACAGCGCTACCTGGCCGAGGGATACTCCAAAAGTGTCAAGATGTGCTTTTTAAGGCACAGGTTGGGCCTGCTACCTTGTACTCAAAATCTCTCACGCTGGCTCAAAATCAAAGCTGACCCCCTGTGTCGGCTATGCGGCTTGGCACAAGAGGACATGCTGCATTTGATATGCTCTTGTGAAAAACTACGGGACGAACAGAAACGCTGGCTAAAGCATCACTTCAATCGACAAGGGATCCGTGCAAGAAGGACGGCGGTCCTTGCTTGCTTTCATCCTAATGACCCTGGCTTGAATTGCAGCTTTGTAAAATGTCTGAGGGCAGTTGAAAAGAAGATGCCAAAAACCTTACTCACAACTGTCCCAGTTAAACCGATTTGACATCACTCTGCTGACTGTTTTACCGACTTCATGAGCTCATGAGGACACAGAGCAATACCTTACAAATACGAAGTCCAAATACTTCTTTTTAAATTTTATTGAATGTGAACATTTTAACTCCTAATTCTTTTAAAACTGCAGTTTTATCCTCTCTGTTCTTAATCCATTTTTATATTGCAATGGTTTTAAGTAACTATGCCAAATAAAGATTACTTACTTACTTACTTAAACAGGCAGACTGCCCCAGTGTCCACTTCATGAGTGCACCAGGTAGTCAAACTTGGAGTCAGTGAGAACATGTTCCTGTACTGATTGAGCACCTGTCTACCATCAGCTTGTTGCTGAGCAGTGAGGCTGCCTGCCAAGGCTACACCATCAACTGATCCATCATCAGGGTTCTGTGCGAGCAGGTCAGGGAGTGGATAACACTCTTCCTCCTGTCCCTCATCAGTAGCCATGAGCAAGCCTATGTCTGCCCTGTCAACATAAGGTTTCAGTCTGTTGACATGAAGCACCCTATGGGGGCTCCTGGGTGTTCCAAGGTCTACTAAATAGGTAACCTCTCCCTTCTGTTCAACAATTGTATGGGGGCCACTCCACTTGTCTTGGAGGGCTGTTGGGGCCACAGTCTCCAACACCCACACTTTTTGTCCTGGCTGGTAAACAGTCAGCACAGAATTTGGTCATGCCAGGCCTTTTGCAATTCCTGGCTAGCCTCAAGGCTTTTGGTTGCCTTTTTCATGTATTCAGCCATCCTGGAGCGGAGACCAAGTTCATAGTCCACTATGTCCTGTTTAGGGGGTTTGAGAGATAACTCCATCCCTCCTTCACCAGGCACAATGGACCTCTGACAGGATGCCCAAACAGAGGTTCCAAAGGGCTGTAACCAACCCCCTCACTATGAATGGGCCAGAGTCCATCTCAGAGCCCAGGGTTAACCCTACTTATTCTGAGTACCACTACTTGGAGCTGAACTAGGGGGAACAGTTGCCTTAGGGGCAATGGTGGCTGGAGTTGAGTCTTTGGACCTATTACAATCACTAGTCAAATGGCTGTTGTATATTCTAACTTTACGTTATCAAAGAAAAGGTTCCTTTCTGTGTATTTATTTCAGAGGGTGACCATGAGGCCTATCCATATCAATTGGCTATTTTTTCATTTGCAATTGAGGAAGACAAGAAGTCAAATTTTAAGCTCCACACTAGGATGATTTTACTGTTTACTCAAAGTTTATTTTCATAAAAACTCATATTAAGAATTCATTTTTAAATACGCATTCAATTTTACACTGTGGTGCTCTGGTACAAATATATATCCACTAACTAACAATTCCGTATTACGGTTCCTATCACAGAGTCGCCACTTTATGATATGCACTCAATTTTCAAAATACACAAATACAGTAAATAGATAAAAACATATTTTTTTACATTAAAAAAGTCCAAAAGTCGACGCGTTTCGGTGCGTTTATTATGCTTGATGCACCTTCATCAGGACAAGACAGATTAAAAGCAGATATACTTCTTCTTTCTAAAAAAGTGAATAGAATGCATATAGTTAGAGCGGAATCCCTATTTTGAGTTATCCTAGTAGTAACCTTTGCCAACCTTAACCCAGCGGGGCTTAGTCAGGGCGATTAAAATATCCCAAACGGGCAGAGGATTATTCTCTAGCCGGGAGATGGTGACTTAGATTAAAGGCGGTCACGCTCCATGTTATTGGTATGTATGAATAGGGTTTAAGAGTTAAATATCTCACAAATATAGTACATCACCCTAAATATATGGTACGGTTTTATACTTATCTTAAGGGGACTGTCACGAAATCAAAATCTGCAGCGCACATTTAAAGACGCCACTGGGAGAAGACACCATAAACAGTGCACCTTTGATTATGTGCCATACACAAATGATATAAGTAAGTGTAGTCCACTATACCGTGATTACACCCAGCCTTTCCATAAATATAAAGTGGCTAAAGGAACTAAAATGTAGTTATGATTCCAAATATCTTATGGCCGTGAATTGAAAAAGAACGCGCAACCAGACCAGCAAAGAACAAATCGTCCATAGAAATTACCTGAAGGACGTTTATTCTTTTATTATAAGTAAGAATAGAATACAATAATTTTGTTGCAAATGCCCACTACTAGGATAACTCAAAATAGGGATTCCGCACTAACTATATGCATTCTATTCACTTTTTTAGAAAGAAGAAGTATATCTGCTTTTAATCTGTCTTGTCCTGATGAAGGTGCATCAAGCATAACAAACGCGTCGACTTTTGGACTTTTTTAATGTAAAAAAATATGTTTTTATCTATTTACTGTATTTGTGTATTTTGAAAATTGAGTGCATATCATAAAGTGGCGACTCTGTGATAGAAACCGTAATACGGAATTGTTAGTTAGTGGATATATATTTGTACCAGAGCACCACAGTGTAAAATTGAATGCGTATTTAAAAATGAATTCTTAATATGAGTTTTTATGAAAATAAACTTTGAGTAAACAGTAAAATCATCCTAGTGTGGAGCTTAAAATTTGACTTCTTGTCTTCCTCAATTGCAAATGAAAAAATGGCCAATTGATATGGATAGGCCTCATGGTCACCCTCTGAAATAAATACACAGAAAGGAACCTTTTCCTTGATAACAAACTGTTAACCCAGTCCTTTCTGGTCCCTGGGAAACTCTCTTTTTTTGAGAAATATTCTAACTTTACACCATGGTTTCTTTAGGCCTTTCTTTTTGGATGATTGGGAATCCCCACCATTGGAAGACTTTTAGGGGCCTTGTGAAGACTTCTGGTCTTTACCCTTCTTCCCACCCGTATTAGGATCTTGCTTCTTCTGGTCACCACCTTGATCCTGTACCTTCTGCTTCACCCTGGTTCTAACCCATTTGTCTACCTTCCTTCCCAATTCTTGGGGAGAGGTCAGATCAGAGTCTAACAGGTGCTGATACAACAGCTGATTCTGACAGTTATTAAGGATCTGCTCCCTCATAATTAAGTTGTACAATCCTGTATATTTACCACCTTACTGACAAGTAACCAGCCCTCCAGGACCTTAGTAGCACAATCAACAAAGTCAACCCGGTCCTGAGTCTGAGCTTTTTGGATATCTCTGAACTCTATCCTGTATTGTTCAGTGGTTAGGCCAAACCCTTCAATCAGAGCACTCTTCAGGACCGTAAAATCCTCAGCATCCTCTTCTCTAACAGTGAGGAGCTTGTCTCTACCTTTGTCTGCAAAGGAGACCCACAAGATAGCTGCCCACTGTTCCTGTGGGACCTTCTAAACTTTGCAGGACCTTTCCAGTGCAGTTATCCGATTCAAAAGCTTTATTCGAGGATTTATCTCATAAAAGCACAAACATACATTTAAAATACATCATTAAACACTTGTTTCCTCGTTGAATACAATAATTTAAAAAAGATTAAGCAGACATACACAATTGGTTAAAAACAAAAAGATATAAAACTTGGTATATATTTACACGGGAGCCAGTAGAGTTACTCCATTCGGTGTACTCTTGGGAACAGCCCTCCTTCTAATGGACCATGCCCAACCCAAATACTTAGCTGTTGCTAAAACTATAGGCATGTGGGTGGAGGTACAGATGATTCGTAAGGCCTCTACACCCCTAGATGTTCCTAGATTCTTACAAACAGGGACTAGCCAAACTTTCCTTGGGATGTCATAGGCTTTACAGGAGAATAAGAAGTGGCCTATACTTTCATTTGGTGCTCCACAGGCTGGGCAATATAGAGTGGAAGAACTCCTCCACCTACCTGTCAAAGATCTCACTGGGAGGGCACCTGATCTTAACTGAAAGAAAAGCTTTCTGTCTCCAGGGTTGGTTATGCTATCCCAATAGGGTTCCAAAACTGGATACAGTTTAGCTTCCACAAAGCGCCCCGTCATCGAGTCAGATTTGGTTTTGCTCCAGACCCTTGCAGCTACATGATCCCAGTACAGATCTTTAATCACTTTTTTGCTCGGAAAGAGCTCCTCGGTTGGATTATCCCATAAATTTGAGAGACCAAGATCACATAGGGAAGACCTAAGATTTTTCAGCCATTCTATCCTATGAAAGAGATCAGCATTTATTATGGCTAAAAACCCCTCTGCGTAATGCTGGATCTCCGGGGTAGTCCAGAGCCGTCTCCAATAAAGTATCGGGCGCAACCTCGCTAGATCACTAACTGCTCTCCTCCCCAAGTCAAGACCAAGGGGAATCAGTGGGGTGCTCTGCGGGAGTCCTGTGATTCCCCTAAGAAACCTGTTCTCAGAGGACTGTAAAGGAAGAAGTTTCCCAAAGCCCCACAGCTCTGCCCCATATAGAGCAGACCCAAGAGCCTTGGCCTCACACACTGCCAAAACAGGTTTTATTGGTTTGGACCTGGATTTTTTATGCTCCACCCGAAGAGCCCCCGAGATTTGTTGGTGCATCAAGACCGCCGTTTCTATGTGCTGGGACCATCTTGAATCGTTTGTTATCTATATCCCAAGATAGGTGAATACAGTAACCACCTCTAACAAACTATTATACAAGAATATTTTCGGCCTGGGTCTACGTTTTGGTGCAAAGGCCATCAGCTTAGCCTTACCCACATTGACTTCCAGGCCATGTTCCCCGCAAAAAGAATCAAAGATGTTCAAAGCTCGCTGCTGGCCACCTGGTGTTTTGGATAGAATTAGCGTATCGTCGGCGAACATCAAAATCGGAACCCTGGTGCCCGCCAACGATGGCGCATCTATACTGGCGTCCAACATTCGAGCCACAATCCCATTTATAAATAGTGAGAATAGCAGGGGAGCCATTGCGCACCCCTGGCGCACTCCACGTTCAACCGGGAAGTCATCAGAGGATTCACCATGCATGCCCCATTGGATTTTAGCGAAGTTTCATTCATGCAACCTCATAACCAGGGTAAGTAACTCAGCCGGGAGACCCATTTCACTCAAAACTGCCCAGAGCTTTCTCCTTGGGACCAGGTCGAAGGCAACCCGCAGGTCTACAAAAGCGACATACAGACTGCCCTCGCCTAACACCACTGTCCCCCACTGGAGCAGAGTGAAACGAAACACCTGGTCAACTGTACTAGTGGCCCTCCGAAAAACCAGCCTGATAAGGGGACAGGGCATTGTTCTCATCAACCCAGTCCATCAATTTGTTAACCACCATCCTACCTACCACTTTTTGAACGTTGGCAATCAGGCTTATCGGCCTGTAGTTGACTGGAAGAGACCGATCCCCTTTTTTGTATATGGGTATGATGATCGCTCCCTTCCATAATTCCGGGACGGCCGCTCCCTTTGCAATGGCGTTTCCCAAAAGAAATATATATCTAGCCCACCGCGCCTTATAATTAATAAAAACATCAGCTGGTACGCCATCTAAGCCCGGGGCCCTTCCCCCGGGGATAGTGCTTAGAGCATATTCGGTTTCCTTAAGAGTGAATAAATCCCCAATGGAATATACAGCTTGAATTTCTTCCATGCCCTTGAGTGCAGTTATCCATTTGTGGATGTCTTCCCCACTCTGGTAGGGAGGTTCAATCTTGTTTAAAATCCTATCATCCTGAGATCTTTCTCTACCACTAGGGAAGTTACTGCCACCATGAGACTCTAGTCCCATCTTTTTTCTAGCTTATTCAAGCTCTAGGGACTCCCTTTCTAAGGCTACCTGCAGTCTTCTAATTTCAGCTGGGCTTCCTCAAACTTGAGTTGCCTTTCTCTCTTCTCCTGGGAGGATTCACTCCTATGAGAAGAGACAGAGGTCCCTATAGATACACTCGAATGGTCCAACTCCACAGAAGGAGATCTGGGCCTTCTAGGTATACCTCCAACTCTTCCTGGGGGAACAAAGATAGGGCCACCTTGGCCATCCTCCTCATCTTCAGTAGCAGATGCATGGTCCAGGTCAAGGTGATTGTCACCATCCTGGTCAGCATCAGAGTCTAAGTCCTGGTGGTTTGTATGAACATCCTTTTCCTCTGCTGCTGCCTCATCCCTAATGCCTGACCCCTCAGGCTCTGAAGCCTTCTGAGGATCATCTAACAGTAGTACATCTCTGAGGCGTTAGGTGTTGGCCCTTTTGCCTGTCTTCAATTTTCTCATAGTACACAGAGCCCTTAATTCTAAGAATGGGAATGAGTCATACTTGGAAGCCTGTAACATACTAACATCTGGTAGGGACCCACTGGCCTTAAAGACATTACTAGTGAGATGTGGTGTATGCACCTACCTACTCTAGTTGTAGCCTACTAAACTATCTTGAGTTGAAGAAAGAGTGTGCTTTGCTCTTGACGCACAACTCTAAGTTCAGTAGAACTTACTGTATTTAAGCTTGTATTATATGTACCTCTGGTACTTTTAGTGGTTTTCATTTAGTCAAACACTTGAGATTATCTGGTAAAACAATGGCAAGTTGGAATCCCACACGCTGCACACCAATGTGAGAAGTTGGCCTGGCATATGCTGTCCACTACTCTAGTGGGCACCTTGCACCAGTCCAAACGACCGCTTATTGATGGTAGGTTAAGACAACCTTTATAGAAAGCTATCCTAGTGGTAGCTGTGAAGAGCAGCCTTCGGGCTAAGTCTTGGAGGAATGTAAAGCAGCTTGTTTTACCAGTCTATAATCTCATGAATGACCAAATGAAAGGAGAGCCACACCACGTATATATATATATATATAAAATATATGTATTTATTTTAAGCAGATCCCTCTAGTCTCTTTATGAGGCTAGATGCAAAAGGATATTCAGTAAACTTAATATCAGACAGTAAATTAGCACAATATACATTGAGCCCTAGGGGAGTAACAAACCATTTATTAAGAAAGTGGTATAAGAACCACGACTTGCATAAACACAAGGCCTAGAGCCTGTAGAACCGCTGGGGCCACCAGGAACCACCGAAGGTAGTGACACAGGGGACCCACGGGGACGCGTGCAGTGTGTGAACACAGCCGAGAATCACCATTAACTTCTATGGGAAAAGTCGCGGTTGGAATTTTAAAGATAAAGGAAACTTAGAAGAGGACTTTCTTTAAAACTAGGGGGTTCTAGAGCCAACACCCAAGGGAGCACCAGAGTACTCGAGTTACCTCACCCAGGGAATCCGGGTGCATAGGTGTCTTTTGGTGTCGGGTTTCATCGTCGTTTTCAATGGCGATCTGCTGCAATGTGCTGCTGGTGTCCAAGCGGAAAGTGTCCGGTGTGATTCACGCCTGGATCAAAGATGAGAAGAACCTGAAAGCAGAGGGGACAGAGTGTGGTTCACTTGCCAGTGACCAGGAGCACGATAGGCGGATGCCCACCGATGTTGGGTGATTTCAGGTGAAGAAGGTGAAGAAGGTGTAATGTAATGTATGTAATGTAAACCAAATTTATAAAGCGCAAATAAATGCCCAGAGGCGTCTTGGCGCTATAGAATTCTAATAAGAAAGGTCAGCAGGGCCTTTTATTGAATGTAGCGGGAGAACTTTTTATTTATCCTGTGTAAAAAGCCAGGGGCCTCATTTATGAAAAGTGACGCATCGCTCCGTGAAAACAGCGATGCGTCACTTTTCACTGCGCTCTCCCTGCGACAAGATTGATGCGTCATATTTATAATATGACGCATCATGTCGCAAGGAGTTACAGATACGTCAGTATTTCTGACGTATCTGTAGGCGCAAAAGTGACGCATTGCTGGAGTGTGTCACAAAAGTGACGCAATGCTTCCTTTCACATGGGAAAAGCCCCATGTGAAAGGGCTTGCGTCAGTCTTACGCCTGCCGTGAGGCAGGAGCAAGATTTTGACGCAACAGCATCCTAAAAGTGACGCAGTGAAATCCCATAGATTTCACTGCGTCACTATTACGAGGCTTTTTGCGGGTGAACGCCACCTCTGCATACATTATACCTGACGCAGGTATAATGTAGCGCAGGGGTTTACAAAGTGACGCATCTGTTTAGATGCGTCACTTTGAAAATAGTGCGCATCAGGAGGCAAGTTTTACGCCGCCGATGCGTCACAAAAAGTGACGCATCGGAAGCGCAAAACTCACGCAAGGCCTCATAAATGAGGCCCCATATTTTTAATGATTTCCTGAAGCTGAGAAGGGTGGTCTTCGTTTTTAGAGAGAGTGGCAAGCTATTCCAGAGAATTGCTGTTACCCTGTAAATACTTCTCCCCCCATGTGCTTTTTTTAAATGGGCGGACCACCATATTCCTGGCTTCGCATGAGCATATTGTTCTTGCTGGAATATACCGTTTGAAGTTTTACATGAGCCGATCTGGCCCAAGGCCGTGCAGGGACTTAAATGTCAGGCAAAGAGCTTTAAACATGCACCTCTGTCTGACTGGCAGCCAGTGTAGTTTTCTGATGGCTTCTTTTGCTGATTCATGTTTAGGTATTTTAAAAATGAAGCGGGCTGCCACATTCTGCAGAATCTGGAGTCTGTTCAGGAGGCCCAATGCCAGGGTAAGATAGAAACCATTACAGTAATCTATCTGTGTGAGTACCAATGCCATAGTCGCTGTTTTTAAAAGCTCAGGGGGTAGATACGTTTTAATCTTTCTTAACATCCTTAAGTTGCAAAAAGAAACTGATGTTGTTTTATTGACTTGCTCTTTACATTTTAACTCACTGTTCAGCACAACTCCCAGATTCTTTACCTTGGTCAATGGCGTAGGCAATGTGTCAAGCTCAGGCGGCCACCAATCTGGTGTCCAAAGAGAGGGTTTGTGGCCGAAGATGATCACCTCCGTCTTTGAGGCATTCACCTTTAGACAATTACTATTCATCCAATTGCTCACCCTTTCCATGCGGGAGCTGAAGGCTATATCACTGCTATATCCGCTGTTGGTCAGAGACACCACAATTTGGGTGTCATCAGCTTAAGAGGCCAGGGAAAAGTCAGCGTTTTTGATAATCGATGCCAATGGCGTGACATATAGATTAAAAAGTGTCGAGCTTAATGCAGATCCCTGTGGAACTCCACATGGCAGGGAGAATTGCCTCAAGACATAGTTGCCCAACGCTACTGTTGGACTTGGCCCATCTGGCATGTTCACCCCTGAACATTTTGCCTTTTAGTGTTACATAATTATAATGATCTATGGTCTTTGCGCACTTTAGCACTGAGGCGCGGTATAAAGTGCGGGCGCTCTCTGAGTGCGTGTGTGAGATTGGCCTGCCCTCCCATAGGAATGCATGGGGAATGTGTGTGTCCATGTTAATTCCTGATGTGTGGGGAGTGCAAGTGCGAGTTTGTATGTGCGGACTCGTGTGATAAAATGCGCGATGATGTGTACGGCGTTATTGTGTCTAGTGTGGAAGTGCCACTTCTAGAAGTTGGCCTGTCTGTGCAGTGAATGTGCTGGCTTGTGATTGGCTGGGGCGGCTGGTGTGCCAGGCTCCTGGAGTCAGGATGGGTCTGCCCCGGTGGTGAATGGGAGATCTGCATGTTGATGGCTGGGGAGGAGTGCACCTGGGACCTGAATAGGGCTGGGCTTTCCCCTCACAATGCTGCTCCACCCCCTGTGGTGTGTCTGATGTCCCTGACCCACCCTGTGAATTGAGAGAGGGGCTGAGCAAAACAAAGTGCTCATGAACCAGTTGTATCTGGTTCGCCCCTTGCCTGCACCTTTAGACAAAGGAATTGTGTGTATTAAAAGAGGCTGTGACCTCTTGTAAAATGTGCTTGTTTCTGACTGGAATCTACCAGGGGCATGCTGCTGCTGGGGCCCAGGGGAAGGCGTGTCTCCCAGGGCCCTGCCCAGCCCCTGGATACCCTTCTGCCTGGCCTAAGGATGGCTGTGAGACTTTCTCCTTGCCCTGGAGACCTTTTCCTGGATGTCCCCCTCTTGCGGCTGGGACCTTTTTTGGACTTTTGCCCTTAAACCAGCTTTCCAGGACTTCTGGCAGCCTGGAAGCACTCTACTTTTGAAATGCCCTGGCACTGAGGGAGCCTACCCTTCTTTGCTGCAATTATTGCTGGCAGCGCGATGCTGCCCTTTCCCCCGAAGAATTCCCCGTTTCTACTTTTATTTCACGCACCGAGGGTGCCCACCCCTCGGTGTTGCCCCCGCGAATAGATTGCCGCAGCAGATGCGGCGAAACCGGAAGCCAGGCCCGCGCCTGCCTGACTGTGGGCGGGGCCTGGAGTGCGTGCCTTTCCCACTTCCCCCAGCTGGGGGGAAGCCTTGGACCAACCTCTCCGGTCTCCCGTGTGCTGAGGGAGACCGGAGTTGCTGCCCGCCCGTACTGCCGAGAAGCAAAGGCGGTGATGCGTGGGGAGGCCGGGAGCCTACCCCGCCTCCCCGGGTGGCCGAAGAAGAAGTGCTGCTGGTCCAGCTGCACAAGAGGAAGAGACCGGCCCCGGCGAAAGCAGCCCAGTGAGTAGGGCTGGTCAGGGGGGAAATGGCGTCCTTTCCAATCCCTGAGGGGGGGGAAAGACAGTGTTGGTGGTTTCGGAGTGAGGCGCCAAGTTCAAGTGGCCCCATCTGCCAGCGGGCCGCTCCATCGGTTTTCCCCATGATTTGCCTTAGAGCCGCGAATGCTCTAACGATGGCCTATTTGTCTAAAGCCCCTGTGAGGGGCTTGGGGGGGCATGAGTACCTTGAAAGCCCCGTGTGGCTCCAGCAGTTGGGCATATCTTTTGATCCAGAGCCCAATGGCTCCCACGGGGCATTAGTTATTTACTGAGCCCCGTGTGGCCCCCACAGTGGCCTAAAATGTGCTAGAGCCTAGATGGTTCCTGAGGGCCCCCGTTGTTTTTAGAGCCTGGATGGCTCCAAAAATGCACATGTGTGTGCAGAGCCTAGAGGGCCCCACCGTTTGCGTCCTATGCATTGTCAGAGCCCCGTGTGGTTCCCAGTTGGCTCAGTTTTGGTTCCTGAGGAGCCAGTGAGAGCCCCTGTCACAATTTGCTTCCCAGCTGCCCAGCAAGTAGTGGGCAGCTGCACCGTTTAGGTTTTGCTTTCTAGGGACTTGCTCTTTAGACTTAGGAGTGAGTCGCACTCCTTCATCCCTACCTTGGCCTTCCTCAGCTGGGCAGCACTTAGTGCCAGTTGCAGCGTTTAGGCCCTGTTCTGTCCCTGTCCTCAGCTGCCCAGCAAGTAGTGGGCAGCCGCTATGTTTAGGTTTTGGCGCAGTGGTGCAACCTGGACTTTGATGTGATTTTTGCGCTAAATGTGCTTTATGTGCTTCTTAGGGTGCTAGGAAATGTACTGTGTGTAGAATGTGTTGCGCACCCTGTTCTGATACCTCTAGACATATGTTTATGCTTAGGAGGTTGTTTTATCGAGTATGGGTAATACTAGTGTGTTCATGGTTCCCTGCGTGATATTTTCCTAAGGTGGTTAGGGTTGCGTAGGTGGTACTTACCTCTTACCAGTGGTTACTGGTTGTGTTCTACCATGATTATTTGGTGCTACAATTGATATGTTCTAAAAGTTCTAGTTCTAAAAGTGCTTATTCCATGTGGCCCTGTCCCATGTACATAATCCCTTGTAATTACTGCCCGTGCCAGTTGGCACAACGTACATCCTGTGATTCTGATTCTGATGTGTTCTGATAATACAAAGGCTATTTTTATATAACCTTTTGTGGAGTTCCTTTTGTGGTGGGCCTGGGATGTTGTTGCTGGTGGGTGTGTGCCCAAATACTTAACTTACATTGCCCCGGGGATCAGCCTTACTGCTCGTGTCACGTTGCCAAGGGGGTGAGCAGGGGTTATCTTTGGAGTGTAACCTCTTTGCCCTAACTAGAGTGGTGGTTTCTGCCTGGCTTTGGCGCAAGCCTCAGCCAACCAGAAATCCCATTTATAACAGCTATGTTTTGTTGTCGGTTAGATAAGAATGATTTTATGAGATCTATAGCTGTTCCTTTTAACCCTAGATCTTGGAGTCAGACATCCAGAATCTCATGGCTGACCGTATCAAAGGCCGCGGAGAGATCGAGCAGCACCAATGCCGCCGTCCCTCCGCCCTCCGCCATCAACAATTTCACGTATGTCTTCCGTAGCTACAATTAGAGCTGATTCAGGTGCCATGATGTTTCCTGAATCCATGTTGTGTGTGATCTAGGAAATAATTTTCTTCTATGTAGGATGAGATGTGTTGATTCATAACTTTCTGATTCATAACTTTCTCTGCCAATTTAGCAGCAAAAGGAAGTCTTGAAATGTGGCAATAGTTAACCGGATCAGCAGAGTCCAGGTTGTCTTTCTTCAGAAGTGGAAGGATAGAGGCACATTTCCACTGGTCTGGGAAGACCCCACTAGTGAACATCTGGTTCGGAATAAATCCTAAGTTTTTGGCCACTTGGGCAGGCACAATATGCAATATGCTAGGGGTGCAGGGGTCATATGGCGAACCAGATTTGATGGTCAGAGTTAGATCTCTAAGTTGTTCCTCCGAGGGCTTTATAAAATTGGAGAAACTCCTTCTGTCCTCTTGGTTAGTTATCATCTGTTCCACCTGATGGTTGTCTGTTAGATCTGTAGTGAATTTATTGTAGATGTAGACAACCTTTTCCTGAAAGAAACTGGCAAGTGTATCGCAAAAGGCTTGGTTTAACCCTGGCTGATTGACCTTGGTAGGTGTAACCAGTTTCTTAATAACAGAAAAGAGGGTTTTATTAGAGTCACATGCAGCTTTAATGTGCTCTGTGAAGTAAGTGGTTTTGGCTATTATGATGTTCTCTTTATGCTTGGCTACTTTAGTTTTATAAATAGTTCTTTCATCTACCTCATAGTTTTTTCTCCATCTTTGCTCTTGTCTACGGCAATCCCGCCTAGATAGTCTGAGCATCTCGTTATACCATGGTTGTGATTTATTTTTTCCTTGTAGGTTTTTATAGGCAATAGGTGCTACAGTGTCTAACAGGGTTTTTAGCCAGAGCGAGAAGAGCCCCACATTCTCCTCCATGTAATCACCTAGTTGACAAGGAGTTAAGGTAGTTCCCTCTCCTAACTCTGGTTGTCTTTTGTGCCAGGCTCTACTTTAACTTGTTGAGTGAGGGGCATATGTTGGGTATTTGTTTTTATTTCCATCCGCCATTTAATCACCCAGTGTTCAGACCATGTCACAGGGAAGAATGGCGAGAGTTTAATGGCCTCATCTGTGGAGAAGATGCCATCTAACAAAGGTCCCGCTTTGTGTGTTGCACCCTGATTGATCAGTGTGAGTCCAATGTAGTACAAAGTATCTATACATTTTTGAGAATCAGAGCGGGTTTGTTTTTATAAATGGAAATTGAAATCTCCTAGTAAAGTGGGGACTCAATTACCATACTAAGATTGCTTATAAAGTTGCTCTTTCCTCCAGGAGGGAGATACATTCCCTTAATAGCTGATGAATCTGGTGGCTGTATCGAAAAGTTTAATGTCTCAAAGCCTGGCGTTTGTAGTGGTTCAAACTTTGTTTTGTATTGGTTACGATAGAAAATTGCCTGTCCCCCTCCCTTTTTTTTATGCCTGTCTAGTCTAAAAACAGCATATTCAGGTGGAGTAGCAGCCACAATATCTGGGCCAGAGCTCTCATCTGCCCAGGTTTCATTTGAACAAGGTCATAAAACTCTAACTGATGTTTTATCAAAGATCTAGTGTTTAGGAGTAAGCAGCAGATATTGAGATCAGGGTTCTTCCTTAACGTTTGTCTCGGCTTTCTTAAGGAGGCTTTCACATTTTCAGAGGGAAATGTGGATTGTTCCCTATTAACCCCTTCGCTGCGGGGATTATTCACCGGCTGTGCTGGGGGGAGGGGGCGCGCCAGCGCCCGCATGCTCATGACGAGCTCAGCTCATCATGAGGCACGGCGCTCCTGTGCTCATGACGAGCTGAGTTTGTCACAGGTGCAGTGGCTCCCGTGGAACGTTCAGCACAGGAGGGGAATTCTCCCCGCACCTGAGCTGAGCTCGTCATGAGCACCAGAGCGCCGTGGCTCATGATGAGCTCAGCTCATCATGAGCATGGGAGGGGTTAATGACACAGTGAGGGGGGCGTGCATGAATATTAGTATTATTGGGTCTTAACTCCAGTAATACTTCCCGAGAGTAGCAAATATTACCTCACTCATTTAGAGATGATGGACCAGGGGGACCGGCACTAGCGCGGTCCAGGCGCGGACGGGCTTCTGCGCCATCGTCTCTTTTTAACATTTCCAATCTGTGCGAATAGTTAAGAACTAGAACACCTCTTCTCCAAAATGGCGGCAATCTCACGGCACACCGGAAGTAGGTTGCTTTAATCACTTTCCTGGATATCTCCCTCCACTCAAACAGCCCGCTAATGGCGGCGGTGGACCGGGGTGAAGCTTGACTCCTCAGCCACGAGAACCAGGAGATGTCGACAATGACCAGGTTCTGGATTCAAACTGTCCCACAAAGGATATTGAGTACTGCAGTGTCTGTGCCCGGATTGGACCCAACAAGCCTTGGCAACAGCAACCCATGCAGGAATCAAAGAAATGCTTCGGTACAGACAAGCAAGGTCTGAGGGACTCACCCCATAGTGGAGCATCAGGGAACATCTGGAACAACCAGGGAAGCCCAAGGAAAAGTAGAGTTACCTTTGAGGGGATCCACCAGTTGACGGACCAAGGATCGCGCATGAGCCTCAAGCGGAAATGCAAGAAGCAGGGTCACGGAACACTTGTAGAGTGTAGGCCCACAATCTTCGGTGCAAATGGTGCTCGCGGCTTGGGCTACAAGTAACCCAAAGCACAACTTCAAGAGACATCGAGAAGTTAATGCACTAGCAAATGTGCACGGTGCCCGGGAGTTCCGGGTTCACATCACTCGTGAGGGCTGCGAGTCACAGCTTTGCTGGGAACTCAGGATGGCCTCTGAGAAGTCTGGAAATTCCTGTGTTGCAAATACTTCGGAGTCCGGTGAGATCTTCAGAAATGCAGAGTGGCAAGATGCTTTGTTATTGCTTGCTTGAGCAGGGGAGTCACTCCTTGACCCCAAGGGAGATTCTTCAATCCTGTAGTCTTTAGTAGAGTGTCAAAGTTCCAGGATTCAGTTTCAGAGTTTCGTCCATGTGTAATCTAAAGTCCTGTTGCCAGGGGTCCCTTACTTATACTGAAGGAAGGGGTTGGACGTACTCTGGGTACCCACCTATAGGAGGGTTTGGAAAGAGGGGTGGCTACACCCTTTTCCTTTGTCCAGTTTCACACCAGAACAGGGGCTTGTAGCCCCTGCAACCGGTTTGAATAGGGCTATGCACACCGACACCAAATGTGCTCCCAGTGCACACTTTCTGGCACTCTCAGAGTGCACCCATCCAGCCCCAATACACTAAAGCCTGTCTGGGAGGTGGTTACATCTCCCTGTGACAGGAAACCTATTGTCCAGGCCTCCCCTGCTGGAGTTTCATCCAGCAGCAGGAGGTCAGATGCGTGTCTGTGGCTGCAGCATCCATTTTGTGATGCTGAGGCTCGTTTAAACTATTACCGGGCAGACCAGTGTGTACATGTCTCTCCTTCTTGAAGGGTGGAATTCTACCCCCCCACCAAGACTGGCGGGGGGTAAGATTCCAAAGTGTCTGACACCAAACACGACATGTTTCCATGGAGCCATTCCAAAGTTAGCATTTACCGCGAGGTTATAATGCACATAAGAGTATATTGTCTGGCTGCATCACAGAACAGCCGAAGAGAATAGATTCCAAAAGCTGCAGAGGGGTCCTGCTCATGCATGGGCACCCTCTCACACAAAGCCAAGCACTCTGCCTTCAGGATTGATGAGGCCTGCCATAGGACTGACTGATAGGTTTATATGTGACAGTGATTAAAGGTAGATATATGTAACCTATAGGTAACCTATATCTTAGCAAGGGGTGCCTGCACCACCGTACCCAGGCTGCAGCAGCAGTACTGTGGTGTCATTTTGGAAGGCTTCCCTGAGGGGGCCATAATACATGTTGCAGCCCCTGGTAGGGCTCTGGGGTACCGATGCCCCTAGTACCTAGTGTACCATATACTAGGGACTCACAAGGTTACCTCAAGTCCCCCCACAGCTTTTTTTTTATAAAATAGTGTCCCAGGGAGGTGGAGGTCCCTGGGGCAGCATGAGGGGTATTGGAACCCCCACAGTTTTTTTTAACAGCATGGGGACGTGGCTGTCCCTAGGGCTGCGGCAGGCCACGTGCCCCCTTGCTTATTTGTAAAAGCCTTGTGGAGGTGGCAGTCCCTAGGGCTGCGGGGTCCTCCGCAGGACCCCATTAATGAATTTATAGTGCCCCCGGAACCTGGTCCACTTGGAGGATTTTTTTAAACAGATCGCTGGAGCACTTGCTTCTTTTTTTTATTAAGTTCGACAGGATTCGCAACCCCATTGCGCTTTCCACCAAAATTTCTTTCTGGGACCCCCCGAGCAGGCCTAGGGGGTCAGGATGTTTTCACCCTGCCCCCTTTTTCTTGTTTTTTAAAAAATGTTCTCCTGTTTTCTTGTGACTCGGTTCTACTGAGTCACAAGATGACTACCAACAGTTCCTGGTTTGGAGTGCTGGCAGCAAATTAGAGTGAAGCTCGTGCTCTGAAGGGTTGGCGAACCCCCTGCTGCCCTAGATATTGAAACTTTTTATTTTTCAAATTTCTCAGGAACTACTGAACGGATTTACAACATGCACCAAAAAGGACTCTTTCTGAACCAAGGGCTTCCTTTTTTACAAATTTGGTGTAATTTCGTTCAGTAGTTGAGGCTGTAGTTTTTTCTAAAGTTTCCTATGGAAAATAACTTGGGAAACATGTTTTGGGACCCCCTTTTTTCTCAGCCCCCGCTTGACGAATCACCCCAAAACTTTCAAGACAGGAACTGACCAGAGTGCCCCACTAGTTTTAGAAATTTTGTGAAAATTCGTCAAACGGTGCCAAAGTTATTGGGAAAACAAATAAAACGCTTTTCCTATGGAAGCTAGGTCCTAACTATAACTACCTACTGGCGACCGCTAGTAGGTAATATATATGTATATATATATATATTTATGCAAAAAAGAAGGAGAGTACTCTGGGTAGTTCTCAGTTTAGGTGGAAAGCAGCTCCTGTTAGAGCACTCTCAACACCAGCGACACTCTAGATCTGCTCACCTCAAATGTCTGTTTTTCTATCAAAGTTTTTATGCTTAAAAACTTTGATAGAAAAACAGACATTTGAGGTGAACAGATCTAGAGTGTCGCTGGTGTTGAGAGTGCTCTAACAGGAGCTGCTTTCCACCTAAACTGAGAACTACCCAGAGTTCTCTCCTTCTTTTTTGCATAATTTATGCATCACTCTATGCCTGAAAGGGTTTTGTTTTGATATATATTTATATATATATATTACCTACTGGCGGTCGCCAGTAGGCAGTTATAGTTAGGACCTAGTTTCCGTAGGAAATCCACAACATTCTATTTGGAACAACTTTGGCGCCGGTGGAGGAATCTTCGTGAATTTCTCCAAGAAAATGGCCTGCTTGGTTCTGCTCCTTCCCTGAAAGTTCGGGGGTGATTCGTCAACTGGGGGCCGAGAAAAAAGGGGGTCCCATATTGTGTTTTCCCCATGCAATTTTCCATAGGGACCTTTAGCCAGGACTACAGCGCGAACGCCTGAACGGAATTACACAAAATTTGGAAGAGAGGTAGAGTTCGGTAGGCAGATTGTGCTTTTTGTTAAATGGTGTAAATCCGTTCCTTAGTTTCTGAGAAAATTGCAAGTAAAATCATAGCGATATCTAGAGTCGGAGTTCAGTACGCGTACTGAAATCTGTTCAATTACAAATGCGAGCTGCATGCTGATTGGTTGTGAACTGTCTGTCAACACTCGAAACCTGGAAGTGTTGGCAGCCATCTTGTGCCTCGCTAGATCCGAGTCACAAGAAAACAGTAAAACAAAGTTGAGAAATAAGGGAAGGGGGTAGGGTAGATACATGCTGACCCTCTATGTTGCTCAGGGGTTCGTACAAGGATGTTTAGGCTCTATTTTTTATTTTATTTTTTTTAAAGAAAAATCGCGGCGTACGCGCAAGTAAATACCTACAATTGCGAGCAGGAGCTGCATGCTGATTGGCTGTCAATACTCTAAACCAGGAAGTGTTGGCAGCCATGTTGTTTGTTGGGAGAGCAGCGTCACAAGAAAACAGTAAAACAAAGTTGAGAAATAAGGAAAGGGGGCAGGGTAGAAACATTCTGAGCCTATAGTCTTGGTCAGGGGGTGGTGATAGAGCAAGATTTCGCATTGCGACTTGCTCGAGTCAAGAACCTCGAAATCTGTTAAAATCCTGTAATCCCAATTGTTCGTTTTACTAATTTTATGTATTTTGAATGTGCGTGTTTATCTTAGTGATGCTTGCCTATGTGTTTATTAATACGATTAACCCTTGTTCCTAAAAATGGCCGCTGTTTAGAATCTGCTTCTGCGCATGCGTTAGACACACTCACGTGATGTGATGTAGTTGCAGTTGGAGGGAAGGGGTGCGCATGCGTAATAGCCATAAGATGGCCGCTTAATGTGATAACGTGGTGAAGCTCGTGCAGTTGCTCTTGTGTTATTGTGTGTTGCTCTAATCTATAACTGCATAGTATATTTTTATAATGATAAACCTGAAGTACGAAATCATGATATGTGATACATTCATTTATTTTCTGTGTTTTAATTTGTTTTCGCTTACTTTTCATGTATCGCGGGAAATGGGGGTCTGAATGTACTGAGAGCCATCTTGAAGGTCCCTTCCGCGCATGCTCGCGCCGCCAAGGAAGAAATAACCTTGGACAGTGGAACTCAGCCAGCTGGCAGCCACAGTCAAGATGCTCATGTGAAAGCCACCTCTGACCCAGCAAGATGGAGTTGAATGTTCTGAAACTGTTACAATGATATTCTTCTATTGTATTCTGTGTATTCTCTCATGGGAACCCCAATCTTGATAGGCGGTACCCTAGAATGTAAATTAGGTCTTAGAAAAGTCTGTTCTGATTGGTGTGTTAACCCATCCTACCTTAGGACCAATCGAAATTGGGGATTCTGACACTTTGCAACATTGGGGGGGTGGTACACTGACCCGAAAACAGTATAACTAGCCTAGGTTCACCTAGGGAATTTGTCCAACTTGTCCGAATAGCTGACCTGTCACTGACCCAACGCACTAAACAGGTGACTGAATTTACAGAGCGCTGCGGAGCACTCTGTCCGAAATTTGACCATAGACTCTAAGGTTTTACTAAACCTTAAGTGCTGGCGGAGCACTTTGCTGGGGAGTTCGCTAACCCAATCGGGGTTCTGACTGATAGCTGCAGAGAGGGTGGAGCGCAGGCGTTGCTTCCGAACTGCGGGTGCTGGTCTTATCCTGGCGGTCCTGTCCTGATCCTAATCTGGGTTTCCTGTCCGGTCCTGGGGTGTCCATTCTGCACCTGCTGTCCCATTGATGACTGTTCTTCCGTGGGGTATTTCCTGTCCTTAACTGACCCGTGGCCAGGGTTGGTTTTCACACCAGTCTAGGTAAATATCTTGCCGAAACTCTAAACCTGCACCTTTCTATTTTTCCGTCTTTGCTTCAATAAAGACATACCTTTGCATATGATAATTTTCCATGCTTTCCGCAACCATTGCCTATCATAAAGTCATTCGCATTGAATTTCATAGCGTGTTCCTATGTTACCCTACCTTTTAGAAATCATTTTCTCCATTGCAGTTTGCAATTTCCTGATGTGGTCTATAATTTTCTCTTATAAAATTGACTGAAGTACTTTACTAGAGTTATAGCAAGTTCCACTTTTCACCCTTACTATAGCTGTTTAGGATTCCTAATTTCCCATTCATATTCATGAAATACGTTTCCCATAGTATAAATTTATACTTGCATAACCTTGCCCTATCCAATTTTTTAGCGTGTTTCCTGTCTCGCTATTTCTAGAAATCTAAATGATTGCCCTTACACTGTTCCTTTATGGTTATATGCTATTCGTCATCTTGATTATTGACTGCCTTTTAACTGTAAGCCTAATGCTCTTGGAAATTGATTACTAAGATAAAATTCTTAAAACTTCCCAGTTGTCCGTGGTCATTTGATAAATATCAAAGTTATTTAAAGTTGAGTTTGTATTTTTCCTGCCTTTCCTTTTACAGCTAGCTCCCTGACCCATCGTGGTCATAGGTACCCGTAACAGTGGATGGTAAGTCGGGTACACTGGAAGTAATCGAAAGGGACTCATGATTATTGGTAGTAGATTGTAAGGTCATCTGATCAATGTATATGGTGAATTGAAGTATATGGGCCCGAAACCTAAGTGGTGAAAATGTTGGTCGGGTGACCTGCGATCTCTATCAGTGGTACATGGATCTTTAGACTCAATTTAAAAAAAAAAAAATGACGGGGTACTCGTGCACGTGCAGTACTTGTACGCGGTGGAAAAGGAGAAAAAAAAAAGTAGAAGTCCGTTTTATTCATTAGGTCCTGGTGGGACAAATCACAGGGGCAATTTTTCTGCATAATGGAGGCTTGTAAGGTGCCCCGAGCATTGGGGAAGGGCACTCCTCTGGTTTTATTTTGAAGTATACGAGGGGGGTTACGGTCCTACTCCCCGCAGTCTCGGGGAGCGGCACCCCTCGGGGCTTTTTAAAAAAAAAATATGTTTTGAGCTCTCCCTCCCTCTCTCACCGTACACATCGCGGACAACGCCACCTTTCTGGGGCAGGGATTTGGAAAATGACCTTCCAGCTCCGGGTACCTGCATTGTCTGGAGTTTTTTATTAATGTTGGGAGGGTGGTCTTGATAATTCGTCCTTTTTGATTCCCATAGAAGACTATGTTCTGGTGTTAACATGGGCTTCTATGGGAAATAACAAGGCCGTATTATGAAGCTCATTATCACTGTTTTATCGGCAGTTTCCTGCCAATCAAACGGCGATCATTTTAACACCGGTCCTTGATAATAAGCACCTAAGTTTACTGGTCAGAAAAAAAGCAATGGTCCGTATTATCAACAAAAGGCGATACATTGTCGTCGCTTTTATCGGCAGGAAACTGCCGATAAAGCAACGATAATGGGCTTGATAATATATCCTTGTGAATTGCAATAGAAGCCCAGGTTAATACTAGAACCTGGGCTGCTATGGGAATTTACAAGGGCCTATTATCAAGCCCATTATCGCCGCTTTATCGGCAGTTTCTCGCCGATAAAAGGGGCAATAATGTATCGGCCTTTATTGATAATATGGCACTGACGGGCATATTATGAAGGACCGGTGTTAAAATTATCAATGTTTTATGGGCAGGAAACTGACGATAAAACGGCGAAAATGGCCTTGATAATACGCCCTTGCTAATTCTCATAGAAGTCCATTTTCTGATGTTAACATGGGCTTCTAAGGGAATTAACAAGGGTGTATTATCAAGCCGAGATGCGGCCCCTGGAGGTAGTTGCGGTAAGACAGGCGGAACGGGGGAGGGACAGGGTAGGGAGGTGATAAAGAACAGAATCTGGATGATTGTAGGTAAGTAAACAATTAAATTAATAAAACAAATTTCGGGCCACATTATAAACAACATAAGGCGATACATTAGCGCCACTTTTATCGGCAGAAAACTGCCGATAAAGGGGCAATAATGGTCTTGATAATATGCCCTTGTGAATTTCCATAGCAGCCCAGGTTAACATCAGAACCTTGGCTGCTAATGAAATTTACAAGGGCCTATTATCAAGCCCATTATTGCCCCTTTATCAGCAGTTTCTGTCGATAAAAGCGGCGATAATATATCGCCTTATGTTGTTCATAATATGCCACTTCGTTCCGTGCCCTGCATGGCATTTTGCGATGCAGGGCGCGTTACGAAATTCGGGGCATATTATCAAGGACCGGTGTTAAAATGATCGACGTTTTATCGTATTCGTAGCGCATGCTGAGAATGATTAGCAGTAGAAACTATGGTGCGATCACTCTCTAACTGTCAAATGAGAGCACAGGGCACGCTATGAGAATAGTTAGAAGTGGTCACTCATTGGAGATCCGATTCAGCTGTGTGTCTTACTGTGGGATGTTAGGCAATGCTTACATGATTACAGTAACTGAGCGTGTGGTTTGATTAAAAAAGTTGTGTTAACTCCTCTGCATGGGAAGCTGGATGTTTCCATCTGGCTGTCGATTTCGACCTTAAAAGCAGAGTCAACCAAATGAGTCGTATAAGAGCGCTATTGTCTCAAAAAGAGGTCGCTCTTATATCTGCTAGAGAAACATTTGTCCTTCATGTGGCAAACACCCGCACCGAAGTGTATGCTTTGTTAAATACAGAAGTGCGGTGGAGTTTTAGGGAGTTCATTTAGACTATCTTTAATGCGTCCTCGAGTAGGGGGTTAGCTTACTTTTTTAAAATTATAAGAATTGGTCTGGTGACTTCTGTAGAAATTATATTTGGTGTCTTGTCAGTGCTTTTTCATTGCATTTTTTGCAGCATTTTTGGTGAATTGTGCTTAATGGTCACATTAGTTGCCAGTGTGCTTGTATTAATTTGTTTACTTAAAAATGGATGCACATCTTGCAGCAGACGACAATATTTCTTGCTTGTTGCTGGTCAGCAACCAAATGCTTAGTTACTATGGCGTGCTGCCTCTTGCAACGTTGAGTGCACCTTATGGATTATCGTTTTGATTCTCCTTTTTCACATGCGTTCAGCCTGTCTTCCATTGCCTGAGCTGTGATTTCGACTGGGCCCTGGATTTGTGTCTCTGCAGTACGGTGTCTCCCAACGCGGATTGTGATCAGTTGATGAGTCCTTTAGTGGTTCATGACGTGCTCTGTTCTGGCGGCGGGATTATGGCCTTACCAGTGACACATGGAATAATGGAACGTTGGAATGTTTTTTGCAGCGGCGCTTGAGTTCTTGGCACGCACTTACATTGAAGATGACCCGAGTTTTCCTCCGATGGTGATAGAGGCTTCGGTTGTTGAGGAACATGTATGTTCATTCCCACTATTGAATTGGATGGCTGAAATGTTTTCAGATGAGAACAATGACTTCCTGTTGGAGGCTGTTGCTACATACTGTGCTTACATGCTGTTGGATTAAGACTCTTTGATTTTTCTGCGTATTCTTTATCTTTTAGCTACTGATTTCTATCAAAGAGCGAATAAAACATTTTGGGAAATGTGAACTTGACTCTGGTTTTTAGTCTTGGAGTGTGCATTTCTAAGTGGCACACGTTCATATCATGTGCTTTGATGAAGAAAGGGTGCCCGTGGGGCTGAGGCTTTCACTCACACCCTGGTAAGTTAGCATGGGTTTATTAGAAGCTTACACACTATTTTTTCTTTCCTGCTCTGCTTTGCACGTGACACATACTTGTGATATTGTTTAGAGAAGGCTGAGTATTTTTTTTATATGAGAATATTTTGGTATGCTAGATTTTTAAAGTGTCTCGCTAGTTTTGTGTGTATAGTGAGAGCATGGAACATCAAAGTTATCTTGAATACTTTGTCTGTTCAGAATGATCCTCAGAAGTTTGAGCCAAAATACGTATGCAGTTGTGTTCACCTTTGATATTTGCGCTTTTCATAATGCATTGTGGAGGGAAAGTTACACACAGTTGGAGAACATTCATAACTTGATAGTTTGTGGAGCACTGAATGTTATCTATTACTGCTGAGTATCATATGTATGGGTCTGACCATGTAATCCTATGAGACTTTCTGTAGTTATAAACTAATCTGCTAGGTAGGGAGGGTGAAATGTAGGTATATTTTAAAATTGTTTACCTTTAGTATTATAGGATGCTTTTTCCGTTTGTATCTTATAGAATAGTAACAATGCTGACAACCTTGTTTGTGATAATATGTTTGGTTGTATTATCTACGGTACTGTGCAATAGATTTTGGCGTTAGAAATAAACATTTCAAAGTTGCACGTTTCTTTAATTACATCTTGTATTGGACTGGTGTAAGAGCATAATGAAAGAGTGCTATTGTTATCCACGTTACTTCATGTAATCTAAGTGGCATGTTCTGGGTTGACTAGTCGTTGGTGTTTTTGTAATAGGGCAGTGGTTCCCAAACCTTTGACTCCTGAGGACCCCCCCTAGAGTCACCACTGGAAGCTGGGGACACCCAAGCAATTTGTAGGATTTAAATTTCAAACATTTAAACCGTAATTCGGAAAAAATTAACACATATGTGCACACAAAACAAATACTCAAATTACTAATGATTTTAGTGGCATATTTACAAGCCCCTATCACCATGGGAACATCAATTTCTGAGAGTATTCTGTGGCGATAGGGGCTTTGCCTTATTTACAAGGCACTGATAAGCCACTTAACGTGGCTTAACAGTCCCTTGTAAATAAGAGTCCCTTTGACACAATGCTTAGCGTGAAAGTGGTGTGCAGTGCGTGTTGTAGTGGGCATTTCCTCTGAAACACCCATTGATTTTGACGCTGCCGCCTATTTACAAGAGAAGAGTAAATGGGAAGCAGCGCCAATATTAAGGCCAGGGAAAACCTGGTCTTAACTTGGCGAAACAATGAGAAATGCTTCATTTCTCCTCGTTTTTGTAAAACGCCTTGGATTGTTTATCTTCAGGAAGGCGACCCTTCCTGCACATAAACAATCTTTAAAAAAAAAGACATTTTGTAACTTATATGTGTGATGCATTAAGCAGTACACATAGAAGTGACAAAATGACATTTCAATATTGTTTATGTGCAGGAAGGAATAAACAATCTTCCTCTATTAAATGTAGCGCCAGTGCAGGGGAAACGCAGGGCTGCACCATATTCTTGTAAATATGGTGCAGCCTTGCGTTTCTGAAGTAGTAGAGTGTGTTGTGAAGCCATGGATGCTGGTCTGGAGAAGCATAAACTTAAGGAGTGCTGGTCTGGAGAAGCACAAACTCAGGATTCAGAACATAACACCGTGGTTAGCATTGACTTTAACAATAAAAATGTATTTCCACCCGAAGAAACCTTTTTAGAAGCATCAGGATACTGAAAGACTGAAAAAAAGGATGTCAGTAACTTGTACCTTGCAGTTTGCAAGCAGTTGTTTGATGACAGTTTTTTGGTCACTGTCCTAGATTACGAATGACACTTATGAACTGCAGTGTAATAAAAGAATCTGTGTGACAAAAGCAGTAACCCACTGACTGATGCATATCAAATACTGTTTTTTAAAATGTATGGTACACTTCTTTGCAATAGGCATATTAACCCTCTGTGTTACATTAGTTCAGTCACAGCTGTCACTGGACAAAACTCTCATGTCTCTCCAGCAGGGAAATCAATCACTGTTGTTATCTTGACATTTTTATTGTTCTTTGAAAACTGGTAATTAAACAAGATAGTTTGCAGTGCTTTTAAAACTGCTGCCTGTGGACCCCCTGGGAATGTGTAAGGGACTCACGGGGGTCCGTGGACCACAGTTTGGGAAACACTGCTCTAAGGCGAAGAACCAATGAGTCACTGATTGCTTGTCTGGTAGGTTGTTTGTGTAGTAAGGTGGGTTTTGGAACACCGTAATACACTGAGGTCCTAAGTCTTTATGCACAGTTCTGTGTATGAGCAGAATTCCTGGAACAGTAGTTACAACAAAAAGGCTCGATAAAGGGCTTGCACTTTGAATATGAATATAAAATAGAGGAATAGTTGATAATCACAGTTAAGGAATGCAGTAATTAGATGTGTCTATGTGTGGATGATGTGTATATTGAGTGGAAGATGAAAAACTTGAAAAAATAGAGAGGTTGTAGAGATGCAAACTTTCCATTTCTTTATAAAGGTAGTGGGTGTTTAGTTTTCCAGTGCATTTATATATTCACTGAACAAAAACATAGGTTTCAGGCACGTTATAGTCAGGAATTAGCATTTAAAAAACTTTAGAAATTCACTGAAAGAAACCATAGGTTTCAACCACGTTATAGTTAGGAATAAGCATTTAAAAAACCTTTGAAATTCACTGAAAAAAAAACATAGGTTTCACACACGTTATAGTTAGCTGGACATTTATCTCATACAGAACCATTGAAATTCCCCCGTTATATTTAGTTCAGCTTACTATAACTCGCGCACCCGCAATGCACTGCTGATGACATTACATATTACATCACTCATGACATGGTCAGTGACATCACTCATGACATCACTGATGACATCTCAAATGACATCACTGATGACATCACTAATGACATGATCCTTGTGAAAGAGTGGCAGACCTCCTCTCACCCTAATATTACCTTTGATACACACATTCAAAAATAGGAACTAACATTTTCAAAACAATTGAGATACCAATACCAGTTAGAACAACTTATTTAGTAATTCCAGCATCTAGATAGACATTCACTCATTCAGCAGTAGTTGTATATAGTCACTCATACATATACTCACTCATCATATGTACTCATACACGTATACATCCTGTTACACACCTACACTTATACATAGAGTTATTCACACACATACTCACACATGGAAATAAACTATCAAATATCCATTTACTTGCATATACAGGTCTACACACACCACTACACTTATTTCAACAGAAACGTACACATACTTACTCTCTTAAACAATCAGCTATAGAAACACATACTTATTTATACAGGACCTCTTCCAATCTGTCACTGTCATATATAAGCACTTATATACATCAATACTGACATATACTAGATTAAAACATATGCAGTTACTCATTAAGATACTATTGAGACAGTCATTTACTCATTAACACACCCATATACACACTCATCCACCCATACAGTGCTGCACACATGCTGTTTTCAAAACACATACAGTGAGTCACTCATTGATGCATCTATACGCTAAGTAATATCCCTCACCGAACTATACAGATACTCATACTGATACTCAAAGAACAAACTAATAACCCATATACACACTCATGTAGCTACTTACCAACCCATGCAGCCACTTATAGACAAAGTGAGACACTGATACAGATATTTACATATTTAAACATTACTCGCTAATACATGTATTCACTAAGATACAAGTCAGTTATGCAATCATTTTTACAAAAGAACATCCATTCAGACACTTATTTACCCATTTATTCTTCAATCGACGTTTAGATATAGATATATAAAACATTTTTATTTTTCAGAAAGACATACATCCCCTGGATGATGTATTCAGTGATGTCATGAGTGATGTCACTGACCATGTCATGAGTGATGTAATATGTGATGTCATCAGCAGGATGTCATCAGCAGTGCATTGCGGGTGCGCGAGTTATAGTTAGCTGAACTAACTATAACGGGGGAATTTCAATGGTTTTGTATGAGAGAAATGTCCAGCTAACTATAACATGGGTGAAACCTATGGTTTTTTCAGTGAATATACATATAAATATATATATTCCTTCTTTCAGTTCTCTGCGCCCGGGAAATGCAGCACTCAATGTCCGGTTCGTAGTCCCTGAGGCAGAACCACGCCGCTTCAAATATGCACACAGTTCACCCTTTGCAGAGCGAAAAATGGGACAAACTCGCGTGTTTAAAGTTATTTTGCTTTTTTTATTTGATTTTGAAGCCTACAGATAGAATCTTTGCAGATAAAGACAAACACTGATCTACGCGTTTCGGGAGAACT
Source organism: Lissotriton helveticus (assembly GCF_964261635.1). NCBI lineage: Eukaryota > Metazoa > Chordata > Amphibia > Caudata > Salamandridae > Lissotriton > Lissotriton helveticus. The sequence goes on from NC_136065.1 coordinate 531,470,418, forward strand.
TCTCCCTTGTTCACGATCACCTGATCACAGGAAGTAAGTTCTTTTTAAAGAGACATTGTGTCCTTTCCTGTTGGTGTTATTACTTGTCTCTAAGCCTTCTGGAGGTTGTAGTTTTACTTAAAAAATTCTTTTATTTAGGATACTGTTTCTTGGTTTGCTTATAAATTCTTTCCTTATTTTCAACATTGTTCCTCTTATTTATGTTTTCATCTTTTGTCCAAAAATTCCATTAGATGTGTCTATACAATTTTTATTTTCTTTATTTTCTTCATTTGTCACAGATTTGCTTTCTCCCCATGTGATTTTACTGTGTTTTCGAATTCAGCTCGTATTATCCCTTTGGTGGGAAGTCTTAATTTTCGACTTTAGTTATTCCTTCTTTGTCGATGAGCTCATTGCATTTTCTACTCATTAATTCATTTTCCTTTACTTATTTCTCTACTTCTTCCTTATTTCCAATATTGTTTGATGTTTTTTTTGTTTTGTTTTTGGATTTTGATTTTCTTATATTGCTTATTCTTCTCTCAATGTTGATTCTTGAATTTTTTTATTCTTTCTTTAGGTTTTTTTCTTATGTTACCTTGTTTCTTCAAGATTTTGTATTTCTTTTGCAGCTTTTTGTGGAGTGGTCTAGTTGTTAAATCATTTCTCTTCATAAATGTATGTAAAGTTCTTCCGATTGGTTGAGTCCATACGGGTGCATTGTCCTTAGTTTGCTGATGTATCGTGATTCTTTTCGGCGAAGTTCTCTTTCTCTGTCTCCACTTCTTTTCATCTGTGGCACTGTGTCTATTCCATAGAATTTAAGTTATTTCCAGTCTCCTTGGTGGTGTTATTCCATGTGTTTTGCGACGGCATTGGCCCGATCTTTGTGTATCGTTGCCCTTACATGTTCCTAGATCCATTTTTTCAACTCACAGATCGTGCTGCCCACGTACCTCAACGGGCATTGACATTCCACTATGTGTACCACATACTGTGTCTTGCATGTTATTAGTTGTCGGATCTCCCATGTTTTTTCATTTTGCATTTTAAACACTTTTGTTTGTTTTGCTATCTGGCAGACCTTGCACATGTGGCATTTCACAAATCCTTTTGTTTTAAGCCAATCACCTTCTGTCTTTTTCGCTCTGCAAAGGGTGAACTGTGTGCATAAATATATATATATATATATATATATATTCAAATCCAACCAGTTGCTTGAAAGCAAACGCGCACTCAGAGATTCATGGTTGCTGCAAAATGTATTCTTTGGAACCGCTACGCGTTTTGACACAAATCTGTGTCTTGATCCAATACACAGGTTTGTGTCGAAACGCGTAGCGGTTCCAAAGAATACATTTTGCAGCAACCATGGATCTCTGAGTGCGCATTTGCTTTCAAGCAACTGGTTAGATTTTAATTGAAATTTTGACCAGCTTTGGATTCGCCGGTTCACTCGGCACCTGACGTTGGGAGCTGATCCCGGAAGGACCCTTCCTGCTCTTTGATATATATGTGAACAAGGGCTGCTCCAGCCAGAAACGCGTCTTGCCCTTCTATCCAGCTGAAAATGCAATAAAGAAACCTGTAATTTATCTTGGTGGTCCGTCTCCGGATTGCTTCGCCGATCCGAGCTGGGATTGGAGGTGGTATTTGGAGTTTTTCGTATACATATATATATATATATATATATTCCCCACACCCCTTCACGAGGAAGGATTAAGTACGCACTCACAAGGTTATGGTTTTCACGATTTCCAGCATCTCAGCCCAAAAACCTTAGGTTTTTGGGCTGAGATGCTGGAAATCGTGAAAATAAACTAAAAATCTGGGAAAACCATAACCTTGTGAGTGCGTACTTAATCCTTCCTCGTGAAGGGATGTGCGGAAAAAATTGAAGGCTGGGCTCAGCTGAGAAGTACCGCACCGAAGACAGAAGCGCCAGGGGTCTCGCGAATTTTGGAGCCATTCCGGAATATATATATATATATATATATATATATATATATATATATATATATATATATATATATATATATATATATATATATATATTCATTGAAAAAACCATAGGTTTCACCCACGTTATAGTTAGGAATTTGCATTTAAAAAACATGCAAATTCATTGAAAAAACCCTAGTTTTCACACGTTACAGTTAGCTGAACTCATGACATGGTCAGTGACATCACTCATGACATCACTGATGACATCTCAAATGACATCACTGATGACATCATCCACTGAATGTGTGTCTTTGTGAAAAATAAATATTTTTATATATGTATATCTAAAGGTCGATGGAAGAATAAATGGGTAAATAAGTGTCTAAATGCATGTTTTCTTTGTAAATTTCATTGTATAACTGACTTATTAAGTGTATCTTAGTGAATACATGTATTAGCGAGTAATGTTTAAATATGTAAATATCTGTATCAGTGTCTCACTTTGTGTATAAGTGGCTGCATGGGTTGGTGAGTAGCTACATGAATGCCTATATGGGTTATTAGTTGGTTTTTTGAGTATCAGAATGAGTGTCTGTATGGTTTGGTGGCGGGTATTACTTAGGGCACAGATGCATGAATGACTGACTCACTGTTTGTATGTGTTTTGAAGACAGCATGTGTGCAGGACTGCATGGGTGGATGAATGTGTGTATGGGTGTGCTAGTGAGTGAATGACTGCCTCAATAGTGTCTTTATGAGTAAGTACATATGTTTTAAACATGTGTGAGTATTGATGTATATACGTAAGGATAAATGACAGTGACAAATTCAAAAAGTTACTGTATAAATAAGTACATGTTTCTATCACTGATTGTTTAAGAGAGTAAGTATGTGTACGTTTCTGTAAAAGTAAGTGTAGTGGTGTGTGTATAGCTGTATATGCAAACAAATGGGTGTTTGATAGTTTATTTGCATATGTGAGTATGTGTGTGAGTAACTGTATCAATGAGTGTCGGTGTGTAACAGTATTTATAAGTATATGAGCACATATGATGAGTGAGTACATGTATAAGTGACTATATAGAACTGTTGGTGAATGAGTGCATGGGCATGTAGATGGCGGAATTACCGAATAGGTTGTTGGTAAGTGGTATTGGTATCTCCATTTTATTTTATTTTTTTACTTTCTATTTCTGAAGGTGTGTATCAAAGGTTATATTATGCCAACAAGAGGTCTGCCATTCTTTCACAAGGATGATATCATCAGTGATGCCATTTGAGATGTCATCAGTGATGTCATGAGTGATCTCACTGACCATGTCATGAGTGATGTTATATGTGACGTCATCAGCAGTGCATTGCGGGCGCGCAAGTTATAGTTAGCTGAACTAACTATAACGGAGGGATTTCAAATGTTTTGTATGAGAGAAATGTTCAGCTAACTATAACGTGTGAAAACTAGGGGTTTTTCCAACGAATTTGCATGTTTTTTTAAATGCTAATTCCTAACTATAACGTATGTAAAACCTATGGTTTTTTCAATGAATTTGCAAGGTTTTTTAACTGCTAATTCCTAACTATAACGTGTGTGAAACCTATGGTTTTTACAGTGAATTTCAAAGGTTTTGTAAATGATAAGTTATAAATGTATTAATTATTCTGTCTTTCTTTTTACACTAATTTCTTATTTTTTTAATATAAATATTTATATGTATATAATATTTTAGATTATATTTCCTATTCTTATTATAAAATAATAACAAAACTAAATTGCAAAGTAATTTTTAGATTAATTATTGCTTGACTTTGGTTGCAAGTATAACACAGCTCCAGCAATGCTCTGGGGCCCTATGCTCACAAAGCTGTATCAATCCTTACACCTGCTTCAAGCATGTGCAAAGTTTTGACACAGCATAAGCTCAAAAGTGACTGAATGAAATGTTATACATTTTACTCAATCACTTTTAGGAGGCGTTGCTGCACCCCCTTCTGCACAGGAAAGCCTCTTCTGGCGCAGGGCTTTACAATGTAATGCACCCTCCAGATGCGTCACATTGTTAATAGCACACACCATGAACATCTTTTGCACCACCGCTGTGTCACAAAAGTGACGCAACGGCTGTGTAAAAGAGGCACAAGGGGATTGTAAATCCGCCCCTAACGCATACAAATTCACCCAGGCAGTTTCACCAGCACACTAACATAGAAATATATTTCTTTCTTTGACCAGTGAAGGTAGTTCTAAAAAGAACAGTTTTTGTTTTGTTTTGTACTTTTTTTTGTGTTTTCTCAACAAATTCCAAGCGGAACAAAAGAATGAAAAAAAGAACAACTAATGTCGAGGGCAGCAATGATTCTGTATCCTGCGTTTTATCAGGTCGATAGACTGTTCCCCATAACACATAAGTTTATCGCAATAAATGCAAAGAAATTTAACTTTAGCAAAGTCAGAATCAATATCTGGTTGTGGACTGCTTGCTGAAAATACTGCCACAGATGATGTGCTTGGTGTGGCAGCAGGTGGGTTCTAGTGCAACCTCCATCTTTCAGCTTGAGCAAAGTTCTTGGGGTGCAAGTTCTTCACGTGTCGCACCATATTTGCTGTGCCAAAGGAGTATTTTTTTACATGGATCACCCCTTGAAAGAGTTGTTTTTGCAGCATTAACTTTTTTTGACCTTCTGGAAAAGTGGAAAACTTCCAAATTAAAGCTTCTTTCTTCTTCTTTGGAGCTTCTTCAGGAATGAAATCGCCCTCTGAAGAACTGCTGGAAGATTACTCCTTTTCTCTTATTATGGTGATTCTCACAACAAATGCTTCTTCTTAGAAAGTCAAGGTCGAATAATTATAATGGGACGGAACTTTATACACTCGCAATAGGAAAAGTTACGAACCAATTAAATCTCTACTTTTAAAGTAACATGGCTTGCGTACGCTTATGATGCGCTTGGGCAGCTCTTTCAATATGAGTACACATGATCTTCTACCGCGATTTGTGTAATTCTTTTTAAAAGTAATATAGGATTATTAAAAGTATTTAAAAAAAATCATAGTTATCCTAAATGTCTGCCCTTATTATCTACATTAAATACATACATGTTGTAAACGAAGTAGAAACATTGCCCCCTTTCGCGTACAGAACGCCGTACATGACGTCACACCGAAGTTTTAATGCGACGCGTAACGTCAAAGCAAATTCGTACTGTATGCGCAGGTACATGCTGAGTATGATAAGCAGTACAAACTATGGTGCGATCACCCTCTCAGTGACAAATCAGAGCTCAGGGCGCGCTAAGAAGAATGATTAGAAGTGCTGACTCATTGCACATCCGATTCTGGGCCTGCCTCTGCGTACATTATAACACCGCCCCGTTCTCTCTCTGTTGTTAATTGTTGGTGCACACATTCATAATTGCACATGCGCGGTGCATGCCCCCCCACACTACCCACATGCCACCACCAAGCATGCTTGCTATCATTTAGCCTGGAAACCAATACATTAGCCAATGTGATGTTCCCCAGGGCCATCATTCTTATAGACCGCGAAAACTCTACCAATAACGGCCCTGGGCTTGGTTTGGTCAGCTCCCGCGGTTCCCATATAATGCAGGGCACTGACGTGAGCACGCTCTCTTTTGCCTGCCTCTGCTACGATGACAGACAGACTGTCGAAAACACCTCAAACTCAGCAAAACCGCAGCCTTTCAAGACATGAAAAAAGACGACAGAAACAAAGGTAAGAGAAGACGTCAGATTCCACTGTAAATTATATATGCATAATACTATTTTTTTATCCTTCATATAGCTTTCCTACCCCTCAATGGTTTTAAATTGTACTTACATAATTGAAATATTTCTTTCTAAGTCACGAGGTCCTATACACCTCTAATCTTAAAAATTGTGCGTGCATAAATTTCTGTGTCGTACTTCTGTACTACGCCACGTGCTTAGGCCTCTATTATTATTAATTGTGCGTCCATGATAATATTTTTTTTCTGCCTCACGAGGCCGTCCCAGGCCTTTATTAACTTATTGATCTTCCTTTGCGTGCTGGAGTTGCAACAGTCTTAACTACGGAATATTAAGAACCCACATTAAAATTCACTTTTGATAGTAGTTACGCAACTCATTTTATGATGACTAATCAAAACATCCTTTTGTTTACTTCAGCAAACGTCCTTCAGAAGCAACCATGGCCTATTGAGCAACAGCAATGGAATTCTCTGCAACGTATTGAATATACTTTGACGTATAGCGGCAGAGTTCAAGTCGAATGGTGAACTCCGGTGGCTGCACTCTTTATACAAGGTAAGCACAGCAGCCTAGATCTACAAATCCTTCAGAGGAATGCATTAGAAATAAGTCGCCATAACGGGCGTCAGTAACGCAGTAGCCACTTCCATATAGACACCACTTGAACGCGGCACTATAACAAGTAAAATGTACCAGGTACACTGCGCTCGTAAAACTGTAGTGTTATCTTTATTTGTGAAACGAGAGAGGGTCATATTATCAACCCTTGGCGTCAAAATTATCGCCACCTTATCGGCAGCAAACTGCCGCTAAAGTGGCCATAATAGGTTTGATAATATGCTCTTTGGAATTCCAATCAAAGCTCATGTTAGATGTGAAGGACATCTGATATGAGCTTCAATTGAAATTCCATAGAGCATATTATCAAACCCATTATCGCCACTTTAGCGACACTTTCCTTCCGATAAAGTGGCAATAATTTTTGTCGCCAGACTTGATATTATGGCCCAGAGTGCATAGTGTACAGCAGCTTCTCTATAAAATCTATAATTACCTCCAAGCAGTGACAACAGATAGGTTACAACAGTCTGACAAACAGATCCTCAACCCTATTACGCCACTTTTGAGTCACTTTTAACATGGGTAAAGTGATGCAAGCAGCTAGTAAATCTACTTCTGGTTCAACAAAAAATCTCAACTCCAGACTCTGCGACACAGTTTTAATGGTGTTTTCTCTCTCTCTCACTCTCTGTGACATCATTTCTCTTTCTCTCTTAAACTTAGACACTGCTGTCTGCTTGGACGTGTAGAAGAATTGTTGAAGTGAAGTTGTGAACTCCACTTCCTAATGTGTTTGGCGCAAAGTTTACACAATGGTAAGCACAGAGGCCTAGATCTACAAATCCTTCATAGGAATGCATTAGAAATAATTTGGCATAACGGGCGTCAGTAACGCAGTAGGCACTTCCATATAGACACCACTTGAACGCGGCACTATAACAAGTAAAACGTACCAGGTACACAGCACTCGTAAAACTGTAGTCTTAGCTTTATTTGTGAAACGAGAGAGGGCCATATTATCAACCCTTAGCGACAAAATTATCGCCACTTTATCGGCAGCAAACTGCCACTAAAGTGGCCATAATAGGTTTGATGATATGCTCTATGGAATTCCAATCGCTACTCATGTTAGATGTGAAGGACATCTGACATGAGCTTCGATTGGAATTCCATAGAGCATATTATCAAACCCATTATGGCCATTTTAGGGACACTTTCCTGCTGATAAAGTGGCAATAATTTGTGACGCCAAAGGCTTGATATTATGGCCCAGAGTGCGTAGTGTACAGCAGCTTCTCTATAAAATGTATAATTACCTCCGAGCAGTGACAATAGATAGGTTACAACAGTCTGACAAACAGATCATCAACTTTATTACGCCACTTTTGAGTCACTTTTAATATGGGTGACATGATGCAAGGAGCTAGTAAATCTACGTCTGTTTCAACAAAAAATCTCAACTCCAGACTGCGACACAGTTTTAATGTTGTTTTCTCTCTCTCTCACTCTCTGTGACATAATTTCTCTTTCTCTCTTAAACTTAGACACTGCTGTCTGCTTGGACGTGTAGAAGATCTGCTCAACTTAAGTTGTCAACTCCACTTCCTAATGTGTTTGGTGCAAAGTTTACACAACGGTAAGCACAGAGGCCTAGATCTACAAATCCTTCATAGGTATGCATCAGAAATAATTCGGCATAACAGGCGTCAGTAACGCAGTAGTCACTTCCATATAGACACCACTTGAGTGCGGCACTATAACAAGTAAAATGTACCAGGTACACTGCACTCGTAAAACTGTAGTGTTAGCTTTATTTGTGAAAGGAGAGAGGGCCATATTATCAACCCTTGGCGACAAAATTATCGCCACTTTATCGGCAGCAAACTGCCGCTAAAGTGGCCATAATAGGTTTGATAATATGCTCTATGTAATTCCAATCGAAGCTCATGTTAGATGTGAAGGACATCTGACCTGAGCTTCGATTGGAATTCCATAGAGCATATTATCAAACCCATTATCGCAACTTTAGCGACACTTTCCTGCCGATAAAGTGGCAATAATTTATGTCGCCAAAGGCTTGATACTATGGCCCAGAGTGTGTAGTGTACAGCAGCTTCTCTGTAAAATGTATAATTACCTCCGAGCAGTGACAACAGATAGGTTACAACAGTCTGACAAACAGATCATCAACCTTATTACGCCACTTTTGAGTCACTTTGAACATGGGTAAAGTGATGCAAGGACCTAGTAAATCTACCTCTGGTTCAACAAAAAATCTCTGCGACACAGTTTTAATGTTTTCTCTCTCTCTCACTCTCTGTGATATCATTTCTCTATCTCTCTTAAACTTAGACACTGCTGTCTACTTGGACATGTAGAAGATCAGCCCACCTGAAGTTGTTCATCCCAGTGGCTGCAGTGTTTGCCCGCAAGCTTTATACAACGGTAAGCACAGAGGCCTAGATCTACATATCCTTCATAGGAATGCATTAGAAATAAGTCGCCATAACGGGCGTCAGTAACGCAATAGTCACTTCCATGTAAATACCACTTGATCGCGGCACTATAACAGAACAGGAATATACGAGCCACACTGCACACGTAAAACTGTAGAGTTACCACAACTTGTAATGCTTCAGCTCATTTACTCATGTCTATATAATTCTAAACTCTAATTTTCTTTTTTCTTTTGCAGATTACCATTCGTACACCTTTTGGAATCCATTTCACAATTTCTTTATAATATTGTTTGACTTATTTTGCCAGTTCTAATATAGTTATAATCGAGTTTTGTTTATATTTATTGTTTAATAAAAGTTAATTGAGTTTTGTTTATATTTTTTGTTTAATAAAAGCTAATTAAAAAAACAACATACTTCTTTTATTTTGTGGGGGAGGGGTATGACGGTCCACAATAAAAATGATGTTGAAATACTACAGTAAGATATTCAAGACTAGGATTGAAAAATACTGAGTTCTAACTTACTGATATAATAAATACAAAGGTGAGAAACTACAAAAATGGCGGTGGACAGAGTATGTAATCAATGTTTGGAGCCTCTGCACTACCTTTCAAAAATATATATATATAAAATATGGCTAATAATACTGTACAAAAGTACAGCACGGGATGAATCACACGAACCGGGAAAAGAAAGCGACAGATTTACTAACTGATATAAAGAAAGGTTTGCTTGTTGAACTTGAAGAAAAAAACATGAACTTCTAAACGATGCTGAGCATGCGAAGAGAGTACAACTGCTACACCAAAAAAAAGAAAAGCTTTACATACAAAAGGCGATACATTATCGCCGCTTTTATCGAAAGGAAACTGCAGATAAAGCAGCGATAATGTGCTTGATAATAGGCCCTTGTAACTTCCCATAGCAGCCCAGGTATGATCCTAACCTAGGCTGCTATGTTTATTCACAAGTACATATTATCAAGCCCATTATCTCTGCTTTATCGGCAGTTTCCTGCCAATAAATGCGACGATACTGTATCGCCTTGTGTTGACAATATGGACCATTGCTCTTTTTTTACCAGTAAACTTAGATGCATATTATCAAGGACCGGTGTTAAAATTATCGCAGTTTTATTGGCAAGTAACTGCTGATAAAATGGCGATAATGAGCTTCATAATACGGCCCTGTTATTTCCCATAGAACTCCATGTTAGCACCAGAACATAGGCTACTATGAGAATTAACAAGGACGTATTTTAAAGCCCACCCTCCCAACATTAATAAAAAACTCCAGACAATGCAGATACCAGGAGCTGGAAGGTCATTTTACATATCACTGCCCCAGAAAGGTGGTGTTCCCTGCGACGTGTACGGGGAGAGAGAGAGAGAGCTCAAAAGATATTTTTTTTTAAAAAAGACCCAAGGGGTGCCGCTCACCAAGACTGCAGGGAGTAGGACCGTAACCCCCCCCCACATACTTAAAAAAAAACAGAGGAGTGTCCTTCCCAGTGCTCGGGGCACCTTACAAGCCCCCATTATGCTGAAAAATAGCCCCCGTAATTTACCCCCCCTGACCTAATGAATAAAATGTACTTCTACTTTTTCACCTTTTCCACCGCGTACAAGTACTGCACGAGTACCCCGAATTTAAAAAAAAAAAAAAAAAATTGAGCCTAAAGAACCATGTACCACATCTGACCAAGACTATAGGCTCAGAATGTTTCTACCCTGCCCCCTTTCCTTATTTCTCAACTTTGTTTTACTGTTTTCTTGTGACTCTGCTCTTCCAACAAACAACATGGCTGCCAACACTTCCTGGTTTGGAGTATTGACAACCAATCAGCATGCAGCTCCAGCTCGTAATTGTAGGTATTTACATACGCGTACGCCGCGATTTTTCTTAAAAAAAATGAAATAAAAAATAGAGCCTAAACATCCATATACGACCCCCTAAGGAAGCCTACAGGGTCAGAATATCTCTACACTACCCCCTTCCCTTATTTCTCAACTTTGTTTTACTGTTTTCTTGTGACTCAGTTCTGGTGAGGCACAAGATGGCCACCAACACTTCCTGGTTTCGAGTGTTGACAGACAGTTCACAGCCAATCAGCATGCAGTTCGCGCTTGTAATTGAACAGATTTCAGAACGCGTACTGAACTCCGACTCTAGATATCGCTATGATTTTACTTGCAATTTTCTCAGAAACTACTGAACGGATTTACACCATTTGACAAAAAGCACAATCTGCGAACCGAACTCTACCTCTCTGCCAAATTTCGTGTAATTCCGTTCAGCCGTTCAGGCTGTAGCCCTGGATAAAGGTCCCTATAGAAAATTCCATTGGGAAAACACGTTTTGGGACCGTTTGGGAACCGAGCAGGCCATTTTCTTGGAGAAATTCACGAATATTCGTCCACCGATGCCAAAGGTATTCCAAATAGAATGTTGTGGATTTCCTATGGAAACTAGGTCCTAACTATAACTACCTACTGGCGACCGCCAGTAGGTAATATATATATATATATACATACATATATACATACATATATCTTCAATGTGCATCATAGAGGCAGAGATTTATATATTAATATGTGTGTGTATATCTTTAATGTGCATAGATATGGAGTCAAGAACAGTAAATCAATACTTCCATATATGAACTTACCTTTAGATATTTTGCCTTCAATATTTTGTCCACAATATTTTTTACTCTATATTCCGAATTACAATCGATGCTAGTGTAATAACTAGGACAGGGAGCAATGACGACCCTGCACTCTTGGCTGCTCTTGAATGCAGCTATCTAGAAAGATGACCTCTCAGCAAGCAATGTGAAGGTAAGACTACTACAAAAGGAGTTCTGTGGTTTACAATTAGCATATGAAGTGTGATGCAGAATAGAGGTTCGATCATAAATCTTTTTTGTAACTAAATCTATTATATGGACGTGATGTTAGTAAGGCAGTGCTTCATGTAAACACCTTTTACCACTGAGTTATGAAAGCACACTTGTGTCGACGGCGTAATGTGTGGTAAGAATATGTTTGCATATTTGTTGTGTTGAATTTTTTGTGGTGTTGATGTGTTGTGTTGTGTTTTGTTCTTGTGTGTTTTTGTGTTGCACTGTTGCATTACACTGCCTTGCATTGTACTGTAGTTGTTGAGTTGCGTCCTTTGGTGACTGCTATATTTTCCATGTATAGTTATTTAGAAATATTAATAAATGCTGTAAGATTTCTTTGAGGTTTCAGTGACAAGAGACCATTTATCACTGTCCACGGTGGAGAAATACCAATGTTACAGCTCTTCAACCATTTAGGACAGCAGTCAGCCAAAAAATAGTTAAAGACTTGTCTTACATTAGCGATTCCGGATCTCACTTTGTGATATGGCCCTGTATTCTTACTTGAGTTTAAGCAGTGATGTTCTCTCTTGATGATATTACAAACAACACAGTTTAGTTATTTTCCAAGCTCCCATAAGCATACGAAACACAGAGATTAGTTCTAGTATCAAAGGAATATTGTGATTAGGCAGGACAAAAAGCGCAGAGATTCCTTCGCCTGCCTGTTTTTTTGCACATGAAGGGGCAGATTTACAAGCCCCTTGCGCCACTTTTGCATCACCTTTCCCATGTTAAAAATGACACAAAAGTGGTGCAAGGGCCTTGTAAATAAGCCTCAAATTTCCTTGCAATATGTATTCGGCTCGGGGCTGTGAGCATATTAGCCTTTTTTACTTTTCTACTTTTCTAAAACAGAAATATTTTTCCCCTGTGAAACTTACAACTGTTAACCATCAATTTTAGAAATCTTTTATCATTAATAAAGCACTGGTGAGGAAGACAGGGCGTTTCAGACTAGACAGGATGATGCCATTGCTAAAGCAGAGTACTTTTAGGTTAACAACGTGCTTTGGTTTCGGCAACAGGCCCGCAATTAAGCTGTCTCCTAGTGAAAATAGTGGTTCGTGATTAATGTAATGCAGCCATATAAAAAGCGAACATATTGTGTGAAATCAGACTTATAATTCAAAAACAGAATTTATTGAATGTATAACTGGAAAAGCAAGCATGCTTTAATCTACCAAGCATTAAACATACCTCTACTTTATTTAAAAACAGTATAGTATACATTTAATAGAACATGTGTAATTTAATGCAGCAGGATTAACATGTTCTGACTAGATTATGAGGTGCATATGTTTGATGATCTAGAACTCTAACACTGAAATGAATCTGGCTCATACACAACGTCTCGCTATAGGACTCTGAGAGGTTCTCTAAGTGACGTCTGTTGTGTTTTTACCCAGGCCTTGAGGAACCGAGTTTTATTTCCACACTATGTAGTCCAGTTTGCAAATCATGGAGACTGATATCCCTGCATTGGATAGCCCAACTGTGCACGTTATGTATTAACTTTTATTAGAATCTCGCATAAAAGACAAGAAAGGCATGAACTCCAAAACGGAGGGGCTTGCTTCATGCGTTTACTACACAACATGGTACATGTAAGATTCAAAGCCACAAGTGATATTTATGAAGCCATGCAAAGGCATTTTGCAATCTTTGAATGCCTCCACAGGTGAGGCGTACTGAGGAGAAATATATGTATTTCCCTTGTTTTTTCCTCGTGCTATGTGTGCTGCAGAACGTGCTATGTGTGCTGCATTCAGCACACACAGAAAGAGGAAAATGCCTCTATGGATTGTTTTGTGCATACAAGTGCCCCTTCTTGCACAAAAACAATCTTGCTGTACCACAGGCGCCCTTGCACCATGGTACAAGGGTGCCTGCATTGGTGCTAGGCTGACTAAATGGCATGAGCGCAGGGGGAAAGGAGAGGAATGCACCATATTGGACAAATATGGTGCATGCCTGCCCTTTCCTTGCCAGGCAGGACAGCACAGCAAGGTAATGTGCTGTGCTGCTCTGCACCACCATTCTGATAAATAGGCCCCTGAGTATTTGTCAAGATGCACAGAATTTGCACATGTGTCAGAAGCTCCTCTATTGAGAAAATTAGAAGTCCCTTGATGGAAGGTCACAAGGTTGCTCTAGTGCAAGTGGTCAGGCACTGCCATGGTGGGATTGTTTTCAGGCAGTGGCGACTGGTGACATTTGAAAGTGGTGAGGTGTAAAACAATTCTTGTACAGCACAAATTTGAGAAAGCCGTTAGGTTATTAAAGCAATTGTGAATCTGTTCTAACAAATACAATGACTGGCAAAACTTTCTATCGCTTGTTCTGCTGACATCCTAGGCACGCAAAAAGAAACTAATATACTATTGGGTGTAAGGTTAGGTTTGTGCCTGAAACAAGAATATAATCATGCACACATTGACACATGCCCCAGTGATTTACGGCACAAAAAGGGCAGGAGCACGCACTGCCAACACTTTCAACCATGCACAAAGTCCGCACAATTCTCCAAGCAGGGCTATGAAACTCACTCAGATCATTTAAAAAAGCATACAGGATTTTTTTTAGACTTAAACAGGATCTTTCCCACATAATAGAGCACACTGAAATTGCACCACTCCAACATCATTTTACAACTCAGTGCCAAATAAAGAAAACATTTTCAAAAATATTGAATGGAATTTCACCATGACGTGGAAAAAATATATATATTACAGACACACTGAAAGCAACAGCAATAACAAGTTCTGGGGGGAGGGGTTCCCGATATATGGGCTAACCGGTTCACTTTGTAATTAATCAAAGTTAATCCAATAATAACGGAGACTCAAAATAATGGACACATTGTGGGCTGCAGAATCAAAAGATCTAAATCGTAATCCCAGCAACCCACTCATGACAAGTTTGCAACCCTGGGCCAGTTCTCTGTGTTCTAGTATCGAGATATGGAAACAATGAGAGCACTTACAGAAAATAAAATGTCCATAAATGAACAACCCTGCGGTTTGACAATGACTACCGTAGACTGAGTGATAACTAACCAAAGCGACAATGCCATCTAAACACACAACACAGAGAATGGCTGACAGCGACCAGGGCGAGGACACAAAGAAACACAAAACATGCGCCCTTTGAGACTTTTAAATACAATGCACATTCCCAACGCACCTCATTTGTCAGAAACGCACCGGAAGAAAAGGTAGACTGTATATTTAAAGGATGCAAACAAATGCATTACAGAATACACAGCACCGATCTAGCTGAAAGTAATGGATTACACTTTTCTAAAGCAACGAAGTATGAAAATAACACTTATAACAACCACTATAATTGAGAAATTACAGATTTCTGGGGTACCAGCATCATACATTAGTGAACCACCAAAGTAATAGATGACAGGTTATTGTGTCACCAAGTTAATAGATGGTTATTGTGGCAATAAAGTCAACATTGTAGAAAGTCATGGATTGTAGATTGCAGTGGGATCCAATGTGGCCCACTGCTGATTTACTGGCAACTAGAGAGTTAGATTATAGATCATCGTACCTGAGTAACAGGTTACAGAGTACTGGGACTGGAAAGGGGGTAGATTACAATATCATGAAACACCCAAGTTACTGATTACGGATTACTCTGGTATCAATGCAATGGGTTAGAGGCTACTGGGGCCTGGTGATTGGTTACAGTCCAGGTTAATGAGATACCAAAGTGGTAGTGTACAGGTCACTGGGGCACCACAGCAATCAGTTACATGTTAGTGGACAGAGGCATCCGGAATCCATCACATGCTTTTGATTGCCTCAACTCACACGTAGTGCTGTGTTTCACAACTGTGTCTAATTGGACTGAGAGTCAGTGATTTCACTGTCAGACACAACGGGGACTTTTCTTTTAGAAGAGGGGCATGTAACCCTCTCTCACCCTTTCTGAAAGTTAAATATTTGGAGAGATGTCTTAAAACTGAAAGCGTGTTAGTAACTCTGCTGCAAACATCAGTGAGCATCCTGAAAATCTCAACCTCAGCCCCAGCATTTCATCCTTCCAGCGTCGATAAAAGGCGTCTCAAGAATTTGCGAATTAATAGTACCTGTTCTGTACAGTCCTGCGAAGCCACAAGCCTGTGACAGAGTGCCCTGCATTAATAAAGTTATTAAATTACAAGACGTAGGGGACGCTGCAAGCATCGCTGCTGTCAATTTTACTTAAAGGCTGTGGTATTATTAATTGAAATTAATTTAAACGATTTTCCAACAGTGGGGTTCCCTCTCTGCTGGAATCCAGTGAACATGGACAGAAATTGAGGCAAATAACCTCAAAAGCGCCAGTAGTAAGCAGTGCTATGAAGTGCCGAGTACAGCGCCGAGCAGAAGGACGGATTTATTTTTATAAACAATAACACAGGAACCAGATTTGACGTCATAGTTCCTCTTGATACATCTGCTATATTTTCCACTTAATCCTAATATTAATAAATGCAACTTTCTCAAAAGTATGCCAGATTTAATATAACTCTGCAGCAAACCCTTGACATTTCGAAGCGCTGTTAATAACAAGTGCCATCCTTACCCAATGAGATAGTTAGCATTTAATTACCTAGCATTTAGTGACATCCGAAGGCTGAAAGCTTGAGCGAATTAGCAAAGACCTGTGACTAGTAAATTGCACGCATATTTTATGTACATTAACTCACTGAGCTAACACTGGCTTTGTAGAAAGGATTATTTTATGGCAGGGGGGAGTTAGGCGCTTGTTGCCACACTACTGTTCTGTGACAGCGCTAAAAAATATCATGTATTGTAATTAACAACTCAATGGGACCAATATTTTCGACCTAGAAAGGATGAAAGCCTGAGATAGGAACCTAAGACTTGCAAGTTTTAAACAGATGTCAGCAGCCCGCGCTCTGTACCTCTTAGATATGGGTAACTGGTTGTGAAGTTTCAAGTTAATGAGTCCTTTCTACACAACACTTACTGCTGGATTTTCACCTTGGTCTGACTAACAGGTGTCACTGTCGCCCAAGAAAGAGCAGGGATTCCAAACATGCAGCCTGCGCAGATCTATATGAAGCTGTGACTTCAACCTGCCGTGCTATCATGCCATTTTGAGTTTGGGAGTGTGCAGAATTTTCACCACAGTCTCAGGAATCAGGGTGACATGGCCGGGGTGAACATAAAACACGAAAAGCAATAAAGCTGAGGAAAAAGAAAAATACTTTCTGGTGTTTGAAAACCCCCTTACCTTTAGAATAGCCTCTATGTGGAGGCGAGGTGAGCTGTGGACCACCCTCGTATCACACAGCGCTCCCTTCAAAGAGTCTCTCAGACTGTAGGCCTGTCCAGGGGCAGGACTCTCCTGTTCCTCTCCATTCCAGAGGCTTCCACGAGTACACAGTGTGTAAGGCCTTCTGTTAGTAAAGCTTGGACCTGGGCCATTGTTTCCAGGGAAGGAGGCTGCTGGTGTCCAAGACCAAGTGCTAGTCGTGGGTTGAACACCACAATATGCACATGCATATACAGAGTGTAACAGTTACACACCGTGTGCTCCTGGGCAGTCGCCCGAATGGGAAATCTGTTGGTCTGAATAAACTAAAACAAACTGTCTGCGCCTGTGTCTACCTAAGATTTACGCTTACTGTTTATTTCACATAAAAATAACATCTGATCTGAAACTTGGAACATCGTACTTTTCAAATATAAAACGTAATCGTTGTGCACTGCACGGGTACGCAGGGTCGGGAGGTTTCAGATCAAGAGCAGCATTGTATATTGCGCTAGTTTTTTGCTGTGCTTGGTCACTATGGGGATAATGCATTTCACTATGGGCTGTTGCAGCCGGCAAGATGGTCAGGAGGGGGGGTCAGCTTTCGCCAGGTGAGGGGGAAGCGGGCCAGTAATTAAAATAGAATGTAAAACTTACGTTCCTCCCACCTCTTCCTCCGGGTCACGTGCCACCGCCTCAGACTTCCAGCCGAGCCCGTGTTTAATAGGCAGCCTGCCTCCGCTCCCCTAAGCCAATTACAACGCTTCAATGGCAGCGTTGTGATTGGTGTGGTCCATCAAGAACCAGACGAGCAAGAAATGCGGAGGTGGACGAAAGGACCAACGGATACCCGACCCACATATGGAAAGAAATCAGAACGAAACAGAAGAGAAGTTCCAAGAAACTAAAGAGACGCCACACACCCAAAAGCAGGAAACCAGTCCAAGCCAATCGATCATACACACTAAAGTCCTATAGAGATTTTCCCAGCCCTGAGGAAAACCTTCTGAAAATCCTCTTGGGCCCTACACCAAGGTCGAAACTCATCAGCACCCTCCACTCTGAGGCCAAGGGCTTTCCTGTTTGAAATTTTCCAGATACCAAAACAACACTCAGATAAGCTGGATTGAGACAGCGTACATGTTTTTGATTTTGACAGGTACTCCATGACCTCTCCACCTTGGACCTAGAAATTCTTTTGTATAGAGGTCTTAGAATTTATAGAGACCCATTACTTTGAAAATACAGTAGGACTGTCCAAGTGATTTAGACTAAGACGAATTAATTCAATGTAATATATGTTTTGGCTTCCTGTCACTATATATATATCCATTTGCACACTATTTTGTCGAAAAAACCACTGTCAAGATTGTTCAATTTTCTTGTTGTTGTCAAAAATAAAACAAAAAGCCAAAACCAGTAAAAAAATGGTTACTGATAAAATCATACCGTGAGTTTTGGTGTTTGTAAACAGACATACGTATGATCGCTCTAATATGTGTTACTAACAATCAAAATGAATTAAATGTACTTACCTAACCAAATTTAAACGCAAATAAAAGACAATCTGGGGTTGAAAATAGATTGTAGCATTCATGGTCCAAGAGGCATCTGTGACTGGTTTGTTCGGCACTGGGGCCGAACAAACTCAGCATTCAAAGACAGTGGGCTAGCCACACCTCCCCTGCACTTGAGCAGGAACGCCCACCCGCCCGCCCCCAACTAGGCACTCCAGGCGTTCTGCCTTCTCCGCGTGCGAGAAGCAAAAACATGAAATGGTAGTTTTACCATTTTATGGTTCTGCTTCTCGCACTGCGAGAAAGCAGTGAGACGACGCCCCCACGCCCCAATGGAGGAGCTGCCACTGTTTTCAGGCAGTGCCATTGTGGGATCATTTTCTCTTCTGTCTAGTTAAGTATTTAAAGCCTAGGCTATCCTTTCAATTTCTACATGTTGCACCCCTCCTATATTTCATGGCTAGAAACCATGCAACGATAGTTAATGCAAGGTATATCTTGATTTATTTATGTGCACCAGTGTTGTAGTAGCCATACTCTAAGGGGCTTATTTATGAGACCCCTGCGTCCCTTTTGCTTCACGTAAAGTGGTACATGCAAGATCAAGGGCTCTCACAAAGATTTATGAAACCATGGCAAAGTCACCCTGAGTGACTAAGAGTGGCCTCATAAATCATGATTAGACTGTGGGGTTTTAGGTTTAAACCTATAATAACTGATAAAACCACACTGAAAGAAAAATAGCCCTCGCCGGTGAAAACATATAAACACTGAAAAAACACCTGCACAACCACAAACTAAATGTCATTCAAAGAAAGGAAAAAGAAAGTGAAAGAGTCATTTTGTTCTTACTGAAGGGGTCAATAAAATATAACATTATTCTGCTTGAGTTTTGTTCTTTAGGGATGCCACTAAAATATTGTTTCTTCTTCCTTTTACTTTCTCAGTTTTATAGCCTTTGGTCTAAAGTTGCAGGGTTTAGTTTCACGTTTTAGGTTTAGTTTAATTATTTTATAAACTGTAGAGAATCAGGACAAATCAAACTCACATTTGATATTTTGGCTGCATTTGATTCTTTCACTGATAGGTAAAATGGCTAGTTTCATAAAAATCTTTCCTAATATGTGTCATCACATTTGCCCACAGAGAATGGGTAAAAACCCTTAATACATCAGACCATTGTTTCTAGTGGGTCAGTATTGATAGGAGGTGAATTGCCAACACCTCAGGCTTTAAACATTAAATGCAAGGTATAGTGACAAGTATATATATCACCAAGCATCTGGGATAGTGGTGAAAACTTGACACCAGACTTTTGGAAAACACTGAACGCAGTGTCACTTGTTATGCTCTGCAAAAAAGGTTCTTTGCAAGTTCCACAAAGATTGGAGTGATATCGTTTGTGTTTGTAGTGATTCAGCTACGTATATAAAACACTTGTGTGATGACCTGTCAAACGGTATGCTGAAAGCATCTTTACAATCTTCAGAGTTAATGAGGGATGCTATTGACTTTTTAGACCATTCTGGTGCACTGTTTTCTTATGCCCAAGAACTAAAACGCAAATATTTATCATTTCGTGCTTTATGTCGCATCAAAGAAAGAGTCATCCCAACTATGTCCCTTCGCTGACGGAGCTATGAATGCTGAGAGGGCCTTTTCACCGAAGTTTACATGGGAAGGAAAGCACGAGCGCACATGACCAAAGACTCACTGAATAAGTATTGAATGGTGTACTACAATAAGATTAATTTGCAAAAATCTCTTCGGACCTCATAAACACTATACATACACTGTCTATATACCATGTTCTTTCAGTGCAGAAAGCAAGCAATGATAAAAGCAAAACATTCCATAAACACCGGAAAAACACTTTTTCTTTTGTTTTTAGTGGCGTGAAAATGTGTAACCACTGATAACAACTGTTTTTTAAGATATTGAAAACACTGAAAAAAAACCACCACAATTTACCAAAAATAGAAACTGAAAACAGGACAGCCTAATCATGATTAAGGTGAAGCGCGCAAATCACTGCTTCGCCTTACTCAGCACTAGGGAGGTGTTCCATGGGCATTGCTTGGGTTTTCCAACGCAACACCCATGGAATTTGACGCTGCACCAGATTTACAATGTAATGTAAACTTGGGGAAGTGTCAAATCTCAACACCTCTCAAGGTGATGTGTAATGAGGAGAAAAATGTTTATTTCTTCGTTTTTCCTCTTCCCATGTGTGCTGTATTCTGCAGTACACATAAAAAGAGGAAAATGCCATGTAGGTTTGTTTTTCTGCAGGGCGGGTGCCTCTTCATACACAAAAATAATCCTGCCTGCAAGAGAGGCACCCTTGCACTATGATGCAAAGGTGCCTACGTTGGCACTAGAGTGCCAAAACTGCACCAGTGCAGGCAGAAAGAACAGGAATGCACCTTATTGCTTAAATACGGTGCATTTCTGCACTTTCATTTTAGTGTAGGGCAGCACAACAAGGTGCCTTGCTGCTCTTCCCTATGCCAAAAATGCCATATATTAGGTCCTAAATACGCAACATCTTAAAAAATCTTTTGGGCTCCACAGGGGCTATATCATAAACAGTCGCACAGGCTCCGTGTAGCGCCGAGCAATGGTTGTATGAGTCTGAGGAGCTTAAAGTTCATTCATATAACTTAATGCATACAATTCAGACAGCACTAGTCAGGACCATTGACCATCAATTACCCTGTTTGCATTTTGTGCTGTCTGAAATTAAAGTATTAACATAGCCAAATTCTGAGTTCTACCTATAAATTTTAAATACTGAGGGCCTCATTTACAAGGCCATTGTTCCACCAGTGCGTCACTTTTTTAGATGCACTGGTGGCGCAGTGTACCTGCACATATTTACAAGGCCACATACCGTTGTGTAGTTCCTACAAACCTTTATAGGCTCTGAGCATTTAGACAACATATAGTGTAGGATTGGAGTCAGACTGATTCTGGCCACTTCTGTTGGATATGTCAGTCTGTATACCAGTTACCTCACAGTGCCACTATAAACTCCTCTTACCAAATGAGAGAATAGTTCTTGGCAACTATCGAACATGACAACCCTGCTCCCTCAGAATCGTGGAAAGAGTGCCACTTTTCACTCAGTCACTCGTGCTCACTTTGTCTCTGAGAGATACACGGAATAAATGGTGGGGGCGTTTCTCAATAAGCATATATTGAACCAGCGTCATTCTAGTGTAAAATAGTTATGCTGAAACAACCATTAGACAGTAACAGATATAAATAATTCTACGCACTAACAGAGTAAAAGTATGATAGATTTCTACCATCATACCAAAACAATGAATAAAGGCAAGTATATAAAATACATGACAATAAAATGCATACTCCAGCAATGCGTCCCTAGATAATTGCACCTGGATGTACCTAGCATGTATGTGGGTGTAAAGCCAAGAATTCCTCTAGGATAAAGTCAACCCCATTACCTGAAGTGAGAGACTGTGGGACCCCGTCTTGGTCTCGAGATGGACACCCCGCAAGGGATGTCAGACCACTGCCAGCTGGAGTGTCTGCATGCAGAAGCCTCAGAGTCTTGCGTCAGTGTGTCGGCATAGAAGTCCTATTCTCCTCTGACTATCTCAGCAAGAGATGATATATATAAACCCCATGTCATCTCTGGAAATTACCGTAACTAGGTAAAAGGTCAGTACTAAGAACTGGTATGTAGTGTAATGGTAGGAAGAATATAGGAGAAGGGTTAGGTGACTACCTGAGTCTTGATTAGGGTGGCCTATTACAAACGCCGCAGATCAGCAGAGGGGGAACGCTGCCTGTTGGAACTCTGCCTTGCTTTGCCTTGCACGCTGACCACGGGGGCTGCCCCATTCTCACCTGGCTCCCTGCACTGCGACCGGTCCCTCTCCGCCGCCGTCAGCCTCCTGACATCAGGCACGGCCGCCGAGTGAGGGGGACTACAGGTCCCAGCAGTGCTTGCGGCAGGAAGTCGCCGATGCCCTGACCGCGCCCGGAGGCGCTCTTAAGCAGCGGGTGTCCGCGCATCGCGGGACGTGCGTGGGCGAAGCCCGGGCAAAGGGCGGGCCCCTCTGAGGCCCTCAGAGGTCAACAGTGGTCGGGCGGGCCACATCTCTAACGTCCCTCTCTAAAGGTGAGACCTTTCTTGGCTAGTTGGCTGTTACCATGGCCAAACGTAATGTTGCTAGCAAAACTGTAAACATAGCCACCCAGGACGCTGAAAACTCTGCATCCCTCATTACGTCCTTTGAGGCATTAATAGACACTGCATTCAATGAGATTGTTGAAACTGAGAGGAGGTTTTCAATGGGCTCATCTACCACTAACCTACCAGCTGCAACGGGCAATTTAAGTGGTAACACCCATATATTTCCCGAAGTAACTGTGGAAAAACAACAATCTGTTGCTGTTAATTTGCCAATTGTTCTTGAGGACGAAAACACTATCACCTACACAGTCTCAGCCGTAGCCCCGGACCCTACCCCTCTATTAACAACCACTGAGCTCACTGAGAATACAGGAGCTAAGCGTAAAAGAGGCCCAGCAAAATCAACATATAACAAAAGGAAGCAGCCCCCTAGGACTGTTAACCAACCAACACCACAAAGTATGTGGAATAGGGGGAAGAAACAAAAACAATACATAGTATCCGAGCAGGTTCAACCCCATCTGGATGATGTCGTTGTCATAAATAATGAAGGTCTAAAGTCAATGACTATTTCCACTCAGACGGATTCTTTTAATGTAAATAGTTCGCACTCTAAATCTGAGGGAAATCTCATCGAGACCATTGCGGATACAATTTTTAAGCAACTCGAAGGTCAAATGATCAAACAATTTAATAATATTTTTAAGAGACTTGACAGACTGGAAAATCTAATTAAAAATGATGATGCCAGAAGAAAAGGCACAGTGTCCCTGGATAAATTAAGAGGCGAACGTCTGCTAAAAGACCTGGAATCTACTACCCGCGCACTCACTAACAGTAATCACACAAAAAACGGCAATCCGCCGATAGAAAATAGGGCTAAGGCAATAGAAGCTGCAAATGGTTCGCCAACAACTGTACCATCTGTGGCGACCACCAGAACAAGGGAAAGTAATCCCCTTGATCCCTCAAGTAAACCTTCCTTGCCCTCCACTGTCATTAGTGCACCTAAGAACAACCATAAATGTAATTCCGTTATAGGTACAACAACACAGAACGCCTCTTCAAACCCAAGCCAGCGCTATAATAAGACCCTACATGAAGACACAAGGCCTTTTAAACATCAAGGCCCTGCCTTACATCTTCCACCTGAGGCATGTCCTTATGTTTTAGTTCTGGCTGGGATTCCACCTCTCAGGGAAGGGCAAGGAGAGTCATGGGTGCAATTGCACAATAAATGTATCGACTGGCTAACCAAGCATAAGGGGGTTGGCTATGATGTTTCCAAAGAAATTATATCCACACGCCGAGTAACATGGGTTGGTCCCCTTTTTAAAAACATTAATGGGGACTGCATTATAGTCAATTTTAGGAATCCTGGTACTGTGAAGTCTCTGTTAAACAAGAATTTTGTCCATCATGGCCCATCCACTTTGGTGACCCCTTTACCGTTAAATTATTTTTATCGTCCCCCACACAGAATGATGCAGCCTCCACCTGTGTTTCCATTACATAACAGGTTCTCACCACTTCACGACTTGGGTACACTGGATTGACTGCCTCCCACTACTGAAGTACCTGTTTCTATGTGTCCGGCTTCTGATTACACAGTGGAAACATCCTCTGAGGTACCCCCAGTAACATCTGAAACTTTCTTATTTAAAACACCATGTGAACTACAGGGGCAAACTACAGCAGCACTTTCTCTAGTAACTGACCAGGCCCCTTGCTTGAGGCCCGATAATAACCTGTCAATACTCAGCTGGAACATTGCTGGCCTGAAGGCCAAGATGGAAATTACATCCTGGATGGATTGGGTCTCTTCTCACGACGTACTAATGTTCCAAGAAACTTGGTGTACCGATGACCTGCTACTCGAGGGGTACTGTTGCCATAACAGGACTGTCTCGGCCCCCCCCTTAGGCCGCCCCAGTGGGGGCCTTTCCATCTGGGTTAAAATATCTGCAGAAGTAAAAATCGACCTACTTCAAACTAATAGTCCAAGTTTCATGGCACTGGCATACATCAATAGGACAAGGCTATGTTTGATTAATTTCTACAATAATGACTTTTTGTCCCAACCAAATTGTAATTTTATTCTTTTATTTGAGTTTATTGATGAAATTATGGATGGACAGAAACATGGGAAATTCGATGGCATTTGTATAGGAGGGGATTTCAATGCACATTTACATTTTAGAAACCCCCCCTGCAGAAGAGGTATAGAACTATTAAATTTCCTTGCAAGTAGAGAACTTGTAAATTGCATGGAGCATGCTGGTATGGAAATCAGCACTGCCCCGTTTCCCACTTTTATTGGTCATGGTAGTGGTACCACGATTGATTATGTATTTGTCTCACCTACTATCGCCAATGTTTTAACGAAGGCTGAGGTTGTGTGTAAAGTATATAGTGACCATCTCCCTATTGTAATTCACATACTACTTCCAAGGGGTAAATGCCCACAAACTGAAATAGGCGCAAGAAACTTGGAAGTATCAAGTGACAAATTGAGGGTAACCTGGAGGGGCGTGAATAACAGGGAAATCCTGGCAAAGGTCATCAAAAAACATCCAGCCTTGATTGACATCTGCCTCACCAGCGATGACCATGGGGGTAACATAATCAATTCATTTAGTGAACTCTGCTCTGTAATAAAAAGTGAGATCTCCAGACCTGCTTCGAGGATATCTGAGGAAACACCTAGATGGTTCAATGCCTCCTGTTCTAAGGCAAATAGGAAGCTAAGGGCTGCTTTAAAATCTGAACCCAGAGATATCCCCCAAATAAGGTTACTCAGAACAGAGTATAAATCCATCCTACGAAATAGAACTAATGAACTGGTTAGGACTCACTGGGACTCCCTGGCACGCTCGGCCGAACTGAAAGACACTACCGGGTTTTGGAGGGGGGTAAAGAACCTAAGATCGATAGGGTCGAACTTAACGGCAATTAATTGTAACATCACTGGACCCATATGGGTTGAACATTTTGCTAAAATTTACGCCACACCGGATAACCCCGCTTTAACCACCCTCCCTTTAAGCCCCCTTAACATCTCCGTCTCTGAGGTCGAGGATGCCATAGCTGAAAGTGCAGGAAATAAAGCACCTGGCCCCGATGGGCTCTCAATCGATCAGTTAAAGTGTGAACTTAACTTTTGGGCCCCATTGCTATGTAATGTTTTTAATAACTTAACGAATGAACAAATACCAGAAACATGGTCTTGTAGCACCATCATGCCCATTTTTAAAAAAGGTAACAGGCTGGACCCTGGGTGTTACCGCCCTATATCGTTAATCGATAATACCTTGAAAGTTTTGGGAAGGGTGATTTTTATAAGGATTAAAACTTGGGCGGAGGAGAGTAAGATTCTACATCCCAGCCAGCTTGGTTTTCGTAGTAATGTTGGCACGGTGGAACAATGTTTGAACTTGAGTTTGATTATGGCGAAATATAATACTGCTAAAAAATCTCCTTTATATTTTGGTTTTATGGACTTAAGTTCTGCTTTTGATTTTGTTAACCGTTCCCGCCTATGGTCCACCCTTCTTAATTATGGTTTGGATGATTATTTGGTGAACTTTTTAGCTTTTTTACATAGTGATCTAAGAGCTCGTGTGCGTATTAATCAATCCGGCGAAGTCTCTGACGACTTCAGCATTGGCAGGGGGGTCAGACAGGGATGTGTGCTGGCCCCCCTCTTTTTTATTCTTTACATCAATAATTTGAGCTCCTCGTTGAGTACTTTAACAAAAGATGTACCCTATGTGAACGGAGTCCCTATACCTACCCTCCTTTATGCTGATGATGTGGTCCTAATGGGCCGCACACCAAAGGCACTCCGTATTTTAATCTCAGGCTTTGTCCATTTTATGGCAGACCTAGGCTTGACCACTAATTTAAAAAAATCGTTAATTATGAGCTGTGGCCCTAAAAAACATAAAATTGCTGAGATTAAATCAGGGTCAAATGTTTTGAAAAGCACTTGCACTTTTCCCTATCTGGGGTTGCTATTTTCTAGCTCTGGTTCGTGGCAACCACATGTTTCATATGCCAGGAACAAGTTGGGTAAAGCTATAAATTGTGTCACTTCTTTGCGACAACCTCCCCACGCTGATGTGATTACACCACTAGTGAAAATGTATCAAACCCAATGCATCCCAACTGGTACTTATGGTGCCGAGGTTTGGGGCTACACAAATTGTACCCACCTCCAAACCGAAGAAAACAGGTTTTGTCGGAAGGTGCTGGGTGGGGTCATTTGTTCCTCTCAATATATATGTCATAATGAATTAAACATCTCATATATAGAAGACTTTGTAAGATCAAGACCAGCACTCTTCTGGCTAAAATTATGGATTAACCCGGCTGCTACTTTGACCCGTGATATAATTTTGGACTGCCTAAAATGTGACAGGGCACACTATATACCTTGGTTAAAAGCTGTAAAAGATTGCCTTGACAGCGTAGGTCATGGTCATTTGTTTACTTCACCCACTTTAATAAATCGTTCCAACAAGATTACTATTCATAGGGCACTGTATCATTTGTATAGAGAAGAGCGGGAAAGGAAAAATCTGTCAAAGTGTACTGTCATAAAATATATGGGTTATTCTGATTCGCAAATTAAACATCCAGGCCCTCCTCACAGATATCTATGTTTACACCTTGGCAGATGGAACAGAAGCTTGC
Organism: Lissotriton helveticus; assembly: GCF_964261635.1. Classification (NCBI taxonomy): domain Eukaryota; kingdom Metazoa; phylum Chordata; class Amphibia; order Caudata; family Salamandridae; genus Lissotriton; species Lissotriton helveticus. The sequence goes on from NC_136065.1 coordinate 531,497,680, forward strand.
TGTTTCGCTTTCGCGATGGGAGCATAGTAAATCTGTTAAACTTTCCTTTGGGTTACAATAAACATCTAGAAACCCTGTATTGTCCTTGTAACCCAAACATGAAACAGAGCCTTTTGCACTTTTTGTTTTTCTGCGGTTTTTATAAAAAAAATTCTGCTCATTATTTAATGTCTTACTGCAGAAAACAAAAGTTGACTTGCTTTAGAAAAGCACTGAGAACCTTTTTATTATTGGAATCTGATGAAGTAATATTCAGAGTAAGCTGTTTTCTCAAAGCTGCCGTTCGATCACGTGCCACTTTATATATTGATGTATAACATCCGCACACTGTATTTTTTCGCTCCTTTGCACATGACTGATGAAGACTAATTAAATGTTGCTGCTATTTTTTCATCCATCTTTTTATCTCTGTTTGTTAGAAAACAGTTTTAATTGTGTAAAATGTTGTTTTTAAGAACAGGAGGGGCACTCTGTGTGTTTATGTGAAATAGATTGATTGGTTTATGCCTTCTCTTTCCAGCTGTCATATTATTATTGTACTGTATTGTTGTTTTAAAATTGCATTTGTATGCACTTTTATGGATGTTTTTATTCCGAATAAAGATCCTTTGACTTGACTTGATTAGGGTACCTATATGGAACATAACAGTACAGTCACCCTGTGCGACTTTTCATGACCTTGAAAATATGGGCCTTTTCACGCATTACTCTGTGTGCAAGGCATTCCATGGGTGTTGCTGTGGGTGTTCCTATGCAACATCCATACATTCCCAGATTTACAAAGTGTTGTAAACCTGGAGGCGTGTCAGAATCCTATGCCTCCCCAGGGGTGGCGCAGGAGTAGCACAATGAGGAGAGATACTTTTATTTGCCATCGTTTTTATGCTCTTTGTATGTGTGCTGCATTCTGCAGCACACATAGAAGGAGCAAAATGCCATTAAGGGTTGTTTTGGTGCAGTAAGGTGCGTCCCTTCCTGCACAACAACTATCATCCCTGCAATGCAGGCACCATTGCACCTTGGGGAAAGGTGTCTACATTGGAGCACGGCTGCTGTATGTGCATCAGTGCAGTGGAGAAAGACAGAATTGTGCCGTATCTTGTAGATATGGTGCATTCCAGCCGTTTTATTTTGACACACACCAGCACAGCAGGAATGCTTACTGCATTGCCGTGCATCAAAATATAGTAAATGAGGTCCTGCAAACACAAAAAAAACACGCAGCTCTTTCCTGAGTCAGCCAGCTCACCTGCAAGAACCAGCCACTGCTATTTTCCAGCCCAGTCCTTAGAATCAATCAACTACTACCACCTCACCACCCTAAAACTACTCCTTTTTTTTTTAAAGAATTTTTTATTTGCATCAAGGGGAGCAGCAAAGAACAAAATAGAATTATTTACATACAGCAAAAATAAAATCAGTACAAAAACATATCAATAACAGAATGATAGAAAAATAATAATACAGTTATTTAAAAAAAAGAAGCAATTTTATGACATAATTAATCCCCACATTTTATCCACTTTCCGCTTTCTATGCAGACCCCTTGTAATTGCTAGAGAATGCTCCACATTATATATTTCCTTGCCGAGACTCCACCATTCCATAACCGTTGGTGGGTTTTGTTGAACCCATACTCTCGCAATAGTCAGCCTAGCATATGTAATTAAAATATTCAACAGGTCACATAACAAACTATTGACCCCTGAGACACCCACAAATACATCCGTCAAAGAAAAAACAATAGGACTAGCTAATCTAGTAGAAACAATTTTAGTAACACCATTCCAAAATTCAACAAGATGCGGACAAGAAAAGAACATATGAATAATATCAGCCCCGATTAAATCACATTTAGGGCATTTCGTACGATCACTACATTTATTATTTGTTGCCCATTTAAGAATCCTGTCCGGTGTGTAATACAGCTGGCATATTGTTTTAAATAGCTGCAGTTTAAGGTTTGAAGATTGAACAGAAAGATTGAGGCTATTTAAGGATGAAATGATCAGATCCGGTGATACATTCATAGCCAATTTGCTTGTCCATTTTTCTGCCATTTTAGTGATATTGTTAACATTATAATCAGAAAATATTTTGTACCCAATACTAATCAAGGCTTTATCTGCTTCTCTATAAATACAGTTCCAAACTTCAGATTCTACCACATTAATAAGTTCTAACTTCCTCAAAAAGTAATCCCTAATCTGATAGTATTTAAACCTAGCCCCCTCTGACAAATTATAACAGGCCTTCAATCTTTCAAATGCAAAAAAGCTGTTATGATCATATAAGTCTCCCAATACTTTAATACTACATTCAGATAGTACTCGGCCAGCTGGATCCTGAAAAATTACCGGTAAACCCGGATTAAACCACAAAGGGGTTTTATAGTGAAACAGGGTAACTTTACTTTTGACAAGAATGGAGCGCCAGATGTTAACTGTATCTTGTATCGTCTTGAATTAAACCCGTTTAAAATAATTGGGGTCATTTAGTCTGTAGAGAAACATGTTTGCATCTACTTCTAACAAAAATCTATGAAAATATAAGCACTTATCAGGGATCAGCAAGCTACGGAATCGGGTCAAAAAAGCAGACCAATAATAAAGTCTAAAATCTGGGAGGCCCAGTCCTCCTTGATTAAATGGAAGTTCAAGAAGAGACACAGCCCGCCGCGCTTTCTTATAGCCCCAGATGAAGCTGCTGATAACACCTTCTAGTCTATGAAAATAAGAATTATTAACCCGTAGAGGTATAGAGCAAAAAAGATATAAATATTTTGGTAATATTTTCATTTTAACCAAATTTATTCGGCCAATAATACTAAGTGGTAGTTTATGCCATTTCTTAAATAATATCGCCGTCTCCTTTAATAACGGTTCATAATTTAATGCCACAATTGAATAAATATTCGAAGAAATTTTTACCCCCAGATAGGTTGCAACGTCACATCTCCCTATCACCGAAGCTGAAAGTTGGTGATTCGAAACGATTTGAGTTTTACTAGCATTAAGGCGATAGCCAGACACTAAGCCAAAATTCCTTGCTTCTTTTACAATACCTTTCATAGCTTCAGACACATTGGTGGAGTAAACTGCAACATCATCCGCGTATACAGTTATATCAAGAAGATTTGAGCCATTTGCAAAAGGGCATATAAGGGTTTGACTCTGAAGTGCGATCAGAAAGGGTTCCATTCCTAAAGCAAATAAAAGGGGGGATAAAGGGCACCCCTGCCTCGTCCCTCGCGAAATAAAAAAAGTTGAAGAACATTTTCCCAAATAACAAACCTTACCTAGTGGCTTATCATATAGTGATTGGACCCATTTCAGAAATTTGCCTTTTATACGAAAGGCCTGCAAAGCCGCCCATAAAAAGTCCCACCCCACTCGGTCAAATGCCATCTCTGCATCTATTAAAATCATACCGAGTGGGGTGGACTGAGTCCGTGTCACATCAAATGCAGAAATGGCCATATTAATATGTGCCGTAGTGTCTCTTTTTGGGATAAACCCATGTTGCTGAGGTGACACCAGATGAGTCATTAAAGGAGCCAGCCGAGTTGCCAATATTTTAGCAAAGATTTTTGCATCGCTATTAAGAAGCGAGATTGGTCTATAAGAACCTCTCTCCAACGGTGGTTTGCCCTTTTTAAAAAAAAAGATAATTTGAGTAAAATTCCAAGATTTTGGGGCGTACTCCCAATTGCCAATCGCTTGGATGACTTTTAGGAGCAGCGATATCAGTTCTTCAATACAGCTCTTATATAATTACAACGGAATACAATCCTCTCCCACAGCTTTACCAGTTTCTAAGGAATTTATTGCAATTCTAATTTCCACCGCAGTAATGTCAGCCCCCAGTTTAACAGATTGTTCAGCCTCCATAGTTTTAACCCTGTTTACCATTAAGTAGCTTTTGATGTTATCTTCCATAACTACAGTTTCTGGAGTATAAAGCTCTTGATAAAACGATGCAAACTGTTGAAATATTAGTTTAGGATCCTGAAATATCTGGTTATTATCCCCTGAGATTTCCTTAATAGTATTCTGGGCTCGATCTTCAGCTACCTTATAAGCTAGAATTTTGCCAATCTTTTCACCATTTTCGTATTGATTGAGTTGGTATTTTTTTATTTTACTAATACTTTTTTCCCTAAAATGGTTTTTCATAGCTATTTTTAATTCAATCAATTTAAAATTTAACACAGCCAGAGTCGCTCCCCCGGTTAGTAAAGCTTCAGATATTTGTTGTTCAATATTAAATATTTCAACTAACATTTGCTCGTTTTGGCACTGACGCGCTCTATTTTGTCGCCATATAAACTGCTGTGTAAACCCACGTATGCTAGCCTTGCATGCATCCCATACTATCATAGATGGAGCTGAATACATATTGATATCTATGAATTCCTTTATATGCGCTCTCAGTTGATTTACAAAATTAAGATCCGAAAAAAGATATCTAGGAAACGAAAAAAGACGGGGAGTAGATCTCTTTGTTGTTATTTTAAATGTCAAAAGAATAGGATTATGATCCGAAGTTACTCGTGGGCATATAGCTAAAGTGCTAGTTTCAAGAATGGAGTCTGTAACCCAAATCATATCTATGCGAGAGCATAGTTTATGCGAAGCAGAATAATATGTATAGCCAGCTACATTGGGGTATAAGCATCTCCACGCATCCTTAAGTAGATGAATTGCCGCAAGATCTATAATTGCAGCCCTAGTCTTCCTCATTCGCTGAAAGGAGCCATGTCTAGTTGTATCTAAATTATAGTTCATAATACAATTAAAATCCCCAAGTACTATATGCTCCCCATCCCATGCAAGCAGTTCGATATTAACTTGATCGATGATTTTTGGTTCATCCCGATTTGACGCATTGACCCCACAAATAGTATATTTACAGCCTTCCAATATTATCTGTACAATTGCCCATCTGCCAGCTTTATCGGTTAATGTTCTACTTATTTCTGCCCTAAACTTTTTATGTTTTAATATTGCCACTCCCCGAATAGAAGCATTAAATTCAGTGTATACCATAACATCATATCCCAGTTGTTTAAGTAGTTTTTTATCCTTCTATGCTATATGAGTTTCAGTGATAACTACTATCTGAGGGTTATACATCTTAAGTTCCTCGTACACAAGATTTCTTTTAATCCGGCTATTTAAACCCGCCACATTCCGTACTAAACATTTTACTTGAGACATTGTGTAAAGTATATAGCCCTATCCTTCAAGCTCCAACATAAAATCATATCAATCGTGCTGTATCTCCAAATTAAATGTTTGCTTAACCCCATGACGCCTTTTTTCCCCCGAAAAGAACCACCCCCCACCCCACCCCTACCAAGCACCACCCTACCCCACCCCCCTCCCATCCTATAACTACCTACAGGTCCCCCCATTAAACCGGCTGCAGTTGTCCTGGTAGCCAAGGAGCGGAGTCATCTGCCTAGAGGATCCGGGCATTCAGATATAATCTCAAATAAACAAGACTACGTATGGTAGTCAATATTGTTTTTATACTTTATACTGCCTTCTAGCACATTAAATCCAAAGAGAAAGGTAGAGAAAATGACAATAAATCCCTGGGTAAACACCCGTATTCCACACATAAATACCGTGCCACGTCACCTGTTATAGCATTATTAGAGAGAAAAAAAAGAGAAAAAAAGGGGAAAAGGACCAATATATATAGAAAACAAAAACATTATTCAATGTCCTTCATTTTCCAATTTCCAATTAGCCAGTGCTCGTTCCACCTCATTCTCTTCCAGGAAATAGTATGAGAGGCCATTTTTTAATACTTTCAGTTTAGCAGGTTCTTGCAGAAAAGCCTGGCCACCCAACTCCTTTATCGGATCAATATATTGTTTCAATTTCCATCGTCGTTCCATAGAGAGTTTACTCAAATCAGATCTAACAAAAAAAGTAATCAGATCAATGGTGACTGGAGTGTTTGGTCTCGCTTTTAACGAAATTGCCTGTTGGAGCAAAAAATTACCTATACATATCAGTATTGGGCGGGGATATTTGCCGCCCTTATTTATTTGAAATAGTGGGAGCCGATGGGCAGGTTGTATCTGTAAGTCACAATCCCATTCTGATAGTTCGGGAAAAGCTTTCTGAAATAATTGAACGATGAATGCTCTAGGGTCACCTCCCTCCGCCCCTTCCGCGATCCCAAATATGCGTAAGTTCTGTCTGCGTTGCCTATTTTCTAAATCCTCAAGTTTAACTTGTATTTGACATAACTGGGACGCATGTTTATTCACAGCTATTTCGGAGCGGAGTGACTTTTCCTCTGTTAAAACCACTCTTTGCTGAAGCTCTTCCATATCCTGGGAGATAGCACCAAGTTTACAGGACATTTCCTGCAAAGAAGATTGAGTCTCACTACTATCTTCCCTCATCTGCTGATAATGAATCTGGGCTTCCTGTTTTTGCTCATTTAAAAGTTGTAAAATCGTCTGAAATGATGACGACACCTCCCCTTGAAGAGTCTAATCCACAGGCAAAGATGCATTATTCTGAGATATATTCGTCAAATGTGAAACATAAGAGTGGTCTAGCCCATCTACAGAAGATTCCTTTGTGAGTCCTGCACTCACAGCTATCCCAAGAGCTGTAGCTGTTACAGCAGCTGAGTTTGCTACAGTCTGTGAGTTGGTAGTAGTAGTGGAAGAGAATATACTGGGGGTTTCCACAGACGTTATTGATGCAAGAGTTAGCGCTGGCTGAAGAGAAGAAGAAGAGGCTTCCATTAAAGCTTCCGTCAAGGGATCCGGCAGATCATGCCCGTCCACTGATACCAGTGAGGGAGTTGCAGTAGTAGTAGCGGAAGAACAGGTTGGAGTAGGAGTAGATTGTACATTTTGGGCTGCGAAAATTACATCAACTACTTGCTTTACAGAACCCACAGAGCCTGTTAAATCCGTCACTGCGTTAGGACAACTTATACCCCCTAGTGAAGCACCTGTGTCAATAGGGCTATTTCCTGAGAGTCTCATGGCCATTGATTTGACGCCACCTTTAGCTTGTACCCATTGTCTGATAGGGCTGTTTTCTGCTATCGCCTTCATAGTAGTAGCTTTAGATTTATTTACAACCTTCTTAATCTTACTCTTGATTTTACTTTTTCCCTTTTTAATACTAATAGTTTTATCTTTAGTTGAGGCTGAAGGTGTATTATTGCCCAAATCGGAAAAGTCACAGTACTCCTCATCTGTCTCATCTCCATCCACATTTTCCAGATACTCAGCCCCTAGAGTTTCCTTTATTTCTTTTATCCCCTCTGTTTCCATGCTACACCCCACTATGGCCTGCATTTAATCTGCTAAAACAGTTATAACTTGTGTAGATTGTGTAGGTCGTTTATCATTTACACTAATGTTTGCCGCAGATTGTGTCTCTAATTGAGTTTGGGCAGTGCTTATAGTCTCTAATGGTAGTTTAAGTTGAGTCGTCGAGACAAGAGAGCGAATATCTGCTATATTTTGTATATTAGAAGCAGATTCAGCCACCATGGCACAGTCATTTGAAGTGTTATTCACATTCAGATCATCATTAGCGTTGTTCACCTTAGCTCCTATAGCAGCATTCGCTCCCTGATTCTTCCCATTATCTACAATGTTGCTCCCTGCTACAGGCATCAGTGAGTTATCTTCCGTTAATAGCAACAAAGTATCATCAGGCACTGAGTTAGTTTTAAACACATTAGGAGAGCGAGAGAGTGATTTACCAGCGGCCCCCGCTCTCTCCCCCAATTTCTCTTGCCTACCCATAATTTTCTTGCTTGCATCCTAAGTCATCTCAGATGTAGCCGTTTGAGTTTCCGATATCATTGGCACACTAACAACATTCCCAACAGGAGCTGAGTCCGTGGTACTGGTCGTCAGTGCTTGTTTGGCTGCCGTTGTCATTCGGGTGCTGGCACACTAACAACATTCCCAACAGGAGCTGAGTCCGTGGTACTGGTCGTCAGTGCTTGTTTGGCTGCCGTTGTCATTCGGGTGCTTCGTCCTTGAGGTTTCGGTGCCATCCCTCCGTATTTCGTTGTTGTTACAGCCGTTGGTGTGCACGAACGCCAATGAGCCTGTAGACCAAACCAGCTGACCGCCGACCAGCCCCTCGATGTAACAGAGGCTAGGCGCGGCACTCGAATGGAACAGAGAAACCCCCGCACTCGGCTCTCAATCAGCCGAAATTGCAGCATCCACCCAGGTTCTGATCGCGTCTCACCACCGTCTCAGCTACCTCCACAGGTGAGACACTCTGAGCTGCGACCGTACTGCGTTTTGACACACACCAGCACAGCAGGAATGCTTACTGCATTGCCGTGCATCAAAATATAGTAAATGAGGTTCTGCAAACACAAAAAAAACACTCAGCTCTTTCCTGAGTCAGCCAGCTCACCTGCAAGAACCAGCCACTGCTATTTTCCAGTCCAGTCCTTAGAATCAATCAACTATCACCACCTCACCACCCTAAAACTACTCCTATAATTTTTTCAGTGCAATCCACCTATTCAGCCTCCTTTACTGAAATGCATTCTTAACCCCTTCAGTGCTGCGCGAATTCCGCTGCGGTGCTGAAGGTTCTAAAGAACCTATGGCCCCATGACGGAACGGTTCCGTCATGAGCACAGGCCAACCGACGCTCATGACGGAACCGTTCCGTCATGAGCACCGAAGGGGTTAATAAAGGTACGTGATGTGTGTTTGCTCTCAACATGCAAGGTAGTGCTCAAAGTTCTCCTCCAGTGTGTTACCCCGCACAACAACCATTCCATCCCTCACCAATCCTAGCTGTACCTGGCAATGTAAATATGTAAGGCATGGGGCCTTTGTAAACTTGATGTATTACATAATATCATATAAATATTTACAATACATTCTCATTCTTGTTTCATTATTCTCCCATCATTATTCAGAGTCTTTATTATTGGACCATCTCCAAGAAAATGTCTATATGTTCTGAATATTCTTCCTTTGTAGGGTGATACTATTAAAATATTTACTGATCATCACCTTCCATTGGGAGGGAGGGGTGGGGGGGGGAGAAGCAGACCACAAACAGGACTGTGTGAAAAAGGCCGCTTTATTGAAACAGGTGCACATTAACAAATACAAACCTCGGCAAACGCCTTACAAAACTAAACCTCACTAAATATACTTTACCTCAAACCCCAGACCCCTCCCCCACCCCTAACACGTCATTGACCCCGCCCCCACCCATACATTACAACATTATACAATACCAACAATGCAAATTCCAGCATAATCAATTAACATAAAACATCCCCCATACCAATAACCAAAATCCCCGGCCTGCCCCTCAAACAACGTTATTCCCCCAACCACATGAAACACCCCCACAAATCAGCCTGTCCAACTCACCCGTGCAACGACAGAACCAAAACAACGAAGCATCACAATCCTGCCAATCCTGGCAAAAAACACCATTGACCCCCGCACCGCACCTGTTCCAAGCGACAATACAAAACCAAAACCCCATGTAAACCTGTTCCAACAAAAACCACCTAAAAGAAAGGGAAAAAACCCAGAAACAAGAAAATTAAACAAGGGAGGGAGGGAAACGAGAAAACACTATAAACCCCGGCCACCAGGTCACCAAAATCTAAAATGGTGGCCGGGGGAGGAGTCAGGTCCATTATATATGGAAAATTGGGCGCTACTAAAAAGCAGCCCAATTATAAAAAATGCGCCATGGTCTGAGGCAAGCCCCGCCCCCACCCCGGCCCTCCCAAACTGCCCGGGGGGGACCTCCCCGGGGTCGGCAGCCCCCCCCAAGCCCCCCTTGGGAGGGAGGGGGGGGAGAAGCAGACCACAAACAGGACTGTGTGAAAGAGGCCGCTTTATTGAAACAGGTGCACATTAACAAATACAAACCTCGGCAAACGCCTTACAAAACTAAACCTCACTAAATATACTTTACCTCAAACCCCAGACCCCTCCCCCTCCCCTAACATGTCATTGACCCCGCCCCCACCCATACATTACAACATTATACAATACCAACAATGCAAATTCCAGCATAATCAATTAACATAAAACATCCCCCATACCAGTGGTTCCCAAACTTTTGACTCCTGAGGACCCCCATTGAGTCACCACTGGAAGCCGGGGACCACCAAGCAATTTGTATTAGTTAAATTTCAAATATTAAAACAGTAATTTTAAAAAAAACACACGTGTGCACACAAAACAAATACTCAAAGTACTAAGGATTTTGGGGCTAGATGTACGACCATTTCATTTAGCGCCTGGCAATTGGCGACACATTGAGAGTGGCAAATTACGAGTCGCTAAATGAAATGTACAGCAGTGTGTTTAACACGGTTGGGATTCCCATTGCGGTCGCAAATTGCGAGGCTCATTAATATCAATGAGCGTCTCGCAATTTGAGAGCCCGTTGGGAATGCCAGCCCTCCCAGGGATGGTGGCCTGCTGGGCTCAGCAGGCCCCCATGTCTGGGACTACTTTTAAATAAAGCAGGTTAAAAAAACGCAGCCCGTTTACCATGCATAAAAAAAAAAAAAGAAACATTTTCGTTTAATTTTTTAAGGGCAGGCAGAGGTCCCTGGGACCACTGGCTGCCCTTAAAAAAATATTTGCATGCATTTGCAAAGCTGAAGGGCTCCCCATTTGCGAATGCATTACCATCCACTTGAAGTAGGTGGTAATTGCGAGTGTTTTGCGACCGCAAAACATTTGTACATGGTTTTGAGACTCTCTATTTAGAAGGGAATGCCCCTTCCAAATAGCAAGTTGCAAAACCTATTTAGCGAGTCGCAAACAAATTGCGACTCGCGAAATAGGCTATGTACAAGGCCCAATAGGTTTTTGCATGCGCAAACAGGTTCGCGAACCCGTTCGCGCATATAAAAACGGATCATACATCTGGCCCCCAGTATTTTATATTGAAGGAATAGCCCCTCTGTCACATGTATTTCATTTGTTTTATAGCATTTCTCATACCATTATAGGATGTCAGAGCACTTTACATCACACACATATAGGGACATTGAATCATACATATAAATCAGTGTGTATATAAAAATTTTAAAGAGTGCTTGGTCTGGAAAAGCACAAACTCAGGATTCATTTTCAAAAAGCTTTATTCGATTTTTTGTATAAAATCATAAAAGCATACAATTTTAAAATACATTCATAATTAAAAATAAGGTACATACATATGAAACACAGATATCTCCAAGATAAAAGAATAATCAAACATTTGCGCATCCTATGAATATAACTTCCTACCAATAGCGTACTTTACAATGTTCATGATATCAGTTCTTCCTTTTCATCAAAAGGGAATGTGCAAGGGGTAACAATGAGTTAAAAAATACTAAACGGTATTTCAGATCTATTTGGGGCGGAAATACTACAAACAAGCGGTAAACAAGATCCTCTACCCAGGCTGGTACAATCCCCAGTCGTTGGCCTAGCGGCGCGAGTATACAATGTGCTGGGATAGAAGTAATGTAGGTCCCAGATGGATATGGAACCATCCCCTTCTTTAGGTTGCCAAGTTCGAAGAAGTGGGGCAATGTTTCTGCTTCTGAATCTTATTAGTATCAGGTCACCAATAATGTTTTTCGGAAGGGGGCCCAGCCAACCTACTCTCCTTACGCTCACAATCCCACCGTCACAGTCACGGGGCAGGGGTCTATTTTTTGATAACCAAAACTGGACCTTATTTAACAGGTCATCCTGTCTCTCTATTTTACCCTTTTTTAGTTGCGGAACTCCCGAGAGGATGCATACAAACGGAGCTGCCTCTGGGGGTAGATGCATTCTGGGAACCCTGTTTCGCTCTACCCTGGGGACAGAATTTTTCGGTGTAGTGGAATTAAGAGAGGCTTTAGAAATGTTTAGGGGAAGATTAGTGGGAAATGATACTCGAATTTGGGCAACTTTATTTTGGGTAGCTTTATTTCGAATGGCAGGTATGGGCTTATTTAAGTTAACAGTTGTCAAATGATAGGGGGTATAGAAGCATGGCTAGAGGTTAACAGATTAGAGTTTATTTTTTCCTCAATCCCTGCCAATCTATCCCCCAGGATGTTTATTTTATCGATTAGGGGGTCTTTGGTGGATTTGATCAGTTGTTCGATCATTGACAATAGGGCACTCTGGGAGGAGGGAGCAAGGTCGTCTAATTTATCTGCCACCTCTCTGATTTGGGGAAGAATGATGGGGGTTGGACTCGAGGTTGGGGGTTCAAATTGTATTAATTGTACTTTCGATTGGATCTCGTTGTATTTATCCCCGTCCTCCTTACTTTTGTTAGGTGTGGCCCGGGCGAATACTCGACATTGCATATTTGTTTTGGAAAATATGGGGAAAGGTTCCAGCATTCTCTCATTTGTGGTTAATAAATTAATATTATTTGGAGGGGCTGGTGATCCCGCAGGGACATAGCTGGTCTTACACAAACAGTTTAATTCCTCCAACAGTGAGAGACTACACATTGTATTGTTTGGTTGAGGAGGAGAGTGATTACAAGATAGACTGGCTACAGGCTGGTGGCAGTTGTTTTTATCCGCCTCTATAGGTAAGGGTGGCATTATGTTATTTATGTACTTATCTTGCGACCTCAGACAGGTAGTCGGCCGAGGCGCTAGTTTTGTGGCAACCCCTTTCTGGTTCATGATATAGCTTGGATGTGGACAAGGTAATATAGAGTTTGTTGGGGTAATACTATTGACCGGAACAGTATGTATAATGGGCTTTACCTCCTCCGGGAAAACCAAGTGGCGGAGCCCGTCCCGTCCTCCTCGTGCCTTTGAGGGCCACAGAGGGCCCGCCCTTTGCCCGGGCTTAGCCCACGCGTTAGCCCGCTACACGAGGGCTGTCCTTCTTTTTCTATCCCCTCCGGGGGCGGAAGTAGCAGCAGAGGAGTCTGGGGGATGTAGTTTCCCCACCCCACGGCAGCCACTATCCTGTAGTTCTGCGGCGGCGGGGGAGAGGCATCAAGGATTCCCAAATGTCCTGTGGGCAGCAGTGAGCAGGTAGGGGTGATTCTCCCCCCAAAACGAGTCTTCTACCCCCCACAACGAGTGTTCAAAGGAGCGCCCACTCCACCAGGGCTGTCCTTCTCTTTCTATCCCCTCCGGGGGCGGAAGTAGCAGCAGAGGAGTCTCGGGGATGTAGTTTCCCCACCCCACGGCAGCCACTATCCTGTAGTTCTGCGGCGGCGGGGGAGAGGCATCAAGGATTCCCAAATGTCCTGTGGGCAGCAGTGAGCAGGTAGGGGTGATTCTCCCCCAAAAACGAGTCTTCTACCCCCCACAACGAGTGTTCAAAGGAGCGCCCACTCCACCAGGGCTGTCCTTGTCTTTCTATCCCCTCCGGGGGCGGAAGTAGCAGCAGAGGAGTCTGGGGGATGTAGTTTCCCCACCCCACGGCAGCCACTATCCTGTAGTTCTGCGGCGGCGGGGGAGAGGCATCAAGGATTCCCAAATGTCCTGTGGGCAGCAGTGAGCAGGTAGGGGTGATTCTTCCCCCAAAACGAGTCTTCTACCCCCCACAACGAGTGTTCAAAGGAGCGCCCACCTCAGGATTCAGAACATAACACAGTGGCTAGCACTGACTTTAACATTAAAAATGTATTTCCACCCAAACAAATCTTTTTAACAGCATCAGGATAATGAATAACTGGGAAAAAAACATAAGTTACTAACTGGTACCATGCAGTTTGCAAGCAGCTTTTTGACAGTTCATAGGTCCCTCTGCTAGATTACGATTGTCACTTATGAAGTGCACAGTAACTAAAGAATATCTGTGACAAAAGCAGTAACCTCAAACCTATGCACATAAAATACTGCTTTTTAAAATGGATGTTACACGTTCTTTTCAGTAGGCACATTAACCCTCTGTGCTACATTAGTTAAGTCAAAGCTGCCATTGAGCAAAACTCTCCTCACTCTCCAGCAGGTACATTAATCACTGGCATTATCTTGACACTTTTATTGTTGCTAGAAAGATGCTAATTATACTAGAAACTTTTCTGTGCTTTTAAAACTGCTGCCTACGGACCCCCTGGGAATGTGTCACGGACCCCTGGGGGTCCGGGGACCCCAGTTTGGGAAACACTGCCCCATACCAATAACTAAAATCCCCGGCTTGCCCCTCAAACAAAGTTATTCCCCCAACCACATGAAACACCCCCACAAATCAGCCTGCCCAACTCACCCCTGCAACGACCCAACCAAAACAACGAAGCATCACAATCCTGCCAATCCTTGCAAAAAACACCATTGACCCCCGCCACCCAGAAAGTGAGAGGGAAGAATACTGCCCTCCCACTTTCTGCCCCCCAAAAACAGGCCAAACAAAATTAACAATGCTGTAACCTCAACCAGCAAACGCCTGAACCTTCAAGCAACGCGACAAAACTTCCCGAAGTTCCAACAAATACAAATCCATCCCCATCCGCGAAAGATGAACACCATCGCTCCTGAAAAACTCAACCGTATCAAAACGAATATCACTATGAACAACCCTGCCAAAACCTAACCCCCTGCAAAACCTAGAAACTTCCAAATTAATCTTTTTGTGAGCTCTATCCACTGCTTTCGGCTTGAGGGCCCCTCTCCAAACTCTACGAGGAACCAATTCTGTCCACAGAACGTGGCAACCTGACCATTGTTCCTTTATCAGCGTAAGGTCCCTTTTCATGGCCGGCAACAAGACAACACCCTTGACTCCACATAAGTCGTTTTCCCCCAAATGAATTAGCAAAACATCCGGGCAGCGACCTCCAACCAGCCATGAATTCAAAGCAGGAATCAACTCCCTCCACAACATCCCACCTTTACCCTTCCAAACCACAGAAAACAAACGTTCATTGAAACCTAGTAGTGGACCAAAATAACTACGGCAAGCTTGGACGTGTGCCCATTTGACAAACCATGACCCACAATCCAGATGGTCAATTCTGCTGCTCTGGGACCAACCACAGAACCTGAAAAGAGAAAAACAGTATCAGACTTATGGAGAAACAACTGACGCAAGCACCTCCCCCCGCTGGCCGCACATAACGCTGAAAGCAATTAGATGACCAACGCCGTAAGCGCATGATATCCTGCCCAGACCAACCCCGCTGATATGCTTCAGTGGCAGCCCCAATTCAAAATGAATGAGTACCATAACGGGACTCGTCCAAACCGAGGCTCCGCAAAGCTTTCCGAAGAACCATACGAAGTTGGTATTCAGTGACTCGAGACCCATCAATATGTTGAAAAACAGCAGCTGCAGCCTCCCCACCAGACAAAACCAACCAACGCCGAGCCCACTGTAATGGGCAAGTCCCCGGGGGGGAGGACGCAAGTAACCAAATGTCTTTACCCTTACTTCTCTGATCAGTTTTTGACCTGTGCAACCAAATGTGTATGCCTCTGTCAGACAAGTGAACCTCTTGCCATGTCAAACCTGGAATTAACTTATAACCCAACAACTCTGAAACTCGAAAAGCCCCAAAAAACATCCACACCATGAGTGTAGAAAAAAGGCAAGCTTCAAAAGAATCCCTGCACACCAAGGGCAAAGCCTCAACCACCCTAGCTAAAGTCTGCCATGACAAAGGTGAACGAGCAGGATGCTCAGATCCCTGTTCTCTGGCCCAACCTTCTAACATTCTCCTTCCCACTTCCCCTGCAGAAGGAGTGTAACCCCAAAGGAGTTTACCCATAAAGGCAATGCCAGCTAATTTTCCAGCTATGGTTACTTTAGACAAGCCTTTATCCATCAGGTCAAGAATAAACTGTACTACATCTTCTGACCTCTGCCAACCAAAATCCCTTCTACAAGCTCCTGACGCTAACAACTCAGACCAGGCCAAGGTATAGGCCGCTCTAGTAGAAAACGCTAGAGAACCTACCACCAGCTGTATGACCCTGCGTTGCCTACATACCACAGATGTTCCGGCATGGGGGTCGGAGTCCTGTCCACGTCCTTGGCAAGCCCACGGAATCTCTCCCACTGTGAACGAGACAAAGCATCCGCAATGTCATTGTTCACTCCCGGGATGTGCAAAGCTCTAAAGCTGATGTCAAACTTCAGACAACCCAACACAAAGACTCGAAGCAATTTCAGAATCTGCTCATCCCTGGCTGATTGTTTGTTAATGATATCCACCACAGCCATATTGTCAATTCGAAAAAGGACCTTCTTATGAGCCAGATCCTGACCCCACAGCGTCAAAGCCACCAGCACCGGGAAAAGTTCCAAAAAGGCAATGGACCTCCCCCCGCACTTCCAATCCTCCGGCCACTGTTCTGCACACCATTTGCCTTGCCAATACAAACCAAAACCTTCACTGTCTGCCGCATCTGAAAAAATTTGCACATCCCACATCCAGTCTCCCTCCCGGGCCAGAGGAACTCCATTAAAGGAGTGCAAAAAGTGAGACCACATCCGAAGATCTTCCTTAACTCCTGCAGACAGCCTGACATGATGATGAGGTAAATGATGGCCAGATAGAGCACGACCCAAGCGTCTACAAAAGGTCCTCCCCGCCCTCACCACCCGGCATGCAAAGTCAAATGGCCTAGCAAAACTTGCACTTCTTTAACTGTGACTTTTTGAGACTGCAGCATGGTTGCCAAAAGCTCCAACATTTTCACCTTCTTTTCAACGGGCAAGCGAGCTTGCATGGACACAGAATCTATTTCAATCCCCAAAAAAGACATGGTCGCGCAAGGACCCATGGTTTTTTCAGGCGCCAATGGCACACCAAGAAACTCCATGAGTGTCTGAAACGTGTCTAGAGCTGCTTGACACTCTGCAGAACCAGGGGTACCTACAAAAAAGAAATCATCCAAGTAGTGTGTCACTAAGACATGGCCACTGCGCTGAGTGAAAAACCATTGCAGGAAGGTACTAAAGGATTTGAAAAGAGAACAGGAGATGGAGCAACCCATCGGCAGTGCTTTGTCCACGTACCATTTACCATTGAAATGGATCCCCAGAAGACACCAGTCATCTGGATGGACTGGAAGCAAACGAAATGCAGATTTAATATCGCATTTTGCCATTTCTGCAGTTGCACCCGCAGCCACGACCAAGGACATGGCAACATCCACGGATGAGTACGACACAGAGGCAGCCTCCTCATCAATAAAGTCATTGAGTGAAGACCCCTCCGGCCATGAAAGGTGCTGGATTAACCTATATTGAACAGCCTCCTTTTTGGGAACTACCCCAAAAAGAGACACAATCAAATTCTCCAAAGGCCATGAATCATAGGGACCTGCCATCCTACCTTCTCTCACTTCTCTATCCAGTTTTTCCTGCACTACTTCTGAGTGTTCGTAAGCTGATTTCAAATTTTTTGCAAAACGCAGCTGACGCGGCCTGTTGTAACCAAGGCGAAAACCTACAGCAAAACCCTCAAATAACATCCTCGAAACTCTCACGTCGTCATAACCTTGTAGGGCTTCTGACAACGGACCTAATTTAACCGGAGTATGAGCCTTTGGGCCCAGACCCCTGAGGACCCTTTCCCCCCCTGGAAAACTGAGGCTGTTGTAAAGTACTTGGAGCACTGGCCGCTGGACGCACCCACTGCTGGCCGCTTGGGTTCCCCTCACCGCAACACTTGAACAAAGGATGCTTTCTACTGCACTGGGAACACTCATGCCTGAAACGACAATACTCTCTGGTGCACGTTCCCTTATTGAAATCCCAGCATGTACCAACTCCTGCCTGCGCTGATGAAGTACTCCCCACCCCACCCCGGGTGTGCTTTCCCTGAAAGGGCCGATAAACCAAAGGCAAACCACTAGCCGTAAAAATTGTTTTACCTCCTGCTGACGCACCCATCGTGTGCTGCCATAAATCTGTATCCAACTCCCCCCACTTTGCCTCAGGATCCCATGCCATGCGAGCACGAAACTCCTCATCGTACTGGGCCCAAGCAAAACCACTACCAGTAATTTGGGCTTTGCGTATCACATCCATGTATTTAAAAATAGCAACGCAGCGCTCTGGAAATTTTTCGCAGTAAACGCTAGCATAGATCAAAAATGCTGCAGTCCAATTTTCGATAGTCAAAGGGACTCTAGGGCGCTTGGCCAGCTCATATTCTTCCTCCTTAGAGCCTTCTTTACAGTGAACTTCCCTATGTAACAGTTTCAAAATCTCAACATATTCGCCCTTCCAGATCCTTTCCTTAGTAGCCAGCATCAAATGTGCACCCAAAGGTTTGGTCACTCCCATGTAAGGTAACTTCCTAATCTTCAATTCTTTGCTATGCAAGGTATCTGTAACAACGGTGACTGTGTCAGTGTTCACACCACTCTCTACCTTAGAACCTAAAACTCCCTCATCCTCCCGTGTACCAACACCTTGATCTTTAACATAACGACCTTTGTACAGTTTACCTTCACAAACTCCCCCCGCCTCCTCTCCCCCTGTCCCAACAGACACCATTTTTGGTCTGGCCTGTGGTTCAAATATCTCACCTGGCTGTAACAAGGGGGCCTGACCAGGCACCGACCGCCATGAGACCTGTTCAACGTCATGCACCAGACGAGGAACCCTCACCGAGGGGCCGCGCTCTCCTCCAGGTCCAGACGCCGTAGCCACTCTTAGCGGTATCACTGGTGGTGCCTGAAAGAAACTACGAGAAGGATGAGAGAGCCCCCCCTAACCTCTAATTCACGAATTTCCCCCTCCTCAGAACTTTCATCATCATAGTCCAACACGAATGGCTCTTCCACCTGTAAGGGGCCAGCAAGTGACCCTGTACCACGGGCCTTACCGGGCCTCGTATAACCAACACGGGCCTTACCCGACCCTTTATGACCAAAACGAGCCTGACCAGACTCTTTCAATACACCAGCAGGAGGAGCCGACTGTCCACGCCGGTACTCCCCAACACGTTGATGAACATTTAAAACATCTCCTGTTGTCTGCTCCATCCGACGTGAAGACATAGAAGTTGGGGCCAGTGAGGTCGCGCCGGACCTGCGTTTACTGACCGCGCCGGGATCCCCCGCCGGTACGGAATGTGCCGCGCCAGGCTCCACCCTCCCTTCTCCTCGGCGCCACTGGGCCGCACTCCGCTCTACCGAGTCTGCTACTCCTGGAAACTCCCTAACCTGTGGAAAGAAAGTTCGGACTGATGTGCAGGGGCCCTGCAAATTACCTACATCCAAATCCCGAAAACCACCAGAAGGCACCCTAACATTCCTTAAAGTCTGTACAGAATCCAAACTCCTACCCTGTGTAACACCCGCCCCACGCACAAACATCACAGTAGGGGGGAATCAGGCACCTCATCACCACTACTCCAGTCCAACATAGATTGTACAAGTGACGCCGCAGGGCCCAACACCTGAGCACCTTGAGCTGCATCATCTACATTTAAAGGCACCCTGGACTCAAGAGACTTACTCCTGGCAAGCCCCGGACGACCAGCCGAACCCCTTAAACCCTGAACATGATGTTGACGTTTCGGAACCGCACCAGCTTCCTCAACTGCAGCGCGCTGCAACCCCTCCGACCAGGATGGAAAAATATCTAAACCACCCTAGGACCTAACATCCCTGTCCTGACCTCTATCTTCAGAAGGCCCCACCATAAATGGCCTGCTGCTTACAGAATCCACAAGAATCTGCCCACCAGGAGCCCACGTGCAGGAAGGGGGGGGGGGGCATAAGACCTGAATCAACCTCCAAATCCTGCTGAGGGAAAACCTCCCACCCCCCACTTGTGCCCACTCCCCTTCACCCACAGAACCACTGTGAACCATAACAGCATCTCCCTTCGGAGAATCCTGAGGGGAAAAAAGGTGGGGGCTAAAGGGGGGTGCCACTGAAACATCCACAGGACCAGAAGAGCCAAAATCAGCATGCATACCCCCAACACTGAGAGGGGGGGGCAAAATAGAGGAGGGGGTGGAAACCCAAACCCTTGCCCAGCCCCAAGTAACTCCCCACTGCACACCTGCCCCGAAAGCGCTAAGGAGGAAGGAGCGCTAGCCAACCTGTTAAAGCTCTGACCAGACTCCTCATTCAACCTCAATGCTGGCGAGTGAACCAGAGCCGGCTGAAGGCTCTCACACGCATCCCCGAGCTCCGCTCCAGCTACCGGCAAAAAATAAACCGAAGCAGAGCGCTTCTTAGAACCACCCCGCCCCCGCGACGCCCACGCTGCACAGGGGCGGACGCGGCTCGTGGTTTAACGGCCGTAGAAACATGAGTAACGGGCGGAGCAAGCAAGGCCCCATCCCGCCCCACATGCCCTTCCAAACCCCCCGAAGCAAGCGGAGAAACAGCACCCTCCTCCTGCAATACCAGAGAACGCGCCTTCGCGCCCGGAGCCGCCTCGCAAAAACGCGGGCGGCCCCGCTCACTCACCCCATCCAACTTCGGGCGCTTCGGGGTCATGCAGGCAGCGACCACAGCTGCCACACCAGCAGAAGCCTGACGGGTCGGCCGAGAAGGTCCTGCGACGTCCCCCAGCACAAGGTCAAGGCGGCCCGCTTCACTAAGAAGACGAATGGCCTCCAAAACACGATAATCTTCACCCGCCATATTCAATTTATAAAGCACTAAAAACACACTTCGAACTAGAAACGAGAAAACACTATAAACCCCGGCCACCAGGTCACCGAAATCTAAATTGGTGGCCGGGGGAGGAGTCAGGTCCATTATATATGGAAAATTGGGCGCTACTAAAAAGCAGCCCAATTATAAAAAATGCGCCATGGTCTGAGGCAAGCCCCGCCCCCACCCGGCCCTCCCAAACTGCCCGGGGGGGACCTCCCCCGGGGTCGGCAGCCCCCCCAAGCCCCCCTTTTTAAGTAACTATTAAAATAATGTAGCTTACTAGTTCACGTTTTGAGTTTTTACTAAAATTATTACAGACCCGCTTCAGTTAAGAAGCAACACACAGAATGAGTGTTTTATGTACACAACTATCTGCGAGAGAAAGAGTTTTATGTATCATGATTGGGAGAACGTTTGATAGTGGAATAGTTCCTCGTGCACGGCAATCAAAGCAAGCGGAATGATACACAAAACTACCAATAGCAGTGGGTGAGGGAATAATAATTCTCTGGGTGAAGCCAAAGTCCACTCATAGTATTTTTAAATAAATTGATAATAATAGGATTTGCAAACAGCTGCACTTTAAAGGCGGACCTAAAAATGACACACATCACTTCAATTGACATCCTATTATTTTATTTGCACAATAGATGAAGAGAACAATAACATCGTTGAGGGAGTATGGCGGGATTTAACCGAGGGCTGTCATTTGAGCACACATCTGTTTACAATCAGCACACATCTGTTTTCAATCTGGTACTTTTAGCCAAACATTTATAAAGGGCAAATAGTAAATCTAAGCTCCAGAATGCATAGATAAAATGCTTTAACCATCTGAACACCACGCTGCAATTAATATAATTTAAAAACATGGGGGCAGATTTACAAGCCTCTTACGCCACTTTTGCGTCACTTTTAACATGGAAAAAGTCACGCAAAAGTGGCGCAGGGGGCTTGTAAATAAGCCCCATGAGCTTTTTCTATAAATGCAGTCTCCTGCGAAGAAAATATTGGATACGTATTCAGGATCTATACATCACAGAGCTAATCCTGCATCTTTCTTCACACACTGCTTCTCTGTATATCACCGAACTCAGATGAACACCTGGATATTCTTAATGTTATGTTATTTTGAATTCTTTTTTGTTATGTGCTAATATGTGTTATATCAGTGTCGATCTAACACTAACGGACAAAGAAATTATAGAAACGTGCAATAAATATGCATGTAAAGTAACCCAATATAACATTTTTGACCATTGTGTGTCTGTTAGAAATGTCTCGCATTCGTCTTATATCACTTTCAAGGCCCATAATTGTACTCCTCCCGCACACTAAGTCACTCACGCTGCAGGCCACAATAGGAAGGTTTTAGACTACCTACCAGACTCCATTTGGGGGCATGTGGAAAGCAGGGGCTACGGAACTTCAGTCATGAGTGCTGAAATTGTTTGCTTCTGATGTTCCAGGGTCCGTCATACTATGACTCTGCAAACTGGGCCTAATACAACCCCTTCAACACTTGACTCTCACTGGTAGTGGTGGAAAGTGGGGACAGGCTGCTCAAGGAGGTAGTGGGGATGAGAGTGGTTCAAGTTCAACAGTCACCCAGCATGCTTAGGTTTTATTAAAAAAAAGGGCTTTTATACTTTCAAACAATAACATAGTGCACACTTCAATATGCAGATATGAGACCTACTTGTGTGGTGCCACTGTAACCATGAATCAGGGTAACCACCTTCCCACTCCCATCTCTGTCTTAAACTTGGAGTTGGATCTAGTATGGCAGGTGTCAGGCAAAGTTGCTGTGCTATCTTCTCTTTCAGATTGCAGCTTTTTATGATACTCAAGTGGCACAGGCCTCTCAATCATATCCAATGAGGCGACGCAAAGGCACCCGGCATGGCTTTGTATGTCCTCATAGATATGGAGTAAAGCAAGGTAGCACAAGCTGCTGCGCTGCCGTACTCTACATCAAGGAGGTGTCCCATGAGCATTGCTGTGGTTTTTTCACACGCAACCCCCATCTACAAGGATCTGTAAAGCTGATAATGTGTCAAAACTGTGGGTCTCCCCAGAGGAAGTGTAATGAGGAGAAATAACTAGTTTATCCTCGCTGTTTCCTCTTTCAATGTGTGTTGCATTCTGCAACCAACATTAAAAGAAGAAAACGTCTCTATTGATTGTTTTTGTGCAGCAAAGTGTCCCTTCCTGCACAAAAACAATTGTGCCAATAACGCTGACAGTCTTGCACCATGGTTGCAAGTTTGCCTGTGTTGGTGCTAGGCACCAATTTGAGCCCCGACACACACAGAAAAGGACATCAATGTAACGTATTTCATTAATACGAAGCACTTCTCCCCTTTCTTTTTGAAGCAGGGCAGCACATCGCAGCAGGGTGACTTGCTGTGTTGTCCTGCATCAAAAACTCATAAATGAGGTCCTCAGTGTGAATGTTCATATCTCAGCAGTGTGAGATGTTTGGAACTTCCAGTCATGTCTGGGACCAACAGCATGTGTCTGGTTCCCCTCTTGCTTGCTGTGAGTGCTTCAGTACTTAGGTCCAGTATCGGAAGTAGCAGCAGGGATCATCACCCAGAGTCTGTTTTAGAGGGGAGGCTCTGATGTCATTGATGTTCCTTGGGTTGGTTGGAGGTCCACTTCGGGGATTCAGTTGAATCTGATGATGCGTTTTGTGGTCAGAGGTCACAAGCCACCACAAGTACTTCTTGGATGGTGGTACAACTCCGACTCTGTTTGCATTGATGGGACAGTGGCATGGCCTGCACAGGTCCAGTCAGTTGTCACTGTGGTGCAGTCCACTTTGCCTACAATTCCAAGACTTGCAGCAGCATGGTGGCTTGATGTGCTCCATCAAAGTGTTTGAATTCTCAGCAGCAATGTATTCCCAGGCGCTCTTCTTGGCAGTGTCATGGTGCATGCCTCATCAGGAATACAGAGGTATGGTCTGTTCAGGTCCTTTCCAGGGCACTGCCATGGTGCAGACTACTCAACCTAAATTCATGGTTAGAACAGTGTCGTCCACTCAGTTACTCTGCAGGGCAGTGCCACGGTGCAGGCCGCTTCAGTAAGAGAGTTTACACTCTAATCCTGGGAAGAATGCAGATCACTTTTTTTTTAGTGTTTCTGAATGTACCAACTCTCTGTTGATCCTGGTTAGTTGCACCCCTTGTACACTTGGTGCACTCCTAACCCTTCTTCTCAAGCAGGTCAGTCTTAGGCACTTCAGGAGAGGGAGACAGATCTTCCTTCCAGATCAGCCTCCAGATCATGTCCCTTCACCTCTGGGAAGCCCTGTGTCAGGAAAAACACAAGCTCTGATTGCAAAGCAGTACTTTGAGAACTCCGGAGAACTCCCTTCCAAGGTGAGAATCTGTAACTTCACTTTTTCTGTCCTGCATATAGTGCGGCTAGATCTAAATGGGTCCTTCAACTTTGCAAGAACCTTGGTTTAAGAAACTATAGAGAGGTCTATAGGATACTAAAATATGATACTCACCCGGATTTTGTCATTGCAATTACTAAATTTATATTTGCAATGTGGTGAAAACGCAAATGTTTTGTGAAAAGTTAGAGTAGAGAATTTAGATGTTGTCGTTTTACTTAAGATCAAGTTCCCCGATTTTAAATGGTATTAATTGAAGCTTACCTGTTTTTAACCTTTATTCCTGTTTATTTTTATTTTTCAATAGTCTGTGCCATATGATGATATTGTCTAACATGTTGCTAATGTTTCCCTTAACTGAGATACTTGCTCATGCTTAATGCTCTTTATGGGTGATTTACCCGAGGGGGCGGATCCCTCTCTATACTGCCACCTCCTTGACATCTGGGGTCTATATGTTATTTTATAAAAATTGTAATAGTTTTTCTTCTTATTTGCTTTTAATTATTAGACTGTCATTTTATGATGATGAATTTACAAATGTTATATCACTGTACTTTTATGGCAGTAATTGCCAAAATAAAGTTTTTTGACTGACTGACTGACTAAGAGAAGAAGTGGATCTTAGGAGCCCACTTTCATACATTCAAATCCAGCCCTGAATGTGTATTCTTTTTTTTGCACTTTCAGAACCAGTATAAAATTGTGCTGTTCACAGCAGGTTCATCTCAAGTTTGGAGTACCCTAAACAGAGGCACAAAGAGGTGGAAACATTCTGCACCTGGCTATCAACAGCCCCGCTGAGCAGTGATCAGGAAAGAGGCAAAGGGTTGGTATCACCTAAAAGAACCTTCACAGTCTGAGCAACAGGAACTGATGTCTCACTCCTTGCACCCACCATCTATCAAATGGTAGTAAGCAGCCCTCTCAGCAAAAGGACCTAACGTATTTCAAAGGAAATCCTGTCTCCTCTTTTCCTTCTTCATTGTCTAGGTCTCCTCCCTGCAGCATCAGGAATGCCAGCATTCCACTTCACCTCCATCTTGTGCAAACGAGTAGGCCATAAGCTTCCAAAATCAAACCCAAACACCTTATTATTCTGGCTTGCTATTACACAGTGGATGCACCAAAGATGCTACACATAGAGACATAGATAACATGCAATGGGATTGTAGCTCTAGAACACAGGTTAGCGGAGAGAAGAACTTTACATAAATGCACCAGGCAGTCTCCACCCTGCTGACACAAACATTAAAGTATGATTAAACGTACTGTTCAAAAAAACGCGGTATGCCTTCTTCACCACTCTACATGCTAAACCCATGACATAGAGAGTGATTCTCGGTCAAACAAATGAGGGCATGCTTGGTGTGTCCCTCTAGGTCTACAACAGGTCTCAAGGGACATGCCTATGACTTCAAGCACACACTACTCCCTCTGTAAATGGCGTCATTAATTGGTTTCAGAGGACATTGTAGAAGCCAGGTAAAAGGTTATTTGTGGATGCCAGTGGGTAAAGCCAAAGTGCTATAGTGTAACTACAGTTCTAATAATTTGAAAAGTTGTTTGTAGCTGAATTGTAAAGATATATATTTGCAATTATGAATAATAAAATCTATTTGGGAGTATTTGGCATGTTCGAGTTCCGAAGAGGAATTTGTCTGAAATTCACTGAAAAAACCATAGGTTTCAGGCCCGTTATAGTTAGGAATTAGCATTTAAAAAATCTTTGAAATTCACTGAAAAAACCATATGTTTCAGACATGCTATAGTTAGGAATTAGCATTTAAAAAACCTTAGAAATTCACTGAAAAAAACATAGGTTTCAGGGGTGTTATAGTCAGCTGGACATTTCACTTGAACAAAACCATTGAAATTCCTCCATTATAGTTAGTTGTACTAACTATAACTCGCGCGCCCGCAATCCACTGCTGATGATGTCACATATTACATCATTCATGACATGGTCAGTGACATCACTGATGACATCACTGATGACATCATCCATGTGACAATCTGATACACCTCATCATACACTAGTATAACCTTTCATCACTCACTATACAATATAAAGTATGATGTTTAAACCCTTGATTTGTAGATCTACACACATATCTAAACACTTACCTATAGATTCACTCATACATGTTGAGAAAGATCAATAGAATACTATTAAATATATTTATACACCTATAACAAAATTACCCACCAGCACACATTTTATTGACTTATACAGTAATCCAACTCACTTATGCAAACAATTGATCATAACTCATACATACTGTCTTATAAAATCACTATTACAAGTATACATTTATCCATACAGTCACTCATACAATCACTGAGTCTTATGTATACTTCAAGCGGCCCCCCTCCCCCATAAAAAAAAGAAAAAGATTTATAAACGGCCCCGGGGATGGGGTCCCCGGGGCCATTAGAGGTCACAGGAGGGGGCAAGGTAGCCCCCCTCCAAAAGTTAATTTTTTTATAAACAAGCCATGCCCCAGGGCATGGGGTCCCGGGGCCAAAAAATAAGAAAAAGAAGGGGGCCTCCAGTAAGCACCACGGAGCTGCATTGCAGAGTGTTGTAAAAACGGAGCGTGGCCTCTGAACAACTCTCTGCAATGCAGCTCCCTGGTGCATACTGGAGGTACCTGGTGGGCTAATTGGCCCACAGGGGACCTCAGGATTAAAGAGGAATTAATTCCCCAACTTAAAACGCGCCACAGGGCATGTATGCACTCATGTCACCTCAGGCCCCGCCCCCTTCCTTCACTATTGAGCAAAATATTCCTCTAAAATCAGCCGAACCACGAATTCTGATTTACTCACCTGTTATCAGGAGAGACCTCAGTGCTGCATCTTTCAGCCCACTACTGATCCTGAAAAGTAATTCTAACCATACTTACAGTAACTTGAATTTCCTTCCGTAGGCTCGCATTGACTGGTTTCACTTGGAAATTCCTCTAAGTGTGGAGTTTTGGAACTTTAAAAAATTCCTCTAAAATCAGCAGAACTACGAATTCCGATTTACTCACCTGTTATCAGGAGAGACCTCAGTGCTGCATCTTTCAGCACACTACTGATCTTAAAAAGTAATTCTAATCATACTTACAGTGACTTGAATGTCCTTCCATAGGCTAACATCGACTGGTTTCACTTGGAAATTCTTCTAAGTGTGGAGTTTTGGAATTTTAGAAAATTCCTCTAAAATCAGCCGAACTACGAATTCCGATTTACTCACCTGTTATCAGGAGGGACCTCAGTGCTGCATCTTTCAGCCCAGTACTGATCCTGAAAAGTAATTTTAACCGTACTTACCAGTAACCTGAATTCGCTTCCATAGGATATCATTGCCTGCTATGTAATATATATATAAACAAAAAAATATATAAAATTAATAATACAGATATTACAATTTCAATATTTATAAAAACATTTTTTTTTCATTTTATATAAAAAATATGTAATGTAATTAAAAAAAATAACATATCTAAAAATAAATACTTTAAAACAATGTAGTAAATCAGTATAAATAAAATAACAATTAATACATTTAAAAATTATCATTTACAAAACCTTTGAAATTCACTGAAACAACTATAGGTTTCAGCCACATTATTGTTAGGAATTAGCATTTAAAAAACCGTAGAAATTCACTGAAATAATCATAGGTTTCAGCCACGTTATAGTTAGGAATCAGCTTTTAAAAAACCTTTAAAAATTGACTGAAAAAGCCATAGGTTTCACACATGTTATAGTTAGCTGGACATTTCACTCATACAAAACCATTGAATTTCCCCCATTATAGTTAGTTCAGCTAACTATAACTCGCGCGCCCGCAATGCACTGCTGATGACGTCACATTTTACATCACTCATGACATGGTCAATGACATCACTCATGACATCACTGATGACATCACTGATGACATCATCCAGTGAATGTGTGTCTTTCTGAACAATAAATATTTTTTATATATGTATATCTATAGGTCGATCGAAGAATAAATGGGTAAATAAGTGTCTAAATGGAAGGAAAGGAGGTGAATGAGGGGAATGAGATTGTAGGTCCATACTTAATATAATTGAGGAGAAGGAGGAGGGGGATGGAGTGGGGGGAGCGGGGTGGATGAGAGTTATGGGATTTGTCTAGTCAGGTAACAATGTCCAAATTGACTAATTATTTAATGTCCATCAAGGGCAGTTTATGATATTGCATAATTAAATTAAGACACTCAGTCCACTTTACTACATGGTACATGGTCACTCATGCACGGGTTGATCATAATTGTGTTTTACTTCGTAATACACAAAATGCGCGTTCATACCCCAAAACGCGCACTTCTTCATGTAAATATTACACCATATGAGTGTTGCAATCAGGCCCAGTGTAGACGGGAATAAACCGAAAAACAAAGTTAACCATAAAGTTTATAATGTAGTGGCAAAAACTACTTAACCCAACATGCATCATTATTGCAATCAGCATGCACATGTATATATAAGAAACTGTGAAAGGACTTCCAGTTTAAATTACCGTGAACAAGAACAGAGTTCGAAACACGTAGGAGTTTGCATCTGCAATAAACATCTTTGTGAAGCCAAAAGGTGTGCTGCGTTATCTGTGCGGGATAATCTTTAGCGAGACACTGTCCCAGTCGCGCCGCATGCACCAACTGGGAAGGTGCTCCTCTCAGACAGGACAATGTGCGTTTGAAATATATATATATATATATGTATAACATTTCTGCAACTCTAATGCGTTTTTGTCTATCATTAAGACCACCTACATTCACTGAACAAATAGTAATTTTAGCCATTTAATCTACTCGATTTCCTCTGCCTTAATCGCCCTTGTCTCCTGAAACAGTTTATTTTAAATTCCTCTTTGCTTACATCCTCTCCATTTTCCCCCTTTATTCCTTCACCCTTCCCCCGTCACCCCTTCCACCCATTCCACCCATTCCACCACCGTCTTCCCCCCCTTTCCCCAACTTACAACCGTGCCCACTACCTTACCCTTACCTTCCCCTTGATTCCCACCCCCCACCCTTCCCTTACAAAAAGGCATTGAGACTACTAGTAATCTGCTGTGATGGTTACGCCCCTCTGACCCCTAAATAAAAAAGCCACAGACAGTAAAATCCGATGAAGGTTCAGAAACATATACTATAGAGATCTAAGGGAGAAGAGAAACAAAATAAGCAGATGTAACCATGCACACTAGAGTAATCTTGAGCTTAATCCTGACATTACTCAGTCTATGTGTTCAGGTCCATTTCTCTAAATATTCTTGCACTTTGGTTTCTGAGGTGAAGAAGCGGATATGTTCTCCTTTAATTATTTTCAGCTGGGCAGGATGCAACAAAAATGCCTGTCCCCCTCGATCTTGCACTGGTTTAATCATTTGTCGAAGGCGCCAGCGTCTTTCTACAGTAAAATGACAATAGTCCGGTTGAACTGCGTTTAGTTGTAGGTTTTGCTTTATCATAAACCGCCTGTCAAGCAAAAAATTCCCAAAATATATAAGTATTGCACGAGGTTTAGTATCGGGCTTTGGAGTTCATGGATATTCCATTGCAACTGTTCATGCTCCTTGGTACTAAACCCTATCTACTAACATTAATAGAAAGGATTTAGTGCCAAAAATTAATGCAGCTGAAAAGCAGGCACTAAAATGAGTAATGTTTTAATTTCTCCTTGGTTTCCCGACTCAACGTGTGTGCTGCGCTGTTCAGTATACATACAAAGTAGGACACGGTTTTAAACTTATCTAGCCATAGCATTTTCTACTGGAAGCATACCCTTCCTGTACAAAACCCAAGGTAGACTCAGGCACGCGCCCTAGCACTATGGTGCTAAAGTGTTTGTCTGGCGCAGTGCAGCTAAAATCTGTGCCAGTGCTAGTGAGAGGGGAGGAGAGAGAGAAATATCTGTAGATATGGTGCTCTCCTTCTCCCTCCCAGTGACGCAACACAATGCAGCATTTTTGACTGCTATGTTACGTTCCCTGATTTTTTGAGAATCTGGGTCCTAGTGTCTGTAGCAGTCTGGACTGTTGTTTGTAGCAGAACGAAGAGGTAGTGAGGCCCGTTTCTCTCAGCCGGGGGAAGACAACCCCGAAGTCCAGCCCAGATTCCATGGGGCTCCCGTTGCGAGGAGGGAGCCCCGTGTGCCACACCAGAAGATTGATCCCAGGCGGTGCTCTCCAAGGAAGAGGGAGAGCCCCGCGTGCCGCTGCACTTAAAGAGAGGAGCACTGCGGCAGGACAGCTGGGCTCCCAAGGTGAAGGGAGAGCCCCGCAGGTGCGAACTGAAATGAAGTAGAGTCCTGCCTCCACCCCATCCGGTATGTGCCTGAGGGAGACCGGGGGGGGGGGTAGAGGCAGACTCAGAGCTGCCCCGTCTGGCAGCGGACCGCTCCAACGTGTGGCCCCATGACCTCAAGAACCTAGAGGGCTCCAACGCTGGGCACTTGTTGGTTCAGAGACTACATGGCTCCAACGATCGGGCACTTTTGTTACGTAGAGGGCCTGAGTGGCCCAGGGGCAGTGTCAGGCCCCATAGTTATTTCCCGAGCCCGAGGGCTCCAATGATTGTGCAGTAATTGTCTTAAAGAGCCCCTTGAGGTGCCAATGCGGGCATCATGGTTGGTCCGTGAGCGGCCGCGCTAGCTAGAGGGCCGCTCCAACATGGCAAGTGTTCTCTCCATTGGCCGTAGTGTTCCAGAGCCTTAATGGCTCCAACGAGGCCCCAGTTATTTGCAGAGCCAGGTGGCTCTCAGGGGTACATTAGTAGTTACTGAGCCCTGTGTGGCTCCAGCGCTTTGGCAATGACTTCAGAGAGCCCCCAAAAGGGCATGGAGGTGCCAGGCCTTTCCCAGCTGCGCAGCACTTAGTACCAGCTGCAGCGTTTAAGCCTCCATTTTACTATCCTCAGCTGCCCAGCAAGTAATGGGCAGCTGCAATGTTTAGGTTTGCGCAGATGGTGCACCGCTCACTGGTGCTGCCTTGGCAGCGCGCCCTGACATTCTGGACACAGGGCATTTGAGCCCCTTCTTGAGATGGCCAGGGGGACTGGTAGATGGATAGAGCGCAATGCCCTAATGTGATTAATGTGCTCATGCAAAGTGGTGCTAGGAAATGTAATGCATTTAGTATGTTTTACGCACCCTGTTTTGATACCTCCTCATTTGGTTTATGATTGTGAGGTTGCTTTGCATTTCATGTGGTTATACTAGTGAGATTAAGTGTCACTGTGTGAGGTACGCCCTAATGTGAATTATACTAAGGAGGTAGGGTCTAATGTGTTTAGACTAGTGAGGAGATTGCATAATGCGTTTATGCTGGTGAGGTTGGCGCAGGATGTAATTTGCACCTGATGTGACTGTGCATAATGTAGTTTATGTTACAGATTGAGGTGGAGCACAGTGATTACTAGTGGCTACTAGTTTTATATGATCTATTGTACCAATTTCTGATAAGTGCTGATCCTGACAGTGGCCCATGTGGCCCTGTCCTGTGTAAATAATTCCTTGTGAATATTGCCCGTACCAGTTGGCACAGTTTATGTTATGTTTTTACTATTCTAATGTGTTATGAGAGTACAAAGGCTATTTTTATATAACCTTGTGTGGAGTTCCTTTTGTTGTATGCCTGGGATGTTGTTGCTGTGTGCGTGCAAAAATGCTTTACACTTTGCCTCCAGGATAAGCCTGACTGCTCATGCCAAGCTACCAAGGAGGTGAGCAGGGGTTATCTTTGGCGTGTAAGTCCCTCACCCTGACTAGAGTGGTGGTTTCTGCCTGACTTTGGCGTAAGCCTTAGCCAACCAGAAATCCCATTTCTAACATGTGGTGTATGTGTAAATAACGGAGTTGGTGTGTATAACTGTATGCATGAGTAAATTGGTATGTGATCGATTCTTTGCATGACTTACTAGGTGTGTGAGTAACTCTATGGATGAGTGGTGGAGTGTTACTGTATGTATAGGTGTATGAGTGCATATTACAGTACTGTATTGATCAGTAACCGCATGTATAAGTGACTGGATGAGTGTATAGACCTATGAAATAGTGGGTGGTATGTAGTATCTGGCATTCTTGTGTGTATGGTTCCAAAAATAGTCTGTATTTTAGAGTGCGTGTATCAAAGTTTATATTAGGGCATCAGTATATGCATCAGATTTTCACGTAGATGATGTCATTTGAGATGTCATCAGTTATGTCATTGGAGATGTTATCAGTGATGTCATGAGTGATGTAATATGAGACATCATCACCAGTGCATTGCGGGCGCGCGAGTTATAGTTAGCTCGACTAACTATAACAGGCAAATTTCTCTGGTTTTATATGACTCAAATGTTCATCTAACTATAACGTCCCTGAAACCTATGGTTTTTCTAGTGAATTTCTAAGGTTTTTTAAATACTAATTCCTAACTATAATGTCTGTAAAGCCTATGCTTTTTTAAGTGAATTTCAAAGGTTTTTTAAATGTTAATTTCATATTTTAATGTTTGTAAAACCTATTATTATATTTTTAAATATTTTGGAACTCTATTATACTTCTTTTACTTTAAAAGTTATGTAATTTTTTTTCTTCCCCAAAAAATCTGTAGCTCTTTTTTTTTTTTTTACAAAACTGCACTCCCATGCTGGTAGAGTACCAAGCTCCATCACCAAGCAAATCCAATCCACCATATTGCTAAACTCGTAAATGATGCGCATTTCATATTCAACGGGTTCATGGCACCGCGTCCCGTGTAACATTATATATGCAAGAAGTCGCCCCAGCGGCTACTTTGGTATCCGACAGGTACGTAGTATCAAGCCACGAGTTACGTCATGTACGTATGGGGTCACGCCCGCTGTGCATTGCGTATGCGACGAGTGCACGCCACCAGACTCTGTGTTACGTCACCAACATATTATGCCAGCAAGAAATGCATATCCCTTGGGGGAGCCGCAACATGCTTCCTATAAGAGGTTATAATCTTTTGGCATGCTGTACCCAGCCCTCAACTATTAGAGGGACTACAATCCATATGAAAACTCAGTTTGGTCCAGCCATACAGACATTGGGTAATAAATCGGGAAGATGGGCTATTGCCCAGCTCCCTATGGGATTGACTATATGTACGGTATATGGGTCAAATTAGGATGATTCACAGACCTTTAACAACTTCCAAATTGAGGCAGCATCATGGCCTGGCCCGTTCATATTTTGTGGAGATTTTAATATTCATTATGAAAGGGGGTTTGGCAATACTCAAAGATATCAAGGGAGAAAATCCCGAGTTCATCAATCACTTTCTGCTTTACGAAGTAGCTATGATTTGGGCGATATCTCGGGGATGATACATCCATCAGATCCTGGCTATACATATTATTCAAACCCTCATTAGAACTTTTATATACTTTATTATTTTCTGGTGTCATCTTGTCTTTTTCCAACCACTGATATAAAGAAACTACCCAAATTGTTCTCAGACCATAACCCCTTAATTATGGGTTTGATACTCTCAAATTTAGCTAATCCAAATATTAAATGGACGTTTGATAGATCACTGCTACTTAATGAATGACTTCGGGGGGAGACAATTAGCTTCATAGGAAAAGTTAGAAAACAAGAAAAGAGCGAAATTAATATGCTGATAATCAAACTGGGAGAGTTGGAAAAAGAATATGCAAAGGTAGTTAGACGAAATCAAGAGAGTGAAGAAACCATTGTACGTTAAAATCTAGCAATTATCTAGCCTGAAAAAAAATAACCATTATACTGCGAAGGGAGCCGCCATTTCTAAAGCACATAAGTCTGAAGGATATGAGTATGTTGAAGCCATTGGTAAGGTTCTCGCTCTATGGACTAAACAAAAAATAGCTAAAAACAATATAACAGAAATTAAGGGTAGTGATGGAGTTTCATATACAGCAAAAAAGGACATTATTAAAATTTTCGAGACATTTTATCAAGATTTATATAAGCAAGGTAATACTGATTGTATGCTAGCCAACGATACTGAGCATTTTTTGGGCAACCAACGTAGGCTTAGCGAAGAAATGTGGCAAGAGTTGGATAAAGAGATAACTGAAGCAGAGGTACTCTCCGCCCTTCAAGCTATGGCTATAGGGAAGCGGCAGGTCCAGGCAGGATCCCACTGGAGCTATATAAGGCGATTCAAAAGGAAATAATCTCTATATTATTAGGTCTGTTTTTGGGGGTGCAATATATTGGATCCCCGCCTGAGTCCTGGCAAAAGGCAGACATAGTGGTATTCCTAAAAAAAAGGGAAGCCCGCCAATAACCCCGCCTCATATAGACCTATATCTCTTATGAACGCAGACAAGAAACTATAATCAAAAATTTTAGCTACCCGGTTAGGGAGCATCATAGCTCATCTTGTCGCCCCATGACAGCACAGTTTTATACCAACGAGAGGTACAACAGATCATATCAGACGTGCGACAACTCTATTAGATATTACTGAGGCAACTGGTGAGAAGATGGCTATTATCCTCCTGGACGCGGAGAAAGCGTTTGATCGTGTGGCGTGGCAGTATCTATGGGCAACTATGGTACAAAGGGGCTTCGGACCTGGTATTTTAACAGCTATAAAAGCAATGTATCACCGGCCATATGCCAGATTGAATATTATGGGGGAGGAATTAGCCTCTATAGGGATTGCAAGGGTGGCAAGACAGGGGTGCCCCTGTTCCCCAATATTGTTTTCTCTGTATATTGACATCTTTATAGAGCAAATTCTCCAAGATCAGACTATCACACCAGTACAATGTAATGGCATGAGACAAACATATTGGCCTACGCTGATGACTTGGCTATAGTAACAGCAGACCCAGAAAAAGCAATTGTGCAAATTCAGAAACTAGCCGAGGAATATGGCCGAAAATCAGGGTACTTGCTAAATACAGGGAAAACTCAGATTTTATGTAACATCAACACTGGGAGTAGGTATCCTTGAAGATCAGCCGAAGTAACCTATGCAGGTATTAAGATCACCAGGGACATAGATGCCATCTAGAACATAAACATGTCATCAGTACATAATAAGATTGGCACAGATCTTTGTTGGATAAATAGACTTCATTTGTCACTTATAGGACGCTGTAATATTTTAAAAATGGTTATGTATCTGAAAATCTTATACCTGTTTAGATCTATACCAGTTGCTATTGAAGAACAGTTTTGAAAGAAAATAGACAGTATCTTCAGCAGCTTTGCCCGGAAATACTCTAAAATCCGGCGATCTTTTAAGATCTTAAAATTGCCACAGGAGCAAGGAGGATGGTCCGCTCCAAATATTAGATACTATTACTATGCATGCTTTTTACAGCAAATGGCT
This sequence comes from Lissotriton helveticus, assembly GCF_964261635.1. Lineage (NCBI taxonomy): Eukaryota > Metazoa > Chordata > Amphibia > Caudata > Salamandridae > Lissotriton > Lissotriton helveticus. The sequence continues at coordinate 531,533,045 of NC_136065.1, forward strand.
TTTGTAATCTTGCCAGGTACAGGGGGCAGACAGTATTCTGTAGCTGGTGATCTACCTTCAATATATGAGTTAGCCATAGGAAATAATGCTCAGGGGATACTTCTTCAGCAAATTGAGAAAAACTATTATAAAAAAAAACAAGTTTAAGATAATGCTAGCAATTTGGAAAATTTGGAAAAGGATAAAGACCCTAGTTAATATACCTGTATATAGCAGATATACTCCATTGTGGCGATCTTCCCTTTTTCCTTTATCAATGTATGACATATTGGCTAGACAGTGGGAGGAAAAGGGAATCCTGACGGTGGGTGATCAGGAAGTGTTGCATCCCATGTTGATTCCAGTACACTGAGAGAGTCCAAGAAGGAGGCAGAGTGCAAGAGCCCAGCTGAAGTTCCAATTTATTTTTTGCAAAAACTGTCTTGGGACAAAAGCATGGCTTCAGGAGCACCTGGGAAGCAGGCTGCCAATCGAAAAAGTATACTGAAATTCAGTGAGAAGGAGATAGAAACCCCCATTGAGGATGCAGTGAGGAGCCATGACAAGGTATTTGGTAAACTATCACTCGAGGTCTCTGGAGCAGAGAAGCAGAAAATCTGGCTCAGGATACAAGCCAAAGTGAATGCAGTGGGGGGTCACCCATCTCACAATAAAAGATCTGCACAAACGGTGGTAGCCGGACAAAGGAGAGGGTTGTTGACAGGGTTTCGGAGGCAAAGCAGACTGGAGGTGGACCTGCAACACTGCCTGGGAATACACCCCAGGAGGACCTAGTGGAGTCCACACTCCAGCCTGAAGCTGTAGTCGGAGTGACGGAGTTGGACACCTCTGCACCGGCCAGTACATCACAAGGTAGGATGCATGCAAATGACAATTTAATACAGAATAGAACTTTAGAAACATCACGTCAGATCAGGTCTTGTGTGCAGAATCCTCCTCCAGTCCAAATTTTACTTGCTGCACCCAAATACATTATGGGAGGAACAGGCAGGGAGAGAATTTGATAGGAAAACATCATTGTTGCCGAAAAGTACAAGAAGGAAGAAAAACATATGGGCACTGTGTGTCAGTAAGTAATTTATTGTAACTCAAAAATGCACTATGTGAGACATGAATATTTACATAATAACTGGAAATTGCACTATTTAACATCACAGATGCAGCTGCACAGGAGTCAGAGGGAAGTGAAGGCAGAGACAAACATTAGACTTTGGCTCAGGCAGATGTGGAGACACCCGTGGCCCCACAAACCCTGCACCCACTAGACGCAGGTCCACAGTCCCACCACTACCTGCCATGGAAGGTGAGGAAAGGAGCAAACATGATCCCCAGACATCCCAGCCTGGACCTACACCCACGACAAGACCCCAGTCACAGGCCCGTTGCAGCAATAATCAAACCCGGAGATGCAGGTCAAGGGCACAGATGACAACACCAAAGGAGGAAAGTCCAAATGTCTGGGGTGGGCTGGAGAGCCAAATGCTGAGGGTGCAGCGCCTGCAAGCAAAAAACATGAGGTTAATGCAGGCACAACTTTGCACTATGTCTAACAACTTGGCCAACATGAGGGACTGCTTGAAAGAGCTAACTACAGCAGTGGTGGAAAGACATAGACAGTCCTATGAGGCCATACAGTAGCTATGCAGGGAGATGCAGGAGGACCAGGTGTCCCAAAGAATATTTCTCTCCATGTGTTCGCATACCTGGTGTGTCACGCAGTTTGGTTCTTACTTTCCCTCCATGTTAAAGAACAGTAGATGTTTTAGCACCTATGTTAATGTGCTGCATAGCTAAATACATATAAGATCCTAAAACAAGACTGATTGCATTGCAAATGCTTGTTTATGCTTATAAGGGCTTCAGTCTGGATTATTTGTATAAACTGTTTCTACACCCTTGTTAACTAATATCCGATGTTCATTATCCAAGGGAGTTCTTTCAATGCAGTTGATAAAATCCACATCATCTGTCACGAATGATGCTAAATTAATTAAAATATCTGCATACTTACATATATAGGTTATAATGCTGAACACAGCTTGATATGATGAGTCTGCTCAGTGGATCTGAGAGGTTTTATTGGATTTTAGGGAGTATGGGCCTCATTTATGGCATTTTGGCAAAGGGCCTTACAGCCAGGCACCTTGCTGCACTGCCCTATGCCAAAGTGAAAGGGTAGGAATGCACCGTTTTTAAGCAATATGGTACATTACTGTCCATTCTGCCTGCGCTGGCGCCATCTTGGCAGCCTAGCGCCAACATAGGCACCCTGGTGCAAGGGTGCATATGTTGCAGGCAGGATTATTTTTGTGGAAGAAGGGGCATTTTCCTCTTTCTATGTGTGCTGCAGAATGCAGCTCACATGGAAAGAGAACAATACGAGGAGAAATAAGTATATTTCTACTAGTTACATCTCACTTCAGGAAGTGTTAGGATTTGGCACTTCCCCAGGTTCACATCACTTTGTAAATCTGGGGAAGTGTCAAATTTCATGGGAGTTGCTCCTCAGGGTTCCAAGTGTCCAAAACATAAATCCAAAGGTCTAGAAGCTCTGAGAGGGTCCTTGGAAGTTTGGAATACAGTTCCCACAGTACACCTGGCCATATCCATTAAAGTCCAGCTGAAGGTGGTCAGCTGGGTTCTTATTGCTAGAGATGATGATGGTGGAGCTCTTTTAAACTGTTGCTTTCAGTAAATTTACCTTTTCTCTTTTTGAACAAGGCAAAGTCCTTAGGGCTGTAGCTATTTAGTGTGCAGTAGGTACAGTCATTCAAAGTACAGTCCTCTTGTTGCATGCCAGGGTTCCAGCGGGCAGTCCATCTTTGTCTTGTAGTTTCAGGTAGGGGATCTGAGTTGCAATGTAGCTCTCCCATATCTATACAATGTTCTGCGGTGACAAGCAGGGACCACCCCTGACCAATGTGGTACAAGGCACCAACCAAATGTATGACAGCTTCTTCCAAAATGTGGCACAATCTTGTCCCACTACGTTTACAATTCAAGATAGAGACATTTTCTTCTTGGGGTTAAGGTTTGGCTAAGCCAACCTACTGGTGTGCTCATTCCCCTTAACAATCCCCGACCAGACCTCATTCAAATTCCATTCCTTGGGCCCCCATCTGGCTGGGGTATACAGGAAGCCTTGCTTGCATCCTTACTGTCCTGCTCTCTTCGAAGACCAGTTTGTTTACCCAGCCCCCTTCCTGGCCTATTATCTGTAGCTGCAGACTGCCCCCACCAGATATCCTTTGTCGCTGTGCAGGCCACTTATCACCTCTTTGGAGCAATTTGGTTAAGCCTGTCAAGGCAGGTCCTTGCCAGGACTTCCTCACTGATAGTTGCTCCTCGCTGACAGCCAGACTACTCCTGAGAGACAGCCTTCACCAGCCAGCACATCCCTCCCACCGGCTTGAGACAGTACCCAGGTCCCCAGTGCCCCAGGTTACCCTAGGGCCTGCATCCTATCCAGCTTTCTGCTGTCATTTTCCCCCATGCCATTTTCATGCTTCCATGCTTCCCGCCTCCCCAGCGCACATCCCGCCTCCCAGGACCCGTGTAATGGAGGCACCATCAATGAATCATCACCCCCCTCTCCATTGAATCCATATATAGTTTATCTTTTATGGAGACCTCATCTTTCACCTGGATGATCCCACTGAAACCAACTCCACCGATCTCCTGGAATGAATGGATAACATCGGCCTCACGCAGCTGGTCTCGGACGCAATGCACAGAGCTGGACACATGCTGGACCCTATCTTCACGTCCAGCAGCAGAATTAGCTACAACCACACCATGGAACTCACCTGATCTGATTATTCCTTTGCACACTTTACCATCACCAGATCCCTCACACCACACCAACAGCCATAGCTGGATCAAGGTCACTCAGCACCAATGGACCAACACCCTCAGCCTCTCCCAGCCCAGAACCACTTCAAACATGGACCAGGCAGCAGAGACACTTGGATCACATGTGCTGCTGACTGAGTTGCCCCCACAAAACCAGCCAGAATGCACAGACCCAGCAAACTAGCAAGCTGATACACCCCAGAATTCAGCGCAGTGAAATGCAATGCAAGCAACTGGACAGAAAATGGTGCCCTAGCAAAAACAACAGTAATTGAGCCATCTTCAAGTCTAGCCTCAACAACTACCACCACCTACCTAAAACCACGAAAAAAAGTACCCTGACACACTGCATCAAGGAAAGTGCACTGCATCATCAAGGACAGTGCATAACAGACCAAGAATCTCTTCGCCATCTTCAGAAAGTTCACATGCCCATCAGCCACAAAAAACTCGACTCCGGCCTCACAGGAATTCTGCGACTCCCTTGCAGACCACTTCCACAACAAGATAGCCACCATTTACATAAACTTCGAGCCCCAAGCCACTGAGCTCCTCAGCAACCCCAATCCCCAGAAGAGGGTCAATGACAACTGTCTCACCACATGGGAGCAACTCAACACAGCACACACCAAGGTGATTAATGACTCCATCCACTCAGCTGCAACCACGACCCACGCACCTGCCGACACTTCAACCTCGGAATTTACGAGGCCACTATCTCACCACAATTTGAAGCTCCTTCATATCCACAACCACCTTCCCCGATGCCTGGAAACACTCATAGCTCTGCCCCTCCTCTAAAAACCCTCCGCAGACCTCAACTACCTCCCAAGCTATCGTCCCATCTCGTGCTCCAGTACCAAAGTTTTGGAGAAGGCCATCATCCTCCAACTTACCAAACACCTGGAGTGAATCAACCTACTAGACTCCTTCCAATCTGTATTCAGAGCCAACCACAGCGCTGAGACTGCCCTGATCGCCACAACTGATGACATCCATGCCCTATTCAGCAGAGGAGTAGCAGCCGCTCTGATCTTTCTTGAACTCTCTGCTGCCTTCGACACATCTCCTACCACTCACTCATCAACCGTCTGCACCAGATCGGCATCAAGGACGACACTCTTAGATGGATGGCATCCTTCCTCACAGGGTGCACACAGAGGATTTATCTCCCTCTCTTCACATCACAGCCTAAGCACACCATAAACGTCCCGCAAAGCTCATCCATCAGAATCACCCTATTTAACAGGTACATGACATTGCTTTTCAGACATTGTCTTAACCCACGACATCAACATCATCTCCTACACCGACAACAACCAGCTTGTCTTTTCATGCTCAGCGGACCCCACTATGACAAAAAACAACTTTCATAATTGCATGAAGAACGTCTCAGCCTGGATGAGAGACACTGCCTGAAACTCAAAAGGGACAAACCCGAAGTGCTGAATTTTGGCAGCCACACTTCCCTCTGAAAAGACTCCTGGTGGCCAACGGAACTTGGACCCATTCCCATTCCAAAAGGTCACTCCTGCAACCTCTGCATCATCCTTGGCAGCAAAATTCCCACTAAATGACAGGTCAACACTGTCGCCTCAGCCTGCTTCCACAAGCTTTGCATGCTCCACACAAACTTCAATTGGCTACCCACCAGCACCAGGAAAACAGTGACAGAGGCCCTCATCATCAGCCATCTGGACTACGGCAACACACTCTATGCAGGCACCACCATAGAACTCATGAGAAGACCAGAAGATCTAGAACACACCAGCCAGACCGATCTTTAACTTGCCCAAAAGTATCCACATCTACCAGGACCTGAGAGACCTCCACTGGCTCCCCATCCAGTAGAGATGCCACTTCAAGCTCCTGATCCACACCTAAAAAGCCCTCCACAACCAAGGACTGGCATACTTGAACCTCCACCTGAACTTCCACCAACCATCCAGAAACATCGGCTCCGCTCACCTCGCACAGACACTCTGCATCGGCCACAGATGCAACTGAGGTAGATCCTCCTCCCTTCTCACCACCAAATCCTGGACTGCGCTTGCCCTCCACCATCGTACAGCATCCTCATTGGCAGACTTCAGGAAGGGACTCAAGACCTGGTTCTTCACCTAAAAACTTCAGCCCAGTGCCTAGATATCCTCACAGATAATGAGTCGCACTTTATAAGTACAGTTTGATTGAGTTTGATTGAAGGCTGGCAAATCAGAAGAGGCTGCTATAAGGCTGGATTTTACTGGACACAAGAAAAGAAAGTTCCATAACATATTTTCTGTATTAATTATGATTAACGGTGGGCGCAAGACTACGCTCCGCCCACGGAGTGTACATAGTGTTGCCTACTTTGCATTTTGCAAAATAGACGTAGTAGGCAACACTACGCACGCTCCGTGGACGGAGCGAAGTTGCCCGCAACCCGCCTCCCTCCCGCCCTCCTTTACAGACATAAATTTAAGTATTAAGTGCAGTAAAAGTAAAGCAGGGCGGGAGGGGGGGCGGGAGGCACGTAGTGGGGCTACGGGAGGCGCGTGAGTGGGCGTAGCATCATGCCCACTTCATGTAGCTTTGCGTAGCCCCACTACGCCTACTACGCCCAGGCTTACTTATGATATATTCCACAGTGGTAAGTTGATGGATTTATCATTACTAATCTAATAAGTCCTTGAAATATTTTTTTAGCTCAGCCCAGTAAATAGTTATACTTTATTACAATATCCCCATGTCAGCCAAAAGAGCTAAAATTCTACATGGGTAAAAATGAAATTGGTAACATCTTTTAAAATGTCCCTGCTTATTTTTACTTCGCACCCTACCCCATGGGGCACCTAGGGAAGACATTTGGGGTGATTTATATGTAAAAATAGCATTGTTTAATACTTTTGAAGTACCTTTTAATGTATCTTAAAGCTGCTGGGCCTCTAAACCTACATGCCCTACCATATACTAGGAATTTGCAGGTCAGGTGTGTCAGTACCAATTGTAATTACAACTAATTACCATATACCTTTTAATCAGAGTAATGGCCTTGGGTCTGGTTAGTAGAGCCCAGGTCACAGTCAGTTACCACCAGTATCAGTCATAAAATATGGATGATCTGTAAAAAGAATGACTTTCTCACAACTTCTTACTGATTGATCGGCATAATACGCTTTTCTTAGTCAGCGCAAGTGTTGTTCATGCAATGATGAGTCAGAACAATTATCATCTTATGTTTTTTGTTCTTTACAAATGCAAATACAAAATTTAATTCAGCAGTTCATACGATTGAGTCACAGGCTTAATGCTTATAATACAGCCACACGTGATATCTTTCTCTTTAAACATAGTGCACACATTTTTCTTTCTGGCTGGTTCTTTGTGAGGATTTAGGCATATGTGAAAAGTTGAAAAAGTATTTCCGCAGAGCATGATTGATTGATCAGTTTTTTTGAAGATTTTGTACAGAGGTTTGCATTTTCTTCATAATAAAAGAGTTACTTCGATGGCTGTTTTTAAACATTATGACTCCAATTAATCTTTATTAGTGTGATTAATTGCAGTGGATGAGATGAAGCTCCAATGATTTCTAACCTGCTAAACTTAAATATCTTGTAAGCACTAAATAGCATTTACCACATAAAGACTGATGTATGACATTTTACCAAAATATTTAAATATATGTAGTTGTAAAATATGACATAAGGCTGCAGATGATCTAACACTCTTGGTTTACAAACACTTCCTTAACTAATAAAATTTATTTTATTTAAAAATATATCGGTAAAATGAAAGTGATGTACAAATGAATTAACAAAGAAAAGAAGAGGAAATTACACCTCTAAACTATATAAAATGAAATTCATATTCTAAAATGTTTTACATGCAATAATACAGACTAAAATACCATATTTCCTAAAGTAAATATTTATTGAAATATTGCCCTGAGGGAGTATCACTCAAAGACCTGAGGGAGCCCCCCCTGCAAAGTTTTGAGATATCCGCTGGCCCACTGAACATCTATTGCATCTATTGCATGTACAGAAGCCATAGTCACAGCGATTCATGTGAATGCAATGATAGCTTGACAGATGGCACTATCAACATAATTGAGCCATTGGCTATTTGAAAAACTATCAATGTGGGGATTGAGGTAATGATAAACAAGAGGGCACCCCCTACACAAATCATAACTTTCTAAAAGCAGCATTTTCAAAATTTTAACTTAAAATATGACTTTACCATAGAGAGTATTTTTATTTACAATTTCTCAGACACCAAGCATGAAATCTTTGCCTGTTCCCAATCAAAAGTTAGCACTTATTCACAAATGTTATCCTATGTATCCTATGTATGTAAATTATTTAGGAGTTTTAACTACTAGTACATTTAAAGGATCATGTCCAACCTTTTCATTATAATGAACCCTGCTCTAAGGGATACCTAGGACCTACCTTAGGGGTGACTTATATGTAATAAAAGAGGAGTTCAAGGCTCCAAGTCGAATTGGAAGTTTAAAATTGTATTCAGAATGCAATGGCAGACCTGTGACATCTTTTAAGGGGCTACTTAAGTGGGTAGTACAATATGTGCTACAGGTCTGCTAGAGGCATTTAAATGATAGGCCCTTTGTATGTGGTGCTTAATCAAACAGCCCTTCCTTTGTCAGGCCATTGGAGGTGTATGTCGACTGCAGAGCCTGAGCAGTCTCTGCTGTTGACATACTGAAGGTCTATTTGACTCTAAATGAGACAGGTGGATCTTCATTTTAACAGGGAAGATTGTGATGGAGTACCCTCTCCATAAAATGTAAATGGGGCCCGAGTCTTCATGGCATTGTCACCTCATTGGGACTTATTTGACTATGGGTAATCGGTGCACCACAATTCCATTCTCTTGCTTTGAACTAACTGGGTCCTGTATCCATAATTCATCAAAATGTCATCCACTTGAAGGCTCAATGGGTGATTAATTTGCTTAAGTTCAAACACAGCGTGTACAGTGGTTTGTTCAGTAGCATCCTCTAACATTGGCCCTTAAATGAGCCCTTCCTGAGGTTCAGGCTCCACTTGGCACTGAGAGACAGTGTTTTCTATTCTCACCTATCCTCTTTGGAAAAGGTGAGCATTTGGTATATTAGAGCTGCAGGAGAATGTATCCCTTTATTCAGTTCCACATGAGAAAGGTTCACAGTTTGAAATATCTTCTGTGTAAGTTTCCTTACATCTGCACCTGGAACCATCAGGCATATAATTCCTTTTTCTTTGCATATTCCTTGAATATCCAGAGTCCCAACACTCACAGGAGAGGAAAGATAACCGAAAACATACCAACCTCACCCCAGCTACCAAAGGTGAAGAGTTGTTCTTTCAATTCTAGAAGTGGCCTATACATAACGTATGCTTGCTGACTCTCTACAGTCAGCACGCTTGAAACAAGATCAAGTCCACTGTAGCAGTTTGCCTGTGTACAGAGTGGTTTAGTGCATTTCCCATTCTCTTGCTATGAACTAACTGGGTCCTGTATCAAATAATTCATCAAAATGTCATCCACTTGAAGGCTCAATGGGTGATTAATTTACTTAAGTTCAAACACAGCGTGTTCAGTGGTTTGTTCAGTAGCATACTCTAACATTGGCCCTTAAATGAGCCCTTCCTAAGGCTCAGGCTCCACTTTGCACAGAGAAACAGTGTTTTCTATTCTCACCTATCCTCTTTGGAAAAGGTGAGCATTTGGTATATTAGAGCTGCAGGAGAATGTATCACTTTCTTCAGTTCCACATAAGAAAAGTTCACAGTTTGAAATATCTTCTGTGTAAGTTTCCTTACATCTGCACCTGGAACCATCAGGCATCTAATTCCTTTTTCTTTGCATATTCCTTGAATATCCAGAGTCCCAACACTCACAGGAGAGGAAAGATAACCGAAAAAATATCAACCTCACCCCAGCTACCAAAGGTGAAGAGTTGTTCTTTCAATTCTAGAAGTGGCCTATACATAACCTATGCTTGCTGACTCTCTACAGTCAGCATGCTTGAAACGATATCTAGTCCACTGTAGCAGTTTGCCCGTGTAAAGAGTGGTTTAGTGCATTTCCCATTCTCTTACTATGAACTAACTGGGTCCTGTATCAAATAATTCATCAAAATGTCATCCACTTGAAGGCTCAATGGGTGATTAATTTACTTAAGTTCAAACACAGCGTGTTCAGTGGTTTGTTCAGTAGCATCCTCTAACATTGGCCCTTAAATGAGCCCTTCCTGAGGCTCAGGCTCCACTTGGCACCGAGAGACAGTGTTTTCTATTCTCACCTACCCTCTTTGGAAAAGGTGAGCATTTGGTATATTAGAGCTGCAGGAGAATGTATCACTTTCTTCAGTTCCACATAAGAAAGGTTCACAGTTTGAAATATCTTCTGTGTAAGTTTCCTTACATCTGCACCTGGAACCATCAGGCATCTAATTCCTTTTTCTTTGCATATTCCTTGAATATCCAGAGTCCCAGCACTCACAGGATAGGAAAGATAACCGAAAAAATATCAACCTCACCCCAGCTACCAAAGGTGAAGAGTTGTTCTTTCAATTCTAGAAGTGGCCTATACATAACCTATGCTTGCTGACTCTCTACAGTCAGCATGCTTGAAACAAGATGAAGTCCACTGCAGCAGTTTGCCTGTGTACAGAGTGGGAATCACCTGCAATTACTGCAATGTGGTGGATCCCTCAGTTTATCACTTAATAATTTGCTAGTTTAAATATCTTGACATCTCAAACTATTCATGAAATTTGCTAAAAAAAAGGCAATCATATTTTGGATTTGTATGAAATTAATTTACCTTGAATAAATGAGTAATTCTTCTATTTTGAACTAACCTGACTCAGACTGTATAAGGCTGTTAGGTAGGCACTCCAGACAGTCACAGAAAGTCTTTATAGTACTGCAAACAGCAACAGTCTTTGTAGTGACACTATTCTGATAGTCCAGGGCTCTGCTGAATAACAATGTATTACAAATGTCTTTCTCGTTCTCCTCTCGTTTTCTCGCTGCTATAATCCTTCTCTCTTTTTTGTCTTCTCTCGCTCTCTTTCTCTCTACACACCCATCAGTTTTTGTATCGCTCTTTTTCTCTCCTTCTTTCGGTCTTTCTTTCATGAGAATATCTGCTCATTCTTTGTTCACTGACTTTTGCCCCGCTCTATCTCTTTTTCACTTCACTTCATCTCTATGGGCATTAATCGATGTCCCTTCCTGTGATTTGTCTCACTTACCTCTGACATTATATTGATGTAATAGGTTCTAATACAGTGTCTGTTCTTCCAAACCAGCAATCCTATTAGAAGACATTCAGACTGGGGTGGTATTCACCCAGTTCATCTCTGTTTCACTATATTCTGTTTGCGTTGCTGTATCTTTCTCAGCTTTTCATTAACACAGATAGTCATAATAGCCAATTCTGAGAAATATAATTATATTGCTGAATAATCTAAGGTTTGTATTGCTTACTGTTTTCAATTTGGATGTATTAGTGTTCTACCACAATACAGAGTTTCAAATATCGTTCCGCAAAAATGTTGGCTATGTTGGCTACCACTATATCATCACCATCACAGTAAACATATATAGGTGCATAATATATAAATATCCTAATATCTTCTCAGGTGCCTAGATGTGAAGGTATGGTTTGGAAATATATACTTCCCTGTATGCACTTTTGTATTTCCTGTGATGAAGTAGTTGATTGAGCAGGGCAATTTAGACTCCACCCTTATACATCACGATTATGACAATATATAGTATAACATAACGTGTATTTGGAAAGCGCACTTTCACCTGTGAGCATCTTGGTGCTGAATAACAAATGTTTATGTATGTATATAGTTATACAAGTTCAGCTGTGGGCATCTTGGTACTGAATAACAGATGTTTATGTACATAAATACTCAACTGACATTATATTCGTTGTATGCCTTAAATTCATTAACGAGTGTGAAGCATTGAAACGTATTAATGGAAAGAACCGCTGTAGGGATTAGAGATTTAAAAATGTTTAATTGAAACATGTAATCATGTGCTCTTTTATTCACATTTTTCACTTATTTCTGCATTTTACTTGTTTATGTATAATCATCTATTCAAATATATATTAACTGCTCAGTTAAATTAGTATGACTACAGGCCTCAATTAAAATGCCTTTTGCCTTGCCAGCATATTCTCTCTTCCTTTGCAGGTATATTCTCATGATTCTCGTTAGTTAGAGAAAGGCTTATTGTTTGTATTAGACTGCTGATAGTGAGGACTGAAGGGAAGAACATGGCAGTGAATGTGGAGATTTGAGATCGAAAGAAGCCTTCTGTTCATCATGCACTGAGGTGCAGCCGGTACAAGTAACAGTGGTGAGGCAGGGCGGGGTATTCAACATACGACGGGATAGGGACAATAAATAAATAAAATCACTTACTTTTCGCTCGCCACATCGCCAAGCGCAAGGTAAGTGGTTTTATTTATTTATTTTATTTTCCCATCGCGTCATATGTCAATTCCCCCTGCCCCACCACTCTTACATGTACCAGCCATGCCTGCATGCACCAGGATGGAAAGATGTTCAGGGTTTGAGAACTACAGGCCCAGTTCCAATGTGATGGAAAACTGAAGGGATGTTGAAGATGCACTGAAATAGCGATTTGGTTGGTTCCTGGAGGTGTAAAAAGAAATAGACGTTTCTGAATCTCCTGTTACTTTAAATTGAAGCTCTCACAGTTGGAAGACATGAGATTCCCTTCAGACTTTGAGAGGTACAGGCATCTCTGCTTGCATTATTTTTCCAAGCGTGAAGCTTTATGTTGAACATTTATTTCATTTTCCCAAGGCTTCTATTGAAGCCTGATCATGCTGACACTTTCTATGCTCCCAAATTAGAGACCCTTTGTTGATATTTCTATATATATTTTTTGTTTAGACGAGTGAGTGAAAGCTTCTTTATGGAACACCTGTTTGCTGTAATCTGTTTTTATTTTGTTGTGGCTGTCGCAATTCTGCATCTCATTCTATTGCAGCTCAATTTACTGAGATATTTCAGCTTATCTTCTGTATTGCTGCACTTTTTAAATGTAGTTTTGGTTTGCAGATAAAGTATATTGATTAGTAATGTAAAATAAAATCCTTTAACCTCATTTGGTGAGTCCTAGTCCTTATTTGGGGGCACATTGGGTTCTTCCTTACAGTGCTTCAAGTCATCCAACACAGGTCCATACGACCAACGGGGAAAAGTGTTTAACAAGTTGACTTAGAGATTACATTGTAAGACCCAGTGCTCTTTCATTGGTGATGTAGTTAATAAATTAGTTGGTGATATTCAGAAGTTGGCGATATTCTGTAGTGGATATTATTGCAGGAACATTCTTTGTTATTCAATATTGTGACATACAGTCAACGTTTCTCTGTCTACATCTCTCTAACGTTTAGGACGACATGCTGAATTATACATTCTCTATTTCAGTCCTTGAAAAATATGGGCCTCTAATCAAACATGTTACTCTGCAGCAACAGCTCTGGAAATAATTATATTTTATTGCTCCTCTATTTGTGGATGCCGTCTTCCCTGGTGTATTTAGCCTTAATCATATAAAATACATAGTTTTTGTGTGTACTGCTATTTGAAGTTATGCTGATCAGAATACAATGTTGGATAAAGTGTGCCAATTAAAAAGTAAAAAGAGGAGAAAAACAATGTACATCCTAGCCTATAGTGCATTTTAAAGGGACATTAAAAGCCTCGGAGAAGCAGTTTCACAAGCTTACTTATGCATTTGATATAAGAATGAACATTATCTCAATAAGACTGCAACTACATACATATAATTTATCCTTTCTTTATAGTGGTTTGAGGAATGGGACTGGGAAGTTCACAGAAGTAACATCTAGGAATTTTAGTTTCAAATAAATTAATAGGGAGTCAAAAGTTTATCGGAGGTTGAAAGCTAAAGAAAACTTAACTTGAACTAATTGGGCATAAGACTAATGTGTTTAGAAATGCCAAAACTATCACATTTATGATTAGAGCTGGACATGTTTCTTTCATAAACTCATTGTAATTATAATTATCTTTAGATGAACAAGACAAGCATTTACAAATGGAAACGTTTGACCTTGGCAGATCCTGTCTTCAAACACCCCATACTTATATGTGCTGGACTTATCTATCTTGGTTTTTGGAAGAGGTTGGCTAACCATATACTATTGTAAGTACAAATACACCTGTGCCCCACTTCCCCAAGTCTATGAGGCTTTTTTTCTATGACAGAATTGAAGCAGCAATTGGCGAGGCTATACACCACTGGGGCCATATTTTGCACAGTGTATTGGTTCTGCAACAGGCATTTGTGCCCGTTTTGTTTACCCTGTGACACTGTAGTATTACACAAGGCACTGTAGTATTACAGAAGCAGCCTCCTCTGTAATACATGTAGCACCGGACACATACAATGTAGGGGGCAAATTGCCTCTGAGCCTGCCCAATATTATAGATGCTGGGGAAGCCAAAGATGCCAGTAGGAGGAGCACTGACTGTGCACTACTAAAAACTAGCTCATTGTTATTGCACCCCTCACCCCCCGTAAGACAGCCTCTTCTATGGACCCCTCAGACACCTAGTCAATCATTGTACCAACCTACTGGGGATGACAGTCCTCCCAATGAAGTGCAGGGTGGCACATCCTACATAGTGAAAGATGGACAGTGAAAGATGGAGAGGATGCTTCAAGTCGCCATGCCATCTTTCACTAAAGCGCAGGCCCCAATAGAAGGCTCGAGTTTACATCTGGCCCATGGGCAGCACAATCTCAGTGAGCGGCACTTTGTCATTGTTTGCATGGTGCAATCAGGGAGAGTGTGCCCTCTTTTTAATACAAAGTGGTACAAAAGGGGGTGGTGTTGGACGGAGCATCTGAACCAATCAAACACTCACACCCAGTCAACAGATCTGGGTTTAATCCATCACCGTTCTTTAGCCCACTCTGCCACCCCAGTTCAGACATGGCAGTATGCAAATCAGTCTGACCAGGTGCCTCGAGCGAACAATCCAGCCCGAACTGCCAAGCCATGCTTTCCCTGGACCGTAAACAAGCTTCCGAGGACCGGTTTCTGGCATTCCAGCCATCTTCAGCCAGGCTTGCTTGAATCCAGTGGCAAAGTGAGCAAGGGACTCAACATCTGAGCATACCCTGCCAACTATGGCGAACAAAGTGGTACAAAAGAGGGTGGTGATGGATGGAGCATCTGAACCAATCAAACACTCACACCCAGTCAACAGATCTGGGTTTAATCCATCACCGTTCTTTAGCCCACTCTGCCACCCCAGTTCAGACATGGCCATATGCAAATCAGTCTGACCCTGTGCCTCATGGGAACAGTCCAGCCCGAACTGCCAAGCCATGCCTTCCCTGGACCGGAAACAAGCTTCCGAGGACCGGTTTCTGGCATTTCAGCTTTTTAATACAGTCACAGGTGTTGATAATCTCACATATTGAGTGACAACTTTACCAGGTACTAATTTGTCAGTGTTCCTAGATAGCAAAATGCATCAATGGATTAGGCAACAGAATTCACCAATTCAGCAAGGGCATTAATTTCCATAGGGAGTATATGTACAATGATGGTCCATCACAATGATTTGCATTAATGGCCCCACTCACTAACAGGATTTAAATGGCCCCTTTAAGTGACTGGTCCAATGGCCCAGCACAGTAGCACGCTTCATGGGCCTAACATAGTAACTAGCATTAAAGTCCCATTAGGTAACAAATGTTATAGGCCCCGCCATAGCAAGCATCAGTTGCCCACTCGAATCGGGGAACTGTGAGACTGATGCGGAATATGAACTATCATCATCAGCTCTTGGAGAGTACTAGTGATTTAAGGAGCTGTGCATACTCGCTTCTCAGGGATTGGTCTAGGTAACGGACCAGGTGGGATGACATGGGCCACATTCTGAGCTTAGGGAAATGAGCTGGCCAAACATCCCCACGCACATGGCCAAAGTCAAACATTGTAAACACCAACAGAGGGTTTCTTGCCAGCATCAGCCTGCAGAAGGTCTGCGCATGCATGACTAGAGCACTTTTTTCTCCCACAAAACTTTTGATCAGCTGTAACCTTACCTAGCCATTCCCGGAAAAATGTGCATTATTTAATATTAAAGTGCTGTGCATCATTAAGATGAAATCTAAAACAGTATTCCCTACCACTAAAGTGCAACCCCCCCACCCAAATACATTAATGGGACTGTCAAAATGGAATGGTACCACTGTTGAACGCATGATACAGACATTCGATGCCATCAGGGTCCTGAAGATGAACCATTGCTGAGGGGGTGATGTCATTATAGGCAGTGAAGGTCAGCTATTTTTGGGAGGGTGAAAAACGTTTGTAAGAACATAGTGCTATTTAAGTCAATAGGGATGAATCAGCATTTAGGTTATAACTAGTTTGTTATATTGAAGACAATTGAGGTAAGTCATTTTGTTTGTGTTTTTCTGAACTGTAATGCTGAGAAAGTTATTCTGGCTTATTAGAGGGAAATGTTGTTGCAGTCAATATGTGTGAACTAACATTTGAAGATTATCGCCACTGAAAAGAGTGGAGGTGAAAAGGTGTGCGGGCCATGAAGGTTTCTGAGAAGCAGAGGCTATTGAAGTCATTGTCCTCAAATCAAAATTTGGGCAATGTGGTATTTTGATGACATTGAGGTCAATAGTGATGAGCCATTGTTTGGAGTTTGGTGCTTCAGCAAGATGCGATTGAAATCAAGTTAATTGAAACATTGCCAGTAGGGTGATGTAACAGTTTGAGCTATCAATGTGGGGTATACCACCTTCATGCTGACTGCAGAAACATTTTGCTACCAAAATATCAAGTAAGACTGTTGGCGTGTGATTACGCACCGCCACACGAACGCACAGCCATATACACAATTTGCTCCAGAAACCGTTTTTCAATAACAGAATCCATTTATTCCACTTGTTTGTCTTGTGATTATTATTCAAAACGTTTTCCATACTTTCTCCATACACGTCAAAAGAGTCAGGATTCCATTTTTTTCAAATGCTGAAGAATTGCCCATCCAGGCCTTATTCAACAACACGCTGGAATACTTTTTCAATTCATCCAAGACAGCAACGTTTATTCACCCAATGCATTTCGGGCCGTTTGTGCCCTTCCTCAGGGGTATCTAGAATGTTAAAACAAACATCCACTTAACTCATTTACATAAAAAACCCAACTCTCTGATTCATTAAATAATAACAACACCATCTCCTTTCCCACCAAGTCTCATAAATGAACCACCCAAAAAACATTGTGCACAAATCCTGTGTATACAAACCCCATTAAAGTGCTAACTTATGCCAACTAAAACCCCAGTAATATCCATACTAAAGTCCTCGATATCAAACTCCCCCATCCAACCTTATACCTGTCCATAAAGTTCAACACTTTCTCAAGCTGTTTGTCCACCTCTCCCCTTCGTTAGCTCTGATTGTAAACAGGCCTCACGCCGCTTCATTAATACGCTCCCCCAGGTGTGGATCTTACAATTTAAACAACCCACCTACCTGCTGGCCCGCCCTGTAAGTACCAATATCTGTCATCAACATAAAGATAATACCGTGTCTCGCTAAACCTCACTTTCCATTATATTCCCCCTATTAACCTACACAACTAAAGAAAACATGTATAAAACATACATTGATCACCGTTAATAAAATCAACCTCAATATACATGTGGTTAAAATAATTTATGATCTCCAAAATTGTAAAGAGTCCATGCATAGAATGTTTGCAATTCGTTAACTTTGAAATGGAGTCACTCCCTTGAAACTCGATGTTTCAACTGCACCTTTTGACGCGATACCATACTTAATTTACACATTCTTAATCCACTCAACATTTTTTGGGGGCAACCATACGTCGGGGCCGAATTTCATTCAGAAATAATTGAAAAGGTATTCCAGCTTGTTGTTGAATAAGGCCTAGATGGGCAATTCTTCAGCATTTGAAAAAAATGGAATCATTACTCCTTTGACGTGTATGGAGAAAGTATGGAAAACGTTTTGAATATTAAACTAATAAACACAGGACAAACAAGTGGATTAAATGGATTCTATTATTGAAAAATGGTTTCTGGAGCAAATTGCGTATATGGCTGTGCGTTAGTGTGGCGGTGTGTAATCACGCGCCAACAGTCTTCCAGTATTTCACGATGGTGCCTGAGGGGCAGAGCAGCACACCACGAGCTGCACGCCAGATTTTGATTAAAAGCGTTCTTTAAAATGTGTGAACTTTGAAGATATCGAAAAAATTGGTGTGCATCCATCCACCTATGAGTAAACCACAATATCAAGGCCAACATAATTAGGACCAAAATATCAAGAAAAGTGCATATTAGAAAGAAAAGCAAAACCTACACTTACCAATGTGCACTTCCCTTCTTGATTTATTATTCCTCGAATATGTTTGCCACAAGGCTTAGGTAGCACCATGTTTCTGTATTCATATTTCAACCTACATTCTAATGGGGAGTGTGCATAATTGCTTCACCAGTGATGTAAGTGTGGGTGGTGTAGGCTTGTTGGCGAGGAATGCCTTAGAGTCAATAAAGCTTAGCCTTTTTTCACATTTTAAAAAGGATTTTTATCTGATTAAACTGTCTACATCTCATGTAAACTGGGCTAGCAATGTTTACTTATTTTTTTTCCGGTTATAAAAATGACAAACAGAATATATTCAACAGAGCTGCGGTTGAAAAGGGCAAGCAGTAGTGTTCGTCCATTGATGAATATAAAGTGAACCACTGCTGCTAGGGCCAACAGGCTCATTGAAGTATAAAGGGTAATGCCACTGAAGGAAGTGGGAGTGAGCAGGGATGTTATGAAAATTATGCCATTAAAGTCTATTGAGACATTTAATTTGTTTTGGTGGCAATGGAAATTAGGGTAGATGACAATTTGAAAAGGGTAAACAAACTCTATTCAAAGGTGAATTGAGAGTCAAGGGGTGCCTCGCCAATTTTGCAAACTGCATTCATCTCAGAATGCAACTCTTCTCATTGCTGAGCACCAGTAGGTTTGTTAATAAAACATATGATCCAAGTTCTGAGTGACAATTCAATTTGTAGAAATGTTCTCGTTTATTGAGAATGTCTTCTAATTTAAGATGTTTTATCCTGCCTCTCACCCCATGAGCAATAAGGGCCCTATTACACATTTGGCGGTCGTTTGACTGCTGTGCCGGAAGTGGCGGTCTGACAGCAGTAAGCCACCTGCCATATTACTAGTTGTGCAGATTGGCTTTGCGAAGACCGCAGCTGGGCCACCAGCACTGGCAGCACACTGCCTCTATTGGGTGGTACAGAGGTACAACACTGCCATACATATTATAAAATGACTTCCCGACGAGCCGACTGCCACCTAAAGGTCAATGTGACCGAAGTATTTGGGCTGCATACCCCTTTTCAGCTCTTCCCAGGACATTTAGACATGGATACCTTTCTCCAGGTCCCCCCTGCACAGAAGCATCTTCACCTTGAGGAATATGACCCCGTCTTCATCGAAGTACAGGCAAGTGCTGTCCCAGAAGTGGCGGTCTGACAGCAGTAAGCCACCTCCCATATTACTAGATGTGCAGATTGGCTTTGTGAAGACCGCAGCTGGACCACCAGCACTGGCAGCACACTGCCTCCATTGGGTGGAACAGAGGTACAACACCGCCATACATAATATAAAGTGACTTCCCGACGAGCCGACTGCCACCTAAAGGTCAGCGTGAACGAAGGATTTGGGCTGCATACCCCTTTTTAGCTCTTCCCAGGACATTTAGACATGGATACCTTTCTCCAGGTCCCCCCTGTACAGAAGCATCTTCACCTTGAGGAATATGACCCCGTCTTCGGCAAAATACAGGAAGTGCTTTGATACCATGTTCCCATTACCAGCACTGCCCACAAATGGGTTGGACTCCGGAAATGGGTACATTGACCACCATCACAAGACTGACGCAGCCACACCACCTGCCCATCAGGAAACTCGTAATAAGGCCACAGGCGCAGCTGTCTCCTAGCAGTTGCGGGTTATGTCCTTCAGTGATCGGACCGCCAAACTCGTAGGAAGGCCCTAAGTTCTCCTCATATCCTCTGTGGATCTCCTCAACATGTGATCTTGGCCTCCTTATCCTCGGTGCCTCCCCAAAATAATGAATTAAAAGAAAATGAATGCTAGCTAAGAGTTTCTTCCCAGGACTGCTGGAAATGCACATACATGGTATGCTACGTTACAATAGTACAGTGCAGTGAATCACTCAAAGACATAAATGTCCTCTGGAGTACTTGACATCCAAAGGAGAACATAATTTAATCAATCAAAAAGCACGTTTTATCTGGTGCAGGGATACTTTGTCACCAAAAACACAAAACTCTGGCCCTAATCTTTTAATTGACAACTTAATGAATTCTGCAATTTATACCAATTGAACCAAACATAATAATTTTGCGCGCCTAACTAAAAGCTCTATTGGGCCGCTTTGATTAAAACGTCTTTTCTTTTCCACCCTATGTTGGATTTTTGCTGCTGAAATGGAGTTGTAACGTGTCAGACTCAGATATCCTGTTTTTATCAAGCCAAAGCTTGTTGTCAATAAACAGAATTAACTTCGGCAAATTGCTTACAAGGCGAAAGATGTTTGGTACATCGCAGTATATACTGCTGACAATTCTCCAATACTTTCTACAGTACTATATACATTTGTCAAGGTGGCATGCTGTTAGAGTTATGTTGATGGCAATAAAGGCTGACATCAGCATTAAAGGTGCTTGTTGAAATCCCAGTGTATCATTTCCTGTCTTAAGAGAGGATATGACCGTTTTGCTATTATGTGGTCTAGTGGCAACAATTTAGACCTTGCAACATAAAGCTCTAGGTTCTAATAATGACTTCTACACTCTTATAGTAAATTCAGGGCTTCTCGCTGTTTCTCCCTGTGCCTCAAATTGCAAATAACTAATGTAAAAAATAACTTATTATTGTACTTTCTTATTTATATGTTGACACCGATACTGTGATACTACTGCCCATCATACGTGCATGAGTCACACCCCATAAGCCATACTGTTTTATGCATGCATGCCTTTACCACACAATTATGTAAGTATTGGTAAGTATTGTTAAGTATGCATTAAGTTTGGTAAGTATTGGTAAGTGTGAAGGTTAAGTTGGATTTTGATTAAGGGAAGTAGGAAGGGCTACTTTTTCCTAAACTAAACGAGTAATTTTTTTAATGAAAAGAATTGGGGGTGAGGAGGGGTTTAGATCCTAAATGTTAAAAGTAATTAGAAATATTTTGATTACATATTTGAGGTAAATGTTAATTTTTCCGTAGATTAGGAAAGGACATTCGAGGTTTACCCCCTAAACGTTAAGCGTAATAGGAATATTTTTGATGTATTTAAAGAAGGGGGTTGGAGAGTTTACACCCTGCAATCCTGGCAATGCCGCCACGGAAAGGCATGTTCAAGACACATTCTAATGTGGCTGGCGGTGTCTTTCAGACACTGCCATCATATTGAACACTTTTCCGCCCGGTCAACATGTGGACCAGGAGGAAAAACAGCAGACGGTCTTTCCGTCCGCCGCGGACCCCCAGCCATTGTAATATGGCGGGGGGGTCTTTTCTGCAGGTTGGCTGGCGGATCGCCCCCGCGGGGTGGCGGTTACTACCGCCGGCCCGGCAGGGCGATCCACCCACCATCCTAATGGGGCCCTAAGTGTCATTCAAAAATACTGAACTATTAGTAGATTTTAGTAGATACCCATCAGGGGGATATGTATACCCTAACGACCCAATAAAGGCAGACAAAATAAAAACTATACATTTTATATGGAAAGCCATGCATAGTCTTTCATTTCTTTTTTTCCCTTTTTTTTATACATTTTTTATTGAGCAGAACATAGTTAAGGTACAATTCATGAATGAACAATTGAGCAATGGAAATAAATACAACATTTTAAAAGCCTCTTCTTCTATTAGAGCAAAACTAGATAAGAGACCGAATTAAAAAGGGGGAGATTTAAAATACTTAAAACTCATAAGCAGTCATTGTTACAAAAAATATTAATTTTCAAATACAAGCAATGTGCAACATCCGCAAATTTCGATCATAATGTGCTAGTGCAAAACAGTGCAGTCCAACCTAGAATAAAGTGCTAGTGCTAAGAAATTTACAAGAATTTAGATATTACACTTATGACTTGTTGATTGAATCTCCCAACCTTTCAAGACTGCTTTTAAAATCGTATAAATTTAGTTTTAGTATTCAATCTGATTTCTAGCTTAACCCCCCCCTTTATCTCCCCCAGATTCTCAAAATACTTCCAATTTCTTTCAAAACTCCTGACTGCTCCCACTCTGCTAGCATAAGCTTTTTCAAAATTCCATGACCTCCTCAATTTGTTAAGCCATTTTAGATGGGATGGAAGCTCCTTAGATTTCCAATTTTGGAGTATTAGGGAGCGAGCAACTGCACAAGAAATAAACACAAATATTTCCTCATCATCTTTGAGAGTACCTCTATCTTTGGATATACCAAAGAGGGCCAATTCGACTGAGGGTATTAATGCTGTCCCTGTAGCCGCCTCAATGTCTGTGAGTATGGCCTCCCAGAAAGATTTCAATTGGGGACAAGTAAAACAAATATGAAGCCAACCCCCCTGGCCTGGCATCTAAAGCACTTATTCTCGACCTCTGGGAACCTTTTCTCAAGTGCTTCCGGGGTCCCGTACGCTAGCCAACGGGACAAGAAGGCCATCATCTTGAAATTAGCAGCACGTAATGATGTATAGCCTAGCAAAACTTATGATTTCCCATTCCTTATGTGTTAAGTTGCATTGTGTTAAGTTGGTTATTTTATCAAGATGGCTGTCCGCGAGGTCTAATTGCCCGGCACAATGGACCTCTTGTACCAATTTCCTATGCCGCTAATTTTGGCCTCATAAAGGAGTGTTACCAACTCGCACGTTGAGGGGAGAAGTCCACCAATAGTTCTTCTCAGGAAGTAGACAATTTGTAGATATTCAAAAAGCGTTGGTTGCCCGGGAGTGATTATTCCAGCCAGCACTTCTTGCCACAAGATAATTCTATTCAGAACATAGAAGTGCCTTAATTCCCCAAATCCCAAATTCTCCCAATTCAATATTTGACTGTTACTAATTTGGAGACCCAGACAAAAACATTCTTGTAAGTTTAAAAAATGGGAAGCTGAAGAACTAAGATTTTTCTTGAAAAAGGACTGTAATCTTGATAAATATTCTCTCAAGGTCTTGTATCTCGTCCTTTTGGGGAGTTTTGCAATCTTTAAAAATACCTGGGTTTGAGAATCGGATTCTTGTATCATTTTTACTAAGAATAAGCTATCTCGATTGTTTTTTGAGCCTATCAGACCTGCCACTAGATCAAGAAAGGCTGCCTCGTAGTATGTTTTTAAGTGTAAAGAGCAAGCCCCCCCTGCTCAACTGGAAGTTGGATCACGGATAGCTTTACCCTAGGGGTTTTACCCCCCAAACAAAACTTCTGATCATAGATTCGATGTCTTTAAAAAAGATGGAATTCAATTTAATAGGAGTGTTACAAAACAAAAATATTAATAACGGTAGAATCGACATCTTGATCAGAGATATCCTACCAATCAAGGTAAGAGGGAGTAGAAGCCATTGGGATAGAAGATTCTTGATTTTATTCTTCATTCTCACATAATTAAGGAGATAGAGCTGATGATATTCGCAGGTCACATATATGCCTAGATATCTAATAGGGTCTCGGTTTGCAGCCTGGACACGTAAACACAATGAGAGATGGCTGAGACTGGTGTTTAAAGCGAGAACCTCCATTTGTTTAGCATTTATTTTGTAACCTCCTATTTGTTCATATGCTTTGAATTCTTTTAATATGATTTCTGTATTCTCCTTGTTTGGCTTTACGTAGAGGATAATATCATCCGCGAAAAGCTTAAGCTTCGCCATCCCGGAGATAGGGGGGAGAATGTCGGAGTTGTTTCTAATTTTAATAACCAAGGGTTCAATAAAAAAATTAAAAAGAAGAGGAGATAAAGGGCAGCCCTGCCTGGTCCCGCGATTGACTTGGATTGAACCAGCCTTTTCCGAGTTTATTATAACATGTGCTGAAGCACCTTGATAAATGTTCTGCAGCATCTTAATCACTTGTTCAGGAAATCCGAATTTGGTAAGGGAATAGAACAAAGTTGCCCAATTAACTAGGTCGAACGCTTTTTCCGCGTCGACCATTAAAATGCAGGCAGGGGTTGAATTAACATTGAAATAGTCTAGTGCCTGAATTAAAATTCGGTGTTGGAAGCCATAACACGGCCTGCTATGAACCCTGACTGATCGCTATGTATAACTTCCTGCGCAGCATACATAAAATGATGTGCCCAGATTTTCATTAGGATTTTATAGTCAGAGTTCAAAAGGCTAATCGGCCTGTAAGAATTAATATCTTCTGGACTTTTGTCTTTTTTAACAAAAAAAAATTATTGTGGTTTCCTTAAAGGACACGGGTACCACTCCTCCTAGCTTGATGTAATTAAATAGATTCATTAGGGGGTTACTAGCTCTTTTAAAAAGGTTTTGTAGAATTCGATTGGGAACCCGACTTGCCCACAGGCTTTCGCCCCTGGTGTTGCCTTAATAGCATCTGCTATTTCCCCTGTATTAATTTCAAGCCCAAGTTGTAAAACCAAATTGGGCGTAATCTTAGGAATATCTATGTTCATAAAATAGTCCTGTATCTGACCTTCCCCTACTTGATATTCAGTGGTGTATATATGACAAAAATGCTCCAGAAAAAGCTCTTTGGATCAGACTGTTATCTACTATCTCTTGGCCATTTATCGGATCTCTTATTTTGACTATCGCGGCAGACTCTTGTTTTTTTCTCACAGAGTTCGCCAAGAGCTTTCCTACCAATTGGCTATCCTCGTATATCCTTTGTTGGAAGGTTCTAGAACTGTTAATCTCTTCCAGTACAAACAAGTCCCTTAACTCCGCCTTTGCTTGCTCCAGGTGATTCGGGTGAAGGAGGAACTGTAAAACATATTCTTTATCTACAGCCTTTTGGAGTGTAGATAATTTTTGTCTCCTCTTTTTAGCCTGGGCAGATGTAAAGGATACTATCTGACCGCGCGCTGCCTCCTTAAATCCCTCCCAGACCGAGAATGGTTCTGCCGAGTCATTGTTGATTTCAAAGTACTCCGTGATCCATTCTCCATAACCAACCACCCAGTCCTGATTCTGGAGCAGGGTACGGTCCAGCTGCCACCTGGACTGGTTCCTGCCCCTACCTCCTAGATTAACTTCCAGCTCTATCTTCCCATGATCAGAAAAGGGATTGCATCCAATAGATGAACTTATAATCTGAATCGATCTAGATATCAAAAAGTAATCGATTCTTGATGCCGTCTGGAAGCGGTGTGAGTAGCAGGTGAAGGATGTCCCTTCTGGGTTCACTGCGGGCCATGGATCTATAAGTTGGTATTCTAAGATAAAGGCACCCACAACCTTTTTAGTATTAGGTTTTAGTTGTTTCTTATTTTTATTACAGGTGTCTTTTTTTAAATCTTGTATGTAGTTGAAATCTCCTCCCATGATAATCTGCCCAGGAGCCCCCCTGAGAAGATCATTTATTTCTAAAATACTAGAAACCTCGTCGGATATTTGCCCATAGTAGTTTACAAAGTTCATTACTTTCCCTTGAATTTTAGTTGCAACCCATAACCATCTACCCTTAGGATCCCTTCTCATTTTTAAAATTTCACAGGATAGTCTCCTAGAGAAGTAAATTGCAACGCCTCTCTGGGCTACCCCAGCTGACGCAAAAAACACATGAGAGAAATATTTCTGGATGAATAAATTGGGGGTGTTGCTTTTTAAATGGGTCTCTTGGAGAAATATCACATAGGGATTCTGAGAGACTGCCCATTTTATGAGGGCGCCATATTTTTGTTTATTTAAAACACCATTGGCATTACCTGATAGGATACTACATTTGTTCATTTCCATATTAAAATTCTCACATTTTTAACTCCTACATTCAAGATTTGATACACACCCTGCCTACGACTTCTGCTTTATTTAATGCTTTCACTCCAACCCCCCCTTTCCCTTCCCTAGTGAACCCCCACCCTCCCCTGGAATGTGGCACCTTCCATCCCTCCCACGCTGACCACATTTCCCCCCCTCTACTGACCTGGGTGTCTTCTTGTCACACCCTGAGTGACCCTAAGAGCCCGATGCCCCCCTCGACAGACAGACAAGAAAATTGATTCTATTCTATTACAATACCGAAAAATACGACTAATTTCCACTTTTCCACAAACTCAACCGGTATAATTCAACAATCTGATACTTATTACTCAGACATTTGTCTCTGAAGAAATTTCCTTAAGGAGAGACTGAGCTTCTTCAAGGTCGGAAAACATATAGAAGTTTCCCTTCACAAGCACTTTTAACTTAGACTGCTGAGCAATTGAGGCTTGAGCGCCATTCATTTTAAACAGGTGGAGAATTTTGACAAATTCTTTCCTGGGGCGCGCTGCTGTAGCAGTCATGTCGGAAAAAATTCTGCATTTAATTGTCTCACTGACTGAAAATTGCCTTTGTTGAAATGCCTTAGATAGAGTCTCTTTCTTAATCCTATAGTCTGCGGTTCATCAGAATAGTTCTAGGAAAAGTTGAGTTTGCGAACCTCTGTGCCGGGACCCGATGAGCTCTCATAATGGTTAGATCTCCCTCAAACTCTGGTAGTACTTTTGGTGAATAAAGGAGTTAACCCACTGGAGCGTATTTGAGCCTTCCAGTCCTTCAGGTACCCCCACTATCCTAAGATTGGATCTTCGGGAGTGGTTCTCAAGCTGCTCGAGTTTGCTTTCAAGTTTACTTTCCAGGAGGCTCTTTTTACTTGCAGTCTTCTTGGCTTCAATTCTTGCTTGATTGATATGATCTTCAAGAGCCGATATTCTTTCCTCCGCCTCGTTTAATCTGGTAGGGAGTCCTTGCATCGATTCTTCGAATTTCTCCAGTCTAGAATGCAAAGCGGCTATCTCGACTTGCTGATTCAACTTTATCTCACGAATCTCACCCAAAATTAAATTTAACATCTCGCGAATGTCCATTTGGTAACTCATTTCCTTTTCGGGGCTGCCACTCTTCCCATTTTGAGGAAGCTGAATCGCTGATGCTAAGATTACAGGTGATGAACCCCTTAAGTCCCCTTCTTGAGGCAGTCCGGCAGGTGGGCAAGGGGGAGGTTGAAGAGCTACAGCTGATGAATAACTCTGCTCGGATAGTATGTCTATTCTTGGATCTTCACTGATCATGATCGGACTTTCTTCCGCTTCGGAAACTACACCACTTAGTTGAAGCCTTACTGTCGCCACAGAGCCACTTGACCTAAACAGTGAAGGAGCTACAGATGTAGTTTGTGATATAGTCTCAGGCAATTGTGCGGGGGAGTCATTCACTACCACTGCTGCTGGAGGTGACGCTGGAGTTTCAGCATTTTTTTCGAGCAGGGCCCCTGATAATTCGGGAGTGCGCGCAATCTTTTTTTCGAATAAGTGAAAGTCTCTTAACTCCTTCACTCTGCTCGTATGTTTCCCGCCTGGAGCTGACTCAACCCCCGCATCATTTTTGGGTGATGCTGAGGTATTTTCCGTCACATCTTTTTCTCCTACTTCTCCTGGTTCTCCTACCCTTCCATTGGGAGGAGAGGTTAGAGTGGTGTGGCGTTCATGTTCATAGCTTTCAGGCGTAGAGTCCTTCCCCAACACAGGAGAAACCGAGCTTCCTTCTCCTTTTTTGGCCTTCTCCCTTTCTTTAGCAGCTAGCCATGCAGCTTTTCTGGCTAAGGCTAAGCGTGTTTTGCTTTTAACGGGCTGTTAACTCCATTTTAGCAGTTTTATTTACATCCTCACTGTCTTCACTGTCTTTCAATAGCCTCGAATGTCCCCTCGCGCAGTTCAGGATTATATCAAGTCCGCGGAGCAGAACAACAAAAGCAATCAGTCTTTATGTCCCTTTTTAGCTCCCCCTTGCCTCACCTTTCACTTGAAAAATAAATGCTGGACAGCCTGCCTCTTTGCTTATTTCTCCGAGGGGGCTGACGAGGACCTCCTTCTGAAAACGGCTTTGGAATGCGGTCTACTGCTTCATGTTCAAGCAGCCACAAGCCGCGGATCTTGACTGAGGAAAATACGCCGAAACAGCACCTCGCGCGCAGCCACGAGGGAAGGTGAGGAGGGTGCTCGCACGGAAAAAAGACATCCGATCCAGTCCTCTCCCTGCCACAACCTGCAGTCACTCCGGGGGAGTTCCAAATCACAGGGGGCCGCAAACTTAGTTTAGCTCGCGGCTCGTGTCCTTACACCTCCGCTTAGCACCGCTGAACGCCATTGCCGCGGAGGTTCGCACTGTTGAGGGTGGACGGGGCCAAGAGTCGTGACGGCTATCCGGAGGCGTGGCGCTCTGGAGCCATCCCTCTCTTTCATTTCTTAAAGATATCTTATTCAACACTTCAAAAGAGTCTTTTTGCCAAAAATTAGATCTTAAAAAACAGAAACATAAAAGCACAATTTTTTAAGTAAGTTAAAGTAGTTTAAAGGGACTCTAAGAGTAATCTATTTAATCAAAGGTAGTTTAAAATAGTTCAGACTCATCAAAACCAAAAATTCTAAAATGAAAAATTTAGTTTTTAAAAATTCCAAGCAGCAGTTAACTTCTTCATCGGGAATTTTAGTCAGCATTTTTTTATTTCATAGTGAATAAATGAATTGAATCTTTAGTGTCTGATTCATAAACATCATTACAATCAAAATACAATATAAAACAGTGTGCACATTAATTTGTAAATGATTGAGTTAAAAAAGGAAATGTAAAAGCAGAACCAGTTAAAAGTTTAATCAGATTCAAAACAATTATGCTACACATATTGCGATGAATTAGGGATAACATGCCATACTGGAACATTTATATCACATAAACACATAATTAAAGTAGCATTTTATTGTACTAATTACATATCATATTGGGGCATTCTTACATTTACATCTCATGATCAAATACAACTAAAACACTGTAATTCTATGAGCAAATAGATGTTCAATAAGCTGCTTCCATAGGTATAGGTCAATACAGCTGTCCAAATCAGTTATTGAAATTTAACGGGCCACATCAATAAAGTGCCTAGTATTGTTAAAGTTACATTATATAAATCATATAAAATATAAAGTCTGCAGTTCAGCTAACATATTAGGGTTCACAAAGTGCTACCATACAAAAAAAAGGAATAAATTAAAGATCAATAAAGTGCCTCTATATCAATAAAGTGCCTCCGTGCTTACATCTCAATGAGGTAGTATATGTTTAAAATCACATTTAACGAGACAAATAGTAAAATAATATACTCTGTGAATCAATGAGTGGGTGACATTTCAATAAAGTGGTTCTGTGCATATGAGTCATAACTGCATTCAACATCAGTTTACTGGGTATTTTGAGCCCAGATTGATTAACTGTCACCGCACTTACACTTCAAAACTCTATTCCAACTTGATTTTGAGAACTGTCAATCAATAAACAGATAGGTAATCATACATTCAAATCATTACTGCTTTCCATATCATTCTACGGGAATTTTTTTGTCTGATTTTAACATGTTATCTCCTATGAGAATAAACATAATGAATTGAATTGGGTGGGTTGATTTCATGGAAAAGCAGAGTATAATTGCTTGACAACACGTTCTAACCCCATGTTTTCTGAAGACAGATTTCAGTAACACTTGCCGCTCCTGTCATAGTCTTAGTCATAATTCATTTGTGATTTCACTTCATGGTTGTTCTTGTAAATCTCCAAACAAAAATCGAAGACTTCTTGCATCAATGTATTTTTTATCTGGTTCAATCTTTGTCATATATGCCCATTCATGAGCTGTATACTTCTAGTTTGGCACTACTATTATTGTTGATTTTCTTGTTGCAGCACTTGTTGATGTATCCACCTCTGTTGATTCTTCAGCATTTATTTCAGACTGTTCATCAGCATCTTTTCCACCTACTGTGTCAGCTGATTTTTCACTGCTTTGCTGAGAATACCTGTGTGATACTCTGCTTCCTTCTTTCACAGTTTCAAATAGGTCCACTTGATTCAAACTTCCATCCATTTCTTTTACTTGTTTTGTTCAAGACTGATGAGTCTCAACCTCTTCTTTGTTTACTATTGTCTGATTTGTTTGATCTTTATTTGCTTGAACATTTTGACAATTTCAAGTTTGACTTTCTTAATTCAGTTTTTCTTATTATTTCTTTTGCTTTCCCTCCACTTCATCCATGTATCAAATGTGATTGTTGCCTTGGGATTAGAGCTTATTTCACTACTTCTTCATCTGGAGTACACACACCACAACTCCAGGCACAACATGCTTCTTCACAAGGACCTGGTCTACTGGCTCCAGATCATGGCACTATTGGAAAATTGCAGAAGGTGTTGATAGTTACACCTCATGAGACACAGAGCATGCTGTATCAGTCAGGCTTTTACAGTAATCAGCGGCAGCCGTTACAGATAAATGTGGTGGGGCGGAGAGGGAAGGGGGGAAGTCGACATACGATGGAATACGTATAACTAACTAAATAAATAATACCTATTCCATTCTCCTTCGGTGTCCCCCCGCCCCACAGCACTTACCTGAGTTGGTCACCGCTGGCAGTAGTCCAAGATCAATCATCAGTAAAGTTTATCAAAGCTGTTGATTGCATTCCTGGAAGTCTCATAGCTCTTCCCAGGTAGACTTCATGATGGCTCATTCCAGTAACTTTTGAGGGCTACATCTCATTCTTAGCACTAATTTAAAAAAAGAATATCGCCATTTCAGAGAAGTTTAAGCATATACTTTCTAGGTGTGGGCTGAACTTTCACACAGCTGAATTCCGTGGAGTTACATAAAAACTCAGCGGAGTTCTGCAAACGAGCAGAAAATATGGATGTTGTGCTGCTCAACCTGCAATTTAGAGGTAGGAGCGCAAGTAGTATTGAAAAATCAGCGTGAATGGCACCACGCGGTGCACAAGAGCACACAGACATTCAAGCTGATTCTGCTGCAGTACCAAATCAACTTGAATGGCTGCAAATCTACTTGAGAAGCAGCCCTTTCACCACGACTACCCTCATGTTAGAAAATAGCAGTAAGGGGATGCCAAATCTTGATCGTATTTCAGAAGCATCGTGAGAAAAGAATTCACAGCTTGGCAATTGTAGGGATTACAAGAGTAAGACAGAATTGGCAAATTCTGCCAATTCCGCTGGCAGAATGAAACATTCCACCCACAGCTTATACTTTTGCCATCCTGTTTTTCAAAATACCATTGTACCTTCTAATAACTTCTGATGGTTCTGGATAACTATAATGGATCTTCTGGTCTATATTTCAAGGCCAACAAAATTAACCTATAGCCTTGGGAAGGAATGAGCTGACTTCCCTTCATGGCTTATTTTTACATCTGTTTTCTTTCCTGTGTTGTTTTTCTGACGCATTATATATCTGTGAGAGAAATCTTCTGCAACTGCTCATAAAATTAGGATTAAAGGTCAGTGAAAAAGACTCACCATATGCGATAGCAATGAATCTGGCAAGACAAATCTAATTATCATATTTCTTAAACTTGTCTGGATGTTCCTTTCATATTGCATTTTCCCACTTTTTTCCTCCCATCTAACATTTCGTTTTGATCAACTTTTCACTTCTCCAATGTTTGCATTGTCATACAGGTGAAACATGATTAACTTTGTTGGCTGAATGTTCATCAACTGTGTCCATAGACACTGTAGTGAATGTCACAGCATTGTGAATTGAAGCTCCAGTTGAGGTCATGAAACCACATTGAAACCACATTAAGACTACAACTGACCTGGGTCACAAACAACACAAAAACAATTTTGACTATCAGTGTAGATTGCAGTACTCAAATAATTGGCTGTGGAACAAGCTCTTGTTACCTCAATAAATTCAGCCACTGGTGCCAATGTAACATTGAACAAGTACAATGCCTCAGCAAAGTATGTCAATGCAAACATTGCAAGTGCTATTTGTAATTTGCCTTGGACACCCCTCAAGCATGAACCACCCACTAATGGAACCAAATAAGCCAAAACCTGAAAGTAAGCTCCTGGTGCACAATTCTATCAAACGCACACACTCATGTTCATCCATATCCGGTACATAATTGACATTTTTTAAATCACTTCGAAAGCATAAAAGGGGTTACAGGATTTATTATGAGAAATATAACTGGATCTAGAGTTTCCAAAATATATGCCATAGGTATTTTATACTGCTATACCAAACAGAAAAGGATCAACTTTGGTGCCATGACAAATTAAATAAAATAATTTTTCCGTCAGGGACACAACACAAAGCATATTTTAGGTCCAGGAAGGCTTTTATGCACTCACATTCCATGGTATAGAATTTGGAATATCACTATTTGTCAATCTCTGTAAAGGTTTGGCAAGCAAGGAAAAGTTGGGGTTCCACTGACAACAGTAGCCCACAATTCCTAGAAGCATTCCCACTGCTGTCTGTGTTGCTGGCAGATTCATTCGAAAAATTGCAGATATATGATATTTGGACACGTTCCTCACTCCTTTCTTAATCTAATGTCCAGATTTAATAACTTCAGTCTCACAATACTTTCAAATTGTGGTTCACTGACAGAATATCGATGTAAAAAAATAGATGTAAAAGATAAAGATGAAAAATTATAGAATCCAAAAATATAGACTCCCTATACTTAAACAGGTAAGTATAAAAATATTGGGGGGAAATATTGATGTCAAAAACATAGTGTCAAAAATATCGATTTTCATATATATATAAAATAAAATAATAAATATTAAATATGTCAAATAATAAAATTAATCAAAAATTAAAGTCGATTTAATATATGTTTTAACAAATATAACAAATAAACGTAATAAAAAAAATAATATATATATAAATATATATATATATATATATATATATATATATCTATATATATATCTATTACCTACTGGCGGTCGCCAGTAGGTATATATAGTTAGGATTTTTTCTCTATGGGTTTTTTGAAAATTCTATGTCTAATAACTTTGGCGTTTGTGGACGGAATTGGCTGAAATTTTCAGGAAAATGGCACATTTTGTTTCTGAGCAGCCCTTGAAAATTTGGGGGGGGTTCGTCCAGTGGGGGCCGAGAAAAAAGGGGGGTCCCAAAACGTGTTTTTAACATTGAGTTTTCCATAGGGCGGTTGGCCTCACTTTTAGCCCGAACGGCTGAATGGATTTGCACGAAACTTGGCAAAATTGTAGGGACTGGTAGCCCGATGTGCCTTTTGTAGGTCTCAATATATGTGCTCCAGTGGATTTTGAGAAATTAACGTTTAAAAAAAGATATATATCTGTAACAGCGGACCGGGCAGCGCACTGGTTCGCGGACTTTTCGCGCAACGGAGCTTTGTGAAGCGAAGCTGATTGGTTCTCCGGCGTCTGTCAACATTCCAAACAGTCCGTAGCGGCCGCCATCTTGTCTCTCGGTAGGATCGAGAGACAAGAGGAGGTCAAAACAAAGGGGGAAATAACTATAAGGGGGCATAGTAGATCCTCGCTGACCCCCTAGGTTTGATGTGGAGGTTTTAAAAGGGCCCCGCGGGGCAAAAAAAAATAATAATAATAATAATTGAACGGCTGAATGGATTTGCACGAAACTTGGCAAAATATTAGGGACTGGTAGCCCGATGTGCCTTTGCTAGGTCTCAATATATGTGCTCCAGTGGATTTTGAGAAATTAACGTTCAAAAAAAGATATATATCTGTAACAGCGCTCCGCTTCGCGTAACGGAGGTTTGCGAAGCTGATTGGTCATTCTGTCACTGGGCTATAGTTGGGCTACATCTGGCTGATATTTGGGCTACATTTGTTTTTTTGTGTGTCTGGCGGCCATCTTTGGGCTACATTGGGCTACATTGGGCTTCATTGGGCTACATTCGGCTAATTAGCAAATAGCTCATCGCAAACTAGGAATGGTAAAGAATCGCTATTTATTCCTTAAAGTTCGCTATTTAGGAAATGCAAATAACTTTGATGATACATATGGCGGTTCATCTCTAACAAGATAAGGAGCATAGGGATACATTTATGATGACTGGCGCATCACCAGGGATGTGTTAGTCATTTTGTGCCGCTGTTCCGTCACCTATGGTGTGCTGCATTTACAATGCGGCGCATCATGGGGCAAAAACAGCACAGATGCGTGATGTATCTGTGCCGTAAAGGTGGCGCATTGCTGGAGTTGTATCGCAAGTGTGATGAAGCTCCAGCAAGGGTCGGGGGTGCCCCTGTCGCAGGGTTTCTGTTCTCACACAGAACTGTGGACAGAGGATTGGAACCTCGGCGAATGCATTGCTGGAGTTGTATCGCAAGTGTGATGAAGCTCCAGCAAGGGTCGGGGGTGCCCCTGTCGCAGGGTTTCTGTTCTCACACAGAACTGTGGACAGAGGATTGGAACCTCGGCGAATTAGGGTGTCCCAAAACTCACGTTAGTAATCAAAAACTCCTTAGCAAGCTAGGTACAGTGTCACATTGGATATAACAAACTCTCAATGTTTAGACAATCCAGAATATGAACTTATAGTACCTCAGGATACGTGGAACTCATGAACAGTCGGTCGTTATAGATTTCTTAGAAACCAGAACATGGAGTTAAGAAGAACAGATGTGTATTTGAAATGTTTATTTACTAATGCCGTCTTCTCAGGCGTAGTACCTTAGATAATAAAAGTACACATATTATCAGTAGCAAAATTACCAGCATAGTTACTAGTACATAAAAAGTGAATGGTGATAGTATGTTAACATGCTGTAAATGAATAAGAGTTAGCAACACTTATAAGCAGCCGCGGGCCGTGGAGGGAGTTACGGTGAGGCAGGGAGGCGGGGAGGGGGAGAAGCAGGGTGGAGAATACAAGTACACATATTATCAGTAGCAAAATTACCAGCATAGTTACTAGTACATAAAAAGCGAATGGTGACAGTATGTTAACATGCTGTAAATGAATAAGAGTTAGCAACACTTATAAGCAGCCGCGGGCCGTGGAGGGAGTTACGGTGGGGCAGGGAGGCGGGGAGGGGGAGGGGCAAGGTAGAGAGGGCTCCACCCTGCTTCTCCCCCTCCCCGCCTCCCTGCCCCATCGTAACTCCCTCCACGGCCCGCGGCTGCTTATATCTCACCCTCCCTAATACACATATTATATTATTTGCTAAGAAGGTCTCTTTGTGTTGGTTTAGGGCGTGCCCATACTTTAGTGTCTTAGATTTGAAGGAATCACATCAGCATACACCAGCTCTCTCTTCATGTGAACCGCATCAACTGTTGTGTATGTGTGTTCGGCAAAGCAATATAAAACCCGCCTCATGCCCAGAATTGGCAGAAGTTGCACTTATGTTATGAGTATGAAGTCGTGGAGATCAGACCTCATAACAATTCTGTATCGTGTTGTTCTTGAAACTTTAGCACTCGCTGTACAGATATAGTTTAACAAGTAAAGCAGATAGTAGACCAATAACATATTATTCTCATGTAAACCACGATGAACTACTAGGTGGAAAGCTAAAGCAACAACTAAGTGTCGTGTGCAGAAGTTGCAAAAAAGGAAAAATGGCGTTTAAACCGGTAATGAGCCCATGCTAACTTAACACGGTGTAAAGATATCCAGGACCTAGATGACACCTCCTCATGATCCGGAAACGAACTGAATAAGATAATAGAAGTGCCATCTCATGAGAGCAGATTGCAAGTTTATATGTGGACGGTCCGCAAGGTAAAGCATTAAAAACTAGGAAAATTTAATGCTAAAGAAAAATAAAACAGCCAAGTACTTTATCGAGTCTTAAGCCAATAGGCAAGGTAAATAATAAAAACTTGACAAATAAGTCAATGAATTGTCAATGAAATGCTAGTACTCAGCATATCAAACATGAAAAAGGTCTATGACATAACTGTGTATGCAAAATAAGCTGCAACAGCCTCCAATAGGAAGTCACCGTCTTCATCCGAAAACAGTTCAGCCATCCAATTTAAAAGCGGAAAAGAACATACGTGCTCTCCCAGCACCGGATCCTCTATCACCATCAGAGGACAGCTCGGTGGGTTTTCAAGAAAGCTCTGTTCCAAGAAAGACTGTGCTGCCGCCAGTAAATTCCAGGGACCAAGTAGTCCATGCATCAATGCCACAGCCATAATCCTTTCGCCAGGACAAACCAACTCGTGAGTAATGATAGGAGTCATCAGCTGATTAAAGTCGACGTCAGGAGAAACCGGTCCGCAGAGACACAAATCAATGGCCCAATCGAAATCACAGGTCAGGCAGTGAAATACAGGCTGGACACAGGTGAAGTAGGAGAATCGAAAAGATAATCCATATGCCGTGCTTAATATCGCCAACGGCATTGTGCCATAATATTCTAGCATGCGATTGCGGAACAGTGTCAGCAGCTGCAGGGTCGGAGGTTGCATAGGAGGGACATCCATATTTAAAAATGTAAAAAAGCACAAGAGCGTCCGCTGGTAATGCAAGTAAAAATGCCAATCTACGAACCAGAGTGCAGAAAATACAATGAAAGGAAGCAGGGATGACTCCAAAGATTTTCTCAAATGAAGTCACGAGACCACTGGTAACAACTTTAAAAAAGTGTGCCAGGGACTTTGTGGAGGATGCGTTAAAGATAGTCGGAAACATGTTGCTGAAATTGAAAGGCAAATCTTAATTGAAAAGGGTGTGCACCTCTGTATGGGTGTTCGCTATGTGAAGTACGAAAGTTTCACGGGCCGAACTCAAGGCCACCTCTCTCTGAGACAAAAGAGCTCTTATTCTTGCCATGCCGTTGAAACGTGTCCCAAGGTTGGTATTTGTGGCCAGATTGAAAACTCCCTATGTTCATGTGTGGGAGGAAATAGAACATTTCTGCAGCAAATAACCCGTTCACTTACTGTTAGGATAAAAGGAATACTTTTAATTAACTCAGAACAATCTTCATTATTGAGCATCAAATAACTACCATTTTCCAACAACTTGAACGTGGGGATGATAGCAGGAACTGGCGTGCCTTGCAACACGCAAGCCATATTTGGTCGGTGTTTGTTGCATGAACCGTGTAACTGTATGTGCCTACACA
This sequence comes from Lissotriton helveticus, assembly GCF_964261635.1. Lineage (NCBI taxonomy): Eukaryota > Metazoa > Chordata > Amphibia > Caudata > Salamandridae > Lissotriton > Lissotriton helveticus. Next base: position 531,570,199 of record NC_136065.1, read on the forward strand.
TTAGTGAATGATCTGGCGTCTCAGTGCATTCCTCTCCATTCAGATAAACTTCTTGATCATCTTTGAAACATCTGTATGTGTATGGAAGCGACCAGACCTCATGAAGAAAAGCACTACCTAAAGGTTCATAACGACCTATTGGTATATATTTCATACAATTTGAAAACTTATATAAAGCAAAAGGCAGCGTTATTAAACCGTGGATAAGGCATGTTGCCAAAAAACCCGCAATCCTCTGCTGATGATGTCACTGAGCATGTCATGAATGATGTAATATGTGACATCATCAGCAGTGGATTACGGGTAATGGTATCTCTAGTTTACTCCCTTATAGCTGTGTTTCTTTTAACATAAGTGTCTGTTTCCTTCCCTTATACTTACTGTTTTTGGTTCGCTTCCGGTTCGCGTACCAGCGAGCGAACTAGGAAGCGAACTAAGAGAAATAGAGGTTGGCACAATTCCAAATATTGTACCAATTTTTTAATAACGGGGAGGTAGTTCTGAAAAGAACTTTTTTTTTTTTTTTTCTGAACATTTTTTTACTGTTTTTGAATTTTTCGGAACAGTTTTATATTTTTTTGGGTTTTTCTTGGAGGGGGCAATGAAAACGATTCATTGTAAAGGGCTCAACAGGAGCAACAAAACAAAAAAAAGAAGTATTTATTATTTTGGGCGTTTCGGACAAACTTGCATATGATAGTCAATAGCTCTGTTGATCAGAGTGATGCTTTTTTCTCCGTAGGAAATGAATCCATCGCAAAATGCGCAGATGTGTTTTACATCACCAAATCTCATTTGTATATTTGGCACCATCTCCCTGCCCTCTGGTCCCGTTACTTCCGGTACAACAGATCTTCTGGCCATAATAGGGAGATTATCTAGGTCGTTCCGAAACTGTGCAGCACTGTAGTTGTTAGGATGCCACCTAGTCATATGGCGATGCATTGTGTAGTTTCCGAAACTGTATTTTTTGTCGGTCCCTCTGGACAGTCTATCTTGACATATAAGGCAAGTTACGTATCTTGCATTTACTTTTTTCTGACCTTTGGGAATTTTAAAAAATTGCCAAATGAAGTTTTCTTTCCGGTGAGACGTCCTGGGCTGCTCAGGCAAAAACTGCCTCTCTTCGTGCTCGTCCTCCTGTTCCTCTTCTTCTTCTTCTTGTTGAATTAGAACTTGAGCAGGTGGTCCACTCTTCCTTGGATGTGGTGGAGGTGGTGGGGAAGCACCAGCTGAAGCTACTAAAGAAGTCATTGCTCAGTGATCACAAAGGGTCTTTCTCTCACAATGATGAAAGTCAGAGTGAGGAAAGAAGGAGGGATTTTCATCATTTGGGAAAAACAAGAGTTCTCAACCAATCAAAAGTGTTCATTTTAGATTATATGACCTAGTCTTACATCATTAGGAAACCAAAAGTGAAATGAACCAATGAAAAGTGTTATTACCAAGTCACATGACTTGCTGTGTTTACGTTAAGCGCTTTGCAGGGCCTCCCGGTTTGCTTCCAGAAACCTGCGCTTTGCGACTCGCTTCGCGTACCAGTTCGCTAACGTAGCACGTCATATGACGTATCACGCGACAACGTGAAACGTCATGCGGACGGGAGGCGTCACGATGTTGTTTTCTAACGCGGCACTTGCGGTAAAGAAACGTTTACCGGCTCGCGGTCTATTTCGCGGCATCAAGGTCAGCTAACGGGAAGCTTCCCGATTCGCGAAGCGGGAACGAAGAAAAAAAAATATTTAAAAAAAAAATTATTCATAAACATATAAAATATATTTTTGGATTTAAAGAAGAATACATTTTACAGCTACAGATATTAGCTGTTAAAAAACCAATGAAATTCACAGAAAAAACCATAGGTTATAGACCATATATAGTTAGGAATTAGCATTTACAAAACCTTGAAAATTCACTGAAAAAACCATAGGTTATAGACCATATATAGTTAGGAATTAGCATTTAGAAAACCTTATTTTACTCACACAAAACCATTGAAATTCCATATATAGTTAGTTGCACTAACTATATATCGCGCACCCGCAATCCACTGCTGATGATGTCACATATTACATCATTCATGACATGGTCAGTGACATCACTGATGACATCACTGATGACATCTCAAATGACATCACTGATGACATCACTGATGACGTCTCATTTGGCATCATTCTTGTGCTAATACGATAAACTTCTTCAGACTCTAATATAACCTTAGATACACTCAGTGTATACAGACACTCACACACTGCCACTCATCCATGGAGTTACTCACACACCCAGTCAGTCATGCAAAGAAACAATCTCACCTCCATTTCTTCAACTATACAGTTATACACACCTTACTTATTGAAACATATACTAACACATATTTACTCTCTTATACAATCCCTGATACAAGTTCACAATGATCGATACAACCACTCACTCAGTGGCTCTCATGCACAGTTATTTATATATGCCAACTCTCACATGTACTGTGTTTTACATATGTACTTACTATGACATGTAGCATTGAGATATCCATTCACTCATCAATACACTCATGCACACAGTCAACTGCCCATGTAGCTGTTTCCACATGCACTCTTGAACTCATACACCTAGTGAATAAACTGCTCACACATCTATGCACAGAGTCACACACCTTCCAGCCACCCCCACACAAACTCAATCTCCCATAGAAATACTTGGGCAACCAATTAATAACACATATAGCCTCTCGTATAGCTAATGATCAACACATGCAGCAGTTTACATCACAACAGACATAATGATGCACAAATTAAGACAGTTTAGTCACTAACCCGTGCATTCAGTAAGACGCATTTAATCACTCACTCATACAGTCAATCACGCACCTACTAAAACCTTCATTCAGACACTTATACATCCACTCATTCTTCAATATGTAAAACATATTTAAACTTTACAGAAACACATAATCACTGGATGTTGTCATCAGTGATGTCATCAGTGATGTCACTGACCATGTCATGAATGATGTAATATGTGACATCATCAGCAGTGGATTGCGGGTGCGCGATATATAGTTAGTGCAACTAACTATATATGGAATTTCAATGGTTTTGTGTGAGTAAAATAAGGTTTTCTAAATGCTAATTCCTAACTATATATGGTCTATAACCTATGGTTTTTTCAGTGAATATATATATAGATATATATATATATATATATATATATATATATATATATTTACTTTAAAACAATTAAGTTTTCATTTTTTTAGTATTTTTATTCCCCCTTTAGTGAGTGCAACAATAGCGAAAGTGTTGGATAGCGGAGGGGTAAAAATTACTATTCACACTCCCATGAGTGTAACAGTAAGGAACGTGTTGGATAGCGGAGGGGTAAAAATACTATTCCCACTCCTATGAGTGTAATGGTAGGGAAAGTGTTGGAAAGCCAAGGGGTGAAAATTACTATTCCCACTCCAGTCAGTGCAACAGTAGGGAAATTATTGGATTGCGGAGGCGTAAAAGTTACAATTCCCCAGTCCAATAATTGTAACAGTAGGGAAAGTGTTGGATAGTGGAGGGGTAAAAATTACTAGTCCCACTCCAGTGAGTGCAACAGTAGGAAAAGTGTTTTATAGTGGTGGGATAAAATGTACTATTCACTTTCCAATGAGTGCACAGTAGGGCAAGTGTTGGATTGCAGAGGGGTAACAATTAATAGCTTCACTCCAGTCAGTTAAAAATTAAAAACAAGCAAAATATTAACAACATAAATATTTAAAAAGCTAAATAAATAAATATATAAATATGTTAAAATGTAAATACAAATATATTTAATATTAATAGTTTTTTTACAAAGTATAATGGTAAATACATTTGAAAAATATCTGCAAATATTATATTAAATAAAATAAAAAGTATTTTTTTAAACAAATACATATTTTTAATTAGAAATTACTTTGAAACAAAAACAGGAATTTTTACATAAAAGTACTCTTTTTATTTCGTACCCTATAACACCACACAATTCACAACAACAATCTAAAGTTTAATAAAATATACTTCCATAATTAACATAATTAATTCCAAATTAAAGAAATATTAATTAAAATAAACTTTAAATAACTTCGCACACTTTACCCCTATAATCCCCACAGCAAAAATTAAACTGTAAACAAATTAATTTCACAATTGATACTTATTTTCAATTTCAAAAGTAATAGTATTTAACAACTAATTAGAATGAAAGTAAAATTAATTTACTCCCCACTATTTACCCCTATAAAAGTAAAACCCACACACAAAAAAGTAAACAATTACTCTAATTAAATATCAATTAATTAATAAATATTAATGTTCAAATTAATAAACCCCACAACCTACACCTAAAATTAATCACACAATTTTAATATTTACTTTTCAATTAATTATTAATTAACTAAATATTAATTAATTAAACATAAATTACTTCTCACCCCTTACCCCAGAAACCCCACAACCCACATCTAAAATTAATTACACAATTTCCAAAATTAATTTACAATAAATGAATTAATATAAATTAACAACTTATTATTATTTAATTAATCATAAATTACTTCCCACCCTTAGCCCCTATAAACCCCCAAACCTGCACCTAAAATTAATTGCACAATTTCCATAATTAATTTTCAATCAATTAATTAATATAAATTAACAACTAATTGTTAAATAATCAAAAATTAATTACTTCCCACCCTTTATCCCTATAAACCACACAACCCACACCTAAAACAAATTACACAATTACCATAATTAATTACTAATTAATTACTAATAATTAACAACTAATTAATATTTAGTTACAAATAAATTACTTCTCACCCTTTACCCCTATAAACCCCAAAACCCACACCTAAATAAATTCTAGATCTAACAAAATTAATTACCAATAAATTAATATTAATTTACAATTAATACTTTAATACCAATAAATTACTTCCCACAATGAACACAATAACATCTCAATTAAATAAATATTAATAATTAAAACATAACCATTAATTTATTAAAAGTAATTACTTCTCACTCTATTCCCCAAAGTTCTGGGGTCCACTCTTTTATCCTGACCTTGGGCATCACTAGCCTGGGCTGGCTCTGGGAAGACTAGAGGGCACAATCACTCCAAGTGAAAACATTTTTCCCCTCTTTTTCTTGATGCTTGCCTTTACTTTGTCTAACAATATGTACTTTAAAAAAAAAAAAATTAGCTGTCACCAGCGTCAGTGCCATGAACACACCTAAGGTCAGTCCAGGTGTCAGTGAGAACAATCCAGTAAACTGCATTAGCCGCTGCAACACTCTCTTTGATGCTGTTCTGTCGGTGTAGGGGAGAGCACCACTCCTTCCATTGTTGGTATTGTGGATTAGGAAGTCTGGGAGATGATCACTCTCCTCTTAATCTCTTCCATCAGCGCCCATGAGCATTGTCATGTCTGCCCCGTAAAAGTGGGATTTCAGGCTGTTGATATGGGTCTTCCGGTGAGAGTGTCTGACGGTACCAATGTCCACAAGGTAGGTGACCTCCCCCATCTTTTCCAGTACTGTTTAGGGTCCAATCCATTTGTCCCAGAAGCCCTGAGAGCCACATGGACAACCACCCACACTTTTTGACCTGGCTAGTATTACACAAAGGCTGGTTTCTGGTCATACCAGTGTTTAATAAACTCCTGTACTCTAGGTTTTTGTTAACCTGCATATACTTATCCATGCTGGAACTCACACTCAGCATGTAGTCAACAATGTCCTTGTGAGGTTTCACCCTCCCTACTCGAACAAGACTCAAGGGACCCCTGACAGGGTGCCCATACAAAAGGTTAAAGGAGCTGAATCCTCCTCCCTTTTCTGGTACCTCCCCATGGGCAAATAAACAGCATGGGAGTAGGACATCCCCCTTCCTTTGGAGTTTCTCAGAAACCCTGTAAGCCTACCTTTTAGGGTTTTGCTGAATATTTCCACAACCCCATTGGTTTAGAGGAGATGTGAGGCGCTTAACTTATAAGTCATGCAACATTCATCACACATAGCCTTCCAGGACTCAGAGATTAAGCTTGTCCCTCTATCGGAGATTACCTCTTATGGAGTCCTACTCTTTGTCAGACCAAGGACCAATCACCTGAATTCCCAGGACGTCTGTGGAAGAAAACAGCTTCATTACTTTCCCATGAGGTTAAACCTTATCAGAAGTAATGACTTATCCTGGGGGGAGCAAGGAAGGTTGAGAGAGAGACAATATATATATATATAGGGAGAGCTAGCTTTGGTGGACGTGGAGCTCCTGTTGAAAGCATGATGGATGTGAGATGATTTTTCGAGCTGGACCTTTCATGTTCTAGTGTTGCGGTGCACTTCTGCCAGAAAAGGTACTTTGTAATAAAAGAGCATAATCACTGCATTCAACCACACAAGAACGCTTTAAAATCAGCTTGAGCATGTTTTTCTTGCCCCCATAGGTATTTGTGGCTTGCTAAGCCCACTTGCAGAGAAAACCATTGAGTTTATCCTTCTACTCTAAGAATGGTTACATTATACCCAGGGCTTTTTAGACACCCTAGTGCACACCCACATATCAAAAGACTTACCAAGCTGCCTGAGGTCAGACAACTTGGGATCCAATATATTCAGGAAGAACTCTGAATGAACATTACTCAAGATGTGCTCCAGAGTATATAGCCCACCATAAGTAATGACAATATTGCCTTTAACCCAGCCCTCCTTGGCTTGTATTGAGACCACTACAAAGTCAACCCAAGGACTGTTGTGTGCGTTTGTGTGTGTCCAGGAACTTCTTCTGGCAGTCTCCAGTTGTGAGATCAGCATTTTGCACAAGGGCATCCTTCATGTGAGTATAGGAATTGACTTTGCTCTCTTCTAGAGTCAAGAGAAAATCCCTCACCAGTGTTGGTACTATCTCCCACAGTAGATCTCCACATGGCTGATGAACAACCATGTGCATTCTCAATGCTCCTTCATATGTCGATGAAAGACCAAGTGAATAAAGTCTCAGCCACCTGTTTTACTATTCTTAGATGGCTGAGAAAGATCTTCTGGATTCTGCCATCTGACACGCGGAGATCTGTTGTGACGGCCTTGGTGACCTCTAGATTGGACTACAGTAATGTGCTCTATCTGGGGGTTACCAAGGCGGTCTTGCGTCGTCTCCAATTGGTCCAGAATGCTGCTGCTCGACTCCTGTGTGGATGTCGGAAATATGATCCTATCACGAAACGAATTAAGCAACTTCATTGGCTTAACATCGAAAATCGTGTAAAATTTAAGGCACTATGCTTTATGCATAAGATTAAAACTGATGTTGCTCCTACTTATCTTAGAGCACTCGTCAAGCCTTATTTACCCATCCGCTCACTCCGTTCTTCTTCCCAACATTTGTTCTGTGTACCTAGATTCAGACTTTCTAGAATGGGAGGCCATTCCTTTGCTGTACTGGGACCCAAATTGTGGAACTCTCTTCCTATGGACTTACGAATGGAGCAGTGCCATCTCCGTTTTCGAAGAGCCTTAAAGACCTGGCTATTTGCCTAATAATTCTTCTCCTCAGGATCAACTATGTGCTTACTGTCAATCAGCGCCGGGAAACCCTTATGGGTAGCTGTCGCGCTCTATAAGATTAATTAATAAATGAATAAATAAATAAAATATGGGGCAAGCAATTTGTCTCCATTTTCCCCCACCACAATGCTAGGCACAATGCTCTAGGGCACGAAAGGGGTATGTGCCCCCCTGCAGACAGCTCCCCATTGCTGCCACCAGCTTCTTCATATCTCAACAGTCATAAGCTGGCCTTATCTCCTCCAAGGCCAGTCTTGTTTCATAAAGGGCAAGTTTCTTCTCCAATACTATAGGCTGCACGGTTGGCCTGCAGCTCCCTTGGTTACTTGCCACTGAGTTCCAACTGATGGATGGCAAGTTCAGAAGGTCTTATGCTGGCAGAGCCTTCTTCGATTCCAACCCTGGATGGTACACCAGAAAATCCATTTCGAGCCAGGTGCTCACCAGACCCTTGATCCCATTGATCTGCATCCATCGTTTCATTCTCTAAGCGGGGTCTGTGCTTGACAAGCTTCAACCTGGTCCTTGAGAGCCCTTTTGTAATCTGCCAAAACTTGTGGCACACCTTCAATTTCCTCTCTCTGCATAGGGTCTTCATCTCACCACTGCAAGAGTTGTCAGTGAAGCCAGATCCAACTCCATAATCACTTGGAATTTTAAAAAGGTGCAAAAAGTGGAATAAAAAATAGTTTAGAAAAATCAAAAATGACCCAATCAAAGACCGGATGACAACTAAAGATGAAAAATCACATTTTATTTCCAGTTCAATTTAAAGATTTTTAATTTACAACTTGATAGCTGAATGGTACTACTAAATACAAGTTCTAAATCCTACCGCTGAACACCAATGTCGGAACATGGATTACTATTTGGATTATAAAGGTAGTTCACCACAAGTAATAATGTAACTACTCTTGATAGGTCCAGGTAGGGTGTTGGATGGCACAGAGCAGGCAGTCTTAACTTAAAATGTGTGAAGCATTTAGAAATCTCAAATTAGTTAATAAGTCAAAAACACAACTCAATTAAAATCCCACCCAATTTATAAAATTGGATAATAACTAAATGAGCAAAATGGCACCTAAATGACAAAAATTCAATAAAGAGAATTTTTTTAACTTTTAAATAAAAATAGTGTCGAAAAAGTATTAAGCACTAACCACGGACATCTGGCTGAGCTTGAACGGGACCTAGACACAACTTAAGGCCTACAGCCGTGGAGCAAGGGTCAGCTACAGAAACCAGGTTCGGCACAGTCAGAGGTTTTACCTTCTGGTTAACCCTGGGCAAAGCACTACGCTACGCTCGTGTAGTTTGTGAAGTTTGCGCACCTTCGCACTAGGCGAACTGCACGTAGCACAGTGCAAACACTCGGAGCGTAGAGCATCGGTCATTTTTTGCTTGCTCGAGGTCCTCAACGTCAAGTTAGCGACCACGAGCAAGCAAAATGACATCCCGGCGAGACTTTTTCCTCGTTCGCGATCAGCAACATCAAGTTGCCAATTTTGAGCGTGAAAAATAAACCTCTCAGCGAGATTCTCAACACGGGGAGGTCAGGTTTTTTTATTGCGAGTGGTCGCGTATGCTCGCGACCGCTCACGATGTCACTAATGTGGTGACTACTCGATTGTCTCATCTTCCATCACTGACAACTCATTGATTCACTATTCACCTTTTTGTAAATATTCACTTCCCTGTCACATATATCCATTGGTCAAAGCAGCATGATCCTCAATGACCCAAGTTTCCAGAAGAAAGCTGCTAGTTAAGGACTCAGCCAGTAAACAGAAGTCCTGGTTCGGCTCCTTCAGTTGTTTAGTAATTCGTGGTGCTTGAAAAACGCTCCGGTCTTCATTTACTTGCAAGCGGCCATATTTCGTTAGCAACAGCCTGGCTTCATTGGGAAATGGCGGTTGGTGTGCTCCGCCAACACAATCAGGGCCATGGGCACCAATATCAAGCGGCCAAACAACAGTAGCAACTGCCTGGCCCCTGCGGTGTGCCACCACCAATGCCCACTGCAATCACTGTAGTGATTTACACATTTGGAAATGGCGTTTGGCATGCTCAGCCACCCAAACCATGGTCATTGGCACCAATTTGATAGCAGCAACATCGCTGTAAAGACCGCCTGGGCCCTGCGGTGTGTCACCGCCAATGTCCACCTCATATCGCGAAAGTGATTTATACATTGGGAAATGGCAATTGATGTGCTCCACCACCCAAACCACGGTCATTGGCACCAATTTGATAGCAGCCATATAGCGGTAGCGACCACCTGGCCCCTGCGGTGTACCACCGCCAATGACCAATCCTTACAGCCAATGGGAACCGTAATTTTTGGAAGCCTAATTCAATTTTGAAAATCGTGGTAGGTGTGCTCTGCTACCATGAGTCAGTCATTGGATGCAATTGAAAGATGCACTATAGCGGTAGCGACTGCCTGGCCCCTGCGGTGTGTCACCGCCAATGCCCAAGCCCTTATAGCCAATGGGAACCGCTATCGCGGTAGCCTAATGCAATTTTTAAAATCGCGGTAGGGGTGCTCTGCCGCTGTGAGGCCAGGAATTGGATGCAATTGAAAAAAGTGGATCTGGAACACCAATTGTAGCGGCTCCGAACCACTGAAACTACCACCATATATGTGTGGGAGAAAGCCTTACATTTCCACTGCTTCCAGACACTGCTGCCTGACACTCTTCACCACCAACTGCTACTGCTCCTGTCTCCTAGACCCAGACACTGCTGCCTGACACTCCTCTCCACCAACTGCTACTGCTCCTGTCTCATGGACCTAGACACTGCTGCCTGATACTCCTCACCACCAACTGCTGCTGCCCCTGTCTCATGGACCCAGTGATGGCGAGGACTGAGAATATCAGGGCCCGTCCCTTCACCACAGAGGAGCTGGAGGTCCTGGTGGATGAGGTGCTCACTTAGTATGGGAGGCTATATGGTGCTTCAGGTGTCATGGTAAGTGTCTCATATTGGTAGTGAGAGTGCAGGGAGTGCATACATGAAGTTGATTTGCTGCAGTATGTACCTGAGAGTGTGGCTTTGTGTTATACACTGCCTAGCATGCTGACTTCAGGGGAAATGGGTTTGTAGCCCATTTTACACATTTCCCTGGCTGCATATCAGGATGGGAGGGACATGCAGTGTTTTGCAGCCATACATTGACACTGCAAGTTTGGTAAGCTAGAGTCAGGTCAGAAATTGCATGTGCTAATGGCTGTTTGGGTCCATGAGGTTCTTCACGGGCTCATCTGTGACATTATGATATTACCAAAAGTTTCAGTACAATGGGTACTGATGGATGGAAGTTTGCCTGACTTAATACTGCCACCATGGATGTGTCAGTATTATGCACAATAGTGAAATGCCAGAGGGTGACACTCTTGGTAGACATTCACCTATGACACAACAGATTGTTGTACTTTTGAACCAACCCCCTTCCATTTTCATCATTATGTATACTGACTCACATGTGTAGGCACTGTTTTCCCTCACATATTGTCATTGGTTGTGACATTTCTGATGCCCCACATTGAACCTCAGTTTGAACCCCCCTGGCCTGCACAGTCACTGCCCAATTTGACAAGGACACATCAATGAATGGACAGAGCGAGACATATGGGTTGTCTGCTACACTATCCATCACATTGCTTTCTGTGCTGGCATTCTGCATGTGTATGAGATGGGCAGGTGCTGTGTCCACCCGCATACTTGCATGCATTTTGATATGAGTATACCATGCTTACGTGTCATTCTGAATTTTCTCTCCAAAACATATCTGTGAAGTTTGTTGTAAGTTGGCAGCAATCAGGGTTAGCATTCAGCTGAAACCATCTTGGATTCGGCAGCCATCTTGTCTAGCATGTGCTCACCATGTGCTCTGAACTACCTTTCTGTCATCTGCTCTTGTACTCTGCCTAGAGACAGACTATATTTAGGATCTGCTACTCTGCACATGCGCAGAGGAGACTGTAACCATTCACATATGTTCTTAGATGTATCTGTCAGGGTATTTTTACCGTAATTAGTATTCTGCTAAGCTCCACCCTATTGTTGATTGTGCTTTTCTACATGACCTTTTATGCATGTAAACCTTCAGTTTTGTACTTGTACCACCTTCTTCTGAGCCCCTGTGTGGGTATAAAAGGAGCATGTTCCTTCTGTTCAGTGTGCTACTTTATACACTACCGAAGGGTGTTGTGTGAATGTAGTTCCGCCTCTTGAGGTTAATAAAAGCGCTCTGTTTTGTATTGCAGTTTTCGTGCCAACTTCTTCCTATTGAACTAATGGCCTGCATCTTAGCTGTGACACAGCCTGAGCTGGATGCACTTTTGAAGGACCATCAGCAGAAAGCTGTGGGTGAGTATTATGTGAAGGGTGACTTTGGATGTGTGTGACTGCATTTATTTCAAGCCTGAGCCAGTGCTGAGCTCTATGATGTTGCTAGTGTAATGCAATGGCGTGTAAGTGGACTCTGTGTTGGGTGCAGTTGTCATGCATTTTTGCTACATGTACTTTCTCATGTCATTGAAGTAATTGCCCTTGACATTGCATTCTGAGTTGTGGCCTTATGGCATCAGCTGAATTGTGGCAGTCAGGGACATCCCATGGCAGTAAACGGCAGGGTGCCTCATCTGAGTGTGCTTTCATTAATGTGTGCAGTGCCTGACCTTCAAAATTGTGAGAACTACACATCTGACACCAAAGTGTAACTGTAGTTGTGCCCCAAAGTACGACATGGTGGATGGCATGAACTCATGGCCATTGCGGTTTTATTTAGGAGTCTGTATCTGTGTTGTCCCCTTATAGTGGCTCCATATGTGACTGTGACTACATGTTGGGAGGTACATCTTTTGCAGCCACAGAGACCTAGGTATGCTCAGTGGAATCTGTAAGTCTGGTAACACGGAGGCACAGGCAAGCTATTTGGCTGTGTGGACATCACATGGGTCAATTATGCTAAGTTTGCATGATACCATGCAATATTTGACTTTGGAATAAAGCTTGCACAATTTGACTGCATAGAGTGGTGTGCAACATGGGGGTATCATCATCGTGTTTTGTGGTTTGCTTGCATATGATGTTTGTGTGAATGGCATTAAACGTATCCTACGTCTCAGTCTCTTGCAGCATCTACCGAGGGTACAGCAGGACATGGGACGGACACCAGTGGTGAGCCATCAGGCATGACTGCTACACATGAGCACACTGACACTGATGTGACCAGCCCCTCTGAGGGGGACAGGAGTTTACTTGAGGAATCACAGCCAGAGACACCAACTTCAACATCATCTGACGCCAGCGGTGACTCCTCTATGTTGGCCGGCACAGGGAGTTGGAAATCTGTCTCCTCTTCCACCACACATTGTCCAGTGCCCGCCCTCCCAGCTACTTCCACTAGTGCTGCCATGCTCGCACCAGTAAGAAGGGAAGAGTGTTCTTCCCCCCAGGTACCGCTGCCCCTGCCCTGTCTTCCCTGCTGCCATCAGCGTTGAGGCTGTGGACCTTTTGCGCCAGCTATGTGTGGGTCAGACAACTCTCCTAATGCCTTCCTAGACCATGACAAGAAGTTGGCACAAGTACTTGCCTTCATGGAGGGCATTCAATGAGATGTGGGTGGGCTACACAGGACTGTCCATTCTCTATTCTCCACTGTGATGGTAGCCATTCAACTGTCACAGTCTCAGAGTCCAGCTCCAGTCCCTTTGGCCACCCCCTTGCCAGTGACTACATTGGACGAGATTGACCACACACCACAGCCCACAGGCTCAAGATACACCACACGCAGCACACAACAGCAGCACCCCAGGTAGGCAAGGGTGCAGACACTATACCCGAACCAAACCAAAGTCGCCCCAGAGCACAAAGGCTAAAGCCCTACAGGTGACACTCAGGAGCATCAAGCCAAGAAGCAGGCCTCAGGCTCACATGCCTCAAAAGCATCCCCATCCAAGGGCACTCCCATCCCAAAAGCGTCTCCCAAAGACAAGCAGACAGTATTCGTTCCTGCTGTGAAGCTGGTGCCTGCTAAGAGTCCAAAGAAAAAGCTCTCTAAGGCAGATTCACCCACAACCTCAACTCCCATCCACACCCCTGTTAAGCTGGGAAAGGAGGACACTGTAAGGAGCTCACCTGGTCAACAGGGGATGGAGGGGAAAAGGCAAGGCCAGGCCAAACGTACCGCCCAAACCAGCTGATCCCCAGAGAGAGGGCCACCACCTGCACCTGATGCACCTGAGGTGGAGATTGAGTCTATTGTGCCCGCCCCACTTACCACAGCAGCCTCTGTGCAGCCTCTCATTCACACATGTGCCTACATTTAACTGTGGACTGGCCAATGGCCTTGCTGTTCATCACTGTTGCTGCCCATTCCTTGTGCAGGTTCTCATGTACATACTTTGCACTTTGTACTGGCCAATTGCCATGCTCCTGTCTACTTTTGATGCCTATCTGTGTCATATGTAATAAAGACAGTTACTCCTGTTGTCTGCTTTGTCAATGTCCTTGCTAAATAAATGGTCTGCTATATGGGTATGGTTTAATGTGACACAAGCTCTGTATGCCACTTTAACATTGCCAATGGCTTGTTTCACTTTTTCAGAGTTTGGCAGAGGTGACAGGCACTTAAGTTCTTCTTGACTATGAGGCTTGGGGGTGCACTGATGGTTGTTTGTGATAACCTACTGCCATCCTAATCATTCTATTGTCAGGTTAGCTAATAACAATAATAATAATAATAATAATAATAATACTGAGCTTATAAAGCGCCTGGTTACACTAGCCAGTGTGTCCCCACGCTGTGCCGCTGAGGTACCCGTCCTGACCTGTTCCAGTGAGGTGCCCACTCCTGGGCACCCCAAGGTGAAGGCAGGCATCCTAGCAGTAGGGCTGGTGTACCCATTTCATGTTTGGATGCACTGCCAGCACAGATGGGGATTCTATCCACAAGATTCCAGGCAGGCCGACAAGGGTCCATCATATCTGTGTGATCTTTCTTGATGTGTGGACAGCAGTGTTGGTGTATGGCCATCTTGTGATGGCCTGTCTTCCGAGTCACATGGGTACATTTGAATGTGTTCACTTGAGTGGTGATGCAGTGTGCAGTATGAAGGGGGTGACGTTGTCAGTGGTGTTGATGTGTGTGTGCCCCTGCAATGGCTACTGCACACATGTGTCAACCAGGAGCTGAGTGCCTGCTAGTTTGCTTGATCAGCCCTGTGTTTGTGATTATGTGCACATATGGTAGTTGTAGGTTGTGCACTGTGCAGTGTGTTGGTGTATGAAAAAATGAGCCCAGGATCTGGGTTCGGAGACCTGTCTCATGTGGTGGCTAACTACAAAATAAAGTCTAAGTGTAGCCTGAAAAGAAAGAAAAATGTCCGAGGGGCAGCAGCTAGGTAATACGGCGCGGCGTTGCTGAATATGTCTCCTTAGGAGGACGACCTGTTCTCTAGTACCTCCTTTTCCCTCTGGTTATACACAGTGTGTTGGTGTGTCCTTGCACTCCTGAGGGACACCTACTTGCTGCTGCCAGTTGTGAGTATGAAGAGTGTGTGACTGCCAAGTCTGTGTTGTTTTTTGTTGATCAGCCATGTGTGTTGTTAATGTTTGTGCTCACTGTGAAGACCTGCTCAGCCACACTGACATTGTGGGTGATTTTCTCATGCATTGCTGTCACTTGAGCCATTTCGGGATCCAGTAAGGTATGTGGGATGTGGAGTAATACCATCCCCTAGCTTTGCTTCTGATGCCTACCATGAGTGACTCTTCCATGTATTTGTGTATAGTACACTCCTGACCTGTCCCCTACTGATGTACACACCACTTCACTCTCATGTCACCTATCCCCTTGGGTTGGCAGTGTGCGTGCCTTCTCATCACTTCATTTGTTACACTATGCTTTGTGGTGCTGATCTGTTCACATGACCAATGTGTCACTCATGTCATTTTCCCTATTAGTAACGTGTGATTTTCTTGTACTGTTTTGCAGTCCTGGCTGCTAATGTGCAGTGCAAAGGTTTGTGCTGCACAGTCCTCTGGTCATGTTTTTTTGCACTTGGGTGTCCCTGAGTTGAGCATCTGTGGGTGTTGGGTTAGCTGTATGTGTGTTTGCTGAGGTACTGCTACCCTTCCTGAGTGTGATGTCTGTGTGCTGTGTTGATTTGTGTTGTGGGAGTACATCTAGTGGCACCGAGATGTGTGTGCTACTGATTTGGTTGTTGTGCACACACTGCTTGTTGGGCATGCAGTGCTGTGAGTGTATGTTGCCTTGCACTTGCCTGGTATGCATCCCCTGAAGTCCAGCTTAGTTTGTTGTGTGATGGATTGGCATGTGCATCTGTTGATGTGATGTGGAGTAGTGTGGCTCACTGGTTAGAGGCGGCAGGCCTGAGAGCAGAAGTCAGCCTGGGACCAGGGTTCAATTCCCGACGCGGCAGGGTCGTGGACCTTGGTCAGCGGACTCGATAATTCTCGCTTCAGTGCTTACTCTAATCAGGGGTTCCACACGGCAACTCTGGGCATTAGCTTGCCTAATCTCCACAACGGCCCCACCAATTCCGGGGATGCCTTGCTCCACCTTGGGGACTCCCAGCAAGGGACTATCCTACAGGGAAAGCCAGGACGGGTTCCCCAGAGTTATACAGCGCCGGGACGCCCCGTTGCTGGGGCAGCTGCGTGCTTTACAAGTATACTACATTTACATTTGAGTGTTTGGTGTGGATGTATGCAGTGTTTGGCCTGTGTTGGCTCTTTCAGCTGACAGATGCTCTGTGTGTGATGTTCTATTTGCATAACATTGTGTGTGAGTTATTAGTGCATTGTGATACATTCAGATGTGTGCTGCAGGTGTAGTGTGCATTACTTGTGTATGTGTCACATTCAGCAAGGTGGATTCTTGTTCCAGAGCTTGTTTTGAGTGCACATTGGTGGTTTGCTCTCCTATTTTTTAACTGTCACGCACCAGGATTGTGCATGTGCATGCATGTGTTACACTATGACACCATGTTGACTTGGTGGGTGATGTGGAATGTCTGTCTGTGTTAGCTTATTGCCCCATTGATCCCAGTTTGTGACCATGATTGTTTGAGATGCTGCACTTCTTGTTTGTTTTGGGGTATGGTGTCTGTGCGTTAGTCCTGAGTGACAATGGCGTTAGTCCTGAGTGACAATGTTGTGTGCTACTGTTCTGTTTGGGTGCCCATTGCCTTTCCACTGTTTGTCTGGCCATATGTGGGCATGTTGTACTTCTGTGTATGTTGTTTGTGAGGTTTGTGTTTGGCTATAGTTTTTGTGCCTGCATTGGTTCAGTCATCTCTGAGCGTGTATGTGATGTTTATGGATGCACGCCAGGAAGTGTGATTGTTTGTCATTGTACTGACAGGACATTATTTGCAACATTCTGTGAGTTTGACACTGGTGCTGAGTGGTGCAGGTGTGAGGTGGGTGGAGGAGGGGTCTGTGTGAAGGATCCAACTTGTGTTTGATAGTCATGGAGTGAGACAATGAGCCATGTGTGTTGTGCTGATGACATACACATGTCAAGTAAGTTGAGACAGATGTGGGGCTGATCACTGTTTGACTTCAGACACTTCCTATCATCCCCGCGCCTATGGATGGCTTGCCTTGCTATCTCCCTGAGTTGTTGCACAGTGCTCACTATGGTTAATTGCACTCACTGTACCAGCCATGTCTGATTTAACGGCCTAAGGGTGTTGTGATATGTTCCTTCTCTTGCATGTGATGTACAGATGCTTTGTGGCTTGTTCCATGGCTTTCCAGTAAGCATTGTCCACCTCATTTTTGGCCATCCCATTTATTGTCCTCCATTGCTGCTAACATCTGGTATGTGTATGTGCTGTGAGTCAGTGTCGGTGTGTCTGGGTGACTTGACAGTCAGTGTGTACAGTTAAGTGGGTGTTCATGTTCAGTGTGAGTGTTCATTTTGTGACTGGACTCAGATTGCTTGACATGAGCAGAGGGTAGGTGTGGAGAGGAGGGTTGCCCTGCCCCTGAGCTTCTGTGCAGGGTGTTCCTCTTCACCCCCACCTTCTGAGACAGGTTCCCTGGTTGTTTGGTGTGTGTGGTGCAGGGTCTGGGTACACATGGCTGGCTAATTGTGCAGGGGGCACAAAAGGGGCACATAGCATGTCCCCTAATTGGTGTGGGGGGCCTAGTGTGTGTAGTGTGGAGATGTGGCCCTATGCTCTCTGTGGACTGTCCATGGCTGGCGCAGGCCCTACCTACTTCATTTTCTTCAGGTTTTCCCACGTCTTCACTGCTGCGGTGACGTGACCGGGAGATTGCAGTGATTTCGCAGTTGATGGGTGGCCTGGATGTAGAGGGGTGATTTAGTGACAGGTAGGACATATGTGGGTACACTGGGGGATATGCTCCTGTCCCCACCATAGTGTCTGGTGTGGACAGGAACCGTATGTCAGCACAGGAGTTGTGTGTTGTGTTTGTGTACGGAATTGTGTGATTGAGTACCTGCGGGGTTGTCCGCGACAGTGCATTACTTGCTTGTAGTGGATCAGGCACAGCACTGGAAAGGCATGTAAAGCTGGATCCATTGCGGTCTGGACAGGTTGGAGAGGACCGGGAGTCTGGTTTCGCGCTCCGCTGTCATGCTTCCGCCATCTCCGATTGGGTGGTTTCTCCGGTGCGGTGTGAAGGGCTGTTTGGGGCATCCTGATTTGTACGGCAGTCGGGATGTCATTCGCACACCGATGGGTCTCTATTGACTGGTGGGCACATTTTTATGGCGGTTCACGTCACACTGCGACGGACAGGAAATGTGATATGTTTGCCCATTGTAATATGGCAGACGTGGGAACCGCTGCTGGCATGCGGAAAATTACTTTTTCAGCCACTGCCAGCACAGCGGAGGTGGCTCCGCCCGCCATCCTAATGAGCCCCTAAAAGCTCAGATACAATGCCATTTTTTCATAAGATCTAACTATGCTCTGAAAAAACACCATTGGATGAATTTATCTGTATATTTCTTAAACAAGTTTTTCATAAAGCTGTTCTAAATGCTATGATGACAAAGTGTTTAGATTATAAATGCATAAAGCTGATGCTACGGGCACTATGATAAATGTTCTAACACCTTCGGCGCTCATGACGAGCTGAGCTTGTCATGAGGCACAGTGGAGCTGTGCTCATGACGAGCTGAGCTCGTCATAACTGCCTTGGAATGCCCCTGCTGTGCTGGGCATTCCGTTAAACAGGCGTGGTCATGACGAGTTGAGTTCGTCATAAGCACAGCGCCACCGTGCTGCATGACGAGCCGAGCTCGTCACAAGCACCCGGCGCCGCGCGCCGCCCCCTCACCCTCGCGTCATGGGGGAATTAGCCCCGCGGCGAAGGGGCTAAATTATGTCTGTATATTTGTTGACCTCAGTTGAGGTCTATATCAAATTTAAATTAATGGCAAATGGTAAAACCCACCTTAATGCCCATGTTACGCCTCCTTGACACAGAATAAGGCATGGCGATGACTTGCGCTTCTTTTTCCTAATCCATATGCATGAGTCCATGCAGAGCCACACGGAGTGACTTTGCATAGACTCATAGATATGATTGAGAGGTTTGAGCTACCGAGCGTCATAAAAAGTGACTCTCCGGTGACGCAAGCCTCTCATAAATATGCCCCATAGTTACCCACCTTGTAAAGCTATGCAAATGTTCTACTCTCAGGGTACGTGCAGTAAGTGTATTTTCATGGTAGAAATGTGGAGAGAACTCCTCTCACCCGCAAAAAGAAACTGATGATTAGCTGGCGATGGCACGAGGAAATGCAAGAGCATTTGTGATGGCTGTCGATATTCTTGAATAGTCCGGAAATCATGTGAGAATTTCAAAATTGTCCAAACTTTGATTAAAAGGTAGAAATAACCTTAGCGAACCCAATGGAATACTTTATATATTATTTTTTTAAATAGCTTAAATTGGGCCTAAACCATAATGAGAAATTTGAAAGAGACGGTCGTTATTTCCACCCTCAGTTTAGCATTTGTTCTCCAATCAGACCACTCTTTCCTATTTCCTGTCAATATATAATTTTCATGCAAAGAAAGATGCCACACTGACTGATGTCAATTTCTACTAATCACTGTGGCACCAATATGTAAAATTGCCAGATGCATGAAGGAGAAAAGATGATCAAATTTGTGTTTGCACCACGTTTGCTCTTGTTATTACCACATAGTCAATAGTTTACGTGGCAGATTGCTACCAGCAATAAACTGATAATAAATGCATCTGCAAAAACCAGAGAAAGTCTCAAAAGAGCTTAAATGCTGTTTGCACTTGTTTCAGCGCTTAAAGGACAAAATGGTCCTTACCATGGTGCTTTACTTGCTTTTTGCATTGACATTTTTATTTTCATTTGTCGCACTGCGGCCGGCGGCTCTGAAGATGCCCCTGTGTTTGACGCGCAATCAGCAAATAAATTTCATTTTCTGGTAATTAGCCATTTCATGGTCAATCCGTCCTTCATTCATAATTGGCTCGTAAGTACACCAACTTTGCGGCCTTTTGATCCATGGTGGGGGCACAGATGTGTTACAGGGAGGATCGTTGCTTCTTTTAGCACATACCAGGTGGTCGTTATGAGGCCACAGAGGCGAAATCTGAGATTTTCACGAGAATCTTGCAGATTTATTGTGTTATCACCATCAGTGCCCTGCATTTCCTGCTTATTATAATATGCCCTCCTCTTTTTTCCTTGCTTAGAGATTTCCCTGTAACCTAGGGCTCATCTGGGCATTATCCCTTGAACATCATGTCTGTTCTCGTTTTCCATATTTTCACGGTGAGGTCCCACAGACTTTAAATCCTAGTGTGATAATGCAATCGACGCGTGGGGTGAGGATTTGATATAAAAGGGGCGGCGAGGGGAGGGTTTAGGGCATCCCACAGGTTGAGGAGTGAAAAGAGATTTTCCGTAAGAACATCATGCCATTCCCAGGTATATGCCGTACAGATATAAATACTATTAGCTACCTCGTGAGGAAGTTTTAGGACCATTGCGACTGTGTGTGCATGTGGGAGTTCCTTGCCAAATCAAGAATAAAAGTAGTGGCCTTCCACCTATTTTCAGGTTCGCAAAAAATAGTGTTTATGTTAATTACACAAAAACCCGTCACCTAAATCATGAAAGTTGTATTAAAATAAACTCGTACAACGATTACATACATGAAATGTTCATTTTGGGTGTCAGCTTTGTGTCACCAACAGCTACAGTGTGGCGTTCTGGAATTTCAAGCACGGAAATATTAACCTTCTTTGTTGCTGAGAATATATTTTTTTAACAATAGACCATTCAAAAATAAAGTCATGTGACTAATGGCAATTCAAATTATTGTAATTATATTTAGGAACTGTATGCATTTACACACAGGAGTTGTAGTGACTGAAGAAATCTTTCAGGAAAGTGTGACAAGTTAAATCTGAAATGAAATATAATGAACACCTATCTCGAATCACACTCTTTCAATGGCAGGATGTACAGTAAACACTTAGGGCCCGATGTAGGTCACCAAATACCGGTCGGTAACGGCCGACTTTGGCCGTTACCGACTGGTATTTGGTGATTGAGATGTAGGGACCAATATTTCACACAATCAGTAAATTTACCGACTTGGTAAATTTACCGATTCTGTAAAATACGGAATCGGTAATTTTACCGATTCGGTAAATTTCAGATGTAGGTAGCACTGCTTACAGTGCTACAGGCCTTCAGAATTCGGTATTTTACCACCCAATCCTATTGGGTGGTAAAATACCGAATACAGGTGTACATGCACATCTGTGCATGTACACCTGTGCCATGTGACACACAGACATGCCCTTAGGGCATGTATGTGTGCCGGATGTATGACGTTACAACGCATACTTTTACAACGCCTACCTTTACAACGCGGTTTTTACAACGCATACCATTACAACGCATAATGCTTTTAGGCGCTGGATAGTTAATAGTTTAATTTACTATTACAACTCCTGTCCCCGTGGATAGTAGGGAAGGTTATTGGATAGTAAATGAACCTTTTCTCTCTCCTAGAGCGCCCCCCAGAGCAATGCGTTGTAATAGTTTGCGTTGTAAAAGTTGCATTGTAATGGTAGGTCGTTGTAAAAGTTTTGTTGTAAAGGTTGTTTACCATGTGTGCCACATGACACACAAGCCTGGAATTAGGGTGCTACAGGGTGTCAAAGTGACACCTCGTTCACCCTTGCAGGATTCGGTATTTATCGAATCGGTAAACACCGATTCGGTATTTCCCATTGATTCCTATGGGTTTCAGGGCCCATAGGAATCAATGGGAAATAGCGATTCGGTATTTACCGATTCGGTAAATACCGACTTGTACAGATTGGGTAATTTTTTACCTACATCTGCCTGCTTCAGATTTACCGACTCTTAAATATCGAATCTGTATGATTCGGTATTTAAGAGTCGGTAAATCTGAATTACCTACATCGGGCCCTTAGAGTTTATTATTGACAGAAAAATGCAATTAGGCATTTAATGCTTGACTTTGTATATGAACATTTGCTAACTTACGTATGCATCCTTGGTGGTGCATGACGGGGGAGTTCCATGGCCAGAATATCGCCCTGTTGCCTCATCCATCATCAGTTGGGGCAAGCATATGAATTATTGCCAGTCCATTCCTCATGGATGTAGTTCTGTCCTGTAACTCTGGGCACACTCCCTAGTTCTAATCCCTCCCAGACTCAAATACAAAAAAGCCCAATCGCGTGCATTCTCTGGTAATGCCCCAACGATCTGGAACTCTCTCCCCAAGGATCTTCGTTGCAACCCCTCCTACCCTCTCTTCAAAAAAAGACTCAAATTTTTTCTTCTCAACAAATATTGTGTACGTAATGTTCACTGAATCTGACTCTGTTCACTCCTGCTCCCCTGCTCTTTCCCCATCATACCCCCCTTCCCACCTTTCATACCTCCTCTCCTCCTGTCTACACTCCCATCTCTCTCTGAATTTTGACTTTACCCATCCCCTTAATGATCACCTTGCCTCTCTGCCCCCTTCGCTCATTGAATGCTATGTTTTTTATCATGCATGATTAAATGTACACTGTTAATTTTGTCTTATATGTATAACTACCCTGTAAAGCGCTCTAATACCCCTGGGTCCAGTAGCGCAATCTAAAACCTTTTAATAAATAAAGAAAATAAAGAAAGAAAATCATCGTTCTTTAGCTCACTTTGCCACCCCAGTTCAGACATAGCTATATGCAAATCTGTCATGAACCTATGTCTCATGGGAACAGTCAAGCCCGAACTGCCAAGCCATGTCTTCCCAGGCCCAGAAACAAGAATCCTGGTTCCGGATTCAAAGTAGCAGTCCTCATCAGCAACTGTTCCCATGAGGCACAGGGTTAAGACTTATTTGCATATAGCTGGGTCTGAACTGAGGTGGTGATGTGAGCTAAAGAATGATAATGGATTCAACCCAGATCTGTGACTGGGGGCGAGTGTCTGAAAAGTTTCAGCGCTCCGTCCATCATCTCCTGGTGTTTGCTTTGTTCGCCCTAAGTTGTCAGGGTGTGCCTAGACATCGGTCTCTTGCTCACTTTGCCACTGGATTCAAGCTAACCTGGCTGATGAAGGATGTTACCTAGAAGCTGGTCCAAGGATGCTTGTTTCTGGTTCAGGGAAGACCTGGCTTGGCAGTTCAGGATGGACTGTTCCAATGAGGCACAGAGTCAAGACTGATTTGCATATAGCTAGGTTTGAACTGAGGTGGGGAAGTGAGCTAAAGAATGATGATGGATTCAACCCAGATCTGTGACTGGGGGTGAGTGTCTGAAATGTTTCAGCGCTCCATCCACCATCTCCGTGTGTTTGCTTTGTTCACCCTAAGTTGGCAGGGTATTCCCAGACGTGGGTCTCTTGCTCACTTTGCCCCTGGATTCAAGCTAGCCTGACTGATAAAGGGTGTTACCCAGAAACCGGTCCCAGGATGCTTGTTTCCGGATAAGGAAAGTCCTGGTTTGGCAGTTCGGGCTGGACTGTTCCGATGAGGCACAGGGTCAAGATTGATTTGCATATAGCTGGGTCTGAACTGAGGTGGCGAAGTGAGCTAAAGAATGATGATTGATTCAACCCAGATCTGTGACTGGGGGTGAGTGTCTGAAAAGTTTCAGCGCTCCGTCCATCATCTCCTTGTGTTTACTTTGAAGTGCTGGCAGCCAATCAGATCTCAGCACCAGATCTGGAGGGGTTGCGGATCCTCCACATCCCCAGATATGCAACTGGAAACTTTGTTAAATATATCCAAAACTACTAAATGGATTCTCACCACTGAACAAAAAAAAGGTACTTTCTGGACATTCAAGCTACTTTTCTGCCAAATTTGGTATAATTCCATGCAGCAGTTCAGGCTGTAGCTGTGTCGAAATGTTTATCTATCTATCTATCTATCTATCTATCTATCTATCTATCTATCTATCTATCTATCTATCTATCTATCTATCTATCTATCTATCTATCTATCTATCTATCTATCTATCTATCTATCTATCTATCTATCTATCTATCTATCTATCTATCTATCTATCTATCTATCTATCTATCTATCTATCTATCTCTCTCTCTCTCTCTCTCTATCTATCTATCTATCTATCTATCTATCTATCTATCTATCTATCTATCTATTTATCTTTCTATCTATCTATCTATCTATCTATCTATCTATCTATCTCTATCTATCATCAGTGATGCCATTTGAGATGTCATCAGTGATGTCTTTAGCGATTTCACAGACCATGTCATGATTGATGTAATATATGACGTCATCAGCAGTGCATTGCTGGGGCGCGAGTTATAGTTAGCCTAATTTCTCTGGTTTTGTGCAAGTGAAATGCCAGCCTAACTTAACCTGTATTTTCTCAGTAAATTTCTAAGGATTTTAAAATGCCAATCCCTAACTATAATGTCCCTGAAACCTATGTTTTTTTCAGTGAACTTCTAAGTTTTTTTTAATGCTAATCGCTAACTATAATGTCCCTGAAACCTGTGTTTTTTTCAGTGAGTTTCTAAGGTTGATCTCTAACTGTGCCTACATAGGGTGGACATGTACAGAAAGAAGAAGAAAGGTGCAGAAAGAAGCAAGTGAAGTGCAAAAAGAGGGAAGAGGGGCAGAAAGAAGAAGAAAGGGGCAGAAAGAAGCAAGAAACATGTGGAAAGAGGCAACAGAAGTCCTGAAAGAGGAAGAAAGGTTGAGAAAAAAGCAAGATAAATGCAGAAAGAAGCAACAGAGGAGCAGTAAGAGGCAAGAGGGTGGAGAAAGAAGCAAAAGAAATGCAGAAAGAAGCAACAGAGGTGTAGAAAGAGGCAAGAGGAGTGCTGAAAGAAGAAATAGAGTTGCAGAACTAGGCAAAAGGACTGCAGAAAGAGGCAAGAGGGGTACCCAAAGAGGCAAGAGAGCTGCAAATACAGGCAATAGAGGTAGAGAAAGAGGCAAGAGAGGTGCACAGAGAGGGACGAAGGGTACAGAACGAGGCAAGAGTGTTGCAGAAACAGGCAAAAGAGGTGCAGAAAGAGGGGACAGGGATGCAGACAGAGGTAATAGAGGTGCAGAAAGACAAAGAGGGGTACAGAAAGAGGCAAGAGGGTAGATACATTTACAAGAGATGCAGAAAAAAGCAAGAGCAGTGCAAAAGAACCAACAAGAATGGCAGAAGGAGGCAAAAGGGGTGCAGAAATAGGAAAGAGGGATGCAGAAATTTGCAATAGAGGTATGGAAAGAAGCAAGAGCAGTGCAGAAAGAACCAACAGACATGCAGAAACAGAGAAGAGGGGTTCTGAAAGAGGCAAGAGAAGTACAGAAAGAAGCAACAGAGGTGCAGAATGAGGCAACCCAACTGCAGAAAGATGAAAGAGAGTTGCAGAAACAGGCAAGCGAGGTGAATAAAAGGAGAACAGTGGTACAGAAAGAGCCAGGAGTTGTGCAGAACGAGGTAAGAGAATTGCAGAAACAGGCAAAAGAGGTGCAGAAAGAAGCAGGAGCAGTGCAGAAAAAACCAACAGAGATGCAGAAGGAGTCAACACAGGTGCAGAAAGAGGCAAGAGAGGCGCGGAACGAGGCAAGACAATAGCAGAAATAAGCACCAGAAGTGCAGAGAGAGGTAATAGAAGTACAGAAAGAAGCAAGAGAAGTACAGAATGAAGGAACAGAAGTGCAGAAAGAAGCAACAGCGGTGCAGAAGGAGGCGCAGAAAAAGGGAACAGGGGTGCAGAAAGAGGCACGAGAGGTGCAGAAAGAGGCAAAAGAGATGCAGAAAAAGAACCAACAGAGGTGGAGAAAGAGGCAAGAGGGGTGCCAAAAGAGACAAGAGAAGTGTAAAAAGAAGCAAAAGAGGTGCATCCAGAGGGGTGCAGAAAGAGGCAAGAGAGATGAAGAAAGAGGGAAGAGAGATCCACACAGAGGAAAGAATGGTGCAGAAAGAGGCAAGATGGGTGCAGAAAGAAGCAAGAGAAGTGCAGAAAGAAGCTTCAGAGGTGCAGAAAGGTAAGAGGGCTGCAGAAAGAGGAAAGAGAGGTGCAGAAGGAAACAAAAGAGGAACAGAAAGAGGCAAGAAATGTGCAGAAAGAGGCAAGAAAGTTACAGAAAAAGACAAACATTTTGCACAAAAAAGGAAGTGGTGTGCAGACAGAGGCAAGAGAAGTGCAGGCAGAGGGAAGAGGTATGCAGACATTTGCAAGAGAGGTATAGATAAAAGCAAGAGCAGTACTGAAAGAACCAACAGAGGTGCAGAAAGAGGTAGGAGGGGTACATAAATAGGCAAGAGAATTGCAGAAATAGGCAATAGACATACAGAAAGAGGCAATAGAAGTACATAAAGAAGCAAGAGAGGTGCAGAACAAAGCGAGAAAAGTGCAGAAAGAGGCATGAGATGAGGGGTACAGAAAGAGGAAAGAGAGGTGCAGAAGGTAGCAAAAGAGGTACAGTAAGAGGCAAGAAATATGCAGAAAGATACAAGAGATTTACAAAAACAGCCAACAGTTTGCAGAAAAAGGAAAGAGGTGTGCAGATAGAGGCAAGAGAGGTGCAGAGAGAGCGAAAAGGTATGCAGACATTTGCAAGAGAAGTGCAGACAAAATCGAGAGTTGTGCAGAAAGAACCAAAAGAGGTGCAGAAATAGGCAAGCAGGGTACAGAAAGAGGCAAGAGAATTGCAGGAATAAGCAACAGAGGTACAGAAAGAGGCAATAGAAGTACAGAAAGAAGAAAGAGAGGTACAGAAAGAAGTAAGAGATGTGCAGAAATAGGGAATAAGGAAACAGAAAGAGACAAGAGGGTTGCAAAATCTTGCACATGGGGGCAGAAAGAAGCAAGAGCAGAGCAGAAATAACCAACAGAGGTGCAGAAAGAGGCAAAAGGGGTGCATAAACAGGCAAGAGGGGTAAAGAAACAAGAAACAAAGGAGTAGAAGGAGGCAAGAGAACTGTCGAAAGAGGGAAGAGAGTTACAGAAACAGGCATACAAGTTGCAGAAAAATGGATTGGGGTGCTGTATGACACAAGAGTACTGCAGAAAGAGGTGATAAAAATGGAAGAAAGGTATAGAAAGAAGCAAGAGAGGTGCAGAAAGAGGCAAAATCGGTGCAGAAAGAGGTACGAAGGATGCAGAAAGAGGCAAGAGAAGTGTAGAAAAAGGCAAGTGAGGTACACAAATACGGAATAATTACACAGAAAGGGGCAAGAGGGTTGCAGAAAGAAGCAAGAGAGCTGCAGAAAGAAGCACGCGAAGTGCAGAATGAAGTAACAGAAGTGCAGAAAGGGTAAGAGGGGTACAGAAAGAGGCAACAAAGTTGTAGCTGGAGACAAGAGAACTGCAGAAAGAGGCAAGAGAGGTGAATAAACAGGCAAAAGAAGTGCAGAAAGAGGAAACATGGGTGCAGACACACGCAAGTACAGAAAGAGGGAAGAGGAGTGCAGAAAGAGGCAAGAGGAGTACAGAAATGTGCGAGAGATGTGCAGAAAAAAGCAAGAGCAGTGCAGAAAGAACCAACAGAGTTGCAGAAAGAGAGACAGGGGTGAAGAAAGAGGGAAGAGGGATGTAAAAAGAACCAAGAGAGGTGCAGAAAGAAGAAAGAGAAGTGCAGAAAGAGGCAAGAGAGACGCAGAAAGAGGGAAGAGAGTGCAGAAAGAAACAAGAGAAGTGCAGAAGTAAGCAACAGAGGTGGAGAAAGAGCCAAGAGAGGTGCAGAAGAAAAAACAAGATAGGTCCAGAAAGAAGCAAGAAAGGTGCAGAGAGTAGGGAGGAGCAGAAAGTATAATAGATGTGCAGAAATAGGCAAGAGAAGTGCTGAAACATGAAGAAAGGTGCAGAAAAAAGCACGAGAAATGCAGAAAGAGGCAAGAGAGTCACAGAAAGAAGCAAGAGTGAAACAGGCAAGAGAGGTGTAGAAACAGGCACGGGAGGTGCAGAAACAGGAAAGAGGGGTGCAGAAAGAATCAACAGAAACAAGGAAAGAGGCAAGAGAAGTGCATAATGAGGCAAGAAATGTGCAGAAAGAGGCGAGAGAGAGGCAGAACCGGGCAACAGAGTTGCAGAAAGAGAGAACAGGGGTGCAGAAAGAGGAAAGACAGGTGCAAAAAGAACCAAGAGAGGCGCAGAAAGAAGCAAGAAAAGTGCAGAAAGAGGCAAGAGAGATGCAGAAAGAAGGAAGAGGGTGCAGAAAGAGGCAGGAGAAGTGCAGAAACAAGTAACAGAGGTGCATAAAGAGCCAAGAGAGGTGCGGAAGAAAAAAGCAAGATAGGTCCAGAAAGAAGCAAGAAAGGTGCAGAAAGTAGGGAGGAGCAGAAAGTGGCATATATGTGCAGAAATAGGCAAGAGAAGCACAGAAAAATGAGAGAGAAGCAAGAGTGGTTTGCACACCATCAGTACCAATGTAACACCCACATTTAGCAATAAGTAATAGGTGACTATTCTATGTTTGCAATGAGCCTTCCACCATGCTGTAACACTTGTTGCTGCATTTTGGGTTAAGTTTGAGCCATTTGAGCTAGAAACAAGTTTTTTTTGTTCCAATCTGCAGATTATGCAGCAGATGATGGATTATATGGCAAATGCGGAAAATATATAATTGTGCGAAAGTCGGTGCAGCCAAACAGTTGCATAATTATTTCAGTGGCCCTGCTCATATTTCTGACTAGGTCCAGAAGTGCTCCTCAGTGGTTCCCTCTTTTTTGTCTCATTGAGTTTATACTTTAGCTTCTATATAAGCGAGGAACACTAAACCTGAGGTTACCACTCCATAACACAGACTACCATATCTACCATACCTATACACTATATACCACATCATTTCTATCCACATCATTTGACTTCACAACATGTCACATAATTTCACTACACATAATATGCATCCACTCCACTCAAAAGAACATTAGTAAAAAATGACTTCATTTACAATTAAAATTGCTCTAACACTCGCAAATCCGAGACCTATTACCACTAGTAGTCGCATTTGCAGAGTGGTGGAAAAAGGGGCTGGGCCTCTGACCAGCGCTCAAGTATTCCACTGCGTAGGACTTACAGTAGGTACCAGGAGTGCTACTTCACCCTCAAAGTCCCTCAGGAGTAAACTGGACTTTATCCCCCATCCACTACTGTGCCAGGCAACACGTTTGCAGACTAGTGGAGAAAGGTGAGCATGGCCTCTGAACACCTGTCAGCTATTCCACTATGTGGGACATACTGGAGGTAACAGGAGGGGTAGTTGGCCCCCAAGGACAACCTTGGGGGCCAACTACCACTCCTATTACCTCCAGTAAGTCCCACACAGCGGAATTGGTATGCTCCCATAGCAGGCCACGCCCCCTTTGCCCACCACTCTGCTACTCTGGCGTGCTTTTGGTTGGGGATTAAAGTCCCCTTCACTGCAGGGGGTCCTCTGAGGCCAACTAGCATACCAGATACCTCCAGTATGCCTCAGACAGTAGGATTGCTGAGAGGTGGACACAGGCCGTGCCCCTTTCACCACACACTATGCAAACGCACCTCCTGGCATGCTCTTGGTAGGGGGATGAAGTCCCCTTGCCTCCTGATGGTCCTGGGGGCCAACTAGCTCTCCTGTTATCTCTAGTAAGCCCTAAACATCTGGCTTGCTGAGAGTGGTCTGAGGCCACGCCTGCTTTTTACACCACTCTGCAAACACACCAACTGGCACACTGCTGCTCGGGGGGTGAAGTCACTTAAGTCCCGAAATCCTCAGGACACAAGAGGACCTCATCACCCCACAAGCAATGCACCAAGAGGTGCGTTTGCAGAGTGGTGTAAAAAGGGATGTGGCCTCAGACCACTTCTCAGCAATCCCACTGTCTGGGCCTTACTGGAGGTACCTGGTGGGCTAGGTGGCCTCAGAGGACCCCCTGCAGTGAAGGGGACTTTAATCCCCATCCAAAAGCACGCCAGAGTAGCAGAGTGGTGGGCAAAGGGGGCGTGGCCTGCTATGGGAGCATACCAATTCCGCTGTGTGGGACTTCCTGGAGGTAATAGGAGGGGTAGTTGGCCCCCAAGGTTTAATATTTATAAAACCTTGCTTTTTTGCAGTAAATTAAATTTTGCAATTGTAATGTCATTTAAGTATTTATTTTTATTTCAAAATTATAAAATGTCTTGTGTGTTCTAAAATATTTTTTTTTTTAGGAAAAAGTGAAGTTGCGCACCCATCGTGTACCCATCTAGGTGCGTGCGCGAATTCCAGCCGCCATATTGCTAAAGTCATGAAGGATGCCCGTTTGGTGTGTACCGAGTGGTGCTGTCTGGCCTCGCGTATCGTTATATGTGTATGGGATCACGTCATGTGCATGTTTGGTGTGCGACAGGTGCGTGGTACCAGGCCCCATGTAACATCATATACGTATTGGATCGCGCCGGGTGCGCGACCCCTGCAAATTTTTTTTATGATTTAAAACTAGATGTATATAACTTTAGTGTATACATGAGGGCAAGAGATTATCTAAACTATTTATAAAAATGATATATTTGTACTTGCACTAAAAGTATATTATTGTTAAATATATTTGCGAAATCGTGTCGGGTGCGCTTGTTGCGCGCCAGGTGCGCGACTCCCATCTGACTTTAAAAGAGAGCATTTGATTGGTTCATAAGGTTTCCCATTCTAACACTTGAAGGATCCCACACATTTTAGTCATTCTCTCTGCAGCTTCACAGGAGAGACACCTGTTGTGTTTTTGCAGCTAGTCTATACATTTTTAGGGTGTTTTTTGGAAAGATTTGGAAATGGCTTCTTCCAATCCTCAGCAAGAGCCTACTTCTGACGTAGAACAGATAGAAGAACCATCTCCCAAAAAGAGACCAGAATTCATTGTGTGGAAATTTTTTACCATCCCAGATGATGAAAAGAGAGACAACACAAGGAAGGTCAGTTGTACTCTCTGTCCAAGGATTTTGTCTAGAGGTAGTGACAAAAAATACTCTTGTGGCACTTCGAGCACATACAAGCACCTCCAGACAATACACCCCAAACATTTTACAAGGGAGCAGATGCGACGTAAACAAAAAAATATGCAACAAAGTGACCAGGGATCTGGTCCCAGCACTGCAGCAGCTTCAAGTACATCATCTTGAGGGCCTGACATACGCTCAGAGTTTGGAAACTTAAAACAGCTATGCATAAAATGCAATGACATCCTATGTTGTGGGGAACAATCTATGGATGCTGTTTGTTCTGCAGCAAGGAACCATCGTTGCTATTTTTTTTATTTTTTTTAATGATTTTACAATTGCAAAAGTTAAGACTTTAGCCTGTTGCTTTTTTCGGTTTTCCAAATACTCCACAAACATTTACAAAATAGTTTAAAAAAACACAAAAAAAATGAAAAAGAAAAAAGAAAAAAAGAGTTCTTTTCAGAACTAAATTATCTGGTTTAAAAAGAGAAATAACTGCATGCTAATCTCTGCATGATTGCCGGAGTATATGTGTTGAGCATGATTGATTCAAAGAGTGCATGGGTAGTGCATGGTTATTGTATGAGTGAATGAGTAGTACTGCCTACATAATTGTACAAGTATATCTGTAATCCGTGAGTTATTGCATGAGTAGATGGATATTACGTGGGTTATTGCATTAGTATATAAATGATGGTTGAGTGATTGAAAAGTGTGAATGAGCAGTGTCTATGTGGTTACAGGACTGCATGGATTGTGCACATGTGATTGTAGCTGTACCAGTGTTACTGCCTGGGTCATTACATGACTACATGGGTAGTGACTGGATGATTAAAGTACTGCAAAGTGAGTGCATGGTGAATTCATAAGTGCGTGGGTATAGGCGGAGGTATTGGATTAGTACATGGTAGTGGCTGGGTGATTGGAGGAGTGCACAGAGAGTGACAGTGTGATTGCTGGAGTGCATGGTTAGAACCTGGGAATATGAAGGTGTGAATGAACAGTGTGTAGGTGGTTAGAGGACTGCATGGGTAGTGCACATTTGATTGTTGCACTGCATGTGTGATTGTACGGGTACCTGGGTAGTGACTGGGTGGTTAGAGTACTGCAAGGAGAGTATATGGTGAATTTATAAGTGCTTGGGTATTAACGGAGTGATTAGAAAAGTAAATGGTACTAGCTGGGTGATTGGAGAAGTGCACATGGAGTGATAGGGGATTGCTGGAGTGCATGGGTACTACCTGAGTAATTGGAGGAGTGCATCAGCGGTGTCTAGATAGGTTAGAGGACTGCATGGGTAGTACACAGTTGATTGTAGCAGTGCATGTGTTAGTGCCAGGGTCCTTTCATGAGTACATAGGGAGAGACTGGATGATTACAGTGTTGCAAGGAGAGTGTGTAGTGAATTTATAAGTGGTTGAGTATTGGGGGAGTGATTGGATAAGTACATGCTGCTGGATGGGTGATTGGAGGACTGCATGGGAAGTGATAGTTGGATTCCTGGACGGTGTGGGTAGTACTAGGGTAATTGGAGGAGTGAATCAGTACTATGTAAGTGGTTAGATGTTTGTATGGGTAGTGCTTGGAGGATTGTACCTGCGAATGATTTAGTGCCTACGTTATTGCATGAGTACATGGGACTAACTGTATGAATAATGTGCTGCAAGAAGAGTGCATGGTGATTTTATAAGTGCTTGAGTATTGGCAGAGGGATTGGATAAATACATTGTGCTGGATGTGTGATTGGAAGAGAGCATAGGTACTGGCAGGCGGATTTCTGGAGTGCATGCGTACCACCAGAGTAATTGAAGGTGTGAATAAGTAGTGAGTACATGGGTAGTGACTGGATGATTACAGTACTGCAAAGAGAGTGCATAGAGAATGTATAAGTGCTTTGGTATTGGTGGAGTGATTGGATAAGTATATTGTGCTCGATGGGTGTTTGGAGGAGTGCATGGGAAGTGACAGGGGGATTTTTTGACTGCAAGGGTAGTACTTGGGTAATTGGAGGAATGTATCTGTAGTGTGTAGGTGGTTGGCCATCTGCATGGGTAGTGCATGGAGGATTGTAGCAGTGCTTGAGTTAGTGCCTGTGTCATTGCATGAGTGCATGGGCACTGACTGGATGATTAGACTACTGCAAAGAGAGTGCATAGTGATTTTATAAGTGCTTGGGTTTTGGCGGAGTGATTGGATAGGTACATGGTGCTGGATGGGTGATTGGAGGACTGCATGGGAAGTGACAGGGGGTATCCTGGACTGTCTGGGTATTACTTGGATAATCGGAGGAGTGGGTCAGTAGTATGTAAGCGGTTAGATGTCTGTATGGGTAGTGCTTGGAGGATTGTACCTGTCGATGAGTTAGTGCCTAGGTTAATCCATGAGTACATGGGTAATAACTGTATGATTACAGTGCTGCAAGAAGAGTACATGGTGATTTTATAAGTGCTTGTATTTTGCGGAGTTATTGGTAAATACATGGTACTGGATGGGTGATTGGAAGAGAGCATAGGTACTGACAGGCGGATTGCTGGAGTGCATGGGTACTACCTGAGTAATTGAAAGTGTGAATAAGTAGTGAGTACATGGGTAGTGACTGGATGATTACAGTACTGCAAAAAGAGTGCATGGAGAATTGATAAGTGCTTCGGTATTGGCAGAGTGATTGGATAAGTATATGGTGCTTGATGGATGATTGGAAGAGTGCATGGAAAGTGACAGGGTTTTTTTTTACTTCAAGGGTAGTACTTGGGTAATTGGAGGAGTGAATCAGGCGTGTGTAGGTGGTTAGACATATTCATGGGTAGTGCATGGAGGATTGTAGCAGTGCATGAGTTAGTGCCTGGATCATTCCATGAGTATATGGGTACTGACTGGATGATTAGACTACTGCAAAGAGAGTGCATAGGGATTTTATTGGATAAGTACATGGTGCTAGATGGGTGATTGGAGGAGTGCATGGGAAGTGATAGGGGGATTGCTGGAGTGCATGGATACTACCAAGGCAATTAGAGGAGTGAATCAGGAGTGTGTAGGTGATTACAGGTCTGCATGGATAGTGCACAGGGGATTGCAATAGTGCATTTGTTACTGACTGGGTTATTGCATGAGTACATAGATACTGACTGGATGATCACAGTAGTGCAAAGAGAGTTCATGGTGAATTTATAAGTGCTTGGGTATTGGCGGAGTGATAGGAAAACTACATGGTACTGGATGGGTGATTGGCAGAGTGCATGGGGAGTGACAGGGGGATTGCTGGAGTGCATGGGTACTACCTGGGTAATTCAAAGAGTGAATCAGTAGTGTGTACCTGGTTACAGGTCTGCATGGCCTTGTGTTCTTTTATATGGCTTAGAAACCATACAATGCTTTTACAGTATTATTTTATGATTCTATTCTCGCTGTACCAGTTATACTTTGCAGCCTGCATTACTATTGTAGCAGTTCACTTTACTTGCATGAGAAAGAACACTGTTCAATAGAAACCTTTAATTGAAAACGCCCGTCTCTCTATTTCTCTGCACCTCTGTTGAAATGAAGCATGCACGATTGATACATTTCTTATTCTTGGGAAACAAAGTTGTCATGTTTATGCGGTTGTCAGAAACTAATCCCGTCTTGTGAATTCAAGAAAGTTTCTAGTGACCTCTGAGCTAGCTGGCACTCACAATTAAGTTTAGTATATTCGGAAGAGACCTAGTCGACATAAGTCCTACGTCAAATCAATAGCACATATTAGTCCAATACGATGGTTAATTTCAGATAAACCATTAGCTTGTGTTTACCTGGATCACTGTGGTCCCTTACAGAGGGATGGTAACTATAAGTATATCATGGTCACAGTGGATTCATGCTCAAGATTAATTTGGATGTGGCCTCAGCACTCAACTGACGCCGGAACTGATTTGCGAGTCTTTATAGGAAGATACGCAGTCGGCACGCTACATTCTGACCAGGGTCCAGCATTTAGCTCAAAAGCTTACAAGGAGGTCATGGCCAATCTAGGCGTTGCATTGCGGTATTCTAGTCCATTCCATCATGAGGGAAATTCGGTAGTGGAGAGAAAAAACCGGGACATAAAGCAATCTATAACAGCTAGGGTATTAGGCGTGTAACGGGTGGGTCAAACATCTAATAAGTGTCCAACGTAGTCTAAATAATCTGACAAGAAGTTCTTTGGGTGGAATCACTCCATATGAAACCCTTTTTGGTATTAGAAGGATTGTCCGGGACCTTGATCGTCACACTTCAGTGGTAGAACAAAAACCTTTTGATATCAATGACCGTTTGGCTGTTTTGCAGGACTTAAATGAAACAAGGAGAAGTCTAAGCAACACATTGCAGAAGCTAACGACCACTGAAGGGGAACCACCCATCCCAGCAAGGCCTGCCTGGATTCCAAAGATTGGGGATCTAGTCAGAGAAAAGATCGCGGACAAGAAGGAATTTGGGCCATCTTATAGACAACCAGTACCTGTGTTAGCAATCCAAAGATCAAGAACAGTGTTACTGCCACCCCTTGCTGGAAGAAAGGAGAACAGGTTCGTATCTATTGACCTTATAAAACCACATCATGTGGCCGATCATAAGTTGTAGGCCAAGTGGATTCTAGAAGATGTAGCAGATTACCAAATCTGGCTACTTCCAAGAGGTTCAAACTGAGAGACTCATCACCTTTGAGTAATCTGCAGTCCGAAAAGAAGGACTAAGCAATAAATACATGGAACTTGTGCCTCTTGAGACCCAAATAACAGTTCGTCAAGATACACCTGTCTACAATGATATAGCATCTGACTATACTAATATGATAAGGGATCAAGCAGCTCCAGTGATTTCAAGTAATCCTGATGCAATACCTACAATTGACAGAACTGCCTCTGGGTATTTCATTAACTTTGATACATTTTCAGAGGATCCCAGTGAACCTGAAACAACGCCAGCAAAAAGAACTTTTAGAGAACCAGCAAAATAACTTTTTCATCAACTTGAAAAAACTTATCTGGTTTCACCATGGGTTGAATTTTGGATTGCGCTAGGTGTACTTTTTCTCCTACTTTGGGAATGCTGATACATGGAAGATATAGTAAAATGGACACAGCAAGTAAGAACATCAACTTACTCCTCAAGCCACACAAATCATCTCATCATGAACAAAGAGACTTGACATCAGTGAACATCACAGCCGTTCCTACACCTGTTGGTATAGCTTGGGACAGAACTGACTATGACATCTTTGGTCCTGCTGAGCTGTTGAAGATTCTACACCAATTTAAGGTTTCCTTGAGTGACTTTGTGTCACCCAGCACATTTTCTGATGATTGGGGCTTTGAGAATGTTAATCATATGATGTCAGACTTAGAACTGTTTGCAAAATGTACAAAACATGAATACTTAGAAGGTTCATCAGATTATGAACAAATGTATTGTTATAATCATATTGGTCATCATTATTTGCACAAATATGCAAACCATAGAAATGTTTTTACTTATAACCAATGGGAACATTGTCCAATTTGGTATCAAAGAGGAGGAGTATTGGGCTATTACTACTTTAAGAAAGTAGAAGGTCCAGTCACGACGTGCCCAAAGGATACGTCTTTGCAAAAATTGCCATGCTGTTCCTAGAGAAGGAGAGGAAATGGTACAGTATGTGATTCGGATGATTAAGGCAGGGTGATGGGGAGGTAACCCTGGGAATCCATTTTGTTGGATTTAATGCCCTCACACACCCTTCCAGGTGTCATGCTTCATCATTTGGGCCTGCTCCTCGTTGGGTCGGCGGTGCAATACCCAACGGACAACACCTCATAGAGGGGCTCTTTGGCGGAGATCTTTTTCCAACAGCTGTATGGATGAAGTGCGGGTATGGGGCCAGAACTAAAGGGTAGACGTGGGGTAGTGAGTTAAAATATAGCTAGTGGTACCGGGAATTGTTTATTCAGAAGGGCCACTGCTTTAGTTAAAAACGATTTTCTAGAGGACAGTGATGGAAAGTAATGTTTCCAGCTATCATCTAGGATTTATTGTAGTCTGGTCAACATGTTTCTCGCTACTGTAAGGTTAACTAGCGATTCTTCAGGACCCAGGTGACTATTTAGCAAGTATCTAATGGTGCAATAAAAACTGTCTACACTAATACCCTAGAGTGTGGTGTATGTATGCTCATGTGGCTACCACACTAGTGGGTGAAGGGAGAAACAATACTATATTACCCTTCTTCTAGTTGTGACTGTCAATACCTGTTAAAGAAATAGGGAGAGCATATCACAAACAAATTGACAACAAATGCATCAGTGACTGTAATCCTTGTGCGGTTCGCATGCCAGTGGGAATCAGGCGCATCACAACACCATTGCACAAGTGTACCATGCACTCTCCAATGTGAAGAATTCAGTGAGAGTGGCACGCGAATATCTAAAACATAATTAAAAATACCAAGTTGGTATGGATGACTCGCAGATCCTCCAAACTCACCTAAAGTTAAAAACAATCAAACAACGACAGTGTCCAGCGGGTAAAGCTTCAGGTAGATCTTCCACCGCAAGGCTATGTATAGGGAAAGATCTTAGTGCCTTGCGAATGATATATGCAGTGACTGGGTGGTGCTTGCAATCTCATTTTGACGGTGTAAACAACAACAGTATTATACAATAAAACACGATTGGAATCCATAAATGTTCAGTATAATAAGGAGGAGCCCACATAGTAAGGTGTTTAAAGGTGTTTGCGGAAATTATGGTCCAGACATCACATTTCGTTAACCCTAGTTTGTTTTGCCCATGAATCTCAGACTAGTAGTAGTCTGGAGCTGTCACGTAAGCACCGCTTATCATAAATGGCTAATAGAAAACTACAAACTCACAGAATGCCAAACTACCCAAATACATGGTGCCTAGTAGAGTACATGCGTGGTAACATCGGGACTGCATCTGACATCGTATGCTGCATTGGTGTGGGATATCGTGCATTATGCGCTGATATGTCATCACGGATAATGCTTGAACAAGACTTGTTGGGAAAACGGGCACGTTCATATATGTTACCGCTAATGTATTTAGGTGATTAGCTGACCTCGTACCTGAAAGGAGGGTGAATTGGTAATAATAGAGCTGTTAATCTGTATAATCTGTACAACCAATCCTGGGCCTTAGTCACTTTTCGTGGGGGGGATAATACACTGCCACGAAAAATAAAGCTGAAATGTCACTAATAATGTCAGAAATAGGAGCCCGCTTAGGCAACAAACAATTCATAAGCTCTACCGCAAGTGTAGTTTAGCGCGGTTAGAGGAACTCCTCTCTGGTTGTGAACCGCTAGGACTTAAACAATGCGGAACCTCAGTATCTCCTCGTGTGTGCTACCGGTTAATATATTTTAACGCGGTTAAGGGAAACCTATCTGGTTAGAAACCGCTAGAACTTTGACAATACGGGACCTCAATCTCTCCTCATCTGAGGGATCAAACAATGCCGCCATATCTCAAGCGGAATTAGTTCACTTACTTGGTAATTCCTGAGCTTCGCTGCACGCACCTACCCTTCGCCGCTGGAACCGGGTGGAGGAGCTGGGCAGGGTCAGTTCCGGTTTTAAGGAGTATGAGCCATGGACCTGATTGGTTCACTAGCATGGGGGCCATTTTGTAGTGTTGTGTAAGGTAAACAAAAAATCTAGATCGAACCAAGGATCACCTATTCGTTTCGTAAGTCGATAATATAAGTGTGGCTCAACTCCCTCTACAACACATTTAAAGGGGTGGAGAACGTAATCAAAGTATTTACACCGAAATAAATTCAAACACAAGGTAATTTATGTTGGTCAGTGGTAGACGCCAGGGTGGACATTTAAAGGAGTGGAGAACATAGTAAATGTATTTACACCCAAATAATTACAACCACAAAGTAATTACATGTTGGCCAGAGATAGACTCCAGGGAAAGCATTGCGTCGGCCATCTTGGAATGGTCGGTGCATTAAGTTCTTAATGCTCAGGGAGGATGTAAGAAAAGATCTTAACTCCTCGTGGGGTTCTCTTAAGAAGTGTTATATCATGCTTATTAAGGGAAAGATACTCCGTTGGGCGTGAGGAGGGGGAAGGAGGAACTAGTTAGTAGGGATTCAGCAAATTATTTAGAGGCTGGTTCAAGGAATATCTTAATTTAAACGATTACTGTCAGAAGATAATCCTTGGATCCAGCATTGTTCTTTGTAGAATAGTCCTTCTTTGGATATCTTCTGGCTTGCCTCCAGGATAAGCCATTGAAGAGAGTCAGGGGTGTGATTCATTTCTAGGAAGTGCCTGCACATTTTGGTGTTGCTTTTCTTGCACCTGAAATTGCTGCGGTGCTCAGATATTCTAGTTTTCATATTACGTGTCATCATGCCAATGTAGTAAAAATTACAAGGGCATATGTTCAAGTAAATACAATTCGTGCTGTTACAGTTTGTGTGGCCTCTCATTTCCCACTTTAAAGATTCAGTCAGGGTAATGCTTTCGTATTTCTTAGTGAATGGGCATGCCGCACACATACCACATGGATAATGGCCTATAACTGGTGGCAGATTCCATAGTGTTACTTGGCGATTGGATTCGTTTGTGTTCTTGGGTCTGGTATGTATCAAGAGGTTTTTTATAGTTTTTTGACCTCTTAAAAGCAAACCTTGGTTGGTCTATATTCAGAGATCCAATATTAAGTATGGACCAATGGCGTCTCAAAATTCTTCTCAGCTGGTTAGACGCTGGTGTGAAGGTTGTCACACAGGTCATGGGTTGGACAGCTAGGGGGTTCTTTTCTTTGGGTTCTAACAGGCCCTCCCTGTTATTGTTCTGTGCTCTTTTCCTACATTTTTTGATTTCTCTGGTACCCTCTCTCTCTTAGATTCCTAGACAGGATAGCGGACTCTTGTCTTGTAATTGGCCGTTGTGCTACAATTACGTCGTATCCTGAGGAATTGCCCAAACGGAAGGATTGCCTAAATACATTAGCGGTAACATATATGAACGTGCCAGTTTTCCCGGCAAGTCTTGTTCTGGTATTATCCGTGATGACATATCAGCGCATAATGCACAATATCCCACACCAATGCAGCATACGATGTCAGATGCAGTCCCGATGTTACCACGCATGTACTCTACTAGGCACCATGTATTTAGGTAGTTTGGCATTCTGTGAGTTTGTAGTTTTCTATTAGCCATTTATGATTAGCAGTGCTTACGTGACAGCTCTAGATTACTACTAGTCTGAGATTCACGGGCAAAACAAACTAGGGTTAACTAAATGTGAGGTCTGGACCATAATTTCCGCAAACACCTTTAAACACCTTACTATGTGGGCTCCTCCTTATTATACTGAACATTTATGGATTCCAGTAGTGTTTTATTGTATAATACTGTTGTTGTTTACACCGTCAAAATGAGATTGCAAGCACCACCCAGTCACTGCATATATCATTCGCAAGGCACTAAGATCTTTCCCTATACATAGCCTTGCGGTGGAAGATCTACCTGAAGCTTTACCCACTGGACACTGTCGTTGTTTGACTGTTTTTAACTTTAGGTGAGTTTGGAGGATCTACGAGTCATCCATACCAACTTGGTATTTTTAATTATTTTTTAGATATTCGCGTGCCACTCTCACTGAATTCTTCACATTTGAGAGTGCATGGTACACTTGTGCAATGGTGTTGTGATACGCCTGATTCCCACTGGCATGCGA
Organism: Lissotriton helveticus; assembly: GCF_964261635.1. Lineage (NCBI taxonomy): Eukaryota > Metazoa > Chordata > Amphibia > Caudata > Salamandridae > Lissotriton > Lissotriton helveticus. Next base: position 531,610,970 of record NC_136065.1, read on the forward strand.
ACCGCACAAGGATTACAGTCACTGATGCAATTGTTGTCAATTTGTTTGTGATATGCTCTCCCTCTTTCTTTAACAGGTATTGACAGTCAAAACTAGAAGAAGAGTAATATAGTATTGTTTCTCCCTTCACCCACTAGTGTGGTAGCCACATGAGTATACATACACCACACTCTAGGGTATTAGTGTAGACAGTTTTTATTGCACCATTAGATACTTGATAAATAGTCACCTGGGTCCTGAAGAATCGCTAGTTAACCTTACAGTAGCGAGAAACATGTTGACCAGACTGCAATAAATTCTAGATGATAGCTGGAAACATTACTTTCCATCACTCTCCTCTAGAAAATCGTTTTTAACTAAAGCAGTGGCCCTTCTGAATAAACAATTCCCGGTACCACTAGCTTTATTTTAACTCACTACCCCACGTCTACCCCTTAGTTCTGGCCCCATACCCGCACTTCATCCATACGGCTGTTGGAAAAAGATCTCCACCATAGAGCCCCTCTATGATGTGTTGCCCGTTGGGTATTGCACCACCGACCCAACGAGGAGCAGGCCCAAATTATGGAGCATGACACCTGAAAGGGTGTGTGAGGGCATTAAATCCAACAAAATGGATTCCCAGGGTTACCTCCCCGTCACCCTGCCTTAATCATCCGCATCACAGACTGTACCATTTCCTCTCCTTCTCTAGGAACAGCACGGCAATTTTTGCAAAGACGTATCCTTTGGGCACGTCGTGACTGGACCTTCTACTTTCTTAATGTAGTAATAGCCCAATACTCCTCCTCTTTGATACCAAATCCTATGCACTGCTAGCACCCGTAGGAGTTTTTCTCAAGGCGGGTAAGATCTGTTCTGTCCCCCATTCGTCTCCCCCAGCCAAGCCCAAATCGAGCCAGGCGTGGTTCTCTAAACCACATCCCCCGCTCTGTCCCCCCTCCACTCAACATGGAAGGGCAGGGACTCAGCTTTGGCGAGGATGAAGCCGCAGCCATCCTCAGAACTCCCTCTATTTTAACTATGGATAACGACAACGCAACGGGAAGCAATACAGCTGACTGGAAAACCCTCTCTGACCTCAAAAGAGAGTGGATAAGAGTCAGTCTGCACGGTGCGCTAATGGCAGAATACTTTAAAGCTAAAATTGCCCCGAACGGGTTAATTGTCAAGAATTTCCCTAGGATATTCTGGGAAGACAGCCAATTCAAGGTTGAATGGTCCCAGATTGCCTGGAAGTGCACACATGATTTGTTGATCCTGATCGTGAATACCTCTAAGCGTTTGGCTGATGCCCTACCAGAAAGGATCCAGGCGCTAGAAGCAACGCTGAAAAAGGCAGTCACTAACCCAGGTTTTAAAACCAAACTCGCCGAAATCAATAAAGAGATAAATGAACACAAGGATTACCTGATGAAGCAAAAAGTCAATAAATTACAAAAGGACATTCAACGTTTCGATAAAGAGAAAGTATATCCATACCTTAAAACGGACTTTACACCATCAGGCACAGGGTACCTCTGACTCCAGTAACAACTCCTCGAAAAGAGGGTCCAATAGTGACAGCAATTCTAGTGGGGACGAAAGGCAACCCCGCCAATGACGTGGCGGAAGAGGCGGGAGACGTGGACAATACCCACTACCACATCCCCAAATACCGTTTCATGGACACCCACTTTGGCAATAACCCCAGTTCCCTCACGCCATACCACAATATGGACCACAGTACCCCCCCAATTCTCCCCCAATGGAAACCGGCCTTTTTTAGACAGAGGTTGGGGCAGAGGGCGAGGGCAAAAGAGAGGGAACGCAACCGACAAACGGGTCCAGTGGGAGGACACGACAACCGAAGGGATGGACACTTCGAGCAAAACGAGCAAGAAATGAGTCTCGTAGTTAACCTCTCTTCACACCAGTTAACCAATGAACAAGAGAGGATCTTACAAAAAGGGCTCGGATTTGTACCAACTCCCAGAACGGACAACTGTCTTCAGACTGTTGAATTGCAAAAATTCTTCAGAAAAATAAGACTACATGCCTACTTCGATGGTAAACCACAAGAACCCACTGATGACTCTGGGTTACACAACCCTTCCACCTTTATCCCCCATAGCGGCATGGTACCGAGTGAGGTGCTCACTTTTGAGCAAGCGGTTCTAAGAGATGTCAACAACTTATCTAATATTTCCACACATAACAATATGTCCATGAAAGAAAGAAACATCCTGGACACACTAGCCAGCGACCCCTCCTTAACTATCAAACAAGCTGACAAAGGGGGAGCGACAATAATAATGGATACTATAGACTACGATATAGAGTGCCAAAGACAACTTGATGACATAAGATACTATAAGGCTATCACACAGAATCCTACAGAACGCCTCACAATGTCCATCGTGAGTATGGTGGAATCAGCAGAATGTCACGGCTGGTTGAGTAAAAAGGAGGCGGATTTTCTAGTGAAAAAGAACCCTAGGGTTCCGTATTTTTATACGTTGCCCAAAATACACAAAGGGGTCACACCGGTCCCAGGTCGACCTATCGTTTCAGGCATTGATTCTGTGCTAGAACGTCTATCGCAGTTCTGTGACCATTTTCTGCAGCCCCTGGTATAACACTTCTTAAGAGAACCCCACGAGGATTTGAGATCTTTGCTTACATCCTCCCTGAGCATTAAGAACTTAATGCACCGACTATTCCAAGATGGCCGACGCAATGCTTTTCCTGGCGTCTATCTCTGGCCAACATGTAATTACTTTGTGGTTGTAATTATTTGGGTGTAAATACATTTGCTATGTTCTCCACTCCTTTAAATGTCCACCCTGGCGTCTACCACTGACAAACATAAATTACCTTCTGTTAGAATTTATTTGGGTGTAAATACTTTGATTACGTTCTCCACTCCTTTAAATGTATTGTAGAGGGAGTTGAGCCACACTTATATTATCAACTTACGAAACGGATAGGTGATCCTTGGCTCGATCTAGATTGTTTGTTTACCTTACACAACACTACAAAATGGCCCCCATGCTAGTGAACCAATTAGATCCATGGCTCATACTCCTTAAAACCGGAACTGACCCTGCCCACCTCCTCCACCCGATTCCAGCGGCGAAGGGTAGGTGCGTGCAGCGAAGCTCAGGAATTACCAAGTAAGTGAACTAATTTCGCTTGAGATATGGCGGCATTGTTTGATCCCTCAGATGAGGAGAGATTGAGGTCCCGTATTGTCAAAGTTCTAGCGGTTTCTAACCAGATAGGTTTCCCTTAACCGCGTTAAAATATATTAACCGGTAGCACACACGAGGAGATACTGAGGTCCTGCATTGTTTAAGTCCTAGCGGTTCACAACCAGAGAGGAGTTCCTCTAACCGTGCTAAACTACACTTGCGGTAGAACTTATGAATTGTTTGTTGCCTAAGCGGGCTCCTATATCTGACATTATTAGTGACATTTCCGCTTTATTTTTCGCGGCAGTGTATTATCCCCCCCACGAAGAGTGACTAAGGCCCAGGATTGGTTGTACAGATTATACAGATTAACGACTCTATTATTACCAATTCACCCCCCTTTCAGGTACGAGGTCAGCTAATCGCCTAAATACATTAGCGGTAACATATATGAACGTGCCCATTTTCCCGGCAAGTCTTGTTCTGGCTTTATCCGTGATGACATATCAGCGCATAATGCACAATATCCCACACCAATGCAGCATACGATGTCAGATGCAGTCCCGATGTTACCATGCATGTACTCTACTAGGCACCATGTATTTGGGTAGTTTGGCATTCTGTGAGTTTGTAGTTTTCTATTAGCCATTTATGATAAGCGGTGCTTACGTGACAGCTCCAGACTACTACTAGTCTGAGATTCACGAGCAAAACAAACTAGGGTTAACTAAATGTGAGGTCTGGACCATAATTTCCGCAAACACCTTTAAACACCTTACTATGTGGGCTCCTCCTTATTATACTGAACATTTATGGATTCCAGTAGTGTTTTATTGTATAATACTGTTGTTGTTTACACCGTCAAAATGAGATTGCAAGCACCACCCAGTCACTGCATATATCATTCGCAAGGCACTAAGATCTTTCCCTATACATAGCCTTGCAGTGGAAGATCTACCTGAAGCTTTACCCGCTGGACACGGTCGTTGTTTGAATGTTTTTAACTTTAGGTGAGTTTGGAGGATCTGCAAGTCATCCATACCAACTTGGTATTTTTAATTATTTTTTAGATATTCGCGTGCCACTCTCACTGAATTCTTCACATTTGAGAGTGCATGGTACACTTGTGCAATGGTGTTGTGATACGCCTGATTCCCACTGGCATGCAAACCGCACAAGGATTACAGTCACTGATGCATTTGTTGTCAATTTGTTTGTGATATGCTCTCCCTCTTTCTTTAACAGGTATTGACAGTCACAACTAGAAGAAGGGTAATATAGTATTGTTTCTCCCTTCACCCACTAGTGTGGTAGCCACGTGAGCATACATACACCACACTCTAGGGTATTAGTGTAGACAGGTTTTATTGCACCATTAGATACTTGCTAAATAGTCATCTGGGTCCTGAAGAATCGCTTGTTAACATTACAGTAGCGAGAAACATGTTGGCCAGACCACAATAAATTCTAGATGATAGCTGGAAACATTACTTTCCATCACTCTCCTCTAGAAAATCGTTTTTAACTAATGCAGTGGCCCTTCTGAATAAACAATTCCCGGTACCACTAGCTTCATTTTAACTCACTACCCCACGTCTACCCTTTAGTTCTAGCCCCATACCCGCACTTCATCCATACGGCTGTTGGAAAAAGATCTCCGCCAAAGAGCCCCTCTATGAGGTGTTGCCCGTTGGGTATTGCACCGCCGACCCAACGAGGAGCAGGCCCAAATGATGAAGCATGACACCTGAAAGGGTGTGTGAGGGCATTAAATCCAACAAAATGAATTCCCAGGGTTACCTCCCCGTCACCCTGCCTTAATCATCCGCATCACAGACTGTACCATTTCCTCTCCTTCTCTAGGCACAGCACGGCAATTTTTGCAAAAACATTGTCCAATGCCACCAAAGGGTAGCTCAAAAACATTTTATGAAAAATGTCCATACTTCTCAGGTTTTAATGTCTCAAATCCATAACCATTTTACTTTAAAAATGTTAATAAGAAAGCGAACACAAAGTATGTTGACTAATACTAAGCAAATTTATTCTGCGGCCTTCTATGCCCAGCTGTCCACATTAGGTTTTGACTTTTGGAAAGACAATATTGAGACGAAAACTGTCTGGGGCACAAAAGAGTGGCAGGTGCAGGGATTAGATGCTTTATTTAGAGCCTGCATCATCCCTTAACAAATAATGTTTTTAAACGACACTGTTCAACAGACATCCTGTCTTGGCTTAGGTACGATAAAAGATGTAAACAAACGATCCATACCTACACCTACACCTGATAGTAAAAACACTACAGAAGGTGTAGTCGATGTAAAAGCAATTTTACTTTAGAACAGAACTGATTCTGATTGGAAAAAAATGCTTAATCTGGCCCACAGACACAAACAACTGTCAAGATAGATTCCTGAATAAGACACAAGGGTTCAAATACACTAGGCCAGATCCAACATATGTCCACTGACAACATCCAGGGATAGTAACAACATACAGTGTAGGGAAACTGTGCCTTGATTGGCTATAAAAATCCACACTGACAGAGGTAAAACAACACTCATCTTTACTTAAAGATGGCATTGATTTAATGGACTTCTTACAAGGTCCTGCGAAACAGGGTCATAAATGTTTTATATACGCTGGTATATATGCCATTTATAATGAAGCTTGGAAAGTGACGCAAGCAGAGATCGAATACGAGAAATTGATCGTATTAATTTAGAGAAATCTCTCTCTGTAGTTGACAATGGGTTAACGACTCTGTCATCCAGAATTTATTCTTTGGAGAGCATAGTATCCTCTGCCATAGACATAATGGAACAGGACTTACTCATGCTATAGCATCGACAGTTACAATTACGTTCTATAATGCTTTTAGGCTGGACGTTACAAAATCTTCCTTCTGGATATGTGCCATGGCATCTAATCAACACCAAGTCATTGTTTTCTGTATTTAACCTTACAGATAAACAAATCACTTTGGCACAAAGAGGAGCAGACTATATAGTGCTGAGCATTGACAAACTGGAAAGTTTACCATTAACTGTTTCAGAAAAACCTGCAACAGAACGGCTAATATACGGAACAATCACTCTGCCTGTCACAATTTTCCATTTTCAATATTGTTTGAAACATATACCAGCTGGCGTATATGAAAGGTTGGGTAAATAATACATCAAGTCAACCTGGGAATTACCATATACACACAGATGATGGAATTGGGGTAAAGAAGTATTTCTTAGTGGTACAAATTGCAAGAGCGCACTAGGTGGTACAGTTTTATGCCAGGGCATTATCTTACACGGGGCCTGCGATCGTTCTTCAACCAACTTATCCTGCCACCTGCAGGGTTCTCCAGCTGCAGTGATAGATCCAATTTTTAGGCAGCTTTCTAATGGAAGCTATATTATGTTGAATGATCACAGCTGCTGTGGAATGTTGCCAGGAATAGCCTATCTCGTAACTATGTCAGCCAGGGTCACTTGCTGTATGCAAGTGTTGTTTCCTAAAACTAAGACAGACGGGGAGTCACAGTTATGGCTTTCACTGAACATCTCTTCTATACAAATTGATACTTTAAGCAGAATGAAAGCCATTCTTTTACAAAAAACTGTGCCACTGACCTTGTCCAAAGAGACGTATGACCTACAAGTTGCAAGGCCTTCTGCAGAGATACATGCCCTTTTATCAACAAACTGCCCTATACATTTCATAGAAATGTTAGGACGTATCTTAAACATGTCTGATACCAGTAGTATTGTACATGTATTTAAGACAGTTTTTTCGGGACTGTTAGCACCGTTTGAAGCAGTCCTCGGCATATTTCCAAACTTCATGCACTCTGTGTTCGGTGGCCTGCCTCTTATTTTGGGACTTGTAGGAAGAATACTATTTTTGTTGCTTCTGCTCCGATATGGCAAGTCCAGTCACCAGCGACACTAAGATTACCTTAGAAAATACTCTACTGGCAATAAAGTGTCGTGAGCGCATGATACAGATTTTGGGCTTGGCTCGTTTAAGAGATCTAAATACCATGTGGTTTCTATCATTCCGATCAATCTGGCGAGATTGCATCTTACCTGTTCTACGATGCCTGCTATGTGGAGAAGAATGTCCTGCCAACGGAGGTTGATACTTTGCTTGGATTGGTAATGGCTCATGCATTGTGTTGTCCCCAGCGGCTACCAATCCTGATGACGGCAATCATTGAGGTCTCACAGATGCAACTGCTTACGGTGAGATAGGTGGATTGACAGGCACACAGGTACCATCTTCTTCGAACATTGCTAATGCGGCTAACGTTGATGGCAATGCTTCTCATTTTTGTGCAATCGATCTACTTAACGAAATAGTCCAACTTTCACCTACTGTGGTAGACAAATTCTTTACCAGCTTAGAAGATTTGATGTTTTCTCCAAACAATGAGACTGACTTTTGAAGTTAGCACACAGGGTTCTATGAGACTCTGTATTGACCTTCACTTTTCAAAACAATCCTCTAACTTTGGAACTCTATGTTTTCCATGATTTTACTTTTTTCCTTAAAAATGAACTTTTTTGGGGGCACAAAGTAATCTGCTTAAAGTAGAACTATTCCTAGAGAACAGGAATTCTTTGAATACGTCCAAGAGACAATATTTGACCTTGTTCACAAACAAACAATTTATATATTCTGTCATGGAATGGTCTCAACTTTTTCTTCTGTATTTAAGAGCCATTTCATAAATGTAATTTCATGATTCATTCGGATAGCGTTTCTTTTAAATGTCATATATATGCTTTGGATGAAAACATTGCTTTAAATGTGTACAGCACAAATACTCTTTTAGTGGACAACCATTTCGAATGCGTTTTAAGGTATTTAGGATGGGGGTTTTAACACATCATATTTTAGATATGTTTTCTGTGCTTAGAACTTAGTAATGTCCTACATAATAAAGTGGAGTGGTTGTTGCATGGCATTTTAGGATCCGAGTGAATTTTCCCGATTCATGCCCTTATATAGGTACAATTCACATTGTCCTAATACAGGCATGGAAATCATTCCCTTATTTAGACATAGCTCATGCAGACCAAATACAGGCATGGCTACTTCTACCCGTACCAAAAATGTCACAACGATTTCTTGGAAAATCAGCTTTAGCAGTCAGGGACCTCCCCTTGCATGAATATTGATTTGTCCAAGAACTCATGGAGTTTACAAAGAACTACTATTCCCTTGGGGTTCTTTACTGACGTTATTATGCCCGACTTACGTCAAACTAGGCACCTTCAAGGTATAAATATGCCTTCACTTGCTCTAGCAATATACGGTGGTCAGTAGCAGTTCAACTATCTACTTGCCCGATGCAGCTCGCTACAGCAAGTGCTGAAGGAAGCCGACCCTCCAGCTGATGCACTGATCGAGAAGCTGTCCTTTCTCTCGCTGAGAATCCAGCTCCAGTGTTTCCAAGCTCCCCTTGCGGGGTGTTGGGAAATCTAGTCCCGGGACAGAGATACCAGTCCTCCTTCATTCTAAACTAAGGTATGGAGCTGATTAGACCCTAAGAGAAATCTTGGATAGATTCTTGGCAAAGAAAACCAAACCTATGCTAGACAAAACTTACTCCCTCCCGCGTACTAGACTTAGGTTAGGTACATTGGGGTAGGTGTATTTCAGATAGCACTAGTTGAGTATTTTTAGACTGTGTATTTATGTATGTACTTTTATATGGCTTAGAAACCATACAATGCTTTTACAGTATTTTTTTATGATTCTATTATCGCTGTACGCATTATACTTTGCAGCCTGCATTACGATTGTAGCAGGTCACTTTACTTGCAACACCTGTCTCTCTATTTCTCTGCACCTCAGTTGAAATGAAGCATGCACGATTGACTGAGTGAAATACTTATCTATTGTTTCCGCGACTCTGGAGATACATTTCTTATTCTTGGGAAAAAAAGTTGTCATGTTTACGCGGTTGTCAGAAACTAATTCCTTCTTGTGAATTCGAGAAAGTTTCTAGTGACCTCTGGGGGAGCTGGCACTCACAAATAAGTTCAGTATATTCGATAGAGACCAAGTCGACATTAGTTCTACGTCAAATCTATTGGATATATTATTCCAATGCACAGAGCCTATTGGGAACATAGGAACTACACTACAGCATGGGTCATTGCATGAGTACATGGGTAGTGACTGGATGATTACACTGCTGCAAAAAGAGTGTATGGTAAATTTCTAAGTGCTTGGATATAGGCGGAGTGATTGGAAAACTACATGCTGCTGGATGGGTAACTGGAGGACTGCATGGGGATGACTGGGGGATTGCTGGACTGCATGGGTACTACCTGGAAATTCAGAAGAGTGAATCAGTAGTGTGTAGGTGGTTAGAGGTCTGCATAGATAGTGCACAGGGGATTGTAATAAGACATGAGTCAATGCCTGGGTTATTGCATGAGTACATAGATGCTGACTTAATGATTACAATAGTGCAAAGAGAGTGCATGGTGAATTTATAAGTGTGTGGGTATTGGCACACTGATTGGATAAGTACATGGTGTGAATGGGTGATTGGAGGAGTGCATTGGGACTGACAGGGGATTGCTGGACTGCACGGGTACTACCTGGATAATTGGAGGAGTGAATCAATAGTATGTCGCTGGTTAGAGGTCTGCATGGATAGTGCACAGAGGATTGTTGTAGTGCATTTGTTAGTGTCTGCATCATTGCATGAGTACATGAGTAGTGACTGGGTGATGCGATACAAAAGGGGATGATGGACGGAGCGTTTGAACAAATCAAACACTCACCCCCAGTCAACTGATCTGGGTTTAATCCATCACCATTCTTTAGTTTACTCCGCCACCCCAGTTCAGACATGGCTATATGCAAATCAGTCTGACCCTGTGCCTCGTGGGAACAGTCCAGCCCGAACTGCCAAGCCATGTCTTCCCTGGGCCAGAAACAAGCATCCTGGGACCGGTTTCGGATTCATAATCCTCATCAGCCAGGCTATCTTGAATCCAGTGGCCAAGTGAACAAGGGACTCACGTCTGAGCATACCCTGCCACACTTAGGGCGAACAAAGCGATACAAAAGGGGATGATGGACGGAGCGTTTGAACAAATCAAACACTCACCCCCAGTCAACTGATCTGGGTTTAATCCATCACCATTCTTTAGTTCACTCAGCCACCCCAGTTCAGACATGGCTATATGCAAATCAGTCTGACCCTGTGCCTCGTGGGAACAGTCCAGCCCGAACTGCCAAGCCATGTCTTCCCTGGGCCGGAAACAAGCATCCTGGGACCGGTTTCGGATTCATAATCCTCATCAGCCAGGCTATCTTGAATCCAGTGGCCAAGTGAACAAGGGACTCACGTCTGAGCATACCCTGCCACACTTAGGGCGAACAAAGCGATACAAAAGGGAATGATGGACGGAGCGTTTGAACAAATCAAACACTCACCCCCAGTCAACTGATCTGGGTTTAATCCATCACCATTCTTTAGTTCACTCAGCCACCCCAGTTGAGACATGGCTATATGCAAATCAGTCTGACCCTGTGCCTCGTGGGAACAGTCCAGCCCGAACTGCCAAGCCATGTCTTCCCTGGGCCGGAAACAAGCATCCTGGGACCGGTTTCGGATTCATAATCCTCATCAGCCAGGCTATCTTGAATCCAGTGGCCAAGTGAACAAGGGACTCACGTCTGAGCATACCCTGCCACACTTAGGGCGAACAAAGCGATACAAAAGGGGGATGATGGACGGAGCGTTTGAATAAATCAAACACTCACCCCCAGTCAACTGATCTGGGTTTAATCCATCACCATTCTTTAGTTCACTCAGCCACCCCAGTTCAGACATGGCTATATGCAAATCAGTCTGACCCTGTGCCTCGTGGGAACAGTCCAGCCCGAACTGCCAAGCCATGTCTTCCCTGGGCCGGAAACAAGCATCCTGGGACCGGTTTCGGATTCATAATCCTCATCAGCCAGGCTATCTTGAATCCAGTGGCCAAGTGAACAAGGGACTCACGTCTGAGCATACCCTGCCACACTTAGGGCGAACAAAGCGATACAAAAGGGGATGATGGACGGAGCGTTTGAACAAATCAAACACTCACCCCCAGTCAACTGATCTGGGTTTAATCCATCACCATTCTTTAGTTCACTCAGCCACCCCAGTTGAGACATGGTTCAGTGACTGGGTGATTACAGTACTGCAAACAGAGTGCATGGTGAATTAATAAGTGGGTATTGGCAGAGTGATTGAATAAGTACATGGTGCTGGGTGGGTGATTGGAGGAGTGCAATGATACTGACAGGACGATGGCTGCACTGCAAGAGTAGTGCTTAGGAGATTGTAGCAGTGCATGAGTTTGTGCTGCTGCTTTACTATTTTGCAACTACTTTTATTGGTACACCTAGCCAAATACAAAGCCTGAACCATTCACATTTCTCTGCTATAAGTCTTACCATAGTCCTAAAACATGCATGGATATTTCTGTACCACAACACTGTAAACCTCATAAATTCACAGAACAAACTTCAAATTAGAACCAAACACCAAAAATTATGTAGCACATTTCAACTGTACCTCTCTAGAGTCTTAGAAAAACTAGTCTAATCAGAAGTACCTTAACTCAACATATGCAAGTAGAGACATACTGCACACACAACTCCATGCACACCTTTAAACTTGACAGACAGTGCTTCCAATTTGAAAGGAACACCTAAAATTATGCAGTATACTACAAATGTACATATGATTGGAGAAGTCGAAAGGTAGTGCATGTGCACTGTCTAAGTGAAACAAGGATTGCATAGATCCTGACAGGGTGATTGCAGGATTGCAACAGTAGTGTCTGGGTGATTACGTAATTGCATAGGTAGGGCCTACATGATTTTGAAAGTGCATCAGCACTGCCTAAATGATTGGAAGAGTGCATAGATCCTGACAGTGTGATTAGAGCAGTACAAGGATAGTGCCTGAGTGAATGAACCAGTGTATAGCTAATGCATTGATGAATCTATGACTGCAGAAGTATGGCTGGGATATTACATGAATACATACGTAATGCCTATTGATTCCATGAGTGCTAGGGTAATGTCTGGGAGATTTCAGGAGTACACACAAAGGGGCTCATTAGGATGGAGGATTTTCCGCATCCTCCGGGCCGGCGGAAGCCACCGCCGGCCCGGAGGATGTGGAAAATCCTCTGCGGACCCACCAAAGACCCACCGCCACATTAGGATGGCTGGTGGGTCCTGGTTTCAGTCTGCCGCTTTTCCGCCGCGGTTGACTTACAACCGCGGCGGAAAAGCTGTAACATGGCTGGCGGTGTCTATCAGACACCGCCAGCCATATTAGGATAGTGTAAAAGAGATGCTTTTGCGCCGTGGAAAAGCATACGGACTTTGACTTCGGGGGCCCGTTGCGAGCCCCCTGGGTGAAGGGGGGTGGGGGGTGCACATGGGCGTTCTGCATACAAATGCAATGTATGCATTTTTGACATTGCGGCGGGTGCAGCTTGAAGCTGCACCCGCCGCAATGTTAAAGATAGAGGATGTGACCGCCACCCTTGCGGTCACATCTTTATCTTCACGGAGGGAACACCGCTGTCCATGCGGACGTTCCCTCCTACTCTGGGGTCACGGACGGACTCAAGGCTGTCCACGATCCTAATGAGCCCCATAGTGCCTGAGTGATAATATCTCTACAAACATATCTCTAACGTCACTATTGTGCTGCTGCTTTACCATTTTACAACTACTTATAATGTTACACCTAGCCAAATAGAAAGCAGGAACCGTTTACATGTCTCTGCTATAAGTCTCACCATATTCCTGAAAACATGGATATGTCTATACCTTATCACTATGTACACCTCATAAATTCACAGAATACACTTTTAAAAACTAGTCTAATTACTAATACCTTAACTCAACATATACACTTCCAACTTGAAATCAACACCTAAAATTATGCGGTATGCTACAAATGTATATATCCACACACTGAAATAAACTACCATAATCAGTAATCCATATTCCAAAATACACATCATAATATACAGAATCTATATTAAACAGCATTTAAATACATTACTACAAACTGTAATAAACATTCTACATTTAATATTATATGTCAAATTATAAAGTTCATGATTTATATTTGCCTTTAAAAACAGAGCCAGCACATAATACACCTCACAAATGTATAACTCACCTTTCAATTTGATATGTATATTATGAAGTATCAGAAACTCAGAAAAGATTTTCTTATGCACACAATCAATATGTATAGCACTTCTCGCAGCAAAGCGAAACCACAAATGGCAAAGTTTCCCTCTCTTTCTCCACACATATACATGTAAATAATAAATCACATTGCTTCCCAGATTATTTAAAATTCTAAAACACATTTCTATTGGTTACACATATCAACCCTTGCCAACTGACTTCTAACTGAACCCAAATTGCTTCTGGTCATTCTTTGAAGTTGCAACTCCACTGTGCACCGAAAGTGATTGCACAGCGAATCCATAAGGGAGTTCAAAAATATATTACAAATAATTTTACCAAATTTTTGTAATAACCCACCACTTCTAAACAGAGCACTGACTTGGGAAATATGACTGCAATAACAAATTACTTTAATATTTATAACAAATTCAAATGTTAATGCCACAGTTAACATTCAACCCTACCCCCATTCTGCTTAATACCTGTTTCCATAGTAACAGTTCATGGAACACTCAACTGAACTCACAGGTAACAAGTTCAGCATATTTTCAAGTTCACCACACAATGTTGCAAATTAAAACAGTAAGGGCCTGATTCACAGAACTAACTTAAGACAAAATCCTAAACTTACTACCATTTTGGTATTCCCAGAAGGCACTTACTCATTTTGGTATTCCCAGAAGGCACTTACTCATTTCAGTATTCACGGAAGTTAGGAGTCCTAAATGCCTTCTGTGATCACTGAAAGTCTTAAAGTTAGGATTTTTCTAAGTTTGGGAGTAGTAAAGTTAGGAGTCCTAAGTTTAGGACTCCTAAATGCCTTCTGTGAATGCCGAAGGTTTTAAAGGTATGTTTTTCTTAATTTAGTAATAGTAAAGTTAGGACTCCTATATACCTTCTGCGAATACCGAAAGTCTTCAAGTTAGAATTTTTCTCGGGTTTAGGAGTAGTAAAGTTAGGACTCCTAACTTTAGGACTCCTAAACTGAGGAAAATCCTAACTTTAAGACTTTTGGTATTCACAGAAGGCATTTAGGAGTCCTAAAGTTAGGACCCCTAACTTCTGTGAATACCGAAATGGGTAAGTGCCTTCTGTGAATACCAAAATGGTAGTAAGTTTAGGATTTTGTCTTAAGTTAGTTCAGTTAATCGGGCCCCAGGTGTGGTTGACTATTTTTCACCGTACATTGCTCTTAAACAACCAATCATTTCTCTTCTTTTCCAAAAACAGCATCTTATCCACCATTTAAATACCTCTCATTCTGCTAACTGCCTACTTCAGCTACAGACATCTTTTCAGTGCATCCAGACTTTCCTTCAAGCTGCTTAGAGTGTGGATTGTGGGAAACAGCTACGTTTTGTGGTGCAAAAGGTATGCTGAACACAGAGGTATTGACAAAGATCTAGCTTTACCAAACGTGAACATTAAATGGATTGGTCAAAGAGGATTAAAGTGGCATTAATTGATGCCTTTGGTTAAAACCTTTTTACATCTCCAACCCCCTGACCTCATGATTGTCCACTGTGGTGGCAATGACCTAGGCACATTGACTTGGGTAGGACTGGAAATGCCAATGAAGGACACCTTTTCAGAATTGATGTTGCTTTTCTCCCAAACTGTCTTTGTATACTACAACATATGCCAAAGACAGAAATGGAAGTGGCCCACTCAATTATGTCTAAGCATGGGCGTAAAATCCGTTTCGCTGGTGAATTTGCTGATTTTTGACGATTTTGCGATCCGCGAATCGCGCGAAATTGGCCAATAATCTGCAAATTCGCAAGCTACGAATTATTTTGCTTTGTCGCGCTTGAAAAATACAATATCGCGCGCGCGGCGTTGACTCTGAGCCTGCCGAGTTGTTTTTCTCCCGGTTTTGCGTGTGATGCGCCATTTTCGATCTTGCTGCGTGATTGCGCGAGAGTTTTTCGAACGCAATTACGTCATTGCGGCTTGCCATCCTGCACAGAGTTTGACAACGCAAATACGTCATAAAGGCCTGCGACGGTGCGCAGCTGACTTCCAGCGGGAGGTTTGAACAGCTCGCGTTCCCGAAATTGCAAACATTGCAATTCTGCACAAGAAATCCACCGCAGGAAGCATAAACCTTGTGAAAATGACGATTTTGATCAGAATAACTCCTCAGATTGACATTTGGCTGCACTTCTTGGTGCAGGAGTCCAGTTTTTGGGGTGGGGTGGGAGGAAGGAAGTGCCCCAGAGTCTCCAACTTCCTGTTCCTGTCCAGCAGGCTCCTCCCAGTGCTTTGTCCATGTCCTGGTCACTTTTCATTTGGCTGTGGAGCTGGAAGGATTACTTTTTGTGCCTGCTGGTGGATATTTGTATTTGAGGACTTTTTGGACTTTGGAGTTTGGATCACTTTTGGACTTTATATTTTACAAGTAAGTTGGTGTTGTTTGTCTGGGGCATTGCAGTTGAGGCAAATCTTTTTTCACAACTTTAACAAAATATATATTGTGGTGGGTAGCTATCCACAGTATCCAGTAGGCCCAGGGTTAGTCATGGGTGCATGATACAACTGTTTCTGTGATTTTTCTTTAACTAAATTCTCCTTAATGTCGTGGAATTTTAGCTCACTGTTATATGTTGTTTTTTTATTTTAATTTTGGGGTGCCTGTAAAGCCTCACTAGCCAGTATGCCCAGGGGTAGTGAGTGGTGCATGGACCAAGTCTTTCCGTGGGGTGTCTTGAATGTAAACATCATTGAGGGCATGGATGGCATTGGATTGTGGTGATTTCCATGTGTTTTTCGATTTTTTGGGGTGTTGATGGGGCATGGCCATGTGGGTGGGGGCCATTTTGAGGGCTGGTACAGGCAGGGCCTTGCCATGTGGTGGGGGTCAAGGGGCCATTTTGAAGGCTGGCAGTGTGCTCAGGCCTGCACCCATTTATCCTTGCTTTCATCCATTATGCCCAGGGTTACTCAGTGGTGCATGGGCCTAGTCTTTCTGTTTCATATTACGTGTCAACATGCCAATGTAGTAAAAATTACAAGGGCATATGTTCAAGTAAATACAATTCGTGCTGTTACAGTTTGTGTGGCCTCTCATTTCCCACTTGAAAGATTCAGTCAGGGTAATGCTTTCGTATTTCTTAGTGAATGGGCATGCCGCACACATACCACATGGATAATGGCCTATAACTAGTGGCAGATTCCATAGTGTTACTTGGCGATTGGATTCGTTTGCGTTCTTGGGTCTGGTATGTATCAAGAGGTTTTTTATATTTTTTGACCTCTTAAAAGCAAACCTTGGTTGGTCTATATTCAGAGATCCAGTATTAAGTATGGACCAATGGCGTCTTACAATTCTTCTCAGCTGGTTAGACGCTGGTGTGAAGGTTGTCACACAGGTCATGGGTTGGACAGCTAGGGGGTTCTTTTCTTTGGGTTCTAACAGGCCCTCCCTGTTATTGTTCTGTGCTCTTTTCCTACATTTTTTGATTTCTCTGGTACCCTCTCTCTCTTAGATTCTTAGACAGGATAGCGGACTCTGTCTTGTAATTGGCCATTGTGCTACAATTACGTCGTATCCTGAGGAATTGCCCAAACGGAAGGATTGCCTAAATACATTAGCGGTAACATATATGAACGTGCCCGTTTTCCCGGCAAGTCTTGTTCTGGCATTATCCGTGATGACATATCAGCGCATAATGCACAATATCCCACACCAATGCAGCATACGATGTCAGATGCAGTCCCGATGTTACCACGCATGTACTCTACTAGGCACCATGTATTTGGGTAGTTTGGCATTCTGTGAGTTTGTAGTTTTCTATTAGCCATTTATGATTAGCGGTGCTTACGTGACAGCTCTAGACTACTACTAGTCTGAGATTCATGGGCAAAACAAACTAGGGTTAACTGAATGTGAGGTCTGGACCATAATTTCCGCAAACACCTTTAAACACCTTACTATGTGGGCTCCTCCTTATTATACTGAACATTTATGGATTCCAGTAGTGTTTTATTGTATAATACTGTTGTTGTTTACACCGTCAAAATGAGATTGCAAGCACCACCCAGTCACTGCATATATCATTCGCAAGGCACTAAGATCTTTCCCTATACATAGCCTTGCGGTGGAAGATCTACCTGAAGCTTTACCCACTGGACACTGTCGTTGTTTGACTGTTTTTAACTTTAGGTGAGTTTGGAGGATCTACGAGTCATCCATACCAACTTGGTATTTTTAATTATTTTTTAGATATTCGCGTGCCACTCTCACTGAATTCTTCACATTTGAGAGTGCATGGTACACTTGTGCAATGGTGTTGTGATACGCCTGATTCCCACTGGCATGAGAACCGCACAAGGATTACAGTCACTGATGCATTTGTTGTCAATTTGTTTGTGATATGCTCTCCCTCTTTCTTTAACAGGTATTGACAGTCACAACTAGAAGAAGAGTAATATAGTATTGTTTCTCCCTTCACCCACTAGTGTGGTAGCCACATGAGTATACATACACCACACTCAAGGGTATTAGTGTAGACAGTTTTTATTGCACCATTAGATACTTGCTAAATAGTCACCTGGGTCCTGAAGAATCGCTAGTTAACCTTACAGTAGCGAGAAACATGTTGACCAGACTACAATAAATTCTAGATGATAGCTGGAAACATTACTTTCCATCACTCTCCTCTAGAAAATCGTTTTTTAACTAAAGCAGTGGCCCTTCTGAATAAACAATTCCCGGTACCACTAGCTTTATTTTAACTCACTACCCCACGTCTACCCCTTAGTTCTGGCCCCGTACCCGCACTTCATCCATACGGCTGTTGGAAAAAGATCCCTGCCAAAGAGCCCCTCTATGATGTGTTGCCCGTTGGGTATTGCACCACCGACCCAATGAGGAGCAGGCCCAAATTATGGAGCATGACACCTGAAAGGGTGTGTGAGGGCATTAAATCCAACAAAGTGGATTCCCAGGGTTACCTCCCCATCACCCTGCCTTAATCATCCGCATCACAGACTGTACCATTTCCTCTCCTTCTCTAGGAACAGCACGGCAATTTTTGCAAAGACGTATCCTTTGGGCACGTCGTGACTGGACCTTCTACTTTCTTAAAGTAGTAATAGCCCAATACTCCTCCTCTTTGATACCAAATCCTATGCACTGCTAGCACCCGTTGGAGTTTTTCTCAAGGCGGGTAAGATCTGTTCTGTCCCCCATTCGTCTCCCCCAGCCAAGCCCAAATCGAGCCAGGCGTGGTTCTCTAAACCACATCCCCCGCTCTGTCCCCCCTCCACTCAACATGGAAGGGCAGGGACTCAGCAATGGCGAGGATGAAGCCGCAGCCATCCTCAGAACTCCCTCTACTTTAACTATGGATAATGACAACGCAACGGGAAGCAATACAGCTGACTGGAAAACCCTCTCTGACCTCAAAAGAGAGTGGATAAGAGTCAGTCTGCACGGTGCGCTAATGGCAGAATACTTTAAAGCTAAAATTGCCCCGAACGGGTTAATTGTCAAGAATTTCCCTAGGATATTCTGGGAAGACAGCCAATTCAAGGTTGAATGGTCCCAGATTGCCTGGAAGTGCTCACATGATTTGTTGATCCTGATCGTGAATACCTCTAAGCGTTTGGCTGATGCCCTACTAGAAAGGATCCAGGCGCTAGAAGCAACGCTAAAAAACGCAGTCACTAACCCAGGTTTTAAAACCAAACTGGCCGAAATCAATAAAGAGATAAATGAACACAAGGATTACCTGATGAAGCAAAAAGTCAATAAATTACAAAAGGACATTCAACGTTTCGATAAAGAGATAGTATACCCATACCTTAAAACGGACTTTACACCGTCAGGCACAGGGTACCTCTCTGACTCCAGTAACAACTCCTCGAGAAGAGGGTCCAAAAGGGACAGCAATTCTAGTGGGGACGAATGGCAACCCCACCAACGACGTGGCGGAAGAGGCGGGAGACGTGGACAATACCCACTACCCCATCCCCAAATACCTTTTCCTGGACACCCACTTTGGCAATATCCCCAGTTCCCTCACGCCATACCACAATATGGACCACAGTACCCCCCCCAATTCGCCCCCAATGGAAACCGGCCTTTTTTAGACAGAGGTTGGGGCAGAGGGCGAGGGCAAAAGAGAGGGAACGCAACCGACAAACGGGTCCAGTGGGAGGACACGACAACCGAAGGGATGGACACTTGGAGCAAAACGAGCAAGAAATGAGTCTCGTAGTTAACCTCTCTTCACACCAGTTAACCAATGAACAAGAGAGGATCTTACAAAAAGGGCTCGTATTTGTACCAACTCCCAGAACGGACAACTGTCTTCAGACTGTTGAATTGCAAAAATTCTTCAGAAAAATAAGACTACATGCCTACTTCGATGGTATACCACAAGAACCCACTGATGACTCTGGGTTACACAACCCTTCCACCTTTATCCCCCATAGCGGCATGGTACTGAGTGAGGTGCTCACTTTTGAGCAAGCGGTTCTAAGAGATGTCAACAACTCATCTAATATTTCCACACATAACAATATGTCCATGAAAGAAAGAAACATCCTGGACACACTAGCCAGCAACCCCTCCTTAACTATCAAACAAGCTGACAAAGGGGGAGCGACAATAATAATGGATACTGTAGACTACGATATAGAGTGCCAAAGACAACTTGATGACATAAGATACTATAAGGCTATCACACAGAATCCTACAGAACGCCTCACAATGTCCATTGTGAGTATGGTGCAATCAGCAGAATGTCACGCCTGGTTGAGTAAAAAGGAGGCGGATTTTCTAGTGAAAAAGAACCCTAGGGTTCCGTATTTTTATACGTTGCCAAAAATACACAAAGGGGTCACACCGGTCCCAGGTCGACCTATCGTTTCAGGCATTGATTCTGTGTTAGAACCTCTATCGCAGTTCTGTGACCATTTTCTGCAGCCCCTGGTATAACACTTCTTAAGAGAACCCCACGAGGAGTTGAGATATTTGCTTACATCCTCGCTGAGCATTAAGAACTTAATGCACCGACCATTCCAAGATGGCCGACGCAATGCTTTTCCTGGCGTCTATCTCTGGCCAACATGTAATTACTTTGTGGTTGTAATTATTTGGGTGTAAATACATTTACTATGTTCTCCACTCCTTTAACTTGATGACATAAGATACTATAAGGCTATCACACAGAATCCTACAGAACGCCTCACAATGTCCATCGTGAGTATGGTGGAATAAGCAGAATGTCACGGCTGGTTGAGTAAAAAGGAGGCGGATTTTCTAGTGAAAAAGAACCCTAGGGTTCCGTATTTTTATACGTTACCCAAAATACACAAAGGGGTCACACCGGTCCCAGGTCGACCTATCCTTTCAGGCATTGATTCTGTGTTAGAACCTTTATCGCAGTTCTGTGACCATTTTCTGCAGCCCCTGGTATAACACTTCTTAAGAGAACCCCACGAGGAGTTGAGATCTTTGCTTACATCCTCCCTGAGCATTAAGAACTTAATGCACCGACCATTCAAAGATGGCCGACGCAATGCTTTTCCTGGCGTCTATCTCTGGCCAGCATGTAATTACTTTGTGGTTGTAATTAAGAGTGGGCGTAGTTCGCGAAGTAGCGCTATGCAAAGCTACGCGAAGTGCACTTCGCACTACGCGAACTTCATGTAGCACTACGCGAGCTGTGTAGTAGCATGTTCGCACTGTGCAAGATGCGTTTTCAATGATTGCACAGTACGGACATGCATCCGGCACTGTGCAAGCATTGAAAACGGCATCTTGCACAGTGCGAGCTGTAGTTTTCTGCTGCTCGAGTAGATTATTACTCGAGCGGCAGCTTTCTCAACGCGAACAGGTAGTTTCTCATTGAGAGCGGTCACGAGCATGCGCAACCACTCACAATGAGAAACCTGACATCCTTGCGTTGAGAATCTCGCCGGGATGTCATTTTGCTTGCTCGCGGTCGCGAACATGACGTTCAGGACCGCGAACAAGCAAAAAATTACCGCTGCACTACGCTACGCTGCACTGCGCATGTTCGCACTGTGCTACGTGCAGCTCGCGTAGTGCGAAGTTGCGAAAACTTCGCAAACTCCGCGAGCGTAGTGAAGTGCTTTGCCCAGGGTTAGTTGTAATTATTTGGGTGTAAATACATTTACTATGTTCTCCAGTCCTTTAAATGTCCACCCTGGCGTCTACCACTGACAAACATAAATTACCTTGTGTTTGAATTTATTTGGGTGTAAATACTTTGATTACGTTCTCCACTCCTTTAAATGTGTTGTAGAGGGAGTTGAGCCACACTTATATTATCAACTTACGAAACGGATAGGTGATCCTTGGCTCGATCTAGATTGTTTGTTTACCTTACACAACACTACAAAATGGCCCCCATGCTAGTGAACCAATCAGATCCATGGCTCATACTCCTTAAAACCGGAACTGACCCTGCCCACCTCCTCCACCCGGTTCCAGCGGCGAAGGGTAGGTTCGTGCAGCGAAGCTCAGGAATTACCAAGTAAGTGAACTAATTCCGCTTGAGATATGACAGCATTGTTTGATCCCTCAGATGAGGAGAGATTGAGGTCCCGTATGTCAAAGTTCTAGCGGTTTCTAACCAGATAGGTTTCCCTTAACCGCGTTAAAATATATTAACCGGTAGCACACACGAGGAGATACTGAGGTCCCGCATTGTTTAAGTCCTAGCGGTTCACAACCAGAGAGGAGTTCCTCTAACCGTGCTAAACTACACTTGCGGTAGAACTTATGAATTGTTTGTTGCCTAAGCGGGCTCCTATATCTGACATTATTAGTGACATTTCCGCTTTATTTTTCGCGGCAGTGTATTATCCCCCCCACGAAGAGTGACTAAGGCCCAGGATTGGTTGTACAGATTATACAGATTAACGGCTCTGTTATTACCAATTAAACCTCCTTTCAGGTACGAGGTCAGCTAATCGCCTAAATACATTAGCGGTAACATATATGAACGTGCCCGTTTTCCCGGCAAGTCTTGTTCTGGCATTATCCGTGATGACATATCAGCGCATAATGCACAATATCCCACACCAATGCAGCATACGATGTCAGATGCAGTCCCGATGTTACCATGCATGTACTCTACTAGGCACCATGTATTTGGGTAGTTTGGCATTCTGTGAGTTTGTAGTTTTCTATTAGCCATTTATGATAAGCGGTGCTTACGTGACAGCTCCAGACAACTACTAGTCTGAGATTCACGAGCAAAACAAACTAGGGTTAACTAAATGTGAGATCTGGACCATAATTTCCGCAAACACCTTTAAACACCTTACTATGTGGGCTCCTCCTTATTATACTGAACATTTATGGATTCCAGTAGTGTTTTATTGTATAATACTGTTGTTGTTTACACCGTCAAAATGAGATTGCAAGCACCACCCAGTCACTGCATATATCATTCGCAAGGCACTAAGATCTTTCCCTATACATAGCCTTGCAGTGGAAGATCTACCTGAAGCTTTACCCGCTGGACACTGTCGTTGTTTGACTGTTTTTAACTTTAGGTGAGTTTGGAGTATCTGCAAGTCATCCATACCAACTTGGTATTTTTAATTATTTTTTAGATATTCGCGTGCCACTCTCACTGAATTCTTCACATTTGAGAGTGCATGGTACACTTGTGCAATGGTGTTGTGATACGCCTGATTCCCACTGGCATGAGAACCGCACAAGGATTACAGTCACTGATGCATTTATTGTCAATTTTTTTGTGATATGCTCTCCCTCTTTCTTTAACAGGTATTGACAGTCACAACTAGAAGAAGGGTAATATAGTATTGTTTCTCCCTTCACCCACTAGTGTGGTAGCCACATGAGCATACATACACCACACTCTAGGGTATTAGTGTAGACAGGTTTTATTGCACCATTAGATACTTGCTAAATAGTCATCTGGGTCCTGAAGAATCGCTTGTTAACATTACAGTAGCGAGAAACATGTTGACCAGACTACAATAAATTCTAGATGATAGCTGGAAACATTACTTTCCATCACTCTCCTCTAGAAAATCGTTTTTAACTAATGCAGTGGCCCTTCTGAATAAACAATTCCCGGTACCACTAGCTTCATTTTAACTCACTACCCCACGTCTACCCTTTAGTTCTAGCCCCATAACCGCACTTCATCCATACGGCTGTTGGAAAAAGATCTCCGCCAAAGAGCCCCTCTGTGAGGTGTTGCCCGTTGGGTATTGCACCGCCGACCCAACGAGGAGCAGGCCCAAATGATGAAGCATGACACCTGAAAGGGTGTGTGAGGGCATTAAATCCAACAAAATGAATTCCCAGGGTTACCTCCCCGTCACCCTGCCTTAATCATCCGCATCACAGACTGTACCATTTCCTCTCCTTCTCTAGGCACAGCACGGCAATTTTTGCAAAAACATTGTCCAATGCCACCAAAGGGTAGCTCAAAAACATTTTATGAAAAATGTCCATACTTCTCAGGTTTTAATGTCTCAAATCCAGAACCATTTAAAAATGTTAATAAGAAAGCGAACGAAAAGTATGTTGACTAATACTAAGCAAATGTATTCTGCGGCCTTCTATGCCCAGCTGTCCACATTAGGTTTTGACTTTTGGAAAGACAATATTAAGACGAAAACTGTCTGGGGCACAAAAGACTGGCAGGTGCAGGGATTAGATGCTTTATTTAGAGCCTGCATCATCCCTTAACAAATAATGTTTTTAAACGACACTGTTCAACAGACATCCTGTCTTGGCTTAGGTAAGATAAAATATTTAAACAAACCATCCATACCTACACCTACACCTGATAGTAAAAACACTACAGAAGGTGTAGTCGATGTAAAAGCAATTTTACTTTAGAACAGAACTGATTCTGATTGGAAAACATGCTTAATCTGGCCCACAGACACAAACAACTGTCAAGTTAGATTCCTGAATAAGACACAAGGGTTCAAATACACTAGGCCAGGTCCAACATATGTCCAATGACAACATCCAGGGATAGTAACAACATACAGTGTAGGGAAACTGTGCCTTGATTGGCTATAAAAATCCACACTGACAGAGGTAAAACAACACTCATCTTTACTTAAAGATGGCATTGATTTAATGGACTTCTTACAAGGTCCTGCGAAACAGGGTCATAAATGTTTTATATACGCTGATATATATGCCATTTATAATGAAGCTTGGAAAGTGACGCAAGCAGAGAACGAATACGAGAAATTGATCGTATTAATTTAGAGAAATCTCTCTCTGTAGTTGACAATGGGTTAACGACTCTGTCATCCAGAATTTATTCTTTGGAGAGCATAGTATCCTCTGCCATAGACATAATGGAACAGGACTTACTCATGCTATAGCATCGACATTTACAATTACGTTCTATAATGCTTTTAGGCTGGACGTTACAAAATCTTCCTTCTGGATATGTGCCATGGCATCTAATCAACACCAAGTCATTGTTTTCTGTATTTAGCCTTACAGATAAACAAATCACTTTGGCACAAAGAGGAGCAGACTATATAGTGCTGAGCATTGACAAACTGGAAAGTTTACCATTAACTGTTTCAGAAAAACCTGCAACAGAACGGCTAATATACGGAACAACCACTCTGCCTGTCACAATTTTCCATTTTCAATATTGTTTGAAACATATACCAGCTGGCGTATATGAAAGGTTGGGTAAATAATACATCAAGTCAACCTGGGAATTACCATATACACACAGATGTTGGAGTTGGGGTAAAGAAGTATTTCTTAGTGGTACAAATTGCAAGAGCGCACTAGGTGGTACAGTTTTATGCCAGGGCATTAGCTTACACGGGGCCTGCGATCGTTCTTCGACCAACTTATCCTGCCACCTGCAGGGTTCTCCAGCTGCAGTGATAGATCCAATTTTTAGGCAGCTTTCTAATGGAAGCTATATTATGTTGAATGATCACAGCTGCTGTGGAATGTTGCCAGGAATAGCCTATCTCGTAACTATGTTGCTGTATGCAAGTGTTGTTTCCTAAAACTAAGACAGACGGGGAGTCACAGTTATGGCTTTCACTGAACATCTCTTCTATACAAATTGATACTTTAAGCAGAATGAAAGCCATTCTTTTACAAAAAACTGTGCCACTGACCTTGTCCAAAGAGACGTATGACCTACAAGTTGCAAGGCCTTCTGCAGAGATACATGCCCTTTTATCAACAAACTGCCCTATACATTTCGTAGAAATGTTAGGACGTATCTTAAACATGTCTGATACCAGTAGTATTGTACATGTATTTAAGACAGTTTTTTCGGGACTGTTAGCACCGTTTGAAGCAGTCCTCGGCATATTTCCAAACTTCCTGCACTCTGTGTTCGGTGGCCTGCCTCTTATTTTGTGACTCGTAGGAAGAATACTATTTTTGTTCCTTCTGCTCCGATATGGCAAGTCCAGTCACCAGCGACACTCAGATTACCTTAGAAAATACTCTACTGGCAATAAAGTGTCGTGAGCGCATGATACAGATTTTGGGCTTGGCTCGTTTAAGAGATCTAAATACCATGTGGTTTTTATCATTCCGATCAATCTGGCAAGATTGCATCTTACCTGTTCTACAATACCTGCTATGTGGAGAAGAATGTCCTGCCAACGGAGGTTGATACTTTGCTTGGATTGGTAATGGCTCATGCATTGTGTTGTCCCCAGCGGCTACCAATCCTGATGACGGCAATCATTGAGGTCTCACAGACGCAACTACTTACGGTGAGATAAATGGATTGACAGGCACACAGGTACCATCTTCTTCGAACATTGCTAATGCGGCTAACGTTGATGGCAATGCTTCTCATTTTTGTGCAATCGATCTACTTAACGAAATAGTCCAACTTTCACCTACTGTGGTAGACAAATTCTTTACCAGCTTAGAAGATTTGATGTTTTCTCCAAACAATGAGACTGACTTTTGAAGTTAGCACACAGGGTTCTATGAGACTCTGTATTGACCTTCACTTTTCAAAACAATCCTCTAACTTTGGAACTCTATGTTTTCCATGATTTTACTTTTTTCCTTAAAAATGAACTTTTTTGGGGGCACAAAGTAATCTGCTTAAAGTAGAACTATTCCTAGAGAACAAGAATTCTTTGAATACGTCCAAGAGACAATATTTGACCTTGTTCACAAACAAACAATTTATATATTCTGTCATGGAATGGTCTCAACTTTTTCTTCAGTATTTAAGAGACATTTCATAAATGTAATTTCATGATTCATTCGGATAGCGTTTCTTTTAAATGTCATCTATATGCTCTGAATGAAAACATTGCTTTAAATGTGTACAGCACAAATACTCTCTTAGTGGACAACCATTTTGAATGTGTTTTAAGGTATTTAGGATGGGGGTTTTAACACATCATATTTTAGATATGTTTTCTGTGCTTAGAACTTAGTAATGTCCTACATAATAAAGTGGAGTGGTTGTTGCATGGCATTTTAGGATCCGAGTGAATTTTCCCTATTCATGCCCTTATATAGGTACAATTCACATTGTCCTAATACAGGTATGGAAATCATTCCCTTATTTAGACATAGCTCATGCAGACCAAATACAGGCATGGCTACTTCTACCCGTACCAAAAATGTCACAACGATTTCTTGGAAAATCAGCTTAAGCAGTCATGGACCTCCCCTTGCATGAATATTGATTTGTCCAAGAACTCATGGAGTTTACAAAGAACTACTATTCCCTTGGGGTTCTTTACTGACGTTATTATGCCCGACTTACGTCAAACTAGGCACCTTCAAGGTATAAATATGCCTTCACTTGCTCTAGCAATATACGGTGGTCCATAGCAGTTCAACTATCTACTTGCCCGATGCAGCTCGCTACAGCAAGTGCTGAAGGAAGCCGACCCTCCAGCTGACGCACTGATCGAGAAGCTGTCCTTTCTCTCGCTGAGAATCCAGCTTCAGTGTTTCCAAGCTCCCCTTGCGGGGTGTTGGGAAATCGAGTCCCGGGACAGAGATACCAGACCTTCTTCATTCTAAACTAAGGTATGGAGCTGATTAGACCCTAAGAGAAATCTTGGATAGATTCTTGGCAAAGAAAACCAAACCTATGCTAGACAAAACGTACTCCCTCCCGCGTACTAGACTTAGGTTAGGTACATTGGGGTAGGTGTATTTCAGATAGCACTAGTTGAGTATTTTTAGTCTGTGTATTTATGTATGTACTTTTATATGGCTTAGAAACCATACAATGCTTTTACAGTATTTTTTTATGATTCTATTATCGCTGTACGCATTATACTTTGCAGCCTGCATTACGATTGTAGCAGGTCACTTTACTTGCATGAGAAAGAAGACTGTTCAATAAAAATCTTTTATTGAAAACACCTGTCTCTCTATTTCTCTGCACCTCTGTTGAAATGAAGCATGCACGATTGACTGAGTGAAATACTTATCTATTGTTTCTGCGACTCTGGAGATACATTTCTTATTCTTGGGAAACAAAGTTGTCATGTTTACGCAGTTGTCAGAAACTAATCCCTTCTTGTGAATTCGAGAAAGTTTTTAGTGACCCCTGGGGGAGCTGGCACTCACAATTAAGTTTAGTATATTCGATAGAGACCTAGTCGACATTAGTTCTACGTCAAATCTATTGGATATATTATTCCAACGCACAGAGCCTATTGGGAACATAGGAATTACACTACAGCCTGGGTCATTGCATGAGTACATGGGTAGTGACTGGATGATTACAGTGCTGCAAAGAGAGTGTATGGTAAATTTCTAAGTGCTTGGATATAGGCGGAGTGATTGGAAAACTACATGCTGCTGGATGGGTAACTGGAGGACTGCACGGGGAGTGACTGGGGGATTGCTGGACTGCATGGGTACTACCTGGAAATTCAGAAGAGTGAATCAGTAGTGTGTAGGTGGTTAGAGGTCTGCATAGATAGTGCACAGGGGATTGTAATAAGACATGAGTGAATGCCTGGGTTATTGCATGAGTACATAGATGCTGACTTAATGATTACAATAGTGCAAAGAGAGTGCATGGTGAATTCATAAGTGTGTGGGTATTGGCACACTGATTGGAACCCTTACGAATACAGAGACAATATTGCAGGAACCGGGAGAGGCAGTGGCGCCGCAATTTTAGTCCTGCCGACAAAATGATTTATAAAAATGCTCTCTCCAACTATAAAAAGCTTATTGCATCGGAAAAAAGTCTATACTACACATCTCAAATTAACCAGGCGAAAAATTTGGTAGGAGAATTATTTCAGGTTGTCACCCGTTTGTCTAACCCCCCGGCCCCTCGTTTAGAAGGATCTCAGGCTCTTTCGGACTCCTTGGCCAAATTCTTTGAGGCGAAAGTTAGTTCCATCTTTTCGACTTTCTCTCACCCCTCTCCTGCTCCTTCACCTAAGGTATTCCCTACCCACAAATCATCAAACTTCGTAGCTTTTGAACCGACCACCCAGGAACATATTCAACAACTTGTGGCCTGCACTAAATCGGGCTCTCCTCTTGACCCATGTCCGCCCGCGATCATGAATCGCATCCCGGAAGCTATTGCACCTACCCTAACTTCAATCTGTAATGCAATGTTCCTAACAGGCACATATCCATCTGTATGGAAGGAGGCTATTATCAAGCCACTTTTAAAAAAGCCCTCTTTGGACCCTCTTCTCCCCGCCAGCTATAGACCTATTGCCTGTCTCCCCTTCCCAGCAAAGATATTCGAAAAAATCATGAACACGCAACTTTCGAAATTCATTAATGACAATAACCTACTGGATGACACCCAATTCGGGTTCAGAAAAGGCCACGGAATGGAGACAGCGCTGCTTAAAGCAGCAGACGAGATAAGGGCCACAATGGACAAGGGAGGATCGGCGGTTCTGATACTTCTGGATCTCTCCGCAGCTTTCGACACGGTCGATCATGTTACTCTGATCGACCGTGTCTCGGCACTAGGAATAAAAAACAAAGCCAAAGAGCTCCTTATCTCGTTCCTCTCGAACCGTCCTCAGACAGTTAAAATGGGCAATTACACCTCCCAGACCTTTTTCCTCCCCTGCGGAGTACCACAGGGCTCCTCGCTAAGTCCGATGCTCTTCAATATCTATGTTGCGGACTTGGCGAGGGTCATAAAATCCTACGGAATTGCCCTAACAACCTATGCTGACGACACCCAACTGGTGTTATCGGTATACAATGACGGTATTTCGGTCGCAGCAAATTTCCAAGAGGGAATGCTGGCAATAAGTTCCTGGATGTCATCTAACTGTTTGAAATTAAACTCTGACAAGACAGAGGTGATGACATTCGGGAACTTTCAACCCACCTGGTCCCCTCAGTGGTGGCCAACACAGATGGGTGCACCTCCCCAACCGGTAGCTAAGGTACGCAATTTGGGAGTCATATTTGACAACAAGATGACCTTTCTCCAACATGCCAACTCGGTGGTATCATCAGCCTTCTTTATTCTAAAACGGATAAAAAAACTACTCCCATACCTTCCTCCATCTGCGGGAAAAACTCTAATGAGCACACTAGTGTTCTCACGAACAGACTACTGTAACTCACTCCTACTGAACTCCCAAGAAAAAGTCCTCAATAGACTACAGACAGTGCAAAATGCCGCAGCCAGGATTCTACTAACTATCCCCAAATTCACATCGACCTCCCCCTATATCAGACAGTTACACTGGCTCCCTGTCAGGAGCCGGATCAAATTCAAAGCTTTATGTATAGCCTATAAAGCCATCAACAATCAGGGACCACTTTTTCTGAAAAAAGCTTTTGCCCCGCCTGAGTACTCAAGAACTCTACGCTAGTCGTCAGCCCACTTGCTGAAAGTCCCACGTACAAGAAAGACCAACTGGGGAGACAGATGTTTCACCATATCAACAGCCAAACTCTGGAACACACTACCATTCCATATTAAAACTGCTCCCACGCTTCTAAAATTCAGAAAGAAACTTAAAACTTGATTGTTCCCAGCATAAATAATATCATTTTTCATCACATGAGAGAGTTCTGCAACACTAGCGCCGAGACACCCGCAAGGGTATTTGCGCGCTTTAAAAATCGCATTAAATAAATAAATGAATAAGTACATGTGTGAATGGGTGATTGGAGGAGTGCATTGGGACTGACAGGGGATTGCTGGACTGCACGGGTACTACCTGGATAATTGGAGGAGTGAATCAATAGTATGTCGCTGGTTAGAGGTCTGCATGGATAGTGCACAGAGGATTGTTGTAGTGCATTTGTTAGTGTCTGCATCATTGCATGAGTACATGAGTAGTGACTGGGTGATTACAGTACTGCAAACAGAGTGCATGGTGAATTAATAAGTGGGTATTGGCAGAGTGATTGAATAGGTACATGGTGCTGGATGGGTGATTGGAGGAGTGCAATGATACTGACAGGACGATGGCTGCACTGCAAGAGTAGTGCTTAGGAGATTGTAGCAGTGCATGAGTTTGTGCTGCTGCTTTACTATTTTGCAACTACTTTTATTGGTACACCTAGCCAAATACAAAGCCTGAACCATTCACATTTCTCTGCTATAAGTCTTACCATAGTCCTAAAACATGCATGGATATTTCTGTACCACAACACTGTAAACCTCATAAATTCACAGAACAAACTTCAAATTAGAACCAAACACCAAAAATTATGTAGCACATTTCAACTGTACCTCTCTAGAGTCTTAGAAAAACTAGTCTAATCAGAAGTACCTTAACTCAACATATGCAAGTAGAGACATACTTCACACACAACTCCATGCACACCTTTAAACTTGACAGACAGCGCTTCCAATTTGAAAGGAACACCTAAAATTATGCAGTATACTACAAATGTACATATGATTGGAGAAGTCGAAAGGTAGTGCATGTGCACTGTCTAAGTGAAACAAGGATTGCATAGATCCTGACAGGGTGATTGCAGGAGTGCAACAGTAGTGTCTGGGTGATTACGTAATTGCATAGGTAGGGCCTACATGATTTTGAAAGTGCATCAGCACTACCTAAATGATTGGAAGAGTGCATAGATCCTGACAGTGTGATTAGAGCAGTACAAGGATAGTGCCTGAGTGAATGAACCAGTGTATAGCTAATGCATTGATGAATCTATGACTGCAGAAGTATGGCTGGGATATTACATGAATACATACGTAATGCCTAGTGATTCCATGAGTGCTAGGGTAATGTCTGGGAGATTTCAGGAGTACACACAAAGGGGCTCATTAAGATGGAGGATTTTCCGCATTCCTCCGGGCCGGCGGAAGCCACCGCCGGCCCGGAGGATGCGGAAAATCCTCTGCGGACCCACCAAAGACCCACCGCCACATTAGGATGGCTGGTGGGTCCTGGTTTCAGTCCGCCGCTTTTCAGCCGCGGTTGACTTACAACCGCGGCGGAAAAGCTGTAACATGGTTGGCGGTGTCTATCAGACACCGCCAGCCATATTAGGATAGTGTAAAAGAGATGCTTTTCCGCCGTGGAAAAGCATACGGACTTTGACTTTGGGGGCCTGTTGCGGGCCCCCTGGGTGAAGCGGGGTGGGGGGTGGACATGGGCATTCTGCATACAAATGCAATGTATGCATTTTTGACATTGCGGCGGGTGCAGCTTGAAGCTCCACCCGCCGCAATGTTAAAGATAGAGGATGTGACCGCCACCCTTGCGGCCACATCCTTATCTTCATGGAGGGAACACCGCTGTCCATGCGGACGTTCCCTCCTACTCTGGGGTCACGGACGGACTCAAGTCCGTCCGCGATCCTAATGAGCCCCATAGTGCCTGAGTGATAATATCTCTACAAACATATCTCTAACGTCACTATTGTGCTGCTGCTTTACCATTTTACAACTACTTATAATGTTACACCTAGCCAAATAGAAAGCAGGAACCGTTTACATGTCTCTGCTATAAGTCTCACCATATTCCTGAAAACATGGACATGTCTATACCTTATCACTATGTACACCTCATAAATTCACAAAATAAACTTTTAAAAACGAGTCTAATTACTAACACCTTAACTCAACATATACACTTCCAACTTGAAAGCAACACCTAAAATTATGCGGTATGCTACAAATGTACATATCCACACACTGAAATAAACTACCATAATCAGTAATCCATATTCCAAAATACACATCATAATATACAGAATCTATATTAAACCGCATTTAAATACATTACTACAAACTGTAATAAACATTCTACATTTAATATTATATGTCAAATTATAAAGTTCATGATTTATATTTGCCTTTAAAAACAGAGCCAGCACATAATACACCACACAAATGTATAACTCACCTTTCAAATTGATATGTAGATTATGAAGTATCAGAAACTCAGAAAAGATTTTCTTATGCACACAATCAATATGTATAGCACTTCTCGCAGCAAAGCGAAACCACAAATGGCAAAGTTTCCCTCTCTTTCTCCACACATATACATGTAAATAATAAATCACATTGCTTCCCAGATTATTTAAAATTCTAAAACACATTTCTATTGGTTACACATATCAACCCTTGCCAACTGACTTCTAACTGAACCCAAATTGCTTCTGGAATTTTTTGAAGTTGCAACTCCACTGTGCACCGAAAGTGATTGCACAGCGAATCCATAAGGGAGTTCAAAAATATATTACAAATAATTTTACCAATTTTTTGTACTAACCCACCACTTCTAAATAGAGCACTGACTTGGGAAATATGACTGCAATAACACATTACTTTAATATTTATAACAAATTCAAATGTTAATGCCACAGTTAACATTCAACCCTACCCCCATTCTGCTTAATACCTGTTTCCATAGTAACAGTTCATGGAACACTCAACTGAACTCACAGGTAACAAGTTCAGCATATTTTCAAGTTCACCACACAATGTTGCAAATACAAACAGTAAGGGCCTGATTCACAGAACTAACTTAAGACAAAATCCTAAACTTACTACCATTTTGGTATTCCCAGAAGGCACTTACTCACTTTGGTATTCCCAGAAGGCACTTACTGATTTCGGTATTCACGGAAGTTAGGAGTCCTAAATGCCTTCTGTGAATACTGAAAGTGTTAAAGTTAGGATTTTTCTAAGTTTGGGAGTAGTAAAGTTAGGAGTCCTAAGTTTAGGACTCCTAAATGCCTTCTGTGAATACCGAAGGTTTTAAAGGTATGTTTTTCTCAATTTAGTAATAGTAAAGTTAGGACTCCTATATACCTTCTGCGAATACCGAAAGTCTTCAAGTTAGGATTTTTCTCGGGTTTAGGAGTAGTAAAGTTAGGACTCCTAACTTTAGGACTCCTAAACTGAGGAAAATCCTAACTTTAAGACTTTTGGTATTCACAGAAGGCATTTAGGAGTCCTAAAGTTAGGACCCCTAACTTCTGTGAATACCGAAATGGGTAAGTGCCTTCTGTGAATACCAAAATGGTAGTAAGTTTAGGATTTTGTCTTAAGTTAGTTCAGTTAATCGGGCCCCAGGTGTGGTTGACTATTTTTCACTGTACATTGCTCTTAAACAACCAATCATTTCTCTTCTTTTCCAAAAACAGCATCTTATCCACCATTTAAATACCTCTCATTCTGCTAACTGCCTACTTCAGCTACAGACATCTTTTCAGTGCATCCAGACTTTCCTTCAAGCTGCTTAGAGTGTGGATTGTGGGAAACAGCTATGTTTTGTGGTGCAAAAGGTATGCTGAACACAGAGGTATTGACAAAGATCTAGCTTTGCCAAACGTGAACATTAAATGGATTGGTCAAAGAGGATTAAAGTGGCATTAATTGATGCCTTTGGTTAAAACCTTTTTACATCTCCAACCCCCTGACCTCATGATTGTCCACTGTGGTGGCAATGACCTAGGCACATTGACTTGGGTAGGACTGGAAATGCCAATGAAGGACACCTTTTCAGAATTGATGTTGCTTTTCTCCCAAACTGTCTTTGTATACTACAACATATGCCAAAGACAGAAATGGAAGTGGCCCACTCAATTATGGCTAAGCGTGGGCGTAAAATCCGTTTCGCTGGCGAATTTGCGGATTTTTGACGATTTTGCGATCCGCGAATCACGCGAAATTGGCTAATAATCTGCAAATTCGCAAGCTACTAATTATTTTGCTTGGTCGCGCTTGAAAAATACAATATCGCGCCCGCGGCGTTGACTCTGAGCCTGCCGAGTTGTTTTTCTCCCGGTTTTGCGTGTGCTGCGCCATTTTCGATCTTGCTGCGTAATTGCGCGAGAGTTTTTCGAACGCAATTACGTCATTGCGGCTTGCCATCCTGCACAGAGTTTGACAATGCAAATACGTCATAAAGGCTTGTGACGGTGCGCAGCTGACTTCCAGCGGGAGGTTTGAACAGCTCGCGTTCCCGAAATGGCAAAAATTGCAATTCTGCACAAGAAATCCACCGCAGGAAGCATAAACCTTGTGAAAATGATGATTTTGATCAGAATAACTCCTCAGATTGACATTTGGCTGCACTTTTTGGTGCAGGAGTCCAGTTTTTGGGGTGGGGTGGGAGGAAGGTAGTGCCCCAGAGTCTCCAACTTCCTGTTCCTGTCCAGCAGGCTCCTCCCAGTGCTTGGTCCATGTCCTGGTCACTTTTCATTTGGCTGTGGAGCTGGAAGGATTACTTTTTGTGCCTGCTGGTGGATATTTGTATTTGAGGACTTTTTGGACTTTGGAGTTTGGATCACTTTTGGACTTTATATTTTACAAGTAAGTTGGTGTTGTTTGTCTGGGGCATTGCAGTTGAGGCAAATCTTTTTTCACAACTTTAACAAAATATATATTGTGGTGGGTAGCTATCCACAGTATCCAGTAGGCCCAGGGTTAGTCATGGGTGCATGATACAACTGTTTCTGTGATTTTTCTTTAACTAAATTCTCATTTATGTCATGGAATTTTAGCTCACTGTTATATGTTGTTTTTTTTATTTTAATTTTGGGGTGCCTGTAAAGCCTCACTAGCCAGTATGCCCAGGGGTAGTGAGTGGTGCATGGACCAAGTCTTTCCGTGGGGTGTCTTGAATGTAAACATCATTGAGGGCATGGATGGCATTGGATTGTGGTGATTTCCATGTGTTTTTCGATTTTTTGGGGTGTTGATGGGGCATGGCCATGTGGGTGGGGGCCATTTTGAGGGCTGGTACAGGCAGGGCCTGGCCATGTGGTGGGGGTCAAGGGGCCATTTTGAAGGCAGGCAGTGTGCTCAGGCCTGCACCCATTTTGCCTTGCTTTCATCCATTATGCTTAGGGTTACTCAGTGGTGCATGGGCCTAGTCTTTCTGTGGGGTGTCTTGAATGTAAACATCATTGAGAGCATGGATGGCATTGGATTATGGTGATTTGTATGTGTATTTTGATTTTTTGGGGTGTTGATGGGGCATGGCCATGTGGGTGGGGGCCATTTTGAGGGCTGGTACAGGCAGGGCCTTGCCATGTGGTGGGGGTCAAGGGGCCATTTTGAAGGCTGGCAGTGTGCTCAGGCCTGCACCCATTTTGCCTTGCTTTCATCCATTATGCTTAGGGTTACTCAGTGGTGCATGGGCCTAGTCTTTCTGTGGGGTGTCTTGAATGTAAACATCATTGAGGGCATGGATGGCATTGGATTATGGTGATTTGTATGTGTATTTCGATTTTTTGGGGTGTTGATGGGGCATGGCCATGTGGGTGGGGGCCATTTTGAGGGCTGGTACAGGCAGGGCCTTGCCATGTGGTGGGGGTCAAGGGGCCATTTTGAAGGCTGGCAGTGTGCTCAGGCCTGCACCCATTTTGCCTTGCTTTCATCCATTATGCCCAGGGTTACTCAGTGGTGCATGGGCCTAGTCTTTCTGTGGGGAGTCTTGAATGTAAACATCATTGAGGGCATGGATGGCATTGGATTGTGGTGATTTTTATGTGTTTTTCGATTCTTTGAAGTGTTGATGGGGCAGGGCCATATGGGTGGGGGCCATTTTGAGGGCTGGTACAGGCAGGGCCTGGCCATGTGGTGGGGGTCAAGGGGCCATTTTGAAGGCAGGTAGTGTGCTCAGGCCTGCACCCATTTTGCCTTGCTTTCATCCATTATGCCCAGGGTTACTCAGTGGTGCATGGGCCTAGTCTTTCTGTGGGGAGTCTTGAATGTAAACATCATTGAGGGCATGGATGGCATTGGATTGTGGTGATTTTTATGTGATTTTCGATTCTTTGAAGTGTTGATGGGGCAGGGCCATATGGGTGGGGGCCATTTTGAGGGCTGGTACAGGCAGGGCCTGGCCATGTGGTGGGGGTCAAGGGGCCATTTTGAAGGCAGGTAGTGTGCTCAGGCCTGCACCCATTTTGCCTTGCTTTCATCCATTATGCCCAGGGTTACTCAGTGGTGCATGCGCCTAGTCTTTCTGTGGGGTGTCTTGAATGTAAAAATCATTAAGGGCATGGATGGCATTAGTTTGTGGTGATTTTTATGTGTTTTTCGATTTTTTGGGGTGTTGATGGGGCATGGCCATGTGGGTGGGGGCCATTTTGAGGGCTGGTACAGGCAGGGCCTGGCCATGTGGTGGGGGTCAAGGGGCCATTTTGAAGGCAGGCAGTGTGCTCAGGCCTGCACCCATTTTGCCTTGCTTTCATCCATTATGCCTAGGGTTACTCAGTGGTGCATGGGCCTAGTCTTTCTGTGGGGTGTCTTGAATGTAAACATCATTGAGGGCATGGATGGCATTGGATTATGGTGATTTGTATGTGTATTTTGATTTTTTGGGGTGTTGATGGGGCATGGCCATGTGGGTGGGGGCCATTTTGAGGGCTGGTACAGGCAGGGCCTTGCCATGTGGTGGGGGTCAAGGGGCCATTTTGAAGGCTGGCAGTGTGCTCAGGCCTGCACCCATTTTGCCTTGCTTTCATCCATTATGCTTAGGGTTACTCAGTGGTGCATGGGCCTAGTCTTTCTGTGGGGTGTCTTGAATGTAAACATCATTGAGGGCATGGATGGCATTGGATTATGGTGATTTGTATGTGTATTTCGATTTTTTGGGGTGTTGATGGGGCATGGCCATGTGGGTGGGGGCCATTTTGAGGGCTGGTACAGGCAGGGCCTTGCCATGTGGTGGGGGTCAAGGGGCCATTTTGAAGGCTGGCAGTGTGCTCAGGCCTGCACCCATTTTGCCTTGCTTTCATCCATTATGCCCAGGGTTACTCAGTGGTGCATGGGCCTAGTCTTTCTGTGGGGAGTCTTGAATGTAAACATCATTGAGGGCATGGATGGCATTGGATTGTGGTGATTTTTATGTGTTTTTCGATTCTTTGAAGTGTTGATGGGGCAGGGCCATATGGGTGGGGGCCATTTTGAGGGCTGGTACAGGCAGGGCCTGGCCATGTGGTGGGGGTCAAGGGGCCATTTTGAAGGCAGGTAGTGTGCTCAGGCCTGCACCCATTGTGCCTTGCTTTCATCCATTATGCCCAGGGTTACTCAGTGGTGCATGGGCCTAGTCTTTCTGTGGGGAGTCTTGAATGTAAACATCATTGAGGGCATGGATGGCATTGGATTGTGGTGATTTTTATGTGTTTTTCGATTCTTTGAAGTGTTGATGGGGCAGGGCCATATGGGTGGGGGCCATTTTGAGGGCTGGTACAGGCAGGGCCTGGCCATGTGGTGGGGGTCAAGGGGCCATTTTGAAGGCAGGTAGTGTGCTCAGGCCTGCACCCATTTTGCCTTGCTTTCATCCATTATGCCCAGGGTTACTCAGTGGTGCATGCACCTAGTCTTTCTGTGGGGTGTCTTGAATGTAAAAATCATTGAGGGCATGGATGGCATTGGTTTGTGGTGATTTTTATGTGTTTTTCGATTTTTTGGGGTGTTGATGGGGCATGGCCATGTGGGTGGGGGCCATTTTGAGGGCTGGTACAGGCAGGGCCTGGCCATGTGGTGGGGGTCAAGGGGCCAATTTGAAGGCAGGCAGTGTGCTCAGGCCTGCACCCATTTTGCCTTGCTTTCATCCTTTATGCCCAGGGTCACTCAGTGGTGCATGGTCCCAGTCTTTCTGTGGGGTGTCTTGAATGTAAACATCATTGAGGGCATGTATGGCATTGGATTGTGGTGATTTGTATGTGTTTTTCGATTTTTGGAGGTGTTGATGGGGCATGGCCATCTGGGTGGGTGCCATTTTGAGGGCTAGTACAGGCAGGGCCTGGCCATGTGATGGGGGTCAAGGGGCCATTTTGAAGGCAGGCAGTGTGCTCAGGCCTGCACCCATTTTGCCTTGCTTTTATCCATTATACCCAGGGTTACTCAGTGGTGCATGGGCTTAGTCTTTCTGTGGGGTGTCTCGAATTTAAACATCATTGAGGGCATGGATGGCATTGGATTGTGGTGATTTGTTATGTGTTTTTTGATTTTTTGTGGTGTTGATGAGGCATGGCTATGTGGGTGGGGGCCATTTTGAGGGCTGGTACAGGCAGGGCCTGGCCATGTGGTGGGGGTCAAGGGGCCATTTTGAAGGCAGGCAGTGGGCTCAGGCCTGCACCCATTTTGCCTTGCTTTCATCCATTATGCCCAGGGTTACTCAGTGGTGCATGGGCCTAGTCTTTCTGTGGGGAGTCTTGAATGTAAACATCATTGAGGGCATGGATGGCATTGGATTGTGGTGATTTTTATGTGTTTTTCGATTCTTTGAAGTGTTGATGGGTCATGGCCATATGGGTGGGGGCCATTTTGAGGGCTGGTACAGGCAGGGCCTGGCCATGTGGTGGGGGTCAAGGGGCCATTTTGAAGGCAGGCAGTGGGCTCAGGCCTGCACCCATTTTGCCTTGCTTTCATCCATTATGCCCAGGGTTACTCAGTGGTGCATGGGCCTAGTCTTTCTGTGGGGAGTCTTGAATGTAAACATCATTGAGGGCATGGATGGCATTGGATTGTGGTGATTTTTATGTGTTTTTCGATTCTTTGAAGTGTTGATGGGGCAGGGCCATATGGGTGGGGGCCATTTTGAGGGCTGGTACAGGCAGGGCCTTGCCATGTGGTGGGGGTCAAGGGGCCATTTTGAAGGCTGGCAGTGTGCTCAGGCCTGCACCCATTTTGCCTTGCTTTCATCCATTATGCTCAGGGTTACTCAGTGGTGTATGGGCCTAGTCTTTCTGTGGGGAGTCTTGAATGTAAACATCATTGAGGGCATGGATGGCATTGGATTGTGGTGATTTTTATGTGTTTTTCGATTCTTTGAAGTGTTGATGGGGCATGGCCATATGGGTGGGGGCCATTTTGAGGGCTGGTACAGGCAGGGCCTGGCCATGTGGTGGGGGTCAAGGGGCCATTTTGAAGGCAGGCAGTGTGCTCAGGCCTGCACCCATTTTGCATTGCTTTCATCCATTATGCCCAGGGTTACTCAGTGGTGCATGGGCCTAGTCTTTCTGTGGGGTGTCTTGAATGTAAAAATCATTGAGGGCATGGATGGCATTGGATTGTGGTGATTTTTATGTGTTTTTCGATTTTTTGGGGTGTTGATGGGGCATGGCCATGTGGGTGGGGGCCATTTTGAGGGCTGGTACAGGCAGGGCCTGGCCATGTGGTGGGGGTCAAGGGGCCATTTTGAAGGCAGGCAGTGTGCTCAGGCCTGCACCCATTTTGCCTTGCTTTCATCCTTTATGCCCAGGGTCACTCAGTGGTGCATGGGCCCAGTCTTTCTGTGGGGTGTCTTGAATGTAAACATCATTGAGGGCATGGATGGCATTGGATTGTGGTGATTTTTATGTGTTTTTCGATTTTTGGAGGTGTTGATGGGGCATGGCCATGTAGGTGGGTGCCATTTTGAGGGCTGGTACAGGCAGGGCCTGGCCATGTGATGGGGGTTAAGGGGCCATTTTGAAGGCAGGCAGTGTGCTCAGGCCTGCACCCATTTTGCATTGCTTTCATCCATTATGCCCAGGGTTACTCAGTTGTGCATGGGCCTAGTCTTTCTGTGGCGTGTCTTGAATTTAAACATCATTGAGGGCATGGATGGCATTGAATTGTGGTGATTTTATATGTGTTTTTTGATTTTGTGGGGTGTTGATGGGGCATGGCCATGTGGGTGGGGGCAATTTTGAGGGCTGGTACAGGCAGGGCCTGGCCATGTGGTGGGGGTCAAGGGGCCATTTTGAAGGCAGGCAGTGTGCTCAGGCCTGCACCCATTTTGCCTTGCTTTCATCCATTATGCCCAGGGTTACTCAGTGGTGCATGGGCCTAGTCTTTCTGTGGGGTGTCTCGAATTTAAACATCATTGAGGGCATGGATGGCATTGGATTGTGGTTATTTTTTTTATGTGTTTTTTTATTTTTTGTGGTGTTGATGAGGCATGGCTATGTGGGTGGGGGCCATTTTGAGGGCTGATACAGGCAGGGCCTGGCCATGTGGTGGGGGTCAAGGGGCCATTTTGAAGGCAGGCAGTATGCTCAGGCCTGCACCCAATTTGCCTTGCTTTCATCCTTTATGCCCAGGGTCACTCACTGGTGCATGGGCCCAGTCTTTCTGTGGGGTATCTTGAATGTAAACATCATTGAGGGCATGGATGGCATTGGATTGTGGTGATTTTTATGTGTTTTTCGATTTTTGGAGGTGTTGATGTGGCATGGCCATGTGGGTGGGTGCCATTTTGAGGGCTGGTACAGGCAGGGCCTGGCCATGTGATGGGGGTTAAGGGGCCATTTTGAAGGCAGGCAGTGTGCTCAGGC
This sequence comes from Lissotriton helveticus, assembly GCF_964261635.1. Classification (NCBI taxonomy): domain Eukaryota; kingdom Metazoa; phylum Chordata; class Amphibia; order Caudata; family Salamandridae; genus Lissotriton; species Lissotriton helveticus. The sequence goes on from NC_136065.1 coordinate 531,652,088, forward strand.
CTGCACCCATTTTGCATTGCTTTCATCCATTATGCCCAGGGTTACTCAGTTGTGCATGGGCCTAGTCTTTCTGTGGCGTGTCTTGAATTTAAACATCATTGAGGGCATGGATGGCATTGGATTGTGGTGATTTTATATGTGTTTTTTGATTTTGTGGGGTGTTGATGGGGCATGGCCATGTGGGTGGGGGCAATTTTGAGGGCTGGTACAGGCAGGGCCTGGCCATGTGCTGGGGGTCAAGGGGCCATTTTGAAGGCAGGCAGTGTGCTCAGGCCTGCACCCATTTTGCCTTGCTTTCATCCATTATGCCCAGGGTTACTCAGTGGTGCATGGGCCTAGTCTTTCTGTGGGGTGTCTCGAATTTAAACATCATTGAGGGCATGGATGGCATTGGATTGTGGTGATTTGTTATGTGTTTTTTTATTTTTTGTGGTGTTGATGAGGCATGGCTATGTGGGTGGGGGCCATTTTGAGGGTTGATACAGGCAGGGCCTGGCCATGTGGTGGGGGTCAAGGGGCCATTTTGAAGGCAGGCAGTATGCTCAGGCCTGCACCCAATTTGCCTTGCTTTCATCCATTATGCCCAGGGTTACTCAGTGGTGCATGGGCCTAGTCTTTCTGTCGCGTGTTAGAATTTAAACATCATTTAAGGCATGGATGGCATTGGATTGTGGTGATTTTTTATGTGTTTTTAGATTTTTTGGGGTGTTGATGGGGCATGGCCATGTGGGTAGGGGCCATTTTGAGGGCTGGTACAGGCAGGGCCTGGCCATGTGGTGGGGGTCAAGGGGCCATTTTGAAGGCAAGCAGTGTTCTCAGGCCTGCACCCATTTTGCCTTGCTTTCATCCATCATCCGAGGGATTCAATCATAATGTTTTGGGCAACCTGATCAAAAAAAGTCGAAGTGTGTGTGAATCTAACATGTCGCAGCCTGTCTAGGGTCTGCGGCGTCATGATAAGTAATGGAAAGACACTGACCTTCAGTTTGTCGTCTAGCAGCTATATGTCGGGGAAAGTGTAACCATCAACCGGTTTCCTGATGCATTATGGGCATTGCAGTGTCTATTAGCATTGTAGAGCGGCTACAATCGTTGTGCTCGATGGAAACGTTGGGACGATTAGGTTGCCCAAAGCATTACGATTGAATCCCTCGGTGCCCCAGAAACCTACGAACATACCACCTCCTCCCTACAGAAAGAGCCTGGTATGTACTGATTCCTTACTTTTAATGATCAATACACGTGACGAAGAACATTAGAGGCTATCACTAGTTCAAGACATTAAATCGCTTTTCTCCTTTACATCTTACAGATACAAAGAATAAAAGCCCTGATGAGAGACCAGGGACACTCATCCTGGCCTTGAAACGCGTTGGCAGTTTTTTGGTGGAATACAATTTCATTAGTAATGACAACTAGGACTCATGAGTCTAGTGAATATTCAACTACTGTCATTTATTTGACAATATTACCCATGCACTAGATTTTTTTCATTCATTGATTGTTTAGATATGTATTTGTGGTTTTTGTGTAATGTATCTATTTCTTTGTATGATGTTTTATGTTGGTACATTTGTTTAAATATTGTTTAGGTCCCTATGTACAAAAGTGTAAAATATTTCAATGTACATTGTTTTTTTCTGTTGTTTAAAGCATAAGTAGATTTTGATGAAATATAAAATAATTGGCAATAAATCAAGTTGCCAGGTTTGGATTGAATAAATATTTTTCCATCCCTTGAAAGGCTTGTGTTTGAAGTAAGTGTGGTTTAGGCATTTTTGTATATTCTATATTTCTCAATGAAAGACTTAGAAACATACATACAGAACAACATTACGGTTGTATAAGCTTTATTCGAGAGAATTCTCATAAAAGCACATAAAATCAAACAATACACAAAATACATAATCAGAGTAAAAAATCATTAAACACAGTGCAGCTCATACAAAGTTAAGCATAAAACAATTTTGTACATTGTACATAAAAGCTATAAAAAGGGAATCCCTAATTACCCGCTGCCCCCCAAAAATCGTCGTCGTATCGCCCACGCCCAACCCATATATTTCGCTACCCCCATAATTATCGAATCCTGAGTTGTTGTACGCAGGATTCTTAGGGCCACTACACTATCTCGTGTCCCCAGGTTTCTACATACCGGCGAGAGCCATTTTCTCCTCGGATTTGCATAAGCCTGACATGCGAAAAGAAAATGGCCTATACTCTCCTCCGCATTCTCACAAACGGGACATAGGTTATTAGTGGGACTGTGCCAGCCTGATGTCAATTTCTTAAGGGGGATAGATCCTGCCCTTAGCTGAAAGACAAGTTTCCTGTCCATAGGTACAGTAATGTCGACCCAGTATTTTTCTAGGACAGGTAACATTTTAGTCTCCAAGAAGCGGCCAGACATAGAGCCTGCCCTGGAGTCATTCAGCATCTTGCCTCCCACCCAATCCCAATATTGCTCCTTGATGGCTTCTTTACTTGGGAAGGTTTCTCCCTCGGGGTTATTCCACAAATTCGAAAACCCTATATTAGCCAACATGGTCTTCAGATGTTTTAACCATTTTATCTTGTGGAAGATATCTTCCTTGATTATCCACAAAAGGCCCTCCGCGTACTGTCTTATTTCTGGAGTCGTCCAAAGGCGTCTCCAGTAGAGAACTGGTCGCAGTCGGGCTCTGTCGACAATCGTACGTCTGCCTAACTCCAGGAACAATGGGATTAGGGGGGTACTCTGTGGAAGTCCGGTAATCCCGCGCATGAACTTGTTCTCGGAAGTCTGGAGAGCCACCAGACTGTTCCATGCCCAAAGTTCCGCGCCGTATAAAGTGGCACCCAGGACCTTCGCATCGTAAACTGTCATTACAGGTTTTATTGGTTTTGTTTTTGATTTACGATGCTCCCCCCTTAGAGCACCCGAAAGCTGCTGGTGCTTTAGGACTACTTTATTCACGTGATGCGTCCAGCCATCCCCCCCGCGATCTGCACTCCCAGATACGTAAATTCCTTAACTATATCAAGCCTGCTATTATTTAGTGTTATATTTGGGTTGCTCTTACGTCCTGTAGAGAAAACCATTAATTTGGTTTTTCCTACGTTCACCTCTAATCCATGCTCCAAGCAGAAAGCATCAAAAATGCTTAGTGCACGTTGCAATCCCATGGGGGTCTTAGACAAGATAAGAGTGTCGTCAGCGAACATCAGGATTGGAACCCTGGTGTCCGCTAACGATGGGGCATCTACACTGGCCTTCAACATTCTCTCTACTATCCCGTTAATGAATAACGAGAAAAGTAGAGGGGCCATGGAACAGCCTTGCCTGACACCCCTTTCCACAGGGAAGTCCAGTGTTGTTTCACTACTTCCACCCCATTGGACTCTAGCAGAATTGGATTCATGTAGCCGCATGATTAGTGTTAACAGTTCAGCAGGAATACCTAGCTTATAAAGGACCGACCATAGCTTATGCCGGGGGACTAAATCAAACGCCGCCCGTAGGTCGACAAACGCGACGTACAGGCTACCCTTTCCCAGCTCAACGGTCTTCCACCGCAATATAGTGAAGCGAAAGACCTGGTCAATGGTGCTAGTTGCTTTTCTAAATCCCGCTTGGTATGGGGAGAGGGCGCTATTATCTTCTACCCAGTCCATTAGCTGATTTACTACCATTCTCCCAACAATTTTCTGTATGGTGGCTATTAGACTTATAGGCCTGTAATTAGCAGGTAGTGAGCGATCACCTTTCTTGTGAATGGGGATGATGGTTGCACCCTTCCAAATATCTGGAACCACTGCCCCCCTTGCTAATGCATTTGCTACAAGATGGATGTATCTAGCCCATCTAGTCACATCATATTTGAAAATGTCGGGTGGGATACCGTCTGGACCTGGCGCCCTCCCACACTTCACTGAACAGATAGCAATTTCTGCCTCACTAAGGGAAAATAAATCTTTAGTTGCATAAACCGGTATTATATTATCAACTACCATGGATTTATTACTTTCCGCGTACTGTGGCCCAAAATAATTAACCCAGGCTTCCACTGGTACATTGCTATCGGGTTTTACTGAGCCCACACCACTGCCCCACTTGATGATTTTCCAAAATAACATTGAGTCTTTTTTATCGGAGGCTTCTTGTAATTGGGCCCAATGGTCTTCGTCCCAATTCTTTTTGGCACGATAAATGGCCAGTTTGTACAATTTCCTATTTTTTACCACTGCGGCATGGTCCCTGTTCCTTATTGCTTTCCCCAGGTTTAAGCGTGCTTTTCTGCAGTGCTTGTCAAACCACCTGCCCACTTCCTTAATTCTCTTCCCTTTTCTTTTCTTAGTGAAAAAGCATGGTCTTAAAAGGGAGAATAGCTTGTTATGGATTTCAGTGGTACCGTTGTCCCCAGGAACGACTGGGACGGCTGCTTCCATCGCGGAAATTGCACTATTGACCTTGTCGGTGATATATATCATGATGGCCTCGTTTGCTAGTACCCTGGGCCATTTTAACCTTCGCTCATCGTTACTTAAAAATGGGGTTTCGTCGTGTGTCTGAGATAAGTTTCCGGGGCTGGTATTCCACCACCTGTGGGACACACATAGGGGGTTGTGGTCACTTTCAACCCGAGGCCTGACAGCCATATCAACAACCCCGCTCCACAACTGGAGGCTACATAATATATAGTCGATTCGACTCCTGTTGATACCATTATCAAAGGTGCAGCTACCCTCCATGTCACCAGGTGTTCTACCGTTAAGAGCTCTAAGTCCGTGTTCTAAACAAATGCCATTTAACAATAGAATCTCTTTGGTCCACCGCTTCACAGGTTTTAGATTAAGAGAAGGTACTCCCCAGAGATTTTCCACTTCACTATCCATAGGGTCGTTTGCGCAGTTCAAGGGTTCAAAAGTCCTATTTAAATCCCCAACGACTATTTTTGCATTTTCCTGGGAAATAGCCTCTATTGCATCAGACAACAACTCAATAGTGGATGGATTTGTTACTTTATCTCCTCTCACATAAACATTATATAAATCAATTGATTGACCATTAACATCCGAGATTCTTAATGCTTGTAAGTCAATACTTCCCACGTCTAGGGTTTTTATGTTTATGTGCAAATCCTGTCTAACCCAAACGGTTAGGCCACCCTTGGGCCGCCCTCTTCCTCCTTTTGTAGCTGGTATACAATAGTTCAAGTAACCTAGGCAAAAGAGTGGATCACACGCCCAGGTTTCTTGGAAACAACAAATGTCAAAACCACTTATGAAATTCACCCAAAATTGGGAATCCAACTTGTTAGCCAGCCCGGCAACATTCCATGATAAAAGGGTACCAATATCTGTATTTATCCCATCCCGATCTTTAACAGGTGAAAATGCATGGGCTGACATTGGACTTTCCCTTAAGCTAGGCTGGTTTTCACGATCGACTATTGGATCCACAATAAAATCATCTGTTACAGGGTGTAAGACATTAGTGTTTAAAGTTCCCAGTCCTAAATCGCCTTCATCAGCCACACACCTAGACTTGCTGTTGCTCACCAATAGATTTGTACCAATAGTATTTCTACCAGCTTCACCTAGGCCTCCTGCAACTTTTATATTTCCACCCATATTATCAATACCAGTATGTCAACACCCCCAACTCGGGTCCTGCCATCCTACATGAGGGTTATAAGGTATATGTAAGGTATGGGTGTGACCACCGGGGGGAGGTGGTAAAGGAATAACTGGCCAAGGGACAGTAGGGGGAATTAAGGGCTCATTAAGTAAACTGGTTGTGACACTTGAGGGTCTGGGGTAGAAAAAGGTGAGGTCTACAATACCAATACCTCCCTTGTTTGCTCCCCATCCCTGCCTTGTAATCCATCCCGCTACCCTAGGATCTTGGAAATTAACCACTATGCAGTCCCCCCCCAGGGTTTTTGGTGTATAACCCATCCAGTCAATTCTCCTAGCCCCTATTATTAGTCCATCAATGTCACCCGGCAGAGGACGGTTTTCCCTCAACCAGTGCATAGTCTTGTTTTTAAGCATCTGGAAATTTTCTCTCTGACCAAGAGGTAAGGGTGGTACATTGATAAGAACTGCCACATAGGGGAAGGAGTCTGGAGTAAGATTTATTGGGGGTTTCCTATAGGGTGGCTTTTGTGAGGGCAGTGGAATAGATTTGGAAATTTGGGAGGCAGGTTGAAGGGCTAGTTTCTGCACCTGTGGTTTGCTATTTGTTTGCGACATTGCTAAAGATTTACTAGTCAACTGGCATACAATAGCTCCGCTTCCTCCCCCCGAAGTGTGTGGAGGTAAATGTGTACTGGTGTTTACGTTAGCAGAGGCTAACCCTTTACCCATTTTTTGACACAGAGTAACCGCAGTGTTTGCAACAGCTGATGAATTTTGTGTCTGGGTTAGTATAGGCTGTGTAGGATGTATTGCAGTTGACTGCAAAAGGTCAGAGCCAGCAGTCTCTCTGTCAGCCCTATCTAGAATTTTTGTGGCGCCTTTAGCTGGTTGTTTATGTTGTTTTGGAGGTAAAGGGGAGGCATTCTGGGGAATTCTACCCTTATCCTGTGCATGGTGATTAGTTACGACCTGGGAATTTGCATTTACTTCCACCCTATTTGCTTTAATTAGCAATTTTGTAGAATAGAAATTGTCTAGGGTTGTCTGTTCGAAGTGGTTTAACCTATCTACGAGTTTAGCAATTCTATCCTCGATAGGGGTAAGTAATAGTCTAAACATTTTTTCAAGTTCTGGGAGCACATCTGCGAATAATACAGTGTTTTCTTTACTTGGTACATTGGGAGCAGTACTAGGATTGTCCACTATGTCTTGGTTATCCTGGTTCCCAAAGATGGTTGAAATTGCACTTCCAGAACTTTGGGTTTGTTCATTGCCTGCCTTTCCAATGTTCACAAGTTTGTGTAACTTCCTGAATTTTTGGGGAGGTCTTGCCGCCTTTTTGGATTTGTTTACTGAAGCTGGTTGTTTCCTTTTGGACCCAATTTTCAAGTTGGCCGATGTAACCCGGGAACCTAGATCAGACTGCGGAGATAGGTGGAGATTACCACCACAAGGATTGTTTGAATCTGCCACACCACTCTTGTTTGCTGTATCACCCTGAACCTCCGAGTGTTCAAGGGTAACTGGTAGAATCACTGATGATAGAGGGGTTACCAACGTGGGGTATGCAACGATTGAGGACTTGTCCGTAGAGTTCTTTAAAATTTCAATGGATAGCCTCCGCTCTGCACGCTTTTCAGCCAAAGTTAATTCCTTATCTATAGACATTGATCGATTAAAAAAGAATTTGTCTAAGGGACCAATGGCCAAAGGACCAGTCTCCGTTGGTAAAATCGTTAGGTGGCCAATTACAGGGCTTGTGTTCCCCGACAACGCCATATCAGTTACAATGATCAAGTTATGCACAATAATCCAAATCACTTACTGAAGTAGATGGTATATGGCACAGCCAAGAGGGGGGGCCCAGCCCGGCCTCCTGCGGCCCCGGACGGCCACAGACGGTCCCGCCCTTGTCCCGGGCTTCTCCCGGCGCGCTCCCGCGCGCTCCCGCTCTGCGGTACTGAAGCACAGTAATAAGGGAGAGGTAGGGCGGGGGGCGGGGCAGACAGGGAGAGCGACCCAGGTGTTGTGGGTTGACCTCACGCAGGGACTCCTGGAAGTTTGAGTCCCTGCGGGTCCGCTCGCAGCCCTGTGCTTCCCTCTGACAAGCGCCCAGCTGCGCAGCCCCTTCAAACTCGGTGCTCCTCTCCCGCCTCACGAAGCGGGACCCGCGGAGCGGGTCCGGCGAGGAGCTGGTAGGGTGGAGAGGTGAAATCCGGCGTGAAGTAATGCAGCCCACAGCAGCCCGCAGCAAGGGTCAAACAGCAAAGAGATCCCACGGCGTGTAGAGGCTGGGCTGGTTTTAATGCTGGGACGAGGGGAGGGGCAGACAGGGAGAGCGACCCAGGTGTTGTGGGTTGACCTCACGCAGGGACTCCTGGAAGTTTGAGTCCCTGCGGGTCCGCTCGCAGCCCTGTGCTTCCCTCTGACAAGCGCCCAGCTGCGCAGCCCCTTCAAACTCGGTGCTCCTCTCCCGCCTCACGAAGCGGGACCCGCGGAGCGGGTCCGGCGAGGAGCTGGTAGGGTGGAGAGGTGAAATCCGGCGTGAAGTAATGCAGCCCACAGCAGCCCGCAGCAAGGGTCAAACAGCAAAGAGATCCCACGGCGTGTAGAACAACATTACATTTTTGCCACTATTCTGGATCGACGGTATCCATGGTGAAAAATGTTTTGCGAATTTGCTCACTTGCCTGTCTTTGGGGTGCTGTTTGGGGGGATTCTAGGTTTTTGTGGGTGGGTTTTGGGGTCTGGGAGCACTGCCGGCGCAGTCTAATGTTGATTGCATTTGTTTTTCAGGAAATCCATGGTGGAAAAGGGGAGTTAGGGCCTAGCTGCACAGCGCATTTGGACTGAATTCCAGGTAGGCCCGAAATTTGCTGTCTCACTTTTTGTGGTTTTGATTTTTGGCTGTTAGGGGGTGTTAAACTTGTTTCCGCCTGGGTAGACGGGTCTGGGGGCATTGCTGTCAATGTCTAATACCAGATAAAAGTGGTTTGGAGAAAATCGGAGGTGAAAAAGTTTTTCCATTTTCAGGCATTTCGCTCACTTTAGCGTTTTCAGGGGCCTGTTTGGGGGGGTTCCTGGTGTTTGTGTGTGGGTTTTGGGGTCTTGGAGCAACGCTGGGGATGGATACTTTTGATTGCAAGAGGTTTGAAGCAAATCCATGGTGGCAAAGGGTAGTTAGGGCCTAGATGCAGAGCGCGCATGGAGTGATTTTGGAAATGTGCTTAAAAATTTCTGTCCCCATTTTTGTATTTTTGCTTTTTGGCTGTTTGGGGGTCTTCTACTTGTTTTTGCCTGGGTTGACGGGTCTGGGGGCATTGCTGGGAAGGTCTAATACCGGATAAAAGTGTTTTGGAGAAAATCGGAGGTGAAAAAGTTTTTGCATTTTTTGCTCACTTGCTTGTCTTTGGGGTGCTGTTTGGGGGGTTCCTGGTGTTTCGGGGTGGGCTTTGGGGTCTTGAAGCAACGCTGGGTATGGATACTTTTGATTGCAAGAGGTTTGAAGCAAATCCATGGTGGCAAAGGGGAGTTAGGGCCTAGCTGCAGAGCGTGCACGGAGTGATTTTGGAAATGTGCCTAAACATTTCTGTCCCCATTTTTGTATTTTTGCTTTTTGGCTGTTTGGGGGTCTTCTACTTGTTTTCGCCTGGGTTGACAGGTCTGGGGGTATTGCTGGGAAGGTCTAATACCGGATAAAAGTGTTTTGGAGAAAATCGGAGGTGAAAAGGTTTTTTCGTTTCTGCTCACTTGCTTGTCTTTGGGGTGCTCTTTGCGGGGGTTAACTTAGGGCTCGTTAGGGTTAGCAGTATTGTATTGCATGTGGTTGGGCGGGGGTTCTAGATTTTTACGACTGGGTGGGGTCTTGGAATACTTGTTGGAATGTCTAATTTTGATTGCAAGTGGTTTGAAGAAAATCCATGGTGGGAAAAGGGGGTATTGGGCATACTTTCTGAGTGCGTTTTGGCACGATTTGAAATTAGGCCTCTGCGAGGTAGCAGCAGTATTCTGCACGTTTTTGGGAGGGTAATGTGAGGTGTTCTAGATTTTGGGGATTATCATCTCTGAAATTGAAAGTATAATTTTTGCACTACACAGCGTGCCTTATATATTTTTTTCTCCGAGGTGTCTTTAACACTTACTGTTGTGTTTTTCCATCATCAATTACAGGCAGGCTTTTACCCTGTGCCATCGATGTACTACTCAGGCTTACAATTAGCGATCCGCAAATCCGCATCAGGCAGGCAGTGGACAGTGTGTCTGGTCACCAAGATTGATCGACGGAGCATCCGATCGAATGAAGGAGTACCGCGAATAAGAGGAATGGCTGGATGCATCAACTTCACAAATTCAACGGGACAACTACAAAAAACAGTAACAGTATCCAAAATTCTCCTTATCTTTTAAATGATATTCTTGTGAACTTGAACTTACTTCTACGAGTGTGACTCTGTGCGTTTGTTTGATCTCTGCTTCAAATTCATCCCTCCAGCTATTTGATACGTCTTTGCTATGTTTAACACTAATTTAATGTTCTAAGTGTTTATTCTCTCTGAGGGCAGAGAGGCAAGTGAAATTGCGTAATGACTGCAGCCCTGTACTGTCAATTTGTTTCTTCGTAGTTACTAGTAAGTTACAGTAAGTAGTAGTACTACTTTTCAGTAACCTAACCATCCATTTAGTAAACAACTTCTGGCATGCAGTAGTGCACTTCCTTTATGTCCCTTTAAAGATTTATCAATATCTTCTAATCCAAAGATTTGTTTTTCTTCATTTGTTGTTTGACTGTCCATGCTGTGTTTTTTCCTCTCTACCAAACTTTCCCAAAAACCCACATTCCCATCCAATTTTCAAACCCAAACCCTCTTCCCCCGGGCTGTGTGGTATTTCATGGAGGTGTGACTGACAACAACAATAAATTCCACACACTTGCTGGGGAGGATAAGGTCAAAGTAACCAGAAGTTCATGTGCGCCATCGTGGATTGATAAGAACATCCTCCTCCTACACGACGTGAACAATCAAATGCTTAATGCTTACCTTACGTTGGCACTGCTTAGGCTACAATTTAGGGCACTGTTCTCTACCGTACTATCTATTGTACTGTTTCTAATGCTACGCTCAGGCCACACAATGTTTAATTTCCTCTTTTTTTCATATGGTGATACTGCCAGTGTGTACCACTACTGCTACCAGCACAACAATGATGTTGCATCCGTCGAGGATTCAAGTCAACAATCAACCTTAATCACCATTTGCAATGCAGCCAGCCCTGGGGCTACCCCGATTCTCAAACACAAATCACAGGTAAGATAAGCATATTGGAGAGGTAGTAGAATAATGGGCTAGGAGGACTAAGTTGGGAGGAGAGCAGAGACTGACAGTACTACTAGTAAAGGACAGTAGTAGGGCTACTAAATTTACTAACTTGGTTACTTGCATTTTGGTACATTTCAGGACTAGACATTTCATTCATGCTGGTAAGTTTGAAGAAAACAAACGTCCAGTAACCACCACCAACCCCCACACAAAATAATATATGAACGCGTATACTGTGTTTTTGTAAGAAAAATAATTATTAAGAAATATATATTCGTGTTGTTTTCAGCTCAACATAAAATTAATTACCCGAACTCACCCCCCTCCCTAACACAACCAATGTCAAAAAGTCCAAAAGTCCCCTTTCCCAAACACCCAATTCCCACCCCCAACAGTCTTTAAAAAAGGGGCAAGGGACAGTCACTTTCTCCGGTGGCGCAGTTTGGCAAGCTGTTGCTGCATGTCCCGCTACTTTTTGCGGAGGTCCCGGAGCTGGCGCTGATGTTTTTCAGCCAACCGCTCCAGGTAGTCCACTCTTCTACGTAGCCGGCGCACACGAACCATCCAGGATCTGGGGGGGGGGGGCGCTGATTTTGTTGCTGCTGTGCGGCGGCGGGAGGCTGTCGGGCCACGGCTCCGTTTGGCTGGAGGCTTCTGGCTGGTGGACCCGGGGGCAGTGGAGGAGGATGCAGATGTTGATGTCTCCTCATGCCTCCGCGCCCACAACCGCCGATGCTTGGCACAAATAGCCTCCAGCTTACGGGCCCTGGCCCGGACAGCCATCTCCTTATGGGTGAGTTTTTTGGGAGTAGCATCTATGAAGAAAGAAAGAAAAATACTGTAGCCAATAGTCTTTAACATAAAGTCAAAATAATTCAACGGAAGGTTGACACTCAGTAACACCAGCAAGTAGCAAACACAGTATAGCAATTTTGCATGTATCTTTCCGCCGTCTTTGTAAGCCTGTGACACTGTGAGTTTCAGGAATTCCACTAGCAGCACTATAGGTGGACTCACTACTACATGCATCATCAGAGAGTACTAAAAAAGGCCTTTTTTACTTTTTTTCTCTTGTTTTGCAAAAGGAATTACTGGTACGTGAACTTGTGGTAGCCGCTGAGTCTTCCCCCCCAGCTCCTCCTGTTGGCACCGCCGCATCCAGAATGGACCCCTCCGAACTGCTGGCCCAGGCACTGTTGGTCATCTGTGCCGCATCAGATGTTGTGAAGTCTAGGAAAAACATGTCATATTTTCAGATGCCACACACAACCCCCTATTTGGTCTCGTAATGGAAGAAAATGTTACATAACACATTTTTTATTACTGGGATTGAAAAATAGTAACGGTTTTGGGGAGGGTGTTACCCTTTTATATGCTTATTCCATTAAATGCTGCACTTCTTCTTATGACAACTGATGAATGCTTGCTTAACGTGCACAATTTTTCTCATTACAGAAAGAAGATTCCATTGCCCTTCTGCCAGACAATTCACTAACTCCTACTAAGTCATCACCAGCAGTACTTTAAGTACTTTAAAGAAGGTGGGGGCTCCCTCACAGTTATTCTAATAATTGCATGTGCTGTTAACTATTATTAAGTTTGAGTCTTACTAATTTCATTAATGGGAATGTTGTTTAAACTTTAACGTCATCTTCATCCATCAGAATACTATGCTATTAAAAATAAAGAAATAATGTTATCATTTCTTAATTGAAAATAAAACGTTAAAACTAACAAACACTGTGTGGTTTTTGTTTACGAGTTAGTGAGCGGAAAGGTTTGAACTACTGCACTTGGCAGTCATGTTTCAGTGACTCAGATAGGCCGGGATTCGGAGGTAGTCTTCTTCTGTTCTTCTGGGTCGTAAAATCATTGGTCAGACATTCTAGATAGACGGTCAGGGGATTGGGGGTTCAACTTCTGTTCGGACTGAGGTATGTTGAAAGTTGAACTGCACCTATCATCAACAATGTCCTATTTATCTTGTCCATACTTCTTTGTGTGCAGAATAGTCCTGAAACACTAGCGGTATGGGATGTGCTCCTCTCAAATCAAAAAGGCAACTGCTACCTTTTACTTTGTGTAAACAATGACATTTTGTTGTTGGAAATTGTCAAAGCACTTACATTAAGAAGACTGGAATAGACAGCAAGGGCAACCCAGAAGACTACTCTCAGTGCCTAGAGCTATTGCTGTATCAGAGTTTTGTTTCACTCCGTTTGCCGAAAGGGCAAGCTTAGCTACCTACACAGACCGACTCATAATTGTAAATAGTAGTAGCACAGAGAGGGATGGTAGAGGCAGGATAAGAATGTAGAAAGTAGTCTACATTAGAAGAAGATCAAAGACTATTTTGTAAAACATAGAATTATTAGGAACCAGTTTGTAATGAATAGGAGCTGTAAAAGTTAGGGAAGTATAAGTATTAATATAACAATAGAACAACTTACTGGGGCCACAGAAGAGCCTGCAAGGGACTGCTCCTGTCCACCTTCTGCCACCGGAGTCTCTGTCGCCGCCGGCGCCTTGCCCCTGGGAGGTGCTGGTGATCATGAAATAATGAAACACAACATGGATGATTGTTTTTTGGGAAATATTTGATTTCTTTGTACTCAATCTAAAATTATGTCGGGGAAACAAATTAACATCAATTGCATCTGATCTGGTCAACTAGGAGGATAGTAGTACAGTATTGCAGGATTGCAGGATTCGCAGACCGTCTATTAGGAAAGTTATGTAATTCACTAACTACATCAACAACAAAAAGGTTCTACTACGACTGCCATCACTCAGCAGCACGAGACGTCCCGTGACAGACACAGTCCGTCATCATGATTGCAGACCACTAACAAATGTCCTATAACAAGTAATAAATAATATACTCAACGTATCAATCCACCACTATCTCTTCAAAGTGGCAGCAGCAGGAGTACAAAGAAGGACTAGACTTGAGCCTACTGTCTCTAGCATTACGCAGTAATGCTCTCAAATGACTAAAAAGTTGCAAACAAGTAAGCATAGTAGAAACGCCAATAACCAGGCGATTACCTGCAATGACAGAAGCTATTTAAACATTAATTTACCTGCAATGTAATCGAATCAGCAGCATTCGTACTCTTCAGGAAAAAAATAGATTAGCAATATAACAGAGCAGAAGGAAAAAAAGTAGTTATTAAATAGCTACTTACCAAGGCCAGGGATCTCCAATCCTAGCAGGTCGAGCATGTCATGCTCCCAGTCCAGGATGTCACTCCACTGGTGCGTCACTTGCTGGTAGTTGCGCCGGACCCCAGACTCCTTATACATGTGCCGGCACACCTTCTCCCACAGCTGGCGACGCTCCCGGAGGCCGTAACCGGAAGCAATCCGCCCACCTGCTGCCACGGTCTTAGGGAGGTGGACTTGGACAAAAACCATCAAGGCGGCCACCTCCACCGCAGAGAAGATCTCCCTGGCCTGGACTTGCTCTCCCCTCAAACGCCCGCAAGGGAGCCAGGTACGGGGTGCTGGGCCCTTCCCCTTGCCCTTGTCGCCTCCCTTAGCCATGGTCCTGGGCACAAGAAGAAGGAAAGAAGAATAGGTGTGAAAAAAATAAGAGAGAGAGCGAAAGAAATAAAGTAGGTAATAAAGTAACAAAAAGTTAAAAAAACACAAATTATAGATGTAGGAAATTGAAGAGAGAGATAATAAGCAAAAAACAAAAAAAGATCAGAAAAACATAGGATTACAAAGATGTAAGATGGATAGAAAGGTAGCATGCCCAAAACCATAGCAGTGAATAAAAAACAAGATGGCCGCGCCCATAGAGTACCGCGTGGGTAAGTTTGCGCGATATTTCCCGCGCGAGCACGCAAAAACACCCACGAACACGTAATCGCGCGCCGCATACGACGCGAGCATGCAACTAGCGCCCGGAAACGGAAATACGTCACGCAAACAAGATGGCCGCACCCATACACGATCGCATGGGCAACCTCGGGGTTGGTGCACTGCAAGTGGTCCGCAAATAAGCAAAAAAACGCGCGAACACACAAAAAAAAAGAAATCAGCAAATTTGCACAAATTTGAGGATTGCAAGTTTGATTTCGCACGAATTCGCGTCCCGCGAATCTCACGAAATGGCAGAAAAACGAATTTTGGAAAACTGAAAGCACTTAGCAGGTGCAAAAGTTCAAGCTAATTTGTAACCATTCCCTGTAGTGCTTCCTGAGGGGCCCCTCCAGAGTTCAGTTGCCTACTTGCAACTATTCTCTGACCCTGCTCTGACCCTCAAAGCAGGGTCAGAGAATAGTTACAAGTATGGCACAATGCTCCTGTAAAAAAAATAACTGCAACAGGAAGCACTTACAGCTAAGGAAGCAGGTGCCAGACTTGAAGCACAAATTCAGTGACACATTAACCAGCCCCAAATCAATTAATCTCAGTTGAGGCTGGGCAGGTGTGCTTCCCCCCATAATCTACAGTGGTGAACAGGAGGGTGGTAGTGGTGAACCAGAGGGTGGCAGTGGTGAACCAGAGGGTGATGTGATGAACCAGAGGGTGGCCGTGATGAACCAGAGGGGGACACTGAAGATCCAGAGGGTGGCAGTGGTGAACCAGAGGGTGCTGTGATGAACCAGAGGGTGGCTGTGGTGAGTGCTGAACCAGAGGGTGGTAGCAGGGGTGAACCAGAGGGTGCTGTGATGAACCAGAGGGTGTCACTGGTGAACCAGAGGGTGCTGTGATGAACCAGAGGGTGGCAGTGATGAACCAGAGGGGGGCAGTGATGAACCAGAGGGTGGTAGTGGTGAACCAGAGGGTGACAGTGGGGAACCAGAGAGTGCTGTGATGAACCAGAGGGTGGCAGTGGTGAGTGCTGAACCAGAGGGTGGCAGCAGGGGTGAACCAGAGGGTGCTGTGATGAACCAGACGGTGGCAGTGATGAACCAGAGGGGGACAGTGATGAACCAGAGGGTGGTAGTGGTGAACCAGAGGGTGACAGTGGTGAATCAGAGGGGGCTGTGATGAACCAAAGGGTGGCAGTGGTGAGTGCTGAACCAGAGGGTGGCAGCAGGGGTGAACCAGAGCGTGCTGTGATGAACCAGAGGGTGGCAGTGATGAACCAGAGGGGGACAGTGATGAACCAGCGGGTGCTGGAATGAACCATAGGGTGGCAGTGGTGAGTGCTGATCCAGACGGTGGCAGCAGGGGTGAACCAGAGGGTGCTGTGATGAAGCAGACGGTGGCAGTGGTGAGTGCTGAACCTGAGGGTGGCAGGGTGAACCAGAGGGTGCTCTGATGAACCAGAGGGTGGCAGTGATGAACCAGAGGGGGACAGTGATGAACCAGAGGGTGGTAGTGGTGAACCAGAGGGTGACAGTGGTGAACCAGAGGGGGCTGTGCTGAACTAGAGGGTGGCAGTGGTGAGTGCTGAACCAGAGGGTGGCAGCAGGGGTGAACCAGAGGGTGCTGTGATGAACCAGAGGGTGGCAGTGATGAACCAGAGGGGGACAGTGATGAACCAGAGGGTGCTGTCATGAACCAGAGGGTGGCAGTGGTGAGTGCTGAACCAGATGGTGGCATCAGGGGTGAACCAGAGGGTGCTGTGATGAACCAGAGGTTGGTAGTGGTGAGTGTTGAACCTGAGGGTGGCAGGGGTGCACCAGAGGGTGTCAGTGGTGAACCAGAGGGTGGCAGTGGTGAACCAGAGGGTGTTGTGATGAACCAGAGGGGGGCAGTGATGAACCAGAGGGGGACAGTGATGAACCAGAGGGTGGTAGTGGTGAACCAGAGGGTGACAGTGGTGAACCAGAGGGTGCTGTGATGAACCAGAGGGTGGCAGTGGTGAGTGCTGAACCTGAGGGTGGCAGGGGTGAACCAGAGGGTGGCAGGGGTGAACCAGAGGGTGTCAGTGTTGAACCAGAGTGTGCTGTGATGAACCAGAGGGTGGCAGTGGTGAGTGCTGAACCAGAGGGTGGCAGCAGGGGTGAACCAGAGGGTGCTGTGATGAACCAGAGGGTGGCAGTAGTGAGTGCTGAACCTGAGGGTGGCAGCAGGGGTGAACCAGAGGGTGCTGTGATGAACTAGACAGTGGCAGTGGTGAGTGCTGAACCTGAGGGTGGCAGGGGTGAACCAGAGGGTGTCAGTGGTGAACCAGAGGGTGGCAGGGGTGGCAGGGGTGAACCAGAGGGTGGCAGTGGTGAACAAGAGGGTGGCAGTTGGGAACCAGACGGTGGCAGTGATGAACCAGAGGGTGGCAGTGATGATACTGAGGGTGGCAGTGGCGAACCAGAGGGTGGCAGTAATGAACCAGAGGGTGACAGTGATGAACCAGAGGGTGGCAGTGGTGAACAAGAGGGTGGTAGTGGTGAACCAGAGAGTGACAGTGGTGAACCAGAGGGTGCTGTGATGAACCAGAGGGTGGCAGTGGTGAGTGCTGAACCAGAGGGTGGCAGGAGGGGTGAACCAGAGGGTGCTGTGATGAACCAGAGGGTGGCAGTAGTGAGTGCTGAACCTGAGGGTGGCAGGAGTGAACCAGAGGGTGTCAGTGGTGAAGCAGAGGTTGCTGTGATGAACCAGAGGGTGGCAGTGGTGAACCAGAGGGTGGCAGTGGTGAACCAGAGGGTGGCAGTGATGAACCAGAGGGTGGCAGTGATAATCCTGAGGGTGGCAGTCGCGAACCAGAGGGTGGCAGTAATGAACCAGAGGGTGACAGTGATGAACCAGAGGGTGGCAGTGATGAACCATAGGGGGACAGTGATGATCCAGAGGGTGGCAGTGGTGAACCAGAGGGTGCTGTGATGAACCAGAGGGTGGCAGTGGTAAGTGCTGAACCAGAGGGTGGCAGCAGGGGTGAACCAGAGGGTGCTGTGATGAACCAGATTGTGGCAGTAGTGATTGCTGAACCTGAGGGTAGCAGGGGTGAACCAGAGGGTGTCAGTGGTGAACCAGAGGGTGCTGTGATGAACCAGAAGGTGGCAGTGGTGAACCAGAGGGTGGCAGTGGTGAAACAGAGGGTGGCAGTGGTGAAACAGAGGGTGGCAGTGATGAACCAGAGGGTGGCAGTGGTGAACCAGAGGGTGGCAGTGGTGAACCAGAGGGTGGCAGTGGTGAACCAGAGGGTGCTGTGATGAACCAGAGGGTGGCAGTGATGAACAAGAGGGTGGCAGTGATGAACCAGTGGGTGCTGTACCCATACACGACCGCAGTGGTAACTTCGCCGTGCGAGCGGCTCGCGAACACGCAAAAAGCCCCGCGAACACGCAAATTATGCGGATCGCGAATTCGCTTTCGCACGATTTCGCGGACCGCGATTTCGTAGATTTCGCCCATAGCTGATTATGTCCACAAATTGAGAAAGCTAGAAAAAATATCAATAAAGCTATTTCTGCTTATCTAAGACACCTTAGGGCTTCATATACAACAACAATCTGTGTTTCGATATGGATGGCATCTACAGGAGTGATGGTGTACACTTCACATATAAGGGAAACAGAGTCCTTCTCAACAACCTAAGGCTCTGCATCGGCACTTACATGTAGCTATAAAAATTACTTGTGGTCGGGAGGGTGCGCGAACCCACCGCTGCCCCAGATATCAAAACTTTATTTTTTTAATTTCTCAGCAACTACTGAATGGATTTACACCATTTAATAAAAAGTCGCTTCCTGAATCAAGCACTACCTTTTTGCCAAATTTGGCATAATTCCATTCAGCAGTTTGGGCTGTAGCCTTGGCTAAAGTTTCCTATGGGAAATTGATTTTTTTACTTTTATTTTTTGAATTGCTCAACAACTACTGAACGGATTTACATTATTAAAAAAAAGGTCACTTTCTGAACCAAGCTCTAACTCTTTGCCAAATTTGGTGTAATTCCAAATTCATAAAACTGCCTATCAAGATCTAGCCAGTAGATACCTTCACTGATTCCCTCCGTTTTTAAAACCCTTTTTTTATAGTATGTGACTTAAAAGAGGTGTTGCTTCGCCCACCGGGACCAGATACGAACGCCTACTTCAGAATCAATGTAATTATTTAAAAAGTTCACATAAATTGAAATATATGGCAAATCTGTCACATGGCGCTGGATATCAGTAAATAAGCACCTTTGTATAAGCATGTTCGCAGGGCAAAAAGTAGCGCACCAGCTCTCATGAGAGGATTTTTAACCACACAAATCCTACAGACTAGACACTGCCCCTGGTTTTAAGCAAAGCAGAGGACAACTCGCCCTTCACATACAAAGTGAGAAGGCACTATCATTCAACAGGCAGTACAGTATGCATGGCATTTAGGCGTTGTGTAGTGTGCATTGTATGGCATGTGTAAAAGTGGTTACCAGGTACATATATGTTCGACACCTGACTAAGTATTTAGCACATGATACGTACCACCAGTACTATTTATTTATTTATTATTTAAAACATTTATATAGCGCGGCTATCACCTTGCAGGCATACTGGCACTGAACAGAGAATTACTCCACAGAAGGAAAGATAGGGAGACTGAGGGAAGTAGACTAGAAAGATGGTTAGGGGAAGGGTGAGGGGAAGAGATTAAAGTGAAAAATGGTGATATTTATGGAATGCACGTTGTGAGCACCATATCTCAACCACCAGTACTAGCGATATCTGTGGAATGCTTTCCTTACTTGTTGAATCTTGTTATGTTGTTTCCTTTACAGGTATTCTACATTTTTAGAGGACCTACACACCGTCAGTTCTCATCGCATAAATAGCACTCCTTAGCGCAAGTGTTAAAAATGCTGTTCTCGTGGTGATTTTTTACCCCTCACATTTTCTCACATCACTCACTTTACTTAGAGAGGTCCTGAAGAAAGCCCGAATATTTTTTGCGAAGGGCTGAAACATGTCGACCGGAGGGTAATAAACAGCTACACATAGTACTTGTAGCCCTTTTATCCACTCTCTTGTCTTTTTTAACCATACCCCAGATCACCACAAAGAAAGTAACAGGTAGAAATCTGGAGGTATTTTTACATATTTCACTCACTTCATCACATTAATTTAAACCTCTAACCTGCTCCACTGTAAACAGGTTTTGTAGCACAGCTGGGTAGCATTTGGCTACCCTGCTGGGACCCGATGATGAAGCATGACACCAACCAGGTTTGTGTGTGAGGGTTTTCTTAACAAACGTTTGAGGTGCCAGACATCCTAATGTCAGACAGTCATTTTTCTTGGCCGTCTTCTTTCGTTACATTAATAATAAAATAAAGCCAATTATATGCTGATAGTCCAAAGCTGTCTATGTTGCACATAACATGCCCTGATGTTCGGTAATGACTCCGATTTCCCAAAGTTAAAGACCCGCCATCTTGTCCTGGCGGTGGTGCGCTCAAGCAGCTGGACTGCAGCCATTACATTAAGAGCAACAATTTGTCAACAACAGAAGTGCACTCCTCACTAGGTAACTTTCATTAATTATAGCAGCATACAAAGTTTGCAATGTTCCATCTCCATATTTCCTCATGCATAACGCATTTATGGGCTCCACATAGCCCATGTTCACAGGCAAAACAGCACCAACGTACAATCATGGAGGGCTGCTGGTCAAATTATTTAATATTCTTTAATAATCCTCGTATGAGCCGAATAGTAAGTCACTATACATTTTGGGGCTAGTAGTCACTGCATTGCCTTACTCTGTACTAGGGAGGCATTCCATGAGCATTGTGATGGGTTTTCCCACTTAACACCCATGAAGTTTGATGCTTCCCCAGATTTACAAAACCATGTAAAGCTGACGAAGTGGCAAAACCTTACACCTTCTGAGGTGAGGTGTAAAAAGGAAAAATAACTTTATTTCTCCTCATTTTTCCTCCTTTCATTTACAGCACACATAGAAAGAGGAAAAAGCTTCCCATGATTGTTTTTGTGCAGGAAGATGCGCCTTCCAGTTCAAAAACATTTCTTCATGCAATGCAGGCACCCTTGCACCATTTTGTCTGTGCTGGCCCTAGGATGCGGAAATGTCACAAGTACAAGGGGAAACACTATGAATGCATTATATTGAATAAATACAGTGCATTCCTACCCTTTCACTTTTATGTAAGGCAGCACAGCAAGGTGACTTGCTGTGCTGCCCTATGCCAAAACTCCATAAATGAGGGCCCAGGTTTGAGTCCTGGCTAAGGCTGAGCTCTGACTCTGGACAAATCACATAATCTTCTGTGCCAAAATAAAAAAAATGGAATCTGACCTTGTCTAATGTAATCAAGTGTTTATGTAAAGTGCTCTAATGGGTTTGTGCTATACTAAAAAGAAGATCTGTGATGTAGATTTTGTGGCGGTAGCTGCATCTGATGTCAATTGAAAAGAAGTATTAAAAAAAAGTTTCAGTCTTCATGGAGCAATGTTTGTAAGTTGGAATAGATTTGGTACAGATGGGATGTCTTTGGTTAATGAGGCGGGTCTCAGAATGCCACTCGGTTCCAAGCGCCATCAACAAAACTAATATTTTCCTCTGTTCTGGGGGAGTTGGCAGTTCTTTTTTTCTAACCTTACTTACTCGCAAACATGAGCTCATTGCAGGTCTGATCTGCAGGGCGTCAGTTGAGACTTTAGAAATTAACTAATTTGCATGTCTTCATTTGCTCCTTATGGGTGTGGATGCATATAGTAAATAGTAGAATTTTGTCACTCTTGGTTAAGTTAACCAGTGGCCAAAATAAGCTGACACCTTGCTCCATGCTGTGTGTTGTATTGGGCGGAAGAAAAATGTGAATGACAGCAGATGAGTGGATAAAGAGGATACCTGAAAGCCCTTATCAGGAAGTGTAAGAATTTGGGATATTAGTTGAGAGGGGTGGAAGCATCACTCAAATATTTACCACAATCCTTGCCAGGGTGAACCACAAAAAGTCACTAATTAACTTATGCTTAATCCGCTAGTAGCTTGGCACAAAATCAGTCAGGCTTAACTTAGATGCAATGTATAAAGAATTTATGCTGCACACTAACAATAATAAAGTGAAAACACAACACAAGAAAAATTCCACACCAATTTAGATAAGTAATGTACCTATCTATATATATATAAAAACTAATGTATGTCTGTCTGTCTGTCTGTTTGTCCTTTATGCATTACTACACCATTCATCCGATCGGCATGAAACTTTGGGAAGTTGTTGAGAAAACTCCCACGAAGGTTTCTGGCATACGTTTTTTTAAAATATTGGCCCCCCAGGGCCCTCATAATCTTTTGAATACTGATGTACGCACCAGACGGAAAAACAACAAATTGTGTATCCACAAGCACTACAATGAATAAATAGAATTAAAACACCATTCATCCAATCGCCAGGAAACTTTAGGAAGTTGTTGAGTACACTCCCGCGAAGGTTTCTGGCACAACCTTTTTTTAAATATCGGCCCCCAAGGGCCCTCATAATCTTTCGAATACTGATGTACGCACCAGATGGAAAAACAACAAATCGTGTATCCATAAGCACTCAAATAAATAAATAGAATTAAAACGACACTTTGAAATGTTTTCCATATTAAAATGAATAATTTTCAATAAAAATGACACAATATAAATTGAATGTTATCATAACGAGTTTCCTTGAATTTCCTTTCTTCGGAGATCGCAGCAACGCGCGACGGGTAAGCTAGTTATTAAATAAAATGACACCATTACATAATAAATCCAAGCAGTAGAACCTCAGTTATGAAGGTTTACAATTTTTATTAAAAATAGTGCAATAAGCACAAAATACTCACTGTAGTTATCTGGTCATGCAGGCAATGACAAAGTCACAAGTTCAGGCCGCCTGTGATGGTGTATGGGCTGAATACAGGGACCAGGATAGTCCCACTGTGATTTGTACTATATGTCCTTGATGCGGGTCTTCACGTTGCCCTGCTTCACTTGCAATCTGGAGCTGCATGGTGCAGCGATGTGAAGTCATAAATCAAGTTCCGCCACGCTGCATCAGTTTTGCTCAGGAGTTGGGGCTGAGCAATGTCGCATGGCATCGGTCAAGGAGGCCGCAAACCAGGAACTCCATGGGGCTGTAATGCTAGGTCCTGCTTTGCATTGGATTTGATGTAACACACGGCTAGGGAGGGAGGAGTACACTCTGATGCAAGTCTAGGGTCCAGGATCTGGGGGCCACCACTCCAGGATCAGGACACACTCCAGGCAGAGGCGAGGAGCAGGGCTCAGGCAGGACCAGATGCAAGTCCATGTAGGTCCAGTGAAACTGGTCAGATGAGAAGCTGGTTATTGTGCCCCTATAGCTCACACAGAAAGTCAGATAACTGACCCTTGGAGCCTGGTATGAAGATAAGCAGGTTCAGTCTCCCTTCTCATACAGCTAGGGAGTCTTTTAAGCAGCAGAGCAGTCCTCTGGAAGTAGGGTAGTCCTTATTTTTTTTTAGATTCCACAGGTCCAGGAGAGTTCTGTAGAGTGGTTCTTGGGGTCTAATATTTATAACTGGTACAAGCCGTTCTGTGTGGGGGACACCCTGCCCTACTCCCCATCTGGCTCTGGAAAGTTCTTCCCTTTTCCTGTCAAGTTTCCAAATTGTCTAGCTTGACAAAAGGCTGGTGTCAGGTTTCTTTGTGTGTGCTGGAGGTAAAGCCCTTTGAAGTGTGAGTGGGGCAAGGTACAGCTCAGCTCCCAACCATCCTGCCCACTACTAGTCCCTTTTCTGTCACCATCAGGAAGGAATGCAGAAGCCCCAACAGCAGAGCCATTAGCAGTCATGTGAGCCAGGATACTGGCAGAAGCCACAAATATGTGGTTAAAAAAAACTACTCTCGCGGGGCGTGGCTTGCCGGTCTTACATGGAGGACGCGCTGTAGCCAAGCCCACTCAAAGTCCTTCAATTATCCTGACATATCTTTACCACTACTGAACTCTGAGCTTGAGGAGACATCATAGCACCATACCGACACTCGCTGCTGGCTCCCGAGTAAAGATCAAGGTCCGTGGCAGGCGCTGCGGGAACCAGAGGTGTGCAGCCTTCGTAAGTGGGGCTGATGACTTCCCATATTGAGGGGCCCAAGAGCGGAGACCCAATCGCTGTTCATTGGGGATAGCCGGTGCTGCTTAATGCGGAACCACATTCCTGCAGGTAGGAGGGCCTACGGTGGTGATTTGGGGCCCCCACCTATGTGCATCTAATCTCTGCTGATGTAGGAATCTCAGCGGTTAACTCGAGCCACGGCAGACCTGCGGACCGCTGCTCAGTTGGCTGCTCAGAATGAGGGCTCCACCTCCCCTGCTGGATGGCCTTCCTTTGTGAATCTGTGGTGGAGGGATGGGCGGGTGTGAGGCCATGTTTCTGCCATTTTTTGGCTGACTTGTGCTCTGGCAGCCTGGTCGGGCCGTGGTGGACAGCCTGGCGGCCTTGCTTGCTGTATTGCCTGAGGCCCAGGATCTTGGCAGTACTGTGACCCAGAGTTGCTGCCGCGGTGGGCCGTGGGAGGCCCCACCTATATTCTTGGTGGCAGTGATCGAGGATTCGGGCTCGCCCCTGCGTGGCACCCTGCTAAATAAAGGATAGAGCGGGGGCTTTTCCCAGCATAGTCTGCTTGACGAGCCAACCACCCTCCTGCAGGAGATCAAGGAGGGGTAGGATACCAGGCTGCACCTTACCGCACCATTTGCCAGCGCAAGACTTGGACGGGGGATTGGACCTCTGTTGCCGCTTCTCTGTGCCTGTGAATTGGGGAGCTGACCGGGGTGGTTGCTGGACTACTACTACCCCAGGAGGAGTGTCACGAGGGGCCTGGTCACATTCAGCCATTGTTCCCCCCCTGAACTCTTGGGACAATATTCGAAAGAAAATGGGCAGGTTTGCGCAAGTGGGGTGGCACCTGCTAGAGGAGGGTGGGGGTGCCCGGCTCATGGAAGTGGCTGGATAAGTTTCAGTGCGGCTTGTGGATGTGTTGCCCCCCCCCGGCTGCTTCGTTCAGCATTAAGAGTTGTGGAGTGTATCGTGGAGACTGGGGTTGCTGGGCTCAGATGCAGGAGAACTGCAACTTATATATCCTCGCAGCATGGCCAAGGATAAACCTACTGGAATGGCGTCCAAACAATGTACAATTGAAAAGTTTACTGGGGCGGTGTCACAGGGGCCGGGCCAAGGCAATACTGACGCAGCTATGCCAAACAATGCGGCGCTATTAGCGGCAATCACACAATCCCGGGAGACTCTTGAGCCCAAGATCGGGTCATTGGTTCCGACGTCATGGTCCTTCGACAGGACCTTTGGAACGCTGTGCAGCGGATTACAGCGACGAGTTCCCAGATCTCCACTGTTGAAGACACAGTGACCGACCTTCAAAAGAAAGTTCACACTTTTGAGACACTAGCGAAAGGCCTGGAAATGAGAGTGGAAGATGTGGAGCGGTGGGCTTGCCGCAACCATCTCTGTTTCATCGGATTTCCCGAGGGCTGCGAGGGCAGCCACATCGAAGAATTTCCGACCAGATGGTTGCTGGACTGGCTCCCGCAGGCGCGGTCTCAGCATGCTTTATAATCAAGCGCCCACATTGGACTCTGTTGCAGAGTCCACCGCTTGGTGCATGTCCCCGGCCAATAATCCTACGTCTCCTCAACTATAAAGATCGGGACACCATATTGTGACAGGCTCACCTTAAAGATAAGCTGGTATTCCACTCCCAACGTTTCATCATCTTTATTGATTACACTATACTGGTACAGCAGTCTAGGCAATTGTTCATGGAGGCGAAGACACGTCTCCGCTGCCTTAAGATTCAGAACTCTCTGCTCTTCCCTACCAGCCTTACAGTGATCTACCAGTCAAGAACACACTTCTTTGAAACACCGGAAAAGGTGTTTCGCTGGACCGATGACACCATCAGGCCTAAGTCACACACACCCCTAGATTTGATTCAGATTCTTCCTCCTGGGTTTTTGGACCTAATTCTCTGTGGTCAGTTGAAAAACAGTGCCACCGCTCACACTCCAAGAAGCGCTAAAAGACCCATAGCCAGTCTCGCCGGCGCCTGACAGAGGACCGGCCGGGGCCAGCTGTATCTTGAATCCTGATTCAGTCTGCTATAGATGTGAACTGGACTTATCTTGGGATGTCATTATCACTTGGGCTACTACGTACAAGTTTCCCTCTGCTATAAGAAACTAATATGTGCTGGGGTTTGTTTCAGAGGATCCATTGGCTGCATATTGCTACCATCCCCCGTTTGGGGTCGGCCGCACTGCATGCCGCAATAGATACTTCTATGTTTATGAGGTATTGGGGTGGGGGAGGAGTTTTTTTTGGGAGTTCTTGTTGTGATTACTTTGAGTTTGTGCCATTTCAATCTGCTTCTGCATAGTCTTAGACAGGTCAACTAAATCTATAGTTCATACTTGCCTGTGGGATTCCCATGCCAGGTGTGTCACATAATCAGGCGATGCCAGAGGGCCGAGACCTTAAAATCATCAGTTGGAATATCTGTGGTCTCCTAGACAAAATTAAGTGGGCAGTGCTGCGACAAGCAAAGCGATACAGAGTGGATGTCCTGCTACTGCAGGAGACCCACCTATTGGGCACCAAAACGCCATGCCTAGCGCGCTTCGGATTTGTACAGATATTTCATTCTGGGTTTACCAGGAGCTCCCGAGGTGTAGCGATCCTTGTTCATCACAACATTCCCTTTGTCCACATTAAGTCATGGTCGCACCCCCAGGGGCCGTATATAGTGGTCCCCGGGATCGCTATATAGGGAACCTCTGGTCCTTGGTAGCATGTATACCCCGCCATTGGCATGGAATTTGATGGGGAGATTGACACCATTATTGACCGGGATCCCATCGGGATTCACGGTGGTGGGAGGTGATTGGAATGATGTGAGGTGTCCAGTGCTGGATAGATGGCGTAGCAGTGGAAGGCAATCATCGATGCAGGAATCTAAATTGCTGCCCATGATTCAGGCCATGGGCTGGATGGACACCTGCCGGGCTATGCACCCAGCTGCACTTGAATACACATACTTTTCCAGCATACACAAGTCAATTCCTTGCATAATCTGTTTGTGTCAGAAATTCATGTTCATAGACTAAAATCCGCTGAGATATTGCCACGAGGTCTATCGGATCACTCACCTGTAACTATTCAGCTGACCTTGGTCCCCAGGCTATCCACGTTCCGATGACGGCTCTCCCCCTGGCTCCATCAGGATAAGCAGGTTCGGCAGCAGATCCACACATCTATTAACATCTATCTTTCACTCAATGCCGGGACGGTTTCTATCCCTATGACACTATGGGAGGCTATGAAGCCTACACTTAGAAGGATAGACATCGCCTTTTGTGTAGCGAGATGTAGACAACGTCGGGAGGCGTTAATTCAGGCCGAGGCCAGAGTTATGGACAAGGAACGTAGCAGTTGGATTTCGGAAGGGGCACTGCGCGTAGACTGCTGCTCAGTGCTCAACAAACATATGCTAGCAAACTTCTGGACGAGGCACTGCTTTATTGGCTTGCGACGCATAGCCAGATATACCAGTGGGGAGATAAGTCGAGTGGTATGGTATATCGCTTGTGTCAGCGATCAGTGCAGCCCCTGGCACTCCCAATGGTACAGTACTCTGAGGGAGTGACTCTTACAGATCCACAGCTAATAGCGACTATTTTGCTTCATATTTTACCACCCTGTATGCCAACCGGGAGACGTTGTCTGCTGACATTATATATAAATTCATTGACGATCTTCCCACACGGTCCCTCTCAGACATGACACAGGATGTCTTAGATGTCCAACTGTCGATAGATGAGATACATAATTCCTAGCTAGCATGAACTCAGGCAAGGCACCGGGCCCTAATTCCCCAGCAAATTTCTCAAATATAACCAGTCCCAATTTATGGCACCATACCTCGCGGCCCTTAATGCGGCAGCCAAAGACGGTTTCCTCCCACGAGACTGGAGGCACGCCGAAATAGTAGTCTCACTCAAACCAGGTTGCCCACCCAGACTTCATTTGTCCTAACAACCGATCTCACTTCTAAACGTGAAAGCCAAGCTATTGGCCAAGGTAATCGCAAATCGTCTTGTTCCATACCTTTCAGATCCTGATCAATCGGGATTTATGCCCGGCCGGGCTACTCGCCACAATATTTGTAAAGTGCATAATGCTATCACGGCAGTGGCCGACTTGGGGGAGCCTGGGGCATTACTTTTGGCTGATATGGACAAAGCCTTTGACTCACTTAGTTGGGTCTATCTTTTCGTCCTGCTCAGTCGTCTAAATATTGGCCCTCGCCTTCTAACACTAATATGGTTGCTATACTCAGACTTTTTGGTCTCTGTTAGGATCATGGATTCCATCTCAGGCACCTTTACTATTGCACGGGGCACTCATCAGGGCTGCCCCCTATCTCCATACTTGTTTGCCTTGGCCATGGAACCATTATCGGCGTGGGTGAGGATTGATGACCAGATCCAGGGCTTTGAGTGGTTGAGAAAGGTGTCTGACCATATTGCGTTATACGCAGATGACGTTCTATTCTTCCTAACCCAACCGGAGGTGATCGGCACCTGTCTTCTTCGGGTCATGCAGATATTTGGGGAGACCTCTGGCCTCTACTTGAATAGTAGTAAATTGTATCTGTGGCCTTTGTGCGGCAGAGATCGGCTGGGTACCTCGTCTCAAGCAGTCACCATAGTTCGGGATGGTTTTAAATATCTGGGGGTGTTTTTATCCACATCCCAATCTATTTCATGGGATAGGAATTTGGTTTCCCTTGTGGGCGCAAACGGTTTGCATGTGGTCTCATTTGAAGATCTCATTACTTGGCAGATCTGCCATATTCAAAATGGTGTCTCTGCCCCGGATGCTTTATCAGTTTCAGAACCAACCTTATTATAGACGGCCGACCTGGTTCGGGCAGTTAAACGTGATCCTTGCTCGCTTTCTCTGGGAGAGAGGACCGGCATGCGGCACTCTGAGAACATGCTGTCAATCTACCTACGGTGGTGGTATTGCCACTCCAGATGTTCAGTCCTATAATTCAGCCTCACACATGATGGTCCTTAATGAATTGGTGGTATGGAGATCGTAGAGACCCAACATAGGCAGTGGAGCGTTGGCGAAGGGCGGCCGCGTCGCTACACCAGATCCTATATTCCAGCTCACAGCTTAAGCCATTACCGCCCGCCTGCGACCAAGACGGTATTTACGGTCTGGAAATGAGTGCTGTGTGCGATGTGCTGGTGGGGTAAACTGATGAGGGAAACCCCCTTATGACGCGATGGTCAGCTATCCCAAGTAATGCAGCTATCTGTTTTTTGGGGTTGGGAGGCCATTGGCATTGATACAGTTGGGGCAGTTTTATGTGGAGGTTGCTTGAAATCTTTCCAAGAACTACAGACAGAATTTAATGTGCCCTACACACAGTTCTACAA
The DNA here is from genome assembly GCF_964261635.1 of Lissotriton helveticus. Taxonomy (NCBI): domain Eukaryota; kingdom Metazoa; phylum Chordata; class Amphibia; order Caudata; family Salamandridae; genus Lissotriton; species Lissotriton helveticus. Next base: position 531,681,410 of record NC_136065.1, read on the forward strand.
GTACTTACAACTGAGACATGCCCTCTCCCTATATTTGGTGCAGCTCGATACTATACCTGAATTTAACCCCATCAAGGCTAAAATCTTTATCCGCAATCTGGGGGATCACAACATCACAAAGATCTACTGTACACTCATAAATAATACTCCCACCACACTACACAAAACACAGGAGGCCTGGCAGCTAGACCTAGGGCCCCTTGACAAGGTTGATTGGGTGGAGGCGCTCAAATCCCCACATGGCGCAGTGATAGCTGCCCGCCTGCGGCTGAGAAAATTAGAGAATCTGCATCGGGTGTACTTCACCAGACATAAGCTGTGGCGGGCGGGGCTGATAGCGTCTCCTAGTTGCTTGCGGTGTGAGGCGACTGAGTGCAACTTCTTCCACACACTATGGCAGTGTGCGTCCTTGTCGCAGTTTTGGAGGGAAGATGCTGCGAGCCTTTTGGAGGTCCTTGGTAGGGACATTCAACCCACACCTTGACTATTAATATTCCATATAACTGAGGGAGTAGGTGGCAATTGATATAAGCACCACTTACTGTTTCTCTGCCTCTTGCTGGCTAAGCGCGATGTGGCTAAGGTGTGGTAGTGTGAGTCTCCGCCGTTGGTTGTGACCTGGAAGAAAGGACTCGATTTTTGTATGGGTCTAGAAATCCCAGGTTTTGCAGCAAGAGGGTGCCCCCAGAAACACTATAAGATATGGAAGCGGTGGGCGGATTACAGGGGACTAGACTTAGAGCCTCTTCCTTTGGTCTCTGCTATCGAAAAATTGTTGGATTAATGGTATTTTGATACGCTATGGATGTTGACCTAATATATGTATGTGTTAAATTGCATCAACTTACATGACTTGGATCATTGGTGGACTCCAGCGATATTGTTATGGCATTATTGTTTGTTGTTAAAATTGTATTTTCTCTTTTCCCTGTAATGTGTTTTTTACACCAACAGGGATATTTTGTTATGGAAAATGTGGAAATCAATGCTGCTTGTCATTATTTTGTGCTTGCGCTCAATATGACGTCGGATTTGTATCGGCTTTCAACAATAAAATTGAGTTGTGAAAAAAAAACTTTCTAAAAGTGCAGTTTTTAGAACTGTGACTTAAAATTCAGCTTTACTATTAAGGATGATTTTAAATTATAATTCATTTGAGTCTAAACAGCATGTCTCTATATAACTCTCAATCTAAAGTTAGCACTTACTAAATGTAAGACAGAGCTAGTCAATGGCAAAGATATCCTTACCACAGTGAGAAATGATGTTCAGAGTTTTCACTGCCAGGACATGTAAAACCTAAGTACACCTATCCCACCTTTATGAAATGAATGAAATGAAATTGGGTTTTATAAAGCGCACTTCTACCCTGAGGCCTCACAGTGCTAAGAACGGGTGGACGTGGACAGCACAAGGCAATGCAATTAGTGAAAGAGGAAGGTTTCCAGCAGTTTGCGAAACTTTAGTAGATCTAATTCGCTACGCAAAGAAAGGGGCAGGGAGTTCCAACAGGAGGCAGCATTCCAAGAGAAGGAACGACCCCTCCATCTAGCTCGTTTTATTTTCCGCGATACTGCACGAAACGTTGTGCTAGAACGCAGATTCCTAGAGGGGTGGTAAGGAGTCACTAAGGAACAGATCATATCAGAGCCTGCGTGCCACATAGCTTTGTGGGCTATGCACATCGCTTTGAATTGAATCCTGTCTTGTATTGGCAGCAAGTGGAGCATTTTCAAAGTGGCAGATCCTGAGTGTCTCCTAGGTAGCCTCAACAGCAAGCGTGCCGCAGCATTCTGAGTCACCTGAAGTTTTTTGATGCACCCTGCCCTAGGAACTGACAGGGCCTACCTTAAGAGTGGCTTATAAATAATAAAAAGGAAGGTTTAGCCCTGGCTAAAGGTTTATTTTGCCAGGTAGAAATGGGAGTTTAAAACTCCACTACAGCCTGCGGTGGCACGCCTGAGACATATTTTAAAAGACTACTTTAGTGGGTGGCATAAAGAGTGCTGCAGGTCCAATTGTTACATTTTATGTACAGGCCCTGGGTACATGTAGTATCATTTACTAGAGACTTATAAGTAAATTAAATGTGGCAAGTAGATGTTGGCCAATTTTCCCATGCTTTAAGGAGAGCGCACAAGCACTAAAGCACTGGTTATCATTGGTAAAGAACCTAGGGCCAGATGTAGGTAATGTGATTTTACCGATTCTTAAATACCGAATTTTACCGATTCGGTATTTAAAAATCGGTAAATGATATGTAGGTAAGAAATCGGTATATTTTACCGATTCGGTAAAAGTCGGTATCGGACGATCGGAAAATACCGATCGGTATTTACCGATCGGCATTTACCGATTGGCATTACCAATGCATTCCTATGGGCCTTTTGGCCCATAGGAATGCATTGGAAATACCGATCGGTAAATACCGATCGGTAAATACCGATCGGTATTTACAAAAACGTGCAGAAAACAAAAGTGAAACTTAACACAACAGCCAATCAGGTGCAACCACCCTCCCCCTTCCTACCAGGAAGTGCCTGCCCAGCCAGCTGCAACTCATTAGAAAGTTCTGGTGGCAGGCAGAGCTGAGCAGACAGACAGAGCAGCAGGGAGAGAGTTGTTTGGAGTGAAACACAGAAAGAATGGCAAGCAGCACAGAGAGCCAGAAGGCTGAGCGAAAAAGAAAAATAAAGTTTAGCAACATGGAGCTGCAGGTACTAATTGAGGAGGTGGTTAGAGTGCACACCCAACTTTTTGGAAAGCTGTCCCTCACACTAGCAGAGTCAGCAAAACGAAAGCTCTGGCTGCACATTGTAGAAAGGGTGAATGCTGTTGGAGTCACCACCAGGAGCATGGAAGAATTGAAGAAAAGGTTCTATGACCTCAGGAGCCACACTAAGAAAAAGATGGCTGAGCTGCACAAACAGGCTGGACTCACCGGGAGAGGCAGGAATCCAGCACCCCCCCTGACTGACCTGGAGGAGTTGGTGGCGTCTACCATCGAGCCTGACAGTGTGGTGGGACTGGGAGAAGTGGACAGCTCAGCCAGAGCCAAAGCAAAAGGTAAGAAGCATGCGCAGCACAACACCCCATACCGAGCAGCATCCCTTAACCCTTTGTGCACAGGCCAACCCCAGTCCAGTACTGCTAGCACTATACAGGAGCAATGCATTATGGGAAATGTAGTCAGCAAATATTAGACCATGTATAACTGAACAGACATCAGCAAGGCAGTGAAAGTAATGCAGATTAATGAAAGTTAAATGTGTAAAGATTTATTTTAAGTCACTGTGACACAGTAGCACTCAGTTGACATACGCTTATTTACACCTAGGGGCACCATCAGCCAGTCAAGGCACACCGACAACAGGGACTGCAGCAGCGAGGGAGGAGAGTGAGGAGGCAGGGCCAAGCCATGTCCATGCATCGCAGGATGAGGAGGACACAACTGCCATCACACAGGAAGAGGAGACAGTCCTGACCCCCGAGTGTCCACACTCCCCACACCTTTCCCAATCCCCAGCATTGCAATTCTCTCCTGAGACATCCCCATCAATGCTACAGGCTGCACCTGCAACCCCACCAGCCAGCAGGCGACTCGTGGCCCCACTGACAATTATGGAGACAACAGAAGCTGAGGATGATGACACTGCACCTAGGCCTCAAGCTGCACTGCAGCCCAACACAGATCCTGACACCATGCGCAGACGTCGCCGCATGCCCAGCACTGCAGGTGGCTCTGGAGATGGCAATGTCTTCCGTGGGCTGGAGGGAAGCATGGTGCGCATCCAGCGCATGCAGGGCAAATCTCTACAGGCCTGCCACCGCCAAATCCGTGCCCTAAATCAAACAATAGGAGAAATGGGGAAGGGCATTATTGACATCGCACAGAGCAACAGGGACATTGTCAAATCAAATGATAACCTAGCTGCAGGAATTACTTCTGCAATCACGCAGCTGTGCACTGAAATGAACAACATAGAGCACACAAGGCGCAGGGACGCACGAGCAACCAATAGGGCCATTAATCGCCTCGCCACTGCCACAGCCCAGCTATGCCGTAGAGGCAATAATATGCAGGAAAGCCTCACCCAGAACACGGCCGAGGTCACCAGGGGCATGGCCAGAATAACCAGTGCCCTAGAGGCAATGATGATCTCTCAAACAGCTCAACATCCTGCCCTGGATGTGCCTGAAGGAGAGGACACCAGTAGCCACAGCAGCTTGGGAAGTGCTGTGTTGCCACCTCGTAGGAGCCGCAGGCGCCCAGCTGAGCCTGCAGGCCAGGAGGAAGGTAGTGAGGAAAATCCCAGTGGCTCTGGGAAGCGGGCGCGAAAGTGACTTTGCCAGTGTGGGTGATGTAACCCAGGACATGTTGTCCCCACCTTTGTTTAATTTCATTAGTTGCACTTAAGTGCTTTAAGTTTGTGGCAACATATAAATACTTTTGTTCCATACACAACCTGTCTGTGTCTCATTACTTACTCAGAAATAGTTGCTTGTTATTTCCTCACGTCTGTATCTGCCATCACTTGGTGTTGTGACTCCAGCAAGTTGTCTCTCAGGCACAGCATTGTCGTCGTCATGATCCTCGTAGTCAGACAACTTGACCTCTGTACCCTTCCTCACAGCCAAGTTGTGCAACATGGCGCAGGCAGCTATGATCTTGCAGCAGGTGGTGGGGGTATACTGCCTTGCGCCTCCACTCTTGTGAAGGCATCTAAATCTGCTTTTCCATATGCCAAAGGTCCGTTCTACCACATTGCGTGTACTTTTGTGGGCCCGGTTATACCTCCTTTGGCTGGGTGTGGAGGGGTTGAGGTAGGGAGTCAGGATAAATGAACGTAGGGCATATGCACTGTCTCCTAAAAGGGAAATGGGAATACATTACTCACATGCATACTTGTAATTCTCACTGCAATAGGTGTGGAAGGGGTCGCAGACTCTGTCTTACCTAGGAGGTATCCTTCGCCAAATTCCCCTGCTGACAGACGTGCATAGATGCCGCTGTTCTGAAATATATAGGAGTCGTGGGTACTTCCAGGGAATTTTGCGACAAGGTCTGTGATGACATACTTTGCGTTGCAAATCACCTGGACGTTGATGGTGTGGCTTGACTTCCTATTGCGGTAAATGTATTCTGTGGCAGCAGGGGGACAAATGGGGATGTGCGTGCCATCAATGCATCCGATGATATGGGGAAATCTTGCCATCTGGTAGAACTCTGATTTTGTTTGAACAAGTTCAGCATGGGTGGATGGAAAAGAAATGTAATGCTCCATCCTGTGCAACATGGCGTCAAGGAATTTGTGAAAAAACCTTGAGAGGCTGCTCTGGGTCACCCCTCTCACCGCAGCAACCACGCTCTGGTAGCTTCCTGACGCCAGCAGGTGGAGGCTGCACAGCACCTGCACATGGGGTGGAATTGCATGTGCCCTTGGGGTGGGGTGCTGCAACAGTGGGTGTAGGTCCCTGATGAGCACCAAGATGGTGTCTGGAGCCAAACTGTACCTTTGAAGTATCTCTTCCTCTGTGAGCATGAACAGGGTCACCCTCTGCCTGTAGACCTGCTCCTGTCTCAGCCATTCCCTCTCTCCTTCCTCCCGTAGCCGTAGCCGTCTTGCAATGACATAAAATGCCGCCATTGTGCAAACTGAATTGCATTTTGGGTCCTTTTTTATAGGCTGCACCTGGTTACCACCTGATTTGAATCCATGGTAAATACTGACTCTTAAATACCGATTTTGAGGCAAAATCGGCATTTCAGAGCCTCCCTACATCTCAATGTTCAATTGTACCTATTCTTATTTACCGATCGGTAAATTTACCGATCGGTAACTATACCGATCGGTAACTTTACCGATCGGAAAGTTTACCAATCGGTAACTAAACCGATCGGTAAATTTACCGATCGGTAAATCTTCATAATCGGTATTTTACCGATCGGTAATTTTACCGATTCGGTAAATTTACCGATTCGGCCTATTTTCTATCACCTACATACCGAAAGCTCAATACCGGTCGGTAACGGCCGAAAATCGGTATTTTCGGCCGTTACCGACCGGTATTTGGCTACCTACATCTGGCCCCTAGAGTCCTAGGGCCAACAAAAAACTAAATCAGCAAAAGAGGAGGGGTGAAGGCAAAACGTTTGGGGGTGACCCGGCAGAGAAGGCCAGGTCCAACATCAAGTATATTGTACATATAATGCTAGTAAAATCAAAAGGTATTGTCTATCCCAGACCTAAAAATATATTACAGACTGTATAAAATAGGCTGACACAGTAAAAAATCATATTACTCGTAGTATTATAATGGGCAGCACACAGCATAAATTCACCACTGCGAAATGTGCAAAAATATTGAGAGCCTCATTTAGAGTTTGGTGGGGAAACTGCCATCTGCTAGGGAGGCAGAGGTCATTACCTCTGGAACCCTGACAGACTATTGCCTGCCATATTTAGGGAGCGCTGCCGGTCTGACATAGATCTCTGTGCTTTCAAAGGAGCTGCTGCCATTTTTCAGCTGGAGTTTGCTTCTGTAAATAAAATACTGATGACCCTGAAACCCTGTGAGTGGGGGTGTGTGTCATTTTTTCAATTTGTTGTTGGGACCACTATGCTTTCCTTGACTGTCTACAAGGGAAATCAAGTACATTAGCCTGCCTGCTCCAACTAATGTGGAAGCTCTTATGTGCTTGAACAGTCAGGCCCTAGTCTATTATTGTAAGGTTTCCACTGGCAGAGCCAGCAGGGGCACGGCCGACTTAACATGATGGTACGCCTGGCTCTAAATCGAGTAGGGGGAAAAAACTAATATTCTGCCATCATTTTAACAACTGATGAGTTGACAAATTTTCAGGTATGCTTAGAAATATGTGGTAGTAAATGGAGTTGCAAGAGGGGAAGAGGAGAAGGAGGAGCTGATATTGCCAGATTAGCATGCATGCTCCTGTAACTTGAGGTGGGCATTTTTTTCACAGAACATACATTACCTTTCACAACAAGTAGGTGAAAGAATAAGCATTGCAGGAAATGCCCTTGCCTGATATCTTATGTGAATATTTCATTCGAGACGATACTTGTGTTAGAAAGTCAAATAAGACCCTAGCAGAGATCCTTTTTGGGAGGTAATTTCTTCCTTGAAACATTTTCTTCCTGAACCCGTCTCCGACTGGTGGAAATTAAATAAAATTGCATGACCACTGTTAGAAATGGGTATCCTGGTTGGCTGAGGTATGCACCCAGTCTAGGCAGGAACCACCACTTTAGTCAGAGTAAGCTAGATACACACTAATAGATAATCTGTGCTCACCCTCTGGTATCTTTGCACAGAACATTCAGGATTATCTAATGAGGCAATGTGTTAAGTATTTGTGCAACACACATACACACACAGTAACACTATGAATATACCACAAAAATACTCCATACATGTTTAGAAAAATAGAGAATATGAATTTGAGTAAAACAAGACTAAAACAGCAAACATCTAATCAGTAGAAGTTGAGATATGAATGTTTAAAGATTGATTGCAAAAACAGCGCTGAAAGGTTACTTTAGCTGGTGCTAGACTGGTGTACATCCAAAGTTCAGGCCGCCCACGATGGAGCGCAGGTCGGATGCAGTTCCAAACCATTCGGGCTGAAGTTTCACCTTCTCAAGCTGAGCCAAGGGCCCCATCCGTGGGCGAGGTGATTGCCATGAGCAAGTAGAGCATCGCTAGCAATGATCCAGTGGGCATGAAGAGTGGGCCTGGCATTGTGGATGGCAGACATACCCTCATGGTCGCCAATGATTGCTGTGGGAGGAGATGATGTTGCGGCAGCTTGTGATGATACTTCGAGTGCGTGGCAGAGTCCCGGAGTGAACGGGCTAGTTTGTGGTCACAAAAAGTCCAAAGCCTTCAGGGGCCCAAAAACCTTTTCCAAGGGCCAGCTGCCACTGGTACATTGGGGTTGAGGTACCACCCTTCTCAGCTTTTGCTCCTCACGAATAGTATCTGTCAGGCTGATCAAAGATCAGCCTGACAGGCACTGCTCATTTCCAGGTCAGGCAGTCAGGCATACACAAAATGCGCAGGTTCCTGGCTGAACTTTGCCGAGCTGAGAATGTCACAGCTCCTGTGGGCATGACCTCCTCAGCTCAGCAAAGGTCCTTGAGCCCCTCCCCCTCAATGATGAGGGGTAACTTTACTCCTTGCCTCGCACCTAGGGGCTTCAGTTTCAGAGTGCAATGGCAACCCCAAAAAGAGGAACCAATGATGCAGGAAACACAACTGAGCACCAGCAGAAATCCTCAGGAATAATTAGCCTGAGTGAAAAAACATTCACCAAAACGCAGGAAACAGCAGTCAACAGAGGATTGGGCTTTATCCCCACGGCGAAATCCAACCTTTTCAACCTGAGAATTCAATTAACGGAGTTCTCTCGGAGACTGAGACTTTCAGATTTCTTTGCAGACCAAGATGTGCTACAACAAGATGAAGAAGAAAAGAATACCGGTCTAAGAAAAACATCAAATTTTACTCCACCAAACCACACCATGCCACCAGCAAAACTGGCGTTTGAAAAAGCAGTAAGCCTGGAAGTTGATAAACTTTAGTACAACGAAAACGGGTTTTCAACAATTTGACAAGAGCCGAACGCAACGCTGTCTTCAAAATTGACAACATGAGGGATATCATAATAAAACCAGCCGACAACGGTGGGGCAACAGTGGTGATGCACCTTGAGATGTACTGGAGCAAATGCAGAAAACTCCTGGAAGACCCCAGGAACTATAAACAACTACACAGGAACTCTACTAAGGAAATCATGGAATCTATACACACAATGGTTAATTAGGCCAAGGAGGAAGGATGGATTACAGCACTAGAAGCTGGATTCCTGAAAGAAGAGAGTCAAAGGTCACCATATTTTTACATACTGATGAAGATCCACAAGAACAAAAATTGTGTCGGGGATCAGATCAGTAATAGAGCCTCAATCAAAATTTACAGATTACTTTCTGAGACCAATGGTAGAAAGGGAGCCATCCTACCTCAAGGATACCACAGATATCCTTATCAAGTTCCAAACCTTGTCATTCAATAAAACCACAAACATGTTTATCACTCCAGATGTCGAGGAGCTGTACACCAGCATACCCCAAGATTCATCACTTCCAGTAATTGAGACCTTCCTTAGGAATGAGGAATGGGCATCTATCACACCCAAAGAGTTTGTCCTGAACTGTGCCAAATTGGCTTTAATGAAAAACTTCTTTGAATTTGAAGGAGAATATTACTTGCAGACCCACAGAACATCGATGGGCAGTATATTTGCCCCCAGCATCGCCTGCCTGTATGTCTATAAATTTTGAGACTAAATACATCTATGACAACAGCAATCCTTTTGGCACCAAGTTGTTGGTGTGGAAGAGGTTCATAGACAACATTTCCTGATCTGTATAGGTTCGGAAACAGAAGCCACAGAATTTCTAATCTGGCTCAACACCAGAGATGAATACCTCAAGTTTACTGTGACAACGCTTGTTGTCATAGTAAACTTGAGGTATTCATCGATTACCTTTTGGACTTAAAAATCCAGCCTGAAATTGGGATACAGAGGTGTATTACAATCCTACAGACATTAACAACCTGCTCTGTTACAATAACTTTCACCCCAAAGCCCTTATAGACAACCTACTGATGGGCTAATGAGTGAGACTCTGGTGGAATTGCTTGGAAAAAGAAACATATAAAGGTCACTCAAAACAACTAACAATAAAACTTCAAGAAAAATCATACCCCAATAGATTGGTTAAAAGGGCATTCAAGAGAGCAAAAAACAACCAGAGGGATACACTACTGGAAACATACACAAAACCTAAAAACACTAGGGTAGTTTGTGTTACCACATTCAGGACATAATCCAATGTAGTGAAAATAATATTCTGCGCCACAGGAAAACCCTGAACTCAGGGGCACTGAGGATAGAATGACCCATGTTTGCCTTCAAAAGAGGGAAATCCCTAAGGGACTCAGAGGTATATACCCGTCGACAAAGAACAAGGAAAACCGCACCATACACACACTGTGGAACCTCCCTGAGGTTTTAGGCCACTTTCCCTGTGGCAGCTGCAATGTTTGCCGACTGATGAAGGCCAGCAAGGAGATTGACCTGGGCTTAAGAACCCCATGGGAACAGAATTTATTTTCCAATTGCAACAGTGGCAATGTGGTATATGTCATTACGTGCAAGTGCCAGCTGAGGTACATTGGTATGGCAACACGCAAGATAAAGGTACGAATCAATGAACACTGCAGCACATTCTGATGCAGTAAGACAATCACAAAAATGATGCGCCATGTTCAGACAGCAGGTCATAATGAAAACGATTTCACCTGGACGGTGATAGAAAAACTACCAACTACAGTCAGTGAGAAACACGTTTTAAAATTGGAACAGAGGGGGATTTACCGCATCTCAAGCTCGATACAGGGGTTGAACGAGGATATACCTTGGACAATGTTAACCTAATTAAAATTGAAATTTAACAAAGTGTGAAATGCAAGCATGATGTAGTAATAACATAGTGGATGACCAAAAGTGGCTCCTTGAAACCTTTGTCACGAATGCCCTGTGAATACCCAAATAAATGCATGGGAGAATGGGGCTTTAGAAGTAACACCTTAGTCAACATCAAGACCATAACGCTGTAAAATGAGATACAGTACTCGGAGTCCCCATCACTAACATCAGCCTGCATGCACATTATCATAATTCCATACGCGATCAGTGTGAACATAACGGACGCATCAATATCACGAGACATAATTTTTGAATGCACACAAAAAAGTACTCTAACAACCTAGTGTAGTGGATTCAAGGATGGTTTCCATGCCCTCTTCCCCTTAGGTTTCTCATCCCTTTGAAGGACATATCTTTATTGATTAGCAGACAATCCTACAGATAAACGAGGCTTTGTAGCCAAAATTGTATTCGGAGTATGAATGAGTACAAAGGCATGAGCATTACTGTATGATGGTTGCCAGGATTTTTTCAAATTTGCGTACGATGCGACAACATCATAAATCAAGTGAATTATGAATGTGGAAAATGATGCACGGAGGGAAGCACACATGCACACAATAAACTCAGTTTCCCTGCATGCTCTCTTCCAAGGGTGCCCGCGCACTATGATGACGCCTGACACGTACACAGTTTCATGGGTACACACAGACCAGCCTCACTAGCCTCAGCACCCGGCGGCGGACAGAGCAAGACATGAAGGTACTCTAGTGGTGCTAGCACTTTGATGAAGTAAGTGGGGTGTGTATGAATGTGTGTGGCAACATTCACGAAGGTGGTGAATAAGGATATTTTCACCCTGGAATGAAGAAGAAACAGTCTCACTTCATGAAGGATGATTGTGACATGCAGTTTTAAAAGATTCCCGCACTAACCTGTATGCTAATCACAAGTGAACTGCAGTGATAATCCACACTATGATGAGTAGGAATAGTAACCGCATCCCGAGAGGTATTGAGCATCAAACGAAAACAGGTTAACACTGTGATCATCAAATATCAATTAGCAAGATCACATTACATACCGGTGGCATTTGGACCAAAAAACCCACAAGAGTTACAATGATTAAAACCGTGCATGCATTGTACAATCTGAAGTGATGTGTGGCAAGGCCACAAGAGCACTCCTTGCCCACTTAGCTCACACCACAGAATATTAAATTTTATAAACTCTTTTTTTCCTCGCAGTGTATGACTATAAGGCAGCACCAACCACTTGATCCGCACATTGCCTAATAAAAACACATAGTAGGTAAGCATGAGAGGTCCAACATACAGGTCAAACAGGCTTGAATACATACTGTTTTATGTATGAATTCAACTTGTAATCACTACACCTAGGTTAGACAGCTGGATCTAGTGTATTCTGCACAGTAAACACAGTTGTAAAAAATAAGAATAAAGATCCACACAATCAATACTGATTACTACCCATATAAAGTTATAAGTTGCATGGAATCACCATTTTTTAATGTAGAGTTTTGAGGGATTTGGTCCACTGGAACACATCACACAGAATAGTTGTTAAGATTATGACAACACAGTCCAGTGTACAGGAATGGAGGAATCACTGCGGAATAAGACTACTTTAAAACTAGTTAGATTTGACTTCCCCTTTTTTGTTTCTCTCTCCTCTACCTAGAAAATCAACTGAGGACACAGTAAAGACAGGTGAGCGCATTAGGCCTCACTTTACTGCATGGAATGCGTGCACATTTCAGAAGCAGGGACACTAAGGGGCCGATTCCGATCCGGTAAAATTCTCGTCCGTACGATTCACATCTGGAGCGGTCTCCGTACAACTCGTACACACACCGTACGACTCGACGACTACGATCCGGACCGGGGTATCAGGACGCGATTCGTACGGTCCACGTCAGGTAAAGGCGATTCGTACGGAAAACCGCACATTCACATACACACCGTACGGTGTGTACCCCTCCATGATCGCAGGGGTACGGTGCGTACCCCAGCAATCATGTGAGGTACGCACCGAACACCCAGCGGACATGGGGTACGCACCGTACACCCAGCGTACATGGGGTATGGTGCGTACACCCCAAGATCACGGGGTATGGTGCGTACACCCCGCGATCATGGGGGGTACGCACCGTAACCGGGGGTGGTTGTTCCGTACCTGTTTTGGGGCGAACTCTGCTTTTACGGCTGTTTTCAGCTCCCGCAGAAGAAGGGTTGTACGTTGCGTACCCAACACGAATCGTACTTCCCGGTTCGGGAAAATCGGCTGCGAATGGTACAGATGTTGCGTACAGCGGATTCCAATGGAGACTTGTAAGGGGATTTGAGTCGTACGGTCTTCTGTACGATTCGTACGGAGTCCGGCTCCTGGTACGAATCGTACTCCGTCGTATGTACGCTGGACGCTGCATGGTACTATTCGTATGGGAAAAACGCTCCGAACGGCAATTCGGTGCGCTTTTTACCGGATCGGAATCGACCCCTAAGTAGTAGATAAATAGCCCTTACGAAGGCCCCAGACCCACGTGGGCTCCGAGCGAGGGCCGAAACATGTTGGCACTTTGGAAGTTTTCAGGTTTTATATTCATGCCCCAGGTACCCTTCTATTAAACATATTGTTTGGGTATACCTGAAGGTATTTTACTATCACTCATCTGGTTCCCTGCATGACCAGAATTTGTTTTATATAAGGACTCCCATCACCAATAATATACTTGAAAGTTAGGTACTGACCAGCCCCCCCCTCTCTGGGCAGAGTCATGTATTTCAATGCCCTTCTTGGTCGTTTACCAGCCCATAGAAACCATGAAATAATCCGGTCTAGTTTCTTAAACCAGATAGGATCTATCAGCAAAGGGATAGCTCTAAGACAATATAAAATCCTGGGGAGAAAAATAATTTTGATAACGTTACATCTGCCAATCAAAGTCAGCTGTAAGTTATTAATTCCGCAAGCATCAACATCTAGTGTACGTATTAAAGGATTCAAATTAATCTCTACAATCTCCTCAGCTTTAGAGCTGTTCTCTATCCCCAAATATTTAGACTTACTGACTATACGAGGATCCGACAAGTTGATTTTGTCATTACATACTAATTGAGTTTTTGCTTCATTAAGATGGTAGCCAGATATTGCACCAAACCGTGATGTTAAAATTTGGATTTCTTGCAATACCACCTGCGGGGAATCCGTCAGGATGGCAAGATCATTGGCATAGCCTAGAATTTTAGTGTCCCAGCCTTTAGCCTGAACCAGACGGATTGATACCTCATTGAAAACTTTCTTAATTAAAGGATCAATATAAATCGCAAACAATAAAGGGGAGCAGGGACACCCCTGCCTTGTTCCTCAAAGTATATTTATTGTCGCCGACTGGATGCCCATTACAGAAACTTGAGCTGTTGGTTGAATATACATGCTCTGGATAGCTCAGATATATTTCTCCCCAAGACCATAATGCTTCAGTATAGCCCATAAAAAAGGCCAGGAGACCCTATTGAAAGCTTTCTCCGCATCCAGCAGAATTAAAGCCATAGGGTCTCCTGAAACCTTGGTATAGTCGAACAGTGCAATTGTGCGGCGTATATGTTCGATAGTTTCTCGGCCTGGCACAAAGCCATGTTGTTGGGGGGAGACCAACTTTTTAATCACCCCTGCCAGACGATTTGCGAAAATTTTAGAATAGATTTTTATATCACTATTGATTAAAGTAATTGGTCGATAGGACCCTGTATCAGACGGTATCTTCCCCTTCTTTAAAAATTTAACAATCCTAGCCCGCTGCCAAGTTTCTGGGGGTTTATCGCCATTTTGAACCAATAGAAACATCTCAAGCATAACAGACGTGAGCTGGGAACGAAAGATCTTATAAAATTCTCCCGGTAAAAAATCTGGCCCTACAGCCTTGCCGCTTGGGAGGGAGTCTATAGCTAATCATAACTCATCAATTTTAATTTCGGCATCGAGCCTGCCCTACTCTTTTGCTGATAATGCCCCTACCTCAATTCCATTGAGATATCTTTGAATTTCTGCCTGAACCCCGTCATTATCTCTGATATCTTCAGTATATGATTTTTGGTAAAATTTCTGAAAAGCGAAAGCTATACCCCCTTCCTCCTTAACTAGCCCGACCTCTGGATCTATAATATTTTCAATATGTGTGGCAGACTCTTTTTCTCTGGTTCTGACAGCTAACATTTTTCCGGCTCTTTTATTATTCTCATACAGTTGGGAGCGCCAGGCTAAAAATGTACTTTCAGCTTTGGCCTGTGAAATTTCAATTATGGCTGATTTAGCAATTATTATCTGTGTTTGTGCAGAATCACCATCCCCGCCACCCAATAGAACCCTAGCATGATTGATCTCAGCCTCTTCAAGCTTTCTATATAGCTCCTGTAACTTCGCTTTTTCAATTTTCTGGCTCTTCCATCCATATCGGGTGGTCTCCCCCCTTATTCCAGCTTTAAGTGCATCCCATATGTTCGCATTGCGGAAGCGCTTTGGCTTCCCAGACACCCTCATACGTTGGATACGTTTACTGTATACCAACCCTACGGCTAGGGCACGCATGGGCAGGTATGTCTCTGATGACTACACAGTACATAGGGGCACTCGACAGGGTTGCCCCTTATCCCCGATTTTATTTGTTTTGGCATTGGAGATTCTTGCGCTGGCATTAAGAGGAGCCTTCGATCAGATGGGCATCCCGGTAGGAGGGGTATACCATTTGATATCCATCTATGCAGATGACATACTGATATACTTCAGTGACTTGGAGGCAAATCACACAGCACATTGCAACATCTTCCAGCAATTCGAAATACTGTTGGGTCTAGCGAATAATCCCGGAAAATGGGTAGGGTTCTTCTTTAGAGAAGGATTGCGACCCCTTCCTATCCCTTTTGGTACATATTTGATTCCGGTGGCCCCTGTGTCCTTTAAATATTTGGGTATACAAATATACAGAAAGCCTGATGACCAAATATATAGGAACATTAAACAAGCCATCACGCAACTCCCAGGTAGCGTGGGATTCTGGACTTCACTGCCACTGTCTACAATGGATAGAGTTGCTCTTTCTAAAATGAATATGCTTCACCACGTATTGTATTATTTTGTGAAAATACCTGTGATTCTCCCCAACACATTTTTAATGCAATCAACACTCACTTGATCAACCTAATCTGGGGCACCGTTTAGAGACGTCTTAGTCTGTGTAATCTTCAACTGGGAACCAGGCTGGGGGGACTTGGAGTGCCGGATTTTAAGGGCTATTATTATGTCAGCCAATTGCAGTGGCTGTCATATTGGATTTCCGGCAAGAACCTACATGAGATTGCCTTTACGAAAGAACGCCTAGACCGCGGGGAACTCCATTCTCTATTGTTGCCAAAAACCTGGATCCCCCGAATTGTTCTCCTCTCTTACACACGGCTTTAACATGCTGGAAGAAAGCACTGTCCTATACGTCCACGGTATCCCCTTACGCGAGGAACATCCCATTGCTAGGTATTCCGACACCACAAGGCAGACTTACACGTAATGCGTTGCGGACATGGACGGACGCTGGGGTGGAAGATGTGGGAGCCTTTTTTGGCGATGACGCACTATTGCACCATGACACTTTCATACAGATCATGGGAGCCCCTTCAAGACTATATCTATTGCATGCCACGGTATCACATTATATTAGGAATACATGGGCACCTTTATGAACAAAACCCACACAACACGAACTGGTTTATTTGCTGTAATATATGAGCGAGGGGGGACACTTAGTACGGTGGCTTTACACTGGGATCAGGGAACACGCTGCAATTTTGCTAACAACCCTTAGGGCGACCTGGGCACAGGATTATAGTTTGGAGTTACCCGATAAGACATGGCAGCTACTGCTAGAACACCTGAGAAGAGTATCTCGTAATGCTAAATTCAGGTTTATCCAGACAATGGTGCAACATCGTATGTTCCCTGATTCCTCACATTGCTGTCCCCGGTGTCAAGGCGGAGAAGCTGATTTAGTTCACATGTTATGGTTCTGCCCTCGATTGTTGAATTATTTAGCTGACGTAAGTCAGATGCTTCATATGGTCACGCAAGTGCCTGTCCAGAGGGACCCCCTATATTGTCTGGTGGGACTGCGTAAGAGATCTAAAGCATTGAAGGTCAAACTGAAATTCCATGACCTAGCCCTGATTCTGGCGATCAGATGCATCACAATGAGATGGAAATCACCCAGGCCCCCCAGGATCTCTACATGGCAATCGGATCTAGTACAGTGGGGTCGGGCGGAGGGGGCGGCCCTAAGGAGAGAGGAAGAGAGAGGACATAGGAAACACCCTTTAGCGATGGAGTGGGACGAGCTGGTGTTGGAAGTGGAAGGAATAGACTCAATTATCCCTCACATAGCCGGTTCTCAATAACCTGTCCAGAAGAGGGAAAGCTGGCCGAAAGATTGACCCCTCCACAGGAAGGTGTATATAAAATTGTATCCTAGAACTACAGTCTGATGATCATCCAGGAGTACTCTAAGAGTATTACCAAATCAAGTATGAAGCGACCAGGAGTGGGTGGATTAAGGGAGGGGGGAACGTTGGGAAGGGGGTTTATTGCTTTAAGAATGATACTACCCCTGTCTGAACCGATTCATGTAGCTATCATTGAGACGAGATATCGACATTGATTAATGATGGACCTCAACTGGGTCTCCTTACCTTGTATATGTGTTTTATTCAGAGAATGTATGTAGATAATGCAAGACAGGGGTTTATAGTTACATAAGCACAAAATGGTAAAATGACTGAGATATGTCCATGATTGGAAATGTACATACTTTTTTTCTGCAGTCGCCTATAAAGAGTTTGAAAAAAAAATTGTATCCCATACGTTCTGTATATTGGTACTACCTATATTTTCATTGAAAAATCTAGCAATCCATGTAGCCATGCCCTCGATATAGGCACTATCTCTTAACAAACCCCGATTGATGGTCCATACATCTGTTTTTTTTACCCTGGGCTGTATATTAACCTCGAGTACTAACGGATTGTGGTACAACATTACTCTCGGATATCTAATTAAATTAGCCCCTTGTGTCAAACTTAGAGAAATAAAAAAATAATCTAACCTAGAATGGATTTTGTGTGGTGCTGAAAAATAAGTAAGCCCAGAATTGTTTCTCCTAAAAAAAGCCCATGTATCAATCAAGTCATGTAATTCTTGTATTTGCTTCAGGGACCTGTAGACTTTAGGTTTCTGGCCGAGATACCCTACGTCTGGGCGATTGGTGAGCTCACACCCTATGTTGATATTAAAACCACCACATAGTATAAACGGAACAGGCCAGCCAACCAGCTCAAGATTAAGCCAATTATACAGTTCGGGATCATCCAGCACCGGACCATAAACTGAACAAAGTATAAAAGCTTTATTTTGAAACTTGCCATGAATAATAGCCCACCGACCATATTCGTTTGCCAAGGAACAAATTATATTCACCAACCCCGGACCGGCCAGAACAGCTACCCCTTTAGTCTTTGCCTCCAGTTTTGTCCAGGAGACCAGCTGAAAACCCTCAAACTCTAAGAGTTTATGGCGGCTAGCCTCGATGTGCGTCTCTTGGAGGCAGATGATATCTGCCCGCATTAATTGGACATCTTCCCTAAACCTATGCCATTTACCTGGGTCATTCAACCCGCAAATATTAATGGATGCTATCCTGATATTAGCCATCCCAAATAAGTGGTCATTCCATACAAAATCCAAAAATAAAAGAAAACGCCCTTCCGGTCTGGACTATCCTCTTCCCAAAAACATGCCACAGTGTTACCTCGAACCTCCCCCCTGCCCTGCAATGAATCCCCCACCCACCATCAAGGCAAAAAAGGTCCTCAGACCCTTGCGATGCCTCCCACGTCCCACCGTGCCACCTGGTCACCCCCTGACCATATAGACACCAAAAGAGAGAGAGGAAAGAAGGAAACTAGAAAAATCTTGAGACAAAAAGAAAAGAGCACCCAACCCCGGCTGCAATATACCCCGGGCAGTACCTGGTAAGCCTACCCAGCCGATGCCTAGAATGATCTTCGCCCGTAAGCTACCCAGATCCCAGCTCCTCTTCTTACTCTCACAGTACCAAGAAAAAAAAGAAACATAAAACAGGCAATATAAGCTTCGGGCCAGACTAAGGTCCATTAACAATCAGTTAATTCCTTTAAGTAACTTTCGGCTTGGACTTCCGAAGAGAATACCCGGATCTTCCCTTGATGTATAACCTTCAGCCTTTCTGGATTCATCAGATAGACCTCACATCCTTTTTTTTTGGAAAGGGGTGATCAGCTGACGAAGCCGCCACCTCCTTTCTCCTGTTGTGTGGCAGAAATCGGGTCGCACAAAAAAAGTTTGGCCTTCAGCGGATTTCCTAGCGTCCAGTCTTGCTTTTTCAAAAATAGCTTGTCTCAACCAAAAGTTGCCCAAAAAAATTAAAACAGCACAGGGTTTAACTGCAGAACCTGGATTTTTTTTTCATCATTAGAGGGAATCGATGGACACTCTGGATCTCAGTTTCCCAACACCAATGAGCAAGCTCCAGAAATGCTGACTTGAATAGCTTCAGTACAAAACCTCTGATATCATCTCCCTCCGCCTTTACCTCAATCCCTAGCAGGCGTAGGTTGTTCCTTCGGAGCCGGTTTTCGGAGTCCTCCAATTTCCACATTATATCAGTGACCCTTTTGTCGTTAGCTGAAGTCTTTGGGGCATATTACCAACAACTAGCAATAATTATCGCTATGTTGGCTTAGCGGCAATATTTTTATCGCCGAGCTGCGGCGATTTTTATCGCTTAGGAACCTTGCTATTATGAAGATTTATCTCCTAAGCAATAAAAATCGGCCGAAATGCATGAATATCGCTGAAAAGTCAGCGATATTCATGCATTACCGAACTAATGCTCTTAGCCATGTTATCCACCTACCATTGGATAACATGGCTAAGAACTGCTCAGGGGCAGGTGTTAGCTTTTGGAGATATTCGCGCTTAGCGCGAATATCTCCAAAAGTTGGTAATAGGAGATAGAGATGTTAGCGACTGTTTCCAGTCGCTAACATCTTGGCACGCCCACTTTGCATGTCATTAGTGATAAATTTCACTGACATGCAAAGCGGGGCCCAAGATGGTCACTATCTCCTACTAGCTGTCGCTAACTAGTGTTAGCGACAGCTAGGTAATAGGGAGATCATTTTATCTCCGCTTTCTTGGCGTTAAAGCCAAAAAAGCAGAGATAAAACCCCTTGATAATATGCCCCTTTGTTTCTACATTTTCTAAACCAGCTACCAATCCGATGATTAGTTCCTCCAGGGCGGCTGTCCTGGCTATAACTTCTGCACAGAATTTAGCATTTTTACGGATAGCCCCTTGTATTTTCTTTGTTGCCAGTGGGCTCTTTTATGCTCCTGTAGTGCTTCACTCTGTATAGATTTGAGCATAGCATAGATCAGGGTGTTTGATGGAGGTACGTTAGTTTAACTGCCTGGTCCCCCGAAGTCATCTTCCTGCCCTCTGTGCCCTCCGGTGCCAGCTAGACTAGTCGCAGCTACGGAATAGTCCCACTGTAGATTGTTGCTAATCTCAGAGCAGTTACTCTCCCGTCGTTCTAGGCTAGCCGAGGGTATCGTCCTAGTTTTATTATGCCGAGGTGTAGCCCTTCTTAGAGTATCCGCAGTGGTTGGTGGACTCCCACTGTCTTCGCCCGACATATCGTCCACATTTTCTGAGTCGGTTGTGCAGTCTAAGTCTGATTCTTCAGCCTAAGAAAAAAAACTATCACCATCTTGTATATCGGGAATAATGCTAGCACCAGATCCCATGTCTGCCTGCCTCCTATCGGGGTTTAAAAAACAGAGGTAATATCAGAATCAGTATCCGCACCACATACTTGTTTCTCCGAGTCCCCTCAGCCCCTCCGATAACAGTATGTACTACCGAAGAAGCCTCAGGAGTTGAGATAGTTTCAACTTTGTCGGGACCATCAGTCACAGATTTAATGGCTACCACATTGGCAATTTTTCCCCCGACATTATCCTGCTCAGACACTCTGATTGCATTGTTAGTGCAGACATCGTTCATTATGCTAAGAGGGGATTTTGCCATCACTTTTGTAACTGTAGGCTTACCGGAGAACATCCCTGGGACAGTTAGTGTCTTTCCACGCCCGATATCATCTTGGGATTGCGTGACAGTCCACGGGCGTTCCTCATTCCTGTTAGCTGCCTCTTCATTTGTCAAACAGAGGGACTGCGTTTCTCAACGCCTTTCCCTTTAATCAGGCTCCCTTTCTTTGAGCTCACCACAGTTCCTTTAGATCCGGGCTTATCTGCCGTTTTGACGATTTCCCCTTGTTTCTCCTCTGTTGCCATCTTCTTAGCCCCAGTCACCACTGTAGCCGGTGCAGACCCTGGTTTCATGTTGAGCGCAGGTAAATTCCCGTGCTTGCGAGGCATGCATAGCGTTATGGAAGCCGCCGTCTGTGTCCGCGTCCTGCTCGGGCTTCACTGCAGACCACGCCCACCACGTCCACAGGTGAGCGCGGCTGCGGAGCTCCGTAGCTGTTAGCCGGATAGACCGCAGCCAGGGTTTTTGCTTTTCCCAATCGCAAAGCATGTAAACCTTCAATCCAGAATTAATCCGCCGTTATTTTAATATTTAGTCCTTCCTTCCATTAGTCACCGCCGCTCTTCCTCTCACAAAAACAGTGCCGAACTGATCAGGGAGTGACGCCCGTACAGATCACGCGGTCGCCATCTTGCCTAGCATATTATTGGTCCATAACACTGAGACATATAGTTGATCTATTGGATATAGGGATTGTAGATAACTCTGACACTTCAATTTATCATTTAATTTTAGGGGTAGAGGCTCGGGGACTTTTGTTTAGACATATTGACTTTGCATACTTTAAACGGGTTAGGTTTAAGGTCCTAATAGGTGCCTTTAAAGTTTGGACGACGGTTCGGAAAATGTTTGATATAGGTAGACTTCATATATATTCTCCTTTTGCAAGGAATACTCTTTTCCCAGAAATATTTCGGGATGCTTATTTCAAAGAATGGTCAGCTCAAGGGGTTAGTGTTGTAGGGGATATTATCGCTGACGCTGGGCTTATGACCTTTGAAGCCATAAACCACAAATTCGGGATAGGGAATAGACAATTTTTTTAATTTTTACAGATTAGAGACTTTGTCTGTAAGAGATCAGTCACCTGGGCCCGCATTCCATTAGTGGAATCCATCAATGGGAATCAATCAACTATATCCTCCATATATAAATTGCTTAATGCTAAGTGAACCGATGATTTGATTAAACACTTCACTCGGTGGCAGGTTGGGGTACAAGCGGGACAAGGCGTCTGTGAGGATTCACTTGTGTATAGCCAATCTGCTTTCATCTCTGCTAACCTCCATGTGCAATGTTTTAAGACTTGGCTTAACTTGTATATTACCCCTTCTTGAATTCATAAATGGGGAGGGACTGTGGTGATAAATTGCTCTCGTTGTGGGGAACTTGCGGCTGACAGTATTCATATATTCGCCACTTGCCCCTCTTTGGTTCAATTGTTACTTCAAATAAAACAGCGCCTGGGGCAGGATTTGTGTTATACTGTATTTTTGACACCTCAGGTTATTATGCTCGGTGTTGCTGATCAAAATATGGCCGAACCTGAGCGGCAATTGCTTTTTGTCGCAATGACTGTGTTGAGATTATCTCTAGCTACAGTTTGGCTGGATCCTGTCCTCACGACTTTACACGTTTGATTTAGTAAATTTTTAAGTGTCTACAAATGGGAAATATCTGTATTTAAGAGAAGAGGATTTAGGGCTCGGAGAGAGGGCGAACAGATTTGGGGACCTTTAACTAATTGACTGAATTCAGAGCATTGATGTTTCTTTTCCCCCTGATAGATTGTATTATGTATGTATATTTTTGAATTTTATTTGAATTGATGGATTCCTTGTAGATAATTGTCCTCTTTGCCCTGTAAGGATCCCTCTGGGGTGGGTGGGGGGTTGGGTGGAGTATACGTTTGGAAAATGGGGCCTTTGGCATGGTTGAAATTTAAATTTAATATTTTTTGCTCTTGTATTATCTCATGTGCATGTCATATCTCCTAATAAAAATAATTTTAAAAAAGAACTCCCATCACATCTTTGGTTTAGTCCACCCGGGTAGTACCATCTTACCTGAGTGTGGATAGATGCCTATGATGAAGCATGTCATGATAAGTGAGTAAGATGTGCACTCCAATATCTTTGGATACCCCATCGCCGAAAGAAGGATACCAACATACTCCCTCAGGACCCAATTTGCCTCCTTTCTCTTCTCCTTTAGGAAAGGCTTGATATCCTAATCAAAATTCAGGCAGCAGCAGTTGCTCATATGTGATACGATTGTACTTAGGAGATTGTAACTGACCTGCTTTTCTCTCACTCTCTATTGTGAAAAATAAGCTTCAGTTTTAAGCCTTGAAGCGCCCAGGGCTGAGTATCAATCATTGACACTTCATCACAGAGTGGGGTGGGGGGGGTGGTGTCAGCAGTCTCACTGACCCCCATCCCACTCTGTGATGACATGGGGACTGCTACCTTCCCTCATTGGTGAACCTTAGGTCCTTAGATCAGCCATGAGGGAAGGCAGCAGTTCCAAGCCACCTGGGATCTCTGAGGCAGAGCTGCAGGTAAGTGTAAGTGTGCTTTTTCTTTTTTTATTGATGGTGCATGCATTCATGTATGTTTAAATGTTTATTAATTAGTGTTGTGAATGGATGTGCATGTGTGTGTGTTTGTGTGTGTGCCTGCATGTGTGAATGCATGTGTATGTGTATGCATATGAGTGTTTGTATTTCATCTGTCCAACCTCCCTCCCTCCTACAATCACCGGACTCCACTACCAAGGAGCAAAACTGCAGAGGCACCTCTTTGGGGTCAGGATCTAGTTGAAGATGGGCACAGGAGCTGTAGAAAACAGTTGCAGTACCCACTTCTGAGGCCAGAACTTGGAGAGGGCACCTCTGAAAGTGCAGGACTCTCACACAGCAGACTCCAACAGCACCAGCAGAATGGCAAGAAGTATTCTGTGTACCTGAGACTTTAGAAAACAGAAGGCAAGCTAGCAAGCCCTAGGAGATCACTTGGAGGAACGGCAGAGTCCAACTCTCCTTCCAGTAGAGTCAGGGAGCAGCAGGCAGCAGGTCAATAAGCTGAAAAGCAGTCATGTTGATTCCTTTAAGCAGCACAGCCATCCTTCTGACTGAGGTTTAGTCACAAGATATTGAAGTGTCGTATTTCAGGGGGAAGATACCCAGTACTTATACCCTACAGTACCTTTGATGTAGGGGTTGGCTTTAAAGGAGCTGTCTGAAGTGCACAGGATTCACTTTCAACCCAGTCCTATCTGCCAGGGGGGGTACATCGGTGCTTTGTGTGTGGACAGGACACTACTTGTTGAAGTGTGATCAAATGTATACATTCCACATGGTTGGGCCCCAGAGGTCCAGGCAATATGGGGAAGGTTTGTCTCTTACATCGGCAGTGTCAGGGAGGATGTTGTCAACTGTACATAATTAGAGGAGAGTAAAGGGGGGACGTACTTGCTGATAATTAGCAGAGATTTCAACACACAACCATCCAATGCTCTCAATAACATCGAGGTCCTATTAGAAGATTGTTGCATAGCTGTTCCTGAAACAGCTATGAGATTTTTTTAATCTACCAAAAAGAGTGACGCATTCACTGACTTTCTGATAAACTTCCAGATGTGCTTTATTAATGACCACAGCCCCTTTTATTACTGCTATGGCAACATTTGACAATGGAAGAAGCCAGTCTCTAACTGACTATATTACAGTCAACATGGAGAGGTGCGAATGTGTGTATGACATAACATTTGTCTAAAGAGTGGAGAGCGCCCATGACCATGTTGCACTCTGTCTGTGGCTGTGCCCAAGGTGATATACCAATGTAAAAAATCATAATGAGGGGGTGTATGAACATGTAATCGCCCCGAATAATTCAGGAGAAGAATAAGGTGGAGAAGCGAGAAGTACATACTTGAACTCCCTCTACTAGAATGCATAATGGCTAACTATGGAGCCATAACCTTGAACCTACTGTCTGATGATGGGGAAATCTTAGCAGCTTATGATGGGGTAGTAAATGAGTTGAAGACTCTCTGGTCTAAGTCCATTGGCCCCAAAACCGTCAGCTCTAATGGAGGGAGACAGAGTACAGGGGTCATCTGGTATAATGAAGAATGTTCTAGAAGGAAGAGTGCCCTTGAACACTGATACTGTAGCCCCTAGAGTAAACTGTTATTCTGAGAGTGCCGGGGTGAATATAAGTGCCTTCTAAAATCCAAGATAACACAGCATCAAATGGCATTATGGGCAGAACTGAAGAAGGCCACGCAAGGTAAAAATACCAGAAAACTTTGGGTACTGGTAACGCCGGTGGAAAAGCTGTCAGTAAATACCGCAGAAACCTTTATTGGCCCTCCTAAGTGTATTAGTCACTTTAGTACTCTATACATATTTAACTCCATAGGCACGTATGGCACCCAACTGGAGTGAGAAGATCTTCCTATGGGACTGTGTGCAATTGACATATTTGTACCAGAGGTAGAAAGGTCACTGAACACTATTAAGAAATGCAAGGCACCATGTCCAAACCTTGTGCCTATAGACATTTACTGCAAGGAGCCATACTTATGGGCCAGCGTGTTTGCTAAAGTGTTTAAATTGGTGCTCGCTGTCAATGCCATACCCAATTCTTGGCATGCCACCATTATTGTTGCAATCCACAAGAAGGGTGATTGGGATAGCCCCTCCAATTATTGGCCAATCTGCCTTTTAGATGGGGCAGGTAAAGTCGTGGGAAAAGTTCTCCTCAACTGCCTCCATGGTTTGGTGGATGCGCATAACATTATGACAGAAGTGCAAGCTGGCTTCTGGGTTCAAATAGTGACCATTGACCCTGATCTCTGATTGTATATGATCTCGTATAAATGTAAAGCTGTTAGAAAGTACTCACTCTATTTAATATTTGTTGACCATAAAGCAGCTTTTGATTTAGTTGACAGAGAGAAGCTGCGGAAATCCCTGGTTGACTTATGAGTCAACATCAGCCTGGTAAGGACTATAAAGGCCTTTCACGCTAATAACACAGCTAGAGTTAGGTATGGCCCTGGTTGGGAGTGCACTGAACCTTTCCTGGTTTAAAAGGGTGTACGGCAAGGGAGTGTGCTGGGGCCCTTGCTTTTTAGCCTTTTTCTAAATTATGTAGCACACTACCTGGCAGAAGATTCCTTAGACATTCCCATTATAGCCAGAAAGAGGGTGCTGATATTATTATAGCAGATGATACAGTGTTGGTGGTGCAAACAGAAAACATAGGCTGCCAAAGCACTTCGAGGAATACTGCAAGAAGAAATCTATGGCCATTAATGGTAGTAAAATGAAGAGCATTGGGATAGGCTGAACAGAATCCTAAGGCAGCAGTATATTTGAAAATCCTTGAAGAAGTCACCCTCATCAGCCGTCATGGGGGAAATACATGGTCATCACATGTACAGAATATGCTATACGAGCTGCAATTGCAGACCTTGTGGGCAGATCACAGTATAGAAAGGCAGAACACAGCAGATCGGTTTAAAGATCAGCATTCTGAATACATGCAGACAAGGAAGAGCCAGGCCCTGAGGCCAGGATCCATCTTGTGTAATTATTCTATTAAAGCTCATGGGTTGCCTTGTACTGGGTATCCGGATGTGATCTATCCCTAACTCAAGTCAACACAGTATGTAAAATATAGGCTGGATATCCTGCTGATGAGGGATTACTCATATTCACAGGCTCGCCACTGGATCTGACAATTGTGATTGCAGTCTGGAAGGTTAGACAACTTAGCCCATTTTCTTTTGCATTGTAAAATGTATGACTATACACAGCGGTGATGCCTCCTACCTCTTTTTAACGTCATGTGGTTAAGTGTGTCAAATTGGCATTAGCGCTTTGTATCTAGTCATATTATATGTTTGGCGTTTATTTGATGGCCTCATTTCTGTGGGCTACATGGCCCCAATTGAGAGAGCTGTCCATCCCACTAGGTATTAACCCATTCAGTCAACCCCAGAGGCCTTAGGCACACTCTGTTATGCACAGTGCTGCCATTGCTGTTCAAACTGCATGACCCCCAATGTATACCTGCATCCCACCCTGATATATATGGGGAATTAACTGACTGTTCTGACTGAAATGGAATTTAGGGCTCAACTGTACTATACCACTTAGTTGATAGTACTGTAAATGCTTTTTTGTAGTAAGGCTTCGAATGAACTGCCAACGAGAGACTTCTTCACAGCCTGTCGGAGGCCCTGGCAACACCAACCTCCTGTTTCCTCTTTGGCTGGGGTGAGACTCGGTCCCCAAGCAGGCTCCACACGTGGCATGGGAGGTGACATCACCCTCCCAATGCCACAAGATTAGCCTGTCTCTTCCGCAGCGAGGGACTTCTTCACGAGCCGCCCGACTCCCCGGCAGCACCAACTTCCTGTGTTTCCTCTTTGACTGGGGTGGGACTCGTCCCGCAGCAGGCTCCACATGCGGTATGAGAGGTGACGTTGTCCTCCCAATGCCACAAGACCAGCCTCTCTCTCCTGCAGCGCAGGACGCATGTAGGCGGGCCCCTCAATGCCCGTTGAAGCCCGGAAGAGGCTGGGCTCCCCCTAAAGTCTGTGGTCCGTGGGGGCACCAAGGTACGGAGGACGGTTATCAGCATAGAAGAAAAGCTGTATTTCATATTTAAGCACCGCATTTCATAAGGTACTGTTAAAACTCTCTCATACATCTGCTTCCTTGCTTAGTTGTGCTGAACAGAATTCAGCCCCTTAGTGAACACTGTTAGCCTGAAGAAAGGGAAGGAGTTATTTTTTGCGGGTGTCTTTGATGTCAAACAAGAGTGGACTGAGAATGAGCAATCCTAGTTTGAATTGTTGTTGGGCGATAGCATTAATTAACTACATAAACTTGCTGCACTATTTTTTGTGCCTTCATCCTCCTAGTTAAGCCTCTGGTTTTGATACAAAGTATGGGTAAACACAAGACCGGTGAGGCAGCTAAAAGCGAAACCATGCCTAAAAAACCAAGGAGGATAGGGAAACTGAGGGAAGGCCTCCTAGCAAAATTACAAAAATTGGCAGACATTTACCATTTAATTGAGGAAGTAGAACACCTTTTAAGTACAAATGAGAACTAGGGGAAGTGTCACCCACCAAAGGTCCCTGCTGTGTTTAGGAAAAAAATCATCAGCCAGCCAGATGTAATTGTCGACCCACAAATGACAAGCATTGACCCTAATGGAAACTTGGATCTTATTGATAGCATGAGCACTAGTAAAGATAAAGACAGAGCGAGTACACTCTTGGGAAAGGCTGACATTGGGTGTTCTTTATATCCTAAGATAAACAAAATCGCAAATGTTTCATGTCACAATTGCTTCGATATATTACAGCTGGAGGATGAAACTCAAGGAACTCCAGTCCAACATGATCCAACCTTAGAGAGCAATCAATTTTTGCTTGCTAAGGACATCATCAATGCCCCCAATGAGAGTAATTATTTTAACATATTGGAAACCAAACTGGACCAACTCAAAAATCAAGTTATTACATTGTAGGCCCAAGTGACCAAGTTGTTAAATAAAACCTGCTCCTGTGACCAAGACGCCGATGGTAAATGTGGAATACAAGAATCTGGGCTTGTAGACCAGATAAGTAATTCCTGTAATACACCTATGAGTAATATAGGGTGACCGGTGACCACCACAAATTGTAATAAACCATGTCACAGAATAATGTCTGCTCCGGGAAAGCCACAAAATAGATTAAAATCATCAGTGGTCAAAACCTCTGAACCTTTGTGCAACCGTCTGGAGTACACAAAGAATGAACCATTGTCTTCTTGTGTTTTAAATGGTAGTAGTAGTTATCACAATGAGGGGTGCTTAAATCAAGCTGACGCCCGAGATCTTTCCACCCTCTGCATTCCTTGCAGCTGAGGAGATCATGTGGTAAACGTTACATGGCACTGTTGCAGAAAGCAATGCCCATTACTCCCTTTCAATCATTTTATATGACAAATGTACCAAAGCTTAAGCCGACTTACTATGAGGATTTCGGTGCCTTGACTAATAAAGTAATTCACTGGCTAAGGACTGAGCGGAATTGTCTTTCCGTGGCAAGATCCGAAATTGTGCACGTTAAGAGATATACATCTAGCCTAGCAGTGTTTGATCAAAAAGAAATGCTGTTCCGTTGCAGGTAGAGCGGCCATAGAAAGAGTTCATACCTTTGATTATTTGGGTGTGAGACTAATGGATAACCTTAGATGGACAAGCCAGTTGAAGAAAAGTGTATTAACAATAGAGCATAGATCCATCGCCATTTTAAGGTTTTATAACTGAACAACATAACTTTCAGTCTCGCCCGCCCTGGAAGTTTATAGAGCAACAGCCCAGGGTGCAGCACTATATGGCGCCGAGATCTAGGGGTATGCTGACTCTCGCTTGTTGACATCAGCAGAAAATACATTTATTAGTAAATTGCTCACCCTCCCATCTAACCCTTCCCTCTTATGTTTTTTGACGTAGGCATGAAAAGAATCGCTGATCATGTTGTTGTCTACACCAGAACTCGGAACTTACAGAGACTCTTTATTAGACTAACTAAAAATTCAAAGAGCAAGGAACATACCTTGGGTTAAATTTATTTCAGACTGGTTGGGCAAACTTGGCATGCAGAGCAACTGGGATGATCCAACTGCGATTCATAAAAACAATCTCAAGATGATAAATGCTCACTATTGGATTTTATGAATGAGAGATATCTAACCATCAGCCCTAGTGGGTCTTTGACAGATACTTTTTCAGATTTTCAATATTTGAGCTGTTTTTGGATCTTATATACCTGCCCCTATCAAGGAGCCTGTTATTATGTTTTCGACATGTATCTCTTTCTCTACTATCGATCACACACACATGGCTTTCAAACCAAGATCTTGCAACATGCCCTGCGTGTGGTTTGAGCGAAGAGGACAAGATGTATGTAATGTTCTGCTTCTCTGATCATCGTAACCTACACCGCAAATGGATTTTTCCCATCTGCAGCAATATGGACACAAGAAGCCATTTGGCAGCATTTAGGATTTTAAAAAGTAACACATCCACAAAAATTGTATTTGTGGTTAGCAAATTTTTGCAAGCTGTTTGTAGAACAAAAATACAGCTTGCTTGAGGACCTGGTATTGCTAGGCTATTTAATATTGTTATCTTTTTCAATTACACTGCTTCTTGCACATTAGTCTTTTGCACTATGCACGGTCACTTTTAGGTTTTAATGTTCTACCTTACATGGTTGCCACCCCATGAAATTAATTCAGTTGATGATAGATGTCATGTCACTCAGATTGCTGCTCAGATCAAGGAATGACATTTAGGTTTTCTGAATTATATATTACTTTTAGATATATCTACTGTTTTTATGAATTATGTATTTTAATTACTTAGTCTCACGTATATAATCTGGTAATTATGTTCTTTCATCTCACGATTTGAGTGTCATGTGTATTATATTACAATTATTTTTTTACATGAGTGACTTTTCTACAAGTTGTAGGTTGTACTATTGCATCTTTTTATTATGTACACTTTGATGGTTACCTATAACCGAATAAAGTATTTTCTATTACTAACTTCCAATGTTTTCAAATTTCTTTGCACTTGCACTTATATACACTTCTGATGATTGCATTGATTGTCATGTGTATTATATTACAATTTAGTTTTTATATGAGTGACTTTTCTACATGTTGTATGTTGTACTATTGCATCTTTTTATTATGTACACTTTGATGGTTACCTATAATCGAATAAAGTATTTTCTATTACTAACTTCCAATGTTTTCAAATTTCTTTGCACTTGCACTTATATACACTTCTGATGAATGCATTGATTGTTTGTACTGGAACTGAATATAATGCCAAATGCTACTATATCACCCAGCTAATAGTACTGTATATGTATGTGCTTATTTTCATTTTTTCACACAGGTGTACCATTACGCCTCACTTCATTATCATTCTTTGGTTAATGACCAATTGAGGACGTATCCTACCTCGCTATTAGGACATTTCCACTAGATGTTCATACAAGAATATTGTACCTATACTCAGCAAACCACTGTGGTATGGGTGGATTATATATAGGGCTCCCGGTTTTCCGTTTAAACGGATTTTTCCATATAAATACAGACGGAAAACATGTTTTCCTTTGTCTGTATTTATATGTAAAAACGGGAAAATACTAGCACATTTTGCGCGCTGCTGTGCTCCAGCAGATTTGCCTTGTTACACCCTCTTGCTGCTTCTACGGCTGTGGCTGCCTTCAGTACAGCAAAACACCAGCTTTAGTTTTGCTGGCCTTTTGTTAGCTACGGCCCTCGGGTGAGCCTGGCCAGCCGTTTCAAAAGAAAGGTAAGTACGGGGGGCTTGGGCTGGAGTCAGTAGCATATGCTGTTGGGGGGCGGGGTGTCAAAAGCAGGAATCGGAAGGTAGCGCATAGAGCTGAGCCCAAGGCACACAGATTTGAGCGTAATCACATGGGCCACTTCTAAATAATTCACTCTGGTGCTGCTGTTTGTCCGGTTCAGCTCATCAGCTTGTCGGACTGTGTTGTGTGCAGCCCCCCTCCGTCTCGCTCTCACAATGCCTGCTACTCCTGTTAATTGTTTTAGCACTCAGTAAGTGCCTGCACAATGGGGGGTTGTGGCAGGAGGCACAGTGCCCTGAGCTCCCAGATGATCCGTGGTTGTCAGCGCCAGGAGCCCTGCATTGTTCTCAGCGCCCCACCTCTGAGAGGTGAATCACTCTCACACACATGGCATTCAGCCCCCCTCCCTTCCCTTGTCTCAGGAGCTGCGATCTCACTCTCAGACATGCCTGGGGTGGACAGGGGGAGTGGGCACTGGAGAGAAAAAACCCAATTCTGATATTTTCAGCCCAGGCTGCGCTGGAAGTCAGGGCTCAGTCAGACACACACAGGGAAGAGGGTATAACTAAGTGAGATTCAGAAGCAGAGTATTTGCAGAGTTTGTGGCCAGACTGCATAGCCCATAACTATTGCTGTCTCTTCCTTCTTGCCCGGACATGACAAGGACAGTGTCCAATTCTGCTGCCCTCCTTCTTTCTTCCTCTTACTCCCTCTCTTTGTTGCGCCCCTCACTTGCAGAACACCTTGACTGTTCTTTCCTTTCCTTTCTGACATTCATTCCCCAGTGAAATGGATCCAAAAAAAAGGACACTTGTCTTACACAAGTCTTTTCCTGACATTTTTCTATTCCAAAACGCGGCCTCAGGAGGAGAGAAAAAGGGTTTAAAAAAACGAATATTAAATACATAACTAAATAAAACAAGACAGAGTAGTTGCAAAGCGGCCAGATTGGTTTTATTCACACCCAAACACATTAGCGCCACCTTACAGTTTGCCAGTCAAGCGCTACTTTTCTTTTCATGTCCTTAGCTTTCTGAATAATGAGTGTAAAAGCTTTAAGTTGTATTCCCTATAAGTGTTTAATTTTGCCTGAATGTTGTTACTTTTTTCAGGCAGCAAATTACTCTGGTCTAGTGCATAGTTTGAATTGGGTTGCTTCTAGGTGTTTATAGCGGGACGCGATTGGGTTGTAGCTGAAGGGAGTGTGAGTTTCTCTCAGTAGGGAAGAATGGTGTTCAGTGAGGGAGAGGATGTAGCACTCCTTGCATATGACAGAAACTGCAAGGCTCTGAGACAAATGGCTTGTGATAGCACTTTTAAAGTGTATTTGGGACATTCTTTGAATGGCAAAGTTTTCCAATGAATGTATTGTGTTGACCAATAACAACCAAATGCATGTGTGCATTGTCAATTTATATAAATGTGGAAAAATACTGGCTGCAGCGTTGCCTTCTGCTCGTCGTAAAAATAAATGTGGATAAATACAGATAAAATGCGCAAAAAATAAATATGGATAAATACAGACGGAAATGGCAAAAAAAATAAATCTGTAAAACCGGGAGCCCTAATTATGTATGAGGAGTCTTCCACAGGATATATACACATGTTTTTACAGGTACTTTTCCCTAATACATATACCATTATTTCTATGTTATCCTATTTGCCTCGAATTATAATTTTTGTATCTTTTACTCCTATATAGCCGATCTATTTTCTAACCTCTGAAATGACCACATGGTTGTGGTTTTTTTTTAGCTTATGCTTGATATACCTACCATTCTCACCCACAGGAAATCCTTTGTTCTCTTTTTCTCAGTTTTATTTATTTGTATACCCTTGATCACCATGAACCAGATTCTCATCCTTATTCTCTTTTTATTCTCAGGGCGCGTTGTTTTTTTTATTATATTCAGATATTATCTGTTATCTAATTCTGTTATCTTGCCAAAGTTTAAAATTGGTACGTTCATGGTACTCATTACCATTATCTTGACTCTTCTTTTATCTTCTGTATTGGTTTGTGATTTGTGGTCTATTCTAACCACATATTTACATCTTTCATGCTTTACAATTCACCTGGTATGTTTTCCATTCTAGATAAATGTGTTATGTCTACATCTATTTTTAATGTCGAGTCTAGAGTATCTTATTCTTTCCTTCAATCACCTTTTCTTGCTTATTTCCCTCACTTGGTGGACAAAACTTTTTATGATGCAATTCACATTACTGTCATTTCAGCATTTCTGGACTCAGTGCATATTATCTCATCTCCATATATAGGAATCTTTGTGGCTTTCCTGATGAAGGCGTTGAATATGCTGAAACGCACGCAGAAGAACCATTACTTAGCCACCTGATTTTCATGTTCAATCTTTAGATGTAAGACTGTATCAATATCATTTATTGTCGTGATTATTGTTAACAATTTTATGATTATTAATTGTATTTCGCATCCTATATTTTTCTTTTGTGATTTATGCTGTAATGTTTTCTCAATAGCATATCAAGACCTTGATGAATCGAATATTTTTAAAAGAAATTTGTATTGAATAAATGAACTTTTAATTTTTTCATGTGTACACTGAGTCTTCAAAATAGTATGGCCTTCAGTTAGGTCGCCAAACTTTGTTAGACCTTTTAGCTGCCTTGGGGTTGTTTTTTTTAATTATATGTATGTGTTCCCTGCACCTGCACTTTCAGATATCAGATAAATTGTTTCTACCAGAATGGTAGGGAATACAGTGCCAAATGTTTTCATGCCGCCTAGTTGATCTCACTGTATATATTTTAAAGATGTACAATTATTGTTTTTAATGGTTTTAAATTATTTTAAGGCTGACTGCTGAAACAATGTATAAAATAAAGGTGTAGTTTGTGTAGAAAGTATACAGGATCTGCACGTTTAAACAACATACTCTGAAGGACTGGTGTCAAATGAACTCTGATCACCCCCACTAGGTATGTTGACCTTCTTGTACCAACTAGCTCACAGTGCCAAAAGAATCTCCTCTTACCAAGGAGCAAATAGTTCAAGGCGTCCATCGAACATGACAACCCTGATCCCTCAGGACTGTGGAAACAATATACCAACTTCCGCTCAGTAGCTCGTGCTTACTTAGTTTCTCTCAGAGAGATACACCGAATAAAACAAACTGGGCATTTTCAATAATCATTTATTGAACCGTTGTTGTTCTGGTGTAAAATAGATGTGCTGCAAACACTGTTAGACACTATAAGATATAAATGATTAACAGTACAATAAAGGTAAATGGATAGTATAGCTCTACAATCTTACTAAAATCATGAATACATTCAAGTATATAAAACACATGATAAAAGATGTGTACTCCTACGATGCTTCCCTAACTATATGTACCTACGTGTACCTAGCATGGGCGTAGCTGTTAAACCAAGAATCCCTCTAGGATTTAGTCAACCCCATTACTTGAAGTGAGACTATGGAACCCCGTCCTGGTCTCGAGCTGGACACCCTGCGAGGAATGTTAGATCACTGCAAACTGGTGCAGCTGCATGCAGGAACCTTAGCATCTCTGGCCAGTGTGTCGGCCTGGAAGTCTCAGTATCCTCTAGCTATCTTAGCAAGATGCGATTTATATATACTGATAGGTCTCCCCAGGGGTCCCACCGTGTTGTATTACTGTGTCGGACTAAGGATGACATTGGGCATGAACTTTATACATAGATTTTATACAGGAGATGGCAGTCCTGTTGTGTTTCCAAGAACCCTCATACATAATGTATGAGATTATGAACTAGGGAAAACCCGCTTTCTGAATGCAGTGTAATATCTAGGTAAAAGGTCAGTCCCTGTAAACTGTGACATGTGTAATGAAGGGAGGAAATATAGGTAAAGGGTAACACGTTTACAAAGGCCTATATTATAGTACCTATGTGGAATATAACACCCACTCCTCTTCTGAATGGATAACATAGCTTAATTTCTAAATGTACTACTAGGTGTTCTAGATACTGGTACGCAAATATACGAAACATTCGTTTCTTATTGTGTTAAAAATATTTGTTTAAAAATGTTTTTCTTAAAAATCTTATAAAGAAATTGTTAAAAAGGGGAAAAACTATTAGAAATTGACAGGTAGGCTAGTGCTCTAATATGTCTGTAGGTATAGTCCGAACCACTACAAGCATTTTGAAAGCCATACTGCTCAAAAGAAAAGTCAATTTTAATATAGAGTTCTAATTTTACTGTTTTGTTTTTCAAAAGCCAAATTTCTTCCCAGCACACAACGGGCCAAATGAGTCAAATGTTTATGTGTCCTGACTGGTAGATGCAACATTCTCGTTACTTGCTTTTGCAGTTGGCGGTTCCTGTAACACCTTGCAGATTATGTCTATTGTGAACAGATGATTTGCCGTTCTGTACACAGCCGCTGCTGGGGCAGCCTGTGAGCCATCCAATGCCTGGGTGTCAGAGGAGGAGCCGGTGTCTGTCCAACAGACGCTGGTACAACATATGGTGGTGGCTCTAAGAATGCTGACATCAATATGGGAATACCCGGGGAACACTGCAGAAAATGGGCTGATATCGGGTCCAGGAAAGCAGCAACATCCGGTCACGCACATGATGGGAGTGTCAGACAGAGATCCAACACGCATTCTTCTCCGCAAAACAGGTATCGGAGGACAGGTAAGATACAGTTCTTCCAGATTGGTCTAAATGACAAGAACCAAAAAGCACTTAGCTCCCTTAGGCGAGGTGTGCCCAGAAGTTGTACCATGCGATCACGGTATTTTCGCTCCAGAAGTACTGTTTCCATCTCCTTGGTGACTAGGATGTCCACTGCATGGCAGAAACACGACAATCAGGATACCTGCTATTAGAAACAGGAGCAGCCGCAGCACTCCAAAAATGCTTCCAAATACGCAAAGTATAATGTTTGGTATAACTCAGATGACTGTCTGAAAGGTGCTTAACATTCCAGAACTTTAAATAGGTGGACAATTCCTGTTGTATCAGACATGTTAAAGATATGATTTACCATTTTTTTTAAATGGAAAGGGCAGTATGTAAGTGCCAGTATCTCTGCTGAGGACCTTGCTACTTGGAGATCAAAAGCCCCCCCAGCGGAGGTTAAGGGCACGGATTTCTGTGTAAGCATGGCTTTCATTCTACTCAAAGTATCAAACTGTATTAGTGAAATATTCAATGAAGGCCATAGCGGTGCCTCCTTGACTGTATGTGTTGGAGGAAACAATACTTGCATATAGCAAGTAACCCTGGAACCTACAGTTACCAGATATGCACTGCCCGGAAGCATCCCACAGCACCTTAGTAAATCCGGTATTTGTAAAGTGCAAACTACTCACACCTACGGGTCTCAAGGCGCTGGGGCCATTGTGGAAATATAGTGAGCGATTGCCCAGAGTCACATGGTGGTGAGCTGAGTTGCCGCCGGAGCCGGAGATCGAACCGTGAGCCCTGTGCTCCATATCAGCTGCCCTGGCCGCTGCACCACACCACTACACTCTTGATCATTCAGCATCAAGTAATTCACATTTGAAAGTAGTTTGAAGACTGGAGTGATCACTGCAGCTGGGGCACCCTCTAAGTGACCGGACAAGTTTGCTACTGAACCGTTACAGGCCTCATGAAGCATTTTATCCTGTCATATAAGTGAACTACTCTGGGTATTCTCACAGTTAGTACCACTAAGAAACACTTCTTTTTTCGCAATCAGGCATCGAAATCTGTACATCAATTTCCAAGATTGCTGATGAGTTCCCTAACCATTTCTTCATATCTGCCTGCCTGAATTTGTTCTTGGCAATATTGGAGTTGAAAGGTTGTGACCGGAGAGTTATGTGGCCATGGATTAACCATTCTGTGGACAGTGATTCTGCTACTGTGAAAGCTAATCTGTCCAGATTTTCAATGTGCAGAACTGTATATTTTGCTCCCCTCTATGCCATTTCTGCCTATTTTTCTGTCAGATTGTATGAGGCAAACTGAGATGTGCTGTTTATAAAACAGCACATCGCACATAGCAAGTATTGTAGGGTCCAGCTTAACTACATAATAGAACTCAATTGCGATTGCCCGTGTTGTAGTATGGACAAATCTTATTCTAGTATATCTATAGCAGATGATACAATGCTGTTCAGTGAATATATACTGGATGTTGATGTTGTTAACCCATTATCAACCAATGCCAGAGCTTTCTCTAGACTAATACAATCTATTTCTCAATATGTTTCCATGGCCTGCTGTTGTGAAATCTTCCAAATCTCACTGTAGACAGCATAATAGAAATGTTTTTGACTTGGTTTCCTATGACCAAATACAAAATCCTGTTGATCTACATTCCCTGTAAGTAAGGATAAGTGTTGTTTCACCTGTGTGAGTGTTGAGGTTTGTAGCCAATCGAGGCATAACTTCCTAACACTGTATGATGTCACTACCCCTGGGTGTTGTCTTTGTATATAACGTGGATCTGGCCTATAGATACTAAATCCTTTAGTTTTACCCAAAAATCTTTCCTGACAGTTATTGGTGTCTACAGGCCAAATCAACCATTCTTTTCAAACGGGGTCCGATTGATTGTATTGTATGATGTCACCTATTGTAACCTTTTTTTGGGATGTTATGTTATCCTCAGTCTGTTATGGTGCTTGCACCTGAGGCGTGTTCAAATCTTTATTCCTTGCTAATCCAAGGCTGGTTGTTAGTTGCACTGTTTCATTCAAAAACATTATTTGTTGAGGGATAAGGCATGCTCTAAATAGCGCCTCTGTTCCCTAGACCTGCCAGTCCCAAGTACCTCAGACGGATTTCAAGTCTTTGGTGTCTTTCCATAGGTAGAACCCTTGTTCAGACAACTGGGCAATAAATGAAGCAGAATAGATCTGTGTGGTGTTTGTCAACATGTTTTCTGTGCTGGTATACATGGAACCATATAGTAATATGAGGCTGGGTCTGACGTGTTAAACCCTGAAAAAAATTGACATTTTTGTGCAAATGTCTTTGAACTGCATTTCAGCGGTGTCTGGCAATGTTCCCATTGGTGATATGTGAACACTTTCCTAGGATTAGCAGATTTATGCAGAAAGTGATGACCATAATGTAAATAGCAATACATTTTCTCAAAGTCTGACGTGTCTCCAAACATTTCACTATTAGAAAAAGCAGCAGATTTCTCTAAATCAGACAACATATTATTTACAGTTTCATAATCCCAATCATTTTTCAAAGTTCAGTCTGGCCAAATACCTTGTAATCAACCTTGTCCCACATTATACCATCAGGTATAGGAACTCCTGTAATGTTCACTGATGATAGGTCTCTCTTTTCACAATGTGATGATAGATGCGGTGTTTAGAATCACATTCACTTTTGTGCTGCAAAGCCTTCTTGAAGATAAGTTCCACTATTAAGCATACTAAAAACAGTGACTATGCCTATCCAGAAAAGAAAGAAAAGTATTCCCGTAGATACCCAGAGTTCCACCCAAGGTAATACCAGGTAAGTCTTTTTAAGAAAGTTCAGAAAATCTTTAAATCGATATGGATGAGTTTGTTAGGCTGGCGTCATTTCTGGTTTGCTTGGATCTAATGAAAAGGTGTCAGTCGAAGTCAATGAAATACCCAGATGAAGTTTTCGGTAGTTCCTCAGGTTTTGTGGAAACTGTAGCTCGTTCTTGTTGGAGCATGTGATGTAGATATCCGTGTTTGGTCAAATTGAAATTTGTTTTTCAGTGGAGTTCTCATTTTGAACTTCAGTATCAAGAGGAACGAGTTCCATTGCATTGTTGCTTAGTCCTTCATTCCCTGCAGGGGACCCTTTAAAAATGCTGAGTCTTTCTGTTTGAACTTCTTATATAGTTGTGAGAGGAGGGTGTCTGTTACTGGAGTCCGCGTGGCCTACTACTCAGTATCGGCCACATAGTGTGGTATGATTCGGTTGATTGAGACAAATCTTTTCACCTTTTTACCGGCAGGAGTTGTCAGAAGTACTGTTTTTGTTCCTTCAACTGCCAGGATAGGTACAGGCTTTCTGTATGATGGCCCAAATTCTTTCTTGTCAGCTATTTTTTCTCTGACCAAATCCAGACAGGTCTTGCTTTGGCACTTTTTACTTTTCCAGTGGCATTCTTCGTAAATATTGACATTACTCTGTAATACCCTGGTTTTGTTCGGGTCCTGTAAAACAGCCAAACGTTTATCGTTGCCAAAAGGTTTTTCATCCACCACTGCACTTTCACAATCAAGATCAGGTACCCCTCCCTTCCCTTGTCTCAGGAGCTGCGATCTCACTCTCAGACATGCCTGGGGTGGACAGGGGGAGTGGGCACTGGAGAGAAAAAACCCAATTCTGATATTTTCAGCCCAGGCTGCGCTGGAAGTCAGGGCTCAGTCAGACACACACAGGGAAGAGGGTATAACTAAGTGAGATTCAGAAGCAGAGTATTTGCAGAGTTTGTGGCCAGACTGCATAGCCCATAACTATTGCTGTCTCTTCCTTCTTGCCCGGACATGACAAGGACAGTGTCCAATTCTGCTGCCCTCCTTCTTTCTTCCTCTTACTCCCTCTCTTTGTTGCGCCCCTCACTTGCAGAACACCTTGACTGTTCTTTCCTTTCCTTTCTGACATTCATTCCCCAGTGAAATGGATCCAAAAAAAAGGACACTTGTCTTACACAAGTCTTTTCCTGACATTTTTCTATTCCAAAACGCGGCCTCAGGAGGAGAGAAAAAGGGTTTAAAAAAACGAATATTAAATACATAACTAAATAAAACAAGACAGAGTAGTTGCAAAGCGGCCAGATTGGTTTTATTCACACCCAAACACATTAGCGCCACCTTACAGTTTGCCAGTCAAGCGCTACTTTTCTTTTCATGTCCTTAGCTTTCTGAATAATGAGTGTAAAAGCTTTAAGTTGTATTCCCTATAAGTGTTTAATTTTGCCTGAATGTTGTTACTTTTTTCAGGCAGCAAATTACTCTGGTCTAGTGCATAGTTTGAATTGGGTTGCTTCTAGGTGTTTATAGCGGGACGCGATTGGGTTGTAGCTGAAGGGAGTGTGAGTTTCTCTCAGTAGGGAAGAATGGTGTTCAGTGAGGGAGAGGATGTAGCACTCCTTGCATATGACAGAAACTGCAAGGCTCTGAGACAAATGGCTTGTGATAGCACTTTTAAAGTGTATTTGGGACATTCTTTGAATGGCAAAGTTTTCCAATGAATGTATTGTGTTGACCAATAACAACCAAATGCATGTGTGCATTGTCAATTTATATAAATGTGGAAAAATACTGGCTGCAGCGTTGCCTTCTGCTCGTCGTAAAAATAAATGTGGATAAATACAGATAAAATGCGCAAAAAATAAATATGGATAAATACAGACGGAAATGGCAAAAAAAATAAATCTGTAAAACCGGGAGCCCTAATTATGTATGAGGAGTCTTCCACAGGATATATACACATGTTTTTACAGGTACTTTTCCCTAATACATATACCATTATTTCTATGTTATCCTATTTGCCTCGAATTATAATTTTTGTATCTTTTACTCCTATATAGCCGATCTATTTTCTAACCTCTGAAATGACCACATGGTTGTGGTTTTTTTTTAGCTTATGCTTGATATACCTACCATTCTCACCCACAGGAAATCCTTTGTTCTCTTTTTCTCAGTTTTATTTATTTGTATACCCTTGATCACCATGAACCAGATTCTCATCCTTATTCTCTTTTTATTCTCAGGGCGCGTTGTTTTTTTTATTATATTCAGATATTATCTGTTATCTAATTCTGTTATCTTGCCAAAGTTTAAAATTGGTACGTTCATGGTACTCATTACCATTATCTTGACTCTTCTTTTATCTTCTGTATTGGTTTGTGATTTGTGGTCTATTCTAACCACATATTTACATCTTTCATGCTTTACAATTCACCTGGTATGTTTTCCATTCTAGATAAATGTGTTATGTCTACATCTATTTTTAATGTCGAGTCTAGAGTATCTTATTCTTTCCTTCAATCACCTTTTCTTGCTTATTTCCCTCACTTGGTGGACAAAACTTTTTATGATGCAATTCACATTACTGTCATTTCAGCATTTCTGGACTCAGTGCATATTATCTCATCTCCATATATAGGAATCTTTGTGGCTTTCCTGATGAAGGCGTTGAATATGCTGAAACGCACGCAGAAGAACCATTACTTAGCCACCTGATTTTCATGTTCAATCTTTAGATGTAAGACTGTATCAATATCATTTATTGTCGTGATTATTGTTAACAATTTTATGATTATTAATTGTATTTCGCATCCTATATTTTTCTTTTGTGATTTATGCTGTAATGTTTTCTCAATAGCATATCAAGACCTTGATGAATCGAATATTTTTAAAAGAAATTTGTATTGAATAAATGAACTTTTAATTTTTTCATGTGTACACTGAGTCTTCAAAAGTAGTATGGCCTTCAGTTAGGTCGCCAAACTTTGTTAGACCTTTTAGCTGCCTTGGGGTTGTTTTTTTTAATTATATGTATGTGTTCCCTGCACCTGCACTTTCAGATATCAGATAAATTGTTTCTACCAGAATGGTAGGGAATACAGTGCCAAATGTTTTCATGCCGCCTAGTTGATCTCACTGTATATATTTTAAAGATGTACAATTATTGTTTTTAATGGTTTTAAATTATTTTAAGGCTGACTGCTGAAACAATGTATAAAATAAAGGTGTAGTTTGTGTAGAAAGTATACAGGATCTGCACGTTTAAACAACATACTCTGAAGGACTGGTGTCAAATGAACTCTGATCACCCCCACTAGGTATGTTGACCTTCTTGTACCAACTAGCTCACAGTGCCAAAAGAATCTCCTCTTACCAAGGAGCAAATAGTTCAAGGCGTCCATCGAACATGACAACCCTGATCCCTCAGGACTGTGGAAACAATATACCAACTTCCGCTCAGTAGCTCGTGCTTACTTAGTTTCTCTCAGAGAGATACACCGAATAAAACAAACTGGGCATTTTCAATAATCATTTATTGAACCGTTGTTGTTCTGGTGTAAAATAGATGTGCTGCAAACACTGTTAGACACTATAAGATATAAATGATTAACAGTACAATAAAGGTAAATGGATAGTATAGCTCTACAATCTTACTAAAATCATGAATACATTCAAGTATATAAAACACATGATAAAAGATGTGTACTCCTACGATGCTTCCCTAACTATATGTACCTAAGTGTACCTAGCATGGGCGTAGCTGTTAAACCAAGAATCCCTCTAGGATTTAGTCAACCCCATTACTTGAAGTGAGACTATGGAACCCCGTCCTGGTCTCGAGCTGGACACCCTGCGAGGAATGTTAGATCACTGCAAACTGGTGCAGCTGCATGCAGGAACCTTAGCATCTCTGGCCAGTGTGTCGGCCTGGAAGTCTCAGTATCCTCTAGCTATCTTAGCAAGATGCGATTTATATATACTGATAGGTCTCCCCAGGGGTCCCACCGTGTTGTATTACTGTGTCGGACTAAGGATGACATTGGGCATGAACTTTATACATAGATTTTATACAGGAGATGGCAGTCCTGTTGTGTTTCCAAGAACCCTCATACATAATGTATGAGATTATGAACTAGGGAAAACCCGCTTTCTGAATGCAGTGTAATATCTAGGTAAAAGGTCAGTCCCTGTAAACTGTGACATGTGTAATGAAGGGAGGAAATATAGGTAAAGGGTAACACGTTTACAAAGGCCTATATTATAGTACCTATGTGGAATATAACACCCACTCCTCTTCTGAATGGATAACATAGCTTAATTTCTAAATGTACTACTAGGTGTTCTAGATACTGGTACGCAAATATACGAAACATTCGTTTCTTATTGTGTTAAAAATATTTGTTTAAAAATGTTTTTCTTAAAAATCTTATAAAGAAATTGTTAAAAAGGGGAAAAACTATTAGAAATTGACAGGTAGGCTAGTGCTCTAATATGTCTGTAGGTATAGTCCGAACCACTACAAGCATTTTGAAAGCCATACTGCTCAAAAGAAAAGTCAATTTTAATATAGAGTTCTAATTTTACTGTTTTGTTTTTCAAAAGCCAAATTTCTTCCCAGCACACAACGGGCCAAATGAGTCAAATGTTTATGTGTCCTGACTGGTAGATGCAACATTCTCGTTACTTGCTTTTGCAGTTGGCGGTTCCTGTAACACCTTGCAGATTATGTCTATTGTGAACAGATGATTTGCCGTTCTGTACACAGCCGCTGCTGGGGCAGCCTGTGAGCCATCCAATGCCTGGGTGTCAGAGGAGGAGCCGGTGTCTGTCCAACAGACGCTGGTACAACATATGGTGGTGGCTCTAAGAATGCTGACATCAATATGGGAATACCCGGGGAACACTGCAGAAAATGGGCTGATATCGGGTCCAGGAAAGCAGCAACATCCGGTCACGCACATGATGGGAGTGTCAGACAGAGATCCAACACGCATTCTTCTCCGCAAAACAGGTATCGGAGGACAGGTAAGATACAGTTCTTCCAGATTGGTCTAAATGACAAGAACCAAAAAGCACTTAGCTCCCTTAGGCGAGGTGTGCCCAGAAGTTGTACCATGCGATCACGGTATTTTCGCTCCAGAAGTACTGTTTCCATCTCCTTGGTGACTAGGATGTCCACTGCATGGCAGAAACACGACAATCAGGATACCTGCTATTAGAAACAGGAGCAGCCGCAGCACTCCAAAAATGCTTCCAAATACGCAAAGTATAATGTTTGGTATAACTCAGATGACTGTCTGAAAGGTGCTTAACATTCCAGAACTTTAAATAGGTGGACAATTCCTGTTGTATCAGACATGTTAAAGATATGATTTACCATTTTTTTTAAATGGAAAGGGCAGTATGTAAGTGCCAGTATCTCTGCTGAGGACCTTGCTACTTGGAGATCAAAAGCCCCCCCAGCGGAGGTTAAGGGCACGGATTTCTGTGTAAGCATGGCTTTCATTCTACTCAAAGTATCAAACTGTATTAGTGAAATATTCAATGAAGGCCATAGCGGTGCCTCCTTGACTGTATGTGTTGGAGGAAACAATACTTGCATATAGCAAGTAACCCTGGAACCTACAGTTACCAGATATGCACTGCCCGGAAGCATCCCACAGCACCTTAGTAAATCCGGTATTTGTAAAGTGCAAACTACTCACACCTACGGGTCTCAAGGCGCTGGGGCCATTGTGGAAATATAGTGAGCGATTGCCCAGAGTCACATGGTGGTGAGCTGAGTTGCCGCCGGAGCCGGAGATCGAACCGTGAGCCCTGTGCTCCATATCAGCTGCCCTGGCCGCTGCACCACACCACTACACTCTTGATCATTCAGCATCAAGTAATTCACATTTGAAAGTAGTTTGAAGACTGGAGTGATCACTGCAGCTGGGGCACCCTCTAAGTGACCGGACAAGTTTGCTACTGAACCGTTACAGGCCTCATGAAGCATTTTATCCTGTCATATAAGTGAACTACTCTGGGTAT
This sequence comes from Lissotriton helveticus, assembly GCF_964261635.1. Classification (NCBI taxonomy): domain Eukaryota; kingdom Metazoa; phylum Chordata; class Amphibia; order Caudata; family Salamandridae; genus Lissotriton; species Lissotriton helveticus. Next base: position 531,726,082 of record NC_136065.1, read on the forward strand.
TCTCACAGTTAGTACCACTAAGAAACACTTCTTTTTTCGCAATCAGGCATCGAAATCTGTACATCAATTTCCAAGATTGCTGATGAGTTCCCTAACCATTTCTTCATATCTGCCTGCCTGAATTTGTTCTTGGCAATATTGGAGTTGAAAGGTTGTGACCGGAGAGTTATGTGGCCATGGATTAACCATTCTGTGGACAGTGATTCTGCTACTGTGAAAGCTAATCTGTCCAGATTTTCAATGTGCAGAACTGTATATTTTGCTCCCCTCTATGCCATTTCTGCCTATTTTTCTGTCAGATTGTATGAGGCAAACTGAGATGTGCTGTTTATAAAACAGCACATCGCACATAGCAAGTATTGTAGGGTCCAGCTTAACTACATAATAGAACTCAATTGCGATTGCCCGTGTTGTAGTATGGACAAATCTTATTCTAGTATATCTATAGCAGATGATACAATGCTGTTCAGTGAATATATACTGGATGTTGATGTTGTTAACCCATTATCAACCAATGCCAGAGCTTTCTCTAGACTAATACAATCTATTTCTCAATATGTTTCCATGGCCTGCTGTTGTGAAATCTTCCAAATCTCACTGTAGACAGCATAATAGAAATGTTTTTGACTTGGTTTCCTATGACCAAATACAAAATCCTGTTGATCTACATTCCCTGTAAGTAAGGATAAGTGTTGTTTCACCTGTGTGAGTGTTGAGGTTTGTAGCCAATCGAGGCATAACTTCCTAACACTGTATGATGTCACTACCCCTGGGTGTTGTCTTTGTATATAACGTGGATCTGGCCTATAGATACTAAATCCTTTAGTTTTACCCAAAAATCTTTCCTGACAGTTATTGGTGTCTACAGGCCAAATCAACCATTCTTTTCAAACGGGGTCCGATTGATTGTATTGTATGATGTCACCTATTGTAACCTTTTTTTGGGATGTTATGTTATCCTCAGTCTGTTATGGTGCTTGCACCTGAGGCGTGTTCAAATCTTTATTCCTTGCTAATCCAAGGCTGGTTGTTAGTTGCACTGTTTCATTCAAAAACATTATTTGTTGAGGGATAAGGCATGCTCTAAATAGCGCCTCTGTTCCCTAGACCTGCCAGTCCCAAGTACCTCAGACGGATTTCAAGTCTTTGGTGTCTTTCCATAGGTAGAACCCTTGTTCAGACAACTGGGCAATAAATGAAGCAGAATAGATCTGTGTGGTGTTTGTCAACATGTTTTCTGTGCTGGTATACATGGAACCATATAGTAATATGAGGCTGGGTCTGACGTGTTAAACCCTGAAAAAAATTGACATTTTTGTGCAAATGTCTTTGAACTGCATTTCAGCGGTGTCTGGCAATGTTCCCATTGGTGATATGTGAACACTTTCCTAGGATTAGCAGATTTATGCAGAAAGTGATGACCATAATGTAAATAGCAATACATTTTCTCAAAGTCTGACGTGTCTCCAAACATTTCACTATTAGAAAAAGCAGCAGATTTCTCTAAATCAGACAACATATTATTTACAGTTTCATAATCCCAATCATTTTTCAAAGTTCAGTCTGGCCAAATACCTTGTAATCAACCTTGTCCCACATTATACCATCAGGTATAGGAACTCCTGTAATGTTCACTGATGATAGGTCTCTCTTTTCACAATGTGATGATAGATGCGGTGTTTAGAATCACATTCACTTTTGTGCTGCAAAGCCTTCTTGAAGATAAGTTCCACTATTAAGCATACTAAAAACAGTGACTATGCCTATCCAGAAAAGAAAGAAAAGTATTCCCGTAGATACCCAGAGTTCCACCCAAGGTAATACCAGGTAAGTCTTTTTAAGAAAGTTCAGAAAATCTTTAAATCGATATGGATGAGTTTGTTAGGCTGGCGTCATTTCTGGTTTGCTTGGATCTAATGAAAAGGTGTCAGTCGAAGTCAATGAAATACCCAGATGAAGTTTTCGGTAGTTCCTCAGGTTTTGTGGAAACTGTAGCTCGTTCTTGTTGGAGCATGTGATGTAGATATCCGTGTTTGGTCAAATTGAAATTTGTTTTTCAGTGGAGTTCTCATTTTGAACTTCAGTATCAAGAGGAACGAGTTCCATTGCATTGTTGCTTAGTCCTTCATTCCCTGCAGGGGACCCTTTAAAAATGCTGAGTCTTTCTGTTTGAACTTCTTATATAGTTGTGAGAGGAGGGTGTCTGTTACTGGAGTCCGCGTGGCCTACTACTCAGTATCGGCCACATAGTGTGGTATGATTCGGTTGATTGAGACAAATCTTTTCACCTTTTTACCGGCAGGAGTTGTCAGAAGTACTGTTTTTGTTCCTTCAACTGCCAGGATAGGTACAGGCTTTCTGTATGATGGCCCAAATTCTTTCTTGTCAGCTATTTTTTCTCTGACCAAATCCAGACAGGTCTTGCTTTGGCACTTTTTACTTTTCCAGTGGCATTCTTCGTAAATATTGACATTACTCTGTAATACCCTGGTTTTGTTCGGGTCCTGTAAAACAGCCAAACGTTTATCGTTGCCAAAAGGTTTTTCATCCACCACTGCACTTTCACAATCAAGATCAGGTACCCACATTCTCATCCCAAATAGGACATCATAAGGAGTGACCCCTCCCCCCCAGAGAGCTACTTGGCTGATTGTGTAATGCCCTTTGGACTCCATACAGATGTTTTACCCAATTTCCACCCAAGCCTAATACTCTAGATGTTAAAGATTGCTTTAAATCCTGTTTTTTCCTCTCCACAACCAAACTTCCTGAGGAATGGTACAGAGAGGAGTACCGCAATGCTACACTCAGACTTCCCATAGCCTCCTTGTAAGCCCTAGAGTTAAACGCGGGTCCACGGTCAGAATATAGTGTGATGATTGCGTATCTCACTATAAAGACTTGCAAATCGTTTATAACAGTTCGAGCGTCAGCCGAGCGCTGAGGCCACAGCAATAGAAACCCAGAGCAGGAATCCATGGCAAACATGATATACTTGTAAGCCCCCTCAGATTGTAAGGGGCCTCAGTGGTCCAAATAAACACAAGTGCATGGTTTGTCTGATATTAGTAATGGTGTCTGCACTGGACGTGTTACTGTGGAGCCCTTCATCTGCTGGCAGTTGTTGCATTTCAAGACTAAGGGCCATATGTATCAAGGTACCAATTAGCGATTCTGTAATAGCGATTTTTAAGAAATTGCTATTTCAGAATCGCTAATTGGTATGTATCAAGAAAATCACAATTTTTTAGCGATTTCTTGAAATTCCTTAATTGCCAATTCGCAAATTGCCAATTCGCAATTAAGGAATGCTTTCCCATTCATTTCTATGGGCCAGGAGGCCCATAGGAAGGAATGGGAATGTAGGGCCATATGTATCATACAAATTCGCATTCGCAAAGGCCGAAATTCGCAGAATTTCGGCCTTTGCGAATGCAAATTTGCTAAATGTGATGTATGAATGAAAGTCCGCTGCAAAATAAGGAATCGCAAAAATTTGCGATTCCTTATTTTGCAATTGCATTTAAGGAATCGCAAATTTTGCAATTCCTTAAATGCAATGTATGAAGCTAAAAAAAATTGCTAATTGTCCCTAAGGAATCACAAATTACCACCAACATCAAGTTGGTGGTAATTTGCGAATTTCTTGAAAAATGCCCATTTTGCATTTTTTAAAGTGCCCTGTGACGCACATACATGCCCTTAGGGCATGTATGTGCACCACATGTGCACCCATGCTTATTTCAGGGGTGCACCAGGGTATCCATTGGACGCCCCTGCACCCTTGAAATTATTCTCAATTTGCGATCAGCAAATTCCAAATCGCAAATTGAGAATAAATTCCCATTCCTTCCTATGGGCCTCCTGGCCGATAGAAATGAATGGGAAAGTATTCCTTAATTGCGAATTCGCAATTTGCGAATTCGCAATGAAGGAATATCAAGAAATTGCTAACAAATTGCGATTTTCTTGATACATACCAATTAGCGATTCTGAAATAGCGATTTCTTAAAAATCGCTATTACAGAATTGCTAATTGGTACCTTGATACATATGGCGCATATTCTCAATTTGCGATTCGCAATTTGCTAATCGCAAATTGAGAATAATTTCAAGGGTGCAGGGGTGTCCAAAGGACACCCTGTTGCACCCCTGAAATAAGCATTTAAGGGCATATATGTGCGTCACATGGCACTTTGAAAAATGCAAAAATTGGCATTTTTCAAGAAATTCGCAAATTACCACCAACTTGAAGTTGGTGGTAATTTGCGATTCCTTAGGGACAATTAGCAATTTTTTTTACCTTCATACATTGCATTTAAGGAATCGCAAAATTTGCGATTCCTTAAATGCAATTGCAAAATAAGGAATCGCAAATTTTGCAATTCCTTATTTTGCACCGGATTTTCATTCATACATCACATTTAGCAAATTCGCATTCGCAAAGGCGAAATTCTGCGAATCTGGCCTTTGCGGATGCGAATTTGTATGATACATATGGCCCATAGTCCTTAGTCTGCCTTTTTTGTCCTGGCCACCAGTAGCTTTGTTTCAATAGGGAAACTGTTGCAGAAAATCCTGCATGCGCAGAACGTATACCCTTGTGTGCTGCTAGAATTAATCCTAACCTTCGATCCATATTTGGTATTACTCTATCTCCCACTGCTGGAATTTGAGCAAATGGAACATTCTTTGAATCTAACTTGTAGGAGTTATTAAGTGGAATTTTTTTCAGTACTGCTGAGTTATTGCATGTAGGGTATTAGAACAGGGTTAACCCATAACAAGTCACTGAGACCTGGGTATTCGAAGTACTGAAAGGAAGGGGTCTCAGTAAGAGAACAAATATACTTATAACTTTAAAGAAGATTCAAACAATACTAAATGAATTCGACATTGTTTTAATTCACAATGAGGAGCAATGTATCGAATACATTAACATTTTAAATGCATAGAATAGGTTGTACGGTGCCCAAAAGGGGAGGGGAGGAAGTGATAGTGTGAGGATGGCGTGGTGGAAACTTGTGACAATAAAAACAAGAATTATCCAAAAATCTTTGCTACAATTGTGTTTTCATTTCATTACACAAAGAATGAGTCGCTTTGACGATATATACATAAACAATGTCATACTCCAATACAGCAATTACTGGCAAAAATGTGGGGAAGGAGTTGACTATATGGATGATGTCGACGTTTCGACCCTCTGAATAGCGCAGGGTTGGTTGAGCCCTTGCCGTGGGGTCTTCTTCAGGACAGGGAAACGGGCAGGCAACCTGATAGATACGTATATATAGAGGATATTAATAATGAGAAGGCGGAATGTATCGGTTAATACAAAAACAGTATTTAAAATCACTATCGCACACATGGAAGAGCATACCGTTGTACTTGGCGCTCTATCTGATCTCTGCAATCGTCTTCCAAGTGGTTTGACGTACTGCAGATATGAGAGAAAATGGAACGTGACTTAGACTGGAATGTGAGCGCATAAGGCACTCCAAAGAAATCATAGTAATTATGATCAAATCTCACCGTTAGGATAAGTAGTCCATCATACATTCGAGATACATAATGGAGAGTTGGAGAGCGCGGCCGGCCGTGAGGCGCTGACACGGTTAAATTCTGAAAAGACGATATGCAAGTGCTTAGGATATTGGATACTGTGCATATAGTCAGTAGGTGCTGTTAATACATTGAAAAAGGGGGGGTTTATTCGCTTACCGGTGTCCCAATTTGCGATTCGCAATTTGCTAATCGCAAATTGAGAATAATTTCAAGGACACCCTGTTGCACCCCTGAAATAAGCATTTAAGGGCATATATGTGCGTCACATGGCACTTTGAAAAATGCAAAAATTGGCCTTTTTCAAGAAATTCGCAAATTACCACCAACTTGAAGTTGGTGGTAATTTGCGATTCCTTAGGGACAATTAGCAATTTTTTTTACCTTCATACATTGCATTTAAGGAATCGCAAAATTTGCGATTCCTTAAATGCAATTGCAAAATAAGGAATCGCAAATTTTGCAATTCCTTATTTTGCACCGGATTTTCATTCATACATCACATTTAGCAAATTCGCATTCGCAAAGGCGAAATTCTGCGAATCTGGCCTTTGCGGATGCGAATTTGTATGATACATATGGCCCATAGTCCTTAGTCTGCCTTTTTTGTCCTGGCCACCAGTAGCTTTGTTTCAATAGGGAAACTGTTGCAGAAAATCCTGCATGCGCAGAACGTATACCCTTGTGTGCTGCTAGAATTAATCCTAACCTTCGATCCATATTTGGTATTACTCTATCTCCCACTGCTGGAATTTGAGCAAATGGAACATTCTTTGAATCTAACTTGTAGGAGTTATTAAGTGGAATTTTTTTCAGTACTGCTGAGTTATTGCATGTAGCAATAAACACAACCATTATCTCACCACCTATCCACGTTTTTGAACGAGTGACTGCAGCTACAGAAGTCGTGCATACAGCCCCCTGTGCAGCTTCATCAGCCAATGAATTCCCTTCAATGTGAATGCCATCACGTTGATGACTCAGTGTGTGTATCACCTGAGCAATTGGTAGTTCGTTTTTCAAGTCCACTACCTGTTCCCATAGCGTTTTGTGTTTAATTGTGCCAACTGTTGCATCTTTAAACCCATTCTGTCCTCAGTGATGTAAATAATAATTTTATGACTGTACACAGTAAAAGGAATTGCACATGATTAGTATTGGGAATTCTCAAACCGTATTTACCAGTGCCAGTATTAGTGCTTTTAGTTCTGCCATCTGCACTGTGCAGTCTCCAATAGACTGTGTTTTTGTGCAATTCGGATTAAACTTTCTATCCTGCATCCGCCCTTTAACGATAGCACACGCGGCGCTGTATTGTTGTTTACTCCCTATCACCGGTTGCTCAGAACAGTCAGTGTAAATAATGTATGCATATTGATCTAGAGGTATATTTTGATTTGGTAGAGGGTATTCATGTTCGTACTGCAGAAATGCTTGTGTTTCTAAATTTCGGTCAAACTTGTATTCTACATCTGTTGCAGTGAGAAAATTAGCCCTTTGTATCCATCTTGGATGTAAGGCTTTAGCGTTGAGAACGCTTGCCTTTGTTGCAGCTTCTCAGGCTTGAACTGGGGTAACAACTATTATATGTTTCCCTTGAGCCAGGGCTCTTTTTCTAACTACAGCAGTCTGTACTACTGTTAGAAGTTTTTCTATAGATGCTAAACACATTGCAGCATTTGTGTACAAATGTGATTTATATGCTATTAGTACTGTTTCACCTTCATTATATATTAGATAGGTGTACCCTGATTCACTTGCAACTATTCGCATCACCAAGTTGCGTACATTTACACTTGTGTCTGCAAGGGATTTGAAGCTATCATGTCAGCTTGTAATGAACGAAGAGTATTTCTGTGTTCCGGTGTCCATTGTCTAACTTAAAAATCAGGTTTTATTAAATTGTAGAAAGGTTTTACTCTTTCTGCGTAATCCAAAATGTATATTCTGCCAAAGTTAAGGAATCCCAGGATTGATTGTAATTTTTTTAATGATTTCGGAGGCTGGAGCAGCACACATTTTTTCCAAAAAGTTTACTGCCAGGCTTTTCCCTTCACTTGAAAGCTCATCTCTTAGAAAAAGGACTTTAAGGTGTGCTATTTATGATTTTTTGAAGTAGAATTTGTAACCCTCAGAGACTAATCCCAAAATTATGGTATTCACTCTGTTCAAGTGTTCCTCCAGGTCGTCGTCTGTAAGATAATTATCATCCACAGAGGACAATGCCTCTTCATCCAGATTTTGAAGTAATTCAGTTAATCTGGCTTTAAGCAACCCCGGGCTGTCTAGGGGAGTTGACAAAATGACAGCTTGGACCCTAGCGCAAGAATGCTGGCTCTGCTCTCAGGTGCTATATTTTGGCAAAACATTCCATTTGAGATATCTATAATTGTTTTGTATTTTTTCCCCACAATGTTTTTCATTAATGCTTCACTGTGTGCATTTTGAACTGCAAATGTCTTAATGCAAGTATTTGAATGTCTGTAATCTAAAATTAAACAATGTAAATTGTTTGGTTTTGATACTGGAAACAAAGGGTTATTCATTTGAGAGGTGCAAGTTTCAATCACCCCTTGTTATTCAAGTTGATCTAAGATCTCCCTGACTTGTTTTTTAGTTTCTTGCTTTATAGGATGCTGCCTTTGTGCAGTTGGAGTATTTTTTTGTGGAATAATGTGGTGGGTTGAATCTTCATCCCATCCATTATGGTTTTTGTATAATGCTGGAGCTAGGGCTCCCGCCCACTCCCGCGATTATGTATATTTTTAATATTTTGAACGTGGTCAGAAAATGCTGGTAAAATTACTGTTTCTCCCCTAGGGCAATCCATGATGAATGCTGGCAGCCAATCTTGTTCAGCTAATAAAATATCATAGCTAAACGTCAGGTTCTCCCAAAAGAGAACTTTAACTGTCCTACATTTGCCCCCCTCCATTTGGATTGTTATTTCGTGCAATCTATGTGGGACACTTACCCTAGTATCAGGTGTTTCCACCGTGATATAATCATTCAAGTTTGCTGTCACCAGAAATTCCATCAGGTTCTGGTGAGCTATTGTTACTTCTGCCACACTCTCTAGCATCATCAGAGCCCATTCCCCGTTCAGTAGTCGAGTCCTCAGAATTTTGGGTATGTATGATCTTTAGACCTGCAACCTTCTTCTTTTTGAACTGTGGTTTTGTTTTGGCTTTATTTTCTTTTCATGGGGCCCGATTCACAGAATGAATTTAAGACTAAATCCTAAACTTACTACAATTTGGTATTCACAGAATGCACTTTCTACTATTTGGTATTTACAGAATGCACTTACTACTTTCGGGATTCACAGAATGAACTTACTACTTCCGGGATTCACAGAATGAACGTACTACTTTTGGGATTCACAGAATAGACTTACGACTACTAACTTTACGTCCGCCGCCGGGCCGTAATTTCCGCCACCGGGCCGGATTTTACGGCACTTTGGCGGAATTAACGGCATATTATCGCAAAATACGATTACAGGCCGTAATTTACGATTACGGGCCGTAATTTACGATTACGGGCGGCATTTTACGATTACGGGCCGCATTTTACGTTTACTGGCCGTTGGTCATGTTAGCCAAGGGGAAACACCTGGTCAAGGTCCACCCATCCCCCAACATGGATCAGCTGACACACAGCAGCCAATCCCAGCCTACAGCTCCATTTTGCCATGGTGTATGCTGCCACTGCCTACCATCCCCCACCACGCTCCAGCTGAAGCCAATTAACACTAATTGACCAGTACCACAAAACACATAAAAGCAGCACACAGTGAAGGAACAGGTTTGGCCACAGAGAGACTGTTACTACAACGCTTCCAGTGCCAGAGAACATGGAGATGAGAAGAAAAAAAAATTCACAGCAGAGGAGACCATCATGCTTGTGGAATACATAGTAAGGCACCACAAGCGCCTATATTGGCTACCACCATACTGCACCAGTGGGGCACAGAAGCAAGAACTATGGCAGCAGATAGCCACTGCTGTCTCAGCCCTGGTGGAGGAGAGGCGAACTGTACAGGACATTAAAAAAAAGTGGCAGGACGAAAAGCAGAGGGTGAAGGAGAAATACTCCAGGATAGAACTCAGTAGAATCCTCCCTGCTGCATGCCCTGGACCCTGCATCCGGCTCACCCCACTGGAGGAGGATATCCTGACAACAATACACCCCCACTTGGTCCATGGGCTGCCTGTTAGTGACGTCCGCTACGTGGTACCAGGTAAGTGGAATGAAAAGAAAAAGTGCTTGAAGAGATTGTCTGTGTTACACTGGCATAGTGATCATGGAAATTGTCCAAAGTGTATATAAATATATGGTTAGTCAGAAACTCATGTGTCACCCACTACGTAGCACCACAAGTCCCAGAATCATTTGCATCAGAAAAGGCTAATACCCCCCACCCTATTAAAAACAAGTACATAGTACTGATGCCATACATACACAACCCAGCTAATTCAATAACTGTACATATTGACTGAAAATGTACAATGACAAATGGAAATTTAAAATTAAGTTAAATAAATAAAATAGCTAAAGACAAACATTAGCAGGGAAGCGCCAGTACCAATGTGACATGCAATTCAACCCTTGCGCAAACACGGATGTGTCGTGTACATATGGTGGTGCACTGTGGTGCAGGGATAGACAGATGTGTGTTGAATCTGATGGTGTCTAGGGGGGGCTCTGCTGAAGTTGTGTCGCAAGAGCGTTGCAACTCCAACAATGTCCATGCACTGCCCATACCTAACGTGCTGTGCCACTCCTTACGTCTGCTTCAAGCAGGCGTAAGGTTGCGTCGCAGCGGCCTCTGATAAGTGGTACTGTGAAATCATGTAGATTACACTGACTCACTTGGACGCGGCATATCCCAAAGGAGTGCACACCCTACCTACCTCCAAGCTGATGTTGCGCAGGGCCTCACAACATGACGATTCACCATAGTAGCGTCACGTTGAGAATAATCCTAAATGTGTTGTCTGTTGTACACCACCATTGTGTCACAGAAGTGATGCAACAACAGTGTAAATTCTTTTTCTAGGGGGTTGTAAACCTGCCACAAAATCTCAAAAAAGTACATCACCCTGTGCAAGCCTAAATCACAAAGCAGATGGTGAGAGTATCCTCTGATGTAAATATGTCCAACACATATCCTGTTGTCCAATTTCCACTCTGCCATGCCATTACACCCCCAACACACCACTGATCCTACCTGCCCCGTCTGCGGCAGTTCCGCGCACTACTGTTATCACACAGAAGATATGGGCAAATCCCCGAAACGTTAAACAAGCACATTTCCCATTTGTCTACTTTTCTCTCTTCTCACTCATTTACACATCCAGCCGGAGCACAGACAACTGCAGTAGCAGAGGTCACCGCATCGCATAGGAGGAATCGGCAATGCACCGAAGAAGGCATGTCAACCACACAAACTGGTAAGTCAAAGTGGACAGGAGATGGTCAAAATGCATACATCGTCAGACGACGACAGAGGGACAAATAGTGCCCAGCTATGTAAGTCAACCATTTATGCTACATTTGCTGCATTACAATTGGAGTTGTCAATGGACATTCACCTTTATCATATGACATTTGTGAACAGCGAAAGACAAAGCATAAAATGTCTTGGCTCATCATACCTTTGTAAATGTGGTACACAACATGTATTACACCAACAGGATTGCTTTCGATTACAGGGAAAGCAATCCTGTAATCGAGGGCCACAACAAGTCAAAAGGGTGTACACACCATATTGTAATAGTGTTTGTAGACCTAATCAAGAAATAGCATTTGCACCGATATTGACAATGCATACACTGTCCAACTTCTACTCTTTCATACATACTTTATTCAGCACAGTCCACACAGCTGATCATGTACTGCGTACATTGAATGGATAATTTCCGGACATCAACAAAACACGATAGTGGACTTTACCTCTGGATTCGTAGGCATGTCATTGTGATATAGGTAGCATCAAGGTAGTGGGCCCAATCTAAGTTATATGTGGGATCACTCATTACATAATGTATGACACACTTCTGTGCCAGAAATTGAATGCAACACATGTGGCAGCAGGAATGTAAAGTTGCTAAACAAACTTATCATTGTAGGTACAATGCGGTCCTCCCAGAACCCCAGACGCCCACTGACTTCTGCTACTAGGTTGGACTTGACATCTGTCCAGGGACCACATACTACTCCGGTGCTGGGCCACGGTAAGTCAAGCATGCTGAATGCTTATTAATTGTGCCTTTCACCTCCACCGTATGTGTTGTACAACACTGTTATCCTGCATCACAATATGCTCACATAGGGCATTTGAACACATGGCCCATCAGACCCTGGTGGCAAATGAGATGCTGACACAAAATGTATGCCAAGTGTGTGCACAATGGACATACAATAGAACAATGTGTCATAAGAAACGTCCACAACACAACATGCTTGAAATTCAATGATATGCTAAATCCCTAGCAAAATTAACATGATCAAATCAATATGAAATTGGTATGGCTGAGGCACACACTGGTGCCAGTTGTGTACCTGTGAGATGGGTGTAGGGGCTGCTAAGGTGAATCTTCCTGCAGTTACACCTGCAAAATGATTTGGCTGAAGAGCAACAGGATAATCCAGTGCAGGTGGGAAGATTCAAAGCTTCTCACCTCATCTGCAATGTGTGATCTAAACCAAATGTTGTCTTCTGCTTGCCTCCCTTCTACCATATTCACATGTATAGGTGAGTGTATGAAATATGAGGTTTGGATGTCTGCTGCACAAGACGCTATCTGTTGTCATGTAAGTGGTACCATGATGTTGGAAATGGAGCATGGGAGCAGAGAACACTCAAAGGATGGACATTAGTAATCTGTGTTCTCTCATTCAAAGATGAGCTGTGTGACCTCATGGGTAGGGAAGCACAAATGGGCAACATCAGGCCCCTGACAACTGCACATCTCACACATGAACTCCTTTCTGACTTGTCAGCAGACAACATTACACCCATGAAAAAAGTCAGTCACAATGGTAAGGGTGAAATCAGTAACCTTCTCATACAAGTTCGTCAGTTGATGTGTCATCTTATTGATATCAGTGCTGCATGGCTGTAAGCTTGCAAATGCTGCTTGTGAGCAGGTGCCCACATGTTAAGTCAATGAGCTACACATGCTGCACATCATCCTTGATTATCCACAAATGGCTAATGAGAATGTAATTTGATCTCATAGCTACAATCTGTTGTACTAAAATATGGACATGTATTTCACATCACAGGTGCTGACAGGATGAGACCACTGCAGCGGACACCATCCCGGGGGATGCATGACATCCTGGCTGCAGCTGTGAAACTGTCACGCACCTGTCCCTCAGGTAAATCGGGCATGAGGAGTGCCAACAGCTTAGATTACAAAGCCATTACAGAGATCGAGATCCCCTTCTACATGGAATCAACAGTTGTTGATTACAAAGTGAAATACAGACCAGGAATGACACATATGCATGTCTGTCATTTGGTGAGGCAGATCGTTGAGAATGTTGTTTCTACCCTCTACAGCTATGTCTACAACAACTATGATGAGACAGGTGCAGCAGGATCCACCAGGAGGGAACGCAAAGGGACAGAGAGTTGTGGCTGGAGCTGGTGAGTTTGCTAGTATCATGTAGATCTCTGTGTAACACCTCAGGGCTATGGTGTGAGCGGCCATATGTGGTGGTACCCTAACCTGATCACATGATCCTCATCTGCTGATGCAAAGTGCAGTAAATACAACCCTGGTGTTGCTGCACATGTAATACCTGGTCAATCACCAATACAGTTGCAACCTCTGTGTTTTAGATGATGCTGAGGGAGAGGCTGACAGCCGACAACCAGTGCTGGCCGACGGGAAATCAGAGGGGAGAATCCCTTGATCCTCCAGGCAGCAATGTCAGCTGCAACTCATGCCCAAGAGGAGGAGTATCAAGATCAAGAGGACGTTGACTTTGAGGAGGATGATGAGTACATTTCCATTGACTCCGGGGATGACAATACTGACGTACCGGCCTCACATCCTCTGACAAGCAATGCCCGTCTGCCTCCTCTCAAACCATCAATACCACGGCATACATCAAACAAGCCACGGCTCCCACACATCCACTCACAGACATCACTCACTCACAGCCCTCACGTCTGGGACCGACATGGTGGTTCCCCTACCCACTCTTCCCTACGCAGTGTATCCCTGCCATTCTCTCCACCATCTGTGGGAAGCACCTGCCCTGTTATGGACCAGTTATCCCCTGGGCACCCTTCTCCTGCCCATAGACTTCTACCTGCCACCCCCCCTGTTGTTGGACCTGCTCATCTCATCCCTGGCAGAAACAGAGGGGGCCTGCACGTGATGATGGTGGCCAGTGGGAGCAGGACTTCTTCCGACAGCAGGCAGATGTGAGGCAGGACATTCGGGCCATAGGGGCTACCCTGTCTGACATTTCTGGGTCCCTGCAGACATGGCCCAATTCCCTCAGGTGGTGGACAGTGTGGTCAAAGCTTTGGATAGGATGGATAGCACTTGGAAGGAAATGTCAAGAAATATGAGAGACCTGATATCCATCCAAAGGGAAGAGAGTGCAAGACACCATGCCTTGGCCATGAAGATGATGGAGGGCATGGTGAGAGTGATCCAAAGTCTACCTTCACGGCCAACGCAGGGAGGGGAACAATCATGTTGGCCTGTAGGACAGCACATCCCCACACCTGTAACACCAACTGCACAGCACCACAGCCAAGGTACACAAACACACCCGCACCCTGAACAGGCATGCCCACCACCCCCACTACCTGGCCAAACACCACAAACCTCTGGATTGTCACTCTCCCCACCCCCACTACCTGACCAAAACCACCAACCACTGGACTGTCACTCCCACCACCCCCACTACCTGCCCAAACACTACCAGCCACTGGACGGTCACTCCCACCACCCCCACTACCTGCCCAAACACTACCAACCACTGGACTGTCACTCCCACCACCCCCACTACCTGCCCAAACACCACCAACCTCTGCACAGTCACTTCAACCACCTGAACAACCAGCCCTTGTCCAGCCACAGACACCTAATGTGCAGACACCATCGACACCTGCACCTCTTGATCAGCCTGGACAACAACCACAGACACGAAGGCGACAACCTCAACCTCACCCTTCACCGCGTTCCTCCCCCCCACTATTGCGGAAACGCAAACATGACCGCCATTGACATGGCCAATTTATTTTGGGCTCCTTAGGAGTATTTTGACAATAAATATCTACTAAAGTAATATCCTGTTGTGTACCATGTCCCTTCTGACGATGTAGGCATATGTGTGTGTGTGTGAGACAGGTACAAGTGCAACACATCATAGCAACACGTTGTAATGTGCATAGCATATGATTTACTAAATGTGTGTCTATATTTGGGAATAGACATTCAAAATGAAGTCAAACTAGTCAGACAAAGTATAATTCTGCAAAGATATTTATGTAGGAACACAAACAAACCATCCGTTTGTAAGGGAGAAAGGAAAACAAATGATGATCTTAATGCAGAAGGAGAAGGGAACTTGGATTTGGGTGGGGCAAAACAAATATAATACATCAGGTAGCGTCATGGGAACCAGTCTATTCACAAGGGGAAAAAGAAATATTCGTCCAAAACAATGTCTCAGTCCAACAGTCAAGTGTCTTTCTGGTCATCCTCCAGGACCACAATGTCTATATCCTCTGAGTCGGACACATCCACGCGGATGCAGGAACAGGCACCACACGGGAACGTGACACACGAGGAGTATGGGGGAAACAGTGTGGGGCAACAAGCAGGGGGACGCATTGATGGTGGTATGGGAAGGCACTTGGGAGATGAAAGACGTAATGGCTGTGTTCAGGGACTGGACTTGGGTGGCGAGGTTGTCCATACATCGGGCTAGGTCCGTGTTCAGGGACTGGACTTGGGTGCCGAGGTTGTCCATAGATCGGACTAGGTGCGCTTGCATCAAGCGTATCTCCAGACACACCTGTAGCAAGATGTGAGCGGACATGTCAGGTTGACCCTCGATCATCCAACTCAAGTCCCCTGGCACAGCCACAGGAGGAACAGCACCGGCACGGGGGGGGACACAGAAGGGATGTGGTGCCTCAGGTCCGGAGCGGATGGGTTCGGCCTGGCGGCTACGAGGAGGGGGACAGGTATCAGGGGATTGAGCTGGAGCCCCCGATGGCATGGGGGACTCTAGAGGTAGGGAGGGGCAGATGGCAGGCCCTGATTGAACGTTGGCCTGCCCCGGGGACACCTCTTCGTGACCCACTGGTGATGTATGTGTGGATGAGTGCCTATCCCCCACATCATGGTCCGAGGTGTCCGGTCCTTCACCCCCCCTTCAATGTCCACAGCCTCCACCCGGGACATAGTACCAGTGTCGTGTTCTTCATCCCGGGTGGGTGAAACCCCCTGGCCTGCAGATGTTGAGGACCCCTCCTCCTCCTCCTCCTCTCCTTCATCGCTGGTGGAAAGAGGGTTTAGCCGCTGCCGAACTGATGGTCTCCTTCTCCGGACTTGTTCCTGCGGATCCCCTGTCTCACCAACCGTGCCTGCAGAAGTGTAAGCAAAATTCTGATGTGGTGGTTGTTCCATGCATGACGCTACACATACATAGAATAGCCTAGGTCCGAATTTATTTGCCTCTGATCACACTGTACAGTTATCAGGGGCCGATTTACAACTTCTGGCACATCCCCGCTAATCAGCAGAGGTGTGTCTGATGAGTTGCAATGCATCAGCCCACCCGTGCGTCACCCCTGATGGACCGCATGTACAAAGCGGCACACCATGGCGCTTGGGTGGGCAGATGTGTGATGCATCCCCGGTGGAATAGCCGGGCTTTGCTGGAGTGGCGTGGCAAGTGCGAACCCGCCTCCAGCAAGGCTCGGGGGTGCACGATCGCTAACATGCTGCGGCAATCCTTACATCTGCTTCCAGCAGGTGCGTAGATTTGACTCCGCATGGCCCTAATAGTGACTGAGTGAAATCTTGTAGTTTCACTCAGCCACTTTTATGATGCGATCCTGCACCGTATGCGTCACGTTGTAACAATCCAGCAGCATGGCGCTTTGTGTGCTCCACCGCTGCGTCACTAAAGTGACCCAATGGCGGTGCAAAGAGGCACAAGTGCCTTGTTGATCTGCCCATCAGTCCTTATGGACTTAATGGTGGTTGGGAGCACACTGCCTCACAGTCCCAGCACAGTTTGCCCCTTTGCATCAGGGTAAATGCTGTGTACAGTACTAACTAACTCCTGAATCATCTGTGGTTGCTGGGAATGCTGCCAAGTTCCTCTCAGGTCACAGTAACACTCACAGGCACACAGCAAACCCAGGTGATTTACTTTGCTCTCTGAAACTGCTGCTCTCTACTGATGAAGCGCTTATTCCAGGATCACGTGTCTAGAGATATACAGCAAAGTCACCAGCAAATTTGGTGTATGACTCCAGATTATTCCAAAGTAAGTTTGGACTGTGTACTGCATTTACCAGAATGCAGAGGGACAAACCATGCTGGGACTGTGAGGCAGTGTGCTCCCAACTCCCATTCTGTCCATGCACTTACATTACATGTATGCACACTGTCATATACTAATTTGAGTTTGACATGGACATCTCATGTGTATTATTGTGGCTTGCGCAACTGCATTATCCAAACCTCAACCTTGGCATTGTTGTGATCTGTGTGTCGTGTCACTGCTGCATGTGCCAGTTCAACTACAAGTCCAGCAGAGGAGAACATGAAGAGTCCAGATACAATAGATATTGGCCATTGATATGGATTTGCAGCTATTTAACGTCTGGACAAGTGTCATCTGCTTTGTAGCATTGTATGGGACAAGACCGTGGGTCACACATCCACGTGGGGTCTGGAGTACTCCTCTAGCTACATTGTGTGTCTAGCCTTTTGATGTCCCCACACATCTTCGGACAATCCAGTGCCACATAGTGGCTTACTTGACTTACAAGGTAGTGCAGTACACCGCTGAACAGTGGTGGGCGGTTGTGACAGCTACCTGTACATGTAAAATGTCATACAGGCCACTGAGGGTGAGACGTCTGTCAGTGGACACACCTTGCAAACCTATGAAAACTTGTGAGTGATGCAAGGATCTCAAAATCTGTCTTGACTCCAAGGCACATGATGATCTGTCTCAATTGGAACACAACGCTACAGGTGCAATGCTAATCACAACATCCAATCCCCTATGGCCTGCCATGTGCAGACTGGACAGTCTCTGTACCATCGCTCATCCAATGCACACATCCGTTATGATTGACTTGGTTCAATTTTAGTGGTGCTGGCAGAGCAGAATTCAAAATGGATGCATGAGTGTGGCTCATTTACCCAGTTGTCATGAGAAAACTACAACTCCCAAAATGCACTCTGGCCTGTACAGTCCATATGCCACAGTGTGCCTCTTGAAACTTGGTGACTGCTGCTTGGACATGGAATTGGCTAATGGAGGCATGGGACACACAATGGTACAGCACTGTTTCACTCACATCATACTCCTAGACTCATATTGCATATGATGCACTTACTAGGTCCTTGCTGCTCGTGCTCCTCCAGCTGAGCATGGAGGGTCGGCCAAGCTGCTCACAGGACCCTCCTGTACAGTGGTGATAGGCGAGGACAATGTACATGGTGCTGGGAGGACAGGCCAGCCAGCTCCGTAGCCTTGTGACGGGCCCACCGCTTCAGGTCCTCCCGTGCTTGCGGCACACCCTAGCCCTCCTGGTGGCCACTCCCACTGCACTGCAGCGCTCGGCGATGTTGGCCCATAGCCTGCCCCGGGCTGCAGTGCTCAGCTGGTGCTCAGGGTCCCCATATAGCTGAGGGAATTTCTCCAGCACCCCCTCCACCAAGATGTCCAATTCCCTGTCTGAGAAAAGGGGGGCTCTCGCCTCATATTCCTCAGCCATTATGGGGAAATAGGTCAGATGAGAGCAGCAGGATGCCTGAGGATCTGATCAGTGATAGAGGATGACTCAGAATGACCACAAAATGGCTGCCAACTACTTCCTGTAACGTATCTCCCACTTCATGTATTACCTTGCCTGTATAAAATGATGTGTTCTAGTTTATTTTCGTAATTTACGGCCCGAATTCGTAGTTTCCGGTTCTGGGGCGTCCTTTACGCGCACGCGCATTACGATGCGACACCGGAAATTACGATTTTGCGCTGTAACTTCCGAAAATGACCCGGAACACATTATATCATACAGGAAATGTTATACAGGTAGTGGGAGACAGGAAATACATCACATGAAGTATTTTGCAGCCATTTTGTATTCATCCTGGGCCCTCTACATTCAGTAAACAAATCCACTGCCATCCTGTTGTTCTGATGTAGGGGAAAGTGAAATGACAATGCAGGTGTGATTCATGAATATGTATCAAAAGGGGGAACAGATCATTTCATGTCATTTATGCACTGACAGGGGGTAGGGGGCTGACAACATCCATTGCCATCCTGTTGTTCTGATGTAGGGGAAAGTGAAATGACAATGCAGGTGTGATTCATGAATATGTATCAAAAGGGGGAACAGATCATTTCATGTCATTTATGCACTGACAGGGGGTAGGGGGCTGACAACATCCATCCCACTTTCCTATTGTCATACTTTGCATTATGGGACATGTAGTTCATATTGAGTACTCAGTATCAGAGTTGAATGAAGTGTCATGTTACATTGATGTGGAGAAGTGTGGATATGTCAGATGCATATGGGGGCAGCTATACGAGCCCTGTGTGCCCTAATTGTGCCACATTAGCGTAACTTTAGTGGCGCAGCAGCGCTACGCCAACTCCATGCTGTGGGGTATCTTCAACGTGACGCATCTGTGAAATGTGTCATATTGTAAGGCCCTGCACCGCAGTTGTGCGTTCCTGCACACAAACGCCTCCAAACAGTGGCAGCGTGAAATGTACAAAATTACACTCAGTAATTTTCATGGCCATGCTGCGTCACAACCCTGCGCCTGCTTGTAGGAGGCCTAAGAATTGATGCAGCATGTTAGGCATCGGCTCGCCGCTTGCCTTGCTGGAGCTTCGTTGCACTTGCGACCCAACTCCAGTGGTGCTTCACCTTTATGACAGCATATGCTTCACGCTTCTGTCTATACTTGGCCCACAGCACACAGCTTTGTAAATGCGGCACAGCCATGATGGCGCAAGGGATGTCTGCTGTGAGGCACAATTACTGGGGCTTCCCTGCTGATATGCAGAGATGCAACTCTTGTAAATCTGACCCATGGTGCATCATTCTCCCATGACATCATCACTCACATTCTGGGCCCATCATTTGTGGGGGAGTCAATTCTGTAGTGGTCATAGGCCAGAGTATGCAACCTTTTGTGATTTGGTGACCCATCCTTATGAGGTCCAGGTATGTCTCTCAGGACATGTATTGTTTGTCATCAGCGTGAATAGTTTGTTTAAGGGATGTCCACTACGCTGATCGCTGACATGGGCACATGACCTGAGGCACAATCCACCTTTCGACTTCTGTCAGCAGCTTTGATTTGCATGCAGTTAGTGTGGTTTGCAAAGTCGTCTCAGGGTGGGACTGTTGTGTCTTTCCACATTTCATCATTGACAACAGACAGCAAACCACATGTTGTCCGTGACACTACAGGTTGCTCATGCGAAATACGTGGCAACGAGCTGATCACGGACTTGCATGCCCTGACGTCGGTCATGTGCAATAGCCCGGTCTCCCACATTCAGAGCTGGTCGAGGTTCGAGAGGCATGTGTAAGCAATGCATTAGAGCAATGTTGTGCAAAACACAACAGGCTAGTATGATCTTGCACACGACTACTGGGGAGTAGAGAAGCACACCCTCTGTATGGTCGAGACATCTGAATCGCGACTTCAACAGACCAAAAGTGCGCTCGATGATGGCTCGAGTACGTATGTGTGCCCTATTGTACCTACGCTGAGGTACAGTGTTAGCACGCCTGTAAGGGGTGAGGAGATGTGGAGAGAGTGCATACCCAGCGTTGCCTGAGGAGGGAAGAAAGGGCAGTTGTTAACATTTCACTCTTTGACTTTCACAGAACATGATCTATACGTTCATACATGCAGTGTCTGTTGGGCCATGTTTCTTATTGTACAATCGTTACTATTGGGGGGCATTCAGACATTTCAATGATGCATATCACTCATTTTCAGTGCTTGGTACTTACCCAGTAGCCACATGTTACCAAATTCTCCAGCAGCCATACGCCGAGCAAGAGGTGACATGCGGAATATGAAACTGTCATGTGTACTGCCTGGGAACACTGCATGCACATTGATGAACCTTCCACTGGCATCACAGACTGCTTGAACATTGATGGAATACCATCTGTGTCTGTTGCAGAAGACGTGTACAATGTGGCAGGGTGGCTGAAGGGCCACATGGGTGCAATCAATTGCACCCAGCACACGTGGGAATTGTGCAAGGAGATAAAAATCTCTTGCTGCCCTTTGTCTCATGGCCAGTGTATATGGCATTTTGATGTAGTTGGGGGCTCTATCAGTGATGCATCTTAGTACCTGATGCAGGCACCATGACTGGCTCGCCTGGGAAATGCCCACATGGTCACTGGTGACCCTTTGGAAGGACCCAGTAGCAAAGAAGTGGAGGGCAGAAAGGATCTTGAGGTATACTGGTATTGCATGTGAGCAGCAGGTCACAGAGTCAAGTTCCTGCTCCCACTCACATACAATATCCAAGATGACTTCAGGTGGGAAACGGTACCTGGCCCTTACATCCTGGCTGGACATTCCGAATAGGTTGATCCTCTGCCTGTAGATCCTCTCTGCTCTCCTCCTCCTCCTCAAGTAGTTTGGCCGCATGGCAAGGGGTAGTGCTGCAAACACGTTCAGTGACATCAGGAAAAGGGATTGTTTGTGTCTGCTCTGCATTCATATATGCTGCAGGGCTGGGATTGGCTGCTGGGTGTCAGCTGATCCATGTTGGGGGATGGGTGGACCTTGGCCAGGTGTTTCCCCTTGGCTAACATGACCAACGGCCAGCAATCGTAAATTATGGCCCGTAATCATAAATTGCGGCCCGTAATCGTTAATTACGGCCCGTAATCGTATTTTGCGATAATATGCCATTAATTCCGCCTAACTGCCGTTAAATCCGGCCCGGTGGCGGAAATTACGGCCCGGCGGCGGACGTAAAGTTAGTAGTCGTAAGTCTATTCTGTGAATCCCGAAAGTAGTAAGTTCATTCTGTGAATCCCGGAAGTAGTAAGTTCATTCTGTGAATCCCGAAAGTAGTAAGTGCATTCTGTGAATACCAACTAGTAGAATGTGCATTCTGTGAATACCAAATTGTAGTAAGTTTAGGATTTAGTCTTAAGTTCATTCTGTGAATCGGGCCCTAGAAGTATAGTCTTGAGCATTCTGCTTGTGTCTGGACTTTGTACGCTCGTCTTGTCCCTCTGACCGTCCGTCCCTCTTGGACTTTTTCGATGAACCCCTTTTCGATGAACGAGAGGAACGTGTAACAGTATCCTGATACCTGTCAGGTTTCCTAATGTTATCCCTATTCCTAAGGTTATAGCTCCTTTCGGAGGGCTCCTGTGGATGAGATATTCTTCTGGATTAAGATCTAGTTTCTTTGACATTTTGATTTTTTGTTATTGTCCCACTTCTTCTCAGAAGAAGTAGCTGTTTGCTTGAAAACCTTCTTTTCGGGACTACCCATCAGTTGTGACTTTAACGCTTTTCCATGCAAACTGTCCCTGCCAAATTCTGCATACGCAGTGTCAATTATTTTGGGTAGTTTGTGTTCCTGTTGTAAAGGACTGAACTCCCTTAGGTGTTGGCGGATGACCACTGATGCAGCCTCCCCTTTAATGTTTGCTAATATTATGCCTGATACCTTTTCATAGTTACCTAGTAACTTCATTCCCAAGTTCAGAGCAGGTTCTGCTCCATACTCATTTTATATTTGTCTTAATACGTCTGGTATTACTGCTAATGACGAGATGCCATGAGTTCTGGTATATATGGCAGCGAACACAGTATCCCACGAGGTACAGTCCTCTATCTGTGGTGTTATCCCCATGGGCAAGCAGATTTTTAGCATTCTGTGTTTTTCATAAGAGCTAGTATTTGGGAATACTGCTTCTAGCTGTGTTATTTTCTGAGCTATCCAGAATGGCATTTGTTCACATTTTGCGGGTATTTTACCCATTACTGCGTGTAAAGTTGTGGTGTAATTTTAGTCACTGTATTTTGAACTCGAGTTGTGTTTGTTGTTATCATTGCTGGCTGGACTGTTAACCCCTTCCATGCTCATGACGAGCTCAGCTCGTCATGCAGTACAGTGCTCCAGTGCTCATGACAAGCTGAGCTCGTCATGACCTCACCCGTTTTTATTGCTGTCCAGCACAGCAGAGGAACATGCACAGCAGTCATGCGGTTAATGTCCTCAAGATGTATTGTGGCATGTTTCTGTAAAGTTTTATTAATTCTTCATGGAGTATGAGTAAATCTGGTTCTGGCAGTGTTTCAATGTCCTGAAGTGGTGTGTAGGTTGCTAATATTGGCTATGTCGCTTCTTCTCTTCCGAGCAGACCGAGTCTTACTCTTCTTCTTATATGGGGTAGGGCGCCTTTACACCAGTATAAGTGTTCATGGTAGATGAGCGGAACCTCAATGTCCTCTAAAGGACAGTATTCCGCTGGTGCATCTCCTTCTGTGTAGGGGTGAAATATTTTTATTTTTGCATTTGCTGCTGGGAATGTAACCCATGAATAAAATATCTCTGTTCTGTATGATTTGTGTGCCTCAATCACGAAAGCTACTAAGCCAACCCTAGGTGTTCGACCATGAGCACGCAGTTTCAGGGTGACTGCATTTCTAATATTTGCCACAATCTGTATTGTGTTTGCATCTTCCTCGTCTTCTGAGAGGGGCAGTACTTGCTCCAAAGGGTGCATGTCCTGGTTAGTCATTGCGTTTAGAACACAAAATAAGTTTTCAAGGAAACTAAGGATAAGGTGTTTTGCTAAATTTTAGGAACTTTGTGTCCTTCAAGACTGATTAACCAAGTGCCAATAAATAGGATTTTTCCTATTTATTGGCGGAATTTAGCCTACCCACTCCAGACATCGCTGGTGTTTTGTGAATAGGGATTTCTTAGAATAGCACGACTGACCTACTCAGAGTCTACAGTTAAAAAAGTACCCAACTAACATTGGTGGTGCCATGTTGTGTAGTTACTATAGAAAGTATAGAGGATCTGCGTGTTTAGACAACACACATTGTAGGATTGGTATCGAACGAACTCTTGTCACCCCCACCGGGTATGCTGGCCTTCTTGTACCAAATAGCTCACAGTGCCACTAAAATCTCCTCTTACCAAGGAGATAAGTTATTGGCAATCATTGAACATGACAACCCTGATCCCTCAGGATCGTGGCAACAATATACTACCTTTCACTCAGTCACTCGTGCTCACTTAGTTTCTCTCAGAGAGATTCACCGAATAAAACCAGCTGGGCGTTTTCAATAATCATTTATTGAACAGTTGTTACTCTGGTGTAAAATAGATGTTCTGCAACAACTGTTAGACAGTATAAGATATACATGATTAACAGTATGATAAGGGTAAAAGGATGGTATAGCTCTACCATCTTACTAAAATCATGAATACATTCAAGTATATAAATAACATGATAAAAGATGCGTAATCCTACAATCCTACAATGCTTCCCTAACTAGATGTACCCAAGTGTACCTAGCATGTGTGTAGGTGTTTGGCCAAGAATCCCTCTAGGATTTAGTCAACCCCATTACCTGAAGTAAGACCCCGTCCTGGTGTCGAGCTGGACAACCCATGAGGGATGTTAGATCACTACGAGCTGGAGCATCTGCATGCAGGAACCTCAGCGTCTCTGGTCAGTGTGTCGGCTGGGAAGTCTTGGTCTCCTCTAGCTATCTTAGCAAGATGTGATATAAGTGGTAGAGAGACAAAATATTGAGATTAAAATATCAATATGCAATAATATCGATGTTTTAATTTCGATGGTACAGAATATCGATGTGCAATAATATCGATAGACAGAATATCGATATTAAGGTATGTATGTTACTAATATCAAATTTTGTTTAGTGTTGTGTATTTTATTATGTTGTTTATATGTTTGTTAAACATATTTTTTAATGTATGTTTGGAAATTAGTAATTTTGTTTACATTTTGCGTTTTAGTATCAGAGCGGGTTGTGGGTTTATAGGGGAATAGGGTGGGAAGTAATTTAATTATAATTAATTAATTAATATTTTTTCCAAAATATTTTTGATTAATAAATAATTATTAATTAATAATTAATTGGTATTTAATTATAATTCATTAGTTAATTTAATTAATTAGAGTTAATGTAGTAATATTTATTTTTTGTTATTGTTAACTAATAATTAATTGGTAATTATTATTAAGTGATTAAATAACAATTACATGTTTTATGTGATTTATTTGTGTAGTGGGTTGTGTGTTTATAGGGGACTAGGGTGTGACATAATTAAATTAAATTAATTAAAGAGATTGTATTTATTTATAGGTATTTATTGTTAATTAATTGTTAATGAATTAATTGGTAATTAGTTTTTTCATAATAATAATTATAAATAATGTATTAATAAATTGTTTATTCTTGTAAATATCTTGTTAATTAATTAGTAAATGATAATTAGTTATTAATTGGAAATTAATATGTGTTAATTAGTTAATTTATGATTACATCAATGTAATAATATTAATTGTTATTAATTCATTAATTGATATTTATATTAATTGTGTTTTTTTATATGTGTAGTGAGTTGTGTGTTAAAGGGGGAGTAGTGTCGGAAGTAATTTTTACCCCCATGCTATCCAACGCTTTCCCTACTGTTGCACCTTCTGGAGTGGGAATAGTAATTTTTACCCCTACGCTATCCAACGCTTTCCCTACTGTTGCACCCTTTGGAGTGGGAATAGTAATTTTTACCCCCACGCTATCCAACGCTTTCCCTACTGTTGCACTCTCTGGAGTGGGAATAGTAATTTTTACCCCTACGCTATCCAACGCTTTCCCTACTGTTGCACCCTTTGGAGTGGGGATAGTAATTTTTACCCCTACGCTATCCAACGCTTTCCCTACTGTTGCACTCTCTGGAGTGGGAATAGTAATTTTTACCCCCACGCTATCCAACGCTTTCCCTACTGTTGCACTCTCTGGAGTGGGAATAGTAATTTTTACCCCTACGCTATCCAACACTTTCTCTACTGTTGCACCCTCTGGAGTGGGAATAGTAATTTTTACGCCTACGCAATCCAACGCTTTTCCTACTGTTGCAATATGTGGAGTATGTATATATATTAATTTATATGTAGAGTTTTTAATTTATTTTGAATGTATATGTATTAGTTATTACATTTTTTAATATGTCTTAATGTTTACATTTATAGTTTGTTAAATGACATATATTTTTACATTATTTTTACATTATTATTAATACATTTAAAAAAACGATATTTTTGTACTACCATATTTTTTTCCGATATTTTTGTACTTACCTTTATGTAGATAGATATTTTTGATGTCGATATTTTTGTGTCGATATTTTTGTATGTCTATATTCTGTCTGTCGATATTATGTCATAGATTCGATATAAGTATACCCATAGGTCGCCCCAGGGGTCCTTCCTTGCTGTATTACTGTGACTGCCTAAGGATGACGTTAGGCATGAACTTTATACATAGATTTTATACAGGAGATAGCAGTCCTGTTGTGTTTCCAAGAACCCTCATACATAATGTATGAGATTTTGAACTAGGGAAAACCCGCTTTCTGAATGCAGTGTAATATCTAGATAAAAGGTCAGTACCTGTAAACCGTGACAAATGTAATGTTTGGAGAGCATATAGGTGAAGGGCAACAAATTTACTGAGGCCTATATTATAGTACTTATATGGAATATAACAAACGACTTAGTCTCACGTATATGCTCTGGTAATTATGTTCTTTCATCTCACGATTTCAGTGTCTTGTATATTACATTACAATTTTTTTTTACATGAGTGACTTTCCTATGTTGTACTTTAAAAAAATGTTTTTAAAAAGATTTTATTCAAGATCCGAAGCCGCAAGATACATAAAGATACATACATACAATTCCATCATTACTTATGACACACTATGATAATGCAAAGAAAAACCATAATTCCTCATACTATACCATTACATCAAAGTAACAGACATGACAAATTAGATTGACCTAAATGCATTATCCTACCATATAATATTTCATGGCCCCACATACCTGTAGCCCTAGTTTTTCTTTTTCTATAGCCTTTAACATCGTATAGACTGTATTCCAAATCATAGACACTAAACAACTTGGCGCGCCACATTTCAAATGTGGGCGCTTCTTGTTGTAACCAAAAAGAAGCAATTGATATCCGTGCAACCGCCATAGCCAAAAAAATTAAATAACGATATTTATACAATAGTTTCCCCTGAAGCAATTCTTCATCAATCCCTAACAGCATCATAGCTTGAGATATTTTAACTGGGACCCCCATAATTCAGACAAAAAACCTCTATAAAGATCCTATCAGGGAATTTAGCGCAGTACAGGCATAGAACACATGTATAATATCTGCACTATCTGCTCCACAGTGAAATGACTTTCCATCATGCTGGGCTCCCCACTTCATCATTTTAACAGGAGTATGATACAAATTAAAAAAGTTTTATAATGTTGGCTTTTTAAATTAGCTGCCATAAAGATCCTCCCAGACAAATCAATAGACTTCTGCAGTGCGATTTAAGGGTTTCCCAGACGAATTCTCCATGTATTATTATGTTGTACTATTGCATCTTTTTATTGTGTACACTTTGATGGCTACCTATAATTGAATAAAGTATTTTCTACTACTAACTGCCAATGTTTTTAAATTTCTTTGCACTTGCACTTATATACACTTCTGATGAATTTATTGATTGCTTGTACTGGAACTGAATATAATGCCAAATGCTACTATATCACCCGGCTTATAGTACTGTATATGTATGGGTTCCCTGCACCTGCACTTTCAGATATCATATAAAGTGTTTCTACCAGGATGGTATGGAATACCGTACCAAATGTGTTAATGCCACCCAGTTGATCACACTGCATATATTTTAAAGATGTACCATTATTGTTTTTAATTGCTTTTTAAAGTTTTAAATTATTGTAAGGCTGACTGCTGAAACAATATATAAAATAAGCTTGAAACTTGAACTGTAAGTGTCAGCCCCTTCCATTCTCACCTGGCCAGGAAGACCCATTAGAGTGCTGATGAGTGCTCAGAATGCAGATGAGCCTCACCCTCCTGTGTTTGTAGCTTTCTAGAGGGAATGTCCAAAGTGTAGCTGTCACCCAACCCATAAGTGTATTGAAGACAGGCTGTCATTCACAAAGAGCAGTAAGTCCAGGGAAATGTCCACTGTCTAAAAGTTGCATTTTAAAAACAGTATTGTGAAATCCAACTACCCCAGTAAGGCGGATTTATAATTACAATTCCAAACATATAAAACATGAAAAAGCGACTCCTCTCGGATCAGGAATTACAGCTTAAAAGTGTATTAAGGAATTCCCAATGCTTGTCTATGAGTGGGGTAGGCCTCACAGTAGTGAAATATGAAATAGGCTGTTTGTCACAACCAGGACATGTAAAACATAAAGGTACATGTCCTACCTTTACTTATATAGCCCCCTGCTCTGAGGGTTAATTAGGGCCTAGCTTTTGGGTGACACATGTGTAATAAAAGGGGAGTTTAAGGCTTGCACGTAGTGTTAAAGGCCAAGTTGAAGTGGCAGTAAACTGCACACACAGGCATTGCAGTGGTAGTCCTGGGACATGTTTGAAAGGCTACTTGAGTGTGTGGCACAATGAGTGCTGCAAGCCCACTAGAAGCATTCAATTTACATGACTTGGGTATATGGAATACTACTTTACAAGGGACTTACCAGTACAACAAATATGCCAATAAGGTATACACCAATGTCATCATATTGAAGGGAGAAGCATTTGCACTTGACCGGCAGTCAGCAGGGATAAAGTGCTCAAAGTCCTAAGGCCAATAAAAAGAATAAGCAAAACGTGGGAGGCAAAAGGCAAACAGTAGGGAAAAACACCACCCTAAGGAGACAGGTCTAAAAACCACAAAGTGACAACATGTCAAACAATTTGCCTAACACCAAATTTCTGAAGTTAAAACTATTTCACTGCGTAATAACATTTTACACCTCTAATATCAATATGTGAAAGACATCTCTGTTAGAGCAACACCAGTACTCTAAGTTTCTCACCTTGCTCTTTATAGGGTTGTTAAGATGAAAATGAATTAAAAAAACGACAGCTCCCAATGGCTATGCATCAGCTGATCACAACTACGCATTGTACACACTCCATCTTTATAAGTATACAGAGATGAATGTAGGCAGGCATATTCATGTGAATTGTAAGTAGTCTGAGCTGTCATTATTTGAAAATGATTTTCCAGGGTGGGTCCAAAGGCCATTGGATAAGAGACATTAGCCTCTATGAATTGAGGAAAAGCTTTAGAATAAAGCATTGTCAAATATGAAATGCCATCGGTTGACATTAAATCTGGGATGAATAAAAGGCCACGCAATATAAAATCAGGTAGGAAAACAGATGATAAGTCATATTCATAAAATAGGTATTAAGGGCAGCTAAACTTTACCTCCTTGCGGGAACTAAGTGTGACTTGGATTAAGAGCTGTAGGGCTATTTTGATAATATGAATCGCATCTTAAAAGGCGAATAAATGAAAAGAGCTTTATGTAATACATGAACTAATAGTAACGCCTTTTAGAAACGACAGAAGTGCGGTACTTAGAGCTACAGAAAACAAGTTACTACTAATATTACGGTCTCACTGTACCAATTATAAGGTGCAATAAATATCATTGGTCACCTAATCGCGAGGAAAAAGCTAATCGGTAGTTGCAAATATGTCTTTTAATTTCATCTGATGTTACTTATATTATGATGATTTACATCGTTTTCCTGATTCTGTGTGTTTCAGAATTCTACATTATTAAGCAGTTTGCATCTTTAACAGCGAACACATATGCGAAACAACAGTGATCTCTAAGATATTCTTTGGGGAAGTTTTAAAATCAAATAAAGTGACAAAACCTAGGGGCATATTTATGAGGTCTGACGCATCTCTGCAAATCAGCAGGGATGCGCTAGAACTGATGCGTCACGCAATTCCCTGCTTGCGGCACCACAGATGCGCCGCATTTACAATGCGGCGCACCATGGTGCAAGGAAGGGCAGATGCGTGACGCATCTTGTGGTGTACGTGTGGCGCATTGCTGGAGTAGCGTCGCAAGTGCGACGCAACTCCCGCAATGTACAGAGGCCCCCATACATAACGTGGTGCGTCACTCCTTACACCTGCTTCAAGCAGGCGTAAGGATTTGACGCAGCAGCTTTGTAAAACGGACTCAGTGAAATCTTGTAGATTTCACTGCGTCAGTTTTACGGGGCTTTCCTACGAGGGAACGCCCACCCTGCGACAGAATGCCCACATGAATCCTGACGCAGGTTTCATGTGGCGCAGGGCTTTACAACGTGACGCATCTGCCTAGATGCGTCACGTTGTAAATAGGTCGCAGGGATGCGCCACGTTTCCGCGCCGTTGCGTCATGCAACGGCGGCGTAAACGTGGCGCAACCCCAACATAAATCTGCCCCCTAATTTTTTGTGGAAACAGCTTTTTTTCACCTTAACATTTTTTCAGTCTCTTATATCATTTTCTTTCCAGCGAGTAAGAGAAGAAGAAAACTGTGATATAGCATTTTGAACAGTAGTAAAGGAACACATAGAAAAAAGTCAAAAAACTATTTGCTTAAGTATATGATTCTAGGGGGCAGATTTATGTTAACTGGCGCATCCCCAGGGATGCGCCAGTTAACATGCGCCACAGTGCGCCACAGCTCCGCCACCCATGGTGCGCCGCATTTATGATGCGGCGCACCATGGGGCAAAAACGGCACAGATGCGTGACGCATCTGTGCCGTAAAGGTGACGCATTGCTGGAGTTGCGTCGCAAGCGCGACGCAGCTCCAGCAAGGCTCGGGGGTGCCCCATCTCCACAATGCTGCGTCAAGACCTACGCCTGCTTCAAGCAGGCGCAGGCTTTTGACGCAGCATTGGCCTGAAAGTGACTGAGTGAAATCTTATAGATTTCACTCAGCCACTTTTGCGAGGCGCACCTGCCCCGGAACGCCCACCCTGCGCCGGAACGCCCACAAGCGGCGCAGGGCTTTACAACGTGACGCATCTGCCTAGATGCGTCACGTTGTAAATCGTTCGTAGGGATGCGCCACGTTTACGCCGCCTTGCGTGACGCAACAGCGGCGTAAACGTGACGCAAGTGCCTCATAAATCTGCCCCTAGGTTTTAGCGCTTCCAATCCCCGCAGTCGAGCACCTTAATGATAAGCAATCCTTAAAATAAGATTGATAAACACTCAGACGAGTAGTTAACTCACATAATAGACCTCACTAGGGCTCATCAGTCACCTTCCTCTTCAAGGCTTCATTTTGCAGTACATCACCGTGCTGTCCTATAGCATAAGCACCCATAAATCTCTGCAAGGTATTGCTAAACACTAATGCTGAAAAAATGAATGAGAGCATGTCCCATGTAAAAGTTAAGGTGGATTTTGTGATCACCGGATAACATTTTAGGCCTGTTGAGACTTGCTCCTAGCCATAAATATTGATGCACATAATGATGCCATCTGTGCGGTTTTTATAACCGCTTCTTGTTTTGTATGAGTTGCAGTAACGATGATCTGCAGAGCTCGGTGACATAAATTAGCGATAATTGATATTGAGAGGCCAATTAGCATCAAATTACATACTGTAGTGTAAGGTTGGGGTACTTTGGTTTCCTTTTTTTGTGGTGGATTGTATTGTTTTGCAGCAAAAATTCAATATTCAATATAACAGGGACTATGTGCCTGGTTACGAGTTGTAAACTGCATGCAGCACAGGAATACGAAGGGGCATACAGCTAGATTCATCAAAGACCCGTTTTGCGAGTCTTTAATAGCGATTCATAAGGAATCGCTATTAAGGACTTGCAAAACGGGATTCATGTAGGAATTGCAAAAAATATTGCGATTCCTACATCTTCCTTATTTGCGATTAGCAAATTGCTAATCGCAAATAAGGAATAACTCCCCATTCATTCCTAAAGGCCCATAGGAGTGAATGTAGAGTTATTCCTTATTTGCGATTAGCAATTTGCTAATCGCAAATAAGGATGCAATTTCAAGGGTGCCAGGGGTGTCCAAAGGACACCCTGTAGCACCCCTGAAAAGCAAATGTAGCCAGATGTTGCTCACACACATGTCCAAAGGGCATGTGTGTGTGTAACATACCACTCAGAAAAATGCTCTAAAGTGCATTTTTCTGTGTTTTCGCTATTTACCACAAAGTTACAAATCGTGGTAAATAGCGGCCAGAAATAGCGATTTCGCTAATAGAAAATGGTTAATGAATTGCATTTTAGGAATCTCAAATAGGGATTCCTTATATGCAATTCCTCGCAAATATGCGATTTCGCTATCAGCGATTTTTGTATTTGGGATGATGAATCCCAAATGCAAAAATTGCACTCGCAAAGGGCCAGATTCTCAGAATCTGGCCCTTTGCGAGCCGATTTTTCTTTCATGAATCTACCTGTTAGTCCCTTCTGCCACCTGTGCACCACTTTTTATGCTACTCCAGCAGCGCATAGTGCAGACCCATATCTACCAGGGCACACATAGCCACTTTTTGTGACTTTCCTGACCTTTTAGACATGGTGTAAGACAATGCAGCTCAAGTTGCTGCGTTGCCTTACAATGCATCAGGGGGGCATTCCATGGGTGCTGTGCTGGGTTTTCCCATGTAACACCGATGGTTTTTGACACATTCCTCGATTTACCATGATGTGTAAACCTGGGAAAGCATCAAAACTGTACGCCTCCCCGGGTGAGGCGTAATTATGAGAAATATCTTTATTCCTCTTTGTTTTTCAATCTTTCTACATAGAAAGGGGAAAAAGACCCCCAGGAGAGTTTTTGTACAGGACGGTGTCAATTCCTGTACACAAACAATCCTCTCAACAACGCAGACCATGGTGCAAGGGTGCCTGCGTTGGCGCTAGGCACCAAATTGTGTGCTGGTGCATGCATGAAGGACAGGAAGGCAAAATATCTTGTACATACAGTTCATTCTTGCCCTTTCAAATTGACTTGCTTTGCTGCCCTATGCCAATTCCTTGTAAATGAGGTCCCAAGTTTGCAAGTTTCACAAGTTTCACTTTCAGCAGCAAAACTGTTTACCAGTTGGTGCTGTAAACCCAGGAAGAGCAGTAGCAGAGCACCCTTGAAATTGCATCCTTATTTGCGATTAGCAAATTGCTAATCGCAAATAAGGAATAACTCTACATTCACTCCTATGGGCCTTTAGGAATGAATGGGGAGTTATTCCTTATTTGCGATTAGCAATTTGCTAATCGCAAATAAGGAAGATGTAGGAATCGCAATATTTTTTGCAATTCCTACATGAATCCCGTTTTGCAAGTCCTTAATAGCGATTCCTTATGAATCGCTATTAAAGACTCGCAAAACGGGTCTTTGATGAATCTAGCTGTATGCCCCTTCGTATTCCTGTGCTGCATGCAGTTTACAACTCGTAACCAGGCACATAGTCCCTGTTATATTGAATATTGAATTTTTGCTGCAAAACAATACAATCCACCACAAAAAAAGGAAACCAAAGTACCCCAACCTTACACTACAGTATGTAATTTGATGCTAATTGGCCTCTCAATATCAATTATCGCTAATTTATGTCACCGAGCTCTGCAGATCATCGTTACTGCAACTCATACAAAACAGGTATGGGGATGCACTTTTTGAAGACTTTAAGATGGCTAGGCGTATTGAATGGGTTGGTAGAGGACCTAAAATCACCAACATTAGTAAAAAAGCTAATTAGCAAGCTTGGATCAGCATCTTTGAACCCAAATCGAATAACAGTCTTACCATTGGGTTTCTTTAACCAACCACCCTTACGGACTTTGAACTATCTGCATTAGTCTACACGGTCCTTCCTTTCCTCACAACCACTACCCCAACCGACAATCTGCATTGTAGAGCAAGCTCTTCCATCTGCATATCCTATAGCTTTGGCCAATCGGTTTGATTGTCTCCCGGATCTTACTGGGGTGGATTGACTAGGGGCCGTGGCACCAACTCGGGCTAATGTCGATACAACTGCCCTGGTAACCCCAGCCTTGACCCCTGAGAACTGTCCGGAAATAGCAGAAGACTTAGCTATTTCATCTGAAGTGGTGAGGCTAGCTTTAATAAGAAATAAGACAAATATGGACACCATAACTCCAACTGTAAATGGCAGACACAATTTGATAGATGAGGGAGTATTAAACCCTCTGACATCTGTGGTGCAGACTCCCTTGAGGAATAAGATTAATAAGGACTTCATCACAATTTATGGGAATAATATTGCAGTTTTGTGCTGGAATGTAGCGGGGCTTTGTAAGCAAAATATACCAGAGTGGTTAGAGTTTGCGGCAGGCTTTAACATCATGATGCTACAAGAAATATGGGCCATTGAACCTATACACTTTAATGGCCTTAAGGCTTTCCATTCTCCAGCCATTCCATCAAGACACGGTAGACTAAAGGGTGGCCTCTGCATTTACATATCAAATAAACTATCCTCCAATAATGTAACTGCAAACTCCTCCCATCAGTTTTATCAAAATGTACAGGTTGATATTTCTGCCTCTTTTTCGTTGATTTTAATCAACTTCTATAATAATGTTTGTAATTTAGATATACTGGAAATATTATGTCATCTTGATGTGGAGTTGGAAATAATATTGGATAAGAGATCAAATGATAACATTTAGATCTGGGGTGGGTGATTTTAATATTCAAGCTTGCCAACTGTCAGCTAACAAAGTCTGTGGCATGATTTCCCCTACTGTGGATGATGTCACTCACTTTTCCCATTCAGGATATGGCGAGAAACTTAATGAGCTCCTTTTTAAATTTGAGCTAGGTTTTAGCTATGAATTTGGAGGTAGCCCAGTTGCAGTACCCTGTACATTGATGGCAGCAGGGGAAAGAATGTTATTGATTTTCTTCTATTCCCTAAACGCTATTCACTTAGTCTTCTATTTCTTATTACATAACTTTCCAATGAGTGATCATTTCCCCCAGAGTCTAACGTTCGACACTAGCTCTCTAATCAATCAAGGTGAAGGGCATCATACCTTAGCTGCGGAGAATATAGTACTCTCCCGTTGGAATGGCTTTACCCTGCACTGGTCCATGGTTGACCCGTCTAGTTTTTTAGACCAACTAATTAGCCAGCAGAGAAGGGCTTTTGAGGTCTGCTTGGACGAGACTACAAAAGCTAGTAAGATTACGGAGGCCATTAACCAAATCAGCAAGGAGATTAAGGCTGGGTTAACCATCAACCAGAACAGAGGAGTTAGGAGAACCAAGAGTGATTTGATTATGCCTGTACTCAGGCACACAAAAAACTAAAGGGGGTCCTGAAAGAGATACCTAGGAATTTTACAGAAGTATAGAATTGCAGGCGGGTCTACAGGCTTGCTTAAAAAACTGCAAAAAGGTCTCAAGGAGGAGGCGTGGGATAACCTGCACGAGGCAAGCCTTAGTAAAGACTCCATGGCATTCTGGTGTGTCATAAAGTCTCCCTTCTAATAATGATAATAAGCCCAGAATTGAGGTCGCCATTACACAACAAGAATAGTAGCTTACTTTGCCAAATTATATATGGGTTTAACTGAAAATGGTCAAAATAGCTCTGCATCTGTGGTAGGAAATGTCCCCTCTGGGCCTACTTTTTTGTCGAAATACTTTGATTTTAACCTTACACTGGAGGAGGTGAATCGGGCACTTGGTTCAAGCAAGGGAGGACTAGCACAAGGCCCGGATGGGATCCAAATTGATATTTTCAAAAACAATACTGATCTCTGGGCCCCTATATTGACTCTGGTTTTTAAATTTTGCCAGAACGCTGGGTTTCCAAGGTCCTGGTCCGAATCCCATATTGTGACAATATTTAATAAGGGAGACAGTAACTGCCCCGCACACTACAGACCCATCTCTTTGCTGGATTCTCTAGTCACGGTGGTGGGTCGCATTGTGCTGGACAGATTACAGGAATGGGCAGATCGTAACAACATCATGTCGGACTTTCAATATGGCTTTCACCAGGAAATTGGGACCACTGAGCAGGCCATTAACCTAACTTTATTGGTGAGCAAGTATACAAATATAAAAGGGGGCAATCTGTTTTTGATGATTGTGAATTTGACCTCCACATTTGACTGTGCTGTTCATGATTAACTTTGGTCTATCATGACTTCAATGGGTGTCGATTGCACCATTGTTAATTTCCTGAGATACTTGTACTCAACAAGCTCAGCAAAGATTCACTTTGGTACGAGAGGTAAATGCACACGCTCGATTGGCATTACCAAGGGAGTCCATCAGGGGTGCATATTGGCCCCGTTTTTATTTAATTTATACATCAACAGCTTGGGAAGCACTCTTGTGAACTCTTAAATCGACTTGCCGCAAATCACCATCAGCCTGTACCAGCACTGCTATACACACACAACACGCCCCACCCCCCCATGGCTCTGCAGCACCTTTTAGAAACATTTGTACATTTTATGGAGAACCAGGGTTTATTAATTAATATAAGCAAAACTTATGTTATGAAAGATTGCCGAAAGTTATCTAAGCAGCGCAATATTTTAATAGGAAATGCGAATTTACCTCAAATGCCTACTTTTTCGTACTTGGATAATATATTTGATAGTGATGGCAATTCGAAAAGTGAAGTAAAATCGAGAAGGATGCAGTTGTCTAGATCAATCTCGGGCCTGTGCAACTTCTCAAGGAAACTGGGCTGCAAACACCCCAATGAAATGCTGAACATTTATAATGCTAAATGTCGGTCAATTGCGATGCAAGGTTATGATCTTTGGGGGCACCTAAATTTGGATTCATTACATCTGCTAGAAAACGGGCTTTTTAAAAATCTTGTTGGGCTCCCAATTAGTTCTTCCAATTGTGTGTGTCATGCGGAATTGGGTGCAATCTATTTAGAAGATCTGATAAGGGTGCAGCCAGCAGTCGCGGTCGGTAGGGGAGTACCTGCCGGGGAGGTGATGTGGGGAGGGGGAGGGGCAGGGTGGGGGTTAGTAATGCATGGATAATGGAGGTTTGCAGGTAAGTAAACATTTAAATAAATCAAACCAATTTCGTTGCACGCACTGCATCCCCAAATGCAATGCAGTGTGCGCACCGAAATTAGTTTGATTTATTTAAATGTTTACTTACCTGCAAACCTCCATTATCCACACATTACTAACCCCCACCCTGCCCCTCCCCCTCCCCACGTCACCACCCCGGCAGGTACTCCCCTACCGACCGCGGCTGGCAGCCAGTCCTTCTCTGGTATAAACTATGGACTTCGGACCATACGTGTTTTAATCGCGCGAATGCACAGGACTGTTGTGGCTCTGAGTATACTTTGAAAATACCATGGCTAAAATATATTAAGAATTTAAGTCTGATATTTGCCACCCAGAATATTATGATAATCAGAAACCTTGATGCATACCTCGAGGAAAGTATTAAAAAGAGAATGTTTAAATATCCTAGAGGAAAGGAGATAAACGTTGGAACTTGTCAAGCCTGCTGTACAGCATCACCAAATAGTTTTGACAAGTTTCACAATACAACCGTATTTAATCAGTGTTTTAAATGCCCAACACAGGTTTGTTTCTGACGTGCTTCAGGATGGACATCTTCCATCGTCTGACTAGTTTCCCCAAAACTAACAACTGGTCCTGTCAATTAATATGTTGTCCCTGTGATAAGATATCTAGTCAATCGACCATCCATTCACTATTTTCTGTGAATTATGTACTGACTTAAGGATCACTTTTATTAAGCCTTTACTGAAACCACTACATGTTAGACGATGTAGACCAGCTTATTTATTTTTGCAATTTCTTCCAAATTTGCTTACATATATGGCATTGTCAAGATTCTTGAGGGCTGTTATTACCAGAAGGAAGATATTAACTGACATGTTTTAAACTATGTTTGTTCTTATTGTACCTGTTTTTAAATCCTGACTAATGTTTATTGTATTGTAATGTATACTTTTATGATTCTGCATTTGAATCGAATAAAGATGATTTGATTTGATTGATTTATTGAACTAAAGGCAACAGAAGAACAGTTAGGGGTGGCAGAGCAAAAGAAGAACTGGGAAGCGAAGAGCAACAGAAGACTAGGGCTGGTAGAACAGCAGAGGAAGTGAGGATAAGCAATATGAAAAGAGTAAGCAACAAACAGAACTGTGGGTGGGAGATGTAAAGAAATGGCAGGGTGGGCTGGAGTGGCAGAGCAACAGAGTTACTGGTGGTGTATGAAAAGCAAGTGAGAAGCAGAACCGGGAAATAGTGGCACAACAGTGGGGAAAGTGGGGGGAAGCAACATGAGCAGCCGAGTTGGGCTAAAAAAAGGAAACAAAATAAGCACATAAGGGAGAGAGGACAAATTAAATGTACTCCTATGTAGTTCTGACAGAACGAAAAGTATTTTTCAGATTGAAATAGGTGGAAGGATGTAACATATCCAAACAAAAGCACTATACACCCCCATGTTCTAGGGGAGGGACAAACACCAGAGAAAGAAAAAAAGTCATAAAATAAGAAGAAAAGGAATGAGATTGATAAGAATGCAACCAACGTTAAGCAATGAGGTGACTCAAAGCCCACTCCACGCACTGCTATTGCACGTAATAGGACTTCCAACAACAGATAGCTATGGTTATCTGTAGATGAGACCTAAAAACGTAAGCCTCTAACATGATATCTAATCCATTTATTAAATTTAGGCCCAGATCCCAATCACTGTGGAATAGATGTTATTATTAATCCATCAATAAATACTATTACCCTGAAGAGGGTTATTTACTGGATGGGGAAAATACCTTCTTTTCAGAGGTCTCATGTTCTAGAAAATCTAAGTTTGTCATTTTCAACCATTTACACAAAAGACCAAAAATGTCTTTTATCTAGAACTGCTTCTCTCCCTGCTAGTCTCCAACATTAATCTGCATGCTTTTGACACAAAACAACCTTCTAAAACCCATCTGGGTTGAACAAATGAAGCATGAATAAATTTAACAACAATTTTATTCATCTTGGGCCGTATTACACAAGTGTCATGGGGCGCAATAGGCGTTTGCACCCGCTTTATGTGCCCTGGGACTCTTTGGTATTACAGAGGAGGCTGCAAATGCTTGTGCAGCCCCTTTTGTAATACTGATAGCACTGGTGCACATACAGTGTCAGCATTACCATTAGAGGACGTTCCGCCCTTTGCATAGGCTCTTAGCCACATGCAAATGAGGGAACCACTTTGCCTCCTTCATTTCTTAACATAAGTACAACTAAAACTGCTGAATTTCTATGGTTTTGTGTGTGTTTTGTATGGTTTTCTGTGTGGGTCCTGGTACCTTCAAACATGGGGGGAGACGGATTTGACCTCCTGAAGCATTTTTCAGTGATAACTACACATAATACAGTATGCAGTATTTGAACTTCTTGAGGAACACCCTGTTGCATTTTCCTATCAAGTGAATGTCACTATTTCTATATGTATCCTCCATATCAAAGCCAAAATTGTTGTTCTAGATGGAGTCCATGATTTGGTCTTTGAGGAATGCAGAAACAATTTTATTAACATGTTTCCTGGCTTTACCTCTCTCTGTAGATGTAATTCATTTGACCACTACCATTTCTGTCTTTGGCATATGTTAGGGAATACCAAGGCAGTGTGAGGGAAAAGTGCCATTAATTGACCAAATGTATCTTTCATTAGGATTTCCGGTCCTAACCCAATAAGTGTGCCTAGGTCATTGCCATCACAGTGAACAAACATGAGATCTGGATGTTTGCAATTTGCAATGCTTTCAACCAAAAGCAGCAATAAAATGTCACTTTAACCTTCTCTGGCCAACCCAAGTAATGTCCGCATTATATAAACCCAAGTACCTGTAAATGCCACTCTTTCTAGCACACTCTCTAGCCAAAAACACAAAGCTATGACCCTAAATCCACCATCTAACCATTTTGAAGGCAAGGAGGAGTAGCACACAGGAGAACCCTGGAGTTGAATGAGATAGTTTTCAAAATGCAAGGCAGTTAAAATAGGGGACGGGACCTAATTAAAAAAAAATGCAATGTTGATTGGATGGTGTAAATATGCAGGTAGCTTTAATTAGATAGTGATTTAAAGAAAATGGTAACTAGATCTGTGATTTACTCTGAAACAATTATGCTGTTTAGGATATGCTTAATTGTTGACACATTCAGGGACTCCTGTGGTTGAGTTTCAGAATATGAGTAAGCGGTCGTGGAAATTTGTGGTTGGTTGCATTGGACTATCACTTGGTGCAGGAGTGATTATATGGTGGTGTGATTAGTTCTAGGAGTTGGTGTATGGATGATGTCATCCGTGATGTCATTTGAGATATCATGAGTGATGTTACTGACCATGTCATGAGTGATGTAATATGTGAAGTCATAACAAGTGAATTCCGGGGGCCTAAACTGCTGGACAGAATTACACCAAATTTGGCAAAAAGGTAGATTTCATTACGTAGAATTGTGCTTTTTGTTATTTGATAACTATCCGTTCCGTTGTTGTTGAGAAATGTATGAAAAAAGAGTTAGTAATATCTGTGGGTGCGATGGATTCTTGATTAACTAGCAAGATCGTGCAGGGAAACGTGGAGCTTTGATTGCCACTTCAGCCAGAAAGTGTTGGCAGCCATTTTGGAACTCAGCTTCAGCCAAGTGGCCCCAAAAAATACTTGTTCTTAAAAGGTGGCAGAGTAGGAATACCCTCACCCTATAAAGTTGGTCCTGGGGTCCCAACGACCTTGATTGTCAAAAAAAGCCTTAGAATAAAAGTACTGCGAAATCGCAATATTCTTGAACTCTCAGGCTTGTTTTCAGTTAACCCCCGGGTGGGCCATGCTTATGAAAGCCCTCAGGGATCTCCCCAGGGCATTGTTTTTTAGGCATTAAGGGGGTGCCCATGTGGCAACTCAACAGGGCTAATGTTCAAAAAACGAATGCAGCAGAGGCACCCCTACAGCCCCCAAGGAACACCACCTCCACTGGGCACTTACCAATATGTATGCAGATGCTCAGGAAGCGCCACCTCTCCAAGGTTACACTTAAAATTAATGGGGGGGGGGCGAGATTGCCTGCCTGAGGGACCGTCACCTCTCAGGACTAGAGATCAAATTAATGAGGGGGCCCATAGAGCCTCCGAAGCTGCTCTGAGGAGTGCCATCTCCCTGGAGCTAATTATAAAATGAATGGGGGGGGTCTTCATGAGCCGCCAGAGCATTTTGCACACAGTCTTGGCTGTATGGAGTGAGCTCTGAGTACATGGCTTTCGTTTGGTCACATGTTGCATAGAGCTCACATCCACTGAGAGCTCCCAGTCAAAAGCATACAACTATACACTGTGGGAAAAAAATATAACCTTGATCAACAGCCTTTGGACAGACTGCTTTCTTAGATTTCACTGAACAGAAACTTTGGCCATTCCCAGCATTCCCAGCATTCTTAGGGCATGGCCGCTGATCCAGGTCCTACGAGCAGGAGAAAAAGATTATGATAAAAACACAGGGCACATTGTTTGACTGGTGTACAAGCCATGGTATTTTTTCCCATGCCTATATAGTTTTCGGTACAGGTCCTAGGACCCTGCACAGCATATTGTGCTCACAGGGCATTATGACTATCCAGGACCTATGTTTGTTCACCTGATTTAACTGCACATTGGTTTTCATGGTCAACCAGTGTGTAGGTGAAGGGCGGGACCTTTTCCCATGCACTCACACTATGTAACCTTGATTTACTATACACAGTCTTGACCACAAGCATACTTCTCAGGATGCATGTGGTGGGCTTTGGTCATGCCCTTCTTGAGCCCCCAGAACCCGGTGTGCATAGCATTTGGTCATGCCTGCAGTGCTTAGGGCACAGGCTTTTGGTTTTGACCAGGTCACGAATCCAGCCCCCTTGTTCTTCTTCACATAGCCAAAATAGCATTTAGCCATGGCTAGTAAACTGAACCGGGAGTCACTTTTGGCAAAACAACGCATCAGGTTAACCTGTCTAAAGGGCCTGTAGAGCACATAATTAAGCCATGTGCAATGAAACTATGGTTCAGGGTCTGTCATGTCGCCATAACATGTGCCCCTGGTCAGGCAATCAGTAGAGCCCAATTTTTGTTTGTTTTGTTGAACTGGGTAAATGAAACATTTTGTGCTCAAAATATTTAAACTCTTATTGCAGTTTAAAAAGTAGCATACATTTATTTGGCAACTTATTCTTTTGTCATTTGTTTAGATTGATTTATAGTACAAGAGATCACAGATTTTGTAAAGCTAATCGAGTATTATAGATGTTCTTTATTTGATTTGAATACATTTGCATTAATTGATAAATGTTATTCCCAACAAGAAGAAAAACGCTCCATATTAAACAAAATTTTAGAACCAGAAAAGGAAAGAGGAAACTACAGGTATGGATACATGTTGAGAAGTGTTTAGAAAAACAATACTGTTTTAAAAGAACATTAAAAAAAGTGATAAACAGTAGCCCTATATACATTGCCGCAGAGTACTCCATAACTTGAGGGAGTATTCCATAAGAGCCCACCTCTATCACTAAAGGCCTCGTGCAGGAAAGGCCTACATTTTACGCTGTAATGCATCTATTTAAAGTTAAAAGAGAAAGGCGCAATATATGCACGTTTGCCCTTTGACAACTGGATTTAACTGACAAACGAAATTCCTTTTTTGGGAAGATAAAGGCAGGCATCAATCACAAAGCAAATTCAGCACACTAACATGCAAATTATCATGGCTAAGGTACTTCCACAAGAAATATTTGACATTAATCAGAAATATAAAGCAACTAAATGGCACACGAATTACTTGCTCCCATAGTAAAATGTGTGTTATTGTATTCCCCTATAGC
Organism: Lissotriton helveticus; assembly: GCF_964261635.1. NCBI lineage: Eukaryota > Metazoa > Chordata > Amphibia > Caudata > Salamandridae > Lissotriton > Lissotriton helveticus. The sequence goes on from NC_136065.1 coordinate 531,768,948, forward strand.
ATGTAATGTATTTCTTTTATGTGCAGTTTGGGAAAGGTGGGCGCTGCCAATGGATATCACAGTGTTTGATAGGTAGAAAGTGTATAATCATATGAAACATCTTTTCTGAAAGTCTTTTATTCCAGTTAAAATAAGTAAACTACCATATTGAGGAGAGGTAACTACAATAATTTGCATTAAACAACATACATGATTTTCACCTGAAAGCAGGGGCTCAGCGCGGGCCACTGCGGTGCACGAAGTCCATTCTGGTCAGGGGGCCCCATTCAGATCAGTATCAATGAATGTTTGTGAGATATGGGAGACCCAGAGGCCTCTCATCACATTTTGCGGGAGGGGGTGCTCATAATTAGAGTTACGCCTCTGCCTCAAAGTCTGCATAATAGAAAGTAAACATTCATCAGGAAGGAGCGAAAGCATATTATCTGTAATCATGCATTCCGGTAGGTGCCTGTTTTATGGCTTATTTAAGATTTTCCGTTCGATCATGTAGGCACAAAGTACAAGGTGATATCATGTGAGCGTTTGTGGAGGAACGCACAGCATCTTACTTCGAACAACCATTCAAAGCCGTGTCAGAGTTCTCAAGATAATCACCCAAACTGCTGAACTCAGAGGCATGCAAAGCGAAATGAGAGCGTAATTGAGACTTTTTTTTGGTTGACTTAGAGACCTTTTTTTGGGCTGAAAAAAAGCACACAAAGCAATGCGACAAAATAATTTTGCAGACTGCTTTTTAAAAACTCCTGCTGATGTGCTCTTACCTTTTGAGACAAAACCACTTAGTAAGGCTAAAACTCGGAAGCGAGTCATTCAGAGTAAAAATGCGTCTCCTGCATACATTTTTTTCTGTGTTCTGACTGATCCACGCTGCGACCTTTGAAAATAATCTCAGTTAATGGTGTTCTTTACTACCATGGCCAGATGAAAATACAGCTTTTTCCGAGAGCAAATTTAGCAATGTTTAGAGTGTTCAGTTTTGCCATTTCGAAAGCCAAATCCATAGTGTTTTTGATGACTTTAAGAAGACCGATAATACCACAAAATAGTGCGTGATAGCATTAACATTCAACTTATGGAAATACAGACACATACACAAAGTGTGTGAAGGTGGTCTCTATTTAAAGTGGCATAGACTGCAAAAACATGTGGACTGGCATTCAGCAACGAGTAATAAGCGGTGGCTGGGATTCATTCAAGTATTCCACCCATCACTTTTTTTCGTTTTTCAAAGTGAAATTTCCTAAATGTGAAGGATATGTCTAGAAGTGGACCCTTGGATTCATGCTCACTGTGTCATTGAACACAACCTGGACCTCACTGATGAGACCCAAACCTCGCAGCCACAGGGTGCTAACAACTGACCTCTACTGCTTCCTCTGGGCATCGCATGCAGGAGGTGAAAGATATCCAAACGGAACCCAATAAATAGGAACCGCTCATAAATAGATAAAAACCCCAGAAGATAAGGCTCAGCAGTTAAAGTTGTCTTTAGCAATAAGAATTTGCGGACACTAGGTTTGGCCCGCCACCTGGAAGACAACAACATCTTGGACCCTTCCCAGTCCGAGTCAAATGAAACCACAACACCGAGACAGCCCTCATCGCCGCCACAGACGACATCAGGCACCAACTAGACAATGGCGAAACATCAGCCCTCATCCTCCTGGACCTGTCGGCCTTCGACGCGGTCTGCAATCGCACTCTAAAGACACGCCTCTTAGAAGCCGGAATCCAAGAGAAGGCCCTTGACTGGACCACATCCTTCCTCTCCGGCAGAACTCAGAGCATTCGCCTCACACCCTTCCGATCCGAAGCCACCAAAATCATCTGCGGTGTCCCCCAGGGCTCATCCCTCAGCCCGACATTGTTCAACATCTACATGGCCCCCCTCACATAAGTGGCCAGCCAGCATGACCTCAACATCATCTCCTATGCCGACGACACCCAGCTCATCCTCTCCCTCACCAAGGACCCACACACCGCCAAAAACAACCTCCAAGAGGGAATGAAGGCCGTCTCCGACTGGATGAGGAGCAGCCGTCTGAAGCTGAACTCGGACAAGACGGAGGTACTCATCCTCGGGCCCACCCCCTCAGCCTGGGACGACTCCTGGTGGCCAACCACACTGGGAGCAGCACCAACACCCACCGACCATGCACGCAACCTAGGATTCATCCTCGACTCCTCCCTCTCCATGTCTAAACCGGTCAACGCCATATCCTCCTCCTGCTACAACACCCTCCTCATGCTCCGCAGGATCTACAAGTGGATATCGATCGAAACAAGAAGAACGATGCCCTCGTTAGCAGCAGACTGGACTACGGCAACGTACTCTATGCAGGAATCCCAGCCAAACACCTATGTCGACTATAACGCATCCAAAACGCCTCCGCCCAACTGATCATCAATGTCCCCCTCCGCAGCCACATCACCCCCCACCTGAGAGACCCACACTGGCTCCCCGTCGACAAGAGGATCACCTTCAAGCTCCTCACCCACGAACACAAAGCACTCCACAACGCCGGACCAGCCTACCTGAACAGCAGACTCAGCTTCTACACCCCACCCGCCAGCTCCGCTCCGCCAGCCTCGCCCTCGCGGTTGTCCCCCGCATCCAACGAACGACCTCCGGCGGCAGATCCTTCTCCTACTTCGCCGCCAAAACCTGGAACATCCTCCTTACCCAAATACGGCAGACCCAATACCTACTCACCTTCAGAAGACTCCTCAAGACCTGGCTCTTCGAGCAGTAGCAGCACCCCCCTCCCCTCAGCGCCTTGAGACCCGCATGGGTATGTAGCGCGCTCTACTATGATTGATTGATTGATTGATAGGTTTCTGCAATTCCACCTATTCCATTTCCAATTTCCTACGACTGTTCAAGGATTCCCTGATTAACCCCACATCCTTTTTCGTGATTAACTCGGGATTAGTAAAAAGATCAGCCCGCCCTAGCTTATCAAAGCTGCTCTTAATATATCTAAGCCAGGGTATGCTGAGCATGTTGTCAAGGGTCATACAGTCTTTTAGAATCAGCGGTGTTAAAATAAATTTCTTGTTCAACCAACTGTTTAACCAGAACTTGAGGAGGCGAAGTGCCAGGGTATCACATAAATAGGGCACCCCCAGTTTCTCGTGTACTACCATATTGGACAGACCGCGTGGAACACCCAACAGCTTTTTCAATAAGGTGTTCACCACCACCTGTAAAGCATCTGTGGAGAAATACCCCCGTATTTCGCTCCCGTAGGCAGCTAAAGCTACACTCTTTACTTGGTATACTTTCAACAGGGCGGCAACAGGTCTGTTTCCTAGTTTATAGGCAAAATTAAATACGACTCATTTAGTTGAAAGGCAGGCCTAAAAAGAAACAAAGTAGCAATCGAATATCGGCAAGTTTGTAATTATGGATTTGCAACATTTTTGGAAATCACCTCGGTGACTGTATGATGATGATGAATGATGTAATATGTGACATCAACAGCAGTGGATTGCGGGTGCGCGATATATAGTTAGTGCAACTAACTATATATGGAATTTCAATGGTTTTGTGTGAGTAAAATAAGGTTTTTTAAATGCTAATTCCTAACGATATATGGTCTATAACCTATGGTTTTTTCAGTGAATTTTCAAGGTTTTGTACATGCTAATTCCTAACTATATATGGTCTATAACCTATGGTTTTTTCAGTGAATTTTCAAGGTTTTGTACATGCTAATTCCTAACTATATATGGTCTATAACCTATGGTTTTTTCAGTGAATTTTCAAGGTTTTGTAAATGCTAATTCCTAACTATATATGGTCTATAACCTATGGTTTTTTCAGTGAATTTCAATGGTTTTTTAATAGCAAATATCATAAGCTGTCGAATGTCAAGTACGTGGTAAGTAAAAACATTTTCATGTTTATGCACACTGATCTGCTTTGAATGCTGCCCCCCCCCTCATTTCTATTAGGAGTACTCTCTCTTTGCAGATAGTGAAAGGTAGTTAACGCAGGCCTTTGCCCCCGTTGTAATACGTCGTGCCTGCTTCTCTCTCCATTTGATTGATTGTTATCCAAGCATTTACTGTTTTAGAATTGGTTCTCTTTGGTTCATTCTCTATTTACAAACAAACACAGAGTCGCAATACTCTGTTTAGTCTTTGCAGATAACGAAAAATCGTGTAAAAAAACAAAAGGAATCGAGCAAAATCAGTAGGCCACTAATGGGATCTCTTTTTGACCTCGCTAAAATAGAAACATTAGGAACAACCCCTCATGACAAATACGAAACTAGTGAGATGAACTAAACTCCACACCATGATGGCTGCAATACAGCTCGGCTCCGCCACCCACCCCGCCCAAAATAACGATAAAGAGCGGCTGCCATGATTGCTCGCGGAATGGCCACGACGGAGCTACGAAATGGTGGTGCTCTTATGCTAACCCCAGCTTCAGTCTGAAACATCCAGAAACACTGTAGACTACCAATTCGATCAGTTCCGGTAGCGCCCCAACGTAACCCGGTAGAGAAGAACTAGCCCTCCCCTCTTTAACTGATGGTTCTTGTTGCCTATCCCTTCTGTTGTCATTTAACAGAACTATTTAGCCTGCTGAAAGGGGTTGTGTTCCGACCGCTGGTTGGTGGAGACATTTCGACTATATTCTGGACCTGCGTTGTCGCGTAATGCGTCATATGACGCGCCGCGTTAGCGCATCCGGAAGTGATCCGGGGCGCGACGCGCAGCGCGTAACGTAAGCATAACAGGTCATGTGACTTGTTAATAAAACTTTTCATTGGATCATTTTACTTTTCTTATTCTAATGATGAAAGGCTTGGTCATATGACCTAAAAATTACGCTTTTTATTACTTCCGAACATTATTTTTTCTTAAACATATATGTTATAATGTTCCAGGCTAATGTACTTTCCCGGAAAATTTACAACTGTCCTGCAAGTAAAATATATTCTTTTTTCGAGAAAAAGGGCGTTTCTTCGTCCCATGACGGAGCCGTTGAGCAAAAGAGGGTCGACCTGCTGTCTTAGTTGCCGATACGCCTGAATATGAGATTCTTATCGATCACTTTATGTTGCAGGAGTAGAAAACACAACAGCCCTTGACCATTTATCTTTACTGCGTTCCTGCGTATTATACCTTTTACCCTTCATGTAATTGGTCTGCTTTATTTCACTTGCCTTTTACTGATTCTAAAACAGTGACTATTATTAAAAACTTTACCAATGTAAATACTACTACCATGTTTTCTTTTAAAAACCTTTATTGTGAAAATGTCAGCATACAAATACGGGCCTATAACCACGTGCGCCGGCCACGGAGCAAACTGTAATCGTATATGATGAGGAGACATTTACACTGTAGAGGAACATAACGGGCGGGCCATTAGGTTGCAAGAACTAAGGTGTCTAACAGTTGCGGAATCGGTGGACGTACATTTTATAATTAAAATACGACAGGGCCAGTTACAATAAAATTATCTAGATATACATTTGCGGGCAAGTACCATGGGTGACGTTAATTCGAACTTTCAATAGTACAGTAATCAATAACACATCACAACTTAATATCAATAGAGATGTCGAAATATTCAATCTATTCTCGTCCCCGCCCGCCATGTGCTTCAAAACTGCATACGTATCTCGTGATATCAAGGTTGTACAACAAGTACACAACAAGGAGTTACGAGTCCCATTTATTCCGGCGCCATTTTGGGCGAGGACGGGCAGGTCCAGGATATAGTCAAAATGTCTCTACCAACCATCGACTATCATGATGTTCATATGCTGTATTTATTAGAGTAACACTCATCTGTCCACATGAAATTAATTTGCCACAATCTAAACATGTCATTTTAATCTTTCCAAAGTTCTTCTAAATATTTGGGACCGTTTCCCTTGCCTCTGATGCTGTCAGTGCCACTTCTTTGATGAATGTACTGGCAGGTCGGGGGTTCTTCTCCAAATCTCTCTTTTATGCAGCACTATAATTAATCGGTGCCACCTCTCCATATGACGATGCATGGTATAGTTACCATAACTATATTTTTTTTCGGTTCCTCTGGAGAGTACATCGTGGCAGATGAAGCGTGTAACGTACCGGGCATTTACCTTTTTTTGCATGTAGAGGAAAGGAAAAAAAATTCAAGCGTCCGAGTTCTAAGGTGTCCCAGGGCCATTTTAGTGGACCAGGCCCAAATCCAAAGAACAGGCCGCCATTTTGAGAGTCCTGTTGCAGCCGCCTGTCGCTGTAGCATCAAGAGCGGCCGAAACTCAGCTGAATGGCAACTGAAACGGTAAAGGGGCGCCCCACTACAGCAGACGAGCCTCCACCTAGGAAGGCCCGTTCACGCCGCCCCCCCCCCCCCTTCGGGCACCCCACGCCGTTATTCGGAGCAGTATTGTAGGATGGCCACACCAGTGCAGCAACTTGCTAGACACCACCTCGGTGGTAACCGAATCTCAGCGCCTTGTGGTGTCCTCTAGTCAGAAAATATTGTTGCGCTGCCTTTGGCCCCATTCGCACATCGGTCCGCTACTGACGCCACCTCACAGGCCAACGGGGCGCCCCACGCCGACTTTCAGCATTGTAGGATGGCCACACCAGTACGGCAACTTGCTAGACACCACCTCAGTGCCATCCGGATCTTGGCATCTCAGCGCCTTGTGGTGTCTTCTATTCAGAAAATATTGTTGCGCTGCCTTTGGCCCCATTCGCACATCGGTCCGCTACTGATGCCATCTCACAGGCCAACGGGGCGCCCCACGCCAACTTTTACCATTGTAGGATGGCCACACCAGTGCGGCAACTTACTAGACACCACCTCGGTGCCATCCGGATCTTGGCATCTCAGCGCCTTGTGGTGTCTTCTATTCAGAAAATATTGTTGCGCTGCCTTTGGCCCCATTCGCACATCGGTCCGCTACTGACGCCATCTCACAGGCCAACGGGGCGCCCCACGCCGACTTTCAGCATTGTAGGATGGCCACACCAGTACGGCAACCTAGACACTACCTCGGTGCCATCCGGATCTTGGCATCTCAGCGCCTTGTGGTGTCTTCTATTCAGAAAATATTGTTGCGCTGCCTTTGGCCCCATTCGCACATCGGTCCGCTACTGGCGCCATCTCACAGGCCAACGGGGCGCCCCACGCCGACTTTCAGCATTGTAGGATGGCCACACCAGTGCGGCAACTTACTAGACACCACCTCGGTGCCATCCGGATCTTGGCATCTCAGCGCCTAGTGGTGTCTTCTATTCGGAAAATATTGTTGCGCTGCCTTTGGCCCCATTCGCACATCGGTCCGCTACTGACGCCATCTCACAGGCCAACGGGGCGCCCCACGCCGACTTTTACCATTGTAGGATGGCCACACCAGTGCGGCAACTTACTAGACACCACCTCGGTGCCATCCGGATCTTGGCATCTCAGCGCCTTGTGGTGTCTTCTATTCAGAAAATATTGTTGCGCTGCCTTTGGCCCCATTCGCACATCGGTCCGCTACTGACGCCATCTCACAGGCCAACGGGGCGCCCCACGACGACTTTCAGCATTGTAGGATGGCCACACCAGTGCGGCAACTTACTAGACACCACCTCGGTGCCATCCGGATCTTGGCGCGTTGTGCTGCCTTCGGCCTATTCGCACATCGTTCCGCTACTGACGCCGCCTCACGTGCCAACGTATTTTCTCCGCATTTTATACCCTATGCCGCATAACAGGTCATGTGACTTGTTTATAAAACTTTTCATTGGTTCATTTTACTTTTGGTTTCCTAATGATGGAAGGCTTGATCATATGACCTAAAAACAACACTTTTCATTGGATGAAAACTTGTTTTTTTCCCAAACGATGAAAGCCCCACCTTGTTTCTGGATGTTTCAGACTGAAGCTGGCGTCAACATGAAAGCACCACCATCTCGTGGCTCCGTCGTGGTCATTCCGCGAGCAATCATGGCAGCCGCTCCCCACCAGAAGCCTGCAGGAGTCGGGGGCCCCCAAAACTTTTGTTGAATCCTCAAGGCGGAGGGGACGCTTTCGAGAATGGGGTCCAAGACCTAGCAGACAAGCGTGCGATTTCCAAGGTGTCCCAGGGCCATTTCAGTGGACCAGGCACAAAAAGGAAAGAGCCTGCCGCCATTTTGAGAGTCCTGTGACAGCCGCCTATCCCTGCACCGCAAGAGTGGGCGCAACTCAGCTGAATTGCGGCTTTTGACACAGTGGACCAAAAGCGGACGGAATGGCAACTGAAACGGTAAAGGGGCGCCCCACTACAGCAGACGAAACTCCACCTGGAGAGGCACGTTCACGCCACCTCCCCCCCCCCCCCCCCCCGGGGCGCCCCACGCCGTTATTCGGAGGGCGGCAACTTACTGGACATCACCTTGGTGCCATCGTTCTGCTGCCTTGGAACTATTCGCACAACAGACCGCTACTGATGACCCACCCCCTGCGACGCCCCAAGCCGGATACCGAAATCAGTGCGGCACCCAGGCAACATCACCTGGGTGCCGTCCAGAAATCTGGACGTTGTGCTACGTTGGGACTATTCGCACAGCCGACCGCTACTTCCTTCATTTTCCCTAAAAATGTTTAAATGTTTTTACTGTTTTTGTTTTGTTGTATATATTTATAAGTTATTAAAGTTTTATAATCTTACTACTTTGTTGGAGTGCTATATATTTTTAATGTGACACATAATTGTAAAAACTTTGATGTACAAAGAGTCATCCCTGGAATCTTCCGCTTCAGGCTCGGTCCCCTCCCCAATCACAATACAGGATGGTTTTCAGATAGTAGGAACGCGTGTGCTGTGACGGATCTCATCGGGTGTGGGCCTTGATCTACTATAACTCCTTTGAAGAGGGGTGATTATTTACAGCTGGGGCCATAAACTACATCTGCAGGGCTAGCTGATAGCCTAGGACCGGCCTGGACAATCGGACACAGAGGAAAAGGAGTGTCAGAGGGTGCGGTAGTGAATAGGGCGAAAGGGAGGTGTCGGGCGGGCACAGGGTGTGATTCTCAGGGAAGAGCAGCGCAGATGGGAGGAGGTTTATTACCCATGCATAAGACAGAGAGCGGGGGTGACCAGTGCCTGGGGGAGATGCTTGCGAGGGTGGGGAGCCATGCTAAGGATCGACAGCGTAGAGAGAGTGGGTCTGGTCAAGGCATCTAAAATGGCTGCCGTGCACGACAAAAGTGTGGCATTTGAAAAAAGGTGGTGCAGACAATGTTTTTCAACACTTCCTGATTTCCTTCGAATCGAACGTTAACAGACGTTCGGGCATATTACCAAAGTTAAGCGATATTTATCCCTAACGATGCTTAGCAACGAATTTTTTACCGCTAAGCATCGTCAGAAATTATCGCAGATAAACCTTGCTATTATCAAGGTTTATCGCAAATGCGATGAAAAACGACCGCAATGCATTAATATCGCTGAAAAGTCAGCGATATTCATGCATTACCGAGCTAATGCTCTTAGCCATGTTATCCACCTCCCATTGGATAACATGGCTAAGAACTGCTCAGGGCAGGTGTTACTTTTGGAGATATTCGCGCTTAGCGCGAATATCTCCAAAAGTTGGTAATAGGAGATAGCGATGTTAGCGACTGTTTCCAGTCGCTAAAATCTTGGCATGCCCACTTTGCATGTCATTAGTGATAAATATCACTGACATGCAAAGTGGAGCCCAAGATGGTCGCTATCTCCTACTAGCGGTCGCTAACTGGTGTTAGCAACAGCTAGGTAATACAGAGATAATTTTATCTCCGCGAAGCGGAGCGCTGTTACAGATATATATCTTTTTTTGAACGTTAATTTCTCAAAATCCACTGGAGCACATATATTGAGACCTAGCAAAGGCACATCGGGCTACCAGTCCCTACAATTTTGCCAAGTTTCGTGCAAATCCATTCAGCCGTTCGATTATTATTATTATTTTTTTTTTTGCCCCGCGGGGCCCTTTTAAAACCTCCACATCAAACCTAAGAGGTCAAGGAGGATCTACTATGCCCCCTTATGGTCATTTGCCCCTTCGCTTTGGCCTCCTCTTGTCTCTCGATCCTACAGAGAGACAAGATGGCGGCCGCTACGGACTGTTTGGAATGTTTACAGACGCCGGAGAACCAATCAGCTTCGCAAAGCTCCGTAACGCGAAAAGTACGCGAAGCGGAGCGCTGTTACAGATATATATCTTTTTTTGAACGTTAATTTCTCAAAATCCACGGGAGCACATATATTGAGACCTAGCAAAGGCACATCGGGCTACCAGTCCCTACAATTTTGCCAAGTTTCGTGCAAATCCATTCAGCCGTTCGATTATTATTATTTTTATTTTTTTTTGCCCCGCGGGGCCCTTTTAAAACCTCCACATCAAACCTAGGGGGTCAGGGAGGATCTACTATGCCCCCTTATGGTAATTTGCCCCTTCGCTTTGGCCTCCTCTTGTCTCTCGATCCTACCGAGAGACAAGATGGCGGCCGCTACGGACTGTTTGGAATGTTTACAGACGCCGGAGAACCAATCAGCTTCGCTTCACAAAGCTCCGTAACGCGAAAAGTACGCGAACTGGAGCGCTGCCCGGTCCGCTGTTACAGATATATATCTTTTTTTGAACGTTAATTTCTCAAAATCCACTGGAGCACATATATTGAGACATAGCAAAGGCACATCGGGCTACCAGTCCCTACAATTTTGCCAAGTTTCGTGCAAATCCATTCAGCCGTTCGGGCTAAAAGTGAGGCCAACCGCCCTATGGAAAACTCAATGTTAAAAACACGTTTTGGGACCCCCCTTTTTTCTCGGCCCCCCCTTGACGAACCCCCCCCAAATTTTCAGGGGCTGCTCAGAAACAAAATGTACCATTTTCCTGAAAATTTCAGCCAATTCCGTCCACAAACGCCAAAGTTATTAGACATAGAATTTTCAAAAATCCCATAGAGAAAAAATCCTAACTATATATACCTACTGGCGACCGCCAGTAGGTAATATATATATATATATATATATATATATATATATATATATATATATATATATATATATATATATATATATATATATACATATTAAACACAAGAGAGGTGTCCACCAGGTGAAGACGCACATGAAGCAACAGACGAGGCTGCACATTCAAACAGCTTCTTTTATTTCATTTACCGGATGTCACAGCGCTTTTATGGTAATTAGCCCTACGCGTTTCAGAGCTCCTGCTCCGTGTTCACGGGCTCCGGGCAATGTCATCTGGTAGGAGAGAGGAGAAACCGAGTCTCTTTGCTTTTTCAAACTAGAACAACCACAGGTGAGTCACGCCCTCCAGTGGGCTTTTTCATGTCGACAGGTTTCTGGGACTCGTAGTTTGCTCCTCTTGCTGCTTGCATTTATTGAATCCTCCAGTGGATTTCCTGCCAATAATGACATTTGAATGCCTGTTTAACTTCTCTCTGGTGAGGAAAAAGTGCGTGGCTCCGGCGTTTTTGTTCTGTTGAACTTCCCGCAGTGCGCTTTGCAAATGGTTTGTGCGCGCGGCCCGCCATCATTTCAGTGGGAGTGCAGTCTTCTCGACCAGGACGGGCCGTATTAATTAAACACAAGAGAGGTGTCCACCAGGTGAAGACGCATATGAAGCAACAGATGAGGCTGCACATTCAAACAGCTTCTTTTATTTCATTTACCGGATGTCACAGCGCTTTTATGGTAATTAGCCCTATGCGTTTCAGAGCTCCTGCGCCTTGTTCACGGGCTCCAGGCAATGTCATCTGGTAGGAGAGGGGAGAAACCGAGTCTCTTTGCTTTTTCAAACTAGAACAACTACAGGTGAGTCACGCCCTCCAGTGGGCTTGTTCATGTCGACAGGTTTCTGGGACTCGTAGTTTGCTCCTCTTGCTGCTTGCATTTATTGAATCCTCCAGTGGATTTCCAGCCAATAATGACATTTGAATGCCTGTTTAACTTCTCTCTGGTGAGGAAAAAGTGCGTGGCTCCAGCGTTTTTGTTCTGTTGAACTTCCCGCAGTGCGCTTTGCAAATGGTTTGTGCGCGCGGCCCGCCATAATTTCAGTGGGAGTGCAGTCTTCTCGACCAGGACGGGCCGAATTAATTAAACACAAGAGAGGTGTCCACCAGGTGAAGACGCACATGAAGTAACAGACGAGGCTGCACATTCAAACAGCTTCTTTTATTTCATTTACCGGATGTCACAGCGCTTTTATGGTAATTAGCCCTACACATTTCAGAACTCCTGCTCCTTGTTCACGGGCTCCGGGCAATGTCATCTGGTAGGAGAGGGGAGAAACCGAGTCTCTTTGCTTTTTCAAACTAGAACAACTACAGGTGAGTCACGCCCTCCAGTGGGCTTGTTCATGTCGACACGTTTCTGGGACTCGTAGTTTGCTCCTCTTGCTGCTTGCATTTATTGAATCCTCCAGTGGATTTCCTGCCAATAATGACATTTGAATGCCTGTTTAACTTCTCTCTGGTGAGGAAAAAGTGCGTGGCTCCGGCGTTTTTGTTCTGTTAAACTTCCCGCAGTGCGCTTTGCAACCGGTTTGTGCGTGCGGCCCACCATCATTTCAGTGGGAGTGCAGTCTTCTCGACCAGGACGGGCCGAATTAATTAAACACAAGAGAGGTGTCGACAAGGTGAAGACGCACATGAAGCAACAGATGAGGCTGCACATTCAAACAGCTTCTTTTATTTCATTTACCGGATGTCACAGCGCTTTTATGGTAATTAGCCCTACACATTTCAGAACTCCTGCTCCTTGTTCACGGGCTCCGGGCAATGTCATCTGGTAGGAGAGGGGAGAAACCGAGTCTCTTTGCTTTTTCAAACTAGAACAACTACAGGTGAGTCACGCCCTCCAGTGGGCTTGTTCATGTCGACAGGTTTCTGGGACTCGTAGTTTGCTCCTCTTGCTGCTTGCATTTATTGAATCCTCCAGTGGATTTCCTGCCAATAATGACATTTGAATGCCTGTTTAACTTCTCTCTGGTGAGGAAAAAGTGCGTGGCTCCGGCGTTTTTGTTCTCTTGAACTTCCCGCAGTGCGCATTGCAAACGGTTTGTGCGCGCGGCCCGCCATAATTTCAGTGGGAGTGCAGTCTTCTCGACCAGGACGGGCTGAATTAATTAAACACAAGAGAGGTGTCCACCAGGTGAAGACGCATATGAAGCAACAGATGAGGCTGCACATTCAAACAGCTTCTTTTATTTAATTTACCGGATGTCACAGCGCTTTTATGGTAATTAGCCCTACGCGTTTCAGAGCTCCTGCTCCTTGTTCACGGGCTCCGGGCAATGTCATCTGGTAGGAGAGGGGAGAAACCGAGTCTCTTTGCTTTTTCAAACTAGAACAATCACAGGTGAGTCACGCCCTCCAGTGGGCTTGTTCATGTCGACAGGTTTCTGGGACTCGTAGTTTGCTCCTCTTGCTGCTTGCATTTATTGAATCCTCCAGTGGATTTCCTGCCAATAATGACATTTGAATGCCTGTTTAACTTCTCTCTGGTGAGGAAAAAGTGCGTGGCTCCGGCGTTTTTGTTCTGTTAAACTTCCCGCAGTGCGCTTTGCAACCGGTTTGTGCGTGCGGCCCACCATCATTTCAGTGGGATTGCAGTCTTCTCGACCAGGACGGGCCGAATTAATTAAACACAAGAGAGGTGTCGACAAGGTGAAGACGCACATGAAGCAACAGATGAGGCTGCACATTCAAACAGCTTCTTTTATTTCATTTACCGGATGTCACAGCGCATTTATGGTAATTAGCCCTACGCGTTTCAGAGCTCCTGCTCCTTGTTCACGGGCTCTGGGCAATGTCATCTGGTAGGAGAGGGGAGAAACCGAGTCTCTTTGCTTTTTCAAACTAGAACAACCACAGGTGAGTCACGCCCTCCAGTGGGCTTGTTCATGTCGACAGGTTTCTGGGGCTCGTAGTTTGCTCCTCTTATATGCTCCTATATATATTCACTGAAAAAAACCATAGGTTTCACACATGTTATAGTTAGGAATTAGCATTTAAAAAACCTTGCAAATTCACAGAAAAAAACATAGGTTTCACATATGTTATAGTTAGCTGGACATTTCACTCATACAAAACCTTTGAAATTCCCCCTTTATAGTTAGTTCAGCTAACTATAACTCGCGCGACCGCAATGCACTGCTGATGACGTCACATATTACATCACTCATGACATGGTCACTGACATCACTCATGACATCACTCATGACATCTCAAATGACATCACTGATGACATCATTTTTCTGAAAGAGTGGCAGACCACCTTTCACCCTAATATAACCTTTGATACACATATTCGAAAATGGAAACTACAATTTTCAAAAAAATGGAGATACCAATACCAATTACAATAACCTATTAGGTAATTTCAACATCTACATACATATCCAGTCATTCAACAACAGTTCTATATAGTCACTCATACATGTACTCACTCATCATATGTACTCATACACCTATACATCCTGTTACACACTAATACCCATCTCTATAGTTTCTCACAGACATATTCACACATGCAAATAAACTATCAAACATCCATTTCTTTGCATATACAGCTATACACACCACTACACTTACTTCTACAGAAACGTACACATAGTTACTCTCTTAAACAATCAATTACAAAAACACATACTAATTTACACAGGTACTCTTTCAAACTCTCACTGTCATATATACTCAATTATATACATCAATACTCACGTATACTAGTTTAAAACATATGTAGGTACTCATGATTACACTATTGAAACAGTCATTCACTTGCTAATCCACGCATACACACAATCATCCATGCATACAGTCTTGCACACATGGTTTCTACAAAACACATAGAAACAGTGAGTCACTCATTCATGCATCTGTGCGCTAAGTAATATCCCCCCTTGAATCATACAGACACTCATACTGATAGTCAAAAAAACAACTAATAACCCATATACCCTCTCATGCAGCTAATCAGCAACCCATGCAGCTACTTATTTACAAAGTGAGACACTGATACACATATTCAAATATTTAAATATTACTTGCTAATATATGTATTCACTAAGATACATTTAATAAGTCAGTTAACCAATCAATTTTACAAAAAAATTCTACATAGACACTTATTTACCCATTTATTCTTCACACACATTCACTGGATGATGTCATCAGTGATGTCATTTGAGATGTCATCAGTGATGTCATGAGTGATGTCAGTGGCCATGTAATGAGTGATGTAATATGTGACGTCATCAGCAGTGCATTGCGGTCGCGCGAGTTATAGTTAGCTGAACTAACTATAACGGGGGAATTTTCAAAGGTTTTGTATGAGTGAAATGTCCAGCTAACTATAACATATGTGAAACCTATGTTTTTTTCTGTGAATTTGCAAGGTTTTTGAAATGCTAATTCCTAACTATAACATGTGTGAAACCTATGGTTTTTTCAGTGAATTTGCAAGGTTTTTTAAACACTAATTCCTAACTATAACGTGTGTGAAACCTATGGTTTTTTCAGTGAATTTGCAAGGTTTTTAAATGCTAATTCCTAACTATAACGTGTGTGAAACCTATGGTTTTTTCAGTGAATTTGCAAGGTTTTTTAAATGCTAATTCCTAACTATAACGTGTGTGAAACCTATGGTTTCTTCAGTGAATTTGCAAGGTGTTTTAAACGCTAATTCCTAACTATAACGTGTGTGAAACTTATGGTTTCTTCAGTCAATTTGCAAGGTTTTTTAAACGCTAATTCCTAACTATAACGTGTGTGAAACCTATGGTTATTTCAGTGAATTTGCAAGGTTTTTTAAATGCTAATTCCTAACTTAAACGTGTGTGAAACCTATGGTTTTTACAGTAAATTTGCAAGGTTTTTTAAACGCTAATTTCTATCTATATCTGGTCTGAAACATATGGTTTTTTCAGTGAATTTGAAAAGTTTTTAACATGCTCATTATTGTATTATTTTTTTATTTCATATATATTTATTTTTCACAAACAGCCTTTGTATATTATAATGGATTGACTGTATCCATTAATATGCAGTGGCACAATAACTTTTTATGATTTGCTTAAAGTTGAACAGCATAGTCTACAACTTGAATCAATAAATAGCAGTCATAGTTGTTATTAATCTTTTTTTTGTAATTTTTTCAGCGTGCGCGCTACGTGCGCACACCCTCAATTTGTTTTTATAACATTTTAAAAAAAAGTGGGCCTTCAGGAGTCCTTCAGGAACCCCCTAAGAAGGCCTAGGGGGTCAGGGAGTGTCTTCACTACCTCCTTTACCACGTTCTTCACTATTGTTTTTTACTCACGTTTGCCTTGTGGTGCTTGCACCGTGCGCGCACCTCGCGATTTTTTTTCCTTAACAAATACCTTTTTTGGCCTTTAGGGGTCCTTCAGGGACCCCTTGAGAAGGCCTAGGGGGTCATGGACTCTCTTCGCTGCCTCTTTTACCACGTTCTCCACTATTGTTTTTTACTGACTTTTGCCTTGGGGTGCTTGCACCGTGCGCGCACCTCGCAATCTTTTTCTTTTTAAAAATACCTTTTTTTTACCCTTTAGGGGTCCTTCAGGGACCCTCTGAGAAGGCCTAGAGGATTTGGGAATCTCTTTAGTGCCATCTTTACCACGTTCTCCACTATTGGTATTTACTCACTGTTGCTTTGTGGTGCGTGCACCTCGCGATTTTTTAATTAAAAAAAAAGCTTTTTTTGCCCATCGGAGTGTTTCAGGGACCCCCTGAGTAAGCCTAGAGGGTCAGGGACTCTCTCCCGTGCCTTCTTTTTGTGTTTTGAAACTTTTTAGGAAATCGGGCAAAACGCCATTTTGAAGCGGCGTGCGTGCACCGTGCGCGCATGCGTGCGCGCACGTAACGTCATGTGACTTGAAAACACCACTATTCATTGGTTTATGGCAGTTTCTATTCTAGAATGTTCAAACACCCCTCCCACTTCTCTCACTATCTCTTTCACTTCTTTGGGGAAGCACCTCTGCATACATCCTCTTCATTTCAACTCTGAAGATGGCACAGGAATCTTCATCAGACAGTGATATACAATCCTTGCTTGTGGAGCCGCCGAAAGATAAGAAAAAAATATCTTTTATTTGACAAGTTTTTTACTATACCAGAGGGGCTAAAAAAGGTAAATGCCCCCAAAGTGACCTGCGTGCTCTGTGGGAGTTTTTTGTCCAGAGGAGACCCGAAGAAAAAATATAGTTTCAGCATTCATACTATGATTAGGCACATTAAAAAAGTGCATCCTATAAACTATTCTCTTGCAGCAACCAGAGCAAAAGCTATGGAACTTCCACCTGCTGTACCAAGCACATCTTCAGGAATTCAATCTCCTAGTACAACAGAACTGGACATACATCCAAATTTCAAGAAAGTGCACATTTCCTGCAATAATTGCAACAAAATATTTTGCTATGGAGAGCAAAGTGTAAACCTAATTGATATTAGGATTGTAGAGCACAAATGCAGCAAAGACTAATTTTTTTTCATTTTTGATTTTCTTTGTTCCTGTTGAACAGTTTTGCCATTCCAGTTTGCTGTTCCTGTTTGGAAAAAAATATATATATAAAACTTTCAAAAAAGAAAAAAATATATAAAACAACAAAACAAAAAAAAGTTCTTTTCAGAACTAACTCACTTCTCTAAAAAGAGCTGTATTTCTTACACACTGTGTCATTAATTTTTTGAATGAATGTGTAGTGTATAAATGAATGACTGAAATAACTGAGTGAAGGGGAGGAAGGGACTAAAGGAATGAGTGAGGAAAGGGGAGTATGGTGAGTGAGGAAAAGAGAATCAAAGAGTGACTGAAAGAAGGGGAATAAGGGTAGGGGAGTGAGTTAAGGGGAGTGAAAAAGTAAGGGAAGGGCACTAAGGAAAAGAGAGTGAAGGAGGGGGAGTGAGAGAAGTGGAGCGGGCGGACACAGGGAACGGGAGTAAGAGACGGAGAGAGGGAAATAGAGTATGGTAAGGGGAGTGAAGGTAAGAGAAGTGAAATGATGGTGTGGGAATGGGTATGAGGATGATAAAAGGAAGGTAAGTGAAAGTGAGAAGTGGGGGGTGAGAAAGAGAAAAATTGAGTGAGGGAATGAATGGACTTATGAAAGCGTACAGAGAAAATGGGACTGAACATTTAAATGAGTGAAGGAGAGATAGGGAGAGTGAGGGAAACAGAGTAGAAAAGACAAGAGAGGTGATATACAGACAGGAGGAAAGGCAAGTGAGACACAGTGAGAGAGGGATAGAAAAATGTAGAGAAGATGAGTGAGAGACTAAAAGAATGGGAGTTAGGAAAAGGAAATGAGGAAAGAGAAATAAGGGAAAGGGGATTCACGGATGGAGTAAGCAAAAGAGACTGAGGGGGACTGAGGGAATGGGAGCAGGAGAAAAGGAAATGGAAGTGATGCACAGACAGGACAACATGAAGTGGGAGAAGAGGAGTGACAATGAGTGAAGGGTAGTGACAGTGAGGGAAGGGATATAAGAGTGGGGGAGAGGGGTGATGAAAAAAGAAGCATATTAAGAGAAAGGAAAAAGAAGTATGTGAGAGACATGTATTTATGTAAAGACAGAAAAGAAAAAGAAAAATAGTGAAGAGAGACAGAGACAGTGAAAGAGACAAGCAAAAGGAGACTGAGGGGGTGTGAAGGAATAAAACACTTACAGTTACTAAAAGAGGAAGAGACTTATAAACAGATGGAGGAAAGGGGAGTGAAGGAGGGAATAAAGGAAGGGAAGTGAGC
This sequence comes from Lissotriton helveticus, assembly GCF_964261635.1. Classification (NCBI taxonomy): domain Eukaryota; kingdom Metazoa; phylum Chordata; class Amphibia; order Caudata; family Salamandridae; genus Lissotriton; species Lissotriton helveticus. The sequence goes on from NC_136065.1 coordinate 531,787,725, forward strand.
AAAAGTGAGTGAATAAGTGAGAGAAGTGGAGTGACTGAAGGTTAGTGAGGGATGATATAATAGAAAAAGAATAAAGGTGGAATGAGATAACATTGAACGATACAGCAACACACGGTAGTGATTGAGGAAGATAGGAAAGAGAAGTGTGAGACAAGCAGTGGAAAGAGGGATTTAGACAAGGTCAGTTATTGTAAAGGAACAGTACTTTTGGAGAGAAAACAGTGTAGAGTTGAATAAAGAGTAGTAATAACAACGACAAAAGCACAGTAAGATCAGTAAAGGAAGGTTAGTAAGAGAGAGATTAAAGAATGTGAAAGACAGAAAGAAAAATAAGGTAGAGATGAAAAAGTATCTTTTGTTTATCAAACTTACCTTCCAAATAATGACAACTTTATACTATATTTTTTTAAAATATACTATCTGTGGAACAAAAGAAAAAATGAAGGTATAATATATATTTCGTAATAGAAAAAAAATAGAAGTGAAGGAAACAGAAACGGAAAGACAGGAAGAGTGAGAGAGAGAGAAAGACAGAGATAGAGTGAGAGGGAAAAAGAGGGAGAGGGAGTGACTGAGATGGAGTAAAGCAGTTACATTCAGTAAGACAGAAAAAGAAACGGATAGAGAAATCGAGTTAAGGAGAATGGGGGAGTAAAGAAACTTTATCATCTGACTCAGATGTGGAGTTTATTGAAGAGCAGCCACGTACTAACGTCCTTTATCTGGAAGTTTTCCAGCTTTCTACAGGGGCATCCCCTTCATCGACTGCTCTAAATATCTGACTACTTTTCGCCAATGTCCACCTCCAATGCAACTTGTGCGATGATGTTCTTTATTATCTGTAAAGTAAGAATCAGTAAACCAGTTACAGTGAGTAAGACAGAGGTAGACAGAGAGAATTAATTTTTTTAAAGTGACAGAGGCAGTAAACGAAAGTGACTAAGTGAGCTGGAGTGAGGGTGTAATGAAAGAGGAATAAAGGAAAAGAAGTGAGGGAAGGGGAGTGATAGAAGTAGAGTGAGAGAGAGAGTGACAAAGAAAGGGCGGAAAAGTAAAGTGGTGAAAAATACAGATAGGATGAAGTGCAGAGAGAGAAAGTGAATGATGGTGATTGAACAACAGTGATAGTTACGGAAGTAGTATGAGGAAGAGAAAAGAAAAATGAGGGAGAAGGAACAAAATTAAGAGACAGGAAAAATGATTGAGGAAAAGAACAAGAGTGATAGAAAGAGAGAGAATAGGAGTTTACAGGTAAAGGAGAGAGAAGGACAGAGTGAGATACAGGGAGAGGGAGAGCAAAGAACTGAGAAGGAGTGAGCCAGTGAGACTCAGTGACACAGAGTGAAACAGGGAGAGAAAAATGGATTAAAAAAATAGGGAAAGAATAAGTGAAGGGGAGTAAATGAAATGCAGTGAGTGAGTGAGAAAAGGGGACTGAGGCAAGGTGACTGAGGGAGAACTACTAAGTGAGTGAAAGGCAGTAACACTGAGAAAAGGGGTATACAGGTGACAAAAGACAAAGAGAGAGAAGGAACAACATTAAGAGAGAAGAAAGAGCACTAAGGGATATAGTAAGAATGAAGGAAACAGAAAGAAAAAGACAGGAAGGGTGAGGGAGAGAAAGAGAGAGAGAGAGAGAAACAGAGAAAGAGACGGACAGGAAGTGACTGAGAGGGAGTAAGGCACTTAGACTGAGTGAAATAGAGGGGAAAGGAAAATAGAAAAGGAGTGAAAGGAAGTGTGGGACTAAATAAATGGGACTAAACAAAAATGAATGAGCAAAGAGGAGTAACGAAAAGGGACTGCCGGACACAGTGACGTAAACAAAGGAAGAGAATTGAACAAAAGGGAGTGAGGGAGTAACAGAAATGGAGTAAGTGAGAGTTAATGTTATGGAAAGAGAGTAAGGGGGAGTGAGAGGAGACTAAATGACACAGTAACACAAAGGTAGTGATGTAGGAACATAGGAAAGAGCAGTGAGAGACAGACAGGGTAAACAAGGAGTTGAACAAGGTGACTGACAGAAAACCCACAGTACTCATTGTCACAAAAAAACTATAAAAGTGAATCAAGGGCAATAATTAGAATGAGAAAAGGAAAGTTAGATGACTAGAGAAAGAAGAGTAAGAAAGAGATTAAATAATAAGAAAGAGAGAAACACAAGTAAGAGTGTGAAGACAAATTATTTTTCTCTTTGTCATACTCTCCTTTTTAATAATGACAACTGAATAGAATTATTTTCCATAAATATAGTATCTGTGGAAGACAAGAAAAAAATAAGTTACAATATATTATTCATAATACAAAAGAAAGTACAAGTGAAAAAAAACAGAAAGGAAAAGAAAGGAAGGGTGAGGGAGAAACACAGAGGAACAAGAGACTGATTGATACAGCAAGACAACAGTAGTGACGGAGGAAGTTAGGAAAGAGAAGTGAGTAACAGAGAGAGGAAATAGGGAGTTAAACAAGATGAGTAAAGGTGTAAGTACAGTACTGATGGTGAGAGAAGCAGAGTAAAGGTGAATGAAGGGGAGTAAGTAGAATGAGGGAAGAGGAGTAACATGAGGAAAGGTAAAGAAATAAGACAGTCAGTTAAGAAAGGATAGAGAGAAATAGAAGTAAAAAAAAATAAAAAAGTCTTTTTTGTTTCTGATACTTACCTAAATATAATTTATGTGGAAGAGAAGAAACAATTGAGTTGTAATATATTTTTCACAATACAAAATACAAAATAATTTGTACAATATGTTACATATTTTATTTTGCTGTTCTCAGAATATATTGAATGTCACTAAAAACAGTGAGTTCATTACAACTCATCATATCACAGCGGGCAAAAAAAAACACAATCAAAAAGATTGTGTTTAAAAAACCCATTCAACATTTTCATTCACAATGTAACAATTAGAAAAAAACAAATCTTAAATGTCTTTTTCAAACCGCAATTTCTTACCTAAGTAAACAATGTGAAGAATAATCACAAAGTAACAAAACATTACTACATCTTTCTTATACACTCTAAATAAACTAATATCCAAACATATGCTAACAAAATTTACCCGAAATAGTTGTTTGTTTGTGATACTATTCCTCATGGCCAAATAGTATCTGTGAAATCCTTAGTTTCGTAGTTACGGAATAGTACTCTTAAGCATCCGTTTCCCGACCTTCTGAAACCAAAGCACCCACACCTTTTGGTCCATCTAACAATGTTTATGCCTCCACCCAATAGTATTTATCATAAACATAGAACCTTAAACAAATAGCATGCTATCAGAACCTCAACATCATCTGGTATGCCGATCACACTCTGCTCATCCTTTATTTCACCAAGGAGCTGTATACAATTAAAAGAATTCTCTTCAAGGGAATAAAAAATGACACCAACCTCTCCAACAACTACAAAAAATCTAAAACACCTCTTCCTCACTTATGATCAGCATTTCATGTAATACTCATATCACTCACTATATGACGCACTTACACTACCTCTATGACAAGTTTAAGTTTTTCTTTATCTTCATCACCCTGACTTACAAAGTAATTCTCAGCAGCAGATTAACCTTTTTTTACAGCACTAATTTTCCTAGGCCAGTTGTTTTCCCTAAAATGTAGGTTCCAAAAACACTAGGTAAGAATTTGGTAAGTCAAAAGGCAAACGTTGTTTAAAAGTCAATTCAGTGTCATTACAATGAGTCCAGCCTTTTGCACATTTTAAGTATGCTGTATAATGTCCTGATGTTCTAGAAGAACCATCATGGAAAATAATTTCTACAGTTACAAAAGTTCTTCCTGAAATTGATATTTGAGAAGCTACAAACTTTTAATTAAAGTTGTCAATTCAGTTCCATCAGGTCTGCATCGTTGGAGCATTAAAATTACATACTGTCCATATCTTTGTATAAATAATGTTGATAACATTTCTGAGTTGCATTGGGTACAGACCATGTTTTGATTTGCTTCTCTAACGAGATTATTAAAAGTCACTGATTTGCAGTCTGGTAATGTCAAATATATAAATCTTTCTGTGTCTATTTTAGTACTACTTGAAAACGAACAATTATCACAGTCATGTTGCCAATTATAAGATACACCGAATACATTTTCAATATCTATACCTTCGTCTTCCAATACAACAAGCATATACATAAGAAATCCCTGACAATCTTGCTGAATATTCTGTGAAAATTGATTTACTCCAGAACATATGTCTAAAACATTTCGAATATCAGAACCACTTTCTATTTTTGTTTTATCACTGCTACATTTCTCAAACACAGAATTCATCAAACAACAAAATCTTTGATCCCGATTATCAATAATCTGTTGCTGTAAGGTTTGAAGAAAAAAAAACATTAACCACTACATTAGCATAGCAGTTGACACCAGAACTGTTTTCAAACTGAAAACCAACAACCTCTTCAATACTATCCTTTTTGGGTTTTTTCTTTGCAATTCATGGTTCATCAAGTTTTTTTCTTTTCTCTACAACCTCACTACAATTTTTCTCCAATCTTCTTTTTCGACGTACCACAACCTTTTCAGATAAAGGATATTGAGCTCTGTTCGCCTAATCGTGCCTAGCCGTGCCTAGCCGAAGCCACGCCCCGCCAGACCAAGTGCAGCGATCATCGAAGAGTGGAGCACGGAGCACGGAGCACGGAGCACGGAACGCGGGAATTCGGTGCAAGAGGACTCGGAGTAAGCCCTTAGCAGCCGGACCCCAGTGACAGGCGGACAAACGGGCAAACCGATAAAGATTTCCTCCCCAGCCTCGGCCAGGAGCGGAGCCCTTGGGGAGAGGCAGGGAGTGACGAGGGGAGCGGGCGCGGGAGCAGCGCGAGCAGGAGGGCTCGCTGAGGACGAGACTCTGCACACGCAGCTGCTGCTGGGAACGACACTGAACGCCTACACCATCTCGACCCCCTCTTTCAGCCCCCTTTCAGCCCCCACTCTTGCAGACTCGGACTATTAGCCGGATCAGCGAATTCAGCTGAGTCTGCAAGGCAATATATTTCGAACTTTGGTGTTAGAAGCTGGAAACAAAGGGCGTGTAACTGAAGTACTAGCCCTCAGAAGACCAAACACCACCAGAAAAGCCGGAGTTTTTAACACAAAGGGGGGCAAGGCAACAGGCGGAAGGCAACTAAGGCAGAACAGAGGTAAGTGAACAATTTTCAACAAAAGTAAAATTAAATATTAAGAGTTACCACCTTTAGTATAACAACAGTTCTTTGACTAAAAATGGCGCCTAAAAGAGGGCAAAAATTATTGGATGAACTAGGAAAGAGTAAATCATTGGAGGGCTCAAAATCTTTGGATGAAAGCAAGGAAAGTCAAGCATCATCTATGGAAAATAGTAAGGGGAGACAAAAGAAAAGAAAAGTCAAAAGAGTAATGAAGAATGCCCAGAAGGCAAAAAGAGGCTGCAATCAAACATCCGATAAACAGAAGGAGAACACTGCAGCGTCAAAGTCCATAAAGGATTTTGTAGGCAAACACTATAAATCATTAAATCCAGCAATAACATCGGATCTTGATGAAGAAATAGTGGAAATTGGCGGAGAAATTGGTGAAAATTCAGGCTTGCCAGTTGAAATTCAAAGCCAGACAAATAAGGGAGAACTCCAGGAAGAAGCTAACCTTGATAATGGGGAAGATGGGGTGAACCGTAAATCATTAAACCTGACACTGCAGAGCCAAAACCACCAAATCCCGGTGCCTCGACTATCATCATCACCAAAGATGTTCTCACTGTTGTCACCAGGGATTGAAGATCCTAGGGGAAATGAAGACCAGAACCAGAGCGTTACCTGGGGAGGCGCACCAGATCAACTCCTACAATACCAACCATTGCAAAAATCCCCAAGACAGCAAGAGAGCTTAAGGACAAGTTTCCCAGCAATCCCAGTCAGAAATACTACACAGGACTCGGTGCTCTCTGAAACTCCTACATCCTCGTTGATGGATCTAATCCTGTTACTGCAAAAAGCGCTTCAAGGAATCCTGGAAGTAACCCTCTCAAACAACGGAGTGATGAAGGCTAAGAAACAACATCTAAAGAAAATAGAAGAAGAACTCGGAGAAATAAAGAGCCAATTGCCAAGTAGGGTAAAGCTAATTGAGAGCACCACCAAATGAGGAAAGCGACAGGATAATACCTGAAGAAGAAAGTATGGTAATCCTTGAAAGATCGCCGAAACCCGAAGAACAATCAGCAAAGGATGCTGCAGAATATGTGGACAATGTGTATATATCAAAAAGACCTATGTTGATAAAAAGGCACGTCACACTCGGGACCAGGGACCGGATAAGAAAGTCCAGACAAATGAAACATGCAGGAAAGAGAAAAGGGAGCGAAACAACGAAGGGGGGGTTGCAGTCAGGACTAAACGCCTCAGCGCCAACATTTATAACACATAGACTTATTCATGTAGAGGCAAAAACTTCAACACCCCCAAAGCCTCCGAGAGCTCCAAGGAAAAAGCAGTCTAACAGGGAGGAAAATGAGAACCCCCCCTCCACCCGTACGACGAGACAGAAAGTAAGGTTACTGGATGGATCTGTAAGACCACAGACACAGGAAGATCCCAACATGAGAAATAAAGGTTGGAAAGGAGGGAGAACAATCACCAGCCAACAGACGCATGAAATAAACACGAACTCTATTGAGAGAGATGATAACAAATGGTTATTTCTGGACCTGATACCAGCAGGGAGGAAAGAGAAGCTGACAAGAAAAACCAATCCCCTGAATAGGGCATTGATCTTGACTGCATTTGAAAAATGCGGCAGTCTGAGGGGGATCGGCACTAAAGATCTCCGGCAGGTTGGCTTTGTAGAAAACAGGTATGGAAAGGAAATAACAAAAATCACCCTTTACTCAGACCTGGTAAAAAGGGCAATCCTGAAAGCCTCAAATGAGATAACGAAACAGGAAATAAGGATTATCCCAGAGCGAGAGATAAAAACCTCTAAAGATAACAATTTCTTAAAACAGCATGCCAGGCTACAGAAGAGGCAAGTGATTCTCTATAAAGAATCAAAAGGTGATCGAAGCTCTCTGAACATTGTAATCGATAACACAGGGAATGACTCTTTATGGGGTAACTGGTCGTTACACAGCAATCTCGAGGGAGAAAGTAATGAGAGAAATACAGTGGATACAGATGAAGAGGGTTTGAGTGACGTTGAATAGGATGGAGGGGGTTCGCAAGAACTAGGTCTCTTAACCTGGAACGTAAATGGGCTTGGCAATGAGCAAAAATGGGAATATATAACGGAAGCCATAAATAAAGTGGACATTGCCTGCCTGCAAGAGACCTGGTTATGCGACGACACCCCAACCCTTGACGGCTATGCCCAGATACATCAGCCAGCCATAAAGAAAAATCGTGGGAGGCCCTCGGGGGGGCTGTTGACATTGGTTTCAACAAAAGTAATGAGGGAAATAAAACTGTTGAACACAAAATGCAAATGGGTACAATCAAGTAGAATTGAACTCATGACGGTGGATCTAAACTATAAAATGTTGATTTTAATGAATGTGTACATGCAGTGGGACAATAGGGAGGAGTATGAAAGGGAAATGAGGTGTTTTAAAGAGGATGTAGACAGTACTCTAGAAAATTTCCCCGCAGACATAATAATTATAATGCTTGATTTCAATCATAAACTAAACCCAAAAAAGGCCGACCTTTGGAATAGGGAACAGTTAGAGGCATATGGAATAAACCCGGCAAGGTTCCCAGTAGGGGAATCTTCGAAGCAAGACCTAGCGTTAATACACATCTTAGGAGGCAGGGGTTTTCATTGTGTAAATGGGAGAATAGAGTCAGACTCACCGGCAGGAAAAACGTTTATCCAAGGGCAACAGAACTGCCCGATTGACTATATATTCTTGCAGGCTTGGAACTTTCACCAGATTAGGGACTTTAAGTTAGATCAAAAAGAGGTGAGCGATCACAAATTCCTACACATAGTGATAGCGGGGGGAAGGAAAGTACAGAGAGAAACGGTGATTACCCAGGAGGTTGAGTACCCCAAACGCGTCACGACACGTTTAACTGAGGAATATATGGAAAAACTGAAGGCCATGCAAACAAAAATGGCACCTGAAAACTGTGAGAATAAAACATTGGAATGGTTTATTGGAAAATTAGAAGAAGTTGTTCAATGCTTAAAGATAAATTTAAAATGGAATAAGCCCATAAGGGTAAAACAATCAAACCGTGGTAAAGTGTTCTCTGTGGCGTGCCAAAATAAGAAAAGGGAGATAAGAGCAGCCCAAAGGAAACAAAAAAAGAACTTTACACAAGAGAGACAGGAACAGCTAGTGAAGCAGAAAAAAGAATTCAAGCAAATGGTTCTCTCCGCAAAAAGATTATATAAAGAAAAATGCTGGTCAGAATTACTAGAAGCCATAGAGAACAAAAATCTAAGGCAATTTTGGCAACTAGTAAAGGCTGCAGCCGGGACAACAGATGGTGAACTAAATTGTGTGGTGAGTGAGGCAGCATGGGAAGCGTACATAAGGGAATTGTACGGGGCAAGGACGCCCAAAGAGGAGATGGAGATCAAAACATGGCAAGAAATCTCAGATGACCTTTTATTTAAGTTCAATGAAGAACAAGTTGAGCTCACAATAAAAGAGCTTAAGCTAACTCGGGCAGCAGGCCCAGACAATCTGCCTGCAATCATTTTGAAGACCGAGGTTAAATGGTGGGCAAGATTCCTTGCCAAGATGTTCCAGTTAGTCCTAAAAAAAGGGATAATGCCTCCAACCTGGAAGGGGGCCATAATTAGGCCGATCCATAAGAAAGGGAGCAAAGAGGCGCCAAAAAATTACCGGCTGATTAATCTCCTAGATATTGCTGAGAAAGTGTTCTCTAAAATTGTATTGAAGCAACTGAATGCATGGGTAGACGAGCACCAAATAATTCCCATAGAACAGGGTGGATTTAGAGCGGGCCACTCGACAATAGACCACGGATTTGCTTTATGGGCGATGGCGAGGAAGTCGACGGAACAAAATGGCAAGTTATGCTGCTGTTTTGTCGACTTCAAAGCAGCCTTTTATTCTGTGGATCGGATCTGCCTCTGGGAGACCTTAAAGAGGTTAGAAATTCCAAAAGACCTCTTTACTATAATAAAAGAACTACACAGGGAAAATTGGGGACAAGTAATTAAAGATACGGTGGGATCCTTGACCTTAAAAATACCCATTGCTAACGGACTAAGACAGGGCTGTGTGTTGGCCCCCCAGCTTTTCTCGATCTTCCTGTCAGATCTCCCGGTACATCTAGAGGTGGAGGGTAGTGCCAGCACAAAAATGGATGGAAACAAGATACCCTGACTACTGTACGCAGATGATCTGGTAATAGTAGATCAGACTGAGAGGGGCCTTCAAAGGAAGCTTAATGCCTTCAATACATACTGTGCCAGCAAATTTTTAAATATCAACCTGGATAAAACTAAAACCCTATGTTTTGGGAAAAAGCCAAGCAGATTCAGTTGGTACATAGGTGATCTCAAATTGGAGACAGTAAATGAGTACCGATATTTGGGTATATGGTTCGATAGGACCCTAAATTGGAATACCCATTTAGAAACTCAAAAAGCAAAGGCACTCTCTTCCATATGTGGCCTAAAAAGGTTTAATGGGGACTATGGTGAGATGTCACACCGACCAATGCTTAGAGCTTTTGAAGCAATGATCCCCCCCAAGTGTTATATGGCGCAGAGATCCTTTATTTGAGCGGTAAGGGATCTTGGGACGTGATAGAGCGGAATTGCATAAAAAGGCTACTATCACTTCACCAATCTGCTATGATACAAGCCATCAGAACAGAAATAGGCACAAAGTCTTGGGTGATACTAACCCAGATAGCTGTGATCAGATTCTGGAAAAGATTAGAAGACCCTGAAAGCAAAAAAGTAGCATACTGGTGTCGCAAAGAAATCCAGAAAAGCGAGCTAAAATGGGCGAAGGCCAGTAGGGAAAAATTGAAGGGAATCTGTAACTCAGAGATCGATTTGGACATGGGAACATATCAAATCCCTAGTACCAAAAGTGATTTGAAGCAAAGGGGGAAAGAAGTTTCCAAATTGCATGATATAAGCTACTTAACAAAGAAAAAATCAGTGGCGCATATGCTAAATGCTTGGTCCCATGAAAACTGGTTCCCCTACCTTGATAGATTACCCAATCGCGGACTCAGGCAAGAGATCCTGAGGCTACGAATTGGGATCAACCCATGGCTAATAAGCAGAGACCATAAAACAAAAATGTTAGATCAGGAAGGTCGCTGCAGGTGTAATTTGGGAACTAAGGTAGACCTGTTGCATATTCTGTTAGATTGTCTGACACTCCTAGAACATAGGAAATTTTGGCTGCGCCCAGTTTTTATAAAATATGAAGTAAAGACAAGGTCGCAGGCGGCCAGCCTTCTAACAGAAATCCCTTATATCGATATTGTAATTGCCCTCGGGAAATTTATAAAGGTGGCCCTGAGCGCATCGAGAGCCAAAGAATAACATGTAGTACTGCATGAATGTTAGTGGAATGAAATTGTTTGGTGTAGTAAGAATGTGAATAGGTTTTAATATACAAAACAAGTTTTAATATAATTGTAAATTTTATAGACTTTTTGTACTTTAGATAATGGTGTGTATGATCTTTTAATGGATACGTTTTTATAAATAAGTGTATGAATTTATGGTGCATACTCCATTCCGTGTTATGTTCACTGCATTGTTTAAAGACTATGGTCACAATAAACATATATTTTGATATTGAGGTAAATTTGGAGCATATTCTCTTCTTAACTTATTATACTCTTTCACACAATTCAGATCTGCACTAATGTTTGTCTCATCAAAATCAACCAAACATAATCCAGATAAAGTTCTGACTCGAGATAAAGCAACATATGCCATACCTTCCTTGAACACAGTACTTCCAATATTCACCAAAGCACTATCTACACTTAAACCTTGAGATTTATGAATAGTCACTGCATATGCCAAACAAATAGGAAACTGTTTTCGGCGCACATATAAATCTTTTACAAGCAAAAATTGAGTTGCCCAACGACACAATTGTTGATTTTCTTCAATTTCATCAAATTTCATTTTAATAATTTCAATCTTATCTCTATTTGGGTAATTCACAAAATCAACAACATGACGCATTGCTCCATTTACTAAACCTCTTTCCACATCTAAATTACGTCGTAAAATGATCCAACACTTTAAACATACATATAGATTCTTTTCTAAACAAGCTGTTTTAGACATTGACTTGTCTAAAGAATCCAATTTTGACTTCAACTTTTCTGACAAAAGAATAGTAGATCCTTCATGCTCTATTCTATCAATAGCTTCCAATTTTATAATTTCTTCACTTTCGACCTTCAACATTTTTTCATTGAAGATTCCACATTCTTGCAGAGTTGGCATCAAGCATATTACTGATTTATTTTCAGCAATTTTTCTATATATATTTTGTGCACCAACATTTTCCTTTGGAAACAAATTAGGAAGTAATCGTGCCTGTAGAGCTTCTTTCCCATGTTCACTTACTTTTCCAATTCTTATATCTTCAAGAATACTTTTATAATCAGCATCCTTTGCCTGTCGCATATTTTTAGTCAGTTCTGTGTATTTGAAATATAACCATATATTAACATTTCCAAGGCTTCCCAGGCACTTTCTGGTATCTTCATGTGTAACAGTTTTAAATACTGGTTGTCCTTTCACAGGTGTTAGCTGTAGTAGATCTCCAAAAACGATGATGTGTTTCCCTCCAAATAACACATCATACTCTGTTTTAAGAATTTGTTGCATTCTTAAATGCACAAAGGCAAGCATTACATTTGATACCATGCTTATCTCATCAATAATGAGAAGTTTCATTTATTTTAGAACTCTGGAAACTTCACAACAAGCTTCTCCAGATAGCTTGTGGTATTCTAATTTATTTTCATGCTCTACTGGCAGCATCAACAAACGATGTAAAGTAATTCCTTTAATGTTATGTGCTGCCAACTCAGTTGGAGCTGTAACAACACAAGAGAGTGATGACTCTGTTCTTTTTTGAAGATAAGATGCAATTCCTTTAATTAGAAAACTTTTTCCAGTTCCTGCTTGTCCACTCACATACAGTCGGAACAGGTTGAAATGACGTACATGAGCACTCTTTTTTTCTCATGAAGTAAACCATGCTCAATCTGCTCAGTCACTTCATCATATATTTGTTTTTGCTGAACATTTTGTTGTTTTTCCAATTCTTCTAAGTTTATTACATCCTCCTGAGCTTGTTCCATTGCTCTTTCCACCTCATCCATGGCAGTGGCTGCTTCATTTTGGATAATTGGGCCTCCTAGTGGATCCTGACTGAACGAAGCAGAACTTTGACTGTCTTGAGAACTGTTTCTATGAATCTCTGCTGCAATTGTAGCTTCTTGCTGTATTTCCTCGTTCAACATTTGTAAATAATTAGTGAAAACAGGACATTCTATAGTATTTTTGGTTGCGTTGAATGAATCTTCATAACTGAGAAAATCTCCAAGTAGTTCCTCTTCTGTATGCCATGGTTTAAAGAGTTGCAAAAGAGCTAAATAGTAAAATTCCGTTTTGTCAGGAGTTTCACAACTCAGTTTTCGATGATTAATCAAATGTCCTTTTCTTTGTTTCACCAGACAACCTTCAGATCCAATCACAGCATACACTCCTTTATTAATATCTTCTGTAATATTCCTCTTAAAAATATAGCTTTGCAGTACTTCATAGAGACAAACGTTCTCAAGATGATTACTTCTATTTAGATAGTATGTATCCAACAGATTTGTTTTCAAAATATCTGTACTGTTTGGTTCGTTCTCTGCTAAATACTAAATTTCTTGTACTGATTTCAAAACTCGGTTTCGTGTTCTTACAAGTCCTAAACTCACCCAAATATTTGTTCTAGATTTGGCATATAGACTTGCAGATGATAAGCGATCTGAACATTCATATGCTCCAATTTCTCGATGAGACAACATCTTCAAACTGTAGCTGTACAATTTCTTACTTAGGCTCTTTTCATGAGAAATTTCCTCCCACATTTCCTTTAGTTCTGTCTTCTCAGATTTCGTAATGTAAGATGTAACATATCGAGCCACAGCAATAGAGTTGTCTGCAACATATTGAATATCCATGTTAGCATTCCACATTGACAAAATTACTGGGTTATAGTCATTTATGTATTTTGACCCTTCATTTCTCCTTAAGTTGCACGTATTTTTCGGTGATTTTCTTGTCACAGTATGTTGCAAAGATGACATAAAATTGTTCACTCTTCCTTTCAATATTACTGGACGTGGAAATCCAAAACGACATTTTGTGTAGAACTTATCCTTAGATTTGTATTTTTGACGACAGTACTTTCCACAACGATTGGTTTGAAATCGTAATACTTGTTGTCTTAAATTCTTTTCTTCTGTACTTTTTGGTACAGCACATGTAGCATATTGTTCAATAAAACTCATCACTGTATCATCTGAATCTGTTCCGAATTTTGGGGCATCTTTGGTCCATAGCAGCATATGTATGTGAGGAGCACCTCTTGCTTGATACTCCTTTCTCCAAAAGAAATCCAGAACCTCTCCAAGAGGAGGATTTTTTTTGTTTGTTATAAAAGACATCATAGCTTCAAACCTATGATTGAAATACCTGCATACATTAACTGGATCCAAAGAGCACAATTCTCCAGGTGTCTTGTATTCTATATTTTCTATGTTTGCATTTGCCTCTCGAAGAAATTGAAGTAAATCTTCCCAAGCATACTCAGCACAGCTTAGAGTAAGGAACCATGTAGGAGTTCTTAAGTTTCTTAACATACATTTTAATTCCCCATGACGACGGTACCAATACTAGTTAGTACCACGCTGACATGCCATGAGTAGTTAGTACCACGCTGACATGCCATGAGATTAATTAGCTGAGATTCCAAAACAGTGTCTTTCTGTTGGACTTTATTCAAGTCCCTTGCTGAAACATTCTGCAGATATACTCCACTTTTTAATATGTGGTTCACTGCATAAGAAAGTCCAGACAAGTCACTCTCAAACAGAAGATGAAACAAATATGGAATACATTGATGAAACCTTGGATCTATTGCATATAATCTTGTTGTCCGGTATTCAGATGCTGGTATCTGCACCGGTCGGTCATCATATCGTCCACCTTCTCCTGTTGGAAATAACTGAGGAAAACAACGAGCCTCCAAGCTTTCTTCCCTTACACTAATGGGACTTCCTTTTGCTTCTTTCATTTTGAATAACTCAAGAGCATTCCCCATTACTTCTTTGGAATGCAGTGGATGAATACTATAATGTTCGTAGATTTGTTCACTTCTGGACACATCCATTTTTTCAATTTGTCCAGCTGACAAATCACTGTCCTCCTCTAGAGTTGTTTCCTCTTCTTCTACATATACATTTTTGTAGTATTGATTGTTTTTTACAAAATACAATGTTGCCTTTTTGACTTTCCTAACATCCACTAACTCTTGCCAGATTTTCTTACTCTTCGTAGGATCGCCATTAACTAGAATAACTAAAGGTTCCTCTTCCACATTTTCAACACCAATTGTATCAATATTTTTCTTTACATTTAGAGGCAAATATACAACTCTTCCCTTTAATCCTCTCAGTAAATCTGAAGGAGGCAATTTCCCTGTCTTAGGCTCCATACCAACAATAGCCTGAAATGGATGCACACATTGATTAAGAATAGACTCATAAGTATTTAAATCCATCAGTTCACAAGGAATATTTACCAAGTCAAGATTATTATGTCCAGCTCTAGCAGGCATTTTGTTTTCATTTAATTTGTTATAACAATATTTACAAATACGTTGATCAGAACCCAAATCAAAACAATTCTCTACCAACAAATAAGTTGCAAATTCTATCCACCCATTATTATTCTCCTTTTCACTTTTTAAATATATATCAACTCACCTGGTCTGATTTTTATAATGAATTCTTCTACAACAAATACAAGAAAAAAAATCTCCTGAAATGACCTTAAACCTTGTAATTTCTTGCTCATAATTTTCTGTATTAAAACATTGTTCATTTTCTTCCACATTTCCTTCTATTACTGTATCAGTTTCTGCACTGCCCTCTTTTTCACAGAAGTAACTAACCTCAATTTCTTCACAAACGTTCTTTGCATCTAATACAGATCCATGTAAAAGAGCACTGTTGAAGTGTTTTAGCTTAAGTGCTGGGTTTTTTGCATAATACATCCTTCTCACTAATTTCCTCACTTCAGTATGATGCACTGCTAACATCCTAAAATGGTGAAAAACAAACTGGCATACTTTTTTAGAAAGACAAGCCAGAGAATGACCTTGCAAACCTGTTTTTTCTCTCACTAGGCAGGGGTCTAATTCTTGCAACATCTTAATCTTCTGCTTAATACTTTTCTTAGTATACTTATGTACGAAATTGCGGAAAAAATCAATTGAATCCTGCCGTACACTACAAATACTACTACAATTCCAAGTGTACACTGGAGCCTTAGGACATCTCCCTAAAACTTCATCAGCTAACACCTCTTCTGCATTCCTTGGTACAATTTTCTCTTTTTCAATTGGACAACCGTCCTTCACCTCATATACTCGACCACTGGTGTCAACTGCATGCAACAAATCATTAGTCTGAAAGTAAGTCTCTTTGTTAAAAAATGGCTCAGAACTGGAACTATGCTTCCATTCTCCAGAAAAAACATTACAAAAATGTGTTCTATTAATTTGTCTTTTCCACTTACTTTTCGCTTTTAAAACATTAATTGCCTTGTCTAGTGTACGAACTCTATTGATTACTAAAACATATAATTTCCTATTTAATTCTAACACTTCAACCACAATCCCTTCAATTCTTTTTTTTGCCTATAGAAAGCAGTTTCCCTTTTAGAAATCTTTCCACTTTTCAACAAATTTAAAATAATTCTGTTATAAATCATTCTCTTCCGAATTTCAACAAATTCATTCCTATGTCTATTACTTTAGATATCCTCATTGCCACACAGTTTTCCACATTTGTTTTTATTCCTTTTTTTTTGTTGTTAGAGAAGATTTTTTGATCTTTTCCACATTTACCACATTCTTTTTCCTTTTAGTTAATTTCCTTATAACATTCTTTATTGTCTTACCAGGAGCATTCTTCTTTTTCTCTATACAATGTTCTGTAGATGCATCTTGTAATTGTGTGCTCTTGGAAAAGTAAACCTTTTTATACTTCCTTCTCTTCACCTCCTTTGTAGGCATCTTGATTTTCTTTAGTCTTTTCTTTAAATCTATTGTGAAGAAAACATGTTATAGACCACTACTAACATACTACATAGCAATTACAACAAGTACATGATGCAAACACTGATTCACTTTATAAGTAAGTTGAAGGTACAGCAACAGTGTCTGAGCAGAGTAGCAAATCATACAGTCACTGCTGTTTCTCAGTTCATAGCAGTGCAGTGGTGTTTCAACATTATAGGGGAATTTGCTAAAAATTGTGTTTCTGGGTTCTCAACAGTGCAGTGATGTTTAGACAGTGTAGAGAGTCATGGTGAGATTAATATTTCTGACTTTAGAGCAATACAGTTGTGTGTAGGCAGTATATGGTATCATGCAACGGCTAGTAGTATAAAGCACTGCATGTCCTAAAGTCTAACTCACTACAGGAGTACATGTATTTCCATGTCTTTAAACAAATACACCGAGGAAGTGAAATAATTACTACATGCTACAGAGAGACTTGCTATGGCATTTCTACCGCACAGCCACGATCTTCAGTACACAGCATGGAGACTATTTCCAAATTAACAGGCCTGACAGACATACTGCATAGCAGTTTCTAATACTACATACCCTAAACCCTAACACACTTCATCAGAACATCTATTCAAATTTTTTTTAAACACATCAACGATCCAAATTATTACAATACTACAAAAAGACTCACTCAAATAATTTTTAATTATAAATTTATTCATCAAACATTTCGTATTGCAATAAAACTTCCAACATGACTTCGTCCGGTATTTCATTTTCATCAAATACAAAATTTACATCTTTAATTCAAAATCTTCTACCGCTTCCACAAAAACAATGTCCAAACTCTCATCAAAGAAATCTTCATTTTCAGTATTAATTTCCTCTGGAAAAGGTCCATCTTTGACATCCTCTATTAATTCGCCTGAGATCTCAAAATTCAAAGCAACGTTCTCTTGATGCTCATCCATTGCACCAATATGATAATGTTGCTGGTCCTTGCAAGAAAATATAAACACTTAATTATATCGTTTTCACTAATAGATAATGAAAAACTACATTTATCAATTTTATAAGTACATATATTCCCATATTTTTAAACACACTAACTACGCAAATTAATCTGCCACCTTCCTCTTAACTGAAAACAGACTCACACTGTGATCTTACACACATAACAGCATCCATTCAAATTTAGTAAAATGATTACTACAATCAAAGGGAGTCTTGCTGGGAATATTCTTTCAGGCTTTTTTTGAACCATCTGTGCCTCTGCCTGCAGCCCTACACCATCTATCCTCTGTGAATATGTGATGATATTCCGCATGTAATTATCCCGCATACCGAAACTCCGCAATTTTGATTCCGCATATACCATTACTCCGCAATATTTCCCAACGAAACAAACATAACGAAAAAAAGGTTTCTAAAAGAGAAAAGTACATTTATAAAGCATGTTTTTATGACGACTGCTTTTACACCGAAAAATAATATGTGCAATCCTACATTTTATGAAAATACACAATAGACTGACACTATTAAAATAAAGTATTATTAATAAACTTACCTATTAGACGAAATTGCTGCATCCTATCTGCATCCAATCCCGTCGACGCACCGCTGGAAATAAAAAAACTATTTTTGGAATCGGATTCTCATATTCCTCAAAATAGAACTAAACAAAGAAGAAAGACAATAAAAATGTAACCTAACAAACTGCTTCTGTCAAACCTCTACTAATTTTACTCTCTACCTCCATTTTCTATTTCAAATACCATGTCATGTGTACCATGTCTGTATCTGCTTGCACTATCTGTCCCTATGCCTAAAGCCCTCCATCTTCTATCCTCAGTGTGTACCATGTCTCTGTCTGCTTGCCCTATCTGAGTCTCTGCTTGAACCATCTCACCCTCTCTCTACACCAACTTTTCTATGACTGCACCATATGTCCCTCTGCCTGCAGCCCTACACCACCTATCCTCTATGTGTACCATGTCTGTATCTGCTTGCAATATCTGTCCCTCTGCCTACAGCACTCCACCATCTATCCTCTGTGATTACCATGTTTATTTCTGCTTGCACTATCTGAGTCTCTGCTTGAACCATCTCACCCTCTCTCCACACCAACTTTTCTGTGACTGCACCATCTGTCCCTCTGCCAGCAGCCCTACACCATCTACCCTCTGTGTGTACCATGTCTGTGTCTGCTTGCACTATCTGTCCCTCTGCCTACAGCCCTCCATCTTCTATCCTCAGTGTGTACCATGTCTATATCTGCTTGCACTATCCGAGTCTCTGCTTGAACTATCTCACCCTCTCTCTGCACCATCTTTTCTGTGACTGCACCATCTGACCCTCTGCCAGCAGCCCTACACCATCAACACTCTGTGTGTACCATGTCTGTGTCTGCTTGCACTATCTGTACCTCTGCCTACAGCACTCCACCATCTATCCTCTGTGTGTACCATGTCTGTGTCTGCTTGCACTATCTGAATCTCTGCTCCAAACTTTTTACCACAACACATTTACCACACGAAAAAGTGTAAGAGACAGAACACAACCTATCTATTTCAGAACTACAATACAGTGCAGAAACATGAGTCAATTTCAAAATACATTTCCAATTTACAGCATTACTCTTTTCTCAGCATTACACCCAAACATGAGACTCACACTGTGACCTTAGACACATAACAGAAATCCTTCAATTCAGTCAAATGATTACTACGGTGAAAGGGGGAGGAGGGGGTCTTACTAGTAGTGTTGTATAAAGAGAGCAAGGGTGAGGGAGAGAGAAAGAGAGAGACAATAAGAGGGAAGGAATAAACAAAAAAAAGTAAATAACATGGAGAAAGGGAGATAGAAAATAGGAGTAAAGGAAAGGGATAATGACAGTGAGGAAAAAGATATGAGAGTAAGGAAAGGAGAATGATAAAAAGCATATTAAGAAAAAGGAAAAAGCAGTAAGTAAAACAGAAGGATTTATAGGAAAAAAAGAAGGGACAAGAACAGTGGTAGACAGAAAGGAAGACAGTGACAGAGAATGAAAGACAGGGAAAGTTGGTAACTTCCACATTACAACACATTTTAATTATTAACTTACAGTACACAGCATATATCCCCTTACAAATTAATAACTCACCTTTAAAAAATGCTTTTGAAGATTTAGAACAGTGTCAATCACACACCAGATTTTCTTAAGCAGAATCTCTGAAATGTACCTCAGACACTACAACCACAAATGGCACTGATTCAATCTCATTAAACACACATATCTCTGTACATACCCAATGAAATTTCTTCCCACACAAATTCAAAACCAAACTAACATTTTAATTGGTTGTACAATTCAACACTTTCAAACTCACATAATGTTCAACCTTCCCCCACTGCTCTCTCTGCCTGTTACCATGGTAACTCTCCATACAACACCTAACTGAACTCAAAAGGTGAAAAGTTAATCTTTCAATGTTGCAAACCAAACTAGCAGGTGTGTTTGACCTCTCAATAAACCAGCTTATCCTGTGCGATGTTCTTTTCAATCACTTTTTCTAAACCAATAGTATTATTCCTTTAAAAAAACAATAGGAAGCACCCTAGTTTTCAATCTTAAATGATCAGAAACCACCAATCATTTCTTGTTATTCAAGTGCACTGAATCTCAACCACATTTTTTCTAAACTCCTACTTTGAAACTGCCATTTCATTTCCACAGCCCATCTGAGTACAATCAGATCTGCCTTCAAGATGCTCAAAGTCTGGATAGTAGGACATAGCTATGTTTTCTGGAGTGAAAGGTATGCTGCAAATAGATGCTTTCACAACCTTGATTTAGCAAATGTGGATATTATGTGGATCGGCCAGAGAGGATTGAGATGTTACCAATTGATACCATTGGTAAAATCCTTTATGCATCTACGACACCCTGACCTCATAATTGTGCACTGTGGTGGCAATGACCTGGGCACTTTGACTGGGGTAGGTCTGGAAATGCTTTTAAAGGACACCTTTGGGCAATTGATGTCACTTTTTTCCAAAACTTCCTTGGTATATTCTAATATATGCCAAAGGCAAAAATGGAATGGTCCAACCATTTTTGTCCACAGATTGAGAAAGTAAGGAAACATGTGCATAAATCTGTTTCTGATTTCCTCAGAGACTATGGTATGGGTTATATCACAACAACTTGCATTACAACATGTAAGGTATCTATAGGAGAGATGGTGTACATTTCACAGACGAGGGGAATAGAGTCTTCCTTTTAAACTTTAGACTCTGCATCGGTACTTACATATAGGTACAAAAAACACTCAATGAACACAAAGGCTTTTTAGAGCCAACCAAAATCTAAACACTCTAACTTGTTATTTAACTGTATTTTTTTTTAGTTTTCTTTCTGACGTGCGCGCACCTCGTGATTTAAAAAAAAATATATTAATAATAATTTGCCCTTCGGGGTCCTTCAGGGACCCCCCGAGAAGTCCTAGGGGGTCAGGGAGGCTATTCACTGCCTCCTTCATCACGTTCTCCGCTTTCATGTTTTACTCTCTTCTGAAACTACACAGAATGTCGGCTGTTTGGTGCGCGCAACGTGCGCGCACCTAGCGACTTTAAAAAAAAAAATAATAATAATATTGTGTCCTACGGGGTCCTTCAGGGACACACTCAGAAAGCCTCGGGGGTCAGGGAGTCTATTCACTGCCTCCTTCATCACGTTCTCCGCCTTCATTTTTCACTCTCTTCTGAAACTACACAAAATGGCGGCTGTTTGGTGCACGCAACGTGCGCGCATCTCGCGACTTTTTTATTTGTAAAATGTTTTTTTGCCCTTCTTGCTCCTTCAGGGACCCCTGAGAAAGCCTAGAGGGTCAGGGAGACTACCCTGCCTCCTTTTCACGTTCTCCACTTTAGTTTTCAAAACTCTTCTAGCTCGGTGGGAGCGTGCACCGTGCGCGCACCTCCCGATTTTTCAAAAAAAATAAATATTTTTGGGCCTTTGGGGTCCTTTCAGGACCCCCTCAGAAGGCCTAGGGGGTCAGGGGGTCTCCACCCTGGCCCCTTCTCATGTTTCCAACTATTTTTGGGGGCTCCCTTCTGCCTCAAAGACAAGATGGCGACCCAACACTTCCTGATTTAGACCGATTCGAATGTGACAGACGTCCAACAGCAAATCAGAATTCAGCTCGCGCACGCATAGGTGCGCACACGGTGCGCGCACGGTGCGCGCCTATAGATATGTACATTTTTATTAACTTAATTTTCTCAACAACTGCTGAAGGGATTTACACCATTTAAACAAAAGGCCGATCTGCGAAACAGACTCTACCATTTTGCAAAATTGTAATTCCGTTCAGCCATTCGGGCTGTAGCCGTGTCTAATCGTACTATGAAAAATAACATGGGGAAAACACGTTTTGGGACCCCCTTTTTTTCTTAGCCCCCACTTCACGAATTTCCCCAAAACTTTCAGGTAAGGAGCAGAGCGGAGCGGGCCATCTTCTTTGAGAAATTCACAAAGATTCATCAACCGACGCCAAAGTTATTCCCAATAGAATGTTGCGGATTTCCTATGGGAACTAGGTCCTAACTATAACTACCTACTGGCTATAGCCAGTAGGTAATATATATATATATATATATATATATATATATATATATATATATATATATATATATATATATATATATATATATATATATATATATATTCACGTAAAAAACCATAGATTTCAGGCCTTATATAGTTGCATAGATGTGTGAGCAGTTGATTCACTAGGTGTATGAGTTCAAGAGTGCATGTGGAAACAGCTATATGGGCGGTTGACTGTGTGCATGGGTGTGTTTGTGAGTGAATGGATATTTCAGTGCTACATGTGCAAGTAAGTACATATGTAAAATACAGTGCATGTGAGAGTTGGCATATATAAATGACTATACATAAGAGCCAGTGAATGTGCGAGCTGCTGTATGGATCATTGTGTACTTGTATCAGTGATTTTATAAGAGAGTAAGTATGTGTTAGTATATGTTTGAATAAGTAAAGTGTTGTGTGTATAACTGTAGAGGAAATGGAAATGTGATTGGTTCTTTGCATGACTGACTAGGTGTGTGAGTAACTCCATGGATGAGTGGCAGTGTGTGAGTGTCTCTATAGGTGTATGAGTGCATATGATAGTGTTATATTGATGAGTGACTGTATGTATTAGTGATTCTATGGGTGAATGAGTGAATGTGTGTGTAGACCTAGGAATCAGTGAGTGCGAATGTAGTAACTGGTATTGGTGTGTCAATGGTTTCAAGAATGGTAGTCTATATTTAACACTGGGTGTATCAAAGGTTATATTAGAGTGTGAGGAGGTGCATCGTATTATCACATGAATGATATCATCAGTGATGTGATCAGTGATGTCAAATGAGATGTCATCAGTGATGTCATCAGTGATGTCATTTGAGATGTCATCAGTGATGTCATCAGTGATGTCACTGACCATGTCATGAATGATGTAATATGTGACATCATCAGCAGTGGATTGCGGGTGCGCGAAATATAGTTAGTACAACTAACTATTTAGGAGCAATTTCAATGTTTTTTTAAATGCTAATTCCTAAATATATAATGCCTGAAACCTATGGTTTTTTAAGTGAATTTGCAAGGTTTTTAAAATGCTAATTCCTAACTATATAAGGCCTGAAACCTATGGTTTTTTCAGTGAATTTGCAAGGTTTTTTAAATGCTAATTCCTGACTATATCAGGAGTGAAACCTATATTTTTTTTCAATAAATTTCAAAGGTTTTGTAAATGCTAATTCTATTAGCTGATAACGTTTATATATGTTATTATCCTTCTCGGACCACGTGAGCAGCCATCTTGCTTCTCAGGAGAAGTGAGGCACAAGAGAGCACAAAACAAGAGTGGAAAACGCGAAAAGGGGGCAGGGTTGAGACCCCCTGACCTCCTAGCCCTTCTCAGGGGGTCCTAGAAGGACCACCTAGTGCCAAAAAATGTTTTTTATTTTTTTTAAATTGCGGGGTACGCGCACAGTATGCACAACTACTGGAGGGATTTTCACCAAATATAGAAAAGGCACTACTGCATACCTGTCCCTACCATTTTGCCAAGTTTGGTTTAATTCCGTTCAGCCGTGTTTAAAGGTCCCATAGAACATGCCATTTGAAAAATTTCAAATTACATTTTCTCAAGAACTACTGGAGGGATTTTCACCAAACATAGCAAAGGCACATCTGCATACCAGGCCCTACCATTTTGCCAAGTTTGGTGTAATTCCATTCAGCCATTCGGGTTGTAGCCGTGTCTAAAGGTCCCTATGGAAATTAACATGGGGAAAACACGTTTTGGGACCCCCTTACAGCCCCCGCTTGACGAATCCCCCTGAAACTTTCAGGGAAGGAGCGGAGCGGAGCTGGCCAAAATTCTGGAAAATTACGCACAGATTCCTCAATCTGCGCCAAAGTTATTCCCAATAGAATGTTGAGCGCATATAGATATATAATTTGCTCAAATTCAAATTCTCAACAACTACTGGAGGGATTTTCACCAAATATAGGAAAAGGCACTACTGCATACCTGTCCCTACCATTTTCCCAAGTTTGGTGTAATTCCGTTCAGCCGTTCGGGCTGTAGCCGTGTCTAAATGTCCCATAGAAAATGCCATTTGAAAAATTTCAAATTCTATTTTCTCAAGAACTAGTGGAGGGATTTACACCAAACATACAAAAGGCACTGCTGCATACCAGTCCCTACCATTTTGCCAAACCTGGTGTAATTCCGTTCAGCCGTGCGAGCTGTAGCCTTATCAGAATGCCCCTATGGAAATTAACATGGGGAAAACACGTTTTGGGACCCCCCTTTTTTCTCGGCCCCGGCTTGACGATTCCCCCTGAAACTTCCAGGGAAGGAGCAGAGCGCAGCGAGGCAAAGTTAAGGAAAATTAAATGCAGATCCCTCAATTGGCGCCAAAATTATTCCCAATAGAATGTTTGGAATTTCCTATGGTAACTAGGTCCTAACTATATATACCTACTGGCGACCGCCAGTAGGTAATATATATATATATATATATATATATATATATATATATATATATTCACTGAAAAAAACATAGGTTATACACCATATATAGTTAGGAATTAGCATTTAAAAAACCTTATTTTACTCACACAAAACCAATGAAATTCCATATATAGTTAGTTGTACTAACTATATATCGCGCACCCGCAATCCACTGCTGATCATGTCACATATTACATCATTCATGACATGGTCAGTGACATCACTGATGACATCACTGATGACATCTCAAATGACATCACTGATGACATCACTGATGACATCTCAAATGACATCACTGATGACATCACTGATGACAACATCCAGTGACTGTGTTTTTCTGTAAAGTTAAAATATGTCTTACATATTTAAGAATGAGTGGATGTATAAGTGTCTGGATGAAGAATTTAGTAGGTGCATGACTGACTGTATGAGTGAGTGGTTAAATGTGTCTCACTGAGTGCATGGGTTAGTGACTAAACTGTCTTAATTTGTGCATCATTATGTCTGTTCTTCTGTAAACTGCTGCATGTGTTGATCAGTAGCTGTATGAGTAACTATATGGGTTATTGATTGGTTGCCCAAGCATTTGTATGGGACACTGAGTGTGTGTGTGGGTGGCTGGGAGGTGTATGACTCTGTGCATAGATGTATGTGTTCAAAAGTGCATGTGGAAACAGCTGTATGGGCGGTTGACTGTGTGCATGACTGTATTGGTGAGTGAATAGATATCTCAGTGCGACATGTCAAAGTAAGTACATATGTAAAATACAGTACATGTGAGAGTTGACATATATAAATAACTGTGCATAAGAGCCAGTGAATGTGTGAGTGGCTGTATGGATCATTGTGAACTTGTATCCAGGATTGTATAAGTGAGTAAATATGTTTTAGAATATGTTTGAATAAGTAAGGTGTGTATAACTGTATAGTTGTGAAAATGGAGGTGTGATTGATTCTTTGCATGAATGACTAGGTGTGTAAGTAACTCCATGGATGAGTGACAGTCTGTGAGTGTCTGTTTACACTGAGTGTATCTAAGGTTATATTAGAGTCTGAAGAGGTTCATCGTATTATCACATGAATGATGTCATCAGTGATGTGATCAGTAATGTCAAATGAGATGTCATCAGTGATGTCATCAGTGATGTCATTTGAGATGTCATCAGTGATGTCATCAGTGATGTCATTTGAGATGTCATCAGTGATGTCATCAGTGATGTCACTGACCATGTCATGAATGATGTAATATGTGACATGATCAGCAGTGGATTGCGGGTGCGCGATATATAGTTAGTACAACTAACTATATATGGAATTTCATTGGTTTTGTGTGAGTAAAATAAGGTTTTTTAAATGCTAATTCCTAACTATATATGGTGTATAACCTATGTTTTTTCAGTGAATTTTCAAGGTTTTGTAAATGCTAATTCCTAACTATATATGGTCTATAACCTATGGTTTTTTCAGTGAATTTCATTGGTTTTTTAAAAGCTAATATCTATAGCTGTAAAATGTATTCTTCTTTAAATCCAAAAATATATTTTATATGTTTATTAATATTTTTTTTTTTATATTTTTTTTGTTTCGCTCCCGGTCCGCGAACCGGAAAGCTTTCCGTTAGCTCAAATTGATGCCGCGACCCGGTCCGCGAACCGGTAAGAAATCAACATCGTGACGGTATCGCGTTGCCGCGTAATGCATCTTGTGACGTACCGCGTTAGCGCACCCGGAAGTGCTCCGGGGCGCGGACCGAGGCGCGAAACGAAGCTCCCCGGAAGCGATCCGCGACGCGTCGCGAAAGCGCGACGTATCGCGTTGCCGCGTAATGCGTCTTGTGACGTACCGCGTTAGCGCACCCGGAAGTGCCCCGGGGCGCGGACCGAGGCGCGAAGCGCAGCGACCCGGAAGCTAACCGGGGCGCGTTCCGCAGCGCGTAACATGAGCGTGAGAGATCATGTGACTTGTTAATAAAACTTTTCATTGGTTCATTTCACTTTTGGTTTCATAATGATGTAAGGCTAGGTCAGGTGACCTAAAAATAACACTTTTCATTGGTTGAGAACTATTGTTTTTCCCAAATGATGAAAACCCCTCCTTCTTTCCTCACTCTGACTTTCATCATTCAGCTGGTGCACCCCCACCACCACCTCCACCTCCTCATGGGAAGAGAGGACCACCTCCCCAGGTCATAACCAACACAGAGGAGGAAGAGGAAGAAATGGAGGAAGAGGAGGGAGAAGAACCACAGTTCTTGGAAGAGGTGCCCCGGGTTTCCCATAAGAAAGCCAGTTTCATCTGGCAGTTTTATTCAATCCCTCCTGGCCAAAAAAAAGTGAATGCGAGGTATGTCACCTGCCTCATCTGTAAAGAAAAATTATCCAGAGGGACGGATAAGAAATATAGTTATGGGAACTATACTATGCATAGGCATATGACCAGGAAGCATCCACTCAATTACAGCCGGGCGGAAATACGGGATTTGCAGGAAAATCCAACATCAACTCCTGTGGCCAGATCAAGATCAACAATTTCATTGACACCAGCAGAGGCACGGGAAACTGTGCCAAACATACAAGAGAATTTTGGCCACATGAAACACACTTGTATGCACTGTGGTGCGTTGATAGCATGTGGCAATATGAGTATAAATGCTATCAACCTGGCTTATGAACATCATAATTGCCCTAACCGCCCCCAGTAATTTTTTTTTTGCTCCTGTTGAGCCCTTTTCAATGCCTGTTTTTTGTTGTTTCCCCCCCCAAAAAAACAAAAAAAATATAAAATCGTTCAAAAAATACAAAAAAAACAAAAAATGTTCAAAAAATAAAAAAAAATATAAAACAACAAAAATATAAAAAAAAAAGTTCTTTTCAGAACTACCTTCCCTTTCAAAAAAAATTGCTAGAATGTTTAGCACTCTGGCAAGCTCTATTTCTTTTGGTTCGCTTCCCGGTTAGCTTCCCGGTACGCGGACCGGGAGCTAACCAAAAATAAAAAAAATAAAAAAAGAGTACGTATAAGGAAAGTAAACAGACAGTGATGTTAAAAGAAAGACAGCTATAGGGAGTAAAGAAGAGATACTGTTTAATAGATCTATTTACCGAAGAAAAGATGGAAGAGGGTATAATTGTGAAAAACAAAATAGATAACGAAGTGAAAGAAAAAAAAAGAGAGTATAACATTAACAAAGAAGAGTTTCTTGGAGAATGTGAGTGAATGTTCAAAATAAGATTAAAACATGAGGAATAACAGAGAGAAAAAATAGAAAACAGAAAACAAAAAATAACAGAAAAAGATTAATTGAAACAGCAAAGAAATGTAAGTAACATAGAGCCATATCATCAACATAGGCAATAAAAGTTTTGCAGCTTTTATTGGCAGAAATGTGTCGCTAAAGCTGCTTTTGCGGCAGAAAACTGCCGCTAAAACCACTTTTGCACCAGTTTTCTGCCAATAAAAAGAGCAATAATTTTATTGGCTGTGTTCATAATATGCCCCTTAGTGTGCTTCAACTACACAGAGAAAGCATTATGAACAAATAGTGATACAGTGATCAGTCAAAGACACTAAGAGTAATAGAGACGGAGTGAGTGAACAAGAGTGAGGAACTATGAGAAGAGAGGGACTGAGAAAAAGAGTGGAAGGAGTTGAGTAAGTAGGTAATAGAGAAAGGAATGAGGGAAGTAGCAAAGGCAGGAAACTGAGGGTTAAAGAAATGAAGCAGTGGAACTAATAGAAGTTAAATGTGATAGAAATGTAACGAAAAGAGTACAAAACATTTACTTTATAATTGTCGTTAAATTACTCACTTTTTGTTTTTATACTTTCAATCTGTGAAAGAGAGAACAAACATTTGAAAAATATTAAAACATGTATTTAAAAATTACAAAAGACAAGACAAAAAATTGAAGGACAAACAGTTGTTCAACAACTTTGACACTTACAGAAGCTTCTGCTTCTCCAGGCCCCCTACACAGTCCTAAAGATATACATTTTAAACTAACAGTATCTTGATGCAGATGAAGTGAGGCCTATCTTAAAACATGGTGCATCTTTTGCATTGCTGTTGTCTCAGAAAAGTGTTGCAAGACACTAAAAATTTAAATAATTGCTTCAGGATGCCAATAAGATGTGTCCTATCCAGAGGTTTGTTTGAGGTGAGGCCTACTCAGGGTTGCAGATGAAATTTCGAGTTGTTGAAGAGAATAGAGGACATAATACATGTGAAGGTCTACCAATGAAGTGAGTCATGTCCACTGCACTCTTGAACAAAGTCCAAACCTCCTATGTTTCCCTGGACAGACCTAAACTTGATCTGCACAATGTGATTCGTAATGATAGGAAACACAGGTGATGTAAATGAAATACGTACAATTTATTTTGCTCATTTCAAAATCACATCACTTGTGTTTCCTTTGCTTAGGTATCTCATTGTGCAGATGTAGTCCAGCATATGAAAGAATACGCAGAAGTGCAGCACTGCATGCAACAACTTTGACACTTACAGAAGCCTCACCTTCTCCATGCCTCCTACACAGTTCTACATATACATCATAAATGCAAACAGTACAGAATTAATTATACATGTTAAATGGTTTATTTTTGCTGTTCTCATAATGTATCAAATTTCACTAAAAACAGTGACTTGAAGGTATTCATCATATAACAGCGGGGAAAAAAAAACACAATCAAAATGATTGTGTTTAAAAAACCCATACAACATAACAAATCAGAATTCAGAACTCCTTAAAGTTAACTTACTTTCCATGACGTCAAAGGATGTCCTATGAACAGCTTATACTCTGTTGTGCTGTTATTACTTTCAGCCCGCCACTTTCTGAAAGAAAATCTCCATCGTTTTTAAAAACATGTTACATGCAATAAATGACTTCTTGCTCTCTACCACAAGTTTCCACAAGACCAAATCTTGTCAGAGCCATTTATAACTCTTGGATTTCTTGTAAGCCAATCCCGTCATTTGGCATTTCTGCAACTTTCAGAATTAAAATGTTGAAGATCATTTTCACAATCCTGGAATAGTAATATCTTCCCCTTCTTGCTCAGTCATGTTCTACATTTCCTATGACACTGATACTGCTTACTATGAAGCAGACTTACACCACCTCTATGAGTACTACAATTATTTAATTCTCTACATCACTTTTAATCACAAAGCAATGTAAAACAGTAGACAGCATTGCAGACTTACATTCCCTCTACTCTATGTTTTGATTGGCTACATCAATTAGCTTATAAAAAGAAATAGTTTTTCTGAACTCATTCAAAGTGCACTTATTTCTCCATGACGTCCAGTCTTATGGTTAGAAGTTATGTCTCTGAACTACACTTATCCTCAAGGCCAAATTGTGTAGGAGCCATTAGAACTTCTTGAAATTCCACAGAGCACATCCCGAGATTATTTCCCTAAAATTTTGGTTTTAAAAACACCAGGTAAGAGTTTTTAAGGTCATACGGCAATTTTTTTTTGAAAATTAAAACAGAATCATTGCAGAATGACCAGCCATTTCTAGACTTTAAATAAGCTGTGTAATGTCCTGATGTTATTGAAGGGCCGTCATGATATATAATTGCTGCAGTTACAAAAGTCCTTCCTGATATTGACAACTGCGAAGCTACACATTTTTTTATTAAAGTTGTCAATTTTGTTCCATCAGGCCTACATCGTTGGAACATTAAAATGACATACTGGCCATATGTTCGTATAAATAATGTGGAAATCATTTCAGATTTACATTGGCTACACTCCATGTTGTGATCAGCTCCTTTTACTAGCTTATTAAAGGAGACTGATTTACTGTCTGGCAAAGTTAAATATATAAATCTTTCTGAGTCTACACTAGTAGTACTTGATACCATACAGTTCTCGCAGTCATGCTGCCATTGATAAGAAAGCCCAAACAGCTGATCTACATCTACACCTTCAGCATGCAATACATCAAGCATATACATTAAAAACTCCTGACAATCTTGCTGAATATTTTGAGAGAATTATGTTTGGCCTGAACATCTGTCTAACAGATTTCGAATTTCAGACACACTTTCTATGTTTGTTCTATCAGTGCTACATTTCTCTAACACAGAATTTAACAAACTGCAAAATCTTTGATCAGAATTGACCACATTCTCTTCTTTTACATTTTCTAGAGAAAACAAAACATTAACCACTACATTAGCATAGCAGTTGACACCAGAACTGTTTTCAAATTGAAAACCAACAACATCTTCAACAGAATCCTTTTTGTTTCTGCTTGTAATTTTAGGTTCATCGACTTTTCGTCTTTTTGCTACAACCTCCCCAGTATTGGTCACATTTCTTCGTTTCCGGCCTACCACACGTTTCTCAAACAAAGGATACTGAGGCAAATGTGGCGCATACTCTCTTCTTAACCTATTGTATTCCTTAACACAATCTAGATCCGCACAAATGTTTGTGACATCACACTCAATCAAGTACAATCCCGATAAAGTTCTAACTCGTGACAATGCCACATATGCCATACCCTCCTTGAACACAGAACTGCCAATATTCACCAATGCACAGTCTACACTTAAACCTTGCGATTTATGGATTGTCACCGCATATGCCAAGCAAACAGGAAACTGCTTACGGCGAACATATAAGTCTTTTACAAGCAAAAATCTAGCAGAGCAACGACCAATTAGCTGTACTTCCTCAATGCCATCAAATTTAATTTTTAAAAATTCAATTCCATCTCTATTTCTGTATTTTACAAAATCAACAACATTACCCATTGATCCATTTACCAGACCTCTTTCAACATGTAAATTCCTTCTTAAAATTATACGGCAGTTCAAGCACACATTCAGAGTCTTTTCAAAACCTGCAGTTTTAGATATACTCTTCTCTAATGAATCCAATTTTGTTTTCAGATTCTCAGACAAAATAATTGTTGATCCCATATGCTCTACTCTGTCAATAGCTTCCAATTTCACAATCTCTTGCTTTTCTAAATGCAACATTTTGTTGTTGAATTTGGCACATTCTGCAAGAGTTGGCATCAAACATATTCCAGATTTCTTATCAGTAATTTTCTGAAAAATATTCTCAGGCACAACATCTTGTTCTGGATATAAATTTGACAGTAATCGTGCATGTAAAGCTTCTTTCCCATGCTCGGTCACTTTTCCAATTCTAACATCTTTTAGAATAGTCTTGTAAACTTCATCCTTCGCCTGACGCATATTTTCATGCAGTTCAGCATAATTGAAGTTTAACCATATATTGACGTTGCCAATGCTGCCTAGGCACTTCCTGGTATCTTCATGCGTGAGCATTTTGAACACAGGTTGCCCTTTCACTGGTGTCAGCTGCAAAAGATCTCCGAAAACAATGATGTGTTTGCCACCAAATAACACATCATACTCAGTTTTGAGAACTTCTTGCATTCTCAAATGCACAAAGGCAAGCATGACATTGGAAACCATGCTTACTTCGTCAATGATAAGAAGTTTCATTTTCCTCAAGATTCTTGAAACTTCAAAACAAGCATCTCCAGATAGCTTGTGATATTGTAATTTGTTGTCATGCTCCACTGGCAGCATCAGTAAACGATGTAAAGTAATCCCTTTAATGTTATGTGCTGCCAGTCCAGTTGGAGCGGTGACAACACAAGACAGCGATGACTCTGTCCTTTCCTGCAAATAGCATGAAATTGCTTTAATGAGGAAACTTTTTCCAGTTCCCGCTTCTCCACTCACGTACAGTCGGACAGGCTTCAACGACGTACATGAGCACTCTTTCTTGTCATGACTTAATCCATGATCAATTTGCATGGTAACTTCGTCATATATTTTCCTCTGCTCAACGTTGAGTTGTCTTTCCAACTCTTCTAAGTTAACCGCATCCTCCTGAGCATGTGCCATGGCTCTTTCCACTTCATTCATAGCAGTGGCAGCTTCATTTTCGATAACAGGTCCTCCTAGTGGATCCTGACTCAATGAAGCAGAACTCTGACTGTCCTGAGAACTGTCTCTGGCAATCTCGGCTGCAATCGTTGCTTCCTGCTCAATTTCCGCATTCAACATTTCTACATATTTGGGAAAAGCAGGACATTCTATGGTCTCCTTTGCAGCATTGAAAGAGTCTTCGTAACAGAGGAAATCTCCAAGCAGTTCCTCTTCTGCACGCCAAGGCTTGAAAAGTTGCAAAAGTGCTAAATAGAAAAACTCCTTTTTTTCAGGAGATTCGCCACTCAATTTTCAATGGTTTACCAAGTGGCATTTTCTTTGCTTGACCAGACATCCCTCACTTCCTATTACAGCATACACTCCTTTCTCAGTATCTTCTTTGATGTTCCTCTTGAATATGTAATTTTGAAGAACCTCATACAGACAAACATTGTCGAGGTGACTGCTTTTATTTGGATAATATGTATCCAACATGTTGGTCTTCAAAATGTCGGTACTGTTTGGCTCCTTTTCCGCCAAATACTCAATTTCCCGCACAGGTTTCAGAACTCGATTACGCGTTGCAGCAAGACCAAGACTCGCCCAAACGATACTCCTGGACTTGGCATAGAGACTTGCTGAAGACAACCGGTCAGAGCATTCGTAAGCTCCAATTTCTCGATGCGACAACATCTTCAGACTGAAACTGTACAACTTCTTGCTGAGGCTCTTTTCATGGGAAATGTCCTCCCACATATCCTTCAATTCTGTCTTCTCTTTTTTGGTGATGTAAGATGTCACATACCGAGCCACAGCCATACAGTTATCAGCCACAAACTGTATATCCATGTTAGCATTCCACATGGACAAAATCACCGGGTTGTAGTCGTTGATGTACTTGGACTCTTCGTTCCTCTTCAAATTGTATGTGTTTTTAGGTGATTTCTTCATCACATTATGTCGCAGCGAAGACATCAAACTGTTTACTCTTCCTTTAGAAATCACCGGTCGTGGAAAGCCGAAACGACATTTGGTGTAGAACTTGTCCTTGTTTCGGAATTTACGACGGCAGTACTTTCCACATCGATGGCTTTGGAAACGCAGAACTTTTTCTCTTAGGCTTTTCTTCTCCTTTGCGTTTGGAACAGCACACGTAGAATACTGTTGGATGAAACTCATCACTGAGCCTTCTGGATCCATTCCAAATTTAGGTGCATCCTTGATCCACAGCAACATATGTATATGAGGACCACCTCTTGCTTGGTACTCCTTTCTCCAGAAGAAATCCAACACCTCTCCAAGAGGTGGATTCTTCTTATTCATGATGAAAGACATCATAGCTTCAAATCTATGATTGAAGTACCTACATACATTGACTGGATCCAAAGAGCACAGTTCTCCGGGTGTCTTGAATTCGATGTTATCTACGTTAGCATTTGCCTCTCGTAGAAATTCAAGTAAGTCTTCCCAGCCATACTCGGCACAGCTCAGAGTGAGGAACCATGTGGGAGTACCTAAGTTCCTCAGCACACATTTTAAATCACCATGACGACGGTACCAGTACTCATTAGTACCACGCTGACACGCCATGAGATTAATCAGGTGAGAATCCAAAATACTGTCTTGGACATTGACTTTATCCATAAAGTCACTTGCCGAGATGTTTTGCATGTGTATACCACTTTTCAAGATGTGGTTCACTGCATATGACAGTCCAGACAGATCGCTTTCAAACAGGAGATGAAACAAATAAGGAATGCATTGTCGAAACCTAGCATCTCCTGCATACAATCGCAAAGTCCGGTATTCAGAAGCAGGAATTTGATGAGGTCGCTCATCATATCTTCCTCCCTGACCTGTTGGAAAAAGCTGTGGGAAACACCGAGCTTCCAAACTTTCCTCCCAAACACTAATGGGACTCCCTTTGGCTTGTTTCATTTGAAACAACTCAATAGCATTCCCCATGACTTCCTTGGAATGCAAAGGATGAACACTATAATGTTCATATATTTCTTCACTAGTAGAGGGTTCTACTTTCTCAATTTGACCAGCACACAAATCGCTATCCTCTTCCTCACTTACTTCCTCTTCTGCAACATATACATTCTTATAGTATTTATTATTTTTTTTCAAACACAATGTTGCCTTTTTAACTTTCCTAACATCTACTAAATCTTGCCATATTTTTTTATTCTTTGTCGGAACCCCATTAACTAAGATAACCAGAGGTTCCTCTTCCACTTTTTCTACTCCAATTGTGTTAATGTTTTTCTTCAAATCTAGAGGCAAATAAACAACTCTTCCCTTTAATCCTCTCTGTAAATCTGATGGAGGCAATTTCCCTGTCTTTGGCTCCATTCTTACAATAGCCTGAAAGGGATGGATACTTTGAATCAAAATAGATTCATAAGTATTTAAATCCTTCAATTCAGAAGGAATCTCAATCAATTCCAGATTATTATGAACTGCTCTAGCAGGCATCTGGTTTTGATTTAATTTGTTACAACAATAAGTACACACACGTTGATCCAATCCCAAATCAAAACAATTTTCTACCATCAAGTATGTTGTGAAATCCTTCCATTCACTATTATTTTCCCTTTCACTTTTTGCATATAAATCCACTAACTTAGTCTGATTCTTATAATAAGTGCGTCGACAACACACACAAGTGAAATTTGGCCTCTCACTTGATTTGACCTGAAACGTCGCAATTTCCCTCCGGAAATTATCTGTACTGGAAACCTGTACACTATCTTCCACATTACCCGCATCTTCTTGGTCAATTTCAACATTCTCCTCTTTACTTCCAAAGTAACAAAACTCAATTTCTTCACATATATTCTTCACATCTATTTCAGAACCATGCAAAAGAGCAGCGCATAATTCTTTAAGCATAATTGCTGGACTCTTAGCATAATACAACATTCTAACTAATTTCCTCCCTTTATTATGATGCACTGCTAGCATCCTGAAATGATGAAAAACACTCTGGCATACTCTCCTGGAAAGACAAGCCAGTGAATGACCATGCAAACCTGTCACTTCTCTCACTCTGCAAGGATCTAATTCTTGCAACAACCCTATTTTCTGCTTCAAACTTTTCTTATTAAATGACCGTACAAAATCACAAAGCAAATTGATGGAATCCTGTCGCACACTACAAATACTACTACACTTCCAGGTGTACACAGGACCCTTAGCACGTCTTCCTAAAACCTCATTACCTAACACCTCTTCTGCCTCTGTTGTCACAAGTTTTTCTTTTTCAACTGGACAACCATCTTTCACTTCATAAGCACGACCACTGGTGTCAACTGCATGCACCAAATCATTATCCTGGAAATAACTCTCCTCATTAAAAAATGCCTCAGAGCTTGAACTATGCATCCATTCTCCAGAAAAAACTTCACAAAAATTACTACGATTAACTATTCTCTTCCATCTACTATTTCTTTTGAAATCATAAATTGCCTTGTTTAGCTTCCTAATTCTATTGATTATCAAAATAAATAACTTACGTTTAATTTCAAATGCCTGATCAATAACTTTCTCAACTTTTTTTTTTCTCTTATAAAAAACCACTTTCTGTTGACCTTTCTTAATATTTTTTAACAAATTGCCAATTATCCTGTTGCGGAACATTCGTTTACGAATGTCCCTAAACTGTTGTTTCCTTCTACTATCATGCACAGAGTTATCTCTTGCTCTAGCAGTAACATTTTTGATTGGCCTTTCCTTTCCATTTGAATTGCTTCTCTTTTTATGGACTGAAACATTTTCTGTAGTAATATTTTTTTTACTACACATATTTCTTATGAATGTTTTTGTACTCTTACCCGGTGCTTTCTTCGTGACTTGACAAACTTTTTGTTAGAGGACTGCTGCTTCTTTTGATTGGCCTGCTGTCTTTGACGTTTTGCAGCCTTTCTCTCTCTTTCTTTCGTTGGCATGGTGAAATGTTGAAATGATCTACAGTTGAATCTGTGGTAAAATATATTAAAAAATTTTATTAACCACTATTACCAAACAGTAAATCAATAACAGTGATCAAAAACTTAACACACTACTTGACATTTTAAATAGAAGATTTTTTAGTCCTTGGCAAATTTACAATACAGAAATAGCAGAAAAGAAATGGAATTTATATTCATGTTACCTGTACTATTTTATATGTGAATCTGATCTAATTTTATGAGCATATTTTAATATTTTATTGAAGACACTACACAGAACCTGTTTTTGAAGGTGTCTTTATTTTTAAATTAAACGGTTTACACTTTTACTTTTTATTTATTATAAATTTTAAAAATAAATGTTTATAGTTCCATAGGCTCAAGCAGGTCAGCTTCCCACCCTATGTCATATAATTCGGACAAATCTGCATCCTCATCACGCTCTTCTTCATCCTCAGGATTTAAATCATCCAAGGGATCAACATTCACTGATGTTTCAATTACAAGTTCAATAATGAGGTCAAAATCAACTGATTGCAGATTGTCGCTCATGTTGATGTTGTCTTTATCTTTAAAGAAAGATAACAACAATGAGATGTTGCAGAGTAAGAGACAAATCTCAGAGATTATAATAGTAAAATTGTTTAACAAGAGTAACATTTTGCAGCTATTATTTAGCCATGTCCAGCGATGCTGAGCAGGTGAAGCCTATGTCTAATTTTTCAGTGAACAGGACTCATCTCTTCTTAACCTTGGATAAGCCTCACCAACTCTGTGTCCCCTGCACATACTTAAATGTAAAGGGGCAGATTTATGTTAAATGGCACATCCCCAGGCATGCACCAGTTAACGTGCACCGCTGCTCTGCCACCCATGGTGTGCCGTATTTACAATCAGATAGGAGAAAGCTGCGTCAAAACCCTGCGCCTGCTTTAAGCAGGCATAGGTCTTGACGCAACATTGTGGAGATGGGGCACCCCTGAGCCTTGCTTGAGCTGCATCGCACTTGCGATACAATTCCAGCAATGCGCCACCTTTACAGCACAGATACGTCACGCATCTGTGCCATTTTTGCCCCATGCTGCGCCGCATTGTAAATGCAGCACACCATGGGTGGCGGAACAGCAGCGCAGGATGACTGGCACATCCCTGGTGATGCGCCAGTCATCATAAATCTATCCCTAAGCTTCTTATCTTGTTACAGATGAACCGCCATATGTATCATCAAACTATTTTGCATTTCCTAAATAGCGAATTTTAAGGAATAAATTGCGACTCTTTACCATTCCTAATTTGCGATGAGCAAATTGCTAATTGCAAATTACCCATTCATTTCCATGGGCCAGGATGCCCATAGCAATGAAGGTGCTATTTGCGATTAGCAATTAGCTCATCGCAAATTAGGAATTTTTCCAAGGGTGCAGGGGTGTCTCAAGAACACCCTGCTGCACCCCTGAAAAAGAAATTTAGGGGCATATGGCGCACATACATGCCCTAAGGGCATGTATGGGCGTCATATGGCACCTTTTGTTTTTTGGAAAAAAAGCTTTTTGAAAAGAATTCGCAAATTACCACCAACTAGAAGTTGGTGGTAGTTTCCAAATCCTTAATGTCATTTTTTACATATTTTTAGTTTGATACATTGCATTTAAGGAATCGCAAAATTTGCAAATCCTTCAGTGCAATCGCAAAATAAGGAATAGCAAATTTTGCTATTCCTTATTTTGCATCAAACTTGTTTGATACATACCATTTGTCTAATTAGCATTCGCAAAGGTTGAAATTTGCAGAATTTTGATCTTTACAAATGGTAATTAGCTTGATACATATGACCCCAAGTGAGGCCTGTCTTGCAACATGGTGCATCTTTTGCATCACTGCTGCATCGGTTTCATGTGGCACGTTTTTTTTACACCATGACACATCTGCCTAAATGCATCAATTTGTAATTTTCTCGCCTCATAGCAAATCTTTTGCACCGCCACTGCATCATAAAAGTGACGCACAGTGGCGCAAAAGAGACATACACCTATCATAAATCTGTCTCTACCATTTTAAATGATTAATCCAGGATGACGATAAGGTGTGGCCTATCCAGAGGTTTGTTTATGGTGAGGCCTACTCAGGATTGCAGATTAAAGTTACGCTTGATAAAGAATACACAGGAGATAATACATGTAAAGGCCTACCAATGAAGTAAGTAATGTCCACTTTATTGCGCCAGTCATCATAAATGTATCCCTAACCTTCTTATCTTGTTACAGATGAACCGCCATATGTACCATCAGACTATTTTGCATTTCCTAAATAGCGAATTTTAAGGAATAAATAGCAATTCTTTACCATTCCTAATTTGCAATGAGCAAATTGCTAATTGCAAATTACCCATTCATTTCCATGGGCTAGGAGGCTCATAGGAATGAAGGTGCAATTTGCGATTAGCAATTAGCTCATCACAAATTAGGAATTTTTTCAAGGGTGCAGGGTTATCTCAAGAACACACTGCTGCACCCCTGAAAAAGAAATTTGGGGGCATATGGCGCACATACATGCCCTAAGGACATGTATTGGCGTCATATGGCACCTTTTGTTTTTTGGAAAAAAATGTTTTTTGAAAAGAATTCGCAAATTACCACAAACTAGAAGTTGGTGGTAGTTTCCAAATACTTAATGTCATTTTTTACATATTTTTTGTTTGATACATTGCATTTAAGAAATCGCAAAATTTGCAAATCCTTCAGTGCAATTGCAAAATAAGGAATAGCAAATTTTGAATTAAGGACATTTTAAGTCATTTCCACATGTGCAGTGTTTTCAAATTATGATTTGAAAATCTTTTTTGGGGAAAAGGAATGGTTTGCAAATTTATGACAAGGACATAATGGTGTATGCTTCTCTATAAGGCATTTCACTGTCTCTGATGTCATTTTTCCCATATTACATTATAAGACCTTTCCCCATGGAGCACATTCCTTGTAAATATGCTCCCACCTGTGCATGGTGAATTTAGATTTTGACTGTTTGAGTCACATACCCATGTTAAAAGTGACCCAAAAAAATTGCAAACGCTTTAAAAAAACACATTCATGTGTCTTAAGCACATTTTAAGTCATTTCCCCGTGGACAGTGTTTTGTAAGTGGCGCAAAAGAGGCATACACCTATCATAAATCTGTCCCTAGCATTTTAAATGATTAATTCATAATGACGATAAGGTGTGGCCTATCCAGAGGTTTGTTTAAGGTGAGGCCTACTCAGGATTGCAGATTAAAGTTACGCTTGATGAAGAATACAGAGGACATAATACATGTAAAGCTCTACCAATGAAGTAAGTAATGTCCACTTCATTGCGCCAGTCATCATAAATGTATCCCTAAGCTTCATATCTTGTTAGACATCAACCGGCATATGTATCATATAACTATTTTGCATTTCCAAAATAGCAAATTTTAAGGAATAAATAGCAATTCTTTACAATTCCTAATCTGCAATGAGCAAATTGCTAATTGCAAATTACCCATTCATTTCCATGGGCTAGGAGGCTCATAGGAATGAAGGTGCAATTTGCGATTAGCAATTAGCTCATCGCAAATTAGGAATTTTTCCAAGGGTGCATGGGTTTCTCAAGAACACCCTGCTGCACCCCTGAAAAAGAAATTTGGGGGCATATGGCGCACATACATGCCCTAAGGGCATGTATTGGCGTCATGTGGCACCTTTTGTTTTTTTTTAAAAAATTCTTTTTGAAAAGAATTCGCAAATTACCACCAACTAGAAGTTGGTGGTAGTTTCCAAATCCTTAATGTCATTTTTTACATATTTTTAGTTTGATACATTGCATTTAAGGAATCGCAAAATTTGCAAATCCTTCAGTGCAATCGCAAAATAAGGAATAGCAAATTTTGCTATTCCTTATTTTGCATCAAACTTGTTTGATACATACCATTTGTCTAATTAGCATTCGCAAAGGCTGAAATTTGCAGAATTTTGATCTTTGCGAATGGTAATTAGCTTGATACATATGACCCCAAGTGAGGCCTGTCTTGCAACATGGTGCATCTTTTGCATCACTGCTGCATCGGTTTCATGTGGCACGTTTTTTTTACACCATGACACATCTGCCTAAATGCATCAATTTGTAATTTTCTCGCCTCATAGCAAATCTTTTGCACCGCCACTGCATCATAAAAGTGACGCACAGTGGCGCAAAAAAGACATAAACCTATCATAAATCTGTCTCTACCATTTTAAATGATTAATCCAGGATGACGATAAGGTGTGGCCTATCCAGAGGTTTGTTTATGGTGAGGCCTACTCAGGATTGCAGATTAAAGTTACGCTTGATAAAGAATACAGAGGAGATAATACATGTAAAGGCCTACCAATGAAGTAAGTAATGTCCACTTTATTGCGCCAGTCATCATAAATGTATCCCTAACCTTCTTATCTTGTTACAGATGAACCGCCATATGTACCATCAAACTATTTTGCATTTCCTAAATAGCGAATTTTAAGGAATAAATAGCAATTCTTTACCATTCCTAATTTGCAATGAGCAAATTGCTAATTGCAAATTACCCATTCATTTCCATGGGCTAGGAGGCTCATAGGAATGAAGGTGCAATTTGCGATTAGCAATTAGCTCATCACAAATTAGGAATTTTTTCAAGGGTGCAGGGGTATCTCAAGAACACACTGCTGCACCCCTGAAAAAGAAATTTGGGGGCATATGGCGCACATACATGCCCTAAGGACATGTATTGGCGTCATATGGCACCTTTTGTTTTTTGGAAAAAAATGTTTTTTGAAAAGAATTCGCAAATTACCACAAAGTAGAAGTTGGTGGTAGTTTCCAAATCCTTAAAGTCATTTTTTACATATTTTTTGTTTGATACATTGCATTTAAGAAATCGCAAAATTTGCAAATCCTTCAGTGCAATCGCAAAATAAGGAATAGCAAATTTTGAATTAAGGACATTTTAAGTCATTTCCACATGTGCAGTGTTTTCAAATTATGATTTGAAAATCGTTTTTGAGGAAAAGGAATGGTTTGCAAATTTATGACAAGGACATAATGGTGTATGCTTCTCTATAAGGCATTTCACTGTCTCTGATGTCATTTTTCCCATATTACATTATAAGACCTTTCCCCATGGAGCACATTCCTTGTAAATATGCTCCCACCTGTGCATGGTGAATTTAGATTTTGACTGTTTGAGTCACATAGCCATGTTAAAAGTGACCCAAAAAAATTGCAAACGCTTTAAA
The DNA here is from genome assembly GCF_964261635.1 of Lissotriton helveticus. Lineage (NCBI taxonomy): Eukaryota > Metazoa > Chordata > Amphibia > Caudata > Salamandridae > Lissotriton > Lissotriton helveticus. Next base: position 531,829,266 of record NC_136065.1, read on the forward strand.
AAAACACATTCATGTGTCTTAAGCACATTTTAAGTCATTTCCCCGTGGACAGTGTTTTGTAAGTGGCGCAAAAGAGGCATACACCTATCATAAATCTGTCCCTAGCATTTTAAATGATTAATTCATAATGACGATAAGGTGTGGCCTATCCAGAGGTTTGTTTAAGGTGAGGCCTACTCAGGATTGCAGATTAAAGTTACGCTTGATGAAGAATACAGAGGACATAATACATGTAAAGCTCTACCAATGAAGTAAGTAATGTCCACTTCATTGCGCCAGTCATCATAAATGTATCCCTAAGCTTCATATTTTCTTAGACATCAACCGGCATATGTATCATATAACTATTTTGCATTTCCAAAATAGCAAATTTTAAGGAATAAATAGCAATTCTTTACAATTCCTAATTTGCAATGAGCAAATTGCTAATTGCAAATTACCCATTCATTTCCATGGGCTAGGAGGCTCATAGGAATGAAGGTGCAATTTGCGATTAGCAATTAGCTCATCGCAAATTAGGAATTTTTCCAAGGGTGCATGTGTGTCTCAAGAACACCCTGCTGCACCCCTGGAAAAGAAATTTGGGGGCATATGGCGCACATAAATTTTAACAACATTCCATTACCTCAAAAACGATTTTCAATTCATAATTTGAAAACACTGCCCACAGGGAAATTACTTAAAATGTTCTTAAGACACATGAAAGTGTTTTTTGAAAGCCTTTGCAATTTTTTTGGGTCACTTTTAACATGGTTATGTAACTCAAACAGTAAAAACCAAAATTAACATGCACAAGTGTGACCATATTTACAATGAATGTGCCCCACGGAGAAAGGTCTTTTAATATAATATGGGAAAAATGACATCAGAGACACAGAAATGCCTTATAAAGAAGCATACACCATGATATCCTTGTCATAAATTTACAAACCATTCCTTTTCCCCAAAAACGATTTTCAAATCATAATTTGAAAACACTGCACATGAGGAAATGACTTAAAATGTCCTTAAGACACATGAAAGTGTTTTTTGATTGCCTTTCCAGCATGGTTGGGTCACTTTTAACATGGCTATTTAACACAAACATTCAAAATCTAAATTTGCCATGCACAGGTGGGAGCATATTTACAAGCAATTTGCGCCACAGAGAAAGGTCTTACATTAAAATGGGAAAAATAACATCAGAGACAGTCAATTGCCTTATAAAAAAGCATACACCATTATGTCCTTGTCATAAATTTAAAAACAATTCCTTTTCCCCAAAAACGATTTTCAAATCATAATTTCAAAACACTGCACATGGGAAAATTACTTAAAATGTCCTTAAGACACATAAAAGCGTTTTTTGATTGCCTTTGCAGCATGTCTGTATCACTTTTAACATGGCTATGTAACACAAACATTCAAAATCTAAATTTACCATGCACAGGTGGGAGCATATTTACAAGCAATTTGCGCCACAGAGAAAGGTCTTACATTAAAATGGGAAAAATAACATCAGAGACATTCAATTGCATTATAAAAAAGCATACACCATTATGTCCTTGTCAGAAATATTATAACCATTCATCTTCCTCAAAAACGATTCCCAAGTCATAATTTGAAAAGACTCCACAGCTCCTATGCAGAAAAACACCCTGTCAGTACTAATACTTCACATTTTCTCCAATTACATTTTCTCAAAGAAACAAAATCTATTTGTAAAACACTTGAGACAAAGCAACATTTGAAAAACACAACTTTCTTCATAATTTTCTCCTTAAAGCACACTATTCTCTATCTAAATTAAAGAAATATTTTCTCACCTTAGCAAATACTTTGAGTTTGAAAACAGTCTCAGAAACACACCAATTTGTCTTCAACAGAGCAAAAGGTATGCACTCCAGAGTCTGCAGCTATCAAAAGCACAGAAATGCTGTAATTCTTCACACATATCTCTCATGTCACCCAATCAAAACTCTTCCCTCACTTTTTTTCAAATGAAAACCCTTCCCCCCTCTGCCATTTCATGCCTTTTCTGCATAGCAACCACCTCTTGCAAGACCTCTGGTGTTTGCAAGTTCACACAACAATGTTGCAATTGAACTCTGAACTCTCAGTGCACCTGCGTATCCACTGCAATCTTTCATTTAATGATTATTTATTGACCATTCAAAATACATCTTTCAAATAACTCATCCATGCACCCTAACTTTCTGTTTTCAGCAATCAAAATCCACCAATCACTGTTACTGCTTCATTAACACAGAAACTCCACCGTTTTTTTCATTTTAAACTCTCATTTTTTCAACTGCCATTTCATTGCCACACTTCATCTGACTGCAGCAGAACCTTCTCTCACCATGTTTTCTGTCTGGATTGTTGGACATAGTTATATCCACTGGGCTCACAGGTATGCTGAGAACAGAAATTTACCTAACCTCAATTTACAAGATGTGGAAATTAAATGGTTTGGCCACAGAGGATTAAAATGTCACCAATTGATACCATTGGTGAAAACCTTTATGCATTTGCCCAAACCTGACCTGTTAATTGTGCACTGTGGAGGTAATGATTTGGGCACTTTGACTGGGGTAGGTCTGGAAATGCTTTTAAAGGACACCTTTGAGGAATTGATGGCACTTTTTCCTCAGACTGCCTTGGTATATTCAAATATATGCCAACGACAGAAATGGAGGTGGTCAAACCAATTTTGTCCACAAATTGAGAAGTCGAGGAAGCATGTAAACAAATCTGTTTCAGCTTACATGAGAGACCATGGAATGGGCTCCATGTACAACAATAACTTGCGTTACTACATGCAAGATATCTACAGAGGAGATGGAGTTCACTTCTCAGATGAGGGCAACAGAATTTTCACTCTGAATTTAAGACTGTGCATTGGTACCTACTTATAAGTACCTAAATGTACCATAAACCCAAAAGCTCTTCTCAGAGCTACCCTACATCTGATCACTCACAATTATTATTTTACTCTAACTTTTTTCACTAATTTTCAACAAAATACGCTCCCCGGGGCGCTACCCGGTACGCGAACCGGGAGCTAACCTCGCGAAATTTTTTAAAAAAATGGTTTTTTTTCGCACATATAAGCCTCCTCAGCCACCCTCACAAAACCTAGGGGGTCAAGATAAGTCTACCGTGCCCCCTTCTACCCATTCTGAACATTATTTGCCCTCCATTTTGTATCTTAATTCGACCGAAACACAAAATGGTGGACTCCCGTAACGCTTAAGGTTCGCGAACCGGGGCGCTCAACAGTTCGCGTACCGGGTCGCTCCCTGGGAAGCGCACCATCAAAAAAGGTGGGAAAGTAGTTTACAGAAAAAATTAAAATTAAAAAATAATCAACAAAACCAACAATCAATTAACATACAGTATTTGAAAAGTCTATCATTCATTTTTCATTGCAGTACGCTGCCCAGAACGCTTCCCGGTTCGCGGACCGGGCGCTACCCACGCAAAAAAACAAAAAAAAATTATTTTTTTTTGCCCCGCGGGGCCCTTTTAAAGCCTCCACTTTAAACCTAGGGGGTCAGGGAGGATCTACTATGCCCCCTTATGGTTATTTCCCCCTCTGTTTTGGCCTCCTCTTGTCTCTCAATCCTACCGAGAGACAAGATGGCGGCCGCTCTGGGAAGCGTTCTGGGGAGCGTACTTTCTTGAAAATTAGTGAAAAAAGTTAGAGTAAAATAATAATTGTGAGTGATCAGATGTAGGGTAGCTCTGGCATATATTTGAATATACCAAGGCAGTCTGAGGAAAAAGTGCCATCAATTGCTCAAAGGTGTCCTTTAAAAGCATTTCCAGACCTACCCCAGTCAAAGTGCCCAAATCATTACCTCCACAGTGCACAATTAACAGGTCAGGTTTTGGCAAATGCATAAAGGTTTTCACCAATGGTATCAATTGGTGACATTTTAATCCTCTGTGGCCAAACCACTTAATTTCCACATCTTGTAAATTGAGGTTAGGTAAATTCCTGTTTTCAGCGTACCTTTGAGCCCAATAGATGTAACTATGTCCAACAATCCAGACAGAAAACATGGTGAGAGAAGGTTCTGCTGCAGTCAGATGAAGTGTGGCAATGAAATGGCAGTTGAAAAAATGAGAGTGTAAAATGAAAAAAACTGAGGAGTTTCTGTGTTAATGAAGCAGTAAGAGTGATTGGTGGATTTTGATTGCTGAAAACAGAAAGTTAGTGTGCATGGATGAGTTCGTTGAAAGATGTATTTTGAGTGGCGAAGAAAAAATCATTAAATAAAAGAATGCTCTGGATATGCAGGTGCACTGAGAGTTCAGAGTTCAATTGCAACATTGTTGTGTGAGAGGTCTTGCAAGAGGTGGTTGCTATGCAGAAAAAGCAGAGAGGGGGCAGAGGGGGGAAGGGTTTTGCTTTGAAAAAAAGTGAGGGAAGAGTTTTGATTGGGTGACATGAGAGATATGTGTGAGGAATTATAGCATTTCTGTGCTTTTGATAGCTGCAGACTCTGGAGTGCATACCTTTTGCTCTGCTGAAGACAAATTGGTGTGTTTCTGAGACTGTTTTGAAACTCAAAGTATTTGCTAAGGTGAGAAAAGATTTCTTTAATTTAGATAGAAAATAGTGTGCTTTAAGGAGAAAATTATGAAGAAAGTTGTGTTTTTCAAATGTTGCTTTGTCTCAAGTGTTTCACAAATAGATTTTGTTTCTTTGAGAAATTGTAATTGGAGAAAATGTGAAGTATTAGTACTGACAGGGCTTTTATGTGCATAGGAGCTGTGGAGTGTTTTCAAATTATGACTTGTAAATCGTTTTTGAGAAAAAGCAATGGTTTTAATATTGATGAGAAGGACATAATGGTGTCTGCTTCTTTATAAGGTAATTGAGAGTCTCTGATGTTATTTTTCCCATTTCAATGTAAGAAGTTTGTCTGTGGAGCAAATTGCTTGGAAATATGCTCCCACCTGTGCATGGCAAATTTAGATTTTGAATGTTTCCGTTACATAGGCATGTTAAAGGTGACTGAAACATGCTGCAAAGGCAATCAAAAAATGCTTTTATGTGTCTTAAGGACATTTTAAGTCATTTCCCCATGTGCAGTGTTTTCAAATTATGAGTTGAAAATCGTTTTTGAGGTAAAGGAATGTTTTCAAAATTTATGTGCGCCATATGACCCCAAATTTCTTTTTCAGGGGTGCAGCAGGGTGTTGTTGAGACACCCCTGCACCGTCGGAAAAATTCGTAATTTGCGATGAGGTAATTGCTAATCGCAAATTGCACCTTCATTCCTATGGGCCTCCTGCTGCATGGAAATGAATGGGTAATTTGTAATTAGCAAATAGGTCATCGCAAACTAGGAATGGTAAAGAATCGCTATTTATTCCTTAAAGTTCGCTATTTAGGAAATGCAAAAAACTTTGATGATACATATGGCGGTTCATCTCTAACAAGATAAGAAGCATAGGGATAGATTTATGATGACTGGCGCATCACCAGGGATGTGTTAGTCATTCTGTGCCGCTGTTCCGTCACCTATGGTGTGCTGCATTTACAATGCGGCGCATCATGGGGCAAAAACAGCACAGATGCGTGACGTATTTGTGCCGTAAAGTTGGCGCATTGCTGGAGTTGTATCGCAAGTGTGATGAAGCTCCAGTAAGGCTGAGGGGTGCCCCTGTCGCAGGGTTTCTGTTCTCACACAGAACTGTGGACAGAGGATTGGAACCTCGGCGAATTAGGGTGTCCCAAAACTCACCTTAGTAATCAAAACCCCTTAGCAAGCTAGGTACAGTGTCACATTGGATATAACAAACTCTCAATGTTTAGACAATCCAGAATATGAACTTATAGTACCTCAGGATACGTGGAACTCATGAACAGTCGGTCGTTATATATTTCTTAGAAACCAGAACATGGAGTTAAGAAGAACACATGTGTATTTGAAATGTTTATTTACTAATGCCGTCTTCTCAGGCGTAGTATCTTAGATTATACAAGTACACATATTATCAGTAGCAAAATTACCAGCATAGTCAGTAGTACATAAAAAGCGAATGGTGACAGTATGTTAACATGCTGTAAATGAATAAGAGTTAGCAACACTTATAAGCAGCCGCGGGCCGTGGATGGAGTTACGGTGGGGCAGGGAGGCGGGGAGGGGCAGGGTGGAGAGGGCTCCACCCTGCCCCTCCCCCTCCCCGCCTCCCTGCCCCACCGTAACTCCCTCCACGGCCCGCGGCTGCTTATATCTCACCCTCCCTAATACACATAATATATTATTTGCTAAGAAGGTCTCTTTGTGTTGGTTTAGAGCGTGCCGATACTTTAGTGTCTTAGATTTGAAGGAATCACATCAGCATACACCAGCTCTCTCTTCATGTGAACCGCATCAAGTGTTGTGTATGTGTGTTCGGCAAAGCAATATAAAACCCGCCTCATGCCCAGAATTGGGAGAAGCTGCACTTATGTTATGAGTATGAAGTCGTGGAGATCAGACCTCATAACAATTCTGTATCGTGTTGTTCTTGAAACTTCAGCACTCGCTGTACAGATATAGTTTAAGAAGTAAAGCAGATAGTAGAGCAATAACATATTATTCTCATGTAAATCACGATGAACTATTAGGTTGAAAGCTAAAGCAACAACTAAGTGTCGTGTGCAGAAGTTGCAAAAAAGGAAAAAATGGCGTTTAAACCGGTAATGAGTCCATGCTAACTTAACATGGTGTAAAGATATCCAGGACCTAGATGACACCTCCCCATGATCCGGAAACGAACTGAATAAGAGAATAGAAGTGCCATCTCATGAGAGCAGATTGCAACTTTATATGTGGACGGTCCGCAAGGTAAAACATTAAAAACTAGGAAAATTTAATGCTAAAGAAAAATAAAACAGCCAAGTACTTTATCGAGTCTTAAGCCAATAGGCAAGCTAAATAATAAAAACTTGACAAATAAGTCAATGAATTGTCAATGAAATGCTAGTACTCAGCATATCAAACATGAAAAAGGTCTATGACATAACTGTGTATGCAAAATAAGCTGCAACAGCCTCCAATAGGAAGTCACCGTCTTCATCCGAAAAGAGTTCAGCCATCCAATTTAAAAGCGGAAAAGAACATAAGTGCTCTCCCAGCACCGGATCCTCTATCAACATCAGAGGACAGCTCGGTGGGTTTTCAAGAAAGCTCTGTTCCAAGAAAGACTGTGTTGCCGCCAGTAAATTCCAGGGACCAATTAGTCCATGCATCAATGCCACAGCCATAATCCTTTCGCCAGGACAAACCAACTCGTGAGTAATGATAGGAGTCATCAGCTGATTAAAGTCGACGTCAGGAGAAACCGGTCCGCAGAGACACAAATCAATGGCCCAATCGAAATCACAGGTCAGGCAGTGAAATACAGGCTGGACACAGGTGAAGTAGGAGAATCGAAAAGATAATCCATATGCCGTGCTTAATATCGCCAACGGCATTGTGCCATAATATTCTAGCATGCGATTGCGGAACAGTGTCAGCAGCTGCAGGGCGGGAGCTTGCACAGGAGGGACATCCATATTTAAAAATGTAAAAAAGCACAAGAGCGTCCGCTGGTAATGCAAGTAAAAATGGGAATCCACGAAGCAGAGTGGAAAAAATAGAATGAAAGAAAGCAGGGATGACTCCAAAGATTTTCTCAAATGAAGTCACAAGACCACTGGTAACAACTTTAAAAAAGTGCGCCAGGCCCTTTGTGGAGGACGCGTTAGAGATAGTCCGAACCATCTTGCTGAAATGGAAAGGCGAATCTGTATTTAAAAGGGTCTGCACCTCTGTACGGGTGTTCGCTGTGTGAAGCACGAAAGTTTCACGGGCCGAACTCAAGGCTACCTCTCTCTGAGACAAAAGAGCTCTTATTCTTGCCATGCCGTTGAAATGTGCTCCCAAGGTTGGTATTTGTGGCCAGATTGAAAACTCCCTATGTTCATGTGTGGGAGGAAATAGAACATTTCTGCAGCAAATAACCCGTTCATTTACTGTTACGATAAAATGAATACTTTTAATTAACCCAGAACAATCTTCATTATTGAGCATCAAATAACTACCATTTTCCAAGAACTTGAACGTGGGGATGATAGCAGGAACTGGTGTGCCTTGCAACACGCAAGCCATATTTGGTCGGTGTTTGTTGCATGAACCGTGTAACTGTATGTGCCTACACATTAGTGAATGATCTGGCGTCTCAGTGCATTCCTCTCCATTCAGATAAAGTTCTTGATCATCTTTGAAAATCTGTATGTGTATGGAAGCGACCAGACCTCATGAAGAAAACCACTACCTAAAGGTTAATAACGACCTATTGGTATATATTTCATACAATTTGAAAACTTATATAAAGCAAAAGGCAGCGTTATTAAACCGTGGATAAGGCACGTTGCCAAAGCAGTCAACCTTTTGGATTTATACTGCAAATGTTAAAGGAAGAATTACGGAGTAGGGCCTGTAAATCTTTAATGGACAACGAGTAAAATTACTCCAACCATCATATTCCTCTAACTCCGGGATAGTAGGGGTGTTTAATTTTTTAGAAGTAGCCAATCCAAAGCAGTTGGTCTGGGAAATTGTTTCATTCACAAACAACATATGATTTGGGATGAGACATGCACGGTGGAAAGCCTCAGTGCCTTGTACCTGCCAGGTTCGTGAACCCCAAACTGATGTAGATCCTGGATATTTTTACTCTGTGTTACGTTAGCATGGTCTCATTACTGGTTTAAACGCCATTTTTCCTTTTTTGTAACTTCTGCACACGACACTTAGTTGTTGCTTTAGCTTTCAGCCTACCTGCGTCAAGATCTATGCCTGCTTCAAGCAGGCGCAGGGTTTTGATGTAGCTTTGTCCTATCTGAATGTAAATGCGGCACACCGTGGGTGGCAGAGCAGCGGTGCACGTTAACTGGTGCATCCCTGGGGATGTGCTAGTTAATAGTAATCTGCCCCTTTACATTTAATTATGTGCAGGGGACACAGAGTAGGTGAGGTTTATCCAAGGTTAAGAAGAGATGAGTCCTGTTCAGTGAAAAATTGGAGATAGGCTTCAGTATATTATATACTTAAGTAGTGTGTTAAGTTTTTGATGACTGTTATTAATTTACTGTTGGGTAATAGTGGTTAATAACATTTTTTATTATATTTTACCACAGATTCAACTGCAGATTATTTCAAGATTTTAGGATGCCTAGCAAAGAAAGAGTGAGAAAGGCTGCAAAACGTCAAAGACAGCAGGACCATGGAATAATGCAGCAGTCCTCTAACAAAAAGATTTGTCAAGTCACCAAGAAAGCACCGGGTAAGAGTCCAAAAACAGTCATAAGAAATATGTGTAGTAAAGAAAATATTACTACAGAAAATGTTTCAGTCCAGAAAAGGATAAAGAATTCAAATGGTAAGGAAAGGCCAATGAGAAATGTTACTGCTAGAGTAAGAGATAACTCTATGCATGAAAGTAGAAGGAAACAACAGTTTAGGGATATTCGTAAACGAATGTTCCGCAACAGGATAATTGGGAATTTGTTAAAAAATATTAAGAAAGGTCAACAGAAAGTGTTTTTTTATAAGAGAAAAAAAATAGTTGAGAAAGTTATTGATCAGGCATTTGAAATTAAACGTAAGTTATTTATTTTGACAATCAATAGAATTAGGAAGCTAAACAAGGTAATTTATGATTTCAAAAGAAATAGTAGATGGAAGAGAATAGTTAATCGTAGTAATTTTTGTGAAGTTTTTTCTGGAGAATGGATGCATAGTTCAAGCTCTGAGGCATTTTTTAATGAGGAGAGTTATTTCCAGGATAATGATTTGGTGCATGCAGTTGACACCAGTGGTCGAGCTTATGAAGTGAAAGATGGTTGTCCAGTTGAAAAAGAAAAAGTTGTGAGAACAGAGATAGAAGAGGTGTTAGGTAATGAGGTTTTAGGGAGACGTCCTAAGGGTCCTGTGTACACCTGGAAGTGTAGTAGTATTTGCAGTGTACGACAGGATTCCATCAATTTGCTTTGTGATTTTATACGGTCATTTAATAAGAAAAGTTTGAAGCAGAAAATGAAGTTGTTGCAAGAATTAGATCCTTGCAGAGTGAGAGAAGTGATAGGTTTGCATGGTCATTCACTGGCTTGTCTTTCCAGGAGAGTATGCCAGAGTGTTTTTCATCATTTCAGGATGCTAGCAGTGCATCATAATAAAGTGAGGAAATTAGTTAGAATGTTGTATTATGCTAAGAGTCCAGCAATTATGCTTAAACAATTATGCGCTGCTCTTTTGCATGGTTCTGAAATAGATGTGAAGAATATATGTGAAGAAATTGAGTTTTGTTACTTTGGAAGTAAAGAGGAGAATGTTGAAATTGACCAAGAAGAAGAGAGTAATGTGGAAGATAGTGTACAGGTTTCCAGTACAGATAATTTCCAGAGGGAAATTGCGACGTTTGAGGTGAAATCAAGTGAGAGGCCAAATTTCACTTGTGTGTGTTGTCGACGCACTTATTATAAGAATCAGACTAAGTTAGTGGATTTATATGGAAAAAGTGAAAGGGAAAATAATAGTGAATGGAAGGATTTTACAACATACTTGATGGTAGAAAATTGTTTTGATTTGGGATTGGATCAACGTGTGTGTACTTATTGTTGTAACAAATTAAATCAAAACCAGATGCCTGCTAGAGCAGTTCATAATAATCTGGAATTGGTTGAGATTCCTTCTGAATTGAAGGATTTAAATACTTATGAATCTATTTTGATTCAAAGTATCCATCCCTTTCAGGCTATTGTAAGAATGGAGCCAAAGACAGGGAAATTGCCTCCATCAGATTTACAGAGAGGATTAAAGGGAAGAGTTGTTTATTTGCCTCTAGATTTGAAGAAAAACATTAACACAATTGGAGTAGAAAAAGTGGAAGAGGAACCTCTTGTTATCTTAGTTAATGGGGTTCCGACAAAGAATAAGAAAATATGGCAAGATTTAGTAGATGTTAGGAAAGTCAAAAGGGCAACATTGTATTTGAAAAAAAATAATAAATACTATAAAAATGTATATGTTGCAGAAGAGGAAGTAAGTGAGGAAGAGGATAGCGATTTGTGTGCTGGTCAAATTGAGAAAGTAGAACCCTGTACTAGTGAAGAAATATATGAACATTATAGTGTTCATCCTTTGCATTCCAAGGAAGTCATGGGGAATGCTATTGAGTTGTTTCAAATGAAACAAGCGAAAGGGAGTCCCATTAGTGTTTGGGAGGAAAGTTTGGAAGCTCGGTGTTTCCCACAGCTTTTTCCAACAGGTCAGGGAGGAAGATATGATGAGCGACCTCATCAAATTCCTGCTTCTGAATACCGGACTTTGCGATTGTATGCAGGAGATCCTAGGTTTCGACAATGCATTCCTTATTTGTTTCATCTCCTGTTTGAAAGCGATCTGTCTGGACTGTCATATGCAGTGAACCACATCTTGAAAAGTGGTATACACATGCAAAACATCTCGGCAAGTGACTTTATGGATAAAGTCAATGTCCAAGACAGTATTTTGGATTCTCACCTGATTAATCTCATGGATGGCAGCGTGGTACTAATGAGTACTGGTACCGTCGTCATGGTGATTTAAAATGTATGCTGAGGAACTTAGGAACTCCCACATGGTTCCTCACTTTGAGCTGTGCTGAGTATGGCTGGGAAGACTTACTTGAATTTCTACGAGAGGCAAATGCTAACGTAGAAAACATCGAATTCAAGACACCCGGAGAACTGTGCTCTTTGGATCCAGTCAATGTATGTAGGTACTTCAATCATAGATTTGAAGGTATGATGTCTTTCATCATGAATAAGAAGAATCCACCTCTTGGAGAGGTGTTGGATTTCTTCTGGAGGAAGGAGTACCAAGCAAGAGGTGCTCCTCATATACATATGTTGCTGTGGATCAAGGATGCACCTAAATTTGGAACGGATGCAGACGACTCAGTGATGAGTTTCATAGAACAGTATTCTACGTGTGCTGTTCCAAACGCAAAGGAGAAAAAAAGCCTAAGAGAAAAAGTTCTACGTTTCCAAAGCCATCGATGTGGAAAGTACTGTCGTCGTAAATTCCGGAACAAAGACAAGTTCTACACCAAATGTCGTTTCGGCTTTCCAAGATCGGTGATTTCTAAAGGAAGAGTGAACAGTTTGATGTCTTCGCTGCGACATAATGTGATGAAGAAATCACCTAAAAACACATACAATTTGAAGAGGAACGAAGAGTCTAAGTACATCAACGACTACAACCCGGTGATTTTGTCCATGTGGAATGCTAACATGGATATACAGTTTGTGGCTGATAACTGTATGGCTGTGGCTCGGTATGTGACATCTTACATCACCAAAAAAGAGAAGACAGAATTGAAGGATATGTGGGAGGACATTTCCCATGAAAAGAGCCTCAGCAAGAAGTTGTACAGTTTCAGTCTGAAGATGTTGTCGCATCGAGAAATCGGAGCTTACGAATGTTCTGACCGGTTGTCTTCAGCAAGTCTCTATGCCAAGTCCAGGAGTATCGTTTGGGCGAGTGTTGGTCTTGCTGCAACGCGTAATCGAGTTCTGAAACCTGTGCGGGAAATTGAGTATTTGGCGGAAAAGGAGCCAAACAGTACCGACATTTTGAAGAGCAACATGTTGGATACATATTATCCAAATCGAAGCAGTCACCTCGAGAATGTTTGTCTGTATGAGGTTCTGCAAAATTACATATTCAAGAGGAACATCAAAGAAGATACTGAGAAAGGAGTGTATGCTGTAATAGGAAGTGAGGGATGTCTGGTCAAGCAAAGAAAATGCCACTTGATAAACCATCGAAAATTGAGTGGCGAATCTCCTGAAAAAAAGGAGTTTTTCTATTTAGCACTTTTGCAACTTTTTAAGCCTTGGCGTGCAGAAGAGGAACTGCTTGAAGATTTCCTTTGTTACGAAGACTCATTCAATGCTGCCAAGGAGACCATAGAATGTCCTGCTTTTCCCAAATATGTAGAAATGTTGAATGTGGAAATTGAGCAGGAAGCAACGATTGCAGCCGAGATTGCCAGAGACAGTTCTCAGGACAGTCAGAGTTCTGCTTCATTGAGTCAGGATCCACTAGGAGGACCTCTTATCGAAAATGAAGCTGCCACTGCTATGAATGAAGTGGAAAGAGCCATGGCACATGCTCAGGAGGATGCGGTTAACTTAGAAGAGTTGGAAAGACAACTCAACGTTGAGCAGAGGAAAATATATGACGAACTTACCATGCAAATTGATCATGGATTAAGTCATGACAAGAAAGAGTGCTCATGTACGTCGTTGAAGCCTGTCAGACTGTACGTGAGTGGAGAAGCGGGAACTGGAAAAAGTTTCCTTATTAAAGCAATTTCATGTTATTTGCAGGAAAGGACAGAGTCATCGCTGTCTTGTGTTGTCACCGCTCCAACTGGACTGGCAGCACATAACATTAAAGGGATTACTTTACATCGTTTACTGATGCTGCCAGTGGAGCATGACAACAAATTCGAATATCACAAGCTATCTGGAGATGCTTGTTTTGAAGTTTCAAGAGTCTTGAGGAAAATGAAACTTCTTATCATTGACGAAGTAAGCATGGTTTCCAATGTCATGCTTGCCTTTGTGCATTTGAGAATGCAAGAAGTTCTCAAAACAGAGTATGATGTGTTATTTGGTGGCAAACACATCATTGTTTTCGGAGATCTTCTGCAGCTGACACCAGTGAAAGGGCAACCTGTGTTCAAAATGCTCACGCATGAAGATACCAGGAAGTGCTTAGGGAGTATTGGCAACGTCAATATATGGTTAAACTTCAATTATGCTGAACTGCATGAAAATATGCGTCAGGCAAAGGATGAAGTTTACAAGACTATTCTACAAGATGTTAGAATTGGAAAAGTGACCGAGCATGGGAAAGAAGCTTTACATGCACGATTACTGACAAATTTATATCCAGACGAAGATGTTGTGCCTGAGAATATTTTTTCAGAAAGTTACTGAGAAAAAATCTGGAATATGTTTGATGCCAACTCTTGCAGAATGTGCCAAATTCAACAACAAAATGTTGCATTTAGAAAAGCAAGAGATTGTGAAATTGGAAGCTATTGACAGAGTAGAGCATATGGGATCAACAATTATTTTGTCTGAGAATCTGAAAACAAAATTGGATTCATTAGAGAAGAGTATATCTAAAACTGCGGGTTTTGAAAAGACTCTGAATGTGTGCTTGAACTGCCGTATAATTTTAAGAAGGAATTTACATGTTGAAAGAGGTCTGGTAAATGGATTAATGGGTAATGTTGTTGATTTTGTGAAATACAGAAATAGAGATGGAATTGAATTTTTAAAAATTAAATTTGATGGCATTGAGGAAGTACAGCTAATTGCTCGTTGTTCTGCTAGATTTTTGCTTGTAAAAGACTTATATGTTCGTCATAAGCAGTTTCCTGTTTGCTTGGCATATGCGGTGACAATCCATAAATCGCAAGGTTTAAGTGTAGACTGTGCATTGGTGAATATTGGCAGTTCTGTGTTCAAGGAGGGTATGGCATATGTGGCATTGTCACGAGTTAGGACTTTATCGGGATTGTACTTGATTGAGTGTGATGTCACAAACATTTGTGCGGATCTAGATTGTGTTAAGGAATACAATAGGTTGAGAAGAGAGTATGCGCCACATTTGCCTCAGTATCCTTTGTTTGAGAAACGTGTGGTAGGCCGGAAACGAAGAAATGTGACCAATACTGGGGAGGTTGTAGCAAAAAGACGAAAAGTCGATGAACCTGAAATTATAAGCAGAAACAAAAAGGATTCTGTTGAAGATGTTGTTGGTTTTCAATTTGAAAACAGTTCTGGTGTCAACTGCTATGCTAATGTAGTGGTTAATGTTTTGTTTTCTCTAGAAAATGTAAAAGAAGAGATTGTGGTCAATTCTGATCAAAGATTTTGCAGTTTGTTAAATTCTGTGTTAGAGAAATGTAGCACTGATAGAACAAACATAGAAAGTGTGTCTGAAATTCGAAATATGTTAGACAGATGTTCAGGCCAAACACAATTCTCTCAAAATAGTCAGCAAGATTGTCAGGAGTTTTTAATGTATATGCTTGATGTATTGCATGATGAAGGTGTAGATGTAGATCACCTGTTTGGGCTTTCTTATCAATGGCAGCATGACTGCGAGAACTGTAGGGTATCAAGTACTACTAGTGTAGACTCTGAAAGATTTATATATTTAACTTTGCCAGACAGTAAATCAGTCTCTTTTAATAAGCTAGTAAAAGCAGCTGATCACAATATGGAGTGTAGGCAATGTAAATCTGAAATGATGTCCACATTATTTATACGAACATATGGCCAGTATGTCATTTTAATGTTCCAACGATGTAGGCCTGATGGAACAAAATTGACAACTTTAATTAAAAATTTTGTTGCTTCACAGTTGTCAATATCAGGAAGGACTTTTGTAACTGTAGCAATTATATATCATGATGGTCCTTCAATAACATCAGGACATTATACAGCTTATTTAAAGTGTAGAAATGGCTGGTCATTCTGCAATGATTCTGTTTTAATTTTCAAAAAAAAATTGCCATATGACCTTAAAAACTCTTACCTGGTGTTTTTAAAACCAAAATTTTAGGGAAAGAATCTCGGGATGTGCTCTGAGGAATTTCAAGAAGTTCTCATGGCTCCTACACTATTTGGCCTTGAGGATAAGTGTAGTACAGAGACATAACTTTTTACCATAACACTGGACGTCATTGAGAAATACGTGCACTTTGAATGAGTTCAGAAAAACTATTTCTTTTTATAAGCTAATTGAAGCAGCCAATCAAAACATGGAGTAGAGGGAATGTAAGTCTGCAATGCTGTCTACTGTTTTACATTGCTTTGTGATTAAAAGTGATGTAGAGAATTAAATAATTGTACTAGTCATAAAGGTAGTGTAAGTCTGCTTCATAGTAAGCAGTATCAGTGTGATAGGAAATGTAGAACATGATTGAGCAAGAAGGGGAAGATATTACTAGTCCAGGATTGTGTAAATGATCTTCAACATTTTAATTCTGAAAGTTGCGGAAATGCGAAAAGACGGGATTGGCTTACAAGAAATCCAAGAGTTATAAATGGCTTTGACAAGATTTGGCCTTGTGGAAACTTGTGGTAGAGAGCAAGAAGTCATTTATTGTATGTAACATGTTTTTGAAAACGATGGAGGTTTTCTTTCAGAAAGTGGCGGGTTGAAAGTAATAACAGCACAACAGAGTGTAAGCGGTTCATAGGACATCCTTGGCCGTCATGGAAAGTAAGTTAACTTTAAGGAGTTCTGAATTCTGATTTGTTATGTTGTATGGGTTTTTTAAACACAATCATTTTGATTGTGGTTTTTTTTCCCCGCTGTTATATGATGAATACCTTCAAGTCACTGTTTTTAGTGAAATTTGATACATTCTGAGAACAGCAAAAATAAACCATTTAACATGTATAATTAATTCTGTTCTGTTTGCATTTATGATGTACATGTAGAACTGTGTAGGAGGCATGGAGAAGGTGAGGCTTCTGTAAGTGTCAAAGTTGTTGCAAACAGTGAACACATTCACACATCGGTCCACTCTTCCTTGGATGTGGTGGAGGTGGTGGGGAAGCACCAGCTGAAGCTACTAAAGAAGCCATTGCTCACTGGTAACAAAGGGTCTTTCTCTCACAATGATGAAAGTCAGAGTGAGGAAAGAAAGAGGGATTTTCATCATTTGGGAAAAACAATAGTTCTCAACCAATGAAAAGTGTTCATTTTAGATTATATGACCTAGTCTTACATCATTAGGAAACCAAAAGTGAAATGAACCAATGAAAAGTGTTATTACCAAGTCACATGACCTGCTGTGTTTATGTTACACGCTTTGCAGGGCCTTCCGGTTTGCTTCCAGAAACCTTTGCTTTGCGACTCGGTAAGCGTACCAGTTCGCTAACGTAGTACGTCATATGACGTATCACGCGACAACGCGAAACGTCATGCGGACGGGAGGCGTCACGATGTTGTTTTCTAACGCGGCAGTTGCGGTAAAGAAACGTTTACTGGCTCGCGGTCTATTTCGCGGCATCAAGGTCAGCTAACGGGAAGCTTCCCGATTCGCGAAGTGGGAACGAAGAATTTTTTTTTTTTTTTTTTAAAGTTATTAATAAACATATAAAATATATTTTGGGATTTAAAGAAGAATACATTTTACAGCTACAGATATTTGCTATTAAAAAACCATTGAAATTCACTGAAAAAACCATAGGTTATAGATTATATATAGTTAGGAATTAGCATTTACAAAACCTTGAAAATTCACTGAAAAAACCATAGGTTATAGACCATATATAGTTAGGAATTAGCATTTAAAAAACCTTATTTTACTCACACAAAACCATTGAAATTCCATATATAGTTAGTTGCACTAACTATATATCGCGCACCCGCAATCCACTGCTGATGATGTCACATATTACATCATTCATGACATGGTCAGTGACATCACTGATGACATCACTGATGACATCTCAAATGACATCACTGATGACAACATCCAGTGATTATGTGTTTCTGTAAAGTTTAAATATGTTTTACATATTGAAGAATGAGTGGATGTATAAGTGTCTGAATGAAGGTTTTAGTAGGTGCGTGATTGACTGTATGAGTGAGTGATTAAATGCGTCTTACTAAATGCACGGGTTAGTGACTAAACTGTCTGAAAGTGTGCATCAGTATGTCTGTTGTTGTGCAAGCTGCTGCATGTGTTGATCAGTAGCTATATAAGTAGCTATATGGGTTATTGATTGGTTGCACAAGTATTTGTATGGGAGACTGAGTGTGTGTATGGCTGGCTGGGAGGTGTGTGACTCTGTGCAGATCAATGTGTACTTGTATCAGTGATTCTATAAGAGAGTAAGTATGTGTTAGTATATGTTTGAAAATGTAAGGTACTCTATGTTTAACTGTGTAGATTAGAAAATGGAAGTGTGATTGATTCTTTACAGGACTGACTAGGTGTGTGAGTAACTCCATGGATGAGTGGCAGAGTGTGAGTGTCTGTATAGGTGTATGAGTGCATATGATAGTGTTGTAAAGATGAGTGATTGTATGTATGAATGATTGTATGGGTGAATGAGTGAATGTGTGTGTAGACGTAGGAATCAGTGAGTGCGTATGTAGTAACTAGTATTGGTGTGTCAATGGTTTCAAAAATTATACTCTGTATTTAACACTGGGTTGTAACAGAGGTTATATTAAAGTGTGAGGAGATGCATTGTATTGTCACATTAATGATATCATCATTGATGTGACCATTGATATCAAATGAGATATCATCAGTGATGTCATTTGAGATGTCATCAGTGATGTCATCAGTGATGTCACTGACCATGTCATGAATGATGTAATATGTGACATCATCAGCAGTGGATTGCGGGTGCGCGATATATAGTTAGTGCAACTAACTATATATGGAATTTCAATGGTTTTGTGTGAGTAAAATAAGGTTTTTTAAATGCTAATTCCTAACTATATATGGTCTATAACCTATGGTTTTTTCAGTGAATATATATATATATATAATATATCATGGCGGACTGGTGCTGGGCTAGCACTCAATAAAGATATTTGCACTTTCTTTGGGTCTCGCTGCTCTTGTTTTGCTCGACGGTGACTGCTGCTGCTGTTGCTGATTATTTCGACTTGGGAGCACCACGTACCTTATATATATATATATATATATATATATATATATATATATATATATTACCTACTGGCGACCGCCAGTAGGTATATATAGTTAGGATTTTTTTGAATAGGGATTTCTGAAAATTCTATGTTGAATAACTTTGGCGTTGATATACGGAATTGGCTGAAATTTTCAGGAAATGGCACATTTTGTTTCTTAGCGTCCCCTGAAAGTTTGGGGGGGTTTCGTCAAGCGGGGCCCGAGAAAAAAGGGGGGTCCCAAAACGTGTTTTTAACATTGAGTTTTCCATAGGGCAGTTGGACTCACTTTTAGCTCGAACGGCTGAATGGATTTCTATGAAACTTGGCAAAATTGTAGAGACTGTTTGCCTGATGTGCCTTTGCTAGGTCTCAAGATATGTGCTCCAGTGGATTTTGAGAAATGAACGTTCCAAAAAAATATATATCTGGGACAGCGTCCCGGTTAGCGCCCCGGTTCGCGTACCAGACGCGTAACGGAACTTCGCGAGGAGAAGCGGATTGGCTCTCCGGTGACTGTCAACATTCTAAACAGTCCGGAGCGGCCGCCATCTTGTCTCTCGGTAGGATCGAGAGACAAGAGGTGGAAATAAACGAAGGGGGAAATGAATGAAAGGGGGCATGGTAGACCCCTCCTGACCCCCTAGGATTGATGTGGGGGCTATTAAAGGGCCCCGCGGGGCAAAAAAGAAAATATTTTTTTTTCGATTTTTCGCGGTGGAAGCGCTACCCGGTACGCGAACCGGGTAGCTCACCGGTAGCGTAATGGGAGTCCGCCATCTTGTGTTTCGGACGAATTTAGTCACAAGATGGAGGATAAACAATGTTGGGAATGGGTATAAGGGGGCACGGGAGACATATCCTGACCCCCTAGGTTTTCTGAGGGTGGCTGAGGAGGCCCATATATGTAAAAAAAAAAAGCGGTTAGCGCCCGGTCCGCGCACCGGGTAGCGTTCCGGAAAGCGTAACAAGGGGAAAACCAAGGGCAATATTAAAATAATATTTTAGAGTGCTTTGAGGTAGGGTAGCTCTGAATAGAGCTGTTGTGTTGTGTGGGTGATGTAAGTACCAACATGTAGGTACCAATGAAGAGTCTAAAATTCAATGTACACCGTCTCCTCTGTAGATATTTTGTATGTTCTAATATGGGTATTTAAATGTAAATGTGTGGAAAAGAACTTCATGCTTTAAAGCAATTGTATTTTTGAACTGATTGTTCTTTCCTCTTAGTCCTCCTCTTTGTTTTTTTTTTCCCACACTCTTCTTCAGCATGATAGTTGATAAATTCGTTCCCTCAAAAAATTTATATACAGAAAAAAATTATATTAAATACATATAAAATATATTTTTCCTTTGAAAGAAGAATACATTTTACAGCTTTTGATAGTTGCTATTAAAAAACCATTGAAATTCACTGAAAAAACCATAGGTTATAGACCATATATAGTTAGGAATTAGCATTTACAAAACCTTATTTTACTCACACAAAACCATTGAAATTCGCATATATAGTTAGTTGCACTAACTATATATCGCGCACCCGCAATCCACTGCTGATCATGTCACATATTACATCATTCATGACATGGTCAGTGACATCACTGATGACATCTCAAATGACATCACTGATGACATCACTGATGACAACATCCAGTGACTGTATGTTTCTGTAAAGTTAAAATATGTCTTACATATTGAAGAATGAGTGGATGTATAAGTGTCTGGATGAAGGATTTAGTAGGTGCATGACTGACTGTATGAGTGAGTGATTAAATGTGTCTCACTGAGTGCATGGGTTAGTGACTAAACTGTCTTAATTTGTGCATCATTATGTCTGTTGTTCTGTAAACTGCTGCATGTGTTGATCAGTAGCTATATGAGTAAGTATATGGGTTATTGATTGGTTGCCCAAGTATTTGTATGGGAGACTGAGTGTGTGTGTGGGTGGCTGGGGGGTGTATGACTCTGTGCATAGATGTGTGAGCAGTTGATTCACTAGATGTATGGGTTCAAAAGTGCATGTGGAAACAGCTGTATGGGCGATTGACTGTGTGCATGAGTGTATTGGTGAGTGAATGGATATCTCAGTGCTGCATGTCAAAGTGAGTACATATGTAAAACACAGTACATGTGAGAGTTGACATATATAAATAACTGTGCATAAGAGCCAGTGAATGTGTGAGTGGCTGTATGGATCATTGTGAACTTGTATCAGGGATTGTATAAGAGAGTAAATATGTGTTAGTATATGTTTGAATAAGTAAGGTGTGTATAACTGTATAGTTGAGGAAATGGAGGTGTGATTGATTCTTTGCATGACTGACTAGGTGTGTGAGTAACTCCATGGATGAGTGACAGTCTGTGAGTGTCTGTTTACACTGAGTGTATCTAAGGTTATATTAGAGTCTGAAGAGGTTCATCGTATTATCACATGAATGATGTCATCAGTGATGTGATCAGTAATGTCAAATGAGATTTCATCAGTGATGTCATCAGTGATGTCATCTGAGATGTCATCAGTGATGTCATCAGTGATGTCATCAGTGATGTCATCAGTGATGTCATCAGTGATGTCATTTGAGATGTCATCAGTGATGTCATTTGAGATGTCATCAGTGATGTCATCAGTGAGGTCATTTGAGATGTCATCAGTGATGTCATCAGTGATGTCACTGACCATGTCATGAATGATGTAATATGTGACATGATCAGCAGTGGATTGCGGGTGCGCGATATATAGTTAGTGCAACTAACTATATATGCGAATTTCAATGGTTTTGTGTGAGTAAAATAAGGTTTTGTAAATGCTAATTCCTAACTATATATGGTCTATAACCTATCGTTTTTTCAGTGAATTTTCAAGGTTTTGTAAATGCTAATTCCTAACTATATATGGTCTATAACCTATGGTTTTTTCAGTGAATATATATATATATATATATATATGTATGTCTTACCCATTACAATGCTGATTCCAGCTGTAGAAAGTATTGATTTGTTGCATTTGGGCTTTGTGTTGATAACATATGAGTTAGTATGTTTTTTATGTCCATCTAATAGGTCCAGTGGGAAGGGCTATATATCATGCTTGCATAACGGCACCAAACCAGATTGACAAAAGCTTCTAGAAAGCCGAAACGCGTCTCTCCGTGTCTTTGGGATAAGGGCGACAAGACTGAATAAACAGTGCATCTTGAGAAGCTTTGGCCTTTTGTTGGACAATATTATGATACAGGTGCCGTCCCGTGCAGGATGCACCATCTTAAAGGAATGAGAGGCTGAGGGAGAGGAACCTTCCTGCTGTGGTTTTCATCACAGTGCGTCTTGATGAAAAGTGCCTGCTCCCACCACATCTAGATCCTACTAAGGATTTTAATTGACTCTCTGAACTCAGTACGCAATGGAACCTACTATAGGTGTTTAATGAAAGCTCGATGTAACTACACATCCCAGAATGCTGTATGAAGCAATTAAGTATATAATTGAACCCTTGAGGGGTTTGAACTAATCAGCATGCGGTGTAAAGAGCGCTCCAATGCATACAGGAGAAATGCCTCTGATGAAGTTGTACGTTGGCCACAGAAACGCGTCAGGCAATACAACAAACTTGGATGGCTGGGGCGGGCTGAACCATGATGCCGGTTGTCAGATACACTGTCGAGTGCATCTTGAGAAGCTTCGGCCTTTGTTGGACAATATTATGACACGGTTGCCGTCCCGTGCAGGATGCAACATCTCGAAGGAATGAGAAGCAGAGGGAGAGGAACCTTCCTGCTCCGGTTTCCAGCACAGTGCATCTTGATGAAAAGTGCAAGCACGTAAGTCTTTCCTTTGGTAAGGTCGATGTCTGTGAAATAATAAAAGCATTGTCAATACCTCTGCGAATTTCGGCGTTTGCGAACTCATTTTCGCAAAATGGTATGTATGAAAGAATTTGGGTGCAAAATAAGGAATCGCAAAATTTGCCATTCCTTATTTTGCAATTGCATTAAAGGAATCGCAAATTTTGCGATTCCTTAAATGCAATGTATTAAGCAAAAATAATTCCAAAATGCCCTTAAGAAATCGCAAATTACCACCAACTTCTAGTTGGTGGTAAGTTGCGATTTCCTTGAAAAATGCACATTTCAGCATTTTTCAAAGTGCCTTGTGACACACAGACATACCCTTAGGGCATGTATGTGCACCACATGTGCACCCATGCTTATTTCAGGGGTGCTACAGGGTGTCCTTTGGACACCCCTGCACCCTTGAAATTATTCTCAATTTGCGTTTTTTAAATTGCGAATCGAAAATTGAAAAAAAATTCCCATTCCTTCCTATGGGCCTCCTGGCCCATAGAAATGAATAAGAGAAGTATTCCTTAATTGCAAATCCGCAATTTGCGAATTCGCAATTAAGGAATATCAAGAAATTGCTAAAAAAATTGTGTTTTTCTTGATACATACCATTTTGCGATTCTGAAATAGCGATTTCTTAAAAATCGCTATTACAGAATCGCAAATTGGTTCCTTGATACATATGGCCCTCAGTGTTATGGAGAGTAATTATGTGATATGGTAGTCTGTGTTGTGGAGTGGTAATGTTAGGTTTAGTCTTCCTCATTTCCATGGAGGCTCAACTATGAACTCAATGAGACAAAAAAAAGAAGGAATCACTAAGGAGCACTTCTGGACCTAGTCAGAGGTATGAGCAGGGCCACTGGAATTATGCAACTGTTTGGCTGCACCGACTTTCGCACAAATATACATTTTCTGCATTAGCCTCATAGTTCATCATCTGCTCCCTAATCTGCAGAT
Source organism: Lissotriton helveticus (assembly GCF_964261635.1). NCBI lineage: Eukaryota > Metazoa > Chordata > Amphibia > Caudata > Salamandridae > Lissotriton > Lissotriton helveticus. The sequence continues at coordinate 531,852,817 of NC_136065.1, forward strand.
TTGAACAAAAAAAGCCCTGTTTCTAGCGCAAACGGGTCAAACGTTACCAAAAATGCAGCGACAAGTGTTACTGCGTGTTGGAAGGCCCTTTGTAAACCTAGAATGGTCACCTGTTACTTATTGCTAAATCTGGGTGTTAAATTGGTACTAATGGTGTACCAGCCACTCCTGCTTCCTTCTGCGCCGCTCTCTGTGCCTCTCTTGTCTCTTTCCACACATTTCTGTTGCTTCTTTCTTCATGTTTCTTTCTTTTTCTGCACTTCTCTTGCCTCTTTCTGCATATCTCTTCTACTTTCTGCATCTCTCTTGCCTCTTTCTGCATGTCTGTTGACTCTTTCTGTACGTCATCTGCTACTTTCTGTACCCTTTTGCCTCTTTCTGCAGCCTTCGCCCCTCTTCCTGCACTGCTCTTGCCTTTGTCTGTACCCCTATGTCGTTCTGTACATTTTTATCCTCTGTCTGCACCTCTGTTCCTTCTTTCTTCACTTCTTTTGTTTCTTGCTGCACCTGTCTTGCAACTTTCTGTACCCCTATGGCCTCACTCTCCACCCCTCTTCCCTCTTTCTGCACTTCTGTTGCTTCTTTCGGCACTTATCTTGCTTCTTTCTACACCTCACTTGCTCTTTGTGCACCTCTCTTGCCTCTTTCTGCACCTCACGTGCTTCTTTCTGCACCCCTTTTACCTGTTTCTGTACCCTTCCTCCTTCTCTGTGCATTTCTCTTGCCTCTTTCCACACCTATCTTCCCTCTTCTGCACAACTATTGCCCCTTTCTGTACCTTTGTTCCTTCTTTCTTTCCCTGTCTTGTCTCTTTTTGCACCCTTCGTGCCTCTTTCAGCTCCTCTATTGCTTCTTTTATCTTCCTCTCTGCACCACTCATGCCTCTCTCTGTACCCACTTGCCTCTTTTTGAACATCTCCTACCCCTTTCTGTCCCTCTCTTGACTCTTTTTACACCTCTGTTGGTACTTTCTGCACCTCTTTTTCTTTGTTCTGCACTTCACTTGCCTTTTTCTGTACCCCTCTTCCCACTTTCTGCACCTCTGTGGGTTCTTTCTGCACTGCTCTGGCTTCTTCCTGCACCCCTTTTGCCTGTTTCTGCAACTCTTTTGCATCTTTCTGCAGTTCTCTTGCCTCCTTCTGCACCTCATTTCTTTTGCACTGCTCTTGCTTCTTTCTGCACCTCTATTGCACATTCCTGCATCCCTCTTGCCTCTTTCTGTACCCTGTTTACCTGTTTTGCACCTCTCTTGCCTCTGTCTGCACCTCTGTTCCCTCTTTCTGTACCTCTTTTGCCTGTTACCACAACTCTTTTGCCTCTTTCTGCAGTTATCTTGCCTCGTTCTGCACCTTTGTTGCTTCTTTCTGCACTTCTCTTGCCTCTTTCTGCACCCCTGTTGCTTCATTCTGCACTTCCAATGCTTCTTTCTACACCTGTCTTGCTTTTTTCTGCCCCCTGTTGCCTCTTTCTGCATTCGTCTTCCCTCTTTCTGTACCTTTCTTGCCTGTTTCTGCATCTCACTTCCCTCTTCCTGCACTTACCTTGCTTCTTTCTACACCTTTGTTGTTTCTTTCAGCAATTCTCTTGACTCTTTCTGAACTTCTCTTGCCTGTTTCTGCACCCCTCTTGCCTCTTTCTGCACCTTTCTTGCCTCTTTCTGCACATCACTTGTTTCTTTCTGAACCCCTGTTGCCTCTTCGTGCAACCCTCTTGCCTCTTTCTACACGTTTCATGCCTCTTTCAGCACCTCTGTTACTTCTTGCTGCGCTTCTCTTCCTTCTTTCTGCACCACTCCTGCCACTTTCTGTACCTCTATCGACTCTTTCTACACCTCTCCTACCTCATGCTGCACTCCTCTTTCGCGTGTTGTTACACCTCTGTTGGTTCTTTCTGCACTTCTCTTGCCCCTTTCCGCACCCCCTGTGCCTCTTTCAGCGCCTCTGTTGCTTCATTCTGCAATTCTCTTCCATTTGTCAGTACCCTTTGTGCCTCTTTCAGCACCTCTGTTGCTTCTTTCTGCTCTCCTCTTCCTTCTTTCTGCACCCCTTGTGCCTCCTTCTGCACCTCTGTTGCCTCTTTCAGCACCCCTGTTTGTTCTTTCTTACTGCTCTTAATTCATTATGTACCTCACTTGCCTCTTTCTGCACTTCTCTTGCTTCTTTCTAAACCTCTGTTGCATCTTTCAGCAAGTCTCTTGCCTCCTTCAGCACTTCTCTTGCTTATTTCTGAACATCTGTTGCGTCTTTCGGCACCTCTGTTGCCTCTTTCGATACTTCACTATCTTCTTTCTACGCCATTCTTGCCTCTTTTGGCACCTCTGTTGCTCCTTTCTGCATCCCTCCTGCCTCTGTAGGCACCCGTCTTCCCTATGTGTCCAATTCTCTTGCATGTCTCTACAACTCTCTTCCCTGTTTCTGCACCACTCGTGCCTCTTTCTGTACCTCTGTTGCTTCGTTCTGCACTTCTCTTGCCTCTTTCTGCATACTTCATACCTCATTCAGCACCTCTGTTGCTACATTCTGCACTCCTCTTCCTTCCTTATGCATCCCTCGTACCTCCTCCTGCACCACTCTTGCCTCTTTCAGCACCTTTGTTGCTTTTTTCTGCAGATTGTTTGCCTCTTTCTGCACATCAGTTGCCTTTTTCAGCACCTCTGTTGCTTTTTCTGCAGATCTCTAGCCTCTTTCTGCACCCCTCCTTTCTCTTTCTGTACCTTCTTGTGTTTTTCTGCACTCCTGTTCCCTGTTTCTGCACCTTTCATGCTTGTTTCTGAACCTCTTTTGCCGCTTTCTGTACCTCTGTTGCCTCTTTCTGTACTTCTCTTGCTCTTTATGCACCCTTCACACCTTTCAGCACCTCTGTTGGTTCTTTCTGCACTGCTCTTGATTTGTTCTGTACCTCACTTGCCTCAACCTTCACTTATCTTCCTTCTTTCTACACCTCTGTTGCTTCTTTCATCAATTCTCTTGCCTATCTCTATACTTTTCTTCCTTCTTTCTGCACCCCTCCTGCCTCTTTATGTACCTCTCTTGCCTCTTTGTTCACCTCTACTACCTCTTTCTACACTTCTATTGCCTCTTTTTGCACCCCTGTTGGTTCATTCTGCACTGCTCTTGCTTCTTTCTGCATCCCTCTTGCCTCTTTCAGCACCTCTCTTTTCTCTTTCTGCACCTCTCTTGCCTCTTTCTAGATCGCTGTTCCCTCTTTTTGTACCTTTCCTACCTGGATCTGTATCACTCTTGCGTCTTTCTACATCTCTGTTGCCTCTTTCTGCACTTCACTTGCTTCTTTCTGCACCTCTCTTGCCTCTTTCTGCACCTCTGTTGCTTCTTGCTGTACCCCTTCTGCCTCTTTATGCACCCCTCTTCCCTATTTGTGCAACTCTCTTGTCTCTTTCTACACCTCTCTTCCCTCTTTCTGCATCACTCTTGCCTCTTTTTATACCTCTGTTGCTTCTTTCAGCAACTCTCTTGCCTCTTTCTGCACTTTATTTCCTTCTTTCTGCAAACCTCCAGCCTCTTTCTGTACCTCGCTTGCCTCTTCGTGTACCCCTCCTATCTATTTCTGCATCCCTCTTGCCTCTTTTTGCACCTCTGTTGGTTCTTTCTGCACTGCTCTTGCTTCTTTCTGCACCTCAAGTGTCTCTTTCTGCACTTCTCTTGCTTCTTTCTATACCTCTGTTGCTTCTTGCAGCAATTCTCTTGCCTATTTCTGCAAATACGAATGAGCGCTTCTTTACCTTCCTGAGAAATTTTATATTGAGGCAATTGTGGCAAAGAAACTCCGTCCTTGACTGAGGCAATCTCGACAGTTCAGCACCATCATTGACACTAATATGTACTGCTGGAATAACCATTTGTCCTACATCAGTGTCTGAAGTAGCCCACAAAGCACTAGGGAGTGAAGCTAATGCAGTATCCTCTTTAACAAGACAGGATCTCTCAATCACAGGGTAGTTGTCATTCAAAATAGCATGCACTCCTTCAGGAGAACATCGTATCGTAGCCCTGAAATACTTGAGCATATCAAGACCCACAATATTGTCTGGTGTGTTCAGAGAGGGAACAAATGGACATGGAGTAGTAAACTTATCAACATGGAATGCGAGTGGTTGTGACAATGGGCTAAGGGAAGGTGTTCCATCGAACCCTATCGATGTAATGGTTGAGCCAGACAGGGGAGCCCTTGAAACCAATTGTTTAGATAAGGCGCTACGAGTAGCTCCTGTATCAACCAGAAACTGATCAGTAGAACCCAAAACATGTGCTGTAACATAGGGACCCCTCTGATCTACTGGAACTTCAACCGATTCCTTACCCCATCCTAGGCAATCCTATGCATAAGCAGAACCTTGAAAATCAGACGGCACATAGTCGGACATTTGATATTGGTTCCTTCCATCAAAAGTGTTAAACCCATCCTACCCACGTGTATTAGCATCAAACCTAGCGCGATAATTCCTGCTTCCTCTAGGCCATGAATATCCTGAACGACTTCTCATTTGTACCCGACCACGTGGACACTGCTGAGCACGCAGCACTGGACGATCAGAAATCCAATGTCCACATTTCTTGCAGTACACACACTGGTCAACAGACAAATTCGAATGAGTATAGGAAGGAAAGGACAAACCATAAGATCCACGTCCACCTCTATCATTACCTCTAGAAGGCGGACCATAAGCCTGAGTCAACATAACCTTTGTTTTCAACTCTTTAGTCTTTTTTATCCTCATTACCCTTCGCTTCTAATTCCTGGCGTTCATAATACTGCGCCATAGTCAAAAGAGAAACCGGAGAAGAGGTAGTCCATGAACTTTCACTGGCCTTTAGGCGACTAGCTATTCCTGGCAAAAGGTTTGCAACATATTTATCGACAAACAGATGCCTACCCGTGTCATCTGTCAATGACTGGCCACTAAAATCGTGGAATGCCTCCTCAAAGCGTGTAAAGAAACCTGAAACCGATTCATCTGCCTTTTGCTTACACAACGCTAATACAGCCCAATCTATCTTTTTAGAGGGAATAATCGTCTTTAACTCAACTAATATAGCTGCAGGGAGATCTAAAATTAATTTAAACGGTTTCTGTGCAGGCTCCTGTTCTATATCCATTTGTTCTAACTCTTTCCATAATGCCCCAAAAGTTGCACAATCATCAACTTTACGCACAGTTCTCCACATGTCAGGCAGCAATATCATTCTGAAAAACAAATCAATATCAGGCAAAGTCATGGTACAAGAGCTAATAGCACCCTCAACTTCCTCATAAAAAGCTGCTGGATCTTTGCGCGGATCAGGCAATGCATTTTTAAGGGCCATAACATCCGCTCTATTCCAAGGAGTGTAAACCCAATTATAAATAAAGTAACCATTTGCATCAATAGAAGTCTTCTTATCACTTGTACCCGCTCCTTTAGGAGGAACATACTAAGGTGCGGCATCCCGCTTAGGTTTCTCATGAACTATCATAGTCTTATCTGTTCCAAAGATAGAAGCTTGTGCCAATGCCGGTCTGAGATGTTTGTGCAGCTGCGTCTGCTGCCTTTTTCTCCTCTCGCAAATGGACTGCCTCAACACGTAATTTAACCAAATGCTGGATTTTATCAGCCACCTAAGAAAAGACAAAAAGGCCATCACGGATTTGTTTACAATCCCGTGCTACATCATCGGCCTCCACTTCATCAGAATGTTTCCTAAACCGCTCAACGACCTCTGCAGCAAATACCTCAGTAAAATATATTTGCTCCCTTTCCTGCCTATTTTTCATCTCTAAAAGCTCAGAAGCAGGGGTGGTACCACGAAGGGCTTTTCGAGCAGCAGATCTAAGCTCAGACGAACGCTGGGCGGACAGTATAGAACGAGTTTCTCGCACTTTCTCCTGCTCTGTAGGAGAATCCTCATCTGACTCATAACGGGCAGAGGGAAGAATATACAGAAGTGGAGAACGATCTAATAACAAAAAATCATCTTGGGGTTTATTAAGAATAGGATAAAGGGGTTGTCTAACAGTGTATTGGCCAGTTACCTGTAAATGGCGCTCCCTATCCTCTCTTTCTTTTAATTATTTTGTTTCCTTGTTTTTTAACTCTAATGCTTTCGCATAAATGTTCTTTCACCGTTCTTTTTCAATCAAGTCTTGTTCACGCTTCATTCGTTCACGCACTTCTTTCTCTCACATTCGCACACAGTCAAACATATCTTGCCTAGTCTTTCGCTTAAACATACATTGTTCCACATACTGAATCTTTCGCAAATCAAATGACCCATGCATAGGCCAACGCAACTCAGGATCCTTACATTTTTTTTTTTTTCATTTTTTTATTGAGATGGATCGGAATATAACACAATTTACAAATACCAACTGAATCCCATCAGACATTTACACATATGGATATAAACTATATTGCATATGATAAAATCAGACAATTAATATGTAAAACATCTCAGCAAATGGCAAAAGGGCAGCAAAAGTACACAAGAATGTTACAGTCCAAATAATACAAGGGGATCATTCTTACATCGACTCACTGTCTATTCATCTTAGTTCTCTCCACTTTCTAAGAGGAGCCCAAATCCTTTTACCATATTCTTTCATCCTTTTACCCTTAAAGTTATATAGGCATTCCTCTATATTATGGATCCCCAACAGCCTGGTTAGCCACATCTGAAAAGAGGGCGCAATCGGGTCTTTCCAAGCCGCTGCAATTAAGATTCTAAAAACAGCTACGGATAGAAAAATAAATGCTTCCGCGTCATGTCCGATTGCTAGGTTTTCATCCCTACCAAGTAAAACCATAATTGGGGATAGAGATATTTGAGACTCTAGCAGCCCCGATAAAAATTTTTCCATTTCTGTTAAAACAAGTGTGAGATTCTGACAAGAATAAAAAATATGCAGAAGATCCGCCGGGCCTTGATTACACCTTGGACATTTATCGTTATCTCTTAGCCCCCATTGAAGCAACATTGCAGGGGTATAATACAAATTGAAAACCATCTTGTAGTGCTGCGCTTTTAAATTAGTTGCTCTTAATACCTTTTTATTCAATACGAGCACATAATCTATGTCTACATTTGGATCCCCTATCCTTTGAGCCCAAGCAGACTCTATCTGTGTAATATCATTACCCAGCGCCTTCAAGAGATAACTATACCCTACTTTGATCTTCTTGCCGCCATTTATTACATACTTTATAAGAGGATTTATCTCCTGTAATGCTAATCTCGGTCTGAGTGATTTAATCGTCTGCTTGACTTGATTATACAGGAGCCAGTGGGTAGCCGGAATACCAAATTTCTGTTGTAATATATCGAACTCCAGTAAATCATCCCCACACATGACATCCCCCAGATATCTAATACCCAGTGCCTTCCATGAGCTGCTGTTTCTATTCTCTCCAAGATGAGAAAAAGGTCTTGAGCTCCAAAGGTCAATCATACCATTGATCTTCGGGATTTTCAGGAATTTCAGTATCGCCTTCCAAGTACCCCATACACTTAGCATTACTTTACTTTTACTCCTTTTAAAGTATGACACATTAATTTCTCGTGTTAGGAGCCCCCGAGCCCTTTCTCCTAGTAATACTTCATAAATTGACGGAATTCTATAAAAGCCAGGTGGAGTTTCTAAAACATCATTTCTCAACAAATAATTCATTTGCAGCAGTAAACAAACCCAATGGTACAGCCTCAAATTGGGTGCAGATAGCCCTCCTTCCTCTAATGGTGTAGAAAGTCGAGCTAATGATCTCCGGACTTTCCCATACTGCCACACGAATTTTACAAAAACTGCTTCCATTTTTTTAAGCAAACCCTCTTCTACTAGTAAGGGTATGGCACGGAATAAATACAACAATTTCGGAAACATTGACATTTTCAGTACATTCACCCTCCCAATCAAAGATAAATGTAAAACATCTAATCTTCTGAGTTCTCTATCTATTGAGGTAAGTAGAGGAAGATAATTTTCCTCGATAATTTTCCCAACATTAGCATTGATTCTTACCCCAAGATAAACTGCAGAATCCACATATCTTGGATCTCTTTTATAGATATTTCTAGTCCCAATTATTATTGTTTTTTCGGTATTAAGCCTATAGCCAGAACATAATCCAAACTCATGCGCAAGATGAGTTAATTCAATCATTGCCGTTTGCGGATCCTTAGTGGTGATTGCCAGGTCATCCGCATATGCCAATAATTTAGTGCTATGACCATTGGTTATAACTGGGGATATGTTATCAGAGGCGAGGATTTTCCTGATAAAAGGGTCGATGAAGAGAGAAAAAAGGATCGGGGAACAGGGACACCCCTGTCGAGTTCCTCTCCTAATCACCACTTCTTCCGACTGCAGACCCATTGCGTTAATTCTGGCTACCGGATCTCTGTACATGGCTTTAATTGCATTTCTACATTTTTCTCCAAAACCCCTTCTAGCTAAAACCTCCCACATAAAATCCCATACTACACGGTCAAAGGCCTTTTCCGCATCTAAAAGGATCATGGCCATATCTCCTCCCGTAGCAGCATTCGAGTCAAACAGCGAGATTGCTCGCGCTATGTGTTTCGTTGTCCCCCTACCCGGGACAAACCCATGCTGCCAAGGTGAGACAAGTTGGCCAATTACCCTCCCTAGTCTTTTGGCCCATACTTTCGAATAAAGTTTTGCATCCGAATTTATCAATGATATTGGCCGATACGAGCCTGGATTTTCCGTCGGTTTTCCCTTCTTGTGAAATATAACGATGTTGGTTTGTTTCCATGTATCGGGGATCATTCCAGTGCAGATTATTCCATTAAAAAGGTCTACCAACATAGGAAGGATTTCGTCTTCCAGAGCCCTGTAAACTTCTAATGGTAACCCGTCAGGACCTACTGCCTTACCCGCTGCTAATTCATATAAAGCAGTCTTGATCTCTTCTGATGTTATGTCTAAGTCCAGTCGCGTCTTCTCCTCCTCCCCCAGCGAAGGGCATGATGGCCCATAGTCATGCAAAATTGGTACCAACCCGGTCTCTTGATCATATAATTTTTGATAAAAATTCTGGAATACCCCCATTATAGCTTTAGGGTCTGTATGCTCAACACCATTATATTTGATCTTCGCAATTTTATTTTTATTCGTTTCTTGCCTAATACGGAGGGCTAGGACTCTTCCAGCTTGCTCGCCTGTCTCATATCTCCTTGCTCTGTGTGTCTGATAATTACCGATCTCCTTCTGCGTAATTATTTTTAGGATCTCCCCCTTGCTCAAAGCCATAGTTCTAGTCGTTTCCGAACTATCCTGACCTGAAGCTATTTCCATTATGTGGCGTTTCTCAGCTTCTGCTAACTCCGATGTATGTTTCTCCAAGATACTTCTATCCTCTTTCCTTAATTTGGCTGCACAACTGATTGTCTCCCCTCTTAATGAAGCCTTAAAGGATTCCCATACACCATTTCTAGATGCACTATATCTATTCATTTCAAAAAATTCTTTCGCCCATTGTTTAATGTGTTTGACAAACCTTTCGTCATTTAGAAGTTTCCTTTCAAACGTCCACTTTGAGAATTTCCTTTGAGTACTAGGAATTTTATATGTTAGTATCAGAGGATTGTGATCCGAAATAATTCTTGGGGTTTTAGTAATTTAAACCTTACAGATTTCTCCTTTTGTCACAAAAAAGTAATCTAATTTAGAATATTTCTGTGCGGGATGTGAGAAATATGTATACCCTGGATCCCCGGGCATATTAAGTCCCCAAACATCCCCCAGGCCATGTGACTCTATTAGAGAGTCGAGAGCCCTCTTTACCTTCCGTTTACGCCCTGTGTATCTGCTTCCCTGTTTCCAGTCAGCCGCGATGTTCATATCCCCACATACTATCATCGGGGTTGCCCAATTAGCCAGTTCTTCCTCCAGCTTATCAAAAACCATTGGCTCATCTTCATTTGGGCCATAAATTACACACAGCGTAACCCCCATCTGCAGTTCCACTATGGCCCATCTACCAGACCCATCCGTTTTGCTACGTTTCGCCCCCCCCAGATTGCATTTAGCTAAAATAGCCACACCTCTTATCATCGATGTTTGTGATGAACACCCTATCAGCGTATACCCATAGATATCCAGCAGCTTCCTTTTATCCCAGGGTATATGAGTTTCTTGAATACAGAGTATGTCTATATTATTAGATCTTACCCAGTGTGATATCCTTTGTCTTTTTTTCCAATCATTTAACCCCCCTGCATTTATGGTACAAATCCTAATGTCTGACATTATTGCTGTATTTCTTCTCCCTATGATGACTGTTATCCATGTATATCATTCTGCTCATAGTGTTAGTCTTACTCCTTTCCATCTAAAAAATTTTCTTTTTTTTCCCCCCATTCTTTCCCACCCTCCCCCTCCCTGCCCTGCTGCTCCCCTCCCCTGCCAGGGCTCCCCCCCCTTCCTTAGAGGCGCTCAGACTGAAGGTCTGTGCACGTGATGGTTCGCTGCCCGAGTTAAGGAGATTTAGAACATATGACCCATCCTTGAATACCCGTACCTTATCACCCACCACCATATCTACTACACCCCACACCACCCATCACCACCACTTCGTGTACCTGTCATGATGGTTATTAATCCAAATAAAGATCCCTGTTTTCACAAAATAGTGCCCTCATGCAAAACAAATTTTACTCTACCAGGCAAAAATACTGTTATACACTGCTATACATTACTACTCATTGCTACTCATTGTTGCATGTCCTACAACTGCAGAAATTCTTTGGCCTTTATCTCAGATGAAAAATATAATGTTCGACCATCTTTGACTATCTTCAATTGAGCCGGATTAATCAAATATGCCTGCATGCCCTTATCTTGAAACGGTTTAATCATCTGACGTAGTCTCCAGCGTCTCTCCACCGTGACATGACAGAAATCAGGGCGCACAAAAAAGGAGTAACCGTCCACAGTCTTTTTTTTATCAGGTCTTGCTCTCTCTGAGATTGCTTGCCTCAAGTTGAAATTGCCCAAGAAGATCAGAATGGCCCTTGGTTTGTCCCCCTCTTTTGCATTTTTGTGAATCTTAAAAGGTATACGGTGTGCCCTCTGAACCTCCCTTGACCAATTCCAATCTTTCAGATCTGTAAAGGCCTGTTCAAATAACTTCACCACGAATGCTTTTGTGTCTGAATCCTCTGAACCTTCGGGGATTCCCAAGATGCGCAGGTTATTCTGTCTTGATCTATTCTCCAGCGCCTCCAATTTCCACTGTATATCAGTAATTTGAGTTCCTTGTAAGTCCATGCTGCTAGAAGCTGCTGCCGTCTCAGCTTCTACTGAGACCACTCGTTCCTCCAGATTATTAACACGTTCACCTAGATTCATGCAGACTTTTGTTAATTTCCTGACTGCCCCTTGGATTTTTCTAGCTGCTGCCTGAGATTTACGGCTTTCCTGACGTACTTCTTCCCTGTGGGAGATTATCTCCTGATGGATAACCTCTAGGAGAGACATCTGTGCCGTCTCCCCCCCTAAACTATCTTGAACCGTATTAGCAAACTTAGACGTCAGTTGCTCTTTTTTATGTTGGATTTTTGGGCCTGTCACAACTTTCACCGCGGTTGTTGGAGGGTTATGATCATCCTGTTCCAGGTCGCTGTCAGTGTCTGCATCAGACCCACTAATTTCTTGATCCAAACTGTCATCCCCTTCCTCCGACCATTCCCCACCCTCTGACACCGAAAAGAACGCTTCGCTGGGGACCTCTTTTTTGTCGCTTCCATCACCCCCGGTTTCCTCCTCTGATGTTCTTTCTAGCAGATTGAGTTCGGGCACAATGCCCTCCGCTTCTCCTGTACCTAGATCCACTTTCTTAGACCCCAGTGTGTCTTCGTTTTGATCCTGGAGCACAGGCAAGTCTATATCTGTTTCATTTGCTGGTACAACCTCTGCATCATAGGGAGCCCCCCCCCCATCCTTAGGTCTAGTCGTAGCCTGGTCAACCTCGTTACTGGTGGCTATACAATCAGCAGTATCATCAGAGCCTTTCATTTTAGCCAGTTTTTGGAAAATATTCGATATCGGGGTGGTACCCTGAGAATCTAGATTGAGTTTACCATTACCCTGTAGTGCCATTTTTTTATTTGGGGTGTCTTGTCTCCTGGTCTTTTTACCCTCCGACTCTTTCTCTGTAGTTAAACCTGCTAGTTCTGCTGCAGCCTTTCTTCTAGCAGCAGCTGCCTTGGCTCCTGCGGTATTTTTGGGGGCCATACAAGTGTATTAATTCCATAACATGCGCTACATTATGGAAGAAATACCATATTTAATATACATGTCCCTATTAGGCGTCCCCTCCGGGGGGGCCGGTTGTGCTTCATCGAGTCTCAAACTGGTACCTCTACAAAAAGCAACACATCCTACAAAGTGTGCTAGAAACAGGCATGCCAAAAATAGTGCAAAATATGCAGTATTATACTCAAAGTAGCGCTTAAGGTACTCTTCGTACGTTACGCCGTTCAAACAAATTCAAATAGAGAAAAGTCTCCTCATTACCTGCCTATACAAATTGCAATTCATATATATCACATACATACAAATACGAATACTGGCCAGTCTTACAAATCATAAGCCGCAGTAAGTGTTACTAAACTACCTTACCAATCCAAGGCATTAAAAACCAACAGCAAGTGCCGCAGAACGACTCTTACCAATCAAATGGTGTCCAGGTTCCAACTGCCAAGTTCTCAAATCGACCAAATGGTCACTGCACGGTGAAACAACAGAAGAGATCTCAGTCGAGGACTGGCGCCACCTGGATGGTCAGATCAGAAAGAAAGGAAAAACGCTGTGGTTGCCAAGACTTGGGTCTCCTCGGGCAGCGATCGCGTCCAAAGGGAGATTCCAATCCTTCGTTTCGACCAGTCCTTCGGGCATCCGAGTCGCCGATGAGCCCTGCGTTGGAGTGCCAATTTGTAGTAGTGGGCCTCAGCAAGGCCTACCTGTGCTAGGGGTTCTCCCTTCTCTTCAGAGAGTCCTCAGACCAATAGAAAGAAGTTGGCACAGAAGCTGGAATAGAAAATACAGAGTTTATTAAATCTCATGAGGTGGAACTACATTCACACAGCACCCTTCAGTAATGTATGAAGTAGCACACTGAATGGAAGGAGCTTGGTCCTTTTATACCCACACAGGGCTCAAATGAAGGCGGTACAAGTACAAAATGCTAGTTTTAGGTACATATAAGGTCATACAGAAAATGCAGAGTCAACCAGTGGGAGGAGCTAACAGTTGCTAATTCTGGTGAACACGTCCTGACAGTTGCAGTCTGGGGACTGCTGCAAGGACAGCTGCAAGCTCAACTGAGCATGTGAGAAGCAGAAAAGGCTAAATATATCTTGTCTCTAGGCAGATTTCAAGAGCAGTTAACAGGAAGGTAGGACGGAGCACATGGCGAACACATGGTAGCACATGGCAAACAAAATGGCTGATAGAAATACAAAATGGATTCCACAAAACAGACAAGATAGTCTAAATACAGGATGGCTTCTGCTAATGCTAACCCCATCGCTGCCAAATTACAACAACACTGCAGTCACCGCCCCGCTGGACTTATTGGTTTTAGGCATCTTTGGATTTTTTTCCCTCTGTGGGCCCCCTCCTCTCTTCCTCTTAGAAGCCGGTCCCGGTGCACGGTCCATAGCTTGGGATGTAGATTTGGACCCAGACCTTGTGGAAACACGTGGTGGTGTGCCACAGGGGGTGTCCACCAATATTCGTTCCGCAAACGGGACAGTAGAGGGGGGCTCCTGTAATATGGGAATAATCACTGGGTCCTGTAACAGCTGACCATTACTTCCACCTAAATCACAAAGATCAGTGTCTGCGGGTAGGTGCTACTAGGTTGAGCGTGCCAACATCAGGGCCCCAGAGATGAACATTTTGAATGCATGGGGTCCAACAATAGGCTACGCTCAGTTAGGGCAATTTCATGGGCTAGCACCGAGGTAGCTCTAGTTATGAACTGATCAAGCATCCCAGCTAGACTCCCGCCTATTACAGCTTTCTTCCCCTTTCCTTCGCATGTTGTCATCGTGGGCTAGACACTGCACAATAGACTGACCAGGATATCACACCCACGCCGAATGGTAAAGCACAGTAAAACAATGTGGCTAACCTTGTGGTATTGCGGTATTGCAGAAGTTAGGGTGGGGCCCAGCCCGGTCCGGCCTCCTCCGGTCTCCAATGGGCTCAAATGGGCCCGCCCCTGGCCTGGGCGCCGCCCATGCACGTCCCGTGTTGCGGAGGACCGGCGCGGCTTTATTGGCCCGCCGTCTCCACGTCACCCAGCGTCCGGTGTCCAGGGGCCGCTGGGAGATGAAGTCCTGCAGCCGGCCGTTCCCCTCAAGACTTTGTGGAAAATGAAAAGGCGGATGTGGCTTTTAAGTGCCGTTCGCCTCACGGCCTGGAGTGAAATATGAAGGGTAAGTGTTGCGGCATTGATACCAGCTACCAAAGTTTATGAGTGCGTTATGGCAGGGCACCCTCTACACAGCCATGAGCACGTCCCTTTCTCAACGAGCTCTGGTCTCTGCAGTATATACACAACAGTGAAGGGCCGGCAGAGGGGGGTCAGAGATGCCCGTGTCAGAGTCCGCCAAACCTGAGGACTCTGCCAAACTCTGTCATCACTCTGCACTCACCGCGTCAGTCAGGTGCGGTAATTAGCGGGACGCCGCTACCGCGCTGAAATTCCACCAGCTGCTTTTGCAGATCCGCTTTCAACTGATATATACCCCAATCTTAGAAAAGGGGCTGAGAGTCCATTTCTGCCCCGCGGGCCGGCCGTGCAAGTTCATCTCGTTGTTTCGGCCGACTCTTCCATGTGCGCGCACCCAGCCAGTGCCAACTTCCGGCCGGCCAGAGAAATACAGGTATACAACTACAATGACCGACTGTCCTTCAATCAATAACCGATCTATACTCGTGTCCCTTGCATAACCCCATGAATGTCCTCCCACATAAACCCAGGAATGTCCTCCTGTGGGACTATTAAGAAAAGCAGTGGATTCTGCAAAAGCAATGATATCGAAGCAGCAAGTCATCAGAGGTTTGAAATGGTCAAAACATTTTTTTTCACAAACTTACGGAATTTTTTGAAAAAATACTAACATTGTGAAGACTGCTAAACTCTACACAACTCTGCTTTGTGAGAAAATCGGAACTTTTACTGCAATTTAAATATTAATGCAATGAACTGTAAGTGCCACTTGCATTTCTGACCAAAATATGTATACACGTTTGCCAAATTGAACACACCCATGTTACATGAATGTTCTTGCATTATATGAAAATGTATGCATAAGCACTCCTACACCAATATTTATTTTGATACTGTGCATAAAACTCTAGAGCCATTCAATAAAAAATGAGCAGCAGAACAGATGGAACTTTGTGAAACTGCAAAGGAAATACCGGTTTAAAAACAGACAGCACAATTTTGACTCTCAGTACCCACATTTGATTCAGCATACTGAGGCTATTGCGGTTTTGCAGGAGTCGTGGGCAGATTTTTT
This sequence comes from Lissotriton helveticus, assembly GCF_964261635.1. Lineage (NCBI taxonomy): Eukaryota > Metazoa > Chordata > Amphibia > Caudata > Salamandridae > Lissotriton > Lissotriton helveticus. The sequence continues at coordinate 531,868,365 of NC_136065.1, forward strand.
TTTCTCCACAACAGCTGGCAGGGAGACTGGTAGGTAACTTGTGAGGAAGTACCCATCTCCCTTTTTTGTGAATGGGAATCTCTACACACCTCAATAGCAAATTGAACGACCCATGGGTCCCAGGACACTGTACACGATGTTGTTTCAGAGGTGTTTGAACTACAACATTGATAGGGAAGAGGCCTTCTAATCAGCGCCCTCTTTGATCTGCAGCAGTAGATGGTGCAGCTGATTCTCACACAAACAGAAGTGACATGGAAATGACAACTTGACTGAGCTTCAATATGTCCCCAATAGGTTTATCAGCACGCTGATATGCTTGAAAATAAGTAAATTACTGCCAAAGACCAGGAAGACAGTCCAGTCACCTCCCACCACTGGAGAGTGGGAGGGAGGGTGAGAGCCTCACAACAGAGAGGTGCTCTAGTGAAGCAGGCAGTTCGCTTCAAATGAGGAAAACAAATGTTGCAGCAAAACACTCAGACACCTCGAAGAGCAAGAAAAGCAGATTGGTGGGGCAAGCAACAATGTCACGAGAGGAAGAAATGTCCCGCAAACTGCAATCATAGGAAACAAGGGGGAGTGGGTGGGGCTGCATTGGCTCATGCGCTCAGCAGAGCTCCACCTGACCAAAACAAGAAACAGAAACAAGACGGCAAAAGTGAAAGCAGGGGTGCACGCGCAATTTAACAAGATGGCAAAAGTGAGTCCAGACATAGGCACATGGTCAGAATATATAAATAGTTGGTTTTAGGATAGACGTGAAGGTGCCTTAATAACTAAGTGTCAATGGAAAAGAAACTGGATTTAACGACAACAAAAGTGAAAGCAGGGGTGCACGAAAGATTTAACAAGACAATAAAAGTGAAAGCTGGGGCGCGCACACATCGAAAGCCCCAAGAATACACACCGCAGCAACTCCACGGAACCAGTCTTCCAGCGATGGGGTCATTTCTCATGTTGCCGTTAGTGCAGTCACGGCGCACGTCGGTGTTCACAAGAATACCATCATGTGAGTGTCAGTGACAATAAACAGCTGCGCTTTCTATTCGTGCCTGATTGTGCCCCGGGGGACCGCAGAGTGCGTTCTGCTAAAGAAGCACACTAGTAGGTCCCTGCTTGTGTCCCAGGGGGACAGTTTGTTCTCTATGTGTAATAAACAAGTTGTACAGTGATGGAATGAGATAGTTAGCTCTGTATGTTTGAGAAATTTGATGTATATTGAGATTTAACTAACAAACGCTTATTAGCAGTATTTAGGAACTGGTTTTTAATAGAGTTGAAAAACATTTTATAGTAATGTGCATAGAATTGTCTGCAGAATACATATGATATAATGTATTAGTATTTTTAACAATTTTTTTTTAATAAATGAATGACATTTTTAACTTTGTGTTTGCAATATTTGTTCATGTCAATACTGATCTGCAATTGATTAAGTTGTAAATCTGGTAACCCACGCCTAGACTGATTTCCCGGCTTGTGCAATCTCTGCCTAGGATAGGATAGCATTATAAGTCTTGTTGTCAAAATCAGGAGAAGGAGTTTTTGTTTATGATTGTTGACCCAATCCTTTTCCTGACAAAAGGGTAGCTCCCTCCTCATTTATTGGCCTTTTAGAAAGTGAGCATTTAAATGTCCTTAGCTATTTGCGGCCTGCAGCGTCTCCTGGGTCACATGACTGGGTGTAACTGACAGTTACACTTTGTGAATTTCTCCAAGTCACATACACAATAGAGGAATTAGGTGTGCCTGAATGGGCCATCTGCTGGCAGGATGGAAGGAGTTGGGCATAACCCTACTTTCAAATGAATAGGCTGGGCTCGGCCTTCACTCAAAGGGTTAGTAATCACCTCCACATTGTCACTACAGCTAGTTTGGTTGGAGTTAGGGCATGGGAGTCAGGAATTTGCACCACTTCAAAGAGATACCTTTGGAAACTTCTTCAAACTTCAAAAGATGCACTGGGTATTAAAATAGGACCCTTAGACCCACTCTTCAGTTCACTTTCAGGACTTGTGGAAGTGCTTTCAGAGGACTGCCTGCTGCTGTGACTTGACGTGCACTCTGCAAGACTGATTTGCTGTACCTGGAATGAATGCTTTGCTGCCTGGAGTCTGCATTGAACCAAGCAAACACAAGGAGATGACGGAGGGAGCACTGACATTTTTCAGACACTCACCACCAGTCACAGATCTTGGTTGAATCCATCATCGTTCTTTAGCTGACTTCGCCACCCCAGTTCAGACATAACTTTATGCAAATCAGTCCAGCCCGAACTGCCAAGCCACGTCTTCCCTGGACCGGAAACAAGCATCCTGGGACCGGTTTCGGGCTAACAGCCCTAATCAAGCAGGCTAGCTTGAATCCAGTGGTAAAGTGAACAAGGAACGCACATCTGGGTATACCATGCCAACTTAGGGCGAACAAGGCAAACACAAGGAGATGATAGACGGAGCACTGACACTTTTCAGGTACTCATCCCTGCCTGCATTGAACCCTCAGATGCCAGCCCTGTTGTTGATCCCTGCATCTTCACCTGAACCCAAGACTACCAGAGACTCCAAGGGCTAGTTTGCTGACCTCCTGTTCTAAGCCACAGGGATATAAAAGGCTCCAATCATCTTGAACCTTCACCTAGACCCAGCCTGAGGGAGCCCTGAATCGCCAAGTGGTGTCCTATCCATGATGGACCCTTGGTTCTTGTGCTAAAGGTGCAAGGTAGCCAAAATCCAAAACTGAAGACTTAAAACAAATGTTGGCTAAAAGCTGCTCTGAGAACCGATGGAAGACTGGGACCAATCTGCTTGTCCAAGGTGCATCTCTGGTCGGCCTGACTTCATGGTTGCATTTTTGCTGTTTTGGTGTCAAATAACATTAAAATGTACTCTACTTTTCTAAACTAAATTTGTCTTATATTTTCACTTTATTAATGTTTATGTGCTACATAAATACTTTACACATTGCCTCAAAGTTAAGCCTCACTGCTTTTTTGTGCCAAGCCACCCAGGGCTAAGCACAGGTTGTGTTAGTGACTTTTGTGGTTCACCCTGCAAGGGATTGTGGCTGTTGTTTGACTAGGGCTCACACACCAGTCAAGCAACAACATAATTTCTCACAAAGATAATATGGTCAGATTGTTCTTTTAAAGCTATTTCTGGTTAAAAATTGTGTTTATAAAGACATAGACAATCCAGAGACTGCTCTAAAGGGAAGACTTTTACTGTATTGTATTGGGATGTCTTAGAACTGGTACAGCGATTGCCTATCCTCTGAAAGGAAAAATAATTATAATTACATTTCTAATACAACAAAATCTGTTACAATATCCTGGGCCATTATTCGCAGAAGCAACACTATAATAACCCCAGCATAAAAATACTCTCATAGAAGAAAAAAACGTGGGGGTGTATCATGATGGGCTGTGCATCCTTAGTGTAAAGTCAACTGTTTATGCACCTGCAGGATGTGAAGTTAATCAATGTAATCCGATATTTCTCTGAGGTAGTATGTTATTTTAGGCACCCCGGATTAGAAACAGAATTGGGTCAAACCGTGATCATGGGTATTGTCTGAAAATCAAGACCTAACCCTGCGAAATATCAGGTTAAATGAATTCCCTTTGCACACTGCAGGCAGATACATATAGGCTCTTGGATCTGTACTGAGCTCTCATTGCCTATGATGATATTACCCCTCGCGCAATGAATACATTCTGTATTTTGTGCATGAGTGGGAGAAGGTGTTCACTAGAAAAAACTTCACGTGAATCATGAGCCAGGTGCAATGCTGCGTTTTCAGTACTGCATTCAAATGTATTGGGACAAAATATAGCATAGCATTGCAGATATATATATATATATATATATATATATATATATTCACTGAAAAAACCATAGGTTTCACACCAGTTATAGTTAGCAATTAGCATTTAAAAAACCTATTAAATTCACTGAAAAAACCATAGGTTTCACACCAGTTATATTTAGCTGGAAATTTTACTCGCATAAAACCATTGAAATTCCCACGTTATAGTTAGTTGGACTCACTATAACTTCCGCGTGCAATGCACTGCTGATGACGTCACATATTACATCACTCATGACATGGTCAGTGACATCACTCATGACATCACTGATGACACCATCCAGTGAATGTGTCTCTTTTTAAAAAATAAATATGTGTTATATATGTATATATAAAAGTTGATAGAAGAATAAATGTTTAAATAAGTGTTTACATGGATGTTTTAAAAAAAAAATTGATTGGTTAACTGGTTTATTAAGTGTATCTTAGTGAATACATATATTAGAGACTAATGTTTAAATATTTAAATATATGTATTAGTGTTTCACTTTGTGTATAAGTGGCTGCATGGGTTGGTGAGTAGCTACATGTGTATGTATATGGATTATTAGATGTTTTTCTTAGTATCAGTATGAGTGTTTGTATGGTTTGGTGGGGTATTACTTAGCACATAGATGCATGAATGACTGACTCTCTCTTTGTATGTGTTTTGAAGACAGCATATGTGCAGGACTGTATGGGTGGATGACTGTGTATATGTGTATGTTACTGAGTGAATGAGTGTCTCACTAGTTTCTTTATCAGTAACTACATAAGTTTAAATCTAGTATATGTGAATATTGTTGTATATAAGTGAGTATATGTGAGAGTAAGAGATTGTAAGAGTTCCTATTTAAATTAGTATGTGTTTCTATAAGTGATTGTTTAAGAGAGTAAGTATGTGTAAGTTTCCTTAGAAGTAAGGTGGTAGTGTGTGTATAGCTGTATATGCAAATAAATAGATGTTCAATAGTTTATTTGCATGTGTGAGTATGTGTGAGAGTATCTTTTGGATGACTGTCGGTGTGTAACAGGATGTATAGGTGTATCACTACATATGATGAGTGAGTATATGTATGAGTGACTATATAGAACTGTTGGTCAATGAGTGGATCTGTATATACATGGTGTAATTATTGAATTGGTTGTTGTAACTGGTATGGGTATCTCCATTTTTTTGAAAATGTTAGTTTCTATTTTGGAATATGTGTTTCCAGGGTTACATTACAGTGAAAGGAGGCCTGTCAATCTGTCACAAGGATGGTCTCATCAGTGATGTCATGAGTGATGTCACTGACCATGTCATGAGTGATGTAATATGTGACGTCATCAGCAGTGCATTGCACGCGCAAGTTATAGTGAGTCCAACTAATTATAACGTGGGAATTTCAATGATTTTATGCGAGTAAAATTTCCAGCTAACTATAACTGGTGTGAAACCTATGGTTTTTTCAGTGAATTTAATAGGTTTTTTAAATGCTAATTCCTAACTATAACTGGTGTGAAACCTATAGTTTTTTCAGTGAATTTCAATGGTTTTTTAATAGCAAATCTTTATAGTTATAAAAAATAATACATTTTAAAGCGAAATTTATATTGTATAATTATGTCAATTTTTTTTTTTTTTTTTTACCCCGGGGCGCTCCCGGGGCGCGTACTGGTGAACGCACGGGTAAGCGCAATGTCCTTAGGGTACGCGTACCGGGGCGCGCCCCCTCCCAAAAAATAAAAAAAAATGGTATGAAGCAGTTAGCATGAGGAAAGGACACAAACAGAGTTATGTTAAGAGAAAAAGAACTACAAGATGACCACAGAGGGATTGTTTATTACATAGTAAAAAATAGAGAAGGTGTAATTGGATGAAAGTGAAAAAAGTTAAATGACTAAAGGAGCGAAAGAAAGGAAGAGAGAGGAAGAACACTAAAGTAGAGATAGTGTGAGACTGTGATTGTCTGTTAAAAGAAAAAGAAAAGACAGTAAAAAATGGAGAATGAAGGGTAGTGACTGAATCACGATAAATAAAGAACAATGAGGGAAAGTGAGTAAAGACCTGGTAGTATAAGTAAAGAGGGGTGAAAGAGGGAGAAAAAATGAATTACGAAAACACATGTGGAGTGACAAAGAGAAAGGACAAAGAGAGTAAAGGAAACAGTACCTGAATGGGCTTGAGTAAAACAGCAAAAAAAGATAAGTAATGCAGTGTGTGTGACTTATAGGGAGTCAGTGGGTGTAGGTCACAGTGTGGGTGTGTAAGGTGTGTCTGTGGATGTGGCTGTGTGGGGTGTTTCGGTGTGGGTGGAGGTGAGGGTGTGTGAAATATGTGTGAGGAGTGTATGACTGTGGGTGTAAATATGTGCGATGTATGTGTTTGTATGGAATGTGTGTGTGTGTTTGAGGAGTGTGTGTGGGAGGATTTTTTGTGTGTATGAGGTATGTGTGTGGTGTGTGTGGGGTGTATGTTACAGGTGTGTGTATGTGATGGAAGGGGGATGAGGTGTATGTGTAGGAGTAAGGTAAATAATTAAGAAAAAGAGAATGAGTGAAGAAGCAAAGGAAGGGATTAGAGGATAAGTGAAGTAAAGAAAAGGGATTGAAAGAAGTTGAATATGAGATGGGAAATCGGAAAAGGGGAGTAAACATGTAGAATAAGAATAAGTGAGGGAAGCAGAGTAAAGACACAGGAGTGTGGTAGATTGAGAAAATGTTAGTGAGCTTAAACCAAAGGGTGATGACAAACTACATTTTTTTAGTCATACTTACCATATACTAAATAAAACTTTAATACATTTTTTTAACTACACTTTGTATCTGTGAAAGAGAGAAGAAAAAATATGTTATAATTAGTAAAATATGTATTTTAAATTAAAAGATACAAATGAAGAGGTTAAAAAGCATAACGCTCTATTTAGAAATAAAGTTAGAGTGAAGAACACAGAAAGGGAAATAAAACAAGGTAGAAGGACAAAAAGAGAGAAAAAGAAATAGAAGAAGAGGAAATTACAAAGAGTAAGGCATATAGATTCACTGACAAAAAGAGAGAGAAGAACAGAGAAGTGAACTGAAGGTAAGAAAGATACTAAAACAATGTGAGTTAGCAAAACTAAATCAGGAAACAGAAGTAAGTAAAAAGATAATGACTGAGACAGAAAACAGTCTAATTAAGGATGCATTTAGAAGAATGAGGAATAGAAGATAACTGAGAGTAAATGAAGAACAGTCATAGAGTGAAAGGAAGAAGGGAGACAGGATAATATACAACGATTGAGGAAAATGGACTGAGGAAGTTATAAGGTAGACACACTAAGAGAAAAACTGAGTGAGGTGGAGTACAATGAGTGAGAAAAGGAAATGAGTAAGTGAGCAAAAAGAAGGAAAGAGAGGAGAAGACGACTAAAATAGTGGTACTGAGAAAAAATAATTTGGTGATGAAAGTAAAGAGAAGGACATTGAAAGAAAGGAAATGAGGGATAGTAATGGAACCAGAGTAAAAGAAATGGGATAAAGAACGATGAGAGAGGAGCAGTGAAATTGTTGTTAAAAGAAGTGATAGAAGGTAGATAAACACAAGTGAAAATAACACAAGTAGAGTGAGACACTGAGGACATAGAAGTAGTGAACGAAAAATAGGAAGAAGAGGTCAAAAGTAAGGAGCAAACAAAGATAAGCTAGGGAGAGTGGGTGATTTAGAGTGATAGAGTGCAATAATACTGCTGAGTGAGTAAACAGGAATTACTAAAAGAGCAAAGGAGGAAAATACGGAAAAGAGAAGTAAAGCAGAGAGACTGAAAGCTGAAAAGTTATGCAACGGAGAGACGGGATACACACAGTTGAAATGAGAATGAGGGGTTGTCAAAGAAGTGGAGTAAGGGAACGGGGGTTACAGAGAGTGAGAGAAAGACATTATAAGTGACTAAAAAGAGCTGAAAGAGGATGGAAAAAGGAAAATAAGTGTCAGAGAATGGGAATACAATTTAATTTACACAATCCAAAGTATAAAATAACTTGTACAACATGTTACAAAGTTTATTTTTGCTGTTCTCAGAATATATTGAATTTTGCTTAAAACAGTGAGTTCAAATTACTCATCATATGACAGCGGGAAAAAAAAAACACAATCTAAAAGATTGTGTTTAAAAAAAGAAACTTAAATACTGACAAATGACAAATGTACGCTAAAGTTAGATTGACTTACTTTTCCTTGAGGCCAAATACTGTATCATGGTGGTCCTTTTCTCGTTGGAAAGTACTTTGCTGTTCACTTAAAAATCCGTTTCATCGACTTTCTAGAAGAAAAGCTCCAAGAACATCTGAAATATTTTCAATATTTTCATATACTCCTTTTTTCAGTCATGACTCTTTACTCATTCCTGCACCTTTCCATTTGGCCAAATAGTGTCAGATGTATGAGTATATGTACAACTTAATTCTAAGGCACTCTGAAATGACCTTTTTCCTGATGTTGTGAAAGAAAGGCTCTACAACATTTTCACAATATTTAAGTATTTGTAAAACCATCTCTGACTCACTCATGTTCATCATTTTGTATAATACTAACATCAAATACTATGAGATCCACTTACAATACCTATATGACAAGTCAATTTTTTATATTGCCTGGATCACTTTTACTCAGAATATATTTTTAAACAGCAAAATAACCTTTATTAACTGCTCCCGTCTTCAGTAGCCAATTACTTTTACCTAAATTTTGGCTGTAAAAACACTAGGAATGAATTTATAAAGCCAAAAGGCAAACGTTGTTTGAAAGTCAAATGAGTGTCGTTACATTGGGTCCAACCTTTAGAAGTTTTTAAATAGCATGTGTAATGCCCTGATGTTGTAGAAGGACCATCATGAAAAATAATAGCTACAGTTGCAAAGGTTCTTCCTGATATCGATAACTGAGATGCCACAAAATTTTTAATAGAAGTTGTCAATTTAGTTCCATCAGGTCTACATCGTTGGAACATTAAAATGACATAGTGACCATAACTTTGTAGAAATAATGTGGACAGCATTGTAGACTTGCATTGGGTACACACCATATTGTGATCAGCTGCTTTAACTAGATTATTAAAAGGCACAGATTTGCAGTCTGGTAAAGTCAAATATATAAATCTTTCAGAGTCTATTGTAGTAGTACTTGATGAAGCACAGTTATCACAGTCATGTTGCCATTGATAAGAAAGGTTAAAAAGATTTTTTATATCTACTCCTTCATCTTCCAATACATCAAACATATACATTAAAAATTCCTGACAATCCTCCTGAATTATCTGTGAAAATTGGTTTTGACCTGAACATATGTCTACAAGATTCCTAATTTCTGAAACACTTTCTATTTTTCCTCTATCACTACTACATTTCTCTAACACAGAATTCAATAAACAGCACAATGTTTGTTCCTGATTTTCGACAATCTGTTTTTGTAAATTTTGAAGAAAAAAAACAACATTAACTACTACATTAGCATAGCAGTTGACAACAGAACTGTTTTCAAACTGAAATCCAACAACATCCTCAACAGAATCCTTTTTCCTTCTGCTTACAATTACAGTTTCATCTACTTTTTGTCTTTTTGCTACTACCTCACTGCAATTACTCTCATTTATTCTTTTTCGGCCTACCACACGTTTTTCAATCAGAGGATACTGAGGCAAATGTGGAGCATACTCTCTTCTTAACCTATTGTATTCTTTAACACAGTCTAGATCTGCACAAATCTTTGTTTCATCACACTCAATCAAGTACAATCCTGATAAAGTTCTGACTCGTGATAATGCCACATATGCCATACCCTCTTTAAACACAGAACTTCCAATGTTCACCAAAGCACTATCTACACTTAAACCTTGAGATTTATGAATTGTCACTGCATATGCCAAACAAATAGGAAACTGTTTTCGGCAAACATATAAGTCTTTCACGAGCAAAAATCTAGCTGAACAACGACAAATTTGTTCTATTTCATCAATGCCATCAAATTTAATTTTTAAAATTTCAATTCCATCTCTATTTTTGTAATTCACAAAACCAACAACATGACCCATTGCTCCATTTACCAGACCTCTTTCAACATTTAAATTCCTTCTCAAAATTACACTACAATTCAAACACACATTCAGAGTCTTTTCAAAACCAGCAGTTTTAGATATACTCTTCTCTAATGAATACAATTTTGATTTCAAATTTTCAGACAAAACAATTGTTGCTCCCATATGCTCTATTTTATCTGTAGCTTCCAGTTTCACTATCTCTTCATTTTCTAAATTTAACATTTTGTTGTTGAAAATGGAACATTCTTTCAGAGTTGGCATCAAACATATGGCAGATTTCGTCTCGTTAATTTTCTTAAAAATATTCTCTGGAAGAAAGTTTTCATTTGGGTACAAATTTGAAATTAACCGTCCATGTAAAGCTTTTTTCCCTTGCTGACTTATTTCTCCTACTCTTACATCTTGTAAAATATTTTTATAATCTTCATCCTTTGCCTGCCGCATATTTTGAAGCAGTTCTGCATATTTGAAGTTTAACCTTATATTAACGTTTCCAATGCTTCCTAGGCACTTCCTGGTATCTTCATGAGTGAGCATTTTGAACGCAGGTTGTCCTTTCACTGGAGTCAACTGCAGAAGATCTCCAAAAACAATAATATGCTTTCCTCCAAATAAAACATCATAGTCTGTTCTAAGAATTTCTTGCATTCTCAAATGCACAAAAGCAAGCATTATATTTGACACCATGCTTACTTCATCAATGATAAGAAGTTTCATTTTCTTCAGGACTCTCGAAACTTCGGAACACGCATCTCCAGATAGCTTGTGATATTGCAATTTGTTATCATGCTCCACTGGCAGCATCAGTAAACGATGTAAAGTAATCCCTTTAATATTATGTGCTGCCAGCCCAATTGGAGCGGTAACACAAGACAGCGGTGATTCTGTCCTTTTCTGCAGATAAGATGCAATTGCTTTAATCAGAAAACTTTTTTCAGTTCCTGCTTCTCCACTCACATACAGTTGGACAGGCTTAAATGATGTACATGAGCACTCTTTCTTCTCATGACTCAATCCATGTTCAACCTGTTCTGTGACTTCGTCATATATCTGTTTCTGCTCAAGGTTTAATTGTTTCACCAAATCTTCTAAATTAATTACATCCTCTTAAGCTTGCTCCATAGCTCTTTCCACTTCATCCATGGCAGTGGCAGCTTCATTTTGGATAATTGGTCCTCCTAGTGGATCCTGACTCAATGAAGCAGAACTCTGACTGCCTTGAGAACTGTCTCTCGCAATCTCTGCAGCAATTGTTGATTCTTGCTCTATTTCTTCATTCAACATTTGCAGATAATTTGGAAAAACAGGACATTCTATGGTATCCTTCGTAGCATTAAAAGAGTCTTCATAACAGAGAAAATCTCCAAGTATTTCCTCTTCTTCTCGCCATGGTTTAAAGAGTTGCAAAAGAGCAAAATAGTAAAATTCTCTTTTGTCTGGATTTTCACAACTCAATTTTTGATGATTAATCAAATGACCTTTTTTCTGTTTCACTAGACATCCTTCACATCCAATGATTCCATATATTCCATTATTGATATCTTCTCTGATGTTCCTCTTATAAATATATCTTTGCAGAACTTCATAGAGACAAGCGTTCTCAAGGTGAGGACTTCTATTTGGATAGTATGTATCCAACATGTTTGTCTTCAAAATATCTGTACTTTCTGGTTCTTTCTCTGCCAAATACTCTATCTCTTGTACAGATTTCAAAACTCGGTTTCGTGTTGCAGCAAGACCTAGACTCACCCAAATGATGGTTCTAGATTTCGCATAGAGACTTGCTGACAACAATCGATCAGAACATTCATATGCTCCAATTTCTCCATGCGACAACATCTTCAGAATGTAACTGTATAATTTCTTGCTTAGGCTCTTTTCATGTGAAATGTCCTCCCACATTTCCTTCAGTTCGGTCTTTTCTTTTTTTGTGTTGTAAGACGTCACATATCGAGCAACAGCAATAGAGTTGTCAGCAACGAATTGAATATCCATGTTAGCATTCCACATGGACAAAATCACTGGGTTGTAGTCGTTGATGTACTTGGACTCTTCGTTTCTTTTTAAATTGTATCGCAGAGAAGACATCAAATTATTTACTCTTCCTTTAGAAATCACTGGTCATGGAAAGCTGAAACGACATTTTGTGTAGAACTTGTCCTTGTTTCAGAATTTTCGATGACTGTACTTTCCACAACGATGGGATTGAAAGCGTAAAACTTGTTGCCTTAAATTGTTTTCTTCGGTAGTTTTCGGAACAGCACATGTTGAATACTCCTCAATGAAGCTCATCACTGTCTCATCCGAATCTGTTCCAAATTTGGGTGCATCTTTAATCCATAACAACATATGTATGTGAGGAGCACCTCTCGCTTGATACTCCTTTCTCCAAAAGAAATCCAAAACCTCTCCAAGGGGAGGATTTTTTTTGTTGGTAATAAAAGACATCATAGCTTCAAATCTATGATTGAAATATCTGCATACATTCACTGGATCCAAAGAACCCAGTTCTCCAGGTGTTTTGAATTCTATATTTTGTATATTTGCATTTGCCTCTTGTAGAAATTGAAGTAAGTCCTCCCATGCATACTCGGCACAGCTAAGAGTGAGGAACCATGTAGGAGTTCCTAAGTTTCTTAACATACATTTCAATTCCCCATGGCGACGGTACCAATACTCGTTTGTACCATGCTGACATGCCATGAGATTGATTAGATGAGATTCTAAAATATTATCTTGCAGATTCACTTTCTCCATAAAGTCCCTTGCCGAAACATTTTGCAGATGTGCTCCACTTTTCAGTATATGGTTTACTGCATAAGAAAGCCCAGACAAGTCACTTTCATACAGTAAATGAAACAAATAGGGAATGCATTGACGAAACCTTGCATCTTCAGCATATATTCTTACAGTTCGATATTCAGATGCAGGAATTTGAAGTGGTCGATCGTCATATCGTCCACCTCGACCTGTTGGAAATAGCTGTGGAAAACAACGAGCTTCCAAACTCTCTTCCCATACACTAATGGGACTTCCTTTTGCTGCTTTCATTCGAAACAATTCAATTGCATTTCCCATTACTTCTTTGGAATGCAAAGGATGAACAGTATAATGTTCATATATTTCTTCACTTCTAGACACATCAACTTTTTCTATTTGGCCGCCTGAACAATCACTGTCTTCATCTGCAGCTGTTTCCTCTGCTGCAACACATACATCTTTGTAATACTTATTGTTTTTGACTAAATACAACGTTGCCTTTTTGACTTTCCTAACATCCACTAAATCTTGCCAGATTTTTTTACTCTTAGTTGGAACCCCATTAACTAGAATAACTAAAGGTTCCTCTTCTACTTTTTCTATACCAATTGTATCAATATTTTTTTTTAAATCTAGGGGCAAATAAACAACTCTCCCCTTTAATCCTCTCTGCAAATCTGTAGGAGGCAATTTCCGTATCTTAGGCTCCATGCGAACAATTGCCTGAAAAGGATGGACACAATGAATCAAAATAGACTCATATGTATTTAAATCCATCAATTCACGGGGAATGTCTACCAACTCCAGAATATTATGAACAGCTCTAGCAGGCATTCTGATTTGATTTAATTTATCATAACAATATTTACAAATATGCTGATCAGAACTCAAATCAAAACAATTCTCCACCCGCAAATAAGTTGCAAAATCTTTCCACTCATAATTATTCATCTTTTCACTTTTTACATATAAATCAACTAATCTAGTTTGATGCTTATAATGACTTCGTCGACAACACACACAAGTAAAATTCGGCCTTTCACTTGATTTCACCTTAAACCTGCTAATTTCCTGCTCAAACTTTTCTGTATTTGAAATCTGTACATTGTCTTCCACAATACCTTGAATTGCTGTCTCAATTTCTACACTGTCCTCTTTTTCACCAAAATAACAAATCTCAATTTCTTCACAAATCTTCTTCACATCTAATTCAGTTCCATGCAAAAGAGCACTGTTTAATTGTTTAAGCTTAAGTGCTGGACTTTTTACACAATACAACATTCTCACTAATTTCCTCATTTTGGTATGATGCACTGCTAACATCCTAAAAGGATGAAAAACACTCTGACAGACTTTTCTAGAAAGACAAGCCAGTGAATGGCCTTGCAAACCTGTGATTTCTCTCACTCTGCAAGGATCTAAGTCTTGCAACAACTTCACTTTCTGCTTTAGACTTTTCTTACTATATGTACGTAAGAAATTACAAAACAAATCAATTGATTCCTGTCGCACACTACAAATACTACTACACTTCCAAGTGTACACTGGACCCTTAGTACGTCCCTAAAACTTCATCAGTTAACACCTCTTCTAGTTCTCTAGGCACAAGTTTCTCTTTTTCACTCGGACAACCGTCTTTCACTTCATACGGTCGACCACTGGTGTCAACTGTATGCACAAAATCATTATCCTGGAAGTAACTCTCCTCATTAAAAAATGGCTCACAACTTGAACTGTGCATCCATTCTCCCGAAAAAACTTTACAAAAATGAGTCCGATTAATTACTCTTTTCCATCTACTGTTTGATTTGAAAACATCAATTGTCTTGTTAAGTGTCCTAATTCTATTGATTACTAAAATAAATAATTTTTTCTTAACTTCAAAAGCCTGATCAACAATCTTCTCTACACTTTTCTTTTTCTTATAAAAAGCAGCTCTCTGTTTACCTTTCCTAATGTTTTTTAACAAATTTCAAACCCCCCTATTGCGAAACATTCGTTTACGAATGTCTCTAAACTGATTCTGCCTTCTATTCCTATACATATTATTCTCTCCTGCTCCAGTTGTAGGATTCTTTGAGGCTCTCTCCTCCCTTTTCAAATTTACTCTGTCATTCTCTTTTTCTACATACTGTCCATTTTTTTTTTTAAGTACATATGTTCCGAATAAAAGACTTAGTTGTCTCACCAGGAGCTTGGTTCCTGTTTTTTGAAGTATTTGTTGTGGAAGAGTGCTGTAATTCCATTGTTGTTTTTGATTTTTGGCGGTTACATTCTTTTCTTTTCCTTTCCCTTGTGGGCATGTTTGCTTACTCTTCCAATCTGGATTTCAATCTGTGTTAAAGAAAAAAATAGCACATTATAGACCACTATTACCAAACAACAAAGCAATGACAAAAAGCAAACGATCTATACAGGGTTACGGATCAGGTGAGGATTCTCCAGGGGTGCACAAAAGGTGAGGCCTGTATTGAAGAGTATAGTGGAAGACAGCTCTGTCCTCAAGTACAAAGAAGATGAGACCTATGTCTAAGTCCACTGCACTCTTATACACAGGCTTCACCACCTATGCTTCCCGAGAAAGGCCTCTCTCCCACTACAGTCTTGATCATAAACCTCTGCTCCTCTGTCCCTCTGGACATGTCTCACCTCATCTACACAATCTGTTTCCTAATCTCAGGTAACACAGATGACACAATTGATCCTCATTTATAAAGCCATGCGTCAGTTTTGCACTACTGTTGCGTCACTTTTTGTGACGCATTGGCGTCATAAAACATGTGCCTTTTTGCACCATATTTAAAAAGTGACGCATGTAGGTAGATGCGTCATTTTTTAAACCTTTTGCACCACATTATACCTCTGTCAAGTGTAATGTACAGAGAGGGGTAATTTCTTCGCAAAAAGCCTCATAATAATGACACAGTGAAAACTATGAGATTTCACTGCATCACTTTTAGGACTCTATTATGTCAAAATCTTGCACCTGCCTCACAACAGGGATAAGACTGAGGCAAACGCTTTCACATGGAGCTTCACAATTTTACAAAATACAATTCCTCTATGCAAACAAACTCAATATGCGTCCTACACTGACTTAACACAGGTAACATCATTGTAAAGAGTCAAATTGACACCTGTGTCTAAGAATGCAGACGGGGATAGGCTTCATGAAGCCTAGTCCACTGCACTCTTAGATACAAGCCTCACCACCTACGCTCCCCAGGAAAGCCCAAACATGTACCTTTTTGCCCCATATTTAAAAAGTGACGCATGAAGGTAGATGCGTCACTTTTTAAACCTCTGCGCAACATTATACTCCAAAATTTAAAAGCCATTCATTTCCCCCAAAATCGTTTTTGACATCACATTTAGGAAACACAGCACAGTTCCTATGTACAAGCATTCCATTTCATTACTGAAACCTCACTTTTTTACAAAATACAATTCATTTATAAAGCCATGAGTCAATTTTGCGCTACTGATGCATCACTTTTTGTGACGCATTGGCAGCATAAAACATGTGCCTTGTTGCACCATATTTAAAAAGTGACGCATGTAGTTAGATGCGTCATTTTTTAAACCTTCTGCACCACATTATACCTCTGTCAAGTGTAATGTACAGAGAGGGGTCATTTCTCCACAGAAAGCCTCATAATAATGACACAGTGAAAACTATGAGATTTCACTGCATCACTTTTAGGACTCTATTATGTCAAAATCTTGCACCTGCCTGACAACAGGGATAAGACTGAGGCAAACGCTTTCACATGGAGTTTCACAATTTTACAAAATACAATTCCTCTATGCAAACAAACTCAATATGCCTACTACACTGACTTAACACAGGTAACATCATTGTAAAGAGTCAAATTGACACCTGCGTCTAAGAATGCAGACGGGGATAGGCTTCATGAAGCCTAGTCCAATGCACTCTTAGATACAAGCCTCACCACCTACGCTCCCCAGGAAAGCCCAAACATGTACCTTTTTGCCCCATATTTAAAAAGGGACGCATGCAGGTAGATGCGTCACTTTTTAATCCTCTGCGTCACATTATACTCAAAAATGTAAAAACCATTCATTTTCTCCAAAATCGTTTTTGACATCACATTTAGGAAACACAGCACAGATCCTATGTACAAGCATCTGCCTCACATCAGGGATAAGACTGAGGCAAACGCTTTCACATGGAGCTTCACAATTTTACAAAATACAATTCCTCTATGCAAACAAACTCAATATGCTGCCTACACTGACTTAACAAATGTAACATCATTGTAAAGAGTCAAATTGACACCTGTGTCTAAGAATGCAGACGGGGATAGGCTTCATGAAGCCTAGTCCACTGCACTCTTAGATACAAGTCTCACCACCTACGCTCCCCAGGAAAGCCCAAACATGTACCTTTTTGCCCCATATTTAAAAAGTGACGCATGTAGGTAGATGCGTCACTTTTTAAACCTCTGCGTCACATTATACTCAAAAATGTAAAAAACATTCATTTTCTCCAAAATCGTTTTTGACATCACATTTAGGAAACACAGCACAGATCCTATGTACAAGCATCTGCCTCACAGCAGGGATAAGACTGAGGCAAACGCTTTCACATGGAGCTTCACAATTTTACAAAATACAATTCCTCTATGCAAACAAACTCAATATGCTTCCTACACTGACTTAACACAGGTAACATCATTGTAAAGAGTCAAATTGACACCTGTGTCTAAGAATGCAGACGGGGATAGGCTTCATGAAGCCTAGTCCACTGCACTCTTAGATACAAGCCTCACCACCTACGCTCCCCAGGAAAGCCCAAACATGTACCTTTTTGCCCCATATTTAAAAAGTGACGCATGTAGGTAGATGCGTCACTTTTTAAACCTCTGCGTCACATTATACTCAAAAATGTAAAAACCATTCATTTTCTCCAAAATCGTTTTTGACATCACATTTAGGAAACACAGCACAGATCCTATGTACAAGCATCTGCCTCACAGCAGGGATAAGACTGAGGCAAACGCTTTCACATGGAGCTTCACAATTTTACAAAATACAATTCCTCTATGCAAACAAACTCAAAATGCTTCCTACACTGAGTTAACACAGGTAACATCATTGTAAAGAGTCAAATGTATTTCTTTAAACATGCACACATTCTTTATTCCTTTTAAAAAATGTAAAAGCCATTCATTTTTCCCAAAATCGTTTTTGATCAAAAATCGTCTCTGATCACTCCAAATGATTATCTTTTTCTAACTTTTTTCACTGTTTTTCACCATAGTACGCTCCCCGGTACGTACCGGGCGCTCCCCCCGCGAAAAATATATATATATATATTTTTTTGCCTATTTGGGCCTCCTAAGACCCCCTCACAAAACATAGGGGGTCAAGGAGTGCCTACGATGCCCCCTTATACCCATTCCCAACGTTGTTTGTCCTCCATTTTCTGTCTTAAATCTACCGAAAACAAAATGGAGGACTGCCGTAGCGCTGCCGGTACGCGTACCGGGGCGCGCACCGGGAAGCGCTCTAAAAAAATGTTAAAAGTTAATATACATAAAAACCACTGGAGACACTTTCACCAAATATAGAATAGCTCATACTACATACCAATCCCTACCATTTTCCCAAATTCGATGGAATTCCATTGAGCCATTTAGCCTGTAGACCTCTCTAAATACCCTGAGGTAAATTACTTCACAAAAACACATCTGAAGTGTTAGAATTTACAACCAATTAAAATGTTACTTTCATTTTCTACTTTTTTTTCCTGACATTTGATTGGTTATGTACATGAATATAAATGAAAAATTAGAGGGAAACACGGCCATTTTGACTACAACTACCTGAGTACATCTTGAAAGGATTTTCGCATTTTGTCTTCTTCACCTCTCTGTAAAGTAAGTTGATAATTTGTATGGGGCACTTTAAGTTAATTTGTAAAAACGTTTTCTGATAGTTATTTACTGTCCCTCTGCTATAGTTATAGATAGAGATAGGCTCCTCTGTTATATTTATGGATTGACTTAGGCTTCTCTGCTATAATTATGAATTTACTTACGTTTCTTCACAGGCACTTTTTTATATTTCTACTTCCTGCCTGTTACCATACACTGCCCAAAGTTAACTTCACTGTTAAAAAATCAAAACTACCTGTCTGAACTTAAACCCAACAGTGCCATATTTCTACAGATTTTTTTTTTAATGCAAATTTCAGCACAAAAATGGAAGGAGAACAAAACGTTTCCTTTGAAATTGTCTTAGAGAAGAACAATGAAGAAATCATTGAACCCAATGACTTGGCATTCATGGATGAATCACGGGACCATGAACTTCTACAATGTGTAGAATCTGTGGATTTGTTAATTCAATATGAGGACGTTTCTGACAGTCAAATGTTGGAAGTTATGTTCACTCAAAAAGAGGACATTTCGGACAGTCAAATGTTAGACGTTATATTTAATTTGGAAAATGAATCTAAAAAATAAATGTATATTTAATAATTCTAAAATTGTTTGAGACATAATTCATTTTTATATGTAATTCTTAAACTAGTACCAAATTGATTATAATGTAAAGTCAGACTTATAGTATACTGTGCAACTTTTTTCTTTTACATAGTAATTTAGCTCATAGATACTTCCTTTCTCCCACTATATTATCTCCAATGTGTATTTCACATCTCTTTTTCATCTCCTGCCTCCATGTTCTTTCTGCTTTCCTGACAGACTATGGTATGGATTCCATATGCCGCAATAACTTCTATAACAACATGCAAATTATCTACAGAGGAAACGGTGTACATTGAATTTAAGACTCTGCATTGGTACCTACATGTTGGTACTTAAATCACCCACACAACACAACAACTCTATTCAGAGATACCCTACCTCTAAGCACTTTAAATTATTATTTTAGTGTTTCACTGAGTTTTCCCCATGTGTGGGGGTGGGGGAGGTGTGTGTGGGGGATGTGCGGGGTGTGTCTGTGAGGTGTGTTTGTGTGTGTGTGTGTGTCTGGGGGGATGAGGTGTATAGGTGTGTGGGGTACGTGGGTGTGGGTGGGGATGTGGCTGTGTAAGGTGTGTGTGTGGGTGTGGGTGTGTGTGGTGTTTGGGTGTAGGTGGGAGTGTGGGTGTGTGAGGTGTGTGTGGGGTGTGTGTGGGTGTGGGGGGTATGTGTGTAGGATGTGTATGTATGTGTGGGATATGTGGATGTGTCTGTGAGGTGTGTGTGTGTGGGGGGGGGAGTTGTGTGTGTGGGATGTGTGGGGTGTGTCTGTGAGATATCTGTGTGTGCGTGTGTGTGTGCGCGTGTGTTGGGGGGTGAGGTGTGTGTTTGAGTGTGGGTGTGTGGGATGTGGGTGTGGGTGTGGATGTGTAAGGTGTCGGTGTGGGGGTGTGGGGTGTTTGGGTGTGTGTGGAGGTGTGTGTGGGGAGTGTGTGGGTGTGGGGTTGTGGGGTTGTGTGCATGTGGGTGTGTGTGGGACGTACTTGTAGGTACCTAAAACCGCCACAGAACCCAAAAGCTCTTTTCAGAGCTACCCTACCTGTAATCACTCAAAATGATTATTTTACACTATTATTTTCACTATTTTTCACCAAAGTACGCTCCCCGGTACGCTCCCCGGTGCGCGTACCGGGCGCTCCCCCCGCGAACATCGAAAAAAAATTAATTTTTTTTTTTTGTCCTGCGGGACCCTTTTATGGCCCCCACATCAAACCTAGGGGGTCAGGGGGGTGTACCCTGCCCCCTTTTGCTCATTTCCCCCTTTGATTTTTGCCACCTCTTGTGTCTCAATCCTACCGAGACACAAGATGGCAGCCGCTGCGGACTGTTTCGAATGTTTACAGACACCCGAGAACCAATCAGCTTGCCGTGCGCAAGTCGCGTGGCGCGCCCGGAGCACTCCCCGGTACGCGTACCGGGGCGCGGCTCTAGATATATACATTTTTTTGAACCTAAATTACTCAAAATCCTCTGGAGCACATATCTTGAGATATAGCAAAGGCACATTGGGATACCAGTCCCTACAATTTTGCCAAGTTTGGTGAAAATCCATTCAGCCGTTCGAGCTAAAAGTGCGACAGACCGCCCCATGGAAATGAACATGGGGAAAACATGTTTTGGGATCCCCCTTTTATCTCGGCCCCCGCTTGACGAATCCCCCCCAAACTTTCAGGGAAGGAGCGGAGCGCCACGAGGCAAAGTTGCTGAAAAATTCAGGCCGATTGCTCAACCGGCGCCAAAGTTATTCCAAATAGAATGTTGCGATTTCCCTATGGAAATCAATCCTAACTATAACAACCTACTGGCGACCGCCAGTAGGTAATATATATATATATATATATATATATATATATATATATATATATATATATATATATATATATATATATATATATATATATATATTGGTCCTGCTAAGATTTTCAAGATGCTGTCCAAACGTATTGTACTCTGCTAGATATGTCAGGGTGCACTCGATAAAATAAACATGTGGCTTTCATATCCACAGTGCCAGCATCAAAAATCATGAACTGACTCAAATTGACGAATTGCTGTTTATTACAGCGGATTGTAAGAGACATAAATGTCACACTTATTGTATGAAAAAACTTTATTCTGTCAGGATGATTCTCAGTATTAGAGTGAGCAGATTTATACGATACAGCCCTGCCAGTGACATAGGAATGCTTTTTAACCATTCCACTCTCCTTACAATAAAATCAACATGCCAGATGATAACACAAGGCTCAGCCAATGATACAAGGGTGCTGCTCAAGGGTGCAGACTTAGACGTCAATTATGATGGTGGACTGACCTGCGTCCGTCTGCCACCCCCGAGGTGGAGGGACCGTCCGCAGGGGCAGCGGCATTCTCTCCATACCAATTAGGATGTGACCGCCACCCTGGCAATCACATCCCGTATCTTTAACATTGCGGCGGGTGCTGCTTCAAGCAGCACCCGCCGCAAGGTTAAAAAGTGCGTGCTTTCCATTTGCATGCACAAAGCGGCAGGCACTGCGCTGTGCCTGCCGCTTTGTGCATGCAAATGCAGGGGGGGGTACCATAGGTACCCCCCATGTGCACCCCCACCCCCTTCACCCTGCGGGCCCACAAGGTGCCCTCAGAAGCAAAGGTCCACATGCTTTTCCATGGCAGAAAAGCTGCCGCGGAAAAGCATGTTTACACACACAGCCTAATTTGGCTGACTGTGTCTTGAAGACACCGCCACCAAATTCCGGTCAACACCCCGCGGATCAGCGGCGGACGGACCTGCCGTCCGCCGCTGTTCCCACCGTCATCCTAATCTGGCGGTGGGTGTTTTCTCGCAACGCGGTGGTGAATCCGCATCCTCCGGGCCGGCGGTGGCTTCCACCGGCCCGGAGGATGCGGATTCACCGCAATCATAATCGACCCCTTAGTTAAGGTCCCCTACACTACAAGGAAGAATTATTTGTATATAGTTGTCTATATTGGATCCATTAATGTTGTAACGTATTTTTCATTTTTTTTTTTATCCTTGCCCTATGTTAATTCACTTTTGGAGTTTTGACTTCTGCAATGGGGGTAACGATTGGTTTAGATTCTGCCTTGGTATTCCTTGTTTTTTTCAGAAATGGGCAATCTTGGAATTTGGTAAAAGCAGGATAAAGGTACTTGTCAGTTGTTTTTATTACAGCTCGTTCTCTGATTCTGCAACTGTGGTGAACGTGTAAGGTTCCTGTTTAACAAGAATGGCTGAATAAATTGATCAGAACAGCGCCATTTGTGGAAGCCTATTCAAAGAGGGCCGGAAGTTTAAAGCAATGTATGGCTCCTGGCAGTATTTCGACTTGATTGAAAACTAGGGACTGTGGGCCCTGTATACTTTGAAATTTCCTTAAGTTGAAATATGTATTTATGAAAAGGCTTACAGTGTTTTTTTAATGGGATATAGGCTGAACGATCGATCTAATCCAGTGAGATGAAAATATCAATACCGGTGTATGTACTTTATAGGAGAAACGACTTTTGGACACTAGTTGACTTTGCCCATGCATATATACTTTATTACATCTATACGGAGTTGTAGGTATTGTATATTAATTTTATGTGTCCTGAAGGTCAGGCCACAGTTCTTCTTTATTATTTCACAGCTTTAACTGATTTAATCCAGGTTGATTGAAAATATCATAGTTGCTATGCTGACCTTTGTTTTCGAAGTATCTTTTCATTCTGCATTTATAGAGTGATGTATCCTTTTTGATGCTATTTTGTTTTGGCATTAAGCACTTTATTATATCAGTACGAAATATTCGTAATGAATACTATTCGACTTCATATACACTGTCTAAACTATGCATATGCAATTAAATATATCTGAGGAATAGCAGTAATGAATAGTTTTTTTCTTAAAAATGTTTCATTACTGGCCATTTTTTGGAATCCGTACGAAAGAATATTTAGATCTCCTGCATTTATCAATAGGTTTATAATGTCTTTTTCCTCAATGTTATTTTCTTTTGAAGGTTTATATATATATATATGTTTTACCCCATTATTGTTATTTGTAATCACGATTGACGAGTTAAATGTTTTGTCTTAATGAAATTGTGCTCAATAAAAAATATTTAAAAAAAAGAAGCTTACCAGCTGTCACTTCTCCAGTTGGTTTTAGACACCTCTCCTTCGTCCTGACGTGTGTCTCAGAGCCCGCCGTGACATATCGGCTTCCTTCGGTCGACCATATTACTCGAGCCATGATATGGAGTGAGGGAGCACTCTAGCTTTTTTTTGGGAAGTCCTTTTTAGAAGATAAAAGGCGTCCGAAGCACGGATGTTCACTTGGTTAGGAGTGACTGCTGCTATTTTCCCTGTTTTTACTAGCTTACCTGCACTGACTGCACCAGTTGGTTCTAGACACCTCTCCTTAATCCTGAGATGCCTGTCAGACCCTCAGTGATGGTCTAGCTTCCTTCGGCCAGCCGTATTTCTTGGGCCATGACAAGGAGTGAGGAAGCGCTCTAGTTTCTTTTTGGGATGTGCATTGTGGGGGGAGTAAGAGGTGCCCCAATGGACAGATGTTCAGTTAGTTAACAGTTGCGACCATGTAGGATAGGTTCCTTTTCATATAGTTGTGTGTATTGAGTCCATTTTTGTTATAAAGTATTTTTTATAAACTCTTTTTTAGTTTTTTTATTGAAAAGAAACGCATATTACATTGGTAAGGCAATGGTAAACAAGTTGTCATTATAGGCTACACATTAAATGGTTCCTTGTGGTGTACACATCCCAACATTTGATAGAAAATATTCATTGTGTGGTGAAAAGTCCCCCCTGGATGTCCTCTCTAACTCTCGGTGGTTCAACATCTCCCCCCTGTAAACATTCCACAGACCCCATATTTGCATCCATTTATTCGGGCACCCCCGGGCTTCATAGATGGATTTTCTGTCACCATACACCAGTCCATATCATTAGCCCAATCTACTATTCTTGGTGGATTCAAAGCCCTCCACAGCCATGCAATATTTTTTTTTGCATCCATAAGCCCAAGAGTAACCCATATTCACTCCCTAGATTTCAAGTCTGTACGGTCCCAAATATTCAAAAATGCTAATTTAATATTACAGTGAATCGGTTGCCCCAGTGCGTCCTTCATTCGGCGCACAACCCGTTCACAGTATCTCTGGATCACTGCTCACTCCCATAGGGTGTGAACAAATATGCCCTTCTGCCCACATTATCGTACACAGACACCATCCAGGGTGTAATCCATGTTAACCAGCAAAGGCCTTGTTAAGTAGGATCTGTGAAGAAGTATTAATTGAACCAAGCGGAGCCGAGAGGAGATGGCCACCTCAAGAGGGAAAGCCACTGCCGCCAGCCACGCCTCATCATCTAGACTCGCAACATTATGATCCAATTTAGCTCTTAAGAGGGTCAGAGGATCCGCCATATTGTTGATGAGCTTTCTATAGATAAGGGATATGGCTTTTTCCGGTAGGTCGTCATCTAGTACCCTGTCTTCAAGTGGGGATGATTCAGGGAGAGTGACACCCCTGGGGAGAACCGCGGGCAAGGCATGTCTAATTTGAAGATATCTAAAATATTCGGACTTGGCTAGTTCGTACTCTTGCTGCAGTCGGTCACCCACCCTGGAAATGCCTATAAGTTCCCATCTATCGAAACCCTTCGAACAGATCAGTCTACCCAATTGTTCACAGTGCCAGAGTGGCGTGGCTAGCATGAGTCTACGCTCCCAGCCCAGACTCCTAGTGGGCACCCACCATATATTCACTGCATGCCCGGTCAAGACAGGCCTCAAAGATCATGCATACAACGCACCCTCGAAGCAGCCCCCAGGAGGAGCCATCTATCAATTTGAAAGGCCTGGTCATCCTGTGGTCTATAAGTGCATTGATTCATTGCTGCAAGTTGCGAGGGTCAGTAATACTTTTTGATGTCCGGGAGCCCAATACCCCCATCAACCCATCCCAGCATAAGTTTGTGTGTTGTGATACAGGGTGGTTTGCCCTCCCACAGTAGATCTCGAACAATGCCCTCAAGGTCTCTAAAGTACATGGCGGTGACTGGGAGTGGAGTGTTCTGTAGTGCATATAAAAGTCTAGGAAGGGACATCATCTTGAACAGTGCTTCATGCCCCAAAAGAGTCAACGGGAACGACTTCCTGTGTTGAACGTCCGATCTGAGATGCACCAGAGGCAGCAGAAGATTATTATCATAAAACTTAGATACATTTTAGAGACCCAGATTCCCAAGTACTTGAAGCTGTCAGCAGCCTCCGCTAGTTGATAACCACGGGGGAGTGAGGGCCGCTTGCCATAAAGGTCATAGAGCACTGACTTAGACCAGTTTATCGTATAGCCTGCAAACCTACCAGATACGCGGAATATGATCAAGACACCATTGAGGGATGAGGACAGTGCAGATGTACATCTTTCAGATGCCCCTATACTATTATGTTCTGAAGAGACCCTGTACCCTTAAAAAGGGTCGAAACGCCGCTGACAGAAAAGAGAAATGAATCATTACATCAGCAATGTCCACTGCATACATTGTCTGAAAAAATTGGTATTAATCAGAAATGGTCATTTTTCATATAATGTAAACCAAGTTGTGAATATCACAAATGTCTCGAGTCCGCTTTTCTTTTGGTTCCAATGCACACTGGAGACACTAAGCACTATCTGCTGTATATATGTCAAACTGTCGGAATAATTTATATAAATTGTAAATATTAATTCACACTGTATTCGGCCTCCTCTTTGTATGATATCCATATGATCCATTATTTGTGCCATTGCGCATTATAACTACCATTATTGTCCATTATTTTTCCCCAAGAACCGTTGTTTCTTGACATACAGGGCCTGATTTAGTAGCGCAGGTCAAAAGACTCAAGTACCCAGGCTCCAGCAACAGATTAGGCTGCGCTTCTCAGGGGGGTCGGGTGCCACTTCCCCCGCAAGGCTATATGTCTATCCTGGCAAATAACCAAGGTAGCCAGGTACTCCACAGGACCATAAAAGCAACAGGGCCCAGCACCCCCTGCAGCACACACCCGCTGTCCGAACTGAGCCCAAGATGGCCGCAACGTGTTCCTTGTCACCCACTGGTCCCACAAGGAGAGTCACAGCTCCCAATGTATGGCTGTGGGCTTCTCAAAATGTGCAGATAGTCACTGACCTGGGCTGGAGCCAGCCAGGGAAACATTGTGCGGGGATTAGGGAGCCCAGAGGGGGGAGTCACATCACTCCTGCCAGTTCTTATCGCCTGTGATAGGTTGGGCCCAGTTCACGTCTAAACACTGCCGGTCAAACGAGGTCTCACCCAACTTCAGAATCTAGTGGGCGGCATCCGGACTCTGTCCCCATCAGTTCTGGGTAGATTGCAGCCCTCTCCCTCCAGCACCGATACTCTGTGCAAGCGGCGGGCGGTAGACAGGCAATCCGAGGTGTCTCTGGCTCACACCGCAACGGAGTCTCATCACACACCACCCCTGCAGTGAGCGCCCGATCCTTCCGGGCGCCTAGCCAATTGTCAGCCCCCTGGTACGCTGCATGGAGACAGGAACAACGCAGGACTGCAAGGTCGTAATCGCGGGCAAAGGCCAAGCGGAGTCCTTGCTACGAGGCAGGCGGCCTCTCCTCTCACAAAGTGCGTCAGCTGCCTGTAGAGTGTCGGGCCGAGGGCCTGACACGGGGCACAGAAACCTAAATGAGGGGACACAGATAACAGTTGTGGGGCAGCCGGAAAGACCCAGAGCGGTCTTCCGCTTTCTTTATTTATACCCCGGCGCGAGCCCGCCCCGGGGTATGCGTGAATGCGTGTGTGAATGTTGCTACAAAGTATTGGAGAGCCCGAGTGACTCTCTACATCCCTCCTTCAATTTAGATCTGTCCTTACAGTAATTCAGGAGCCTCTCAGCTCAAGGGGATGTCCAGATAAAGTCTCCCAACTTCTGGCTGGGCCTCGGGTTCAACCGCAGATTGTAGCGTTGGCTGCGTGCAAAAGGGGATGTTGCAACTCCGGCCGGAGTTGTCCCTTCATTCTCATCGCTGAGGGTCCCACAGGGGCGATTGTCATTGACAGTGATGTTTTGTGGTGTTGCTCCGGGTGATTGACTCTCTCCGCTCCACCTGGCTACAGGTGACCCTGGCAATGAATTTCCGAGGTCCAGACCACCATCATCTCCTGCCTCTGGACATTCCATTGTGTCAGGTCTTCCAGCTTGTTCTCGTGCTTTCTTAAAACATGACACATTGCGGGTCACCACTTGCCCAATTCGCCTGGCAGTGACCATAGTCCCTTGGATCTTGTCTACTACCCACGTCTCGGGCTCGTAGGGTGTTCGGAATTTCCACCCCGGGTGCCGATCTTGCACTACTACTGTGTCCCCTTCCTTCAAGGTAGGCTCTTTAGCATGGCGATATTCACTCACTTTCTGATTGGTGGTTTGTCTCCGAGCTTGAATGGCTTGATCATTCCTGTTGTCAGGCACCCAGGTGCTGTCTGTCGGGTTGCTGTCGCGGGGCGCCCTCTTGAACAGCGCATGGGCGGGAGCACATTTAGTGGTGCTAAGGGGTGTCTGCCGATAGGCCCCTAGGAACTGATCAAGGGCCATTTCTGGATCCTCCCCGTTGTCTACGACAATCCTCAGGGCTCTGTTGAGTGTCCTCATCAGTCTCTCGACTTCCCCGTTTGCCTGGGGCCACAGGGGGGTGATATTCCAATGCTTGATCCGGAGGCTCTCAAGATAGTTCTGAAATTCTCTTCCTTGAAAAGGGGGACTGTTGTCTGATCTGATTTCGTCTGGGAGCCCCATAGTGGCAAAAATACGATTCAAAGTTTTTTTCACTTGGGGAAACGCTGTCGAGGAGATGATCTCAACCACCGGGAATTTTGAGAACGAGTCAACCAGGACCAAGGTATGTCGACCATCTGGGAAACTTCCGAAGTCTATGTTGAGATGTGTCCAGGGCATCTGTGGAGCATCCTCAGTGATCACAGGTGCTGGAGCCGGATCGCTGCCGGTGATGGTGCAGGCATGGCAGGACCGTACCATAGCATCAACTTGACTGTCCATTGCGGGGAACCATACTTTGCTTCTCAGACGGGCTTTCGTCTGGGCCATTCCCTGGTGGCCTACGTGCGCTAACGCCAGTGCCCTCTGTTGGAGGCTATCTGGCATTACGATGAGATGCCCTCTGAGGATGACTCCTTCGTCTCCCACGCTCAGTTCACTCCGGATTTGCCACAGCTGCTGGCGCGCATGGCTGACTTCCAGTCGAAGGCTCGGCGCTCCATCCAGGAAATGGGCCCAGCGATTTCCTTCCAGAGCATGCCGGACTCTAGTTAGCGTCTCATCCTTTGTGGTCGCTTCACCAATTTCTTTCAGTGTCATGTGTTCGGGGCACGCTGCGTGCGAGATCATGTGGACAAATTCATCCGCTTCAGTGCCTTCTTCTGGCGGCGGGTGTTGACCGACAACATCGGGATGGCGGGATAGATAATCAGCCGGGTTGTGTGCTCCGGGCCGGACCACGATCCTGAAATTGTATCCCTGTAGCTGGACTGCCCAGCGCTCGATCCATGGCGGTGCCAGCCGGGATGATCCCGCAAATAGTGGCAGCAGTGGCTTGTGATCCGTCACCACGGTGAATTCTTGCCCGCACAGGTATAAATGGAAATGTTGGCATGCCCATTTGATCGCCAGGGCCTCTCTCTCGATCTGGGCATACCTGGTTTCGGTATCCGACAGCGCTTTGCTGGCATACGCGACTGGCCTCCACATCTCGGGTCCATGTTCCTGCAGGAGCACCGCACCTAGGCCCACTGGGCTGGCATCGACGATTAGCTCCGTTTTGCGGTGTGGCTGGAAATAGGCCATTACAGTAGTGTCTAGGAGATTGGCCTTGATGTCTTGAAAGGCGTTATGGGCCGCTACTGTCCATTCCCACTTGTGGTCTACCTGGGTGAGGGCTCTGAGGGGCTCCGCAAGAGCGGCCAGATTGGGTATGAACCAGCCACAGTAGGTGGCCATGCCCAAGAAGCTGCGCACTTCGGTGGGGTTCCTGGGGGTGCTTGCTGCCTTGATCACCTCAGCCTTTTTGGGATCAACCTTCAGTCCTTCTCTCGTGAAGGTGTAGCCAAAGAAGTTTATGGATTCCTGATAAAAGGAACATTTCGACCGGTGAAGGGTCAACCCGCTGTCCACGAGCCTTTGGAGGGTTGCCCTCAGATGTGCGTGGTGTTCTTCAAGGGTCGCAGAGTGCACCAGGATGTCGTCGCTGAGGTTGATTACTCCACTCAGCCCAGAGAGTACTTCACGTATGGCATTTTGAAACACCTCCGCAGCGGAAGAGACACCAAAACTCAGTCATTTGTAGCGACGAAGTCCCACATGGGTGGAAAATGTGGTTATATACCTGCTCGCTGGTTCTAACTCGAGCTGATGGTATCCCGAGTTGAGGTCTAGCTTTGAGAACCATTTTGCCCCGTTCAGGTCAGCCACGATATCATCCATTGTGGGGGTGATGTGCCTCTCCCGTTTGACGGCCGCATTGGGCAGCCTCATGTCCACACACAACCTGATCGCCCCAGGTTGTTTTGGTTTGGGTGCGACTACCAACGGGGAAACCCAGGGTGTCGGGCCCGACACCTTCTCTATTACGCCGAGGTCTTCTAGTTTCCGGAGTTCTTCTTCGACCTGCGGTCTCCGGTTGAATGGCACCCGCCTGTGTGTCGGAGGGCTACCGGTCGCACAGATGTATCGATATGCAGCTTGAACTTCCGTCCTTTCAATTTCCCAAGGCCTTGGAACAACGCAGGGAAGTCTTTCAATAGGATGTCCGCATGCGCCTGATGCACCTGGTTGGCAAAGAACACGAGTCCTAGGTCTTCCGCCGTGTGGCAGCTTAGGAGGGTGCCCTTCTTTCCTTCCGTGATGTGGAAACGTGTTTCAGTGGAGTAGTCGCCATTCACGACAGTCGTTTGGATTACTCCTCTTAGCGGTAGCGGCTCAGTGCCACCATAGGTATAAATCCTTGCGGTGGAAGGTGCAAGAGGAGGCTTGGGAGACATCTTCTCATATTGCTCTGAGTCCATGACGTTCACGGAGGCCCCCGTGTCTATGAGGGCTTTCATCTCGGTACCCTCTACGGCTATTGAACACATGGGTGGAGGTCTTCGCTTGGTGGATGCTCTGCTGACGTAGGAGAGTACATATACCTCATCGTCCTCATCGTCCTCATCGTCCTCATATCGAGGTCTCCTTTCCTGAGCTTGATGATCCGGAGGGGGTAGTTCCTGGTCGAGCGACAGCTGCCGGACCCGTTGCAACACTGTTCTGGGTCTCGGACCAGCAGGCCTGTACTTTCCTCCTCGGCATACAGCGGCGAAGTGGTTTAGCCGCCCGCATTTCAGACACGTCTTTCCTTTCGCACCACATGTTGCTGTCGCCGGATGATCTTCACCACAGTATCTGCATGGATTCCCTCAGGAGGTGGTGGTTCGTGGGCGGGCGGTCGTCGGTCGTCTCTGGATGGCGTCGATCCTCTCCTCTTTGATCGGTGTTGTCCTAGCGGCAGTTGGAGCGATAATCGGCGTGTGTAGCGCAACCTCCATTTCTTCCGCCCTCGCATCGGACAACTCGTGTGACCTGGCTAGAACTAGTATCTCATCCAGCGATATACCCGGTTGGCTGAGGATGAGCTTCCTCAGCAGTTTCGACCTGCAGCCCACTATTATTTGGTCTCGGATTTCCTCCCGTGGGTTGGTGAAAGGGCAGGTGCTGGCTAGCCGACGCAGTCTGGCATAGTACATGTCAACCGATTCGGACTCTGTCTGCCACGCTCTTTTGAATTTAAACTTCTCAAAATCATTATTGAGTTGTGGATCAAAGTGTGTGTTAAGAGCAGCGACCGCAGCTTCATAGTCGTGCTCTTGTCCAGTATTGGGGAGCATCTCGAATAGGTCGTAGATCTCTGGCCCGCCATACAGGATGAGGAGTGACCTTTTCACCGTTCCATCCGTCTCCCTGGTGCCTTTAAAGTAGAGGCTCAACTCTTGCGGCCCTCTCGGCGTCTGTTCGCTTGATCCCTGCGCGGTGAGGCTGCTAGCCTTGGTGTATGGGCAGGCCAGGACTCGTTGATGGGGTGGGGATTCCTCTGCTGACCCCTTGTGGCCCCCTTGGTGATCGTGGTGTGTAAACACGTGGACTGGAGACCGTGACGTGTTGCTAGAAGGTGGCTGGAAGTGTCCCTTCGGCTGATTGGTTTAGCATGTGCTTGTTTTTTTTTCTCTGCGTGTAACCTGTGCGCTAGGGCTTCTGTGTCCCAGTCTTTTCTCCCCTCCTCCGATTCCGTCTGCTGAGGTCGCGTGTGTGCGTTGTTGTAGCGCACCAGCGCGGATCGCGGCTGCAGCGGTGCTGGGAGGGACGTGTCTCAGGGCCTCACCGGGGCCACGTGGTGCCCTTGCGCGAGTTGTGCGCAGCTTGTCCTCACCGGCGTCTCTGGGCTCCAACTTCGCCGATAGCTCCGTGCCAAATGGGAGGCAGGAGCACGCAGGGGTGCTGCGCTGGTGGGAGGGGGGGGTACGACTCACCTGCACCTCCTCGACAGGACCAGCGTAGATCGACCCTCCGGCGAGCCACGCCAGCCGAAGGCGATCCCGGCCGGGAGACGCGTGGGCGGGCTCGGCAACACACACGGGTGGGCTCCGCTGCGGGACGTGAGGACACCGCGGAGCCACAGACAGAGGCAGCCTGGCACGCGAACAGGTAGGTCTGCCTCGTCGCCAATGTAGAGTGTCGGGCCGAGGGCCTGACACGGGGCACAGGAACCTAAATGAGGGGACACAGATAACAGTTGTGGGGCAGCCGGAAAGACCCCGAGGGGTCTTCCGCTTTCTTTATTTATACCCCGGCGTGAGCCCACCCCGGGGTATGCGTGAATGCGTGTGTGAATGTTGCTACAAAGTATTGGAGAGCCCGAGTGGCTCTCTACACTGCCCAATCTTCGTAATTGGTGGTCAGATTCTGCTGGGAATCGGCTCATTCGATCCTCATTGCGCTCTTGTACATTCCGATATGTATTTATAGAAGCTGCTGGATTTGTAAAAGACAGATTTTAACGTGAACGGGCACGCTCGGACGGAGCTGCCTTAGGAAGTGGGCATTTCTCCTGGTGGTTGGCAACCTCCCCTTTACAAAGTATTTTTAATTGTAAAGTGATGTTTTTAAACGTCACCCAATTGCTGCTATATTCCCCATTGTTTACTAACTCACCTACCCTAGCTGTACCAGTTAGTTCTAGACATCTCTCCTTCATCCTGCAGTGCCTGTCGGATCCCACTGTTATGTATTGGCTTCCTTTGGTTGGCCATATTTCTCGGGCCATTACAAGAAGCGAGCAAGTGCTCTAGCTTCTTTGTGCATTGTGAGGGATCAAAGGCACCCCGATGTGCAGATGGTCGCTTAATTAAAAGCTCCTACACTGTAAGAGAGACTTCTTTTTATATAATTATCTGTCTTGGGTCCATTATTGTTTTAACATATTTTTAGTTGTGTGGGAAGTTAGCTTCTCTTGATTGCTATTTCACCTCCGTTTTTTACAAGCTTACCTTCCCTAACTTCACCACTTTGTTCTATACACCTCACCTTCACCCTGTGGGACCTGTCAGGGCTCGTAGTAACATATGGCTTCCTTTGGTTGGTCAAATTTCTTGGGCCACAGCAAGGAGCGAGGGAACACTCTAGCTTCGTTTTGGGATGAGCATTGCAGGGTATAAA
Organism: Lissotriton helveticus; assembly: GCF_964261635.1. Lineage (NCBI taxonomy): Eukaryota > Metazoa > Chordata > Amphibia > Caudata > Salamandridae > Lissotriton > Lissotriton helveticus. The sequence continues at coordinate 531,901,328 of NC_136065.1, forward strand.
AGGTGCCCTGTTGCACGGATGTGCCTAAGGCAAGCCTATCTGCCACGCTGCACATTGAAAGTACCAGGAATGCTGCCCGTTCTTATCTAGGACTAAGAACTGTCAATACTCTTTCTTGAAAAATTTTACAATAATATTCTTTTAAGAGGTATTTTTCCCCAATCTGGAAAGAGGCCATAGTTGTACCCATAAAGCCTAATGGTACCCTGAAGATTTGAGTAATCTATGCCCTATATCACTTTTTCCTGCGCCAGCTAAGATATTGGAAAAATATCTGAATCATGAACTGGTAGCATTCATAGCCTCCCAGGATCTTTTGGAATCTTCGCAGAATGGGTTTCTGAGTGTCCACCGCTTGGAATTCACTCTACTAGCCACCACTTAATGCCCCTTTGTTATCAGGTTGACCAGGGTGGATGAGCCATCTTGGTGCTGTTGGACTTTTCAGCGGGATTTGCTACAGGATCCATCTCCCGCCTGGTTCACCGACTGCACCAGGCTGGGTTGAGGGACACAGCTCTAGCCCTGATGAGATATTTTCTTACCAAGAGATTTCTCACTGTAAGATGTGGCTACTTTGGTGCTGGCTCTTTCTGACTCCCTTGTGGGGTGCCACAGGGCTCTTCGCTTAACCCAACTCTGTTTAATCTATATGTGGCCCCCTTGGTCAAGCTGATTAGGTCCTTCGGTTTCCAAGTACTATCTTACGCCAATGAAATGCAAATCATTCTATCAATATCCAACGATATTCCAGTGGTAGCTGAAAGGTTCCAACACTGTATGACTGATATAAACAACTGGATGAAAGAGAATTGGCTGACACTGCATGGTGACAAGACTGAGATCTTGATTTTTGGAGTGCAAAAGCCTGTATGATCAGAATTGTTGTGGCTTTAGTTCTACAGCTCCCTAACTCTTCCTGTCAAAAAATGAAGGGGTGGTCTTTGACGTTTCCCTTTCCTTTGAAACTCAGGTGAAGGGGATGTGAGCTCCTGCTTCTATATATTATAAAAACGTTAAGAAACATTTTTCCTTTCCTTTCAGTCGAGCTCAGAGTTATTGTGGTAATAGTGCTCCTTATAACCAGCATTGACTACTGCAATACTCTGTACCTTAATAGCCATGGAGGCACTCTTAATAGACTCAGACTATTCGGAATTCAGCTGCCCGTCTTGTCCTGGATGTTCCGAAATGTCTGTCAGTCAGAGAAAGCATTTTCCCTCTGCCATGGCTGCCTGTCGAGAATCGTGTGAGTTTCAAAGCTCTCTGTCTTGCTCACACTGCCCTCCATTGCCAGTGTCTGGCCTTCCACTGGCATATCCCCAATAGACAGTCGAGGTCTGCTTCTCTTAGGTAGGTGGAGGTACAGAGATTTCCAAAAGGCAGGTGGGGAGATCTCCTATCGGGTTGCTACTGCTTATGGAACACCCTTCTCACCCACATTGCAAGTCTTTCCTCCCATGCTGCTTCTGGTAAACACTTGAACACCTGCCTTTTCTTCCTGTTGCTCTTACACTCAGCTAGCGCTTTGAAAACCTCTGGTATATTGTGCTCTACAATTTTTCAATATTTCAATATTCAAGTATGCTGCCAATAGAGACAGAGCCCTGCTCAATAAACAGCTTGCTGCCAATAATATTAGAGGGTTGCTCAAATTGGTGAAGGAGCCAGATCACAAACCAATTTTGACTTGTACAATGTTATGTCTATTTATATAGGAACTGGATAACAACTTGGCTAATTCAATACTAAGATTCAAAGCTAGAGGATACAGCAATCAGATCCTAGAGGGGGCAACTAGGAAAAGCTAACATGAGAACAAGAGAATCCCTCCTGTCACAATATCAGGAAACAGGTTTATGTAGTAGTGAGAGTGCTTCCACACCACTCCTGGGTTACAGAGAACAAATGGACTCCATTAGGCTCATAACGAGATATAGCAATCAACAAACACAGATCAAAGCTATCATCAAAAAGAACTTGCCAATTGTAATGATAGACGCAGTCCTGGCCCCCAGATTACCTACAACACCTTCTATTACCTTTAGAAGGGCACCATCTATGAGAACCCAATTGGTGAAAAATAGCCCTGAACTAAATCCTCTAACCTCTTGGCTTAAACCGCAAAAAGGCTTTTTCAAATGCTCATCCTGTAGAACATTTAAATTTGGGATCAACAGTACCCATTATGAGACAGCCTTTGACACAATGAGGAAAGAGATAAAAGAATATTACAATTGTAGGACTGATTTTGGAGTGTATATTCTTACGTGCACCTGTGGCTTAAGATATGTTCCGAGTACCAAGCTACAGGTACACGTGAGAATTTTACAACATCTGAGAGTCGGTGTAAACAGTGCGCAACATATCCTGTGGCCAGGCATTTTGAAGCTATGCATAACAATAAGCTTGAATGTCTAAAATATTTTGTAATTGATTCAGTACCTAGTCAGAGAAGAGTGGGTAATAGAAAAAAGATGTTACGCCAGTTTGAAACACGCTATATACTCGAGCTGGATAGCAAAACCCCAAACGGTCTGAACAATAATGATGACATGCACAATTATCTGTAATATTATTAGCGTGGAGGAGTCCGTCAAAGTACAATTTAGATTCTAGGGATGATCAACCCAATGCCCCAGCCCGCCACAGTTTTTTAACTTAACAAACAAATTAAAAAAACATATATATTTTAAATTAATAGATTTTTAGTTCTCTTACCATTATTTATGATTTCTCCATTCCTCCTTATGATTTGACAACTACTATAGCATGAGGCACAGTATCACTTTTTTGTATACTTAGACGGACTAGGACTTTAATCATGATTAATTTACAGTCGTTTAATTTCACTTCTATTGATACATAAAAACATTTTACTACCACTTTTACACTAGATTAATATGTATTTATACAGATATTTATTTAAGTGTTTATTAGTATTTTAATAAGACCAGAGCACTTTTCAGATGGTTTTATTCTGCTATTCATGAATTCAAGATGATGTATTTATACAGCTATTATGTCTATATTTATGAGTTTAAATGAAACCATATTTATGCATTTATTATGAATATTTATGCAGAACATTCTGGCGTATATTTAGGCACAATAGAGTGGTTTTAAATGCAGTTCAGAAATAGCAAATAAATGCAGATGAGGTAATGCTGGTAACTATATACTGCTTTATAAGAAGATCCATTCTTACAGGTATGCACTCTTAAGGTGTAGTGGCATACGTGTGCTCAGCCAGAATATTTACCAAGATACTCAATTGATCCATTAAAATTAGTTAACTACGGCAGAACAAAAGTCCAGAATTTCGGACTTAAAAACATTAAATATGATGAAAGTAGCGAAATGTAGTCTGTTGACTATGTCTATAGTGTGATGTCATCAGAATGAGGAGATATTTATGTTTGGTGGAAATGAAGTGTATCCATGTGATCAACGTAACGGCTGTTACCGAAACGCTTAGTGACTGCAACTTACGCTAAAATAAAGATTTTCTGCATACCTTCAAGAGGAGTTTGAGCCGTTTTACTCTCCGAGGATTCAGTGAAAGAAGAGGCTCTGCAAACTTGTTTTTGTATATATATATATATTTTTTTTTTCTTTAAGTGCACTGTGATCCATAATGTATCCATTTGAACACTGAATGCTTTTGCATGTGACAAGCAGGGCACGAATCGGGGACCACGCGGGTGGACGGCGTCCCCCCACTTATTTTACATCCCCCCTGCTCAAAATCTGGACTAAGATGGCGAGTTACTTGCCCACACGGCCGCCCCTAACTTTCTAAGATACTTACCTGTCCATCGCTGTCAATCTTGTGTAGCGCGCGAATGCGCTAACTATCAAGGTTCTGCTTTGCCCTCTGCAGTGTCCATGACTGGGAGGCTGGGCCGGACCCGGGATAAATTGTTATTGGCAGGCAAGGAGTGCAACGCCCATTGTGCTCAAAGGGCTTCAAAAAAACCCTCTTCTGTCATGTGTGTCAGCTCGGACTGAGACAGCTTCCCGGGCAAACACACAGCTGCACCCGAGTACTTCACAGAACCTTAAAAGACCATTTGCTTGTTAATGAGGCTTTGTTGTTTTTCAACACTTATTAGAGGCCCTGCATCTCCACTCTGCATATTGCTGGAAGAGTCAGCCACCCCCCAAGATTTTTAACAGCCCCCCCTGAAATTTGGCTCTAGTTGCGACTCTGTGGCAGGCTTACTGGCGATGAAGGTGCATGGACATATGCATGGAGGCCACTGGAATGTCAACAGAGAACTTTCCTTGCTAGCAAATGTTACACCCCTTAGCAAAACACAGTGTAACAACAGCTAGCATAACACAACACATGCAAAGTAAAGAGAAGCAAACTCAAATCAGGGTGGAGGATGTGAAGGTTGGTGACTGAAAGTGGCAAGCCACGTGTGTGTGAAAATATCTGAAGGAGTCCCGGGAGTGTTAGTCTGTGAAACATACATTTCTGAATAAAGCCATTTATGACAGGAAAAGCGGAACTGGAATGTTATAATGATATTCATTGTGTGCATTCCTGGTGCATTAAATTCGGAGCGCAAGGCCGCATGAAGGTGAGGTTATGAAAGCATAGCACCCTGAGTAAGTTTCTTGGCATTCATAAAGCGTCGGACCTTCAAGCCTGTTACAGCGTACCTTCAACAGCACAAAAGCCCCTACAGCTGGGGCCACCCATTTCACATAGTGTTCAAACTCGCCAACAAGCTCCATAAGCTCCGCTCACTGCAGGAAGCATGTCGCCTGCTGGGGATAGATCGGCTAACGGAGGAAGAGGGGCATCGACCCGCTCTGGGGGAGCCGAGGCCTCGGGACCCCAGTAGCGTCAGCAAGGTAGAAGACGCCGTGTCAGGAAACCCCCTGTGGCTGAAATCAAGGATGGCCAACGAGCCGCAGTGGAAGCAGTCGCCTCAGACCTGACCTTGCCTCACCCCAGCTGGCTTTAATGGTTTCATCCTTTGCGGATGTGGGCTGTTTGTTCTTCTTGCCGGGTCGTCGGCGGGAGTGGGGAGTGTTACGATTGGATTGCATTACCCTGTGTTAATACGTTTCTGATTACCTATGAAGGTGATGGACTATGGCCTGTTGAACTTTGAGTTTCCTGATGAGGGGGATAGAGGGGGGTGGCTTTGGGGGAGTTTGGTAGGGGAGGGTGTCCACTGCTCCATGCCCGACTTCAGCTCACGGCTAGCATGCTCACACGTGGCCGAGGGACCTCTTTACACTATGCATCTGCCTGCACCAATGACACTACCCCCTGGTTATCAAGCACTAGCCTGACCTGGTTACTCACCAGTTATGCCACCTACCACCCTTAAGATCTTGACCCTCAATGTGCGGGGTCTCAATAACCTTGTTAAGCGATGAGCGATTTTGTCCTGTTTAGAAAATACGCAAGCTGACATATGCTTACTCCAGGAGACCCATTTATTGTCGCGCGATTGCCATAGGCTGCGCTCCGGTAAATTTCCCATGCAGTTCTTCTCCTCAAGCTCTACCAAGGCGGCGGGGGTGGCCATTTTAGTGGTGCAACGGTTCAAGGGGGAGGTAATGCATAAAAGTGCTGAACGTAAGGGGAGGCTTTTGACATACCGTTTTGCCTTAGGCGGCCTCACGTATACCATTGGGTCCCTCTATGCCCCGAATGAAGGTCAGGAAAAGTTCTTACAGTCTACCCTTACTGAGGCCACATCCACGCCAGATCATCATATTATTTTGGGGCGACCTAAGCCTGGTGTTTGCTAATTTCCTGGACAGATCCAGTCAGAACACCCACCAAACAGGCGCACTTTCTGCAGACGGACTCGAGCGATTGTGTGACTCAGACCTACACGACCTTTGGCACAGGTTCCATCCCCAGGATAGAGAATATTCCTATTATTCTAATGCACACAAAACATACGCTAGACTAGACCAGTTCCTGGCCTCGGACCCAATATGCACGCTCACGACCACAACTGGGATAGGGGTTGCATCGCTTTCAGATCACGCTCCAGTCCTTGCCACCCTCACCCTCCCACCTGCAACATTCCCCCCCAGAGTCTGTCGCCTTAGGGACACGCTATTATACAGGGCTGACATTGTGAAGCACATTCAGGACACTATTAGCGACTACCTGTCTCATAACGCCAACTCAGATACGACCCCTGCGACTCAGTGGGCTGCCCTCAAAGCGGTAGTTCGTGGGGAGTTTATAGCTCTCTCAATGGTGGATAATAGGGAGCGCCAGCATAAACACGATGAACTCACACAACGCGTTCGCGAATTAGAACATGTTCACCAGGGGACTGGAGCCCCGAGAGTGTGGAGACAACTTAAGGCCATGCGACACCAATTGACAGCACTTGATCAGGACCCCGCAGAGTTTACGGCCCTGAGACTGTGACACGTCCACTATACTGGGGGAGATAGGTGTGGACGCCTGCTGGCCAACAGGTTACGTTAGGCACGTCAGCAACAAAGGGTTAAGGAGATTGTCCGGCCTGATAGGACTTGCGTCTCGGAAGATGCTGAGATTGCGGAGGCCTTCCGCGCCTTTTATACAACTCTCTATGCTGGCAGCCAGTTGGATAGCACCAAGGGCACCTCCTTTCTGGACTTGGTCTCGCTACCCTCTCTGACTGATCCCCAGGTGGAATATCTTGAGAGAAATATTCAAACGGAAGAGGTCATCACTGCTATTTCCCAACTTAAGTTGGGGAAAGCGTCAGGGGCGGACGGATTTTCCGCAATCTTCTATAAGAAGTTTAGCGCAGTGCTCGCACCGATCCTTACCCGACTGTTTAATACGTTTGCGGAACAAGGAGCAATACCGCCTGGCCTTTTACGGGCTTCCATTTCAGTCATCCAGAAACCCTGGAAAGACAAGACTAAATGTGGGGCTTACCGCCCAATATCCCTATTGAATGTTGACCTTAAACTGTATACTAGGATCCTGGCGGCCCGACTGGCCCCTCATCTGCCTGGACATATAGATCCGGATCAAGCAGGTTTTATCCCCAAACGCCAGACAGTAGATAATACCAAACGAATTCTCCACCTAATAGAGAAAGCTACCCGGCTGCCTGGGGAATGTATGATGTTGGCGATAGATGCCGAAAAGGCACTCAATCACGTCCATTGGCCCTATCTAGAGCAGGTCCTGGAGAGGGTGGGGATCAGGGAGAAATTCTGTAATTTTATTTTTAACTGCTACAAGTTCCCCACGGCCGTAGTCAAAGTGAATGGCTACAGCTCTGCCAGTTTTAGCATTGAGTGGGGCACGAGACAAGGGTGCCCACTATTGCCCCTTCCCTTCGCCTTATACATGGAAGCTCTGGCACAGAAAATACGATAAAATCAGGCAATCTCAGGGATCAAATTTGGTGGTTATATCCACACAATCAGTCTCTACGCATATGATGTACTGATCTCACTGGACACTCCAAGGACGGCCTTGTCGGCGTGTATGGCAGATCGAGATGCCTTTGCCCGTGTTGCCAGGTTCAAAATGAACGTAGACAAACTGATAGCCTTGGATCTCTCACTGTCTCCCACACAAGATCTTACTTGCAGGGTCTATTCCCCATTCAATGGGCAACGGACACAATCCCATATTTAGGGATCCAATTGGCCTCCTCACTCCCCACTATAGTCGCTACCAAATTCACCACACTCCGCGGGAAAATTCGAGGGGAGATCAACTGGTTGAGGCGGTCAAAATGATTATTTTGCCTCAGATTCTTTACCTTTTTCGCGCACTCCTGCTGCGACCACCCGCCGGGTGGATCCGGCAGACACAATCCGAGCTGGCCCAATTTATCTGGCGTGGCCGGAAGCCTAGAATGCCAAGAACGTTGGTTAAGCTTGCCCCAGAGATGGGAGGTTTGGGGGTTCCCGATCTCCACAAATATTACCAAGCGTCGCAATTGTGATATCTGGTTGAATGGAGCAAATGGGAGTCAGAGAAACACTGGCTAGTTCAGGACCAGGCGGTGGAGGGCCGACCGCTGCAGGAAATCCCTTTTCCCCGCAAGCCCCACAGGCCCCCTAACCTGTATGCCTCGTACATAACACGGGTTCCCTTGGAAGTGTGGGATGACACTAACATCGCACACGACCTCACGACCTTCCCTTCCCCACTCACTCCTTTGGTTGATAATCCCGACTTCACCCCGGGCGCAGCGGGGACGACTTGTGCCCATTGGAGGCATGCGGGCTGCCGCTGCTTATGTCACATTTATGGAGCTGAGGGGGTAGTTCCATTTCTTCAATTCAAACAGGAGTATGGCTTCCCAGAGACAGAATGGTTACGCTACTTACAAGTGAGGCATTGGGCATTGCAACCGCAAGTACGCGCAACCGCGGATAGACGGCTCTTCCCGTATGAGCGATGGCTCATCTCCTGTATGTCAGATGCTAAACTCATTTCTGATCCCTACAAGATGCTACAGGCTACACAGACGCACATACACAACCCAGCCAGGGAGCGATGGGAGAGAGAGTTAGGTAGGACCGTTAGCCACAAGGAATGGGATGGGATCTACTACAGGGCCCGCCACACTGCATATCACATGGGGCTCACTGAGACGTTCACGAAAGTAGCAACATACTGGTACTACATAAGTATGGGCACACCTTGCTAATCAGCGGTTCGCAAATTCCCCCGAAATCCCCAAAAAATCCGCTAATTTGCGAATTTCCCCACGAAATCACGGATTGTTTTGCGATTTTGCACCATACTTAACTGGAGTACTTTCTACTGGCTAATCAGTGAGTGCTACTTAGTTGGGTAAATGTATATTTCTTTTCCTGCACTACAGCTGCCTAAAGTGCCAGAAGAGTTGTCTCCAGTGACCATGCATGTGTTAATATGCCATCGCGCCGAAGGGCGCAGGGGTCCCTTGAGTGAGCTGTCCACATTAGTGGGTAAATGGCGGGAAGACGGTGCACACCGCTAGTGTGTGGGCGGGGCTTCCATGCGAGTTCACATGCCTCTTGTGTGTATAAATGGTCAGAGACCGATCAGAGCATCAGATGGGGAGAATGAAGCTCCAGTGACCATGTGTGCTACTATGCCATTGCGCCGAAGGGCGCAGGGGTCCCTTGAGTGAGCTGTCCACATTAGTGGGTAAATGGCGGGAAGACGGTGCACACCGCTAGTGTTTGGCAGGGCTTCCATTCGAGTTCACATGCCTCTTGTGTGTGTAAATGGTCAGAGACCGATCAGAGCAGCAGATGGGGAGAATGAAGCTCCAGTGACCATGTGTGTTACTATGCCATCGCGCCGAAGGGCGCAGGGGTCCATTGAGTGAGCTGTTCACATTAGTGGGTAAATGGCGGGAAGACGGTGCACACCGCTAGTGTGTGGGCGGGGCTGCCATGCAAGTTCACATACCTCTTGTGTGTATAAATGGTCAGAGACCGATCAGAGCAGCAGATGGGGAGAATGAAGCTCCAGTGACCATGTGTGTTACTATGCCATCGCGCCCAAGGGCGCAGAGGTCCCTTGAGTGAGCTGTCCACATTAGTGGGTAAATGGCGGGAAGACGTGGCACACCGCTAGTGTGTGGGCGGGGCTTCCATGCAAGTTCACATGCCTCTTGTGTGTATAAATGGTTAGAGACCGATCAGAGCAGCAGATGGGGAGAATGAAGCTCCAGTGACCATGTGTGTTACTATGCCATCGCGCCAAAGGGCGCAGGGGTCCCTTGAGTGAGCTGTCCACATTAGTGGGTAAATGGCAGGAAGATGGTGCACACCGCTAGTGTGTGGGCGGGGCCAAGCGGGCGAAGCTTCCATGCGAGTTCACATGCCTTTTGTGTGTATGAAAGGTCAGGCAGGATCAGAGCAACAGACGGGGAGAATGAAGCTCCAGTGATTTTTTGGGGCTGACTGAATTTGACCTTCAACTCGGGCACCTGCTTTATCTGTAGGTGCTTCCTGTTCTCCTGTTCACTGAGCCTCCTTGTCTACTTGTAACTATTCTCTGACCCTGCTTTTAGGGTCAGAGCAGGGTCAGAGAATAGTTGCAATTAGGCAAGGAGGCGCCAGGAAGCACTTGCAGGGTTACAGCAGGTGCCCAAGTTGAAGTTAATTTCTTTGTAACCATTTTGTAAATGGTTACAAAGAAATTAGCTTCAACTTGGGCACCTGCTGTAACCCTGTAAGTGCTTCCTGAGCAAAATTAGTCCCGCTCGCAAATTCGCGGATTTTGCCACGATTTTGCGCGATTCGCGGATCGCGAAATTGCAGAAAATCCGCTAATTCCGTGAGCGGAACACATTTCCACCCATACTTAGTACTACACCCCAGGACGGTTACATGAGATGGACCGCAGCCAAGAGGCGACCTGTTGGCGTGGCTGTGGCCAGGTTGGCAACCTAGTACACTTGCTGTGGGACTGTGTACAGATTCACCCTTACTGGACGTAAGTGTTAGACGAAGTGGATAACACTTTGAGGCAGAACTCCTGCACTTCCCGACTTATATCCTGTTGGAGCTTCCTAACCCACTGACCTATCCCTTGCGATCCCGCAGAGGCAGACAATTAGCATTTGCACTGGGCTCTGCGGTACAGAACAATGTCACACATTGGCGTACCACCACCATACCTTCCTTTATCGGCTGGCTGCACAGGTTGTGGCATGTGCTCGGTATGGAGAAATTATCACTCACTATGGCGGGGGAAGGGGACAAATATAAGGATCTATGGCAACCATTTATGTCACTCTTAACCACCAAATTTAGAGAAATCACATGCCCCAGGTATCTAAGATTGTTAAGGCTCATGGAACCAAAGAAGGCAGATTCTTAAATCGAGCATAGTTACAGGGGCACTGTTGGGTGGAGGAGCCAGGTGGGAATGGGAGCAGAAAGGGAGCACTGGACGGGCGGGAGGAGGGGGGGCTTTGGGGAGAGGGGGGGTTCCTATGTTCCATTATTTCTTTTCACTATTTTCACACCATGTACAAGCACTTGACTGATTGTACCTTGAACACTGAACTCATGACTATAATGGTCTTTATTTGATTGTATGACTTGCTATCAAAAACTCACAGCTATTATGTACATGGAGTGGTTTCTCTGTTTTTCAGAGCCAACTTAAATGAAAATAGTTAAACCATAAAGCACACTGCAGGCACCTCAGTGCTAGAATTTCAATTACTAATGTCTTCATTACTGTGCTGTTATCTCGGTTCCTGCATTCTACTTACTTTTGCAGGGTTGGAATAAGGGCATACTCAGTACATCTACAGACCTTCCTTATACAGTGCACCGCACAGACCACCACAGGAGCAACTTTACTGCAATTTAAAGGCACGGGTTAGAGTTCGCCTCACCGATAAACTAAATCTATGATCCTTCTTCTACTATTCCTAGTCTTCCAAAATGTGCTATAAATCCTGAGTTGGATTACTCGCCGAGCCGTTTTCAATTTTAAAAAATGTGCATGTTTTAAATCGAGCCCTCGCGGCCAAAATGCGGTTCAAACTTTGCAAAGTAATTCTTTTAGCTGTGTGTTGCTATTAACCAATTAGCACGCAGATATACAGATGAAGGTTACATACAGTATTAAACATTGCATTAAACAGGAACATATTATTTTCCTATTTAATGTAGCAACATACTAGCGCCAAACAGAGATGTTTTAAGGGGGAACGGTAGGAACACCGCGAGCTTAATCATGGGTTTCCGACTAGCAAGCTCAACCATGCTTTACTTAACCACGCATATGCTTGAACCATGCATATGCCTGGTTAAGGCAGTGCACAGTCAAACTGCTGGCTAGACATGAGACAGTAAAGACGGAAGCAGGAAGACACCGTGGTGAGGTGAGTGGGGCTCTGGGTAAGTTTCAGGGCAGTGGAATGGGTTGGGGTAGTTTAAGAGACAATGCAGGGGTGGGGGGTTGGGTAGTATAAGTAAAGGGGCAGGTTTAGGCTTTAGGGCAGTGGGAAGGGAAAGGGTACCCAGGGTAGGTTTTAGGGCTGGGGTTTGGGTAGGTTTCAGGGCAGTGAAAGGGGTTGGGGTAGTTTAAGGGACAGCACTGGGTTAGGTGGGTAGTGTAAGTAAAGGAGCAGGGTTTTAGGCCTTATGGCATGGGGAAGGGAATGGGTAGAGTCAGCACATCGGGTGGGGGATCAGGGTAGTGTTATTAAAGGGGCAGCGTTTTAGGAACAGCGTGGGGGTAGGGGGCAGCCATGGGGGTAGTGGGGTATAGGGGTAATGGCAACCTTAGCCACACATACCCCTTTACCATTCATGCTTCTACCACAAAATTGCATGGTAAAGGCATGCATGGTAAAGTAATGCATGGTTGAGACACATTTGTGGTTTGGGTGTGTGCTAGAGGCACACATGCTTTAACCATGCATGCTTCTATCACACAAACTCTTTTAAGGCGTGGGCAAAGTGGACTCTGGCCCAGGGCCCCTGCCTTTCATGGGGCCCTCTGTCAAGGCCAGCTCTGTTTTGCAGAGGCTTGGTCTGATGACCTTGAATAATTCTTGTCAAAAAGAAGAGGGAGACACCCTAGTTCTGAGAAAAGGGATGGGGTAACACAGCAGAAAAAACAGGAAGTCCCTAATCACAAATGAGAATAAAAGGTGCTTTCCTCAATGTGAATCATGTGCTGGAGGAAACCCACTTAATACTGCAAAATTGTCTATCACAAATCTTATAAACACATCAATATGCATTCAATGTAGCTATAGGGTATAAAAAGAGGTAAAACACTATATGGGTATTCAGTTTATTTTATAAACGCATAAAAAAATGTCACCGTTAAAAACATATTCTCCTCTGAGAAGTTACATTAATCAGAAACTGCATTTACATTTTAAAATACATAACAAGATAACTTAAAAACAGTCGACGCAGCATTTTGGTGAGACATAACTTTAACACCTTCTTCAGGACTAAGTATTCTAAAAATGTGTCTATTCTGTGTACGTAGAAAAAAACAAGGCTTTTTAAAAATTTAAGTCACTTGTTTTCAAAAGATTGATATGTATCCTGACCCAGAAGATGTTCGTCAGAGCAGGGAGGCCGACCAGATATTGCATGATTTTATCCTAAACTGCCTCAGTAACTTGTGAAGCAAGCCAAAAAGTGTATCGCCAATGTAGAAAATGCGGATACCATGAAAGTAAAGCTGAATTCCACGTAGTAAGCTGTTGGCTATATATGTTGCAGTTATCAATTGGTTATTCTCAAGAAACCTTGATTTTTTATCTATATTTTTGGTTGCTCTGTTGTATTAACCCACAGAACTATGTATTATACTAAAGGTTATTGATTCTGCCTGTGAATAACCATAGATGAGCTTCACCATCTTTTGAAAACAAGAGACATAAATTAATAAACAGCCTTGTGATCCCCCCACGACCCTTCTTTCGGGAGCTAGACTCTTTACTGATCTCCCTGCTCTGGGGGAAGGGTCGCCCTAGAGTGGCTTTGACGACACTGCAGCTGCCACGGGACGGGGAGGGCTGGGCGCCCGTCCTTTGAGGCCTACTCCCTCGCAGTGCAGCTGCAGTGGCTCTCCGCTGGACAGCTGGACGATACCTAGAGGAAATCGAGGTAAATGTGTGGACTCTGACAATCCCAGTGATAACCCGGATGCTCCTTCCAGGGACAAACCCAACCCAGCACACCCCCTACTGGTGAAGGTGGCCAGATCCTGTGTGCTGCGAGTCCATCGCCTCTCTAGAGTGGCACCTATGTTCTCCCCATTGTTACTGCTAGCGGGTCTCCCTAAAGTGGGTGGGTACTACACGACTGGAGAATTGAGAGTGTGGACAGAACACGTGCTCAGTGCGATAGACGCCCTGTTCACTGAAGGTCAGTTGACCTCGTTTGAGGGCTTGATGGAAGACAGTGGGCTCCCTGCCGGACAGTTCCTTTTACACAGGCAATTGATAGCCGACTGTAGGAAGATGTAGGATCTAACGGATGGAGAACCCAAGACACACCCGGTACTGCACACGATCTTAAACAAGGGAGTAGGGAAACATCTTATTACCTGGATATAAATGTCAGTCATGGAACTTCCATGTATGCCGCTAACGCAGCTTCAACTTAAGTGGAAGGAGGACTTCGGTCGAGCACTACTAGACAAAGAATGGCTCACAGCACTGGTACACTGCAAAAAAGTGTCACGCAATCAGCGATTAAAAATTATCCAATTTAACATACCACACCGCGCGGATGTATGTCAAACACATCGCATACTAATACCACGCATGCCATTACAAAGCGGGTATTACTACGCAATGTCAATGACATTGCATACCATTACATCGCATACTTTTACAGCAAGTATGCCTTTACCACGCATGCCATTACAACGCAAAGCCATGAGTGGTAAAGCCATACTCGCAGTAAAAGATTGCAAGGTAAGTAAAATCCCTACCCCTACACCTAAACAACACACTACTCCCACCCCTACACTACCCCTAACCCAAAAACACTACCACACTAGAACACTACCCATTCCCCTACACCCACACACGACTCTACTCCCACCCCTACACTACCCCAAACCAAAAACAGTACCATACTACAACACTACCCCTACACCTACACAAGACACTACTCCCACCCCTACACTACCCCTAACCTAAAAACAGTGCCACACTGCAACAATACCCCTACACCTACACAAGACACTACTCCCACCCCTACAGTACCCCTAACCCAAAAAACAGTACCACACTACAACACTACCCCAACCCCAACACCTACACAACACACTACTCCCACCCCTACACTACCCCGAACCCAAAAACACTACCACACTACAACACTACCCCTACCCCTACACCTACCCTAAAACCTAAATCACTACACTAAATACACTACTACACTACACTATCCTAAACCCTAAAACACAACACTACCCTAAACCCTCAAACACTACTCTACCCTAAACCCTATAACACTACACAAACACTACTACACTACCCTAAAACCTAAATCACTACACAAACACTACTAGACTACCCTAGAACCTAAATCACTACACTACATAAACACTACTACACTACTCTGAACCCTAATACACTACACTAAACAAACACTACAACACTACACTACACTACCCTAAAGCCTAACTCACTACACTACATAAACACTACCCTAAACCCTAATACACTACACTAAACAAACACTACAACACTACACTACACTACCCTAAAATATAAATCACTACACTACATAAACACTACTACACTACCCTAAACCATAATACACTACACTAAGCAAACACTACCAGATTACACTACACTACCCTAAAACCTAAATCACTACACTAAATAAACACTACTAAACTACCCTAAATCCTAAGACACTTCACTAAACAAACACTACAACACTACACTACCCTACCTAAAAAACTAAATCACTACACTACATTAACACTACTACACTACCCTAAACCCTAATACATTACACTAAACAAACACTACAACACTACACTACCCTAAAGCCTAAATCACTACACTACATAAACACTACTACACTACCCTCCCCCAATACACTACACTAAACAAACATGCACTGAAATGTTTTTAAAACACACACACACAACACAAACATTACCACTTTACTTTTACAGAACCCTAAACACTACAAAAGTAATCCCCACCCCATGCGCAAACCCACTTACCTCTCTCCTCTCCAGCGACCTAGTCGGATCCTGATTCCTCCTTCCTGCTTGGTTCACGTTGTTGTGAGGAAACAGCCTAAGTTTCCTCTCAACGACTTGGATAGCCACCCCCGCCGTCGCTGCCATTACATCGCATGTGTTGTAAATGCGCATGCGATGTAATGGTATGCGTGGTTTTACCACGCGTTGTAACATTGCATGCGTGGTAATGCATGCGATGTAAAAGCAACGCTTGGTAAAAGCCGCGTTTTAATGGCTGTTCTCCACACGCTGGAGCAGTTAAACAGCTTTTTTTCTGTGACGCAGTTTGATTGCCCTCATCGCCACACACTTGACGCCACATTCATCCATATGTTATGGACCTGCCCCGCACTGAAAGCCTTTTGGCTGCAAGTCCATGCCACACTACTGACAGTCACTTGCCTGACAGGCTTACCACTTGGGAGGCTAGTGCCCTCTGGATATTTAAACAACACAAGGAAAAAAAGGTGGGGACCCGTTTTGCGATACTAGCCATACTCCTAGCGAAGTGAAGCATCACACTGCACTGGCGATCACCGGACAGTCCCCCGATAGCAGCGTGGTGGGGGGTGGTCAAGAAATGGGGTGCTGCTGAGGAGGACGCCATCAGACAAGAAGAAGAACGTGGAGACTCCCCTCATCCATGAAGGGGTCAATGCTACGCCACAGCTTCACAAAAGCACAAGCAAACCCCCACAGACACCCCAATGGCCACCCAGGCGGCGCCAAACCCCACATGAATCCCCTGAACAAGGTCATCCTTCCGTTGCCCCAAGCGGGAGAGCTGCACTCGTCCTGATGAGAGATCACCT
Organism: Lissotriton helveticus; assembly: GCF_964261635.1. Taxonomy (NCBI): domain Eukaryota; kingdom Metazoa; phylum Chordata; class Amphibia; order Caudata; family Salamandridae; genus Lissotriton; species Lissotriton helveticus. The sequence goes on from NC_136065.1 coordinate 531,917,843, forward strand.
CTCTGTATTATTCGACTGGCAATGATCAATGCCTTTATCCCCTGCCCCTTTCCCTGAGTTATGTCTCCCCAGTTTGGTTGCATACATAGATTTCTCCTTTCCAACATCACACACGGATTTCTGTAAGGGTTCCAGAAATAAAGAAAGGAGAATTGCAGTGGTGGGATACCCTGTTTGGTACTCTGTGTGATTGCAAGAGCTTTAATAAACTCGTATTGATTACTTAAAAACATGATGTGCCTTTGTGTTTTTTTTTGTTTTATGTTATTTGTGTATAGGGTTGAGTTATGCTCTGTTGTTTACTTTACAAATGTCAACATATGATGCGACGTTTCCAGCCAAAAGTAGCACATGCCTTGAAAGTTCCTTTGACAAAAAAAAAACATTTATCACTGTGTAAGGTGGTAAAACTGTGCAGATCCAGCCAATCAAGTACTTAAGACACCAGCCAGTCAAAAACTATTACAGAAACAGAGTATTATCTCAGCGCTCAAAGTACTTACTCAATGCAATATGGCCTAAGGTTTTTACAAGTAGGCGCCTCTGCTGTAGTACCCAGAGTATGCAGTAAATCCGGGAAATCTGGGTGGTTCTTGTTTTGCCACAGGTAGAGAATACTCAAAGATATGCTGTCAGAACGTTAAATGTTTGTTTAACCTGAAATACTACATTTATGATCATTCACATGCAGCAGATAACGACAGAACATTGATGATGTAGTTAATTTTAATGTGTGCACAATATTAACCTGCAGTCTCATCTGGTGGGATAAATTAGCAATCACAAAAGACAAGTAATAAAAATTCAATCAACATCCGCGTATAATATTTCAGCAGCAATGCCTAGCAAACACTTCAGCGACATCAAACAAACGAGGCATCAACGGCCTGCCCAGGAAGCACTTTCAGAATCTGAAGCTGCAATCATGCCAGGATACTAATAGGCATGCTGTTCAATACAAGCCATGGTGTTCCACAGTGACAGCAGACAGGCTGAGCAGCAGGTTCATTATTTAAACATAAAACACCGTAGTCTGCAATGTCTCTATAAAAGCCTGCCTCTAATTTCCTTTTTACAGTCATTGTGACGTCTCTGGTCACCTGTAATAAAGAAACGAGGTATCTGTTCAAGTGTAATAAGTTATTACAGCTGAGTGGTGATGTCACAATGACTCCTTTTAGCTCCAGCAGCCAGGGTGAAAGGCTGGTCACAGAGCATAACTATAGTTGTAGTTCAAAGAAAACTTGAGAGGTGGCTTTTCCTTCTTTTTTTGTTTTGCTCAAACGTGTAGCAAAAAGATTATGTTATTTGCAACAGAGGGGTTATTCACAAAATTAATGTATACTCTGAGTAAATTTATATTTATTAAAGTGATTTGCTCTCACAGTTTTGAGTAACTTTACTACTTTTGGCTATTCTCAAAATCCAAGTGTAGAGTTACTCAAACGTGTAGACTTACATGTCTCCACCACCCCAGTTTGTGGGGTGAAGTCGGAATAATCATAATGTATGACAGTTTAGTTTGTACATGCAACTTACAACCATATTTTACATCTGGAGGAATCTCAGCATTTGTGGCTATGGCAGAGAAGCCACTTTCTGGGCAGAGACTCTGTATTGTAGTCAATATGAATTCTCTGCACATGGGGGGGAATCCCTTCTCATGGGACTTAGGGCCATATTATCAAGCATGGGCGATACATTATCGCCGCTTTTATGGACAGGAAACTGCCACTAAAGCAGCGATAATGGGCTTGATAATATGCCCTTCTAGAAGCCCAGGTTAACACCACAACCTGGGCTTCTATGGGAATTCACAAGGGCATATTATCAAAACCATTATCGCCGCTTTAGCGGTAGTTTCCTGCCCATAACAGCGGCGATAATGTATCGCCCTTGCTTGATAATATGACCCTGTGACTTTTGCATGGCAGTCAATTAGAAAATAAAATGCACCTGAATGAAATCAGAACACCGACACATATCCCTTATCAATTGGTAAATATCACCCATACCATAAGATCAATTTGTTTCCTCTTCAACTTTGGATTTGCTCAGCTGCGACTGCTTCTAACAGACTCTACAATGATGCCTATTTTAAAAAAGCATTTGCAATGCAATAGGTCTTGCATGTTTTAGAGTTAGAGCTATTTGCAATATAAATGACAATGTCTTTTATCTATGTGTTTTGTTTTGTAGTGAAGTGGATGTATGAACAGAGATGCAGCACAGCACTGTCTAGAGGACTAAGAATGGGGGAACTACTGATAGAGCGCGCAGGTCACCCGACCACAATTTTACTATCTACACCTTTGGGCCCATAAATTTCATTCACTATATTTATTAATCGGGTAACCTACACACTACTACCAGCAACCCAGTTCCTTCCTATTCATTACCAATGCACCCGACTTACCAATCCTCGTCACGGGTACCTATGATCACAACGGATCAGGGAGCTAGCTGTAAAAGATAAGCAGTCTCCAAAATACCATAACATTTATACTATTTGCACTCTTTATAATAACCACAGACTCAGGTAGTTTTTGAAAACTTGTATCTAATCTTCATCAAACGTGGAAAGCATGGAACTCACAGTGAGCAAACTATCAATAACCAAGATCATGAAAATAGTGTAACTATGCAAGAACCAGATTAGGCCAACCATCTAGAACTGTAAAAGGAAAGGTAAGAACAGGGAACATGGTAGTATGCAAATGTCAGAATTTTAGGCTTGGTATGATGTGTCGACAGGGCAGGAAAGATAAGCAACATGCTAGAATATCACAGCTTGAATACCCCTCGAAGGCGGGTAAGGCAAAAGAACTTTAATCAGTCTATAGAAAATTCGAAGATACCATGTAGCTTTAAGGACGGAAAAAATAGAACACGCTAATAATTCATTATAACCACTTTAAATCGATTAAAGGATGGGTAAAGAAAAGGAATATCTATATTTCATGAACTGTATGTAGGAATGTACTTATTGGATGGGGAAGAACGGAACACGCTAGTATAACAACTAAAACGTAGGACTTTATCATTGGTCAGTACAGTACAGGGAGGTTAAGTAAAAGAACAATGTGCAAGTACGATTTTATTAAAAGCAAGGTTGATAAAGGACGCAAAATGGGTTCCCTCAGAATTATATTTACCTAGAACAGTGTGGAGACCAGCCCTGGCCACGGGTCAGTTAAGGACAGGAGAAACCCCAAGGAAATGCGGTCGCCAGTAGGCCAGCAGGTGCAGAATGGAAACCAGGACAGGAAAACCAGCTTAGGTTCAGGACAGGACCATCAAGGTAAGACCAGCACCTGCAGTTCAGTTGCAACGCCTGCGCTACACCCTCTCTGCAGCTATCAGTCTCGAATTCTCCAGCAAAGTGCTCCGCCAGCACTTAAGGTTCTCAAAACCCCGAATGGGTCTGTGAGTCAGTCGGACAGAGTGCTCCGCAGCACCTCTGTTTCTGGATCAGCTATTGAGTGCGTTGGGTCAGTGACAGGTCAGCTATTCGGACAAGTCGGACAATTTCTCTAGCTCAAACTAGGCTAGTTATACTGTTTTCGGGTCAGTGTACCACCCCCCAAATGTTGCAAGGGTAAGGACCCCCAATTTCGATTGGACAACAGAAAGGACAGGTCATCACACCAGCTAGGATTTGACTTTCTCAAGCCCATAATTTACATTTCTGTGACCGCCCATTGAATTTGGGGTTCCCATGACATGCTTGCTACCCGAAACAATGGTGAGTTTAACAAACATTACAATGTATTTCATTTAATACAATTCAGCTTCTTCTATTAGGCGAAGGTGCATCTTCCCAGGCACATCTTGGCAGAGACCTCTGGGTTGGCACTCATTCAATGTCACAGAGTTCCTCCTCTGGTGGAAGACTGTCATGCGCAGAAAGGCAGTTCAATATGGAGTACTCCCGTTCCTCATGCCCAAGGTTTACGATACATGAAAAGTAAATAGAAACAGTTTTAAAACACAGAAAACAATAAATGCACTGTATACCATGAATCCTTATACTATTCCCATTAATTTATAATAACTATAGCATTAGGATTAATGCGAGACAAACAGTATAGCGAAAGCAGCGATGCAAGCTTCAGACATGTGAGAACACAAAGCGGCCATCTTAAGTCTAGTGCGCAAGTGCAAAAGGTTTCCCATCAGAACTGCGAGTACGTCACGTCACATGAGTGTGACCGACGCATGCGCAGAAGAATTTCCGGCGTAGCAGCAGCCATCTTTAGCAGCAAGCGTATTATGATTAGTAAACACATAAGCAAACATCACTGGGACACCCCAAATGTCAGAATAAAGGGAAAATTAATAAGACAAACAGGTTGATTAAGACTATTAGGGTTATTTGAGGTTCATGAATTCAAGCAAGACGCTTTACGTGCGAATTCTTGCTCCATCACTACCATTGGGAACAGAGACACAGCTGCAGCACTGCCTAAATGACTTAGAATTACTGATGAGTACAGATAAGCAGCTAGCAGTACTGTCTAGCGGACGTAGAATGAGGAAATACAGACTGGACCAGAGAAGCAGCTGAGGCACTGCCGAGAGGAATTAGAATGAGGAATTACTGATGTAACCAGAGAAGCAGGCAGGGGCTGTCAGTTGACTGTTAGTTATTGAACTGGGCTGGTATGGACACGCATTCTAAATACACATCTGCAACTTAGGTGCTGGATGAACTAGCAGGCAAAGTCAGTCACCACACCAGAAGCCGACAGTTTCCATCCCACAACCAGTGCCACCTATACAACTCCCTTGAAGTGTAGCCCTGAGCGCAGCATGTGAAACAATATCTGCAGTTTTAACCCTTAATGCTGGTCTCTGACATCACAGGCTTCCAGAGAATTTAGAGCTGTGGCATCAACGATGCACAAACCATTAGCTACGGTCCAGTCAGCAAGCCATGTATTGCGTTTTTGTGCTGCTCTCTGACTTGTCACTTAGTACACAGATAACATATGCTTCATGTGTTTGCTTGTGGTTAATGGATTAATGAGTTTATTCTAATAGGCTGCATGCTGGTACTCGGTTTTTGGAGCAACATGGGGCCTTTCCTGTGACCCTTTTATTCTTGCGATATCTGGTCACTGCTTCATTTCTTGGCATCTTGTGTTCACATCAGCCAATGTCTGCTTGAAAAGACCCTGTGACTTGTTGGCTCAGGGGCCTGAATCAAGTCTTGCAACAACTATTCTGTCACACTGAAGTCTCACCTTTTTTATTACCTTTTTGCGAGCTGCTATTTTTACCCAGTTAGTCATTTCAACTGTGGAAATGTGTTTGGTCAGCTAGGATGCAGCTTATCACTTTTATCTAATTGATACTACAGCAGGTGTATCTGCAGCACGTGCATTTCATGTGATGTTTTTTGCATATTTTGCTGATACATAGCGTGTAAGTCGCATGTTGCATTGTGGAGTGGTTGATTCAGCCTTTCATACATCCACAGATGATAAAAGTGTATACACAACAACTAATCTGATAGTAAGTCCTACACACAAAACATGTTAGTTACCGTTTGTCCAGTACGGGTAATAAAGTATTGGGTAGGCATTTGCACAGCAGCTGTACACACATTCCATGTTCCAATAGACAAGATTTAATGTTGTAAAAGCACCTCCATAAATCTATCAATCCCCTCAGCTGCCAATCGATTTTGCAATGAATTCCTAACCGTTGGCACACATACAAAAGATATAAATCTATAGCTCCAGGACACCATTGCGTCTGTGCTGCACAGTTTCTCCTTTGTGCTGTTCTGCCCCAAATATTTCAAATGCAATATTTTTTTCTCGTCGCCCCAGTCTGTTTTCAGCATTGTTAATAGCTTAGAGCTGGCAGCTGATGGTATGCTTCACAGGCGTTTTAAAATTGAACAAAGTGCCCCTTGCATTAGAATCTTTATACAGTGGACACCATCACAGACAGCACACAGTAGCAAACCTTTTGTAGAGATTGCACCCTATCACTCCCACTGACACCCTGTTTATTCCCTTGCCAATTCTCTTACTGTTCCTGCAAAGAAGGGTCCTTGAATATCTCTTAAAATAATCCCTTTCCACTCCCCTGTGTTTTTTCTGAAGCCAAACTCGTGCTATCTGCTGCCTTGTATGTATGGAGGGATGGATGGTACATGCGTGAGCCTGGCAGTCTATGTATGTACATGACTAAACACATGTAGTGGCAGCTGCCTAAAAGCTTCTTGGTGAGTTTAGATTCACGTTTCTTGGGAATTGAGCTGGCGTGCCTTCACTCCCACATTGCCTTTAGAAGGCAGGGCCAAGACTGCAAAAAGCAAAAGGATTATTTCGGAAGAGAGGAATTTTATACTTGGCTTTTAAAGGGAGGAAGTGAAGAAGCCAGCAAAAATAAAAAAAAGCTTCTGTCCACTTTGATCCACTTCAACGAAAACAGTGGAGCTCGCACACTCTTTGGAAAGGAGGGGGAGGGAGGAGAGAAAGGAGGGAGGGAGGAGAGAAGGGGAGGGAGGGAGAGTTGGGTGGAGGAGCGGGGGTAAAGGCAAGACAACAAAAGCAAAACCAGCACACTAATGAAAGGACACCGTGCTGATAGAGCAAACACCTGCAGTACTCCACAGAGATCAAATCCAGTTTTTAACAATTGTTAACATACTTCATCAGGGCTTGTTTCGCTTTAATTGTTGTGTATTTAGTTTGCTCTCCCTCCCAATCAGTCATGGGGCTCCAGCCTCGACTGTCTCACAGCAGAGCTGAGGAGCCAGGGGAATAGAGAGGGAGGGCTGTGCTGGAGCCTGCTGACTAAGGTGAACAACAGAGTCAGGCAGGAGGTGTAGGGACAGGGGCACAACACCAAGCAGGGGCTGGAAGAGGTGACAAGGGGTGAGGTTCCGTAAAAATTATTACGATGTTCTGGGCATTGCCGAATATGGATAAGTTTGGTATCTACGAACCGTAAATGACGAGTTCAGCAGGTGTGTGTATTTTCGCTACGCTACCTGCCAGGGTTCGTCTAATATTACGCGTTCTTCATCTGAACCCTCGGGTTCCATTTTAGATACGGCATCCATTTTGTTTCTTGCCCTCACGTAGTCAGCGAGCAGGTAACTGTTCGCCCCTTGACCCTCTAGTTCCCAAGCCTTGCGGAAGACGCATATTCCTTTCATGCGTCTTTATGGCCGGAGGAATGACACAGCAAAGGCAAATGGCTCAGCTTGAGGGTAATCTAGTCGTGCCGGCTTATTGTGACAGCCTTGCAGGCGATGGATCCAACTCTTTGATCCTACGATCATGCTTCCGATATTACCCCCACACTCTTTTCTCTACACGTGTCTGACTTCCTTGCAGCTGCTCTTGTCTCTTCTTCTTTGTCATTTACAACTCTAATGGGTGTGCCTAATGGTGGGAAGATGTACTTTTACAGTTGGGAACCGGCATGGCTATTGTAATCATGTTCCGGGATTCTGAACACATGAAAGCGACCTTTTTGAAGTTTACTGTGGGAACTGGATTGTAATCTTTTGTCCACATGTTATGCAAAGGCAACATTATGTATAAAAGAGAGCGACCTACAAAAACAAATTGAAGCAGACTCGCAGAACTACTCCATGTACTTCTTATGACTCTTGTTTCCCTGCAGTAATAAAAGCTGATCTTTGACGCCGAAGGAAGTGTCCCGTGTCTCTGTAGTTTGTGCGCCGAAACAGGTATCCCATGAAGGTTATAGGTGTTGTTCCCTGGCACCGCTGGTACTGTTAAAAGTCCAGTCCTTCAGTTGGCGCCCAACGTGGGGCGACTTCAGCGGTACCGGTCCAAAGCCTGATGATCGTGAGGAACTTCGTGTGAAATCTCCGAGGGAAGGTGCACCCCGCTTCATCGATCCTGTTGTCGAAATAAGTGGCCCGAAGTTTTTCCCCGCGAAGATTCTCGCCTCCTGACGGCTGCGACGGACCGATGCCCTGACTGTCGACCTGTCTTCGACGCCCGGCGCAGACCTTACGTACAAGCGAGACGATAGATGGGCCTTCCTGGTGACGCCATTGAAGTTCTGAGTTAAGTATTTTGAGGGTCGCTCCCAGTCCTTAGTGGTTGTTCTAGCTTTTTGAAAGCTTTGTTGTTAGCCTTTAAGGCTTTGTTGTAATAGCTCACTGAGCTTTGTAATAGCCTCCTCAGGCTTTGTGGTTAGCTCTCCGAGCTTTGTGGTAGCCTTAAGGCTTTGTTGTATTGCATGGTTCCATTGCATTTGTGGTTCTTAGTATTGGTTCTTAGTATTATTTGACAGTTGCAATTGCCAAAAACCGAGGGTTTTGACTTACACGAGGTTTTATTGCTTCGGTAATCCTTGAAGTTTGATACTAGGTTAGTGTGCACGATGCCTAGCCATAGTGGTTTGTTTCGTATTTTCCAATGTTGCGCAATGGATTCCCGGTTGGAGGACTCGTGTCCGAAACCTCCAGTTGGAACTCCGATACATGATCTTTATAGTCGACATGGGGTGGGTCCTATAATATATAATGATTACTGGGTCCGCTATACAAAGAAAGACGGTGACCTTAGATGGCCACCACATGGAACTTTTGAACTTTCGATTTTAGACAATCTTGAGGCTAAATTATTTTTGAAGAAAGCTAGGCCAGCTATGTTTGATTCCTTCCGGATATGGCGTAAAGAGGCCAAGCAGAAAGAAATCAAACAACTTAAAAAGGATCAAAAGCAAGGGTTCGTTCCTATAATTCAAACTATACAAGAATGTAAACAGTACAAAGAAGAAAAGGAAATGGAAATCTCTACTAGATTGCATCACATGAAAATAGATAAATGTTATCCGGTTTTACCGAATAATCTAGAAAAGAAAGAAGAAGATTTGAAGGAGGATTCCTTGTTGTCATATTTGATGAAATCACCACCTCCTTATGTACAGGGTGCTACTGCCCCTGTAGCTGCTCCTGTAGTACCTCCTGTTGTACCCCTTGTTGCTCCAGCGGCTGCGGGTCAGCCCGTTGTAAACCCTACGTTTGTTCCACCACCTGTCCTTGTTCCTACTGCTCCTGTATCTGTATCTTCGCAGACTGTTGTTTCTGCTACTCCGACTATCTTGTCAGTTCCTACTATGCCTCCTTTCACCTCCAGTGTTGCTGCCCCTGTTTTTCTTTCCCCTTCTGTTCGTAAGCGTGTTCCTAACTCTGTTGCTACCCTTTATTCACCTCTTTCTGGTCCATTATTTTCGTCTAATTTATCTGAAACTCCTCAGAGCCGGAGTCAGATCCCTAGTGGTAGGGAGAAAGAAACGTTAGTAACCATGGCACATAGGTGGATAAGACATCCTGCCAACTACACTCCTCGTGTGGTCTTTGACACGTTTTCTCAGTTTAATGAGCCTACGCAGAGATTCGTGTTTGAGGAGATGTGTAACTTTTTGAGGGAAGAATGGTATAATGATGATGTAGATAATGTACCGTCTGACATAATTGAACTTCAGAGTCACTTTTCGAACGGTATGATTATAGGAAACGATGTACGACGTGCCGTGGAACGCTTATTAGCGTTTAGATCCACAGCACATTCTCGGGTGTCCTCAGATGATACCACTGAGAATTGGAAAGCGGTTCCTGGTCAGTATCCTATGAGAGAGGTTCCGCCACTTTGGGTGCCTGGTGACCCTGCTGCTAACCCTCCAATTCTACCGCATTTTCGAAGGGTATGGATACATCTTCCATGGAAACGATCGGAAGTTTTGCAAGTGAAGCAATCCTTACCCGATCCGCGTAAAAATCCGGCTGGTTATTATAAGGAGTTATCACAACTGGTAGAAGCTTCTATTATGAACCTTGCCGACATCGACATGTTGTTTGGCAATGTTGTACCGCAACCAGTTTGGGCTAAAATTCGTCAAGCCAATCACGCAGTTGAATTAGGGGGTGATTGGGCTGCACTGCTAGCGGCTGATGCATTACAAGTTGGTGGGGCTAAGCCCGACCAGCTAATCTTAGACTTGCCGCAGAAAATCATTACGCTCATGAAACCTATCATGCCAGCGATGAAGGTGAACTGGGATAAGTTATCAGCTTGTAAGCAAAAGAAAGACGAGAGTGTCTCGGATTTCTTTACAAGGTTTGAGGAAGCGTTTGTCGACCACAGCGGCCAGGACATGGGCGCTGAGGGAGGCCAGCGGTTATTTGTTGACAAGTTTGTATCAAATCTGTTGCCTGAACTAAGCAACAAATTGAAGAATTCAGAGAGTGCGTGGGCAGTTTCAACCCCTGCGCAAATACTAGCAACAGCCCAGTATTATGAGAATAGGGAAAAGGAAGAAAGTGATCGTGTAGAGAAGAAAATGAAGGAGCTCAAAACGAAGGTTTTGTTGCAGCAAGCATACCCTCCACGATCAAACCAAAATGATTCACAACAGCAGTATCGACCACGAGCACAGCCTGATAGGATGCAGCCGCGTTCTGATAACTTTGATTATAGATCTTCACTTGGGTATAATCAGTGCGCATATTGTAGGAAAGAGGGACACCTAAAATATGATTGTCTTGCCTTACGGGACCGCCTGAATAGTGTGTCGACACGTGGAAACCGTGGTGGTGGCCCCCAACAGGCATCACGTGGTAGAGGTCGTGGTTCATCCCACAATCAGATTGATCGTCATCAAAATCAATCGGATGCGAATAATTGTTTTGACCAGCGAAATATGGGGTCAGTCCGATCTGCACAGTATAATGTGGATGATTATTACGTAGAACATGAGACTGTTGTAAATGACCACTACTAGGACAGCCAATGACAAAGAGAGGGAGTAGTGTCAGTTCCGGTCGATCAGAGTGGGCCTTACGTTGCAGTGGCTACATCAGGTGTAGTTGAGCCTTTTCTGTTAGACACTGGTGCGACGAAAAGTTCCATCATGCATTCGAAACTCCCTGGCGCACCTTTGTCTGGCTTAACGAACGTTTCCGTTGGATTCTCTGGCGCCCCTGTTAGTAACCCAGTCTCTAGTCCTTTGCCTCTTATGATTGGTCCTCGTGAGCTAACGGCTCCACTGATTCTATCTACAGGTTGTGGTGAAAATCTTTTGGGCCTGGATTTGTTGAAATGATTATATGCAACATTGTATTGTTCCCCCGAAGGAGTGGAGCTTACATTGGGACGGAAAGTGATCTCTCCCATGTATTTGTCGGTCGATAAATTCCCACCGGAATTGAGTTCTCTCCCTGCGTCCCTATGGGCCACAGGTCCCAACGATGTGGGCCTGTTAGACATTCCACCCTATGTGATTCAATTAAAACCAAATGCGCGATTACCACGTTTACCTCAATATCGTATTTCTCTTGAGGGCGAACGAGCGCTGTTAGCAATCGTTCATGATCTCATTGGAAAAGGTGTTGTTGAAGAAACTCGTGGAAATGTGTGTAATAGCCCTGTATTACCAATTCTGAAACGAACTGATCCAACTAAACCTCCTGTGTATCGTTTCGTAATAGATTTAAGAGAGGTGAACAAAATAGTGGTTCCACAATTTCCTGTGGTTCCTGACATTACGGCCCTACTAACAATGATTCCGGCATCTGCCTCCTGGTTCACGGTGATCGATCTAAAGAATGCCTTCTTTAGTATTCCGATTGCCGAGGAAAGCAGAGACCTATTCGGATTCTCATTAGGTGGTCGCAGTTTTAGGTTAAAACGCGCTCCACAGGGCTACTGTGAGAGTCCGTCAATCTACAGCCAAGCACTTAAAGGCCAACTTGATGCCTTTGTATTACCTAAAGGTGCAGCTTTGATTCAATACGTTGATGATCTTTTAGTGGCAGCTGATACAGAAACTATTTGCAAAACGGCTACAGTATCATTATTGCATTATCTACATGACTTACATCACAAGGTATCGCCTTCAAAGCTACAGTATTGTTGTCAAGAAGTAACCTATTTAGGTCACTTATTGTCAAGAGAAGGGAGAAGGTTGACCCCAGAGAGAATTGCAGCAATTTCCCGAATGACTGTGCCAAAAACCCAGAGAGATGTTCGCGCCTTTTTAGGTATTACGTCCTATTGTAGACAATGGATTCCAAATTTTTCATTGTTGGCGAAACCATTGATAGCCCTTACGTGCAAGGATGTTTCATCCCCATTGCCTTGGTCTGAAGAGTGTCGGAAAAGTTTTTCGGAATTGCGTGATGCGTTGTGTTCGGCTCCTGTGTTGGGCACTCCTGACTACAGTAAGCCGTTTACACTATACGTTCACGAGAGGGATGGTTGCGCGTTGAGTGTTCTGACACAACCTTTTGGTGGTAAGCAACGCCCATGTGCCTATTTTTCTTCGACTTTAGACCCAGTAGCAAGAGCCTTGCCAAGTTGTTTAAGAGCAACAGCGGCAGCTGCGGCGTCCATTCGACAGTCCGCAGGTCTAGTCATGAATAATATGCTCACGGTAATGGTTCCGCATGCAGTTGACACTCTATTGAATCGAACGAAAACTCAACATCTGACGAGCGCAAGATTGTCTGGGTATGAGTTGACGTTGCTGGCCAGTCACATACGGATAAAACGATGTAATGTGTTAAATCCAGCAACATTGCTGCCGATCGACACAGAATCAAGTGGTGAAGCAGTACATGACTGCTATCTCAGAACTGAGGAGGAAACTAAGGGTCGTATTGACCTAAAAGATACTCCATTGACAGATCCCGATGGTACTTTGTATGTGGACGGTTCCTGTTTTAAGTTGCCGAACGGTGATGTGACGACTGCGTATGCTGTAGTAACATTGAGAACGATTGTGGAAAGCAAAAGACTAAGTCAGAATTCGGCTCAGGCTGCCGAGTTAATCGCTTTGACGAGAGCGTGTGTGTTGTCTAAAGATAAACGGGTGAATGTGTTTACAGATAGTCAGTATGCGTTTGGTGTGGCACATAGTTTTGGACGATTGTGGAGAGAGAGAGGATTCCTTACGTCACATGGCACGAAGATTCAACATGGTCAGCTTGTAAATGATCTTTTAGATGCACTCACATTGCCTAAACAAGTGGCCATAGTCAAATGTAGTGCACATCAGAAAGTAATAGATGATGTGGGTCGTGGAAATGCGTTTGCAGATGAAACGGCTAAAGAAACGGCTAAAGATTTGACGAACAGAATGTATGTTACGAGCTCAGTGAGATGGCCAACAGAGACTGGTATGTGTGAAGACACATTTGAAAGTGTGAAAGGAATACAGAATGAAGCCACTGAGACGGAAAGGACTAAATGGAGAGAGAGCACGGGAAGATTGGATGAGAATGGATGTTGGGTTGATCTATCAGAGAAGCAGAGATGGATGTTACCGGATGCGTATGTGCTCGCTGTTGTTACAATGACTCACGGTATGGCACACATCAACACAAAAGGCATATGCAAGCTGTTGTCTCATGTATGGAAGAATGATGGGATTACTAAGTGTGCCGAGAGAGTGGTCAAGAATTGTATGGTGTGTTTGATGCACAATCCTGGTAAGGGCACTCCCACTCCACCTGGCCATTTTGCCCCTCCTACATACCCTTTCGAAGTCATCCAGTTGGACTTTATCCACATGGACCGATGTAATAACTTGAAGTATGTGTTGGTTGTGGTGTGTGCATTCTCTAGGTGGATTGAGGCCTACCCCCTTAAGGATAATACGGCTTTATCCACGGCAAAAATCTTGCTCAAAGAGTATTTTCCCCGCTACGGAATGCCTCGGGTCGTATGGTCGGACAACGGAAGTGAGTTTGTTGGGAGTGTGATGAAGAGTGTGTGTCGCGGTTTAGGGATAGTACAAAAATTTCATAGTGCAAACCATCCACAATCAGCAGGCTTGGTGGAGGGATATAATGGCACTCTAAAACTGAAATTGGCTAAAATTCAGGCAACAACTGGTTTATCTTGGCCCGACGCTTTGCCTCTGGCTCTCCTGTCGACCAGGGCAACTGTACACTCTCGAGTAGGGCTCAGCCCATATGAGATTGTGTTCGGTCGTCCTGCTAATATATGGGGAGTCCCAAGACCTAAGGAAGTTGACAGAATTGAATACCCTATGTTGATTGATTATCTCTATGATCTGACTGCTAAATCGAGTTTGATTCATCAACAGGTCTTTGAGGCTCTGCCATCACAAACAGAGGGTCCTGGTCATCGACTTCAACCAGGGGACTGGGTCCTCGTCAGAAACTACGGACGAAAACGAAACCTTGAACCAAGATTTGTGGGCCCGTTTCAGGTACAGCTGGCTACGAGGACGGCGGTTCGACTACACGGACGTCGGAACTGGGTACATGCTACCCACACGAAGAGAGTCCCGCTTCCTTTGCCATCGGACACCTGGATAAGAAGAGGTCTTTCTTCATCTGAGACCGACACTGCACCACGTTTCGTTCCATTCAGCGAAGCTCGGCTTGTATCTGACACCGTTGTTGATTCCCCTCAAACAATTTCCTCCACGTCAACCTTGGAAAATTTGACTGTTGAACAATCGCCTGAACAATTGAACACTCCTTTGCCGTCCAATCCACTGTTTGAAGATCAGACTCGCCCTGGAAGTAGCCGATATTTTCTTCGTCCACGAACAAGCCACAAATAAAAAGATTTTTTTGTTTCTAGGTTCTACATTGCTCTGAAAACAGTGGACATTATATATTGTGTATCTTTTTTTTTCGTACAGCCAAGAACATTATTTAGCTAGAACCTACCATCCAGGTTGACCGTAAGGCCTTGCGGGTACTTCCTTCTGTTTAGCAGCTATCGACACAAGGTTGGTTTCTATTATCGATTTCTGGGAACTCCTGGAAATTGATAACCGCTACTCAGAACGAAGTGCGTCAAGAACGTCGCGGACGGTCATTAGGGGATGGAAACATCATTGTCTGAGCTGTCGAAAAGGGAGGAAATTTTGGCGCAAAAATCTGCAGTGCATAAAATATTTCATACGAAATGGGTTTTCTTACAGGTGGTCATACTGTTCCTGACTATATCTATGTTGCTGGTGGGGGGAGTATATTATGGGTCCCAATTCCTATTGTCTTCTGCTACATCTACTCTCCCATCTCGTGATCTATATTTCGTTTCTACTGTCTCTCCACATTCCTTTTATCCTCTGCCTCAACACGAACAAGTCAGACGTGCGGAATTCAGAAACAACTCTTTTATCCAACTCCTGCATCAGCATCAGTTGGTGGTAAACATTACCAACTGTTGGGTGTGTGGGTTAATGCCACATACCATGGATAAGGGTATTCCGTACTTAGTTCTACCTTATAGTGCACAAGGGTCAGCTCGAGCATTACAAACTATGTTCCGTAGCGCACTAGATTCCTACCCCCATCGAGAACCACGCTCAGCAAACTCTGGTCCTGGCCCGTACCACAAGACTCTGGCGAGAGCTATTGCAGACTTAGATAGAGATATTTTTGACGCATCGCTCATCCCAGAGGAAGAGATGCGAGCATATAAGGAACTAAGTGAGGCTGAGTACAGCTTATCAGTGGGTGAGAGGCAGCTTAAAAACTCGCCACCGATATGGATTGTACCTCACCTTGGTAATTTCTGCTTGAAGGGTCTTGGTCGAAATCCGAGAGCTCAGTTTGGGGAGAGTGCTTGTACCGAGACGTATGTCTTACCGACGCTCTCTTCCCCTGTTTTCCTGCCTGCCAAGGGTACCTACTTTGTATGTTATGATCGAGCCTATACGTGGTTACCTCATGACTTCTCGGGTACCTGCTATATTGCGAATCTTTTGCCTCCCACTTTCACTGTGGCCTCTGATTATCACAGAAATAGAATTGTGAGAGGTGTGGTTAGCAAAGAAGATACTTCCGGACAAGAAGCGGGAGACTTCTTTAAGGGTTTCCTACCGTTCTGGGGACCGATGGTTAATAGCAGGAACTTGAGGCAGTTAACTCGTGTAGTAGAATCAACTGCCAACATAACTGCAAATGCCCTTGGTAATTTGACAGCCGAGCTCCAAGCGGATAGACTGATGACGTTGCAGAACCGTATGGTTCTAGATATCGTTCTAGCAGATAGAGGTGGGGTTTGTAAAGTCATCCATTCGAGCTGCTGCGTATTCATACCTGATAATGCCCCAACGGTTTATCAAGCCATCTCTAAATTGCACAAAATTTCGGAGTCCATACACGTGGACGAAGGAAATTGGACGCTTCTGGGATGGTTTTGGGGTCTGATATCAACTTGGGGTTGGAAGATTCTGATGATCATAGGGGTTGTTGTGACATTTCTGTTTTCATGTTGTCTTTGTGTGCAATGTGGTCCTGCCTTATGTGGCCTTTGTGCTACGACGTGTATAAGACAGCCCGTTGTCACCAAAGAGGCATTGAAGGATAGAATAATGTATCAGCAACATCTGAATGATCTGATGAGTATCGAAATCGATTATGATTCCGACTAGTGCTTGCCTACATGAGGGCAAAAGGACCGTCTGAGGTTCCGTAAAAATTATTACGATGTTCTGGGCATTGCCGAATATGGATAAGTTTGGTATCTACGAACCGTAAATGACGAGTTCAGCAGGTGTGTGTATTTTCGCTACGCTACCTGCCAGGGTTCGTCTAATATTACGCGTTCTTCATCTGAACCCTCGGGTTCCATTTTAGATACGGCATCCATTTTGTTTCTTGCCCTCACGTAGTCAGCGAGCAGGTAACTGTTCGCCCCTTGACCCTCTAGTTCCCAAGCCTTGCGGAAGACGCATATTCCTTTCATGCGTCTTTATGGCCGGAGGAATGACACAGCAAAGGCAAATGGCTCAGCTTGAGGGTAATCTGGTCGTGCCGGCTTATTGTGACAGCCTTGCAGGCGATGGATCCAACTCTTTGATCCTACGATCATGCTTCCGATATTACCCCCACACTCTTTTCTCTACACGTGTCTGACTTCCTTGCAGCTGCTCTTGTCTCTTCTTCTTTGTCATTTACAACTCTAATGGGTGTGCCTAATGGTGGGAAGATGTACTTTTACAGTTGGGAACCGGCATGGCTATTGTAATCATGTTCCGGGATTCTGAACACATGAAAGCGACCTTTTTGAAGTTTACTGTGGGAACTGGATTGTAATCTTTTGTCCACATGTTATGCAATGGCAACATTATGTATAAAAGAGAGCGACCTACAAAAACAAATTGAAGCAGACTCGCAGAACTACTCCATGTACTTCTTATGACTCTTGTTTCCCTGCAGTAATAAAAGCTGATCTTTGACGCCGAAGGAAGTGTCCCGTGTCTCTGTAGTTTGTGCGCCGAAACAGGTATCACATGAAGGTTATAGGTGTTGTTCCCTGGCACCGCTGGTACTGTTAAAAGTCCAGTCCTTCAGGGGCCTGGGCCCAAGGGCTCATACTCCAGTTAGGGTAGACCGTTCGGTTGCGGCTCTTCAGGATTACCCCTATGTGGGGGCCGCCGCGCGGTTGTGGTTGGGGTTTCAGGAAGGGTTTACGCTGGGTTACAAGCGGCCGAGGCTGTGGAGGTGGGCAGATAACTTGAAGTCTGCCAAGGAGCACCAGGAGGTGGTGCGGAGCAAGCTGGAAAAGGAGGTGTGTGAGGGCCGCATGGCGGGACCCTTTGCTGACTGGCCCTTCGTGGATCTAAGTGTGTCTCCCATTGGGGTCGTGCCAAAGAAGAAGAAGGTGCAGTTTCGCCTCATTCAGCATTTGTCATGGGCCAAAGGTGGCTCTGTAAATGATTACATTGATGAGCGGGAGACCACGGTGTCTTATTCCTCCGTTGATGCGGCCATGTCCTTGGTGGTGACGGCGGGCGCAACAGCACAGATGGCAAAGTGTGACATCAAGTTGGCTTTCCGCCTGCTTCCGGTCCATTCAGACGATTGGGGGCCTACTGGGGATACAGTTTGACGGCCGCTGGTACGTGGACACAGCTTTGCCGATGGGCTACTCAATGTCTTGCGCACTGTTTGAGTGCTTCAGTACGTTCTTACAATGGTTGCTCACTGATCGGACGGGTCACCAAGGGGTAATCACTACCTGGATGACTTCTTCTTGGTCGGCACCCCAGGCTCCACAGACTGCCAGGAGGCACTGGACAGGTTTCAGGAGCTCATGGGGGAGTTAGGAGTGCCACTGGCACCGGAGAAGACAGTGGGGCCATGCACGGCGCTGTCATTTTTGGGGATATAGCTTGACTCGGTGGCAATGGAGGCCCGTTTACCAGCGGAGAAAAAGCAGCAAATGGTGGAGCTGCTGGAGGCGATGTTGGCACGACTCAAGGTTAAGGTGTTGGAAATTCAGGTGCTATTGGGCCACCTCAATTTTGCTCGCACAGTGGTGCGTGTGGAGAGAACCTTTTGTAAGGAGGTTGGGCAGGGCCTTGGCCGGGCGGAAGCCACCTCATCATCACATGTGACTATCTGCAGGGTGCGGGAAGACTTGCGGATGTGGCAGTTTTTTTGGCAGAATTTCAACGGGATCCCCATGCAGAGGAGGAAGGATTTGGTCTGGGATGTCCAAATCTTTTCGGATGCGGCGGGGAGCGATGGTTTTGGGCTGTACTGGCAAGGGAAATGGTGTTTGGAGAAGTGGCCCCCTGAATGGGCGGGGGTAGGAGCATCGCATTCCTCGAACTCTTCCCCTTGGTAGTGGCGGTCTCGCTTTGGGGGGATTTTCTGGCCCACAGACAAATGTCTTTTCATGTGGATAACATGGCGGTGGTGGAGGTGGTCAATCGGCAGTCAGCCAGGGATGCGCAGGTGCTGAAGCTGCTGCGAGTGTTTGTGTTGGGCTGCTTGCGCTATGATATTGCTTTTCGCGTGGTGCATGTGCCAAGGGTCGACAATGACAGAGCGGAGCTTTTTCTCGTTCGCAGTGGGGGAGATTCCGTGGGTTAGCCAAGTATGCGGATCAGGACCCGACAGGCATCCCGCCGCAGCTTTGGTACATAGGCAACACAGGATGTTGCAGCTGGTTTTAGGGTCCTTGGCAGATTCGACGAATGTGACTTACATGACGGCATGGGAGGATTTCTTAGCATCCAGGGCGAGATGGCGGGCCTCAGGGAGGGGGAGACAGGAGGACATGGTACAGTTTATCCTGGGTTTAATCGACAAGGGGATCACGTGGGTTACGATAATGGGGAAACTAGCGGGGATTGCTTTTATGGGTAAACTCCTGTGGGGTTACGCACCCTCTGAAGGGGAGCTCAGCTCTCGCATGCTGGAGGGTTGGGCCTGAGAGTGTGGGAATGTCATGCCAGGGTAGATCATAACCTCCTCCACTTCTCTACTGTCCATAGTTGCCATGTTTCTCTGGTTCATGCACCAAAAGGTGAGGCAATATCATTTTTTGCAATATGGGACTTATAGACCTGGGTTCATACTGGGTTAAATATAAACACATGTACAGAATTCTAAGAACAGACAAGTATTGACCTATCTAGTCATGCATAGACATGGAAAACTTGGCAGGTAT
The DNA here is from genome assembly GCF_964261635.1 of Lissotriton helveticus. Taxonomy (NCBI): domain Eukaryota; kingdom Metazoa; phylum Chordata; class Amphibia; order Caudata; family Salamandridae; genus Lissotriton; species Lissotriton helveticus. The sequence goes on from NC_136065.1 coordinate 531,937,294, forward strand.
GACTCTCTCTGTCTCTATGAAGAATAATCCTACAAGTGCTCATCTTTATCTTTCCTTCCCTCATATCTGCATTAATAGTCACACATTTGCCCTTCCTAAAAATCCTGTAACACCAGCCCTAAAAATGTATACATATTATGTTAATGTTTATTTTACTACTCTTCATAAAAATGGATTTATTGCTTCAGTTGGGACGGGGGTCAGCACCACTAAAGCAGGACAACACACACGGCAGGTCTTACAATACAAATCACCTGCATAGACAGATATGTCCCTCTGCAAACAATTCAACTAACACATAGAGGATTGTCTCACTTGTTTTGGTATCCAAATCAGAAATGTCAATTTGATTTTTGACATGTCTTTTAAATGGCCATGATTACTACAGCTCCTCCCTCGGGCGTCCTTCCCCCCACTGGGCTGTGCTTGACTGCATCAAATGGTGTTTGCTGAAATGTGATTCACAGCATTTTGTTGTGGGAATGTCACGTGTGCAACAGGTGCTGTTGAGCACCCACTGTGGAAACTGAAATGGGCTGTGCTGATCATTGCTGGTGTCTGCTGAACATTGCTACTGCTGCTTCAGCTCTTTAGATGCTCAGCAGTGCTTGTCCGAACCATGGAGGTGGCTTATACATGCAAATAGGTGCTGCTCATACTGACTCATGGTTTCCTTTCTAGATGCAGCACTATGTGGTAACCCGTTATGTCCAACGTGGGGCTGCCATTTTGGGTGAGGCTATATATAAAAATGAACCCCACCCATTGACAAGTGTTTGTGATTAACAATCTTTTCTGGCAGCAGTTGGTTCCTGTCAGCTGAACCACAGTAGGATATTTATTCATCTGCCGTGATTTGTGCTCTTATTAAATTCAACAAAGTGACTTTGTTTTGAACTTTAGTTAATGTTACAGATTGTGCTAGCACATTGCATTTGACACTTAGGGGATCGTTACGATGTTGGGTGGAAAGCCTCCTACCCAAAGTCGGAAACTCCTTGACCGCGTCAGAGCCCTTCCGACCGACTCGGTCAGTTTCCATTCTGACTCACCGAAGGTAAACCGCGCAGTAATTTCAAATCGGTTTAGACTGACTCACTGAGTATTTGTGTCGGTCGGAACTGCATCGTACATCCCTATGGACAGAGTTTCCGTCCTTGGGATTATGATGTCAATTTCCAACAGCCTTTCCATGTCGGCCTCTCTGACACGAAAAGGTTGTCGTAAAGTGACTTTAGGGTCCCTAGCAGGGCCTCCTTCTTCCTGTGACCTCTGGTTGGAGCCGAGGGGGTGTCCAAGGGAACCCCCTGTAAAACTATGCACTGTGTGGCAGGCACCGTGGGGTGCCTGTGACAGGGTGCAGGGTTTTGCACACACACACACAATTTTCCCATAGGAGCCCGTGTTACGGCCGGTTGTCGGGCGGAAAACGAGCTCCCATAGGATACATTGGGAATCCGACCGAACACTGTTCAGTCGCATCGTAATACGACGGGCAGATCCGCCGACAGCGAGTCGGTCAGTCCCGATTCTGAGACAGTGTCAAGCAGAGGATTTCTGCCTGTCATCGCAATGAGCCTCTTATTGTTTGTGTCATGACATTGCATTATGCTGCATTTGACAGTTAGCTTGTGTGTCATCAAATCGCATCACAATGAATTTGACTAGTGCACATAAAAAGGACTATGTTTGTGTGACTTGACAAAAATATACAAATTAGGAGAAGCGCACATGAAAGAAGTCTTAGGGATACAACAGTAGTTGATTAAACAGCACTTGCTACTATCCTAGATTCTGAATCATAGTACATTGTGAGACAATTGAGAAGTGTTTCGAATATAAATACAATCAGAACATAGCCTACAACTATCACAGGTGCTGGAATACAAACTCTGACTCAAATGTTCTCCCAAATTTGAAAGTCGAAAAAGCAACTGGCATGATAAATGTGTGAACTACTGAGTAGTGAAGACAACTGGTTGAGTGAATACTTTAATAGACAAAGTGTGAAAAGGAAATACTGACAAGAACTAAAAGTGTGAAGTGTATACAAAATATACTTTATTGATATCAGCACTAATGCTAGTAGGTTGTGACGGAGTGAGAATTCAGCATATTTAACCCAATACAGGTAAGAGGGGTCAGTAACACACGTATTTATTCCAAGGTAATTGCTTCCTGTTTTATACACCAGTATTAACCATCAGCCTTCGATGTTCCAGGTCTCCTTCCCTGTAGTACCTTCGCCAAAACCCTTCCCCCCATCCGGCCACTCCAATCCTCTGGTGTGTATCTTATTCACAGGTTTGGTGCTACCAGAAGGTAGCTATCGGAGGGTACTGCTCCCAAGGAACTTGCATCTGACATAATTGTACTGAAATCTCTCATTCTCATGTGTACTGGTACACTAATATATAGTAATGTTTTTCTTTTTAATTTTGAGGCACTCTGTTGTTGTCCCTTCCCTCACCTGCCACAACATTGTCCTCTAATCCTAGTAGTGCTGCAATTCTGGGACTGGCACCATAAAGCAGATAGATGGCATACACTGGTAGGCTCAATCTTTTCTTTTTTCCTAGGAAGCTAATATCTTTATTTATGACTGACAGAGTAGCTGTATGTCTTTTTCCACTCATCCTTGCTGGCACCATGCTCCATATGTCAGAATATTTGTATTCCTATTTTTAACATACTACAAACAAGCTGTGAAATGGGTTATAGGTAAGTAGGAAAAAGCAAGGGTAGAACTACTTTGAACTATCACAAAATCAATTAGTGTGTCTCTCAAAATGAGTAGTTAAAAACATGTGCCTAGCATCATCTTGTTTGATATACAATGACTCACTCCCCTATCAATGTCTCACTATCTCTCTACTGTATTTGTGGTGATGATGACTTATAAAGATTACCATTATCAATTGAACCTACATCTAATCTATGCAACTGCTGGAATTAGTCAGACATTGGGATCACCAGCTACCAGGAAACCGGTTCATCAGCTGACCTCACAGGGGATCTCTAAGGCAGTTCTTTCTCTGGCTGGAGCTGCATGTTTACATGGTTGATATATATTGAGCTAAGCCATGGGTTAACCCTTAACAGCAAAGATTGATTAAGATTACACAGTACTAACTTTTTATTTTGTTCGTAAAATAATGTTTGTTAAAGTACTGTGTTAAAAAATGTTCATAAAATCGGATGTGATGTACTTCATCTGTTGAATTCTTCCTCCTCCAGGCACTGGGGGCATTGAACTAGATGATGTTATTAAGCCATGTATAAATGAAAGACAGCTGGCAGTCGTAGGAGAGAATCCAATCCTCCTCCAACAAACAATTTCCATGTCCAGTTCTGGTAACCAGGAAGAGAAGGAGGAGCAGGAGATGATCCAGAAGGAGGAGGAGGACCTGGAGGAAGATGAGGGCATTGTTGCCCCACACCTAAAACGTTGAAAAAGGTCACTTTACAGCTGGGCATTAGTGTTCCTCCAAAATACCTTCTGAGGATCTCCATTGCCCAGGGATTAACCAACCAGCCCTGGATGCTACATCCACATATGCAGTACTCAACTCCATACTGCCCTCACATTACAGGTTTCTCTGTACAATCTCTTGCATACTCCTTCCATTGAGGTGCATCTCAAGTCTTCAATCAATCATCTGAGGGAGAGCTCACACATGGTGAGGAACAGATATCCCACTTGATGAAGCTTCTCCCCACAACCTCACAGATGCCACACCTCTCTGTGCTGGTCAAACTGCTGGCCATTTGGGACGCCTCACATGACGAGGTGGATGTTAGCATGCACAAATGCTGTACACTGGGGGGATCAGTATTGCCAGGAAACAAAGTGATGTGCAGTAAAATATCCATGCAATGGAGGTGTTCTATCTGAGATTTCAGATTCACCTAAAGGACTTCCTCAAATAATGGTCAGTCAGCCTGTGTCTTGGATGATGTTGTGAAATCTAACCATGCACCCAGACCATCTAAGAACATTTAAGGAAGAAAGTTCAAGACACCAAACCTTGTCCATTAAGATGACAGAGGCATTCTTCACAAACTGCCAATGTTTATCTTCACACCAAAACATGCAGGAGATTATACACAGACATCTGCACCACCTGCACCCAAAGCACTGCCTTCACCACCACCTGCACAACCACCCAAAACATGAGTACAGTCTCAGACACTCTCTGTACCAGTATTGTGTAGGAGGAGTAGAAGGAGAAAACTCCTGTATTAAGTGGATTCAATTATTATTCTCACCATTTTTTATTAATAATATTGTTTGCATTTTTCATACAACAAATCTGCAACAACGTTTTATCTATGTTGAATTTTTCTGTTGAATTTATTACATAAGATAATGTACACGGGGAGCTGCATGTTAGCAGCTCCCCGTGTGTAAAAGCAATGTCTGCAACTGAAGGATGCGGGTAGCTGGCTGGGACCGTGGGGGCATTGGCACCCCCCCCCCACGGTCCCCAACGCTGCATATAGTCCCCGGGGGACGGGGTCCCGGGGTAGAATAAAAATTAGTCATAGGTGCTATTTTTCTTATGGTAAAATTAGGAGTCGCGCACCCAGCACAGTGCTCAGTGCGGCCCCCTGGTGTGCACGCGTTGGGTGCACAACTCCTAACGTGTAGGGTGCACGACTCCCGCGCGTTGGGTGCAGGACTCCAACACGTTGGGTGTGTGATTCCATGCAAAAAAAAGTAATACTTTTCAGATATACATCAAGCTTACGTGTTTAGATCTTGGGTGGCTCTAAAAAGAGCCGTTGTGTTTATTGAGAGATTTTGGTACCTATAAGTAAGTACCTATGCATAGTCTAAAGGTGATGAGGAAGACTGTTACCCTCATCTGTAAAATGTACACCATCTCTCCTATAGATGCTATTCATATTGAAATGCAGATTGTTGTGGTAAATGGACCCCATCCTATAATCTCGGAGAAAAGCAGAAACAGATTTATCGACATGTTTCCTAGCTTTCTTAATCTGTGGACAAAATTGATTGGGCCAGTTCCATTTCTGCCTTTGTCATGTTAGAATAGACAAAGGCAGTTTGGGGGAAAAGTGACATCAATTCTATAAAGGTGTCCTTCATAAGCATTTCCAGACCTACCCCAGTCAAAGTACCTAGGTCATTGCCACCACAGTGCACAATTATGAGGTATGGGTGTTGGAGATGCAAAAAGAATTTAACCAATGGCATCAATTGATGCCACTTTAACCCTCTCTGTCCAATCCATTTAATGTCTACATTTGGCAAAGCTAGGTCTTCGTCAATGCCTTTGTTTTCAGCATACCTTTGGCTCCAGAAAATATAGCCCTGTCCCACAATCCACACTCTAAGCATCTTGAAAGGAGGTCTGAATGCACTCAGATGGTGTCTGTAAATGAAATGGCAGTTTGAAAACTAAGATTTTTTTTAAATGGTAAATAAAATGCAGTTTTGAAAAAAGAAAATAAATGATTGGCTGTTTGAGAACATTCTAGACTGAAAAGTGGGGTGTATGTTTCTGTTTTTAAAAGCATGTTTTATATTGGTTAACAAAAACTGTTTGAATGGAACATTACATAAGATAAGGTGACATTTTGAGAAGTCAAGCACACTTGCTGTTTGGATTAGCAACATTGTGTGCTGAACATGTGACCTGTGTGCTCAGTTGAGTGTTCCATGAACTGTTACTATGGAAACAGGCAGTAAGCAGATTGGGGGTAGAGTTCAAACATATGTCAATTGGAAAAGGTTGAAATGTGTAACCAATAGAAATGTGTGTTAGCTTTTGAATTAATGTGGGAAGCAATGTGATTTGATATTTACATGTATATGTGTGCAGAATGAGAGGGAAACTTTGCCCATTTTTGGTTTTTATAAGAGCAGTGCTCTACAGAGATTCTGAATAAGAAAATCTGGTGTGTGACTGACGTTACCCCCAGATTCATCATTGTCCCGATTTGCGAGTCCTTAATAGCGATTATTAAGGAATCGCTATTAAGGACTCGCAAAACGGGATTCATGTAGAAATCGCAATATTATTTGCGATTTCTACAGCTTCCTTATTTGCGATTAGCAAATTGCTAATCGCAAATAAGGAATGACTCCCCATTCATTCCTATGGGCCTATGGGTCAATGTAGACTGATGTTGTGTGTGTAACATCCAACTTAGAAAAATGCACTAAAGTGCATTTTTTTAAGTTTTCGCTATTTACCACGAAGTCAGACTTCGCGGTTAATAGCGGCCAAAAATAGCGAATTCGCAATTTAAAAAAGGTTAATGAATTGCATTTAAGGAATCTCAAATAGAGATTCCTTAAATGCAATTCCTCGCAATTTAGCGATTTCGCAATTAGCGATTTTTGCATTTGGGATGACGAATACCAAATGCAAAAATTGAGCTCGCAAAGGGCCAGATTCTCAGAATCTGGCTCTTTGCGAGCCCATTTTTCAATGATGAATCTGGCTGATAGTTCTTAATCTACAAATCAATTTGAAAGGTGAGTTATTAATTTTCAAGGGGTCGTATGTGGTGTCTTTGTTTTTATTAAGATTAATGTGTTTTTGTTCCTGGTAAAGTCCAGGGAGTACTCTTGCTTGTCTAGAATCAGACTGTGAGTCTGTGTGCATTTAGGAACCATTCTGACAGAAGCATTTGTGTACTTCATGTGCTTGCAGATACATAACTGCTAAAAAATCTATCCTGTTCTCAAGTGTAGGTAGAAATAGAAAACAGTCATTGCTTATGTATTTACGAAATGAGTCATGCTTCCACACTAAACTGCAATTCTAAAATATGTTGAATGTGTGCAGTTATCTTATTTCTTCAAAACTAGTGAATAATGTTGCTTGTCTAGAATCACACTGTGAGTCTGTCTGCATTTGGAAACCATTGTGAGCGAAGCAGTTGGTAACTTCATGAGTCTTTGTATTACTCTAATCATTCACTCAGTATCCAAGTACTCATGCCGTGATTCAGGGCCTTAGCACATGGACTTTTTCAAAGTGATATGTAATATGCATGTACTTCTTTACCCACCTACACACTTGTGTTTGAGGCCTACAATTCCCAGTCAAAATCCATACACTCCAGCAAACACCCTCTCACTGCTCTTGCAGTTCTTTAGTGACTCTCTTTATATACTAATCTATTCACTGAAGTAAAACTCAAGCAATTATGAATTAAGCCAGTGTCTCTCCTTATAGTACTGTAATCATTCAGTCAGTATCCATGTACTCATGCAGTGAGCCGGGCTTCAGGACATGGACTGCTTAAAACGCCTAAGCACTATGCATGTAGTGCTATAACCACCTTTACATTTGTGTTTCAGGCCTACAATTACCTAATCAGTATCCATACACTCCAGCAAACACCATGTCACTGATCTTGCAATCCTATAATGATCCTTTCAGCTCCATGTAGTAATCTATTCACTGAAGTAAACCGCAACCAATTATGAATTCATCCAGTGTCTCTCCTTATAGTACTGTAATTATTCAGTCAGTATCCATACACTCATGTAGTGAGCCAGGCTTTAGGACATGGACAGCTTCAAACTCCTATGCACTATTCATGTAGTGCTCTAAGCACCTTCACACTTGTGTTTCAGGCCAACAATTCCCCAGACAAAATACATACACTCCAGCAAACACCCTGTCACTGCTCTTGTAGTTCTTTAGTGACCCTTTCAACTCTATGTACTAATCTATTCACTGAAGTGAAACTCAACTAATTATGAATTCACCCAGTGCCTCTCCTTATACTACTGTAATCATTCAGTCAGTATCCATGAACTCATACAGTGAGCCAGACTTTAGGATATGGACTACTTCAAACTCCTATGCACTATGCATGTAGTGCTCTAACCACCTTGAGACTTGTGTTTCAGGCCTACAATGCCCCAGGCAGTATCCATACACTTCAGCAAACACCCTGTCGCTGCTATGGCAATCCTATAGTGATCCTATCAGCACCATGTACTAATCCATTCACTGAAGTAAAACTCAACCAATTATGAATTCATCCAGTGCATCTCCTTATACTATTGTAATCATTCAGTCAGTATCTATGTACTCATGTAGTGAGCCAGGCTTCAGGACATAGACTGCTTCAAACTCCTATGCTCTATGCATGTAGTCCTCTAACCACCTACACACTTGTGTTTCAGGCCTACAATTCCTCATTCAGTATCCATACACTCCAGCAAACACCCTGTTATTCTCCTTGCATTCCGATACAGTTATGTATACACCTTGAATCACAATTTCAATTAGTGATGAGAAAAGAAAGTGTTTAAATGATTTTTATATAGAATGTGTTTGTGGTTGAAAAGTATAATTTATTTATTTATCAAAATACATTTATTTATGTTTATTTATTACAGACATTGTTAATCATCATTAAAATAAAGTTATCATGCCTGAAAAATCAAGAAAACCAACATCATGTGGGTAAAAAGAAAGAATATTCTGGTAAGACAACCAAAGAATTAATTAAAAAACTTTCTAACCCCAGAAACAGTGAGTAGAATGTGGAAACTATTGAGAATGTTTCAACCCGAAAAAATATTTAAAATAACAGGAAAAGAAAAGAAGTACATTTACAGTCAAAAGATATGACGTATGGTAAAAGAATATTTAAACAAAACGGGGTAACCCTGTGTCCCTCAGAACCTGGGTAGTTAAGGGTTAATATACCAAACGGTTCTGTCGGGTGCGGAACATGAGTGATTCAAACAATACTGTTATTGTAGTTGAGGAACCCCCTCTATTGAGAACACAGTTCAAGACCTCACAACTAATGACTCGAGGTCTTATTCATTGCTTTAAAGTCATGTACTTGACATTTCATTTAATACAGACAAATACAGAAAAAAGACTGTCCAAATAGTTTTTTGTGCAAAAATAGTGACAATAGTGAATAGTGGTCAAGTGGTGAAAAATATACAGGTGAAGTTAGAAATCTATACAATCAATATATACATATATACACAATTGTTTTTCTGAAGGCCATTATAGATGGGTGTCTAGAGATTCTGAATATTTCTTTAAGTTTTGGAATCCTAGAGGTCAATGGCCGGTTATGGGATGTCGACGTTTCGACCCTTCTGGTTAAAGGTCGCGGCGGGTCTTTTTCAAGACACGGTGTACTGCACGACAGTCCACAGGTCGTATTGAATCGCCTGTAGAAATGTAAGCTCAATGGCCAAGAGATCCACTTCTCAGTCGTGAATAAATGATATCGCCGGCTCAGGGGTCCACCGATCCGCTGCCATCAGTCATCAGTCAACTGATGGCAGCGGATCAGTGGACCCCTGAGGATTCCAAAACTTAAAGAAATATTCAGAATCTCTAGACACCCATCTATAATGGCCTTCAGAAAAACAATTGTGTATATATGTATATATTGATTGTATAGATTTCTAACTTCACCTGTATATTTTTCACCACTTGACCACTATTCACTATTGTCACTATTTTTGCACATAAATCTATTTGGTCAGTCTTTTTTCTGTATTAAATGAAATGTCAAGTAAATGACTTTAAAGCAATGAATAAGACCTCGAGTCATTAGTTGTGAGGTCTTGAACTGTGTTGTCAATAGAGGGGGTTCCTCAACTACAATAACAGTATTGTTTGAATCACTCATGTTCTGCACCCGACAGAACCGTTTGTTATATTAACCGTATGGTAAAAGAAGGCAAAATCAGTATGAAGAAATATGTAAAACAAATGTTATAATAGAGTGGTACATAACTCGCTCAAAGAGGTGAAAAAATATAGACAATGAGCACTATTTTATAAAAAGATGAAGCATATTGAATCCTTTGTTCAAAAGGCTTTTGAAGTAAAACAGAAACAGAATTTGATCTCTAGAATAACCAATCCATTTAATGAAGGCCAAAAGTAAGCAAAAAAATAATTGACAGAACTAATTTGTGTGTTTTTTTTAGGTGAATGGAATCACAGTTCAAGCTCAGAGCCTTTCTTTATTGAAGAGAGTTATTTTCAGACAAATGATTTATTGCATGCAGTTGATACCAGTGGTGGAGCTCATGAGGTTATAAATGGCTGTCTAATTGAGAAAGAGAAAATGGTTTCCAGAAATGCAGAAGAAGCGTTAGCAGACATCCTAAAGCCCCAGTGTACACTTGGGGTTTGTAGTGTACAGTGTGCAAGGTGATTCTCTGGCTTGTCTTTCTAGAAAAGAATGTCAAAGTGTTTTTCATCATTTCAGGATGTTAGCAGTACATCATTCTCAAATGGGGAAGTTAGTCAGAAGATTATATTATGCAAAAAGTCAAGCACTAAAATTAAATGAGTTGGACAGTGCTCTTTTGCGTGGGTCAGTATCAGATGTGAAAAAGTTTGTGCTGAAATTGAGTTTTGTTACTTTGGTCCTGAACAAGAGAGTGCAGAAATTGAGACATTAATAGAAGAAAATGTTGAGGAGAATGTGAAACATACTACTACAAAAAATGTTTGAGGAACAAATTGCAAAGTTTAAGGTGATTTTAGGTGAAAGGCCAAATTATTCTTGTATTTGTTGTTGGCGCACTCACTATAAAAAGCAGACTAGAACTGTTGATCTGTATTTAAAAAGTGAAAAAGAAAATAATGATAAGTGGAAAGAATTTGCAACTGATTTGTTTGTTAGAGAATTGTTTTGATTTGGTTTCTGATCAGCGTATTTGTAAATATTGTAATAATAAATTAGATGAGAATAAAATGCCCACTAGACCTGTCCATAATAATCTAGAGTTGGCAAGTATTCCTCCAGTACTGATAGATTTAAATACCAATGAGTCTAGTCTCATTCAATGTGTGCACCCATTTCAGGCTATTATTCGTATGGAGCCTAAAACAGGTAAATTGCCTCCTTCAGATTTATTGTGAGGATTAAAAGGAAGAGTTGTATATTTACCTCTAGATTTAAAGAAAAATGTTGAAACTATTGGTGTAGTGTGTAGAAAATGAACCACTCGTCATTCTAGTTAATGGCGTGCCTACTAAGAGTAAGAAAATCTGGCAGGAATTAGTGGATGTTAGGAAAGTGCAAAAGGCAACTTTGTATTTGATAAAAAACAATGAGTACTATAAAAATGTGCATATGGGAGAAGAAGAAATACTTTTAGCAGAAGAAACTGAAACGTCAAGTGGACAAATTGAAAAAGTGGACTAGTCAAGAAGTGAAGAAATCTATGAACATTACAGTGTACATCCACTTCATTCAAAAGAAGTGATGGGGAATACTATTGAGTTATTCCAAATGAAAAAAGCGAATGGAAGTCCCATGAGTGTATGGGAAGAAAGCTTGGAAGCTTGTTGTTTTCCGCAGTTGTTCCCAACAGGAAAAGGAGGACGATATGATGAACGACCTGTGTAGATTCCTGCATCTGAATATCGGACAACAAAATTGTATGCTGAAGATCCAAGATTTCGACAATGTATCCCATATATATATTATCTTTTGTTTGAGAGTTACTTGTTTGGACTTTCATATGCAGTCAACCACATATACAAAACAGGAGTACATTTTCAAAATGTTTCTGCAAAGGAATTTATGGATAAAGGACATCAGAGAGACGGTCATTTAGAATGTCAACTCATTAATTTGATTGCATGTCAGCGTGGTACTAATGAGTACTGGTATCGTCGTCATGGAGAACTTAAATGCATGCAAAGAAACTTAGGAACTCCTACTTGGTTTGTTGCCCTAAGCTGTGCAGAATACGCTTGGAATGATTTATTTCAATTGCTTCAAGAAGCAAATTCAAATATAAAAAATATTGAATACAAGTCACCTAGAGATTTGTGTTCTTTGGATCCTGTAATTGTATGCAGATATTTCAATCATAAGTTTGAAGCTATGATGTCTTTTATCTGCGATAAAACGAATCTTCCTCTTGGAGAAGTTATTCATTTCTTTTGCAATAATATAACAACAAAAGTCCTCAAGTCTATTCACAAAGGGATGTCCACTTATAAAGAACAAGTCTAGTTCCCTATACTCAAACTGTGGTATTGGACAACTTATAAAGCATAGGTATATAAACGTTAGAGAAGCTACCATAAAGAAGAAAAGTAAAGTAACCCCAAGGAAAGGAAAACACAGGAAAAACTCTGTGATGGGTCATTGGTGTCCCATCATTACACTTTAAGTGTCCAGTGTCATCATCTGGGCTACCACACAACTACACTTTGCCATACCTCCTAACAAACGGACAATGAACTAATGTGTAGTAGTACCCTCATAGATAGAGTTTTCTGGAGGGTAACAAAAACCAGGACAGTTTTCCCAGAGGATGGTGCAGTATAACTAAAGAAGAAAAAGGTGATTTAAAAGAGGATACACAGCTAGAGCACCAATATCCCTAAATCACAGAATTGGTTGACTCAAAGATGTATTCCTATCTAAAAACAGTGAAATGACAAAGAAATTTGAATCAAGAGCAGTTTGGAAATGCCATTGCTCTTCTGGTCGACATGTTTCAGCTATGGGGGGTATCTACTCCCTAGCTTTCTTCAGGACCTTAAAGCTTCAGAAAGAAGCATAATCACTGTCACCACATTCAATCAGTACATGTTATGTTATGTTATGTTATGTTACTGGGGGTTTTGTAAAGCGCTCAGCTGCTCATAGAGCGTCCCGGCGCTATAGATCCTCACACAAATACCAGCAACTAACAACAACAGCCATACGGCACCAAACAACACAGGCGGCTTACAGAGCGAAGAGATAGGTTTTGAGTCCCTTTCTAAAAGCAAACAGATTCGAGCACGTTCGCAGCGTCAAGGGCAGAGTGTTCCAGAGACGGGGGGCAAGGTAGCTAAAAGAGCGGCCTCCACACCGCACACGTCTCACTGACGGCACGATGGCATTGGCCAGGGCAGCCGACCTCAAGGGTCTAGATGGTAGATAGAAATTGACCCTTTTCTGCAAATAACCAGCGCCGAAATTGTGGAGCGCCTTAAAGGTTATAGTTAAGGCCTTAAACGCAATGCGCTTCCGAATCGGCAGCCAGTGCAGAGTCACAAGGAGATTGCTTGCCCTAGCTCTTCTGGCAAGACCAAAGATTGCCCTGGCTGCCGAATTTTGGACTACCTGTAGACGGGTTAACAGATATTCAGGAAGGCCAAGGTAAAGGATGTTAGCATAGTCCAAGCGTGACCCTATCAGGGCCTGCACCGTAATCTTCTTATGTTCCAAAGATAGATACGGCAAACACTTTCTTAACATCCTTAATATGGCAAAACACTTCCCCGTCAAGCCAGCTACCTGGGCCGTGAAGGAGAGAGTGTTATCAATCAACATGCCCAGGTTCTTAGCTGTAACAGAATCGCTGGCAGGGGGGAACATGTTCGCAGGCCACCAGTGCCTCCATCTTGAGTCTGCAGGACAACCAAAAAACAATATCTCGGATTTGTCCGAGTTGCATTTGAGGCCGCTTTTTCCGAACCAATCAAACACAAACTCCAGACATTTCCGGATGGCCTTTCCGTCAAAATCACAGCCCCTGTCGCATGTGAACAGGAGCTGCGTATCGTCCGCATAAGACACAATCTGGGCCCCTAGCTCCTCCGCTTGAGCCGCCAAAGGTGACATAAAGATGTTAAAAAGGGAGGGACTGAGTATGGAGCCCTGCGGAACCCCAACCTCCAGCTGCGGCATAGGGGCGGCGAATGGGGGGGCCCAGATTGTTTGTCTGCGGTCAGCCAGAAAAGATTGAAACCATTCGAACACCGTTCCCCTTAGGCCAATCTCCCAGAGTCTAATTAGGAGAAGGTCGTGGGGAACGGTGTCGAAGGCCGCCGACAGATCAAGCATGACAAGCAAGGCCTTTCCACCCCTGTCAAGAGTTTCCTTTACAACCTCCGTTACCTCAAGTAACGCGGTTTCAGTACTCAGGTTAGATCTAAACCCTGACTGAGACTGATGTAATAAGGAATTGACCTCTAGAAAGCTGGTTAAGGTGGTATGCACATGCTTTTCCGCAATTTTGGCCAGGGCGGGCAACAGGGAGATTGGCCTATAGTTGGAATGCAATTTGGCATCTGCATTCGGCTTTTTAATAAGGGGGAGAACAAGGGCCTGTTTCCAAGATGAAGGGACTTGTCCCGAGCTCAAAGACAGGTTAATCATAGGATTAATAGTAGAGTTAAGGGCAGGCGCCAAGGTCGCAAGGCACTTGGCAGGGCAAGGGTCAAGTGGAGAGCCAGATTTCAAATTGGACAGTAGATCCAGCGAAACCTGAAGCTCTAAAACAGGGAAGCAGTCAAGGATAGGAATATTTGTGTCCGATACAGATGAGTATAACCATGGTTTAGAAGAGCCGTCAGCCCCAGAGCCACAATCTGAGATGTTATTGGCTCCTTGCAAGGCCGACTGGATGGTACGAATTTTATTAGAAAAAAATGCCGCAAGCTCCGTAATCCATGGTTCCGAAAAGACAGATGTCGGAGCACAGCAGGCGGGAGAGATAAATTCTTTTACAATCTTAAAGATCTCCTTGCAGGAATTGTCTGCTTCCTCAATCCTTTTAGCCAAGAAGGATTTTTTCACTGCCGTAATCTCTCTATGATATTCTTTCACTGCTTCTCTATAAGACCGCTTAGCAGAAGTGTCATACTGCCTCCGCCAAATTCTCTCCAACTTCTTACAGTGCCTTCTCTTGCCAGCCAGTGTAACTGAGAACCACGGAGCGGATGCTCTTGTCTGTTCTGACCTGACCTGGCGGGGAGGTGCCAGAGCTTCAAGACGTGCGGTGAGCCAGTTCTGAAAGCACACTACATCGTCCTCCAGCCTGCCTGTAAGAATACATGGAAAGGATTCTAAGTCCCGGGTAATCATAGCTGGCGTGACCTTGTGGAAGGCTCTAGGCATACGGACTGTTTGCCGCTGCACATTACGATCGGCCGTTCGGTGATGTACTATCACAAAGTTCGCCAGAAAATGGTCTGACCAGAGGACTGGGGCAATGGAAGAGAGGGACACTGGTACAGTTGAAAAAATGTGATCCAACGTGTGCCCTTTCTCGTGTGTCGACGCTTGCAAGTGCATATGAAAACCCATCGAAGATGTCATATCCAGGAATTTTAGCACTTCAGGGTCCTCTCCCTTATCCATGTGGATATTAAAATCCCCTAGGATTAGGCAATGTTTTGCCCTTAGGCATAGTGTGGAAACAATCGAAAACAAATCCTCAATGAAAGAGCCGAGAGGACCCGGAGGTCTATAAAGCAAGATTCCCATGCAAGATTGGTGAGGGGAAAGGGCCAAGGAAAAGGCAAGGGTCTCGCAACTTGATAAGTTGTCCACGGGCAAGATAGTGCAAGGAATGTGCTTCTTAATAACGAGCGCCACTCCACCTCCCCTTCCTTTACTTCTGTCACACCTGAAAATAGTGTACGAGGTGGGGATGGCAATTGCCAAATCAGGTTCCGATCCTTCACCAAGCCATGTCTCCGTGAGAAAGAGACAATCCATATCATCATGTGCTAAAAGATCATGAATATCAAGAGCATGTTTACTGTTAAATTCACAGAATGCTTCTTATTCAGTTCCTCCATATGGACATGATGTCAATTCATATCTATAAAACAGTGAAAACATTGAAAGAATAAAGTAATACACAGCATCTCTACATGAATACCAAACAGTTTTTTTAAAAAGCAATGGTAAACGTATCAATGCGCCAAGAGGACAATGCCTCACCTCACTGGGGACCAGCATGTGTCTATGAGGCCCCGCACTGTAAAAATTAATACAGAAAACGGGAAAAAAACATTATACATATGAGTATTATCATCAGAAACCTACTGGTCACGAGGAACGCCTGCAGACCCACATAAACTGGGTTCAGGCCATAAAAACAGACACCATCTCAACTCGAGTTAGGGTAACTCTCAACCCACAAAGCAGTAGGTAGATCAGAGCTCAACCTCTAGAGTGCACTTTGAAAGAGTGCCACTCTATTGCTCAGATAAAATTTAAAGAACCAGTGGTCTCCATTATCGACTTTAAGCAAACACAAATACACGCATGCGAAAGAAAAAAGCCGACTGTTTTTGACTCTGACTCTGATATCGGATATACATTTAGAACGATACTCAGAGAGAGGGCCAAGGGGGAGTCCAAGGTCTAAATACACTCTTGCGATTGCCTCTCATGAAATGAACAGAGAGACTCTCTCTCTCTCTAAAGCAAACGTCTCCAAAGCAATCTTCAAGAGGCAGTACTGCGTTCGCTATGTGTTGAATAGTTTTAAAGTACTTAATTAAAGTGTGCCGAATAGCCCTTACATCTCCGTCGTTGCCTTTAGGTGGGACACCGCTGGGAAGTAGGTACCGGTACTGAGTATCTTCATGCCATAAATACGTGAAGTTTGTCAAGGGTAGGCGCGGATTGATTGCGTCATATGGGATCGTTCTAGACACCACGCACCAAGGGAAATGTAGTTCATTAAGCGTGATCTACACCTCAAAGCTCAAAATTCCAGAGCACAAAAGGAAACAGAAACTATCTTCATCATGATATGATACAGAAAATAGTGTAATAGCAAAAATGTACTCCGAAGTTCATAAAATGATGGCCAAATTCTTTGTGTCTCGTGATTCGAGAACTACTCATGACGCAAAGTGTGCCGGGAAATGTAGTTTCAAATATGCCAACCACAAGCACAGATATACTGCACTCAAAAGAGGCTTTATTCAAACTTTAACTGAGCTGTGCGAGAAATGCAATAGTTACTAGTCTTAACTCGCGTTGATAATATGGTTCCCAAATTCTTCGTGTCTCACGGATCAAGAGACGTGGAAAATGTAGTTTTACATCCTGGGTTATTCCTTCTAACTCATATGTGCCATCAACGAGCACAGAACTAAAGCACAGAAGGAGACCTTATCAGACATTAACAATAAACTATTGACCAAGTATGCAAGTAATGTACATGTTACGATTGAACTACTTGCAACTTGTAGAGTCATGGGAAGTGTAGTTTAGTATGCCAATTGGCCACCCAACGCCAGAAATTAAAGCAGGGTGTTCATGGTTATATATTATTCCTAGATAGTGTTATTGTAACTGTTAATAAACGCACAACTTTAGGCCATATCTAACTCGATATTGGCGATCCTCTTTGTGCGTTATAGTAGCATCCCGTGTGACATATCATCACTCTTGGTGTCGTGGAAAGTGTACAATCCTCTGAAGGCTATGTTGCATAATCACTTCAATCATGGATCTCCAGGGTCGATCCATTAGTGAAGCTAAAGGGGAATCTAGCCACTATGTAAATGCGTTTCTTAGCTCAAGCACACACTGGTGTTCTCATCCAACTTGTTATTTAGAAAAGAGCTAGATATCCTACAGAGATATGTACCATGGCGCCTTATGGGATTTTAAAAAGTACATAAGTATATAAGTGCTTAATGGTGTAAACTGTTTTTTCAAAGGGTCAAAAGACTAACAGTTTAGTGTGGTAAAGTTGTGTGGTTGAGGTTTGACCCCACTAACTTAAAAACGGACAGTAGTTTAATAACTGAAGACATATCAGAGTATATGAGTCTTCCTTAAAGCATATAAAGAAGGCCTAGATGTAACCTATTTCAGATGCAACACTCAGTGTTGCACAGACAACTATAGGCTAATGATCTTTATCTTTTTGATAGGGATACCCAAGGTATTGTATGATTTAAGCCTAGAATGTCACTTGATAATTTGAAAACCCATCTTTGTTCTTTAAGAAAAAGAAAATTAGAAACGTCAGTCTCTAGAACTGTCCAGTGAAAGTCATCTGCTTGATGGTTCTTCTCAACAAAGTGTCTGGTAAGTCTGGTCATTTTGCACCTGAACGTGCTTTTATGTTCAAGCATACGGAGTTTGACTTTCCTGGTAGTCATGCCCACATATTTATACTGACACGGGCAGGTGATCAGGTATGCGAGGCGGTCACTGTTGCAGTTTGTGAAGCTGCGTTGTATCCAAGGTTTGGAAGTACCAATGTCTAATGTTTTAGATGGCATAGTCTGGGGGCATACTGCACACGAACCACACAGGTAGTGTGCTTGGACCTTTGGAAGGTCCCATAGTGTACTATTTCCTTGCTGTACTTGTACACGAGGTCTTGTGTGTACTAATTTGTCTCTGATATTCATGCTCCGTTTCAGAGAAAATAAAGGTAACAGTATTTTTTCTTTGTCCGAGTTCAAATTACGCCAATGTTTTCTTATAATCTTCTGCATGCCGTTAGTCAAAGCACTATAAGTGTTGACACATGTGAGTTGACCAAGTAGTGTTTTTTGTACCGGCCCCCCACTAGTTAGTATTTTATTGATTTCTTTCGGCCAAAGGAGTATCAAGCTAGAGGTGCTCCTCATATACATATGCTTTTATGGATCAAGGATGCACCCAAATTTGGAACTGATTCGGCTGAAAGTGTTTTATCTTTTATTGGAGACTATGTTACATGTGCTATACCAAAAAGAACAGAAGAAAACACCAGAAAGCAACAAGTGTTACAATTCTAAAGTAATCGATGTAGCAAATACTGTCGATGAAAGTACAAGTCCAAGGAAAAGTTTTATACCAAATGTCATTTTGGATTTCCATGTCCAGTAATATCCAAAGGAAGAGTTAACAGTTTCATGTCAGCTGTGAGACATACCATCACTAGAAAATCTCCCAAAAATATGTACAATTGGAGAAGAAGTGAAGAATCAAAGTTTATCAATAATTATTATCCAGTTATTCTCTCAGTGGGGAATCCTTATATGGATATCCAGTATGTTGTGGATAATTCCATTTTTTTTCCCGGTATGTGACATCTTTAACAACAAAATCGGAAAAAAGACGGAGTTGAAAGAAATGTGGGAAGAAATTTCCCACAAGAAGAGTCTTAGTAAGAAATTGTACAGTTTCAGTTTGAAGATGTTATCCCATCGAGAGATTGGAGCGTACGAATGCTCGGATCAGTTATCATCTGCAAGTTTATACTCAAAGTCTAGAAGAATCATTTGGGTGAGTCTAGGTTTTGCTGCAACGTGAAATCGAGTACTTCAATCTATACAAGAAATCTAATATGTTGCAGTAAATGAACTGGAAAGTACAGATATTGTCAAAACAATCATGTTGCATACATACTATCCAAATAGAAGTCCTCATCTTAAAAACATATGTCTTTATGAAGGGCTGCAATATTACAGTTTTAGAGAAATACTACAGAAAAAATAAATAAAGGAATATCTGCAGTGATTGGTTCAGAAGGATGTTTGGTGAAACAAAGCAAAGGAAATCTGATTAATCACAGAAAACTGACTTGTGATACTCCCGATAGAAGCAAATTTGACTATTTAGCACTTTTGCAACTTTTCAAGCCTTGGCAAACAGAATTGGAATTACTTGGAGATTTTCAGTGCTATGGAGATTCTTTCAATGCATGTAAAGATATCATTGAATGCACAGTTTTTGCAAATTATCTGAAAATGTTGAATGAAGAAATTGATCAAGAAGCTACTATTGAAGCTGAGATTGCTAGAGACAGTTCTCAAGATAGTCAAAGTTCTGCTCCACTGAGTCAAGATGCACTAGGACAATCAATACTTTAAGCATGGGCGGATTTTGCGGATCCACGATTCACGAATTTGCGGATTCACGGATCGTGGATCCGCAAAATCCGCGGATTTAGCGGATCTGCGGATTTGGGGGCGGGGCTTCCTCGAGTGTGTGGGCGGGGCCAAACGGACGGGGCTTCCATGCGAGCGCACATGCCTCTTGTGTGTATTAAAGGTCAGAGATCGATCAGAGCAGCAGATTAAGAGACAGAAGCCCCCTGGTCACAGGAACAGCACGGGGGTTGCGCTCGTGAAACTCAAAGATGCAAATGCATCTGGCCAGCATCACAGCAGATTTTCGATGGTATATTTGTGAAGAAGGCACATCTGCCCAGCCTCCCAACGCTCACAATTTTTTTTGGGCTGATGAATGAGTCACTGCATTTGCACTTCAACTAGTTCCAGCGACCAAGTGTGTGTTACTATGCAATCGCGCCGAAGTGCGCAGGGGTCCCTGGAGTGAAATGGCCATCATAGTGGGTAAATGGCGGGAAGACGGCGCACACCTCGAGTGTGTGGGCGGGGCCAAACGGACGGGGGCGCTCACGATTATTTTTGGGCTGATGAACGAGTCACTGAATTTAAGCTTCAACTAGGGCACATGCGTTATTGATATCTGCAAGTGTTTCCTGTTGAGGTTTTTTTTTTGTGCCAGGACCGTCGTGCCAGAATGAACCCTGCCCTTCATATTTATTCAAGAAGAAGACACCATGTAAATAATTTACGATGGCGCCGGCAAGCTGCCAGCGCCATCCTGCAAAAGTTACTTAATTAGCTTCAACAGGAAGCTCCAACTGATAAAATAAAGCAGGCGCTCGAGCCCCTGCTTTATCTTATCTGTTAGAGCTTCCTGTCAAAGCTAATTAAGTAACCATTTGAGGATGGCGCTGGCAGCTTGCCGGCGCCATCGTAAATTATTTACATGGGGCTTGAACTTTTGACCGCAAAATCCGCTCCGATCGCGGATTGCGGATTCTCGGTAAATTCGCGAGAGTTCGCGGATCGCGGATTTACCGAAAATCCGAAAAATCCGCGATCGGAACGGATTTTGCGCTCATGCTTACAATACTTGAAAATGAAGCAGCAATCACCATGAATGAAGTGGAAACAGCAATGCATCAAGCTCAGGAAGACATTATGGACCTAGGAAACTTGCAAGAACAACTAAATGTTGAACAAAAAGAAATATATCAGCAAGTAAAACAAGAAATTGACCATTGTTTTCTTCATGAAAAGAAAGAATGCACATGCACATCATTTCACCCTTTTCGAACGTATGTCAGTGGTGAAGGTGGTACAGGAAAAAGTTTCTTAATTAAGCTTTTGAGCAGTTATCGACAGAAAACAACTGACTCACATTTGTCTTGTGTTGTAACTGCTCCAACTGGATTGGCAACACACAATATTAAAGGAATTACATTACATCAATTGCTAATGCTACATGTAGAGCATTAAAATAAATTGGAATATCACACACTATCTGGAGAGGCTTGTTATGAAGTTTCAAGAGTGCTAAAGAAAATTAAACTTCTGATTATTGATGAGGTGAGCATGGTCTCAAACTTAATGCTTGCCTTTGAATGCAGCAAATTCTAAAAACAGAATATGATGTTTTATTTGGAGGAAAACTTGTGATAGTTTTTGGAGATCTAATGCAACTCATTCCCGTAAAAGGACAACCAGTATTTAAAACGCTTGTTCATGAAGACACCAAAAAAGCTTCGGGAAGTGTTGGAAATGTTAACATTTGGTCATATTTGGAATACAAAGAACTCATTAAAAATATGCGACAGGCAACTTATGTTGATAATGGAACTATTCTTCAAGATATAAGAATTGGAGTACAGACAGAACAATGCAAACAAGCTTTGAAAAGTTGACTACTAACAAACTTGTTTCCAAATGAAAATATGGTCCCTGAAAAATATACAAAAACATTGCAGAAAATAAATCTATAATTTGCTTAATGCCAACACTGCGCAAGTGTTCTACATTCAATGAAGAACTTTTAAAGCTGGAAAATGAACAAATAATAAAAATGGAAGCCAATGATAAAATAGAGCATGAAGGAATCACTATTATTTTGACGGAAAAATTCAAAACAAAATTGGATTCTTTAGAAAAATCTATATCTAAAACTGCTGGTTTAGAAAAGAATTTATATCTATGTGTAACTGTCGAGTAATTTTGCTGCGTAATTTGGATGTGGAAAAAGGTTTAGTAAATGGAGCAATGGGTAAAATTGTTGATTTTGTTAATTATCAAAATAGAGATGGAATTCAATTTTTGAAAATCAAATTTGATCAAATTTAAGAAGTAAAACACATTGGATGTTGTTTGTTTCATTTTTTGCTTGTTAACGATTTGTATGTTCATAGGAAACAGTTTCCTCTTTCTCTGGCACATGCAATGACTATTCATAAATCTCAAGATTTAAGTGTAGACAGTGCTTTGCTAAACATTGGAAGTACCGTATTTAAAGAAAGTATGGCATATGTTGCTTTGTCCAGAGTCAGAACTTTATCCGGGTTGCATTCGATTGATTTTGATGAGCGAAAGATTAGTGCAGATGCAAATTGTGAATCGAAAAAGAAGATATGAGAATATCTGTAGTGAAAATAAAGAGAAGGAAAAAAAATTAAGACAATGTTGAGATTGCAAGCAAAAAGAAAAAGGACACTATTGAAGAGATTGTCGGGTATCAGTTAGAAAATAGTTCAGGTATAAACTGCTATGCTAAAGTAGTGGTAAACTTTGTTTTTTTTCTAGAAAGTCTGCAACAGCAAATTATGGAGAATCGAGAAAAAAGATTTTGTTCCCTGATGCATTGTATTTATAAAAAATTGAGAACCGATAAAAGTAAAATGCAAAGTGTTTCTGATATTCGGAATTTTCTGGATATATGTTCTGGTTCTACACAATTTACACAGAATGTCCAACAAGATGTTCAGGAATTTCTAATGTATATGCTTGCAGTATTAAAAAATTAAGGAATAGAAATTTAAAATCTTTTTGGTCTTAGTTATAAATGGAAACATGAATGTGAAAATTGTACATTTACTTCTTCCACTAACATAGACACTGAAAGATTCATATATTTGACAATACCAGACTGTAAAACAGTGTCTTTCAACAAACTAGTTTAAGCAGCAAATGAAATCATGGAGTGTACCCAATGCAAATCGGAAATGTTTTCAACATTATTTATACAAAGATTTGGACAATATATAATTTTAATGATACAACGTTGTACAGCTGATGGTAGAAAATTGGAAACTTTAATTAAACATTTTGTAGCAAGTCAACTATCAATATCAGGAAGAACTTTTGTAGCAGTAGCAATTATTTTCCATGATGGCCGTTCTACAACATCTGGACATTACACTGTCTATTTAAAACGCAAAAAAGGATGGACATATTGTAATGATGCTCATTATGTTTTTAGACATCGTTTGCCTAACGAATGACCAAATTCCGACCTAATATTTTTAAAGCCAAAGTTCTAAGAACATAATTCGGCCTATAGGGAAATTTTAAAATGTATTAATATGATTACTATTAGACAATTTCAGTAAAAAGAATTTCAGGAATATCATTTGGCCTAGAGGAAAGATGTTTAAATAATTTAAGCACTTTCTATTGAATATTCTGACAGCATATATTTTAAAGAACATCATTTAGGGTATATGGAAATTATAAAGAATTGTTGATTGAATTATTGTTTCAGTTCTTCCATACTGTAGTATCAAAATTCTCTTAGAAAGAAGCATTTTATATAAGTGAGATTTGTATTATATGCTATGTTAATGAGGATGTTGTTTTAATGGAATGTGCAGAGATAGTTGACTATATTGAAAATATTTTTGTCACACATTTGTGTCTTTTGAAACAATCTTATTGATTGTTTTTTTTTCGTGTAATGTGATGAGTAACATTGAAATCACTATTCAGAGTGAAATTAAATATATTCTGAAACAGCAAAAAAGGCAAACTAAATATTTTATATTATGCTTAAATGATGATGTTTATAAAATTATAATATTATACATTACAACTGTATTTGTTCTTCTCTTTTACAGATCATAATTGTAAGTTCAAAATTTTTAAAAATGTAAATTATAAAAAACAACTTAAAAAAATGTTTAGAACATTTTGATATCCACTAAAGGTAAGATTAGGTAATCCAAACACTATCCATGTACAACGACATTCGGCTGTACAGTAGCTATATAAACTTTTAACCAGCTACGTACTAATTTACTACCCATGAAGTCTAGGAATCCTCCTGTCTGCCCATGTACTTTTCTGAAACAACCATCTAGCACTATCTAGTTATCCCATTACTCCACCAATACCTAAGCACTTATAAAATCACCTTGCAGTCTGTTTGCAGCACTGTAATCTTTACAATTACTAGAGATATGCTTATGGAAGATGGAAGGTCCTAGGTATTAAGAGAAGTATACATACAACATTCTACACACTCTGCATGCAGACATACATACTATTGAAACCCGTATTTATAAAATGAAAAAAATAGGCACGTTTATTCAATGTGTCGAAATAGAGGCAAAGCAATTGGAGCAGAGTAAGGATAATAATTGTATGTGAGGTGTAAAACGATTATAAATCACATACAATGTAAAAGATAGGGCAAGAACACCGTTACAATATGGCCGCCGGGAACGAGTGAGGCTTTTTGGAAGTCGAAAAACGCACGGCGGGAAAATCGGTAGTAATTGCCAATTACGATCAATTAAAGTCAAGATAAAAGAGGGTATCAAACCAAGCACACTGACGAACAGAAGAATAAGGAAAGGAGTGAGGCGAATCACGCTATACAGGTCAGTCTCTTTAAACGTAAACCGAAGGGTATTGGACACTACTTTAAGAGGCCCCATAAATGAGGAGGGGTGGGAAAATAGACCCTGTTGGTTCTAAATAACACAATCTAAAACGAACGGGTGGTTATTAATATTTCTTTTTGCCTGTAAAAGAGAGGAGAGAGAGTAAAGAAAAAAATGTGTGTGGCTATCGTAGTGTGCCGCTTGTAAATCAAGGATGGGATTTTAATCGAGGGTCCAGATAATACAATTACATATAGTTGGTGTAAATCAGTAAATAGGATATAAATTGCATGATATTTACCTGTTCAATATATCAAAGCTTATTGTGTACCTTTACCCATAGAACATATCCAGTTCTGTATCGAGTGGGTTTTAAAAAAGGACGGAAGGATTTTGAAATATTCCCCGAAAGAATAACCACTAATCATCGAACGGGTTGATACTGGCCCATCTCGACCAGGTAAGGTCGAATAAAATATAGAAAAAGAAATAAGAGAAAGGAAATAGTTAAGGAAATCGGAAACAACTTCTAATTGAGATATTGTATGTCATATTCCCTAATAGAGCGGAGCATAGGGTGACACTGCCGGCTGGGGGCTGATCCATTAATTTTACAGAGAAAATTGTGTAACAAGGGAGAGTAAAGATCAGCCAAGGATAATTATCCCAAAGGTAACATATATAGACCGCAGATGAAAGCTAATATAATAAGTGGGGGCATAAAGACTACAACTGTATATTATGACCTCCCCTTACTAGGTGCATTCAGTTTACCTGGAAAAGTTTTCAGCCTTGTCCCAAAAACAAAAAAGACGGCAAGCCACTCCAAAGACATCTTTTCTTAGCAGAATAGGTTAGTACCTCTTTGCGTTATAATGTGAGAATGTGGATATGAATGGAATGAGTGGATATATCTTCAGTAAATGTTGCCGACCATTAAAATGTAACGTGGGTATAAAAGGTACCTGTGAAATGTTAATATAAAAATGAAAAAATCTATTTTTCTCATGTGCATGCAGTATGCGGCTTACCGTGTACAAAAGATCACAATGTGATTCAAAACATAGATGACATCATGTAGTGAAATTTGAAATCTTCTGATATAGAGAGGATAGGCTATGTTCTATAAATATAGGACTGTCCATGGTGTACTACTGCAGGGTCCATATAAAATATCTTTCTAATAGGGGAACCTAGAGTTTATTTACCTGTATTGTACATCAATATGTGTGATAGTAAGATGCGATGGTTGTAAGCCACTATCCAATATTGACTTTTTTCTTTATATACATACAGGATTCCAATATATTCAGAAAAAAGTGACCCCAAAAAGAATCACTGTCCTGAAGAAGGTGTTTCCACATTAATTGGTTCTATAACACCGAAACGCGTCGACACATTTTTTCTTTTGTATAGAATCCATATAAAGCCTAGGTATCCTTGGATGCTCAGAATATCTGGTATTGTAGGCTCCTTACAGACAAACAAGATAAAGGGCTATGGGATCTGATTAAGGTGTAGCAAGATTATTAGAATTGCTTAATGAAGGGGTTCTGAGGATCAACTGTGATTTTGTAATTTTACATATTGTTCGTGAACATGCTTCTCTTTTAAATTTGTTATTTTATGATGAAATATTGTGGACAATTTGTCCTTGTGTTATGTATTATATGTTATAAATGTATTGCTGATGTATATGCTTTCAGGAATATTTCTGA
The DNA here is from genome assembly GCF_964261635.1 of Lissotriton helveticus. NCBI lineage: Eukaryota > Metazoa > Chordata > Amphibia > Caudata > Salamandridae > Lissotriton > Lissotriton helveticus. The sequence continues at coordinate 531,963,478 of NC_136065.1, forward strand.
AATTTTAACAATTCAAAAGAATAATCTTCCTCTTTTAAAATAAAAAAAAAAACACTGTGAACGTTATATTTTTGGTCTGGCAAGTATATTTAGGTTTAACTCCAAAGTCTGGTGACAATATTGAGATGAAAGTATGAGAGTATGGTGTGAATAATAATATCTCTGTTTCTCCATGGAATTCCCCTTTGGATTTAATTGTCTCTGGTACCCTGTTACCTGGAACAAGTGGGGTCCTCTCTCTTTTATTGGTTAGTAGAATCCACCCTGGAGCCAGAAAGCATTCATGGAATTGGGGACATGGATAGCTCTGACAGAGCATCAAAGAAACAAGGTAAGATGCATGGACAGTAATCCCCATCCATTGCCCTGTCCCTCATCCCCACTGTGTGTAAGCATAACACTCCAGAACAGCTTTTACTGATGGCCAGCAATGCATCATGGTAGATGTAGTCATAGGTACATACATGCAATGCATACAACATATAATCCTACAAAGCATGCCACACACAACTTCAAACAGCTGATGTAGACTAGGAAAATGTATGATATAAATGCATTTAATGAAGACACACAGGTGAACTTCCCCACTGATCCTAAGTCCATATCTTTTCACAGGAGAATCCTCATGCAGTACATCACCAGCAAGGGAGGAGAGGGCACCAGTACCTAAAAGAAGGGAGAATGACAGACAAAGTGCAGGTCACAGCGCTGTTGGAAAAGAGAAATCCACATCCCAGGAAGCCACAACACCTGAGCGAGCCACAACACCTCAGCCGCATTCGCATCTATTGTTTGGAACACCTGATTTGGATCCAGCAGCACATTCGCCAACACCAACCACACAGTCATCCATGCAGGGAAGGTCAAGGAGGGCCGAAGTGCCCTCTCTAAGATGATTATTTCTTTATTTAGATATATAAAACATATCTTTAAAAGATTCTTCCAGCACATTAACACAATTTTATAGATTAAAAGAAATTAAGACAAAAGGAAATATAAAAATAGAGTAAAATTTGGCCTTCTTATCAGTGCTTGCTGCAGCGTATCAATTTAGACATTAGCACTCCCGCACTATGCAGATGAGGTTAGAGTACATGATTGTCTGCGCAATCGTCCAGTTTTTCTAAAAGACCATACACTTGCTGAATGAATTTGGCCAATTTTATATTTAAAACAGTATTCTCTAAGGACAGAGCAGCAATAGTGGCATGTCTACAGGTCCGAACTCCCAGCCTGTTCCATTCTGGCCTGAGAAGGCGTCTGCGTTGGACAATAAAAAAAGGGCATGTACAAAGCACGTGCAAAAAAGTTTCATTTGCTAACCTACACCCTCTGCACGTTTGATCATCCCTTTTTCGACGCCATACAGGGAGATTTTGAAGGAAACGCCAGTCTCCCAGTCTTAGGGCGATCAGACATCGCTTTAACTGATAAGAAAAATTAGTCGAAAGGTAGTTAGCCGGGGATAGTCGTTTGTAGGAGTTGGCTACTGCCCAAGAATGGCTCGTTTCGCAAGGAGAGCTTTGTCCATAATCAGGGATTTAAGTCTTATAGCTTTTTTAATTGTGTTTTTGAAAGCGGTCTGATTTGGATTAAGGGCCCAAAGGTCCACAGCAGACATTTGTTGGATGTAGTCATTTAGGAGGCGACCAAAGGACCCCTCCGGATTGCTCACACTGATTTCGTTCCAGACCAAGAGTTCCAGGGTGCCAGCTTCTGCCTGTCTCAGTTTGTGAATCAGGTTAAGGTATGAGCCAACATTAGAGAATTCGTAATTAATTAAGCCCAACTCTAGTCTGACCTGAGCTGGCGAGGAGGAACTCGGCAGATAGAGCAATTTCTTATAAAGTTTGATTGTCAGTTTGTTTAAGTAATTGTTCATTTTACCCTTAAAGATCTCAATGCCGTACGAAAGTATGGGCCCGATCTTTGCTCTAAGCACATCCAGTAAAGGCAAGAGCGTGGGGCCTGAGAGTCTTCTCGATAGCTTAGCCAAGGATACCCTTAGCGCTGTGGCCTTGGCTGCAATCACAGTGCTCTGTTTGGTAAAACTGCCCCTGGAATCCAAATGGACCCCTAAGTACTTGTACGACTGGCCAATTGAGATGCTTTCTTTGTTATTTGTCCAGCCTCCACCACTGTAACGTTTTTTGCCGAACGGAACAACCATCGTTTTTTTCATGTTAATTTCTAACTGGTTGTTGACCGTGTAATGCATTAGGGCGTCAAGTAATCTCTGAAGCCCCACTCTGGTGAGACTGAACAGTGCCAGGTCGTCAGCATATAAAAGATTGCATAATGCTGTGCCTCCTACTTTTGGAGGATGGCTAATTACTTTCCCCAACGTGCTTGATAGGTCAGCAATAAATAGATTGAAGAGAAGGGGGGCCAGCACGCATTCCTGTTTGACACCACGAAAGGTCCTGATTTTCCGGGAGAGATGTGCGCCAGACCCTAACTTCACTCGAACCCATGTGTTGGAGTACAGCAGGATGATGGGATTCAGGATATTGTCTGGGATTCCCCACTCCCTCAGTTTTTGCCACAGAGCAGCCCTAGGCACCCTGTCGAATGCTGCTTTGAAGTCGACAAAGCAGCAGAAAATCGACTTAGAGTTTGTAAGGGCTTTGTCAATGATGGTGGAGATTGCCAATAAGTTTGTCATTGTTCCTGATTTGGCGATGAACCCTGTCTGATTCAAGGGATTCAGATTTGTATCCTTTGCCCATTTTCTGAGATCCTCCAGAATGAGGCCTGCAAAGTGCTTTGCCTCTATGTCCAGCAAGGCAATTAATCTGTAGTTGTTCGGGTTGCCCCGTGATCCAGCTTTATAGATGGGATGGATAATGGCACCTCTCTAAGAATCCGGAATGGTTTGATAACTCAGGGTGTAATTAAAGAAATTCGATAGCACCTTGGACCAAAAAGGGACGTCGGACTTGAATAGCCTTTGCGGCAGGCCATTCGGGCCTGGTGCTCCGTCTTGTCTCCCTTTCATCAGTGTTTTGACAACTCTTTCTTCAGACATTTCCTCGGGTGCGGTAAGCCCCTGCGTATGATCGGGTGGGAGGTTCGATGTTTTGCCCGCACCAGTGTCAGAAGCCCATATTGGTCCAGGGCAGTCGGGGTAATCTTGTGCCTGGAAATGCACTGTCAGATACGAGATCCAGTCTGCTTCCTGGATGTTCGCAAATCCAGAAGACGTGGTGTTTCGATCGATGTTGTTCACAAGAGACCAAAATTTCTTGGAATTCTGTTGTTTACTTTCCCATACCAGTTTGACCCAGAATTGAGTTTCCTGGGCCTTTTTCTCTTGGGTAACTGCTCTCCTGAATGCCTTTTGGGCACAACGGTATGTGACGAGGAAGCTGCTGTTCTCTGGAAATTTTAAAAGCAGCCTCAGTGCGTTGTTTCTCGTTCTTTTTAGTGTTTTTATCATGGGGAGGGTTGTTGCTCCTACTGGTGGTATCCGGTTGGGGCCCTGCCTTGTCGCTGGATAAGTTCTGATCAAATGTGCGCATAGCTGTGACCATGTTGCTGTTAGGGAAACCGTTTGGTCTAAAACACCCCTGATGAAATCCTTGCTTGTATTTAAGATGCACTGACAGTTAGACTCACTCCATTTCAGGCGTTTTAAGTTGTCGGAGTATATTCCTTTGAATGTAGATGGAGCCTTTTTGTGGAGGGCTAAATTTATGGCAAAGGAAATGACCAGTGGCCTGTGGTCGCTTTCGGGCTTTGGCAGGACGGAGAAGTTAGCCAGATTGAACAGGAATTCCGAGTTGCATATGGTGAAGTCCAGGTAGGATTTTGCTCTTCCATTTGACCAGGTCCAGTTTGGGGGGGAGTAATTTGCTGATCTTCCATTCACCACTAGGTACCCTGCGTTGTAAAGTCTTGTCACGGTGAGCTCGCCTAATGTATTGAAAGCTTGCACAGGGGGTTTAGATTGGGGGACCGCCTCAATGATGCTAGTCATGATGGGTCCTTCTAGGTCTGCTGTATTCCCCTGAAAAAGGTTGGTGTTAAAGTCCCCTGTGATAATGCGGTCCGAGTTGGGATATACTGTGGCTATATCTTCCATTATTTCGCAGAATCTGGCCAGATGGTCTTTCTTTGTGCGGGTGTTGGGGTTAATGTACACGTTTATAAGTAAAAGTGGTCGTTGTCTGCTCCGTAGATTAATTTTGACCCCCAGTAGCCAGTCTTCTTTCAAGTGAAGTTGACTGAATTCGCCTTTTAGGTTGTTGGATATGTAGGTGGACAGCCCTCTCTAAGGATACTGCAAACATCAGATGAGGAGGATGAGGAGGGTGAAATGCAGATAAATCCAACTGTGGCTGACAAGGCCAGGCAGCAGAGTACTCCAGGCACTGTGCGGGCCAGTGTCCTTGGCAGAAGGGCACGGGAGAGTGGTGCAGGGCAGGAAGGAGAGGGGGTCTTCTGTGGCCTGGAGGCCACCATGGTTAAGGTGCAGCGCATGCAGGCGAAGGCAATGTTGGCGGCAGTGCACAGGCAGGTGAGCAGCATGAATTACAAACTGTCACACATTGACCATGGAATAGGCAACATTGCTGGGAGCATGGAGGCAAATGCTAAGGGGATATCAGACATCTCAAAGTACATGGGTGTTCTGTCTGACAAGTTGGACAGAGACCACCTAGAGCGTCGTAGAGAGCGCCAGTGTATGCGACAGCGGTCTAAGGCCCTGGACCGCTGTGCCACAGCAACGTCACTGCTGTGCAGGCGTTCAATTGCAATGCAGGATGCATTAGTGCACTGCTGCACAGACTTATCAAGGGGCATGGGGGAGTCACCTCTGCGATGGAGCAGATGCTCACTTACCAAACAGGCACTGCTGGAGACACAGGTGTGGAAGACACAGAAGGATCCACCAGCAGGAGTGGATCCAGCACACCCGTACCTGAGAAACGTAGGAGCGTCAGGCACAACATTTCTGACCCAGCCACCACCCAAAGTGTGGATACCCAGCCTCATGCATCCCGCACCGTAGTGCGTGCCCGAAAACGTTAAGGATTGCCCAAACCCCACAGGACTGAACACAGACATTGTTGGACAATTGCATTTGAACACTTGCACGATGTAGTGAAAATTAAACTACATACTTCACATACTACACCTGTCTGTGTCTCATTCATTACCTAGTAATATCGACGTGTGATCTCTGCCCGTATCAATCTACCATCTGTTGCTGCTGCTCCTATTGCTTGGGGCTCTGCCTGTTCTTGATCATCATCAATGTCCTTGTGATATGTAACCTCCACCTCTGTGCCATCTTTGGTGGCAAGATTGTGCAACATGGCACAGGTAGCTATTATCTTAGAACACAGGATGGGGTGTACTGCCGGGCACCTCCACTCCACGGAATCTGCTCTTGAGGAGTCTAAATGTTCACTCCACAACGTTGCGAGTAGACCTGTGAGCCACATTATAACGCCTCTTACTCCTGGTAGTTGGATTGAGGTAGGGTGTGAGCACAAAGGGACGCAGGGCATATGCACTATCACCTAGATAGTAAAGAGAGTTTCATTAGTTACATACCCATTACACATACATCTGCCATAACTATCCGGGTGTATCACAGTTGTTTACCTAGCAGATATCCGTCCCCAAACTCTCCAGCAACAAGCCGTGTGTATATCCCACTGTTCTGGAAAATGTAGGAGTCGTGGGTGCTACCGGGATATTTGGCCACAATGTCGGTGATGATGTTGGCAGCATTGCATATCACCTGCACATTGATGGAGTGAATTGACTTACGGTTTCTGTAGATGTGTTCAGTGGCTGCAGGTGGACAGAGTGGAATGTGGGTGCCATCTATTCATCCTATCACGTGAGGGAAGTGTTCCAGTTGATAGAAATCAGTTTTTGTTTTTGCAAGTTCCGCTGGTGTGTCAGGGAACCGGATGTAATGTTCCATTCTCTGCGTCATGGCCTCCAGGAACTTGCTGAAAAAACGTGACAGGCAGCTCTGGGACACACCACCAACTGCAGCAATCACACTCTGGTAGCTCCCTGAGGCAAACAGGTGTAGGCTACACAGCACCTGCAAATGGGGCGGGATGGCGTGGGTCCTGGGTGTTGGGAGTTCCAGGTATGGGTGGAGGTCCCTAATCAAGTCCAGGATGGTTCTGGGGTGTAGCCTGTACCTCTGGAGTATCTCTGGGTCAGTCAGTTGGAATAGGGTGATCCTCTGCCTGTATACCTGCTCCTCCCTTCTCCAAACCCTCTCTCCTGCTGCCTGTAGCCGTAGCCGCTTCGCAATCACGTAGAATGCCGCCATTCTTGCAAAACTGTGGCATTTTGGGGCCTTTTTTATAGCCTGCACCTGGTTACCACCTGCTTTCAATCCATGGTAAATACCGACCCTTAAATACAGAATTTTGAGAAAATCTGTATTTTTTGACTTTCCTACATCTCGATGGGCCATTTTTACCATTTCTTATTTACCGATTCAGTAAATAAGAACTCGGTAGATGTGAATCCGAAAATACCGATTCGGAATGATACCGACTCTTATTTACCGATTTGGGAAATTTTTGGCTCCTACATCTCAAATTCCAAATACCGGTCGGTAACGGCCGAAATTCAGTAATTTCGGCCGTTACCGACCGGTATTTGGCTACCTAAATCTGGCCCTTAATTTGCTAAGGAACAAAATGAGGGGGTACATTTTGCCATAGAAATTATGATTATTGCTGCAGAAAGAAAAATTAGGGACATTTTGACTTCTGAAATCCTCTTCTATTTCATTAATAAATTCTGACATGCAGACTGAAACATGCACTTTGAATACCAGCAGGCAGACGTCCCTGGTGGGCATAATCTTTACTACAGGGATATAATGAGCAACTAGAGTGCAAACATTCAGCATTTATGGCAAATGTGTGACATATCTGAATACCTTCTTGATGGAACCAAAGTAAATGAACTGTAAGTATTTCCTGTGGAAAATGAAGAAATTAGGAAACTTCATAACAAATATATCTCCCAGACGTGGGTCCCGTGCTCTCCATGCCACTGGAGTCAAGCGTTGTGTACCGTAATGCACATGTGTTGCAAATGAGTGGGAGCAGGAGTGCCGGACTGGTCGCATACCAATTGCGTACATCACATAATAGTAAATGTATATGATTTAACTGAAAAAAACGCAGCCAGCGCATACCGTATGCGGATCCTTAACGACTTTTCTAAAATGGTGGCTAGAATCCGCACACCCACTGTGATGTGTACGCTATGGGTATGCGACTCAGAAAATTTTGGGGAAAAAATATATTTAAAAAGAAAATAATATAAATATATTAAAAGAAAAAAATAAAACCAAAACATGTCACATTATTTCAGTTTGATTAAAAAAAAAATCTTTTTGCAATTTTCAGAATTTTTTTTATTTGATGAATGAAATATTTATATATAAACAGTTAAACTGTAGAAAATCAGTACAAAAAATAGGTATAATTACTATTACACAAAAAAATTAGCATTTAAAAAACTTTTGAAATTCACTGAAAAAATCAGAGGTTTCTGTGACGTTAATGTTTGAAATTAGCATTTAAAAAAGCTTTGAAATTCCCTTAAAAAACCATAGGTTTCAGAGACATTATCGTTAGAAATCAGCATTTAAAAAACCTTAAAAATTCACAGAAAAAACCTTAGGTTTCAGGGGTGTCATAGTTTGCTGGACATTTCATTCGTACAAAACCATAGAAATTCCTCTGTTATAGTTAGTTGTGCTAACTATAACTTGTGCGCCCGCAATACACTGCTGATGATGTCACATATTACTTCATTCATGACATGGTCAGTGACATCACTGATGACATCTCAAATGACATCATGAACAGCAATAACACTAAATATTCTCTGATTTTTTACTATGGCCCTAATGCAGATGATCCTTCCCCCCTGCAGGATTTTTCCCAATCACAGCTGAATAATGAAAACACTATTATAAGGGTGGGTTACTTTAACACATTACTTAATCTTGTCCTAGACAAATCCTCTCCCTGGCCAACGGTCAAAACACCAAAAATGAGGAATGCTATTCAAAGTTTGATGAGGCTGACAGATCCCTGGAGGCGTGAGGCGGGCAGTAATAAAAGTTACACATATCACATCAAGAAATATGGTCATGCCTCCCGCATATATTATTTTTTTATCAATACTAGGTTAAGCAACAAGGTTGTAGCAATCATTTATCAACCTGAACACCTGTTGAACCGCTCCGCAGTAAGAATAGAGTTAACTCTAAACAGTGATACACCTACTTGTAGGTGGACACTAGACAGATCTCTTTTAGAAGACCAAAAGATTATTACGAGTCTGAAAGAAGACCCCATAGAGTTCTATGATATAAATAAGACTTCTGCCAATCAGGTATAATTTGGGACATGCATAAGGCCTTTTTGCGAGGGAGAGTGATAAGTTATGCTACACACAAGTGAAGGGAAGCTAAGCACAGAACAACTGAGCAAGAGAGGGTAATAGCTGCTGGGCTCATAGATTTAAACAAAACAGTTGACCCCGGAGAGGGCACTAGAATCTAAAAACAAATAGGTCAAGCTAAAAAAAAAATCACAGAACACTTAAATGAGATTATAAAAAAACGGAACATTAGCCATCTTGCGCATTAGGAATCTGAGGAAGGCTGTGGAAAGCTAATGGCTTGGAAGGTAAAAGGGGCTCTCACTCAAAACACAATCAAAGAGGTTGAAGTTGCGGAAACAGGGGAAAGGTGTCAGAATGACCAGGACATTCGGAGGGCCTTGACCATCTTCTTTCAAATCTTGTAGAGGTAATATTGTCTTGCATTATACCCCCAGATTGATAGTTGGCTAAGTCTACATCCATTTCCAAAACTCCCACAAGATAGGGAGCAATATCTCAATAAGGAAATACTTTCTGAGGAAGTTCTTAAAGTTAAAAAGAGGGAAGGCCCAGATGGTATCCCATCTTAGATATAGAAGGCCTTAGCGGAAGAAATAGCTCCAGAGCTGACCTCCTTATTCAATCTTAAATATGTAGACAAAACCCCTATACCTGACATGTGGAATGATGCTACAATTACTCTATTTCCTAAACCAAATTACAATTCTTAAAATGTGTATATCGATCACCGGGGTAAACGACCACTCGTGGCAATGCTGGGATCCCAGACGCAAAGCTTGTCGGCATAAGAAACAAAGTAGACGCCAATCTCGAAAACGGACTGCTCATATTGGAAAGTACAAAACGGCCGCCATATTAAAATGGCTTAACATACACATTCAATCGGTGTTATGAGAAGGTTAAATACGTTTGCCAAATGTACAATTCTAAACCACCATAAAGTCACATAAGTTACAGTGAGTAATGTCAATATTAAACCGATCCTTAACTATCAAAAAACGACTCAAGCAGCTACAAGGTTAACCCCTTCCACACTCATGACGAGCTGGGCTCGTCATGAAGTAGCCTCCGCGCACGCTCATGACGAGCCCAGCTCGTCATCTTGTGTGGGATTTCCGATTTCTCAGCACAGCAGGGGAATATGCTGAGCAGCCATGGGGTTAAGCTTGTGTGCCTAAGCCACCCGTTATAACAATATTTCAATACATGCTCATATGCTATTGATATGTGTAGCTCCCTAAAACACAGTGCCAAACACAGTTGAACAACTATTACCTGATTACTAAAAACCAACACCACATCTGTAACCTGTATCTAGGAGATGCCTTAAGGTAGTAATGTGTGTATAGATGTATCAGACTTAGTTGTAACCTAAATAAAACATGACATAGCTAAACGATCCTTAATCCCCTTTGGCATCATAGTTTCCAAGGTTTTAATCCAATAGATTTCACATTGGAGTAATTTTCCATTATTATCTACTCCTGGGTATGCTATCTCTTTTTCTACGATCTGAAATCTAAGTTGTGAAATGGAATGATTTGCTTCAGTCCAGTGGATTGCCAGTGCTGAAGTCACGTTTCTTGTCCTGATTCTACTTTTATGCTCTGTTAGCCTTATTTTAATTGTGCGCTCTGTTTTCCCAATATAAGCCTTTCCACAGAGACATTTAATGCAGTAAATTACATTGTTTGTGTTACAGTCTCTGGTGTGTCTCAATTGTATTCTTTCTGCAGAGGTGGGATGTGTTAAAATATTACCTGGAATTACATTATTACAGTGTGTGCAGTTAGAGCATTTCATGGTTCCTTTAGGATCCTTTTGTTGCCCTTTGGTATTAGGGGTAGTTAGTAATTCTCTCATATTCCTTCCTCTAGTATATGCATGTAAAGGTTTGCTATGAAATATTATTGAACTCAGGTTCATTTGATAATAGTTCCCATCTTGTATTTATAAACCTTTGATGGCTGGTAAACTCGTCGTGTATATGACACAAATACAATCTCATTGGTTTTGCTTGGTTTGTTTGAGATGAATACATCTTGGCATTCCTTGTTGCTCTGTCTATGCCAGGGATACTCATAGTAAGGCCCGGCAAGCCTTCCGTGGCAGCCCGCAGACCTTGAGACATCGTACCCATGTTTTAGAAAAACAATTTTAGAGTGTCTGCAAATTCTGCCGGTTGCAGCAGAGACACTCTGAGAGACTCTGCTTCTCTGTGGGGGCCGGGTGATTCATTCCAGCCATAGTCAGAGTGGAGCTGCAGGGGCGCTAAGAGGAGGTGAAACTCAGCTAAGCTCCATTAACATGAAAATTGTCTTTTAAAGACCTGTGAAGTGCTCGGGTGCGCCGGCTGTGTGTGCGCACCGGGGAAGCTGTCTCAGCCCAGGCTGACACACAGGCAGGGTGAGATGACAGAGGGTGACGGACCGCGGCAGAGGGAGACAGAGGGAGATGGAGGGAGTGAAAGAGAGGGAGAGAGAGGGAGAGGGAGGGAAAGGGAGGGAGACAAAGAAAGGGAGACAGACAGAGGGAGGGAGACAGAAAGACAGAGGGAGGAGGGGCGACAGAGGAAGAAGGGCGACAGAGGGAGGAGGGCGACAGAAGGAGGAGGGCGACAGATGGAGACAGGGAGGGAGACGGAGTGAGGGAGAAGGAGTGAGGAAGTGAGTGAGGGAAATGGAGTGAGGGAAGGGGAGTGAGGGGAGGGAAGGGTGTGAGAGAAGGGGAGGGAGGGAGTGCGGGAAGGGGGCGAGGGAGGGAGTGAGGGAAGGGGGGTGAGGGAGGGAGTGAGGGAAAGGGAGTGAGGGAAAGGGGAGTGAGGGAAGGGGAGTGAGTGAGGGAAGGGAGTGAGGGAAGGGGAGGGAGTGAAGGAAGGGAATGGAGGGAGTGAGGGACAGAGTGATGGAAGGGGAATGAGGGAGGGAGTGAGGGAAGGGAGTGAGGGAAGGGGATTGAGGGAGGGAGTGTGTGAAGGGGAGTGAGGGAGGGAGTGAGGGAAGGGGAGTGAGGGAAGGGGAGTGAGGGAAGGGGAGGGAGGGAGGGTGTGAGCAAAGGGGAGGGAGGGAAGGGGAGTGAGGGAGGGAGAGAGGGAAGGAGATGGAGGGAGAGAGGGAAGGGGAGGTAGGGAGAGAGGGAAGGAGAGTTAGGGAGGGAGAGGGGGAAGAGGGGGAAGGTGAGTGAGGGTGAGGGAAGGGGAGTGAGGGTGAGGGAGGGTGAGGGAGGGAGGGAAGGAGAGGAAAGGAGAGGGAAGGTAGAGGGAAGAGAGAGGGAATGAGAGGGAAGTGAGGGAAAGGGAAGGAGAGAGGGGGAGACAGAGAGAGGGAGTGAGACAGTCAGAGTGGGGTAGAGAGGGAGAGGGAGTGAGTCAGGAAGAGTGAGGGAGAGATAGGGAGAGAGAGGGAGAGAGGGGGAGAGAGAGGGATGGAGGGAGGGAGGCAGAGAGAGAGAGATAGAGGAAGGGAGACAGAGAGAGGGAGACAGAGAGACAGAGATAGAGAGAGAGGGGGATGGAGGGAGGGCAACAGAGACAGAGAGAGAAAGAGAGAGATGTGTGTATGCCGGGTCCGGTAGCTCAATGGATGAAGGTGTCCACTGCAGGGTCCTGTGTTCAACTTCATGGTCACAGTTTTTTTGTTGCTTTAGCCCCGCCCCCGCCCCCTCCCCCACTGATCCCGCCCCCACCGGTGCAGCCCTCGGACACAAACCACACTGTAAATTTGGCCCCGAGAGAAAGTTTGTGAGTACCCATGGTCAATGCAATCCTGTAATTCTTTTTCTGGATAACCTCTGTCTTTGTACCTCTGTTTGTATTCCGCTGTTTTTGCAGTACTAACATCTGGTTCAGAACATATTCTTTTTATCCTGATAAATTGTGAATATGGTAAAAATTTTATCAGACACTTAGCCGGAAACTAGAGGATGCTAACGTATTATTTTGGTCTGTCAATTTAGTGTGTATTCGAGTGTCTAATCCTTTCCCCTCTTGTTTTTTAATGACTGTTACACCCAAATATTCAATTTGCTTATCATGGATCTTGTATGTAAACTGATTCCAAGGATCAAAAATATTCATTGCTTGCATAATTTCTTCCAATGTTTTCTGAGTGTCCATCCAAATTACAAAGATATCATCTATAAATCTGCAATAAAGGTTTATTTTAGACCACCAAGCTTGATTACTCATTATATGTTGTTGTTCAAATAGATAATAAGGACAAAGAGGAACCCCTTAAGGCCAAAGGATTAGGGCACTAAACAGTGAAGAAAAAAACAATATCCTTTGGACCCAATAGCAAACTTTGGTATTCAACCAATCAACACATTCCATTCGACTCGGTACATGCTCACCATTTCATCACATACACACTTGAGGGGATTATGCAATGGAACTCCCACAAAGAGTCGTAAACTATAAAGTGTACAAGAATATATAAATCGATTTATTAATAAAAAATACAAATGTATCTAAAATAGTATTTAAAAACTGGAGGGCAAGAAGAACCCTATGCTTTACAAGCACAATACGTAATGTTATTTAATTAACAATGATCACAAAAGTTCAAAAACAATCACATATTAAACACAATTCATTGAGAAACATAATAAAATAACTCAAAGAGAGTACATAGCACAGACAGGCTCAATTTGTCATTAGTTTGTTACACATCTGTTTTGCTTCAATATTTTAGGCATGGATCCTGGTATTAGCTACTCATAGACCTCTGCCTTTCTGACAGATTGTGTATTATGGTGAGCGTCGACGCGTTTCGATGGGTAGATGATTTAACAATCTTTTTCAAGACCAGACAATCTTTACTCTCTTTGATTAAAAATAATCTTTTCTATTGGACAATATCAATTTTACCACCACCTCTCATGGGCAGTTCTAGTCGTATCAAGAGTACTAGGCAAATATAATAGCGTTTAATTAACTATTCCGTTCTTGAATGATGAAAATATATCTGAATAAAAGAATGCAACGGGCTATGTTCATGCCATGTAAATGAGACTAAAATGGTCTGTAGTCATCCCTTAAGCTCTAAGACACACCTTATATGCGACCTCTGCCACAAAAAATTGTTTTTGTTTTATATGTCGATGGGATCAAAAGACCTCCTTTAAATGGGAGCTGAATTGTTGCTGGTATGGGACGAATTGTTCCAATTTATCGTCCTCTACAGGTCCCTTTTAAACATTAGGGTTTGTAAGAAACACCTGTCGTTGTATAGGTTCTCCTTCCTGAAGCAATTAGTTTGAAGAAACAGGGGAAAGGTGTCAGAATGACCAGGACATTGGGAGGGCCTTGACCATCTACTTTCAAATCATGCACAGGTAAGATTGTCTTGCATCATACCCCCAGATTGATAGTTGGCTAAGTCTAGATCCAGATTCAAAACTCCCACAAGATAAGGAGCAATATCTCAATAAGGAAATAAGGGCCAGATGTAGGTCGGTTGGTAACGGCCGAAAATCGGTATTTTCGGCCGTTACCGACCGGTATTTCAGAAATGGTACAGAATCGGTAAATTTACCGATCGGTAAATTTACCGATTCTGTAAAATACCGAATCGGTATTTTTACCGATTCGGTAAATTTGAGATGTAGGTGGGACTCTTCTGAGTCCCACAAGCCTTACAAAATCGGTATTTTACCATCAAATCCAATTTGATGGTAAAATACCGATTCCGGTGTGCATGCACATGTGTGCATGCACACCTCTGCCATATGACAGGCAGACCTGCCCTTGGGGCATGTATGCCTGCCACATGGCACCCGAGCCTGTTTTGGGGGGGCCAGAGGGTGTCAAAGTGACACCCCCTGCACCCTTGTGAAATTCGGTATTTACCGATTCGGTAAATACCGAATCGGTAATGCCCATTCATTCCTATGGGCTTCAAAGCCCATAGGAATGAATGGGCATTACCGATCGGTATTTACCGAATCGGTAAATACCGAATTTCTCCAATTCGGTATACCAGCACATCTGGAATACCTACATACCCACCCCTCAGATTTACCGATTCTTAATTACCGAATCGGCAAAATTCGGTAATTAAGAATCGGTAAATCAATCCTACCTACATCTGGCCCTAAGTTCTGAGGAAGTTCTTAAAGCTATTAAACACTCAGTCACAAGTACTTTATTCGGTTACAATCAAATAACCATAAAAGCATACAGAATACAAAATTAATTTCATTAAAATATACACAAGATTGCGCAAAAGATATTACATTAAAAAAGGTTTTTACAATTAAAAAACAAGAACAAAAGTACATTAACCAGTTATAAATGGGAGAAGTGGGGCAGATGGACTGCATCATGGCTTTAGCGTTCTGTCCTTAGTTAATGATGTTAAACAGAGTTCAACGTATATGCGGTACGGGGGTAGAAGTGATACAATTCTCGTGTTTTTATTTGCCCATCTCCTCTTTATGGCTCCCAGCTACGCAAATATGGAACGACCTGCCTATCCTTAAAATTGACAATTACCAAATCACCTACCATGTTCTTAGGACTATTAAACACTCAAAAAGAGGGAAGGCCCAGATGGTATCCCATCTGAGATATAAAAGGCCTTAGCAGAAGAAGTAGCTCCAGAACTGACCTCCTTATTCAATCTTATATATGTAGACAAAACCCCTATACCTGACATGTGGAATGATGCTACAATTACTCTATTTCTTAAACCAAATAACAATTCCAAAACTTGGAAATCGATCACCGTATTAAACGACCACTCCTGGCAATGCTGGGATCCCAGACGCAAAGCTTGCCGGTATATATTTAACAAAGTAGATGCCAATCTCGTACGACTACTCGTATTGGAAAGTACGAAACTGCCGCCATATTAAAATGGCTTAACATACAGATTCAAATGGTGTTAGAAGAAGGTAAAAGACGTTTGCCATATGTACAATTCTAAACCACCATGAACTCACATAAGTTACAGTGATTAATGTTAATATTAAACCGTTCCTTAATTATTAAGGGTGCAAGTAGCAAAAAACGACTCAAGCAGCAACAAGGTTAAGCTTGTGGGCCTAAGCCACCTGTTATAACAATAGTGCAATACTTGCTCATGTATTGTTTTTTTCTTCGTTGTTCAAATAGAGCCATAAAAATATTAGCGTACGCTGGGGCCCCAGAAAAACCCATAATCACTAAAGACTTGGAAGAGCAGAGTAGCCACTTTCTTTTTAAATTTGGTCATCCCAAATATTTCAAGAAGGTGCGACTCAGGGTTCTGATTGTGGCATGCAAGTTGTGGATACAGGTTAGGAGAATCCTTGCAGTCTCCTATTATTGTCACCTGGCCCCAATTTGGAAGTCCCATGGAACCCCGTTATGCTTAATGGATTCACTGGCTACCCCCCGCATCGAGGCCGAAATAGAAATATGGGGCAGTTGTTGGGGGAAGAGAATGCAATCTCAGGGGACCTTCTTGTTCAAGAAGCAAACAATACACTGTCAAGGTTTAAGTACTTGCAATTTACAAGTTGGGCATGCAAACAACCAGACGTAATCCAGTCCATGGACTGGGTGGAACTAATATGCGACACCAACGCGCAAAAGAAATACATTTCAAACTGGTACTGGATATTGATTCTTGCATAAGATGGCCCTAACATCCTGCCAGAAGAAAGATGGAAGGAAGTTCTACCGGCAGCAGATATACCATCTCTGTGGCAAGTATCTATGGCTACTCTCTGGTCTTTTTTCAGATATGCCCCATTAAGAAAAAAACATCTGTTTACTTCCCATAGGGCGTATTGGTCCACCATGAAATTGTCTAAAATGGGAGAGGAAATTAAGCACTGTCTGAAGTGAGATGAGGTGAAAACGGATGATGTGCATATGTTCTGGCAGCGCCCAGCAGTTCAAATCTACTGGCAAGATGTGGGTACGTTTTTGACTACCCTTATCGAAAGAAGAATAGAGGTACACATACTATTGATAATATTTGGGGTTCTAGAAGATGATGACCTTGTGGAAAGGGCCTGGAAGCTGCAAGAACATATTTTACTCACCCTGATAATTATAGCACACAAAGAAATTTGTATCAAGTGGGTTTCATCCATATCTCTCTTTTGCACAGAATGGTTAACATTAGCTAAACGCATTGGTAGAGTAGATTGCTTAAGTGGGTCACCAAAAAGTATAAAAACCTGGAAGCCGCTAGTTGCATTTGGGTCTGAACCAACCACATAGCAAGATATACATGTCTAAGGATTCAGACACTCGCTTCCAGAGAGAACCTGGGCGGGTGATCCCACTACCTCTTGTAATGGAGCAGAAAGGTACTTCAGGAGTGATGTTGCCCAGCAGGCTGCAGGTTCAGGGCACCAGAACCACATAACACCTGATAATATACCTTTGCAAGTTGTCACATATGAGGACCACAAAAAATGAATTAAAGGAACTCAGCCTTAGGCCTCATTGGAAAAGAAGATGCTTGTTGTAATCTAGTTGTAATAGTAAAGCAACGATTTTGTAAGCATTTACACTTCAGACATGGTAGCTCACTTTGTTCATAGGTCAAAAATTGTATCCCCATGAGTAATGCATATTTTGTGCACAATGCACATCCCCTTTGTGTGCAATCGCCATAAATTTCATAAAATGAATATTTTTGCGGTCCCTCGCGATTGATGCATGATATTCCTCGATTTCTTTGTACGGTGCTTAGAATATACTGTTCTAAAAAAAGAGTAGATGAAAGAATCCAGAAGCCCAGAGTCGATACATTTATTAAGGAAGTTGTTTCCTCTGGTACGTAGCAGATTACTAGCCCCATTGGACGATAATTTGCTTCTTGAAACCACTCTTTCCCAAAAGACATTTCTATACCTGTTTGCTATATTGTGTACAAGTAGAAAACCTGTCCATCACTAGTTGTGAATGTTACACTTGTCATTCTGGGTGTGGTTTCCCCCTAACTCTTTGCTTTCAGACCTCCCGTTTTTACGGATTTCAAGTTTGCTGGCTTAGGGCTCTGAACACGTAACAACTGCTAAACAGAACTGAAGTGCTTGTGCTCTCTCCTAAAATCATGGTAACATTGGCTTAAAGTGTCATTTTTAATTTACTCATAAGTCCCTAGCGAAATGCACTGTATATGCCCAGGGCCTGTGCATTAAATGTTACTAGTGGGCCTGCAACACTGATTGCGCTACTCACTTAAGTAGCCCTTTAGTCATGTCTGAGGCCTACTATTGTTGAGCCTGTGTGTGCAGATTTAAACTGCAATGTGCAATGCTCAAGGCCCCTGATATCCCAAGGATTCATTGTGCAGACAGACAACTCAGAGCATGACATAGGGGCTGTTCTCTCACAACTAAATGAAGTAGGCCTGAATCAACCAGAAGCCTTCAATGGTAGGATGTTACTTCCCCGGTAACATATGTGGAAAGCAATAGAGAGGGAAGCCTTCTGAGTGGTCTGGGCACTGAAGAAGCTAACTTCTGGCTTTAGACAGACCTCAGACCCCTCATACGGTTTATGCATATGAGAGATGAGAATCAAAAACTGTTGAGATGGTCCATCTCCCTGTAGGGAATGGACTTTACGGTGGAACACTGTCCTGGAACAGACCATGCCAATGCTCTACCCAGGTTCTTCCGCCTTCATTAAGAGAACTCCCAAGACTTTGGAGAGTTTTCCCCACTTTCAGCTGGGAGGGGACACGTGTTAGACCTGGCATGCTTGGCATGGTTTCCTTCCAAGTTTTTGCCTTCAGACCTTCTGTTTAGCTGCCATTGCTTTTGATGGCCTTAAGACGTTGTACTCTTTACCCCTGCTAAACAGTGCTCAAGTGCTTGTGCTCTCTGCTCAAAACAGGGTAATAATGGCTTTTTCCCAAATGGCATACTTCATTTACTTATAAGTCACTACTAAAGTGCACTACATGTGCCCCAGGCCTTTAAAATAAATGCTACTAGTGGGCCTGCAGCCTGCAGCACTGATTGTCTCACCTGCTTAAGTAGCCCTTTAGATGTGTCTCAGGTATGACATTACAGAGCATATGTGGACAGTTTTAAACTGCCATTTCAACCAGGCAAAATAAACCTTCTGCCAGGTCAAACCCTTCCTTCATAATACATATGTCACCCCAATGGAAGGGTGGAGTATATTTAAAAAGTTTAACATGTAGATTTAAGTTTTACATGTTCTGGTAGTGAAAATAAACTCCTAACTTTTTTTTCACTACTACAAGGCCCTTCTCTTCCATAGGATAACATTGGAGTTGCCTTAATTCATTTTATAAGTGTAATTTTCAAATGGGAAATGGTCACTGGTTCATGTTTGGTGTCTCCAGGATCCTAATTTAAAATCATAAAGTATGGTGAAGTTGGATTTTAAAATACAATTCTGAAAATGGCACTTTTCAAAACTTGGCATTTTATTGCCGTAGCCATTTAGTGCGTGCAACCTGTCTCTGATCACATTACTAGTTGTGCTTGGCAGTAAGCATGGGCGGATTTTACGAATTGGCAATCCGCGAACTTGCGTATTTACGGATTCGCAATCCGCAAAATCCGCGAACTCTCGCGAATTTGTGGATTTTTTTTGTGTGTGTTCGCAAGGATTTCTGCCAGTTCGCGAGGGTTCTGTACCAGTTCGCAATTGCGAACTTACTTGTCGGCTCGCAACGGCCGCGACTATGTTGTTTCTACATCTGGTTCATCATCACAGGTTCACAGCACCCTCTGTTTCACCACTGCCACCCTCTGGTACACCCATGCCACCCTCTGGTACATCACTGCCACCCTCTGGTTGGTTTATCACTGTAGATTATGGGGGTGAAAAAAAGCAAGCACACCTGCCCTGCTTCAACTGACATGAATTAATTTGGGGTTGAATAATGTGTCACTGAATTTAAACTTCCAGTCTGGCTGGCACCTGCTTCCTTATCTGTAATTTGCTGAACTCTGAAGGGGTCCCTCAGGAAGCACTACAGGGAATGGTTACTAATGATAAGATTGAACTTTTGCACCTGCTGAGTGCTTTCAGTTTTGTCTGTAATTGCTTTCTGTTGCAGTGTCATTTTTTTAACAGGACCTTTGTTGTATACTTGTAGCTATTCTCTGAGCCTGCTGTGAGGGTCAGAGCAGGGTCATAGAATAGTTGCAAGTAGACAAATGAACTCTGAAGGGGCCCCTCAGGAAGCACTACAGGGAATGGTTACTAATGATAAGATTGAACTTTTGCACCTGCTGAGTGCTTTCAGTTTTGCAAAAATCCAAATATCCAGCAGCATCCACAAAAGTAATCCTTTCAGGTCAAGATCCAAATCAAAGTGACCAGCACATGAAGAAAGCACTGGGAGGAGCCTGGTGGACAGGAACAGGAAGTTGGAGACTGTGGGGCACTTCCTTCCTCCCACCCCACCACCCAAAATGGACTCCTTGCAAAGAAAAAGTGCAGGCAAATGTCAACCTGAGGAGTTATTCTGAAAAATATCACAATTTTCAAGGTTTATGCTGCCTGCTGGAGGATTTCTTGTGCGAAATTGCAAATTTTGCAATCTCGCAATTGCGAGATTGTCGCTGCCCGCCGCATCTACGTGTTCGCAAGTATTTACTCCCGCGAAATTGTATAGTATTCTAGTTGGCAAGTGCGACCAAGCAAAAAATCCGCTTCGCACGGATTTTACGAATTTTCGGCAAGTTCGCGGATTGTGAATTTACCGAAAATCCGCAAAATCCGCGAGCGGAACGGATTTTACGCCCATGCTTACTTGGCAGTTTGACTGTCTGTATTCCTCATAGACATCCACATACAATGGAAGCTAGGTGTGACTGGATAGGCCATCACTGGCAGGGGGAGGGAGGAGCTGGACCCAGCCTCACTTACAGCTGAATAGGCAATGCCCTGTCTCCACACACAGGGTTGCATACCCCATGTAGTTAGTCTGCACCCAGGGCAGGGAAGGCAGGGTATCTGTGCACTTCAAAGGCATTCCTCTGGAAGTTTCTCTCCACTTAAAAGGCACAACTGTGTATACAAGAAGAACCTTTGTCAACAACTGTTTAGTACACTTCAGGACCTGTGGCTACTCTGCCAAGAAGAAATGGTGTGCTGCTTTAAGGACTGCCACTCTACTGGACTGCTGCTCTGAAGGACATGCTTCCCTGCTGTGCTGATCTGCTGCCTTCAGTCTTTTTCCTGGCAAAGAAGTGATGGATATGCATCTCTAGAACCCAGTACCCAGAGTGCCTACAATGACTAGTTGGCTGGCCTCCTAATCTGAAGTGTCAGAGACATCACAGGCTTCCATCAATCTTACATCGGCACTTGGACTCTGCCATCTGTGAGTCTACCCTGCTGAGTGGTGCCACCCCAGTCCTGGCCTCTTGGCAGTGAGCCTAACCTGTTTGCCTGCCTCTGTGCATCCAGCAGAACCAATGCATCTCTGTTGCTGAGTTGGTTGGACCTGTCCCAAAGACTTGCTATGCCGCCCCAGCCCACATCACCTTCAGAAACGCAACTGAGAGACGCATCCTCGGCGCAGGTCCTTGCATCTCTCGCCAACCACAGCCTCGACAACGATGCCAGATTCTGCACTACAACTTCGCCACTCTTCAGAACCAATGCATGTGCACCACATCCCTGATGCTTGAGGTCACATTCCAAGCCCTGTCAACAGGATCCTCAATGTCGACACAACAGGACCTTGGACCGCAGCCTCACTGCATCTCCAATACAACGCACCTCCTTGACTGCGTGACACATCTTTGACGATGAGCCATGCAATGCTTCACAAACCAGGATTTAACGTACTCTGTTCAAAGCATCTAACTGAGTCCTTGTAAGCGTCCCGCACTCAATTGAGGTCAGCCTGAACTTGTGACTTTGTCCTGGTGCGGCGCGACCATATACTCCCATTTGTTACTTTACCCCTCTTGGTGCTATTTTCTCTAAAAACTTTAAAAGTCATTGTCTTCGGTTCTACTAATTGGATTTTTGTAATTTCTTTGGTCTTGTTTTATTTTTTAAATTAAGCTCTATTTTACTAACCTGGTGTGGGGTCTATTTGTGTTGTGTTTCCACTGTTTTACTCTTGAAGATTGCACACATACTTTACACATTGCCTCTAGGTTAAGCCTGACTGTTTGATGCCAAGCTACCAGGGGATTGATCAAAGGTTAATTTGGGGTTTGCTTGTGCTTCACCCTGACTAGGATAGTGGTTGCTGTTTTACTATGGCTCACAATTCAGTCAATCAGTAACACCATTTCTAATAGTGGGCTAATGGGAATAGGGTCCAATTTACATATTGGTACAAGCGTTATCAATGTTACTTTGCCAATCAATATTTAGTATGAATATTGGTGCCAGTTCAGAATTGTTCACATAGTGTATCAGTCTTTTGCCAATAAAAAGTATCTGGTTTCTGCTCAAAAGTTTGACTTGATATTCGAAGGTCTTATTCATTTTGCGAGGTTCCTACTCGTACCACGATGCTGTTTGTGAGCCCTGGGTGTTTCTTAACATCCAGGGTGCATAAGTGCGCTACTCAATGTGCCTGTCTGCATCACAACAATCAAGGCGTTGACCACACAAGTTGCCAATAAAAGTGGACAGCTCAGTAACAATACATCAGTTATCCTGCTTCACAAAATTATTTAAATTTAACTAACATATACTAATAGACTTTTGAATTTACAGACGTTGGTTTGCAATTGTAAAAGGATTTACTCACATAAGAGTTTGAATGATGTAATCCACTTAAGAAGTGTTGAGTGTGCACGTAGTGGTTGTTCCAGTGTTGGATTGCACTGTGGGTAAAGCTGGCAGCCAGAAACCTAAATGTTTGCAAGTATTGACAAACACCTATCGACTTCCCTCCCTGTAAAGGTCAAGAAATTAGGGGCATATTAGCAAGAACCTCGTTAAAATTATCGCCGTTTTAGCAGCAGGAAACAGACGCTAAAACTGCGATAATGTACTTGCTAATATGCGTTATAGAATTCCAATAGAAGCCCAGGTTAGAGGTCCTGCACATTTAACCTGGGCTTCTATTGGAATTCTGGGGCATATTATCAAGGACCTGTGTTAAAATTATTGCAGTTTTATCAGCAGGAAACTGCCGATAAAACGGCGATAATGGGCTTGATAATACGCCCTTGTTAATTCTCTTAGAAGCCCATGTTAACACAAGAACATGGGCTTCTATGGGAATTAACAAGGGCGTTTTATCAAGCCCATTATCGCCGTTTTATCGGCAGTTTCCTGCTGATAAAACTGCAATAATTTTAACACAGGTCCTTGATAATATGCCCCTCTATAACGCATATTTGCAAGCCCATTATCGCCGTTTTAGTGACAGTTTCCTGCCGCTAAAACGGCAATAATTTTAACGAGGTTCTTGCTAATATGCCCCTAAAGTCTTTAAGGGCATGAGTAAATCCCTTTTCAGGATGGCAAGTGGCTCAGAACTCTTCCAAAATTGAAGGGGATATAGCTGCGGGGGTTATTCCATGTTTTAAAATAAAAATATTTTCCTGTGGAGAAAAAAGGAACAATAATTGGCAAATGCAATAGGTCTGACCTTGCAAGGTAATGCAGCAGCTTTGTTTTTTAAGATGTATTTTATTTTGTAATGCAAACACATGCGACAAAAAGAAGAAAATAACAACCATGCTATTGTCTCAACACGTTGAACACATGCTTGCACAGTAGCAATGTAAAAATAAAAAGGTAACCTTCCCTTATCATTTTACTAGAGCAGAACGAATGGTTTGCAGGAGGTAGGTGTTTTGTACTTTTAATACACATCACAGGATAATGTTATTCTAATTGTCATAAAGAAAAGGCACTGTTGGCTTTGAATTATTCTGCCAGGAAGACATTGCTTAAATACGCAACGAAAAGAATAAAACATTGGAAGAAAAAAAGCCTTGGAAATGTAAGTATTAGCCATGAGGCCCTGGAAATGAAGTGAATTTCTTTTTAGTCAGAGATGCGTATGTAATCAATAAAACTGCTGCCACACACAGTGCAAGAGAGGAAAAGTGAGCTGAAGTGGTCTGACCCACTCATCCATTCTGCATGCTGCGGTAGGAGGAAGCAAAATGTGAAATACAGTTAATCTGACCACTGGCTGAAGAGGACTGACCTAAAGTCATTCATATATAGTTATTATTTATGAATATTTTTGATATGAGGCTGGTACTACAACTAAACCTGTCTCTAGGCCAGAACTAAAAAGAAATTAAGATGTGCATTCGCTCAGAAGATTTTTGCACCATACATTTACACGTATATGTTTGGCTAGGCAAAAATGAAATTCACTAAAGTTTGCAAGAAATACTCCTATTAACCTGTAAGGTAAAAGATTATTGATGTACTCATGGAAAATGACGTAAAATCCTGAAAATCATATTGTGCTCAAGGGGCATAGCAACTGCATCCTTATGCAGTGTGAAAAGATATCTCAGTGTGCGTAGTTACTTCTAAATGGTGTGTGTTCCTACGTCTGCTACCGCGGGAACATGCCGAAAATGTCCAAGCAGACGCTTTGCTGCCAGATAATCATATCTCTTTTCAACACAGAATATTGGATTTTTGAGCATTGAAATGCAGCACATAACCGTAGTGGAACTTAGCAAATGTGGTTATTTTAATCAGCAGCAGAGTTTGTGGACGTCTTGTCATGCAATAAATGAGAAAGGAGAATAGTCAGGCGAGGAAAAATCCATGTAGAGCCCTGTGTAAGATATCAGCAGAGACTATTTCCCTTATCAAGCACATCAGTGACATTAAACAGTCTGAGGTAGCTTCCAATGAAGGCAGTGGTTTAATAAATGTGCTCCTGTATGCAGGCTTGCTGTCGAGAGTGTCAGAACCTTTAGCAGCAGCGTGGCATGCCTATTATGAAATCTCCTAAAAGATCTCAGTCATGTTTGTGCAAGCATCATCTAACAAGAGCACCTTATCACCCTGCAGTTCTTATCATGTGTCCACATTTGGGACTGCTATGAAATGAGGTGGGGAAGATGGTTTGCAAGCCTGCCGGAATCAAAGTACGTGCGATGGACGAGAGACTTGTAAGGAGGAAAAATATCTTAATTTCTCCTCATTCGTTTTTCTTTCCAGGTGTGCTGCATGGTGTAGCACACATACAAAGAGAATATGCCTCTAAATATTATTTTTGTCCAGGAAGATATCGCTTCCTGCACACAAAAAATCTGGCCCATAACGTAGGCACTTTTCTGCCACGCTGCAAGGGTGCCTACGTTGGAGCTAGGCAGCCACAAGTTTGCAAGCAGTAATACAGTGCTGAACTTCACCATATCTTTGCAAATAATGTGCAGTTCAGCTCTCTCTCTTTCAGCAACTTCCCTTGCTTCACTGCATGAAATCTTATTAATTATCCCACTAAGTGCTCAAATTTGCACAGGTCCCATGTGGGGAGTTCAGGTTCTTCAAGTTTTCCCCAGGCACCTTTAAAAAAAAAGATTATCATTGTATTTCGCTGCAATTTCGGTTCCCCTTGTGATTGAAAATTGAGGATGAACTCCTTGATATTCGATTGAGTCAGCTCAGTTTCACATATAATAATACAGAGAAGGCACCCGGGCTGAACCATTTGTAAGGCCTTTTTCGGCTGTGCTGCCATTTAATACAACTGGAAATCTGGAGCTTCCAGCCCTCTTCAGTTATATGGAGCTAAAACATCTTCAGTGCTACTCTGCACCTTTCCATGCTCCAAACCAGTCCAGTTAATTTGCTACTAATGTCATATATGGTGACACTCACCTCAGCTGGGAGAAAGCTACAGATTAGCTAGGACACACTTACACTGCTGTAAAAATAAGGTAGCTTTTTCAGCCAAGTGTGTTACTTGGTGGCACAGGTGCAGCAGGCATATCACTGTAAACAGCCCCTACACCAGGAGAGCAGCAAAAGACATAGCACACCCACTTCCTCATACCTGGAAAGACACAAAGACTGTGGGTTATTTAGTTATTTATTTATTTATTTATCTAGAATGTATATTGCGCAACAGCTACCCAAAAGGGTTTCCCGGCTAAGATATCTGTCCTAGCAAGTATGGGTTGGGCCTAGAGTAGGTTGGTTGACCTATATTGGGAAGACATGATATACTCAAACTAATCCACTTATTACAAAAGCATTGAAAACTAGATTGACAGCACAGTTACACAACACACACATATCCAATATGGGAGGCTTGATTGTTGAGAATACTTGTGTTACATTACAGAATTACAAGGATAGAGCTTTATGCATCCCACGGGGTATTTTCCTCTATCTCAGGCAAAGAAGCACTCTACCATAGAAATACCAATTGTTCCCCATAGAGCACCAGATTGCCAATGCTAACCATCTTAATCCATACTCCTACATCAGCATGACTGGTAACACGCAGGTACATACTGGTGATCATTAGGATAAAGGATGGATACTGGGGACCACATGATAGATGTGAAGTGGACATGGGATTTGAAATATCAAACCTCCAATGGTCCTTTTGTTGTTTACAAATGAAGGGCGTATTTTCAAATGACAGACATAGATTAATCTGGTACAAGTTCCTCCACAAGAGCTATTACACAAAACTGGGGTTTAGGAATATGGATCTTGATGTCTCCCCCGATTGTAAAAGATGGAAATCCCCAGTGGGAGACCTCATGCATTTACTTGAAATTGTCCAGATATCAAGAAATTTTTGTCTTAATTAATGAATGAAGTAACGAAAAATAGGTCACTTTCAAATTAGAGTGACACCTTTGTGAGATGTGGGAGGGTTATATGACAGACAAATGCATACCTTTACCATGCATGCCATTACTCCACAGTCTTTACAACAAATGCATCTTTACAAGACATTCCTTTCCCACACATATCGTTACCATGACATGCATTATGGAAAGAGCAGGACTTTGGAGCGGTATAATTAACTATTCTAACTCTACTACAAAGCCACTTTCCCCTAAGGCATTCATTGTAATGCTTGCATTGCAATAGCAGCATGTGGTTCGCGCTGCTTTGTAAATACTGTTTCCCATGTGGGAGCATGTTTTGAAGTTGTGCAGGAAATTGACAAAGCTGGTCCTTCACCTGGTCAAGAGAAGAGAAGCATTGAGAAGGGGTATGGGCCTTGCAGAAAGATTTTATACTGGCTTATGGACCTCACTCTGTGTAATAACAAATCTGAGACATGTGAACAGTTTGACCTGGTATCCTAGAGTGGTCTTCCCCTAACCTTATGCCTTCAGAGCTCCTATTTTTACTGACCTTAGGACTCTGTGCAATTTAATACTGCTAACCAGTGCTAAAGTGTTTGTGTTCTTTTCTTAAAACATGGTAGATTGGCTTATACCCCATCAGCATATTGAATGTACTTGTAAATCCCTAGTGAAGTGGCAGTACCTGAGCCCAGGGCCTGCATATTCAATGCTACTACTGGGCCTGAAGCACTAAGTGTGCCCCCAAAATAAGTAGCTCTTTAAACATGCCTCAGGCCTGCCATGCAGTCTGTGGTGTGCAGTGCTAAACTGTCATATCGACCTGGCGAAGTAAAGGAACGAATGAATGAATGAATGGTGGGATTTGTAGAGCATGCAGCTACTGCAAGAGTGTCCCATCACTAGGCTATATGCTCAGTATGGATTATGACATCTAGTCCTGGAATTGGATTTTTTTTTGGGAGAAATATTAATTTATCCACAATGCATTTGAGGGGGAGTGGAAGATTATTCCAGTACCTAGCCGCCACGACTTAGCAGGCAGATCCAACCCACCTTTTCCTTTTTATGACAGGAATGACTAACAAATGTGTTGATTGTGAGCGAAGGGCTCTTTGAGGACAGTAGCCAAAAAGTCAGTTTTGAAGGTACTGGGGACTGGTTTTATGGAAAGCAGAGTGGGCTATCGTGAATGCCTTGAAAATGACTCTTTTTTTTCAACAGTAGGCAGTGAATTTGTTTGCGATAATGAGTAAGGGAAGTGTCTTTGGGGAGCTTGAAAAGCAGTTGGATGGCCATATTTTCGATTTTTTATAGTCTATGAGTTATGTAATCTGGGATTCCGTACAGGACATTTGCGTAGTCCAAACGGACAAGATCAGTGCCTACACAACCATCTTCTGTGCGTCCCATGGGAGGAGTTTGAGGAAATTCCTCAGCATTCTCAAGATCCTGCATGTTTTTTTTTATTACTGCAGTGATCTGAGATTTGAATGATAGCTGTCTATCCACCAGATTTCTGGCCCTTTCAGTGGGGGGACTCGCAACTGGATGGCCAGGCTCCTAGCCAGCCGGATTGGGCATCTGTTTCAAATTGCAGAATCTCTGTTTTGTTGGGGTTGCAATGCAGAGAGTTGGAGTTGAGTTTAACCATTACTGATGTGGCACAAGTTGATAATTTAGATTTGGCCTTGTTGTTGTTCTTGCTGTATGTCAGCAGCAGTTGGGTGTCATCTGCGCAAGAGACTCCCTGGACATCAAAACATTCAATAGGATACGCCAAATTTTAAAAAGAGTGGGGCTCAGGATGGAGCTCTGAGACACTCCCTACTTAATGGTTTAGGCTTCTGAAAAGAATGGCTTGAACATTCAAAGCTAGTTCCCTATGTTCAAGGAGGTATTTTAGCCAGGTCAGAGCGTTTCCTTCATCCCCAATCTGGGCAAGACATTGAGTTAGGATCTCCCAGGGCCAAACCTTCCTTTTTATTACATATAATTCAACCCTAGGATAGGACCTGGACAGTCCAGAGGGCAGTATGCAATGTATTTAAAAATCAGGACATTTTAAGTTTTACATGTCCTGGTAGTGAAACACTCTTAAATCGTTTTCACCACTGCCAGGCCAACCTCTCCATAGGAAAACCTTGAAGTTACCTTATTTTATTTTATACGTATGATTTCCAAATGGGAATAAGTAGGCAGTTTATGTTTGGTGTCTTTGAAATCACAATTTAAAATCCTAACTTATGGTCAAGTCGAATGTGACTTTTAGAAAGTTGGTATTTTCTTGCCTTAGCCATTTGGTGCCTGCAGCCTGTCTCTAAATTACTTGACTGACTGGTGATAGTTGGGCTTTTTGTATTCCTCATAGACAGCCACACACAATGGGGAGCTTAGGTGTGACTGGATGGGCCATCATTGCAGGATGGGAGGAAGGAGCTTGGCCCAGCCCCCATTACAGTTGAATAGACTGTGTCCTGTCGCCATACAAATGACTGCATACTCCATGTAGTTAGTCTGGAGCCAGGGCCAGGAAGGCAGGGCACCTGTACATTTTAAAGACATGCCTCTAGCCATTTCTTCCCACTTCAAAGGCACAACTGGGTATATACACTAGACCTCAGACACCAACACTTCAGTACACTTCTCTACCTGTGGATACTCGGCCAGGAAGAAGTACAAGATATCCACCATCTACAGGAACTTTGAGCCCCAACCCACCAACCTCCTCATTCCAACGGAAGCCTTCCACGACCAACATCTCACCACATGGGAACAGGTCACCACACCGGACACCACAGGCATCATGAACTCCATCCACTTAGCAGCACCCACAGACACCTGTCCCCACCGCCTCTTCAACCTAGGAAGCAATAAAATCTACCACCAACTCACCATCATCCTCAATGCATCTATTGCCACAGCCACATTCCCTGATGTATGGGAACACTCAAGAAATCCTCCACAGACCCCAGTGAACTCCAGAACTACTGACCCATCTCACTGCTCCAGTTACCAGCCAAAGTCCTGGAGAAGGCCATCAACCACCAGCTCACAGAATACCTCAAGAAAAACAATCTGCTAGACACTTCCCAATCTGTTTTCTGAGCCAACCATAGCACAGAGACCACCCTGATAGCCACCACGGATGACATCTACACCCTATTCTACAGAGGATAATCGGCTGCCCTGATTCTTCACGACCTCTCCACAGCCTTCAACATCAATTCCCACCACACACTCATCAAGAGACAGCACCCGATCAGATGCAAAGGAGACACACTTAGATGGATTGTATCATTCTTCGTGGCATGAATGCAGAAAATGTGCCTCCCCCTTCCCCTTGGAACCCGCAAGCACCATCTGCGGCATTCCTCAAGTCTCACCTTTGAGCCCCACCCTCTTCAACACCTACATGATGGCTCTAGCAGACATCATCAGAACCAACATTATCAATATTATATCACACGTCAACAACACCCAGCTCATTCTCTCGCTCTCAGCAGAACCCACCACCACCAAGACCAACTTCCACAACTGCATGACGAACATGGCAGCCTGCATGAAGGACAACTATCTGAAGCTCAACAGGGGCAAGACTGAGGTACTGATCCTTGGTAACCATGCTTCCCTCTGGGACGACATCTGGTGGCCCGCGGAGCTCACCATGCAATGATAGATCAACACATTCTCCTCTGCCTGCTTCCACAGTCTTCACATGCTCTGAAGAATCTTCAAATGGTTATCCACACCCACAAAAAAAATGGTCACACAAGCCCTAATCACGATCCAACTGGACTACAGCAATGCACTGTATGCAGAAACCACCACTGAACTCATGGGATGGCTCTAGATAATACAGAATTCAGAGGCCAGACTGATCCTCAACCTATACAAATGGACCCACATCACCCAACAGCTGAGGAACCTCCACTGCTCCCCATCCATAAAAGATTCCAATTCAAGCTACTGGCACATGCTAAGGACTAGCATACATGAATCACCGACTGAACTTATACCAACCATCAGGAAACCTTTGCTTCATCTCCATAGCCCTTGCATAGGCACCATGCATCCATTATAGCATGATAAGAGCCCAATCCTTCTCCTAACTTCCACCAAGCCATGGAATACCCTTCTCCTTCACCTCTGAACATCACCATCTCCCTCTGATGAACTTCAGGGGGAAATTCAAGACCAGGATCTTTGATGAAGCCCAGCATCCCAGCTCCTGGATACCCTCACTGGTGATTAGCCAAGCTATGCAAGTTCTGTTTGATTGATTGCTGTGAGAGAGAGAGAGAGAGAGAGAGAGAGAGAGAGAGAAACTCTGTTTATTTAGACCGTAGTCTTTAAACACCGAGATCTTATAAAATACAAACACTGTACATACGTATTGGTGTCAAATGAATACACAAATAACGTTTTAAAATCACATAATTACTTTCCAGACCGCCCTGCTTAGTACATCTATAGTAGAACAGTGGCTGCCGTCGTCCCTTCCAACCTCTAAAATTTTAATTATTATTATTTATTTTTTTAAATCAATTAGGAGGATAAAAACCTTGATAAAACAGAAGTAGCAAATCTCCTAAAGTTAAAAAGTTCTTTACATTTATCATTCTTCATTAGCAGCAATAGATTAGACAATTAGAATAACATTTCTTTGGTCATAAGCCTTTAGCTACTGAGTGGGGGGTGTTTATAATTAAATTCATCACTAACATTGCTTAAGTTTTTCCCCTAACAAAGCAATTTACCTCTCTCATATAATTTCCTAATGCAATTGCAATATACAGATTTGCCATTTCTATCAATAATGCAATGGCTTGTTCTCGAGACCTTATGCCATATTTTATAAATAGTGGCCGTAAAAATAGTTTTCTCGCTTCTACCGTCATAAGGTAATCTACCAATATATGCAATATATCACACTTTGTCCCCAGCCCACATTTGCATAGCCCATCGGGGTATAGCATTTCTGCTTTTAATCGCCCCTCCATTAGCTATGGGTTGGTGCCAATTCGTATTTTCAAAATTTCATATCTGTGTCCGTAGTTAGGCAAGGTTTCTAGATACGGATACCATGCATCTTTTTCCCACACTTTTATCAAGCATTGGACCAACCTTTTGTTTCTTAGGTATTCTAGGTCCTGGTTCCTTGATTGCTCCATACCTTGTGTTCTAAGTAGACTCTAGAAAAAGGCAACATCTAAAGGATTCTGGTTTGCTCTCACACTTAGACTCCCTGTAATCTCCTTAATTTTCCTTCTCGTTTCTATTGCCCATTTAAGGCTGCTATGCCTGATTTCCTCACTGCACTAATATGAAACCTTCTGTGCGCCCTCTTGGGATTGGCATTTCCAGAATCTTGCCAGGGACATTTGGGCCTGGATGTTCCATGCTATTGTTCCTGTCTCTATTCTAATTGCATGTATCATGGCTGCCTTGGGTAGGGACAATAGCATTTTTAGTGCCTTGCCTTCCTCTCTGTCCCACTCTCCTTTACCACTGAGAAGTAGAACTTCTGCTCCCTACAGTACTTGGGGCAGGATCATAGCTTCATAAGCTTTTAGCAAAGGTTTGTGTGACATGGCTCCATAACCTTTATTGAATTTTTTCAGGCCACACATAGAGGACGTTGCTTTCGCTTTTTGGGCATCCAAATTTGTCCCCCATTTTGAGGAGCTTTCGAACCATAACCCTAGGTATTTATATTCCTTTACAGATTTGAGTTTCGTTTGACCTAGGTACCAGTTAAAGCTTTTAGACTTTTTACCAAAAGTCAGAATCTTCGTTTTGTCCATATTTACCACTAAAAGTTTAGCCTTACAGTATTCACTAAAAGCATTTAGTTTTCTCTGTAGGCCTAGTTCCGTCTGATCAATGATCACAAGATCATCTGCGTACAGCAGGCTTGCTACCTTCCTACCACTCATTCTGGGGCTCGCACTTCTTTCCACTTCCAGTGCCGCTGGTAGTTGCTGTTGATTGCTGTGCCTACTGAAAGTTCTGCCACTCTGGACTGCTGCTCTGAAGGAACTGCTGTCATGCTGTGCTGACCTGCTGCCCTCTTGCATGGATTAGAAGGACTGGACCTGCTCTCTTGAAGGCAGAATACAGATTGGCTCCAAGGGCTAGCTGGATGGGCTCCTGATCTAAAACCTCAGGGGCCTAATAGGCTTCCAACAAGCTTGCACCTTCACTTGGACTCTGTCATCTGTGAGTGTACCATGCTATGTGGTACTAGCCCAGTCCTGGACCCATGGAAGTGGACTTAAAGTTCTCTGACAGCCTCTGTGGATCCAGCGGAACTGACTTAGCTCTCTGCTGCTCAGTGCAACCCTGAGCAGAACCAATGCGTCTTCACTGCTACATGGGTTGGGCATATCTCAAAGACCTGCATCACCACAACAGTCCACAAAGCCTTTAGAACCACCACTGCGTGCTGCTTCCTAGTTGCAGGCCCTTCCATCCTTCATCATCGGAACTGAAGCATCTCCCCGATTGTGTTCTGCATTCTGAATGAATGAATGAAATGAAATTTATATCGCGCAACTAAGCCCGTAGGCATCAAGGCGCCTAACAAAGTGAAATCAAAAAGGCAGAAACCAAGCTAAGGATATGCTATGGCAAAAAGCCATGTCTTGAGGGCCTTTCTAAAGGCCTGCTTTGAAGGAAGGGTTTTAATGTCAGAAGGCAGAGAGTTCCATAGCCTTGGGGCCAAGGTTGAGAAGGCTCTGCCACCCCACCTAGCTCTACGGACACGGGGGATGGATAGCAAGGCTTTATTGGCCGAGCGCAGGGATCTGGAGGGGGTGTAAGATTTTAGCAGATCCCTTATGCCTCCTGACTTGTTCGAGGCCAGGGCCCCATAGATCAAGCAAAGGGACTTGAACAAGATCCTGGCCTCGATTGGAAGCCAATGCAGTGCTTTCCTGGCAGCCGTAGCAGAAGCCCGCCTGGGCAGATCTAATACAAACTTTGCAGCCGCATTCTGCACCATTTGGAGTCGCGTTCTAAGACTCTTGTTAATGCCAAGGTATAGGGCATTACAATAGTCTAGTCTTGAGCCTATCAGTGCAACTACTATTTGCTTTCTTGCTAGGGGGGACAGGTAATGTTTTATTTTCCTCAAGATGTTTATTATGCCACAGCAGGTGGAAATGGTCCTGCTTACTTGCTGGCCCAGCCCCAAATGAGGGTCAATCATGACTCCTAGGTTTCTAGCCAGAACAGTGGGTGTGGGGCACACTCCCAGGGATGGAGGCCACCATTCCGCTGACCAAATATTCTCCTTGCCTCCGAACACCAGAATTTCGGTCTTCTCGCCATTAAGCTTCAATGAATTGCAGATCATCCATTGAGCCACTGCCTCCATACAGTGTCTAAAGTTGGAGGCAGCCGAGATGACTGGTTGGGCGAGAGACATCATTATCTGCGTGTCGTCGGCATAGGAGACTACCTCCATCCCGTAAGATCTAATAAGCCTGGCAAGTGGGGTCACATAGATGTTGAAAAGGGTCGGACTTAAAGCCGACCCCTGTGGGACCCCACATTGCACAGGGAGGGATGGAGATAGAAACTCCCCCAGCTTAATTCTCTGTTCCCTCTGGCCAAGGAAGGAGGATAGCAGACTAAGTGCCGGCCCCTCCACCCCTATCTCCCTCAGCCGAGATGTTAACACTGAGGAAGACAGGGTATCAAACGCAGCCGTAAGATCCAATAGGATAAGGAGAGTGGTCATGCCCTTATCCACCCTGGTACGGATGTTGTCAAGCACCGTGGTAAGGGCCGACTCCGTGCTATGCTCTCTCCGAAACCCATGCTGCGAGTGATCTAAAAGGCCAGAGGTTTCCAGGAAAGCAGCCAGATGCTGGTTGAGATGGATTTCCAACATCTTTGCTGGGGCTGGGAGCAGCGAAATAGGGCGGAAGTTTTTAAGAACGCCCGAGTCCAAAGTAGGCTTTTTTAGCAGTGGTTTAACCACCGCTCTTTTCCATTGTGGCGGGAAGGTCCCCTCTCTCATTGCCCCATTCATAATCTCTAGCAGCCGGGGCAGGAGAGTCTCCTTACATTATTTTAGAAGTTTTAAGGGGCAAGGGTCTAGAGGGGACCCCGACCTGGTCTTTGAAAGGAGAACTTCAAGTTCCATCAGGGAGAGGGGGGGAAAGCTGGAAAGACACCCTAACGGTATCTCCTCCAAAGATGTTAGTAGAGGGACCGGGACGCTCGGAGAGGAAGATAATGCCGACCTCTGAGATTCTAAGGCCGAATAACTGTCCACAATTTTTGATTGAAAAAATTGTGCGACATCATCACAGAGCCGCTGTGAACTAACCACGGGGTCCGGTATTTTCAAAGTGGTGAGCGTGTCAACGATCTTAAACAGCTCTTTAGGCGAGGAGAGCGAGGAGGTCAACGAGGTAAAATACTCTTGTTTAGTCCTTATAACCTCAGTTTTATACTCTTTTAGGAGGGATTTATGGCTATCCCTCTGTCGCGGATCCCAGCTAGTCCTCCACAGGCGTTCCTGTCTTCGAACTCCCTGTCTAAGGAGTCTTAATGATTCGGAAAACCACGGCGCCGAAGGGCTTTTCCTCGCGGAGTAGCAGAGGGAGGCAGGGGCCAGATCATCAATGGCAGTTCTAATAGCAGTATCAAATCTGTCTACTGCTTTCCCTACGTCCTCCTCTGTGGAAATCAGCCTACTAGGCAGTCTAAGGACAAGCATTTCATTAGAAATGTTTTTGAGGTTGCGTCTCACCTCCATTTTGCTTGGCTGATTTCCCTTACTCTTGACAGCCGGGGATGTTAATTCTAAAGGAATCGCAAAATGATCCGACCAGGAAAGAGGGATAGGAGTCCCGGTGGTAAGCCGGGGGTCGTTAGAGAAGACCCCATCAAGCACGTGGCCTGCTTGATGGGTGGGATCATTAACTAGTTGCTTCATCCCACATCCGGAGAAAGTATCCAATAGGGACATAACATCCTTTGACTCCAGATTTTCCAAATGGAAATTCATGTCCCCCAGGACAGTAAAATGCTCACAGCCAAAGTGTGGCTCTAACATGTTGAGCATGTGTTGGCTACAAACTGTCCTGGTACCCGGTGGCCTATAGATGAGAAGGCCTGTGAACGGAACTGCGTAAGGTCCGTTGATAGAGAACTGGAGGGCCTGAAAGGAGCTTAGCGGTGTGGAGAGAGGGATGGTGTGGCAGGAGAAGCAGTCTCTGTAGAGGATGCCCAGCCCTCCCCCAACACGTCCCACTCTGTCCTCTCTCACCAGCAGGTAACCATCAGGTACTGCTTCAACCAGATCCGGTCCCGAAGAGTCCTTGGCCCACGTTTCTGTAATAAAAACCCATGCGGGTTGTCTAAACAGAACGAAATCCTTGAAAGCAAGATTATTCTTAATCAAGGACCTCGCATTTATGAGAAACCCCTGATCGTTCCTCATCAAGATTCCTGGTTCAGTATTCAGTGCTAGCGGTATGGAGGCCGCCAACTTCCAACACCCAACTTCACATCGCAAGCCCGATTGATGGAATCCTCAACAATGATACAGGTCCCCATGCTGTGGCCTCTCTGCATCTCAGAGCTAATGCATTGCTTCCGCTGCGTGACGTATCTTCGACGCGGATTCTAGCATAGCTCCACAAACCAGAATTTAAGCTACTCTGTTCAGCGAGCCTAACTGGGTCCATGAAGTTGGCCTGCGCTCCATGGGGGCCAGCCTGTTATTGTGACTTTGTCCCGGTCCGGCACAACCAGATATCTACAGTTGGCACTTGTCTGATTTTTGGTGCTATTTTCCCTAAAATCATTAAAATCGCAAATCTCTGGTGGCATTTCACATAATTATGCAAAAGAAAATTAAGAGAATTTCACACACTCCTATCCAGAATCACCCATGGGGTAAAAACTGTTTCCACCTGCAAAATGTAAATAGGTTGAACCCACAAAAATTCTGAGGTGATAATTCCAACCCTCATACCTGCCCAGAGGGGACTGAGGTCCAAACACGAAGGTTACAGCGAAAGCTGACCAACTGAGAAAACCAACGCACTGGTTTCAACTAAGGAAATATACGCAACAAACAAAGTCCCCTAACAGAACCCCTTTGAGGGTTGGAATTATCACCTCAACAAATAAAGAGCGACAAATTGAAGAATAGCCTTGAGAAAGTCATGGGTTACATTCCCATAACGACGAAACACGTCTTGGCTGTGACGTCTCCTGAAATTAAACAACATCAACGACAATCCTGACTAAAAGGATCTGAATTATTTATGAATGAATGACTGATGTATGGTGGAAACATGTATACTGCTTAAACTAAAAATACAAAACGTGTGCTAAGGAGTCTTAAGTATTGTGTGGCCCTGGCCAAACTAGAAGAGGGAGTGTGGTTCTCTTCTCCTTGTAGCACCGTCCTAAGAAATATCTATCTATAATCACTTAAGGTGGATATTCCCTTGTGGCGCCATAACCTAGAAAAATACCAGTAGCCGAGTCCAAGTAACCCTAGGAGTTCAGCTTGCATAGTTTTGGTAACTATGCACAGCGCGACAACGCAGACTTACAGT
Source organism: Lissotriton helveticus (assembly GCF_964261635.1). Classification (NCBI taxonomy): domain Eukaryota; kingdom Metazoa; phylum Chordata; class Amphibia; order Caudata; family Salamandridae; genus Lissotriton; species Lissotriton helveticus. Next base: position 532,000,191 of record NC_136065.1, read on the forward strand.
TTTTGTCTCCTTTGCGCACTCAATCTGCATGTTCGCACACGCGATAACGACTTTTCGTACAGTTTGCGATGCTGAACACTTCGACTTTGCAATCTGGCGAACAATATCTCTCGAGCTGCATAAAACCTTCTCTAAAATGATGATTTTGTTAATTTTGCTATAGGCCTGCATTGTCTGACTTCTCTTTCTCTTCATGTTGTTCTGGGTGTCCAGGCTATGTGGTGGCAGCCATTTTGTGGGACATTCCACTGTGCTTTTGCCGTAGGCCTCCAAACTTGTGGCCTATTCTGCCATTAGGCCCAGACTCCCAGAGGTATTTATCGGGGGTGCTTGATGTAACTGTTTGTATTTTGACTGTTGAATTTAAACATAATTTTGGGCATGGATGGCATTGGATTGAATTCCAATATGTGGTTTTTGGGGTGTAGTTAACTTTTTGGATGTGTGTTAATAAATGCCTTTGTTGCATGTGTATGTGTTGTTGTTGTGTAACTATCCAACCTTTTTAGCCATGCAGATTTTCTTTTTTGCATTAAAGCTGTGTTGTGTAACAGGCATCCTTTGTCTGGCCATATAGGGATATAGGCCTGCTTGAGTTCATTGTTTTCCGAGCCTTGCCCTTGTGCCTGTGATGAGTGACCATGAGGCTTGGGGCCATTTTGTGGTGGTAGTAGTAGTGTTCTGTTTATGCCACATAGGCCTGTGTGTCTGTCCATTGTTCCTCTTGGCTTACTGCTTCCATTCCCATTGGCAGCTGCAGGTCCCTGATGCTGCATCCATCCCACATGATGCACAAATTAAGGCCAAACAGGTTCCACTTCCGCTACATTTGTTTTTTTGTTCTTTGCTCTGCTTACTCTTCCTGAGAGTACACAGTACACTAGTAGTAATTACAATTAAAGAACAACAAATTCCATGTTTGACTGATGTTCTTCTTGCTTTTTTGTTTTTAGGTGCACAAAAGACTGAGAAGGAGGTGTCTGTCAGCATCGCCCGTTGTACTGCCAGACAGAAGTCCTGCTGTTGTACGCGATGTGACGTGTGGTGTGACCTGACCAGACATCTCTGCAACTTGTGCAACTGAGTGCTGCTGACATCTGAACAAGATGGGCCCAAAGAAAGCAGGTACCAGGTCCTCCAAGACCAAGAAAGTTGCAGAGAAGAAGGAAGAACAGAAGAAGGAAGTGACACTTAAGTCTGGTGTTGACCCCAAAACCTTTTTTGGGAAACCATAAATTACGCCTGCAGCAGTGTTGTCCGGGGGCAAGCTGGGGGCAGCACCTCTGCATCAGTGGGCCCAACTCACCAACTCAGGCCCAAGCAGATGAGTGTGGAAGAGGAAGCCAGCCTAATGGTGGAAAACAGTGATGCTGAGCCTGACCTATCTCAAAGTAGTACACAATCAACGCAGCGGGGAACACAGAAAATAATAGGTGAACAACAACAGCTGCAACCACCGCCCCAATAGTCGTTGTTGTTGTTCCTCCTGAAGTAGGGGCAGCTCAGAAAATTGAGCCTCATGCAGAGGAAGAAGAAGAGGAAGCCACTCATTCCGGAGATCCATTGTCTTCCAAATCCCGAGCAAGGGAAAGGAGGGTCAGTCCATCGAGTTCTTCGTCAAGCATCCCTTCTGATGATCTAGATCTCACTTGGGAGCCACAACAACCTGAGCATGAGAGGGAGACACAACCCAAGACCAGGTTACGGAAAATGAAGGTTCCAGAAAGCCTTAGATTTATGGAGGTCGATGTAGAACAGCAGGATAATGATGATATTGATATTGACCAAGTCATCACGAACATCACTCCCGGCCCGAGGACATGGAGACCAACATTATTACCCAATCCAGAATGGCTGTGACTAGGAATGTAGCATGCATACCTCCAACACAGGTAACACCAACACTGCATTAACATTGTTGTTCAAGACTTTCTGAAAAATGAAAGCAAAGTCAGCAACTTACTGACCACCTGCAGAAGAATATGCACACATTTCAACTATTCTTTTAAAGCCAGGAAGCAGCTGAGGGTCATTCAACGTGAGCAGAAAATGCCAGTCAAAGCATTCATGCTGGAGGTGCCAACACGTTGGAACTCAACTTATTCCATGCTTGATCGTCTGTTTGAGTAGTACATACCACTTAATGCTTATGTCATGATAAGAAGATTAGGGGATCCTACTGTGAAAGACATGACCGTTGAGATGGCCAATGGTACCTCATAAAATGCCTGACAGAGATGCTACTTCCTTTTGAGGTCTTAACACGTGATGTCAGCAGGGAAGACTGTACTATGGGCAAAGCTATGCCATTGTTGTACATGCTAGAGCAACAGCTGAAGGAGGTGTCTGAAACGTACAAAGGTGTGGCTGACAAAGTAGACGCATATTATTTGGCGGGCACCTTAGCCGTTCGCTTATCTGAAAAGGATTCAAAATAACATTGTGTCACGTCGACATTACATTACTGCCACACTTTTGGATCCACAGTACAAAATATTTCTGAGCAGTAATGCAGTAATTCCTTTTTCAAAAGTGGATGTTGCCAAGTACAAAACTTTGATAGCTGAGGAAGCCACTGATTTGGAAAATGAACGGCTCTTATTTAGAGGCCTGCCACCCCAGGGCAGAACAAGTACTACAGAGCATCCAGAGTCAAGTTCTACTTCAGAGCCTGAGAGCAGTGCGTTTGCCTCCAAGCAGTCACCAACACTACCAATAACATCACCAACAGCAACACAGGATCATCAGCCCCATAAAAAAAAATGGTAACTGATTGGTTTCTATGGAATGGGTTTGATAAGTCCATTGCTAATGCAAAGTCAAAAGAGGCCAAGCAAATCGGAGCACCCCTGAACATTGAGCGGATGGTCCAGGCCTATCTGGATGACACAACAGAAGTCTTCATGGAGCAAAGCTCATTGGTGTATTAGTATGGGAAAAGAAGCCAATGGCCATTGCTCAACAGGCTGGCGATAAAGTATCTAGCTTGCCCTGTCGCAAGATCTCTTCTGAGCGTGTTTTCAGTGCTGTTGGTGCCATTGTAACTGTGAAAAGAACCAGTCTCTCACCCAAAAGCGTGGAGATGTTAACCATGATCAAAATGAATCAGCACTTCATACCACCGGAGTACAAAATCCGTGAATCACAGCAGGAAGAGGAGAGCGACTTCGAAGACATAAGTAGTGGGTTACATGACCTACTTCTGTCCAAACCATCAGAGTTTGAGGACGAGCTCCTCTTCCCTGACAACTAGGCTTTCAAATTGTTACTTTCTACCTTCCTTTATTTGTGTGTGTATCTGTCTTTCTGGTTCAAATCAAATCACAACAAATCACAAGTCTCCTATTTCTATTTTCCTATCGGAGTTGCACGTCTGTGCATTTAACTGTCCATTCCACTCCTCAGAGTCTTGCTCCATCTTCCTGACTCACCCTAAATACATTTCCATCAAGCTAGACATTAGGTGGAGATGGAGAATAGTACGATAAATGTTGCCTCTAACAGTCCATCCATAAGAAGTGAAACGTACGTGACTATAGCTATCTTCTGTTTTGTTTCCGAGCCGAAACTCATCACTGTCCTAAGGCTACCGCCTCTGTCTGCAGGCATCCACAACTCTTCACTGTCAGAACTTGAGCAGGCATCCAAAAGTAAACTCATCACTGTCAGAAGTCTCGGCATCCGATCTGACAGCCAAAGAGAAGAGCAAGACAGGTATGATTAATGAATGATGCCATGCATTGCATTGGATGCTTGCTGACTATACTAGTTAATCTACAAAGTAAAAGTGACTCAACTGACAGGTAATGTCTCCTTGTTGTTTAATAACCACATTGTACTCCTACTACTGCAGGTGCGGACTTAATCGGAGTCACTCACTACAGACTGAGTTGGTGTTGGACAACACGTGCCACACCATGATGATGATGACCATACTATCTTTGCACGCAGTCAGTCAGTTGGATCGGAGATGACTGATGGAATAACTGCGTTTCATGAACTGGCATGAAAGGTAAGCACAACAGTTCAACAAGAACCACAGCAGACCTAGGCTACATGTCTGTGTAGTGGTGGAGTCGAATAGTGGTATGACTGACAGTGGCGCATTGATTTAGTCACTTGATTTGGAAAATGCTAGGTTGCTGTATATGCCTTTTGTCTGGCTCTGTCAAAATTTATTGTAAATGGAGGTTGGGTCATGGCCCGGTATCGTGGGCCTGTTCTGTGCTGGCTCTTGTCCTGTTGTAGCTTAATGCTGTGTATGCTGTGTAAATAGAGTAGACACAATGTATCCAAGCCGCCTCAGTCTGAAAGTGTTCTCGCTCAAAAGTCTTGTCTTCTTGCAATACACCATAATTGATGCTTTTTTAAAACTCTTTTTTTTTCAATACCCCTTTTGTTTTTCCATCTACGCTTACAGGCCAGCCTTTACCCAGCGCTAATATACTGGGAGCAACAACTCACACTTACCTTACCAAGCCACATCAGGCAGGCAGTGGCACCCAAGAATGATGTGCAGAGTGTCCATGGAAGGGAGGACCAAGATGAATGACGAGATGCAACTCCACAATTGGACCTGGATAATACAGTAATTTTAGTATCATATGCATCATTCGTCTTTTGAATAATTTGAATCCTTTTTTCTCTTCAATCATTACGACGATCTATTGTTGTGTTGTTGTTTGTTTGCTAATTGATCCCTACAACTATTTTTTAATGTTTTTTTCTAGCTTTAAAAGTAAGCCCGGTACAGCAGGTAATTTGGGTCTCTCTGAGGGCAAACAGGCAAGGCAAGGCAAATTTCATATAATAATGCTGCGCTGTACTGTCTAATTGTGTAGTAGTAGTTAGTAAGTACTACTCATTAGCCATCAAGTTATGTTCATCATGCATGCATTTCCTTTTTCTCCCTTCATAGATTTATTGGATAGGGAATCATCGTGGTCTTCAAAGATTGTGTTTTACTTTTGTTGTGTCCATGCATACTGTTTTTCTTTGTCAAACCTTTCCCCAAAACCCCCTTCCCATCCATTCATCAAACCCTAACCCTCTTCCCCCGGGCTGTGTGATTTATATTGAGGTGTGATGTGACTACATTAAATGTACACCAACAATTGATCACACGCTTGCTGGAGCAGATGTGATGAAAGCAACACTAATTCCATTTCAAGGCAGGGCGAGGATCTTCTTCTGCTTGCCCACCCATGGTCAGTCTATGAACAAGCCAATTATTTTTCCAAAGGGATCCACCTAATACATCACAATTAATTGCCGGCATTGATTGGATTCATCATCAAATTCATCATCCTACCACACAGCAGTAAAGTTTATGAATTATTATTGTGTTAAGTCACTCACTCGACACAATTACAGTTTATTATAACTTCTTAACTTCTTGTACTAGGCTGTCCCCGCCACTATTATGTTATATTTTACTTTAGCAGTTGCAATATTGTTTGTTTGGCAGTATTCTTCTGTATTGTACTTTACTTCTTTCTACTACTCCTCCCAAAGTCTCTTTCAGGCAAGTGACTGTCTCTTTTTTTTTTTTGCAAATGCTAGTGCCAGAGTCTACTACTACCACCACAACCATGTCATCTCCATTCTCTTGGGAAACCATGCAGCCATTGCTGTGCCGAACGTAATCATCACCAATCACAGGTAAGATAAGTTTGCTGGGAGGTATAATGGCCTAGGAGGAGCGACTGACAGTACTAGTAGGACAAATATAACTCAGTGAGGGGTACTGCATCTATCTGTTTGCGTGTTACAAAATTGGCAGATTATTTAAATCCAACACTGGCTGCTACCCTGCAGCAGCAAGAAAACCATGTGATGTAAATAAATTCGTAAAACAGTAACCCCCCACAAAACACTGACATTGAATGTGTAAGTATAAATAAATAGCATTTATTTCCCTAACAAAAATAAACTATCCCACACCTGACCCACTCCTCTCCCTAACCCCAACCAGTGTCCAAAACAAAAAAGTCCAAACAATGTCCAAAAAACCCCAACACCCAATTTCCACCCACTAACAAAAGTAATAAAAAAGGGGCAAATTAACGGGGTCCTTCTACATTCGGGGGACTTTTAGGTGTTTGTCCACCTTGATCTTTACTTGCTCCTCTAACTGCTCCTCTAGCTTTGCCACCCAGGAGAATTTTGAGGCAAAATGCCCTGCATTTGCACTTGCATCCAGGGTGGAAGGCAGCAGTGCTTGAAAATGTGCGGCGGTGGGCAGCTGCCTGACCGCGGCACTGTACTACTGGAGGCGGGGCCTGACTGGGGCCCTGGGCATTGGAATAGGCTGCAGCTGCAGCCGCCTCCTCCTCCTCCTTCTCTGCCTGAGCCACCAGCTGACGGTACCCTTGTCAGATGGCCTCCAGTTTCCGGCGCCTGGCCCTGGCTACCAACTCCTTACGCGTTGGTTTTTCATGGGAAGGAGGATCTATAAAGAAAGAAACAGAATTGTAACCAATACTGTTAGCAAAACAGTAACACAAAATTAATTCAACACATAGTGGCACAGTAGCACTAGGAAGCGCAGTACATAACATTTGTGGTAAGTATCTATCCTCCCACTTCCTCGGCCCCTAACATTTGTTGGAGTATTTTTCAGGCATTATACTTGCCCTAGTACTAAGGACTCCAGTACACAGAATACCAGTCTTTTTCTTATCTCTAAATTAGCTAAATAACATAACCTTGTTGTAGCCGGCATGCCAGCTCAGTCAGCTAAGCTTGCACCCAAGACAAACATACAAGTCAATACGCAAACTCTCTCTACTCTTTTGCGCATGTTACCTCACAGCTTGTTGCGCAGTAAGACGCCTTTGAGGCCACATGAATGTTGCGTACAAGTGAAGAGGTCGAAAATAAAGCCACTTTTTTATGGAGTTTGGTTAGTCCCAATTGCTTAGCCACAATGTTACACTTTTTGGCATGACTGCGAAATGCTTGCATGATTGCATGATACTGTCTAACTTGCACCATTTTTCTCATAATAGGCAGAAGATTCCCTTCTACAAACCAGAGATTTGCAGAGCTTACGATGCATGTAACCAGTATTTCTACGTTCAACGATGAGGGGTCTCCCAGAATTCACACAGATCTTTTGTCTTCTATCTTGCACTTGCAACAAATGTTTACTGTTTTAATATTATGCATTTTGCTGTTGAAGCTGGCTGTAGTAATTTCATGGAACAACGTACAAAGCTTGTTATTTGAAAATAAATAAACCTTTTGAACTTACATAGACTCTGTGGTATTTGCTGTGGTATTGTAGACTTACACGAGTGAGTGAGCGAAAGGGTGCTATGTTCTGGGTTGTGTAATCATTGGGTCTCTTCGTGTGGGGGCTCAGGACCTAATGAGACACTATAGCTAATCAGTCAGGGGAGTGTGGGTTCTGAGTGAGGTGTGAGTAAGGTCCAACCTCCCATCACCAACATCCTATTTTCTTGTGCATAGATCTGTATGTGACTGTCAGAATCCCCACAACAGTAGTAGCATGCACTACTATGCTAAAAAAAAATACTAGTCAAATATCTGATTGGGTATTTTGTTGGTGGGAATTGTCAAAGCCTCAAGATTAAAGAGGACAACCCAAAGGACAGGACCCAGTGGCTAGAGCTATTGGTCAATCTGAGTTTTATTCGAAAGAAAATCTTAAATAAAGAGTGGCCAACTGGGCAAGCTCAGCTACAGACGGACTAATAGTAGTAGTACTGAGAGTCATAGCAGAGGCAGTTGGAAGGAACTTAAAGGCAGGGATAACCAGAATTTGGAAACAGATAGTCAAGGTCAAAGAAGCTTTTCTAAAAAAATGTAATTAGGAAGTGGAACCGTAATTAATAGTTCGGAAAAATAAGGTGCAGTAAAAGTTAGGGAAATATAATTGTTAATATTAACCACTGGAAGACTTACTGGGGCCAGCAGCAGGGCCCTCGTTAGAGGAGCTGTCCTCTGGTGAATGTCCCGCTGACTCGGACCCCGTCTTCTTGCCCCTGGGTGGTACTGATCATGTAAGATATAATAAAGAAAGAGACAAACAAAAATGAGTGCTGTGAAACAAATAAGTCATTTTAAAAAACGCCCAAAAACATTTTAGGAAACAACAATTGCAATAAAATTGACCTATCTAATCAGATCGACTACTGGCTTGCAGGATTCACGGACCGTCTACCTATTTACGAACACTAATCAAATGTTCCATAATCATTCTGATTCTAGAATACTAACGAAGCCTAAGTACCACCTGACCTAGACCACCTATTCCCGACAGGTCAATTGTTCAGTAAGTCTGCATTTCCATTTTATTTTTGCCTTCAAAAATGCATAGATGAGATGGAGGACACATGCATAAATTTGTGCATACATCAAATTGCTGGTTGGTTGTTTGTGATGTTGTTCTGCTACTGACTGACACTGCTAAGCCTACCACTCACTAAGCAAACTACAAAAAGGTTCTATAGAGCTAAGCAACACTCAGTGACAGAGGAGGCGTCACGCAGACCGTAAAAAAAAGAACTAATACTAACTAAACCTAGTATCCATCCACCACTATTTCACAGGAGGACAATGGAAGGACCAGACTCTCTCTAGCAATAGCAGTAACTAACTTTTCCAAAGTAAACTCTAACATTAATCAGCACAAGCTAGCGCAAAGTTGCAAACAAGTAAGAGTAGTACCATGCATCTATGTTATACAATCACAGAAGATTTTGAACCGTACTTTACTTGCAAAGTAAGCACCAGTAATCGTGTAATTCATCAAAAAATTATACACAATACTTACACTACTATATATTAGCTACTCACCAAGCCCCACAACCTCTATACCTAGCAGGTCCAACAGGTCCTGCTCCCAGTCCAGGATGTCTGACCACCGGTGGGCCAGCTGGTTGTGGGTGCGCCAGATCCCTGAGCAGCAAAACACTTCCCGGCGCACCTTCGCCCACCGGCGGTGACGCTCCTGGGTAGGGTATCCAGAGTCTGGCCTGCCGCCTGCTGCCAGGGTCAAGGGGAGGTGGCGCTGGATAAAAAAAAACAAGGGGCGGCCACCTCCACCTTGCTGAAAAGTTGCCGGGCCTGCACCCCTGCAGGGCGCTTTCTGCCGCAAGGCAGCCGGCTCTTGGGCGCAGGCGCCTTGCCCTTGGAGCCGGTATTGCCGCCCATGGCCATGGTTCTGGGGTGGAGGCAGAAAAGAAAAGTTAGAAGGAAAAAATAAAGTTAGGGGGAAGAAGTAGGAGCATAAAGAAAGAAGTAATATAAAACAGTAGAAAAGTTAAAAAAATACGGTAAAAGTAGAAATAAAATGCAAAATAAAAACTTAGGGACAGAGAGAGATAGATGATGAATAAAAAAAGTCAGAAAACAGTGTAAAAAACTAAGGATTGCAAAGATTAAGTAAGGATAGAAAACTAGGCCCAGAACCATTGCATAGAGTGAAAAAACTAGATGGCCACGCCCATCGCGACTGCGTGGATAAGTTTGCACAATATTTTCCCGCGAGCACGCGATAATCGTCGCAAACAAGTAAATCGCGTTCCCGAACATGACATGCGCATTGCGAACATGCTCTGCGAGACCCGGAACAGGAAATAAGGAATTGCAGGCTGGACAATTGAAAAAACAAGATGGCTGCGCCCATAGGTCACCGCATGGGTAAGTTCACGAGATACTATCCCCCGAGCACGCAAACAGCACCCCGAAAACGCACAACGCGCTCCCGAACAAGAAAAACGCATTGCAAACGGGCGCGACAAGCAGCTGCGCACGCTTGGGAAGCTACGCGTAGCTTGCATAGTGCAAGAACATCTTCGCTTAGCTTTGTGTAGCACTACTACGTGCACTACGCCCAGGGTTAGCGGACACCCTATCGGAAAGGGGACCAACCGACTAGCCATCAGTGGTCCCGCCATAGGGTTTAAGATGTGACCGCCTGCAAGGGGGTTGCACTGTGTATTCTTTGCATTGCGGTGGGTGCTGCTGGCTGCAGCACCTGCTGCAATGCAACGATTGCACCCTGTACATATCCATGCCTAACGTGGCAGGCACCATGCGGTGCATGCTATATGGTGCTGGGATATGTAGGGGGTCATCATAGGTGCCCCCAAATACCAAAACTGAGGCCCAGGAGTATAAGGAGGGCCTAATACAGGCCCCCAATGTCTATTTCTACCTGCCTTTTCATGGCGGGCTCACCACCATGAAAGGGTTGGCAGAAAGGAACACAGTAATGCCTATGGTGGTGCACCATTGTAGGCATTACTCCACCTCCAGCAGGTCGATGGGCTCCTTGAGCCAGCTGGATCTATGGTGGTCAGTCTTTATGATGGAAAAAATGTCTGCGATGGCGGCAACACTGCCATCAACAGGCTTTCGGTGGCGGTCCCACCGTCATCGTAAACAGGTCCTTAGTGTTGTGGGTGAACACCGGAAACCACCGGCTCCAATTAAGATTCTAACCCCTTAAAAGTCCAATGCTTCCCATTCTTTTTTCTACATTGGAGTGGGAATATTACATTTAAACCCTCCAAAATCAAACACTTTCCCTACGTTTGCTCAATTTTGAATTTGTCAATGTTCAACACTATTGCTAGTGTTGTTTTTTGGATTGCTGCTTTTTTATTTTATTTTAATGTTTCTACTGGTTATAAACAAATTGCATTTTTTTATTTAAATATATTGTACATTTATTTAATGTAATTTATTTTCAGAATTGTTGAAATATTTTTCTTACATTTTGAAAGTATTTATATATATTTGTTCAAATATTTAACCAACATTAATAATGGAATATATATATATATATATATATATATATATATATATATATATATATATATATATATATATATATATATATATATATATATATATTATTGGTAATCATATGATATTGTTAGCTACCAGGTCATCATAATGCGGAGTCTGAGTGTACCCCACGTGCAGGACTGCAGCAGTGTATTATGGTCGGAATAAGTTTTCACGAGGTTTTCAGTTTGAATCATCCAGTCATGAAGTGGTGCGATGCACAAGAATGTATCCAGGTGGACAGGTAGGTCAGACATACTGGAGAATATGGCGTATGTAGTGCTCCTGGGATTTTGCGCCCTCCAAGAATGAATGAGACCCCATTTTGGCAGCTCACAATAAAAGAGTTGAGTGCTCTTGTGTATTAGAGAGACAGGGAGGGGGGCGACCTATCAAGGTAAACATCAGCTAGGCAATTGAAATCCCCACACACAAGTAGTGGATAAGGCAGAATAGGGGTTATCTGTGATGCAGTGAAGGACAATAAAGTCAGTTGGTCTGTGTTTGTGGCACATACATAATTGAAAACTACGGGGCATGTTATCAAGACAGGCGATAAAATTATCGCTGTTTTAGCAGCAGAAAACTGCAGCTAAAATGGCGATAATGGGCTTGATAATATGCTCTATGGAATTCCAATAGAAGTCCATGTTAGATGTGCGTCACAGACATCGGTGGAGAACAAGATTGGGGAGGTGCGGGTTGACATGACCCTTATTTGCCAGGACCTGCACAACGCCACAGCGTAGATCTCGGAGGCAAAGTCGCGTCTCTCCACGGCTGAGGATGATATAGGCCCACTCAAGACCCAGGTGGCCCGTCTCCAGACTCAGACCTCGGAGCTTCACCGTCGGGCCGAGGATGCCAAAAACACGGCGCGATGGAACAAGCTGCACCTTATTGTGTTTCCCGAAGAAGTGGAGTAAGAGCACGCAGACACGTTCGTGGAGACTTGGGTGCACACATGAATGCCTAAAGACTTCCTCTCCCCATGGTTTGCTATTGAGCGTGCCCACTGCCCCCTGGCTCCCCGGACCCCACCGGGAGCTCCGGCCCATCATCCTGCGGAACCTCAACTTCTAAGACAGGGACACTATCCTTAGAGAGGCCCGGAGGAAGGGCTCTCTGACCTTCCAGAACAGCAAGATCATGATTTTCCCAGACTACAACAGGGAGGTGCACACTGCACACCCAACGTCGCAACTATGATGAAGTTAAGCAGAAACTCCGTAGTCTGGGCCTCTGGTTTAGCCTCCTCTTTCCGACCCGCCTTCGAGTCATTTTTCAGTACAAGGAGTTTTTCTTTGACAGTCCCCAGGTGGTGTGGACCTGCTTATGGAGGAGCGCCTTCTCCGGACCAGCCTGGCCTCTTCCCCTGCTCGGAAGGTGCCCACGCAACCCCACCTGCCTGTACCAACGTCTCGGGGGTGCCGCCACGGAACTCGCACGAAGGGTGCTCGCCAGGGATCAGGATACCGCTCCCCAGAAGATGCACCTCAGCTGTCTCCTCCTCATGCGTCGCCCAGAAGGTCTGGTTCGCCAAACTCCACTGGTTCCTGGATCGACCTGGACCGCGCCCCGGACTCCCCAGGGGCCTTGTGTCAGGCCATCTCTGACTTGTCGCGGAGTCCTGTGCTCTGAGGTACTGGGGTCGACGAATAGAACTGACCTTGAGTGGATGTTACAGGACAATCATATGCTGCTCTATTAGCAGTTCCTTTGGTGGTGTGCCCCTTTCCAGGCCCACACACATGTAAGGGTCCGCCACTGCCAGACCCAGCCCGGCCAATTAAAATATCTGAACATTCTGACCTCTTTGCAGGACTTGGTCTTCTTGGTTATTTGTTCTTTCTTGTCTAGCTGTTAACAATTCTTTATCCGTCTACACGGAGGGGTCCATCATTTCAAGGCTTAGGTTTTGCTAACCGTTCTAGATTAGCTTCCTGGTTCAGCTGCATTGCAGACTTCTTGTTGTTTTTCAGGGTGACCGATGCTTCATGTTCCGAAGTGTAGGGTGGGGGGTGTTGGGGGGAGAGGGAGGGTGGGCAGACTGTTGTCTCCCAGTGGTTTGGTTTTTTTGGCCACCTACGGGCAGCTGTTTTTTGTTTTATTTGACATCCAGCACTGTACACGTGCCACAGCTCGTGATACAGCGATTCACATACCATGGGCAATGTATCCCATTGCCCCGGCCGGAGGTGGCCTCCCCTTGGACCGAGGCATAACAGTAGTAACGCTCCACACACAATACCCACTCATATGATGTCCACTGTACACAGGCCCCTCCACATTATATCGTGGAATGTCAATGGTCTACTAGACCATATCAAGCGAACTGCAATTCTCCGCAGTGCCCAACGACATGCTCCCGATATCCTCCTTCTACAGGAAACACAGCTCTTAGGCACCCAATGCGCCTTCCTTGCACGATATGGGTTTGACAGGGTCTGGCACTTAGGTTTTACTCTGGGTTCCTGAGGGGTGGCCATACTGCTCCGTAGGGGTCTCCCCTTTAGTTTGTCCGCGGTTGAGAATGATGCGCAAGGCCGCTATGTGGCCATGACTGGAAAGATTGAGGGACACCCTCTTAGTCTTGTATCTCTCTACATTCTCCCCGCTGCCATGCCCAATGCGCTCCGGCGACTCACGCTTCTGCTCTCTGCCCTTCCCCAGGGGCTGACGGTCATCGGAGGAGACTTTAATGCTGTTATGCACCCCTCCCATGAATCGACGGGTGAACCCTCTGCACCCCGCCTTGCCTCTGCTGAGTGCCTTTCCTATTGGTCCTCCGCCCTGGGTCTGTGTGATGTGTGGAGGGTGTGGAATCCCCAGCGACAGCAGTACACCCACACCACTGTGCCCACCACACCCACTCTCGTATTGACTTGCTTTTGATGCCTGCCCTTGGTTGCTCGTTGGTGTCCGGGGCCGCAACTCCGCCCAGGGGCATCTCGGACCACTCCCCTGTCTCTCTCTGGCTTGGAAACACCCCCGATGGTGTTCGCAAGACTTGGAGAATGAATGCATGGTTTTTGCAGGACGAGGACTTTGTTGAATCCCTTGGCCGAGAATTGAAGAGCTACTTTGCACTCAACACGGGGTCAGTCTCATTGCCAGGTACTCTGTGGGAGGCCGGTAAGGCCACCATAAGGGGGGTGACTAGGGGCTTGGTCCACACGAAGCACATGACTCAGGTCGCCCATCTTACAGAGTGAAGAGTCCGCTCAGCAGCTTGCGTTGCTTCAGGAAGAGATCTGTCAGGTCTCTCTAGAGGCCGCCAAAATGCTGTTGCGCTCCTCAGTGGCTCAGATATATGGCTGGGAGATAAAAACAGCAAACTACTCCATAACCTCATTTCCTACCCCAAGGCCCCCTGCATTATTCCCGAGGCCTGCGATGGAAATGGTACCCACCATTGCACCTCACGAGCTATTGCCCATGCAGCATACTAAACCACTCTCTACACGGCCCACCCCCTGAGGCCTCGCTGACTGCACTGTTGGTGGAGACAGAAACCCACCTGCAGGCCATTACTCCGGATGATGTCCATGAAGCCATCTCTCACCTACACTCCGGTAAGACACCGGGACCGGACGGGTATCCGCAAGAGTTCTATGCAACGTATCGTGAGTCACTGGTCCCGTACTTGGTAGAACTATTTCGCCACATGGTGGACAAAGGGTCCTTTCCTCCCAAAACAGACGTGGCCACTATTTTGGTGCTTCCGAAGACGCAGCCTCCTTCCATTGACTGCACGGACTATTGCCCTATTTCCCTCATTAACACTGAGGTGAAAATCTTTGCTACTATCTTAGCCCAGCGCCTCCGTCCCTTCTTACGTGATTTGGTCCATTTGGATCAATGCGGCTTCATGCCTGTCTGGGGTACGAGGCACTGTTTTTGCAGCCTCTGCCTCCCGCTTGCGCATCGCCACCATCTCACTCCATATCTGGCTCTACTTTTAATTGACTTTGAGAAAGCCTTTGATGCGGTGGGTTGGGCCTATTTGGATGAAGTGATGGAGGTGATGGGGTTTGGCTTACCTTTCTGCCGCCTCACTCGCATTTCATACTCCAGCCCTAAAGCGAGGGTCCTGGTCAACGGGGTGCTATCGGAGCCCTTTCCTATCCAAAGGGACACTCACCAGGGTTGTCCGCTCTCGCCACTCCTATTCGCGCTGGCGATAGAACCCCTGTCCTCCCTTATTCGCCAGGACCCCAACATCCGGGGCTCGGTGTGGGACCCTCTCCGGGTGGACAAGATCGCCCTATATGCTGACGATGTCCTCCTCTTTATGGTGGACCCCAAGACCTCAGGGCCATGCTGTTTGCAGGTTCTCTCTGCTTTTGAACGGGTCTCGGGTCTTCAGCTCAACCCAGAGAAGTCCACCCTGGTTCCCCTCCACCCATCCTGTGCCTGTTTTGACTGGCAGACAACCATCTCCTTGCACTGGCAATCCTTCAAGTACCTGGGGATTTGGGTTGCCCTGCTTCCAGAGCTTGTGTGGGCCTTGAACATCACACCTCTGCTCACCAACGCCAGGGCGGACCTTAAGAAATGGCAGTCTCTTCCCCTAACCCCCTTAGCAGAAGTGCCCTTTCAAAATAATGGTCCACCCTGTTTCTTGTACATTCTGCAGAATATTTCCTTTCACCTACTGGCGACCTGGTTCCGCGAGTTTGACAGTGTTCTTAACCTTTTTTGTGGGGGTTGGGAGATCGCGGATGCCCTTGGCACACTGCCGAATACCTCCTTATGATGGAGGTATGGGAATCAACAACCTCCATCTCTACTACCTTGCCACAAAACCTATTGTGGTTTATGACTGGTTCGCAGGCGGCTGGTCCGACCCGGCGTACTAAGTTGAACTTCAGGCGATGGACTTTCTGTGACTCCAGGCCTACTTGCATGGAACCCCATTCCGCAAGACCTGCCCCCATCACTTGGTCGGTCTTCCTGGCTTGGCGCACTGCTTTGCGCCACACGAGGTGGGATCCGACACTTACCAGGCAGACCCCCCTGTGGTGTGGCACATGGCTGCATGCCCACTCATCCCTCCGGTACTTCCACCGATGGGATTGCATAGGTATCTCGCTTCTTGGGGACGTTTGGGTGGAGGACCATAACAGAACATTCGCAGACCTGCAGCAGCGCTACTCTCTCCACCCCTCCCAGTTATGCAAATGCCTGCAGCTTAGGCATGCCCTTCGGGTGCACCTACCCTCTCCCTCCCCGAGTTTAGTCCCCTTGAGGCTCAGGTGATGATGGGGAATCTAGGCAGGGGAGATGTCTCCCGGATATACCGTTCTCTTGTGAACAATACCCTGCGACCTAAGACACGTTGCAAGCCCTTTTAGAGAGTTGGCTGGGTCCCTTGGAGGAGGCGAATTGGAGGGACACCCTTATGGCCCCTAAGACCCTGATGACCTCATCGAAGCTGCGCTTAGTCCAACTTTACTACTTGCACAGGGCTTATCCCACCCCAGAGCGCCTACTTAAAGCCCAACTGCGCCCTTCCCCGGCCTGTGGACACTGCAACCATGCCCCCGCAGATGTATTTTATATGGGGTGGCAGTGCCCTGCCCTTGCGCCATTCTGGATGGGTGTGGAATTGGAGCTCTCACAGACTCCAGGGTGTACCATTCCCCTTGATCCTTTGTGCCTGATTTTAGGTGTGTTCGATGGCCTGTACGGCTCTCAGCCGACAAGCATTTCCTCGGGACAGCGGTGGCAGTGGTGAAGCGAGACAGAGCGGCACTGTGGTCCCAGACCAAGCCCCCCACAGTGCGGAGGTGGAGGCGGGGGTGGAATGCTGTGGGACTCAAGAGGAGCCCCTCTTCAAAGCCCGGGCTGCCCTGAACTTTTTAAAAAGAAATGGGGTAAATGGTTCAACCTGTGCTCTTGAAGAGTGTCCCTGTTATTTGATTCACCGATCTTTGTCGCTCTACACATGTATGTACAATATGAGATTCTGCTGGACTGTGATGCCTTTATAAATTTGTGCCTTAAAATTTCAATAAACTTGATTATCAAAAAAAAGAAACCAGTCAATCGCTTTAATTCCTTCATTATGTGGAATGGAGGTATATAAGGCGGTAACATCAACTGTACATAACCACCATGTTTTCATGTCCTGTTGTTGCACTGACTTCAGTACATTATTTATTTAGTGCTTTATAGAGCGCGAACCAGACCAGTGAGGGTATCAGAGAGCTTTACAGTAGTATCAGGTGGGATACAGAACAAAAGGGGAGGAGAGCCCAGGGATAGGGAAACAAATAGAAACAGTATATGGTCAAACAAACAGTCATAATATCGGACTTCTATAAGGGATAGGAACAAAAACGATTCAATAAACTAGAAAAGCAATCTCATCACCCTGAAGGATTGTTCAGAAGTGCAGGGTGGGTGACATAGGGGGAGGCAGCCAAGGAATAGTGCATTGAACAATAGGTAAAGTCAGGTTGAAGGGTGATTTTAGCGTGAGCTTTAGGAGAAGAATTTGCCCATTAGGAAAGTTTTGGTCTACTTTTTTAAGTGAGCTAGAGACGGTATTCTTCTAATGGTGGGTGGGAGTGAGTTCCATATTCTTGAGGTGGCCCCAGAGAAAGCTCGATTGTATGTTCTTTTTTTCTTGAAACGTGCATGTTGGAGCAAAAGGGCTCTAGCGGACCGGGGGTTTCTGATTCCTCCGGATAACACAAGTTTCTGAGCGAGAAAAGCAGGGGACTTGGAATAGAGAGCCTTGTGGGTGATGCAAGCCAATTTGAATTGGATTCTGGCCTCAAGAGGAAACCATTTCAGAGCTTTAAGTTGGGGCGAGATGTGGTTGAACTTCTTAGAGCCAGTTAGAAATCTGGCGGCGGTGTTGAGGCAGGCTTTCAAGGGTGCCAGAGAGATCTTGGGTAGGCCTGCGAGGGTGGAGCAACCATATTCTAGTCGAGAGATGACTAAGGCCTGGATAGCCGATTTTAGATCAGGGTGGTCGAGGAAAGGTTTCAAGTTTCGTAGGTAGTTCACGTGAAATCTGGTGGTTTGGGCCATCGCATTGATATGGCCCCGCATGTTCAGGTTGCCGTATAAGGCAATTCCCAGGGATTTAGCAGAGTCCACAATGGTAGGAGAGCAGTTTAGAGCTGTGATAGCCTTGGTCCAAACTTGAATGTCTGTATTGGCGTTGGGTGGAGAGATTAAGAGGAACTCTGTTTTTTTGGTATTGAGTTTAAGCTAGTTAGATGTGAGCCACTGAACAGTAAGTTTCAAGGCCTCCTTCAGGGAAGAGATATTGATGTAGAGCTGTGTGTGGTCGGCATACATGTGGTAGGAGATATTGGCAGTGCACAGCACCTCTGAGAGCGGTTTGAGGTACAGATTGACGGGGTTAGGGGATAAGGTTGATCCTTGGGGTACTCCAACTGTGATCGGAGAGGAAGCTGATAGGTTGCCGTTGATCAGGACTCTCTGCGTGCGGTTCTGGAGGAAAGATCGGAACCAAGCCAAAATGGGGCCATGACGGGCCCATCCTAAGTTTGAGGCGATTCAGTAGAATTTTGTGGTTAACCGGGTCAAAAGCCAAGGATAGGTCAAGGAGGAACAAGAGACAGGTTTTGCGTTGGTCAAGGGTTTGAAGGGCATCATCCACAATGTGGAGGAGAGTGGTTGCCGTGCTGTGCCCAGGTCTGAAACCAGATTGCAAGTCATCTAGAAGGTGGAATTTGGAGATGTGTTGGCTAAGTTGTTGCTGTACACATTTTTCAAGCACTTTGGCTAGGAGAGGGATGTTAAAGATAGGTCTGTAATTGTCAGGAGAGGTAGGATCTAAAGTGTTTTTTTTAGAATGGGGACCACCTGGCAGGCTTTGAGAGAGTCAGGAATCGATCCCTGCAGGAGAGAGGAGTTGATTATAGTCGTCCAAGAAGGGATAATAACCTGAGAAACAGAGGCAAGGCAGTTTGAAGGGAGAGGGTCGTTAAAGTGATTGTTGGGGCTTAAAGAGGAAAGAGCTTTTGAGATTGAGTGTTCATCATAGACTTTGAAGCTCGACCATAAAGCGTTTTTTGGGGGAGGTCTGGGAGTGCAGTGCTGAGTGGGGAGGAAGAACCGGAGGGGTTTGGGAATAGGTAGCAGATATATGTTTCTTTCCTAGGGCAGAGATTTTATCACAGAAGAAGGAGGAGAATTGCTTGCATGGGATTGTAGAAATAGGGGTTTCTTTGGATGATTGAGCAAGTTTGTTTGATTGGTGTTTGACCAACTTGAATAATTTGCGAGGTCTATTCTTAGCATTATCCAGTTCAGCTCTGAAGAATTCTTTTTTAGAATTGATGATTTTTTTGTTGCAGGCATTTCTGGCCAGACGGAGAAGTTTAAGATGGTCTGCGGAAGGGTGCTTTTTCCAGTTCCGTTCTGTTTGTCGGAGGGACCTCCTCTCATTGTTAAGGGATCCGTTGAACCAGGGGTTCCTGTCTTTGATCTGTGTTCTTTTCAGTTTTAGCGGGGCAAGGTCATCGATTATATTGGCTATCGTTGTGGAATAATGTTCAGTGAGGTTGTCGACTGTGGTGATATGAGGGGGAGGTCAGTTGCACAGCGGGCAGCCAATTTCTCGTGATTCAGGTTATTGGTGTCCCTGATCCATCTTTTGGCGATCACCGGTTGCGGTGTCCATGTCTTGTGAGTGCCAGGAAGACATAAGTTGATAGTGTGGTGGTCAGACCAATCCCAGGGATCTATGGAAATGAGTTTGACCGCAGATTCCTTGGAGATGATCCAGTCTAGAATGGCCCCTTTTGAGTGAGTAGAGAGGTAGCAGGCTTGGGTAAGGGCTTGGTCAGTCAGGAAGTCTCTGATGGCATTGACCTGCGTGTCCTTAGGGTCGTTCCAGTGCAAGTTGAAGTCGCCAAGAAAAATGTCATTGGCGTTCTGAGAGGCCTTGGCTGTGATGATTTCCATGAGGTAGTCTGTGAAGGTGTCATTCTTGCCTGGGGGTGGTAAAAGATGTGCAGTCTGCACTGAAGGAGGTGTTGTTGCAGACTGATAGGGCAAGATATTGGCAGGAATTAGTAGGTTCGACCAGAAGTTCAGTGATAAGGAGGTTGGAGCGGTAGATGCAGGCAATGCCACCCCCTTTTTTGTTGTGATTGCCTGTCCAACCTTACGATAAGATAGTTGGGCGGGACTAGAAGGTCTAGGCGGGGCAAAGAGGAATAATTTAGCCAGGATTCCATCAGGATCGCTACGTCTGTGTTTAGGTTCAGGATGAGATTGGCGACATTGGCAGTATGCTTGACCGCAGAGCGGCAGTTGATAAAGAGACCGGATAGAGAGGGGACGGTATGCGAATGGTGACTAGGGTCGGAGGTTGGGACTAGTGTTAGGTTACTGTTGACTATTCCTCTGTTTCGGAGAGTGGCTGATCTATAGGGATTGATTGCAAACGTGCATATAGGTTTATCTTTCTTCGGGTCAGAGGGGCAGGGGTGTTCATAGCTAATGAGGAGGTCAGCAATTTCATCCTTTGAGAGTTCCATAGTGCTAGTCGTAGCAGGGGTAGGTTTGTAGGAGAGGAGGAGGGCCTGTATTTCTTCCTCTGCGAGGTAGCAGGGCTACCTGTGATGGCCCAGGAGTCTCAAGGGTAGCGGGAATGGGTGGAGAAGGGGCTTGGAGTAAGATGTGGGGGGGTAGAGTTCTGTGAGAGCCTGATCTTTGAGAGAGTGAGCTCGGAGAGGTGCAGGAGATTGTTGAGGTACGTGAAGGACCTGTGGATGCTCAAGGGTAAATCAGTGACTGTGCGTTGGACAGTGTCCAAATCCCTAAAAAAGGGTTCTCTTGCAGGCAGGGGGTCGGCGGTGAGAGAACTGACTTGGTGGAGAGTGAAATGGGCTTAGCACTGTGGTTAAGACGACCAGAGTCATGGGTTCCAGTATCCCTGTGGAAGGGAGGATTTATGGTAGAGGGTTTAAGTAGGCTACTGATGGCTTGTGTAGGTGGCCTGGTAGATGGGCTATGATGTCTAGAGGGTTGGGCCAAGGGGGGTGTCAGTAGGCTTAGTAGTGTGGCTAAGACAACCAGAGTCATGAGTTCCAGTATCCCCACGGTTAGGTGGATTTGAGGTAGAGGGATTAGGCTTAGTAGTGTGGCTGAGACGACCAGAGTCATGAGATTCAGTATCCCCAAGGTAGGGTGGATTTGGGGTAGAGGGTTTAGGGAGGCTACTGATAGCTTGTGTAGGTGGGCATGTAGATGGGCTAGGATGTCTAGAGGGTTGGACCAAGGGGGTGGTGTCAGAATCTGTAGGAGAGGGATGGGAATATGGAATGGAGGTAGGGGGTAAGGGCTCTTCGGCATTTGTAGGCGCTGGATGCATAGTAGGGGGGCTCTGTCGGTCTGTGTTGGGAGCCCTGTCATGGGTGGCTGGAGAGAGGGCAAGTTCCCTTGGAGGTTTTGGAGGGGAAAGGCACAGGGGGAGCGAGGATGAAGGGGGGTCGTGTACATGTTTTTTAAGGAGAGGGAAGAGGTCCGCAAATTTGTTGAGGTCTTTTGGTGGAGCATGGATCAGGATGATGCCGTTTTTATATAGGGTTATGGTGAGGTCAGCACGCAGGTTTACGGAAGGTGTGATCGTGAGCTTGCTGCCGTGTGGAATGTTCCTGGTATTATGTACGTTGAGAAGGTTCGAGAGTGCGTTGCGCCAGACGGACATTCTCCTGGAGTACAAGATAAGGTCATTGATGATTGGGCCCTTGTCCGCGGTGGATCAATGATCAGAGACAAGGGTCTCAGGGTGCCTTTTCAGGATGGAGTGTTTAAAGGATTTAGCAGCAGTTTTTTTGAGGTTGGGAGGGTGGATAATGGTGTAGGAGTTGTTGCCTGTGGGGGTCAGAACAGGCCCAGCCATGTTGGGAGAGTGTGGATACTCACGTCCAGGAGGACTGTTGAGAGTGGTAGGTCGAAGTCCCTGATAGGTCTGTCCTATTGTAAGGGGCCAGTGGTGGACAGAGAATGAGACCAGAGTACTGTTTAGACAACAAAAGTGTTTTTATTGGTTTTTGTTTGTAAGTGGGGCTTTGACCACAGTCCTTCCTCAAAAAGGGGTTGTTGCTGATTGCTGGGAATGTCAGGGTTGGTCCGTCGTCCCGGTTCGTGTGGCCTCAGGGAAAAGAAAAAAGAAACGGGTTTTCACTGATCTGTTCTCAGTCTTTACTGTAGTGCTACCGTCACCAATTACCAAAGAAAGGGGGTGTGTGCGTGCAAGTATCACCGCGGGGCCTCCCGCCTCCCCAATCCTGCTACCTCCCGCCTCCCCAAACACCCCACCAGAATGCCCCTTTTAGCAACACTTGCCTTGGGCTGTGGCCCGACTCTCGGACCACAGCAGCTGGACCCGTGGCGTCTTCTCCCTTCAGCCCACCGGGTATGGTAGCAGTGTCGGGAACGTTGCTCAGCAGCACGCGCTGGGTCCTCTCTGCCTTCCGGGTCTCCTCCGCCTCCGCTCTCTCTCTCTCCGCTCTTCTACTCTCCTCCGCCTCCGCTCTCTCGCTCTCCGCTCTTCTCCTCTCCTCCGCCTCCGCTCTCTCGCTCTCCGCTCTTCTGGTCTCCTCCGCCTCCGCTCTCTCGCTCTCCGCTCTTCTCCTCTCCTCCGCCTCCGAGTGCTCCACAACCTCCTCTCCGACCTCGCACACCGTCCGTTCCAGACCTCTCCTTCTTATCCTTCCGGGTTCCGTCGGCTGACCGGACTCCTCCTCCTTCCGCAGTACAACAACTAGACCGCGGCCGTTGACTTCCTGGTTCTGTGTTCTTGGCAACCAGGAAGTGGTGTTTTCTTTGTCTTCGTCCGTCTCTGTGTACTCCATACGCTCCTCATCCCCACACATCCTCCCCCTCAGGAATGGACGGGGTGGCCAAGCGGGGTACGGATGCCGGGACAGAAAGTCAGCACAGACCTGTTTGGCTCCAGGAACATGCAGGGTCTGAAACGAGAAGGGTTGCAAAGATAGGAACCACCTGAGTACACGTTGGTTGGTGTCTTTATTCCTAGCAAGCCAAGTGAGGGGGGCATGATCAGTTAGCAAAGTGAAGGATCGCCCCAGAAGATAATATTGCAGGGCCTCCACCGCCCACTTGATGGCCAGACACTCCTTTTCAATAGTGGAGTAGTGTACTTCCCTAGGGAACAACTTCCTGCTGATAAATAAGACAGGTACCAGTTCACCTGTCAGATCGGGTTGTTGAAGAACCGCCCCCAGGCCAACACCTGAGGCATCCGTTTGCAACACAAAGTGTTTCTGAAAATTAGGACACCGTAGGATTGGCTTCGAGCAGATCATGGATTTAAGAGTTTGGAAGCTGGTTTCGTGTTTCGTCTCCCAAGACCTGATGTGGGCAGGTTGATTGTTAGCTAACAGATCAGTAAGGGGTTCTGCGAGTGTGGAAAAGTGTGGAATGAACCGCCTATAATAGCCTATAAACCCAAGGAATGATCTGACGTCCTTTTTTGTTTTGGGGCTGGGTATCGCATTAATGGCCTCTACTTTACTCATCTGGGGTAGGAGATGGCCGCCTTGAATGGTGTAACCCAAGTAATGGATGGAATCAGTGGCCAACAGGGATTTCTTTGGATTGATCTTTAGGCCGGCGTTCTGTATGGCTGTGAATACCTCAAAGAGATGACTCAAGTGTTCCTCCCAGGATGTGCTAAAAATCACTATATCGTCAAGATAGGCGGCTGCGTAATCTCGGTGGGGTTGGAGGAGGTGGTCCATAAGCCTTTGAAATGTAGCGGGGGCCCCATGGAGGCCGAAGGGCAACACACAAAAATGGTAAAGTCCTGAGGGGGTTGAGAAGGCTGTTTTTTCTTTGGCAAGGGGGGACAAAGGGATCTGCCAATTACCCTTTGTTAAATCAAGAGTGGTCATGTATGCTGCCGCTCCTAGCTTTTCTAACAACTCATTGACCCTTGGCATCGGGTAGGTATCGAACTTAGTGACACTGTTCACCTGCCGAAAGTCGATGCAAAACCGTAGGCTTCCATCGGGCTTCGGCACAATTACGATGGGAGAGCACCAGTTGCTAGTGGAGGGTTCTATGATCCTGGCCTCTAGCATGGCGGTAACTTCCTTTTCTACGGCTTCCCTTCTCGCTTCGGGGATCCTATAAGGCCTCTGTTTGACAATGGTGTCGTTAAGGACGACGATGTCGTGTTGTACCATGGAGGTTAATCCGGGTATGGAGGAAAAGAGCCCTGGGAACTGTGCGAGAGAGGCCTCGAGTTGGCTTCTTTGGGTTGGGTTTATGACTTCTCCTATGGGGATGGTCTCCGGGGAGGGAACTGCGGTGGGGATACTTGGAATGTCCAGGGGTTTCTGTGTGGTTACCAGTAATGACGCTTGTCCTGTTGCTACCTCTTCAGGGGGTTCCTCCCACTTTTTTAACAGGTTAACGTGATATATTTGCTTCCCACCCGGATGTAAGGGTTGAAGTACGCTGTACGTGACAGGGGATACCTGCTTCTCTATGGTGAAGGGTCCTTGCCATTTGGACAGCAATTTGTTGTCAGACGAGGGAAGGAGCAGCAATACTCTATCCCCGGGTTGGAACGTCCGTAACTGGCTGTCGCGGTCGTACAGACGTTTCTGGGACGCTTGGGCGTTTTCCAAATGGTCATGGACCATTCCCCATATCTGGGTTAGGGAATTTCTCAGGTCAGCTGCATATTGGGGTAGGGGTTTGCCCTCTTCTTCTTCCTCCTCCCACTGTTCTACGGCCATGTCTAGCAGGGTACGGGGTCTCCTCCCGAATAGAACCTCAAAGGGGGAAAACCCCGTAGACTTTTGTTCGTGAGTCCTTATGGCAAACAGTATAAGGGGCAGCTGATGGTCCCAATTCCTTCCTGTGTCCGAGATGACCTTGCGGAGCATGTTCTTTATGGTCTTGTTGTACCGCTCCACAAGGCCATCTGTCTGGGGATGATAGGCTGCAGTCCATATCTGCCGGACTCCCAGGATATCACATATGTGGGACATCAAGCGAGACATGAAGGGGGTCCCCTGGTCCGTGAGGATCACCTCGGGGAAACCCACTCGGGAGAAGAGAGTGATCATAGCCCTGGCTATCACTGGGGTGGACACAGAAGACAAAGGGAAGGCTTCGGGGTATCTACTGGCATAGTCAACAATTACCAGCAGATAAGTATGTCCTCTTGCTGAGGGAGTCAGAGGACCCACGATATCCATACCCACCCGTTTGAACGGTACGTCTATAATGGGGAGAGGATGTAAGGGCGCCTTTCTGACTGCAGCAGGATTGCAGAACTGGCACCGGGGACATGCAGCACAGTGTCGGGCCACGTCTCTGTAAACACCGGGCCAATAGAACCTGGTTAGGAGATGAGAGAGGGTTTGCTCTTTGCCGTAATGTCCTCCCCCTGTGTAATTGTGGGCGAGCTCCAACACATGCCTACGGAATGCCAGCGGCACCAGGAGTTGGTTTGTTATCGTGTCACCCTTTCTGGTGGTCCTATACAACAAACCCCGCTGTACAACAAAATAGGGTCCTACCTTGTTGTTGTCCGGTTCTTGTGCTTGTTCCCAGGCGTGCAACAAGGTGTTGTCATCCAACTGGGCTGACCGGAAGCTACGAGCAGGTCCCACCGTATCTGCAGGGGTCATAGAAAAAACAGATAACCGCCCTTTCATCTGGGTATACCCGGCTTTCTCCTTTCTCTTTTCTTTTCGGCTCTTACGGTCTCTCCCTGCAACTCCTTCCACATCACTGTTCCCAAAAGGGGCCTCCCTCCACCAGTTCACGGAATCCTTTTTGGCCTCCTCCATATATTGATCAAACTTAGGGTGATCAGTGCCTATTATAACGGCCTCTGGCAGGGAGGGTATAACGCCCACTCGGCGCAATTGGGGGTCATTGGATACCTCCAGCAATTCCTCCGCCACCGGATAACCTTTGGTGTTCCCATGAACACAGGTGACATAGACGGTCTCATCTTTTTGTAGCTGTTGGGATGGGACCAACGAGGTGTCGACCACGGATACACGACATCCGGTATCCAACAGGGCGTTTTGTTTTTTTCCGTTGAGGAAAACTTCTCTTTTGTACTGACATGGTCCCTTGCCTATGACGTACACACGGCCACCGGTATACCCTATCTCCATGGGTTCAGCCGGTGGGGCTCTATGGGGGCAGTTCCGGGCTATATGTCCCCATTCAGAACAGTGGTAACACTGGGGTCCCTGAGTGCTGGACCCAGAGCCGGGGTTGGTCAGCCTAAATGGGACCCGGGGAAGGAAGGGGACCCTGGGTTCTGGTCTGGTTTGGGGTCTGGGAATCAGGGGTCGAGGGCCGGGTATGGGTGCTTTGCTAGAGCTGGTGCGGAATTCAGGTGACCGGTGAAATGCACAGGCTAAGTCCACCGCTACAGTGGGGGAAAGGTTGGGGTGTTGTTTTATCCAAGATCGAGTGGAAGGGGGCAGTGCATCCAGGAATTGTTCTAGGAAGACCTTTGCCATCAGATCGTCTACGGTGGAGTTCAGGGGAGTCAGCCACCTGGTACCAAAATCTTGTATCCGATAATACAGGGCTCGTGGATTATCTCCTGGGTTCCATCTTTCTTTCCTGAATTTGGCCCTATAGTACTCTCTGTCGCACCCAAGTCTCTCGAGGATAGCTTTCTTCACATCCTCATATGTGGTTCTGCCTGCGGGATTTGCTGCTTGATACGCTGCTTGTAGCTCGCCTGCAAGAAGGGGTGCTATATACTGGCTCAATCTTTCCTTCGGCCAAGACGCAGTTGTTGCTACTCGTTCAAAATTAGTAAAGAAATAGTCCGGATCCTCCCCATCCTGAAATTTCTGTAGGACCGAACTGGGTACATTGGGATGTATGCGAGCAGTGGCAATAGCATCAGTAAGGCGCAGGATAGCCGAATCCTGTACCTGTTGGTTGGCGAGAAGAAGGGTGGCCTGGTCCTTTAAAGCCTCCTGCAGGACATCCCTTTCTGTCTTGGCAGTCGCCAACTGCTGTTCAAACACCAGTTGCAGGTGTCTCTGTCCTTCTGCTAACTGGGTGATAACGTTACCCGCCGGGAGAGGCACGGGCTGTGACATGGCGTCACCTGTCTATCCCACTTCTGACACCACTTTGTAAGGGGCCAGTGGTGGACAGAGAATGAGACCAGAGTACTGTTTAGACAACAAAAGTGTTTTTATTGGTTTTTGTTTGTAGGTGGGGCTTTGACCACAGTCCTTCCTCAAAAAGGGGTTGTTGCTGATTGCTGGGAATGTCAGGGTTGGTCCGTCGTCCCGGTTCGTGTGGCCTCAGGGAAAAGAAAAAAGAAACGGGTTTTCATTGATCTGTTCTCAGTCTTTACTGTAGTGCTACCGTCACCAATTACCAAAGAAAGGGGGTGTGTGCGTGCAAGGATCACCGCGGGGCCTCCCGCCTCCCCAATCCTGCTACCTCCCGCCTCCCCAAACACCCCACCAGAATGCCCCTTTTAGCAACACTTGCCTTGGGCTGTGGCCCGACTCTCGGACCACAGCAGCTGGACCCGTGGCGTCTTCTCCCTTCAGCCCACCGGGTATGGTAGCAGTGTCGGGAACGTTGCTCAGCAGCACGCGCTGGGTCCTCTCTGCCTTCCGGGTCTCCTCCGCCTCCGCTCTCTCTCTCTCCGCTCTTCTACTCTCCTCCGCCTCCGCTCTCTCGCTCTCCGCTCTTCTCCTCTCCTCCGCCTCCGCTCTCTCGCTCTCCGCTCTTCTGGTCTCCTCCGCCTCCGCTCTCTCGCTCTCCGCTCTTCTCCTCTCCTCCGCCTCCGAGTGCTCCACAACCTCCTCTCCGACCTCGCACACCGTCCGTTCCAGACCTCTCCTTCTTATCCTTCCGGGTTCCGTCGGCTGACCGGACTCCTCCTCCTTCCGCAGTACAACAACTAGACCGCGGCCGTTGACTTCCTGGTTCTGTGTTCTTGGCAACCAGGAAGTGGTGTTTTCTTCGTCTTCGTCCGTCTCTGTGTACTCCATACGCTCCTCATCCCCACACCTATGCACAAGGATTGTCTAGTGGGCAATAATGCCAAGAAGAGTTGCCTCCTCTAAAGGGTGCAAAATGTAGTGAAGGTCCTTCCCTCTCCTACCTTCCTCTTTCTTCTCTTTCAAGATGGCATCTACTAAGGATCCCACAGTCCTCTTTCTTAGGCCCAGGTACACTTGAGCAGTCTTCTTTCTCTTTCCCTGAGATTTGAGAGGACCGAGAGTTTGATCAGTCCTCTTTCTGTTCCACTTTGTGCTAGGAGCAGTCTGCTTCCCTTATTATGAGGAGGGTCATGCAGAGGCAATTACAGGCTCCCCGGAGAGTGTGGAGTCAATAATACAGCATTGAGGGACTTCTAATTACGATGGCTGACCCGGACTAGCCCAGGGCTGCCATGTTGGGGCAAGGCTGCACAATGCTGATGGTAGAGGGAAAATTTTGAGTTGAAAGCTATTCTTCAGCCGCAAGGAGACCGGAGGGAGAAAACACACACCAGTGGTCGGGACACCATCCGGCACCTGCGGGAAGAGGACCGCAGCGTGTTGAAGTGTCCCCAGCGCAGAGATCATTAAGGGGCAGCCCCCACCTCGGGAATGAGTCAGAGATGCCTTGAGGTGCGCGTCATAGAGTCTGGGCCCCAGGGGGATCCGGGCGCTAGCGAGCACCAAGGGGGTAAGGTCATCTCCTGCAATGGCGGGCTCGACCGTGTCGGGGGAGCACAGTGATGGTCGGCTCCACAGTCACAGCGTTCCACAGACGGGCGCTGCACCACCACGCAATCACGGTTCATCAGCCTCCCTGGACTACGCAGGGCGAGGCGGGATTGGCTGCAGCACAGCCGGGGGGGGGGCGCGCGATAACCTGCAGAGGCACTCACTTGGTTTGACCCATGATCGCAGCGACACTCCAGCACAGCTCCAGCTCTCCCAGGCCCTGCGGCAGGGAGCGCGACCAACCAGCCCCTGCAGGGTGTCTCGCATTCTCCACATCCATAGGGAACTCCTTCTGACCCAGCGAGAGCAGCAGTTGTCCCCCGAGAAGCAGATGCAGCGCCACCCTCCGTCAGTCCCCGATATAAAGAGGGGAGTATCCTTGCTCTAGGTATCCAACCAAAAGTTGCAAAAAATAATCTAGATATTGCCCAATAGGTTCCGATATTGATCCACAAGCTGACACTATTGTTCTAAATGGAGGTTACATGAGATTTCTATGCACTTTCGGCAGCATGTAATATTGTGGACGGCGAGGATATTCAGTATCTAGAAACTTGTACGTCTTCTCCGTTATCCATTTCATTTCTAGAGCATTATCTTTTATTTGTCTTCTGTTCTTCTGAAACTCCTTTGTTGGATCCTCTTCTAATTGTAGGTAAATGTTTTGATCTTGCACATGGGCAATCACATTTGTGTCATAGCGCGCTCTGCATCGCATTTTGCGATGCAGTACGCGTTATGAAATTCGTTTTATTAATTAAATTGTTTACTTACCTGCAATTATCCATAATCCAGTTTTTAGCACCCTCCATCCTGCCCCTCCCCCTCCCCACCTCCCTGCCCCACCGTAACTCCCTCCACGGGCCGCGGCTGGTCACCTCGTAAACCAAGTGCTCCCGGACGCCACCTAACTGGTTCTGACTGGAGTCAGTGATTTCTGACCTTAAAGAACAAAGACTTTTTAGGTATAAAATGCTGCGCTGGAACTTTGGTCAAGTGTGTTCCTTCTGGATGTCAAGATGAAACTCTGTTCGAGCGCACAGAAGAAAAGACTTTGAAACATTCACCAAGCGTGCTGAAGAAACTACCCTAGGGCCTAAAATTGAGAGCGCCTCCTGCAGAAGTCTCATGGATATTACACTTCACCCTGCCAGCCGTCGGATTTCCTGTGCGAGGAATTTTACTTGCAGGTGAGGCCTCCGTCCAGTAATCCATGGTCTCTAGTTAGGTGAGGACCATGGACTGGGAACCCTTAAACCTTTTGCTAAACCTGTGTGGGCCACTGCAGCTAATAAAGAGCTGCCGCCGCTGAGAGCCAACCTAACTCTGAACCTTTGTACCCTTTTGCTAATCCTGTGTGGCCCGCTCCAGCTAAGAAAGAGCTGCCACCGCTGAGAGCCCGCCTAACTCTGAAACTTTAAACATTTTGCTAAATCTGTATGGGCCGCTGCCGCTGAGAGAGAGCTGCTGCTGCTGAGAACCTGCCTAAATCTACGTCCTCAACTCTTCTGCCGGATCCGTGTGGGCCGCTGCTAGCGAGAAGCCGCCGCTAAGAGCCCTCCGGAATCTGCACCTTCAAGCCCTTCACTGAACTTGGGAGGACCGCTGCAACTAAGAGAGAGATGCAGCCACTGAGCATCCACCACTGTGCTAGCCAGGCCAAGAACATCCTCTGTTGTGTGGTCCACCGCAGCTGAGAGCCTGAACCCTTGCCTACTTTGCATCATTGGGATTAGGCTTAGGTCAGGTACACTGGGGTAGGCGTGGTTAGAAGCACCAGTTGAGTACGATTAGTCAAATGTATATATGTATGTATCTATTTTACCAATTTTAAATATCATATGGCTTAGAAACCATATCAATGCTTCTGCAGTATTATTTTATACTTCTGCTTTTATTGTATGCACTTTACCTAACCATAAGTATCGCAATAATATCGATTCATTTCTCTTGTACGAGAAAAGAGACTGATCAATAAATAACATCTTTTATTGAACACGCCCGTCTCTTCCTTTTCTCTACAATCTGGTGAAACTAAGAATGCACTGAACTGACTGAGTAAAATAAGTTGTCTTTTGTTTTCACACAACTCTAGAGATACACTCTTGATTAGGGGAGAGCAAAGTTGTCATGTTCCATGGTTGTCAGAAACTAAATCCCTTCTTGTCTATCCAGGGAGGTTAAACTCCTCCTCGCCTATTCGAGAAAGTTTCTAGTGAACTCTGAGCTAGCTGGCAAAACCAAAAACTTTAAGTCTAATATCGTTAGTAGAAGACCTAGTTAACCTCTGTCCTAGGTCTATACTATTGAAGGTATTATTCCAATGCGCAGAGCCTATTGGGATAATAGGAACTACACTACATGGCGCCCAAACGTTTGGATAGGCGATAAAACTAACGCAAGACATTAGAGTAACTCAGTCGTGCTTTTTCACACAGAACCCCTTTTTTCCCATAATACTCCAAAGACGTCTGGAGTGGGTGAAAGGTCATATCCGCCAAACCTCGCAGGAGGAGACTCCTATGTATGGTTCTTGGTTTAGTCAACGTTGAAGGATACACTGTTCCAAAATATTGTGCATCTAATCTTTGTTTCCATAGAAACCTGATCTGCAAACAAACAGAATAACCTTCCTGTCGGTAAAATGATAGACAGTGATGAAGAAAGGGAGACAGCTAGAATAGCAGCTGAACTCCTAGTAGCAGACAATACTCTGCTGGAAAATGACCCAAATGCAATACTCATCCCGGTCAACATAAGGAAATCTATAACCTTAAAACTTATAGAAAATGGACTGACACCAAGAGGTGGTACACTCATATTCGTAATTGAGGCACACGAATATCGGCAGACAGAGGTATTCTATTCATGGATAAACTTTCCAGCAGCAAACGCTGTAACAAAAGAGTTCCACTATTATAAAATAGAGGAACCACCGGATATCTACACTCCTTTCGAGGAGGTGGAAATACCACTCAAATTCCAAGAGCACCTGCTCTTGTTTCATGGCGCCCTAAAACATAATAATCACATCACCAGGCTCGGTCCACTAGGTAAAGTACCCGCAAAACGGGAACAAATACCCTTCTGGCTAGCACAAAAAATCACTCAAATAGAGGCGGTGTTTCCAGACACCACCCCGGTAGAAAAACACAGGATTCTGACTATCTGTCTTCCAATCGGAATCGCACCACACGTGGAAGACTGTGACACTTGGGGTACAGTCTTTGCTTCCATATACACAAAAACACATGGTGTACCATCCATGTCAGTAATACCAGATGTGCTAAAACAAATTCAAGATGAATACGGTCCAGAACCCGCTTTAACTCTCGGTATGAAATTACTGAAGGACTTCAAGCAGGTCTCGGCTATATTATTAGCCAACATAAAGGGAGAAGCAGCAAACGTGGCGATCTGCCAAAGGTTAAAAGAGACAGATATAGCAGACCAACCAACTGAAATTGCCAGAATCATAGAGAAATCCTATGAAGAACTAGGAAGAGATAGTCTGGGTGGAATACCGGTAAAACCTCAACTGATTGAAAGTCCTGAAAAGATATTTATTAAAAATAATTTAAACACTCAAAAAAGAGCTGGGATGGAAACAAACAATCCAATCCTAAAGAAAAAAGATTCCAGTCCAGAGGAAGGTCTCCTCGGCGGAGAGAAAGATCTCCGAACCAAGGATGCAGGTCTCCCCAAAGTGAGCCCTCTTGGAAAAAATACAACCTTAGAAATAGGGATAATATAAAGAAACCTGATAGATATCAAGATATTGATACACGTCCCTCTCAATCTTTTCAGACTTCCTCGCAGAAATCGGAAAGAAGAGGACGATCAGAACACAGGGAAGAGCACGTCAAGTCCAAAGACAAGGAACCTGCTCATCCAAATAAAAAGTTACAATTTCCAAAAAAGAAGGTAGCCAGTATTAAAGTAATCAAAGATGCCGAGAATACTGAGAACACAGCTGAAAAACAGAGAATGGGCTCAGACAATGCTAGACAGCGCAGCAGAAGTGAGCATAGCTCGCAAAGTCCTTATGAATCATCTGGAGACAGTGGACACGAATGAATACATTCAGGTGGAAACTGCAGACACCAGAGTTAGCAAACCTCATAAAATATATGAAATTACATTGCGTATAGAGGGGGATAAGACTAGAAAAATAAGGGGACTATTTTGGGATAATCTGTCCAAGGGCTATGACATCCTTCTAGCTGAACGAGACTGGCCACCAGAGTTTGTCAGGGAGTGTCCTCATGGCGAAGAAATAATTATGCCTGCCTTCTCAAATCACATTCCAATTCATAAAAAATATACACTTGCTAGAAAGTGGGCAGTAGCTCAAGCTCCTGCTTTATATAAAAATCATGTAGGATGGGATGAGGACTCTCCTCCCCACAAAATCCAGTTAAAATCACAACCTACTGCACAGAGGCAGTACCCAATTAAGCAAGAAGCTAAAAAACAGGTAAAAGAGATCCTAGATCAACTTGAATACCAGGGGGTGATTGAAACTTGCACCTCACAAATGAACAATCCTTTGTTTCCTGTCTCCAAACCAGACAACTCATATCATCTAGTTTTGGATTACAGACACCTTAACTCATGTTGCAAAACCTTTGCAGTTCAAAACTCGCATAGTGCTGCACTAATGAATAACATAGTGCGCAAAAAATACAAAACAACATTAGACATCTCTAATGGATTCTTTTGTCAAAATATAGCACAAGAGAGCAGATATTTGACTGCGTTCTCGGTAAATGGCTCGCAAAAAAGCTTCTGCCGTTTACCCCGGGGCACAAGAACAGCCCAGGATTATTCTCAAAGAGAGTAACAGAATTACTACAAACATACGATGACGAGGCATTATCATATGTCGACGACATTTACCTAACAGATGATGACTTGGATACTCACTTGAAGAGAGTGAACACCATAATACTTGGGTTCGCAGCAGAGGGTTACAAATTCAACTTTAAAAAATCAAGAATTGCCCATCTAACAGTCCTGTTTTTAGGATATGAATTATCAAGTGAAGGCAAAAGCCTGGCTGACAATTCCCTAGAGAAATGTGCGGTACTCCAAGCTCCTAGAACACTAAAAAACTTACAATCAATTCTAGGCTTCCTAAATTTCGGAAGAACATACATTGCAAATTACGCAGAAAGGATCAAACCCCTTTATGATCTAATAAAACCAGATTTTAAAAGAATCAATTGGACTCAAAAACACACAGAAATTTTGAGATCTTTACAAACAGACATGTTAATTAAAACAAAATTAGAAACACGTGACAACACACGCAATCTTGTGATTCGAGTCATCCCAGGAAGATGCGGATTCACATACCTGACCTCTAATGAGGGAGAAAAGGTACCAATTGCATACAAATCACACTTGTACACAAAGGCTGAAATGAAATTTAGTCCAACGGAAAGAATTCTGACCGCGGTACAGACTGCTGTAGCAAAGGAGCGGGCCCTAGCACAAGGTAAACGAATAATCATCGTGACACCGATACCAGCCCTGGAGGCGGTAACAAAGGCAAGCATTCCGAATGCTAAAGCACTCCATCCAAGGTGGATACAGTGGGCTAATTCTCTTGCTGCAACAGATGTGGTATACGAATTTGATCCCAACTTAAAAACACAAGAATTTCTCCAATACGAATTTGAATGTCCTCCGCCAATCGAAATTCTGCCTCTAGAACATTACGGCTGTATAATATATACAGACGGATCAGCACAACCCGCAGTGGGGGGTAAACAAGCTTACAGTGCTGCGTGCGCGATTGTTAAAGGTCGCTGGCACGAAGGGAAATTTAAACCAGCGGTCACTAAAACACAATCTCTAGGAGATTTTACAGCTCAGCGAGCGGAACTACTGGCATTCAAGATGGCGCTTGAAAATACCGATCGAGAATTCCCCACACTCATAGTGTGCGATTCGTATTATTGCGTTCAGTCTTACAATGAATACTTGCAGATCTGGCTTCAGAATGGTTTTAAGGATGCAAAAGGAGGCACAATCAAGCATAAATGCTTTGGGAACAAGTAGTTCATTTGCAAAAAGAACTACCAAAGACTCACGTGATACATACACTGAGTCATCAACGTGATGGCGTTCACGTTGCAGGGAATTCATTGGCTGATGAGGCCGCGAAGGCAGCTGTGCAAACGGCTTCCGTAGCTGCCATCACTCGGTCAAAAACAAAAATAGACAGCGACATATTGCAAGCTGTCAGCGCTACAGAAAAAGATTCGATAGAAACACTCCCGAAAGGCTTTCCAGTGAAGTATTCATATATAACTGATACAAACAATGTTCCATTTGCTTGAATCCCTGGAGTGGGGGATAGGGCAATTCCAAACATGGAACATAAGTTAGGACTAATCATAGCGGCACACGAAGGACTTGCTTCTGTACATGCTGGCGTCTCAGCCACAGTATCGTTATTAAAACAGAGATACTGGTGGCCACAAATGAGAAGACAAACACGGAACTATGTTCTAGAATGTGAAATATGTCAAAAAATGAAAGTATCAACAGTGAGACCACCAGCGCAGACGCCCCTTCTAATCTCGGATAAACCATTAGCCTGTGTTTACCTGGACCACTGTGGTCCCTTACAAAGGGATGGTAACTATAAATATATCTTGGTTGCAGTGGATTCATGCACGAGATTCATATGGATGTGGCCCCAGCGATCGGCTGACGCCAGAACTGTTATAAAAGATTTGCGAGTCTTTATCGGCACATACGCAATTGGCATGCTGCATTCTGACCAGGGTCCTGCTTTTAGCTCTAGAGCTTATAAGGAGGCTATGACCAGCATGGGCATTGCATTGCGGTACTCTTGTCCATTTCATCCCGAGGGAAACGGAATCGTAGAAAGAAAAAACCGTGACATAAAGCAATCTATAACAGCAAAGGTATTAGGTTCGGGAGCTGGGTGGGTCAAACATCTAATAAGTGTCCAACGTAGTCTAAATAACCTGCCAAGAAATTCTCTGAGGGGATTCAGTCCGTACGAATTATTGTTTGGAACTAGAATGATGGTCTTAGATCTTGACAGTCAGACTTCAGTGGTTAAAGAAAAAAGCTTTGATATCAAAGATCATTTGGCTATTTTGCAGGACTTAAACGAAACAAGGAAAGACCTGAGCAACATAAAGTTGAAACAACAGCCAACGACCACTGAAGAAAAACCACCTGTCCCAGGAAGAACTGTCTGGATTCCAAAAGTCGGGGATCTAGTCAGAGAAAAGATTGCGGTAAAGAAGGAATTTGGGCCTTCTTACAGAAAAGCAGTTCCTGTCTTGTCTATCAACGGGACAAGATCAGTAGTACTACCGCCCCTTGCTGGTAAAAAGGCGAACAGAGTTGTATCAATCGACCTGATAAAACCACAATCATGTGTCCGATAACGAACAGTAGGCCGAGTGGACTCCCGATAAGTAGTAGAACACCAAGGTTTGCTACAAACACAGAGGTTCAATCTAAGAGGCTACTCACATTTGAAATGCCAACAGAACAACAACAAGGACTATGCAACAATGCTATGGAACTTAAACCTCTAAAAACCCAAATAAAAACATTTAGCAGAGACACACCAATCTACAATGAAGTAACAAATGACTATGCTGCTACAACAAAACACAATAATAAAGCAAACAGCAATCCTGAAACAATAGGAACAATAGACAGAACGGCATCGGGTTACTTCATCAACTTCAATGATTCATCTGAAAACCTGAGTGAATCAAAGGAACAAACATCAACAAAAACCTTTAAAGACAAAGCTAAGGAACATTTTCAACATCTGAAAGAAACCTATCTGATTTCTCCGTGGATTGAATTCTGGGTGGCCTTAGGTGCACTTATCCTCATACTTTGGCTCATCATGGTACTATGTTTGGGACACTTCATTGAGGGAAAATATGCTAAAATGGACACAGCAAGCCAGAAAATCAACTTGGTCCTCAAACCACACACGTCTTCACACGTCGAGAAAAGAAAACTTTCTTCAGTCAACTTCACAGCCAATCCTATACCCGGTGGGGTAGCATGGGACAATACTGATTATGAAATCTATGGTCCGGTTGAAATCCTGAAGTATCCACATCAAATCAAGATCTCATTGAGTGACTTTGTAAAACCAAGCTCAGTTGCTGATGATTGGGACGTTGAAAGCATTAATAATATGATGTCTGACCTAGTGATGTCTGCTAAATTTACAAAACATGATTATTTGCAGGGTTCGTCTAATTATGATAAAATGTTCTGCTATAATCACTATAGTAATCATTATCTGCATAAATCTGCACAACCTAGAAATGTTTTAAATTATAATCAATGGGAACACTGTGCACCCCCTCCAAAAGGTAGCTCAAGAACTTTTTATGACAAATATTCATATTTTTCAGGGTTCAACACAAGTAATGCAGAAACATTTTATTTCAAATTATCAAATAAGACAGGTACAAAGACCATGCTTACAAATACTAAAATGATATATTCAGACTCATTTTTTGAGCAAATGAGTACATTTGGTTTTGATTACTGGGACAAAAATGTTGAAGTAAAAAGTGTTTGGGGTACAAAGGAATGGCAAGTACAAGGTATAGAATCATTGTTTAGAGCCTGCATGATCCCAGAACAAATTATATTTTTGAATGTCACTGTTCAACAAACTACCTGTCTTGGCCTAGCCAAAATCAAAGACTTAAACAAACCGTCTATTCCAAAGCCATCAATGAACGGTAATATATCTCTAGATGAGGAGATAGACGTAAACCATATATTAAGCCAAAACAGAACACATCCTGATTGGAAACAGTGGTTGATCTGGCCCACAGATACTAATAACTGTCAAGACAGATTCCTGAACAAAATCCAGGGGTTCAAATTGACAAGGCCAGACCCTAGAGATTCCCAAAGACAACACCCAGGGATAATTACCACGTACAGTGTGGGCAAGCTCTGCCTTCAATGGCTACAAACATCCACACTGGCAGAAATTAAGCAACACCTGACTTTACTTACTGATGGTGCTGACTTGCGTGATTTCATTATGGGACCGCGCAAACAGCGTCAAAAACGCTTAATAGCAGCCTCTGTATATGCAGCTTATAACGAAGCCTGGAAAATAACTCAAATTGAAACGTCAGAGAGAATACGGGAAATTGACCGTATTAATTTGGAAAAATCACTTTCTGTAGTGGACAATGGGTTAATGACTCTGTCCTCCAGAATATACTCTTTGGACAGCATTGTGTCTTCAGCAATCGACATAATATCGCAAGACTTACTGTTGTTACAACACGGTCAGTCCCAATTGCGTTCTATTGTGCAACTTGGCTGGACGTTACAAAATCTGCGTTCAGGCTATGTGCCTTGGCGTTTAATCAACACAACGTCACTATTCAATATCTTTAACCTTACTGATAAACAAATCAGTATGGCACAGAAGGGTGCTGATTATACAATCCTGAGCATTGAGAAACTCGAGAGATTACCATTGACAATGTCAGAACGACCTGTCAGTGAATGGATAATACATGGAATAATTAATATTCCAATATCTACTTTCAGGTTTCAATACTGCCAAAAATATATACAGGCTGGCATGTACGAAAAATTGGGTAAAGGGTACATTAAGTCAACATGGAACTTGCCCTATTCACATGCTTGTGTCAGTAATAAAGGCCGGAAAGTGTTTCTTAGTGGCAATAATTGTGCCATGTCACTAAGCGGTACACTTCTGTGTAATGGTATTAGTTTACACGGAGCCTGTGAAGGGTCCTCGAATAACCTTTCATGTCACCAGCTAGGCACACCTGCGACACAAATAGAACCATTCTTTAGGAGACTATCGAACGGGAGTTACATTATAATTGTAGACCGCAGATGTTGTAGCTTGGTGCCCGGAATACCTTATCTCATAAGTACGACTGCGAAGGTCATGTGCTGTGAACGAGTATTGTTCCCCAGCGCAATGCCAGACAGGGAGGCAAGGTTATGGCCGAATTTGAAAATTGCTTCCATTCGAGTTGATACTTTAAGCAGAATGAAAACAGTGCTCCTTCAGACGCCGACCAGGCTCACGTCATCAAAAGAAACGTATGATCTCCAAGTTTCAAGGACAACGGCAGAGATTCATTCATTGTTATCAACTAATTCCCCCATACATTTCGCAGAAATCCTGAACGAAATCTTAAATATTTCTGATACCAGTGGAGTCTCAAATGTATTTAAGACAGTGTTTTCGGGGGCTTTAACACCATTTAAAGCCATTGTGGGTATTTTTCCGGACTTTGTCCATTCCATCTTTGGTGGACTTCCTCTCCTTTTGGGACTAGTGGCAGGAATCCTATTTTTGATTCTGTTATTTCGCTATGGCAAACCGTGTCACAGACAAAACACCTGCGACAAGGGAAGAAACAATCCTAGCCATTGGATACCGGGACCGGATATCTAAAATCCTTGGACTGTCCCGGCTTAGAGACCTGAACATGACTTGGTTTCTTTCATTTAGACCAATGTGGCAAAGCTGTGTTTTACCTGTATTAAGGTGCATGCTATGCGGAGAAGAATGCGTGTTGGACACCTGTCTGACGCTACAATCGGATGCGCCAATGGATGCAGAAACTTTGTTGGGTCCGGTCACGGCTCATGCATTGTGCTGTCCCCAGCGGCTACCAATCCTGATGACGGCATTCGTGGAGACTTCACCACTACGATTGAAGGGTAGTGAGGTTCAAGATGAAAGCAGCATCGATCAGGTACGACCTTCTGTCAGCTATGCTGATCGAAACATCAATGAAGGCAATCATGCTCATGAATGCATGGTAACATCTTTTTCCGAGTTAATGGAACTTTCACAGGAAGCTGTTGAAAGCTTTTTCGACAGTCTAAATAATATGATGTTCTCACCAGAGCAGAAATAATGACTTTTGAGCAAGCTAGCACACGGCGTTCCCAACACCCTGAATTTGGCCTTCAACTTTAATGATAAAGTAACATGAACAATTTTTTCTCTCCAGCATGGACAGCAGATTTTTTCACAATCCCCAACATATTTTGTTGCAATTTTTCGGGACACTTATCTTCTGCTTAAAGTAGAAACTATTCTTAGAGAACTAAAATTCTATTTTAGGAACTTTAGAGACATTAGCTGCCCTCTGACATGTTCAAATATATTTTATTTTGTGATGAAATGGTCTCGCATTTTTTTCTTCTGTATTAAGAGCCATTTCATGTGTTATTTTCACATTTTATTAATAATGATGTATGAATATGCGTGATTAATTTAGCATTTCTCTACTGCTTGAGTGCATATGGTGCATATGATTATTTTTTTCTCGTATATGACATACTTTCGAAATGCATATAAATGTATTTTGGGGTGGTACGGTATACACATACACTACTGTATATTTACTATGCCTAGATCTTGTAAATATGGACATAGTCTGCGTGGAGTGGGTGTCATGTATTCCTATAGGTTCTGTATCGATCCCCCTATTCCTGACCCTGTTCGGTTTAATAATTAACTAGCAGCCATCCCACGGTACAAAAAACCGTTATCTGATTAAGCCACACCACGGCACAGGAACGCGTTTTCTGATTAGGTCATAACGCTTGCCATCTAATTAGGCAAGCACTATTCCTCCAGCCCCTGATAAGGCATACGGAGTTCTCAAAACAAATCAAACCTATGACAACCTGGGAAAATCCCTGCGGCCATTGTTTTGGTTTCACCGAGAACTTCAGCAAAAGAATGTGCGAACGAGCCCGTTCATATGACATCCTTATTGACGTATCCATGTCCATCCTTACGTCAATCTCGGCACCTTACAGGTATAAATATTACCGACATTGCCTTAAGCAAACACACGCGGTGGTGACGAGATCGGAGCAGCGAGACTTGCCGAAGAGGCCAGCACAGAGCGGACCCCACTGGCGCTGCCCCGCCTTCCTGACGCGCTGAGAACGAGACGCTGCTTTTCTCCTGCCGAGAAATCCAGCTCCGGCGCTTCCAAGCAGCCCTCGCAGGCAGCTGGAATATCAAGACCAGAGACGAGAGATACCAGCCCTCAACCATTCTAGATCTCAGGTACAGAACTGAATAACCCCTTGAAGAGAATTCTTGAGTCAGTCACTTGGCAAAACAAACTTAACTTAAACTGCTACTTATCTACTCCCGCCCACGTATTAGGCTTAGGTCAGGTACACTGGGGTAGGCGTGGTTAGAAGCACCAGTTGAGTACGATTAGTCAAATGTATATATGTATGTATCTATTTAATCAATTTTAAATATCATATGGCTTAGAAACCATATCAATGCTTCTGCAGTATTATTTTATACTTCTGCTTTTATTGTATGCACTTTACTTAACCATAAGTATTGCAATAATATCGATTCATTTCTCTTGTACGAGAAAAGAGACTGATCAATAAATAACATCTTTTATTGAACACGCCCGTCTCTTCCTTTTCTCTACAATCTGGTGAAACTAAGAATGCACTGAACTGACTGAGTGAAATAAGTTGTCTTTTGTTTTCACACGACTCTAGAGATACACTCTTGATTAGGGGAGAGCAAAGTTGTCATGTTCTATGGTTGTCAGAAACTAAATCCCTTCTTGTCTATCCAGGGAGGTTAAACTCCTCCTCGCCTATTCGAGAAAGTTTCTAGTGAACTCTGAGCTAGCTGGCAAAACCAAAAACTTTAAGTCTAATATCGTCAGTAGAAGACCTAGTTAACCTCTGTCCTAGGTCTATACTATTGAAGGTATTATTCCAATGCGCAGAGCCTATTGGGATAATAGGAACTACACTACACCCCGTGGGCTGCCGCAGCCAAGAGAGAGCTGTAGCCGCTCACACCCATTGCTACTTTACCTCATCAAGATTTTCCCTGTGGACCGACGCAGCCAAGAGAGAGCTGTCACCTCTGAATGTCCATACCCTTTGCTACTTTGTATCATTGTGATTTGCCCCGTGGGCCACTGCAGGCAAGAGAGGGCTGTGCCGCAAAGCGCCCACACCCTTTGCTGCTTTGCATCTTCGTGAGTTGTCCCGTGGGCCACCGCAGCTAAGAGAGAGCTGTGGCCGCTGCACACCTGTACCTTTGGCACCTTTGCATCCTTGGGATTTGTCCTGTGGGCTGCCGCAGCTAAGAGAGAGCTGCCATTGTTGAGTGTCCACCTGCTTTGCTAATTTGTAACATTGTGATTTGCCCCGTGGGCCGTTGCAGCAAAGAGAGATCTGTCGCCGGTGAGCACCCACACCCTTTGCTACTTTGCATCATTGTGAGCTGTCCTGTGGGGCACCGCAGCTAAGAGAGAGCTGTGGCCACTGTGAGCTCGCACCTTGGCAACCTTGCATCCTTGGGATTTATCCTGTCGGCCGCCGCAG
This sequence comes from Lissotriton helveticus, assembly GCF_964261635.1. NCBI lineage: Eukaryota > Metazoa > Chordata > Amphibia > Caudata > Salamandridae > Lissotriton > Lissotriton helveticus. The sequence continues at coordinate 532,042,193 of NC_136065.1, forward strand.
CTAAGAGAGAGCTGTGGCTGCTGAGCGCCTGCAACTTTGGCAACCTTGCAACCTTGAGATTTGTCCTGTGGGCCGCCACAGCTGAGGGAGAACTGCTGCCGCTGTGTGCCTGCACCTTATTCACCCTTGTTGAGAATTGTCGCTGTCGTTTTGTGGGTTGCCACATCTAAGAGAGAGCTTCTGCCACTTTGTGCCCACCACGGAGCTGCACGATGAGAGTCATCGCCACCACCAGCCCGGGCCACCGCAGCTGCGTGCTGCTGCAGCTGAGCGCCCGCCGGTCCCCGAGTGCCCGAATCATTGTGGGGCACGCTGCGGACCTCAGCCCCCAAGACTTGTGGTCACTGGGAGTCCGCCTGTCATTGTCTCCACTTCTTTGAGAAGCTGCGTGCTGTGTCCCCTTTCAGCGACAGGTATCTGGTGCACAACGGGTTCGTGTAGGTCCCGGCCCTGAACTCAATCCAGGTCACGCTTTGATGAATACATTATTGTCTTTCTTTTTTAGTCCCTACGGGTTGACGTGAATTGTAGTTGTTGAGACGCTTTGAGAGTTTTGAGTTAAACTGTTAGATAAAGATATTATTTTTCTATACCTACCTGAGTTGTGTCCTTTTGTGGTGTCTTTACAGCCTTATTGTAAATGCTCATAAACGCTTCACACACTGATACATGCCTAACTGCTCGTGCTACATTACCACAGGGTTGAGCAGGAGTTATCAAAGGGGGTGGCCCTCTTGCCCTGACTTAGGAAAAAGGGTCCCTATTTGGACAGTGGCACCAGCCAGTCAGTGGCGTCACTAGGGGGGTGCGGGGGTTGCGGCCCGCACCGGGTGACACCAACACATGGGGTGACACCAATCTGCACTGCAGCCTCGCCTCTGCTCTCACCTTTACTGTCGCTGCCTGTGCAAGCTTGTTCCTCATGCTGTTCACACTCGCCAGCGTCTCGCAGGAGATCTGCAATGCTTGACTGCAATTTTCTTTGCTCACAAGGCAACTCTATAGCAGCCTAGCTCATCTGAGGGTGCATGGTTTCCTATTTTCAGTATCTTGCACAGTCTTCAGTTTTCCAGTGAACCAGTTCCCAATTTCAGCTTGCTCTTCAATACAGTGCCACCTGTTGCTCCAACTCTTGTTTATACAAATCCAGCGAAGACAGATGGAGTAAAAGAGAGAGGGAGTAATACAGAGAGAGGGAGCTATAGAGAGCAAGACAGAGAGAGAGGGAGTAACAAAGAGAGAGAGGGAGCTAGAGAGAGAAAGGGAGCTAGAGGGAGTAAGATAGAGAGAGAGGGAGATAGAGGGAGCAAGACAGAGAGAGAGGGAGCTAGAGGGAATAAGAGAGAGGGAGCTAGAGGGAGCAAGACAGAGAGAGAGGGTGCTAGAGGGAGTAAGACAGAGAGAGGGAGCTAGAGGGAGTAAGATAGAGAGAGTTAGCTAGAGGGAGGAAGACAGAGAGAGAGGGAGCTAGAGAGAGCAAGACAGAGAGAGAGGGAGCAAGAGGGAGTAACAAAGAGAGAGAGGGAGCCAGAGAGAGAAAGGGAGCTAGAGGGAGTAAAATAGAGAGAGAGGGAGCTAGAGGGAGCAAGACAGAGAGAGAGGGAGCTAGAGGGAATAAGAGAGAGGGAGCTAGAGGGAGCAAGACAGAGAGAGAGGGAGCTAGAGGGAATAAGACAGAGAGAGGGGGAGACAGAGGGAGCTAGAGAGGGAGCTAGACAGAGAGAGGGAGCTAGAGGGAGTAAGAGAGAGAGGGAGCTAGAGCGAGCAAGACAGAGAGAGAGGGAGCTAGAGGAAGTAAGAGAGAGAAAAAGAGTCAGCTAGAGGGAGTAAAACGTAGAGAGAGGAAGCAAGAGGGAGCAAGACAGAGAGAGAGGGAGATAGAGGGAGTAAGAGAGAGAGAGGGAGCTAGAGGGAGTAAGAGAGAGAGAAGGAGCTAGAGGGAGTAAGAGAGAGCTGGAGCTAGAGGGAGTAAGACAGAGAGAGGGAGCTAGAGGGAATAGGACAGAGAGAGAGGGAGCTACAGGGAGTAAGACAGATAGAGAGGGAGCTAGAAGGAGTAAGAGAGGGAGCTAGAGGGAGCAAGACAGAGAGAGGGAGCTAGAGGGAGTAAGACAGAGGGAGAGGGAGCTAGAGGGAGTAAGACAGAGAGAGAGGGAGCTAGAGGGAGTAAGACAGAGGGAGAGGGAACCAGAGGGAGCTAGAGGGAGTAAGACAGAGAGAGGGAGCTAGAGGGAGCTAGACAGAGAGAGGGAGCTAGCGGGAGTAAGACAGAGAGAGAGGGAGCTAGAGGGAGTACGACAGAGAGAGAGGGAGCTAGAGGGAGTAAGACAGAGAGAGGGAGACTGAGGGAGCAAGACAGAGAGAGGGAGCTAGACAGAGAGAGGGAGCTAGAGGGAGTAAGAGAGAGAGAAGGAGCTAGAGGGAGCAAGACAGAGTGAGAGGGAGCTAGAGGGAGTAAGACAGAGAGAGAGAGAGAGATAGAGGGAGCAAGACAGAGAGAGAGGGGGCTAGAGGGAGTAAGAGAGAGAGAGGGAGCTAGAGGGAGTAAGAGAGAGGGGGCTAGAGGGAGTAAGACAGAGAGAGGGAGCTAGAGGGAGCAAGACAGGGAAAGAGAGGGAGCTAGAGGGAGTAAAACAGAGAGAGGGAGCTAGAGGGAGCAAGACAGAGAGAGAGGGAACTAGAGGGAGTAAGAGAGAGAGAGGGAGCTAGAGGGAGTAAGAGAGCGAGTGGGAGCTAGAGGGAGTAAGAGAGAGAGAGCGGGAGCTAGAGGGAGTAAGACAGAGAGAGGGAGCTAGAGGGAGTAAGACAGGGAGCTAGAGGGAGTAAGACAGAGAGAGAGGGAGCTAGAGGGAGTTAGTCAGAGAGAGAGGGAGCTAGAAGGAGTAAGAGAGGGAGCTAGAGGGAGCAAGACAGAGAGAGGGAGCTAGAGGGAGTAAGACAGAGAGAGAGGGAGCAGGAGGGAGTAAGACAGAGAGAGAGTGAGCTGGAGGGCGCTAGACAGAGAGAGGGAGCTAGAGGGAGTAAGAGAGAGAGAAGGAGCTAGAGGGAGTAAGACAGAGTGAGAGGGAGCTAGAGGGAGTAAGACAGAGAGAGAGAGAGAGATAGAGGGAGCAAGACAGAGAGAGAGGGGGCTAGAGGGAGTAAGAGAGAGAGAGGGAGCTAGAGGGAGTAAGAGCGAGGGGGCTAGAGGGAGTAAGACAGAGAGAGAGGAAGCTAGAGGGAGTAAGACAGAGAGAGGGAGCTAGAGGGAGCAAGACAGGGAAAGAGAGGGAGCTAGAGGGAGTAAAACAGAGAGAGGGAGCTAGAGGGAGCAAGACAGAGAGAGAGGGAACTAGAGGGAGTAAGAGAGAGAGAGGGAGCTAGAGCGAGTGGGAGCTAGAGGGAGTAAGAGAGAGAGAGCGGGAGCTAGAGGGAGTAAGACAGAGAGAGGAAGCTAGAGGGAGTAAGACAGGGAGCTAGAGGGAGTAAGACAGAGAGAGAGGGAGCTAGAGGGAGTTAGACAGAGAGAGAGGAAGCTAGAAGGAGTAAGAGAGGGAGCTAGAGGGAGCAAGACAGAGAGAGGGAGCTAGAGGGAGTAAGACAGAGAGAGAGGGAGCAGGAGGGAGTAAGACAGAGAGAGGGAGCTAGAGGGAGCTAGACAGAGAGAGGGAGCTATAGGGAGTAAGACAGTACCTAGCGCCATACATTTCCGACAGAGGTGGTCCATGCGGTAAGTCGTGAGGGGGTGACACCATGAGTTACCCGCACCGGGTGACACCAACCCCAGTGACGCCACTGCAGCCAGTGCCAACTAGAGACCCCCATTTCTAACACATATGGATGCGCTTAGTCTTATGGAAATAAATAAGAGTCGTAGCATGCAATCTTTGGTTTATTTCTTTCTTGCTCACATATTCAAATTGTTTGAGTAATTGTGTCATGGTGTTAACTTGGAGACTGAATGATCTGGCTTTTTGTATTAAATCATACATTTCAGTTGTTAAAGGATTGCCTAAACTTTTGAGGAGAAACAGATCTGTTTCAAAGAAAAAGGGCACCCATCCACCAGGGATTTGTTTGCCTAACCTGACAATCATTTATACTACGTTTCATGCTAGACACTGTGCTGAAGATTGAGAAGCACACAGCTTAATCAGGAATAAAAAGAATATATTAGATAAACAAGTGCACTGAGAGAACTCACCTATGTTGATCATAAAGTATTTATGCAACACACAAACAATAATAAAATAAAAACCCCACACCAATTTAGAAAATTAAGTAAAATAAATACATTTTTTGAAATAATAACAACAACAGTAAAATCATTAGAACCGGAGTTACTAATTTGAAAAGTTTATGGTAAAAACTAGCACCTAAACGAATAAAGTGTCAACCGCGTATATCAAGTCGCGCAAGACCGGGGCAAAGTTTAACGTTATGACCAATCACAATGAAGCTCTGTTCAGATACACAAAGTGGATTGGGCCTGGCCTCTGCCTACCTTTGGACTTAAAAGACAGTTCAAGAAACACTGCCTGAGAGGGTACATTTCAGGGGGACAATGTAGCTGTTGATGAGGAAGAGCTGGTGTAATTGGGGAGCCACTGGATGAAGTCGCTATGAAGATTCTTACGTTCAAACTAAGGGCCTCATTATGAGTCTGGCAGTCTTCTGACCACCCTATTATGACTAGGGCAATCGGGCCACCCTGGGACCCGTGCAACCTGCAACCGCCAGGGATCAGAGATCCCTGGCGGTGGTACAATAGACATGAGACTGCATTATGCTTGGTAGGGCTGCTGCAGACCCACCAAGTATATTACAAGTTTCCTCACGTCCACACTTTTAATGACAGGGCATTCTTGTGTCTCTGCACCATGGGGTGCATGCTGTGTGCATGCACCCTAGTACCTGCATGGCCTGGGTAGGTACTGATTTTGCTGTTACCATTGCAGTGCCTTTTTCATGGGCACTGGCAAAAAATCGCCCACCAGACAGGAGAAAACTCCTAATCTGTTGGGCGGTTCAACCACATGTTTGGTGGTTTATGAGAGTCAGGGTCCCAGTCCCGCACCACCAACCTCATAATGAGGCCTTAGTCTCTTTTTTGGAAGTCAAAAATCTACAGTGGGACGAAGCCATAAGCTGTTGCTGACAATGCTGCCAAGAGGCCGGATATCCCTTCTGTGAGGCACCACTGAACACGATTTGCTGCTGTAGAGAAGAAGGTATCAGGAGCTGCCATGAAGTTACGCTGATTTGTGATGCTCCTTGGGCAGATTGACGATCAGGTAGGTGTCCTCTCAATAATCAGATCAATTTGTGGAAGTACATTTTTTTAATCCCGAGATTTGGATTTGGGCTCCCAAGGGCCCAGAACTGGAGAAGCACCACTTGGAGGGTCAGAACTCACTCAGACAGGGACCAGGTGCAGGTTCTAGATGCCTGGAGCTTTTTCTGTCTGTGAGGCTCTGATAACCAGGCCCGCTTACTAGCTCTTGGAGTCACACTGGAGGGCTGGATTCAAGATGAAGTGCAGGGCTCAATTAGCGGAGCAGACCTCGGGGGGTGCACAGCTGACTTCAGGTAGCAGCGCCATCTTACTTGGTGTAGCAAAGCAGTCTTCTAAAGTCCACAGCAGGCCACATCAGTAGGCCGTCCTTCTGCAGGTCAAGAAAGTGAACAGAAGAGTGAGTTTGTTATATCTGATACCCACTTTGAAGTGGGAGAAGCTTCCATAGTTTCCACCTACAGAGCTGTCTGGAATTCCCTGCCCCCATCCCTGATCACAGTCTGTCTGGGGGCACAATAGCCTAGTGTAAAGTATTTTGTGTGTGAGCTGGGCCAGTGCCTTTGAAGTGCATGTGAGGGAGGTGACAGCTCCACCCCCCATTAAGCCAGGATGACCCATCCTGCCAACACTCAGACTCTCCTTTATGATACTGTCTGGAAGGAATACACAAAGGCCAAATGCCAACTGCAACTAATCATGTGACCAAGGAGCATACAGGCTGTAGCCACCAAAAGATTAGGACAAAAATATTAGAACTTTCTAAAAGTGCCATTTTTAGGGTTGTGACTTGAAATCTGACTTTACCATTAAAAAGGGGTTTTGATTAATATTCTCCAGACACCAAACATGATATTCGTATGTGCTCTCGCCCAAACTCTATCATAAATTAATGTAATAAGGTAAACCAATGTTAACCTTTGGGTGAGGTAAGAACTGCAGTAGTAAAAAATTAATTTAGGAGTTTTTCAACACCGGGATTTAAATGTATTGGAAAGAGAGGTTTAAGCCTGGCAAAAGTTTATTTTATTATTTTACAAGTAAATGAAATGTGCCAATAGGGTTGAAGTCAAGTTTACTATGTTTACAGGATCAAGCACAAGCACTTTAGCAATGGTTAGAAGTAGTAAAGAGCTCAGAATTCTAAAAGCCAACAAAATCCGGTTCAGAAAACAGGAGGGCAAAAGTTAATTTTATTATTTTACAAGTAAATGAAATGTGCCAATAGGGTTGAAGTCAAGTTTACTATGTTTACAGGATCAAGCACAAGCACTTTAGCAATGGTTAGAAGTAGTAAAGAGCTCAGAATTCTAAAAGCCAACAAAATCCGGTTCGGAAAACAGGAGGGGTGTAGACAAAACATTTTGGGATGACCCTACAGAGAGGACCAAGTCCCACATCAGCCATGGCAGCAAGGTTAGATGTGTGCTCCTTTGCATGAGGGCCAAATCAGATTTAGCGATTTCAACCATGTTTACCTGGTCAGCCGTTTATCTGTGACCATCTCTTCTGAGGCTGAGGTCCACCACCAAAAAGTAAATTTTGCTTTCCAATGCTTCTCTGGTAGATCTGTGTTTGAAAAATATCGCTCCTAGGCAATCTGGAATACCAAGATAAAAATAGACAATTAAATAAAACAGTATGCAATATATGAAGAACTATCAGGCATTTATGCAAAATATATTCCAATTTTAATAATTGTTAAAAATTCCCGTAGTGGAAATATGTATATACACTTGGATACTCTATTTATATGCAACTACCATAAAAAACAAACTTTGAAAAAGTGGCAATTTGGTCTCAATTTTGTCTCTGACGCGCGTTTTGGCATACAACACGCCTTCTTCAGGAATAGCTACAATACACTTTTTATTAAAACGGAAGAGCAGATGCTTAATTAATAGATTTTCACTTCTGGTTTACGAGAGGATATTAGTCTGACTTCTATTTATTGATGTCACGAAGATGTCCTTAACTAGGTTCTGGAACCAACACGATAAGTGGCCAAAACCTTCCTTCTCAGGATGTATGGAATCGATAAACTTCTGTATTTCTAAAAATAACTGAAAATGCCAGGCGACCTTCGCCGTTTTCTTAAAAATATCAGGTCGTACCTGAAGTACTTTTTTCAGAAAAAGCCTGACAATGCTATGCGGATGATGGAAATCGGTGGAATTAAATGGGGAAAACGAACAACGTCTTCTTAATAACGTTGATCGATCTTTGCGATATAGACATGTGTACTAGCGCAATCTGATATAGCAGCTGTTCGCTGAGGCTGCCGTGCAAGAGATAGCACTCGGCAAGGCAAATAAAATAAACGAGACGTATAACGTCTTCTGGGTAGCAGTGGGGAACCGTTACTTTACGGGCATACGTGATCTCGCAGTCTGATAATACTGCTAAATTCCTTAATACTGCCGTGCAGAAAATGGCGACAGGCGTCTTGGGATAACAACAAGCGCTGGTAGATCCTACAGTGGCTACAATGATATCTAGTAGACTTCTGATGTTGGGATTCAGCTAAGCGGTTGTAGAAGAAGTCTGAAAAATAGGGATGGATTGCCCAGGTGTGGGTGGTGGTTGGGAACACTCCTTCGGTCGGTGAGTGGGCCACAATGCACAGTGTGCAGAGTGTAGGAGACAATAGTGGTGCACCAGTTTGGGTGTAGGTCTGGCTTGGTTGCTGTGTGGTGTGGTGTGGCCTGGTGAAGCTGGATGGCACCTATGTCTCTTCATAGAGCTTCGCAGGTGGGTGGACCAGTGGATGGTGCCCTTGTATCCTCAGTGACTGAGGTCTCAAGCACTGGCCCTAATGTACTCCAGGAGGGGCAGTAGTCTAGTCAGCGGCCTTGAGGCACCAGGGGAGCAGGCAGACGTTTCAATGTAAGAGTGGGGGAGAGAAGGGTGCTTTGAACTACCCCTCAACTACCACTCTTTTCCTCAGTTCGGTCTTCCCAAGTTGCAGAGCAAGGGCGGTGGCCAGACTACAGTCCAGAAAGTAAAAAGGAGATAGGGGAGAATCAGGATCAAATTGGGTGCTCCCCTTTATAGCTATAAGACCATAGTCAGTGCCATGAGGCCTGGTATTCAGACAAAATATGGAGTAAAAAATATCAAGACACACAACTATGGTCATTTTAATATCGTGATACACAAATATTGTGATGCAGGAATATCGTTGACAAGAATATTGATTTTCCAAGCTAAGTAATATCAATTAAAAAATGCCTGTGTTGTAAAAATTATTTATAAAAATATCTGTTTTTATTATCATTATCAAAAATATAGTTTTGTAAAATATTTTTTTTCAATTGCCTGTATATATTTTAGTATATATTTCAATTGCATATGTTATATATTGTTTCTATAATTACTGTTAATGTTTTTAAATATTGATTTAAAACATTGTTTGCAAATTCTTAGTTGTTTTTAAATTAAATGTTATTGTTAATTGACATTTCTGGTTTTGGTGTCGTAGCGGGTTCTGGGTTTTATAGAGGTACAGGGCGGGAAGTAAATTAATTTTACATCATTGATAATTAATTTTATTTGCTAATATTTATAATATTTATAATTATTTATGGAAATTGTCTAATTTATATATTTTCTAAGTTATATTTCAGGTGTGTGTTGTTGGGTTTGTAGCGGTAAAAGGTGGGAAGTTCATTAAAAATATTTAATTAATGCTTAGTTAATTATTAATCTTTGTTAATTTGATAAATAGTTATGCAAATTGTGTAATTATTATAATGTGTAAGATAAATTCTTGGTGTGGGTTGGTGGGTGTTTTGGGGCACAAGGTGGGAAATTAACTAAGAAATAATGTATTGATAATTTATAATGTGCTTTTAATTATTTAAATGATAATTAATGGGAATTATTATATTAGTTAAGATATTTTAGGTGTGTGTTGTTTAGTTTGTAGAGGTATGGGGAAGTTATTTAAGTAATGATACATTTAAAAGTATGTATTCATTTATTACAAATGTTGCTATTTATCATACAATATGTTAATTGTGTTATGTTTTTGAATTTCAATTCCATTGTAATTGTTGGCTGTTATGACTGTGAGAATATGGCGAGGTGTTTTAACTGAAATAACATTATTTGTTTTCATTGATAATAATTATTTCAACTTTTTTAATAATTGTGTAATTCTGTATTTAGATATGTAATTTTTAAGTAAAAAAAATATGAATAATTTTTCATTTATTAGAGATTTTAAAATATGCTGTATGTTTGAAGTGAACTACTCTCTCTACTGTTGCACCAACTGGAGTGGGAATAGTACATTTTACCCCTCCTGAGTCTCACGCTTTCCCTACTGTTGCACAGACTGGGCTAGGAATAGTAAAGTTTACATCTCCTGAGTCCAACGCTTTCCCTACTGCTGTACTGGCTGGAGTGGGATTAGTAACATTTACCCCTCCTGAGTTCAATGCTTTTACCTACTGTTGCACTGACTCAGTGTGAATAGTTTATTGTACCCCTCCTGAGTCCACTGCTTTCCCTACTGTTGCTCTGACTGGAGTGGGACTACTAACTTTGACCCCTTCTGAGTCCAATACTTTCCTCCTGTTTCACAGTATGGAGTGGGAATAGCAAATTTTGCATCTCCTGAGTCCAATGCTTTCCCTTCAGTTCCACCAACTTTAGTGGAAATAGTAATTTTACCCCTCCTGAGTCCAACGCTTACCCTACCATTGTACCAATTGGAATAGGAATAGCAAATGTTACCCCTCCTGAGTCCAATGCTTTCCCTACTGTTGCCCTGACTGGAGTGGAAATAGCAAACTTTACCACCCCCCCCCCCCCTGAGTCCAACACCTTCCCTACTGTTGCACAGACTGGAGGGGAACTAGTACATTTTACCTCTCCTGAAACTAATGTATTCCTATGCTGTGGGGTTTTAGGTTTAAACCTATAATAACTGATAAAACCCCACTGAAAAGAAATAGCCATCACCAGTGAAAACATATAGACACTGAAAAAACACCTGCCAAACCACAAACTAAATGCTATTCAGAGGAAGTAAAAAGAGTGTGAAAGAGTATTGTTTTTCATCCTAAAGGGGCCAATACAATGTAACTTTGTTATACAAGCTAGCAGTAAGAAAGGCTGCTTGAGTTTTGTTGTTTAGGGATTTCACTAAAATATTGTTTCTTCTTCCTTTTTCTTTTTTCAGTTTTGTGGTCTTTGGTCCAAAGATGCAGGGTTTAGAAGTCTCCTTTAATTACTTTATAAACTGTAGAGAATCAGGAAATATCAAAATCATACTTGTTATTTTGGCTGCATTTGATTCTTTAACTGATAGGTAAAATGGCTGGTTTCATAAGAATCTTTCCTAATATGTGTCATCACATTTACCCACAGAGAATGGGATAAAAACCCTTAATACAGCAGCCCCCATATTCCAGTGGGTCAGTATTGATAGTAGGTGATTGCTAACACCTCAGGCTTTAAACATTCAATGCAATATATAGTGATGTATGAGAAATGGCTTGCAATGATGCATAGAAATGTCCCTTCACCACCAATGGCATTTGAAGTCAATGAAATCTCACTGTGGTACTCTGTACAAGGTCTAGATCCCTTCAGTAAAGGGGAATTCCCTCCGTAGTTTTAAAAGTGCTGCTTCATTTTTGACCGCTTCAATACCTGAGGGTATAAGCGCCCAGCTCAATGCAAATGTTGCAGAACCTGCCCTGAGAATCGCAATCTTCAAGTGCACAAGTATTGGCACGGAAAGCTATGTCAGTGGCTAGAGTTAACAAATTGTTAAAAAACCCTTTTCTGTTGTTTTTAGTGGTGCGAAAATGTGTAACCACTGATAACAACTGTTTTTTAAGGTCTTGAAATCACTTGAAAACACGGAAAAAACCCCACCAGAATTTACCAAAAATAGAAACTGAAAACAGGAAAGCCTATGTATTCCTACTGTTGCACTGACTGGAGTAGGAATAATAAATGGTATCCCTCCTGAGTATAAGTGGGTGTAGTATATTTATTATTTATATAGTTTAATTTTTTTTTCATATTGTTTAAATATAAATTATTATTATGTGTTTGTGTATTTAATTTTGTATTTTATGTTTATATATATACATTTAGGTAATTTTTACGAAATATTTAGTAAAACATATTTTTATATATTGTTTTCTTTAATGTATAACTAAATTGGAAATATAAAAAAATAGCTGTTAATGTGTTGTATTTTGTATTTTGTGTGTGTCTGTGTACATATATATATATATATATATATATATATATATACATATATATATATATATATATATATATATATATATATATATATATATATATATCAAGCTCCAAAGGGGTTTGTCCAACAATTGAGCTGCACTCCGACAACGTACATCTTTTCCCCAAAAACAGCTTTATTTTGGTATAGACAGACACGCTTGCCCGCAAATGAAGCATTGGACTCCGGCCCTGATGGGTTTCGAGTCACCTCTTTCTCAAAGGGAAATGAAGTCCAAAAGCGCTTGGTTCACCACACCCTCCTTATTAAGCCATAACGCCCTCCATGATTGGATGTCTCTGGATGAGTAAAGCCTTGATTTATGGGAGATGTAGTTCAGTATTTCAGCCATATATGGAAGCGCTTTAAATAAATGCAAATTAAGGCTCGGCATGAGCCCTGGGAAGAGTGTCTGTCCTCAATCCACGTTCGTTGTCCCACATGCGGAGCTCTCTGGATGATGGACTCCATGATATGCTGCCCTGCGTCGGTGCGGCTCAGCGGCAGGACAGCCGCTATTACATCAAGCTCCAAAGGGGTTTGTCCAACAATTAAGCCACACTCCGACAATGAACAGCTTTTCCCCAAATACAGCTTTATTTTGATATAGACCGACACGCTTGCTCGCAAATGAAACATCGGACTCCGGCCCTGACGCGTTTCGAGTCACCTCTTTCTCAAAGGGAAATGAAGTCCAAAAGCGCTTGGTTCACCACGCTCTTCTTATTAAGCCATAACGCCCTCCATGATATATATATATATATATATATATATATCTATATATATATATATATATATATATATATATGAAGAGATACTCCACTCTTTGCTTTCCCCACCAACAGGAGCACGGACCACAATTAGGTGCAAGTAAGTTGTTTTATTTACAGCTCATAAAAACAACAGCAGCAGCATGACGCATTTCGCCCCCGTAGGGTACCAGGCGGAGAGGTTGCGGCGGTCAGGGAAGGGGGACTCGAGGGGGCACTGAACTGAACATTTGCCTCACCTCCCAATGGAATTCGAGGGCTGTGCCTGTCACGGAATCCTACTCCAACAACATCACCCCACAGCACTTTCCAATTCCCATGAGGCACAACATTGAGGCATTGTGGGAAGTGTAGTTCCACTACATGGGACTTCACAGGATGGCCGAATTACATCTAGGGGTGGAGCTTGACAACCGTTTACAACAGCGTGACAGGACTATGCTTCACAGCACAAGGAGCAGCTGGAGAGGGGCGCTGAGGAAGGCAGAAAGTGCCGAAATGCATTCGCCTGAGACTTTTGTCCAATAAAGTGCTCCTGTGTTTCTCCCTTCTGGGTCACGGCTCTTTTCTTGTGGAAGAGGTGGTTACTCATATATATATATATATATATATATATATACCAAATCTTTCACTGAAGTAGGAAGATGTTTTATATATATATGTATATATCACAAAAAAAATGTAGGTTTCAGAGACGTTATAGTTAGAAATTAGCATTTACCTTAACATTTGCTGAAAAAACATAAGTTTCAGGGGTGTTATAGTTAGCTGGACATTTCACTCGTACAAAAGCATAGAAATTCCTTTGTTATAGTTAGTTCAGCAAACTATAACTCGCGCACCCACAATGCACTGCTGATGATGTCACATATTACATCATTCATGGCATGGTCAGTGACATCACTGATGACATCACTGATGACCTCTCAAATGACATCCCTGATGACATCATTGATGACATCATCTAGTGAATGTTGTTTTGTTTGATATTTAAATATGTATTATATATATAGCAATCTGCATTGAATAATGAGTGGATATATAAGTGTCTGGATGGAGGATTTAGTAGCTGTGTGATTGACTGTTCAAGTGAGTAATGAAAAGTGTCTCACTAAATACATGGGTTAGTGACTAAACTGTGTGAATGTTTGTATCACTGCTGCTGTGTAACCTCGAGATTGCAAGAAACAAGGAGCAGGCCAGGAGATGCAATAGTCCCAGTGCAAATTGGACCACCTGATCTTTGACAACTCTTCTCAGACGGTGTGCCAACCATAGCTCCTGTGGTTCGCACATGTTGAATCTATGAAACAGCCCTATTAAGGAGGAGAAGGTCCCCAATAAATACTGCTTCAGGTGTCTATAAATAAAGAATAGAATTCCTTACAGACGGTACCAATGAAAACGAGGGTGGTCGATTTTGACCCCTATGCCAAGTGTTCTATTGCCAATGGACTACAATTAGACATCTGGCTATTCTACATGGAGAGATCGTTTCCTCCTTCTACTCACCAATGAAAAGGATTAACCTTGGGGAGATTTGTACAAACTATTTGTTAGCCTGAAGAAGGTGGGACACTATCAAATACCACCGAAACGCGTCGCTTCTTTGTCTAACAAAGATTTGAAAAACAACTCCTGGTTCCAACATGGGTGGCCTAACTAGAAAACTCAAAATAACATCTTGTGCAAAACAAGAATGCCTGTGTGTATACTGTATGTGATGCAAAAACACGTATATGGTATTGTTTTCTAAGTGTGTGTCCATGCTGGTCAGGGTGTTGTTCTAAGATTTAGTGATTACATTTTTATTTCTCCCTCTGTTGTGCAATTTGCTGTCTTTTAACAAAAAGTGTTTTATGTTTAATTATGTCTTTTAATAAGATCTCTTAAGAGGAAAGTTTCTAACAAAAAGATCAAGGTCTTTTAATAGTGAAAAATAAAAGATTCATGACTTTTCTACATTGTGTTCTTGAATTCGAATTGGTGCTATTAGAGTGAGGTATGGCTGGAAGCAGTATGTGTGTGATATGTGTTTAAAAAGAGAGCCCAAAGGGACTATTGTTTTCAGTGTTTACTTTTGGTGTCCTATCCCCTTGGCGTATTTGGACCCCTCTCTTATACTTTTAGGCCATTCCTTAGCTATATAACTAGTAACAAGAATAGTTTCAGTGCTGCAAATAAAGTACATGTTGAATTTACAACTAATTAGGTATTGCGGAGTGATAGCATACTTAGATAGTGCTTAATGGGTGACTGGAGAAACACATGGGACTGAAAGAAGGATATCTACATTGCATAGGTATTTATAGTATGTAGCTGTTTAGAGGTTTACATGCATAGTGTACAAAATATTGTACATGCAGTTGTGTTAATAGCTAGGCCGTGCCTTAAGTATATGACGTGTAACTGGAGTAATTTCAGTGCTGCAAAGAGAGTGTATGCTGAAATTATAAGTGCTTAGGTATTGGTGAAGTGATAGAATATGTGGATAGTGCTAGATGGGTGATTGGAGAAGTGCATGGGACAGACAGGAGGATTCCTACAGTGCATAGGTAGTACTTTACTTAGTAGCTGGTTAGAGGTTTATACATATAGTGCACACCTGAATGTAGTAGTGCATTGATAGTGTTTGCATTACTTAATCTTACCTTGACTGTTGTATATATCAAAAAAATTAAATATTTTTTTCAGTTGTTTTTCATCATTTAAATTTCTCAAAATATTGTACTTTAGAACTAGGATGTGTGAAAGAGAAGAAAAAATACAGTTATGATATATAATATAATATTTTTTACAATACAACATTATTTTAACATTGTATGAATTATTTCGTTTGCTTTTTTGCTGTTCTCAGAATATATTGAATTGCACTACAAACAGTGGTTTCAATGTTACTCATCACATAACAGCGGGCAAAAAAAATTACAATCAATAGGATTGTTTAAAAAACCCAAATCTGTGACAAAAATATTTTCAAAATAGTCAACTAGCTTGGCACATTCTATAAAAACAATATCCTTAATAACATACCATATAATACAAATCACACATATATATATATATATATATATATATATATATATATATATATATATATATATATATATATATATATATATATATATATATATATATATATATAATGCTTCTTTGTAAGACAATTTTGTTGCTACAATAAGAAAGAACCAAAACAAAAAATCGATCAACAATTGTTTATAATTTCCATATACGAATAATAATAATATTCTTTAAAATATATGATGTGAGAATGTCCAAGAAAAAGTACTTAATTGAAATAGATATCTTTCCTCCAGGCCAAAAAATATTTCTGAAATCCTTTATAGTGAAATTGTCCAATACTAATCGAATAAATACATTTTAACATATTCCCAATAGGCTGAATTATGTTCTTGGAACTTTGGCTTTAAAAATATTAGGTAGGAATTTGGTCATTCATAAGGCAAACAATGTTTAAAAATCAAATGAGCATTATTACAATATGTCCATCCATTATTGCATTTTAAATAGACAGAGTAATGTCCAGATGTTGTAGAAGGACCATCGTGGAAAATAATTTCTACTGCTACAAAAGTTTTCCTGATATTGATAGTTGACTTGCTGCAACATTTTTAATTAAAGTTTCCAATTTTCTTCCATCACCTGTACAATGTTGTATCAATAAAATGATGTATTGTCCAAATCTTTGTATAGATAATGTTGATAACATTTCTGATTTGCATTGGCTACACTCCATGTTTTGATTTGCTGCTTTAACTAGTTTGTTGAAAGGCACTGTTTTACAGTCTGGTATTGTCAAATATATGAATTAGTCACGGTCTATGTTAGTGGTAGAAGTAAACGTACAATTTTCACATTCATGTTTCCATTTATAAAGAAGGCCAAAAAGATTTTCAATTTCTATTCCTTCATTTTCCAATACTGCAAGCATATATGTTAAAAAATTCTGAGCATCTTGTTGAACATTTTGCGTAACTTGTGTAGAACCTAGAACATATATCCAAAAGATTACGAATATCAGAAACACTTTGCATTTTCCTTTTATCAATTCTCAACTTTTCATAAATTCAATGCAACAAGGAAAAACATCTTTTTTCACGATTCTCCATAAGTTGTTGTTGCAGACTTTCCAGAAAAAAACATTGACCACTACATTATCATAGCAGTTGATACCTGAACTATTTTGTAACTGATACCCGACAATCTCTTCAATAGTGTTGTTTTTCTTTTTGCTTGCAATCTCAACATTATCTTGTTTTTTTTCCTTCTCTATAACTTCACTACAGATATTCTCATATCTTCTTTTTCAACCTACTACACGCTTTTCATATGCAGGATATTCACCTAAATTGGGAGCCTACACTCTTCTTAACTGATTATACTCTTTTACACTGTTTGCATCTGTAGTAATCTTTCCCTTATCAAAATCAATCAAATCCAATCCGGATAAAGTTTTGACTCGGGACAAAGCAACATATGCCATACCCTCTTTAAACACGGTATTTCCAATGTTTACCAAAGCATTATGTACACCTAAACTTTGAGATTTATGAATAGTCACCGCAAAAGCCAGAGAAAGAGTAAACTGTTTTCTACGAACATACAAATCTTTAACAAGCAAAAAATGAACTGAACAGTGACCAATTTGTTTTACTTCTTCAATCTGATCAAATTTGATTTTTAAAAATTCAATTCCATCTCTATTTTGATAATTAACCAAATCAACAACTTTACCCATTGCTCCATTTACTAAACCTTTTTCCACATCCAAATTACGCCGTAAAATTACCCAACAGTTTACACATACATATACATTATTTTCTAAACCAACGGTCTTAGATATAGATTTTACTATAGAATCCAATTTTGTTTTTAATTTTCCATCAAAATAATAGTGATTCCTTCATGCTCTATTTTATCAATGGCTTCCATTTTTATTATTTGTTCATTTTCTAGCTTTAAAAGTTATTCATTGATTATAGAACACTCACTCAGTGTTGGCAATAAGCAAATTATAGATTTATTTTTTACAATTTTTTCTATATATTTTTTTAGGAACTATTCTATCATTTGGAAACAAGTTTGTAAGTAGTCGACTTTGCAAAGTTTGTTTGCCATGTTCTGTCAATACTCCAATTCTTAAATCTTGAAGAATAGTTCCATAATCAACATAATGTGCCTGTCGTATATTTTTAATGAGTTCTTTGCATTCAAAATATGACCAAATGTTAACGTTTCCAACACTTCCCAAAGACTTTTTGGTATCTTCATGTACAAGTGTTTTAAATACTGTTTGTCCTTTTACAGGAGTGAGTTGCAGTAGATCTCCAAAAACTATTACATGTTTTCCTCCAAATAAGACATCGTATTCTGTTTTTAGAATTTGCTGCATTCTTAAATGCACAAAGGCAAGCATTAAGTTTGAGACCATGCTCACGTCATCAATAATCAGAAGTTTAATTTTCTTTAGCCACTCTTGCAACTTCATTACAAGCCTCTCCAGATAGCTTGTGATATTCCAGTTTATTTTCATGCTCTACAGGTAGCATAAGTAAACGATGTAATGTAATTTCTTTAATGTTGTCTGCTGCCAGCCCAGTTGGAGCATTTACAACACAAGAGAAATGTGAGTCAGTTGTTTTCTGTGGATAACTGGTCAATACTTTAATTAAGAAACTTTTTCCTGTTCCAGCTTGACCTCTGACATACATTTGGATAGGTTGAAATGATGTACATGTGCATTATTTCATTTCAGGAAGAAAACCAGCCATGGTTATGTTATGTTATTTAAATTTATATCTAGGCAAACAATTACCCAAAAGGGTTTCCCGGTGCCCGGTGGAAGCAACAGAAGATAAAGGAGTGGAACTTACTGATGAAAAAGCCAAGTTTTAAGAGATTTGTGAAAGAGTGTACGAAGTGACAGTGGAAGAGCATTCCACAGAACAGGGCCCAAATATGAAAAAGAACGGCCACCCATGCGGGATAGTCTGATCTTTGGCACCTGAAATTTATCCTGAGTAGTGGATCTGAAAGTACGGGAAGGTAATTAGAGATGGACTAGAATTTGCACATACTTGGGAGCCATGCCGTGCTTAATTCTGAACATATAGTTCAGAGCGTTAAACTTAATCCAATTCTCAACTCTTAACCAATGAAGATCTCTCAGGGAAGCAGAAATAGAGACAGTTCTATGAGTTAGGCAGAGCAATCTGGCAGCGGCGTTGTGTACTCTCTGGAGCTTTCGAATGACATCTTTATTAGCTCCAAGATAGGGGATGTTTCCATAGCCCAGTCTAGATGTGACAAGAGTCTGGACTACAGTTCTCTGAGTAAGGCTAGGGAGAATCCACACGATTTTTCTCAGCCAGTTTAGAATGGTGAAGCATGTTGCAGCAACCTTCATGGCTTCATGACGCATAGATAGTGATTCGTCAATCATAAAGCCAAGGTTGTGAACATGATGAGAAGGCTGCGGTACTGCACCCATTTCTGTGGGCCAGTGTTGAGGACCCCAGAGCTCTTTGTCTTTCCCCAGTACCAAAACATCCTTTTTGTCACCATTCAGCTTGGCCAATCTGTTGTCTCATTTGCTGATATATTTCTTTCTGTTCAACATTTAGTTGTTCTTCCAAGTTTCCTAAGTCCATTATGTCTTCTTGAGCTTGATGCATTGCTGTTTCTACTTCGTTCATGGCCATTGCCGCTTCATTTTCAAGAATTGGTTGTCCTAGTGGATCTTAACTCAGTGTAGCAGAACTTTGACTATCCTGTGAACTGTCTCTAGCAATCTCAGCTGCAATAGTAGCTTCTTGATCAATTTCATCATTCAAAATGTTGACATAATTTGCAAAAACTTGAAACTGTTTACTCTTCCTTTGGATATTACTGGACGTGGAAATCCAAGTGAAATTTGGTATTAAACTTTTCCTTAGCCTTGTACTTTCGTCGACAGTATTTGCCACATCGATGAATTTGGAATCGTAACACTTGTTGCTTAAGGTGTTTTCTTCTGTTCTTTTTGGTATAGCAAATCTGACATATTCTTCAATAAAAGGCAAAACAGTGTCATCCGAATCAGTCCCAAATGTGGGTCCATCCTTGATCCATAGCAGCGTATGTATATGAGGAGCACCTCTAGCTTGATACTCCTTTCTCCAAAAGAAATCCACACCTTCTCCAAGATGAGGATTATTTTTATTGCAGATAAAAGACGTCAAAGCTTCAAACCTATGATTGAAATATCTGCATACATTAACAGGATCCAAAGAGCAAAATTCTCCTGGTGTCTTATATATAATATTTTTTATATTTGAATTTGCTTCTCGAAGAAATTAATGTAAATCATCCCAAGTTTATTCAGCACAGCTTAGGTTAACACACCATGTAGGAGTTCCTAAGTTCCTTAGCATACATGTAAGTTCTCCATGATGACGGTACCAATACTTGTTAGTACCACGCTGACATGCCATCAAATGAATCAGCTGAGATTCTAAATGATCGTCTTTCTGATGTGCTTTATTCATAAATTCCTTTGCAGGAACATTTTGAAGATTTACTCCTGTTTTGAATATGTGGTTGACTGCAAATGAAAGTCCAGACAAGTCACTATCAAACAAAAGATGAAAGATGTATGGGATACATTGTCAAAATATTGGATCTTCTGCATACAATCTTGTTGTCCGATATTCTGATGCAGTAATCTGCACTGATCGTTTGTCCAATCGTCCACGTTTTCCAGTTGGGAACAGCTGCGGAAAACAAACTTCCAAACTTGTTTCCCATATATTCATGGGAGTCCCCTTCGCTTTCTTCATTTTGAATCATTCAATAGAATTCCCCATCACTTCTTTCGAATGAAGTGGATGTACACTATAATGTTCATAAAATGTCTTCACTTTTGGACATGTCCACTTTTTCAATTTGACCACTTGACGTTTCACTGTCATCTCCTAGAAGTATTTCTTCTTCTTCTACATACACATTTTTGTAGTAATCATTGTTTTTTATAAGACATAATGTTGCCTTTTGCACTTTCCTGACATTCACTAATTCCTGTCAGATGTTCTTACTCTTATTAGGAACACCATTAACTAGAATAACTAATGGGTCACTTTCTACATTCTCTACACCAATAGTTTCAATATTTTTCTTTAAATCCAGAGGTAATTATACTACTCTTCCTTTTAATCCTCTTTGTAATTTTGTAGGAGGCAATTTACCTGTGTTAGGCTACATGCGAACAATAGCCTGAAATGGGTGCACACATTGAATCAGAATAGACTCATACATATTTAAATCTCAGTTCTGGAGGAATAGTTACCAACTCTAGATTATTATGGACAGCTCTACCAGGCATTTTATTCTCGTCTAATTTGTTATAACAGTATTTACAAATACGCTGATCAAAACCCAAATCAAAGCAATCCTCTACCAACAAATAAGTTGAAAATTCCTTCCACTTGTCATTATTTTCTCTTTCAGTTTTTAAATATAGATCAACTGTCCTAGTCTGATTTTTATAGTGAAATTATCAACAACAAATACAAGAATAATTTGGCATTTCACATGAAATCACCTTAAACTTTCTAATTTGTTCTTCGAAATATTTGTAGTAGTATTTTCCACATTCTCTTCAACATCTTCTTCTATTAATGGGTCCCTTTCTGCACTCTGTTGTTCAGAACCAGAGTAACAAAACTCGATTTCATCACAAACCTTTTTCATCTCATACTGACCCATGCAAAAGTGCACTGTTCAACTCATTTAAAATTATTGCTGGAGCTTTTGCGTAATACAATCTTCTGACTAACTTCCGCATTTGAGAACGATGCACTGCTAACATTCTGAAATGATGAAAAACACTTTGACATACTTTCCTAGAAAGACAAGAAAGAGAATGACCTTGCAAACCAGCATTTTTTCTCACTCTGCAAGGATCTAGTCCTTGCAACATCTTAATCTTTTGTTTAACACTTATTTTTACTATACCCTCGTAATAAATTTTGTAGAGTATCAATAGATTCCTGTTGTATACTACAAATACTACTGCAAACCAAAGTATACACTGGGGTTTTAGGACATCTCCCTAGAACTTCATCAGCTGTTAATTCTTCTACATTTCTAGAAACCATCTTATCTTTCTCAATAGGACAACCATTTCTAACCTCATAAGCTCAGCCACTGGTATCAACTGCAAGCAATAAAGTATTGGTCTGAAAATAACTTTCTTCATTAAAAAAGGCTCTGAACTTGAACTGTGTTTCCAATCACCCCCCAAAAAAATCACAAAAATTAGTTCTGTTAATCAATCTTTTATTCTTACTTTTGGTCTTCGTAAAATGTGTTGGTTTATCTATTGATCAAATTATGTTTAAAACTAAAAAAAATAATTTCCTTTTAAATTCAAAAGCCTTCTCAACAATAATTTCAATGTATTTCTTCTTTTTATAAAATGGTGCTCTTCTTTGGTATTTCTTCACATCTTTCAACAAATTCAAGACAACTCTATTGTAAAACATCTTCTTCCTTATTTCTTCATATTAACTCTTCCGCCTTTTACCATACATTGTGTCTTTTGAATGTAATTTTGCATTTTCAACAATTTTTTTCTTCTTATTCTGTTTTGTTGTTGAAGCATTCTTTATACTTTCCACAGTCAGCACACTGTTACTAGGCTTTGAAACTTTTATAATAAATTATTTTGTTCTCTTACCGCAATACTTTTTCTTTTTCCCCACATATTGTTGTTCATACAATACTTGCTGTTGAATTTTCTTCAAATAATAGTCCTTTTTGTGTTGTTTCCTCTTTTTTATTTTCCCAGCCATAACAAGATTATTTCAATGATGATGAACAATATCTAAAAAAAATATGATATTATTTAAAAAAATCTCTATTCCTAAACAAACAAATTCCACATAACAACCATTTAAACACTCCATTTTGAAATCACAATTAATTTACTAAAGTACACATGTACTAATTAAATAATTATTGGAATGAATAACCGTGATACAAATGCATAGACAGTAAATAAGTATGTAGAGTGCTAGTTGTTCACAGCAAGGTGAATTTAAAACTTCTTATGTTTCAAAAGAGTGATTTCATAAGGACATACTTCTGTCAAGATGATTGCAGGAGTGAACACAGACTCATAGTGTGATTGCAGACCAGCATGACTTTTCCCTGGACTTTTGCAGGACTGACTCAGTAGTCAGGAAGGCGTTAGGGGACAGCATACATTGTGCACATTTGACTGTACCACTGCTTCTCTGAATACCTGACTCATCCTCCAAGTGCATACACAGTGACTGGATTCTCAGACTACTTGTATTTGACAACAGGATAAGTTTATAAGCGCTTATGTGTCAGCAGAGAGATTAAATAAGGACATGCTTCTGTCATGATGATTGTAGGAGTGGACACAGACTCACAGTGTGATTCCAGACAAGCATGACTATTCCCTGGACTTTTGCAGGACTGAATCAGTAGTCTGCAAGAGATTAGCAGACCACATACATTGTGCACATTTGACTGTACCACCACTTGGCTGAATACCTGACTCATTCTCCAAGTGCATAGACAGGGACTGGGTTCTCAGACTGCTAGTAGTTGACAGCAGGATAAGTTTATAAGCGCTTATGTGTCAGCAGAGAGAATAAATAAGGACATGCTTCTGTCAGTATGATTGTAGGAGCAGCGACAGACTTATAGTGTGATTCCTGACAAGCATGACTATTTCCTGGACTTTTGTAGAATTGCCTCAGTAGCCTCCCAGGGGTTAGGAGACCGCTATACATTGAGAACATTTGACTGTACCACTGCTTGTCTTTATGCCTGACTCATTCTCCAAGAGCATAGACAGTGACTGGGTTCTCAGATTGCTAGTACTTGACAGCAGGATACGTTTATAAGCACTTATGTGTCAGCAAGGAGATTAAACAAGGACATGTTTTTGTCAGGATGATTGTAGTAGTGGACACAGAGTCACAGTGTGATTCTAGACAAGCATGACTATTTCCCGGAGTTTTGCAGGACTGACTCAGTAGTCTGCAAGAGATTAGCGGACCGCATACATTGTGCACATTTGACTGTATCAATGCTTCTCTAAATAACTGACTTATTCTCCAAGAGCATAGACAGTGACTGGGTTCTCAGACTGCTAGTACTTGACAGCAGGATAAGTTAATATGCACGTATGTGTCAGCAGGGAGATTAAATAAGAACATGCTTCTGTCAGAATGATTGCAGAAGTGGAAATAGACTCACAGTGTGATTCCAGACAAGCATGACTAATCCCTGCACTTTTGCAGGACTGACTCAGTAGTCTGAAAGGAGTTAGGGGAACGCATACATTGTACACATTTGACTGTGCCACTGCTTCTCTGAATACCTGACTCATTCTCCAAGTGCATACACAGTGACTGGGTTCTCAGACTACTAGTAGTTGACAGCAGGACAACTTTATAAGCGCTTATGTGTCAGCAGATTAAATAAGGACATGCTTCTGTCAGGATGATTGTAGGAGTGGACACAGAATCACAGTGTGATTCCAGACAAGCATGACTATTCCCTGGACTTTTGCAGGACTGAGTCAGTAGTGTGCAAGAGATTAGCAGACCACGTACATTTTGCACATTTGACTATACACCACTTGTCTGAATACCTGACTCCTTCTCCAAGTGCATAGACAGGGACTGGGTTCTCAGACTGCTAGTAGTTGACAGCAGGATAAGATTATAAGCACTTATGTGTCAGCAGAGAGAATAAATAAGGACATGCTTCTGTCAGGATGATTGTAGGAGCGGAGACAGACTTACAGTGTGATTCCAGAAAAGCATGACTCTTCCTTGGACCTTTGCAGAATTGCCTCAGTCGTCTCCAAGGGGTTAGGAGACCGCATACATTGAGAACATTTGACTGTATCAATGCTTCTCTAAATACCTGACTCATTCTCCAAGAGCATAGACAGTGACTGGGTTCTCAGACTGCTAGTACTTGACAGCAGGATAAGTTTATATGCGCTTATGTGTCAGAAGGGAGATTAAATAAGAACATGCTTCTGTCAGGATTATTGTAGAAGTGGAAATAGACTCACAGTGTGATTCCAGACAAGCATGACTATTCCCTGGACTTTTGCAGGACTGACTCAGTAGTCACCAGGAGATTAGGGGACCGCATACATTGTGCATATTTGACTGTACCACTGCTTTTCTGAATACCTGATTCATTCTCAAAGAGCATAGACAGTGACTGGGTTCTCAGACTGCTAGTACTTGACAGCAGAATAAGTTTATAAGTGCTTATGTGTCCGCAGGGAGATTACATAAGGACATGCTTCTGTCAGGATGATTGTAGGAGTGGACACAGACTCACAGTGTGATTCCATACAAGCATGACTATTCCTTTGACTTTACAGGACAGACTCTGTTGTCTGCAAGAGATTAGGACACTGCTTGTCTTAATACCTGACTCATTCTCCAAGTGCATAGACAGTGATTGGGTTCTCTGACTGCTAGTAGTTGACAGCAGGATACGTTTATAAGCGCTTATGTGTCAGCAAAGAGATTAAATATGGACATGCTTCTGTCAGGAATATTGTAGGAGTGGACACAGACTCACAGTGTCATTAAAGACAAGCATGACTAATCGCTGCACTTTTGCAGGACTGAGTCAGTAGTCTGAAAGGAGTTAGGGTACCGCATACATTGCACACATCTGACTATACCACTGCTTCTCTGAATACCTGACTCATTCTCCAAGTGCATACACAGTGACTGGGTTCTCAGACTGCTAGTAGTTGACAGCAGGACAACTTTATAAGCGCTTATGTGTCAGCAGATTAAATAAGGACATGCTTCTGTCAGGATGATTGTAGGAGTTGACACAGACTCACAGTGTGATTCCATTCAAGCATGACTATTCCCTGGACTTTTGCAGGACTGAGTCAGTCGTCTGCAAGAGATTAGAGGACCGCATACATTTTGCACATTTCACTGTTCCATTGCTTCTCTGAATACCTGACTAATTCTCCAAGTGCATACACAGTGACTGGGTTCTCAGACTGCTAGTAATTGACAACAGGATAATGTTTTAAGCGCTTATGTGTCAGCAGAGAGATTAAATAAGGACATGCTCTTGTCAGTATGATTGTAGAAGTGGAGACAGACTTACAGTGTGATTCCAGACAAGCATGACTATTGCCTGGACTTTTGCAGGATTTACTCAGGAGTCTCCAAGGGGTTAGGGGACCCAAAATATTGTGGACATTTGACTGTACCTCTGCTTGTCTGAATGCATGACGTATTCTACAAGAGCATAGAGAATGACTGTGTTCTCAAACTGCTAGTACTTGACATCAGGATAAGTTTATAAGCGCTTATATGTCAGCAGAGAGATTAAACAAGGACATCCTTCTGTCAGGATGATTGTAGAAGTGGACACAGACTCACAGTGTGATTCCAGACAAGCATGACTATACCCTGGAATTTTGCAGGACTGACTCAGTAGTCACCAGCAGATTAGGGGACCACGTACATTTTGCACATTTGACTGTACCACTGCTTCTCTGATTACCTGACTCATTCTCCAAGAGCTTAGACAGTGACTGGGTTCTCAGACTGCTAGTAGTTGACAGCAGGATACGTTTATAAGCGCTTATGTGTCAACAAAGAGATTAAATAAGGACATGCTTCTGTCAGGAATATTGTAGGAGTGGACACAGACTCACAGTGTGATTCCAGACAAGCATGACTAATCCCTGCACTTTTGCAGGACTGACTCAGTAGTCTGCAAGAGATTAGAGGACCGCATTAATTTTGCACATTTCACTGTTCCATTGCTTCTCTGAATACCTGACTAATTCTCCAAGTGCATACACAGTGACTGGGTTCTCAGACTGCTAGTAATTGACAACAGGATAATGTTTTAAGCGCTTATGTGTCAGCAGAGAGATTAAATAAGGACATGCTCTTGTCAGTATGATTGTAGAAGTGGAGACAGACTTACAGTGTGATTCCAGACAAGCATGACTATTGCCTGGACTTTTGCAGGATTTACTCAGGAGTCTCCAAGGGGTTAGGGGACCCAAAATATTGTGCACATTTGACTGTACCACTGCTTGTCTGAATGCATGACGTATTCTCCAAGAGCATAGAGAATGACTGTGTTCTCAAACTGCTAGTACTTGACATCAGGATAAGTTTATAAGCGCTTATATGTCAGCAGAGAGATTAAACAAGGACATCCTTCTGTCAGGATGGTTGTAGAAGTGGACACAGACTCACAGTGTGATTCCAGACAAGCATGACTATTCCCTGGAATTTTGCAGGACTGACTCAGTAGTCACCAGCAGATTAGGGGACCGCGAACATTTTGCACATTTGACTGTACCACTGCTTCTCTGATTACCTGACTCATTCTCCAAGAGCTTAGACAGTGACTGGGTTCTCAGACTGCTAGTAGTTGACAGCAGGATACATTTATAAGCGCTTATGTGTCAACAAAGCGATTAAATAAGGACATGTTTCTGTCAGGAATATTGTAGGAGTGGACACAGACTCACAGTGTGATTCCAGACAAGCATGACTAATCCCTGCACTTTTGCAGGACTGACTCAGTAGTCTGAAAGGAGTTAGGGGACCGCATACATTGTACACATTTGACTGTACCACTGCTTCTCTGAATACCTGCCTCATTCTCCATGTGCATACACAGTGACTGGGTTCTCAGACTGCCAGTAGCTGACAGCAGGATAACTTTATAAGCACAGTGTACACGGCATTGTTTGAACTGATTAGATGCTGTAAGCTCTGCCTAAAGAAAGGTGTTTTTATCTCCTAAGTTCTTTTCTGTTTTTAAATTACTGGCTAAACATTAGCTAATATACTGCTAACTTGCCTTTTTCACGTTGTGCCCTAAGCCCCGGTCCGACACGGCTTGTGCCGATTGATCGGAGGGCTGCAGGGACTCACTTCCGCTTTCCCATGCCCAGGTTAGCGCTCCAGACATATCAGCCTCAGTCAGGATTTAAGCAGGCATCAGCGCGCACGGGCGGTGGACACGGCATTGTTTTAGCTGATTAGACGCTGCAAGCTCTGCCTAAAGAAAGGTGTTCTTATCTCCTAAGTTGCTTTCTGTTTTTAAATTACTGGCTAAACATTAGCTATTATACTGCTTACTTGCCTTTTTCATGTTGTGCCCTAAGCCCCGGTCTGACACGGCTTGTGGCGATTGATCGGAGGGCAGCAGGGACTCACTTCCGCTTTCCCATGCCCAGGTTAGCGCTCCAGACATATCAGCCTCAGTCAGGATTTAAGCAGGCATCAGCGCGCACGGGCGGTGGACACGGCATTGTTTTAGCTGATTAGACGCTGCAAGCTCTGCCTAAAGAAAGGTGTTCTTATCTCCTAAGTTGCTTTCTGTTTTTAAATTACTGGCTAAACATTAGCTATTATACTGCTTACTTGCCTTTTTCATGTTGTGCCCTAAGCCCCGGTCCGACACGGCTTGTGGCGATTGATCGGAGGGCAGCAGGGACTCACTTCTGCTTTCCCATGCCCAGGTTAGCGCTCCAGACATATCAGCCTCAGTCAGGATTTAAACAGCCATTCACAGCGCAAGCGCAGCGGACGCGCGCAGCGGGCGCACCGAAGGCGCGCCAAAGGCAAGCCCGTCTGTGCCCGTCCGCGCCAGGAACAGGCCCAGGGCCATACCCCCTGGTCTATTATCTACAAAAATATTGCAATCTTATTTGGGAAGTGAACTTACTCTGTCACGTCCAGCACTATATAACAAGTGGTGGGACTGGAGGGTACGGCTAGAAATCATGAAATACCATGTCCCCACTGTGATTTCAAACTATCATCATCACTCATCCGAAATGTTATTAACATTCGCGGTGCGAATAATAACAAAAGCCTAACCACAGTAACCACACTTATTAACGGCCGCTCTTTGGGCAAACATAAGCAGGAATTAGCAGATTTTAATACAGACCGAAGCATTGATATACTGTTTGTGATGGAAACGTGGACTGATAAAACCTTCGAACCTGATCTGGTGGTAGCCACTCCGGAAGGCTACACTTCCCAGAGACAGGACAGATTAAATAAAAAAGGGGATGGTCTGGCGATAATCGCACGTAATAATCTTTCTGTTAGGATAACCCATGTTCCATCTTCCACGTGTGAAGGTGTTCATTTCTCTATTTCGCTAACTCCCTCACATAATTTTAAAGGAGTTCTTCTTTACAGACCCCCAGGTACTAGAACAGAATTTTTAGCCACCTTTAACAATCTGATGGAATCTTTGGCGATAGAGGACGCTTTTACCATCTTAGGGGATTTTAATTTCCATTTGGAAAATACTCACAATAATGAAACTATTTCATTATTAACAGATATGGAGATGTTGGGTCTCACCCAGCTAGTCATCTTACCCACTCATGAGGCTGGCCACACGTTGGATGGTATATTTTCCAACTCAAAGAATGTCTCAGTAAAATATATCCTGCCTTTAGCGTGGACTGATCACCATGCTATTATATTTAATATACTATCAAATAACATTCCAGCATCCAAGATGGTGGAACACAACTCTGGGACATTCAAGGTTTGGAAAGATATAAATAATGAACAACTGAAAGTACTCCAAACCTCCACTTGCCCGGTCATTCCATCTGACCCAAATATAGCCATCTCCAGATACACCACTTGGTTGGATAATGCAATGAATGTGCTAGTGCCAAAGAAGACTATTTCCAAGAACCGGTCTTCTCCTTCGGTACCCTGGTTTACGGATTTTCTTAGAGAACAGAAACAGAAATGTAGGAACTGTGAAGACACTGGTGTAAATCTTACACCATGGAACTAAAAATGCGCTACAAGGAAGAACTGGCCAAATACAAAATGATGATTGTGCAGGAAAAAAGAAAATTCTTCACTACTCAAATTGAATTGGCCAAAAACTCAAATAAACAATTATTTGAAGAAGTTAACAAGTTAGCTGGGCGACCACCTGAGGCCGCCCTTGTTCCATCACAACCACTGTGCGACTCCTTAGCTGACTATTTCTATGAAAAAGTTAATACAATCTATTCGGAATTTACGACTAATAAAAAAAGCAAAATACAGTTAACCCTCACTAATCCCCCAGACCATTACTTGGAGCAATTTGATAAAGTTACTGAGCAACAAATTGCGGAGATAATGAAAATCATAAAGTCAGGATCGACCACAAATTCATGTCCACCTAAAGTGCTCGCTCCTGTCATCAATCTAATAGCCCCAGTAATAGCGCAAATCTGTAATACTATGTTTACAGCTGGAATCTATCCGGATTCACAGAAAAACACCTTCCTCAAACCACTCTTAAAAAAAACTCACCTGAATCCAGAGGACACTAAGAACTACAGGCCTATAGCCAGCCTACCTTTTCTGGCCAAGGTGGTAGAGAAGGCGATGAATTCACAACTCTCCGAATATATTGAGGACCACCACTTGCTGGATGACACTCAGTTTGGGTTCCGCAAACTACACAGCACTGAATCTGCTTTAATTAAAGCCTCTGAAGATATAAGAATGATCAGGGACCAGGGAGGCACAGCTGTGCTCATATTGCTAGATTTATTTGCTGCCTTTGACACAGTCGATCATTCCATCCTGATCGACCGTGTCTCGGCTATGGGCATCCAAAACAGGGCAAAATAACTGCTCTCCTCCTTTCTTTTAGACAGGATTCAGGCTGTGACCCTAGGTTCCTTTCAATCTGACCAACTGACTGTACCGTCTGGAGTTCCCCAAGGCTCATCCCTGAGTCCGACACTTTTTAATATCTATGTGTCGGACCTAGCTAGAGTTATAAAAGCTCACGGGATGGGCCTTACGTCCTACACGAATGACACTCAGTTGGTGCTTGCAGTAAACAATGATGGAAAGAAGGTTGCTGAAAGCTTTCAAGAAGGCATGCTGGCCATCAGTAATTGGATGGCCAGCAATTGCCTTAAATTGAACTCCAAAAAACGGAGGTCATCATTTTCGGAAAGCTGTCTCCTTCATGGTCCAGTTCCTGGTGGCCACAGTCACTGGGTATTCTGCCTAACCCGGTCGCCAAGGTTAGGAATTTAGGAGTTATGTTCGATGACAGTCTGAATTTTGTCTTTCATGCCAACCAAGTTGTCTCGATAGCATTTTACAAACTCAGATTGATCAAGAAAATCATTCCTTATCTTCTAGAAAGCGCAGGAAAAACCTTGGTTAGTACGCTAGTGATGTCATCTTTGAACTACTGCAATGGGTTGTTTGCTAATGCACAAAGCAGGGTAATCAACAAACTGCAAACTGTTCAAAATGCCACCGCTAGAATGCTGTCAGGGACCCCTAAATTCAAACCTATATCACACGTGATCAAAAATTACCATTGGTTGGCAGTTAGAAATCGTATAAAATGTAAAGCTCTATGCATTGCCTTCAAAGCCTCACGTAAACTAGGTCCTCAGTTCCTGATAAATCAGCTATTCACATACTATCTCAACAGACAACTTCGTTCTTCCACTACATACCAGCTACAGGTACCACGAACAAAGACAGTGTCTTGGGGAGACAGGTGTTTCGTGGTGACAGCGGCAAGATTGTGGAATGCTCTACTGCTGCAGATTTGTTCCTGCCAGTCACTGTTGCACTTCCGCAAGATGATAAAAACATGGTTGTTTAACCAATAAGCTAGACTCTGACTCTGCCTAGTCCACAGCGCCGAGACGCCCCAGGGCATTTGTTGCGCTTTATAAGTTTAAAAAATAAATAAATAAATAAATAAATAAGCGCTTATGCGTCAGCAGACAGATTAAATGAGGACATGCTTCTGTCAGGATGATTGTAGTAGTGGACACAGACTCACAGTGTGATTCCAAACAAGCATGACTATACCCTGGACTTTTGCAGGACTGACTCAGTAGTCTGCAAGAGATTAGAGTATCGCATACATTGTGCAGATTTAACTGTACCACTGCTTCCCTGAATACCTGACTCAATCTCCAAGTGCATACACAGTGACTGGGTATTCAGACTGCTAGTAGTTGACAACAGGATAATGTTTTAAGCGCTTATGTGTCAGCAGAGAGATTACATATGGGCATGCTTCTGTCAGGATGATTGTAGAAGTGGACACAGACTCACAGTGTGAATCCAGAGAACCATGACTATTTCCTTGACTTTTGCAGGACTGACGCAGGAGTCAGCAAGAGATTAGGGGACTGCATACATTGTGCACATTTGACTGTACCACTGCTAGTCTAAATGCCTGACTCATTCTCCAAGTGCATAGACAATGACTGGGTTCTCAGACTGCTAGTACATGACAGCAGGATACGTTTATACGCACTTATGTGTCAGCAGAGAGATTAAATAAGGACATGCTTCTATCAGGATGATTTTAGGAGTGGGCACAGACTCACAGTGTGATTCCAGACAAGCATGACTATTCACTGGACTTTTGCAGAACTGAC
Source organism: Lissotriton helveticus (assembly GCF_964261635.1). Classification (NCBI taxonomy): domain Eukaryota; kingdom Metazoa; phylum Chordata; class Amphibia; order Caudata; family Salamandridae; genus Lissotriton; species Lissotriton helveticus. The sequence continues at coordinate 532,074,025 of NC_136065.1, forward strand.
TCAGTAGTCTGCAAGGGGTTAGGGGATCGCATACATTGTACACATTTGACTATACCACTGCTTGTCTGAATGCCTGACTCATCAAAAAAGACCATAGACAGTGACTGGGTTCTCAGATTTCAAGTAGTTGACAGCAGGATAAGTTTATGAGCGCTTATGTGTCAGCAGAGAGATTAAATAAGGACATGCTTCTGTGAGGATGGTTGTGGGACTGGACACAGACTCACAGTGTGATTCCAGACAAGCCTGACTATTCCCTGGACTTTTGCAGGATTGACTCAGTAGTCAGCAAGACATTAGGGGACCGCATACATTGTGCAGATTTGACTGCACCACTGTTTATCTAAGAGCATAGACAGTGAATGGGTTCTCAGACTGCTAGTACTTGACAGCAGGATAAGTTTATAAGCGCTTATGTGTCAGCAAAGAGATTAAATAAGGACATGCTTCTGTCAGGAATATTGTAGGAGTGGAGACAGACTCACAGTGTGATTCTAGACAAGCATGACTATTCCGTGGACCTTTGCAGGACTGACTCAGTAGTCAGCAAGACATTAGGGGACCGCATACATTGTGCAGATTTGACTGTACCACTGCTTTTCTGAATAACTGACTCATTCTCCAAGAGCATAGACAGTGACTGGGTTCTCAGACTGCTAGTACTTGACAGCAGGATAAGTTTGTAAGCGCTTATGTGTCAGCAGAGAGATTAAATAAGGACATGCTTCTGTCAGGATGATTGTAGTAGTGGACACAGACTCACAGTGTGATTCCAGACAAGCATGACTTTTCGCTGGACTTTTTTAGGACTTACTCAGTAGTCTTCAAGGGGTTAGGGGACCGCATACATTGTGCACATTTGACTGCACCACTGCTTGTCTGAATGCCTGACTCATTATCCAAGTGCATAGACATTGACTTGATTCTCAGACTGCTAGTAGTTGACAGCAGGATACGTTTACAAGCGCTTATGTTTCAGCAGAGACAATAAATAAGGCAATGCTTCTGTTAGGATCATTGTAGGAGTGGACACAGACTCACAGTGTGATTCTAGACAAGCATGACTACACCCTAGACTATTGCAGAACCGACTTAGTAGTCTACAAGGACTTAGGGGACCGCATACATGTTGCACATTTGACTGTACCACTGCTTGACTGAATGCTTGACTCATTCTCCGAGTGCATAGACAGTGACTGGGTTGTCAGACTGCTAGTAGTTGACAGCAGGATAACTTTATAAGCACCTATGTGTCAGCAGAGAGATTAAATAAGGACATGCTTCTGTCAAGATTATTGAAGGAGTGAATACAGACTCACAGTGTGATTCCAGACAAGCAAGACTATTCCCTGGACTTTTTCAGGACTGACTCAGTAGTCTGCAAGGGGTTAGGGGACCGCAGACATTGTGCACATTTGACTGTACCAGTGCTTGTCTGAATACCCAACTCATTCTCCAAATGCATAGACAGTCACTGGGTTGTCAGAGTGCTAGTAGTTGAATGCAGGATAAGTTTATAAGCGCTTATTTTTCAACAGATAGATTAAGTAAGAACATGCTTCTGTCAGGATGATTTTAGGAGTGGACACAGACTCACAGTGTGATTACAGACAAGCATGACTATTCCCTGGACTTTTGCAGGACTGACTCAGTAGTCTGCAAGTGGTTAGGGGCCTGCACACATTGTGCACATTTGACTGTACCAAACACAGTGCATAAAGCATTTTTAAGTACATAAGTATTACTACACTGAATGAATGAATGTATGTAGCTCAATGTCTCACTAGTAACAAGGCAATAACTGATCAGCAAACAAACTCTTTATAGAATAAAATTACTGCATAAATATCTACTGCTACATTACCTTTCTACAACTACTTTTAATATTACATGTAGCCAAATACAAATCAGAAACCTTTCACATTTCTCTACTATAACTCTCACCATATCACTGAAAAACATAAATGAGTATGTCTACACAGAACTCTATCTACACCACATAAATTGACAATACAAGCTTTAATTTGAAACCAAACACTAAAAATGAAGTTGTATATTTTAACTCGTTCTCGGTAGACACCTATAACAACTGCTCTCATCACTAATACCTTAACTCAACACCTACATTTCCAATTTGAATTCAACACCTAAAATTATGCACTATAATACCAATATACATATGCACACATTTCAACCATCAGTCCCTATCCCTATTCCAAAACACACACAATAGTATACAAACTGTATATTAAACAACATGTAAACACATTACAAAAAACTGCAATAAAGATTTCTTCATTAGAAAATGTATCACTAACTTCAAATTTTATGAAAATGATTTTTTATGTTTTAAAACAATGGCACCACATAGAACACCTCACAAATTAATAACTCACCTTTCAAATTGATTTGTAGATTATGAAATAAATATAGTGCACTGCCCTTAGCAATACCAATAAATGGCAAACTTTTCCTCTCATTCTGCACACATATTCATTTAAATATCGATTCACATTGCTTCCTAGATTATTTCAAATTCTAAGACACATTTCTATTGGTTACACATATCAACCCTTGCCAACTGAATCAAAATTGCTTTTAGAATTTTCTGTAGTCACGCCTGGTTCATGCAATGTAAGCGGTGGAACCGCGGATCCAGACGAGACTTCAAAAGTATATTACAAATAGTTTTACCATTTCTTTTTTATAACACACTACTTTTAACTATACCAGTAACTAGGGAAATCTCACTGCAATTATTTTACTGTAATATTAATAAGAAAAAAACACAAGGTGATGGACAGAATGTTGCACATGGAGAGCACGGGACTCACGTCTGAGCATACCCGTCCCACTCGGGGTGACAAATACAAATAGAACAATTGATGGACAGAATACAGAACAATGTCATACATTCGCCCGAGTACAGAGATCTGGGCCTAAATCCATTGTTTGTTTGCTCACTATGCCATTCCAGTTTGGACCAAGCCATATGCAAATCAGTCTTGACCCTGCACCCAATGGGAACATTCCAACCCGAACTGCCAGGCCAGGTCCTCCCTGGACTGGAAACAAGCATCCTAGGACCGGTTTCGGGCTTTCAGCCCTCATTAGCCAGGATAGCTTGACTTCAGTGGCATAGAGAGCACGGGACTCAGGTCTGAGCATACAAGTCCCACTTGGGGTGACAAATGCAATTAAGAACAATTGATGGACAGAATGCAGTACAATGTCATACATTCACACCAGTTCAGAGATCTGGACCTAAATCCATAGTTTTTTGCTCACCAAGCCATTCCAGTTTGGACCCAGCCTTATGCAAATCAGTCTTGACCTTGCACCCAATGGGAACAATCCAGTCCGAACTGCCAGGCCAGGTCCTCCCTGGACTGGAAACAAGCATCCTAGGACCGGTTTCGGGCGTTCAGTCCTCATCAGCCAGGCTGGCTTAACTCCAGTGGTTTAGAGAGCATGGGACTCAAGTCTGAGTATACCCGCCCCACTCGGGGTGAAAAATGCAAAAAGAGCAATTGATGGACAGAATGCAGAACAATGTCATACACTCACCCCAGTACAGAGTTCTGGTCCTACATCAATCGTTTTTTGCTCGCCATTCCAGTTTGGACCGAGCAATATGCAAATCAGTCTTGAGCCTGTGCCTAATGGGAACAATCCAGCCCGAACTGCCAGGCCAGGTCCTCCCTGGACTGGAAAAAAGCATCCTAGGACAATTCTGTCCATCAACTGTTGTTTTGCGTTTGTCACCACGCATCCTGCACGCCTCTATATATCAATATGTTTTTTAATCTTGATTTTCTCAGCAACTACTGAACGGATTTACACCATTTAACAAAAGGAGTTCTTTCTGAACCAAGGGCTACCTTTTTGCCAAATTTGGTGTAATTCCGTTCAGCAGTTCGGGTTGTAGCTGTGGCTAAAGTTTCCTATGGAAAATAACATGGAGAAAACACGTTTTGGGATCCCCCTTTTTTCTCAGCGCCCGCTTGCCAAATCACCCCGAAACCTTCAAGATAGGAGCACCCCACGAGTTTAGAAAATTTTGCGAAGATTCAACAATCATCACCAAAGTTATTAGGAATCGAATGCTGCGATTTTCCTATGGTAGCTAGGTCCTAACTATAACTATCTACTGGTGACCGCCAGTAGGTAATATATATATATATATATACATGCCCTTTATGTGCATCACGCCTGATTATTTGACCACTTGGCCACACTGTATTGCCATATTCTGTATTTACAGCTATATTGTGCATCGGGTGTTGACTCAGTATTGCTACGTATCAATATGTGGTTTTATACTTTGTGCATATTTTATCTCTGTACTAAGCATTACAATCAGTATGTTTTCTATGTCCATCTGAAAAGGAGGAGTGGCACTTTGTATAGCACTATTAAAAGACACGCCTTGAGTTAGCAAGGCGTGTCTTTTAATAGTGCTATACACGGGAGACCCGGTCGAAACGCGACATACAGAGGTGGTCATCTTGAAATAAACGCACTTATTTCACCAAGCTACTTGTGGTCCGTACCTGTTTTTTTCTCGCCCCCTGTGGGAAAGTGGATTCTGGCAACAGGAGTTGTTTGTAAATATATTGTTTGTGTGAACAAGTCGTGTAGACGAAACGCGTAACGAGCAAGCATTAAAAACAGCTACTGAAATCTAACCTGGATTTCGAGTGTTCATTTCTATTTGGAATGTTGGATTGAATTTACTGCTGACTCTCGGGCATAGTCAGCGCCATGCACCACCTGGCTACGGGCTCGATCTTCATATGACCCGAAGGCACGTACACAAAGCTGTTGGAATACGACACCTTTATTTTCCTGGGTCTCCCACGACCCCGCGATCAGAGAGACACGTTTCAGCTTGGCAGAAGCCTTTGTCAATCTAATTGGCACCAAAACTGTGTAAGTATATATAGCCCTTCCCATTAAAGGCACAGATAGACATGGAAAAAATACTGTTGCATTATTACAATGCACTAATGTGGGCCTATTGCAATATTAACTGTTCTATTTACATAAACACAAGCAATATGGCTGGCACAACTTTAAATTATATGTTTTTTTTAAAGTTGTGCAGCACAGCAAATTGATTGATATATATATACCTCATGATTAATGTGGAACCAGCCAACATAATGAGCCACTGCACTCAATGAGCATATAAACATGCATATAAAACAATGTAAATGTCACCCGCCTAAATGGAAATATCTCAAGCATATACACTAGGCCGCCAATCTTTCAAAAACATTGGCCTAGATACATAAAAAGGAAAACAAACACATAATAAAAACGTGCTGCATAATATCACCAAATTAATGGAACGAGACAGCCTCTGACACGGAATGATCGGAAAACCTGGGACACGGGTTTACTATGTTACTGTTATATATATATATATATATATATATATATATATATATATATATATATATATATATATATTCACTGAAAAAACCATAGGTTATAGACCATATATAGTTAGGAATTAGCATTTAAAAAACCTTATTTTACTCACACAAAACCATTGAAATTCCATATATAGTTAGTTGCACTAACTATATATCGCGCACCCGCAATCCACTGCTGATCATGTCACATATTACATCATTCATGACATGGTCAGTGACATCACTGATGACCTCACTGATGACATCTCAAATGACATCACTGATGACATCACTGATGACAACATCCAGTGACTGTATGTTTCTGTAAAGTTAAAATATGTCTTACATATTGAAGAATGAGTGGATGTATAAGTGTCTGGATGAAGGATTTAGTAGGTGCGTGACTGACTGTATGAGTGAGTGATTAAATGTGTCTCACTGAATGCATGGGTTAGTGACTAAACTGTCTTAATTTGTGCATCATTATGTCTGTTGTGATGTAAACTGCTGCATGTGTTGATCATTAGCTATACGAGAGGCTATATGTGTTATTAATTGGTTGCCCAAGTATTTCTATGGGAGATTGAGTTTGTGTGGGGGTGGCTGGAAGGTGTGTGACTCTGTGCATAGATGTGTGAGCAGTTTATTCACTAGGTGTATGAGTTCAAGAGTGCATGTGGAAACAGCTACATGGGCAGTTGACTGTGTGCATGAGTGTATTGATGAGTGAATGGATATCTCAATGCTACATGTCATAGTAAGTACATATGTAAAACACAGTACATGTGAGAGTTGGCATATATAAATAACTGTGCATGAGAGCCACTGAATGAGTGAGTGGTTGTATCGATCATTGTGAACTAGTATCAGGGATTGTATAAGAGAGTAAATATGTGTTAATATATGTTTCAATAAGTAAGGTGTGTATAACAGTATAGTTGAAGAAATGGAGGTGAGATTGTTTCTTTGCATGACTGACTGGGTGTGTGAGTAACTCCATGGATGAGTGGCAGTGTGTGAGTGTCTGTATACACTGAGTGTATCTAAGGTTATATTAGAGTCTTAAGAGGTTTATCGTATTAGCACAAGAATGATGTCAAATGAGACGTCATCAGTGATGTCATCAGTGATGTCATTTGAGATGTCATCAGTGATGTCATCAGTGATGTCACTGACCATGTCATGAATGATGTAATATGTGACATGATCAGCAGTGGATTGCGGGTGCGCGATATATAGTTAGTGCAACTAACTATATATGGAATTTCAATGGTTTTGTGTGAGTAAAATAAGGTTTTTTAAATGTTAATTCCTAACTATATATGGTCTATAACCTATGGTTTTTTCAGTGAATTTTCAAGGTTTTGTAAATGCTAATTCCTAACTATATATGGTCTATAACCTATGGTTTTTTCAGTGAATTTCAATGGTTTTTTAATAGCAAATATCATAAGCTGTCGAATGTCAAGTACGTGGTAAGTAAAAACATTTTCGTGTTTATGCACACTGATCTGCTTTGAATGCTGCCCCCCACCCCTCATTTCTATTAGGAGTACTCTCTCTTTGCAGATAATGAAGGGTAGTTAACGCAGGCCTTTGCCCCCGTTGTAATCCGTCGTGCCTGCTTCTCTCTCCATTTGATTGATTGTTCTCTTTGGTTCATTCTCTATTTACAAACAAGCACAGAGTCGCAATACTCTGTTTAGTCTTTGCAGATAGCGAAAAATCGTGTAAAAAAACAAAAGGAATCGAGCAAAATCAGTAGGCCACTAATGGGGTCTCTTTTTGACCTCCCTAAAATAGAAACATTAGGAACAACCTGTTGATAATACCAATGTGTATGTACATAAGCGGCGTTCATTTGTGTTCACAGTACCCCTTGTTGATTGTTTGAATCGACCATTGAATTGTTCGAAGTTGGTTCTCTTAAGAATCTTCTCTGCCTGCAAACGAGGAAGAATAGGAATATTCTCTCTCCCTTTGCAGATAGTGAAGGGTAGGTAACGCAAACCTTTAACACGTCGTGCCTATTTCGTTCCTCATTGATTGATTGTTTCCCCAAACATTGACTGTTTGGGAATTGGTTCTTTTTGGAGGTATACCCTGTTTGCAAATATACGTAGGAAAATCTTTGCAAATAGTGAAAGGGTACGTAATGCGGACCTTTCTCCCCCGTTGTAATCTGTCATGCCTATCTACTCCCCACTGATTGATGCACCTGTTTCACCCGGACCATTTACTAGAGATACGTCATCTGGCCCGACCAGAGAGCACCCCTAGTGAAAAGGACATATGCAATAATAACGAAGTGATCACTGTATCCTGTTAACAGAAACTTTAGCATGAAACAACCTGGAAAGAAAAGAATAGGAAAACGAAAATCAGTAGGCCACTGATGAACATGAACTTTTATTAAACAACGAACAAAGAAACGATAACATAACGTAATGATAAAACCTATTAATGTCCTAGAAACAAGAAAACGTTAGTAATATGCCAGTGGTGAGAGACCAGAAAAACAGTAAGAGAAACCAAATCACCCCTCGCTGTCCCACCGCCTGCCACGCCAAAAAAATCGATAGACTAGGGAAAATGCAAGTCAGTAGAACATCCGCCCCCACTCTGGAAACTTCCAAGGTGGGGCAGGGTTGCGGCTACGCCCAGCCGGGAGCAGCCCATATAAGGCGGGTCCTGCTGCCACGCCTCGGCCAGGAGATCCTAACGTAGGGCGTAGCCGGAGGAGAGGCCGAGGCCAGCGGGACCCGGCCAGGGGATTGCCTTTACAACGCTGAAGAGTTGCAGGGGGGGGAATGTCTCCTCGACCCTCCCCTCTCTCTCCCAGTCCGGCCGCGGTGGCCCTTGAGAGTTTCAGGTAGTCCCGCCACATGCTCTTCCGGTCCGGCCACCAACGGTCGGGGGGCCGAGGCCGACGGGATCCGGCTGCAGCCGATAAACCAAGGAACCCGTTCATGGGGCCAGAGCCAGGGGCGTCCGGCCGACATCCACCGGAAGCCCGGCCCAAAGACGGACGGGACATTTTTTCTTTTCTCCTTCGTAATAGCAGCGGCAACACGCCAGGCACCACTTCTTTCTTCAAAAATGGCTTTGACAACACTGGGGGGGATGTCTTGCACATGCATCCGACCCCCCCCCGTCCTCATCGCCACCGGCCATAACAAATGTCAAGCGGGGCGCCGTGGGGTGCACTGGGAGGGAGAGACGGTGCGAACAGGCCTCTCCCGCCTCCTCAGGTGAAGGCTTCCCAGCTGCACCCTCAGCGCTCCAGGCGCCCCGAAAAGGGTTCGTCCACTGTGGCGATGCTGCAACGTCTCGCCCGGCAGGGTGGAGCCCGTCCGCTCATGTGACCCCGCGATCGCCGGTAGCTGCCGAACTCTCAAAATGGCGATCGACCTGGCAAGAGCGGGCCCAGCATGAAGAAATGGCCCGGTCACTGGTTGACTCCACCACCGTAGTCCTCCACGACCTTGAAGATTCTACAGGAGCCGCGGGAGTCTCCGACCCCCGATGGGGAATGACTGCCATGATCGCCCGTGGAGTGACGAAACTGTATCCACGGGACGTCGGCGCTCCCATGCTGGCGCCAGCCTCACTTTGAATTACTAGAATCCTGCAGACCTCAGTTCCGGTGAAAGCACAGTGTGACCCGGTAGGAAAAATTGTTGCACCCCCTCCCCTTTTGAAGTGATAGTTCAAACCACCGATCCTTTCCTTTGCCCTTTTAACGGAACTTTGGACTGCCTCCCCCTCTTTTACATTTTCTAGAGAAAACAAAACATTAACCACTACATTACCATAGCAGTTGACACCAGAACTGTTTTCAAATTGAAAACCAACAACATCTTCAACAGAATCCTTTTTGTTTCTGCTGTGACCCTGCTACAGCACAGACATTGTCCCCAGCAGTAATTCTGCAATGCCGGTAAGAATAGCTGTGGTGCCTACTGGACTCACTCACCCCCGCGGCGCCCCACGCCGTTATTTGCTGGGCGGCAACTTACTAGACATCACTTTCGTGCCATCTAGATTTCAGCGCGTTCTGCTGCCTTGGAACTATTCGCACAACAGACTGCTACAGACGACCCACCCCCAGGCAACATCTTCTGAATTTTCATAATTTGAAAGAACTAGTAACATGTCCTCATCAGGAATTCAAAAGAAATTGCCACGGTCTCTTCGTTGTTTAAATGTTTTTACTGTTTTTGTTTTGTTGTATATATTTATATGTTATTAAAGTTTTATATTCCTACTACTTTGTTGGAGTGCTATATATTTTTAATGTAAAAACTTTGATGTACAAAGAGTCATTCCTAGAATCTTCCGCTTCAGGCTCGGTCACCTCCCCAATCACAATACAGGATGGTTTTCAGATAGTAGGAACACGTGTGGTGTGACGGATCTCATCGGGTGTGGGCCTTGATCTACTATAACTCCTTTGAAGAGGGGTGATTCTTTACAGCTGGAGCCATAAACTACATCTGCACGGCTAGCTGATAGCCTGGACAATCGGACACAGAGGAAGAGGAGTGTCAGAGGGTGCGGTAGTGAATAGGGCGAAAGGGAGGTGTCGGGCGGGCACAGAGTGTGATTCTCAGGGAAGAGCAGCGCAGATGGGGGGAGGTTTATTGCCCATGCATAAGACAGAGAGCGGGGGTGACCAGTGCCTGGGGAAGATGCTTGCGAGGGTGGGGAGCCATGCTACGAATCGACAGCGTGCAGAGAGTGGGTCTGGTCAAGGCATCTAAAATGGCTGCCGTGCACGACAAAAGTGTGGCATTTCAAAAAGGCAAGATGGCGCAAACAATGTTTTTCAACACTTCCTCATTTCCTTCGAATCGAACGTTAACAGACGTTGGTGCATATTACCAAAGTTAAGCGATATTTATCGCTAACGATGCTTACCAACGAATTTTTTATCGCTAAGCATCGTCAGAAATTATCGAAGATAAACCTTGCTATTATCAAGGTTTATCGCAAATGCGATAAAAAACGGCCGCAATGCATGAATATCGCTAAAAAGTCAGCGATATTCATGCATTACCGAGCTAATGCTCTTAGCCATGTTATCCACCTCCCATTTGATAACATGGCTAAGAACTGCTCAGGGCAGGTGTTACTTTTTGGAGATATTCGCGCTTAGCGCGAATATCTCCAAAAGTTGGTAATAGGAGATATATATCTTGCATGTTGTAATGCAAATTATTGTGGTATATGGAACTCATACCATAATCTCTCAGGAAAGCAGAAACTGATCCTTTTGGGACCGCCTGAGAAGGCCTAGGGGGTGAGGGGTACTCTACTTTGCCCCCTTTTCACGTTCCGAACTATTTTATTTTACTCTCTTCTGTAATTACACAAAATAGCAGCGATAAGATGCATCAGAGACACACAGTGAGAGAAAGGAGGCCGGAGATGAAGAAGAGATGTCAAATACACATTGGAGATAATATAGTGGGAGAAGGGAAGTAAATATGAGTAAACTTACCATGTAACATAAAAATGTTGCACTCTATACTATAAGTCTCATTTTATACTACAATCACTTCGCTACAACCTCATAAATTAAAAATAAAAATGAATAATGTCTCAAACAATTTTTGATTTCTAAATATAAATTTATTCTTCAGAATTTTCTAAATTTGAAAGAACTAGTAACATGTCCTCATCAGCAATTTCCTCTTCAATCATCTCATCTGGAATCTCCTCATTAAAAGTCTGCAATGATGATTCTTGTAACTCTATGGTCTCCAAACATTCGATAAATTCGCCATCAACAGATTGATCAAAAAAATCATTCAAGTCATCTCCTCCTTGTGACAATATTTCATTATTGGTGCTGTCAATTTCAATCAATGTAGTGGAATCATTCAAGTCATCTCCTCCTTGTAACAATATTTCATTATTGGTGCTGTCAATTTCAATCAATTTAGTGGAATCATTCAAGTCATCTCCTCGTGACAATATTTCATTATTGGTGCTCTCAATTTCAATCAATGTAGTGGAATCATTCAAGTCATCTCCTCCTTGTGACAATATTTCATTATTGGTGCTGTCAATTTCAATCAATCTAATGAAATCATACAAGTCATCTCCTCCTTGTGACAATATTTCATTATTGGTGCTCTCAATTTCAATCAATGTAGTGGACAATGCAAAAGAAATTGCCACGGTCTCTTCATTGTGAGCCATTTTATTTTGAAATTGCTTGCTGTAAATTGCAGAAAAAAATAATCACTTTCATTTATCGTTTTTAGTAATACATAATATAAAACTAACTTTATCAAGTATTTAGTATAACAGAAGGACTGCAAATAAATAACAGAAAACATTTTTCAAATTATCTTCAAGTGTACAACATAGTTCCCCTTACAAATTAACAACTCACCTTTTTAAAAGTAGGAGAAGTGTTAGTACTGTGTAAATCAAACACCAGAAATTCACCACCAAAAATTCCTCACAAATGTACCTCAGACAGTAGTATCACAAAATGGCTGTGGTTTCCTCTCATTTGAGATATATACATAACCAATTAACTTTCATCACACACAAATACAAAACCAAAGTAACATTTTAATTGGTTCTAAATTTCAACACTTTCAAATGTGTTTTCCCCATGCAATTTTCCATAGGACATTTACATACGTCTACAGCCTGAATGGCTGAACGGAATTACACCAAACTGGGCAAAATGGTACATCAAACCTAAGAGGTCAGGAAGGATCTACTATGCCCCCTTATGGTCATTTTCCCCTTCGCTTTGGCCTCCTCTTGTCTCTCGATCCTACCGAGAGACAAGATGGCGGCCGCTACGGACTGTTTGTAATGTTGACAGACGCCGGAGAACCAATCAGCTTCGCAAAGCTCCGTAACGCGAAAAGTACGCGAAGCGGAGCGCTGTTACAGATATATATCTTTTTTTGAACGTTAATTTCTCAAAATCCACTGGAGCACATATATTGAGACCTAGCAAAGGCACATCGGGCTACCAGTCCCTAATATTTTACCAAGTTTCGTGCAAATCCATTCAGCTGTTCGATTATTATTATTATTATTTTTTTTGCCCCGCGGGACCCTTTTAAAACCTCCACATCAAACCTAGGGGGTCAGCGAGGATCTACTATGCCCCCTTATGGTCATTTGCCCCTTCGCTTTGGCCTCCTCTTGTCTCTCGATCCTACCGAGAGACAAGATGGCGGCCGCTACGGACTGTTTGGAATGTTGACAGACGCCGGAGAACAAATCAGCTTCGCAAAGCTCCGTAACGCGAAAAGTACGCGAAGCGGAGCGCTGTTACAGATATATATCTTTTTTTGAACGTTAATTTCTCAAAATCCACTGGAGCACATATATTGAGACCTAGCAAAGGCACATCGGGCTACCAGTCCCTAATATTTTACCAAGTTTCGTGCAAATCCATTCAGCCGTTCGATTATTATTATTATTTTTTTTTTTTGCCCCGCGGGACCCTTTTAAAACCTCCACATCAAACCTAGGGGGTCAGCGAGGATCTACTATGCCCCCTTATGGTCATTTGCCCCTTCGCTTTGGCCTCCTCTTGTCTCTCGATCCTAGCGAGAGACAAGATGGCGGCCGCTACGGACTGTTTGGAATGTTCACAGGCGCCGGAGAACCAATCAGCTTCTCTTCACAAAGCTCCGTACCGCGAAAAGTCCGCGAACCGGAGCGCTGCCCGGTCCGCTGTTACAGATATATATCTTTTTTTGAACGTTAATTTCTCAAAATCCACTGGAGCACATATATTGAGACCTAGCAAAGGCACATCGGGCTACCAGTCCCTACAATTTTGCCAAGTTTCGTGCAAATCCATTCAGCCGTTCGGGCTAAAAGTGAGGCCAACCGCCCTATGGAAAACTCAATGTTAAAAACACGTTTTCGGACCCCCCTTTTTTCTCGGCCCCCCCTTGACGAACGCCCCCCAAATTTTCAAGGGCTGCTCAGAAACAAAATGTGCCATTTTCCTGAAAATTTCAGCCAATTCCGTCCACAAACGCCAAAGTTATTAGACATAGAATTTTCAAAAATCCCATAGAGAAAAAATCCTAACTATATATACCTACTGGCGACCGCCAGTAGGTAATATATATATTTGTTATATTGGTACATTTTAAAACAAATATAATATAAATTAAAACTAATTAAAAAAATGGTTTACCATGATAAATGTGTATATAAACATACCCACATGTGTGTGTGTTTCTTTAAATTTGGAAACAGGTATGTATATTTTAAAATATTATTTAAACATATTTAATTTAGATTATACTAATGTTATATGTTAAAATATTTATGTTTTATTTATTTAAACTGCATATATACAGAAAAATCATTATGTTTTTAAATGTTTTTGATATTAGTGTAAAACAATATATTTTTTCGATATCTTTGTACTTCCCATTATATGTATGAAAAAACAATATTTATGTGGTCAATATTTGAAATATTTTGGTATCATGATATTTATGGTGTCAAGGTTGTGGGAGTGTACCAGAGGCCCTCGATCTCAAGGCAGAAGGCAGCAGGAAGCCAGCATGAGGAAAGGTACATCAGCCATGAATCTGCTGCCCTTCTGAATCTGCAAGGATATCACTAAGTCCCATTGGCCAAACCCAAGTCTCTGTTGGGGGCCACACATCAGCCAAAGTTCTCTCAGGGCGGGTCGGCACAGATAACACTCAATATGGTAGACAGCCTCCATGGGTCTCTGGTGTTTTACAAAGGGGGAGCGCAGGAAAGAAATAGGGTAATTGGAGAGCTCTGAGTGAACAATCTACAGAGCAGCACATATAGCTTCATCCCCCAACTTGATATTGTTGTTGCTGAAGTTTTTGACCCAATATTCTTATGTCATGACATTTTGGTAAACAATATTTTGTCATGCAACCAATCTCACAACTGTTTTACCCTGTTTTACCCTCTTGGTGTTATAGTTCATTTGCAGATCATATAGGATTAGACATAATCTGATGTCTAATCTGTGCCTCTTCTTAACCAAGCAAAACGTTATGTCAAGCATATTAATAGTGTGGTATAAGCCCATGGGAGGTACCTTAGCCATGCAAAATCTCTTCTGGTGATTTAACTCTAGTTTCTTGGTGTAGTGTTTTGGATGAACTTGGTCCATAAGGAGAAGATGGTATTTGTGCCAATCATTAAATTTCCATTACAGGGTTTGGGTACCCACTCTACAAGAAAGCCCCTTCACACAGAATGGAATGGGGCTAGTTACTCAGAGAAACAGAGGAATATGAGAGAGAACGATCACCCTTGGGATACACCCGGGAAAAGGCAAGCAGGACTGGGAGCTGTTCTGAGAAACAATCCTATTGTGCACACTTCTCACCAGCTGATGAAGGAGAATGTGTCTTGGCTACAACGACCATTAGGAGGTAGTCAGGCTCTGCAGGAGGCCAATACTACCTTAATTGAGCCCGTGCTGGGCCTGTTCATGCACTGTTCCCACAAGGGAAGGTGCAAGCTGGGCTTTGAGGCAGGGGACTGGAGGGGGCCCTTCTCAGCGAGGGGAAAATGGGATGGAAATCAGAGGCCAGAACCACCCAACTACGAACTTTCCTTACCTTCTGTTATTTAGAAATTTGTCATTTTTCCTGTTTTTTTTCACCTAGTCTACACAAATGTTAAGGGCTCTTGTATTTAGAAGTGGTTTTAGATTTTCGATTTTTTAATTGTGGTGCATACAAAACCTGTACTGGAAAGCCTTATTGATGTCTGGTGCTAGAATATTTATATTTCCTTTTAAATACATGTTTGCAGAATATTTTTAAGATTTATTTCTATTAACTTTTGATTTTTTATTCTTTGCTCTCATTGAGGCATAATTCTGCCAAATATTTCATTTATACAGTGACATTGCATGACCTTTCGTGTGATAAAGATGGTTTCCGCAGTGAAAGCACTCCCAAACGTATTTAAATAGCCATTCCCCTACTTTCTGGAACAAGACAACCCTCCTGGGAGGGTTAATTCTGATAGTTAATATGCCTCAGCTGCTGGAGTGTCATTCACGGAGTGTCATGGGATGTGAAATGGAAGCCGGGTAGACAGTTAAATGTCAGGGTGCAGCAGCTTGCCTGAAAGAAATACAAATGTGTGCTAGGAGACGGAGTTATTCTGCAAATGTAAATAAAGGGTGCTTGAAAGGAGGTACTGGTTTTAATTGATCGAATCACTCAAAGCTTTGTGATGACAAAGATGCATTCTTTTTGAGTGGTAGTGAAAAGAGAACAATTGAGCTGTGAAGTGTGTGCTTTCAATTGTAATTGAATTTGTAGAACGCTTACTACCCAAGGAGGTGTTGGAGGAGCAGTTTTGTAAAAAATGTATACGTACAATCTGGGTATTACTAAAATGCAAGTTTTAAATGATGACTTACATATTCACAGTGCTTTCTGTAACAAGCTGTAAACTTCTAGCACAAGAAATGCACATGTCACTATTCTCCACTGCATCATCAAAGAATGAATTCTGTGGGTCCCTGGTTACACATAGACCTCTGCAGTGCAATAAACTAATAAAGGTTTCATTATGTACTATTGTGCATTTCCCATTGAGTAACAGCTTTTTAAAAAAATTTTCACTTAAGCTTCTCGCTAATTTATACATAGCTACATGGCAGAGAAAAAAACAGAAACATGTACAGAATACACTATTTAATAATATTTCCCCAACGTAAAAATGATTTACCATGGGAATTAAGGGCGTTTATGGTTATTGATGGTGAGTAACAAGTTCTAGATTTTTTGGTCAGGAGAGGGTCCTTACACCCAAAAACATTTGAGAAGGGGTCTCAGCATCAAAAAGTTTGAAGACCTCTTCTCTAATACTTCTGTCTGTGTTATATGCAAAAAATATTTATGGTATTTATAAAAGCTGCATGTTTTACATACAATTAATGGAAATTAAATCTTGCATGTATGCTTTGTTGATGATATCTTTGTAGAGCCTGGTACAAGCCTAGTAAGAGTTAAACATAGATGGCATGCTACAAATTTTTTCTTCTAAGGAAAGTGAAACCATTTCTTCCACAAAGCTTCTTTAGAACTGCCGAACAATCCTTCATAATCTTGCATCAGGATATTGGTAATGTCCTGCTCCTTAGGTTCCTTGACTTCACACTACTACTTCTTAGGCAGCATATCTCATACAGGGCATGAAGCAATATAATCACATCACCGATATCACACTGGAACTCCATTGACTCCCATTGGCAGTCCACACCATCTACAAACCCAACAGCATCATTTACAAAGCCATCATGACCAGCACTCCTGCTTATTTTGCAGAGAAGCTCACCATCTCATGTGGTTCTCAGAGCACCCATAGCCAGTAAACCATCTGACTCCACACTTGGTTTGTGTAAGAGAAATACCATATGCATACATATATACATATATACATATAGCTTTCCAATTTAGCAAGGTCTAAAATTCAGTTTCATCACTTTGAATGGGATGAGTGAAAGAATAAACATTCCAAAAAAGATCAGAGTGGTGTCATTGAATGGAATTGAAGTCCAGCTCCTATTCCCCCTCTCCAACAGTACTAAGCACCCTGCCCAATTTCCCCACCTGCATGACCAAAGTCCCCAGATGGATTTAAAGCAACTGCCTCAAGCTCAATTGACAAGAACAATCAAATAGACAAGTAGTATTCTTCAGAAAACTCACCTCGTTCATGTACTCAGTTGGGTGGCCTGTCGAATTCGGACCCACACCCCTCAAGGCAACGCACGTGAAGATCATTGGAATAGTAATCAACAACAAACTCACTATGTCCAGCCAAGTGAATGCAGTCTGTTTTCTGCTCCTCACCAATGTAAACATCACCTAAGCCCTCATCACCAGAAATCTGGACTACGGCAACCCACTCTATGCTGGAATCAATGTTCAACTGACCAGAAAACTCCAGTCCATTCAGAACTCAGCAGCCAGGCTCTCCCACAACCTCCCACACAAACATATGCATCACACAGCACCTCAAAGAGCTCCACTGGTTCGCAATCCACAAATGAGCACTCTTTAAAATCCTCAAGCACACATACAAAGCTTTACATAATATTGGCGCCACACTAACTTCTAAAAACCTATCAGACACCTCACTTCAGGCAGTCACCTACTCACTCCCTTCATATGAATGGCCAGTTATGGAGGTCATCCCTTCTCCTACTTCATTCCAAAAGCCTGGAATGACCTGCCCCTGCATATCAGAACAACCTCTTCAGTTCTTGAGTTCTGCAAGAACTGAAAACCTGGTTCTTCTCCTAGCCCTTACCCTGGCACGATCAGCTCCTGCTTCAGCATCAGGATCACCTACCGGGTGGGAGGGTGGGTGGGACTACTCCAATTACAGAGCATGGCATGGGCGGATTGGCATACCCACTCAAGTGTGCAATGACTGTTTGGTAGGCCCACTCAGGCCTCCCAAAGCATTACAGCCTGCATGGAGAAAATGCCCACCCCTACAGCCACTGGCTACATGACTTGTCCCATTGCAAATTAGAAATTACATTGCTGCATCGATGTGATTAACTCAGGGTAGGGAACCTGGCTGCCGAATTCTTGTTCCTGGAAGCAGACACCGGGGAGCAGGAGCTACGAAGACACAGAACCCAGCTTTGAGGTAAGACTTCACTCACTACAATATTTACGACACCCGCACACACACACATCCCCGCGTCTAAGCACCATCCAGTATTCTTTCTGGCGTTTACCACCTCACAGCTGTCCAACACTCCCCAGCACTTCTCAGTGGCGGTTGATGTGAGCACATGCACAGTGGGACTAACACTTGTGTGCCAAAGGCACATACATAGTTACAACGCATTACATGACATTGCATTCCATTCCAATGCATACTAATACTAGGCACATTGCAGCATTAGGTTAGGCATAGCATTACGGAGACATGAACATCACTATTCCCACTCCAGTGAGTGCAACCCTAAACTAACTTTTGCACCCCAATCCCAGGAATTCCTTTTTGTGGCAACAATACACACACAAAAATCAAAAATTTACCAAAAATGCACAGCCCAAATTTCATATTTTACCCCAAATGCACACCCCAAATTTCATATTTCAACCTAAATGCACAGCCCAAATTTCATATTTTACCCCAAATGCATACCCCATATTTCATATTTTACCCTAAATGCACACCCCAAATTTCTGATCCGACATCTGAAATACATACTCACACAAATACTTAAAATTACCCCATTACTGACCTCACAATTAAGTATGAGCGCAAAATCCGTTACGCTCGCGGATTTTGCGAATTTTCGGTAAATTCGCGATCCGCGAACTCCCGCGAATTTACCGCGAATTCGCAAATCCGCGAGCGGCGGATTCCGGGGGCAAAAGTTCAAGCCTTGCTGGCCTGTTGTAACTAATTTACGATGGCGCCGGCAAGCTGCCAGCGCCATCCTAAAATAGTTACTAAATTAGCTTCAACAGGAAGCTCTAATAGATAAAATAAAGCAGGTGCTCGAGCGCCTGCTATATTTTATCTATTAGAGCTTCCTGTTGAAGCTAATTTAGTAACTATTTTAGGATGGCGCTGGCAGCTTGCCGGCGCCATCGTAAAATAGTTACAACAGGCACAAAACGGTGGCGTCTTCTTGAATAAATATGAAGGGCAGGGTTCATTCTGGCACGACGGTCCTGGCACAAAAATTAAACCTCAACCGCAAGCACTTACAGATATCAATTAAGCATGTGCCCTAGTTGAAGCTTAAATTCAGTGACTCATTCATCGGCCCAAAAAACAATCGTGAGCGTTGTCAAGGCTGGGCAGATGTGCCTTCTTCCCAAATATACCATCGAAAATCAGCTGTGATGCTGGACAGAGGCCTTTGCATCCTTGACTTTCACGAGCGCAATCCTCGTGCTGTTCCTGTGGCCAGGAGCTTCTGTATCTTCATCTGCTGCTCTGATCGGTCTCTGACCTTTTATACACACAAGAGGCATGTGCACTCGCATGGAAGCCCCGTCCGTTTGGCCCCGCCCACACACTAGTGGTGTGCACCGTCTTCCCGCCATTTACCCACTATGATAGCTCACTCAAGGGACCCCTGCGCCCTTCGGCGCGATTGCATAGTAACACACACCTGGTCGCTGTAGACAACTCTCTGGCACTTTAGGTAGCTGTAGTGTAGTAAAAGCACTATACATTTACCCAACGAGGTAGCACTTACTGATTATCCAGTAGAAAGTACTCCAGTTGAGTAGTGGTATGGCACAAAACGGTGGCGTCTTCTTGAATAAATATGAAGGGCAGGGTTCATTCTGGCACGATGGTCCTGGCATGGAAGCCCCGCCCCAAATCCGCCGATCCGCAAAATCCGCAGATTTTGCGGATCCACGATCCGTGAATACGCAAATCCGTGAATCGTGGATCCGCAAAATCCGCCCATGCTTACTCACAATGTGTTGTACTCAAATGTGAAGTAAAGGCACCTGAGTTGTGTAGTTAATGATGTACTGCGTGCGTTGTACTGGACGTCTCCCATTCCAAAGGCAAACCATAGGCTAGCCCGTCCGCATCCGTCTGCCCCTGGACCACGCTCAGCACCAAGGAGCCTTCCTCTTGGACACTCCAATGCTATGACGCCAGCACCTTCCTCGCCATCAAAGGTGGACGCCACCTCACCTGCCAGGAACAACCTCTGCTCCGGACCGGATATTGCTATTGCCATCACTGACGGCTGCAGTATCACCCGCTAGGAGCAGACCAACCTTCAAGGACAAGGCTTTGCCATCACCTACAGAGGCACACTCCAAATCACCAGGCACTCTAATGAAGCAAGGGTGAACATGGACCACCTCATCTCTCAGATCCGGACCCAGCCCATGCACATCCACTGCGGCACCCTCATATGCAGGCCCCCCATTTAAAAATACCATTGTTAACCCCATTGCACCCCAGGGTCTCCCATCTACAGATGACATCTTACTCTGTTATCTCAAGTTCCACCAGGAGAACCCCAGTGAGTAGAACATCACTGCCTTCTGGGGAAGGTCCCCAACATCAGACGCAAGCAGCAACTCACTTCAAAACAGGCCACATAGCATGACACACAGTCAAGCACGTCACCTCCGCCAGTGGGAGATTCGACTTCAGCCACAACACCGGACTCTCCTGGACCGACCCTCATTTGATACATCACAACTTCACCTTGACCACCGGATGCCACTGCCATCATTGCAACCCCTTGCAGATGGAACAAGACCACCAAAGGATGTCTCGTCAACCCTCTCTGCGCCATCACTCTGCCACTGCTTTCAACCGATGACACCACTGCGTGCAACCGCCACCGATGCTTCTCCAACAGTGCTGACATTCGGGCACCTCTCTTGAACTGCACTGCGTCAGTACCTTCCACATGCCTGATGGCAGGCATGAGGGTGACGCAGTGCCACAGGGACAGGCTGGCCCCATGCATTGTTGGAGTTGCCTCATGGTTGTGACACAACTGCAGCAATGCGTGACTTTAGCCCAGACAGATACGTCAGGATTCCAGATGTATCTCTCATAACTTGCATCATGGAGCGCTGTCCAGTGAATACAGCGCATCCATGGTGTTGCAAGAAGGGGATTGTGAAAAGTGTTGCAACGCTGTCTTGTTGCAGCGCTGCAACACTTTTCATGAGTGAGGCCCAGGAATGCGCACTATCTTATTGATGGTGCGCAGTCCTGCCCTGTAATTTTGTAGCAGGGCAGCACAGCAACATTACTTGCAGCTCGGTCCAGCAACAAAACATGTGGAAATAAGGCCCCAATGCTTATCACATTTTAAGACCGAATATTTTCTGGTCTTAAAAAACTGCCTCTGGTTAGCAGTTAGAGCCACTTGTTTTGGTTCTCTGAACTTAAGCAATCCCCTTGTGAATAAAGAGATGTCGGGTTAACGGCAGAATTTGCACGGGAACGCCTCCTCTGCATGTAATTAGCGATAATTATCGCTAACAGAAATCACAATCTTTAAAATTGTAGTTTTCACCTAAAAGCTGTCGCCAACGGCTGTTACCATTTTAAGACCAAATATTCTGGTCTTACAAAAAACTACCTCTGGTTGCAGTTTAAGTCACTTGTTTTGGTTCTCTGAACTTAAGGAATCGCCTTGTGAATATGGAGATGTTGGGTAAACAGCAGAATTTGCACAGGAACGCCTCCTTTGCATGTAATTAGCGATAATTACCCCTAACAGAAATCACAATCTTTAAAATGGTAGTTTTCACCTAAAAGCTGTCGCTCACAGTTGTGAGCAACAGCTTGAAAATAGTGCGATAAAAATATTGCCGCTTTATTAGCAGAAAAGTGCAACTAACATGACAATATTGCCTTGTGTATAAGCTCCTACATCTTTAATGGTATCATATGCAGACTCTCTAACAACCAAATCGCCCCCGCTGTAATGCAAAGGCTCTAGCCATGAAACCGCTTGGAAATGCAAGAAAAAGGTGGAAAGGTGATGGTTTTGAGGTCCCCACAGGCAAGGGTAAGGGCCCAGAAGATGATCTGATGGGCTAGAACAATCCTTGCGGAGCAGTTTGGTGGTAGTCCCATCATTTTGGGACCACTACAGGCAGAGCTATAGGCAAAATGGTAAGTAGATAGAAAGGCCCTGCAAAGCATTATGGGGTGAGTTTCCACAAATATTAGAGCAGTGGCTGTCCCCTGTGCCGGGGAGAGCCTCTTTGTAATTTCCCTTCATTTTCCTTTGTTACTGCGGCTTTGCAGCGCGGCTCTCTGTCTCTGGGTGCCCGGTCCCACCTAGTACCGGTCCCACCCAGGACCCAGTACGTCCGGCATCTAAAGCTCCCCACAGATGTTTGGTCACAGCCAGGAGAGCAGGCTCTGTGCTGTGGCAAGAACAAAAACCATTCTGAGAGGCATCAAGCAATATGTTTTTTCCAGATAATTCTGTCAAGATGGAATTAGTATAGGCTTCAGTAATCTTGGATACCCACCGCAGGAGCAAGATGGGACGAAAGTTCTCTTGTTTGGTGGGGTCCAAGGAAGGTTTTTTAGCAAAGGGACCACCCTGAGGTGTTTCCAAGCCCTCAGAACAGCATCCGTTGACAGGGACATATTAATCAGCTGGCATAATGGTGTAATAAACAGAGGCAAGGTTTGAGAAATAGATCAGGCTTAACACCTTGTGTGCGGCGCCGATTCTCCCCCGGTGCTGAACATTCCATTCGCGGGTGTGGTCGTGATGGAACCATTCCGTCATCCGCACAGCTCAACCATGAGGCATGACGGAATGGTTCCGTCACAAGCATCGAAGGGGTTAAGCGGATCTGTTGGAGTGCCCGATTTAATCCTGCTACAGAGCCTGCGCAATTCCTCCTGAGAGATCGAAGGAAAGACAGCGAGAGTACAGGTAGTAGGAGGTCTCTGAGTAGAGTCTGAATTTCCCAAAATAGGGGGAAGGGTCTTATAGATGCTTTCTACCTTCTTGATAAAGAAGGTGGCAAGATCCTCACATTGCTGATCTGATGTGAGCAAGGACACTATTGGTGATCCTCCGGCTTTAAGATCTTTGAGTATAGAAAAAATACTATTCCTGAATGTTCAGCATAAAGGTTTGAAGGTCAATGGAGAATTGATTCTGGAGACTCCATGTTGGCAGTAAGGGTTCTATTCTTTGCAGTCTGACAAGACATTCACCTCCGAGTTTTCATTTACCATAGTGATCACTGGGTATGCTCTAATACAGCTCTGTCGGGTGGGCCTGAACTTGAGAGGATACAGTTTTTAGACAGACTGCTTTAGATATGTGATTTTTGGGTTCAAGTCACTACAGACAGATACTGTCAGCGTGTATGCCAGGCAAATGATGACATTTAAAGCCAGATACACATTGGTGAGAGTGCTGCCTGCTTCTTGAGAAACTGGCAGGTTTTGTAATTCCTGCTTGATAGATATAAATTGTACCTCAGTGTAGTTATCGTGTAGAGTAAGAGGGACATCACCTTCTTCTTTAGAATCTTGAATGTGCAGTGAAGAAGGCAGCTGGCTTCTAAGCTCATGCAGAGCTTTTATAATGAACACCCAGTAGTTCCTTCTTTTCTTCAGTCTCAGGATTGTCTAGCGGTTCTCTACCACAGTTGCAAGTAGCTCAGTCTAAAACAAAAATCTTTTTCCTGACTATGGCCTCTTAGCTCTGGCGTGGAGAAATTGGCTCCTTCTTTCATATTGAACTTCATCTTTGAAATTTTTACGAGTCCTAAAACCTTGGGAATGGTCACTAGGGGGTATATTATCAAGGGGTTTATCTCCGCTTTTTTGGCTTTAAAAGCCAAGAAAGCGGAGATAAAATTATCTCCCTATTACCAAGCTGTCGCTAACACCAGTTAGTGACAGCTAATAGGAGATAGCGACCATCTTGGGCCCCGCTTTGCATGTCAGTGATATTTATCACTAATGACATGCAAAGTGGGCGTGCCAAGATGTTAGCGACTGGAAACAGTCGCTAACATCGCTATCTCCTATTACCAACTTTTGGAGATATTCGCGCTAAGCGCGAATATCCCCAAAAGCTAACACCTGCCCTGAGCAGTTCTTCACCATGTTATCCAATGGGAGGTGGATAACATGGCTAAGAGCATTTGCTCGATAATGCATGAATATCGCTGACTTTTCAGCGATATTCATGCATTGCGGCCGTTTTTTATCGCATTTGCGATAAACCTTGCTAATAGCAAGGTTTATCTGCGATAAAAATCGCCGATGTGCGGCGATAATTTTTGTCTCTAAACAAGTTAGAGACAAAAATTATCGCTAGTTGTTGGTAATATGCCCCTAGGTTCCCATTGATTTTCATTCTTCTAAGGCACCGGTCTCTATATTTCTTTGGTGTCTTTCTAACCTGAAGAGGTACTGTAGGACATCCTGGATGTTCAAATGGCTTGTTCAGCTTATCTGACCAGCACTGCCTCTTTCCAAGAGCTCAACTGTTTTTTTGTTACTATCGGTCTACATGGAATGGAAAATAATCTGCCACTTTGATTTTACTGTGAAATTACTGAATCAGATTAGCACTATCTCTTTACAGACTGTCTCGCTTGGGTACACTTAGGGGCAGTCTATCTCATGGGCATCATTCATGGAGGCCTACATGGGGAGTATTTGTAGTATGGCCCCCTGGGCATGAACACATATTTTCATGTCCTATTACAGACTGAGGGCCTGATTTAGAGTTTGATGAAGGGTTGTTTGATCACAAACATGACAACATCCTGTCCGGGTATTACAAGTGCCATAGGATATAATGTGTCCACCTTATTACATGTTTCATATGATATAATGAACTTGTAATAAGGTGCCTGGTATATCTGTCATGTTTGTGACAGAGTGACCCCTCCGCCAAACTCTTAAACAAGCCATGAATCTAGGTTTTGCTTTCTTTGTGGAGATTGGCACTCATGTGTTGGCCTCTTTGTTGTGCTTCCTCTGTCCTCTGTTCATTTATTTCTCTTTGTGTAGCAGTTGTCTGCCTCTATTTTTGTGCACTGTGGTTGTTGTTTTTCCATTTAGAGACATCCTGATGTGGTTAGGGCTTGAATGGGGAGCGAACCGTTCGATAATGGCCTGATCACTAGTCCATAATATTACTTTGAGTCCCTGGTCTGTTGTCGCACCTGTTGTCTTCTCCACTTACCCTAAAGGGTCAACCACAGAAATGGCTGAGCGTTCTTGGTATGACACAACCAATGATGATGTGGTCCCTATTTAAGAAATAGAGAAAGGGAGGAGGCATAGTGAGCCAAGATATGTGTATCACTTGTATGGTCAGGACAGGTAAATCATGTAGCAATCCTGCACATTATGAGCACTGTCACGATGATGAGTAGGACTTGAACAATCAAGAGTATGGTTTGTGATTCGGGTATCTTTCTTCTCATTCACTGCTTCCGTTGCTTCCTCTATGTCTTATTGTTGTATGTCAGTGGGTTCCATCTCGTTCTGGCCCTCAGATGCCAGCACAGCATAGGGAACGAGTCCATTTCAATTTAAAATGCATTCTCACAATTAAAGATATGTACATTTAAAAAAGCAATACATTAACTATATACAGTGGTCTACATTATCACAAAATAATACTTTATAGATGTTGTCAGGTATGCACACCTTTTCCTCAGAATCAAATTCCAAAGTCTCTAATCACTAATACAAACATGACAAAATACCACTGCATTTGCCCGAGAGTGTTCCTTAGCTGCTATTTAACTTACACACGGTGCTTGGTGGCGCAATTAATACGCTCGACCAGGCTAAATGAGCTTAATAAGATGTATTTATTGGATGTGTGTATCCTTTCATGCCTGTACATTATCTCAATGTTCACAATAACTCAGAGAATTGATGGGATTCATCCACTAATATAAAGTGCAGCTATAATTGGCTCCTTCTTCCAAATGTCTGTATTTAGTCATTTTGTTCTTTGTATCCAACCTTTTAGTAGCTAATTGCCAAGTGCAAATTGGGCAATCTATTATTTGTAGATTTGCAAAATGTAAAAGCAATTTTCCTAGTCTTTGCTCCATAATAGTTGCCATTCGGACACGAACAAATAAAGTGGATTTCTCTGAGATCCCATTACCTAAGCAATCTACACCAAGACGCAGAAATTCCTATCTAAAATGTAGTCTTATATTCAACATGCTTTTGGTTCTCCATTCTTACCTCAAATTGTGGTCCTCGGAGATATTTCAGCTAAATACATGCCACTGAAGTTAGTCTATCTTTTTCAGTGTTAAGATTATTTGCTCATAAACAGTTACTGTTTCAGTATTTGATGGCGTGTTATTATAGGTCCAGCATTTCCAGATAAAAATGGCCTTCAGTGGCACAGACTATGATGCGCACGCAGTAACTAAACTTTCTGCATGAATTATAAATACAACTTCAACAAGTATGCTTTTATCAAAAAGGCTACGCCTCTCTCTGAAAAGATTCAGTATTCCCTTAATCGCATGGTGCCTCTTTTGTACAGACGAATTCAATTTTATGATTTTCTCCAAGTCTGATTGCTCTGTCTTTCACCCTTGATTTACATGTATTTTTATCCCGTTACTGTCCTGCCACAATAATGCCAATATGGGCAAATGATTTCTTTTACATTTACAACAGGCAGATTATTTGAATACTTTTGATTATCATCTACAAAATATAGTTTTTCAATGATTACATGACCTCATCCTTTGATATGACAGCATGATTAGATCTGTGCCGCTCTTTAAGTAGTATTGCAGATGTAACTAGTAAATGTTTTCCAGTTACGTTACGCTGAAAGGGCTTCACAAATGGCTATGTTTACCGTTTTTTGGTAAACGTATAAACTGTTCAATAGATGAATTAACGGTCTTACTTTTTTATTTCTTAATGCAACACCCATTCAGTTACCTCCGCCTCAGTACCTGCTCTATGGTCAAGCATGCCATCAAAGCCTACGACAACCTGTATGACCTCTCTCTCTCTCCGCTGTCTTGTCTTTCTCTTTTTCACAGAAAACTCTCTCAAACCCACAACAACACTGGACATAGCCATCACTACTCCCCCTGGCTACAAAATTACCAAATACAACTGAGTTAACAAACCCGGAGGCAACATAGCCATCCTAGACTGTGAAAACATCAACTACACTGCCACCTCAGCTGGCACCAATAACTAGATAGAACAGCTCACATTCAAAATGAACATTCCCAACACCACCACCTTAGATTGCGCTATCCGGTCTTGACCGCCTGGGAACAGAATCAACTTCAGCCTCATGGTCATTGATCTCAGCACTCCTCGAATGCTAGAATCCAATTTCCACCTTAAGGACCGGAGGTACACCAATCTCGCCAACCTCGTAGAAGACTTCAGGAATCTGGGCCTCAGTCAACTAGTTAACAGCCCCACTCACTGTCACCACCCTGACCTCATTTTCGCCAGATTTCCCAAAATCTCGATGGACACTCCACCCCTCTCACCTGAACCAACCACTACGTCATCCAAATCAACATTCAACTACACAACCAGGCTAAATCAGATTGCAGATGAAGTGTAATAATTTATCACACTATGGGTCTCGGGAGGGCGGTGGTGGCAAATATGGCACACTGCCGTCGCTGCCAGGCACCCACTTGGTACCTGCGTCTACCCTCGTACACCGGACCCTCCTCCCTAGAACCATGGTGTGATAAATTATTACCACTTCATGTGCAATCTGGTTTCTCTAAATAGAGCACCCCTGACAATTTTCGATTGCATTTTTTTACACTTTTTCACATCTCACGTAATCTGGTTAGGGTAGGCCTTAGCGCACCCATACCGCCGAGGTACAGATCTTTGGTCCTGAAGAATGCCTGGTAAATAGCACCTTTTAGGCAGAAACATGTCGACCCCACACAATGGGATATAGCTGAACATTCGATCCAGCTCTTCCATCCCACACCCTGTTTTTAGTGTGTCTGTTTGGCCATTTAATACATTTTTCTTTGGACACAATCAAGACACTTTTAATCACCACACTCTCACTTTCACTTGTCACTCAACCATCCTGCTCCGCAGTAAGGCTGGCATTCAAGCACACCGTGGAGGCACTCAACCTCTCCTGGTGGGGCCCGATGATGAGTGTGTATATAACTAAAAACTACCAACTACCTAGCGGTAGTTGGCGCTAGAGAGAGCAGCACGAGAGCAGCACGAGAGCGAGAGAGCACTCCCTACGGAGGAGGAAGCGAGAGGAGGCGAGAGGAGGCGAACGCCGGTGACCAGGTGAACCGGTGATCAGGTGAACGGCGGCGGCGGCGGCGAGAGGCGAGAGGCGGCGTTTCTGTTTTAGAACGGCAGCCGTGGCCAAGTGCGAGAGCAGCACAAGAGCGCTAGAAGATTTCCTACGGAGGAGCAGGTGAGAGGAGGCGAGCGCCGGTGAGCGCTGGTGAGCGGCAGCAGGGGGGCGAGAGGCAGCGCTCCGACTTAGAACGGTGGCCGTGGGTGAGTGCGAGAGCCCACGAGCCGCCAAACCCGCTCAGACAATTATCAGTCTTTTAAGCTGGGGAGCGGGACGTACGAACCGCGGTGCAATCGGTACACCGAAGCACCACAGCCTCGAAGCGCCATAGACCTGTGAGAGGCACAGAAGCCCTGCCGCTTGCTGCAAAAACAAAAGACTCTGGCACACTACTTTACTCAGCCCCTAAATGTTCATGGAATATTGAGCTGGGGCACCAGCTGTGGAGGAGGAGAGGAGAGAGCCGAGGCAAGGCTCCAGGGCTGTGCAGCAGTCAGAGTGGAGTCAGAGTTGGAGCCGCCGGTACGGCAGAGACCAATGCTGGGCACGGAGCCAGTGGCTGGCCAAAGGAGTCGTTTGTGACGTTTATGACAACAGAGGGTCATTGACAGCAGAAAAGCACCTGAACCCCTCGAGCTTAAGAGGGGGTTTTCGTAGGTGCGGCTGAAATAAAAAAGCTTTTAACATTAGGATATACAGGATACCAGGACACTGGGAAGCCCTTTTGGAAGCCCCTTTGGAGACTAGAGGGGGTTTGCAATAGCCGGAGCAGCGGTTCAACAAAGACAAACAAAGACAAAGATAGAACCAGCACAAGAGGCAGAGGCAAAGCGCCAGAAATCGAGCAACACCCCCTGAACCCAATCAAGTACCCAATCAAGAAACAAGTAAGGAGGGGTAAAGAACAGGGTTTCAAGGGCCCAAAGGGGACGGTTAAAAACTGCGAGGGATGGTAGAAGTTTCTGGCACCTGTATGGTACTAGTCCAGTCAACCCAGTCTTAGGTTTCAGAGCAAAGGGGCCGGAGAGTGATACATAGGAGAAAAGTACATTTTTTATGGACTAATAAAACACAAAAAGTCATAGAGGCGAGCCGAGATAGCGGAACTAATTGTTTATACTGAGCCTATTTTGCTGTAACATAGAATTAAATTTCTACGTCCTTTGCCAAAAAGTTACTTACCTAACAATCCAATCCCCGTTTATATTCCCAAGTGTTTCCCCCCGACGGCAGCAGTCGCGCAAGCGGCTGACGGGCTTGGGGATTCCAGGGAAAAACAAAGCAGGAGTGGAATAGGAAAAGTCAAAATCCGCCCAACATGCGGTCAGGAAAAATTCGACAATCTCGAATTCAGAAAGCAAAAAGAAGGTTGACAGTAAAAGAGAAAAAAGATGAAGGGAATATAAGAAATACTGAAGAGTCAATCAGGAATGAAAAATCTGACCAGGCACCTACTTACATGGCGGAACCATTTAAGTTTGGAGGCGAAATGTTGAAATATAATTTTCAATTTTTAGAAGAGCAAGGGGTAACAACTCCAACAACTCCAAGCAATGGTGTAAAAACTCAAAAAAATACAAAATACCCAATAAGCTCGATTCCATCATGCAAAAAACGTAAGACAAGAAATAATTCGGAAATAAGTACTAACCTCAAAGAAAAATCGATAATAAAAAAGTGGCTGATAAAAACCTCGGCACAAGTTCATGCACCTCAAAATCAATCAAAGTTAACATCCAACAAAAAATCAGTTGAGGTTAACGAAAGCAGCCCAGTTCCAACAAATCAGAGCATATTAGGATTCCAATCAAACCTGCAGAATAGCGCACAAAAGATCGAGTGGTCGAAATCATTTTCGATCTTTGACGAAACGGAACTACGCAGAATGCTCGAAGAAAACATCCACAAGGAAGTCGACCCTACGAAACAGAGCCCAGAAAATTTGAGACAGCAGGAACAACCGGATAACATCGGTGAAAGAAAAGCCGACGGCAAAGAAAGGAAGCTAACAACTGCTCCAATAATCCTTACATCAAGTCCAATAAGACAACCGGCGGATAAGAGCCAAAACTCTATCTTAATCAAGAGCACAACAAAAGAAGAACACCCTATAACTATCTCTTCTGTAGAAAGTTTAAACAGATCAATAGGGGCACACCCACAACAAAAGGAAGGAAATTCCATACTTTGGGGGGACGTGCTCCTAAAAAGTTTACAACAAGCAATCAACGTGCTAAACTTTCAATCTAACAAACTCGACGTGCAGGTAGACTTGATGAACCTAATCGCATCACACATAGCGGGAATAAATTCGAAACTGGAAAAAATTTCGTTATACATCACAAAAGAAAAGGAGGAAGATAAAAAATGGAAAAAGAAACTAATAGACCAAAACTGTGTTTGTAAGGACATAATAGATAAATTAGCAACCTTACCAGACATCTTGAAAGAAATATTAGACGTAACAAGTGGGAAAACCAGCAAAGGCGAAAATCCCAACACAGAGGTAAATAAAAACGGAAGTCAAAATAGAATAAGCCACATCATTGAAGAAGAAAACGACACAGATGAAAACGAACAAATAAAGAGAGGTCTGGGAGAAAACAAAACAATGGGTTCATCAGACACATCAGAACCTCTAACAAAAAGACAGCGGAAACGGGCAAGGAAGGCAAGAAAAAATGCTATGAAAAACAAGCAGGCAAAACAATTCTTTGCCATCTTCGAACAGAAGACAAAAGAGGCCAGAACAAACCCAAACACAGACACTCCAATTATAGACACTCCTATCAAAGAAGACGGAAACAAGGAAATAAACAGAGACGAAGAAGAGGAACACACAAAACTCCCAGTCAGAACCAAAATAACAGAAAACATACAAGGAAAACCAAATGAAGAGGAACAGTTAATCCCGAACGATGCCAATGACAATAGCAGAAGGTCAAAACCAAACTATAGAGAGGTCTTAAAACAACAAAAAATAAAGGAAAACAATCCTAAAAGGGAAATATGGGCTAACAAAGGATCAATTCAGCATACTGAAGGAAATTCACCACACACTAAGGAAAAAGAGGAAAAAGAACAAAGCCATAAAATAGAAGACATTCAAGCGAGGAAATCAAATATCGGCCTGATCATCACGGCGGGAGACAAAGGAAGAACATGCAGAGACCAGGAAGCTGAGTTATACAATAAAACAAGTCAAAATGAGGGAAAATTCCAAACAGAACAAGACAAAACTTACCCCTTACAACAAGCGTGCACAGTAGATCCCATTCGTCCAGACTTAACAACTAGGGCCGGCCAAAACGACAACATAACCTACATTCGATTTGATCCAATAGAGGGAAAAAGGAGAATTTACCAAACCGGACTCCTCGAAACCGCAAGAACGGAAATAGAATGCAAACTCCTGTTCAAGCCGGAATTCAAAACAAAAGGAAATTCAGACACGCTGAACAGGGGAAACATTCTCCGGTTAATCAAAGAGATACCAATATTGAGGGGGATATCAACAAGTGACTTGAAAGCAGTTGAATTTATCCAGGGAAATAAAGACATGGGCCCTGAAATAAGTAGTACCACCTGGGTATCTAAAGAAATAGCAGAACTCATATTTTCAACCAGGACTCATTTTACAGAATGGGGAATAACCTTAGAGCGTCTGACCCCAATAAAATACCCATTCCCCTTACTAAACAATAAGTTTACCCAACCAAACAACGTAAAGGGAAAACCCCAAACAATCCTGAAAGGAGCAAGGAATAAATCGTTTGTGGAACAAGACCCGAGTAGCACTAAAACAAAGCAACTATATCAGGGTCTGAAGGAAGACAATGACTGGTCTTGGTTGGCACAGGCGCTAAACGGCCATCGATCCTGACGTATGCAATCTGATACAAAATAATCAAAGACCAAAGGCCAACTTAACCCCAAAACCAGAAACAAAAATAAGGATTTGCTCGTGGAACGTACATGGTTTCAAAGAAATGTCCCAAGACCGAGAAACAACAGATTACCTGAGTAAATTTGAAATAATTCTACTCCAGGAAACCTGGAATGTAACCGCGAGGCAAATCATGGGATATGAGGAACATCACATAATGGCAGAAAAATTTTCAAAGTATGGACACCCAAGGGGAGGTCTGTCAATCTTCATTACAAATAATTTTGACTGGAAAACTGAACTGCTCGATTCAGGCGAAAATTGGATACAAGTGATCAAAGTAGAGCCAAAAGCAAATAAAAAGAACTCTAGATGGAGTTTACTTATCATAAATCTATACATTCATCCAGATAAGACGACCAAAATTGAAAAAGCTCTAACTTTGATAAATCTGATAAAATCTTTACACAGAACATACCAATCACATGAGATATTCATTTCCGGTGACTTCAATTGTAATCTAATCAAAACAAACAAGAAAAAGGACAAAATCCATAATATTTGGAGCGATTTGGAACCACTAGGTCTAACAATCCTAAATGGAAAAATGGAGGGAGACATACCCCCCAAAATCACCTTCTCCAGCGGGAAAAAGAGCTCCATAATTGACTTCACCCTAACAAGTAATGAACTAAAAAAGAAAATAGAATACTTTGGAATCCAAACTAGACCTGAGAGCGACCACTTCCCACAAGAGATAATAATGAGGTTACATACTGAAGAAAAAACACAATTAGAATTCCTGTCCGCAAATCCAGAAATATATAAATTGCAAAAACTCAAAAGCAAGGGCCCAATAAAAAAGGAGATAATGGACTCAGTATTAGAATATGAAAACTGCTCCTTGGACACGGTAAACCAATCACCAATAGAAAATTGGGAAAATCTACATAAATTTTTGCTGGGAAAATTTGCAATAAATACACCGGCATATGACGGCCACAAAGCAAACAAAGAGTCGTGGTATAACACCAAACTAAGAGACAAGAAACGGGAAATTGCGAAAATATTAAGAACAAGGGCAGCAGGAAAAAGGTCAGGAAATGAAGTAGAAAATAACGACATACAAAAAATGAGGAAAGAATATAAAGAGGATTGTAGAAAAGCAAAAAAATATCACACAGAAGAAATCTGGGTGGACCTTCTAAGAACAAGCAAACTTCCAAATAGCGGAGAATTTTGGAACATAATAAATAAACTTTCAAAAGCAGCCGGTGAACAAACCAATATAGGAATAAGTGAAACTACATGGGCCGTTTACATTAACAATCTGTACAATACCCAAAGCCATCCAATCAACATAGAAACAACCAAAAACCAAAAAGATTCAGTTCCCGGACAAGTGAAGAACGTCCAACAGGAAATCATTGCCCAAGAGGAACAGGTACCGCTGACAACGATCAAACACCTAACCGCATTAATAAGGAAAATGAAAGCGGAAGGAGCAGCTGGCCCAAATGGAATTCCAAACGCCTTGTTCAAATATGATTCCGAGTTCTGGGCAAAATATTTGACCCCACTCTTTAACTACATTTACAAAGAAAAAAAGACTCCACCAGCCTGGCAAGGAAACATCTTCCACCCGATTCATAAGAGTGGATGTAGAACGGAACCCGGAAATTACAGACTAATAGCTTTAATCGATGTGGAGGCAAAGCTCTTCTCATCCTGTATATCAACAATGGATAAAAGACAATAATATAATACCTAAATTTCAAACCGGTTTCAGGGAAGGTATGGGCTTAACCAACCTGTCAGCACTGTCGCTATTAATTGAAGGAGCAGGGAAAAGAAAGACGGGATTAATAGCCTGTTACATAGACCTGAAAGCCGCATTCGACCGAGTCCCCAGAAAACGCCTATGGGAAAAACTGGACCTCTGGAATCTACCACCGGCATTAATGGAAACAATAATGGCACTATATAGCGAAACGTGGGCAAAAATAAAACTGGGAGACGGAAGAAGAATATCCGCAGAAATAAAAATAACAAATGGCCTTAAACAGGGCTGCGTGCTCTCCCCAAGCCTTTTTAATATATATTTGGCCGATCTAAAAGACCACCTTCAGAATGCTAACGGACATCCACCAAAATTAGCAAACGAAAGCATTCAGTTTCTCCAATATGCCGACGACATAGTAGTCTTAAGTCAAACACCAATAGGCTTACAAAGAACAATATCAGAACTAACAGACTATTTTGAAAGAGAAGGCCTAGAACTAAACATCAAAAAAACAAAAGTGGTGAGACTAGCGGGGAACAGTAGAAGACCCTTCAAATGGTACACAAAAGGCAGACAAATCGAGGAAACAACTGCTTATAAATATCTGGGAGTCACAATAAGCAAAAATATGTCATTTTCAGACCAAAAAAGAATCATTACTGCAAAAACTCAATCCCTGAGCTTTGCGTACAAAGTTCTTCAGGATAAACTGCAATGCCCTTCTTATGATCACCTGCTAAAGGTAATGGCAGCCCAAGTGTTACCATCACTCTCATATGGCCTGGAAATATGGCATGGAAAAGAAGCAGCCATTTTAAATACTCTCCAGACAAAAATATACAAATCTGTATTCAAACTATACAAAGGATCAGCCCCGGCACAAATAAGACTGGAATTTGGTCTACAAAATCAAATATATCAACGGAAAGCTGCCCTAGTAAAATGGTGCTGGAAATTAAGATCGGCAGAAATTGGCTCTTTAAACAACTTATGCTGGCAAGAAATTAAAAAACAATATGACCGATATGAAGCAAACTCATGGGGCTATGACCTACGAGTATCACTAGAAACCCTCAAAATAGAGGAGATCTGGAAAAATCCACCGGAAGAATCTTCTCTCAAAAAGATCTGCAATTTAAATGCAAAAGCCTTAAGTTTGGTAGAAGATAAAAAGACTTTGGCCAAACGGCGCCATGCATGGACCATTTTAAATTCCTACAAACAATTAAAACCTCAAGCCTACCTCATAGCGCACTTCCGGCTATCTTTAAAGACAACATTTTTGGCCCTTAGAATGGGAGACCACTGCTCCAAAGACTTGATTCCATCATGGAAAGTCACGCACCAGGGACAAAGATGCAGGCTATGTAACTACCACAGTGAGACCTTGTGTCATCTCCTGTGCACATGTGAATCCTCCACAGAAAAAAGGAAGAATTTATTGAAACCTATTTTTAATATGCTACAGATCCGCACCTGCAGGCAAGCTGTGACCAGCTGGTTGGGAGCAGGTTCAAACATTCTAATATGCCGCGGGGTAAAATTCATGAACTCTGTAGAGAATTTGCTCTTAAAAAAAGAAACAGACAACAGATATAGCCTGGGAGGAAGTATCTTTTTAACTACATGAGTTTTAAACTTGTTGTTATTTTAACAGAATTTTTATACATGTATGCTTTACGGTTATGATAAACCAAATAAAGTAAATTTTTGACTGACTGACAATCCTAACAAAGAGAAGGGTGACTGCAAAAAGAAACCTGTCAATATATTTCAGTATAAAGTTCTGTTCTTTTTAATAACTTTTCAAGTTAAAAACAAACATAATATACAAATTACATCAAATTAACACGCAAAATTTCTTTTTATACACAATTCATAAAATATGATCACATAATAGTCAAAAAGGGGCAAAAAGTGACATTCAATACTTTCATCAAATTGACACCCAAAGATAATTTATACAAAAATCATAAAATATCACATAACATTAAAATAAGGGACAAAAAGTGGCAATCAATACTGTCGACGCGCGTTTCGGCGTTTAAAAAAAACGCCTTCCTCAGGAGCCACAAATATATCTGGAAAATATAATTAATAAACATAAACATACAAACATTAACGTATACTAAAAAAGTCTATTACGATTAAAAATAAAACATCATATAAAATAGACAGATTCACAACACTCTATTTGTGCAGCACACATTCCCTACTTGCTACAGCACAATAATATATGCTAGTCAAGTTACAAAGCTAATAGTACTATATTTGAGCAGTTGTATATTCATCATATTCAAAAATAGATAGAGGATCGATTGAAAGTAGCCATCCAAGATATTAAAGTGTATTTGAAGATACCGTATATAAATAGAGCAAAACCAAGACACTTAGTCATTGGATAGTGATAACCCACATTATAAATAATACGGAATGTCATGGGCAAAGGTATAATACGAAATGGACAGTACTTAATTCTAAAATTTATTTCTCACAATGGCTAGGATCCACTTCTTATTCCTTCGCAACCGATCGATAGCTGTTGTAAAGGACCTGACACTAAGTTACTACGGATGAAAGAGGACACATATTATTAGGTGTCTTAGATGCTGAAGTTCGATATACATCTAAATTACAACTTAGTCACATGATGCCAAACGTAGCATAATTCGCTCACCTAGAGGATCGAATCGCTGCCTATGATTGGTGGTTAGCTGGTTCTAGGCGTCACACATGAAGTCCACACGACCACATTTGTAGTTCAAAATGTGGCTTCGTTTCATAAGATATCACTTAGCATCTACATGATGAACCAAAATTAAACTATAATTACTTATATATCTGTGTATAGACGATTAACGCATTAAAATATCCATGAATTGACCCTTATCACCATCATGTGTTTACCTGAATAGATTCTAGACGTAGTTTCCTTGTTGCGAATATGAAAAGAGGGCGGGCGGGGGGAGGCTCAATCCTCTCGTCCTATGTCCTGAATAAACCTTGTATCGTCTTTATAAGGTATTTTTGTTCCCCTGGACAGAAATAGATACCCACAGTCATTGAAATTTTAATCTACGATCTTTAAGGTTATTAGCTCATCGTTATCTAATCTTTACGATTATCGGTCGACACTCCATTAAGAAATAACGTAACTTTTATATCTACGCTTACCTCTAAATAAAAACAGAGATCTGATGATATGCGTGGTTCAATTAAACTCAACACGTTCCCTTTTATCCATTGCCTCACGTCTGGCCTATTGTGTGAAACCGAAGGAGGGCCAAGAAAAAGGGAAAGAGAGAAAAATAATGATTCTTACAATGTTGTAAAAAGCATCTATTTTACTATCGAAACCTCCTCAGAAAATAATGCAAGATTTCTCATTTAAAAATAAGTGTAACTTACACGTAGCTATAATATGTAGCAAATAAACCAGACAGCCGAACAGAATCTAATTGTGTCCGTGAGGAATTCAATTGTCGGAATCCAGACATTAATTAACCGGTCCTCTCCTTCATTCCGCGTGATTCTACGTTACAAAGACAAACACAGTGTTTGTAATTAAAAACACAGAGTTCATTACGGTTCAAGCAGCTTAAACCAAACGGTCAATGCTGTATAATTACTCTTACCGTCAGAAGTTATGTATAAAGGGAACAAGGCGCTGCAGAGGATGACTGCCAGCGTTTATCGGCCATTAGAAATGGTATCACCTGACGTGTTTCCAAATGAGCATAAAATACAGGCATCAGGAGATCACGTGATTAGTGTGCTCCGAGTGCCTTAAAGCCCCAGTCCACCTTGCTTTACTATTCAGTATGTAAAGAAAGGTGCGTATATTTTATAAGCAGGGGCGGTGAAGCAAGTGAACAGCTAAATCGATTGCATTCAAAAATAGGCTTCTATGTCTAATAAAAATATACTGAATTTATCTAAAAGCGGTTTTCTCTATTCTAAAGTAACGTATAGCCTCTTCAATCAATGACATGAGCATGTCAATGATGACACACCCATTGTTACTCAAAACAGCTATTGATACATAGAGATGACAGTACTATATATACAAAATATTCCCTATCAATAAATCAGTGTCCATTCGGTCAATTGAGACCGATGTAATGGAAAATTGACTCGATATAGAGATTTTTCATAAACAGGACACTAATCCAAGACTGTTATCTACTGTTGGTTTAAGCAAATAATACATATTATATGGAGTTTACAGTATCGCATTCTCCCACGGAATATCGCTATTAAGTCCTTATTTAAAAGTATTGAAGACAAACATCCAATAGACTTCCTTTTTCTTTCTAATGGCGCACCCACCTATATTGTCAGTTGTCCTTATTTTCTCCAAAATGCGCCATTGGAAGTCATCTGGTCTGTGATTCCTCTCAATGAAGTGCTTCACCAATGGTGCTGTCAACTTGCCTGCCCAGATGGCTGATCTATGCTCGGTCAAGCGCACTTGAATAGATCTTCACGTCTCACCGACATAGCCCAAGCCACAGGCACATAGAATCAAATAAACTACATTTGCTGTTTTACAGTTCCACATGTCATCCGCTTTGGTCCGAAAACCATTGTGGGTAAACTCTTCCTCACCAAGAATGTTATTGCAGGATTTGCATGATGAGCACTTGACAGTTCCGCGTACTGGAAAGTTATTTGTCAATGATCTCTGGCAAAGACCTACATTAGTCTGATTTGCTTTGAATCTGGAATGGACAATCTTGTCTTTCAAATTTCTATTCCTCTTATGTGCAAAGAGGGGTTTCATTAACGTATTTTTTGATGTGGGGTTGCAATTAAGGATGTGCCAGTTAGCATTGATAATTTGTCTCACACGTTCATTAAGTGTGGAGTGAGTAGTCACACAGACAAGTTGATCTTTAGCAGACAGTTCCTTCGGTCTCAATAAGACATCGCGGTCATAGAAACGCGCTCTTTTATATGAACTTCTCACCAATCTATGTGGATATCCACGATCCCAATTTTTTTTTCGCATGATTGCAGCCTGCCTATCATAATTTCTTATGTTGGTGCAATTTCTGCATACCCTTAAGAATTGGGAAAAAGGGATACTCTCACGTTGGCTCTTAGGGTGAAAACTGCTAAAATGTAGCAATGTATTGCGGGCCGTGGGGTTCACAAACAAATCAACTTCTAACTTGTTATTGTTTTCTTGTATTAATAGATCTAAGAATTCAACTTGATCTACACTGTATTGGGCAGTAAACTTCAGATTGTCATCAGTCAAATTGATCCACTCTAAAAACTCCAATAAGGAGTCTCTCCCATTGGTCCAGACAAAAAAGATGCCATCTATATATCTGGACCAATGGGAGATGGATTCAAAAAAGGGCGCTACTTCATTGTCAATGAATTTGTCCTCAAACGAGGACATATAGATGTTTGCTATTGATGGGGCAACCGAAGCACCCATGCTCACTCCCCTTAATTGACGATAGAGTAGTTCTCCGAATTCGAAAATATTTTCAGTTAGGACAATAAACAAACAGTCAATGAGAAATTTCTTCAGGCAGATTATATTATGTTTATCAATGAACCAGTTTGTTGCTTTAATAGCCTCATCCAAGGGAATATTGCTATATAAGGACTCAATGTCCATTGTAACTAATATATCTCTATTAGACACAAATTCCAAATTCTCAACTATGTTGACCATATGACCTGTGTCCTTAACGTACGATTTAATTTTTGGTGTATGTGGTCTCAAGTAATGGTCTACAAACTTGGACATGGGCTCTGTTGGGGTACCAATAGTAGACACAATGGGTCTATAGGGGGGAATTTTAGTATTTTTGTGTATCTTTGGGAGACCGTAAATACACGCTGTCTTGTTCTTATTGGTGTTCAAAATTTCATGTTCCTTGTTACTAATATCTCCATTTATTAGGGCCTCATTCGTCAGATGTTGAATCTTTTTCTTAATATTATTGGATGGATTGAAGTTGATCTTGAGGTAGGTGGAATTATCGTCTAACATTCTGATCATATTACATTCATAATCATCAGAATCAAGCACAACAATGCCTCCTCCCTTATCATATCCCTTAATAGTCAATTTGTTGTTCTCTGAAGGTCCTTTCAGAGTCAATGATTCCTCCTTTTCAAGGTTGTACGAAGGTTTGGGGATAAACCGAAGTGTCCTCTCAAGTTTCTGAAGGACCACCAACTCAAAAGCAGCCACTTCTGGACCCAAGTGGTCTAAACCTGGACTAAAGGCAGAAGGTAATGTCAGTTCTCTTTGTCTCGTTGGGTCATTGTTCGTGTCCTCATGGGTCTGGAAAAACCGTTACAGCCTAATCTTTCTGAAGAAAGCGATAATATCTTTATAGAGTTCAAAGATGTTAACATGTGTTTGTGGCACAAATGAAAGACCCTTAGATAACAGAGCTTCACCATGGTTATCTAGTTCTGTAGATGATACATTAAAAATGGGAATTACATTCCCTGACCCCAATATTGCCTGTTCCGAGTCTCCCTTATATATTGGGCTCTTGCTGTTGATGTTGTTGCTGATGCTGGTGATATTGTGGTTGAAGTTGTTGCTGGTTCGTTTGAAAATTTCCCCTGGTCTGCCCTTGTCCCTGAAACCTCACTCTTGGACGGCCTCGACGAGGCCCTCTGTTGGATAAAAAAGGGCGCTACTGGGGTCGGGAGCCAGCATAGGAATTAAAACCTCCATCAGGTTCATAATAGTTGCTATTGGAGCCTTCACCCTCAGAGTCTGATGTGTCAGTGAAGTTGTTAATTCTTTGTTGGGCATTCCTAGATTCATCTATATAATGATTTTGTTTGTAGAAATCACTACCCAGATAGGGATATGCTGTTTCTTCGCTGTAAAATCTTTTGTCCCTATTAAGTTTGTCTGTTTTTCGTTTATTGAGGTAGCTTGTAAAGGATTCTAATTCTTTATTATATTCCTCTATTTTCTTTAATGCCTCGTCTACCCCATTTAGCTGTTTAAGTTTGTCTTCTAATTCATCGATTTCTACTTTAATGGCTACTGCCAGTTCTTTAGATGTTGCAACAATCAAAATCATTAGGTCGCGCGAACATCTATTGGCTATTAGGCTCCATTTCTCTAGAAACGGTCTATGGTGTACAAAAAGGCCAGGTACATTACGTACTCGTAACCCGTTTGGGATGATACCTGTTCTTAGATAGGACAACATGAACTCACCATGGGCTTCCATCCGAATGAGTTTCTTTTTTAGTTCTATGAGTTTCTTACCTTCGTCATTACCCCTAGTACTGGAAAATGTATTGCTGGAAGAGGCTGTAATGCCAACCAAGGTGGCAAATTCATCGTCAGAAAAGTCAAAGGTTTTAAAATGGGCCATGACTTAAGGAAGCAAAAGAGAGATAGATAGGTGAAAATAAATTTACCCCTGAAACAACTGCTCAAATATTGTGACAATCTAATCAAACAGCAATAACAATGTAGAACGGCCCTGCACAGACAAGCTGTGGGAAATATAATGTAGACAACAAGGACCCCCTGATTAGAGTTAAGAATTCCTCGGACAGTGAAACAAACAGTGTGTATATAACTAAAAACAATCCTAACAAAGAGAAGGGTGACTGCAAAAAGAAACCTGTCAATATATTTCAGTATAAAGTTCTGTTCTTTTTAATAACTTTTCAAGTGATGAAGCATGTCACCAACTAGGTTGGTGAGTGAGGGCTTTCTAAAGAATCTAGTACGATACTTCATGCTTGCTCTTCTTGAAAGAAGGCACACTCTTGTCGTTTGCATTACCTTGACTGGGGGACCAAAAGTGTTCCTATATTAATTTTCCCTCTCTCTCCTGTTGATATTAGGTTTGTTCCAATGAGAACATTCCAGCCCAAACTGCTAAGCCATGTCCTCCCACAACTAGAACAAAAGCAATCAAGGACCAGTTTCACCATTTATATAGGCTCATCAGCTGGTTATATCTTGGTTGCAGTGACACAGTGTGCACGGGACCCACCTCTGTGCCTTTCGTCCCACTTAGTTCAATATACTAATGTATATAAAAACTGATGGATGGAATGCTTGAATTAATCTCAGCCACTGGTAATCACTCAGGACGTATCCCGATCCATCGTAATTTTGCATACCATGGTCAGTTTGGACCGAGCTATATCAAAATCAGTCTTTACCCTGCTCCAATGGGAACCACCCAGCCCAAACGATCAAGCCAGGTTCTCCCTAAACTTGAAAGCAAGCAACCCAGGACTGGTTCTGACTTTTAGTCAGGCTGATGAGCCCTTATCAGGATACAAGTTACCATTGCACCGTATTCAGATGGGAATCGATGACATTCCCAACCCAGATATTCTCTTATTCATCCAGCAATATCTATTGTTTCCTTGATTGAAGTTTTTTGTCTTACCATTGTAGAGATACACAAGTTAAACTGTTAATTGTTACATTTCAATTCTTGACCAGTGGCTCAATGAAATTTTCCAGCATACACACTGTTTATCCGTTAATACCTCTTAACTTACTCTATTTCAGCATTAGATCTTTCTTCAATTGTTACTCAACCCACCTATAATGCACACTACTTATTGGACACCATCTTTACTCTTCCCTGTATAATGGCCTTTTTCTTTTTGGGTGGCCTGATCATCATGTCATACCATTCTAACTGCCTCTTAACATCAGAAGTAATTAAGAGGTATCTGTGGCACATGAACTATCTCAGTCTTTAGTCAAACTGAAAAGAAAGTGAAAATACAACCAAGATGGATCGCACACCGCTAGCCTCTCCTCCGGGTCGCCCCTTAGCACTCTGGTACATGTAGTGTATGTAGATGGACGAGGAAAAAGTATTTCGCCCCAGTTGGTGCGAGTGGTTACTCGTTATCCCCAAGACCTCTGGTCCCGAGACATGGCCCGGGTTTCGGGACAGTTTCCCTCGTCAGCAGAGCAGTGTTTGGGGTGGATGAGAAGGCCGCCAAGTAACCGTCACAGGCCCTGATGCCTCTCCGGCGCGCAGGTGCGTCTCCAAAAGCTCGTCAGCTCAAGGCTCAATCCACTGCTTAGGCACTTAAAGACCATCCTCTTGTTGTCAACGACATCAACGACTGTACTGAACTGACGAATGCTTGGGCCACTAACACACAATACTTTACTTTACATCTGCAATCTTCTTTCTCTCAATAAAGTAAGTCTTGGCCCCCTGGTATATTCAAGCCCTTCCTTTAGCTAGGAGTGACTGTAAAACTATTGATAGCTACTGGTGGAAGAAAAATGACCCTGAACACAAGATATAATGTAAACTTGCTTTAAAATCTTATCAACATAAGGTCAGGAAAGCCTGGTCTACATACAACATTTCTGCAATTGAAGTTGCTAAAAAGTCATCCAAAACTCTCTTCACTGTTGTAAAAGAGTGTGGATGTATGACATTACAACGCATGCTTTTACATCGCATGCCTTTACAACGCGGTTTTTACAATGCAAACCTTTACAACGCATAGCGCTTTGGGGTGCTGGATAGTGAATAGTTTAATTTACTATTCCAACTCCAGTCCCCGTGGACACTAGGGAAGGTGTTGGATAGTAAATTTAACGTATTCCCTATCCTAGAGCGCCCCCCAGCGCAATGCATTGTAATGGTTTGCGTTGTAAAAATTGTGTCGTAAAGGCACTGCGTGGTAAAAGTTGCGTTGTAAAGGATGTTGCCCTTTTTTATGTCAAAATAATGAATATTTAATCGATTTTCCACCAGCAACCCCCAAATCACTTGCCTGTCTCAATGAAGATGTTGTTCCTCACAGATTTCCAATTACTCATAGAGGCAGATAGTGCCTCGTTGTTTACTCCCATTAAATCCTATTCCCCTAAGGATCCCTGCCCTCCCTTATCTTAGCCCCTGATGTGGACGTATCCTCAAGGAAAATTGTAATTTGTGAATTTCCACATTCACATTACCTAAAGTCTGGAAAAAAGCCAATGTTGTACCTTTACTAAAGAGAAAGCCAATTGCCAACCCTAGTGTCATGAGCAATTTCCGTCTAATAACAGTTCTCACCTTTCTCTCAAAATATCAGAAAAAGTAATTCATGAATAACTGTCTAACTTTCGGAAATCTAACAATCTCCTTGATTATTCTCAATGCGGTTTTCAACCACTAG
The DNA here is from genome assembly GCF_964261635.1 of Lissotriton helveticus. Taxonomy (NCBI): domain Eukaryota; kingdom Metazoa; phylum Chordata; class Amphibia; order Caudata; family Salamandridae; genus Lissotriton; species Lissotriton helveticus. Next base: position 532,118,118 of record NC_136065.1, read on the forward strand.
GCAGGAAAGGGACAGGAAGGAGATAGTCAATCTTTCGGCCACCGATATCATCAATTACTGTAGGCCAGAACGGTGTTGCCACTTTGGTCTTACTTGACTTACCCGACACAATTAACACAATATCATACTCTATCCTACTGCTCAGATTCTTTGATGCTGGAATTTGCAATCACAAGGAATTTGCAATCACACTCTTTTTTGCCTATCTTTCTGATAAACAGGACCCAATATAATTTGATGCTGACATACAAATCTTCTGCTTGGTGAGATCCACAGGGTTTGTCCCTAAGCCCAACTTTATGTAATATCCATGTAGCAACCCATTGGGTCTATGATCCACAGCTTTGGACTTGAGTCTGTGTTGTATGCATATGATACGCAAGCAATACGTGGGCCATACTAAAATAATTTATTATACTTACTAGCAAGCCTGATGCAGTAATAAAACAATGAATGCAATTGCTAGCTGGATGCACGTAAACTGCTTGAAACTTAATGTCAATAAAAAAGAAGATACAATTGTATTCAAACCTCCCAAACTATGGTGCTGCATGTGGTGTCCTTCCAAATTAGTAGTTACTCCAGCAGCAGATTCTAAAGAGTTTTTCTATAGCTGTTACTTTGGCAATGATGTGGGAAATGGCCCATAAGATTGGATCATTTTGATTTCTGTGAATCCAAAATATTTCATAAAGTTTGCTGTTCTTGAAATGTTGAAGCTGCAGGATTTGCTTTTTTGAAATACATAGTTGGAATTCTGGTGTACTCGTGTTGTGTGATGCCTGCCTAAAAATCAAGAGTTATAATAACCAAAAGGGACAAGAGAGACATAGTAAGTTAAGTGATCTCCAATTGTCCTGACCCTAAAAGTGATGTTAGGCAGAAACTCTGGTTGCACATCAGGCCCCGTTAACACCTCACTCATGATTTAACCCAGAGTTACAAATACTTATATTACTAATAATTAAAGATGTGTTGGAGCAATTAATTCATTCAAGTAGTATAGTTTATTGATTACTTCATTCATCATTAATAACATTAATTTAAAAAGAATCATGATGTTGGGTTTGATAAATAAACTTGATATCTATAGCTTCTCAGGTTCTGCGCACCCTCACGATCACGAGCTGAATGCTAATTGGCTGTCAACACTCCAAAGCAGGAAGTGTTGGCAGGCATCTTGTGCCTCGGTACAATACGTCACACAAACATGAAAAAAAGGAAAGGGGGCAGGGTAGAAACATCCTAATCTCCTAGGCCTGCTTAGGGGGTCCCCCAATTTTTTCTTATTTTTAATAAATTGGCAAAATGCGCGACGGATCCGCGGATCCAGCCGTGGATAAAAAACCAAAGCGCGGGCTCCCACGCTTCGTTACTATTTAGCTCCCGGGTGGGCCAAGTCCCAAGGGCAATATTATTATTGTAATGGGGGACCCAGAGAGGCCCCCCACCCCAGGGACCATCACTCCCCAGGGCTTTTAAAAAATATGTGTGGGGGCTCACAGCCACCCCAGCCCGGGGGACCGCCACCCCCAGGGCTTTGAGAAAATATTGCGGGGGGCTAACAACCCGGGGCTTGTGTTTTTTTTATAAAAAATAACTTGTGTGGGGGGCTCGAGCCCCCCCACAGGCCTAAATATTAAAATTGGGGTGTCAGTGACAGACCCCACAGCCCCAGGGACCGCCACCTCCCCAGGGCTTTCGTAATGTTGGGAGCCCTGCCCCTGTCATGGCCCTGGGGACCGCCACCCTCCAGGGCTGGCTCCTGCAGTGTCCCGGCGTGCCCACCCCTAGGACACTGCAGTTTGCTGTGGCAGGGCGGGAGCCTCGTGGCTCCCACCCTGCCATAGCAAACTCTGCTTTGTTATTTGGAAGAGAGAGCAGAACACCTGCTCTCTCTTCCCAATACCAAAGCAGATTGCTTTTCCACACGGGGTCCCTAGGGCCAAAATATTAGGAAAAGAACAGGTGCCAAATAGACAACCAAGTACCTCCAATATGCACCAGAGAGATGTGTTGCAGAAAGGTGTTCCGAGGCCATGCTCCTTTTTACACCTCTCTGCAACGCAGCTCTGTGGCGCTTACTGGAGGTACCTAGTGGGCTACTTTAACTCTAGGGACCCTCAGGATTCAAGGGGACATAATCTCCCAACTTAAAATGGCCACAGGGCGTGTTTACACTGTGCTGAAGGGAGGGGACGGGTCCTGAGGTGACGTGTGCAAACACGCCCTGTGGTGCGTTTTAAGTTGGGGAAATAATTCCCCTTCAATCCTGAGGGCCCCTGGGGCCTAACTAGTCCACCAGGTGCTTCCAGTAAGCACCACTGCGCTCCATTGCAGAGGTGGTCCAGGCATGCCCCTTTTCCCACCTCTCTGAAGCGCAGCACTGTGGAGCTTACTGGAGGTACCTAGTGGGCTAGTTGGAGCATAGGGACCCTCAGGATTCAAGGGGACCCTAAACTTCCAACTTAAAATGGCCACAGGGCGCATTTAGACAGTAGTGAAGGGAGGGGGCGGCCCTGAGGTTCTTACAGGGATTCTGCGCAAATACAGAACTGTGCACAGAGACTTAGGACCTCAGTGAATTAGGGTGTGCCAAAACTCACCTTAGTATCCAAAATCCCCTACCAGAAAGCAATCAGAGTCACATTAGCTCCTATAGCAAAGAAACCAATGATTAGGCAACCTAGAACATGCGACCTAGAACCATCTCAGGAATAGTGGGAAGTGAGAACACTCTTTTGTCATATGCTCATACCAGTCAACAACAGGAGTAAAATAGAGACATGGTAAGGTTAAAATGTTTGTTTTAACGACATGTTCTCAAGCGCAGTATTTTAATCAACATCAGCATACATATGGATAATAATAATACGGACAGCATGGTTACAATTCCATGAAATACAAAAGGAGGAATCATGTTATAATGATAGTGCAAACAGGTGATAAAAACGCTTATTTAAAAGACCCTCCCTATCTAGGAACTGTGTATTATAAAACTATAGAAGGTCTCTTTAGTAATCTTAGGGGGACCGCATTTACCTGTCCGCTCAGTAAGTGTATATTACATCAGGATCAGTTAGTCTCTCTGCATGCCTGGAATCTTCCAAGTGTGTGCAATTCTGGCAAGTGTGCTATGATAAAGGCGCAAGAATCCTACTCGGCTTGCAGCTGCCAAATTGCTGTGTCTAGAATGTGTTACATGGGCAAGCCAATAAACAGGCTCACGTTATGATACCCTTGGCTGCTTAGCACTCACTGTACAGACTGGGGATACGATGTATGTCTAGAGATGTCGAAAAACAACCAGTTTCCCATGTATAGACCTTTATCCAAGCTAAGTCAGCAAAAACAGCTAAGCAGTGTTGTGTGCAAAAGCAGAAAAGGGCAAAAATGGTATTTAAACTCGAATAAGCCATGCTAACTTAACATACACGCAAAAGAGGTCCACAAGCCATACGACAAGGTGACGTATGCAAACATGCCCTACGGCGCGTTTTAAGTTGAGGGAATAATTCCCCATGAATCCTGAGGGCCCCTGGGGACAACTAGCCCACCAGGTTCTTCCAGTAAGGGCCAGTGCATTGCGTTGCAGAGAGGTGGTCCAGGACGTGCCTCTTTTTACACCTCTCTACAACGCCGCTAACTGAAGTTACCTAGTGGTCTCTGCAACGTGGCTTACTGGAGGTACCGATTGGGCTAGTTGGAGCCTAGGGACCCTCAGGATTCAAGGGGACATAATCTCCCAACTTAAAATGGCCACAGGGCGCGTTTACACAATAGTGAAGGGAGGAGCCAGGCCTGAGGTGACGTGTGCAAACATGCCCTATGGCGCGTTTTAAGTTGGGGAAATCATTTCCCTTCAATCCTGAGGGCCCCTGGGGGACAACTAGCCCACCAGATTCTTCCAGTAAGCGCCAGTGTGCTGTGTTGCAGAGAGGTGGTCCAGGACATGCCCCTTTTTACACCTCTCTGCAACGGCGCTTACTGAAGGCCCCTATTGGGCTAGTTGGACCCAAGGGACACTCAGGATTCAAAGGGACTTTATCCACCAAATTAAAACGGCCACAGGGCGTGTTTGCTCACGTCAGCTCAGCCCCCCCCTCCCTTCACCAGTGTGCAAACGCGCATTGTGGCGCCTTTTAAGAGGTAGTTTTAAAACCCCTGCCCTATTATGTACTAGGGTCTTACTGAGGAGGCCATGGTTATCACAGGGATACCCCAACGCATAGTGTTCCCTCGTGTAGGTAGATGTTTTAACTGTATTCTAAGTGTCTTTTAGCACAGCAATGGATCTAGTACTGGTTAGTCAGAGTCAGTTACCACCAGTACCTATCTGAAAAAGTTGAAGGTACAGGATGATTTTGCAACAAGGCCTCTTTGTGCTCCTCTGTTTGTTCTTTCTGCACGTCTTTCTTCTTTGCCTTTGAAGACTTCTGATGCTTCTTTCTGCTTTTCCTTTTCTTCTTGCGGTGTGTTTTTTCTTCTTTCTTCACATGTCCTACCTCTGTAGGCATAGTTACAAATTAGTATTTAAAAAACCTTTGGAATTGACTGAAAAACCCATAGGTTTCAGGGGTGTTATATTTAGTTCGACATTTCACTCGTACAAAACCATTGAAATTCCCCTGTTATAGTTTGTTCAGCTAACTATAACTTGCATGCCCGCAATGCACTGCTGATGACGTCACATTTTACATCACTCATGACATGGTCAATGACATCACTCATGGCATCACTGATGACATCTCAAATGACATCACTGATGACATTACTGATGACATCATCCTTGTGATAGAGTGGCAGACCTCCTCTCACCCTAATATAACCTTTGATACACACACTCAAACATAGAAACTAATATTTTCAAAACAATGGACATACCAATACCACTTATAACACACCTCTTTGTTAATTCCAAGATCTACACACTCATTCACCAACAGTCCTATACAGTCACTCATACATGTACTCACTCATCATATGTACTCATACACCTATACATCCTGTTTCACAATGACACTCATCAATAGAGTTACTCACACACAGTCAAACATGCAAACAAAGTATCAAACATCTACTAAGGTGCATATACGGGTATACACACACCACCACGCTTACTGCTACAGAAACTTACACATACTTACTCTCTTGAGCAATAACTTATAGAAACACATACTAATTTATACAGGAACTCTTCCAATCTCTCACTCTCACATATACTCACTTATATACACTAATACTCACATATACTAGTTTAAAACATATGTAGTTACTCATAAAGACACTAATGAGACAGTCATTTATTCACTAACACACGCATACACACACTCATCCACGCATACAGTCCTGCACACTTGCTGTCTTCAACACATACAAGCAGTGAGTCACTCATTCATGCATCTATGCACTACGTAATACCCCCCCACCAAACTATACAGACACTCAGACACTCACACTGATGCTGAAAAAAACAACTAATAACCTATATAGACACTCATGTAGCTACTCACCAACCCATGCAGCCACTTATACACAAAGTGAGAGACTGATACAGATATTTAGATATTTAAACATTACTCACTAACCCATGTATTCACTAAGATACACTTAATCAGTCAGTTATACAATAATTTTTTTTTTAAATCATCCATTTAGACACTTATATACCTATTTATTCTTCCATCGACCTTGAGATATATATAAAACATATTTAATTTTCAGAAAAACACACATTTACTGGATGATATCATCAGTGATGTCATCAGTGATGTCATTTGAGATGTCATCAGTGATGTCATGAGTGATGTCACTGACCATGTCATGTGTGATATAATATATGACGTCATCAGCAGTGCATTGCGGGCGCAAGAGTTACAGTTAGCTGAAATAACTATAACAGTGGAATTTCAATGGTTTTGTAAGAGTGAAATGTCCAACTAACTATAACCCCCTGAAACCTATGTTTTTTCCAGTGATCAAGGCCCCACGCGGGCTGAAACGTGTTATGGCGGCGGTGGTGTTGGGCATGTGTTAAACTTCAAATTGCACCATCAGTTGGGTTCGCTTTGTCTGTTCAACGGATTCCTACCTTGGTAGAGAGAAAATTTAAATATATATATATTCACTGAAAAAAACATAGGTTTCAGGCCTTATATAGTTAGGAATTAGCTTTTAAAAAACCTTTGAAATTCACTCAAAAAACTATAAGTTTTAGGGGTGTTGTAGTTAGCTGGACATTTCACTCATACAAAACCATTAAAATTGCTCCTATATAGTTAGTTGTACTAAATATATTTCGCGCACCCACAATCCACTGCTGATGATGTCACATATTAGATAATTCATGACATAGTCAGTGACATCACTGATGACATCTCAAATGACATCACTGATGACATCACTGATGACATCATCCACGTGACAATCACATACACCTTTTCATACACTATTAACATTTTTCATCACTCTTTGTAAAATACAGAGTATCATATTTGAATCCATTGTCACAGCAATACAAGTATCTAAAGAACCTGTGGGCACAAGATGGCTGCCAACACTTTCTGGTTTGGAGTGTTGACAGACAGTTGACAGCCAATTAGCATTCAGCTCGTGCTCGGAAAGGTAAGCTTACAGTAAGCTTACAGTAAGCTGCTATAGATATATATATTTTTTCTCTTTTGATTTTCTCAGGAACTACTGGAGGGATTTTCACCAAATATAGAAAAGGCACTTCTGCATACCAGTCCCTACAATTTTGCAAAGTTTGGTGTAATTCCATTCAGCGGTTCGGGCTGTAGCCTTGTCTATTCGTCCTATGGAAATTAACATGGGGAAAACACGTTTTGGGACCCCCCTTTTTTCTCGGCCCCCGCATGACGAATCCCCCCAAAACTTCCAGGGAAGAAGCGGAGCGGAGCTGGCCTAAATTTTGGAAAATTACACACAAATTCCTAAACCGGCGCCAAAGTTATTTCCAATAGAATGTTGTGGATTTCCTATGGTAGCTAGGTCCTAACTATATATACCTACTGGCTATCGCCAGTAGGTAATATATATATATATATATATTACCTACTGGCAGTCGCCAGCAGGTAGTTATAGTTAGGACCTAGCTACCATAGGAAATCCGCAACATTCTATTGAGAATAACTTTGGTGCCGGTTGAGGAATTTGCGTGTAATTTTCCAAAATTTGGGCCAGCTCTGCTCCGCTCCTTCCCTGCCAGTTTCGGGGGGATTCGTGAAGTGGGGGCCGAGATAAAAGGGGGGTCCCAAAATGTGTTTTCCCCATGTTAATTTCCATAGGACGATCTGACAAGGCTACAGCCCGAACCGCTGAACGGAATTACGCCAAACTTTCCAAAATTGTACGGACTGGTACGCAGAAATGCCTTTGCCATATTTGGTGAAAATTGCTCCAGTGGTTTTTTCGAAAATTAACTTCAAAAACACCTATATATCTATAGGCGCGCTCCGACCGCTCACCGGTTCGTGTACCGGGGAGCGCACCCGGCGCGCTACGGGAGTGCGCGAGCGGAAAGATGATTGGCTCTCGGGTGTCTGTCAACATTCTTAACAGTCCGGAGAGTCCGCCATCTTGTGTCTTGGTAGAATCGAGACACAAAAGGTGAAAATAAAATGGGGGAAATGATTAAAAGGGGGCAGGGTTGACACCCCCTGACCCCCCTAGGTTTTCTGAGGGGGGCCTAGAAGGACCCTGAAGGGCAAAAAAAAGTTTTCTTTGTTTTTAATTTTCGCAGGGTAAGCGCTGGATGCGTTCCCGTGTACGCTCTCCGGTACGCGCACCCTGAGCGCACCACGGGGGAAAACAGCGTAAAAAATTAGAGTAAAAAAATAATTTAGAGTGGTTAGAGGTAGGGTAGCTCTGAAAAGAGCTGTTGTGTTATGTGGTTTTTTTTGTACCTACATGTAGGTAGCGATGCAGAGTCTCAAATTCAAGAGGAAGACTCTATTCCCTTCATCTGTGAAATGTACACCATCTCTCCTATAGATGCCTTGCATGTTGTAACGCAGGTTGTTGTGGTATATGGAACCCATACCATAGTCTCTGAGGAAAGCAGAAACAGATTTATTCACATGTTTCCTTGCTTTCTCAATCTGTGGACAAAATTGGTTGGACCAGTTCCATTTTTGCCTTTGGCATATATTAGAAAATTCCAAGGCAGTTTTTGGAAAAAGTGACATCAATTGCCCAAAGATGTCCTTTAAAAGCATTTCCAGACCAACCCCAGTCAAAGTGCCCAAGTCATTGCCACCACAGTGCACAATTATGAGGTCAGGGTGTGGTAGATACCTAAAGGATTTTATCAATGGTATCAATTGGTGACTTCTTAACCCTCTCTGTCCAATCCACACAATGTCCGCATTTGGTAAATCAAGGTTGTAAATACCTCTGTTACTTGCAAATTTTTCACTCCAGTAGATAAAGCTATGACCCACAAACCAGACTTTTGGCATCTTGAATGTAGATGTGCTTCTATTCAGATGAGTTGTGGAAATGAAATGGCAGTTTGAAAGTAGGATTTATGAAAAAAAGTGGTTGAGATTCAGTGCACTTGATAAACAAGAAATGATTGGAGCTTTCTTAAAATTCACCACTGAAAATTAGGGTGTATGCTTTTTTTTTTTAAAGAAGTCATTTTGATGGTTGAGAAAAGGTCATTTAAAGAAACATTGCATATGATTTGCTAGTACATTGAGAGGTCAAACACCCTTGCTGGATTCTTTTGCAACATACTATGATGAACTATTGAACTGTGTGCTGGGTTAGGTTGGAGTTACCATGGTAACAGGCTGAATGAGCACTGGGGGGATGGGTGAATATTATGTGAGTTTCAAAGTGTTGAAATGTACAACCTATTAAAATGTGCAGTTTGGTTTTGAATTTGTGTGGGAAGAATTTTGATTGGTTATGTACAAGAATATGGGTCTGAAATGAGAGGGAATCTCTGCCATTATTGAAAGGCTCCAGTGACAGAAGCATTATTCAGAGATTCTGCTTAAGAAAATCTGGTGTGTATGACTGACACTGTTCTACATCTTCCAAAGCATTTTTAAGGTGTGAGTAATGATTCTTTTAATAAAGATAGACTGTGGGGAAGATTAAGAAGCATATTGTGCTTCTTAATTCTAGCGTTGTGTGTCATGTTTTTTTGTAATGCTGTTTAAAAATTGAATGGTGCATATTGGAAATGTATTTTGGAAATGAGTTAGGTTTCTGCTTTGTTTTTGTAGTGGTCATTTAAATGGGCTGTGCTTTGTGTAAAAACGATTTACTATGGAAAATGTTTTCTGGTAAAATGTCTGGCTTTTAAATTTTGGTCAAGGTTCACACTGAGTGTCTGTTTGAAATAAGGAATTACATTTTCACATTTTTCAATAATGTCACCTGTGCCTTCTAACAGTTTGCCTCTCTTAGCTTAAAGAGTACTCTGTGTCTGTGTCTCATCTCACTTTGCATGTGCATAATCTCTCTTTTTCTGTGTGTCATTTCTCTCTTTGTGTGTGTGTCATGACATGTGTCTCATGTGCCTAAGATCACACTGTGAGTCAAGCTTGATTTTAAATGGATCTGGGTGAATAATATGCTTAGTTGATGTCTTTAAAAATATGGAAGTATATGTTTTTTTAAAGTCAGTTGGGCTTTAGTATATGTTCTAGTAGGGAATCTTAGGCAGCGTGTGTCTTAGGCCTCTTACTTCAGAAATAGGCTCTAAGCTGTGCAATCAAGATCCAGGGTGTGTCTTTGAAATGAAAAAGGAATGTTATGTCTTGCTTATATATATGTGTGGTCTGTTTTTTGCCAGTAGAGACAGTGAGATAGTATTAGCAGAAACACACATATTGCATGCAGAGACAGACATGGTAGATTACATGTAACATCCTGGTCATGTGCCTAAGATCACACTGTGAGTCAAGCTTGATTTTAAATGGATCTGGGTGAATAAAATGCTTAGTTGATGTCTTTAAAAATATGGAAGTACATGTTTTTTTAAAGTCAGTTGTGCTTTAGTATATGTTCTAGTAGGGAATCTTAGGCAGCATGTGTGTCAGGCCTCTTACTTTAGAAATAGGCTCTAAGCTGTGCAATCAAGATCCAGCGTGTGCCTTTGAAATGAAAAAGGAATGTTATGTCTTGCTTATATATATGTGGTCTGTTTTATGCCAGTAGACACAGTGTGATAGTATGAGCAGACACACACATATTGCATGCAGAAACAGACATGGTAGATTACATTTAACATCAAGGTCATGTGCCTAAGATCACACTGTGAGTCAAGCTTGATTTTAAATGGATCTGGGTGAATAATATGCTTAGTTGATGTCTTTAAAAATATGGAAGTACATTTTTTTTTAAGTCAGTTGGGCTTTAGTATATGTTCTAGTAGGGAATCTTAGGCAGCGTGTGTGTTAGGCCTCTTACTTCAGAAATAGGCTCTAAGCTGTGCAATCAAGATCCACGGTGTGCCTTTTAAATGAACGAGGAATGTTATGTGTTGCTTATATATATGTGGTCTGTTTTTTGCCAGTAGAGACAATGAAATAGTATGAGCAGACACACACATATTGCATGCAGAGACAGACATGGTAAATTACATGTAACATCCTGGTCATGTGCCTAAGATCACACTGTGAGTCAAGCTTGATTTTAAATGGATCTGGGTGAATAATATGCTTAGTTGATCTCTTTAAAAATATGGAAGTACATATTTTTTTAAAGTCAGTTGGGCTTTAGTATATGTTCTAGTAGGGAATCTTAGGCAGCGTGTGTGTTAGGCCTCTTACTTTAGAAATAGGCTCTAAGCTGTGAAATCAAGATCCAGCGTGTGCATTTGAAATGAAAAAGGAATGTTATGTCTTGCTTATATATATGTGGTCTGTTTTTTGCCAGTAGACACAGTGAGATAGTATGAACAGACACACACATATTGCATGCAGAGACAGACATGGTAGATTACATGTAACATCCAGGTCATGTGCCTAAGATCACACTGTGAGTCAAGCTTGATTTTAAATGGATCTGGGTGAATAATATGCTTAGTTGATGTCTTTAAAAATATGGAAGTACATGTTTTTTTAAAGACAGTTGGGCTTTAGTATATGTTCTAGTAGGGAATCTTAGGCAGCGTGTGTGTTAGGCCTCTTACTTCAGAAATAGGCTCTAAGCTGTGCAATCAAGATCCAGGGTGTGCCTTTGAAATGAACGAGGAATGTTATGTGTTGCTTATATATATGTGGTCTGTTATGTGCCAGTAGAGACAGTGAAATAGTGTGAGCAGACACACACATATTGCATGCAGAGACAGACATGGTAGATTACATGTAACATCCTGGTCATGTGCCTAAGATCACACTGTGAGTCAAGCTTGATTTTAAATGGATCTGGGTGAATAATATGCTTAGTTGATGTCTTTAAAATATGGAAGTAAATTTTTTTTAAAGTCAGTTTGGCTTTAGTATATGTTCTAGTAGGGAATCTTAGGCAGCGTGTGTGTTAGGCCTCTTACTTCAGAAATAGGCTCTAAGCTGTGCAATTAAGATCCAGGGTGTGCCTTTGAAATGAAAAAGGAATGTTATATCTTGCTTATATATATGTGGTCTGTTTTTTGCCAGTAGAGACAGTGAGATAGTATAAGCAGAAACACACATATTGCATGCAGAGACAGACATGGTAGATTACATGTAACATCCTGGTCATGTGCCTAAGATCACACTGTGAGTCAAGCTTAATTTTAAATGGATCTGGTTGAATAATATGCTTAGTTGATGTCTTGAAAAATATGGAAGTACGTGTTTTTTAAAGTCAGTTGGGCTTTAGTATATGTTCTAGTAGGGAATCTTAGGCAGCATGTGTGTTAGGCCTCTTACTTCAGAAATAGGCTCTAAGCTGTGCAATCAAGATCCAGGGTGTGCCTTTGAAATGAAAAAGGAATGCTATGTCTTGCTTATATATATATATATATGTGGTCTGTTTTTTGCCAGTAGAGACAGTGAGATAGTATTAGCACAAACACACATATTGCATGCACAGACAGACATGGTAGATTACATGTAACATCCTGGTCATGTGCCTAAGATCACACCGTGAGTCAAGCTTGATTTTAAATGGATCTGGGTGAATAATATGCTTAGTTGATGTCTTTAAAAATTTGGAAATACATGTTTTTTTAAAGTCAGTTGGGCTTTAGTATATGTTCTAGTAGGGAATCTTAGGCAGCATGTGTGTTAGGCCTCTTACTTCAGAAATAGGCTCTAAGCTGTGCAATCAAGATCCAGGACGTGTCTTTGAAATGAAAGAGGAATGTTATGTGTTGCTTATATATATGTGGATCAAGCCCTGATCTTTGGACAGGGTAAGAGTGATCTGCTTAATTCAGACACTCTGTTCATCACCACCCCCTTTTCTGAATCGTTTTTGGCCACTATAGGTGTGGCAGGGTATACTCAGACATGAGTCCCTTGCTCACTGCTCCATCAGGATTCAAGCAAGCCGGGCCGACGAGGCTGAAATGCCAGAAACCGGTTCCCGGTAGCTTGTATCCTTTCTGGTGAAGAATTGGCTTGGTAGTTTGGTCTGCCCTGTTCCCATGATGCACTGGGCCAGGGACAGACTACTTTGCATATAGCCAGGTTCTGAGCTGGGATGGGGCAGTGAGCTAAATAACGGTGATGGATCAAGCCCTGATCTTTGGACTGGGTAAGAGTGGTCTGCTTAATTCAGACACTCTGTTCATCACCACCCCCTTTTCTGAATCGTAAATGACGTTTTGCTAGCTTTTCGAAAATACGTTTAAAGTTAAAATACGGGTATTTAAAATCAAAAATACTACTTTTATAAGTATGCCATTAAATGTCTTGCATTATTTTTTACTTTAAATACAAACTTTTTTTTCCCCGCAAGCGGGAATAGCGCTCTCGCTGCGCTCTCGGGTGAGCTTACCGGTGAGCGCACCCTGAGCGCTCCAAGACAAAATGATAAAAAAAAAAAAAAAAACCATGAAAAATACATTGAAAAATTAATTTTTGAAAAAAATAATAATAATAATTAATAGTTATAAAAAACAGCTGCTAAAAAAATTTATAATTCACTTTAAAAATCAGAGGTTATAAACTTGATATAGCAAGGAATTAGCTTTTAAAAATCCTTTGAAATTCACTAAAAAAAACATAGGCTTCACAATCGTTATAGTTAGGAATTAGCATTTAAAAAACCTTTGAAACTCACTAAAAAAAACATAGGTTTAACAATCGTTATAGTTAGGAATTAGCATTTAAAAAACCTTTGAAATTCACTGAAAAAACATAGGTTTCACACCAGTTATAGTTAGCTGAACATTTTACTCGTTATAGTTAGTTGGACTCACTATAACTCGCGCGCCCGCAATCCACTGCTGATGATATATACATATTACATCATTCATGACATGGTCAGGGACATCACTGATGACATCACTGATGACATCTCAAATGACATCACTGATGACATCACTGATGACATCTCAAAAAACATCACTGATGACATCATCCAGTGACTGTGTGTTTCTGTAAAGTTTAAATATGTTTTACATATTCAAGAATGAGTGGGTGTATAAGTGTCTGGATGAAGGATTAAGTTGGTGCGTGACTGACTTTATGAGTGAGTGATTAAATGTGTCTTACCGAATGCATGGGTTATGTATGAGTAAAATGTTCAGCTAACTATAACTGGTGTGAAACCCATGGTTTTTTCAGTGAATTTCAAAGGTTTTTTATATGCTAATTCCTAACTATAACGATTGTGAAACCCATTTTTTTTGTGAATATATATATATATATATATATATCAAAGCTCCACTTGCACCTGCCCGACGCACTCTCCGGCTGGTGCCTGCTCGTCGGGGGTGCACCCGACCATAATATCCGCTCAGCAGTCCCTCCCCGCAATTCCGGGAATTAGGTAGCAGCACTCCGGGGTAAAGTCACAGTTAGGTTTTATTAATCAAAACGCGCTTTCGGCACTCGGCCTTCGTCAGTGTTCAATGTAACGGTGCCGTGCAAGGTCTCAAATGCTTTACAATCAACACGTGATATTTCCTAGACACAAAGATAGGACCCGAAAGTAAACATGGTCGCCATCTTAGAATGGGTAAAATCAATTCAATGTTGCTTACCGCTCTCTATTACCAGCAGTGTACAGCAACACATACACAAATAAATCAATAATAAAGCATATAAAGAGTCAAAATTCATCACTCAATATCTGCCATTGACATAATGCCCACAAATGGGCTATATACATTCGATGTTCATTACACACCCCATTCGCATCCAATGAAATCACGCCTAAGATGGGCTATACAAAGTTCTAAGTGTAAATAAAATAACGTGTTAAAAAGCATTCCATCAAGGCAATACATTATTAGCGCAGAAAAACAAATTGAAGCGATTACAGGACAACCAAGCAATATTTACAACTGTACAGATAAGCCCTATTTCTGCTTTTTCAAATCAGATGGACTGCCAAGTCCTCATGTACATTCAATCCTGTTGGCATCTTACTTTGTAGGTCGATAATATAGCGCGACTCTAGTCGTCTAAGTTTATGTAACCTGTCACCTCCTCTTACATGGGCAGAGACGGAATCCAGACAAAAGTACGTCAACAGGTCCCTGTTGCGTTTATGTTCTTTATCAAAATGTCTGGCCACAGGGTAATTCACGTCTGCATTTTGTATTGCCCTCTGATGCTCTAAAATCCTTAGTTTGACAGGATTCGTTGTACTGCCAACATACCTTCTGCCACAAGGACATGTTAGACAGTACACGACATAGGGTGTAGAACAGGTGAGGAATTTTCCTATTTTTTTAGGTTGTTTAACCCCGGGTACAGTGTACTGTGTCACGCGCCTACTGCCTTTGCAGGCCTTGCATTTCCCACATGGGAAAAACCCTTTCAAAGGTTCTGACTTGGATTTGGATGCAGTGCCTTCATGATGACTATGCACTAGATAGTCCTTAAGTGCTCGTGCCTTTCTAAAAGTTACTAGAGGGTAAGATGGTAAGTCTTGCTTAATTATGTTATCAGTGAGCAAAATGCTCCAATGCTTCCGCATGATGCGTTTTAATTCAGAGGCATTGCGTGAAAAGGTGGTGATCATTCTAAACGTACCCCCACCAGACTTGGTACTCCCAGCGTTTACAATTTTTTCTTTTTTTAGTAGTTCGCTACGGTCCAGGTCACAAACTTTCTTCATGGCCTGTGTGAGTACTCCCTCTTTGTAGCCTCTAGTCCTGAATCTCTGGATGCTACTTTTGGCTGCCCTTTGGAAATCTTGTTCCTTTGTGTTGTTTCTTCGTATCCTTAATAGTTCCCCGTAGGGTATACTATTCACTAGGCTTTTTGGGTGACTGCTGGTCGCGTACAAAGTCGAGTTCCCAGCAGTCTCCTTACGATAAAGCTTCGTGTGTAGTCTGCCTCCCTCCACAAAGAATGTCAAGTCCAAGTAGTTAACCTCAGTTTGGCTACAAGTCCTGGAGAACTTCAGGTTGTTACTGTTGTCATTGAGCACCGCAATATAATCTTTCGCTAAATCGACAGACCCCCTTATGATAATAAAGAGGTCGTCAATGTAGCGGTACCAACATTTGACGAGTTCATTCCACTTACTATTGACTGGAGACCAGGCCACCTGCTCCTCCCACCACCCCACGAATAAATTCGCGAAGCTGGGGGCGGAGCAGGTACCCATCGCCACGCCAGTGAGCTGTTTATATAAATCCTGGCCAAAGAGGAAAATGTTGTTGTTTAGGCAGAAACCTAGGAAATCAAGTAAGATTTTATTGTGTTCAAAGAATTTGACCGGTCGTGTTTCCAGGAACCAAGAGATGGCCAAAAGACCCTCCTCATGCCCTATGCACGTGTATAGGCTGGTGATATCTATCACCAACATTGTGTCTCCATCATTCCAGCATACATCTTCAATTAGATTCAAAAAGTGCTTGGTGTCCTTCAAATACGATCTCAGCCCCATAACATGGGTTGAAAGGAAAGAGTCAACATAAATAGATAAGTGTTCTGTCAGACTGCCCTGAGAGGCCACAATTGGCCTGCCAGGGGGATTCAATGGGTCCTTGTGGATTTTGGGTAAATAATAAAATGTCGGGGTAACTGGGTTGGGGCATCTCAAGAATAGATTTTCATCACTGTTCAGCATACCCTTATTGTACCACCTTAAGATCATATCGTGGTAGTCGATAATGCTGGTGTTGTATACCGATATACTCACTTTTGTGTAAGTGCTTTGGTCATTTAATTGGCGTAAGGCCTCCTGCTCATATTGTACCTTAGTGAGTAAAACGATGTTCCCCCCCTTATCCGAGGGCTTGCACACCAAAGACGAGTCCTCACACAACTTCTTGAGTGCCAAATGTTGTTTATTTGAAAAGTTTTGTTGATCCTGTTTCAGTTTTGTGTTGCCCCTCAATTTCCGTAAGTCCTGCAACACAGCCTCCGAGAATGTGTCTATGGCATCTGCCCCCATTACAGGCATGAAGGTTGAGGTCGGTTTGAAATCAGTCGCACCCCCCTTCTGTTGTACTCCCATGTCCGTGATCAACTGAGTATTACCCAGGTTAGTAGTCCCATCATTGTCAGAAAATTCCATCCGCAATTCCTCCAAAGACCTAATGCCTGCCAGATCTCTGCAGGAGAGTATGCTGCCCTCCGTTTCGCCAGGTGCAGGTGACTTGATTCTTGGTGGCTTGGTTTTGAAATACTTGTGAAGTTTTAACTTGCGGGTAAACTTAAATAAATCTATCCGTGTTTGGGTGAACTCAAGATTTTTTTGTGGGCAAAATGTGAGTCCAAGTTTCAAAATGTTTTTTTCTTCATCCGTTAGTATTTTAGGTGTCAAGTTCACAATCGTCAGATTGTCTCCATCTTCTTGTTCTATTTCTTGTAAAAGTTCTTCCTGCTCCTTGTTAGAGGTGGCGAGCCCACGATGTTTGCGGCTCCAGCCCCCCCTCCTCGTTTTCCTCTTGATCCTCTTTTCACCTCCGGGGGTTTGCCCCTTACCCCTTGGAGTTGTTGCTTTCTCATCACATGATATTCCTTGTGAAAACCCGAGGGTTCAGGAGCATTAGATTGGCCAGCCTGGCCATCTTCACTTGATGCCTCGTCACCTGTCACCGATGATTCGGAGGTCTCTGGTACCTCTTCAATTACTATTGGTTGTGTCTTTTTTAGTTCTTTTCTCAGTTTATCATATTTTTTGGAAAAGGTCAGAACTCTTCCACTGCTGTAATCCTTTTCGTCTCGTTCGAATTTCTCTTCCTTTCTCTGTTTTATTTTACCTTCATATTTTGTCAATCGTTTTTTCATTGCTTCCCGTTTTTCCTCCAATTTCTCTTGATCTTCTTCTTTAGCTAGATCTTGTTCTATATCTTTAATTTGGTTCAGAGCTTTGTCCCTGTCGCTCCATGCGAAGCGCACCAATATTATCAGGCTCCCCTTGCACGATTGGGCAGTGTGTTCAGCCCATGCATCAAGCAACAATGGGTCCGGATTCTCGTATGCTGGGATCGTATAGATTCTTAGACCCCTAGGCACACGGTCAACATCTATGTAGTTTTGAAGGGATGTAGCTTCCCACCATTTTCTACATTCTCTTTCATAAAGACGTTCCAATAGTGACAATTTTGCATTTAAATCTGTTGCACTTTTATGTTCTGGTGCCTCAGCCTGTTTGGATCCAGCATTTTTACTTCTGTTTTTGAACATGCCTTGTTCAGCCTTGCGCCGTTCCGTCTCACTGAACATTTTCACTTCTGGTCACAGCCGTGACCATTAAGTTTCAACCTGTGTCCCCCTCACGCCAGCAATAATTCGACTTCTCGATATTTGGTAACAGAAAGTCGTCTCCTTACCCGGTCTTGCCCAGACGCGCTCCAGTAAACCAGTCTTGCTGCGAGCGCCGGCGCCTTTGGAGACTCCGTTTCTTGAATCCACACTTCTCGTCGAAATTGCGGTGCGCCTGGAATACAATATCAAAGCTCCACTTGCACCTGCCCGACGCACTCTCCGGCTGGTGCCTGCTCGTCGGGGGTGCACCCGACCATAATATCCGCTCAGCAGTCCCTCCCCGCAATTCCGGGAATTAGGTAGCAGCACTCCGGGGTAAAGTCACAGTTAGGTTTTATTAATCAAAACGCGCTTTCGGCACTCGGCCTTCGTCAGTGTTCAATGTAACGGTGCCGTGCAAGGTCTCAAATGCTTTACAATCAACACGTGATATTTCCTAGACACAAAGATAGGACCCGAAAGTAAACATGGTCGCCATCTTAGAATGGGTAAAATCAATTCAATGTTGCTTACCGCTCTCTATTACCAGCAGTGTACAGCAACACATACACAAATAAATCAATAATAAAGCATATAAAGAGTAAAAATTCATCACTCAATATCTGCCATTGACATAATGCCCACAAATGGGCTATATACATTCGATGTTCATTACACACCCCATTCATTGGATGCGAATGGGGTGTGTAATGAACATCGAATGTATATAGCCCATTTGTGGGCATTATGTCAATGGCAGATATTGAGTGATGAATTTTGACTCTTTATATGCTTTATTATTGATTTATTTGTGTATGTGTTGCTGTACACTGCTGGTAATAGAGAGCGGTAAGCAACATTGAATTGATTTTACCCATTCTAAGATGGCGACCATGTTTACTTTCGGGTCCTATCTTTGTGTCTAGGAAATATCACGTGTTGATTGTAAAGCATTTGAGACCTTGCACGGCACCGTTACATTGAACACTGACGAAGGCCGAGTGCCGAAAGCGCGTTTTGATTAATAAAACCTAACTGTGACTTTACCCCGGAGTGCTGCTACCTAATTCCCGGAATTGCGGGGAGGGACTGCTGAGCGGATATTATGGTCGGGTGCACCCCCGACGAGCAGGCACCAGCCGGAGAGTGCGTCGGGCAGGTGCAAGTGGAGCTTTGATATTGTATTCCAGGCGCACCGCAATTTCGACGAGAAGTGTGGATTCAAGAAACGGAGTCTCCAAAGGCGCCGGCGCTCGCAGCAAGACTGGTTTACTGGAGCGCGTCTGGGCAAGACCGGGTAAGGAGACGACTTTCTGTTACCAAATATCGAGAAGTCGAATTATTGCTGGCGTGAGGGGGACACAGGTTGAAACTTAATGGTCACGGCTGTGACCAGAAGTGAAAATGTTCAGTGAGACGGAACGGCGCAAGGCTGAACAAGGCATGTTCAAAAACAGAAGTAAAAATGCTGGATCCAAACAGGCTGAGGCACCAGAACATAAAAGTGCAACGGATTTAAATGCAAAATTGTCACTATTGGAACGTCTTTATGAAAGAGAATGTAGAAAATGGTGGGAAGCTACATCCCTTCAAAACTACATAGATGTTGACCGTGTGCCTAGGGGTCTAAGAATCTATACGATCCCAGCACACGAGAATCCGGACCCATTGTTGCTTGATGCATGGGCTGAACACACTGCCCAATCGTGCAAGGGGAGCCTGATCATATTGGTGCGCTTCGCATGGAGCGACAGGGACAAAGCTCTGAACCAAATTATAGATATAGAACAAGATCTAGCTAAAGAAGAAGATCAAGAGAAATTGGAGGAAAAACGGGAAGCAATGAAAAAACGATTGACAAAATATGAAGGTAAAATAAAACAGAGAAAGGAAGAGAAATTCGAACGAGACGAAAAGGATTACAGCAGTGGAAGAGTTCTGACCTTTTCCAAAAAATATGATAAACTGAGAAAAGAACTAAAAAAGACACAACCAATAGTAATTGAAGAGGTACCAGAGACCTCCGAATCATCGGTGACAGGTGACGAGGCATCAAGTGAAGATGGCCAGGCTGGCCAATCTAATGCTCCTGAACCCTCGGGTTTTCACAAGGAATATCATGTGATGAGAAAGCAACAACTCCAAGGGGTAAGGGGCAAACCCCCGGAGGTGAAAAGAGGATCAAGAGGAAAACGAGGAGGGGGGGCTGGAGCCGCAAACATCGTGGGCTCGCCACCTCTAACAAGGAGCAGGAAGAACTTTTACAAGAAATAGAACAAGAAGATGGAGACAATCTAACGATTGTGAACTTGACACCTAAAATACTAACGGATGAAGAAAAAAACATTTTGAAACTTGGACTCACATTTTGCCCACAAAAAAATCTTGAGTTCACCCAAACACGGATAGATTTATTTAAGTTTACCCGCAAGTTAAAACTTCACAAGTATTTCAAAACCAAGCCACCAAGAATCAAGTCACCTGCACCTGGCGAAACGGAGGGCAGCATACTCTCCTGCAGAGATCTGGCAGGCATTAGGTCTTTGGAGGAATTGCGGATGGAATTTTCTGACAATGATGGGACTACTAACCTGGGTAATACTCAGTTGATCACGGACATGGGAGTACAACAGAAGGGGGGTGCGACTGATTTCAAACCGACCTCAACCTTCATGCCTGTAATGGGGGCAGATGCCATAGACACATTCTCGGAGGCTGTGTTGCAGGACTTACGGAAATTGAGGGGCAACACAAAACTGAAACAGGATCAACAAAACTTTTCAAATAAACAACATTTGGCACTCAAGAAGTTGTGTGAGGACTCGTCTTTGGTGTGCAAGCCCTCGGATAAGGGGGGGAACATCGTTTTACTCACTAAGGTACAATATGAGCAGGAGGCCTTACGCCAATTAAATGACCAAAGCACTTACACAAAAGTGAGTATATCGGTATACAACACCAGCATTATCGACTACCACGATATGATCTTAAGGTGGTACAATAAGGGTATGCTGAACAGTGATGAAAATCTATTCTTGAGATGCCCCAACCCAGTTACCCCGACATTTTATTATTTACCCAAAATCCACAAGGACCCATTGAATCCCCCTGGCAGGCCAATTGTGGCCTCTCAGGGCAGTCTGACAGAACACTTATCTATTTATGTTGACTCTTTCCTTTCAACCCATGTTATGGGGCTGAGATCGTATTTGAAGGACACCAAGCACTTTTTGAATCTAATTGAAGATGTATGCTGGAATGATGGAGACACAATGTTGGTGATAGATATCACCAGCCTATACACGTGCATAGGGCATGAGGAGGGTCTTTTGGCCATCTCTTGGTTCCTGGAAACACGACCGGTCAAATTCTTTGAACACAATAAAATGTTACTTGATTTCCTAGGTTTCTGCCTAAACAACAACATTTTCCTCTTTGGCCAGGATTTATATAAACAGCTCACTGGCGTGGCGATGGGTACCTGCTCCGCCCCCAGCTTCGCGAATTTATTCGTGGGGTGGTGGGAGGAGCAGGTGGCCTGGTCTCCAGTCAATAGTAAGTGGAATGAACTCGTCAAATGTTGGCACCGCTACATTGACGACCTCTTTATTATCATAAGGGGGTCTGTCGATTTAGCGAAAGATTATATTGCGGTGCTCAATGACAACAGTAACAACCTGAAGTTCTCCGGGACTTGTAGCCAAACTGAGGTTAACTACTTGGACTTGACAGTCTTTGTGGAGGGAGGCAGACTACACACGAAGCTTTATCGTAAGGAGACTGCTGGGAACTCGACTTTGTACGCGACCAGCAGTCACCCAAAAAGCCTAGTGAATAGTATACCCTACGGGGAACTATTAAGGATACGAAGAAACAACACAAAGGAACAAGATTTCAAAAGGGCAGCCAAGAGTAGCATCCAGAGATTCAGGACTAGAGGCTACAAAGAGGGAGTACTCACACAGGCCATGAAGAAAGTTTGTGACCTGGACCGTAGCGAACTACTAAAAAAAGAAAAAATTGTAAACGCTGGGAGTACCAAGTCTGGTGGGGGTACGTTTAGAATGATCACCACCTTTTCACGCAATGCCTCTGAATTAAAACGCATCATGCGGAAGCATTGGAGCATTTTGCTCACTGATAACATAATTAAGCAAGACTTACCATCTTACCCTCTAGTAACTTTTAGAAAGGCACGAGCACTTAAGGACTATCTAGTGCATAGTCATCATGAAGGTACTGCATCCAAATCCAAGTCAGAACCTTTGAAAGGGTTTTTCCCATGTGGGAAATGCAAGGCCTGCAAAGGCAGTAGGCGCGTGACACAGTACACTGTACCCGGGGTTAAACAACCTAAAAAAATAGGAAAATTCCTCACCTGTTCTACACCCTATGTCGTGTACTGTCTAACATGTCCTTGTGGCAGAAGGTATGTTGGCAGTACAACGAATCCTGTCAAACTAAGGATTTTAGAGCATCAGAGGGCAATACAAAATGCAGACGTGAATTACCCTGTGGCCAGACATTTTGATAAAGAACATAAACGCAACAGGGACCTGTTGACGTACTTTTGTCTGGATTCCGTCTCTGCCCATGTAAGAGGAGGTGACAGGTTACATAAACTTAGACGACTAGAGTTGCGCTATATTATCGACCTACAAAGTAAGATGCCAACAGGATTGAATGTACATGAGGACTTGGCAGTCCATCTGATTTGAAAAAGCAGAAATAGGGCTTATCTGTACAGTTGTAAATATTGCTTGGTTGTCCTGTAATCGCTTCAATTTGTTTTTCTGCGCTAATAATGTATTGCCTTGATGGAATGCTTTTTAACACGTTATTTTATTTACACTTAGAACTTTGTATAGCCCATCTTAGGCGTGATTTCATTGGATGCGAATGGGGTGTGTAATGAACATCGAATGTATATAGCCCATTTGTGGGCATTATGTCAATGGCAGATATTGAGTGATGAATTTTGACTCTTTATATGCTTTATTATTGATTTATTTGTATATGTGTTGCTGTACACTGCTGGTAATAGAGAGCGGTAAGCAACATTGAATTGATTTTACCCATTCTAAGATGGCGACCATGTTTACTTTCGGGTCCTATCTTTGTGTCTAGGAAATATCACGTGTTGATTGTAAAGCATTTGAGACCTTGCACGGCACCGTTACATTGAACACTGACGAAGGCCGAGTGCCGAAAGCGCGTTTTGATTAATAAAACCTAACTGTGACTTTACCCCGGAGTGCTGCTACCTAATTCCCGGAATTGCGGGGAGGGACTGCTGAGCGGATATATATATATATATATATATATATATATATATATATATATATATATATATATATATGTATATATATATATTACCTACTGGCGGTCGCCAGTAGGTAGTTATAGTTAGGACCTAGCTACCATAGGAAATCCGCAACATTCTATTGGGAATAACTCTGGCGCCGGTTAAGGAATTTGTGTGTAATTTTCAAAAATTTTGGCCAGCTCCGCTGCGCTCCTTACCTGGAAGTTTCGGGGGGATTCGTGAAGTGGGGGCTGAGAAAAAAGGAGGGCCCAAAACGTGTTTTCCCCATGTTAATTTCCATAGGACGGTCTGACAAGTCTACAGCCTGAACCCACTGAAAGGAATTACGCCAAACTTGGCAAAATTGTAGGGACTGGTAAGCAGATGTGCCTTTGCTATGTTTGGTGGAAATTGCTCCAGTGGTTTTTTTTAAAATTAACTTCAAAAACACATATATATCTATAGGTGCGCTCCGAGCGCTCACCGGTACGTGTACCGGGGACCGCACCCGGTGCGCTACGGGAGTGCGTGAGCGGAAAGCTGATTTTCTGTCGGGTGTCTGTCAACATTCTAAACAGTCCGGAGAGTCCGCCATCTTGTGTCTCGGTAGAATCGAGACACAAGTGGTGAAAAAGAAAGGGGGAAATAATTAAAAGGGGGCAGAGTAGACACCCCCTAGGTTTTCTGAGGGGGGCCTAGAAGGACCCTGAAGGGCAAAAACCTTTTTTTTTTTTTTTTTTTTTTTTCGCGGGGGTAAGTGCTGGGTGCGTTCCCAGGTGCGCTCTCCGGTACGTGCACCCTGAGCGCACCAATTGAAAAACAGTGAAAGAAAATAGTTTTAAAAAAGAATTGGGGTGAGGGGCACTCTACCCTGCTCTTTTTTCAAGTTTTGAAGTATTACATTTCATTCTTTTCTGAAACTACACAAAATGGCGGCGATAGTGTGTATCAGAGACAGATAGTGAGAGAAAGGAGGCAGGAGATGAATAAGAGATATTAAATATACATTGGTAAAAATACAGTGGGTGAAGGCAGTAAATATGAGTAAATTTACTATGTAACATAAAAATTGTGCACTCTATACTATAAGTATTTCATTATACTACAATCACTTCGATTTTACCTCATAAACTAGAAATAAAAATTAATAATATGTCAACTAATTTTGAATTTGTAATTAATAATTTCTTGTTCAGATTTCTCATAATTTAATAGAACTTGTAGCATGTCCTCATCTGGTATTTTATCTTCATTTATATATTTAATCTCCTCATGAAAATTGTTCATTGATGTTTGTTGGCATTCTATTTCATCCAAACATTCAATTAATTCTTCATCTAGAGATTGATTCAAAAAATCTTTTAAGTCATCTTCAATATCCATGACATTTTCATTTTCAAGATGTGTTGTTGTAATATCAAAAGAAATTTCCTTACTGTCCTGCATTTTAATTTCAAATTTCTTGCTTTAAATTGCAGAAAAAAGTAATCACTTTCAATTATCGTTTTTAGTAATACATTACTTAAAAGTAGCTTAATCAAGTATTTAGTACTTTAAAATTAATTGGGCAGTGTATAGTATCAGACAGGAACTAGAAATATAAAGCACTGCATGTGATGAAGCCAATCTTAAACAATAATTATAACAGAAGGACTGTAAATAAGTAATGGAAAACATTTTCCAAATTATCTTGAAGTGTACAACATAGTTCCCCTTACAAATTACCAAATCACCTTTTTGAAAATAGAAGAGTTAGTAGTGTGTTATTCTAAGTCCAGCAATTGAGCACCCAACGTTTCTCTCAAAAGTACCTCAGACTGGGGTATTACAAAATGGCCGTGTTTTCCTTTAATTTGAGATATATACATAACCAATCAAACTTCATCATACACAAATTCAAAACTAAAGTAATATTTTGATTGGTTCTAAATTTCAATACTTTCAAATGTGTTTTCCCAATGCAATTTTCCATAGGATATTAGACACGCCTACAGCCTGAACGGATGAATGGAATTACACCAAAGTTGGCAAAATGATAGGTACTGGCATGTATATTTCTTTGAAATTGCTCCTGTGGTTTTTATGAAAGGCAACTTCAAAAAAACATATATATCAATAGGCACTCCGGTGCGCTACGGGAGTGCGCGAGCGGAAAGCTGATTGGCTGTATGATGTCTGTCAACATTCTTAACAGTCCGGACAGTTCGCCATCTTGTGTCTCGGGAAAATCGAGACAGCTGAGGTAAAAAAGAAAGGGGGAAATGATTAAAAGGGGGCAGGGTAGACACCCCCTGACCCCCTAGGTTTTTTGAGGGAGGCTTAGAAGGACTCTGAAGGGCCCAAAAAGTATTTTTTTTTTAATTTTCGCGGGGTAAGCGCTGGGTGCGTTCCCGGGTACGCTCTCCGGTACGCGCACCCTGAGCGCACCACGGGGAAAAACAGTGTAAAAAATAGAGTAAAAAAAGTTATGTAGAGTGTTTAGAGGTAAGTTAGCTCTGAAAAGAGCTGTTGTGTAATGTGGGTGTTTTTTGTACCTACAAATAGGTACCAATGCAGAGTCTTATATTCAAGAGGAAAACTCTATTCCCCTCATCTGTAAAATGCACACCATCTCTCCTGTACATGCCTTGCATGTTGTAACGCAAGTTGTTGTGATAAATGGAACCCATACCATAGTCTCTGAGGAAAGCAGAAACAGATGTATTCACATGTTTCCTTGCTTTCTCAATCTGTGGACAAAATTGGTTGGACCAGTTCCATTTTTGCCTTTGGCATATATTAGGAAATACCAAGGCAGTTTTTGGAAAAAGTGACATCAATTGCCCAAAGATGTCCTTTAAAAGCATTTCCAGACCTACCCCAGTCAAAGTGCCCAGGTCATTTCCACCACAGTGCACAATTATAAGGTCAGGGTGTGGTAAATGCATAAAGGATTTTACCAATGGTATCAATTGGTGACTTCTCAATCCTCTCTGTCCAATCCATACAATGTCCACATGTGGTAAATCAAGGTTGTAAATACCTCTGTTAGCTGCGTATTGTTTACTCCAGTGGACATAGCTAGACCCACAAACCAGACTTTTGGCATTTTGAAGGTAGATGTGCTTCTAGTCAGATGAGTTGTGGAAATTAAATGGCAGTTTGATTATGAAAAAAAGTGGTTGAGAATCAGTGCCGTCGAAAAAACAGAAATGATTGGTGCTATCTTAAAAATCTCCACTGAAAATTAGGGTGCATGCTTTTTTTTTTGTTAAAAGTCATTTCAATGGTTGAGAAAAAGTCATTTAAAGAAACATTGCAGTTGATTAGCTAGTAGATTGTGAGGTCAAACACCCTTGATGGATTCTTTTGCAACATAGTATGATGAACTTGTGAACTGTGTGCTCGGTTAGGAGGGAGTTACCATGGTTACAGGGTGAATGAGCACTGGGGGGATGGGTGAATGTTATGTGAGTTTCAAAGTCTTGAAATGTACAACCAATTAAAATGTGCAGTTTGGTTTTGAATTTTTGTGGAAACAATTTTGATTGGTTAGGTACAAGAATATGGGTCTGAAATGAGAAAGAATCTGTGCAATTTTTCAGAGGCTCAAGTGAAAGAAGCATTATTCAGAGATTCTGCTTAAGAATATCTGTTGACTGTGACTGACACTGTTTTACATCTTCCAAAGCATTTTTAAAGGTGAGTAGTGATTCTTTTAAAAAAGATAGAGAGCTTAAAGATTTTTGACAAGTATCACAGTGAGTGTCTGTGTGAATTAAGGATTTTTTTTTACCTTTTTCCATAATGTTAGCTGTGTGTGCTTACAGTTTGTATTTTTAAGTTTATAAGGTAGACTTCTTTTTAATTTTTTTAATGCTTGGATTCAATGCTGGTATAGAGATAGTGGAATGGTTTCATTGGACTTGTAAATATGCTCCTTTTTTTGAAGCGCCTTGTGCAACCTTTAACATGGGTGGAAGCAGTGAATGTATGGAGAGGGATAGGAATAGCAGATAGAAAACAATATGAAATGGTGTGGGAGATGCATAAAGTATTTCAGTAATGGCATCAATTGAGATGGTATATAAGATAAAGAGGGGCATATTTACAAGATCCTTGCGCAATGTTTGACATGGGTGCAAGCAGAAAATGCATGCAGAGTAATACAATTGGCACCCAGACAAGAATATGAAATGCCATGAGAGATGCTTAAAGGGTTTTTATAATGTTATAAATTGAGATAGAATATACAAAAAAGAGAGGCATATTTACAAGCCCCTTGCGCAATGTTCGACATTAATGCTGGTATAGAGATAGTTTAATGGTTTCATTGGCATATTTACAAGCCCCTTATGCAATGTTTGACATTAATGCTGGTATAGAGATAGTGTAATGTTTTCATTGGCATATTTACAAGCCCCTTGTGCAATGTTTGACATTAATGCTGGTACAGAGATAGTGTAATGGTTTCATTGGCATATTTACAAGCCCCTTATGCAATGTTTGACATTAATGCTGGTACAGAGATAGTGTAATGGTTTCATTGGCATATTTACAAGCCGCGTGTGCAATGTTTGACATTAATGCTGGTACAGAGATAGTGTAATGGTTTCATTGGCATATTTACAAGCCGCTTGTGCAATGTTTGACTTTAATGCTGGTATAGAGATAGTGTAATGCTTTCATTGGCATATTTACAAGCCGCTTGTGCAATGTTTGACATTAATGCTGGTACAGAGATAGTGTAATGGTTTCATTGGCATATTTACAAGCCGCTTGTGCAATGTTTGACATTAATGCTGGTACAGAGATAGTGTAATGGTTTCATTGGCATATTTACAAACCGCTTGTGCAATGTTTGACATTAATGCTGGTATAGAGATAGTGAATGGTTTCATTGGCATATTTACAAGCCGCTTATGCAATGTTTGACATTAATGCTGGTACAGAGATAGTGTAATGGTTTCATTGGCATATTTACAAGCCCCTTATGCAATGTTTGACATTAATGCTGGTACAGAGATAGTGTAATGGTGTCATTGGCATATTTACAAGCCCCTTATGCAATGTTTGACATTAATGCTGGTACACAGATAGTGTAATGGTTTCATTGGCATATTTACAAGCCCCTTGTGCAATGTTTGACATTAATGCTGGTACAGAGATAGTGTAATGGTTTCATTGGCATATTTAAAGGCCTCTTGTGCAATGTTTGACATTAATGCTGGTACAGAGGTAGTGTAATGGCTTCATTGGCATATTTACAAGCCCCTTGTGCAATGTTTGACATTAATGCTGGTATAGAGGTAGTATAATGGTTTCATTGGCATATTTACAAACCGCGTGTGCAATGTTTGACATTAATGCTGGTATAGAGATAGTGTAATGGTTTCATTGGCATATTTACAAGCCGCTTATGCAATGTTTGACATTAATGCTGGTACAGAGATAGTGTAATGGTTTCATTGGCATATTTACAAGCCGCTTATGCAATGTTTCACATTAATGCTGGTACAGAGATAGTGTAATGGTTTCATTGGCATATTTACAAGCCCCTTGTGCAATGTTTGTTATTAATGTTGGTACAGAGATTGTGTAATGGTTTTATTGGCATATTTACAAGCCGTTTATGCAATGTTTGACATTAATGCTGGTATAGAGATAGTGTAATGGTTTCATTGGCATATTCACAAGCCCCTTGCGCAATGTTTGACATTAATGCTGGTATAGAGATAGTGTAATGGTTTCATTGGCTTATTTACAAGCCCCTTGTGCAATGTTTGACATTAATGCTGGTACAGAGATAGTGTAATGGTTTCATTGGCATATTTACAAGCAGTTTATGCAATGTTTGACATTAATGCTGGTATAGAGATAGTGTAATGGTTTCATTGGCATATTTACCAGATTTATTTTTTTGGGCATTTCCGTCTGTATTTATCCATTTTTTTAAAATAATTGTATCTGTATTTACCCATATATTTTGGGTTTTGTGAAAAAATGAATCTGAAATGAGTATATTTCCACATTTTTTTTCTGACAAATATAAACTCACTCAGATAATATAATATGCACAGCCTTGATATTAAAATGTGCATGTTTTCTCATACGAGCATATTTATTGCTGTTTAAGGCTCTTTACTAAAATTCTTTAATTGTTTTAACTCTCTTACTTTTAGAACCACAGAGCAATTGGCCTGGTAGTCATGATTGACAGCATTTAGAATAACTCTAAAAATAACCCAATTTCCGTTTTTATACACATTTTAAAATAAATACAGATAGGAAAATAATAATGGTTTCTGCTGCACTTTGTATTTTAAAAGCAATTTTCGGTCCTTAGTAGGATACGATGTGCTGCATTGAGTCCAATTAACGCAAGGAACATCGTGCTGATCGGTGCAGATTCAGTTCCTACCACAGCCCTTCCTTTTATCATGGAGGTGGTGTTCCTTTCTGAGGCAAGACCGCTGTGTTTTTAGATATGCCAACAATTGCCCGAAAGCTTGAAAGGGCACACTCAACACTCCAACCATCTGGCTTCTCCTGCTGACTCCCTTTGGCTCACTGATATTCATCTCTGATGCCTGACTCGTTTCAAGGCTGATTCGCCTCAATAATCTTAGGCTAGCTTGTAAAACAATTGTGACAGAAAAGGGCCCTTTTACTTTGTGTTTCTGCATGCTTTATTGGTTAATGGCCCCCAGAGGGTACATAAGGAATCAGAACCATTGGCAACAAATGAAGAATATCCAAGATATTTATTAACAGAGAACATTTGTGCAAGAATGCGTAAGGACAATAAAAAGATTTCTGAAACTGAGAGAGGGACTTCAGGGCATCCACATAGAATAAATCCCCAATCTTTATAATGTCTTTCTGGCTCCAAGACTTCCAAAACACAGGCTTATTGTTAATTATAATGAGATTATTAAAACATAGAGGAGACTGGAAGAAGATGTCCAGATTTCTATTTTGCGATTGATAACAGGGCTTCAATATATTGTAAGTATGCTTAAATAGTGGTGAAGAGGTAATACTAGACTTTGAAGAAAAGGAAATGATCTCCCTTGAAGAAAAAGGAGCAACCATGGAATCCTCAATAGCAAGCCATGGAGGTGTAAATCAAGAAAAATACTTGGAGACTCACAAAGAGGTCTGTTTCTGACAGAAGGCTTCATGATACATATGAAAATCTGGAACATTTGTACCACTCTCCTGTTTAGCCCTACTGAGCTGTATTAGCGCTATTTTAGATTTTTGATTACCCCTTAGAAAATGAGAAAGTATAGAATCAAATTTTTCAAAATAAGAAAAAGAAATATACACTAGGATCATGGATGAACTATTCTAAAGTTGGGGTAATCAGCATTTTGATGAAGTTAGGACAACCCCCCTCCCCCCAAGGAGAGAAATAGGAGGTTCCAGGAGGAAAGAAGATTCTCCACCTTGTTTAAACTTTCTTTAATATTTACTGCTACAGAGCTCTTGATAGAAATTTGATCTTTGATGAGTGCCAATGGAAACCTAAAGAATCAAAAGACTGCTTAAAGCAGAGTTTGATAATAGGGGGATTGTAGGCTCTATCAGAATTAATCTTATATCCTGAAACAGAAGAGAAATCAGAAAGTTCTTCAAATGAAGCTCCTACTGAATGTTCCAGGCTTGAAAGAAAAAGGATATCATCACAGCACAAGCTGATTGTTTCAAATGTGTATCTCCATATTTAAATCCTGCTATTTATGGGTTATTGCGAATTCGGGAAAAGAAAGTTTCAAAGCTAAAACAAATGCAACCCTGATAAACAACATCTTTTAGTTGAAAGTACTGGGAAATCTTCCCATTAACTGAGACATAAACCATTGGATATTTATATAATAAAGAAATAAGGAATATTATATTGGGGCCAAATACATGCTAATTCAACAAAGGACCAGTCGATCCTATCAAATGCCTTTTCTGCCTCAATGGCAACCGCCGCAAATTAGTATTGAAGGGATGAAGATTTATTTAAAACATTAAAATACAATCTATATTTTTATGATGCAAGACTTGCCTTGACAAAACCAGCTTTAACGATTAACTTGGGCAGGAGAGGTTCAAGGCATAGTGCCGAGAGTTTGGTGAACATTTGTAACCAGCCTTCATAAGATAGACCAGTCTATAATTTTAACAATGTGTTGGATCCCTTCCTTCTCTATGAAATGGAAGAATTATGTCTTCCTGGAAAGTACCACCAGCAATACCAGTGGTTGAGAAATAAACTAAAGAGTTGCAATTATTTTGGAACCAGTATGTTAGAAAAGTGGATGTGGACCCAACATCTTTCCCTTCTTGAGAGAATGATATGCCTTGGTTTTTTCTGATAGTGATATCTCTTTTTCAAGAGGGAAAACATGAAGATCATCATGATCAGGTTTAATGGTGTCCTTTAAATAAGAATCAATATTACGTTGTTTCCAGACTTTAAAATAATTTGCCAAACGTTTTCCCATATTCTTACAGACACCATAACGACGAGCACTAATGTGAAGTAAAATGGAAGTAGCATTGCCTATAGTTATTGTATTGTAATTTAACTTGAATACATTCCTGTAAATGACTTCCAGATTTTGAAGAATAATATTGATGTTCAAGCTGTTTTATAGTACAGAACAAAGACTTATGTTGTTTAGCAAACTGTTTCTTTTTTAGAGACAAAATTAATATTATGACCACAAGCGGTAGCCTTAAATGTGTTATATAATGATTGAGGAAAAATGCCCTAATTTCGAATAATTCCTTGGCAAAAGTGAAAAATAGGAGGAGAAAGCTGTATCTTGTAGAAGAGATTTGTTAAATCTCCACCTGCTCAATTTGGGACGTACTGGAAGCAGATCTAAATCAGTAATTACCGCAGCATGGTCAGAAATCTCTATGGTGCCTATAGAAGAATTGATAATATTCTGAGATAAAAATGTACTTACAAAAATGGGATATTGTCTAGTGAGAGATCCATGTGGTGAAGAGAAAAAATAATATTCTCCTGTGGAAGGGTTACAGAGTCTCCATGAGTCTACTTCAGTTCTTTGTGAAATAATAGAATGCAACTGTTTATGCATTTTATGCTAAATGGATTTAACCTGTTCTTGGAGGTCTATAAAAGGGTCCATAAGTTGGTTACAGTCTCCCCTATAGTGGAAAATTCATCATCATATTGTAAATATTTCTTTGAAATATCATGCCAAAAATTGTAGTCTACTTGAGTAGGGTCATTAACGGAATGTTGTTAATAAGGAACTTAACAATGAGACATCTGCCCTCTGTATCGTCTCCTTGGATGCAATTATACAGTTTAGTTTTTTGTGGCATAAAATATTCACCCCATTCTTTTTATTAGATGTTTGTCATACTAAAACCAAGCCCATCCAACTACATTTAAGATTTAAAGTTTCAGCTTATATTAGGTGAGTTTATTAGAGAAGAACTAAATCTGCATCATAGTTGGCTAAGTGAGAAAGCAAAAGCGTAAGTGCATAAAAGGGTCTTCAACAACTACAAAATTCATCAAGCAAATGACTGGAAATAAAGATAAAGGGGTTGTAATGTGCAGCTTAAGGAAACAAAAGAGAAGAAAAGGAAAAAAATGTAGGAAGAGGTAAGAAAGGAGGGAATGAGGTCTAAGGAAGCATACATATCAACTAAATGATGACTGAGAGAACATACCTTTTCAAATTGAACACGAGGATGGAGTTGATGACAGTACAGGGGGTTGATGACAGCACAGGGTGAAGATGACACAGCAAGAGAACAGAACACACCAACGACAGAGTAGAATGGAACAATTGAAGATGGTACAAGAGACAATAGACAACCTGAAATATAAAAGAGGTAAATTAGCATATAACAACAAATATAAAGTATAAAGAATGAAATACAATTAGTGCCCAAGCAACTATACAGGCAATAAAGGCAGCGTTTTCATACAGGCATCATTACAACTCTTCATCTTGTGTATGGACCAGAAGTATCCAAATTGCTAGTTGAATGTAGCATTAAAAATGTATGAGATATGCCTGCGTAGTCTTATCACAATATGTCACTTTGAAGAGAGATGAATAGGTCAATCTAAAATGACCATTTAAGGCATGAAGTTGCAGATAACGATCAAGAAAGTATTTTTTCCTGGGCGCTGCTGCTCTGGAGACATCTTGCGAGAGGAATATCTTCTTTCCAGACCAAAAGAGTTTTTATTTTTACTTTGTGCCATTGAGTACATCGAGTAGGTCTGCAAATTCTACAAGACAATGATAACACCTCTAGGTTTGGTGAAAGAAGACGTTAACTGAGGACAATACCCCAAACGGTGAGCTCTTTGAATATTTAACACTGTCCTCTAACTGAGTCAGAAAGGACATACAAAAAGAAATGGAGCTATTGACTTCAAGTCCTTCTGGTAGGCCGTGAACACATGGAATGTTTAGCCTATTTCAGGTTTTGAAGTCCTCCATTTGTATCTTCAGTGTGCTACCTCCTTTCCCAAAACTACAATTTTTTTTGTTTCATCTTGAATGTCAGTGATCCTTTGTTCCATTGATGAAACAATTGCTTCCATATTGGACCATTTGTCATCTAGATTTTGAATGCAATTGTTGGTCTCCTCAACAAATGGATGTGGCGCTCGGTATTCATCTAACAAGAGTTCTAGGTGAATGTGATTTTACAGGCGTGGGCAGGTCTTGCTCTACATTTTTATTTGTAGATGTAGCAGTGTTGGTCTTTAACAAAGGTAGAAATAAGGAGGGTATCTCATGAATATTTGAAGTCCTGAAATCTGTAGTAAAAAGATTATTCACCATTAATGGGATATTTGGCTTCTGGTTTTAGGGCACCTCCTGATGAGAAGACAATTTAAATTTGCTAAATCTACCCATACATTTCAATTAAATATATCAAAATAGAATCATAAAAGCAAAAAACTCACTTATAGATCTGTATTGTATGGTTAAAATAGAGATCTAAATGAAGAAAAGCAATTTTGAAAGTCATGGTGGTAATAATAGGCAGCTCAAAAGTCACCAGCAAGACTATTGGTAATATATGAGGAAGTACGGTAACACATATGTTGAGGGTATACCCGAACAGAATGAGTCGCACTGAAAGTACTTGCACAGGAGACAAGGATGATAACATTGAGGCATATAAACTTTGAGAGTTGCATCCAGGGTGAGGAAATTGTGAAAAAGCCATTTAACACAGAGGCAGCCACATTGCAGGACAAGAAGAAAAATCCATTACGGAGCCTGGAGTCTAAAATAGCTGTCATGATGAGGAGATGAAGTGCGTTCAATTGCAAGGTAGCAAAGAAGTCAAGGACAATGAAAAAAGAAGGGCCTCTACTACACAGAGACTTTGCAACAACGAATCTGTTACATGGAGGTGATTCTGATGCCAGTGGACTCTGTTGGCAACAGCAATGCTCTGACGAGGTGTGGAGCTCACAGCTTAACTGCCCATATTGTTTGTTTGGATATCATTGGTTCAAAGACACATTATTTTACAATATTACTAGTAAGCTTCACAACAATGCAAGTGAAAACACTGCATGCGTGAAATAACTCATTTTCAAAGGGCCACTTTCAGCATTTGGACAGGAAACCAAATCCTTCTAATCCCTGCTTGGTTGCATGGGTTCTCAGTTCTTATTAGGATAAATATGAAGGCTGTGCCTCTGATTCATAAGGCTTTTAGGAAACCAATCAGTCGGTATTAAGTCAAGCTCTAAATGATGAAATCCCATTAGAAATGTATTAGTGGGTAAACTCTCTTAAATGTTAACAAAAGACTTTCATTGAGAAGTTAAGAAGTCTGTGCGTTTGTAACAGGATGTGAGTATAAGAATACTCCATGTAGCCAATGTTCAATGTCATAAAGTTCAGAGTGTAATAAAGTATTATTCTCCTAAAGTTCTAAAGATAGATTTGAGCAAGCAAGGCATACTTAGAATATAATGTCCTACATAAGAATCATGACTATACAGTGTAGGTTTCTATATCATAATAAAGGTCAATTACAACAGCAGTTATTACATTTAATTTATCTGGGAGCCACTACAACATTTAGAGACATTACTTTACTGGTAAGTATGTCTCATTGTTTTATACCTGTGTGTGTGCATGTGTGTTTGTGTGTAAGTGTGTATATTCACTGAAGCTAAAGGCTTGTGATATTTAGGTGAAAATGAGCAAAAGCACATAAAATTCCTCAGTTATCGAATGTTACCTTGAGTATCTCTTGTACTACGATACGATAAGAGTACCATGGTACTACTTTTTTTAAACCAAAAAATATGGGGTAGGTAGCTGTGGGGGGTTGCACAAGTTAACTACAACTGGCACCCTTGGCATTCAAAGCTAATTTCCCCCCATTTTACATCACTCATAAAAAACTTTCTGACATCATTAATAATATCACCACAACCTGCAACAAAATAAAAAAACCTGCAATTTTTGCTGTGATTCTCCAGGACTTCCTCTGGAACACTGCAAGAAAGTAAAACACAAAGTGGTAGGAGTGGAAGCATTCTTTTATTAAGGGGAGCAGACGCCTGGTTCCCCTCTCTGAGTCATTTTCAGCCCCAGGTACTGCATCCCACTGGTACCCAATTTAGTTATGTAGCTCCCCCTTCCCAAGCCATATTCGGCCCCTGGTCTTTGGGGCTGATATATTCTCTGGGTGGGGGCCTCATGGCTCCACTCCCCTTTAATGCCCATTTTGCCCCGGAAATGGGATTAATCAGCAAATTGGGTCCAGGAGGATGTGGTCAGTGGGGCCAAAAATGGATTACAGAGTGGTGTTAGCCACTCTGCAGTTATAGATAGGGTTACCAGAGATAAGAATTCCACAGATTTTTTTCCCTTGACAACTTTGCTACCGTTTGACACATCTCACAACACTTTCCAGACCTACTCTTCCTTCTAAATTAGTGGATGGTGGGAAGTCTTGTGGTGATTGGTCAGGGGATTGAATAGAAACAGGTTTTGTCCTCAATGCATTTTATATTGACTTTTTATATTGGACATAGCAGCAAAGCGGCTGAACGAAATGTACTAAAATTTCCCAGCAATGTACATTTGACTAGGTAGATGATCTTCTTTGCTATTGCAAGTGATGTTATGAAGTGGTTGTAAGTTATAAAGGATAAAAAATTAGTGATATCTCTAGCACAATACTACTAAAAGTAGAAAGAAGGCCCAAAAAATAAACTAGACTTCTAATGTAAAGTTTTAGATTTACTACATGAACAACTGAAAGATCCATTTATAGTTACATGCCAACGGAAACTAATAAACAAATATATAGCAAATATAATACATCTTAATCTACATAAGTTTCCTTTGCATGCATTCTAGCTCCCAAAATAGAACTATGCCCAACAAACCAAGCAAAAACCATCTTCCTTATGTACACATGTGCAATAATATGGAAAAGTGACCTAGCAATGAGCTACAGAAAGTACTATATGGAGGACATGAATGTTGCCCAGTAGAAAAGTGATTATTAAGTCATAATGGCCACAAATGCTGTGATAGCTGTTGTTTCATATGGAGCTGTTGTTTCATATATACTACAAGTAGCAAAGAAGTAAAAAAAGAAAATAGACTTCATATGTAACATTTCAGATGTACTACATAAACAACTGAAAGACCCATGTTGATAGAGACTAACAAACTAATGTATAACACTTGGAATACATGTAAATCTACATCTGTGCATGCTTTCTGACTCACAAAATAAAACTGTGCCCAGCAACAACAATGAATGGTTTTCAGTCACTCCAGACTTCATATGTAGCACAAAACTACTAAAATTAGCAAGGAAGCCAAAAATAAAACTAGACTGTGTATGTCAAATTTCAGAATTACTACTAAAAGACACATTTATGGCCACATGATTATGTAAACCAATAAACAAAGATATAACAAATCCAAAGAAAGAAGTATTACATTTGACTCCCACTCTCCAGTTCTATTTAGGATTCCCAGAGATAGGAATTCATCTCAGTTTTGCTCCCTAGTAACTTTCCAATTTCCACCCATTTGATGAGTCACCACAAAACTTTCTAGACTTAAATTATTGTCAACATTTCCCGCTAATTCATTTTCCAGAGACTATTGTACTTAATGTTCTGAAAATTGATTTTTATGAAGTTTGGCAAGATTATACATGGTGTGCAGATGATCCTTTTTAGAGCAGGGTAAGTATTTTTAAAGTTATATATAAGTCATTTAGACTTAGCAATTTCTGTGACATTATTTTCACAGAATTTTGTGACATTTTGTGAAAATACTGCGGTACATGGCAATGACAAGTCATTACCTGATTGGATAATGACTGCCTTTACAATCGTATAAGGCAGTCATGGAGTTTTGAGGCCACTTTGCCAGTGCTTCGGGTTAGGGCCTTTCATACAGGTAAGCATTATGTTTTATATTTTCCCCTACCTATTACCACTCTAGTATAGTGGTAATAGTTAAGTAAAATTAATTATAAGTTCCTCTTAATTTAAAAAAATTCTTACGTGGCACTACCTAGAAAGTACTGCAGTACTTTAAAAGTAAATGAATATCTTAAAAAATTGAAAAAAACACTTTAATACACTATTTTAACAATTATATTTTAGCACAGTGTGTTTACAGTTTTTAACATATTTAATTCTGTAATAAAAAGTCTTCTTAATAACAGAGACAAGCCTAAAAATAACACACAAAAACTGCACGAAATAAAAACATTTTTTTTTAAATTTCCTAAAAAATATGGTACTTAACTGGTACTAGCGCAGTACTCGATAAACGTATAAAAAATATTTAAACAATTTAAATACATTTTCCTACTTCCTAATGGGAATGGAACTGCAACAAAACCTACTATTTTTTTTTGTCCTCATTTATGCGATCTTTATTGTTTAAAGCCAACAGGGTCACCTCACACTGTGCGCCCTCGAGAATTGAGATGAAATCCAAGTCTTAAAACAGAACACTTCCATGAGTTTTTTTTCACTGTTCCAGCCACTATAACTCTTAAAGTTTCGATCACGCCTGTTTAAAGTATTGGACATCCCTTCCTATCCTACCGCCTATAATTATCCCATCATTCCCAGTGTTTCGTGCGCTTACAGACCCCTTTGGCTCTATCCAGGTTTCTAAAATTTTCTATTGATCGGACCCAGTCACCAACCTTAGAAGAACTGGGCAGAATCCAGTTTATGCAAATCTCACGTCTAGCAAGAAGTATACATGTAAATAATAGGTACTTCTGTTTTTTGGTGGAACCAAAATTGAACTCTTCAGGATCCAAAATACCAAAAATAATAGTAAATGCTCTTACCTTAAATTTCCCAAAACTACAAAAGTGAATATTGGAAGAGGTACATTCTCTTGGGCAGCTATATCAATGGCTCCGATCCGTTGATGTGTGAGGTCGTGAAGCTGTCTCCCTCTAATAAAAACCCTTCTGATCTTCATGTATAAACCTAACAGAAAAAGAACCAAGTCTTTTTGCTAGGACCTGGGTAAAGATTTTATAGTCTGCGTTAAGAAGCGAGATCGGTCTGTACGACTCGCAGTAGGAGGGGTCTTTGCCAGGCTTTAAAATCAAACTAATCGTGGCCTCGTTCCAGGATTTAGAGATAGAATGACCCTCAGAAAAAATACTGTTGATAACATCGGTAAGTTTGGGGGCAAGGTGATCTTTCAGAGCTACATAAAGTTCATTTGGTATAGCGTCAGGCCCTGCTGCTTTACTTCTTTTTTTAGGTTTTTTATTACCTCTAACACCTCATTTGCAGTAATCTTTGCATTTAGAGTTTTGAAGGCATGTACATCTAGTTTCTGGATTTGTGAGTTATTTAGATAGGTGTCCATTGCTGTTGGGAGAGGTGATAGATCCTCCTCATATAAGGACTGAAAAAAAAGTTTGACAGCTTTTTCAATACCAGCTTTGTCTTCAACTATCTGTCCGCTATTTCCCTTATGAATAGCAGTTATCTTATTTCTATTGGACTCAGTTTTTAGTTTCCAGGCTAGAAGTTTACCGCTATTCTCACCATATTTGTAGTTTGACAGAGAACTAGCTTGCCATCTCTCCCTTATCTTTTCCTCCAGGAATTCAGCCAACTCCTGTTTCTTATTCATAATTTCGTCTTTCAGAATGTTTTGTTCTACCTCTGAGGTTTTAGATTCTAGGTTTACTTGTATTTTTTGTAAATCTGCCTCTATTTCTGAAATGTTGGCCCTCCTTAACTTATTTTTACCTATTGCTATACCGACTAATGTTCCTCTGAGAACGGCTGTATAAGCATCCCACACTATTATGTTCGAGACTTCGCCCTCACTGTTTTCCTTAAAGTAATTTTCCGTTGTTAATCTTAAACCCTCAATAACATGCTGGTCTAAAAGGAGAGACCGATCCAGAGTCCACCTTCTCTCGCCCTGGATTAACTCAGATTTTATTCTTAATTGGACTAAAGAGTGATCCGAGTGATGAGCGGGGAAATGTTTAACACTCATAACATTATTACTTAGGAGTCTATCAACCAAGAAATAATCTATCCTTGAGGAGTGGCCATGTCTGTAGTTTCTAAAAGTAAATCTATTGGTTTGATCCCCTCTTATTTTTAACCCTGGGCGGGCGGCTACGTTCCGTGCACGGAGTGTGCGTAGTGCCGGCTTCTACGCATTTTGCGTAGCAGGCGTAGAATCCGGCACTATGCACGCTCCGCAGACGGAGCGTAGCTGGCCGCCACCCGCCTCCCTCCCGCCCTCCCTAAATACTTTAAATTGATGGTGTAGAAGAATTAAAAGGCACTTACCTTGCCCGCCGCTGCCCGCCGCGTCCCCGGGGCTCGCTATCTTCATGGCTGCCGTCTTGTGTACTAATGCGCATGCGCGAGCGGCCGCGCATGCGCATTTCTCACGAGAAATGCGCATGCGCGGCCGCCCGCGCATGCGCATTAGTACACAAGACGGCAGCCATGAAGATAGCGAGCCCCGGGGACGCGGCGGGGACGCGGCGGGCAAGGTAAGTGCCTTTTAATTCTTTTACACCATTAATTTAAAGTATTTAGGGAGGGCGGGAGGGAGGCCTGCGGTGCGTAGTGGGGCTACGCGGAGTGCGGAGGTGGGCGGAGTTTCTCGCCCACTTCACGTAGCTCCACGAAGCCCCACTACGCCCACTACGCCCAGGGTTACTTATTTTCCAGATATCTATTAGACCTAAATCATCTTTGAGCCTATTCAAAACTTCTCGCATTTTCGGTAAATTTAGACCTTTGCCAGGAGGGTGTCTATCTAATTTAGGATCAAGTAAAATGTTATAATCACCTCCTAGTATAATTGGTGTGGTCTGAGACATCAAGTGTACATACAAAGATTGAAGTGGTGCGGGATCATCTATATTAGGGCCATAGTAACCCACTACCGACAAGACACTGTCTCTAGTTTTTATGTTTGCAATGGCCCACCTTCCTCCAGAATCAACAAGTTGTCCTACCAACATACACTGTGATGATTTCTTGATAATAATAGAAAGTCCCTTTATATTGCATGATTGATTTGTACAGACGGACTCTCCTATCCATCTCTCATGTTTTATGGCATCAAACCATTCATCTCCAAGGAGATCTGTCTCTTGCAATATAATTATATCACTTTTTAGCCATTTAAGATACTCAAAAAAATGTAAACACTAAGGGTGGGCGGCCAGCTACGCTCCGTGCACAGAGTGCACGTAGTGCCGTCTCCTACGCATTTTGCGTAGCGGGCGTAGCCAGGCGGCACTACGCGCGCTCCGCAGACGGTGCGTAGCCGGCCGCCACCCGCCTCCCTCCCGCCTTCCCTAAATACTTAAATAAAAGGATAGTAAGCTTTTAAAAACACTTACCTTGTCTGCCGCGTCCCCGGGGCTCCCTCTCGCCGTCCCGCGATTCGCGCCGCCATTTCAGATACTAATGCGCATGCGCGGGCGACCGCGCATGCGCATTTCTCATGAGAAATGCGCATGCGCGGGCGCCCGCGCATGCGCATTAGTATCTGAATCGGTGGCGGCGCGAATCGCGGGACGGCGAGAGGGAGCCCCGGGGACGCGGCAGACAAGGTAAGTGTTTTTAAAAGCTTTCTATCCTTTTATTTAAGTATTTAGGGAGGGCGGGAGGGAGGTGGGCGGCGCGTAGTGGGGCTACGCGGAGTGCGTGGGTGGGCGTAGTTCTGTGCCTACTTCGCGTAGCTTCGCGGAGCCCCACTCCGCACACTACGCCCAGGGTTAGTAAACACCTCCCCCTTGTCCTTAAGCCGCTCACGTTCAATGTCACTATTTTCAGATCACCCATAGTCTTTGACATTTTTTCTGTTGCTATAGAGACCGACCCTGTTTGCTATACCATTTACATATCGAACAAAAAAACATTTATTTTTATTTTTCCCACTGCTCCCCACTCAAAAAATATTCCAACGTGTGTAAAAAAGAAAACTAACAGCCTGTGTTTCCCACCACCCTGGAGAACCCTCCCCATTGTCATTGAGCCATCCTAGTTGCCCATTTTGAGAACCGCAAAATCAAGACAGCAAATTTGATTTCTAACAGTTAGGCTCGTAATATTATTTATCTCTGTTTTCCTTCATTCGTTCCAAGAATAGCTCCACTTCCTTTGGGTCTCTGATATTACAAGTTTTATTTTGCCACATTATGCGTAAAAGAGCAGGAAACTTCATCTGAACCGTGGCGCCTTCTGACCTGAGATCCTGCATATATTTTCCCAGAGCCCATTGTCTATCAGCCGTTGCCTTGGATATGTCTGATCGAGTTTTGTAATTATATCCATCTTTTGTGCGGGTGCCAGAGTTTAATGCCTTATTCAAAATATGTTCTTTTATTGAATAAGACCTAAAACTGACCAAAACTCTGCGAGGT
Organism: Lissotriton helveticus; assembly: GCF_964261635.1. Classification (NCBI taxonomy): domain Eukaryota; kingdom Metazoa; phylum Chordata; class Amphibia; order Caudata; family Salamandridae; genus Lissotriton; species Lissotriton helveticus. Next base: position 532,160,190 of record NC_136065.1, read on the forward strand.
TTTTTCTATCTTTGTTTAACCTAAATGGGTCTCTATGGACCCTCTGTATGTCCTCATCCAGATCTTTTTCATCTATATCCGGTATGAAATTTTTTAGGAGATTTACTACGTAAGGTCTGATATTTTGCCCTTTTTTGCCTTCCGGAATATTTATTAAACGTAGATTATTTCTCCTAGAGTTATTTTCTAGTATCTCAATTTTGTCTCTGAGCTCTCTCTCCGTTAATGAAACTTTGTCAATCTCACTCTGACAAAGCCTAACTTCGTCTCTAATTTGTTCAAGAGCCGTTTCAACCACTACCACTCTGTCTACCAAAGCATTAACCTTGATCTCAAGGGCCTCGCAAGCAGCCTGAATTCTTTCCTGTTTTTCTCAGACTTTGCGAATCACAATTTCATCTCCTTCAGCATTGACGCCACAAGATCACCGACATTACCCCCTTCAGGGGAAGCTATGTCTTGACCACTACCTTGGTTTTTGGATGGGTTACTTTGCTTTGAGGGTCCCTCAGGTTGTAGAGGCTCTTCGATTACTTCTTCCGTAGTAAGTTCTTTATCCTCTCCTAGATCAATTGTCATAAGGTCTTGATATTTATTTGGTGACTCCATTATAGTCAAGGATGGCAAAGACATCTCTTCAAGTGAACCACCTCTCAGCGCCGGCTTTTCCTGAATTTTAAAAAGGAACGCAATGAGGGAGTCACTTTTAGGTTTGGGTCCTTTTTTAATAGCTCTTTTCTTGCGGTTTTTGCTGTTCTGGTAGAGACCACTGCAGTGGTACCTCCCGTAATATTCTGGGCCCTCTTCTTCCTAGTAATATGTCTATCCTGTGGAATACTAGAAACCTCTTTTTGTTCCTGAAAAGTGACAGTGTCCTTTTCTGACAGATGAGTATCAGGCAGCAACGGGCTCGTTTTTTGGGAGACCTCTTCTGTGTAGTTTAGAGTGCTGTTTAGGGGGGTCAAAATAGGGTTGGAAACTTCCCCTGTTATAGATAATGCGGGTGACTTTGAAACAGACTTTGAAAAGGAAGGACCCCTCCTCTTACCTCAACCCTTTTTCCTAGTTGAATTCATGCAGGCGTTACTCCTTATCTCATCACTGGAAATTATTGGCTGGCTGCGTAAACCTGTTTGATAAACACGATTACTCAGTCTATTTGAGCTGTCTGGATTCAAAATGTCCAACTTATTTTGAGCAGTTTCTCTAAGAGGCCATACATAAAGTGAGCAAGCACCTGAGGACCCCAACAAACATTTAGGCAGATGAGAAGTTTTATAAGGGGCTCCCCTAAAAGTATGCCTTATTTTAGCCCTTCGCAGTTGCTGAAAGTTATAGGCTACCTCCCGCCAAAAAAAACCCCTTCTTGTTCCTTACTTGTAGATTCACATATCCAATATGTTCTGTGAGCGGTGATGCAAGCTGTGTTGCTGTCAAAAGATGTGCCTCTTGGGGAGCCAATCCAGATTCCGCCTTCCTCGTAGCTGCAACCTCAGCTACATCACAAAACTGCAGCCCCAGCAGCCTCCGTCCGCCCCTCATGCAGTACTGTGCAATGCCCAGAGAAAGTCCTGAGAAAGCTGGACGGGGGCCACCGAGATTCACAAACTCACTCCTCCCCCGCTCGGGAGCTTCTGAAAATCCTCACCGTCTTCGGCAGCGGCTGTCTCAGCTCGCCGCTAGATTCTCCGCCACACCCCACACCGCTCACTGTTCCACAAGCCCTGCAAGAGGATTCACCATCCTCGGTAAGAGAATAATCTTTTGTTTATTTGCTCAATTGAGCCTTGTTCGCCTCATCATTTGTGTCTGCTGCCTCTCAGATGCGGGACTCGCGGTCCGGATGTTCAACCGGCCTCCATGTTCTCCCTCCTCCGCCCAACAAAACGTACTAATTACCTAAATCTAAGACGCTACATAATAAAATATCCAGAGTGTAGTAAAAACAATACAGCTGCTTTTTCATTTTCTAAAAAAAAACATTATCCAATTATATACTGTCTTGTCAATGCAGTGTACCACAGATTATCACAAAGTTACAGCTGTATTCCATTGCCCAAAATATAACTAAAGTCTAGCTGTATTATTGTATTGTGCTACCCTTGCAACAAGCACGGTGTCGCAAGGGCAATGAAATACTTAAATCATATTTGCTCATCAATGCAAGGCCATCATGCATGGCCTTGAGTTGATTGGTAAATGTTTTGCATTACTCTGCACACCAATACCTAGATTGCTGCTAAATTTCTCATACATGCATACACCACTCCACTGTACTCCACTACACTATACACCACTCCAATCAACGGATTTCCAGTATATGTGGCGTAAACTCGAGTGTACTCCACTCCACTGTGTCACTCCAGTATATGTTATTACACCCTAGGCTGCTCAATTCTTTGCCACCCCACTGAACAAGACTCCACTCTACGCCATTAAACTCTATGCTATTGCACTGTATGCAACTCCATTTTACACCACTACACTATATGCTCTAAACTGTATGCTCCTCCACTCTATGCTGCTCCAGTCTATGCCACTCCTCTACTATAAGACTATAAGCTATTTCACTGTATAACATTCCATTCTATGAGTCCATTGTATTCTATTACACTGTATGCCACTCCACTGTATGCTACTGCACTCTATGCCACTCCATTCTATGGCACTTCACCCAATGCCACTTCATTCTATGCTGTTTCGTTGGACACCACTGCAATTTATGCCACTCCATTGTATGCTATTACGCTCTTCCCCACTCCACTGTGTACCACTCCAGTCTACCCCATTCCGCTGAACACCACTTCAAATATTCTCCTTCACTATACATAATTTCACTCTACACCACTGCACTCTATTACAATGTGCACAACTCCACTATATGCCAGGTCACTCTATGATATTATTCATTAACTGGTCACTCATTTTGAGGGACTAAATGGTTTAATGGCATTCAAGGACACACCACATATTTGATGCCTACCATCACAAACCAAGTATCTTCTTCTGAGATTTAATAAACCAACGAAGTGGATGTCAAGAGATTGCAATACCAAGGGTATAAGTGGATTTTTGTGAACATATTGAATGCTAAAATATTGACCTGCAACCATTTAATCAGCAAAGAACCAATATCCTGAGTGAAGACAACCATTGATTAAATCTTTTAGGTAGGATCAACTTTTTTGATTGGCATTTAAAAAACAAAAAGAACACATTCATGTATGAATTACATTAGCAGGTATGGACCAGATTGAGTATCGAGCCAACAGATTTTAGGAAATAACCATAAATGTACTCTTTGTCCTACACGTTTCAGTCTAAGATCTATTTGGGAGAAAAAAGAAAGGAGAGTTGACAAAACGAAGGGAAAACATGGGGGTTGTAAGAGGCTTCTATGTCAGAATATATCAGTTAGCAATATCAGTCCGACAAAAATATCACCTGACATCAATATCACATTCTAAATTATTTTACAAACATTGTATGATTGTGTGTAGATTTTCTATTATTAAATCCAATAATGCAATATGTATGTAAATATTTATGTCAGGCAGTATTTTGGCTATGGTTTCATATGGTCTGTGTAAGAAATTGGGTTATAGGTTGAGGGGGTGGACGCTTTGTACTAAACATTACTAATAATTTCAGCAGTTCAATAAGGCAAGACCTGAAAATAGAACATATATATTGAGGAAACCTGACCTCTACATAGCCAGGCACCATATGTTTAATTAACATTTAAAGTTTCCTATTCTTCTATTATTGTTAACGAACTTCTTTTTGGCTTAGAGAGAAAATAAAATACTTACGCCTGATCTGTAAAAGTGATATCTACAATTTTAGAAGGAAAACGTTCCGTTGACAATAAAATAGCTGCTTGCCATAATACAACATAAACATTATTTTTCTTTTTCTTCAACAATAAGGTACTGAATAATATATCATCTTGTTTTGTCAACAGAGCAACAGAATTTTCAGCACTCAGTGTATTTATTGAAAATGTGCCCAGGCATCTCCTCAGCCATGATCACTCCTGAACATTTTGTTTAAAAGATCCCTTTTTTCTCCTCAATAAGCTTACGCTCTGGCCAACTGCTGGTAACCATACTCCATACACCTATAGTAGCAGAAACAATGCATTAAGGGAATTTGGTTACCCAGTCTAAACAGAAACTGCAAATTTTATGTGCATCTAAATAAATATCACAAACCTTTTCTGTAAAGGGATATGTTTGTTGATTCTGCTCATAACAGACATCATTTGGTTTTATTATGAGCGTAACTTTTTAAATTAGAATGTCTACAGAGAAAACCAGATTTGGTGATTAAGGTTTCTACTATATGCTCCTAAAGCACGCACAAACGTGCCCCTACACTTAAGAGAATCCTCATCACTTCTGGAATTCTGCAAGAAGCTGAAGACCTGGCTTTTCCATTAGTCCCATAATGCCAGGATACCCTCCAAGGTGATAGTGTGTTCTATAAAATTGCATAATATAAATGAATTTGTAAAATATAAACAATAACTTTGTCACCTGTTCTGCCATGATATGAGGTTTAGACCTCGTGAGTTGTCTCTAATCAATGATGACCGATGAAACAGGAGTTACTGGGCCTATTGGGATTATGAGTATCTTGTGAACTGAGGGCCTACTCTGTTTTCTCTATGGAACTTTAAATGTTTAAAGCCGCTGAAATTCTCTTGTGAAAATGTATTTCCCATTCCAAATTAGACCCTCAGGCTCTAATTCCTAGGTGCTATTTTTTTTCTACATCTGAGAGGTGCTGTACCACCGTGGACTGGAATTACATGAATAGACTACTAGCTATTGATTGAACAATATTGTTAAGGTATGCAAACATGGAGGCGTGGCTTGGCGCCCGATGGTAATGGGTGAGCTCCGCTGAGGCTTCCGGAGACACTCCGTTTGCGGACGGTCTTTTCCTGACTGGACGGCATGCTGTCACATCGGAGCCTACCAGGACACTTTTTGGACGTTTGAATCTATTTTTTTCAGTTCCAGAGCGGATATTTTTATGCAGTAAGTCCCTCTGACGTTCCTCCGAGTGTGGCCGCCATTTTGCGATGTCGGTCGCATTCCGCCTTATGCACCTGCGCAACGAACCTCCTGCCTGACGGGGCTTTCTCTTCAGCTGCGACCTGTCTTCTTGCGCTGAACCTTGCCTCATAATTGGTTTGGTGACTCCTGGGCTCATTTCCCGCCTCAAGCACACAGCGACTTGCCACCATTCTGTCAGCATTTCCCCTCGCCATTGTGTGCCTCTTCGAACTTCCTCCTACTTGCTCTCGACGATGGCGCACAAGTATCTACACCAATAAGAACTGCTCCCTGCCCTAATATTTCTAGCTGCCCCTTTCCTGACCCTGCCGACGTCGTGGTGAGTGCTGGCTTTGACTTTGAGCAAGATGGTGCAACTTTGCTTTGGCGTTTATATCGGATAAGACTTTGGTGCTTTTAAATGTGCGAATAGCTGTCACCTCAACTATCTGCGCACTCTCCATGTAATTTGGGTGTTTTAAAGTCTTACAGCCAGAAGTATCTTTTGACCTAATTACGTATCTCCAGCTTCATGGTGAACTGTACATGTCTTTGGCCGAGAGCTACCAGTTCCCTTCAGTATGCGGCTCTCTGAGTTTCTCACGGATGTTTAATTTGGACACGTACCCAATAATAATGTCATACGGCTCAACGTGATGACACCACTTTTCTCAAGGTCTTGTCATACCTCCTAGCACTGGGATGTCTTCTGGTTTTCTTACTTACTTATGTTAAATGCCCAGCATTTCATGCAACCTTGCTGCTGGCGTGGTGAGTACAACCTCGTCCTTTGGCATGTTAGTACGCCCTTATCTTAAGAGCTCTTGATGGATAAGACTCTATATGTTCCAACTGCTTGGCGTGCAGCATATGCCTCAGTCTCAAGGCAACGTGCTTTATGCAGCTTCTCAAGTTCGTTTAATGCTGGTTATATATTTCCTGCAGTTTGACTTGCCTTTGTTTGCAGTCATATTTTTCATGTTTTTGAACTAACTTTCATCCTGCTAGCTTCCTATCTACGCCATATGCTTGGTTCTTCTGACCTCCTCTATTGGCAATAGTGGCTTCTTTCCCTACCCCAGAGAACCTCCTTATAACTTATACACATTTCCTTGTGACATTTTTCGCCTTACTGCAAGACAGCGCACGCTGTATGACTGATGTACCCTAGTTTATCTCTCTATGGGGAGGCTCAAGTCTATGTCACTCTTACCTTCTTCAATGACAAAGGTTGCCTTTGTGAAAAATTCTAAAGTATTTTCTGCCTTCTCTAAATTGGAGGATCCTCTCAAGTCTTTCTGGTTCGGACACAATCATGGAGTCCTCTCAGTCTGCTCCGGGGAAAACTAATGTCAAATGATTGAAGAAAGATCCTCCCTCGCCAATCAAACAGTCTGCGCCTATCTCAATGGAACTTTTGTTGGAGGAGATACGATCTTTTCGCCCCTTTCTGGAGGAAATCAGCTCCTTGCGTCCTTTTATGGAGGAAACTAATGCCAAGCTTCAAGTCCTTACTGACAATTGGTCGCAAATTGAAACAAGAGTATCCTAAGTTGAACATTCTGCTGCTTCGTTTCAGGAAACTTGCTCCAAGGTATCCCATCTCAATTCGCAGGTATGCACGCTCCAAAAGCAGGTGGAGGAGTTGGAAAATAGCTCTTGCTTCTTGGTCATGTTTTTCCTTTTTCCTAGTTACAATGTTATACTTTTTCGATAGTTACTCTCCTGTAGTTGTACTGTATTGATGTCGATTGTTGCTCCTGTTCTTCACCGACCTGCGTCTGTAATCTAATCCCTTGTCTTCCTTTCCCGCCTCCACAGGAATCCTCCCTCGTCTGATGTCTCTCTAGCTTCCTGCTCAGTTGACCTTGGATGTGTTGCCTTACCTGTGTGGCTCCATCCTGTAGGTATGTTCTCCTTATGTTTCTCCCTTTTGTCCTTCTCCTTGTTCAGTTTTCTCCCTTTTCAATTTTTTCTTCCTCTTCTTTACATGGGTGACACTTCTCTTCCCATCATACTTTCTCAACAATTTTTCCTTGCTTCATTCATCCCAATGTTTCTCCTTCCTCTCTTTTTTCTCTCTGTCTTTTCCTTTCCTTCTCTCATTTTCCACTTGAAACTTCCTTCTTCTTCTTTTTCTTCGTTTCTACAGAACACTCATTTTTCGTACCTCCATTATTTTTTCATGGTTATTTTTCTCCAGTTTTGTCTTCTTGATAACCACTGTTTCATTTACATGCAATGTCATTGAATATAATCTCATGGAATGTTAAGGGTATCAATTCTCCAATTAAGCGCCAACGTATTTTGTCCCATCTAGCCAAGTTGAATGTTGATGTGGCTTTTTTGCAGGAGACTCACCTCTCGGACAATGAATCTGCCAAACTTAAAAGAGGTTGGGTGGGTGAGGTGTTTTACTCACATGGTGATGGTAAGCGCAATGGTGTGGCAATCTTATGTCGTAAGTCGCTTCCCCTTACGCTTATTTCCCAGGAATCGGATGCTAACGGCAGATGGGCTTATGTCAAGTTATCCCTTAAAGGTGTCCCAATCTCTTTTCTTAATGTTTATGCTCCAACCGGGGGTGAGCCTCTCTTCTGGGCTGAGCTTTCTCAACATATTACTAAATTTATGGATGATAACTTTGTCCTTGCTGGCGATTGCAACCATCCCTTGGATCCTTTTGTGGACAGGCACTCAGCTGCTCACTACGGGGCATATTATCAAGGACAGGCGATACATTATCGCCGCTTTTATCGGCAGGAAACTGCAGATAAAGCGGCGATAATGGCCTTGATAATATGCTCTATGAATTCCAATCAAAGCCCATGTTAGATGTGAACACATCGGACCAATTTCAGCAGTATTGAGAGTCTGAGCAATATGATGGGAAACAAAAATGTAGTCAATTCGTGACTGGGAATGGTGTAAGGGATAATAAAAAGTGAACTCTTTTAAAGTTGGATTGCAAAGAGGCCATGCATCGATAAGCTTATGTTGGGAAATGGTTTAGGTAAAGAGCTTATGGGATTTATTAGGGATGTAGGGGCATATTATCAAGGATAGGCGATACATTATCGCTGCTTTTATCAGCAGGAAACTGCAGATAAAGCGGCGATAATGACCTTGATAATATGCTCTATGATTTCCAATCGAAGCCCATGTTAGATGTGAAGGGCCGCTACATAACTGACAATACTAGATTACTGTTTAACATTTTGTCTAAATCCTCATGTCTACAGCATTCTCTTGCAGCGATCGCCCTGGATGCAGAAAAGGCGTTCGATAGGGTCGAATGGACCTACCTTTTCCACACTCTAGACTGGTTTGGCTTTGGTCCCAAATTTATTTCCCTGATCTCCCTCTTGTACTCCGGCCCACGCGCGGCGGTCTGTGCAATGGTAAGGTTTCCCCTTTCTTTGACCTTGGCAGAGGGGTTCGTCAGGGCTGTCCCCTTTCTCCTTTTCTTATTAACTTGGCATTGGAGCCCTTCTTGTCCAAACTTCGCCAAAACCCCAATATCCATGGTTTTCAGACTGCGAACTCCCACATTAAACTTGCTGCTTACGCAGATGATATTTTGCTCTTCGTCTCTAATCCTACAGATTCCATCCCTGCTTTTCTGGAGGAAGTGCGGAAATATTCTCACATTTCTGGCTATAAACTTAACAATGATAAATGCGAGATCCTGCCCCTTACAAAATTCACATTTAAACCTGACTTTAGTGCTTCCAACTTCACCTGGAGTCCTTCCCACATTAAGTATTTAGGTTTACACATTACCCCTTCCATCCCTACCACTATTTCTCTCTGCCTTACTAAATGTATTAAAAACAATATCGTATTTAGCAACTAGGTAGCACCCTCTCTATTTATCATGGTGGGGCCGTCTTGACACTATCAAAATGATGTTATCCCCTATATAATCTATACCATCTCCAACGTTCCTGTGCCTATTCCCTCCAAATTCTTTAAGAAGAGTAACACAGTCTTATCCTCCTTCTTGTTGAACAACAAAAAACCTAGAATGTCCCTTGCTAGATTGATTCGTCCTGCTTCAGAAGGTGGAGTGAATTTTCCAGACTTTCCCGCCTACCAGAAAGCCTTTTTGTTGCGCCAAGCTTCCTTTTGGCTGCAAGACCCCACCTCTCCCTGTCCCCTATGGGCTAAGGTTGGGCGCCTTTTCCTTTCCCCCTTTTCTTTTGCTGAATATATTTCTTTTTCTCGGAAGCCTCCTTCGATCTCATCCTCCATCCATAAGTTCACCACCAAGCTTCTCCTTTCCTCTAAACCCACCGCTCCCACCACCGTTGCTAATTTTCTTTCTTCCACCATTTGGCATAATATTCATCTCCTAATCCACAACAAGCCCTTTTACTGGAAATCCTGGAGGCATAAAGGGTTAATTTGGGTATCGCAACTGTTTTCACGTTCAACCCTTATGCCTTTCTCGACTCTCTGCTCTTTCTTTGATTTGCCCCCATCTTTTGCTGCTAAATACCTTTTACTTAAAACAGCAGTACTGACTACGTACAACCTGCTTCTGCAAGCGCAGACACCTCCTTCTACCTCCTCATCCACTACACGACTTCACTCTCTCCTACGCACTGCTCCCAAGGCTTCTACTATTTACAAGTACCTTCATGCCCATGAGTCCACTAGAGCCAAGTCTAGGGGGGAGGAGCAATGGGAGCACGACTTAGATACTTCCTGGTCCGTATCCATGTGGGACAAGTTATGGATTAAGGTTTGTAAATCGTCCAGAGCGGCGTCCCTAACACAGTCTCTATTCTTCCTTTACAATAGGTTGCTATACACGCCCTCTGTCCTTAACAAGTGATTTCCAACTTCCCCAGATGTTTGCTGGTCTTGCTCTTCTCCGAACGGGACCTTATTCCATATGCTGTTTCTTTATAAACCCATACATGACTTTTGGATACAGGTTTGGGTTCAAATTAATGTAATTTTCGATACTCATATTATTTTTTCTCCTACTCACGTTTTCTTGGGAAGCCTCTCGCCTTGCTGGGACGATATTGATTGTGATGTTCGTATTGTTGATTTATTGCTAGCTGTTGCGTTCCAACAGATAACTATTAATTGGAAGGCTTCAACTAACATCTCCTTCAAGGCTTGGTGGTATAATGTTTGTCATAACCATAGGCTTGATAATGCTTTTGTTTTTCCTCTTCACATGGCCACGAAACGTGCAGAACTATGGCTCCCTGTTACACTGTATTTAGATAATTGTGCTCTCCGCTTCTTTTGTCCAAAGCCATCCCAACAAGAGGTTCCTAAGCCACCCTGAATACCCTTTTCATTTCCTTTTACTTTCCTTACCATTTGTTATTTGAACTTTTTTTTTCTTCCTGTTTGCTTATAAACCCATGGTATTATCTCTGTCATATTTATTGCCCATGATTTACCCATGTTATTGAATTTGCTATATTATTTTTTCTCTGATTGATCTTGTTTTCCCCTCCCCTTCTTTTAGTTGTCCCTCAATTTTCTGTATATTGTTCTTTGATACCTTGCATTTTGACTAATAAAGTCTTTTTTTAACTTAAAAAAAAGGTAAGCAAACATGGCACACTGTATGAAAATGTTCTGCAAGTGGGTCTGTTGCCTCAGTCGAATGCCGGGACGGAAACCGGTGTACTGCGTGGATAATGGCGGCCAAATATGCCCGCAGTAGATCCAGTTGCAGGGTCCGCTGGCTGTAGAGCAACATTCCCCTGATGTACTTGGGGTCTCTGAGCAGCGCAGCGCTTACTCAGACTGCCCTGTGCCCCGCTGACAGGCTACGACGATGTCGCTGCGAGACAAGCCTTGAAGTGAGCAGGGGCCTTTGGAGTACTGCTGGGACTGTGTAGCTGTGACTGCAAGGCGTGGAGGCAGACTGGAGCTGGAGATATCCTACTGAGGCCCCTGGTGGGCCCAACAACGATGCGGCGGAGGCAGGAGCTGAGTGCAGTGAGTGGGGACACTGCCTGGCCTGGGCTTGCGGCTGCGGATGCAGGCCCAGGTGCGGGGTGGTGGCCCGCGAGCTGCAGAAGGTGAAAGCGGCTCATTAGACCCTGAGGACTGTGGGCCGGACCACACAAATGGCACAAAGTGGTCTGGTGCACCTGCTTTCTTAGAGCATGCAGAGTGAAGCGTAACTAGGCAGCGATATAAATGTGGAGGCTGCTGGAACTGGGGGGTAGGTGTGTGGGGGACAGGCGGTGGCCCGCTTCTCCTCAGTTGTGACTTTAATTGCCCCCTTAGCCAGTTGTGGTGAACTCTCTCCCGGTGATCACCAGTCGCCCTTTCCCCGACACTGCAGTCATAACTAGGGTATTGGCACAGGTGCCTGTATAATAGCTCCTTTTACCCAGCACAATCACACAAGTGTGGGGCAGGCTGGAGGAGGCCTACGTTATTGTTATTGTTATTGTTATGTTGGATTTATATCGGGCCAAATCACCTGCAGGTCTCTAGGCGCTCGGAAATCGGTGAAATTCATACAATAACTATATACAACACAGAGAGGTAATGCAACAGCCAGCCTACATTGCACCCAGGACCTTTCCAAACAGCAATGTCTTTAAGGACTTTCTAAACCGCAGGAGATTCACCTCTCTGCGTAGCCCCTCCGGCATCTTTTTCCATGGCTGAGGGACCAACACAGAGAAGGCTCTCCCTCCCTTGGTTACAAGTTTGTACCGAGGGCAGATCATCAACTGAGAATCAGAAGATCTGAGTGTTCTTTTTGGGCTATACACTTCCAGACGGTCTCTGATATAAGCAGGTGCATGGCCATAAATTGCCTTATGGGCCGTGCATAGACTCTTAAACTCTACCCTCTCTTTTATGGGGAGCCAATGTAAGCTCTGTAATAAGGGAGAGGCCTTGGTCCTTCTGGGGAGTCTAACACAACCTGCAATCTATTAGTCAGAGTTTTAGGGAGGCCTAAATAAAGGGCATTCCCATAATCTAATATTGAGATAATGGTCGCTGCTACAATTGTTCGCAACATGGACTGAGAAAGAACGGGGGCTAGCTTACGTCACTGCCTGATGTTATTTGTGCAGCTCCCAACAACAGAGGAGATTTGGCTGCCCATTGACAAATCACAATCCAGCTTAATCCCCAAGCTCTTTACATTTGCGCTCGGCTTCGGAGTTGGACCTAACTCCTGTGGCCAATAAAGATCGCTCCAAGGTGAGGTGGTAGATGGAATTACCAATACCTCGGTCTTATCCGGATTGATCTTCAGCAGATTTCCGGTCATCCACCCGACCGTGTACCTCAAGATATTCTGCGCTTGGGACTGCGCGGCCTCAGTGTTATCGATACTCAGTACAAGCTGAGTATCATCAGCGTAATTAAAAACTCTGCAGCCCATACTGGCCAGAGATGCAATCAGAGGTTGAAGATAAAGATTGAACAGTAGTGGGGACAATGCGGAGCCCTGAGGCACCCCACACTCTAAAGTCCCCACATCTGATGTCAAATCCCCCAGTTGTATCCTCTGTGTCCTTCCCAAAAGAAAGGATTTCAGCCAATTAAAGGCCACGCCTTTAACCCCGAAGTTATTCAGTCTTTCCAGGAGCAGGGCATGGCTGACAGTATCGAACGCCGCTGACAGATCTAAAAGAATCAGGGCGCTCGGTTTCTTAATATCAGCCATGCCTCTTAATTCATCCAGCACCGAGAGCATCACCAACTCGGTGCTGTGGTGCGCTCGAAACCCTGCCTGTCGCTCGTGGAGTAGACAATGAGACTCCACATGAAGGGATAGAAACTTCAGGACGTGCTGTTCTAGAATCTTAGAAAGAAAGGGCAGCTGGGAGATTGGTCTATAGTTCTTCAAGACCGCAGGATCCGCACCGGGTTTCTTCAACAGGGGCCTAACTCGCGCTTCCTTAAATTCAACAGGCAGATACCCCGTTTCTAGTGATCTATTAAGGAGAGAAATAATACGCTCCTCCAAAATGGGGCGTGCCACGCGAAATACACTAGGGGGGCACGGATCAGCTGGGGAGCCAGATTTAGTTCTACCCATCAATTGCTCCAAACTCAACGCATCTGTCTCTGGGAACTCCATGATAGTACAATCCGTGGAAATATGGGGGTCAAAGTGTAGAACAAGCCCATTCACCGTGTTACTTTTTATTTCCGAGATGATGTTCTCCACTTTTTCTAGGAAATATCCCTGAAAGGTATTACAATTTATAGTAATTTCTGAGCTTTCCGGTTTCTTGCTCAGCTCGGATAAGATTTTAAAAGTCTCTTTCTGGATGTTCCCAGCCTTGTTTAAGCGAGACTCATAATGCTCCGCCTTTGCTTGCAATATACGTTTTTTATACCCATAAAGGGAGGCTTTATACTGATCCCTAGCTATGTCATGTTTAGTTTTCCTCCAGGATCCCTCCGAAGCCCGGAGCTTCCGTTTGTGCTCCCTCAGGAGTGGGGTGAACCATGGAGCTCCTTTGCCTGGTCCTTTGATGAGCTGTGTCCTTTCAGGTGCTATCTGATCGATAGCTTGACCCAGGCTCCACGTTAAATCCGTGTATTCCAGGTCCAAGTTGCTTCCAGCACCAAAAGGTCGGGCCACTTTCGGAAATGTCTCGGTCAGGGATTTTAAATCAACCTCATTCCATTTACAGATTTTCCTAGCTCCCCGAGACAAGTGACTTAAATGGCCATCAATATGGACTTCACAGTTCACTAAATAATGATCGGTCCATATACATGGTAGAACATCTCTGAGAATCATGTTTGGATCTGAGGTCCACACAAGATCAAGGGTATGACCCTTGATGTGTGTGGGTACTTCCACAAGTAGTTTGAAGCTCAAAGAGGACATTATAGTATCCAGTTGGCGTGTAGCCAATTCCTTATGAGGATTTTCCCAGTGTAGATTAAAATCTCCAGCTACCACGATTTTTTTGTATCTCGTGCAAAGGTCAGACATAATGGGGGCAAACAGATCATTGAATAGTGGGGTAGAATTAGGTGGACGGTAGACCGACAAGACTACCAAACAAGAATTATTCAAGGTGATCTTTACCCCTAACAGGTCGGATAGATCCACTGTTTCTGACAGTAATCTTCCTACTGACAGATTCTTTTTAAATAGGATCGCTACACCTCCCCCCGTGCACTTCCTGCACGATTATGCCATATCGCGTCGTAGTTAATTGGGAGAGCCGCAATGATATCTGGCATGGAGTTATCACTCATCCAGGTCTCTGTTAGAGTCAGGACATCAATATCATTATCCTGAAGCAGGGTAAAAATCTCCACATAATGTTTATGAAGCGACCTAGTATTTAGGCTAGCTAACTTTAACAGAGAGGACTGGGCTCTAGGCTTACCATTGTAAGGACTTTTAATGGCATACTTATTCAGCTTTGCTAAAACTGCAGGATCTGATGGCTGCTCACCATTATCAAGTTGGAACAGCTCCTCCGACGAGTAAACTAGCCGATGGCCAGAAGTCCTGGCCCCGGAGCCCGTCCATGCGCGGACGGGCGCAGACGGGCTGGACTCTGGCGTGACTCCGGCGATGCTCTGGCGAGCCCGCAGCGCATGACCGCTGCGCGTCAGCATGACCGGTTTGAGTACCGGTCTAGCGTCCTTGTGACGACTAGACCGTGCAAAGCTTCTGGGCCATTCACCTCCCACCCAAGATGTCCGCTGCAGTGCTACTCGAGGGAGAAAAGGACCCGCTCCAAACACGGTGTATTTCAGATTTTATAGTGCAAGTAAGTGGCCGATTTAAAAGCAGGGTAGAAGGCAGAAATTAACACAAAACAAAAATGACAAAAAGGGGATTTTAAAAAAAAGCTTGCAATAGCTCCTGTAATATCGTCCCTATGAGCGCGCTACGCTCTGCGCTGCTCCTTGTGATTGCAGAGTAATTTCCAGTGGCAGGCCGTCTAGTTTACCCGGTTTAAGTACCGGTCTAGCGTCCTTGTGACGACTAGACCGTGCGAAGCTTCTGGGCCATTCACCCCCCCACCCAAGATGTCCGCCGCAGTGCTACTCGAGGGAGAAAAGGACCCGCACCAAACACGGTGTATTTCAGATTTTATAGTGCAAGTAAGTGGCCGATTTAAAAGCAGGGTAGAAGGCAGAAATTAACACAAAACAAAAATGACAAAACGGGGATTTAAAAAAAAAGCTTGCAATAGCTCCTGTAATATCGTCCCTATGAGCGCGCTACGCTCTGCGCTGCTCCTTGTGATTGCAGAGTAATTTCCAGTGGCAGGCCGCCTAGTTTACCCGGTTTAAGTACCGGTCTAGCGTCCTTGTGACGACTAGACCGTGCGAAGCTTCTGGGCCATTCACCCCCCACCCAAGATGTCCGCCGCAGTGCTACTCGAGGGAGAAAAGGACCCGCACCAAACACGATGTATTTCAGATTTTATAGTGCAAGTAAGTGGCAGATTTAAAAGCAGGGTAGAAGGCAGAAATTAACACAAAACAAAAATGACAAAACGGGGATTTAAAAAAAAAGCTTGCAATAGCTCCTGTAATATCGTCCCTATGAGTGCGCTACGCTCTGCGCTGCTCCTTGTGATTGCAGAGTAATTGTGTACGCGTAAGTGTACGCAGTTGCAGCGGTCCAAGATGAGCAGGTCTACAATAACTGATAAATTGCTTCGCTGAACGCTCGCAAGGAGAGCAGTCAAAATATCGAAAATAAAATATCGACCTACATTAATATCGAGGTGACAATATCGAAGGCATAGAATATCGACCCTAAGGTAAGTAATATTGAGTTTTTTTATATCGATGTAAATAAAATCGAAGTTAATAAAATCGATATCAAATATATCAATGTTACTAATATCGATGTTATGAATATCGATATTTATATTATTGTAATGTATTTTATTATGTATTGAGGGGCACATTATGATGGAGGATTTTCCACATCCTCCGGGCCGGCGGAAGCCACCGCCGGCCCGGCGGATGCAGAAAATCCTCTGTGGACCCACCAAAGACCCACCGCCAGATTAGAATGGCTGGTGGGTCCTGGTTTAAGTCTGCTGCTTTTCTGCCGCCGGCTTACAACCGCGGCGGAAAAGGACTAATATGGTGGCGGTGTCTCTCAGACACCGCCAGCCATATTAGGATGTCTGAATTTCAATGCCTTTACACAGCGGCATGTCCGCCGTGCAAAGGCATACGGATTCTTGTTTGGGGGCCCGTTGCGGGCCCCCAGGGGTGAAGGGGAGGCGTGGGGGATGCACATGGGGGGTACCTATGGTACCGCGCGGTGCCTGCCGCTTTGTGCATGCAAATGCACAGCTTTCATTTTTACCATTGCGGCGGATGCAGCTTGAAGCCGCACCCGCTGCAATGGTAAAAATAGAGGATGTGACCACCAGGGTGGCGGTCACATCCTAATTGCACAGGACGGAACTCCGCAGGCAATGCGAGGTTCCCTCCTACTCTATGGTGGCGGACGGACTCAGGTCCGTCCGCCATCATAATCGGCCCCTATATGTGAATGTGTTATATGTGTTTTGTTAAGTGTTCTACTTGTTTTAAAATATATGTATACAATTTGTATTTGTTAATAAAAAAAAATTACGTTATTTTTGTTTTTTAGTACCGTAGCGGGTTGTGGGTTTATAGGGGAATTGGGTGGGAAGTAATTTAATTGTAATCAAGCAATAATTTATTTTCAATAATTGGTATTGATATTATATTATTATTAATGAATTACGAATTGTTAATTATTTGTTAATAATTGGTCATTAATTTAATTTTTTCTACATGATTAATTGATAATTATGTAAAGTGTATTATTTTATTATTGGAGTGTGTTGTGCGTTTATAGGGGAATAGTGTTGGAAGTAATTGAAATCTAATTAAGTCATTGTTAAATGTATTGTTGGGTATTGATAATTAATTTATTGGACATTAATTATTAATTGGTAATTATTTTAAAATATAATTTTTTGGTTATGAAAATTAATTTGTTGCTGTTTTATCATTATTTGGTAATTAAATATTATTTTTGATTAATTTAATTAACACATTAATAAGTAATTAATAATTGGTAATTAATGTGTAATAATAATTATTTTTGGTATAAAAATCATTTAATTGTTCAATACTTGTTAATTGATAATTAAGTTTTAATAATTTATATGTCTTTGTTACTACACATTTTTTATTGTTCAATATTTATTATTTGGTAATTAAAATGTATTGATTATTATGTATTGTTATTTGTTAATAATTTATCTTAATTAATTATTCATTGGTAAATATATTTTTGATAATTATTTATTGGTATTTGTAAATAGTTTAGAGTTATTTAATAATTAGTTCCTAATTATTTTTAAAAAATATTTTATTTATGTAATTTTTACCCCCAATGCTATCCAACACTTTCCCAACTGTTGCACTCACTGGAGTGGGTATAGTAATTTTTACCCCTATGCTATCCAACACTTTCCCTACTGTTGTACTCACTGGAGTGGGAATAGTAGTTTTAAGCCCTACACTATCCAACATTTTCATTAATGTTGTCTTTTTTTGTTGGAATAGTAGTTTTATCCCCTCTGCTATTTAATATTATTTGTATCATTTTAGTCAATATAGTATATAATTCATTTTAAAAATATTAAAAGTAAATTCAACTTTTTTTAAATTGTTATACATAATTATTTGATTTTTATTTATGTTATTGTTTTATGTGTATAGATGTATTTGTAATTTATAATATTTTTTAATAATTTATAAGTAATAAATATAATTATTAAAACTGATTATTACGTAATTATATATAATGTATATTATATGTATTTTTTAAATGATGTTTTATTCAATTATATATATTACTTATTATTTGAAACATTATAAAATATTTGTAACTATGTTAATTTTATTTATATTTATTATTTAGTTTAATTACATATTTTCGTAACGAAAAGAAACAATATTTTTAATAACAATATCTTTTTTACATCAGTATTTTTTTCGATATTTTTGTGCTGACCATGTTGTAGATAGAATATCGATATTCTTGACATCCATATTCATGCTCCGATATTTTTGTTGGTTGATTTTTTGACCTTTGATATTTCGGCAGTGATCCTCTGTCAATGGGGAAGACAGATAAGTTCCAACTTCGCCTCACGTTCGACATGCAGAAGCCCAGTAGGTCGCAACTCAGATTCAGAAGAGGACGCTCAAGGGGAGACACCCCCATCACTTGAAATGACGCTCTTGTCACTGCAGCATAGCCTTCAATCTATTGAAGGGAATATGGCCGCACCGAATCATAGACTGGATTATATGTCCTCACAGCTTGAGAAGCAAAGCACGCAAATGGGGGAAGTCGAGCAGAGGGTTTCCCCCACGGAGGATGGCCTCAGTAAAGTGTCAGGCAAGACTCTAAGGGGTCGATTAGAATGGCGGACGGACTTAGTCTGTCCGCCATCCTGTCTGGGGCAGGGACCGTCCGCCTCAAGGGCGGAGGTACCGTGCCCCGAATTAGGATGCACCCGCCCCACATTTTTAACATTGCGGCCGACGGTGCTGTAAGCACCGTCCGCCGCAATGTCAAAAATGCATGTTGTGCGTTTCACAGCACAACATGACAGGTGCCTGCCATGTTGTACTGTGAAACGCAGGGGGTACCATAGGTACCCCCCATGTTCACCCCCCACGCCCCCTTCACCCTGGGGGCCCACAACGGGCCCCCAAAGCAACACCCGTATGCCTTTCCGTGGCGGCATTTCCGCCATGGAAAGGCATTCCCCAAAGCCCATCCTAATATGGCTGGCGGTGTCTGATAAACAGCGCCACCACATTAGAGCTTTTCCGCCACGGTCGCAAGCTGACCGCGGCGGAACAGCGGCGGACGGTATTTCTGTCCGCCGCAGTCGCCCCACCATTGTAATATGGCGGGGGGGAAATTGGTGGCGGACGGACACGGATGGCGGACGGCCTGCCTGGCGGTGGCAATCCGTCCGCCATCCTCATCGGCCCCTTAATATGGAGAAGGTGCTAGCACTTATACAAGCAAAGAATGAGGACTTGAAGGCCAGGTCACATTGCAACAATATCAGAATCAAGGGCCTGCCGGAGTCCACCAACACAGACAAGATGGAGACCTATGTAGAGACCTTATTGAGAGACAGCTTCGGCTCAGAAAACCTATCCTCCATGTTCATCGTCAAGCGTGCCCAATGCTTCTTGGCTGCGAGACCGGTCCCTGGTGCAGCAGCGCACCCTATCATCGCAAGCCTTTAAAATTATAGAGACAGTGATAACATCCTAAGAATGGCTAGAGAAATGGGCCCGATCTCATACCAGGGGAACTCATTAGCATTCTTTCCAGAGTTCACAGTCACGGTGGAGGCAGCGAGAAGGGAATTTGGCACAGTGAAGAAGCTACTGAAGTCGGAGGGCATTCCGTATGCCATGCTGTACCCTGCTCATCTAAGAAGGCCAGGAAGGGAACTTTAAAATCTTCACCAACCCCAAAATGGCAAATTAACATATGAAACAGCTCAAAAGGAGAGGGTGGGAAGGCCTGAATGATCCAGACGAGGAGGAGCAATTTTATATGAAACTGTGACTTGGCCTTTGCTGTGTCACACACTTGTGAGGGGGAGAGGGTTTTGAATAATGGCAAAGTGCATTAATTGTTCGGGCGCTGATTTGGGTCTCCCCGTTGCGCCTTAAGAAGAGGACTGCCCAGATGCACAACATCTAAACGTATGCCTATAAGTTAAAATGCTTGTTGTAGACCTGATCAGCCACCTCCTGCTTTGGTAGGAGGCTAGTCGCACTCTGTTGCCCCCCAAATGGGAGAACCCCACATGTTGCAAATGTTTTTTTGTATTTTAGTGAGTTGGGGGTTCTGAAGTGGGTGTGGGGAAGAGGAGAGGAGGGGTGGAGTTGTTTGGAACTTTGCACTAACATGGCAACTGAATCAGCACAGCATATCTTCAAAGAAGGGCATTTTCAAGGCATGCAAAATACGCATTGGGGCAGTACGGTTGGTAATATAACATTTCTCACCGGGAATGTACATGGCCTTAATAACCCCAAAAATATATGATCTGATATAGATTATCTGGATACACTTGATGTGCAGATTGCATTTTTGGAAGAGACATACCTAACAAAGATTTCAGAGAAACATGTGGAAGCATGTTGGGCGGGGTGTGGGTGGCTTCTTCTTATTCTTCCTATTTCAGGGGAGTGATGATCCTCATTACGAAGGGCATTCCGTTCACACTAATTAGCACAGAGACGGATGACCAGGGCAGGGTGGCGATGCTTTTGGGCAACCTGGTTCAAGTGAAGGTTCTACTGGTAAATGTGTATGGTCCCAATGTGGAGGATTCTGCCTTCTTCGTAGATGTGTGGCGTTGAATCTCTATGCATCCAAATGTGGAGATAATCTGGGATGTTTGTTTAGATGTGAGTATGGATAGATCTGTCCCTGTGGCAGCACGAAGAAGTTTGTATTCGTGCACAGGCTGGTGTCATGAAAGACTTGAGGCATTTAATATGCAAGTTGGCTACTGACAACTCCGCTCTCGAGCGGGAGTATGAGCAGAACCCGGCACCTGAAATACTCATTGCGATCCGAAACCTTGTGACCGAACATAATCAAAAGGTCGTCCAAGAGCTCATGCACAGATCACGAAGGAGCATTGCAGGGTACTATGGCAAAGGGGGAGGCCTAGCCGCTCACTGTCCCAGAAATTGGCCGCACCCAGGGGCCAGTACTGCATCACCGAAATTGTAGATAGTGAGGGCGTAGCACAACACAATATGACAGAGATTAGCAAGGTGGTACTGGATTTCTACTCCACACTATGTGGAGAGACAGAGCAGATGCCCACAGACGAGATACACATATATTTTGATGACATTGCTCCAGAGTGGTTGGCAAGGGGTCAGAGGGAGTATCTTATGCGGCCCTTTGATGTAGAGGATGTCAAGATGGCTATAATGTCCCTCTCCACGTGTAAGGCAGCTGGTTTAGATGGGCTCCTGAGTGACTTTTACAAGGCCTACATTATTAGAGGTCTTTGCGGAGGCATACGATAATGGGAAATTGCCCCCCACTCTCAGACAGGCACTCATAGTTACCCTGCTCAAACCCGATAGGTGGCAAATAAATGTGATTCGTACCGCCTCTTTCCCTTATCAATCAATCAATCAACCAATCAATCAATCAGGGGTTTTTATAGTGCACTACTCAACCATGAGTGTTTCAAGGCACTGATGGGGGGTAGGGGGCAGCTAGGGATCAGTCAAAGAGCCAGGTTGTGAGGTCCTTCCTGTAGGTGTGAAGGGTTGGGGAGCATCTGATGTTCACGGGGAGCTCAGTCCAGGTCTTGGCTGCGATGTAGGAGAAGGCTCTCCTGCCTGTTCCGTTTCTGCGGATGCGGTGACCTCCACCAGGGCGAGGTCGGTAGAGCGGAGGTTCCTCTTGGGTACGTGGAAGAATACTTTCTCATTGAGGTATTTGGGTCTGATGTTGTAGAGGGATTTGTAGGTGTGGGTGAGGAGCTTGAAAGTGACCCTTTTCTCGATGGGGAGCCAGTGTAGGTCTTGTAGGTGTTGAGTCATGTGTTTGTGATGCGGAGTTCCAAGGATGAGTCTGGCAGCAGGGTTCTGGATGGTCCAGTCTGCTGGTTATGAGTGCATGGGTGATTGTCTTTCTGCAGTCAGGGGGATCCAATTGAAGGTCTTACGTAGGATACGCAGGCAATTGAAGCTAGTGGAGGTAACGGCGTTGATCTGGCGGTTCATGGTGAGGGAAGAGTCAAGGATGATGCAGAGGTTGCGTGCATGGTAAGTAGGAGTGTGTGGATTCCCAAGTGCAGAGGGCCACCAGGTGCTGTCCCAGGCAGAGTTGCAGGATCCGAGGATGAGGACCTTTGTCTTCGCTGAGTTGAAATTCAAGCAGCTGTCTATCATCCAGGCTGCCACGTTCTTCATTCCTACCTGGAAGCAGAGTCCGGCTGTCTTCAGGATTCTTCTTGAGTGAGAAGATGAGCTAGATGTCGTCGGCATAAGATACAATGCTGAGCCCATGCTGTCTGACGATTGCGGTGATTTATTATCAATATAGATGCCAAAATACTGGCAAATATGATTGCTGAAAGGCTACATCCGCTGGTGCATAAATTAATTCTTCCGGATCAATCAGGGTTTGTACCCACTAGATCGACGATGCATAACTTGTGTACTATTTTTGCAATGTTGCACTATTTCGAACGGGATTTTCAAGCAGTTGCCGTGCTGCTTCATGCAGAGAAAGCGTTCGACTCCTTGTAGTGGGAGTATATGCTCACTGTTCTGTTGTGCATGGGCATGCCATAGTTTTCTCTTCAGTGGATTGAACTGCTATATAATGAGCCAGTGGCTCGGATGAGTGTAAATGGTTCAGTCTCCAATGCGTTCCCGATTAAAAGGGGCACGAGGCAAGGATGTCCCTTGTCGCCAATGCTTTTTTCACTCACTTTGGAGCCATTGGCTTTTAAACTCTGCCAAAAGCATGCACAAGCAGCGCTGCAATTCCGGCAGCGACCCCTAGAGGTCTCACTATATGCAGACGATATGCTGCTTTATTTTCTTGAGCCTGCTACACACCTCCCGGCAGTGCTGCGTGAATATGTTAAATTCAAACAATACTCCGGACAGGGGATAAATTAGACGAAGTCAACAATTTTCCCACTGATGGGTGGCACCCAAGAAATAGAGCTGGATTTCTTACTGTCGTAGTCAACCAACCCTGTGAAGTACTTGGAGGTATGGCTGCATAGGGAACCTGATAAGTCACTTTTCCATGAACTATGGCCGAGCCATCATGCAGATCGCTGAGCAAGTGGCACAGTGGGCGAAATTGCCTCTCTCGCTGGCTGACAGGATTGCGGTGAGAAAACATGACGATACTGCTCAAACTCTTATACCTGTTTGTAAATGTCCCCATTCTTCTGAATGTCGCATTCTTTCATACACTTCAGTTGGCCATACTGACCCTTGTTTGGGGGGGCAAGAAACCTTGTTGCAGCTGGAGTGCAATTACTCAACCATTCGAACGAAGAGGGTTTGAGGCCCCCGATATGCAGTTATACTATGTGAGCGCACAGGCGCAATTCCTGCATTATTGGTACTTCCTGCAGCGGTACCTGCCATACACGTCAATTGAAGCGGATACAGTGCACCCGGTCCCTTTGGTGGTGACAGTGGTGTTGGGTGGGGGCGGTGCTTCGAGAGCTGAAATAAATATGGTAAGCTGCACTGCCTGGGCATGGAAGGCTCTGGCTAAGAGGGTGCAGCTGCCCTATTTGTATGCCCCAGTGCTGCCACTAGCTTCTCATCCGGACATCTTGGCAACCCATGAGCAGACAGCCCTACAGGCACTATGGGCGGTAGGGATCAAACAGTTGGGAGATATGTACAAGAATGGCCGCTGCAGGCGGTGCTAATGTGAGAGGAACGTAGCGGTCTGATAACTAAACTATATTATGCATCTATGAGAGGGAATGAAATCACTGAACACCCTTCACATACCAAGTGGAATGAGGTTCTTGAAGCCCTAATGTTGCAGGTACATTGGCAGTATTGGTATGAGTTGACTGTCGGATGAACAGCGAACTGCAATCTCTGCATCATCCACTTTAAGTACTTGCACCAACTATATTATGCACTGAGCCAATTACAAAAGTATGGTTTGCAGGAGAACGCACGCTGTGTGAGATGTGGGCAGGATGATGCAGACTTCATGCATCTTGCATAAAGCTGCATTAGAATGTTGGCATTCTGGAACCATGTTATAAAAGTGCTCACTGAGGTTGTGCTAGAAAAGGTTAAGTGCACTCCTGAAGTTTTCTTGTTGGGGATGGTCAAGACTCTTAAACCGTGCAACAGGCGACTGGTTGCGGTCTCAACCCTGTTTGTCAATCGGGCAGTGGTGCAATGCTGGGGTGCTAAAACTGCCCCTACTGCAAAAAAGTGGATTCTTGATTTGATTTATTGCAGGGAAAAGCTGGGGACAATTGTGGAGGAGCTACCTGAGGCATCTAGGCCAAAAGATTTCTGGTCTCCGTTAACTGTGTATTTACTGGGGAACCCTGACTTACAGCAGATATAAAGTGCTATGTTGCGGGTCGCACAAGTCTGCAATGATTGATAATGTCTATGGGTAATGCCTTGATCATGTTGTATAATTGCTATGTGTAACATAATGGAGATAGTAGTATTAGGTTGGGTGGGGGGGGAGCATGGACAGGTCTGGGATTGCACTGTTTTGTTGCAAAAATGTTTGTACCAATATATTGAAAATGCTGACCGTGATGGGTCCTATGTACTAACTTGTTACAAGCTGTTTAAGTAAAAAAAAAAAAGTATGGTGAGGCCAGACAACTAATCTAACACCACTATTTCTTCAATAATAGTAGCCAAGGTAACTGCAGTGTTTTTAACCCTTAGCATTGCATTGTTGGTGTACATGGAGGTTATGTGTATTGAAAACCTATATTCACCTTCTGTCTGCAATGGAACTCACGCAGAGCGCATTCCATGGGCTCTATGGTGAGAGCAAAAAGAAAAGGTGAAAGGGGCTTCCCTGCCACGTACTCATTCATAATCTTCTCATACAGACCTTACAGACCTTCATTTAAGCACAGTCTAACCGAGCGAGTGATGTACAGTAACTGGATCTATTTTACAAAAGCCCCACCAAAGACTAATTTGGACAATACCATGAGCAAGAAAGACCATTCAACAGTATAGAAGGCCTTGGCAACATATAAAAATGCAGCGACAATTGGTGCCTAAAAGTTCACCTGGTGAGTATTCTTGAGTCACGCCAAAGTTCGATCAAGTCAAGCTTCGCCATGGCATCCAGAAAGGCTACATGAGCCTTTGTGAGGTATTGCCCATGGCGGTCTGACCAGTCTAATTCAATATCCAGGACAAGGTTGTGGTGCCTCAACCAAAAAATTGTCCGAGGGTCGACTGCTTGTTAGTGCTTGAGCACGGATTGGAAAAAGTCAGGGCCATCCACGTTGGGAGTCATATGTGTTTACTAACGTAACGTGTAGAACCAACTAGACCTTGCACCAATAAATATTGACCATCAGAGTGAATAGGGTTGTGAGGTACCTTATGGCATTTGAGATAAGCAAGAAACTGTCGCCATTTCATGGATTATTGAGACCTCAGATTTCCAAGTGGCAAATTTTATTGAATGTCTTGAGTGGTCATGTACGTGTACCATAAAGTTTAAGGAATTCAGGACTGATGGGATAGTGTGTGTGATCTTCCAATCGCATGCGGAAGAGTTGTGTAAATATGCTGAAAGTCTAGCAACTCTTTTAACCACCACCCAACCCTTCCACAACACAACCCAATCTACTAGTGAAATGCCCAAACATGGTAAACAGTCAGAACTGACAGAAAAGGACATACTATAACAAGAATCATATACCATAAAGCTGGGAGCAGCCAGAGCACTTGTAAGGCAATGACAACCAGCCAAACAGTTGCATAAGCACATGGTATGAACAATAGTACTCAGCGGAAGCATAGATATATCAGTCAGGAAGAGCCATTTCAACAATCCATTCATCTATATACAACAATTCAATTATAACAGCAGGCATTTTAGCAAACCCAAACTCATATAGGTAGCATGAAGGTGAGTAACTATCCAGGCACAGGGAGCACATAAGGGAACACATGACAAATGTAGTCAGTCATTCCACCCCAACAAGAGGTTAACTATTGTCAGGGCTGTCATGAGATGGGTATGTTCCCTGTGAAGGAGGGTGCTTCTGTAGGAATGCCAGCACTGCAGCAGACTCAGTGAAGAACGTCAGCCTTCCCTTCAAGGAAAAGCACAATTTGGAAGGTGTAGCATGGCATAAGTTATGCCACACCCCTGTAGTTTCTTTTTGACAGGGAGAAACTTCCTATGGGCATCCCCCACAGTTTGAGTGAAATCAGGAAAAAAGGTAAGGCACATTCCTTCATGGCAAACCTCCCTTGCGACCCAAGTGAAGCACATGATCCCTCTGCCTGTAGTTTAAAAAACGTAGCAAAGATAGGCCTATAGGGTGCTCCTGGTATCTGCTGAGGGTCTAGTGACCGATGTGGCATCTCAATCACATAGTACTGAGAGAAGAGATCCGCATCAAAAGGGTAAAGAGTAGTTTTTGGATGTAGTCTTCTGTGCCCCCAATCTCTGTGGATTCTGGGATTTCAAGGATGGGTATGTTATTTCTCCTGGACCTAGCTCTAGGTCTTCATTTTTTAGTTCCACTTTGCACAGCTCCACCTTCAACTTCTCTAAGTTTTTGGTGTGCTGAGTCTGCGCATTCTCCACATCACAGACACACTACTCTGCATCAGTTGGTCCCTTGATTTTCTTATCAATACGATATTTTATCTCATCCATGCCTCTGGTGAGTGAATCTAGTTTATAATCAATGGCAGTGAGACTCGTTCTCATTTCCAGCAGGAGCACTTTAATGGATTCAGCAGTGGCAGGAGTTACTCCCCATTTCTCCCTCAACAGGCAGCGACTGGTCTTTGGATACTGCAGGCAGTCGCGATTGACTCCAAGCTTCAAAAGTAAGGAGCTGTTGTTTAGCATCCATTTTGCTCATGGTTATAAGTGGATAGCCAGTCATTCAGTGTGTATAAGGATGAGTGGGGCAATAATTTATTTACCCAAAGGTGTCAAGAGCGCTTCACAATAGAACCAGTTACATTAGAAAAGGACTTCAGCGTACACAAATTACATAAAAGATACAAACAGATAAACTCTAAATTCACATAAGAATTGTAGAAAGTACATAAGTCACAACAGATTCTAGTGGTTAGAGTTACTTATATACAAGTCAAAAATGTACTCAAGGTTACATTTTAAGAAAAGTTGAAGCAATTAGGGTTGTGCAAATATAGATGACATATTTACACAGCATGATCTTCTCGCTATTGCTAGGGTTCTTCTTTCTGCCTGGCCTTCAGGGTGTTGTTGCAATCAGAGGAGATGATCTTGGGCCTGGAGGGGTCCCTGAGCTAGTGATGTCCAGATGTCCTTCACACTTGTTGGGATGGTGGCTTACCAGATGGGCCCCAGCGCAATGAAGTGGCCGTGAGTCCTCCTCAAAGCAGTTTGATTGGAGCAGCAGGTCAACCCTGCCCCTTCGTCTCCCACGGTCCTCTGTTTGGGTGCTGCAATGTCCACGGCCACACCCAAGGCTGCATCACAGGATCTGCGGCGCCACCACTTCCACATTTTCAGCATTCGCAGACCCCACGACTGCCACAATGGCTAAGGATGCTTTCTCTGTGCTGGCCCAAGTCCACAAGGGCCTGTGCTCTGAATAAGGAGAGCCCGGGTAAGCGGCTTCAGCCAGGGATTAGGGAGGGCCCAGCCTCCTCCACGTGGCACCCCAAGAGCCGGGGCCATGGCCCATCCACCGGGTCGAGCAGAAAAAAACAGCCTTCAGTCGTTCTCAATAAGGACATATCTGGGCAGCAGGCAACCCAGAGTCCTCTCCCTCCTCGGGGCCTAGGCCTACTGCCGGCAGGCCGCAACGTCCTTGTACATGCCCAAGGATGCAAAATGAGATATGCAGATCCACCCCAGTGGCTGCAGACGCCACAACAGCCGCAACATTGCCAGGGTATATTGGAGGACAGCGTGCTCCTGGGGAGTGCCTTCTCCTGGAATCTTAGCAACAGATGACAAAGGGGGTTGGAGCAGCTCCAAGCTACGACTGTCATCTTGCCTGCACCCCACCCACTTGAGAAATTACGTCTCAGCAGGGTAGGCTAAGGGTGGTGTAATCAGTGTACACTTGGCTGATAATAGCAAAGTAACTTCTCACCACTCTTAGCAAGACACTGTGCTGATAGGGGGAGAAATAAAGCAGCATGGATGTAGAGAGTCGCACTGTCAGCACCTAAGTAGCAGGCCCATAGGCTAGTATTATGATGAGGCCTCTGGGTTATGGAACAGCATAAAACTATGGAATCACTGCACTTAGGGGCCGATTATGATGGCGGACGGACCTGAGTCCGTCCGCCACCATAGAGTAGGAGGGACCGTCCGCAGGGGCTGCGGCGGTCCCTCTGTGCAGATTAGGATGTGACCGCCAGGGTGGCGGTCACATCCTCAATCTTCAACATTGCGGCGGGTGCAGCTTCAAGCTGCACCCGCCGCAATGTTAAAAATGCATACATTGCATTTGTATGCAGCAAGCGGCAGGCACCGCGCGGTGCCTGCCGATTACTGCATACAAATGCAGAGGGGTACCATAGGTAGCCCCCATGTGCACCCCCCACCCCCCCTTCACCCAGGGGGCCCGCAACGGGCCCCCGCAGTGAAGCTCCGTATGCTTTTCAACGGCGGAAAACCTGCCGTGGAAAAGCATTTCTTTTCGGGCATCCTAATTTGGCTGACGGTGTCTAAGAGACACCGTCACCATATTAGTGCTTTTCCGCTGCGGTTGTAAGCCAACCGCTGCGGAAAAGCTGCGGACGGAAACCAGGACCCACCAGCCATCCTAATGTGGCGGTGGGTCTTTGGTGGGTCTGCAGAGGATTTTCCGTATCCTCCAGGCCGGCGGTGGCAAATCCTCCATCATAATCGGCCCCTTACTGTGCTGGAGAGGTGGAAGAACAGCAGGAAAAACACATCTGCGTGCTAGTGTCAGCTAAGGTGGGTGCCCGTTGCTCCGATATTTATGGGGCTTGTCGACAACTGTTAGATTTAGCCCACAAATAGTCCTCAAGCCCACATAGGAATCAGCCATTCCCGGACCATCAAGCACCTCCAGCTGCCCCCGACATCAATCCCAGCAGCCGCTGCCTGCAACAATGCTGCACGCCACCTCTGCAGTCAAGGGCATAGGCAGACGCTGCACAACGCGAGCCAGGAACTACAGGTGACCCAGCGCTGCAGGCCTGGCATGGGAGGTCTTCCTCCGGTGCACACTCATCAGACACTGTGGTGGGCCCTGGCCATATCTGTTGAGTGCAGGGCAGCTGGTGAACAGTTCATGTCCCAATGCCGATAGATATTAGGCAGCATAGCGGCATTTAGCAAATGATATTTGCTCCGGCCAGCAGAGCCAAATTAAATCGCCGTCATCTTGGTGCAGTACTAAGCCACGCCCAACAACAACCAAAATCCTTGTGAGGGTGAATCACAAAAGTCACTAAATTATCCTGTGTTCAGACCTCGGTAGCGTGGCACAAAAGCAGTCAGGATTAACTTAGAGGCACTGTGTTATGTATGTATGCAATACACAATAAACAATAATAGTAATAAAATAAAAACACAACACCAAAAAAATCGCAAATCAATTTCGGAAAATTTTAATAAATAAAACAAAAACAAAACAAACAAATTCCAACCTGCAGAACCAGAGATATGCAATTTCAATGATTAATGTAGATATAGCGACTAAAATCAAAAAGTGCCACTTGCGGTCATCTGATCGTGCTGGACCAGGTGAAGGCCACAAGTTCAGGCTCACTGCAATCAAGCACCGCCTGGATACAGCAACCAAGTTAGTCTTGCTGACAAAGTTATCTTCTCAAAGTCTGGCGCAAAGCATCCAGAGCTTCAGGATTTCTCCTTTTCTTGTTTTCCTGTTTACCTGTTTTATGCCCAATGTAAAACAAGCAGCAGATATGAACCTTATTCACATCAGTCTAAGCCCTCCTCCAATAAGATCTGATAATTTCAAGCTCCATTAATCATTTACATTTATTTGTTTTTGAGTTAAAGTAAAGCTACAATTCAGAATATCAGAAACTGTCTCGATATGGTGAACCACAATCACAAACCTGGATGATCAGCTTTAGTGATATATAAGAACTTATGACTCGATTTAAAGATTGGAGGACAAGGTACTCCATTGCAACACTAACCACCAAATATTTGGTCTGACCACGCAATTTTTCATTGGGCGGACAGACAGATTTACGCCGATGGAGTAAAGTTTACCCTGTCAGTCTAATCCACCCTGTTTTAGAATGGGAGGTTGGATTTCTTTTTTTTTCACTATCCATCTGGTGGTGAGGAATAGTAAAAATTCAAAAAATGCCTTCAATACCATGGACGTAAATCCTGTGGTGTTAGGACCATTAGGTGTTTACTTTCCCGCCCCCCCAAAAAAGCATCCCAATCTGGGACTTTGCTTTTTGGAAAAGTAAAAAGTTTTAAAGTTTTGTGTAAGCATTTTTTTTTACCAATGACGGATGTACACCAAACTTTTAAATGGTTTTGTAAGAACTGCTGTGAGGATGGTTGATACAAATCCATTTAGTTTGCCTCAGGACTGTTGGAAAATTCTTAATGTGTTGGGCTGAGTAAAGGTGGGGTGGCAAAAGTTAAATCCTCCGGAACCCCGACCGACTTTACTTTGCAAACCAACATATAAATCTGGCAATTTGATTGCTTGCCATCTCTATTGGTGAGAGAGTTTGATGCCACTCCAGAACCATTAACACAGTGACCATTATGAATATGACTCTAGAAAAGACATCACCTGTATAAAGTAATAAAATACTAACACATTTGTACTCAGAAATAATTCTGATCATTATATACAATGTTTATTATATTTGGGTCTGTACTTGCAATCTCAGTTATAACTTATCTCCGTTTCTTAACCATAAATTGAGGGAGGTCAAAGGAGTGTTAAATGCCTGTTTTCATACAAAATGTAATACTTTGAAACATATTTTGGAAGAAAGAAATTTTTTAAAAAAAAAGGTGAAATCCTATAGAAAAAGTAGGCATCAGCAAAATCTAACCATAATTTATCTAATTTTATTTAAAAGAGAAAATATTGCAAATTTGTTAATTTTGAATGAAAATATATAAACCTGCTGTTGTCATCTGCCTGACTCCAAGAGTCCCTAGGTGCCTTACCCTGACGTTCAGTGGGCGTTAGAAGTGTTCTCCTGTGGGTGTTTGGGCACCAGCTGAAAGTTTAGAAACTTTAAAAAACTTTTCCTGCAGAACTCTAGATCCTCAGTGGGACCCACCAGAAAAAGTATTCGACCTGGAGTTTTACAGCATTTTATTGTATTTATACTTTGTTCGGCTCAAGGATCTCTGAATCTCTGATAAAACAAGTAAGTCCCATTCTGAGTTTGGACATCCAAACCTTTTAGCAAGAAACCTCCAAGGCTCTAAACCACCAGCGGGACCAACCTGCTTCAGGTATTCAGGAAGATTTTTCATCTGTGAAGATTGATAAAGTCTAATTTTGCCTTGGGATGTAAAAGACGTTTCTACATTTATCTTCAACAAAAGTGACAAAACCCTTTTTAATGTGGGACTAGAAACTTTTTTTTAAATTTTGACTTTCTGACTTTCAATGGGACCAATCCACTTGCTAAATTGGACCCGGGCTCCAATGAGGACAGCCTGAAATGTCACCTTGGACCTGGCACTGCAACCATGGGCTCTCATTGGTGCTTTACTTTTGCTTGGTACTTTTCCCACTTAAATCTCCCAAAATTCATATCTTCATTTTTCCTATTAGTTTTATGTCATTTTAGTGTCATTTTGCTTATTAGATTTCTCTCTATAATTATACATTGGATGTTGAGTTTTTGACTATGTATCTATTTTGCTACTTCTAAATACCTTAAACATTTTATTTAAGTTCAGCCTGTCTGCTCTGTTGCATAGATACCAGGGGTTAAGCTCAGGTTTATGACTGAAACCTCTGACTGGACCTAACATGTTAGTGGCTTTTTTTTAACTTATAGTGGAATGCCATCCAGCCCAACTAGTAATTTACTGTCTTACAATTAATTATTTGATTAGAATTTTTGTCAATTATTATAAGACTATTTGTGAGAAAGTGGATTATTAGTTGAAGTAGATGATACTCTACTTCAAATAATACAGGCACTATTTCTTACTAAGTCCAGGTAGGGCTCAATAATTTAAACCTTAGCTCAACATTTAGGGGTCGATTCCGATCCGGTAAAAAGCGCTCCGAATTGCGGTTCGGAGCGTTTGTCCCCGTACGAGTCGTACCCGTAGGGGTCCCCGTACGAATCAGCAAGTACGATCACAATCTAAAGCGTCACTCCGTACGGCTCGTAAAAAACGGCGTACCAATCGAAAGTCCAAACGAATTGCAGTCGGCTAACGCTCGACGCAACGTCCGAACGTAAAAAAAGCGCGTCTCCCGAACCAGGAAGTACGATCCGTGTAGAACACACTCCATATGGCTCTTTTTCTATGACGAGAGCTCAAATCTACCGTAACACAACACTCCGGCACGAACCGCACCCCGGTACGCGACAAGCAGGACATGAACGCCATTGTCCGTCTCATCCCTATCCTGTACGGCCACCACCTCGTACTTAGAAACCGACGTCGGCGCAGAAGGTGAGTACAACGAAGTCCAACATACCTGTACATGTTGCCACACGCGCACATCTCCATTGCACGACTGCAATGTCTGGGTACGTTGGTCCACATACTCCCGCACTTCACCAGTGTAATACGGAGACGTGCCGCACCTACGTCATCGAAGTACGTCACCGCACTTCACCAGTGTAATACGTGCAGCATGTACGCCATCCAGCTGGGGTACGGTATGTCAACGACCTCGGGGTACGGTACGTCACCGCACAACACCAGTGCAATACGGAGACGCGCCGCACCTACGTCATCGAAGTACGTCACCGCACTTCACCAGTGTAATACGTGCAGCATTTACGCCATCCAGCTGGGGTACGGTACGTCAATGGCCTCGGGGTACAGTACATCACCGCACAACACCAGTGCAATACGGAGACGTGTCGCACCTACGTCATCGAAGTACGTCACCGCACTTCACCAGTGTAATACGTGCAGCATGTACGCCATCCAGCTGGGGTACGGTACGTCAACGACCTTGGGGTACGGTACGTCAACGCCCAACACCAGTGCAATACGGAGACGTGCCGCACCTACGTCATCGAAGTACGTCACCACACTTCACCAGTGTAATACGTGCAGCATGTACGCCATCCAGCTGGGGTACGGTACGTCAATGGCCTCGGGGTACAGTACGTCACCGCACAACACCAGTGCAATACAGAGACGTGCCGCACCTACGTCATCGAAGTACGTCACCGCACTTCACCAGTGTAATACTTGCAGCATGTACGCCATCCAGCTGGGGTACGGTACGTCAACGACCTTGGGGTACGGTACGTCACCGCACAACACCAGTGCAATACGGAGACGTGCCGCACCTACGTCATCGAAGTACGTCACCACACTTCACCAGTGTAATACGTGCAGCATGTACGCCATCCAGCTGGAGTACGGTACATCAACGACCTCGGGGTACGGTACGTCACCGCACAACACCAGTGCAATACGGAGACGTGCCGCACCTACGTCATCGAAGTACGTCACCGCACTTCACCAGTGTAATACGTGCAGCATATACGCCATCCAGCTGGGGTACAGTACGTCAACGACCTCGGGGTACGGTACGGCACCACACAACACCAGTGCAATAGACGTGTGGGACATACGTCTGCTATGTCATTGTAAGTGTAAGTATCAGAGTTTGTGTGTGGCTGAGACCCCCACCACTGCCCACCAGTGCCCACCAGTGCCCAGCATCAGAGTGTGTGTGTGGACAACACCCCCACCAGTGTCCACCACTGCCCACCAGTGCCCAGCATCAGAGTGTGTGTGTGGACAACACCCCCACCAGTGCCCACCACTGCCCAGCATCAGAGTGTGTGTGTGGACAACACCCCCACCAGTGCCCACCAGTGCCCAGCATCAGAGTGTGTGTGTGGCTGAGACCCCCACCACTGCCCACCAGTGCCCAGCATCAGAGCATGTGTGTGGACAACACCCCCACCAGTGCCCACCAGTGCCCAGCATCAGAGTGTGTGTGTGGCTGAGACCCCCACCACTGCCCACCAGTGCCCTGCATCAGAGTGTGTGTGTGGACAACACCCCCACCAGTGCCCACCACTGCCCACCAGTGCCCAACATCAGAGTGTGTGTGTGGACAACACCCCCACCAGTGCCCACCAGTGCCCAGCATCAGAGTGTGTGTGTGGACAACACCCCCACCAGTGCCCACCAGTGCCCACCAGTGCCCAGCATCAGAGTGTGTGTGTGGCTGAGACCCCCACCACTGCCCACCAGTGCCCACCAGTGCCCAGCATCAGAGTGTGTGTGTGGACAACACCCCCACCAGTGCCCACCACTGCCCACCAGTGCCCAGCATCAGAGTGTGTGTGTGGACAACACCCCCACCAGTGCCCACCAGTGCCCAGCATAAGAGTGTGTGTGTGGCTGAGACCCCCCACCACTGCACACCAGTGCCCAGCATCAGTGTGTGTGTGTGGTTGAGACCCCCACCACTGCCCACCACTGCCCACCAGTGCTCAGCATCAGAGTGTGTGTGTGTATAACACCCCCCACTGCCCACCAGTGCCCAGCATCAGAGTGTGTGTGTATAACACCCCCCCCACTGCCCAACAGTGGCCAGCCTTTACAACAAAAACCTACCATTCTTAACCACATTACCACCAGGAGATTGACACATGTCAACATACCTATATTTTAACATCACACCACCTCCCAGGCACACAGCAGTCACAGACATTTTCACACAAACTAAAGTTCAAAAAAAGAAAATAATAGCTTTATTCAGCTGGTTCAAAATAGAAAAGCAAATAAGAGTCCTCGCTCGTGAAAGGCCAATGGCCAGTCCAAAGATGTCTCTGCAACAGTCTGTGCCTCCATGGGTGTGCTCACACCCAAACTTGCCTGCACATGGCGTTTAATCCGCTGTGGAAACTACGGGGGCACCATCTGTGGAATCCTCCGGCACCGCATGGACAGGAGAGGGAAGGACAGGTGGAGTGGGTGCAGGTGTAGTGGATTCATCCTCACTGGTTGGGGCATCGCCAAAAGTTGCTTCAAAAACCTGGCTGCACACCTCAGCCAGTGCCGAAAAACTACCACCTGAACCCGGGGACACATTGGGGGTGGAGGTACAGGGCTGTGAGTCAGTTCTACTGGGTGTGTGGATGCGTGTGTGAGGTGTCTCCCCTCTCCCTGTGGGTGTGCCTACTTCCTCTTGAGAATGGGTGCGTGGAGCTTTGAGCTTCTTATGCTGTGTGTGTGCACTGGGTGTGTCTGACCTGTGGCGTGTGCGTGTATGCTGTGTAGGTATGTGAGAGGCACAGGTGGATGGGTCTGAAGGATGGGGGGGGGACAGATGCTGCTGGGTGTACAGAGCTGCCGTCAGTGTTGACTCCATGGCAGCCACACTCCGACGTAGATCAGACATGGCCGATGACATGCCCTCCATGAACGACACCACCTGTGTAAGCAGTTGTGTATGTCCATGGAGGACAGTCAGCATGGATGTCTGACCTACTGCAATCTGCCGGAGTAGGTCCCCAGTCTCAGCACAGCCGGGAACAAAGGAGACAAGGGGTCTAGAACGGACCCTAGGGACACTAACGACTGGGAGGGTGGAGATGGTACTGGAGGAGGGGAGGGCAGCCAAAGAAGAAGATGTGACCATTGCTGCATATCCCCCCTCCTCCTGAGAGTCTGACTCGGAGTTGTCGGCATGGTAAGATGTGTCAGTCACATGTCGTCCGGCCTGCAGACTCTCCTCACCCTCCGTGCCACTGCATCCCTCTGACTCCTCATAGCATGTGGCACTGTCGCTGGGTCCCTCTGCCTGGTCCGCGCCTGTGTCTCCTCCAGATTCAGATGATGATGCTGTGGGCAAGGAGAACAACAAAAACATATCAGTCACCTGTACACATCAGACATATAAGCTACAATACATTTTGCCTCATTTCTAAACATGGCATGCATCATGAGTCACATGACATAGAACTCTGCACAATGCAAAGTCTAGTTGTGGCCAATTGTGAGAGACACAACGCTCAATGTATAGTAGGATACAAGCAACAGGCAAGGAAAAAACTAGTATGAGAGACACAATGATGATCCACTGCCTGACAACAGGATAGCTGATTATGCATCCCAGCTCATTTTCCCACCCTGCCACCCAAACCCAGACCTGGACATGT
Organism: Lissotriton helveticus; assembly: GCF_964261635.1. Classification (NCBI taxonomy): domain Eukaryota; kingdom Metazoa; phylum Chordata; class Amphibia; order Caudata; family Salamandridae; genus Lissotriton; species Lissotriton helveticus. The sequence goes on from NC_136065.1 coordinate 532,196,357, forward strand.
TTGAATTGCTTACACCTTGTGCCACATGGGAAAAGTCCTGCCTGAACTGAAATGTGATGCCATCCTGAGACATGAATCAAGTGTAACATCACCTCACACTGGCATCACAGCTGTTGACACCCAAAGCCTCATTGTGTGGCTGACCATCATTATTAGTTAGAAACAACATTCTATTTATTTGGCGAATATGCACACACGCACTGCCCAGTGTGAGTATGCATAAGCCCAAAATATTGCACATGTACATTGTGCACCTGTATCCAACACATGAGGCAGACTCGTGCAGAAAACACATGTTGAGACTCAAGATCAGTGCCAAAATATGAAGAATGGCAGACACAGTGAACATGTGGTGCTACATGTAATGTACCAACAGGTGTCACAGACCCACCTCCAACATGATGATGTGCAAAGGAAGATGCATACTGAGACATTGCACCATAGGAGTACATGTGAAAAACAAACATCAGCCAAAGCGTAGGGCAAATGTGGAGTACGGCAAAAAATGTAAAGAAGCAGCTGCAGAAACTGGGACATTCTAATGCCAATGCATGGAGTGCCTGTCTGACCACACCACTCAAACTATGGGAGTGTTACCATGCCTTGGAGCACTGCAGGGAGCATGTGACACACATGACAACAAACAGACATGTACCTACCCCCTACTTGCTGCTGTCCCTCCTGCAACTGCCTATGGAGGTCTGGGAACACCACTTCCAGGACCTGGAGCATGTGGGGGGTGAGGTGGCGGGTGCCGCCATGCCGGCGTGGAGCTTCCAGATGCAGCTGGACTCTGGCGATGCGGCGGGTCAAGCACCGGATGTCCTGCCACCTCTTCTTGATGTTTCTGAGCCTCCTGCGAGGCCCCCCCTCACTCCTGACAGCCCTGGCGATGTCCAGCCAGATTTCACCCTTCTCATAGGCAGATACCTGTCACAAATGTAAAGTAAAAGAGCATCAGTACACCTGGTCCATGTTCAAAAGACACACATATGTGCACAAAATACTTGATGACAACAGGGCATCGTAGGCTCCACACATTTGCATCATTGTCCAGGAGTATGTGGCCTGTGAGCAAACACTGCTGCAGTACATGCCATTGAAAGGCTACAGACGACATGACGTGCGCTAAACACTCTTAGAGCATGGCACTCACAGAGCAATGTATGCTACATCTGGGTGCACTGCAGCCCGTGACACGCTGTCGGACACCCCACTACAAGAAATAACCCTCTTTACACAACACTGTACACCCTGGCATTCACTCCCAACAACATTGCATCTATACACCATACATACACAGTGGCCATTATGTCACACACACAACAGGTGCACACTCCAAGGTATTGCACACATCACTCACCTGATCCCCTGGTCTCCCATACAGCTTGCTGTAGTTTGGCAGGAGGGCATCCAGCAGGGCCTTGTTCTCAGCATCAGTGAATGCAGGTGCCCTCTCCATGCTCAGTAAACCAATGTTGTGCAGGAAAGTGCCCTCCCACAGCCACATGCTGCCTTATATCTGTGCTGCAGAGGGTCTGTGAGTCCAAGGAGTAGTGTGTGATAGGCCACCATAGTTAGCATCCTATGTTCCATCCAATCACATCACACATAAGGCCATGACACACATATGCATGGTTTGAAAACTGAGCCTGAGCTGAACAACAACATTTGCAACATTGTATACTTTTGCCCAACTGAATTTCCTAGAACACCTGTAGGAGGCTCAAAAAACTCTGTATCCATGACAACCTGGTTGCATTTTGATCAGTACACTGTTCCCCTAGATGTTGGCTATGTATTTATTCAAATACCCACACAAGTACGGTGACATTGCCGTTGCGTATGCAACCCATCCAATGGTGTTAGGAGGCGTACACATGCACGTACCATTGGGGTACGCTTGGCTCACGTATGGCTGAAATGCAATAGGGAAACGAGGCCTACACACGCACGTACCATTGGGGTATGCTTGGCTCGCGTATGTCTGAAATGCAATAGGGAAACGAGGCGTACACACGCACGTACCATTGGGGTACGCTTGGCTCGCGTATGGCTGAAATGCAATAGGGAAACGAGGCGTACACACGCACGTACCATTGGGGTATGCTTGGCTCGAGTATGGCTGAAATGCAATAGGGAAACGAGGCCTACACACGCACGTACCATTGGGGTACGCTTGGCTCGCGTATGGCTGAAATGCAATAGGGAAACGAGGCGTACACACGCATGTACCATTGGGGTACGCTTGGCTCGCGTATGGCTGAAATGCAATAGGGAAACGAGGCGTACACACGCACGTACCATTGGGGTACAGTGCGTCAGATATGCTCAAGTGTACGATTGTGTAGGCTGCGTCCCTGTCCTACCCCATGTCACCGTTGGGAGAGTGACTCCAGGAAATCACATAGCAGGGATGTAGTCTACACTCATGTCTAGGATGTGGATGCATACATCAGCATGGCATCCATACATCAGCATGCCCAAGGTGTGGCAGACATAGAAGAAGCACAGGGACTGTGACCTTGTGACTCAGTTGATGTGTGAAGAGCTGGCGAGACATGTCATCAACCATATTTCACATGTGCATCACATGCATTCAACACTTCACACCGGAGTAAAGTCTGCAACATATTGTGATGCACATCAACACTGGAATGCCACACCATTCAGTACAGGGAACTGCCACATGATGACAGCAACATGCCCACTGTCACAGAGGTGTAATAGCCACACAGCATGACCCTGTGTGACCACGTCATGTGTGTGTCATGTGCGACATTGTGCATGATGTTAGCATATGAAATTTACAGGTCAGTATCATATTACTCACCTTTGAATATCCCCAAGTGTCATCCTGGATATGGCAATTACCGCTCAGCACTACACTTGTGTGTCGGTAGGCATGGCCTGTGGCTCAGCATGTGTTGTTGGCGTTGTGTGTGCCGTGGTGACGTTGTCTGAGTACTCAGACGTCACCTCTGTGTGCACACATCAGGAACTTTTTTTCACAACACAAGCGCTGGTCCCGTATGAGTGTAAGCTTAGTCATTTTTCCACCAAAATCATAGTACGTTCACTTCTGACCATTTCACTTGGATTGTCTGACTCCGGACGGTGCCAATATGGATGTCCGTTTCAAAGCCTGTTACGAATGCCAACAACTCATGTTGGTTACTGACCCTCACCGTTGGTGTCTCCACTGTTTTCACGTGAAGAACAACAACAAGAGCTGCTCCGACTGCCGGGAACACACCTATGAATCCAGGTGTGATTGGACCCACAAGCCGCTCAGACTCCAGCAGTTGGCCCTGCACCACTATAGCTCATGGTCTGGACGTAGGACGAGTGCCTGGGCATGGGTGTTGAGACATCAGAGCCCCTGAATTACACATCAGTCCTCCAGGGCTGAGTCGTCAGGTATCCCAAATAAGTCAAAGATATGTCATCGCACTTCCAAATCCCCACAATGCACGTGCAATGCTGCATGTGATCCGGGTGACACCGGCCATGCGGCTTTGTCAGATTAGCCGCCGTCGTAGCCTGCACCATGACCTCCGGGCTCTGCCCTGCATGTGAAGCAGGAGGAGTCAGTGCACTTCCTCATGTCCATGATGTCCTTCACCCCAACAACGGCCTATGCGTCGGCTCCTGGCCCAGCGGACCCGTCTGGGGGCACGAGCGCGTCTGGTGAATTGCCCCTGACGCCATCACTCGCTTTGTCCCTGACGCAGGCGGCGCATACGTCCCGGAACCGCTGGGACAGACAGGATGTGAATGGTCATCCTGGTCTTCGCTGGTTCACCTCACAACCTCACTGGCAACAGTCCCCCAGGTGTCAGCCTTGGTGCCGTTCTTGGGTGGTGCTGTCCCCAAAACCACACACTGTACGGCTCCAGGGTGGAGACTGTTCGGCTGAACACCGCTATTAATGCTGCATGGGGAGTAAAACTTCAATGAGCCTGCCACAGCTCATTACAATGGGTGTTAATTGGTATTGGTAGGGTCATCAAGACCCAGTGGCACGTGAGTGTCAGTCCCAAGACGACAGGACAGGTGCACTGGGGGATGCGAGTGGTCTGGACACCTAGCCTGACACTGGTGTTGTCTCTACTCCAAACGTGTTTTTGGATGAGTGGCCAACGTACAGTGTAGTGTTTACATGGGTGGCCGGAGCCTTGCCCCTTCATCTCCCCGTTGCCGCCGTGAGGACCAACCTCCTCACTGAGGTCCTTCAACTCCACTCACGCTCCGCTGTGCCTCTGCAGGCCTATCTTCAGGAATGTACTGTATCTATATTGGCCAGCATGTACAGGCACGCTGCATGTTTGGCTGTAGATAGGCACGTTGTCAGGGGCCCACACCCCTCCCCGGACTGACCATGTTCCCTGTCCTCCCACCCCACCCCAGAGGGCATGGGCATCCAGGCCCCCAAATCACAGACCACATTCCCGTTAGCTCCGCTGTAGAGGGTATCCAAGAGGTATGAGCACTACGGAAACATGTCATCATCCTCGCTGAGTCTGGGAGTGGGCTCTTCCTACATCACATGCCTCTTTGTCTGCTACCCACACTCTCTGTGGGACATGGTTGTGTAACTGCTGGCAGAGTGTGCGTTGTAGGTACGGGCAATACTTGGCCACGCCCTTGTACGATGCCAATCACCCACACTGTCTTATTTCCGGTGTGGCCTGGATAGCCCCGACTCACTGGGCAGATCGATGGCATCCAGGGAGGCAAATTTTTCAAAAGCTTGTCATGTATTCAAAGTCGGGATTATGCGACTAACTACTGTTCCTTACTGATATCTTGTTACAAAACGTAAGTAACTAATCCATACAGTTCAGTACATGTGCTGTAGGAGCATCTATGTTGTGTCCTTGGCGTGATGACCTGGTTTCTAATGTACACACACCATGCCCCGTGTGTTAATTACCCACTCATATGTGTGATGGCAGCACAGACCATTTGTCACAAATCTAAGATTTATGATGTATGATGATGGTCATGTAATAGTTAGGGAAAGTAAACACTGCAACATGACTAAGGCAGAACTGTGCAAATGATGGCACATATGGTGTGTGTGTGTATTGCTGTCAGCTGTCTGGATGTGCAGACAAGCTCCTACTGACATTCACATGACGTGTGTCACTGACATGATACACTGTCAATGCTCACTAAGACCTTTCCATCAGATCATTTGTATGCATGTCATATCCATTCCACACACCACAGGTCTTTTACTTTTCACGGAGGAGTGGCTGGGAGCTGGCACATGTTACATCAGTGTGTATCCCACGCCAAACTCAAAATTGTCAAGATTATTTTAAGCAGTCTTGCTTGTGCCATGTACATTGTTACAGTCTCAGTCAGACATTTGAAGACATTTCCAATAAATTGTGTATTGCAGGGCACCCCCTCTGGAAAGGCCGTTGCCTGACTTGGAAGCCATGAGGGAGCGGAATTGCATTTCCGTCGATATCGATTCAACAGACAGATGATCAAGGACCTGACGGACAGGCTGGAGGCTCACCTACAACCACGCCACAGGTATACAACTGCGCTGACACCCAAGGTAAAGGTGATGGCATCCCTCGATTTCTTTGCCACAGGTACGTTCCAATTCACCATAGCTGATGTGGGAGGGATGTCTCAGACAATGTTTAGCCGGTATTGGGTGATGTATTGGCAGCTATGTTGCTGCACCTGGATGAATTCATTACATTCCCTACTCCAGAAGAGTTGACAGATGTCAAGGGGGAATTCTATGCCCTGGGCCGCATGCCACATGTAATTGGTGCAATTGATGGTACACATGTTACTCTGGTGCCACCACAGGCTAAGGAGCAAGCGTATCGCAACAGGAAACACTACCACTCGATAAATGCCCTGGTGGTGTGTCTTGCCAACATGATTATCTCGCATGTTTGTGCACGTTTTCCAGGATCGTGCCACGATGCTTTCATCATGAGGCGTAGCAGGGTACCACAGATGATGCTGCAGCTGCACAACCACCTGGCATGTCTTGTTGGTGAGTATACCCTGTCAGCTATGTATGTCAGTATGTCACAACTTCATGATGTGCATCATCTTACACACTCATTTCCATGATGTCAATTTGCAGGAGACGCTGGATATCCAAACATGCCGTGGTTAATGACTCCACTACGCAACCCCAGGACAGCTGCAGACCAGCGGTACAACAATGCTCATGGGAAGACCATTCAGAAAAGGGGGTGGTGATGAACAGAGTGTCTGAATTAAGCAGACCACTCTTACCCAGTCCAAAGATCAGGGCTTGATCCATCACCGTTATTTAGCTCACTGCCCCATCCCAGCTCAGAACCTGGCTATATGTAAATTAGTCTGTCCCTGGCCCAGTGCATCATGGGAACAGGGCAGACCAAACTACCAAGCCAATTCTTCACCAGAAAGGAGACAAGCTACCGGGGACCGGTTTCTGGCATTTCAGCCTCATCGGCCCGGCTTGCTTGAATCCTGATGGAGCAGTGAGCAAGGGACTCATGTCTGAGTATACCCTGCCACACCTATAGTGGCCAAAAACGATTCAGAAAAGGGGGTGGTGATGAACAGAGTGTCTGAATTAAGCAGACCACTCTTACCCAGTCCAAAGATCAGGGCTTGATCCATCACCGTTATTTAGCTCACTGCCCCATCCCAGCTCAGAACCTGGCTATATGCAAATTAGTCTGTCCCTGGCCCAGTGCATCATGGGAACAGGGCAGACCAAACTACCAAGCCAATTCTTCACCAGAAAGGAGACAAGCTACCGGGGACCGGTTTCTGGCATTTCAGCCTCATCGGCCCGGCTTGCTTGAATCCTGATGGAGCAGTGAGCAAGGGACTCATGTCTGAGTATACCCTGCCACACCTATAGTGGCCAAAAACGATTCAGAAAAGGGGGTGGTGATGAACAGAGTGTCTGAATTGCTCATTGCACCATCAGGATTCAAGCAAGCCGGGCCGACGACGCCTGAAATGGCAGAAACCGGTCCCCGGAAGCTTGTTTCCTTCCCAGTATAAGAATTGGCTTGGTAGTTTGGTTTGCCCTGTTCCCATCATGCACTGGGACAGGAACAGACTAATTTGCATATAGCCAAGTTCTGAGCTGGGATGGTGCAGTGAGCTAAAAAATGGTGATGGATCAAGCCCTGATCTTTGGACTGGGTAAGAGTGGTCTGCTTACTTCAGGCACTCTGTTCATCACCACCCCCTTTTCTGAATCATTTTGTCCACCATAAGCGTGGAAGGGTATACTCAGATGTGAGTCCCTTGCTCATTGCACCATCAGGATTCAAGCAAGCCGGGCCGACGACGCCTGAAATGGCAGAAACCGGTCTCCGGAAGCTTGTTTCCTTCCCAGTATAAGAATTGGCTTGGTAGTTTGGTTTGCCCTGTTCCCATCATGCACTGGGACAGGAACAGACTAATTTGCATATAGCCAAGTTCTGAGCTGGGATGGTGCAGTGAGCTAAAAAATGGTGATGGATCAAGCCCTGATCTTTGGACTGGGTAAGAGTGGTCTGCTTACTTCAGGCACTCTGTTCATCACCACCCCCTTTTCTGAATCATTTTGTCCACCATAAGCGTGGAAGGGTATACTCAGATGTGAGTCCCTTGCTCATTGCACCATCAGGATTCAAGCAAGCCGGGCCGACGACGCCTGAAATGGCAGAAACCGGTCCCCGGAAGCTTGTTTCCTTCCCAGTATAAGAATTGGCTTGGTAGTTTGGTTTGCCCTGTTCCCATCATGCACTGGGACAGGAACAGACTAATTTGCATATAGCCAAGTTCTGAGCTGGGATGGTGCAGTGAGCTAAAAAATGGTGATGGATCAAGCCCTGATCTTTGGACTGGGTAAGAGTGGTCTGCTTACTTCAGGCACTCTGTTCATCACCACCCCCTTTTCTGAATCATTTTGTCCACCATAAGCGTGGAAGGGTATACTCAGATGTGAGTCCCTTGCTCATTGCACCATCAGGATTCAAGCAAGCCGGGCCGACGACGCCTGAAATGGCAGAAACCGGTCCCCGGAAGCTTGTTTCCTTCCCAGTATAAGAATTGGCTTGGTAGTTTGGTTTGCCCTGTTCCCATCATGCACTGGGACAGGAACAGACTAATTTGCATATAGCCAAGTTCTGAGCTGGGATGGTGCAGTGAGCTAAAAAATGGTGATGGATCAAGCCCTGATCTTTGGACTGGGTAAGAGTGGTCTGCTTACTTCAGGCACTCTGTTCATCACCACCCCCTTTTCTGAATCATTTTGTCCACCATAAGCGTGGAAGGGTATACTCAGATGTGAGTCCCTTGCTCATTGCACCATCAGGATTCAAGCAAGCCGGGCCGACGACGCCTGAAATGGCAGAAACCGGTCCCCGGAAGCTTGTTTCCTTCCCAGTATAAGAATTGGCTTGGTAGTTTGGTTTGCCCTGTTCCCATCATGCACTGGGACAGGAACAGACTAATTTGCATATAGCCAAGTTCTGAGCTGGGATGGTGCAGTGAGCTAAAAAATGGTGATGGGTCAAGCCCTGATCTTTGGACTGGGTAAGAGTGGTCTGCTTACTTCAGGCACTCTGTTCATCACCACCCCCTTTTCTGAATCATTTTGTCCACAATAAGCGTGGAAGGGTATACTCAGATGTGAGTCCCTTGCTCATTGCACCATCAGGATTCAAGCAAGCCGGGCCGACGACGCCTGAAATGGCAGAAACCGGTCCCCGGAAGCTTGTTTCCTTCCCAGTATAAGAATTGGCTTGGTAGTTTGGTTTGCCCTGTTCCCATCATGCACTGGGACAGGAACAGACTAATTTGCATATAGCCAAGTTCTGAGCTGGGATGGTGCAGTGAGCTAAAAAATGGTGATGGATCAAGCCCTGATCTTTGGACTGGGTAAGAGTGGTCTGCTTACTTCAGGCACTCTGTTCATCACCACCCCCTTTTCTGAATCATTTTGTCCACCATAAGCGTGGAAGGGTATACTCAGATGTGAGTCCCTTGCTCATTGCACCATCAGGATTCAAGCAAGCCGGGCCGACGACGCCTGAAATGGCAGAAACCGGTCCCCGGAAGCTTGTTTCCTTCCCAGTATAAGAATTGGCTTGGTAGTTTGGTTTGCCCTGTTCCCATCATGCACTGGGACAGGAACAGACTAATTTGCATATAGCCAAGTTCTGAGCTGGGATGGTGCAGTGAGCTAAAAAATGGTGATGGATCAAGCCCTGATCTTTGGACTGGGTAAGAGTGGTCTGCTTACTTCAGGCACTCTGTTCATCACCACCCCCTTTTCTGAATCATTTTGTCCACCACAAGCGTGGAAGGGTATACTCAGATGTGAGTCCCTTGCTCATTGCACCATCAGGATTCAAGCAAGCCGGGCCGACGACGCCTGAAATGGCAGAAACCGGTCCCCGGAAGCTTGTTTCCTTCCCAGTATAAGAATTGGCTTGGTAGTTTGGTTTGCCCTGTTCCCATCATGCACTGGGACAGGAACAGACTAATTTGCATATAGCCAAGTTCTGAGCTGGGATGGTGCAGTGAGCTAAAAAATGGTGATGGATCAAGCCCTGATCTTTGGACTGGGTAAGAGTGGTCTGCTTACTTCAGGCACTCTGTTCATCACCACCCCCTTTTCTGAATCATTTTGTCCACCATAAGCGTGGAAGGGTATACTCAGATGTGAGTCCCTTGCTCATTGCACCATCAGGATTCAAGCAAGCCGGGCCGACGACGCCTGAAATGGCAGAAACCGGTCCCCGGAAGCTTGTTTCCTTCCCAGTATAAGAATTGGCTTGGTAGTTTGGTTTGCCCTGTTCCCATCATGCACTGGGACAGGAACAGACTAATTTGCATATAGCCAAGTTCTGAGCTGGGATGGTGCAGTGAGCTAAAAAATGGTGATGGATCAAGCCCTGATCTTTGGACTGGGTAAGAGTGGTCTGCTTACTTCAGGCACTCTGTTCATCACCACCCCCTTTTCTGAATCATTTTGTCCACCATAAGCGTGGAAGGGTATACTCAGATGTGAGTCCCTTGCTCATTGCACCATCAGGATTCAAGCAAGCCGGGCCGACGACGCCTGAAATGGCAGAAACCGGTCCCCGGAAGCTTGTTTCCTTCCCAGTATAAGAATTGGCTTGGTAGTTTGGTTTGCCCTGTTCCCATCATGCACTGGGACAGGAACAGACTAATTTGCATATAGCCAAGTTCTGAGCTGGGATGGTGCAGTGAGCTAATAAATGGTGATGGATCAAGCCCTGATCTTTGGACTGGGTAAGAGTGGTCTGCTTACTTCAGGCACTCTCTTCATCACCACCCCCTTTTCTGAATCATGGGAAGACCAGGCGGGTGATCGAGCAAACTTTTGGACTCCTGAAGAGCCGGTTCAGGTGCCTGGACAAGACAGGCGGAGCCCTCCAATACAGCCCACGGAAGGTGTGTGACATATTCACCGTGTGCTGCATGCTACACAACATGGCAGTGGAGAAGGCAGTGCCACTCTACCTTGATCCTGATGAGCTGGAACATCCGCCCGTTGAGGATGAAGGCCTTGCCCAGGATGCCAGCGACGAGGAGGGTGAAGATGATATCCGGAGTCACCTCATCCGCAACTTCTTTTCATGATGGTGAGTCATAGCAGCTGTAATCTGAAACATCTACTATAGAGTTGCATGGGTAGCATGCTGTGTATGCAACAGACTGTATGCAAGCTCACTTGGATGTTTGTTGTGCAGTGTCACACAGGTGCAGATGTAATACAACACACATACGTGCTATGTGTGCATTTTGAATGTACAGGTGTACTACAACATCTGGATAATAAACAGGACATTGTCAAAATGACATGAAACAGAACTTGACCCCTTGTGTGCCACTCTCATCCACAGCTCGCCCTGCCTGTTGTCCGTTGGGGTCATCGCGGTCATCCTGCTATTGCTCATCATGATTGCAACGTCAGCCAAATCAACGGAGCATGCATGGACATGTGGAGAAGTCAATTTGGGTAAGGACTCATATGAGGCTGTTTAGCGTTGGTATGTTTTGAAACGTGTGGTACATGTTCATGTGCATGTAGTGAGACCATGCATACATGCAACTACAAAATGTTACTTATTACATGTATGCCCACTCCCATGACAGGATAGTCACCCCATCTGACTGTCATCTGTTGTAGTTAGAGACTCTGGTGAATGCATCTATGCGTGTAGACATTGACACTGCAACATTGCATATACCATGGCTTTACATTGTGTCAGAGGTCACAACCACGGACTCTGTGGGGGATTGCAGCCTCACTGTGTGCATTAGAATGTGACTGGATCCTCTCCTCCAGCTTGTGGGCCAGTTCCGTTTGATTACCATCAAACCATGTGGTGTAGGTGTGGCACAGTCTATGTTCCACATGTTGAGATAACTGTCCTGTCATTCTGTTTACATGGATGCATTGCCCCTTGTTGCAGTATATCATGTCACTGTCATGTCGTTACCGCAGTGCAGCTCGAAAATACAGCTACACCAGCCTTCACAGTGAGTAGCAGTTCTGTTTTGATTCACATGATGCCATGAATGTTTAGCATGAGAAATGACAATGTTTGGGTGATGCATATGTGATTTATTGTGTAGCACCAGTGGAGTGCGGTCATTCCCATGAATCTCTAGTCCCGTGCAGCATTACTGGGCAATGCTAGGGTCTCATTATGTGGCTTGGATCAACATCACTTGCACTTTATATCTTTTAAACCTGCATATCATGTTTAGCATAGTAATGCAAACTTGGCAGATCAAAAGACTGGCTACTGAGTGCCTTCATTGCATGTAGATCATTAGCTTCGTCATCATATTTGATACTTACAGCTGTTGTGGGTCAAGTCAAGTTGGGGTACATGGCCCTTATGGGTACCCATAATCACATGCAGACATTACAGGTAGCGTAAGTAGCATTGCCATATGTTTCCATTTGTTTGTAAGGTCAACCTCATCTGAGCCAGTGAATGATTTGTAACAACATAGATCTCATTGCGTGGTAGCTCACTTGAGAGCGTTACACATGACTCGAATGGATGACAGACTGTCCTAGGTTTTATGTGTCTGTGTCATAGCATCGGATCTCATGTGATACCATGATTACTCATCTACAATTGTATACACTCAGTAAACTTCACAGGTGTGACTGGTACCGTGTAGCTAATGATGTTTTTGAAGTGTCAGTGACATGAGAATGTACTCCTAATGGTTATTTACCTCTGTTGCAGGTCTCCCTCCCAGCAGTTCCCATCCTCTCCTTCCCTCGCCTGATCACCCTTTTGTGTCTGTCGTTTGTACTCAGACCAAGGGGCTATTTGGAGGTGGAACCCTTTGAGCATCACACCACTCTGATGAAGAAAGGTACGGCCAGTCCTTGACAGGCTTGTAGCAATTAATACTGCTGCATTACAGGTGACATCATTAATAGTGTTATTTGGAGTTCTTGCCAATGCTCATGTATGTTTGATAATGCTCTATGGGCTCACAATGTAAATAATCATGTTGTGCATGACGTCTGACTTCTACAGATTATTGTGCCGCCTTGATGTCAACGCACATGTCCTTCTAATGTGCATGTATACTATTTAGCATGAAGTTAGCTTATGCTTGTTATGTGTTTACCTGTAAAGTGACCACACGCATGGTGTGGGGGAGGCTAGAATACTATGTTGTGTGTGAGGTAGATGGCTTTGTAGTTGCTGTTTGGCTTTGAACACACTAGCTGTAGTCTACACCTGCTGACGCTATGTGTCTTGTGCCCCACTTGTCCGTAAGGGCCCTGATCCAGTGGCTGTGATCTTTGGTGATTACTGTGCCATTTTATTTGCAGTGACCCTGAGTGAGGCAGACACTCCTGCCTTCACATACACATGTCACTTTGTGGCTTGCAAATGCCCTTGTGGTATGTGCTTGTTTTGCAAGTTGTCACACCCCTCCTGCCAGCATGTCTTCACTCATTGCTGCTGCTGCTGCATATACAGCCACCATGCAGTGCACATTATCCAGGGACACAGAGATCTACAGGATGACCCTCCTTCCATCCATTTATAGACCATGCTCCTGCCACCCTACACACAGACAACCCCAGACATTCACCCTCCTGCTATCACAATGCTTCTAACTCAGCCATTGCAGCTGCTAGGCCTGTGTGTGCAACACATACTGGCACGACTATGGCAGATTCACATGACATTGGGTCTATGTACCACCAGGTCATGTGCCGTGTACAGCACACACACACCTTCCATAGGCACAATATTGTACAGTGTTACCTTGTCAACGCCACAGCAGCAAAAACATAGCTGTCACTCAAGTAGCCACAGGGGACACAGACCATGACCACGTCTCTTGGGTGTGGTGTGATTTCCCCGTTCTGGTGTAGGTGTTTGTCAGATGTGGGTAGTTGTTCTGTATGCGTTGCTCCCATTACAGTAGTATAGTACTTGTAGCTACATAGGGGTAGGTCACCTATTCAGGTGTGCTTGTGTAGAGTGCTACAGCCCATTGCCCACAGTCTGTCCTGCCACCCTTGTCCTGTGCACCATTCATCACATCCACAGTACTGCATCATGCAGAAGATAGTTCACATACCTGAGGACACAGTTGTAGGTACTCCCTACGTGGACAACTACTTTTGGCACACTGATCTGTACACCTCAAAGTGACTCTCCTGGGCCTGCCTGTGATAGCAGTTTTGGGCTCCAATCACCCCTCCAGTATTTACTATCCCACACAGGTGTGTCTTTCCATCCATGTATCTAGTTGTTAGGATTTTTGGCCCAATGTGTGTCCACACTCAGATTCTGATCCAAGTGTGTGGTTGGCTGCTGTTTGTTGGATACCCTTTCATTTCATAGATTTGCACATACATATCAATTTATGCTGTGGTTCAAAGATAACTCACCACATGCATATGAGGATTAGTATATTTATTGGGAGATCTTGTGCAGGAAACATGAATAGGTGCTGTACAGAAAGGGGTGGAATCCAAAGTTCACTGCCGGAGATGAGATGCCTTACAGTTTCAGTCAACAGAGTCCAGGCCACAGTGCTTGGCATCATTGGGCAGACTGTGACTAGCATGTCCATGTGGCAGAGTCTCATAGGGGATGCTGTTGCACCCAGGGGCAATATGCCATGTCCAGTATCGTGGGAGATGTGCATGGCCCACTGCCCCTCAACGTCTTAGCCGTGGACGACCCACCTTCCTTGGGGGACCCTCAGGTGCAGGCCTGGACGATGCATGGGATGCTACGTCAGAGAGTTCCTCCTCCTCCTCCTCCTCCCTCCCTGTGGCTGGTGTCACACTTTGCCGTGATGTTGCTGGCCTTGTGACACAGGGAGGGTGCTGCATGTTGGCAGCTATCTGACGTAGCGATTGGCTCATTTCCCGATGCACCGTCAAGAGCTGAGCCAGACTTGCCTCCACCCGTCCATAATGTAGGTCTTGCCTGGCTATTTGCTCTGCCTGCTGTTCTTTCACCTGGTTGAGGGCCTCCGCAAGCTGGCCTATCTCCCTGGTGTCCCGCCGGTATGCCTCCAGGATGTTAGCGAGTTCAGGCATACCGGGTGCTGCAGCTGACTGGCCAGAATCTCGCCTCCGCCTTCTGCCACTCCCACCACCCTGACCCACACGAACACGGCCTGCGCTTGTGGGCACATCCAATCGACGGGCCCCCCGAGTGCTGCCAGGGTAGAGGTCGTCAGCAACCTCAGGGGCGCCCGACAAAGGGTGTCCCTCATTTTCAGACTGGCTCTCTTGTGGATCATGGGCAGGGCTGTGACCTGTCTGCTGGGATGTGGTGGGAATGGGTCCGGTGGCTGGCTGAGATGTAGCTGGTACAGTTGGTGCAGGGGTTTGGGATCCAGAGGAGCCAGGTTGGTTGGGGTCATCCACAGTGCGTTGAGTGGCGTCGCTGTCGGTGGGGTCTGGGTCCTGCTGAGCCTGGGACTGGGATCCTTCTCCCCCCTGGTTGGGGGGGGCACATGTTCCCCTGTGTGTGGGAGAGACAGACACTGTTAAGGCACTATCAAGTGACATTTTGTTTAGTTATCCATTATGAGCATCACAGTTCCACAAGCTTTACATTGTTGACATTGTTCTGTTGTGTATGTAGTGGTAGTAAATTGACATGTACTCTGGGGTATTTTCATTCTTCCATTCTCTTGACAATGACTGACACAGCCATTGCTGTGTCTTGTATTGGCGGCACAACAGAGGTAAAGTATTGGTCATGTTCACGCAACATCCAGGATACGGTGTAAATCCTTATGTCTGCGTCAAGCATGGACAGAGTTTAGATACAGGATGTTGATGTAAGAGACAGATCATCATTAATTTGCATGACATCTACTACTTTGGATGGCTTTTGCTGTACCGTGATGGCCAAACAATGCCAACAGCCCTGGACCTGTACGCATACTTATAGATCATGGCTTTTGAACTTGGCACTTCTGTAAGACGCATTACCTTGTCTATACCCATGTCCATGTTGGTACTTCAGTGCATCCACAACGTTCATGAGATGGGGCACGTGCATTGTTTGAGCGGCACAATGGAATTGAGCATCTGCTATGTGCATGTATGAGTAGTATGAGTTTTCATATGAGTGAGTGTTTTGTTATGGTACATGACAATTGGGACAGTGTTGCACTCCAAAGCCTGTCCCCAGGGGATGAGTTTCTGTAAGGCGGGTGTAGGATAGGCTATGGTAGTTGTTTGTGTGTGATTTGCAAGCGTCCATCGTTCATGATTTGGCTGCCCCCTGATGTAGCATGCTGGCATAATTGTGGTTTTGTGTTCATGCACAGGGTGTGTGACCTTGTCCTGGTGTTTGTGTTTGCAGTGATCACAGGAGGGACTTGTGCTGCCTACACCTGTGGCCATTGTGTGCTACAGAGGTTTCCAATATGTGTGTCCTGACACAGTACAGTGTTGGCTGGAAATGGTGTGTGTGTTGCAGGTACTTAGTGGATGACTGCTGGTAATTAGGAGACATCCCTAAACATTCTGCTCTATGGTGTTTGTAAGGCCTGTGCAGTGCTTGGGTGCAACTGTGTGTGTGCCCAGGGAGGTGCAGTGAGGTGACAGTGGGAGGGAGGGCGTCAGAGGGAGGGAGGGCGACTGAGGGAGAGGGTGACAGAGGGAGAGGGTGACAGTGGGAGAGGGTGACAGAGGGAGAGGGCGACAGAGGGAGAGGGCGACAGTGGGAGGGGGAGACAGAGGGAGGGAGGGCGACAGAGGGAGGGAGGGCGACAGAGGGAGAGGGCAACAGTGGGAGAGGGTGACAGTGGGAGAGGGTGACAGAGGGAGGGAGGGCGACAAAGGGAGAGGGTGACAGTGGGAGAGGGTGACAGTGGGAGAGGGCAACAGTGGGAGAGGGCGACAGTGGGAGAGGGCGACAGTGGGAGAGGGCGACAGAGGGAGGGAGGGCGACAGAGGGAGAGGGTGACAGGGGGATGGAGGGCGACAGAGGGAGGGAGGGCGACAGAGGGAGAGGGCAACAGTAGGAGAGGGTGACAGAGGGAGAGGGTGACAGTGGGAGAGGGTGACAGAGGGAGAGGGCGACAGAGGGAGGGAGGGCGACAGAGGGAGGGAGGGCGACAGAGGGAGGGAGGGCAACAGAGGGAGAGGGTGACAGGGGGAGGGAGGGCGACAGAGGGAGGGAGGGCGACAGAGGGAGAGGGCAACAGTGGGAGAGGGTGACAGTGGGAGAGGGTGACAGAGGGAGGGAGGGCGACAAAGGGAGAGGGTGACAGTGGGAGAGGGTGACAGTGGGAGAGGGCAACAGTGGGAGAGGGCGACAGTGGGAGAGGGCGACAGTGGGAGAGGGCGACAGAGGGAGGGAGGGCGACAGAGGGAGAGGGTGACAGGGGGATGGAGGGCGACAGAGGGAGGGAGGGCGACAGAGGGAGAGGGCAACAGTAGGAGAGGGTGACAGAGGGAGAGGGTGACAGTGGGAGAGGGTGACAGAGGGAGAGGGCGACAGAGGGAGGGAGGGCGACAGAGGGAGGGAGGGCGACAGAGGGAGGGAGGGCAACAGAGGGAGAGGGTGACAGGGGGAGGGAGGGCGACAGAGGGAGGGAGGGCGACAGAGGGAGAGGGCAACAGTGGGAGAGGGCGACAGTGGGAGAGGGTGACAGTGGGAGAGGGTGACAGTGGGAGAGGGCGACAGTGGGAGCGGGCGACAGTGGGAGGGGGAGACAGGGTTGGAGGCAGGTTGTTTGTGCTTGTTCACCTGCTACACTGCCTTACTGTGTCACAAAATATTGTATCTCTGGAAGGTGTGTCCACAACATGATATTGTTTACGAGCTGTGGTCTACTTTCTTGTGTGATATTTCCCTATCCCTGTACATTGGGCATGGTGCCTGGGTGAGGCCCTGGGGCATATGGGATGAGAGCAGCCTCCTACCCTCCACCTTCCACCATTTGTGGGTCCCACTTGCAACAAACCACTTTTAGTTGTGTCGTGCTAGGACTCATGGCCACTCACCCCACGCTGCTGGGCACTGTTGTAAGTCCACCCATGTAACATGTATTTTTTGTACACTCACCAGACTCAACGGCTCCTTCTATTCCATGTACTCCCACCGGTGGCAGCAGGGCCATGACTTTCTCCTCCCAGGGCTGGTATACAGGAGGTCTGCGGGGACCACCACCTCCAGTGTGGTGTGCAGAGGCGTAGTCCTGGTCCATTTTCTTCTTGACCATCCTCCGCAGATCATACCACCTGGCCTGGCATTCCCCCTTGGTGCGCCGGATGGGTGCAACAGCTACGATCCTCTCCCACAGGCGTGTTTTTTCTGCCATGCTGGTCTGTCTGACCAATGCGCCAAACAGCTGTGGCTCGACTCTGATGACTTCATCTGTAATAATCTCCATCACCGGGTTAGTGAACTTTGGATTCTTGGGTGTGGTCATGGTGTGGGGTGTATGTGATTGAGGGGGTGATGGTGTGTATAGATGAGGGTGTGTGGTTGTGATTGTGAAGGGGTGGTGTGGGTGTAGATGTGATAGGGTGTATGTGTAAAGGTATGTGGCTGCAATAGTTGGTGTGCTCTCTGTTTCTTTGCAAGAATGGGTATGTTGCAAAGGATGATGGGTTGTATGTGTGGACCCTTTTATTGGTCAAATAGTGGGTGTGGCTTAATTTGAATTGGTTGTGTGTGTGTTATATGGGGTGGGTGTTAGTGTTGACCTCTGTTTGGCTGTGACCAGGACATTGATTCTGTATGGTGTGTACACAGGAGACATGTTCAGTGTTGTTGTGTCACTTGTTTGCAAAGTCCTTGTGCTGGTTTGGGTGTTGGCGTTATGTGTGCGTGTCGTACTTGGGCGTGCGATTGACTGGTACGGGCCGTTGGCGGGTTGGGGTGTTCGCGTAGGCTTGTTGGGGGGGTGTGCGTGTCGTACTTGTGCGTGCGATTGACTGGTACGGGCCGTTGGCAGGTGGGGGTGTTCGCGTAGGGGGGTGTGCGTGTCGTACTTGTGCGTGCGATTGACTGGTACGGGCCGTTGGCGGGTGGGGGTGTTCGCGTAGGGGGTGTGCGTGTCGTACTTGTGCGTGCGATTGACTGGTACGGGCCGTTGGCGGGTGGGGGTGTTCGCGTAGGCTTGTTGGGGGGGGTGTGCGTGTCGTACTTGTGCGTGCGATTGACTGGTACGGGCCGTTGGCGGGTGGGGGTGTTCGCGTAGGCTTGTTGGGGGGTGTGCGTGTTGCACTTGTGCGTGCGATTGACTGGTACGGGCCGTTGGCGGGTGGGGGTGTTCGCGTAGGCTTGTTGGAGGGGTGTGCGTGTCGTACTTGTGCGTGCGATTGACTGGTACGGGCCGTTGGCGGGTGGGGGTGTTCGCGTAGGCTTGTTGGGGGGTGTGCGTGTCGTACTTGTGCGTGCGATTGACTGGTACGGGTCGTTGGCGGGTGGGGGTGTTCGCGTAGGCTTGTTGGGGGGGTGTGCGTGTCGTACTTGTGCGTGCGATTGACTGGTATGGGCCATTGGCGGGTGGGGGTGTTTGCATCGGCTTGTTGGGGGGGTGTGCGTGTCGTACTTGTGCGTGCGATTGACTGGTACGGGCCGTTGACGGGTGGGGGTGTTCGTGTAGGGGGGTGTGCGTGTCATACTTGTGCGTGCGATTGACTGGTACGGGCCGTTGGCGGGTGGGGGTGTTCGCGTAGGGGGATGTGCGTGTCGTACTTGTGCATGCGATTGACTGGTACGGGCCGTTGGCGGGTGGGGGTGTTCGCGTAGGGGGGTGTGCGTGTCGTACTTGTGCGTGCGATTGACTGGTACGGCCGTTGGCGGGTGGGGGTGTTCGCGTAGGCTTGTTGGGGGGTGTGCGTGTCGTACTTGTGCGTGCGATTGACTGGTACGGGCCGTTGGCGGGTGGGGGTGTTCGCGTAGGGGGGTGTGCGTGTCGTACTTGTGTGTGCGATTGACTGGCACGGGCCGTTGCCGGGTGGGGGTGTTTGCGTAGGGGGGTGTGCGTGTCGTACTTGTGCGTGCGATTGACTGGTAAGGGCCATTGGCGGGTGGGGGTGTTCGCGTAGGCTTGTTGGGGGGGTGTGCGTGTCGTACTTGTGCGTGCGATTGACTGGTACGGGCCGTTGGCGGGTGGGGGTGTTCGCGTAGGCTTGTTGGGGGGTGTGCGTGTCGTACTTGTGCGTGAGCGAGGGGTACGCGTGTGGTATGTGTTGACGCTGCTAGATACGAGCCACATATTGCTGTACGAATCATTATTCAAGTGCGATAACTTTGTTCCGTACGATTCGCTGTCAGGCTTCTCGTACAGGATCGTACTTGTGTGTTTGTACGGGCTGGTTACGAATCGTACGGTAGGATTCCCGATGCATGCTCGTACGGATCATCGACTGTGATTCGGATGGTTCGGTGATATTCGTACGGAAATCGACGGGAACGGATCGGAATTCGCAGTTCGGACGTAAAGTTCCCATTCGTACGGATTCGGATACGGATGCGAGTCGTACGGCGGAATATTTTACCGGATCGGAATTGAGGCCTTAGTAGCTGTAGCATAGAGTAGGATGATTTAACTTAGGGAAAATGTGCAATCAGTACCAAAATATATAAAAAGTAGAAAAACAACACAATAGAAATCCCACTCCAATTTATAAAAATGGAGAAAATGTTGATGAGCTAGTTGACACCAAAACTGCAAAAATCTGATGCAGGTAGCGAGGCTAGCTGATTTCGGTGTTGGTGGATGAATGAAGTGGAGGACCTCAGTGGGAGCTTTGGGTCTAGCAGGAAGTTCAAGGCAGTCGAGGCTAAAGGTGGGAAAACTCTGAGTGGGTGAAAAGCAAAGTCACTGCTTAGGAAGGTGTTGTTATCCTCGTGCTGTTCAGGTTGGTCCTGGTGTAGTCCTCTACGTTCAGACTTGGAAACACTTAGGAAGTCAAGATCCTTTCAGTGGCCGTAATAGAGCGATGAGTTCAACCAGTAGTTCAATGTCAGTGGCTGCAGCTTGCTGACAGTCTGGTTGCAGCCTCTATTTTTCTTTCCAGTCCAGTCTTCCAATTGTGGAGGGGAAAGAGTGCACTCTATCACCAGACAAGGGTCCAGGGCCTTGCAGGGACCACATGGGGGTAAGGACTCAATCTCCCTGGAGCCAAAAGCAGGGTCTAGGGCAAATCCAGTTGAAACTGGTCAGCTGGTTTTGGCAGAGATTTGGGCTTCTTGAGCTTTTGTGTTCATGGAGCTGAATAGGAGGCAAGTCTACTAGCTATTGGAGACCACTCTTCTGTCCTGGCTACAAATGGGGAGCAGGTCCAGACTTAGGGCTTCTCTCCACATGATAAACAGCAGGTGCATTGTTTCTTTTGTCTTACACAGGTCCAGAAGTGTTCTGCAGATGGTACTGTGGGTGCCACTTATATGCCCATTGCCAGGCTGTGGGTGGGTGAATCTCCTGTCCACTTCCTAACCAAAAGACTAAAATCTCCTAGGGGTGCACCTAACCATTTTTACAAAATGTAATTTGTTTTTTACTGTAAACTATCCAATAGTGACCCTCTTTATCTAGCACTAATATGGCAGCACTTTTTGTCCTTTGTTCAGAGCTCTGGGAACACCCCTAAGTGGTATCTTAGCATAATTAGGACCCCTCTGCAGGCCAGTTCTGCAACAGATCTTCCTCACACTGTTATTGGTGGCAGAGTAGGCCTAGGTGTAAGGTACATCTGACTGTGATAGGGGATGCCCCTTTGAAGCTTGTGCATTTGCTGACCACATCCCCCACGCCATCCTGTCAGGAGGAGGTCATACCTTCTTTCAGCCAAAACCCTTTTGTTCTCTATGCTTGAAGCCATTCACACCTCCCAACTGGTGGCCAGGTGACAAATCGGGATTGACTCTGAAAAGGATACTAGAGAGGAAAATACCATCTTTCTAAAAGTGGCATTTCTTAAACAGTAATTTAAATTAAAACTTGACCATTAGATTGGATTTTAAATTACTATTAGTTTCAGTCCTTAAACCACAGTACTAGATACTCTCAAACTGAAGTTATGCAATATAAGGTGTTATAAAGTAACCCAGTGCTTTTTTATGTTAGGGCTAGCCTTGCCATAGCGAAGAATGACTTTGGAGATTTTTCACTGTCAGGACATGTAATTTGTCCTACTTTTTAAATACCATACACCAGGTTTTATGGGCATTTAGGGCCTTGGGATGACTTATAGGTTTTAAAAAGGCCAGTTAAGGCCTGGCAAAAGGTTTATTTGAGCAGGTCGAATCTGCAGTGGCAGGCATGAAGACATGCTTTGAATTGTCACTGTAGTGGTGGCACAATACAATATGTGCATCAGTCAACTATGTGACATTTAACATACAGGCCCTTGGTACACTGGGTACCATATTCTAGGTACTTATAGGTAAGTGAAATGTGACAATTAGGATATGTAGGTCATTGTGGCAAAGTACAGCGCGTGAGCCTACCTGCACGCCGCCTGGGGTCCCGACCTGATTCTGCCTCGCCTGGGGTCCCGACCTGATTCTGCCTTGCCTGGGGACTCGAGGGACATCAGCTTTGCCGACAGGAGTTGCCGCCTGTTCCCAGCTGTACCGGCTGTCTCCTCTCCCCGCCGCAGCCCTCGAACACCGGGACTGCCACAGAGCGGGGGAGTAGAGACTACAGCCCCCAGAAGCCTCCGCGACTGGCCCGGAAGTCGCGTTGAGGCTTAGCGCCCGGACGCACCGTAAAAGGGGCTGGCCTTGCGGCGGAGCGGGTGTCATTGTGGCAAAGTACAGCGCGTGAGCCTACCTGCGCGCCGCCTGGGGTCCCGACCTGATTCTGCCTCGCCTGGGGTCCCGACCTGATTCTGCCTTGCCTGGGGACTCGAGGGACATCAGCCTTGCCGACAGGAGTTGCCGCCTGTTCCCAGCTGTACCGGCTGTCTCCTCTCCCCGCCGCAGCCCTCGAACATCGGGACTGCCACAGAGCGGGGGAGTAGAGACTACAGCCCCCAGAAGCCTCCGCGACTGGCCCGGAAGTCGCGTTGAGGCTTAGCGCCCGGAGGCACCGTAAAAGGGGCTGGCCTTGCGGCGGAGCGGGTGTCATTGTGGCAAAGTACAGCGCGTGAGCCTACCTGCACGCCGCCTGGGGTCCCGACCTGATTCTGCCTCGCCTGGGGTCCCGACCTGATTCTGCCTTGCCTGGGGACTCGAGGGACATCAGCCTTGCCGACAGGAGTTGCCGCCTGTTCCCAGCTGTACCGGCTGTCTCCTCTCCCCGCCGCAGCCCTCGAACACCGGGACTGCCACAGAGCGGGGGTGTAGAGACTACAGCCCCCAGAAGCCTCCGCGACTGGCCCGGAAGTCGCGTTGAGGCTTAGCGCCCGGAGGCACCGTAAAAGGGGCTGGACTTCCCGCGTCGCGGGTCCGCGCGCGGGGCCGTGCCCGGGGCTAAGCCCGGGCAAAGGGCGGGCCCTCTGTGGCCCTCAGAGGCCCAAGGAGCCTGGGCTGGGCCACAAATCCTGGTCGATTTAAGTACGTGCTAATATTCACTCTTGTAACCAACCGGAAACAACTCCCTGTCAACAGCGGGTATGGAGCCTAAACGTAAGGATAAGACTATGGTTAAAAAAACGCCAATTCACACACGCTCGGTTACAAGGAACACTGCTGCAGCAAAAACTCCACTACCATCTTTAACTGCAATTGACCACATGCTACAACAGACAATTGTGGTAGTAGCTAATGCCATTCAAAATACTGAGAGACGTTTATCTTTACCATCTAGCGATTGCGTAATCTTACAGTCATCACAAATTGAAGGTCTCACTGTAGATAACACAAATAATATAAATGTAACATCACTCTCAAATGATTCCATATTAATGCAATCTTATACAGGTCTCCCTGGGGCTGAGTTACTTCAAGTGGAAGGCCATCCTGCAGACCCTGCGTTGTTTAAAGATAGGGAAAGTCGCCTGTCTCTAACTCCTAACTTGACACCCAACGATACATCGGTTGGGGCTTTGGGGCCGAGTAATGCGCTCAATGCCAGTGCGGTATTGATTCCTCGTGATATCGAAGATTTCATCCCTTCAGCCGACAAACTTAACAACAGCCACGTAGTCAGCACGACCGACCATGGCTCTGTCCACTATAGACCAAGACGCACGCGCATTAGGAAATTATTGGCCCCAAGTAGTGTGTATGTGAAACTAAGGGGCAGGAAAAAGAAGGTAACATCACCATCACTAGACCAGGCGAACGGTGGTGAGTCGTCACCACCACAGCCAAGATTAAATGTAGGACTAAGGGATAACTTTAACCCAACTGCCCTTAATGGGGAGTCCTTAATGTGTCACTTTAGGGATGCCATGAACCTCCTTATTGCCCCCCTAACTGACAAATTGGAGTTGATCTGTAAAAAAGTGGAAAACTTGGAGAAATTGGGCCTCGCTAAGTTAGAAATCCTTGAACATCTGGGTACAAAAGTTATACCAAGTTCTTTGCACGCACCCCCGAGGAACGAGGACAATTCGTCCACTAGCAACACAATAAAAATACCAGGTACACCCACTAGAAATGTGGCCTCTGTGGCAGTCACTGGCAAGCTCGGCCACCCTAAAACCAATAGTTCTGATAATGCTAAAAGAGGGACTAATGGGGCAAGAGAAAGTGAGGCAATGGGTTATGTGTCAGCAAACGGGAACCCTACAGCAAGTAGGTACTATAACAATACTATACCCGCTGTGATCAATCTCCCGCCAGAAAGCAGACCATTTGTGGCAATTCTTGCCAATGTCCCGAAACTTAAACCCTCTCAATTTGAAAATGCCGACACATTAAAAAACAAAGTTTTGTACTGGCTTGCTCACAATTGCGGATTCCCCCTAAGAGGGGCAAGTCAAATCCTCTCAACCCAAAGGGTAGGGTGGGTGGGACCTAGTAAAAAGGAAATAAGTGGGGATTGTGTAATCATAAATTATAAGACCACTGAATGGGCAAGGGACTCTATCTTGAATGCACCGATCCCATCAGATAACGACTATAATACCACCTTGTTCCCCCTGGATTACTTTTATAGGAACGAGGTGGGATTTAAAATTCCGGTGCAGAACTTTAAACACCCCAGAGCAACACAAATGTCTCACCTGCCTGTACAGCAGGCACCAGTACAACCAGTTGAGCACCCAAGGATCACTTACGATTATGGCACCCATTATGCATCACAGCAATTACCGAACCTAATTAGAACACCAAACCCCAATTATTTTAACAACCCAAACGTATCTGGGCCAGGAATTGGCGTTTATGATCAATATGCAGTTCCAACAGCTAACAGGTTCCAGATATTTAACTCCCTAGATGAGAACGATTGACTAGGGGGTACTCATGTTGTTAATCCATCTGACACTGAGGCCCCCGGGTCGATGGTCACTGCCTTAGCAAATTTAAATGACTCAACCCTGACAGATGTAATTATATGCACTGGCGATAACCAACTGGAAATCCCGTTAACACCTTTAACACCTTTAACCACAACTATTGTTGACCCATCACATGTAACCTTAGAAGAGAACCTAAGGGCCATTACCTGGAACATAGCAGGGATAGCTTCTAAGGTAACTACTCCCATCTGGGATGATTTCATTAAACAGGGCTTCGACATTATCTGTCTGCAAGAAACCTGGCACACGGACGATATACATGTCGAAGGATACACCTCTTTTAATGTGAAGGCGGTGGCATCCCAGGCTGGCAGAGCCAAGGGAGGATTAGTGACCTTGGTATCTACCGCATTGACGGAGTTCAGTGTCAGCCACCATGTAGTAGTTGAGGAGCATGCTTCCGTCTTGCGCATGGCCCATAGTAGATACAGAGATTTAATAGTTGTAAATTTCTACAATAACATTGTGGGGCCCAAACGGGGAACGATTATTTTTGACATAGAGTGGGCCATTGATGCGACTCTATCAAGAACACCTAAATCAGCCGCAATCCTATGGGTAGGAGACTTCAATATTAAAACATGCAATTATGCTCTTAAGGGGGCCTGTGGCCACAGGGAGGAGTACTCAGGAAGGGATACTAGTGTACATAACCATTTCCCACATAACAACTATGGCAGCACATTAAACAACCTCTTAGCCAAATACGACCTGGATCTCTTAGAATGTAACAAGAATAAAAATAATGTTATGTGCCCAACATTTCATGGAAGAAACAGTCAATCATTTATTGACCACATTATGATATCTTGTTGCGTAGTTTACTCTAACGTGTGGGTAATCGAACAATCAGTAAGTGATCATAATAGTGTAACTGTGGATCTATTGGGATGGGGGCCCAAAAGGAATGTCTATAGTCAACCAATCCATGACATCGCGGCTGAAAGACCAAATGGGATGAGAGTGAAATGGATAAAAGTTGACCCAATTCATTTCGTAGCCAATGTAATCCGAAAATGTAGCAGTGAGGTTGAGTACTGTCTGTCCTCCAATACATGCCCGCGAACCCTGGTATCCAATTTTCTAAATATTACAAAAATGATTGAGAAATCTTTGTTACACAGTAATAGGAAACCAAAGAAGGTCAAGGCTGTGTGGTTTGATGAACATTGTGCCCAGTCACTAAAAAAGCTAAAAAAATCATTAGATGCCATTCCAAGAGATGCTAGTAAAATCAGGGAAGAGCGCCTCAACTATAAAACTGCCCTTTCAACTATGAAGAAGGAATTGCAGGACGAGGCATGGGCAAAACTAGATTTGGCTGCAGATACAAAAGATCATAAACTTTTTTGGGAGACTGTTAATAGCCCGTTTCTGAAGAACGATAACATTCCAGAACTAACTTCGCACGTCAGTTGCCGGGCCTGGATAGCACATTTTACTGGGATTTTTAACTCTGATTTTACTACTTATTCTACCTCTGATTTTAACCCTGATGTTTTAACTGTAACTACTGACATTGCTATTTGTTTTAAATGGGAGAAAATATTGTTTCTTGTGACACTGAGTGAGGTGATTGAGGCGATTGAGAACAGCAAGGGGGGAAAAGCCCCTGGGCCCGATGGGGTTCCCGTGGATTTTTATAAATCTGAGATCACCCTATGGGCCCCCATTCTGACCCGTTATTTTAATGCTGCAATTGAAGATAAGTTACCGACCTCATGGGGACAATCAATCATAGTGCCACTATTTAAAAAGGGCTCCAGGGCAGAAGCACGAAATTATCGCCCAATTTCACTTTTGGACTCGTCGTTAAAGATTCTGAGTCGCGTTCTCTTGATGAGATTAGAAACCTGGGTAGAAGACAACAATATCCTCTCACCTATCCAGTATGGGTTTCGACGGGGCCTAGGTACTATGGAGCAGTGCGTGAACCTGGAACTTATTATCGGCAAGTACACGAAAGCCAAGGAAGGGAATCTGTTTATGTGCTTTGCCGATTTAAGTTCCGCATTCGATCTGGTGGAACACGCACTGCTCTGGCCAATACTTCTTGCCATGGGTGCACCTGTAGAAATCATTCACCTTCTGGCCAGAATGTATAGTAATCTTTCAAGTAAGGTTAGATTTGGTACAGATGGCGAATGTACCCCCTTTTTTAAAATTGGAAGAGGAATCCGACAAGGGTGTGTGCTAGCCCCACTTTTATTCTCCCTTTTTATCAATCATGTTGATCAATTTTTACGTGAATCTAATGCCGATGCCCCGATAATTAATGGAAAGCAAATACCCGTCCTTTTATACGCGGATGACGCGGTCCTGATTTCCAGGACCGCGAAAGGACTGCAAAAGTTAATTGACAGGTTTTATACTTTTACTCAGGGTAGAAAGCTTAAAATTAACAAAGGTAAGACGATGACTATGACCTGTGGAAAGAAAATGAGGAAAAATAAGGCATTCTTTCTAGATGGGGAAAAACTTGAGGCCGTTCGGAATTTTTGTTATTTAGGCATCACCTTTTCAGGAGATGGGAGATGGGCCAATGAACAATCATGTGTGGATCTGAAAATGATCAGAAATGTAAATTGTATTTTCAGATTTGCATCAAAACTTGGGGGTCGTAGAATTCGTGAGATGATTTCCATCTACAATTCAAGGTGTATGGCCTCTGCCCTGTATGGAGCAGGGATATGGGGTCATAACCCCCAAATTGCACTGTCCATCCAAAGGGAGGAGAACAAGTACTTAAAACGATTATTATACCTCCCTGCTGCGGCCTCTAGCGAGATTACACATAGAGAGCTTGGCCTAAACTATGTTACAGATTTGATTGCATTGCGTCCCTTGTCCCTATGGCGATCTATATGGGCCAAGGATGAAACAAGGTTCACAAAGGAAGTAATTGTGGATTGTATTAAACTTGATCGTCACTTCAATATTCCCTGGCTCAAACATATACAATTTTGGTACAAGACCCTCTTTTCCCAGGACATTTTTAAAGATATTTTAACAGAGTCAATTTTAACAAAGCGTGACCTTAAATCCACTTACCTGGTCCATGTAAAAGGGACTAGAATGAATAAGTATGCAATGCAAAGTACGTTTAATTTATATATGGAATATAATCTCAGTACAGGTCTACCCTCTTATCTTATATTTGTTAGTATTAATTCCCACCGCTTTGCTCTTGCGCGTCTGAGGCTTGGAATAGTTCACCACTTAGTGGCAGTTCCTATTGCAAAAAAACCTGGGACATGTCCGTGTCCATGTGATGGAAAATCCAAACAGAGCACTTGCCACTTTTTACTATTTTGCAATTTTTATACTGGTTTTAGAAAGTTTTACTTGAAGCAACTGTTTCTTAATCATAATATGTGCAATACAAGAGCTGCGATGCAACTGATGTTTAATCTAGCTTCTCCAGACGTGTGTTATTATGTGGCCACCTACATTTTAAAATGTATGTCATCTAGGAAATCAATTATAATATGATTTTTATAATATCAATGTGTACTACTTTATGTGTAATTTACCACCTGAGTTAAATTGTTTACATATGTATTTATTTGCTATGCACTTTATATTGCATATTTGCACCTGCCGAAAGAACCATATGTATACGATAGGATTGGTATTTTGCACTTTACATTTGCATTTTTGCACAAACTTTTCTCCTTTTTTTACTATAATAGTTGCTGTTACAATGTTTATAGTGACTATATGGCCTTTTTTTTGGTACCCAAATGAGATATGTTTTGTATAACAATATAACGAAAATGGGTTTGGTGTATAGATATTGATATAATTTAAATGGTTTCATCATTTTTAAACTTACATAAATGTGAATCTGAAATTGTATTTATGTATGTTGCTACATGGTTGTACTTGTACAAACCGAATAAAGCATTTTGAAACTGAAACTGGATATGTAACCAATTTGACACGTTTCTGGAGCAATGTAAATGTACTGTGCCTAATTAGTAGGACCCCAGTGAACAAAGTAAAAACTACCAGCATCAGTCTGAATAAAATTAGGGGTGAGCGTGCAAACAAATGCATTTTCTTACACTTGCGGGCACATGCATCAACATTGCAGTTTGCGATTCCTTAATTGCGCAAAATAAGGAATCGCAATTAAGGATTGGCAAACTGCAATGCATCAAGAAATCGCAAAATAAATTGCGATTTCTTAAAATTCCTTAATTGCGATTCTCAATTTGAGAATCGCAATTAAGGAATCCCTTCCCATTCATTCCTATGGGCCTAGAGGCCCATAGGAATGAATGGGAAGACATTCTCATTTTGCGATTCGCAATTAAGGAATCGCAAAATGAGAATGCAATTTCAAGGGTGCAGGGGGGTCCAAAGGACACCCTGTTGCACCCCTGAAATTTGCCATTAAGTACATTTTTCACACACACATGCCCCAAGGGCATGTGTGTGTGTAAAAAGGAACTTTGAAAAATGCACTTTTGTGCATTTTTCAAAGTTTTCGCAAATTACCATGAAGGTCCACTTCATGGTAATTTGCCCCCCTTATTTGCGAATTCGCAAATTTTAAAAGTTTGATGCGTTGAATTCAAGGAATCTCAGTTTGAGATTCCTTAAATGCAATCGCAATTTAAGAAATCGCGATTTTGCGATTTCGCTATTTCTTAAATTGCGAAAACATTAAAATGCATAATGCATCCCAAAAATGGAAATTGCATTCGCAAACGGCCGAATTTTGCGATTCGCACCGTTTGCGAATGCAATTTCCTTTGATGCATGTGCCAGTATATGTCTTTGTTTGGGCATGTTTTAAACATTTTACCCCTTTGTTTCGACTGTGACTCTATAATAAATGAATAACACAGTCGGTTATTAGCTTTTATACTAATGCATGTTACCACTGAAATTATTTGTAGGGAATTAATAAAAGGAAAGATAGTTTATCTTTTTTCTTTACTTTTACATATTTTGCCACAACAACTTTAAACAAGTTTCAATAAAAGCAATATCACTCAAACAAATGTAGTTTTCCTATTAAAATCATTTTATTAGGAAAACTACATTTCAACATTTGCAGATATATTTATGTATTTATTTATTTAGCAACATCATTTGTGCAGCACACATGTTGCCTTCTCAGTAACTCCCAAGGTCATCAGATAATCAGAGGCAGTCTAATTGTTGGAAGAAATACATTGAGCAAACAGGCCAGCTAATTAGTCAGGTCCAATATTCCTCAACACTGTGTGTAAGAGCTTTGTTTAGAATGTTCTCCTAAACTTCAAGCCACTGTATTTATTTCTTCGGTTAGAGGGTAGTCCAAAATCTGATCCTCTGAATACTTTGAAGCTAGAGTTGTCAACAGGTTGCACAGGTGCAAGGTCAATAAAAGTCACACAAACAGGCACAAAGTGTTAATTTTGGATGTATGCTACAGCTCAATACTTTATAGATATTAGCTGTTCTGCTTTATCACTTTTAGGCGATGCAACACAGCAACTTTGGATACTGTGTTGTGTTGCACGTAACTTAGCATACTAGTCTTATAGTGAGCAACCGCGATAATTCATGTTTTTTGAAGACGCATTGGCTTATCAGATGGGCAGGCCCTGAGCAGAGACCCCTGGTTGGGATAGAAAGAGTCTGATGTCTCAATGTATGCAGGTATGCATGGCCTTTGTGGATGGTGGACAAGCCTTTTATTTGTATTCTACAATCTGTAAGGGGTCTGTCTGTTCCTGTACAAAAATTATTATCTCCACAACGCTCGGCAGCCCATTGTGCACCAGCGCAGGGGAAAAGGACTGGAATGCGATGTAGCACATTCCTGCCCATTTCTTTTGTCGAATGGCAGAGCAGCAGGAAGGGCAGCTTCTACAGCAAAAACCCATAAACGTTGTACACAATCTTTTACTATACCAACGCACTTTCAAATAACATACCTCAAATAATATATAAAACATCCATTTTGCACCAGCGCAGAGGAAAAGGACAGGAATGCGCTGTATCTTGTTGATAGGGCGCATTCCTGCCCTTTTCTTTTCACGCAGGGCAGCTTTCCTCCTGCGCTGCTGTGCAAAAAATATTTGTAAATGAGGACCTTGCTCTCACACACATAGACTGAACAGAAATAAGATAGAAAAAAATGAGTTTGACATATTGTTCAAGAAAAACTTCAGTATCCTTATACAGTGCCATGCCAAAAATCTATCAGTATCAGAAAATCTGTAATTTAGCTGTGAGTGTTTTTAGAGAGAACTCCGAGCTTGATAATGGATAGTTTTGGTCGTTATGATGTAAGGTCTGTGTTTGAGTAAATTATACCTCTGAACCACACATCAGGTTAGATTGAGATGTAGTTGTTTTACGATGAAAAATCTTGGCTTTGCATGGTATTTATAAAAAACAAATCTGTATGCTTCCAATAGTGCGCAAATGACCTTTTTATTTCTATTCTGGCAGGCGAGGTTGTGTGTTATGGAAGTAATGCAGGAAGAAATACAGATTGGATATGAAGATATTAGGGGCTCGATACCAGAGGTTGGCAGATGTACTTTTATTTATATATTTTTTGTGTTACTCCACATGGATATACATGGTGATTATATTTAAAAGAAAGTGGTATTCTCCTTTGTGGAGTGGAGCACAGATTGGATTTCATGAACCGAAGGGTAGTATTTCAGCGAGAAGTTGATAGATGTTCTAGTAAGAAATATGTATTCAGTGACGGGTGTTACCGTATTGGCCGAAAGAATTCATGGACACTTTTGAAAATAACGGCGGGCAACTGAGCAGGAAATGATGTCAGAAGCTGATTGTAATTGAGAGGGGCATATGAAACCTGAATTTAAGTTGGAGGTCTGCATACCATTTGGTCGGAGGTCACTGTCTAAGGTGGTTAGTTTTGTTAAAAGCTCTAAACATTGTATGCGTTTTAAGATAAACTTTAAATGATATATTGAATGTTTTATATATTATCTGAGATATGTTATTTGAAAAGGCGTTGGAATGGCAAAAGTTGTGATTCGTAATTTGTAAATGTTTTCACTCTAGAACAGGTGTGTTTGTTTGAATGAATGACCTAGATTAGGTGGGGGCATATTTATTAAAAAATCAAGTAGCGCAGCACTGCACTGCGTGATAGGGAAAGGGAAGGACTGCACCGTATCTAACATTATACAGCACATTCTTGTCTACAATCCTGAGAGGCATTTTCTTTTGCAGCCCAAATAGAAAAAGGAAATAACAAGGAGAAATGAAGATATTCTCCTCGTTACATCTCACCTGGGGAGGTGTAGCATTTTTGTGCATTCCCAGGTCTACCACTAATGGTAAATCTGGAAAGAAGTCAGAATCCATGGGTGGATGCGCGAGAAAACCCACGCTCCACCCATAGCACGCCTCCCTGCTGCAGAGTAATGCAAAGCAGTGATTTGCGCTGCCTTACATTATTCTAGATTTACCAAGCCACTTAGGGCCACAAAAGGTGGCCTTGGGTAGCTTGAGGAATGCCATTTAGGTTTTGCTTCGCCCTTGTGTTCCCTTGCGTGGCGCAAGAGCGGCACAAAACTTTGATAAAAATTTACAAGTATCAATTTAAAAATGCCCTTTAATGTTTGTTTTGTGCCTTCTTGTCCCTGTTGCATGTCATTTTCCCTAGACCATCATTACAAAAGAGTGGTTGAGGATGTCTTGTCAACAGTTCACAATTACAACATTTTACACTGCTATCCTCAAGGTTTTACTTGTAATGTGATCTGTCAGTCATAGCTGTTGACAGGCAGGCAGTGTGTGAACAGGGATGTAGAAACTATTTAGAGTCATTTCAGGTGAACAAACACACACAATTGCTGTTGTTTACTTCAACCCTCCTCAAAGCTAACCCATATGAGTATGTGTTACTCAACAGAAGGAACAACACCTATTGAGCTGAGGGAAGATGCAAATTATTTTCAATCTAAAGCCATTAATCAGACATCCCTTAAAATCCTTTGATATAAACCTAACTTGAAAAGATTCCTTTAGCGGTTCTGTATGATGCAATGCATGCACGTTTCTCTAAAAACGAACAGTAGCAAAGAGAGCACAGCTGCCCCCATATTTTGGCTAGGTCTTCTGTCCCAGTGGCCAATGCATCTCCTCTAGGAATTGTTTTTCAACTCATATTCGCACATTCGCATTACACTTCGTCCATTGAGCTGTCATTCTGCCAAGGTCGATAAAATAAGTAACAATAAACAGTTTCTTCATCAGTTGTGGGGCCCCAGAAGCCTATATATATACAAGTGTAGCTCCTTTTCGTGTACACGCTCGCCTAATGCTCAGACGCACTGCCTCATCAACTGATTTCTTGCACCCATTCTTCGAACTCTAAGAGTTTAGACAACCCAGGACGTAAAACCTTAGTCCAGGTTTTGCTTTACTGCATTGACTAACCAATGCATTCTGTTCACCTTCGATATGATATTCTGCTGGTCATCAGGGCTGTAAGTGGACCAGGTCCCTCTGGGTCTCAGCCACAGTAGTAATTAAAAACGTACATTGAAACAGGTGCCTATCAAGCACTATATTCATGTCCTTTACTCTACTGGCAAAAACACGGATTGATTTCTTTTTTTTGGTTTTAATTAACTGAACAATAAAGTCTTAACTCACCTTACCAGTGATTGATTTCTGAAGAATGAATATAACAACTGTTGAGGTAATCCATAGCAGCGATTTAGTTCCTGTTCATATTTGTATATTACCTATTCTTACATTTCCTAGGAACTGTAGCTATTTCAAGGCTATTGTGCTTCTCTATTTTTTCGTGTAGCATATAACTCTGGTTTATTGTATGCTTTGAAATGAGTCGCCTCCATGTGTTTATAACAGGCCACTATTGAGAGTTATGGCGTTGATGCCGAAGTTAGGGCCCGATTAGGATTGCGGTGAATCTGCATCCTCCCGGCCCGCAGACGCCACCGCCGGCCCAGAGGATGCGGATTCACCGAGGCGGTGAGAGAAAAGACCCCCCGCCAGATTAGGATGGCAGGGGGGTCATCTGCGGAAGGGGAGACCGTCCGCTGCTTTTCCGCCGTGGTCCCATGGCGGAAAAGCTCTAATATGGTGGCGGTGTCTATCAGACACCGCCAGCCATATTATGATGCATGGGGAAACATACTTTTCCACGGCGGGTTTTCCGCCGAGGAAAAGCATGTGGTCTTTGGCGTTTGTGGGCCCGTTGCGGCCCGAGAGTGTTGGGGGGTGGTGGGTGCACATGGGGGGTACCTATGGTACCCCCCAGCATTTACATGCACAAAGCGTCAGGCACCGCGCGGTGCCTGCCGCTTTGTGCATGTAAATGTTAAACATGCATTTTTAACCTTGCGGCGGGTGCTGCTTCAAGCAGCACACACCGCAAGGTTAAAGATACAGGATGTTACCGCCAGGGTGGCGGTCACATCCTAATTGCCCTGGAGGGACCGCCGCTACCCCTGCGGACGGTCCCTCCACCTCGGGGGTGGCGGACGGACGCAGGTCCGTTCGCCATCCTAATAGGCCCCATAGTGTGAGTTTCTCACACTGCTCGTCTTTGGTTAAAAATAGTGTTTGGAATACATGTTAATTTAATCAAACACACCTATTCAAACACCGAGATGCATTTTTGGCCAAACCTTCTATCTTCAACATGCACTTACTCCGTGGGAGAAAGTCCATCTTTTTCAATGTCTCATTCCCAGCTCTCCGATACCTACTGCACATTAAAATATGGGGTTGCTCTGCTCTCATGTGTAGTTAAACAAACACCGACATGAATCACACAATCCGGCAATCCAGTAATTATGCAATAGGCACGGGGCATATTTATGAAAATTGTGACGCAGGGCAGCCCAGAAAGTTACCTTGCAAGGTGCCCTGCATCACAAGGAAAGGGCTGGAAAGTGCCATTTTTATCCAATACCGTTCATTCATGTTTGTTCCCCTTGTACTAGTGCCATTTTGCCAGGCTAGCGGCACTGCAAGAAGGTTGCATGCAGGATTGTTTTTGTGCAGGAATGGTCATCTTCCTGCACAAAAACAATCCTGAGAGGTTTGCCTCTTTCTGTATGTGTTGAAGAATGCAGCACACATAGTTGCCATAATCTAAAAAAGCAATCAACAAGAAAACAATCAAAGGTGAATGGTAGACTGAATGGACATCTGTACTGGCACATGTTTGTTGATTATCAAGTATACATTGCCCAGCCTTACTGAGTAATTGCCAAACCCTACATATGTTTGGAAGGATTAAATATTATTGTCACTTCTCAGTATATTTAGTTGCCCACAAAGTACAGTGCCTGTAAAAGTGGAAAGTGTGTGAAAGTAAAGTTGCCATGTTGCTCCAGTGATCAGACCACAAAAGCAATTTTCACTGGATCCTAGAAAACATCAAAGTTCAGATTATAAACTTTAATCTGTACCCTTTGACAGAAAATGTCTTGAATTATCATCTAAATTCTATTTTTTATATTAAGGGCCTTATTACTAGATTGGCTGTCATCCTGTGGGACCGCCACAGTGATGGTCCCAGGCAGATCACCAAGCCCATGGGGAACCTGACCACTGGATAGCAAGTTGAAACTTAGGGTAGGTGGGTGGTGCGATGAAAGTGTCACGTCAGCGGGTATGTTAGGCTCATAAAAGAGCCTAAACAGCATACCACCGATGTGACAGCGCCTACAGCACGTCCATGCACAGTGTCGCATGTGCCATGTCCATGTCGTGCATGCCACTGAGTATGGGCAGATGCACCCTGGGGCTCTTTTAGGGCCACTGTACCTGCATTTTCACCATCCTTTTCATGGTGTGGTCACAGTCATGAAATGGACAGTGGAAACGCAGGTAGTAGACTGCTCGGCAGTGCCAGTATTGGCATCAGCACCACCACCATTTTCTGACACTTTCCACACTGCCACCACCATGGGATCCTGGATCCCTGCGTAGGTGGCAGTTTTGTGGTGGTCCCACCATCCTAATACGGCAGTCGGAGCGCCAGGGTGGTGGCAGTCGGACTGCCACCACGAGTACGGTGGTCCCAGAAACACCCTAATCGTAATAATGCTGTTATTAAAGATCCAATTCATTGATGAAGTTAGCCTTCTGATCTACATTCAGGAAAAGTAACTTTTTAGAAAGTTATCTATTCCCTGACTTTGGCTCCATCTTTTCCCTGCTTTTAGCACCTGAAGGCTAATTTGCATTAGACTGCCAGTAGCTTCCTAGCAAGTGCTTGACCTTAATGAGGTGTGAAGACCGCTCCCAGTTCAGAGCAATTACTTACTGTTGGTGAAAGGATGTGCAGAGTGTAGGGCAATTCATCCTTATTAGCTCAGGAAGGGAAGCTAGGAAGATTACAAGCATTTTATTATCTTAAAAGCGATTGAATTGAAGGCTGCCTATTCATAGTTTAGTTTAAGGAGAGACTTGGGAGGTAGAACGCCTTTGTTCTACAGGACCACACTAGACAGCTGGCACCAGACCCAGTAGGAGGGAAGCTACCACAAGTATCTGTTTGGAGTGGATACAAGACAGGAGACTGCTCAATTTTCTGGCCACACCTCTGGCTGGGCACAGGGACTTTTGCACAAGGGAGGGAGCGTTGCCATTTTGGATTTTAGGAGTTAGTTGCTCTGTGGAATTGTTTGAAGAACTTCTGAAACCACTGACTAGTGCAAACCATAAAAGTGGAAGCCCAAGGAACACTGTTTAGAACTCTTACTAAACCAATAGAAAAAGACCGGACACTGCTTGCAGAAACCTGACAGGAACCCTAAAGGATGGGGCGTTCTCCCTCTAGTACCCAGGACAAAGACTTGTACTCCAAGGATCAGTAGGCACACGTTATGTGTGGCTATCGGAACACAACAAGCTGCAAGAAATGTTTTCCTGAAGTGACCAGTTAACCAATAGAATAGGCCTTGGACTGGATTTTGACCCCTAAGTGCTGTCTCTGAGCTATTGGAAGCCTTAGAAGTGACCCAGAGAAGCTGCTTCTGAAACCATTTATTTATTTTATTTTTTGCATTTGTATGGCGCTCAGCTACCCAACAAGGGTTTCCCGGCGCCTTGAAAAGTTCTGAAAATATTTGGACTTGCATGACCGTCATTGGGACCTCTTGGCAAAGGTGTTCAATTTTGAAGCTACTTCATTGGATACAGCTCAGGCTTGCCCAGCTAGAAGATTTTGTGCTCCTTAAGAAAGATTGAGGGGCTGTTTCTGATGTCGGATTGACCAGAGTCCGACCGACATCAGTCAGGAACTGGAACGGAACGAACTCTTGTCGTCAGTTCCAGACCTGCAAGTAGGATGCAATCGAACCCTGTTCGGTCGCAATCCTATACTTAACCATGGGAGCGAATGCAAGCTGGCATCATTAAGTGCAGAGGTGCCTGAACCCTGTGGTTCAGAGATGGCCCCATGGGTGTGAGGCCATTCGGGGGCTTCACACTGAAGGGGGCCCTGCTGGGGGGGCCCCCAAATACAGTTTTCCACTGGCTTTCAGTGTCAGAAATGTTCGCAAAGAAAGGCAGTGGGAAACTGCCATCGTACTACCTTGGCCGGAAAGAGACAGCCGGGGAAGTACTGAAGGAGTTCTGGATAGCAGAGGGGCTCTCAAAGCCAGTTGGAACCATTGGAGTGTCTCGGTTAGAAAGGAATCTGCACAGGCAGGTCCGATGCGGCTAGGATGGCTCCAACCGAGGGTCAGAGCCATTCCTAACTGCATTGAAATTGGGTCCATAGTCAGACATTAAAATCTTTAACCATGATGAACCCATTTGGTGTATCTGACCAGAGCTCCAGCGCATTCTGCCTGAAATCATGCCTGGTCCTGATCCATCACTACCATACTTTATCTATGGTACTTGGCATTTTTGGTGCTATTTTTACTTACGATTGAAAACCTTTATATCTCCTGTTCCCCCTCCGGCCTAAAGACTCACTCAGTTAATATTCTGCTGCTGTGTGCAAAATTCAGCTTTGTCCTACATTGAGTTGGTGTGTAAAGCTGCACAGTATATGAGTGGTATATCTGTGGTGGGTGTATGTGTGCCTGGAAAGGGTACACTATCACCTTCAATGCTGCAGGAGATTTTCCTGGGTGCTGAACTTTTCAGATTTCCGTGCTTCATGACGAGCTCAGCTCGTCATGAGCACACGAGCAGTGTACTGCATGACGAGCTGAGCTCGTCATTAGCATGGAACGGGATGCAGCAATAATGCAGTACTGAGCAGTTTGTGTATGGTAAGTGCATGTGCTCAATTTATGTGTACCTATGAGCATTACACTACATGAAGAATACAGTGCTGTGCAGTAGCTGCATGTTAAATGTATTTGCTGGATGTATCTGGGCCTAGTAGTGCTACTCTGCATGAAGGATACTGTACCGCTCAGTGTGTAGGCTGCATACATGCACCGGGTGTATATGTGCCTTTGGATGGTACAATACAGTGAGGGTTCCATTTTAGAGACTCAGGCCTACATGGTGAAAGATGAAGATGAGTTGGAGAGATTTCATTAGCCAGAGTTATTGTATGGCTGCATTCCTGTAAGCTTGGTGGCACACACACTGTAGAGGATAGAGTCAGGCTTCCTCTATACAGTTCAAAGGGCATTCTTTGATTCAGTGAGAGGTCAAAGGAAGAGGACTAGACACAATCCCCTAAGGAGATAAGGCTGATAAGAGAATCATTTAGAGTATGGCTTGGGCCCTGGGCTACTCCTTTGCTACACATATCACCGTGGCTTGCATCCAGGTGTGAATCTTTAGTCCTTTAGTCATTCCTGTGGCCTGTGTTGTGGGGCTATCAGGTTTGGAGTTGCTCCTGCCATGAAAGACTGCTTTCAAGAAGAAGAGAAAGCAGAGGAGTGAGCACTTCAAAATATGCAGACCCCCAACCAAATTGCTAATTCTCCTCAAATAGATATTGTTATTTTATATTCAATGATACCTGACCCACCAAGTTCTAAAATATGCACTTATGAAGCCACAGGTTATCAACAAACACAACGTGGCCTGACACTGTAGCACATCCTTTAGAATTTCTCCTGAAATAATCAGTAACTCATTCCATTGGACTCTGCATATCATTTTAGTTGCTTAGGCTTTGATAATGAATTGTAATTATTTATTCTAGACCTTAAGAAAAAGCTCATTCATATTTACATATCACTGAAAAGACATGCAGTCATTGTGAATGCAACACACCCTTCGCAAAACCGAATTGCTTCAGTGCACTTCATGACCCATGGCAAACATGTCTAGTGGCGATGTTAAGCCCTATGTGGCCTATTACGATATCGGTCTGAAAGCCTCTGACCTAAGGCCGGAGGCCTTCCAACCGACATTGTCGGTTTCAATTTGGACCGACTAATAACAATATAGGCGGTTAGAATTGAAACAGGGCGTTCATTCTGGCTGGATTCCACTGGGGCTCAAGGAGCCCATCGGCCAGTCGGTGGCTGGCCTGTAGTCCCAATGGACATTTCTGCCATTTGGATTACGATTCTTAGTTTTTGACAGGCTTTCCATGCCGAGCTTTTTGACATGGAAAGCCTGTCGCAAAGCGGGTTTGGAGGCCATTAGCATGGCCCTCTTCTCTTTGCCGCCTCCCGTTGAGGGCCGAGGAGGCACCTATGGTGCCCCCTGTTGATCCCTGCATCATG
The DNA here is from genome assembly GCF_964261635.1 of Lissotriton helveticus. NCBI lineage: Eukaryota > Metazoa > Chordata > Amphibia > Caudata > Salamandridae > Lissotriton > Lissotriton helveticus. The sequence goes on from NC_136065.1 coordinate 532,236,002, forward strand.
TGCAAGGAACACTGAGGTGCCTGGCACATGGTGCAGGGATGAACACAACCTCCCATTTCTCTTTGGGAGTTTGTGCTATGGATGGTTTACGGCAGTAGCATAAGCTCCCATAGGAAAATGTGACTATGCGACCGCACCATGGGCAGTCTCATCATAATAAGGTGTCTGGGACTGCCGACCGGAAGTCAATGGGTGCCGATGCCACGATGATGTCGATTGGAGGCAACTCAAACTGACATCATAATCTGGACCTATGTGTAATTCCTTTCATTAAGTTTGGACTAACTTATTTTTTTTCTTTCGTGAAAAACTGTAACAAAACCACACTATTATAAAAATAAAGACACTAGTATTACATTAATAGAACTAATGTTTATTCTATTGTACACATAATTACTATATTTGTAATAACAAAAAAGCACCATCAACGACTGACCACTGGTTCAGCACATCAAATCCCAAGTTTTTATAAACATTAAGAGTAGTGTGCAATCACTTCCAGAGCTTGCCGCAGTGAGCTCTACTGGAAACCAGAAACGTAATCCTTGTACGAAAGGGAAGGTGCACCAAAAAACACGTCAATGTCCTCCAAATGTATGCAAACAGTATCCTTTTATTGTTCTTGATAGTAAAACATGGGTATCAGCCAACGCATTTAGTTCCACTGAGGGAATTTCATCAGGCCTGAACACATATATATATATAAGACATAATGTAAATCACAACATACCACAATAAAATACTAAGTATGGGCCATTTTTGAGGATCTGCAGTCCGCAAATTCATGCGAAATCTGCAAAAAAATCCACGAGTTCGCGGAAAAATCCTCAAACTCGCGGATTTTTAGAGTAGAGTAGAGTAGAGTACTTTCTACTGGCTAATCAGTAAGTGCTACCTCGTTGGGTAAATGTATAGTGCTTTTCCTACTCTACAGCTGCATAAAGTGCTAGAAGAGTTGTCTCCAGTGACCATGTGTGTGTTACTATGCCATCACGCCGAAGGGCGCAGGGGTCCCTTGAGTGAGCTGTCCATCATAGTGGGTAAATGGCGGGAAGACAGTGCACACAGCTAGTGTGTGGGCGGGGCCAAACGGACAGGCTTCTATGCGATTTCACATGCCTCTTGTGTGTAAAAAAGGTCAGAGACCGATCAGAGCAGCAGATGAGGAGAAAGAAGCTCCTGGACACTGGAACTGCATGGGATTGCGCTCATGAAAGTGAAAAATGCAGAAGCCTCTATCCAGCATCACCGCTAATTTCCGACGGTAGATATGGGGAGAAAGCACACCTGCCCAGCGCCGGGGTCCCTTGACTGAGCTGTCCATTATAGTGGGTTAGGGCGGGAAAACGGTGCACACCACTAGTGTGTGGGCGGGGCCAAAGAGCGGGGCTTCTATGCGAGTTCACATGCCTCTTGTGTGTAAAAAAGGTCAGAGACCGATCAGAGCAGCAGATGAGGAGAAAGAAGCTCCTGGACACAGGAACTGCACAGGGATTGCGGTCGTGAAAGTGAAGAATGCAGAGGCTTCTATCCAGCATCACAGCGGGCTTGTATGCGAGTTCATATGCCTCTTGTGTGTAAAAAAGGTCAGAGACCGATCAGAGCAGCAGATGAGGAGAAAGAAGCTCCTGGACACAGGAACTGCACTGGGATTGCGCTCGTGAAAGTGAAGGATGCAAAGGCCTCTATACAGCATCACAGCGGGCTTGTATGCGAGTTCACATGTCTCTTGTGTGTAAAAAAGGTCAGAGACGGATCAGAGCAGCAGATGAGGAGAAAGAAGCTTCTGGACACAGGAACTGCACGGGGATTGCGCTTGTGAAAGTGAAGGATGGAGAGGCCTCTATCCAGCATCACAGCAGGCTTGTATGCAAATTCACATCCCACTTGTGTGTACAAAAGGTCAGAGACCGATCAGAGCAGCAGATGAGGAGAAAGAAGCTCCTGGACACAGGAACTGCATGAGGATTGCGTTGGTGAAAGTGAAGGATGCAGAGGCCTCTATCCAGCATCACAGCTAATTTTCGACTATAGATATGGGGAGAAAGCACACCTGCCCAGCCTCGACAAGGCTCACGATTGTTTTTGGGCTGCTGAATGCGTTACTGAACTTGAGCTTCAACTCAGGCACCTGCTTTATTTATATCTGTAAGTGCTTCTTGTTGAGGTTTAATTTTTGTGACAGGAGCATCGTGCCAGAATGAACCCTGCCCTTCATATTTATCCAAGAAGACACCATCAGTTTGTGCGATACGTCTACTCAACTGGAGTACTTTCTACTGGCTAATCAGTAAGTGCTACCTCGTTGGGTAAATGTATAGTGCTTTTCCTACACTACAGCTGCGTAAAGTGCCAGAAGAGTTGTCTCCAGTGACCATGTGTGTGTTACTATGCCATCACGCCGAAGGGCACAGGGGTCCCATGAGTGAGTTGACCATAGACATGTAGCACACAAATATGTACAATTAAAAAGTATTACATTAGAACTGCACTTACAGAAGACTATATAATAAAAAAAGCATATTTAAAACAATCATCATAGCTCACAATAGTGAAATTGATTATTTCATGTTGCTGTACATTTCAATGACCGAGCTCATTCCAATCCAGATGAATATGCAATGTTTTTGGCCTGCGACGCCATGACATCTACGTCATTGGTGCCGTGCATGCCCTTCCAAATAACTGACATTCAAGGTGCACGAAACGAATGTCGGGAAAGTGAGAGTTCTGGTGCTGAACGTGCACATATCATATCAAGGTAAGACCGCGGGTCGGCTGTGTCTTGGAACTTTAATTTTGGGCTATTTACGGGTGGCTTCCTCTTTCTGGTAAACGGGGACTTATGCCGCTTTAGGTTGATACTTTGGCTTCAGGAGAAGAAGTGGTTGGACATTTGTTATTGAACTGTTGCCATATACGAGTCAGTTTTAAATGATAGTCGCTAAAAAGAGCAGGCAGTCGATGTTTGATTCTCTAAAAGTATGGCAGAAAGAAGCAAAGCAGCGACGTATGAGAGCAGAGAAACAGGCCTGGAAGAGGCAGACACCAACTATAACACGGAAGGCAGTGGCCTATGAGAGGGAAAAGCTAGAGAAAGGCATATAATGTTCAGTAGAAAGTTCAGATTACAGACTGATAAATGTTATGTTACTAGAGAAGAAGTTGAATTTTTTTTTTAAGAACTATTGGATTCTCGTCCCCAACCTCCTTATGCCCTGAACGGATATACCCAACAGTTTCTTCGTCCCAGTCCCCGGCCCCTAGTGCCCCCCTCTCTGGTTTTTCCGTTTCTGGCTCTACTGATTCAGCCCTGGCCCCACTTGCCTCTCCTCTACCCGCAACAGTCACAGTGGCAGGAGCCGTTAGCTCTCCTGTCCTGTCTATTAGTTACATTTAGACTGCTACACCCCCTTTCACCACCACAAACCTGTCTCCCACATGATGGTACCTGTCTCTGCATCCGCTCTTTCCCCCTTGGGTGTGACATCCCAAATACTGTTGAATATTGAAATGCCTGTGCGTGGAATGCATGAAGTGAATTGGGCAGCAGTCGAGACTGCATGCAAAAAGTGTTGGTGCGTTCTGCTGAGGGTGATGAGGAAAAGCAAATGGTGGCGAATCAAGCAGCTCAGTGTGCCCAGAATGCCCTTCATACAGCAGCATCCTCTTAAGCACATGTTGGCCACGCTAATTGGACTGTGGGAACAGTGTTTTCAGGGTGTCGCACCGCAGATCATCTATGACATTCAGGAGAGGGTATATGCTACGGGTATGGCTCCTTAATGAGGTTTTTTGCAATGTAAGAACACTGGTGGGTTACTGAGGCAGACTGCTCCAGAACTACGTGACTCCTTGGATAATGTGATTAGACCACAGGTTGATTCTAGGTTCCAGAAACTGTGGATCTATACTCCTTGGAAGAGAAGTTAGGTCCTATCCCTAAAGAGCCAGCTGCTGGTCCCTCTGAAAAACCCCATTGCATTTCATAAAGCATTGACGGAGGCGGCCTCTTCCACAGTGATGACGTTAGCTGATACTGAATTGTTCTTTAGCCTACTGGTACCGGTAGACATATGGAGGCAGACCTTCAGTTTGGTTTCCGAGAGGGGTTTGGAACGGTAGAGCAGGCCCTCAATCTTAGCCTGATAATGGGTAAATATATACAGGCTAAGAAGAATATGGTCTATATGGTTTATGTGGACCTGTCCGCAGCTTTTGATTGTGTTTTGCACTCAAAGCTGTAGACGGTCTTAAGTCAAATGGGAGTGGATTCTCCCCTACTAGACTTTCTGAGGGAGCTCTACTCTGGAGCCTCGGCAAGAGTTCGCTTTGGTAGGAACGGCGAGCTGACGGCACCTTTTGGAGGAGAGCGTGGAGTCAGGCAAGGATGCGTCCTGGCCCCCCTTCCTTTTCTCACTCTATACCAATGCCAATGGTTTGGAGGTGGGCATGTTGAGGGGGGCCCAGGACCTCCCACGAGTGAAACAGCGCCTGATTCCCGCTCTGCTCTATGCGGATGATGCCGTCATCCTCGCGCGAACCCTGCGGGAACTCCAGAGCTCCCTGAACAGATACACAACCTTCATGGGCGGCTTAGACCTAAAAGTGAACGTCAAAAAACGTTTGTCATGATCTCAGGGACTGGGAAAAAAGGCGTAAAAGAGATATACCTCGATAACCAAAAACTTGAGATCACCGCCCAGTACCCATACCTTGGGATCATAATAGACGATAGATTGACATGGAAACCAGCAGTAGAGACAAGATGCCACTTGTTTAAAAGATCGATAGCGGCCTTAATGAGCTTCTCTCAGAGGCTGGGGAGGAGGGCACCAGTAGAGTTACTGAAAATCTACAATGCTAAGTGCCAGGCCATTGCTCTGTATGGAGCGGGAGTGTGGGGACACACGGATACCAGAGCCCTTCAGGTAGCAGAAAACACCTTCTTAAGATTTCTTTTAGCTACCCCGAGAGGCACGTCAACCTATGCCTCTCATATGGAACTAGGAATTCCCTACCTAGAGGATCTACTCAAGATTCAGCCACTGATGCTGTGGCGGCGCATTTGGACATCTGTTAAAAATGCGCTAACCCAGTCAATTGTGGCTGACACAATGTCTCTTGACCAGTCCTCAAAAGTAAAGTGGCTCTGCTACATTAGAAACTTTTTCAAAGACCTTGGCCTCGAGAATTACTACCTCCAGCCAGAGTCTATAGTTGACCTATCGAAGAAAGCCCTAAAGCAACAAGCTCTTCATCACCTAGAGACACTGAGATTAGTATCTGAGTCATCAAAACCCTCAGTTATCCATGCGAATCTGGTGCAGACAACTTACGGTATCCAACCGTATTTAACCTTGCAGATTACAATATATGAAAAGAATGTTGATGACGAGATTCAGACTAGATACCTTTTTCAGACTGGTTGCTTTCCCTCTGAACAATGGTTGGGATCTAAGTCTGCCCCTATGTCCCTGCGATGGGAAATCTATCCAGACTAACATACATGTGATCATGTTCTGTAAATTCTATCATCCACACAGAAAAACTTGGCTACTCCCTACATTGAGGCGCTGGGGCCTTAGAGGATGTCGGCCAGCATTTCTCCGATTGCAAATGTTAGATTCTGAAGATGTTTGTTATATAGTTCTCAATTTTTTAAAGTGCATCATGAACCATAGGAAAAACCTGTAAAGCAGCATCGTGTAATCTAACATTGATGAAAATTCATGTTTTTTATTTTTCTCTTTTCTCTTTTTATTGTATATTGTTCTCGTATGAATTTCTTTGGTAATTATCACATAATTTGCATTTTTGTGTAAATATGTAAATCGTATCCTTTTATGGTTTTCCTTGTGAAATACCGAATAAAGAAAATTTATTATTATTATTATATGGAGGCAGGTGCAAACGCAGGATCATGCTCTGAAGTTGGGTGGCACATTGGATGAGATCAAGGCATGGGCCAAGGAGCGTAAGCCTAGCGATAAGCCAAAAGCGGAGCTCCTAGCTTTACCGGGGAGTATTATCAACTACATTCACTCCTTTATCCTGCCGAAGAGGGTGGATTGGGATAAGTTGACTGCATGTCATCAGAAGAAGGATGAAAGTGTGCCTGATTTCTTTACTAGATTTGAAGGCGTGTTTCTAGATTTTCATGGCTAGGACTAGCCACAGGAGGGTGGTGTTCGGTTGTTTGTTAACAGATTTGTCACTAATTTGCTTCCTGAGATTGCAACGAGGTTACAGGCTTCTGAAAGTTCTTCGACAACTTCATCCACATCAGTGATTTTGAGTATGGCACAGTACTACGAGCATAGAGAGAATGAGGACAAAGAGAAGGTGGAGAAAAAGTCAAAGGATCTGAAGACGAGACTGTTGATGCAGCAGGTTGCAAGGGGGAGAGGCAAAGGTTCGGGTTCGGCTCAGGTTACCCAGGTCTAATGGGGTGGTGCTTAAAGTGCGCCCCTTGGGCTTAACCAATGTGCATATTGTAAGCAGAAGGGACATTGGCGGAATGATAATCCGGAGTTGTTGCAGAAAGGAGAGAACCGAGAGGTCAAGGGTTTAGAGGACGTGGACGAGGAGGAGGAGATCGAAGGGGGACGCAGTCAGAGGATACATCGTACAATAGGCAGAGTGGGAACTGTTTTGATGACCCCCGAAGCCGACAGTACTATCACGGTGACTATGACAGGGATGAGGTGACGGGGTTGTCTCACAGCTAGTACAGCCAGGGACAGGGCAAGGGACCAGTTCTGGTGCCTATAGGTCAGCACAGACAATACATCACTTCTGATTTACAGGGCACCACAGAAAAATGTCTAGTTGCTACAGGAGCTATGAATAGCTCTGTTTCCAGTTCACTGGTCCCAGGGCAGCTCTGTCTGGCCAAAGTAATGTTTCAGTGGGTTTCTCAGGTGTGCCGGTTGTTAACCCCATTTCCAAACCTCTTGCCTTGTCTATTGTTCCCTTCACAGTTGATTCACCATTTTTATTGAGGCTCAATAGTGGGGAGAATTTTTTGAAATCGGATTTGTTAAAAAGGTTACAGGTGACAATATGTTTGTTCTCCTGATGGTGTATACATGACTATTGGACCACAGGTGACCCGTGCGAAGCAATGCTTCACAAAAGATGCTCCCCTCCCTGCAGAATTTAAGAATGTGCCACACACATTGTGGGCTACAGGGGACATGGATGTGGGGTTGCTCCATTTCCTACCGGTTTCCATTCAGAAAAAGGACAAAGCCAAATTGCCACACATCCCCCAGTGCAAGATCTCGCAGGCAGATTAAAGGCTCATTATGATGGCGGACGGAAGGTCGACCGCCGTCCTGGAGTAGGCGGAAAAAGCCTTTTTCCGTCCGCCTGCCGCGGACAGTCCGACCGCCATATTAGGATGGGAAACACTGTCAAAACTCCGTACGCGGCGGAAGAGAACCCACCGCCGTGGAATTACACCCGACCCCGCGGCGGACGTAACCAATCCAGAGACACCGCCGTACGGAATGACGTCTCCGACCGCGTCCCAAATCACGATGGCGGAAAACACACATAAAACCGCTGCGGAAAAACAACCTGCCAGAACACGGCTGATTCCCCACAGCTAACAAACCACACATTGCGAAGATACCCACCACAAGCAGCTCGCCCACATGGACCCAGCGCTACACGCTTTTCCGATACTCTTTGCGATCCTCCACCAGCAAGTCATGGAACATCATCGACGACGACGCAGGTACGCTACACACCATTTACTTCCGGAAGGGGAGTACCTGGCAGGGCTGTGACGTTGGGAGGGGGAGTGTCATGTCACCGGAAATACATTGATGAACGCACAAAAATATACACAATTGAAGTACACAACCAGGAATGACAGCGACAAACCACAAAACATGATTTATTAGCTTTATTCAACATAATAGGTGCTTAATATCAGAATATCCAAGAGCATGGGCATTGGGTACAACAGATCATGTACATCAGAGGCAGCACGTGAGAGGGCAGAATGCAGTATCAGAACAGCAACAGGGCATTGTGCTCAACAGAGCAGGTACATCATTGGCAGCACGTGAGAGGGCAGAATGCAGTATCAGAACAGCAACAGGGCATTGTGGACAACAGAGCAGGTACATCAGAGGCAGCACGTGAGAGGGCAGAATGCAGTATCAGAACAGCAACAGGGCATTGTGGACAAAAGAGCAGGTACATCATTGGCAGCACGTGAGAGGGCAGAATGCAGTATCAGAACAGCAACAGGGCATTGTGCCCAACAGAGCAGGTACATCATTGGCAGCACGTGAGAGGGCACAATGCAGTATCAGAACAGCAACAGGGCATTGTGCCCAACAGAGCAGGTACATCATTGGCAGCACGTGAGAGGGCAGAACGCAGTATCAGAACAGCAACAGGGCATTGTGCCCAACAGAGCAGGTACATCATTGCCAGCACGTGAGGGGGTAGAATGCAGTATCAGAACAGCAACATGGCATTGTGCCCAACAGAGCAGGTACATCATTGGCAGCACGTGAGAGGGCAGAATGCAGTGTCAAAACAGCAACCGGGCATTGTGCCCAACAGAGCAGGTACATCATTGGCAGCACGTGAGAGGGCAGAATGCAGTATCAGAACAGCAACAGGGCATTGTGCCCAACAGAGCAGGTACATAATTGGCTACCCAAGTACGTGTGTCAGGCGACCCTTCACAAGGAGAGTAATAAAACCTAGGTGGTTACATTCGTCAACCTACACACAAACTCAAATGACATGTGACTGATGGCAACTAGACCTCACACCACTGAATCTGGTGGACTGCTTGAACAACTCGCCTCGGACACACCGCCAACAACAGGAGTGTGAGACACAGCCACCGATCTACTGACTGACACATGAGCCCTAGACCCAGACACACCGCCAGCACCAGCAACAGGAGTGTGAGACACAGCCACCGAGGGCAGAATGCAGTATCAGAACAGCAACAGGGCATTGTGCCCAACAGAGCAGGTACATCATTGGCAGCACGTGAGAGGGCAGAATGCAGTATCAGAACAGCAACAGGGCATTGTGGACAACAGAGCAGGTACATCAGAGGCAGCACGTGAGAGGGCAGAATACAGTATCAGAACAGCAACAGGGCATTGTGCCCAACAGAGCAGGTACATCATTGGCAGCACGTGAGAGGGCAGAATGCAGTATCAGAACAGCAACAGGGCATTGTGCCCAACAGAGCAGGTACATCATTGCCAGCACGTGAGGGGGTAGAATGCAGTATCAGAACAGCAACATGGCATTGTGCCCAACAGAGCAGGTACATCATTGGCAGCACGTGAGAGGGCAGAATGCAGTGTCAAAACAGCAACCGGGCATTGTGCCCAACAGAGCAGGTACATCATTGGCAGCACGTGAGAGGGCAGAATGCAGTGTCAAAACAGCAACCGGGCATTGTGCCCAACAGAGCAGGTACATCATTGGCAGCACGTGAGAGGGCAGAATGCAGTATCAGAACAGCAACAGGGCATTGTGCCCAACAGAGCAGGTACATAATTGGCTACCCAAGTACGTGTGTCAGGCGACCCTTCACAAGGAGAGTAATAAAACCTAGGTGGTTACATTCGTCAACCTACACACAAACTCAAATGACATGTGACTGATGGCAACTAGACCTCACACCACTGAATCTGGTGGACTGCTTGAACAACTCGCCTCGGACACACCGCCAGCAACAGGAGTGTGAGACACAGCCACCGATCTACTGACTGACACATGAGCCCTAGACCCAGACACACCGCCAGCACCAGCAACAGGAGTGTGAGACACAGCCACCGATCTACTGACTGACACATGAGCCATAGACCCAGACACACCGCCAGCACCAGCAGCAGGAGTGTGAGACACAGCCACCGATCTACTGACTGACACATGAGCCCTAGACCCAGACACACCGCCAGCACCAGAAACAGGAGTGTGACACACAGCCATAGCTGTGGTGACTGACACATGTGCCATAGACCCAGACACACCGCCAGCACCAGAAACAGGAGTGTGAGACACAGCCACCGATCTACTGACTGACACATGGGCCTAGACCCAGACACACCGCCAGCACCAGCAACAGGAGTGTGAGACACAGCCACTGATCTACTGACTGACACATGAGCCATAGACCCAGACACACCACCAGTACCAGAAACAGGAGTATGAGACACAGCCACAGCTGTGGTGACTGACACATGTGCCATAGACCCAGACACACTGGCCGGACATGTCCCTGTACACTGACCAACAAATACCATGCCTGCACCTGACACATGTGAGTGAACAGCAGCTGAGCCACTAGGACCACTGAAATGGTGAGCCACAGGGCTGTATGGCCCAGGAGGCAGGGTGGCTCTGGGAGCTGGGGACAGTTGTACTGGAGCGACATTGGGGTGGTCAGGTCTCAGTGGTGTGTGTCTCTGTTTCTTTGTGAAACGTAGGGGCACCCCGGACATGCCTGGACTGGTAGGTGGAGTGGCATCACCAGACATCAAAGGTGTATCATGTGCTTGTGGTGGTCTGCTCTCTGGGGACGTGCTGGACCCTGCCTGCCGTTTGCTGTGGGCCTGCCTTCTGCCCTCTGCATCATGTGTAATGGGGGATGCAACAACAGTGTACTCCTTCCTCTGCTTTAGCGGGGTGTGGATGGGAGTAGAGGTATGGGGGGACTCCACCGCTGATACATGTGTTGTACGTTCCTTAAACATCATCCTCAGTGCAGCCAGGGGTGAAATATGCCTGTCCTTGATGGTGCTCGTGTCCATGGGAGAACCCTTGGCCATGGGATGTGCCTTGGACGTCGGAGGTGTCCTGTCCCTGGAATGGGCCTGATCCCTTTCCGGTGCCCTGTCCCTGGGTGCAGACATGTCCATTGTAGTGTCCCTCTCCTTTGAAGCTACCTTGCTCTTGGGAGGTGCCCTTTCCTTGGTACTGTCCTTGTCTTTGGGAGTGTCCCTGCTCTTGGGAGGTGCCCTTTCCTTGGTACTGTCCTTGTCCTTGGGAGTGACCCTGCTCTTGGGAGGTGCCCTTTCCTTGGTACAGTCCTTGTCCTTGGAAGTGTCCCTGCTCTTGGGAGGTGCCCTTTCCTTGGTACTGTCCTTGTCCTTGGGAGTGTCCCTGCTCTTGGGAGGTGGCCTTGGCTTGGTACTGTCCTTGTCCTTAGGAGTGTCCCTGCTCTTGGGAGGTTGCCTTGGCTTGGTACTGTCCTTGTCCTTGGGAGTGTCCCTGCTCTTGGGAGGTGGCCTTGGCTTGGGAGTCACTTTGGTGGGGGATGGCTGTGTAGCATGTGAATCCATTTCCATACACACCCCTACATGATCCTGTCTGTCAACTCCAGTGTTGGACACGTCGTCTTCGGATAAAGAGATCACAGGCTTAGGGGATGGTGTCTGTGCCTTCCGTGCCCTGCCTTGCTGCCTGTGGCTGCTCCTAGTGTAATAACCAGAATAAGAGGCCTGGTCTAAAGACTCACTCTCCCCTGTAACATCAAGTGGTGTGGATGGTTGTACAGAAGTAGCACCCTGTCTATGCGACACAGTATTTGCCAATGACAGAACTGTTCTGTGGAGACGAGCAACATCGCCATGCATCCCCTCCATGAATGCCACCACCTGCCCCAATTTCCTATCGTGGTCTTGGAATGCATTGATCATTAAGCATGGGTGGATTTTGCGGATCCATGATTCACGAATTTGCGGATTCACGGATCGTGGATCTGCAAAATCCGCGGATTTTGCGGATCGGCGGATTTGGGGGCGGGGCTTCCTCGAGTGTGTGGGCGGGGCCAAACGGACGGGGCTTCCATGCGAGCGCACATGCCTCTTGTGTGTATAAAAGGTCAGAGACCGATCAGAGCAGCAGATTAAGAGACAGAAGCTCCTGGTCACAGGAACAGCACGGGGATTGCGCTCGTGAAAGTCAAAGATGCAAATGCCTCTGGCCAGCATCACAGCGGATTTTCGATGGTATATTGGGAAGAAGGCACACCTGCCCAGCCCCCACAACGCTCACGATTGTTTTTGGGCTGATGAATGAGTCACTGAATTTAAGCTTCAACTAGGGCACATGCTTTATTGATATCCGCAAGTGTTTCCTGTTGAGGTTTATTTTTTGTGCCAGGACCGTCGTGCCAGAATGAACCCTGCCCCTCATATTTATTCGAGAAGACACCTCCGTTTTTCACCATTGTAAATAATTTACGATGGCGCCGGCAAGCTGCCGGCGCCATCCTGCAAAAGTTACTTAATTAGCTTCAACAGGAAGCTCCAACTGATAAAATAAAGCAGGCGCTCGAGCCCCTGCTTTATCTTATCTATTAGAGCATCCTGTTGAAGCTAATTAAGTAACTATTTGAGGATGGCGCTGGCAGCTTGCCGGCGCCATCGTAAATTAGGCTGGCTTGAACTTTTGACCGCAAAATCCGCTCCAATCGCGGATTGCGGATTTTCGGTAAATTCGCGAGAGTTCGCGGACCGCGAATTTACCGAAAATCCGCAAAATCCGCGATCGGAGCGGATTTTGCGCTCATGCTTATTGATCATGTTGGTCTGCCCTACACACAGCTGTCGCAGCAGATCAACAGCCTCTGCACAAAGTGCACTTTGTGTCACTGGGGCAGGGGTGGCGGTTCCTGGACCGAAGGCAACTCTGCTCCCCCTCCTCTGTCGAGCACGAGCAGTACATGTTGCATTAGTTGGCAGTTTGGGCCCTGTGTGCTGTGTCCCGACTGAAGGTGTCGATTGCCCACTCCCTGTCTGTGCAACAGTGCGGACTCACCAACACTTTCTGGGGATGAGGGCGATGATGTTTCCACATGCGAGTCCTCAGGGACGGTCCTGTCCCCCTCTCCGGGGCTGCCCTCTTCAGTGTCAGTCTGCGTGTGTGTGACCTCTGATTCAGAAGCATTGCCAGCACTCATCTCCGTCGTCTGTGGGTTAGTGCCCTCTGCCAAAGCTGAAATAGAGAGAAACGCGGTGTGAGTAAGTGCCACACTCACGTACAGAAGGACAACAGATCTAGGATTCCATTACATACATTGTACATGTAGCACACATCCTGCACACGTCCCACCCCTACTATCTGCACACATGTCATGCCATGGGACCACAGACCTCAACGGCATGTCCTGGAACCCTCAAATACCAAGCAAGTGGGCTGTCCACCTGGCGGACATGGATGCCAACGCCTACTCCGCTAATGGCACCAGCATGGTATTTCAGATAAACATACGCACCACGGAAGCCACTACTGTGTCTGAGCAGCAATACATGCATCGCAGGCCCAAGTAACATACACATACAATCTGATTACCGCTAGTTTGCTGTGGTTCCCCACTCAGCTGGGCGGACAGGTCAGGATGCGTCACAGCAATGATACGGTGCATAAGAGGGGTCATGGTGCGGTGTGCCAGACGTGTAGATCTTGGAATCATCCCCGTGTCATCTCCGCCACATTCTTGCTAAGCCGGGAGATGTCGTCTCAGCGCTTGTGGCAGTGTGTGTGTCGTCTTTTGAACCCCTCCACTGCCCGTACATCACGTGCTATCGTCCTCCACATGGCCTTGCGAAGGTGCAGCTTTACCTGCCATGATGGGAGACAAGAGGGTAACGTGAGTGGACAGTATGACATGCACAAACATCGTAGTAACACGTTTCAACATGCAGCCATGCTCAGCACTACACATGTAAAGGTCCCACAGCACACCGCCAGGCCTGCAGAAGACAGGAGCCACTGAACACCTCATGACCAACAACATGTACACCACTGTACTTACCACCTGTCCGGGTGCACCGTAGAGCCGTTGGTAGTGGCTGAGCACACCGTCCACAAGGACATCCAGCTCCGCTGCGGTGAAGGGACGCGACTGGGTCTCTCGCACTCCCTGCATGGCAAGGTCCTGGACTGTGGCACAACAGCAGCAGCCGTTGGTCAGCTCAGCAGCAGCAGGTCGAGGTGATGGTCACAGGCAGCAGCCGTTGGTCAGCTCAGCAGCAGCAGGTCGAGGTGATGGTCACAGGCAGCAGCCGTTGGTCAGCTCGGCAGCAGCAGGTCAAGGTGATGGTCACAGGCAGCACTGGATCAAAGCAGTGAATATTTGCTTGTGAAAGTCACACATATATAGGGCCCAGAGCCCATGTCAGTGGCACTCGTGGCCAGCTATTGGTTCCCCCTGGATGCCACATTCGAAAAGGCCCAATGACAGGCCCTGTTGTGGCGGTGCACGGTTTCCGCCATTGTCGATGGCGCATAAGGTGCACAACCGCCGTGCCAGGCGTGTCACCTACCGCCGGGCCAGGCCGCTCACCCACCGCCGGGCCAGGCCGGTCACCCACCGCCGGGCCAGGCCGGTCACCCCACCGCCGTGCCAGGCCGGTCACCCACTGCCGTGCCAGGCCGGTCACCCACCGCCGGGCCAGGCCCGGTGCACAACCGCCGTGCCAGGCATGTCACCCACCGCCGTCCCAGGCATGTCACCCACCGCCGGCCCAGGCATGTCACCCATCGCCGGCCCAGGCCAGTCACCGGGTGTTAACCGTCCTGGGCCGGCGGTGGGTGACCGTCCTGGCCTGGCGGTGGGTGACCGGCCTGGCCCGGCGGTGGGTGACCGGGCAGGGACAGTCGGTCTACGGTGGATGATGCAATGTGACTGTAAGGGGGGTCATGACCTGCCATTTCGATTTCCATGATTACAAGTATGTGTTGGCCTGCACTTCCCCCGCGGAAGGCGTGCACCGCCATGGTGGCGCCACTGATTGAACATTGTTGCAAAAGATGCAACTGTCGCGGAAGTGCGCACTTGCGGTTGCCGATGTGTGTCCATGACGGCATGTGCACAGGCAGCCAATGGGAAGAGGTAACGTGGGGCGCGTATGCGCAATCGACAATGGCAGAAACAGTGAACATTGTTGCAAAAGATGCAACCGTCGCGGAAGCAGTGCACCGCCATGGCGGCGCCACTGATTGAACATTGTTGCAAAAGATGCAACCGTCGCGGAAGCAGTGCACCGCCATGGCGGCGCCAATGATGTTATTAATTGGACCGCTGCACCGTGCTGTACAGTCCGCTATTGCGTTATAATAATCCACATTTGTAAAGCGCACAATCACCCGTTAGGGTCTCTAGGCGCTGGGGGCCGTTGGGAAGATTAAGCAAGCTATTGCCCAGAGTCACATGGTGCTGGGCTAATCTGCCGCCGGAGCCGGGGATCGAACCGTGATCCCCAGATTCCAGCGTCAGTCGCCCCGGCCGCGGCGCCACACCTCTTCCACATTATGAGGGTTGTGACCGTGCTGGCGAAACTGCATATGTCATGCACTATATCATGTGTGTTCATACTATGCCCATTGATGTGCACACAATGTGCTACACATGTGCATGTCGACATGTTGACGTCTTGTATTTCCCTACACACGTTTCAAATTCTACACATCTACACAGTACATCAGGCCTGTCTCGCCACATTCTGAATCTGTTGTTAGTGTGTAGTTAATGTGTTCTAATAACAATGGTGGGGGTACACATGCATTCTGTGTATGCGTATGTGTGTTGCATGTTGTTTGACCATGCATGTAATGAGTGGATGCTCACCATTGTCAGTGTTGTCATTGGTGCATGATGACATGGAGTGTGTGTAGCATTATCGTTTTGTGTTTGCACGTGCATGTGTGTTTGTGATGAGGCTTGTACACATTTGGGTCCTTACACATGTCTTGTTGGCAGTAATGTTGACATGAGACTAAGTTGCATTGTACATGTTGACACACTTCATGTTGCTAGTGGCTGCACATTATTCATAGGGCACTCCGTGTTGTCGTAACTTTATGAGATGTCACACATATGACTATTGTCCACAACATTTATCTTCTTGCTAGTGTTGGCTTACATGTGATGGAGTTGCACAGGAATGCGTTGTTTGTAAGTTGACTTATATTACATCTACTCCCACACAGGAGGGCTCAAAATGTCCATCGCCCATACACTGTGCTGGAGGATATGGTTGACGAGGAGGTGATCAGGAAATTCCGGCTAGATCGACGTAGATTGATGGAGCTTGTAGAACAATTGTCTCCTGATCTGCAGCCACGAAGGACGTATCTTCGTTCCATTACACCCACAGCTAAGGTGATGGCGGCACTACACTTTTTTGCAACTGGCACCTTTCAGTACACAGTTGGACATGCCGGGGGATGTCACAGTCCATGTTCAGCATGGTACTTCAGGATGTTCTAAAAGCTATGATGCTGTACAAGGATGACTACATCCATTTCCCACGGCCGGCAGAGTTGGCAGCAGTCAAAGCAGACTTCTATGCACTGGGCCAGATACCACACGCAGTGGGTTCCATTGATGGCACACATATCGCTCTCATTCCACCACGGGCACGTGAGCCGGTATATAGGAATCGGAAGCACTATCATTCGCTCAACGTGCAGGTGGTGTGCCTGGCCGACAACATCATCTCCCATGTGTGTGCAAGATTTCCAGGCTCCGCACATGACTCCCACATCATGCGGAGCAGCATTGTCCCCCAACTGATGGCAAATCTGCGTCCAGGACACGCGTGGCTTGTTGGTGAGTATGCTGTGAGGACATTTGTGATTTCTGTGTGTCATGGGGTACCCACCAATTCTGGTTGTGATATTTGTGTCTGTCATCCCCCTACATCGGCGACTCCGCGTACCCAAACCGGCCCTGGATCCTGAGTCCCATACGTAATCCTACTACAGCGGGTGAAATGCGCTACAATGATGCCCATGGAAGGACACGTAGAGTGGTGGAACGTACTTTTGGACTGCTAAAGTCCAGGTTTCGGTGCCTGGATAAGACCGGAGGGGCCCTGCCTTACTCAACAGGCAAAGTATGCAGGATCGTGATTGCCTGCTGCATGCTCCACAACCTGGCAGTGCGCAATAACATTGAACTGATCTTGGACCCTGAAGATCAACAAGTTCCTCGGCCTCCCATCCCACCCATGTCGACTGATGAGGATAGTGGTGAGGAGGAAGGTGTGGACCAGAGACGTCAGCTCATTGATCGCTATTTCCCTTGAATGTGAGTGACTACCTCTTGTGCCGGTTGACAATGCGTTATGTATGTTTGCTGTTGGTGTGTGGATGTGGTGTTCATCAGCTGCCTGTTCTGGTATGTTATGTTTGCATGTGTGTGTGTTTATTTCTCTGGACATGCAAGTCTCCATGATGTGTGTCCTCTCATCCACTGATTTTGTGATGGGTTTGGTTTGTGGAATTTTGCACTGCTGTGTGTTGTGATGGGTGTGATTCACTTACCTGACGTGTGTTTGCTGTCTCTGATTTTCCCTAGGTCACTCCCACAGCGGCAGGATTCTGTACAACATGGTTCCCTGCACCTGGTCAGGTCTGTTTCTGAGACAATCATGTGAATAAACATGGAGGCAACACATCATTGAGTTTGTAAGTGAAATTTATTTACAGGTTGTGCATTGGTGCTGGTGGATATATGCAAGTAAGTGTTGGGTGGGGGAGTGTGAGTTGAAGGTCATGGTAGATGAAATGTCCGTGCTGACACCACATTGGGTGATGTCCGGCTAGTCCAGCAGACCTGTGCCAATACTTGGCGTAGTGGGACATGATAGTTTGCGGGTGGATGGCAGCCTCAGGCAGTGTTACAGTCATTGTCGGCCACTCTTTGAGCGTGTAGATGGAGCATCCACACTGCTCTCACCTCCATCCAGGCTCGGACGGCCCCTCCGTCTTTGAGTGGTACGGAGTCAGCTTGTGGGGCAGGTCGCTCAGGGGCCACATCCGTGTCCAAGGATGTATGACGTTACAACGCATTCTTTTTCCACGCATACCATTACAACGCGGTTTTTACCACGCATACCATTACAACGCATAGCGCTTTGGGGTGCTGGATAGTGAATAGTTTAATTTACTATTCCAACTCCAGTCCCCGTGGACACTAGGTAAGGTTATTGGATAGTAAATTAACCTATTCCCTATCCTAGAGCGCCCCCCAGCGCAATGCGTTGTAATGGTATGCGTGGTAAAAACCGCGTTGTAATGGTAGTGCGTGGTAAAAAATGCGTGGTAAAGGTTGTATACCGTGTCCAGGGGCACAGGTGGCGGTGGCGGTCGTGTTGCTGACCGTGGTGGCTGGACACTTGGTTGAGCGGGGGGTGTTGCGGTCTAACCATTCCCTCCACAGTGATGTGTGCTGGCCCAGGAGGTCCACTATTTGGCCAAGGCGGCTGTCAATGGACCGCAACACATTGGTGTTATCAACCGAGTCCTGGTGGGCACGATCAGCATGTCCCTGCCCACGCTCATAGGAAGCCTGGACTCTGCCTAGGGCTTCCAGTGTCTCAGCGCCAGGATGGGGTGGGTGTCCTTCCCCAGCTCGCCGGTGTGTGGTACTCCTGCTTGGGGGATGTTGCCTCGGCTCTCTCCTTTCCCGTCCACTCTCCCTGCTTGGCTGGGATGTTGATGGCCATGCGTCTTGCGGTGGGTCAAGCAAGGTGGCACAGGCAGGAGTGGTGGTAATGGTGGTGGTGGAGGTGGTGGTGGTGGGCCTAGAGCTCACTGTGGCAGGTGTTGCAGGAGTGACACAGGCCACGGTTGTTGAGGCAGGGATTTCCAGTGAGCCAGATGGCCCTGGCAGTGTGCATAGGCCCGCTCCCTCCTCCGCACCGGAGCTGGCTGTGGCATCGTCCCAAGAGAGTCCTGGATGTGAGTGAGGAGAGTGTTGCGGCGGGTTGCTGGTTTCACCAGTCAAATTGCGATCACCTGAGGGACAAGATTTTGATGATCAATACTTTGGACATGACATGTTTTGTTTGACATACATTACTTTTCAGTGTCCTCTCTCACACTCCCCACCCTCCACCACCCTCCCTGTGGACATGGGGGCCTGTTGGGAGTTGTAGTACTATCCTCTCTCACACACACCACACACCACCACCCTCCCTGTGGACATGGGGGCCTGTTGGGAGTTGTAGTACTATCCTCTCTCACACACCCCACACTCCACCACCCTCCCAGTGGACATGGGGGCCTGTTGGGAGTTGTAGTACTATCCTCTCTCACACACCCCACACACCACCACTCTCCCTGTGGACATGGGGTCCTGTTGGGAGTTGTAGTAATATCCTCTCTCACACACCCCACACACCACCACCCTCCCTGTGGACATGGGGGCCTGTTGGGAGTTGTAGTACTATCCTCTCTCACACACACCACACACCACCACCCTCCCTGTAGACATGGGGGCCTGTTGGGAGTTGTAGTTGTGACCTCTCTCACACAAACCCCACCCTGCACCACCCTCCCTGTGGACATGGGGGCCTGTTGGGAGTTGTAGTACTATCCTCCCTCACACACACCACACACCACCACCCTCCCTGTGGACATGGGGGCTGTTGGGAGTTGTAGTTGTGACCTCTCTCACACACCCCACCCTCCACCACCCTCCCTGTGGACATGGGGGCCTGTTGGGAGTTGTAGTACTATCCTCTCTCACACACCCCACCCTCCACCACCCTCCCTGTGGACATGGGGGCCTGTTGGGAGTTGTAGTACTATCCTCTCTCACACACCCCACACACCACCACCCTCCCTGTGGACATGGGGGCCTGTTGGGAGTTGTAGTTGTGACCTCTCTCACACACCCCACCCTCCACCACCCTCCCTGTGGACATGGGGGCCTGTTGGGAGTTGTAGTACTATCCTCCCTCACACACACCACACACCACCACCCTCCCTGTGGACATGGGGGCCTGTTGGGAGTTGTAGTTGTGACCTCTCTCACACACCCCACCCTCCACCACCCTCCCTGTGGACATGGGGGCCTGTTGGGAGTTGTAGTACTGTCCTCTCTCACACACCCTACATACCACCACCCTCCCTGTGGACATGGAGGCCTGTTGGGAGTTGTAGTACTATCCTCTCTCACACACCCCACACACCACCACCCTCCCTGTGGACACGGGGGCCTGTTGGGAGTTGTGGTACTATCCTCTCTCACACACACCACACACCACCACCCTCCCTGTGGACATGGGGGCCTGTTGGGAGTTGTAGTTGTGACCTCTCTCACACACCCCACCCTCCACCACCCTCCCTGTGGACATGGGGGCCTGTTGGGAGTTGTAGTACTATCCTCTCTCACACACCCCACATACCACCACCCTCCCTGTGGACATGGGGGCCTGTTGGGAGTTGTAGTACTATCCTCTCTCACACACCCCACACACCACCACCCTCCCTGTGGACATGGGGGCCTGTTGGCAGTTGTAGTACTATCCTCTCTCACACACACCACACACCACCACCCTCCATGTGGACATGGGGGCCTGCTGGGAGTTGTAGTTGTGACCTCTCTCACACATCCCACCCTCCACCACCCTCCCTGTGGACATGGGGGCCTGTTGGGAGTTGTAGTACTATCCTCTCTCACACACCCCACACACCACCACCCTCCCTGTGGACATGGGGGCCTGTTGGGAGTCGTTTACATTTTGGTGAGTATGTAGCCCACATGCATGGGTTGGAGCCTGGGAGCTTTTTCCACTCAGTTGTGTGAGGCAGGCCATGTCTATGTGCTCGTGGTGCTTGGTTTGTACTTACCAGCCTCTTCTCCTTCCTCAATTCCTTCCAGGCTCTCTGGGTACAGTATGCCAGCACCTTTTCCTCCCAATCAGTATAGGGTATGGGCTCCGGGGGTGTGCCGCCGCCAGTGTGATGTGCTCGCAGATGGTTTTTAGCACCGCCTCTGGATCTCGTGCTTTGTCCTTGGCACGGTCCCTGATGCATTCACCCGAGATACTATCCTGTCCCACATGTGATTTTTGTTGGCCACGCTGGTCTGCTGGACTAGTGTCCCAAATAAGTGGGGTTCAACACAGATGATTTCATCCACCATGACCTTCAACTCTGTCTCCGTGAATTTCGGGTTTTTCTTGGGTGCCATGGTGTGTGGTGCTCAAGGTGTGGGTTGATTGGTTTAGGAGGTGCAGGTGTGTGGTGTGTAGGAATGGTGTGGTGGGTGTTTGTGTGGTGGGTGTGTTTGGGTGGTGGTTGTATGTGTGCAATTTGTGTCTGCTGTCCGTCGTCTCGGGCCTCTTGCTAGCAGCTATGCTGTGATGCAAAGGATTGTGGTAGTGGGTGGGAGTAATTTTATAGTCTGTGTCGTGGTTGTGTCCCAATGTTTGTTGGCCGTCAGGTGCTAGGTGGGTGTGTTGACTAGTGTGGATTAGTAGGTGCTTGGGGGGATGTCATTGTGGCTTGTGATTGGTGTGGGTGTTTCAGGTGGGTGGTAGTCCTGTTTCGTGTGTCTTCTATTAACTTCCGTCAGACATTTTGCCATTGGTTTGACGGTAGGGATGTTATTCGTGTTGGTCTTCCGCTGGGATGCACAGTTTCTCGTTGCATTGTTTCCGCTGCGGCTGTGGATGGAGGTGCGTACCGGGGAACAGGCGGCGTTATCCTAATCTCGGCCACGGAGCCTCCGTTGGTATTGCGGTGGTTATGGCTGTTCCGGCAGTCATGTTCGTCCGTGGAGGTGGGTGTTTCTTAGGTTTCGTCCGCTTGCGGCGGTCTCCGGTGTACTCCGTTCGCCGCGGACGGAGTTAGATGTGGTCCATCTGCTGCGGTCGGACTTTAGTCCCATTTTCATCCTAATTGCTATGGAGGTTTCTCCGCGGAGCGGTCCGGAGTATCTTGGCCGCTTCCTTGGCAGACGGAACCAGTTTCCGTCCGCAATCCTAATCGGGCCCCAAGTCTGGTGTGGCTGAAGAGACAGTGGCTAATGTGTGTAATAGCCCAATTCTTCCTACTCTTAAAAAGACAATCTTGGATTCTTCTCTTTCATAGACATTGTGGCTTGATCACAGATATAGAATAATTGTACCTTCATGCAACAGGAATATAGATGTGTCCCATATTGGTAATATAATGTTTATTTGATTTAAAAGTATAGAGGTTGGGGACTTTGAGAAGCGCCCCTATAACTATTGGTATGTTATATTGATTTGTATAGCGCACTTATCACCCAAGAAGACATCCAGGCACTTGAGCAGGTGTGTTGGGTTGTGGTCCGCATTATGCTTACATGATCAGCCAGGTCTTCAGCTTCTTGCCAAACTCAAGAAGTGAGTTGAAGGGGGTCGTTCCATGTCTTGGGTGGGATGTTGGAGATGGAGCTGTGTTGATTTTGCAGATTGGAGAAATGTGTGCGAGCAAGAGTGAGGAAGAATGTAGATGTTTGGTGGGTTGGTCAGAATGTATGTGGCTGTTCAGGTATTTTTTTACTGATATAAATAATTACACTGCCTCTTAGGCCCTAAGAAAATAAGGTCCAATTAACCCTGGTTAATATTATAAATTGTTTGCTGTTTGTTTTCTGTATATGCCACTGGCATATCACTGCATGCACGAATGATGTATTTATTTGCTGTATTTGGTGTTCCTCTGCACCCTGAATTTTACCGTTTTGTGATCGACCTCAGAGAGGTAAAGAAGATTGTGGTTCCCCAGTACCCAGTGGTCCCAGACATTACCATGATCCTGACAAAGATGCCCCTATCAGCAAAATTATTTTCTGTAATTGATTTAAAGAATGCTTTCTTCAGCATACCAATCCATACGGCTCCCTCCATGAGCCAATACTGCAGACAGCTAAGGAGACAGCTAGATCAAAGAAGAAAAAGATGTTTGTGGCGGGTCCCTGTAGGTGGGTTCCAGACAATGGAATGTTCGAGTACACATTGGAAAATGTCAGGGAAATTCAGGGTGCGGCAACTCTAATTGAATTGGCAATGTGGGAGGAGAGAACAGGTAGTTTGGAAGAGGATGGGTGTTGGACTGACTTGTCTGGGAAACAGCGATGGTTGCTGCCCAATTCATATTTGCTCCCTGATGTTACCATGGCCCATGGCCCAGCGCATATCAGTGCCAAAGGAATATGCAAGCTACTAGACCCTGTATGGCAGAATGATAATATCACTAAGGTAGCCATACACCTAGTGAAGCATTGTATAATTTGTTTGAAGCATAAGGTCCTCCTACAACCGCTAGGAACTTTGCTTTGCCTTCCTTCACTTTTGAGGTTCTCCAGATGGATTTAATCGAAATGGAACGAGTTGAGAGGGCGTCAATGCACTTGGACAATGTGTGACAGCTATGGGCCTGACTATATACTGGTTTTGGATCATAGGTGTAGACACCCCATCACGCTTTTCTTTAGTCTCTTTAACCGCATGCGCGCTAGCGGGTTTTCCCGCTGCGCGCTGGATTTTTAAAAAACCCGCGTTACGTGACAAAGCCAGCTCGTCATGCGCGTAGCGCAGGTAACGCCCATGACGAGCTGGCTTTGTCATCCGCGCTGAAGGGGTTAAGTTCAACTGCAAAACAACAGAATGAATCTAATAAATTGGTCAGACTATGAAAGAAGCAAATTAAGACCGGCCTACACAGCCATTTGTTTCTGGAACACTTAAAAGCAGGGACAATACCTGCAGGATTACAACTACGGAACATTCCTGTAATCTTCCACGAAGATTCTATTTGTAAAAAAGGATACAGCTGCATAGGTACAACATGTAGCAGAAATCTAATTGTGCTCACAATAGAAACACCCCAATGACGGTTAAAAAAACAACTATTGGAAATCAGTGCCATGGAGCAAGAGATTAAAGACAATCAATCAGTAGTAGACGCAAAAACTTTATTAGCAAAAATTGATAAAGATATGTCTGAGTTCAAGGATTTTAAGATTAATCAGAAAAGTTCCAAATTTAAGAAGGGTAAAAATAATTTTTCTTTGAAACCAACATATCCATTTTTACAATCAGATATTTACTCCTGTCACCCCTTACCTGTATTTCCGCCACCCTTTTCATGGTTGGGTCACTGGCCTTAAATGGGCAATGGAAATGCAGGTCGTAATAAGCTCGGTGGTACCAGAATTGGCACCACCACCATTTTCTTCCCCCTTTCACACCACTGCCACCGAGGGATCCTGGATCCAGGCAGAGGTGGTGGTCTTGTGGTAGTCCGACGGCTACCATTTTAATACAGTGGTCTGACCACCACCCAAATACCGAGGTCCCAGGACTGCAGGACTCATAGTAAGGCCCTTAGTCTAGCAAAGATAGAGTCCATAATAAAGGGGGAAGATCTGGGGTAACCGCAGAAAAGGAGGTTTTGCTACACTCAGCTCAGCAAGATATATAAACATTGGAACTGTGATAACAGGTGGGCTTTCAGTAGTGACTGCTGATCCTAACTTACTTCGATGCTCTTTTATGCCTTCTACAAACATGTGTTCATCAGCACTATTACGACAACACCCTGTGATACTTTCTCCGTCTATTCTGTTAACCAAATCTTATGATTAAGATTACCACTGCGTGACCCACTCCGTGAATGACTGCCTGGTTATCTCTTCCACATGCGTCCCAGCCACCCTTGTACTTGTTCCTTCGTCTCAGCATTCTCTTGAGGAATTTCAAATGAGAACGCTGAGGCGAAGAAGCAAGTAGCAAGGGTGGCAGGGACGCACACGGACGAGATTACCAGGCAGTTGGTCATATTTCTCAATCAATATAATGTATTAAGTTATGGGTTCACGGAGTGGGTAATGTGTTGATGAACACATGTTTGTAGGAGGCCAAGGGAGGTGATTTTCAGTTTGGCACAATAACTTAAGGAACAGGGGTGAGGTTTGTCATGGATTGACACAGTGGTAATTATTCTTTAATTAGCATGTTCTTGTTCAGTATTAATGATAAACAGATAAGCAAGGCAGTTCCATTGAAAATTAAATAGAATGTTTATGTGTCCTATTTTTTATTGCAGTTACCCCTGATGAAGGGCTAGAGAAGCCCAAAATGCATTGGATTTCAAACATGGGGCCACGAAGGATGAAATGATAATTCAAACGTGGCACTGATGAGGCCTGGAGATCATGCAAATGGCATTTAAAGCCATGAAAATGTGAATTAACGCTACCTTCGAAGTGAAGTGACTAAAACTGTATAAATGTTGAATTATAAATGATCTAAGATATGGAATAAATGGATTACACAATGAATTTTGTTTTTTGAGAGAAAGGAGTTTCTCTTTATGGGCTGGGCAACTGAGTGACACACAAGGACGTGTCACAAAAACTCTGTATAATCTCTTATATCAGGCATAAGTATATATCAGCACATAAGCTTATCTTTGTGAATTGCACAATTAACCTGGCCCTTTTTGCAGAATAACCCAGATTTTTGTACTCCTTAGCCTTTTTATTTATTTATTTTATTTGCGGGTTTGTATAGCGCTAGGAATAGACTCCCGAAGGAGTATCTCCGCGCTCAAGACAACAGGCAAGCATGGAACAGAACAATAACACTGGTATTCTAAGATCATATGGGTCAAATACATATTTTTGACTTTACAAGGACAAAGCTTCAGCTAATTTTGTTTAAACAGAAAAGTTTTCAATTGTTTTCTAAAGAGGAGATGGTCAGAGCATTGTCTCAATAAGAGTGGAAGAGCGTTCCACAAGATGGGACCCACCACTGACAGAGCCTTACCACCCAGTCTAGTCCTGCTGATCTTGGGTACCCTCAGCAGCAACTGCTCACTTGACCTGAGTGTGCGTATAGGGACGTATGGTACAAATTTATTAGCCAAATAGGCCGGTCCCAAATCATGTAAACCTTTATGTATAATACAACAGGTCTTAAACTTCACTCTTTGGCGTATGGACAACCAGTTAAGTTTATCCAACAGTGGTTTGGATGGAGATCTGGGGGGGCATTGAGGACTAGCCTGGCTGCAGTGTTTTGCACCACTTGCAGTCGGTCTGGCACCTCTTCATTTGCACCTACCAGAAGACCATTACAATAATCAAGTCGGCTAATCACTAGAGCCTGAACCAAAGTTCTTCTGATGGAGTCCAGGAGGAATGGGAATATCCTACGGAGGAGACCTATCATATGAAAGCAAGATCCCACCGTGATGTTACCATGTTGTTTCATAGTCAACTCCGGCTCCAACCGTACCCCCAGGTTCTTGATTATTTGTTTAGGTTCGGGAACTGGACCTAGGTCCAGCGGCCACCAGTCAGGGGACCATTGGACCTTAGCCTCACCGAAAAGCATCACCTCAGTCTTACCAACATTACACTGAAGAAAGTTGGAAGACATCCACTGGGATACTGCTTTCATCTCCTCGGAGAAAGATTGTATGACCTCCGGAGTTAGTATTTTAAAGGAGAAAAGCAGCTGAGTATCATCAGCATAGGACACTGGACAGAAACCAAAGGCTCTTGTTATATCTGCCAAGGGGGCCACAAATGGTTGTTAAAAAGAGTTGGGCTCAAACACGAGCCCTGTGGGACCCCCTTGGAGATCTTAACCTCATCCGACCTAAAGTCACCCATGGTGATACATTGGGTGCGGTCGGAGAGAAAGCTCTTTCTCCAGTCCAGTGCCTTGCCACCGAGTCCATTTACAGTCAGTCGTTCGATCAGGATGTTATGCGAGATGGTATTGAACGCTGCCGATAAATCCAGCAGCACCAGGACAACGGAATAACCATTGTCCTGGTACATGCGGAGGTCATCACTTATCGACAGTAGGGCCGTTTCAGTGCTATATTTTGGCCTGAAACCTGACTGTGAAGGATCAAGGCTTCCCGATTGTTCCAGGAAGTTGGACAGATGCTTATTTGTGTGCTTTTCAATGATTTTCCCCAGAAAGGGCAACAGGGAGATAGGCCTAAGATTGGACATGTTGGTCCAAGGAGAGGAGGTGTTCTTCCGAATCGGTCTAACTAGGGCCTTTTTCCATTCCCGTGGGACACATGCCGTTGTTAATGAGAGGTTCACCAGGCTCTGAATATCAGGACCAAGTGTACTCCCCAAAGTTCCCATTAATCTGGCTGGTAGTAGATCAGACGGGTTCCCACTTTTGATGTTATTAATCAACATCTCCACCTCTGGCAAAGAGATCTCAGGAAAATTGTGAAAGGTATAGGAATTGGTGGCAACTGCTTGCACCGGTGTATTGACATCCTGACTAATTATAGGTGGAATAAGTGCCTCTATCTTCTCATAGATAGCATCAATTTTATCGGTAAAAAAACTCGAGATGTTGTCACAGAGATGTTGGGATGCCATGTCCGCACTTTCGCATGCCACTGGTTTTAAAAAGGCATTTACAATCTGGAAGAGTACTTTCGAATCATTGCCTGCTGCCTCCAATTGTGAGGTAACATGGTTCTTACGTGCAGATCGGATGGCTTTATGATAGATGTTAATAGCCATCTGATGATTGATCTTATCTTCCTCCACGTGCGACTTTCTCCACACCTTCTCGGTTTTCCTAGCAGTGCGCTTAAGGCTCCGCAGTTCTTCAGAAAACCAGACTCCATGTTTCCTAGCAGGGCGCTTTTTGAATATTTTTAGCGGGGCAATCTGCTCCACTGCAGTATGAGTGGCCGAATCAAATTTAAAAAGGGCAGAATTAATATCATCAGTAGCTTAAATAAGTGGGGCAACATAAACCATTTTGAAATGTACATCAGTTATTTTATGCCATTGTCTTCGCTGAACCGGAATTTGTGAAGAGTAATTAGAACATGTGCCAATCTTCGGCATCGAAAACTCAAGAACAAAATGTTCTGTCCAGTTAGTCTGTTTAGGCATATAACACTTAATACCAGAAAAATTGGAAAGAATCAGGTCTAAAGTGTGACCCGCCAGATGCGTAGGCCCACTATTACACTGTTTCAGTCCTAATAGAGATACGTCAGTCAAAAAGGATTGAGCCCCTACATTATTTTTCATCTCACTGTGAATGTTAAAATCACCAAGCAGTATAAAATCCTTGTCTGCGTCAACATAAGGGGCGAGTGCTTCCACTAGTTGTCTAGAAGCTCCTTTTATGGGGCCTGGAGGACGATAAACCAGTGCTCCCTTTCTACTGTGTTTGGCAGACGAACCAACCTTAAAAACCATCATTTCAAAGGCAGGATTACACCATTGGTCTAAAACCGAAACCGAGATGTTATCTTTGTGTACAATTGCTATTCCCCCTCCGGCTTTCGTGGGACGATCCTGTCTGATAATTTTATATCCTTCCGGGATCCCAAGAGTAATAGCCGGGATGGAATGGGGTTTAAGCCACGTCTCCGTGAAAAAACACAGATCGGGTTTATGTGTGGAAATGAGGTCCCAGACCTCAATATAATGTTTGGCTAAAGACCTTATATTACATAGCAGGTTCATCCCACTCTGAATTGTTTCAGTGGGCTTGTATGTTATGGGTTGTTGGGGACATACATCATTTACAACTTTAAATTGATATTGACATAGCCTACACGAAAATGGCCCTTCAGGAGGGCGGTGGTTTTTTCCCACACAGAGTGTAAGTGGATTACCTCTTAAACGCATCAGGGCCTGTAAGGAATAGCTCACCCTAGATTTCTTTGGGGAGTTTGATCCAGATGATGATAATGCCATGGCCCCTAGCCCCGTCCAGTCGCGGACGGGCGCAGACGGGCTTCTCTCTGGCTTGTCTCAGGCGCGTCCTCAGGCGCTCCCCTGTGCGCGACCGCTGCGCGCTCACTGTGACGAGGGGGCTAAGTACCCCTCTGCGTGATGCAGCTAGAGCGCTAACCGCTCGATGTGGGCGGAAGTGGCCTGGCTCTGCCTGTCCCGCCCTCCGCTCAACGGCACTGGTTGCCGAGTCGGACCGGGGCGGGCAGGTCGTGTGATCGAGCCCAGGCTTCTCAAGTGCAAGTAAGGCAAAATAAAATAAAATATATAAAAGCGGCGCTATTTAGAATTCAATCTCAACAGTTGCTGTCAATTGAAATTTAAAAACCAGCTATGTCCAGCAGCTTGCGATGTTCAGCGTCAGCGGGTCGGGGAGACACTGCCACCGTCCTCCCTACCGCCTTCTTTTGCTGATCCCGTTTTTGTTGTCTTTTAGGATTGTGCACTTTTTCCCTGCTAACCAGTGATAAAGTACTTGTGCTCTCCCCTTTAAATGTGGTAAAATTGCCCTGCACTTGATTGATATATTTAATTTAATTGTAAGTCCCTAGCAAATGGTACTACATGTACCCAGGACGTGTAAAATAAATTATACAACTGGGCATCTGCACTCATTGTGCAACCCACTAAAGTAATATTTTAAAACATGTCTCAGGCCTCCTAATACAGCCTATAGTGCAATTATAAACAACCATGTCGACCTGGCAAGATAAACCTTTTGCCAGGCCTAAATATTCCTTTTTAATACTGAAAAATCACCTTGAATATAGGCTCCAAAGGCTCATACAGCAGAGTGCACAGTATTTAAAAGTATGACATGTGTGTATAAGTTCTACATATCATGACAGCAAAAAAGTCTTTGAGTAATTTTTCACTGTTATAAGTCCTGTAAGAAAGAGATATTCTGTTTACACTCAAATATATTGTAATTTAAAATCGTATTTCATGGTAAAGTTGGAATTTAGATTCCAATTTTGAAAGTGTCACTTTAAGGAAAGTTGGCATTTTTCTCCCTAAAGTTTCTGAGGCCTGTCAAGGAATTTGCTGTTGCTTGGGCCTGTTATGGGTCACTCATCAAGAATGTATATTAGGACCAGACCTTGCACAATGGGACTGAGGTGTAACTGTGAAAGTGCCTTCATGACAGGATGGCTTTGAGGAGCTGCACTCTGCCCTGATTACATTTCAAAGTACCTTGCCCACAGCACACACAAAGCACCCTGACACCAGGCCTGCCCCGCCTTTTGTCACCTTAACAGTTTGGAGGCAAACCTAGGGCAAGAGCTGGCCAGAACCAGTTTTGGGGGTAGGCCTGGAAATTCCTCCTTACAAAGGCTGGCACTATGTGAATGTGATAAAAAGTGTATTTTAAGAAGGGTTAGGATGGGGTAAAGAGGGAGGTGTTAGGTGGAGGTATTTAATGTAGTGGAAAGACTGCACAAGCACTAATGTAAAGACATATAGATGGTAATTATATTTTTAATGGAAAAGTGCAAGTTGCTAAATAGTATGACCCTAACTGAAATGATATTTGTAAGACAATGTTAATTTGAATGATGACGAAATGCTTAATAAATAATTGTTTAAAAAAATATTAAAAGAGGACCTTTAGAACCACTCATCAGAATACTCCTAGACCTGTGGAACATTCAGAAGAAGGACTGCGCTGCTGCCAGAAGACCACCCTGCTGCTTGAAGGACTGCCTTGCTGTCTGAAAAAGGAAGACTGAACTTACTTGCATTGGTCCTAGACTACCCAGAGTATCTCCAAGGGACAGTTGACTGACCTCCCAAAGGAGCAACGAGAGCACAACAAGCAACCAGAGGCCTTCTTGCTACTGCCAAGCTGACCAACTGTAACTGGAAGTGCTTGAGCCATGTTGCTAGCCTCTGCTGATTCGATTCCTAATCCCTAACAGATGTCTCCACCAGGTCCTGGACCCTTGGCTGCCATCAGTGGAAGTTTCTCCAAAAGAAAAAAGGTGAAATAATATTGCATCAAAAATATTGTGTTACAAAAATATTGTGTCTTGAATATGGTGATAACATTAATATTGTGGATGTTATTATGGTTGTCAAAATATCATTTTAGGTGTTGTTTAAAATATATATTTTTTAATATTGCTATTGTGTATATTGTTAGTGATAATTTCATTTTTTAGTGGTAAATAGTGTGTCATATATATCTTTTTATTATATATGCTTATTATTTATTTTAATGTTTTATAATTGTTAACTATATTTTATTCATTAAAATGTTTAGTTTGTAATTTAAAATGTTTTGCTGAAGTTTTTGATATTTAGAAATCTTATCTTAGTAGCAGGACGTTTGGTTTATATAAAATACGGTTGGAGAGATACAAAAAATATATGTTTTAATGTTAGTTTCTAATTAAAAGTCAATTAATGATACTATAGAAAGTTATAAATATTTTCTTAGCAGTGGTATGTTGGGTATATAGGAGATAAGGATGGGGAGATTTTTAAATATTATTTATTATTTTTAGATATAGGTTACATTTTTTTACTGTGAAAATTGTTTTATTAATTTGCTTTTTTTTACATTCTAAGAAAAATATTTATTGTGAAAACATTAGTAAACAAAATGTATTAAATAATAATGTTTAAAGAATTATTTTGTTTTAATTACAATATATAATAAATATA
Organism: Lissotriton helveticus; assembly: GCF_964261635.1. Taxonomy (NCBI): domain Eukaryota; kingdom Metazoa; phylum Chordata; class Amphibia; order Caudata; family Salamandridae; genus Lissotriton; species Lissotriton helveticus. The sequence goes on from NC_136065.1 coordinate 532,267,236, forward strand.
TTTAACTTTATGTTTGAATATGAAATATTTTTTGTTTGCAAATTCAACTGTTTAATTCTTTTCTAAAATTGTGTAAAAAATTAGGAATTAAAAAATTTTAAAAAAGCAATTGTTAAATAATTTGAAAAGAATTAGAGTTTTATTATTAAAACATTTTTATATTTAAAACATAGTAGTATTTTATGGTTAGAAAATAACCGAAAAATATTAGGAAATAGTTTTGAACACCTGTTAAAAAAACAAAAAATATTTGAATTTTTAAATTTATATATTAAATAGTGGTTTTAAATAGTGTGTTATAATATTAAAGTTTGGTAAAAAAGTAAGAATCATTTGATTGGTTAATGTGTAGTATAAACTAAGTATTATGCCTTTTTTTTAAAATAATATTGCTTTTAAAGACATTCATTTTGATTTGGAAGGGGGACACTTTCCTCAAGAATGGTTTGTAATGAAGAGGGAACAGTAAATGTCACCTGTGTACTGTCCAGCACCTTCCCTGAGTTACTTTGTTGTGGAGTGGAAACAGTGAATATCATCCCATTAGTATCCAACATCTTTGCTGAGTTTGTAGTGGAGTGGGAATAGTAAATGTCACTCCATTAGTGTCCCACACCTTCTCTGAGTTGGTATGTAGTGGGGTGGAAATAGTAAATGTCACCCCTTTATTGTCCGACACCTTCCTCTAGTTGGTTTGTAGTGAAGTGGGAATAGTACGTTTTATCTTTCTAATGTTGAATACCTTCTCTGAGCTTCGTTTTAATGGAATGGGAATATAAAGTATCAATTTTGAATTGTCTTTTTTTAAACTTTTATTAGGCAGCCATTTTATTTTACAGCTAGCTATGTTTTGTACTCTACTGGTGCTATTTGGGTTGTTTTTAGAAGGAAGAAGTTGCAGTTAGATCTGCTGTTCATCGGATTAGGTATGTCACTTTTTAAAGTGTTTCTAAGGTTTTCTAGGGTATGGGGGATATAGCATAGTTGTGTCAAAGTTGGGTGTATTGTTATTAAGGAGCGTTTTTTTTATTTTATTGGGTTTTTGGTACTACTTTGTATTGTGTCTTTGTATCATGTTTTTTCGATGAAATATTAATGTATGGTTATGTTATGTTTAACATATGTCTTGGTAGATGTGTTTTGATACTTAAATGTTATGTATGTATTTATTTGGGAATGTATTGTTTTGTACGGGAGGGTGTTTCATTTTTTTGTTACATGTTTCTTTCTGAGCTATTTCAATGGGAAGTTGGGGGTTCTGTTTTTTTATGGAAATCTGCTTTGGTTTATCATAAACCACTGTTTTAATATAGATTTCCTTATTTTTCACATTTCCCGGAGCATTTATTTTTTAAAAAACATTTTATGGAAGCTATAGACTGCGGATTGCTTCAAGGGTTTTCCAGTGCATTTTTCTCTTTTTGAAGTTTTGGGGGGATTCTGGAATTCATTATTTTTTATTTTTTTAGTAGATTACTCATTTTTACTATGTGGATTTGGAAAAAGATCTACAGCAACAAAATCACAAGTTTTATTCATATTTTGACTTTGAGTGGGACATGTGAAATGATTTTATAAATGCTATGCTGATTTTATTAATATGCTGTTTTTGAATATCATGTTTGTATGTATTTGATGTTATGGATTGTTTGTTTGTCACTTTGGTTATTAGTGTTATATATAATTATAATTGCTAATAATATTTTTATTATATCATTGAGTAACATTTGTTTTTTGTATGATGTAATCACTGATATAATAAGAATATTATATTAGTATTTTAAAAACAATTTGATTTATTGTGGTGTAGTATCTTGTAGTTTCAGAGGTTTATGGTAGGTTTATATGTCTTTTAGAGGATAGATTTAGCTTTACTTCTAAGTAGGCTAGTTCTTTTTTACATATACATATTTAGATTTTGCTTTGAGGCATCTCATACATTTTTTTTGTTTGTTCGGTTATGTTAGTGTCAATTTTGCTAACAGATTGTTCTATTCTCATTTCTTGGAAGTCTTTTGTAGTGCTTCAGTGAATTTGTATTGTGTACATTGAGTTCTGCCTAGCGTGGATTTGAAGGCATTATGCCGTCCTTCCACTGCATTGTTTATTTTTGCTTACTGTGCCAAGTAGCTGTCATAGACATTCCATCATGGTATATGGAATTTGGGTTGGCATCTGTGTCCTGATCAAGGCAGTCTGCCATCCTGTGTGTCCTCAAAGTAGTCCATTAGGGGACTTAGGGCCTTACTACGAGTTTGGCAGTTCTCCTGTCACCTGCCACTGCCATGCCGACAGGAGGACTGCCAAGCCCTTTAGGTGCCCACCCGCTGGATTACAACTCTAATTCATGGTGGTATGGCGTGTTGCTGCGGTCTTATGGTGGCAGATGTATAAGGCTCATAGGTTAGTCCTGAACTGCAGACACCTCCGTGACAGCGCCTACAGCACGTTCCAGTATGGTGTGGTATGCATGCCACACTGTGCAGGAACTGGGGTACAAATCAAGGGAGTCACTAAATTTGTAGTGAAAAACCGCAGTGTTTCCTATAAATGTATGAAGCTTTTTTATTTAGTATTGGGTTCAATTACTGTGACTGTTGCATTGTTTTTTTAATCGTGTAAGCTATTTGAATGGTTAAGGTAATTTTCTGTTTGATTCTATTGGTTGCTTCAGTGTAGTTCTGAATGTTGTTGTCAGTTGTATCCATTTTTGGTAACTGCTTACTTATGTGTTGATATATTTATGTTATATATAAATGTATTTATTTAATATTGATGTATTTGATTTTATGTAATACATTTTATTTCTCATTTTATTTAAATGTTTATACTATGTAAATCTGTTTGAAATATATTTAGTGTATAATTTATAGGTGTACTATTTTTAGAGGGCTTATGGGCCTAACTATGCTGACAGTGGTCTGGGGACCGACGTCGTGTTTTTGGCGTTCTGACTGCCCCATCTTCAGTGGTTCAAGCACTGCGGTGGCAGTAGGAGAGGCAGAGGCAGCTCATGGAGGCAGTGCAAGCATTTCTCCCGCCATGCAAATCGTGACCTGCCTTTCCGCCAACCTTTTCCTGGGGGTGACACTGCCATGCGAGAGTCGGCGGAAAGGCCGGTAATGAGAGGAAATTCACCTCCAGGACGAATGTGCCCTTGTAAAATGTAACTGGAACTCTTATTTTTAACTCCAAAGCCTTCGGGTCCGGTGCACTCACTGTTTCACTTGCTCAATGTATTGCAGGGAAGCTGTGCACCCCACTGCTAGAGGCAGTGTAGCATGGCAGGAAATTGCTTTAGGCTCATTATGAGAGCCAAAGGATCCTGCTGCCATGACTCTGCCACCCACACGCTGCTGGCTTGGTGGCATTTTCTGAACTGCTGCCAAGGCGGGCTGGCGATAGAGCCACCAAAGGGCCTCATAACGATGTCGATCGGAAAGCATTTTCGGAAATGATCCTGACTGACTCGATTTTGGAGAATCTGATGGACTGATTACAGTTTTTCTGAGCATCTTTCGGTCGGACTCCCATTGACTTCAGTGAAAGCCTGTCTTCCTGTTGTGGTCCGCATTATGCTTACATGATCAGCCAGGTCTTCAGCTTCTTGCCAAACTCAAGAAGTGAGTTGAAGGGGGTCGTTCCATGTCTTGGGTGGGATGTTGGAGATGGAGCTGTGTTGATTTTGCAGATTGGAGAAATGTGTGCGAGCAAGAGTGAGGAAGAATGTAGATGTTTGGTGGGTTGGTCAGAATGTATGTGGCTGTTCAGGTATTTTTTTACTGATATAAATAATTACACTGCCTCTTAGGCCCTAAGAAAATAAGGTCCAATTAACCCTGGTTAATATTATAAATTGTTTGCTGTTTGTTTTCTGTATATGCCACTGGCATATCACTGCATGCACGAATGATGTATTTATTTGCTGTATTTGGTGTTCCTCTGCACCCTGAATTTTACCGTTTTGTGATCGACCTCAGAGAGGTAAAGAAGATTGTGGTTCCCCAGTACCCAGTGGTCCCAGACATTACCATGATCCTGACAAAGATGCCCCTATCAGCAAAATTATTTTCTGTAATTGATTTAAAGAATGCTTTCTTCAGCATACCAATCCATACGGCTCCCTCCATGAGCCAATACTGCAGACAGCTAAGGAGACAGCTAGATCAAAGAAGAAAAAGATGTTTGTGGCGGGTCCCTGTAGGTGGGTTCCAGACAATGGAATGTTCGAGGACACATTGGAAAATGTCAGGGAAATTCAGGGTGCGGCAACTCTAAGTGAATTGGCAATGTGGGAGGAGAGAACAGGTAGTTTGGAAGAGGATGGGTGTTGGACTGACTTGTCTGGGAAACAGCGATGGTTGCTGCCCAATTCATATTTGCTCCCTGATGTTACCATGGCCCATGGCCCAGCGCATATCAGTGCCAAAGGAATATGCAAGCTACTAGACCCTGTATGGCAGAATGATAATATCACTAAGGTAGCCATACACCTAGTGAAGCATTGTATCATTTGTTTGAAGCATAAGGTCCTCCTACAACCGCTAGGAACTTTGCTTTGCCTTCCTTCACTTTTGAGGTTCTCCAGATGGATTTAATCGAAATGGAACGAGTTGAGAGGGCGTCAATGCACTTGGACAATGTGTGACAGCTATGGGCCTGACTATATACTGGTTTTGGATCATAGGTGTAGACACCCCATCACGCTTTTCTTTAGTCTCTTTAACCGCATGCGCGCTAGCGGGTTTTCCCGCTGCGCGCTGGATTTTTAAAAAACCCGCGTTACGTGACAAAGCCAGCTCGTCATGCGCGTAGCGCAGGTAACGCCCATGACGAGCTGGCTTTGTCATCCGCGCTGAAGGGGTTAAGTTCAACTGCAAAACAACAGAATGAATCTGATAAATTGGTCAGACTATGAAAGAAGCAAATTAAGACCGGCCTACACAGCCATTTGTTTCTGGAACACTTAAAAGCAGGGACAATACCTGCAGGATTACAACTACGGAACATTCCTGTAATCTTCCACGAAGATTCTATTTGTAAAAAAGGATACAGCTGCATAGGTACAACATGTAGCAGAAATCTAATTGTGCTCACAATAGAAACACCCCAATGACGGTTAAAAAAACAACTATTGGAAATCAGTGCCATGGAGCAAGAGATTAAAGACAATCAATCAGTAGTAGACGCAAAAACGTTATTAGCAAAAATTGATAAAGATATGTCTGAGTTCAAGGATTTTAAGATTAATCAGAAAAGTTCCAAATTTAAGAAGGGTAAAAATAATTTTTCTTTGAAACCAACATATCCATTTTTACAATCAGATATTTACTCCTGTCACCCCTTACCTGTATTTCCGCCACCCTTTTCATGGTTGGGTCACTGGCCTTAAATGGGCAATGGAAATGCAGGTCGTAATAAGCTCGGTGGTACCAGAATTGGCACCACCACCATTTTCTTCCCCCTTTCACACCACTGCCACCGAGGGATCCTGGATCCAGGCAGAGGTGGTGGTCTTGTGGTAGTCCGACGGCTACCATTTTAATACAGTGGTCTGACCACCACCCAAATACCGAGGTCCCAGGACTGCAGGACTCATAGTAAGGCCCTTAGTCTAGCAAAGATAGAGTCCATAATAAAGGGGGAAGATCTGGGGTAACCGCAGAAAAGGAGGTTTTGCTACACTCAGCTCAGCAAGATATATAAACATTGGAACTGTGATAACAGGTGGGCTTTCAGTAGTGACTGCTGATCCTAACTTACTTCGATGCTCTTTTATGCCTTCTACAAACATGTGTTCATCAGCACTATTACGACAACACCCTGTGATACTTTCTCCGTCTATTCTGTTAACCAAATCTTATGATTAAGATTACCACTGCGTGACCCACTCCGTGAATGACTGCCTGGTTATCTCTTCCACATGCGTCCCAGCCACCCTTGTACTTGTTCCTTCGTCTCAGCATTCTCTTGAGGAATTTCAAATGAGAACGCTGAGGCGAAGAAGCAAGTAGCAAGGGTGGCAGGGACGCACACGGACGAGATTACCAGGCAGTTGGTCATATTTCTCAATCAATATAATGTATTAAGTTATGGGTTCACGGAGTGGGTAATGTGTTGATGAACACATGTTTGTAGGAGGCCAAGGGAGGTGATTTTCAGTTTGGCACAATAACTTAAGGAACAGGGGTGAGGTTTGTCATGGATTGACACAGTGGTAATTATTCTTTAATTAGCATGTTCTTGTTCAGTATTAATGATAAACAGATAAGCAAGGCAGTTCCATTGAAAATTAAATAGAATGTTTATGTGTCCTATTTTTTATTGCAGTTACCCCTGATGAAGGGCTAGAGAAGCCCAAAATGCATTGGATTTCAAACATGGGGCCACGAAGGATGAAATGATAATTCAAACGTGGCACTGATGAGGCCTGGAGATCATGCAAATGGCATTTAAAGCCATGAAAATGTGAATTAACGCTACCTTCGAAGTGAAGTGACTAAAACTGTATAAATGTTGAATTATAAATGATCTAAGATATGGAATAAATGGATTACACAATGAATTTTGTTTTTTGAGAGAAAGGAGTTTCTCTTTATGGGCTGGGCAACTGAGTGACACACAAGGACGTGTCACAAAAACTCTGTATAATCTCTTATATCAGGCATAAGTATATATCAGCACATAAGCTTATCTTTGTGAATTGCACAATTAACCTGGCCCTTTTTGCAGAATAACCCAGATTTTTGTACTCCTTAGCCTTTTTATTTATTTATTTTATTTGCGGGTTTGTATAGCGCTAGGAATAGACTCCCGAAGGAGTATCTCCGCGCTCAAGACAACAGGCAAGCATGGAACAGAACAATAACACTGGTATTCTAAGATCATATGGGTCAAATACATATTTTTGACTTTACAAGGACAAAGCTTCAGCTAATTTTGTTTAAACAGAAAAGTTTTCAATTGTTTTCTAAAGAGGAGATGGTCAGAGCATTGTCTCAATAAGAGTGGAAGAGCGTTCCACAAGATGGGACCCACCACTGACAGAGCCTTACCACCCAGTCTAGTCCTGCTGATCTTGGGTACCCTCAGCAGCAACTGCTCACTTGACCTGAGTGTGCGTATAGGGACGTATGGTACAAATTTATTAGCCAAATAGGCCGGTCCCAAATCATGTAAACCTTTATGTATAATACAACAGGTCTTAAACTTCACTCTTTGGCGTATGGACAACCAGTTAAGTTTATCCAACAGTGGTTTGGATGGAGATCTGGGGGGGCATTGAGGACTAGCCTGGCTGCAGTGTTTTGCACCACTTGCAGTCGGTCTGGCACCTCTTCATTTGCACCTACCAGAAGACCATTACAATAATCAAGTCGGCTAATCACTAGAGCCTGAACCAAAGTTCTTCTGATGGAGTCCAGGAGGAATGGGAATATCCTACGGAGGAGACCTATCATATGAAAGCAAGATCCCACCGTGATGTTACCATGTTGTTTCATAGTCAACTCCGGCTCCAACCGTACCCCCAGGTTCTTGATTATTTGTTTAGGTTCGGGAACTGGACCTAGGTCCAGCGGCCACCAGTCAGGGGACCATTGGACCTTAGCCTCACCGAAAAGCATCACCTCAGTCTTACCAACATTACACTGAAGAAAGTTGGAAGACATCCACTGGGATACTGCTTTCATCTCCTCGGAGAAAGATTGTATGACCTCCGGAGTTAGTATTTTAAAGGAGAAAAGCAGCTGAGTATCATCAGCATAGGACACTGGACAGAAACCAAAGGCTCTTGTTATATCTGCCAAGGGGGCCACATAGGTGTTAAAAAGAGTTGGGCTCAAACACGAGCCCTGTGGGACCCCCTTGGAGATCTTAACCTCATCCGACCTAAAGTCACCCATGGTGATACATTGGGTGCGGTCGGAGAGAAAGCTCTTTCTCCAGTCCAGTGCCTTGCCACCGAGTCCATTTACAGTCAGTCGTTCGATCAGGATGTTATGCGAGATGGTATTGAACGCTGCCGATAAATCCAGCAGCACCAGGACAACGGAATAACCATTGTCCTGGTACATGCGGAGGTCATCACTTATCGACAGTAGGGCCGTTTCAGTGCTATATTTTGGCCTGAAACCTGACTGTGAAGGATCAAGGCTTCCCGATTGTTCCAGGAAGTTGGACAGATGCTTATTTGTGTGCTTTTCAATGATTTTCCCCAGAAAGGGCAACAGGGAGATAGGCCTAAGATTGGACATGTTGGTCCAAGGAGAGGAGGTGTTCTTCCAAATCGGTCTAACTAGGGCCTTTTTCCATTCCCGTGGGACACATGCGGTTGTTAATGAGAGGTTCACCAGGCTCTGAATATCAGGACCAAGTGTACTCCCCAAAGTTCCCATTAATCTGGCTGGTAGTAGATCAGACGGGTTCCCACTTTTGATGTTATTAATCAACATCTCCACCTCTGGCAAAGAGATCTCAGGAAAATTGTGAAAGGGATAGGAATTGGTGGCAACTGCTTGCACCGGTGTATTGACATCCTGACTAATTATAGGTGGAATAAGTGCCTCTATCTTCTCATAGATAGCATCAATTTTATCGGTAAAAAAACTCGAGATGTTGTCACAGAGATGTTGGGATGCCATGTCCGCACTTTCGCATGCCACTGGTTTTAAAAAGGCATTTACAATCTGGAAGAGTACTTTCGAATCATTGCCTGCTGCCTCCAATTGTGAGGTAACATGGTTCTTACGTGCAGATCGGATGGCTTTATGATAGATGTTAATAGCCATCTGATGATTGATCTTATCTTCCTCCACGTGCGACTTTCTCCACACCTTCTCGGTTTTCCTAGCAGTGCGCTTAAGGCTCCGCAGTTCTTCAGAAAACCAGACTCCATGTTTCCTAGCAGGGCGCTTTTTGAATATTTTTAGCGGGGCAATCTGCTCCACTGCAGTATGAGTGGCCGAATGAAATTTAAAAAGGGCAGAATTAATATCATCAGTAGCTAAAATAAGTGGGGCAACATAAACCATTTTGAAATGTACATCAGTTATTTTATGCCATTGTCTTCGCTGAACCGGAATTTGTGAAGAGTAATTAGAACATGTGCCAATCTTCGGCATCGAAAACTCAAGAACAAAATGTTCTGTCCAGTTAGTCTGTTTAGGCATATAACACTTAATACCAGAAAAATTGGAAAGAATCAGGTCTAAAGTGTGACCCGCCAGATGCGTAGGCCCACTATTACACTGTTTCAGTCCTAATAGAGATACGTCAGTCAAAAAGGATTGAGCCCCTACGTTATTTTTCATCTCACTGTGAATGTTAAAATCACCAAGCAGTATAAAATCCTTGTCTGCGTCAACATAAGGGGCGAGTGCTTCCACTAGTTGTCTAGAAGCTCCTTTTATGGGGCCTGGAGGACGATAAACCAGTGCTCCCTTTCTACTGTGTTTGGCAGACGAACCAACCTTAAAAACCATCATTTCAAAGGCAGGATTACACCATTGGTCTAAAACCGAAACCGAGATGTTATCTTTGTGTACAATTGCTATTCCCCCTCCGGCTTTCGTGGGACGATCCTGTCTGATAATTTTATATCCTTCCGGGATCCCAAGAGTAATAGCCGGGATGGAATGGGATTTAAGCCACGTCTCCGTGAAAAAACACAGATCGGGTTTATGTGTGGAAATGAGGTCCCAGACCTCAATATAATGTTTGGCTAGAGACCTTATATTACATAGCAGGTTCATCCCACTCTGAATTGTTTCAGTGGGCTTGTATGTTATGGGTTGTTGGGGACATACATCATTTACAACTTTAAATTGATATTGACATAGCCTACACGAAAATGGCCCTTCAGGAGGGCGGTGGTTTTTTCCCACACAGAGTGTAAGTGGATTACCTCTTAAACGCATCAGGGCCTGTAAGGAATAGCTCACCCTAGATTTCTTTGGGGAGTTTGATCCAGATGATGATAATGCCATGGCCCCTAGCCCCGTCCAGTCGCGGACGGGCGCAGACGGGCTTCTCTCTGGCTTGTCTCAGGCGCGTCCTCAGGCGCTCCCCTGTGCGCGACCGCTGCGCGCTCACTGTGACGAGGGGGCTAAGTACCCCTCTGCGTGATGCAGCTAGAGCGCTAACCGCTCGATGTGGGCGGAAGTGGCCTGGCTCTGCCTGTCCCGCCCTCCGCTCAACTGCACTGGTTGCCGAGTCGGACCGGGGCGGGCAGGTCGTGTGATCGAGCCCAGGCTTCTCAAGTGCAAGTAAGGCAAAATAAAATAAAATATATAAAAGCGGCGCTATTTAGAATTCAATCTCAACAGTTGCTGTCAATTGAAATTTAAAAACCAGCTATGTCCAGCAGCTTGCGATGTTCAGCGTCAGCGGGTCGGGGAGACACTGCCACCGTCCTCCCTACCGCCTTCTTTTGCTGATCCCGTTTTTGTTGTCTTTTAGGATTGTGCACTTTTTCCCTGCTAACCAGTGATAAAGTACTTGTGCTCTCCCCTTTAAATGTGGTAAAATTGCCCTGCACTTGATTGATATATTTAATTTAATTGTAAGTCCCTAGCAAATGGTACTACATGTACCCAGGACGTGTAAAATAAATTATACAACTGGGCATCTGCACTCATTGTGCAACCCACTAAAGTAATATTTTAAAACATGTCTCAGGCCTCCTAATACAGCCTATAGTGCAATTATAAACAACCATGTCGACCTGGCAAGATAAACCTTTTGCCAGGCCTAAATATTCCTTTTTAATACTGAAAAATCACCTTGAATATAGGCTCCAAAGGCTCATACAGCAGAGTGCACAGTATTTAAAAGTATGACATGTGTGTATAAGTTCTACATATCATGACAGCAAAAAAGTCTTTGAGTCATTTTTCACTGTTATAAGTCCTGTAAGAAAGAGATATTCTGTTTACACTCAAATATATTGTAATTTAAAATCGTATTTCATGGTAAAGTTGGAATTTAGATTCCAATTTTGAAAGTGTCACTTTAAGGAAAGTTGGCATTTTTCTCCCTAAAGTTTCTGAGGCCTGTCAAGGAATTTGCTGTTGCTTGGGCCTGTTATGGGTCACTCATCAAGAATGTATATTAGGACCAGACCTTGCACAATGGGACTGAGGTGTAACTGTGAAAGTGCCTTCATGACAGGATGGCTTTGAGGAGCTGCACTCTGCCCTGATTACATTTCAAAGTACCTTGCCCACAGCACACACAAAGCACCCTGACACCAGGCCTGCCCCGCCTTTTGTCACCTTAACAGTTTGGAGGCAAACCTAGGGCAAGAGCTGGCCAGAACCAGTTTTGGGGGTAGGCCTGGAAATTCCTCCTTACAAAGGCTGGCACTATGTGAATGTGATAAAAAGTGTATTTTAAGAAGGGTTAGGATGGGGTAAAGAGGGAGGTGTTAGGTGGAGGTATTTAATGTAGTGGAAAGACTGCACAAGCACTAATGTAAAGACATATAGATGGTAATTATATTTTTAATGGAAAAGTGCAAGTTGCAAAATAGTATGACCCTAACTGAAATGATATTTGTAAGACAATGTTAATTTGAATGATGACGAAATGCTTAATAAATAATTGTTTAAAAAAATATTAAAAGAGGACCTTTAGAACCACTCATCAGAATACTCCTAGACCTGTGGAACATTCAGAAGAAGGACTGCGCTGCTGCCAGAAGACCACCCTGCTGCTTGAAGGACTGCCTTGCTGTCTGAAAAAGGAAGACTGAACTTACTTGCATTGGTCCTAGACTACCCAGAGTATCTCCAAGGGACAGTTGACTGACCTCCCAAAGGAGCAACGAGAGCACAACAAGCGACCAGAGGCCTTCTTGCTACTGCCAAGCTGACCAACTGTAACTGGAAGTGCTTGAGCCATGTTGCTAGCCTCTGCTGATTCGATTCCTAATCCCTAACAGATGTCTCCACCAGGTCCTGGACCCTTGGCTGCCATCAGTGGAAGTTTCTCCAAAAGAAAAAAGGTGAAATAATATTGCATCAAAAATATTGTGTTACAAAAATATTGTGTCTTGAATATGGTGATAACATTAATATTGTGGATGTTATTATGGTTGTCAAAATATCATTTTAGGTGTTGTTTAAAATATATATTTTTTAATATTGCTATTGTGTATATTGTTAGTGATAATTTCATTTTTTAGTGGTAAATAGTGTGTCATATATATCTTTTTATTATATATGCTTATTATTTATTTTAATGTTTTATAATTGTTAACTATATTTTATTCATTAAAATGTTTAGTTTGTAATTTAAAATGTTTTGCTGAAGTTTTTGATATTTAGAAATCTTATCTTAGTAGCAGGACGTTTGGTTTATATAAAATACGGTTGGAGAGATACAAAAAATATATGTTTTAATGTTAGTTTCTAATTAAAAGTCAATTAATGATACTATAGAAAGTTATAAATATTTTCTTAGCAGTGGTATGTTGGGTATATAGGAGATAAGGATGGGGAGATTTTTAAATATTATTTATTATTTTTAGATATAGGTTACATTTTTTTACTGTGAAAATTGTTTTATTAATTTGCTTTTTTTTACATTCTAAGAAAAATATTTATTGTGAAAACATTAGTAAACAAAATGTATTAAATAATAATGTTTAAAGAATTATTTTGTTTTAATTACAATATATAATAAATATATTTAACTTTATGTTTGAATATGAAATATTTTTTGTTTGCAAATTCAACTGTTTAATTCTTTTCTAAAATTGTGTAAAAAATTAGGAATTTAAAAATTTAAAAAAAGCAATTGTTAAATAATTTGAAAAGAATTAGAGTTTTATTATTAAAACATTTTTATATTTAAAACATAGTAGTATTTTATGGTTAGAAAATAACCGAAAAATATTAGGAAATAGTTTTGAACACCTGTTAAAAAAAACAAAAAATATTTGAATTTTTAAATTTATATATTAAATAGTGGTTTTAAATAGTGTGTTATAATATTAAAGTTTGGTAAAAAAGTAAGAATCATTTGATTGGTTAATGTGTAGTATAAACTAAGTATTATGCCTTTTTTTTAAAATAATATTGCTTTTAAAGACATTCATTTTGATTTGGAAGGGGGACACTTTCCTCAAGAATGGTTTGTAATGAAGAGGGAACAGTAAATGTCACCTGTGTACTGTCCAGCACCTTCCCTGAGTTACTTTGTTGTGGAGTGGAAACAGTGAATATCATCCCATTAGTATCCAACATCTTTGCTGAGTTTGTAGTGGAGTGGGAATAGTAAATGTCACTCCATTAGTGTCCCACACCTTCTCTGAGTTGGTATGTAGTGGGGTGGAAATAGTAAATGTCACCCCTTTATTGTCCGACACCTTCCTCTAGTTGGTTTGTAGTGAAGTGGGAATAGTACGTTTTATCTTTCTAATGTTGAATACCTTCTCTGAGCTTCGTTTTAATGGAATGGGAATATAAAGTATCAATTTTGAATTGTCTTTTTTTAAACTTTTATTAGGCAGCCATTTTATTTTACAGCTAGCTATGTTTTGTACTCTACTGGTGCTATTTGGGTTGTTTTTAGAAGGAAGAAGTTGCAGTTAGATCTGCTGTTCATCGGATTAGGTATGTCACTTTTTAAAGTGTTTCTAAGGTTTTCTAGGGTATGGGGGATATAGCATAGTTGTGTCAAAGTTGGGTGTATTGTTATTAAGGAGCGTTTTTTTTATTTTATTGGGTTTTTGGTACTACTTTGTATTGTGTCTTTGTATCATGTTTTTTCGATGAAATATTAATGTATGGTTATGTTATGTTTAACATATGTCTTGGTAGATGTGTTTTGATACTTAAATGTTATGTATGTATTTATTTGGGAATGTATTGTTTTGTACGGGAGGGTGTTTCATTTTTTTGTTACATGTTTCTTTCTGAGCTATTTCAATGGGAAGTTGGGGGTTCTGTTTTTTTATGGAAATCTGCTTTGGTTTATCATAAACCACTGTTTTAATATAGATTTCCTTATTTTTCACATTTCCCGGAGCATTTATTTTTTAAAAAACATTTTATGGAAGCTATAGACTGCGGATTGCTTCAAGGGTTTTCCAGTGCATTTTTCTCTTTTTGAAGTTTTGGGGGGATTCTGGAATTCATTATTTTTTATTTTTTTAGTAGATTAATCATTTTTACTATGTGGATTTGGAAAAAGATCTACAGCAACAAAATCACAAGTTTTATTCATATTTTGACTTTGAGTGGGACATGTGAAATGATTTTATAAATGCTATGCTGATTTTATTAATATGCTGTTTTTGAATATCATGTTTGTATGTATTTGATGTTATGGATTGTTTGTTTGTCACTTTGGTTATTAGTGTTATATATAATTATAATTGCTAATAATATTTTTATTATATCATTGAGTAACATTTGTTTTTTGTATGATGTAATCACTGATATAATAAGAATATTATATTAGTATTTTAAAAACAATTTGATTTATTGTGGTGTAGTATCTTGTAGTTTCAGAGGTTTATGGTAGGTTTATATGTCTTTTAGAGGATAGATTTAGCTTTACTTCTAATTAGGCTAGTTCTTTTTTACATATACATATTTAGATTTTGCTTTGAGGCATCTCATACATTTTTTTTGTTTGTTCGGTTATGTTAGTGTCAATTTTGCTAACAGATTGTTCTATTCTCATTTCTTGGAAGTCTTTTGTAGTGCTTCAGTGAATTTGTATTGTGTACATTGAGTTCTGCCTAGCGTGGATTTGAAGGCATTATGCCGTCCTTCCACTGCATTGTTTATTTTTGCTTACTGTGCCAAGTAGCTGTCATAGACATTCCATCATGGTATATGGAATTTGGGTTGGCATCTGTGTCCTGATCAAGGCAGTCTGCCATCCTGTGTGTCCTCAAAGTAGTCCATTAGGGGACTTAGGGCCTTACTACGAGTTTGGCAGTTCTCCTGTCACCTGCCACTGCCATGCCGACAGGAGGACTGCCAAGCCCTTTAGGTGCCCACCCGCTGGATTACAACTCTAATTCATGGTGGTATGGCGTGTTGCTGCGGTCTTATGGTGGCAGATGTATAAGGCTCATAGGTTAGTCCTGAACTGCAGACACCTCCGTGACAGCGCCTACAGCACGTTCCAGTATGGTGTGGTATGCATGCCACACTGTGCAGGAACTGGGGTACAAATCAAGGGAGTCACTAAATTTGTAGTGAAAAACCGCAGTGTTTCCTATAAATGTATGAAGCTTTTTTATTTAGTATTGGGTTCAATTACTGTGACTGTTGCATTGTTTTTTTAATCGTGTAAGCTATTTGAATGGTTAAGGTAATTTTCTGTTTGATTCTATTGGTTGCTTCAGTGTAGTTCTGAATGTTGTTGTCAGTTGTATCCATTTTTGGTAACTGCTTACTTATGTGTTGATATATTTATGTTATATATAAATGTATTTATTTAATATTGATGTATTTGATTTTATGTAATACATTTTATTTCTCATTTTATTTAAATGTTTATACTATGTAAATCTGTTTGAAATATATTTAGTGTATAATTTATAGGTGTACTATTTTTAGAGGGCTTATGGGCCTAACTATGCTGACAGTGGTCTGGGGACCGACGTCGTGTTTTTGGCTTTCTGACTGCCCCATCTTCAGTGGTTCAAGCACTGCGGTGGCAGTAGGAGAGGCAGAGGCAGCTCATGGAGGCAGTGCAAGCATTTCTCCCGCCATGCAAATCGTGACCTGCCTTTCCGCCAACCTTTTCCTGGGGGTGACACTGCCATGCGAGAGTCGGCGGAAAGGCCGGTAATGAGAGGAAATTCACCTCCAGGACGAATGTGCCCTTGTAAAATGTAACTGGAACTCTTATTTTTAACTCCAAAGCCTTCGGGTCCGGTGCACTCACTGTTTCACTTGCTCAATGTATTGCAGGGAAGCAGTGCACCCCACTGCTAGAGGCAGTGTAGCATGGCAGGAAATTGCTTTAGGCTCATTATGAGAGCCAAAGGATCCTGCTGCCATGACTCTGCCACCCACACGCTGCTGGCTTGGTGGCATTTTCTGAACTGCTGCCAAGGCGGGCTGGCGATAGAGCCACCAAAGGGCCTCATAACGATGTCGATCGGAAAGCATTTTCGGAAATGATCCTGACTGACTCGATTTTGGAGAATCTGATGGACTGATTACAGTTTTTCTGAGCATCTTTCGGTCGGACTCCCATTGACTTCAGTGAAAGCCTGTCTTCCAACCAAGAACACAGGCTCCCAGTGAAAAATTGGGTGGATGCAGAAAACCTTGCACCCTGTCTCAGGCACCCCATGGTGCTTGCCACACTGTGCATGGTTATAAAGAGGGGTCCGTGGGTACCCCCACAGCTCCAACTGAAGGTCTCTGGGTCAAAGGGGGCCTGCTACAGGTGTTTCGTGTCAGACAGATGGATTCGGAAAGGCTGTCCGTAATACGTTGGTTGGAAACGTGGTCAACAGACCTGTAAGATTCAGCTTTGACTGACTCACAGTCTCCCAATGCCAGTTGCAACCGAGCGGAAAGACCAAACAGTTACCCTCTATCGTAATCGGTCGGTCGGAAATGTTTCCGAGTTGGTTGGAAACATGGGTTCCTACACTGGTTAGGTAGATGGAAATGCTATTCAGAGCCTTTCCGACCAATATCGTAATGAGGCCCAAAGTTTTTATCGCCCCCTATGTTTTATTTTTGGGTGATTTTAAATATTTTTATTAAATTATAGGTGGTATTATAATTTTAGGATTTATTTACTCTTCATTTGTGTAAATAATTGTTGTTAGGTATTTTGTTGGGACTGTTTTAATTGTATTTACTAGTTGTGTTGACAATAATGTTGTTGTCAACATTGTTGTAATTGATATTTTTGATATGGTAGATGGTTATTTTCTAGGTCATGATATTCGTGCTTGTGATACTTTTGTCCTCTATATATGTAAAAGTCGATGTTTTCTTGGCAATATTTATGTGACTTGTATAGTTATATATAGGGACTCAGTATTTTTGTCATTGACATTAGAGTTTCTATAATAGTGTGACTAGATATTTGTTGTCTTGATATCATGTCATTGATCTGCAAAATCCTATTGTTTAAACCCATCACAATCACGAGCGGACATGTTTGAGTCGAACCTCTGCTGCACATGACACCTGCCAACATGAAGCTCCAGTAAGACCCGCTGTTTGTGCCGACAGTGACCACTCACAACAACCAACAACATGAAACCTGCACTTTGTGTCAATAGAGATCAACCAGGTGGATCAATTAATGTAATGCTCCAGCAGTGACTAGATCATCATGCTACAGTGAAAGCCTTCCACGGCGGTCAACCTCCTCTTTGTCCCGAAAACCTTTTCCTTGTGTCCTCCTCTATCGTGAATTGAACTTATGTGCCAGACTTTACTAAACTCATCCCTGTATCTGTCCCACACTCTATCACAGTTAGCCTAAATGTGCGATTTTCCCCTGGCCCAGCGTGACCAGATGACTACAAGTGGCTTTTGTGGTTTTAGGTGCTATTTAAAAAAAATGAATGGTTACACAACTAGGCAAAGAAAGAGTTACACGAAGTGCTAAATGCTAATTATGATGTAGAAAGAGGTGAATTCCGAAATATGTTCAGGATGCCTTAACTTCCCTTATGATAGAGAACTTCTCTCTAATATGAGAAGCCACCAAAGGCCAACACTATAGTACAAAGTACCACCAACCTTTAGGTCCCTCTTTTTTGCTTTCTGTGTAAATGAAATGCTTGCAAACAGGCCACTATTACTTTAGATCGCTGTTATATTTTCAGTGATGGCTTCATTTTACATCCATTCGAGAGCTTTCCATTCAGATTTGAAAGAATAAATAGAAGTGGATTAGGTCAGTCCTTCATGTATCCCCATATTTGTATTGACAACGACGTAAAAGGGATAAAAAACATTGCCATCTTTTGAGAGTTACTTTCCAACTAGAGTAATATCGCCAAATGTTGCTCTCTTCCAAGTTTGGAGGTACATTTTGACAATTTTCTACAAGAGTGGGATCTAGCTAAGATGGTTGTTAACCAGAATGTAAAAATGATGATCTACTCGTGAACTGGCAACCATATGCAAATTCGGAATTTGCAAAGAAGTATTTAGCTAAGATGCTGGATGAGTCAAATGCTCATTTATTAGAAACTATGGTGGGTGATAAATTCAGCTCCACCGGTAAAGTTCCTTGATTTTTTCCCAGTACACATTACGCCTGGTAGAGTTAAGTTGACAAGCGCAGGAGAGAACTGGTGTCCTATAGTGGGAATTGCAGGGACTAGGACGGCACCCAGTTAGATTTTCTAATTTCGGATAGTCAATGGCAATCACGATTGAGAAAGCTGAAGCTTGAAGTGAGAAAGATAGTGCTTGACTAGAAAAACTACTGGAGCAGCAACAAAGAAGCAGCATCCTCTGGAGTGCCATGTGGTGCAGTTTGTGCTGATTTTGCAGCATAGAACAAGCTGCCGGCAAAACAAGTCAGCGCAACATGCCGATTCCACCTGCTCACGGAATCTCACTGTGTTTTTTATAACTCCGCACGTTCCGTCCTCCCCTATTAGAAACTGTCATTTAAGGGCATTCTTGAAACAGGCTAGGATGTGTATAGGAATTGGAAATGTCATCACAACTAGGAAAATCTGTTTTTGTGGTAATTAAAACATACAATGATGTAAGAATGCTGGGGTCCTGAATGATGTGCTAATTGGCAGCTGGAAATATTGTGTAAATTGGTAACTTCTAGGTTAGAGTAAAGAAAACTGGTAAATATGTGATATCAAGAAACCAGTTGTGATATGTGAACAGTGGGAACTTGATGCAAGGTCAAGAGGCAATTATAAGAAAAAATGGGATATCATTTCCAAACTGACAAGTATTTTAACTATAAGATGGCTACGATGTATAAACTCAAAACTGAAGATGATTTGCTAAATACAATATTTGATTTACTAAGACCAAGTAATAAATCGGCCTCTGAGAATGACAATGATAAGCAGGGAAGTGGCAATGCCATGGACATAATGAAATTGGAAATGATGTCCAAACTAGGGACCTGATTTAGATCTAATCTGGACTCCTGTCGCCCCACAATGGCAGAGTCTGCAGTAACTCTGTCGAACTGACAGATTAGTCAAATCCTGAGACTTAATGGAGACAAGTGGTGCCCCTCTATTGGACAGGGGTATCAATACCATCCATTCCCAACGTAACCTGCAGGGGTCTAATGGTAGAGCCCTTTCCCCTGTACATTAATCTGGGCTGTTTGTTCCTTCCCTAAGACCACCATTAACTCACCCCCTTGGCTATACCCTAAGTAATAGTGTTAGGGAATGTTCCACCATTGCACACTAATACAGTGAAAAGTTATTCACAACTCGAAACAAGGTTACTCATTGGTTAGGATCTTTCTCCTCTCTGACGATTTATCTAGGTGAAAAGATTATCATAGTAAGGGGAGTACAGCGGATTAGAAACAACGTAACTTTCTCCGGAGACAGTGTGGTTACCAATTTCAGCACAGCTTATGTAGCAGGGTGTGTATTTGCTTCAATCAGTATGAGCAAGTGTACATCCATACTGGCGTTAACATTAGGTTACTTTTATAAGGCTGAACCTGAAGATCACAGATCAGTAAGCATATTATTCAGCACCCATCTGGTTGTAAAAGTACAGTCATGAACCCATTTGTATTAAACACGTTTAACAGATTCCACCCCCTCCCCCCATTCCCTTGGACTCGTGCAATTAACTTTATGTGCAGGATCTAATAAACCCAGGAACCTAGTGAACCCAGTGATTCCCTTCATGCTGAGTCAAGCACTAACACTATTAAAGCTTTCAAACTCAACAGCTGGAACATAGCGGGTCTTGCGGCAAAACTCAATGACTTGGATTGGCTCAGCTATGTGAAGCCGTTTTGGGTGATCTGTTTGCAAGAGACATGGGCTACTTCTAACTATTTTCTGGAGGAGTAACAAGTCTTTTTTTATTCCCGCTTATGAATCTAGCTCTGGTAGGGCAAATGGTGGATTTGTGTCCCTTTCTATACATGGGGATGTTGCACCCTCTCCTCAGGCGCTCCTGCCCTATAAGCGTTAATATTTTATTACCTGGGTGCTCCTAAAATGATGCTGTTACATTTTTATAACATCAAAGAAGCTCAGCAAGACATGCACATTCTATATATCCTGGAATCATTCCTCAGCACGTTAGATTGGATCAAATGGGACATATCACATATAAGAGCTAAGGGAATTGGATATAAATGCTGGGGAATTATAGAGCCCATTACTTAGCATGACATAATAACAGAGTGCATTTCAGATGTGTGGGGTGAAGCAGTGACCTCATTCAAACCTCCATCACCGTTTTTACCAGTAACCCCACATGATGAGGTGGATGCATTCAATGATATCATAGTAGAAGGGGTAAAATGCATTTTCAATACAGCCAGCAAATGGGAGTTGTTGAAAAATGCTGTGGACATAAGGGATTAAACTGTGATGAAAGAGTTGCAATCAAGTGACCAAGTTGTTATAAGAATCTCAGAAAAAAAGGTGAATGTAGTACTTTTGTCAATTGGCATGTACAGAAAAGAAGCATACAACCCGTTGAATAATGCAGAGTGCTACCCATGATGTAATCAAAGTGATTTAACATTGGTAAAGTAACAATACAAGGCTGATTTAACAGAGTGGTGAACTAATGGTTTGAATATTCAAGATGAATGCATGTTTTTGCTTAATGGCCATCCCAAAATTCCCACAAAGCACCTAATACCGAAGTTTCATAAAAATCCAGTAGAGTCACCGGGAAGACCAATAATATCGGCTCAGGGGAGTCACCTAGAAATCATACAGAAATATATAGATCATATTCTTCAGCAATATGTCAAGTATGTACTATCCAAAATCTTTGTGTGCCAGCGGAGAATGTTCCTCATTCAGCCATTCAGGAGCCGTATTCTCAGTTGATGGCTTGGAGGGAGGAGACGTTCTGAGAGACTGAACTACAATTCCCACGGTTCCTGCTGAACCGGAAGTATAAAAGCAGCTTCCAGGTTCAGCATGCTGCAGATTATTCTTGTCGGATCTTTGAAGCAGAACTGCTGTGCGTTTGTATCTGAGTCTTCTTGCGGGTAAGGGTGCAGTGCCTCAATCAAAGTTTGGATTGTTGAAACAGTGGCTGAGTGAAGGATACTCTCTAATCGCTGCTGGGCTTTGTCTATTTAAACAAAGCAGACATTTCTTTCTGTGTTGAAAAGGTATTCCCCCAAACTATTTTTGTGGTGAAGCATTTGCTGGTGTTATTTCTAAGACAGTTCATGGTTTGGTGAGTATTCTTCAGCTAGCCCAGATAACTTGTTTATATCTGAATCTTTGGAATTTGGGGTAGAGAAACAGCTGTGAATTGTACCAAGCAAAACACCAAACAACAGTGATAAATGATCATGGCTTCCCTGCAATATTTTGATAGACTTTCAGTGAATCAAGTTTGTTACTGAGATAAAAAAAAGTCCTAAGGAACCTATGAACTATACAAAAGAAAGTTGGGGTTATGAAAATGAGTAATCACTGATACCTTGATCGCTATGGCACAAATCTGTTACCCATTGGAACATTTATTAGTTCTTTTGTATTCTCTTTTCGATATCCTAACAGGGCATCATTTGAGTCCTGGTTGGTTCAATCCCTGTGAAGCTTGTGTTCTTGTTCTATTCAGTAAGTATTCATAATTATGTGAATGGTGAGGGAAATCTACTAGTACAAGTATAGGTAGATAAATTGTATTTTTGTATTAGAGTATTACTCTGAGGAAAGAGGATAGTGGAATACTTGGACTCTTGTCTTTGGACACAATGTTATCCAGGGTTGTTTTCTTTTGCAGTTACAAAAATTACATGTACTGGTATAGAAGAATTTTGATGATCAATAATTATATATATATAACACGTTTATATGTTCTGTTTTAAAGATCTCCTTCCCTGCCGTTCCCTTCCATTCCATCCCTCACTTGATCACCTAAATAATTTGTGCTATTATAGCAATCAGATTTAAGGCTATCAAGAGGTGGACTGTGAAGATATCCATATTTTGCCTGCTGTGACAACATTATATACAATTATCTGTCATGACGATGGTTTAAGAGCAGTTGAATATTACTAACAGAGTCGGCAGGTGAAACTATCTAGGCACACAAATGTCACCGGCAATGATCAAGCGATGCTTGGTGAGCAATTGTTTTCTTCTTTAATACCAAGTTAGTTCACCAGGTACGTGGTACTGCGATGAACAACTGTTTTGCCCCCAGTTATGCATGTTTACATGTGGGCTGATGGGAGGAACAGGTGCTCCACAATGACCACAAATGGGCTTGAGATTAACATGTAATTCTTTGGTCACGGTTTATAGATTATTTATTTGGGATGTGGCAAGGATCAATTGCAAGTGCTGAGAAGTATGTGATAGAAAGAAATGTGAGCATTTTGAATTTACATTTCACATGTCAAATCAGCAAAATTAATGTAAATTGTTTGGATTTAGAGGTCTTTATCAAAGATAAGAGATTTGAGACCGAGCTATTTAGGAAAGATACTGCCAGTAACAAAACTTTCCATGCATCTAGTTTCCATTCACGTCATACTAAAGCCAGTATCTCCTACGGGGAGATGTTTGTGCCAGAAGAAACTGCAGCATTACCTTGGACACACTCAAATGTCAAGATGACAGATTTGCACAGACAGGGTACAGTAAAAAGCTTTTTGAACAAGACTAAAGAGCTGCCAACAGAAAGACAGAAATGCCATGATATTTCCTAGGCCAAAGAAACAACAGGGAGATGGGGTGGGATTCATCACTTCATTGAGTAACCAAGATCAAGTACTGTACACTTTAGTTAAAAAAACATTGGCACATAGTGATGACTGACCCAATAATTGGCGTCAAAGTGCCAAAGGGCCCATTGATCACATAAAGGCGAGGCCGTTCAGTGAATGATGCACTAGTAAGCAGCCCTGAGGTTGTGAGGTGGTGCAATTGGTTAAAGCCTAAAGATAGATTTAGGAAATGCTTAAGATGTAAAGCATGCACAATTGGAGAGAATATCGAAGAATACTTATCTCCCTTTATGAGAAACCTAGTAAAGTTACCGGATCTTATAACTGAAAAACAGATTTTGCTATGTTTGCAGGAACATGTGGCTGCAACCTGTGTTACTTAGGCAGCACAAAGCTGCAAGTGTACAAGAGAATACTGCAGCATATGCGAGCGATTTGCAACATGGACCGCACATACCTTGTAGCTAGGCACTGTGAGACACATCATAGCCATGGTGTAAAGATGAGTTACTTTGTAATTGATGCAGTACCTGTCAACAGGCAAGGTGGGCTTCTTGTTAAAACACTCAGGCAACTTGAGATGCATTAAATATTAATGCGTGCGTGCGCGAATGGATTTTAGACCCGTTTACGCCTGCAAACAACCTGTGGCCCATGTAGTATTTCCATTTTGTGAGTTGCAAATCAATTTGCGACTCGCAAAATAGGATTAGCGACTCGCTATTAGGAAGGGGTGTTCCAAGGGCATCCCTACCTAATAGCAACTCCTTAAGCTATGTCATGTCATGTCATGTGTCATGTGTCATGTCAAAGGTTTTTATATAGCGCAACTTATCACCGTTAGGTCTCAAGGCGCTAAGGTCTCAAGGCGTAAGAATGTTTTGCGACTGTAATTGCGCTGGACCTCATAATAATGAAGTTCCTCCGGCTAACATGCAGACGCAGACAGCTCATCACCTTAGCCAAAGCAAAGTACATTACCAACAAAAGCAATGAAGAAAACCATACAACAGAAGCAGGATACTGAATATGCAGAAAGTGCAGTGCCATCAACCTCTCCTTTGGAGAAAAAATCCAGATAAGCCAACAGCATATCGAAAATGCAAAGCCTGCTTCTTCTCTTACACCCATCCCTTCTTTGAGACTCCTGCAATGGTCCTCTTCAAAGCTATATTTCTTGCAGACGTTGGTGACACAATAAACTTTTTCAGAGCTATTTCTTATGAGATGATATGTTACCCTTATCCTTCATCAAAGCTCTCTCCCGTAAAGCTCTCTCACTTCTACTCACCATTGTATACAACCCCCTTATTCAAGGATCTTCCCAGAAGATCTCAAGACAGACTAGATCCTTCAACTCCTGAAGAATCCTACCTAAGACCTTGGGGACCTTGCCAAGCATCAGCCAATCACTCACCTACCCTTCAATGACACGGTCATTGAAACACCCGTCTACACTCAACTCCACATCAATGCTAACCATCTCCTGCATTATTTACCAATATGACTTCAGATCCTTTGTGTTAGATATCTCCCTTTTTGTCATGGTCACCCCTCACGTTTTACTCTAGATGCT
Organism: Lissotriton helveticus; assembly: GCF_964261635.1. Lineage (NCBI taxonomy): Eukaryota > Metazoa > Chordata > Amphibia > Caudata > Salamandridae > Lissotriton > Lissotriton helveticus. The sequence goes on from NC_136065.1 coordinate 532,291,696, forward strand.
GTCTTTGTAGGGCTAGAAGTGCACTGAGACCTGCTAATCAGGCCCCAGTGCCATTGCTTTTTCCCTTAAACTGTAACTGTCCAATAGGTATCACTTCTTGTAAATCCCTAGTAAATGTACCAGGGGTACCCAGGGCAAGGGTGATAAGAGGGAACCCCAGGGCTGCAGCACTTATTGTGCCCCCTTGGTGACTCGAGTAAAAGTACATCTGCAGGTTTGCCATTGCAGCCCTGTACAAGCAGCCTGTTTGCTCTTGAGTGACTCTTCACACACCATGTGCTGCGGAGCAACATCACCGCCTTAATGTAAGTAGGTCACTTTTAAGGTTGTCCTCCTAAGTCCAGTAGGTAGAGTTCATTATATTAATGGTGTGGATATATATGGTTACATGTATATATACTTTTCTGGGCAAGGTAACAAATTATCAATTGTCAAGTCTAGGTCTAGGGGCTTGTAGAACCTTAACTACAAGAGGGTTTGCTTGAACTCGGAGGGTGCAGAGTGGCCGATTGAGGAAACACCTCACCTTTACAAAAGTGTGACTGCAGAGCAAAGTCCCCACTCCATCCCTGGGTTTGGAGAATCAATATTCAGACTCGGTATGGCTCTGAGTGTGTCTACCAAGGGCAAGTATTGCCATATTCAAATCCCTACCATTCAGTGACTTACTAGGAGGGACTTTAAGCCTTTGATCCGCTACTGCCGTTTGATTTGGCTGAAACATGCTGATACAAGCATAAAGGCTAAAAGAGACATAACTGCTCTGATACACTGTTGGAAATGACCTTTTTTGCAGGGTTATCCCCAAACTTTAGGCTTTTTCCTCCTATTTTTCCCTGACCTGTTTGTGTTGGTTTTAGGATACTGGGCACTTTACCACCGCTAATCAGAGCAAACATGCATATGCTCTCTGTGTAAACTATGTTATGGATTGGTATTTCCATGATTAGCTTATTTGATGTATGTGTCAGACCCTAATAAAGTACACTGCGAGTTCCAGGGCCTATAAATGAAATGCTGTTAGTGGGCTGCAGCACTGGATTGTGCCACCCACGCAACCAGCCCGTAAAGTGTAACTTTGGACTGCCATTGCAGAGCCTATGTGCAGCCTGGGGCTGTCATGTCGACTTGGCAAGTGCACACTCTTGCCAGTCCCTAAACTTTCCCTTTTCTACATGTAAGTCGCCCCTAAGGTGAGCCCAAGGTAACCCCATGGGCAGGGTGCATTGTATGTGAAAGGTAGTACATGACCTGTTGTGTGTGGCATGTCCTGATAGTGAATTAAAGCCTACTTCATTTTTCACAATTGCAAGGTTACCTATTCCCCATAGGCCAGAGTGGGCAGTTTGATGATAACATCCTACAATCCTAACTGACTCAGGGAGCATGGTAGAAATTTGAGTTTAGTATGCCTAAACTCAGAATGATACAATATATCTTTTAGTGAAGTTAGTGTTAACATTCTGTGTTTGAAAATACCACTTTTAGAAGTAGGTATTTTCTTGCCTGACCATCCAGCCTGCATCTGCGAGGTTGTGTATGGTCTGTCTGGTTTGTGAGTGACAGGGCCTGGGGGAAACTCCAGGAGGCAGGTTGAGTCATCACAGGGCTGAAAAGACCTATCTGCACATAGATGGGAGGGAGGAATAACACCTGCGTCTGAATAGGGTTGTGCCTGCCTCCCACAATGCTGGCTTCACCTCCTGTGGTGCGTCTTATGTCCCTGGCCTACACTATCAAAGCAAAAGCAGGAGACTTGTAAACACAGTGCTGCAAGACTGACTAGAACTGGTTTGGACTAGATACAGGACTCCCTGCCTTTAGAGGACAAAGGAATTGCTGGTATAAATATTGGGGACCAGACCCCAAGACGTTAGAACTCTTTTGGGATCAAGAAGACTGCCAAGAGGAAGAGCTGGAGAAGCTGTGAGGAGGAACTACTACTTTGCTGTGTGCTTTGATGTGTTGTCCTACAGTAGCTGCTTATGTCTTGGGCGGTGAAAGGACAGGACCGAACTTTCTGCAATCTACTTTTGTGAGTTTCTCCAAGGGCTTGAGGTAGAGTTTGCCCCTTGTTCAAGAAGTCTCAGGAACAGCAAAGACTTCAAGCTCTTCTGCCCTCAGCACTGGGAACTGTGTGTTTTGTGCTGCAACAGAAGAACAGCAACTAGACGACGTCTATGACGCCGCAGCCGACACCGAGTCCTGATGGCACTGCAGAGGGCACCGCCGCAATGCCGCACTGCCACCCTGGTCTCACCGACTACGCCTGCTGACGCTGCCACTGAGCCGCTGCTCGCACCGCGACCTCTGGGCACCGCACTCCGCACCTCCTCAATTCATGATGACGCGTGGTATCCCCAATCATGCCACTCCATGCCGGAGTTTACGCCACTGCTTGCACCGTGGTTCGAGGGCACCGCTCGTAAAGTTACACGACCCCCCCCCCTTATCTCGCACCACAGCCTTGGCCTACTGACGCCGGTGCCATCGACTCCAGTTCGTCAGCCGATGACAGCGCTTCAGCAACGACTATGACGCTGCTTGCACCGTGACCTGCCAGCACCATGACGAGCACGGCCTTCATCACACACCGTGACCCTGGTCTCACTGATGACGCCATCTGATACCACCAGTGAGCCGCTGCTCGCAACGCGACCTGAGGGCACCGAATGCCGCACTGCTGCACTTTGCACCGCAGAACCTGAAACCTGCTGACGCCAATGCTCCTGACTTCACCAGAGAGGAGTTCAATCTGCAATGCTTTTGGTTTCAAGGGCCCCGACGACCCCTGCACCGACCTCCGGAACCGACGCCTTTGGATGCCGTGCTTTCGGAAGCTCAGCAAGAGGTCTTTGATGCCCTGCATTTCTAAAAGGTACTCTTTGCGGGTCTTCCCGACATAGTAGCTGGCACACGATGATGCAGTCAGCTAGAACTGTTTGGAATTGTTTGCTCATGATGCCGTGATAGCTACGGAATGAGCTATCAACATCAAGAGTTGTTTTTTAAGATTATTGAAGATTTAAGTACTGTATTGTGGATTTTGATCGTTTTGGTCATGTTTTAAGTATATAAAAATATTGGATATTTTTCTAAACTGGTGTGTTGTCCTTTTGTAGTGCTTACTCTGTATTACTGTTGGTTATGTGAAAATGCCTTACACACTGCCTCTAAGATAAGCCTGACTGCTCGTGCCAAGCTAACAAGGTGGTGAGCAGGGGTTATTTTAGGAGTGTAACTCCCTTTTCCCGACTAGGAAGAAGGGTCCCTACTTGGACAAAGGTGCAACCCCTTGCAGTGGGATAGCACTTGTATTTGCACTTGATTTACAGTGATTGGTGTGTACTGCTACCATATCGCAGACCATTACGTACCACATACTTGTTCTTTTTTTCGTTTTGGCCTATTTTTTGATCTTGCCAGTTTGAACTTGCTACTTCAACATGCCTGAATCTAGAGCATCATCAATTGCATCAATGGAAATTGCCTTTGAGGAGGATAGGTTGGAATCCTGCAACGTAAATTAAAAACCATTTGCAAGAACCTGAAAGTCCAGGTCAAATGCCTCAGCAGGAAGAAGAAGTTACAAAAGGCGCTGAGGGCCTGGGTAGCAGCCAGACATGCCAGTGGGCAATCTGATGATCTCAGTGGAGAGGCAGTGGAGCCTGTTCCTAGGCTGGATGTGCTTTTGTGAGGGGGGAACCCTCCAGGTAAGGCAGCAGTAGCTTCTCCCCAGAGGAGCTAGAGGACAGGCGGGAAGCAATGAAGTTCGAGTTGGAGAAACTCAGGCTAGAAAGTGAGAGGGAAGACAAAAGAATAACCCTGGAGGAAAGGAAGATGATCTTGGAGCATGAGCTTAAAATGAGAGAGCTGGAGCTGGATTGAGAAGCCAGTAGGGCTTTGTCTAGCCCGGATGGTGGCAGCAAAAATGTAGTGCCCAGCGCTGAGGGTGAGATATACACGCACACAGATTTGGGGCCCTGCTTCAAGGAGGGGGTTGACATACACCGGGGGTTCAGGATTGTGAGGGTATTCCAGTGGTGCACAGTGTCCCTGAGGTGGATTGGGGAACTGACTCAGGGGATCATATTCCTGGTAGTGGGAGGGATACTGTACAGACTCTAGATGAGAGGTGCAGGTAGAGGAGTTCCCCCCTGATTGTAGCCCTGGTAGGTGAATATAGAAACCAGCCAGAAGAGTATGGGTTAAGAGACAGCAACAGTCAGACACTGTCTCGCCAGTCTTGTGAGAATGATGTGGGGTACTTTTCTGAGGCACTGGATGGTTGGGTGAAGGGCAGTTTTGTTAACACCTGTGTAGGGCTGTGTGATTCAATTGTAGGAGAGCATATTTTAAGTCCAGAGCAATGCCAACACCCAGTGGATTGTGAGTTCTCTGACCCCAGGGAGCTTGCACTGGAGGCAGACCTATTGGTAGATTCCAGAGGGTCTGGAGAAGCATCGGGGTGACCCGGAAAGAACTGGCTTAGGTATTTCCCAACCAAGGGTGGTGGGAAAGGTACATGGTAGCCCAGATAGGTCCCGTTGTCGTGGGAAGGGTGTGGGGACTCACGTCCTGTCTCTGCGGAGAAGGAGTAGGAAGGGGAGGCAGCCCAAGGTACCCGAAACCCGGTCCCAGAGCCTCTTTGATTCCATTAGGGTACACCAGGTAAGGAGCCTAAGCTGTACTGGCAGGCCACCCATTAAGGGGGATCCCCTAGTGTCTGGGGAACTGGAGGGGGAGCTATAACGAGCATCCCACCGGTTATGGTGTCTGGCAACACTGCTCCAGTTGGGTGGGTGCAGAAGTCCAGATGGTGAGGTGAGGGGGGATGCTTTCCCCAGTGGGAGAATCAGTGGGTCATGGGCCAGCCAGAAGGGTTAAGCCTCCTAGCAGTGACCATGGTGACACCAATTCTGTCCTGGGGGATCTTTGTTCACTGTCAGATGGACAGAGGTCAGAAGATCTGCGCCAGACAGACTATCCCACAACACATGAGTCATGTGTTACCCTCAGGAGGGGCATGCATGCTCCCAAGGAAGTCCTGGTGTGCCAGGCAGGTGCTAATGAAGTGGGGTTTAGTCCCTGGGTTGGGAAGCCAGGTTCAAGTTCTGCCTGCCCTGGAGGGAAGGACAACCCTAAGCAGTTCCCTGACTGGGTTGTCTTGTATGGGTACACCTCCAGTTGAGAGAGTGCAGAACTCTTGAAGGGGGTGCAGAGGGAGGGGGTCCTCGCCTCTGACACTTGCTCAACCTGAGGGTTTAGACCCTAGGTTAGTAGACCAGTTGCGGGATAGAGGTCCTGAACTGGTGGGCGAATAGGGCAGGACACCTGCCACTGGTGCCCTTATAATTCTGGAAGGACCAGGGGGTCAGGGGTTGCCAGCTTTGAGGTCAGAGCACCCCAGTACTGACCCTGGTGAGGCCACTTATGGCTTGGGAGGGTCTTCATGCTCTGTCAGGTGGACAGAAGGCTGGAGAACTGCGTCCAGCAGACTCTCGCACAACTCACGAGGAGTGTGTTTCCCTTGGTGATGTTGGTATACTCCCTGGAAGTCCTGGGTTGCCAGGCACAGTTACAGCCTTAGGGTACAGACCCTGGGTAGGAGGGCCAGGTTCAGGGTGTCCCGCCTGACCTGGAGGTAGGGGTGACTGCTAACAGTCCCCCTACCAGTTTGCCTTCTGGGGGTGCCTCTCCAGATGGGAGGGCACAGAGCCCCAAGGAGGAGGGTCAGGTGTGGTAGAGCCCACCCCAGTCCCTGGTTCAGCCTCAGGGTACCTACCTTGGGCTGGTGTACCAGTTGAAGGATAGCACACCTGAACTGGATTGTAAATTGTGCAGAACACCTGCCACAGGTGGCCTGACAATTCATAAAGGGGGTACCACTCCAGGTGGGAGGGTACAGAGACCCAGGGAGGAGGACATGGTGTGAGAGAGCCCACCCCAGTCTCCGGTCCAGCCGCAGGGTACCAACCCTGAGCTGGTAGGTCAGTGCCAGGATGTCATCTCTGACCTGACAACAGGGAGAGTGGACAAAGTGTGCCAGGCACCTAGGGCTACCGCCCCCACTCTTTGAAACAACAAAGGTCAGAGAGCCCTGAGAGGCATAAGGCCTGGGTCTCCCCACTGACAACTGTCAGTAGCCACTGTGGCTTGCTGTCTTGGTAGACAGGGTTGCCCCTGGGAGGGGGACAGGAGTTACTATCCTGGGTTGGACTGTGCCATACCACTGTGTTGGCAATGTGAGCACTGTCGGCCTGTTGGGACACATTTGTGAGCAAAGTAAATTTAGGCGGTGCACAGATGGTGTTCACAGGTGAGGAGAAGGGTTCCCCATGGGTCAGCTTAGTGGACCCTGAGAGTATGGATAGAGCTATCCAACTAGGTTCAGGAAGGCATAGAACGGTAATGAAACCTTGCTATTGCGGGCCAGGTTCCATGTTCTATCGCCCCTAGCAGGGAAGTCCATCGAGGTATGGGTTGGTATCCCCTGGCTTTAGGCTGGAAGGGGGTTGTGTTGGAAATGGCCTCTTTGTAGGGTAACCCCAAAACTTTTTGCTTTTTCTTCCTATTTTTTTCCTGACCTGTTTGTGTTGGTTTTAGGACTCTGGGCACTTTACCACTGCTGATCAGTGCTAAAGTGCATACGCTCTCTGTGTAAACTGTGTTATGGATTGTTATGTCCATGATTGGCTGATTTTATTTATGTGTCAGAGACTAGTAAAGTGCACTGCGAGTGCCAGGGCCTATAAATCAAATGCTATTGGTGGGCTGCAGCACTGGATTGTGCCACGCACGCAACCAGCCGTAAAGTGTAACTCTGGCCTGCCATTGCAGAGCCTGTGTGCAGCCTGGGGCTGCCATGTCAACTTGGCAAGTGCTCACACTTGCCAGTCCCTAAACCTTCCCTTTTCTACATATGAGTCGCCCCTAAGGTTGGCCTAAATTACCCACATGGGCAGGGCACATTGTATGTGAAAGGTGGGACATGCCATGGTGTGTGTGGCATGTCCTGATAGTGAATTACTCCCTACTTCGTTTTTCAGTAATGCAAGGCTAACTGTTCCCCATAGGTCAGAGTGGGCAGTTTGATTATAACATCCTATAATCCTAACTGATCTGGAAACATGAAATATAATATGCCTGGACTCAGATTGATAAAATAGATCTTTTAGTGAAGTTGGTTTTAACAGTCTGTGTTTGAAATACCACTTTTAGAAAGTAGGTATTTTCTTGCCTAACCATCCAGCCTGCGTCTGCAAGTTTGTGTTTTGTCTGTCTGGTTTGTGAGTGATAGGGGCTGGGGGAGACTCCAGGAGACAGGGTGAGTCAGCACAGGGCTGAATAGACCTATCTGCACATAGATGGGTGGGAGGAGTAGCCCCTGGGACTGAATGGGGCTGTGCCTGACTCTCACAATGCTGGCTCCACCTCCTGTGGTGCATCTGATGTTCTTGGCCTACACAGTCACAGAAAACGCAGGAGTCTTGTACACAAATTACTCCAAGACTGACCAGAACTGGTTTGGACTAGGTACAGGACCCTCTGCCTTCAGGGAACAAAGGAATTGCTGGTATAAATATTGGGGCCCAGACCCCAAGACTTTAGAACTCTTTTGGGATCAAGAAGACTGCCAAGAAGAAGAGCTGGAGAAGCTGTGAGGAGGAACTACCACTTTGTAATGTGCTTTGCTGTGTTGGCCTACAGTGCCTGCTTCTGTCTTGTGCAGTTAAAGGTCTGGACTGAACTTTCTGCAATCTACTTTTGTGAAATTCTCCAAGGGCTTGAGGTAGAGCTTGCTCCCTGTTCAAGAAGTCTCAGGAACAGCAAAGACTTCAAGCTCTTCTGCCCTCAGCACAGGGAACTGTGTGTTTTGGGCTGCAACAGAAGAAAAGCAACTCAACGACGTCTATGACACCGCTGCTGACTCCATGTCCTGATGGCACCTCAGAGGGCACAGCCACAACGCCTCATCGCGACCCTGGTCTCACTGATTATGCCTGTTGATGCCTCCACTGAGCCGCTGCCTGCACTGTGACCTGGGGGAACGGCACTCTGTACCGCCTCGCTTCACGACGATGCCGTGGTATCCCTGACGACGTCGCTCCAAGCTGGAATTGACGCCGCTGCTTGCACTGTGGTTCGAGGACACCGCTCATAAAATTACATGACGCACCGCCCTCATCCCACACCGTAGCCTTGGCCTACTGATGCCGGTGCCATCGACTCAGTTTGTCAGCCGACACCAGTGCTTCAGAAACAACAACGCCACTGCTTGAACCGCGACCTCCCAGCACCGTGACGAGCACCACCTTCATCTCACACCGCGACCCTGGTCTCACCGATGATGCGATCTGATGCCGCCAACGAGCTGCTGCTCGCACCACCACCTGAGGGCACTGCATGCCATACCATTGCACTTTGCACTGCAGCAGCCGACAAATGCCGATGCCAGCGCTCCTGACTTCACCGGAGAGTACATCGATCTGCAACGCGTGTGACTTCAAGGGCCCCGATGACTCCGGAACCGACCTCCGGAACCGACGCCTGCAGACCCCGTGCTTTCGGAAGCTCAAATAGAGGTTGCCAACACCCTGCATTTCTAAAAGGTACTGTTTGTGGGTCTTCCCGACACTGTAGCTGGCTGCAACGCCGTGGTCAGCCAGACCTGTTTGGAATTGTTTGCTCACGCGTGTGACTTCAAGGGCCCCGATGACTCCTGCACCGACCTCCGGAACCGACGCCTGCAGACCCCGTGCTTTCGGAAGCTCAAATAGAGGTTGCCAACACCCTGCATTTCTAAAAGGTACTGTTTGCGGGTCTTCCCGACACTGTAGCTGGCTGCAACGCCGTGGTCAGCCAGACCTGTTTGGAATTGTTTGCTCACAACGCCGTGATAGCCCCTGACGGATCTATTGACATCAAGCCCTTGCCAACTAGAGACTCCCATTTCTCACATACACCCGCTCATTTTTAATGCTGCCAAGGGGTGGAGCATAACAAATAATACATTTCTGAAAGCTTGCGCTCCACACTGAGCATTGGCCCGCTCCAGGGTGTGTTAGCGGCCCAATGATGAAGCATTCCACTATTAGTGAGTGAGGGCAATTTTAACTATCCTATGAGTTGTCCTTTATAATATAAAATAATACGCCTCCCCTTCTTCCTGAGCATCCCTATTTGTAGAGGGCCTTTATATTCCTTCCCTTTTTCTGAGGCCCATTGTCTGTTATGGAGAGTGCAGGAAGGCTCAATCTCTAGTCCCTTCCAGTTGTGTGTATTGCATGAACTCACCCTGCAGCTAACGTTTTGCTACGTGTGTTTTCCCACATTGATTTCAATGGTGAATATTTGACTGCTTCATTGCATTTATTGCTTTATTCTTTGAAAATCTATATCTCCAGTTAAATTAAACATGTCAAGTTTGTTTTGGTGTCAATATTTACATAAATATACAATCTATTTTTGTAAATTGGTGTCAAGGTTTCTTTCGAATCGTGTCACTTGTTGTCAATGGCACTGCAATAGTGAATAAACCTCTTCAGTTTGTTTAAAACCAACAGACATGATAATTTTTTTAACTTATTATTTTCTAATTTCCAATTATTTACAGATAGGTTTTCGTCTACCGGGAATCAAGGTAATATTATTAAGCACTATGAGATATTTAGTGCTTATTCACGCTCTAAACATGTTACTTACACGCTTATCAATTTGTTTAGATACTTCTAAATTATGTAGTACACGCAACTACTCTACAACCAGTTATCTAGGTAAGAGAATCTTGCACTATTTTAGATAACACAAAATAATTTCCCTTAAACATCGAAATTAATTAGGTGTCCTTTTCTTTTTTCCTTTTCATAGACCCCTGACGAAGGGGTTCAAACCCCGAAATGCATTGGGTTGTATATATAACTGTGTTTTGTACTAATTGATTTATGAAAAGTGTATGAAGAAAATACAGCAACTGTGTATTATTCGTGTATGAATTGTATTGAAACAAATATTGCTCATTCAACTTGTGATAAATCGTATAACAAAGAATACGCATTAAAAATTGTGTCAATTTGAACAATTTTATTTAGTAGTGCGCGCTAGAGTCCTGGTGATCTAGTGATCCCAGGCCATATTCATCGTTTTATAGGAGTTCAGCAGGCACCAATCTAGTGCAGCACACATACCGTATAAGTGGTCTAGTTGGACAACACAGTGCAATACCCCCAACCATTTATTTACTGCAAAATGCTTGACACATGTTCCTCTGAGTCTGCTTGACTGCTCTGTGCCACTCTACCAGGTCCAAGCTAGGGCTGTTGGGGGGTGTTCTGTTCTGGTGTCCACATTTGTGTACTGTGTTAGTGTTACATGATAAAGCCTACCAGCCTTATCACATAATACTTCCACCTTTCAACACTCTGAAGCACAGAAACCACTGCCTTATACATCGTAAACAACATTCTTCTGATCACAGATGAAGATGCTGGGACGTTCAGCTTCATTCAGAACAGTCAACCACCCAGCCCTCTTTCTCAAACTGGAGTTTCAAATGGGATTCACTGGCAATACCCTTCAATGGTTCTCCTCATACCTTTCCATTCAATGCCAGTTTATTTGCAGGAAACCTAATGAAACACCCAACAGATATTGAATTGAACAAAAAATAAAATACACGCTTTTCTCTAAACTAAGACAACCTGGTCATTGTTTAATTCAATATCTGTTGGGTGTTTGATTAGGTTTTGTCTACCCTTGAGAAGCGTATAGGTCAGTTGGACTATCTGTTGTATATACCACAATTGGCCCAGGTCCAGTTGCATACTGGGTATACCCAATTGTTATGTAACAGTTTATTTGCATGGGCATCTCCAGGTCGCTAAAGATTCCTATCAACTGCAGAGTCCCCTAGTGTCAATACTGTGTACTGTCATCTGCAACGTTGGACCTCATTAGTGCTCCCCAAAGGTAACACCATGAAGATTCACCAAGATGCCAAAAATGCACAGCTCTACCTGACAGTCTCCTCTGCTCATGATATCTAATACCTCAAACAATGCCTGCGCCTTATCCAGATCCAGATGGCTAGCATCAACCTGAAGCTCATTCCAGCCAAGACAGAATTCCTATTATTTGCCAAGAACAGCAAGCTAGAAACAGTACTCCCTGACTCAATGGCATAAACCCTGTCTGCTTCAAACTCAAACTTTCACTGAAAGCAGTCACTTGGCTTCATGTTTGACACCAACCTCACTCTCAAGTAACACACCACCAAACAAACATGGTGGGCCTGATACCAACTCTTACTTATAAAGAAAGTAAAACTGTTTCTTCCAGAAAGTAACTTCAAAGCAGCTATTCAGGTTCTGATAATACCCTGGTCACTGGACACCCAGACTCCACACTAGCACCCCTTAAGGTCATCCTAAACACAACATCATGTCTCATCCAAGGCCAGAAGAAATATGATCACTACCTCTATGCTGATAGAACTCCATAGGCTCATCATTTATAAATAATTCATGACCAGCACCCCATTTTCCTTAAGGACCAGCTCATCTTCTCGAGTGTCAAGGAAACTACTTGAATGGCAACTAAGTAGTATAAGTGAAGAAAATAACAAGAAGGCAGGAGGCTTTTTCCACTTATGCACCCAGGAAATGGAACATCACCATATCCATAAAGCCCTAACACTTTTCCAAATTAACAAAGAGTTGTAGACACATATTTAAAGGACTCTACATCACAATGTAGTATTAGTCAACAAACTAACTACCTCTCCTGTCACCAATAGACTGTGTGTTTGCTTAGTTTTCACCCTGTACGGCGCTTGTCTGCCTGTTTGGCTATTTTCGCACTATACATATACCACATACATACTACCAGCATGTGTGTACAGTGCTTACCGTGTATGCTATATTTATTAGCCAGTGTCTTAAGTGTTTCGGCTGATTTAATTCAAATACAATATTGGCGTTTGCGGGTCCCCCATAAACAAGTCCGTTATATAGTTGAACCACATCGCTGCGGCGGCTATTCCGCAGCAGCGCTAAGGGGGCGGGGCGGCTGCGCGGCGGCCGCATGCTGGTGACAGAACTGCTCCGTCATCAGCCGCGGTTGGGCTGTGCTCATGACGGAGCGGTTCCATCATGGCCCCTCCCACTCAATAGAACGCCCAGCACAGCGGCCGGGCCATGACGGAACCGCTCTGTCATCAGCACAGTGCCACCGCAGCTGATGACGGAGCGGTACCGTCATCAGCATAGAATGGGTTAAAGGAATCTGAGCTATAATTTTACTAACGTCAAAAACATATCTAAAAAAAGGCATATCTTTGCAATGTCTGTTCTTTAGCTCCATGTTATTTTGAATATCCCTGCACTGAATATTGCAAATCCTGCACTAACAAGCAAGAAAACGCAAGTTTGATGTGTATTTGCATTATCCTTCCATACCAAAGCAAATATTCATTCTGGTAAGTTATGTAAATGTATTTCCTTTTCTGTACCCAGATATTAGACAATCTGATGGCACATCATTTTGGACATACTTCAGAAGAATAGAAAATGTTTATTATTTTATGCATGAGTTATGTGTTGTGCACAGTTCTGCGCGGGCAAATGGAAAGTTACTGTGTGTTAAAGCCTTAATGAGGAATGACAAAGGAGTTGTCCTTACCAGAAGGGAGTAGAGGGGTCATGCCCTTCATTTTCAAGCATTTGCAATATCACCGTCCGCTCATAGCACATCCATCCTGCGATACTGCTCCCAGTGGGTTTTGTAGCAATGAAAGCGGGAGAAAACAATTAGAGTTCCAATATTTTCGAGAGACAAATGCTTTGTTCGTTTCTCGCTGAGTAGAACCAGGATACAAACCAGCAATGAAGATTAGTTTGAAAGACGGGATGGCTGTTTGCAATAAGCCATAGCGATGCAGTTGGTGAATATTAGCGAAGGAAATAACGGCAGTAACGTAAACTGAAAAGACATGAAGCACTATTAAAGTATCACTGTGGGAAGTGAATAAAAAAATACCTAAAAATGCCTAGACCTTGACAGAAGTAAACAGTGCAACAGAGCTGTGCTGTAGGAAGAAGTCCATGCACTTTCATTTCCCCAGAGTAATTGTTACCATATTTTATTATTTTTCCAAAGCTTTGGTAAAAAGTCATTTGTGCAGATACATTTTCGCTATGTGAAATTTGATGGTTGCAGGGGTTATCTTTTCTATATGTCTAAACCAAATGTAATTGTTTCCCAATTCATTCATTATGAATAAAATGGAATGGACATTTATCACACCCTCACATATTCCCCTTCTCTTTACACTTGAAAAGCTTAGCCACGGTCAATAGACTTCTGAACTTTACCCTTCTAGCCAACGATAGCCAGAGGAGTGATTTTAAGGCTGATTTCATGTTGACACAAGGCCTCATTTGAAGCCACTGTATGACTGTACCAGTGGATGCACCACTTTCCCCATTTCATCTAAAACAGGCTCACAAACATATAATTCCTTACCTGGCTAACAGTTGTTTTTTCCTTAAAGGAGCTCCAACTTCCATTGTGGTGATGGCTTCAGATGAAAAAAGAACAGTTTCTTCACCTCCGCCATTTCATGGCGCCAAAGCTGATCACCTGCCATTTTTGTTTATTGTGAAGTGAGACCCTAAAAAGTGTGTTTTCATCAGATCAAAGCATAAGTGATATCCATTTGGTGCTGAGTGATTTCTCCCAGCACACGGAGGATACTGAAATACTTTTTCTCTCTGTCTGTGACAACCAGGGTTGATGTTGTGATCCTAGACTGTACAGACAGGAGAAAGATTGACAGAGGAACTGCACTAAATAGGACATCTGCTACACTTTTATTTAAAGTGGTGTCAATGCCACAAAATGGATTTCAGGAAGAAAGAGCTGACAGTATCTCTGCTTTCCCAAAGACTATCTTCTCTGAACCCTATTTCGCTGATGGAGAAGGGGGGAATGAGAGTTAGGGGAAGAGGGCTACCACCAATTCCTTTGCAGATGTCCCACCACCACTCAACTATAAATTCGACTTGCAGTCTTAGCACATTCTTCTGTTGCCTTGAAGCCAATCATGGATTCTTTCTGAGAGTCTCATCTAGGAATGCCTTTCATACAGTTTTCATCAGATTAACTCCCTCTCTGTTTTGGTAACTTTAAAATATGTTGTCTATTTAGATGCAACAGAATGAACTAGCTTGCGTTGTATTAAAATCTGTGCTATTTAACTCTTAGCAAAATTTTCTACCTGAACCTGTGGTTTACCGCTGAATGATTTAATGTCTGAAGATTATTCCTGCTACTCCATGTGTTTTTTGGCAACATAGGGCACTGCACGACAGGGATTGACCCTAAACAGTACCCTCCAACCATAGTGGTGTGTAACTACAGGAACTTTAGCATGCTATAGGAAGACTGGTGGTTGTTGCAGTATGAGTGATAATGCTGGGTTACAGGCCTTTTTTTATATTTACCTCTGTTAGAAAATCTATTATTAGTTGGGCGGATGGTAGTGCACCACAAGTAAGAATGTCACCATTCTTGGTAGGTCCACTAAAGCTTTCTGTAATTTAAACCTGTGCTCAATCTCTGATAGCTATGGCACAAAGTAGACAGGGCACACACAAGGAGATGATGGACGGAGTGCTGAAACTTTTCAGACACTCACCCCCAGTCACAGATCTGGGTTGAATCCATCATCGTTCTTTAGCTCACTTCACCACCCCAATTCAGACTCAGCTATATGCAAATCAGTCTTGACCCTGTGCCTCATGGGAACAGTCCAGCCCAAACTGCCAAGCCATGTCTTTCCCGGACCAGAAACAAGCATCCTAGGACCACTTTTGGGCTAACAGCCTTCATCAGCCAGGCTAGCTTGAATCCAGTGGCAATGTGAGCAAGGGGCCCACGTCTGGGCATACCCTGTCAACGTAGGGCGAACAAAGCAAACACACAGAGATGATGGACGGATTGCTGAAAGGTTTCAGATACGTACCTGCAGTTGAGCAGACAGGCTCAACTTAACAAAATGTGTAAAGCATTTAGAAGTACCAAAACAGTTGAAAAGTTGAAAACACAACACAATAAATATTCAACTCTAATTTAATGAAGAAAATGACACCTAAATGAAAAATAAGGAGAATTAGAGATCAACATTTTAAATGACAATAGCTTAAAAAAGTGTTAAAAGCCAATTGCGGTCATCTGATTGCACTTGTCCAATACATTAGGGCAAGTTAATGCTGACTGTTATGAAGCATGTGTCAGGTACACAAAAAGAAGCTTTACCTTCAGACCTACCAGTCAATTTGGAGTTTGGTGAATTGACTTTTGCTCTCTGACGCAGTCCTCATTAGCCAAATTTTGAAATGTCTGCCAGCCCAGTAGACATCTCTAGCAGGATTTACCATCATGGCAGTCCCTGATAATGCATTACTAGCTTGAACGATGACTCCGTCAACATGATGGAGACAAACAGCAAACTTACAATTCTTTTTCCAAAACAAAAACACAACATGGGATTTAGTTTTGGAAAATAAATAAAAGAATACCCCCAATAATGAGAGGGGCATTTTGCAGTTTACGCTGTCCCTTACTGCCAGTTTTCCCATCTTTTGACAGACAGTGAAACCTAGCGATATGTTTGCTCACTCCAAACTGGGTTGGCGGACACATGGCTAAACCTCCACCAGCCCTTACTCTGTTGGGCCCCAGAGGATAATGCTGTTGGCAGAGAAGGAGCAGTCTCTGCCGTTGACATAATGAAAGTGCACCAAACTCAAATTGAGGTGGGCAGATCTTCAGTCTGGCAGAGAGGGTACTCCGTCACCGATGCAAAATATTAACCTCTCCAACAAACTGCCAGTTTTCCCATCTTTTGACAGACAGTGAAACCTAGCGATATGTTTGCTCACTCCAAACTGGGTTGGCGGACACATGGCTAAACCTCCACCAGCCCTTACTCTGTTGGGCCCCAGAGGATAATGCTGTTGGCAGAGAAGAAGCAGTCTCTGCCATTGACATAATGAAAGTGCACCAAACTCAAATTGAGGTGGGCAGATCTTCAGTCTGGCAGAGAGGGTACTCCGTCACCGATGCAAAATATTACCCTCTCCAACAAACTCTTAGTCAGGCCATTAGTCTCTCAAATGAAAGTAAAAAATCCTAAGCGGGCAAAGCAGCAGGATGTCATTGAGACATGCTCCATGAAGCCCGGATAACAATTGGATAAGATACTGGTAAAACCTATGGCTTTTAATATGACAGCTCCTAGAAATAGCAATTAATTTCTTTTGGTGCCTCCGCCCAGTGAAGATTATTATGTTCTAAGTCACGTTTTTGGAGCTTGGATATCTGTAGCAGGGCAGAGCTGCAAGCTGTAGCTGAAGAGAGCTCTACAAGGCTAGATACCTTCTCCGCGATGTCCTGCTAAAATGAATTTACAGCCGCAAATAGCTCCTGGTGGGAGTCACCTGAATATTTGCCCTAGCAGCAGTACACATTTGTCAGATTGATTTGGCAAGTTCGTCCCTATCCTCAGGAGGTCATTGGAGACTCAGGTTTCTTAGGATGTTCGTATGGTTATACTTTCACACTTTGACACAGCCACTTTCCCAGGACCTCAGGAACAAAACTTGGGGGTTAAGACTCACTCCAGCAGAAGCCACCAGCATGCCTTTGAGTGTGGGTGACAACTGGCTCCTCTCTAATCAATAGTGAAAACACTCCCAGTGTCAACCCTACCCACATTGCATTAGTTAATGGGTGCCCTACTGCAAATAATCCCACAGACCCCATCCCTATCTGAAACCACGATGGCCAAACCTTTCTTCCCTTGTGCGGAGCTCCTGTGCCCACCACAGAGGTGTGGTAAAATAAAATAGGGAATCCCTCCTCTGTGGTCAATCTAAACTAGTCCCTGAGGTAGCTCATCTCCTACTCGGATAAGTCCCTGCCTTGCTAGTTAGATAAAAGAAGGCCCATCCCAGGTGTTAGCTAACATTTGCTTATAACTGGGTTGACCTCCTTGAAATTAATCAAGCTCCTGGGCACAGCCCAAATGGTGATTCTGACAGAGGAACAAAATACCTCCCCATACCCATGGCCTTTTTCTCAGCTCTAGGAGAAATTTTACTCCTCAATAAGGGGGCCTTTCACCTCCTCGGTGACAGTTGAAGCTCGTGTTAATGGGCTTCTAAAGTCTTTAGGCATAAAAAGGTCACATTCTAAAAGTACATTTTTCAAAATATTTTGTTACAAATCTGACTTTATCAGTGAATTGTACATATAATAGATTTTGTAAAAAGTCCAAGAATTAATTTTGTAGCTATTACCTTAATATTGAATCCCAGTTCTTTCTTGTAAAACAGCTAACCCTGCTACATTAAACATAGCTTTTGGGCCTTGCCACTGGAAGGACATATTTAACATTAAACTATGATATGTACTACTTGTAAATATCATGCACATTCCCTTTTGGGCAGTAAGGCATAACAAAGGGTAACCTACTGTTATATAAAATAAGAGTTTAGACCCGTGAAAATGGGTTATTTTAGCAGGTCGAATTTTCAGTTTCAAAACTGCACAGATAACCAAAAGTGATAGGCTTGCAATCCCGTTTGGACTTTCACTGAAGTGGGTGGCACAATGGGTGCTGCAGTCCACTAGTGACACTTAACCTACAGATCCTGAGTACACTTGTACCACAAGTAAGTTAAATATTATAATTAGGAGTATGGCCAATTTTGACATGTTTAGGGGTTAGGGCACATGCACTGGGAACTGGTTAGCAGAGTAAAAACAACAGAGTATCATTCCGGAGGAATTGCAGGCAATCATGTAAAAGGAGGCATTTTCCTACACTCTAGGACAATGTGTTCAGTCCCTTACATTGTTGGTCTTTCACTAGAATTTATGGGGTAAATTGTACATATGTGTCATATCCATGGGAATTGCATGCTATATGAATATTATCCGGTGCAAAGACTCATCACAAGGTGATTACAGTCATTACTGTAAAGATCACACATTTGCAGCAGGCCTAAGGTTTACACCTTAAAGAGATCTAGTAGGCATTTCACACTTGCACAGCCTTCTAAATAGCTTTTAGTAGTCTTGATCCTGCTTCTTTGATGCCTCCATTTCCCTCAGTCCATTTTTACTTTCAAAGGACAAGTGAGAGTTCTGTCTGCCTTTTATTAGGGTCCCACGATCAACTCATATCAGCTTGAGCTTCAGTATATGTTTTCCTTTCAGACACCCTTCCTTTCGCTTACCCATTTAAGCATTTCTCCGCTCTGCTTGCAACTACAACAGCAGGTCCTGTTTTCATACTCCTGTCTCCTGCAGTGCTCCAGGGGGGTCCTTCATCTGGATCTCACCAAAGTTGGTGCTCCCTCAGGCACTCCCGAATATGCAAGCTCAGCTCCATTGGTAGTTTACTTCCTTCCTGTGGCGCCCTATTCTCACCACTTGCTCTCCTGCTTTGTGAGGTGGGCACCAATTTATTTTTTTAGTTCAGATCCTCTGATGCCTTTTTTGGGAGGAATATAGATTTTTAGGATTTGCCTAGGATGACCTCACAGCAAGTTCTACGCCATTGACAGTACGGTCACCGACATTGAATATTGTACTTGATGTGGTGATCCTCGATGTACTATAACCGACATATATTATTTATATTCACAAGTAGACGTAGCTGGAAAACGCACTCAACTATCTCATATGCATGAGATAAATGGATACCAGTTTCAAAAGGGTGTGTTATGAAGTGAAAAGTATCTTTCACAATTCCCCTTTCCACCTTTGGTTTTAGGAGCTGCTTTTAGCCTCCTTAAAAGTTTCGATTCAGTAGGTGAGACTGAATTGCTTTGAAGTCGAGGCATCCCAGCAGTGGAATTCTTAAACTGATGAAGGAACACCTTCAGCTACCTCACTGATGGGGCTCTAAAAAGCAGCTACGAATCTGGAACTGCTTATTTACCCTTCAGTAGAGACATGGCCTGGCAGTTCGGATAGGATTTTCCCAACTGGGGTAGAATAAAGCCTGTTTTAATGAGGGTGATTCTTATCTGGAGTGGCATGATGGTCAAACTTCAATGGACTGAGATGTGACCCAGACTAATTATCAATGGTCTAGATTGATTTAAACATTCTACTCTTCATCTTTGTGTTGCATTTATCACCACATCCTGGATGCAACTGTTGGGCCTCTATAGGTCCCATGTTCCTTGTGCCATAGGAAACAATCAAACAGCACCTCAATGAGAAGGCCCAGATAGCTCAAATCAGGTCTGGAGATGCTTTTCATACTTACAAAGGTTCTGGTTTGAGCAGCATCAACTTGATGTGCATGAATATGGTTCTTTCCTCCCATGGTGCAGCAGGCAGAAATCTAATGAACAGGCATTTAGCCCACAGATCAATTCAATAATTCCACCATAGGAACTGCCAGGCCCAAATTGGAAAATCAGAAAGGATTTCTTGTTTCCTGTTCTTGGGGGACCTGGCCCAGTGGGTAGATTAATAATGACCTGGAATGAAGCCCAGAGCAATAACCAATAGCTTAGATTAAGACAAACGTGTGTTCAATCATTTATTTTCCCAGTGCGACACCCAAAGGTTGACAGGCATGCACAACTGTAGATCCTGTGACCACTGGACTAACGGAATGAAGTTACACCTCACCAATGAAGCCTCAATAAGCGAAACAAGTCTGTAGTTGTTTTTTTCTGATCAAAAAGGACCTAGACTGACAGTTCTGCCTGTTCTCTTCATACCAGAGAAGGATAACGTTTGATTTGCATGAGAGTTTTTCTTACCTAGAGTGGCACAGTGGGTAGAAACTTTATGGCCTGATATGTGGCAGAGCATTTAGTGGTGGATGAGATTATTTCAGGCATTCTGCACATAGCCTATTTCTTTTGTGAATAACACCGTTCTAGCATGGACGTGTCTGCACGCAGAGCATGCTAACAAGATTTTTGTTCAAACCCTGATGAATCCAAGGCAGCATTGTTTGAAATATTGGTGCCACCTTTTTCCCTTTACATGGTGCAAATGACAAACTGTTGCAATATATACACAATTTCCCCACATTTAAATCTCATCAATCTTAATTTACTGCCAATTCCATGGTCTTGTATTATTTCACCTCACACTTTTCCAGTAAAGTGCTGGGTGGATTTAGGTTTTCAAGCCCATGCAGCTATGGTATCGCTTTTATTTTCCCTGTGATTGAAGTGTACCAAGCATCCTTTCTTTTTGTCCTCATTGGTATGGCCCCTAATCCCTGGAGATGTCTTGAAAGTTGGAACACTGCTCCTTAAGGACACCCTTGGTACACCCTGAGATGGCGGAGAACTTTAATTGGGATCCCCACCTTATATTTTGAAAACCACGGTCCCGCTTGAGTCCCTTGCAGATGGCCTGGTTGGACGCAGCATTTACCAGTTTTGGGGAGCGGTAATCTCACGCAGACTGATGTCTACTGTCCCCCCCCATGTAATCTAAGTCCATTGGCATAGAGAAACTGAGGCCCATTTCTTGTTGATGGTTTTTGTTTGTTTGAACACGTTTCCAACCATTTTGTGTATTGGTCTAGTAAAAATGCTTGTGAATATTAGAAAGTGTATGCTTGAGAGCCAGCATGAAATTGGTAGTGTTTTATCTGTTATTTGGGTTACCTTTAGCTTATTGTAAACGTCTCTTTATTTGTGAGAATGTCACTTTAAGGAAAAGAAAGGCTTCTGCCTGCAGAGGGCAACAGAAATAGCCCATAACTTCTTCCTATTGTGTTCTTTGTTTGTGTTCTATGTTTCCAGGACATGCAAGGAGAGAATGTACAAGGTTTCCCACCAGAGTAAGTCCTTTAAGGTTGTATATAACCAGCTTTACGCAGAGAAGTGCCATGAAAATGCATTATCATGGGAAGAGATGTCCAGGCAAGGGATGCCAATCCCAAAAATCCACTATGAAAGGTGTGCTATGCACATATTCTGATTGACATGGGCTACTGTTCATGTTTACCATTGCAGAACATGGATCTGAATAACGAGTAAATCCTTCTGACTGGGTTCAAGTCATAAGGCTCAGCAGAAGCTCTGCTTGCTTGTCCTTCCACTGATGGCCAGCCTAGCTCTGTAAAAGCACCTGCAGCCCCAAGAGGCCCATAGGCGTGGTCCCTAAAAGCTGTCTAAACTCCTTAGGAAAGATTGGAGGAGGGCTGCTCATACTGCTACAGGGGCAGTTGAGCTAGGAAGTGACTCTACCAGGCGATCACTTTCCCTCCTAGCATCGGGTTTCAGTGTTTTTTCCTGTCTTTGACCCTTCACTTTGTGCAGATGTTCTATCAATCAATCAATTAATCAATTTGTAAAGCGCTCTACTCACCCGTGAGGGTCTCAAGGTGCTGAAGGGAAGGGGGGGGGGGGTGCCGCTACTGCTCGAATAGCCAGGTCTTGAGGTGTTTCCTGAAGGCGAGATGGTCCTGGGTCAGTCGTAGGTGTGCGGGGAGGGAGTTCCATGTCTTGGCTGCCAGGTAGGAGAACGATCTTCCTCCGTTGGTGGTTCTGCGAACCCGAGGGATGGTGGCGAGGGCGAGGCTGGTGGAGCGGAGCTGGCAGGTGGGAGTGTAGAACGACAGGCGGTTGTTGAGGTATTCGGGGCCCGTGTCGTGGAGCGCTCTGTGTGCGTGGGTGAGCAGCCTGAACGTGATCCTCTTGCTGACGGGGAGCCAGTGTAGGTTTCTCAGGTGGGAAGATATGTGGCTGTGGCAAGGGATGTCGAGGATGAGTCGTGCGGAGGCGTTCTGTATGCGTTGAAGGCGTTTCTGACTGTGCTTGCTGCTTTCACATGGGCCTAGTAGCTCTGTTGGCTTGCAGACCAACTCAGCATATTAGCGGGTACGACTGGTGTCTGCCCTCTTTTATCACTAAGCATTTCCCCACCTAGATGGAATGCTAACCGATAAGGAAATTTTAGGGCTCCTATGGAAGGCTATCATGATTTTAAAGGAACAACAACACCTAAACTTCAACTGGGAAATAACTGATTCCACCTTGACAACGTATTTCACATTTTTAAAATCTGAAACACTTCTCATTCCACTTGAAATGCACTGTTTCACTGTGTGTTGATTGGTGCTTCATTTCTCTTCATTTTAGCTTGTTTCAGGGCTGACCTTACCACTAGTGGCACCCTGTGCGACAAAGTTTTCTGCTGCCACCTCTGCCACCCTTTAACAGTGCCCCTCAGGTCCCCATAACAATTGTCTCTCAGATTCATTTAGTTTTTTTTGCACCACTCATACCAGTGTGAGGTGTCAGAGCACTTTACAGCACACACACACATTGCACAGAGACAATCATATGTGTGTAATTCAGTGTATAGGAAATGTACATCAGACAGGACTACAAGATGTAGTATAGGAGTGACATGTCATTGATACTGGTAGGCAATATTGTTTAAGAGTCCTTATTCTGGAAAAGCAAAAATTCCAAATTTAAAATGTAGGACCATTGTTAGGGGGTTCTCTTTAATAATAAGAATTGTTTTCTACCCACATGAACCTTATTGGGATGATTAGGAAAATGAAAGACTGTGCAAAAAATATATAGCTCTAACATATACCTTGCAGTTTGCATGCAGCTCTTTGATGACAGTTAATAGCTCAATGTTATATATTAGGATTTTGACTTATAAACTACAAGTAACAAACAGAGCTCTTTTACAGAAGGAGTATTCCACTGACCTATTTATATTATATGCACTTTGTGATCTGAATGGTACACATTCTTAGCAGCAGGCATTTTAACCCTCTGCACTATCTTAGAATGAGTCAAAACTTCGACTAGACAAACCTCCAGTCTCTTTCCAGGAAGACGATTAATCACCGGAATTATCTTGGCATTTTAATTGATGCCTGACAATTGATAGAGGCCAGCAATAGGGCTGCAGGTGCTTTTAAAATGTTAAAATACTTGCAAAAATGATGCCCCCACCCCAAGTCAGCGCCTGGTGCGGTGGCATCGATCGCACCGACCTAGAGCCGGCGTTGGCTTATTTTCACTGTTTTCAATCTATCTGTTTATCACACGTAATGATTGTGAATAGATAGTTTACAATATATGGTTGAACCATTGCATCATGATTACAGTAACAACATTCGAATTGGGGTTTTTTGTGTTTCTATTAACAAAGTTCCGGTGTTTTCAGTCACTTTGCGATCATGAATGGTACATATAAATCATTGGCTGGGGCCCTGGTTTCATCATGGGATTGAGTTGAGCTACCATTATATTGTGTATTGTGTGTGTCTCCATATTACCTCCCTTTTCACTGTAATTATCTGCGTGTAGTATAATTATAAACACTCTAAACTCTATGAAGACTTTCAAGTCTCTATAGCAATGTGCCATATTACACAGCAACTGAGCTTTACACCGAATAGCAAACTTGCATGACCAACTTACCATTACAGACTTGGGGGCCAACTATGATACAGCTCTTAGGGCAGCTCGGTGTCCTTTCCGACCTCTTCATTATGTTGGAGGCGGTCGGAAAGGAAACCGTCCGGTCATTTCAACTGACTTCCGACAGGCTTGTAGAGGCAAACAGCCAGTCAGTAACCGGCAAGTAATCTCAAGGGTGGGTCTTTCCGCCCTTGAAATTACGATCACGTTTTCCAACATGGTTTCCATGCCAGTCTGTCTGACATGGAAACCACGTCAGAAAGCATGTTTGGGGGCCCACTTTGATGCATGCCACTGGTTGAAGGCTCCTTCCCTTTCCAGCCAAAGTCATCGAGAAGACCGTCAACAGGCAACTCTCCGCCTTCCTCGAGACCAACGGATCCCTCGACCCCTCACAGTTCGGCTTCCGAGCAAACCACAGCACCGAGACCGCCCTCATTGCAGCCACCGACGACATTAGGTCCCTGCTCGACAACAGGGAAATGGCTGCCCTCATCCTCCTGGACCTCTCAGCAGCCTTCGACACCGTCTGCCACTGCACCCTGATACAGCGCCTCAGCAACACCGGAATCCAAGGAGCGGCCCTGGAGTGGATCATCTCATTCCTCGCCGGAAGAACCCAGAGAGTCCGCCTCCCCCGTTCCGATCCGCAGCCACCAAAGTCATCTGCGGCGTCACACAAGGATCCTCACTCAGCCCAACCCTCTTCAACGTCTACATGAGCCCTCTCGCAGCCATCGCCCGCCGACACAACCTCAACATCATCTCCTACGCCGACGACAGCCAGCTGATCCGCTCCCTCACCAACGACCCCAACACCACCAAAGCCAACCTCCAGGAAGGAAGGAGAGACGTCGCAGAATGGATGAAGATCAGCCGGCTAAAACTGAACTCAGACAAGACGGAAGTCCTCATCCTCGGACCATCTCCCTCCACGTGGGATGACTCCTGGAGGCCCCCTGCACTGGGCAGCGCACCCAAACCAACAGACCAAGCACGCAACCTGGGCTTCATCCTGGACTCCTCCCTCACGATGACCAAGCAAGTGAATGCAGTCTCATCATCCTGCTTCAACACGCTGCGCATGCTCCGAAAGATCTTCCAATGGATCCCCACAGAAACCAGGAAGACGGTCACCCAGGCCCTCGTCACCAGCTGTCTGGACTACGGGAACACCCTCTACGCTGGAACCACAGCCAAACTCCAGAAAAGACTGCAGCGCATTCAGAACGCCTCAGCACGACTCATCCAGGACATCCCTCGCCGCAGCCACATCTCTGCCCACCTGAAAGACCTGCACTGGCTCCCCGTCAACAAGAGGATCACGTTCAGACTCCTCACCCACGCACACACGGCTCTCCATGACACAGGCCCGAAGTACCTCAACAGACGCCTCACATTCTACACACCCACCCGCCAGCTCCGTTCCGCCAGCCTCGCCCTCGCCTCCCTCCCACGAATCCGGAAATCAACCGTCGGAGGAAGATCCTTCTCCTACCTGGCAGCCAAGACTTGGAACTACCTCCCCACTCACCTACGGCTGACCCTGGATCACCTCTCCTTCAGGAAATAACTCAAGACCTGGCTGTTCGAGCAATAGCGACTCCCCCCCTCCCCTCAGCGCCTTGAGACCCTCTCGGGTGAGTAGCGCGCTATACAAATTCTTGTGATTGATTGATTGATTGATGGGGCGCCTATGGTGCCCCCTGTTGATCCCTGCACCTTGTGCCAGGCCCCTTGAGGTTCCTTCGACAGGGTGCAGGGATGAACTGCACCTCCCATTTCACTATGGGAGCCTGCATTACGGCTGGTTTATGGCAGTAATGCTTGCTCCCATAGTGAAACAGTGTTCGGTCTCATCCTAATGAGGCGACCGGGACTGCCGACCAGGTCTCGGTCGGTCTCTTGACCGAGTCGGTGTTGGGCTGAAGTGATTCTGCCTGACATCATAATAAGCCCTCAATGTAGTGCATGGTGCCTTATGCAGTGTGGAAAACCACCACTCACATCTTTAATAGGGCATTCTAGGTCAGAATAGATGATCTGCAAACGACATGACTCTGGATTTCTCAGGTTCTCTGGTTTTCTAAAATGTTAGCTGTTGTCATCGTTTTTGGGGACATAGCCAATATATGAAGCAATGCCACATTGTAAATTGTACTATAGCATTTCATGAACATTTTCATGGTCATGGTCAATTCCTTTTCAGTATGATATGACCAACCAACTATTTGGGGTATCATTTTAATGGTAAGAAGTGGGGAGATGCAGTTGCCCTCAATTTTTGGTATTTCAAGACACATAAATGTGAGTCAATTGTGTTTTTGCCATGTTTGATAGTTTATAGAATTCTGAGAAACAAAGTTTGGTGATATCCAAGTAAGTCACATCTCCCGCAGTTCATTGCTCTGTTATATTAAATAATACCTGGATTTTACAGGATTACATTGGTCATGGTGGTAATTGAGCACATTTGTTCCATAGGTGATGGAAGCCCACACACCGGAGGTACTGTTTCTGTCAGGAGACATGTGGGGATGAAAGATGATATCTGTTCATCGTTTGTCATAAAGTACACATGCAAACTTCTGTGCAATTATTGTCTCCCATTTTCTCCAGTGCCACTAGTGCCCTAGCCAACCCAACCTTTTAGACTAGCTGTTCTGCACCCAGCATGTGCTTAATTTGCGTCATCACATCACTTCCCTTTAACCGCTCTATAAGAGAAATCCATTTTCAATATTCTGTGGCCTTTTATCAGCAAATTCTCTTGCTCGCTTGATTGTACCTAAAATCAATCATAGATGCTATGGATTTTTCATGTTAACTAAAACATTTCAAAATTTTCTGTGGAAGGCAAAATGCTGCCTTCCACATCACTAAAATGCTAGGAAACAGTACCAATGTAAAATGGCTTTCCATATACCTCAGAATTTGAAACAAATATATAGTGATAATCTTGCTTTGGAAATGCTATAAATGCATGTTGAATTTCCGCAAAGAGAACTAATCATGATTGCTGTCGTCATTTTTTGCAAATCGTTTTTCGATTCTGCCCAAATACAGAAAATAATTGAGTTAATGCATTTATGCAAGCTAGAGCAAAACATGTTTCAATCATTTTTGCTGCTTCTAATAAAAAAATAGTATACATTTTGGAATTACTCTCAATAAAAAAATCGAATTTTATGTAGTTTCCTGTATGTGGAGGTTCAGCAAGATAAATGGCTTTTAAATGGGCTGAAGCTTATTTTTGGCTTCTGAGTACACTAAGTTGCACAATCAATTGAGAGGGATATTTTCCGGTGTAGGAAATCAGCGAGCAGATTTAAGTTAATGTCTAGTCCAAATTGCCTAAAATGAGCATCTGTTTGTCTGCAAATGAGAACATTACACAATTCGTTTCCCCTACCATCAGACTGGATCGGAAAACTAACATGTGCAGTGCAACACATTAGTATATTCAGAACCATGACAAATCGTAACTGCAAAAAATGAGAATGAAAAAGAAACACATTGCTGCTGTGTTTGGCAGGCAATCATGCCCTCGAGTTAAAGTAAACATGATAAACATGTAAATATGTTCTGGGTTTCTGCCATTGTTTTCATTTTTCTCGTTTTTTTTGCCAGCAAGCAATTAAAAAAATAACTTTACTAAAGCAACGCGTAGGAGCACATAAAAGCAACAAGCAATGTGTTGCGAAAATAGTTAAATATACAGAAATTATCGAGTAGCCTCGCAGAGTATGCCCCTTGTCCATTCCACATGAAGAAACGTGCCCCTAAAAGCTTTTAGCCTTACTTTTGTAACTGGCCACCTTAGCACTTCAACAAGCATATAAAATGCTTTAGCTGTTATGTGTCACAGTAAAACTAATGACATGGTTGAAAAATAAAGATCTCAAAAGTGCACACCAATTATAAAAGCTCTGATAGTAAAGAGGACTTTATTTGTGTCGACACCCCCTCTAAATCTAAGGCATCAGTTTTATTCCTAAGGAAACGAACAAAGGAAGTATGCCGTGTGGGGCTAAACATAGGATCTGTCATGAGGCTGGTAACTACAGCCCAAGAAATCTAACAATATTGGACACGTGATTCCAAAAAAAGAGGTTACCCCAGTGGGCTGCTCAGGGCTGCAGTGAGCTGTTAGGTAAAGGAACACTGCCGATAAAGTTGCTAAGTGCAAGCACGCTCAGGGAAACCAGACCATAAGAACAATAAAGAGCTGCGTGACAGCAATACTACTTGTGATATGGAAGTTGATACAACCAGAAAGATTGATGAAGCATATTATCAAGCACGGCGATAACATTATCGCCGCTATAGCGGCAGAAAACTGCAGGGAAAGCGGCGATAATGGACTTGATAATATGCCATTGGGAATCCCAATAGAAGCCCATGTTCTGGTGTCAACATAGGCTTCTATTGGAATTCTCCAGGGCATATTATCAAGCCCATTATAGCCGCATAAGCAGCAGTTTTCTGCCGCTAAAGCGGCGATAATTTTAACGCCCATCCTTGATAATATGCCCCGAGGTTCCTATAATGGATAATGGTTCTAACAGTTGTGATGATAAACTGAAAGGTTGCAAAAGGTGGGGCTTATGGGGGATTTCTCCCTAGCAAAGTTAGAAAGAGCAGCGTTCCAAATACAGGCTAAAATCCACAATTTACCACAGGATATAGGGGTAACCCTTCGGAATGATGGGGCATATTACCAAGAAGTGCGTTAGTAAACGCATAACGTACAGCCCCATATCGCCGGCTATCGCCGGATTTCATCGCCTTTTTAGCGCGCAATTATCGATGCCCATCACGTAGGCGAATTGAAA
Source organism: Lissotriton helveticus (assembly GCF_964261635.1). Taxonomy (NCBI): domain Eukaryota; kingdom Metazoa; phylum Chordata; class Amphibia; order Caudata; family Salamandridae; genus Lissotriton; species Lissotriton helveticus. The sequence goes on from NC_136065.1 coordinate 532,320,029, forward strand.
TCCGGCGATAGTCGGCGATATGGCACATTAGCGCATGAAAACAAACGTTGTTTTCACGCGCTAATGTGTTTCTTGATAATATGGAGGGGTGGATTCAGCTTTATGATCCACTCCCCCATGTTATCAATGCCCTAACACCTGGTCAGAGCAGGCGTTGGGAGACCTGCGATAAACGAGTTTATCGCAGGTCTCCCTCTCCCAACGCCTGCCTAGGTAATAGGGTGTTCCCACCTCCAACCACGTTTTACATGTGGTTGGACGTGGGAACGCCCACTTTGCATGTCATTAGCGATGTTTATCGCCGACATGCAAAGTGGGCTTGCGCCAGGCTTGAAAATGCCCTTGTTAATAGGGCTCTAGCAGTATCGCCGCTTTCTCGGCACAATTCACAAGCAAGAAAAAAACAGGAGTCGATAAGGCACCCATCTCTGTGTGCCATGCCTGCACCCACTGTCCTGGCATAGGTAAGCCACCCCTCTAGATGGGTGCACTATACCAGTGGTGAGAGTACAGGAGCATGAGCCATGTACTCCTACAGTGTCTAAGTCAATTTCTAGACATTATAAATGCAGTAATGCCATAAAGAGTATATGGTATGGGAGTTTGTCATTCTGAACTCCACAGTACCATAATGGCTTTTGTTATCAAACTTCTCAGCACATTAAACCCACACTGATGCCAGTGTGGGATTTAATGAAAAATGCCCACAGTAAGCATCCTAGAGCTGCCCCTTGAAAATGGCAAAACTCTAGTGTCCTGGCTTCCACCACCAGACATGTTTCTGGACCCCTGGGTCGAGAGCCTTCCGCTCTTGGGGTCCTAAAACCAAGCACATCCTGTCACGAGGTGCCAAGCCTCCTTCCCTAGGATGTATGCAAAAGAACCAATTGATGGACGGAATGCTGGACAATGCAAAGATTCGCCCCCAGTCACAACAATCTGGGTTAAATCCATCATCCAGTTCGGGCTGGACTATTCCCATGAGGCACACAGTCAAGACTGATTTGCATATGGCTGGGTCTAAACTGAGGTGGCATGGTGAGCAAAAGAACAATGGATTTAACCCATATCTCTTGACTGTGGGAGAATGTATGATTTATTCAGCATTCCGTCAATCATTTCTTTGCGTAGCACTTTTCACCCTAAGTGAGATGGGTATGCCCAGGCGTGGGTCCCTTGCTCACTGTGCCACTGGATTCAAGCTAGATGGGCTGGGGAAGAGTAATACCAGAAACCGGTCCCAGGATGCTTGTTTCCAGTTCAGGGCCTGGCTTGGCAGTTCGGTCTGGACAGTTCCATTGAGGCACAGGGTTAATACTGATTTGCATATGGCTGGGTCTAAACTGGGGGGCATGGTGAGCAAAAGAACAATGGATTTAACCCAGATCTCTTGACTGGGGGTGAATGTATGATTCATTCAGCATTCCGTCCATCATTTGTTTGCGTAGCACTCCTCCCTCAGGATGGGCAGGATCCACTAAGGGGAAGCTTTAAAGGCTTGGTTTCTTTGTGAGCTAACCTAGCCATTTGCTGCTCCCAGCAACTGCCCCCCCACCAGCTCTGACCCCCACTTTGGGTAGAAGAATTGGCAGAAAAAGCAAGTTAGGAGGAGAGGTATGCACATCTTTAAGAACCCCACCCCTCAGTTGGGGGAGGCAGGGTGAAGCACAACTCTGAGTCTCAGCCATCTTTCAGATGGGGATCCAGCCAACAAGAGTGAGGCTTATACTATATTTATTATTTAGGGTCAACACTGAACCGTGCCTCCTCAGACCAGAGCCGAAAAGAAGCAAGAAGAAGGACCAAACAGCTGTGCAGAGAGAAGACGAGGACACCAGCTGACTAGGCACCAGTCCTGCCAGCCTGTCCCGACTTCAGGCTCCTCCAACAGAGCCTCAGTGTGTCCTGCAGCTAGCAGTGCTCGAGAACCCGGAGACTCTGCCCTGCCTTTGTGACTAGAAAAGACTTTGTCTCCCGTGAGCACCGGACTTGCTCAAAAGTAACTGAATCTGACTCCGGCCGACTCCGTGAGTTTCCATCACTCTGTTCCAGGCACTCGAGCCAGAGTGCACCAACAATCATCCTCCCAACGATCCTACCTTGGATCCCAGAGACCCATTAACCTCAACAAGGTCCCAACCCAAATCTGCTGCCAACAACTGGAATGTCCCCTCAACCGTGACCGAAGGCGACAACTTAACCGATTCCTTAATTGAAGCGGTTCAGAAAAAGCAACCGTGACCGTCTGACCGACTCCGCCAACAAGCGCTTGTGGTTGCTGGATGACGACTATCAAAGACCCAGTTTGCCATATCAGCATCTGGCCGACTCCGAGGGAACAATGCCTGAATCTGCAGCATCAGCCAAGACGACATCCTAAACTGGCTGCCCCTGTGCCGGTGGTGGTGTAGTTCTTGTGTTGGCCATTGGGCCCTACAATGCTGACCTCAACCCCAGGAGTTTTGTTCCTCAAGCTGGTGGCCTGCTCGCTGCAGTCCCCAAGCCCACAACCGTGATAGCCCGTTGGCTAACATGTGGTCCCTGCACTCTGCTCCCGGACGCCTCGGTGACAAGTGGCCCTTTACCTAAGCTTACCCATCGACCTGTAAACTCAGTTCTGCCTTTTCAGGACTAAATGGCTCGTGAATAATACGGTAAACCTGTATTAAGTTTGAAAAAAGCATTGTCTCATTTTTATGCCCCTCAGGAAATTAACTAGCCTTGTATCTAGAGATACCTGGCTGTGTAAGAAAAGTAATTGCAAAGTAATTCTGACTATCTGCAAATACAAAGTAATTCTACTGTAACTAATTCACTGCATTCAAACTGTATTTAAACTGCACATGCTTGCAGAGTATTATTATACTTACCTGTACCAGGCGTGGCTTGGTTCTAGAAAATAAATATAACTAAATACGGTTTATACGGGACGCTGGTTAAATCCAAAAGACTCTCCCTGAAGGAACCCGGACCCATAAAATAGCGAGAGCCTACCTCGCCAACGCTGCCCACCGCGATTCCTGGAGCCTGCTGGTCTTGGTCCCCCTCCCGCTGCCGCAATCGTCATCCTGAAGCGGCCGCCGAGCGGAGGGGGGCACAGGACTACGTTTCCCTGCCTGCCTTGCAGCGGAAGACGGCTCTGACATCGCGCCAGGCGGCGCATAAGAGCGCGTCACCCCGGTGGAGCGGGTGACGCTGGTTAAATCCAAAAGACTCTCCCTGAAGGAACCCGGACCCATAAAATAGCGAGAGCCTACCTCGCCAACGCTGCCCACCGCGATTCCTGGAGCCTGCTGGTCTTGGTCCCCCTCCCGCTGCCGCAATCGTCATCCCGAAGCGGCCGCCGAGCGGAGGGGGGCACAGGACTACGTTTCCCTGCCTGCCTTGCAGCGGAAGACGGCGCTGACATCGCGCCAGGCGGCGCATAAGAGCGCGTCACCCCGGTGGAGCGGGTGACGCTGGTTAAATCCAAAAGACTCTCCCTGAAGGAACCCGGACCCATAAAATAGCGAGAGCCTACCTCGCCAACGCTGCCCACCGCGATTCCTGGAGCCTGCTGGTCTTGGTCCCCCTCCCGCGGCCGCAATCGTCATCCCGAAGCGGCCGCCGAGCGGAGGGGGGCACAGGACAACGTTTCCCTGCCTGCCTTGCAGCGGAAGACGGCGCTGACATCGCGCCAGGCGGCGCATAAGAGCGCGTCACCCCGGTGGAGCGGGTGACGCTGGTTAAATCCAAAAGACTCTCCCTGAAGGAACCCGGGCCCATAAAATAGCGAGAGCCTACCTCGCCAACGCTGCCCACCGCGATTCCTGGAGCCTGCTGGTCTTGGTCCCCCTCCCGCTGCCGCAATCGTCATCCCGAAGCGGCCGCCGAGCGGAGGGGGGCACAGGACTACGTTTCCCTGCCTGCCTTGCAGCGGAAGACGGCGCTGACATCGCGCCAGGCGGCGCATAAGAGCGCGTCACCTCGGTGGAGCGGGTGACGCTGGTTAAATCCAAAAGACTCTCCCTGAAGGAACCCGGACACATAAAATAGCGAGAGCCTACCTCGCCAACGCTGCCCACCGCGATTCCTGGAGCCTGCTGGTCTTGGTCCCCTTCCCGCTGCCGCAATCGTCATCCCGAAGCGGCCGCCGAGCGGAGGGGGCACAGGACTACGTTTCCCTGCCTGCCTTGCAGCGGAAGACGGCGCTGACATCGCGCCAGGCGGCTGTTCTGCTCGATTTTCCCGGCCCTCTTTTGAGGAAAGGTGATTGATGGTGACTTCAGTCTCTTATCATTCCAGTGCAAGGGTTAGAGTAGTGGATAGAGCCTATTTACGAGGCACTTTGATATAATTCTGCATTCTCCTCCCTAGATTAGAGCGTATACATATAGGCTAGGGGATAGATTCGCTAGTATCAGGGATAATCCGTCCTTTAGTTAGGGTATTGTTATACTTTCCATGGAGTTATGCTGAATTCGGGCCTGGTAGGCCTCAAACGGGAGAGACTCCATCTTTCTTTCTGCCCCGGCAGCCTGGTATGCTTCTAGGTCAAGTGTAATGTTTTAGTTACGAGGTGTTGTTCGCTTGGAGAGAACCGGTTCAGGCCGGCCCTTGTCGAAGGATTGTATTTTTCTTCATGCCGAAGACACAACATCAGGCCGGCCGGCTGGGAACGTGTCCTTGGTACGGGGAGGTACAAGAATTTGGTTGGCGGCAGGTTACTGGCTGGAATTTTCCATGAAGAAACACGCTTCTATATTAGTGAAAGCCTGAGACAGTTGAGTAGTCAGTTCGTAGGCGGCATCTAGCCGTTAGTAGCAAACCTATTACTTATTCCAGGGAAGACAGACACCATTCTAAAAAGCGGAGAAGAATCGATAAACAGATACTCTCCTAGCAGCACAGCCAGGGAAGGAGAGTAGCCGATGAGAGGAAGGTCCCAGGGGCTTGGAGAAGGGTGAAGGGAACAGCGCATAGCGGTGCAGCCGTGTACCCGTGATTGCGGAGGTGTGACTTCAAGACGAGCCAAGGCCCAGACGAGAAGGGAACCTAGATGACTGCTGAATGTGGACTTCATATTAATAAGGTGATGTCGACCCTTTCTTATTAGAGTGTACAACCTAATCTTTTACTTCTCTTTGCAGGTTATGTGTTGTAGTATGATGTTATATGTTTGTTTATTGTGACAGGAAATAAAGTACCCCAGTTCTTAGTGAACCGACATGTGCCGCGTGTTCTTGTATGAGAGGGTAACCTATTCTTCTAGTCAGATGCTGCTATGTGAACAGATGCTAACCCTGATCAGGTAAGTGGTAACTGAATAAGGGAGAGAGGAGCCCCTTGAATTAACGACCACGCTGTACATTATCTAAATTGGCAACCGTTGTGTGATCCGGGACATTGTAGTTCTATAACCCTGATGAATAGTGAGACCGATCCCTTTATGTAATGGTAATCATAGGATAAGCTGCCGTCTGGGTAGGTTGTCTGGGTCTGTATGAGACCGCGAGATCGCCGATTCTGATGCTGCCGTCTGGGTAGATTGTCTGGGTCTGTATGAGACCGCGAGATCGCCGATTCTGATACTGCCGTCTGGGTAGAGAGGTCTGGGTTCGAATGGGACCGCGAGGCCGCCGATTCTGAAACTGCCGTCTGGGTAGAGAGATCTGGGTTCGTATGGGACCGCGAGATCGCCGATTCTGATACTGCCGTCTGGGTAGAGAGGTCTGGGTTCGAATGGGACCGCGAGGCCGCCGATTCTGATACTGCCGTCTGGGTAGAGAGATCTGGGTTCGTATGGGACCGCGAGATCGCCGATTCTGATACTGCCGTCTGGGTAGAGAGATCTGGGTTCGTATGGGACCGCGAGATCGCCGATTCTGATGCTGCCGTCTGGGTAGGTTGTCTGGGTCTGTATGAGACCGCGAGATCGCCGATTCTGATACTGCCGTCTGGGTAGAGAGATCTGGGTTCGTATGGGACCGCGAGATCGCCGATTCTGATGCTGCCGTCTGGGTAGGTTGTCTGGGTCTGTATGAGACCGCGAGATCGCCGATTCTGATACTGCCGTCTGGGTAGAGAGGTCTGGGTTCGAATGGGACCGCGAGGCTGCCGATTCTGATACTGCCGTCTGGGTAGAGAGATCTGGGTTCGTATGGGACCGCGAGATCGCCTATTGTGATACTGCCGTTTGGGTAGAGAGATCTGGGTTCGTATGGGACCGCGAGATCGCCGATTCTGATACTGCCGTCTGGGTAGAGAGATCTGGGTTCGTATGGGACCGCGAGATCGCCGATTCTGATACTGCCGTCTGGGTAGAGAGATCTGGGTTCGTATGGGACGCGAGATCGCCGATTCTGATACTGCCGTCTGGGTAGAGAGATCTGGGTTCGTATGGGACCGCGAGATCACCGATTCTGATACTGCCGTCTGGGTAGAGAGATCTGGGTTCGTATGGGACCGCGAGATCGCCGATTCTGATACTGCCGTCTGGGTAGAGAGATCTGGGTTCGTTTGGGACCGCGAGATCGCCGATTCTGATGCTGCCGTCTGGGTAGGTTGTCTGGGTCTGTATGAGACCGCGAGATCGCCGATTCTGATACTGCCGTCTTGGTAGAGAGATCTGGGTTCGTATGGGACCGCGAGATCGCCGATTCTGATACTGCCGTCTGGGTAGAGAGATCTGGGTTCGTATGGGACCGCGAGATCGCCGATTCTGATACTGCCGTCTGGGTAGAGAGATCTGGGTTCGTATGGGACCGCGAGATCGCCGATTCTGATACTGCCGTCTGGGTAGAGAGATCTGGGTCCGTATGGGACTGCGAGATCGCCGATTCTGATACTGCCGTCTGAGTAGAGAGGTCTGGGTTCGAATGGGACCGCGAGGCCACTGATTGCTAATATTATAGGATGTACATGGTATGTATCTTAGGAATTCCCTGTCCTTAGGTGGTAGTTACCGGTTGTGAATAGGTCCTAGGGAGGGGCAGAGGGTAACGTTCTGGCTGGGTTAGTAAGGCTCTGATGAGCTGGTTCTATCTAATCTGAGAACCCAAGCAGAACAGCGGCGCATAAGAGCGCGTCACCCCCGCGTCGCGGGAGCGCGCGGGAGCGCCCGGGGCGAAGCCCGGGCAAAGGGCGGGCCCTCTGTGGCCCTCAGGGGCCCGAGGTGGACGGGACGGGCCACCCCCTTAACATCCTCTGCTGAAATACCCTGTAATAAGGTAACCCACATACAAGTTATTTGACGTATAGTTACACGTTAATCATATAATCATATAAGGATGACTAAAAACCAGAAAACTCCAATGGCAACAAGATCCACAACAAGATTACAATCCGTGAGCACACCACTACCCACGATAACTGTCATAGATCTCATGTTACAAAAAACGATCAGTGTAGTGGCGGATGCTATTCAGGATACAGAGAGACGTCTTTCCTTGACTCCAGACATGTGCTTTCCAAATCTCTCCTTGCACACTACTGACAACACACATATTTTGGATACCACAACTAACTCTCAGGAATCACTATTAATGCAGTCGTTTACAGACTTGCCAGGGTCGCATATTAAGGACAACACAACGAAAATGCTGCTTACTTGCCCTGTAGGGAATGCCGTGGAGAGTAGCTCTCTGGTGACGATTAGCCCTGGTAGCAAGATAAGTTGCCTAAATACAACGCCTTCAGTCTTAGAAGTTCAAACAGTGGAAAGCCTCATACCTGCCACTCAACTGGAACCGATGATAATTCATGTATCAACAAGTAAAACTCAGAACCAAAAGAAAAAACGAAAGACAAAACATCTATCGAAAAAAACCTACTATCCACTAGGAAAACCGAAGCACTCAATCAAAGATATGTGGCAGAAACTTAAACAGGGGAAATCCTCTGCAACATCCATAACTGGGCCTCTGCCTACATCTACCCAAGTCCCGGACACATCCCGAATTGAAAAGAACAACATCAACAGTATTTCGGGTCAAGATCAGTCAAGGCAAATAGGTCAGATACCCATAATGAAAATACCTTCTTTGATTGAAATAGAAACTTTGGTTAAATCTCTCTTACAGCCCATCAGTAATCGGATTGTCAATATAGAAAAGGCTCTAGGAAAATTCGAGAGAGCACAAAATGAAGTATCCTCTAACATTCTTAAATCGTTACAAATGCCTACTACAACTTCCACTTTTGTTCCAGCTAGCACAACCCTCAAAGATAATAACACTAAAATTGTAAGAAATACTAGTGCTACAACAAATAGTACCGATAAACTGATATCGTCCCAGCAACAGGGATCTCCAGTCATAATCCACCCAGTAACGACTGCACAGGTAGCGTCAAACCTACCGCAGGCAGTAGCGATGCCCGCAAATAACACACAAACTATTCATGTACGTGAGGAAATTGATGACAGTGAATGGGCTGCGGAAGGTCACTCTCTGGAAGCAGATATAGCAAATGTGGAGTCACTGAGGCACCCTACCTTATTAACGGCGAATATTCCCACCAAGACGGAGGTGGTAAATCAGCCTAAACCGCCGATTCCAAAAAGACCTATCCATACAAATCTTCCACCTGAATCGAATGCATATACAATAGTCATGATTGGGGTCCCGAAACTGGTTGATAACAGGGGGGAGTCCTATGTGGAGCTAAAAAATAAGGTCATGCAATGGCTAACCACACACAGGCCACTTCCCTCTCATATAAATGGGTCCATCTCTTACGTGAAGAGAGTAGATTGGGTGGGCTCAAGATTCAAGTCAACAGAGGGAGACTGCATAGTAGTCAACTTTAAAGATAGACGAGTGGCGAAATGTATCACTAATTGGAGAAGTCCCTCAACAAACAGCCTGATACGTACGATGGGTCTAAGCTATTTTTACCCCTATAACATAAATAGGCAAAGTAATAACCCAAAATCTTATCATGGCTACGATGGGTCTCTGGAGCCTCAAGCCCATTTTCATTCATGGGCACCCCCTTATGCTCAAAACCAGGGGACAACCTTAGACTTAGAACAGCAAAGACATGCACACTTATGGGAAGGTAGATCTCATCACCACCCTCCTCAAGTAATGTATGAGAGAATGGAACCGGTACAACATCAATATAAACGAGATCATACTTTTCCCTATTTGTCTTTAAACCAATTTGAGATTCCAACATCAAATAGATATGACGCCCTGTATTCCTATGATTACTTGGACGAGGTGGATTGACTGACATCTGTCCTGCCCCCTAGTACTTTATCTGCCTGTCAAACTGCAAGGAACAAACTAACAAAATAAGCACGGTCAAACCAACAAGTACCTTAGCCCTACCAAGAGAGGAATCAGATATCAATATAATAGAGCCTGTAACAGCGTCCCTTGAGAATCTCTCCATAGATATTGTAACTACTTCCCCCACTCTCGAACTGGGTAGCTCCTCTCCTAATATAGCCCATAATATGCTATACAGTACCAGCAATCAGCCAACAGCCGTAACAAGTCAATATAACCGAAACCTGTACCTGCTATCCAACACGACTCAAGAGTTACCGATTGATCATGTTGAACTTAATACCATAAAAATCATGTCGTGGAATATTGCAGGATTGGCCGCAAAAGTAAACGACCACACGTGGATGGAATTTGTTAGGAAATTCGATATACTGTGTTTTCAGGAAATGTGGGTTATAGATAACAACGCCTTCATTGAGGGGTTCCAGTGTTTCTTTGTTCCAGCAATTCCATCGTCTAGTGGCAGACCAAAGGGGGGTCTGGCAACATTCATTAGCCTCTCCCTGATCTCCCAGGTCATGACTAAACATTTGGATGACAGGAATATCCAGATCCTGGAGATTAGGAAGGGCAAAAAAGCATTAACCTTGCTCAATTTTTATAATTCAGTATCATCAATAGGAGAGTGCAATATCATCAAGCTCCACAACTACCTGCTAGATAATTTGGTAAAATCGCCAAGGAATAAAATAATTATTGGTGACTGTAACGCACATATCTGTGGAAATCCAACTGACACAACCTTGGACTCCATGGGATGTGGGAACAGGTCAGGCCTTCATTTCACGCATTGTCCGCGAGGAACCAACATGAATAACTTAACTGATGACCTGAACCTGAGTGTTGCAATGTCGTTGAAAGATGACTCCTTTATTTTTGAAGTACCAACTTACAAAGGCTCTGAGCACGGCTCTTTCATAGACCATATACTTTTATCTGTTGATCTGGCGAATTCAGCCCTAAATTTTAAAATACATGAAAGCATCTTTAGTGACCACAATCCAATCTCAGTGGAACTAGGAGAGGGTCTTTTTGAACTACGGAAAAATTGTAAAGACACGGGTGCTTTAAAATTGATCAGCAGAAATCTGCGTTTGAAATGGTCCAGGATAAACAGTGATTCCTTGTATAAGTCTGTTCAATTGAGCTGTAAACAGGAACTCAATCTCTGTGTCTCTGAGACCACACCACCTGAATCTATTTTATCTGCTTTTGCTGTGGTAGTTCAAAGGATTGACCAACTGTTAACTGTTCCAATAAAAAGCCAAACTGACTATCAGCCAAGATGGTTTAACCACGCCTGTTCAGTAGCAGGCCGAAATTTGAATAAGGCTCTCAAGAAAAAGCCAAGGGACCTCGTATATATTAAAATCCTACGATCTGAATATAAATTTACCCTGGCATCTCGCAAAAAGGTCATAAAAGCAAGTATCTGGGAGCCCTTGCTTGACCCATCAATCCTGGGTAATAGTTCAAAGTTCTGGAGCATAATTAACAAGCCGATGTTTGATGACCCCAATGCTGCCAGTCTTGGAACTAATATACCTGAGAATGAGTGGGTTTTCCATTTCAGTCAAATCTTTAAGAGCAATGATCCTCAGATGATACAAGCAATAAAATTTACAGAAGAAGCACCCCTGTATTTCACGGTCAAAGAAGCCGAAAAGGGGATTCGCAGTTTAACAAGTAACAAGGCCCCGGGCCCTGATGGCCTTCCCCCTGATTTATTCAAATCAAACATCTCACTTTGGGCCCCAATCCTCACTGCGGTCGTCAACGCTGGAGCTGTAGTCGGGACCCCAAAGTCCTGGGGGGCCTCAACTATAGTACCCGTCTATAAAAAGGGCGACAGAAGCAATGCAGCATGTTACAGGCCAATTTCTTTGATAAATTCAGTTGCCAAGGTAGTGGGAGCTACAATTCTAAACAGGCTGACCACGTGGGCTAAAAACAACAATGTGATGTCGCCCGTTCAATACGGGTTCAGATCAGGGCACTCAACAATAACTCAATGCCTGAACTTATACCTAATCAGTGGCAAGTATACTTTGGCTAGAAATGGAACCTTAAATATGGCCTTTATGGACCTCTCATCGGCCTTTGATTGTGTTGATAGAATTAGAGTCTGGGATGTTTTATTAAAAATGGGGGTTGAGAAGAATCTGATTAACTTTCTAGCCGACCTCCACAGCGACACGCGAGCAAATGTTCGTTATACTAATGACCTGAAAGTTACCAGTGATTTTAGGATAAATCGGGGGGTTAGGCAGGGCTGTATTTTAGCACCTTTTCTTTTTAACTTATATATTAATGGTCTTGAGGAGCATCTTTTAAAAACAAAAACTGACTATCCATATATAGGAAGAAAGGGCGTCCCTGTTCTGCTTTACGCAGATGACGCCGTCCTTATTTCCAGAACTGCACTAGGTCTCCAAATACTACTAGACTCTTTTTTCCTATTTATGAAATCACGGGGCCGGTGCATCAACAATACTAAATCATTTGTTATGAAGTTAGGATCTGGCTCAAAAAAAGTCCTATCCCTTTTCTGTCAATGGGGAAAAAATACCAATAACTAAGACTTTTTCATACCTTGGGGTATTGTTTGACCAGAAACTTTCATGGGGTCCTGCAGTAAGTAAGAAGAAAGGAGAAATAGTAAGGACTAACGCTGCAATAATTGATTTTGCGCGTAAAATGGGAAACACACCAGTGGCTGCCCTGATGAAATTGTATCAAGCTAAGAGTACTGCTGTGGCTTGTTATGGGAGTGATCTTTGGGGTTTTGTTCCAGTGAGCGATCTTATAACTATTGAAAACAATTTTCTAAAACAAGTTTTATGTTTACCCAAAGGCACAGCCAACTTTTCTATTCATGAGGAATTGGGTATGCCGTACATAGGGGACAAGATTGCTGTAAACCCCTTGTTATGTTGGTTAAATTGCTGGGTGAATGATGAAATACCATTCACACAAAATATCCTTCTCGAAGCACTTAACTGGGAAGGGAAATTTAAGATACCCTGGTTAAAATATATCAGAAACTGTCTTCAAGATTTGGGTCGGCTGGAACTCTTCCTAGCACCACAGCAAGTATCCAAACTTGACGTAACATATGTGAAAGACACTTTTCTGTTGAACCGACAGCTTGCTAGGGAAGAGTTAGAGCTGAAAAAGGGAAGTGTGAGGAGGCATGTTTTAACAAAATCATGTATGCAAATTGAACCATATCTATCCTGGCCCATCTCTAGACACGAACGCTTCCTGTTGTCTAAATTTCGCTTTGACCTTTTTCATCTGATGCTAGCTGTGCCCAGTGGGGCCCATAGGGGACAAGTGTTGCCAGCTTGCGGCTGCGACAATAAGTCTCCGCAAGATCTGGCACACTTTTTATTTTTATGCTCCTATTATACGATACCACGAAAAAAGTTTTTAAAACCGCTTTTTAAACAATTGAACTTTGTGCAAATAAGGCCTGCATTACTTTATCTCCAAATGTTGCACTGTGACAGCACCTTGTTTTTATGTAATTTTTTAAAAACAGCCTTGAAATTTAGAACAAGTATGGAAGGTTAACCGCTACATGAATCACCTCCCCCCTGTAAATATGTCCCTGATCAATAGTTTATTTACATCTGTATTAGAAATTATTTGTCCTCTTGTGATCTCTTGCTTTCGTTGAACTGTCTTTTTAACATTGTCATGTATATATATGCTCTTTTATATTGTACTTTTATGACTGTATTGCACACAGTCGAATAAAGAAATTTTGAATTGAATTGAATTGAATTGATATAACTAAATAATATTTTTATATAAACCAATTGGTCAGAGTTCAATCTTTGAGTGTGTGAAATAATGTCTTGCCTGAGTTGTACAATAAATGCTTAACACTAACCTATGCTAAGGCCTTACTGCTCACCAACACCTTAACAAATAGGTACTGTCTACTTTAACCTCTGCCTACCTTTGGGGAGCCAAAGGACTCTGTGCACACTAAACCTTACTTTAGCATAGTATATACAAAACCAGCTTCTTAAAGATAGGGCTGTGCAAATGAAATCGCACATAGTTACTGAATGTTTTATAGTCTTACCATTTTCTAACTCTCTTACTATACATTTCGGTATCCATTTCATATGCTTTTAATTATCTTTATCTGTGTTATGTCAACAACACTTTTATTATAAATGATGTAAAGTGGCGGTGCTGTGACACTGAAAGGAATTAAACTTGACTATGAGCTGAGTTTCCTGACAGGGCGTTGCACCCGTGATGTTCATATTGATCTTGATTAAACAAGTTCAGCTAAAAGCTGCATACTATCAGCAAAATAAATACACACAAGAATGTGCCTCAGCTGTTTCAAATCAGCGCCACCGATTAGATCATTCATATCCTCTGGTGAGTGATGGCGCAATCAGAAAGCGCGGGATTACCTAATGCAGTCCAAGATTGCTCATAATTTCCTAAGCAGAGCAGGATTCTTCAAAAATCATCTCAGCCCCATCACTCCCACTGTTACAGTCAGAAGCTCGATAGGCTGGGAAGAGTGGCTTGTCAGAAGCCATATTTCAATCACAGAAACAGAACCAGCTGGCTAATGATGGTTGGAAATGCCTTTACTGCCTCCCATATATTCATTTTGTTTCAAAAAGAAATTAGGCATTAAGGACTGTTTAAAGTCTTTGAAAAAATACCGCTTTAAAAGATGCATTTAGTCTATGTCACCTATAAATCTGTACTTTTGGTTACAACATGGATATTGCTTCAAAGATTTGCATATTTTTTAATGGGTCAGCGACAGCAATGCCAATACATTTTGAGTAACAACATGGAAATTAACAGGAGATTTTTAAATAATGGTATTTTTTCAATTGATGGTATTTTATAGAAAGGGGTATAAGGTCCCAGATATTATTGCCTTAAGACTGACAAGTAATGCCTTTTATCTATTTTTTTTTAAATGTTATATGAAGTAGCCAAGAATTATTATGCAGCCTGACCCTCTTGCCATTATGATATAATTTTTCTTGACTTTCAAGAAGTGTGATAGTTACAAACAAAATGTTAGAGTCTGAGTTAGAGTCCGAGTTAGAGTCTGAGTTAAAGTGCGAGTTAGAGGCAGAGAGTGTGTGAGAGTGTGATAGATCTGGAAAATGAAGACAGTGATAGGACAACAGAAGAGAGTGGTAGATAAAAGGTGAAAGATTAAAGAACAGAGATGAAGTGCAAAGTTGAAAGAGAGAGGACAAAACTAAGATAGTAATAGATTTTAAAGAATTAAATATAGATTTAATCTAACAAGGAAGGTGCCAATAGAGAAAAAAAATGCTGAAGAGAGAATCAGTTTTTAATTTGAGTTGTCGGATTACCATCATCCAGGTTAAATCCCGCTCCGTTTACCCTTCTGGGGTCATATGGATCGTTGCTGTAGTTTTAGTGAAGAGGAGAGCTGAACATGGGATACATTATTATTTTTATTATTACTCAATAGATTTTGGTATAAGTTAAATGGTTGTATTCATCAAATCTGTTAGAAGACCATCTTTATTAAGATCACAAGATAAATTCATCAAGCTTAGTCTTAGAAATCAATTATTGATAAATAGGCAATACATTGAATAAAAGGTATTAGACCTGCTCTATAAAGGGATGAATCTCAATTCTAAGTGTATGGGAGAAAGGAGTCAGTCAGAACCCATAAAGAGTTCTAGCTCGAGAGAGTGAGAAATCATAAAGCTTCAACATTAAATCAGCTCAATAAAATATCAAGTATCAAGTAACTACAGGAGGTATCCCATAAACCTGGTAGAGTCCAGGATAGAATTGTGTAGCAGTCTCAGAGGGTATTGTTTGAAAGACAATTTTTAAGGAAGCACAATGAATTGCTGTGGGCACGGCAGGGAGGGCAGAGAAAAAATAAATTGTGGAGACATGTAGTAGATAGGAGACTTTTGCATATATTTAGTCATATATTCAAAGACAAACAAGTCACTGTGTTACATTAAATGACATGTAACCTGTGTTATACTGTGTACAAGTGCTTGTGAAGTAGTAATCATCGCTAGTGCCACGTGAGGCAGTATATACAGTGGAAGAAGGGCACAAACAAAACAAAGTATATATACACAGAGTTCATTCATAGTATTGCCAATACAATGAATGCAGTTGTTAAAAGATAATTTAGGTAGGCAAACACAAGACAGGCGCCTTAAATTGTGCTGTGGAAGTCGACAGCCTTTCGACCTATATACAATGTTAGGCCATCATCAACACCAGGTTACTGATAGTTAGGGAACAGTGCTGTGAGGGGAGAATAAAAACACTCAATCGTGGACCAAGAAAAAGGTTGAAAGCAGAAAAGAGAAAGGCCATGATAGCAAACGAATGAGCCAAAGAGGGGTAATTGCGACAGGCAAGGTTTTATGAGTATTAATGATTGGTCCTGGGTAGACGCACTAGCAGAAGAATTAACCGTGTCTAGGCTGTGAGAGAAAGGGAATGGTGATTGGTGGCGGCGGGGGAGGTTAGAAAACTGACCTGGACGGTCTAAAGGATCAAAACCAGAAGGGTCAGGCACTGGAAGCAAACTCACTACGTCTGGAATAATGTAAGCTGTGTGGTTAGCAGGAGCTGGATAGGAAAGGATTACATGATGGGGAGACCAAGCAGGGAGACCTGGTCTGGCGGCACTGAAGACAGGGGAAACGTACTGGGAACGGGCAAATCCCAGGGAAGGAGAAGAGGTCCTGAGCCCGAAGATGCAAGAATCCAACTGTGGAAAGAGAAAGGAGGGGTCAGGGGGGTACAGTGCGGGGGTATGAAATATCAAAGCAGAACTTCCCATAAAGTGAGGTTCAAGAGTCTCAAAGCAAAAATGGCATCTGGCCTGGGTAAATGGGTCTCGACAAGTGTCCAGAAAGAATGTGGTAACCTACTCTAGAAACATGCACTATTATAGTCTACACATTTCACAAAGCTTTGCAACATGTTGCTCCTTTTGTCTCCCATCAGCCATTCAGCATGCAATGCTCTCCCCCGAAACAAGGTCACTCTTATCCTCTCACAGGAATACAATACTCAGCAATGATAAGTTTTCAACTATGTTGTAGGGGTTATGAGTTAATGTGGGTCAATTTCTCATTTATGTTTACTTTCCCACATATTAAACTACATTTCTAACCTTCTAAAATATCAAGTTTCTAAACAAAAGACTGTGTAGAACTTAACCTTTCAGCATATCCACCATTTATTGTACAGAAAATACATGTTAGTTGAAAGGGTCAAGCACACTTTGAAATGCTAAATCTACATATCCCATTTAAAGACTCGCTTCTGATCATTGTTAACAGTGATCTTTGTGTAAATAGAAACATTCTGTGGAAATGTATGAAAACATTAATGCAACTATTGCTAATTATAAATGCATTTCCAAGGAAAGGTCAAGAAGTAAACATTTGATGCATGTTTAAGCCTTCTAAGAAAATCAACTTTTCAAGCAGTTTTACCCCCATTTGAGGACCAGTACGTGCATTAAAGCTTGCACATTAATACTGCACGTGCATTATAAACTAAATTATTTTGCATCTTCTTAAAAATGCTCCTTCACATATATTATAGAGAAATAGACAAGAGAGAGAGCAAGTGTGGATGAGTGAGAGAGACAGACAGAAGGGAATGTAAGAGAGAAATATGATGAGAGCAAAGTAAGAAATATAATGTTAGTCACAAAGCGCAGAAAGTGGTAGAGAAAATACAGAAAATAATAAAGAATTTTTGAGGAAGATAAGGAGAGAAATTGAATGACAACATGAGAATGAGAATGCTGGGGAGAAATAAAAAAATATATATATATTCACATTAGAACATATGATGATGTAGAGGGAAAGAGACAAGAAGAGGACAAGGAAGAGAGAATACAGAAACGGAAAGCAAGAGAGAGATTGGCTTACAATACAGCGGTACCTCTGTATGCTCATATTGGCAAGTAGTACATAATAGTGGCTAACAGTAGTTTCTGTGAAATGTCCTCAATTATCAGATGCAGATTGGATCTTCTTGGAGGTTTAGGATTTCCATATTTCAGTAACTTTCAATCCACATGGGGGAAGGTGGTAGTGTTTTCTGGGTCGATACTAGAGTGTGGTAAGTAAGTGTGAACTGGTAATGTATAACTGCTCTTTGCCCATTAGAACCTTGTTAAAATATGTTTTTCCTGTAGTTGTGACAAATGTTCTGTGTGATGTTCAAATTGGACAGGCCAATACACCCTGTCGGGGTATCAGTTGTAACCACAAATCTCATTCATTCTAGGATGGAAGGTATTCGAAGGAAAGGCAGTAAAGGTGTTGTTCATGTTAATTTCGACTCTGAAAGATAATCCTCTGCAGTCTTATCAGAGTTTGATCTCTGACAGTAACATTAGAAACAAAGATCCAACGGCGGACTCCAAGTGCCGCACAAGCCTCAGTGTAGTCACCCCAGGTGTAATCAAATATCAATTGGTTGGATAGTGTGCACAACCTGCTCCTGCAACTGCCGTTGAGGACTGCCCCTCGCCTGCCCGGGAACCAAAACTAGTAAAGCAATGGAGCGGTGCACTACTAGGGTATGGTGGTATTCAATAATGAAGCACAATCAGTTACTCTGTTGGTACCATCTTTATTCAAATAGATCCAAATCAACAGAAAACAGACACCAGCCAACAAGTTTCATTCAAGGAAATTAACTTCGTCAGGGCTGGAAAAAGAGCATAAATGAGACACATGAGTACTATGTAGCACTTTCAATAAACATCCACATTATAATACTAACAAAAGCAAAACCAAAACATATGTGACAAAGTGTGCTATTTACAAAAAAGTGGGATAAAGTTACATATGTACACAATTCCATTAAAAAAGACATGAACAACAATGAATAAAATCATATAAGTCGCCAACGAGGAGAATCACGATCCCAGGTGCTTATTAAGTCTATATAATACAAAAATATATCTAAACATTTGAGGCTGCCTCAAGACCCTCTAAATGTACCTGGTGGGATGTGGTAATTAGGCAAAGTATCAAATGACTAAGTGTAGAAATGTGTATGCTCCATTTCGAATAACGTAGAGAATCAGTTAAAACCCATTAGGATTGAAGGCAGAAAAAGTGATTCTTGGGTACAGTGGTGATCCCTCTAGGGCTATGGAAATCGGGGTCAGTGATATTGCATCAATAAGACATATGGGACTTGAGGACCACAAGATATGCAAATGCGAGGGCAGAACCTTGATGGTCGAGCATAGATAGATGATGTCCCCCGGGTGGAGAGACAATAATTCTGGGACACAATGCAAACATATAATAATGAATACAAGAGAAGCGTCTTGTTCAATAAAACCACACAGTCCCCTGCACTACGTATCAAACAGGAGCATGATATGTTAATCATATACATACCAATAAGTGTATGTCGAAAGCCTTCACAAGTGGTTAACAATAAGGTCCAATCAAGCTCAATATGTAGTCGTCGATGCAATTGTAGCTTGGGCCTCCATGATAAGGGCCGACAGCAAGAAGTATGAGGAACATAGAGAAAATAATATAAAATGGTCGTGGATCGTCGAATTTGTGTAACAAAGAAAGAAATGAAGGAAAACATGATAATGAGGTGAACTCGGGGGGAGGTGCCCACGTGGCAGAAGCCATGATGGCTCGGAAGGATACATATTAAGGCCGGCGCAAATGAATTCCATCAGTTCAGAATCAATAAAATAAACAAAATTGCCAAGAACCTATACAATATGACAAATCTCAGTGTTTTGAAAAAGCGAAAGAAGGTCAGCGCAGGGGGTTCCTGGCTAGGTAGAAGAACCAAGCAACAGGATCCCATGCTGCGCAGGACCCGTGGGTGGGGCTTTAATCCACGCTAGGCACATGATCAGAATGCTGTAAACGTCAAACAGAGTAGACGTGTAATAGTGACGTGGCTATAATGAAGATGTGATGGAGCGAGATTTGGAAATAATTTTATTTCAACTCGTGAAGTCATACTTCCATAATATGAAATAATTCTATTAACGTTTTGTGCTGTGTATGTATTAATTCAACCTAGTTTTAAGTTACAATACACGTGAATACATATTGGGTATTAACATGTGTGCTCATAAATGTGTAGTATGTTGCATTTTCTTTGTGAAAAATAATAAATGAATCGTGTCTATTGTCATGTCAGAAATTAACTGCAGCTGTTTAGAATAAATGGCATGTGCTTATTTTGCTTCCCTGTCTATGTAGTGTCACTCTATTCTATATAGGTGCCTAAAGAATCCTGCTGGATTAATAGAAGAATGGTAGATATAAAATGCTGCTTTATTTGTTTGCTTGCAGCTAGGTAATTTAGACTTATGGGTTAATTATTAGAAATGGAGGGAGGCAACAGAATGAACTATATTACTCGCATTAATTATTCTTTTGTGTTTGTTTATATGATAGTTAATGAAAAAGGTTTTGGGCCTAATGAATTTCCGTGCTTGCAAAAATCTGCTGGGAGCCAGAGAAAGAGTCCATGATGGCAACAGTTTTCTCCGGTCTGAAAAGTTTGTCGTGCTGAGATGACCTTCTCTTAGCTAAACAAGGCCAAGGCCAGGAACCGGCAAAAGGCTTGTGGCAACCACGTATCCGAGGAAGCCAAAAACTATATTTTGCAAAGAATGTTGCGAACTAGAGGAAACAGCGTTGTTCGAAAACTATAGACAATGCTCTAAGAACGATGACGGAACTGTAATTCTAAAATATGGTGACACGTTGCTTGTCACATTTGAACCAATGGGACTCCATTTTCAGCAGAAAAGAATACACTTTTTAGATTAGCTTAGCGTAGAAAGGTATAAAAACTCTTGCCCCGTGGAAGAGTTACGCTTCTCTTTGCGGACCTTTGATGAGGGTGTCGTGCTGATGAACATTCTTGGAATACGTAAGAACCCTCAAAACTTTTATTCTTATTTCTTCATTATAGTTAGCATTAGTTAGGGACTTAGGTTTTGAAAATGCCGAACTAATAATTTTCAATTGCAATAATATTTTTGATTCATAATAAAATTGCCATAACCATTTGCAATGATTCAAATAAAAATGCTTTAATAAAAAATTCTAATACATTTCCAAATGAGTAGCTAATAAAAATCTTACTTTGGAAAACAAGCTGGTCTTGTTATTTTCATGGGTATAGGTTATTCATAGCTAGATCTTATCGCCACAGTGGCTTAATTAGCTTGTAGGTTTGTGAAATATGATGAATTCATTTACCATGGTTGTATATAAATGTATATAATTTTGTGAATAGGTTAATTAGGTCACATGATTCAGTTGGTTATAATATGTCATGTTAGATTTATGGGCCTTATGAGTGTTTAATAATTGATAGTGTATATAGTGGAGTTGGGTAGCGTTGCTTATGACATATTTCCTATAGCCCGCTGGATCAATTTCCTGGTAGCAGACTTGATGGTTGCTATGATAACCGACATGTTACATGGTAGTTGCATAGGATCGTTGATTAACATATGTTGAGTTTGTTAATTTTTCGTTATGTGTAGTCGAAAGGTCTTTTCCTGCGTGAAAAATCCTAGTTGTACCGGTACAGAGTAGTGTGGCCAGCGTGAAGTCACAAGTCACACAGTGCATTTGATCTGTTTCAGAGTTGTGATATCGTCGTGTATCACAAGTGTTGTCGTCGTGCAACACGTGTTAGGGTTCTAGGTGTGTTAGAAAATTGTATGTATGATAGTGAGGATTATCTAAGAAATTTGAGCAGCATGAGTATAGGGACAATGAGCCAGTTCTAAAACTCACTGTGAAAAGAGTAATAGAATATATCTAAACTTGAGTGAAGGGTAAGTGTTTATTTTTCATTCCAAAGGTTAAAGTCCTAAGGATAGAAAAATTCCTCTTCCAAAATTAGGTTGGAGTCCTAAGGAAGAAAAATAGGCGTTATTTTCTCTCCTAAGGTTAGAGTCCTGAAGAAGTAAATAAACGTTGTTTTCTTACTGGCGATTCTGGATTACTACGGTTGGTTAGAATCCATACTGAAGTTTTCATGTATGTATGTTTTAGGGTTTTCCTGTTTGAAAGTGCGTAAATGGTTCTGTAATTTCGTTCGAGTAAAACTTTGAATTGCTACTTTATGTGCATTCAGAGGGAAGCGCGTTCGTTATTACGTGGGTGAAGGGTAGAGTACAAGTTTACTTTATCCGCGAATGTATATTCTGTGAGAATAGCGTCGTCTATTCCACGCAAAGAATTTCTCGTGTGTTTGTAAAAACTATCGCCTTAATTAGAGAAACAGACAAATGGTTTGTTCTTTTTGTTGTTGATTAATGGAATTTCATTGAGAAAAGTGTCTTTAAAATGGCGCTGTGAAAAGTTTTTGTGAAGGAGGGGTGAGCGCTGAGAGTGAGACGCGAGAAACCGCAGCGGCTGTGTACGTCACACGGTCCGCGCAGGGATTGGGTACAATACGTCACAAGCTGTACTCTGATTGGCTCACGTGACTTTGTCGAGCTAAACGCTGATTGGCTTTTGTGGGAAGCTCTGTTTTTACTGATCGAGCAGGGTGGTGACGTAGCTCGAACCTGATTGGCTTGTTGGTGTGTTTCGCGCACAGATTGGCTGGTATTGCGGAACAACCAGGACATATTTACGATCATTTCTGATTAAGCGGATTTGATTTAAAAATGACCTATTATTTTAAACATGTTGAGAAACAGATTTCGATACTTCAAAAATTTACATTTTTTATTTCACCTGACAAGAAAATTCAAACGCGAGGTGGTAAATTACTTCATAAGTACAAGACACCTGCAGCGTATATGGAAGGTGAATATGGTTACCATACTGTTCTGTGGTTTGATGTTTGGAAACATTACACAAAGGACGACGGCGTATTGACTTGGCCGGATGATGGTTCGTTTAATGTAAAGGTTTTAAGAAATTTGAGAGAGAAAATGTCAGCTCTTGTACCACGGCCTAGACCGACACAATTTGAAGCTTTAGTTGAATGGGAGGACGAGATGTTTCAACTTCAGAAAGAAGCGAATGGGATAAAAAGACCTCCAAAAACACCGAGTTACAGACGAGAAACGCATGAAGATAGAATGTGTATGTGGAGACAGGGAGATATGTGCGATGCTCTCTATTTAATTAGGGAAATGGTTTTAGGGTCTCCAGGTGAAAAGAGAACTGAAAAGAAAAATAATGCTGTTGTAGAAATTGAATCAGAGGATCCAGTCTTAGAAGAAATTTTTACGACAAATAATAAAAATACCCCTTTGAGACAGCCTCGTTCATGGTCCACTCCAACGGTTTCTGCTGGAACCACTCCTAGTGCACCCCCAATAAATGACTCCCCAAAATTGTACCCTAATAATTCTGAATCTTTTGGAACTCCAGAACAGTTTGAGACAAGAACTAATTCTAGTGCTTTAATTGAAAACAGAAGTTTTCCAATGGAAAGGGAAGCCCCTAGAAACTTAATGAGAACTGACAGAAATGAGGAAGTTGCAAATACTTCGGAATACTTGCGATCAAAAGAAGAATTAATTAGGCAGATAACCAAAGGCATGGAAGCAGTGACAGTTCCAGTAACGATTGGTCCTGTTCAGCCTGTTTTTGATCAAAAGGAAGTTAAACAACCAGGCTTAACAATTCCATTAAATGCAGAAATTCAAAAAGTAGCTGAAAAATTTTATTCAGATTTATCTGAAATACATTGTGAAAAATCAAGAATGCCTGACTTGACTTTTAATCAAGGTACTTCTTACCAGACACCAATGGGTGCAGAGTCAGATGCAGAAACTCCTGAAAAAAGAGAATCGAATCCAAAACTTGATGTTGCAAAATTAAAAGCAGACTTGGAAGAATTAATAATTGGCACTATTGGTCCTGACAGTTTAAAATTCTATCGAGATGATGAACTCCTGTTCATCAGCAAAAGTATGCAATGGAAAATAAAGAATAAATATGATCAGTTGGAAGATTTGGCAGATGAATTAGAAATTGATTGAAGCAAACAGAAAAACCTGGGAAAGCACTACAGATTAAATTTTACAGAAAACGACATTGAGAATTTCAATACAGGAGGGAGAATTACACACATAAAAGAATTGATTGTATACATCAAGAAGTTGGGTGACTTGAGTAAATAGAGAGTGAAATGGAAAGAAGATGAGAGGTTGGATAAGTTGGATAATCTGTCTAAACAGTTTCCGATGAGAGAAATTGCAGGTGGAGGGTATGTACATGTTCCCTGGACAAGACAGGACATTCTGCTCTTTACTAATGATTTTCCTCGGCTGAGAGAAAAGCCCGTGGAATGGTACCAACAGGTAGACAGGTTTATTAAAGTTTCAAAAGTTCTGTGGATTGATCTGGATGGCTTTTTCGACATTGTCGTCCCATCAGATCTCTGGACAGAATGCAAAATTGATGTAAGTTGGCCAAAAGCTGAACCAGATCGAGTTAAAGAGACAGGTACTCCAGCACCCGAGGTCATGGAGTTTTATGAAAAAGTGATTTACTGGTTAAAACAAAAAATTGCACCTAAGGAGGTTGACTGGGTTAAAATAGACAGGACAAATCAGGAACTGAAAGAATCAGTTCATTCATTTTATGAAAGGTTATTACTGGTTTTCAAACAATACAGTGGCTATGAAAAATTAGATGAAAAGGATATGAGCCATTTTATCTACAGATTCGTATATGGTCTCAGACCAGAAATTGGAGAAATGATCAGGAATAATATTGTCGGATGGCAATCAAACTCAGTTGATGATATTTTGAGAAAACCAAAATACTGCAGTGATGAGTTGGAAGCTAAACAGAAAAAGTTAAAGGAAAAGGCGATGTGGGCACACGTGAAAGTGGCTGAGCAACAGATTGCAAGCCTTGACAATAAAAATGGAAATTTTGTGCAAAATCAAAATCAAGGTCAGGGAAAGTTTAAAAATAATTTCAACAATTCTAACAAGCCAAAGTATAATCCAAAAATTGAAGAGTTAAAACAAAAGATGCCTTGTTTTAGTTGCGGTGAGATCGGTCATTGGAGGAATGAGTGTAAAAATCCACCAATAAATTTAAAAAATACATCATTAAACCCACAGATGCAGAATGATGTTGATCTGCAGCAACAGCTGCCGTTGCAGCGTCAACTAAGCGATCTGAGTCTTCAGCGACAGCTACAACAGCAGTTGACCCAGCAGCAGAGTCAGATTCCATTGCCTCCTTTCCCTAACTGTGGGGGAGGTCAAAAATTCAATCCAGATATTGGATTCAGCGGATGTGATCAGGTAATAAGAAATCAAAGACAAAATTTGCAAAGTGCATCAGGACAATTTTTGTTAACAGGAAACCAAGGAAGCGATTCTGATGACTGCTTCTGGCGGTGCCCGAGAGAGGGGGAAGAGTGTGTCATTGGAGCCACTCTTGAGGTTGACCAGTCTGGTCCATTTGTAAATGGAAAGGTGAACGATGTAGAAATCACTTTTCTTGTGGACACTGGTGCTACCCGTTCTACTGTTAGATCAGTGGAAATTGAAAACTTACCTCTCTCTGGGGATACCATCCAAGTAGTTGGAGTTAGCAATCAACAAATGAAGACTGACCTTACTGAGCCTGTGAATGTGGAAATAGGCAATTTCAGAGACAAACACAGATTTGTAGTTTGTAATAGCAGTCCAGTGAATTTACTTGGGAGAGATATATTGTGTAAAATTAATTGCAGAATATATTGCTCACCAGGTGGAATTGAATTACAAACCATGGAGGAGGATGGGTTATACAGGCTAACCATGTTAATGATTGAGGCAGAAGAAGAGAGATTGTTTCCCACCTTTGATAAAGAAAATTTACCAGAGGAATTGAAAGAGGCAGTTAAATCTGAAATTTGGGATTTGACTGGAAATGAGATGGGTCTGATGAAACATGTCGATCCAGTCAAAATCACAGTGAAGCAGGGAATAGATTTTCCAAACATTCCTCAGTATAAAATGAAGGCAGAAACCATTGAGGGTGTTATTCCTGTAATTGAAACATTCATCAAGCAAGGTGTTTTAAAAGAAATTATGAGCAGTCCTTGTAACTCACCGATTATGGGAATCAAAGAGCCGAATGGAACGTACAGAATAGTTCAGGATTTGAGAAAAGTTAATCAGATTGTTGTTCCTTGTTGCCCAGTTGTTCCAAATCCTGCTGTCATTCTTTACCAGATTCCGCATGATGCAGAATGGTATACTGTCATTGATCTTTGCAATGCGTTCTTTACTGTTCCATTGCATCCAGAGAGCCAGGAAATCTTCGCTTTCCGGTTCCAAAGTAGGACCCTCGCATGGTGTAGAATCCCTCAAGGGTATACAGAGAGTCCTTCTATCTTTAATGAGTTGTTGAAAAGATCTTTGGAGGATTTGAATTTACCTGGCAGATCGACATTGGTGCAGTACATTGACGATATGTTAATCGCAGCAAAAACCAGAGATAATTGTGTGACAGACACGATTACACTTTTGAATCATTTGGCAGATGAGGGACATAAAGTGTCTCCTGGAAAGCTGCAGTTTTGTAAACAAGAAGTAAAATACCTTGGTCATAGAATTGCAAAAGGAATGAGACAGGTGACAATTGAGAGAATCAAAATGATTCAGGGAATGCAACCTCCTAGAACACAGAGACAGGTGAGAATGTTCCTGAGAATGGTTGGTTACTGTCGTCAATGGATCAGTGGATTTTCGGTAATTGCGAAGCCACTGCAGAGACTGACAAAGTCAGACGTGAAAGATCCAATTGTTCTAACTGATATTGAGTTGGAAGCTTTTGAGAAACTAAAAAGATGCTTATGTGAAGCTCCAGCTCTGGGCATGCCAGATTACGAAAAGGGTTTTGAGCTGTATTGCAGTGAGAGGGAAGGATGTGCTTTGTCTGTGTTAATTCAGAGACATGGTAACATGAGAAAGCCTATTGCTTATTTTTCAGCAGTTCTCGACCCAGTTGCAAAGGCCTTACCGGGTTGCTTAAAAGCAGTTGCAGCAATAAGTGTTAGCCTTGAGCAGAGTGAAGGAATAATAATGGGATTTCCTGTAAAAGTATATGTTCCTCACTCAGTTGAAATTCTCCTTACAAGGAGTAAAACGCAGCACCTGACAAACAGCAGATTGACCAAATATAAAAAATTATTCTGGGATCAGATAATGTGTCAATAGCAAGGTGTGTGAATTTAAATCCTTCCATATTGTTGCCTGATACTGAGAATATTGATGAAAATGATGAGGAGCATGAGTGCTTGGATGTCATGGAATACTGTACCAAGCCAAGGCAGGACATTAAAGATGTACCATTGCCTGAATCAGATTACGTCTTCTTTGTTGATGGCTCCTGTCTGAGATCAGAGGGAGGTGTTTTGAAAGCAGCATACTCGGTCTGCACAGTAGCAGATGTTGAAGAAGCTTCATGTCTTGAAGGAATTCGTTCAGCACAAGTAGCTGAATTAATTGCTTTAATTCGTGCTTGTGAAATAGCAAAAGATTTGAGAGTTACCATAATTACAGATAGCCAGTATGGGTACGGAGTTGTGCATGATTATGGACAGCTCTGGTCTCAGAGAGGCTATATGACGTCAGCAGGTTCTCCAATCAAAAATGCAGAATTTATTAAAAGGTTGATTGATGGCATACAGATGCCGAAAGAAATTGCTGTAGTTAAATGTGCAGCACATCGAAAAGGTGAGGATTTTATCACCAGAGGCAATGCTTATGCAGATGAAATTGCAAAATTTTGTGCAAGAAATGAATATGCACTCAATCGGGGGAAAAACAAGGATTATGGTTCAAGTTCATTGATGCTAACATCTGTTGTTGAGACATGGGAGGAAATTAGGGACTTGCAAAATGAAGCAGATGATGAGGAAAAAGACACATGGTTGAAAGCAGAATGTAGGCCACGAGATGAGGATGGAGTTTGGACTTACAAAGATGGCAGAGTAGTTTTACCAAATTGCATGATTGCTGACATGGCCAGAATGTATCATGGCCCTGGTCATATTGGAAGAGATTCTATGATTAGGCTTTTCAAAGAGACTTGGTTCAATACCAAATTTAGAACGATTGCAGAGTCTCTTTGCCAAAGGTGTTTGACTTGCCAACAAATGAACCCGAACAGGAAATCAGTTGTGGGAACGGGAATCATAGGTCGAGAGGGTGGCCCTTTTACCAGATTAAAGATGGATTTCATTGAGATGCCCATACACAACTGTTTGAAATATGTCTTGGTGATTGTATGTTTGTTTTCAAGATGGGTAGAAGCTTTTCCCACACGTCATTGTGATTCAATTACAGTGGCAAAGTTGCTTCTTCGAAAGATAATACCAAGGTATGGTTTCCCAGTCACTATTGAGAGTGATGGAGGGGGACATTTTGATAACAAACTGATGAAATTGATCTGTGAAGCATTACACATTGAGCAGAAAATACATTGTGCATACAGACCAGAGGCATCTGGAGTAGTTGAGCAGATTAATGGAACGATAAAGAACAGAATTGAAAAAATGTGCCTTGATACAGGTGTAAAGTGGACGGATGCTCTTCCACTTGTTCTGATGACTTTAAGAAGTACACCAGATAAAAAGACAGGTCTGAGTCCTCACGAAATCCTTATGGGCAGAGTCATGAGACAAGCTTTTGTACCAGTAGGAAAAGTGTTAAGCATTAATGACAGTGCGATTTTGGAATATTGTAAACGGCTGTCTGACGTAGTGACTTCTGTGTCTAATCAGGTGGGAACTGAAGTACAATCAAAAGACAAAGTGCAGACACATGATCTGAGACCTGGAGATTGGGTGAGAACAAAAGTTCACCGAAGAAGGAACTGCTTAGTCCCGAGGTGGCAGAAACCGAGGCAGGTGATTCTTGTAACAACGAATGCAGTGAAGTGTAGAGGATTGAAAAGGTGGATACATCCAAGTCACACTATTCCAATACCTACACCTGAAAACTCTGATGAAGAGAGTGATACAACAGATGATTCAGATTCTGAAGAGGAAGTAGAAAGAAATCCAGATATTGAAGATCGACAGAAAGGTCGACATCTGGAAAAACCATCTGTGAATGGAGATTTGATTGGGAAAGACTTGAAAATTATTGAAATAGATTCTGAAGATGAAGATAATCTCTTAGACAAAGAATCAGCAAAAGGAGATAAAGAAACAGGTGAAGAAAAAGAACCTGATCAAGATACAAGAAAAGAAAAAGAAACAACAGAGTCTGATCAAGTTCAGAAGCAAGACCAGGAGAGTATCGAAAGGCGGAAAACAAGCTCTGAAAGCAGGAACAAGAAGTCCGGATCTGGGAAGTTAAAGGTGATTGAACAATTGGAGGAAGGCGAATTACCGAGTACCAGTGATGGGAGAAGGAGTGCTGTTCCTAACGGAGTGAGACTGCCGATTAGAAAAGATCCTGGAATAACGATTGAAATTTCTGACAGTGATTCTGGAGAAAGTGATGAAGAGTGTCAGAGGGAAAGAGTGAAGAAAAGATCGTGGAAAACAGAATCTAATGTGTCTGAGCCAAAGAGAAAGATCTTGAGAAAAGGAGAAACCTGGCCAACTGAAAACGGAGGGTTGAGGGTCAGGCTAGTGAAGAGATCGAAGGAGCAGGTGAATGAGATAACGAGTCAGGAGGATCCTGAAAGGAAGGCTGAGAAAGGAAAGAAAATAGAAGTGATTTCTAGGAAGACAAAAAGAATTTTAAAGCCGAACCAGAAATACAAATCTCCTGAGTGGGCTTATTTAATAATCCCACCTGTAATTGAGATAAACAGTAGTAGTCAAGAAGAAGAAGTTGAGGAAATTAGTGACAACGATTGAAGTACTATCCTGTTAGAATTTAGGATTAAGTTTAGGTTTCTGTTCTTGGCATAAGGCTGAAGAAATTGTGTTAGGTGACACAAGGTTGAAGAAATTGTATTTAGTTGGAGAATAACTTGTGACGCAAGGTCGGAGAAAAATTGTTAGAGGATTAAAAAAAAAAAGATTTTTTAAAGGGGGGTGTTTAAATATTTTGAGAATTTTGAAAAAAATTGTTTTTTCTTCTTTTTGCAAAGCTTCTTAAAAAAAAAATAAAAGAAGAAAAGATGCCTTATGTAATGGCGCGTGGTACTTCAAAATGTTCCATTTTCAAGAAATGCTGTAAGATGACTCTGGTATGTGTGCTCATATTAATTCTGCTCTGGTTAGTTTTAGCTGTCATCTTTCCTTTCGGGATCGATAAGGAGAGGTACAAGGTCAAAATGACAAGCAAAGCTTCAGTTAGTCTAGACAAATATAGTGCAACACACAAAGCTAACAAGGTTATTGATCACAGACCAGATGTTCATCAGGACAGGTCTGTTGGTGATTTTTCTAGCAATACATTTTCAAGACTTTTGGGAGAGTACGTTAAGGTCATGGGTGTCAAAGAGTGCTATGTTTGCGTAAAGTTGCCTGCTTCTGTCTCTGAGGGAGTGACATACAATATGCTTCCTCTTACTTATGGCATAACCTGCAGTGTGATAGCTAGCTTATTTTTACCAAACTGGTCGTTTAGAGTATTATTATTCCAATTATGATGAGATTTTTGCTAACCTGAAAATAGAGGGTGCTTTAAATAAACATAAAAAAGCCAAACAGATGAGGGAATTCTTTTTAGTCACTAATGAACTCACTTATGAGTATGCTTATAGAAATAACCTAACTTTTATTGAGAGCTGAAGAAAAGACTTTCCTGAATCTTGTTTAAGCATGGGCGGATTTTGCGGATCCACGATTCACGAATTTGCGGATTCACGGATCGTGGATCCGCAAAATCCGCGGATTTAGCGGATCGGCGGATTTGGGGGCGTGGCTTCCATGCCAGGAGTGGACCATCGTGCCAGATTGAACCCTGCCCTTCGTATTTATTCAAGAAGACGCCACCGTTTTGTGCCATACCTCTACTCAACTGGAGTACTTTCTACTGGATGATCAGTAAGTGCTACCTCGTTGGGTAAATGTATAGTGCTTTTACTACACTACAGCTGCTTAAAGTGGCAGAGAGTTGTCTACAGCGGCCAGGTGTGTGGTACTATGCAATCGCGCCGAAGGGCGCAGGGGTCCCTTGAGTGATCTGCCCATCATAGTGGGTAAATGGCGGGAAGACGGTGCACACCGCGAGTGTGTGGGCGGGGCCAAACGGACGGCGCTTCCATGCGAGTGCACATGGCTCTTGTGTGTATACAAGGTCAGAGACTGATCAGAGCAGCAGATATAGAGACAGAAGCCCCTGGCCACATAACAGCACGGGGATTGCGCTCGTGAAGGTCAAAGATGCAAAGGCCTTTGTCCAGCGTCACAGCTGATTTTCGACGGTATATTTGGGAAGAAGGCACACCTGCCCAGCCTCCACAACGGCATTCCTGGTCTGTAGTAATTAATTTACGATGGCGCCGGCAAGCTGCCAGCGCCATCCTAAGATAGTTACAAAATTAGCTTCAACAGGAAGCTCTAATAGATTAAATAAAGCAGGCGCTCGATGACCTGCTTTATCTTATCTATTAGAGCTTCCTGTTGAAGCTAATTTAG
This sequence comes from Lissotriton helveticus, assembly GCF_964261635.1. Taxonomy (NCBI): domain Eukaryota; kingdom Metazoa; phylum Chordata; class Amphibia; order Caudata; family Salamandridae; genus Lissotriton; species Lissotriton helveticus. The sequence continues at coordinate 532,350,928 of NC_136065.1, forward strand.
TAGCTATCTTAGGATGGCGCTGGCAGCTTGCCGGCGCCATCGTAAATTAGTTACAACAGACCAGGAATGGTTGAACTTTTGCCCCCGGAATCCGCCGCTTGCGGATTGCGAATTTTCGGCAAATTTGCGAGAGTTCGCGGATCGCGAATTTACCGAAAATTCGCAAAATCCGCGATCGGAGCGGATTTAGCTCTCATGCTTAATCCTGTTGAGGAGAGAAGGGCGATTTACAAAAGAAATGAGATGGTCAAACAGACCAAATCCAAGTTTTGGCAAAAGGAGGATGCTAAGCTTAATGGCAAATCTTTTGATAATGTTGCAATTCACATAGACAAACCAATTCGTGGCAAGCTTTGCATTAGGAGAGACAATACCCTTTTTGATAATTATTTTGTAGGAGCTAGCAATTGTGAGGATACTTATCAAATCATGGGGGGTTGGGGATTCAAAGGTGGCACAGATCCAATTTTTCCTGGGATTTATTTTATCTGTGGAGACAAAGCTTATTATAACCTCCCGGACCACTGGTACGGGACATGTTTTGTTGGACTTGTTTTTCCAAAGATTTTTCATGTTGACAGGAATGATGAAGGTTCTTTTGAAATCAGTAGCCATGCAAATAGGTATAGGAGGGAAAGTTTCTCAGAAATTTTGGGAGACATCTTTGAAGCAGTAATACCTTTAGTAGGTATAACCCTGAATGCAGGAAGAATCAGAAAATTGTCCACAATTGTTGACAGATTGTCCACTGACACAGCAGGTGGTTTTCAGTTACTGGATGTTGAGGTTATTGCGGTTAGATCGATGGTGATGCAAAATCGCCTTGCTTTAGACATACTCCTAGCAAAAGAGGGAGGAGTCTGTGGCATTTTACATGTACAGCACTGCTGTACTTACATTCCAGATGAGAGTAAGAATATTGAAATGTACATTAGAAACATCACAGAGATGCACTCAGAAATAGTCCCTTCAGAAGAGGATGATTTTTCAGAACGTCTTTCAAAAAGATTCCAAGCAATCAAAACCTGGTTTCAAGAAATTGGTGGTTCAGTTCTTGGCAAGATTCTAACACCTTTGTTTGTGATAATTTTTGTGATAGTTTTGACAAAGATCAGTTGCATGTTACACAAGAGAAAGAAGCACATGAGGGAAAAGAGAAGAATTTACAAAGTCAAAAAGGAGCAGGAGAGGGAAATAGAGCTTGAGGAGTTGCGCAGAGCTCAATATGACAGTTGCAAAGATTTCGCTGAAACGAGTCTTTAGAAAATACTAACACTGTGAAGTTGAACCATTTTCGTTTGAGATAAAATTTTCTAAATTGTTGGGTGTGGTGTGGTGATTGGTTAATCACCAGATGAGGGAGTTGATGGAGCGAGATTTGGAAATAATTTTATTTCAACTCGTGAAGTCATACTTCCATAATATGAAATAATTCTATTAACGTTTTGTGCTGTGTATGTATTAATTCAACCTAGTTTTAAGTTACAATACACGTGAATACATATGGGGTATTAACATGTGTGCTCATAAATGTGCAGTATGTTGCATTTTCTTTGTTTGTGAAAAATAATAAATTAATCGTGTCTATTGTAATGTCAGAAATTCACTGCAGCTGTTTAGAATAAATGGCATGTGCTTATTTTGCTTCCCTGTCTATGTAGTGTCACTCTATTCTATATAGGTGCCTAAAGAATCCTGCTGGATTAATAGAAGAATGTTAGATATAAAATGCTGCTTTATTTGTTTGCTTACAGCTAGGTAATTTAGACTAATGGGTTAATTATTAGAAATGGAGGGAGGCAACAGAATGAACTATATTACTCGCATTAATTATTCTTTTGTGTTTGTTTATATGATAGTTAATGAAAAAGGTTTTGGGCCTAGTGAATTTCCGTGCTTGCAAAAATCTGCTGGGAGCCAGAGAAAGAGTCCATGATGGCAACAGTTTTCACCGGTCTGAAAAGTTTGTCGTGCTGAGATGACATTCTCTTAGCTAAACAAGGCCAAGGCCAGGAACCGGCAAAAGGCTTGTGGCAACCACCTATCCGAGGAAGCCAAAAACTATATTTCGCAAAGAATGTTGCGAACTGGAGGAAACAGCGTTGTTCGAAAACTATCGACAATGGTCTCTAAGAACGTTGACGGAACTGTGATTCTAAAATATGGTGACATGTTGCTTGTCACTTTTGAACCAATGGGACTCCATTTTCAGCAGAAAAGAATACACTTTTTAGATCAGCTTAGCGTAGAAAGGTATAAAAACTCTTGCCCCGTGGAAGAGTTACGCTTCTCTTTGCGGACCTTTGATGAGGATGTCGTGCTGATGAACATTCTTGGAATACGTAAGAACCCTCAAAACTTTTATTCTTATTTCTTCATTATAGTTAGCATTAGTTAGGGACTTAGGTTTTGAAAATGCCGAACTAATAATTTTCAATTGCAATAATATTTTTGATTCATAATAAAATTGCCATAACCATTTGCAATGATTCAAATAAAAATGCTTTAATAAAAAATTCTAATACATTTCCAAATGAGTAGCTAATAAAAATCTTACTTTGGAAAACAAGCTGGTCTTGTTATTTTCATGGGTATAGGTTATTCATAGCTAGATCTTATCGCCACAGTGGCTTAATTAGCTTGTAGGTTTGTGAAATATGATGAATTCATTTACCATGGTTGTATATAAATGTATATAATTTTGTGAATAGGTTAATTAGGTCGCATGATTCAGTTGGTTATAATATGTCATGTTAGATTTATGGACCTTATGAGTGTTTATTATTGATAGTGTATATAGTGGAGTTGGGTAGCGTTGCTTATGACATATTTCCTATAGCCCGCTGGATCAGATGCACAGGGACAAAAGTTTATAAGAGAGCACAAAATAAAATAAAAGTGTAGGGAAAGGAAGCAAAGACGGTGTGCTTATTACCCATGTACCCTTATATACAAAATAAATATATTCAGGAAGCCTGAAGTGAACGTTCCTAGATACAAGTCACAATGCCATTACAAAAGATAATAATAAAACTGTCTATGCCTACAAAAATAGGGGGGGGGGGTTCTAGTAGCAGAGGGGAAAAGGGAAAGCCATGCTTAGTACCGGCAGAATGAAGAAAAACCAAACAAACATCCGCCCGATCGGGAATGTAAATAACAGGTTAGAGGCGCATATAATGGGCTTACCTTGGACTGGCAGTCTGAGCGTAACGGCACTTCTCGAAGCGAAAGGAAAGATGATCCCAAGCTCCTTTTATCTGGCAACTCAAGCACGCAAAAGCCTTAATTGACAAGGCAAGGAAAAACAGACTGCATTGGCACAAGGCAAGGTGAAGGAATGATCAGCGTGCAGTTCCTGACCTGCTTTCCTTGACTAGCTGAGGGGAGACGTCAGATGTTCCCGCGGTAGGTATCTAAGCAACCAGCTGGTAAACAAAATGAATAATGCAAAAAGGGAAACAGTACTACAAGCCACAAGTTTGTGTGTTGCATATAAATAAGACTTGAGAGATGTCGTCATCGTAGTGGGATTAGTAAACGGAGTGCATGATGTAAAGGTTAGTAACTGGAGTGCATATTGTCCAGGTTGGGTAGAAAAACGAGCAAAAAAGCCAACGCCGGGTCCTATATTTTTAAATAAATTAGGAGTGTAAAACCCTGGTTCAGCGGCTCCTTACATGAGACTATCCTCCGCCCTTGTAAAAGTATTAGAATACGTGCAAGGGGCCCGTTCTAGGTGGGAAAAAGCAAACTTAGGCACAGTGATGTGTGGACTATACCTCGGTTAGGCAGTTTACATAATGAGTAATAAACATGTGGAATAACCTAATAACAGTCCCATAATAAAAATGGAATTGAAAATTAAGGAATACGACGCATGGAGGGACATAGCAAGTAAAGCTGGAAGTACCAAGACCTAAGAGGTCATAGTGACCACCCGATCTTACAGGGTGCGTGGCTCATAAGTAAGCCACCGCCTAGGAACAGTCATGTTAAAATAAAAATGCCCCCCTTCAAGTTACGAATGAGCAGTGCAAAAAATAAGTATACCAATGGTTAGACAAGGTATAAGCCCTAAAGGAAGGTCAAAATCATAAGTGCCTGGGGAATGCATAAAATGAATCCCAAGGAAAATGGGGGGCACAGCGGAGTGTTAGCTAACAAGTGCACCACCTCCAAGACACAGCCATGCCAAAGTATGGATACCTTTGTCATGTAATATGGGATAAGCAGTAAGGAGGGCTGAAGCAATGAAGCTATCTAGACAGAGCACAAGCCCAGGGTGAGGGGAAAAGAAATCATGAGCACCTAAGGTATGTGGAAAATAGACGCATGGTGTTGTCAGTGTGTCATGTTAGTTTAAAAATAATACAATTCATAATCAGAGTTGTGACCTTTGGCCACTGCTTGGAGTCTACAAATCCATTTAGATTCCATTTGACGCAGTGTTAGCTACCTGTTACCATGTTCGGTGGCACATGATCAATGCCACAGAATCTGAATGTGTTGTTCCCCATGTGTGCATTACGGTAGTGTTCTGTCATGGGGTATCTTGTGTCGTCATTGAGGAGCGCGCAGCGATGTTTCTGTATCCTTTTCTTAAGGTTGCACGCTGTGCTACCCGCATAAATCATTCCATATGGACATTCTAGGATGTACACTACATACTGGGTATTGCAGTTAATGAAGTATTACTATTTGATTACGTATTTTTTGGTGGTGTTATAATAAAAGTCCTTGCGTCTGTTAATGCCATATGGGCGGACATTACAGGTTGTGCAGGTGAAAAACCCTTCAGGCGCAGAGGGTAACCATGTGTCAGGGGCCTTTGTGGTGACATTACTGGGGCAGAGTGTTCTCCTTAATGTTCGGCCCCTTCTGTACACAAGCGAAGGATTCTGGCTGATGAACGGCCGTAATTTGGGAATATCCCAAAGTAGGTGCCAGTGTTTCTTGAAGCCTGAAATATTCTTGCTGTCTCTTATGTATGCAGGGAGGTTAATGACATGTTTCTGCAGGGTTAGATCAAAAAATTCTATCCGTCGGCGAACCCACCCCTGAAATGATGGGTCTTCCTTGTGGAAACCTGCCTTCCTTATGCACCTTAGGCAATATGTAGATGCATGGAAATCTAACATTTTCAACATAGAGGTATCCATACTTATCATCAGTAACTAAGCATTCGTCCCTCCATTCAGTGAGTCTCCCATTGATGGTGGTTTGCAATTCTGGCATGGGGTGTGGCGAATTTGTGCATAACATACATGGTCATCAAGTTGTCTCGAAATTTCACCCATGTAATCGTTGGTGGCCATGACCACCACATTCCCCCCCTTATCAACTTCCCTTATCACAATGCTGGTGTCATTCTGTAGTCTGGTTAGGGCATTTCTTTCAGCTTTAGAGAGGTTGTGTCGTGGGTGGGGAGTATATTTGGAGTGGTTATCAAGTTTGTATAATTTCTCCGTTAATAATGTTCCAAACTTGTCAATGTTCGAGTGGTATTCCACCTGAGGAGGGAATTTGGATTTACATCAGAGACCACTATCAGTGGTAGTGCTTTCAGTGATATCCAAATCAAGGAGCAAGGTGTGCATGCCTATAGCATCATCATTTTCGATGGGAAGGAGTGTTTGTACCTGTCTTATATCTTCCATAGTTCTATCAGGTCCCATAACATTAGGCACATTAGACACAACAGGCGCATCAAGTCCCATAACATTAGGCACATTACACACAACAGGCGGAATTTGCGATGCAAAGAATTCTTTGAATTTCAACACATGGAGAAATTTAAACAGATCAATATGCACATCTGTCAGATCCCCAAAGTGAGTAGGGCAGAAGCCTAATCCCTTCTTTACGATGGAGCACTCATCTGTGTCTAATTCTCTTTCAGAAAAATTGATGATATTTAACTCCTGCTGTGTCACCTGTTGGCTAACTACACCAGTGGTACCTCCCGTGGTATGTGCCCTGGCTGTCCCCACACTAGTGGTCTGACTCAATTTTTCTTGGGGCGTAATGCCATAGGGTGGGTATCTCCTTTTCCTCCTTGACCGCCCCCTCTCTTTGTTTTCTTGCACCCTTTTTTGGTTGTCTCTCCCCTATTTTCAATCTTTCCAGTTCTTTCTGGAAGCTGGTTACTCCTTCCCCTAAAGAGACTCGCGGAGTTGACTGGTTGGAAGTAACGCTCTCGGTAGAGGCCAGTGATATATTACTATTGTCCTCGCTATTACTGGGATTATCATATTTTCTGGAGAAGGTGCAAATCCTACCATCCCTATAGTCCCTGTCATCTCTCCCTATTTTGTGCATTTTCTTATCCCTTAGATACTGTTGATGTTCCTCTATCACTTTGTTAAGAATAGTGTACATTTTTTCAATAAGGTCCTTACAGTCCATAGCCTCAATTTGTTTTTCAAGTTCATCAATCTCCGCCTGTAGTTCCAATCCTTTCTTACTTGTGTGCTTGATCTGAATGCGCATCATAGTACAAGATGTGCCCTCGAGGTTATTTTCCCATTCACCCAAGAGGTCCACACGCAAATCCTCAAAAGTCGGGAAGATCAAAATGCGGCGGCCTGTCGGTATTTTGTTATTGTCCATGTATTGCGGTAATGTCACGCCATCCCACCAACGGGCAAGTTCTTGCTTTTTAACCCTCTCAAGTTTGATGAAATATGCTTGTAGGCCAGTACTTTCTTGTACATTAGAAACTAACCCTGGGCGGTGAACTACGCTCCGCTCGCGGAGTTTGCGAAGTTTCGGCACCTTCGCGCTTCGCAGTGAACGTGAAGTTGTCGAATACTTTGCAATCTACAGCATAGCGTAGTTGTTTTCTTCCTCACACACTCAAAAGCGTTCTCGTGTGCGCTGTAACGACTTACCGTGGTTCTGCGTTTGCCTACTCGATTTTCTCTCCCGGTCGCGTGTGCCACGAGGTTTGGAATCCGGCCGCGCAATCCCACGACACTGTGCGAACGCGATCAAGTCATTTGGACGTGCGATCACGTCATTCGGACGCGAGATCTTCCATACGGCGAAGTGTTGGTAAGATCGCGGTTCCAAACACGCAGAAACTACAATCTGGCTCAGAATATCTCTCGAGCATGATAAAACCTTCTCGAAAATGATAATTTTGCTCAGAAAAAACCCTCAGATGTGATTTGGCTGCAGTCTTTTGTGCAACGAGTCCTCTTTTTTTTCTACTCTTTTTTCAAGAGGAAGGAAGTGCCCCTGAGTCCCCAACTTCCTGTTCCCGTCCAGCAGGCTCCTCCCAGTGCTTTGTCCATGTGCTGTTTACTTTCATTTGGATTTGGAGCTGGAAGGATAACTTTTTGTGTATGTCTGCTGCATCATATCATTGGATTGGATTTATTGAGGACTTTTGGATTTGAAATTTTATTTTACAAGTAAGTTTGAGAATTGGTGGTCATGTTTGTTTGATTTGGGATTTTTTTACCTACAGTTTTCTGGGTTTTTCAATCCTTGTTAAAAATTATTGTTGAGGGAGGCCTGTACTTTCATAAGGGGCCAAGTTGTATTTCTTTAAATTTTCATCCAGAGGTACCCATGGGTCCAACCATGTTTCTGTGGTGTCTGTTGAATTTCAAGTTTTTAAACATCATGGATGGCATTGGATTCAATTGCAAACTTTGTTTTTTGGAGTGGAATTTCAGTTTTTGGGTGTGTGTTAATTAAATATCGGCTTTTCAGCCAATAGGTAACCCTAGGAGTTCATATAGTTAGTGTAGGCCTGCTTGAGTTCACTGTATGTACTTTCTGTGGGTGGCCTGGCCTTGTGGTGGCGGCCATTTTGTGGGATCAGCCACTGTGCTTTTGCCATAGGCCTCCAAGCTTGTGGCCTACACTGCAAGTAGGCGCAGAGGTACTACTTAAGTCATCATGGGTGCATGAAAGTTAAACAACTGTTTTTGTGGTGTTTGTTTAATTTGTAACATCATGTATGGCATGGATGGCTTTGGATTGATTTGCAAAATGTGTTTTTTGGGGTGGAATTTCAGGTTTTGGGTGTGTGTTAAATAATAGGGCTTTTTCTGCCAGTAGGTAATCCTAGGAATTCAGCTCGCATATTTTTGGTAACTTTGCACAGGGGGACAAATCGACATTACAGTTTTTGACTATTAATTTATAAAACCTAGCGCGTAAATCGTTATATGACACTGGCCCTATTTGATATCACTTCCATTCTTGTTAGCACTGAGAAACAGAGGGTTGAGCGCTGTTAAGAGAAAGTGTTTGAACAACGGATAAAGGGTCACCCGTAGGGATCGGGTTCATATAACATGGTCTATTAACTCTTGAATAATATATGGTGCGCATATATGTTTGTTTATAGAACATCTTATAGCATGGGAAACTAGACATTCCTGCATACTATGAATCTTGTATTTGTGTGATACAATGTGACCAGTACTAACCCTTGAGCATTACAGTGCATAAAAAGGGCTGTTAAAGAGCGTTTTCATATTATGAAAATCATGGTAGTTTGTAGGGGAGGTCCCAATAGTTATACTCATATTATTTATTCTTTTTAGACTTCCCTGATGAAGGCTTAGCGCCGAAATGCATTGGAAGGATTGATGTTATTCTATGATGATGTAAATGAAGATGTGAAAATTTATTCATATGAAAATTCATGAAACCTGACTTCAAGTATGAATAAAATACCTAGTCTGCCAGTAGGCCTAGAGTCCCAGACGTCATCATCGCGGGTGCTTGATGTAGCTGTTTCTATTTTGTCTGTTGAATTTAAACATCATTTAGGGCATGTGTGGCATTGGATTGAATTCCTAAATGTGGTGTTTGGGGTATAGTTAACGTTTTGGATGTGTGTTAATAAATGCCTTTGTTGTATGTGTTGTTGTTGTGTAACTTTCCAACCTTTTTAGCCATGAGGATTTTCTTTTTTGCATGAAAGCTCTGATGTGTAACAGGCATCCTCCTTTGTCTGGCCATATAGGGATATAGGCCTGCTTGAGGTAATTGTTTTATGGGCTTTACCCATGTGCCTGTGATTAGTGACCATGTGGCTGGGGGCCGTGGTGGTGGTAGTAGTTGTAGTGAGCTGTTTTGTTTTTGCCACATAGGCCTGTTTGTCTTTCCATTGTTCCTGTTGGCTTACTGTTTCTATCCCCATTGCTATCTGCTGCAGGTCACAGATGCTGCTTCCATCCGACATGATGCACAAATTAAGGATAAACAAGTTCCACTTCCACTACATTTGTATTTTAGTTCTTCGCGATTCTTACTCTTAATGAGTGTACCAACACTACTAGTAATTAAAATTAAAGCACAACAAATTACACATTTGACTGATGTTCTTCTGCCTTCTTTGCTTGTAGGTGCACAAAAGACTGAGGAGGAGGTGTCTGTCATCATTCATCGCCCGTTGTACTGCCAGACAGCCGGTGCTTCTGTTGTACGTGACGTGTGGTGTGACATGACCAGACATCTCTGCAACTTGCGCAACTGAGTGTTGCTGACATCTGAAGAAGATGGGCCCAAAAAAAGCAGGTACTAGGTCCTCCTAGAAAGTTGGTGAGAAGAAGAAAGAAGAACAGAAGAAGGAAGTGACCCTTAAGTCTGGTGTTGACCCCAAAACCTTTTTTGGGAAACCAAAAAATACGCCTGCAGCAGCGGTGTCTGAGGGCAAGCTGGGGGCAGCACCGCCGCATCAGTGGGCCCAACCCACCAACTCAGGCCCAAGCAGATGAGTGTGGAAGAGGTAGCCAACCTAATGGTGGAAAGCAGTGATGCTGAGCCTGACCTAAACTTATCGCTATCTCAAAGTAGTACACAATCAACGCATGAGGGAACACAGCAGATAAGTGGTGAACAACAACAACCGCAACCACTGCCCGCAATAGTAGTTGTTGTTCCTCCCGAAGTAGAGGCAGTTCAGGAAATTGAGCCTCAAGCAGAGCTAGAAGAAGAGGAAGCCGCTCTGCAGGAGATCTATTGTCTTCCAAATCCCCACCAAGGAAAAGGAGGGTTAGTCCATCGAGTTCTTCACCAAGCATCCCTTCTGATGATCTAGATCTCACTTGGGAGCCACAACAACCTGAGCATGAGAGGGAGACATATCCCAAGACCAGGCTAGGCAAAAGGAAGGTTCCAGAAAGCCTTAAGCTTATGGAGGACGATGTAGAACAGCAGGATAATGATGATGATGAGTCTGACCCAGTCATCACAAGCATCACTCCCGGCCCTGAGGACATGGAGACCAACATTTTCACCCTATCCAGAATGGCTGCAACTATTAGGGATGTACCACACATACCTCCAACACAGGCAACACCAGCACGACCTCCAGCTTCCATATTTACATTAGCAAAGTGCCGGCAGCATCCTACATCCAGCACAAGCACCACCTCAGCAGAAGTAGGTAGTGGTACTACTGCGCAGCCACATAGTCAAATTCAACACATACCCTCCAGTTAATCCAGCATTGGAAGTGGCACCTCTTGCAGGAGACAAAAGTTAAGCTCCCCAGTGTGGGACTTCTTTACGGTTAGCGTAAAGGAGGAGAACATATGCTCCATTTGTCATTCCTCTGTTAGTCGTGGTAAGCTTGGTACAAACTATGGTACCGGAGGCCAAATGACACATTCGAAAAAACACCATGCAATCAAGTGGGAGGACCACCATCGTAGCATAAAAACTGGAACCATTGATGTTGGTGGGGATAAACTAGTACAAGGTCCACTCACGGTTGAACAGGAAAAAGAAGAGGGAGACATTCTATCTGGTAGTGGTACACGAAGTAGCCCTGTCCCCAGCACTGCAGTGCTACAGCCCACATCCTCCGCATCAGCAACATCTCAGTGGCACAAGAGTAAGAGTCAGCTGGAGACACCAAGGAGTACTGCAATGCAAAGTGCTGCGTCGAGCCGAACAGAAAGAAATACCATGCAGCGTACCATTCTTAGCATGTTTACTAGGCAGGAGGTAAAGTACGAACGCAAACAACTAATAGCACGTTTGTACGATGCTAAGCTGGCTAAAATGTCAGCACTGGACCTTCTCCCTTTTTCTTTTGTTGAAGGGGTGGGTTTTCTGGAATTTGTGACAAGCATCTGCCCAAAATGGAAGGTTCCCGGACGCTACTATTTTGCCAGAGTTGCTGTTCCAGCACTACATCACGACGTGCTGGAATTGCTTGGAAAAGCCTTACATCAGAGTGCTGTTCATAGTATCCACCTGACAACAGACATGTGGACAAGTTGCCAAGCCACTGATTACATGTGCATCACTGCACACTGGATCTCTTTTTCAGGTGTTAGAGAAAAGCTATCTGCAGGCGTTGACACTGTTGACATTTTTAATGACACTCGCAGACATGCAACTGTAGCCAGGTTTGCTATGGAGAAATCTCATACTGCTGCAAACATTTTGGCTGAGTTTAACAGCAAGGTTTGGTTTTGTTGCCACGGACAATGGCAGTAATGTAGTTAAGGCCATTAAAGATGGTGGCTATTTTAGGGTCCTGTGTTTGGCACACTGCATTAACATTGTTGTTCAAGACTTTCTGAAAAATGAAAGCAAAGTCAGAAATTTTTTGACCACCTGCAGAAGAATATGCACACATTTCAACCATTCTTTTAAAGCCCAGAAGCAGCTAAGGGTCATTCAACGTGAGCATAAAATGCAGTCAAAGCACTCATCCAGGAGGTGTCAACAAGTTGGAACTCAACTTATTACAAGCTTGATTGTCTGTTTGAGCAGTACATACCACTTAATGCTTATGCCATGACAAGAAGATTAGCGGATTCTACTGTGAAAGCCATGACCATTGAGATGTGGCAATGGGACCTCATTATATGCCTGACACAGATACTACTTCCTTTTGAGGTCTTCACATGTGCAGTCAGCAGGGAGGACTGTACTATGGGCCAAGCTTTCCCATTGTTGTACATGCTAGAGCAACAGCTGAAGGAGGTGTCTGAAACATACGAAGGTGTAGAAGACAAAGTAGACACATGTTATTTGGCGAACGCCTTAGCCGTCCACTTCTCTGACAATGAAAGGATTCAAAATAAGATTGTGTCACATCGACATTACATTACTGCCACAATTTTGGATCCATGGTACAAATTATTTCTGAGCAGTAAAGCAGTAATTCCTTTTTCAGAAGGGGATGTGGCCAAGTGAAAAATTTTAATAGCTGAGGAAGCCACTGATTTAGAAAATGAACGGCTCTCAATTAGAGGCCTGCCAGTGCCAGAAAGTGAAGTGCAAGTTCTACAGGGCATCCAGAGTCAAGTTCTTCTTCAGAGCATGAGAGTATTGTGTTTGCTTCCCAGCAGGCACCAACACTACCAATAACATCAACAATAGCACCAACATGATCTGATTTATCACACACAGCAAAACAAATAGCTGCTTGGTTTCTACAGAAAGGGATGGGTAAGTCCGTTGCTGGTGCAAAGTCAAAAGAGGCCAAGAATCGGAGCACCCCTCAACATTGAGCAGATGGTCCAGGCCTATCTGGATGACACAACAGAGGTCTTCATGGAGCAAAGCCCATTGGCGTATTGGTCTGGGAAAAGAAGCCAATGGCCAGTGCTCAGCAGGCTGGCGATAAAGTATCCAGTTTGCCCTGTCACAAGTGTCTCTACGGAGCGTGTTTTCAGTGCTGCTGGTGCCATTGTAACTGTGAAAAGGACCAGTCTCTCGCCCAAAAGCGTGGAGAGGTTAACCATGATCAAAATGAATCAGCACTTCAGACCACCGGACTACAAAATACGTGAATCACAGCAAGAAGAGGAGAGGGACTACGAAGACATAAGTAGTGGGTTACATGACCTACTTCTGTCCGAAGCACCAGAATTTGATGACAAGCTCCTCTTCCCTGACAACTAGGCTTTCAAATTGTTACTTTCTCCCTTCCTTTATTTGTGTGTATATCTGTCGTTCTGGTTCAAATCAAACCGTAACAAATCCATAACCACCGTCTTTTATTTTTATTTACCTATTGGAGTTGCACGTCTGTGCATTTAACTGTCCACTCCACTCCACAGAGTCCTGCTCCATCTTCCTGACTCGCCCTAAATACATTTCCATCTTGCCAGACATTGGATGGAGATGGAGAATAATACAATAATGTAGCCTCTATCAGTCCCTCCATATTTAAACATACGTGACTATAACCATCTTCTGTTTTGTTTCCAATCCGAAACTCATCAGTCTTAAGGCTACCACCTCTGTCTGCAGGCATACACAACTCTTCACTGTCAGAACTTGAGCAGGCATCCAAAACTAAAGTAAACTCGTCATCACTTTCAGAAGGCTCAGCATCTCTTATCTGACAGCCAAAGTGAAGAGCAAAATGGGTATATGAATAATGAATGATGCCGTGCATTGTATTGGATGCTTGCTGACTCTGAGCAAATGTGCATGAAGTCGAACTATACTGGTAGTTAAAATAATAACAAAGTAAAAGTGACTCAAGTGATAGTCAATGTTTCCATGTTATTTAATAATAACCATTTGTACTCCTACTACTTCAGGTGCAGTCTGGACTTACTTAATCAGAGTCACTCACTACAGACTGAGTTGGTGTTGGTCTGTTGGATAACACGTACACGTACCACACCATGATGATGATGACCGTACTATCTTTGCATGCAGTCAGTCAGAGATGATTGACGGAATAACAGCATTTCAGGAAGTGGCATAAAAGGTAAACACAACCAATCAACATGAACCACAGCAGACCTAGGCTACATGTCTGTGCCGTGGTGGAGTCGAATAATGGTATGATGACTGACAGTGGCGCATTGATTTAGTCACTTGATTTGGAAAATGCCTGGCTGCTGTATATGCCTTTTGTCTGGCTCTGTTAAAAATTAAGGTAAATGGAGTTTGGGTCATGGCCCGGTGCCGTGGGCCTGTTCTGTGCTGGGTCCTGTCCTGTTGTTCTTGTAGATTAATGCTGTGTAAATAGTAGAGTAGACAATGACGAGATACAACTACACATTTGGACCTGGATAAAACAGTAACTTTAGTATCATATTCATCTTTTTAATAATTTGATTCCTTTTATCTCTTCATTCATTTTACGACTGTTTGACTATGTTTGCTAATTGCTCCCTACAACTATTTTTTTATTTTCTTTGCTAGCTTTTAGCCCGGTTGTTAGGAATTGGCCTAGAAGTCCTCTTTCTCCTACCATGTACACAACACCCATGTGACGGGCCGGGCGGGGTTAAAAGGGTTGTTTTCCCTGTTCCCGGTGCTCGTTATCTTGAATTGTGGTTCCTGGTTCGTGCTGGGAGCTGTTTGTTGTACCTTAGGATCCTTGCTGTATTCACGAGCTCGTGGCATTCCCCATTTTGTTGGCTCCTGTTAATCCCTGTAGAGTCTTGTTAAACCCAGACCCCCCCCCTAGCTCCCTCCTATTTTCTTGCTTCCCTCGACTTTCTGTTTGGTTTATTTGTGTTTGGGTCCCTGAGGATTAGTTGTTTGTTCGTCTTGTCTCTGTTGTGTGTTAGGTATCACATTCTTACTTTGGGGTGATTTTTATCCCGGCTGGGATTAAGAGGTGCTGGGGCTCCGGCGCTTCTTGTGGAACTCGGGTGATCCGGCTGGATTGTCCGGTTGTTCCTGCTGTTTGACTATTGGTCCCGGTGACGCAGACGCTGTTCCGCACTTCCGCCTCTTGTGCAGGCTGTCCATCTCTTTGTGCGGAGGCGGAGTGCTGGTTCAGGCGTTTCCGGGTATTGGAGAGCGCACAACGGAGCGTTTGTGTTGTGCTGCGAGTAGATCCTATTTTGCCCTGATTTTGGTCCTTATTCCAGGCGGCATGTTAGGACGTCACTAAAATCCACAGTTACAAGGAGGTTTTTTTAGTCGTTCTAACGACTTTTTCCTCCTTTATCATTGTCCCCCATTTGGTCTCTGGTTACCTGTGGCAATTATCCCTGCCGTCTAGCCCACCCTCCCTCCTTCTTTGATCCCGGACCTCTGATATTGCTCTCCTGCATGTTACTTGCTGGCTTTGGAATTATACTCCAGGACGGAGTACTCCACCCTGCGACTATTACAAGTAACGGTGGTAAGGAGGAGTGTTATAGGGTGGTGTGTGGGTGCATGAGGGGAGAAAGAGGGTTTCTTGTTTGTATTCATATTGCTGATATCTGCTTTTTGTGTGCAGACACTGTTCCAGACTGTTCCTTGTGATAAAGTACGTGGAGTGACGTGGTCCCTGCAGTAGGACCCTTCCCCTCGGAGAGAAGATCTGGGATTCCTTGTCTGTCCTTCCCTTATTCCCGCCCCCTGTCCCTTACTATTCTGTTGGCTCATGGTACTATTTATGGTATGCGCCACGGAGTGGTAGGTTCAGAGGAATGGGGCTATCTTCGCTCCTGCAGTGTATGGGCATAGCTGGTCAGGAACTAACAGAATAACGAGCCCACGTAATAATTGCACTGCCTGAGCGACGATGGATGAGGACGGGGGGGCTACGGCTGGTACTACTCCCACTTTGCAGGATGTCATGGGTGCTTTGACTGCCCTTCAAAGCCAGATCCATGATTTGCGACAAGAGAACGTGGCTATGAAGCAAGAGGTTGGGGCACTACTTAGTAGGGAAAGAGTACAGCTTAGGACTCCTCAGGCCCAGGTGATACACCCAGCCACTTTTCAATATTCTGGTGGGCAAGGGCAGGGAGCTAGTGGGGGGGTACCGGTGGCGGTTACCGTGAATACTCCGGTTCCGGTCCCTTTGGCACCACCTGAAAGATTTGTAGGGGATAGCGCCAAATTTGGCACATTCATGAACCAATGTCAACTGCACTTTATGTGCAAACCTACTGCTTTTCCTAATGATTCGGCCAAAGTGGCGTTCACGATCTCATACTTGGCTGGTACAGCGGCACAATGGGCTATACCTCTCGTAGACAGGGATGATCCGGTATTAACAAACTATCCTGCATTTAAGGAACTAATGCGTGGTTTGTTTGCAAAGCACGCCTTTATGCAGGCAAGTGACGCGGAATTGTTGAAGTTAAGACAAGGGCGCCAGGATTTATTGACATATATATCCACCTTTAATCGCTTGGTGTCAGAGACACATTGGCCCGAAGACAAGAGGACTTCTTTATTTTATCAGGGACTGTCCGAAGATCTGAAGGACATAGTCTCACAGGTCGTAGACCCCCCTACTGACTGTGCGGCTTTTATTGACCTCGTAGTTAAACTTAACCATCGCCTAGCAGAGAGACGGGGAGAGAAAAGCCGTTATCAGCCAAGGGGAGGGTTTGTGAGACCTGATCATAAGTCCTTGGGAGCAGGAGAGACAAAGAGTGTGTCTGAACCCATGGAGATAGGTGGAGTAAGGGGGCCTTTGTCCGATGAGGAGAAGAAACGAAGAAGAGAGATGGGACTTTGTTTGTACTGTGGCCAGGGGGGGCATTTTGCGAGGGAATGTCCCGTGAAACCCTCTGGAACCTCTTATGGAAAGAGAGTGGCCTGTTTGTATTATGAAGGGATGGATCAACAGTACAGTGTACTTGGAGCAGTAGATAGGGCCCCTAGGCACTTCATAATTAATGCTCATTTGGCGCTGTACAGCGGAAAAGTGCCGGTATCGGTTTTGTTGGATTCAGGGGCTACAGGCAATTTCCTTGACATTACGTTGGCTAAGAAATTGAATGTTCCATGTTGTGTAAAGGACCAGCCGGAACCTGTGCGGGCGATTGATGGCACTGAATTGACATCGGGTTCTATTACGAAAAGGACGGTGCCGTTGTGTCTGGTGTGCGAGAATGGGCATTCAGAGATGGTGTGTTTTGACCTCATTGATGCTCCCTCTTTCGGGATGGTTTTGGGTGTGCCGTGGCTGCAGGAGCACAATCCCAGGATAGATTGGGTACAAAGGCTAGTGTCTCTTGATTCCTCGTATTGTTTGAAGCACTGCTATAAGGATGCAGGTGAAAAGGAGTTGTCGTTGTCCTGTGCTGCCACTGGCATGGACACAGTGCCTTTGCAATATCAGGAGTTCAGGGAGGTATTTGATGTAGAAGAGGCGCAGGGTTTGCCCCCACATAGATCATTCGATTGTAAGATCGATCTTATTCCCGGGGCACCTCTTCCTTGTAGTAGGGTGTATGCTCTCTCTGAGCCGGAGGAGTTGCACTTGAAGGTGTATCTTGATGAGATGCTACGTCAGGGGTTTATTCGTCCATCGTGTTCGCCCGTTTCTTCGGCTATCTTTTTTATTCCGAAGAAGGAAGGCACTTTGCGGGCGTGTGTGGACTACCGCACGCTAAATAAAGCCACTGTCAAGAATAAATACCCGCTTCCACTCATCCCCGTGTTACTAGATCAGCTGCGCAGTGCAAGGGTGTTCACCAAGTTGGACTTGCGTGGCGCCTACCATCTGGTGCGTGTGCGAACTGGGGATGAGTGGAAAACTGCTTTTAAAACAAAATATGGCCTTTATGAATACTGTGTGATGCCGTTCGGGCTATGCAATGCGCCGGCGGCATTCCAGTATTTCATAAATGAGGTGTTGCGGGAGTTCCTGGATCGGAGCGTGATTGTGTATCTAGATGATATACTGATCTTTTCAGAGACAGTGGCCGAGCATCACCACCATGTGGTTCAGGTTTTGCGCAAGTTGCGGGAGCACCATCTTTACGCGAAACTGACAAAATGCCAGTTTAGTACTACTCAAGTAGAGTTTCTGGGATATGTGGTGTCTGCTGGAGGGGTGCGGATCGATCCGCGAAAGATCGAGGCCATTATCACCTGGCCTGTTCCAACGTCTGTGAAACATATACAGGTGTTGTTGGGGTTCGCCAATTTCTACAGGCATTTTATCTCGCACTTCTCTGATATTGTGGCTCCCCTGACACAGCTGCTACATAAAGGGGTATCCTTTGAGTGGTCTCCAGAGGCGCAGGGGGCGTTTCGGCGGTTGTTGGGGGCATTTACATCGGCACCCGTGTTGATCCATCCTGATCCGGCTCTACCCTTTTTTGTGGAGACGGATGCGTCTCTTTGTGCAGTAGGTGGAGTGCTGTCCCAGAGAGTGGCCGAGACAGGTTGTATGCACCCTATTGCCTACTTCTCTAAGACCCTACTGCCTGCAGAGCGCAATTATACTGTGGCTGAAAGGGAGCTATTAGCAGTTAAGTTGTCCTTTGAGGAATGGAGGCATTATCTGTGGGGGGCACGACACACCGTTACCATCTACACGGATCATAAGAATCTTGAGTTCTTCCGTTCGGCGCGAGCCTTGACGCCACGCCAAATGCGGTGGGTTCTTTTTTTTAATGAGTTTGACTTCATCATTACGTATAGACCAGCAGCGCAGCAGGTTAAATCTGACGCCTTGTCCCGTATCCATGTGGATCCCAAAGAGCTATCTCAGGAAAAAGAGAGTAGGCCTATGATATCTGAAGACAGGATTGTTGGGGCTGTGGAAAGCGAGACGTTTACTACATTAGTTAAGCGTCAACTGCGTGAGATGGATCTTACACCCTGGTTGACTTTGCCTCAGGCATCAGTTCGGGATGGATTGTTGTATTATGAGGATCGGTTGTTTGTACCCCCTGTTTTAAGGAGTCAGGTCATGGAGTGGTGTCATTCATCTGCCTTGGTGGCACACCCTGGGACCCCTAAGACTAAGGAGATGTGTACGAGATGGTTTTGGTGGGATTCATTGGCCAAGGATGTAAAGGGATATGTTGCGGCTTGTCCGGTATGTGCCATCAGTAAGCCTTCACATAGTAAACCATCGGGTTTGTTGCAGCCTCTGGAGGTTCCCCCTTCCCCTTGGCACACCATCAGTATGGATTTCGTGACCGATCTTCCGTCTGTTTCTGGGTTTACTGCTATATTGGTGGTGGTCGACTTGTTTACAAAAATGGCTCATTTCATTCCTCTTCCGAAGATCCCTACAGCCCGGGAAATGGCTTTGGTTTTTATGTCCTCCATTGTGCGAATCCATGGGTTGCCTTCTGCGGTCGTGACAGACAGGGGGGCTCAGTTTGTTTCACATTTTTGGAAGGAATTGTGTTCAGTGTTGCGGGTGGACGTCAGATTGTCATCCGCGTATCATCCACAATCTGACGGACAGACCGAACGCACCAATCAGACCATGGAACAGTACCTTCGGTGTTTAACGACATCACTGGCTTGTGATTGGGTTATGGCTCTTCCTATTGCTGAGTTCGCGTATAACAACAGTCAGCACTCGGCCTTGGGGATGACACCCTTTTACTGTTCATTAGGTTATCATCCCAGGGCGGTGGCAATTCAGCCTACGGGACGTGTGCCAGCCATAGATGATGTTTGTGACCGTCTGGGCAAGATATGGGCGATTGCCCGGGAGCAGTTGTTGACAGCTAAGGCTGCTATGAAGTTGCAGGCGGACAAACATCGTGTCCCTGCACCTGGGTATCAAGTTGGAGACCAGGTATGGGTAGCAACGAAGAACTTGAGGCTTGGGGGATCCCGTAAATTACAACCTAGGTATGCAGGACCGTTCCCGATCATACAGATTATAAATCCTGTTGCCATGAAATTAGATCTGCCCGGAGATTATATGGTTCATCCAGTATTTCATACGTCCCTGTTGAAGCCCTATATACCATCTTCACAGGTCATACCACCTCCTCCCCCTGTAATAGTGGACGGACAGAAAGAGTACGAGGTTCGGGCTATCCTGGATTCGGAAAGGCGAAAGGGGCGTCTTTTCTATTTGATAGACTGGAAAGGGTATGCCCCCGAGGACCGTACATGGGAGCCGGCTGGGGGAGTGCACTCTCCTCGCCTGATCCGTATGTTCCATCGGCAACATCCGTCTAAGCCCTGCCCTGTGGGGAGGATCGTTGGGAGGGGGTACTGTTAGGAATTGGCCTAGAAGTCCTCTTTCTCCTACCATGTACACAACACCCATGTGACGGGCCGGGCGGGGTTAAAAGGGTTGTTTTCCCTGTTCCCGGTGCTCGTTATCTTGAATTGTGGTTCCTGGTTCGTGCTGGGAGCTGTTTGTTGTACCTTAGGATCCTTGCTGTATTCACGAGCTTGTGGCATTCCCCATTTTGTTGGCTCCTGTTAATCCCTGTAGAGTCTTGTTAAACCCAGACCCCCCCCCTAGCTCCCTCCTATTTTCTTGCTTCCCTCGACTTTCTGTTTGGTTTATTTGTGTTTGGGTCCCTGAGGATTAGTTGTTTGTTCGTCTTGTCTCTGTTGTGTGTTAGGTATCACATTCTTACTTTGGGGTGATTTTTATCCCGGCTGGGATTAAGAGGTGCTGGGGCTCCGGCGCTTCTTGTGGAACTCGGGTGATCCGGCTGGATTGTCCGGTTGTTCCTGCTGTTTGACTATTGGTCCCGGTGACGCAGACGCTGTTCCGCACTTCCGCCTCTTGTGCAGGCTGTCCATCTCTTTGTGCGGAGGCGGAGTGCTGGTTCAGGCGTTTCCGGGTATTGGAGAGCGCACAACGGAGCGTTTGTGTTGTGCTGCGAGTAGATCCTATTTTGCCCTGATTTTGGTCCTTATTCCAGGCGGCATGTTAGGACGTCACTAAAATCCACAGTTACAAGGAGGTTTTTTTAGTCGTTCTAACGACTTTTTCCTCCTTTATCATTGTCCCCCATTTGGTCTCTGGTTACCTGTGGCAATTATCCCTGCCGTCTAGCCCACCCTCCCTCCTTCTTTGATCCCGGACCTCTGATATTGCTCTCCTGCATGTTACTTGCTGGCTTTGGAATTATACTCCAGGACGGAGTACTCCACCCTGCGACTATTACAAGTAACGGTGGTAAGGAGGAGTGTTATAGGGTGGTGTGTGGGTGCATGAGGGGAGAAAGAGGGTTTCTTGTTTGTATTCATATTGCTGATATCTGCTTTTTGTGTGCAGACACTGTTCCAGACTGTTCCTTGTGATAAAGTACGTGGAGTGACGTGGTCCCTGCAGTAGGACCCTTCCCCTCGGAGAGAAGATCTGGGATTCCTTGTCTGTCCTTCCCTTATTCCCGCCCCCTGTCCCTTACTATTCTGTTGGCTCATGGTACTATTTATGGTATGCGCCACGGAGTGGTAGGTTCAGAGGAACGGGGCTATCTTCGCTCCTGCAGTGTATGGGCATAGCTGGTCAGGAACTAACACCGGTACAGCAGGTAATTAGGGTTTCTCTGAGGGCATTCAGCCAAGGCAAATTTCATATAATACTACTTCCCTGTACTGTCTAATTGTGTAGTAGTAGTAAGTACTACTCATTAACCATAAAGTTATCTTCATAATGAATGCATTTGATATTTCTCCCTTTATAGATTTACTGGATAGTGGATCATCGTCGTCTTTAAATATTGTTTTCCTTCTGTTGTCTCCATGCGTACTGTTATTCTTTGTCAAACCTTTCCCCAAACCCCCCTTCCCATCCATTCATTAAACCCTAACCCTCTTTCCCCGGGCTGTGTGATTTTAAATTGAGGTGTGATGTGACTACATTAAATCTACACCAACAATTGATCACACGCTTGCTGGGGCAGATGTGGTGAAACCAACACTAATTAAATGTCAAAGAGGCAGGGCGAGGATCTTCTTCTGCTTGCCCACCCATGCTCAGCCTATGTACAAGCCAGTTAATTTTCCAAAGGGACCCTCCTAATACATCATAATTAATTGCCGGCATTGATTGGATTTACAGCATTAAAGTTCACGAGTTAGGATTGTGTTAAGTCACTCCTTCGACACAACTACAGTTTAACTTCTTAGCTTCTTGTACTAGGCTGTCCCCGCCACCATTGTTTTCTTTTAGTTTAGCAGTTGCAATATTGTTTGTTTAGCAGTCTTATGTACTGTACTTTTCTACTACTCTCACAGTTTCTCACAGGCAAGTGACTGTCTCTTTTTTCACTCTATGCTATGGTTCTGGGCCTAGTTTTCTATCCACCTTTAATCTTTGCAATCTTTACTTATTTTCAAATGCTGGTGCCAGTGTCTACTACTACCACCACAACCATGGCATCTTCTCCATTCTCTTGGGAAACCATGCAGCCATTGCTGTACTGAACTTAATCCTCATCAATCACAGGTAGGATAAGTTTGCTGGGAGGTATAATGAACTAGGAGGAGTGACTGGTAGTACTAGCAGGACAAATATAACTCAGTGCGGCATACTGCATCTCTCTGTTTGAATGTTACAAAATTGGCAGATTATTTAAATCAAACACTGGCTGCTGCCCTGCATCTGCAAGTAAACCTTGTGACGTACATAAATTCATGAAACAGTAACCCCCCACAAAACATTAACATCGTATGTGTAAGTATAAATAAATAACATTTATTTTCATAACAAAAATAGACTATCCCACACCTCACCCACCCCTCTCCCTAACCCCAACCAAGTCCAACCAATGTCCAAAAAATAAGAAACCCCAACACCCAATTACCACCCACTAACAAAAGTACTAAAACAGGGGCAAATTAACAGGGTCTATCTACAATCGGCGGGCTTTCAGGTGTTTGTCCACGAGGATTTTTACGCGCTCCTCTAATTGGTCCTCCAGCTGTGGCATCCGGAGGAGAAGTTGCTGGTGAAATGCACGGCACTCACATTTGCATCCATGTGGGGGGGCAGCAGGTGTTGAAAAATGGCAGCGGGGAGCGTCTGCCTGATCGTGGCGCCGTATTCCTGCAGGCGGGTCCTGGATGGGGCCCGGGGCATTGGAAGAGGCAGCAGCTGCTGCCGCCGCCTCCTCCTCCCCCTTCTCTGTCTGAGCCACCAGCCGGCCGTATTCCTCACAGATGGCCTGCAGTTTCCGTTGCCGGGCCCTGGCTGCCAACTCCTTCCGTGTTGGTTTTTGGGAAGGAGGATCTATAAAGAAAGAAACAGAATTTTAACCAAAACTCTTAGCAAAACAGTAACACAAAATTAATTCAACACACAGTGGCACAGTAGCACTAGCAAGCGCAGTACATAACATTTGTGGTAAGTATCTTTCCTCCTGCTTCCCTGGCCTCTAACTAACATTTGTTGGAGTTTGTTTCCGGCATTATACTTGCCCTAGTACTATGGATGGACTCCAGTACACAGAAAAACACCAGTCTTCCTCTTATCTCTAGTATAGATAAATTACATAACCTTGTTGTAGGCTGTAGCCGGCAAGCCAGCTCAGTCAGCTAAGCTTGCGTCCAAAACCAACATATAAGTCAAGACGCAGACGCCTGTTACTTTTATTTACTAAGCTGCAGGTGGGGAAGCTCGTATATTTTTCAGTTGCGGGTGGCACTGGCCATACTATCTCTGTTACATGAAGGGCAATTGCTCAATTTCACTTTCACTGTGCCCTGGCGACTACAAAAAGGCAGATTAATAATAATATAGTATACTCCTGATCCAATGATCATTACTTATATGGAACGACATATCAGTCCGGTAGCGGTCAGAGGTTGGAGTGCTGACGGGCGGTGACGTGGGGAGGGGCAGGGTGGGGGGGCAAACTATGGGTTGCAGACAATTACTGGTAAGGAAACATATAAATAAATAAAACAAATGTTGTTGTGCGCACTACATTCAGAATCCATAGTTTACCACCCCCCCACCCTGCCCCTCCCACACCCCACATCACCACCCGCCAGCACTCCCACCACAGACTGCTAATGCATAAGGTACTTTGTTCATTGATTGTGTAACCAACAGGTAGGCCACCCTCTGCAGGCTGGCTGAGCTGACACAATCGAAAAAAAATTAACATAGGTAGGAAGTGGTCATTGGAGTCAGAGGAAGGTGCTTGATAATATATGTAATATATGATGTACTTGCAAACTACTGAGTTATCAACTGTTTTCTGAAATGAAATCCTACTTTTATATAATATATGATAACCCTCTGCTTTGCTCTGGCACAGTTTCTTTTACATTCTCTTCAAAGTAAGACTCTAGTCTGCATCCGGTGACCGTCTCCACCTATGAGGAATACATCCAGGGGGCATCCATCCATTAAAAGTAAATGTCTATCATTCTTTTGTTATATATATCGCTTAACAAACCTTAGCTGGTTTCACTTTCACCAACAACCACCCGTGCGTCCACTCCTTCCTTCCTTGCCTTGGCTTTGGGTTTGACATAAACACCGCTGATGATTCTTGCTATCCACTATCCACCCATATTGTGTCGCCCACCCAGGCAGGCATCTTCTTTCACCTTTCACCTTCCACCCATCCTTCAACAACTCATGCATCTGATTCCTATCAGCCACCTGCATGCTGCTTCCAAAGTATCCTTCTCTGCTAGTCGTATTACATCTCTTGCCGTCCTTCCTCCTTCCACCCTTGTTCTTTCCCTTTTTGTTCAACACATCCATCAAGGTCATCTGATCTGACTTTTAGTCTTTTCCATACCTTTCACAGCTGAGTTGGAGTCTGATAGAAGAGGCCTTTGTTTACTCAACCCACGTTGGTAATGGTATTGCTAATGCATCGGTAATGCTAAGTAAAGGGTGTCTTCTTCAACCGTTGTATATTGTTCAGTACAACTTCAAGTTCATACTTACTTAATAAGTCTCACAGTAAAGTGAGTGAAATGTTCCCCTTCCAGCTAGTAATGCCAATAAGTAATGAATATAACTTACCACCGCCCACCGCTGCTGTTTCCTCCCCCACTGGTGCTCCTGCAGGTGCTGCATCTCCTGCCCCCTCCTGAATGGCAGCATTGGCATCGCCGCTGGCCCCGCCGGCACTAGTGGTTGGTACTAGTAGTGCACCTATAAAAAAAGTACACCTTTTTAGATGCCTGTACACCCCCCCCCTATTTTACTTGTTTTCACCAGGAAGGAAGATAAAAAAACAGTTAAATCATCACTAGCCCAAATTGCGTACTACAGTAGAGTCAGTAGACTGACATTAGTAGTATTATTATATGGTCCCTAGGGTCATCTCATCTCATCTCTACTCCTACTCTACTCTTTGGAGAGTTAGCCTGAGCCATGTAACCATTTTAGATTCATGTCTACTCTTTTGTGAATGTTACCTCGCAGCTTGTTGAGCAGTAAGACGCCTTTGAGGCCACATGAGTGTTGCATACAAGTGAAGAGGTAGAAAAACAAGCCACTTTTTTTTATAGAGTTCGGTTAGTCCCTATTGCTTAGTCATAATGTTACACTTTATGGCATGACTGCAAACAGCATGCATAATTGTATTATACTGTCTAACCTGCCCCATTGTTCTCATAATAGGTAGAAGATTCCCTTCTACGAATCAGAGATTTGCAAAGCTTACGAAAGAAGCATGTAACCAGTATACGTTTAATGGTGAGGGGTCTCCCAGAATTCACACAGATCTCTATCATGCACTAGTTGTACAAATGTTTAGTGTTTTAATCTTCTTTATTTTGCATGTTGGAGCTGGATGTAATTTCATGGAACAACTTACAAAGCTTGTTATTATTTGAAATAAATAAACCTTTTGAACTTACACATAGACTCTGTGGTATATTTGGTGTGATGTTGTGGACTTACACGAGTGAGTGAGCGAAAGGGTGTTATGTTCTGGTTGTGTAATAAAATCATTGGGTATCTTCGTGTGGGGGTTCGGGGCATAATGACTAATGAGACACTATAGCTAGTCAGTCAGGGAATTGTGGGTTCTGAGATCTGACTGAGGTGTCAGTAAGGTCCAACCTCCCATCACTAACATCCTATTTTCTTGTGCATAGTTCTGTATGTGGCTGTGCAGAATACCCACAACAGTAGTAGTATGTACTACTATCCTAACAAAATATACTAGACAAACATCTGGTTGCGCATTTTGTTGGTGGGAATTGTCAAAGCCTAGAGATTAAAGAGGACAACGCAAAGGACAGGAGTGAACCCAGTGGCTACAGCTATTGTTCTATCACAGCTTTATTCATAAGAAAACCTTAACTAAAGAGTGGCCAACAGAGCAAGCTTAGCTAAATACAGTCTAATAGTAGTAGTACAGAGAGTCATAGCCGAGGCAGTTTGAAGGAACTGAAATGCAGGGATAACCAAAATTTGGAAAACAGATAATGAAGATCAAAGAAGCTTTTGTTAAAAATTGAATTAGGTTTAGGAAGCGTAATTAATAGTTAGGGAAATATAATTGTTAATAATATAAGCACCTTAGGACTTACTGGGTCCAGTAGCAGGATCCTCGGTAGAGGAGCACTCATCTGGTGGTTGTCTCGCCGACTCGGACCCGTTTTCTTGCCCCTGGGTGGAGATCATGTAAGAAATAATAAAGAAAGAGAGAAACATTGAGTGCTGTGAAACAAATAAATCATTTAAAAAAATGCTCAAACATTTTAGGAAGCAACAATTGCAATAAAATTGACATATCTAAACGACTACTGGCTTGCAGGATTCATGGGCCGACGACTTATATTAACACTAATCAAATGTTCCATAATCATTCTGATTGCAGAATACTACCAAAGCCTAAGTACCACCTGACCTACACCACCTATTCCAGATGGGCCAATTGTTCAGTAAGTCTGCATTTCCATTTTATTTTTGCAATCAAAAATCTATAGATGAGATGGAGGACACATTCATAAATTTGTGCATACACCAAATTGTTGGTTGGTTGCATCGTATGTTGTTCTGCTACTGACTGGCAATGCTATTGCTAAGCCTACCACTCACTAAACAAACTACAAAAAGGTTCTATGGAAGACTGGGGTAAGAAGCATTCAGTGACAGAGGAGGCGTCACGCAGACCGTAAAAAACATATGAACAATGGATGGACTACACTCTAGCAATAGCATTAACTAACTTCAGTTCTCTAAAGTAAAGTCTAACATCATTAATCATCCCAAATAGCGCAAAGTTACAAACAAGTAAGAGAAGTGCCGAGCAGCACCTGTGTCATACAATCACAGAAGATTTTGAAACAGAATTGACCTGCATGGTAACTAAGCGCACCAGTAATCGTGTTATTCGTCCAAGAATTATACACAATACTTATACTAATATATATTACTAGCTACTCACCAAGCCCCACGACCTCGACACCTAGCAGGTCCAACCGGTCCTGTTCCCGGTCCTTGATGTCTGACCACCGGTGGGCCAGCTGTTTGTGGGTGCGTCGGATCCCCGAGCAGCGAAACACTGCCCGGCACACCAAGGGGAGGTGGCGCTGGATGAAGAAAACCAGGGCGGGCACCTCCGCCTCTCCAAAAAGGTGTCAGGCCGGCACCCCTGCAGGGTGCATTCTGCCACAAGGCAGCCGGCTCTTGGGTGCAGGCGCCTTGCCCTTGGAGCCGGTACTGCTGCCCTTGACCATGGTTCTGGGGTAGAGGAACAAAAGAAAAGAAGGAACAAATAAAGTTAAGGGGAAGAAGTAGGAGCATGAAGACAGAAGTAAAATAAAACAGTAGAAAAGTAAAAAAACACAGTGAGAGTAGAAATAAAACACCAAATATAAACTTAGGGACAGAGAGACAGAGATGATCAATAAAAAAAAGTGAGAAAAACAGTGAAAATAAGTAAAGATTGCAAAGATTAAAGGTGGAAAGAAAACTAGGCCCAGAAGCATAGCATAGAGTGAAAAACAAGATGGCCGCGCCCGTCGCGATCACGTGGGTAAGTTTGCGTGATATTTCTCGCGAACACGCACTTGTCGTCGTGAACAAGTAGATAGCGTTCCCGAACATGACATGCAAAATGCGAACACGTTATACGCGACCCGGAACAGGAAATAAGGCAACGCGAGCGGCCGGGACAATTGAAAAAACAAGATGGCCGCGCCAATAGCCGACCGCATGTGTAAGTTCGCGAGATACGATCCCCCGAGCACGCAGACAGCGCCCCAAACACGCACAACACGCTGTTGAACAAGAAAAATGCATCGCGAACGGGTCCGACAAACAACTACTTGCGCAGCTACGCGAAGCTCACATAGTGCGAGAACATCTTTGAGTATATTCGCGTAGCTTCGCGTAGCGCAACTATGCGTACTATGCCAAGGCCTACTCAAACCCTTTGCCAAATAGGTCTTGTGCAAGTTCCTCGCGTCGATCTATGAGTTTTGTCATTCTAGTGTCAGTGGGATATATCATGGGGATTTTTGAGATGTGCGAGTTGAGACGTCCGCCACAAACTTTCAAGACAATTCTTTTAACAACCTCAGCTGCTATTTCAGTAAGAAGAATCATCAACGATTCCTTAACTACTGGAATATTTCCAAAAGAACTCATAAAGTCATACATACGCCCTTTCCTGAACAAACTTGGACCCGCTGAACCCTGACAACTACAGACCCATTACAAATGGACCTTTACTGGGCAAACTGATAGAAAGAGCAGCATTCGCCCAGATGTCACAATTCATTGAAGAGAATGACATACTTTCAGATTTCCAAACAGGATTCTGTCCTGGAAGAGGCACTGAATCTGCCCTCCTTGCCATCTGGGATGACCTAAAAAATACAGATGACTGCAACGGGGTTGCTGCGCTACTCCTCTTGGACATCTCAGGAGCCTTTGACATGGTTGACCATGACACTCTGAAACAAAGACTTTATGAAGCCGGCATAGAGGGAACTGCTCCAGACTGGATCGCGTCCTACCTTCGAAACAGAACTAATGTCATCCATACCCCACCTTTCTCGTCCAAACCGTACTCCACAAAAGCTGGGGTCACTCAAGGTTCTATCATCTCGCCCATGCTTTTCAACATCTACATGAAGTCTTTACCAGTACTGATCAATAAATTTTACCTCACGTGCTATAACTATGCAGATGACACGCAAATACCAATATCAATAAAAAAGAGGGACCCCCTGAGTCTGGATATAGTTCCTAGGACAGGGCAACAATAGCATTAATACGGATATTTTTACTAGGCCACATAGAACCTGTCTAAAATCAGGTTACAATTGCAAGAAATTAGGTAGCTACCTCAAGATATATTTGACAGACAATACGATTAAAGTATAAAAAACATCATTTATTATTTTGTTAAAAAACAGGAGACAAAACATAAAGATATATACACAAATAATTAAAAAAGAAGAGGGACAATATAGAGGATTATAACTTTGTCCACTTACAACATATTTAATACAGCTTATTTTTGATAAAAAAATCATATAATCATACATAGGTAAAAAGTTTTTTTTTTAAAAGAACAAAGATATTCAACAATGTCAATGTAAATGGTGACAATCTCAACGCGCGTTTCGGAGAAAAATCGCCTTCTTCAGGAGAGCACCAAGATGTTTCTAAAAGACAATATAAGTACATCAGAAACACAAAATGATACAATTACAATACATGAGGTAGCGGCTGATGGTGCAAGAGAGAATTGGGCTTCCAACCAAATTATAAGTGATCAACCCCTAAACCAATCATGATGTCAAACATATGTGTATAAATGTCTCATACAGACAGTTTAAAAAGCCAGTGCAGAAACATTTAGTGTGTCCAAGGTTGGATATGATGAAAGGTGAATTAATAAAACAAGGGAAGAGAAGACAATTAGATGTGCAAAAGTGAAAGAAAATGACTCGCAAATACTCCTTCAACTGGAATGCCCTGAAAGACATTGGAAAATCACCAATTTTCAGCTGTCTCAGAGCCGTGGATCAGTGGATTACTTGGAGCCATCTCAAATTGATTGCTTCAAAAACTGAAATACTCACGTGTGGCGATTGGAAAAATTACAACCAGCTTGCCGCATGGCATGAAGAACTAGGATCACTGCCTAAAGTATCGAAGGATGTAAGAAACATCGGAATGACCATGGACTCCAAGCTGTCGATGAATGCCCAAGTGGATAAACTAGCAAGATCAAGCTTTGCTACTATAAAAACGCTGCAACAAATTTTCCCTCATTTGGGATTTCCACACAATGTTCAAGCTACCATCTCTTGTTCTATCCAAACTCGATTACGCCAATAGCCTCTACCACGGATCACCTTTAACTACCTTGAAAAGACTACAACGGATTCAGAACTCGGCTCCCAGACTACTCTTGCATATCAAACCGTGAGACCACATCTCCCCTCCCTTGAAAGCCCTGCATTGGTTACCGGTTGCCGGAAGATCCACGTTCAAGCTGCTCTGTAGTACCCACAAAGCAATACATGGAATAGGACCACTCTTCATCAGGAATAAAATCACCAAACACATTCAACAAAGGAACCTCCATTCTAAAGGAGCATCTCGCCTCAAAATCCCACCATTCAAGAAAAAAACATGGGTGGCACATGCTTCTCTGTTCAAGCAGCCAAACTATGGAACTCTTTACCCCCAACATAGGATCTACCGACAACCACCTTATCTTCAGAAAACTACTCAAGATTTGGCACTTCCCCACATAAGCACCATACGGAAACAGAAATTTACAGCACATCCCTCTGTATATAAGCATTTGTTTTTACTATAGATATGTACCTATCTTTGTGTATTACTTTATAAAACATGTAAAATAATTAGGTTGTTAAGAGAAAAGAAAAAATATATATTATTAATCAATAAATAAAAATCATCTTTGGTCTACATGTACATACATCCATTGTGCATCTATGTACCTTCCATGTACTTGGATCTGTGTGTATGTTACTTTTCTCCTGAAAAAGCATATCCAATGCACTACCCTATTTCTCATCCTGTGCCTCTATCAATATATTTAATCTAAATATACTTACTTCCTTTATGTATCTATATACTTTCAATGTACTTATGAATCTATATATTTATCACTTTCTTTTAATTTAGCATTTCCAATGCACTAGCCTATTTCTCAGCCTATACTTCGCTCAATATATCTTCTAGCCCAACCTTCTGACTCATTTCAAACTTCTTTCTACTACTCCTTTCAATGCACTACCCTATCTCTCATCCTATACATCGATCAATATATCCTCTACATCCACTCTCTCATTTATCCCAAACCCCATACCACTACTATGATCGCCGAAATAACCCTTTCTAGATGCTCTCCTGCTCTACCCCTCCTTGCATCATCTGACACCTCTTTTTACTACACCGATCCCCTAAAACAAACCTTTCTAAACTCTCCCCTCTGACTCCTCCTCTCCAAAACTCCTTTTTAGTCACCCAAAAGCCTCTTCCTACTGCTAAGACCTAAAAAACAAACCCTTCACTCTTTTATCCCTCCACTATCCTTTTCAATCAAAATTAACAGACTAACATGTTCACTTCTCAAATTCCATATCCAACTATACTAATATACTGCCCAAATAACTGAATAACATATCTACTACTCAAATTACTTCATATTTATATTATACTAACTTTCAACACTAATCCTTTATGGGTTCCGGAGTGGCGTGCTACTCACAAGAAAAGCACTTCAATACCCATCAGGGGTAACAAGTGCTATATGAATGCTAATCTTTCTTCCCCTTTTATCCTGCCGCTATCCTACAATACAATACAATACAATACAATAGAAACAAAGATCCAACGGCGGACTCCAAGTGCTGCACAAGCCTCAGTGTAGTCACCCCAGGGGTAATGAAATATCAATTGGTTGGGTGGTGTGCATATCCAGCTCCTGCAACTGCCGTTGAGGGCTGCAACCCGGCCTGGTTGGGAACCAAAACGAGTAAAGCAATGGAGCAGTGCACTACCAGGGAATAGTGGTATTCAATAATGAAGCATGATCAATTACTTCGTTGGTACCATCTTTATTCAAAAAGATCCAAATCAACAGAAAACAGACATCAGCCAACGCATTTCGTTCAAGGGCTTGAAAAAGAGCATAAATGAGACACATAAGTACTATGTAGCACTTTCAATAAACATCCACATTACAATTCTAACAAAAACAAAACTAAAACATATGTGACAAAGGTTGCTATTTACAAAAAGTGGGACAAAGTTACATATGTACAAAATTCCATTAAAAAAGACATGAACAACAATAACAAAAATCATATAAGTCACCAACGAGGAGAGTCACGATCCCAGGTTCTTATTAAGTCTTTATAATACAAAAACATATCTAAACATTTGAGGCTGCCTCAAGACCCTCTAAAAGTACCTGGTGGGATGTGGTAATAATGCAAAGTATCAAATGACTAAGTGTAGAAATGTGTATGCTCCATTTCAAATAACGTAGAGTATCAGTTATAACCCATTATGATTGATGGCGTATAAAGTGATTCTTGGGTACAGAGGTGATTCCTCTAGGGCTATGGAAAACGGGATCAGTGATGGTGCATCAATAAGACATATGGGACTTGTGGACCACAAGATATGCAAATGCGAGGGCAGAATCTTGATGGTTGATTAGAAATAGATGATGTCCGCTGGGTGGAGAGACATCAAAAAGACAATAATTCTGGGACACAATGCAAACATATATTAATGAATACAAGACAAGCATCTTGGTTAATAAAACCACACAGTCCCCTGCACTATGTATCAAACAGGACCATGATATGTTAATCATATACATACCAATAAGTGTATGTCGAAAGCCTTCACAAGTGGTTAACAATAAGGTTCAATCAACCTCAATATGTAGTCGACGATGCAATTGTAGCTTGGGCCTCCATGATAAGGACGGACAGCGAGAAACCTGAGGAACATAGAGAAAATAATATAAAATGGTCGTGGATAATCGAATTTGTATAACAAAGGAAGAAATGCAGGAAAAAATCATAATGAGGTGACCTCAGGGGGGTGCCCACGTGGCAGAAGCCATGATGTCTCGGAAGGATGCATATTAAGGCCGGCGCAAATGAATTCCATCAGTTTATAATCAAGAAAATAAACAAAATTGCCAAGAACCTATACAATATGACAAATCTCAGTGTTTTGAAAAAGCGAAAGAAGGTCAGCCCAGTGGGTCCCTGGCTACGTAGAGGAACAAAGCAACAGAATCCCATGCTGCGCAGGGTCCGCGGGCGGGGCTGCAATCCACGCTAGGCATATGATTAGAAAGCTGTAAACGTCAAACAGAGTAGATGTGTAACAGTGACGTGGCTATAATGAAGATGCACAGGGACAAAAGTTTGTAAGAGAGCACAAAATAAAATAAGATTGTAGGGCAAGGAGGCAAAGACGGTTGTAGTGTCCTCCGGCCGGGTAGCGGTGCAGTATACCCGCGCCCGGAGGACGCTGCTTAGGGCCAGCGTGTGACGACACACGCCGGCTATAAAATAAAGGGGCATGGCCCGGCTCAGGCAGTCGGGACCACGCGCATGAATCTAACGGATGTGTCCCTTGTTTTAATTGCAGCTGCGGCACTGTTAATAGCCCCACGTTTGCAGTCCATTACACTGGCGACAAGGCGGAAAGGAGCCTGCGTGCACTGCTGTGTGCAGTCGGTCCCCAGCAGTGGTTTGGAGCCCTTGATGTGGGCCATATAACCAGGGGGGCTCTGTTTATTCAGTGGAAGCCTGCGGTGGTGTTCCTGTGCGGCCTGCCCTGGGCTGGTGATGACCCCCAGCTCTGTGAGGTGTCTGAAGGAGAGTGGGAGTGTCCCTGAGCGCCCGGGCTGAGCCCTTCTGTGTGACCTCCACACTCCTCTGGTGACAGAAGATCACGGGGAAGCCTGCTACCCAGAGCGCAGAGAGAGCCTCTGGCTGCATTTTTCGGCACCTTCGGCGGGGCAGTGACTGCTGGGTCCAGGAGGTAGGGCGCGCACGTGCCGCGGAGAGCGTCTGCGACTGCGCAAGAATGGTGCCGATCCCGGCCATTGAGCCATTTACAGTGGATCGCACCCCATCGTCCCTCGCCCGAGGTGGAATGACTGGACTGACCGGCTACAGATATACTTCGAAGGGCCAGGCATAGCCCGAGACAGGCGCAGGGCCCTACTGCTCCATTTGGGGGCCAAAGACATCCACCGCATATACAAAACTTTAGTGGAGGCCACACCCAAAACCTACATGACGCTGCTGAACTCCCTAAACGCACATTTTGAACCAATGGTGAACAGAGACTATGAGAAATGTATTTTTCGCCAGGCCAAGCAGGAGGCTGAGGAGTCGTTAGACGCGTTTCACGGGCGGTTGAAGGAATTGGCCAGTACATGCGGATTTAGGGATGAACAGGAAGAAATCCGGGGGCAGATAATCCAGGGATGCTACTCGTCCAAACTCAGAGTGAACATCCTCTAGGAAGATGGGAAACCCCTGGCTGATATCCTCACCCTGGGCAGATCGAAGGAGCTATCACAAGCCAGAGCGTCCCACATGGAGGCAGCCCTCCACCGACCCATCAAGACAGAGCAGGCAAATGCAGTGGAAGTGGTAAATGTAGTGAGGCCCAAGGCACGCCAAGCCTCAGGGAAGAGACCGCAAGAGAAGAAAAAGGAGTGCGGTTACTGCGGAGGCACGCCCACCGCATGCAAGATTGCCCGGCGAGAGGGAAGAAGTGCAGTTCCTGCGGATGGATGAACCACTTCGCGGCGGTGTGCCGCTCCACAAAACCGTGGAAAGAAGCAGCACAGGCAGTAGTGGAGGCACATGACAGCGAGGACATGGACGACGACGCAGGAGACTACCCAGTCCACTACGTATTTGCAATCGATCAGCCACGACAGAAGAGACAACGACTTCCAAAGTGCAGGTTCAAAATTCACCAGCAAGATGTGAGAGCCACCATAGACACTGGGGCCTCGAATGGCAGCGAATGTGTACAATCAGTAAAGCCCACACCCGCCCTTGCAGGAAGCCAAAATCAGGATGTTCGCATACGGACAAAGGAAGCCTATCCCACTCCGAGGATGTTTCAAGACAGA
Organism: Lissotriton helveticus; assembly: GCF_964261635.1. Lineage (NCBI taxonomy): Eukaryota > Metazoa > Chordata > Amphibia > Caudata > Salamandridae > Lissotriton > Lissotriton helveticus. The sequence goes on from NC_136065.1 coordinate 532,385,652, forward strand.
GCTAAAACCCCAGGACCTCAAGATCCCCACCATGGTGTACGTGACCCAGGAAGGAAGCGGAATGCTGCTGAGTGGGCAGTCAGCAGAGGAGATGAAGCTAATTTCATTCGCCATGGTGGTGCAGGAAGAAGAACTTGTGGTCATCATGGAGGAGTTCGAAGACGTCTTCAAAGGCATTGGATGCCTAAAAGGGAAGGAAGTCTCTCTCCACATTGACCCGTCAGTTCAACCAGTGGCTCGGAGACACTGGCAGATTGCGTTCCACCTGCGGAAGAAGGTCGAAGACGAACTGGAGGCACTAGAGAGATAATGGATTATCGAGAAGGTCAGTGGGCCCACCCCCTGGGTGTCCTCGACCGTAGTAGCACGAAAGCCGAAACAACCAGGACAAGTCCGCATCTGTGTCGATACACACCTTCCGAATGCAGCGGTGAAGAGAGAACGTCACCTAACCCCCACCATCGATGACATCTTGGGGGAGCTGAACGGAGCGAAATGGTTTTTGAAGATGGATCTACGATCGGGTTACCACCAACTGCCACTCCACCCAGACTCTCGATACATCACCACTTTCTCGACGCATGCCGGTCTCCGATGATATCGACGTTTGAATTTCGGAATCTCGAGTGCTGCGGAGGTGTTCCAAAACACCATCCACGAAAGTTCTCAGTGGAATCACGGGAGTCCTGAATGTGAGAGACTACCTGCTGATATATACTTTGTGGATGGAAGAACACCATCACCGACTTCGCAAGGATCAAGAAATCCGGACTGACCCTGCACCGAGAAAAAATTCAGTTCTTGAGGAACAAAATCAGCTTCTTTGGCTATACATTTTCCTACAAGGGAGTGGCCCCGGACCCCGACAAGGTAAAGGATGTCCAGGAAGCCCCAGCACTGGCCAATATCTCGGAAATCAGAAGTTTCCTAGGAATGGTGAACTTCTGTGGGTGTTTCGTCCCAGACTTGTCCAACCTCACGAAGCCCCTCCGGGAGCTGCCAAAGTCTACCACCACGTGGCAATGGGGCCCGGAACAGGAGCAAGCCTTTAAAGACACCAAAGCAGCCCTGTCTGCAGACACTACACTATCATACTTTGACCCAGCCCTACCCACCAATGTTGCTGTGGACACCAGCCCATACGGACTAGGAGCAGTGCTCACTCAACTATTGAGCAACGGGGAGTGGGCCCCGATCGCCTATGCGAGTTGCTCACTGACGGACACGGAACAGAGATATTTGCAAATTGAGCGAGAGGCGATTGCCATCCATTGGGCCTGCCGGCACTTTCACGTATATGTGTATGGCCATCCATTCACCTTATCCACAGACCACAAACCACTCATTCCCCTGTTCCAGGGGTCAGTATCCAAGCCTCCCCCGAGGATTGAAAAATGGATCCTCCAGCTACAAGGGTACGACTACCAATTGGAGTACAAGCCAGGTTCCTCCAATCCAGCAGACTACCTGTTGCGACATCCCAGGGCCGCCACTAGAGCAGAAGAGGGGTATGCCGAGGACACAGAAGAATATGTCCGGCTTGTGTCCGAAAGGTCAAGGCCACTCCCCATGAGCCTGTAAACCATTGTAGAAGCCACCCGGACAGACGAATGTCTGTAACTACCCATAAGGGCAGTCCAATCGAACAACTGGCGCCACATCCAATCAACCATGACCAGGCGGACGCCAAAAGCAAGAACTGTCCTGGAGGCCATCATGAGAGTGAAAGACGAACTGTCGGTAGACAGCAGTGGTTGTCTACTCAGATGCCCTCGACTGGTGATCCCCTCAAGTCTTGCTCAACAAGCGGTGGATCTCGCGCACCGAGGACACCAAGGTATGGTGAAGACGAAGAGCCGGCTAAGGGCAAAAGTGTGGTTCCCAGGAATGGACCCCCTGGTGGAACTCATGGTCAGGACGTGCTCATGGTGCCAAGTGTCGGGCCAGCCAGATCGGCCCTCTCCCATCATCAAGGAAGACAACCCACAGCGGCCATGGGAATGTGTCAGCGTAGACTTCGGACACCTCCCAGATGGACGCTATGCCCTGGTGATCATTGATGACTACACGAAATATCCAGATGGCGAGATCGTGGGGAACCAGACAGCCACGGAGGTGATCACCAAGCTGGAGAAAACCATCACGACCCATGGCATCTTCGAAGTGGTGAAAACAGACAACGCCCCCCTTTCCACAGACAAGACTTTGCCGATTACCTCAAGGCATGGGGCATACAACACCGAAAAGTGACTCCCCGCTGGCCCCAAGCGAATGGGGAAGTAGAAAGGTTTATGCGCACCCTCAACAAGGTAATACGCATTGCGCATGCGGACGAAGCACCACTTGAAAGAGCCATTTACAGTTTCCTGTAAGAGTATCGGCTGACACCCCATCTCACGACTGAAGTAGCTCCGGGGCCAGGCAGCATGGGCCGAGTAGTACGGGACACCATCCCATATCACCCGAGTTGGACCCCGTCTCGGATTGACGCTGAAAAAGTATTTGCTAACAGGACCAATTCCAATGACCAGGCCAGCGCCAGCCGACGAGCCAGAGTGTCGGACAGTGTCTACGTCAAGGAACGGTACCCCAGGAGCAAATTCTGGCTTCAATTTGAACACCAACCTTGGACCTTCACCCGTCGCACTGGCACCTTAATAATGGCCCGAAGTGGAGCTGAAGAAGTCACCCGAAACATCTCTTTCTTCAAAAAGGTACAGGCTGGAACTCGGGAGCCACAGTCAGCGGACAACCTGGACGCCAGTCCCAATCATCGACCAGAAGAAGTAGAGCCAGATGGTGACCAGGGGATAACCCTCGAAGGGACTCCAGACGTGTCCGGCCAGAGTACCCCTGAGCTATTGGGGACGCCAGACAGAACCCAGCCAAGACCTCTGGAAGGGGAAGCCTCACAAGAAATGAATCAATCCTTGCCCTCCTCCCAGGGAAGCCACTCCGGGTATGACCTAAGACGCAACCCGATTCTGTCCTCCCGCCTGGCAGGGTTCATGGTGTAATGAACCAAGGACTAGAATCCTCTAAGAACTGGTAACAGATCTTCTCTGTCATATTATCAATAATTGGTTATTGTTTGATAAAGGTTGGAAGGAATTTAATGTCCTCCGGTAGGGTAGCGGTGCAGTCTACCCGCGCTCGGAGGACACTGGTTAGCGCCGGCGTGTGACAACACACGCCGGCTATAAAATAAAGGGGCGTGGCCCGGCTCCGGCAGACGGGACCATGCGCATGAAACTAACGGACGTATCCCTTGTTTTAATTGCGGCTGCGACGCTGTTAATAGCCCCACGTTAGCAGCCCATTACAACGGTGTGCTTAGTACCCATTTACCCTGATATACAAAGTAAATATATTCAGAAAGCCCGAGGTGAACGTTCGTAGATACAAGTCACAATGCCATTACAAGAGATAATAATAAAACAGTCTATGCTTACGAAAATAGGGGGGGCTACTAGTGGCAGAGGGGAAAAGGGAAAGCCAAGGACAGTGCCGGCGGAATAAAGAAAAAACAAACAAACATCCACGTGAAGGAACCGAGCAACAGGATCCCGTGCTGCGCAGGACCCGCAGGCAGGGCTACAATCCTCTGACAGTAACATGTACATAATTAAAGCCCTTGATATTATACTACATTTCACTGCTGCAGTGATCTAAATAACATAAATTGCTAATGGTAAATATATTGCTACAGTCTGTGAGGGCTATTTTATTAAGTGGAGGAGTGTTACTCCCCTGCTGTGAGCGCTACCAATATGAAAAATAAAACGATGAACTTATTTTAATACCATTATATTTTTTTTAACTACTGCACTCCCAGCCCAAGCCGAGTGTAAGGGTGGGACCTTTGCTTGTGATTGACAGCAGAGAGGAATGGTGACCAATTCAGTTTAAAGTGTGCATGTCACTTTGGCTGGCTGTCTTTCGATGGGCAGCCTGACATACACACCATAAACCTCTCCAACCCGAGCTCTGGTATACAAATGGGGGGAGAGCAGAAACAAGCACCCAGTGACTAAAGCAGCACTGAGCAAGCATACGCCAACCACTCCCAGTGCTTCTTTTGATCTGTTTATTATTCTAAACAGCATGAGAGCCACTTCAAGATTGGTTGCAAGAGTTGGCTCATGGACTGCTTGCATGGACGGACTGGAGAACATCGAGGACCGGAGAACGTGAGCCATTATGCATTTTATATTTAAGTATTTGACATACTGACAGTGAGTGGGACGAGCCACAATTAAGAGCTTTGGTGTTGACCCTGAAGAAATTGCTGGTTTTCCAGAGTGCTTGTCAGTGGGTCAAAATAATTGCTTTTTTTGCTGCACCACTGAATAATGTCATCATCTGCCACTGCTAAAGGCTCATTCTCTAGATCTATTTAATGAAGATATTGAAACACATAGCATCTAGCTTGTGAAGAGTGGTGCATCTGTCCAGTTTTATTTAGAGCTGTAGCTACAGAGATTTTATAGAAGCTATGATGAGCTACTTATACTTGATTTTCAAGCACAAATACCCATCCAAGTTGATTACCGAAATTTTGTTTGCCATTGATCAGAAGAGATGACAGATGTGCCACAAAGACTGAACTGACAATAGTACACAAACATGAACTCCACCGAAACCAAACACCTAACAATGGGATTGGGGAGGGGTGTGCCTAAGTGATGTTCAGAAAACCCAGCCTGAAAGAGTTCCTAAAAGAGCAAGCAGCGCCATGACACTTGAGCGCTTGCCTGCTAAGCTGCCACCCCTGATCCCCCCGGTAAGCACTTTTTTGATTGTTGGAGAATTTTTTTGTTTTAACGTTCATAACTTTTTTGCACAAAAATGATCCACATCAAATGTATATCCCTGGGGATTTTGAAGGTACACAGTGTTTGTGGATTCCCTTTGAGGGAACCAAGAAAATAGCTGAAAAGAAACACATTTTTTCGAGGGATATTGGGAAATATTGGAAAATGTGTTGTGCAAGAGTACCCATATTTTGTCTGCAAAAGGTTTGCCGAGCTAGGATCACCATCATCCCAATTCAGAAACAAGCAAGGTTGTGTCAAAACCTTTTTTTGCATTTTTCAATGAGATTGTCAATTTATTTCCTAATTTTAGTAGTTTCAACCGACATGCAGTTTGTGGGGGAAATGAGGAAGTAGGCAACATTCTGAATTCGGCAAGATACCTTAAAGTTTTCCAAACGAAACCAATCATTTACATAGAAAAACAATGAACATAAATGGGTAAAAATAGCTGTAAGTGACATTGTTTTCATCTGAAAACTCCCCTATCTACCTCCCAGGGGCAGAAAGACTTGATTTCCCGTCTTTGGTCCTCAGCCAGTGTGGGCCATTCCCGCCCATTGCTTTAGTTCCAGTTCTAATTCCCTTCTGGCTAGTCGGTTTTCTGCATTTTGGTATTTAGTCGGGAGGTATCTACTTAATGTGTGATTAGTAAGTTTTGGGGTATTCCTCTTATGGTTTAGATGCTAGTGTTTTTCCCTGGATTTCTATGTGTTCTGGAAATTAATTTCTTCAGGTTTGGTATGCCAGGGAGTTGGCCTGTTGCTTGTTCAGAACCGTGTGGAGCAATATTTTTTAATGGTATTTGTGTTGGCTCTTGCAAGCTTGTTTTGGCCTCTTTCAAGCCTTATAAGACATTCAACAGTTCTGTTTCTTTAATCCTTGGGGGGGTGAGGCCACGCCCCCTTTACCCCTCTATCCAACGCAGCTCTGTGACGCTTACTGGAGGTACCTGGTGGGTTAGTTGGACCCCAGGGACCCTCAGGATTGAAGGGGACTTAATCCCCCAACTTAAAACGCAGCACGGGAACGTTTGCACAGTGGTGAAGGGAGGAGGCGAGGCCTGATGTGACATGTGTGCAATCAGGCCCTGTGGCGCATTTTAAGTTGGGGGACTAATTCCCAAGAAAACAGTGTCCCTACTGTGCAACACTATGTAACATGATTTGTCACTTCTGAGGCCTTCTACAATTGAGAGGTAGATGTGCACTGGACCAAAACGTCTGGCTTTGCGATGACGCAGTGCACTGGAAATAACAAGAGTTGGCAGTTACTATCAGTCAGTCATTCAAGTTGGCTTTATTTTGATAATAAAATATCTTTAAAAGCAATACAGAAATAGCACAATTATTTAAAAAACATTAAGAGGATAAAAACCAAGCCATACAAAACTTGAATTCATTTATCATCATAGATGGCGGTAATACATTAACTAAGAAGGTACCAAAAGTGACCAAAATTAAACAATTTGAGAAAGCCGCTTTGACCTAATCAACCATGCCCAGCTTATATATTTGGATAGAACACAAACATACAGCGTCCGGGTATCTGGTCTTAAAATTCGCAAGGCCACACTACATTGTCGAGTTCCCAACTCCCTACACAGTGGCTTTAACCACCTTCCTTGGGGCATTTTATAGGCAGGACATTCAAACAAGAGGTGTGGAATCGTCTCTGGCTTAAGTGGACAGAAAGGACAAAAAAGGGTGGTTTGGGCTGGAGGTTTCCACCGTGCTGTCAAATCTCTCACCGGTAGCAAGCCAATTCTGAATTTAAAAAACAAAGCCCTGTCCCTGGGGATCGAAATAATGTCCAAGTAAAGTTCCCTGAGTGCCACATCCTTTACAAGCAGAAAGTCCCTTGAAGTCCGGCACAGGCTGAGCTTGGTGTTTCTCTTATTCGTTACCCAAGTCCAGTATAAGTTCTTCAGGGCTGCCTTGGGTGGAGCAGACCGAGATTGCCAAGCCCCTTCCAGCCTGAGCTCGACCAGCAGACTTTTCACATCCCTTAGCCACCTTATTTTTGCCCAGCCAGACATGTCTAATATCTCCCTTAGCCCCTCGGCATAGCTAGCAAGTTCCGGCACCCTCCATAGGCGAGCCCACAAGAGGAGGGGATGCAGCCTAGCCTGATCTTGAATGGAGCGACAGCCCATGTCCAGCAACAAGGGGAGAATGGGAGTGTTATTGGGGAGGGACATCAAATCCCTAAGAAACCTATTCTCAGAAAGAACTAACTTGCTCACATCCAAGGCGCCCCAGAGCTCTGCTCCATAGAGCACCGCACTAACGCCTCTAGCAGCATAAATGTCTAGCACTGGGGCAATAGGTTTCATCGATGATGCCCTTTGTTCTTTGAGAAGAGCCCCCACCACCCTTTTGTGGCTCAGGAGCATTTTATTAAGGTGACTATCCCACTTCATAGTGTCTAGACACTGAATACCGAGGTAGTCAAATTCCTTGACTCTTTCCAAGGGGACCGTATTAAGCACTGGGGGACGACCAAGTTTTCCTGGGAGGGTTCAATACAAGGAACTTGGTTTTATCGGTGTTAATCTTCAGACCCATTGACCCACAACATTGTTCAAAGCCCACCAGCAAGCTCTGTAGGCCAACCGGGGTTTTTGAAATTAGCAAGGTGTCATCTGCAAATAGTAGTGTGGGTACCCTCCTCCCTGCCAAAGATGGTGCGTCAGCAGGGATTTCTAGGAGGTGGTCCACTACTCCATTTATGTAGCGTGAAAAAAGGGTGGGGGCGAGGACACACCCCTGCCGAACTCCTCTGCTAACTTTGATGAGGGCAGTCTTTTGGCCCTGTGTTCCCCACCTCACCTGCGCAAAGTTATTGTCATGAAGCCTCATTATTAATCGCAGCAGATGCGGGGGCAGACCTAAATCGCACAAGACCCTCCACAAACGCTCCCTGGGCACATTGTCAAAGGCAGTCCGCAGATCGATAAACGCCAGATACAGACTGCCTTTGCCTATGACCACCACCTTCCAATATAGCATCAACAGCCGGAATGACTGCTCGATGGTCCCAGTACCCACCCTGAAGCCTGCTTGAAAGTCGGACAGTATCTTGTTTTCTTCTGCCCAATGGAGGACCCTCCCTAGGGTTACTTTCCCTGTCACTTTTTGAGACGTGTCTAACAGGCTTATGGGTCGGTAGTTTGCTGGGTCGTCCCGACTACCTTTCTTGAAGATCGGTAGGACCTCAGCACCCATCCAAGACTCAGGGAGTGAGGCTCCTTGCTCAGATGCATTGAGCAAAGAAGCAATCAAGACACCCCACTCTCCGGGGTTGAAATGAAGCAAATCCCCAGGCAAGCCATCCGGCCCCGCAGCTTTCCTTGGGACAAGGGATTTAATGGCATTTTCGACTTCTTTGACTGTGAAAAAAGTGTCCACCTCTAGATTACAACCACCAAATAAAGGTAGGGCAAAGGGGACCAACTCATCTTTCTCCGGGGCAGTATAAAGGCGAGAAAAGTGCTCAAACCAAGAAGCCTCGGGAATGTTACAAGTGATAAGTGAATCTCTACGTCTATGCTTAGCTCTAATTGCATTCCAAAAGCCCCTAGGATTCCTCCCTGCACTTGCGGATATCAGGTTACTCCAGAACTGATCTTCCCAGTCCTTCTTGGCAACCTTTTGGGCTGATCTGTAATTCTGCCTTGCAGCTGCTACTAACCCACCGTCTCCCTTCTTCACTGCTGTAATTAGAGCCCGTTTTGTTGCCCTACAGGCAGCGGAATACCAGCCTGGATTACCCTTCGGGCATGTTGCCCTCCGGTCGCTGCCTCCTCGGGTAGGGATGACAAAGAGATCGCCTATAGCTTTAGTGGTGTCTCTAAATAGAGAGGGAATCTCCTCAACAGTCAGTGTGGCCGATTCCAGCTTGGATGCAACACTAGTCATAATCATCCCTATTCCCCTAACCTTCCCCTCATCAAGGACAAACGTATCCCATTTTAGCCGTCTCCCGCAATTCGCGGCGCAGACTTCACCTGTCGACCTTATGACTGGGGGGGTTGGGGATCTATTGCCCATGCACCATAAGGGAGTTAGACACAGAGTAAGTGGGTTGTGATCACTATCCGTGGATGGGACAACCTCCATGTCTACCATGTGTGCCCAGAGCCGGAAGTCAAGGATGATATAATCTATCCTGGATGAGTGTCCAACCCTATTATATGTGTGTGCCCCATTCAGGTCAGAAATGGATCTCCCGTTAGCCGCCCTTAGCCTGAACTCCAAAGTAAGGGCGTTCAATTGTATGGCACGTTGGGACCATCTCCTGATTAGGGGTAAATCAAGAGGCGGAATACCTCTTCTGGTGTCCTCATCTATGGTGTCCAGAATGTCATCAGCTGCTAATGGCTCATACGTGCAATTTAAGTCACCCATAAGCAAAATGAAGGAGTTAGGGTTGCACTCCCTAAGCTCATCTTCCAAGGCCACTAGGGTCGGAGATGGTAAACCCCCTTTTAGGCCTCTAGTATAAATATTGAAAATCTCCAGGGCGTTACCTCTAAGGGGGTCCCTTACAGAAAGCCTCTGTAAGTCAGGCGACTTGGTTTTAAGCTGCCTCACATGAAAGCCCAAGGAGATACTGACCCAAATAGGTAGCCCACATGACGGGTGGCCCCTACCCACCAGGGGTGTGCTAGTGGGGACGTGAAAGGTCATGTAGCCCACTTTATGTCGGGGTTCTACAGACCATGTCTCCTGGAAAGCACAAATCCCGAAGGACTCGATAAGGGCATTCCAATCAGGCAACTCTACATTGCGGCTAATACCTGCCACATTCCAGCAAATCACCCTCAAATTACCAGTACCTGTAGGTAGCTCGGGAAGGGTGGGACACATAGGATGGGTTGGCCTAGGGTAAACAGTGTCGCTTCGGGCAACATCTGCCGTCAGGAGAATCCTGTTAGCGGCAGGACTGGAACCAACAGTTACATTCCCATTCTGAAAGCTAGAGGGGAAAACCGCTAAGGGAGCTGGGGAAGGGTCACTATCGCAAGTGAGCACACTATGCCCGGAGCCATTTAAACCACTACACCTAACCCTAGTGGTTCCCTTGCAGCCATTTATTGCCAATACTTGATCAACGTGTCAGCAGCCCCACCATGGCGAGTAGGGACGTGGGCCAACAATCCTTGGCGTGTGCCTGGGGTTAAGAGTCTCATAACGGGGATAACAGCTACTCCTGCCCTCCCTAAACACCTGGCTACCAGGCCAAAGGGTTGGCAGAGGCCGATAAAAATAACCAAGATCGCGGGTGTCTATACCCAGGATCTCACTGTTTGGGTCCTGATTACAAATGTGCTTGACTGCTCTGTAATCATTAAAGTTAACTAATATGCAGTCACCCTTTAGGTTTTTTGGCCTTTCACCCACCCAACCAACCCGTCTCACGTGGATGATTCGCCCATCAATAAAACCAGGGAGGGGTCTATTCTCTCTGAGCCAGAATGCTGTTTTATTTTTAACCCCTTCCATGCGTCGGACGGCCGGCGGCCGTCCGACGTCATGGTGGGCGTGTGCGGAGGACGTCCGGGGGCCGTCCGAACCACGACCACGCCATAAATCACCCGCACCGCGGGGGAATTTTCGCCGCAGTCAAGGGGTTAAGTTCAGTATACGACTCTTGAATACCTGGTTTAAGAGAGGGAACCCCGGTAAGGATAACCACAAATGGCTGGCATCCTGGGGGAAGGCTTGCATAAGGTGCAGTGATTACCCCTTTCTTGCCCTCCAACTGGGCTTTAGGAGCTGAGGTAGGGGGAGAGGTTCTAGTTGGGCAACAGGACCCACCAACAGTACTAGATGCTGACATGGTCTTGGCTGGTCCAGCTGCTCGAGGGTTGGGGGGGGTTGCGCTTTCTGGCAGATTTGGGGAGTTTTGAAGGTTTACCCAGGGATTTGGGCTGTGTTAGGTTAACCACGGGTAAAGACCCCGCTGCCTGCTCCCCCCCCCACAGGTTGTACTGGAGGTTCACTTGTCGTACTCTCCACGGGTAAGCCCTGCGACCTCCCCGCTACGTCTGGCGAAGAGCCGGTACCCCCTGTACCGGGCCCAGATATCAAGTTTGGTGCTTGCCCCTCCTCTCTCATTTTAGAGTGAAGTTTGATCAAGGATTTCACCGAGAAAAAGTTATCAAGGATGGTCTGTTCGAAGTTATCCACCCGCTCTGACAACTTTTTCAGCCTCTCTATTACTGGGAGAATAAGTGATTTCAGCAAACATTCAATCTTGGGGAGCAAAAGATTAACAGGAGGGGCACCTACATGGGAGGCCATCTGGGGATCTAAAGTCGGCTGTTGTTGCAAAATACCCATCCCCCCCATCCCCTCCCCTTTCTGTTGGCTTTCTGAGAGAGCTTCCCCCTCCCCCAAGCCCTTCTTCAGCACACCCCCTCTGGTCAGATTTTTCCTCCTTAATTTGTTATGGGGTTTGAGCATAATACCCTTACGAGGGCTGGCAGCACGCTTCCTTTTGGCTGAGTCAACAACCCCCTCTACCTGGGGCAACACTTCAGGTTGGGGAGAAGACGCGCTGTGAGCCTGGGACATAGGTGGGGTTATGATGGCTGGGGGGGGCGAGTTGGTGGACAAGTGGACAATCTAGCAATGTTACCCCTGCCCTACACTGGGCAACTAGGGACAGCCTGTCCAAACTAGCCCTAATTTGGTTGACGTGTTGGGCATCGCAGGGTGGGGAAACATCCAATAAGGGGTTGGCGACTTGGGCGGGGGAAGGAACTAACGCTAGGTGGCCCAGGGAAGAGCGTTTATTACCCAGGGATTCCCGTGATAGTCTACGCTCCGTCAAAGCAATCTCCTTATCTACGATTGAGAATGCGCGTGTTATAAATTGGTCCATGGTGCCACTCACAGAAGCACCCCCCCCTCCGAGTTATACTTGAATGAGTTGCCATCGGCATTTATAGAAGGCAACTACCTAGGGTTGAGCGATCACGGTATCTAGCAAGATGATCAGTCAAAGACCCATACACAAGAACTTGGGTCACCACGGGTAGAGTTAAATGCCGGACAAAGGTTGAGACCGACCAGCTTAGGGGGGTTACCTGGTCCGTCAATCAGCGAGGCGGCACTCGTAGATGCGGATGCGGGTGCGGCAAGTAGTCGCTGTAGACCACCAGTAACTCCAGCAGTTCCCAGACCTCTCACGGGCAGGACTCCACCCGGCGCCCAAACGTCAGCAAGAGTAGGCAGAGTGTTCCCAGTCAGTATATAGTTAGTGCAATACCCTGTAGGAGAAGCACAAGGTTCAAACCTCCTGTCCAATGTCACAAAATGATTATTAGTGGCAACCAATAGCCCTTACTTAGTACAGCTAGATGATCCGAAGGATTTCTTGTGGTGGGACCAAGGGGGGTGGCCCAGCCCAGTCTCCTTCAGCCACAAAACGGCCCCGCCCTTGGCCCGGGCTTCGCCTGGCTAGTCCCGCGAAGCGGGCCTCTGCGCCTGCTTTAAGCACCTCCTGGTGCGGGTGCAGCGTCAGCGGTGCGCGCCGCCGCTGTGCCTTGCGGGAGTTGTGGTCCCGGGGCGGCGGCGCGGAGAATGGCGTTTTCTGACTCTTGGCCGGTGGCGGCGTTCCATGTGGCCCTCTGGACTCTTGGCGGTGGCGGCGTCCAAAACAGGTAAGCTTCCTAGCAGCTTTCCCCCTCTCCGCCGGCCTCTGCGCCTGCTTTAAGCACCTCCTGGTGCGGGCGCGGTGTCAGCGGTGCGCGCCGCCGCTGTGCCTGCCGGGAGTTGTGGTCCCGGGGCGGCGGCGTGGAGAATGGCGTTTGCTGACTCTTGGCCGGTGGCGGTGTTCGATGTGGCCCTCTGGACTCGTGGCGGTGGCGGCGTCCAAAACAGGTAAGCTTCCTAGCAGTCCTTAAGACCTGGGAGGGTCTCGGTAGAAATTTCTCCTGGAAACATCCAACGCCCTTAAATTGATGTTCCTCTGCAAATTATCAAGCATCCCAAGCTTCTCATGAAGTTTCAATATGGCTTCCACCACACTCAGTTTGAAAATGGTCATCTGGCTGACACCTAGATGATAAGCAGCAACATTCCAGAGAAGCTCCAAGAAATTACAATCCCAGCAAGACCACACATCTCCAGATACTGATAGTCCAAATGTCGGAGAAACTCGGCGTCCTTCTCACTCCTGAAACAAACAGGCAGACACACCTGAATGCTGAGCGGGAAACAACGATGAAAAATTAAGCAAGAACCGGCTGGAAAAACTCCTGGGAAAGCTGGGTTTCAAAAATGCAGTTTGCGTTGTGGTGTAAAAACATCAGTGGAAAAAATCCAGGGAACAGCACGAATTAGAACTCCAGCGGGGAATACCGTCCGCTGCACAAACGCTGAGCAGGCAAGATTGTCAAGCCAAGTTACTATCAGTACACTAACAGGTGTCTACCTACAGTGAATATACATTAACTTCAGTGACATACACTTAAAGGTTTCATCAGAATCTCAGAATGAGAGCAAAATAATCAAAATCAGATTGGAGTGTGGCACTACTAGGAATAAACTTGAAATACAGATTGGAGTTATTGGTACAGCCATGGATAAACTCGGAACATACATTGGAGTTACTTGCACTCCCGAGGATACACTCAGATCACAGGGTGGAGTTACTTGCACTCCCAAGGATACACTTGGAGCACAGGGTGGGTTCAAAGGTTCATGCATATATCAAAGATTCTGAAGTGCTTTCTCTAAGCACTACTGTTCATCAGAGAAACATTGAGGTCAAGTCTTTAATACTTGGGCAATACAGTTCTAGTGCCAAGGTTTCAGGTAGGGTCCGTAGGATAAATACACAAGAAGTGATGGAGTAAATCATAGAGGGGTCATAGAAGAAAAGTCTATAGTCTTTGAAGAAGGAGATACCCGGTCCTGTTCACTACTATAGGAGGTTTAGTGCCCACTAACCTGATATAAAGTACTTATCCTAATTCTTCCACTTGACTGAAGTTCAAAGAAGACCTCAAGGCTTTAACTCAGGGAGTGACAGGGGCTCGAGAGAAGCTGTGCCGGTGGAAGTGAGGACAAAGACATCAAGGGAACTGGTGCCACAGGAACCACAAGTTCAAATGGACTTGAAGGAAACTGGAGCACTTCTCAGTTCCAGCCGGATTCTATACGTGAGTGAAAGGGGTGAAGCTTGTTCCACTGGTAGCGAGGCCAAGCCATGATTCAGGTTTGGGAAGGTTTTATATACACTATCAAAGGCTCAAATGATGTAGCTAGATCATGTTTGGCAGTTGCGGCACATATCTGTCTGGAAGGTTCTCTAACCTTGGAGAAAACATGTGTTAGTACACTCTCTTTGACCTTACACAATGAGCAGGTGCAACTTGTTGATCAGAACCAAAGAACAGGAAACAAGTGTATCATTTTCACTAGAACGTGCATAGCGGAAAACAACACCAAGGCCCAGTAGTAGCGGAAGCAAGGCTTCCCATTGGCTCACAGGATTCTGGAGAGGCTTGCAGGGATTCATGATCAATGGAATTACGGGTGCAGGGAAAGCATCGGTCATGGGTGTGCTGGGGAGCATCAGTCATTAGGGTGCTGTGGGATCATCAGTTATGAGGGTGCTCTTAGGGGTGGGCGGGATTTGAGTAATCGCGCTACGCAAAGCTCTGCGAAATGGTAAAAAATCTCCGCGAGCATGCAAAAGTTCAGCAAGCACGCGGAATTGCTTGTTCCACCTGTTCGCAATGCTTTTTTCCTGTTTACGAACTTTGTTTGCGTGCTCGGGGAGAAATATCTCGCAAACACCCATTTTGAAAGTGCAAACAAGCAAACAATTCCGCGAAGCCGTGGATCGTGGAATTGTTTGGCAATTCTGCGTTCTCCGCGGAACGTGAAATTACCCAAATTCCGGGAGCGGAATGGAATTTACCACCCAGGCCTTGTGCTGGGGGAACATTAGTCATGAGGTTCTTGGGGAAACATCAGTCAAGAGGGTGTTGGGGGATTGAGGAAAGCTCAGAGGGTGCAGGAGGAATATCAGTCATAAGGGTTCTGGGGGAACATTGGTCATGTGGATGCTGGGGAAGCATCAATCATGAGGGTGTTGGAGCAATATCAGTTATAGGGTGCTTGGGGAACCTCGGTCATGATATCATAGCGTGCCATTGGGATAAAGCAATATGAGCCTAGCATGCTAGACCATTACAGAGGGGGTGAGGAAGGGGTTGTGACAGAAAGGGTGCAGGAGGAGATCATGAAAGAGAGGGTGCAGGACGGGATCCTGACACACGGTAGTCCCTTCTGGCACACAGGGGTCACTGAATCAATCCAGCACATGGGCTTCTACCTGATCAGTTCAAGAGCAGATTTCTTACACCTTGCACAGGAAGTTCTCATGATATGCCCCAACCGGACCTTGGTTCTTCCAACACGCTCCTCTTCCTCACAGGGTACACCCGGCTTGGCTAGCAGACAGGTGCTGGCTCTCCAGGCTCCAGATCAGGTGGTCTTGGTTTTCCTGGGTGATGTTCCCTCACCCAGCAGGGAGACTAGCACTCCTGGACTCCCAGTCCTGGTCACAGGTAGGAGCTGACTAATCCATAAATAGATTCATGGGAGTGACCAGAGTTCATACCTACATGTCAGCCACAGTTATATGTGCATCAAAATAAATGTTAGTTCTGGGCTCCCAGCCCTACTCTTTATGATTCCCTTAACAGACTTTCTCTCTCTTCCTGAGATGTGTCCAGACCCCATACTTGTGATCTAACATTGAATCAAAGAGCACTTTGAAATGTACAGAAAGAGTTTTGCACTTCAATCATCCAGTTCATGTCTCACCCAACTTACAGGAATCCAACAATACAAAACCCATGTGTAGGGATTCCTCCACTCCTCATGTTTTCCGCCAGACCAATATAGGTTTCGAAAGGGAACCCAATGTCCTCCATGTAATGATGTACAAGTGCAGGCAAATTGAACTCAGTGTACAACCACAGCACACGTAATACACAGTACTGTTATCTTCATATATTATGCTACCAAAGGAAAAGCTGCATGCTGCAAATGCATTCAATCTGCTCAAAAGGTTCAGTGCTGTAGCTTTTCTGTATTGTACCAGAATGTGTTATTTTAAAAACACACACTGCCAGCATACATACATTTACCATGCGGACACTGTACTACACTTTACCCCTTGTGCAGTGTATTTCTTGCAAGAACATATGCACTCATTACATTTCCATTATGCACAACCCTCCACATCTACCTGATGTAAGTTAAGCACACAGCAGCAGAACTTTTAAAAAGGGGAGTGAGCCTGTAGGGCTCACTCCAGTAACAAAGGATAAAAAGGTCCTGTTCACTACCACTGATCACGACACAGCATGCTGCCTCCTCCGTGCTTGTGCTGCTTGACTTCTGATGAACAAATTATCTAGTTGCCATGTTTGTCAATGGTTCAAAAATTAAACAAACCAATGTTTTAATTAATTAGCCTGCATGATTTAGTTCACTTTTCTTTGGCTTATATGAAGAGCAACACATAGGGGCCCATTAGGATGGCGGGCGGACTTTGCCCACCCGCCATCCTCGTGTAAAACGGGACCGCCCACCATAGGAGCGGCGGTCCCGCCTTGAGCATTAGGATGCGCCTGCCACACAGGCGGGCGCATCCTGTATTTTTACCATTGCGGCGGGCGGTGCAGAAAGCACCGCCCGCCGCAATGGTAAAAATGCACGTTGTGCATTTCAAAGCACAACTTGACAGGCACCGCACCGTGCCTGCCATGTTGCACTTTGAAATGCAGGGGGTACCATAGGTACCCCCCATGTGCACCCCCCACCCCCAGACTCCCAGGAGGCCCGCAACGGCCGCCCGCAGGGAGTCTCTGCATGCCTTTCCGTGGCAGCATTGCCGCCACGGAAAAGCATGTCAGGAAGGGCATCCTAATATGGCTGTCGGTGTCTGATAGACACCGCCACCATATTATTCCTTTTCTGCCCCGGCCGCAAGGCGACCGGGGCGGAAAAGCGGCGGACGGTCTTTTCGTCCGCCGAGGTCCCCCCACCATCCTAATATGGCGAGGGGTCTTTAGTGCAATGATGTCGGGCGGATTGCCCCCGCCAGGCTGGCGGTGGCTACCGCCAGCCTGGCGGGGCAATACGCCTGACATCGTAATGGGCCCCATAGTTCTTGAACACACTTTTGTCCACTTTTTTTCTTTCATTTATCATTTTACATTAACAATTCTCATACAATATGATGTTTGATATAAAGGTACATTACTAGCAGATTCCTTTGTAACAAGCAAATGTTAGCAAAGCAGTTTACAGTTAAACAGGTACATTTTCCTTTCTGGCTAGTCTAATGTCAATCTTCTTACTACACTCCGTGAATTTCTACTTCCCTGTGAGGACTTCCTTTTCAACCAAATCCACCACGGCATGTTACTATGGTTAACTCGCTAACATTGTAACGTATCACTTCCTCACCCCACAGGTTGTACATTTTGACTGCCGTTTTGTCCTTCCAGGATAGGGGGTATGTCTGGCGTCTCTTGCGACCTGAGATATGCCCTAAGAGGCTCCAATATATCTTTAGGCCGTGACATAGGTGGTTGTAGTTCAGCGTACAACTCACTTGTGGTATCCCAGTATGTCATGCTCTTAAGCCAGCTCTTTACGGTAGGCTTCTGCCTGGTGCCCTAGCGAAGAATTACCTCTCGCTTCGCCAGCAGCATGGCAATTGCTATAAATCTACACGTGTTTATGGGAAGTGAATCTACATAGCCCATTAAAGCTATCAGGGGCATATCAGGATGTATGTCTGCATCAGCTGTTACATTATGTCTTGTATTTCTTGCCAATAAACGCTGATTGTGGTACAAGGCCAAAGCATGTGAAAAAAGGATGCCGCATGTTGATTGCATTTAGGACAGTGTGTAAAAGAGGTGTTCTTTATCCTGACCATATGTTGTGGTGTGACATAAGCCAGTCTGAGTACTTTAAATTGTAATAATTTGTGTCTGCGATTGCATGAGACTAATTTGACTTGTTCGCAGCAGCCTTTCCATAAGTCATCTGTGAGAGGTTGGCCATTGTCAGTCGCCCAAGTGTCTCTAATCTTGCTGTCATGACATGCTTCGCCATTTTATTGTAAATATGCCCCAATGTTTGGTGTGTAATATCGAATCCCAAAATCATCATATGCCTGAAATTTCAACATTTCTAACTTGTGCTTACATGTAAAATGCACTTTCAAGTTGCTCAGTTGGTTGAAAAGGTGACCACATACTCATAATACACATCTTCACAACTAAAACCCTTGTTTAACAAAAATACCCAAGATACGAATGTGAGAAACAACATAAACCATGTCACATGGAGAACAAACACTAGACGTATCAACTAAACTAAAAACCAGAAGTCCTAAGCCTTGTGTCCAGTTGGCACATCACACATCCTCTCTGGGCGTATGGACACACTCAACTTCACTTTTCACATCAATACTCATTGAAAACCTTGAACAACACATAACAACTAAAATGACCCTTTGACAGGCCATACATCCCCTATCAAGCTTCTTACCATTCTCTAGTGTAGTGCCTCATATTTCAGGGTTTAGGAGCAGACTAAGGGCCATGTGTACACCAACACAGATTCTAAATTTGTAAATGTGATGACCTATGTTGATCATTAACAAAAGAAGTGGAAGATATCCCCTTGCACATGGTGTTCTCATGTGTTCTTATTACAAGTAAATGGCAGTACTGGCAATACCCTGACTAGTGTAGCCTTACATATCTCACATGAAAGGGACATAACCATGCAGCTACTAATATTGTTGCATATGCATCTTTTAATACTAATCAGGGATTTTATTTGTCTCTCAACTTACAAAGGGGAACACAGGCTACAATACTTGTACATGCATGGTTTAATATGATGTGCAACAAGACCCATACTCACCCCCTCCTTGCTGCTGTCTGGCTTTCAACTGCTCATCCAGGTCTGGGTAGACCATTGTCAGGATGCATAGCATTAGGGGGGTCAGGGTGTGACATGCGCCCCCTCCTGCCTGGAGCTGAAAGGCCCAGCTGGACTCTTGCAATCTTCTTGGTCCAGCCTCTCAAGTCCTGCCACCATTCCCTGCAATGGACACAGCTCCGACGTGTGACCCCCAGGGACCGCACCTTCCAAGTGATGGTCCTCCACAGGAAGACCTTCTGATGGGTGTTGACCTGTGAGGATGACATGGTAGTAGGCCCTTAGTTCACATGCAACATGTACATATCCAAATTCTTTTACACATGGGTTATGAATAGCTGGCTCAAACAATGTAAATATTAGCATAGTGGTATTCTGAACACTGCACCTGTGGTCAATGAGGACTCTTTCTCATGAGAACGGTGATATAATGTTACAACCAGTACCTACACATCTACAGCAGTGTACTTGCCCAGAACAGGTAAATACACACTTTGCAATGCTTAGAAACAGATTTAGATGGATGACCCAATGATTATCAATGTCAGATGTGCATGGTCATGGTACAATGAAACTAACAATGCTGTCTGATCATCACTCACCTGCTTCTCTGGTGTGGCATATAAATGCTTGTGCAGGGGAAGGACTGTATCTACCAGCATTTTCAGTTCTCCGACTTTGAAGGCTGGGGCTCTGTGCCCTGTACAGCAAGACATTTTAGCTCCCAGCGTATGTCAGACAGCAGCAGAGAAATTACAAAAAACTGTTTGTGCAGGCAAGTGAACTCTCTCAGAAACTGCAAGACTTATATCTAGACTGCATGGGGGTCTTCAGTTCAGGTGGGCAAAGCGATAGGTAGGTGTTGGATACATTTTCCGACGTCATCCAATGCATTCCATTACATACTGACACCGCGCTTACCACTCAGTTCAAAAAATATCTGCGGCCCACAAGTAACTTGGTAACATAACTAATGGAAGTTTACCATGTCGGTTTACACGGGAGGCGGACACAATCAGAGAACCGCAACTGTCAACATAACAACTAACTGCCTATAGATGTGTCCAAATCGGTTCGGAACTGCAACGTATAAAAAATGCTTCAGCGGTGCAGAAAAAAAGAGGATGAACACTTTTTGAATTTGACGTCAAAGTCACAACATGAGCTAGTATTGATGTGTAAAGTGGCATATTTTAGCATACATGGTACATAGCTTATGACAAACAATAGTGAAATTCTCATAAAACAAAAATTTAATGATTGGTGTTGACAGTGTTCGCTATAACTTCAACTTCCATCAGGCTCTGTCCTGCACACACTCTTCCCACCCAGGCCAACCAGCCCACCTGGAACTATGCTTTCCTGACAGTGAGGGACACTGTACTAGCAATATGGCTGGTACATGTGGCTGGTGTTTGGAGCTCAAGGCCTAATGATAGTTGTGGCCAAGACAAACACCAAGTCCAAGTGTCAGCCATTCTAGCTTGTACATTTCCACTCACTGTCAGGAAAATATAGTTCCAAGAGGGCTGGTTGTGAAGAGTGTGTGTAGGACAGAGCCTGGTGGGAGTTGGAGTTATAGCGAACACTCCTCCTGCCACCCAGCCAAACCAGCTCAGCTGGGACTATGGGTACCTGACAGTGAGGGAAAGTGTACTCGCAAGACGGCTGACAAAGTTGGATGGTGTTTAGAGCACAAGGCCTTGATAGTAGTTGTGGTCAAGGCAAACACTATGCACCAGTGTCAGCCATCTTGCTAGTACATTTCACTGTCAGGAAAGCATTGTTCCAGGTGTGCTGGGTGGGAGTAGGAGTGTTAATTACTACATCTCCATCAGGCCCTGTCCTACACACCCTCATCCCACCCAGGCCAACCAGACCACTAGGAAGAATGTGTTCCTGAAAATGATTTGAATACACAGAGCATATTGTTCTGTCCAAAAACAACTCCAAAGAAATGGTCTCTATTGTCCAGAGTTTTTTGACCCCTTGTGCGGAGCGTATTGCCTTACCTGCATCCAACTCTTGGTGTGAGAAGCTGTCCTGTTTCTTTATAGGTAAGATCCAAATGATCCAGGACAGTTTTGGGACTAATATTGTTGGGAAGGCTGGACTCCCTATGCAGAATGCCCCAGTCTCTGATTTAGCCCCCACTTCTTTGACGGGTTTTTCATCCATTCCCCTGCAGGATTCACTGTCTATTCTAAAAATCCCTGAAATTGGTGCACAGACATAATATCGACTCCAAAATATCGTTTGGACAGAATATCTAGTTTTAAATATCGTTTGGAGGAAATATCGACTAGACAGAATATCGACAGCCAAAATATCGTTTTTAAGGTAAGTGAAGTAATATCGACTGTAAATAATATAGACAGTGAAAATATCCAAGTATATAATCTAGATAGTAAAAAATATAATTTTTTCAATAATATTTAATTATTTATAGTGTTTTTATGTTATAATATGTGTGAAAAGTGTCATTTTATTTTATAATTATTTTTAATTAATGATTTTTTTTTATTATTGTGTAATTTTATTCTGTAGCGGGTTGTGGGTTTATAGGGGAATAGGGTGGGAAGTAATTTAATTATAATTAATTAAATATGTAAATTTATTAATTGGTAGTAATAATTAATTAATTGGTAATTAAATAATATATGTTAATTATTTAAAATGTAATTGGTAATTAATTTAATTTAATTGATTAATTGCTAATTATGTAAATTAAAATAATGTATTTTCTGTAGCGGGTTGTGGGTTTATAGGGGAATAGGGTGGGAAGTAATTTAATTATAATTAATTAAATATGTAAATTTAATAATTGGTAGTAATATTTAATTAATTGTTAATTAAAAATATTTGTTAATTAATTAAAATGTAATTGGTAATTAATTTAATTCAATTGATTAATTGCTAATTATGTTAAATTAAAGGGTTATTTTTAGGGTTCAGGGTCAGTTTTTAGTTTTTGGGTAAAGGGGTATTTTTAGGGTTCAGGGTCAGTTTTTAGTTTTTGGGTAAAGGGGTATTTTTAGGGTTCAGGGTCAGTTTTTAGTTTTTGGGTAAAGGGGTATTTTTAGGGTTCAGGGTCAGTTTTCAGTTTTTGGGTAAAGGGGTATTTTTAGGGTTCAGGGTCAGTTTTTAGTTTTTGGGTAAAGGGGTATTTTTAGGGTTCAGGGTCAGTTTTTAGTTTTTGGGTAAAGGGGTATTTTTAGGGTTCAGGGTCAGTTTTTAGTTTTTGGGTAAAGGGGTATTTTTAGGGTTCAGGGTCATTTTTGGGTTTTTGGGGTACATATACAATATTGCCTATTATTTAATTAAATTTTGTTACTATATATATATGTTTTAAGAAATATGATTAAAAAAATATTATTTTTTTACTTTAATTAATTATTTAATTATTAAAAGTTATTTTAAGTATTGTTAATGATATTTTAGTAATTAATTTTTTATATTAATGTAATTAAACATTGTTTTTAGTAAAGTCGATATTTTTTACAACGATATTTTTGTAAACGATATTTTGTACTCGATATTTTTGTACTTACCTGTTTGTACATACAAACTCGATATTTTGGTTGTAGATATTTTTTCCTCGATATTTTGGGTAGTCGATATTTTGGTAGTCGATATTATTTCAGTGATCCCCTGAAATTATGTTCGGCAGTTGATCCCTGCCTAGCCAGGTAGCTAGCGGCAGCTGTGGAGGTGGTTAATTCTGAGCTTAACACCATTATTAATATGTCGCTTCAGACCGCCACAGTTCCACTTGAGTGGAAACAGGCTAAATTGCTCCAGCTGCTAAAAAAGCCGTCTTTAGATCCTCTTACACTAGCTAGCTACCGACCTATCTAACTACTCCCGGCTTTGGCGAAAGTGTGTGAGAAGGTAGTTTATAAACAACTTTCCAACTTTGTTGAGTCATCCGGTGCCCTCCACCCAGCCCAGTCGAGATTTAGGGCTACCTACAGCACAGAGGCTGCCCTTGTTGAGATGTTGAAGGCTATAGAGAATGTTTGGATGCAGGCAGCAGAGCAGCCTTGATTTTACTGGATCTCTCTGCCGCCTTTGATACGGTGCCCCATCATCAACTCTTGGCCCGTCTCTCCAACATTGGAATCTCAGGTTTAGCTTGGGACTGGCGTAGATCATTTTTAGAGGCCAGAACACAGCAGGTTTGGCTGCCCCCGTTTTCCTCTGCCCGAAGAAAGGTGACCACTAGAGTTCCGCCGGGCTCCACTCTGAGCCCCCTTCTTTTTAATTTAAATGTTATGCCACTAATCTATCAGGCGGAGGAGCTGGGAGCTAAGATCATAGCTTACGCAGATGACACTCAGCTCCTCTTTACATGGAAGGAAAAAGATTTGTCCCCGGATGTAGCCAAAAATTGTCTTTCAGCCGTTTTTAACTGGCTTGCAAGGGCCCAGCTCAAGTGCAATGAGGACAAGGGGCAAGATGGCGGCCGTGTAGAACGGCCGGGAAAGCAGCTCGACTGAGGAGATGCTGGTTTGATGGACAGTAAGACCTAAAACACCCGAAACCATGGACCCGCGGAGCATGGCGGCTTTGAGCCTGCGAGATTACAAGGATGCAATGGTATGAATCTGCAAAGATACGGAGATACGGAGATACATCCTAACCGGCAGAAAGAAGTGCGTTTGGATTTGTGATTAGCCTGTCAAAGGGAATATCGACTGTACCGATGCGACTTGCCTGCTGCGGGCCGCTCAAACGGCTGCTGCTAGAAGTGCTGCAGGCGGCAAGGAGGGGGAGAAGTGCTCCGGGTATCGGTTTGCTGGCAGAGGCAGCAGAGGCTGCGGAGTTGGCACTTACTACGGAAACACTGCGGAGCCTGCAGGCAAGGCGGGGTTTACAGCGGAGGTTGAGGAGGAGGAGGCAGACCGAGGCGGAGGCGGTGGTGCCGCAGCAATCAGAGAGCCAGCAAGGGCGCCCTCACCGTAGCACTGGGAACACAGCCCTGAGCGCTCTGGAGCTCCCCACAGACTGTAACCCGGAGGGGAAGAGCCGGGGAGACAGCACGAGCGGTAAGGGGCAGTTTGGGCTTACTGAAAGAAGGAGAGAAATTATGGCCCACAAAATCACTGCGAGCTCCAAGGCTGCCGCTAAAAGGAAGGCTGCAGCAGAGTTAGCTGCTTTATCTGCAGATAAAGATCTAGAGCGCAACAGGAGGAAGAAGCAAGATTCCCCCGTAAAAAAATTAGTACAGCAACAAGGGGGCAGTAAAGCTCATCCAGACTCCCAGGGCACCACCCCGATATCCAATATTTTTCAAAAACTGGTCAAAAATAAGGACTCCAATGACCCCAATGACTCTATTGGTCCGAATAATGAGGATATCCTGGCTATGGCAGGGGTTAATGATGGGGGTAATGATGGGGGGACCCCCAAAAATGCTGTGGTAGCACCCAGAAACGAAACAGAAACAGACACATCTATGTACCACGATCAAACTGGAGACATAGAGGGGTGTAAGAAAGCAGACACAGGCTCACCAGGAGATGCAACAGGAAAAGCAGAGGACATTCTGCTAGTTGCACCCCATGTGCTAGAAGAAATATTGGAGGAAGGGAACGGGGGTGATCCAAGCGACAAGAAAGAAGTCCCTAGCGAGGCGTTCTTCTCAGTATCGGAGGGTGGCGAATGGTCGGAGGAAGAGGAGGACAGCCTGGATCAAGAAATCAGTGGGTCCGACACTGACAGCGACCTGGACCAGGGCGGTTGCAGTCCCCCAATAACTGCAGTGAAAGTCACCTCAGGCTCGAAAATCCACCTCCAAAAAAAAGAACAGCAGACGTCTAAATCTGCCAGACCGGTTCAAGATAGCCCAGGAGGGGACGCGTCACAAATGTCTCTCCTGGAGGTTATACATCAGGAAATAATCTCTCATAGGGAAGAAGCTCGACAGGAAAGCCGCAAATCTCAGGCTGCAGCCAGGAAAATGCAAGGTGCGGTCAGAAAACTGACAAAAGCATGTGTGAGCTTGGGAGAACGGGTTAATAACTTGGAAGAGCGGGTTGTCTCAGTGGAAATTGGAGGCGCTGGAGAATAGGTCACGACAGAATAACCTGCGCATTCTGGGAATTCCCGAAGGATCAGGGGACTCAGATATGAAAGATATGAAAGCATTCGTGGTCAAGCTATTTGAACATGCCTTTACAGATCTGAAAGATTGGGATTGGTCTAGGGAGGTTCAGAGAGCACATCGTATACCTTTTAAGATTCATAAAAACGCTAAAGAAGGGGACAAACCAAGGGCAATTCTGATTTTTCTGGGAAACTTCAACCTGAGGCAGGCAATATCAGAGAGAGCGAGGCCTGATAAAAAAAAAGCTGTTGACGGTTATTCCTTTTTTGTGCGCCCTGACTTTTGTCATGTTACGGTGGAGAGACGCTGGAGGTTACGGCAGATGATCAAACCATTTCAGGATAAGGGCATGCAGGCGTATTTGATTAATCCTGCCCAATTGAAAATAATTAAAGATGGAAGAATATTATATTTTTCCTCTGAGATCAAGGCCAAAGAATTTCTGCAGCTATAGGATATTTAGAAATGTGTGGTAATGCATAGTAATGTTTAAACAGTATTTTGTAATATATGGAATTTGGTTTGGTATGGTATAATTAACTTGATTTGCATTTGGGGAGCATTTTGTTAAAAGGGATCTCTATTTAGGCTAATAACCATCACAATAGGTACTCGTAGGGGTGTTGCAGTGTGCAGTATACATGGTGGTGGGTGGTGGGTGATAGGGCTATAGGAATGTAAAGACGGGTTACAGGTTGTAATCTCCGCAATTCGGGCTGCGAACCATCACATTGCACAGACCTTAAGTCTGAGCGCCTCTAAGAAAGGGGGGGGGGAGCTCTGGCTGGGAGTGGGGAGAGGGGCAGCAGGGCAGCAGGGCAGGGAGGGGGAGGGTGGGGAAAAATGGGTAAAAAATAAGAAAATTTTTGAGATGGAAAGGTGTATAACTAATGCTAGGACTAGAACTATATGTATGTATAACAGACAATGTGGGGAAAAGAAATATGGTTATAATGTCAGACATTAGGATTTGCACTATAAATGTAGGGGGATTAAATGATTGGAAAAAACGACAAAGGATGTCCCATTGGGTTAGATCTAATAATGTAGACATTCTTTGTATCCAGGAAACCCATATACCCTGGGATAAAAGGAAGCTTCTGGATATGTATGGGTATACGCTGATAGGGTGCTCATCACAAACATCGATGATTAGAGGTGTGGCTATTTTGGCAAAATGCAATCTGGGGGGGGGTGAAACGTAGCAAATCTGATGGGTCTGGTAGATGGGCCATAGTGGAACTCCAGATGGGGATCACGCTTTGTGTAATTTATGGTCCAAACGAAGATGAGCCAACAGTTTATGATAAGCTGGAGGAAGAATTGGCTAATTGGGCGACCCCTATGATAGTGTGTGGTGATATGAACATTACAGCCGACTGGAAACAGGGAAGCAGGTATATAGGGCGTAAACGGAAGGTAAAGAGAGCTCTTGACTCTTTAATACAGTCACATGGTTTGGCTGATGTGTGGGGAGAAAAAATGCCCGGGGATCCAGGATATACATATTTCTCACACCCCGCACAGAAATATTCTAAATTAGACTATTTCTTTGTGACAAAGGGAGAAATCTGTAAGGTTAGAATTGTCAAACTACCTAGAATTATCTCGGATCATAATCCCTTGATATTGACGTATAAGACCCCCAATATCCAAAGAAAAATGTCAAAGTGGACTTTCGAAAAGAAACTTCTAAATGATGAAAGGTTTGTTAAACATATTAAACAGTGGGCAAAAGGGTTCTTCGAAATTAACAGATATAGCGCGTCTAGAAACAGCGTATGGGAATCTTTTAAGGCCTCATTAAGGGGGGAGACTATTAGCTGCGCAGCCAAATTAAGAAAAGAGGATAGAAGTAATATGGAAAAACGCACTCTAGAGTTAGCAGAAGCTGAGAAAAGCCATATAGTGGAGATAGTCTCAGGTCAGGATAGCTCGGGAACGGCTAGAACTATGGCTTTGATCAAGGGGGAGATTTTAAAAATAATTACACAGAAAGAGATCTGCAACTATCAGAGATATAGAGCAAGACGATATGAGACAGGCGAGCAAGCTGGTAGGGTCTTAGCCCTTCGCATTAGGCAAGAAACAAATAAAAATAAAATTGCGAAGATCAAATATAATGGAGTGGAACATACAGAACCTAAAGCAATAATGGAGGTATTCCAGAAATTTTATCAAAAATTATATGACCAGGAGACTGGGGTGGTAGCGCCCTCATATGACTACGGGCCACCATGTCCAAGGGTGGGAGAGGGGGATAAGATGCAATTGGACCTAGATATAACATCAGAGGAGATTAAGACTGCCTTATACGAACTAGCAGCGGGTAAAGCCGTAGGTCCAGACGGGCTACCACTAGAAGTTTATAGGGCTCTGGAAGAGGAAATTCTCCCTATACTTTTAGACCTTTTTAATGGAATCATCTGCTCTGGGAAGATCCCCAACACATGGAAACAAACTAACATCGTAATATTCCATAAGAAGGGGAAGCCGGAGGAAAGTCCCGGTTCGTATCGGCCAATTTCCCTGATAAATTCGGATGCAAAACTTTACTCGAAAGTTTGGGCTAAAAGATTAGGGAGGGTTATCGGCCAACTTGTCTCACCCTGGCAGCATGGGTTTGTCCCGGGAAGGGGTACAACCGAACACACGGCGCGGGCAATCTCGCTATTTGACGCAATTGCTGCTACGGGGAGAGATATGGCCATGATCCTTTTAGATGCCGAAAAGGCCTTTGACCGTGTGGTCTGGGATTTTATGTGGGAGGTTTTGGCTAGAAGGGGCTTTGGAGAGAAATGTAGGAATGCAATTAAAGCTATGTACATGGATCCTGTAGCCAGAATCACGGCAATGGGTTTACAATCAGAAGAAGTGGTGATCAGGAGAGGTACTCGACAGGGATGTCCCTGCTCCCCGATACTCTTTTCACTCTTTATCGATCCTTTTATTAGGAAAATCCTTGCTTCTGATAACATATCCCCAGTTATAATCAATGGTTATAGTACTAAATTATTGGCATATGCGGATGACTTGGCAATCACTACCACGGATCCTCAAATGGCAATGATTGAACTTACTCAACTCGCGCATGAGTTTGGATTATGTTCTGGTTATAGGCTTAATGCGGAAAAAACAATAATAATCGGCACAAAAAATATTCATAGAAGAGACCCAAGATATGTGGATTCTGCGGTTTACCTTGGTGTAAGAATCAATGCTAATGTGGGGAAAATTATTCAGGAGAATTATCTGCCTTTACTTGCCTCAATAGATAGAGAACTCAGAAGAATAGATGTCTTACATTTATCCTTGATCGGAAGAGTAAATGTATTGAAAATGTCAATGTTTCCGAAATTGCTGTATCTATTCCGTGCCATACCCTTACTGGTAGAAGAGTGCCTGCTAAAAAAAAATGGAAGCTGTTTTTTCACAATTTGTGTGGCAATATGGAAAAATTCGGAGATCCTTGGCTCGACTTTCTGCACCATTGGAGGGAGGAGGGCTGTCTGCACCTAATCTGAGGTTGTACCATTGGGTTTGTTTAATGTTGCAAATGAAATACTTAGTGAAATATGATGTCCAAGAGACTCCACCTGGCTCTTATAGAATTCCGTCAATATATGAACTAATAGTAGGAGAAAGGGCTCGGGGCCTCTTAACACGAGAAATTAATATTTCATATTTCAAAAGGAGTAAAAGCAAAGTAATGCTAAGCGCATGGGGCACGTGGAAGGCAATATTGAAATTTCTGAAAATCCCGAAGATCAATGGTACAACTGACTTATGGAGCTCAAAACCCTTCTCTCATCTTGGACAGAATAGAAATAGCAGCACATGGAAGATGCTGGGTATCAGATGTCTGGGGGACGTCATGTGTAGGGATGAATTACTAGGGTTTGATCTCCTACAACAGAAATTTGGTATTCCTGCCAATCATTGGTTTTTATATCATCAACTCAAGCAAACGATCAATTCATTTAGACCGAGATTAGCAATACAGGAGCTAAATCCTCTTGTGAAGTATGTAATAAATGGTGGCAAGAGGATCAAAATAGGGTATAGCCATCTCTTGAAGGGGTTGGGTGACGATATTGGACAAATAGAGTCTGCCTGGGCTCAAAGAATAGGGGATCCAAACATAGATGTAGATTACGCTCTTGCATTGAATAAAAGGGTATTAAGAGCAACTAATTTAAAAGCACAGCATTACAAGATGGTCTTTAACCTGTATTATACCCCCGCAAAGTTGTTTCAATGGGGCCTAAGAGACAACGATAAATGCCCCAGGTGTAATCAAGGCCCGGCGGATTTACTGCATATGTTTTATTCTTGTCAGAATCTTACACCTGTTTTAACAGAAATGGAAACATTTTTATCGGGGTTGCTAGAGCACCAAATATCTCTATCCCCAACCACTGTCTTGCTCGGCAGGGATGAAAACTTAGTAATTGAACATGAAGCTGAAGCTTTTATTTTTCTATCAGTAGCTGTTTTTAGAATCTTAATAGCCGCGGCCTGGAAAGACCCGACACCGCCCTCTTTTCAGATGTGGTTAACTAGGCTGATGGGGATCCATAACATAGAGGAATGCCTATACAGCTTTAAGGGTAAAAGGAGGAAAGATTATGGTAAAAAGATCTGGGCTCCCCTTAGGAACTGGAGAGAGCTGAGATGAATAGACTTTTTGAGCTGAAGGGAGAACGATCCTCCTACACTGTCAGGACTGTAACATTTTTGCATATTTCATGATTCTGATGTAGATACAGAAATTGATATATATTAACTGTCTGATTTTATCACATGCTATCTAGTTTAAGTACATATGTGTAAATGTCTGATTGTATCACATGATATCCAGTTTGTATTTGTAACCTTGTTTTATATTCCGATCCATCTCAATAAAAAAAATATTTAATAAAAAAAAGAGGACAAGTCGGAGGTTCTTCTGTATGCGTATTTTCCCTCCCAATTCTGGGAAGATCTTTGGCCTGCAGACTACCCCAGGCATAACTCAGTTGGCATCCCGGTTAAGAATCTGGGGATCTGGTTTAGTGAGGAACTCCGGTTTTATGTGCAGATAAAAAAACTGGCCGGAGTGTGCTTTGGCACATTAAAATTACTTAGAAAGTTCCTGGCATTGCTTCCCAGACCAGCAAAGGAAATGGTGACTCATGCCCTCATCTTGTCGCCTATTGATTATGCAAATGCATTATATATTGGCCTTCCTGGATACCATCTGAAAAAGCTGCAAACTGTTCAAAACGCGGCAGCAAGAGTGCTGCTTGGTATCACTGGCAGATCAAGCACAAAGCAACATCTTCGTGATCTGCATTGGCTCCCCCTGATGAAGCGTGTCCAGTTCAAGGCCCTCACTCTAGCTCACAGTGCCCTATATAAATTCAGGCCTCCATATCTCAGGAGACATTTTGATTTCTACGTTCCCCGAAGACAACTGCGATCAGCCACATTATGCCTTGCAGTTATTCCCCGATAACGCTTTACTTTAATGGGGGGCATCTCTCTCTCTCTTTTAAGGCGGCCAAAGCCTGGAATGCCGTTCCATATGAACTGCAAAAAACTCAGGAGGCTGTTTAAAAAGCTATTAACGACCTTGCTTTTTAACTAATCTACAGCTCCTCCTAGCTCCGTGCTTCTTGTTTTCTGCAGTTGGCATTTGCGCCAGGACACTCTTGAGTATCCATGCGCGCTATAAGTGTTTTATAACCTAACATAACATGAGGGGAAGTGTCATTGCAAGATGGCTGACACAGGTGCATGGTTTTTGGAGTACAAGGCCTTAATGGGAGTTGTGAATAAGTGTGTACATGGCAATAGTTTTGTGACATTTGTTCTTCATTACAGGTATGCAGGTTATCTGTAGTACATACACATCACATATTCTTTGACTATTAGTTTGTGTGAATAAAATAACAACATTTGGCTAACTTGAACCATTACAGATATGTCTGCAGAAGTGTCATTGGTAACTTGTATGAAATGTAGAGCTCATACTTACCAGACTCGAGTCTGTCAGGTATTCCAAATAAGCTCTCCGGCAGAATGATGGCATGCACCTTCCCCTCCAAGGCAGTAAAGTGCACAGGTGGATTGGGAGAACCCCAACATCTGTTGTGTGCCAGATGGTTTTTCTGGCCAAACGCTTGACCCTCTTCCTGATATCGTACCACCTCAATTGATTGATTGATTGATCGATTTTTTGTGTGCAGGGTGGGGCCTACCACATTCACTTTGTTGACTATCCTGTCCCATATCTGTATATTCTGACTGATGGAGGTCTGTTGGACTAGGGTTCCATATAACTGGGCCTCGACTCTAAAGATTCCATCAACAAGCACTGTCAGCTCCTCATCAGTAAAATGTGGCTCCTTCTTCTTCGACATAGTGAGTGCGAAGGTGAATGCGATTTAGAATGGGGTGTCTTAGAAAGGAATCTAAACCAAAACATTTATATGTGCAGGTAGTTATGTGATTGCAGTGAGTGAGTCTGTGCAGGGCTGACAGCAATATCTGAGGAAAGGCTCCCTACTTCTCTCAGCAGTATTGTGTTGGCAAAGGATCATGGTCTGGGAATGTTTTTGTTATAGGTGGATGGCTGGGTGTGTCTACTTTTTCAATTGACATCAGCTGTGTTTTTATTTTTGCGCTGACTATGCTTGGCATTGTGTTATTTGGCCTGAGTTTTTCTGATTTACACTTGCCATGTGGCACACAAACTACCATGGGTCCTCAACCGCCTCCGATGCATCATAATTGGCTCTGCAGGAAAACCAATGCATTTGGAGTGTCGGAATTCGTATAGAACAGCCTTTCCGGCCAATGCGGTTGGATTGGACTCATTTCCAACCAGCGCAGTCAGTTCAAATCCGTCTCCTACCGACGCAGTCGGTGATTTGCCTGGAATACATCATAATATAGCGTTCAGAGACTTTGCGGATTAGTCGGGCGGAATGTCTCCGCGACCGCTTTGGTCAGACAGTCTTTCCGACCGACATCGTAATAAAGCCCTAAGTGTTAATGGTGCCAAGTATTTCCTTTGCGGGTCAGGATTTGGAGGACATGCCAACAACAGGGAATATTTCTCCCTGGGCAATTATTGTAATTATTGGTTGAAGATGATAGAAGCACAGAAGAGAGTTGCAGGGCACCAAACTACACCTGCCATTAGGAAGCAGAAAAGAGCCAATCAAAGCTAGCCGAAAATCCAGACAGAAAATTATCCAAACATATTGAAGAAAATCCTAATGACTGAAATAGTAGTAAAAGACCACAATGGAACATCAGAGAACTACAGGCTTTACAATGCATCTTCATTCCAGCACCCCTTACATATGCTTCAAAGAAGAATTGCCATCTCAGAAATAAAACTTTGAAACAGACACTTTGCAATAAATGATTTACAAAACAATTACTAAGGCAATTGTTAATGCACCTATCACCAATAAGTAAAAAATTATACAGAAAAAATGGGTGCACAAGTACAAGGATCAGCCTCCATAAAACTGCTTGTGGAACACAATGTTTGCATCAATATTTGACAAAATAAAAACCCAGTACTCCAAACATCAATTAGATTCAAATAGTATAATTTTTATCATGAGTGATTGGTCAAAACATGCATTCTTTCATGTAATGCGAAAAGTTTTCAAAGCAATTGTAAAACTCCTTTATTTATAATCTTCTTTGGTAAAAATGTTTTTGCTTGTATCCATAGCTATAGGGACTTCCTCAGGGCTACAAGAATATGTACAATATCTATATTTTCAAACAAAAATTGCCAAGTGAAGAAGCCCACACTCTGATGTAGTTAAATAGTTACAAATACTTATTTAATGTTCATAAATAGGTTTAATCTGGTGCCACCTTATAAAAAAGATTTAACCCACTTTCTTTCGGCAACAAAACCGTCATGATCACAGGTGAATAAGTTGTGTTACATGCACCATTTTTTAAAGCAATATGTCACAAATGTGTAAACATAAAAAACAGGCAAGGGCATTTCATGTGCACTGTATAAACTGTCAGCCATATTTACATTTCTCATGTTCTATTTTTCATTGTCACAAATGTAATAAACTTATCCTGTGTGCAAAAATCAGACATCACCATTCTCTTCATTTTTTATTCAAACAAAACTCAATGCCTAGCTCTAGATCTCATCAATGACTGTAAATTACCAATCTTCACCCTTCGGTGCAGTGTTAAAGAGTCATGAGGCATTTGAATGCATTAAAGTCAATGTAATCTTTGTTTTTTCAGTACACGATCGCATGTCCAGCCGGGGCTCAGTGGCATTTTACTGAGACTGCACTTAGCACTTCTAAAGCGATTGGGCAATACTGTTGCTTGAAATAACAATACATTAAATTAAAGTCTCAGATGCAAGCAATAAATACCAAAGACACATCCTTGGCACCCTTGATGTTGTCTGCCATATTGAAACATGTAGATCATACTATTGTGCCCAAATGTGTATTCTCTACTCATCAACATTTCCTTGGGCTTTGTCCATGTGTTGCAGTTGGTAAATGTTAAAATCATAAACACTCCTGATAGGCAACTTTTACAATCCATTATCCTGCCTACAGTAATTCCACTTGGACTGCCTGTATCCTCTCAACTGAAATTTTATTTTTGCGCTGACTATGCAGAATGTCAAATAAATCTCTCTAGGAGAGGCTCTCTGGTAGGGGACTTCCTTGATATCAAAGCACTGTCCTGGTATGAACCAACTACCCCAGCCAAGGTCATAGAGAAGAACATCAACGCCCAAGTCTCTGAGTTTATCAAAGTAAACCACATCCTGGACAACTCCGAATCAGGCTTCTGAAGCAACCACAGCATAGACACTGCACTCCTTTCTGCCACAGATGACATCTGCTCCCTCCTTGACTGGGGTGAGACAACAGCCCTCATCCAACTAGACCACTCGGCCACCTTTGACCGGATTCACTCCTTCCACACCAGCCGGATCCAGCGAATCAGACTACCACCGTTCCTCTCAGAACCCATGACGGTCAGCTGTGGAGTACCCCAGGGTTCCTTCCTGACTAAAACCCTCTTCAATGTCTACATGGCCCCCCTCGCAGCTATCATCAGAATACATGGACTCAACATCGTCTCCTACATCGATGGCACCCAGCTGATCCTCTCCCTCACCATTGATCCCACAACCGCCAAAACCAACTTCCATAGTGGAATGAAGGCCATTGCAACCTGAATATCTGTATGGGTGAGGAGCAAAATGTTTATCAAAACAGCCGTAGATAGAGCAGAGCTCCAGAAAACCCCATAATAGTGTGTGGCTAGGTCTGCATGCTATATTGTATGTTGACCAGTTTCCTGTTTGCATATCTTGCAGTCTAGCACTTTAATACAATTCTGGTGGAGAAACAGGGCATACCCTGTTTTAAATGTTTTTAGCTCAACATTTCTTTCAGCTTAGGCTGTTTTCTTGCTCTTTATTTGTTACTGTTCTGTATGTGCTAACCAGTCACACAAGATGAATTGCTTTTCTGATCTATGATGACATGTTTGTATGCCACTGCAGGGAATGTTTTATTTGTATTGTTTTATGTTGTTCTTTTATGATTCTGTAGATTGAAATGAAGTATTTAAAGAATGGATAAAGGAGAACTTCAAAGAAAGACAAGAAAAGAAGAGCATCACCAATAAAAAAATATATCTATTTTGCATTTTTGAGCTCTCTGGATTCAGGTGGATCAGAGTAGAAGAAACAAGTCCTGCCACACTGGCACCCAGTACGGCATAGACGTAGTTGACCCACTTCATCTGAAGGAATGCCCTGCTCTGTATAAACAAACACAAGGCACAACATTTATGTTAAATTATCACTTGTGTGGACACAATCATGAGACGCAAACTATTTTTACAAATCAGTTACCTATCTTTAACAAGGGCTCATCTACTCCCTTTATCCTAAAACCACATGTATCTGGGACATAGTTTCAATTAGTCTCCAAAATGAATGAACATCTCCTCGTCTTTATTTAAACCTTTTGACCCTTACTATCCAGCTCCAATATATACTTAGATTCAAACTGCTTCTATTTGCATTTTCGATTTACATCTCTTAACAAGACTGGAATTCTGTCAAGGGCAAAGTAACAAAATAGTTCCCTGTTACCTTTGTGCATGGTTTGAAAATGGAGTGCCACAGGGTATTGTTTAGCCCTGCTTTTTATGGATCACATATAATCCTGCAAGCGTTTCTTCACTGGAAATGTGGTGCAGCCTAAGCAATTTTCTTCACATGGACACACCTGAGCATATATGCAAAAATCAGAATGACAAGTAAGATATGTCTCAATGCATTTGTGTGTTTTACTCAGAGGGGAGAAGTATTGTTTCATGTTACAACTAGACTTGAAGGCTTTGCAACTTCCACATTTGTAAAAACCCACTACTGGCGTGCCAGATTTCCTGGTCTTACTTGTGACATTATTTCTACATAATTTGTCTTTCAGAGATATACCCTTCCTAAAAGTAATGTTTGGATGGTTATCTAACAAATTTGAAAGTGTGTTCACTGTTTTCAGTACCCCCCCCAGTGTCTGTTCAGTGTATTCCTTTCATCTCTGGCCTTATTACTAAAGATTGTGATGAGCTTTGCCACAGTTATGGGGGTCCTCTGAGCTTTTTCAAGAGAGATCTTTAAAATAACTTCTTTGCATTCATACTTTCTGAACCTAGTCATTATCACTTTACATTCTTCATAGAGGGTGGAACCAGAGCTGCAACTCCTACGAGTCTGTAGGAATTCACCATATGGGATACTATGTATTAGATTTTTGGGGGTGACTGCTTTATGCATGCAATAATGTATTGTCGGGGGGTGGCTAGCAGCCAAACGAAATGGCCACTGCCTAGAGAGGCTCTGGGATCAGCCCGACATCCCCATCAATCCGCTGCACAATCCGTCAGCAAACAGCAGTAAAAGGCATCGTATCTGGCGTCAGAATTAACCGGGCACCCTTTGTCCTAACTGAGAGCCCCAAGAAGTGGTGAATTTCGAACTTGCATGGTGCCCAAGAAAAGCGGCCTGCACCACTCAGCACGCCGGGGTCTGGCGTGCCGCAGAGGCCGGGCGTCGATGTAAGCAGGGCACTGGAACCAGCAAGCGGCAGTGCGGCATCTGTGCGATGAATGCTGCGGAGTGGCCTGTGCTGGGCTACCCGCCTGAGCACAGCAGTGTGTAAAGCCGACATCGAGCTGCAATTTATGGACCTGAACCCATGCGCGAGGCCGGCCCTGAGAAGCGGCGATGCATATGCGCCATACCAGCTCTCACCTCCACAACCAATTGGTCTCTACACGGAGGCAGCAACGAACAGGTGAGCGCTCTGATCGCCGCAGCCAGGGAAGTACTGTTGGTGCCCCCAGCATGGAGTTGGGCACCCAGGGCTGGTGCACCTTGGCCTCGGAGGAATGCCATCCTCCAGACCAGCAGCATCAGTGAGAACGCGGAAGGAGGGGGAACCCTGCCAACACCTTTTTTATCCAAAAGCAGTTACCCTCTGAACGGCACCTCTGCATGGCAAGTACTACTACCAATGAGTGGAGCGGGCAGATGGCAATGATGAAGGTGTGGCTTGAACAGTGCTGGAATATCTAATGACTGTGTTTGGTCGGGGTCTTGGTGGATCCATTGCAGTCCCTGTGGGCTGCACAAATGCTGTGAGTTTACTGGTGGTTTAAAAATGGAAGCCCACTCCGTAGGGCTGCTTCAACTGGAGATGGAATCTGCAGGGGCTCCAACCACCCCTGGCACAGGAGATTTGCGTCAGGAAAACAGAAAGGCCGCACATGGCGACTACTGCCACATATTCGCATTACTTCTAGTGGTGCACCTGTGGTCTGGCCATAATCGGGGGCCAGGGTCAACACACTGTGCAGCACTGGAAACTTGAAAAGTACGCGTACAATAAACATCCGTGGGACCAGATGGTACACAGCACCCCACGCGAAAAGTCCCTCATATCTGATGGCCCAGCGGAGGTTACACTACAAGACATAATGTCCACCCTAAACAAGATCCAAGCCAGTGGGATCGATCTCCACAGACGTTACGGTCCTGTGAGCTGGCTTTCAGAAAATGACCGCAAGAGTGACGGAAGTCGAAACAATCACAATTACTATCTCCACAGATGTGGCAGTCCTGAAGCGGCAAGTGCACCAACTAGAAGCAGAAAACAAGCTCATGGCGGCCAAGCTCAACGTTCAAGAAGGCCGCTCGATGTGCAACAACGTCCGCATTATTGGCGTACCGGAGGGCAAAAGGGTCCGCATTAGATCTATTTGTTGAAGATCTTATTAAGACCCATATGCAGCCGGAAGGACTGTCCAGTTTCTTCTCAGTGGAACAGCCCACCGGGTACCGGGTGGCAGGCTGAGACCGGAAGCCCCCACCAGACCTATAATAGCCCGTATATTTAATTTTCGTGATCGCAACGCCATACTACAGATGGCGTGAGTGGCTCCTCCATTGTGCCTCGAGAACTGTGCAGTGTCATTCTTTCCGGACTATACGGCAGCAGTGACTAAACAACATCAGAGCTTTCTTGAGATCAAGAAAGAAATTAGGCGTCAAGAGCTCAATTACTCAATTCTGTACCCCGCAAAGTTGAGAGTAGAGACAGACAATAAAACCTGTTTTTTCAGGACTCCCGAGGAAACCCATGTCTGGATGGGAAGATGGCGTTGTGCCCCATGGCCTACGTGGAACAGGAAAGAAAGAGCAACAGTAGCTATTGGGAGCAGCTTCACAGTTCTCAAGAGACACAGGCTCACTGGAAGACCTAACACAGGGGAGACCGAAAAATGACGATACCTTGAGCTCCAACACTTCAGGGCAGAAACCTGCTGGACGCCGGCTGGGAGGTCGCATAGAAGTACAACACCATTGACACTAACGTACTGGGCCAACGTTCCTGGCCCGCTTTACTGTGAACTCTGACCCGCCTGGCATCTTTAAGGTTAAACATTGCATTTTATACTGTGACGGACTTAATTGATCAAGTACATTTTGAATGCGGGGATGGTTCGGGATGATTGTCAGACTAATCTCCCCCCTCACACAAGTACAAGTTATGGGGAAAAATAAGCACTCTGCGAAGTTGAAGTGGCAGGTAGTTATGTGTCTGTCTTGCAGGGAGGCAGGGAGGGGACTGGGTGAGGATCAGTTAAAGTTTATGTTCACTTTGTTCACACAGGTACACCAAATGCTGATTAGGTCTATACACAGTTTGTGTTCGCTACCGATATTGCATTGCCTTCCAAGCTCTGTCATCCAAAATGTGCCCCCTGACAGGAGGGGATGACTTGACCAACCTTATGCAAGCACAGTCTGCGACCCTTAATAGATTGGGCCCCCCTTTTCAATCAAATCATGGAATGTAAACAGCCTACATGACAAGATAAAGAGGGGGCTGGTACTGCAATATCTTAAACGACAAGCCCCAGCAGGAGCCCTCATCCAAGAGTCACACTTAGGTCGTCGCCGAGTGGATGAGAAGCAGCCGTCTGAAGCTGAACTTGGACAAGACGGAGGTCCTCATCTTAGGTCCCGCCCCCTCTGCTTGGGATGACTCCTGGTGGCCTACCGCACTGGGAGCAGCGCCGACTCCTACGGACCATGAACGCAACCTGGGTTTCATCCTCGACTCCTCTCTCTCCATGTCGAAGCAGGTCAACGCCATCTCCTCCTCCTGCTTCAACACCCTCCACATGCTTCGCAGGATCTACAAGTGGATCCCGACCAAAACAAGAAGAACCATGACCCAGGCCCTTGTCAGTAGCAGGCTGGACTACGGCAACGCACTCTATGCAGGTATCCCGGCAAAACACCTGCAACGACTGCAACGCATCCAGAACGCCTCAGCCCAGCTAATCCTCAACATCCCTCGACGTCAACACATCACCCCCACATGAGAGACCTGCACTGGCTCCCCGTCAACAAAAGGATCACCTTCAAGCTCCTCACCCACGCACACAGAGCACTAAACAACACCTGACCAACCTACCTAAACAACAGACTCAACTTCTACAGCCCCCGCCCGCCTGCTCCGCTCCGCCAGCCTCGCCCTCGCCGCCGTCCCTCGCATCCAACAAACAACGTATGGCAGCAGATCCTTCTCCTTCCTCGCTGCAAGACCTGGAACACCCTCCCCACCCATCTGTGGCAGACCCAAGATCTGCTCACCTTCAGGAAGCTCCTCAAGACCTGGCTCTTCGTGCAATAGCGGCACCCCTCCCCTCAGCGCCTTGAGACCCTCAAGGGTAAGTAGTGCACTTTACAAGTTCACTGATTGATTGATTGATTGATTGACAGGTGGGGATTTAAAATGGCGGCGCACTCTGAGTTCACTTCAGGTTCAAGGGCAGTGGGGATTCTTGTTCGTAAAAACTTCCCACTAGTTATAAACGGATCCTGGACAGACAATCAGGGATGGTTCGTGGCTATCTCATGTCAGTGGGAGGGGCAGGCGTACAATTTAGTCTCTGTATACATCCCACCTGCTCTGCAGAATCTTGCCTTCCTGCCCCTTGGTAAATTCCTGCTCGCACTCTTGCAATGCAAATGTATTATAAGGCCAACTTTAATGCCACACGGAACGCTACACTTGACAGACACCCCGCTAGGGACGAATGAGGGCCTCATCCTCATCTGTCTGAATTCCTTGATGCCTTTGGTCTAGTAGACGTTTGGCGCTTGCGTTTCCCTCAGGAACGACAATACACCTTCCACTCGGGAGCACACAATAGCCTCTCCAGGATAGATCACATCCTTAC
Source organism: Lissotriton helveticus (assembly GCF_964261635.1). Taxonomy (NCBI): domain Eukaryota; kingdom Metazoa; phylum Chordata; class Amphibia; order Caudata; family Salamandridae; genus Lissotriton; species Lissotriton helveticus. The sequence continues at coordinate 532,425,404 of NC_136065.1, forward strand.
ACTCTCGTCTGGCTTGGCGAGAGTATCGGAGGTTCTTCACCTTCTCAGAGGTATTTCCAACCACTCCCCTGTTCTGATACAATACACATCTCACATCTTGGGGAGGTGACGCATATATCCCATATACCCTCGTATTTTTAATGACGCCATTATTTGGAAAGGCCTACACAATATCACATGGCAATACTTCATGGAAAAACGAGCACTCAGTAACTTCCCCGATGACCTTATGCTAGGCCTATAAGGCAGTCCTGCGTGGCCAAGCAATATCCTTAATTACCTCACATAAACGTGACACAGTGCGTCAGGTGCAGACTCTTGATCAGGCAGTGAGCCAAGCCGAAGCCAAACACTCTTCTGATCCCAACGATACTACAGCTTATAAGCTTGGCCTCACAAAACAAGAGTACAGGACTACATGTGGGAGGAAGCTAAGGCCAAGGTCACTAAAACACAACACACTATTTACAAAGTTGGTGACAAGGCTGGCAAGCTTTTAGCTTGGCTGGACAGGAGGGAGTGTGCCGATTGCTGGGTGGCACAATTCAATTTAGACACCAGTGATGCACTTACAGACCCGCAGGACATAGTAAATGTGTTTGCTAATCATTACGACACAATATACACTCCAAAAGCCACAGCCACACTAGAAGAGAACCTTGCATTCCTTCACGACATACAAATGCCCAAACTTGCATCCCAAGAAGCTTGGGCCTTGGAGGAGGACCTGAGTCCTGATGAACTAACACTAGCCATAAGTGGGCTCCAATCAGGGAAAGCTCTAGGTCCCAATGGCATCCCCATCAAACTCTATAAAAAAGCAGCATGTAAACTCGCACCACACCTGCTCAAAATGTATGAAGCTAGCCTTAAGGCGGGTACACTTGGTATAGATCAGCTCACTGCGACAACAGTAGCGATCCTAAAACCCTGTAAGCCCCCTCAGGACTGCTCATCATATCAACCAATCTCGCTGCTTAATCCAGACGCCAAAATGTTAGCAAAGGCACTGGCCGCTATGCTCCAACCATACCTTACAACCCTAGTGCACCCGGACCAATCAGATTTTATGCCAGGCCGCAATACAGCACTTAATCTGAGACAACTTCATAGTGTAATGGCCCTCATGCCCACTATCCAGGAAGAGGCTGTGATACTCTCCTTGGACGCATGTATGGCCTTCTATCTAGTTGAAGGACCTTTCTTTTTGCAGTGCTGCAACACTTTTGCTTTGGACCCAAGTTTGTGCCTGAATCCAACTTCTATAGGCATAACCTCTGGCACATGTGGTGGTAAATGGGCGAGTCTCCGCTGACTGTCCCCTCGGTAGAGGAACAAGACAAGGCTGTCCACTGTTTCTTCTTCTGGTAGCTTTAGTATTGGAACCCTTGGAGGCCTGGATAAGGAGGGACCCAGGGATACGTAGGCTTAAGTGGACGGAGGGATGGGAAGATCACATTTCCCTATATGCTGATGACATCCTACTGTATATGGCATCCACCCGAAAATCAATATTTGTCCTATTGGACATCTGTGCATCATATGGGAGGGTTTCTGGCTATACTATTAACTGGGCCAAGTCTGTTCTCTACGTGCTTAGTGGCTCATCTCCACGGTTGCCACCCCAGAGTGCATGATACTAGTCGCAGACAGGGGGTTTAAATACCTTAGTATATGTATTACTTCACAACCCGCACATACTTCATTGAGCAAAACCTCTTGGAGCCCTTGAAAAGACTCGGCCACAATGTTAAACTTTGGCACTCCCTACCACTGACGCTCCTGGGTTGAGCTGCCCTGTTCAAAATTATTTTTTGCATGAAGGAGTTAGGTCCTTAAATGGGACGAGGGGTAGGCTGAACCCTTGTAAATACCAAAAAAGAAAATAATGCCCACACCCTCCTTATTTACAATGCATCTGTTATTTCTCTTAGGACAAAATGAAACTTAATTAGATCTGTTCAGGTATTTTTATTTTTACCAATCACTTCTATTATTTTGACAAAATTTCATATCTTTCCTTTCAGGCAGAAAAGCAATACATATTTACAAAACACTCAAATTACTTTTTACATACATATATACATTTTATACAACAACAACAAATACAGAAATTATTTGTTCACAAATTAAACAAGGGACATCCATATAACAATAAACATTTCAGTTATCATTTCACTCAAACTTGATTTCTTAATTCAAAATTATACAAGACAACGTCAAATAACAGGAGCGTTAATGTATATGCCTATTTTCTTTGTACACTTAATATTCAAGTTTGCTCCTGTTGATATGCCGACGTGTTTCGAGTTCGGGGAACAAGTTCCCAAACTCTCATCAGGGCCTTGTCATTTATCTGTAGTTTTCAATCATGAAGGGAGTTTTTTCATAATCCTTTTTGGGTACGCTTTTATTTCTTTATATGCACCAGAGCAGGATGGGAGGACTTGTCAATTATGTTGGTCTTCCTCATGTCCTTCCACCAATGTATGACGTCTCAAATCAATAAGCACTTGGCATATGTTCGTGAGTAACCTGTTATTTAATTAGGCATGTGTCTCCCTCTCCTCGCGCAAACATGTAACCCGTCTTCACTCGATTACAACGTGCACAAGCCTTAGACCAAAAATTCCTTAGAGTACGGACTACATTTTTTAAAAATAATGTATTGTCAGCAGTAGTTTTCCTATTGTAGCTTAGATGTTAATTTTCAACTCTTCAAATATAACTTTGATAGCCAAAAATTCAACACTTACATTGCTTTTTATCCCCTTCAAACTTCGAGTTGTAGGTATTGAAATTTAGTTTGGCAATAAAACTAGACACCTTTTCCTTCTCACCTTTCCATATCAGGAACAGGTAGTCTATGTAGCATAACAACACTACTACATATATGCCAAATTATTCTACTGTCTTGGACACTTGCTTGCTCCCACCACCCCATAAGTGGATTGGCATAGTTAGGAACAAAGCAGGTGCCCATTGCTGTGCCCTGAATTTCTGTACACATCTGGTTATCAAAGGAAAATAATTTGTTGTTGAGGCAAAATTCAATCATAGACAATATTATATCTGTATGAAAAAATAGGGAAAGTGACCATGCCCTAAGAAAATGTCTGCATGGCAGTATTCTTTCCCCATGTCGAATGCTTGTATGTATAATGCACACATCCAAGGAAATTAGAAAATAGTCACTCTCCCATGGGATGTCATAAACCCTACGTAGGAAATCATTACTGTCCTGGATATAGGACAGAAGGGAAAACAAATGGACGCAAGAAATGATATAGGACAGTATGGAAGACTCAAATTGACGCAAGAAATTACCAATATATTTGGATGTGTGTTTCAATATTGATTCAATGGGTCTCCCTGGAGGAGAAGCTGGCTTTTTGTGCAGTTTTGGTAGTAGATACAATAGTTGTATCTTAGGGAACCTATTGAGTGGGAAAGAATATTACTCCCACTCAATACCTCATTGTTCTCTGTTGTCTAGGAGCATGGCATAATACCTAGAATTAGTTGTTTCAATATTATGTTTTGATACAAATTTAAAACATTCAATATTTCTTAATTGCATCACATCCTCTTGTAAATAGGCTTCACTGGAGGGGATCACTGTATATTTAAACTTACATTGTTCCATAACATTGTCACCCTTATCCGATTAGTGGATGACAATGCCATTGTCCTTTCATTTGTCGAAAGATAGTCTGATTTGCATTTTAGTAAAGACCAAACTCTCAAAAGTATCAATGGAATCAAAGGAGAAGGTTAAAGGTGGATGTTGACCTGACGTCAATTGGAAAGTTCATCTCAAAGTTATTGCCCATAGTTTCAAGATTCAAATATTTATTCCCTTTCAAGTCTGTTTCTGTGTCTAACTCAGCAAGGGTTAATAGCAGGTCAACATCACCAATACTTAAATTACTCAATGTGGTTTGTTCCAGTGTTTTTGTTTACATATTTGTGATGTATTGCTTTTAAAAATGTTGCTTATAACACAACAAATTCACCAGTGAGAAGGTGGTTTTGTCACCTTAACTTGTTGGGTTAAACCTTTTCTGTAAGGTAGCACCGGATTTAACCTTCTTATAAACATTCAATAAGTGTACCCATTTAACTAGATTGAAGTACCCGCTTCCTCACTTGGCAGTGGGATTTGTGTTTGGATTCATGACAGGGTGCGCTGCCCGGGCGCGCGCTGAAGGCACGAGGGTCCCAACCATGAGGAACTGTGAGAGGAAAATATTTCCAATTTATACACATAAAACTAAAATCATATGTACAAAGACATACTTACAGCACAAGTTCACACACCCAAACATATATTTATTTTTTGTTGGTATGGCTGGTATGGCTCAAAAAGTTATTTTCCTACATAACACTGCATTAAGATTATTAATAAGTACAAGTAGCATTTGTAATTCTTGCTTCACCACCCCGGATAAATACATTGCAATGAAGCCAGCAGTTCCAAAGTATAATAATATGGAACAAACTATGTGGTTATGTTAATGCTCACGTATTTCCATTCCATTTTCAATAATATCAAACATATACTTTTTAATGTAATACTTTTTTCATAAAAATATTGTTCTCAATCATATTTCGTTAACGTTTATTCATTAGTGTGGGCGGAACTTACATTAAAGCTTTGTGAGATTCTGTGGAGTTCCGCCCACCTTACAAATTTCATGTATTGTAAGTACCACAGGGGTGGCTCCAAGTCTCAGTTTAAGATTGACTCATAAAATGCAATTAAATACAATAATATGAAATGGAACTTATTCATACAGTCAATATTTTCTCATGAAGTTGGCATGAACACCCTGCCTTAGTGTTTGAAAGTTAATGTGTTTTTCGGGAGGTGCAATGTTTTTATAAACCATGAACTAGTTCACTTTAATAGGAGAAGCCTCATCTGAAGGGCACGTCTTGAGAGGATGATGCTGCTTGCCCTACTAATGATCCCAGAAATATACACCACTAGCTACCAACTATAAATGACATTGGGAACAAGACAATACAAGCCGCTTCTTAACCAAATCTGAAGGCGCCATGTAAGGCTGCAGTAATCTCTTCCTAGGAATATCAGAATTATTTTTTGTTAGCAGTCAGGGTGTATTAATGATGAAAAGTCTGACAACCCTTTCCAATCAATGCGGAAAAGCTTCAGTTTTAATTTCTCCAGCAGTGAAAAAAAATAAGTTTAGCTACATTGCAACTCAAAAAAGCACGGCTCTCCTGGCCAAACACCGCTTATATGGAGAGCGATATTGATGCTGCCATTTCAACCAGAACACACTGAATTGCCTCCTATTTGTTACCATCCATACATGATGGGCAGATTGAAAGGAAGAAGAGGGAGGGGGAAGCTGTTATGTTCGGTCTGCTTCTGAACTAAATTCTTCCTTGCAGAAGGAAGGTGGGAGGGAGACCAGTGCAGAACTGAGGGAGGAGAGCTACAGACGGAAGCATGGGCTAGTAATACCACCGAGCACCAGGAACCTCAATACTCAGGCTGGACTGCAGTCGGTCACACCCCTATATCAGAGCTGAGCTGTAGGTATGCAACATAAACACCTCAAGGCGCTATGCCACAGCAGCCGTTGTACCAAGCATTAAGTATAAGGAGTCAGCGACTCAATATGGTACCCAGGATGAGTTGCCCATGAGGCTAGGTCTAGGGCGCCTGCTGTGCTCTCAGTTGGCGACGTCTCTCTGCCCTTTTTTTCCATCTTCATTTGCCATTTCGTTTTACAACTGCAGCGTGATGGGAAGGAGCCGGTGCAGTAAAGACAGAGCCGAGGATATAGCGTCTCCTCACACCAAAGAGAGGAAAATGACTAGAGCAGGGGCAGACAAAGTCAACCTGTGATTAGACCTAATATAAAAGGACTCAACAAGGGAACTCTGCATAACCTATCATTTGGGTGGGTGGTAAATGTTGCAAGGCCGAACTCTACACTGCAAGCGGAGCACGGAGTGGGCAAAGTTTGTGATCTCTGTCGTCAGAGTCGAGTATACTGCCCACCATAAATTTAATGTACTCAAATCTGATACTATTCAAAACTCATCCTTACACCCCGAATTAAAAGCAACATAGAATGAGGCATTATATCATTGTCCAGCCTTTCTTATGAATATTGATGTGTTCAAATAAAATAAAGAAATGTACGTTCATCCAGTCTCATTACTAGTAATCTGTAGCCATTTGTAATCCTCCAGTGTTGTATGGAAGTTGATCATTATGTCCAGAGGTGAAAAGTGAGATAGGAAAGTATAGCTAATCAGCATGTTGCACTTTGTGCCTAATGTTTGACAGAATACAAGTGAACTATTTGGAAATCCAGTGCATTCCACATGTCCATCATAGTACACTAGAAAAAAATACGGTAAAGCTGCGACTTTAACACATCCTATTTTGTCCCAAATACCCCAAACATATATATTTTGACTTCTAAATTAGACAAAATCTCCAGCAGATGGACATAAACGCCATTGTGCATATCCGTGCCCAAAATGTACCAATTTATATTGCACCCTGTGATTACAGTGGACTCAATAAAAACACCCTTCACTTCTACACTCTCAATTGAGTGTGATAGTTTCATCAGATGGATCATATGCATCTTGTGCTAGCTCCCATTCACCATATAAACATAGCATCATCATAGAAAATAAATCCGTCCTTAATCTAACTTTAAAAAAAATTATTTAAGAGTATTGGTACTAGAAATAAACAACATAAATGTCCCAGTACAATCCTCAATCTAGCCCTCAAAATAAGAGTATGAGTTGTAGGAATCTGCAAATACCCAAGGTCCAATCCTACTGGTGACAACATAGTTCCCATATAGCTTCCCACGCAACGTCCATGTGTAGTGTAGAACGCTGTTCCATTTTGAGATGCCAATATATACGTAGTCGACTGAAAGTCACTAGACCCCCTTCAGGAGAATACTACCAAAATTTACATAGCACTATCCCTGGTGAATGTAGCTGCCATCTTTATGAATGAAAAACATTATATGCAGCCTCAAAAGAATGCTCCCAAAATAAAAGAAGTACCATTCCAGACTCAATATCGCTGCCATGTTTGTGAGGGAAATTGTTAAATACAGCCAAATAGAATATAGTAAAAAAAAAAAACAAGTGACTGAGTGAAAATAAATTTAAAATTGGAGCTGGTGATGATAGCCATCAGTTTTTATGTGAAGGAAACAGCATCCCAAATAGAGGAGAATTGAACTAAAAGCAAAGCTATACTTTTGGGAAAAGCTCACGTACAAAATAAAAATGAACAAACCCAAGTCTATTTCATCCATCCAATGAACCAACCTCACCTTTATATATACTCTTATAAATACTTATGGTACTATGCCCACCAAATTTAGAGCTGTCCCCCACAAAGCAAATATCTCTAGCATTTCCTGAAATGTTAATACTGTGGTTCCTTTGAATGCATTGTAAGTTTGGAACGGCTCAGTCAACATGACTAAGGCGTACAACAAACTTTCCACGTTTTTTTTTATTTTCAAAAAACAAAATCCCAAAATAGAATTTTATTTTGAAAATATAAAAGCACAATGACCCCCTTGCCCTGGGTATTCTCATGTGTAGTGTGGTGCAGAGTATGGTGTCTATAATGCGTGACAATGGTGTATGGTAGAAGCAGTGGTGGTCGGGCTTGGCGTGTACTTAGCTGGAATATCAACAGCATAAGAATGGCCGCTAAGTGTTGGCATGAAAGGGTGGAACTCCTCCTTCTGAAACCTCACCTGCTTTGCCTCTTAGAGAATCATCTATTTACGATAGAGTCTAAAAATATGAATATTCCGGGGTGCTATATTTCTGGGGTTCAGGCTTGGCAGCTTGCAAGTGAGGGGTGGTTTATTTAGGCAAGGGTTAAAAGGCTGGAACTCTTTAGGTCTAATATTTATGAATTACAAAGATGGCCTATTGCCAATATAGCAAAAGATTAGCTGTTGTTTGGATTAGCTAATGCACCCATTGCCTTCCAACATCTCATTTATGATGTCTAATGGGATTCAACAGATGTTTTTGCTGTAACATAATTGGAAGGCATCTTGATTAACCCTGGGCGAAGCACTACGCTATGCTCGCGGAGTAGCACAGTGCGAACATGCGTAGTGCAGCGTAGCGTAGTGCAGCGGTCATTTTTTGCTTGTTCGCGGTCCTGAACGTCATGTTCGCGACCGCGAGCAAGCAAAATGACATCCCGGCGAGATTCTCAACGCGAGGAGGTCAGGTTTCTCATTGTGAGTGGTTGCGCATGCTCGCGACCGCTCTCAATGAGAAACTACCTGTTTGCGTTGAGAAAGCAGCCTCTCGAGTAATAATCTACTCGAGCAGCAGAAAACTACAGCTCGCACTGTGCAAGATGCAGTTTTCAAAGCTTGCACAGTGCCGGATGCTTGTCCAGACTGTGCAATCATTGAAAACGCATCTTGCACAGTGCGAACATGCTACTACGCAGCTCGCGTAGTGCTACGCGAAGTTCGCGTAGTGCGAAGTGCACTTCGCGTAGCTTCGCGTAGCGCTACTTCGCGAACTACGCCCACCCTTAATCTTGATACACTGATCATTATTAGATTAGTCATAGAAAACATGCACATGAAGGGTTTTCAAGACTGAGGTTAAATTCCTTTCATGGAAATTTGAAGTAAAGACAGTCTGTACGATTTGGTGGTCTCTAGTTGGCAGAGGTAGGTACCTTTGACCAAATAGGGTCCCTTGCATCTAATCAGGGTAAAGAGATACACTCCTAAAATAACCCCTGCTCACCCCCTTGATAGCTTGACACGAGCAGACAGGCTTATCTCAGAGGCATGGTGTAAAGCATTTGTGAACACATACAGTAACCCAGTGACAACACTACAGATGGACACCACACAAGTTGTAGTTTAAAAATAAGTATTATTATTTAGTCTTAACACAAGTGACAAAAATCCACAATACTGTACTATAGAAATGGTAGAAATAGCTTAGTTCTCTTTAGATGGTAAATGCGACACATTAAGTTCAATGTACCTTTGGATGCGTAACTCTATACAGCAAAAGTGTTGCAGGGAAGGTGATGAGTTGGTTCCTTACACGCAAGAATGGTGATGCGTCGGTTCCCTAGTGCTGCGTAGGGGACGGTGATGCGTCGGTTCTTCTCAGCATGGGGAGGTGATGCGTCAGTTTCTTACTGCCGCGTCCGTGGCGATGCGGCCTGCAACGCCGTGATGGAATGAAGATCAAAATGGTGTCTTCTTCTTGATATAACAACTGTGTGTGCACGCCCGACGGCCGTGCGGCTACTCAACTATTATTCCGAGCCTCAACAGGCCCTGCAACACGCTTCTCCGGCGATGCGACGGCATCTCCTGTGAAGGTGACACTCTGCTCTGGTGATGTGAGGCGCTTCGGGTGATGCGATGGTGACAGCGGCAGCGGCGATACGCTTCTCCGGTGATGCGACGGCATCTGCTGCGACTATGACAGTCTTCTCCAGTGATGCGATGACAAGGGCTGTGGTGGCGACACGCTTCTTCGACTCGAGATGCGCTTCCAGCTCTCAGCAACATGCAGTCTCTCGGAAGGCCCTGCTCATCAGCAGGCACTTCAATTCCCAGCAAGGGAAGACAGGGGAGTCTTTTGTCCCTGAGACTTAAGCAGGAGGCAAGATCTATCTCAAGCCCTTGGAGATCCTTTACAAGTTGATTTGAAAGTAGCACACAGTCCTTTCTCCTTTCTTTGGCAGTCAGGCAACCACTGCAGGCCAATCCCCCAAACAGCACTCAGCTTACGAATAATCTCCTCCTCAGTTTCTCTGGTTCCTCTCCTCGTCAAAGGTTCTTCTTGTTTCCCAAAAGTGATCTAAAATTCCGGGGTCTGTGTCCCCATATTTATACTAGCAAATGCTTTGACCTCTGAAGGCAGAGGGTCCTGTACCCAGTTAAAACCAGTTCTGTGCAGTCCTGGAGCACATTGTTGACAAGACTCCTTCTTTACTGTGACAGTGTGGGCCAGAGACATCAGACACACTACAGGAGGTGGAGCCATCATTGTGGAAGGCAGGCCCATCCTTATTCTGGTCCCAGGTGCAACTCCTCCCACACAGACTACATGCAGATAGCTCTATTCAGCCCTTTTCTGACTCACCCTGTCTCCTGGAATCCCCCAGCCCCTGTCACTCAAACTCCAGACATAGAATACACACCCTAGCAGAGGCAGGCTTGGATAGTTAAGCAAGAAAATACCTACTTTCTAAAAGTGATATTTTCAAACACAGAATGTTAAAACCAACTTCACTAAACATGTATTTTATCATTCTGAGATCAGGCATGCTAAACTCGAATTTTTACCTAGTTCCCTGAGTCAGTTAGGATTATAAGATGTAATAATAAAACTGCCCATTCTGGCTCGTGGGGAAAAGGTAGCCTTGCAATAGTGAAAAACAAAAATGGCTGTAATTCGGACATGCCACACACATCAAGGCATGTCCTACATTTTACCTACAATGCACCCTGCCCTTGGGCCTACCATAGGGGTGACTAATATGCAGAAAAGGGAAGGTGTAGGGGCTGGCAAGAGGGTGCATGTCATGCCTCGGGACTCCCCTACGCTGTCCCTTTAAGATTCATGTTATTTAAGGAACTAGGAAACAAGGAACGACGCTTCACGTTCCTGCGTCAAGCTCCCTTTGTTTCCGGATCCGTCTGAATCCAGTTGCCTGACCTTGTATTTCCTGTTTGGATCTTCCTGTTGATTTTTTGGCTTAGCGTATTCGGCCCCCGCGCTATCTAGTGCGGGCTTCGTTTTTACGCTTCTAAGCCGCAGCGTTTCGCTGCCTTTGGGCGCACTTCATAGACGCCTAGTTTTTGTTCCCTTGTTCTTGAGCCTCGCCCGGCGGCCGGGCTTCGCTCCGCCATCCGGCTGGGCTCAGCCTTGCTCTCCGCTTGGGGAGTTCGTTCACGGCATTTTTGTGAACTTTCTTGTTTCCCCGCTGGTCTTGGGTCTCGCCCGGCGGCCGGGCTTTGCTCCGCCATCCGGTGGGACTTATCTTTTTTTTTTTTTATATATATTTTTATTTGGAGTCAAAAATACATCACAGAAAAGAAAAGGGTTTTTAAAAGTACATATTTTGATCATTCAGGGCACAGGCTTAACAATGAATTCTCATATTCTTTAAATACAAAAGACAAATACTCAATTCAAACATGCATTAGATAAATAGTTAAGACTTCTAAAATGGAAAAGCTTATATAAAATCATCAGAATATGAATCGGAGGGGGAGGCAAAGTACATAATTATATTTCCAATATTAATAGACAACCAAGTATGCGGATTAACAATTTATACATCTTTTACATAAGTCTGCCTCCAATTAGTTATCGGGGCCCAGAACCTTCTTCCGAAGTCTCGTACTTTCCCTCTCTTATACTCATATAGGCAAGTCTCAATATTATGTATACCAAGGAATCTAGATAACCACATATGAAAGGATGGTGCGACAGTGTCCTTCCACCCCGCAGAAATCAAGATCCTAAGAACGGCAACAGAGATAAATACCAGTGCTTCTTCTTCCTTGCCCAAATTTAAATTTGAATCTGTGCCCAAAATCATCAGGGTAGGGGATAGATCGATCTTATGACCTAGCAGCCCCTCCCATAGCTTTTCAATCTCTTTTTTCACTGGAGTCAAGAGAGTGCAAGAGAAGAACATATGCAGTAGGTCTGCCTGACCCCCCCCACATCTTGGGCAATTATCGTCCGCTCTAGCCCCCCATGTGTATAGTTTTGCCGGAGTATGGTATAGGTTAAATACCGTTTTATAATGTTGAGCTCTTAGGTTAGTAGCTCTGAATATTCTTTTATTCAATGCTGTACGGTGTAGCTATTGTCCCATTTCCTCAATTTTATTCCCACTTAGTTAGTTAGTTAGTTATGAAGAGTCCTATCAATTCCTGTCCCCATTTTTGTTACACCTCTTCCTTCCATGTCCCCTGATTTCCAGTGTATCTACATATTCCTGACGTGAATACTGGATCCCCCCTTCCTTGGCATTTGGTGGCACTCTTGCGTGGATCAGGGTGGGTGCATATATTCCACACTACAGGGAATCACGGTAAGAGCGCTCAAGCGCTACCAATTCTTTTATCATTATTGGCTCTTATGTGAAGATTATATATTCCATTTTGGTTTGTTATAGATGGTTATAAACATCTGCAGAAGAAGTGGGGGGAAGGTTCTTTGTGTGCCATACAGTAGTGAAGGTATCTTCAAGGCCTGTTACACAACAGTTGAAGTAAGAAGGGGATTAATTAGACCATAGTGTTATGTACAGTATCTAGTCTACAAGTGCTCATTTTCCTATTGTGTCATCCCTATCCCAGCTCCAGACGCTGTACCTTATTTCCAACTTCATACGTTAAAGCAGCAACACATTAAGAGCCTAGGGTACGTGATAGGTTTTGTGTGCTTGTATGTTAGCGTATTCCAGTTATTGGGTTAGAGCTAGAGTGTTTTACTTCCTCTTTTTGTTACAGCCTACCTGTTATCCGGTTCCCTTCATTGAAGCACCCCGCATTCACTACTGGAGATCACCATCAACCATCTTTGTTTCCCCCATCTTTCCTTGTTTTGTTTCCCTGTTTTCCCCTGGCGTGTCTCTCGTACTCTAGTGCTTGATAGAGTCGGAAGGCCGTAGGGGAAGGCTGCGGACTACTCTTCGGATTCCTGACGCTCCTGTGGAACCAGCCTGCAATCCTTACAGAACGTGAAGCCCACGTGGTACGTTCTGCCCGAGCGTCATGGATCTCGAAGCAGTGACCCTGGCAGACCTAGCAGGTATGTTAGGTAATCTGCAGGTAGAGACACAAACTCTAATGGCAAGGGTAGACACACTCCAGAGGCACCAGCCTTCGGGGGCTTCAGGAGGGGGTACACCAGTTGTACAAGTGACTACTCCCCCTATCATTCCGCTGGCTCCCCCTGAGAGGTTTGCAGGAGATGCAGCACGATGCGCTGCTTTCCTCAGCCAGTGTCAGTTACACTTTTCTTGTAAAGCCGCCTGTTTTCCCTCAGATCAGGCCAAAGTAGCCTTTGTGATCTCATATCTTAGTGGGTCAGCGGCCGACTGGGCAATTCCACTAGTAGATAGGGACGACCCTTTATTACATAGCTACTCAGCTTTTAGGCGAGAGTTCCGCAAACTGTTTGATAGACACATGTATACTCATTCAGCTGATACCGAATTGCTAGACCTTAAACAGGGTACCCAAGATTTGGTATCTTATATAACCAAATTTCGCAGCTTGGTGGTTGAATCCGAATGGCCTGAAGCAAAACAGAGTACTATGTTTTATAGGGGTTTGCGGGAGGAATTGAAGGACGCTCTCTCTCAAATAGTCGACCTTCCCACCTCCTGTCCAGCATTAATCGATTTGGTAGTAAAAATCGACCATCGCTGCCAAGAAAGAAAGAAAGAGAGAGGGAAACATGAGTATCGATACGCTGTCACGAAGGAGAAAAAGAGCACTCCTTATAAAGCCAGTGAAGACAGCGAACCTATGCAGATAGGTGTTGTTAGAGGACCTTTGACTACAGAAGAGAGACAGAGGAGAAGAGCTCTTCGGCTTTGTCTTTATTGTGGTAAAGCAGGTCATTTTTTGCGGGAATGCCCGGTAAAACCCAAGCGCACACAAACCAAGTTGTCGGGAAACTAGCAAGCCTGGGTTCTTGTGAGACAAAGAACCCAGGTAGATCTGGTCTTACAGTCTCTTCTTCTGGCATTAACACCACTCCCACGAACCATCTATACATTTCAGTACATATGACTCAGGGTGCACTTGGTTTACATGTATTGGTTATGATTGATTCTGGGGCGTCCGGAAACTACATGGACCAAGAGTGGGCAAAAGAGAATATGTTAGCCTATACAAAAAAGGAGACACCCAGTACTGTTACTACTATAGATGGCAGTTTTCTTATTTCTGGCCCTGTAACCCAACGTACCAGTCCTATTCACATGACTATAGATTCTGATCATCATGAAGAAGTGATGTTCGATTTGATTTGTTCACCACAATTTCCGGTATTGCTGGGTATTCCATGGTTGAGGTCTCAAAATCCTGTTATTAATTGGGAAACATCTACAGTGACCTTTCCTTCTGTCGTACCTTCACCCGTAGTGGGGGCAGCTGTAGAAGACTTAAGTATAGATAGCGACAGTAAAATGTCCAGTTCGGCATTACCGCCTTGTTACCAAGATCTACAGGCAGTCTTTGATGCTAAGGAAGCTGAGGTTCTTCCCCCACACAGAGTATATGACTGCCGTATAGATCTAGAGGCAGGAGCTAGGATTCCTTGCAGCAGAGTCTACGCCCTTACGGAAAAGGAGAATGTTTATTTAAGGGATTATTTGGATTCCATGATTAAGAAAGGGTTTATTCGACAATCTCGGTCCCCGGCCTCTTCTTCTTTATTCTTCATCCCAAAACGAGAAGGGGGTCTGCGATGCTGCATTGATTATCGGAAGTTGAACGATGTTACCATCAAGAACCGTTACCCCCTGCCTCTCATCGCCTCTCTCCTTGACAAAATACGCAATGCCCAATATTTCACTAAGTTAGACTTACGTGGGGCTTACCATCTAGTGCGTGTCAAGGAGGGAGACGAATGGAAGACTGCCTTTTGCACCAAATACGGTCTCTTTGAATATCTTGTAATGCCCTTTGGGCTATGCAATGCCCCTGCGGCGTTTCAATTCTTCATTAACGAGGTGTTAAAGGACATGCTTGAGATTTATGTGATTGCTTACATAGATGATTTGTTAATATTTTCTTGTACTTTGACTGAACACCAACAACATGTACGCAATGTATTGGAACGGTTGTTTGATAATCATTTATATTGCAAGCTAGAAAAGTGTACCTTTCACACCAGGGAAGTACCCTTTTTGGGATATGTTGTATCCCCTAGAGGTCTTAGTATGGATACCTCCAAGGTAGAGGTTGTGTTGGCATGGCCTGCTCCTCGTTCGGTAAAAGAGATCCAAAGCTTTCTGGGTCTAGCCAACTTTTATCGACGGTTCATCCGTGATTTCTCTACCTTGATATCACCTGTCACATCACTATTGAGGAAAGGAGTTCCCTTTGTGTGGTCTGGTGCGGCAGATCGTTCCTTTCGTCTGTTGAAGAAGGCGTTCACTAGTGCTCCTGTCTTGCGTTATCCAGATCCTGCATTGCCCTTTGTGGTGGAAGTAGACGCTTCTCAAGTGGCCGTGGGAGGTGTGCTGTCCCAAGCGGATGCAGTGACTGGAGAATGCCATCCAGTTGCCTTCTACTCACATAAGTTCACTCCTGCAGAATACAATTATGCCGTAGGGGACAAAGAACTTCTTGCCATCAAGAAAGCATTTGAGGAGTGGAGGCAGTATCTCTTGGGGGCTAGATATCCTGCTGTAGTGTATACAGACCACAGAAACCTCCAGTACCTCAAATCTGCCAAGGCACTAACCATGAGACAGTTACGCTGGTCACAATACTTTAGTGGATTCGACTTCACTGTCCAATACAGACCTGGGAGGAAAAACGGCAAGGCGGATGCCCTGTCACGATTGGGTTTCGACATCCCTTCAGACCCCATTGAGCAAGTCAACATCATTCCCAGAGCTAACATCATAGGAACCATACTAAACGAGGAGGAATTCCTAACACGGGTCAGAACTAGTCAAGTTTCAGTAGACATGATGCAAGTGGTAGGAGCACAGGAAATGTCGCTGAGAAGAGGACTGGTACGGGTACAAGGGGGAGTGGTGCTACCGTCAAAAGAGTTACAGGAACAGGTCCTAAAGTGGTATCATTCTCATCCAGTAGCAGGCCATCCCGGGATCAAAAGAACTATAGAAGCAGTGCGTGACCGTTTTTGGTGGCCTACTATGCGGAAAGACATCGAACAATATGTGAAGACATGTTGTGTATGTGCTCAAACCAAAGTGTCACGTCTCAATCCAGTGGGCCTTCTCATGCCCTTACCTTCACCTGCAGGTCCTTGGCATACTGTGTCCCTTGATTTTATAGTAGAACTACCGCTCACAAAACTGAAGAACAATACATTGTTAGTGGTAGTAGACCTATTCACTAAGATGGCTCATTTCGTGCCATTAAAAGGCCTACCCACTGCAGTAGAGCTGGCCTCCATATTCATGCAACAAATAGTCCGACTGCATGGTTTTCCTTCTGTTCTAGTGTCCGATAGAGGGGCACAATTCGTGTCACGATTCTGGAGAAGTTTATGTTCCCTTCTCCACATAGATGTCCGTTTGTCTTCCAGTCACCATCCACAGACAGACGGGCAAACAGAGAGGGTTAACCAGTGTTTCGAGCAGTACATACGGAATCAGATGTTGCAAACCCTGGAAGATTGGGATGAGTTAGTCTGGTTAGCTGAAATCTCTTATAACCACAGCACACACTCCTCCACCAAAACCTCACCTTTCTTTTGTACATATGGCTATCACCCCAGGTTGTTGCCCTCCGGTGTCCCTACTGATTGTCCAACCCCGGCTGCCTCAGAAAGGGTAGAAAGACTACACGAAGTACAGAAAAGAGCATTAGAGAGTCTTGAAATGGCAAAAGTGAGATACACTGAAGGAGCAAACCTACACAGGAGATTGGAACCCATTTACACACCAGGAGATGAGGTCTGGCTCTCCACTAAATACATTACTCTGGGGGGTCCACGCAAGTTTAGCCCCAAATACATAGGTCCTTACAGGGTGGAGAAAGTGATCAATCCTGTTGCCATCAAACTCGTCCTGCCTCCCTCCTTTAAGATCCATCCAGTCTTCCATGTGTCGCTACTCAAACCGGTTGAACCGGGGACTAGGGTTCCTATAAGACCTGCTCCTGTTACTCTGCAAGATTCGGAGGAGTTTGAGGTTGGGGCCATCATAGATTCCCGGAGAGTAAGAAACACATTGCAATACCTGGTTCATTGGAAGGGATATGGTATGGAGGAACGCACATGGGAGCCAGCGGCCAATGTCCATGCTCCCCGATTGCTGAGAGAGTTTCATCGAAGATATCCTGACAAGCCCAAACCGGGAGGGGAGCATTGTGGGGGGAGTGTACTGTCATGCCTCGGGACTCCCCTACGCTGTCCCTTTAAGATTCATGTTATTTAAGGAACTAGGAAACAAGGAACGACGCTTCACGTTCCTGCGTCAAGCTCCCTTTGTTTCCGGATCTGTCTGAATCCAGTTGCCTGACCTTGTATTTCCTGTTTGGATCTTCCTGTTGGTTTTTTGGCTTAGCGTATTCGGCCCCCGCGCTATCTAGTGCGGGCTTCGTTTTTACGCTTCTATGCCGCAGCGTTTCGCTGCCTTTGGGCGCACTTCATAGACGCCTAGTTTTTGTTCCCTTGTTCTTGAGCCTCGCCCGGCGGCCGGGCTTCGCTCCGCCATCCGGCTGGGCTCAGCCTTGCTCTCCGCTTGGGGAGTTCGTTCACGGCATTTTTGTGAACTTTCTTGTTTCCCCGCTGGTCTTGGGTCTCGCCCGGCGGCCGGGCTTTGCTCCGCCATCCGGTGGGACTTATCTTTGCTTTACCCTAGGTTCTAGAGAGTTACATCCGACAGCCGGAATTAAGCTCCGCTGTACGGTGTAGCTATTGTCCCATTTCCTCAATTTTATTCCCACTTAGTTAGTTAGTTAGTTAGGAAGAGTCCTATCAATTCCTGTCCCCATTTTTGTTACACCTCTTCCTTCCACGTCCCCTGATTTCCAGTGTATCTACATATTCCTGACGTGAATACTGGATCCCCCCTTCCTTGGCATTTGGTGGCACTCTTGCGTGGATCAGGGTGGGTGCATATATTCCACACTACAGGGAATCACGGTAAGAGCGCTCAAGCGCTACCAATTCTTTTATCATTATTGGCTCTTATGTGAAGATTATATATTCCATTTTGGTTTGTTATAGATGGTTATAAACATCTGCAGAAGAAGTGGGCGGAAGGTTCTTTGTGTGCCATACAGTAGTGAAGGTATCTTCAAGGCCTGTTACACAACAGTTGAAGTAAGAAGGGGATTAATTAGACCATAGTGTTATGTACAGTATCTAGTCTACAAGTGCTCATTTTCCTATCGTGTCATCCCTATCCCAGCTCCAGACGCTGTACCTTATTTCCAACTTCATACGTTAAAGCAGCGACACATTAAGAGCCTAGGGTACGTGATAGGTTTTGTGTGCTTGTATGTTAGCGTATTCCAGTTATTGGGTTAGAGCTAGAGTGTTTTACTTCCTCTTTTTGTTACAGCCTACCTGTTATCCGGTTCCCTTCATTGAAGCACCCCGCATTCACTACTGGAGATCACCATCAACCATCTTTGTTTCCCCCATCTTTCCTTGTTTTGTTTCCCTGTTTTCCCCTGGCGTGTCTCTCGTACTCTAGTGCTTGATAGAGTCGGAAGGCCGTAGGGGAAGGCTGCGGACTACTCTTCGGATTCCTGACGCTCCTGTGGAACCAGCCTGCAATCCTTACAGTGCACTTGCCCAGTCAACATGGCAGTACCAGACTGCACACAGGCTCTGCAATGGCAGACCTGAGGCACACTTTACAGGCTTCTGCTGTGGGTGGCGCAACCAGTACTGCAAGTCCACCAGCAGCATTTGATTTAGGAGCCCTGGGCACACGCAGTGCAGTGTACTAGGGTCTGACAAGTAAACCAAACCAGCCAATCATGGAGTCACTAATCCATACATCAATTTACAATAGGGAGAGCATATGCACTTTAGCACTGATCAGCAGTGGTAAAGTGCCCAGAGTCATAAAACAGCCAACAACAGGTCAGGAAAAATACAGGAGGAAGGCAAAAAGTTCAGGGATGACCCTGCAAAATGGGCCAAGTCCAACACACTCTCTTCCCAAAGTTATGTTATATTGTATACAAGGATTACCAAAAATCCTGTAAGCTGCAAGCTATAAAACAATGGCTATTAAAACAATGGAATGTTGGGAGCTCCATTGAAAACAATGGAGTGCTCTGGGCTTATAATGGCTGGTATAAGCCTGGAGCACTAACATTCCAATGTTTCTTTGTTCACAGCTCTGGCTGTGAACAAAGGCTTCAGGGAACCTGAGGGGATTCTAATCCCCTCCCGCTCCCAAAAGGCTTTGTTTTTTTTGTTAGAACATTCTGTCCTCTAGTGACAGAATGTTCTAATAGCCTTATAGCCCTTCGTAGATGGGCTATACCGCTATTAAAGTCCCTCTCCCTTGTTAAAGGCCCTCGCCTTCGGCTCGGGGCCTTTAACGCTGGAGAGAATCTTTAATAGCCGGAATAGCCCTCTACGGCGGGCTATAAGGCTATAGTATAGTAGATATTTCAATCAAATGCACAGAATTGTAGGTTTTGTTGAATTTGTTTTAATGCTTTTTTCATGACGTCTTCATCATTACAACTATATTTAGGAAGCTCACATAAGAGCGTCTTTCAGTTGGGAAACTGTAAAGCAAACAACCTTTGATAATCTCAAGAGGAAATTTACCACAGCCTCATTAACCTACCATGTGACTCTTTGAACTTATCAATCGCTAGAACTGGCACAAGAAAAGAGGGTGGCCCCCTGTAGTCACACAGTAGTCACACAGTCATCAAGGGCGGTGGGCTACCACAATTATGGCCCTAGTAATTGATACAGTAAACTTGATCTCAAATAAGAGTATGTGCACTGGACCACACCACATAATACAGGTGGAGTAACTTTAAGTATATTGATATACTAAGGTCATATCAGCAGAAAGGGAATCTACCATAGGGATCCGACAGTCCTGATGAGAGCCGGTAGAGGCACGGATTCCTTCAGAAACATGCCGACCTTTATGCAGAAGGGAGGGGTGTAGGGTGCATAATACATTCCCTTATCCACCATCCTAGGGTATAAATTACTTTTTTTTTTATTTGACAAGGGAATCCAGTAATAAAATTGTTATCAGGATATCCCTTAGTTAGTTTTAAGACTCATTAAATGCACCTATTTTGGATCCTTATTTTTCCTTTTCTATTTGTTTGTATTGTCTCCCCCACCCTATTGCTCTATCTCAAGAATTGGTCTGTGCTGAGGCATCGCAGAAGCCCTATGAGGAAGCTTGCCACAGTACGTCGTTGGTGAGGGCAGTTTTTTACAAAGTAAATGTGCTTTTGCTACACCTTATTGTAGACTACACTTGATACTAATGTTGACTTCAGGAAACCTTACTTCTTTTCTGTGTTTTTCTTGTTTTCCAGAGTCCCTTGCTGGTATTTATTGAGGAATTTCTTGCTGTTTGTTTACTGGATAATCTGTTCGTAGTTTGATGAATGCCAATGGAGAGCCATTAGCATGTGACTGAATTACCACGATGATAGAATCACAGTATGGATAGCTGAACTTACCATGGAAACATACACACAATTTATGGTATGATGTTTATTGATATTAAGGATGTATACTTAGGGCCCGATTCACACAATTTATCTGAAACAAAATCCTAACTTTACAACTTTCGGTATTCACAAAAGGCATTCAGTAGTAGTATTGTTAGGATTCCTAACTTTTCTACTACTAAACTGAGAAAAATCCTAAGTTTACGACTTTCGGTATTCACAAAAGGTATTTAGTAGTAGTAAAGTTAGGATTCCTAACTTTACTACTACTAAATGCATTTTGTGAATACCGAAAGTCGTAAAGTTAGGATTTTGTCTCAGATTACTTTTGTGAATCGGTACTTACAGTTTGAGGTATTCATAAAGAGGTCATGTGCTAATTTACTACTACACAGGGACATTACATCTTCTATAGCAATATGAATATACTATGAGATCTGTACTTGTAATATGTCTTTTATGAGTAACACCAAGGATAATATGTGTAGTTCAATAAAAGTGACGGTTACAGGGCTTTTTCTTTTTTCCCCTCTGTAATCAGTGTTTGGTGTTGCTCTCTTCATGCACCTTTGTCTTTTACCTTCTTTTGGGTATTATAGTTGATTCTATGCAAATGTGGCTTTTTAACTTTGTAAAGGTCTAAAATGTATGTAATTTGTGGTCAGTTTTTATCTTATTCTAAAGCCCTGAAGACGTTACGTTGTGTTAAAAGGAACAAAATGGGTTGTCTGTTAGGTGATTTTGATATTTAATGAAGAATACAGAGAAATAGAAATTTTAGTTGGCCACTTGGATATTTGTCAGTTCATTGTAACTTTAAAGTTGCTCTCCTCTAATTGGATTAATAGAATATCGTTGCCCCTATGGTAAAATGTAAGAGAATGACTAAAAGGAGGTGTACTCGGTTTTTGCTTTGCCACAGCTGCTTGCATTGCAGCATCAGTGTTCTAACTCTGCCTTCTATAATCTGTTTCTACGTTTTCACTCCAACTGAAGCCTTATCTCTTTTCCTTTATAAATGGAAGCTGAGTGTTGTAGGTGGTGGGAGATAGGTGGGTTACCTTTGTAATCTCGTCTATGGGCTACTTAATGGAAATACTCAGGACATTTTCCCCTAATTCTGGTTGCCAGTACAATGAGTTGCACTAGCAGGAAAAACTCTGCATCAGCTAGTAACTCCTTTCATGCTCTGCTTCTGCCCTCTCCTGCTTCAGTTGCCATTATTTTATGGCTCATCCAAGGCATGCCTCCATTCCCACATGCATGACTACTGTCCTGTGTCATTGCCATCACATCCTACACAGGATTCCTCCACTCGACCTGCCCCCTTTAACTCTACTGCCTTGAGCCCACTAGGCCAAAGCTGGGTCTTGGAACTTTACAGAATAGATAAGGCAGGGGGCATTTTCCATACTTTTGCAATGATCCATTTGAAAGAAAGCAATCTATCCACCATGAGATATGTCTTTTCGACATTGTATCTTCAATAACATTTAAATCAGTATTAATTTGTAACATTTTCAATAAGTGAACTCATTCCTTTGTTAATTATTGTTCCTCAAATCAGAGAAGCACTCCAGTGTTATTTCATAAACATTTGCAATATTTTTAAGGCGCACACATTTTCTCTTGTATGTCAGGCTTTTAGGGCCTGGTTAATATTTTGATGGGCGGCCCTTCATGCCGCATGGGCATGGAGTGATATACTCCATCCCTATGGTGAAGGGCTAGCCCGAAAAATTTATAAATGACTACCAAGCAGGTGGTCAATTTCAATGCATTGTCAGAAACTGCCATTTTGGCTGTTCATGTCAATGTATATTGCTATTTGGTAAAGGCTGCATGATGCAACCCTGCACAAACACTATTTTATTTGTATTTTCAAAAAGAGAATCTCTAAACTGTATTGTCTTTTAGACAATAAAAAAGTAATGCTCCTTTCATCATGAGAGTCATCTCCTATGATGGGGAGCATTATTTGTTTTTTTAATTTCCCTCAGCGCCAGGGATTGCCTGGTGGTGACAGACAGTAGAAAAAATAGCTACATGTCCACCCATCCTGATTGGGCGGGCAGACATAAAGCCATTTTTCCAACCAAGCAAAAGGTGCATCCACATTTAAATTGGACAGGCAGGCCTTCATGTTAGCTGAATGTATACTCCGTCACCGTTGTAACGGAGTATACATAGCATCTACATTTAAATCGTCCCCATAGTGTGTGCATATCCAATCACTAATCCAACTTGTACCAAGTCACTAGCATCATCGTCCAACATTCTGTAGCAACTGATGTTTTTATATACATTCAAGTGAATTACTATAACTGATCCCAGTAGTCACCTGCATGACAGTAATTAAAACCAACAACTATAGACATCTTCAGTATGGATTTTGTTCCATCTCATATTCAAAATACTAGACTAATGCTCACTTTGGTGTCTGGATTACTCTTCTGCTCATTCTCTAAGTGGCAGAACCTTCTCTTGGTGTGTGGAGCTTCTTGTCCCACCCCAGAGATGTGGCTACATTGGGTTTTCACTCCTGTGGAAAAAACAAAAACAAAAGAGCAGCTCCTACCCTACATGATTACCATATGTCCTTCGAAGTCGGCTTCCTCTTTGAAGCTCACCTTTTGAACTCACGCCCTGTTTGGACTTCCTGCCACAGGGAGGTCACACCTACTGCCTTAGCAGATCCTTTGTGTTCCTTCCTGAGAGTTGTTTACACCTCTCCGTAGGAGGGCAGAGGGCTGTCTCAAGGACAGCAGCTTGTGTGCAACCATAACTGCCACTGGAATACTTGCCCAAAAAGGTGCAACCTTCTAAAGTTGCCATTTATGCCAAAAGTTACATGAAATTCGACTTCCGCAACAAGTCATGTTTAATGTAACAATTCTTTTGATACCTTGAAGTATCATATTTAGTAGTCCCATTTAGAAGATATTACTACTGAATTGTCAGCAGATAACCTAGTACTCAACTATGGGACTACTAGCCTTTAAAAGAAACAATGTGAAGTGTTTACAGGCAGTGTTGTGTTTATTACAAACAAGGGAACCCACAAGGTAGGAAGGACCCTGGGTGTCAACTAGTTATGAAAACCAATTGGTCTTTTAAATAATTATAAGTCAAAAAAACAGTAAATATAGACCAGAATCAGTACTATATTGAGTTTAAGATGTCCAGTCGGACATTTGAATTTAATAGATTCAAAAGCGGTTGCTAGCGATAAATCAGAACGTAATTGAGTGGGACACAGTCCTGTATACTTCAAGAACAAAACTTAAAGACAATCACAATTAAACACACATTTATTCAGGAAAAACAAAACAAGCTTTTTGCCAATACAAAATAGTGAGGGCAAGCTTTTAGAAGTAAACAGTAATGCACTCGTTTTAACATGTGAGTTTAACGTGCATGCTGTTTAGAGAGTCGACAACGTTTCGATCTATTACTAGATACAGAGATCATCATCAGGACAACAGTATATAGTAAGCCTGAAAATACGCTGCCTGTAAAGAAAAATTAAACGGGGAGGGAGGCAGGAAACAAAACATTAAAAAAACAATTATAAGGCAGCGAGAGAAAAAGCCAAGTAATCTCCAGAATTTAGACCACACTGTGAAGCTGAAAATTACATTAACAAGGAGTATTTAAGGGTGAACCAACAGGCTTGAGTGAGTGACAGGCCTGAGAAATTAAGAGCGCACATGCTACTTGCTGAAGGATGCTTGAAAAAGCGAAGGCCAAGTGATCCCTGCATGTAACCTGGATAGGTGGGACTTGGTAATTATTTGTAGGCATCCTGTGATTGTGAAGGATTGCGAATGTGGTAGTGAAGCGGTAAAAATGGAGGCCGAGTGATCCCGGCATGTGACCTGGAACAGTGGAACTTGGTAAATAATTTAAGGCATCCTGTGTTTGTGAAGGCCTGTGACTGTGGTAGTTAAGCGGTAAAAGTGAGTAGGTATCTAAAACCATGATGAGAATGCGCAACAGGTTCTTGAGATTTAAAAGAAAAGCGATGAGCTAAAACGTTCCATGAGCAAAGGGCTAAAAAGTGAGCCCTGTGGGGTGTGGGCCGCGGTGAGGGACTGGAGCAATCTATAAGGTGGCCATGCAGGTTGCAGGGACTCACCTGGATGGCGAACGTGGGGTAGGAAGCATCCAAGGTTGATAGAAGTAATGAGTGCTAAAACATTAAGCGGAGGTGGGAGGGGTAAGGAAAGGGACCGAAGTGAACATCATCAGGGGCGGGAGCTTACCTAATTCAATGTGAGATGGTTGAGAGCCATTGCAGATCTTAATGATAAAGCAGAACCGGATAATTATACGGCGCCAGTGTAAATTAGGATGGCGTCCGTGGGAGTGAGTGCGGTGGCGGCTGATTGCCGAACACAGGAGGGGCAGTTACTTGCTGATCACAAGATATTGCCTGAAAAAGAAGAAAAAGGACGTCAGAGGCATACGATGGCACTTAGTGGAATGATCCCCTGGGTAAAGAAACCCGTCTTACCAATTATTCCTGTGGGCCGTCTGGAGAAGAATCGCTGGTTTGTGAACGCCGCGAGTGAATGGCTAAAAGGGACGGCAAAGGTCACGTGACATGACGCTCCGGAAGGCATGCTCCCGTGGTTTAGTGGGATAATGGCATCCATGTTGGGTGAGTGCTGATGTGCATTGTAAGGACCCAGTGTCGAGTAGAGTTGTGACATACATGGAAGATTTTTAGGCATGTATTAGACATTTATACTCATGACAAAATTGGTCTAAACAACGAATACATGATAAGATGACTACTGGCACTTAGAACATTGCATTTTGGAGTTAGTTGATGGAATACTGGCATCCATGTTGGGCGAGTGAGGAAGAAAATTATATGAGATTCATGACATGGAACCTATCAAAGGCATGTAAGTGACATTTATATTCATGATAAAATTATTCAGATTGTGAACATTACATTTTAGAGATTAATGAAACATTGGTTGTTACTGTTGGTAGGAGGGGAAGTTAAGTAGCAGAAATTAGATTAAGGCTGTCCAATCTTCATTCCTGTTTAGACCATTTCTGATAGTGTCCAAACGGATGATAAGTTTTAGTTCCTCTTTATTCAAAAGTTGTGCTGGGTCAGCCCCTCTGGCTGGTAGTTTGACAGTCTTGAGCACAGTCCACTTGATCTCATCGTCTTTGTGACCTGCGAGATTGAAATGTTCGACCAGTGGTGCATTGGGGGTGTTGTAGCGAATCCTGCTGCGGTGTTGTCCGATACGAGTCTTGATCTTTTGTGTGGTCTGTCCGATATAGTTCTTCTGGCAAGGGCATTGTATCAAATAGATGATGTTGCAGGTGTTACAGTTGGAAAAAGTACTCAAATTGATGACAACATTCTCAAATTTGAAGGTTTTCCCTTCCATAGTTAAATCACACATATTGCAATTGCCACATTTTGAGTGTCCTACCAATGGTGTGAGACCCCACTGTGCATCCAGTGTAAGCCGCGATTTTTGCGGAAGGCAAACAAGGGGTGTTCCATGTTCAGAGTCCCTGCGTTAAGTGTGGGATAGATTTGCGGATAGGGTTAGATGTCATTGAAAATATTGTAATGCAGACTATTCTGTTGGTGTTAGTTTTAGGTTTTAGGCTTTGGTGATAGCAGGATTTGTCTAGGACAATACCGCGTACGCTTTTGGGCATTACGAACTAAACATTTGGGATAGCCATGGGCCTTAAGTTTAGTGGTTAGGACGGAGTCTTCTTGGAAGTAATCTTCCTTGGTGTAGTAGTTGCGCCTGATGCGTAGGAATTGGGAATAGGGTAAGGAGTCACGCAAAGCCCTGGGATGATTGTTTCATACCT
Source organism: Lissotriton helveticus (assembly GCF_964261635.1). Lineage (NCBI taxonomy): Eukaryota > Metazoa > Chordata > Amphibia > Caudata > Salamandridae > Lissotriton > Lissotriton helveticus. Next base: position 532,451,704 of record NC_136065.1, read on the forward strand.
TAGCAGTGTGTTGCGCTCAGTGGGCTTCCTGTAAAGTCTAGTCAGTAATTCGCCATTAGAGTGATATATGGTGAGATCCAAAAAGGGAATTAAAGACTGTTCTAGTGACAGGGTAAATTGAAGCCTCAGGCAGTTGTTGTTTAGCAAATGTAAAAGTTGTCGAATTGTTGCCTCATTGTTATGCCAAATTTTGAAAACATCATCGATGTAACGGCGCCAAAGTGTGACGCCGGAAATGAAGGGGTTAGTGGGTGACAAAATGATGGTGGTTTCTAGGAAATCAATGAAGAGAATGGCCAAGTTGGGGGCAAAAACCTGGTAAAACTCATTGTCAAAGGTGAAGAAGTTCCTGGTGAGGCAAAGCTCAAGATGTTGTAATATAAAAAGTGTTGTAACAGTGTGTGGCCTAGGTCTGGAGTCGAGAGTTTCTTGAATAACTGTCAGGGCCAGGACCTGAGGGATGTTAGTGTACAGTGATTCGACATCCATTGTGCAAAGTAAGTTGGTGGTTTGTTTAAAAGGGTGTTGTTCAACCATGTTTATCATTGCCATGCTGTCCCTGATATAGCATTGTGTCTGGGGTACAAAATCCTTAATGAAAAATTCAACACATTGGCCGAGTGGCTCCAGTATAGAGCCACAACCCAAAACAGTAGGACGGCCAGGTGGGGTAGTGAGGCTTTTGTAAATCTTTGGTAATGTGTAAATCACTGGCATTCTTGGTGACTTTACGTTTAGGAATTGGAATTCTTTCTGGCTGAGATACCTTTCGGTTTTGGCTTTGTTGGTGATTTGAAGGATAAGCCCTTGTAGTTCCTTTGTGGGGTTAGTAGGAAGTCTACAATAATGGTCAGTGTTAGATAATTGGCGTAGTATTTAAGCTTTGTGAGAGTCTATTTCTTGTAGGACAATGCCCCCGCAGGACATGTGACTGTACAGCACCCTGCGTAAGCACTCATTAGGCCTGCCTTAAGAGTGACTTATATTTATGTTAAAAAGAAAAGTTTGGGCTTTAAATGACAAAATCAAGTTTAAACCTGCTCAACGAGTCTTTACTTTGTCACATTTGGGTGGCACCATAAGTGCTGCGGTCTACAAGGGACACTTAACATACAGGCTCTGGGTACCCCTGGTACCATATGCTGGGGATTTTTAGTAATATAAGCTATGCCAATTATGGATAAGCCATTTAAACGTTCACGTTTAAGGGTCAGGAGATATGCACTGAGGCCTGGTCATCAAGGCCCAGTGTATCAAAGTTATTACACCAGCACAAACGATGGGGCAACAAGTGGAGGTGAACATGCAAATATCAACTTCTTCACATTGATTCAGTGATTTGGTATGCAAAGAAGGCCAAGCATAAATAGTTAGGAAGTAAGATGTGTAATAATGTCTTACACTTCCTGCTCTGGTAGGCCAGATCGACTCTGAATGGTAATACTACCTACGGGTAAAAACGTGATTGACTCAGTGCTTGAATTAACCTCAGCCATTAGTAACTTATGTGGTCCACCTGGTACTCAATAGTTATTTTTCCATGGAAGACCGAGACTGATTTGCATATTGTTGGGCCCTGTCTGTAGTTGCCCAGTGTGAAAAAGATAAATACTGATCAGATTTCCATTTGCTTTTTAATGGGTTTGCATTCGTATATGAAATTAAAAACAATAGCCTATCCAGCACTATGTTGTGTCCCTGCTTGGTTCACACCATGCACGTGTAATTACAAGCATCACCACTAGTCGTAAACTGCAGGCTCCCTCCATATAAAAAGCATAACACTAAAAATGAGAGGAAAGGGATATGTCTCTGAAAACACATAGGAAAGCTTTTAAAAATATTATGAGTAAAACATATCTGGGGATTCTACAATGGGACTCACTTGTGAAAGTACAGGAAGTCATTGCTTAGGAATATAACATATTCAATATATATGACAACTAGATATAGAAATATAATTTTAATATGATTTGACTTTTCTGTAGATTGACTGATTTGCTTATGGTTTTGATATCGGAGTTGCACTGGCATATGCAAAGAAAAATGTATTTAAATGTATTTAATAAACACTGTTCAAGCTGACTCTTTATTAAATCCATCACACTAGGAAATGGTAAATCGTGTATACCTAAGTTGCTACAGAAATTGTTTTCCTATACCCATTAAGCTGATGGTTGAGGCAAGAGAAGGATTCATCTCCTAACCTAATGTATCTGTTGTGAATTTCTTCATGCTAGGAGTTACAAACACATCTCTCTGCAGACAGATTGAAGGCTGCATATAACTCTAGAGGCAAAGGCAAGGTCATGATATGCTGTGCCAGACACACTGAGTTATCTGCCTCTCAAAGAGATAACTAAATCAATCCAAGTTTAATAGTTCAAATCCGTATTCTCGAGGGTAAGCTCATCCAAGAGTATGTGAGTATGCTATAGACCTTGCAATGTGGAAAATACAAACAGCCGCATCTAGAGGTCAGCACAAGAGCATAAATAAACAGAGATGATTTTTGTGTATGTTTTTTGTAGTGTAATGTATTATTTCGCACCAGGATTGTGATTGCTTTGCTTAAGTGATCAATTGTTAATGCTGCTGAAAACTGAGGATGTAGTATGTACCAGTGTGTGTTCGTGAAGGTATTCACACATGTTTCAGTGCAATGTGCAGAAGATATTACAGTTAGAGCTAGCATGGCACTGTAGTTATTGGAAATGAACATCTTTTGTGTGGTGTACACTCAGGTTTTAGCCTAGACTGTTTTGCTGGCTTTAGAACTCTGCACTTTATTCCTGATAGTCAGTGTTAAAGTGCATGTACTTCCCTGCTTAACAAGATGAAGTTGCCATACCACTAAGTTGGATTTTTAGCTTACATATAAGTCCCTAGTATATGGTATAAAATGTACCCAGATCTGTAATTTAGATGTCACAAGTGAACTACAGCACCCATTGTGCCATCCACTAAAGTTACTCCTAAGTAGCCCTTACTGCCCATAGGTAGGGTGCATGGTATTTAAAAGTAGGACATATGAAAGCGTCATGCTAATCATGTCCTTACTGTGAAAGGTACCAAAAACTATTTTCTCTTTAGCAGGATCCACTGCTCCATAGAAAAACAATGAGATACAACACTACATTTAATATTATTTTCTCTGGCTTGGAAACACTGTAATTCTTGAACTTTTTGAAAAATGTATTACAGTCCCAATTCCCCAATTCACTAGTGAATTCTGAATTGTAATAAATATTTTGGAAAAAGGTACTTTTATAAAGTTACCTTTTCCTTGCCTAAAGCTTCTGGGCGGCCATTTGCATGAGCTCCGGCTATCACACTATCACCCCATTGATAGAGTGAACTTGCTTTCAAAGCTGTGATAATGGCCTTTGGTATGGAGAGATGCTCAGTTCCTCTGGCAGGATGATTGGCTTGAGGTGCTGAGGAAATTTATTAACTTCAAAAAAGCCTACCCTGTCACAGCCAAATGTTAGCTCACACCGGGGCAGGGCCCTTCTTTGTTCCTGCAGTCAGGTAGGCAGAAACCCCAGTGGGACAGGAGCTGGCCCTTGAACTGGTATAGAGTAACTATAGAGGAGAGTTTACTCAATTCCCTGTCCATAAATCTGAGAAGGCCACACAGGTTTTTGCACAAGGGGAGAAGGTTCCACCATCATGGATTTACATAGAGAGAGGCAATGTGAGATGGTTTGCAGTAGGGCACATTGGAAGTGCTGCAAAAGTAGGAAAGATTACCCCTAGGAACATTTTATCCTATTCGTTAGAAAGGGGCCAGGAATCACCCTTATCCACATGCTGGTGACAGACATAAATGTGGCACCCACAGTGCCCTCCTCAGAACACTTTCCGATCTTGTGACAGAACAGAAGAGTACTGGACCTGCTGTTTGTAATCTGATGTGAGGATAGAAGTGTCACAAAAAGGCAGGCACAAATGCCTTCAAGTTTCATATTCAGGCTCAACCACAATAAAAAAAGGTAGAACAGTGTTATTTCCTCTATAGGCATATATTTCACTACAACTCCCATGGTCCATTGCAAACAGCTCAATCAGTCATGTGCGGGAGTGACTATATATAGAGTACTTACACATAGGCCAAAGTGCATAATTTCACCCGTGAAGTCAGTTTTGTTCTCGAGTGGGGCTGAAGAAGTGATGATTTATGGCTGGCAGTTTTGGCAGCATTTCTATGCTTTCCAGTAAAAGGAACTGTGGATTTTGGTGGCTAAAGGAGGTCTGCCTTTTCTGTCGTTCTCAAGTTTCCTGTTAAAGTACCAGGGAAGGACTTCTCTGGTGGTTCTTCGATACACACCAGCTGGTGTGTTTTTATTTTCTGAAGTGCAAGGTGTGCTTGATATATTTGAAACCATTTCTTCTTTGTGGAAGTCCTATGACCATTTGCATGATACAAGCCTATTGCTAGGAACAGCTGTTTAGCTGAAATTCTTATCCTGTTTGGCAAAGCATGCTGGGCTTCTGACATTATACCGATAAGTGACTGTTTGGTTTTTAAGTTTAAGAATGTTGTCCTGCTGAATCACAGAATGTTTTTTTTTTACTTCTTGCTTTTTTTCTTAACTCCCAAAATACAAGACTAGTTCTTCTATTTTTGAAAGGGGAGATTATTCCTTGTGACATTTAACCTTGCGAGATTTAATAAATACTTTGCAAGTAACATTTTCTTTTGTGAGTAGTTATCATTTACCTAAAGAATTTTTTTCTTTTTGCTGATTTTGGTCCATTGTCTACACAATAACCATTACAGAAAAGAAAGAATTTTCTGACTCTAATGTTTGGTGACATTATTTGGTTCATTGATGTGAATATTCATCATTGACAAACATACATATGTACTAATGGCAACTCGAGTTTTTTATGTGCTATTGAAATCTGACTTTGTAATGTTTTTTAGGACGCCCATATTTGTTAATGATTTGTAGTATGTCGTATGTGATGTACTTTCATGCTTTTTATTAACCGAATCAAGTGGTTTGACTGACTGACTGACTGACTACATGGGATTTACAGTGTGTGCATGGTATGTATGAATTTCTTTATAACACATATCATGCCTTACACTAGTTCCACAAAGGTTTTGAATGAGGATTTTTGAATTTATTTGTAATTCATTTGTATTGCAGCATTTCTGTGCAGATCATCAAGGAAGGGATGAAAAAGGAAAGCCATTGGTTCCAAAAGGCAGCAGTGCTTTCCAACTTCTTGTGCAAGTCATCCAGCAAGGCACCCAAACACTGGACAATTCCCATACCGTTAGCGACCCTCCGAACACAATGCGATGTGCACTCATAAATGCCAGTTCAGCAGTTAAGCACTGCTTTGAGTTAGCGGAATATATTGACAGTCACCTTTTTTATAGCGCTTTCGTAACTGAAACTTTGGTAAATGCATCGACCCCTATCGGTTCTTCAATCCATAGACTGAATAGACCACTTAAAAGGGGAGGGGCTTAGGCATTATCTATAAAGACTCCCTCAAAGCCAAATTTTAGTCAGAAGCTTCGGCAGATTGCAAAGCGCTGTATTTTAGCTTCAAAATTACAAAAAGTAATCTTTTTAAAGTATTTTTGTCTATCTTCCTCTGGACCCTAGGAGTAGCTTTTAAAAAACCTTGGGCTCAATTGAAAGCTGGGGCTTGCACAAATGATTTAACAGTTTTAGGAGATTTTAATTTTCATATTGAGCTTTCTGAAGACAAGGACACAATGGCTCTCTTAAAGACAATGAATGCCCTGGGCCTTTCACAAATATTGCACAAGCCCACTCAACTGGCGGGTCATACGCTAGATGACATATTTTATAATAATGCACACATTAACATAAAAGATGCTATACCCCTAACATGCTCAAACCAACTTGCTATTATTTTTTACTTTAATATCTCCAAAATACAAAACAGTAGAAGGCTTGAAAGAAAATGGAGGTCGTAATATAAATATCATGGGAAAGAAATATACAAGAAAACTTTATCTAAATACAAATGTATACTCATGAAGGAAAAAAAACTGCGACACCCAGTAGATAGATAGTGCCACAAATTGCTCTTGAGAATTATTTCAGGTGACTGCCAAACTAAATAAACTCCCTGGTAATAAAGGAGCAAACAGCAGCCAATCGTTATGTGATTCACTTGCCCATTGCTTTAGGGATAAGGTTGACCAAGTATATCTGGAGTTTGCCACAAATAAAAATCTGAACTCCATGAAAAACATTAAAAATATATACCCTACTGAGGAGGAAAGAAACAATCAGAAAGACCTTAAAAAACTCAACTCCTTTTGAGTTTGCTCCAGTGTCACTGTATCAGGGGATTTAGCGAATCAACACTACTAAGTAGGAATCTCCAATAGACCCATGTCCGCCATCGGTGATGAAACTGATTTCAGAACTTGTAACTAACAATCTTACAAACATTTAGAACTCTGTGTTTGGGACTGGGCTTTTCCTTCACAGTAGAAAAAGGCTTCAATCCTTCCACTTCTTAAAAAAGCTAGCCTTATCCCTGCCCTGAGGTTCCAACTATCATCCCATCTCCCATCTGCTGTTTTTGGCAAAAATAGTGGAAAAGGTAATGAAGCAACAACTGATGTATTTTATCCAGGAAAATCATCTTCTGGACCCAACACAGATTTGGCTCAGACCTGAACACAGCACAGAGATGTGCTGATCAAGGCCACCGAGGAGAGAAGAGCTGCGTCGGATAATGGAGTAACTGGGACATCCGATGGTGCTGCGCCGCTGCAGCGCCGGAGCCGGTTCCAGGGTGTAACGGAGCCAAGACGACACCTCGGGCGTGGAGACAAGATGGCGGCCGCCATCACCTCCACTTGAAACCCGGGACCGAGACGGGCCGAGATGGAGGCGCGACCCGCGGCGGCATAGGTGAGACGGGGACCACCACACAGCGAAAGACAGCAATGGTTCAGCTCCCGACTGCGGCGTTGGGTGGGTGCGCCGCCGCCGGGGGCCCTGATTGACAGGCGGGCCCCCCGGACTCCCCACCGCGCGAACAATGAAAAGTGGAGACGGGAGAGAGTACTGGACCACACACGGCCTGGCAAAGGAGGGAGCAGTGCAGTGAGGTGGCTGCCCAATGCTATGGCTCCGACCTTTTCTGTGTAGCGGACCGCCGGAGCGCCATCAACGCCGAGGCTGCCTGACTTCAACATGGCGCCCGGTACAGACGCAGATTGTGGCCCCCTGAGGAGTGGGACTGGGGTTGAGCAGAGAGCTACGCCAGTGACCACTGAGGCTACCGTGTGGGGACCCTGGCTCTAATTCTGCTTGGCGCCACCAGAGCTAAGGCCCGGGCTCATCGTGAATCGCTGGGGTGCACACACTGACACCTCCTGGATAACAATCCATGCCGTTTCAAGCCACTGCTCGCCTGCCTGACTTTAAAGTGGCGGCCACCATGGAAAATCAGTGCCCCGTCTGTTTACTTGGACTCGAGGACCCACACCTACCTCTTACCAGGTGCTACTCTAGAGGGGATAATAAATTGCTGCTCGCTCTTAATCCTGGTGCAGGTTCGCCAAAGCGCCACGATCGTCTTTACCACCATCTATGCGACCCCTGTTTAAGCCCCCTAGCCACAAAATGGCGCCCATTCCACTTCATCACGGATAACCTATGCATGTCCCGAACACCGGCAACACCCCGCACGCAAAGAACCACTCAAGCCTGCACAATGGGAAAATCAATAATCATGCAGAACCTGACTGTACCTGAGAAGGCACCGGAGATTCTGCCGAGTACCCGCACATTGGCTAAGCTGGCAACTATAGCCCACCTGATACATGGGAACTTTTCACCGGACTACCCTCCCCCTATCCCCCCTCGCTCTACTCCTCTCCGCTTTCCTGCTACTGACCTCTGCCTTCACCTGTCCTGGCCCTAATCCCCACCATGTTTATCTCCTCGCTCTACTCCTTTCCACTTTCCTGATAACGACCTCTGCCTTCACCTGTCCTGGCCTTTAGCCCCCACCCTGTTTACCTGAGAATTTTCCCTCGCCATCTGAGATCTAGCTATTCTGTCTGAAATCCGAAGGAGCTACCTCGTTTAGCTATAGGGGAGACAGGTCGGGGATCCCCTCCATGGACGTCACCTACCCTCTCCTTCAGGAAGCAACTCAAGACCTGGCTGTTCAAACAGTAGCGGACCCCCCTCCCCCAAGCGCCTTGAGACCCTCCGGGTGAGTAGCGCACTATAAAAATGCTTTGATTAATTGATTGATTTATTGACCCAGACGGTCTTTAGCCAGACTTCCTTTCGTCTCTCCTGTCGCCCCTTCCCGAACCCTCCCCCTATTTTTGTCTCTCCTTCTCTCCTCTCTCAATGGACTGAGACTGAACTATTTTGTCGAATGCCCAATGGAGCTACCTGGTTTAGCTATAGGGGAGATGGGCCGTGTAATCCCTCCTTGGTCATCACCTACCCAGCCGGCCCTTAGACAGACTTCAATTCATCTCTCCTTGTTGTCTCTTCCCCTATCCCCGTTTCTCTACTTCCATGCCCCCACCCCTCTACCCTCCATCTATTTTGCCCTCCACGTTTCTTTAAATATTTTTCCCACTGAGACCGAGCTATATGGCCAATGCCCGGTGGAGCTACCTGATAGCTATAGAGGAGATGGGTTTTGAGACTTCCCCTCGACCGTCACCTACCCAGCCGGACCTTGGACAGCCTTTCCTTTTGTCTCTCTGCCGCTTCTCCCTCTACCCCTTTACCCTTACCCCTCCCCCTCTACACCTCAATTATCTTGTCTCCTATGCTCTTGTTATTGTCTGTCTAGCAACTGATGTAAATTGGAACTGATTTAATCTTGTAATGTAATTTTTGTGGAACCTCATGTAAAGCACTCTGATACCTCCGGGTCTAGCCAGCGCTATATCAAACTCTTGAATAAATAACTAAATAAATATTCTCCTTGATTTGTTGGCAACATTCGATATGGTTGATCATTTTGCTCTGATCAACTGATTTCAGACCATTAGTATAGGGAATAGGGGATTTTCCCTACTGAAATCATTCCTAGAAGGAAGAGAACAAACTGTGTCCTTAGTCTCTTTTACTTCAAAATCATTCTCCCTTCCTTGCGGGGTCCCGCAAGTGTCCTCACTCAGCCCTACCCTTTCAATCTTTATGAAACAGAGTCAGCATCGCTGATCATTTCCTTTTTATTTTTTGTTACCCCCTATACTAATGACACACAACTTATGCTATCAGTGGACTGCACTGGCTGATAGTTAGGAACCGCATAAAAGTCAAGGCACTCTGCTTAGCCTATTAAGCTCTCCAGGGCATTGACCTGATTTTTTAGACAAACTTTTAAGTGGTATGAGCACAGCAGAAATGTAAGATCTCTGGGGCTAACAATGCTGTTGTCCCTAAATTTAAGAGCCCTAACTGGGGCGGAATCAGTTTTTTCCTTCCCGGCCACTAAAATATGGAATCTGACTCCACGTATTATTAGGGCTGCTCCCTCTTTGCTTACTTATAGAAAGGAACTAAAAACTTTGAGCTTTTAATAAATAAACTTTTACTTGGATTTTATCCAGTTGTGCTCCAACATTTGCTAGCGCCAAGACACCCCTGGGTAATCGAGCACTCTACAAATTGCTTAACATTAACATTACCATATCCTGAAATTGAGACATAGAAGTTCTTTGGCTCCAAAGATCTCTGGAGGACCGCCACCAAACTACCAAGCTGATCCGAAATAGGTGCGTTGCTGCTAGGCCAAACACTCAGATTACTCCCAATCTAAACTTTTCCACAGCAGCAAATCTGATACACCGGGACATCAAGGAGAGCGTATTCTGCCTCGTGGAGCCCTGTTTGGCTAGAGCTTGCAGGCTTGCCCTACTGGAAGAATCCAAACTGCCAAAAAGTGACTAAGTCTGAACACAGAAATCTTCACAGGGCAGAGATGCCAAAAGTATCCAGCCAGCAAGGTGCCCTTGGTGGACACAAAATTCAAATTTAACCCATTCAGAGTTTTCTCGCCCAAGGTCAATTGATTCGCCGAGACCTCATCCAGAGGCTATCCAACGACATGAAGCCCTCTTTGGCCACAGTGCTGCTGCCTTATCTCGCTCAGGATTTTTGACTTCTATTTCAGAGACTGAGGGCCTTAGAATAAGTATTGCAGTCCATGGGACCGCCGTACTCATGGTGGTGGCATGACCTCTGCCACACTGCGGGCCCGCCTACAGTGTTACAAGTGTGATGGTCAGACTGACACAGTCCACTGGGGATCCAGGATCCTGCAGCCATCACGCAGAGATCAGGGAGCTGCAATATGCTGGCAGTGCGGCTGCCGCACCACCAAGCATTTTACAAGTTACCTGTCCACCTCCCCTTTCACGGTGGTGCCTCTCCTGGGACTGAAAGTGCATGTGGGTGGCAGATGTTGTGCCCCCCTGGATTTGTACTCCCATTCACCTGCACTGTGTGGAATGCATACCACACCGTGTAGGAACATGCAGTTTGTTTTCTCACTGCAATGGTCCTTATGTTAGGCTCTTCTCCGAGTCTAACAGACCACTACTGTCAGACAGCCACTGCAATGCCCACCCGCCATGGATTACACTCACACCCTTGGCAGTACTCCAGCGGAAGGTGGTGGCGTCGCAGCTGGAGGATCGCAAAAGTCTTAATACGGCCCTAAGTCCGATGGTAAAACTTACAATGGGGTCAACACTAGTTTCTGTATGTGATCCATGCACCACAGCCTTAACTTATTCCTAGGTTCTGGTCAAGTGCAACCAGATGGTTGCACTTAAAGCTTTTGGCACAATTTATACATATAGACCTTACAAATGTATACCTCCTGTTTCCCTTATTGGACTTTTGTCATTTTAATGTCTTTTAATTTATTAAAATATATTCTATTTCTGTAAATTATTTTGGGATTGTTCTTGTGTTATTTTTTGACTTTATTACTGCTTTGGAACTGAATATATAGCTTGAACACTGCCTCTTAGTTAAACCTGTTGCCTCTGTGCCATATCTACCAGGGGGGTTTCACTATCATTTAATAGTGACATTAGTGGTTCACCCTGACAAGGGTTGGTATTACTTGAGGTCAGTACTCACCTCCCTCAATTAATACCCCAATTTCCAATAGTATTATACTGCTACATAGGTAGGTACTAAGGAAATACTTATTTATATTTATTTCATAAAGTTTTATATAGCGTGAACATGATGCCGAAGGATATCAGGGCGCTATACAAAAGGACCCAAGTGCCCCCCCACAAAACCAGGACGTTTATTATAGGTCATTTTGAGGTTTCCACAATACGTTTTGGGCCCTTGCCTGTCGCGGGTACTTGACCAACCCACAAGAGTAAGGTACCATTTTTATCGGGAGACCTGGGGGAACACTGGGCGGTAGGAAATTTGTGTCAGCCCTGTGATCCTCCAACTTTCCCACACAGAAATTTGAGAAAAATTAGATTTTTTCATCAAAATTTGAAGTTTGCAGGGGATTCTGGGTAGGAAAACATTGGGCGATCTATGCAAGCCATACCTCCCTGGACTCCCCCAGGTTTCTAGTTTATAGAAATATGTGGCTTTGGAAAGTTTCCGTAGATGACCACCAAGCCCAGGGCCAAAAACCCAGGAGCCCCTCTGCAAAATCAGGTTGTTTTATGATAGGTGATTTTGATGTCTCCATAGTATATTTTGGGCCCTTGCCTGTCGCTGGTACTTGACCCACCCACACGAGTGAGGTATTATTGTTCTCAGAAGACGTGAGGAATGCGGTGTGTGTGAAATGTTGTTGATTTGCGCAGATTACGGAACTTTCCATCACAGAAATGTGTGGAAAAGGTGTTTATTTGACAATGTTTGAGGTTTGCAAGGGATTCTGGGTAAGAGAACCTGGTGAAAGCCACACAAGTCACCCCATCCTGGATTCCTCTGGTTATCTAGTTTTAACAAATGTATGGGTTTGCTAGGTTTCCCTAGGTGCCGGCACAGCTAGGGTTCAAAATCAACAGCTAGGCACTTTGCCAAGAAAGAGTCACTGTAAAAATGTGGTGTGTCCATGTTGCATTTTGGGTCATTCCCTGTCGCGGGCACTAGGCCTACCCACACAAGTGAGGTATAATTTTTATCGGAAGACTTTGGGGAATGCAGGGTGCATATAATTTTGTGGATCCAAACAGATTCCAGAACTTTCCATCACAGAAATGTGAGGAAAATGTGTTTTTAAACAAAGTTTGAGGTTTGCAAGGGATCCTGGTGAGAGCCACACAAGTCATCCCATCCTGGATTCCCCTGGGTGTCTTATTTCCAAAAATGTAGAGGTTTGCTTGGCTTCCCTAGGTGCCGGCAGATCTAGGGTTCAAAATCTACAGGTAGGCACTTTGGAAAAAAGAGTCCGTTTTCACTGTAGAAATGTGGTATGTCCACGTTGCATTTTGGGCCTTTTCCTGTTGCGGGCACTAGGCCTACCCACACAAGTGAGATACCATGTTTTTAGGGAGACTTAGGGTAACACAGAATTGTAGAGCAACTGTTATTACCTATTAACTTTTGATGCATTTCTGCCTTCCAAATGTAAGACAATGTGTTAAAAATAAATCACTTTGAAAAATGTGCTAGTATGGGTACCCACAATTTCGGAGATGTGCAAATAGTTACTGTTTCTAAACTCTATATTTTGTTCCCATTTCAGAAATACATAGGTGTCTTTCATACCGATTTCCCACAGCTATATTTTCCCAAATGAATTGCTATATGCCCGGTACACAATAAAAAAAACATTGCAAGATGCTGCTCAGTTATTGGCTCTGGGTTCATATGGTTCTTGGTGAACATACAAGTTCTATATATCCCCACAACCAGAAGCGTCCATCGGATGTAATGGTATATTGCTTTAAACATTCTGTGATACTTACAAGAAGTTACTGGTGAAAACGTTGGCAAAAATGGCTGTTTTTTTTAACTCATTTCATTTTTTCCTATTTTCAACTGTTAGTTTCTAAAAAAAAAAATTGAAGAATATACACAAATGACCCCTTGCTGAATTCAGAATGTTGTCTACTTTCTTTCGAGTAAAATGCCAAAACCGTGTAAAGAAATGTTGGTTTTCTGACTAAAGTCAGCTTGTGCTGCAATTGAGTGCTGGTAGCACGAGTAGCGTGATTAGCACCATACATTGCACAAAGGTGCATGACCATTCAAGTTGATTTTGCTGCCGCTCGAGTAAAAAATGTACTCAAGCAACAGCAAATCTACCTACGGCAGTCATCTCACTATGACTCTTCACAAATGTCGGAGACCGTCTACGTTAGAAAATTGCACTAGAGGACACTAAATCTCACTCAGGCTCATCAAATTGCATATTCTGGCACCTAACGGGAGAAAAGAGCTGTCACTCAGCAATTGGCGGAATTTGGGCAAAACTCCGGGCTAAAGGTTAACGCTGAGTGGCCAAAATTCCACGGGGGAACAGAACATTCCACCTACCTCTAAAATCAGACTCTAAAACTTGATTGACAACGAGAAATATTATTTGAGCTGAGGAGGTTTAGCACCTGCTATTTTTTGGCATTGATGTATACATTGTAACCATCGTTACCCTTCTGAAATAATATGATACATCATTTGCTTTTCACGGTTAGTAGATTATTCTCGGTTTGCTGCATAATTCAGTCAACCGTTCCCACGATGCATAACTGCATTGACTCTGTAAATAGGTAATGTTAGCTACCAGTATCAAATAAGATCCTGGAGCCAAAATAGAAATTGATGGGGCCAGAATAGCTAAGAATATTCCAAGAGATGAGCAAAATAAGAACAAATGTTATATTCTATTAAATGTTCCTGCTACATAGGATGCGGCTAAAATTCAAAATGGACAATAAAAAATAAACAGTGTAATAATCAATTCTAGAGATGCAATGGCATACTCCACTGTGAGTGCCACATACTAACCCCGGATTGTAGCTGAAAATAGTGTTATTGATTTACCCGGCTACATTTTCAGAAAAAATGTAAGCTCACAGTGTGACACGTTTAGGAGCTTTATAAGCCTAAGTTTTTATCTGACTGTGATAGCTTTTAACAACGTTGGACACCTGGTTAGCATAACAAGGTCAGCTGGGCAGAGTGATGCCGGTATGCTGCAGTCTGAATAAATTAGATTTAAATCGTTTTGCTGAAAGTATGAATTTAGAAACGCTGACTCCAAGTAGGAAAAGTGTAAAACCCATCGTTGTTTGTGACAAACTTAAAAAAAAAAAAGAGAGAGAGAGAAAAGTTCGGTGCGCTTTCAGTAGGCCTCACTTGCGGCATATGTTGAGCCTGATTATGCTGCAGCGGAGCTAATCGATGCTGCGTCACTGGCACGCGCGCATCGAGTCCTGCCGCATAGCGAGCATGCTATGCAGGGCCTCACGCAGCCAGTATCTGTGAATCTTGAACTTCTCCTTGGAGATTACTTCGGAGACTTTCATTTCATGGATCATTTCAAAGGTCATGCAAAAAGGACTCCATCCTCTGCATAATAAGAAGGGAAATGAAGATGGCGAATGAATGTAATTGGATTTCTTGGCATAACTATTCATGAAAAGCCTCGTGCACATTTGTTTTTATGCCAATGACTAGGAGGGCATGCACGGCTCTAACATCCAACTTAGTATATAACATTCGTAGCAGCGTGGCATTGCTATTCTCTTTTATCCTTTCCTCTGCCGTTGTAAAACAGGACATCTCCTTCTTTATTTTTGGTGTCGGGTGTAGTTTCCGTCACCCAGGGCTGACTTGGTGTAAGAAATGCAGTGAACAAAGATTACCTCAAAGAACTATGAAATGGTTTGGTTAGTTTTAAGAGTAGAGGCAATTAGATTATTTTGCAGCAGTTCTTATAGCATTACAGCGGCTGTCTGAAAATATGCATAACAGGCATATGATTACATACATGTAATCAACGTTTTCTTTTTGTGTTCAAAGTATTTTATTGCAGTTTAAACAAAAAGGAAATACAATTAATAAATGTAATGAGTGATACAGGCTAGACCAAGCGGTACATATGCAAAAGGTATAAAGGAACATATGAAATCAGATATAAACAAATGACGGATGGCAAAAATAAAAGGTAAAATTGTACAACATGTCCTTGTAAAAAGTAAGAAAAAACGGTTCATAAGTAAAAGTAGCATATATACTTAAAAAAATAACCAAAAATATTGTGTAGGGGGGGTGTGGCTTGCCGTGGAGTGTAAAGGCCGCTTGAACGAGCGGCTCCGCCGATCCAACCCGATGTTCCCCGGTAAATCCGACCAATTATACATAGAGCGAGGTCCGCATGGCTCACCGACCGCCCCGGTACTGGACTGGCCTCCAAAAAATCAGATTGATCCTGAGCAGGAGGCAGGGCGGAGAAGGGACTACCAATGAGCAGTATCCCCGGACTTGAGTGGCAGAGACGTAGCGCACTGCAGTCCGTGGCATGAAGATCCAGCTTCTGGCAGCGTCAGCGGTGCCCTCTGAAGACAGGAGTCGGGGTTGCCACCAGCCGGAGAAGCCTGGGGACACAACAATGGGAGAAATAGGCGGTTGGCCCGTAGAAGAAGAAGACGGTGTGGTGATGTGGGTCTAGGCCTGATCACGTGAGGGGCAGGTATAAATTAATGACACACACACTCTGGTACTGGGTAGCCGGGAAGACCACGAGCGGTCGTACCCGGGGTTTATTATACCCTCGGGGCGTGCCCGCCCTGAGGGGTGGAGTGGATGCGTGAATATGGTTACATTGTTTGGTAGAGCCCGCCTGGCTCTCTACATCCCTCCTTTATTTCAGTCCGCTTCATTCTGGGTTCTTGGCCTTCAGGGAGATGCGCACACAAAGTCCCTTAGCCGGTGGCTCGGGCCAGGGTTTGGCCGGAGATGGTATCTTTGACTTCGGCCCTTCGGTGTCTGGGTGACCCCAGCCGGGGACACCTCTTCTTCCTCTCTGCAGGCCGGGGAATTGGCAATAGATGAGTTCGGCAGCGGACTTGGGACTCTCATTGGGTCTTCGACTGGCCTGGGAACGTCTGAGTTTCTCACCGGTGATGATGCTGTCGGAGACTGTCTGCCGTTCCATGGGTTGTCCTCTTCTTCCTCTTCCCGGTCCCCCGCTCTTCCTCTCGCCGGCTTAAAACACGACACATTCCTGGTCACTCTTTGGTCACCTTTCCTGACTGTCACCATGGTTCCTTGGATTTTCTCTATGGTCCACAGGTCCGGTTCATAAGGGGTCCTATACTTCCATCCTGGGTGTCGATCATGGACCACCACAGCGTCCCCTTCCTGAAGGCTTGACTCTCTCGCGTGTCTGGCCGCACTTGCTTTCCGGTTGGTTGATTCTCTTCGGGATTGAATGGCATCTTCGTCCCTCTCTGGCGAGGCCCACGTGCGAGCAGTTGGAATGGTGTCTCTGGGAGCTCTTTTAAACAGTAGATGTGCCGGGGCACATTTGGTGGTGCTGTGGGGCGTCTGCCTGTAAGCTCCTAGGAATTGGTCCAGAGCTGCTTCCGGATCATCGCCGTGATCTACGGCGATCCGCAGGGCTCTGTTAAGGGTCCTCATGAGTCTCTCCACCTCTCCGTTTGCCTGGGGCCACAAGGGAGTGATTTTTCGATGCTTGATTTGGAGGGCTTCCAGGTAAGCTTGAAACTCTCGGCCTTGGAAGGGAGGGCCATCATCTGATTTGATTTCCTCCGGCAGGCCCATCGTTGCGAATATCTTATTCAGAGTCTTTTTGACCTGTGGGAATGCTGTAGAGTGGATCACCTCCACCACCGGGAATTTGGAGAAGGAGTCGACTAGGACCAGTGTGTGTCGGCCATCCGGGAAACTCCCAAAGTCCAGGCTCAGGTGAGTCCACGGTAATGTCGGGGGGGGTTCAATTATGACCGGTGCTTGCGCCGGATCCCCTCCGGTGATGAGACACGCATGGCAGGCTTTCATCATCTCTTCTACTTTGATGTCCATCGCCGGGAACCAGACCCGACATCGTAGCCTGGCTTTCGTCTTAGCCATCCCCTGATGTCCGACGTGGGCGAGGGGCAGAATCTTGGCCTGGAGGTTTTCCGGCACTACTATGAGGTGCCCTCGCAAGACCACTCCTTCATCTCCGATGCTGAGCTCGCTCTTGATCTGCCAAATCTGCTGGCGGGCATGACTGACCTCAGGTCTGAGTCCTTGTGCCCCCTCCAGAAAGTGCGCCCATTGGTTATCACGGAGCGCGTGCTTGACTCTGCGCAGCATTCCGTCTTCTTCCGTGGCTTTCCCGATTTCCCGCAGTGTCATGGTCTCCGGGCAGGCGCTTTCTGAAATCATGTGCACAAAGGCGTCCGCCTCGTGACTGTCCTCTAGTCGAGTGGCCGGTTTAGTGCTGTCCGGGTGTCTTGACAGGTAGTCCGCTGGATTGTTGGCTCCGGGGCGGAAGATGACCTTAAAGTTGTACCCTTGTAGCTGGACAGCCCACCTTTCGATTCGGGGAGGGGCCAGTCGCGATGATCCTGCAAATAGGGGCACGAGGGGTTTATGGTCCGTTACCACCTGGAACTCTTGACCACACAGATACAAGTGAAAATGCTGGCACGCCCATTTGATGGCCAGGGCTTCTCTCTCGATCTGTGCGTAACGGGTCTCCGTATCCGTGAGAGCTTTACTCGCATAGGCCACTGGCTTCCATATATCGGCCCCATATTCTTGTAGGAGTACCGCTCCCAGGCCCACAGGGCTTGCATCGACCACCAGCTCCGTCTTTCTCTTCGGTTGGAAATACGCCATCACGGTGGTGTCCAGTAGGCTGTTCTTTATCGCCTGGAACGCTGTATTGGCCGCCACCGTCCAGTCCCACTTGTGATCATGACGGGTGAGCAGCCTCAGTGGCTCTGCCAGGTCTGCCAGATTGGGGATGAACCTCCCGCAATACGTTGCCATCCCGAGGAAGCTCCTGACCTCAGTCGGGTTCTGCGGGGTGCTAGCTGTCCTGATGGCCTCTGCTTTCTTGGGGTCAACTTTCAGGCCTTCCCGGGTGAACGTATAGCTGAAAAAGTCTATTGATTCCTGGTAGAACGTGCATTTTGATTTGTGTAGCGTCAGACCCTGTTCTGCCAGTCGTCTTAATGTTGCTCTCAGGTGTGCGTGATGTTCTTCGAGTGATTCAGAATACACCAGAATGTCATCGCTCAAGTTTATGACTCCACTCAGTCCGGATAACACCTCCCTGATCGCGTTCTGGAACACTTCGGCTGCCGACGAAATTCCAAAGCTCAGCCTTTTGTACCTCCTTAGACCTATGTGTGTTGAGAAAGTGGTGATGTAGCGGCTGTCTGGCTCCAGCTCCAGTTGGTGGTACCCCGCGTTTAAATCTAGTTTGGAGAACCACTTTGCGCCGTTGAGGTCCGCTATGATGTCCTCCATGGTCGGGGTGATATGCCTTTCTCTCTTCACAGCTACATTTGGCAGGCGCATATCCACACACAGCCGTATTGCCCCTGGCTGCTTAGGCTTGGGTGCCACTACAAGAGGAGAAACCCACGGCGTGGGCCCCGTCACCTTCTCGATAACTCCGAGATCTTCGAGCTTCTTTAGCTCTTCCTCCACCTGCGGCCGCAGGTTGAATGGGACTCGCCTGTGTCTTAGGGCCGTCGGGCGTATCGACGTGTCTATGTGTAGCTTGAATTTCTTGTTCTTTAGCTTCCCTAGTCCTCTGAACAGTTCTGGAAACTCTTCCATCAGGAATTCCGCATGTGACTGGTGCACCTGGTTTGCAAAGAACACCAGTCCAAGGTCTTCGGCGGTGTGGCAGCTTAGTAG
Organism: Lissotriton helveticus; assembly: GCF_964261635.1. Taxonomy (NCBI): domain Eukaryota; kingdom Metazoa; phylum Chordata; class Amphibia; order Caudata; family Salamandridae; genus Lissotriton; species Lissotriton helveticus. The sequence continues at coordinate 532,470,570 of NC_136065.1, forward strand.
CGTGCCTTTCTTCCCTTCCGTGACGTGGAATTTCACTTCGGTTGAGTACCCTCCATGCACAATTATTGTCTTGATCACTCCGCGCAAAGGCATAGGCTCAACTCCTCCGTACGTGTATATCCTCGCTTGAGAGCGGACCAGTTCCGGCTTTGGTATCATCTTCTCATACTGGTCAGAGTCCATGACGTTCACGGATGCCCCAGTATCTATGAGTGCTTGGACCGCCGTGCCATCTACCTTGACTGAGCACATAGAAGGGGGCCGTCTTCGCGTGGATACCGTGGATGCTCTACCCACATATGAGACGACGTAGACTTCGTCGTCTTCATCGTCCTCGTACCGCAGAGGTCGCTCTTGGGCATGGCTGTCTGGTGGTGGGTCACCATCCTCTTCTAGCGACAGCTGGCGTACTCTCCTTTGCAGATTTTTCGTCCTGGTCGTCACCGGTCTGTACTTTCCGCCTCGACACACCTTGGCGAAGTGGTTCAGTCTGCCACATTTTGAGCACGTGCGTCCCTTTGCTGCGCACGCTGCTGTGGCGGAGTGGGCCTCTCCACAGTACCCGCACGAACTCCCTGGCGCTGTCGTTTGTTGCGGCCGACTTGCTGCCGGCTTTCGGTGGATCGTCTCCACTCTCTCCATCTTGACTTGCACAGGTTTGGTCGGTGCTGGGGTGGCTACTGGGGTGTACAGCGCAGTTTCCATCTCCTCCGCCCTTACGTCAGATAGCTCGTGCGACCTCGCGAGTATCAGGATCTCATCGAGCGATATCCCTGGTTGTCGCAGGATTAGTTTCCTTAGCAGCTTTGAGCGGCACCCCACGATGATTTGGTCTCGTATTTCCTCACGCGGGTCCGTGAACGGGCATGTGTTTGCCAGCCGACGTAGCTGTGCATAGAACATGTCTACTGACTCGGATCCCGTTTGCCATGCTCTTTTAAATTTAAACTTTTCGAAGTCGTTATTCAATTGGGGGTCAAAATGCTTGTTCAGAGCGGCCACTGCTGCCTCGTAATCGTTGTCTCTCCCGGTGTTGGGAAGAGTCTCAAAGAGCTCATCTATCTCCGCGCCGCCATACAGGATCAGTAAGGACCTCTTGACCTCGCCATCCGTCTCCCTCGTGCCCTTGAAGTAATGGTTCAGTCGACGTACCCATGCCTTCCACCTCACAGCCGCAGTGGCTGGATCTGATGCCTCGCTGAATGGTGGAAGCGGCGCCGCTCCCGAATGTGTATGATGGCCGGTTTGCGGGCCGGGGCTGCGGCTTGGGCCTGTACCTGATTGTTTCCCGCCCGATCTGGTGGTGGCGGCTGTACGGTTGGGGCTGGTGCATCTACTTGCTGCGCTGGGGCCCCATCTACGAGGGACATGTCTGCCCTTGGATGCTATGCTCGGCTGTCTCTTGCCCTTTTCCGCCCTGCGTCGGGCCTTGCTACGCTTGCCGCTCTCCCTGCACCTTCCTCGGCCGGATACCTTGGGGCAGTGGTCGTGTGTAGACCTTTGGCGTGCCCTTTTCTCCCTTCCGCGTGTTAGTGCAGTCAGTTGGTTTGGCCAAGTGTTTGTTTCCCTTCTGGCCTGCAGACGCGGCCACGTGGAGGCAGGGATGCCTGCAGTACTCCCAGCAGCCGCTGGGGGCCGCTTCGAGTGGTTCGCGCGGTTCGCGCTCCTCGCGCAGCGTGCTCACAGGGCCCTGAGCAGCAACCGGCAGAGGACGCAGTGGCCGGAAGGCGTCGCGCGACGCACTGCTAAGTGCGCGGCGAAGGTGGGGTGGGTGGAGGCGCGGCACTGTGCTCCGCCGGCCTCCGCAGCGTGGGAACTGCTGTCCAGAGTCTGCACTGGTGACCTGCAGACGTCGCCGGGAACACGGGCCAGGTAGGCCGATAGGCGCTCGCAGGGGGCTGATTCTGCGCACTCACCCTGGGCGCTCCACGGTCCCGGCCCTGCCAGCTGAAGGCGCTTCCGACGGGAAGACGGGTGGGCAGGCCGCGGACCGGAGCAAAGCAGGAGTGGACACCGAGCGCTTGGGGCAGCGCCGTCACTCCCTCGTCTTCTCCTGCACGCGCAGGACAGGCCGGCCTCGTCGCCAATGTGGTGATGTGGGTCTAGGCCTGATCACGTGAGGGGCAGGTATAAATTAATGACACACACACTCTGGTACTGGGTAGCCGGGAAGACCACGAGCGGTCGTACCCGGGGTTTATTATACCCTCGGGGCGTGCCCGCCCTGAGGGTTGGAGTGGATGCGTGAATATGGTTACATTGTTTGGTAGAGCCCGCCTGGCTCTCTACAGACGGGAGTGAGCACTGAATAGAGTCCGGTGCCCTGGGAGAATCAAGGTGGATGAGAAGGAGAGCAGACCCATAATAATTGATGTGGCGCAGTATCGTGTGCGACGGTAAGTGAACAGAGGCAGAACAGCCGCAAGTGTGGGGGACACAGCAGACGTGCACCGGCGAGTGCGCCATTACACACAATGGGAGATGACGGCCCTAGCACAGCCATTTTGGTGAGGCTTAATCTGCTATATACAGGCCAGTCAACCGAACAGTGCATATAGGGCCAGATGTAGGTAATTCGTATTTACCGATTCATAAATATCGAATTTTACTGATTCGGTATTTATGAATCGGTAAATATGAAGGTGTGAGATGTAGGTATTTTTTCAAATAGAAATACCGAATCGTTAATATTCGGTATTTACCGATTCGGTAAATCCCGAATTGGTATTTCCTATTGATTCCTATGGGCTGTGAAGCCCATAGGAATCAATAGGAAATACCGATTCGGTAATTACCGAATTGGTAAATACCGATTCCTGCCAGGGTGCAGGGGGTGTCACTTTGACACCTTCTAGCACCCCAAATACAGGCATGTGTGCCATGTGGCACACAGACATGCCCTAAGGGCATGTCTGTCTGTCACATGGCATAGGTGAGCATGCACACATGTGCATGCACACCTGGATTCGGTATTTTACCACCCAATTGGATTGGGTGGTAAAATACCGAATCTGTAAGGCCTTTGGGACTCAGAAGAGTCCCACCTACATATTAAAGTTACCGAATCGGTAAAAATACCGATTCTGTATTTTACCGATTCGGTAAATTTACCGATTCGGTAAATTTACCGAATCGGTAAAATTGGCCCCCTACATACCGAAAACCCATTTACCGGTCGGTAACGGCCGAAATCGGCCATTACCGGTCGGTAAATGGCCACCTACATCTGGCCCCTAGTGAGCCCCTAGTGATTTAAGACTCAGAATCGGACCCGTAGAGAGGGCACCCAGGGACCATATGAGGGACCTGTACACCAGAGGAAGAGGAGGCCAGGGTAGGAGGCTGCAGAGAAGCTGACATGCACAATAAACTGCTGGTCCTGCGATTGCCTCTATTGAAGGGTGCCTGTGTTCACAGCAGGTGACAAAGAGAAGTTTTTTGGCCCTCCGCCCACTTCAGTGGTCTCACGAGAATGGCACTGTAACCATGACAGGGGCCAGAGGTTCACGTGGCCCCACCAGACAAAATTGGACAAATACGCTGTGCCCAGAGATCAAACGGCCAATTCAGAGGGGGCAGATGCCTCCGATCGCAATCAATGACCTCCCAAGCAGTAAACCCGGAACCTACATTGCAGGATGTCATGACTTCAATACAGGGGATCAAAGCAGACCGGGCAGGCAAAAGTGACGTAGTAACTACGGAGGTGTCCCTGCTCAGGGCAGACCTACGCAACATGAAGGAAAGAGTAATTGAAGTGAAGGGAACGACGGCTGGGCTGGTGGTGGACAAAAAAATCCTGCAGAAGCAAGTCCGAGAATTAGCACAGACAACGAGGGATCTAGAGGCCAAGCTGGAGGACCAGGGGGGCGCTCCTGCCACAATAATATCTGTATAATAGACTTGCCAGAGAGGGTGGAGGGACAGGCAGGCAATTGAGAAAACGAGGCAGACGTGAGAACCCACGAAAAAAGAGACCATATCCGGTTTGAATAACAGTGGGACCAATCAAAGGGGATCCACTCCAAGCCCACCAATATCCCTCGTTGAAACAGAAGTTTTAATTTGTAAAGCAGAGAGCAGCTCCTGATATCCAGAAAGGAAAGAAAATAGAGAAGAATAGTAAAAAGCCATCGAATAAACACTACCCGACCTGTTCCTACATATGAAAGGTCTACCCATCAACAAGGAGTAGACAGGCACGGAAAGAAGGATCACATCAATATACCAATACAACGTGCCCGACATCTTTTAGAGACGGATTCCTATTTGGGAAAACGGTGTACCCCTTTAAATAACTGTCTTGTCCTGAAGAAGGTGTTCCCGCATCCAGGGGGCTAACACCGAAATGCGTCAACGCACCTGATTAAACACAGAATCCAAGCAGAGCCTAGGGAGTAACAGATACTCATGAATTTTTGATACTGTGACCCCTTTCTGAATACACAAAAGGCAATTGGATCAAGTAATGTTGTAGCACTAACACTGAAAGCTACCACTTTTCCAAGGGGTTTGTTTGCAGATTAATGTTATGTATTTTTATTAATTGATTAGGAATGTGCTAATGTTCTTACCTTTTTTGATTAATTAATTAGGAATGTGCTAATGTTCTTACTTTTTTATCGGTGTTCAAAGTGTAAAAAATACTGTGGACAATTTCGCTCAAATGTCAAGAAGTAACATGTACAATGTTGTTTTAAAAGCTTTGTTTTACTTAAATATGTTTTCAGGCAAAATCCTTTTTGCTGAAATTTGAAACTGATATATATAGGTTATTTGTTCATCCTATACTTTTTTTTTAAATAAAAGACTGTGAGCGTTATATTATAGTGTGGAAACTTCAATTAAATGCTTCCTTTTGTATAAATGCGTGTTGGATGAATGAGATATTAATACTAGTGAGTACTTTTAGCTTAATAGCAAGGTTTTTTTCCAGGGATTCTCCTTAGACTTTCCTTGGGGACAGGCAGAAGACCTGTTTGTTGAGGACCTTGTAACTAACTCTCACCAGCCCATGGGCCTATCAAAATTATTTTCACTGGAGAATCCCTGGAGTATGGCCGAAGTCTGGAGCCATGCCACGACCCATAATTGAGAGACTATTTAACTACTGAGACAGGGATGTGATCCTTCAGGTGGTCAGGAGCCTCCACCACTCGAATATGATAATGTCCTCATTACCTTCTATCCAGATTTTATGCAGAAAGTGCAACAGAGAAGACTAACTTTTCTGGACATTAAAAAGAGCCTATGTTAGGTACTCTGTGCTTTTCCCGGCAACACTTTGAGTGATGGCAGAGGGCAAAGTATGGTGATTTGAAACTCCCAACAAAGCCCAGGATTGGTTAAACAGCTGGAGGACAGTTACGAAGTCACGGCACCAACAGCAGAATACATCGAGGGATGATGCAGTAGATCCTGATGGTGGGCCTGGATTGGGGTGCTGATCAAGAAAAAGGGACAGCTGTGTTGATATAGGAGTATTATCGCAGTGAGAGACTCCAGGGGTTTGGGACCTTTGAGACTATGTTTGGTTTGACCTGACCTGGCGCAGATGAAGTGCGATAGCATGATGGCCTATCGGTTGAATACCCTTTAAACAGATAAGACTTATGCTTCCTATATACAGCCAAATGTGATGAAATACTTTTGCACTTGCCTAGATCTAAAACGTTCCAGCACCTACATCACACATATTAGTAGGTGGTTGGGGATGGACCGGCGGTCTCTCTGGCGTTGAGCCGACCCCAGTTGGGATTGTTGTTTTGGGGCAACAGGCACTCTGCAAGTTGGGGTGGTGGTTGTTTTTGAACCCGCAGTGCAGCAGGGGGGTATTCTCAGGGTGTGCAATGCTGGATATAGCACTGTTTTAAAGTTATACAAGTTGCTAGCCTGGCAGGGTGTGCGACGATGAAGCGGCATACAAACAGGAAATATGTGTGCAAGGTAGACTCCTCACACATGTGGTATATGGGATACAGCCCCAGTGCTCAATCATACACTCATGTCAGAAATGGGCACCAATGAGTGCCGGACCTCCCCTGGACAGGGGCAGGACTACGGGTCCTGACCTGGAACGTCAATGGGCTGCAACACAAGATAAAACGTACAGTGGTGCTACAATACCTCCTTAGACAGATTCCTGACATAGTACTAATCCAAGAATCTCACCTTAAGGGTACAAACTACAAGGCGATTTATAGGTTTGGATATAAGTTAGCAGCACATGCAGGCCTCGCCAAAAGTTTGAGATGGGTTGGGATCTTGCTCCGGACGATTCTACCCTTCACTCCCGAGAACATATGGCATGACCCACTGGGCAGATATGTGGCCATCACAGGAAAGTGGGAGGGCAAAGTACTTAATCTCTGCTCGTTCTATGTACCACCAAGTCTGCACTTGGACACATTGAGGGAGTTGGGGGCCTTGTTACTAGATCTACTGGATGAAATCCTAATAATGGAAGGGGGCATGAATGCAACAATAGATCCAGGGTTGGAAAGGATATCGGCGACAGGTCGGGAGAATGGACAGGATACCCTAAAAGATTTTGTGGGTGCGATGAGGCTAGCACACTTATGGAGAATGCACAATCCAGAGGACACAGAATATACGTTTCACTCCGCCCCACATGGAGGGTACTCATGCTTAGATTATCTGATGACGCAAGCAGTGCATGCACATTGGTTTACAGGGACAGTACATAAGGCAAGGGGAATTTCTGATCACTCGCCTGTAGAAACCCACTTAAAAGGAGTTATGAGAGATTATACCATGCCCTCCAGAGTGGACCTCTGGCGCTTTAAGGATCAGAAGATTAGACACGAAATAGGAGAGCAGATGGGACAATATTTCAGGGATAATGTAGGAACAGTGGACTCGTCATGCATATTGTGAGAGGCCTACAAGGCGGTGATGCGGGGGTACGTGCAGGGTCTTGTGGCAGGGAGAAAGAAGGAGCAATGTATCCAACAGGACACATTAGAGAAGGAGATCCGACAGCTGGAAGGGAAGGCCATGGGATGTAGCAAGACAGCAGCGCAGGTTAGGCAGCCAATTTGACTCAAGCAAAAAGAGTTGAAATATATAGTACAAGAGGAAGCCAAGAAACATGCCAGAGCGACCCAAAAGCGACTATACAAGGTTGGGGACAAGGCCAACAAGTTGTTAGCATGGTTGGAAAAGAAGGATAAAGAGCGCAGCTGCGATTAGAGATAAAGACTCCACAACAGGAGACTAAAATGACAGGTGAAAAATAGCTTCAGCATTTGCGGATCACTACGAGGCCCTATAAAAATCAACATCCAATAGAACGAGGGAAGATTGTGAGGAGCTGCTCAGAGACCTCCCAGTCCCATGACTCTCGGACAAGGACAGGGAAGCATTGAACAAAGACCTCATGACAGAAGACATACTAGGGACCATGGGGGACCTAAAGTCGGGTAAAGCGGCTGGTCCTACCGTAATACCCATAGAATTCAATAAGGGAGTGACATAGAAATTATCCCCACGCATTCTGGCTATGTATAATGAAGCCCTCAGTGAGGAGAGCTACCAGCAGACCAGAGATTGGCCACAATCATGGTAATCACGAAACAAGGTAAGCCATCAGAGTACTGTGGATCATACCATCAGATATATCTAGGCTGTGGGGTTTTAGGTTTAAACCTATAATAACCGATAAAACCCCACTGAAAGAAAAATAGCCCTCACCGGTGAAAACATATAAACACTGAAAAAACACCTGCACAACCACAAACTAAATGCCAATCAAAGAAAGGAAAAAGGGAGTGAAAGAGTCATTTTTTTCTTCCTGAAGAGGTCAATACAATTTAACTTTGTTGTACAAGCTAGCAGTAAGAAAGACTGGCTAACATTATTCTGCTTGAGTTTTGTTCTTTAGGGATGCCACTAAAATATTGTTTCTTCTTCCTTTTACTTTTTTCAGTTCTGTGGCCTCTGATCTAAAGATGCAGGGTTTAGTTTGATATTTTAGGTGTAGTTTAATTATTTTATAAACTGAAGAGAATCAGGAAATATCAAACTCATATTTGATATTTTGGCTGCATTTGATTCTTTCACTGATAGGTAAAATGGCTGGTTTCATAAAAATCTTTCCTAATATGTGTCATCACATTTACCCACAGAGAATGGGTAAAAACCTTTAATACATCAGACCATAGTTTCTAGGGGGTCAGTATTGATGGTAGGTGAATTGCCAACACCTCAGGCTTTAAACATTCAATGCAAGGTATAGTGACAAGTATATATATATCACCAAGCATCTGGGATAGTGGTGAAAACATGACACCAAACTTTTGGAAAACATGGAACACAGTGTCCCTTGTAATGCTCTGCAAAAAAGGTTCTTTCAAAGTTCAACAAAGATTGGAGTGATATTGTTTGTATTTGCAGTGATTCAGCTATGTATATAAAAAAGTTGTGTGATGACCTGTCAAATTGATACCCGAGCTGAAGTAACTCCCTCTAGGAGATCCTTGCCACTTGTTAGATGGTATGCTGAAAGCATCTTTACAGTCTTCAGAGTTAATGAGGGATGCTATTGACTTTTTAGTCCATTCTGGTGCACTGTTTTCTTATGCACAGGAACTAAAACGCAAATATTTATCATTTTGTGCTTTATGTGGCATCAAAGAAAGATTCATCCCAACTGTGTCCCTTAGCTGATGGTTCTCATCCCAAGGGGCTATGAATGCTGAGAGGGCCTTTTCACAGAAGTTTACATGGGAAGGAAAGAGCGAGCGCACATGACCCAAAGACTCACTGAAGAAGTATTGTATGGTGTACTACAATAAGATTAAATTGCAAAAATCTATTTGGACCTCATATACACTATATGTACACTGTTTATATACCATGTTCTTTCAGGGCAGATTGAAGGGTTCACGCTATGTCTGAAACATAGAGAACCCATCCTATTTTCAAATTCCCACAGAGGAGAAAGGACATATTTGTAATAATTCCTCAACCGAGGAATGGGATTCCTAATCACACTGGGTCAAAGATGTGTGTCACAAAGCAAAACATTTCTTACCAAGACAAAGCAAGCAAGCAAGCAATAATAAAAGCAAAACGTTCCATAAACACCGGAAAAACACTTTTTCTGTTGTTTTTTGTGGCGCGAAAATGTGTAACCACTGATAACAACTGTTTTTAAGATATTGAAAACACTGAAAAAACCCCACCAGAATTCACCAAAAATAGAAACTGAAAATAGGAAAGCCTAGATATATCTCCTTAACGTAAATGTATAGGCATTTATATAGCGCACTACTTACCCGTAGGGTCCCAAGGCGCTTCGACCGCTGCGAAACCCTTCCTGGCTTCCCTGAGAGATGGTCCCTTAATGGGTATCTCCAGGGTGAGACCAGGCATCCCCGGCGGTCTGGTGGGGCCGTTAGTGAAGATGAGGCAAGCTAATGCCCAGAGTTGCCGAGTGTGAACGCTGATCAGAGTGGGCACCGAGGCGAGAGAATTATCGAGTCCGCTGACCCTGGTCCAGAAACCTGCCGCGCCGGGAATCGAACCCTGGTCCCGGGCCGTCCTCTGCTCTCGGGTCTGCCGCCTCTAACCAGTGAGCCACACTACTTCACGTAGAGGTCAAGCTACTGGCAAAGGTATTGGCAAACAGGCTTGGGGTGGTTGTTTCCTATTTAATACACCCAGACCAGTCTGGGTTCCTGCATCACAGGAGCACCAGGATTAACCTGGGAAGACTGTGCGATGTCTTACATGCTATTAACATTGACTCAGGGGGAGATGCGGCACTGGAGCCCCTGGTGTCATGGGTCAGAATGGACCCATTCATCTGAGGAATAGGTGGGGACAGGGACTGGGACGAAAAGATATCTCTGTATGCCGATTACATACTGCTATATGCCACCAACCCTGTGTCCTCAGTTGGCCGAATCATCCATATATTCCACCTGTCCAGAACCTATTCGGGATATGGAATAAACTGGAACAAGTCCCTACTAAATGTACTGTATGGCACAGCACTGAACCTGCCCATTAGCACTCGTTCCTTAGAAATAAAAGATGCATTTAAATAACTAGGTATCATAATATCCAAAGTGAACAACCGATTCCTAGGAGAGAACTTGTCCCCCAACTAGATAGAGTACACAGAGATATCGTCCACTGGAGGAAGCTCCCACTGTCCCTAATAGGGCGTTCAGCCATTTTCAAAATGAAAGCGCTGCCACAATACCTGTAACTACTAAAGAACACCCCATGTAGCTTCTTTAAACAGATAGATTCCTAACTGAGACTACTTTTATGGGATGGAGTCCAGGCTAGAATTGCCCTACAAAATTTGCAGCGCAGTGTTTACAAGGGAGGGCTGGCAATTCCTGATATAAAATGTATTATTGGGCAGCGCAACTAATAACCATTAATGAGTTATTTTTTTCAGGAGGAGAGGAACCCGCTTATAGAATGGATCAACACTACATGGGAGGAGGAGACTACTTAGCTCTGCTGAATGGGTGAAGAGTGAGTGGTGCACTACCCCCACATACTAAGGTGACAATACAAGTCAGGAGGTAAGCTAACACATTCCTGGGTTGGGAAAGCAGGTTGACTGAACGAATGCCACTATGGGTTGGCAACCACCTAAGGGAAGTGGGCCAACTAAAATGATTCCAACAATGGCAGACCATAGGGATAGAATACCTGGGAGACTTGTGGAGAGGGAGTAAGTTGATAGGCTTTAACAATCTCAAAATAGAGTACCAGATGTCAGAGAAGGAGTTCTTACGTTACTTGCAGTAACAACATGCACTAAAAAGACATGTAGTAGATGGGGAACAAATTGCAGAATATAATCCACTTGAAGACAGGCTACTTATGGATCCCATGCTTGAAAAGGCTGTTTCATTGGTATATAAAAAGATAATGAACAATTCCCCTGAGCCTTTGATAGCTCTTAGAGAGGCCTGGACAAGAGACTTAGAGACATTGGACGATGAGGATTGGACGGAGGCGATACAGAGTCCAAGGTTGGTGGCGATAAAGGCCATATTTCGGTTGATACATTTGCGTATACTGCACAGATCATACACCTCCAAGGTGCTTCTGCACCGGATCAGGCACAGTGACATTGACCAGTGTACACAGGAATGTGCGGAAGCGGGAACATTCTTTCATATATTATGGTCCTGCCCTAAGGTACAACAATTTTGGAAGGATGCCTTACATGTCTTGTCAGAAGTAAGTGAGCTGTTCCATGCAATGCCAAATGGCATATTCTATGTGTGAAGGGTGAGGTTAAATGGCCAAAATATTTTAAAATATGGCTGGCAACAGCGAGCATAGTTGCTAAACACAACATAGCAAGGGAGTGGGAGGCAAGCCAACCACTGAGTGGGACAAAATGGCAGGAAGATCTGGACTGGTGCTGCAATGCTAAAAAGGTGGTGTTCCAGGGGAGAGGGTGCCCAAAGAAATGGGACAAAATATGGGGAAGCTGGAAACACTACAGAGGACTTTAACTGTTGGCTAGCTAGCTGTGTGTGGGAGAAACAGGAAAGATTACATACTGAAACACACTGAAGTGTACTAAACCTTGCCTTCTTATGATAATCTTGCTGTGTATGCAAAATGATGTAAGAAAGCGAACTGTGTAACAATACAAATCTGCTGAGTGTACTTGTTGACTTCCATGATGCCAGGTTTTGTTCACTTAAGAAACAGATTACAAAAAAAAAGAAAATATTGTGTAGGGATTGGAAGGAACAACCAGGTATCACGAATTATACTGTGATGGTTAGACGAGGGAAAAAACAATGAGACAAAGGGGGAAAAGATAGTGAGGGAGGGGTAGTGATGCGCCAGTGGAACTGCTCCAAAGTAAAAATAAAAAAACAAACGCAAAGAAATCTTAAAATGGTACAGGTAATAGAGGTGATAGAATTGTATGCCCTGGAGTCCTGTGCACAGTGTTGAATATAATTGTCCAAAGATCACCAGACTACAGTAGAGATAATTGGAGAGGAGTGTCAACCAGAGTGCTGCATTTGAGCGTGTCCTGACTGTTAGGAGAATGTAAATGCACTTACTGTCTTTCTCGTGCCCTTTTACATAGGTCTAGCACAGTTCACCAGATTAGGATTAATAGAACAAACTCCTTGGCATCCATGTGGCGTTAGCATTTGCGTATTGACTAATAATATAGGGCTGTCATACAGACATAATACATATAATGCACAATCTACATCGTTACAAGATTCCCGCAAATATTTATTTTGGATCTACATTTACCAATATCGGGGCATCCATAAATTGGTGTGGGGGCCTAAGGGATGGTAACAGTTCTCATGTATGACTTGAGAGACACTTAGACATTGGAAATTACTGGGACAATCAGTATTATCGGTCCTAGTTCAATGGTTATTGTGTATTGTTTGAACTATTGAACCTGGAAACACTAGATTCACAAAGTTGCCACAAATCTTTAATCTGACTTGGTCCTTATCTCCTGTTACCAGCTGACGCAGATTTATAGAGGATCTTACAATGAAGCACCATAGAGGGGCATTTCTCTCTTGATCTAATTCTGCAAAGCTAATATCATTTTGGAATACAGATATAGATTAGGACAACTTTAGAAGTAGAGTCAGACAATACTTTTTTTACTGACTTGTGGGAGTTTTTTCTGCCCTTTTCAATCTCATGTCTTCCCCTCATTTCAATAAATTCAAGATCCACATTAAAATAATTATGAACTGTGTATCTGTCTTGTGCGCACTAAATGTACAAAACTGAAACATCTGTTACATGAGCCGTTATTTTACATTCCACCGGTAGTGTCAAGGGTTGTTATTGCAAATGTATAGGCGCTTTTTAATGTAGTGGAAGGATATGTAAACTTTTAATCAAATAAAACTTCAGAATACTTTTCAAGTTGCCAGACAATCTGAGGAATTTTGTACATGTCAACATAATTTAGCGGCTACACATCCTAGAGGCCAGTTAATTTTCATGCACTTTCTTAAGATTAAAAGTTGATAGTGAATGCTAATTGTTTTGCTTATTGTAATTTACCAAATGAATAAAAATAGCACTTTCTTGGCCCTACGTAAAATTTGTCTTCCTTTGTCAGATTTGTATGAAACCTATTATCTCTGTACTGAGTTTTACTTTCCATAACAATAAAAAAAAATAGAGACATGTCTGTGATTTTTGATTGCATTTGTCAAAGTTTATTAGTAAATAAGCACTATTTGTCCTCATTTAACTATGTCCCCCTTGATGGGACTGCACCATACTTATGGTATTTTTTGAATAGAAATGATTTTGTTTGTGCATTGCTCTATGTAAGTTAGCATGTGTGGCATTAATTTGTATCTGGGTGCCATTTTGAATCAAGATCGAAATGGATCCTTTGCCATTACAGAGAAATGGCCTCTTCGAGGTCATGTTTTTTCAAAGCTGAGTTTTGCTACACTAATGAATGCACTGTTCTTATTAGCGCATACCTTTCCTACTAGGTAGAGGCCTTCTCCCACTTGTCTAGTGGCAGGGAGAGCCAGAGCGAACTTGGATAGTAGGTAGTGTTGTCCGGGTTCAAAATCAAAATTCATTCCCTGTATTTCTCTGTTCAGCTGCATCTGCTTGGAAAATTCCATTGTGGGCATGCCTTCATTGGTTCTGAAATGTACATAATGTATCTTTATGCTTGCTGATGTCAGTCCCTCTGCAGCACTGCTAGTGACTTAGCAGACTCGGCTCCACTCTGGGTGTACCTGAATAAACAGTTATTGGTTTGTATTCTCTACTGTCTGATTGACTCTTCATTTGGTAAGGAAGGCTGAAAGGTGGGCGTGAGTGACCCTGGTGACCCTAATCGGGACACTTGAATGAATGAATGAAATGAAATTGGATTTATAAAGCGCATGGCTGCCCTAGAGCGTCCCAGCGCTGATGAAAATAATAAACAATAGTAATAATAGCAGAATACTCAAGAGGGGAAGATCTAGGGTGTGTTAGGGAAAAGGAAGGTTTTGAGTGCCTTTCTAAATTTCGGATAGGAGGCTTCCATCCGGAGCTCCCTGGGAAGTGCATTCCATTTTTTTGCCGCATTCAACGAGAACCGGCGGCCTCCTGAACGTGCTTTCCTGACTCTAGGAGTAGTGGCCAGGTTTTCTCCCTCGGACCGCAGGGTTCGGGCTGATTTATAGGGGCGAATCATGTCTCTCAAGGCCGGAGGGCCTTTGCCTTGCAGTGTTTTATGAGCGATACAGAGCGATTTGAAAGAGATTCGCTCCTGAATTGGGAGCCAATGGAGGGCTCTTAACAGGGGTTTGGCTGAGGCCCGCCTCGATGCCCCCATGAGCAGCCGGGCTGCGGCATTCTGTACTCATTGGAGAGTATTAATGGAGGCCAAAGGTGCAGCCAAAAAGAGGGCATTACCATAATCCAATCTAGATAGGATTAAGCCCTGGATTAGTAACTTTCTTGATTGGAAAGGCAGAAGAGGGAGTACCTTCCGCACTGCTCGGAGAAGGCCAAAGCAGCATCCGGCAACTTTCTCTGCATGGGTCTTAAACGTTAATTGAGGTTCAAACCAGACCCCAAGACTTTTAATTTTTTCCTTGGGTGGAGGAAGTTCGCCCATGCAGGAGGGCCAGAGCTCAGCGGGCAAAGATGTCGCTTGATTACCCAGAAGCATGATCTCTGTCTTAGCTCCATTTAATTTGAGCTTAGAATAGGTCATCCACGCGGAGACTGCAGTTAGACATTTGAAGAGATCATCTGGGCATCCCCCTTGGCGTGCCAGCGAGACGACAAGTTGTGTGTCGTCTGCATAGCTGATGGATTTGATCCCAAAGGGGGCTATTACCTCCTCTAACGGGGCCATATAGACATTAAACAGTGTGGGGCTCAAGGAGGAGCCCTGAGGAACCCCACACTGAAGTGGAGTGGATTTAGACATGGAACCATTTTCCCATATCCTGAAAGATCGTTTTTCCAGGAATGATTCCAGCCATTTGAGGGCAGATCCTGTGATGCCCAAGTTGGCGAGACGTTTAATCAGGGTTACATGGTCCACGGTGTCGAATGCAGCGCTTAGATCCAGGAGGATCAGAGCCGCTGATCCCCCTGAATCCAAGATGCATCTGGCCTCCTCTGTCACCGCTATGAGGGCCGTGTCGGTGCCCTGGCCTGGGCGAAAGCCCGTTTGAGAGTTGCTCAATAGACTATTAGTCTCTAGAAAACCAGAGAGCTGCCTGTTCGCCAGTTTTTCGGCCACTTTGCCCAATCCCGGAAGCAGGGAGATAGGGCGAAAGTTGGCCAAATCCGAGGTGTCTAAACCCGGTTTCTTTAAAAGCGCTTTGATTTTGGCCTGTTTCCAGCTCGGGGGAACAATGCCTGTGGTAAAAGAACTGTTTAGCAACTCTGTGGCCATGGGGGCTATGGTACTCATGATCTGTTTAAGGATGTGCATCGGGGCGGGGTCGGAAGGAGAACCACTCTTTATGTTCGAAAGAGTGGTGCAAAAGTCTTCCCTGGTTATAGCGCTAAACGCTTTAAATTGAAGACTAGTGGACCCGGTGGAGAGGGCTTCGATAGACGGAATTGCAGGAGAGTGAGGGAGACTGTCAAGAATTTTCTGTATCTTTCCATCGAAGAAGACTGCTAATTGATCGCACCTTGCTTCGGGATCATTGTGCATGGTGATTAGGGCTGGAATTTTAAGAAGCTGGTTAACGATTTTATACGTTTCCCTAGAGGAGTTGGCTGCAAGTCTGATATTCTCCTCAAAGAAAGCTGCCTTTGATTTCTGTCGTGCGGCTTTATAGAGCCTCAGGGCCGCCTGATAGGATGTCTTGCTGTTAGGTGCCCAATCTTTCCTCCACGTGCGTTCGGATTTTTTACAGGCCTTTCTGAGATCTCTTACTTCAGCCGTAAACCAGGGGGATTTAAAAGTACTGCTCTTTTTTATAGTTGATTTAAGGGGCAGAACCGTGTCCAGAGAATTCGTAAGCCAGTTATGGAAATTTGTGTCTGCTTGCAGAGCATCAGATCCAACTTCGGGAATGGACTGTTCAAGGGCAGTTTTCAGGCTTTCCACCGAAAGCCTCGGCCAGGCTCTTTGAAGTATACGAGAATACGGAGCCTTGACCTTTTCGGGAAGAATTTCCCAGGAAAAAGGCACAGCGAAGTGGTCCGACCATGGTAGGGGCAAAGGGGACCTCACTATAAACTGGGAGTTGTTATAAAAGATCGGGTCCAACAAGTGGCCTTTGTTGTGGGTGGCTTCCTTGTTTAAGAGCTCAAGTTCAAAGGTTTTAAAGTTTGAGATTAGATCTACGGCGGATCTGTCCTTGAGATCCTCAAAATGCAGGTTTAGGTCTCCTAATACCATAAAGTTGGAGGCCCGGGCTGCAGCTGCTAAGGTGGCTTCTAGCAAGGAGTCAGAAAAAAGCCTAAGACTTCCTGGAGGGCGATAGATGAGGAAGCCTGAGAGGGAAAGGGTCGGTGAGATCTGGATATTAAATCCGGCACTTTCTGTATCAGAAATTCCACCCTCCTCAAGTCTGCAGGTCAGGGAGTCTTTATAAATTATGGCAAGACCTCCGCCCTTCCCTTGCTCTCTATTATGATGCTGAATGTTAAAGCCGCTTGGAAGTGCGGAGATAATGTCAAAGTCAGTGTTTGAGGATAGCCATGTCTCCGTGAGAAATAGCACGTCCAGGTTGCAGTCTTCAATAAGCAGACTGATCTCTACCGAATGTTTTGGCAGAGATCTGCAATTGAGTAGCGCCATCTCCACTAATCGCCCTGCCTTCTTAAGGTTAGACTCCTTCTGGTCTGGGCAGACTTGGCAACGGCAGAAAGGGGCATCACTCCGGGCATGCTGCTGGCAGCCCGGGTCCCCGAGATGTTGAAGTGCCAAGAGCTCCTTCCGCGATAGTCGCGAAGGCCCCGAAGGAACCACGGGCAGAGTGGCTGGCCCGAGGCCCAGTCTGGCCCGGACGGGCCCAGACGGGCTTGCCTCTGGCGCGCCTCCGGCGCGCCATCGGCGCGCCCGCTGCGCCCGCCCGCTGCGCGGACGGGAAATGGCCTTCATTTTAAGGCGCCCGGGTCGTAATTCGCCCGGACGCTAGAGCGCTAACCGGGCTTTCCCTCCCAAGATGGCGGCCAAAGTCGTCGCCCTCGGGGAAGCCCGTCAAGTCCGAGTATGGCCCAGAATCGGCCCTCGGTGAGCCTAAGGTGGGTACAGTAGCAAGCCCCAGTTGTTCCTGGCCAAATTAGTGCTCCTGTGCAAATATGCAGAAAAAACGACAACAATTTTAAAATAAGTATTTAAAAGCAAGTGGTGTGCAAAATGTGGCAGATAAAATGATTTGCGTGGCCTAACTCCCGGCTTTCCGCCTCAGGAGTGCTCCGTTATAAAATGAAATTACTGATGCCTCATTGCCTGTGCTTTTTAAGGTGCCCGGGCCGTAATTCGCCCGGACGCTAGAGCGCTAACCGGGCTTTCCCTCCCAAGATGGCGGCCAAAGTCGTCGCCCTCGGGGAAGCCTGTCAAGTCCGAGTATGGCCCAGAATCGGCCCTCGGTGAGCCTAAGGTGGATACAGTAGCAAGCCCCAGTTGTTCCTGGCCAAATTAGTGCTCCTGTGCAAATATGCAGAAAAAACGACAACAATTTTAAAATAAGTATTTAAAAGCAAGTTGTGTGCAAAATGTGGCAGATAAAATGATTTGCGTGGCCTAACTCCCGGCTTTCCGCCTCAGGAGTGCTCCGTTATAAAATGAAATTACTGATGCCTCATTGCCTGTGCTTTTTAAGGCGCCCGGGCCGTAATTCGCCCGGACGCTAGAGCGCTAACCGGCCTTCCTTCAGTATGTTGAGTAAGCAAATTATTCTATGAGTATGTCAAAGTCCATTCAAATCCATAAAGTGTCATTGAAAATATTTACAATTTAAAGATGTTTTATCCTCCCCCTTTACTCTTCCACCTCCCCCACCTCGTTTGATCTCATTGAACTCTAAGATCATTGCACTAGGAATGACTTGCCTATAACCTTCCAAATTTCATGCAGGGCCATTCGTCAGCACTGAAATGTATCAGCAAAAAATCAAGATTTTAGGAGTAAGCTTAACATGCTCAGTTACCAGCAAATTTATTGAAGATCCATGATGTTGCACTAAAGTTGTTAACATATTTGAGGAAAGGATATGGCTTTACGGCTGGAGCGGTGCACATGGAAGCTGGGGAACTGTGTTTGAGTCTCGGCAGGGACGCTTAACATTCTGTGATTCTGGGCAAATCATTTAATCTCCTTGTGCCCAACAAAATTTAATGTGTCCCTCTGCAACGTAACTGGTGCTCATGTAAAGCCATTTGATACCTTTGGGTCAAGTTTGCACTACATAAAACTCCGGAATAAAAAATAATGATTCTGCTCCCTTAATGTTTTTTTATCTCCTAGCTGGTTGTGCGTTAAACGGTATATTCTTGTACTGGATGTTAGTTGTTGAGCAATGTCAGAGGATGACACATGTGGCAAATGTGTTCCTGCTATTTAGTCCACCAGGGTTGTTCGCTTATGAATAGCCGGTTATTGGACCTTTCATGTGAGATCAGTTGAACCTCTAAATTACTTTGTGCATGTAAAGGCCAGTAACACTGGCCCTGGAGACATACACCCAGAGTCTAAGGGCCCGATTCACAGAATGAACTTAAGACTAAATCCTGAACTTACTACTATTTGGTATTCACAGAATGCACTTACTACTTTCAGGATTCAGAGAGTGAACTTACTACTTTCGGTATTCACAGAATAGATTTAAGACTACTAACTCTAAGTCCGAAATCGGGGAGTAAATTCCGGCCCGGAGGCGGAGCTTCCAGCTTGAGGGCGGAGCTTGCGGCCCGGAGGCGGAGCTTCCGGCTCGGAGGTGGGGATTTTTGCCATGCTGAAATCTCCAACTCTGGGCCGCAAGCTCCGACTCCGGGCCGGAAGCTCCGCCTCCGGGCCGCAAGCTCCGCCCCCAAGCCGGAAGCTCCGCCTCCGGGCCGGAATTTACTCCCCGATTTCGGACTTAGAGTTAGTAGTCTTAAATCTATTCTGTGAATACCGAAAGTAGTTAGTTTATTCTGTGAATCCCGAAAGTAGTAAGTTCACTCTGTGAATCCCGAAAGTAGTAAGTGCATTCTGTGAATACCAAATAGTAGTAAGTTTAGGATTTATTCTTAAGTTCATTCTGTGAGTCGGGCCCAAAGTAATTAAACATCCACAGTGTCCCACAATTTCTTATTTATCCACGAAGGGTCCATCCATGCTAGGCAACCCGCAGATTCCATTGCTTTTCACTTTCTCCACCTTGTGCATGGGCTTTTAACTGAGGCTAGAAAGTTTAAACAAGCATTTGCAATGCATTAGGTCTTGCAATTGTCATATTTTGAGCTATTGTCATTGTGTTTTAAAAACAAATAATAAAAGGCATTGTTATTTACAATAGTTCAAAGTTTCTAAAATGCAAGACCTATAGCTATAATACATAATATTATACCATTAAAGTTCCTTGTACAAGTACACCCACATACTTACAGTTACAAAACACAGCAAATAAGGAGGCACGCTATCTAAAATAAATGGTAAAAAAAGTAGCATTTCAAAAACTGACCTCCAGTCTGCACACAGCATGCAGCATTACACCTACCCATAAAAGTGTTTTTTGTGCTGCGTTGGAAACATTATGAACATGTCGTACATCTGAGCATTGCATTCTGTGCACTTTGATAAAGCGCTGTGCACAGGTAGATGACGCTGTCTAGCTCCTGTTTTGGGATCTTGGAAATGCTAAGGAAAGTTTTTCCTTGGATCCCTCTGGATGCAAGAAAGACTCTCATTCAGGCATTGATTGTGAGTAGGCTGGACTATGGGAATTTCCTATTGGTCGGACCAGAGAAGAACTGTTCTCTAGTCTCCAGATACTGCAGAACACCACAGATAGAATGGCTTTGAACAACCCTAGACGCATCCCATCCTGCTGCAGTCCCTACATTGGCTGCCTGTTAAGAGGAGAGCAGTCTTTAAACTTTTGACCCTGGTGTTCAAGGCAAGGTAAGGTCTGGTTCCGGCATATCTAAAAAAGAAGGTAAGAGCATATGTGTCGGGGCGTCAATTAAGATCCATTAACCAAAATCTATTAGTCCCATGCAAAATCAATAAAGTGAGAATGGGAGGGCGGGCTTTCTCATATCTGGCCCCCTTCCACTGGAACAGGCTACCGGAAGCATTACGGGGCTGTACATCCCTGGTTTACTTCAAAAAGAGCTTAAATACCTGGATGTTTTAGGAGCCTAGGCCCTCCAATGGGCCTGTTTTCTCTGTATTGTCGGGTGCCGAGAGATCCCCCCGGGTATGATTAGTAGCGCCTTGCAAATGTTAAATAAATAAAAAAATCCATTTTACAATGGCATTGTAACAAATACTATACAGGTAACACCACAAGATTTTGTGGGCTGTTAGTGAGTGATGCTACACATCAGTGTTTAACCCTATCTGCGGTGATAGGGTTGTCACCTTGTGGCTTCCTTATGAGAGACTGGAGTAAGATCGTAGAGTTCCAGAAAGTAATTACCGTAGTTTAGGTGGAAAACCGTTGTGTAAAATTAAAAGTCTGGCATAGGGTGGAAGCCATTTTAGGAAGGCTGCTCTTTTGTGCCCCTTCTGCAGGGGGGTTAGCAGCAGTGACGGGGACACACCTTTAGTTTTGAGGTGTGGTGCAGAAAAAAAGAAATTCACACGGCCTCCCTTACAAACTCGCAGTTCCGCCCATTGACGGACAACTCCCAGAATATCTACAGCCGTTTGAATTTCAAAAGCTACCCGGCAGCGCTAATATTATTGACGAATTACATCCTTTAAATGATCAACAACAGAAGATGAACCTGATCCGAGGTCCATTCACAGATGATGCATGTAAGTAACTGACACTGACAGGTGATTTGCGTACCTGCTCCTACCCAGTACTTTTAATGGGTACTTGTTTTAGCTGCGCGTCTTCAGGCATGTTAATAAAATCTGCTTTAAAATTCTCAATGGTCCCAAGTGCCCCAATGATGCATCCCCAAGACCACACCTACTTTCCTCCTCAGCACTGCCGTCTAGGAAGAATCGATGAGTTCTTTATGTGAATGTTGAAACTAATAGTTGCAGATACAGTTGTTTCTCCTTGACTAAAGCTCAGGGTGTATGATTCTTATACACCGTTAATCAGATTCATTCTGCATCCTTCTCCGAAATGTCAAGGAGCAGAGCCTCTGCCAGATTATGCCCAAGGAGGAAGTCCTGCTGCTCTACAGGAAAGAAAGTTCACCCTTCTTTGTACAGTGTTTTCTTCGTTCTGTATCTCCTCCCTGATCTCCTCCCTGTTTTCTGTAAATGCACCTCGACACTCCCACTTTGACCACAAGCATTTTCAATGCAACAGGTCTCGTGAGTTCAAGCTATCAGCATCGTAAATGACAATGCATTTTATTTATGTTTAAAAAAAAACATAAATAAAAGGCATTGTCAATTACAATGGCAATAGCTCAAAACCACGTAAATGTGCGACCTATTGCATCAAGCCCCACATTAAAATGTACAAGTGCCCCCTGTGAACTTGCAAGTGACAAAGAAAAATTGAAAAACGCAACCTGTAATGTTTTGCCGACCTCAGAGGGGCACAGAGCATGTGTTGGCATTTATATTACAGCGGCCTCAAGCATGGGCATCTGCGGGGGGGGGCAAGGAGTGGCGCTTGCCTCCCCCGAAGCGTCTCTCCTTGCCCCTCCCCCCCCCCCCGCGCACGCCCATGTACACAAATGCATCCCGGAGGGAGACCTGACGCCGGGCTCATCCTAAGGCAGGACATCATCCAACCGTCCGCCTTAATTTTAGGCATTGCAGGGAACAGAGATGTTGCCTGCAAAAGGCCTCAGCTCCCTGATGGGGCAACCGCGCACTCCCCTGTGCACAAGAGCAGCCCCACCCCGCCCATTATCATTCTGTGTGGGGCCGATTGCCACATGCAGAATGACAATGGGTCAGTCTGGGCTGATACAGCATGTGGTGGCCTCCTCCGGCCTCAGTTCAGGGCAGGGCATTCTGTCACATGGAAGTGCAAAAACGCCCATGCTGCTGCTAGGTGATAATCCAGTTAGCCAAAGGAAGGCTGTGAAAGAAGTTGAAAGGAAAGGATTATAGATATAGTATAGCAGCCATGGTTGCTGCTTTTTTATTTTATGCAACTAACAATCATAGACAAAGACAATAGTTCTGGCTTGTTTTAGGTGTAACATTACTTGTTCCAAGTGTAACGTTACTTGTTGTATTATATATCTGGATGCAATGACAGAAGCAACAAAAATACCAGTCGGGCGGCACATTATATTAAGCACAGATTTTTAGCTTATTTGTTTTAAGCCACGCATTTTATTACATCAAACACCCTTTTGGAGAGACCCTCCTAGTTTTTTCAAGCCACTTAACGCTCTGGAAACAACACCATGTCAGTCGCCCAACATCAAGGAACTGTGTATCATGCATGACTCATGCCTTCCACTTTTTCAGATTGCCTATGTGCATTGGCATAGTGAACCCTGCTCCACCCACCCCTTGCTTTAGGAACTACAGCAAGGGTGAAGTTCTTTATAACTCTCATAATTACTGTGAAAAGGTGAGTGAGTATGTAAGTGAAGAGATGGGTGGATGGATGGCTGGATAGATGAGTGAAATGATGGATGGATGAGTGAAAGGGTGGATGACGGGCGAGTGAATAGGTGGATGGATGAGTGAAATGATTGATGGATTGATGAATTGATAGGTGAAAGGTTGGATTGATGAATTGATAAGTGAAAGGGTGAATGGATGGACGGATGAGTGGAAGTGTGGCTGTAAGGCTGGATGAGTGAGTGAAAGGGCGGGTAGATGGACAAAAGGATGGATCAATGAGTGAAGGAGTAAAAAAGGGTGGATGGATGAGTGAAAGGATGGGTGAATGATAGGTTCAATGGATGGGTTCCTGAGTGGATGAGTAGATGGATGGGTGGGTGGATGGAAGGATGGATGGCTAAGTGAAGGAGAATTGAAAGAGGAAGGGGGATGGGTAAATGGATGACTGAACGGATGAATGGCTGGATGGATTAGTTAATGGATGGATGGGTGGACGAGTGGAAAGATGAGTGTATGGATGGATAGGGTGAAAGGGTAGATGGATGGATGATGGATGAGTAAAATAAAAGGGTGGATTGAGGATAGATAAGTAAAATGAAGGATGAAGGAAACGTGATGGATAGGTTTGTAAATGGATGAATATGGAC
Source organism: Lissotriton helveticus (assembly GCF_964261635.1). Lineage (NCBI taxonomy): Eukaryota > Metazoa > Chordata > Amphibia > Caudata > Salamandridae > Lissotriton > Lissotriton helveticus. The sequence goes on from NC_136065.1 coordinate 532,493,916, forward strand.
ATTGTTGGGCACACAGATGGAAGGACAGAATCAATGGTGAAAGACTGAATGATGGATGAAAGACTGAATGTTGGATGAAAGTATTAGACATTGTAAGCCCCATTAACTTAAGCAACATTTCCTATACATTGACTTTCTCATGAGTGATTGTCTCTTTATAATATGTGTGTGTTGTAACGCACTCGAAAACTCTGCCCACATACTTGGGATGAGTAGCACTATAGAAGAAATTAAATAGACATGAGAGAGGGTCTATATGAAGATGAGGGGCGCCATTGGAGGGTGGTATCAAGGCAAGTCTGGCCGGACTGGGCATCAGGTGTTTTCTCTGGCAGCTGGAAAGGTGGGGGCTGTTTTGTTACCACAAAGGACCTGCACATTTGCTAAAAGCTGCGCGCATACTGACAAACCATGAAGTGAACAATTGTCTCAACTTAATATAAACTTATTTTCCCTTGTACTTTAGTGGTTGTCTATTTACTTACTTACATCAGAGAATATTGCACAATAATATAAGTCTGTAAACCTTACCTTTTGTCCTGAATTTTGACCCGCTGTCCTGAATTTTTACACTCACTGTCCTGAATTTTCACCCATGCCAGTTGGCTTGTAAATCTGCCCTGTAGCGTTCAGCTTTTGGTATGCCAGTGGGGTAATTTTATGGTTCAGGGTGGGTATGGGATTTGGGGTGGCAGTGATCATTTTAGGGTTCAAGGTGGGTATGAGTGGGTGCCAGGGGTAATTTTAGGGTTCAGGGCGGGTATGGGTTTTGGGGTGCCAGTGGAAATGTTAGGGTTCAGGGTTCAGGGTGGATATGGGTTTTTAAGTGCCAGGGGTAATTTAGGGTTCAGGGTGGGTATGTGTTTTGGGTTGCAAGGAGGGACATTTTAGGGTTCAAGGCGGGTATGGGTTATGGGTTTTGGGGTGCCAGGGGGCTAATTTTAGGGTTCAGGGAATGTATGAGTTTTAAGGGGCCAGGGGGGTAATATTAGGGCTCATAAGTGTGCTCTAATTGTTGTCCAGTTTCAAATGCAGAATTCACCACTTTTTTTTCTCAGCTTGGTCTGAGCATTACCCGAACCTGATTGTCTGCCAGTTTAGCCCCGCCCCTATTGATTAACATTAGCCACGCCCCTTCATTTGCCAGGTTAACCCCCCCTGGAAAAATTTCTGCGGATGCCCATGGCCTCAAATGAGACCAGTAAACAGCAGCGCCGATGCTGGCGCCTTGGCTGCCCGGAGTCGAGCAGCGGGGTTGCAGTGGCAAGAGGAATGCTCCCTAGCAGTAGAAATAGCAAGTAGTTCCCAATGGAAAAATTAACCAGCTACAGCGTAAGGGGACTGTAGTTGGCCGGTGCTTCTGGGTCCAAAAGAGAAGGGCTGAATCGGCAGAGACAACGAATGAATTGCAACCAAAAAAGACCTACGCAGGAATGAGCCAACGGTAAGCACAGGCGGAATTTACCCTCGGTATAGTGCTTACAAGAAGTCTTGCAGACAGCGCACGCACTGTCAAGGCTCGACCTAAAAATGGTCATCACTGCCTAATCCAAAGATGATACATCATCATTTAACCCCTGCTCCAGTCCATCCCTCCCTTACAGCTTCATGGAATGTTTCAATATGGCGACATCAAGTGATCACAAATCTCAGTTCTCAAAGACCTTTAAGCCGACCTTCAACTGTTGCTGCCAAAGAAGGTCCTTCACAACAAACCTTCAAAGGGGTCTTCTAGAGAGAATGAATACAGAAGCCTGGCTGCTCCAGTATTACTTCTTCGGAAACGGCTTGCCCAGCCCTGTGCAGGCAATGTGTATGCATTTAACATATGTCGATTGTGCCACTACTGTCTTCTTCTCCCAGGAACAGACTTCCCCAAATGGGCCTATTGTGTCGGTAAGGCTTTGGTCTACGATATGACAAGCAGACCAATTAACTTGGTAAAGTAGAATAGTTCAAGCAAAGAATCTAATTAAGTGCCGATTCAGAGAATTATGACTAACGCCCAAAGTACATGAACAAGTACAAATATGGCCAAAGTAATATTAAATAGAAAGATACTTTAAACTCTCCTTTATGATTAATCAACGCGATGTTGTTATTTTGGCACAGGTTGTGCCTACAATGTAAATCACGACTCTTAAGTTGAAACACTACTGATTTACACATTATAGTCAAAAAATAAATGGGGATTTTTTTTTGAATGAGCAATTAAATTATAAGGCATAGGACATAAACACGTATTAAAGATCCCAACTGTGACAGGTAACTTGTGCACAGATATGTGTCTGTGTTAGTCAGTAATTCCACTCACTCAGCCCACATACGTTGCACACACCCACAACCCAGAGCACTAAGGAGTGTTGGGCACACTATTAACAGCTATTCACAGTGGGAATGGGTACACATGGGGGTTGCGCGGAGGACCTGGACTCACAACCAAACGCTCTCGTCACTGCCACATGCCATGGACAGAGGGACTGATGCCCCATTAGAGTTACGTGCAGGGTTTAGCCATATGTCAGGCTATGGCAAGTCCTGCTGCTCACAACCAAATGCCATGCACAGCAAGTTTACCAGCCCATGGAGTCCTGGGCACAGAGGCCGCAGGCCAATCCTTGATGCATTTTACTGAAAGTGATGTGCAGCACCAGATTGGCCACTGGTGGAAGGTTGGACCAAGTGCCAAGCCGTGGGACAAGGCCTAAAGCCAACACTGACTGGCTGACAGGCTTTCCACAGAGGGAGATTGATTTTAGATAATCTTGTTTTAATATCTCCTGAACAAATACAAAAAGTAACTCAAAATACAGTTAGAGTGAAGTTATGTCTAGTTTCGAGAACAAAACCTTAGCATTTGTCTTCTGAAATTCGCTTATAAAAAAAACACAGTTGAAGTGTAGTTAGAAAATAGAACCGAAATCCCCTAAAATTCTAAAGTTGTTGGTGTGCTACAAACCATAGCTTGAACAGTACACCTGCACAGGAAAACCCTACGCACATTTGTTGTGCGAGTTATAATTTGCATGACATGTATGCAAACCATGGAACTAACGACAGATAGATAGATAGATAGATAGATAGATAGATAGATAGATAGATAGATAGATAGATAGATAGATAGATAGATAGATAGATAGATAGTCAGTCCTCATTAACGGTATAAAGGTATCTGGAAAATACCTATTTAGACTGAAACTAGTGTGTGAGCCCCCTGTTCCAGCACATTCTGAGAACTTTCGGCCAGATTCATGAAAGGGCCGTTTTGCGAGTCTTTAATAGCGATTCATAAGGAATCGCTATTAAGGACTTGCAAAACGGGATTCATGTAGGAATTGCTAAATAAATTGCGATTCCTACACATTCCTTATTTGCGATTAGCAAATTGCTAATCGCAAATAAGGAATAACTCCCCATTCATTCCTATGGGCCTTAAGGCAATTTGCTAATCGCAAATAAGGATGCGATTTCAAGGGTGCAGGGGTGTCCAAAGGACACCCTGTAGCACCCCTGAAATGTGAATTTACACTGATGTTGTGCACACACATGTCCAAAGGACATGTGTGTGTGTAACATGCAACTTAGAAAAATACATTAAAATGCATTTTTCTAAGTTTTCGCTATTTACCACGAGGTTTGACTTCGTGGTAAATAGCGGTCCTAAATTGCGAATTCGCTATTTTTAAATGTTTCATGAATAGCATTTAAGGAATCTCTAATCCTCGCATATTTGCGAATTCTTTATTAGCGATTTTTGCATTTGGGATGATGAATCCCAAATGCAAAAATTGCACTCGCAAAGGGCCAGATTCTCAGAATCTGGCCCTTTTGCGAGCGCATTTCGCTTGATGAATCTGGCTGTTTGTCCTGAAACATTTTGCGAGTGACAGCAGTGATTTCCATGGTAACAACACATTCTTCAGGAAATTATACATCACATGGTATCGGTAAATTAATTTGTGACATTACTAATGTGGTTTGCCCACAATACGTGTAATTGTGCACAGAGAAGGCAACACCACAAAATTATGTAAGATTTATTCGAGAGTGCTTCGAAATTTCAAGGTTTTCTAAATTATATTTATAACATGTATGTCCAATCTATCAATAAACAAAAGCATTTCTTCGCAGACTGGTATCAAGAACCGAAGAGAGACACTTTTTTGAATGACTAACTTCAATGTCTGATCATTTATCATTTTGATACCTCTCATGGCCAGTAACTAAATATAAAACAACTGAAAACAAGATAAATAACTTATGGAAATTGGGCCCATCATTTTCATATCATGTAAATGAAACTTCCCAGAGTCATTTACATATAAAAATAACAAACAGAGCGGACATGGAGTCCTGCATTTAATCTCTAAATTACAATGAACAGATGTGAAACATTAAGAGAACAATATTCATGTTGGCAAGAGAAAACACTTTAACACAGCATGCATTGATCCTAACAGATTGGTTTTTAAATGCTTTTCACTTGTGATGGATATGAAGAAGACAGAGCAACAAAATGAAGCAATAAACTAATCCATATACATGCTATTTATATGGATAATAGTGTTTGTTATAAAAAATACTATTTTATAGCCAATATGTATGTTGTTTGTTGCTGTACTTGTCATTAAACCGTTCTACATCCAGCGGGCTTTTAGATAAGTAACTTAACAGAAATTAATAAAGATTGTGTTGCACATTAGCTTCCATTTTAAAAAGGTGAATCTGCCACACTGTTGACGCGATTCTATTCTAAATGACTGATAACGTGTTGCTGATGAACTTTTTGAAAGCACAGAACAATAATGCTAGCATCCCGCCAGAATACTATGGCCAATGCTACTTACCGCTCCCAAAATGTAATTGCTGAATACTTAAGGATGCTCTCTAATTTACTATGGAACCTGGACATGTGAGGAGCCTCACTATGTTACTGATCTCCCTGCAAACAGTGAAGATATGAGATCGGAACCAGGAAAGGCTGTCTAGCAGAGTCTTGGATAAAAAAGACATTGCAAAGTATAAACTCCTAAAATGATGGCCGGGGTACAAAAAACACACCTCACACTTGCTTCAATTGTTATAATAGATGGGATTCTTGGACCATAAGCAACACAATTAAAGATCACTAAAATATAGCACACCACAGAAAGCCCACGGAAAAGAAAGAACAAAGGCACATCTATAAGTAAACCATACAAATATGACAAAATAACTATACTTGTCTTACAATAAACTGCAAGACATAAGCAATTACAATTGTGAAAATAAAATGTGCACATCAACACATACACAAACACATGCACACCCACATGCAGAGATACACAAATGCCTGTAAAACAACCAAAGTGCATGCGAACTGCAAGACACAGGCCACAGATGATATGCCAGTGAAGGACAACTCAGCAATCTGAATCATATCCAACTCCATACTGGAGAGAACATCAAGGCCCTCATTTTGACCTCTTTGGTTTCACTTTTGACCACGATATTACAATGATGGCAGTCAAAGGTGAAACCAGCCGCTCATTCCGGCTGGATTCCGACGGGTTAAGGATCCCTTCGAACAGGCACATAATCCCTTAAGGACGGTGTTTCTGCCATCGGGATTACGATGTCGGTTTCCGACAGGCTTTTCATGTCCGGCTTTCCAACATGAAAAGCCTGTCAGGAAGTTATTTTGGGGGCCCTAGGAGGGCCCCCTTGCAACAGTGGCCTCCGGTTTGGGGACCCATATGGTGCCCCCCTGTCAATCCCTGCATCGAGTGGCAGGCACCGTGTGGTGCCTGCCACATGGTGCAGGGATTAACAAAAACGTCTATAAAGGAATGAGTTGTTTGCGACCGCACCATGTGCGGTCGCATCCTAATACTGCAGTCATGACTGCAGACCGGAGGTCGGGTAGTCCCGATTCCACAAAGGCTGTCCACCAGACATCGTACGAGGCCCCAAGTCTCGGCAAATAGGAATTTAGGGTTTGTCAAGATGTTGAAACGTCACCAAATTCCAATATGATCGATGACACACCTTAACACTGTTTAGTGCCAACACATGCTCAACTCCCATTACAAGCTTTAAAATACATTGAGTAACATGACTGACTTGGAAAGCACTGGCTAGGTGCTCTTGATACTGCCACCTCCATAGATCACGGTATCCATTATGGATAGTATTGGAAAATGGCCCTCTCTGAAGGGTCACCCCAAACATTGTTTTCTTCCTCCTTTTTTTACCTTCTTTTTGACGGCTTTAGGACTCGGAGGACTTTACCACTGCTAACCAGGGCTAAAGTGCATGTGCTCCCTTCTTGAAACATGGTATAAATGGTTTACACCAGTTTGGCACATTTACATTTCTTGTAAGTCCCTTGAAATGTGGTATACCATATACTCAGGGCCTGCAAATTAAATGCTACTTTTGGGACTGCAGCACTGATTGTGCCACCCACACAAGAAACCTTTCAAACCTATCTCAGGCCTGCCATTGCAGGGCCTGTGTGTGCAGTTTACATCCATTTCGACTTCTCATTTAAAACTACTCAGCAAGCTTTAAAGCTCCCTTTTACTACACATATGTCACCCCTATGGTAGGCCTTAGGTAGCACGTAGGGCAGGGTGCTGTGTAAGTAAAAATGAGGACATGTGCTTTTACATTTCTCATGTCCTAGTAGTGACAAACCGCTACATTTATTTTTCGCCACTTTGTGGCCTACTTCTCTCATAGGCTAGCATTGAGAATCCCTTAAGACACCTTTAAGCTGTAATGCTGGATCAGAAAGGAGTGGCTGCATCATGTTTTATATCTTTAGAATGGTAATGATAAATCCTCTTTAAAGTTGGCTTCAACCTTAATATTTTATAAATACCACTTGTAGAAAGTGGACATTTCTCTGCACTGTGCCTTACAGTATGTCTTTAATACATGTTTGGGGTGAGTGACAACCATACTTTGTGCATTCTTTCTAGACAGCCACAAATACAGGAAAGGCGGGTGTGACAGAGAACGTATCTGCATTCATCTGGATTCTGATTGCTCTTCCTAAGCAAGAAGGGAGGTGGAGCTGACACTTACACCTGAATAGGCAGTGTCCTATTTGTTTCCCACACAAAAGGCTGATCACGCCCTACTGATTATCTGGAGACAGGGCTGGGAAGAATGGGGGGCCTGTGCACTTCAAGGGGCTGCTTTGATGTCACAAGCACATCTGGGCATGAGTCCTGGACCTCTGACCCTACCAAGAAAGACACTACTGGACTTGTAACCGAAGCTCTGCCAGAAGAACTGCTGTGCTGCTTAAAGGACCCAAATGGATGCTGATCCAGAAGGCCTGCTTTTCTGATTGTTGCCCTGCTGCTCACTGACGTTTCTCCAAGTGTTCTCCAAGGGCTTCTTGGCTTGGCTCCTGTTGCTTGAGACTCAGGGATATCAAAGTCTCTATTACCGCTGCTAAGCCTGATTCACTGGAAGCGGACCCAGACACTTGCAACACGAACATAGACACATCTCCTGTCTGTGTGTAGCAGAGCTGGGGCATCGACCCAGGTGCAGGAGTAAAATCACCACTTTGCACTCAGAACCAATGTAGCACATCGGACCCATATATCACTGTTGCAGCAGTTTGAAGAGATTGATCCATCCAGTGACTGTGTGGAGAAAAACGGCACATCGCTCTATGGATCCAATGCTGCTCATCCCGGTGCCTTGCCTTCAGAACTCATGCATCGCCATGACTGTGGCTAGAAGAATCAACTCAACCTCGATCTGCGGGATTGACATCTATGCATCTCCCGGTGCATTCCGCAGTTACAACCAGGAAAGGTACTTTGCTTTCCCAGGTCTGCGTGGGTCCTGTAGCCAGCCACTGCTCAATCGTGATGGGCCTGAACTTTGACTTTGCCCCGGTCCAGCGTGACCTCAAGTAACCCCTAAGGCGATATTTGCGTTAAGTGCTTATTTTCACTTATTCTTTTGAAATTGAATTCTCTACTTGAAATATTCAGTGAGGCACTAACAAGAGATCCTACTTCACCAAATAGGAAGAGATGGAAACCGTGGGCCAATAGATAAAGTTATATGACAATCTTTTAGAATACTTTGAGAATCTGGCAAAGTGCAGTTGAGGAATCCTCTTGGATGGGCATCTGCTATTCACTGTTTGCCATTTTCAAGACAGGCAAAAGGTGATACAACGGAAAGACAAGGACTTTCAGATAACACTAGCAGTGAAGCACTATAGTATTTGCTGGTGATGCTATCTATAAATCCAGAGATATTGGTTCATAGCCATTAGTTAACCACCTAGATGATAAATATTTGCTAAAGAGATTTCAGACTCCTATCTCCTCAAGTACCTCTTCTTCCAACCCCAAAACCGTCATTGCTCTCACTGCTCTAACTGTCCGAGCAAGCCTCTTGCCGCACTTTAACCATATCCTCTATAAATAACTGGTTATAAAGCTGTACCCCTCCTTCGCCCATTGCTCCTGTTGTCTGCTACACTACCTCATAAAAAATGCAATTTTCAGCAATCTGTTTCTTTACAAGTGTTCTTTCCAATTAGGCATCAACAACAGAAGCCACATATATAAATACCTATGTAGCAGTTTAGTGTCACAAGTTATCCTGAGGTGTGAGGTTGGGAAAGAGGTGCTGGAGAGCCTGTGAAGGGCCACAGAGCAAACACAAGGAGGAGATGGATGGAGTGCTGACACTTTTCAGACACTCACCACCAGTCACAAATCTTGGTTGAATCCATCATCATTCTTTAACTCATTACGCCACCCCAGTTCAGACATAGCTATATGCAAATCAGTCTTAACCCTCTGTCTCATGGGAACAGTCCAGCCCGAACTGCCAAGCCAGGTCTTCCCATGACTGGAAACAAGCCTCCTGGGGCCGGTTTTACGGTAACACCCCTCATCAGTCAGGCAAGCTTGCATCCAGTGGCAAAGTAAGCAAGGGTCCCACGTCTGGGCATACCCTGCCAACTTAGGGCAAACAAAGCAAACACAAGGAGATGATGGACGGAGCGCTGAAACTTTTCAGACACTCGCCCCCAGTCCCAGATCTAGGTTGAATCCATTATCATTCTTTAGCTCACTTCGCCACCCTGTTCAGAGCCTGTGAAGGCCCACGTAGAACTTGGAGAAGACGGAGCAGGATTCTACTTAAACAGACTCCAGGATTACATACAGCAAGAGATCAAAGGCAATTGGTCATGTGCTGAATAGTATATTTTTGAAGCTCATAAGAATGATGGGGGAACATGGTGGTCTGCTGAACGTGCTGGCTGCGAGCTCTGAAGCCTCCGCCTGTAACGCCGCTTACCTGAATGGAATCATAGCCTTTCACACTTCTCCGAAGTTGTGCTGCCTTTCTTTGACATTTTAGTTTTTTCCCTGTTTGTTTGCTTAAGGGCAGGACTCTGAGGCCTGTGTCCCCCCCAGCGGCAGCGCCACGGGGGAGGTAGAGAGCTAAACACAGGCTCTCTCTGCCTCTTGGTGCCCTCCGAGCCCTGACGCGATCGGCATGCGGCAGCCTGAATCAGATTAAAGGGTGTCGTAGGCAGAGCCAGCACCTGTCCTCTGGCAGTAGACCCCTTTCCAGAGCCTAGGGAGTGAAAAAAGAAAACAACGTCTCCTGCACATAGAAAAGGACTGGACAGGACAGCTAAATCATTTAAAAAAGGAGGAACAACAGCTGATGTAGAGGAAAATACGCCAACCTCCCTAATACCTGCTACTTCTCAAACTGTAGAGAAACAAACCCAGATACACATGAAGGAATACAAAAGTTGGTGGAGGAGAATTACAAAGTAATGGTGTGATTCAGAGTTTAGACAGCAGCTCAAAAACTGCACTAGGGATTACTACTCTGGGTGGTGCAAAACTCAGCACCCGTAAGACTGCGAAAAGGGGTGCTAAATCCATAATACCATCTACAAACCACTCTGGATAGAGACTTAAGATTACCCCTTCCTTAAGATCATATTTTAAGATTAAGAACACTGATGAATCTCAACCACACCAGACCAAGACTTCCAGAATGGAATCTCCCAATATCATTGAGGAAGTAGATTCTGCAATACTTTCAGAGAATCGTTTCCCCCCCTGCGGAGTGAAAATGTGTCTACTATCCCCTTTGGGGGCATTTTGCCCACAACATCCTAAACAACATTAGAACCAAGACGTACTCTTATGAATGCTTGAGCTTTAGAGGGGAAGATGGGGGTGGGGGCAGAGCATAGAAGGTCAAAACATAAAAGAGATACCGAACATAGAAATTTCCCGGATCCTGCTCACCCTATCATGTGAAATTAAAGACAAATTTGCTGTTACGGAACAGAACCAAGCTAATATTGAAGCAGCTTGTGAGGATTTGGAAGAGAGGCTGGCAGACATTACGGAAAGACTTCTTGTAATGGAAACCTCTCTGGGATCACTGCAAGAGGAAGTCAAAATAAATCAAAAGTAAATAACTGCATTGAAGACAGGAGAGAAGGAGCTGAGGGACAACCTTGAGGTTCTGGAAAATAATTCCAGAAGGAATTATCTAAGGGTTCTAGGTGTTCCGGAAGGCATGGAGGGAGGAAATTTAAAGAATTTTATGTTAGATTTATTAGTAGAATTCGTCCCAGAAACAGTAAAACTAGATCCACAGAATGACATTCAGAGGGTACATCGTGACCCTTTTAGAAAACCTCCGGAATAGGGAAAGCCTAGAAAAATGTGTTCAATTTCAACACCAATACTACCAAAGAGCTAATTCTCTCAACGGCCCTTAGGGGCAAGCAGTTCAAAAAGCAAGATTGGTCCTTTATGATTAGGTCAGACATCACAAAGGCTATGCAAACTTACCGAATGGGAATTAGGGAATTAGGGAAGTACATCCAAGACGTGAAGACTTCAGGGGCAACTGTACATATAAAATTCCAGGCAACTCTCAGAGTGATAAGAAAGGGGGTTGAGGTAGAGAACTTAATTGCTAAAATCAAGACTCATAAAGATTCCGAAATTGCATTAAGTCATTGTATAAGGCAGAGGCAAGAGCTCAAACAGGGCATGTTGAAATACCCAGATTGGATACAGGGAGGGTTCCCTGTATCAGGGAGGGGTCCCTAGGGTGGGTGGGAGAGGGAGCAGGATGACATTTATGTGCTTTTTTGTTTATTTACACACAGGGTGGGGAGCAGATAGGGAAAAAATAAAACAATATGGTTCTCATTAGTGCAAAGAGATAGTATTTTAGGAGCGAGAGGAGCGTTTGAAGGTTGGCACTGTATAGGGAATGGGAAGGAATAACCAGAGAGTATGGCTAATAAGTTAATACCTTAAGAATAATGTCCTGGAATATAAATGGCTTAAGGGTGTCTTTCAGGTGAAGGAGGATTCTGGAATTTATTAAGCTTTCTGATACTGATATTATCCTATTGCAAGAGACGCATCTACGCTATAAAGAGTGGCTAGAAATCTTAAAGAGGAATTGATGATTTTCGCATCTGGTGTGTACAAACCAAACTTGTAATGTGAAAGGAGTGGGAATTATATATAACAAATTGGCCCAGATTAGGATAGAGGGATTGAAGGTGGACTCTAGGGCCAGGTGGGCAATAAGCTTCTTTAAAATTCATAACATAGGATATGCCTTTGTGTCCTATTATGGCCCAAATATTGATGATCCGACAACACTTAAGGAACTATATTAACACCTTCTTGAGACAAAATATCATATCATTTTGAGAGGAGATTTTAATACCCTTCTGGACACAGTCCTGGATAAATCAACTTTTAGGGCAGCAGTAAACTCTCCCAAAATGAGGGAGTTTGCCTATTCTTTGATACAAAATGTATCCATGGTAGATATATGGAGACTAAAAGCAGGACAGGAAAGAGGGTATACTTTCCAAACTAAAAAACTGACCCTGCATCAAGAATTGATTTTTGATTGTTGAGGCAATGAGGTTTATTTTCTTATATGTGTGTGTGTTATATTTCCCCTTGGTCCTATGCCCTTAATATTTTTAAGGGGGGGGGGCTCATGTATAATTCTGCAGTGAGATCACTGATGACATCACCGATTACATCTCAATTGACATCACTGATGACATTATCCAGCAAACTAAACTTAAATACCCTCCATTAAATACCATTTAGATTTATTTTAAAGTAAGAAGAGAACACAGATGAGAGTTGTACAGCACAGAGCTCCCTGTAACCTTATTATCTACAACATTCCCTTATCACCTAAGAGACAGTTCTCAACAGATGGTCCTGTCTCTTCTGAACCACTTCTCTCAACACTAATAACCAAAGTAATACATTCACCATATAGGCTAGTCTATTGCAAACGACAAAAACACGATTCATGAACTTGAAAGATGTCCGGACTGCAAATGTCAGATTTACGCAAACAGCTACAGCATACAGGCAGTAGAGAGGTTTTAGCGGAGAGGTCACCAGTGTAGAGGCTAGTTTACTAAGTATTGTATTCCAACTTTATTAAATGGTATTACAGATCAGATGACATATGTTAGAAATAGTATCACTAATTAGTTGTACAGAAAGAATACTCATTTAACTTTTTTTAGCAGCATAGTAAATATCTTTAAGTCTCAAAAACTTTAATGAAATGCTTAGCTTACACTCACTGGATGATGTCATCAGTGATGTCATTTGAGATGCCATCAGTAATGTCATGAGGGATGTCATTAGCCATGTCATAAGTGAAGTAATATGTGAGATCATAAAAATTGCATTGCGGGGGCACGAGTTAAAGTTTGCTCTTCTAACTATACCTATTGAATTTCTATTGTTTTGTGTGTGTATGTTAAATCTGAACCTACCTATATCGTCCCTGTAACCTTTGTTTATTTAGTGGATTGCTACTTTTTTTGTTTTCATTCATAACTATAACTACCCTGTAAGCTTTGGTTTTTTTTTTAAATGAATTTGTTTGTTTTTTTAAAATTAATTTCTAAATATAACATCCCAGTAACCTTTGTTTTTTTCTACGAATCAAATTTATTATAATATTAATTGCACTACAATTTCACTTATGAGGTTAATTTAGTAATACTGTCTTTTACAACTCTATAAACAAATTCAATTTTCACAAAATGCATGTGTGAATAGCTAATAATAATAAGAAGAAGAAGAAGAAAGTTTATTGTTTGAGTTAATTAAAACCATAACAATACATTTTGTAAAATCAAGTACTACAGATGAAACTCTTAATGTTTGGCTACATTCTCATTCCCTTAATCCTAAAACATTCTGTATCTAGTGCAAATATTTTCTTATTTTTAAAATATAGACGTTTTGGTGTACATAATATACAAATTAAAAAATCGATCAAAATCGAACAAGAGACTTTTGTTGATCCATGTAAAATATGACTCCCAAGGTTCTGGTACTATTCTTTGTTGAGTCCGAGAGAGCCCTCTGCCGCAGAGTCCACCATCCTATTACCCTATTCTAGGCAGGGTACCAGGTTACATTTCAACGCTTGAACATGAGCCAAAAGGAAGTTTATTAATAGGCAGTTCAAACGGGTGTCTGTTGGATTTAGGGTTGCCATAATCGCCGATCTGCACGTTCTTATGCCTCGATCGTTCATGGCCTTTTTTAGTAAGATGGCTGGAGCATGGGCTAAATTCGGGCAGATACAAACAAGGTGAATGAAGTCCTCCTTGCTGCTCCCACATAATCCACAATTTTTGGGTCCGTCATGAACCCAGATTGGCTGGTCCATGGTGGAAGGAAATTTTCCCTGTTGTAGCTCCATTAGCTGTTGTTTTCTAGGGGCCGGGAATGTAATTGTTAGATTCGGGGCTGCAGTGAGTGTTTTGTATTTGGATATAACCATCCAGGCATGTTTTCTTGTGCTGAAGGTGGCTTTATCAAATAAAAGTAAATGGAATTTTGCTGACTTATTTATGGCTTGCTTGAAGGCTGGGCAAGGCAGATTGGTTCCCCAAAGGTTTATTGTGCCGGTGTCTGTTAAGGCCTTCTCGAGAAATTGATTGTATGGGGACTTTGCATCAGTTTTTATTTCGTCCCACAGTGCTTTGTGCAATTCTGAAGCTGCTATATTCTGTTTCAAGCTATACCAATGCTTGATAGTCGCATACTTCCTTCCCAGTGTTTCGTTTAGAACTCCAAATTCTGTTCTCGTCTGAGCTGGTGAAGCTTCCCGTTGAATTTGGAAGGTGGATTTGTAGATAGCCGTCTGTACTCTATTCAGTAGATCCACATCTTTCCAGTGGAGGGCTATGCTGCCGTATGACAGCGTCGGGAGCACTTTAGCTTTTATTGTTACCAGTAGAGGTTTGTATGATGGCCCGTGAGCTTTTTTGCTAGAGACCTAAAGGCTCTCTAGGCAATGTAAGTTTTTGCTGCTGGTGATTGTGTCAGTTGTCGAAGTTAAAGCCCAAGTACTTGTAGTTAGGCACAGCTTCTATCTTTTTTCCCTCCAGTTGGACGTGTTGATTGACTATCCGTCGTCTGGTGATGAGCATTGTTTTGCTTTTTGTTGTGTTTATCTCCAGGCTGTTAATGGTTATGAATTCCACCAGCCCCTCAAGTGACCTTTGAAGGCCAATCTTAGTTAAGCTCATCAGTACGTCGTCGTCCGCGTAGGATAAATGAGTTAGAGGTAAGGAGCCTAGTTTGGGGGGTGGGATGAGATCTTGTTTAGGCTTGAGGCTAGGTCTGCCATAAAAAGATTGAAGAGATGCGGGGCCAGAACACAACCTTGCTTAAGGCCTTTGCTGGTATTGGTTTTTCTTGAGAGCCGTGTTCCGTTCCCCAGTTTTACTTCCATCCATGTGTTGGAATAAAGGAGTAAAATTCCTCTGAGTGTTTTTTCCGGAATATTCCAGCTGCGCAGTTTCCTCCATAGGATATTGCAATCTACGCTATCGAAGGCCGCCTTTAGGTCAATGAAACAGAGATGGAGGAGCTGTTTCCTTCGTAGGTATTTATCGGCTAGCACTGAGAGTGACAGGACGTTTGTCATTGTCCCCCTCCCCTTCCTGAAGCCTGTTTGATTTGGCGGGATTATCTTTGTGGCATCAGACCAGCTTATCAGATCTTCAAGGAGTAAGGTTGCATAGTACTTCACATCCACATCCAGGAGAGCGATCAGTCTATAATTTGCTGGAGATGTTCGGTCTCCTCCTTTGAAGATAGGTGAGATTATTGAGCCTTGCCAGCTTGATGGAATTTGATTTTCAATTTCTACCTCATCGAATAGTTTTTTTAAATTTCCACTCCAAAAGTCCGGGTCAGTTTTGAATACTTGTGGGGGAATGCCGTTCGGGCCTGAAGCTCCACTGCCGCGGCTCTTCCTTATTATTCTTCTTATGTCGTCCTCGCAGAAGCCTGGGTGTATGGAAGTGTCTGCTGTCTCGTTGTTCTCCAAAGGTTGTGCATCTTCTTGATTGGGCATTGATGTCCATTGATCCCCATCTGATAATTGAGTTGCACTGCATTCTTCCTTCGGGAATGCTGCATTTGTACAGGGGGTTTTGTGTTCGCCACTAGCTATGGAGCTCGGTGTTCTTTGTGTGACCTTTTTATTATTGTTTTGTTCTTCTGCTCGTGTGTTTGGCAGATCTTGTATTACATCCGAGAATCTCTGTATTAATAGCGCAGCCCAGTCCGCTTCTTGGACATTTGATGTTATTGGGTTTGAAGGATGGTTTAAGCCATTGATGATCCTCCAGAATGCACTTGAGTTGGTGTTCTTTGCCGTGCAGAGTAATTTTGACCAGAAATCATCCTTTAGGGATCTTTTATGTTCCCACATTTTCTTTTTATACTCTTTCTTAAGATTCTGTTTAACTACTTTCTCATTCTACTGACTTTTCATTAATATCGAGCTCTAGTATTTTGAGTTCTCTTTCCTTCAATAGTTTTGTTCTCACAGCATAATGGATCATTGCTGCAAGTTCACTAAATCTTGCCTTTGCCCCCTGATCACATATCCCCTGGAGTCCCACACTTAAACATCCCAATTTAGTTTTCTTTGAAGAGGCTTTAGAAATGTTTCTGAATTCAAAGAAAGCCTGGTGCTCTGGGTCAGCCTGCTGGTACTCGTATCACCACCCCTCCAGGAATAAGAAGCAAAGGAGATAGTGTCGGGGTCTTATGTATCCAGCTGGGTGGTAGCAGACTTGGCGGCTAATCCTGGCTTCGCCTTTTGACCAAAAGTATGTTCTTTGACAAATCGTGTTTCTTCAGGTGCCAAAATCAGAAAGTCTAAAAAACAGATGGGCTGCCTTGATTTAAAACCATATAAAAAGTACCTGGAGGATATGCTTTACTGCGGGTAGAGGGGAAGGACTCCCAAATTATTCTAAGACACCTGTGGTATGTATTCTGATGGGCACAGCTTGAGTGAAATTGGCTGGCTCGTATCTGAAAAGACTTGATCCAAGTCTGAAGTCATGACACCATCCTGCAGGACTGTCTAAAAGAGTGGGCAGGTTCCAAGTTTATGCCAGTAGAAGGTAGCCTTGCGTTAATGTTTGTTCTCTCATCACAGCACACTCAGTAAAGTGAGAGAAATTTGGTCAGGGAATAGAAATCTCTGCATGTGTGCAATAGGAAACCCTCAGTGTGTGGTGTGTACTATACAACATAAATGGATCATGTATATTGTTTGTGATGGGAGTCTGTTGGCTGAATCTGAGGAGGGCACAGAAGACCCATACGTAGATGCTGCATTTATATTGCGATACTACGTCTCAAGTTCACTACACACACAACTACCCACGCATACAGACACACACACACACACACACACACAAGAGATACCTTAATTGCACATATTTCAGAAATTCTGCTGTAAATCGTTGTATTAACCCACTGGAATTATAGTTAGGTGGGTTAATGCCCATGCTATAAAGATTTGAATTTACCCTGCAGTTCACAGGTTTTGCCCTGAAAGGGAGTACTCAGCATTTCATGTTTTGAGGTTGACATCTTGCGTGCTATCAAGTAGGGTGATAGTGGCATCAAGTGATAATTCAGTCTGTGGCATCCGCTATGTATATAGATATTATGATTGTTATCCCGTCATCAATGTTAGTGATTATGACAGCCAAAGCAGGTACACAGGGAGTTACAACCCCTGTAACTGTAACAAAAGCTACTCTGCTCTACAAGGCCATGACTTAGATGATATTACAGCAAAAAATTAAAAACAGGTCTAGGGGGTCAGAGTATTCCTACACTGACCCCTTCTGTGTATTATTTTACTTTTTTCTTGGGACTCCACTGATCAGATCTTAGCATGATCTCTGTCGGATCCATGCAGGATCCACGCCCCTAGATTTCTATATTTTTATTTTCTGAAGTAACTCCAAAACTACTGAAGGTTTTTACAACAAATGACAAAAAGGGATCTTTTTCTACCAAGAGTTAGCCTTCTGACAATATTGGTCCTTTGTGAAATTGCATGGGGAAAATGCATTTTGGGTCCTCTCCCTTTTTCTTGGCCCCTGGTTGATGGATCACCCTGAACTTTTCCAGGCAGCAGCTGGAGTGAATGGTAAACTGGTTTTGAAAATTTGTGTTTGAATATATATATTACCTACTGGCGGTCGCCAGTAGGTAGTTATAGTTAGAGCCTATTATCCATAGGAAAAGCGTTTGTTCTTTTCCCAATAACTTTGGTGCCGGTTTACTAATCTTTGCGAAGTTCTCAAAACTAGTGGGGAGCTCCGGTCCGCTTCTATCTTAAAAGTTTCAAGGTGTTTGGGCTAGGGGGGGCCAAGAAAAAAGTGGGGTCCCAAAACATGTTTTCTCCATGTTAATTCCCATAGAAAACTTTAGACACGGCTACAGCCCGAACTGCTGAATGGAATTACACCAAATTTGGCAAAAAGGTAGCCCTTGGTTCAGAAAGAACTGATATATATATATATTCAGTGAAAAAACCATAGGTTTCACACCAGTTATAGTTAGGAATTAGCATTTAAAAAACCTATTAAATTCACTGAAAAAACCATAGGTTTCACACCAGTTATAGTTAACTGGAAATTTTACTCGCATAAAACGATTGAAATTCCCACGTTATAGTGATGTCACTGACCATGTCATGAGTGATGTAATATGTGACGTCATCAGCAGTGCATTGCACACGCAAGTTATAGTGAGTCCAACTAACTATAATGTGGGAATTTCAATGGTTTTATGAGAGTAAAATTTCCAGCTAACTATAACTGGTGTGAAACCTATGGTTTTTTCAGTGAATTTAATAGGTTTTTTAAATGCTAATTCCTAACTATAACTGGTGTGAAACCTATGGTTTTTTCAGTGAATTTCATAGGTTTTTTAATAGCAAATCTCTATAGGTATGAAATGTAATATTTTTTATATTGAATTTTATATTTTATAATTATGTAATATATTTTTTTATGTTTATTTATTTATTTATTTTTTTGTGCCCCGGAGCGCTCCCGCAGCGTGCACCGATGCGCTCACCGGTGAGCGCAGTGTTACGGCGCACCCCAGGGCGCGTACCGGTGAGCGTCCCGTTAGCGCTATTGCCGCGAACGAAAACAACATCGTGACGTATCGCGTAGCCGCGTAATGCATCATATGACGCAGGGCGTAACCGCATCCGGAAGCACCCGAGCGCATACGATCGTGCAACGTAAGCGCCGCCGGGTGTGCCCCTGGGCACGCACCCGGGCGCGTAGCGTAAGCGCGTCGGGTCATGTGATCTGAAAATAACACTTTTCATTGGTTCAGATCAGTTTTGGTTTCCAAATGATGAAAGCCCGGATCATGTGACTTGAAAATAACACTTTTCATTGGTTCAGAACAGTTTTGTTTTCCAAATGATCAAAGCCCCCACCTTTTTTCCACATTCTCACTTTGTTATTTGAGTGAGGAAGACCTGCTTTTTCCTAACAGAGATGGCTACAGTCATATCAGCAGCTGGAGCATCTGCCCCACCACCACCACCACCACCATCAAAAAGACCACCAGAAAATCACATTGGTGGTCAAGAAGAAGAGGAGGAGGATGATGAAGAGGAGGAACAGACAAGGCACTTCCTGCCTGAAGATAATCCCCCATACAAACCCAAAGAGCACTTCATATGGGAGTATTTCAAAATCCCAAGGGGTTTCAAAAAAGTCAACGCTGCGAAGGTGACTTGTCTGATCTGTGGTGCTGAGCTGTCCAGGGGGAACCACAACAAAAAAGATTCCTTTGGGATTCATACGATGATTCGGCACATGATGCGTTTGCACCCTAACAACTATTCTGCAGCAGAGGTAAGGGACCCCTGAAGTAAGCTACCCCAATCAACAGCCAGACCCTCAACATCGAAAGAACCCACTCCATCGGGTCCAGAGGCAAGGGAAACAGTCCCAAATATACAATCAAAGTTTGGGGATTACAAAATTGTTTGCATATATTGCAACAAAACAATTAATTATGGTCAGCAGAGCATCACACTAATTAATGTTGCTATGGATAACCACAAATGCCCGAGGAAACCATCATTTTTCCTGATTTTTTTTGTGCTCCAGTTGAGCCATTTTCAATTTCGTTTTTTGTTTCTCCCCAAAGAAAATACAAAAAAAATATAAAACTGTTCAGAAAAGCCAAAAAAAGTAAAAAATGTTCAAAAAAACAATAAAAAAATATAAAACAACAAAAAGAATAAAAAAAACAGTTCTTTTTAGAACTACCTCTAATTTATAAAAAAAAACATTTTTAAAAAACTCTGACATTCTTTTTTCTCAACGGTACGTGTAACGGTACGCTCCCGGGTACGCGTACCGGGGCGCGCACCAAAAAGAAAAAAGAAAAAAAAAAGAATGAAGGAGTGAGCATGAGGGAAAGGGACAGAGAGAGTTATGTTAAGAGAAAGAGAGCTAAACGGAACAACAGAAAGTGACTGTAAGTAAAGAGCAGTAAAAGAGGGTGGATAAAAGTGAATAAGGGTAAGACATGGGGAGTGACAGACAGAAAGGAGAGAGACAGTAAAGGAAGGAGTGACTGAAAGGGAGTGAGTGAAGCAGCAAACAAAGGTAAGTGAGGGAGTGTGGGTGAGTTGTAGGGAGTGAGCATGACGAAAGAGTATTGACAGATTGAAGGGAGAGAGAC
Source organism: Lissotriton helveticus (assembly GCF_964261635.1). Taxonomy (NCBI): domain Eukaryota; kingdom Metazoa; phylum Chordata; class Amphibia; order Caudata; family Salamandridae; genus Lissotriton; species Lissotriton helveticus. Next base: position 532,514,042 of record NC_136065.1, read on the forward strand.
AGCGACGATAAGAGAGACAAAGTGAGGGAACGGAAGTGAGAAACTGTGAGGACAGACGGACTGAGAGAAGTAGTGACAGGAGTGAAGTAAATGATTAAGGGAAAGGGAATGAGTGAGGAGCAAAGGAAGGGAACAGAGGGTAAGGGAAGTAAAGCAGGGGGACTGAAAGAAGTTGAATGTGCGAGGGGAGTTAGGGAAAGGGGAGTAAACATGGAGGATAAGAATACGTGAAGGAAGCAGAGTAAAGAAACAGGAGTGAGGTAGGGTGAGAGAATAATAGTGAGGTTAAAGGAAAAGGTGATGACAAACTACATTTTTTAGTCATACTTACCATATAATTAATGTAACTTTAATTACATTCTTTTACTATAATTTGTATCTGTGAAAGAGAGAAGGAATAAATAAGTTATAATTAGTAAAATATGTATTTTAAAATAAAAGATACAAATGAAGAGGTTAAAAATCATAACAGTGTATTAAGAAATAAAGTAAGATTGAAGGACACAGAAAGGGAAAGAAAGTAAAGTAGAAGGACAAAAAGAGGGAAAAGAAATAGAAGGAGAGCAAATTACTAAGAGTAAGGCATATAGTTTCACTGACAGAGAGGAAGAGAAGAAGAGAGAAATGAACTGAAGGTAAGAAAGATACTAAACGAATGTGAGTTAGCAAAACTAAATCAGGAAACAGGAGTAAGTAAAAAGATAATGACTGAGAGGGAAAGGAGTCTAATTAAGGATGCATTTATGAGAATGAGGAATGGAAGATAACTGAGAGTAAGTGAAGGAGAGTCATAGTGTGAAGGGATGAAGGGAGAGAGGATAATATAGAAGGATTGAGGGAAAAGGAGTGAGGAAGTTAGTAGACAAAGAAACTAAGGGAAGGACTGAGTGAAGTGTAGTACAATGAGTGAGGAAAGGAAAATGAGTAAGGGAGCAAAAGAAGGAAAGAGAGGAGAAGAGGACTAAAACAGTGGTACTGAAAGAAAGTGATTCGGTGATGAAAGTAAAGAGAAGAACATTGAAAGATAGGAAATGAGGGGTAGTAATGGAACCAGAGTAAAAGAAAAGGGGATGAAGAAATAAATCTGTTTCTGCTTACATGAGAGACTATGGAATGGGTTCAATATACAACAATAACTTGCGTTACAACATGCAAGATATCTACAGAGGAGACGGTGTACATTGAATTTAAGACTTAAATCACCCACACAACACAACAACTCTATGCAGAGCTACTCTACCTCTAAGCACTTTAAATTAATATTTTACTGTTTCACTGGGTTTTCCCCATGTGTGTGGGGGGTGTGTGTGTGGGGGATGTGTGGGGTGTGTCTGTGAGGTGTGTGTGTGCGTGTGGGGGGGTGAGGTGTGTGTGTGGGTGTGTGGGGTGTGTGGGTGTGGGTGGGGGTGTGGGTGAATAAGGTGTGTGTGTGGGTGTGTGGGGTGTTTGGGTGTGGGTGGAGGTGTGGGCGTGTGAGGTGTGTGTGGGTGTGTGTGTGGGGTGTGTGCGTGTGGATCTGTGTGGGATGTACTTGTAGGTACCTAAATCAGCCACAGAACCCAAAAGCTCTTTTCTCAGCTACCCTACCTCTGATCACTCAAAATGATTATTTTACACTAACTTTTTTAACTATTTTTCACCAAAGTACGCTCCCCGGTACGCTCCCCGGTGCGCGTACCGGGCACTCCCCCCACGAAAATCGAATTTTTTTTTGCCCCGTGGGGCCCTTTTATGGCCCCCACATCAAACCTAGGGGGTCAGGAGGGGTCTACCCTGCCCCCTTATGGTCATTTCCCCCTTTGTTTTTGCCACCTCTTGTGTCTCGATCCTACCGAGACACAAGATGGCGGCCGCTCCGGACTGTTTGGAATGTTGACAGACACCCGAGAGCCAATCAGCTTTCCGCGCGCGAACTCGCGGTACCCGCCTGGTGCGCTCCCCGGTGCGCGTACCGGGGCGCGCTTATAGATATATATATTTTTTTGAACCTAAATTACTCAAAATACACTGGAGCACATATCTTGAGACATAGCAAAAGCACATCGGGCTACCAGTCCCTACAATTTTGCCAAGTTTGGTGGAAATCCATTCAGCCGTTCGGGCTAAAAGTGAGTCCAACCGCCCTATGGAAATTAACATGGGGAAAACACGTTTGGGGACCCCCTTTTATCTCGGCCCCCGCTTGACGAATCCCCCCCAAACTTTCAGGGAAGGACCGGAGCGCCGCGAGGCACATTTGAGGAAAATTTCAGGCAGATTTCTCAACCGGCTCTAAAGTTATTCCCAATAGAATGTTGCGATTTCCCTATGGAAAACAATCTTAACTATAACTACCTACTGGCGACCGCCAGTAGGTAATATATATATATATATATATATATTCACTGAAAAAACCATAGGTTAGAGACCATATATAGTTAGCTGGACATTTTATTGACATAAAACCAATGAAATTCCATATATAGTTAGTTGCACTAACTATATATCGCGCACCCGCAATCCACTGCTGATGATGTCACATATTACATCATTCATGACATGGTCAGTGACATCACTGATGACATCACTGATGACATCTCAAATGACATCACTGATGACATCACTGATTACATCTCAAATGACATCACTGATGACATCATCTAGAGTCTGTGTGTTTTTGTAAAGTTTAAATATGTTTTACATATTGAAGAATGAGTGGATGTATGGAAGACTGAGTGTGTGTGTGGCTGGCTGGGAGGTGTGTGACTCTGTGCATATCAATGTGTACTTGTATCAGTGATTGTATAAGAGAGTAAGTATGTGTTAGTATATGTGTGAAAAGTATGGTGTTCTGTGTTTAACTGTATAGATGAGGAAATCAAAGTGTGATTGATTCTTCACAGGACTGACTAGGCGTATGAGTGCATATGATAGTGTTGTAATAATGAGTGACTGTATGTATGAGTGATTGTATGGGTGAATGAGTGAATGTGTGTGTAGACGTAGGAATCAGTGAGTGCGTATGTAGTAACTGGTATTGGTGTGTCATGATGTCATCAGTGATGTCATTTGAGATGTCATCAGTGATGTCATCAGTGATGTCACTGAAGTATGGTGTTCTGTGTTTAACTGTATAGATGAGGAAATGGAAGTGTGATTGATTCTTTACAGGACTGACTAGGTGTGTGAGTAACTCCATGGATGAGTGGCAGTGTGTGAGTGTCTGCATAGGTGTATGAGTGCATATGATAGTGTTGTAATAATGAGTGACTGTATGTATGAGTGATTGTATGGGTGAATGAGTGAATGTGTGTGTAGACGTAGGAATCAGTGAGTGCGTATGTAGTAACTGGTATTGGTGTGTCATGATGTCATCAGTGATGTCATTTGGGATGTCATCAGTGATGTCATCAGTGATGTCATTTGAGATGTCATCAGTGATGTCATCAGTGATGTCACTGACCATGTCATGAATGATGTAATATGTGACATCATCAGCAGTGGATTGCGGGTGCGCGATATATAGTTAGTTCAACTAACTATATATGGAATTTCATTGGTTTTATGTCAATAAAATGTCCAGCTAACTATATATGGTCTCTAACCTATGGTTTTTTCAGTGAATTTTCAAGGTTTTGTAAATGCAAATTCCTAACTATATATGGTCTATAACCTATAGTTTTTTCAGTGAATTTCATTGGTTTTTTAAAAGCTAATATCTATAGCTGTAAAATATATTCTTTATTACGTGACGTATCACGTAGCCACGTGAGACGCCTCATGACGCGTCGCATAACCGTGACGTATCGGCTCTGCAGCGCAAACAAAACCCGTAACGTAAGCGTGCCGGAGCACGCTTACAGATATATATATTTTTTTTAACCTTAATTAGACAAAATCCACACGTGCACATATCTTGAGGCCTTGCAAAGGCACATCAAACAAACAGTCCCTACAATTTTGCCAAGTTTGCTGGAAATCTATTCCCTTAATTTTTTTTTTACTGTTTCTCTTGGTTTTCCCCTTGTTACGCTTACCGGGACGCTACCCGGTACGCGAACCGGACGCTCCAAAAACACAAGATGGCGGACTCCCGTTACGCTGCCGGTTAGCTGCCCGGTTCGCGTACCGGGAAGCGCCTCTACCGCGAAAAATCGCGGGGGACTTTAATATCCCCCTCATCAATCCTAGGGGGTCGGGAGGGGTTTACCTTGCCCCCTTTCCTTCATTTCCCCCTTAGTTTTTCACCACATCTTGTCTCTCGATCGTACCGAGAGACAAGATGGCGGCCGCTCCGGACTGTTTAGAATGTTGACAGACACCGGAGAGCCAATCAGCTTCGCTTCGCGAAGTTCCGTTACGCGTCAGGTACGCGAACCGGGGCGCTAACCGGAGCGCTGTCACAGATATATATATTTTTTTAAACGTTAATTTCTCAAAATCCACTGGAGCACATATATTGAGACATAGCAAAGGCACGTCGGGCAAACCATATCTACAATTTTGCCAAGTTTCATGTAAATCTATTCAGCCGTTCGAGCTAAAAGTGAGTCCAACCGCCCTATGGAAAAATTAATGGGAAAAATGTGTTTTGGGACCCCCCTTTTTTCTCGGCCCCCCCTTGACGAAACCCCCCCGAATTTTCAGGGGCTGCTCAGAAACAAAATGTGCCATTTTCCTGAAAGTTTCAGCCAATTCCGTCCACAAACGCCAAAGTTATTAGACATAGAATTTTCAGAAATCCCATAGAGAAAAAATCCTAACTATATATACCCACTGGCTATCGCCAGTAGGTAATATACATATATAAACATATATAATCTGCATATCTATATAAATATAAATGCATGCATACATATACATATATGCATACATATGCATGTTATTTACATGAAAGTTTTAAAAACACTAATAAAAGCAAAGCTAAAAAGCCACCTCATTACAAACAGAATGGCTTTAACTTAAACGAGGGCGAGGTCTATTGCATTTTCAATGCTTGTTTACTTTGGTTCTATCAAGAAGGCATTCAGATGTGTCACACATTTGCCATAAATTCTGAATGTTAGCACTCTAGTTGCTCATTAGATCACTGTAGTAAAGCTAGTGCTCACCAGGGAAGTCTGCTGCTAATCATGGTTTGCAGCCATTTTCCCGCATTTTTTATCCCGCAGACTTTCAGTCCGCATACCATTATCCCGCAAGGTCATTGACCTCGCATACCATTATCCCGCATTTTTTCAAAACGCATGTGCATTTATCGCGCATGCCTTTACAAAGAATTACGTTTTAAAGGCATGTATGGTAAATGCATTTGCGTTGTGAAAACCACGATGACGAGAGAGGTAAGTGGGTTTGTGTTAATTTTTTCGTGGGTTAGTGATTGTGTAGTGTAGTGTTGTGTAGTGTAGTGTTGTGTTAGTGTAGTGTAGAGTTGTGGTGGTTGTTTAGTGTAGGGTCATGCTGGGGGTAGTGTTTTAGGGTTTAGGGTTGTGTTGTAGTGTTTGTGTAGTGTAGGGTCATGCTGGGGGTAGTGTTTTAGGGTTTAGGGTAGTGTTGTAGTGTTTGCGTAGTGTAGGGTCATGCTGGAGGTAGTGTTTTAGGGTTTAGGGTTGTGTTGTAGTGTTTGCGTAGTGTAGGGTCATGCTGGGGCTAGTGTTGTAGGGTTTAGGGTAGTGTTGTAGTGTTTGCGTAGTGTAGGGTCATGCTGGGCGTAGTGTTTTAGGGTTTAGGATAGTGTTGTAGTGTTTGCGTAGTGTAGGGTCATGCTGGGGGTAGTGTTTTATGGTTTTGGGTAGTGTTGTAGTGTTTGCGTAGTGTAGGGTCATGCTGGGGTGTAGTATTTTAGGGTTTAGGGTAGTGTTGTAGTGTTTGCGTAGTGTAGGGTCATGCTGGGGGTAGTGTTTTAGGGTTTTGGGTAGTGTTGTAGTGTTTGCGTAGTGTAGGGTCATGCTGGGGTGTAGTGTTTTAGGGTTTTGGGTAGTGTTGTAGTGTTTGCGTAGTGTAGGGTCATGCTGGGGTGTAGTGTTTTAGGGTTTTGGGTAGTGTTGTAGTGTTTGCGTAGTGTAGGGTCATGCTGGGGTGTAGTGTTTTAGGGTTTTGGGTAGTGTTGTAGTGTTTGCGTAGTGTAGGGTCATTCTGGGGGTAGTGTTTTAGGGTTTTGGGTAGTGTTGTAGTGTTTGCGTAGTGTAGGGTCATGCTGGGGGTAGTGTTTTAGGGTTTTGGGTAGTGTTGTAGTGTTTGCGTAGTGTAGGGTCATGCTGGGGGGTAGTGTTTTAGGGTTTTGGGTAGTGTTGTAGTGTTTGCGTAGTGTAGGGTCATGCTGGGGGTAGTGTTTTAGGGTTTTGGGCAGTGTTGTAGTGTTTGCGTAGTGTAGGGTCATGCTGGGGGTAGTGTTTTAGGGTTTAGGGTAGTGTTGTAGTGTTTGCGTAGTGTAGGGTCATGCTGGGGGTAGTGTTTTAGGGTTTAGGGTAGTGTTGTAGTGTTTGAGTAGTGTAGGGTCATGCTGGGGGTAGTGTTTTAGGGTTTAGGGTAGTGTTGTAGTGTTTGCGTAGTGTAGGGTCATGCTGGGGGTAGTGTTTTAGGGTTTAGGGTAGTGTTGTAGTGTTTGCGTAGTGTAGGGTCATGCTGGGGGTAGTGTTTTAGGGTTTAGGGTAGTGTTGTAGTGTTTGCGTAGTGTAGGGTCATGCTGGGGTGTAGTGTTTTAGGGTTTTGGGTAGTGTTGTAGTGTTTGCGTAGTGTAGGGTCACGCTGGGGGTAGTGTTTTAGGGTTTAGGGTAGTGTTGTAGTGTTTGCGTAGTGTAGGGTCATGCTGGGGTGTAGTGTTTTAGGGTTTTGGGTAGTGTTGTAGTGTTTGCGTAGTGTAGGGTCATGCTGGGGGTAGTGTTTTAGGGTTTAGGGTAGTGTTGTAGTGTTTGCGTAGTGTAGGGTTATGCGGGGGTAGTGTTTTAGGGTTTAGGGTTGTGTTGTAGTGTTTGCGTAGTGTAGGGTCATGCTGGGGGTTGTGTTTTAGGGTTTAGGGTTGTGTTGTAGTGTTTGTGTAGTGTAGGGTCATGCTGGGGGTAGTGTTTTAGGGTTTAGGGTAGTGTTGTAGTGTTTGCGTAGTGTAGGGTCATGCTGGGGTGTAGTGTTTTAGGGTTTTGGGTAGTGTTGTAGTGTTTGCGTAGTGTAGGGTCATGCTGGGGGTAGTGTTTTAGGGTTTAGGGTAGTGTTGTAGTGTTTGTGTAGTGTAGGGTCATGCTGGGGGTAGTGTTTTAGGGTTTAGGGTAGTGTTGTACTGTATGTGTAGTGTAGGGTCATGCTGGGGGTAGTGTTTTAGGGTTTAGGGTAGTTTAGTTGTTTAGTGTATGCTAAAGGCATATTCGTTCTAAAAGTTTTCGTTATTTTAATTTGCGGCCTAATAGTACATGCGGGATTTTTTTTGCGGACTGATGGTATGCGGGATTTCGTCATATATTCGCTAATCATACTTTCTATGGCAAAATGAACCCCCTCATTTTGTTCCTTTTTAAATTAAATGTTTTAAGAGTTACCACTTTATTCCAATCAAGATGGCTTCAGGTGTGCCATACCTTTGTAATAAGTAGGACTGTTAGCACTCTAGTTGTTCTTTAGAACACTCTGGGACATTTTGTCATTGGGCTATAGTTGGGCTACATCTGGCTGATATTTGGGCTACATTTGTTTTTTTTTTGTCTCTGGTGGCCATCTTTGGGCTACATTGGGCTACATTGGGCTACATTGGGCTACATTTGGGCTCCAACATATATATAGCCCAATGTAGCCCAATATATATTTTTCAAAGTTAATTTTCGTAAAAACCACTGGAGCCTATATCTTGAGACATAGCAAAGGCACATCGGGCTACCAGTCCCTACAATTTTGCCAAGTTTGGTGTAAATCCATTCAGCCGTTCAGGCTAAAAGTGAGGCCAACTGCCCTATGGAAAATTGCATGGGAAAAACACGTTTTGGGACCCCCCTTTTTTCTCGGCCCCCCCTTGATGAAACCCCCCCAAATTTTTCAGGGGCTGCTCAGAAACAAAATGTTCCATTTTCCTGAAAATTTCAGCCAATTCTGTCCTCAAACGCCAAAGTTATTCGACATAGAATTTTCAAAAATCCCATAGGAAAAAAATCCTAACTATATATACCTACTGGCTATCGCCAGTAGGTAATATATATATATATATATATATATATATATATATATATTCACTGAAAAAACCATAGGTTATAAACCATATATAGTTAGGAATTAGCATTTACAAAACCTTGAAAATTCACTGAAAAAACCATAGGTTATAGACCATATATAGTTAGGAATTAGCATTTAAAAAACCTTATTTTACTCACACAAAACCAATGAAATTCCATATATAGTTAGTTGTACTAACTATATATCACGCACCCGCAATCCACTGCTGATGATGTCACATATTACATCATTCATGACATGGTCAGTGACATCACTGATGACATCACTGATGACATCTCAAATGACATCACTGATGACATCACTGATGACATCTCAAATGACATCACTGATGACATCATTGATGACATCATACAGTGACTGTATTTTTCTGTAAAGTTAAAATATGTCTTACATATTGAAGAATGAGTGGATGTATAAGTGTCTGGACGAAGGATTTAGTAGGTGCATGACTGAATGTATGAGTGAGTGGTTAAATGTGTCTCACTGAGTGCATGGGTTAGTGACTAAACTGTCTTAATTTGTGCATCATTATGTCTTTTGTTCTGTAAACTGCTGCATGTGTTGATCAGTAGCTATATGAGTAACTATATGGGTTATTGATTGGTTGCCCAAGCATTTGTATGGGAGACTGAGTGTGTGTGTGGGTGGCTGGGAGGTGTATGACTCTGTGCATAGATGTATGGGTTCAAAAGTGCATGTGGAAACAGCTGTATGGGCGGTTGACTGTGTGCATGACTGTATTGGTGAGTGAATGGATATCTCAGTGCTACATGTCAAAGTAAGTACATATGTAAAATACAGTACATGTGAGAGTTGACATATATAAATAACTGTGCATAAGAGCCAGTGAATGTGTGAGTGGCTGTATGGATCATTGTGCTCTTGTATCCAGGATTGTATAAGTGAGTAAATATGTTTTAGTATATGTTTGAATAAGTAAGATGTGTATAACTGTATAGTTGTGAAAATGGAGGTGTGATTGATTCTTTGCATGACTGACTAGGTGTGTAAGTAACTCCATGGATGAGTGACAGTCTGTGAGTGTCTGTTTACACTGAGTGTATCTAAGGTTATATTAGAGTCTGAAGAGGTTCATCGTATTATCACATGAATGATGTCATCAGTGATGTGATCAGTAATGTCAAATGAGATGTCATCAGTGATGTCATCAGTGATGTCATTTGAGATGTCATCAGTGATGTCATCAGTGATGTCATTTGAGATGTCATCAGTGATGTCAACAGTGATGTCACTGACCATGTCATGAATGATGTAATATGTGACATCATCAGCAGTGGATTGCGGGTGCGTGATATATAGTTAGTACAACTAACTATATATGGAATTTCATTGGTTTTGTGTGAGTAAAATAAGGTTTTTTAAATGCTAATACCTAACTATATATGGTCTATAACCTATGGTTTTTTCAGTGAATTTTCAAGGTTTTGTAAATGCTAATTCCTAACTATATATGGTTTATAACCTATGGTTTTTTCAGTGAATTTCAATGGTTTTTTAATAGCAAATATCTATAGCTATAAAATGTATTCTTATTTAAATCCCAAAATATATTTTATATGTTTATTAATAATTTTTTTTAAATATTTTTTTTGTTTCGCTCCCGGTCCGCGAACCGGGAAGCTTCCCGTTAGCTCAATTTGATGCCGCGACCCGGTCCGCGAACCGGTAAAAAATCAACTTAGTGACGGTATCGCGTTGCCGCGTAATGCGTCTTATGACGTACTGCGTTAGCGCACCCGGAAGTGCCCCGGGGCGCGGACCGAGGCGCGAAGCTCAGCGACCCGGAAGCTAACCGGGGCGCGTCGCGAAAGCGCGACGTATCGCGTTGCCGCGTAATGCGTCTTGTGACATACCGCGTTAGCGCACCCGGAAGTGTCCCGGGGCACGGACCGAGGCGCGAAGCTCAGCGACCCGGAAGCTAACCGGGGCGCGTTCCGCAGCGCGTAACATGAGCGTGAGAGGTCATGTGACTTGTTAATAAAACTTTTCATTGGTTCATTTCACTTTTGGTTTCATAATGATGTAAGGCTAGGTCAGGTGACCAAAAAATAACACTTTTCATTGGTTGAGAATTATTGTTTTTCCCAAATGATGAAAACCCCTCCTTCTTTCCTCACTCTGACTTTCATCATTGTGAGAGGAAGACCTATTTTGCTTGTTGGAAAATGGCTTCATTGGTTGCTTCAGCTGGTGCACCCCCACCACCACCTCCACCTCCTCATGGGAAGAGAGGACCACCTCCCCAGGTCATTACCAACACTGAGGAGGAAGATGAAGAAATGGATGAGGAGGGAGAAGAACCACAGTTCTTAGAAGAGTTGCCCCGGGTTTCCAGAAAGAAAGCCAGTTTCATCTGGCAGTTTTATTCGATCCCTCCTGGCCAAAAAAAAGTCAATGCGAGGTATGTCACCTGCCGCATATGCAAAGAACAATTGTCCAGAGGGACGGACAAAAAATACAGCTATGGAAATCACACAATGCACAGGCACATGACAAGGAAGCATCCACTAAATTACAGCCGGGCGGAAATAAGGGATATGCAGGACAATCCAAGACCAACTCCTGTGGCCAGACCAACAATAGCGATTTCTCTAACACCAGAAGAGGCACGGGAAACTGTGCCAAATATTCAAGAAAATTTTGGGCACATGATTCACTTATGTATGCACTGTCGTGCATTATTAGCTTGTGGCAACATGAGCATCAATGCTATAAACCTGGCGTATGAACACCATGATTGCCCTAACCGCCCCCAGTAATTTTTTTTTTGCTCCTGTTGAGCCCTTTTCAACGCCTGTTTTTTGTTGTTTCCCCCCCCCAAAAAAAAACCAAAAAAAATATAAAATCGTTCAAAAAATACAAAAAAAACAAAAAATGTTCAAAAAATAAAAAAAAAATATAAAACAACAAAAATATAAATATATATATTCACTGAAAAAACCATAGGTTAGAGACCATATATAGTTAGCTGGACATTTTATTGACATAAAACCAATGAAATTCCATATATAGTTAGTTGCACTAACTATATATCGCGCACCCGCAATCCACTGCTGATGATGTCACATATTACATCATTCATGACATGGTCAGTGACATCACTGATGACATCACTGATGACATCTCAAATGACATCACTGATGACATCACTGATGACATCTCAAATGACATCACTGATGACATCATCTAGAGTCTGTGTGTTTTTGTAAAGTTTAAATATGTTTTACATATTGAAGAATGAGTGGATGTATGGAAGACTGAGTGTGTGTGTGGCTGGCTGGGAGGTGTGTGACTCTGTGCATATCAATGTGTACTTGTATCAGTGATTGTATAAGAGAGTAAGTATGTGTTAGTATATGTGTGAAAAGTATGGTGTTCTGTGTTTAACTGTATCGATGAGGAAATCGAAGTGTGATTGATTCTTCACAGGACTGACTAGGCGTATGAGTGCATATGATAGTGTTGTAATAATGAGTGACTGTATGTATGAGTGATTGTATGGGTGAATGAGTGAATGTGTGTGTAGACGTAGGAATCAGTGAGTGCGTATGTAGTAACTGGTATTGGTGTGTCATGATGTCATCAGTGATGTCATTTGAGATGTCATCAGTGATGTCATCAGTGATGTCACTGAAGTATGGTGTTCTGTGTTTAACTGTATAGATGAGGAAATGGAAGTGTGATTGATTCTTTACAGGACTGACTAGGTGTGTGAGTAACTCCATGGATGAGTGGCAGTGTGTGAGTGTCTGCATAGGTGTATGAGTGCATATGATAGTGTTGTAATAATGAGTGACTGTATGTATGAGTGATTGTATGGGTGAATGAGTGAATGTGTGTGTAGACGTAGGAATCAGTGAGTGCGTATGTAGTAACTGGTATTGGTGTGTCATGATGTCATCAGTGATGTCATCAGTGATGTCATTTGGGATGTCATCAGTGATGTCATTTGAGATGTCATCAGTGATGTCATCAGTGATGTCACTGACCATGTCATGAATGATGTAATATGTGACATCATCAGCAGTGGATTGCGGGTGCGCGATATATAGTTAGTTCAACTAACTATATATGGAATTTCATTGGTTTTATGTCAATAAAATGTCCAGCTAACTATATATGGTCTCTAACCTATGGTTTTTTCAGTGAATTTTCAAGGTTTTGTAAATGCAAATTCCTAACTATATATGGTCTATAACCTATAGTTTTTTCAGTGAATTTCATTGGTTTTTTAAAAGCTAATATCTATAGCTGTAAAATATATTCTTTATTACGTGACGTATCACGTAGCCACGTGAGACGCCTCATGACGCGTCGCATAACCGTGACGTATCGGCTCTGCAGCGCAAACAAAACCCGTAACGTAAGCGTGCCGGAGCACGCTTACAGATATATATATTTTTTTTAACCTTAATTAGACAAAATCCACACGTGCACATATCTTGAGGCCTTGCAAAGGCACATCAAACAAACAGTCCCTACAATTTTGCCAAGTTTGCTGGAAATCTATTCCCTTAATTTTTTTTTTACTGTTTCTCTTGGTTTTCCCCTTGTTACGCTTACCGGGACGCTACCCGGTACGCGAACCGGACGCTCCAAAAACACAAGATGGCGGACTCCCGTTACGCTGCCGGTTAGCTGCCCGGTTCGCGTACCGGGAAGCGCCTCTACCGCGAAAAATCGCGGGGGACTTTAATATCCCCCTCATCAATCCTAGGGGGTCGGGAGGGGTTTACCTTGCCCCCTTTCCTTCATTTCCCCCTTAGTTTTTCACCACATCTTGTCTCTCGATCGTACCGAGAGACAAGATGGCGGCTGCTCCGGACTGTTTAGAATGTTGACAGACACCGGAGAGCCAATCAGCTTCGCTTCGCGAAGTTCCGTTACGCGTCAGGTACGCGAACCGGGGCGCTAACCGGAGCGCTGTCACAGATATATATATTTTTTTAAACGTTAATTTCTCAAAATCCACTGGAGCACATATATTGAGACATAGCAAAGGCACGTCGGGCAAACCATATCTACAATTTTGCCAAGTTTCATGTAAATCTATTCAGCCGTTCGAGCTAAAAGTGAGTCCAACCGCCCTATGGAAAAATGAATGGGAAAAATGTGTTTTGGGACCCCCCTTTTTTCTCGGCCCCCCCTTGACGAAACCCCCCCGAATTTTCAGGGGCTGCTCAGAAACAAAATGTGCCATTTTCCTGAAAGTTTCAGCCAATTCCGTCCACAAACGCCAAAGTTATTAGACATAGAATTTTCAGAAATCCCATAGAGAAAAAATCCTAACTATATATACCCACTGGCTATCGCCAGTAGGTAATATACATATATAAACATATATAATCTGCATATATCTATATAAATATAAATGCATGCATACATATACATATATGCATACATATGCATGTTATTTACATGAAAGTTTTAAAAACACTAATAAAAGCAAAGCTAAAAAGCCACCTCATTACAAACAGAATGGCTTTAACTTAAACGAGGGCGAGGTCTATTGCATTTTCAATGCTTGTTTACTTTGGTTCTATCAAGAAGGCATTCAGATGTGTCACACATTTGCCATAAATTCTGAATGTTAGCACTCTAGTTGCTCATTAGAGCACTGTAGTAAAGCTAGTGCTCACCAGGGAAGTCTGCTGCTAATCATGGTTTGCAGCCATTTTCCCGCATTTTTTATCCCGCAGACTTTCAGTCCGCATACCATTATCCCGCAAGGTCATTGACCTCGCATACCATTATCCCGCATTTTTTCAAAATGCATGTGCATTTATCGCGCATGCCTTTACAAAGAATTACGTTTTAAAGGCATGTATGGTAAATGCATTTGCGTTGTGAAAACCACGATGACGAGAGAGGTAAGTGGGTTTGTGTTAATTTTTTCGTGGGTTAGTGATTGTGTAGTGTAGTGTTGTGTAGTGTAGTGTTGTGTTAGTGTAGTGTAGAGTTGTGGTGGTTGTTTAGTGTAGGGTCATGCTGGGGGTAGTGTTTTAGGGTTTAGGGTTGTGTTGTAGTGTTTGTGTAGTGTAGGGTCATGCTGGGGGTAGTGTTTTAGGGTTTAGGGTAGTGTTGTAGTGTTTGCGTAGTGTAGGGTCATGCTGGAGGTAGTGTTTTAGGGTTTAGGGTTGTGTTGTAGTGTTTGCGTAGTGTAGGGTCATGCTGGGGCTAGTGTTGTAGGGTTTAGGGTAGTGTTGTAGTGTTTGCGTAGTGTAGGGTCATGCTGGGCGTAGTGTTTTAGGGTTTAGGATAGTGTTGTAGTGTTTGCGTAGTGTAGGGTCATGCTGGGGGTAGTGTTTTATGGTTTTGGGTAGTGTTGTAGTGTTTGCGTAGTGTAGGGTCATGCTGGGGTGTAGTATTTTAGGGTTTAGGGTAGTGTTGTAGTGTTTGCATAGTGTAGGGTCATGCTGGGGGTAGTGTTTTAGGGTTTTGGGTAGTGTTGTAGTGTTTGCGTAGTGTAGGGTCATGCTGGGGTGTAGTGTTTTAGGGTTTTGGGTAGTGTTGTAGTGTTTGCGTAGTGTAGGGTCATGCTGGGGTGTAGTGTTTTAGGGTTTTGGGTAGTGTTGTAGTGTTTGCGTAGTGTAGGGTCATGCTGGGGTGTAGTGTTTTAGGGTTTTGGGTAGTGTTGTAGTGTTTGCATAGTGTAGGGTCATTCTGGGGGTAGTGTTTTAGGGTTTTGGGTAGTGTTGTAGTGTTTGCGTAGTGTAGGGTCATGCTGGGGTAGTGTTTTAGGGTTTTGGGTAGTGTTGTAGTGTTTGCGTAGTGTAGGGTCATGCTGGGGGGCAGTGTTTTAGGGTTTTGGGTAGTGTTGTAGTGTTTGCGTAGTGTAGGGTCATGCTGGGGGTAGTGTTTTAGGGTTTTGGGCAGTGTTGTAGTGTTTGCGTAGTGTAGGGTCATGCTGGGGGTAGTGTTTTAGGGTTTAGGGTAGTGTTGTAGTGTTTGCGTAGTGTAGGGTCATGCTGGGGGTAGTGTTTTAGGGTTTAGGGTAGTGTTGTAGTGTTTGAGTAGTGTAGGGTCATGCTGGGGGTAGTGTTTTAGGGTTTAGGGTAGTGTTGTAGTGTTTGCATAGTGTAGGGTCATGCTGGGGGTAGTGTTTTAGGGTTTAGGGTAGTGTTGTAGTGTTTGCGTAGTGTAGGGTCATGCTGGGGGTAGTGTTTTAGGGTTTAGGGTAGTGTTGTAGTGTTTGCGTAGTGTAGGGTCATGCTGGGGTGTAGTGTTTTAGGGTTTTGGGTAGTGTTGTAGTGTTTGCGTAGTGTAGGGTCACGCTGGGGGTAGTGTTTTAGGGTTTAGGGAGTGTTGTAGTGTTTGCGTAGTGTAGGGTCATGCTGGGGTGTAGTGTTTTAGGGTTTTGGGTAGTGTTGTAGTGTTTGCGTAGTGTAGGGTCATGCTGGGGGTAGTGTTTTAGGGTTTAGGGTAGTGTTGTAGTGTTTGCGTAGTGTAGGGTTATGCGGGGGTAGTGTTTTAGGGTTTAGGGTTGTGTTGTAGTGTTTGCGTAGTGTAGGGTCATGCTGGGGGTTGTGTTTTAGGGTTTAGGGTTGTGTTGTAGTGTTTGTGTAGTGTAGGGTCATGCTGGGGGTAGTGTTTTAGGGTTTAGGGTAGTGTTGTAGTGTTTGCGTAGTGTAGGGTCATGCTGGGGTGTAGTGTTTTAGGGTTTTGGGTAGTGTTGTAGTGTTTGCGTAGTGTAGGGTCATGCTGGGGGTAGTGTTTTAGGGTTTAGGGTAGTGTTGTAGTGTTTGTGTAGTGTAGGGTCATGCTGGGGGTAGTGTTTTAGGGTTTAGGGTAGTGTTGTACTGTATGTGTAGTGTAGGGTCATGCTGGGGGTAGTGTTTTAGGGTTTAGGGTAGTTTAGTTGTTTAGTGTATGCTAAAGGCATATTCGTTCTAAAAGTTTTCGTTATTTTAATTTGCGGCCTAATAGTACATGCGGGATTTTTTTTGCGGACTGATGGTATGCGGGATTTCGTCATATATTCGCTAATCATACTTTCTATGGCAAAATGAACCCCCTCATTTTGTTCCTTTTTAAATTAAATGTTTTAAGAGTTACCACTTTATTCCAATCAAGATGGCTTCAGGTGTGCCATACCTTTGTAATAAGTAGGACTGTTAGCACTCTAGTTGTTCTTTAGAACACTCTGGGACATTTTGTCATTGGGCTATAGTTGGGCTACATCTGGCTGATATTTGGGCTACATTTGTTTTTTTTTTGTCTCTGGTGGCCATCTTTGGGCTACATTGGGCTACATTGGGCTACATTGGGCTACATTGGGCTACATTTGGGCTCCAACATATATATAGCCCAATGTAGCCCAATATATATTTTTCAAAGTTAATTTTCGTAAAAACCACTGGAGCCTATATCTTGAGACATAGCAAAGGCACATCGGGCTACCAGTCCCTACAATTTTGCCAAGTTTGGTGTAAATCCATTCAGCCGTTCAGGCTAAAAGTGAGGCCAACTGCCCTATGGAAAATTGCATGGGAAAAACACGTTTTGGGACCCCCCTTTTTTCTCGGCCCCCCCTTGATGAAACCCCCCCAAATTTTTCAGGGGCTGCTCAGAAACAAAATGTTCCATTTTCCTGAAAATTTCAGCCAATTCTGTCCTCAAACGCCAAAGTTATTCGACATAGAATTTTCAAAAATCCCATAGGAAAAAAATCCTAACTATATATACCTACTGGCTATCGCCAGTAGGTAATATATATATATATATATATATATATATATATATATTCACTGAAAAAACCATAGGTTATAAACCATATATAGTTAGGAATTAGCATTTACAAAACCTTGAAAATTCACTGAAAAAACCATAGGTTATAGACCATATATAGTTAGGAATTAGCATTTAAAAAACCTTATTTTACTCACACAAAACCAATGAAATTCCATATATAGTTAGTTGTACTAACTATATATCACGCACCCGCAATCCACTGCTGATGATGTCACATATTACATCATTCATGACATGGTCAGTGACATCACTGATGACATCACTGATGACATCTCAAATGACATCACTGATGACATCACTGATGACATCTCAAATGACATCACTGATGACATCATTGATGACATCATACAGTGACTGTATTTTTCTGTAAAGTTAAAATATGTCTTACATATTGAAGAATGAGTGGATGTATAAGTGTCTGGACGAAGGATTTAGTAGGTGCATGACTGAATGTATGAGTGAGTGGTTAAATGTGTCTCACTGAGTGCATGGGTTAGTGACTAAACTGTCTTAATTTGTGCATCATTATGTCTTTTGTTCTGTAAACTGCTGCATGTGTTGATCAGTAGCTATATGAGTAACTATATGGGTTATTGATTGGTTGCCCAAGCATTTGTATGGGAGACTGAGTGTGTGTGTGGGTGGCTGGGAGGTGTATGACTCTGTGCATAGATGTATGGGTTCAAAAGTGCATGTGGAAACAGCTGTATGGGCGGTTGACTGTGTGCATGACTGTATTGGTGAGTGAATGGATATCTCAGTGCTACATGTCAAAGTAAGTACATATGTAAAATACAGTACATGTGAGAGTTGACATATATAAATAACTGTGCATAAGAGCCAGTGAATGTGTGAGTGGCTGTATGGATCATTGTGCTCTTGTATCCAGGATTGTATAAGTGAGTAAATATGTTTTAGTATATGTTTGAATAAGTAAGATGTGTATAACTGTATAGTTGTGAAAATGGAGGTGTGATTGATTCTTTGCATGACTGACTAGGTGTGTAAGTAACTCCATGGATGAGTGACAGTCTGTGAGTGTCTGTTTACACTGAGTGTATCTAAGGTTATATTAGAGTCTGAAGAGGTTCATCGTATTATCACATGAATGATGTCATCAGTGATGTGATCAGTAATGTCAAATGAGATGTCATCAGTGATGTCATCAGTGATGTCATTTGAGATGTCATCAGTGATGTCATCAGTGATGTCATTTGAGATGTCATCAGTGATGTCAACAGTGATGTCACTGACCATGTCATGAATGATGTAATATGTGACATCATCAGCAGTGGATTGCGGGTGCGTGATATATAGTTAGTACAACTAACTATATATGGAATTTCATTGGTTTTGTGTGAGTAAAATAAGGTTTTTTAAATGCTAATACCTAACTATATATGGTCTATAACCTATGGTTTTTTCAGTGAATTTTCAAGGTTTTGTAAATGCTAATTCCTAACTATATATGGTTTATAACCTATGGTTTTTTCAGTGAATTTCAATGGTTTTTTAATAGCAAATATCTATAGCTATAAAATGTATTCTTATTTAAATCCCAAAATATATTTTATATGTTTATTAATAATTTTTTTTAAATATTTTTTTTGTTTCGCTCCCGGTCCGCGAACCGGGAAGCTTCCCGTTAGCTCAATTTGATGCCGCGACCCGGTCCGCGAACCGGTAAAAAATCAACTTAGTGACGGTATCGCGTTGCCGCGTAATGCGTCTTATGACGTACTGCGTTAGCGCACCCGGAAGTGCCCCGGGGCGCGGACCGAGGCGCGAAGCTCAGCGACCCGGAAGCTAACCGGGGCGCGTCGCGAAAGCGCGAACGTATCGCGTTGCCGCGTAATGCGTCTTGTGACATACCGCGTTAGCGCACCCGGAAGTGTCCCGGGGCACGGACCGAGGCGCGAAGCTCAGCGACCCGGAAGCTAACCGGGGCGCGTTCCGCAGCGCGTAACATGAGCGTGAGAGGTCATGTGACTTGTTAATAAAACTTTTCATTGGTTCATTTCACTTTTGGTTTCATAATGATGTAAGGCTAGGTCAGGTGACCAAAAAATAACACTTTTCATTGGTTGAGAATTATTGTTTTTCCCAAATGATGAAAACCCCTCCTTCTTTCCTCACTCTGACTTTCATCATTGTGAGAGGAAGACCTATTTTGCTTGTTGGAAAATGGCTTCATTGGTTGCTTCAGCTGGTGCACCCCCACCACCACCTCCACCTCCTCATGGGAAGAGAGGACCACCTCCCCAGGTCATTACCAACACTGAGGAGGAAGATGAAGAAATGGATGAGGAGGGAGAAGAACCACAGTTCTTAGAAGAGTTGCCCCGGGTTTCCAGAAAGAAAGCCAGTTTCATCTGGCAGTTTTATTCGATCCCTCCTGGCCAAAAAAAGTCAATGCGAGGTATGTCACCTGCCGCATATGCAAAGAACAATTGTCCAGAGGGACGGACAAAAAATACAGCTATGGAAATCACACAATGCACAGGCACATGACAAGGAAGCATCCACTAAATTACAGCCGGGCGGAAATAAGGGATATGCAGGACAATCCAAGACCAACTCCTGTGGCCAGACCAACAATAGCGATTTCTCTAACACCAGAAGAGGCACGGGAAACTGTGCCAAATATTCAAGAAAATTTTGGGCACATGATTCACTTATGTATGCACTGTCGTGCATTATTAGCTTGTGGCAACATGAGCATCAATGCTATAAACCTGGCGTATGAACACCATGATTGCCCTAACCGCCCCCAGTAATTTTTTTTTTGCTCCTGTTGAGCCCTTTTCAACGCCTGTTTTTTGTTGTTTCCCCCCCCCAAAAAAAAACCAAAAAAAATATAAAATCGTTCAAAAAATACAAAAAAAACAAAAAATGTTCAAAAAATAAAAAAAAAATATAAAACAACAAAAATATAAATATATATATTCACTGAAAAAACCATAGGTTAGAGACCATATATAGTTAGCTGGACATTTTATTGACATAAAACCAATGAAATTCCATATATAGTTAGTTGCACTAACTATATATCGCGCACCCGCAATCCACTGCTGATGATGTCACATATTACATCATTCATGACATGGTCAGTGACATCACTGATGACATCACTGATGACATCTCAAATGACATCACTGATGACATCACTGATGACATCTCAAATGACATCACTGATGACATCATCTAGAGTCTGTGTGTTTTTGTAAAGTTTAAATATGTTTTACATATTGAAGAATGAGTGGATGTATGGAAGACTGAGTGTGTGTGTGGCTGGCTGGGAGGTGTGTGACTCTGTGCATATCAATGTGTACTTGTATCAGTGATTGTATAAGAGAGTAAGTATGTGTTAGTATATGTGTGAAAAGTATGGTGTTCTGTGTTTAACTGTATAGATGAGGAAATCGAAGTGTGATTGATTCTTCACAGGACTGACTAGGCGTATGAGTGCATATGATAGTGTTGTAATAATGAGTGACTGTATGTATGAGTGATTGTATGGGTGAATGAGTGAATGTGTGTGTAGACGTAGGAATCAGTGAGTGCGTATGTAGTAACTGGTATTGGTGTGTCATGATGTCATCAGTGATGTCATTTGAGATGTCATCAGTGATGTCATCAGTGATGTCACTGAAGTATGGTGTTCTGTGTTTAACTGTATAGATGAGGAAATGGAAGTGTGATTGATTCTTTACAGGACTGACTAGGTGTGTGAGTAACTCCATGGATGAGTGGCAGTGTGTGAGTGTCTGCATAGGTGTATGAGTGCATATGATAGTGTTGTAATAATGAGTGACTGTATGTATGAGTGATTGTATGGGTGAATGAGTGAATGTGTGTGTAGACGTAGGAATCAGTGAGTGCGTATGTAGTAACTGGTATTGGTGTGTCATGATGTCATCAGTGATGTCATCAGTGATGTCATTTGGGATGTCATCAGTGATGTCATTTGAGATGTCATCAGTGATGTCATCAGTGATGTCACTGACCATGTCATGAATGATGTAATATGTGACATCATCAGCAGTGGATTGCGGGTGCGCGATATATAGTTAGTTCAACTAACTATATATGGAATTTCATTGGTTTTATGTCAATAAAATGTCCAGCTAACTATATATGGTCTCTAACCTATGGTTTTTTCAGTGAATTTTCAAGGTTTTGTAAATGCAAATTCCTAACTATATATGGTCTATAACCTATAGTTTTTTCAGTGAATTTCATTGGTTTTTTAAAAGCTAATATCTATAGCTGTAAAATATATTCTTTATTACGTGACGTATCACGTAGCCACGTGAGACGCCTCATGACGCGTCGCATAACCGTGACGTATCGGCTCTGCAGCGCAAACAAAACCCGTAACGTAAGCGTGCCGGAGCACGCTTACAGATATATATATTTTTTTTAACCTTAATTAGACAAAATCCACACGTGCACATATCTTGAGGCCTTGCAAAGGCACATCAAACAAACAGTCCCTACAATTTTGCCAAGTTTGCTGGAAATCTATTCCCTTAATTTTTTTTTTACTGTTTCTCTTGGTTTTCCCCTTGTTACGCTTACCGGGACGCTACCCGGTACGCGAACCGGACGCTCCAAAAACACAAGATGGCGGACTCCCGTTACGCTGCCGGTTAGCTGCCCGGTTCGCGTACCGGGAAGCGCCTCTACCGCGAAAAATCGCGGGGGACTTTAATATCCCCCTCATCAATCCTAGGGGGTCGGGAGGGGTTTACCTTGCCCCCTTTCCTTCATTTCCCCCTTAGTTTTTCACCACATCTTGTCTCTCGATCGTACCGAGAGACAAGATGGCGGCTGCTCCGGACTGTTTAGAATGTTGACAGACACCGGAGAGCCAATCAGCTTCGCTTCGCGAAGTTCCGTTACGCGTCAGGTACGCGAACCGGGGCGCTAACCGGAGCGCTGTCACAGATATATATATTTTTTTAAACGTTAATTTCTCAAAATCCACTGGAGCACATATATTGAGACATAGCAAAGGCACGTCGGGCAAACCATATCTACAATTTTGCCAAGTTTCATGTAAATCTATTCAGCCGTTCGAGCTAAAAGTGAGTCCAACCGCCCTATGGAAAAATTAATGGGAAAAATGTGTTTTGGGACCCCCCTTTTTTCTCGGCCCCCCCTTGACGAAACCCCCCCGAATTTTCAGGGGCTGCTCAGAAACAAAATGTGCCATTTTCCTGAAAGTTTCAGCCAATTCCGTCCACAAACGCCAAAGTTATTAGACATAGAATTTTCAGAAATCCCATAGAGAAAAAATCCTAACTATATATACCCACTGGCTATCGCCAGTAGGTAATATACATATATAAACATATATAATCTGCATATCTATATAAATATAAATGCATGCATACATATACATATATGCATACATATGCATGTTATTTACATGAAAGTTTTAAAAACACTAATAAAAGCAAAGCTAAAAAGCCACCTCATTACAAACAGAATGGCTTTAACTTAAACGAGGGCGAGGTCTATTGCATTTTCAATGCTTGTTTACTTTGGTTCTATCAAGAAGGCATTCAGATGTGTCACACATTTGCCATAAATTCTGAATGTTAGCACTCTAGTTGCTCATTAGATCACTGTAGTAAAGCTAGTGCTCACCAGGGAAGTCTGCTGCTAATCATGGTTTGCAGCCATTTTCCCGCATTTTTTATCCCGCAGACTTTCAGTCCGCATACCATTATCCCGCAAGGTCATTGACCTCGCATACCATTATCCCGCATTTTTTCAAAATGCATGTGCATTTATCGCGCATGCCTTTACAAAGAATTACGTTTTAAAGGCATGTATGGTAAATGCATTTGCGTTGTGAAAACCACGATGACGAGAGAGGTAAGTGGGTTTGTGTTAATTTTTTCGTGGGTTAGTGATTGTGTAGTGTAGTGTTGTGTAGTGTAGTGTTGTGTTAGTGTAGTGTAGAGTTGTGGTGGTTGTTTAGTGTAGGGTCATGCTGGGGGTAGTGTTTTAGGGTTTAGGGTTGTGTTGTAGTGTTTGTGTAGTGTAGGGTCATGCTGGGGGTAGTGTTTTAGGGTTTAGGGTAGTGTTGTAGTGTTTGCGTAGTGTAGGGTCATGCTGGAGGTAGTGTTTTAGGGTTTAGGGTTGTGTTGTAGTGTTTGCGTAGTGTAGGGTCATGCTGGGGCTAGTGTTGTAGGGTTTAGGGTAGTGTTGTAGTGTTTGCGTAGTGTAGGGTCATGCTGGGCGTAGTGTTTTAGGGTTTAGGATAGTGTTGTAGTGTTTGCGTAGTGTAGGGTCATGCTGGGGGTAGTGTTTTATGGTTTTGGGTAGTGTTGTAGTGTTTGCGTAGTGTAGGGTCATGCTGGGGTGTAGTATTTTAGGGTTTAGGGTAGTGTTGTAGTGTTTGCATAGTGTAGGGTCATGCTGGGGGTAGTGTTTTAGGGTTTTGGGTAGTGTTGTAGTGTTTGCGTAGTGTAGGGTCATGCTGGGGTGTAGTGTTTTAGGGTTTTGGGTAGTGTTGTAGTGTTTGCGTAGTGTAGGGTCATGCTGGGGTGTAGTGTTTTAGGGCTTTGGGTAGTGTTGTAGTGTTTGCGTAGTGTAGGGTCATGCTGGGGTGTAGTGTTTTAGGGTTTTGGGTAGTGTTGTAGTGTTTGCATAGTGTAGGGTCATTCTGGGGGTAGTGTTTTAGGGTTTTGGGTAGTGTTGTAGTGTTTGCGTAGTGTAGGGTCATGCTGGGGTAGTGTTTTAGGGTTTTGGGTAGTGTTGTAGTGTTTGCGTAGTGTAGGGTCATGCTGGGGGGCAGTGTTTTAGGGTTTTGGGTAGTGTTGTAGTGTTTGCGTAGTGTAGGGTCATGCTGGGGGTAGTGTTTTAGGGTTTTGGGCAGTGTTGTAGTGTTTGCGTAGTGTAGGGTCATGCTGGGGGTAGTGTTTTAGGGTTTAGGGTAGTGTTGTAGTGTTTGCGTAGTGTAGGGTCATGCTGGGGGTAGTGTTTTAGGGTTTAGGGTAGTGTTGTAGTGTTTGAGTAGTGTAGGGTCATGCTGGGGGTAGTGTTTTAGGGTTTAGGGTAGTGTTGTAGTGTTTGCATAGTGTAGGGTCATGCTGGGGGTAGTGTTTTAGGGTTTAGGGTAGTGTTGTAGTGTTTGCGTAGTGTAGGGTCATGCTGGGGGTAGTGTTTTAGGGTTTAGGGTAGTGTTGTAGTGTTTGCGTAGTGTAGGGTCATGCTGGGGTGTAGTGTTTTAGGGTTTTGGGTAGTGTTGTAGTGTTTGCGTAGTGTAGGGTCACGCTGGGGGTAGTGTTTTAGGGTTTAGGGTAGTGTTGTAGTGTTTGCGTAGTGTAGGGTCATGCTGGGGTGTAGTGTTTTAGGGTTTTGGGTAGTGTTGTAGTGTTTGCGTAGTGTAGGGTCATGCTGGGGGTAGTGTTTTAGGGTTTAGGGTAGTGTTGTAGTGTTTGCGTAGTGTAGGGTTATGCGGGGGTAGTGTTTTAGGGTTTAGGGTTGTGTTGTAGTGTTTGCGTAGTGTAGGGTCATGCTGGGGGTTGTGTTTTAGGGTTTAGGGTTGTGTTGTAGTGTTTGTGTAGTGTAGGGTCATGCTGGGGGTAGTGTTTTAGGGTTTAGGGTAGTGTTGTAGTGTTTGCGTAGTGTAGGGTCATGCTGGGGTGTAGTGTTTTAGGGTTTTGGGTAGTGTTGTAGTGTTTGCGTAGTGTAGGGTCATGCTGGGGGTAGTGTTTTAGGGTTTAGGGTAGTGTTGTAGTGTTTGTGTAGTGTAGGGTCATGCTGGGGGTAGTGTTTTAGGGTTTAGGGTAGTGTTGTACTGTTTGTGTAGTGTAGGGTCATGCTGGGGGTAGTGTTTTAGGGTTTAGGGTAGTTTAGTTGTTTAGTGTATGCTAAAGGCATATTCGTTCTAAAAGTTTTCGTTATTTTAATTTGCGGCCTAATAGTACATGCGGGATTTTTTTTGCGGACTGATGGTATGCGGGATTTCGTCATATATTCGCTAATCATACTTTCTATGGCAAAATGAACCCCCTCATTTTGTTCCTTTTTAAATTAAATGTTTTAAGAGTTACCACTTTATTCCAATCAAGATGGCTTCAGGTGTGCCATACCTTTGTAATAAGTAGGACTGTTAGCACTCTAGTTGTTCTTTAGAACACTCTGGGACATTTTGTCATTGGGCTATAGTTGGGCTACATCTGGCTGATATTTGGGCTACATTTGTTTTTTTTTGTCTCTGGTGGCCATCTTTGGGCTACGTTGGGCTACATTGGGCTACATTGGGCTACATTTGGGCTCCAACATATATATAGCCCAATGTAGCCCAATATATATTTTTCAAAGTTAATTTTCGTAAAAACCACTGGAGCCTATATCTTGAGACATAGCAAAGGCACATCGGGCTACCAGTCCCTACAATTTTGCCAAGTTTGGTGTAAATCCATTCAGCCGTTCAGGCTAAAAGTGAGGCCAACTGCCCTATGGAAAATTGCATGGGAAAAACACGTTTTGGGACCCCCCTTTTTTCTCGGCCCCCCCTTGATGAAACCCCCCCAAATTTTTCAGGGGCTGCTCAGAAACAAAATGTTCCATTTTCCTGAAAATTTCAGCCAATTCTGTCCTCAAACGCCAAAGTTATTCGACATAGAATTTTCAAAAATCCCATAGGAAAAAAATCCTAACTATATATACCTACTGGCTATCGCCAGTAGGTAATATATATATATATATATATATATATATATATTCACTGAAAAAACCATAGGTTATAAACCATATATAGTTAGGAATTAGCATTTACAAAACCTTGAAAATTCACTGAAAAAACCATAGGTTATAGACCATATATAGTTAGGAATTAGCATTTAAAAAACCTTATTTTACTCACACAAAACCAATGAAATTCCATATATAGTTAGTTGTACTAACTATATATCACGCACCCGCAATCCACTGCTGATGATGTCACATATTACATCATTCATGACATGGTCAGTGACATCACTGATGACATCACTGATGACATCTCAAATGACATCACTGATGACATCACTGATGACATCTCAAATGACATCACTGATGACATCATTGATGACATCATACAGTGACTGTATTTTTCTGTAAAGTTAAAATATGTCTTACATATTGAAGAATGAGTGGATGTATAAGTGTCTGGACGAAGGATTTAGTAGGTGCATGACTGAATGTATGAGTGAGTGGTTAAATGTGTCTCACTGAGTGCATGGGTTAGTGACTAAACTGTCTTAATTTGTGCATCATTATGTCTTTTGTTCTGTAAACTGCTGCATGTGTTGATCAGTAGCTATATGAGTAACTATATGGGTTATTGATTGGTTGCCCAAGCATTTGTATGGGAGACTGAGTGTGTGTGTGGGTGGCTGGGAGGTGTATGACTCTGTGCATAGATGTATGGGTTCAAAAGTGCATGTGGAAACAGCTGTATGGGCGGTTGACTGTGTGCATGACTGTATTGGTGAGTGAATGGATATCTCAGTGCTACATGTCAAAGTAAGTACATATGTAAAATACAGTACATGTGAGAGTTGACATATATAAATAACTGTGCATAAGAGCCAGTGAATGTGTGAGTGGCTGTATGGATCATTGTGCTCTTGTATCCAGGATTGTATAAGTGAGTAAATATGTTTTAGTATATGTTTGAATAAGTAAGATGTGTATAACTGTATAGTTGTGAAAATGGAGGTGTGATTGATTCTTTGCATGACTGACTAGGTGTGTAAGTAACTCCATGGATGAGTGACAGTCTGTGAGTGTCTGTTTACACTGAGTGTATCTAAGGTTATATTAGAGTCTGAAGAGGTTCATCGTATTATCACATGAATGATGTCATCAGTGATGTGATCAGTAATGTCAAATGAGATGTCATCAGTGATGTCATCAGTGATGTCATTTGAGATGTCATCAGTGATGTCATCAGTGATGTCATTTGAGATGTCATCAGTGATGTCAACAGTGATGTCACTGACCATGTCATGAATGATGTAATATGTGACATCATCAGCAGTGGATTGCGGGTGCGTGATATATAGTTAGTACAACTAACTATATATGGAATTTCATTGGTTTTGTGTGAGTAAAATAAGGTTTTTTAAATGCTAATACCTAACTATATATGGTCTATAACCTATGGTTTTTTCAGTGAATTTTCAAGGTTTTGTAAATGCTAATTCCTAACTATATATGGTTTATAACCTATGGTTTTTTCAGTGAATTTCAATGGTTTTTTAATAGCAAATATCTATAGCTATAAAATGTATTCTTATTTAAATCCCAAAATATATTTTATATGTTTATTAATAATGTTTTTAAATATTTTTTTTGTTTCGCTCCCGGTCCGCGAACCGGGAAGCTTCCCGTTAGCTCAATTTGATGCCGCGACCCGGTCCGCGAACCGGTAAAAAATCAACTTAGTGACGGTATCGCGTTGCCGCGTAATGCGTCTTATGACGTACTGCGTTAGCGCACCCGGAAGTGCCCCGGGGCGCGGACCGAGGCGCGAAGCTCAGCGACCCGGAAGCTAACCAGGGCGCGTCGCGAAAGCGCGACGTATCGCGTTGCCGCGTAATGCGTCTTGTGACGTACCGCGTTAGCGCACCCGGAAGTGTCCCGGGGCACGGACCGAGGCGCGAAGCTCAGCGACCCGGAAGCTAACCGGGGCGCGTTCCGCAGCGCGTAACATGAGCGTGAGAGGTCATGTGACTTGTTAATAAAACTTTTCATTGGTTCATTTCACTTTTGGTTTCATAATGATGTAAGGCTAGGTCAGGTGACCAAAAAATAACACTTTTCATTGGTTGAGAATTATTGTTTTTCCCAAATGATGAAAACCCCTCCTTCTTTCCTCACTCTGACTTTCATCATTGTGAGAGGAAGACCTATTTTGCTTGTTGGAAAATGGCTTCATTGGTTGCTTCAGCTGGTGCACCCCCACCACCACCTCCACCTCCTCATGGGAAGAGAGGACCACCTCCCCAGGTCATTACCAACACTGAGGAGGAAGATGAAGAAATGGATGAGGAGGGAGAAGAACCACAGTTCTTAGAAGAGTTGCCCCGGGTTTCCAGAAAGAAAGCCAGTTTCATCTGGCAGTTTTATTCGATCCCTCCTGGCCAAAAAAAAGTCAATGCGAGGTATGTCACCTGCCGCATATGCAAAGAACAATTGTCCAGAGGGACGGACAAAAAATACAGCTATGGAAATCACACAATGCACAGGCACATGACAAGGAAGCATCCACTAAATTACAGCCGGGCGGAAATAAGGGATATGCAGGACAATCCAAGACCAACTCCTGTGGCCAGACCAACAATAGCGATTTCTCTAACACCAGAAGAGGCACGGGAAACTGTGCCAAATATTCAAGAACATTTTGGGCACATGATTCACTTATGTATGCACTGTCGTGCATTATTAGCTTGTGGCAACATGAGCATCAATGCTATAAACCTGGCGTATGAACACCATGATTGCCCTAACCGCCCCCAGTAATTTTTTTTTTGCTCCTGTTGAGCCCTTTTCAACGCCTGTTTTTTGTTGTTTCCCCCCCCAAAAAAAACCAAAAAAAATATAAAATCGTTCAAAAAATACAAAAAAAACAAAAAATGTTCAAAAAATAAAAAAAAATATAAAACAACAAAAATATAAAAAAAAAAGTTCTTTTCAGAACTACCTTCCCTTTCAAAAAAAATTGCTAGAATGTTTAGCACTCTGGCAAGCTCTATTTCTTTTGGTTCGCTCCCGGGTTAGCTTCCCGGTACGCGGACCGGGAGCTAACCCCAAAAATTAAAAAAAAAAAAAAAAGAGTAAGTATAAGGAAAGTAAACAGAGAGTAATGTTAAAAGAAAGACAGCTATAGGGAGTAAAGAAGAGATACTGTTTAATAGATCTATTTACCGAAGAAAAGACGGAAGAGGGTATAATTGTGAAAAACAAAATAGATAACGAAGTGAAAGAAAAAAAAAGAGAGTATAACATTAACAAAGAAGAGTTTCTTGGAGAATGTGAGTGAATGTTCAAAATAAGATTAAAACATGAGGAATAACAGAGAGAAAAAATAGAAAACAGAAAACAAAAAATAACAGAAAAAGATTAATTGAAACAGCAAAGAAATGTAAGTAACATAGAGCCATATCATCAACATAGGCAATAAAAGTTTTGCAGCTTTTATTGGCAGAAATGTGTCGCTAAAGCTGCTTTTAGCGGCAGAAAACTGCCGCTAAAACCACTTTTGCACCAGTTTTCTGCCAATAAAAAGAGCAATAATTTTATTGGCTGTGTTCATAATATGCCCCTACACTACACTACACAGAGAAAGCATAATGAACAAGTAGTGATAGAGTGATCAGTCAAAGACACTAAGAGTAATAGAGACGGATTGAGTGAACAAGAGTGAGGAACTATGAGAAGAGAGGGACTGAGAAAAAGAGTGGAAGGAGTTGAGTAAGTAGGTAATAGGGAAAGGAATGAGGGAAGTAGCAAAGGCAGGAAACTGAGGGTTAAAGAAATGAAGCAGTGGAACTAATAGTAGTTAAATGTGATAGAAATGTAACGAAAAGAGTACAAAATATTTACCTTATAATTGTCGTTAAATTACTCACTTTTTGTTTTTATACTTTCAATCTGTGAAAGAGAGAAAAAACATTTGAAAAATATTAAAACATGTATTTAAAAATTAGAAAAGACAAGGGAAAAGATTGAAGGACAAACAGTTTTTCAACAACTTTGACACTTACAGAAGCTTCTGCTTCTCCAGGCCCCCTACACAGTCCTAAAGATATACATTTTAAACTAACAGTATCTTGATGCAGATGAAGTGAGGCCTATCTTAAAACATGGTGCATCTTTTGCATTGCTGTTGTTTCAGAAAAGTGTCGCAAGACACTAAAATTTTAAATAATTGCTTCAGGATGCCAATAAGATGTCTACTATCCAGAGGTTTGTTTGAGGTGAGGCCTACTCAGGGTTGCAGATGAGATTTACACTTGTTGAAGAGTACAGAGGAGATAATACATGTGAAGGTCTACCAATGAAGTGAGTCATGTCCACTGCACTCTTCAACAAAGTCCAAACCTCCTATGTTTCCCTGGACAGACCTAAACTTGATCTGCACAATGTGATTCGTAATGATAGGAAACACAGGTGATGTAATTGAAATACGTGCAATTTATTTTGCTCATTTCACAATCACATAACTTGTGTTTCCTTTGCTTAGGTATCTCATTGTGCAGATGTAGTCTAGCATATGAAAGAATACGCAGAAGTGCAGCACTGCATGCAACAACTTTGACACTTACAGAAGCCTCACCTTCTCCATGCCTCCTACACAGTTCTACATATACATCATAAATGCAAACAGTACAGAATTAATTATACATGTTAAATGGTTTATTTTTGCTGTTCTCAGAATGTATCAAAATTCACTAAAAACAGTGACTTGAAGGTATTCATCATATAACAGCGGGGAAAAAAAAACACAATCAAAATGATTGTGTTTAAAAAACCCATACAACATAAGAAATCAAAATTCAGAACTCCTTAAAGTTAACTTACTTTCCATGACGTCCAAGGATGTCCTATGAACAGCTTACACTCTTTTGTGCTGTTATTACTGTCAGCCCGCCACTTTCTGAAAGAAAATCTCCATCGTTTTTAAAAACACGTTACATGCAATAAATGACTTCTTGCTCTCTACCACAAGTTTCCACAAGGCCAAATCTGGTCAGAGCCATTTATAACTCTTGGATTTCTTGTAAGCCAATCCCGTCATTTGGCATTTCCGCAACTTTCAGAATTAAAATGTTGAAGATCATTTTCACAATCCTGGAATAGTAATATCTTCCCCTTCTTGCTCAGTCATGTTCTACATTTCCTATGACACTGATACTGCTTACTATGAAGCAGGCTTACACTACCTCTATGACTACTACAATTATTTAATTCTCTACATCACTTTTAATCACAAAGCAATGTAAAACAGTAGACAGCATTGCAGACTTACATTCCCTCTACTCCATGTTTTGATTGGCTGCTTCAATTAGCTTATAAAAAGAAACAGTTTTTCTGAACTCATTCAAAGTGCACGTATTTCTCCATGACGTCCAGTCCTATGGTTAATAGTTATGTCTCTGAACTACACTTATCCTCAAGGCCAAATTGTGTAGGAGCCATTAGAACTTCTTGAAATTCCACAGAGCACATCCCGAGATTATTTCCCTAAAATTTTGGTTTTAAAAACACCAGGTAAGAGTTTTTAAGGTCATACGGCAATTTTTTTTTGAAAATTAAAACAGAATCATTGCAGAATGACCAGCCATTTCTAGACTTTAAATAAGCTGTGTAATGTCCTGATGTTATTGAAGGGCCGTCATGATATGTAATTGCTGCAGTTACAAAAGTCCTTCCTGATATTGACAACTGCGAAGCTACAAAATTTTTAATTAAAGTTGTCAATTTTGTTCCATCAGGCCTACATCGTTGGAACATTAAAATGACATACTGGCCATATGTTCGTATAAATAATGTGGACATCATTTCAGATTTACATTGGCTACACTCCATGTTGTGATCAGCTGCTTTTACTAGCTTATTAAAAGAGACTGATTTACTGTCTGGCAAAGTTAAATATATAAATCTTTCTGAGTCTACACTAGTAGTACTTGATACCATACAGTTCTCGCAGTCATGCTGCCATTGATAAGAAAGCCCAAACAGCTGATCTACATCTACACCTTCAGCATGTAATACATCAAGCATATACATTAAAAACTCCTGACAATCTTGCTGAATATTTTGAGAGAATTGTGTTTGGCCTGAACATCTGTCTAACAGATTTCGAATTTCAGACACACTTTCTATGTTTCTTCTATCAGTGCTACATTTCTCTAACACAGAATTTAACAAACTGCAAAATCTTTGATCAGAATTGACCACAATCTCTTCTTTTACATTTTCTAGAGAAAACAAAACATTAACCACTACATTAGCATAGCAGTTGACACCAGAACTGTTTTCAAACTGAAAACCAACAACATCTTCAACAGAATCCTTTTTGTTTCTGCTTGTAATTTTAGGTTCATCGACTTTTCGTATTTTTGCTACAACCTCCCCAGTATTGGTCACATTTCTTCGTTTCCGGCCTACCACACGTTTCTCAAACAAAGGATACTGAGGCAAATGTGGCGCATACTCTCTTCTTAACCTATTGTATTCCTTAACACAATCTAGATCAGCACAAATGTTTGTGACATCACACTCAATCAAGTACAATCCCGATAAAGTTCTAACTCGTGACAATGCCACATATGCCATACCCTCCTTGAACACAGAACTGCCAATATTCACCAATGCACTGTCTACACTTAAACCTTGCGATTTATGAATTGTCACCGCATATGCCAAGCAAACAGGAAACTGCTTACGGCGAACATATAAGTCTTTTACAAGCAAAAATCTAGCAGAACAACGACCAATTAGCTGTACTTCCTCAATGCCATCAAATTTAATTTTTAAAAATTCAATTCCATCTCTATTTCTGTATTTCACAAAATCAACAACATTACCCATTGATCCATTTACCAGACCTCTTTCAACATGTAAATTCCTTCTTAAAATTATACGGCAGTTCAAGCACACATTCAGAGTCTTTTCAAAACCTGCAGTTTTAGATATACTCTTCTCTAATGAATCCAATTTTGTTTTCAGATTCTCAGACAAAATAATTGTTGATCCCATATGCTCTACTCTATCAATAGCTTCCAGTTTCACAATCTCTTGCTTTTCTAAATGCAACATTTTGTTGTTAAATTTGGCACATTCTGCAAGAGTTGGCATCAAACATATTCCAGATTTCTTCTCAGTAATTTTCTGAAAAATATTCTCAGGCACAACATCTTGTTCTGGATATAAATTTGACAGTAATCGTGCATGTAAAGCTTCTTTCCCATGCTCGGTCACTTTTCCAATTCTAACATCTTGTAGAATAGTCTTGTAAACTTCATCCTTCGCCTGACGCATATTTTCATGCAGTTCAGCATAATTGAAGTTTAACCATATATTGACTTTGCCAATGCTGCCTAGGCACTTCCTGGTATCTTCATGCGTGAGCATTTTGAACACAGGTTGCCCTTTCACTGGTGTCAGCTGCAGAAGATCTCCGAAAACAATGATGTGTTTGCCACCAAATAACACATCATACTCTGTTTTGAGAACTTCTTGCATCCTCAAATGCACAAAGGCAAGCATGACATTGGAAACCATGCTTACTTCGTCAATGATAAGAAGTTTCATTTTCCTCAAGATTCTTGAAACTTCAAAACAAGCATCTCCAGATAGCTTGTGATATTGTAATTTGTTGTCATGCTCCACTGGCAGCATCAGTAAACGAAGTAAAGTAATCCCTTTAATATTATGTGCTGCCAGTCCAGTTGGAGCGGTGACAACACAAGACAGCGATGACTCTGTCCTTTCCTGCAAATAGCATGAAATTGCTTTAATGAGGAAACTTTTTCCAGTTCCCGCTTCTCCACTCACGTACAGTCGGACAGGCTTCAACGACGTACATGAGCACTCTTTCTTATCATGACTTAATCCATGATCAATTTGCATGGTAACTTCGTCATATATTTTCCTCTGCTCAACGTTGAGTTGTCTTTCCAACTCTTCTAAGTTAACCGCATCCTCTTGAGCATGTGCCATGGCTCTTTCCACTTCATTCATAGCAGTGGCAGCTTCATTTTCAATAACAGGTCCTCCTAGTGGATCCTGACTCAATGAAGCAGAACTCTGACTGTCCTGAGAACTGTCTCTGGCAATCTCGGCTGCAATCGTTGCTTCCTGCTCAATTTCCGCATTTAACATTTCTACATATTTGGGAAAAGCAGGACATTCTATGGTCTCCTTGGCGGCATTGAAAGAGTCTTCGTAACAGAGGAAATCTCCAAGCAGTTCCTCTTCTGCACGCCAAGGCTTGAAAAGTTGCAAAAGTGCTAAATAGAAAAACTCCTTTTTTTCAGGAGATTCGCCACTCAATTTTCGATGGTTTACCAAGTGGCATTTTCTTTGCTTGACCAGACATCCCTCACTTCCTATTACAGCATACACTCCTTTCTCAGTATCTTCTTTGATGTTCCTCTTGAATATGTAATTTTGAAGAACCTCATACAGACAAACATTCTCGAGGTGAATGCTTCGATTTGGATAATATGTATCCAACATGTTGGTCTTCAAAATGTCGGTACTGTTTGGCTCCTTTTCCGCCAAATACTCAATTTCCCGCACAGGTTTGAGAACTCGATTACGCGTTGCAGCAAGACCAAGACTCGCCCAAACGATACTCCTGGACTTGGCATAGAGACTTGCTGAAGACAACCGGTCAGAACATTCGTACGCTCCGATTTCTCGATGCGACAACATCTTCAGACTGAAACTGTACAACTTCTTGCTGAGGCTCTTTTCATGGGAAATGTCCTCCCACATATCCTTCAATTCTGTCTTCTCTTTTTTGGTGATGTAAGACGTCACATACCGAGCCACAGCCATACAGTTATCAGCCACAAACTGTATATCCATGTTAGCATTCCACATGGACAAAATCACCGGGTTGTAGTCGTTGATGTACTTGGACTCTTCGTTCCTCTTCAAATTGTAAGTGTTTTTAGGTGATTTCTTCATGACATTGTGTCGCAGCGAAGACATCAAACTGTTTACTCTTCCTTTAGAAATCACCAGTCGTGGAAAGCCGAAACGACATTTAGTGTAGAACTTGTCCTTGTTTCGGAATTTACGACGGCAGTACTTTCCACATCGATGGCTTTGGAAACGCAGAACTTTTTATCTTAGCCTTTTCTTCTCCTTTGCGTTTGGAACAGCACATGTAGAATACTGTTGGATGAAACTCATCACTGAGTCTTCTGGATCCGTTCCAAATTTAGGTGCATCCTTGATCCACAGCAACATATGTATATGAGGAGCACCTCTTGCTTGGTACTCCTTTCTCCAGAAGAAATCCAACACCTCTCCAAGAGGTGGATTCTTCTTATTCATGATGAAAGACATCATAGCTTCAAATCTATGATTGAAGTACCTACATACATTGACTGGATCCAAAGAGCACAGTTCTCCGGGTGTCTTGAATTCGATGTTATGTACGTTAGCATTTGCCTCTCCTAGAAATTCAAGTAAGTCTTCCCAGCCATACTCGGCACAGCTCAGAGTGAGGAACCATGTGGGAGTACCTAAGTTCCTCAGCATACATTTTAAATCACCATGACGACGGTACCAGTACTCATTAGTACCACGCTGACACGCCATGAGATTAATCAGGTGAGAATCCAAAATACTGTCTTGGACATTGACTTTATCCATAAAGTCACTTGCCGATATGTTTTGCATGTGTATACCACTTTTCAAGATGTGGTTCACTGCATATGACAGTCCAGACAGATCGCTTTCAAACAGGAGATGAAACAAATAAGGAATGCATTGTCGAAACCTAGCATCTCCTGCATACAATCGCAAAGTCCGGTATTCAGAAGCAGGAATTTGATGAGGTCGCTCATCATATCTTCCTCCCTGACCTGTTGGAAAAAGCTGTGGGAAACACCGAGCTTCCAAACTTTCCTCCCAAACACTAATGGGACTCCCTTTGGCTTGTTTCATTTGAAACAACTCAATAGCATTCCCCATGACTTCCTTGGAATGCAAAGGATGAACACTATAATGTTCATATATTTCTTCACTAGTAGAGGGTTCTACTTTCTCAATTTGACCAGCACACAAATCGCTATCCTCTTCCTCACTTACTTCCTCTTCTGCAACATATACATTCTTATAGTATTTATTATTTTTTTTCAAATACAATGTTGCCTTTTTAACTTTCCTAACATCTACTAAATCTTGCCATATTTTCTTATTCTTTGTCGGAACCCCATTAACTAAGATAACCAGAGGTTCCTCTTCCACTTTTTCTACTCCAATTGTGTTAATGTTTACCTTCAAATCTAGAGGCAAATAAACAACTCTTCCCTTTAATCCTCTCTGTAAATCTGATGGAGGCAATTTCCCTGTCTTTGGCTCCATTCTTACAATAGCCTGAAAGGGATGGATACTTTGAATCAAAATAGATTCATAAGTATTTAAATCCTTCAATTCAGAAGGAATCTCAACCAATTCCAGATTATTATGAACTGCTCTAGCAGGCATCTGGTTTTGATTTAATTTGCAACAACAATAACTACACACACGTTGATCCAATCCCAAATCAAAACAATTTTCTACCATCAAGTATGTTGCGAAATCCTTCCATTCACTATTATTTTCCCTTTCACTTTTTGCATATAAATCCACTAACTTAGTCTGATTCTTATAATAAGTGCGTCGACAACACACACAAGTGAAATTAGGCCTCTCACTTGATTTCACCTCAAACGTCGCAAATTCCCTCTGGAAATTATCTGTACTGGAAACCTGTACACTATCTTCCACATGACCCTCTTCTTCTTGCTCAATTTCAACATTCTCCTCTTTACTTCCAAAGTAACAAAACTCAATTTCTTCACATATATTCTTCACATCTATTTCAGAACCATGCAAAAGAGCAGCGCATAATTGTTTAAGCATAATTGCTGGACTCTTAGCATAATACAACATTCTAACTAATTTCCTCACTTTATTATGATGCACTGCTAGCATCCTGAAATGATGAAAAAC
Organism: Lissotriton helveticus; assembly: GCF_964261635.1. Taxonomy (NCBI): domain Eukaryota; kingdom Metazoa; phylum Chordata; class Amphibia; order Caudata; family Salamandridae; genus Lissotriton; species Lissotriton helveticus. The sequence continues at coordinate 532,550,753 of NC_136065.1, forward strand.
ACTCTGGCATACTCTCCTGGAAAGACAAGCCAGTGAATGACCATGCAAACCTGTCACTTCTCTTACTCTGCAAGGATCTAATTCTTGCAACAACCTTATTTTCTGCTTCAAACTTTTCTTATTAAATGACCGTACAAAATCACAAAGCAAATTGATGGAATCCTGTCGCACACTGCAAATACTACTACACTTCCAGGTGTACACAGGACCCTTAGCACGTCTTCCTAAAACCTCATTACCTAACACCTACACCTCTTCTGCCTCTGTTGTCACAAGTTTTTCTTTTTCAACTGGACAACCATCTTTCACTTCATAAGCACGACCACTGGTGTCAACTGCATGCACCAAATCATTATCCTGGAAATAACTCTCCTCATTAAAAAATGCCTCACAGCTTGAACTATGCATCCATTCTCCAGAAAAAACTTCAAAAAAATTACTACGATTAACTATTCTCTTCCATCTACTATTTCTTTTGAAATCATAAATTGCCTTGTTTAGCTTCCTAATTCTATTGATTATCAAAATAAATAACTTACGTTTAATTTCAAATGCCTGATCAATAACTTTCTCAACTTTTTTTTTGTCTTATAAAAAACCAGTTTCTGTTGACCTTTCTTAATATTTTTTAACAAATTGCCAATTATCCTGTTGCGGAACATTCGTTTACGAATCTCCCTAAACTGTTGTTTCCCTCTACTATCTCTTGCTCTAGCAGTAACATTTTTGATTGGCCTTTCCTTTCCATTTGAATTCCTTCTCGTTTTATGGACTGAAACATTTTCTGTAGTAATATTTTTTTTACTACACATATTTCTTATGAAATATTTTGTGCTCTTACCCGGTGCTTTCTTCGTGACTTGACAAATCTTTTTGTTAGAGGACTGCTGCTTATTTTCTTTCACCTGCTGTCTTTGACGTTTTGCAGCCTTTCTCTGTCTTTCTATTGTTGGCATGGTGAAATCTTGAAATGATCTGCAGTTGAATCTGTGGTAAAATATAATAAAAAATGTTATTAACCATTATTACCAAACAGTAAAACAATAACAGTGATCAAAAACTTAACACACTACTTGACATTTTAAATAGAAGATTTTTTAGTCCTTGCAAATTTACAATACAGAAATAGCAGAAAAGAAATGACATTTATATTTATGTTACCTGTGCTATTTTATATGTGAATCTGATCTAATTTTATGAGCATATTTTAATATTTTATTGAAGACACTACACATAACCTGCTTTTGAAGGTGTCTTTATTTTTAAATTAAACGGTTTACCTTTTTACTTTTTATTAATTATAAATTTTAAAAATAAATGTTTATATTTCCATAGGCTCAAGCAGGTCAGCTTCCCATCCTATGTCATATAATTCGGACAAATCTGCATCCTCATCACGCTCTTCTTCATCCTCAGGATTTAAATCATCCAAGGGATCAACATCCACTGATGTTTCAATTACAAGTTCAATGATGAGGTCAAAATCAACTGATTGCAGATTGTCGCTCATGTTGAGGTTGTCTTTATCTTTAAAGAAAGATAACAACAATGAGATGTTGCAGAGTAAGAGACAAATCTCAGAGATTATAATAGTAAAATTGTTTAACAAGAGTAATATTTTGCAGCTATTATTTAGCCATGTCCAGCAATGCTGAGCAGGTGAAGACTATGTCTAAATTTTCAGTGAACAGAACTCATCTCTTCTTAACCTTGGATAAGCCTCACCGACTCTGTGTGTCCTGCACATACTTAAATGTAAAGGGGCAGATTTATGTTAAATGGCACATCACCAGGCATGCACCAGTTAACGTGCACCACTACTCTGCCACCCATGGTGTGCCGTATTTACAATCAGATAGGAGAAAGCTTCGTCAAAACCCTTCGCCTGCTTTAAGCAGGCATAGGTCTTGACGCAACATTGTGGAGATGGGGCACCCCTGAGCCTTGCTTGAGCTGCATCGCACTTGCGATACAACTCCAGCAATCACTACCTTTACAGCACAGATACGTCACGCATCTGTGCCATTTTTGCCCCATGATGCCCCGCGTTCTAAATGCAGCACACCATGGGTGGCGGAACAGCGGCGCAGGATGACTGACACATCCCTGGTGATGCACCAGTCATCATAAATCTATCCCTAAGCTTCTTATCTTGTTACAGATGAACCGCCATATGTAGCATGAAACTATTTTGCATTTCCTAAATAGCGAATTTTAAGGAATAAATAGCAATTCTTTACCATTCCTAATTTGCAATGAGCAAATTGCTAATTGCAAGTTACCCATTCATTTCCATGGGCTAGGAGGCTCATAGGAATGAAGGTTTAATTTGCGATTAGCAATTTGCTCATCACAAATTAGGAATTTTTCCAAGGGTGCAGGGGTGTCTCAAGAACACCCTGCTGCACCCCTGAAAAAGAAATTTGGGGGCATATGGCACACATACATGCCCTAAGGGCATGTGTTGGCGTCATATGGCACCTTTTGTTTTTTTGAAAAAAAGCTTTTTGAAAAGAATTCACAAATTACCACCAATTTACCACAATAGTTTCCAAATCCTTAATGTCATTTTTTACATATTTTTTGTTTGATACATTGCATTTAAGTAGTCACAACACTTGCAAATCCTTCAGTGCAATTGCAAAATAAGGAATAGCAAATTTTGCTACTCCTTATTTTGCATCAAACTTGTTTGATACATACCATTTGTCTAATTAACATTCGCAAAGGCCGAAATTCGTAGAATTTTGATCTTTGCGAATGCTAATTAGCTTGATACATATGGCCCCAAGTGAGGCCTGTCTTGCGACATGGTGCATCTTTTGCATCACTGCTGCATCGGTTTCATGTGGTACGTTTTTTTTACACCATGACATATCTGCCTAAATGCATCAATTTGTAATGTTGTCGCCTCATAGCAAATCTTTTGCACCGCCGCTGCATCATAAAAGTGACGCACAGTGGCACAAAAGAGGCATACACCTATCATAAATCTGTCCCTAGCATTTTAAATGATTAATCCAGGATGACGATAAGGTGTGGCCTATCCAGAGGTTTGTTTAAGGTGAGGCCTACTCAGGATTGCAGATTAAAGTTACGCTTGATGAAGAATACAGAGGAGATAATACGTGTAAAGGCCTACCAATGAAGTAAGTAATGTGCACTTTATTGCGCCAGTCATCATAAATGTATCCCTAAGCTTCTTATCTTGTTACAGATGAACCACCATATGTACCATCAAACTATTTTGCATTTCCTAAATAGCAAATTTTAAGGAATAAATAGCAATTCTTTACCATTCCTAATTTGGAATGAGCAAATTGCTAATTGCAAATTAGCACCGCCGCTGCATCATAAAAGTGACGCACAGTGGCACAAAAGAGGCATACACCTATCATAAATCTGTCCCTAGCATTTTAAATGATTAATCCAGGATGACAATAAGGTGTGGCCTATCCAAAGGTTTGTTTAAGGTGAGGCCTACTCAGGATTGCAGATTAAAGTTACGCTTGATGAAGAATACAGAGGAGATAATACATGTAAAGGCCTACCAATGAAGTAAGTAATGTGCACTTTATTGCGCCAGTCATCATAAATGTATCCCTAAGCTTCTTATCTTGTTACAGATGAACCACCATATGTACCATCAAACTATTTTGCATTTCCTAAATAGCAAATTTTAAGGAATAAATAGCAATTCTTTACCATTTCTAATTTGCAATGAGCAAATTGCTAATTGCAAATTAGCACCGCCGCTGCATCATAAAAGTGACGCACAGTGGCACAAAAGAGGCATACACCTATCATAAATCTGTCCCTAGCATTTTAAATGATTAATCCAGGATGACAATAAGGTGTGGCCTATCCAAAGGTTTGTTTAAGGTGAGGCCTACTCAGGATTGCAGATTAAAGTTACGCTTGATGAAGAATACAGAGGAGATAATACATGTAAAGGCCTACCAATGAAGTAAGTAATGTCCACTTTATTGCGCCAGTCATCATAAATGTATCCCTAAGCTTCTTATCTTGTTACAGATGAACCACCATATGTACCATCAAACTATTTTGCATTTCCTAAATAGCAAATTTTAAGGAATAAATAGCAATTCTTTACCATTCCTAATTTGCAATGAGCAAATTGCTAATTGCAAGTTACCCATTCACTTCCATGGGCTAGGAGGCTCATAGGAATGAAGGTTGCAATTTGCGATTAGCAATTAGCTCATCACAAAATAGGAATTTTTTCAAGCGTGCAGGGGTATCTCAAGAACACCCTGCTACACCCCTGAAAAAGAAATTTGGGGGCATATGGCACACATACATGCCCTAAGGACATGTATAGGCGTCATATGGCACCTTTTGTTTTTTGGAAAAAAAATGCTTTTTGAAAAGAATTCGCAAATTACCACAAACAAGAAGTTGGTGGTAGTTTCCAAATCCTTAATATCATTTTTTACATATTTTTTGTTTGATACATTGCATTTAAGGAATCGCAAAATTTGCAAATCCTTCAGTGCAATCACAAAATAAGGAATAGCAAATTTAAGAATTAAGGACATTTTAAGTAATTTCCACATGTGCAGTGTTTTCAAATTATGATTTGAAAATCGTTTTTGGGGAAAAGTAATGGTTTGCAAATTTATGACAAGGACATAATGGTGTATGCTTCTCTATAAGGCATTTCAGTGTCTCTGATGTCATTTTTCCCATATTACATTATAAGACCTTTCCCCATAGAGCACATTCCTTGTAAATATGCTCCCACCTGTGCATGGTGAATTTAGATTTTGACTGTTTGAGTCACATAGCCATGTTAAAAGTCACCCCAAAAAATTGCAAACGCTTTAAAAAAACACATTCATGTGTCTTAAGGACATTTTAAGTCATTTCCCCGTGGACAGTGTTTTGTAAGTGGCGCAAAAGAGGCATACACCTATCATAAATCTGTCCCTAGCATTTTAAATGATTAATTCAGGATGACGATAAGGTGTGGCCTATCCAGAGGTTTGTTTAAGGTGAGGCCTACTCAGGATTGCAGATTAAAGTTACGCTTGATGAAGAATACAGAGGACATAATACATGTAAAGCTCTACCAATGAAGTAAGTGATGTCCACTTCATTGCGCCAGTCATCATAAATGTATCCCTAAGCTTCTTATCTTGTTAGACATCAACCGCCATATGTATCATATAACTATTTTGCATTTCCAAAATAGCGAATTTTAAGGAATAAATAGCGATTCTTTACCATTCCTAATTTGCGATGAGCAAATTGCTAATTGCAAATTACCCATTCATTTCCATGGAGCAGGAGGCCCATAGGAATGAAGGTGCAATTTGCGATTAGCAATTAGCTCATCGCAAATTAGGAATTTTTCCAAAGGTGCAGGGGTGTCTCAAGAACACCCTGCTGCACCCCTGAAAACGAAATTTGTGGGCATATGGCGCAATAAATTTTAACAACATTCCTTTACCTCAAAAACGATTTTCAATTCATAATTTGAAAACACTGCCCACAGGGAAATTACTTAAAATGTCCTTAAGACACATGAAAGTGTTTTTTTATTGCCTTTCCAGCATGGTTGGGTTACTTTTAACATGGCTATGTAACACAAACATTTAAAATCTAAATTTCCCATGCACAGGTCGGAGCATATTTACAAGCAACTTGCGCCACAGAGAAAGGTCTTACATTAAAATGGGAAAAATAACATCAGGGACAGTCAATTGCCGTATAAAGAAGCATACACCATTATGTCCTTGTCATAAATTTAAAAACAATTCCTTTTCCCCAAAAACGATTTTCAAATCATAATTTCAAAACACTGCACATGGGAAAATTACTTAAAATGTCCTTAAGACACATAAAAGCGTTTTTTGATTGCCTTTGCAGCATGTTTGTATCACTTTTAACATGGCTATGTAACACAAACATTCAAAATCTAAATTTTCCATGCACATGTGGGATCATATTTACAAGCAATTTGCGCCACATAATTCATAATTTTCTCCTTAAAGCACACTATTCTCTATCTAAATTAAAGAAATATTTTCTCACCTTAGCAAATACTTTGAGTTTGAAAACAGTCTCTGAAACACACCAATTTGTCTTCAGCAGAGCAAAAGGTATGCACTCCAGAGTCTGCAGCTATCAAAAGCACAGAAATGCTGTAATTCTTCACACATATCTCTCATGTCACCCAATCAAAACTCTTCCCTCACTTTTTTTCAAATGAAAACCCTTCCCCCCTCTGCCATTTCATGCCTTTTCTGCATGGCAACCACCTCTTGGAAGACTTCTGGTGTTTGCAAGTTCACACAACTTTGTTGCAATTGAACTCTGAACTCTCAGTGCACCTGCATATCCAGTGCATTCTTTCATTTAATGATTTTTTATTGACCATTCAAAATACATCTTTCAAAGAACACATCCGTGCACCCTAACTTTCTGTTTTCAGCAATCAAAATCCACCAATCACTGTTACTGCTTCATGAACACAGAAACTCCACAGTTTTTTTCATTTTAAACTCTCATTTTTTCAACTACCATTTCATTGCCACACTTCATCTGACTGCAGGAGAACCTTCTCTCACCATGTTTTCTGTCTGGATTGTTGGACATAGTTATATTCACTGGGCTCAAAGGTACGTTGAAAACAGGAAATTACCTAACCTCAATTTACAAGATGTGGAAATTAAGTGGTTTGGCCACAGAGGATTAAAATGTCACCAATTGATACCATTGGTGAAAACCTTTATGCATTTGTCCAAACCTGACCTGTTAATTGTGCACTGTGGAGGTAATGACTTGGGCACTTTGACTGGTGTAGGTCTGGAAATGCTTTTAAAGGACACCTTTGAGCAATTAATGGCACTTTTTCCTCAGACTGCCTTGGTATATTCAAATATATGCCAAAGACAGAAATGGAGGTGGTCAAACCAATTTTGTCCACAAATTGAGAAGTCGAGGAAGCATGTAAACAAATCTGTTTCAGCTTACATGAGAGACCATGGAATGGGCTCCCTGTACAACAATAACTTGCGTTACTACATGCAAGATATCTACAGAGGAGATGGAGTTCACTTCTCAGATGAGGGCAACAGAATTTTCACTCTGAATTTAAGAATGTGCATTGGTACCTACTTATAAGTACCTAAATGTACCATAAACCCAAAAGCTCTTCTCAGAGCTACCCTACATCTGATCACTCACAATTATTATTTTACTCTAACATTTTTCACTAATTTTCAACAAAGTACGCTCCCTGGGGCGCTACCCGGTACGCGAACCGGGAGCTAACCTCGCGAAATTTTTTAAAAAAATGTTTTTTTTTCGCACATATGGGCCTCCTCAGCCACCCTCACAAAACCTAGGGGGTCAAGATAAGTCTACCGTGCCCCCTTCTACCCATTCTGAACATTATTTGCCCTCCATCTTGTATCTTAATTCGACCGAAACACAAAATGGTGGACTCCCGTTACGCTTAAGGTTCGCGAACCGGGGCGCTCAACGGTTCGCGTACCGGGTCGCTCCCTGGGAAGCGCACCATCAAAAAAGGTGGGAAAGTAGTTCACAGAAAAGCCACTGGAGACAATTTCACCAAATATAGACTAGCTCATACTACATACCAATCCCTACCATTTTCACAAATTTGATTGGAATTCCATTTAGCCATTTAGCCTGTAGACCTCTCTAAATACCGTGAGGTAAATTACTTCACAAAACACATCTGAAGTGTTGGAATTGACAACCAATGAAAATGTTACTTTCATTTTCTACTTTTTTTACCTGACATTTGATTGGTTATATACCTGAATATATATAAAGGAAGAGAAGAAAACACAGCCATTTTGACTACTACTTCTTGGTGTACATTTCAATAGGATTTTCACTAATTCCTTCAACTTCTATCTAAAGGTAAGTTTTTATTTTTAAAACTGAAGTATATTGTGCACTATAAGTTAATATGGTAAACTTTTTCTGATAGTTATATACTATCCCTCTGTAGTAGTTATAGATTTAGATAGACTTCTCTGTTATAGTTATGGATGGAGTTAGGCTTCTCTTGTATAATTATGAATTTACTTACGTTAAATCACATACACTTTTTTATATTCCTACTTCCACTCTGATACTATACACTGCCCAAAGATAAATTCACTGAAAAAAATGCCTATCTAAAATTATTCCCAACATTGCCCTATCTCTACTAATATATATTTTTTTAATCCAAATTTCAGGCAAAATGGAAGGCGAAAACCAAGTTTCTTTTGAAATGGACCTGCAAGAGAGCAGCCAAGAATTGATTGATACAATTGATCAAATTGACATTGAATTTTTCGATGAAACTTGGGACAATGAACTACTGCAATGTGTACAAGCAGTAGATAACCTCCTTGCAAATGAGGACATTTTACACCCTCAGAGACTACAATGTATATTCCATGATAATTATGAAATTTCTGACAATGAAATGTTAGAAAGTTTAATAAATTATGAAACACAATCACAATAAAAAAAAATGCTTAAAAAATAAAGAAAATAAAAAATAATCAACAAAACCAACAATCAATTAACATACAGCATTTGAAAAGTCTATCATTCATTTTTCATTGCAGTACGCTGCCCAGAACGCTTCCCGGTTCGCGGACCGGGCGCTCCCCACGCAAAAAAACAATTTATTTTTTATTTTTTGTGCCCCGCGGGGCCCTTTTAAAGCCTCCACATTAAACCTAGGGGGTCAGGGAGGATCTACTATGCCCCCTTATGGTCATTTGCCCCTTCGCTTTGGCCTCCTCTTGTCTCTCGATCCTACCGAGAGACAAGATGGCGGCCGCTCCGGACTGTTTAGAATGTTGACAGACACTGGAGAGCCAATCAGCTTCGCTACGCGAAGTTCTGGTACGCGCCCCGGTCCGCGAACCGGGGCGCTGCCCGGAGCGCGCTTACAGATATATATCTTTTTTTAAACGTTAATTTCTCAAAATCCACTGGAGCACATATATTGAGACCTACAAAAGGCACATCGGGCTACCAGTCCCTACAATTTTGCCAAGTTTCGTGCAAATCCATTCAGCCGTTCGGCCTAAAAGTGAGGCCAACCGCCCTATGGAAAACTCAATGTTAAAAACACGTTTTGGGACCCCCCTTTTTTCTCGGCCCCCCCTTGACGAACCCCCCCAAATTTCCAGGGGCTGCTCAGAAACAAAATGTTCCATTTTCCAGAAAATGTCAGCCAATTCCGTCCACAAACGCCAAAGTTATTAGACATAGAATTTTCAAAAATCCCATAGGGAAAAAATCCTAACTATATATACCTACTGGCGACCGCCAGTAGGTAATATATATATCTTTACACGCGAGCGCACATATATATATATATATATATATATGTATGTCTCTATCAGTTTCTATCATGAAAGTCACAGTCTGTATTTTTGAACTCTGATCTTTTTACAGTTTTCGATATCATATATTAGTATTTGTTCTGCTGAAATTTGAATGTATGAATTATAGGTGGATGCGCAAGTCACTGTAACAGTAAAATGGATTTCTCTGCATTTGGTACTTTTTCCTTAGCACTTTGTGGGGTAAGACAGCTTTAACATATTGCACATATTCTGAATTTAGAGTCTCCTATGAGTATGAATCAAGGGGGCAGGAACATGACACTTTAACTGCTAATTGGATTTCTTTGCATTAGGCACTTTACCTTTTTTTACTTTTATGTGGTCAGATGGCTCTAAGATATTGTATATCAAAAAAGAGAGTACGCAGTTCCCCAGTTTTAAAATTAGACAGATGAAACCTAGTGAGTGAAGGCACACAAGGAGGGGGATCCACCTTGTTGGTATTAGAGTCCTCACACACCCAGCAAGCTAGGTGTCATGCTTCATCATATGAGCTCGCTCCTCGTCGGGTCGGCGGTGCAATGGGCTCTTTAGCAGGGATCTTTTGTTCTTGCTGTATGGTGCTGTGGGTGTGAGGGCCCTAGAGAAGGAAGTGAGTGGTGTAGATGTGTGTAGGTGGTTAAAAAAGGCTGGGTTGTCCAAAACAGAACTTTATTAAAGTGGTAACCCACCTTACTAAAAACAAAAAGAGTGGCTGCTCTCTGGCTTAAGGGTCCAGAAAAGCAGTGTCCTACTTTATATCAATGGTCGACATGTTTAATGCAGATATGTTCAAAATGATACAGTGCACTTCTTCAAGGCCAAATAAGACTATCTACACTATTAAGGAAGGGTGAGTAGTGTCCACACCGTATTGATCAATGTGCGAGCATGAAGTCCTGCAAAGGCTGATGGAACCTGGAGGGGATGACAAAAAACACAAAACAATGTTGTCATCCGGTACATACTCACTAGGTGTGATTCAACTGTCAGTGAGGAGAGACGGATGAACGGCCCCAGTTCAGGTTCATACTTGCTTTCCTGCTCGGACCCTGCATTAGCAACAGGGGCGCTTTTCCTTTTTGAATAGTACACGCATTAAACAAGCAAAGAGTTTTGATGATTAGTCATACCCACGCTTAATTAAAAAACACTAGTTTATTTTAAACCACACCGTTGGTTTTCTCTACCAGGGTCAGGCCCTGAGAATCTGTAGGGGCCATGGCACCCTTACGGTCCTAGTTCAGGGCCCCAACAGTCCCCGTTCTTTCTTCCACCCCCCCATGGTTTCTCCCTTTTTATTTCTCACCCACTTCCAGGACATCTACATTGAGGTATCGACGCCTGGGGAAACCGCTGGAGCGGAGACTTCCTTTGAGTCGGGTGAGTGATTCCACGTCACCCTCTGCTGTTTTAATCCTACTGTGTTTGACCCCAGTCCTTTGGCTTTTTTAACCTTTCTTTTGAATATTTATAGAGTTTGGAGAGGTAACTTCACCGTCTTATGGATAATAAATGCACCTAAATTTAGAACCGATTCTGATGAACTGTTTTGTCTTTCATTGAAGACTATGTTACCTGTGCCATTCCAAAACAAGACAACAGGTTTTACATTTTCAAGTTATCGATGTGGAAAATATTGTTGCCGAAAATACACGCCAAAGGGAAAAGTTTTATTGAAAGAATTGGATGGTCTGTTTGACATAGTGGTACCTGCTGATTTATGGACTGAATGTAACATCACAGTTGATTGGCCTAGTGATGAAAACCCAAGAGATGAGAAAACAGGTGCACGTTCAAAAGAAATAATGAGGAAATATAACCAGATGATTACTTTCTTGAAATGGCAAATTCCCCCAAAATAGACAGATTGGATAAAAATAGACAGAACTACACAATAAATAAATGAGGCTGTACCTGCTTACTATGATTGTCTGCTACAGGTATTCAAGCAGTATAGAGGTTTTGAGAATATTGGTGACAAAGGTATGGGAAATTTAGTATATTGATTTGTATCCGGATTAAGACCAGAGATATGTCAGATGATACAAACACACATGTTGTGTTGGCAATTGAAACCGATCGATGAAGTCTTAACGTATGCAAAATACTGTGGAGATGAGATAGATAATAGACAAAAAAAGTTAGAAGAAAAAGTAATGTGGGCACAAGTAAAACTGGCAGAACAGCAAAAACTTAGAACAAATAACAAACAAAATAGAGGATCAGGACAGAATGAAAATAATAGGGGAATGTAAAGAGGAAAAATGAGTAGAGAAGAAGGAAAGAAAAAGTTTCCTTGTCATGGGTGCGAAAAATTGGGGCACCGGAAAAACAAGTGTAAAAATATTCAAACTATTAATGGCCCAAATTAAAATGTAAATCTACAGACGCAGAATGAGGTAATATTGAGTAAACCACAACTGGTTGTAAATCCAGAGTCAGTTACTCAAAACTATAAGTTCAGGCGAACTTATTATATGTGAGCTTGTATTATATGTATCTCTGGTACCTTCAGTGGTTTTCAAATAGTCAATCACTTGCGATTACCTGGTAAAACAAAGGCAAGTTGGAATCCCACATGCTGCACACCAATATGAGAAGTCGGCCTGGCATAAGCTGTACACTATTCTAGTGGGCACCTTGCACCAGTCCAAATGACCTTTATTGATGGTGGGTTGAAAACAACCTTTATAGAAAGCTATCCTTGTGGTAGCTGTGGAGAGCAGCCTTTAGGCTAAGTCTTGGAGGAATGTAAAGCAACTTGTTTCACCAGTCTATGATCTTGTGAATGACCAAATGAACGGAGAACCACACCAGGGATATATATAAAATATATGTATTTATTCTAAACACATCCCACTAGTCTCTTTATGAGGCTAGAGGAAAAAGTACATTTGGTAAACTTAATAACACACAGTATAGTAGCACATTATACGTTGAGCCCTAGGGGCGTACCAAACCAAATATCAATAAAGTGGTATGAGAACTACAACTTGCATAGATACAAGGCCTAGAGCCTGTAGAACAGCTGGGCTCACCAGGAACCACCCAAGGTAGTGAGAGGGGACTCACGGGAATGCATGCAGTGTCTAAACACAGCCGCGAATCACCATTAACTTCTATGGGGAAAGTCGCGGTTGGAATTTTAAAGATAAAGGACACTTAAAGGAGGACTTTGAGCAACCCTTGAAACTTAAGGGGTTCTAGAGCCAACACCCACAGAAGCACCGGAGTACTCGAGTTACATCACCCAGGGAAGCTGGGTGCATAGGTGTCTTTTGGTGTGGGGTTTCGTCGTCGTTTTCAAAGGCGATCTGCTGCAAAGTGCTGCTGCTGAAGAACTGGAAAGTGTCCGAAGTGATCTAAGCCTGGATTGAAGATGAAAAGAACCTGAAAGCAGAGGGGACAAAGTCTGGGTCACTAGCCAGTGACCAGGGGCACGATATTCGAATGCCCACAGATGTCGGATGATTTCAGGTGAAAAAGATGAAGCGTGACTCTTCAGCCTGAGGACCAGGAGGTGTAGACGATGACAAGGTGCTGGATTTGAGCTGTCCCACAAAGGATGTAGAGTGCTGCGCTGTCCTTGCCTGGATTGGACCCAACAAGCCTTGGAAACAGCAACCCATGCAGGAATCAAAGAAGTGCTTCAGTGCAAACAAGCAAGGTCTGAGGGATTCACCACTTGGTGGGGGTCAGATAATGTCTGGAGCAACCAGAGAAGCCCTAGGAATATCAGAATGGCCTTTGTGGGGATCCACTAGACGACGGACCAGGGATTGCAAAGGAGCCTCAAGCAGAAATGCAAGAAAGAGGCCCACGGAACACTCATGGGTTGTAGGCCCACACTCTTCACTGCAGATAGTGCTCTGGGCTTGGGCTATAAGTAACACAAAGCACAACTTCAGGAAATCTTGGTAAGGCAAATGTGCATGGTGTCCAGGGATTCTAGTTCCACATCACTCGTGAGGGCTGCAGGTCTCAGCTTTGCTAGGGACTCGGGTCGGCCTTCGAGAAGTCTGGAAATCCTCTACTTTGGAATCTGGCAGGAGCTTCAGAGATGCAGACCGGCAAATGCTTTACTGGGGCCTTATTGAACAGGGGAGTCACTCCTTGACCACAAGGGAGATTATTCCAGCCTCTAATCTTCAGTAGAGCGTTGAAGTTCAGGATTCAGTTTCATAGTTTCATCCAGGTATAGTTTAAAGTCCTGTTGCCAGGTTTCCCTTACTTATACTAAGAAAAGGGCCTTGACATACTCTAGTTTACCCACCTATGGGAGGGTCTGGAAAACGGGTTGGCTACACCCATTTCCTTTGTCTAGTTTCGCACCAGAGCAGGGGCTGGTAGCCCCTGGAACCGGTTTGAACTGGGCTATGCACAGGGACACCAAATGTGCCCCAATGCAGACATCAAAGCACTCTCAGAGTGCACCCACCCAGCCCTAATACACTAAAGCATGTCTGGGAGGTGGTTACACCTCCCTGTGACCGGAAACCTATTGTCCAGGCCTCCCCTGCCGGATTTCAGTCAGCAGCAGGAGGCCAGACTTGTGCCTGTGGCTGCAGCATCCATTTAGTGATGCCAGTGCTCTTTTAAACTATTACCGGTTAGACCAGTGTGTACATGTCTATCCCTCTAGAAGGGGGGAATTCTAGCCCCGCCGCCAGGACTGGCAGGGGGTAGGATTCCAATGTGTTTGACACCAAACACGACATGTTTCCATGCAGCCATTCCAAAGTTAGCATTTACCACGATGTTATAATGCACTTAAGAGCATATGGTCTGGCTGCATCACAGAACAGCCTCAGAGAATAGGCTCCAAAAGCTGCAGAGGGGCCCAGCTCATGTGTGGGCACCCTCTCACACAAAACTAAGCACTCTGCCTTCAGGATTGATGAGGCCTGCCATAGGAGTGACTGATAGGCCTATATGTGTCAGTGATTAAAAGTAGATATAGATAACCTATATCTTAGTAAGGTGTGCATGCACCACCTTACCCAGGCTGCAGTAGCAGTCCTGTGGTGCCATTTTGGAAGGCTTCCCAGGGGTGGCATAATACATGCTTCAGCCCCTGGAAGGCCTCTGGGGTACCTATGCCCTGAGTACCTGGTGAACCATATACTAGGGACTCACAAGGGTAACCCAGTAGCCAATCTGGAGTGTACCTAATGTACATACAATAATTTAGAGAGGAAACAGCTAGGCTGGGGTTCTGGATAGCAGGGCCCCCGCCAGACTAAAGTAAAAAAACAGTGAAACACCAGCAAAAAGTCGGGGTAACCATAGTAAGCGGATCCTACTCTCCTACAGTTGCCATCTGCCCCTATGCAACATTTTGTGAACAGAGCAAAGTACAGTGTGGACACCGGATTTCAAGGAGAAAGTGGTAAGCTAAATTCAGTAACTTCACAATTTCTTTTACTGAACAGTAGTTCATCGGAGGATGAATTATGACGGTGCCTGAGGAGGGGGGAATAGGAATGCATACTTGGCGCATCCTTACGCGTAGATAAGTCAGGTCTATATATTGATGGAAAAGTAGAAGATATTACCTTTTTATTGGACACTGGTGCTACCCATTCTACTGTGAGAACAGCAGACATCCCAAACCCACCCCTCTCAGGTGAAGCCCTCTAAGTAGTTGGTATTTCTAATACCAGATCAGAACTCCAGACACAGAGCCCATGGAGGTGTGCATTGGTAACTTTAAAGAAATGCACAAATTTGTGGTCTGTGACTCCAGTCCTGTAAATTTGTTAGGCATAGATTTACTATGTAAGATGAACTGTACAATCTTTTGTACACCGGATGGTGTGACAATTCAATCCCCTGATGAAGATAGTATTTACAAATTAATGCTAGCAAAACAAGGTACGGAGGTAGATTTAATGTATTCAGTGATGACAAAGGATGACCTACCTGATGAGTTAAAACTGGCAGTAAACCCAGAAGTGTGGGATTTCACTGGGAAAGAAGTAGGGTTGATGGCAGGTGTAGAGCCAGCAAAAGTGACTGTAAAGGAAGGTGCTATTTTTCCAAATACGAGACATATAAGATGAGCCCGGAAATTCAATCAGGTGTCATACCAGAAATAGAGTGAATGATCCAAAAAGGCATTTTAAAAGAAATAATTAGCAGTCCTTGTAATTCGCCCATTATTGGCATTAAGAAACCTAACGGGAAATATTGCATAGTGCAGAACCTCAGAAAAATAAATAAAGTAGTGGTGCCTTGTTGTTCTGTAGTGCCAAACCCAGCAGTAATTCTATATCAAATACCACGGAATGCAGGATGGTTTACAGTAATTGATTGGTGTCATGATTTTTCTCCATTCCTTTATACCCTGACAGTCAATATCTCTTTTCATTTAAATTTGAAAATCGTATCTATGTCTGGAATCGAGTTCCTCAAGCGTACACAGAAAGCCCTTCAATCTTTAATCAGATTTTGAAAAAGTGTCTAGAAACATTAGTGATGCCCAGAAGTTCAGTTTTGGTCCAATATATAGATGATTTATTAGTCACCTCAAAAACATGAGAAGACTGTGTCCTAGATTCTATTGCATTGTTCAACCATTCGGCAGAAGGAGGGCATAAGGTGTCACCAGAAGACTACAATTTTGTCAAAACCGAGTTAAATATTTTGGACATCAATTAGAAAGAGGAGTGAGGAAAGTAACACCTGAAAGGATTAAAATAAAAAAGCAGATGCACTTACCTCAGACCCAAAAAAAAATCTGAATGTTTCTTGGTGTTGTAGGATATTGTAGGCAATGGATTGTAGGATTTTCCTTACTGGCTAACCCATTTATACAAATTACAAGAAAACGAGCAAAAGATCCTGTAGAATTGGACAGTGAAATCATGGGAGCTTTTGTAAAGTTAAGAAATTGTCTACGCGAAGCCCCTGCTCTTGGAATGCCAGATTATACGAAAGAATTTGCATTATTCTGTTGTGAACAAGATAATTGTGCGCTATCAGTGCTAACCCAGAGACATGGTTTGATGCGACATCCAGTGGCATATTTTTCTGCTACTTTGGACCCTGTAGCTTCGGCATTACCTGGTTGTTTGAAAGCAGTGGCTGCTGCTTGCAAGAGTCTTGAGCATAGTGCATCTACTGTAATGGGACATCCTGTGAAAGTATATGTCCCTCCTTTAGTGGAAATTCTTTTGACCAGACCAAGAACTCAGTATCTTACCCAAGGTAGGATGACAAAATATGAAATAATTATTTTGTGCCCTGAAAAAGTAACAGTAATCAGGTGTACGGTTCTGAATCCAGCAGCCCTATTACCTGATGTATATGGAGAAGGAGTGAGGAATGATGTTAAACATGACTGCCTAGATGTTACTGAATATTGTACCAAACCTCACCCAGACATGCAGGAAGATCCCCTGAACAATTGTGAAAATTAACTATTTGTAGATGGCTTGTGCATGAGGTGCAAGGAAGGAGGATTGAGTGCTGCTTATGCTGTTTGTACATTGGCTGGAATAGTCGAAGCATCCTATTTACCTGGAGTCAAGTCTGCACAAGTAGCCAAATTGATTGTTTTAATTAAAGCATGTAATATTGGGAAAATTGAAGAGTAACCATTTACACTGATAGGCAGTGTGGTTACGGGGTTGTGCATGATTTTGGCCAACTTTGGATACAAAGGTATTTCATGACTTCTTCAGGAACCCCTATCAAAAATGGACAATATGTGAAAGAACTTTTAGAAGCAATACAACTGTCAAAAGAAGTGGCTCTGGTCAAATGTGCTGCACATCAGTCAGGAAATGACAATGTGACTGCTTGTAATCGTTATGCTGACCAAGTAGCTCAGTATTGTGCCAAAACTAAATTGACAGTAAACAAGAAAAAAATTGAAACGATAGGAATCTGAGGCCAACTTATGCTTATCTCAGCCATAGAAACCTGGGATGAAGTGAAGCATTTACAGGATGAGGTAGAAGTAAGTGAAAAGGAAGGGTGGATTAAAACAGGATGTCAAAGGAGGGAAGAAGATGGTGTTTGGGTTCATCCATATGGCAGGCCAGTCATGCCAAACTGTTTACTCTCACAACTAGCAAGAATGTACCATGGAGATACCGACATAGGTAGACATTCTATGATTAGACGGTTTAGACAGGACTGGTTTAAACCGAAGTTTTGGGCTGTCGCAGAGAGCCTGTGCCAGAGTTGCTTAGTTTGTCAACAGAATAACCCAGGTAGAAAGACAGTGGTAAGCTGGGAAAGAATTAAAAAGGTAGAAGGACCATTTGTAGGTTGCAGGTTGATTTCATTCAGTTACCACCATGTAGAGGACTGAAGTACATTCTTGTTATAGTGTGTTTGTTCTTACGGTGGAGGAGGCATATCCAACCAGGAGAAATGACAGCATAACAGTTGCCAAATAATTATTGAGGGAACTCGTTTTGGTTTTCCAGTAACAGTGGAATCAGATAGAGGATCTCACTTTAGTAATGAAATTATTCGATTGATCTTCAAAACATTCAAGATTGACCCGAAAATTGCACTGTGCTTACCGTCCATAGGCCTCTGGGGTGGTGGAACAACTGAATGGTACAGTAAAATCAAGATTGGAAAAAGTTTGCGCATCCACACCACTGTGCTGGCCAGATGCATTGCCTCTTGTTCTGATGGGACTCAGAAACAATCCTGACAGAAACACAGAGAAAGCTGTACTAATTTTAAATGCGCACGGGTGCTAGCGTGTATTTTGGCGCGCAGCGCTGTAATTTTTTTAAAAAGAAATTTTCGTTTTGCACAAAGCCTCTAATAATAATTGTACTATCTGTATTTTAACTGCCACTAGTTCGCCCACATACCTGCACCTAAATTGTGTCCCCACTGTGCCTTGTTAGTGTAGCTCGAGGCGCCCGGCCGCCATATTGGGACTGCTGTGGATAGTGTGCCACTGGTCAGAGCGCTCTAGTGCTCTGCGTGGACAACAGGTGAGCCTGTATTTAAGGCGAGCACCTAGTGTGGCTCGACCTTAGAGAAAGCTGTACTAATTTTAAATGCGCACGGGTGCTAGCGTGTATTTTGGCGCGCAGCGCTGTAATTTTTTTAAAAAGAAATTTTCGTTTTGCACAAAGCCTCTAATAATAATTGTACTATCTGTATTTTAACTGCCACTAGTTCGCCCACATACCTGCACCTAAATTGTGTCCCCACTGTGCCTTGTTAGTGTAGCTCGAGGCGCCCGGCCGCCATATTGGGACCGCTGTGGATAGTGTGCCACTGGTCAGAGCGCTCTAGTGCTCTGCGTGGACAACAGGTGAGCCTGTATTTAAAGCTCGCTTTCTCCCGCGCAGCGGTGACGCGCAGCGGAAGCGCCTGACTCTCGCCTGAGTCGAGCCAGAGTCTGCCCGTCTGCGCCCGTCAGTCGAGCCAGAGTCTGCCCGTCTGCGCCCGTCAGTCGAGCCAGAGTCTGCCCGTCTGCGCCCGTCAGCGTCCCGGAGGCGTACGAGGCGACGGGCAGGACTGGGCAATTGTATTCCTTATATAGCTTGAGCTTGTGAGCATGATGCTTTACTACTCGGGTTCGGAACTTCGTTCCTTGCAACTCATCAATGGCTCCTGCCGTACGGTGTTTCCTGCTCGCCACAAGGGCAAGTACTGCTGCCCTGAGTGTGGCTGGCGCCCGCAGAAATATCTTGGCGGGGCGCCGCAGGAGGTGGTGGTTAGCGCTAAACATCTGGGCTTACTGCTCAATACTAGATCTCTGGGCAGGCATGCTCTGGACATATTTGATCTGCTGGACTCAGAAAAACCTTTGTTTCTGATGCTCACCGAGACGTGGCTCGGTGAGGCGTCCAACCCAGATGTTGCTACTGCTCTCCCGCCCGAGTATAACATCTTCAGGCAGGATAGGCCGAAGGGGCGTGGAGGGGGGGTTGCACTAATAGTAAATAAAATAGCCACCTGTACCATCATCCACTCGGACGCGATCAAGGATTGCGAATCCCTTGCCTTTGCCATTGTCCTTTCACCGCACCAATCGATGAAGGGTCTTCTAGTCTATCGGCCGCCAGGGCCTATGGGCTCTTTCTTTGAAGAGTTCCAGGCGGTGACTTCTTCCTTATTACTCACGGCAGAGCATTGTATTGTTGCCGGGGATTTTAACGTCCACATGGACGTGGAAACGGATGCCGATGCGATAAAAATGCGGGAGGTCACAGCCCCTCTGGGCCTGGTTCCATATCATATCGGACCGACCCATGAGAAGGGACATACTTTAGATCTGACCTTCTCTACGACCCCTATAGAGATGCTGGCTCCTAGCCAGGTTCTTTGGTCCGACCATAGGTTGGTGAAATTTTACTTCTCGGAAGTTAGGAAGCCCTCCGGCGCCCCCCGGCAGTCTTCCGTGGGATTCAGGGCACTTCACCGGATTACTCCGGAACTGCTAGCACAAGCTTGTGCGGACCACCCTTTCGTGTTAGCAGGAAACTTAGAGGAGGATGTGGAACAACTGCAGGCCTGGTTCTCAGAGAGACTTAATGATCTGGCTCCTCTGAGACCCCTCCGCAAACCTGGAAAAGGTGCCTCTGCCCCTTGGTTTACTGAAGCATTGGCGGCCTCTCGGCGCCAATGCAAGGTAGCGGAAAGAGCATGGCGCGCAAATTACGACGCAGCGGCGAAACTCACCTACAGGTCTGTGGCGAAAGCTTACCATCGGAACATCCTCGCGGAGAAGAAGGCTTATTTCGCGAGAAAAATTGAAGCTGCCTCCAATTCCTGTAAGGAGCTTTTCGCCGTTGTGCGGGAGTTCACAACGTCTCGCGCAGTACCAACCCAGTCTTCCCCTCCTGCGCCTTGGGTCAGGGCGATTGCTAATTTTTTCACCTCTAAGATCCAGCGGATCCAGGACTCCTTCCTTGTGCTGGAGCCTAAGATACCGGGTCGGGTGGAGAAAACCGCTGATACCCGACTCAACGCAGGTGTGGCCTTGGCAGCTTTCCCTCCTCTCTCGCTGACCGCCTCATTTGACCTGATGGCTGGCCTTAAATCAGGTTCCCCTCGGGATGCCTGTCCGGCAAAATTTTTGGCTAAAATGGCAGCTGTCATCAATCCTCTTGTGAACCCCCTGTTGAATTGTTCTCTTGCACAGGGTGTGGTTCCCCAGGCCTGGAAGCAGGCCATGATCATTCCCCTGCTTAAAAAGCCTGGCCTGGATGTGGAGGTGTTGGCGAATTATAGACCTATTTCGCTCCTGCCGGCTTTTGCAAAGGTAATTGAAAAGCATGTCCATAAGGTGCTTGCCGATTACCTGGAGTCACATGACCTACTGCACCCTACCCAGTCGGGTTTCCGCGCCAATCTTAGCACCGAAACAGCCCTCCTAGAAGTCTCGGAGGCGATTAAGGAGGTGCTGGATTCGGGCGGGAGAGCGATGCTGGTGATGCTAGATCTGTCGGCGGCCTTCGACACCGTCCCGCATGAGGGTCTTCTTGCAAGACTCTCAGAGGTTGGTCTCCGAGGGACGGTGCTCCAGTGGTTTCGATCTTTCCTGGCAGGCCGTCGACAAACGGTCTGGGCTTCTGCTTGCTCCGCCGAGATGTCGCCATTGGGTGTCGGAGTTCCTCAGGGCTCTGTCCTGAGTCCAACTCTATTTAACATCTTTATGACCCCTTTGGCGGCATTGGCGGAGTCTTTCGGGGCCCAGATCGTTTCTTATGCCGATGACACCCAGCTCCTCTTCACCTGTGAGAGGGGTGCGGACTTCGATGGAGGTAGGATCCAGGGTTGCCTTGAGGCGGTGTTTCAATGGTTTCATCACAATAGCCTCAAGTGCAACTCGGATAAATCCGAGGTCCTCTTTTTTGGGTGCAGTTCGGATCCGGACTGGAAAGTGTGGTGGCCTGAGTACATGTTTCCACCAGCAAGTTCGTCCCAGGTGGCTAAAAACCTTGGGATTAAGATCGATAATGGCCTCACACTACGTTCACAGGTAATCGGTCTCTCTGGTACCTGCTTTGGCCTACTCCGGATGCTACGCAAGTTCCTTCCCCTGTTATCGGAGGAACATAGGAAGATCACGGTGCAGGCGATCATAGGCTCGAGAATTGACTACGCCAACGTCCTTTATCTCGGCTTGCCAGAGTATCTGCTCCAACGGCTACAGGTTGTCCAGAATTCGGCAGCACGGGCCATTTTTGGACTATTGCGCCGTGCCAGAGCCTCGGGTCTTCTGGAGGCTCTGCACTGGCTCCCTGTCCGGAAGCGGATAATTTTTAAAACGCTTACTCTGGCGCACAAAGCCTTGCACGCCTCCGGAGCAAAATACCTGCAGAAGAGGCTGGCCTTTTATTTGCCTGCTAGGCCGCTCAGGTCTGAAGCCCTGTCTTTTGCGGCGGTTCCTCGTGTGAAGAGAGCCCGCATCGG
The DNA here is from genome assembly GCF_964261635.1 of Lissotriton helveticus. Lineage (NCBI taxonomy): Eukaryota > Metazoa > Chordata > Amphibia > Caudata > Salamandridae > Lissotriton > Lissotriton helveticus. Next base: position 532,572,547 of record NC_136065.1, read on the forward strand.
AGGCCGCTCTTTTAAACTACTAGCACCTCAGTTATGGAATAAACTTCCTGTGTCCCTGCGCAGCATTCCTAATTTGTTGGCCTTTCGGAAAGGGCTTAAAACCTGGCTCTTTTCCTCTTAGTTTCGGCCCCTTTTAGGTTTCTCTTATTTCTGTCTCTTATTTTCCCTGTTGTGTTATGAGATTAGTGCGCAATCTAAAGCGTCGGGACACTCTTCTGAGTAGCCGTACGCTATACAAAACCCCTGCATAACATAACATAACATAACATAACACAGGGTTGAGTCCCCATGAAGTACTCATGAGGATAACAATGAGATTAGCCTTCTTACCTGGACACAGACTGTTAAGCACAAATGATGATCTGGTATTGGACTAGGGAAACATCCTTTACAATGCTACTTTTACCACGCAGTGCTTTTGCATCGCAACTTTTACAACGCAAACCATTACAACGCATTGCGCTGGGGGGGCGCTCTAGGATAGGGAATAGATTTAATTTACTATTCAACACCTTCCCTAGTGTCCACGGGGACTGGAGTTGGAATAGTAAATTAAACTATTCACTATCCAGCACCCCAAAGCGCTATGCGTTGTAATGGAATGCGTTGTAAAAACCGTTATGTAAAAGCATGCGTGGTGAAAGCATGCGTTGTAATGTCATACATCCATTGGACTATGTTAAAAGATTGGCTGACCTAGTGTATTCTGTCTCTCAGCAGGTTGGAGAAGATGCAGGGTCAGGCAGCTGGATCCAGCACATGATCTAATCCTGGAGACTGGGTGGTAATAAAGAATCACACCTGAGAGACGTGTCTGGCACCCAGGTGGAGTACCCCAAAACAAGTTATACTGGTTACAACAACAGCAGTGAAATGGGCAGGATTGCCTTACTGGATACATGCCAGCCATACCAAAGTAGTACCAGCTCCTGATGAAGAAACCCAACAACAAGAAATCAAAGTTGAGGGCGCAGAAGGTTGTGTAACTGAAGAGCCTAGAATAACAAACTCTGAAGTAGCTGATCAAGAACACCCAAGTACTAGTCAGGAAGATTGGGTACCAGCTTTCGACAAGTTCAGAGGACCTGAATGGACTTATGTGACTCTTGAAGAACTTAAAAATTTAGATTTAAATGAAGAAAGTGATGAAGAAATAATTGCAGATCAAAATGACAAAAGAGAGGTGAGACCTCCTTGAAGACAAACCAAGAAAACTTAAATTGTTTTGAAAGTTATGAAAGAAGACAGATCTTCTTAAAATGGCTAAAAATAGAGCTGCAGAAAGACAAAAACGAAATTGTTTAAAGAAATGTTGTAGAGTATGTTTATGTAGTATCCTATTAGTGATTATAGTATGGTTAGGGTTAACGATAGTGATACCATATTTGATGAGTATAGAAAAAAAAAATAGTACAGATACAGATGGAAAACTAGCTAACATAAAGGGAAATAGAGTAGAACTAGAACCATCAGATGGGTTAGAAATACATCACACAGTAACAGATAATAGCCCAGATTTAAATGTTTTCACCAAGTTATTGTTTGAATATGTAGATACTACGGAAATTAGTGATTGCTATGTATGTATGAAATTACCAGATTCAGTAGGAGAAGGTGTTACATATCATCATTTACCGGTAACATATGGAATTTCAGGATGTATGACGTTACAACGCAGGCTATTACAACGCCTCCTTTACAACGCAGTTTTTACATCGCATTCCATTACAACGCATAGCGCTTTGGGGTGCTGGATAGTGAAAAGTTTAATTTACTATTCCAATACCAGTCCCCGTGGACACTAGGGAAGGTGTTGGATAGTAAATCAAACTTATTCCCTATCCTAGAGCGCCCCCCAGCGCAACGCGCTGTAATGGTTTGCATTGTAATGACCGCGTTGTAATGGTAGTGCGTTGTAAAAGTTTTGTTGTAAAGGTTGTTCACCGTATCCCATGCAGTATATTAGCAAGTCTGTTCTATAAAACAGGGAAATTGCAGTATTATTACTCACATTTACATGTGAACTTTCCAGAGGTTCCTGTTCGAAAGAATATGAATCCAGTGCTCACCAGTTTAGCTGCACAGTTAAAGGGAAAATTCTTCTTAGCACAAAAACGCAATAGATATAGCAGAAGCTCACAAGTATAATTTGACATGTTCATTAAAAGAAAAATATGTTTGAATTTAGTAGAAGAAAGCAGACAAGATTTCCAGAAGAAAGCCAACAAACACGAACCCAAAAATCCACAATGGGCTGAGGAAGAAAGAAGTTTTACACCTGGCAAGGCTCAGGTTGCGATGGCACTAGATTTCGAAAAGAAAGGGAAAATTTGTCTCCATGGGTTAAAAACTGACTATAACAATGTATTTATTGGTTCCAGTGAATGTGAACATAATTTTTTTAATATTGGGTGATGGGGACTAAAAGGGGGAACTGAGCGAGTATTGTCCGGTATCTACTATATATGTGGGAAAAAGGCTTACTTTAAGCTACCTAAAAAATGGTATGGGAGTTGCTAATTTGGAAGAGTATTCCCTAAAGTCTATCATGTAAAAAGAATCACTGGAAGCAATGAAAACAATAACGAACTAATAAGCAATAAAAGAGCTTGGTTTGCAGAAATAGTTGGAGACATATTTAGTGAATTGATACCTTCAGTCATAGCATTTCTGAATACAAGAAGAATTTGTCAATTGTCCACAGTAGTGGATCGCTGATGAACTGATACTGCTTGAGGGTTTCTAATGATCAATACTGAAATGGTTGCGATCTGATCTATGGTTTTGCAGAATCAACTTGCCCTTGATATTCTACTGGCAAAAGAGGGTGGAGTTATGAAAGCGGAACATTGTTGCACTTATATACCTCACTAATTAAATAGGAGGAGTACACCCTGGAGGCACCTCAATGTCTCAGTCAGAGAGATAGAGGTGCACAAGACAAGCACAGATTCATCGTTTGTTAGAAGACCCCTCACTCACCAACCTAGTTGGTGACATGCTTCATCATAGGGGTCCCACCCGGATAGCCAAATGCCATCTGGGTGTGCTGCAACACCTGACAACAGTGGAGCGGGTTTTTTTTTTTATTTTATGTGTGTAAGTGAAAAACAGTGTTTTAAAAGTTGACCAGTTGAAAACTCTCTACAAAAGCCTCTTCATTCTGGAGTAACTGAGCAACCATAAAAATATTCGTGGGACACCATGCCAGATTAGGTTGGCCTGTGGTATCAGAATTGAAGTGAAGAACAAAAATGGTCTACATGTTTCAACCTCTTGAATGACTATCAGATTTTCGTCAGGACCAATGGAGGTAACCCGGGCAGTATACACACGCTAAGGTGTACCCTACCCTTGGCTACTCAGGAACCTCACCTAATACTCACAGTGGTGGTTAATGTTTCCTTTCCTGGTTTCTAGAAAGAGAAATCATGTAAAGACAAAAACATTTACAAAGCATAATTCATTAAATACAAAGCGTGTTTTAAGTGCTCCTCTCGTACAACATCCAGTGCTCTGTGAGGTGAAGCAACAATGGATGTGATTGCATGACCCACAGCTGGTCATGCCAAGTATGCCATTAACGTGACTATGGCACCATAGGACTATGAAACTGCCTTTGATTATATATTACAACCCACTCTGTGCTGTGTGTCTGTGCACTTTTTCAAAACTCGCAGTGTTTGTACAAATCCAGTTGTGAACGGTCAAAGTGCTGCCGAAGGGCGGGTATACCACTTCTCAAAAGATCAGAACACAGACTTGCATTTCGTCTTTAAATTCATGGGTGTCTACGCTCGCACTCAGCTGGTGTGGGATTATTTAAAAACAAAGCTGGTCGTCATACATTCGGAAGGACACATGCCAGCGAACACCATTAGCAAGAACAAAGGAAAAGACGAGGGAGTGAGGCCTACTTACAGCGCTAAAGTAGCGTGCCTCATGGGCGTCGGGTGTGAATATACGATCCTACCACGATCTAGGTGGGAGAGTCAAAGGGATTAGAGTGGAGGGCGGGGAGAGGTGGGACAAACAAAGTGGTGCCCACCCGCTAAGAGACTGTGACTTACTGTGTGTAGAATCTGTAGTGGCTGTTCCACCTATTCCGTAAACCTCATTGGGCCCCTAGGATAATGCTGAAGGCTCTGCATGATGTTAAGTAGCCGGCATTTCCGGGTTGATGCTGGGCAGTGCTGCTTGAGGTGACGCGAGTGCTGGAAGCGTCGGGGCGTGGTTGCCTGTGCTGACATGAGTGCTGAAAGTGTCGCGGGCGTGGTTGCCTAACGAGAAGCTGTTGCTAAGGATGCTGCGAGCACGAATGTCTTGATAGAGACAATGTAAAAACACTTGTTTCGCGTCCAAAAAGCGGGGGTGCCTGAATGAATCATGCAGTCACGAGGAAGGCTGAGGTTATTACAGTGAAAAGGGGTGGTCTCGGGGGGGGCGGTGTCTCCCTTTGAAACAATCCTGTCAGGGGATGATGAGGATAGAAAAAGAAAGAGGAACGTAGCGCCCTGGTTATTTAAAACTCATGGAGATGTGCTAGTGTTCCGTCCACCTTTTGCACGCTACCAAAACCTTACACTAGCACATCTCTATGAGTTTTAAATAACCAGGGCGCTACGTTCCTCTTTCTTTTTCTATTCTTATTATCCCCTGACAGGATTGTTTCAAAGGGAGACACCGCCCCTCCCCCCGAGACCAAGATGTGTTATTACACACACTGACAAGTAACATTTTGAGATACTCTAATCGTACATGTGTGTGAAAAACATTGTGTGTGTTTTGTAATTGCCACAACAAGTCCTGTGTTGTTTCTATGTGTGAATTCACGCCACACATTCCACCTGCTTGTTTTATACTTTTCTAGACACAACCACTCTTGCCTTGGAAGCATGCATGCACCAATATGGAGCATACCACCCATATATGATCGCAGCATGGAAAAACAAATGTATACCCCTACTCAAAGGAGAGGGGCTGTTATGTTATGTCTAATGCCTTCTCTTTATTTTTTACATTTCAGGTATACAACGAGAATTAGAAATCGTATGTATCTTAAACGCATGCTTTATTAGTAGCAGCGTATACCCTTACACTTTAACTTTATTTATTTTCCTATTAAAGTTTATTTAGGAGTGGCAAATACAGGACTGGTCCCTGTGTGGTCCTGAGGAAGAGCTAGGGGAGGCTCGAAACATGTCGACCCCACACTGAATCCCTTCCCATTTAACACAGTGTCAACCCCGCTTTTAACCATACCTACCTAGGAGCAGGAATAAAATTGTTTATGCCCACTAGCACGGTATTTTAAATCACTATACATCCACTCCACCACACATTGCACCACACATAGTCTTCCACAAAATAGTGCTCCTACGTAACTCCGCAAGTCGTGGCACGCCCCAGTTCGTAGAGAGCTGGGATGGCCCCAATGATATAGCATGTCACCATGGGGAAACCCTGGTGAGTGAGGAGACTCAAGAAAGACATTTTTCTTTCTTCCAGGCTTTTTACTGACCGTAGTGGGCAGAAGCCATTATCACAAGCTAGGTCTCAGAACCCGAAATTTTGGGTTTATTTTTGACTAGAAATTGGGTAATACATTAAAAATATTACAAATTTGGAAAAAGAATTAAAACCACTGCAAGTTGACAGTTTATGGAAGAAATTAATGAACAGTCTAACATCAATAGGGTCATGGTTTGCTAATATTGGTAAAGGATTTGTAGCTCAAGTAATACCACCTATTCCTTGGAATAACTATGATAAGTTTGGTAATAATGATCTGGAGCAAATGTGTTTAAAGGAGAAGAAAATATGAATGAAATAAACAGGGAAAGAAAAGGAAATACGAAGAAATTAGACTTGAAGAATTAAAAGAAGAATTATGTAAGAAAATGAAGAACATCAAAGGAAAAGATGAAATAGAAATGGAAAAGATAGAGAAGGGAACGAAGATATGCTAAAGTTGGTCTTTGATTTGGGTATGGGTGGTTGTTGATGGCATAAAATGCCATCAGAGAGGGAATTGATGGAGCAAGGTTTCGCAAATAAGCAACTTGCTCCGATGTAATCCCCATATATAACCTCGTAATCAATTACTAATAACGTTTGTAATACTAATTTACATGACATTTTTTCACACTTATTAGAAAAGGGAGAAGCTTGACTATGTATTTTTCTAACAAGTAACCAGAGTGTAACTCAAATGGCTGCTAACGCGGTAAAACATACTGCACATGCTTCAACTGTATAAAGTCTTAACGCTCGGAGGGAAATCACTTCTGCGCAATGATATTTAAAATGGCCGCTTAAGAACTCACATGCTAAGCATCGGCTTCCTGAAGCTAAACCGCTTTATATACTAAGTGTCAATGCATAACTAGTCTTTTTAATTTAATGGGATTAGAGTGGTATACAGTGAAATCATTTTATTTGAATCTAACATTGTCTTTTTGACTTCTCTGTTAGTTGGTATTTGGGCCTCAAAGAGAGCTAAGAGCTGAGAATCATGTGACCCCTATACCCATGTGTGATAGAGACAACTCCGGAGTCATGATCTAAAGTCTTGGAACCTGATCAAGGATACACCTTTCAAATGTCCTGGGAACCAGCTGAACATCCTGAAGACTCAATGGACAAATGGACAAACTGTATACAATGTTGATAAATGTATTATGAACATGGGTGCGAAATACAGCTTGGGAGAACCAAATTAATAGGCGGGAACATCAGACAAAGGTCTTCAGAAAAAGTATTAAACTTAGCATGGTGTGATGATCAACCCCTTGGCTTTCTCCAATCAGAATTAGAAATTTCCACAAGTTTGAAACATATAGGGGTGTAACATGCCATCAAAAGGTATAATTGGGGTAGTTAGTTAGATTAGGAAGTATTATCTCTGCCAGAACGCTGAGAGATAGAGATGTTGTCCGAATGCTGATAGAAATACCTAAAAGCAGACTAAGAATGTTCAAGTAAATAGAAATAGGAAGGAGATTTGCTGAAAAATCGAGGAGGCAATAGAACTAGGAAGGAGATTGCAGAAGAATCAAGGGGGAAATTAGCATCAGAGAGTGGTGAGATACAGGCATCAAATCAGGAAGAGGTTACCTGTCCTGTCCTATTCCTGTCCTGAACCTGACACCTTTCCGAGGGGCCCAAACTCTTGATCAGAGGAGTCTGATTTTGCACCACCCCAGGTAAATATAAATCTGTGCATTGTGTCAATGTGCCTTTACTCTCTATCCTGTCTTCCTGAGGTACATGTTATTGAATTTTATAGTTTGATTTAGATAAATCGAATCTTACCTCTTCAGAATGATGGAGTTAACTTTGTGATTTGTCTTTGATTTACTAAGAGAAAATTCAGATCAAACTTTTAAACTTTATACAAGTCTGTGGTTATTAATGAACAGAACAGGTAAACGCATAAAATGGTTATAATTACCATCATAATCAACTAATATAGATCCATTTATAAAGAAATGGCTTAGTATTAAATAGGCTCAAAACTGAGAGGTAAACGGACATATATATTTAGCCCTAAAATTGATCCCCAGTGGGGTTTCATTGACAAGATTGTGTGTGTGTCAGTGTGGTTCATCGGCCGAATGAATATTTAAAGATAATTGTCCGCAGGTTGGTGTCCCGCTGAATCAGTGTATTTGAAGTGTTTTTATTGATAGGTATGTTGATCTTGAAAGTGATGACGTTGTGGTCGCTCCAGCTTAAGCTAGAGTAGTATGTCATTGTGGCTTGTTCTATGGCTGCAAATGTGACATCTAGACTGAGTCCTGCAGAGTGGGATGGACCGGAAATGATTTGTTGGAGTTGAAAATGTCAAGTTTGGTTGTGATAATTATGGTTGTGGTTAGAATCTTCTTACCAAACCTTATGAGGAGGTCTCCTAGAATGTATAGGGTTGTGTGGTCCAAATGGGTGCTGGTTATTGTATCTAGTATGACATCTTTAAAGTTGGCAGTGCTGTGTGGTGGTTTATTTCTAAAGAGGAATAAATACGTTATAGTAATAGGGGGTGGCACCTAATCTTCAAGGATTCACAGTCATCCATGGTGTGGTTTTTACTTGTGTTATGTGTTGTGATTGTTTTGGTTGTTAGCCTTCCTATTGAGATTTTGCCAATATAATTTTTCTTTGCGATGAGAAAATCTGGTGGAATGGCTTTATGGCATGTGGGTGCATAGTCTTTGCTGAGCCCTGTTTCTGTAATGAAAGTGCGGTCCAGTGTTATCTCTGAGAGTAGGTCAAAATGTTGATGCACATTTTTTTCATGTACCTTGCGTTGAAGAGTAGGCTTTTTTATTTTTGTGTTTCTTTCTTTTCATGTAATGTGCTTTGAGGAGGGTGTAGGGTGTAGTATGGATGGAGGTACGGGGCATAGGGCATATTGGTGTGGCTGGGTTGTGGGCTATTTTGTTTGCAACCTTTAATGGAGACATTAGGGCGGTTGTGTGTAGAGAAATTAGCAATTTGAGATATATTTGTATGTGGGGGGCCTTTGTGGTGGGTAGTGGTGTTGCATATGTTGTGTTGAGCGGAATATGTGGAATTGTGAAAGAAGATATGATTAGGGGGACCTAGTGGTCCTACATTTGTACCTTCCCTAGATCTTTGGTTTCCTTCTGGTCAGTAACATTGTGTTTGTATGTTCCCATGGTTGTTGTTTTGCAAATGGTGTGTTATTTGTGATGGGTAGTGTGGTGTTGGCTTTGTGGATGGTTTTGTTGTCCATATAGCATTGAAGGATTTTGGCTATGGTGGTTAAGGAGTAGTCACTGCTGTAGTCAAAGCCTAAGGTGCCCTTTTATCAAAAGCAGGTGGGCAGACCTTTAGTTTTTTGTTTGGGGCTCAGACTCCTCCAGTGGGACATGGTTGCAGGATGCATCTTTAACCTTTGGATAGATAGGATTGGGTGCTTGATTCCAGGTCTACGGAGGTCTGGTAGTCCAAAGGTTTTCCAAGTCACAACTTTTTACAGTTTTAGGATATGTCCAGTTAGACCTAGGATCCCAGGAACAGCACTTGGGGGTCAAGACTCACACCAGTGGAGGTCAACAGCAGAGTTCTATCCAGGTCCTGTTGCCAACGGTCAGCTGGGCACCTGAGAGAAAATCCCTCTTGCAGCTTGTAGTATCCCTGTAGCTACACAGGAGATCATCCAACTAATCTTTCGAAGCCTAATATATGACCAGGGAACAAGTGGGAGCAAGTCCAGTGCTTCAGGTCTTCTCACAGGTCTCAAACAGCAGGTGCAGTTCTTCTTATGTTCCTCTAAAGTTCCAGAGAGTGTTCTGAGGAGTGTGCCTTGGGTGCCACATATATGATTGGCATCAGCCAGTGGTTGTGTTGGGGTGACTACTGGCTCCTCTCTTACCTAATGTGGTAAAGGGTTCCAGGGATAACCCTTCCCATTGTGTGTAGCAGTTCCTGTTTGTCCTACTCTTACCAATACCACAGTTCAATTTGCTCCAAAAATGCAAAAGGGGGGAACACTTCACTTCTTCTGCTGTGCAGAACATGTGTCCCCACATAGAGTTGTGGCCAGGGAAATAATTAGTCCCCACCTTTGTAGTCACTCAGAACCAGTTCTGGGGGTAGCTCTCCTCTCACTGGGTTTGGTGTCAGCCTGGCTGGGGAAACAAAAGGTTGCCTTCTCCAGGTCTCAGCCTACATCCTGCCAGTGTAAAGAAGAACAACTGCCCACAACCCAGGCTATTGATTCTGCACTGGGAGAAGTTTTCGCATCTGATTAAGGTCAGTTACTAGCTGGCCAGCTGCTAGGGCTAATGCAAATTAGCTTATGTAAGAAATTGGGTTGTTGGTTGACTGGTGTGTAAGCCCTGGTCAAGCAGAAACCACAATCCATGTGTCTCTAGCTTGCACCAATCATTAGGAACTGCGCACTTGCAGGCAACATAATCTTAGGATGGTGCCAGTCTGATTCCATGCACCCCCATAGGATATGTAGTCCCTTGGACCAGCTAGCTCGCAGTGCCAACATTAGCCCTCATAAATATGAACGGGGAGCGAACAGTTCTAGCAACCCCAGAACACGACAACTCTGTTCCCGCAGAAACCATAGTGACAGTTTTGTTTAGGCACTCGTGCTTTCCTTTGCTCAAAGAAATATACAAAGAATACACAAAGGGGCATTTTCAATATTTATTGAACCAGAGAGACTCTTGTATAGAATGCATGGGCTGTGATGCTTAATAGGCAGAAGCAAATACAAGTTATAATGAGTGTTGAAAATAAAACAAATAGTTCCACCATCTTTTTGAGACAGGTTATTTATGAGTACATATAAAGGAGAATACAATTGAGTGTACCCCTACGATGCTAACCCTAACCTACGTGTCTTGGGGGTGAATGTATGATCTGCCAAGAAAACCCCCGTATGGATAATCTAACCCCTTTACCTGGTGGGTAAGAGTGTAGGAGCCCCTCTTGGTCACAAACTGGACACCTCTCACTGAGATGTCAGGCCGCTACTATGTGAAAGCTTCTGCATGCAGGGACCTATCGAGATCAGCAGACGTATCTCCTCTGATTATGTTAGGAAACAAAAGGCTATACATAGAAAATGATATTCTTGCCTTGTGTCGAGATTGTGATCAGGGAACCATTGTTTGTGTTCTACAGCTACCGGTGTCGCCATATGGTTATAATAATAAACACATTTGTGGTACACACGTGAGAGGCCTTGCACTAATGCCAGGCAGTGTTATAGTATTCTTACAAATTGTTCTGTGTCAGCAAGGTCGATGTTTCTGCAAAACCAGTCAAAGCGTCTCAAATGCACAATGTGTGTCAAGCCTAAATGCGTCAAAGAGAAGGCAACTTCAGGAAAAAGGATGATACTAATGACTTTTGGGTCTAACTAGGGTATATGACACCCACTCCTCGCACATATGTTGGTGAAAAGCTATTCACAACAATCTAATCAAATGTTTGCATAAAAGAAGATGCTAAAGGCTGTATATAACAAAATAGCAAAAAAATCATGTTAAAATATAGGCACTCATGCTATTTGGGTGCCCAAACCAGAAAGACGGCCAAACGTATATAAAAATATTAATGCACTTAAAACAAAGGCATTTTAAAAACAAATCTGGAAGAAAAAATAGGCCAAATAAAAAGTTCCCACCACACAAAAAGTCAGATGTTTACATGTTCCGAGTGGTAGAAAAAACATTGCTGTTCCCAGCTTTTGTAGACAATGTTCCCAGAGCCAAATCTCTGAGCAAATCGATAGAGCAAATATAGTCCCATCCAGCCCCCACAGCAGCAGCTGAGGGAGGAAACACAGTCATCTTATGTTCCTTTGAAACAGAGCTTAGATCTAAACCAGTAGGTGCAGAGGTATTCACAATTGACAGCTGTACAGATGGGCCTTCAGGGGGTCCACCAGCATGTGTATGTTCCAAGGTTCATCCAGCTCCGATACCAAGCACAAATCCAGGGCACTCTCGTAAGTGCACAAGAGGCAGTGGAACACAGGCTGTACACAAAAAGGCCATACAGGCTGGATAGACAGAATCCAATGCTCTTTGAGTTCTCAAAGCAGGGGTATGCCAAATAAATGCACCATGCATTCACGGCACAGCAGGATGTGAGGCAGTGCCAGCTCCAGTTGTTCCCGAACCCAGACATCCAATGCAGCAAAAATATAATTAAAGCAGTAGCCTTGCAACTAGGATCAGGACCAGTGGAAGACCTCCAAAGATGCTTTCCAGATGGAATGGATGAAGGATTGAATAACTCTGAATACCATTGGTAAGGTGCTGACTAACCCAGAGCCTATGATCTTGAAAAATCCTACAAGTCCAGTCATAGTAGACATATAAAAAAATTAATGGACCAGCTCCCCAAAAGGCTGTGGGAAGTTTGTGCAGAGAAGCACCTGTATCCCCGAAGAGGAACATGCCACCTGGAGATCAAACATTTCCTGGGCCGAAGTTAAGGTCACATCTCTCTGAAATAATGAGGCTTTCAATTTGATCAGGGCATAAAAGCACACGCTGGTAGGATTAGTTGAAGGCCACGGAGTGTCCTCCCTAAATACAAGGGTAGGAGGAAATAGGACTTATATGCAACATGTCGCAATGGAGGATACGGTTAGCACATAGGCAACTGCTGGCTTCATTCCACAGCAACCCTGATTGTTCAACATCAAGTAACTCCCATTCAAGATCAGGCTGAAAGTTGGAAGTATCACAGCCGCCTGAGATTCTTTTAAGTGAAAGATTCACCACAGATGCATTGCATGCCCCATGAAATGAAACCTACTTGCACTTTAGGGACCAACTTAAAGTATTCTCACAGTCCAAACTGCTGAGAAAATCTTAAATGTCCTCATTTGTATACTATAAAGTGAAAGGAAATTCACATTGGTTATGTATGAATCCTTCACCTAACGCTTTCATACCTGCCCACTAGATGGTGTTGTTGAGTGTACTGAAAGTGAAAAGTGGAGATCAGCAGCGTAATGTACCCATGGATTAGCCAATCCGAGGATGCTATCTCTGCAATAGTGAAAAGGAATTTGTCTAGTTTCTCAATGTGTAACATTGTGTATTTAGCATCTTTCCGGGCCATTGTTGTCTGCTCTTTCGAAAGATGGTAAGGTGAAAACAGGTTTGTGACGCTAATGTGTCGTCATGGCACGTGGCCAGATCATAATGTTTGTAATGTGGTGCCTAACAATATATTCAACCTATGCTGGACCTACCCATATTATAATGCATACAAGTTTTGCTGAAGCACTTCTAATGTGGATGAGATAATGTTACCCAGGGAATACATTCTAGATAATAAGGAAGTCATCCTGTTGTCCACCACCGCCATAGCTTGTTTTAAGTTAACCCTGTCAATCTCATGCACCTTTCAGCAGCTTCTTTATTAGAAAGTTTCCATATCTCATTATAGACAGCATAAAGGAAGCTCTTTTGAAATGATTTCTGAGAACCCACTAAAATATTTAATAAATCAAGGCCATCAGATAAAAGGGACAAGTGATGTTTAACCTGGGACAGTGTCCAGGGTTTTAGCCAATCAAGGAGGTTAGAACAGTGTATGCTGTTCCTATGGCGGAAGACCAAGATGTCATGCAGGGAGAAGGAAGGGGAAGGACGGGATACTCCAGGTAAAGGAAGGAAGGCTGGGGGAGAGCTCCTATAAGGAGCAAGGCCCCTCATACACCCCGAGAGTTGTCATGCTTCATCATAGGCCAGCTCCTTGTTGGGCCACAAGTGTGCACGTTGCATAACTGTTCGACTGGCATTATTGCCATAAATAGCACCAGAAACTATTACAAGTCATTTGTCCTCATTTCCTATGGTTTCACTCTACAACATTACGTCCCTCCCAGAGATTTAGTTATTATTAAACCGTCCTCTTGTATTCTGATATAATTTCCAGGGCCAGCTGTCATTCTTAATCTTTACAAATAGCTTGTGAGCTAGTCTGACCCTGCAATGCTAATAAAAGGGACTAATATTTTGGCTGTTTTTTAAGAGATCAACTTTTTCCAGTGTGCTAAAAGATCTTTAAGTGTAAATAGAAGATTGGCTTGTACCTACGGGCTCCTGAGACTAGTGCGTTAAAATATTTCTCCTGGTAGGAACACTGGAGGCAAAATACAATGATAGCAATTGCAAAATCATCCATTGTTAAAGCCAAAAGTTCCAAAATAGCAACAACTATTGGCTTTCCCAGTGCTTGAAGGTGTTAAGAGCCATATGTATGAACTCATTTTCCTATAGACACATAATGGGTAAAACTCTTTGATACATCTGGCCCTAATTAAGTTCACTGCTGTTTGAATAATTTGGATCTCCCGTCTGTCAGGTTCCTCAGTGCCTAGTCATTTTATTTGTTTGCTTTACGTTGCTATTGTGCTCTACCTATGTGATTTGATAGGAACGCTTGTCTAAATTGCATCATAGTATACCACTTGGTACAAGTTTGTATTGCCAAAACATAAACAAAACAATTTGCATTTAAGCGTAGATCATGAACGGGAAATAGGTGGTGACAGTAAAAGACAAATTCTTCAGTTTGAAAATAAGCTGTCTGTATTCAACTTCATTTATGGAAATCGTTTGTTTGTTGCTGACAGAAAGCTATTAATTTCTAGCTAGCTTATGCTTTTTCAGGGAGTTTAGATGTAGGGCAAATATTAATGGTTAGGCATGTGTGATGGATGTTTCCGCTTAGAAGACTCTAATGCACTTCTAAAAAACAGGCAATTGCTGATTATGTGGTATTTGCAAGCTTTCAGCTCCAAAGAGCATATGGTGCATTGTGGCCTGAATACCATCAACACACACGTCGTTACATTATGAGCAGGAAGAGTGGAGACAGCTGAAGGACAAGTCAGGGATGGTGACAGCCGAAGGACGTGAAAGGGAAACATTGAGCATAACTGAACAGTTCTGGGATCAAGGAACCTTTTTGCATAACATATTGTGCTTAAGAACATTTATTTAATTTGATTTACCGGTGTTGCCGGCATTTGGATATATATTCAATAATTTCATGTTATTCTGATGACGCATTAAATTATAAACAATCTTTTTTTCCCATAGCATTTTTTTATATGAATTTTTAGGCAGGCATCAAGAAATGTGCTATTGGTCACAGTATAAGTTCAGTATCAGCAATGTTACCAAACGCATATCACGAATAACCATTTTTCTGCGAAGTCGATCATTTTTGTAGGCAACTGATTAGATGTGTGCATTTATCGGTATTAATATACCTCTTTAAACCAATAGAGCTCTGAATAAGAGAAACAAATTGTATTTTTTTTAATCAAACGCTTCACTTGCAAGTTTAATTTTTTTGAATGAGCCCTTTGCTCTCCTTAAGGTATTCACCCCGACCCCTTGAAGTAATCAGCTGCATACTTATCAGCCCTTCATCTTGAAGGACAGGACATGATGTTTTAAGGACATGCACTAATGAACTAACTTTATCCGCCCACTAGGAAAAAATAAATCAATATATGTTCACCGAATGTTCATTTGAAGTTCATTTCTTTGGTAAAGCAAAACGAATTAGCTAAAAGTTATCAGTGAACACAGTTTGGAAACTCTGGTGTTTATCATATAATTCCTTGCTGTTTTTTTCTGGTCTTCTTAGGTTCCTTGTCACGTGCAATTGTGTCACACATTTTTGTAAGGTCATTTGCGGCTGATTTAGAGGACAAAATTAAGCAAATGGGCGTAATAATCCACCGTGTGGGTTTGCTAGGGCCTATGTCATGAACAACATAAATAACGGAGCCACAGACGTGTATACAGGCTACGGGATTAAGACCCTGTGAGGTCGGCATAACGGGCTGTGCTTAAATAATTACGGGGCATATTATCAAGAACAGGCGATAAAATGATCGCCGCATTATCGGCAGGAAACTGCCGCTAAAGCGGCGATAATGGGCTTGATAATAGGTCCTTGTAAATTCCCATAGCAGCCCAGGTTAACGCTAGAACCTGGGCTGCTATGGGAATTCACAAGGGCCTATTATCAAGCCCATTATCGCCGTTTTAGCGGCAGTTTCCTGCCGATAAAGCGGCGATAAGTTTATCACCTGTGCTTGATAACATGCCCCTACATCCCTCTCCAACTTGGCCACAACCTGTGTGCTTGTGCTTGACAGGCAAAGTCTCTGAGTCTTGGGCGTGGTGGTGGATTTGGCCTCAGGTTGTAGAGCAGAAGGTGGTGGTGGCTATCTATGCCTCCAGACCCATGCTCGAGCTGGGGACTTGCTTCAGTGCTTTCTCTTGTACTCAGTGGTCTGACAGTGGGGGAGGTAGAGGAAACTTCTCCAGGGTCAGATTGTGGCCACAGGTCCTCCCAATCGACCTTCTCATCCTCGGACAGGGGGTTCTGCCAGCTGGGCGCATCCATCTTCAGGAACCATGAGATGTTCCTCATGACTGCCTCTTGGCCATTTCTGGCAGTGACCATGGTGCCAGTCATGCTGGTGATTGTCCATGTACAGGGCTCAAAAGGTGTCCGGTACTTCCACTTTGTTCTACGGTCCTTTATTAGCACAAGACCTCCTAGCAGGGGTTGTGGGGAGTTAGCATGTCTCTTCAGACTCACAAGCTTGTTGGTTCATGTACGCCTAGCCTGAGCACTTGCTGGTTTATACAGGATCGGCACCCATTCATGGGAGACGGGGATGGTGTCTCTTATGTGTCCCTTTAACATCAGGGACCAGGGGGAGCCCTGCGTGGTGCAGTGGGGTGTCCCATGGTACTCTCACAAATATTGGTGCAGGCTGAGTTCTGCATTGGAGACTTCCACTTTAGTGATCCAGAGGGCTGTATTCAACGTGCGCAGAAAGCACTCCACCTCACCATTGGCTTGTGGCCATTGTGAGTAATGCAGCAGTGCTTCATGCCCAAGGTTGTGAGTAAGTCCTTGAACTCCACCCCGTGGAATGGCGGCCCGTTGTCCATTTTTATTCCCTGTGAGAGGCCAAACAGGGCAAAGGTCTTCTTCAGCACAGGACCAACATATGAGGAGGCTGTTGAATCGACCACTTCGACTATGGGATACTTGGAGTAGCTATCAGCAATGAATGCCATCACTCATCCATCCAGGAAATTCCCAAAGTTTATTTCTCATCCAGGATTTCATCTGAACGGTACCTCGGTGGCCTCCTTGGTCTAGGGTTGTCACCCGAAGTTGGAGAGTTTCAGGGGTTACGATACATGCTCCCCGTAATATGAGGCATTCAGTTGTGATGCTTTATTCATTGTGTACCTTCCATATCTTACAGAGGCACTCTACCTAAGGCCGTGCCAGTTCTTGGCATCTCAAAAGATGTTTTGCATGAGCCTTGTTGGAGGGCATCCATCACCTTCATCATGACCGAGTCAGCTTCGGTCACCTCGCTGATCTCTGGGATGCTGAGCGCTTGGGGGCACACTCCTCGGGACACCTTGGTCACATACTCCTCCGTGGTGTCCGTGTTGTCACTGTTGTCATCTACGGATCATGGTGGGTGATGGCAGAGGAAGTCAACAGGGTTCTTGGCTCCTTGTCGATAGACTACTTCCAGCTAGTAGTGTTGCAGCTGAATCGGCAGGGGAGGATGTGATGCTGTACAATGGAATAAGGGGATGGGTGGTTGGTGATGGGTGACTACATGGAACAGCCACCCGCTGAGGAAGAGATTAAAGTGAACACAGGGCTACTTAATGGCCACTGCTTCTCTCTCTATTTAGGAATACCAATCTTTCGTTAATGTAAGAGCTTTGCTGGTGAATGCAAATGGTGCCAACTTGCCAGGCTCCACCTCTTGGGAGAGCACAGCTCCCAGACCTGAGGGGCTGATGTGTACCAACAACTCAGAGTGCCTCTCAGTGTCAACGTAAGCCATGTTCATCTTGTTGAGCAGGGCTTCTTTTACATTCCAGAAGGCATCTTCTTCGCTGTAGCCCCATTTCCAGGGAACATCTTTCTTGTTGAGAGATCATAGAGGCTCAGCAATGGTCACCAGGTTCAGGATGAACCGGCCACAATATGTGGCCATTCCCAAGAAGCTGCATACCGCAGATACTGTAGTTGGAGCTGATGCTTGTTTAATGGCATGAGACTTGCAGGGATCCACCTAGACTCTATCCTGCTTAAAGGCGTAACAGGAAGAACTTGATTGTGATTGAAGGAAAGAGCACATATCTCTGTAGAGGGTGGCTCATTGGTTTGATAGCTATTTCAAGACCACTCAAAGCTGCCACTGTTGGTCTTCAGTGGTTATCGCATTGATCAGGATGTTGCCACTTACGTTCTTGACATCCTGTAAGCCAAACTGGGTCTTCTGAATCACACCTTGGAAGACCTCTGCTCCAAAGTTCAGCCTCTAGTATCGGCATAGCCCTAGGTGCATTGAGAATGTGGTGATATATGGGGGCAAGATGGCATCCGAGCAGGATGTGTGAGTGAGAGCTCAGTGCTGTTCCCCTTTCCAACGGTTGCACGGCTGAGAGGGCATCGAGATTCAGCTAAGGAGGAGCATGGATAAAGATAGAAAAGATCTACTTACAAAATGTTTTACCGACGGTGATCTTTCGTGGCTTGATGATGATCGGATCGGTAGCGGGCAGCCCAGCGGGAGCGTGGAGGCTAAGAAGCCACAGAGTCTCCAGCGTGTCTAGCGAGTTCAGTGTGTGCAGTGGACTTCCACGTTCCAATGTGTGAGCGCTGCAGTTGCGATCATTGACGGCGGTGGGAATTCTCTTGCATTACTGAAAGGATGCCACCGGGGAAGGCAGATTGGGACGTTGTGGAGGCTTGACAGCAGCAGCAATAACTCCTGGAGGACACCCGGTAAGCGTGTTTAAAGAGGACAATATTCTGAACTGGCTACAATGATTGTTTCCTGCAAAAACACTATGTGTAGTAGTGATCCGCTACATTTTCTCACCTAAATTGTCTCAACCACCCGAACTTTTGTTTGGTTTTTCAAGAGTAATAATTGTAAGGGCAAGCTGTTACATTGTTTCACCCTAAACTGCTCTAACCTCCTGAGACTCTTTGTGGTGGATAGATCGTGACAGTGAACGCTTTTTTAGCGAGGCAGGCTGACTGAGAGGGGAAATATCAGTGGGTACTTGGAAAAAGGGAATTTATATCCAGTTAATTGCAGAAACTGTAGCAGCAATTACGTTTTAAAGGAGGTTTTTTTTTATCTACCCCTCAGAGAATCTGGAAATTGAAGATATTGTTATAACATAAGTTACTATTGCTACATCATAGTTAACAATATTCCTTCAAAATCTGGTTGTGAAGCAAAACTAAGTCAGTAAGTGATGCTGTGAGTAGAGCCGTACTCTCAGCTAGTTGCACAAAAGGAGGGGTAGATGAAGTTGGTGCAGAGACTGCGGTACAAGAGATCAGCAATAAGAAGTTACCCCAGGCACCCCAGATACATCAAATATTTCTGCCAACAAAAAACAACCTATTGCAGCATCTACTCGGAGTCTGGCTAAGGAAATAAATGATAAAGAGGAAATATCTATGAGTAAGCATTCTGAGGGGGCACAGAAGAGGGAGCACCATAACCACCAGGTTTCAGGAAATAGTACCTGTGCCTGCGGATTTAGGAGGGACTGTGAAAATGATCAATTCTGCAGTAGCACCTACAGGGCAGCAAGAGGAGTCTTCTACATTGGACGCAATAGCTGATCTGGGCCTCGAAGGTGCTAATAGGGAGAGCGACTCAGGGGACGGCAATTTTTTCTCTTTATCCGATCATTCATCTGCTGATTATAAGGATGGGGAATCAAGCATAAAAAAACTTTTTCGGGGAAAGATCTGGGATTAGCTCTGGTAGTAAGCTTAATACATCAAATCCGGAAGAGGACAATCTTAAAACGACCATGGTGCAAAAACAAAGGGCTTGCAAGGAGGTTGAAGCTACAGGTCAGGTTAACATAAGTGATGGTCTCTCTAGTTCTATTACAACTGAACTACCACTTGCAATGGCAATGACAAAGGGGGTTGAAGGAGATGAACAATCACAAGCAATAAATCAGCAAGGGGAGATCTCATTAGAAACAATTTACCAATGCATTACAGAGCATAGGGCTGAGACTCATACGGAAAGCACTAAAACACACGTTGCTTGTCGAAAATTACCGAACGCCGTTAGGCGAATAGCAAAATCCTGTACTGAGTTCACGGAACGATTGAATGAGGCGAAGGCAAGAATTTCTACACTAGAAGACGATATGGCAAGACAAAAGACATTAATGGATAATTTGCAGCAATATAAAGAGGATGTGCAAGCTAAACTTTTAGATGTGGAAAATCGTATTCTTAGGAATAACTTGCAGCTTTTAGGAATTCCTGAAGGCATCGAGGGACAAGACATTCGTAATGTTGTCGTGGAACTATTCACTGAAGCCTTCCAAGAACTAAAAGACTGGAATTGGTCCAATGAAGTGCAGAGGGTGCACAGGTTCCCATTCAGACAGAGGCCCACGAAACCCGGTGACAAGGATGGCAGACCAAGAGCAATTTTGATTTGTCTGAGTAATTTTCTGGCACGCCAGGCGATATATGACCTGGCACAGCCAGATAAAAAGTGGGCTGTGAAGGGAACTCAATTCTTTTTTGTCATCAAGCTGTGGGGAAAAGGTGGAAGCTACGCCAGTTAATAACTCCTTTTCAGGGGAAAGTAGCGCAAGTGTTATTGCTAAATCCTGCCACCCTCAAAGTGATGGTGAAAGGCCAAATACGCTTTTTTTCTACAGAATCAACAGCGAAGAAATACTTGGCCTCAATATAAATGTTTAATTTTGATTCTTTCTTTTTTGCTGCCTTTATAGCTGTGTATAAGGGTTTAGAATTTCATCGCTAGGGCAACTTGGTGGTGTTAGTATTATGGGTGGGCTATGTGTAAGGTTATCGGATTTAGAAAATGGTATGTATGGGAAACCCAATGCAATGTATTTCATTTAGTTTTGTGCTAGCTAGACAGTGATGGGGAGGATGGGGGAACACACAGGGGGGATAACTCACTCTATATCAATAGGGCCACTGGCCGTTGCCTGCAAAATGGGGAGAGGGAGTGTGGAGGGCGGGTGGCATGGTGAGGGTTGGGGGTGGCGGCATGGGGGGGTTGAGGGAGTGGTATGAGGGAATGGTGGGGGGAGCATTTCAGAAAAATAAATCCATGCGCAAACATTTCTGATTTTTTAGGATGGTCAAGAAGTATCAGATTAAGTTTAGGATTAAGACTAAGATTAAGAATGAGTCTGCAATAAGTGGTTTACTATGTGAGATATTGGAGATATGGCGGCTAAGGGAATTCGAATATGTTCTTTTAACGTTTATGGTTTAAATAATAGTAATAAAAGGCGTAGAATAGCTGCAGAATTACGTATTATAAAACCAGATATTTTGTGTGTCCAGGAAACATATATACCGTGGGTTTAACGCAAATTTTTGCAAGAATTGGGATACACACTTCTGGTTTCAACCAGGCAGACCTCCACTAATAGGGGAGTCTCTATTTTGGTACATGGTGGTATCATTGGGACAGGGAGGGTAAAGATGGATAATTATGGGAGATGGGCGATCTTCGAATGTTTAATAGGAACAACTAAGTCTACTATTTGTTCTGTTTATGGGTCAAATGTTGATGATGCTGGTATATTGGAAGATTTAAACGTTGAAATGGCATCTTGACCCACTCTGCTAATCTTATGCGGGAATTTTAATATCCATTTAGAGGGGCACATTTTAATTCCCAAATATAAGTATGTGGGCTGCAAATCTACTGTGTTTAAGGCCCTAGTTCAAGTATTGAGGGATCATGGGTTAGTGCACACATGGACGACACTACATCAGGCTGATCCTGGATTTACGTTTCACTAACATCCACATCAAAAATTGGTTAGATTAGACTATATATTTATGCCTAGGGCACACGCAGCTGGTGCAAAAAGGCAGTTCTGGCCCGAATCGCTGCTGATCATGGTCTTCTTTTGTTGGATTTATATATGATTTGGCAAAGGAAGGGCGGAACGACATTCTCTTTTAACATGAAACTATTGAACGATAAGGCATTTAGAGATCATTTAATCAGGTGGACAACGGATTTCCTGACAATAAATAGGGGACTAGCCTCGGGTCCTATCCTACTGGACACTCTTAAAGCTGGAATACGGGGCGTGGCACTTAGTTTTGGGCTAGCTAAACTCAAACAAGGGCA
Source organism: Lissotriton helveticus (assembly GCF_964261635.1). Lineage (NCBI taxonomy): Eukaryota > Metazoa > Chordata > Amphibia > Caudata > Salamandridae > Lissotriton > Lissotriton helveticus. The sequence goes on from NC_136065.1 coordinate 532,594,307, forward strand.
AATAACAACTTACCAGCTGTTGGATAAGCTGCAGGAAGCGGAACTGAAATTGATTAAGATACTTAGACAGGGGCTAGATGTTAAAGCTACAAATAGTAAGTTAGTGTCAGTCAATGCGATTTGGTGCAGGTTTATTGGCATTCAATATAATATCTATAAACAAAGTAGGTATGAATATGGAGAGTCGACCAGGCAGCATCTTGCACAGAGACTAAGCTAGACAATTCCTAAACACATAGCTTTTTATCCGTGTCTTAGTGATCTACTAATACATTTTTATTTCTTCTTTTGATACTCATAAGACACTCTTAATTTATTCGCACTGCACGCCTCTTTCACTAAACCAGCTCCGCAGTAGTCTGGCATCGCAGCACTCCAAAAAGGCACTCAGCCTTTTTGGTGGGGCCCGATGATGAAGCATGACACCGACCAGGTCGGTGTGTGAGGGCTTTCTTACCTACCCAAGTCGGGCCAGGTAGTGTTCTTTCTTGTTTTGCTCCTTTAGTGTGGTTTCCCTAAACACCACTGACCTCTCTTTTTTTGTTGATACTCCACAGAAAGTCAACACACAGGTGTTGAAGAATGGAGAATATTTATCTGAGCAAAATGAGATCAAAACAACAATAGTTCTATCAACAGAGGTTGAGATATGAATTTGTAAAGATTAAGTGCAAAAACAGTTCCTAGAAGTCAATAGTGATAAAAGGTTACTTGAGGTCAAGCAAGGCCGGGGTAAATTCAAAGTTCAAGTCAACCACGATCGAGGGCAGGCCTGCATAGGACTTAGATAGGTCCCACTTGGTTTAGGCGTAGTGTCAACGTCAAAGACTTGGGGAGTTGAGAAGGCACTGCGTTGCTCCATGAATCGATGCGAGCATCAGCACTGCTCCGCACCGTTGATTGAAGCTGCGGTGCCAAACTCCTTTGCGATGCAGTGTCTGCGTTGATGTCAAGCAAGAAGTCCATCGGCGTCGATCCCCGCCGGCTGTAGATGCGATGTCATCAAGCAACAGCGGCTTCAGTGTTTAAGGCGATTCATCGGATCCAATCATGTGAGCCTGGCTCATTGAAAGGGATAAATCGAGGCACCATTTCACACTCAGAATCCCCTACTCCATCTTTTTCCAATTGGTCATAGGGCAGAGGCACCCTTTTACAATGGTTGGCGTGCACCCAGTTCTGTTGGCCAGTGACCTTGACAGCTGTGCGTGTAGCCAAGAGGACCTGCTCCCGTCCCTTCCAGTGTGGCTCCAAACTCTTCTTCTGATGAGAACCAAATCTCTAGGCCGAATGTCGTGTCTAGGCCCCTCTGGTGTCACTGGCAGGGATTACCAGATCTGTTGGTGAATAGAACACAAACTTTCAGTTAACCTGCAAAGATAGTCTATCAACAACGGATACTCAATATCTGAAAACTGCTGAGGGCGCTCCAGACATTTCCCAGGCGTCCAAACACGACCTCGTACGGTGACAATCCTGTCCTACATTGTATTGTTGTTCTTGTTGAGAAAAGAGCTAATGGTAAAGCATCTGGTCACTGTAACCTTGTAGTCTCCTGCGTTTTTGACCATTATCCTTCTCAGCGAAACCTGCTGACTGTGGATGATTGGCAGCATGAAACTTTTGCTTGATACTCAAGCCATCACAAATTAATTGGATTACTTTGACATTGAAATGACTTCCATTATCACTCCAGATCAAACGGGGCAAGTCGAAACAAGGAAAGAATTCCTTCAGGAGTACTTTTGCAGTCGTTACGGCTGAATTATCTTTAGTGGGATAAGCCTCAACCCATTTACTAAAGGCACAAACAACCACCAAAACATTTTTCAGATTATTGCACCTGTCTAATTCAATATAGTCAATCAGGAGGACCTCAAAGGGGAAAGTGGGTGGTGCAAACTTACCGCATGGTGTAGGGATACCCTTTCCAAGATTGTGCATCATGAACACGATGCAATATATCACAATGTGCAGCTGTCTTCAAAATGTTATCATTTCACCACACAGGGTCTAACAACTTGCAAATAACCTCAGCACTAATATGAGCTGGACCATGGGCCATCGTAACTAACTACGGGAAGAACATATGCATCCAGCAATATCCATCTCTGCTTCCCTGACTTATCAATCCAACATTCCTCATCATTAAGTTGTGCTGTACTTTCTTGCCATATTGCTAATTCTTCTATTGTGGCCTCACGTTGTATTTCCTTCACATTCTCAAGTGTATCCTCACACATGGTAACTTCAGGCACCCTCCTAGTAGGACCTGCTATGAACATTCTATGAACATTCTTTTCATTTTAGTCTGGGCTGTTTCCTTAGCTGTCTGATTTGCAACAGCATTTCCCTTACCTACATTGTCAGTGACTTTCTGGTCTGCACTACACTTTGTTATAGCTTATTTTTTAGGGAGAGGAGAGGAGTTGGCCTAACGGCTAGGGCGCTCTCGACCTCGGACCTGGGGATCTGGGTTCGAGTCTCGGTAACGACGCCAAAACCTCCTGTGATTCTGGGCAAATCACTTAACCTCCACGTGCCTAAAATGTAACTCATGTAACGTAACTGGAAAATATGTAAAGCGCTCTGATACCTGATTCGGTTCGGGTCTAGTTCGCGCTATATAAAACTCTGCCAAAAAAAAAAAAAAGGGAGTGTCAGAGCGGACAAAAGCCTCAATATATAGTGCCCATGCTGAATCTTTGTACCATGTGAAGTAAGGAACCCTCTCTCTGCCCAGACTCGCCCATAATTATGTGCGACTCCAAGGGTGTACTGGCTGTCAGTGTAAATATTGACAACCAATCCCTCACTGAATTCGCATGCTGATATTAAGGCAACCAGCTCAGCAGCTTGAGCCGATCGATAGGGAACTCATGATGTCTCAACTACTGTACACAGCATGGTGATAGCAAATGGAGCAGTTGTAGTTAAAGCAAGAGCCATCGAAATATAGTTCCACTTGTGGGTAGGATTAGTGAACATCAGTCATGTCTACCGATCCTTTTGTCTTCTGTCCCAAAGATGCAGTCATGTTTGTCAACTTCATCACTCTCAGAAGAGAGGGGCTGTAATGTGGCTGTATTCAGAGTGGCACATCTTTTAATTGTGATATGTTTGGCAAACAATGTCAATGCATAGCCAGTTAGACGTGCACTGGTGAGGTACTGCGTCTTTGTTGTATTCAAAAGTGTACCATGACTGTGAGGTCAGTATCAGGTATGAGTTCAGCCGATTGTCTTTTTGAGACGGCCACAGCCGTGACCGCTGTTTGGCAAATCGGGAAGGCTTTAGCGACAAGGTCAAAAACAGCAGAAAAACAAACGCAGCAGTTGCTTATCTCCAAATGTGTGTGTTAAAACAGAAAGCACACAACCAGCCATCTCATGGACGTACAACACAAACACCTTGTTATAATCAGGAGAACAGAGTACTGGAGCCAAACAAAGCGCAGTTTTCAATTGCTCAAAAGAATGCTGAGATTCAAGTGCCCAAGGCAGGGGCTCATGCACATCTTTAGTGGTTAGTGCAAGCAAGGGTTCAAATAGTAAGGAGTAGTTAGGTATCCACTGTCGACAGTAGGAAGTGATACCTATGGAAGCACGTAAATCTCATCTTTCTGAGTCTGTGGGATGGGCATTTTAACAAAGGTACTGATGCGCTCAGGAGTCAATCTCCTACCCTCCTTCAACAGCAGATGACCTAAGTAGGTGACGTCCTGTTGACAATACTGCAATTTAGAAAGGAACACCTACAGCCCTGCTCGGTATCAGAAGTGATATGGAGGTCGTCAACATACTGCACCAATACATTACCTGTGTGTGGGAAGCGTAAGAGAATCCAATTGACCTTTCAGGGCCTGACTATAAATGCTTGCACTCTCTGCATAACCCTGTGGGGCTCGACAGAACCTAAAGCTCCTACCAGCTAGGGTGAACCCAAATAGATATCTGCTATTTGGATGAATAGGAACACTGAAGAAGGCATTTTTCAAATCAATGACAGAAATAATTTAGCAGAAGAAGGAATCATTGTCAAAAGAGTGGTAATGTCAGGGACCACTAGAGACTGGGGAACCATTATTATATTAACTTTGCACAAATTATTCGCAAAACGATAAACATCTCAATGCTCATCAAGAGAACCTGAGGGTATCAATTTAAGAATTGGAAGAATAGTGCTATTACAAATATTAGCTGGTGTCTCCTCAGCCACTTCCTTCTTCATCATATCACTTGATAATTTACAATAAGGCTCGCTCTCCTACCTGCAGTATTTTATACTGAGGGATCAACAGCAAAATAGCACTGTCCTTAACTCGTATTGAAACTGGTGGTATCTGCAGCAGTGTAGTGTAGTTCCTATTTCCCTTACAGGCTCTGCGCATTGGAATAATATACACTATAGTTTTTGCATAGTTTTAAGGTCAGTATGCTCCTATCGAGTACATTAAACTTAATTACTTGTGTGTGCCAGATCAGTTTCTGACAACCGCTTAAACATGACAACTTTGTTTCTCTTAGAATCGGAACATGTCTCAGAATTGTGGAAACAATAGATAACAGTTTCACTCAGTTAATCATGCATGCTTAGTTTCTGCAGAGTTGCAGAGAAAGAATAGAAGGGTGTTTCAATAAAAGGATTTACTGAACAGTCTTAGTTCTCATGCAAGTGAAATGAGCTGTTATGCTCGTTAGACAGCATGCAAGATATAAAATATACACCGTGAGCAGTAAGAAGAAATAATACTGCAATAGCATTGTCTTTTAGCTATGACTTATATTCATATCAACATACATAAATAACACTGGCTAAAAGTGGATACTCATCTGGTGCTTCTAAATAATTCCATCCCAGTGTACCTAACCTAAGTGTAGTACGAGGTAAGAAATAGGTGCTGTTTTCTATAGTATGGTATGCTATAGTTTGTATGCCAAGAGTGCCTCTAGGTTTTAGTCTGCTCCATACCTTAGAATGAGAAAGGTGGGAATGTCTTTCCAGATCTCAAACTCCAACACCCTACAAAGGGAGTCAGAATACTGGAAGCTGGAATCTCTGCGAGCAGGGAGGACAGCGTCTGGTCAGTGTGTCAGGCTGGGTTTTGAATTCCTTCCAGACTTGCAGTGGCGAGCCGCAGCCGAGTAGTGCAAGTATTCAGCTGCAACCATGGTTTGCCATGGTAAGTGAAGGTATGTTTATACCTGGAAGGTACCTAGGAATGCTAGCATTGACTTAAAGTCGGGCAGAGGAAGACGTCATGAATGAACCATTAGTGTATAGCAGTTCATTCATAATAAATAAGTTCTTGGAGAAATCAATAATCCAAGCAGGGAATGTCCCAATAGCTTAAGGGCCTGGTTTCTAAGAACTTGTTGTGGCGTGGGATGGACGGATGTAGGTGACCATGCCTGTATTTGGATTGCATGGCCAATGCCTAAATAAGGACTGGGATTCTATGCCTAAATAATGGCAATGTGAGTTGTGCCTACATAAGGACATGATTCAGTAAACCTATGTACGGGCATCTAAATTGACACACAACAGCAGTCCCACGTCTGTATCACCTGTCACCCACAAAGTGGGTGCCACATCAGCAAATTCAACAGGAAGAGGCGCATCGTTAGACAAACACTGTTTAGCTCGCACTACATCTGAACCCATTGTCATATAGACACCTGCTGGGGAACAATAAATCGTAGCATGAAATGTCTTCAACAAGTCCAAACCCATCAAATTTTAACCACAATTAGAAGTCAACAGAAATGGCAATTCACAGTAAAAGGACCCAAAGTCAACACAAGGGGCCTTGAAATGAGGCTTACAACTGGTATACCAGAAACACCTACCAAAACATTATTATGGCCAGACAGAGCCGCCCCAAGGACCATGTTTTGAGAAACAGAACTTTTCGTTGCACCTGTACCCACCGAAAATTCCTTAGTGGAACCTTGTAGTTCCGCTGTTACATAAGGACCACGCTGATCTACAGGTATCAGCATTGGTCCCTCGCTCTGTCCCTGGCTGTCCTAGCTGTAAGACATTCCTGTGACTTCATCCATATCACAGTCATCATGGTAGTACTGTCCATCACGAGGGTCATCAAAATAATTATTATCAGAACGACCTTGTGAGGCTGCAGTGTTCTGAGCCCTTTCAGCCCCACAAGCTCCATGACCTCGTCTACGAGAACCCTGTCCCCTGGGGACTGCCACCTTTTCCAAAAGCACAGGACACTCACTACCCCAATTTCCCTTCTCCTAACAGTACGCACATTGATTTGGCCCCAAAGGCCAAAGTATTTGGCTGCCTACTAGTGAGTGGAAGCTGTCGGGCAGTACCACCACATCCTCTACCAATTCCCCTAAAAGCCTGCTGTAATAACACTTTCATCTTTAAATCCTTGTGCCATTTCTCTGTCCTCTCTTTTTTCTCATTATTCCTATATTCATAAAACTGTGCCATATTCAAAATAACAGAAGGGGAATAGGTGGACCAAGTACTTTCAGAGGCCTGCAATCGATTCCCAATTTCAGGAAGCAAATTAGAAACAAATATATTAACAAACACCAGAACACCTCCCTGGATAGACAAATCCTGCCCACTGTAATCCAAAAACACACCTTCAAACCGAGTGAAAAATTCAGACACACTCTCATCTTTCTTTTGTCGACAAGCTGATAATTTATCCCAATCTACCTTTCTTGGCGGAATAAGGGAATGCATATAGGTAATAATGTGGCGTGGCAATGCCAACATTTCTGCTTGAGGCTTGTCACCTGGCATTCTCTGCCGGTCCCATGCTTAAATTTGATCCTATCCACCTCCCAATTCCACAACATGATCTTGCAAGTGCACCTGCCTTCAAATGTCAACCGGAACCGGTAAACCAAAGAAGATTTTAATGTCAGCAAGACTCATTACAGTGGAAGAATCAGCTTCAGTCAGTTCTTCATAATATGCAGTAGGATTTTTCCTAGGGTCAGTTAAATGAGTCTTCTGAGACAATACTTCTTTTCCCACTAGTATAAACCCATTGTTCCTGAAAATGGCCCGCCTCCCTTACCCTAGTAACATTGGCATGGCCATCCTTTAACACTGGTATTTCTGAATGATATATAGGATGAACCTTCCGAATCGGAAACTGAGACACTGACCTGGAACTTTTCTCATGTAATCTTCCCCTATAAGCTATTATTGTTCCAATATTAGAAAAAAAACTGCCCTGACCCCAATTCACTAATATACACCCGATCTCTAACATCATATAAAACTTGAGGGGCTTCTGCTTCAAAACACTGCTGCCAAAGACCAATTCAAGTTGTGCACATGGGTTTAAAGGCATGCTGTTGTATGAAGGTTCAAAATTTCTCATAGTCGCACAGACATCCTCTACACTATAGATAGGATTACGGGCCCACTGCGCATTCTGATTGGCTATTACCTGTTTCTCGTCATCTCACACATCAGATCACACTAACGGTCCCATACGCTTCTTAAATTTCATCCAATCCCAATCATCAAATCCGTGTACCGGCGTCCTACTACTGACTAGTATCGGAGGATGAAAAGCCATAGTTGGAAAGGCAACAGAAGTAACAGGCACTAACGTTACTGATGGTTGTGTTGCAGGAGAAAGAGCTGGAGAAAGGGACGCTGAGACAATAGGTGTGGCAGAGATACTAACAGTCGCAGTTGCCACAGACGGCAAAGAAACAGAAGGAGGAGCCGAAGCCACAGCAGTTGAAATACCAACAGTAGCTTCAAGAACAGAGACAATAGATGCAACTGTAATTGGCGGCTGTGAGGTCACCATAACAGTGAGATATATTCTTTGTGGGGCGTATGGAGGCGGAGTCGAGTATCCAACAATTCCACTACAAAATCATCATCTTCTTCCTGAACCACATACGATTTATCAATTTATAATCAAAACCTTCTATCTTCACATGCAACACCCCTTTCCTGTTTTTCCCTGTCATATACTACAGCCTTCTGAGTCAATGTATGCATTCTTCCTTTCCGGGCCTCTTTTTCTGCCTTCAATCGCCTCTGTGTAGGTGCTTTCTACCATGTTCCGAGGGAATCAAACATAGACTGTCTACTTCGTCTCTTAAACAAATGATCTTGTAAATACTCAATCTTTTGTCAATCGAAAGTGCCCGTCAATGGCCACTGCCACAGCAGGGACAATGCCACAACTTGGCGCCGGCTGACTTTCTTCCAATAGAGCATCAGTAGAACAACAACAACAACAACAACAACAACACATAGAAAACAACTTACTTACACTAGGCATTCTGAAAAGAAATCAAATTCACTATTTTATGCCTAGCAAAATAATTAGAATTGCTTTTACCCCAAAGACGGCCCTTAGACTGTACCGGAAACAAACCAAAACAGAACTATATAGACAAAGAACCAAAACAAACTCAACTGATATATGCAGGTTAAACAAATTATTTCTCCACTGCTGACTCTGCAGACCAAACGGTCAGATCCAAGGGTTTCGCCTTGCAGGAGTCCAGTCTGGATGACTACTGGGCAAGGCGCTGTCTGGCGGGACAGAAGGGGCAGCTGTGAGTACCAGAAACTCTTCGTGCAGGGATCACTGATCCGTCGGTCCGACCCGACGATGGCCTCGACCTCGCCCCCATCTGCGGAAGGGGATGGGCTACTCTCCCGAAGGAGTCCCCGTTCGGGCACCAATTGAAGGAAGTGGCACGATTATGGTCACCCGGGTCACTCACGACCACCTCTCAGCCTGCCATACAAATGAATATTCAATCAGACAGTTGAGAATACAAACCAATAACAATTTATTCAAAGTACATTCAGAGCGTAGCCCTGTCTGCCCAGTCGCTAGGAGTGCGCAGAGGGACTAACATCAGCAAGCATAACAGTACATTATGTACAGTTTGAAACCAATGAGAGCACGCCCACCATGTAATTCCCCAGAGAGATGCAGCTTGACAGTAAATTACAAAGTAGTAAGTTTCAATTCTGAGGCCAGACACGCACTATCTCCTCTTCAAGGCCATTCTGCCTGTGCCCACCGCAAGACAAGTGGGAGAAGGCCTACATCTAATAGAAAGGTATGCGCTAATAGGAACAGTCTATTCATGAGTGTAGCAGAATTCAGTTCAGAAGAAACATAACCTAGGGAAGGCCGTTTCTCGGAAACGGCAAATGGTTGGTTGTGATCACAATACAAAATGGCGCCTGTACACAAAATGGCGCCGCAAATGCTAACTTATATAAAACAATGCAAAAGCATGATTTTTATTCCAACAACGGTTTGAAAACGGCGGAACTTCTCCATCTTATCGAAAGTAGCCAAACACCGGCGACCGTTGTGTTAACTCTATTGGTGATCTAGTGAAAACCAACCTGTTTCATTGCTCTCCGTGGACTGCAAGGGTATATCTCAGTGCAGGTATCGACTGCCTCTGCTTAGATGCTGAATCCCGCACCGCTTCCGTGCCCCCAGTTCCCCACGATGCCAGCAGTGTTGGTCTGAGACACCCGAAGACTGGACTGGAACTGTATGTGGTATGCATACCTATTGCCCCACACATGTTTTCCTCCATAGTTGAATATTGAACTGCTAAGAAATTTGCACTGTCAAACTTCTGAACCCTGAACGGTATTTTTAATGAGATTCGTACTTACTGTAATGCAAAGACCTTGGTCCTAAATATAAAATATAAACAAAGTATAGTTTTTTTTAACTTGGTTTGGATTCTCTTCTTGAGTCATTGTGTTTATTATTGATAACTGTAGTGCAACAAATGTCTTACACTCCTATGTAAGGCCTGAGGCTGCTCGACCACACTACCACAAATAGAGCACTTTGGGCTTTATATTGAACCCTTACCACTTTTGGGGAACCCCTGGGCTGTGTGCATGGTAATACCATCTGGTAATAATACCAGATACAGAGGCAGCTTCTTACAGCAACTCCTAAAAGAATGCCCAGTAGTGTTTTTAGGATTAATTGAATAATAAGTAACTTAACAGTGATTTTTGCTTCTCTTTTGGTTTTGAGTAGTGGTCCCTTGCTTTGTGATAACTTTTCAAGTACTATTAGTTATGGACCTTGTAAAATGGTCACGGAAATGCTGAACTAATTGTACAATTATTAGATGATATGTTAATGTATGAAGGAGAATAACGATAAGAACAAAACTGACAGAAGAATTCGAAAATGACTTATTTGTTTTGTTTCGGTAATTAAATTGCCATTCATGGCCTTCCACAGGGACATATACTTCTAGTATTGTAATATGGAATAATAGCGACAGCTTTTGCGTGAGCAAGTAATATGAGAGAGCCCAATTACCTTTTACTGAAGGAAGCGTGGCAGCTTATATTATTCTAGTTAGCAGGTAATAAGGTATGTTCTCTTTGATAAATGTTAAGCAGGAACATCATCAACTGAGAGTGGATTTTTAGATTGCCCACTAAATGAAAAGGTAGTCTTATTTTTGCTATAAATGACACGCTGCAGGCGTGGCATGTATGATTTACTAATTAGGCTGCTCAAATGGGGAAAGTGTTGTATTCACTATCCGAGGCACTTAAATGGGAATTTCTCATGGAATACTTTTTTAGTATCTATTTTCTGTTTATTATGTTTGGTATGAGATATAGAAACCAGAGTATGTTCGCCATTTGAGATGGCATAAAGAACCATTTGTCCCGATGAAGGAGAATGAAAAGAATCTTGAGTCCTAAGTCATTGACGCGTGCGCTCTGAAGGACATTTTATGATCATTTGACTAACAAGTGCCTTGTCTGAATTAAAATGAGACAAATAAAAGAAGAAAATAGATTGAACGGGTCTTCTACCTAAACTGTCATTTCTCAGACAAGTATGAATCTCTGGAGTGATGATTTGGGTTCCTTGGTAAGACTTTAATTGTCTTCATTGTTTAATAATAACGCTATGATCATGTTAACATGATTTTTATCATTGTATTTGAGAATCTAATAAAATGATGTATTATTTGTGAAATTTCTGTAAATCCCTATTGGGCAATTTCATTCACTACTAATGAGCGATAGCGGAATAGAATGTTCTTGTCTCCCCTCTGCTTCTAGCAGATTAAAGTTCTGCTATTTGATATTTGATATAGTCAATTCTAAAAAGTCTCATTGGTATGTTAGCACCCTCTGCAGATTACTGTTCCTATTACCTACTGGCGGTCGCCAGTAGGTATATATAGTTAGGATTTTTTCTCTATGGGATTTTTGAAAATTCTATGTCTAATAACTTTGGCGTTTGTGGACGGAATTGGCTGAAATTTTCAGGAAAATGGAACGTTTTGTTTCTGAGCAACCCCTAAAAATTTGGGGGGGTTTCGTCAAGGGGGGGCCGAGAAAAAAGGGGGGTCCCAAAACGCGTTTTTCCCATGTTAATTTCCATAGGGCGGTTGGCCTCACTTTTAGCTCGAACGGCTGAATGGATTTGCACGAAACTTGGCAAAATTGTAGGGACTGGTAGCCCGATGTGCCTTTGCTAGGTCTCAATATATGTGCTCCAGTGGATTTTGAGAAATTAACGTTCAAAAAATATATATATATCTGTAACAGCGCTCCGGGTAGCGCTCCGGTTCGCGTACTTGACGCGTAACGGAACTTCGCGAAGGGAAGCTGATTGGCTCTCCGGTGTCTGTCAACATTCTAAACAGTCCGGATCGGCCGCCATCTTGTCTCTCGGTAGGATCGAGAGACAAGAGGAGGCCAAAACAAAGAGGGAAATGACCATAAGGGGGCATAGTAGATCCTCCCTGACCCCCTAGGTTTGATGTGGAGGCTTTAAAAGGGCCCCGCGGGGCAAAAAAAAAATAAAAAAAAAATAGTTTTTTTTGCGTGGGGTGCGCCCGGTACGCGCACCGGAAAGCGGTCCGGGGAGTGTACTATGAGGAAAAAAGAATGATAGACTTTTCAAATATTGTATGTTTAATGATTGTTCGTTTTGTTGTTTTTTTTTGTTTTTTTTTATTGATTGTTCGTTTTGTTGGTTTTTTTTGTTTTTTTTTATTTATTTATTTATTTTGGTTGTACTTCATGAATTAGATATAAAAATAAATAATGTCTCAAACAATTTTTAATTATTAAATAAAAATGTATTGGTCAGAATGTTCATAGTTCAATAAAACTTCCAGCATTACATCATCTGGAATCTCCACAAACATTCATGTTTCTATGTCTTGTAAGCATTCAATAAATTGTTCATCCAAAGACTGATCCATAAAATCTTCATCTAAAAATTCTTCATTTAAAATCTCCTCAGATGTAATGTCGAAGGAAACATTGATATTTTCGTGCTCCCCTTCCATTTTTTTGCTGTAAATTCCATAAAAAATAACTATATCAGAAGAGTTAGGGCACTGTTGGGTTTAAGTTCAGAGAGGTAGTTCTGATTTTTTAACAGTGAAGTTAACTTTGGGTAGTGTATGGTAACAGAAATTATCAACTTACTTTACAGAGAGGTGAAAATGCTCTTGAAATGTACTTCAGTAAGTAGTAGTCAAAGTGGCTGTGTTTCTCTCTCTTTCTTTATATATATTCAGGTACATAACCATTCAAATGTCAGGTAAAAAAAGTAGAAAATGAAAGTAACATTTTAATTGGTTGTGAATTCCAACACTTCAGATGTGTTTTGTGAAGTAATTTACCTCAGAGAATTTAGAGTGTTCTACAGGCTAAATGGTTAAATGGAATTCCAACCAAATTTGTGAAAATGGTAGGGATTGGTATGTAGTATGAGCTAATGTATATTTGGTGAAAGTGTCTCCAGTGGTTTTTCTGTAAATTACTTTCCCACCTTTTTTATGTGAGCGCCTATCACTGCGCGCCCGAACTGGCAGTGTTACGGGAGTCCTCCATTTTGTGTTTCGGTAGAATTGAGATACAAGATGGAGGGAAAATAATGTTCAGAATGGGTAGAAGGGGGCATGGTAGACGTATCCTGACCCCCTAGGTTTTCTGAGGGTGGCTGAGGAGGCCCATATGTGCGAAAAAAAAAAAAAAAATTCAAATTTTCGCACGGTTTGCGTCCGGTGCGCGTACCGGGTAGCGATCCGGAAAGCGTAAATTGTGAAAATTAGTAAAAAAAGGTTACATTTAAAATTTGTTTATAGTGATCATAGTTAGGGTAGCTCTGAGAAGAGCTTTTGGGTCTGTGGTACATTTAGGTACTTATAAGTAGGTACCAATACATAGTCTTAAATTCAGGATGAAAACTCTGTTCCCCTCATCTGAGAAGTGAACTCCATCTCCTCTGTAGATATCTTGCATGTAGTAACGCAAGTTATTGTTGTACATGGAGCCCATTCCATGGTCTCTCATGTAAGCTGAAACAGACTTATTTACATGGTTCCTCGATTTCTCAATTTGTGGACAAAATTGGTTCGACCACCTCCATTTCTGTCTTTGGCATATATTTGAATATACCAAGGCAGTTTGAGGAAAAAGTGCCATCAATTGGTCAAAGGTGTCCTTTAAAAGCATTTCCAGACCTACCCCAGTCAAAGTGCCCAAGTCATTTCCTCCACAGTGCACAATTAACAGGTCAGGTTTTGGCAAATGCAAAAAGGTTTTCACAAATGGTATCAATTGGTGACATTTTAATCCTCTGTGGCCAATCCACTTGATTTCCACATTTTGTAAATTGAGGTTAGGTAAATTTCTGTTATCAGCATACCTTTGAGCCCAGCAGATGTAACTATGTCCAACAATCCAGACAGAAAACATGGTGAGAGGAGGTTCTGCTGCAGTTAGATGAAGTGTGGGAATGAAATGGCAGTTGAAAAAATAAGAGTTTATAATGAAAAAAAATGTGGAGTTTCTGTGCTAATGATTCAGTAGCAGTGATTGGTGGATTTTGATTGCTGAAAACAGAAAGTTAGGGTGCATGGATGAGTTCTTTGAAAGATGTAATTTGAATGGTGAAGAAAAAATCATTTTATGAAAGATTGCACTGGATACGCAGGTGCACTGAGAGTTCAGAGTTCAATTGAAACATTGTTGTGTGAACTTTCAAACACCAGAGGTCTTTCAGGAGGTGGATGCTATGCAAAAAAGGCAGAAAGGGCAGAGGGGGGAAGGGTGTTGATTTGAAAAAAGTGAGGGAAGAGTTTTGATTGGGTGACATGAGAGATATGTGTGATGAATTACAGCATTTCTGTGCTTTTTTTGGCTGCAGCCTCTGGAGTGCATACCCTTTGCTCTTCTGAAGACAAATTGATGTGTGTCTGAGACTGTTTTCAAACTCGAAAAGTATTTGCTAAGGTGAGAAAAGATTCATTTAATTTAAATAGAGAATAGTATGCTTTAGGGAGAAAATTAAGAAGAAAGTTGTGTATTTAAAATGTTGCTTTGTGTCAAGTGTTTTACAAATAGATTTTGATTCTTTGAGTTACATAGCCATGTTAAAAGTGACGCAAAAATGGTGCAAGGGCCTTAAAAAAACGCTTTCATGTGTCTTAGGGCATTTTAAGTCACTTCCCATGAATATGGTTGAATAATTGTTTTACATGATGGGTTTAAAAACGTTTTTTGAAATCAATTAGGTTTTTTAATATGTACTGCTAGAGTTTCATAGGTTGCTTGGGATATATTAACAAGCAATTGAGGGCCCGATGTAGGTCGGTCGGTAACGGCCGAAAATCGGTATTTTCGGCCGTTACCGACCGGTATTTGAGCTTTGCAATGTAGGGACACATATTTCAGAGAATCGGTTTATTTACCGATCGGTAAATTTACAGATTCTGTAAAATACCGAATCGGTATTTCTACCGATTAGGTAAATTTGGTATGTAGGTGGGACTCTTCTGAGTCCCACAAGCCTTACCGATTCGGTATTTTAGCATCAAATTAAATTTGATGTTAAAATACTGATTCAGGTGTGCATGCACATGTGTGCATGCACACCTGTGCCATATGACAGGCAGACCTGCTCTTAGGGCAGGTGTGCCTGCCAAATGGCTCCCGAAACTTTTTTGGGGGTGCTAGAGGGTGTCAAAGTGACACCTCCTGCACCCTTGTCAAAATCTGTATTTACCGATTCGGTAAATACCGACCGGTAATGTCCCATTCATTCCTATGGGCTTCAAAGCCCATAGTAATGAATGGAGCATTACCGGTCGGTATTTACCGAATCGGTAAATACAGATATTTACCGATTCGGTAAATGGAACATCTGGATGTTCCTACATACTCCCCCTTCTTATTTAGCGATTCCTAATTACCGAATCGGTAAAATTCGGTAATTAAAAAACGGTAAATAAGTCCTACCTGCATCGGGCCCTCGAGTCCCTTTGATGTTATTTTTCCCATTTTAATTTAAGACATTTCCCCGTGGTGCAAGGTCCTTGTAAATACGCCCCCATGTGTGCTTGGCAAATTTAGATTTTGATTGTTTGAGTTACATAGCCATGTTAAAAGTGATGGAAAAAAAGGTGCAAGGGCCTACAAAAAAACGCTTTCTTGTGTGTTAGGGCATTTTAAGTCACTTCCCCATGAATGTAGGTATATAATTGTTTTACATGATAGATTTAAAAACGTTTTTTGAAATCAATTAGGTTTCTTGATATGTACTGCTAGAGTTTCATAGGTTGCTTGGGGCATATTTACAAGGTCTTTGAGTCCCTTTGATGTTATTTTTCCCATTTACATTTTAGACATTTCCCCATGGTGCAAGGTCCTTGTAAATACGCCCCCATGTGTGCTTGGCAAGTTTAGATTTTGATTGTTTGAGTTACATAGCCATGTTAAAAGTGATGGAAAAAAAGGTGCACAGGCCTACAAAAAAACGCTTTCTTGTGTGTTAGGGCATTTTAAGTCACTTCCCCATGAATGTAGGTATATAATTGTTTTACATGATAGATTTAAAAACGTTTTTTGAAATCAATTAGGTTTCTTGATATGTACTGCTAGAGTTTCATAGGTTGCTTGGGGCATATTTACAAGGTCTTTGAGTCCCTTTGATGTTATTTTTCCCATTTTAATTTTAGACATTTCCCCATGGTGCAAGGTCCTTGTAAATATGCCCCCATGTGTGCTTGGCTAATTTAAGTACTGATAGGGTGTGCTTCTACATAGGACCCGTGTTGTGTATTCAAATTTAGACCAGAAAATCACATTTATGAGAAGGTCATATTGGTGTCTGCGTCTTCAAATAAATATTGAACTGAGAAGTATTAAACTGAGGCTAAATTTCATCTGCAACCCTGAGTAGGCCTCACCTCAAACAAAACTCTAGATAGTCCACACCTTATCGTCATCCTGAATCAATCATTTAAAGTGTTAGGTGCAGATTTATGATGGCCGTGCGCCTCTTTTGTGCTGCTGTTCCGTCACTTTTATAATGCAGCAGTGATTTACAAGATGTACCATGTTGCAAGATAGGCCTCACTTCATTGGTAGGCCTGCACATGTATTATCTCCTCTATATTCTTCAACAAGCCTAAATTTCATCAGCAACCCTGAGTAGGCCTCACCTCAAACTTTTGTGACGCAGCGGCGGAGCAAAAGATGCGCTATGTTGTGACATATTTACAACTTGAAGCATCAAGGAAGATGTGTCGTGCTGTAAAGTCCTGCCCCACATGAAAGGTGCGTCAGGTTTCATGTGGGCGTTTTGTTGCAGGGTGGGCAGTCATTTGCATGAAAGCCCTGTAAAACTAACACAGTAAAATTAAGAAGATTTCACTGAGTCACCTTTATGGCATTGCTGAATCAAATCCTTACGCCTGTTTGAAACAGGCATTAGGAGAGATGCACCATGCAATGTGTGGCTTGCCCCTGTGCATTGCAGTAGATATGTCGCGTTTATGACGTGATTCCTGCAATGCGCCGTTTTTGTGGAACAGATGCGTGATGCATCTGTGCTGTTTTTGCTTAATGGTGCTCTGCATTGTAAATGCGGCACATCATGGGTGGCAGAGCAGCGGCGCACGTTAACTGGTGCATCCATGGGGATGCGCCAGTTAACATAAATCTGCTCCTTTAAATTTAAGTATTAGCAGGGGACACAGTGTTGGTGAGGTTATCCAAGGTTAAGAAGAGATGAGTCTTGTTCACTGAAAACTTGGACATAGGCCTCACCTCCTCAGTATCGCTGGACATGGTTAAATAATATCTGCAAAATGTTACTCTTGGTAAATAATTTTACTATTATAGTGTCTGAGATTTGTCTCTTACTCTGCAACATCTCATTGTTGTTCTCTTTCTTTAAAGATAACGTGAACATCAACCATGAGTGATAATGAGCAATCTGTTGATCTCGATCTTATCAGTGAACTTGTCATTGAAACGTCAGTAGAAGTAGATCCCTTGGATGATTTATATCCTGTGGATGATGAAGTAGTTGATGAGGATGCTGATTTGTCAGAATTGTATGACATAGGGTGGGCATCTGACCTGCTCGAGCCTATTAACCTATAAAGACTTTTAAAAATAAATTTAAGTTACTCGAAATGAAAAGTAACCATGTAAACCGTTTTATTAAAAATTAAATACAACTTCAAAAACAAATTGTGTGAAGTGTCTTTAATGAAATAGTAAAATATACTAATACAATTAGTTCAGATTCACATATAAAAGATCACAGGTCAAATGTGGAAGCATTCCATTTCTTTGCAACTATTTGTGAGTTTTAAATTTCATAATGCTCTAAAAATTATTGTATGTAGAATTTATAACTAGTATGTTAATTTTTTGACGACTGTTATTGATTTACTGTTTGGTAATAGTGGTTAGTAACATTTTTTATTATATTTTACTACAGATTCAACTGCAGATCATTTCGAAATTAGAGAATGCCGTCTAAGGATAGAATCCGAAAGCTTACAAAACGTCAAAGACAGCAGATTAGTCAATGCTTGCAGAAGTCCTCTACAATAAAATCTCGTCAAGTCACCAAGAAAGCTCCGGGTAAGAGAACGAAATAATTCCTTAGAAATATTTGTAGAAACAAAAGTATACCTACAGAACAAGTTTTAGTCCAGAAAAAGAGAGCCAATTTAAACGGAAAGGAAAGGCCAATCAAAAATGTTACTGGTAGAGCAGGAGATAACTCTGTGCATGGTAGTAAAAGGAAAAGTCAGTTTAGGGACATTCGTAGACGAATGTTCCGCAACAGGATAATTGGTAATTTGTTAAAAAATATTAAGAAAGGTCAACAGAAAGTGTTTTTTTATAAGAGAAAAAAAAAGTTGAGAAAATTATTGATCAGGCATTCGAAATTAAGCGAAAGTTATTTATTTTGATAATCAATAGAATTAGGAAACTAAACAAGGTAATTTATGATTTCAAAACAAATAGTAGATGGAAGAGAACAGTTAATCGTAGTAATTTTTGTGACGTTTTTTCAGGAGAATGGATGCATAGTTCAAGTTCTGAGGCATTTTTTAATGAGGAGAGTTACTTTCAGGATAATGATTTGGTGCATGCAGTTGACACCAGTGGTCGAGCATATGAGGTGAAAGATGGATGTGTGGTTGAAAAAGAAAAACTTGTGACAACAGAGGCAGAAGAGGTGTTAGGTGATGAGGTTTTAGGAAGACGTCATAAGGGACCTGTGTACACCTGGAAGTGTAGTAGTATTTGCAGTGTGCGACAGGATTCCATCAATTTGCTTTGTGATTTTGTACGGACATTTAATAAGAAAAGTTTGAAGCAGAAAATGATGTTGTTGCAAGAATTAGATCCTTGCAGAGTGAGAGAAGTGACAGGTTTGCATGGTCATTCATTGGCTTGTCTTTCCAGGAGAGTATGCCAGAGTGTTTTTCATCATTTCAGGATGCTAGCAGTGCATCATAATAAAGTGAGGAAATTAGTTAGAATGTTGTATTATGCTAAGAGTCCAGCAATTATGCTTAAACAATTATGCACTGCTCTTTTGCATGGTTCTGAAGTAGATGTGAAGAATATTTGTGAAGAAATTGAGTTTTGTTACTTTGCAAGTAAAGAGGAGAATGTTGAAATTGACCCAGAAGAAGAGGGTAATGTGGAAGATAGTGTACAGGTTTCCAGTACAGATAATTTTCAGAAGGAAATTGCAACGTTTCAGGTGAAATCAAGTGAGAGGCCTAATTTCACTTGTGTGTGTTGTCGACGCACTTATTATAAGAATCAGACTAAGTTAGTGGATTTATATGCGAAAAGTGAAAGGGAAAATAATAGTGAATGGAAGGATTTTGCAACATACTTGATGGTAGAAAATTGTTTTGATTTGGGATTGGATCAACGTGTGTGTACTTATTGTTGTAACAAATTAAATCAAAACCGGATGCCTGCTAGAGCGGTTCATAATAATCTGGAATTGGTTGAGATTTCTTCTGAATTGAAGGATTTAAATACTTATGAATCTATTTTGATTCAAAGTATTCATCCCTTTCAGGCTATTGTAAGAATGGAGCCAAAGACAGGGAAATTGCCTCCATCAGATTTACAGAGAGTTGTTTATTTGCCTCTAGATTTGAAGAAAAACATTAATACAATTGGAGTAGAGAAAGTGGAAGAGGAACCTCTGGTTATCTTAGTTAATGGGGTTCCGACAAAGAGTAAGAAAATATGGCAAGATTTAGTGGATGTTAGGAAAGTCAAAAAGGCAACATTGTATTTGAAGAACAACAATAAGTACTACAGGAATGTATATGTTGCAGAAGAGGAAGTAAGTGAAGAAGAGGATAGCGATTTGTGTGCTGGTCAAATTGAGAAAGTAGAACCCTCTAAAAATGAAGAAATATATGAACATTATAGTGTTCATCCTTTGCATTCCAAGGAAGTCATGGGGAATGCTATTGAGTTGTTTCAAATGAAACAACCCAAAGGAAGTCCCATTAGTGTTTGGGAGGAAAGTTTGGAAGGTCGGTGTTTCCCACAGCTATTTCCAACAGGTCAAGGAAGAAGATATGATGAGCGACCTGATCAAATTCCTGCTTCTGAATACCGGACTTTACGATTGTATGCAGAAGATCCTAGGTTTCGTCAATGCATTCCCTATTTGTTTCATCTCCTGTTTGAAAGCGATCTGTCTGGACTGTCATATGCAGTGAACCACATCTTGAAAAGTGGTGTACAGATGCAAAACATCTCGGCAAGTGACTTTATGGATAAAGTCAATGTGCAAGACAGTATTTTGGATTCTCACCTGATTAATCTCATGGCGTGTCAGCGTGGTACTAATGAGTACTGGTACCGTCGTCATGGTAAATTAAAATGTATGCTGAGGAACTTAGGAACTCCCACATGGTTCCTCACTCTCAGCTGTGCCGAGTATGGCTGGGAAGACTTACTTGAATTTCTACCAGAGGCAAATGGAAACATTGAAAATATCGAATTCAAGACACCCGGAGAACTGTGCTCTTTGGATCCAGTGAATGTATGCAGGTACTTCAATCATAGATTTGAAGCTATGATGTCTTTCATCATGAACAAGAAAAATCCACCTCTTGGAGAGGTGTTGGATTTCTTCTGGAGAAAGGAGTACCAAGCAAGAGGTGCTCCTCATATACATATGCTGCTGTGGATCAAGGATGCACCTAAATTTGGAACAGATCCAGATGACTTAGTGATGAGTTTCATAGAACAGTATTCTACATGTGCTGTTCCAAACGCAAAGGAAGACAAAAGCCTAAGAGAACAAGTTTTACGCTTCCAAAGCCATCGTTGTGGTAAGTACTGTCGTCGTAAATTCAGAAACAAGGACAAGTTCTACACCAAATGTCGTTTCGGCTTTCCACGACCGGTGATTTCTAAAGGAAGAGTGAACAGTTTGATGTCTTCGCTGCGACATAATGTGATGAAGAAATCACCTAAAAACACATACAATTTGAAAAGGAACGAAGAGTTCAAGTACATCAACGACTACAACCCAGTGATTTTGTCCATGTGGAATGCTAACATGGATATACAGTTTGTGGCTGATAACTGTATGGCTGTGGCTCGGTATGTGACATCTTACATCACCAAAAAAGAAAAGACAGAATTGAAGGATATGTGGGAGGACCTTTTTCCATGAAAAGAGCCTCAGTAAGAAGTTGTAGAGTTTCAGTCTGAAGATGTTGTCACATCGAGAAATCGGAGCTTACGAATGTTCTGACCGGTTGTCTTCAGCAAGTCTCTATGCCAAATCCAGGAGTATCGTTTGGGCGAGTCTTGGTCTTGCTGCAACGCGTAATCGAGTTCTGAAACCTGTGCGGGAAATTGAGTATTTGGCGGAAAAGGAGCCAAACAGTACCGATATTTTGAAGACCAACATGTTGGATACATATTATCCAAATAGAAGCAGTCACCTCGAGAATGTTTGTCTGTATGAGGTTCTACAAAATTACATATTCAAGAGGAACATCAAAGAAGATATTGATAAAGGAGTGTATGCTGTAATTGGAAGTGAGGGATGTCTGGTCAAGCAAAGAAAATGCCACTTGGTAAACCATCGAAAATTGAGTGGCGAATCTCCTGAAAGAAAAGAGTTTTTCTATTTAGCACTTTTGCAACTTTTCAAGCCTTGGCGTGCAGAAGCGGAACTGCTTGGAGATTTCCTCTGTTACGAAGACTCTTTCAATGCCGCCAAGGAGACCATAGAATGTCCTGTTTTTCCCAAATATCTAGAAATGTTGAATGCGGAAATCGAGCAGGAAGCAACGATTGCAGCCGAGATTGCTAGAGACAGTTCTCAGGTCAGTCAGAGTTCTGTTTCATTGAGTCAGGATCCACTAGGAGGACCAGTTATCGAAAATGAAGCTGGCACTGCCATGATTGAAGTGGAAAGAGCCATGGCACATGCTCAGGAGGATGCGGTTAACTTAGAATACTTGGAAAGACAACTCAACGTTGAGCAGAGGAAAATATATGACGAAGTTACCAACCAAATTGATCATGGATTAAGTCATGAGAAGAAAGAGTGCTCTTGTACGTCGTTGAAGCCTGTCCGACTGTACGTGAGTGGAGAGGCGGGAACTGGAAAAAGTTTCCTCATTAAAGCAATTTCATGTTATTTGCAGAAAAGGACTGAGTCATCGCTGTCTTGTGTTGTCACCGCTCCAACTGGACTGGCAGCACATAACATTAAAGGTATTACTTTGCATCGTCTACTGATGCTGCCAGTGGAGCATGATAACAAATTACAATACCACAAGTTATCTGGAGATGCTTGTTGTGAAGTTTCAAGAGTCTTGAGGAAAATGAAACTTCTTATCATTGACGAAGTAAGCATGGTTTCCAATGTCATGCTTGCCTTTGTGCATTTGAGAATGCAAGAAGTTCTCAAAACAGAGTATGATGTGTTATTTGGTGGCAAACACATCATTGTTTTCGGTGATCTTCTGCAGCAAACACCAGTGAAAGGACAACCTGTGTTCAAAATGCTCACGCATGAAGATACCAGGAAGTGCCTAGGGAGCATTGGCAACGTCAATATATGGTTAAACTTCAATTATGCTGAACTGCGTGAAAATATGCGTCAGGCGAAGGATGAAGATTACAAGAATATTCTACAAGATGTTAGAATTGGAAAAGTGACCGAGCATGGGAAAGAAGCTTTACATGCACGATTACTGTCAGATTTGTATGCAGAACAAGACGTTGTGCCTGAGAATATTTTTCAGAAAATTACTGAGAAGAAATCTAAAATATGTTTGATGCCAACTCTTGCAGAATGTGCCATCTTCAACAACAAAATGTTGCATTTAGAAAACCAAGAGATTGTGAAACTGGAAGCTATTGAACGAGTAGAGCATATGGGATCAACAATATAGAGATGGAATTGAATTTTTAAAAATTAAATTTGATGGCATTGAGGAAGTACAGCTAATTGGTTGTTGCTCTGCTAGGTTTTTGCTTGTAAAAGACTTATATGTTCGCCGTAAGCAGTTTCCTGTTTGCTTGGCATATGCGGTGACAATCCATAAATCGCAAGGTTTAAGTGTAGACAGTGCATTGGTGAATATTGGCAGTTCTGTGTTCAAGGAGGGTATGGCATATGTGGCATTGTCACGAGTCAGAACTTTATCGGGATTGTACTTGATTGAGTGTGATGTCAGGAACATTTGTGCGGATCTAGATTGTGTTATGGAATACAATAGGTTAAGAACAGAGTATGCGCCACATTTGCCTCAATATCCTTTGTTTGAGAAAAGTGTGGTAGGCCGGAAACGAAGAAATGTGACCAATAGTAGGGAGGTTGTAGCAAAAAGACGAAAAGTCGATGAACCTGAAATTATAAGCAGAAAGAAAAAGGATCCTGTTGAAGATGTTGTTGGTTTTCAATTTGAAAATAGTTCTGGTGTCAACTGCTATGCTAATGTAGTGGTTAATGTTGTATTTTCTCTAGAAACTTTAAAAGAACAGATTGTGATCAATTCGGATCAAAGTTTTTGCAGCTTGCTGAATTCTGTGTTAGAGAAATGTAGCACTGATAGAACAAAATTAGAAAGTGTGTCTGAAATTCGAAATCTGTTAGACAAATGTTCAGGTCAAACGCAATTCTCTCAAAATATTCAGCAAGATTGTCAGGAGTTTTTAATGTATATGCTTGATGTATTGCAAGATGAAGGTGTAGATGTAGATCATCTGTTTGGCCTTTCTTATCAATGGCAGCATGACTGCGAGAACTGTAATGTATCAAGTACTAGTAGTGTAGACTCAGAAAGATTTATATATTTAACTTTGACAGACAGTAAATCAGTCTCCTTTAATAAGCTAATAAAATCAGACGATCACAACATGGAGTGTAGCCAATGTAAGTCAGCAATGCTGTCCACATTATTTATACAAACATATGGCCAGTATGTCATTTTATTGTTCCAACGATGTAGGCCTGATGGAACAAAATTGACAACTTTAATAAAAAATTTTGTGGCTTCGCAGTTGTCAATATCAGGAAGGACTTTTGTAACTGCAGCAATTATATATCATGACGGTCCTTCAACAACATCAGGACATTACACAGCTTATTTAAAGTCTAGAAACGGCTGGTCATTCTGCAATGATTCTGTTTTAACTTTCACAAAAAAATTTCCTTTTGACCTTAAAAATTCTTACCTGGTGTTTTTAAAACCAAAATTTTAGGAAAAAATCTCGGGATGTGCTCTGAGGAAATTCAAGAGGTTCTAATGGCTCCTACACTATTTGGCCTTGAGGATAAGTGTAGTACAGAGTCAAAAGTTAAATGTGGAAATGTGGAACATGAGTGAGCAAGAAGGGTGAGATTTTACTACTACAGGATTGTGAAAGTGATCTTGAACGTTTTCTTTCTAAAAGTTGCGGAAAAAAAGAAAATGACGGGATTTGCTTAGAAGAATTCCAAGTGTTATAAATGGCTCTTACATGATTTGGCCTTGAGGAAATGTGCGGTAGAGAGCGAGAAGTCATTTATTGTATGTAACATATTTGTCAAAATGATGGAGCTTTTCTTTCAGAAAGTGGCGGGCAGAAAATAATAGCAGCACAACAGAGTATAAGCTGTTCATAGGACATCTTTCGACATCATGGAAAGTAAGTTACTTTTGAGGAGTTCTGATTTCTGATTGGATATGTTATATGGGTTTTTTAAACACAATCATTTTGATTGTGTTTTTTTTCCCCGCTGTTATGTGATGAATACCTTCAACTCACTGTTTTTAGTGAAATTTGATACATTCTGAGAACAGCAAAAATAAACCATTTAACATGTATAATATTTCTGTACCTTTTTGTATTTATGATATTCATTTAGAACTGTGTAGGAGGAATGGAGAAACTGAGTCTTCTGTAAGTGTCAAGGGAGGCGAGTAATGTACATTGCTCTGTTGCATACAGTCCTCACCTTCTGCATACTCTTGGATATGCTAGACTAAACCTGCACAATGAGATACCTAAGCTGAGGAACTACAGGTGATGTGATTGTGAAATGAGCAAAAAAAATTGCACGTTTTTCAATTACATTACCTGTGTTTCCTAACATTATGAATCACATTGTGCAGATGAGGTTTAGGCCTGTCCAGGGATACAGAAGAGGTCTGGCCTTTGTTCAAGAGTGCAGTGGACATGACTCACTTCATTGGTAGGCTTGCACATGTATTATCACCTCTGTACTCTTCAATAAGCCTAAATTTCATCTGCAACCCTGAGTAAGTCTCACCTCAAACAAAGCTCTAGATAGTCCACACCTTATCGTCATCCTGAATCAATCATTTAAAGTGTTAGGGGCAGATTTATGATGGCCGTGCGCCTCTTTTGTGCTGCTGTTCCGTCACTTTTATAATGCAGCAGTGATTTACAAGATGTACTATGTTGCAAGATAGGCCTCACTTCATCTGCAACAAGATACCGTCAGTTTAAAATGTATATATTTAGGACTGTGTAGGGGGCATGGAGAAGCTGAGGCTTCTTTAAGTGTCAAAGTTGTTGCATCCAATACTCACCTTTTGCGTAGTCTTTAATATGCTAGACTACATCTGTACAATGAGATACCTAAGCAAAGGAAAAACACAAGTGATGTGATTGTGGAATGAGCAAAAAAAATTGCACGTTTTTCAATTACATTACCTGTGTTTCATAACATTACGAATCACATTGTGTAGATGAGATTTAGGCCTGTTCAAGGAGATAGAGGAGGTCTGATGTTTGTTCAAGAGTGCATTGGACATGACTCACTTCGTTGGTAGGCCTGCTCATGTATTATCTCCTCTGTACTCTTCAATAACTTAAATTTCATCTGTAAGTCTGAGTTGGACTCACCGGAAACAAATCTGTGGATAGGCCACAACTTATCAGCATCTAGAAACAATCATTTAAAATGTTAGGGGTAGTTTTATGATGGCTGTGCGCCTCTTTTGCGTCGCTGTTCCGTCACTTTTGTGACGCAGAATCAGTGCAAAAGATGCACCATGTAGCAAGATAGGCCTCACTTCATCTTCAACAAGATACCGTCAGTTTAAACTGTATATATTTAGGACTGTGTAGGGGGCATGGAGAAGCGAAGGCCTCTAACTTTATTTCTTTGTAAAATTGGATGATTGTCAGTCTTTTCCCTTGTCTTTTCTAATTTTTAAATACATGTTTTAATATTTTTCAAATTTTTGTTCTTTCTTTCACAGATTGAAAGTATAAAAATAAGAAGTGACTAAGTTAACGATAATTATAAGGTAAATGTTTTGTACTCTTTTCGTTACGTTTCTATCACATTTAACTTCTATTAGTTCCACTGGTTCATTTCTTTAACCCTCAGTTTTCTGCCTTTGCTACTAACCTCATTCCTTTCTCTATTACTTACTTACTCTACTCCTTCCACTCCTTTTCTCAGTCCCTCTGTTCTCATAGTTACTCACTCTTGTTCACTCACTCCGTCTCTATTACTCTCACTGTCTCTGACTCATCACTCTTTAACTACTTCTTCATTATGCTTTCTCCCTGTAGTTCAAGCATACTAAGAGGCATATTATCAACACAGGCAATAAAATTATCGCTGCTTTTATCGACAGAAAACTGCCGCAAAAGCAGCTTTAGCGGCAGATTTCTGCCGATAAAAGCAGCGATAATTGTATTGCCTATGTTGATAATATGACCCTATGTTATTTACATTTCTTTGCTGTTTCAATCATTCCTTTTCTGTTACTTCTTCTTTTCTGCTTTCTGTTTTTTCACTATGTTATTCCACATGTTTTAATCTTATTTTGAACATTCACTCACATTCCCAAAAAACTCTTTTTTATTATTCTTCTACTCTCCTTTTTTTCTTTCATTTCCTTAACTATTTTATTTTTCACAATTATACCCTCTTCCATCTTTTCTTTGGTAAATAGATCTAATAAACAGTATCTCTGTGTTACTCCCTCTAGCTGTCTTTGTTTTAACATTACTCTCTGTTTCCTTCTATTATACTTACTCTTCTTTTTTTTAAAAAAAATGTTTTGGTTCGCTCCCGGTTCGCGTACCGGCGAGCGAACCGGGAAGCGAACCGAAAGAAATAGAGGTTGCCAGAGTGCAAACATTCTAGTATTTTTTTATAAAGGGGAGGTAGTTCTGAAAAGAACTTTTTTTTAATTATTTTTGTTGTTTTATATTTTTTTATAATTTTTCTGAATATTTTTTTACTTTTTTTGTATTTTTTGAAAGGTTTTATATTTTTTTGTTTTTTTGGGGGGGGAACGAAAACGATTCATTGTAAAGGGCTCAACAGGAGCAACACAAAAAAAAAGATAATTTATTATCTGAATCGTTTTGTACAAACATGATTGTCAATTGCTAAGTTGATTAGATTGATGCTACTTTCTCTGTAGCAAATCATCTGACCGCAACGCACGCACACTTGTTTGACTGCCCCGAACCTCATCTGTATATTTGGGACCGTCTCCCTCGCCTCTGGTCCCGTCACTTCCTGTACATTTGATCTACTGGCCACAGGAGGAGGGTTATCCTGCAGGTGACGTACCTGCGCAGCACTGTAGTTGATAGGGTGCCACCTGTCCATATGGCGATGCATTGTATAATTCCCATAACTGTATTTTTTATCTGTCCCTCTGGACAGATCTTTCTTGCAGATAAGGCAAGTTACATACCGGGCATTCACTTTTTTTTGGCCCAGGGGATATTTAAAAAATTGCCAAATATAATTTTCTTTGACATGAGACCTCCTGGGCTCCTCAGGCAAAAACTGCCTCTCTTGCTGCTCTTCCTCTTCTTCCTCTTCTTCCTCCTCTTGCTGAATGATAACTTCAGCAGGTGGTCCTCTCTTCCTAGGAGGTGGTGGTGGTGGTGGGGGTGCACTAGCTGAAGCTACAACACTTGCCATTGCTAAGTGATGAAAAAAGGTCTTCCTCTCACAAAGATGAAAGTCAGAGTGAGGAAACAAGGAGGGGTTTTCATCATTTGGGAAAAAGAAATAGTTCTAAACCAATGAAAAGTGATATTTTTAGGTCACATGACCTAGCCTTATATCCTTAGGAAACCAAAAGTGAAATGAACAAATGAAAAGTGTTATTAACAAGTCACATGACCTGTTATGCTTACGTTACGCGCTCCGCGCCGCGGCCCAAATTGCTTCCGGAAGCTGTGCTTCGCGCCTCGCGTACCTGAGCACTTTCGGGTGCGCTAAACGCGACGCGTCATATGACGCATTACGCGACAACGCGATACGTCGCACTTACGCGACGCATCACGATGTTGTTTTCTAACGCGGCAGTTGCGCAAACGGAACATTTACTGGTTCGCGGAGCGAGTCGCAGCAGCAAATTGAGCTAACGGGAAGCTACCCGTTCGCGGACCGGGAGCGAAACAAAAAAAAATAATAAAAAAAAATACATAAATTTTTTTATTAAAAACATATAAAATTTCGATTAAAAGAAGAATACATTTTAAAGCTTTTGATATTTGCTATTAAAAAACCATTGAAATTCACTGAAAAAAAACATAGGTTATAGACCATATATAGTTACGAATTAGCATTTACAAAACCTTGAAAATTCACTGAAAAAACCATAGGTTATAGACCATATATAGTTAGGAATTAGCATTTACAAAATCTTGAAAATTCACTGAAAAACCATAGGTTATAGATCATATATAGTTAGGAATTAGCATTTAAAAAATCTATTTTTACTCATACAAAACCATTGAAATTCCATATATAGTTAGTTGCACTAACTATATATCGCGCACCCGCAATCCACTGCTGATCATGTCACATATTACATCATTCATGACATGGTCAGTGACATCACTGATGACATCACTGATGACATCTCAAATGACATCACTGATGACATCACTGATGACATCTCAAATGACATCACTGATGACATCACTGATGACATCTCAAATGACATCACTGAAGACATCTCAAATGACATCACTGATGACATCACTGATGACATCTCATTTGACATTACTGATCACATCACTGATGACATCATTCATGTGATAATACGATGAACCTCTTCAGACTCTAATATAACCTTAGATACACTCAGTGTAAACAGACACTCACAGACTGTCACTCATCCATGGAGTTACTCACACACCTAGTCAGTCATGCAAAGAATCAATCACACCTCCATTTCCTCAACTATACAGTTATACACACCTTACTTATTCAAACATATACTAACACATATTTACTCTCTTATACAATCCCTGATACAAGTTCACAATGATCCATACAGCCACTCACACATTCACTGGCTCTTATGCACAGTTATTTATATATGTCAACTCTCACATGTACTGTGTTTTACATATGTACTTACTTTGACATGTAGCACTGAGATATCCATTCACTCACCAATACACTCATGCACACAGTCAACCGCCCATACAGCTGTTTCCACATGCACTTTTGAACCCATACATCTAGTGAATCAACTGCTCACACATCTATGCACAGAGTCATACACCTCCCAGCCGCCCACACACACTCAGTCTCCCATACAAATACTTGGGCAACCAATCAATAACCCATATAGTTACTCATATAGCCACTGATCAACACATGCAGCAGTTTACAGAACAACAGACATAATGATGCACAAATTAAGACAGTTTAGTCACTAACCCATGCACTCAGTGAGACACATTTAATCACTCACTCATACAGTCAGTCATGCACCTACTAAATCCTTCATCCAGACACTTATACATCCACTCATTCTTCAATATGTAAGACATATTTTAACTTTACAGAAACATACAGTCACTGGATGTTGTCATCAGTGATGTCATCAGTGATGTCATTTGAGATGTCATGAGTGATGTCATCAGTGATGTCACTGACCATGTCATGAATGATGTAATATGTAACATGATCAGCAGTGGATTGCGGGTGCGCGATATATAGTTAGTGCAACTAACTATATATGGAACTTCAATGGTTTTGTATGAGTAAAAATAGGTTTTGTTAAATGCTAATTCCTAACTATATATGATCTATAACCTATGGTTTTTTCAGTGAATATATATATATATATATATATATATATATTCACTGAAAAAACCATAGGTTATAGACCATATATAGTTAGGAATTAGCATTTAAAAAACCTTATTTTACTCACACAAAACCATTGAAATTCCATATATAGTTAGTTGCACTAACTATATATCGCGCACCCGCAATCCACTGCTGATGATGTCACATATTACATCATTCATGACATGGTCAGTGACATCACTGATGACATCACTGATGACATCTCAAATGACATCACTGATGACATCACTGATAACAACATCCAGTGATTTTTTGTTTCTGTAAAGTTTAAATATGTCTTACATATTGAAGAATGAGTGGATGTGTAAGTGTCTGGACGAAGGATTTAGTAGGTGCATGACTGACTGTATGACTGAGTGATTAAATGTGTCTCACTGAGTGCATGGGTTAGTGACTAAACTGTCTTAATTTGTGCATCATTATGTCTGTTGTTCTGTAAACTGCTGCATGTGTTGATCAGTAGCTATATGAGTAACTATATGGGTTATTGATTGATTGTCCAAGTATTTGTATGGGAGACTGAGTGTGTGTGTGGCTGGCTGGGAGGTGTGTGACTCTGTGCAGATCAATGTGTACTTATATCAATGATTGTATAACAAGGTAAGTATGTGTTAGTATATGTTTGAAAATATAAGGTGCTCTATGTTTAACTATATAGACAAGAAAATGGAAGTGTGATTGATTCTTTACAGGACTGACTAGGTGTGTGAGTAACTCCATGGATGAGTGGCAGAGTGTGAGTGTCTGTATAGGTGTATGAGTGCATATGATAGTGTTGTAAAGATGAGTGATTGTATGTATGAATGATTGTCTGGGTGAATGAGTGAATGTGTGTGTAGACGTAGGAATCAGTGAGTACATATGTAGTAACTAGTATTGGTGTGTCAATGGTTTCAAAAATTATACTCTGTATTTAACACTGGGTGAAACAGAGGTTATATTAAAATATGAGGAGATGCATTGTATTGTCACATGAATGATATCATCAGTGATGTGGTCATTGATGTCAAATGAGATGTCATCAGTGATGTCATCAGTGATGTCATTTGAGATGTCATCAGTGATGTCATCAGTGATGTCACTGACCATGTCATGAATGATGTAATATGTGACATCATCAGCAGTGGATTGCGGGTGCGCGATATATAGTTAGTGCAACTAACTATATATGGAATTTCAATGGTTTTGTGTGAGTAAAATAAGGTTTTTTAAATGCTAATTCCTAACTATATATGGTCTATAACCTATGGTTTTTTCAGTGAATTTTCAAGGTTTTGTAAATGCTAATTCCTAACTATATATGATCTATAACCTATGGTTTTTCCAGTGAATTTCAATGGTTTTTTAATAGCAAATATCATAAGCTGTTGAATGTCAAGTACGTGGTAAGTGAAAACATTTTCGTGTTTATGCACACTGATCTGCTTTGAATGGTGCCCCCCCCTCATTTCTATTAGGAGTACTCTCTCTTTGCACATAGTGAAGGGTAGTTAACGCAGGCCTTTGCCCCCGTTGTAATACGTCGTGCCTGCTTCTCTCTCCATTTGATTGATTGTTATCCAAGTATTTACTGTTTTAGAATTGGTTCTCTTTGGTTCATTCTCTATTTACAAACAAACACAGAGTCGCAATACTCTATTTAGTCTTTGCAGATAACGAAAAATCGTGTAAAAAAAAAAGAAAAGGAATCGAGCAAAATCAGTAGGCCACTAACGGGATATCTTTTTGACCTCGCTAAAATAGAAACATTAGGAAAAAACCCTCATGACAAATACAAAACTAGTGAAATGAACTGAACTCCACACAATGATGGCTGCAAAACAGCTCGGCTCCGCCACCCACCCCGCCCAAAATAACGATAAAGAGCGGCTGCCATGATTGGTTGCGGAATGGCCACGACGGAGCTACGAAATGGTACTGCTCTCATGCTAACCCCAGCTTCAGTCTGAAACATCCAGAAACACTGTAGACTACCAATTCGATCAGTTCCGGTAGCGCCCCAATGTAACCCGGTAGAGAAGAACTAGCCCTCCCCTCTTTGACTGATGGTTCTTGTTGCCTGTCCCTTCTGTTGTCATTTAACAGAACTATTTAGCCTGCTGAAAGAAGTTGTGTTCCGACCGCTGGTTGGTGGAGACATTTTGACTATATTCTGGACCTGCGTTGTCGCGTAATGCGTCATATGACGCGCCGCGTTAGCGCATCCGGAAGTCATCCGGGGCGCGCAGCGCGTAACGTAAGCATAACAAGTCATGTGACTTGTTAATAAAACTTTTCATTGGTTCATTTTACTTTTCTTATTCTAATGATGAAAGGCTTGGTCATATGACCTAAAAATTACGCTTTTTATTACTTCCGAACATTATTTTTTCTTAAATATATGTTATAATGTTCCAGGCTAATGTACTTTCCCGGAAAATTTACAACTGTCCTGCAAGTAAAATATATTCTTTTTTCGAGAAAAAGGGCGTTTCTTCGTCCCATGACGGAGCCGTTGAGCAAAAGAGGGTCGACCTGCTGTCTTAGTCGCCGATACGCCTGAATATGAGATTCTTATCGACCACTTTATGTTGCAGGAATAGAAAACACAACAGCCCTTGACCATTTATCTTTACTGCGTTCCTGCGTATTATACCTTTTACCCTTCATGTAATTGGTCTGCTTTATTTCACTTGCCTTTTAATGATTCTAAAACAGTGACTATTATTAAAAACTTCACCAATGTATATACTACTACCATGTTTTCTTTTAAAAACCTTTATTGTGAAAATTTCATTATACAAATACAAGCCTATAACCACGTGGGCCTGCCACGGAGCAAACTGTAATCGTATATGATGAGTAGACATTTACACTGTAGAGGAACGTAACGGGCGGGCCATTAGGTTGCAAGAACTAAGGTGTCTAACAGTTACGGAATCGGTGGACGTACATTTTATAATTAAAATACGACAGGGCCAGTTACAATAAAATTATCTAGATATACATTTGCGGGCAAGTACCATGGGTGACGTTAATTCGAACTTTCAATAGTACAGTAATCAATAACACATCAGAACTTAATATCAATAGGGATGTCGAAATATTCAATCAATTCTCGTCCCCGCCCGACATGTGCTTCAAAACTGCATACGTATCTCGTGATTTCAAGGTTCTGCAACCAGTACACAACAAGGAGTTACGAGTCCCATTTATTCCGGCGCCATTTTGGGCGAGGACGGGCAGGTCCAGGATATAGTCAAAATGTCTCTACCAACCATCGACTATGATGATGTTCATATGCTGTATTTATTAGAGTAACACTCATCTGTCCACATGAAATTAATTTGCCACAATCTAAACATGTCATTTTAATCTTTCCAAAGTTCTTCTAAATATTTGGGACCGTTTCCCTTGCCTCTGATGCTGTCAGTGCCACTTCTTTGATGAATGTACTAGCAGGTCAGGGGTTCTCCTCCAAATCTCTCTTTTATGCAGCACTATAATTAATTGGTGCCACCTCTCCATATGACGATGCATGGTATAGTTACCATAACTATATTTTTTTTCGGTTCCTCTGGAGAGTTCATCGTGGCAGATGAAGCGTGTAACGTACCGGGCATTTACCTTTTTTTGCATGTACAGGAAAGGAAAAAAAAAATCGAGCGTCCGAGTTCTAAGGTGTCCCAGGGCCATTTTAGTGGACCAGGCCCAAATCCAAAGAACAGGCCGCCATTTTGAGAGTCCTGTTGCAGCCGCCTGTCGCTGTAGCATCAAGAGCAGCCGAAACTCAGCTGAATGGCAACTGAAACGGTAAAGGGGCGCCCCACTACAGCAGACGAGCCTCCACCTAGGAAGGCCCGTTCACGCCGCCTCCCCCCCCCCTTCGGGCACCCCACGCCGTTATTCGGAGCAGTATTGTAGGATGGCCACACCAGTGCGGCAACTTGCTAGACATCACCTCGGTGGTAACCGAATCTCAACGCCTTGTGGTGTCTTCTATTCAGAAAACATTGTTATGCTGCCTTCGACCTATTCGCCGCAAGTGCGCACACAACTCAACTGCATAGCTTGCTAGACACCACCTCGGTGCCATCCGGATCTTGGAATCTCAGCGCCTTTTGGTGTCTTCTCTTCAAAAAATATTGTTGCGCTGCCTTTGGCCCTATTCGCACATCGGTCCGCTACTGACGCCATCTCACAGGCTAATGGGGCGCCCCATGCCGACTTTCAGCATTGTAGGATGACCACACCAGTACAGCAACTTGCTAGACATCACCTCGGTGCCATCCGGATCTCGGCGCCCCACTGCAGATGAAGTGCCTCTCAACTATGAAACCACCACGGTGACATCCGGATCTTGGCGCGTTGTGCTGCCTTCGGCCTATTCGCACATCGGTCCGCTACTGACGCCATCTCACAGGCTAATGGGGCGCCCCACGCCGAGTTTCAGCATTGTAGGATGACCACACCAGTACAGCAACTTGCTAGACATCACCTCGGTGCCATTCGGATCTCGGCGCCCCACTGCAGATGAAGTGCCTCTCAACTATGAAACCACCACGGTGACATCCGGATCTTGGCGCGTTGTGCTGCCTTCGGCCTATTCGCACATCGGTCCGCTACTGACGCCATCTCACAGGCTAATGGGGCGCCCCACGCCGAGTTTCAGCATTGTAGGATGACCACACCAGTACAGCAACTTGCTAGACATCACCTCGGTGCCATCCGGATCTTGGCATCTCAACGCCTAGTGGTATCTTCCATACAGAAAATATTGTTGCGCTGCCTTTGGCCCCATTCGCACATCGGTCCGCAACTTAGACATCACCTCGGTGCCATCCGGATCTTGGCATCTCAGCGCCTTGTGGTGTCAGTCAGAAAATATTGTTGCGCTGCCTTTGGCCCCATTCGCACATCAGTCCGCTACTGACACCATCTCACAGGCCAACAGGGCGCCCCACGCCGACTTTTACCATTGTAGGATGGCCACACCAGTGCCACAACTTGCTAGACACCACCTCGGTGCCATCCGGATCTTGGCATCTCAGCGCCTTGTGGTGTCTTCTATTCCGAAAATATTGTTGCGCTGCCTTTGGCCCCATTCGCACATCGGTCCGCTACTGCCGCCATCTCACAGGCCAACGGGGCGCCCCACGCCGACTTTCAACATTGTAGGATGGCCACACCAGTGCGGCAACTTACTAGACACCACCTCGGTGCCATCCGGATCTTGGCGCGTTGTGCTGCCTTCGGCCTATTCGCACATCGGTCCGCTACTGACGCAAACTCACAGGCCAACGGGGCGCCCCACGCCGACTTTCAGCATTGTAGGATGGCCACACAAGTGCTGCAACTTGCTGGACACCACCTCGGTGCCATCCGGATCTTGGCGCGTTGTATTGCCTTCGGCCTATTCACACATCGGTCCGCTACTGACGCCGCCTCACGTGCCAACGTATTTTCTCCGCATTTTATACCCTATGCCGCATAACAGGTCATGTGACTTGTTTATAAAACTTTTCATTGGTTCATTTTACTTTTGGTTTCCTAATGATGGAAGGCTTGATCATATGACCTAAAAACAACACTTTTCATTGGATGAAAACTTTTTTTTTTCCCAAACGATGAAAGCCCCACCTTGTTTCTGGATGTTTCAGACTGAAGCTGGCATCAGCATGAGAGCACCACCATCTCGTAGCTCCGTCGTGGTCATTCCGCGAGCAATCATGGCAACCGCTCCCCACCAGAAGCCTACAGGAGTCGGGGGCCCCCAAAACTTTTGATGAATCCTCAAGGCGGAGGGGACGCTTTCGAGAATGGGGTCCAAGACCTAGCAGACAAGCGTCCGATTTCCAAGGTGTCCCAGGGCCATTTCAGTGGACCAGGCCCAAAAAGGAAAGAGCCTGCCGCCATTTTGAGAGTCCTGTGACAGCCGCCTATCGCTGCACCGCAAGAGTGGGCGCAACTCAGCTGAATTGCGGCTTTTGACACAGTGGACCAAAAACGGACGGAATGGCAACTGAAACGGTAAAGGGGCGCCCCACTACAACAGATGACACTCCACCTGGAGAGGCCCGTTCACGCCGCCTCCCCCGGGGCGCCCCACGCCGTTATTCGGAGCAGCATTGTAGGATACCAAAACCAGTGCGGCAACTTACTGGACATCACCTTGGTGCCATCGTTCTGCTGCCTTGGAACTATTCGCACAACAGTTTGCTACTGATGACCCACCCCCCGCGACGCCCCACGCCGGAAATCTGGACGTTGTGCTGCGTTGGGACTATTTGCACAGCCGACCGCTACTTCGTTGTTTTTCCCTAAAAATGTTTATATGTTATTACTATTTTTGTTTTCTTGTATATATTTATAAATTATTAAAGTTTTATAATCTTACTACTTTGTCGGAGTGCTATATATTTTTAATGTGACACATAATTGTAAAAACTTTGATGTACAAAGAGTCATCCCTGGAATCTTCCGCTTCAGGCTCGGTCCCCTCCCCAATCACAATACAGGATGGTTTTCAGATAATAGCAACGCTTCTGCTGTGACGGATCTCATCGAGTGTGGGCCTTGATCTACTATAACTCCTTTGAAGAGGGGTGATTTTTACAGCTGGGGCCATAAACTAGATCTGCAGGGCTAGCTGATACCCTAGGACCAGCCTGGACAATCGGACACAGAGGAAAAGGAGTGTCAGAGGGTGCGGTAGTGAATAGGGCGAAAGGGAGGTGTCGGGCGGGCACAGGGTGTGATTCTCAGGGAAGAGCAGCGCAGATGGGGGGAGGTTTATTACCCATGCATAAGACAGAGAGCGGGGGTGACCACTGCCTGGGGGAGATGCTTGCGAGGGTGGGGAGCCATGCTAAGGATCGACAGCGTGCACAGAGTGGGTCTGGTCAAGGCATCTAAAATGGCTGCCGTGCACGACAAAAGTGTGGCATTTGAAAAAAGACAAGATGGCGCAGACAATGTTTTTCAACACTTCCTGATTTCCTTCGAATCGAACGTTAACAGACGTTGGGGCATATTACCAAAGTTAAGCGATATTTATCCCTAACGATGCTTAGCAACGATTTTTTTACCGCTAAGCATCGTCAGAATTTATCGCAGATAAACCTTGCTATTATCAAGGTTTATCGCAAATACGATAATAAACGACCGCAATGCATTAATATCGCTGAAAACTCAGCGATATTCATGCATTACCGAGCTAATGCTCTTAGCCATGTTATCCACCTCCCATTGGATAACATGGCTAAGAACTGCTCAGGGCAGGTGCTAGCTTTTGGAGATATTCGCGCTTATCTCGAATATTTCCAAAAGTTGATAATAGGAGATAGCGATGTTAGCGACTGTTTCCAGTCGCTAACATCTTGGCATGCCCACTTTGCATGTCATTAGTGATAAATATCACTCACATGCAAAGTGGGGCCCAAGATGGTCGCTATCTCCTACTAGCCGTCGCTAACTGGTGTTAGCAACAGCTAGGTAATACAGATATAATTTTATCTCCGCGAAGCAGAGCGCTGTTACAGATATATATCTTGTTTTTGAACGTTAATTTCTCAAAATCCACTGAAGCACATATATTGAGACCTAGCAAAGGCACATCGAGCTACCAGTCCCTACAATTTTGCCAAGTTTCGTGCAAATCCATTCAGCCGTTCGATTATTATTATTATTTTTTTTTTGCCCCGCGGAGCCCTTTTAAAACCTCCACATCAAACCTAAGAGGTCAAGGAGGATCTACTATGCCCCCTTATGGTCATTTGCCCCTTCGCTTTGGCCTCCTCTTGTCTCTCGATCCTACCGAGAGACAAGATGGCGGCCGCTACGGACTGTTTGCAATGTTTACAGATGCCGGAGAACCAATCAGCTTCGCAAACCTCCGTTACGCGAAGCGGAGCGCAGTTACAGATATTTATCTTTTTTTGAACGTTAATTTCTCAAAATCCACTGGCGCACATATATTGAGACCTAGCAAAGGCACATCGGGCTACCAGTCCCTAATATTTTACCAAGTTTCGTGCAAATCCATTCAGCCGTTCGATTATTATTATTATTTTTTTTTTTTGCCCCGCGGGACCCTTTTAAAACCTCCACATCAAACCTAGGGGGTCAGCGAGGATCTACTATGCCCCCTTATGGTCATTTGCCCCTTCGCTTTGGCCTCCTCTTGTCTCTCGATCCTACCGAGAGACAAGATGGCGGCCGCTATGGACTGTTTGGAATGTTCACAGACGCCGGAGAGCCAATCAGCTTCGCTACGCGAAGTTCCGTTACGCGTAAAGTCCGCGAACCGGAGCGCTGCCCGGTCCGCTGTTTCAGATATATATCTTTTTTTGAACGTTAATTTCTCAAAATCCACTGGAGCACATATATTGAGACCTAGCAAAGGCACATCGGGCTACCAGTCCCTACAATTTTGCCAAGTTTCGTGCAAATCCATTCAGCCGTTCGGGCTAAAAGTGAGGCCAACCGCCCTATGGAAAACTCAATGTTAAAAATACGTTTTGGGACCCCCCTTTTTTCTCGGCCCCCCCTTGACGAACCCCCCCCAAATTTTCAAGGGCTGCTCAGTAACAAAATGTGCCATTTTCCTGAAAATTTCAGCCAATTCCGTCCACAAACGCCAAAGTTATTAGACATAGAATTTTCAAAAATCCCATAGAGAAAAAATCCTAACTATATATACCTACTGGCGACCGCCAGTAGGTAATGTGTGTGTATATATATATGTGTGTGTATATATATATATATATATATATATAGGATTCCACAATATTGCAGGGCGTGCAACCCGCCGGTAGCACCAACACGAACACAGGTACAGACCACAACAAGGGTTGTTTAGATTTATGAAGTGCTTTATTCCATCAATGGGAACGGCAACATGACGCGTTTCGTCCGGGAAACCAGGACTTGATCACATGACAGTCCCAGAGATACAAGTGGTTAAATACTGTCGGTCACTCCCCTTGACTCCTCCCATTGCTGAGCATGGACATAGTAAACATACTATTTCATGTTGTGTCATTGAGATCGGCTGG
Source organism: Lissotriton helveticus (assembly GCF_964261635.1). Taxonomy (NCBI): domain Eukaryota; kingdom Metazoa; phylum Chordata; class Amphibia; order Caudata; family Salamandridae; genus Lissotriton; species Lissotriton helveticus. Next base: position 532,633,322 of record NC_136065.1, read on the forward strand.
CTGTCACATATACTTCAATTCCACATATATATATACATTAATAACATCATTGTATCAATAGAATTCATCAAAAAGGAAAATATATATAAATATATAGTGGTTCCTGAACTTTCTCCACATAGTGTGAGTAGAGATTGATCTAAATGAGTCCAAAGCCCAAAGTTTGTACAAAAGGACACAATATACATATATATTACCTACTGGCGGTCGCCAGTAGGTATATATAGTTAGGATTTTTTCTCTATGGGATTTTTGAAAATTCTATGTCTAATAACTTTGGCGTTTGTGGACGGAATTGGCTGAAATTTTCAGGAAAATGGCACATTTTGTTTCTGAGCAGCCCTTGAAAATTTGGGGGGGGTTCGTCAAGGGGGGGCCGAGAAAAAAGGGGGGTCCCAAAACGTGTTTTTAACATTGAGTTTTCCATAGGGCGGTTGGCCTCACTTTTAGCCCGAACGGCTGAATGGATTTGCACGAAACTTGGCAAAATTGTAGGGACTGGTAGCCCGATGTGCCTTTTGTAGGTTTCAATATATGTGCTCCAGTGGATTTTGAGAAATTAACGTTTAAAAAAAGATATATATCTGTAACAGCGGACCGGGCAGCGGCCCAGGACGCGTACTTTTCGCGCAACGGAGCTTTGTGAAGCGAAGCTGATTGGTTCTCTGGCGTCTGTCAACATTCCAAACAGTCCGTAGCGGCCGCCATCTTGTCTCTCGGTAGGATCGAGAGACAAGAGGAGGCCAAAGCGAAGGGGCAAATGACCATAAGGGGGCATAGTAGATCCTCGCTGACCCCCTAGGTTTGATGTGGAGGTTTTAAAAGGGCCCCGCCGGGCAAAAAAAATAAATAATAATAATAATCGAACGGCTGAATGGATTTGCACGAAACTTGGTAAAATATTAGGGACTGGTAGCCCGATGTGCCTTTGCTAGGTCTCAATATATGTGCTCCAGTGGATTTTGAGAAATTAACGTTCAAAAAAAGATATATATCTGTAACAGCGCTCCGCTTCGCGTACTTTTCGCGTTACGGAGCTTTGCGAAGCTGATTGGTTCTCCGGCGTCTGTCAACATTCCAAACAGTCCGTAGCGGCCGCCATCTTGTCTCTCGGTAGGATTGAGAGACAAGAGGAGGTCAAAGCGAAGGGGGAAATGACCATAAGGGGGCATAGTAGATCCTTCCTGACCTCTTAGGTTTGATGTACCATTTTGCCAAGTTTGGTGTAATTCCGTTCAGCCATTCAGGCTGTAGACGTATGTAAATGTCCTATGGAAAATTGCATGGGGAAAACACATTTGAAAGTGTTGAAATTTAGAACCAATTAAAATGTTACTTTGGTTTGTATTTGTGTGTGATGAAAGTTAATTGGTTATGTATATATGTCAAATGAGAGGAAACCACAGCCATTTTGTGATACTACTGTCTGAGGTACATTTGTGAGGAATTTTTGGTGGTGAATTTCTGGTGTTTGATTTACACAGTACTAACACTTTTCCTACTTTTAAAAAGGTGAGTTGTTAATTTGTAAGGGGAACTATGTTGTACACTTGAAGATAATTTGAAAAATGTTTCTGTTATTTATTTGCAGTCCTTCTGTTATACTAAATAATTGATAACGTTAGTTTTATATTATGTATTACTAAAAACGATAAATGAAAGTGATTATTTTTTTCTGCAATTTACAGCAAGCAATTTCAAAATAAAATGGCTCACAATGAAGAGACCGTGGCAATTTCTTTTGAATTGTCCACTACATTGATTGAAATTGAGAGCACCAATAATGAAATATTGTCACAAGGAGGACATGACTTGTATGATTCCATTAGATTGATTGAAATGGACAGCACCAAGAATGAAATATTTTCACAAGGAGATGACTTGAATGATTCCACTACATTGATTGAAATTGAGAGCACCAATAATGAAATATTGTCACAAGGAGGAGATGGCTTGTATGATTCCATTAGATTGATTGAAATGGACAGCACCAATAATGAAATATTGTCACAAGGAGGAGATGACTTGAATGATTCCACTACATTGATTGAAATTGAGAGCACCAATAATGAAATATTGTCACGAGGAGATGACTTGAATGATTCCACTACATTGATTGAAATGGACAGCACCAATAATGAAATATTGTCAGAAGGAGGAGATGACTTGAATGATTTTTTTGATCAATCTCTTGATGGCGAATTTATCGAGTGTTTGGAGACCATAGAGTTACAAGAATCATCATTGCAGACTTTTAATGAGGAGATTCCAGATGAGATGATTGAAGAGGAAATTACTGATGAGGACATGTTACTAGTTGTTTCAAATTTAGAAAATTCTGAAGAATAAATTTATATTTAGAAATCAAAAATTGTTTGAGACATTATTTATTTTTATTTTTAATTTATGAGGTTGTAGCGAAGTGATTGTAGTACAAAATGAGACTTATAGTATAGAGTGCAACATTTTTATGTTACATGGTAAGTTTACTCATATTTACTTCCCTTCTGCCACTATATTATCTCCAATGTGTATTTGACATGTCTTCTTCATCTCCGGCCTCCTTTCTCTCAGTGTGTGTCTCCGATGCATCTTATCGCTGGTATTTTGTGTAATTACAGAAGAGAGTAAAATAAAATAGTTCGGAACGTGAAAAGGGGGCAAAGTAGAGTACTCCTCACCCCCTAGGCCTTTTTAGGCGGTCCCAAAAGGATCAGTTTCTGCTTTCCTGAGAGATTATGGTATGAGTTCCATATACCACAATAACTTGCATTACAACATGCAAGATATCTATCTCCTATTACCAACTTTTGGAGATATTCGCGCTAAGCGCGAATATCTCCAAAAAGTAACACCTGCCCTGAGCAGTTCTTAGCCATGTTATCCAATGGGAGGTGGATAACATGGCTAAGAGCATTAGCTCGGTAATGTATGAATATCGCTGAGTTTTTAGCGATATTCATGCATTGCGGCCGTTTATTATCGCATTTGTGATAAACCTTGATAATAGCAAGGTTTATCTTCGGTAATTTCTGATGATGCTTAGCGGTAAAAAATTCGTTGGTAAGCATCGTTAGCGATAAATATCGCTTAACTTTGGTAATATGCCCCAACGTCTGTTAACGTTCGATTCGAAGGAAATGAGGAAGTGTTGAAAAACATTGTCTGCGCCATCTTGCCTTTTTTGAAATGCCACACTTTTGTCGTGCACGGCAGCCATTTTAGATGTCTTGACCAGACCCACTCTCTGCACGCTGTCGATTCGTAGCATGGCTCCTCACCCTCGCAAGCATCTTCCCCAGGCACTGGTCACCCCCGCTCTCTGTCTTATGCATGGGCAATAAACCTCCCCCCATCTGCGCTGCTCTTCCCTGAGAATCACACTGTGCCCGCCCGACACCTCCCTTTCGCCCTATTCACTACCGCACCCTCTGACACTCCTCTTCCTCTGTGTCCGATTGTCCAGGCTATCAGCTAGCCCTGCAGATGTAGTTTATGGCCCCAGCTGTAAAGAATCACCCCTCTTCAAAGGAGTTATAGTAGATCAAGGCCCACACCCGATGAGATCCGTCACACCACACGTGTTCCTACTATCTGAAAACTATCCTGTATTGTGATTGGGGAGGGGACAGAGCCTGAAGCGGAAGATTCCAGGAATGACTCTTTGTACATCAAAGTTTTTACAATTATGTGTCACATTAAAAATATATAGCACTCCAACAAAGTAGTAGGAATATAAAACTTTAATAACATATAAATATATACAACAAAACAAAAACAGTAAAAACATTTAAACAACGAAGAGACCGTGGCAATTTCTTTTGAATTATCCAATAGATTTATTGAAATTGACAGCACCAATAATGAAATATTGTTGTCAGTAGCGGTCTGTTGTGCGAATAGTTCCAAGGCAGCAGAACGCGCTGAAATCTAGATGGCACGAAAGTGATGTCTAGCAAGTTGCCGCCCAGCAAATAACGGCGTGGGGCGCCGCGGGGGTGAGTGAGTCCAGTAGGCACCACAGCTATTCTTAGCGGCATTGCAGAATTACTGCTGGGGACAATGCCTGTGCTGTAGCAGGGTCACAGCAGAAACAAAAAGGATTCTGTTGAAGATGTTGTTGGTTTTCAATTTGAAAACAGTTCTGGTGTCAACTGCTATGCTATTGTAGTGGTTAATGTTTTGTTTTCTCTAGAAAATGTAAAAGAGGGGGAGGCAGTCCAAAGTTCCGTTAAAAGGGCAAAGGAAAGGATCGGTGGTTTGAACTATCAGTCAAAAAGGGGAGGGGGTGCAACAATTTTTCCTACCGGGTCACACTGTGCTTTCACCGGAAGTGAGGTCTGCAGGATTCTAGTAATTCAAAGTGAGGCTGGCGCCGACGTCCCGCGGATACAGTTTCGTCACTCCACGGGTGATCATGGCAGTCATTCCCCATCGGGGGTCGGAGACTCCCGCGGCTCCTCTAGAATCTTCAAGGTCGTGGAGGACTACGGTGGTGGAGTCAACCAGTGACCGGGCCATTTCTTTATGCTGGGCCCGCTCTTGCCAGGTCGACCGCCATTTTGAGAGTTCGGTAGCTACTGGCGATCGCGGGGTCAAATGAGCGGACGGGCTCCACCCTGCCGGGCGAGACGTTGCAGCATAGCCACAGTGGAAGAACCCTTTTCCGGGCGCCTGGAGCGCTGAGGGTGCAGCTGGGAAGCCTCCACCTGGGGAGGCGGGAGAGGCCTGTTCGCACCGTCTCTCCCTGCCAGTGCATCCCACGGCGTCTCGCTTGAGATTTGTTATGGCCGGACCAGGCGATGAGGACGAGGGGGGGGGGGGTCGGAGGCATGTGCAAGACATCCCCCCCCCAGTGTTGTCGCAGCCATTTTTCAAGAAAGAAGAAGTGTCCCGTCCGTCTTCGGGCCGGGCTTCCGGTAGATGTCGGCCGGACGCCCCTGGCTCTGGCCCCATTAACGGGTTTCTTGGTTTATTGGCTGCAGCCGGATCCCGTCGGCCTCGGCCCCCCGACCGTTGGTGGCCGGACCGGAAGAGCATGTGGCGGGACTACCTGCAACTCTCAAGGGCCACCGCGGCCGGACTGGGAGAGAGAGGGGAGGGTCGAGGAGACATTCCCCCCCCCCTGCAACTGTTCAGCGTTGTAAAGGCAATCCCCTGGCCGGGTCCCGCTGGTCTCGGCCTCTCCTCCGGCTACACCCTACGTTAGGATCTCCTGGCCGAGGCGTGGCAGCAGGACCTGCTTTATATGGGCTGCTCCCGGCTGGGCGTAGCCGGAACCCTGCCCCACCTTGGAAGTTTCCAGAGTGGGGGCGGATGTTCTACTGACTTGCATTTTCCCTAGTCTATCGATTTTTTGGGCGTGGCAGGCGGTGGGACAGCGAGGGGTGATTTGGTTTCTCTTACTGTTTTTCTGGTCTCTCACCACTGGCATATTTCTAACGTTTTCTTGTTTCTAGGACATTAATAGGTTTTATCATTACGTTATGTTATCGTTTCTTTGTTCGTTGTTTAATAAAAGTTCATGTTCATCAGTGGCCTACTGATTTTCGATTTCCTATTCTTTTCTTTCCAGGTTGTTTCATGCTAAAGTTTCTGTTAACAGGATACAGTGATCACTTCGTTATTATTGCATATGTCTTTTTCACTAGGGGTGCTCTCTGGTCGGGCCAGATGACGTATGTCTAGTAAATGGTCCGGGTGAAACAGGTGCATCAATCAGTGGGGAGTAGATAGGCATGACAGATTACAACGGGGGAGAAAGGTCCGCATTATGTACCCTTTCACTACTTGCAAAGATTTTCCTACGTTTATTTGCAAACAGGGAATACCTCCAAAAAGAACTAATTCCCAAACAGGCAATGTTCGGACAATCAATCAATCAATGAGGAATGAAATAGGTACGACGTGTTAAAGGCTTGCGTTACCTACCCTTCACTATCTGCAAAGGGAGAGAGAATATTCCTATTCTTCCTCGTTTGCAGGCAGAGAAGATCCTTAAGAGAACCAACTTCGAACAATTCAATGCTCGATTCAAACAATCAACAAGGGGTACTGTGAACACAAATGAACGCCGCTTATGTACATACGCATTGCTATTTTCAACAGGTTGTTCCTAATGTTTCTATTTTAGCGAGGTCAAAAAGAGATCCCATTAGTGGCCTACTGATTTTGCTCGATTCCTTTTGTTTTTTTACACGGTTTTTCGCTATCTGCAAAGACTAAACAGAGTATTTTGACTCTGTGCTTGTTTGTAAATAGAGAATGAACCAAAGAGAACAATCAATCAAATGGAGAGAGAAGCAGGCACGACGGATTACAAAGGGGGCAAAGGGCTGCGTTAACTACCCTTCACTATCTGCAAAGAGAGAGTACTCCTAATAGAAATGAGGGGTGGGGGGTAGCATTCAAAGCAGATCAGTGTGCATAAACACGAAAATGTTTTTACTTACCACGTACTTGACATTCGACAGCTTATGATATTTGCTATTAAAAAACCATTGAAATTCACTGAAAAAACCATAGGTTATAGACCATATATAGTTAGGAATTAGCATTTACAAAACCTTGAAAATTCACTGAAAAAACCATAGGTTATAGACCATATATAGTTAGGAATTAGCATTTAAAAAACCTTATTTTACTCACACAAAACCATTGAAATTCCATATATAGTTAGTTGCACTAACTATATATCGCGCACCCGCAATCCACTGCTGATGATGTCACATATTACATCATTCATGACATGGTCAGTGACATCACTGATGACATCACTGATGACATCTCAAATGACATCACTGATGATATCTCATTTGACATCAATGGTCACATCAATGATGATATCATTAATGTGACAATACAATGCATCTCCTCACACTTTAATATAACCTCTGTTACACCCAGTGTTAAATACAGAGTATAATTTTTGAAACCATTGACACACCAATACTAGTTACTACATACGCACTCACTGATTCCTACGTCTACACACACATTCACTCATTCACCCATACAATCATTCATACATACAATCACTCATCTTTACAACACTATCATATGCACTCATACACCTATACAGACACTCACACTCTGCCACTCATCCATGGAGTTACTCACACACCTAGTCAGTCCTGTAAAGAATCAATCACAGTTCCATTTTCTAATCTATACAGTTAAACATAGAGTACCTTACATTTTAAAACATATACTAACACATACTTACTCTCTTATAGAATCACTGATACAAGTACACATTGATCTGCACAGAGTCACACACCTCCCAGCCAGCCATACACACACTCAGTCTCCCATACAAATACTTGTGCAACCAATCAATAACCCATATAGCTACTTATATAGCTACTGATCAACACATGCAGCAGCTTGCACAACAACAGACATGCTGATGCACACTTTCAGACAGTTTAGTCACTAACCCGTGCATTTAGTAAGACGCATTTAATCACTCACTCATACAGTCAATCACGCACCTACTAAAACCTTCATTCAGACACTTATACATCCACTCATTCTTCAATATGTAAAACATATTTAAACTTTACAGAAACACATAATCACTGGATGTTGTCATCAGTGATGTCATTTGAGATGTCATCAGTGATGTCATCAGTGATGTCATTTGAGATGTCATCAGTGATGTCATCAGTGATGTCACTGACCATGTCATGAATGATGTAATATGTGACATCATCAGCAGTGGATTGCGGGTGCGCGATATATAGTTAGTGCAACTAACTATATATGGAATTTCAATGGTTTTGTGTGAGTAAAATAAGGTTTTTTAAATGCTAATTCCTAACTATATATGGTCTATAACCTATGGTTTTTTCAGTGAATATATATATATGTATATAAATAAATAATACATATTACAAATACAATGATAAAATCAATGAAAGTGGTAAAAATACAGGGCAAGTGCCCAATGCTGCGCCCAGATATTACACCAATAGAAAAATATTAACCTGTTATTATTGTTCAAGGAGGTCAGAGGGGACACGGTTCAGTAAAAGGAGAAAAACCACATAATATAATAAAAAGTGAAAAAAATAGTGCAAAGATATTAGCCCATAAAATGGACTAGAGCAAGATAATTTCAAAGAATTACAAATTATCAGCAGCAAAACGTTTTTCTTAAAGAGAGAAGTGCAAGGTGCAATAAAGCGCAAAAACCGGCTAATACATCATAATCAGCAGAAAAGTACATATCAATTGAAAAGATGTAATACTGTCCTAAGATTTAAAAGAATTCATAAGACAAAAGAAAATTAGGTTGCACCTAACGTGTGTTCAAAAATGGATAAACATTTCAACAAGTTATCTAACAAGATAAAAATACTTGTTAAAATCTTTATAAACCGCTAAGAATCAGTAGATAAGCCCAATGAGTTAACATCAAATCATCCTCAGCACAATATCAAAATCGGTAAAACCATAAATATAGGTAAAACCATTAAAACACTGTGCTTATAATGAAAAAAAGCTAAAATTCCTTAAAATTAATGGTGGTATAAACCAAACTTAGGGGATATGTGATAACAAAATTCACAAAAAATTATGAAGATCTTCCCCCATATTCAGACCATTGGGAATTTTGCTATTGAGAAGGACTATGTAATGACTTTCCAATTGCCTCAATTTCTTTTCTCTGTCTCCACCTCTTTTGGACAGAGGAACAGCATCAATTACAAAATATTGTAAGTCATTTAAATTGTTGTTATGTACTAATTTAAAATGGCGCGCTACTGGGTAACTTGGGTCAGAATTAAGCATGGGCGTAAAATCTGTTCCGCTCGCGGATTTTGCGGATTTTCAGCAAATTCGCAATCCGCGAACTCTCGCAAATTTGCCGAAAATTCGTAAATCCGTGCAAAGCGGATTTTTTGCTCTGTCGCACTTGCCAACTAGAATACTATACAATTTCGCGGGAGTAAACACTTGCGAACACGTAGATGCGGCGGGCAGCGACAATCTCGCAATTGCGAGATTGCAAAATTTGCAATTTCGCACAAGAAATCCACCAGCAGGCAGCATAAACCTTGAAAATTATGATTTTTATCAGAATAACTCCTTAGGTTAACATTTGCCTGCCCTTTTTTTTTGCAAGGAGTCCATTTTGGGGTTGGTGGGGGGTTGGAGGAAGGAAGTGCCCCACAGTCACCAACTTCCTGTTCCTGTCCAGCAGGCTCCTCCCAGTGCTTTCTCCATGTGCTGGTCACTTTGATTTGGATCTTGAACTGAAAGGTTTACTTTTTGTGGATGCTGCTGGATATTTGGATTTTTGCAAAACTGAAAGCACTCAGCAGGTGCAAAAGTTCAATCTTATCATTAGTAACCATTCCCTGTAGTGCTTCCTTAGGGGCTCCTTCAGAGTTCAGTTGCCTACTTGCAACTATTCTATGACCCTGCTCTGACCCTCACAGCAGGCTCAGAGAATAGCTACAAGTATACAACAAAGGTCCTGTTAAAAAAATTACACTGCAACAGAAAGCAATTACAGATAAGGAAGCAGGTGCCAGCCTGGAAGTTCAAATTCAGTGACACATTAATCAGCCCCTAATTCATTCATGTCAGTTGAGGCAGGGCAGGTGTGCTTTTCCCCCCATAATCTACAGTGATGAACTAGAGGGTGGCATGGGTGAGCCAGAGGGTGGCATGGGTGAGCCAGAGGGTGGCAGTGGTGAAACAGAGGGTGGCAGTGGTGAAACAGAGGGTGCTGTGATGAACCAGACATAGAAACAACATGGTCGCGACCGTTGCTACCCGACAAGTAAGTTCGCGTTTGCGAACTGGTAAAAAACCCTTGCAAAATGGCAGAAACACTTGCGAACACACAAAAAAAAAAGCAATCCGCAAAATTCGCGAGAGTTCGCGGATTTTGCGGATTGCGAATCCGTAAATACGCAATTTCACGGATTGCCAATTCGCAAAATCCGCCCATGCTTAGTCAGAATTTACTATGGCCCGAAGATGTTGTAAAATGCGGTTAAAAACTTGTAACTTAGTGCTACCAACATATAGCAACTCACAAGTACATTTTAAAACATAGACCGCATGATCAGTTTTGCAGGTATAAAGATTATTAATCTTGATGGCAGTCTTAGTGAGTCCTTCATGATACTCAGTAGTGTTGGTTCCAAATTTACAAGCCCTGCACGAACTACATTTGCGAAACCCAGTTCTGTTGGATAGCCAGTTAGATTTAATGTTAATCTCCGGACTAGATTTAACCAGAGCATCCCTCATTGAGGGTGCTCTACGAAAAGTAATTCCCGGCATGTCTTCCAACAGGGGAGCTAATGTAATATCCGTCTTCAGGATAGGCCAATTAGATTTTAAAATCTGTCTGATTTTCCTTACTTGTTTATTAAAAGTGGTAATTAAACTTCCCCATAAGGGATGCTTTAATAAGATGGCGAGGATGATTACTTTGGGCATGTAAAATCGAATTTCCTGCCGTGGATTTTCTATGCATCCTAGTCATGATACTATTATCCACAATATAAACCTCTACATCCAAAAAGTCAACACTCACATTGTTAATATTTGCTGTAAATTCAAGATTCAATGATTTTGTATTGATGTTTTTCACAAATTCTTCAGCAGAAGCCTTGCAACCTTGCCATATTATAAAGACATCATCTATGAAACGCCACATGTTGACAATACCAGTCTCAGAGTCTCCCAGACAATCACGGAGCCCACCAAGAACATGCTTCTCCCACCAGCCCACGTGTAAACACGCGTAACTGGGGGAGAAGCATGCTCCCATCGCCACACCACGCAATTGTTGGTGGACTTCATTGTTAAACAAAAAAAAAATTTTGAGACATAAATCAATCATTGTGATCAGCATTTTGCTGTGTTCAAAATACTTAATGTCCCTTTTAGACAAAAAATATTCAATTGCCGTTAAACCATCACTATGATTGATCGATGTATAGAGAGAGGTTATATCCATTACCAGAAACATATAATTTATTTATTTTATTTATTTATTTATTTGGAATTTTATATAGCGCGTAGTTACCCTCGGGCATCCCAGCGCTTATCCAGGCAGCAACAATAACCACAGAACCAGATCAGTCACATCACATAGGAAATAGATGTGTTTTCAGAAGCTTCCAAAAACGAAGAGTACAAGTCTCTAAGCGCATCCTCAGTGGAAGCGCGTTCCAGAGAGTGGCTGTGTGAACCGAAAATCTTCTACCACCAGTACGGGCCTTATTAACCCTAGGAACCTGAAGCAGATGTTTCTGGTCGGAGCGCAAAGCTCTGTTAGCTTTATAAGGCACCGCTAAATTCCTTAGGATGGAAGGTCCCTTCCCCTGGAGGATTCTATATGCTGTGCAGAGAGCTTTGAATTTAACCCTCTCCCGCACTGGAAGCTAGTGCAGTGTCTTCAGGGCGGGTTTAGCTGACTGCCTCCTTGGCACGTTCGTCAGCATCCTAGCCGCGACATTTTGGACCCACTGAAGCTTACTGAACGTTGCTTCTGGGGCACCAAGGAAAATAGCATTGCAATAGTCTAGCCTTGAAATAATCAGCCCCTGAATAAGTAGCTTCCTCGATGTCAAAGGGAGGAGAGGCAAGACTTTACGAGCTGAACGGAGGAGCCCGAAACAGACCCCTTGACTTCCAACTAACATCTTTCAATTTAGTTAAAAAATCTCCAGTGTCTCTTAAGTAAGTGGGAAGAGCCTCCATACATTCATGAAGAAAATAATCCACATATTTAGATATTGGCTCTAATAGCCCATTTTGGGCAGAAATAATGGGACGCCCAGGTATAGGTGAAGTACGTTTGTGGATTTTTGGTAATAAGTACAAAGTTCGAGTAATAGGAAAATCCTTCTTTAAAAACTCAAACACTTTTTTGCTTATTAAACCGTCTCTTTTGCATTGTGCTAAGTTCGTATGCACAAGTAGTTTCACTTTATTAAGTTCATTAACCCCTTCCATGCTCATGACGAGCTCAGCTCGTCATGCAGCACACTGCTCCTGTGCTGATGACAAGGTGAGCTCGTCATGAATAATGGAGTAAATGAAAAGTCAGCGCAGAGGGGGAATTGCCTTAGCACTAATGTGGTTAAAGGAGGCTTTTCTGTAACAGGCGGGATCACTCAATTGTCTCTCTGCTTCCTTAACATACAGATCCCTTGGCCATAAAACGACTTTGCCGCCTTTATCTGCTTTATTGACTATGAGTTTATCCTTCATAGCAACAGTTCGATTCAAGTTTTTTAGGTCATCAATCACACGATCATTAAAAATGTCAATAGCGTCCCTAGGCATAACTGGGACAAATGTGGACCTCGGACAAAAAGGACTGTTACCAGCACTGCCACTCCTAATGCCCATAGACCTCAAAACTTCCTGACTGTTGGCTATGGATTCTGTATCATCGTTTACAAGGGAGTGAGACATTTTCAGACCTGTGGTATCTGATATGGTCAAAGTCTTACTCACTTGTGATTCTTTCAGAAGGGCAGTGGCTAAATCACTCCTTTTGTTGAGAGTATGATATTTCAAAAGTTTTAATTTCTGGATAAACTTAAAGGTATCAATCCTCGTTTGTGCATATTTAAACCCATTCTTCGGACAGAAAGAAAGTCCTAAAGCAAGGAGCTGGGTCTCAGCAGTGTTTAAATCCAATTCCGTTAGGTTAATCACCGTAATTTTAACATCAGTATTTTTTAGAAGTTTTAAGTAATTTTTTCCATTTTTTTCAGTTTTGTCTTTATCTTCTTCATATTCTGCTTGTATAACAACGTCATGTAAAGTAGTTTTGGAGGGGAAATTGTTATGCTTTACTTCGCTTGTGGGTTCCCCTTTCCTCTTTTCTTTTTCGTGAAACCGCCAGCGTTTCCTCCTCTCTTTACGAGATTTGTTTCGCCTTCTTTGCCTCTCACCTGCGGTGTGCCCCTCGACCTTAAAGTGTTTCGCCGATCTTCCACCATAAACCCCAATTCCTCAAATGGGGTAAAGCTACTAACAACACTTTGTTGGGTCATTATTTTCATCCTCAGAGCCTACGCTGCTATAAATGGAGCTCTGGTCAGTATCTGATTGTACAAGGACAGGTGATTGCTGGATCGACGGAGTTTGAACCACCGATGTTGATGCAGATGTGGTCAAAGCTTGCCTCTTAACTGGCTCAAATTTCTTCGAGAAAGTAAATATTCTGCCATTCTCGTAGTCAGACTTATCCCTTGCAAATTTGAAGGCTTTGCGTATTTTAACGGTCTCCTCATATTTCTCCAAGTGCTTTTTTATATCATCACGCCCCTTAGTAATAACATCTTGTTGCTCCATATCGTTAAGCTCGAGGTTTAATGCTTCAATTTGGGACCTTAATTCAATTCTGTCGATTTCGGCGTATTTCACCAAGATTCACACCATCCCCAATGATGCATCTAGATTGTGGTGGGCCCACTCCTTAAGCATGAGGGGATTTGGATTTTCGAACGATGGTGCTATTAATACCCTCAAACCGCGGGGCACCCTTCCCGCCTCTTTGTATTTTTCCAAACTTTTTTTCTCCCACCACTTAGTCAGCTCCGTCCGGAGCAGTTTTTCCAATTTCTTAAGTTTCGACTTTACATCATCAGATTCATTTGTTTTTTCTTTAGGTTTTCCTCCAGTAATTATAGCCGGTAAATTTAAAAAAAGAGCATCAGCTGCTTGCTCTCGATCTCTGAAAATGTCAGCTGCCATCGCCATCTTGATGTTGGAATATTGTGTGTATGGCACTTGTTCGTAAACCACATGTGTAATGATTAACACATGACTGGTAATAGAAAATATTGTCCCTCTATCTCTCAAGACCCGCAAATGACCATAGGGTAGCAATAAGCGGCAACAAGCTCACCTCCGATGCCGTCGGGAAAAAATTCTCAGGTCCTCCGACGCCTCGTAGAACTCCGCGAACGGCAATCCTCCTGCAAGCTGTGCCGCGTTGCACTCCCAATATACTTCCGGTCGCGGGGGGCTGGATGCTAAGATACTCCTTCCGGGTTCAAGAAACAAATCGTAAAAACGATATCGGCCAAGATGCTCTCCAGCCAGCAATAATAGCGAGAGGGTTTGTAAAGGACGGAATCGGCCTCTCCGTCCAATTAAATAGGATTCCACAATCCTGCAATGCGTCTGACCCGCCGGCAGCACCAACACGAACACAGGTACAGACCACAACAAGGGTTTTGTAGATTTATGAAGTGCTTTATTCCATCGATGGGAACGGCAACATGATGCGTTTCGTCAGGGAAACCCGGACTTGATCACATGACAGTCCCAGAGATACAAGTGGTTAAATACTGTCGGTCACTCCCCTTGACTCCTCCCATTGCTGAGCATGGACATAGTAAACATACTGTTTCATGTTGTGTCATTGAGATCGGCTGGCTGTCACATATACTTCAATTCCACAAATATACATTAATAACATCATTGTATAAATAGAATTCATCAAAAAGGAAAAAATATATAAATATATAGTTGTTCCTGAACTTTCTCCACATAGTGTGAGTAGAGATTGATCTAAATGAGTCCAAAGCCCAAAGTTGGTACAAAAGGACACAATATACATATATATATATATAAATAAATAATACAGATATATATACACATTACAAATACAATGATAAAATCAATGAAAGTGGTAAAAATACAGGGCAAGTGCCCAATGCTGCGGCCAGCTAATACACCAATAGAAAAATATTAACCTGTTATTATTGTCCAAGGAGGTCAGAGGGGACACGGTTCAGTAAAAGGAGAAAAACACATAATATAATAAAAAGTGCAAAAAATAGTGCAAAGATATATATATATATATATATTACCTACTGGCGGTCGCCAGTAGGTATATATAGTTAGGATTTTTTCTCTATGGGTTTTTTGAAAATTCTATGTCTAATAACGTTGCCGTTTGTGGACGGAATTGGCTGAAATTTTCAGGAAAATGGCACATTTTGTTTCTGAGCAGCCTTTGAAAATTTGGGGGGGGTTCGTCAAGGGGGGGCCGAGAAAAAAGGGGGGTCCCAAAACGCGTTTTTCCCATGTTAATTTCCATAGGGCGGTTGGCCTCACTTTTAGCCCGAACGGCTGAATGGATTTGCACGAAACTTGGCAAAATTGTAGGGACTGGTAGCCCGATGTGCCTTTTGTAGGTCTCAATATATGTGCTCCAGTGGATTTTGAGAAATTAACGTTTAAAAAAAGATATATATCTGTAACAGCGGACCGGGCAGCGGCCCAGGACGCGTACTTTTCGCGCAACGGAGCTTTGTGAAGCGAAGCTGATTGGTTCTCCGGCGTCTGTCAACATTCCAAACAATCCGTAGCGGCCGCCATCTTGTCTCTCGGTAGGATCGAGAGACAAGAGGAGGCGAAAGCGAAGGGGCAAATGACCATAAGGGGGAATAGTAGATCCTCGCTGACCCCCTAGGTTTGATGTGGAGGTTTTAAAAGGGCCCCGCGGGGCAAAAAAGAAAATAATAATAATAATCGAACGGCTGAATGGATTTGCACGAAACTTGGCAAAATTGTAGGGACTGGTAGCCCGATGTGCCTTTGCTAGGTCTCAATATATGTGCTCCAGTGGATTTTGAGAAATTAACGTTCAAAAAAAGATATATATCTGTAACAGCGCTCCGCTTCGCGTACTTTTCGCGTTACGGAGGTTTGCGAAGCTGATTGGTTTTTCGGCGTCTGTAAACATTCCAAACAGTCCGTAGCGGCCGCCATCTTGTCTCTCGGTAGGATCGATAGACAAGAGGAGGCCAAAGCGAAGGGGCAAATGACCATAAGGGGGCATAGTAGATCGTCCCTGACCCCCTAGGTTTGATGTGGAGGCTTTGAAAGGTTCTCGCAGGGCAAAAAAATATATACCGTTTTTTTAGTTTTTTTGCGTGGAGTGCGCTCGGTTCGCGAACCGGGAAGCGTTCTGGGGAGCGTACTTTCTTGAAAATTAGTGAAAAAAGTTAGAGTACAATAATAATTGTGAGTGATCAGATGTAGGGTAGCTCTGAGAAGAGCTTTTGGGTTTATGGTACATTTAGGTACTTATAAGTAGGTACCAATGCACATTCTTAAATTCAGAGTGAAAACTCTGTTGCCCTCATCTGAGAAGTGAACTCCATCTCCTCTGTAGATATCTTGCATGTAGTAACGCAAGTTATTGTTGTAGAGGGAGCCCATTCCATGGTCTCTCATGTAAGCTGAAACAGATTTGTTTACATGCTTCCTCGACTTCTCAATTTGTGGACAAAATTGGTTTGACCACCTCCATTTCTGTCTTTGGCATATATTTGAATATACCAAGGCAGTCTGAGGAAAAAGTGCCATCAATTGCTCAAAGGTGTCCTTTAAAAGCATTTCCAGACCTACCCCAGTCAAAGTGCCCAAATCATTACCTCCACAGTGCACAATTAACAGGTCAGGTTTGGGCAAATGCATAAAGGTTTTCACCAATGGTATCAATTGGTGACATTTTAATCCTCTGTGGCCAAACCACTTAATTTCCACATCTTGTAAATTGAGGTTAGGTAAATTCCTGTTTTCAGCGTACCTTTGAGCCCAATATATGTAACTATGTCCAACAATCCAGACAGAAAACATGGCGAGAGAAGGTTCTGCTGCAGTCAGATGTAGTGTGGCAATGAAATGGCAGTTGAAAAAATGAGAGTGTAAAATGAAAAAAACTGAGGAGTTTCTGTGTTAATGAAGCAGTAAGAGTGATTGGTGGATTTTGATTGCTGAAAACAGAAAGTTAGTGTGAATGGATGAGTTCGTTGAAAGATGTATTTTGAGTGGCGAAGAAAAAATCATTAAATGAAAGAATGCTCTGGATATGCAGGTGCACTGAGAGTTCAGAGTTCAATTGCAACATTGTTGTGTGAGAGGTCTTGCAAGAGGTGGTTGCTATGCAGAAAAAGCAGAGAGGGGGCAGAGGGGGGAAGGGTTTTGCTTTGAAAAAAAGTGAGGGAAGAGTTTTGATTGGGTGACATGAGAGATATGTGTGAGGAATTACAGCATTTCTGTGCTTTTGATAGCTGCAGACTCTGGAGTGAATACCTTTTGCTCTGCTGAAGACAAATTGGTGTGTTTCTGAGACTGTTTTGAAACTCAAAGTATTTGCTAAGGTGAGAAAAGATTTCTTTAATTTAGATAGAAAATAGTGTGCTTTAAGGAGAAAATTATGAAGAAAGTTGTGTTTTTCAAATGTTGCTTTGTCTCAAGTGTTTCACAAATAGATTTTGTTTCTTTGAGAAATTGTAATTGGAGAAAATGTGAAGTATTAGTACTGACAGGGCTTTTATGTGCATAGGAGCTGTGGAGTGTTTTCAAATTATGACTTGTAAATCGTTTTTGAGAAAAAGCAATGGTTTTAATATTGATGAGAAGGACATAATGGTGTCTGCTTCTTTATAAGGTAATTGAGAGTCTGTGATGTTATTTTTCCCATTTCAATGTAAGAAGTTTGTCTGTGGAGCAAATTGCTTGTAAATATGCTCCCACCTGTGCATGGCAAATTTAGATTTTGAATGTTTCCGTTACATAGGCATGTTAAAGGTGACGGAAAATGCTGCAAAGGCAATCAAAAAATGCTTTTATGTGTTTTAAGGACATTTTAAGTCATTTCCCCATGTGCAGTGTTTTCAAATTATGAGTTGAAAATCGTTTTTGAGGTAAAGGAATGTTTTCAAAATTTATGTGCGCCATATGACCCCAAATTTCTTTTTCAGGGGTGCAGCAGGGTGTTCTTGAGACACCCCTGCACCGTCGGAAAAATTCGTAATTTGCGATGAGGTAATTGCTAATCGCAAATTGTACCTTCATTCCTATGGGCCTCCTGCTGCATGGAAATGAATGGGTAATTTGTAATTAGCAAATAGGTCATCGCAAACTAGGAATGGTAAAGAATCGCTATTTATTTCTTAAAGTTCGCTATTTAGGAAATGCAAAAAACTTTGATGATACATATGGCGGTTTATCTCTAACAAGATAAGAAGCATAGGGATAGATTTATGATGACTGGCGCATCATTAGGGATGTGTTAGTCATTCTGTGCCGCTGTTCCGTCACCTATGGTGTGCTGCATTTACAATGCGGCGCATCATGGGGCAAAAACAGCACAGATGCGTGACGTATTTGTGCCGAAAAGTTGGCGCATTGCTGGAGTTGTATCGCAAGTGTGATGAAGCTCCAGTAAGGTTGAGGGGTGCCCCTGTCGCAGGGTTTCTGTTCTGACACAGAACTGTGGACAGAGGATTGGAACCTCGGCGAATTAGGGTGTCCCAAAACTCACCTTAGTAATCAAAACCCCTTAGCAAGCTAGGTACAGTGACACATTGGATATAACAAACTCTCAATGTTTAGACAATCCAGAATATGAACTTATAGTACCTCAGGATACGTGGAACTCATGAACAGTCGGTCGTTATATATTTCTTAGAAACGAGAACATGGAGTTAAGAAGAACACATGTGTATTTGAAATGTTTATTTACTAATGCCGTCTTCTCAGGCGTAGTATCTTAGATTATACAAGTACACATATTATCAGTAGCAAAATTACCAGCATAGTTAATAGTACATAAAAAGCGAATGGTGACAGTATGTTAACATGCTGTAAATGAATAAGAGTTAGCAACACTTATAAGCAGCCGCGGGCCGTGGAGGGAGTTACGGTGGGCAGGGAGGCGGGGAGGGGGAGGGGCAGGGTGGAGAGGGCTTCACCCTGCCCCTCCCCCTCCCCGCCTCCCTGCCCCACCGTAACTCCCTCCACGGCCCGCGGCTGCTTATATCTCACCCTCCCTAATACACATAATATATTATTTGCTAAGAAGGTCTCTTTGTGTTGGTTTAGGGCGTGCCGATACTTTAGTGTCTTAGATTTGAAGGAATCACATCAGCATAGAAAAGATAATCCATATGCCGTGCTTAATATCGCCAACGGCATTGTGCCATAATATTCTAGCATGCGATTGCGGAACAGTGTCAGCAGCTGCAGGGCGGGAGCTTGCACAGGAGGGACATCCATATTTAAAAATGTAAAAAAGCACAAGAGCGTCCGCTGGTAATGCAAGTAAAAATGGGAATCCACGAAGCAGAGTGGAAAAAATAGAATGTAAGAAAGCAGGGATGACTCCAAAGATTTTCTCAAATGAAGTCACGAGACCACTGGTAACAACTTTAAAAAAGTGCGCCAGGCTCTTTGTGGAGGATGCGTTAGAGATAGTCCGAACCATCTTGCTGAAATGGAAAGGCGAATCTGTATTTAAAAGGGTCTGCAGCTCTGTACGGGTGTTCGCTGTGTGAAGGACGAAAGTTTCACGGGCCGAACTCAAGGCCACCTCTCTCTGAGACAAAATAGCTCTTATTCTTGCCATGCCGTTGAAATGTGCTGCCAAGGTTGGTATTTGTGGCCAGATTGAAAACTCCCTATGTTCATGTGTGGGAGGAAATAGAACATTTCTGCAGCAATTAACCCGTTCATTTACTGTTACGATAAAATGAATACTTTTAATTACCCCAGAACAATCTTCATTATTGAGCATCAAATACCTACCATTTTCCAAGAACTTGAACGTGGGGATGATAGCAGGAACTGGTGTGCCTTGCAACACGCAAGCCATATTTGGTCGGTGTTTGTTGCATGAACCGTGTAACTGTATGTGCCTACACATTAGTGAATGATCTGGCGTCTCAGTGCATTCCTCTCCATTCAGATAAAGTTCTTGATCATCTTTGAAAATCTGTATGTGTATGGAAGCGACCAGACTTGATGAAGAAAACCACTACCTAAAGGTTAATAACGACCTATTGGTATATATTTCATACAATTTGAAAACTTATATAAAGCAAAAGGCAGCGTTATTAAACCGTGGATAAGGCACGTTGCCAAAGCAGTCAACCTTTTGGATTTATACTGGAAATGTTAAAGGAAGAATTACGGAGTAGGGCCTGTAAATCTTTAATAGACAACGAGTAAAATTACTCCAACCATCGTATTCCTCTAACTCCGGGATAGTAGGGGTGTTTAATTTTTTAGAAGTAGCCAATCCAAAGCATTTGGTCTGGGAAATTGTTTCATTCACAAACAACATATGTTTTGGGATGAGACATGCACGGTGGAAAGCCTCAGTGCCTTGTACCTGCCAGGTTCGTGAACCCCAAACTGATGTAGATCCTGGATATTTTTACTCTGTATTACGTTAGCATGGTCTCATTACTGGTTTAAACGCCATTTTTCCTTTTTTGTAACTTCTGCACACGACACTTAGTTGTTGCTTTAGCTTTCAGCCTACCTGCGTCAAGATCTATGCCTGCTTCAAGCAGGCGCAGGGTTTTGATGTAGCTTTGTCCTATCTGATTGTAAATGCGGCACACCGTGGGTGGCAGAGCAGCGGTGCACGTTAACTGGTGCATCCCTGGGGATGTGCTAGTTAATATAAATCTGCCCCTTTACATTTAATTATGTGCAGGGGACACAGAGTAGGTGAGGTTTATCCAAGGTTAAGAAGAGATGAGTCCTGTTCAGTGAAAAATTGGAGATAGGCTTCAGTATATTATATACTTAAGTAGTGTGTTAAGTTTTTGATGACTGTTATTAATTTACTGTTGGGTAATAGTGGTTAATAACATTTTTTATTATATTTTACCACAGATTCAACTGCAGATTATTTCAAGATTTTAGGATGCCTAGCAAAGAAAGAGTAAGAAAGGCTGGAAAACGTCAAAGACAGCAGGAGCATGGAATATTGCAGCAGTCCTCTAACAAAAAGATTTGTCAAGTCACCAAGAAAGCACCGGGTAAGAGTCGAAAAACAGTCATAAGAAATATGTGTAGTAAAAAAAATATTACTACAGAAAATGTTTCACTCCAGAAAAGGAGAATGAATTCAAATGGTAAGGAAAGGCCAATGAGAAATGTTACTGCTAGAGTAAGAGATAACTCTATGCATGAAAGTAGAAGGAAACAACAGTTTAGGGATATTCGTAAACGAATGTTCCGCAACAGGATAATTGGGAATTTGTTAAAAAATATTAAGAAAGGTCAGCAGAAAGTGGTTTTTTATAAGAGAAAAAAAATAGTTGAGAAAGTTATTGATCAGGCATTTGAAATTAAACGTAAGTTATTTATTTTGACAATCAATAGAATTAGGAAGCTAAACAAGGTAATTTATGATTTCAAAAGAAATAGTAGATGGAAGAGAATAGTTAATCGTAGTAATTTTTGTGAAGTTTTTTCTGGAGAATGGATGCATAGTTCAAGCTCTGAGGCATTTTTTAATGAGGAGAGTTATTTCCAGGATAATGATTTGGTGCATGCAGTTGACACCAGTGGTCGATCTTATGAAGTGAAAGATGGTTGTCCAGTTGAAAAAGAAAAACTTGTGAGAACAGAGATAGAAGAGGTGTTAGGTAATGAGGTTTTAGGGAGACGTCCTAAGGGTCCTGTGTACACCTGGAAGTGTAGTAGTATTTGCAGTGTACGACAGGATTCCATCAATTTGCTTTGTGATTTTATACGGTCATTTAGTAAGAAAAGTTTGAAGCAGAAAATGAAGTTGTTGCAAGAATTAGATCCTTGCAGAGTGAGAGAAGTGATAGGTTTGCATGGTCATTCACTGGCTTGTCTTTCCAGGAGAGTATGCCAGAGTGTTTTTCATCATTTCAGGATGCTAGCAGTGCATCATAATAAAGTGAGGAAATTAGTTAGAATGTTGTATTATGCTAAGAGTCCAGCAATTATGCTTAAACAATTATGCGCTGCTCTTTTGCATGGTTCTGAAATAGATGTGAAGAATATATGTGAAGAAATTGAGTTTTGTTACTTTGGAAGTAAAGAGGAGAATGTTGAAATTGACCAAGAAGAAGAGAGTAATGTGGAAGATAGTGTACAGGTTTCCAGTACAGATAATTTCCAGAGGGAAATTGTGACGTTTGAGGTGAAATCAAGTGAGAGGCCAAATTTCACTTGTGTGTGTTGTCGACGCACTTATTATAAGAATCAGACTAAGTTAGTGGATTTATATGGAAAAAGTGAAAGGGAAAATAATAGTGAATGGAAGGATTTTACAACATACTTGATGGTAGAACATTTTTTGATTTGGGATTGGATCAACGTGTGTGTACTTATTGTTGTAACAAATTAAATCAAAACCAGATGCCTGCTAGAGCAGTTCATAATAATCTGGAATTGGTTGAAATTCCTTCTGAATTGAAGGATTTAAATACTTATGGATCTATTTTGATTCAAAGTATCCATCCCTTTCAGGCTATTGTAAGAATGGAGCCAAAGACAGGGAAATTGCCTCCATCAGATTTACAGAGAGGATTAAAGGGAAGAGTTGTTTATTTGCCTCTAGATTTGAAGAAAAACATTAACACAATTGGAGTAGAAAAAGTGGAAGAGGAACCTCTGGTTATCTTAGTTAATGGGGTTCCGACAAAGAATAAGAAAATATGGCAAGATTTAGTAGATGTTAGGAAAGTCAAAAGGGCAACATTGTATTTGAAAAAATATAATAAATACTATAAAAATGTATATGTTGCAGAAGAGGAAGTAAGTGAGGAAGAGGATAGCGATTTGTGTGGTGGTCAAATTGAGAAAGTAGAACCCTCTACTAGTGAAGAAATATATGAACATTATAGTGTTCATCCTTTGCATTCCAAGGAAGTCATGGGGAATGCTATTGAGTTGTTTCAAATGAAACAAGCGAAAGGGAGTCCCATTAGTGTTTGGGAGGAAAGTTTGGAAGCTCGGTGTTTCCCACAGCTTTTTCCAACAGGTCAGGGAGGAAGATATGATGAGCGACCTCATCAAATTCCTGCTTCTGAATACCGGACTTTGCGATTGTATGCAGGAGATCCTAGGTTTCGACAATGCATTCCTTATTTGTTTCATCTCCTGTTTGAAAGCGATCTGTCTGGACTGTCATATGCAGTGAACCACATCTTGAAAAGTGGTATACACATGCAAAACATCTCGGCAAGTGACTTTATGGATAAAGTCAATGTCCAAGACAGTATTTTGGATTCTCACCTGATTAATCTCATGGCGTGTCAGCGTGGTACTAATGAGTACTGGTACCGTCGTCATGGTGATTTAAAATGTATGCTGAGGAACTTAGGAACTCCCACATGGTTCCTCACTTTGAGCTGTGCTGAGTATGGCTGGGAAGACTTACTTGAATTTCTACGCGAGGCAAATGCTAACGTAGAAAACATCGAATTCAAGACACCCGGAGAACTGTGCTCTTTGGATCCAGTCAATGTATGTAGGTACTTCAATCATAGATTTGAAGGTATGATGTCTTTCATCATGAATAAGAAGAATCCACCTCTTGGAGAGGTGTTGGATTTCTTCTGGAGGAAGGAGTATCAAGCAAGAGGTGCTCCTCATATACATATGTTGCTGTGGATCAAGGATGCACCTAAATTTGGAACGGATGCAGACGACTCAGTGATGAGTTTCATAGAACAGTATTCTACGTGTGCTGTTCCAAACGCAAAGGAGAAAAAAAGCCTAAAAGAAAAAGTTCTACGTTTCCAAAGCCATCGATGTGGAAAGTACTGTCGTCGTAAATTCCGGAACAAAGACAAGTTCTACACCAAATGTCGTTTCGGCTTTCCACGATCGGTGATTTCTAAAGGAAGAGTGAACAGTTTGATGTCTTCGCTGCGACATAATGTGATGAAGAAATCACCTAAAAACACATACAATTTGAAGAGGAACGAAGAGTCTAAGTACATCAACGACTACAACCCGGTGATTTTGTCCATGTGGAATGCTAACATGGATATACAGTTTGTGGCTGATAACTGTATGGCTGTGGCTAGGTATGTGACATCTTACATCACCAAAAAAGAGAAGACAGAATTGAAGGATATGTGGGAGGACATTTCCCATGAAAAGAGCCTCAGCAAGAAGTTGTACAGTTTCAGTCTGAAGATGTTGTCGCATCGAGAAATCGGAGCTTACGAATGTTCTGACCGGTTGTCTTCAGCAAGTCTCTATGCCAAGTCCAGGAGTATCGTTTGGGCGAGTGTTGGTCTTGCTGCAACGCGTAATCGAGTTCTGAAACCTGTGCGGGAAATTGAGTATTTGGCGGAAAAGGAGCCAAACAGTACTGACATTTTGAAGAGCAACATGTTGGATACATATTATCCAAATCGAAGCAGTCACCTCGAGAATGTTTGTCTGTATGAGGTTCTGCAAAATTACATATTCAAGAGGAACATCAAAGAAGATACTGAGAAAGGAGTGTATGCTGTAATAGGAAGTGAGGGATGTCTGGTCAAGCAAAGAAAATGCCACTTGATAAACCATCGAAAATTGAGTGGCGAATCTCCTGAAAAAAAGGAGTTTTTCTATTTAGCACTTTTGCAACTTTTTAAGCCTTGGCGTGCAGAAGAGGAACTGCTTGGAGATTTCCTCTGTTACGAAGACTCTTTCAATGCTGCCAAGGAGACCATAGAATGTCCTGCTTTTCCCAAATATGTAGAAATGTTGAATGTGGAAATTGAGCAGGAAGCAACGATTGCAGCCGAGATTGCCAGAGACAGTTCTCAGGACAGTCAGAGTTCTGCTTCATTGAGTCAGGATCCACTAGGAGGACCTCTTATCGAAAATGAAGCTGCCACTGCTATGAATGAAGTGGAAAGAGCCATGGCACATGCTCAGGAGGATGCGGTTAACTTAGAAGAGTTGGAAAGACAACTCAACGTTGAGCAGAGGAAAATATATGACGAACTTACCATGCAAATTGATCATGGATTAAGTCATGACAAGAAAGAGTGCTCATGTACGTCGTTGAAGCCTGTCCGACTGTACGTGAGTGGAGAAGCGGGAACTGGAAAAAGTTTCCTTATTAAAGCAATTTCATGTTATTTGCAGGAAAGGACAGAGTCATCGCTGTCTTGTGTTGTCACCGCTCCAACTGGACTGGCAGCACATAACATTAAAGGGATTACTTTACATCGTTTACTGATGCTGCCAGTGGAGCATGACAACAAATTAGAATATCACAAGCTATCTGGAGATGCTTGTTTTGAAGTTTCAAGAGTCTTGAGGAAAATGAAACTTCTTATCATTGACGAAGTAAGCATGGTTTCCAATGTCATGCTTGCCTTTGTGCATTTGAGAATGCAAGAAGTTCTCAAAACAGAGTATGATGTGTTATTTGGTGGCAAACACATCATTGTTTTTGGAGATCTTCTGCAGCTGACACCAGTGAAAGGGCAACCTGTGTTCAAAATGCTCACGCATGAAGATACCAGGAAGTGCTTAGGGAGTATTGGCAACGTCAATATATGGTTAAACTTCAATTATGCTGAACTGCATGAAAATATGCGTCAGGCAAAGGATGAAGTTTACAAGACTATTCTACAAGATGTTAGAATTGGAAAAGTGACCGAGCATGGGAAAGAAGCTTTACATGCACGATTACTGACAAATTTATATCCAGACGAAGATGTTGTGCCTGAGAATATTTTTCAGAAAGTTACTGAGAAAAAATCTGGAATATGTTTGATGCCAACTCTTGCAGAATGTGCCAAATTCAACAACAAAATGTTGCATTTAGAAAAGCAAGAGATTGTGAAATTGGAAGCTATTGACAGAGTAGAGCATATGGGATCAACAATTATTTTGTCTGAGAATCTGAAAACAAAATTGGATTCATTAGAGAAGAATATATCTAAAACTGCGGGTTTTGAAAAGACTCTGAATGTGTGCTTGAACTGCCGTATAATTTTAAGAAGGAATTTACATGTTGAAAGAGGTCTGGTAAATGGATCAATGGGTAATGTTGTTGATTTTGTGAAATACAGAAATAGAGATGGAATTGAATTTTTAAAAATTAAATTTGATGGCATTGAGGAAGTACAGCTAATTGCTCGTTGTTCTGCTAGATTTTTGCTTGTAAAAGACTTATATGTTCGTCGTAAGCAGTTTCCTGTTTGCTTGGCATATGCGGTGACAATCCATAAATCGCAAGGTTTAAGTGTAGACTGTGCATTGGTGAATATTGGCAGTTCTGTGTTCAAGGAGGGTATGGCATATGTGGCATTGTCACGAGTTAGGACTTTATCGGGATTGTACTTGATTGAGTGTGATGTCACAAACATTTGTGCGGATCTAGATTGTGTTAAGGAATACAATAGGTTGAGAAGAGAGTATGCGCCACATTTGCCTCAGTATCCTTTGTTTGAGAAACGTGTGGTAGGCCGGAAACGAAGAAATGTGACCAATACTGGGGAGGTTGTAGCAAAAAGACGAAAAGTTGATGAACCTGAAATTATAAGCAGAAACAAAAAGGATTCTGTTGAAGATGTTGTTGGTTTTCAATTTGAAAACAGTTCTGGTGTCAACTGCTATGCTAATGTAGTGGTTAATGTTGTCTTTTCTCTAGAAACTTTAAAAGAACAGATTGTGGTCAATTCGGATCAAAGATTTTGCAGTTTGTTAAATTCTGTGTTAGAGAAATGCAGCACTGATAGAACAAACATAGAAAGTGTGTCTGAAATTCGAAATCTGTTAGACAGATGTTCAGGCCAAACACAATTCTCTCAAAATAGTCAGCAAGATTGTCAGGAGTTTTTAATGTATATGCTTGATGTATTGCATGATGAAGGTGTAGATGTAGATCACCTGTTTGGGCTTTCTTATCAATGGCAGCATGACTGCGAGAACTGTAGGGTATCAGCTACTACTAGTGTAGACTCAGAAAGATTTATATATTTAACTTTGCCAGACAGTAAATTAGTCTCTTTTAATAAGCTAGTAAAAGCAGCTGATCACAACATGGAGTGTAGCCAATGTAAATCTGAAATGATGTCCACATTATTTATACGAACATATGGCCAGTATGTCATTTTAATGTTCCAACGATGTAGGCCTGATGGAACAAAATTGACAACTTTAATTAAAAAGTTTGTGGCTTCACAGTTGTCAATATCAGGAAGGACTTTTGTAACTGTAGCAATTATATATCATGATGGTCCTTCAATAACATCAGGACATTATACAGCTTATTTAAAGTGTAGAAATGGCTGGTCATTCTGCAATGATTCTGTTTTAATTTTCAAAAAAAAATTGCCATATGACCTTAAAAACTCTTACCTGGTGTTTTTAAAACCAAAATTTTAGGGAAAGAATCTCGGGATGTGCTCTGAGGAATTTCAAGAAGTTCTCATGGCTCCTACACTATTTGGCCTTGACGATAAGTGTAGTACAGAGACATAACTTTTTACCATAACACTGGACGTTATTGAGAAATACGTGCACTTTGAATGAGTTCAGAAAAACTATTTCTTTTTATAAGCTAATTGAAGCAGCGAATCAAAACATGGAGTAGAGGGAATGTAAGTCTGCAATGCTGTCTACTGTTTTACATTGCTTTGTGATTAAAAGTGATGTAGAGAATTAAATAATTGTACTAGTCATAAAGGTAGTGTAAGTCTGCTTCATAGTAAGCAGTATCAGTGTGATAGGAAATGTAGAACATGATTGAGCAAGAAGGGGAAGATATTACTAGTCCAGGATTGTGTAAATGATCTTCAACATTTTAATTCTGAAAGTTGCGGAAATGCGAAAAGACGGGATTGGCTTACAAGAAATCCAAGAGTTATACATGGCTCTGACACGATTTGGCCTTGTGGAATCGTGTGGTAGAGAGCGAGAAGTCATTTATTGTATGTAACATGTTTTTGAAAACGATGGAGGTTTTCTTTCAGAAAGTGGCGGGTTGAAAGTAATAACAGCACAACAGAGTGTAAGCTGTTCATAGGACATCCTTGGCCGTCATGGAAAGTAAGTTAACTTTAAGGAGTTCTGAATTCTGATTTGTAATGTATGGGTTTTTTAAACACAATCATTTTGATTGTGTTTTTTTTTCCCCGCTGTTATATGATGAATACCTTCAAGTCACTGTTTTAGTGAAATTTGATACATTCTGAGAACAGCAAAAATAAACCATTTAACATGTATAATTAATTCTGTTCTGTTTGCATTTATGATGTACATGTAGAACTGTGTAGGAGGCATGGAGAAGGTGAGGCTTCTGTCAGTGTCAAAGTTGTTGCATACAGTGCTCATATTCTACGTAGTCTTTTATATTTCATTACTTTCACTGTTTCTGACAGATCTAAAAAAATTTTTTTTAAAAGAACAGTAAGTATAAGGGAAGGAAACAGACAGTTATGTTAAAAGAAACACAGCTATAGGGAATAAACTAGGGATACTGTTACCCGCAATCCTCTGCTGATGATGTCACTGAGCATGTCATGAATGATGTAATATGTGACATCATCAGCAGTGGATTACGGGTAATAGTATCTCTAGTTTACTCCCCTATAGCTGTCTTTCTTTTAACATAACTGTCTGTTTCCTTCCCTTATACTTACTGTTCTTTTTTAAAAAAAAATTTTTTGGGTTCGCTTCCGGTTCGCGTACCGGGGAGCGAACTTGGAAGCGAACTAAGAGAAATAGAGGTTGGCACAGTTGCAAATATTGTACCAATTTTTTTATAACGGGGAGGTAGTTCTGAAAAGAACTTTTTTTTAAATTGTTTTTGTTGTTTTATATTTTTTTTATTATTTTTCTGAAATTTTTTTTACTTTTTTTGAATTTTTCTGAACAGTTTTATATTTTTTTTGTTTTTTTTTCGGAGGGGGCAATGAAAACGATTCATTGTAAAGGGCTCAACAGGAGGAAGAAAACAAAAAAAAGAATTTATTGTTTGGGGAGTTTCGGACAAACATGAGCATGATTGTTAATAGCTCTGTTGATCAGAGTGATGCTACTTTCTGCGTAGCAAATGATTCCACTGCAATGTACGCAGACTTGTTTTACTTCACGAAATCTCGTTTGTATATTTGGCACCATCTCCCTGCCCTCTGGTCCCGTTACTTCCGGTACAACAGATCTTCTGGCCATAATAGGGAGATTATCTAGGTCGTCCTGTTCCTCTTCTTCCTCTTTTTGCTGAATTATAACTTTAGCAGGTGGTCCACTCTTCCTTGGATGTGGTGGAGGTGGTGGGGAAGCACCAGCTGAAGCTAGTAAAGAAGCCATTGCTCACTGGTAACAAAGGGTCTTTCTCTCACAATGATGAAAGTCAGAGTGAGGAAAGAAGGAGGGATTTTCACCATTTGGGAAAAAAAATAGTTCTCAACCAATGAAAAGTGTTCATTTTAGATCATATGACCTAGTCTTACATCATTAGGAAACCGAAAGTGAAATGAACCAATGAAAAGTGTTATTACCAAGTCACATGACCTGCTGTGTTTACGTTACGCGCTTTGCAGGGCCTCCCGGTTTGCTTCCAGAAACCTGTGCTTTGCGACTCGGTAAGCGTACGAGTTCGCTAACGTAGCACGTCATATGACGTATCACGCGACAACGCGAAACGTCATGCGGACGGGAGGCGTCACGATGTTGTTTTCTAACGCGGCAGTTGCGGTAAAGAAACGTTTACCGGCTCGCGGTCTATTTCGCGGCATCAAGGTCAGCTAACGGGAAGCTTCCCGATTCGCGAAGCGGGAACGAAGAAAAAAAAATATTTAAAAAAAAAATTATTCATAAACATATAAAATATATTTTTGGATTTAAAGAAGAATACATTTTACAGCTACAGATATTAGCTGTTAAAAAACCAATGAAATTCACTGAAAAAACCATAGGTTATAGACCATATATAGTTAGGAATTAGCATTTACAAAACCTTGAAAATTCACTGAAAAAACCATAGGTTATAGACCATATATAGTTAGGAACTAGCATTTAAAAAACCTTATTTTACTCACACAAAACCATTGAAATTCCATATATAGTTAGTTGCACTAACTATATATCGCGCACCCGCAATCCACTGCTGATCATGTCACATATTACATCATTCATGACATGGTCAGTGACATCACTGATGACATCACTGATGACATCTCATTTGACATCAATGACCACATCACTGATGATATCATTCATGTGACAATACAATGCATCTCCTCACGTTTTAATATAACCTCTGTTTCACCCAGTGTTAAATACAGAGTATAATTTTTGAAACCATTGACACACCAATACTAGTTACTACATACGTACTCACTGATTCCTACGTCTACACACACATTCACTCATTCACCCATACAATCATTCATACATACAATCACTCATCTTTACAACACTATCATATGCACTCATACACCTATACAGACACTTACACTCTGCCACTCATCCATGGAGTTACTCACACACCTAGTCAGTCCTGTAAAGAATCAATCACACTTCCATTTTCTTGTCTATACAGTTAAACATAGAGCACCTTACATTTTCAAACATATACTAACACATACTTACTTTCTTATACAATCATTGATACAAGTACACATTGATCTGCACAGAGTCACACACCTCCCAGCCAGCCACACACACACTCAGTCTCCTATACAAATACTTGGACAATCAATCAATAACCCATATAGTTAATCATATAGCTACTGATCAACACATGCAGCAGTTTACAGAACAACAAACATAATGATGCACAAATTAAGACAGTTTAGTCACTAACCCATGCACTCAGTGAGACACATTTAATCACTCACTCATACATTCAGTCATGCACCTACTAAATCCTTCGTCCAGACACTTATACATCTACTCATTCTTCAATATGTAAAACATATTTAAACTTTACAGAAACACACAGTCACTGGATGATGTCATCAGTGATCTCATCAGTGATGTCATTTGAGATGTCATCAGTGATGTCATCAGTGATGTCACTGACCATGTCATGAATGATGTAATATGTGACATGATCAGCAGTGGATTGCGGGTGCGCGATATATAGTTAGTGCAACTAACTATATATGGAATTTCAATGGTTTTGTGTGAGTAAAATAAGGTTTTTTAAATGCTAGTTCCTAACTATATATGGTCTATAACCTATGGTTTTTTCAGTGAATTTTCAAGGTTTTGTAAATGCTAATTCCTAACTATATATGGTCTATAACCTATGGTTTTTTCAGTGAATATATATATATATATTCACTGAAAAAACCATAGGTTATAGACCATATATAGTTAGGAATTAGCATTTAAAAAACCTTATTTTACTCACACAAAACCATTGAAATTCCATATATAGTTAGTTGCACTAACTATATATCGCGCACCTGCAATCCACTGCTGATCATGTCACATATTACATCATTCATGACATGGTCAGTGACATCACTGATGACATCACTGATGACATCTCAAATGACATCACTGATGACATCATCCAGTGACTGTGTGTTTCTGTAAAGTTTAAATATGTTTGACATATTGAAGAATGAGTGGATGTATAAGTGTCTGGATGAAGGATTTAGTAGGTGCGTGACTGACTGTATGAGTGAGTGATTAAATGTGTCTCACTGAATGCATGGGTTAGTGACTAAACTGTCTTAATTTGTGCATCATTATGTCTGTTGTTCTGTAAACTGCTGCATGTGTTGATCATTAGCTATACGAGAGGCTATATGTGTTATTAATTGGTTGCCCAAGTATTTCTATGGGAGATTGAGTTTGTGTGGGGGTGGCTGGAAGGTGTGTGACTCTATGCATAGATGTGTGAACAGTTTATTCACTAGGTGTATGAGTTCAAGAGTGCATGTGGAAACAGCTACATGGGCAGTTGACTGTGTGCATGAGTGTATTGATGAGTGAATGGATATCTCAATGCTACATGTCATAGTAAGTACATATGTAAAACACAGTACATGTGAGAGTTGGCATATATAAATAACTGTGCATGAGAGCCACCGAATGAGTGAGTGGTTGTATCGATCATTGTGAACTTGTATCAGGGATTGTATAAGAGAGTAAATATGTGTTAGTATATGTTTCAATAAGTAAGGTGTGTTTAACTGTATAGTTGAAGAAATGGAGATGAGATTGTTTCTTTGCATGACTGACTGGGTGTGTGAGTAACACCATGGATGAGTGGCAGTGTGTGAGTGTCTGTATACACTGAGTGTATCTAAGGTTATATTAGAGTCTGAAGAGGTTTATCGTATTAGCACAAGAATGATGTCAAATGAGATGTCATCAGTGATGTCATCAGTGATGTCATTTGAGATGTCATCAGTGATGTCATCAGTGATGTCACTGACCATGTCATGAATGATGTAATATGTGACATGATCAGCAGTGGATTGCAGGTGCGCGATATATAGTTAGTGCAACTAACTATATATGGAATTTCAATGGTTTTGTGTGAGTAAAATAAGGTTTTTTAAATGCTAATTCCTAACTATATATGGTCTATAACCTATGGTTTTTTCAGTGAATTTTCAAGGTTTTGTAAATGCTAATTCCTAACTATATATGGTCTATAACCTATGGTTTTTTCAGTGAATTTCAATGGTTTTTTAATAGCAAATATCATAAGCTGTCGAATGTCAAGTACGTGGTAAGTGAAAACATTTTCGTGTTTATGCACACTGATCTGCTTTGAATGGTGCCCCCCCCCCTCATTTCTATTAGGAGTACTCTCTCTTTGCAGATAGTGAAAGGTAGTTAACGCAGGTCTTTGCCCCCATTGTAATCCGTCGTGCCTGCTTCTCTCTCCATTTGATTGATTGTTATCCAAGTATTTACTGTTTTAGAATTAGTTCTCTTTGGTTCATTCTCTATTTACAAACAAACACAGAGTCGCAATACTCTGTTTAGTCTTTGCAGATAACGAAAAATCGTGTAAAAAAAAAAGAAAAGGAATCGAGCAAAATCAGTAGGCCACTAATGGGATCTCTTTTTGACCTCGCTAAAATAGAAACATTAGGAACAACCCCTCATGACAAATACAAAACTAGTGAGATGAACTGAACTCCACACAATGATGGCTGCAAAACAGCTCGGCTCCGCCACCCACCCCGCCCAAAATAACGATAAAGAACGGCTGCCATGATTGGTTGCGGAATGACCACGACGGAGCTACGAAATGGTGCTGCTCTCATGCTAACCCCAGCTTCAGTCTGAAACATCCAGAAACACTGTAGACTACCAATTCGATCAGTTCCGGTAGCGCCCCAATGTAACCCGGTAGAGAAGAACTAGCTCTCCCCTCTTTGACTGATGGTTCTTGTTGCCTGTCCCTTCTGTTGTCATTTAACAGGACTATTTAGCCTGCTGAAAGGGGTTGTGTTCCGACCGCTGGTTGGTGGAGACATTTTGACTATATTCTGTACCTGCGTTGTCGCGTAATGCGTCATATGACGCGCCGCGTTAGCGCATCCGGAAGTCATCCGGGGCGCGCAGCGCGTAACGTAAGCATAACAAGTCATGTGACTTGTTAATAAAACTTTTCATTGGTTCATTTTACTTTTCTTATTGTAATGATGAAAGGCTTGGTCATATGACCTAAAAATTACGCTTTTCATTACTTCCGAACATTATTTTTTCTTAAATATATGTTATAATGTTCCAGGCTAATGTACTTTCCCGGAAATTTTACAACTGTCCTGCAAGTAAAATATATTCTTTTTTCGAGAAAAAGAGCGTTTCTTCGTCCCATGACGGAGCCGTTGAGCAAAAGAGGGTCGACCTGCTGTCTTAGTCGCCGATACGCCTGAATATGAGATTCTTATCGATCACTTTATGTTGCAGGAATAGAAAACACAACAGCCCTTGACCATTTATCTTTACTGCGTTCCTTCGTATTATACCTTTTACCCTTCATGTAATTGGTCTGCTTTATTTCACTTGCCTTTTAATGATTCTAAAACAGTCACTATTATTAAAAACTTTACCAATGTATATACTACTACCATGTTTTCTTTTAAAAACCTTTATTGTGAAAATTTCATTATACAAATACGAGCCTATAACCACGTGGGCCTGCCACAGAGCAAACTGTAATCGTATATGATGAATAGACATTTACACTGTAGAGGAACGTAACGGGCGGGCCATTAGGTTGCAAGAACTAAGGTGTCTAACAGTTACGGAATCGGTGGACGTACATTTTATAATTAAAATACGACAGGGCCAGTTACAATAAAATTATCTAGATATACATTTGCGGGCAAGTACCATGGGTGACGTTAATTCGAACTTTCAACAGTACAGTAATCAATAACACATCAGAACTTAATATCAATAGGGATGTCGAAATATTCAATCAATTCTCGTCCCCGCCCGCCATGTGCTTCAAAACTGCATACGTATCTCGTGATTTCAAGGTTCTGCAACCAGTACACAACAAGGAGTTACGAGTCCCATTTATTCCGGCGCCATTTTGGGCGAGGACGGGCAGGTCCAGGATATAGTCAAAATGTCTCTACCAACCATCGACTATGATGATGTTCATATGCTGTATTTATTAGAGTAACACTCATCTGTCCACATGAAATTAATTTGCCACAATCTAAACATGTCATTTTAATCTTTCCAAAGTTCTTCTAAATATTTGGGACCGTTTCCCTTGCCTCTGAAGCTCTCAGTGCCACTTCTTTGATGAATGTACTAGCAGGTCAGGGGTTCTCCTCCAAATCTCTCTTTTATGCAGCACTATAATTAATTGGTGCCACCTCTCCATATGACGATGCATGGTATAGTTACCACAACTATATTTTTTTTCGGTTCCTCTGGAGAGTTCATCGTGGCAGATGAAGCGTGTAACGTACCGGGCATTTACCTTTTTTTGCATGTACAGGAAAGGAAAAAAAAATCGAGCGTCCGAGTTCTAAGGTGTCCCAGGGCCATTTTGGTGGACCAGGCCCAAATCCAAAGAACAGCCATCTCACAGGCTAATGGGGCGACCCACGCCGAGTTTCAGCATTGTAGGATGACCACACAAGTACAGCAACTTGCTAGACATCACCTCGGTGCCATCCGGATCTCGGCGCCCCACTGCAGATGAAGTGCCTCTCAACTATGAAACCACCACGGTGACATCCGGATCTTGGCGCGTTGTGCTGCCTTCGGCCTATTCGCACATCGGTCCGCTACTGACGCCATCTCACAGGCTAATGGGGCGACCCACGCCGAGTTTCAGCATTGTAGGATGACCACACCAGTACAGCAACTTGCTAGACATCACCTCGGTGCCATCCGGATCTCGGTGCCCCACTGCAGATGAAGTGCCTCTCAACTATGAAACCACCACGGTGACATCCGGATCTTGGCGCGTTGTGCTGCCTTCGGCCTATTCGCACATCGGTCCGCTACTGACGCCATCTCACAGGCTAATGGGGCGACCCACGCCGAGTTTCAGCATTGTAGGATGACCACACCAACTTGCTAGACATCACCTCAGTGCCATCCGAATCTTGGCATCTCAACGCCTAGTGGTATCTTCCATACAAAAAATAT
This sequence comes from Lissotriton helveticus, assembly GCF_964261635.1. Lineage (NCBI taxonomy): Eukaryota > Metazoa > Chordata > Amphibia > Caudata > Salamandridae > Lissotriton > Lissotriton helveticus. The sequence goes on from NC_136065.1 coordinate 532,668,713, forward strand.
TGTTACGCTGCCTTTGGCCCCATTCGCACATCAGTCCGCAACTTAGACATCACCTCGGTGCCATCCGGATCTTGGCATCTCAGCGCCTTGTGGTGTCAGTCAGAAAATATTGTTGCGCTGCCTTTGGCCCCATTCGCACATCGGTCCGCTACTGACGCCATCTCACAGGCCAACGGGGCGCCCCACGCCGACTTTCAACATTGTAGGATGGCCACAGAAGTGCGACAACTTACTAGACACCACCTCGGTGCCATCCGGATCTTGGCGCGTTGTGCTGCCTTCGGCCTATTCGCACATCGGTCCGCTACTGACGCAAACTCACAGGCCAACGGGGCGCCCCACGCCGACTTTCAGCATTGTAGGATGGCCACACCAGTGCTGCAACTTGCTGGACACCACCTCGGTGCCATCCGGATCTTGGCGCGTTGTATTGCCTTCGGCCTATTCGCACATCGGTCCCCTACTGACGCCGCCTCACGTGCCAACGTATTTTCTCCGCATTTTATACCCTATGCCGCATAACAGGTCATGTGACTTGTTTATAAAACTTTTCATTGGTTCATTTTACTTTTGGTTTCCGAATGATGGAAGGCTTGATCATATGACCTAAAAACAACACTTTTCATTGGATGAAAACTTTTTTTTTCCCCCAAACGATGAAAGCCCCACCTTGTTTCTGGATGTTTCAGACTAAACTGGCGTCAGCATGAGAGCACCACCATCTCGTAGCTCCGTCGTGGTCATTCCGCGAGCAATCATGGCAGCCGCTCCCCACCAGAAGCCTGCAGGAGTCGGGGCCCCCAAAACTTTTGATGAATTCTCAAGGCGGAGGGGACGCTTTCGAGAATGGGGTCCAAGACCTAGCAGACAAGCGTCCGATTTCCAAGGTGTCCCAGGGCCATTTCAGTGGACCACGCCCAAAAAGGAAAGAGCCTGCCGCCATTTTGAGAGTCCTGTGGCAGCCGCCTATCGCTGCACCGCAAGAGTGGGCGCAACTCAGCTGAATGGCGGATTTTGACACAGTGGACCAAAAGCGGACGGAATGGCAACTGAAACGGTAAAGGGGCGCCCCACTAAAACAGATGAGACTCCACCTGGAGAGGCCCGTTCACGCCGCCTCCCCCGGGGCGCTCCACGCCGTTATTCGGAGCAGCATTGTAGGATACCAAAACCAGTGCGGCAACTTACTGGACATCACCTTGGTGCCATCGTTCTGCTGCCTTGGAACTATTCGCACAACAGTTTGCTACTGATGACCCACCCCCCGCGACGCCCCACGCCGTTATTTGCTAGGTGGCAACTTACTAGACATCACTTTCGTGTCATCTAGATTTCGGCGCGTTCTGCTGCCTTGGAACTATTCGCACAACAGTTTGCTACTGATGACCCACCCCCCGCGACGCCCCACGCCGGAAATCTGGACGTTGTGCTGCGTTGGGACTATTCGCACAGCCGACCGCTACTTCGTTGTTTTTCCCTAAAAATATTTATATGTTATTACTATTTTTGTTTTCTTGTATATATTTATAAATTATTAAAGTTTTATAATCTTACTACTTTGTCGGAGTGCTATATATTTTTAATGTGACACATAATTGTAAAAACTTTGATGTACAAAGAGTCATCCCTGGAATCTTCCGCTTCACGCTCGGTCCCCTCCCCAATCACAATACAGGATGGTTTTCAGATAATAGCAACGCTTCTGCTGTGACGGATCTCATCGAGTGTGGGCCTTGATCTACTATAACTCCTTTGAAGAGGGGTGATTCTTTACAGCTGTGGCCATAAACTACATCTGCAGGGCTAGCTGATAGCCTAGGACCGGCCTGGACAATCGGACACAGAGGAAAAGGAGTGTCAGAGGGTGCGGTAGTGAATAGGGCGAAAGGGAGGTGTCGGGCGGGCACAGGGTGTGATTCTCAGGGAAGAGCAGCGCAGATGGGGGGAGGTTTATTACTCATGCATAAGACAGAGAGCGGGGGTGACCACTGCCTGGGTGAGATGCTTGCGAGGGTGGGGAGCCATGCTAAGGATCGACAGCGTGCACAGAGTGGGTCTGGTCAAGGCATCTAAAATGGCTGCCGTGCACGACAAAAGTGTGGCATTTGAAAAAAGACAAGATGGCGCACACAATGTTTTTCAACAATTCCTGATTTCCTTCGAATCGAACGTTAACAGACGTTGGGGCATATTACCAAAGTTAAGCGATATTTATCCCTAACGATGCATTGCAAAGATTTTTTTACCGTCAGAAATTATCGCAGATAAACCTTGCTATTATCAAGGTTTATCGCAAATACGATAAAAAACGAGCGCAATGCATTAATATCGCTGAAAACTCCGCGATATTCATGCATTACCGAGCTAATGCTCTTAGCCATGTTATCCACCTCCCATTGGATAACATGGCTAAGAACTGCTCAGGGCAGCTGTTACTTTTTGGAGATATTCGCGCTTATCTCGAATATTTCCAAAAGTTGATAATAGGAGATAGCGATGTGAGCGACTGTTTCCAGTCGCTAACATCTTGGCATGCCCACTTTGCATGTCATTAGTGATAAATATCACTCACATGCAAAGTGGGACCCAAGATGGTCGCTATCTCCTACTAGCCGTCGCTAACTGGTGTTAGCAACAGCTAGGTAATACAGATATAATTTTATCTCCGCGAAGCGGAGCGCTGTTACAGATATATATCTTGTTTTTGAACGTTAATTTCTCAAAATGCACTGAAGCACATATATTGAGACATAGCAAAGGCACATCGGGCTACCAGTCCCTAATATTTTACCAAGTTTCGTGCAAATCCATTCAGCCGTTCGATTATTATTATTATTTTTTTTTTTTGCCCCGCGGGGCCCTTTTAAAACCTCGACATCAAACCTAGGGGGTCAGCGAGGATCTACTATGCCCCCTTATGGTCATTTGCCCCTTCGCTTTGGCCTCCTCTTGTCTCTCGATCCTACCGAGAGACAAGATGGCGGCCGCTACGTACTGTTTGGAATGTTTACAGACACCGGAGAGCCAATCAGCTTCGCTTCGCAAAGCTCCGTAACGCGAAAAGTACGCGAAGCGGTGCGCTGTTACAGATATATATCTTTTTTTGAACGTTAATTTCTCAAAATCCACTGAAGCACATATATTGAGACCTAGCAAAGGCACATCGGGCTACCAGTCCCTACAATTTTGCCAAGTTTCGTGCAAATCCATTCAGCCGTTCGATTATTATTATTATTATTTTTTTTTGCCCCGCGGGGCCCTTTTAAAACCTCCACATCAAACCTAGGGGGTCAGCGAGGATCTACTATGCCCCCTTATAGTTATTTCCCCCTTTGTTTTGACCTCCTCTTGTCTCTCGATCCTACCGAGAGACAAGATGGCGGCCGCTACGGACTGTTTGGAATGTTGACAGACGCCGGAGAACCAATCAGCTTCGCTTCACAAAGCTCCGTTGCGCGAAAAGTCCGCGAACCAGAGCGCTGCCCGGTCCGCTGTTACAGATATATATCTTTTTTTAAACGTTAATTTCTCAAAATCCACTGGAGCACATATATTGAGACCTACAAAAGGCACATCGGGCTACCAGTCCCTACAATTTTGCCAAGTTTCGTGCAAATCCATTCAGCCGTTCGGGCTAAAAGTGAGGCCAACCGCCCTATGGAAAACTCAATGTTAAAAACACGTTTTGGGACCCCCCTTTTTTCTCGGCCCCCACTGGACGAACCCCCCCCCAAATTTTCAAGGGCTGCTCAGAAACAAAATGTGCCATTTTCCTGAAAATTTCAGCCAATTCCGTCCACAAACGCCAAAGTTATTAGACATAGAATTTTCAAAAAACCCATAGAGAAAAAATCCTAACTATATATACCTACTGGCGACCGCCAGTAGGTAATATATATATATATATATATATATATATATACCAACATCTTTCCAGCACTTCCTTGCGGCAAACGTGGAAATCCATGGACCACCAGGCCGCTTGCAGTGACAGGTCAGTTTTTATAGCACCTTAATCTCACTCCTCACATTGACGCGTTTCGGGCATCCAGTGCCCTTGATCACAATGTTGACACAGTGGTGCGTCATTGTTTTTATATGTATTTTTTTCTCTCATTTGCTACACCACGTGACAGTAGATAGTGAAAAAATACTCGTATCATGAGGCTTTTTTTCTTTCTTTCTTTCCAAGGAGTATAAACATTGTCTGATTTCTATATGTTTAAGCATATTCAATACATATAAGATGACATATTATCTGTGCAAATAGCGTATGCTTGAAAATTGTGCAAAATACGCAAAAAACATGTGCAAATTACGCTACATGTCCATATTAAGATCCGCAATATTTAGTGCTAATTTCCACCTAAATGCAAGGCAATGTGCAAAAAATGCAGAGAAATGTATGTCCCTATATAGTGTACAATATAACTGCCTAAACATTCTCTCAAATGAATTGAATTAAAACATACAGTCTATCCATATATTGACATCAACTGAGTTCATTGAAGGTTGTGTGTTGTTCAATGCCTGCTTAATATACCTTGTGCACCATAAGCAATCACAGGTGAGGTCCGGGTGCTCCTTGTACGTATGGGTACTTGGTAGCTTGGAAATTAACGTGATCACCCTGCCGTGTAAGGAGCACCACCCTGAAAGAACCAGAGGTCATGGGGTCTGTTGAATAATGGGCCGATAACATGGAGCAGCAGCGTATGGATCTTGCACGAATCACGCACAGCGAGGCCCATCTGTGGGCTTGAAAGGTTACCAGCTGAACATTTGGGCGATGAAAGGCACTACAAGTCCCATAAGTCCCATCCAGGGTGTGCATCTATGCAATTAATGGGGTGGTGCCTCAAGCACTCTTACAAAACTGCCGAAGCCTCTGAAGAGAAATGGGACACTTCGAAATGCGTCAGGCATCCAGGGCATTTTGAACAGTGAAAGGAATTGTTGTGTTGGAGGCGTGCTAACCTATTAAGGCTCCTTTTGTGCAGCAGAGGTCCGGGTGCTCCTTGTACGTATGGGTACTTGGTAGCTTGGATATTAACGCGGTCACCCTGCCGCGTAAGGAGCACCACCCTGAAAGAACCAGGGGCCATGCGGTCTGTTGAATAATGGGCCAATAATGTCAGGCTGCAGCGTATGGATCTTGCCCGAATCACGCACAGCGAGGCCCATCTGTGGGCTTAAAAGGTTACCAACTGAACATTTGCACGACGTGAGGCACTACGAGTCCCATAAGTCCCATCCAGGGTGTGCATCTATGCAATTGAGGGGGTGGTGTCTCAAGCGCTCTTTCGAAACTGCCGAAGCCTCTGAAGAGAAGTGGGGACACTTCGAAACGCGTCATGCATCCAGGGCATTTTGAATAGGGAAAGGAATTTTTGTGTTGGAGGCGTGCTTACCTATTAAGGCTCCTCGTGTGCAGCTGAGGTCCGGGTGCTCCTTGTCGATATGGGTACTTGGTAACTTGGATATTAACGCGGTCACCCTGCCGCGTATGGAGCACCACCCTGAAAGAACCAGGGGCCTTGCGGTCTGTTGAATAATGGGCCGATAACTTGGGGCAGCAGCGTATGGATCTTGCACAAATCACGCACAGCGAGGTCCATCTGTGGGCTTGAAAGGTTACCAGCTGTACATTTGCGCGACGTGAGGCACTACAAGTCCCACAAGTCCCATCCAGGGTGTTCATCTATGCAATTAAGGGGTTGGTGCCTCAAGCACTCTTTCAAAACTGCCGAAGCCTCTGGAGAGAAGTGGGGACACTTCGAAACGCGTCAGGCATCCAGGGCATTTTGAACAGTGAAAGCAATCGTTGTGTTGGAGGCGTGCTTACCTATTAAGGCTCCTTGTGTGCAGCTGAAGTCCGGGTGCTCCTTGAATGTATGGGTACTTGGTAGCTTGGATATATATATATATATATATATATATATATATATATATATATATATATATATATATATATATATATACATATATATATATTACCTACTGGCGGTCGCCAGTAGGTAGTTATAGTTAGGATTGATTTCCATAGGGAAATCGCAACATTCTATTTGGAATAACTTTGGCGCCGGTTGAGCAATCGCGCTCCGCTCCTTCCCTGAAAGTTTGGGGGGGATTCGTCAAGCGGGGGCCGAGATAAAAGGGGGGTCCCAAAACGTGTTTTCCCCATGTTAATTTCCATAGGGCGGTCTGTCGCACTTTTAGCTCGAACGGCTGAATGGATTTTCACCAAACTTGGCAAAATTGTAGGGACTGGTAGCCCGATGTGCCTTTGCTATGTCTCAAGATATGTGCTCCAGAGGAGTTTGAGTAATTTAGGTTAAAAAAAATATATATACCTAGAGCCGCGCCCCGGTACGCGTACCGGGAAGCGCTCCGGGCGCGCCACGCGACTTGCGCACGGCAAGCTGATTGGTTCTCGAGTGTCTGTAAACATTCGAAACAGTCCGCAGCGGCCGCCATCTTGTGTCTCGTAGGATTGAGACACAAGAGGTGGCAAAAATCAAAGGGGGAAATGAGCAAAAGGTTTGATGTGGGGGCCATAAAAGGGTCCCGCAGGACAAAAAAAACAATTTAATTTTTTTTCGATTTTCGCGGGGGGAGCGCCCGGTACGCGCACCGGGGAGCGTACCGGGGAGCGTACTTTGGTGAAAAATAGTGAAAATAATAGTGTAAAATAATCATTTTGAGTGATTACAGGTAGGGTAGCTCTGAAAAGAGCTTTTGGGTTCTGTGGCTGTTTTAGGTACCTACAAGTACGTCCCACATACACCCACACGCACACAACCCCACACCCCCACACCCACAAACTCCCCACACACACCTCACACACGCACACCTCCACCCACACCCAAACACCCCACAACCCCACGCCGACACCTTACACATCCACACCCACACCCACATCCCACACACCCACACTCAAACACACACCTCACCCCCCAACACACACACACACACACGCACACACAGATATCTCACAGACACACCCCACACATCCCACACACACACACCCCCCCCCACACACACACACACACCTCACAGACACATCCACACAACCCACACATACATACACATCCCACACACATACCCCCCACACCCACACACACCTCACACACCCACACTCCCACCTACACCCAAGCACCCCACACACCCACACCCACACACACACCTTACACACCCACATCCCCACCCACACCCACATACCCCACACACCTATACACCTCATCCCCCCCAGACACACACACACACACATACACACCTCACAGACACACCCCGCACATCCCCCACACACACCTCCCCCACCCCCACACATGGGGAAAACTCAGTGAAACACTAAAATAATAATTTAAAGTGCTTAGAGGTAGGGTATCTCTGAATAGAGTTGTTGTGTTGTGTGGGTGATTTAAGTACCAACATGTAGGTACCAATGCAGAGTCTTAAATTCAATGTACACCGTTTCCTCTGTAGATAATTTGCATGTTGTTCTAGAAGTTATTGTGGTATAAGGAATCCATACCATAGTCTGTCAGGAAAGCAGAAAGAACATGGAGGCAGGAGATGAAAAAGAGATGTCAAATACACATTGGAGATAATATAGTGGGAGAAAGGAATTATCTATGAGGAAAATTACTATGTAAAAAAAAAGTTGCACAGTATACTATAAGTCTGACTTTACATTATAATCAATTTGGTACTAGTTTAAGAATTACATATAAAAAATGAATAATGTCTCAAACAATTTTAGAATTACTAAATATAAATTTATTTTTGAGATTCATTTTCCAAATTAAATATAACGTCTAACATTTGACTGTCCGAAATGTCCTCTTTTTGAGTGAACATAACTTCCAACATTTGACTGTCAGAAACGTCCTCATATTGAATTAACAAATCCACAGATTCTACATATTGTAGAAGTTCATGGTCCCGTGATTCATCCATGAATTCCAAGTCATTGGGTTCAATGATTTCTTCATTGTTCATCTCTAGGACAATTTCAAAGGAAACGTTTTGTTCTCCTTCCATTTTTGTGCTGAAATTTGCATTAAAAAAAATCCGTAGAAATATGGCACTGTTGGGTTTAAGTTCAGACAGGTAGTTTTGATTTTTTAACAGTGAAGTTAACTTTGGGCAGTGTATGGTAACAGGCAGGAAGTAGAAATATAAAAAAATGCCTGTGAAGAAACGTAAGTAAATTCATAATTATAGCAGAGAAGCCTAAGTCAATCCATAAATATAACAGAGGAGCCTATCTCTATCTATAACTATAGCAGAGGGACAGTAAATAACTATCAGAAAACGTTTTTACAAATTAACTTAAAGTGCCCCTTACAAATTATCAACTTACTTTACAGAGAGGTGAAGAAGACAAAATGCGAAAATCCTTTCAATATGTACCTCAGGTAGTTGTAGTCAAAATGGCCGTGTTTCCCTCTCATTTTTCATTTATATTCATGTACATAACCAATCAAATGTCAGGAAAAAAAAGTAGAAAATGAAAGTAACATTTTAATTGGTTGTCAATTCTAACACTTCAGATGTGTTTTTGTGAAGTAATTTACCTCAGGGTATTTAGAGAGGTCTACAGGCTAAATGGCTCAATGGAATTCCATCGAATTTGGGAAAATGGTAGGGATTGGTATGTAGTATGAGCTATTCTATATTTGGTGAAAGTGTCTCCAGTGGTTTTTATGTAAATGAACTTTTAAATTTTTTTTAGAGCGTTTCCCGGTGCGCGCCCCGGTACGCGTACCGGCAGCGCTACGGCAGTCCTCCATTTCGTTTTCAGTAGATTTAAGACAGAAAATGGAGGACAAACAACATTGGGAATGGGTATAAGGGGGCATCGTAGGCACTCCTTGACCCTCTATGTGTTGTGAGGGGGTCTTAGGAGGCCCAAATAGGCAAAAAAAAAAAATGTTTTTATTTTTCGCGGGGGGAGCGCCCGGTACCGGGGAGCGTTCTATGGTGAAAAATAGTGAAAAAAGTTAGAAAAAGATAATCATTTGGAGTGATCAGAGATAAGGTAGCCCTGAAAAGGGCTTTTGGGTTCTGTGGCTGATTTAGGTACCTACAAGTAGGTACCAATGCACAGTCTTAAATTCAGGAGGAATATTCTATTCCCCTCATCTGAAAAGTACACACCATCTCCCCTGTAGATATCTTGCATGTTGTAACGCAAGTTAATATTGTATATTGAACCCATTCCATAGTCTCTCATGTAAGCAGAAACAGATTTATTCACATGTTTCCGTGCTTTCTCAAATTGTGGACAAAATTGATTGGACCACTTCCATTTCTGTCTTTGGCATATATTGGAATATACCAAGGCATTTTGAGGAAAAAGTGCCATCAATTGATCAAAGGTGTCCTTTAAAAGCATTTCCAGACCTACCCCAATGAAAGTGCCCAAGTCATTTCCTCCACAGTGCACAATTAAAAGGTCAGGGTGTGGCAAATGCAAAAAGGTTTTCACCAATGGTATCAATTGGTGACATTTCAATCCTCTCTGGCCAATCCATTTAATCTTCACATTTGGTAAGTCAAGGTTGTGAAAATTTCTGGTAGCTGCATACCTTTGAGCCTAGTGGATATAGCTATGTCCAATAACCCAGACAGAATACATGGTGAGAGGAGATTCTGATGCAGTCAGATGAAGTGTGGAAAAGAAATGGCAGTTGGAACAATAGGAGTTTGCAAAAAAAAACCTGTGGAGTTTCAGTGCTCTTGAATCACAAGCAATGATTGGTAGAATGAGATAGTTGAAAACTGAAAGTTAGGGTGCATGGTTGTGTTCTGTGTAAGAAGTAATTTGAATGGTTAAAAAAAAGTCATTTAAAGAAACCTTGCACCAGAAAAGCTGGTGTATTCGCAGGTCAAACATCCTTGCTGAGGTGATTTGCAACATTGTAGAATAAACTTTTAAACCTGGGAGCTCAGTGAGGAGGGAGTTGCTATGGTAACAGGTAGAAAGGGCTGAGGGGGGGAGGGTGTTGGTTTGAAAATACAGAGGGAAGAGTTTTGATTGGTTACCATGAGCAATATGTGTGTAGAATTAGAGGTTTTCTGTGCCTTTATGGTTTGCAGTGCCTGGAGAACATACCTTTTGCTCTGCTAAAGAAATATTGGTGTGTGTATCTGACACTGTTCTGAATCTCCTGAAATATTTGTAAAGGTGAGTTATGATTCATTTAATATACATAGAGACTTGTATACTCTATGGAGAAGATTTGGAAGCAAATTGTGGTTTTTTAATGTTGCTTTGTGTCATGCTTTTTGATAATGCTTGGTAAAAAGTTTTCACTGCATAGAGTAATTGTATTTTGTAAAATTGTGAAGTTTTAGTAGTGACATGGAATGCTTCTACATAGGACCTGTGCTGTGTTTTTTAAATGTGATGTCAAAAACGATTTTGGGAAAAATGAATGGCTTTTACATTTTTTTAAAGAAATAAAGAATGTGTGCATGTTTAAAGAAATACATTTGACTCTTTACAATGATGTTACCTGTGTAGGAAGCATATTGAGTTTGTTTGCATAGAGGAATTGTATTTTGTAAAATTGTGAAGCTCCATGTGAAAACGTTTGCCTCAGTCGTATCCCTGCTGTGAGGCAGATGCTTGTACATAGGATCTGTGCTGTGCTTCCTAAATGTGACATCAAAAACGATTTTGGAGAAAATGAATGGTTTTTACATTATTGTGTATAATGTGACGCAGAGGTTTAAAAAGTGACGCATCTACCTACATGTGTCACTATTTAAATATGGGGCAAAAAGGTACATGTTTGGGCTTTCCTGGGAAGCGTAGGTGGTGAGGCTTGTATCTAAGAGTGCAGTGGCCTAGGCTTCATGAAGCATATCCCCGTCTGCATTCTTAGACACAGGTGTCAATTTGACTCTTTACAATGATGTTACCTGTGTTAAGTCAGTGTAGGCAGCATATTGAGTTTGTTTGCATGGAGGAATTGTATTTTGTAAAATTGTGAAGCTCCATGTGAAAGCGTTTGCCTCAGTCTTATCCCTGCTGTGAGGCAGATGCTTGTACATAGGATCTGTGCTGTGTTTCCTAAATGTATGTCAAAAACAATTTTGGAGAAAATGAATGTTTTTTACATTTTTGAGTATAATGTGACGCAGAGGTTTAAAAAGTGACGCATCTACCTACATGCGTCACTTTTTAAATATGGGGCAAAAAGGTACATGTTTGGGCTTTCCTGGGGAGCGTAGGTGGTGAGGCTTGTATCTAAGAGTGCAGTGGACTAGGCTTCATGAAGCCTATCCCCGTCTGCATTCTCAGACACAGGTGTCAATTTGACTCTTTACAATGATGTTACCTGTGTTAAGTCAGTGTAGGCAGCATATTGAGTTTGTTTGCATAGAGGAATTGTATTTTGTAAAATTGTGAAGCTCCATGTGAAAGCGTTTGCCTCAGTCTTATCCCTGCTGTGAGGCAGATGCTTGTACATAGGATCTGTGCTGTGTTTCCTAAATGTGATGTCAAAAACGATTTTGGAGAAAATGAATGGTTTTTACATTTTTGAGTATAATGTGACGCAGAGGTTTAAAAAGTGACACATCTACCTACATGCGTCACTTTTTAAATATGGGGCAAAAAGGTACAAGTTTGGGCTTTCCTGGGGAGCGTAGGAGGTGAGGCTTGTAGCTAAGAGTGCAGTGGACTAGGCTTCATGAAGCTTATCCCCGTCTGCATTCTTAGACACAGGTGTCAATTTGACTCTGTACAATGATGTTACCTGTGTTAAGTCAGTGTAGGAAGCATATGGAGTTTGTTTGCATAGAGGAATTGTATTTTGTAAAATTGTGAAGCTCCATGTGAAAGCGTTTGCCTCAGTCTTATCCCTGTTGTGAGGCAGGTGCAAGATTTTGACATAATAGAGTCCTAAAAGTGATGCAGTGAAATCTCATAGTTTTCACTGTGTCATTATTATGAGGCTTTTTGTGGAGAAATGACCTCTCTCTGTACATTACACTTGACAGAGGTATAATGTGGTGCAAATTTTTTAAAAATTGACCCATCTAACTACATGCGTCACTTTTTAAATATGGTGCAACAAGGCACATGTTTTATGCTGCCAATGCGTCACAAAAAGTGATGCATCAGTAGTGCAAAATTGACTCATGGCTTTATAAATGAATTGTATTTTGTAAAATAGTGAGGTTTCAGTAATGACATGGAATGCTTGTACATAGGAACTGTGCTGTGTTTCTTAAATATGATGTCAAAAACGATTTTTGGGAAAATGAATCACTTTTAAATTTTGGAGTATAATGTTGCACAGAGGTTTAAAAAGTGACGCATCTACCTACATGCGTCACTTTTTAAATATGGGGCAAAAAGGTACATGTTTGGGCTTTCCTGGGGAGCGTAGGTGGTGAGGCTTGTATCTAAGAGTGCAGTGGACTAGGCTTCATGAAGCCTATCCCCGTCTGCATTCTTAGACACAGGTGTCAATTTGACTCTTTACAATGATGTTACCTGTGTTAAGTCAGTGTAGGAAGCATATTGAGTTTGTTTGCATAGAGGAATTGTATTTTGTAAAATTGTGAAGCTCCATGTGAAAGCGTTTGCCTCAGTCTTATCCCTGTTGTGAGGCAGATGCAAGATTTTGACATAATAGAGTCCTAAAAGTGATGCAGTACAATCTCATAGTTTTCACTGTGTCATTATTATGAGGCTTTTTGCGGAGAAATTACCCCTCTCTGTACATTACACTTGACAGAGGTATAATGTGGTGCAAAAGGTTTGAAAAATGACGCATCTACCTACATGCATCACTTTTTAAATATGGTGCAACAAGGCACATGTTTTATGACGCCAATGCGTCACAAAAAGTGACGCATCAGTAGTGCAAAACTGACTCATGGCTTTATAAATGAGGATCAATTGTGTCATCTGTGTTACCTGAGATTAGGAAATAGATTATGTAGATGAGGTGAGACATGTCCAGAGGGACAGAGGAGGAGAGGTTTATGATCAAGACTGTATTGGGAGAGAGGCCTTTCTCAGGAAGCATAGGTGGTGAAGCCTGTGTATAAGAGTGCAGTGGACTTAGACATAGGTCTCATCTTCTTTGTACTTGTGGACAGAGCTGTCTTCCACTATACTCTTCAATACAGGCCTTACCTTTTGTGCACCCCTGGAGAATCCTCACCTGATCTGTAACCCTGTATAGATCGTTTGCTTTTTGTCATTGCTTTGTTGTTTGGTAATAGTGGTCTATTATGTGCTATTTTTTTCTTTAACACAGATTGAAATCCAGATTGGAAGAGTAAGCAAACATGCCCACAAGGGAAAAGAAAAGAAAAGAATGTAACCGCCAAAAATCAAAAACAACAATGGAATTACAGCACTCTTCCACAACAAATACTTCAAAAAACAGGAACCAAGCTCCTGGTAAGACAACTAAGTCTTTTATTCGGAACATATGTACTTTTAAAAAAAAATGGACAGTATGTAGAAAAAGAGAATGACAGAGTAAATTTGAAAAGGAAGGAGAGAACCTCAAAGAATCCTACAACTGGAGCAGGAGAGAATAATATGTATAGGAATAGAAGGCAGAATCAGTTTAGAGACATTCGTAAACGAATGTTTCGCAATAAGGTGGTTTTAAATTTGTTAAAAAACATTCGGAAAGGTAAACAGAGAGCTGCTTTTTATAAGAAAAAGAAAAGTGTAGAGAAGATTGTTGATCAGGCTTTTGAAGTTAAGAAAAAATTATTTATTTTTGCAATCAATAGAATTAGGACACTTAACAAGACAATTGATCTTTTCAAATCAAACAGTAGATGGAAAAGAGTAATTAATCAGACTAATTTTTGTAAAGTTTTTTCGAGAGAATGGATGCACAGTTCAAGTTGTGAGCCATTTTTTAATGAGGAGAGTTACTTCCAGGATAATGATTTAGTGCATGCAGTTGACACCAGTGGTCGAGCGTATGAAGTGAAAGACGGTTGTCCGAGTGAAAAAGAGAAACTTGTGCCTAGAGAACTAGAAGAGGTGTTAACTGATGAAGTTTTAGGGAGACGTACTAAGGGTCCAGTGTACACTTGGAAGTGTAGTAGTATTTGTAGTGTGCGACAGGAATCAATTGATTTGTTTTGTAATTTCTTACGTACATATAGTAAGAAAAGTCTAAAGCAGAAAGTGAAGTTGTTGCAAGACTTAGATCCTTGCAGAGTGAGAGAAATCACAGGTTTGCCAGGCCATTCACTGGCTTGTCTTTCTAGAAAAGTATGTCAGAGTGTTTTTCATCATTTTAGGATGTTAGCAGTGCATCATACCAAAATGAGGAAATTAGTGAGAATGTTGTATTATGCAAAAAGTCCAGAACTTAAGCTTAAACAATTAAACAGTGCTCTTTTGCATGGAACTGAATTAGATGTGAAGAAATTGAGATTTGTTATTTTGGTGACAAAGAGGACAGTGTAGAAATTGACACAGCAATTCAAGGTAACGTGGAAGAGAATGTACAGCTTTCAAATATAGAAAAGTTTGAGCAGGAAATTACCAGGTTTAAGATGAAATCAAGTGAAATGCCAAATTTTACTTGTGTGTGTGTTGTCGACGAAGTCATTATAAGCATCAAACTAGATTAGTTGATTTATACGTAAAAAGTGAAAAGAGGAATAATTATGAGTGGAAGGATTTTGCAACTTATTTGTGGGTGGAGAATTTTTTTGATTTGAGTTCTGATCAGCGTATTTGTAAATATTGTTATGATAAATTAAATCAAAACAGAATGCCTGCTAGAGCTGTTCATAATAATCTGGAGTTGGTAGACATTCCCCGTGAATTGATGGATTTAAATACATATGAGTCTATTTTGATTCAATGTGTCCATCCTTTTCAGGCAATTGTTCGCATGGAGCCTAAGATAGGGAAATTGCCTCCTACAGATTTGCAGAGAGGATTAAAGGGAAGAGTTGTTTATTTGCCCCTAGATTTAAAAAAAATATTGATACGATTGGTATAGAAAAAGTAGTAGAGGAACCTTTAGTTATTCTAGTTAATGGGGTTCCAACAAAGAGTAAAAAAATCTGGCAAGAGTTAGTGGATGTTAGGAAAGTCAAAAAGGCAACGTTGTATTTAGTCAAAAACAATAAGTATTACAAAGATGTATGTGTTGCAGCAGAGGAAACAGCTGCAGATGAAGACAGTGATTGTTCAGGCGGCCAAATTGAAAAAGTTGATGTGTCTAGAAGTGAAGAAATATATGAACATTATACTGTTCATCCTTTGCATTCCAAAGAAGTAATGGGAAATGCAATTGAATTGTTTCAAATGAAAGCAGCAAAAGGAAGTCCCATTAGTGTATGGGAAGAAAGTTTGGAAGCTCGTTGTTTTCCACAGCTATTTCCAACAGGTCGAGGTGGACGATATGACGATCGACCACTTCAAATTCCAGCATCTGAATATCGAACTGTAAGATTATATGCTGAAGATCCAAGATTTCGTCAATGCATTCCCTATTTGTTTCATCTACTGTATGAAAGTGACTTGTCTGGTCTTTCTTATGCAGTAAACCATATACTGAAAAGTGGAGCACATTTGCAAAATGTTTCGGCGAGGGACTTTATGGAGAAAGTGAATCTGCAAGATAATATTTTAGAATCTCATCTAATCAATCTCATGGCATGTCAGCGTGGTACAAACGAGTATTGGTACCGTCGTCATGGGGAATTGAAATGTATGCTAAGAAACTTAGGAACTCCTACATGGTTCCTCACTTTTAGCTGTGCCGAGTATGCATGGGACGACTTACTTCAATTTCTACGAGAGGCAAATGTAAATATACAAAATATAGAATTCAAAACACCTGGAGAACTCTGTTCTTTGGATCCAGTGAATGTATGCAGATATTTCAATCATAGATTTGAAGCTATGATGTCTTTTATTACCAACAAAAGAAATCCTCCCCTTGGAGAGGTTTTGGATTTCTTTTGGAGAAAGGAGTATCAAGCGAGAGGTGCTCCTCACATACATATGTTGTTATGGATTAAAGATGCACCCAAATTTGGAACAGATTCGGATGAGACAGTTATGAGTTTCATTGAAGAGTATTCAACATGTGCTGTTCCGAAAACTACGGAAGAAAACAGTTTAAGGCAACAAGTTTTACGCTTTCAATCCCATCGTTGTGGAAAGTACTGTCGTCGAAAATTCAGAAACAAGGACAAGTTCTACACAAAATGTCGTTTCGCCTTTCCACGACCAGTGATTTCTAAAGGAAGAGTAAATAATTTGATGTCTTCTCTGCGACATACTGTGACGAGGAAATCACCAAAAAATACATACAATTTAAAAAGAGACGAAGAGTCCAAGTACATCAACGACTACAACCCAGTGATTTTGTCCATGTGGAATGCTAACATGGATATTCAATTCGTTGCTGACAACTCTATTGCTGTGGCTCGATATGTGACGTCTTACATCACAAAAAAAGAAAAGACAGAACTGAAGGGAATGTGGGAGGATATTTCACATGAAAAGAGCCTAAGCAAGAAATTATACAGTTACAGTCTGAAGATGTTGTCGCATCGAGAAATTGGAGCGTATGAATGTTCTGATCGATTGTCGTCAGCATGTCTCTATGCCAAATCTAGAACCATCATTTGGGTGAGTCTAGGTCTTGCTGCAACACGAAATCGAGTTTTGAAATCTGTACAAGAGATAGAGTATTTGGCGGATTAAGAACCAGAAAGTACAGATATTTTGAAGACAAACATGTTGGATACATACTATCCAAATAGAAGTCCTCACCTTGAGAACGCTTGTCTCTATGAAGTTCTGCAATGATATATTTATAAGAGGAACATCAGAGAAGATATCAATAATGGAATATATGCTGTCATTGGATGTGAAGGCTGTCTAGTGAAACAGAAAAAATGTCATTTGATTATTCATCGCAAATTGAGTTGTGATAATCCAGATAAAAGAGAATTTTATTATTTGGCTCTTTTGCAACTGTTTAAACCATGGCGTGAAGAGGAGGAACTTCTTGGAGATTTTCTCTGTTATGAAGACTCCTTTAATGCAATGAAGGATACCATAAAATGTCCTGTTTTTCCAAATTGTCTGCAAATGTTGAATGAAGAAATAGAGCAAGAATCAACAATTGCTGCAGAGATTGCGAGAGACAGTTCTCAAGGCAGTCAGAGTTCTGCTTCATTGAGTCAGGATCCATTAGGAGGACCAATTATCCAAAATGAAGCTGCCACTGCCATGGATGAGGTGGAAAGAGCTATGGAGCAAGCACAAGAGGATGTAATTAATTTAGAAGATTTGGTGAAACAATTAAACCTCGAGCAGAAACAGATATATGACGAAGTCACAGAACAGGTTGAACATGGATTGAGTCATGAGAAGAAAGAGTGCTCATGTACATCATTTAAGCCTGTCCGACTGTACGTGAGTGGAGAAGCGGGAACAGGAAAACGTTTTTTGATTAAAGCAATTGCATGTTATCTGCAGAAAAGGACTAAATCACCGCAGTCTTGTGTTGTTACCGCTCCAACTGGGCTGGCAGCACATAATATTAAATGGATTACTTTGCATCGTTTACTGATGCTGCCAGTGGAGCATGATAACAAATTGCAATATCACAAGCTATCTGGAGATGCGTGTTCTGAAGTTTCGAGAGTCGTGAAGAAAATGAAACTTCTTATCATTGATGAAGTAAGCATGGTGTCAAATATAATGCTTGCTTTTGTGCATTTGAGAATGCAAGAAATTCTTAGAACAGACTTTTGTTTGGAGGAAAACATATTATTGTTTTTGGAGATCTTTTGCAGTTGACTCCAGTGAAAGGACAACCTGTGTTCAAAAAGCTCACACATGAAGATACCAGGAAATGCCTAGGAAGCATTGGAAACGTTAATATATGGTTAAACTTCAAATATGCAGAACTGCTTCAAAATATGCGGCAGGCAAAGGATGAAGATTATAAAAATATTCTACAAGATGTAAGAATCGGAAAACTAAGTGAGCATGGGAAGGAAGCTTTACATGCACGATTAATTTCAAACTTGTATCTAGATGAAAACATTCTTTGAGAGGATATTTTTAAGAAAATTAACTAGAAGAAATCTGCCATATGTTTGATGCCAACTCTGAAAGAATGTTCCATGTTCAACAACAAAATGTTAAATTTAGAAAATGAAGAGATGGTGAAACTGGAAGCTACAGATAAAATAGAGCATATGGGAGCAACAATTGTTTTGTCTGAAAATTTGAAATCAAAATTGGATTCATTAGAGAAGAGTATATCTAAAACTGCTGGTTTTGAAAAGACTCTGAATGTGTGTTTGAATTGTCGTGTCATTTTGAGAAGGAATTTAAATGTTGAAAGAGGTCTGGTAAATGGAGCAATGGGTCATGTTGTTGGTTTTGTGAATGACAAAAATAGAGATGGAATTGAAATTTTAAAAATTAAATTTGATGGCATTGATGAAATAGAACAAATTTGTCGTTGTTCAGCTAGATTTTTGCTCGTGAAAGACTTATATGTTCGCCGAAAACAGTTTCCTATTTGTTTGGCATATGCAGTGACAATTCATAAATCTCAAGGTTTATGTGTAGATAGTGCTTTGGTGAACATTGGAAGTTCTGTGTTTAAAGAGGGTATGGCATATGTGGCATTATCACGAGTCAGAACTTTATCAGGATTGTACTTGATTGAGTGTGATGAAACAAAGATTTGTGCAGATCTAGATTGTGTTAAAGAATACAATAGGTTAAAAAGAGAGTATGCTCCACATTTGCCTCAATATCCTCTCATTGAAAAACGTGTGGTAGGCCGAAAAAGAATAAATGAGAGTAATTGCAGTGAGGTAGTAGCAAAAAGACAAAAAGTAGATGAAACTGTAATTGTAAGCAGAAGGAAAAAGGATTCTGTTGAGGATGTTGTTGGATTTCAGTTTGAAAACAGTTCTGGTGTCAACTGCTATGCTAATGTAGTAGTTAATGTTGTTTTTTTTCTTCAAAATTTACAAAAACAGATTGTCGAAAATCAGGAACAAACATTGTGCTGTTTATTGAATTCTGTGTTAGAGAAATGTAGTAGTGATAGAGGAAAAATAGAAAGTGTTTCAGAAATTAGGAATCTTGTAGACATATGTTCAGGTCAAAATCAATTTTCACAGATAATTCAGCAGAATTGTCAGGAATTTTTAATGTATATGTTTGATGTTTTGGAAGATGAAGGAGTAGATATAAAAAATCTTTTTAACCTTTCTTATCAATGGCAACATGACTGTGATAACTGCGCTTCATCAAGTACTACTACAATAGATTTATATATTTGACTTTACCAGACTGCAAATCTGTGCCTTTTAATAATCTAGTTAAAGCAGCTGATCACAATATAATGTGTACCCAATGCAAGTCTACAATGCTGTCCACATTATTTCTACAAAGTTATGGTCACTATGTCATTTTAATGTTCCAACGATGTAGACCTGATGGAATTAAATTGACAACTTCTATTAAAAATTTCGTGGCATCTCATTTATCGATATCAGGAAGAACCTTTGCAACTGTAGCTATTATTTTTCATGATGGTCCTTCTACAACATCAGGGCATTACACATGCTATTTAAAAACTTCTAAAGGTTGGACCCAATGTAACGACACTCATTTGACTTTCAAACAACGTTTGCCTTTTGGCTTTATAAATTAATTCCCAGTGTTTTTACAGCCAAAATTTAGGTAAAAGTAATTGGCTACTGAAGACGGGAGCACTTAATAAAGGTTGTTTTGCTGTTTAAAAATATATTCTGAGTAAAAGTGATCCAGGCAATATAAAAAATTGACTTGTCATATAGGTATTGTAAGTGGATCTCATAGTATTTGATGTTAGTATTATACAAAATGATGAACATGAGTGAGTCAGAGATAGTTTTACAAATACTTAAATATTGTGAAAATGTTGTAGAGCCTTTCTTTCACAACATCGGGAAAAAGGTCATTTCAGAGTGCCTTAGAATTAATTTGTACATATACTCATACATCCGACACTATTTGGCCAAATGGAAAGGTGCAGGAATGAGTAAAGAGTCATGACTGAAAAAAGGAGTATATGAAAATATTGAAAATATTTCAGATGTTCTTGGAGCTTTTCTTCTAGAAAGTCGATGAAATGGATTTTTAAGTGTACAGCAGAGTACTTTCCAACGAGAAAAGGACCACCATGATACAGTATTTGGCCTCAAGGAAAAGTAAGTCAATTTAACTTTAGCGTACATTTGTCATTTGTCAGTATTTAAGTTTTTTTTTAAAACACAATCTTTTAGATTGTGTTTTTTTTCCCGCTGTCATATGATGAGTAATTTGAACTCACTGTTTTAAGTGAAATTCAATATATTCTGAGAACAGCAAAAATAAACTTTGTAACATGTTGTACAAGTTATTTTATACTTTGGATTGTGTAAATTAAATTGTATTCCCATTCTCTGACACTTATTTTCCTTTTTCCATCCTCTTTCAGCACTTTTTAGTCACTTATAATGTCTTTCTCTCACTCTCTGTAACCCCGTTCCCTTACTCCACTTCTTTGACAACCCCTCATTCTCTTTTCAACTGTGTGTATCCCGTCTCTCCGTTGCATAACTTTTCAGCTTTCAGTCTCTCTGCTTTACTTCTCTTTTCCGTACTTTCCTCCTTTGCTCTTTTAGTAATTCCTGTTTACTCACTCAGCAGTATTATTGCACTCTATCACTCTAAATCACCCACTCTCCCTAGCTTATCTTTGTTTGCTCCTTACTTTTGACCTCTTCTTCCTATTTTTCGTTCACTACTTCTATGTCCTCAGTGTCTCACTCTACTTGTGTTATTTTCACTTGTGTTTATCTACCTTCTATCACTTCTTTTAACAACAACTTCACTGCTCCTCTCTCATCGTTCTTTATCCCATTTCTTTTACTCTGGTTCCATTACTATCCCTCATTTCCTTTCTTTCAATGTCCTTCTCTTTACTTTCATCACCAAATTATTTTTTCTCAATACCACTGTTTTAGTCCTCTTCTCCTCTCTTTCCTTCTTTTTTCTCACTTACTCATTTCCTTTTCTCACTCATTGTACTCCACCTCACTCAGTTTTTCTCTTAGTGTGTCTACCTTATAACTTCCTCAGTCCATTTTCCTCAATCGTTGTATATTATCCTGTCTCCCTTGATCCTTTCACTCTATGACTGTTCTTCATTTACTCTCAGTTATCTTCTATTCCTCATTCTTCTAAATGCATCCTTAATTAGACTGTTTTCTGTCTCAGTCATTATCTTTTTACTTACTTCTGTTTCCTGATTTAGTTTTGCTAACTCACATTGTTTTAGTATCTTTCTTACCTTCAGTTCATTTCTCTGTTCTTCTCTCTCTTTTTGCCTGTGAATCTATATGCCTTACTCTTTGTAATTTCCTCTTCTTCTATTTCTTTTTCTCTCTTTTTGTCCTTCTACCTTGTTTTATTTCCCTTTCTGTGTTCTTCACTCTAACTTTATTTCTAAATAGAGCGTTATGATTTTTAACCTCTTCATTTTTATCTTTTAATTTAAAATACATATTTTACTAATTATAACATATTTTTTCTTCTCTCTTTCACAGATACAAAGTGTAGTTAAAAAATGATTTAAAGTTTTATTTATTATATGGTAAGTATGACTAAAAAAATATAGTTTGTCATCACCCTTTGGTTTAAGCTCACTAACATTTTCTCAATCTACCACACTCCTGTGTCTTTACTCTGCTTCCCTCACTTATTCCTATTCTACATGTTTACTCCCCTTTTCCGATTTCCCATCTCATATTCAACTTCTTTCAATCCCTTTTCTTTACTTCACTTATCCTCTAATCCCTTCCTTTGCTTCTTCACTCATTCTCTTTTTCTTAATTATTTACCTTACTCCTACACATACACCTCATCCCTCTTCCAACACATACACACACCTGTAACATACACCCCATACACACCACACACATACCTCATACACACAAAAAATCCTCCCACACACACTCCTCAAACACACACACACATTCCATACAAACACATACATCGCACATATTTACACCCACAGTCATACACTCCTCACACATATTTCACACACCCTCACCTCCACCCACACCGAAACACCCCACACAGCCACATCCACAGACACACCTTACACACCCACACTGCGACCTACACCCACTGACACCCTATAAGTCACACACACTGCATTACTTATTTTTTTGCTGTTTTACTCAAGCCCATTCAGGTACTGTTTCCTTTACTCTCTTTGTCCTTTCTCTTTGTCACTCCACATGTGTTTTCGTAATTCAATTTTTCTCCCTCTTTCCCCCCTCTTTACTTATCCTACCTGGTCTGTACTCACTTTCCCTCATTGTTCTTTATTTATCGTGATTCAGCCACTACCCTTCATTCTCCATTTTTTACTGTATTTTCTTTTTCTTTTAACAGCCAATCACAGTCTCACACTATCTCTACTTTAGTGTTCTTCCTCTCTCTTCCTTTCTTTCGCTCCTTTAGTCATTTTACTTTTTTAACTTTCATCCAACTACACCTTCTCTATTTTTTACTATGTAATAAACAATCCTTCTGTGGTCATCTTGTAGTTCTTTTTCTCTTAACATAACTCTGTTTGTGTCCTTTCCTCATGCTAACTGCTTCATTAAATTTCTTTTTTCTTTTTTGGGGGGGGCGCGCCCCGGTACGCGTCCCCTAAGGACATTGCGCTTACCCGTGCGTTCACCGGTACGCGCCCCGGGAGCGCCCCGGGATAAAAAATAAAAAAATTGACATAATTATACAATATAAAATTCGCTTTAAAATTTATAATTTTTTATAACTATAAAGATTTGCTATTAAAAAACCATTGAAATTCACTGAAAAAACCATAGGTTTCACACCAGTTATAGTTAGGAATTAGCATTTAAAAAACCTATTAAATTCACTGAAAAAACCATAGGTTTCACACCAGGTATAGTTAGCTGGAAATTTTACTCGCATAAAACCATTGAAATTCCCACGTTATAGTTAGTTGGACTCACTATAACTTGCGCGTGCAATGCACTGCTGATGACGTCACATATTACATCACTCATGACATGGTCAGTGACATCACTCATGACATCACTGATGAGACCATCCTTGTGACAGAGTGACAGACCTCCTTTCACTGTAATGTAACCCTGGAAACACATATTCCAAAATAGAAACTAACATTTTCAAAAAAATGGAGATACCCATACCAGTTACAACACCCAATTCAATAATTATACCATGTATATACACATCCACTCATTGACCAACAGTTCTATATAGTCACTCATACATATACTCACTCATCATATGTAGTGATACACCTATACATCCTGTTACACACCGACAGTCATCCAAAAGATACTCTCACACATACTCACACATGCAAATAAACTATTGAACATCTATTTATTTGCATATACAGCTATACACACACTACCACCTTACTTCTAAGGAAACTTCCACATACTTACTTACTTACACAATCACTTATAGAAACACATACTAATTTAAATAGGAACTCTTACAATCTCTTACTCTCACATATACTCACTTATATACAACAATATTCACATATACTAGATTTAAACTTATGTAGTTACTGATAAAGAAACTAGTGAGACACTCATTCACTCAGTAACATACACATATACACAGTCATCCACCCATACAGTCCTGCACATATGCTGTCTTCAAAACACATACAAAGAGAGAGTCAGTCATTCATGCATCTATGTGCTAAGTAATACCCCCACCAAACCATACAAACACTCATACTGATACTAAGAAAAACATCTAATAATCCATATACATACACATGTAGCTACTCACCAACCCATGCAGCACTTATACACAAAGTGAAACACTAATACATATATTTAAATATTTAAACATTAGTCTCTAATATATGTATTCACTAAGATACACTTAAAAACCAGGTAACCAATCAATTTTGTTTTAAAAAAACATCCATGTAAACACTTATTTAAACATTTATTCTTCCATCAACTTTTATATATACATATATAACACATATTTATTTTTTAAAAAGAGACACATTCACTGGATGGTGTCATGAGTGATGTCATGAGTGATGTCACTGACCATGTCATGAGTGATGTAATATGTGACATCATCAGCAGTGCATTGCACGCGCAAGTTATAGTGAGTCCAACTAACTATAACGTGAGAATTTCAATGGTTTTATGCGAGTAAAATTTCCAGCTAACTATAACTGGTGTGAAACCTATGGTTTTTTCAGTGAATATATATATATATTTTGGGTCTGCTTCACTGTATGCTGGACCCAGTTGGACCACAGCACCCAGCATGCACTTTGCCCTGATCCACAACCACACCGGCGCAAAGGAGGAGGAGCCGGGAGACTGCCTTAAGGGAGGGGTCTCTGAGTCCAGGGATGTGACCACCAGCCTGTGAGACCGGCACTGATGAGGGCCGAATCCGGCTAGAAACGCGTCTGCCACAAAGCGTTTCACGGACTGCGAGGACTGGTTTGTGCTGTGCTCAACAAATCCCCTGTTGCCACAAAGCGTTTCACGAACTGCGAGGACTGGTTTGTGCTGTGCTCAATAAATCCCCTGTTGGTAGCCGGAGCTGTGTCCTGCTTGTTTTCAGTGGAGAGAAGCAGTGGTATGGATCTATAAGGCCGGTTTGCTGATACCTGCTTAAGGACACACCCTCTCGTTCTGGTGCTCCGCATTCACTCAGCAAATCTTTCGGTGTGAGTACTAACAGTGCTAAAATGCGGCGCCCCCCCAAACAACTAGTCATTGCCAATTGGCGGTTATTTGAGTGCGGGGAGAGAGTAGGCAGTATGCATGCTGCCTGATAAGGATACCAGCAGAGGTAGAGCGGGACGATTCTTTCAGGACATTGTCTGCGAGTGCTGTGCCCAGCGCCCTGAACTTGGGGCATCACTTGGTGTTTTGGGTCTGCTTCACTGTATGCTGGACCCAGTTGGACCACAGCACCCAGCATGCACTTTGCCCTGATC
The DNA here is from genome assembly GCF_964261635.1 of Lissotriton helveticus. Taxonomy (NCBI): domain Eukaryota; kingdom Metazoa; phylum Chordata; class Amphibia; order Caudata; family Salamandridae; genus Lissotriton; species Lissotriton helveticus. Next base: position 532,693,795 of record NC_136065.1, read on the forward strand.
CACAACCACACCGGCGCAAAGGAGGAGGAGCCGGGAGACTGCCTTAAGGGAGGGGTCTCTGAGTCCAGGGATGTGACCACCAGCCTGTGAGACCGGCACTGATGATGGCCGAATCCGGCTAGAAACGCGTCTGCCACAAAGCGTTTCACGGACTGCGAGGACTGGTTTGTGCTGTGCTCAACAAATCCCCTGTTGCCACAAAGCGTTTCACGAACTGCGAGGACTGGTTTGTGCTGTGCTCAATAAATCCCCTGTTGGTAGCCGGAGCTGTGTCCTGCTTGTTTTCAGTGGAGAGAAGCAGTGGTATGGATCTATAATGCCGGTTTGCTGATACCGGCTTAAGGACACACCCTCTCGTTCTGGTGCTCCGCATTCACTCAGCAAATCTTTCGGTGTGAGTACTAACAGTGCTAAAATGCGGCGCCCCCCCAAACAACTAGTCATTGCCAATTGGCGGTTATTTGAGTGCGGGGAGAGAGTAGGCAGTATGCATGCTGCCTGATAAGGATACCAGACGAGGTAAAGCGGGACGATTCTATCAGGACATTGTCTGCGAGTGCTGTGCCCAGCGCCCTGAACTTGGGGCATCACTTGGTGTTTTGGGTCTGCTTCACTGTATGCTGGACCCAGTTGGACCACAGCACCCAGCATGCACTTTGCCCTGATCCACAACCACACCGGCGCAAAGGAGGAGGAGCCGGGAGACTGCCTTAAGAGAGGGGTCTCTGAGTCCAGGGATGTGACCACCAGCCTGTGAGACCGGCACTGATGACGGCCGAATCCGGCTAGAAACGCGTCTGCCACAAAGCGTTTCACGGACTGCGAGGACTGGTTTGTGCTGTGCTCAACAAATCCCCTGTTGCCACAAAGCGTTTCACGAACTGCGAGGACTGGTTTGTGCTGTGCTCAATAAATCCCCTGTTGGTAGCCGGAGCTGTGTCCTGCTTGTTTTCAGTGGAGAGAAGCAGTGGTATGGATATATATATATATATATATATATATATATATATATATATATATATATATATATATATATATATATATGAAACTAAATGTCCGTCTGCTTCCCTTCAATCTCGGCCGGGTGCTGCAACAGCGGGTGATGGCACTACACGGGTCACAATGAGACCTAAGCTCGATCGCACAGAAAGTACGCAGCACTCGCAGGGACGTGTCCAATAAGTTTATTGGGCAAAAACACTTCTCAAAGACGCGTTTCGGCAACCGCCTTTCTCAATTAGAGGCGGGCGCCACCATCAGGCAGTGTTTAAATACATCCGTTCATAAAAATAAAGAAAGGACTAATTCCTGCAGAACATGGCCACCATTAGTAAGTGGTACACACACAGTTAAATTCACTGTCAAAACACAATCAGTAATGCAAGGAAAGTGTAACAAAATCAACAGAACAATTAAGCCCTGAATGGGCATACACACAGAGATGTAGTGGCGCATTTACTTAACCACCTTGCAATTTTAAGGAAATTCATAAATGGACTGCTAGCTCCTCCCCAGCATTTAGGCCACCTGGTTTTTTTGTTTGGTTCTCGATTATGTGGTGAGATTCCAGCCTTCGTAGTTGGAGCAACCTGTTTCCTCCCCTTATGTCTGCAGGCACTTGGTCCATGCAGTAGAAGCTGAGAAGTTCTCTGTTGCTTTGGTGAGACACCTCAAAGTGTCTCGCCACTGGATATGTGGGGTCCTTATTTTGAAGAGCCCTCAGGTGTTCTAAGATCCTAATCTTGGTTGGATGAGTTGTACTCCCGATGTAGCGCAAACCACACGGACATACAAGACAGTACACCGTGTGGCTTGTGTTACAATTCATTAAACTCATGATCCTCTTGGGCTCCTTCCTCCCCGGTACTTGGTAAGTTGACACTTTCTTGCTGTTTTTGCAAGCTTTGCATCTGAGGCATGGGCAAAACCCTGTCAATTTACCAAATGGCAGGGTTTTTTCCTCTTTTTTACTGTGGCTTTGTACAACACAACACATCACTGGAGTAGTTCATAATCAGCCTCATATTGTTCTGATTGGCCTTTTTTCTTTTTTGATGCCATATTGCTGTTTTTAGAAACTAATTCTGATCTAGATCTTTTATCAGCTTTCAACTTTGCCTCATGCAGTATTTCTTTACTGTATCCTCTCACTTGGAACCTCCTTATACTCTCCTTGGCCGCTGTCTCATAATCACATTGTCTTGTACAGTTTTTCTTTATTCTTAATAGTTCGCCATAGGGTATACTAGATATAGTTTTCCCTGAGTGGCAGTTGCTGGCATGGAGCACAGAGTTTCCCGCTGTGGGTTTCCTGTGTAATGCAGTACAGATTTTCCCTTCAGCTATGAACACTTTAAGGTCCAAAAAGTTAACTGTCTCTGCGCTAATTTCACCAGTGAACTTGAGATTCAAGTTATTATTGTTTAGTACATCGACATATGCTCTAGCGCACTCCACTGTGCCTCGGTAGATGATAAATAAATCATCTATGTACCTGTTCCAGGATAACACTCTTTCCGTCCATTGGGCATTTACTGCCGCCTAGGCCACCCGCTCCTCCCACCAGCCGACGAATAAATTCGCGTAGCTGGGGGCGAAGCAGGTGCCCATCGCGGTTCCACACACCTGTCTATACATTTGGTCCTGGAACAGGAATATATTGTTACTTAAGCAAAAAGTTATAAACTCCAGTAATATTTCATTGTGTGCCGTAAAGTGTATGGGACGTGTCTCTAAGTACCATTTTATTGCTTCTACCCCTTGGAGATGATCTATACTTGTGTAGAGGCTCGAAATGTCAAGTGTCATCATTACCAAGTCATCATTCCAGTTCATATCATCAATTTTGAGGAGAAAGTCAGTTGTGTCCTTTATGTATGATTTCAGCATTTTTACAAAGTCATAGAGAAAATAGTCCACAAACCTCGACATCTGTTCCGTTAGGCTTCCCACAGACGAAACAATCGGGCGTCCGGGTGGACACGTTGCATGCTTATGCATCCCAGGCAAATGGTAGAATGTTGGTACCTTTGGTTGTTTGCATTCCAGGAAGGCAAATTCCTCCTTACTGAGCATCCCCTTGTGGTACCATTTGTTGAGCAAGGAACGATAAGCAAGGACACTCTCATCAAATGTCCTTTTGGTAACCTTCATGTAGTTCTTTTGGTGATCCAATTGTGATAGGGCTTCCTTAACATAGAAATCCCTGGTCATCAAGACGACGTTTCCGCCCTTGTCAGACGGTTTGCAGATTATTTTGTCATCCCTCTTTAAATCCATTATTGCTTTCTTTTGTTGTTGTGTTAGGTTACCACTCCCAAATTTCTTCTTTCTTGTACCATTACAATGGCTCCAAAGATCTTTAGCCATCACTTCCGAAAAAGTATCAATTGCATCAGCCGGCATCATGGGACAGAATCGCGATTTTGGCTTAAAAGGACTATCCGGTTTCATTTGTCTCACGCCCGCCCAATTTCTATTCTGGGTTGTTGGCGGTATTAATGTCAAGGGATCCCCCTCTTCTGCTAGATCATTCATAACAGCAAGTACTTCAATATCACTCACAGTTAGGGCTGGTCCCGCTTCACCAGAAGATTTGAATTTCTCTGGGCGTGTCTTTCCATTAAAGTATTTTAACAGTTTGATTTTCCTACAAAATTTGAAGAGGTCAATTCTCAGTTGTGTATACTCAGACTCTTTACTCGGGCAGAAGTTTAATCCCAGTCGTAAAACATCCTCTTCGTCTTCAGATAGGGTTCTTGACGTGAGGTTCACAACTGTCAGATTCTGAGTGTCTATCGTCTGTTCCAAAACTTCTTGCTCCTGGTCATTCTTGGTGAGGCGTCGCTTGCGTTTGCTCCACCCGCCCCGCCTTGTCCTGCGTTTACTTTATTTTTTCTCTGTGGCTTTGATTCCACTGGCTTTCCACGTCCCCCCGTAGTCCGTGTTTCCCTGATCACCTGAAACTCGTCTAAAAAAGGGACGGATGCGGGTTCCAATCCAGGTGCTGGCGCCACATTCCTTGTTGATCCAGAGGCACCGCCCTCTCTCTCTTCCTCACTCTGTTCATTTTCAGTTACATCAGATTCAGAGGTCTGTACCGTTTCCATACTCTTATGGCTCAAGATCCTTTTCCTAGGCTGGTCATACTTTTTTGAGAACGTGAGTATCCGACCTTGCAAATAATATCTCTCGTCCCACTCGAATTTGTCTTGTTTTCGTCGTTTGATCTTTTGCTCATACGCCTGAAGGCGTTTTTTCATTGTCTCCCCTAATTCATTTTGCCTTTCTTTATCTGTATTCAGGGTGATCTCATCCTCCGATTCCGCTATTTCACGTAGTGTGATGTCTCTATCGCACCATGCGAACTTTATCAGTAACATCAGCATTCCCTTCGATGAGTGAGCCGATAAGTTGGGACACTTCGAAACGCGTCAGGCATTCAGGGCATTTTGAACAGTGAAAGCAATCGTTGTGTTGGAGGCGTGCTTACCTATTAAGGCTCCTTGTGTGCATCTGAAGTCCGGGTGCTCCTTGAACGTATGGGTACTTGGTAGCTTGGATATATGTATACATATATATATATATATATATATATATATATATATATATATATATATATATATATATATATATATATATATATGTATATATATATATTACCTACTGGCGGTCGCCAGTAGGTAGTTATAGTTAGGACCTAGTTTCCATAGGAAATCCACAACATTCTATTTGGAATAACTTTGGCGTCGAGTGATGGAATTGGCTGAATTTCTCCAAGAAAATGGCCAGCTCCGCTCCACTCCTTCTCTGAAAGTTTGGGGGGGGATTTGTGAAGCGGGAGCCAAGATAAAAGGGGGGTCCCAAAACGTGTTTTCCCCATGTTAATTTCCATAGGGCGGTTGGACTCACTTTTAGCCCAAACGGCTGAATGGATTTCCACCAAACTTGGCAAAATTGTAGGGACTGGTAGCCCGATGTGCCTTTGCTATGTCTCAAGAAATGTGCTCCAGTGGATTTTGAGTAATTTAGGTTCAAATAAATATATATATATCTATATGCGCGCCCCGGTACGCGCACGGGGCGCGCCCCAGCCCGCTACACGAGTTCACGAGCGGAAACCTGATTGGCTCTCGGGTGTCTGTCAACATTCCAAACAGCCCGGAGCGGCCGCCATCTTGTGTCTCGGTAGGATCGAGACACAAGAGGTGGCAAAAACAAAGGGGGAAATTACCAAAAGGGGGCAGGGTAGACCCCCCCTGACCCCCCAGGTTTGATGTGGGAGCCATAAAAGGGCCCCGCGGGGCAAAAAAAAAAATGTTTTTTTATTTACGCGGGGGAGCGCACCGGGGAGCGTACCCGGGAGCGTACTTTGGTGAAAAATAGTGGAAAAAGTTAGAGTAAAATAATCATTTTGAGTGATCAGAGATAGGGTAGCCCTGAAAAGAGCTTTTGGGTTCTGTTGCTGATTTAGGTACCTACAAGTAGGTTCCAATGCACAGTCTTAAATTCAGGAGGAATATTCTTTTCCCCTCATCTGAGAAGTGCACACCATCTCCTCTGTAGATATCTTGCATGTTGTAACACAAGTTATTGTTGTATATTGAACCCATTCCATAGTCTCTCATGTAAGCAGAAACAGATTTATTCACATGTTTCCGTGCTTTCTCAAATTGTGGACAAAATTGGTTGGACCACTTCCATTTCTGTCTTTGGCATATATTGGAATATACCAAGGCAGTTTGTGTAAAAAGTGCCATCAATTGCCCAAAGGTGTCCTTTAAAAGCATTTCCAGACCTATCCCAGTCAAAGTGCCTAGGTCATTTCCACCACAGTGCATAATTATGAGGTCAGGGTGTGGCAGATGCAAAAAGGTTTTCACCAATGGTATCAATTGGTGACATCTCAATCCTCTCTGGCCAATCCACTTGATGTCCACATTTGGTAAATCAAGGTTGTGAAAATTTCTGATAGCTGCGTACCTTTGAGCCCAGTGGATGTAGCTATGTCCAATAATCCAGACAGAATACATGGCGAGAGGAGGTTCTGGTGCAGTCAGATGAAGTGTGGGAATGAAATGGCAGTTGGAACAGTAGGAGTTTGCAAAAAAAAACTGTGGAGTTTCAGTGCAAGCAATGATTGGTGGATTCAGCGAGTTGAAAACTGAAAGTTAGGGTGCATGGTTCTGTTCCGTGAAAGAAGTAATTTGAATGGTTAAGAAAAAGTCATTTAAAGAAACATTGCACCAGATAAGCTGGTGTATTGAGAGGTCAAACATCCTTGCTGAGTTCATTTGCAACATTGTAGAATAAACTTTTAAACCTGAGAGCTCAGTGAGGAGGGAGTTGCTATGGTAACAGGCAGAAAGGGCTATTTGTTTTTTCGATTTACGCGGGGGGAGCGCCCGGTACTCGCACCGGGGAGCGTACCGGGGAGCGTACCATGGAGAAAAAAGAATGACAGAGTTTTTAAAAAATGTAGCATTTTTTTAAAAATTGGAGGTAGTTCTAAAAAGAACTGTTTTTTTTTATTATTTTTGTTGTTTTATATTTTTTTATTGTTTTTTTTAACATTTTTAACTTTTTTTGGCTTTTATGAACAATTTTATATTTTTTTGTAATTTTTATGGGGACAAACAAAAAACAGGGAATTGTAAACGGCTCAACTGGAGCAAAAAACATCAGTAAAAAATTAAGGTTTCTTTTTGCAGTTGTGGTTGTCTCCAGCACGGTTGATCAGTTTGATAGGTGGGGGCTTTCATCATTTGGAAAAAAAACAGTTCTGAACCAATGAAAAGTGTTATTTTCAGGTCACATGACCCGACGCGCTTACGCTACGCGCCCCGGGGCGCGCCCGGGGGCGCTTACGTAGCACGATCGTATGCGCTCGGGCGCTTCCGGGTGCGCTTACGCCGTGCGTCATAAGATGCATCACGCGGCTAAGCGATACGTCACGATGATGTTTTCGTTCGCGGCAATAGCACTAACGGGACGCTCACCGGTACGCGCACCGGGGCGCGCTGCAAGACTGCGCTTACCGGTGCGCTCATATATATATATAGGTTGATCACTCTCTGGAAACCTCCTGTGACCTTCAGGATTAGAAACACGATGGAATAATAGCCCATGCCTCTCTCCGACGCCTGAGCCAGAAAAATCTCCTTCTTCTGCAACAATAAACAAACTCCATCCACCAATGCCTTCCTGCTGAGAACATGCCTTCCTGCTGAGAACAACCAGAGGATGCGGCATTATAAATGTCCCTGAGGATGGGGGATAGGTGAGGAACTCTATCTGGTAACATGTTCAGGACACTCAATACTCACTTGTCCCATATTGTGTGATTCCAAGACACCAGGAAATTATGCAGCCTTCCACCAACCTCTGGTGTAATGCCAACTTGCTCTCTGGTGGTGGCATCATCAAGCACACTGCTTAGGGTTCCCCAAATCTGGAGGTGGTTTCCCCTGGAAATTTTCATTGAAAACCCAAGCCTTAGCCCTTCTGACCCTTCAAGGCAATCCTCTCCTGACGGGATCCCTGATTAAAGGACTTCGCCGAAGAGAAGAAAGGCTGCTTCTGCTGCTTCCTAAAGGCAAAGTAATATTTCTGTCCCTTGCCATAAAGTCTTGGACCTGTAAATGGCAACTTTGAAGCCACTGATTTCTTCACAGCATCTGTGTTCCACCCTTTCAGCAACAGATTATGCCTTGCCGCAATGGAAGCACCACAGGATAAAGCTTGGACATAAAGCAAGGCATCGGAATATGCTTAGGATCCTTCCACTCACTCAAGAGAACATCAATAACAAAGGGACGAATGGTTAGGGCAATATTAGGATGCTTCTGAAATTGCAAGAACACCATGTCCTTAGAAGGCTGGCAACCTTCTCATCGGGAAATGCCATGTTCCCACTCACATGGGAAAGAATGTCCGGCAACATATTCTCATGTACTTCCTCTTATGTTCCAGGGAACTTGCAGAGGAATCCGCAGATGAATTTGAGCTGGAAATGTCAGATTGTAGCTCCAGCCCACCACTAAAACGTGTACCAGGCTTCTTCTTCTTGACGGAAACCAAGGCCTCGAAAATTAGCAGCTTAAGACTCCCCTCGTCAACTATCTTCCTAGCCTTAGGGGGAGGAGATGACACCAAACTCCCCACTGAAGAAGAAGAAGATGATGTGGGCGAACAATGCCTCCTCTTCCCAGCATGCTTCCCCATATTTCAGCCAGCAGAGAGGTACCAACTCCACAACAAGAGCAGTACAATGTGAGCCACAACCCGGCTCACCAACAGATATAGGCAGCCAAGAAATGCAGTTAAAACTGTATCCAACATGAGCAACATGTGATTGACAGGACAATCTTCATAAGAATGCTTACAAACACCACCCGGCGCAAGGCAGAAATGTCAGACGGCGCTGTCATACAACATCTTAGTCAGCAGCGGGCAATGTCAAACCCAGCCGCACCGCCACTGCAGCCGCCTGTGGATGAGGCCAGACTGGAGGTAAACTCCCATCAGCCTAACCAAGAGCTAAGCTCCTCCATTTCCTCTCCCAGGCAAACACACAGCAACCCAAGACAGCAGGGAAGCCTATTCTGACCCGGAGAATGGAGAGCCTTCCTCCCCCCAAACTGCACATCAACCATGCGGTCAAACCATGCGGTGACTGCAGCAGCCACGAACGTGCTGATAAGGTGGGAATACCAATTAGCATAAGTCAATGAGGGTACACTGAAAGAAGACGCCAGCCCAACAAACAGTTCTACCCAGTGATAATAGGAGGAAGTGCATACCTGGAATTGCAGCAGACCATTGCTGCGTCCCAACTTCAATTGCTCCTACGCTAGTCACGGCCGCCTCTCAAAGCCCAGCAGAGAAAGAAAAGCCACCAACATTATTGGAGGTAAAAGCCCAGCAGCTACCTCAGAGTCACCCGTATCCCATCAGACACAGGGAACAAAACAGGGTGTGCTAAGGTATGGCTATTTTATTATAGCATTTAGCAGGGGGGTTGGCAGGGTTTGCAAGTTTTTCCTGCTTTGTTTGCTGTCTGTGATTAAATACTACCTCATTGGTTATGACTGTGTCGAGGATGAGAAACGTAGAGATAATTCCACACAAACACATTACTACACTAAGGGCCAGATGTACGACCCTTTATTGCGGCCGCAAACTGGGAAACCTTCAGTTTGTGGCCGCAAAAAAAGGTAATAGCATTTGCGACTCTCGCTATTAAGGGCTGCCCCTTCCTAATAGCGAGTCAACGTGCTATGTACTAGTGTTTTTTTACCGCATTTTCGGCTGCAAAACACTTGCAGTTTACCACCTACTTCAAGTAGGTGGTAAACCACTCACAAAGGGGAAGGGGTCCCCAGAGTATGTTGGAAAATATTTTTTAAGAGCAGGCAGTGGTCCCAGAGACCACTGCCTACCCTTAAAAAACTAAACTGAAAAGTTTTCTTTTTCTTTTTTAAATGCATCCCGTTTTCCTTTAAAGAAAACTGATGTATTTTAAAAGAAAACTGATTTATCAAAAAGCAGTGGGAGGGCTGGCATTCCAAATGGGCTCGCACATGCGAGAGTCTCATTAATATTAATAAGCTTCACAATTTGCGACCCCATTGAGAATCGCAAACAGTGTGAAATACATGGTTGTACATCAGAAATTACGCCTCACAAATTGCGACTCACAAAAGAGTTGCAATTTGCGATGTGCAATTTTCTTGGTCGTACATCTGGCCCTCAATCTATTATCTATGGAAGAATTAAAGAGAGAATTGTTACAATTATGGGGTAGTTCCAGCGACTATCCACAAGTGGGCGTGCACTAAGATATCATTTTTAACATAACGTCTGTCATAAATATTGTGCATTTGTGTGTTTGGAATGCACCATCTAAGCAGTCAAGTTAATTTGGTTCTTACATAAATCCCACAAAACAATTGATATAGGCAAAACTGAATGGCAATTATCTTGAAGAGCTAAATATTTGCGATGGCAATGTACAATCTGATTGATGATCAATAAAATGACCCGTTTCCTAATTTGTGTAGGTGTTTTCCGGGGCTCATTGTCAGAACTCATTTTAGATCATGATTCCTATTTAAATTGTTTACATTCACTATTACGCTGACTCTGCAGTGGCCGTTTATATGCACATTTTACAAGAAATAACAACTGCTGCTGCTAATGCTGCATTGCGAATAGTAAACAACATATATTTGAATTCTAGGTTCCCACTGAAACCAATGGGCAAGTGGTGTCAGTGCAAGTACAAGGCTTCTCTTGTACCCTGAGAGACCCCACACCTAAACCTAAAATGTCAATAGCCCACCTTGCATTGTCAGGTACTTCCTACTAATCGTTAGGATCTGTGTGTTTGAAGGACAACATAAACTGTGGGTGAGGTGCCTAGACTAATTCCAATTTCCAAGCACTTCCACAGGATATGTTGGCCTGGAGTCAAGCTAGCTCACAGTGCCACCATAAGCCCCCTACCCCTACCAGGGAGTGAATGGTTTCTGGTAACCACTGAACATGACAGCCCTGACCCCTCAGGGATCATGGTAAGAGGTCAGGCTCTCTTACTTAGTCACATGTGCTCTTTTGTTCTAAGAGAAATATACATTGAATGTACACTGGGATGTTTTCAATATATTTATTGAACCAACGTTATTCTTGTATAAAATACATGTGCTGGGATAATCAGTAGACAGAAGCAGATGAAAGTGATTACAAGCACCAAAAGAGTAAGGAGTAGATATAGTTCTACCGGTACACAACCTTTACAATGCAGTTGTTACATTGTTCTACCTTTACAGAGCAGTCATTACATCGCAACATCCTTTACATCGCTTGTCATTACAACACAGCCATTACATTGCATGTCACTACAACGCATGTCATTACAATGCATGTCACAACAATGCAGACATTACATCGCAAGTCATTACAACGTATACCATCACAATGCACAGTACCCTTACACTATCCAAAACTTACCCTACTGTTGCACTTACTGGAGTTAGAATAGTAATTTTTACCCCTACACTGTCCAACACTTACCCTACTGTTGCACTCACAGGAGTTAGAATAATAATTATCACCCCTATACTGCCCAACACTTACCTTAAATGCAATGTATTGGTATGCATTGTAATGGGATGCATTGTAAAGGTATAATGCGATGTAGTGGAATGCAATGTAAATGTAGTTTTTGAAAATGCGATGCAATGACATGCTATGTAAAAGAATGCGTTGTAAAGGATGTTGCAATGTAAAAACTGCGTTGTAAAGGCATGCATTGTAGATGTATGCGTTGTAACATCATACATTCCATTCTACCATGGTGCTAAAACAGTGTATACAAGCACGCATATAAAATAAGGTAGTAATCAGTCGTACTCTTACTATGCAAACCCTACTCTGTGTGTACCTACAGTGTGTTGAGGTGTGGAGGAGTGAAGCCAAAAATCCCCCCAGGGACGATCCAACCCTATTGCCTGGTAGGAGAGAATGTAGGACCCCGTCTTGGTCACAAACTGGACACCCCTCATGGAGAAGTCAGACCACTATGTGGTAAAGTCTCTGCATGCAGGTACCTTCAGTGTCAGCTGAAGTGCCTCCTTGGCTAATCCTATGGGATGCAGATTATTTATAATAATTAGCATCCTTGCTATATCTGTACAGATTAGCAATGTTATGGATATATAGAAAGCCCTGTCGCCCAGTGGATGAAAATAGAATGACATTTGTACATTCGTGCTTAGATGTCTTGTACTTGGTGTTTAATGCACTGTGAGAATGTTATACGCAGCCAAATGTGTAAAGATAAGTGATTTCAGAGAAACTAATCCAACATCGTCATGCACACAAATATGTGCAAAATATCACAGCAGAAATGTTATTGTGAAAAAAGAGGACAGTGCATGTAAGAAATTAGCAGCTTTGCTACATGGGCCTAAACCGGGCACATAACAGTATGGGCATCGAATAGTGCTCTAATTTCTGCCAGCCTCAAACTAACCCATGCAGTAGAATTGACTGGCTAGCATTGCAGAGTCCAGATTTTGTTTGCAAGCCCCAGACAAAATACGTAAATAATGTCAAGCTGTACCATGGCAGACAAGTAACCCATCTAGAATTGTTTGTTGTATTTAATTCTGCTATTTTTTCCATTTTCAATGCCAATTAGCTATAGAACAATGTCACCATGTTTAGAGGAGAAGCGCATGCACTTTAGCACTGGTTGGAAGTGGTAAAGAGATCAGAGTACTAAGGCCTATGAGATAATCAGTAAAAAACTGAGGCAAAAGGCAAAAAGTACGGGGTAACCCATCGGAAAAGGTTATTTTGCAACACCCACCCACCCAGCCTACGCCAAGGTAGACTAATCAATATCTTGATGGACTTTCCTGCTTAGGTTGATAGAATTTAGACAATTCCTCAGTACTGCAGGGGTGCTTGCCAGTTCTACACCTTTCGGAGCCCGTTTGGACCCCTCTGTCTATTCTGCCTGTGGCCACTGAGATAACCCATGTTGAATCCTTCTCCTTACCTGTGGACCGCATCTGTGCAGCACCTACGTTTCTCAAAGATGCATCTCAGCAGGTAGACAATACAACCATGGGGCCAACAAAGTGATGTGGCCTATTGTTCCTCTTGGGTCTGACTTCGGTCCCCAACCCAAGCAAAACTCTATCTATAAGGACAGCAACCAAAAGAGGCAACTGACAGCTCTTAGTGTCAAGAGCCAGGCCATCCAGCAGTCTCTGTCTCTGTGGTTTCTCAGAGTAGGCGGCAATATCCCTAGGTGTCTTGCATCCTTCCTTGACTCGACCTCTTACCTACCAGTTCAGGGGTGGTATCCTGCAACTGGGCGTCCAACTCAGGATCTGTTTCCTTGGGCTAGACAGGAGACAGAGTGAGTCGTTTCTCCCCATAATCCTCCATGTTGGGTTATGTAATCTCTATTTAGAAGTGATACTCACAGAAAACTGAACTGTCAGGGTGCCTGTGGTGGTGACCCTCAAAGTTCTCCTGACAATGGTTGGCAACTCATTACCCTGAATGCAGTTATTGGGCATCTGGGGACTCACCATGACCCTTCTATGGGTCACCTCCCCACCCCACTCTAGGGATATCAGGGCCATAGGGTGGAAAATGTCCTGGCATTGGCCAGAGTCACTCTCCACAAGACACTGGTGTACTGCTCTGGGGAAATGACCTCTACCACAACCATGGTCGTGCTAGCCCCCGTATCCCTCAGCGCATTGATTGGGGCCCAATTGACTCCCATTTGGTGGAAGTTATGACTCCCCCCTTCTGGGATCACCAGCTCACCGTCTGAGTCTATCTCTAAGATGAGAGAGATCATGGCATGTTTAATAACCTGCCCTTAGGAACTAAGCTTCCCTAAGGGCATATGGGTCATCCCAGTAGAATTTCCCCCTGTGGGTGGTTTCTTTGGAGAGACAGAGTTTTCTGCACTCCGTGGAGCTCGCGAAGAGCCAAAACTGTGCTCCGTGTTTTTTCCCCGCTCGCGCATGGTAGAATTTCTACCCAAGCGGTAGGAAGTTCGCACTGCACTCCGCCACTTTCGGAACCCCGCTGAGATTTTTTGTCACCTCGAGAGTTCTGCATAGGGAAACTCCGCAAACTACATCCAGGCCCCACCACCAGACCGCCCTCCTTCTCAGAAGAGACATGGGAACCCTTTCCTTCTCCTTTACCCTGGGACCTGTCAAGGTTGCTCGTGACCTCCCCATCACTCTCATGGGGAAATCCTGAGCCACCCTTCTTGGGTTCACTCCCAGGTACCTTTCTGGACACTCTGGGTCTGCCCCAATTGTCCGACTCCTCAGCAAGCTTCCTGGAATAAGTAAGCATGCTATCAACCAGGTATTGGTGCAGCTCTGAAAAATACGTATCAAGACTGTGCTCTTTTAAAAACAAGTTGTTCAACCCTTGATAATCATTAGCTTTGCTGCCCCTCACCCAGCCTTTCGGTGCTTTACCAGCATTGTGCAACAAATCCACCAATATTTGTGTAGATAGTTTGTGACTAGAACTGAACCATTGCCTGTACTTCTTATGGGTCAGCCTAACCTTGCTGACTAAACTGGCCTTCATGGCAGTGTAGCTGGCCTGATCCCCCACCTCTAATGTAAGGAGTGTGTCCATCCTCACTATGGACCTGTACCACCATAAGCGATCCCCCTAGAATTCCTCTGGGACCCTGTGCACTTTCAAAGCCACTTCAAAGGCTGCCAACCATGGGTTGCATGCTTTTGTATTTGCTGTAGGCAATGTTTGTGGAAAACTGACTCACCTGGCCATATGACAGGCTCCCAAACTGCTAAAGTACCAGCCCACAGACTAATCTGTCAGACCATCACATCACTGCCCGATTGCCCTATAGTTCAGTCTTACCCTGTCTGTCATGAGCCTGCCTTAAGGGTTGTGATTGTATCAATGTTGAAAATGTTGACTGAACTTTCCCAAACAACCACAATGTTTGGACCTCATTGCACACAGACCATCCTTAAATTATCAATGAGTGGCAAAATCTAATTCAAAGACAGAATTCCACATATTTCTTGGAAAGATTCTCAAATTGGAGTGCATTGTGTGTTGGAGATTCCCCTCATGGTTCTATGCTGCACTCATGTCTCAAAATCGTACATTACTCCGAACAATGCTGTCATGGTTTGATAGCTGTACACCTTATTAATTAACAAGCTACGTTTTGATGATTCCTGTAAATACAATATACAGTTTAATTTGGGTAGCCAGGGCTAGCAGAGGTTATCTCTGGATTCACTTTTGATAACTCTGACACTATTTTTGCTTTCCCTAATTTCAGGGCCTGTCTTAATTATAGAGTGAACTGTTTGTGCCATGGCATACCTTTTAAAATGTGCACCATGCCCCGTGCAAAGAAGGGACTGCCCTCTGATGGTAGCATTGGCTCTAAATGTGCACCACCATGACCAAGAAGGAACGCACAACCATTTGCCGTCTCTTCTGTAATACCAGAGTGACCCAGGTGCATATAAAGCTGGCATACATGCCTGTTGTTCTCCTGTAGCACTATTTGTCATACTTCCCAGGTGTAAAAAGAGACCAGCAAGAGCAAAAAGCAACGTGCTTTAATAAACCCAATAACTCTTGACTTTAAATAGCTAAGGTATTTCCTTTGTCAATGCTTGCTTCCATTGTTAGACAAACACATGCATATAGATGCATTTTAATACTTAAATTAATATAAAAAAGAGCCCCCCTCAATTATATAGTTGAACATAACTCATCAAATCAGAAAGCTGTTAGACAAAATTCTCCTGGGCAGAGCAAACAAATGAATGGGCTGATTTACCATTGAATGAAGAGGAGAAAAGCGAAGTAAAAAAGAAGACCATCCTGTAATGAGCAAGGGGCTGATCCAAAGCCCACTCTATGTATATTGGAAACAATATGTCTGGTCGCAGACAGCTCTGTAGTTGGAACAGAAACAGAAACAGAAATATCCATATTTATTTTCTCTAGTTTCCACTTCGCACTTACCGCAGTCTTTTTACAATATGTAGCCTGGGGGGGTCCAGGCTACAGCGTGAGCTCGTCGTGAGGGCAAAGGCAACGGCGCTCTCACCTTTCTATCGGCGGCACAGTGCTCCAGCAATCCACGCCGTGAGGGGAACGGCTAGAGACACAGCACACGCCGGTCCTGGCAGCAGTGGGACACTACAACTCCCAGCTGCCCTGGGAACTGGCGCACTACTGACACCCACGACGTGCCCGGAGGCGCCTTAAGAGGAAGGAACGCCTCCCGCATCGGGGGACGCGCGCGAGCGGCGCCAGGCGAAGCCCGGGTAAAGGGCGGGCCATCTGTGGCCGTCAGGGGCAGGAGGAGGCAGGGCAGGGCCGGACCCTTTACATCTACGCATGGGTAAGCGCAAGAAAAACGCTAATACTGATGAGGGGGGGAGTAAAGCCAAGGTGCCAAGACATTCAAACACCATTATTCGTATCTGTCACCCGCTGTGGGGGCACTGACTCAAGAGATCGCAAACGCAGAACACGAACTGGGATTGATATCCACCTCTCTCTCTAATGTATCCAACTCTCAGGAGACACAGTTAACTGTCGCTGCTGACGTCCCCCCTATTCCTTTGGACCCAGTGGTTATTATTGCAAATCCTACCCCCACCTGCCACAGCTGGCATTGGCCAGACACAGGACAATGCTCCAATACCGCACACACCACAGAGCACTCAGCTTAATGGTCCACCTTTACTGAAGCGGAAACAGGGGAAAAACAATAATGCACCAGGCACATTCATTACACCTTCGGATGCACTGTGAGAAAAGCTGGAGGCCCTCTTTGTTGCCAGGATTGAGCCTCTGCTTGTGGGCATCGCTAAAGACATTGTGGACACATTGAACACTTGCTTGGAAGGTCTTTTAAAGAAATGTTCCTTGATAGATAGACTCACCAATGTTCATATTCCGCTCCCAGAGGTCCCTAACGTAGGCAGAGCAATACAGGGAGATGGTTGTATGGAGATGGTCAGTCCCAGGGGAGCGGATCCACCTTCAAGTGGGGTGGTGCTTGTAGAAGAGGGACGGCGGGTCCTTAGTGCCCCTCTCCTGAGTCGGGAGGCAATTGTTCCCAACCCTATTGACTCAGTATGTGCCGGGAACCAGCATAGCACCCTTTCCCACAGGAAGGCAGTGGCCAGCAAATCCTATTTAGACCTACCCCCGGAGGCTGCCCCATTGGTCGCAGTCTTTATTGGGGTCCCCCCACTCAAAGATGGAGAGCGGGAATCCGCTGCTGAACTTATGGTTAAAGCTAACACGTGGTGCGGTGATGCCTGTTGCGGGGTGAACATCTCAAATAAGATTATTTTTGCTAGGAGGGTGGGCTGGATTGGGAAGCAGCCAAAGATTACCCAGGGGGATTGTGTAGTAATCAACTTTGATAGGGCCAACCTGGCAGATAGACTATTCTGGGATGGTTCAGCCATATCATCGAGAGATCAGATGAGACCGGTTCCCCTGGGGTATTTTTATCCTCCTAAAGTGTGGAGCATTGGGAAACATCGATACCCAGAGAGAAGCCGGGTTTTGAGTCCAGCCCAGGGACGGGGTGGCCCACATTCCCACACCCTCCGAGGCCTGACATTGCTCCCCAGGCACTATACCCCCGGGTAGCCCATAGATTGACAGAGGGTTGTGGACCGATTCTGAGTAATAGTTTCTCCCCACTGTCAGGACTTGAGGAAATCGATTGACTACCAGACCCGATGCTGCCTCCCACGGACGGGACTCCTGACCCTGAAGAGGACGCAGCTTGCAAAATCCTTAGCTGGAACGTGGCTGGAACCAAATCCAAAAGAGAAGATGAAGAATGGGTTGGCTTTGTTACCCGCCACAAAGTCATAGCATTCCAGGAAACATGGGATACCCCACCCAGTTTTTGGTTAGATGGTTTCACCAGCTTTGTCGTCCCTGCAGCCCCCAGTAATGCTGGCAGAGCCAGGGGAGGCCTTATATTCCTCTTTTCATTAAAACTTAAAGCGACTTTAAGAATGGTTAAAATTGTCTCACCAAATATTTTAATAGTAGAAAGGGAAATCACTCCTACTCGGAGAACCATTTTCATTAATTTTTATAACTCGTGGAACAGGGAGAATGCCAACGATAATATCGCTACCCTGGAATCCTTTTTAATCACTGCCAGTCAAAATAAACATATTATTTCTGAGCTCGTCCTTTTGGGCGATTTTAATATTCATCCCTGTAGTGACCTGTGTGGCATAAGTAAATATGAGGGGTCAGCTGGGCTAGAGGCTCCCCACTTTGAGCACACCAAAGCTGGAGAGGAGCCATAAGACTTGTTGGCCAATTGTAATTTATTTTAGCCAATCTCCTCGGAAGGGGGGACAAGAACAATTACTTACAAGGGCTCGGAACCTGGTACCATTACTGATTATATATTCCTGTCCTCTTGTAGAACAATTGCCTCTCCATATAGCGACCATAATCCTGTTGCACTTGATGTGCTCTGGGGGGGACTTCATGGGACCTATGCCTTGCCTTGCTAAGCCGAGGCCTGCTTTACGCTCGGTGGATCAGGGGAGAAGGCTAAAGTGGGCAAATGTGGTACCTAAAAACTTTTATGATGAGCTCCACCCAAAAATAGAGGAACATATGGCGATTTTTCAGGACACTAAGGCCACAGATTATGACATAATAGGGGCCTTTGAAGTAATTTGTAGCCAAATCTCGCACGATCTGATGACGAGAACAAAGCAGGGTACCAAATACTTCTGTCTCTGGTTTGACTCGAACTGCTCTAAGGCGCGTAGAGCATTAATATTAGCCTTAAAACATACACCGACGGATAAGGCGGTGATTACCGCCTTAAGGAAGGAGTACAAGCAAGCACTTAAAGTTAGGAAAGATGACATCAAGAAAGCTGCTTGGGAGAATTTACTTTGCTCGGACGTCCTGCGGGACAGTGGGCAATATTGGGCCATAATTAATCAGCCTTTTTTTTCCGACTCGGCCAACACTGATATGGATTGTGTCATCCTGGATGACAAATGGCTGGGCCACTTTAGAGCAGTGTATGGAGATACGGACACAGATAGCTATGCGAATCCCATGTTAGCCATTGAGGCTGGACCTATGTGCTTTAATCAGAGTGAGGTGGAGAAAGCCATCCTAGCCACAACGAAGAACAAAGCCCCGGGCCCCGATGGGGTTCCTGCAGATTTTTATATATATTCACCTAAGCTCTGGGCTAGGGTCCTAGCTAACGTTTTTACTGCTGCAAATGGTAACTCATGGCCTACCACCTGGGCCACTTCTATTATAGTTCCAATCTTCAAGAAGGGCCAGCGTGATGACCCATGGTGTTACAGGCCCATATCTCTCCTAGACTCTGCAATTAAGATCTTAGGCAGAGTCCTTTTGGTTAGACTGAGGGATAGTATCGAGAGCTGTGGTGGGTTATCTAACATCCAGTATGGATTTAGAGAGAAGAGAGGCACTTTGGAGCAGTGCTCCAATTTGCATCTGCTGATCTCTAAATACATGCTAGCTAAGGAGGGGTCATTATTTTTGACATTCATGGACCTCTCCTCGGCTTTCGACCTGGTGAACAGGGCCAAATTGTGGGACATCCTTTTAGAGATCGGGATAGACGGGGCACTTGTCAAGTTTATGGCGTCCCTCTACCAGGAGCTGTTCGCTACAGTCAGATTTACCAACGAGGGAAGGTGTACGACCAGATTTAAATCTATGCGAGGGGTATGGCAGGGCTGTATCCTGGCCCCCCTCCTCTTCACTATCTATATTAACGGACTGGGCAGGCACTTGGAAGAGGTGGAAGGGGACGTCCCGCGTGTAGGAGATGTAAAGATTCCTGCTCTCCTATACGCGGACATCGCAGTCCTCATAGCCCGTACTGGTATCGGTCTCCAGCGTCTGTTGGATGCGTTCGGAGCTTTTATGGACCAACTGTATTTATAGGTGAATACGAACAAATCCCACACGATGGTGGTCGGATACCACAGAAACAAGGGCAAACCAAAAACTTTCAAGTGTAAGGGTGAAGTGGTTTCGGGAGTGGCAGTTTTCCCCTACCTGGGGGTGCTCTTCGACGAGAGGGGCTCGTGGGGTCCCCAGGTTAGGGCAAAAAGTCTATCTGTGGCCAGGTCTTCCACGGCCCTCATGGGTTTCTCAAAAAGGATGGGGGCTAGACCGATGGAGGCCCTACTGAAAGTTTTTAACACCAAATGCATTCCATTAGCAATGTATGGTTCACCCCTATGGGGTTATGTACATCTCGAACCAATCCAGAGGGCAGAAAACAGGTTTCTAAGCTCTTTATTGTCCGTCCCCCAGTCCACCCCAACCTTTTCAATCCATGCGGAGGTGGGTCTGGTCTACGTTACGGATAAGCTTAACCTGGCACCCTTAAAATTTTGGCTAAAAACATGGCTCAACAAGGAATTAACCCTTAATCATGCTATTATGAATGATGTCATGTCTCTAGATCATTCTAAAAAAGTTCCATGGCTGGATTATTTGAGGAAGTCCTTCGAACAATTGGGTCGTCCTGAACTCTTCGCCTCTCCTTCCTGCATCAGGAAAGAGGACGTAGACTTGACTAAAAAGCACTTTATGATGAGGGCAAGACTGGGCCGAGAGGAAAGGGAAATGCAGAAAACTACAGTCAGATCACATTATCTGCTATTAAACTCTACCTTGCTTGAGCCTTACCTCAGCATTGTTACCAGGCCAGTTCATAGGTTTTTATTGATTAAGTTCAGATTTAATTTGATTCATTTTTATTTGGGCAGTTATCAGTCATGGGTCAAACCAGAAATAGCCTGACCTTGTATCTGTGATAATTTTTCAACCCAAGATACCATGCATTTTGTTATGTTTTGTGGTTTGTTCTCAGCATTTTGTTATGTTTTGTGGTTTGTTCTCAGAGATACGGCAAAAATATTTAATGCCAATTTTAAAGGAGGCAGGCTTCCTTCAAGTGAGGCCGGCACTACTCTACCTCCAGTCACTGAGCAACACTCGTATAATATTTTGCATGGCAAATTATCTAGTGGCGGTGTCTAGAATTAGATCACGTAACGCACCACTGAGTGTATTGTAAGAAGTTTTTAATAATTGCAGACCTCATGTAGCTTAACTTCTGACCCAATGTATTGATTATAACCCAATGTACTGATTATAACGCAAGTGCAATATATATTTTTATATGTATATAAATGTTTTATATCTTTTATGATTTTAATGAAATCGAATAAAGTATTTTGACTGACAATATGTAGATTTCTGTTGGTACTAGAGTGGGACAAGTGTTCAAGCCTGTTATATCAGAGAATATGTATGCATTTTTCTTTTTTTTAATATTTTTTTTTATTGAGGAGAGCATCAGGGACATTAATGACCCAACCTTTTCAAGGAGCTTAAAAAAAACCTTTGAACAAGATATACAAATCCAAGATAAAATGATATTTGACGAGCCAAAAGTGCATGATAACAATAGATAGAGATAAGTCTGTCATTCAATTGAAATAGTACTGCAGATAAAAGATACAAACAGAAGATTTAAAAAAATTCTACCGTGGTCTGGCCAGCAGCACTCTTCCCACTTACATTTAAATTATCATCCCCCCATCTTACAGATAGAAATATAAAATCTCCTGGCTTTCTAAGCTGCTGAAGTGCTAAAGTGCAACAGTCGACCTGGCGTCTATACCGTCCTCGTCTTCAACAGTAACTAAGTATTTCCAGGTCGCAGTGAACTTTTTTGTTGCCCCCACCCGCTTTGCATATGCTTCTTTAAAAGTCCTGGTATGCTTCATCCTAGTTAACCATCTCTCATATGAAGGTACTTCTGCCGACCTCCAATTTTGAAGAACTAAGGAGCGAGCAACAAGAGAAGAAATAGCTATGAAGGTACCCTCTGATTTTGACAACTTTGTCCCCAGACCCGTTACACGGAAGAGGGCAACCTCTGATGACTTCAGGAGTGCCCGACTTATGGCCGCAAAGATCCTGCCCAAGAATACCCCTAGCTTTGGACAGGTGAAAAATATATGTAGCAATCCCCTTTCCCCTTCTGACTGACAGCGAAAACATCTATTCTCCACCTCTGGATATTTCTTGGTGAGAGCTTTGGGAGTGAAGTATGCCATCCATCGGGACAAAAAGGCCGTTCTTTTAAAATTGGCAGCTCTTAAAGCCTTACTACTTAGCAGGGATAAGGCCTGCCACTCCTGGCTAGAAAAAGTGCATTGAGTCTCCCGGGTTACTCTCTCCAGAAATTTCTCAACCAACCGAGACTCGCTTTGGGTAAACAACAGCTGGTACCAGTTGCCCACCCCTCTAACATTTCCGCTAAATAGAGCAATCACCATTTTGGTTAGAGCACAACAGGACAAAAGATTATCAGGCACATGCATCAAGGTAGACTTTGCGATTCCTTCATTGCTATTATTAAGGAATCGCAATTAAGGAATCGCAAAAGCCTATGCATGTAGAAATCACTAAAACAATAGCGATTTCTCAACATTCCCTAATTGCGACTTGCAAAGTGTGATTCGCAAATAAGGAATGTCTTCCCATTCATTTCAATGGGCCTAGAGGCCCATAGGAATGAATGGGAATTGCATTCGCAATTTGCTAGGTACTCGCAAATTGCGCATGCAATTTCAAGGGTGCAAGGGTATCAAAAGGACACCCTGTTGCACTCCTGAAATCTGCATATGAGTACATCTTGCATAAACACATTCCCCAAGGGCATGTGTGTGTGTAAAATGGAACTTTAAAAAATCCACTTTAGTGCATTTTTCAAAGTTTTTGCAAATTGCCATCAAGTACACATTGATGGTAATTTGCTACTATTAGCAAAATCGCAATTTTTGTTTACTATAATGCATTGGATTTAAGGAATCTCAGTTTGTGGTTCCTTAAATCCTAAATGCAAAAATACGGGTCGCAAATGGGCAGATTCTGAGAATCTGCCCGTTTGCGACCGATTTTTCTTTTGATGCATGTGCCTGTATATCTATTTACAAAATATACAATTTGCAAAAAATACAAAAAACAGGCTTATTATGGTCATCACATCTATCCAGTACCTCTTGCCAGGTAATCAATCTTTCCTGAATTAAAAAACGGCCCAGTTCTTCTAGATCACAATCCTTCCAAATTATAAGATGATTAGAATGAATTTGAAGTCCCAAACTTTTACACTCACTTAATTTCAAAAAGTGAAACCCAGAGAAGCCAATTTGCTTAAAAAAAGTGATCTACTAGAAAATTGCAGGAGAGTTTTATATCTGGTCCTTTTGGGGAGTTTTGAGATTTTGAGAAATCTTGGGATCTGGGAGCCAGCTTCTTGTACCATTCTATCTAGGATAAAGTTATCTAATGGCCCCTTTAGAAGACAGTAAACATGCTGTTAAATCCAGAATCGCAGACTCGTAATATGTTCGAATATGCGGTAGTGCTAGCCCACCTTGATTAGTATCAAGTTGTAGCACTGAGAGTCTAACTCTAGGAGCCTTCTTCCTCCATACGAACATCCTGAACATGTATTCGAGTTTTTTAATGTAACTATTGTTGATTTTCATTGGTATAATAATAAACAAGAAAATTAAAAGGGGAAGTATGGACATCTGTAAGAAGGCTACCTGCCCTATCAAAATTAGCAGCAAACGCGACCAATTTTCCAATAATTTCTTAATTTTTCCACGCGTTGCCTCATAAATCAACTGCCCATATTGACTTGTATCAAATATCCAAAGATACCGTATAGGATCTTATTTAAGGGCCTGTTGTTTCAAATTTGCCGGCAGAAAATCTGTATTGGTGTTGCAAATTAAAATCTAATTTTTATTTTGATTAATTTTATAGCCCCCAATTAGTTCAAATTGGCTAAATTTGGTGAAAACCCGGTTCCAATTCTGACTTTTGGGGTTTGATAAAAAAAGTAAATAATAAGGGAGATAGAGGGCACCCTTGTTTGGTCCTGTGGTTTATATTTACTCACCCTACTTGGCTTACATTTATGACCAGCTGAGCCCCCTGATAGAAGTTCCTAAGCATGGTTATGACCTGACATGGAACATCAAACCTACCGAGACCATAAAACAGGGCATCCCAGTTGACCAGGTTGAACGCCTTTTCATCATAATGCATACAGGCATCTTGTTAATGCTAAAAACAAATTGATCGCCTGAATCAAGAACCCAGCGTTAGTAGACATCGACCTCCCGGCAACAAACCCGGCTGGTCTCTGTTGATCACTTCCTGGGCTAGTGGCATATGCTCTGCGCCCAAGTATTCATCAAAATCTTATGATCAGCATTGAGAAGACTGATTGGTCAGTATGAATTAACATCCTTGGGGTTCTTACCCTTCTTCACAAAACTGACAACAATAGCCCTTTTGAAAGCAGATGGAACAGCACCTCTGGCTTTTACATAATTAAAGAGTATCGTCAAGAAAGGGATCAACTCATTAGCAAATACTTTATAAAATTCTATAGGCAGCCCATCGTCACCACAGGCCTTCACTCCTGCAATTTAATTTAGGACTGCCAAAATCTCTGCGGATGATATATCTCTTTGAACCTAGTCTACAAGGGTATTGGATAGCCTCGGTAGTTCTACCCCTTCAAAGTAGTTATGTATCGCATCTTGGCTAACCACATATTTAGTAGTGTAAACCTGTTGATAAAGTTCTGCAAAAACACGGGCAATCCCCTCCTTATCAGTCACGTCCAATCTGGTCTGAGGATCCATAACCTCTGTAATTAGGGCAGATTCCTGTCGCGTCTTATTAGACCCAGTTTACCAACTATCTGGCTTTCCTCATAAACATGCTTTTGATAGATCAGTGAACTATTGATTTATTCAACTATAAAATAATCCCTTAGCGCTTCCTTAGCTTTTTTCAGCTGGCCCCATGAAGGGGAGTTTCTCTGGCTTGAAGCATTTTCAACAACTTGTTGCAATTCAGCTATTTTCATCCGTCGAGTTTTTAACTGTGCCGCTGAAAAGGGAATCATTTGTCCACGAACAGCCGCCGTAAATCTACCCCATACTGAAAAGGGTTCTGCCGGCCCCTCATTTCTTTTTCAAAAAATAGAGTATCCACTCTCTTAGTCCTTCTACCCATTGAAGATCCTGGAGAAGGAGATGGTCCAGCTGTCACCTGGATCTTGTTCTCCTCCCATCCTCTATTTCTAATTCCACCCTGATATAAGAATGGTCCGAGAAGGCATTTGCTCCGATTTCTGCCTCTGCAAGGTTCAAGGATCACAAAGATACAAAAAAATCTAAAAGTGATGCTGTCTGAAATTGGCGAGAGAAATAGGTTAAATCACAAGTCCCTCGATTGACTTTACTCCATGAATCGATCAGCTGAAGATCTTGCATTAAAACCTCAAAGACTCTTTTAGTCTTTGGCTACAGTTGTTTCTTATTTTTATTTGAGGTGTCTTCTCTCAGATCTTGGATGTTATTAAAACCCCCTCCCAGAATAATCTGACCAAGGAACCATCTGGAAGTTCATGTAACGTTGACAACACTGATGGATCATCCATAATTGGACCATAATAGGTAATGAAATTCAATATACTCCTGTTTATCCTCACCATAACCCATAACCACCTTCCCTGAGGATCTCTCTGAACTTGGGCAAATTCTGAAGCCATGCTTCTACAAAAATAAATAGCTACCGCTCTCATTGCCACCCCGGCTGAGGCAAAAAAAGCTTTAGAGAACGCCCCAGGGATAAAAAGCCTTGGTGAGTTTGTTTTTAGAAGGGTGTCCTGCAAAAAGAGGACTTGAGGCATAAAAGTGGCCAAACATCTTTAAGCCCCTCCCAAATTTGTGTCTATTTAACATACCGTTCACATTTACCGACATGATACGACACATTCTAGCCATATTCATGTTTCAAGTAGATCCAATGATCATTTTGATTCAAACCCCTATTCCATTCATCTAAGCCCTGGTTGCAACTGCTCTTTTTACTGCCATACACCCACACCCACCCACCCCGACCCCGTGAGTCCCCACCCCTCAAGCAATGTGAGAGAGCCCGCTAACCACATCTCTCCCCCCCACTACACTAACGGGTGCCCTGGACCTCCACCCTGGGTGACATGCCCCCCTCCACACAGCAATGGAGACCCTAAAGATCAAATTACCACAGATTCATTATATAGACGAAATCTCTTTCAGTAATTCCTGGGCTTCTTCTATACTTGAGAACATATAGAATTTCCCTCTCACAAGCACCCTAAACTTCGATTGCTGGGCAATAGAAGCCTGCGCCCCTTGGGCTTTGAAGAGATGCAAACGTTTCAAATACTCTTTACACCTGCATGCGGCTGCCACAGACATATCTGCGAAAATCCAGCATTTAGACCCCTCATTGATAGAAAACTGTCTCTGCTGTATTGCCTGCTGTATTGCCTTAGCCAAAATTTTCTCTTTCATGTGGTAATCTGCAAATTTAGCCAAGATAGTACCTGGAAATTTGGGATTAGGTAGGGGGTGAGTGGGAACACAATCTGCCCTTATTAGTGTTAATTCTTTGGTAAATTCAGGTAGAACCTTTTGTTTAATAAATGATTCAACCCATTGGAGAGTATTGGCTCCCTCGCTTCCCTAGGTACCATGACAATTCGAAGATTCAAATGGCAAGAATGGTTCTCCAATTCCTCAAGTTTATTCTCAAGAACTATTTTATCTTTCGTTGCTGAATTTACTTTCAGGAGCATGGAGTTCATCTGATCCTCTAGCAGGGCAATCCTCGATTCAGCTTCCTGCATTCTTACAGGGAAGCCAGCCACTGCCTTCTCGATTTTCCCGAGCCGATGATGTAAGGCAACTATCTCATTCTCCTGGGATGTCTTCATGTCTCTAATCTCATCCAATATGAGATTAAGCATGGTCTTTATTTCAAGCTGTTGCGTATTGGCTCCTTTAGTTTGTAATTTGGGTTTTTCTTGTTGAGATTTACGATCCAATCTGACTGACTGGCCTGGCCGTTGCGGATCACCTTTACTAGGTATCCGAGGTGATAACTGAGACTGTGCCCCAGAGGAAGACTAATCAAGAGCCGAAAGTTGAACTGATGGTGCTGGAGCTGGTGAAATGGCCTGGCAGCGCACTGGTCGTCCGCCTCTGGCAAAGCCAGGGTGGCTGCCAAAGGTGCCGGGGCCCGGAGAGGTGGAGATATAAACATAGTCTGGAAAGAGATAATTGACACTTCTTCTACTGCTATTTCAGGTGCCTCGTTTGATATCGTCAGAGCTACCATAGCTTAAGCAATTGTAGGCTGAGCGTTCTTTTTAAAGCATAAGGGGAAGTCTTTGGAACGTTTTTAGCTCAGCCTTTTTAGGTTTTGCCTGCAAGTGCGCACGTAGTGCGCATGCGCTAGCAAAACCTCTTGAGTTCTATATCGATCGATGACCCGCCTCTGTCTCTCATTGGCTAGCTCCATAAATGGAGGCTAGCCATTGGGAGACAGAGGCTGTCAATCGCGCTTTCTCGAGAAAACGCGATTTGGGGGCGTTTCTCTGGCTTTTTTTAAGCCCCGCCCCTTTGTCCCGGGCCACGCTGTCATTAGCTGCCGGCCCGGGACACCCCCGTGACGTCATCCCCAGGCCGCGCTGTGATTGGCTGGCCGGCCCGGGACCTGACTTGTTTTTTTGAGTCGGCCCGTTTTCGTCTTTTTACAAGTGTTTGTTGTTGGAGTTGGCTGCAAGATTCGAGTTCCCACGAGGCAATCAGGTAAGGAGCATTTTTTTTCTTAATATAATTTTTCCCTGTTTCCCGCCCCCCCCCTCCCGCTGTCCGTGTCTGTTCCGCCCCCCTCCCCATGTGTCCGTTCTGCCCCCCTCCCAGTGTGAACTGAAGCCTTTGCCCGGTATGTTTTTTTCATTTTTGTGAGTGCTTGCTGTCTTCTCCCGCGTCCCCTCCCACTGTCCGTGTGCCCTACCGCCCCCCCTCCCGCTGTCTATGTGTGCCCGTTCCCTCCTCCCCCTGTGTCTCCGGCATTGTAATGCGTGTTGGGCTTGTTTTGATAGGACGAATGTTTGTTTTGGGCTTCTTTTGAAAGTGAGTGGGGCCGGAAAGCCATTGGAAGGCTGCAGGGAGAAAAAGCGGCCGAGGAGAGGAGCGAAGTCCCCGAGGAGAACGCCCGGTGAGTGATATGGGCTGGGGGGAGCTCTGGTGACGCTGTGGTGCCTGCGAGAGGCACAGTGTTGGCAGGCAAGGTGAGCGGCACCGTCTGGTCAGAGGGCCGCTCCCACAGGAGGCCCCTTTTCTTCCTGAGTCCCCCGAGCGGGACTCCATCGTAACGGCAGCAGACGAGCGGCCCTGTGGCAGCGGGCCGCCCGCTCCGCCAACGTGGGGCATTGTTTGTTTTAAGAGCCTAGTGGCAGGCTCCGATGGCATTTTCATTTACAGAGAGCCCAGAGGGGCTCAGCGGGCACCTTGGTGATGTCGAGCCCCCAGAGGGGGGGCTCCAACGACGACCGCATTTTTGTTAAGAGCCTGCTTTGACTTGTAACTGGGGTGATTGTTTGGGTTCTAGTGCTACAGATCACGGTGGGCCTGATTCCTGTGCTTGTCGTGTGGATGATTACCTGGCTGGTTCTGCGGCTTGCTATTAGGATGTTTGCTAGGTGGGTTCTTAAAGGGAATTTAGGTGGATTCTCTGCATTGAATGTGGTTTTATGACGATGGCTTGGCTGGGTTCTAGATTTTGACCTTATGATTACTTTGCAGGATATGGTACATGTCCTTAACATGATTAATTAACTAAGTGTCCTGTTTTGCAATGATTTCACTGATGGGTCTGGTGTTGTCCTCTGCTTTGTGTCCATCTCATTGTGTGTCCTTCTAAGGTATTCTGGAATGTGAAGTGTGGTGTCAGGTGTGTCTGTGTCGTTCTGCCCTCCGTTACAACCACCCCCCCCCCTCGATTTTGTGTCCTTCTGCCCTCCGTCTGCCTAGTGTTTTGTGCGGTTCTGCCTACCCTTAGAATCATCCCCCCTCTTTTTTGTGTCTGTCTGCCTCGTGATTTGTGCCGTTCTGCCTCCGTTAGAATGACCCCCCCTCGTTTTTGTGTCCTCCTTCCCTCTGTCTGCCTGGTGTTTTGTGCCAATCTGCCCTCAGTTATAACTTTTTTCCCCTCATTTTTGTGCCGTTCTGCCCTCCGTTAGAATCATCCCCCCCTCGTTTTTGTGTCCCTTCTTCCCTCTGTCTGCCTGGTGTTTTGTGCCGTTCTGCCCTCTGTTACAATCACCCCCCCTCTTTTTTGTGTCCTTCTGCCCTCTGTCTGCCTCGTGATTTGTGCCGTTCTGCCCTCCGTTACAATCACCCCCCCTCGTTTTTGTGTCCTTCTTCCCTCTGTCTGCCTAGTTTTTTGTGCCAATCTGCCCTCAGTTATAATTGTTTCCCCTCGTTTTTGTGTCCTTCTGCCCTCTGTCTGCCTGGTGTTTTGTGCCGTTCCTCCACCTGAACTGAGCCCTTTAAAATAAGGCCATGCTCCAAAAAGTACCGCAGCCCCCTGCCCTGAACCACAAAAAACTGCCCCCTACCTCCGTGAAGTAGTCTGACTCTGCTCCCTACCCTCCCTTGGCGCCTAAAACTGTCCCCTGCCATGCACCCTACAAAGCCTCGACTTAGTAAACAGTCCCTTCTCTGTGTGCTTCGAGGCCGTAAAATGTAAGCCTAGGCACAAATGGATGGTTGGATTTGTAGGGTAAAGTTTTATTTAATGTGATTTTATGTAGCGCGAACTTTACCCGAAGGTGTCGGAGCGCTTTACATAAGAACCAGTTGCCAAACCTAAGGACTTTGTATCTTTTACTTAACGCATGTAATCCAAACAGGAAAACAATTGAAATGTACTAGATGTAGTCACACAAAGAATAGACTGTTGATTCTCGTTATATTTCGATATACATATAGAAGGGATATGAATAGATGTACTGCAAGAGTCACATAGGAATGTTAGAGTAGAGAGGTCTACTGCATATACTAGTGAATACAGTCATCTCTATATACAGAAAAAATGAGTTATATTTAGAGGGGTCGGAGTGGGACGCAGTGGGTGGATGGATGTATGCATGATGCATGGATGTATGGGTGGATGCATGGATGGGTTGTTGGTTGGATGGGTTGGTGGATTGCATAAATTGTTGAGGGATTGGCTGTATATATGCATCTATCCATCCACCCATCCATACATCTATCCATACACCCATCCATACACCCATCCATGCATGCACCCATCCATGCATCCACCAACTCATCCATGCAAGCATTGCAACAAGAGCCCGCAGCTCTCCTTCGTCTCTCCTCGCCCCCCTTTCCCTGAGCCCGCAGCACTCCTTCATCTCTCCTCGCCCCCCCTTCCCTGAGCCCGCAGCTCTCCTTCGTCTCTCCTCGCCCCCCCTTCTCTGTGCACTGCCCTGCTATTGTAAATGACAATTTTATTTGTTAAAAAAAAAACATAAATAAAAATAATGTCAAGAACAATGCCAATAGCTCTAACTTTAACAAAGGCAAAACCATTGCATTGTAAATGCTTGTTTATCACTGTTGCTGACTCACTGGTCTGCTCCTTCTCCCTGGCGGTGGGGCCATCAACTAGAGTCGAACCAATAGAATCCTCCTCCCCTTGCTGGGGCTCAGACTGCTCTTCTTCAGAGCTCTCAAAGCTTGAGTTCAGGCCCAGCCGGTTTGAAGTATTCCCAGCTCTAGCCGTAGACAGTGTAGCTTTTGCTTGGGCTAACCACATTTTGGCTTTAAGCCCTGCTGCGGCGTCAACTTTGGCAATCACATTTGTCTGTTTTTCATATTTCCCCATCTTTCCTGAATCCTAGGTCCTGTGCACCAAGGGGTTCTAGCACCAAAGGATAGAAAAAAACTAGCTTAATATGCCCACTGCTACAAGTCCTCTCAGCTGGCAGGGTTTCACTTAAATGCCTGTTTGTTGCG
This sequence comes from Lissotriton helveticus, assembly GCF_964261635.1. Classification (NCBI taxonomy): domain Eukaryota; kingdom Metazoa; phylum Chordata; class Amphibia; order Caudata; family Salamandridae; genus Lissotriton; species Lissotriton helveticus. Next base: position 532,724,367 of record NC_136065.1, read on the forward strand.
TATCAACCTCTAAATTAGATTTTTAATATTTGATTAATCTTACTGCCAGATTCCATAATTCGAGCCAAAGCTTTCCACCAAACACCAAGCACCTCGTTGCCAGTCTCACCTCGCAGCAGCAGTGCGTTTGCCTCCTCCTGTAGGGTGACCAACCGTCCGTAAATTTCACGGACAGTCCGTAATTGGGACCTCACATCCGTTGTCCATAAGGATCCTTTTAACGGATGCCTTTTGTCCGTAATTTTGCCCATCACAGGGAGCAGCTCTACTCCCCTGTGAGAGGCCTCACCCCCCCCCCCCCTGATGGTGCCGCCTCGCGCTCCTCCTGGAGCACAAGAGCAGCCCCTCCCGCCCATTGTCATTCTGTATGCCAGGTAATTGCCACATACAGAATGTCAATGGGGCAGTCTGGGTGTTAAAGCATGTGGTGACCTCCTCCTGCCTCAGTGTTCAGCAGGGCATTCTGTTAGATAAAAGGTTAAACGCCCTTGCTGCAACGTGAAAAAACTATTTATTTAAAGAAGTCTGTAAAGCAAGTTAAAAAGAACGGGTTATCGTTCTTATACTGTCTCATAATTTTTTAGAACTGAAGTATTTTCAATATTATATTCAACAAAGCCCTTGTTACTGCTTTTTTATTTGAAGCAACTAACAACCATTGACAAAAGCCAATAGTCCTGGCTTGTTGTTGGTGTAATGATACTTGCTGCATTATACATCTGGATGTAATGACAGAAACAACATAATACCAGTCGGGCAGAACACTATGCTAAGCGCAGATTTTTTGCCTATGTGTTTTAAACCACACCCCCTTTGAAGAGACCCCCCAGTTTCTTTTACACCACTTAAAGCCCTGGAAACAACACAATGTCACACTCACCTCCCATGCTGGCACTGTGCATCATGCATGACTCAGGACTTCTACGTTTTCAGTCTACCTATGTGCAGGGGCATAGTGAGGTCTCATCCACCACACCCCACCCCTTGCTTTAGGAACTACAACAAGGTGAAGTTCTTGGTGGGCCTCTTCTGTCTGCAACTCTGCAGACAAAGGCTCATCTCATAATGTGAAAAGGTGGGTGAGTAAATAAGTAGAGGAATGTGTGAATGGCTGGATGGATTACTGAAATGATGAATGAAAGGGTGAATGGGTAGATAATGAAAGAAAGGATAGATGAATGAGTGAATGAGTGGAAGTATGGATGAGAGAAAATGTAAATAGATGGATGTATGGGTGGAAGGGTAGATGGATGGGTAAAAGGGTGGATGGGTGGGTGAAAGGATGAATGGATGAATGAAAGGGTAGATGATGGACGAGTGAATGGGTGGGTGGATGAGTGAAATGATGGATGGATTGATGAATTGATAAGTGAAAGGGTGAATGGATGGAAGGATGAGTGAAAAGGTGGATGTAAGGATTGATGAGTGGGAGAAAGATGGGTAGATGGACAAAAGGATGGATAGATGAGTGAAGAAGTGAAAGGGTGGATGGATGAGAGAACGGATGGATGGATGAGTGAAAGGATGGATGAGTAATAGGATCAATGGATGGATTCATGTTTGGATGAGTAGATGGATGGGTTGGTGGGGGGACATGGATGGATAAATGAAAGGGGGATGGAGAGAGAAAGGGAGAATGAATGACCGAAAGGGTGAATAGGTGGAAGGATAAGTGACTGGGTGGATGGATGAGTAATGGAATGGATGGCTGGATGGGTGAAAGGGTAAATGGCTGGATGGGTGAGTGAATAGATGGATGGGTGGAAGAGTGGATGGATGACTGTATGGATGGATGGGGTGAAAGGTTGGGTAGATGAATAATGAATGGATGAGTTAAAGGGTGGATGGAGGGATGGATGAGTGAAATGATGGATGGAAGGATATATGGTGGATAGGTTTGCAAATGGTTGAATATGTTTCGATATAGATGGGCATACAGATGGAAGGACAGAATGAATGGTGAAAGACTGAATGATGGATGAAAGAATGATTACACCTTGTAGCACCCATTATCTTAAGTAACATTTCCTACATATAGACATTCATGTTAATATGAGTCATTGTCTCTATATAATGTGTGTGTGATGTAGCGTACTCCGACACCCTGCCCTACATACTTTGGATGAGTAACACTATAAAATAAATTAAATACACATGAGAGATGGTCCAAGTGAAGATGAGGGGCACCATTGGAGGGTGGTAGCAAGGCCGGACTGGCCGGACCGTGCATCGCGTGTTTCCCTGGGAGGCTGGAAAGGGGAGTGGGGGCGCAGTTTTGTTACTGGGGGCTGGCACTGCAAAGTTCCTTGTATATCCAGTAGTTTTCAATCAACAATAAAAGCGGCCTCACCTATATTCAGGTGTGGTTCACCATTGTCTGGTGACTAATGTACCTGCTGGAGCGAGATGCAAATTTTGAATCATCTAAGGTATCAAGCTGCGGCCATACTGAAAAACCGTGAAGTGCAGGTGTCTCAACCTAATATAAACTTCTTTTGACTTTTACTTAGGTAGTTGTCTATTTACTTACTTATATACTATTGCGCGACCACCTCAGAAGTGTCTGTATAACTTACCTTTTGTCCCGAAGTTTTGTCCTGAATTTTGACCTTTTGTCCTGAATTTTTGTCCTGAATTTTGTCCCTTTGTCCTGAATTTTTACACTCACTGTCCTGAATTTGCACCTGTGCCAGTTGGTCACCCTATCCTCCTGACGTCCTACCGGCACCCAAGGTCAGCATCTATGTCTCCATTAGCTGATTCTCGCCTCTAGCCGTGAGCCTTGCGTCGAGATAGTCTCCAACTCGGCAAGCTCCTAGCCGCTGAAAACGCGGATTAACCGAGGAGAAATCCTTCTGTATGCCGGCCGGCGGCTTTCCGCGTTCAGCGACTGGCTCTGCTCAGCTCCGGAACTCCAACACCAAGGTACGAAAATCTGCGCACTCTATTACCGGGGAGAGGAGAAGCGGTCACCTGAGGCTAGGCGGAGGCAGGGATCTCCGCAGCCATCCCTACCTCTGTGTTCTGGGTCTCAGCAAGAGCCGCTCTAAGCACGCAAAGTTTATCGCCACAAATCAGAGATGCGGGGTCACTCATGTATGCATTTTTCTAAATGGAAATCTGCAATCAACACAACAAAACCTGTCAAGGACGGTTTACTGAGTAACTCTGGTAACGTTTCCTGACTCTCTCAGCAATGAGATGAGAATATTTTGGACAAGTGTCTTCTAAGAAAATATTGCTCTCAATTGTGCAATGGAATTGTCTCTCCCAACATATCCCCAACCCAAATTAGGGTCACAGATAATTCAAACGGAGTACGATAGCAAAGTTTACTTCATTAGGACCTATTGATGAGCAGGCTAACATAAGAAGACATCAGATTGATCCTTGCACATTTTGAACATCTTAAAACAGATATCAGCATTAAAAAAGTATGCACATTTTCTATTTAATTCCCGCTTGGGGCTGGCAGATGCCCAGCCAGCATGCATTACTCAAAACAAAGAGAAACAGTTTTAGATATTAAGGCAGCGTTCACAGGAATGGCACATTCAGACTAATACCACTAGCACCAAGGAACCGCTTAGTGCATTGTCCCTGCCAAGGCACTACCTAAAGATGTTGTCACAGCCAAGAAATATCTTTGGCACTGAGGGAGAGTTCGACGGGCTGGACCATCAGCAGGGCAGTCACTCTCTAACCAGCCCCGTACACAAAGAAACCCTAAGGAAGAGGGCTTTGTTACTAAACTCAATTACTCTCTACCACTTAACACCGTGACCGCAGTGCGAATTCCGCTGTGGTGCTGGAGAATTAATGAGGGGGCGGGGTTCGGACGGCCCCTGGCCGTCCTTCGCACACGCCCACCATGACATCATGGAATTGGTTAAATACCAGTGGTTGCCATTTTTACCAAGTAACACACCAAGGAACTTTTTAGCGTTTTGTCCCTTAACTACCAATATTTGCCATTTTCAACCTGGGTATTGGGTGGGCGGTAAATGAGCGATCTGTACATCACTGGACCTTGTGGAACAAAGATGGTACCCTCTGGGGCTGCCCATACTTTTAAATTCCCTGCCCTGACCATTCCCTTCAAATGACCACTTACATTAAGCTTTCAACTTAAGCTGCACGTCTCTCTTGTAAGCAAAGGATGCTGGGAAACCACACAAGGGAGGGGGGACAGTAGCCCAGCCTATACAAAATGGATGGCTCTGTTCCCTGCCCAGTGGATCGACTGATTCCGCGCCTCTGATGTTAGTGAGAGTCTTGATCCATAAGTTATCTATAATTTAAAATGTTACCACTCAAGATATTCTCTCTTTTAAGGGATATTTACATTTATTGCATTTTTTAGGATATGATTCCAGCACATGACATAAAACATTCACACACAGCTGTAAAAATTGACATATTTCAAGAATATAGCTTATGTTCCTTAAATAAAATTCTTTATTAACAGCCTGCTCTGGCTTCTATTTCGAAATTTGTGCATGCATTTTCAAAATATAATTGATTTTTTTTTTACTTCATAATGTGCCTTCTCCAGCATGTCTGGGAATCTAACATATTGCGACACGTACAGCCTCTTCTAGTTGTTTTTGTTCTGACTCTTTGAAAAGTTAACTGTTCTCGAAAAGCATGCTCCCCTTTCAACAGCTGAGGATGTACCCAGAAGCACTTGACATTTCCTTTTGGTTTACGATTCAGTCAAATGAAAATCAAAGGGACACCTGCTGGCACGGATAATGGCTCCAATGAAATGATTGCAGCATTAGACTGTACTTGTCCTATAAAGTCTATCCAAGCCCTTCAATGAAAAGTGCAAGCGATAACAGTGAAGGCCATACAGAGGAAAGGAATGTAAATCCTAAATCAATAAAATGAATAGCTTAGGTCAAACACATTGGCCAGTGACATTGCTCCCGAAGTCGATCACTCTGACAGCAAACTAGAATGTGAATGTATTTTTCAAAGCCAGAAAAACGAATGTGTTTTACTCTAACTAGAAAAGGGTGCATTTTAGGAAGGCACTGGCTAGTGTATTTTGAGCCTCTCTTGCCTTTCCGGTTTTTCCATTTCTATCATGCTGACATACTTAAATTGACAGAAGAATATTTATGGGTTAGAATCATTAAATATTACCTCTTATGTACTTTTTCAGTTAAAGATAAGTTGCAAAATTAATGTGGTATGGGTTTAGCCCTGGTCCCCAGCCTTTTAGAGGCCACGTACTTATGATTATCAGGTGTATAGTTCAATCAATCAATCAATCACGGGGTTTATAAAGCGCACTACTCACTCATGCAGGTCTCAAGGAGCTAGCAGGGTGGGGGGGCAGCTCCGGATCAGTCGAAGAGGCAGGTCTTGAGGTCCTTCCTGAACGTGTGCAGGGTTGGGGAGAGTGTGATTTTCACGGGGAGCTCGTTCCAGGTCTTGGCTGCGATGTAGGAGAAGGATCTCCCATCTCGTCTGTTTCTGCAGATGCTGGGGACTTCTGCTAGGGCGAGGTCGGTGGAGCGGTGATTCCTCTTGGGTACATGGAAGGATACTCTCTCTTTGAGGTATTTGGTGCGATGTTGTTGAGGGAGTTGTGGGTGAGGAGTTTGAAGGTGAGCCTCTTCTGGACGGGAAGCCAGGGGAGGTCTTGTAGGTGTTGGGTCACGTGTTTGTGATGCGGAGTCCTGAGGACGAGTCTGGCAGCGGCGTTCTGGATGGTCTGGAGCAGAGCTCTGTTGATTCTGGCGTATAGGGCGTTGCCGTAGTCCAGTCTGCTGGTTATGAGCGCGTGGGTGATGGTCTTTCTACAGTCCGGGGGATCCATTTGAAGGTTTTGCGGAGGATGCGCAGGCAGTTGAAACGGGTGGAAGCGACGGCGTTCATCTGGTGGTTCATGGAGAGGGAGGAGTCGAGGATGATGCTGGTGTTTTGTGCGTGGTCTATAGGAGTGGGTGGGTTCCCGAGGGCGGAGGGCCACCAGGTGTTGTCCCAAGTTGAGGTGCAGGGCCCGAGGATGAGGACCTCGTTCTTCTCTGAGTTGAACTTCAAACAACTGTCTTTCATCCAGGCTGCCACATTCTTAATTCCTTCCTGGAAGCAGAGACTGGTGTCTTCAGGGTTCTTCGTGAGTGAGAGGATGAGCTGGGTGTCTTCGGCATAGGATACAATGCTGAGCCCATGCTGTCTCATGATGGCTGGAGGTGGCAAATGTAAATGTTGAAGAGCGTGGGGCTGAGAGATGATCCTTGGGGTACTCTGCAGTTGATATTAGTGGGTTCGGAGAGGAAGGGAGTGATTCTGATCCTCTGGGTTCTGCCGGAGAGAAAGGATCGGATCCAGTCGAGGGCGGCTCCTTGTATCCCTGCATCGTGAAGTCTGGCTGCGAGAGTGCACTGGGAAATGATGTTGAATGCTGCGGAAAGGTCTAGAAGTATGAGGGCTGCGGTGTGTTCCTGGTTGAGTAGCATGCGGTGGTCTTGGTGCTGTGGTTATTGCAGAATACAGTCTGGGAGGTGTCTAGGATGGAGTTCTCTTTGATGAAGGCGGTCAGCCGGGCGGTCACGAGTCTCTCTGTGACTTTGGCCGTGAAAGGGAGGCGAGAGATGGGCCGGTAGTTTTTCAGGTCAGCTGGGTCGGCTGTGGGTTTCTTGAGGAGGGGTGTACCTCCACCCGCTTCCAGTCACCTGGGACGATGCCAGACATGAAGGAGGCATTGATGGTCAATCCAAGTTCGGGTGCGATGGCAGCAGCGGCCGTGTGGAATATGTGTGGTGGGGAGGGGTCCGTTGGGGCGCCTGAGTGGGTTTTCTTTATGGCCATGGTGATGTGTTCAATGGTGGCCTGATTCCAGGTCATGAATTTTGGCTTGTCGGCGGCGTAGGGGGGGTGGTGTCTGGCGTCTGTGTGCTGAAATTGTCATAGAGGGCCTTGATCTTCAGATGGAATTAGGAGCTGAGCTTGTCGCAGAGTTCCAGGGAAGGTATGACATCCGTGGCTTTGCTCGGGGGTTTTGCAAACTGCTGTGTGACGTTCAACAGTTGCTTGGAGTTCATCCCGTTGGTCTGGACTTTGTCTCTTATGAAGGTCAGCTTGGTGTCTCTTATCCGCTGGTGGTATTCCTTCAGTGTGCACCTGTGGTTGTTCAGTGCTTCTGTGGTTTTCTGGTTTCACCAGGCTTTCTCTAGGCATCTGCAAGAGGGTCTGACTTCATGTAGTTCTGTGGTGAACCAGGCGGCCTTCAGAGGGCGTTGTTTGGCGGGGTGGTGGAGGGGTGTGAGCTTGTCGGCGCACCGGGAGATCCAATGATGAAATTCTGTGGCTGCAAAGTTGCTGTCGGTCGTGGCACTGGGGGGTCTTGGAGGAGGCTGGTGGTGAGGAGTTCCTCTGTGACCTTTGTTAATTGGTGGTGGTGTTAAAGGTGAAGTGGACATAGTGGTGGTCCGTCCAGAGGGGCTGGGTGGTGTGGCTGAAACTGATGTTTGTTCCTCCCGTGAAGGTTGGGTTGAGGGTGTGTCCAGCTCTGTGTGTGGGCATGTTGATCAGCTGCTTCAGTACGAGGTAGGCAAGGTTGTCGAGCAGAGTGATGGAGTCGGGGCTGTTGCGGTTGTAGAGAGAGGAGGCGAGCTAGGCCATGGTGGTTAAGCCTGAATAGTGATTGCAATGTGCGTGAAAGGAGCTAAGAGACTGATTACCTGGGGCTTATTTATGAAAACGTCACACAGTGCAGCGCAGTAACTCACCTTGCTGTGCTGCAATGCCTGACAGGTAAAGGGCAATAATGCGACGCATTTAAGGCATTATGGCACATTCCTGCCTTTTCCTCTCTTCCAACAACCTTTTGGCAGCCTTGCTCCAATACAGGCACCCTTGCACCATTGTGCTCGGGTGCTTGCATTGTATGCAGGATTGTTTTTGTGCAGGACTGGACACCTTCCTGCACAAAAAGAACCCTGAGAGGAGTTTTCCTCTCTCTGTGTTTCTACAGCACACACATATGTTGGACTTGGCCCTTTTGGCAGGTTCGTCCCTAAATGTTTTGCCTTCTCCTAGCCTTTTCTATGACATGGTGGTGGTGGTTTTAGGCCTCCGGGCACTTTAGTACTGTGGTCCAGTGTAAAGTGCATGCGCTCTCTGTGTACATTTGGTAAGGTTGGCCTGCCCTCCCATAGGAATGCATTGGGGATGCCCTGCTCAGTGTGTCAGTGGTAAATCCTGATATGAGAGGTGCAGCTTGGTCAAGTTTAGTATATTTGGAATTGTATTAATAAATTATGCGCAATGTTGTGCGCATATTTATTTTGATTATTTTAGAAATGCCACTTTTAGAAGTTGGCATTTCTGTGTGCTATGTGTCTGCCTGCCTGATGTGAAATGCATGTCTGGCTTGTGAGTGACAGGGCCTGGGAGGTGTGTGTGGCTCCAGGAGGGGCAGTGTGAGTCAGCACCAGACTGAATGGGATATCTGTGCTGGGAGTAGTGGGAGGAGTAATCCCCTGACTCTGAATAGGACTGTACAATGCTGGATTCGCCCCCTGTGGTGTGTCTGATCACCTAGCCTCCACCTGACAAACGAGAAGAGGTGCTTGGCAAACAAAGTGCTCCAATCCCCCCTGAGCCAATTTCATGTGGTTCCCCCAAACCCTACTCTACAGACAAAGGAGGGAAGTGGTATAAAAGTAGGGGCAGTGACCCCATGTTTTTGGTTCTGTACTGTGCTGGTGCTGTTCCTGATCCTGCTGGGGGGTGCTGCTGCTGCGGCCCAGGTGGAACCACCATGAGGGCTTGCCTCCCTGGGCCCAGCATCGCCCCCTTTATCTCTAAGACCTTTTTTGGTTGCATCTAGCACCTCGTGAGCGCTATATGCTTCATTATTCCAGGAAGGAAGAGAGCATGGGTTTGGCAGCGCTGCACTGCATGAGGAGAGGGAGGGAATCCCCAGCGTATGGATTCTTTCATGAGGCCGTGGAGCGGGTGCCCACCCCGCATTCTTTGTGTACTGAGCAGGAGACCACCCCGCTTATACTTTTATTTAAATGCCGGGTGCCCACCCCGCATTGGTGTGTGATGCAAAGCAGGTGCCCACCTCATGTTTGTTAAAGGAGAATCACCGCTGCAGCCTGATCTGTCCAACCCGGAAGGCAGGCAGACTCCGCCAATGGTAGCGTGGACGGTTGAAAGCCCGCGGCCCGGCGGGGCTCCCGTGAGCTGAGGAAATCCCACAAGCAGGAGAGATGCTTGTGCCGGTCAGCGGGGCTCTCTTAGTGAGGAGAGAACCCCGCGAATTGCAGGTGACCCCGTCCAGGGCCTCGCAGGCCCCACTCTGGAGTCCCGGAAGAGGGGCACCGGGCGAAGAGAGGAGACGGAGCCTTCATACCCTGTGAGGGGGGCCACCGTCTGTTTGTTGACGGCACATTCCGAGGCACATTGTTGGTGCCTGAGTGGTCAAGCCCTTGCGGTCCGCTCCAACGATGGGCATGTTTGCCTCAAGAGCCCATGGGAACCCAGAGGGTCCAGGGGGGCCTGTCCCTCTTTCAGTTTTGGCCATTTTTACAGCTGCCCCACCTGCAAGAGGGCAGCTGCACCGATGGGGGCCATTTGAGTTAGAGAGCCCCCGAGGAGGGCCTCGTGGTGATTTCTCAGTAGCGGGCAACTGCAACGTTTGGCTCATAAGTTTTAGAAGTCCCTGAGTGGGACAAAAGGTCACAGTGGTGCCAGGCCTTCTTTACTTCACGCAAAAACAACAGTTGATGGACAGAATGCAGAACAATGTCATACATTCCCCCAGTACAGAGATCTGGGCCTAAATCCATCGTTTTTTTGCTCAACATGCCATTCCAGTTTGAACCCAGCCATATGCAAATCAGTCTTGACCCTGTGCCACATGGGAACAGTCCAGCCCGAACTGCCAAGTCAGGTCCTCCCTGGACTGGAAACAAACATCCTAGGACCGGTTTGGGGGTTTCATCCCTCTGCAGCCTGGATAGCTTGATTCCAGTGGCATGGAGAGCACGGGACTCACGTCTGAGCATACCCGTCCCAGTCGGGCAGTTCGGGCTGGACTATTCCCATGAGGCACAGGGTCAGAGTGATTTGCATATGGCCATGTCTGAACTGGGGTGGTGGAGTGAGCTAAAGAATGATGATAGATTAAACCCAGATCAGTTGACTAAGGGTGAGTTTTTGATTTGCTCAAGCGCTCCGTCCATCATCCCCTTGGTATCTCCTTTGGTATCGCTTTGTTTGCCCTAAGTTGGCAGGGTATGCCCAGACATGGGTCCCTTGCTTACTTTGCCACTGGATTCAAGATAGCCTGGCGGATGAGGGTTATGAACCGAAACCGGTCGCAGGATGCTTGTTTCCGGTCCATGGAAGACGTGGCTTGGCAGTTTGGGCTGGACTGTTCCCATGAGGCACAGGGTCAGACTGATTTGCTTATGGCCATGTCTGAACTGGGATGGTGGAGTGAGCAAAAGAATGATGATGGATTAAACCCAGATCAGTTGACTGGGGGTGAGTGTTTGATTTGCTTAAGCGCTCCGTCCATCATCCCATTTGGTATCACTTTCTTTGCTTCACAGTAGCATGGAAAGTAGCATCAGCTGCAATGTTTAGGCCAACAGTTCTTTGAGGGCATTTTTAATTAGATGGAAGTGAGGTACACTCCTCCGCCCCAGCGCAATTGCGTACTTGTGAACTCTGCTGCCTTGGCAGCTGCCCTGATATTTTGGACATAGGGCATTTGAACCATCTGAGAAAGCCAGTTGGCCAGGGGGACTGTGAGGTTAATAGGGAGCCAGGCCCTAATGTGATTTATGTGGTGCGCAGGAAATGTGATTCATGTACTGTGATATATGCCTCTAGTATGTATGTTTATGAGGATATTCCCTAATCTGAGATTTCTACTTATGAGGATACTGCATAATGTGTTTATGCTTGTGAGGTTATTGTCTAATGCGTTTAAGCAGGTGCGGTTATTGCAATAATGTGTTTATGCTCACGAGGTTGGTGCAGAATTCATTCCACACCTAATGTGATGCTGCATGCATAATATGATTTATGTTGCAGGAAATGATGCTGAGTACAGTATTTTGCCAGTAGTTACTGGTTGTGTTCTACATTTACTATTTGTGCTTGTGAAGGTTCTGACGGTGTCCCAATTGGCCCTGTCAGGTGTATATAATCCCCTGTAAATATTGCCTAGTGCCAGTTGGCACAGTGTATATTGCGTGATTACTATTCTACTGTGTTTATGATAATACAAAGGCTATTTTTATAGACAACCTTGTGTGGAGTTCCATTTGTGGTGTGCCTAGTGTGTTGTTGCTGTGTGTGTGTTGCGCACATGCTTTACACATTGCCTCCAGAATCAGCATGACTGCTCGTGCCAAGCTACCAAGGGGGTGAGCAGGGGTTAACTTTGGTGTGAAACTCCCTTGCCTTGACTAGAGTGGTGGTTTCTTCCTGGCTTTGGCGTAAGCCTTAGCCAACCAGAAATCCCATTGCTAACAACATAGAAAGAAGAATAAACGAGGAGGAATAAAGCTATTTCTCCTCATTATGGCTCTCCTGAAAAAGCTAAACTTTTTAGCTCAGTTCCAGGTTTACCAGTTCTGGTAAGTCTTGGAATGCGTCAAAACCCATGAGAGTTGCGGGGGAAGGACTTGGATACCACTTGAGTGTGTGAAATGGGAAAACAAAAGAAATAGGATGAGAAACTTATGGGAATTAATGTTGTCTATTTAAAAAGTTGTAAATTAGACTTGATGGCTCTGAACCATAAGCATCAAGAAGATATTTTAAATCCACAAATCCAGATTTGTAAACTGGTGAAAGGTCCACATAGAAGCACGGATCAACCTGTAACTTTTAGGGACAATGAAAAATCTTCTGATTAGACTCTAAAACACACACTTTAGGGGTGTAAGAATCTGGTTATTAGTTGGAAACAATGAGAGTCCTTTACAAGTAATATATTTGCCATTTTCCTTCGACTGAGAACTAAGTACAATTTTGTAGAGCTGACTCTCTCAGGGTATGAAGGCAGAGCAGTCCAAGGCCTATTTGGGGGAGGTGATGTGTGCTAGTACCCCAGGAATGGAGAAAACAACACCCAATAAATCATTGATGAGGCAGTGTTTTTACTTATAAAATGACAAATGTATTTTAGCATGCTTGCAATACTCAATGCTCCACATTAAATTACAATTCTATACAAGTTAGCCTGTGGAAATACATATTGTGACATCCTCTAACGGTATCCAGCCCAGTAAGCCCTGACTTCTAAATCCATGATACCCCAAACATATACTGTATATAATTAAGGAGGTATCATTATCAAATGTCAGGACTACTGACCTTGTCAAAGCATCACAGCAATAATAAAAGCAGGATGGTACCATCTTAGAATGACATTCATATATGTAGTGATTCACTGTTACCTTTCGGCCTAATTTAGATCTTGGTGGAGTGGTTACTCGGCCACAATGGTGACGGATATCCCGTCCGCCGAAATATAAATCCTATTGGATACAACAAAATTTATATTTTCGCAGATGGGATATCCATCACCGTTGTGATGAGAAAACCCCTCTGCAGAGATCTAAATCAGCCACCCTGTCAATATCAATAACTCATTACAATATTAAATTTACTATGGGCATGATTCTTTTTTTGCTTTACCACATGCTGCAAAGCAGCTCTCAGACTTAATGGTCAATGTACCTGCACTCCAGAATAAGTAGGCAAAATGTTTTAGCTCCAGAAATGCTTGAACATAGCTTAAACTTTTCCTGGGGCATAAATATGCCCCCATGTGGAGATATAGGGTGCCATACCAAAGTGAAAGGGGAGCTCTTGTGGGGAATGTTGCACTCCCTGCAGCCCTCCCAAAAACATCTGAACCGTTGGTGGTGCCCCTGTCCTTCCTGGTGCACCACAAAAACAAACCATGACCATTTTGCAAAATGTTGCCGGTTGCTTTCTCTTTAAAAAGTGGCTTCTCACCCTGTGAAAAGGCTTCTTTTTCTTTCTTTCTGTTTGAAGGATGGCTTGATCTCCAAGCAGGGAACCCACATCAATGTTTTCTGTTAGGGGCTGTGAGGGAGTTTCAGATCCCCCGATGCCATCCAGGTACTCCATGTGCCAGCACAGCTCGGAAAAACTGGCAGAGGAGTTGGATGCTCCATTCTGTCTTCTGCTCATGTGGTCCACAGGTTGGAATCTCAAATCTGGAGTGCCCCAGCACCCCAGGAACAGACTCTGGGGGCATGAGAAGATCTCTGGGACCCACTCCGGGGGAATGTTACCAGGGCTCAGCTCCTTCCAGCACACTATAGAAGCAGAAGGGAAGGTACTCATTTTTTCTACATCCACTTGCTGGAACAGTGAAGGACAATAGGCATATTCTGAGCATAAATAAGAATGGTTGCCATGCGTGCCACCAGACAATTCCCTATCTGGGGGCCATGGATCTGATCGGAGAGTTTCAAACCTAAAAGAATGGAATGTCATTTGGGCCCAACCTTAGATAGTACCTCTTGGGTACTGCAATTGTCCCTCTAGTTTATCCAGCCCTATTGAGTCATTTTGATTTATCATGGGCTTGTATTGCTGATATTGGCAAGCTATTGACCTCTGAAAATTCCAATTCCCAGGAAATGTAAGTTCATTGCTCTCCCACTGAGGAGGGATCCCCGAGGAAATGCCCTATTGCTCTAAAGCTCCTCGCTCAGAACCTGTCTCCAGTCCAGTCCAGGCTCCTGGCATTTATCCTGGTCCCATGAACGTCTTCAGCAGTATCCTCATTGCCAAGGGAGAGTTCTGTCCCTGTCCTGCCCCCACCCAGTCCCACTGCCTCTTTTGAATATTTGCAGGGCACTTTCTGAAGCCATAGTCACTGGTCCTGGACAAAACAAATCCTAATCCCTGGGTTCAAGCTTTAATCAGGAGGCCTAATATCTGTTTCCATGGCATAAGGTGTCTTTCTCTATCAGCCATGAATTCTTCTGGTGTAATTTTCACAAGACCTACAATGTTTTCAAATGTCTTTCCCTTGTGCAGGCGTTTTAAAAAGAGGTTTAAAATTTTCAGAATGTTGACAGCTTACCAAACCCTAAGGTTACACATCACCACTCCATTTCTGTCCAACCCTCCTGCACAGCATCTTGGGACTTTCCAATATGACAATATCAAGTGGTCTGCAGGCAGACCTTTCATAAACCACTAAGCTCTGCCTTTACCTCCCACAGCTTCCTCATGCCTTCCCTACAAACCCACTAAGGGGAGCTCCTCCTGTGGCTTGTTCTAAAGGTTTGGCCACTCTCCTTCTTTGTGACTGTAGTTTTGAGCCTTCCCTGGAAAGGTGCAGTGAGAACATACAATTAGGACATACATATTCTGTCACCACCATTTACTCTACAGGGACAACACTAATCCCGGTCAAATGGCCCTATTGTGTGTGGATGGGTTTGATCATCCTACTGCCCAGCATAGTAACCCATGCGCCCACAGCAGGGTGCTTTAAGGCATTATCTGATTAGGTGCTTAGTCATAAAAAAAACTTAAAGTGCCAGAATTAGAGCAGAGATGTGGAAACTAAAACTTTATCTGCTTTGGGGAACTTGTTTACTACAAAATTGGAATGCCAACCTAGTCTCTAGGCCTAATAATGATGAAACTCTACATTGGTGTAGATTTCCAATCTAGGGTAAAATACAATGAAATACACACGTTTTTCACTAAACCACTACAGGTATACATACCCATGCTATGGATGCTCACTCACATTATAAGGCCTGCACAGGTCTGCACTTATCCTTGTAGGGTCCCCTCGTTAAGTGTCTACCAGTGCACCGATACCGGGTTGAGTTAGACATTACTCTCACTCACTTAGCCTGCGTGTGTGCACATATGTGTGTACACGCATTTGCACACATGTTCAAATGAAACCAGCTCAGAGTATAACTGTGCAGCATTGAACCTAATCTTGAAAGGAGGACCCTGGCTGTTAGAACTCTCAATGTATATTAACAGAGCTTACAATGGATGAGACTCTCTTAGCGAGACTCACTCATGGCAGAAATCTGAAAAAGCAAAATATCCAGCAGGATTACATTTCGCACAAAAGGTCTATCTCTTCTTGCTAATAATACCCAAAACCTCATTGGGATATTAAGTTACAGCAATTGGAATACGGCATGCTAAAAGAAAGATTTATCAGATCCAGGGATTTTAAACAAGTCAAGCTGCCGCAGCCGGTAGTGGGAGTACCGGCCGGGCGGTGACGTGGGGAGGGGGAGGGGGAGGGGCAGGGTGGGGGGTAGTAATGTATGGATTATGGAGCTTAACAGGTAAGTAAACACATAAATAAATAAAACGAATTTTGTTGCGCGCACTGCATCGCATTTGGTGATGCAGTGCATGCAACAAAATTTGTTTTATTTATTTATATGTTTACTTACCTGTTAAACTCCGTAATCCATACATTACTACCCCCCAACCTGCCCCTCCCTCACCCCACGTCACCTTCTGGCCGGTACTCTCACTACCGGCCGCGGCTGAAGTCAAGAAAATCAGATGGTGGCACTCAGCTGCGGCCGGTAGTGGGTGTACCGGCCGGGCGGTGACGTGGGGAGGGGGAGGGGCTGGGTGGGGGGTAGTAATGTATGGATTACGGAGTTTAACAGGTAAGTAAACATATAAATAAATAAAACAAATTTTGTTGCGCGCACTGCATCGCATTTGGTGATGCAGTGCATGCAACGAAATTCGTTTTATTTATTTATGTGTTTACTTACCTGTTAAACTCCGTAATCCATTCATTACTACACCCCACCCTGCCCCTCCCCATGTCACCGCCCTGCCGGTACTCCCACTACCGGCCGCGGCTGGTGGCACTGTAGGAAAGTGTATGTGACCTTTTACAGCATCCTATTTTTTTTTGTCTTTAAATGCCTCCAAGAGCACAAGTGATCGACCATGGGGAGAGCCCAGCAATTGAAATTAACACATCCTTTGTTTATTTCAGATAATAGAAAAAATTAAGTTAAACAATCTCTCCTTTTGGCAATAACAACAATACAATCATAGTTCATCAAACCACATGATGGCCAAGGACTTATTTAGTCATAAAACAGCATAAAACCTGTAAAGCTAAGACATGAAATGAGATATATAAGTGTGCTTAGTTTGTAACTATATTAGGTTCTAAGGGGCATATTACCGAGGTGTGCATTGCAAAATGCACAACGCACATCTCCGTATCGCCGGCTATCGCCGGATTTCATCGCCTAATTAGCGCACAATTATCAATGCGCATCAGCGAGGTGATTAGAAATCCGGCGATAGTCGGCGATATGGCACATTAGCGCATGAAAACAAACGTTGTTTTCATGCGCTAATGTGGGCCTTGATAATATGGGGGGGTGGATTCAGCTTTATGATCCACACCGCCATGTTAACAATGCCTAACGCCTGGTCGGAGCAGGCGTTGGGAGACCTGCGATAAATGAGTTTATCACAGGTTTTTGTCTCCCAACGCCTGCCTTGGTAATAGGGTGTTCCCACCTCCAACCACATTTTACATGTGGTTGGACGTGGGAACGCCCACTTTGCATGTCATTAGCGATGTTTATCGCCGACATGCAAAGTGGGCTCAGCCTAGGCTTTAAAGTGCCCTTGGTAATAGGGCTCTAGCTGTATCGCCGCTTTCTCGGCACAATTCGCCGAGAAAGCGGCGATACTAGCCCTTGGTAATATGCCCCTAAATTCCTTCTGCATTATCCACACAGTATTGAAGAATTGGGCCACGCTTCTTTGAACTTCAAAGCCATCTATCCATGTGCTAAGGATTCTTAGTTCATCTAACTGCTGCATTGCCCCGAGCTGACGGCAAATCGATATTATCCTTTTTTTTCGTGGATGGTTATAAACATTGTAGTCGAAAAACAGATGTGGCACCGTTTAATAAGCTTTACCACATGCAGGGAAATAATTGTTCCCATTGTTTTCCCTGTCCCACTACAGACACAACTACTTGTCTGGATCATCTTCGATAAGGGATTCAAACAGGTATAGCTATGCAGATTATTCACTTTTTCTGGTGCTTGGACAAGTATACATTTAGGATTTGCACTATGTCTCCCCTTGGACTATAGCATTTTAAGGCCACAATTGTAGGGAAATCAGTTACTATCATCTATACCGGATAGTTTAGTGAACTATTAACCCATATCATCAGACTGCACGAATATTTTAGTAAAACTTTTAACCCATAGGTCGTGGACATTATATCCACCATAAGATCGGGTTCTGCTCTTGATCCATGTCCTCTTAAAGTATTACTTCCTGTCATCGAAGAGGTGCTTCCTGCCATCACTTCTATCTGCAATTCTATGTTCACTTCAGGCATTTACCCAGCTACTTTAAAACAGACTCTCATTAAACCACTGTTAAAGAAACCTCATCTTGACATGGAAGAATTAAAGAGTTACCGACCTATTGCTAGCCTCCCATTTCTGGCAAAAATAGCCGAAAAGGCACTGAATTTACAACTTTCGGCCTTTATAGAGGATCATCATCTGCTTGATGATTCCCAGTTTGTCTTTCGCCAATATCATGGGACGGAGACGGCTCTGATCAAAGCCGTGGATGATATTAGATCCATCCGTGACGCCGGGGGGGTAGCAGTCCTGATACTGCTTGACCTGTTGGCGGCTTTCGACGCGGTCGATCATGCTACTTTGATCGACCGTGTCGAGAACATCGGTGTCCAACACAATGCCAGGAAACTGTTGGCCTCCTTTTTGGCCAATAGGACTCAGGTGGTTACAATGGGATCTTTCCATTCTTCCACTTTGTCTCTGCCATGTGGAGTTCCCAAAGGCTCATCCCTTAGTCCGACACTTTTTAACATCTACGTGTCGGACCTTGCCAATGTCATTCGTGCACATGGGATGAGCATTACCTCCTATGCAGATGACACCCAGCTGGTCCTTGCCATTAAGAATGACGGCCACAAAAAAGCCAATGATCTCAATCAGGGCATGTTGGCAATTGGGAACTGGATGGCTTCCAATTGCCTAAAATTAAATTCCGACAAGACGGAAGTAGTTATTTTCGGTCATCTGACCCTGGAATGGTCCTCTTGTTGGTGGCCTTCATCATTAGGCTCTCCCCCTGAGCCTGTTAGCAAGGTGAGGAATCTGGGAGTCATTTTTGACGACCGTCTCACCTTTCTCTCACATGCTAACCAGATCACGTCCGCCGCTTTTTATAAATTGAGGCTAATCAAGAAAATCCTTCCTTTTCTTCCTGATTCAGCTGGCAAAACCTTGGTCACCTCACTGGTACTGACAACCCTGGATTATTGCAATGCTCTGTTCTTGAATGCACAAGAAAGAGTTTTGAATAAAATGCAAATAATCCAAAACTCAGCAGCCAGGCTTCTGGGCAGAATCCCCAAACACCATTCTGCTTCCGCAACCATTAGAGAATTACACTGGCTACCTATCAGGAATAGGATAAAATTCAAAGCTCTTTGTATAGTGTTCGAGGCCTTGCACAATACGGGACCTGCCTTCTTCACTCAAAATTTGATTCCTTACTGTCCCTCTAGAACCCTACGTTCCTCCAGTCTAAATGATCTCGTGGTTCCCCGCAGTAGATCTGTTCTATGAGGAGACAGAAGATTTCTTGTTTCAGCCCCCAAACTTTGGAACACTTTGCCTCCCTCGATCAAATCAAGCCGCTCACTCTGGTCTTTCCGTAAACAACTCAAGACCTGGCTTTTTAATCAGTAGACCCACTCTTCCCTTCACCGGTTAAATTCTGCAGAAATTCTAGCGCCGAGACGCCCATGGGCCTTTGTTCGCGCTCTAAAATTTTTATTAATAAATAAACAAATAAATATCATCTGACGTGCACGAGTGCCGACCCCGGCAACAAGAGACAACGCTGAAACATTAGCTACTAACACCAGTTCTATCGCCTACGTTAGTGCACAATGTTTCTTGAAGCGAATATAATTCAAAGTAATCAATAAAAGATACCTAGTCCCGGTACATCAGTTTCGTCTGGGTTCCTGCTACATTCCAGGATAGCAGGATAGGAGATTCCATTTTCCGAATAGTTCAATTGTGGATACAGTGTCAGTAATATCCTTTTAAAATAGAACTATAAGACGTATGTACTATCATTTAGGGCATCTCTTAATGTGAAAATTGTAATCATTAAATTACGAATAGCATTCATTTTCACCTGTACTTGACAGTTGCAAAGAAAGTGGACTTGATGAGTCGACTTCTTAAGAACTTGTTGGATTTCCTGTAAATGAACTCCTTCTGATGTCTTGGGGTGTCAATAACAGTTTACTAATTGTTTTATCCATATGCCACAATATTTATGAATGGTATATGCATTGTTGTTTCAGATGTTTCCCATTAAGGCGGAGCAACAAACGTATACATTTCTGGAACTCATTTATTGTAATGAATTGATCATTCAAATTCGATTTGACATAGATGATATTTCCCTTTTTTCCATATTTATTTCTCGAGCCAGGCCTATGCTTAATTGAATTTAAAACTTGACATTTTGGATTATACAGCTATAGACCTGAATGTAACATTATTCCTACTAATAAAATAAGCCATTTTCCCCAAAACATTTTCTCCTTAAGTTATCAGGGACAAGAGGTAAATTAATATTTTCGGGATTTGTAGAGACAATAACCCATTATCGAGGGAAAATAACTTCAATTCATCCCATCCATTCCATGAGAACTCTGGAGGCATAGCAATTTGTGTATTTCATTATAAGCTACAACCTACAACTTTGTTTGTTGTTTTTTGGGTTACTGGAGCACCACATATTAATGCCTCAACAATAATAGAGACATTTAGCAAAGACCATATTTAATAGTAAAGCATTGTTGTTTTTGAAATGTAATCAGAGCTGATTGGCCACATTCTATTAGGGATGCTAAAGCCATCTTTCAGTCAAGGGCAACACACTGTTGAATGCCAAGCCAATTAATGCATCACCAGCCCATGTCAACAAAGAATGTTTGTTAAGTTATCTGTTTATGTCTTTCTCAGTGTGTGTATTCATGGATGAACTGGGACATTTGAAATTGCCAAATTTTGATGTGTTTGAATTGACTTCAAGTCAATGCAGTCATGGCATTTTGGGTTTATATTTACACAAGTGTAAATGTTCACCATTACATTCACTTATGTCTAAGGTGTATTTTCAAATTGCATTTGGGTATTAACCCTCACCATAGACAATATTCCATACTTTGTTCTAGAGTGGGTTTGAAACACAATCCTGACACATTTTAGAGGCAACCAATTAAATAATTAGTTATACTCAAAAGGAGGTAAGGCAAATATCAGTCGCAATTTTTTTTTTGCGAGTACACTATGTAGTTGCAAAAGGAGCACACATACTTTATTAAATCTGCCCTCACCCACGACAAGTTGTGGCATGCTTCATCATAGGGCTGGTACTGAACGCCTCAGCATAAACCAACGCTATAGGCAGAGCAATAGGGAGGGGTAGACACTACAAACAAATAGAAAGAAGAGGATCCTCCGAAGGTGCATACAGTGAATTTAAAACTGACTATGAGGTATCATCATAATAGATATAACAAGCATTGTCATAGCCAATAGGTCTTGCCTTTGGGACCTTATGTGTTTAGTCAGAACTTTTGGCTATGTTGTAGAGCATTGTGGCTGCTGTGCACTATGTTGAAAAGTTTTACTAAAAAGTGTTAAGCATTTTTGTTACCTTTATGCAAACAAAGACAACATTATATACAACTAAAAAACCTAATTAAAAAAGATTTTAACATAAAAAATGTCTTCAAGTTTTTTTGTACTTGCAATGCTGGCAAGTTGTTCCTGCCTGTTCTCATGCTTGTTTGTTATAATTTTTTTTGTTATGGGGGAGTGGGACATAAATAATGGGGGAGTGGAGGTTGCAAAACAGTAATTTAATTAGAACCCGAACAGCGGACGGGCGCTAGGGGAGAATCAACAGATTCCAGATTCCAAGGGCAGACTGATGTGATGCTTAGTTGCTGCGCTGATGCAAAATGGTGGTGGTGAATGATGTTTGGTGCTCAGGTGTTGACACTATATGGTGTGGATTGGAGGTACATTGTGCATTGTGGAGATCTGGAGTTGAAATATGTTGTTTGGTGTGTAATTATGCGGTGTGTATGGGAAATGTGTGGATATAAATTGGTCCGCTTAGCAGCCTCTTTTCTCTGTTTTATGCCCTCTCATCGCTAGCGCGGGGACACGCCGGTGCGCGTAACTCAGCGCTCTACAAATGCCCCTATTATTATTATTATTATTATTATTATTGGATTGTGTGGCCTGGAACTGTGGTGTTGAGTGAAATTATGCTTAGTGAAATTGTGTCATGGTGTGGAGTGCATTTATGTTGATTGGTGGTATGCGGTATAGAGTGCATTTATGTGGAGTGTGTTTATGTTGCATTGAGTAGAGTGCAGTTAAGTGGCGTGTAATTATCTGGCACTGAGTGGTATTATGCGTAGTGTATTTATGTTGCATTGAGTAGAGAGTAATTATATGGTGTGTAATTATGTGGTACTGAGTGGTATGTGGAGTGTATTTTTGTTGCATTCGCTTAAAATTATCTTGCTGAAAAGGAACACATCCCGTACATGACAAAATATGGAGACATCGTGCCCCACATCGTATCCATAGTTTTAGGTATATCATTGAGTGTGGTCTTCCTGGGTCAAATATGTCCCTTTTCTCATTACACCTTACCGAATTCTTACCGAATTCATTATGTTGAGCGCTAGAACTGGCCCTGGAGTAGAGGGAGACTCCCTGTAGTCACAGTCTGTGAGGAAAATTTGTTGTCAAGTCAGTATTCAGACCCCCAGGGTAAACGTAATACTGGGGCACCACTATCTGAAATGATGTCAATAATCAGTGGTGCCAAAACTCAACAGTGCAAACTAAATGCTACCTTATAAGCTGAAGCGAGCCTAACAGCTCGTAAACCCAAGCCTTGTGCAAATACATTAAATTCCCAATGTATCAAAGGATTCTAGACCCCCAATGCTCCTTACTTCTTCACAGGTGGTTCGCCACCACCTTGTCAGTCTCTCCTCGTGCCGTGAAGATAGACGGACCCGCGGAGGACCAGCTTCTTTTGAAAGGCAATCCCTTCCCGTCACATGGGAGCTGCTTTTAACATCATGCACCCCGTGGTGCGAGGAAGAGACCTCTGGGTCGCTGACCTACGTATCGCAAGATGCGTGATTGGACCATCATTACATATGCCAACAACAAAGTAATGCATTCCGATGGGGAGGCAGACTAGAAACACGAGATGGGCACATGAAAAAAATGTATTATTATGTAATTATGGTAACTTGGGCCCTGGAATAGATGCTGTCCTATTAATACTTAGCCAAGTGAATAACTACAACGAGGCGGGGAGAAAGAGCTATCGGATATCAGTATGACAACGGAACATAACTTTTCAGGGGGCCACCAAATGTGATCATGGGTTGTGAGAGAATTACACTATGATGTTTGAATGCAAATCAAGCATCAATACGGAATAGAGAAACTATTGAGGAATGCACACAGGGATCCCTACATAGCAATATATAGGGAGAAATCCTGCACCCTCCAGGTGTAATAGGGGAGGAGCAATAGAAAGGTTAGAGCTGTATTGCAGTAATGTAGAATCTATTGCCTACCCAGGGCTGCCCATGGGATATCATCATTGAGCCCTGTTTCATGATTGCAAATCTTATAACCCACTTCTGCTCATATATTAACAGAGCATTTGATGGGTTCCTTGTGTTGTGTGAGATGAAAGGTATGTCCAGCATGGTCCAATAGATGTCCTCCATAGTGTGACCCTTCTCCGTATAGTGTGATGTGAGATGTGTACTTATCCACGGACAACGAATGTTGTTTCTGTGCTTCATTATTCTCACTTTTACCTTTCTACATGTCATACCCACATAAATCAGGCCACATAGACACCAGATTATGTAGATGACATTAGAGGAGTTGCAATTAGTGTGCACTTACTGTTCCCAAGGATGATTTAGGCCCACATCAACACTGCTGCTGTTGGTGGTCAATCTACACACGTCACATAAGCCCCACTGAGTGTGGCCTGTGACTAGCAGAAGGTTCCAGGCACCGCGAGCATCCCCCTGGGGGGTTGTTTTCCACTTTAGAATGGACAAAGTGGTCCCTGATATTAGAACCTCTCCTGAAAGAAAACAATAGTTATCAAGCTGGAGGGCACTTGAATTCAGTATACACCAGTGTTTTAAGAAGATACACGTTATTGCAGTAGAGGCATTGTTAAATGTCGGAACACATATGGTGTTCTTCTTCTCAGGCTTTCTACTTTTTCCAGCAGGGCATCCCTCTGGCAGTTCCATGCCCTCTTCTGAGACCTCCGAACCACTTGCCTGGGTTTACCTCTGTTGTTCCATTTTTCATAGAGGAGGGTGGCTTCTTCCATGAACTTCTCTGGTTCTGAGCAGTGTCTACGAAGACGCAGGAACTGCCCCACTGGGAGTTTTTCCCAAAGGGATTTTGCATGAAAGCTCCCAAACTGAAGCAGACCATTTTTGTCTGTAGGTTTGTGGTGGACTTTAGTGGAGAGTTTCTGTTTATATGGAAAAATCACTAAGTCCAGAAAAGGGAGGCCCTCCTTGTTGATAGTCGTGGTAAAATGTAAAAAGTGTTTTGATTGCTAAGCCAGTGCATGAACTCTGTTATAGACTCCTCATTGCCTCTCCATATGAGGAGGACATCATCTATAAAACATTTCCAGACACGGCTATTTTGTATCCCTAGGTCCCCTGCATCAAAGATGTATTCCTGCTCGAAAGCAGGTACATACACCCCCACCAGGCTCGGCCTGAAAGAACTCCCCATTGAAGTACCATGGGTTTGTAAATAATGGGTCCCCATGTATTCAAAGAAGATTTTTGTGAGTGCTAACTCCGCCAGATGTAAAATAAAAGGCCTGGGGGTTTGGCATTGCCAGTCCTGTTGAAAAAGTAGCTCTTCCACCACCCGTAAAGTTTCCATTTGAGGAACATTGGTGTACAGGGATTCTACGTTTAATCCCACCAAGTACTCCTCATCATGGTTGAAGTTCATATTACTGAGAAGGTTGAGAACCTCAGTGGTGTCTTTGAGGAAAGCCATTCTACTCTGAACCAAAGGTTTAAAAAAGAAGTCACAAAATTGTGACAAAGGTTCAAGAATAAAACCGATGCCAGAATCAATTGGTCTACCTCGAGATGGTCTTTGGTTAATGTGTAAAATGCAAGTGTGATGGGATTTTTTTCTGCAAACAACTGGCCTCATGCTCCGAGATCCAGTCATTGTTCAATGCTTCCTCAATAACTGTGGACATTTCTCTTGTTAGATCAGGTGTAGGATCTCTCGGGAGAGTGAGTCTGTATTTTTCTCAAATCTTTAATGTCATGAACCACTGCTCTCTCAAACGTTATCACTTCTAGTGGTAGTATGGAGCCAATTGGGGTAAAATTAGATTTTGGTTGATAGTTGGTGTCACTCCTTTTCTCAAATCTGTCTTCCCGGCCCTCAAGGAAGACTTTTAGTCTTACCAACCTAAAGAACTCCGAAAGCTCCTGATGCAGTCTGAAGTTGTCCAAGGTGTTAGTAGGGACAAACCCCCGACCCTTGTTAAGCAATGTCTCTTGGGGAGTTGTCAATTGGATATCCGAGAGGTTAATCACTAGATTCCCTCCAGGCTGGTGCCCGGTGAGGGGTCCCGTGCCAAGATGCTGGTCACCCTCTGATTGAGGTGTTCCCACTGGACCCCCAGTGTCACTCTTTGCTTTCCCCTGCTTCTGCCTCAAAAAGGGGGGCTTGTCGTCTGTGGAAAGTGTTGGTTGTTGTTGGAACCCTGCATCATTGGGTATGGTTGGTATATCTGCGCCCACCCAAATCCTTGTTCTGGTACATTGGGTTGTAGTTAAATCCAGGGCCTTGATGCTGTCCTGTGCCTCTTCCCCTTCTTCTTGGTCTGTTGTCGAACTTACTGCCATCACTGTTTGAACTCAACAATTCAGAACTTCTACGTCCTCCCTGTTGCCCTTTCTTTGCCCCTTCCATCTTTTTTTTTTACATATTCATCTATAGTGTATTGATTAATCTTGTCTTTTTAGAACTTCAAGTCCTTCTGTAACTTAGAGATTGTGAGTTACATAAGGTTTTCCTTATACTCTCCAATTTCCTTGCTAGTCTCCTCAAGTTTCTTTTCATATGTGTAAACAAAAATGGGGGGAGATAGATGTAGATGTTAGGTTAATCCTCCATGCCATGGGTACTCACAAAGTTTCTCGCGGGGGCCAAATTTACAGTGTGGTTTGTGGCAGAGGGCCGTACCACTGGGGGAAGGGACAGTGGGGGAGGGTGCTGGGCTAGAGCAAAAAAAAAAACTGTGACTACGAGTTTAAACACAGGCCCCTGCAGCGGACACCTTAGTCCACTGAGCCACCAGACCCGGCATACACACATCTTTCTCTCTCTCTCTCTCTCTCTCTCTCTCTCTCTCTCTCTCTCTCTCTCTCTCTCTGTCGCCCTCCCTCTCTCTATCTCTCCCTCCCTCTCATTGTCTCCCTCCCTCTCTCTCTCTCTCTCTCGATATCCCTCTCTCTCTATATCTATCTCTCTCTCTCTCTCCCTCTCTCTCCCTCCCTGTCTCCCTTCCTCTCTCCCTCCCTCTCTCTCTCTCTCTCTGTCTCCCTCTGACTATCTCACTCTGTCTGTCTCTCTCTCACTCCGTCTCTCTCTCTCTCTGTATACCTTTCTCTGTCTCCCTCTGTCTCCCTCCCTCTCTCTGCCTCTGTTGCCCTCCTCCCCCTGTCTGTCTCCCTCGGTCTGCCTCCCTCCTTCTGTTTGTCTCCCTCTGTCTGGTTCCCTCTGTCTGTCGCCCTCTGTCTCCCTCTGGATCCCTATCTCTATCTCTCTCCCTATGTCTCCCTCCCTCTATTTCCCTCCCTCTATCTCCCTCCCTCTCTCCCTCTGTCTCCCGCTGTCTGTCTCCCCCTGTCTCCCTCTGTCTGTCTCCCTCCCTCTTGCACTCTGTCTCCTGCTCCCTCTGTCTCCCTTCCTCTGTCTTCCTACCTCTGTCTATCTCCCCCTCCCTCCCTCTGTCTCCCTCTCTCTCTGTATCTGTCTCCATCCCTCTGTCGCCCACTGTCTCCCTCCCTCTCCCTTCCTCTCTCTCTCTCCCTCTGTCTCCCTCCGTCTCCATCTCCATCTCCCTCTCTGTCTCTCTGCCTCTCGGTCTCTGTCTGTCTCAGTCTCTGCCTCTATCTGTCCCTGTCTGTCCCTGTCTCTGGCTATCCTTGTCTGGCTGTGTCTCCCTCCCTCTGTCTCCCTCTCCGTCTCTGTCTGTCTCTGCCTCTGTCTGCTCCTGTCCCTGTCTCTGCCTCTATCTGTCTCTGTCTATCTCTGTCTCTATCTCTGTTTGTCTCTGTCTCCCTCCCTCTCTTTCTCTCCGTCTCCCTTCGTCTTTGTATCCCTCCCTCTCTCTCTCTGTCTTTCTCTCCCTCTCTCTCTCTGTCTCCCTCTGTCTCACTCAGTCTGTCTGTCTCCCTCTCTCTCTGTCTCCCTCCCTCTCGCTCCCTCTGTCTCCCTCTGTCTGTCTCCTTCTGTCTCCCTCCATCTGTCCGTCTCCCTCTGTCTCTCTCTATCTTTCTCGCTCCCTCCGTCTCGCTCCCTCTGTATCCCTCCCTCTCTCGCCCTCCTCCCTCTGTCTGCCTCCATCTGGCTGTCTCCCTCTGTCTCCCTCTCTCTGCCTCCCTCTGTCTCCCTCGCTCTGTCTACCTCTTTCTCCGCCCCTCTGTCTCTCTCCCTTTGTCTAACTCTGTCTCCCTCTCTCCCTCTCCCTCCCTCTGTCTGTCTCTGTCTGTCTCCCTCTGTCTGTCTCCCTCTGTCTGTCTCCCTCTATCTGTCTCCTCCCTCTGTCTGTCTCCCTCCCTCTGTCGCCCCCTCCCTCTGTCTATCTCCCTCTGTCTGTCGCCCTCTGTCTCCCTCCCTCTGTCTGTCTCCCTCGCTCTGTCTACCTCTTTCTCCGCCCCTCTGTCTCTCTCTCTTTGTCTAACTCTGTCTCCCTCTCTCTCCCTCTCTCTGTTTCTCTCTCCCTCCATCTGTCTCCCACGGACTCCGTCCCTCTGTCTTCCTCTGTCTCCCTCCCTCTGTCTCCCTCTCGCTCTGTCTCTCTCTCTCTCTGTCTCCCTCAGTCTCTGTCTCCCTCTGTTTCCCCCTCTCTCTGTCTCCCTCCCTCCCTCTCCCTCCCTCTCCCTCCCTCTGTCTGTCTCCCTCTGTCTGTCTCCCTCTGTCTGTCTCCCTCTATCTGTCTCCTCCCTCTGTCTGTCTCCCTCCCTCTGTCGCCCCCTCCCTCTGTCTATCTCCCTCTGTCTGTTGCCCTCTGTCTCCCTCCCTCTGTCTGTCTCCCTCCCTCTGTCTCCCTCCCTCTGTCTCCTTCCCTCTTTCTCCCTCCCTCTCTCTATCCCACTGTCTCCTTCTGTCTGTCTCCCTCTGTGTCTCCCTCTCTCTCTGTCTCTCTCTCTGTCAGTCTCCCTCTCTGTCAGTCTCCCTCTCTCTCTGTGTCTCCCTCTGTCTGTCTCTGTCTCTGTCTCCCTCTCTATGTCTCCCTCCTCTGTCTCCCTCCCTGTCTCCCTCCCTCTGTTCCCTCCCTCTGTTTCCCTCCAACTGTCTCCCTCCCTCTGTCTCCCTCTGTCTCCATCCCTCTGTCTGTCTCCCTCTGTCTGTCACCCTCTGTCTGTCTCCCTCTGTCACCTCACCCCAGCTTCCAGGGCACACACACAGCCGCACCCGAGTACTTCAAGGTCTTTAAAAGACCATTTACTTGTTGATGAAGCTTTGTTGTGAATCGCCCGGCCCCATTGAGCATAGTGTCCCAGAGTCCATGCTGCTGCAGCGGTGTCTGTGACACTCTTTAAATGTTTTTAAAAAAAACACAGGTACAATGTATGTAAGGTCCGCAGGCCACGAAGGAAGACTTGTCGGGCCGCTGGCAAGTCACTGGCCATACTATTAGTACCCGTGCTCCAGACTGTGTATAGTTATTAACAAATCTGTAAATGACAGATCAGCGAACCTAACCAAATGGAAGGGCTTCCGCTAAATATGTAAAATAATGCCCCAAAACTAAGAAGAGAAAATTCTCTTCTTGAGTCCCCTCACTCACCAATGGTTGCCCCTCGGTGACATGCTTCATCATTGGGGCCATCCCAGATAGCTACTGTCTGGGATGTGGTGCAACTTGCGGAACTACGTAGGAACACATTTTGTCAATCCAGTGGGGTATGTAGGTAGACCAAGAGGGCTCAATTAAATGTATGCCACAGCCGTAGCATTGTAGAATCCCTTTGTGGATTAACAGGTCATTGTACCCGATCAAGCTGACTGACGCTTCTTTTTCTGAATCTACACGCGGAGCGCTGTCCTGCTTTTCTAATATTCTGCCGAGAGAAACTCCCAGTGCATTGTCACTGTTAATCCACAAAGGGATTCTACAACGCTACGGCTGTGGCGAAAAATTAATTGAGCCCCTCTGGCCTACCTACATACCCCATTGGATTGACAGCCTGTCCTCACATTGAGTACCCGGTCGAATCCTCATGTGAGTAACTTCTTTTCCTCTATTCTTCAAGTGTGACACATCATTTTCACAAGGCTGCGCAATCATAAATTCAGATGTCCCTTCATCAATAGTCCTGAAAAGACCCCACATTGTTTTTAGGGTCGAAACGCCGTCCACAAACAGAAGAAGCAAACCATTCTCCCAGCACATATCATTGTATATAGCTGCTGTTCACATGGAATTATTTTGATAAAGGTCGACTTGTACAAGCTGTGGAAACCTTGTATATAATATTCACATTGTCACATAGGTTTAGGTTCCCTTTGTCACTTGGGACACTATGCACAAATGTTGTTTTCATGTTTTATGTTTACTCCTAACTTTATTGTTTAAAAAATCCATAAAATATACTACACTGGAATCGGTGTGTTAGTGGTTCCTTTCCGCTCTGCCATTATCTAACCTTCTATATTACGATTGTGCTTATGTATCATAACCTCATTGTATATCATTCCACAGGGACCACTGTTTTTCCAATATAACATCTATTCCAGGGCCCATTTTACAATAATAACAGAATAATAATTTTTATTCTCATGCCCGTCTTGCCTTTCTGGTCTGCCTCCCCATCAGAATGCATTACTTTGTTGTTGGCATGTGTAATGACGTTCATATCACGCATCCTGTGATACGTAGGTCAGCGCTCTAGCTGTCTCTTCCTCACACTACGGGGCGCATGACGTTAGACGCAGCCCCCACTTGACGGTATTGCCTTTCAAAAGACACTGGTCCTCCACGAGTCTGTGTATCTTCACATAACCCGGAGAGAACAACAAGGTGGCGAGGAACCACCCTTGAAGAAGTAAGGAGCATTGGGGGTCTATAATCCTTTGATACATTGGGAGTTGAGTGTATTTGCAAGAGGCTTGGGTTTACGAGCTGTTAATCAGGCTTCCGCTTATAAGGCAGCATTTACTTTGTACTGCTGAGTTTTGGCACCACTGATTATTGACATCATTTTGGATAGTGGTGCCCCAGAATTACATTTACCCTGGGGGCCTAAATACTTACTTGACAACCATTTTTCCTCACAGAGTGTGACTACAGGGGGTTGCCCTCTTCTCCATTGCCAGTTCTAGTGCTCAACATAAGGAACTCGGTAAGGTGTGCCGTGTAAAGGGACATATTTGACCAAGGGGGACCACACTTACTTATGTACCTAAAACTATGAGTACAATGTGGGACACGGTGCCTCCACATTTTGTCATGTACGGATGTGTTCCTTTTTCAGCATGATGATTTTAGGCTCGTCATATTTTGAACGTATGTCACTCACAATTTGTGATTATGAAAGATACGATAGAGAGGGTCTTTGTTTGGCCTTTGTTTAGGGTGTGTTATTTGCGAATTTAGAAACACCCTAGTCGCACCGAATGGGTTGTTTTTATATAGTTTAGCACTATGAGCTCACATCTTTCACTTTATTGTGTGCATATATTGTTTCAGCGCTGTATAGATTGCTTTTACTATTTTTTCTTTCCGTTACAGTAACCATCTGATTAGTAGTGAAATTTAACGCTCCAGACTTACAGGTGGAGTAATACCTAGTACAGTGTGTATACTAGAGGGGATTTTTTAATTAGAAGTAGCATAGGGATCTTGTTTGTCCTTGCGAATGCCGGTTAAATAATCTGACCACGGCAGAAACATGGTGACCTCTATGCAGAACAGAGGGGTGGTGAGTTCATAATCCACTCACACCACCACCATCCAAGGGGACTTGAATATCCCTTTTTTATATCTGACTAGGGAATCCAGGAATAAAACTATTATGATAATATCTCATAGTCAGTTTTAAATTCACTGTCTGACTTTACCTTCGTAGGATCTTCTTCTCTCCTCTTCTTTCCCTTTTTCTATTTGTTTGCAGTGTCTACCCCTCCCTATTGCTCCATCTCTAGCGTTGGTTTGCGCAGATGCGTTCAGTAGCAGCCCTATGATGAAGCATGCCACAACTTGTTGTGGGTGAGGGTAGTTTTAATAACATGTGTGTGCTCCTTTTGCAACTTTATAGTGTACTCGTAAAAAATGTTTGAGACTGATATTCGCCCTACCTTCTTTTGTGTATATATATTGTGTTTGAGGAGGATGAGGTAAGGTTGAATCCTTCTCCCCCTCTTTTCTGTGAGTACTAAACAATTAAATAACACACCTTTTAAAAATCTTCTTAGATGTCACTGAGCCAAACTCTTATAAAAGCAGAGTGCCGCAGACAACCTCCCCGCCCCGCCTGACACTAAATTGATGGACCATTTGGACAGCCCGAACTGTAACTCCTGCCCCACTATCACACCGGGGGCTGAAACAGACGCAAGGGAACAGCGTCTGGAATTGCCAACGTATTCCAACAGCTCCTCTCTCTTGACCTTAAAAAGGCCGGACCAATCAGGACTGCGCCCTGGGTGCATGGGTCCCAGCTGCGGGCGAATCCCGAAAAAGTCACAGGTAAGCCGCTACCTGTCACTAGACCCACCTCCGTCCCCGAAACCATTTTCTAGGTGTTTCACAATCATATCGGAATCTCTTAACTCCCCAACACTACCCACCTTATTTCTCGGAGAGACCGTAGCTCCTATCAACTAGCGCCCCCACCCACATCCTCTACCCCTCCACCCTCTCTGCCCCCAGCCACCTCTGCCACCCCATCCACCTACAGTAATGAGCTGACCCAAGCTACCCCACTCCCTTCGCCCATGACCACCCCATGATCGATGCCCCTATTTCCTCCTTCTCCTCACACATAGAACGACCTGCCACTGTTATCTCCATGCCCACTCCCTATCACCCATGTCCCCCAAGATCGCATCCTGTCTACATAAAACCCCACTCATATAGAATGATCTCTCGGTTAAACACCCAGCCCAAAGTCACTCCAGCCACGTCCACTGGGCTAGCAGATTTACCCAGCTCCACAATGATCACTCACTCGGACACAATGCCTTCCACCACGACAACCAACTCTAACCCCCTCTCCTCTCCCCTCATAAAACGACATGGGCCAAACTCCTTCTCCATCACCCCGCCCTCTAGCCTCACACCTAATGCAAAAAAATCCCTCAAACACAAACTGATCAGGCAATTCCCCGAATCCCTCTTTGCAGGCATCTATCACTGTTCCTGGAAGGGTCAAATAAAAATGGACCTCATCTTCCACACAGTTAGACCAGGCTATTGGATCTCCACCCTGAGAGAAAAACGCCAAGTCACCAAAACTACTAAGACGACCCATAGCTGCAAGCTCTCATTCTACTCCCCTAATCACCTGCCCCACTACGGGTTCACATCGTGACCATATACTCCAACGGAACAGCCTTGATCCAAGCCAACAACGCCAATCTTGAGGCTTTTGATCTTCTATTCCCCTCTCTACACTCTAACTCTGTTGCGCTTGACGCCCATCAGGGCCACCAGCCCCTAACACTGAAAACCCTCCTGACACCACCCCCTGGGAACACAGGCACCCCTGTGCAACCCTTAACCCTCCCCAATCCCCCCGAAACTAAAGACACGGCTTCTCCAACCGCCCCAGCTCATCCTCCAGAACTACCCCCGATAGTGAACACCCCACAAGCAGCACTAGCTGATCGCAAGACTAGCCATAAGTCCTCCAAGCCCCGATCTCTACTGCCTCTCAAGAATAACTGACCACCACAACCTATACACCCCCTCCCTCCTCCCCAGAACACCACCCAATCAGACACCACAACCCAATCAGACAACCTAATTAACACCAAAAGACAACACAATTCTATCACCTCTCCCTGCCAAAGAGACACCACCCCAAAGCAACACCCCCCCCACTCAGAAAGAGACACAGTGCCACCTCACCCGCATCGAAAACCAAATCGACATTATAATACAAGGCATGAATCTTATCCTTACCAACCTCTCAACACTACACAACCTTCCCCTAAGCACCCACTCCACCACATTCTCCACCTCCAACACACA
The DNA here is from genome assembly GCF_964261635.1 of Lissotriton helveticus. NCBI lineage: Eukaryota > Metazoa > Chordata > Amphibia > Caudata > Salamandridae > Lissotriton > Lissotriton helveticus. The sequence goes on from NC_136065.1 coordinate 532,757,052, forward strand.
CCTTAGACCAACTATACCATCGCCCTCGAGGAACCCACCCTGCCCCTCCTCCTCCCCCTCACTCTATCCATCACTCCCCTCCCTTTCCCAGGCAAAAATACCAAATAGAGCGACGAAAGCCATGTCCTTGGTAGAAGCGCGCAAGCTGGCCTCATCTTACACAACCCCTCCCACCCACCTCCCACTATCCAATATCCAGGTAATCACCGGTTTCAGAAATGACCTCGCCCTCCCAAAACCCCCCCGACCCCCAGCCTCCCTCATTACCATCCCGACCGAACCAAGAATAAAAGAGTCCCCCCGTACCAACTGCATGCTCATAAATTGCAGATCTGCCACAAAACACTCTACAGAGCTGGCAGAATCCATTCTCAACCATAACATAGACGTAGCCTTCATAACTGAAACCTGGCTAAATGACTCCTCCACGCCTATCCTAGATATGCTCGTTCCTCCGGGCTTCGCCATCATCAATAAAGATAGAAAGGACCAAAAAAAATGAGGAGGTGTGGCAATCATCCACAACAACAGCCTATCAGTGGTTGAAACCGATACCTTTAAATACAACTCCTTTGAATGCCTCACTGCCAACATCAAAACCACCAACAACAATGTATTACAATGCCACCTACTATACCATCGCCCTGGTAAAACCGCCACGTTCACAGAACAACTGTCAGACCTGATCGCTCATTGCTCGCTCCGAGAGACCAACAACCTCATTCTAGGCGATCTCAACCTTCACTGGAACGATGTGAACAGTGCTACAATACAATCCCTAAATGAGCTACTACTTTCCAACAACCTTACCCAACACTGCTCTAAAGAGACCTACAACAAGGGGGCAATCTTGGACGCCATCATCACCCAACATGATGCAATCACTATAGACCACATCCTTCCGGTAGATTGGTCAGATCACCACCTAATCCTATTCCACTTCGCCCAACCGATCCTGTGCCATCCACCCATCACTGTCCCCCCTACATGGTCTAGGAACCTATCGCAGATCAACACAGTTGAACTAGAAGAAAGAATAGCCTCCACCCTGCCAATCTGCTCGGACGGCCTCTATACTATTGAACTCACCTCACACTACAACACAACCATGTCCGCCATCCTAGACCAATTAGCACCCCTGAAACAGAAAAAACCTAGGAACATCCTTTCCAGAACCTGGTTTAACAAGGACATCAATGAGGAAAGAAGACATCTTAGAGCCACAGAACATCATTGGAGAAAGAACCCCTCCTTCAGCCGCTGTGAGGAACTCAGAGCAGCAAGAAGAAGGTACAAAAAGCACATCAATAGCGAAAAAACAAACATCTTCTGTACTGCGCTGGATAAGGCAAAAAACAGACCAAGAAAACTCTTTGACATCATCAAAAAACAAACTTCCAAGCCATCTACTATCCATGTCCAACCCTCCAAAACCCTTTGTGATAACTTCGCCAACTTCCTTAACGAAAAAATCTCCAAGATCAAACTCTCCCTTGACATCAACCTTTACCCTCCTCGCGATAATGACCTCACAGCTACCAAAACCACCGTTAGAGGTCGTCCCACATTCACCTGGTCCTCCTTCGACCACATCCACGAAGCCGAGATCCTTAATCTAATCTCCTCTTCCAAACCCTCATCGCACAACCTTGATCCCATTCCCTCACAAATGGCCAAAGATCTGAAACTCACCCTTGCTCCACTCTGGTGTGAAATCATAAACAGCTCACTAAAAACTGGCATCATACCAGACTGCCTCAAAGTCGGCCAAGTTTGACCTCTTCTGAAGAAACCAGGCTTAGACACCAACGACCTGAATAACTTCAGACCAGTCTCCAGTCTTCCCTTTCTAGTCAAAATCCTAGAAAAATGTGTGCTCCGCCAACTAAACAACCAGATCGAAAACATTAATCTACTAGACCATCACCAATCAGGATTCAGAAAAGGCTATAGACCCGAAACTGCAATCCTCAACATAGTAGATGACATCCGCAACTCCCTTGATTCAGATAGTTGTTGCCTACTCATCCTCCTAGACCTGTCAGCAGCCTTTGACACGGTAGACCACAGGCTGCTCATCAAGTCCCTCAAAGAACGTGTAGGTGCGGATGATGTGGTCCTTCAATGGTTCTCCTCCTTCTTCCAGAATCGCTTCCAAAGAGTTAAAATCAAATCCTTCGCATCCGACCCTCTCCCCGTGACAAGAGGTGTCTTTCAAGGATCCGTTCTCTCGCCTCAACTGTTCAACATATATATGGTAACCCTCACCACCATACTGAAAAAAGCTAACATCCCTTTCCATCTCTATGCAGATGACACCCAGATCTACCTGGAAACCTCCTCCTTTAATGACATTCTAAGGCTCAACAACACTCTCAGAGAAGTCCAACACTGGTTAGCAATGAACCACCTCAAACTCAATCAAGGAAAAACTGAGATCCTCCTCATCTCTAACAAGGAGGAGAACCCGCAAATCATTGAATGGGTGAAAGCAATCAATGCCCTCAATGGGAATCTCACCCTGACTAACTTGTTAAAATCACTTGGAATCACCCTTGAACACAAACTATCAATGACGAACCACATCAAGAACTCCGCTAAGAGCTCCTTCCTCAATTTTAAGTTTCTCAATAAAACCAAACCGCACATTCCGCAGAGAGATCTCAAACAAGCCACCCAATCATTGGTGCGGTCTAGACTGGACTATGGGAACGCAACCCTCTCCGGAACAGCTCTCTCCTATCTAGCGCCACTCAAAACTACCCTCAATGCGGCTGCCAGAATGGTATCTGGTGCAAAGAAATTCGACCACATATCGCCCGCACTCAGAGATCTAAAATGGCTCCCAGTGGAAATGCGCGCTAGTTTCAGAACTGCCTGCCTTACACATAAAGCCCTTCACACTGGGAAACCAGAATACCTAGCCGCTAAGCTTAAGAAAGCTGGTCAGTCCAGAAATCTCAGAAGTTCAAAGTCCCTCCTACTCATCCCCCTGAAAACGCGTAAACAAAAAACTGCAGCCCGCTCTTTTGCAGGCAACGCTCCTAAAATCTGGAACTCCATCTATGTGGACATCAGAACTACCCCCTCCTTTCCAGAATTCAAGTGCCGACTAAAAATCTTCTACCTCAACCGTGCATTCCCAAACTCAATTACATAACTAACACGCCTGTCCTGGCTCAAAGAAGTTCAATAACAACTTTGATCTTGCATCGAGAATACTATGAATCGAAAATGTCTCTGGATTGCTCCACCTCAACAGCACACCCTGAAACTTTGACCGCACTACCTCAAAGTCGCACCTTAGCCGCTACATAATTTCTAACCTCCGAACATGTATGACTCTATTTTGCTTTATTGTTATGTACTTGTCTTCTCTCCATCCTCTGTAAAGCGCTCCGATACCCTCGGGTCTGGCCAGCGCTATAGAAAACTTCTAAATAAATAAATAAGTGTTACATGATACTCCTGTGTTTTACAACTTCTTTGGGACAAAGACTAAAAAAATACAATCTACCTTCTGGGATCCTCAGTTAAAAGCCATTTTCAAAGTCAGTGGCCCTCCTAAAACTCACGTTTCTATGCACACATTTACTCATTTAAACCAACAGCTATTCTTCTGAGCCACTGAGAAAATGAAAAAAATTCAGTCTTTCCATGGCTCCATGCCTGACACCATATATTACTTTAGCACCTGACATCAGAAGATCAATCAGCAAGACATAGCAGTGGTAAAACATAGTAACATCCAACACATGTTGTGCAGATAGGGCGTACCATTAAAACATCTTATACATGATATTGAGCTAAAAAAAGAGTTCGAGTCCTGTGTCAGATGAACTATTGCAACACAATCTGATGAAGCATGCAATTGAAGGGCATGCAAAATCTTAAAAGCATGCAAAACCAAGCAGTTTAACTCCTTACCAACCAAAATAAACTTTGCCCATCCTGTAGAAAGCCATTTTGAAGTTGGTAAGGTTCTGATTCTTAAAATCAAAGCCTTCTTACCACAAAATGGCTTTTCTTAATTCTCCAAACCCAACTACTGATTAGGTAAAGGATCACTGAATCTTAACAAATAAATAATTGAGTTGGGAATAAATAAATATTCGGTAATTGGAAGGGACGTGTTAAGGATGACCATTCCAGATACTGAAAATTTATGCTATGTATTAATGTTTTGCGTTTGAAGTCCGGTCGCAAAACATTAACATTTTACAAACTGCTTGAAAGAGGTAGGAAGCGTTCGCAAATAGGAAGGGATCCCCTGGGGACCCCTTCCGCTTTGTGATTGTTCACATAACCATATTTTATGAGGCAGCAGTGGACCATAACACCACTACCTGCCCATACAAAAAGTTTTGTGTCATTTTGTTTTTATGCACATCCCATTTTGTTTAAGGAAAATGAGCTGCATCTAAAAAAATAAGTTATTTTATTTAAAAGCAATCACAGGCATCAGGCCACCATGCCTGTGAATGTGTTATACGGTTCCCACTTAAAAAGGTAGGAACATATATTAGGACAATAGGACTTGACTTCAGACTACAGGAAAAGTTCATCTACACTGTCAGAGACTGTTCCTGACTAGCTCACAGTGCCTCACTTGAACTCCTAAACTTTCTGAGCTGGCAGGTGATATTTGTACCTTGAACATGACACTCTGATCCACATGAAAATCGGGGAAACAGGTCATACTCCTTTTGTTATTTAGTTTCATGCCCATGGTAAACACAAGGAAAGATATGAATTATGTTTTAACACATTTATTGAAACAATCGTAATCTTGCATTGAAAGAATTTGCTGTGATTAGAAGGCAGATAAAACAAAGCTATGTACTCAGCATTATAAACATGGTGAAAAGAATAAGCAATCCAACCATGGCAGTCTGATTTCTATGTATATATGTTTCTATTTATCACTACCCCTAATCTGAGAGCATACTGAGCGATCTCCTATGTTAGCAGTGCCCCATACATGGATAACTTGACCAAGGAATTGGCCTAGTGTGGAATTTGCCATCCCTCTCCACAGGATAGAAGATCATCATACGCAAAGCTGCATATCGAACTATTGCAACACAATCTGATGCAGCACACAATTGAAGGGCATGCAAAAGCAGTCGTTCCAGGGCTATCATGGCTGGAGTGCCCCTCTGACCCATAAATGGACAGTGCACAGTTTATGTAATAAAAACAATGTGTTAGAAGTACATCTATGATGCTATGATGTGTCTAGATGTTAGAACCTGTTCCCTAATGGGCAAGGCAAAAACTAGTATAACTTGTTTTCTTCTTAGCCTTAAACGAAGAGTACAGACAATGTAGCAGAAAAGGCTTTCTAAAAACAAACAACACGTGCAGCGTCTTCTCAGAAAATAATATTGTGCACGTTGAAATTAATTAAAAAAATTGTTTTAATTAAGTCAACCTAAAACAGGTAAATTGTGAAATAAAAATGGAGAACTAAAGTGGGCCCAAAAAGTCCTTACTGCACTCTTCCTTTGGACGTGAGCTTTTTGTAAAAAGGTCACATATAAACAACTATCATGTGTCCAACCAAAACCATTATTTAATAAAGAATGCACTGAAGCTATAAAAGACCCCCGCTCCCTCTGTCCAGCAAAGAGCCTTGGTCTTGTGTTTACCTGACGCCCTCCGAAGTGACACGCGGCTGGGTTGCTAAACCCGCGTGAGCCGGCCGGAGTCCAGAAGAAGCTTGTCGCACCCTCCGAGACGGCGGACAGTGCTGCATTGCTGTCTGCGACTTTCTGTTCTGACCTGAGGAGCGGCAGTGTGACAATTTTGCCCGGAGCGGAGCTGAGGGGAACGTATGCTCCGGGACCGCAGCTCTCCCGCAGCTGCAATTTTGATATGCGGTGAGTGCGCAGTGGTGTGGTTTCCCCAGCGTTCATCTAGAGATCGTGTGGGGTCTGTCGGACGACCCGTTCTGCTGGGTGTGGTGTTTGGGGGTCCTGATGAGGCATGAGGAGTGAGTGATTTCTGCTGTCATAGCCGTCTCAGCCAGCACTGTTGCCTCTCCATTGATTTTCGCTAGGCAGGATCTGTATTGCCCTGAGTTTGTCCCATAGCCTGGAGTTGTCACGCTGTGGATACTGACCTCCCCAGACTCACCCCGTTGCTGAGTGTTTCAGCTGACCCAGGGACTCTACCTACGGCTTATTGACTCGGGGCTGCCTGCTTGTGCATTGCCACGATAGTTGGATGTTGGTTGTTGGGGATCTTCTGCCACATGAGAGCCTTCGCAAGTACGCCTGTGAGTGAGGGGATGACTGCATGTGCTGGACACCCGTCCACGTGTGGAGCGCTGCAAAACCAATTTGATTGATGCACCCCATTTTGTCCTATCCTGGAGTCTTTGCTACAAAATATACTGCGACCCCAAGGAAGGGACAATCACCGCTGCTGAGACCCTAGACTTGCTGCTCACGCCTCCACCCCCACCGCCACTGCCGCCTCTGAGACGCGATTCCGCCTCCTATGAGGAGGGGACTGCCAGAGTGCTGGACTTCAATTCATCACCACCCCCTTTTGTATGGCCATGTCTGAACTGTGGTGGCAGATTGGGCTAAAGAACGGTGATGGATTAAACTCAGATCTGTTGACTGGGTGTGAGTGTTTGATTGGTTCAGATGCTCTGTCCATCACCACCCCCTTTTGTACCACTTTGTTTGCCATAAGTTAGCAGGGTATGCTCAGACGTGAGTCCCTTGCTCACTTTCCCACTGGATTCAAGCACTGGATTCAAGCAAGCCAGACTAAAGACGGCTGAAATGCCAGAAACCGGTCCTCGGAAGCTTGTTTCCAGTCCAAGGAAGGCATGGCTTGGCAGTTCGGGCTGGACTGTTCCCATGAGGCACAGGGTCAGACTGATTTGCATATGGCCATGTCTGAAATGGGGTGGCAGAGTGGTCTAAGGAACGATGATGGATTAAACCCAGATCTGTTGACTCGGTGTGAGTGTTTGATTGGTTCTGATGCTCCGTTCATCACCACCCCTTTTGTACCACTTTGTTCGCCATAAGTTGGCAGGGTATGCTCAGACGTGAGTCCCTTGCTCACTTTGACACTGGATTCAAGCAAGCCGGGCTGAAGACGGCTGAAATGCCAGAAAACGGTCCTCGGAAGCTTGTTTCCGATCCAGTGAAGGCATGGCTTGGCAGTTCGGGCTGGACTGTTCCCATGAGGCACAGGATCAGACTAATTTGCATATGGCCATGTCTGAACTGGGGTGGCAGAGTGGGCTAAAGAACAGTGATGGATTAAACGCAGATCTGTTGACTGGGTGTTAGTGTTTGATTGGTTCTGATGCTCCATCCATCACCACCCCCTTTTGCACCACTTTGTTTTCCATAAGTTGGCAGGGTATCCTCAGACAAGAGACCCTTGCTCACTTTGCCGCTGGATTCAAGCAAGCCGGCTAAAGCCGGCTGAAATGCCAGAAACCGGTCCTCGGAAACTTGTTTCCGCTCGTGGGAAGGCATGGCTTGGCAGTTCGGGCTGGACTGTTCCCATGAGGCACAGGGTCAGGCTTATTTGCATATGGCCATGTCTGAAATGGGGTGGCAGAGTGGGCTAAAGAACGATGATGGATTAAACCCAGATCTGTTGACTGGGTGTGAGTGTTTGATTGGTTCTGATGCTCCGTTCATCACCACCCCTTTTGTACCACTTTGTTCGCCATAAGTTGGCCGGGTATGCACAGTCGTGAGTCCCTTGCTCACTTTGCCACTGGATTCAAGCAAGCCGGGCTGAAGACGGCTGAAATGCCAGAAAACGGTCCTCGGAAGCTTGTTTCCGATCCAGTGAAGGCATGGCTTGGCAGTTCGGGCTGGACTGTTCCCATGAGGCACAGGATCAGACTAATTTGCATATGGCCATGTCTGAACTGGGGTGGCAGAGTGGGCTAAAGAACGGTGATGGATTAAACGCAGATCTGTTGACTGGGTGTGAGTGTTTGATTGGTTCAAATGCTCCGTCCATCACCACCCCCTTTTGTACCTCTTTGTTCGCCATAAGTTGGCAGGGTATGCTCAGACGTGAGTCCCTTGCTCACTTTGCCACTGGATTCAAGCAAGCCGGGCTGAAAATGGCTGAAATGCCAGAAACCGGTCCTCGGAAGCTTGTTTCCGGTCGTGGGAAGGCATGGCTTGGCAATTCGGGCTGGACTGTTCCCATGAGGCACAGGGTCAGACTGATTTGTATATGGCCATGTCTGAACTGGGGTGGCAGAGTGGGCTAAAGAACGGTGATGGATTAAACCCAGATCTGTTGACTGCGTGTGAGTGTTTGATTGGTTCTGCTGCTCCGTCCATCACCACCCCCTTTTGTACCACTTTGTTCACCATAAGTTGGCAGGGTATGTTCAGACGTGAGTCCCTTGCTGACTTTGCCACTGGATTCAAACAAGCCGGGCTGAAGACGGCTGAAATGCCAGAAACCGGTCCTCGGAAGCCTGTTTCCGGTCCAAGGAAGGCATGGCTTGGCAGTTCGGGCTGGACTGTTCCCATGAGGCACAGGGTCAGACTGATTTGCATATGGCCATGTCTGAACTGGGGTGGCAGAGTGGGCTAAAGAACGGTGATATATTAAACCAAGATCTGTTGACTGGGTGTGAGTGTTTGATTGGTTCAGATGCTCCGTCCATCACCACCCCCTTTTGTACCACTTTGTTTGCCATAAGTTTGCAGGGTATGCCCAGACGTGAGTCCCTTGCTCACTTTGCCACTGAATTCAAGCAAGCCAGGCTGAAGACGGCTGAAATGCCAGAAACCGGTCCTCGAAGCTTGTTTCCGGTCCAGGGAAGGCATGGCTTGGCAGTTCAGGCTGGACTGTTCCCATGAGGCACAGGGTCAGACTGATTTGCATATGGCCATGTCTGAACTGGGGTGGCAGAGTGGGCTAAAGAACGGTGAAGGATTAAACCCAGATCGGTTGACTGGGTGTGAGTGTTTGATTGGTTCAGATGCTCCGTCCATCACCACCCCCTTTTGTACCACTTTGTTTGCCATAAGTTTGCAGGGTATGCCCAGACGTGAGTCCCTTGCTCACTTTGCCACTGAATTCAAGCAAGCCAGGCTGAAGACGGCTGAAATGCCAGAAACCGGTCCTCGAAGCTTGTTTCCGGTCCAGGGAAGGCATGGCTTGACAGTTCAGGCTGGACTTTTCCCATGAGGCACAGGGTCAGACTGATTTGCATATGGCCATGTCTGAACTGGGGTGGCAGAGTGGGCTAAAGAACGGTGAAGGATTAAACCCAGATCGGTTGACTGGGTGTGAGTGTTTGATTGGTTCAGATGCTCCGTCCATCACCACCCCCTTTTGCACCACTTTGTTCGCCATAAGTTGGCAGGGTACGCTCAGACGTGAGTCCCTTGCACACTTTGCCACTGGATTCAAGCAAGCCGGATGAAGACGGCTGAAATGCCAGAAACCGGTCCTCGGAAGCTTGTTTCCGGTCCAGGGAAGGCATGGCATGGCTTGGCAGTTCGGGCTGGACTGTTCCCATGAGGTACAGGGTCAGACTGATTTGCATATGGCCATGTCTCAACTGGGGTGGCAGAGCGGGATAAAGAACGGTGATGAATTAAAAACCCAGATATGTTGACTGGGTGTGAGTGTTTGATTGGTTCAGATGCTCCGTCCATCACCACCCCCTTTTGTACCACTTTGTTCACCATCAGTTGGCAAGGTATGCTCAGACGTGAGTCCCTTCCTCACTTTGCCACTGGATTCAAGCAAGCCGGGCTGAAGGCAGCTGAAATGCCAGAAACCGGTCCTCGGAAGCGTGTTTCTGGTCCAGGGAAGGCATGGCTTGGAAGTTTTGGCTGGACTGTTCCCATGAGGCACAGGGTCAGACTGATTTGCATATGGCCATGTCTGAACTGCGGTGGCAGAGTGGGCTAAAGAACGGTGATGGATTAAACCCAGATCTGTTGACTGGGTGTGAGTGTTTGATTGGTTCAGAAGCTCCGTCCATCACCACCCCCTTTTGTACCACTTTGTTCGCCATAAGTTGGCAGGGTATGCTCAAAAGTGAGTCCCTTGCTCACTTTGCCACTGGATTCAAGCAAGCCGGGCTGAAGACGGCTGAAATGCCAGAACCTGGTCCTCGGAAGCTTGTTTCCGGTCCAGGGAAGGCATGGCATGGCAGTTCGGGCTGGACTGTTCCCATGAGGTACAGGGTCAGACTGATTTGCATATGGCCATGTCTCAACTGGGGTGACAGAGCGGGATAAAGAACGGTGATGAATTAAAAACCAAGATCTGTTGACTGGGTGTGAGTGTTTGATTGGTTCAGATGCTCCGTCCATCACCACTCCCTTTTGTACCACTTTGTTCACCATCAGTTGGCAAGGTATGCTCAGACGTGAGTCCCTTCCTCACTTTGCCACTGGATTCAAGCAAGCCGGGCTGAAGACGGCTGAAATGCCAGAAACCGGTCCTCGGAAGCTTGTTTCCGGTCCAGGGAAGGCATGGCTTGGCAGTTCGGGCTGTACTGTTCCCATGAGGCACAGGGTCAGACTGATTTGCATATGGCCATGTCTGAACTGCGGTGGCAGAGTGGGCTAAAGAACGGTGATGGATTAAACCCAGATCTGTTGACTGGGTGTGAGTGTTTGATTGGTTCAGATGCTCCGTCCATCACCACCCCCTTTTGTAGGACCAGCATCCTCTCGGGGCAAGCGCACAGGGAACCTGATGCCGCAGCGCTAAGGAGGAGGCCGGACAGGGCCACCTTATTAACAATTTGTGCCTTAAATGTATATGTCCACAGTCTGTCTTAAGGGTCTAGTGTCTCCGGGGCAAGGATTCTTACTGGTACAGCTATATAGTCGGTCTTACTAGCGGACTACCCCCTGATACAGGCTATTATACTTCCCTGATCTCACTTACTTACACCAATAAAATGAACAGAAGAAAATCCCTCACAGGACAGGGAGTGGTGGGGACTCTTGATGCATTCTTGCTTCATGCAGAGTCAGCTCTCATCCATGAAATCTCTCTAACAGAGAGAAGGCGATCTCTGGAACCTAAATCTTTCCAGGAGTGGTCTGATCATATGGATGCCCCTACTGATATCGACCACCAAGAGTGCCCTTCCCCTATCAGGATAGAGAGAAGTAATATTACAGAAGCAAACAACAGTATCACGTCGAGGGTTGCAAATGCCAAACCTATAATAAACACCAGGGGTCAGAAAATAAAGATCAACCAGGGAAATAACTCCCCTACCCAATCCAGAAAAGAAAGGTGCAGGGTCAAAGTAAACTTACCCATCCAGCTCCAAAAAAAGGTCATAAAAGTAAAACCACGAGGAAGGAGTCAAAGGAGGAGGTTGAGGGGCACTCATCTGCAATTAGACCCGCTATAATAGTGCCTTCCACACGTCCCCCAATAACTTCAATAGGCACTGACAATCCAGAGTTCTGGGCAAAAAATGGAGGGCTGATTACAACCCTATTCTAACCCCTATTTCAAAAATTAAATTGCATAGAAATAAGCATAGAAAAGCGTGAGCGGCTGCAGCAGCCCATGCCGAGTCATTTAGGACCCCACACTAGCCAACCCATTGACGAACCATCCTAACTACCCCACTGTTACTGAGAACACAGAAACAATAGGAGACAAAGGGACCCTTCCCACACAAGCAGGACTCACAAGCCCTGGCCAGACGACCGCACTACAAACAGGCCAACTGGCTCCCCAAACTACGAGTCAGAATAAGGCAGGTATGTCCACTGAATCTTATAAACCGCAGGCCCTAAGTTCCGTGCAGGAACGCTTATTAAGAATCCAAAATGAGCCCTCTTCTAGGAAGATCAGGACACGATTGTTTAAGGGAATTACAAATGAGAAATGTACATCACAGAGCATCACACATACCTAGTGAACTATCTGTCTCAATTGCGTTACACCTTCCCCTAGAAGCCACCCCTTATACAATAGTGCTGGCCAATGTCCCCTTGTTTTAAGACGGCACTACGGAACATTGGTCTTCACTTAAAAACAAGGCTCTGTCAAGCTCAAGGTCTGCAATATCCTCCCCACTCTTCTCAGAATTAAAATGGTTAGACAGGTTGGTTTGATTGGCAGATCAAAGAAAGTCCTGGGGGGTCTGTGTTCTTTCTTTCTTTCTTTCGGGTCACCCAAACTAGTCCAAACAATCCTTGATAGGGCGGGAACTTGGTCAGTTGAGCAAACAGGGATCCATATTCTACCTCTGGGGTTTTTCTATAAGACTCCCAGCCATAATCGGATGCTATATGGGTTGGATGATGGTGGGGGATGGACACAACCCAGATATAACATCACATTGAACAATCGATTTGCCGCTTTAGGTAATATGGATGATAATGATTGAGTGAGGCCACTCAATGACCAGACATTCCACACTGTCTGCATTGCATCGCCCCATATGCAGGGTCTAGTAAAGATAGGTGGAGTTAGAAGTGGAGAAAGGTACAAAGCAATGGGAGTTTCTGCTCCCAATAATAATAATAATAATGCCGACCATTAATCGAAATTTATAACTCACAACAGCTGGCAAACCTACCTCACACAACCACAGAAATAAAGCATTCTAGAGTTAGGAGCGACCACTGCCCTTCAGAAAAGGAGCTCGAAAATCATAGTAATCCCACAAACCCCTCAAAATTCTATCTTGGAACGTTGCAGGTCTCCGCTCCAAAAATGATAACCCGGAGTGGGGCACCTTTATCCAAGATTTTGATATATGCCTGTTCCGGGAAACCTAGGATAGGGAGAACTCGCATAGACCGGGTTATATAACCTTTAATGTACCTGCTATATCAGGGGCGAAGGGCAGACCATCTGGGGGGCCAACCATTTGGGTTGTACAGTGAAAAAGGTGGAGAAGTCATGTAGAGATATTCTTTGTCTTATCCTGAGCTCCACCTACAGGACCAGGCTAGTGCTCATTAATATCTATTCAAGGCCAGTAGGGTACGGGCAACAGTCTCCCACACTTGATACATTACTTTCATTTGTATCCACAGTCAAAGATAATGACATAATGATTCTGGCTGGTGGTTTTAATTGTCAGTATGAACCTTTGAAGGATCTTGAGGTGGGGGACCTAAATGAGGAGGATCTGCACTGGGCCATTCCTGTGGCTAATGCTCCACCAGTCCGAATATGGACCCCTCTAGCTCTAGAGTTGAACACCCTTGTTTTGACTCATTCACTTAGGACGTGTAATGGATGCTCTAATTCTGATAGCCCGGCCAATTTCACCTATAATAGGACGGGCTCTTCTTTGATCTTAGAATACATCATGATGAATACTAAATCTTGACATTGGATGCTTAATTTTAAAATCATCCCCAGATATGACAGCGATTATAATGCCCTGACCCCAGAACTGGATTCTCCATATAGAGGGGAAGTCCACACGGGCCACCTGTTGAAAACCCCAGGCCCAATTTTGACTAGTTGCAGGAGGAGAGTAAGATGGGGCACCTTATGTGAATCACAAGATAGACTATCTTCTCTCTATCAAATAATCATGCCATATCTGGAGCTAGCGTCCCACCTAAGCAAGTCTGAAGCTCCTATTTGCCCACTTGATGAATTGCAGAAAACCGTCAAGGTTTAGTGACCGCTCTGGTGGATAGTCTCTTCTATGTAGAGCAAGTAAGGGAGGGCAATGTACCCAGACACTCCTGGTACAATGATAAATGTAGAAAGACTAAGACATCCCTGCTCACAGCCATCAAATCTAATTACAAACAGGCATAAAGGAAAGCAGATTACTATATAAACGTAATCAAGTTTGCCAAAAAGGAGTGGGAAGGGGAAAAATGGGAGACTCTGAAAGACGCTCTGAAAAGGAGGCATGTGAGGACCTTTTGGAAATTGATTAGCTCAGACTCAAAGGAGGATAAACAAGCTATTGAACCCAACCTGGGTGCTGAGGTTTGGAGGGCCCACTTTCACTCACTTTATACCAGGGCACTCTTGGGCAACCAGAAAATCAGAACCCTCTTCTATATATAGTCAGTCCGGAAACTCCTGCAATAACGATAAAAGAGGAAACAGTTGCTATTGTTCGAGTTATCCCAGCAAAGGCACCGGGGTTAGATAGGATTCCTCGAGAACTATATCGCACTGAACCCAGTGTTTGGGCTCCGTACCTATGGAGTATTTTTATTGCCAACCTGCAGGGAATGGAGATCCCCTCAACATGGCTAAGGGCAGAAATCATCCCTATTTATAAGAAGGGCTCACCCCTCCATCCTGCTAATTAATGGCCCATAAGCCTCATTGATGTCGCAAAAAAAATCTTTGCTCGAGTGCTTCTGGACTGCTTGCAGATCTGGACGGAGGAGTTCTCCATTCTAAGTCCATATCAGGCTGGTTTCCGAAGAAAATCGTCCACATTTGACCACATTATCGGGTTGCAATTATTGCACTGGAAAACAGTGATAGTGGAGGGTGGCAGTCTCTACATGATCTTTGTGGACCTGAAATCGACCTTCGATTTAGTCCCTAGGGAAAATCTTTGGGCTATCCTATCTGACTTAGGGGCACCCGCTTATTTACGCGAGATCTTGAAAAGACTGCACACGAACAACTTGCCCAAATCAGATATGGGACGAATGGAGACCTCACTGATAGCACACCCATAGAGAGAGGGGTGAGACAGGGGTGTGTGCTGGCCCCAGCCTCTTCTGCACTTTTATTAATGGCTTAATAGGAGCTCTGTCAGCGGGGGGGATCTAGATGCACCAAAACTAGTGGGTCACAAAATATCTGCCCGGATGTTTGCAGATAAACACCCTCCTGCTGTCAAAATCACCGACAGGTTTTCAAAAGGTTTTGGATATCTTCCATCTATTTTGTAAGAACAGGGGCCTGGAGATTAATACCCAGAAAACAAAATACATGGTGTTCAATGCAAGGCATTCCAAACAATCTAACCGACAATTAGCAGGGGAATTCTTAGAGAGAGTCCCTTGTTGTGAATATCTGGGACTATCACTTAACGAGAAAATGGAGTGGGGTGATCAAATTAGGAAGGACTCTCTCAAGCTGACACAAACATCTGGGGGCCTTGCAAAACAACAGAGGAAGTGCGCACACAAGATGCTGGGGCCGGTGCTAGAAACCTACAACGCACAAGCCAGAGGGGTGACCCTGTGTTGAGTGGAGTTATGGGGCCACAATTCTTCCGAACAGCTTGCTAGGATTGAAAATTAATTCCTTAGAAAGCTGACGGGCCTATCCAGCAGTACTCCACTAAGCCCATTGTCGGTGGAGGTCGCGTTTAGACCTCTACTCTACTGGTGTCGCCTATGAAGCACCCCAGAACTACCCATGTACAGGGAGGAACTAAGGGGGGTGGTAAACCTCAGGGGAGCTAGCAAAACACCTGGGCTCACCTTTATTAAGAAATCATTCCTGTTCATTGGAATGGGAGATCTATGGGTAATCCAGAAAAGAGCTCTTTGGTAACACCTAAAAAAGTCTTGATCAAAATCCTTAAAGACTACCACGTCAATCTATTGCTGAGGTTCCCTAGGACAGGCATACTTACATCATCATTTCTAGAAGTCAAACAGCATTATACCTTAGAATCTAGTATAGATAACATACAGCCCCCCGCTAGAAAACTTTAAATGCAGTTTAGTCATGGTGTACTCCCTCTAAGCGCTGTTACATATAAACGGGGGAAGCTCTACGAAGGACTGTCCGTTTTTCAGACACTGTACGGAGACTCACCTGCATGTTCTGTTTTTTTGCCCTAACTGCAAATACAATTAGAGCTTGTTGGCTATGACAGCTCTGTAGGAATCTCTGAACCCCTCACTGCCTACAGGCTCACAGGATCCTTAAATACAACACTGCTATGCCAATTGTGTATTCCGTCTCCCGATTCCTGATTTCTATGTGGTGTGCTCACTGTGCGCTTCTAAAGAAAGCCCAAGCCAAAATCACCCAATCTAGGCATCCGGTACTTTCTGGGGTTCTCTATTTTTAATCAATCTTAATATACATGAATTTTGTACTTTATGTCTGAGATACCTAGTGCCTATCAGTACATTTAGCACTCTTTTAACATTAATGTTCTTCCATTCTTATGTGTATATAAGCTTTATCTATAGATCAATTGTATCAAACTTTTAAATGTTTTATCTGTGCTTTTAAGGTCTTGTGAGGTCGAAATAAAGTATCTCTTGAATGAATGTAAAAGATAATTGCAGCAAGCCATTCAACGATTTCTAGCTCAGAAATCAAAGAAGCTAGATCCAAATACAAACAGATTCTAGAGAAGACGATGAGAGCATGAAAAGACAAAAGGTGGCAAAACCTAGTTCATGCTGCTAGGACAAATAATAACAAAGTATTCTTGGCATATATAGTCTCACTGTAGCCTCATTAAAGCTCATTCTGTTTCATATTACATACAACCTGACAAATTGGTGTGTTACTTCCTCTGTTCCTATCCCCTCTCTCCTGAATCTTTCCCTTTGCCCACTACACCACCTAGCCCCCTGTCCTTTTGTGCCCTTTGACTAAGCATTGCTTCTCCCTTGTTGGGGAAAGATCCAATATTTATACTGTGGAGTCTCAGCGAACCCGCTGAGAGAGTCCACAGCGCCCAGGGAGCCACTCACAGTTGAGGTATGGTATGGCATCCCTGGCCAAAGCACTTCCTCTCCCCTTTTTGGGAAAGGATCCTGTATGTAGGCCTTGGAGTCTCAGAGACCCCTCTGAGAGAGTCCACTGCATATAGGGAGCCTCTTGCAACAGAGATGGGGAATATGGTACCACTTCCCTTGGGATCACAGCTTACTGGACTTTGGATGCAGCTCTGACTCGTCTTCCGGTTTTTGTCCCCGTCACTTCACCTCTTTCTTCCATGATGTGTCTCTCACCCTCCTCTCCTCTTCCCTCCTCCATTCTCTTTCTTCTTCCCCTGCTCTTACCCCCTCCTCCCCTGAATCTCCCCCCGGGCCTGCTTTTTCCCTCACGTATATGTCCTTTTTGTTTGTCTCAACCTTACTTGTCACTATGTTGCCAGGCTCTTATAACTCTGTAACCTTTCTAACAATGTAATCTGCAATTATGGTCTGAATACTCATGTAAAGCGCTCAGATACCTCCGGGTCTAGCCAGCGCTATATAAAACCTTTAATCTCTGGTCTCTCCAACACTAGAGGAGCTATAGAACACCTTAAGTTGGCAAAGGCTTCAGACAAGATCCCCGTTCATCTGTGCAAATAAGAGCCCACTGTTTGGTCTAGCTATATTAATCTCCTGTCCAATGTAATTGCAGTTGGCCATGAAATTCCTGAAACTTGGAAGGGGTGGAGATCATTCAAATCTACCAAAACGGCCATGGCATTGACCCCTCCAACTATTGCCCCATCAACCTTATCAATCATTTACAGAAGATCTTTGTCAGGCAGTTACTAGATAAACTGTTAGATTGGACACATGATTATCATATAACTTCACCAATACAGGCCAGTTTTCTTGCTAAAACCAGTACTTTTGAATAGGTGTTACAATTTGCCACCTTGTACTGGAAATGTGTCTTGCTTAACAATAAAATGTCTATGTGGTGTTTGTTGACTTATGTGTAGCTTTTGATCTTGTCCCTTGGGATAAGCTCAAGAGTGTCCTTGCTTAAATGGGTGCTCCCCCTGAATTTGTTAACCTCATAGTATGCCTACACAAAGATAACTATGCCCAAATGTGCTGGGGTGTCAAAGGCAAACAGCCCAATCGTATCCCGGTTAATAGAGGCGTTTGCCAGGGGTGCATGTATATTAATAATTTGGCTCCACATCTTTTGGATTGACTGAATATCTCTCCCTATCTAACTTTTCACAGATGATTCATTACTCATCTCCAAGACCCTGATTGACCTACACGACTTAAATGACTGATTTGTCAAGTTCTGTCACTAAGAGAGGGCTTGAACTGAAATCTTCTAAAACAAGGTTTGTGGTATTTAGTAATCAACCCATGAGGAAGTGTGCCATGAGGCTTGGATCTAATAAATGGAACACGTTTATATCTTTGATAATTTGGGTATACATTAGCCCCAACAATTTGTTAGGAACCCCAACTAAACAAGAGTTCGTACTTATCCAACATAGGTCTAAAGCTACAACACACATGCACTTTAGCATAATTGAAGTCCTTGGATTTTTGGTTAGGGGTGATGTCCAGTGCCGAGTTAATTCACTATAGCACTTGTCTAAAGGAAATAATGAACTTTACAAATCCACATAAAATTCCCTGGCTAAAGTATGTCTCTACTTGGTTTATCAAACTTGGTCTCAAAGGGCTCTGGGACAACCTAGCAACCATTAAAAAAACAGATGTAGGTGTTTTAAAGTCGAACTATTGGACTTTTGTTTATGAACATTATGTCTTAAACGTGGGCAATGGGTGTTTAACTAACACATGTGTTTGTTTTAAACCTGATCCCCAGTTTGAAACATTCTTATAAAATATTACTCCTCCTCTTGTTAAAAGTTTATATGTAATGTTACAAATGGGGAGCCTGCCACTCAATGCACTGTGAGCGAAATGGCGGAATGGTGTGACAAACATCACTTGCCCTGCCCATGGCATAGGCCCCGAAAATGGGAAACAAATATTGCTTTGCTGCCCAGTATACTGTTCTGCACAACCTAAGTAGATTCGACCGGTGTGCTTGAATCTACAGACTAGAAGATACGATGTTGCTTCAGAATATTGAAATCTGATACCTTCAGCTCTACAGTTTTTGGTGTGAGTCATTTCCTGTGGAGTGTGTGGTACAAAAGGGGCTAGCTACTAACGTAGCTTAAGTCATCTTCTTTGGATCAAAGGTAAGGTCTTATCCCATGATTATGTTTTAGTGTCTCACAATACATTGTACCCTTCTTCCCATGGAACCTTGCTCAACCAGAAGAGAACATAGATTGATTGTGGACCTTTAACTATGTATCACTTATGGTCCATTGTTGTATAACCAAATCATGTGTTCTGTATTTTATGTGTATTTGTTTTAGCTAGACCCAAGCATATTTTTAGGGATGCTATGTTGGATGATGCATAGTTTTAATAACTTGTCTATGTGTTTTGAAAAATGTATTGAAATTGATCATCAATGAATTAACAATAATCATGTATTTTATACTTTGCATACCACACAACACATCTGATGCTGGTATTCTACAATATTGTGTGTATATTTATACTTTTTTATACATCTATAGATTTGAGTACTAATTCATTGTATTCCGTAACAGTTTTTATTATAGTTTGTTGTTGTTATAACTGAATAAAGTATTGGAAAGTGGACTCAGCTTCCAAATAAAAACTAATCTAAAAGAAAACCATATTATAAAAAGGGTCAAGTTCAGAAACCAAGCAAATAGAAGACAACTAAAAATATGGAAATTAAAATGTACAAACAAATTAAGAATTAAAAAAGCAATTTATATACAAATGGCAAATTAAAATTCACAGGTGGCTCCCAAGATAATGTCCGTGTTCTCAGTGTCAAGGGATTCCAGAATGTATTCAGTATCTGCAGACATGATTTCCTCAATGGCCTCATTTATTAGCTCCAAAGAACAAACCTGGTCAGCACATTCAACCGATGACAAAGGCTTGGTATCCTCCATTGTACCCACAGGAGAAGAGCAAGAATCCAATAACTGAGGAGCCAAAGCTTCCATTTCCAAGGAACAGAATGGCTTATAGAAAGCATCCTGGAGCAATGGCAGTATCTTCGGGTAACTCCGAAAATGGGTCCTATATGGACAACTCAGCAGAATTATGTCCAGAGATGGTACCAATTACATTGCATGGCAAATGTCAAGTTCACACTCAACAGGGCACCAGAGACTACGAAACACAAACTGGATGCAGGCAAGCCTCATTGGTCTAAAGGACAGGAACCAGTGATCATTCAGTTCCTGAAGCAAGGACAGTTCGTAAACCTGCACAATGCGTTCACCACAGAGCTAGACATGTGGCAGATTCGTCAGCACCTGGCCTCCAAATGGAACATCCATTGCAGGGCAGCACAAATAGGACCAAAGAACCACAAATGAAAAATAACACAAGTGGTCTGCCTCCAAAACCACTAGAAAACCTAGAATTTATAAAGCACAGTATCACTCCAAAAATGGTCTGAAATGTGCTAATGAAACCAGACCCAATGCTTTGAAATTGTACACCACATAGGCAGTGTTAGAATCATTAAATATGCATTGCACAAGTTCAGCAAAAAATGGTGAGACAAGTTAATGCACAGTAATGATTGAATTTCGGGGGACAACCTTACTCATTGTAATTTAAATGTTTCACAGGCAGATGTGAGTGCCACATCCTTCTACTACAATAAGGTCTTTATCTGCTCAGTTTGGGAAAGTTATACTTCCAGGATGGAATGGTAGGCCATAGACCAACCAACTGCTGTAGCTGTGTGTGTTGGAGGAAATAGCACTGAGTTGCTACATGTGTTTAACTGAGAGACCAAAACCACATACGGGACACCTGCTCTAAACCCTAAGCAACTTTGATCATTCAACATCAAATTACTTCCATTCGAAAGCACTGGAATGATAGGACAAATTGATGAAGCTGGTTCTCCGTTCAAGTAACAGATTGGCCATCAACGCATTACATGCCCAGTGCACTGTCACCTCTTTACAAATCAAGTCAAGTCAAGTCAAAAAGGCTATATTTAGATAAAAGTTATCATAAAAGCTTCATAATAAAAATACATGAATTCATTTGATTAAAATAGGGGAAAGAAAATACAGCAATTTAGTTCAAGACAGTATTAAAAAGTTTCAATTTCATTTAAGAGAAGCGTTTCATAAATAAGATTAAAAAGAAGATTAAACAATTGCATTTAGCCTTTTGCTTCTGATGGACCATGCCCATGATAAAAATTTGGAAAGAGTGCAAACGTACAAGGTGTGACAGTCTGACATTAATATGCGTAGTGCCTCCTCATGGCGCCTGGTCCCCAGCAGGCGGCACAGGTGCTTGAGCCATTTTTTCCTTGGTAGGGCATACTCCCGGCATTCAAACAGAAAATGCGCCACTGTCTCTGGTCTAGATGTGCACACATGGCAGTACTCTGTGGTTTGAGCTGGCGATTTCCACCGGGATGTAAAAGCATGCAATGGAAGCGTTCCTGTTCTAAATTTGAAATAAAGGGCCCTATCAAATGGTTTCTCAATAGTGTCTAAATAGAGTTCCCGAAGTGGTAGGTCCTTGAATTTCAAAAAGTCCTCCTTGAGTCTGCCCGAAGAACAATATTTGCTCCGTTGGGATAGAATCCAGTTCCAATAGAGCTTCTTGAGCATTGCCTTTGGGGGAGAAGATCTATTTGCCCAGGCTTCACTTAGACCCAAGTTGAACAAGAGAGATTTCATGTCTCTTAACCATTTGATTCTATGCCATCCTGGTGACGCCATTATTTCTAAAAGCTCCTGCGCATATTTGGCAAGCTCCGGAACTCGCCACAGGCGGGCCCAAAGCAAAAGAGGCCGGAACCTAGCTAGCTCTTCAATGGGACGACATCCTAGATCAAGCGTTAGTGGAACCATGGGAGTGCCTTGGGGAAGTGACATGATGGCCCTTTACAAATCGATGAGTGACTGAGCGAAAATGAATATACGCTTCCACTAAGGAACAACTTCCGCTTCCCACTTACACATTTCTGATAAAAGGGCAAGGATCACATTTCACGAGAAAAACTCTCCTCTTAAAAATCATACCTATCAACTGGAACATTTTTCAGGCAAGATGCTAAGGCAAACGTTGAGATTGGTAATGAAATCACTCCATATTAGCCATAATGCTAATGGTGTTTCAGCTACTGTGAAGGGCAACTGTTCAAATTTCTCGACGTTTAACATTATATATGTAGTATCATGTTGCCTACATGTTAAATTTAAAGGCAGAAACTAATTGTTGTCTTCAAATAGTGCAATGGCACACAGTGAGATTTCAAAACTTGTAATGTTGAGCTCAACTGCATAATCGATCTAAGCTGACTCTACCCAGGTATATAAAAAAGACATGCCATTTTGTATAATGGCAATTGCAGAGAATACAACGCTGACAGTGTATTCATGCATTATTAAAAACAGCAAGTACTTTCTGTAAATGAGCATGAACAATTTGCCTTAGATGAGCAGCGCTTCAAACTTCATTATAGGCAGCATAAATGGTTCTTTCGGACCTCGGACCCATAAAGAAATCTTGTAAACCCATGTCCTCCAAAAGGAGAGAAACATGCATTTTACTGCTGAGAAAGTGGAATGATGCAATCACTGCTGGCGTCATTTTCCACTGGAATAGGTAGTAATCATCCGTGAATGCTGAGACTGAATTTTAAGAGGGACTGGTCTGCTAGGTTTAAAATCCTGTATAAAGGTAAAACAAAAAGGAGCATAGCAACCATTCATGTCCACTGACAGCACCTGAATATGCTGGATTGTATGTACCATTTTGCACCATACTATTGAGCTTTTCTTAAGTGTAATTTACCAAAAGTTGACAATTATCAAAAAGTGTTGAGTAAATGTATTTCTTTAATTTTGGCTAGACCCAAACAAGTAATCTGTTGTACTGTCTCATTTAATCAAATCATCTGTTGTGGAATATCTAAAAAGATATCTTTGCCCTACATAAGCAAGACATCTGTTCCCCAAACTGCTTTCGAATCATAGTGTCTTTCCAATAGTAATAGACTTTTTTGTTCTAGTTGGCAAATTAATGAATCCAACAGTGCAAGATTCTGGAACACTGTAAATAAAATAGATAACACGAATGCCCCCGGAGTAAACTCCCACATCACAGAGGTAACTTGCGTTAATTATCTGTTCAATCACTTTAATGACGAAGAGTCAAGCTCGGGTCATCGAAATCCGGAATTCTGTAAGCTGACTGTGATGGCTCTAAAGCGTCCAGTGGTGGACAACAACTTCCCAGGTTCGATCGAGCAGTTGAAGGGACGCATTGCGAAAGGTCGGAAGGAGGGAGCCCCAGGCCCAAATGGAATTCCTCCCATCGTCTATACACAAGATCCAAATTATTGGGCTGAACAATTGCTCCCGCTCTTTATAGACTCCTGGAGGGCTGAACAGCTTCCGTCCTCCTGGAGGGGCTCAATAATAGCTCCAATCTATAAAAAAGGCAATAAGAACGAGGCTAAGAACTGCAGACTCATAGCCCTTATAGACATAGACGCAAAATATTTCTCAGTGCTACTCCTGGAAGAACTAACTTCCTGGGCATCAAATAAAAAACTAATCCCTATCAACCAAACTGCGTGCCATATCGATTTCTCAGCCGCTTTTGATAGCATTGACAGAGGGAAATTGTGGTCAAAACTTTCGGAGTGGGAGGTGGACTCCAAGCTGCTCAACATACTGATCTTACTGCATTCAGACACCTGGGTCCAAATAAAACTGGGGGCCGGCAACTATTTATCAAAAGAAATTCCGACCACAAAAGGGTTGAAACAGGGGTGCGTCCTTGCACCGACCCTGTTCAACCTTTTTATGTCTGACCTCTCTAAAGATCTGGATGAATGCAACCATCATGCCCCAAAGCTAGGGGGCCTTACATTGTCGAATTTATTATATGCAGATGATCTGATACTAATCAGCCACACCCCAGTAGGCCTGCAACATCTTATCAACACAACTAGTAAATTTTCCAAAAAAAACGGCCTGACCATTAATACGGAAAAATCGAAGGTGATGGTATTTAATCGAAAATCAAAAAAGCAAATATTTCAATGGACTCTGCATGATCTCAAAATTGAAACAGTTCAAGAATATATATATCTGGGGATAATCTTCGATTCCAACGGCTCATTCCAGCGACATGCAACAACAATAAAAAACAGAGGGATTTCACTGGCCATCGCTTTAAAAAATATCAAGAACAAAATAGCGGGCCCAAATGTAATCCCCTTGCTGGATATATTTCGAGCAAAACTGCTACCATCAAAAACCTATGGCAGCGAATGCATGAGAGGGAGAGACGAAGTCACTTTAGACAATGCGGTCAGCAAAACACTTCGAATACTCTTCTCACTCCCTTCTTATACTTCCCCAGCACAGCTAAGGTTGGAGTTTGGCTTACAGAAGCAGCAAATGGCACGTAAGGGCGCATATACAAAATGCTGGCATAAAGTTAAGAACACGGCAAAAGACTCCCTGAACGCCCACCTTTGGAAAGAACTGGAGACAAATAAGGGATCCCCTGCAATGGTCTACCTCCAAGCAGCTATAAAATCCCTTGCATTAAAAGACCTTTGGGACTTGAGCTGCTCACATAAGTGCATCAAGCTCCTGGTCAACAAGTCAGTGAAAATCCTTTCCATGGAAGAAGACTAACTAGGAGATCACATGGGTGGTATGTAATCCAAAGCTATACCAGCGCTTCACCCCAACCATACCTCAGCACCAGCTTTTCAAGGAAGGTGAAGGAAGAATTCCTGCGACTGAGGATGGGGGTAATCCCGTCAAAAACCCATTTTCCCCCATGGAAACGCCTGGAATCTAACTCCAACTGCAGGCTTTGCGATAATCCAAAGAAGGACGTTTTATACTTGTTATGCAGCTGTTAAGCTCTAGACAGTGCCCGAAGGGGCCAACTAACCCAGCTCAGGAAGCAATACGGTGTGCGATCTCGCAGACAAGCACTGTTGTTCAGCTTTAAGGGAGAAGATATTCAACTAGCTTGCCGACTAGTGCGCTTTATGAAAACAGTTAATTCGATCCAAAATCCAGAGGCCAGCGATTGAACTAGACTCATAAAGATCCGCTTTTGCACTTTAAGAAAACTTTTTCCTGATCATCAAAAGACTCAGTAATTGCTGAACGGTTTCTTCCTTATTATACAAATGCAATCCATTGTGCTACTTTGTATGGATTTTTTGCCCATATTTTTAATTGTCTTTTATTGATTTTATGCGCTTTTTTGTAAAACTCATGATTGTGAATTTGTTTGTTTGCTGTTTTTATAAAGAGTCATTGCAAAGATTTTTATTAATCACGCAATAAAGTAAAGTGTCTTGAATCCAAATTAATCATTTTGTTTGTGTTAACATATCTTTCTTTTTCTGTGAGGGGGTACATTTAAATAGAAGGAACAGGAGCTGAAGGACTATGCCCTGAAAAGGGTGTACACTTTCCATGTATGTTTTGGAGCTACCTACCGAGGCACAACTTGCCAACACTATAAGAAGTCACTAACCCTGGGTGTCTGGTATCTGTGTATAATTGCGTGGGTCGGGCCTATGGATACTAAACCCTCTGGTGGTACCCTTGAATCTTGTTTGAATCTTGATTGACACCTACTTGTGTCGATTGGCTAAACCAACCATCCCTTCCAATTCAGAGCTGAGAAATCGTATGTACCATCCTATATCATTGCACCCAGTACCTCCCCACTAATCAGTATGTCCTTCAATATTTCTTCAGTAGGTATGGGAAAAGGGAAGTGTGGTGTTTTCAAGTCTTTCATTTTAGAACACCTGTAGCAGGTAGATTGTTGTACTGTTCTGTGCATGCACTGGACTTGTATTTCTGTTGGGTGCCTGGGTCTCTCTTGGGTGTGTGGGTGAAGTAGGGAGGTATCAGGGGTGGGATGGCATTCTTCATACCTTGTCTGGGGTGTCGGAGCTGTTAAGGTCTGCCACGCCACTCACACTTTCCGGCAGCAGGGTACCCTCAACCAATTTCTCTAGTGGCGTGTAATCAGTGGCAGTGGAGCTCCCACCACCGTCTTTCTTGCCTCCTCCTGCCTGGCAGCTACCTTTTCCTTAGACCTCGGGCGCATATCGTACCAGCAGTTTTGCAGGCCTTCTACGCTGCGGTGGGTGACGCCAACGATGTTGACCTTTTCCAGGATGTCATCCCAGATTCTGCGTTTGCTGGTCTCTGGCACACAGGGATTTTTTTTCCAAAAAGCAGCTCATGGCTCACCACCATCATCTGGATGAGCAACTCCAGCTCCATTTCAGAGAACTGTTTTCTCTTCCTGCTTGTTTCCCCCTTCTGCTTATCCTGTGTGGCTATTTCTCCTCTCTCAGTAGCAGTGCACTGCTGCCTCAGCCCTCCTTCCAGCCTCTCACTCTGCTTCTGAAACTCAGGTGCAGCATGGGTAGTCACACTTCCTGGTTGTGATGTCATCAAGCTGCACCTGAATTTCCGATTCGCCGATTTGCAATTCCTTATTTACGATTTCGCAAATAAGGAATCACAATTTTGGTATTTGTATTCAATTCAGCTCATTTTTGGGAATCGCTAAATATTAGCAAACTTTTAATTACATCGAGTATTGCGATTCTCAAAATGCGATTCGCAAAAAATCTTATTTCGAGATTCACAAAATCTGAGTTTGATACATATGGCCCTATGTTTTTAAAACAATCATGGATGTTTTGAAAACAATCATAAATGTTTTGAAAACAATCACCAATGCTTTTCTAAATATGTGCGATCATGCACAGCTGTCTGTTGGCCAAGGAAAAAGTGGTGACCCTTATTATGTAAGTCAGTTACAGGGATTATTATAGAGTACCAAGAGCCTGGTGTTGAGGAGACAGGAGCAAGCTACTAGGTAAAATATCACCTGTTTATAATCGTTATTGTCGTGTGGATGGTACTATGTATATAAAATGGGGTATACAGGACAGGACCATCCTAAAGGACATGACAGTCTAAGAAATATGTTTATAAATGCAGGCTTTTTGTAATTTAATTGATTGAACCTCCAAATGTAAAGATGCAACCCGTATGTTATTCCTTGTCATTTTTGTCTGTGGGTTTTTCTTGTGTTTCAAGCTTCACCTCCGAACTGGCCTGGACAGGATTAATGAACATTTCACCATGACCTCCTTCCCTTGCACCTTGCCAGTTTGGGCACAAGTGAATGATGAAATGCTGTACCTACTACTACCAAATTCTGTGAGCTACTAGATTGAAGCATCTAACTACAGCGATACGAGTCAGCAGCAGAAGGCTGCTACAGTTGGCGTTCCATGAGCTTCTAGATAAGAACATCAATGTACTGGGTCTCAGGACACACAGTATGCGGCCTCCTGCTGCAGAGCCATCACTGAATCGTCGGCAGATAGGCTGAATCACTGCCCTGAGGAGGGTCTTTACTATATCTATTCCTCCACATGAGCTGTTCCTGGTGCTTGGCTGCTTTATAAAATATTCAGATTTTTCAGTGGCAACAGCCATTTTGCTCCCTTCACGCCATCTCTAAAAAGTTTTGGTTTGATTCTTAACTATAGCACACTTCCATGGCTCACTAATTCCTCAAATTTTGACAGTCCCTATGATGACCGATTAAGTAACCAGGGTCAAAACACTGTTGATGCATTTGGAAAATGGAAGCCATTCAGATTAATCTCACTACTGACTAATAATATTGTATATACACTCAAACAACATCTGTGCTGCTATGGAGATATGGGAAGGGAAGACTACCTGGGATGAGAATGATTGCCTATGCACTTGTGACTGTCTCAGTGTGCTTGCCTATGTTTGGAAGTAAGAGAATGTGGGTTTGTCTGTCCTCCTCCACATGCAAATTCATTTATCAGTAGCCCTTGAGACATGACATGACCCCTAGCATCTCATCCAGGCACTGCTATACCATGACTGCTTCGGGCTTGATGATGGGTCTCCGTTGGATAGTTATTGTAATGAGGTCCAGTAGCTGAGATGTAGTTTCAGTAGATTATTTATTAGGTCCATGTAACAGCTGGCAGGTGACAAGTATATCAGTAGCAGCAGCCTCACCAGGAGCATCCTCCCTGCTGTTCAAACCATCCTAAAGTGTCAACACTCACACCAGGCACCCAAGCATTCAAACATGTCGGTCACAACAACATTCTACACAGAACACTCACACAGGCTGTGCAGCTATAAACCAGGTAACATAGGAACAGTATTAACACAACAGCAAGATACTACATATCTTCTCCTCTTAAAATTGAAAATTAAATAAACTATACCAAATGGAAATAACTATGCACCACAATGTACAAATACATTAAATAGTCCAGAAGCCAAGGATTTAAGGTAAACCACCACATCTCAAGAGGGAACAAAGACTGAAGAAAGGAGGAAAGATGAATACAAAGATTCACAGGAAATATCACCCATCATCCCTCTTTATTATTAAAACCAAATAGAAATGATACACAAACGTTCATTTCACAAGTACTAAGTGAGATACTAACACATGAAAAGAAACGTGAAACATCAATTCATGACAGATGCAAACAAGCTTGCAACCATGCACCGCAAAGCACTGTGAAGAGAAACCACAGGTGACATGCACCCCCAGAACACAATCCCTATGGGTGTACTGCACCTCATTTATAGACTCCTCATGCAAGGAGCAATAACAAAAACTGTGGAAAAGGGACTAAAACTCAACTTGCAACCCCTCATGTAAGGGGCAAAACAAGCAAAAATGGAACTGTGACCCGAAAGAACCCTTGTGTAGGAATTCCCAATGCACTGTGTAGATGGGACTAACACACATTCAGTCACCCCACTAGTAAGGGTCATAATAACTTATCTAAACATCCCTCATATAATGGTTATTTTTTTACTGGAAAACTGGGTAAATGAGAAATACCCCCATAAAGCTACACCTCCTGTAAGGGTCGCGTGACTAGCCGTCTAGAAATGGGACTACAACGCATAGCCTGTGTAAATGGGAGTGACACCCATTAAGCCATCCCTCCTGTAAAGGTAAACTTACTGAATGGAAATGGGACTGAAACCCATTACCATCCCTCATGAAAGGGATACTGACAACTAGAGCAAGCCAAAACCACCACAAACGATGCCTCCAAAGTGTGTGGTATTACAAACCACGAGAATGAGGGACCACCACCCATTGAAACAATAAGACCACCCTCCTGTAAGGGTCAGTATGAACATACAACGTAAGAAAATGAGCAGACAATACCCAACAACAATCCCTTGTGGGATAACCAACTAGCCAAGTATCAACATATAGTCAGAACAAATAAATAAGGTAAGGACGTCAATACAGGCATTACAATTAAAATGAAGCAATAATCACTGTAGAACATGGCCAGATGAAAAACACAGTGACCATAGACAAGGAAAACTTCGCCGGTGTGCGACCTCCCACCCAAGAAATGTTAATCAGGCTACACACTGGTCACACGTACCCCAGATAAAGAGACACATTTTCAAGTTTTGTGACCCTAAAGGAAGGTATCTTGAATGCTGCCAACACAAATGTTTCAAAAGAGGCAGAATAGTCAAGCTGAAATAGCTGCCAACACCATTAATAGACACTCGACCCTTTGTGAAACGTTATGTTGCTCGAAACAGTGTTGTGCAGCCAACTGTCAAAGAAATCATGCCACTGCAGAGTCTTATGTCAAAAAATTAAATGATGATCACTAGGCTGCGGCGGTTGAAAAATGCTGCAAAATAAAGATTGCAAAGCATCTTGTACTAAAGAAAATGATGACGGCACACATCGATGATGCTCGCTGAATGGCTCAAGGTGTGTCCGAGGAGTAAAGCGAGTGACATCACCTTAGAAGCTGCATATCATCAGAGGAGATCTGTCAGCTGCTCCACACGACTCCAGTTCTGAGGTAAGCTGCGTGCGTATTGAGCAGCTCGTGCTGCCATTTTAAAAATGCACAATGACAGTTTAACTGCCCAAGATCCAGGGAAAACATGCAAGCAAAAAACAAAACTCAACAGAAAGACCAACAGCTGATGGGCATCTCCATACGCCGGTACCAAGACCACTTTGAACACGTTGTCATATGCAATGAGCAGAATTCATGTGCAAAAATTAAGGGTGGGTGCAGTGCTCCGCTCCGTCCAGGGAGTGTGCGTAGTGTTGCTTTCTTCGCGATTCGCAAATTAGGCGTAGTAGGCAACACTATGCACACGGCATGGCGGAGCGAAGTTGCCTGCCACCCGCCTCCCTCCCGCCCTCTTCTAAATACCCAAATATAATGTTAAACATTATAAAAGTAATTAAAAAGGACTTACCTGAGATGCGGCGGCCCAGGGCTCCCTCTTCCTGTTGTAGCGCTGACTTCATCCAGACAAATGTGCATGTGCGAGCACCCACGCATGCGCATTTCTTGCAAGAAATGCGCATGCACAGGCACCCGCGCATACGCATTTGTCTGGAAGAAATCAGCCCGACACCAGGAAGAGGGAGCCCCGGGACGCCACATCTCAGGTAATGTCATGCCTGTGCCTGCGCGCAACAGAGGTCCGCTGTCCCGTTAACCAACACGTCTACCTACTTCTAGGCTGCAAAGCGTTATTCCGATCTCAGCCTTCACTCTTCCCTTTGGTTGGCAATGGTTGGCAAGAGATACCGGAAGACAGTGAGCGCATGCGTGCGGAGTAGCGCATGCGCAGTAGTTAGCTGGTGGTATTTAGTTCCGCCCAAGACGTACAGGAAACGCTTCGCGTTTAGCCAGCAAGTGATTCTCGTTCCGGGTCACGGTGAAAGGCGTCCGAGGAGTTAGCGGTGGTTCCCGGGCTTCATAGTTTCCTGCGTCTTCCTTTATGTGAATCTCGTGAGTTCTAGAAGCAAGTATTTTGTTCATCCGTTGTAGTTTTCTCTTTTCGTTCCCTTTGTTATCTCTGCCTATTTCGCAAGCCTTTGTTTGCGGTTCCGGCAGACAAGCTGATATCGTGTTCTGACATAAGCGGTTCTCCCTTTTTTCTTGATATATGCCTTGTGAAAGTAACAAGGCGCCTACTCCTGTGGTCCCTTTCTTATACTTTGGATTCTTATATAGAGCGGGTTGCAGAACCCGTGAAGGTGAGCTCTCACAATTGTTATACTACATACACCCTCTGGTCTTATTGGTATTTACAAGGTGTTTTCTGTCTTCAAGACCCCCAGGTTTGCAGATACCGTTCCTCCGCATTATTATTTCCTGATATTTCCCTCTCCTATCATTCAGCTTCTCCTCAGTATCTGAAGGTATATATATTTCCTCAGAGCAGGATTTAAGAGTAGCGTGGGGAGGTGTTGTTATTATTAACCTTGTGGTTTCTTTTACTACAGTACCAAGACTAGAGAAGATTGAAGCAAGTCTATCCTTGGTGAAGATTGAGGAGTGTTGTGTTTCTTCCCCCCTATCCTTGTTTTGTTCCCCTGTTTCCCCCTTGTCACTTCTTGTGGGTTATTGTATTATCCTGACTCTCGAGAGTGATAGGGGTGAGGCAGTGGGCTTAGCATCGAACTTCCAGGACACTCCCGAGACAACAGGTGCGTGCATGACAGGTAAGTCCTTTTTATTTACTTCTACAATGTTTAACATTATGTTTGGGCATCTAGAAGAGGGCGGGAGGGAGGCGGGAGGCGCGTAGTGGGGCTAAACAAAGTGTGTGAGTGGGCATAGATTCCCCCCACTTCGTGGTGCTTCGTGTAGCCCCACTACACACACTACGCCCACCCCTAGCAAAAATGTAAATAGCAAAGAAAGAACATGCCATGAAAGATTGCAAAAAATTGGACAGAATGTAGAACAATGTCATACATTCACCCCAGTACAGAGATCTGGGCCTAAATCCATCGTTTTTTTGCACTCCACACCACCCCAGGTCAGACATGGAAATATGCAAATCAGCCTTGACCCTGTGCCTCATGGGAACAGTCCAGCCCGAACTGCCAAGCCATGTCTTTCCTGGACCGGAATCAAGCATCCAAGGACCGGTTTCTGGCTATCAGCCGTCATCAGCCTGGATAGCTTGACTCCAGTGGTGTGGAGAGAATGGGACTCACGTCTGAGCATACCCATCCCACTCGTGGTGAGAAATGAAAAAACAACAATTGATGGACAGAATGCAGAACAATGTCATACATTCACCCCAGTACAGAGATCTGGGCCTAAATCCATCGTTTTTTTGCACTCCACACCACCCCAGGTCAGACATGGCAATATGCAAATCAGCCTTTACCCTGTGCCTCATGGGAACAGTCCAGCCCGAACTGCCAAGCCATGTCTTTCCTGGACCGGAATCAAGCATCCAAGGACCGGTTTCTGGCTATCAGCCGTCATCAGCCTGGATAGCTTGACTCCAGTGGTGTGGAGAGCATGGGACTCACGTCTGAGCATACCCATCCCACTCGGGGTGACAAATGCAAAAACAACAATTGATGAACAGAATGCAGAACAATGTCATACATTCACCCCAGTACAGAGATCTGGGCCTAAATCCATCGTTTTTTTGCACTCCACACCACCCCAGGTCAGACATGGCAATATGCAAATCAGCCTTTACCCTGTGCCTCATGGGAACAGTCCAGCCCGAACTGCCAAGCCATGTCTTTCCTGGACCGGAATCAAGCATCCAAGGACCGGTTTCTGGCTATCAGCCGTCATCAGCCTGGATAGCTTGACTCCAGTGGTGTGGAGAGCATGGGACTCACGTCTGAGCATACCCATCCCACTCGGGGTGACAAATGCAAAAACAACAATTGATGGACAGAATGCAGAACAATGTCATACATTCACCCCAGTACAGATTTCTGGGCCTAAATCCATCGTTTTTTTGCACTCCACACCACCCCAGGTCAGACATGGCACTATGCAAATCAGCCTTGACCCTGTGCCTCATGGGAAAAGTCCAGACCGAACTGCCAAGCCATGTCTTTCCTGGACCGGAATCAAGCATCCAAGGACCGGTTTCTGGCTATCAGCCGCCATCAGCCTTGATAGCTTCACTCCAGTGGTTTGGAGAGCATGGGACTCACGTCTGAGCATACCCATCCCACTCGTGGTGACAAATGCAAAAACAACAATTGATGGACATAATGCAGAACAATGTCATACATTCACCCCAGTACAGAGATCTGGGCCTAAATCCATAGTTTTTTTTGCACTCCACACCACCCCAGGTCAGACATGGCAATATCTAAATCAGCCTTGACCCTGTGACTCATGGGAACAGTCCAGCCCGAACTACCAGCCATGTCTTTCCTGGACCGGAATCAAGCATCCAAGGACTGGTTTCTGGCTATCAGCCGTCATCAGCCTGGATAGCTTGACTCCAGTGGTGTGGAGAGCATGGGACTCACATCTGAGCATACCCATCCCACTCGGGGTGACAAATGCAAAAACAACAATTCATGGACAGAATGCAGAACAATGTCATACACTCACCCCAGTACAGAGATCTGGGCCTAAATCCATCGTTTTTTTGCACTCCACACCACCCCAGGTCAGACATGGCAATATGCAAATCAGCCTTGACCCTGTGCCTCATGGGAACAGTCGAACCCGAACTGCCAAGCCATGTCTTTCCTGGACCGGAATCAAGCATCCAAGGACCGGTTACTGGCATAACAGCCGTCTTCAGCCCGGCTTGCTTGAATCCAGTGGCAAAGTGAGCAAGGGACTCACGTCGGAGCATGGTATGCTCAGACGTGAGTCCCTTGCTCACTTTGTCACTGGATTCAAGCAAGCCGGGCTGAAGACGGCTGTAATGCCAGAAACCGGTCCTCGGAAGCTTGTTTCCGGTCCAGGGAAGGCATGGCTTGGCAGTTCGGGCTGGACTGTTCCCATGAGGCACAGGGTCAGACTGATTTGCATATAGCCATGTCTGAACTGGGGTGGCAGAGTGGGCTAAAGAACGGTGATGGATTAAACCCAGATCTTTGGACTGGGTGTGAGTGTTTGATTGGTTCAGATGCTCTGTCCATTACCACCCCCTTTTGTACCGATGAAAGATTGCAGGCAGAGTCCAAACCATCCGTGGCTGCGATACACAACCCAGGGCTGACAGAAACCATGAGCATGTAGCATACCAGGATAATCACGAGAATGTCTGTGCACGGTGTTGAACGGCCTGAAATATTTTCCGGGACACGCAGAAACACCGAATAAAAGGCACAGGCAGTATTTTGTTGAGCTTGATGAAGCAACCAATTCTTGGTACTTTAAAGTCCAAACGATGTGACGTTCGTGAGCACAGCACGCCTATACTGGGGCTGTCTGGTATGAAGGACACTGGTGGGGCTGCGAGGCGTGATGCTCCAATTTCATGTATATCTTCCATAGGACCAAATGCAGAGCATGAGTTTCTCTCCAGATTGTCGCCAAAATGTGTCATAATGAGATCCAGTAGCCGAGATGTTGTTTCAGTAGATTATTTATTAAGTCCATGTAACAGCTGGAAGGTGACAAGTGCAGCAGCCCTCCCTGCTGTTCAGCCCGTCTTCAACTGTCAACACTCACACCAGGCACCCAAGCATTCCGAACATGTTCATCATTTCAACATTCCACACAGAACACTCATACTCGCTGAGCAGCTAGGAACCAGGTAACGTAGGAACAGTATTAACACAACAGCAAGATACCACAGTAGTGCAGGTAATTGTTGCCATATTGTAATTGCAATTGCATTCATGTAGCTCTTACTACCCCTGACAAGGCGTTGAAGAGCTTTTTTGGCGAGTAGCACGCTAGTCCAGAACCAAAAAAGGATGAGTGGTGAATTAGTATAGGGAGACATGAAATTATTTCAGAAGAGTACATGTGAGTTTGTTGTTTGGATTGAAAAATGATAGTGGAGAGATAGAAGAGGGAAGGGTTTGCATTTATAAAGCTCTTAATACTTTTGATGAGGTGTTGAATCGCTTTTCAGGGGTAGCACGCTACTCTGGAACCCAAAGAGGATTAGTGGGGAATTAGTAT
This sequence comes from Lissotriton helveticus, assembly GCF_964261635.1. Lineage (NCBI taxonomy): Eukaryota > Metazoa > Chordata > Amphibia > Caudata > Salamandridae > Lissotriton > Lissotriton helveticus. The sequence continues at coordinate 532,791,828 of NC_136065.1, forward strand.
AGGGGAATATGAAAATAATTTGAGTTTTGGACACCTGGGTGTCCACGGCAGCTTAATGTTTTTTTCGTGCCCACCCCTGATATAATGCTGCCCAACATATAACAGTATTAAATCTTGGCACATTGGGTGATATGTGGCAGAATACTGGCTGCTAGTGGCATAATGGTGGCAATTTGTGGCGTACCTAGATCATGGCCCATGTGATATCAAGCAGGCTACGTCATATTGGTGGTAATTTGAGGTATATGTTAGGTCTCCATGGCGTGTGCGACAAAAGCATCCACCCATGCATGCTTACTAATGGCAAATATTCGTGCATTGTGTGCATCAATGGTGTGGCGTTGTTCACGCTTGGAGTAATGCATGCCTTCACATAATGATGGAAATCCTCACATATTGTCAGGATGCATGGCTAATGATACTCATTCCTGATATGATGGTAGTGTAAATACTTATCATATAATATACGAGTTTTTCATTTGAAAACAATTTGCGCGGAAGTCACAATCTCTCCTAATGTGACACACTAATAATGTTTGGTCACAGAGCTTGTGATTACTAAGAAAACAGGCTAGTATTTTAGCTCAAATGCGTATTTATTTCATCACAAATGATAACCATCTGTTTGGGTATCATACTGTAACACAAAATCATAATGGGAGATATGCATGAAAAAAAGAATTCACTGGCAATTACTGTTTTTGACCACTGTGCCATTCTAAACAGGGATCGGACACGAGCAAATCCAACTTGGTCCTGCTCTAATAGCAATAGTCTAGTCTAAACTGCCAGGCCAGACCCCATGTGAACAGGAACCCAAGTAATCCAGCACTGCCTTCAGTCTTACTGGGTCACTCTACATTTGGGACATTTTAATGTATGTATCCAAAATGTTTTGATCAAAATGAAAATGATGATAAGAATGTTATGAATGTGGTAGGAATGATAGGAAAGTGTGTTTTCTTCCCCAAAACTGTCAAACTGGTGTTTGAGGTCAGTGTGATTTGAATTACTGTGGTGTTTGGGAGACGTTATGTTTGAGTTTGTTCCTTAGCGCCAGATGGCATTTGCTGCTACTACTTCATGAATGGTGGAGGCATTTTATGTTCTATATTGATTACGTTTTTCATGACATTCTGACTACTATTATTTTATGCCTAAACCTGTAAAATTGGTAGTGGTATCTCTGCAGTATGAACTTTTAGAACATGTCTACCTCTGCGGTCTACAGTATGAGAGTGAGTGATGTATAACTGAATTTGTTCACCATGTCCCTTTCAAGTAGACTATCATTATTAAAACAGGACTGAAAATCTATTTTGAAGGGACAGGATGGGAAAATAGAACGCAGTAGAATGCTAATTTTCTTAAATTTAGAGGGGCAGATTTACAAGGAACTGAAGCATCTGCATAGATGCGTCAGTTTCTCTGCTCCAGCGCCAAATGTTCTTGCGCCACCATTGATGCGCTGTATTTACAATACAGTGCTCCGTGGCGCAAAGATTAACAGATGAGTCAGGAATTCTGACGCATCTGTTGGCCCAAAAGTGACTCATTGCTGGAGTTGCTCATGAGAGGGATGCAACCCCAGCAATGCGCCACAACAGATAGGTGAGCCTCATTCAAAAAGCCCAGCGTCATTCCTTACGCCTGGTCTGAGCAGGCGTAGAAATTTAGACGTAGTGAAGACGTAGAGTGATGCAGTGAAATGTTGTCAATTTCACTGCATCAGTTCTACGTGGGATTTTGCGTGGGGACGCCGATCCTGCATACATTATACCTGACGCAGGTATAATGTGATGCGGGGTTTTACAACGTGACGCATCTCCCTAGATGAGTCACATTATAAATTGGCAGCATTGTTTGCTCCTTCGTTAGGTAAAAAAGGTGACGGAATGGCAGCGCAAGGGGCTTGTAAATCTGCCCCAGAGTGTTTGTTGTCTCCACAACAATCCTCAGTTGCTCTGTCATATACAGGGTATAATAAAGAATACCACAACTCTGGTGTAGAGCACTAAAGGGAAGTGCTGTAACCATCAGTAATATGTGCTTTGCACACACACTGTTCCTCATGACCACTCACTGTTTTATTAATTTTATAACTATTGTTGATTCTTTTGAAGGTGTGTTTGTCGGTTTAAATATCTATTTATGCCATTCAATTTGCTGTCATTATAAGCACACACATTTACAAAGTAGGACTGCAAAGGACTACTTGAAGGAGCCGGTCTCACTTTCACAATAATGCATGCACATGTACTTTGCGATACGGGAGGTTAGTGAAAATGTATGATACATCTAACCAAATGTTCTGCAACCTAAACATAAGGTCTGCTTGCTTAACAGGACTTATCATTATAAATTATACAAATGTATTGGAGATGTTGTTAAAAGAAATATCTCAAAAACATCTAGATGTAAAAATCTAACTCAATTATTATTATTATTATTCTGAGTTTTGTATAGCGCCTGGTTACCATTAGGCATCCCAGCGCTCACCAGAGAATGAAACTACCAGAATAGTGCGGAAGTTAAGCAGAGAACAAAAAAGTTTTTAAAAGTTTGCGGAACCGAAGAAGGCTAGCTTCCGAACGTAGATGTAGGGGAAGAGAGTTCCACAGGGTGGCCACGTTTATAGAAAACCTTCTGCCACCAGTTCTTGCCTTCTTCACCCTCCCTACCTGCAGAAGATGTTGATGGTCGGATCGGAGAGAGCAAGGGGCCTTATAAGGCTGAACCATCTCCCCCAGAATAGGTGGACCTACCCCCTGCAGGACTTTATGAGCGATACAGAGTGACTTAAACTTCACCCTGTCCCTCACAGGGAGCCAATGCAGCGCCTTCAGCGCGGGGCGAGCAGACTGATGCCTGGGGAGACCTGTCAAGAGCCTGGCGGCCGCATTCTGCACTTGCTGTAGTTTGTTCAGGGTGGCTTCTGGGGCACCCAGGAACAGCGCGTTGCTGAAATCCAGCCGCGAGATGATAAGCCCCTGGATGAGAAGTCTCCTAGTGGCCGCTGGAAGCAGAGGTAGAATCTTCCGAGCTGAGCGGAGCAGGCCAAAACACACGCCAGCAGTCTTTTTAGCATGGGTTTTAAACGAAAGGTCCTGCTCAAGCCACACCCCCAGGCTCTTAATCTCCTGCTTGGGAGTGGGTGCTGGTCCAAGGCAATCGGGCCAGCTGCTGGGGGACAGAGATGGAAAAGAGTTCCCCAGCAGCATCAGCTCAGTCTTGGAGCCGTTGAGCTTTAGTGCTGAGCTGCACATCCATGTATAGATCTTCTCCAAACACGAGTGCAGCCGGTCAGGATGGTGAGCCGACTGGGAAAGGCCTACCACCAGCTGAGTATCATCAGCATAACTGATGATTTTAATACCCAGCGGCAGTACCACACTCTCCAGGGGGGCCATGTAGACATTGAATAAAGTAGGGCTCAATGAAGAGCCCTGTGGCACACCACACTGGAGAGGGATTGAAGATGATTTTTCATGGCCTTCCCACACCTCGAATGTACGTCCTTCCAAGAAGGAAGCAAACCACTCGAGGGCCAGACCAGTGACCCCCACCCCCGCCAGCCGTTGGAGAAGCACCTGATGGTCCACGGTGTCGAAAGCAGCACTGAGGTCCAGGAGGATCACTGCCACTGATCCCCCCGAATCCAAAATGCTCCTAGCATTCTCCACGACCGCCAGCAGGGCGGTGTCGGTCCCCTAACCAGGGCGAAAACCCGTTTGGGAGTCGCCTAAGAGGGAGTTGGCCTCCAAGAAGTCCGACAAGCGGCAATTCACCACCTTCTCCGCCACCTTACTAAGGCCCGGCAGCAGGGAGATAGGCCTAAAGTTGGCGAGGTCGGCGGGGTCCAAATTAGGCTTCTTTAAAAGAGCCTTAACCACCGCCCCTTTCCAACTAGGGGGTACTACCCCTTGAGTGAGGGACAAGTTTATAAGGTCCGTCACTGGGCCGCCGATAGTAGAGGCCACCTGTTTTAGATATTTAATAGGTGCCGGGTCTTTCGGGGAGCCACTCTTCATGGTTCTCAAAACCGAAAGAACTTCCTCCATAGTGACGGGGCCAAAAGAGGCCAGCTCTACTGATCGCATCCTAAACTGTGAGCTGGAATTGTCACCCAGGGAAGAAACCTCAGCTTGCCGGGGAAGGGAAGCCAATATATTGTCGATTTTTGTTTTAAAAAAGGAAGCCAATTCTGTAAATTTTTTGCGTGGGTCCTCGTGGATGATCTGAGGTTCGGGGGTATTCAGTAGTTCCTTAATAACCCTGAATGACTCTTTAGAAGAGTTGGCCGCAGAGCCAATTCTCTCCTCGAAGAATCCAGATTTTGCCTCCCGAATGGCAGATTTATATCTACTCAGAGCCACCCGATATTCTTTCCGACTCGTTTCATTCCAGTCTTTCCTCCAGGACCGCTCTAACCTCTTGCAACCCTTCCTCATTGTTCTCAATTCAGACGTATACCAGGGCGCCGAACCCACTCTCTTCCCCTTCATAAGTTGTTTCTTTTTGGTTAGGAGGATATCTAACGAATCCGTAAGCCAGATGTGTAAATTCGCTTCCGCGACTAGCAGGTTAGATCCAGGAGGGGGCCGCGTTGCCTCCAGGTGTACCGCCCAGGTATCGACCGGGAGCCTCGACCAAGCTCTTTCCAAGGTGTAAACCCTTGGGACCATTGCAGCTAGGCTATCAAATTGCCACACTGCGGATACCAAAAAGTGGTCTGTCCAAGGCAGGGCCAGCGCAGGAGATGAATTAAGGTGGTCCAGGTTTGAGAAAATGGGGTCCAGCAGGTGTCCCTTCTCATGGGTCGCCCCCGGGTTGGCCAGATGATCCCAAAAGCTTTGAGATCATCCAGCAGATCTACTCCCGGGGCGTAGCACTGCATTGTGTTACTTTTGTTGGAATGGCGCTCCATGGGAGGAGAATGAGCGTCTCATGCATCTACCCATGGATGTAGGTGCATTGCCAAATTTACTAAAGCTATTAAACCTAGAAATGTGTCAAAAAGTTACTCTTCCATGAAGTAGAAGTAACAAGGATGAATATCTTTATTTCTCCTTGTTATTCCCTCTTTCTATGCATGCTGCAATCTGCAGCAGACATTGAAAGAGAACAATGCAACAGGAGATTGATTTTTGGGCAGGAAGGTGACCTTCCTGTACAAAAAAAAAAAATTCTGCCTAAAATGCAGACACCCTCTCACCATGGTGCAAGAGTACCTGTGTTGGTGCTAGGCTGCACATAGTGCTCCAATGCAAAGAGGTGGCCGAAATGTGCCATATCTTAGTAGAGATGGTGCTTGTCTGCTGTCTCCCTTTCATGCAACACAGCACTGCAACGTTGATTGCTGCCCAGTGTTGAGTGAAATATAAATAAATCCGTCCCGAAAAATATCTAAGAAGGTTTAAAGTTAGGTGATTAAAATTCCCTGGCAGGGAATAGTCAATATCATTGCTCATGCACGTGCACATACTTGCAGATTGGTGTGCCTTGCAGTACGCAACCAACATCAAGGAGGGATGGTCCATCAAATTTGCTCTTATCAAAATCACCTTTGTATTTCTTCCACGCTGTTCAAACAGCATAGAGATTTGAATTTATTATACATGGAATTTGTGTGATAACTAAGCGTTTTTAATCCTCGAATATATATGTCAGTCTACCAAGCACATAGAAAACAGACGGCAAGAAACGATTACAAGCTTATGAAACTATTCAAGAGGACATTTACGTATTTCCCCGGGAAAGTGTTTTCTAACAAGGTATCAAGTATGAGACATCTGCTAAGTGTGATAGAAGCAGAACCTGCTGTACTTGTGAAAACATGTACCAATACTAATAATTCCGTTGCCGAGTTGTTAGCTCTGATGAAAGTGCACTGCCAGCAAAGAAAAAAAATGTAAACACTGTGTGCCTTTTTTGGTTAACAAGCAAATCAAGCAAGCTTGTTTTCAGATCACCAACGTCTGTTGGAATAGGTCTACATGAATACTTCTTCAAAATATAAGATAATGAAGCTGAGACCATCATTTTCTAAAGAATTCGAACATGCCAACTGCTATGATTCTTTGTTCTATGAATGATTCTGGCAAGGTAACTAAAGTGTCCACACTCTAAGTTTATCGTTCATGGAGCGACGACGAATTACCAAGGCTCGCAAATATGAAAGAAAGTAAAATATCAATGTGAGCTTTGTTTATAATAATTGGAGGGTAATTAGCAGTATTATATTTCTACTATTAATTAGAAGTTGCATAGCACACAATCCATCTTTAGGAGGACTTCACAGAGATTTTTACATATAGCTGCTTGAACCTAAGATTGCCCTCTCTGAGAATGTTGTCATGTTGTTACATCAATGATTGGCTCAGAAGACGACCAATGGCAAAGTCAATGTTTGTCTTTTCCAGGGAATGGTCCATAATAATGCAAGGTGGCACTCTGTGGAATTTCGCAAAAACAAGCAGCTTGCAAAATATCAGAAATCATGCAAATGACAATGATGTAATTAAAATTTCACCCAGGCCCACTTATAGTTAGCTCTATAACTTTTGAATTGCTTATATTTTTGAGGTTTTGAATGTTATCTTCTATCTCATTTCAAAACCTAACTAAAAGGTCAGTGTTATCTTTTTTCAGTGAATTTCTGTGAGTTCTTTATTGTTAGACCTGGCATCCTTGACATGGTTTCTCCTGACTTTTTGGCTTCTGTCCTCCTGGTATTTCTGACTTCGTTTTTGCTGGCTTTAGGAATCTGAGCACTTTACCACTGCCAACCAGTGCTAAAATGCATGTGCCTTTTACTTTAAACATGGTAATATTGGTTTTAACCGCAATTAGCATATTTGATTAAAATATAAATCCCTAGTAATGCACACTACATGTACCCAAGGCCTGTAAATCAAATGCTACTAGTGGGCTTGCAGCACTGATTGTGTCACCCACATAAGTAGCCCTTTAAATATGTCTCAGGCTTGCCACTGTAGAGTCTGTGTGTGCAGTTTTAAACTGTCATTTTGACCTGGCAAGTTAACCTACTTGCGAGGCCCAAACCTTCTATTTTATTACATATACATCACCCCTAAGGCAGGCCCTAAGCAACACATGGGCATGGTGGAAAGTATTTAAAAAGGAGGGCACTTCCTTTTAGGTTTTACATGTCCTGATAGTCAAATGCACTTAAATTTATTCTTCACTACTGCAAGGCCTATCTCTCCCACATGTTAACATTGGGATTGCCCTATTACATTTATAAGTGCAATCCCCAATTGGTAAGAGATGGAAAACCCAGATTCGGTATCCCTGAACTCACAATTAAAAAATACAACTGATGGAGAAGGTGGTTCCTAAATTGCAGTTCTGAAAATTACACTTTTAGAAAGTTGGCCTTTTCGTACTTAAAAACATTTGTTGCCTTTTGCCTGTCTCTGGAATACACATGTGGCGTGGGTGACAGCTAGCTTCCTGCATTCCCCCTAGACAGCCGCACGCAACGGAAGAGTAGGTATGACTGAGTAGCCATCTGCAAGTTGATGAGTCATCTTGAACAGGATGGGAGGGAGGCGCTGACACTCTACACCTGAAACGGCTGTGTCCGGTCCCCCCACAAAGGATTGCATACCCTCCTGGAGCGAGTCTGGGGCCAGGGCAGGGAATGCAGGGTCATGTACAATTCAAAGCATCTCTTTGATGTCTCTCTACTTCAAAGGACTCAACGGGAATAAGTACTGGGCCTCTGACACCACCCATCAGAACACTCCAGGAAGTGAGGATATTCTGCCAGGAAGAAGGACTGCTGTGTTTGTCTGCTGCTTCTTGCCTGGGAGTGAGAAGCTGCATCTATACATCCCAGAACCATAGTGCTGTCTTAGGGATTGTTGGCTTGCCTCCTTTTTCTAAAATCTCATGAATATCAAAGACTTCACCTTCATCTTCAACTCAGCACCTGGACTTTACTTTCTGCAAGTCTTCCTCTGCCAAGTGGCACCAATCCATTCCAGGGTCCTTGGAAGTGAGTTTGAGGTACTGTATCTTCCAGAACCTTCACATTGATGCCAATGCATTAATCAGAACTGATGCATCTCCTGCTGCTAAATTAGGATTGATACATTACTGTTGTGGTTGGATCAAGAATCTGCGTATTTTAGCCTTTTCAACAATCAAAACCAATGCATCTCCTGCTGCGAGACTAGGATCAATGCACCACTGCTGTTGCAGGGATCAGATTGGTGCACCCCACTCAGAACTGCCACATCGCCTGAGGAACCACAGCTTCAGGACCAACAAGTTGCCGCCACTGCATGTAGAAGATCAATGCATCACTCCTCCAGCATGGAATAGCCTGGGGCATTGCATTCAGAACCACCCTTCTTGGAACCAGTGCTTTACTCAATGAAACCAACGCATCACCACAGTTGTGTGGAGAAATCCGGCGTAAGACCCCAACTGAGAGGGGATCATTGACACATCTAATGCTGCGACAAGGATTAAGGTACTTTTTGTTAAGTGGGCCCTGCATGGTTCTTGTAGCCAGCCTGTGCGTCATCACAAGTGGCCTGAACTCTTGACTTTGTCCCTGTCCAGTGTGACCAATTAACTTTTTAAGCACTATTTGCTTCTCAGTGCTATTTTTGCATTCAATCTTTTCAAATTCATATCGTGAGTTCTACTGATTGGATTTTAGTTGTGTTGGTCCTGTTTTATTTTTACAATTATTCTCTATTGTTCTAAACTAGTTTGGAGTCTTTTCATGGTGGTTTTACCTTGTTATTGTGTGCACAACTACTTTGCACATTGCCTCCTAAGTTAAGCCTGACTGCTCTGTGCCAAGCAAGCAGAGGGTGAGCACAGGGTAATGTTTGATGGATATCTGACTTACCCTGACTAGGATTGTGGTTCCAGCTTTGACAGGGTGTCTACTCTGCCAACCAGAAACCCAGTTTCTAACATTGGTGGCAGCTGTGGGATAGGGCTTGTATTTGTGCAGTACATACAGTGATTGGTGTATGCTACTATCCATATCTCAGACTAATTCAGACCTTTTAAAATTCTCCCAGATTGGCATTTTAATTTTTTTCAAAAATCATGTTTCTATCTGGGGAAGCAGAATCTGCACCTGCAAAATTGGAATTTGAGCTATCCAAGCTAGGGACCTACACTGTGCCCCAGCTCAATGATTTGAAACTTCTACTAAAGGCTTCACAATGAAGGTGGACCAGCAAAATGCACTGAGAGCCTGGATAGAAGCTTGTGATGCAGTACTTGTGACCCCAGAGGAGAAGGATGAGTTACTTGATGGTGAAGAGGAGCTGGACCAGGATTCACAGGAGAATCTAGGACTGCTTGTGGGGCAGGGGGCTAACAGCCTGCAAAGAGAGATGTTTCTCCCCAGGACAGGGAGCAGCACATCATCCAGAGGCCTGTCCCTTGAAGCTTGTTAAGCTCAAGTTCAAGGAAATGAAATTAGCTCAAGAGGTGCACCTGTTAGAGCTAGACATAAGGGCCAGGAGGAATGAATCCTGCTAAGATTATCCATTCCAAAGGGAACCGGGGGCAGGGGGCGGAGCAGCCTTCAAGAGGTTTTTACCCACTACCCACAAAAAGGCATGCTGGCGCGACCGCGCAGCGCTGCCTCCCTGGTGTTCAGGGCTCGCCTGGGCGCTATTTTATTTTTAAAAACAAGCATTTTTTTAAACTGATTTTATGAATTTGTTACTGCTGGTAGCATACTTACTGTTCTGTTCATCTTACTGTTGTCCTGGTTGTTGAATGCAAAGGGGCGATTGCTCCGTTCCAGAGGGAACCGGGGGCAGTGGGCGGGGCAGCCTTCAAGAGGTGAGCAGGCTAGTAGTTTTTACCCGCTACCCACAAAACGTCACAATGACACGAGCGCGCAGTGGACGTGCTGCTGGTGCTGGTGAGTCTAAGGCAAGCCTGTCTGCGCCCGTCCGCGCTCGGACCGGGCTCAGGAACTGTTCCCCTGGCTGTCCGAGGCTAGATGCTCTGTCCACATGGGATTAGATCCGAGGGGGGGTGGATATGCGAGCTGCCCGAGGATCTCGCCTAAAGCAACCCTGAAAGATCGTCAGGTAGGTGCCCAAAATGCCATCTGTTTCTTCCCTGTATCATGGATCACCCCATTAACTACATGGTAATAAGAATGCCGAGAAAATGAGCCAGTTGACCCTGCCCCATTTAAATGCTTACTTCTCAATGCTCGGTCACTAATTAGGCATAGCACGGAATGCACACTGCTCATTGAGGAACACAATATTAAGCTGGCCTTCAGAACCGAGGCCTGGTCAGATAAAGCCTCAGGTCCTAACCTCGCCAAAGCTACACCCCCAGGCTTTTTTTGCTATATGCTGGATAGACCAATTAGGAGGGGCGGGGGGCTGACGGTTATTTATCACAACACCCTGGAGCCCTCCTTTCTCACAGCCTCCAATCTGGCCTGTAAAGCACTGTCGCTAAGTGTACGCTTGTCCTGCCATGACACATTTAAGGTGATCCTCCTCTATCGCCCCCCGTGCCCCAGAGGTGCGATTTTAGAGTCCATAGGAACGCTCTTAGAGGAGGGGCTCTGTGCCAAATCCTTTACGATAATGGGGGACATTCATTTTCATCTCGAAGATCTTAATGACCCTGATAATATGAGACTACAACAAGTTATAAGTGATGGGGACCTCAAGCAGCTTGTAGAAGGTCCTACCCATGCAGCAGGACTTACGCTAGATGGAATTCATTCCAATAATTCCAGCCTCATTTGCACAGAGGCTTTGCCACTCCCTTGGACCGACCATGCCACTTTCCTATTTGAACTATCATGGTCCAGTTACCCTCAACATAAATCAGAGTCCAAGGAAAAAATTGCAAAAAGGGACTGAAAAGACAATAATAGCCTAGATTTAGGTAATCTTGTGAAAAAAACAGCCCACAAGTTCCCTCCGAGAGTTGATGAAGCCACGGCTGCCTACACGGAATGGGTAGATGTGGCATGCAGCAAATTAGCCCCGGTAAAATTGTGGACCCACAAGCTCGTCCTTCCTTCAGCCCCTTCATACTCAGAAAAGTTTTTAAAGTGTAAACTCAACTGTAAATGACTAGAGTGAGCTTGGAGAAGAGGTTATAATAAAAACGAATTAAGAGGCATATGAAGCAAGTCTTACGTTTTATAAAAAATTACTTCTTGACAACAAAAGGACATATTTTTCGCAGCAGATCAATAAAGTCAAATCCTCCTAGAAAGAACTTTTCAAAACCATAAGTAACCTCACAGTCCTAATATGCCCAAAATACATAGCAGCCCGAACTATGTGAATCACTTGCCTCCTTCTTTCTGCAAAAGATTAAAGCCATGTTCTCCTCATTCACGCATATGAAGACGGAGGCTAAAGCGGTTTCAGCCAGATTGGTGCCTATTGGTTCCAAAATAACACCTATACTAGATGGCTTTAAGCCTCTAGAGACACAAGAATGTATCAAACTTCTGATGTCGATGATACGATCTGGATCCCCTCTGGACCCTTGCCCGGCGTTCATGATTAAACAAATCCAGGACATCAGTCGGTCAGACCTTACTGTCCTGTTCAATACCAATCTTAACTTGGGCCATTTTCCAAAATCTTGGAAAATAGCATCTATTCTCTGAGCATGGGCTGAAAATTCGTTCCGCTCGCGGAATTTGCGGATTTTCTGCGATTTCGTAATCCGCGAATCTCACGAAATCGCAGTAAAATCCGCAAATCAGCGGGGACACATTTTCAGCCAAGCACTTAAAGGGTTACAGCAGCAGGTGCAAAAGTTGAAGCTAATTTTTTGTAACCTTTTACAAAAGGGTTACAAAGAAATTAACTTTAACTTGGGCACCTGCTGCTGTAAGCCTGTAAGTGCTACCTGGCACCTCGTTGCCTACTTGCAACTATTCTCTGACCCTGCTCTGACCCTTGAAGCAGGGTCAGAGAATAGTTACAAGTAGGCAATGAGGCGCCTGTCACGAAAATTAAACCTCAACAGGAGGCACTGACAGATATAAAAACAAGCATTTGCAATGCAATAGGTCTCGCATTAGGAACGTTTGAGCTATTCGTCTTGTAAATGACAATTTTTTTTATTTATGTGTTGGTTTTGAAAATAGCTAAATTAATAGCTTTGTCATTTACAATGCCAATAGTTATAACTTTTGCAAATGTGACACCTATAGCATTTGTAATGCGACATGTTTTGTATTTAAGTGACTTAGCTGTATTGATATTACAAATTACAATGGCTTTTAATTTTTTTAGATAATTAATACTTAAATAAAAGTGATTTTAATTTATAATGGCAATAGCTTAAACTTTTGTAAATAACCTTTGTGAAGATTATTTTCAGTGTATTTTATTGTGACGAAAATCCAAGAACAGAATTGAAATATTAACATCTTTTTGTGACATTTGTAATAAAGTTTGAAACATTGAGAGAACATATTTGAACCAGTTGTTGTTGAATGGTTGTGCAGATTGATGCTGTGGTGGCGCAGAGTGGTGCTGTGGTGGTGCTGAGTGGTGCTGTGGTGATGTTGAGTGGTGCTGTGGTGGTGCTGAGTGATACTGGGATGGTGCTGAGTGATGCTGGGGTGGTGCTGAGTGGTGATGTGGTGGTGCTGAGTGATGCTGTGGTGGTGCTGAGTGGTGCTGTGGTGGTGCTGAGTGATAATGTGGTGGTGCTGAGTGATGCTGTGGTGGTGCTGAGGGATGCTGTGGTGGTGCTGAGTGAAGCTGTGGTGGCGCTGAGTGGTGCTGTGGTGGTGCTGATTGGCGCTGTGGTGGTGCTGAGTGATGCTGTGTTGGTGCTGAGTGATGCTGTGGTGGTGCTGAGTGGTGCTGTGGTGGTGCTGAGTGATAATGTGGTGGCGCTGTGTGATGCTGTGGTGGCGCTGAGTGGTGCTGTGGTGGTGCTGAGTGGTGCTCTGGTGGTGCTGAGTGGTGTTGTGGTGGTGCTGAGTGATGCTCTGGTGGTGCCGAGTGATGCTGTGGTGGTGCTGAGTGGTGCTGTGGTGGTGCTGAGTGATAATGTGGTGGTGCTGAGTGATGCTGTGGTGGTGCTGAGTGATGCTGTGGTGGTGCTGAGTGATACTGTGGTGGTGCTGAGTGGTGCTGTGGTGGTGCTGAGTGATAATGTGGTGGTGCTGAGTGATAATGTGGTGGTGCTGAGTGATGCTGGGGTAGCGCTGAGTGATGATGTGGTGATGCAGAGGGCAGAAAGGCACAAAAAGCAGTCTAACAAAAGGCAGAAGGGCAGAAAAACAAGGGAAAAACGAGTCTAACAGAGGGCAGAAGGGCACAAAAAACCAGTCTAACAGAGGACAGAAGGGCAGAAAAACAAGGGAAAAACGAGTCTAACAGAGGGCAGAAGGGCACAAAAAATGAGTCTAGCGGGGCAGACAGGCACAAAAACGAGTCTAACAGAGGGCAGAAGGGCACAAAAACGAGTCTAACAGAGGGCAGAAGGGCACAAAAACAAGGGAATAACAGAGGGCAGAAGGGCACAAAAAAACGAGTCTAACAGAGGGCAGAAGGGCAGAAAGACAAGGAAAAAACGAGTCTAACAGAGGGCAGAAGGGCAGAAAAACAAGGGAAAAGCGAGTCTAACAGAGGGCAGAAGGGCACAAAAAACGAGTCTAACTGGGGGCAGAATGAATCCCGCCCTGCGTGTTTGTCCACGAAGATGCCACCTTTTTGTGCAATACCTCTACTCAACTGGAGTACTTTCTACTGTCTAATCAGTAAGTGCTCCCTCGTTGGCTAAATGTATAGGGGCAGATTTACAATAACTGGCGCATCCCCAGGGATGTGCCAGTTATTGTGCGCCGCAGCTCCGCCACCCATGGTGCGCCGCATTTACAATGCGGCGCACCATGTGGCAAAAACGCACAGATGCGTCACGTATCTGTGCCGTAAAAGCAGCGCATTGCTGCTCCAGCAATGCTCTGGGGGGCCCTATCTCCCCAATGCTGCATCAAGCCTTGCGCCTGCTTCAAGCAGGCGCAGGGTTTTGACGCAGCATTGCCTAAAAGTGACTGAGTGAAATCTTGTAGATTTCACTCAGCCACTTTTAGGAGGCGTTTCTGCGCAGGAACGGCCTCCCCTGCGCCGGAACGCCTCCTGATGGCACAGGGCTTTACAACGTGACGCATCTCTCAGATGCGTCACGTTGTTAATACCCAGCACCATGGTGCATCTTTTGTGCTGCCGCTGTGTCACAAAAAGTCTCGGTAGAGGGTGGCAGTGGTGAACCAGAGGGTGGCATTGATGAACCAGAGGGTGACAGTGATGAACCAGAGGGTGGCAGGGGTGAACCAGAGGATGACAGTGCTTAACCCCGCGTGTGGCAGTGCTGAACCAGAGGGTGGCAGGGGTGAACCAGAGGGTGGCAGGGGTGAACCAGAGGGTGGCAGTGGTGAACGAGAGGGTGGCAGTGGTGAACCAGAGGTTGGCATGGGTGAACCAGAGGGTGGCAGTGGTGAACCAAGGAGTGGCTGTGGTGAACCAGAGGGTGGCAGTGCTGAACCAGAGGGTGACAGCGGTGAACCAGAGGTGCTGTGATGAACCAGAGGGTGGCAGTCATGAACCAGAGGGTGGCAGTGGTGAACCAGAGGGTGACAGTGCTGAACCAGAGGGTGGAAGGGGTGAACCAGAGGGTGCTGTGATGAACCAGAGGGTGGCAGTGGTGAACCAGAGGGTGGCAGTGCTGAACCAGAGGGTGACAGTGGTTAACCAGAGGGTGGCAGTGGTGAACCAGAGATGCTGTGATAAACCAGAGGGTGGCAGTCATGAACCAGAGGGTGGCAGTGGTGAACCAGAGGGTGACAGTGCTGAACCAGATGGTGGCAGGGGTGAACCAGAGAGTGGCAGTGCTGAACCAGAGGGTGGCAGTGGTGAACCAGAGGGTGGCAGGGGTGAACCAGAGGGTGGCAGGGGTGAACCAGAGGGTGGCAGTGGTGAACCAGAGGGTGGCGGTGATGAACCAGAGGGTGGCAGTGGTGAACCAGAGGGTGCTGTGCCCATACACGACCGCATGGGTAACTTGCAAGCGGCCCGCGAACACGCAAAAAGCCCCGCGAACACGCATAAAACCCTGCGAACATGCAAAAAACCCTGCGAACACGCAAAAAACCCCGTGAATACGCAAAAAAACAAAAATCTGCAAATATGCAAGAATTCCCGGATTTTGCGGATTGCGAATTCGATTTCGCGCGAATTCGCAGAACGCGAATTCGCAAATTTCGCCCATACTTACTATTCTCTCTTTGCTTAAAAAATCAAATCTGGATCATAAGGACCCGAATCATTTTAGACCTATTTTGCGTCTCTCATTTTAGGCAAAAATTTTGGCGAAAGCTATGAACGCCCAACTTAGCATGTTTCTCCAGACCAACAGCGTACTGGATCCTACTCAATATGGCTTTCGTGCTGAACATAGCACAGAGCTTGCCTTGATTAAATCTACAGAAGAGGCATGAGAGGCCTTGGATCAGGGAGGCGCAGCGATATTGATCATGTTGGATCTCTCGGAGGCCTTCGATATGGTCTATCATGAGGTTTGAATGGACCGTCTATCAGAAGTGGGGGTTGAAGGCAATTCCTGGAATCTCCTGAAATCATTTCTCACCGATAGAATACAAATGGTGGATTTGGATAAAAATAGGTCAAGGCCTTTTTCCTTCCTTGTGGGGTGCACATAGGTCATCCCTCAGCCCTACACTTTTTAATGTGTATGTGTCCCCTCTGGCAGCCCTGATAGGATCTTTCGGGTTCCAACTGACAACTTATGCGGATGATACGTGAATCCTGCTGTCCCTCCAGCGAGGCCAAAAGGCGGAAACTGGAATAGGATGTCATGATTTTATGAAAGCCATCTCGGGATGGATGTCATCTAATTGCCTGAAACTCAACACAGGAAAAATGGAGGTCATCATATTTGGCAACAACTTAAATCTTTGGAAGCCTGACTGGTGGTCGGAAGAAATGGGGACGCTCCCGGTTCCAACAAAAAAAGTGAAGAACTTGGGGGTGATCGTGGACAACAGACTCACTTTTGGTGGTCAGATAAGTGGGGTTGTCTCTTCAAGTTTCTTCCTACTCAAAATTCTGAGGAAAGTAAAGTTCCTTCTTCTGGTAGACATTCTGAGAACAGTGGTCACAGCGTTCATTCTGTCTCGACTGGACTACTGTAAAGGTCTCTACATGAACATCCAAAAGTGATATTTGAACAGACTCCAGATCATGCTGAACACTGCAGTCAGGCTGCAGACGGGCATTACTAGGTTTGTCTTGGTTAGGAAGGGACTTAGAAATCTTCACTGGCTCCCAGTAAAACAGCTGGCCTAATTTAAAGCCCTCTGCATGGTCTATAAGGCCCTTAAGGGCGCAGGCCCGAATAGTTGAAACATCATCTACAATGGTACCTTCCCAGAAGAACTTTGCGCTCTACGGAAGCAAAACTAGCGATTGTCCCCCATGTCAAAAAAGCTAGCTGGGGTGGCGGAAGCTTCATCACGTGTGCCACAAAGGCTTGGAACAGCCTACCTCTTCATCTCAGAAATTCAGCTGAGCTCCTTTCCTTCAGGAAAAGGGTTGAAAACCTGGCTTTTTACTGTATAGTCACTTTATCACAAGGAACCAATTAGGCAGTGCTCAGCGTCAGGACACGCTAGGGTAACAGTTGCGCTTTAGAAGCTCTATTAACATAGCATAACAACATAAGACGGTGGCAGCAGTTCATCAGTGTTCTCTGACAAGAGAGCACACATATCCATGGGTCTGGTACCCGCTTATGGAGTGGGAGATGACATAGCGGATGGTTTAAGGCATATTTAAGGCATATGACATTGCTTTACAGATGTACAAGATCACTTAAGGTGTTGGTGGCTAGTCTGTGGAAGCACATCCTTACTGAGTGGAAACACCCATATGGCCTTGAAGAGAGTGACAGGATGAGGTATCCCTTGATGAATGAAGCCCTAATCAGGAAATATGGTTTGACCATTGAGAAATACATGTAGAAGTTTAATGACAATGTCAAACTATCCCCATAGACCAGGGTAGATTGTGATGATTTTTTTGTGTAAGGCATTAGGTGAAGGGCAGTGATGTTAAGGATTATCAGGGGCTGTATAACTTTACTGCAAAAGAGCACATAGTACTTCTTTGTTTTCCAGTTCTGCACTAGCATTTGGTTGATAGTAAACTCTCTGACCATAGGGGGCTTGCTAAGGAGGCAGACTGCTGGATCAGCATCACGGTCCATATAAAGGTGTCAGGGGGTTTTACCATAAGAGTGGGCAGGGTCTTCACCAGAAGTGGGGGGGGGCAAAAACAAAAGCAAGGAGTTCTCTAAGGGACTCAAAATAGTTCATTTGATCAGGACTTTGATCTCTCTGCTGAGAAGAAAAAGAACTGGCTCCCTGACAGTAAGTATGTAGGGAAGGCACTCCTCAAGTGTTATGAGTGTCAACAGGATGGACAATGCAAGGTCCCAAGTGGACATAGACCCCGACCGGTTGGCAGTCTCTCGGTTGACTAGAGTAGCTCTTGGAGAGGAGTTTGTCCCAGCTTGTGGTGGGGTCAGAGTTCATGTTACCCTAGTGTCCCTGGGTGACAGAGAGATCATACAAAGAACACACATGCCTACAAATACTAGGAAGTGCAGGCAGTTGGTCACTATTAATAGGCCATGGGTGGAGGCTCTGACAGACACAGGAGCCAGCATGGCTACTATCCGGTGTCATCTAGCAACTTCAGAGCACGTAGTCTCTAAAGTGTTCCACCAAAATTTACTGCTGACAACCGTGAGAACCACTACCCAGTGGATCTGTTTCCCTTTGAGTGAGGTGTCTCAGGTTCCTTGAGGGTAGCTGTGAGTTCATCGATGCCTGTGAATTCACTGCTTCGGAACAACCTAGGACATGTCTCCTGGAAGGAGATGGAGCTCAAGTCACACTTGGAGATGTTGGGGTTGCCTGAGTGGGTCTGACGACATAGTCCATGGCAGCCTGTGAGGGTGGTTGAGAGGACCTGAAGCCTCGATAAATGGCCCATGTGCCTGGCAAGAAAAGGAAGGCCAAGGGTTATAGAAAACCCACTTTAACCTGAAACTTCCACTGTCTGAGAGGAGCCTGACCCTGAGGGGGAAGCCCTGGTACCTACAGGGGAAGATGTGACCAAAATAGGAGACTGTGGTATGATAATAGGATTCACTATGTTTCTTTTGTAGGCACCACTCTGAGAAAATAAGTTTAATAGCGGTATACTATGTTATATTATCCAGTTTGAAAGCAATGTATGATGTAACAAAACATTTTTTATATATGCTCTTTATACTGTATCACATTACATACATTTAAAAAAAAAAGATTATCCGCTTATTTTTTGATTCATTAAACAAAGATGGTAAATTCCTGATGAAGACACAACTGTGTCGAAACTGTGTTGAAACGCGTAGAAGAAACCGTCTTGTCTTCCCACATCAATTGGGTTATCGTCAATATTGTTGATCATATTGAATTATCAATCTAAAGAAGTTTCTGACTCTATGTATTTTAACATGAACATATGAC
Source organism: Lissotriton helveticus (assembly GCF_964261635.1). Taxonomy (NCBI): domain Eukaryota; kingdom Metazoa; phylum Chordata; class Amphibia; order Caudata; family Salamandridae; genus Lissotriton; species Lissotriton helveticus. The sequence continues at coordinate 532,810,438 of NC_136065.1, forward strand.
AAAGTATTTTTATCATTTTTTATCGAATTTATTAAATTGAATATTCTTGTTATTTCAAGGGCATGTTTTATTTCTTTTTGCTCACATTGCTTTTCTCCTATATTTTGCCTGGGTTTGTTACCTTACACCAACTAGGAGACTTGCCTGATCTGTCCAATTGGCAAAAGGAAGTAGGTCTCACTAAGGAAGAGTTCTGCAAGATGCAGAAGGAGTGCCCTACTCTTGTGGGTCTTTGGCAGATGGTTGAGGCCCAGGCAGCTGGTGACTCCTCTGGCAAACACCAATTTACTGGGAGAATGGTCTCCTGTAAAATGAACCTAAGACGCTTAAGCCTCGTGCAACACACGTGTTGGTGGTACCCCAGTGCTTCAGGTCCTTCCTACTAGGTATGGCTCATTAATTCCACTGGCAGGTCATTAGGGGCATGAGAAGACCTTTGACAGGCTTGTTACCCACGTCTATTAGCCTCAAATGAGGAAGGTCTCAGATGTGTTGTGTAGGTCCTGCCCTACCTGCCTGGCGAGTGGAAAGTTAGTGGGGAGGTGCAATGACCACCTGCAACATTTCCCTGTCATTAGCACCCCCTTTGAGCTAGTTGACATCAACAGTGTGGGGCCTCTGGATCCCAAGACAGCCATGGACAACATATTCATTCTGGTCCTGCTGGACCTTGCCACCTGGTACACGGAAGCTATCTCTCTGAGGACTGTAACTGCACCCACCATGGCCAGGGCATTGACAGAGATCTTTACCTGCGTGGGTTTCCCTAAGAAGGTGGTATCTGACCGGGATGCTAATTTAATGTCTTTGTACATGAAGGCCATGTGGGAGGAGTGTGGGGTATCCTACAAGCGCAACACTCCTTACTATCCCCAAACCAATGGGTTGGTTGAAAGATTCAACCACACTCTCAAAGGCATGATTATGGGCCTGCTTGAGCCCATGAGGTGTAAGTGGGACGTCCTCCTGCCATGTCTTTTGTTCACCTACAGGAATGTACGATACTAGGGGGTTGGCTTCAGGCCCTTCAAACTTCTGTATGGGCACCTGTGATAGGTCCTCTCAGTTTGGTGAAAGAAGACTCAGAGCAAGCTCCCAAAAAGCCACTCCAGGATGTAGTTAGCTACATGCTGGCGTTCCAAAACCGGACAGCCTGCTACTGAAAACTCACACAGTAGAATCTAGAAGCCAGCCAGGAGGTAATTAAATTCTAGTATGACCAGAATATCACTCTGGTTAAGTTTCAGCCTGGTCAAAAAGTGCAGGTGATGGAGCCCGTGGAGCCCAGGGTCCTGCAAGACCATTGGCCTGGGCCTTACGAGGTGTAGGAGTGCAAGAGTGATATCACCTACTTGGTGGGCCTCAAAACTCCCAGGAACCCTTTAAGGGACCTTCAAGTCAATCTCTTCGTACCCTACTTTAAGAGGTCCGAGCTTACCATGTTCTTGGTTACTTGATGATGGGAAGGTAAAGGGGGTTTAACGTCTCCCCAACCTTCTAGCTTCCAAGGAACAGAATGGGTCAGTGGAGAGTGTAAGCCTCTCCTCTACACTAAGCCTATATCAACAGAGAGACTGCCAGCAGTTGCTGGGACAGTTTGCCTCTATGTTATTTCTTACCCCAGGGGTCGCAACATAGTACTCCCATGATATAGATACTGATACTGGGGACAGTATGACTGTGAGGAACAGAATGTACAGGTTATCTGACAAGGCATGAGCCTGCATCAAAGAGGAAGCCTCTAAGATGCAGGGGTTAGGGGTCGCCAAGGCTGTCCCAACAGGTGTCAAAAATGAACTTTGGTTTTGTGTAGGCTACTGTGGGCTCAATGCACTCATGAAGACTGATCCCCAGAGCCGATTGGCTCATAGATCGGTTCTGGAGTTGCCAAATTCCTCAGTACATTTGACATAAAGTCTGGATACTGGCAGATTGCCTTGACCGAGGGGGCCAAAGAGAGGTTAGCATTCTCAACATCTGAAGGGCACTTCCTGTTCAGGATTTTTTAACAGATAAGGAACCCAAAGTTATATAAGTGACCAAGGGTACAAGTATTTATAGAGGAACAAGAGGTCCTTTCCTGCTGAATATTCCTCAGCATAAACCATAGAAGTAAAATGAATTCTATGTCTGAAGATCCAAATGGATTAATACATGTACTTATTCAGTCATATAACAAACAAAAATAATAAAGTGGTTAAGTGCCTGCAGGGGAAAAGGCTGAGGGCCCTACTCTGGCGCTAATACCAGAGATGTCTAGGGAAGACCTCGCGAGGCTATGTAGCAAAATTAAATCTGGGTCCCTGCTAGATCCTATGAAACCAGCACAATTTATCGAGTCACTAGTGCTTTTCCAACAGCCGCTAGTTGAGATATTTAATCTGTCCTTCTCCATGGCCGCAGTTCCAGTGGCCAGGAAGCAGGCCTGGGTCTCTCCCGTCATCAAGAAACCTCAAAACCAGAGAATTTTAGACCTATTTCTCTCCTCCCGTGGGTGGCGAAGATTGCTGAATCTCATGTAAATAATGTGTTATCTCAATACATGAGCCTCCATAACATTCTGGACCCATCTCAAAATGGCTTTAGATCTGGCCACAGTACCGAATCCGCCCTGTTAGCCACTTCTGAACATCTGCGATTGATTCTGGATGCCGGTCAGAGTGCAGCGCTGATCCTTTTAGATCTCAGCGCTGCCTTTGACACGGTCTCACATGCAATTCTTTTACATCGCCTAGAGGCAATAGGGGTCATCGGATATGCACTGGAATGGTTTAGGTCATTTCTGAGGGACAGATCCTTTCGGGTATCGGCTCCACCATTTCTCTCTCAAATACATCCTATAGGCCAGGGGGTTCCGCAAGGTTCAGCGTTGAGCCCGTCTCTGTTTAATTTTTATGTCCAGCCGCTGTCAGAGGTGGCAAAGAACTGGGACCTAACGATGGTATCATATGCTGATGATACCCAACTTGTGATCACTCTAGCCGAGGGGCCATCTACATCGGCCACTAGGTTCAGAGACGGGTTGACAGCTCTGGCCCAATGGATGGCAGACAACTGTCTTCAGCTTAATGCGACCAAGACTGAGGTCCTGCTGTTGGGGAAAAACACCACCCTCTGGGATGCGCATTGGTGGCCAGACTCCCTAGGGACTATGCCTATACCTAAGTCCTTAGTTAAGAACTTAGGAGTCTGGATGGACTCCTCGCTTAACTTTCAGACCCACACTAAGCGAGTGGCTGCCACCTGCATGGGCTTGCTAAGAGGCCTTAATCCCCTGCTGAAGATTTTTTGAACCAGCAGTGCGACAGCTTATTGTTCAATCTACTATCTTGTCGCGACTGGACTACGCTAGTGTGCTGCTCCTAGGGGCCAATAAAGCGGAGACTCAACGACTCCAACGAGTCCAAAATTTGGCAGCTAGGATATTGGTGGGACTTCCCCGCCGATGTTCGGTCAGGTCTACCATCAGGGGTCTTCACTGGCTTACAATCTCTGCCCGGATTCAGTTTAAAGCGCTTTGTCTGGTGTTTAAGATCATCAAAACTGGAAGCCCAGAACTATTATGTACCCTTCTGACCCCATATGTCCCTCACCGAAACCTGCGCTCACAAGGACAACACCTGGTGACGGTGCCACAGATTAAACTCTGCCGGATAGGGGGTCGCTCATTTAGATATATGGCGGCCAGGTTATGGAACTCCTTGCCGATCCATGTCCGGAGTTTGGAGGATGTACCAGTTTTCAGGAAAGCAATTAAAACCCTCCTTTTTCCTTCAACATAGCCTTTGGATGTTGTTTGGTGAGCTCTCAGGCGTTTTTCTGTTCCCGTAGATTGTCAGCGCCGGGACGCCTCTTTGCTGGGGCAGCTGTGCGCTTTAAAAAACAGCTAACATAACATAACATACCATAACATCAGAACAAGAAGCTGGAATTTCAACGCTCAGACATTTTTTAGTTACTGTAAAAATAATACACATGTCATGTCACATGTCAGTTTAAAGTACCAGTGTTATCAAAATTTATCTTTATAACATTTTCAATAGTAATGGTACTATTTGTCAACAATGTTTTGATCCCTCCTTACAATATGGGTGTCATCAGGAGGACTTAATGAAATATGACCGAGACACCAAAATGCCTTTAAGGAAATGTAAAGAGGATTGAGAGGCAGAGAAGAAATGTAAAGAGAAGTGAAAAGTAGGAGAAATACATCAGATTCCCAGAAAAAAGAGGGGAGAAGAATTTGAAATTGATTCACAATAATTGAGCCACAGCGAAAGGCAATGACCAATCAATCCATGCGCGTACCTGGTCAACCGAACTTGCAGCACAGTGTAGATTATATTTTGCCAAGATTGCGAGGTAACTCATGCGGGTAATAACGTGGTGATCCGACCAGAGGGATAAACTGAGTAATTAAAAACCTGAATAAAAAGGAAACTGACCTTTGTATTGGCACCCTTTAGGGTACTATTGTGCCTTGTAGGGACGGGAGACCTGTCCCTGGCAGCATGGTATCATACAATCTAAATTGGATAAAATGGTATAGTGAGCCTAAATTATACAAGCAAAAATTACAAGAAGGACCGGAATAACTCGAAAGACGCACCTGTTGGGAAAGTGAGTGTCCAAGAAGATTTTACAATTAAAGGTGATGGAAAGGTGAGTTGGTGGGGCTGCAGATCTAAATTAAAGAAATTGAAGATGGACAAGGAGATACAAATACTAATTGTGGCTGCGAGTGCAAGTATGACAAGCAGGGGAAGGGTTTTCTTACTGTGTGCAATTAAAGAATGGCAATAATTGCTAATTTATGGGATGAACATCAAGCCCGCATCATCTTAATGAAGAGAATAATGAAAGTAGGGACACAACACAAGAACCTGAAATAAAATACAAAGTGTGACGATCTGAAGAGCTGCATGGATGGAAACTGAGTTACGTGAAAGCTCACGGGTGAAAAATGCATAACCTACCATGTAGCATGGAAATGGTAGATTTATTTTTTCTGTGTATCTAGATTGTGCTTCCTGCTTAAAATGAGGTGCCTACTTTACCACCCAGAAACCCAATTTTTAACATTGAGCATATTCAAACTTGAGCATAGACCCAACCGTCTATGGCAACCTGCAGCCAAAGCACCACTGCACATGCCTTATGGGTGTGAACAGCAGGAGGTTGGCTGCAGGCTTGTTCCAAACCCTGCCTCGGGTACCCAAACCATGCGGCTCAATGCCTTAAGCCATGTACAGTGAAGCGTTGGCTAAAGGGACTTGCATCAGGCCAGGTTTAGGGCCCAACTGTCCATACACATGCCTAAACCACTGCAAGCAGCAACTTACCACTGGGCCTGGTCTTTGGCCCCATGTAGCGGGGTGATGGCCCCAGGTCCTGACCAGAGCAAGGTCCTATGCTCAATCCCATACATGCTGCCAACCACCTGTTTCTCACAACATCAGAATGGGCATTGTGGCAGTTTGGGTGCAGGGTCCTGTCTCCAGGCAGATAGTTGATCAAGCCCTATGAGGGTGCTCAACTCCCCACGTGTACCCCACCACCACTGTGCACAGCCTACAGCAGAATGCAATGGTTGGTTGGCCCTCCCTACTGCACCTGACCTACAGCTTGCAGAATGATGGCTGTCCGCAGGTTCTGGTCTATGACCAGACCTTTGGTTTCTTTTCAATTGATTTTTGGTACTACACTACTGATACCAGCTACCTGGTACTGGTACTGTGGTACTGGTGCCCTGAAATATATATATTTTAAATTGTATTTAGGCTGGTCCCTTGTGAACCCTTCTACATGTTCCCACCCTGCCTGGTTATTGTTTTTTTTTTTTATTGTTCAGAACTCGGGGACCAATTCCCCTAGTCCTGTAATGGCATCTGCAATGTTTTGTTCCGAGTTGCGGCCAGCCAATCAGATCCTTAATGTCTGAAAAAAGCCCCTCTTTAAATGCTAATTTCTGAAACACAGCTGAAGGGGCTTACATCAAGTCCCATAAAGCAAACTTTCTGAGTCAATTTCTATCTTTTTGACGAATTTTGTGAAAATCTGTTTATCTGTTTTTCCTGCATTGGAAAGAAAAGATTTATGTGGCAAATAACATCTGAAAAATTAGTTTTGGCACCCCTCCTTTTTCTTGGCCCACATGATGGATCATAGCAAAACTTTCAATGAAGGAGGTGAAGTGTATGAACTTTTTTGGGAAAGTGTCATTCACATTCGTTCAATGGTACTGAAGTGATATACACATATATATATTACCTACTGGCGGTCGCCAGTAGGTAGTTATAGTTAGAATTGGCTACCATAGGAAATCCGCAACATTCTATTGGGAATAACTCCGGCGCCGGTTGAGAAATTTGTGTGTAATTTTCCAATATTTTGGCCAGCTCCGCTGCGCTCCTTCCCTGAAAGTTCCCGGGGGATTCGTGAAGTGGGGGCTGAGAAAAAAGGGGGGTCCCAAAACGTGTTTTCCCCATGTTAATTTCCATAGGACGGTCTGACAAGTCTACAGCCCGAACCGCTGAACGGAATTACGCCAAACTTGGCAAAATTGTAGGGACTGGTACGTAGATGTGCCTTTGCTATATTAGGTGAAAATTGCTCCAGTGTTTTTTTGAAAATTAACTTCAAAAACACATATATATCTATAGGCACGCTTCGAGCGCTCACAAGTGCGCATACCGGGGAGCGCACCCGGCACGCTACGGGAGTGCGCGAGCGGAAAGCTGATTGGCTGTCGGGTGTCTGTCAACATTCTAAACAGTCCGGAGAGTCCGCCATCTTGTGTCTCGGTAGAATCGAGACACGAGAGGTGAAAAAGAAAGGGGGAAATAATTAAAAGGGGGCAGAGTAGACACCCCCTGACCGCCTAGGTTTTCTGAGGTGGGCCTAGAAGGACCCTGAAGGGCAAAAAACCTTTTTTTTTTGTTGAAATTTTCGCGGGGTAAGCGCTGGCTGCGCTCACCGGTGCGCTCTCCGGTACGCGCACCCTGAGCGCACCACGGGGAAAAACAGTGTAAAAAAATAGAGTAAAAAAATAATGTAGAGTGTGTAGAGGTAAGTTAGCTCTGAAAAGAGCTGTTGGGTTAAGTGGGTATTTTTTGTACCTACAAGTAGGTACCAATGCAGAGTCTTATATTCAAGAGGAAAACTCTATTCCCCTCATCTGTAAAATGCACACCATCTCTCCTATAGATGTCTTACATGTTGTAACGCAAGTTGTTGTGGTAAATGGAACCCATAGCATAGTCTCTCATGTAGGCAGAAACAGATTTATTTACATGTTTCCTTGCTTTCTCAATCTGTGGACAAAATTGGTTGGACCAGTTCCATTTTTGCCTTTGGCATATATTAAAGTAAAGTAAAGTCCACATTTGTAAAGCGCACAATCACCCGTAAGGGTCTCTAGGCGCTGGGGGGCCGTCGGGAAGATTAAGCGAGCTATTGCCCAGAGTCACATGGTGCTGGGCTAACCTGCCGCCGGAGCCGGGGATCGAACCGTGGTCCCCAGATTCCAGCGTCAGTCGCCCTGGCCGTGGCGCCACACCTCTTCCTCCTTTGTCCAATCCATACAATATTAGAAAATACCAAGGCAGTTTTTGGAAAAAGTGACATCAATTGCCCAAAGATGTCCTTTAAAAGCATTTCCACACCTACCCCAGTCAAAGTGCCCAAGTCATTGCCACCACAGTGCATAATTATAAGGTCAGGGTGTGCTAAATGCATAAAGAATTTTACTAATGGTATCAATCGGTGACTTCTGAATCCGCTTTGTCCAATCCATACAATGTGCACATTTGGTAAATCAAGGTTGTAAATACCTCTGTTAGTTGCGTATTTTTGAGCCCAGTGGACATAGCTATGCCCCACAAATCAGACTTTTGTCATTTTGAAGGTAGGTGTGTGAAGATAGGTGTGCTTCTAGTCAGATGAGTTGTGGAAATGAAACGGCAGTTTGATTATGAAAAAAAAGTGTTTGAGAATCAGTGCAGATGAATAAGTAGAAATGATTGGAGCTTTGTTAAAAATCTCCACTGAAAATTAGGGTGTATGCTTTTTTTTTTAAAGAAGTCATTTCAATGGTTGAGAAAAAGTCATTTAAAGAAACATTGCATTTCATTAGCTAGTAGATTGAGAGGTCAAGCAGGCTTGATGGATTTTTTTGCAACATAGTAAAATGAACGTGTGAACTTTGTGTTGGTTTTAGAGGGAGTTACCATGGTTACTTGGTGAATGAGCACTCGGGGGATGGGTGAATGTTATGTGAGTTTCAAAGTCTTGAAATCTTCAACCAATTAAAATGTGCAGTTTGCTTTTGAATTTGTGGGGGAATAATTTTTATTGGCTATGTGCAAGAATATGGCTCTGAAATCAGAAAGAATCTGTGCCATTATTGAAAGCCTCCCAGTGAAGGAAGCATTGTTCAGAGATTCTGCTTAAGAATATCTGTTGACTGTGACTGACACTGTTTGACATCTTCCAAACCATTTTTAAAGGTGAGTAATGATTCTTTTAAAAAAGATAGAGTTTAAAGATTTTTTACAAGTATCATAGTGTGTGTCTCTGTGAATTAAGGAATGATATTTTTACCTTTTTCCATAATGTTAGCTGTGTGTTTATAAGGTAGTCTTCTTTATAAATTGTTTTTTATGCTTGGATTCAATGCTGGTTTAGAAATTGTGTAATGGTTTCATTGGAGTTGTAAATATGCTCATTTTTTTTAAGCACATTGTGCAACCTGTAACATGGGTAGAAGGAGTGAATGTCTGGAGAGGGATAAGAAGAGCAGATAGAAAACCATATGAAATGGTGGGGAGATGCATAAACACACAGCTATGTCAAAGATTGTGCACACAGCTTGTAAATATGCAGGCAGACAAAGCAATCTTTGACATAGGTGTGTGTTTATAAGGTAGACTCTCACAGTGATAAGATCTCTCACGGCATTTCATATTCTTGTCTGGGTGTATATTTACAAGCTGTGTGCACAATCTTTGACATAGCTGTGTGTTTATAAGGTAGACTCTCACAATGTTAACATCTCTCACATTACATAAGGTAAGGTCATGGGATTGCCCCATGTGAAAGGATGTATTGCTGGAAATTATTTTTTTTCTACAATTTTTTACACTGTTTTTCCCTGTGGTGCGCTTGAGGTCCTCATTTATGAGGCCATGCGTCACTTTTACGCTGCCGGTGCGTCACTTTTTGTGATGCAGCAGTGGTGTAAAAACTTGTGCCTTGCTGAGTTATATTTACAAAGTGACGCATCTAGGTAGATGCGTCACTTTGTAAAGCCCTGTGCCACATTATACGTGCGTCAGGTGTAATGTATGCAAAGGGGGCGTATTGACGCAAAGAAGGGTTGTACAAATGACGCAGTGAAATCTATGAGATTTCACTGCGTCACTTTTAAGACGCTGTTGTGTCAAAATTTTGTACCTGCCTCACAGCAAGTGTAAGACTGACGCAGGCTCTTTCACTTAGGGCTTGCCCCATGTGAAAGAATGCATTTTTGGAAATTATTTTTTTAAATGGCATAAATTGAGATAGAATATACAAAAAAGAGAGGCATATTTACAAGCTGCGTGCGCAATCTTTGACATAGCTGTGTGTTTATAAGGTAGACTTTTTTATAAATTGTTTTTTATGCTTGGATTCAATGCTGGTTTAGAAATTGTGTAATGGTTTCATTGGAGTTGTAAATATGCTTATTTTTTTGAAGCACATTGTGCAACCTGTAACAAGGGTAGAAGGAGTGAATGTCTGGAGAGGGATAGGAATAAGCAGATAGAAATCCATATGAAATGGTGGGAAGATGCATAAACACACAGCTATGTCAAAGATTGTGCACGCAGCTTGTAAATATGCAGGCAGATAAAGTAATCTTTGACATAGCTGTGTGTTTATAAGGTAGACTCTCACAGTGATAAGATCTCTCACGGCATTTCCTATTCTTGTCTGGGTGTATATTTACTAGCTGTGTGCACAATCTTTGACATAGCTGTGTGTTCATAAAGTAGACTCTCACAATGTTAACATCTCTCACATTACATAAGGTAAGGTCATGGGATTGCCCCATGTGAAATGATGTATTGGTGGAAAAAAAAAAAATCTACAATTTTTTACACTGTTTTTCCCTGTGGTGCGCTTGAGGGCCTCATTTATGAGGCCATGCGTCACTTTTATGCCGCTGGTGCGTCACTTTTTGTGACGCAGCAGTGGTGTAAAAATTGCACATTGTTGAGTTATATTTACAAAGTGACGCATCTAGGTAGATGCGTCACTTTGTAAAGCTCTGTGCCTCATTATACCTGCGTCAGATGTAATGTATGCAAAGGGGGCGTATTGACGCAAAGAAGGGTTGTACAAATGATGCAGTGAAATCTATGAGATTTCACTGCATCACTTTTAGGACGCTGTTGTGTCAACATTTTGTACCTGCCTCACAGCAGGTGTAAGACTGACGCAGGTTATTTCACTTAGGGCTTGCCCCATGTGAAAAAATGCATTTTTGGAAATTATTTTTTTAAATGGCATAAATTGAGATAGAATATACAAAAAAAGAGAGACATATTTACAAGCTGCGTGTGCAATCTTTGACATAGTTGTGTGTTTATAAGGTAGTCTTCTTTATAAAATGTTTTTTATGCTTGGATTCAATGCTGGTTTAGAAATTGTGTAATGGTTTCATTGGAGTTGTAAATATGCTCATTTTTTTGAAGCACATTGTGCAACCTGTAACATGGGTAGAAGGAGTGAATGTCTGGAGAGGGATAAGAAGAGCAGATAGAAAACCATATGAAATAGTGGGGAGATGCATAAGCACACAGCTATATCAAAGATTGTGCACGCAGCTTGTAAATATGCAGGCAGACAAAGCAATCTTTGACATAGGTGTGTGTTTATAAGGTAGACTCTCTCAGTGATAAGATCTCTCATGGTATTTCATATTCTTGTCTGGGTGTATATTTTCAAGCTGGGTGCACAATCTTTGACATAGCTGTGTGTTTATAAGGTAGACTCTCACAATGTTAACATCTCTCACATTACATAAGGTAAGGTCATGGGATTGCCCCATGTGAAAGGATGCATTGCTGGAAAAAAAAATTTTACTACAATTTTTTACACTGTTTTTCCCTGTGGTGCGCTTGAGGGCCTCATTTATGATGACATGCGTCACTTTTACGCCACTGGTGCGTCACTTTTTGTGACATAGCAGTGGTGTAAAAATTGCACCTTGTTGAGTCATATTTACAAAGTGACGCGTCTAGGTAAATGCGTCACTTTGTAAAGCCCTGTGCCACATTATACGTGCGTCAGGTGTAATGTATGCAAAGGGGGCGTATTGACGCAAAGAAGGGTCGTAAAAGTGACGCAGTGAAATCTATGAGATTTCCCTGCGTCACTTTTAGGACGCTGTTGTGTCAAAATTTTGCGCCTGCCTCACAGCAGGTGTAAGACCGACGCAGGCCCTTTCACTTAGGGCTTGCCCCATGTGAAAGGATGCATTTTTGGAAATTATTTTTTTAAATGGCATAAATTGAGATAGAATATACAAAAAAGAGAAACATATTTACAATATGTGTGCGCAATCTTTGACATAGTTGTGTGTTTATGCATCTCCCCACCAATGCTGTGAGAGATGTTAACATTGTGAGAGTCTACTTTATAAATATTTATATTGAGTTTTTAAGAAGCATATTGTGCTTTTTTATGATGTATATAATGGAAATGAATTTTGTTAATGAGTTAGTTTTCTGCTTTAATTTGTAGTGGTCATTTAAATGGGTTGTGCTCTGTGTTAAAAACGATTTAGTATGGATAATGTTTTCTGGTAAAAAGTCTGGTGTATATATATATGCTTATATATAGGTGGCCTGTTTTTGGCCAGTAGAGAGAGTGAAATATTATGAGCAGAGACACATATACTGCTTGCAGAGGCAGAGATGGTAAATTACATCTAATATGCTGCTTATGTGTTTAAGTTGACATTGCGAGTCAAGCTTAATTTGAAATGGATCTGGCTGAATGATATTCTTATTTGATGTCTTAAAAAATATGGAAGTACATGTTTTTTAAAGACATGGTATATTACATGTGACATTCTGGTCATCTGCCTAATAGCACACTGATGGGTGAATGAAGCTTCAGTCATAGTGTTATTTTAGGCACTTGAGCAGGATGTTATATGTAATGAGCAATTAATGTTTTGTGTTGCATATATATAGGTGGCCTGTTTTTGGACAGTAGAGACAGTGAAATATTATGAGCAGAGATACACATACTGCTTGCAGAGACAGACATGGTAGATTACATGTAACATCCTGGTCATCTGCCTAAGATCACACTGTGACTGAAGCTTGATTCACCCATCACTGTGATCTTAAGCAGAGTCACACATACTGTTGGCAGAGACAGACATGGTACATTATATCTAACATTCTGATTATGTGCCTAAGATCATACTGTGACTGAAGCTTGAGTCAAACATTATTGTGATGTTAGGCAGAGTCACATATACTGTCGGCAGGGATAGACATGGTACATTATAACTAAAATCCTATTATTCTGTCTAAAATCACACTGTGAGTGAAGCTTGATATAATGAGCAACTAGAGTGCTAACATTCAGAATATATGGCAAATGTGTGACACATCTGAATGCCTTCTTGATGGAACTAAAGTAAACAAGCATTGAAAATACAATAGATTTGGTGTGATCTTAGGCACATGTGCACGATGTTACATGTAATCTACCATCTCTGTCTCTGCAAGCAGTATGTGTGTCTCTGCACTAATTATTTCTCTGTATCTACAGGCCAAAAACAGACCATCTATATATAAACAAGATATACCATTAATTAGTAAATCATTTTTGACACAAAGCAAAGCACATGTAATGTAAATGAGCCTTTTGTTGTATACTAGTGTTTATATTGTTTATTTATTGTAATTGCTATGTAATATGTTTGTAGTGGTCTATAATATGTTATTTTTTGTTTTCCACAGATTATAATCATCTATACAAACAAAGAGAAAGATGCCTTCTAAAACAAGGAGAGCAAAAAATTATAAGAGAAAATTAAGGTCAAAGGAAAAAGAAAATCAAGAACCAACCAAAATAAAATCTTCAGAGAAAAAGAAAAATGCTCCTGGAAAGCAAAGTACAAATTTTCTTAGGAAGTTATTGAAATGTGAAGCAAAAAAAAGTTGTTTACCTAAGTAAAATTAAACACCTGTAAATTAAAAAAAGACAGGATATCCTTCTAAAAATGTTAGACGTGTACAAGGAGACAATATTTTGAAAAGCAATAGAAGAAGCAAACAATTTTCTGACATTCGTAGACGAATGTTTTACAACAGGATTATTTCCAATTTATTAAAAAATATAAAAAGGTATAAAAAAGACAGCTTTTTACAAGAAAAAAAACATAGTTAAGATCGTGGATGAAGCATTTAAAGTGAAAAATAAATTGTTTTGTTTAGTAATGAATAGAATTCGTACACTTGATACGAAAATCAAAGTGTTTAAATCAAAATGTAAGTGGAGGAGAGTAATTAATCAAACTAATTTTTGTGATGTTTTTTCTGGAGAATGGAAGCATAGTTCAAGTTCTGAGCCATTTTTTAATGGAGAAAGTTACTTTCAGGATAATGATTTGGTGCATGCAGTTGACACCAGTGGTCGAGCATATGAGGTGAAGGACGGTTGTCCGGTTGAAAAAGAAGAGATTGTGCCTAGAAATACAGAAGAGGTGTTAGCTGATGAAGTTTTAGGGAGATGTCCTAAGGCTCCCGTGTATACATGGAATTGTATTAGTATTTGTAGTGTCCGACAGGAATCAATTGATTTGTTTCGCACTTTCTTACGGACATATACTAAGAAAACTGTGAAACAAAAAATGAAAATTTTACAAGTGTTAGATCCTTGTAGAGTGAGAGAAAAAACAGGTTTGCAAGGGCATTCACTGGCTTGTCTTTCAAGAAAAGTATGTCAGAGTGTTTTTCACCATTTTAGGATGTTAGCAGTGCATCATAATAAAGTGAGGAAATTAGTGAGAAGGTTGTACTATGCAAAAAGTCTAGCACTTAAACTAAAACAGTTAAACAGTGCTCTTTTGCATGGAACTGAATTAGATGTCAAAAACATTTGTGATGAAATTGAGTTTTGTTACTTTGGTGAAAAAGAGGTTAGTGCACAAGTTGATACAGTAATGGAAGGTAATGTAGAAGAGAATGTAGAGATTTAAAGTACAGAACATTTTGAAAATGAAATTATAAAGTTTAAGGTCAATTCAAGTGAAAGGCCTAATTTTACTTGTGTGTGTTGTCAATGGACTCATTATAAACATCAGACTAGATTAGTTGATTTATATGTAAAAAGCGAACAGATAAATAATAATGAGTGGAAGGATTTTGCAACTTATTTGTTGGTTGAAAATTGTTTTCATTTGGGCTCTGATCAACGTATTTGTACATATTGCTATAATAAATTATATGAAAACAGAATGCCTGATAGAGCTGTTCATAATAATCTGGAGTTGGTAGACATTCCTTCTGAATTGATGGATTTAAATACCTATGAGTCTATTCTGATTCAATGTGTGCATCCTTTTCAGGCTATTGTTCGCATGGAGCCTAAGACAGGGAAATTGCCTCCTTCAGATTTACAGAGAGGATTAAAGGGAAGAGTTGTTTATTTGCCTCTAGATTTTAAGAAATATATTGATACCATTGGTGTTGAAAAAGTAGAGGAGGAACCTCTGGTTATTCTAGTTAATGGTGTTCCGACAAAAAGTAAGAAAATCTGGCAAGAATTTGTGGATGTTAGGAAAGTCAAGAAGGCAACGTTGTATCTGGTAAAAATTAAACAGTACTATAAAAATGTGTATGTGGGAGATGAGGAAACAACTGTACAAGACGACACTGATGTCTCTGCTGGACAAATAGAAAAAGTTGATGTCTCTAGAAGTGAAGAAATTTACGAACATTATAGTGTTCATCCATTGCATTCCAAAGAAGTAATGGGGAATGCTATTGAGTTGTTTCAGATGAAAAAAGCTGAAGGAAGTCCCATTAGTGTATGGGAAGAAAGTTTAGAAGCTCGTTGTTTTCCACAGTTATTTCCAACAGGTGAAGGTGGATGATATGACGACCGACCTGTTCAAATTCCTGCATCTGAATACCGGACTTCAAGATTATATGCAGAAGATCCAAGGTTTCATCAATACATTCCATATTTGTTCCATCTACTGTTTGAGAATGACTTGTCTGGACTTTCCTATGCAGTAAACCATATACTGAAAAGTGGAGCACATCTACACAATGTTTCGGCAAGGGATTTTATGGATAAAGTAAAACTGCAAGACAGTGTTTTGGAATCTCAGCTAATTAATCTCATGGCATGTCAGCCTGGCACTAACGAGTATTGGTACCGTCGTCATGGGGAATTTAAATGTATGCTAAGAAACTTAGGAACTCCTACATGGTTCCTCACTCTTAGCTGTGCTGAGTATGCTTGGGAAGACTTACTTGAATTTCTACGAGAGGCAAATAAAAACATTGAAAATATTGAATTCAAGACACCTGGAGAACTGTGCTCTTTGGATCCAGTTAATGTATGCAGGTATTTCAAATTTCAATCATAGGTTTGAAGCTATGATGTCTTTTATTACAAACAAAAAAAATCCTCCGCTTGGAGAGGTGTTGGATTTCTTTTGGAGAAAGGAGTATCAAGCAAGAGGTGCTCCTCATATACATATGCTGCTATGGATTAAAGATGCACCTAAATTTGGAACAGATTCAGATGAGAAAGTGATGAGTTTCATTGAGCAGTATTCTACATGTGCTGTTCCGAAAAGTACAGACGAAAACAATTTAAGACAGCAAGTTTTACGCTTTCAAAGCCATTGTTGTGGGAAATACTGTCGTCGAAAATACAAATCCAAAGACAAGTTCTACACGAAATGTCGTTTTGCATTTCCACGTCCAGTAACATCGAAAGGAAGAGTCAACAATTTTATGTCTTCTCTGCAACATACTGTGACAAGAAAATCACCCAAAAATACATACAACCTAAGAAGAAATGAGGAATCCAAATTCATAAATGACTACAACCCAGTCATTTTATCCATGTGGAATGCTAACATGGATATTCAGTATGTGGCTGACAACTCTATTGCTGTGGCTCGATATGTGACGTCTTACATCACAAAATCAGAAAAGACGGAACTGAAGGAAATGTGGGAAGAAATTTCACTTGAAAAGAGTCTAAGCAAGAAATTATACAGTTACAGTCTAAAGATGTTGTCACATCGAGAAATTGGAGCGTATGATTGTTCTGATCGGTTGTCATCAGCAAGTCTATATGCCAAATCTAGAACCATTATTTGGGTGAGTCTAGGTCTTGCTGCAACACGAAACCGAGTTTTAAAATCTGTACAAGAAATTGAGTATTTGGCGAAGAAAGAACCAGACAGTACAGATATTTTGAAGACAAACATGTTGGATACACACTATCCAAATAGAAGTACTCACCTTGAGAACGCTTGTCTCTATGAAGTTCTGCAAACCTACATTTTTAAAAGGAACGTCACAGAAGACATCAATAAAGGTGTATATGCTGTAATTGGATGTGAAGGCTGTGTAGTAAAACAAAGAAAAGGCCATTTGATTAATCATCGAAAATTGAGTTGTGATTCTCCAGACAAAAGAGAATTTTATTACTTAGCACTTTTACAACTCTTTAAACCTTGGCGTAGAGAAGAGGAACTACTTGGAGATTTTCTTACTTATGAAGATTCGTTCAATGCAACCAAAGATACCATAGAATGTCCTGTTTTTTCAAGTTATCTGCAAATGTTGAACGAGGAAATACAGCAAGAAGCTTCAATTGCAGCAGAGATTACTAGAGACAGTTCTCAAGACTGTCAGAGTTCTGCTTCATTGAGTCAGGATCCACTAGGAGGACCAATTATACAAAATGAAGCTGCCACTGCCATGGATGAAGTTGATAGAGCCATGGAACAAGCTCAGGAGGATGGAGATGATTTAGAAGATTTGGAAAAAGAACTAAACGTTCAGCAGAGACAAATATATGACCAAGTCACACAACAAATTGAGCATGGTTTATCACATGAGAAAAAAGAGTACTCATGTACATCATTTGTGCCTATCCGACTATATGTCAGTGGAGAAGCAGGAACTGGGAAAAGTTTCCTGATTAAAGTGATTGCAACATATTTGCAGAAAACAACGGAATCATTGCTCTCTTGAGTTGTTACTGCTCCAACTGGGTTGGCAGCACACAACATTAAAGGAATTACTTTACACCGCTTATTGATGCTGCCAGTGGAGCATGATAACAAATTACAATACCACAAGCTATCTGGAGAAGCTTGTTGTGAAGTTTCAAGAGTACTAAAGAAAATGAAACTTCTTATCATTGATGAAGTAAGCATGGTATCAAATGTAATGCTTGCTTTTGTGCATTTAGGAATGCAAGAAACTCTTAAAACAGACTATGATGTGTTATTTGGAGGCAAACACATCATTGTTTTTGGAGATATACGGCAACTAACTCCAGTGAAAGGACAGCCAGTGTTTAAAATGCTTACGCATGAAGATACCAGGAAGTTCTTAGGAAGCATTGGAAATGTTAACATATGGCTAAATTTCAAATATGCAGAACTGCTTCAAGATATGCGACAGGCAAAGGATGAAGACTATAAAAATATTCTGCAAGATGTAAGAATTGGAAAACTAACTGAGCATGGCAAAGAAGCATTTACATGCACGATTAATATCAAATTTGTTTCCAAAGGAAAATATTCTCCCAGAGAATATTTGTAAGAAAATTCCTGAAAAAAAATCTGTCATATGCTTGATGCCAACTCTGCAAGAATGTTCAATCTTCAACAACAAAATGTTAAAGTTGGAAAATCAAGAGATTGTGAAACTGGAAGCTATTGATAAAATTGAACATGAAGGAGCAACTATTATTTTGTCAGAGAAGTTGAAATCAAAATTAGATTCTTTAGAGAAGACAATATCTAAAACGGCTGGTATGGAAAAGACTCTGTTTGCATCTTTAAATTGTCGTATAATTTTACAACGTAATTTAGATGTGGAAAGAGGTTTAGTAAATGGAGCAATGGGTCATGTTGTGGATTTTGTGAATTACCGAAATAGAGATGGAATTGAAATTATAAAAATTAAATTTGATTATATTGAAGAAGTACAACAAATCAGTCGTTGTTCTGCTCGCTTTTTGCCAGTGAAAGATTTATATGTCCGCAGAAAACAGTTCCCTGTTTCTTTAGCATATGCAGTAACCATTCATAAATCTCAAGGTTTAAGTGTTGATACTGCTTTGGTGAATATTGGAAATTCTGTGTTCAAGGAGGGCATGGCATACGTTGCTTTATCTCGAGTCAGAACTTTATCTGGATTGTACTTGATTAATTTTGGTGAGACAAAGATTAATGCAGATCTAAATTGTGTAAAAGAATATAAAAGGTTAAGAAGAGAGTATGTTCCAAATTTACCTCAATATCCTCTGTTTGAAAAGCGTGTGGTAGGCCGAAAAAGAAGAAATGAGAAAAATTGTAGTAAAGTTGTAGCAAAAAGAAAAAAAGTAGATGAACCAGTAATTGTAAGCAGAAAGGAAATGGATTCAGTTAAAGATGTTGTTGGATTTCAGTTTGAAAATAGTTCTGGTGTCAACTGCTATGCTAATGTAGTGGTTAATGTTGTTTTCTTTCTCCAAACTGTACAAGAACAGATTGCTGAAAATCGTGATCACTTTGTTGTTTATTAAATTCTGTGTTTGGGAAATGTAGCAGTGATAGAACAAAAATACAAAGTGTTTCCGAAATTCGAAAGGTTTTAGACATATGTTCTGGTCTAAATCAATTTTCACAGAATTTTAAGCAAGATTGTCAGGAATTTCTAATGTATATGCTTATTGTTTTACAAGATGAAGGAGTAGATGCAGAAAATATTTTTGGCCTTTCTTATAAATGGCAACATGATTGTGACAATTGCTCCTTTTCAAGTAGTACTACAGTACACACTGAAAGATTTATATATTTAACTTTACCAGACTGCAAATCAGTGTCTTTTAATCTTTTAATAATCTAGTTAGAGCAGCAAATCAAAACATGGTCTGTAGTCAATGTAAATCTGAAATGCTATCAACTTTATTTTTAATAAGATATGGGCAGTATGTTATTTTAATGTTCCAACGATGTAGACCTGATGGGACTAAATTGACAACATTAATTAAAAATGTTGTGGCTTCTCAATTATCAATTTCAGGAAGAACCTTTACAACTGCAGCAATTATTTACCATGATGGTCCTTCAACAACATCAGGACGTTACACAGCTTATTTAAAATGTGAAAAAGGTTGGCAGCTCTGTAATGATACTTAATTGACTTTCAAACAACGTTTGCGTTCTGACTTACTAAATTCTGACCTGGTGTTCTTACAACCGAAATTTTAGGAAAGGTAATTGGCCTATGAAGATTGCAGCAGTTAATATAACTTAGTTTGTTCTTCAAAATTACTTTCTGAATGAGAGTGATGAAGGTAATAAAAAACATGTAGTTCTCATAGAGATAGTATATGTTTATTATATAAAGTGTGCTGTGAGTATTATAGGAATTATTTATTAAATGTAAGCTAGAGATGGAAGTAAAATTCTTGTTTCATAACGTGAAAGATGTTGGAGCTTTTCTTTCAGAAAGTCGGGTAAATGAGACATTATGAAAACAGTGTACTAATTTCCAAAAAAAGGACTTTCCATATACTGTTTGGCCTCGTGGAAAAGTGGATGGATCAAAAGTGAGTTTAGATATGGTTTTTAAAAAATTACATTATTTAAGTAATTATTCAATGGGTTTTTTAAACACAATCATTATGATTGTGTTTTGTCGGCCGCTGTTATATTATGAGTAATTTTGAAGTCACTGTTTTAAGTGAAATTCAATATATTCTGAGAACAGCAAAAATAAACCATTTAACATGTTGTTGAAATTATTTTGTATTTTCTGTGATTAAATATATATTATTTTTCCATTCTCTTAGGCTCACTTACCTATTTCCACCCTCTATCACTCTTTTTAACTCAACCTCACTGGCCTTTTTTGATTCTCCCTCACCTCCCTTCCCTTATTCCATTTTCCACACTTATTCTCATTAACCACTCCTTCACGACTCATTACCTCTCTCCCATCCACCAATTTCCAGCTGTCAGTCACTCTACTTCACTCCCCTTCCCTTTGTTTCTTTTCTTTATTCCCTCAATAATGCTCCTTCTCTCATTCACCTTATTACACTTCACTCACTTCTTTTCTCACTTCCTATATCCTCTCACATCCTCACTCCCTTTCCCTCACAGCCTGTCTCTTAGCTTCAGCCTGTGGATTCTCTCAATCTATTACTCCTCTTCCGTCATGCTTACTCCCTAAAAATGACCCACACTCCCTTCCATACCTTACTTTGCTCTCTTACTCAGTTCCTTTGTGTCACTCTTTCCTTTACTAGCTCTATATTCTCACTCCTTCACCTCGTTTGTCTCAAGCTTACTTGCTTTTATCCTCCCTTTATTTTTCCTTTTTCATCAACCTCCCTGCCCTTCACTCACCCTCACTTACCCTTGTTAATCTCCTACTTTGTCTCTTGTATTGTAAAATATATATTATAAATATTGTAACTTATTTTGTTTTGTCTTTCACAGATATAAATTTAAATGAAAATATAAAACTACGTTGATATTACCTATAAGGTAAGTTTGATGTAGAATATTTATTTTCTCTTTGATATTCCCACACCTCTGTTTCCTTATAGCGCTTGCCTCACTTATTCTAAATCCCTACATTTACTCTCTTTTTTCACACTCTTCTCTTACTCTCACTTTTTTTCAGGTGTTCTCTTTTACTTTCTTTCCTCTGTCTTCTCTAACTTCTTTGTTTTTCCCTTCCTTTACTGTCCTTACTCCACTTCACTAATTCCTTCTCTTACTCCCTCTGCCCTCTTACTTCTACACTCCCCTTACCTCATTCTCTCTCTTTTAGCCTCATTCTGTCCATCTCTTTAGTCTCTCACTCGTCTTCTGTCGAGATCACTCCCTATAACTTAGTTATAGTCACACATTCACCTTTTTTGATACCTTCTCTTTTACTTACCTTCCTCTCTCTTCCCTTCCTTTGTTCTTTCATTCTTTTCCCTACCCTTACTCTCCTTACTCCACTTCAATAACTTCTTTTCTCAAATCCCCTGTCTTCTAATTTATTCACTCCACTTTTCTCAGTCTTTTTCTATTACCCTCAAATAATTTCCAGCAATATATCCTTTCATATGGGGCAAGTTCCATGTGAAAGTACCTGCATCAGTCTTACGCATGCTGTGAGGCAGATGCAAGAGTTTCACGCAATGGTGTCCTAAAAGTGACGCAGTGAAATCTTATAGATTTCACTGTGTTACTTCTAAGACTTTTCCTTGCGCCAATATGCCCCATTTGCATACATTACATCTGACGCAGGTATAATGTGGCGCAGGGCTTTACAAAGTGACGTATCTACCTTGATGTGTCACTTTGTAAATATGACTCAACAAGGTGCAATTTTTAAAAGTGACGCATGGCCTCATAAATGAAGCCCTGAAGCGCAACACAGAGAAAAACAGTGTAAAAAATTATATAAAAAAAAATTTCAAT
Source organism: Lissotriton helveticus (assembly GCF_964261635.1). Taxonomy (NCBI): domain Eukaryota; kingdom Metazoa; phylum Chordata; class Amphibia; order Caudata; family Salamandridae; genus Lissotriton; species Lissotriton helveticus. The sequence continues at coordinate 532,832,171 of NC_136065.1, forward strand.
AAATGCATTTTTTCACATGGGGCCAGCCCCATGTGAAAGGGCCTGCATCAGGCTTAGGCCTGCTGTGAGGCAGGTGCAAGATTTTAACACAACGGCGTCCTGAAAGGGACGCAGTGAAATCTCTTAGATGTTACTGCATCACTTGTACGACCCATCTTTGTGTCAATACTCCCCCTTTGCATATATTATACCTGGTGCAGGTATAATGTGGTGCAAGGGTTTACAAAGTGGCACATCTACCTAAATGCATCACTTTGTAAATATGACTCAACAGGTGCAATTTTTACAATTTTGCAATTTTTCTCTGTTAGTCTCATTCTCTCCGTCTCTTTAGTCTCTCGCTCCTCTTCTGTCAAGCTCACTCCCTATAACTTAGTTATACTTACACACTCACCTTCTTTCAATCCCCCTACTTCACTTCCCTTCCACTCTCGTCCCTTTTTTTGCTCCCTCACTCATTTTCCTTTCCTCTCTCACTAAATTTAGGACTGGGGATGGCAGCGGTGGTTCTCTAATGCTCAAACAGTGATCATAATACTTTGTTCCCCGTAACAAAGTAGGGCATCACAATTTTTGCATTTGATGGATGCCTCATTAAATACAGGCTGAATATTTGGGATCAGCTGCTCTGGTCGCCCCCTGACCGATGCAGTTATTCCTCTAGTTGAAGTAGAGGCACTATCTCTTGGGGCCTCTTGCGCCAGAGCCCTGACACTCTTTTGGGCATAGTTCTGGGTGTGCCTCCTCTGCACATGCCGAATCATAGTTGGATTACCAAAATTGTACTTCATTATGGGGTCTTTTCTGCAAAATATAGTATGGCACATATTGAACTCCACCTTTGGAGTATTACAATTCACTGTCTTCTGAAAATACAAAAAATGGCGGCGATAGTTTACATTAGAGAGAAATAGTGAGAGAAAGAAGGCAGGAAATGAAAAGGAGATGTGAAATGCACATTGGAGAAAATATAGTGGGAAAAGGGAAGTAACTGTGAGTAAACTTACTACGTAATACAGAAACGTTGCACTCTATACTATAAGTGTCACTTTATACCACAATCTTTTCACTACTATCTCATACATTTCAAGTACAACAACAGAAAAATGTCTCAAACAATTTATAATTTATAAATATAAATTTATTCTTCAGAATTTTCATAATTTAGAAGTACTACTAGCATTAATTGATCAGGAATCTCCTCATCAGAACTCTTCATAAATGACTCCTGGAACTCAACATAGTCCAAACATTCCATTAATTCAGCTTCCAAAGTCTCATCATTAAAATCCTCCATTCCTTCTTCTCTCAAAAGAAGGTCTTCTACATGGATAGTGTTATGAATAGGATCATTTGAGACCTCAATCAAACTCTCCTCAACAAAGGTTGCAGAAATTTCAAAATTAATATTAACGGTGTCCTCATTGAGATTCATATTCTTTTCAAATTTCTTGCTGTAAATAGCAGAACAAAATCACTTTAATTTATCGTTTTTAGTAATAGATAATATTAAACTAGCTTTAACAAGTATTAAATTCCCCTTACAAATTAACAACTCACCTTTTAGAAAGGAGTAGAAGAGATAATACTGTGTAAATTTCACACCAGAAATCGAACACCGAATATTCCTCACAAATGTACCTCAAAGAGTACTATCACAAAATGGCTGTGTTTCCCTCTCATTAGAGAACCATTTCATTAGTAGAAAACCAATGAAACTTCATCACACACAAATTCAAAACCAAAGAAACATTTTAATTGGTTGTAAATTTCAAAAGCTAATTGGCTCTTGGGTGTCTGTAAACATTCTAAATGGTCTGCATAGTCCGCCATCTTGTGACTCAGAACAACAAAGACACAAGAGGTGAAAAATAAAGGGGGAAATAATTAAAAGGGGGCAGAGTAGACACCCCTTGACCCCCTAGGTTTTCTTCTGAGGGGGGCCTAGAAGGACTCTGAAGGTCCCAAAAACTTTTTTTTTTTTTTTAATTTTCGCGGGGTAAGCGCTGGCTGCGCTCACTGGTGCGCTCTCCGGAACGCGCACTCTGAGCGCACCACGGGGAAAACCAGTGTAAAAAAATAGAGTAAAAAAATAAGTAGAGTGTTTAGAAGAAAGTGATGCATTGCTGGAGTGTGTCACAAAAATGATGCAACTGCAGAAATGCATCCTTGCACATGGGGCCAGTCCTATGTGAAAGGGCCTGCGTCAGTCTTACGGCTGCTGTTAAGCAGGCGCAAGATTTGGACGCAACAGCATCATAAAAGTGACGCAGTGATATCTCTTAGATGTCACTGCGTCACTTCTACGACTCTTCCTTATGTCAATATGTCCCCTTTGCATACATTACAGCTGGCGCAGGTATAATGTGGCGCAGGGGTTTACAAAGGGACGCATCTACCTAGATGCGTCACTTTGTAAATATGACTCAACAAGGTGCATTTTTTACACCACTGGTGCGTCACAAAAAGTGATGCATCGGTGGCGTAAAAGTGACGCATGGCCTCATAAATGAGGCCTTCAGTCTTCTACTCATGCGTCATATTTAATGTATGACGCATTATGTTGCAAGGAGTTACGGATACGTCAGTATTTCTCACGTATCTGTAAGCGCAAAAGTGATGCATTGCTGGAGTGTGTCACAAAAGTGACACAACTCCAGCATTGCATCCTTTCACATGGGGCAAGTCCCATGTGAAAGGGCCTGCATCAGTCTTACGCCTGCTGTGAGACAGGCGCAAGATTTTGACACAAAGGCGTCCTAAAAGTGACGCAGTGAAATCTCATAGATTTCACTGCGTCACCTCTACGACCCTTTCTTGCGTCAATACGCCCCTTTTGCATACATTACACCTGACATAGGTATAATGTGGCGCAGGGCTTTACAAAGTGACGCATCTACCTAGATGCGTCACTTTGTAAATATGACTCAACAAGGTGCATTTTTTACAGCACTGGTCCGTCACAAAAAGTGACGCATGGGTGGCGTAAAAGTGACGCATGGCCTCATAAATGAGGCCTTCAGTCTTCTACTCATGCGTCATATTTAATTTATGACGCATTATGTCGCAAGTACTTACAGATACGTCAGTATTTCTGACGTATCTGTAAGCGCAAAAGTGATGCATTGCTGGAGTGTGTCACAAAAGTGACACAACTCCAGCATTGCATCCTTTCACATGGGGCAAGTCCCATGTGAAAGGGCCTGCATCAGTCTTACGCCTGCTGTGAGACAGGCGCAAGATTTTGACACAACGGTGTCCTAAAAGTGACGCAGTGAAATCTCATAGATTTCACTGCGTCACCTCTTCGACCATTTCTTGCGTCAATACGCCCCTTTTGCATACATTACACCTGACGTAGGTATAATGTGGCCCAGGGGTTTACAAAGTGACGCATCTACCTAGATGCGTCACTTTGTAAATATGACTCAACAAGGTGTATTTTTTTACAGCACTGGTGCGTCACAAAAAGTGACGCACCGGTGGCGTAAGAGTGACGCATGGCCACATAAATGAGGCCTTCAGTCTTCTACTCATGCGTCATATTTAATTTATGACGCATTATGTCGCAAGTACATACAGATACGTCAGTATTTCGGACGTATCTATAAGCGCAAAAGTGATGCATTGCTGGAGTGTGTCACAAAAGTGACACAACTCCAGCAATGCATCCTTTCACATGGGGCCAGGCCCATGTTAAAGGACCTGCGTCAGTGTTACGCCTGCTGTGAGGCAGGTGCAAAAATGAGGCCTTCAGTCTTCTACTCTTATTTTTTCTTTCACTTTCTCTGTTTATTCACTGCCTTACTTACCTGGTCTCACACTTACTTGTCTTTATCCAGTCTTTATCTCCACTCTTACCAAAACATCACTGCTCTTTTCTTACCCTTCCACACCCCCGTTCCTTTACTACATTTTCTTCGCATATCCACATTCCCCATGTTCACTCTCCTTCTCCTCACTCTCCTTCCCCACACTCACCTTCTTTCAGTCCCCCTACTTCACTTCCCTTCTCCTCTCGTACCTTTTTTTGCTTTCTCACTCATTTTCCTCTCCTCTCTCACTGCACTCCACTTCACTTACTCTTTTTCATTTTTTTAAGAACACAGCTCTTTGATGAGAATTGGAGGTAGTTCTGAAAATAACTTTTTTTTTCTCCTTTTTTCTTTTTTTAGAACAAAAACAAAAACAGGGAATAGGAAACTGCTCAACAGGAGCAAAAAAACAAAACAAAATTAGGGCTGGGAACGGCAGCGATGGTTCTCCAATGCTCAAGCCATGAGCAGAACACTTTGTTCCCCATAGCAAAGTAGCTGATCGCAATATCTGCATTTAATAATGCCTTTATTAAAAGCAGGCTGAATGTTAGGAATCAGCTCTTGTGATTGCTCCCTTCCTGATGCAGTTTGTCCTCCGGTTGAAGTAGAGGCCCCATCACTGGTAGCCTCTCGTGCCAGAGCCCTGACACTCTCCCGGGCATAGTTCTGGGGATGCCTTCTCTGCACGTGGCGAATCATGGTAGAATTACCAAAACTGTACTTCCTTGTGGGGTCTCCTCTGGAAAGTACAGTATGGCAGATCTTACACTCCACCTTTGGAGCATTTACTTTTTTACGTTTAGCATTTACGTCCCTCAGGTATATCAAAAAATTTCCATATGAAATGTTCTTTGACCTTCGGCTGAGGAGGCACTTCATTTATGAATCCATCGGAGTCATCACTGCTGCTGGATGCTCTGGCAGCCATTGTATCCACAGATTATAAGCAGAGAAAAAAAGAGGTCTTGCTCTCACCAAAATGAAAGAAGAAGTGAAGGAAAAGGGTGGGGTTTTCATTCTTTGAAAAAAAAATCTGTTAGCAACCAATGAAAATTGTTATTTTAAAGTCACATGACTTGACGCGCTTACGCTACGCGCACCGGAGCGCTTCCGGGGGCGCTCCCACGGCGCGAACGTAGGCGCTTCCGGGGGCCCTCACGCGGCGCAAACGTAGGCGCTTCTGGGGGCGCTCACGCTGCATGAACGTAGGCGCTTCCGGGGGTGCTTACGCGGTACGCCTGAGTGACGTTTTGGTAGCTTTACGGAAATCAAAACTCATTTCATTCGGAAAATCAAAAATACTGTTTTATCAGTATGGTTCAGAATGTCTTGCATTATTATTTATTTTTTTTACATATTTTTTTTTACTAATGCAGAAATAGCGCTCTCGCTGTGCTCTCGGGAGAGCTTACCGGTGCGCGCACCCTGAGCGCACCAGGAAAAAATGATTAAAAAATATATATATACATTGAACTAATAATTTTTTTTTTTTAAATATAATTATTATTTGTTAAAAACAGCTAATAAAAAAAAAGAAACGTAGGTTACAAAGTGAATATACAAAGGAATTAGCATTTAAAAAACCTTTGAAATTCATTGAAAAAACAATAGGTTTCACACTCGTTATAGTTAGGAAGTAGCATTTAAAAAACCTTTGAAATTCACTGAAAAAACCATAGGTTTCACACTCGTTATAGTTAGAAATTAGCATTTAAAAAACCTTTGAAATTCACTGAAAAAACCATAGGTTTCACACTCGTTATAGTTAGAAATTAGCATTTAAAAAACCTTTGAAATTCACTGAAAAAACCATAGGTTTCACACCAGTTATAGTTAGCTGAACATTTTACTCATACAAAACCATTGAAATTCCTACGTTATAGTTAGTTGGACTCACTATAACTCACGCGCCCGCAATCCACTGCTGATGATGTCACATTTTACATCATTCATGACATGGTCAGTGACATCACTGATGACATCACGGATGACATCTCAAATGATATCACTGATGACATCACTGATGACATCTCAAATGACATCACTGAATACATCACTGATGACATCTCAAATGACATCACTGAAGACATAACTGATGACATCATCCAGCGACTGTGTGTTTCTGTAAAGTTTAAATATGTTTTACATATTGAAGAATGAGTGGATGTATAAGTGTCTGCATGAAGGATTTAGTAGGTGCGTGACTGACTGTATGAGTGAGTGATTAAATGTGTCTTACTGAATGCATGGGTAAGTGAAGTAAATTGTCTGAATGTGTGCATCATTATGTCTGTGTTTGTGTAAGCTGCTGCATGTGTTGATCAGTAGCTATATGAGTGGCTATATGGGTTATTGATTGGTTTCCAAGTATTTGTACATGAGGCTGAGTGTGTGTTTTGGTAGCTGGGAGTTGTGTGACTCGGTGCATAGATGTGTGAGCAGTTGATTCTCTTGGAGTATGGGTTAAAGAGTGCATGAGGAAACAACTGTATGGGCGGCTGACTGTTGCATGGGTGTGTTGGTGTGTGAAGGAATATCTCAGTGCTACATGTCCAAGTAAGTGCATATGTAAAACACAGTGCATGTGAGAGTTGGCATATATAAATGACTATACGTGAGAGCCAGTGATTGTGCGAGTGGCTGTGTGGATCAATGTGTACTTGTATCAGTGATTGTAAAAGAGAGTAAGTATGTGTTAGTATATGTTTGAATAAGTAAGGTTTTGTGTGTATAACTGTATAGATGAAGAAATGGGAGTGTGATTAATTCTTTGCATGTTTGACTAGGTGTGTGAATAACTCCATGGATGAGTGGCAGTGTGTGGGTGTCTGTATAGGTGTATGAGTGCATATGATAGTGTTGTATTGATGAGTGACTGTATGTATGAGTGATTGTATGGGTGAATGAGTGGATGTGTGTGTAGACTTAGGAATCAGTTAGTGCGTATGTAGTAACTGGTATTTGTGTGTCAATGGTTTCAGGAATAGTAGTCTGTATTTAACACTGGATGTATCAACGGTTAGATTAGAGTGTGAGGAGGTGCATCGTATTATCTCATAAATGATGTCATCAGTGATGTCATCAGTGATGTCATTTGAGATGTCATCAGTGATGTCATTAGTGATGTCATTTGAGATGTGTCATCAGTGATGTCACTGACCATGTCATGAATGATGTAATATGTGACATCATCAGCAGTGGATTGCGGGCGCGCGAGTTATAGTGAGTCCAACTAACTATAACGTGGGAATTTCAATGGTTTTGTATGAGTAAAATGTTCAGCTAACTATAACTGGTGTGAAACCTATGGTTTTTTCAGTGAATATATATATATATATATATATATATATATATATATATATATATATATATATTCACTGAAAAAAACATAGGTTTCAGGGATGTTATAGTTACAAATTAGCATTTAAAAAAAACCTTTGAAATTCACTGAAAAAAACGTAGGTTTCAGGGACCTGATAGTTAGTTGGACATTTCACTCATACAAAACCATTGAAATTCTGCTGTTATAGTTAGTTGAGCTAACAATAACTCCCGCCTCCCGCAATGCACTGCTGATGATGTCACATATTACATCATTCATGACATGGTCAGTGACATCACTGATGACATCTCAGATGACATCACTGATGACATCATCCAGTGAATGTGTGTTTCTGTAAAGTTTAAATATGTTTTATATACATGCCAAGGCGTATTAAAGAATAACTGGATGTATAGGTGTCTGGATGAAGGATTTAGTAGGGGCGTGATTGACTGTATAAGTGAGTGATTAAATGTGTCTTACTGAATTAATGGGTTAGTGACTAAACTGTCTGAATGTCTGTATCAGTATGTCTGTTTTTGTGTAAGCTGTTGCATGTGTTGGTCAGGAGCTACCTGAGTGTCTATATGGGTTATTGATTGGTTGCCTAAGTATTTGTATGGAAGACTGAGTGTGTGTGTGGGTGGGTGGGAGGTGTGTGACTCTGTTCATATATGTGTGAGTGGTTGATTCACTGGGTGTATGACTTTAAGATTGCATGTGGAAACAGCGGTATGGGCGGGTGAGTGTGTGTATGGATGTTTTGGTAAAAGATTGGATGTCTAAGTGGTAAATGTCCAAGTAACTACATACGTAAAAGGCAGTGTATGTGAGAGCTGGTGTATATAAATGACTGTATGTTAGAGTCAGTGATTGTGAGAGTCAGTGATTGTGTGAGTGTATACTTGTATTAGTTATTATATAAGAGAGTAAGTATGCATTAGTATCTGTATGAATAAATTAGGTGGTGTGTGTGTATAACTGTGTAGGTGAGTAAATGGAACTATGATTCATTCTTTACATGACTGACTATGATGAGTGCATGACTGAGTAGGATGAATGGTGGTGTGTGAGTGTCTGTATAGGTGTATGAGTGCATATGATAGTGTTGTATTGCTCAGTGACTACATGTATGAATGGTTGTAGAGGGTGAATGAGTGCATGTGTCTGTTGACCTAGGAATTAGTGAGTGAGTTTGTAATAACTGGTAATTGTGTCTCGATGGTTTTGAAAATGGTACTCTGTATTTTACAGGGGGTGTATCAAAGGTTATATTAGGGTTTAAGGAGGTGCACAAGATTGTGACGTGGATGATGTCATCAGTCATGTCATTTGAGATGTCATCACTGATGTCAACAGTGATGTCACTGACCATGTCATAAATGATGTAATATGTGACGTCATCAGCAGTGCATTGCGGGGGCGCGAATTATAGTTAGCTCAACTAACTATAACGGTGGAATGTCTATGGTTTTCTATGAGTGAAATGTCCAACTAACTATAACATCCCTGAAACCTATGTTTTTTTCAGTGAATTTCAAAGATTTTTGAAATGCTAATTTCTAACTATATCATGTTTATGTGACCCACCTGTGCCCGGAGCATTGAGGCACAATTTGCGTCCGACGGAAGGACAGTGCACCAGAGGGAAAGTTGAATGAGTAGGGATGGACTTCATTGATGAAGAATAGGTACCAGCGATAGTATAGGAAAAAAGAGATTGGTGCACTGGCCTGGGCGCTGGACAGGATTAGTTGAGAGTGTCCTCCCAGGAGGGAGGGTGCCACTTCTTGAGTGAAGAGGATTTTTCCAGACAAAGCTAGACAAGTAACTCCACCGCCGGTGCTCAACAGCTCCTAGGCCAGATGAACAATAGGAGCCTATCAGTGATTGCTCTCTAAAAGTCACCAGAAAGAAGAGTTTTGCCCCTCCGGTTCCCTGGTCACCAATTCCATTTTGTTTAACCCTGGGTGGTGAACTCCACTCGTGGAGTTTGCAGAGTTTTCCGCACTCCACGTTACGCGGAGCTCGTGGACTTCGGAAAAACTCCAATTTGCGGAGCGGAGTTGTTTTCCTCGTTCTAGTTCACCAATGTCAAGTTGGAGAGAGCGAGTGAGGAAAATCCATCTCCCGGCGAGATTTTTCCTCATTCACGATCGTCAACATCAAGTTGGCGAGCACAAGCATGGTAAATAAACCTCCAGGTGGGATTTCTCAATGTGAGGTGGTCAGGTTTCTCATTGCGAGTGGTCGCGTATGCTCACAACCGCTCGCGTTGAGAAACTGCGCGTTTACGTTACGAAAGCTGCTGCTCAAGTAACAATCTTCTCAAGTGGCAGAAAGAAAAGCAGCGCTCGCTTGCGCTGTTCATGGTGCCGTTCGCGATGATTGCACAGTGCAGACAAGCATTCAACACGATAAATCACCACAAACTGCATTTTTCGACCTCACTACGCTGCTTGTGGAGCTTCACTTAGCGCAGTGGAGTGTTTATACCACTTTGCGGAGTGTCGCGTACCTCAACTCCGCGAACTCCGCCCAGGGTTAATTTTGTTACATTTCTCTCCCAATCACCATGTATCCGTTTGGTCACCCAATTGATGAGGAAAATAGCATTTTGCACCTCCCTGTCCAGAGAGGGGTCGGTACATAGAAAGTGCAAGTTGCATCCCTAGTTGTTATTGTACTAATACTAGTGTTAGGAACTTCCCACTCCCTGAATGAGAAGTATCCTGTGCACTCTCAAGTTCATGCAGCACCTGCCACTCTTGTGAACATGTTTGTTAGTTTGCCTCCTCGCACAGGGGAGCACAGGAGGACATACAATGATGATACAAGTGTCTAGAATGGAGTACCTTCGATTCTGTTCTCCAGTCCCAGATATGACATTTATAGATTTCCACACTGCAAGTGAATGTGTACATTATGCACCTGTTATGATAGTTAATATGACAGTTCGTTTTTGTATTATAGAACAACAACTCATAGGGGATGGTCCGAGGGAATGTTTAACGACCCAACAGGTAAATACCCCCAGTGTAACTGCAAAAAGAACAAAGAACCTGTAGGTCGAGTAACGCTGAGACACTGAAACTAACACTGGACAAATTGCACAAAGAAGATTACATCAGTAATCTGAGAATAGACTGGCTATCAACAATTGCTGTTGGAGTCCTATCAGCCCACCCAGATGGTGGAACCTCATCATGTAGGACACCCAAACCTCGGTCTGTGTGCGAATGCCCAGATGTATTTTGGCATCGCATCACTCGGCCATGGTCTGGTCACCGCAGTTGTTCATACAGATGGTGAAGCTGATATGTGCAGTGCAAAAATTAAATCAAGTGAGGTGTATAAAATGGCTGTCGAGGCAGACAAGGACCTTTATTAGTGTTTGCCTAGACGTCAGATTAAAAAATAGTGGAAGAACAGTGTGACAAAATCACTGTCTAAATTGCTTGGTGGAATTCAAAAAAATAGGGCCAACATGTTTCTGCCGTATCGTGAAAGTTCACCGGCATTCATCAGGGCCAAGCTTCTTATATGCTACTGCAATCACACTATCAATCATGCTAGAATGAAATGATATTTAGAAAATATAACAGACCATTATCAAAGTAGAATAAGAGTGGTCATTCAGGACCATCCTACCACTTCTTCTCAATTTGCTCAACAGATGCAAGTGGTCTTCCCTGTAAAGAATACAAAGAAAGAAAAAACCATGTAGCCAATGCAACCACATGATACTCATTAAAGAATAAACAAAAAATTAAAACTTAAGTGTGCACTTAGTGAGAAGCGCTGTTCTTGTGCAAAACCAGTGATAGTTAAACTAGACTCAGACAAGCCCATCACTGCTTAGTGATGGCCACTTGAAATGTGCGCTATATTTCGTCGCTGAACAGATAATCTGCATATTATTTCGAGAACTTAGTATAACACTTACCCATCAATGCGTGGGAAGCAAGCCTCACCTCACCCGGCAACTGCTCGGAGGAATAAGGCACCGCTCTAAACATGTAAGTGAAGACAGTTCTTTTGTTAGATACCTGTCACTGGATTTAACTCTATGTAATTGTTTAAAGAACCCAATAATTTTCTGAACTGTCCAAAATGGTCCCCCTCACGGTGAACCAGATGAAAGCATTCATCGACTAACATCAACAACCCTCTTTAGCATATCTTTGGTTAGTGCTATGTGATGTTGAATAGCACAGGTCTCATTTGCATACACCCGCTGAATGGTATTGCTGGAGAAAAACGTGAGAGTTACCCCTCAATGTGCTCATCTCTATAAGGGAGAGTAGTTACTCACGTCTCTGTCCCGCTGTTTGTAATACGGTGAAAGCTCAACCCCAGGTCAATGTCTTGTTTTCATGAAGACGAAAGGAAAAGAGATCACCCGTGTTTGGAACTCTATACCATTGTGCCCGTATTCAGTCATGTAACGTGACTACATACAATCCAAGACTGACGTGGAGCAGTGGATGTCAACAAGTCTTAATTTAGCATTAACTACAGTGAGCTGACTCAAACTTACGAAGGACCTAGAAACCCCCCTGCCCTAGGTCATGGAGTAGTTCTACATGGATCCCTGCAGTCAAAACAGCCATTGTTGGGCCAGCATTCTAGCTATGTAACCATAATTCTGTGCAGACCCACCAATCCTCTCTTACCTGTCCGTCGGTACCTCACGGCAGGGTCACGAGCCGAAGGGGAGGCACCGACAGGCAGGCGGGACGCGTTTATATACTCTTGCTGAGTACGTGATTGAACTCAGCTGGTCCTCCCGTCGGTGCGGTGATGCATGCGCGCTGGTGTATCACTATCGACATCGCATGCGCAGATGCCGAAGAGTCGTCCAACGCGCATGCGCGTTGGTGTCACACTCACCTCCGTGAGTAGCAAGGGGGTTGTTGATGTTAGTCGATGAATGCTTCCATCTGGTTCTCCGTGAGGGGGACCATTTTGGACAGTTCAGAAAATTATTGGGTTCTTTAAACAATTACATAGAGTTAAATCCAGTGACAGGTATCTAATAAAAGAACTGTCTTCACTTACATGTTTAGAGCGGTGCCTTATTCCTCCGAGCAGTTGCCGGGTGAGGTGAGGCTTGCTTCCCACGCATTGATGGGTAAGTGTTATACTAAGTTCTCGAAATAATATGCAGATTATCTGTTCAGCGACGAAATATAGCGCACATTTCAAGTGGCCATCACTAAGCAGTGATGGGCTTGTCTGAGTCTAGTTTAACTATCACTGGTTTTGCACAAGAACAGCACTTCTCACTAAGTGCACACTTAAGTTTTAATTTTTTGTTTATTCTTTAATGAGTATCATGTGGTTGCATTGGCTACATGGTTTTTTCTTTCTTTGTATTCTTTACAGGGAAGACAACTTGCATCTGTTGAGCAAATTGAGAAGAAGTGGTAGGATGGTCCTGAATGACCACTCTTATTCTACTTTGATAATGGTCTGTTATATTTTCTAAATATCATTTCATTCTAGCATGATTGATAGTGTGATTGCAGTAGCATATAAGAAGCTTGGCCCTGATGAATGCCGGTGAACTTTCACGATACGGCAGAAACATGTTGGCCCTATTTTTTTGAATTCCACCAAGCAATTTAGACAGTGATTTTGTCACACTGTCCTTCCACTATTTTTTAATCTGAAGTCTAGGCAAACACTAATAAAGGTCCTTGTCTGCCTCGACAGCCATTTTATACACCTCACTTGATTTAATTTTTGCACTGCACATATCAGCTTCACCATCTGTATGAACAACTGCGGTGACCAGACCATGGCCGAGTGATGCGATGCCAAAATACATCTGGGCGTTCGCACACAGACCGAGGTTTGGGTGTCCTACATGATGAGGTTCCGCCATCTGGGTGGGCTGATAGGACTCCAACAGCAATTGTTGATAGCCAGTCTATTCTCAGATTACTGATGTAATCTTCTTTGTGCAATTTGTCCAGTGTTAGTTTAAGTGTCTCAGCGTTACTCGACCTACAGGTTCTTTGTTCTTTTTGCAGTTCGTTTTTGTATCCAGGAGCGGGGGAGATTAAGGTGGGTCAGAACATATGACTTCATTTACAGACGTAACATGACAATAGGCTTGTCTTAAATTCTGTATCATAATGTTCACTTCGCCCGTGAATCACAATACGGTTATCTATTAATCATGGGCATTGAGCGAGAAAACATTGGTTACTTAGAAGTAATAATAGTCAGACATAGTATACGCCGCACTTATCATAACAACGCGGCAAATATAACAGCAAGGTCATGGGCCATACATAACTAAACAGGACATGCCAATCACTACAGTATTATTTACATAGAACTACAGAACGTAGAGAGATATTTTGCCATGTTGATAATTATGAGTTAAGATCTATATACTATGAAACTTTCTTGAGTGAAAATTTTGACCATCTCTGTATAAAGAACTGAGAGAGATTTTTTGCCTAAGAGACATCAAGTGGCCTCAGGATAAAGAATTGCCATTTTTATGTTGTTGCTTTACAAGAATACACGAACTAAAGACAGCACTGATAGGAAGCTGACCAATTTCATACTTCTCTATCTGGCTGTGTTCCTTTCTCCCTACCCCCTACTTCTATTTATACAGGTACTGCTGGACCTCACCGGAAACAGATTAATGTATCTAATTCCTCACACTTCTTCTAGAATAAATATTCCTGAGGATATCACACACAGAGACACCTATAGTCTCACCACACCTTACCACCCTGGTCCTGATGAAAACCCACCTGACACACAGAGGCAACATAAGGGCTTAAACATGTCAACCGCCTTTTTTAACAATTTTTTAAGTACGGGAGATCCATAAACAAACGTCAATATGCACTACAACCAATCTTTTAAATAATATCTCTAATCCAGATCTATTAAACTCACCCCTGGCTGTACGAGTATTTTTTGGTCACCTTAGCCTATGACACTAGTATCCCTGATCACTATTGCACTAACCAGGGGTACACCTCCGGGTGGAGGAAGCATGAGCACTAACCCCATGATGATGCTGTCACGTGATTAACAGTAGAGCGGAGAATCAAGTTATACCGCTACCTCTACCATCTGCATGTGAATGAGGGTTTTTTATTGGGACACTGAAAACTGAGAAATGCTAACCCAGGTTATGCAGGACAAGTGATCCACCCCCCACTTGATTTTTGGATATAGATTAAGGAAGCTGAATGGATCACAGCTTCTTCTGTTTCCCTCCAATTTGATTATTTGTTTTTATTGTTAAAATTAGCCAAGCTACAATCACTAACAGAATGCTACATATACAGATTCTACAATGTTTCTTTAAACAATTTAGTTTTGCTCTTCCATCAACTCTATCCTCAGCCATTTTAGTCTTCTTTTTTTACTTTATTTTTTGAAATGTTGATTTCTTTTATTAGTTCAAGGAGGTCTCACTTCTCCTTTGTCAATCTGTTCTGCAATTATTTCTTCATCACTTTCTTCATTTAAATTTAGATTTTCAAGGTCTTCAAGAATCACATAGGTCCATTCAGGGCCTTTGAATTTATTATTCAGGATTCTTAGTCTTTGAGTTCTTCGTCTGTGTTTTTCAATTTACTGTCCTGATTGACTAGTGACTTCATTCACATGTTCAGGTTCCTCACTTATTGTCTTTCAGTGATATTTGAATCTTTTGATGCCACCTGGCCGGTTATCACCCTTTCTGACCTTCTTGGCTTGGACTGCACTTTCACTTTACTCGTCTCTCTTAAGTGTTCTTTTATTTTCATTATGTTGTGGCACAATTTGATTTTCTTCATCTTCTGTGTCCCTCTCTATCTGTCCTTCTTCAGGGCTTTTTATAGTGACACCATCCACCTGAACCTGTTCTTCTTTTTCCATCTGATCCTGTTCATGTCTTACTTCAACTCATTCTTCTTATTCCTGAACTTGTTCTTCTTTTCCTAACTGGTTCTGATCAGGTCTTATTGCACTTTGCTTGTCTGCAGCCTGTACGTGTTCTTCTTCTAAGCCTATCCGTCCCTCCTCAGATCTGTGAATATTTTGGTTCACCTCTGTCTGAGTATATTTTTCTTCCCTTTTCTGATCTTGCTAAGGGTCTCCAACAATCTTAATTTCATTTTCCTAAGCTTGTTCTTCTATACCTGTCTGGTCCTCTCTAGTTTCTTGTCTTTCTAATCTTGTTCTACTTCTCGTTTTAATTATCACATCTGGTATGTCAACGACAGATAGCCAGTCTTCCTGACTTGTGCTCGGTTGTTCTTGGTCAGCTACTTCAGAATCTGTTATTCTAGATAACTCAGCTCTGGGATTGAGATCATGTGCTTGACCTGGCTGCCTGGCAACTGCATCTTCTCCAACCTATTGAGAGATGGAATGCACTAGTTCAGCCAATCCTTTACAATAGTCTAATACCAGATCATCAGTTATACTCAACAGTTTGTGTCCTGGTATAAAAGCTAGTCTCATTGTTCTTCCCATGAGAATTTCATGGGGACTCAACCCTGTATTTCTGTCAGGCATGTTTCTGAGTTCCATCAGAACAAGAGGTAATGCATCTGGCCAACACAGTGATATGGATGCACACACATTTGCCAATCTTGATTTTATTGTGCCACTCATTTGTTCTACCACTCTAGAAGCCTCTGGGCGGTATGCGCAGTGCATTTTTTGTTCAATTTTAAATGCTTCACAGATTAACCAAATTATTTAATTGTTAAAGTGCGATCCTCTATCTGGTTCTACAGTTACTGGAAAACCAAAGCGTGGAATTAACTCCCTTAAAAGTAGTCTGGCAACTGTTATGCTGTCATTTCTTTTAGTAGGATATGTTTCCACCCACCATAAGAACAAACAAACTATGACAAGAACATACTTCAATTTCTTAAATGGTGGTAACTGAATAAAATCTATCTGCAACCTCACAAGTGGTCCTTCTGCCTTTGCAATTCTCCCGCAACTGACCGCTGTTTTCCTGCCTTGGTTTATCTATTGACAAATTAAACGTCTCTGGCAAAGACTCTCTTCGACAGTTCTAAATCTCAGATTGTACCAATCCAGTCTAAAGAGTCTGATCATGGCATCCCTGCCTATCTGTGTATTTCATTGGTATATTCTGGCCATTTGTGAGAGCAAGCAATCTGGCATGACTGGTCTACCGTCTGGATAAATCTATACATCATCTTCTGCTCTCCTTAGACACCCTGATCTTATCCAACCTTCCTTTTCACTCACTTCCACCTCATCCTGCAAATGCCTTACTTAATCCCATGAGATTAGCATAAATTGGCATCTGTATCCACTTGTTTCAATTTTCCTGTTTTCTGACATTTTATTTCCTGCACAGTACTGGGCAACCTGGTCAGCGTATCGTTTACCAGCTACCACATAGTCATCTCCTGACTGATGTGCAGCACACTTGACCACTGCCACTTCTTTTGGCAAATTGTATTGCTTCCAATAGCTCTTTCACAAATTTTCCATTTTTAATAGGGGTTCCTGAAGAAGTCATGAAATCCCTATGCATCCAGAGCTGGCCAAAGTCATGCACAACCCTGTAACCATACTGGCTATCAGTGTAAATAGTTTCTCTCCAATTTTTCCCAATTTTACATGCTTTAATTAAAGCTATCAATTCGGCTATTTGAGCAGGCTTGACTCCTTGCAAATAGGATGCTTCAACTATTCCAGCCAATGTGCATACAACATAAGCAGCACTTAATCATCATTCCTTATGCCTCATGCACTAGCCATCTACAAATTCCATGTGTTCAGATTCTTTCAGAGGCACTGGACGGGGTTTGGTACAATATTCAGTAACGTCCAGACAGTCATGCTCAACTTAATCTCTTACTTCTTCCCCATGTACATCTGGCAATAAGGTAGCCGGATTTTGGATAATACACCTGACTACTGTCACATTTTCTGCTCCTAACATAATTATTTCTTACTTAGTCATTCAGTTAGGAGTAAGGTACTGACTTTGTGTCCTAGTTGAAAGATTTCCACTGAATGTGGGACATGAACTTTTACAGGGTGTCCCATCACAATGGACTCACTTTGTTCAAGACTCGTGCAAGTGGCAGCTACTGCTTTTAAGCAGCCAGGTAATGCTGACGCTACAGGATCCAAGGTAGCAGAAAAAAATGCCACTGGACGTCACATCAAACCATGTTGTTGAGTTAACACTGATAAGGCACAATTTTCTCTTTCACAACAAAATAATGCAAATTCTTTTGTATAGTCTGGCATACATAGGGCAGGAGCTTCACATAAACAATTTTGTAATTTCATAAAAGCCTTCCTGCTTTCATCATCCTATTGGGTCCTTTGCTCGCTTCTGTGTCATCTGTATTAGTGGTTTGGCCAGCAGAGAAAAGCCTATAATCCACTGCCTACAATACCCCACTACACCAAGAAACATTCTGATTTCTCTCTGGGTTTGTGGTAACTGCATTTGTTTTATTATCTATATTCTTTCAGGGGTCACTTTTCTCATCCTCTTTCTAGTTGAACTCCCACATATTTAACTCTAGTTCAACAGAATAGTAATTTCTCTGGAGACACCTTGTGTCCACCATCAGCCAAATAATTTAACAAAGCAATGGAATCAGCAAAGCAATCACCTTGTGACTTGTAGCGACGTGTCAATCGTCAATATATTAGACTAAAACTGAATTTCTGGGAATTACTAGTGTTTCTAGACACTTTTCAAAATGTGGTTAAATATTGAAGGGCTTTCTGTGTTCCCTTGAATAACCTGATTACACACAAAAATACGATCCTCAAATTTAAATGAAAAGAGATACTGCCTGTGTTGGTGTAACAAAATGGAGAAACATGCTTGACATAAATCAATTACAGTAAACCATACTACATTCCATGGTATTTGGTAGAGGATTACTGTTGGATTCGGCACTACAGGGCAACAAGACACCACCATTTTGTTAATTTTTCCTAAATCTTGCACTATCCGATATTTTCCGCTAGGTTTCCTAATGCCAATTATAGGTGAATTACAAGGACTGCTCATTATTTCTTTAAAAATGCCTTGTTCAATCATTCGTTCTATTTCTGCTGCAACACCTGCTTTAATTTCAGGGCTCATTTTGTATTGCCTAGTGTTTGGGTAGACAACACCTTCTTTTACAGTCACTTTCACTGGATCCACATCTGCCATTAACCCTACTTCTTTTCCAGTAAAATCCCACACCTTTGGTTTCACTGTAATTTTTATTTCATCAGGTAGATCATCTTTGGCCAGCAGTGAATACATTTAGTCTAACTCTGTGCTTTGTTATGCTAGCATTATCTTGTAAATACCATCTTCATCAGGAGTTGCAAACAACAAATCTGTGCATTTCCCTAAAATTGCCAATGCGTACCTCCATGGGTTCTATGATTGGAGTTCTAATCTGGCTATTTAAAACACCTACTACTTGGATGGCTTCTCCAGAGAGGGGTAGTTTTGGGATGTTTACTGTTCTTACAGTATAGCGGGTAGCACCAGTGTCCAACAAAAAGGTAATGTCCTTTCCTTTTACCTTCCCATTAATATATGGACCTGGTTGATCTACCGGTAAGGATGTGGCAAGTAAGCGCTCCCCTTCATCCCCCCTCAGGCACCGTCATTGATCCTCTTCAAAAGAACAACTGTCTGTAAAAGAAATTGTGAAGTTATAGAATTTGCCTTACCACTTTCTCCTGAAAATCAGGCGTCCGCACTGTACTTTGCTCTGTTCATAAAATTTTGCATGGGGGCAGGTGGTAAATGACTCTGTTGATTACCAACCTGCTGCAGCTGACTCATTATAACCTCTTTCTGCGTCTGTGGATTTAACGTTTGATTTGGGCCATTATTATTCTGAATATTTTTACACTCATTTTTCCAATGTCCCAACTTTCCGCCCCCATAAAAAGGATTTTTTTTTTGGCTTCCTCTCTACTCATTCGCCATTTTGGTTTACCCCCACTATTTTCAGTCTGTCCATATCCTTTTACTTGATCATCAGTCTGACTATTTAATTTAAGCTCTTGTTGTTCTGCCAATTTTACTTGTGCCCACATTACTCTTTCTTCCAACTTTAACGTCTATTTTCAATGTCATCGCCGCTATACTTGACATATTTTAGAATCTCATCGATGGGTTTTCTCTGCAAACACAACATATGCTTCTGTATCATCTGTGACATTTCTGGCCTTAGTCCAGACACAAATTGATACACAAAATGCTCCATACCTGTATCTCCGATGTTCTCAAATCCACTGTACTGCCTAAATACCTGTAACAGGCACTCATAATAAGCATGCACAGACTCATTTATTTATTGAGTTGTTCTATCTATGTTTATCCAATCTGTTTCTTTTGGTGGAATTTTCCCTTTCAAGAAAGTTATCATCTGGTGATATTTCTTCATTACCTCCTCTGAAGGGGCTCCCGTTTTCTCATCTCTTGGGTTCTCATCACTGCGCCAATCGACTGTAATTTTACATTCGATCCATAAATCTGCAGGCACCACTATGTCAAATAGACCATCTTAGGGGCATCTTTACAAGGGCTTTATCTCTGTTTCTTTGGCTCAAAAAGCCAAAAAAACGGCGATAAAACTATCGCCCTATTTCCAAGAGGGTGCTAACATGCCTAATTGCATGTTAGCACCCTTTTTCCCAATGCCTCCATTTGCATCTCTAATGAGATGCAAAGTGGGTGTCACTGGGCGTACCCCGGATGGACTACCTTGCAAATATAGTTGATGTTCACATCAGGATATTTACAAGGCAGCCCACAGGATTTTTATCACATGTTAGTTTTAGGAGAAAACCGCTGCTTTCTCCATAAACTAACATCTGCTAAAATGAAGACTTACCTATCCCTGACATTGGGGTGGATTATGCTGATACGACCCTGCTGGTCATATCAGCAAGGTTATTGCCGTTTTGCAGGGAACATCGCTGGAAAACCAGCGATGTTCCCTGCAAAACGGCGATTTTTATCGCCCTGGAGTAGCGCGTTGTTAATAACGCGTTACCAGGGTGAGAAATCCCAGAGATAGACGGCGATAAATAACGAAGCACTAAGCGCGCTTTGCGTTTATTTATCGCCGTCCTTGTAGATATGCCTCCTAATCTTTCAACAAAACCTTAGAAACGTTCACAAACCTTTCAACCTGTCTATACCATTCAACTGGCTTTTCTCTTAATTTTGGGAAGTCATTAGTAAATGACAAAATATCTTGTCGAGTCCATGGAACATGTACATATCCTCCTCCTGGAACCTCTCTCATTGGGCACAATCTTTCTGTCTGTCCAGATTCTCTCAGTAAAGATTCAGATGTGCTCCTATTTGCCTGTGCTTCCTCCTTTTTCTTTGCCCACCTAGTTTTCCACCTGTCCAAGTCTCTCCATTTTTGTAATATTGTCATTCATTCTTTAATCTGTAATTTCCTTCCTGACATATTCATATTTTCCAAATCTTTATCAGTAAATTCTGATCTGTATGGTTTCTGGAATACTTTCGATCTCCCTATTTCAATCCCCATTTCAGAGGCAAGCTCCATCAATTTTTCATGAAATATCTTAGCATTCCTAGTAATGCTTCTACATATGAACAACAACTCTTCTTCATTGTAAGTGTTTAGCCTATAAATTCCCACATTTCCATCCATCATTTCTTCTAATTCTACTTTTAATTTGAAGATGTCTGAAAATCTTTGGTTGTTGGTTCGGTTTGTCTGTTCCCTGTGCCCACCTTTCTAATTCTTCTGGAGATATTATAGTTGCCCTTTTAGTTCCTGTAGATGTTTCTAAGCGTATTTCTTTTAAACAACTTGGTGTAACTCTTTTCAGGGTTTCATTTATCTGTTCTCTTATCGGCAAATCAATTATTGAGATTACCGAATCGCATTCACCGACTTGATCCTCAGTTATCATATTTTCTTTTCTAGGTTCTATTACCGGAGTGGTCATAACTGGTGGTTTTGGACAATTTGCCTTATCCACATACAATGGAACAACAGGACCTATAGTCACAGGTATAGTCAAGGCTTCAGGGTGTGTACTCAATTGGGCTATTTTCTGTATCAATTCTTCTCCATTTTTATGTATTGCTTCTTTTTCCTTTTCCTGGTGTACCCTTCCATTTATTGAGTCATGCATAACTTGTGGAACCAAAGGTGCTTCTAAAGCGGGGGCACTTGGAGTAGTTCTACTAGGTCATTCCTGATATGTTGGAGCATTCTTAGTTAGGATGTCTTCCATAAACTCATCTTCCGATTCCCCACAACCTAGCATTGTTAAATGCTTAGTTTTTCCTGTACACTTGCCCCCGACTTTTCCTCTAACATTAATACAGGATACAGTCCTTCCATAATTATTGCTTGTCTCCATTATTTCATCTGATCTTCACGTGAATCACACATTCATTTAGGGTAAAGTCCTCTATAACTCCTAGTATTCTAGATCTGTCGCACTCAAATGACTCAGTTTCGCATTCTTCTAAAGCTTCATACTGTATTAATCTGGGTCTGGGCTTTAATACATTCTTCCGCATTCTTACATTTTGAAAGATTCTTCCATTGAACGTACCATTTTTGGGGAAAGCTAATATTCTATCATTTTTGGAATTTTCTATCCAATTTTCTTACCACACACAGGTATGATAACCTCTTTCCATCAACATAAATGAGGCAGGAGTCTTTGGTGGTGGGATAAGGATTCCCTCTCTAGTCTAAATGGGTTTATCTTACTTGAAGTAATTTTTGATTTTCTCCATAAGCAACATTTTTCTTTTCTCTCCGTACATTTTAGGAGAAAATCCTTTTATATATTTGTCTCTTGCAAAACCTAAATATCTTCTATCTGGGCGATTCCCTATTAATGTTGGATCATATTTCCACATATAAACTCCAGTGTCCAATACTTTTACGGCTTCTATTTTTGATAACCAATTAAATTATTTTCCACATTTGGGTTTCACCAATCTTAGTGCGGCTGTTATTCTTTCATCCAATTAAACTTAAGCTTACACAATTAATTTGGCCAATACTAGTGTGGCTTTATTATGACTTCAGTATCACTCCTTCCTACGGACCCCACCTTTACAAGTCTCTGTCAATTACACACCCGCTGTCTCAACCAATCCCAGCACAGCACTCTGTGACATCAGCGCAACTCTGGCAGCTGACCCTCCCTTCACAAGGTAATACGAGAACGTATTTTCTTTTAACTCTTCACCAAAATTTCATTAATACCAACATAAGAACATTCGCTACTCTGTCAATGCCGTTAAACTAAAGAATAGTTGATTTCTTTTGCTACGAGTAAGACCTTCTGCTTTCTCTTCATACACTGCGAGCAAAACCCTTCCACTTACCCTTTATTCAAGCTCAGAAGAACCTGCTACTCCTTTGGTGTTACCCTTTCTAGGTGATATAACACCAGAGTTTCACCAGCGAACTCTTTTCTATCAATCGCTCTCACTTTTACACGGTAAATAGTCCCCATTTTAACACTGTGTAGCTCTTAAGTGCTATTTCCAAGCAGACGAATAACCTCAGTGCAGTGTGGCTTCCATTTACCACCCGCTATACTCTTCCAGAGAATTTCCAGACAACTTAAAACATGATACAAACGTATTTGTTAAAACATAACCAATAATCAAAAAACTAGTCAATAACAAGCATAACTCTGCTACCAACAAACTGATCCAGTGGGTTACCAACCTCAGGAACTCTATCACCATATATTCCCCATGGCCCATAAACACACACTCACTCACATAATCTGGTTATCACCGCTGGGGGTCAATATTTATAAGTGCTTTCAGAAGATCAGTTACCTGTTTCATTAACTAATCTTTTCACTGATCAAAAAGTTATTTCCTCTGGTCAATGGACCTATTAGCTGGAACTAGTTGATGGTGAAATGACATAGGTTTATGTTATCTTCTGTTCTATTAAATAACCACATACTCGGGAAAAGTTTAAATGATTTATCTAGTTAAAATCATATGAGCCAAACAAATTACAGCACAAACTTCATCTCTCCTAGGAAGTAAGAACAGTTTACCCAATATTTAGTTATCTATTTAAATGCAAGTTTCACAATAACAGTACCTCAGGAAAATGAGGATAGAGAGAGCAGCACACTGACATACTGCACAGAAATATAATTACCTAGGATGGTGTGGAAATCAGCCCCTTGGCCAAGGAAATTGATGGGTCTCCTGGGATAGATCAGGTGACTGAGAATTCAGGACAGGATTCAGGACAAGATAGATGACTTTATCTGGATTCAACGCCTGCATCGCACCCCTCTCTGACACTAACATCCTCCTCGATTCTTCAGCGACCTTCTTATAATAGATTACCTCCTCGATTCTTCTGCGATGTTCTAATTATTTGGCTTTAAAATTTTAAGTCTGCTTCTTCAATATTCGATCAGCACTCGGACAACATCCTGGTCCCTCAGCGTTCTAGTCTTGCTGAGACTGACTTTTTTGTTCTAACTAAACTACCTCAAGTATATCTTTCTAATGGCAACTACCACACCTAAACGTTTCAACTCTACAAAACTCCCAACTCTGATTGGGCAAGATAAGGGGATGATCAGCACACCATGCTAAGTTTTAATAATTTTCTTTAGTTCTTTGTTTTATGTTCCCGCCCATCAATTTGTTTTCCCAAGCTTTATTTCCCACCCGTATTCACATTTTTATCAACAACAATGTATACATATTACAGTTGTCAATTGAGTTTGCAGGATGTTCAACAGGTTCCCAGGACATGTACCCGGGACGGTATTGGACGGGTTTCAAGATTTGAAATCAAGGTGTCTGGCTTGGCATCACAGCGCCTGCGTGAGGTGTCATGTGTAATGTAGACTTTAGCATCGTTCAGAGGCCCAAATACGAACTAAATGAGAGGTCAAAAGAAAATGTATTAATTTTGAATAAAATGATTTCACTGTATACCACCTATCTCTACTCTAATCCCATTTACATGTAAAGACTCTCCCCGCATTAGCATTAAGTAAATAGCTCATTTTAATTTCAGCAAAGCAGATGCTTAGCATGTGAGTTTCCAAGCGGCCATTTTAGATGCATTTGCATAGAAGCAAAATGTTCCCTCGAATCGTAAAGACGTCATTCTGCGTAGATGTATTTGACTCATGCACAGTACAGTTTCCCGCGTTAGCAGCCATTTTTAAGTTCCACTCAGGTTACTTGTTAGTAAAACACATATGCAAGTTTCATCTAGCTACAAATATATGTAATGTGGTGCATATTAGTTACACAATACATTATTAATACAATGTTACAGGTTTATATGAGAGGATTGCATCGAACAAGTCTCTTTTATACGAGTCCTTGCTCCATCACGGGTTTGCATCTCGCGAGCTCCTGAGGACTCAGAAGATTTTTGCAACACAGGAGGTGGGTTTCCAAGGCCTCTGAGGTTGATCTGTGCTCTCAGCAAATCTGAGGCCTATATCCATTGTGGGGACCGTGCAACATGAACCCCTGTGCACTGTGTACTTTTGTAACAGCTTATGCTTTTTGGCAATCCCAGAGGTTGTGCTTTGGGCTACTTGTAGTCCCGACCCAGAGCAATATTTCCACTGAAGATTTCCAGCCTATACTCCACGAGTGTTCCGTGGGCTGGTATTTTGTGATTCAGCTCGAGGTCCCTTTGAGATCCCTGGTCCGTTAGCCTGTGGGTCCCTGTGAAGGTAACTTTGACTTTCCGTGGGCTTTCTTGATTGCTCTAGATGTGCCCTGACTCTCCAACACTTGGGGAGTCTCCAGGACCTTGCTGGTCCTCACCGAAGCCGATTTTCTTGGACTACATGGGTTGCAGTTGCCAATTCTTGTTGGGGTTCAATCCGGACACTGACCCCCCTGTGGTATCGGGTTCTGTCAGGCCTACATGCTCTGCAAAAACTCTCGAACCATATAATAGAAGTTGGCACGGAAACTGGAAAATGCAAAAGACAAGTTTATTAAGACCCCATGGGGTGGTGGTACATTCCTACAGCACCCTTCGGGAATGCAAGAAGATCACCCCGAACATCGGTGCGCTACCTCTTTTTTACAGTTTAACAGCAATAAAAAGGTAGGCGGTATACATTTCAACAGTTTAGGTACATATAAGGGCATTTTTGGAACACAGCCAGTATGTGGGAGGGGCTTAATACCACTGGTCAGTTTGGGGAACATTCCTAAGGAGTGACCACTCGTTAGTCCAAAGATCAGATGTACGCTTGTGCAAGACTGACCACTGCTAAAAATAGCCTGTTGCTGGGCAGGGTAAAGGTTCATTGGCATGGAGGAAGGACAAAAGGGCACGCTGACCACGAGGCCGCATGTTCATACAAAATGGAAGCCACCAAATACAAAAATGGCCCCCGAACATTTGGTCAAGTTAACAGTAAAAGCTTGTGTAGCTGAACTAAACGCTAACTCAGGTACTGCCAAATTACGACAGACGGCCCTTTTAGCGTTTAGCTGAAGCTACCTCATAATGGAAGTAATCCGGATGCTCATCGTCAATGTCTATCATCATAATTTTCATTACTTCGGCATTACTCATTTGTACATTTTTAGCAATAGCTCGTTTGGATGGGATACAGGCAGTAACACATACAGAGCATAAGGTAGGACCACATTGAATACATAAACAACAGAAGAAGAATATCCCAATAATTACGCATAGAACCGTTAACAGTTTCCAACCCCATGTACTGAGCAGAGTCCAAAACCAACCAGAAAAGGTCCAAGTACCATTGTCAGGGTGAATTTCAGCAGCTATTTTGTGCAATTTTGAAATGGCATCATACACAGATGGCGAATTATCAGGGACATAAACACAACGACTACTTCAGATGATGCGGCATGCTCCCCCACGATCAGCTAACACTACGTCCAGAACCATTCGGTTCTGAAGCATAACAATTCTCGTAATCTGGAGTTCTTCAGTTATATTCCCTAAAGCAGAGGCATTTTCATGAGCAACTGCTTCCACAACACGTGTTAGCCGCCTTATTTTCCTGCTGTTTAAAGCAGCACCAACGAAAGAGAATAGACCTAAATTAAAATCCACATATTGCTGTAGTGAAGTGTCTGTTTGGTCGACACCATCAATGTCCAATGTTCTCTTAACTCTGTTCAATAAAAAATCATGATACAATACAAAATCATTATGGTACATAGGCGGGGCAATAAACACAGGGGGCAATACAAAAGATATATAACAGGTGCCTAACCATCCAAGAGGAAGACGATGATAACCTTTATTACCGCAAATAAAATAAGTGTTTCGTGAGGCCACAAAAGAAATACCATTGGGTGTATCAAACGTGGGAGTAGTATTGCATTCACTCTTCCCTACCGGAATTGTTCCTTTATTTCTGACGCAAAGATCTGCTTTTGATTGAATAACTGTAATCACATGTAAACTAGACATATTTGTAAGTCTCTGATTAGTGTAGATACGAGGTATAGATACATTGTCCGGTCGATATTCTTCCCATTCAAATTTAGTTCCTTCCGCTTGTGGATAGCCATCTCAATCATTGTAACAGACCTTATTCAATCGGAAAAGTAGTCCACCTTTTGCTGGCCATCTTAAGGTAAAGAGAAGAGTGTACCAAGCATTACACGAACCATTGTGAGAAAAAGGAAGAGGAATAAGAGGTGTTCCTCCTTTTTTCTGATGTCCAGACAACATCCCACATACCCAACAGTTGGTGGTATTGGACATATTGTGCGTATGGTGTAAAATTTGAATGAAACTATTATTCAAGTAAGTCTGTCTATGTCTTTCTTCATGATAGGGCAAAGTAAAATGGAAATGTTCAGATGGAACTGGAGTGGTAGGCAGTAAATATTATCTTGCAGGAAACAGTTTCTCTATAGTCCAAGCTATTACTGCGATTACCACTATTGTCATAGCAAAAAGAACTGCACCCAAAATTCTTCTATTTCTCAACGTCATAGGTGCCATAGTACAAAGAACAAAGTCTAAAAAAAACAAACTAAAAAATAAAAATATAGTGCTGAGAACCGAGGCTGCCGCTGGTTTCTTCTCCGAGATTCAAGACGGGTGTCGCTACACTGGGCAGAACTGATCCCCCCCCCCCTTGATATTCCCGGCTTCCGTTTTCACAAACCTCGGAACGGTTACTAACCAGTCACAAAAAATACAAAAAATATTATTTCCTTGGCCGTAGATTGTACTTCACTCCACCAGAAATAGTGTGGTCCGGGAAGGCTCCCTCCGACTCATGAGACGCAACAGCTGGGCTCCTCTCCGCGTCCAAGATGTCTCGGTAGTCAGACAGCACAGTAGGGTTCACCAGATCCGGAGAGACACGTCGGCAGTGCGTTGAATGTATCCACTGCTTCTTATTCGTGACGCGCACAGCCGTTCGCGTTGCCAGCAGTACCTGTTCAGGGCCACGCCACCTCGGCTCCAAACTGCTGGATCTCTCAAACACTCGGATCAAGACGTGATCACCAGGACGAAGATTGTGAGCCTCTCCAATGGAATTGTCGGGGAGTGCTTCTCGAACCTGTTGATGAATAGAAAGTAAATCATTTGTTAATCGTGCCAAATAATCGTTCATCATTATACAAGGCACATCATGTATCAAACGAGGCTTTGGAACTCCCCAAATATTCATGGGCCTTCCAAACACCACTTCATAGGGTGTGAGGCCAGATCGGGAATGTGGCACTGATCTAATAGACAGCAATGCCAAAGGCAAAGCGTCCAGCCATTTCAAAGACGTGGATGCCACGATCTTCGCTAGTTTCAGCTTCAGAGTCGCATTGTATCTCTCCACTAGACCTGCTGACTGCGGGTGGAATACAGCATGACATTTTTGCTTAATTCCCAATCCTTTCAGGACATGCTCCACTACTTTCCCAACGAAATGAGGACCATTATCATTCCATAAAAATTTACAAACACCATAACGCGGGAAGTACTCTTTGAGTAACACCTTGGCTGTTGTCAATGCTGTATTATCCTTCGTAGGGTAGGCCTCAATCCATTTACTGAAGGCACACACCACCACTAGGACATATTTGAGGTTATTACAGCGCTCAAGCTGGATGTAATCCATTTGCAATACTTCGAATGGTGCAGTAGGTGGAACGAACCCTCCTTTAGGAGTATAGGTCCCTTTAGAAGGATTGTACTGTAGGCATATCAGACAGGTCTGCACTACTCTCCTAGCCGTGCTGGCAATCTCAGGATGCTCCCAAACTCGTGTAAGCAATTTAGTAATTGCAAGTTCTCCAACATGTGCCAGCCATGTGTCATTTGAACCATTGCTTGCAAGTAAGCAGCAGGCAATTTCCATTTCTCCATGTCTTTGCTTCTCCAACAACCCTCATCATCCAGTACTCCCTCTGTTGCCCATATTGCGAGTTCTGCTTCAGATGCTGACTTCTGTATGTCTAGAATTTCTTCTCTAGCATCGTGCCATCGCTCAGCTTGTGATCTCACCACATACATAGGGGAGGCGTTTTGTAACATGGCAGTCTCTCCCGCTATTCGGTCTGCAAAAGCATTTCCTTGCCCTATTTTGTCTGTCACTTTCTTATGTGCACTACACTTGATTATTGCTACCTTCTTTGGACATAACAGTGCATTCAGAAGGTCACATACCAGCTCTCCATACATGATGTGTGTTCAGTGCGAGGTCATAAACCCTCGTTCCTTCCAGAGTAGGCCAAAATCGTGCACTACTCCAAAAGCGTAACGGCTATCTGTATAGATATTCACACTTAGACCAGCACTTAACTCACATGCTTTCGTTAAGGCTATCAGTTCAGCTGCTTGGGCCGATTTTTGCGGTATTCGTGCTGTTTCTACCACTGTCTTAAGTGTCGTGATCGCATAGGCTGCGGAAGCTGTACCATCTGGCAACCTCACACACGATCCATCAACCCACATTTCCCCATCTACATCTGGAAGTGGCGTGTCCTGTAAATCGACACAACCCTTTGTTTGTTTGTCAGTCAGAAAAACACAGTCATGTTGTTCTTCCTCCTGGGTCTCAGTAACAGGATATGGCAATAAAGTAGCAGGGTTCAGAGTAGCGCACCTCTTCAATGTAATGTGTGGCGCCAACAGTGTTAACTCGTATCCCGTTAAATGGGCACTGGTTAGATGCTGCGTTTTCGTTTGATTCAATAGCGCATCTACCGCATGGGGAACTAACACCAACAATTTGTGCGACAAGACTATTCCCTCACTCTGCCGTATAGCTACTGCTGTTGGTGCAACTGCTCGAAAGCATCCAGGCAGTCCTCGAGCCACAGGATCGAGTACCGCTGAAAAATATGCACAAGGCCTCTGTTTGTCTCCGTGTAACTGTACTAAGACTGACAATGCACACCCATCCTTCTCATGTACATACAGTGTAAAGAGCGTTGTATAATCTGGTGTACCTAACACTGGTGCAGAACAAAGAGCTTGTCTCAATTGCTCAAAAGCATTCTGACATTCATCCGTCCATTCAAGGGGGATTGGTGCAGTTTTGGACAGCAATGCTAACAGAGGTTTTACAATGTACGAAAATCCTAGTATCCATTGCCTACAAAAGGACGTCAAACCTATAAAAGCGCGAACATCCTTCTGAGTGCAAGGGACTGGTGTGTCTAAAATTGCTTGAATTCGATCTGATGTCAATGCACGTCCCTCCTTAGACAAAAGATGACCGAGGTAGGTCACCTTTGGTCTACAGTATTGTAACTTTTTTCGTGAAACCTTGTGATTGTGTTTAGCAAGGAAAGAAAGTAAGGAGAGTGTACTCTCCTCGCATTGCTCGTGTGTGTCTGCCGCGAGCAAAATGTCATCGACATATAGGATAAGAGCCACCCCAGACTGCAAATCAAAAGAATCAAGCTGTCTTTTCAAGGCCTGGCTGTAAATGCTAGGACTTTCTGTGTAACCTTGAGGAACTCGACAAAATCTATATGATTTATTATTTAGTGTAAAACCGAAACAAATATCGGCTGTCAGGATGAATGGGGATCGAAAAGAAAGCGTTTTTAAATCGATCACCGTAAATGTAGTAGATGTGGATGGGACCAAAGTAAGTAGGGTGGTAATGTCAGACACTACTGGATACTGGGGTACAACTATCTTGTTAATTTCCCTTAAATCAATAATGAAACAATAGATCTTAGTATCCGTATCTTTCTTTAGGATTGGAAGAATTGGACTGTTGCAAACATTGTAGAGAACTTCTTCCACCACCCCTGCCATTATCAAATCATTCACAATGTGTGTTAAAGCTATTTCGCCTTCTCTGGAGATCTTGTACTGAGGAACACGAGGCAAAGTCGCTCCCTCCTTTACAGTAATACGTACAGGAGGAATGATCATTTGACCCACATCAGTATCGGACGTAGCCCGTAAAGTGCTAGGAAGGGAAGTTAACGCATCGGCCTCCTGCATGAGGCACGATCTCTCAATCTCCGGGTAGTTCTCATTCAGAATAACCCGCACCCCTTCAGGGGCACAGCGTATTGTTGCACGAAAATGCTTTAGCATGTCAAGTCCCATAATATTATCTGGTGTATTTGGAGATAATAGAAACGGACATGGAGCAATGAATTTATCAACGTGAAATGTAAGAGGCGTAGACAATGGGCATAGAGAAGGTGTTCCATCAAACCCTATTGCAGTAATTGTTTCGCCAGACAGGGGAGCCCTTGGAACCAAGTGTTTGGACAGAGCGCTACGAGTAGCTCCTGTGTCAACCAGAAACTGATCAGTAGAACCCAAAAATGTGCTGATATATATGGACCCCTCTGATCGACTGGTACTTCAACAGATTCCACACCGCATCCTACGCAATCCTATGCATATCTATTGTCCTGAGACCCAATATTCTCTCCTTCAGCTATCTGATATTGATTTCGTCGATCAAAAGTATTATGTTCATCCTGACCACGACCCCTCTCTTCAAACCTACCACGATCATTCGCTCCACCCCTTGGTCCTGAATAACTATTCTACTTCCTCGACCCCTCTGACTACGCTGTTCACGAAGTACCGGACAATCTGCAATCCAAGGTCCAAACTGCTTACAGTATGCACACTGATCCTCAGAAATGTCAGAACGAGGGGGAGACGCAACATACGATCCTCGTCTACCCTATCATTCCCTCTCGATTGCGTAGCATTAATCTGAGCCATCATCACCTTCGTCTTTAAGTCCTTCGCTTTCTTATCACTACTTTCTTTAGCCTCCAATTCCTGTCGTTCATAATACTGAGCCATAGTTAATAAAGAAGCGGGCGTTGCAGTGGTCCATGAACTTTCACTAGCTTTTAACCGTTTTGCAATCTCCGGTAGGAGATTAGCCACATACTTGTCTACGAACAAGTGCCTGCCCGTGTCCTCTGTTAATACCTGACCACTGTAATCATGGAATGCTTCCTCAAAACAGGAAAAGAAATCAGAGACCGATTCGTCCGACTTCTGTTTACAAGACGCCAATACTGTCCAATCGATCTTTTTAGGGGGAACAAGCGTTTTCAATTTATTCAAAATAGCCGTCGTAAGTCTAAAATCAATTGACACGGCTTGCATGCAGCTTCCCTATCTAAATCAGCTCTAGCTATATCCTTCCACTCTGCACCTAAAATCGCTCGATCATCAAACTTACGAATCGCCCTCCACATATCAGGAGGCAATATCAACCCAAAGAAAAGATCAATATCAACTAACGTCATAATGCACGAAGAAATAGCGCCCTCCACACCTTCATAGAAAGCTGCTGGATTTTTACGGGGGTCAGGCAAAGCATTCTTAAGCGCCATAACATCTGCTCTATTCCATGGCGTATAAACCCAATTATACACAAAATAACCCTTCGCATCTTTAGACCTCTTATCATCATCCGTACCATCCCCTTTAGGAGGAACATACAAAGGCGCAGCCTCTCGCATAGGCATAACATTAACTGCAACACTCTTATCTGATCCATAGATAGGGCATTCTCTGGAAATTTCCGTCGATCCAGACGCTGATGGATCCGATGCCTTTTTCGCCGCTTGCAATCGTGTCGCCTCATCTCGTAACCGAATCAAACGCTGGAAAAATTCATCCGCATCTGAAAGAGCAAAAATACCTTTACGGAAATTCTCACGACCAACTGATATATCTTTAGGTTCCAACTGAAGAGAATACTTCCTAAATCGCTCAATAACTTCATCTGTGAAATGATTTAAAAAATACAATCGTTCCTTATCGGACCATTTACTCATAAGACCATCAACCTCTGGAACAGTCATAGTATTTATATTAAGTTTACGAGCAATCGAACGCAATTCCGCCATACGATCGGTAGGTAACCTGGTACGCTGTTTATCCTGATTATCCTCGTCCGATTCCCCATCCGGAGCCGTAGGCTGAACATACGGAGGCGGGCAACGATCTAACAATGAAAAATCATCTAATTCATTAGTAAGGACAGGATAAAGAGGACGTTGAATAGGAAACTGACCATTAACTTGTAAATTACGTTCTCGACTCTCTTTCTCTTTCTGTTCCTGAAATTCCTTCTCCTGTAGCTGTAAAGCTTTATCCCGAGCAGCCTTTCGCTGCTCTTTGTCCGCCAAGGCTTCTTCACGCTTCATTCGTTCACGCACCGCTTTCTCCCACATACGCACACAATCAAACATATCCTGTCTAGACCTGCGCCGAAACAGACATTGTTCCACATACTGAACTTTTCGTAAATCAAATGACCTATGTAGTGGCCATTGCAATTCACGATCCGTTTTGGTGTATTTGTGCCATAATGTGCTATACATAATAGGCGGTAGGCCAAATTTAATGTACATTTCGCGATTAGGAGTTCCCTCTGGGGGAGCCGGCTGAGATTAATTTAATCGATAATTGGTACCATTTCCAAAGCAGCACATTTCTCGGAGTGTGCTGAGAACAGGCATGTTCAAAATATCACGAAAACGCGATATTACCACAAATGGCACTTAAATGTACTTTACGCACGGTGTGCCGTTAAAACAAATTCAAAATCAGAGAAATATCCCTACATGGCTGCCTATGTGAGGTGCACTCCACATATAATTCAAATCATAGGTCCAAACGTTAGCTAACTCATACAAATTCAAATTCAAATTCAAAAAGCCACAGTAAGTGTCAATAGACTACCTTACCAAACATAAGCTTACCAAATATTTTCAAAAGTGTCCAGATTCCAACTGCCAAGTTCCGTAACCGAAACAGCAAAACGGGCACTACACGACAAGCCAAACAATCAGGATCTCAGTCGAAGACCGGCGCCACCTGGAAGGTCAGATCAGAAGGAAAGGAAAAAACACCGTGGGTGCCAAGACTCGGGTCACTCAGTGGCAGCGTGCGCGTCCATAGCGAGTTTCCAATCCTTCGTCGTGACCTCACCTTCGGGCATCCGAGTCGCCAATGAGTCCCTTCGTGGTCGCCAATTGTGGTATCGGGTTCTGTCAGGCCTACATAATCTGTAAAAACTCTTGAACCATATAATAGAAGTTGGCACGGAAACTGGAAAATGCAAAAGACAAGTTTATTAAGACCCCATGTGGTGGTGGTACATTCCTACAGCACCCTTCGGTAATGCAAGAAGTATCACCCCGAACATCGGTGCGCGACCTCTTTTATACAGTTTAACAGCAATAAAAAGGTAGGCGGTATACATTTGAACAGTTTAGGTACATATTTATTGCATTTTTGGAACACAGCCAGTATGTGGGAGGGGCTTAATACCACTGGTCAGTTTGGGGAACATTCCTAAGGAGTGACCACTCGTTAGTCCAAAGACCAGATGTACGCATGCGCAAGACTGACCACTGCTAAAAATAGCCTGTTGCTGGGCAGGGTAAAGGTTCATTGGCATGGAGGAAGGATAAAGGGCACGCTGACCACGAGGCCGCATGTTCATACAAAATGGAAGGCACCAAATACAAAAATGGCCCCGGAACATTTGGTCAAGTTAACAGTAAAAGCTCGTGTAGCTGAGCTAAATGCTAACTCAGGTACTGCCAAATTACGACACCCCCCCAGCACTCGACATCCTTTGTGGGACAGTACACCTCTGGACGTTGGTCATCGTCAATGTCTCGTGGTCCCCGTGGCTTCAGATTCAAGCATCGTGTCATCTCACCAGAAGCACCCGACATCCGTGGGCATTCGTCTACCGAGCCACTGGTCGCCTTGAAGTGACACAGACTCTGTCCCCTCTGCTTTCAGGTTATTATCACCTCGAATCCAGGCTTGGATTCCACCGGACGCTTTTCATCTTCCCGGTAGCAGCACTTTTCAACATCATGCTATTGAAAACGACGAAGATTCCCGACATCACTTGACATCTATGCACCCGCCTCCCCTGGGATAGGTAACACGGGTACTCCTGTACTCACAAGGATGCTGGCCTAAGAACCTTCAATGTTTGAAAGGGTTTGCTCATAGTCCTCTCCGAAGTGTTCTTAATCTTTATAATTCCAACCGTGACTTTCCCATAGAGTTGTACGGAGCTCGAGCCTGTGTTCTCACACTGCCCCCATCCTTTGTGGGTCCCCTAGGTCACTACTTTGGGTGTTCCTTGGGGTCCCGGCGATTCTACTTGCTCTAAGCACAGTGTCGAGTCATGTTGTGGCTGGTATACCACTTTTTTTAGTATATGGTTTGGTCTCACCCTAGAGCCCACTGTGTATTGTGCTAATTACTGTCGTTCTAGTGATTTAATATTATGTGCTTTTTTCTCTAATATCATAAAGAGATTAGTAGAGAGTGTTTAGTAATAAATACATATATTTGATATATTCCTTGTGTGGTTTGCCTTTCATTTGGTCATTCAGGAGGTTCTGATCTGGCAAAGCAAGCTGCTTTACATTCCTTCGAGACTTAGCCTAAAGGCTGATCTCCACAGCTACCACTAGGATAGCCTTTACCTAATCATCAATAAGGGTTGTTTGGACTGGTATAAGGTGCCCACTATAATTAGTGGTCAGCACTTTCCAGGCCAACTTCTCACACTGGGGTACTATAAAAGACAGAAATGCTGTTGCATTTTCCAGGAAGCAGTGAATATTTTACGAGTGGTTCTCTCGCTGTTCAGGAGAGCCGCTTTCCTTTATTATTTTGTTTTTGTTTTCTCTTCTTTATAGTGGGGTCCTCAATCACATCTGAGACACACTACACATGGCTCTAAGATTGAGTTAGCTTAGAAGCTCCCTCCTGCACTATCAGCTCCCTGCCCGGATGACTTTCTTCCTGTTAGTGTAGAAGAGAGTAATCTCCTTCTCCCTGCCCACTCTGTGAGGGCAGGGTGTACTTCGGCAGAGGTGGCTGACCCACTCTCCTCAGTCATAAGCACGATGAGCAGGGGCAATGTCATTGTTATTTGGGTTGGCACAACGTTTCTTCCCTGTTCTCTGTGTGTGCATTGGGGCCCAGAGTTTGGGTCCCAGACCTCCTTTCTAGTATTGGCTCCTGGGGAGATGGGGCACCCTGTGGGCAATTGAACCATGGGGAATAGGACCCCAGGCACACCTGCTCCCCCCTCCAAAATATTAATTCCTGGACCCCACACCAACCCTCAGGCATTGGGCAACCTGGGGGCAATTTTAGGGAATGCAGCAGAGCCCCATGCACTTTGTTTTTTCCCAGGGGTCAAAGGTTAAATCCGTTAAAACCCCATAACTCAGTCTCTGTTCAGTCTGTATTGGAAGATTCTGGGCTAAATTTACTCTTGTTGATGAGTTATGGACAGTAGGAGCATGGAGCTGGTTCCCCAGGATCCCGGTGCCATCTTTTCTCCTGGTCTTTGTCTATGTTACGCCCCTCCTCTTTCTAAGGCACAGAAATCCAGATCTTACCCAAACAGGAGGTGCCTAGGGTGTGTAAGGGACCAGGATCAGTGGTCCAGGCGCCGGGAAACCCTTGTTGGGTAGCTGAGCGCCATACAAATGCAAAAAATAAATAAATAAAAACATGCCGGTGCCGGGGTCAACTGTAGGCAGAGTCCTTAGTCCATTAGGACATCAAGAGCATGTCCTTCCGGTTTTCTATGGAGTTGCTGCCATCAAACTCCGGTATCCCTCTCAAACAATAGCAACTCTCTCTCTCTTGTGCAAGAGTTTTTAAATGGGGGTGAAACGGTTTTGTAATCAGGCTGCACTTGCCAATCTTAGGGTGATACCTCACCCCTCCGCCCCTCTCTCAATCCTGCTCCACGGCATGATAGGATGATTCAAGATGGCTCCATTAGGAAGCCACTGTTCACATCTCCTCTGTGAACGTCAGCTCTGCCCCTTGATGACATTACGTTCAGGATATTTTCCACAAAAACTTCAAAGGGGAGCCCCCTCCTGTGTTGGCACCAAAGGTCTGGAATTCGCCCTTTGTACAGTGGGTCTGGGTTGTCTCAACCCCGGTACACTGTGACAGTTAATCAGTAGATGCAGATTTTCTTCCCTGACCCTTTCTCCTCAGGAGCTGAGTGCAACACTGCTAATTACTCTGTTTGTGTGGGGAGGGCTTGTTCCTTCTGCTGGTGAGGAGGGTAATTAACTAGGCCTAGCAGAGTGACAAAAGGCCTCAACTCAGTGACCCATAAAATGTGCGTATAGTACCTTGGGACCTGCAGATTGAAACTGGGTGCCGATGTTTCAAATAACCAAGTAATGTACAGAGTTCCCCAAAAGATCATGTTAGTGTGGCATAGTAGTCTCTCTCTCTATGGATAGATGTGTAATCGATAGCCAGGGAACCAAGGGGATCCCTTATCGGAACTAGGAAGCCTCACATAACTAATTAGCTGGATGACTTATTTTCATCCCGCAAGATGGTTGTCTTGCCTCATCAACGGCTTCCTGCTCCTACGTCAAGCCAGCGCTGCAATGCCTGAAGGGTAGCACAAAGTGCTACGCTTTTATGGAGTTCTTTTGTTCCTTGCCGTAGTTGAGTGCGTGTGAGGGGCCTAGGAAGGTGAAGTAGTGAGCGTGGAGGGGTGTGTTAAAAAAGGTTAGTTTAGCCCACTAGGACAACTTTATTCATGTGGCTAACTGCCTTATTAAAATAGTGAAAGGAGGGGTACCGAGACACAAAGTCGATGTATTTTGGCCTCGTTCAACCCTCGCCTGTGGTCAACATGTTTCATGCCCTATTGGCAATTCTTCAGGACCTAATTGTGCTCATAAACTAATAAGGTGCCCAAAGTGGGCTTACAGTGTATGCAGTATACAACCTGAGGGGTCAGTAACCAGGGCAGGCCGTTGGTCCTGCGTGGAGATCAGCCCCTCAGACCCTGAGAAAGATCCCCGCAGACTGTTCTTGTGGGACCTGTGCTTCTAGGTAAGTACCCGGTCAGCGCGAGGCCAATGCCTCTCGGAACCTACACCCACACTCGGCGCGGTCAGGCACGCAGAACAGCTGATCTTTTGGGGAACTCTGTACATTACTTGGTTATATGCTCTTAGGACAGGTACACTGGACCCCTTTAAATATTGTCCTTTTTAGGTCCCTCCTTGTTGTTTCACTGCCGATGTTTCAATCCAGTTTCATACCTTATGGGACTTTGTAGGCCAAAGAGAAGAAAAACTGCACTCTAAGGCAGATTTTCCCCTGTATATATATCTCACAGTGTCACAGCAGATAAAAAGTAAACCCTACTGAATTTTACTGAGTATCCCTAATATTATAAGACCTATCCCAGGTCAACTTTTAACCTTGCAGTGCTCCCTCTGCACCAGGCTACCTGTGCGCGGTTAACAGGATGAACACAATGTTAACCTCATACGCGTACCCTGCACACTTTTGCACACACTCGTGCACATATTCACATGTAACCAGCAAAGTTCTCCTTACCTTAGCTGTGTCACAGAATCTTTATCTCTAAAGGCGGGCACTTGCGGAAAGCATGCATAGTCCAATGACCATGTGATTACCATGCGTGAGACACAAGTAGTGTGCCTCACCCACAGTAAAATGACCAAAACAGGGTGATCAACAGGCAAAAAATTGGGCACAGGAAATGGGAGGAATCCAATTGCGACACGTAGTTGCAGTTTAGCAAGGGTAAAGTTCTACAGCTAGCAAACACAGATAGGACAAACACCAGAGAATATATCACACAAAATATGGTAATTTCCCACAGTGTACATATTTATATATCATACCTTTACAAATGGTGAAATTTCTTGCAGATGTGCAATTGTATTTTGTAATTCTTTTCTCCACAGGTAACCATTTTTCCTGTTGAAAAGTATCTTTCTTTACGCCACTCTTACTTCGAGAGTGTCTATTTCCAATTTTTACTCTGGAAGTGGATTTGCAGCTGACCTATAACTGATACAATTTCCAGCCTTTATAGGCAAAGGTTGGGCTGAAAAAGCGTTTGTGAAGATCCACAAATAGTAACATGTGGATGCTTCCATTCTTATAAGGCATTCATGCACCTCAATTACCACTCCAAGGGCCCGATGTAGGTAAATCTCATTTACCGACTCTAGAATACCGAATTTTTCCGATTCGGTATTCTAGATTCGGTAAATGAGATGTAGGAAATAATTCGGTAATTTTTACCGAATTGGTATGATTCGGTAATTACCGAATCGGTATTTACCGATTCGGTAATTGCCATTGATTCCTATGGGCCTTGAGGCCCATAGGAATCAATGTCAATTACCGAATCGGTAAATACCGGTTGGGAAAATTACAGAATTGTCAAGGGGTACAGGGTGTCCCTTTGACACCCTGTTGCACCCCTGATTCTGGCTTGTGTGCCATGTGACACACATACATGCCCTTAGGGCACATATGTATGCCTCGTGGCACAGGTGTACATGCACAGATGTGCATGTACACAGGAATTCGTTATTTACCACCAAATAGTATTTGGTGGTAAATAACGAATTCTTAAGGGCCTGTGGCACTGTTTTCAGTGCTACCTACATCTAGATATACCGATTCTGTAAATTTACTGATTCGGTATTTTACCGAATCTGTAAATTTACTGATTCTGTACATTTTAGGCCCCCTACATATCAAAAACCAAATACCGGTCGGTAACGGCCGAAATCGGTCGCTACTGACCGGTAGTTGGTTACCTACATCGGGCCCCAAGTCCCTGGGAAATATATAGTGGTAAAATAAAATGTTGTGAGTTTTATGAATTTAAAACCCCTCTTTATGACGAACATGTTTTTACACATATTAAAAGAGACAATTTGAGACTTAAAGCGGAACTCACGCTTGTGAACATCTTTGTAAAAATCGATAATTTTTTAGAACTAGGATTACATTAGCGGTAATAAGATCCGTGATGTCCACTCTCTCAATGTTTCGTAGCATTTGTATTCAGTTCTTCAAAAATAAAAGTCAATTAATTAAATCCTGGATAAGGGCAATATATCCGACAGCTAGGATTTAATACATTCACGAAACGCAATAGAAACTGTGCCGAGAGTTCCAAACTTATGATAAAAAATTAACTCGTGGTACCAGGCTGAAGGACAATAAGTAGAGAAGTGAAAATATGTTTCTGTTTGCCCTTGGAATCAAAGACAGAAGTGAGTGTCCGCATTGAAAGAAGGAGCTGGTCCTGCCCTCGAGGAACTTGCTGACAGCTTGAGATGCCCATGACATGAGCCAGCTGTTTAAGATTCCCCATCTGCGGTTCTGACTGAGGAAAAGAAGTAAATAATTTGATAGGAAAGCTTCTGAAGTTTGTTAATTCCATTTTCTTGTTATTTTTATAACTTTTTTATTTCCCATGTTATATAATGAAACATTGCTGTTCGATTTGTAAGTACATAAATACCTGTGCTCTATGTTGTTGAAAAATGCTGCCTATATTGGATCCTCATGGTGTAAACGTTTTTGAAGCCTTTGATCTGCTTTTTTGCTCCAAATACAGTATCATGTGCAAACAGGTAGCACATAGCATCAATATAGGGATCATTTAAATCTTCTCAGAGGCACCTATGCATACATTCCCAACAGTTCATACAAACCTTCCCAATATTATTGCAGTGGATCATTTCAATGTTACGTTATACAGGCCTTCCTTCGCAATTTCAGATACATTTTCATTTATTCCACACAAATCAGCCAGGGGGGCCCTCTAGAACTCTTGCAACAGTAATCTGTTTCATAATTCACAGGCCATAAAACTAATACTTTGTTGTAGGCCGCTTTCGTTTAGCCATATTTCCCCTTCCATCATTCCATTTGTCACCTAAACTAGTTGTAGTGTTACAGGCCCCCAATGTCTCTTTCCACCTGCCTTTCCATGGCGGGTAAACCGCCATGAAACGGCTGGCGGGGAGGGACATCATAATCCCTACGATGGTGCCTGGCAGGCACTACCACCGTTGTAGATATTATGGCTGCCTCTGACAAACGAGTGGTGTAAACGAGCCCGTCGGATGCGTCTTTCCGACCGCCAACCTTCCGCCCGCCATTGTAATATGGGGTCAGTAAATATGCTTACAATGGCTGTGAGACAGCCGCCGACAGGTTGTCGGTGGCGGTCTGACCGTCATTGTAATCGTGCCCTAAGTACAAAAAAATGAAAATGTACGGTCATTTTATTACACACACTCCTAAATGGTATGCATTATTTACAAATATATACAATCAAATCAGTGAAAACACCTTTGGCGATACTCTCAGGAGATGCTACACCCCTAGTGGGTGCACCAATCAACCACAATACCTCACACCTACACTAAATGCAATTTCAGAATATAAAGGGATGCATTTATATGGCAGTCAGGTTTCAGGCAAGATCACAGTACTGAAACTACAATTCTCAAGTTAGTGGATGATGTCCTATAAGCACTAGTCCAAGATAAAATGTTTCTCTTAACACAGTTAACCATGGGAAATTAGTAGATCAACTAGAAAACAGGATGGGATTAGGAGGAACCGTTCTCGAATGGTTCAAATGCTTTTTGCGGAACCGCTCTCAAATATTCTTAGCTAATCAAAATCTATTTTCTCCTTCCCCGATTATGATTGGAGTTCCGCAAGGCTCAACTCTCTCCCCAACTCTTTTTAACCTCTATCTGGAACCATTAATTGAAATACTGCGTATTGCCAACATCTCTTTCCATATGTATGCAGATGACACACAGAGCTGAATCAAACTGCCTTCCCTAGAGGAGATGAAGACAATGAATGAGGGCGGGGTGTGGCTAGCGCCCGAAGAAGATGGCGGCGTTTCCATAGCTCTCCCGGACGGCGGAGGAGATGGCTTCCCCAACGTCACTTATTTTGCTATGTGACTACTTCTTGCTGCAGAATATGGTGTAGGAAGCCTTCCTGACTCGGAGGATTCGATTTTGGGAACCTCTACCGAGCTCTCTCATGCCCTATTCATCAAGTGAGTGTGGCGCGCCGCCTTTCCCGTTACGACTGCCATTTTGTTTTTATCGCTGACGGGGCTCGGCTCCTAAGCGGTATTTTCAATTATTGCATGCCGCCCTGTCTCCTTTAACGCGGCTTGCTGAAGCTTCAATTCAATTCACTTTCAAATGGGCTTTTATTTAACTGCTCCTCAGTCTGCAACTTTATTCTTTACCGATTTTACCATGTTGCAGTGCCTGCCGATTTTCAGTCACAAATCGCTGACGGAGTTCCAGTTCCTAGGCGCGTATTAGCGCCCTACTGCCTTTTACCACAGATGACTCTCTTCTTTCTCTCAATGGGCAATGTTTATCTTATAGCGCCTTCTTTTTATCATTGAGGAAGTGCGATGTTATGCTTTTTTGACACTTTTTGGTCAAATATTTTTCATTTTTCCTCGAACGGATAGTGTACCTCAACTGCTCTTTGTTCTCAGTTCATTGACTCTTTCCGCTTTAACAGCGATGTGTGCTCGAATGTCCTCTACTTATTATTGACAATTTCTTACCACTTTTACTGGATTTCTACACTTATTACAGCCATCTCATCCAGCGATTGCAACGCAATGACTGACTTATACGCTTTCTGAGGTGATTGCTTTGTCTCTTCATGCCAGACCCCATGGTATCAACATTTCTTTATGGCTGTTCTTCGTTTATATGACAGAATGTTCAGAATGTAATTGATATATATTGCCTTAGTATTCATTTGATATGG
Organism: Lissotriton helveticus; assembly: GCF_964261635.1. Taxonomy (NCBI): domain Eukaryota; kingdom Metazoa; phylum Chordata; class Amphibia; order Caudata; family Salamandridae; genus Lissotriton; species Lissotriton helveticus. The sequence continues at coordinate 532,874,479 of NC_136065.1, forward strand.
TTATTTTTTATGACATGCCTCTTGCCTTACATCTTTTTATCTGCCAATCTTTATTTTAGAGGATTTACTGTTTATATCATTTAGACCTGCAATATTTGGCTGCATTTATACAAAGTGACTTTTACCTGTTGCAACTTGCGCCTTATATGCCTTTGATTTCACTGACTCTATATTTGTGGCTCTTTCCATTGTCGTTTGAACTCAATACCTTTGCTGTTTTATTTACCATTTTTTTACAGCGTCTCATATACCAGTTATACCTATTTAGTTCATTGACTGTTTGTAGCCATATTCTAGATGTTGTGAACTGATATCTTATTGTTTATGTCTTAAATTCCTTGAATGGTTCGCCTCTTCTATGGGAAGGTTATCAAAGGACTTACATAAAGCATCCTCCTCCTCACGTATATTTTTAATTCACACAAGTTCTTGTTACCAGTGTCTCACAATGGAGGATACATCCGACGCATCTCCTAAAAGTTCATCAACATCTTCAGCCACGCCAACGTCTTCTGCTAATAAGGGCTCCATCAGAAGGCTAAAAAAGGACCCTCCATCTCCTCCCAAGCAGTCTACTTTGGCTACAATGGATCTTCTTTTAGTGGAAATTAGGGAATTACGCCCTTTTATTGAAGAAACTAAAAACACGCTACAAATGCTCTCTGAAAAATGGTCAATGGTTGATGAGCGAGTTAACGTGCTTGAACAAAATGTTGTTTCTCTTAACTCTTCTGCATCCAAGATAGATACACTCTGTGCACAAGTCTCAGCTCTTCATAAGCAAGTTGAAAACTTGGAAAATAGAAACAGAAGAAACAACTTACGCATTTATGATCTTGCTGAGGGTTCAGAGGGCTCTGACCCCATGTCTTTTTCAAATGTTTTTTACCAAAGGTTCTCCGATTACCAGAAAGTACCACTCTTAATATACAAAGAGCACATCGTCTAGGTCCCCCTCCTAATGCGTTGTCTGCCTCTCCTGCCAAAAAATGAAGAGGTGTCATCATCTATTTTCTTGAATTCACTGATTTGCTTAAAGTATTGTCTGCTGCCAGAGCATGAACCGGATTACCTGGTCAGGAAATACTCTCTTCTTTTCACAGGACTATGCAAAGTCTACTGCAGATCGGCGCAAAGCATTTCTTTCTCTCCGACCACAGCTTCGTTCTATGGGAGCACGTTTTGGATTATTTCATCCTTGTCTTTTCAAAGTGACTCTCAATAATAGAACCACCACTTATGATGACCCGTTAAAGCTGAAGAGCTTTCTCCACTCTCAAACAGTTGACACAATGGACATTGCTTCCACCACGACTTCTAAATAATTTCATCTTGCTGATGGATTTTGATCCTGTTGAGCTCACGTTTTGTGGTTCATAATTGTTACCTTTAAGAATTGTTTCACAATGTATACTTAATCTATTTCTTTGATTCACTAATATTGTTCTGCATTGTTCTTCTCTTCTTCCACACAGATTCCCCTCCTACGTGCTATCTCCTTCCCTAATGTCTTGTAGTCCGTTGGAGCCGTTTTTACCCTCCTGCCTTCCTCCTCAAGTTATGGACCCGTCATTGTTCTATGTGGCCTCCATCCTCCCACCCCTTGTATGTTTTGGACGTTATGTAAGTTGACTACTCTTGCCATTTTCTTGTTTTATCATGTCTTCTTTTTCCTTTTATGTCTATGGCTCTCCTCTTGTTTCTTCTCTGACCCTCGTTTCAGCTTTACTTTTTATCTGTACTCAACATTCTTTTCTTGCTGCTCTCCTACTTTTCTTTTCTTCTTCCTAGTCTGTACTTTTCTTTTTTACTTTCTGATCTTTCTATTGTCATACAGCTGGTTAGTTTTATCATTAAGCTTTTGCTCTTTATGGGTATACTTTCATTGGCTTTTAATGCATTTCAATGACTTTCTTATGTGCATTTTTAGTTCTTGCTCTTTACAAATATGCTTTAACCGGCTTTTGTTATATCTTTACTGTCTTTTTCTATGCCTTTAAAAATTATATCCTGGAATGTTAGAGGTTTGCACTCACCTATTAAGAGTCCTAGAGTTTTTACACACCTAGCCAAACTCAATGCAGATATTGCTTGCATATAGGAATCACACCTATCAGCTGAAGAATCTGCCAAACTGAAAAGGGGCCGGGTAGGGGAGGTTTTCTTTTCCCCAGGTGATGGCAAGTGTAATGGAGTCCTTATTTTATTCCGAAAATCCCTTTCTATCTAGATAATAACGAATTGCATGGATCAATTAGGTAGATGGGTTTTGGTTAAATTCATAATAGATAACACTCCCATTTCCCTTTTAAACATATATGCCCCTAGGACTGGTGATGCTTCCTTTTGGACCTCCTTATCTCCACCTATCACGCAACATTATGACAATAATTTTATTCTTGCAGGCGACTGTAATCAAGTTTTTGACCCTTTCTTAGATAGTCATTCTACTAGCACATACACTCCTCACAAATCGCACAAATCTTTTACACAACTTACTCATCAATACAAACTCATTGATGCATGGAGGCTTTGTAATCCCACCCTACGAGAATACTCATTCTTCTCACCGCCTCATCAAACGCAATCGCGATTAGATAATTTTTTTATCTCACATCACCTTTCTCATTCCCTAATTGCTTCGGATATCAGCTCTATTTTGATATCAGACCATGCACCAGTGACTATACATTTGGATATATTGCAGAAACCTACCCTCACTCGGAAATGGCGTTTTAACAATTCCCTTCTTCTTGATTCAGACTTAGTCTCTTCCTTTAACTCTTTTTTTCATGAATACTTCTTGTTGAATAATTCTGACAATATTTCCTTTCGTATAGTTTGGGATGCATTCAAGGCATCTGCTAGAGATTTCATTATCGGCTATGTCTCTCGCAAACGGAAAAAAGCACAACAAACTACTAATGATCTTTTTTCCAAAATCAAACAATTAGAACATTCTTATTATACTTCTAAATAAAAGGATTGTTTACATGAACTCATCGCTACTAAATTCCAATTAATAACGACACAACAAATAATGCCTCCAATTTTTTATTAAGATCTAGTGCTAAATTTTATGGTGGTCAAAATAAGGCTAGAAAATTATTGGCCAACTATTTGAAAGTAAAACAAAATAAAATCAACATAGAATCTATTTTTGGTCAAGATTGTTTATTGAAACATAGAGATGATGATATCTTACAAGCATTTCTTCAATTTTATAAAACGTTGTATTTATCCGAAACAACTTCCTCAGATCAATCTATTTGTCAATTTTTGTCCAAAATCAATCTCCCTTCTGATAATCTTCCAGATCTTTCCTCATTAGAAACAGATTTAACAGAAAAAGAACTTCTTTTTGCACTGAAAACTCTCAAAAAAGATAAAGCTCCGGGCCCAGATGGCTTTACAGTAGAATTTTTTGTTCACTTCTCCAAATTACTTATTCCCAAAGTGCATATCCTTCTATCCACATTCCTTGATTCTGGAACTTCTTCCGCTCCTTCTCAGATGCTCTCATTTGTATTCTTCCTAAACCAGGTAAAGACCCGCAACATTGCAAAAATTATAGACCCATCTCCTTGCTTAATACCGATTATAAAATGTTCTCAAAAGCTCTAGCCCTACGTTTAGAATCCTACTTACCTGACCTTTTAGGGAAGGAACAATCCGGCTTCGTCAAAGGCAGATTGCTTTCAGATAATACTAGATTATTTTTTGACATTCTGTCTAAGACCTTGCATTCCTCACATTCTCTTGCAGCTATAGCTTTAGACGCTGAAAAAGCTTTTGATAGAGTCGAGTGGTCATATATTTTTCATACTTTGAAGCGGTTCGGCTTTGGTCCCAAAATTTCTACCCTGATTTCTCTCCTGTATTCTCACCCAAGAGCAGCTATTTCAGCGAAAGGTGGCATATCTTCTTATTTCTCCCTTGGTAGAGGGGTTAGACAGGGTTGTCCACTCTCTCCTTTTTTGTTTAATCTTGCTCTAGAACCTTTTTTACTGCGGATCCGCCAAAATAATGAAATTCATGGTTTTAACTTTCAACAGACCACAATTAAAATGGCGGCTTATGCTGATGATGTTTTACTGTTTTTATCTAATCCCAAATCATCTCTTCCTGCGTTCTTAGATGAGGTTAATTCCTTCACGCGAGTCTCTGGTTACAAATTAAATAAAGATAAATGCGAAATTTTACCCCTTACTAAATACACTTATAAATCTGATTTTACTGATTCGGGATTCACATGGAATCCTAATTGTATTAAATACTTAGGTCTCCATTTTGCTTCCTCCCTTTCGGGCACAGTCACTCATTGTATGGAAGACTGCATACAAAAAATAACCACTCTCACCACAAAGTGGCATCTCCTATATCTATCTTGGTGGAGTAGATTAGATACAATTAAAATGATTCTTTCCCCCATAGTTTTGTTTACAATTTCTAATATTCCATTCTCTATCCCTTTAAAACACTTCAAGAGAATTAATTCTATCCTATCTCTCTTCTTATGGGGTCATAAAAAACCTTGTATGTCTTTATCTAAACTGACTCGCCCCAAAACAGAGGGTGGGGTGAATTTTCCAAACTTTTCCCTGTATCATAAATCCTTTTTAATAAATCAAGCATCGAGATGGATTTCTGATCCCTCCATACCTTCTCCTCTTTGGTCGACCCTAGAACAGTCTTATATCTCTCCTTTTTCTTTTAAAGAATATCTTTCGTTCTCTCGTAAGCCACAATCCTTATCTACTCCTATTCTTAAACATACTTCTAAGATCCTCCCACCTCCTCTTTTCTCCTCTTTTTTTGAGCAACCTATTTGGCATAATACCTTAATTTTAATAAATAATAAACAAATTTTTTGGAAATCTTGGAGACATCGAGGCCTCATTTGGGTGCACCAATTATTTCATCAGGACCACATTATTTCCTATTCACTAGCTGCTGCTTCTTTTCATTTTCCTCCCACTTTCCGCGCTAAATATTCGATATTAACACATGCACTTCAATTAGCTTATAACACTCATATCACTTCTCCTTCTCTTCCATGTCAGGAGCCCTCTAACATATCCACACTACGAACCTTATTAATTAAAGGTACCAAAGCTTCCAAGATTTATGCACTTCTTCATGCTCCATCTTCATCACGTGGTAAAACAGAAGAAGCCTGGGAAGAGGATTTAGATGTTTCTTGGCCTATTGAGTTATGGGATAAAATATGGCTGAAAATACGCAAATCATCTAGAGCTGCAAACACCACTCAGACATTATTTTTTGTTTACAACCGACTTTTATTATCGCCACTTCTTCTTAGCAAAAGATATTCCGATACTTCTGATACATGTTGGACCTGTTCTTCACCACATGCAGACCTACTCCACTTACTTTTCAAATGTGCCCCAGTTCACACGTTTTGGGTTAAGGTATGGTCTCAAATCAATACTATTTTCTCCTCTAGTCACCCTTTCTCTATTTCACATATTTTCTTAGGAAGTACTTCTCATATTTGGGATCACTGTACATTTACCATAAAAATATTTGATCTACTATTAGCAGTGGCCTTCCAACAAATCACCAAACTTTGAAAGGACCTTACCAAACTCTCTTATCAAGCGTGGTGGTATGCTGTATGCTATAATCATAGATTAGACACGACATTTGTTTACATCATTTTTTGATATGAGTGCTAGGTGTTCTTTGTCTCAAACCCCTTTACAACAAGAAGTTGCTAAATCTCCATGAATTCCCTTAGGTCGAAATATTTCCTCTTACTATTATATATTCTATTTTTAATACAAAGTACTGTATGTATTTAATTGATATGTAATTTATTAATTGCCGGTTATACTTGCATATTGTTTTGTTTTTCTCTACTTATTCTTTAAATGATGATCTCACTTGTTTTGCTGTATGTTTTTCCCATTATCATTACTACCTTACCTTGTATATGTTCATCTTATTTATATTAATAAAATATTTCTGAACTGAAAAGACAATGAATGAGGCACTAAAGCTGACTGTGCAATGGTTAGCAAGTAACCAGCTCAAACATGATGTGCAAAAAACAGAATTCTTACTAATATCTCCTCCTAAAACTTCCACTGACATATTAGAATGGAGCAAGTCAATCCCTGCACTGAACCACACCACGATCATAGTAGACTAAGCCAAATCTCGAGGAATCACCCTGGACAAGTACCTGAACATGCGGCCCCACATAAACACACTGGGCAAAAATGCCAGGTTTCACCTGAGCTACCTGAAAAAACTAAAACCATTCCTAGAAACTTCAGACCTTAGAATGGCAGTGCAGGCTTTAGTCATCTCTAGGATCGAATACAAATGTTCAACTCTTTCAGGTCTGTTTAAGATCTCAACTGCTCCTCTTAACAGGTTCAAAAAAATTCTACCACTTCTCACCACACCTGAAGGCACTGAATTAGCTTCCTTGCGAAGCCAGCATCCAACTCAAACTGGCCTTTACCACACACAAAGCGTTACACGCTAATTCACCTTCGTATCTAGCTCCAGAAATTGTGTTAATCTGAGGAGGCAGGCACTTTCGGAGTGCTAGGAATGTAGTGCTGAAACCACCACTCTTCCGGAACAAGAAAACATACAACAGATCTTTCTCTGGGGCCGCACCTAGAATCTGGAATTTACTGCCGGCAAACATTAGGAGGGTTCCAACCACATCAAGATTCAAGAATGCAGCTAAGACTTTTCTATTGGGCACATTTCTTTCATAACCTCTCTCAGAGCAAACATCAAACAACGGCTTAGAAATATTCAGTCTCTCTTTACTGGAGCATAACCCGCTAGCCTTGCAAGATTTCGTATATGTAACTTATTGATTCTGTACCCCCTTCTCTCGCAGAGCCTGACCACAGATCTTCCAAGGGCGTTGCCCAATTGTTAATGTAACATATGGTATTGTGTATGGTGTTTAGCTTTTTGCATAATTTGTGCTTCATTGTAATCTTAAGGGCAAAGATTGGTGCATGCTCAATTGTTCCGCTTCTGCTTTGGATTGTAAAATCTCTCCCAGATGTTATGATCGCTTGCTCTTATTCTACTGAACGTTCTGTATCTCTGTGAAATGCTCTGATACGTTTGCACTCTATAAAACTCTAAATAAATACATTTATTGTTGGTCTTGGCCTTTTTGCAGGGTTATCCCCAAACGTTTTGCCCTCCTCCTGTATTTTTTCAGAACTGTTTTTGTTATCTTTAGGACACTGGGCCCTTTACCACTGTTATTCATTGCTAAAGTGCATGTTCTCTCTCATTTAAATATGGTATGATTGGCTTACCCCTGTTTGGCATATTTATTTTACCGGTAAGTCTCTTGTACAGTGGTTTCCCATATACCTAGGGCCTGTCAAATACATGCTTCTATGGGGCCTACAGCGCTGCTTGTGCCACCCACAGAAGTAGTCTTTCAAACCTATCTCAGGCCTCTGCCACTGCAGGGCTTGTGTGCACTCTTAAGGTAGCCCATAGGTAGCCCTATGGGCAGAATGTTGTGTAGGTAAAAAGTAGGATATGTGCCTTCATTGTGTAACATGTCCTGGGAGTGACAAACAGCCTGTTTGGTTTTTCACTGCTGTGAGGCCTATCCCTGTCATAGGTTCACATTAGGAATTCCATGATATGTTTATCAGTGGTAATTTCGTATCTGGAAGAAGTAGCATTTCAGTGTTTGGCATGTTTATAAATGAAGGTGGATTTTCATTACTACTTTAGAAATGCCACTTTTAGAAAGTGGACATTTCTAGGTGTTTATGACTCTTTATGCTTTGCAGTCTCACTCCACGCCACGTCTAAGCTAGAGTGACAGCTGGGCTTAAGCATACTTTCCAGACAACCATCACACAGAAAGGGTTGGGTTGAACAGGTTTGCATCTGCATTCCTCTGCATTTTGACTTGCCCTCCTGGGCTGGGAGAGTGAGGGGTGTTGACACTTTACATTTGTATTGGTTGTGTCCTGCCCTCACACAAAGGCCTCATCTACCCCAGCTGATATCTAGAGCCAGACATGGGAATGAATGGGGGTGCTGTGCACTTCTAAACAATCTTTTGGAGTTACCTACAAATCAAAGGCATCTTGCACGCAAGTACAGGGGCCCTGACCCCACGATCTTAGACACAGTGTGCGACTTGTAACCAGACGCTGCTGGCTCTACATGCTGCACCTTGCCAGAGGATTGCCAGTAGGATCCACCATTGGACTTAACTGCTTTGTTGTGCTGAACTGCTGCCTACTGGGCTGAGAGAAGGACTGTCACTTTGCTGCAAGGACCTTTCTGCTGGTCTGCCTGCACCCTGCTTTTGGTGCCCCCAGTGTTCTCCAGGGGCGAAATGGTTGGACCCTACCCTGTTCTGTTGGACTCTCAGGGGTTTTAAAGAGTTTACTGGTACCTATCCCTGCCATAGGAACCTGATTCCTGCAATTCTGAACTTGGAAACTCAGCACGTGTGGAGCGCCTCTTTTGGTACAAAGAGATTAGACGGTGTGTTTGCCTCGTGTGCTGATCACCTCACTGCAGGAAGCTCTGAGGTCACGACCAAATCGACAGTGTGCGTGGAGTGCTTTCTATTTTTTACCCTTGAGGAGAGTGGCATATTGTTCTCCCAAAGTGCAGCCATGAGAGAACCCCCTTTTTGAGGCCCTTTCTTCTGGTGAACCGTACCGCCGAGGTGAAGATGCAGCTCTGAGGGTTTGTTTTGGCGTCACTCTCTCCCCAGCGGTAGCCCGTCTGTGACCAGGCCCGGACAGGCCGTTGCGGGCACCGGGCAATCCCCCGGTGCGCCGCAAGGGTGAGGGCCGGATTTGGGCCCAGGGGGGCGTTTTTGTTACAGGGCCGTTTTTGCAGCATAGCTGCAAAAGCGGCCCTGTAACAAAATCGGCCGAAAACCGGCCCAACAAAGAGCTCGGTCACACCCCCAGGGGGCTGGCCGAGCACTTTGCCAGGGCCGGTTTTGGTTCTCAGTCCGGCCCTGTCTGTGACCAGTGCCGAGGAGTGCAGTTGCGCCACTCAGCCGAGGGTACAGAGCGGCATTCAATGGAGGGTAGGCAGAGATGCCTCCCTGTCTGCTGCAGGAGCAGGTCCCCAGGGATGTGAGGACCACTCTCACCACAGCATGTGTTGGAGATAAGCCGGGACCACTGTAGTTGCACTGCGTGAAGGCAGGCAACTACCTTTTTAATCCTGTAAGCAAAGGGACAGAATGCGGTCTCCCACTTCCCTGTTACACTACGGGTGCTTTCCCACATAAACCTGTTGGGGCTTGCTCCTACCCTGCAGCAAATTTCCCGAACTGCCTTGTGTGTCTCTACGTTGCTCTTGACCCGAGAGGTCTTGGAGATCGGTTCGCATGCAACTGAGTACTCCAGTTGCCAAGGAGATGTAGGAATTACGGCACCTTGGGGCAATGGTTTGTCCGTAACAGAGTCACGAGTCCAGGTGAAACTCGACGTGTCTCTGCACAATTTTTCATGGCCCTAAACTTGCAAAGTATTTAGCATATTGTTATTGCCTGAAAATGCCCTTAGCAAAAGTAACATGTTATGTGTAATAGGCATGCAGGTGACTCTGAGCCAATCGCTTGTTCCTTAAATTACTATATGTTTACTAATAGGACAGGTGAGCCGATGGCTGTGTTGCCCTTCCTGAAAAAAAGGCTCTACATCACATATTGTGCTCTAATGTTTTGTGTTGTCTAATATTATGCTCAACACCACATCATGCACTCATTTGTTGTGTTGGTGACGTGTTGATTTATGGGTTTTTGAATCATTACCTACTACAATACCTGTCCTGAATGTACCAATATATGTAGTTTTTATTCTTTTACTGACCAGATAGCGAATATCATTACAGGATTGCATTCATGTGCGCATTAATGATGTTTCATCATGTGTGCAACATATAAGACTTTATCTTATTGGACTAACTGTGATGTTACATCACAATAGCCTAGTTGGCAAAGTGATTATTGGTTTATGTGATTTTGATCTATGCTTATATGCAATACAATCTATAATCACCACTGGGTATGGGTTCCCACGCAGTAAGGCCAAACCCTGCCTTAACTATTATTACCGCACAATATGCCAATACTGCCGAGTAATTTCAACATACTATTTTGTTTCCTGCATCTGAATTTAAACTGAATGCAAGGGAGACTCTTATCATTGAGTTAATCCATATAGGTTTGCATTTTATTTGCAAATATTCCTCTTTTTCATATTTTTCAGAAGATTTTTTGTTTACAAAAACATTTTTTGAAGCACATTACAAACAAACAAAACATAAACATTAATTGTGAAAAACTTTTCTTTCATCCTTCATTCATACTGGGGGACATGATCCATCATACTCAGCAAACACTCAACCAATTGTCAGTCTAAAAAGTCATACAGTTTTTACAATTTATATACAATTTGTATTATGAAGCCATAGATTCTCATTCGTAATATGACTCTCAATTTCCAAAGAAAGTGCATTCAAATATCTTGTGGCTTCCACGTATGAAACGTGATCTGAAAGGGTCTACGCGTTTCGAACTCCTTAATTCTGGAGTTCTCGTCAGGACCGTGGGCTCTTTAAATTAGAGCTAGCTGTGCCTCGAGAGACGGGACCCCAGTGGAACACATCGTGAAACGAAGGCGCGCTGTGAACCGCCCGCCGATCTCCAAACAAAACTGAATTTGACGGCGTGCACAAACCGGACAACCGAACTAGAAAAGCAAGACACATTTTTTACCAGTGGTCCCGCTTCGCGGAACATGATGAAAACGATGAGGCACAGCTAGCTCTAATTTAAAGAGCCCAGAATTAAGGAGTTCGAAACGCGTAGACCCTTTTAAATGTTTTTGTAAACAAAAAATCTTCTGAAAAATATGAAAAAGAGGAATATTTGCAAATAAAATGCAAACCTATATGGATTAACTCAATGATAAGAGTCTCCCTTGCATTCAGTTTAAATTCAGATGCAGGAAACAAAATAGTATGTTGAAATTACTCGGCAGTATTGGCATATTGTGTGGTAATAATATATGAAATACAGGCACGTATATCTATATTGTACTGTGTGGAGTTTCTTTTGTGGTATATTTATTGTGACTGATGTATGCGTGTGTTGCGCAAACGCTTTATACTTTGCCTCTCGGATGAGCCTGACTGTTTGTGCCAAGCTAGCAAGGGGGTATGCAGGTGTTATCTTGGGTGTATAACTCCCTCACCCTGACTAGAGTGGTGAGTTCTGCCTGGCTTAGTTGCATAACCTAGCCAACCAGAAAACCCATTTCTAACAATGTTCAATAAGGTAGGCCTACTGGCTTTGTCAGGGTTGTCACCAGCTTTGTATATGGAGAAAACCCACACACACACACCCACACCCACACACACACCTTAAACACTCACATCCCCACCCACACCCACATACCCCACACACCTACACACACCTATACACCTCATCCCCCCTCAGATACACACACACACACCTCACAGACACACCCCACACATCCCCCACACACACCTCCCCGCCCCACACATGGGGAAAACTCAGTGAAACACTAAAATAATAATAATTTAAAGTGCTTAGAGGTAGGGTAGCTCTGAATAGAGTTGTTGTGTTGTTTGGGTGTTTTAAGTACCAACATATAGGTACCAATGCTGAGTCTTAAATTTAATGTGCACCGTTTCCTCTGTAGATATCTTGCATGTTGTTACAGAAGTTATTGTGCTATATGGAATCCATATCATAGTCTGTCAGGAAAGCAGAAAGAACATGGAGGCAGGAGATGAATAAGAGTTGTCAAATACACATTGGAGATAATATAGTGGGAGAAAGGAAGTATCTATGAACAAAATTACTATGTAACACAAATAAATTGCACAGTATACTATAAGTCTGACTTTACATTATAATCAATTTGGTACTAGTTTAAGAATTACATAAAAAAATGAATAATGTCTCAAACAATTTTTGAATTATTAAATATTAATTTATTTTTGAGATTCATTTTCCAGATTAAATATAACGTCTATCATTTCAGTGTCCGAAATGTCCTCATTTTGAAGGAGGAAATCCACAGATTCTACACATTGTAGAAGTTCATGGTCTCGTGATTCGTCCATGAATTCAATGTCATTTGGTTCAATGTTTTCTTCATTGTTCTTTGCAAGGACAATTTCAAATGAAATTTTTTGTTCTCCTTCCATTTTGGCTGAAATTTGCATAAAAAAATATATATCAGTAGAGATAGGGCACTGTTGGGTTTAAGTTTAGATAGGTAGTTTTTAACAGTGAATTTATCTTTGGGCAGTGTATGGTATCATACTGGAAGTAGAAATATAAAAAAGTGTATGTGTTGAAACCTAAGTAAATTCATAATTATACAAGCCTAAATCCATCCATAACTATAACAGAGAAGTCTATCTAAATCTATAACTATTACAGAGGGATAGTATATAACTATCAGAAAACGTTTTCCATATTAACTTAAAGTGCACAATATACTTCAGTTTTCAAAATAACAACTTACCTTTAAAAAAAAGTTGAAGTTATTAGTGAAAATCCTTTTGAAATGTACACCAGGAAGTAGTAGTGAAAATGGCTGTGTTTCCCTCTCTTTCTTTATATATATTCATGTACATAACCAATCAAATGTCAGGTAAAAAAAGTAGAAAATGAAAGTAACATTTTAATTGGTTGTCAATTCTAACACTTCAGATGTGTTTTTGTGAAGATATTTAGAGAGGTCTACAGGCTAAATGGCTCAATGGAATTCCATCGAATTTGGGAAAATGGTAGGGATTGGTATGTAGTATGAGCTATTCTATATTTGGTGAAAGTGTCTCCAGTGGTTTTTATGTAAATTAACTTTAACATTTTTTTTAGACCGCTTCCCGGTGCGTGCCCCGGTACGCGTACCGGCAGCGCTACGGCAGTCCTCCATTTTGTTTTCGGTAGATTTAAGACAGAAAATGGAGGACAAACAACGTTGGGAATGGGTATAAGGGGGCATCGTAGGCACTCCTTGACCCTCTATGTTTTGTGAGGGGGTCTTAGGAGGCCCAAATAGGCAAAAAAAAACAAAAAAAAATGTTTTATTTTTTGCGGGGGGAGCGCCCGGTACGCGCACCGGGAAGCTTACCGGGGAGCGTACTATGGTGAAAAATAGTGAAAAAAGTTAGAAAAAGATAATCATTTGGAGTGATCAGAGATAGGGTAGCCCTGAAAAGGGCTTTTGGGTTCTATGGCTGATTTAGGTACCTACAAGTAGGTACCAATGCACAGTCTTAAATTCAGGAGGAATATTCTATTCCCCTCATCTGAAAAGTGCACACCATCTCCCCTGTAGATATCTTGCATGTTGTAACGCAAGTTATTATTGTATATTGAACCCATTCCATAGTCTCTCATGTAAGCAGAAACAGATTTATTCACATGTTTCCGTGCTTTCTCAAATTGTGGACAAAATTGATTGGACCACTTCCATTTCTGTTTTTGGCATATATTGGAATATACCAAGGCAGTCTGAGGAAAAAGTGCCATCAATTGATCAAAGGTGTCCTTTAAAAGCATTTCCAGACCTACCCCAGTCAAAGTGCCCAAGTCATTTCCTCCACAGTGCACAATTAAAAGGTCAGGGTGTGGCAAATGCAAAAAGGTTTTCACCAATGGTATCAATTGGTGACATTTCAATCCTCTCTGGCCAATCCATTTAATCTTCACATTTGGTAAGTCAAGGTTGTGAAAATTTCTGGTAGCTGCATACCTTTGAGCCCAGTGGATATAGCTATGTCCAATAATCCAGACAGAATACATGGTGAGAGGAGATTCTGATTTAGTCAGATGAAGTGTGGAAAAGAAATGGCAGTTGGAACAATAGGAGTTTGCAAAAAAAACCTGTGGAGTTTCAGTGCTCTTGAATCACAAGCAATGATTGGTAGAATGAGATAGTTGAAAACTGAAAGTTAGGGTGCATGGTTGTGTTCTGTGTAAGAAGTAATTTGAATGGTTAAAAAAGTCATTTAAAGAAACCTTGCACCAGAAAAGCTGGTGTATTCGCAGGTCAAACATCCTTGCTGAGGTGATTTGCAACATGGTAGAATAAACTTTTAACCCTGGGAGCTCAGTGAGGAGGGAGTTGCTATGGTAACAGGTAGAAAGGGCTGAGGGGGGGAAGGGTGTTGGTTTGAAAATACAGAGGGAAGAGTTTTGATTGGTTACCATGAGCAATATGTGTGTAGAATTAGAGGTTTTCTGTGCCTTTATGGTTTGCAGTGCCTGGAGAACATACCTTTTGCTCTGCTAAAGTAATATTGGTGTGTGTATCTGACACTGTCCTGAATCTCCTAAAATATTTGTAAAGGTGAGTTATGATTCATTTAATATACATAGAGACTTGTATACTCTATGGAGAAGATTTGGAAGCAAATTGTGGTTTTTTAATGTTGCTTTGTGTCATGCTTTTTGATAATGCTTGGTAAAAAGTTTTTACTGCATAGAGTAATTGTATTTTGTAAAATTGTGACATTTTAGTAGTGACATGGAATGCTTCTACATAGGACCTGTGCTGTGTTTTTTAAATGTGATGTCAAAAACGATTTTGGGAAAAATGAATGGCTTTTACATTTTTTAAAAGGAATAAAGAATGTGTGCATGTTTAAAGAAATACATTTGACTCTTTACAATGATGTTACCTGTGTTAACTAAGTGTAGGAAGCATATTGAGTTTGTTTGCATAGAGGAATTGTATTTTATAAAATTGTGAAGCTCCATGTGAAAGCTTTTGCCTCAGTCTTATCCCTGCTGTGATATGATATAATATGAATGGTTTTTACATTTTTGAGTATAATGTGGCGCAGAGGTTTAAAAAGTGACGCATCTAATTACATGCGTCACTTTTTAAATATGGTGCAAAAAGGTACATGTTTGGGCTTTCCTGGGGAGCGTAGGTGGTGAGGCTTGTGTCTAAGAGTGCAGTGGACTCTTTACAATGATGTTACCTGTGTTAACTCAGTGTAGGAAGCATATTGAGTTTGTTTGCATAGAGGAATTGTATTTTGTAAAATTGTGAAGCTCCATGTGAAAGCTTTTGCCTCAGTCTTATCCCTGCTGTGAGGCAGATGTTTGTACATAGGATCTGTGCTATTTTGGGGAAAATGAATGGTTTTTACATTTTTGAGTATAATGTGGCGCAGAGGTTTAAAAAGTGACGCATCTAACTACATGCGTCACTTTTTAAATATGGTGAAAAAAGGTACATGTTTGGGCTTTCCTGGGGTGCGTAGGATGTGAGGCTTGTATCTAAGAGTGCAGTGGACTAGGCTTCATGAAACCTATCCCCGTCTGCATTCTTAGACACAGGTGTCAATTTGACTCTTTACAATGATGTTACCTGTGTTACCTCAGTGTAGGAAGCATATTGAGTTTGTTTGCATAGAGGAATTGTATTTTGTAAAATTGTGAAGCTCCATGTGAAAGCTTTTGCCTCAGTCTTATCCCTGCTGTGAGGCAGATGTTTGTACATAGCATCTGTGCTATTTTGGGGAAAATGAATGGTTTTTACATTTTTGAGTATAATGTGGCGCAGAGGTTTAAAAAGTGACGCATCTAACTACATGCGTCACTTTTTAAATATGGTGCAAAAAGGTACATGTTTGGGCTTTCCTGGGGAGCGTAGGATGTGAGGCTTGTATCCAAGAGTGCAGTGGACTAGGCTTCATGAAGCCTATCCCCATCTGCATTCTTAGACACAGGTGTCAATTTGACTCTTTACAATGATGTTACCTGTGTTAACTCAGTGTAGGAAGCATTTTGAGTTTGTTTGCATAGAGGAATTGTATTTTGTAAAATTGCGAAGCTCCATGTGAAAGCGTTTGCCTCAGTCTTATCCCTGCTGTGAGGCAGATGCTTGTACATAGGATCTGTGCTATTTTGGGAAAATGAATGGTTTTTACATCTTTGAGTATATTGTGGCGCAGAGGTTTAAAAAGTGACGCATCTAACTACATGCGTCACTTTTTAAATATGGTGCAAAAAGGTACATGTTTGGGCTTTCCTGGGGAGCGTAGGTGGTGAGGCTTGTATCTAAGAGTGCAGTGGACTAGGCTTCATGAAGCCTATCCCCGTCTGCCTTCTTAGACACAGGTGTCAATTTGACTCTTTACAATGATGTTACCTGTGTTAACTCAGTGTAGGAAGCATATTGAGTTTGTTTGCATAGAGGAATTGTATTTTGTAAAATTGTGAAGCTCCATGTGAAAGCTTTTGCCTCAATCTTATCCCTGCTGTGAGGCAGATGCTTGCACATAGGATCTGTGCTATTTTGGGGAAAATTAATGGTTTTTACATTTTTGAGTATAATGTGGCGCAGAGGTTTAAAAAGTGACGCATCTAACTACATGCGTCACTTTTTAAATATGGTGCAAAAAGGTACATGTTTGGGCTTTCCTGGGGAGCGTAGGATGTGAGGCTTGTATCTAAGAGTGCAGTGGACTAGGCTTCATGAAACCTATCCCCGTCTGCATTCTTAGACACAGGTGTCAATTTGACTCTTTACAATGATGTTACCTGTGTTAACTCAGTGTAGGAAGCATTTGTTGTTGTTCGTTTGCTTTTTGTCATTGCTTTGTTGTTTGGTAATAGTAGTCTATAATGTGCTATTTTTTTCTTTAACACAGATTGAAATCGTTATTTCGAGAGTAAGCACAGATGCCCACAAGGGAAAGGACAAGAAAACAACGTAACCGGGAAAAATCAAAAACAGCAACTGAATTACAGCACTCTTCCACAACAAATACTTCAAAAAACAGGAACCAAGCTCCTGCTAAGACAACTAAGTCTTTTATTCGGAACATATGTACTTTAAAAAAAAAATGATGGACAGCATGTAGAAAAAGAAAATGAGAGAGTAAAATTGAAAAGGAAGGAGAGAACTTCAAAGAATCCTAAAACTGGAGCAGGAGAGAATAATATGTATAGGAATAGAAGGCAGAATCAGTTTAGAAACATTCGTAAACGAATGTTTCGCAATAGGGTGGTTTTAAATGTGTTAAAAAACATTAGGAAAGGTAAACAGAGAGCTGCTTTTTATAAGAAAAAGAAAAGTGTAGAGAAGATTGTTGATCAGGCTTTTGAAGTTAAGAAAAAATTATTTATTTTAATAATCAATAGAATTAGGACACTTAACAAGACAATTGATGTTATCAAATCAAACAGTAGATGGAAAAGAGTAATTAATCGGACTAATTTTTGTAAAGTTTTTTCTGGAGAATGGATGCACAGTTCAAGTTGTGAGCCATTTTTTAATGAGGAGAGTTACTTCCAGGAGAATGATTTAGTGCATGCAGTTGACACCAGTGGTCGAGCGTATGAAGTGAAAGACGGTTGTCCGATTGAAAAAGAGAAACTTGTGCCTAGAGAACCAGAAGAGGTGTTAACTGATGAAGTTTTAGGAAGACGTACTAAGGGTCCAGTGTACACTTGGAAGTGTAGTCGTATTTGTAGTGAACGACAGGAATCAATTGATTTGTTTTGTAATTTCTTACGTACATATAGTAAGAAAAGTTTAAAGCAGAAAGTGAAGTTGTTGCAAGACTTATATCCTTGCAGAGTGAGAGAAAAGACAGATTTGCAAGGACATTCACTGGCTTGTCTTTCTAGAAAAGTCTGTCAGAGTGTTTTTCATCATTTTAGGATGTTAGCAGTGCATCATACCAAAATGAGGAAATTAGTGAGAATGTTGTATTATGCAAAAAGTCCAGCACTTACGCTTAAACAATTAAACAGTGCTCTTTTGCATGGAACTGAATTAGATGTGAAGAAGATTTGTGAAGAAATTGAGATTTGTTAATTTGATAAAAAAGAGGATAGTGTAAAAATTGACACAGCAATTCAAGGTAATGTGGAAGACAATGTACAGATTTCAAGTACAGAAAAGTTTGAGCAGGAAATTACCAGGTTTAAGGTGAAATCAAGGGAAAGGCCGAATTTTACTTGTGTGTGTTGTCGACGAAGTCATTATAAGCATCAAACTAGATTAGTTGATTTATACGTAAAAAGTGAAAAGGTGAATAATTATGAGTGGAAAGATTTTGCAACTTATTTGTGGGTGGAGAATTGTTTTGATTTGAGTTCTGATCAGCGTATTTGTAAATATTGTTATGATAAATTAAATCAAAACAGAATGCCTGCTAGAGCTGTTCATATTAATCTGGAGTTGGTAGACATTCCCCCTGAATTGATGGATTTAAATACATATGAGTCTATTTTGATTCAATGTGTCCACCCTTTTCAGGCAATTGTTGGGAAAATGAATGGTTTTTACATCTTTGAGTATATTGTGGCGCAGAGGTTTAAAAAGTGACGCATCTAACTACATGCGTCACTTTTTAAATATGGTGCAAAAAGGTACATGTTTGGGCTTTCCTGGGGAGCGTAGGTGGTGAGGCTTGTATCTAAGAGTGCAGTGGACTAGGCTTCATGAAGCCTATCCCCGTCTGCCTTCTTAGACACAGGCGTCAATTTGACTCTTTACAATGATGTTACCTGTGTTAACTCAGTGTAGGAAGCATATTGAGTTTGTTTGCATAGAGGAATTGTATTTTGTAAAATTGTGAAGCTCCATGTGAAAGCGTTTGCCTCAGTCTTATCCCTGCTGTGAGGCAGATGCTTGTACATAGGATCTGTGCTGTGTTTCCTAAATGTGATGTCAAAAACGATTTTGGGGAAAATTAATGGTTTTTACATCTTTGAGTATATTGTGGCGCAGAGGTTTAAAAAGTGACGCATCTAACTACATGCGTCACTTTTTAAATATGGTGCAAAAAGGTACATGTTTGGGCTTTCCTGGGGAGCGTAGGATGTGAGGCTTGTATCTAAGAGTGCAGTCGACTAGGCTCCATGAAGCCTATCCCCGTCTGCATTCTTAGACACAGGTGTCAATTTGACTCTTTACAATGATGTTACCTGTGTTAACTCAGTGTAGGAAGCATATTGAGTTTGTTTGCATAGAGGAATTGTATTTTGTAAAATTGTGAAGCTCCATGTGAAAGCGTTTGCCTCAGTCTTATCCCTGTTGTGAGGCAGGTGCAAGATTTTGATGTAACAGTGTCCTAAAAGTGACGCAGTGAAATCTCATAGATTTTACTGCGTCATTATTACGAGGCTTTTTGTGGAGAAATGACCCCTCTCTGTACATTACACTTGACAGAGGTATAATGTGGTGCAACAGGTTTTAAAAATGACGCATCTACCTACATGCGTCACTTTTTAAATATGGTGCAACAAGGCACATGTTTTATGACGCCAATGCGTCACAAAAAGTGACGCTTCAGTAGCGCAAAACTGACGCATGGCTTTATAAATGAGGATCAATTATGTCATCTGTGTTACCTGAGATTAGGAAGTAGATTGTGCAGATGAGGTGAGACATGTCCAGAGGGACAGATGAGGTGAGGTTTATGATCAAGACTGTAGTGGGAGAGAGGCCTTTCTCGGGAAGCATAGGTGGTGAAGCCTGTGTATAAGAGTGCAGAGGACTTATACACAGGTCTCATCTTCTTTGTACTTGTGGACAGAGCTGTCTTCCACTATACTCTTCAATACAGGCCTCACCTTTTGTGCACCCCTGGAGAATCCTCACCTGATCTGTAACCCTGAATAGATCGTTTGCTTTTTGTCATTGCTTTGTTGTTTGGTAATAGTGGTCTATAATGTGCTATTTTTTTCTTTAACACAGATTGAAATCGTTATTTCGAGAGTAAGCAAAGATGCCCACAAGGGAAAGGACAAGAAAACAACGTAACCGGGAAAAATCAAAAACAGCAACGGAATTACAGCACTCTTCCACAACAAATACTTCAAAAAACAGGAACCAAGCTCCTGGTAAGACAACTAAGTCTTTTATTCGGAACATATGTACTTTAAAAAAAAAATGATGGACAGCATGTAGAAAAAGAAAATGAGAGAGTAAAATTGAAAAGGAAGGAGAGAACTTCAAAGAATCCTAAAACTGGAGCAGGAGAGAATAATATGTATAGGAATAGAAGGCAGAATCAGTTTAGAGACATTCGTAAACGAATGTTTCGCAATACGGTGGTTTTAAATGTGTTAAAAAACATTAGGAAAGGTAAACAGAGAGCTGCTTTTTATAAGAAAAAGAAAAGTGTAGAGAAGATTGTTGATCAGGCTTTTGAAGTTAAGAAAAAATTATGTATTTTAATAATCAATAGAATTAGGACACTTAACAAGACAATTGATGTTTTCAAATCAAACTGTAGATGGAAAAGAGTAATTAATCGGACTAAGTTTTGTAAAGTTTTTTCTGGAGAATGGATGCACAGTTCAAGTTGTGAGCCATTTTTTAATGAGGAGAGTTACTTCCAGGAGAATGATTTAGTGCATGCAGTTGACACCAGTGGTCGAGCGTATGAAGTGAAAGACGGTTGTCCGATTGAAAAAGAGAAACTTGTGCCTAGAGAACCAGAAGAGGTGTTAACTGATGAAGTTTTAGGAAGACGTACTAAGGGTCCAGTGTACACTTGGAAGTGTAGTCGTATTTGTAGTGAACGACAGGAATCAATTGATTTGTTTTGTAATTTCTTACGTACATATAGTAAGAAAAGTTTAAAGCAGAAAGTGAAGTTGTTGCAAGACTTATATCCTTGCAGAGTGAGAGAAAAGACAGGTTTGCAAGGACATTCACTGGCTTGTCTTTCTAGAAAAGTCTGTCAGAGTGTTTTTCATCATTTTAGGATGTTAGCAGTGCATCATACCAAAATGAGGAAATTAGTGAGAATGTTGTATTATGCAAAAAGTCCAGCACTTACGCTTAAACAATTAAACAGTGCTCTTTTGCATGGAACTGAATTAGATGTGAAGAAGATTTGTGAAGAAATCGAGATTTGTTAATTTGATAAAAAAGAGGATAGTGTAGAAATTGACACAGCAATTCAAGGTAATGTGGAAGACAATGTACAGATTTCAAGTACAGAAAAGTTTGAGCAGGAAATTACCAGGTTTAAGGTGAAATCAAGGTAAAGGCCGAATTTTACTTGTGTGTGTTGTCGACGAAGTCATTATAAGCATCAAACTAGATTAGTTGATTTATACGTAAAAAGTGAAAAGGTGAATAATTATGAGTGGAAAGATTTTGCAACTTATTTGTGGGTGGAGAATTGTTTTGATTTGAGTTCTGATCAGCGTATTTGTAAATATTGTTATGATAAATTAAATCAAAACAGAATGCCTGCTAGAGCTGTTCATATTAATCTGGAGTTGGTAGACATTCCCCCTGAATTGATGGATTTAAATACATATGAGTCTATTTTGATTCAATGTGTCCACCCTTTTCAGGCAATTGTTCGCATGGAGCCTAAGATTGGGAAATTGCCTCCTTCAGATTAGCAGAGAGGATTAAAGGGAAGAGTTGTTTATTTGCCTCTAGATTTCAAAAAAATATATTGATACAATTGGTATAGAAAAAGTACAAGAGGAACCTTTAGTTATTCTAGTTAATGGGGTTCCGACAAAGAGTAAAAAAATCTGGCAAGATTTAGTGGATGTTAGGAATGTCAAAAAGGCAACGTTGTATTTAGTCAAAAACAATGAGTATTATAAGCATGTATGTGTTGCAGCAGAGGAAAAAGCTGCAGATGAAGACAGTGATTGTTCAGTCGGCCAAATTGAAAAAGTTGATGTCTCTAGAAGTGAAGAAATATATGAATATTATACTGTTCATCCTTTGCATTCCAAAGAAGTAATGGGGAATGCAATTGAATTGTTTCAAATGAAAGCAGCAAAAGGAAGTCCCGTTAGTGTACGGGAAGAAAGTTTGGAAGCTCGTTGTTTTCCACAGCTATTTCCAACAGGTCGAGGTGGACGATATGATGATCGACCACTTCAAATTCCTGCATCTGAATATCGAACTGTAAGATTATATGCTGAGGATCCAAGGTTTCGTCAATGCATTCCCTATTTGTTTCATCTACTGTATGAAAGTGACTTGTCTGGGCTTTCTTATGCAGTAAACCATATACTGAAAAGTGGAGCACATCTGCAAAATGTTTCGGCGAGGGACTTTATGGAGAAAGTGAATCTGCAAGATAATATTTTGGAATCTCATCTAATCAATCTCATGGCATGTCAGCGTGGTACAAACGAGTATTGGGACCGTCGTCATGGGGAATTGAAATGTATGCTACGAAACTTAGGAACTCCTACATGGTTCCTCACTCTTAGCTGTGCCGAGTATGCATGGGATGACTTACTTCAATTTCTACGAGAGGCAAATGCAAATATACAAAATATAGAATTCAAAACACCTGGAAAACTGTGTTCTTTGGATCCAGTAAATGTATGCAGATATTTCAATTATAGATTTGAAGCTATGATGTCTTTTATTACCAACAAAAAAAATCCTCCCCTTGGTGAGGTTCTGGATTTCTTTTGGAGAAAGGAGTCTCAAGCGAGAGGTGCTCCTCACATACATATGTTGTTGTGGATTAAAGATGCACCCAAATTTGGAACAGATTCAGATGAGACAGTGATGAGCTTCATTGAAGAGTATTCAACATGTGCTGTTCCGAAAACTACTAAAGAAAACAGTTTAAGGCAACAAGTTTTATGCTTTCAATCCCATCGTTGTGGAAAGTACTGTCGTCGAAAATTCAGAAACAAGGATAAGTTCTACACAAAATGTCGTTTCGCCTTTCCACGACCAGTGATTTCTAAAGGAAGAGTAAATACTTTGATGTCTTCTCTGCGACATAGTGTTACGAGGAAATCACCAAAAAATACATACAATTTAAAAAGAAACGAAGACTCCAAGTACATCAACGACTACAACCCAGTGATTTTGTCCATGTGGAATGCTAACATGGATATTCAATTCGTTGCTGACAACTCTATTGCTGTGGCTCGATATGTGACGTCTTACATCACAAAAAAAGATAAGACAGAACTGAAGGAAATGTGGGAGGACATTTCACATGAAAAGAGTCTAAGCAAGAAATTATACAGTCTGAAGATGTTGTTGTATCGAGAAATTGGAGCATATGAATGTTCTGATCGATTGTCATCAGCAAGTCTATATGCCAAATCTAGAACCATCATTTGGGTGAGTCTAGGTCTTGCTGCAACACGAAATCGAGTTTTGAAATCTGTACAAGAAATAGAATATTTGGCGGAGAAAGAACCAGAAAGTACAGATATTTCAAGGACCAACATGTTGGATACATACTATCCAAATAGAAGTAGTCATCTTGAGAACGTTTGTTTGTATGAGGTTCTGCAAAACTATATTTATAAAAGAACCATCAGAGAAGATATTAACAATGGAATATATGCTATCATTGGGTGTGAAGGATGTCTAGTGAGACAGAAAAAAGGCCATTTGATTAATCATCGAAAATTGAGTTGCGAAAATCCAGAGAAAAGGGAATTTTACTATTTAGCTCTTTTGCAACTCTTTAAGCCATGGCGTACAGAAGAGGAACTACTTGGAGATTTTCTCTGTTACGAAGATTCTTTTAATGCAACCAAGGATACCATAGAATGTCCTGTTTTTCCAAATTATCTGCAAATGTTGAATGAAGAAATAGAGCAAGAAGCCACAATTGCTGCAGAGATTGCTAGAGACAGTTCTCAAGACAGTCAGAGTTCTGCTTCATTGAGTCAGGATCCACTTGGAGGACCAATTATCCAAAATGAAGCTGCCACTGCCATGGATGAGGTGGAAAGAGCTATGGAACAAGCTCAAGATGATGAAGTTAACTTAGAAGAAACAACTAAACCTTGAGCAGAAACAGATATATGACGAAGTCATAGAACAGATTGAACATGGATTCAGTCATGAGAAAAAAGAGTGCTCATGTACATCATTTAAGCCTGTCCAACTGTACGTGAGTGGAGAAGCGGGAACTGGAAAAAGTTTTCTGATTAAAGCAATTGCAACTTATATGCAGAAAAGGACTGAATCACCGCTGTCTTGTGTTGTTACTGCTCCAACTGGGCTGGCAGCACATAACATTAAAGGGATTACTTTACATCGTTTACTGATGCTGCCAGTGGAACATGATAACAAATTGGAGTATCACAAGCTATCTGGAGATGCGTGTTCTGAAGTTTCGAGAGTCCTGAAACTTCTTATCATTGATGAAGTAAGCATGGTGTCAAATATAATGCTTGCTTTTGTGCATTTGAGAATGCAAGAAATTCTTAGAACAGACTATGATGTCTTATTTGGAGGAAAACATATTATTGTTTTTGGAGCTCTTCTGCAGTTGACTCCAGTGAAAGGACAACCTGTGTTCAAAATGCTCATGCATGAAGATACCAGGAAGTGCTTAGGGAGCATTGGAAATGTTAATATATGGTTAAACTTCAAATATGCAGAACTGCTTCAAAATATGCGGCAGGCAAAGGATGAAGATTATAAAAATATTTTACAAGATGTAAGAATCAGAAAACTAAGTGAGCAAGGGAAAGAAGCTTTACATGGACGATTAATTTCAAATTTTTACTCAAATGAAAACATTCTTCCAGAGAATATTTTTAAGAAAATTAACGAGAAGAAATCTGGCATATGTTTGATGCCAACTCTGAAAGAATGTTCCATGTTCAACAACAAAATGTTACAGTTAGAAAATGAAGAGATAGTGAAACTGGAAGCTACAGATAAAATAGAGCATATGGGAGCAACAATTATTTTGTCTGAAAATTTGAAATCAAAATTGGATTCATTAGAGAAGACTATATCTAAAACTGCTAGTTTTGAAAAGACTCTGAATGTGCGTTTAAATTGTCGTATCATTTTGAGAAGGAATTTAAATGTTGAAAGAGGTCTGGTAAATGGAGCAATGGGTCATGTTGTTGGTTTTCTGAATTACAAAAATAGAGATGAAATTGAAATTTTAAAAATTAAATTTGATGGCATTGGCGAAATAGAACAAATTTGTCGTTGTTCAGCTAGATTTCTGCTTGTGAAAGACTTATATGTTCGCCGAAAACAGTTTCCTATTTGTTTGGCATATGCGGTGACAATTCATAAGTCTCAAAGTTTAGGTGTAGATAGCGCTTTGGTGAACATTGGAAGTTCTGTGTTTAAAGAGGGTATGGCATATGTGGCATTATGACGAGTCAGAACTTTATCAGGATTGTACTTGATTGAGTGTGATGAAACAAAGATTTCTGCAGATCTACATTGTGTTAAAGAATACAATAGGTTAAGAATAGAGTATGCTCCACATTTGCCTCAATATCCTCTGATTGAAAAACATGTGGTAGGCCGAAAAAGAAGAAATGAGAGTAATTGCAGTGAGGTAGTAGCAAAAAGACAAAAAGTAGACAAAACTGTAATTGTAAGCAGAAGGAAAAAGGATTCTGTTGAAGATGTTGTTGGATTTCAGGTTGAAAACAGTTCTGGTGTCAACTGCTATGCTAATGTAGTGGTTAATGTGTTTTTTTTTCTTCAAAATATACAAGAACAGATTGTTGAAAATCTGGATAAAAGATTATGTTGTTTGTTGAATTCCGTGTTTGAGAAATGTACCAGTCATAGAGCAAAAATAGAAAGTGTTTCAGAAATTCGAAATCTTCTAGACATATGTACTGGTCAAAATCAATTTTCACAGAATATTCAGCAGGATTGTCAGGAATTTTTTATGTATATGTTTGATGTATTGGAAGATGAAGGTGTAGATATAAAAAATCTTTTTAGCCTTTCTTATCAATGGCAGCATGACTGCGACAATTGTACTTTATCAAGTACTACTAGAATAGACACTGAAAGATTTATATACTTGACTTTACCAGACTGCAAATCAGTGCCTTTTAATAATCTAGTTAAAGCAGCGCATCACAATATGGTGTGTCCCCAATGTAAGTCTACAATGCTGTCCACATTATTTCTACAAAATTATGGTCAGTATGTAATTTTAATGTTCCAACGATGTAGACCTGATGGAAGTAAATTGACAACTTCTATTAAAAATTTCGTGGCTTCACAGGTATCGATATCAGGAAGAACCTTTGCAACTGTAGCTATTATTTTTCGTGATGGTCCTTCTACAACATCAGGGCATTACACATGCTATTTAAAAAGTTGTAAAGGTTGGACCCAATGTAACGACACTCATTTGACTTTCAAACAACGTTTGCCTTTTGGCTTTATAAATTCATACCTAGTGTTTTTACAGCCAAAATTTAGGTAAAGGTAATTGGCCTATGAAGACAGGAGGAGTACTCATATATACTCATACATCTGACACTATTTGGCCAAATGAAAAGGTGCAGGAATGAGTATAGAGTCATGATTGAAAAAAAGGAGTATATGAAAATATTGAAAATATTTCAGATGTTCTTGGAGCTTTTCTCGTAGAAAGTCGATGAAATTGATTTTTAAGTGAACAGCAAAGTACTTTGCAACGAGAAAAGGACCTCCATGATTTACTATTTGGCCTCAAGGAAAAGTAAGTCAATCAAAGATTAGTGTACATTTGTCATTTGTCAGTATCTAAGTTTTTTTTTAAAACACAATCTTTTAGATTGTGTTTTATTTTCCCGCTGTCATATGATGAGTAATTTGAACTCACTGTTTTAAGTGAAATTCAATATATTCTGAGAACAGCAAAAATTAACTATGTAACATGTTGTACAAGTTATTCTATACTTTGGATTGTGTAAATTAAATTGTATTCCCATTCTCTGACACTCACTTTCCTTTTTCCATTCTCTTTCAGCTATTTTTACTCACTTATAATGTCTTTCTCCCACTCTCTGTAACCCCCGTTCCTTTACTCCACTTCTTTGACAACTCCTCATTCTCATTTCAACTGTGTGCATCCCCTCTCTCTCTTGCATAATTTTTCAGCTTTCAGTCTATATGCTTTACTTCCCTTTTCTGTATTTTCCTCCTTTGCTCTTTTAGTAATTCCTCTTTACTCACTCAGCAGTATTATTGCACTCTATCACTATAAATCACCCACTCTTCCTCGCTTATCTTTGTTTGCTCCTTACTTTTGACCTCTTCTCTCTATTTTTCCTTCACTACTTCTATGTCCTCCTCAGTGCCTCACTCTCCTTGTCTTATGTTCACTTGTGTTTATCTACCTTCTATCATTTCTTTTAGAACAACTTCACTGCTCCTCTCTCATCGTTCTTCATCACATTTCTTTTACTCTGATTCTATTACTATCCCTGATTTTCTTTCTTTCAATGTCCTTCTCTTTACTTTCATCACCAAATTATTTTCTCTCAGTAACACTGTTTTAGTGGTCTTCTTCTCTCTTTCCTTTTTTTGCCCCCTTACTCATTTCCTTTTCTCACTCATTGTACTCCACCTCACTCAGTTTTTCTCTTAGTGTGTCTGCCTACTAACTTCCTTTGGGTCAACCCTTCTACTGTAACCCCATCTGAGCAGACATTGGTCTGCGAGGTTCCCCTTTTACCTAACCAATTCCCAATTCCTTTTCAGAATGGTAGAGAGCGAAACACTTTCATACACCGAGGCATACATTAACCAACTGATCCAAGAAAGATCAAATCAATTTTTATCTACAGACACACCTAACATTGATTACACTCTTAAGGATAAGATCTCACGCCTTGAGAGACTGGAGAAGAAACTTGTCCGGACCCGTCTTCATGGCCACTTACTAACCAAGTATTCACAACCGAATATTATTCCCATAGGCCTTCAAGTGAGAAACGAACCGGCCATTTTTGTGGATGTACCTAAGTTTAAAGAGGGTTTTAGTTTCGTGGCCAACAATTGCTCCCGGCACTGGATGGTGCTGGGGGTCGAAACGGCGGCAGAACAGGTACAATCACTCTTAGGAGAGATTTCCAACTTACAATCTGAGATATCAGGAGATACAGCACTTACAAACGCCAAGGAAGCCCTTGACAACTTGGGCAAAAGTTTGAAAGACTTTGAGGTAAAAGCCCAGCAAAACAAATTTGAGAAAATAGCAAAAGACATCAGACTATATGATAAGAAGCACACATATCCATACTTAAACGAAGATTACTACAAGCAGGACACTCAGGGTCGTTTTACTGGCAGAGGAGGGGGCAGCTTCCGGGGCCGTAGAAACTACACTACGTTTTCAGACTCATCGTTTAGCAGTGACAGTGACACAGACCAGGGTGTATACATTCAGGGCTACGGTTATCAAGTTGGTTGGAATCCACCACAAGGCCCGTACTACCCCCCACCGCCTTTTTTAGGGCAGGGACAATGGCGCCCACCCAGAGAGAGGGGTGGCAACTGGAGAAGAGGACCACCGAGGGCACAACTTGCCGCCAACCCCAACTGGGATCAATCACGCGGAGGAGCCCAGAAACAAGTCACTTTCCCACAGGAGAACCATGGAGAAATCTCCACACGCAGGAAAGTATACCGCTGGTAAACAGTACTGAATCACCAGTGGTGAATCTGTCAACTTAGCCCCTCAATGAAGATGAAACCAAAGTATTAAGTAAGGGTCTATCGTTCGTCCCTACTGGTTTTCCGAACAGATTCACAATCAAAACAGAACTCAAGAAGTTTTTTCGCAAAATTAGATTGAGATACTTTTTCAAAAACAGGCCACCACAAGGAAGGTTATCCAACACCGGATTGAGAATACCCTCAACATTTGTCCCACCATCGAATACTATGACCCATCAAATCTTGGCCTATGAACATGTGGTTCTTAGAGATGTGCAAAAAACGCTACAAACTCCTAAACGAACTCGTCTAAACATCTCCAATCAGGAACGCAAAGCACTCACTTCTCTGCGTTCTAACAAACAAATTGTGATCAAACCCGCGGACAAGGGTGGTGCCATTGTGGTACAGGACACTGAAAAATACAAAATGGAGATCCTTAGACAGCTACAGGATGGTAACAGCTACAAGAGACTGCGTGGAGACCCCACCAAAGAACTTGCTGAGGAGATCCTGACAGTCACTCAAAAAGGCAGAGACCTTGGTTTTCTGAGTGACCTAGAATTTGGTTACCTTAATCAGACGGACCCTCGCTTACCCACCATTTACTGTGTACCTAAGATCCATAAGAGTATGCAGGACCCCCCCGGACGCCCCATAGTATCCGGGTGCGGATCCCTCTTGGAACCACTCTGCAGATACATCAATTTCTTTCTGAAACCCATTGCTGAGGAAACGGTGACCTACTTACGTGATACCACCCAGACTGTAAATCTTCTGGAAGGCCAACAATTCGACCCCTTGACCCAGCTTCTCGTTACTTGTGATATAGTTTCACTTTACACCAGCATTCCTCAAAGACAAGCACTGGATGTGATGCAAGCTGCTCTTGATCGACGGCCAGCACCGATGGCAGTACCAACTGAGTTCATCCTCTCCTTGCTCACCATTGCTATGACGAATAATTATTTCATTTTCCAAGGCAATTTTTACCTCCAGACGAAGGGAGTCGCCATGGGGGCGGCCTTTGCGCCTGACCTGGCGATAATCTACATGGATGACTTCGAACATCGATATATTTTGAACAACTCCAATCCATACCGTGAACAAATACTCCTGTTACGTCGATATATCGACGACGTACTGATGATATGGGCTGGTACCAGTACTGATCTAGACTCTTTTCATCAATGGCTTAACCAGCAGAGCCCTGATATACAATTCACTCTACAATCTGACTCCAATAAAATTGATTTCCTGGACATAACCATCTTTCACGAGGATAACCAACTCCTGACCACACTATACCGGAAACCAGCAGAACAAAATTCCCTCCTACAATACCAGAGTCATCATCCCCGGGCCTTGAGGGACAACCTACTGGTTGGCCAATTCTTCAGGATACGGCGCAACTGCACCAAGAAGGAGGATTACTTCTCACAGTCCACTGACCTGAGTACAAGACTTTTGGCAAGAGGCTACCCCCGTAGACTCATCAAAAAAGCACAGAAACGTGCCTGGTATAATCCCTGTGAGAGTCTACTGGCAGCACGACCCAAAGATGAGAGACAACAGAGGATGATTTGTGTAACCACGTTCTGCACTCAGAGCAATCTGATTCGCAAAATTGTGAATAAACATTGGACTCTGGTGTCTGGCGAGATCGACCAACAAGACCCCCCCATGCATGCTTTCAAGAGAGGAAAGAGCATTCGAGACCATGTGGTATGCTCCTTTTTGGACCCCCCGGAACAGCCCACTCTGAGAACAATGTGGAATCTTCCACCAGTGTTGGGTCATTTCAAATGTGGGCAGTGCAAGGCCTGTGACACAACTATTCAAACCCAACAATTCATATACCGACAACATACCATCGATCTCAAGGTATTTACCAACTGCAACACTAGCTGTGTCATCTACTGCATCATCTGTCCTTGTAAACTAGCATATATAGGCCAGACGCAACAGAAAATTAAGGCACGCATTTTACAACACCACAGTAGGATCAGATGTGAGGTACTTGGGGCTCCCTTGGTTGACCACTGCATGAAACACAAACATACACTGAATGACCTGAGGTGGTTGGTCCTTGACAAAGTCACTCTAGGGCCGCGAGGTGGAAATGTATCAAGAATTTTGAACCTCAGGGAGAGTAAGTGGATGCTGTTACTTGATACAATCCTGAATGGCCTCAATGAGCAGGATTCAAGCTATACACAATTAGCCTGCCTTGATTGAATTATGCTTGTAAACTGTCTAGACTGTGTGTATAGTGTTGTATTTCACCCCCTTTTTTATAGAACAAGCACAGACCAAGACGCATATGCCTCGCCATTACAACAAATCTCGATAATCTACTTGAATGCATCTACTTATTGTGGATAATTGAATACCTTTCACATATGTCTGTGATATCTGTTTGAAATGTGTTTTTTGATATTATACGCCGTAAGATGTGACTCCAATGATTGTAAGGTCACAATTTACAGCGATTAGGTTTTTTGTAAGAATAGGCCCTTTTTCCAAATCCGAAGATCCCAGGTACTAGTCTTTTTTCACTGGCCGCGCGGCACCAGCATCTAGCTGCTGCATGCGCGCGCGTCTCTCACTAAGCATTTCGTTACTGCAGGGAGCGGCTGTCCCCTGATCGAGTTGCTGTTCCTTAGTGATCTATTCCGCGGTAAGCATGTTGTCGAGAGACCTTTGCTACTCTATTTGTACTATATGGCCCATTAGAGGTTTTTCTAACAAATGGCATTATCCATAGATTAATGGCATCTGAAGCACGTCTCTGATTCCGAATTATCGACCCTGAATTCTACAGGCGTTGTTTAGGTAAATATCTTATGTAACTAGTGGTTCGTTTGTAAGAGGGCTGGTTTTCCGTGCAACAATGAGATTATTCTCCTTTCTTTAACGTGATCATGTCTCTCCACCCGATATGGTTTACAAACTGCCGTTAATCCATTTGTTCTGGACAAGAAATATGTGCAACCTACTTGTTAACATAGGTGTAACAATCCTACCAGCCATGTAATGAGGATGGTTTCTTCCGACTAGTCCCTCAGTCTGTTGAATGTTTTTAACCCGGATGGGTAACTTAACAAGAGACGGTCTACACTGTGACCTGTCTATCTCATTATATATCTAGACCAGTCTACCAGTCAGATATACAAGA
Source organism: Lissotriton helveticus (assembly GCF_964261635.1). Taxonomy (NCBI): domain Eukaryota; kingdom Metazoa; phylum Chordata; class Amphibia; order Caudata; family Salamandridae; genus Lissotriton; species Lissotriton helveticus. Next base: position 532,906,117 of record NC_136065.1, read on the forward strand.
GTTCCTTGTTTTAATATTTCCACATAAAACAATGTTTTGTAGCTATTGCCTCAATGTATGCTTCTTGAATTATTTCTCCTTAATTTGGCTTATGATAGACATGGTGCATTTGTGTACCCAACCCTTCATGGCACCCAGGCTTATGAATATGCCATTCTCCATTCATAGGTACTACCCTACGCTCAACCTCCCTGCGGAGCCGGCTGGCCCATTCATGATTCTTTACCCAATTATCGGTGCCCCCTAACACTCCACGTCCTGATGAAGACCCCATTGTAAGGTGCAACCTACCTACACACGACAGGGGTCGAAATGTCGACTGTTTTTTCATATGACCTACCCATTTTTACAAAAATGTATTAATAATTGTGTAGACAATTGTATATGGGATAGGAACTAACTGTTATTCATCAAAATGTGTGTGGTGACCTAACGCAGCACCTTGTGATTTTAAACATATCCAATATTGTTATATCACTACATCTGTCTGTAAATGGTCTATTTACTACCTTGATCTGCACTAAACCTCCCCTCACGACACTTGTGTCCCCCTTCCTTTTCCTTTTTTCACTCTATGGGCACATATGTTAATATTGTTGACGTGTGCTACATAAGATGTATGCATAAGAGGATGTGATTAAACAACATCTTTCTTAAAATCATGGTACGAATCATATGTACAAAGAGTTTTAAAATTTGTGTGCATGTTAATCCTACATAGTCTGGGACCCCTATCTATGTACTAACTTCCTCAGTCCATTTCCCTCAATCGTTGTATATTATCCTCTCTCCCTTCATCCTTTCACTCTATGACTGTTCTTCACTTACTCTCAGTTATCTTCTATTCCTCATTCTTCTAAATGCATCCTTAATTAGACTGTTTTCCATCTCAGTCATTATATTTTTACTTACTACTGTTTCCTGATTTAGTTTTACTAACTCACATTGTTTTAGTATCTTTCTTACCTTCAGTTCATTTCTCTGTTCTTATCTTCCTCTGTGTCAGTGAATCGATATGCCTTATTCTTAGTAATTTGCTCTCATTCTATTTCTTTTTTTCTCTTTTTATCTTTCTACCTTACTTTATTGCCCTTTCTGTGTCCTTCACTCTTACTTTATTTCTAAATACAGTGTTATGATGTTTAACCTCTTCATTTGTATCTTTTAATTTAAAATACAAATTTCACTAATTATAACTTATTTTTTCTTCTCTCTTTCACAGATACAAAGTTTTATTCATTATATGGTAAGTATGACTATACAAATGTATTTTGTCATCACCCTTTGGTTTAAGCTCACTAATATTTTCTCAACGAACCTCACTCCTGTGTCTTTATTCTGCTTCCCTCACTTATTCTTATTCTCCATGTTTACTCAAATTTCCCTATTTCCCCTCTCAAATTCAACTTCTTTCAATACCTATTCTTTACTTCACTTACTCTCTGTTCCCTTCCTTTGCTTCTTCACTCATTCTGTTTTTCTTAATTATTTACCTTACTCCTACACACACACCTCATCCCCCTCTCAACACATACACACACCTCTAACATACACCCCACACACACACACGACACACACCTCATACACACAAAAAATCTCCCCCACACACTCTTCACATATACACACACATTCCATACACACACATACATCACACACATATACACCCCACATCCATACACTCCTCACACATACTTCCCACACCTTCACCTCCACCCACACCAAAACACCCCACACAGCCACAACCACAGAAACACCTTACACACCCACACCCCGACCTACACCCACTGACTCCCTATAACTCACACAAACTGCATTACTTATCTTTGTTTGCTATTTCACTCAAACCCATTCAGGTACTGTTACCTTTATTTTCTCTGTCCTTTGTCTTTGTCACTCCCCATCTCTTATCCTAATTCAATTTTTCACTCTCTTTCACCCCTCTTTACTTATACTAACTGGTCTTTTCTTACCCTCCCTCACCGTTCTTCATTTATCCCAGTTACGCCACTAACGTTCATTTTCAATTTTTTTCTGTCCTATCTTTTTCTTTCAACACCCACTCACATTCTCCCACTATCTCTATTTTAGTGTTCTTCCTCTCTCTTCCCTTCTTTCGCTCCTTTAGTGATTTTACTTTTCTCACTTTCGCCCTATTACACTTTCTCTGTTTTTAATTATGTAATAAACAATCCCTCAGTGTTTCTCCGTCTAGCTCTCTTTCTCTTAACATTACTCTCTTTGTGTTCTTCCCTCATGCTAACTCCTTCATTCATTTTTTTTTTCTTTTTTTTTTTTTGGTGCGCTCCCCGGTACGCGCTCCGGGTAGCGACCCGGTACGCGTACCCTGCAGAAAAAAAATTGACACAGATTCTTTAAAAATATAGGTTTATTTTTATAAAGTAAAGGTAGTTCTAAAAAGAACTGTTTTTTTCTTCTTTTTGTTGTTTTATATTTTTTTCTGTTTTTATGAACATTTTGTACTTTTTTTGGCTTTTCTGAACACTTTTATATTTTTTTTGTATTTTTTATGGGGAGAAACAAAAAACAGGGAATTGTAAATGGCTCAACTGGAGCATGAAAAAAATCAGGAAAAATTAGGGTTTTTTGGGACACTTATGGTTATCACCAGAAACCATAATAAGTTCAATGCTTTGCTCACCATAAGCAAGTAACTTGTTACAATATTTGCATACAATTTTGTAATCATTAAACTTTGGTTGGATAGTAGCCAATGTGTCTCTTGCCCCTGAACCCGGAGGAGTGGGTTGTTTTGATGTTGAGCGTCGAGACGTTGATGGGGGTAGTTTACTGCAGAGTTCCCTTAACTCTGCATTAGAGTAGTTGTTTGGATGCGCACGCATCATGTGGCGAATCATCGTGTGATTCCCGAAGGAATACTTTTTGTTAGGGTTCCCCCTGGATAGGTCAGCACCACAAATTAAGCAAGTCACCTTTGCTGCGTTGACTTTTTTAAAACCCCTTGGGAGTTTGTAGAACTGCCATATAAAGTGCTCTTTGGGTTTGTAGGGCTGTTTATCTTCTGGCAGGAACTCCCTTGTCTGTGCCTCCTCTTCCTCATCCTCCTCCTCTTCCTGTTCACCACCAATGTAATCTTCTGGTGGTCTTTTAGATGGTGGTGGTGGTGGTGGTGGGCCAGATGCTCCAGCTGCTGATACTACTGTAGCCATTTTCTGAGATAGAACTCAAAACAGGTCTTCCTCAGTCAAAGGACAAAGTCAGAATAAGGAAAAAAGGAGGGGGTTTTCATCATTTGGAAAACAAAAGTGTTCTGGACCAATGAAAAGTGTTATTTTCAAGTCACATGATCCAAGCTTTCATCATTTGGAAACCAAAACTGATCTGCACCAATGAAAAGTGTTATTTTTAGATCACATGACCCGACGCGCTTACGCTACGCACCCCGGGGCGCGCCTCGGGGCACGTCGCGTAAGCGAGTCGAGACGTTGCTCGATCGTATGCGATCGCGTGCTTCCGGGTGCGCTTACGCAGTGCGTCATATGACGCATCACGCGACTACGCGAAACGTCATGATGTTGTTTTCGTTCGCGGGAATAGCGCTCTCGGGACGCTCCCCGGTACGCGCCCCGGGGCGCTTCGTAACATTGCGCTCACCCGTACGTTCACCGGTACGCGCCCCGGGAGCGCCCCGAAGCAAACAATAAAAAAAATATATATATATTTACACAATTTAAAATTTGTTATAAAAATTATTACTTTCATACCTATAGATATTTGCTATTAAAAAACCTATGAAATTCACTGAAAAAACCATAGGTTTCACACCAGTTATAGTTAGGAATTAGCATTTAAAAAACCTATGAAATTCACTGAAAAAAACATAGGTTTCACACCAGTTATAGTTAGCTGTAAGTTTTACTGGCATAAAACCATTGAAATTCCCACGTTATAGTTAGTTGGACTCACTATAACTTGCGCGTGCAATGCACTGCTGTGGACGTCACATATTACATCACTCCTCTTTGTCGGAGCGGTGCTCCCCTGCGGCAGGACGGGCGCAAATAAATCACGCATTTCATAAACATCGTGAGTCCTGATTGGACACCTCTAATGAGTCTAAGCACGTTGGTTGCTGGCAAATAAATCACGCTCAGGGTCAAGGAGTGCTGCTTATTACTAACCGGCTGACCTGATTGATGCACCGAATAAAGCATATGGGGAAAAGCTCTTTGTGCCCGAGTGCTCCCTACCTGTTGGACAACTCCCCACTGAGCGTGACTTATTTGCGGCCGTCCTGCCGCAGGGGAGCACCACTCCGACAAAGAGGGGGGCCACGAGACTCCGTACTACAAGGGGCCTCAGAAGGGGGGCGTCAAAGATGGATTAATCAGTCACGCATGCTGGAGCTCAGTGAGAGTTGTGAAATGCAGTTTAATCACGGCGCAGACCATCGGAGGATTTAATTCAGCACTTCATCTCCCAGCAACCAACGTGCTTAGACTCATTAGAGGTGTCCAATCAGGACTCACGATGTTTATGAAATGCAAGGGAAGGTGGAGTGAATCTGTAATCCCTCTGAAGAAGAAGAATTTGAAACGCGTCAGGGTCAAGGACTGCTGCTTATTATTAACCGGCTGACGTGATTGATGTACCGAATAAAGCATATGGGGAAAAGCTCTTTGTGCCCGAGTGCTCCCTACCTCTTGGACAACTCCCCACTGAGCGTGATATATATATATATATATATATTGTAAACAATGGCCTTGTAGCTTGGGAGATCACTCGACGCCGCTCATGTGTGATGCAGCCTCCCTCCTTACTTCACATAATTTTTCGTTTTTGCCCAACGCGTTTCAAGGTAGAAACCTCTTCTTCTGGGGCCTGGGGCTGTGAATGAAAAAACATCTGAGTCTCGCATACCATTTCCGGTTTTATTTCATTCTTGCACCTCCCTCCAATGATGTATGGCACAGTTCAAGGCATTATGGTGCATGATGGGACATTTAGTTCTCAGTGCGAGAGTCAGATAGTAATTCAATGTTTTTTTCACCTTTTTAGTTCATATTGTTACCTTAGTAGGTTGTTTTTCATTCAGGCAGGCTTAATTAGCATATTCAGCGCCGTGCTCAGCAGGTTTAAAGGGTTTAATCCTGAAGCCTCACTTAGCTGGCCTTCCTTGTCTCTGCCAGCTAACGATGGTGCATCTCCCCACGGTCAGGCGCCGTGTAAAATATTGTAAACAATGGCCTTGCAGCTTGGGAGATCACTCAACGGCGCTCATGTGTGATGCAGCCTCCCTCCTTACTTCACATAATTTTTCGTTTTTGCCCAACGCGTTTCAAGGTAGAAACCTCTTCTTCTGGGGCCTGGGGCTGTGAATGAAAAAACATCTGAGTCTCGCATACCATTTCAGGTTTTATTTCATTCTTGCACCTCCCTCTAATGATGTATGGCACAGTTCAAGGCATTATGGTGCATGATGGGACATTTAGTTCTCAGTGCGAGAGTCAGATGGTAATTCAATGTTTTTTTCACCTTTTTAGTTCATATTAGGCTGCATCACACATGAGCGCCGTCGAGCACGGCGCTGAATATGCTAATTAAGCCTGCCTGAATGAAAAACAACCTACTAAGGTAACAATATGAACTAAAAAGGTGAAAAAAACATTGAATTACTATCTCACTCTCGCACTGAGAACTAAATGTCCCATCATGCACCATAATGCCTTGAACTGTGCCAAACATCATTGGAGGGAGGTGCAGGAATGAAATAAAACCGGAAATGGTATGCGAGACTCAGATGTTTTTTCATTCACAGCCCCAGGCCCCAGAAGAAGAGGTTTCTACCTTGAAACGGGCAAAAACGAAAAATTATGTGAAGTAAGGAGGGAGGCTGCATCACACATGAGCGCCGTCGAGTGATCTCCCAAGCTGCAAGGCCATTGTTTACAATATTTTACACGGCGCCTGACCGTGGGGAGATGCACCATCGTTAGCTGGCAGAGACAAGGAAAGCCAGCTAAGTGAGGCTTCAGGATTAAACCCTTTAAACCTGCTGAGCACGGCGCTGAATATGCTAATTAAGCCTGCCTGAATGAAAAACAACCTACTAAGGTAACAATATGAACTAAAAAGGTGAAAAAAACATTGAATTACTATCTGACTCTCGCACTGAGAACTAAATGTCCCATCATGCACCATAATGCCTTGAACTGTGCCATACATCATTGGAGGGAGGGGCAAGAATGAAATAAAACCGGAAATGGTATGCGAGACTCAGATGTTTTTTCATTCACAGCCCCAGGCCCCAGAAGAAGAGGTTTCTACCTTGAAACGGGCAAAAACGAAAAATTATGTGAAGTAAGGAGGGAGGCTGCATCACACATGAGCGCCGTCGAGTGATCTCCCAAGCTGCAAGGCCATTGTTTACAATATTTTACACGGCGCCTGACCGTGGGGAGATGCACCATCGTTAGCTGGCAGAGACAAGGAAAGCCAGCTAAGTGAGGCTTCAGGATTAAACCCTTTAAACCTGCTGAGCACGGCGCTGAATATGCTAATTAAGCCTGCCTGAATGAAAAAAAACCTACTAAGGTAACAATATGAACTAAAAAGGTGAAAAAAAACATTGAATTACTATCTGACTCTCGCACTGAGAACTAAATGTCCCATCATGCACCATAATGCCTTGAACTGTGCCATACATCATTGGAGGGAGGGGCAAGAATGAAATAAAACCGGAAATGGTATGCGAGACTCAGATGTTTTTTCATTCACAGCCCCAGGCCCCAGAAGAAGAGGTTTCTACCTTGAAACGGGCAAAAACGAAAAATTATGTGAAGTAAGGAGGGAGGCTGCATCACACATGAGCGCCGTCGAGTGATCTCCCAAGCTGCAAGGCCATTGTTTACAATATTTTACACGGCGCCTGACCATGGGGAGATGCACCATCGTTAGCTGGCAGAGACAAGGAAAGCCAGCTAAGTGAGGCTTCAGGAATAAACCCTTTAAACCTGCTGAGCACGGCGCTGAATATGCTAATGAAGCCTGCCTGAATGAAAAAAAACCTACTAAGGTAACAATATGAACTAAAAAGGTGAAAAAAACATTGAATTACTATCTCACTCTCGCACTGAGAACTAAATGTCCCATCATGCACCATAATGCCTTGAACTGTGCCATACATCATTGGAGGGAGGTGCAAGAATGAAATAAAACCGGAAATGGTATGTGAGACTCAGATGTTTTTTCATTCACAGCCCCAGGCCCCAGAAGAAGAGGTTTCTACCTTGAAACGGGCAAAAACGAAAAATTATGTGAAGTAAGGAGGGAGGCTGCATCACACATGAGCGCCGCCGAGTGATCTCCCAAGCTGCAAGGCCATTGTTTACAATATATATATATATATATATATATATATATATATATATATTTTACCTACTGGCGGTCGCCAGTAGGTAGTTATAGTTAGGACCTAGTTTCCATAGGAAATCGTCAACATTCTATTTGGAATAACTTTGGCCCTGGTGGATGAATCTTTGCGAATTTCTCAAAGAAGATGGCTCGGTCCGCTGCGCTCCTTCCCTGAAAGTTTGGGGGGGATTGGTGAAGTGGGGGCTGAGATAAAAGGGGGTCCCAAAACGTGTTTTCTCCATGTTATTTTCCATAGGACGTTTAGACACGGCTACAGGTCGAACGGCTGAATGGATTTATAAGAAATTTGGCAAAACTGTAGAGTCCGGCTCGCAGATTACGCTTTTTTTGGAATGGTGTAAATCCGTTCAGTAGTTGCTGAGAAAATTAAAGCTAAAGTCAATTATATATCTATAAGCGCGGACGGGTGCGCGCACTCAAGCGGCTGCGCATGAGCGGAATATTTTTTTGCTGCGTGACGTCTTTTAACGTTCGATTCGAAGGAAATCAGGAAGTGTTGACCGCCATTTTGTCACTGCGAGTAAATATATTGTCATTTCAAAGCGTTGGAACATGGAAAGGGGAGAAGGTAGAGATTGTTTTGCTGCGTAGGTTCTCTCAGGGTGTGCAGTAAGGCCCTTAAACGCGAAAATATATATATATATATATTTTTTTTTAAGTTGCGGGGTGCGCGCACTCGGGCGCGCACACCTATTTACAAGTGTGTGAAAATGGAGATAAATCAGAAGTTTGAGTGCTTTGATATAAGGTGGCTCTGAAAAGAGCCCTTGTGTTAATTGAGTTTTTTCTGCATTTATAAGTAAGTACCGATGCAGAGTCTGATGTTGCAGAGGAAGATTTTGTTTCCCTCATCCGTGAAATGAACACCATCTGTCCTATAGATGTCTTGCATGTGGTAACGCAAGTTGTTGTGGTAAATAGAACCCATGCTATAATCTCTGAGGAAAGCAGAAACAGATGTATTTACATGTCTCCTTGCTTTCACAATTTGTGCACAATGTTGATTGGACCAGTTCCATTTCTGTCTTTGGCATATATTGGAATATACCAAGGCAGTTCGAGGAAAAAGTGTCATCAATTGTCGAAAGGTGTCTTTTAGAAGCATTTCCAGACCTAAATGTCCTAAAAGCCAAACCTTCATTTTCAAGGCAGATGCACTCGTACTCCGATGGGTTCTGGAAGTGGAATGGAAGTTAGAAGCTGAAAGTCAGGATAAAAAAATGGATGAGGCTTGGTGTGGTTGAAAAACAAAATATGATTGGTTGATTCTAATACGTGAAGATTGAAGGCCTAAGAGATTAGGGGGAGGAATAGCTATTATTTACAAAAATTCTTATAAATGCTATCTTGAACCCCTATCCTTGAATGCCTGTGAGATAGCTTGTTTTAAACTCGCATTACTTCCTACTTTTACATTGACCGGCCTACTGGTATACCGACCACCCAGTTCAGCAACAACCTGGATATCTCAGTTCTCTGACTTAGTAGGCTCTCTTCTGATCGACACCAGCACCTTCCTGATTGTAGGTGACTTAAATATTCATTTAAACGACCCTCAAAATACGGCTGCCAATATTTTGATCAATGATTTAGCGGCCATGCATATTTTGCTTCACAATCAGGGGGCCACTCATAGAGATGGCCACTTACTTGACCCTATATTTTGCAACCTTCCTCAGATCCAATGCCTTCCTGCCTTACCCCTCCTATGGTCAGATCACTTTCTTACTTATATTACTATCTCTGGCGGGGAAGCCTCGTCCCCTCCCTACATATCATCCCTCTATGGTCACAGAAATTGGAAGAAACTTGATCTGACTCAACTGAACTCGGCACTGAACTCTGTCCCTGATGAACTTTTGAATGGCGTAACTAATATGGAGGACATAGCTGCTTCAACGGACAGGTGGCTCCTGGGAGCCATTGACACCTGCCTGCCGTTGACAAATAAGAGAATCAAATCTCATAACACTCCAGCGCCATGGTTTAACGACGCACTTAAGGCAGCTAAATCTAAATGTAAACGCTACGAGCGTCTCTGGAGGAAAGACTACTCTCATACTTCTGGGGAAACCTACAAAAAAGAACTCAAGCAATATCATAGGGAGTGTGCTGCAGCTCGTGCAGCCTATGTCACCCAGTCTATTTCAGCCGCAACAAACAAATCGAGGACATTATTTAATCTAGTTAAAGAATTAGCAGGATCTAAGTCTACTGCTGATCCCCCCTCTTTGAACAATGCTCAATGTGACGAATTGGCTCAGTTTTTTACAAACAAAATTGAAAGAATCTATGATGATATCTCTAAGCAGCAAGCGGAAGAAACTAATAATACTGCCAATAATAATCAGCAAATACAATCTACACCAACATATCTCCCTCTAATTTGCTGGCCTGAGATTACTAGCCAAAATCTACAAGAAATTGTTAGGACACTAAAATCAGGCTCCCCGGTAGATCCTCTCCCTGTGTCTATACTCAAGAAACTTGACACTAGGCATTTGTTTTTAATCTGTAAAATCTTAAACCAGTCCCTTGTCTCTGCCACTGTCCCTATATCATGGAAACATGCTAAGGTTACACCACTGTTGAAGAAACCTACGGCTGACCCTAAAGTTCTGGGTAACTTTCGTCCGATCTCTTTGTTACCCGCATTTTCCAAAATTTTGGAAAAACACGTCTATCACCATCTGGCCCACTACTTAGAGACAAATGACATCTTCCACTCCTCTCAGTCGGGCTTTCGACCCGGTTACTCAACCGAGACTACCTTGCTGGGGGTCGTAGAACACCTGCGGAGCTTAGTTGATAAGGGACTCACGGCTGCACTGATACTACTTGATCTCAGTGCAGCATTTGATACCATTTCGCATAGTATCCTGCTTAACTCCCTTTTTGATGTTGGCATAAGGGGAATTGCTCTTGAGTGGCTAACCTCTTATTTAGACCAGCGCTCTTTTCAAATTAATTCTAACATAGGCACCTCAGGTGTCTATCAGTCCCCTTATGGTGTCCCTCAGGGCTCGGTGCTTAGCCCCCTGCTTTTTAACGTATACGTGGCCCCTCTTGCCCGTATTGCGGAAAATGAAGGCCTAACCATGTTTAGTTACGCTGACGATTCGCAAATAATCTTCTCTCTGTCCAGCACAAACAAGGACTTACCTTCGCCCCTGAAATCTGGCCTTGCCAAAATCGCAACCTGGATGCGGACCAATCTGTTGAAACTTAACGGAGAAAAAACAGAGGTTCTAATCTTTGGCCCCAACCATGATCTATGGAATGCCTCCCACTGGCCATCCAGCATGGGCCCTCTTCCCATCCCATGTGACCAAGTCCGGAACCTAGGTATAACTATTGTGAAAGGACTCACGATGCAGCCTCAAGTTGGAAAACTTACTGCCATGTGTTTTGTTATCCTGAGATGGCTCCGTAAGATCATATGGATGATCCCCGAAGACACCAAGAAATCTGTAGTCAATGCCCTAATTACCTCTAGGCTTGACTACGGGAATGTCCTTTACCTAGGAGCAACCCAAGCTGTAATTAAACGACTGCAGCGTGTACAATATGCTGCGGCCCGTCTATTGCGCAAGTGCCATAGAAGAGAACACATGTCGGAACACGTAAAAACTTTGCATTGGCTTAAAATCGAGAGCAGAGTAAAATTTAAGACTCTCTATTTCATGCATAAGATAAAATTTGGTTCTGCCCCAAGATACCTAAAATCCCTAGTTCATGTCTATCTTCCCACTCGGCATCTCAGATCCTTTTCTCAGGGCCTCTTCAACGTGCCTAAAGTCCGACTTTCCAGAATGGGAGGTTGGTCCTTTTCCTACCTAGGTCCTAGGTTATGGAATTCCCTCCCCCTGGAATTGCGCACTGAAACTAATCTCGTTACTTTCCGTAGATCCCTGAAAACCTGGCTGTTCAACCAGTAAACCTGGCCTGGCTATTCATCTCCCTCCTCTCCTTTTCTGCACTCAATCTCTCTACCAGCGCCGGGAAACCCTTTTTGGGTAGCTGTAGCGCTTTACAAATCAAATAAATAAATAAAAAAATAAAAAAATTTGAAGACTACGTTGCACGTTAATGTTATGTAAAAGAAAAAGTAATATTGGATATGAAAAAAATGACATATAACAGAGATCTGGATAGGCAGGTGTTTCTGGAGGGAAAACAGTGCTGTTAGTTTGCTGTAGAACGTTGAGATATGAACTTTTGACCTGTGCCTTCAGCCAGGTGCAGAATGAGGTGTTACCATGGAAACAGCCAGAGAAGGCAGTGGGTGATGGGTGACTTTTATGTGACATTGAAAATATTGTGAGGGACAACCAAGCGCAATGTAAATTTGAATAAAAAATTTTGCGGGAGGAAATATGATTGGCTGAAGAGACATATATGAGTCTGTATTGACTGGATATCTGTGCCATTGAATTTTGGTTGCAGTGATAGCAGCATAATTGAGACTTCCGTCAAACGAATATCTATTTTGTGACTGTCACTGTTGTACATCGTACAAAGCATTGGTAAAGGTAAGTCTGTAACTGTTTGTTTTGTCATGTACCGTAAAATATGGTTTACTTACAAACAATGATTGATTTTCCTCATAGTGTGAAACTAAACTCATTTTTGGCTGTCATAATGTGTTGTATTTCTAAAACTATTTTTAAATTAAATATGAAATATGAAGTATAAAATATGTTTAATATAAAGAGTAATTATTTGTGTGATTTTGAAGCTTTTATATATAATGAGAGAAGTTGTTTATGAAGTGAAAAAATGATATTAGCAGAGAGACAGATAATGCAGATAGAGAGAGAAATGGTAAATTACATGTGATATCGTCGTTAAAAAATGCTAATGGTTAATGAATTCGTAAACTTTCTGTCACACGACAAAATTAGAGTGCCGGTTCTGGACGCGCCCTGCATTGGTGGGTGTAGGGTGAGAGGGGCAGGTGGTCGAGTGAAATAAAATGAAAAGTTGGTACATTACATGTGATACCGTCTTGAAAAAGTGGTAATGTTTAATGAATTCTTAAAGTTTCTGTTAGACGACAAAATTATAGTGCGGTTTGTGGCCGCGGCCTGCGATGGTGGGCGTAGGGTGAGAAGGGCAGGTGGTCGAGTAAAATAAAATGAAAAGTTGGTACATTACATGTGATACCGTCTTGAAAAAGTGGTAATGCTTAATGAATTCTTAAAGTTTCTGTCAGACGACAAAATTATAGTGCGGTTTGTGGCCGCGGCCTGAGATGGTGGGCGTAGGGTGAGAAGGGCAGGTGGTCAAGTAGAATAAAATGAAAAGTTGGTACATTACATGTGATACCGTCTTGAAAAAGTGGTAATGCTTAATGAATTCTTAAAGTTTCTGTCAGACGACAAAATTATAGTGCGGTTTGTGGCCGCGGCCTGCGATGGTGGGCGTAGGGTGAGAAGGGCAGGTGGTCGAGTAAAATAAAATGAAAAGTTGGTACATTACATGTGATACCGTTTTGAAAAAGTGGTAATGCTTAATGAATTCTTAAACTTTCTGACAGACGACAAAATTACATTGTAGTTTGTGGCCGAGGCTTGCACTGGTGGGGTGAGAGGGGGAGGTGGTCGAGTAAAATAAAATGAAAAGTTCTGACCATGAGGTTGTACACAGATTTGTGCAGTAAATGTGTTCGTAAATTGAGGTACCAAACGGAGTATAAAAATATCTCTCACACTCCTGCTGTTTGACTGCATCTTCATCTCCCTTCTGTTTTCCGTCTCCGTTGCCCTGTGTTATCTTATTGTGTGTGTGTCTGTCTGTGTCTGCCTTCAGTCCGGGCTGAGGAACTTTGCTGTGGAGGCACACACAGATAGTCTCATGAAAGTAGTTGGAACGTTTTCAAAAAACTATTTTTATAATTGAAATGCTTTTTTGAAGTGCTAGTGAATGTTTTCTTTCACAATTACCGCTCGGTTGCTTCCATAGAGCAGAGGGTATGTTGTATTTCACTACTTAGTGCCTCTGCATCTGCACTCTGTTCTCTGGTGGCTGGCGGAGAAGTGTTTGTTATTGTGGAGATTAAAGTGTGATAAGGAGTGAAATACGACATAGCGTCTGGTCTGTAGAAGCGTGGGAGCAGTGATTAACACTGAGAGAAGCGGAACTGCGGCAGTGCTTGGTAAGAGTAATACATTATTTTTTTACAGAGGTACAACTGTCTGCATGGTGCGCGACCTACTAAGAAAGGGTTCACGGGCTGTTATAGGCCTGCGGGTTCTAGTATGAGTAAATCAGGTCGACAAAAGAAAATATTAAGGTAGTACAGCTGAAGTTACGTGGAACACATGAATACTGTTTCAGTATACAATCATTTTAGTTGAGATTATGGATTAAAAGAGAGAACGTGTATATTTGAAATGTTTATTCAGAAATGCACTGTTTTCAAGGCAAGTTTCTTATCTAATACGAGTACAGACATTGCAAAAAACAAAGTAATCGGTATAGCCACTAGTACATGAAATATAAACGGTATAGTTGATGAAAAATGAATATGGTTTAGCAAAATTAATTATACACTCTTATGAGGAAGTATATTGGGGCAGATTTATGAAGGCCTTGCGCCGCCGGTGCGTCACTTTTAACATGGGAAAAAGTGACGCACCGGTGGCGCAAGGCCTTCATAAATAAGGCTCATTATATTTTAATAAATGGAAGAAGGTCTATGGCCTTTCAGTTTAGGAACGATACATGAAAATGCTAGTGGTTACACAATATGTCTTTATCAATTAGCTGTCTGCATGCGAAGCACTATCACGTTTCTATTATGCTATTGTGTAAGGGAAAAAAAACACGCCAAAACCGACAAAATGGCGAGAGGTACATGTATGTGATGTGTTGGATCGTACGCAAATCAGTGTTGAGAAGAACTACTGTATTGAGATATCTTTTGAAGGTTGCAGTATTGCATTTGAAGTACAGTACAAAAAACAATGGAAATATTATTGATAGAACATATTTTTCTCTTATGTATTAAAAAATATTTTAGTTTATGGAAAATTAAAGGAGCAGAGGTGTGTGAGGCGGAAATAAGCAGTTCAAATGCGAAATGGCGTTTACAGTTATAAAAAACTCATTCTATATTTACACATCAATTAGGGCACATGTAGCATATATTAGCGAGTTTTGCTTCGAGTACGTTTGAAATAACATAAGATAAGATATACAATAGAATTGTTGAGATTAGACTTTAATAAAAAATAAAGTTCAAAATCGAGTAGCTGAAGAAAAAAAATTTAGTCCACATAAAAGATCAAAATTTAATCAGTAGGAAATCATAATGTCCACTGTTAGTAAAGCCAATAGGTCTGTTCATGTTAAGAAAATATCCAAGAAAACGTGAAAAAGATAGGGAGGCAAAACGAAATGTGGACGTCAATGGCTTGCATAACAGTCATCCTAGGATTGTGTAGGCGAAGTAGGCAGCAACTGCTTCTAACAAGAAGTCACTGTTATGATCCGAAAACATGTCAGCCATCCAATTGAAAAGAGGAAAGCAGCATTCATGATCTGTTATTACCGGAGCCTCTAGTACCATCAGAGGACAGCTCGGTGGCTTTTCAATGTAGCTGTCTGTCAGGAAATCTTGCGCCGCTGCGAATATATCCCAATGACAAAGATATGCAACATTACAGGGATTCCACTTAAATAAGTCATGTAATTGAAAGTGCCTGCATGTGGACAACTAAATACATGTTTAGGCGTTTAATATGCAGCTTTGAAAAAAAACGTGCGTATGGTTCAAAAATAAAATGTAAAGGTTTAAAACAGGAGGGTCAGATGTATGGCAGATTAAAAAAATTACTACATGTTTTTCAATTGAGTTTTAGTATTGCTGTGTCTTATACATTTTGAAGGGGCAGATCTAGGCTCATGGTGGCCGTGGGCAGGGAGCGTAGGTAGGGGGCCCTGTAACAGGGGGTCCGGGCGGGGCGGAGTGCGGAGCCCAGTGAAGAGGGGGGGGGTCAGGGTGTTTGGAAGTGGAACAGAGCCAGAGGACACGTAATTCCTGGCATGGGCCATCACAGAAACATGTATCTATTGTCAGAGGATTATTATATTAAGGATATATATTGGCATGGTGGTACCTGGGTTTTGGTGATGCAGTGCAGGTGTACAGCTTGCATATGCCTAAGGCGAGCTCTGCATTTTCTGTGTAGGCAGTTGCTGTCCGTTACATGGGTTTTTACAAAACGTGTGTGTGGTGAAAATTAAATGTAAAGGTTTAAAGCAGGATTTTCCCCAGATGCATGGCAGATTAAAAAAATTACTACATGTTTTTCAATGGGGTTATCTTAAACATATGTTTCTTTATCTACTGTGCAGTTTTTCTGCATGTTGCCTATTCTTTGATTTTTACTGTTGCTGTGTCTTATACATTTTCCAGGGGCGGGTATAGGGTCATGGCAGCCCTGGGCAGGGAGCGTAGGTAGGGGGCTCTGTAACTGGGGGTTTGGGCGGGGCGGAGCGTGCAGCCCACTGAAGAGGGGGGGGTGGATCAAGGTGTTTGGAAGTGGAACAGAGCCAGAGCACGCCAAATTCCTGCCATGGGCCGCTACGCAAATATGTATGCATCCTTAGAGGATTATTATATTAAGGATATATATTAATATGGTGGCTCCTGGGGTTTGGTGGTCCTGTGCAGGTGTACTGCTTGCATATGCCCAAGGTTGGCCCTGTATTTTCTGTCTATGCACTTGTTCTCCGTCACATGGGCTTTTAGTTATGAAGGCCTTGTGTCGCTGGTGCATCAGTTTTAACATGGGAAAAAGTGACATATCTGTGGCGCAATGGTTTCATAAATGAGACATTTTGTATCTTATTGTAATGATAGAGAATCTTGGGGAATTTATCTGTTATGCTTGTTCTTTGCTATAATGGCTCTATGTTGTGTAAGAAATAAGTCTGTAATAAGTTAATAAAATTTTATTATTTTCTTTTTTACAGTGTTTGGTGCTGAAAAGCAACAACCTGCCTTCTGAATTACACAATTTGAGGAATTATATTTTTTTTTCAGGTGAGTTGGTATTTTTGCATAGGCAATTTTTGGATTCCACTTAAATAAGTCATGTAATTGAAAGTGCCTGCATGTGGACGACTATATACATGTTTAGGCGTTTAATATGCAGCTTTGAAAAAAAACGTGCTTATGGTTCAAAAATAAAATGTAAAGGTTTAAAACAGGAGTTTGCAAAGCGGTCGTGGAGGGTCAGATGTATGGCAGATTAAAAAAATTACTACATGTTTTTCAATTGAGTTATCTAAAAAATGTGTTTCATTTTCTACTGTGTAGTTTTTCAGCATGTTGCTTATTGTTTGAGTTTTACTATTGCTGTGTCTTATACATATTCAAGGGGCGGATCTAGGCTCATGGTGCCGTGGGCAGGGAGCGTAGGTAGGGGGCCCTGTAACAGGGGGTCCGGGCGGGGCGGAGTGCGGAGCCCAGTGAAGAGGGGGGGGTCAGGGTGTTTGGAAGTGGAACAGAGCCAGAGGACACGTAATTCCTGGCATGGGCCATCACAGAAACATGTATCTATTGTCAGAGGATTATTATATTAAGGATATATATTGGCATGGTGGTACCTGGGGTTTGGTGATCCAGTGCAGGTGTACAGCTTGCATATGCCTAAGGCCAGCTCTGCATTTTGTGTGTATGCAGTTGTTGTCCGTTATATGGGTTTTTACAAAACGTGTGTGTGGTGAAAATTAAATGTAAAGGTTTAAAGCAGGATTTTCTCCAGATGCATGGCAGATTAAAAAAATTACTACATGTTTTTCAATGGGGTTATCTTAAACATATGTTTCTTTATCTACTGTGCAGTTTTTCTGCATGTTGCCTGTTCTTTGATTTTTACTGTTGCTGTGTCTTATACATTTTCCAGGGGCGGGTATAGGGTCATGGCAGCCCTGGGCAGGGAACGTAGGTAGGGGGCTCTGTAACAGGGGGTTTGGGCGCGGCGGAGCGTGCAGCCCACTGAAGAGGGGGGGTGGATCAAGGTGTTTGGAAGAGGAACAGAGCCAGAGCATGCCAAATTCCTGCCATGGGCCGCTACGCAAATATGTATGCATCCTTAGAGGATTATTATATTAAGGATATATATTAATATGGTGGCTCCTGGGGTTTGGTGGTCCTGTGCAGGTGTACTGCTTGCATATGCCCAAGGTTGGCCCTGTATTTTCTGTCTATGCACTTGTTTTCCGTCACATGGGCTTTTAGTTATGAAGGCCTTGTGTCGCTGGTGCATCAGTTTTAACATGGGAAAAAGTGACATATCTGTGGCGCAATGGTTTCATAAATGAGACATTTTGTATCTTATTGTAATGATAGAGAATCTTGGGGAATGTATCTGTTATGCTTGTTCTTTGCTATAATGGCTCTATGTTGTGTAAGAAATAAGTCTGTAATAAGTTAATTAAATTTTATTATTTTCTTTTTTACAGTGTTTGGTGCTGAAAAGCAACAACCTGCCTTCTGAATTACACAATTTGAGGAATTATATTCTTTTTTTCAGGTGAGTTGGTATTTTTGCATAGGCAATTTTTTTGGGTGCACATGAAAATAATGAAGAAGATTTTTTTAAATGTTTGTAAAATTTCATTTTGAAATATGATTTTATTTTGAATTATTCACATAGGTTGTATCTGCTTATACTAGATATGTATTTTGAGATATTCTCCAGTGACAGTTGAAATTATCTTTTAATGGGCTTGGTGCATGTGTTGTTTTTGATGGAGTTCAGATTTACGGATCATTGGGTTATAATTCTTTCATGTTTCCATTACTTAAATCTTGTGAAGTGCTCATGATTTCTGAAATCTTGTTGCATTATGTTTGTCAGTCTTTCTCCTTTATTTACAGAGAGGTATTATGATATGGTTCTAGGTCTGATGGGTTTCTTTCCTGCATATCTGTGATTATACTATGTATAGGTATTGTTTTACATATTCATGCAGAGGTTTATTATGAGGTTGTTCTTCATGCTTAGTATGACATTTTGTATATGCTATGAGATTTACATGGTGAGTATGCTGTTGAAACATAAAAGGAACTGTCTCTGTGGAAAGTAGTAATCTGTTAAGTGAATGCTATGGTTTGTATAGTGTGAGCCTTCTCTTCAGAGTGCATATAGTTTACATAGCTCTTTGTACTGGTGAACTGAAAAAATGGGTCTCTAAAAATTAATTCTACAGTTAATCAATATTTGTGATATCTAGAAAATCTAAAAAGAAATTTTACCGTAAAATGTCTTTTAAGAACAGTAATTATTTAATGGAAAAAAAACATCAGTGTTAATGTTTAGGGTTATATTGTCAATTTCTTTTCAAAACAAGCGGAACGTGGTATCTTAAAATATATACAGTTAATAAGTTAGAAATTACAAACATATATGTAGTTTAAAAATTAGTAAAGGCACTTTTAAGTTATACATTTATGAAAAAAGATATAATTTAGTCTCTATATTTTTTAAAAAGGATACAGAAGAATAAACTGAGTCTAGTTATGGAGAATACCTCAGAAGAGAAACAAATTCATTTTGAAATCATTAACGAAGTGATGGAGGAAATTTTAGATGCAGTCTTTGAAGAGGAAATAGATAAAAATAATGATTTTATGGACATGTCTTTAGACTCAGCTTACTTAGAGATGGTAGAAGGAGATGAGGACTTTGGACTTGAAGAAGTTCCTGATGATATAATGGTGGAAGTTCTACTAGATTATGAACTTTTCAATGAATACATTTTTTTTTTATAGTAAAGCATTCTTGAAGACAGTTTTCTTGTCCTATTCGTCGATGATGTGCTTTATGAGAGTGATAAGACATGTTCTCATGAAGTGTAAAAGAGATTGTAGTAAAAAAGATTAAAACATCTACGATGACCCATAGTTCTTGAAAAAAGTGTACTGTTTGTATGCTTTAAAAATTAGAATTAAAAACTGTCTATAATGTTAAAACAGATATGGAGTGTGATAAAATTAAGAACCAACATTTACTACAGGATTTAATACTCTGTTCAGAGACTTTCTGTTATCTTCTTTATTCTACTTAGAAAATGAATCTGTTGTTTAAATTTGTATGTTATATGCTAGTAGTCAACTATAATATTTGTTATGTTTGTGTTTTACAGATTGAGAATTTCATCAAAATCTTAAATTAAGATGCCGACCAAAAGTGAAAAAAGAAAGCTCTATAAACGGACTTACAATTTGAAGAAGAAAGGAATTGAAGAAGTATCAAAAGAACATAGGACGGATAAAAAGAAGAGTGCTTCTGGTAAGCAAACCAAAAAGTTTTTGAGAGCAATATGTGGAAGGAAAAATGTTAGTATTGAAGTGCACAAGGAAAAAAGTATACCAGTATCGAGAAGGAGACATGGAACCAAAGATAAAAATGTTTCTGGAATCAGCAGACAGGAAAATCTGTACAGTAAAACTCGGATGAATCAATTTAGCCAAATCAGGAAGCGTATGTTTTACAACAGAGTAATTTCGAATTTATTACAAAAGGAGAAAGTTTCTAAAAGAAGATCTGCTTTTCTTAAGAAGAAACAATATATAGAGGGTATTGTTGAGCGCGCGTTTGAGACAAAAAGAAAATTATTTATTTTAGTACTTAATAGAATAAATACGCTAAATAAGGCAATACAAGTTTTAAAAGCTAAAAGTAAATGGAAGAGACACATAAATAGGAGTAATTTTTGTAAAGTGTTTTCTGGGAAGTGGATGCATACTTCAACTTCTGAACCATTTTTTAATGAAGAGAGTTACTTTCAAAGTAACGATTTGTTGCATGCAGTTGACACCAGCGGTCGAGGATATGAGGTGAAGGAGGGATGTGTAATTGAGAAAGAGAAAATTGTGGTTAGAAATGCAGAAGAGGTGATGGCTGGAGAAGCTTCAGGGGGACGTCCTAATGTTCCTGTTTACAGTTGGAATTGTAGTAGCATTTGTAGTGTACGACAGGATTCAATTGATTTCTTTCGCAATTTCTTACGTAAGTACACTAAAGAAAGTCTTAGAAAAAAAATTGTTATGTTGCAAGAATTAGATCATTGCAGAGTGCGAGAAAAAATAGGTCTGCAAGGTCATTCTCTGGCTTGTCTTTCTAAAAAAATATGCCAGAGTGTGTTTCATCACTTCAGGATGTTAGCAGTACATCATACTAAAATGAGAAAATTAGTGAGAAAGTTGTATTATGCAAAAAGTCCAGCATTTAAACTTAAACAGTTAAATAGTGCTCTTTTGCATGGATGTGAATTAGATGTTAAGAAGATTTGTGCAGAAATTGTGGTAAGTTATTTTGGTCCAGAAGAAGATAATGCATAAACTGATATAATTATAGAAGGAAATGTGTAAGAAAATGTTGGACATGTTAATATTGAAAATTTTGAACAGGAAATAATAAAGTTTAAGGTAATTGCAGGTGAGAAACCAAATTTTTCTTGTGTCTGTTGTCGACGCATTCATTACAAAAGTCAAACTAGGTTAGTTGATTTATATTTAAAAAGTGAAGATGAAAGTAATGGTCAATGGAAAGATTTTGCAACTTATTTGTTGGTGGAAAACTGTTTTGATTTGGGTTTTGAGCAACGTATTTGTAAATATTGTTATAATAAATTAAATGAAAATAAAATGCCTGCTAGAGCTGTTCATAATAATCTAGAGTTGATAAATTTTCCATCAGAATTGATGGATTTAAATACTTATGAGACTATTCTGATCCAATGTGTACATCCTTTTCAGGCTATTGTTCGTATGGAGCCTAAGACTGGTAAATTAAATCCTTCAGATTTACAAAGAGGATTAAATGGTAGAGTTGTATATTTGCCACTTGATTTAAAAAAAAAATATGGAAACAATTGGTGTTGAAAATGTAGAAGAGGAACCTCTAGTTATTCTAGTTAATGGTGTACCTACAAAGAGTAAGAAAATCTGGCAAGATTTAGTGGATGTTAGAAAAGTCAAAAAGGCAACGTTGTATTTAGTTCAAAACAATAAGTACTATAAAGATGTATACGTAGAAGAAGAAGATGTAAGTGAAGAAGAGGAGAGTGATTTGTCTATTGGACAAATTGAAAAAGTTGACCTATCCAGAAGTGAAGAAATTTATGAACATTACAGTGTTCATCCACTGCATTCCAAAGAAGCAATAGGGAATGCTATTGAATTATTTCAGATGAAAAAGGCGAAAGGAAATCCTATTAGTGTGTGGGAAGAAAGTTTAGAAGGTCGTGGTTCCCACAGTTATTCCCTACAGGTGAAGGTACACGATATGATCATCGACCTATGCAGATTCCTGCATCTGAATACCGGACAACAAGATTATATGCAGAAGATCCGAGGTTTCGCCAATGCATTCCATATTTGTTTCATCTTCTGTTTGAGAGTGACTTATCTGGTTTCTCTTATGCAGTAAACCATATTTTAAAAAGTGGAGTTCATCTGCATAATATTTCAGCAAAGGAATTTATGGATAAAGTGCAACAGAAAGATAGTGTTTTGGATTCACATCTAATTAATTTAATGGCTTGTCAGCGTGGTACTAATGAGTATTGGTACCGTCGTCATGGAGATTTGAAGTGCATGCTTAGAAACTTAGGAGCACCAACATGGTTTTTAACTCTAAGCTGTGCAGAGTATGCTTGGGAAGATTTACTTGAATTTCTTCAGGAGGCGAATGCAAACATAGAAAATATAAACTACAAGACACCCGGAGAACTGTGTTCGTTAGATCCGGTTAATGTTTGCAGATATTTTAATCATAGATTTGAAGCTATGATGTCTTTTCTTACAAACAAGAAAAATCCGCCTCTTGGTGAAGTACTGGATTTTTTTTGGAGACAAGAATACCAAGCAAGAGGTGCTCCTCATATTCATATGCTGTTATGGATCAAGGATGCTCCTAAATTTGGAAGAGACTCGGATGAAACTGTACTGTCTTTTATTGAACAGTATGCCACTTGTGACATACCTAACAGTACAACTGATAAGGACTTAAGAGGAAAAGTGTTACGCTTTCAAAGTCATCGTTGTGGAAAATATTGTCGGCGAAAATTCAAATCAAAGAGTAAATTCTACACCAAATGTCGTTTTGGATTTGCACGACCGGTACTTTCAAAAGGAAGAGTCAACAATTTGATGTCATCTTTGCGACATAACATCAGAAGAAGGTCACCTAAAAATACGTACAATTTAAGAAGAGGTGAAGAATCCAAATATATAAATGACTATAACCCAGTCATTTTGTCCATGTGGAATGCTAACATGGACATACAATATGTTGCAGACAACTCTATTGCTGTGGCTCGACATGTAACGTCTTACATCACTCACAAAATCTGAAAAGACGGAACTGAAGGAGATGTGGGAAGACATTTCTCATGAAAAGAGCCTAAGCAAGAAATTGTATACGTACAGTTTGAAGATGTTGTCTCATCGAGAAATTGGAGCATATGAATGTTGTGACCGATTATCATCAGCAAGTCTTTATGCTAAATCAAGGACTATTCTCTGGGTGAGTTTGGGTCTTGCAGAAACACGAAACCGTGTTCTAAAACCTGTGCAAGAAATTGAATATTTAGCCCAGAAAGAACCAAACAGTACAGACATTCTGAAAACAAATATGTTGGATACATACTATCCAAATAGAAGTATTTTTCTAGAAAACATTTGTCTGTATGAAATACTTCAAAACTACACTTTTAAAAGGAATGTTACAGAGAACATTGATAAAGGTGTATACGCTGTAATTGGACAAGAAGGATGTCTGGTGAAACAAAGAAAAGGACACTTGATTAATCATTGGAAACTGAGTTACAAAACACCTGACAAAAGAGAAGTTTACTATTTTGCTCTTTTGCAACTCTTTAAACCATGGCATAGAGAAGAGGAACTACTTGGGGAGTTTGATAGTTATGAAGATTCATTCAACGCTTCTAAAAGTAGTATTCAATGTCCTGTTTTTAGTAATTATCTCCAAATGTTGAATGATGAAATAGAGAAAGAAGCGACAATTGCAGCGGAGATTGCTAGAGATAGTTCACAAGATAGTCAAAGTTCGGCTTCATTAAGTCAAGATCCACTGGGACAACCAATTATCCAAAATGAAGCAGCCACCGCCATGGATGAGGTGGAAAGAGCAATGCAGCAAGGTCAAGAGGAAGCAATCAACTTAGAAGAATTAAAGAAGCAATTTAATGTTGAGCAAAGACAGATATATGATGAAGTGACAGAGCACATTGAGCATGGCTTTCGTCATGAGAGAAAAGATTGCTCATGTATGTCATTTCAACCTATTCGATTATATGTAAGTGGAGAAGCTGGAACTGGTAAAAGTTTCCTAATTAAAGGAATTACTACATATTTACAGCAAAGAACTCAGTCAACACTGTCATGTGTTGTTACTGCTACAACTGGATTGGCAGCACATAATATTAAAGGTATTACTTTACATCGTTTACTGATGCTGCCAGTTGAACATGAAAATAAATTACAATATCACAAGCTATCTGGAGAAGCTTGTTTTGAAGTTTCTAGAGTGCTTAAAAAAATGAAACTTCTTATTATTGATGAAGTAAGCATGGTATCTAATTTAATGCTTGCTTTTGTGCATTTAAGAATGCAACAGATACTTAAGACAGAGTATGATGTGTTATTTGGAGGTAAACATGTCATAGTTTTTGGAGATCTACTCCAACTAACTCCAGTGAAAGGACAACCTGTATTTGAAACTGTTACGCATGAGGAGACTAGAAAGTGCCTGGGCAGTATTGGAAATGTTAATATATGGTCACATTTCAAATATACTGAACTGATTCAAAATATGCGACAGGCAAAGGATACTAAATATGGTAATATTCTTCAAGATATAAGGATTGGAAAACTAACTGAAGATGCGAAACACACTCTACGAACACGATTACTTTCCAAGCTGTTTCCTAATGAAGATAATGTACCTGAGAAAATATATAGTAAAGAGGTAGCAGATAAATCAGTGATATGCTTGATGCCAACTGTGAAAGAATGTTCAGTTTTTAATGAGAAAATGTTGAATTTAGAAAATCAAGAAATTAGGAAACTGGAAGCTAAAGATAGAATAGAGCATGAAGGTAGTACTATTGTTTTGTCTGAAAAGTTGAAGTTAAAATTGGATTCTCTTCAAAAAAGTATATCTAAAACTGCTGGTTTAGAGAAAAATCTGTATGTATGTTTAAATTGTCGGATAATTTTAAGTAGAAATTTACATGTAGAGAGAGGATTGGTAAATGGAGCAATGGGTAATGTTGTTGGTTTTGTCAATTATACAAATAGAGATGAGATTGAATTTTTAAGGATAAAATTTGATGGAATTGAGGAAGTTCAGCAAATTAGTCGCTGTTCAAATCGTTTTTTGCTTGTGAAAGACTTATATGTCAGTCGGAAGCAATTTCCAATTTGTTTGGCATATGCAGTGACTATTCACAAATCTCAAGGTTTAAGTGTAGATTGTGCTTTGGTACATATTGGAAGCACTGTATTCAAAGAGGGTATGGCATATGTTGCTTTATCGCGAGTTAGAACTGTATGTGGACTTTATTTAATTGATTATGATGAGACAAAGATTAGTGCAGATTTAAATTGTGTGAAGGAGTATAATAGGTTAAGAAGAGAATATGCTCCAAGTTTACCTCAATATCCTTTAATTGAAAGGCGTATGGTTGGTCAGAAAAGGAAAAATGAGGAGAAATGTGCTGAAGTAGTTGAGAAACGAGGAAAAAAAGATGTAGCTGTTGTTGGTAGGCATAAGAAAACAGTTAGTATTGAAGAGATTGTTGGATTTAAGTTTGAAAACAGGTCTAGTGTCAACTGTTATGCAAATGTAGTAGTTAATGTTGTTTTTTTTCTCAAAAATGTTAAGGAACAGATTGTAGAAAATCAGGAGCAAACATTTTTCTATTCCTTAAATTCTATATTTGAAAAATGTAGTAGTGGTGAAAGTGAAGTAGGAAGTGTTTCAGAACTAAGGACTGTTTTAGACATATGTGCAGGAGTAAATCAATTTTCACAGAATATTCAGCAAGATTGTCAGGAATTTATTATGTATATGTTTACAGTTTTGGAAGATGAAGGTGTAGATATTGATAATCTTTTTGGTCTTTCTTATAAATGGGAACATAAGTGTGATAATTGCTCATTTTCAAGTAGTACTGATATAAACAGTGAAAGATTTATATATTTAACATTAACAGACTGTAAAGAAGTGTCTTTTAATAAACTAGTTAAAGATGCGCATCAGAACATGGTCTGTTCTCAATGTAAGTCTGGAATGTTATCAACTTTATTTATCCATAGATATGGACAATATGTAATATTAATGTTTCAACGATGCAGAGCTGATGGGAGTAAATTGTCAACTTTAATTAAAAATTTTGTGGCTACTCAAGTATCTATTTCTAGAAGAACATTTGTAACTGTAGCCATAATTTTTCATGAAGGGCCTTCCACATCATCAGGACATTATACAGCTTATTTGAAGTGTGGAAGTGGCTGGACGCTTTGCAATGATACCCAATTGACTTTTAAGAAACGTTTGCCTTTTGACTTAACTAACTCCTATCTGCTATTTTTGGAACCCAAATTTCAGTAGAATCACTTGCTGTAGGAAGATTAATACTGTAAAGATATGAAACTTTCTTGTTTACAAATATCATGTGACTGAGGGTCTACAAATCTATAAATGAAATTTGTGTTTGGTATAGTGATAACATCAGGTAGAAATGTAGTTAATGTTTGATGGTATAAAACATGTTACACATTTTTACTGTAAAGGTTCACAAAAGAATAGATAAGATTCAGATTAAGAAATTTCAGAAAAAAACTACTTAACTCATAGTATTTGGCCATGTGGAAAAATATGAGAGAAGAAAATGAGTACTTTAGATAATTATTTTAGAACATATATGGACGCAAGTTTTTGGGAGAGGTATTTAAAAGATAATGAGTTAACTTATACAATTTGGCCACGCGGTAAGGTATGAGAGAAGAAAATGTATACTTAAGATAGATTTTTATACTTGCACGGTGTTTTTTTGAGATATATTTAAAAATAGGTCGTATAGTTTAATTAGTTTGTAACTGTGGAATATGTAGTGTGCTTACTCAAGAAATTGCGAATTTGAGAAAAACATTTAAGATATGTTTTTTTCAGGTATTTATAATATGTATGGAGATTTTGGATGGGTTTTTTAAGCACAATCATTTTGATTGTGTTTTTTTTTCCCCGCTGTTATATGATGATTAATATTGAAATCACTGCTTATAGTGAAAATTAATGTATTCTGAGGACAGCAAAAATAAACCATTTAATATGTTGTTTGAGTTATTTTGTTACATTGAATTTAGAAATATGTATTAAAACATATTTTTTTTACTGTCTTTCACAGATAATATATTTATAAGGTAAGTACAACTAATAACATCCGAGAGTTTTCTCTGCCTCTCTCTTATTGACTCCTACTTTTTTTTATTTTATGAAATGTACATTATAATCTTATTTTTACTTTTCTTTCACAGGTACTACGTTTTTAAAAGAAATGTACTTTACTTTTTTACTATTTTTTAGGTAAGTATAATAAATAAAGAAACTTTTACATCATTGTGTCATTTCTTTGTCTATCCTGCTTAACGCAATGTCATGTTTAATATAAGCACTTCCACATAGGATTGGGTGCATTGTTATAAGGTATGCTTCAAAAGTGATTTAATGAAATGAGCGACATTTCACTGAGTGAGTTCAGCAACACTGATATATGAAAACATTGGTGGGAAATGATATTAAATGTTACATGTTGTTCTTTCCAGGAGTTTAAGTCCTTTGCTGCAGTGGCAATTCTGCCTCAGCATTAGGGAGCCGGGGGGCTGAGTGGTACTTCTATGCTCATGATAGAGCTACTCCTTCATGAGCCACGGTTGAGATCTGTTCATGATACAGTGATTCCGTCATGGCTCTGCTTAGTCAATAGAACGTGTCATGGAGGCGCAATATTAGTGCTGTGCAAGCACAGCGGCAAGCTCATGACAAAACTGGTCCATCCTGAGGACAGCTGAGGCAATGCTCGTGATGGAGCGGCTCTGTCATGAGGATGGAAGGACTTAACAGGTGTTAAAAAAACCTGAGAGAGTGTTGGTTGTAATTTAAAGGGCACTTTAAAACACATTGTGGCAGCTTATGTTGACGTTGCATCTCTTTGCGCCACAATTTCGTCAGTTTATTTAATACAATGACAGTGGAAATAATGTACCATATTTACAACGTTATGGATCTAGGAGATATGTCACATTCTAAGTGATGTAATATGTGACGTCATCAGCAGTGCATTACACGCGCAAGTTATAGTGAGTCCAACTAACTATAACGTGGAATTTCATTGGTTTTATATCAGTAAAATTTCCAGCTAACTATAACTGGTGTCAAACCTATGGTTTTTTCAGTGAATTTCATAGGTTTTGTAAATGCTACTTCCTAACTATAACGTGTGTAAAACCTATGGTTTTTTCAGTGAATATATATATATATATAAGCACCATTCAATCCTTTCTTTCAAAAAGATTGTGCCGAGCCCCAGTTTTCATGTAAACGTGCATTATTTCCATTACATAGCTGTGGCAAACACTGCCGGACACGTTTCCTGTTACAGTGGCATCTGAGGAAGGCAACTTAGCCGAAATGCATCATGCCCGTTTTTATTCCCAATTAAAGGTTTTCCGCTATTCCCCCATGTGGCCTCTTCACTTCTTTCACTCAAGAGGTTGCTGTTAATATTTTTCCACGCACGACAGAGGCGTGGTAAAGGGGCCCGCCCTACAAGAGGCTGGAGCAGCACTGGCACCTGCTTTGCATTCTGTCTTATCCAAGGAATTGGAAGGTCTCCAGTCCGCCTTGCAACACGGACGACGCCTGGCTGCTGCAGTGCAGCTCGTGACTTCACGATGAGACAGGTTCACTGTATCTCTGTCTCATGGCCCGACGGACTTTCAAAATCGAGGCTGGAGCGTAGTGGGGAACAAAGGAAGCCTTTGGGTACACCAACAAGCAGGAACGTACCACTTTGGACACCCCGGATTTGAACTTTCTTTTTACTTGCCTTTCACGTATTTCACTCTACATTCACCAAAACGGACTATTTTCCAAGCAACAATGCTTTCTGGGGACTGCAGTTCATTCATGTCTGCAGTGGTCACATGACAACGCGTTTTTGGTGTAACTGACTACTACCTACAGGAGTGACTGAGGCAAGTTCAAGATGCAGGGGTTAAGTTTTAATCCTGTTACAGTGGCATCTGAGGAAGGCAACTTAGCCGAAATGCATCATGCCCGTTTTTATTCCCAATTAAAGGTTTTCCGCTATTCCCCCATGTGGCCTCTTCACTTCTTTCACTCAAGAGGTTGCTGTTAATATTTTTCCATGCACGCCAGAGGCGTGGTAAAGGGCCCCGCCCGACAAGAGGCTGGAGCAGCACTGGCACCTGCTTTGCATTCTGTCTTATCCAAGGAATTGGAAGGTCTCCAGTCCGCCTTGCAACACGGACGACGCCTGGCTGCTGCAGTGCAGCTCGTGACTTCACGAGGAGACAGGTTCACTGTATCTCTGTCTCATGGCCCGACGGACTTTCAAAATCGAGGCTGGAGTGTAGTGGGGAACAAAGGAAGCCTTTGGGTACACCAACAAGCAGGAACGTACCACTTTGGACACCCCGGATTTGAACTTTCTTTTTACTTGCCTTTCACGTATTTCACTCTACATTCACCAAAACGGACTATTTTCCAAGCAACAATGCTTTCTGGGGACTGCAGTTCATTCATGTCTGCAGTGGTCACATGACAACGCGTTTTTGGTGTAACTGACTCCTACCTACAGGAGTGACTGAGGCAAGTTCAAGAAGCAGGGGTTAAGTTTTAATCCTGCTACAGTGGCATCTGAGGAAGGCAACTTAGCCGAAATGCATCATGCCCGTTTTTATTCCCAATTAAAGGTTTTCCGCTATTCCCCCATGTGGCCTCTTCACTTCTTTCACTCAAGAGGTTGCTGTTAATATATATATATATATATATATATATATATATATATATATATATATATATATATATATATATATATATATATATATTTGCCACAAAGTTGTCCCCTTGTAAGGAACAGAACGGAGCACACTGTGGGGGTTCAGAAATTTCTTTATTACTCTCAGCATGACGCGTTTCGTCACCTCGACTCATCAGATGCTGTTTGGTAACATGAGAAATTGACGTTTTTTCCAGTCATTTAAAAGCCTAGGTTGGGCTCCTCCCACCAAGTGTTCGGCCCGATGGGAATACATAGCCGTTTGTGGCCGCCATCTTTGAGTGTCTGTTTCTTGTAATAGTCCCTCAGTTTGTTTGGTTACTAGCGATGTTGGTTCTTCAATTTTGGATTTTATTTCTCGCTTTGGGTAAGTAACTCGCCTCTCAGATGTTTTCATCACACTTGGTTTTTTCGGAGCCTCACAATCCGCTTTTCTCCCCACTCGTCGGTCGCTGCGGAATTGTATCTGGGAAAGCCGGTTTAAGTAATCGGTTTGCCATTGTTTTCATCGCAATCCATTGTGGCATATATATATATAAGCACCATTCAATCCTTTCTTTCAAAAAGATTGTGCCGAGCCCCAGTTTTCATTTAAACGTGCATTATTTCCATCACATAGCTGTGGCAAACACTGCCGGACACGTTTCGGAACAACCAAGTTCCTTGGTCACGGGTCAACCAGGTGTTTACTCATGTCACATGATATAGTGCACAAAAAAATCACATATTACTTGGTACTTTGTATTTTACAGTGAGTGATCAAAGGTTATAATATGTGTTGGGATTCCCCTGTGATTAGCATGACCTCATTTGTAAGCCCCTAGTATATAACAGGGCAGGGGGATTAAAACTGCCTCTTAAAACGTGCCACGGGGTGCGTTTGCACACCGGTGAAGGGAGGGGGGGGCCTGAGATGACATATGTGCAAACACGACCAGTTGGAGTTTTAAATTGGGGGATAAAGTCCCCTTGAATCCTGAGGGTCCCTGTGGGCCAACTAACCCACCAGGTATGTCCAGTAAGTGCCACAGAGTTGCATTGCAGAGAGGTGTAAAATGGGGCATGGCCTTGGACCGCCTCTCTGTAACACAGCTCTGCGGTGCTTACTGGAGGTACATGGTGACTAGTTGGACCCAGGGACTCTCAGGATTAAAGTGGTCTTAATTGCGCAACGTAATATGCGACACAGGTCGTGTTTGCACATGTCACCTCAGGCCCTGTCCCCTCCCTTCACCACTCTATAAACATGCCCTGTGGCCGTTTTAATTTGGGAAATTAAGTCCCCTTAAATCTTGAGGGTTCTAGTGTCCCTCTAGCCCACTAGGTACCTCCAGTAAGCTCCACAGGGCTGCATTGCAGAGAGGTGTAAATAGGGGAACGGCTTAGACCACCTTTCTGCCATGCAGCGCAGTTGAGCTTACTGGAGGCCCCTTGTGGGCCAGTTGGCAGCCAGAGGCCCTCAGGATTGAAGGGGAATTATTTCCCAAACTTAAAACGCACCACAGGACGTGTTCTCGCACATCCCCTCAGGCCCCGTCCCCTCCCTTCACCACTGTGTAAACACGCTCTGTGGCCGTTTTAATTTGGGAGATTAAGTCCCCTTGAATCCTGAGGGTTCCTAGGGTCCAACTAGCTCACTAGCTACCTCCAGTAAGCGCCACAGAGCTGCGTTGCAGAGAAGTGTAAAAAGGGGCATGGCCTAGACCACCTCTCTGCAAGGCAGTGCAGTGGCACTTACTGGAAGCACCTGGTGGGCTAGTTGGCTCCCAGGGGCCCTCAGGATTAAAGGGGAATTATTTCCCCAACTTAAAATGTACCCCAGGAGTGTTTACACACATCAGCTCAGGCCCGGTACCTACCTTCACCACCGTGTAAACAGGCCTTGTGGCCGTTTTAAGTTGGGGGATTAAGTCCCCTTGAATCCTGAGTGTCCCTAGGGTCAAATAGCCTACTAGGTACCTCCAGTAAACGCCACAGAGCTGCGTTGCAGAGAGGTGTAAAAAGGGGCACGGCCTGAACCACCTCTCTGCAACACAGCGCAGTGGCGCTTACTGAAAGCACCTGGTTGACTAGTTGGCCCCCAGGAGCCCTCAGGATTAAAGGAGACTTATTTCCCCAACTCAAAACACACCACAGGGCGCATTTGCGAACTTGTGACAGCAGGCCACACCCCCTCCCTGCACCACTGCGCAAACCTGCCCCCTGGTGCATTGTAAATTGAGGGATTAAGTCCCCTTGAGTCCTGAGGGTCCCTGGGGGCCAACTAGCCCAACACTTACCTCCAGTAAGCGCCAGAGAGCTACATTGCAGAGTGGTGTAAAAAAGGGTGTGGCCCAGGCCACCTCTCTGCAATGCAGTGCAGTGGCGCTAAGTGGTAAGTGGTGGGCTAGTCGACCCCCAGGGATCCTCAGTATTGAAGAAGAATTAGTTCCCCAAATTAAAATGCACCACAGGGTGTGTTTGCACACATGTCCCCTAAGGCCCCACCCCCTCCCTTCACCACTGTGCAAACACGCACCGCAGCACATTTTAAATTGGGGGATCAACTCCCCTTGAATGCTGACGGTCCCTAGGATCCAACTAGCGCACCAGGTACCTCCAGTAAGCGGCACAGAGCTGTGTTGCAGAGAGGTGTAGAAAGGAGCGTGGCCTCTGAACACCTTTATGCACTGCAGCTCCCTGGTGCATACTGGAGGTACCAGGTAGGTTAGTTGGCCCCAGGGACTCGCAGTTTTCAAGGGGAATTAATTCCCCAATGTACAACTTGCCAGGGAGTGCATTTGCACAGTGGTGAAGGAAGGGGCCAGGGCCTAAGGTGACATGTGTGCAAACACGCCCTGTGGCGCGTTTTAATTTGAGGAAATAATTCCTCTTCAATCCTGAGTCAGGGTTCCTGGGGGTCAACTAGCCCACCAGAAACCTCAAGGATACGTCAGGGAGCAGCGTTGCAGAGAGGTGTTCAGTGGCCTTGCCCCTTTTTACACCTCTCTACAATTCAGCTTACTGGAGGTACCTGGTGGGCTAGTTTGCCCCCAGGGACCCTCAGGATTGACGGGGTTTTAAATCCCCGACTTCAAATATTCCACAGGGCGTGTTTGCACACATTTCACCTCAGGCCCCCCTCCCTTCACCACTGTGCAAACGCGCCCCGTGGCACGGTTAAAGTTGGGGGATTAAGTTCCCTTGAATCCTGTGTGTCCCTGGGGTCCAACTAGCCCACCACGTACCTCTAGTAAGTGCCACAGTGCTGCATTGCAGAGAGGTGTAAAAAGGGGTGTGGCCTCTGAACACCTCTCTGGAACGCAGCTCCCTGGTGCATACTGGAGGTTCCTGGTGGGCTAGTTGGCCCCCAGGGACCCCCAGTATTCAAGGGGAATTACTTCCCCGTCTTACAACGCGCCAGGGGCGCGTTTGGCAAGTGCTGCAGGGAGGGGGCGCGGCCTCCGGCGTGATGCCGTTCTTTTTTTTAAAACAAGGGTGCTCTGTGGCCCCCCTTCCTTTTGTATGGTATGGGGACTGGGGACCCCATCCCCTAGGACCTCACCCCCAGTTTCTAAAAATAATAAAAATGTTACGGTAGGGGGGCCACGTGGGCCCCCCTTTGGTGGCCAATTCTGGCCCCGTGGACCTAATCCCCCGGGGTATGGCCACATTTTTTTATTTTCTTTGGGAGGGAGGCCGTGTGGCCCCCCTCCTCAGGCCTATTATGGCCCAGGAAACTCCATGGAGACTGCGTGGCCCCCCTCCCAGGCCACTTCTGCCCATCCACCGGGTCTGGCCCTATCTGTTGGGGACCGTGGGGGGGTCCCCAATCCTCCCACAGTCCCGCCGGCTCCCCGCGTCCTGCGGGAGCCGATATTTCTTTTCCACAAGGGGAGCTACTAACATGCACCTCCCCTTGTGGAAAAGCAATCTGCTCTCGCTTCAATGAAGTAAAGCATTTTGCAGTGAAAGGGCGGGAGCCGCAATGTGGGCATCCCTGGACACTGCAGGAGCCAGCATTGTGGGGTGGCAGTCCCCAGGTCCATCATTGGCTCCAGGAGGGGGGCCGCGCAGCCCCCCTCCCACTTAATGCAAAGCCCCTGGGGTTTGTTGTCCCCGGGGCTCTGAATGGACCCCCTATTATAAATATTTAGTGCCTCAGTGAGGAGGCGGTCCCTGGGGCGTGTGGGTGGGCTTGAGTCCCCACACAGGTTAAATTTCTTTTTTTAAAAGGCCCGGTGTTGGCGGTCTCTGGGCCTGAGGGGGGCAGTGTGCCCCCGTAATCATAATTAATTAGAGCCCAGAGGGTGGTGGTCCCCGGGGCTTGGAGGGGCGTTAGAGGCCCCCAACTTTAATCTAACAAGACCCGTGGAGTGGCGGTCCCCGGGGCTGTGGGGGTGGCTGTGTGCCCCCCGCAAATATTCATGCTTTTTCCTGGGGGAGGCGGTCCCCGGGGCAGTGTGTGGAGGGATTGGACCCCCACACTTTTTTTTCGCTTGCCCCCAGGACCTAGCCCATCCGGGGGCTTTAATTAAACGAAGCGCGGGAGCCCGGGCTTCATTTTTTTAATTTTCGCCCGGATCCGCAGGTCCTCCGCGCATCCCGCAATTTAAAAAAATATAATAATAGTTTTTTGGGCCCTGGAGGTCCTTGTGGGACCCTCAAAGCAGGCCTAGGGGGTCAGGGTGTTTCTACCCTGCCACCTTTTTGTTTTTTTTTAGTTTGTTTTACTGATTACTAGTGCCTCGGTTCTACCGAAGCACAAGATGGCTGCCAACACTTCCTGGTTTGGAGTGTGTACAGTCAGCAACTACTTAACAGATTTACGCCATTTAACAAAAAGAGTTCTTTCTGTACCAAGGTCCACCTTTTTGCCAAATTTGGTGTAATTTCATTCAGCAGTCCGGGCTGTAGTCGCGGCAAAAGTTTCCAATGGAGAAAACACGTTTTGGGACCCTCCTTTTCTCTCAGCCCCACTTGACCAATCACCCCGAAACTTTCAAGTTATGAGCGGACCAGAGCGGGCCACGAGTTTTGAAAATGTTGCGAAGATTCATCAACCGGCGCTAAAGTTATTGGGAATAGAATGTTGCGATTTTCCTATGGATAATAGATCCTAACTATAACTATCTACTGGCGAATGCCAGTAGATTATGTATATATATATATATATATATATATATATATATATATATACATATATATATAATATATATGTATATATTACCTACTGGCGGTCGCCAGTAGGTATATATAGTTAGGATTTTTTCCCTATGGGATTTTTGAAAATTCTATGTCTAATAACTTTGGCGTTTGTGGACGGAATTGGCTGAAATTTTCTGGGAAATGGAACATTTTGTTTCTGAGCAGCCCCTGGAAATTTGGGGGGGGTTCGTCCAGGGGGGGTCGAGAAAAAAGGGGGGTCCCAAAACGTGTTTTTAACATTGAGTTTTCCATAGGGCGGTTAGCCTCACTTTTAGCCCGAACGGCTGAATGGATTTGCATGAAACTTGGTAAAATTGTAGGGACTGGTAGCCCGATGTGCCTTTTGTAGGTCTCAATATATGTGCTCCAGTGGATTTTGAGAAATTAACGTTTAAAAAAAGATATATATCTGTAAGCGCGCTCTGGGCAGCGCTCCGGTCCGCGGACCTTAAGCGTACCGGAACTTCGCGTAGCGAAGCTGATTGGCTCTCCGGTGTCTGTCAACATTCTAAACAGTCCGGAGCGGCCGCCATCTTGTCTCTCGGTAGGATTGAGAGACAAGAGGAGGCCAAAACAAAGGGGGAAATAACCATAAGGGGGCATACTAGATCCTCCCTGACCCCCTAGGTTTAATGTGGAGGTTTTAAAAGGGCCCCGCGGGGCAAAAAAAACTAAAAAAAAATTTTGTTTTTTTGCGTGGGTAGCGCCCGGTCCACGAACCGGGAAGCGTTCTGGGCAGCGTCCTGTAATGAAAAATGAATGATAGACTTTTCAAATACTGTATGTTAATTGATTGTTGGTTTTGTTGATTATTTTTTTTATTTTTTTATTTTTTAAGCAATTATTTATTATTGTGATTGTGTTTCAAAATTTAATAACATTTCTAACATTTCACTGTCTGAAATGTCGTCATTTTCATTGAACATAGCTTGTAATCTATGAGGGTGTAAAATGTCCTCATTTTGAAGGAGGTCATCCACTGCTTGCACACATTGCAGTAGTTCTTGGTCCCAAGTTTCATCCATAAATTCTATATAATTTGGATCAATTAATTCTTGGCTGCTCTCTTGCAGGACAATTTGAAATGAAACTTTCTGTTCGCCTTCCATGTTGCCTGAAATTTGGATAAAAAAAATATATATTAGTAGAGATAGGGCACTGTTGGGATTAATTTTAGATAGGCATTTTTTAACAGAGAATTTATCTTTGGGCAGTGTATAGTATCAGAGTGGAAGTAGGAATATAAAAAAGTGTATGTGATTTAACGTAAGTAAATTCATAATTATAAAAGAGAAGCCTAACTCCATCCATAACTATAACAGAGAAGTCTATCTAAATCTATAACTACTACAGAGGGATAGTATATAACTATCAGAAAAAGTTTACCATATTAACTTATAGTGCACAATATAGTTCAGTTTTTAAAATAACAACTTACCTTTAGAAAGAAGTTGAAGTGATTAGTGAAAATCCAATTGAAATGTACACCAGGAAGTAGTAGTCAAAATGGCTGTGTTTCATTCTCTTCTTTTATATATATTCAGGTACATAACCAATCAAATGTCAGGTAAAAAAAGTAGAAAATGAAAGTAACATTTTAATTGGTTGTCAATTCCAACACTTCAGATGTGTTTTGAGAAGTAATTTACCTCAGGGTATTTAGAGAGGTCTACAGGCTAAATGGCTAAATGGAATTCCAATCAAATTTGTGAAAATGGTAGGGATTGGTATGTAGTATGAGCTAATCTATATTTGGTGAAATTGTCTCCAGTGGCTTTTCTGTAAACTACTTTCGCACCTTTTTTGATGGTGCGCTTCCCAGGGAGCGACCCGGTACGCGAACCGTTGAGCGCCCCGGTTCGCGTACCTTAAGCGTTACGGGAGTCCACCATTTTGTGTTTCGGTCGAATTAAGATATAAAATGGAGGGCAAATAATGTTCAGAATGGGTAGAAGGGGGCACGGTAGACTTATCTTGACCCCCTAGGTTTTGTGAGGGTGGCTGAGGAGGCTTATATGTGCGAAAAAAAACAATTTTTTTAAAAAATTTCGCGAGGTTAGCTCCCGGTTCGCGTACCGGGTAGCGCCCCAGGGAGCGTACTTTGTTGAAAATTAGTGAAAAATGTTACAGTAAAATAATAATTGTGAGTGATCAGATGTAGGGTAGCTCTGAGAAGAGCTTTTGGGTTTATGGTACATTTAGGTACTTATAAGTAGGTACCAATGCACAGTCTTAAATTCAGAGTGAAAATTCTGTTGCCCTCATCTGAGAAGTGAACTCCATCTCCTCTGTAGATATCTTGCATGTAGTAACGCAAGTTATTGTTGTACAGGGAGCCCATTCCATGGTCTCTCATGTAAGCTGAAACAGATTTGTTTACATGCTTCCTCGACTTCTCAATTTGTGGACAAAATTGGTTTGACCACCTCCATTTCTGTCTTTGGCATATATTTGAATATACCAAGGCAGTCTGAGGAAAAAGTGCCATTAATTGCTCAAAGGTGTCCTTTAAAAGCATTTCCAGACCTACCCCAGTCAAAGTGCCCAAATCATTACCTCCACAGTGCACAATTAACAGGTCAGGTTTGGGCAAATGCATAAAGGTTTTCACCAATGGTATCAATTGGTGACATTTTAATCCTCTGTGGCCAAACCACTTAATTTCCACATCTTGTAAATTGAGGTTAGGTAATTTTCTGTTCTCAGCATACCTGTGAGCCCAGTGGATATAACTATGTCCAACAATCCAGACAGAAAACATGGTGAGAGAAGGTTCTCCTGCAGTCAGATGAAGTGTGGCAATGAAATGGCAGTTGAAAAAATGAGAGTTTAAAATGAAAAAAACTGTGGAGTTTCTGTGTTCATGAAGCAGTAACAGTGATTGGTGGATTTTGATTGCTGAAAACAGAAAGTTAGGGTGCATGGATGAGTTATTTGAAAGATGTATTTTGAATGGTCAATAAAAAATCATTAAATGAAAGAATGCACTGGATATGCAGGTGCACTGAGAGTTCAGAGTTCAATTGCAACATTGTTGTGTGAACTTGCAAACACCAGAAGTCTTCCAAGAGGTGGTTGCCATGCAGAAAAGGCATGAAATGGCAGAGGGGGGAAGGGTTTTCATTTGAAAAAAAGTGAGGGAAGAGTTTTGATTGGGTGACATGAGAGATATGTGTGAAGAATTACAGCATTTCTGTGCTTTTGATAGCTGCAGACTCTGGAGTGCATACCTTTTGCTCTGCTGAAGACAAATTGGTGTGTTTCTGAGACTGTTTTCAAACTCAAAGTATTTGCTAAGGTGAGAAAATATTTCTTTAATTTAGATAGAGAATAGTGTGCTTTAAGGAGAAAATGATGAATTATGTGGCGCAAATTGCTTGTAAATATGCTCCCACCTGTGCATGGTAAATTTAGATTTTGACTGTTTGAGTTACATAGTCATGTTAAAAGTGACCCAAAAAAGTTTTAAGATAGGCCTCACTTCATCTGCATCAAGATACTGTTAGTTTAAAATGTATATCTTTAGGACTGTGTAGGGGGCCTGGAGAAGCAGAAGCTTCTGTAAGTGTCAAAGTTGTTGAAAAACTGTTTGTCCTTCAATCTTTTCCCTTGTCTTTTGTAATTTTTAAATACATGTTTTAATATTTTTCAAATGTTTGTTCTCTCTTTCACAGATTGAAAGTATAAAAACAAAAAGTGAGTAATTTAACGACAATTATAAGGTAAATGTTTTGTACTCTTTTCGTTACATTTCTATCACATTTAACTTCTATTAGTTCCACTGCTTCATTTCTTTAACCCTCAGTGTCCTGCCTTTGCTACTTCCCTCATTCCTTTCTCTATTACCTACTTACTCAACTCCTTCCACTCTTTTTCTCAGTCCCTCTCTTCTCATAGTTCCTCACTCTTGTTCACTCACTCCGTCTCTATTACTCTTAGTGTCTTTGACTGATCACTCTATCACTATTTGTTCATAATGCTTTCTCTGTGTAGTTGAAGCACACTAAGGGGCATATTATGAACACAGCCAATAAAATTATTGCTCTTTTTATTGGCAGAAAACTGGTGCAAAAGTGGTTTTAGCGGCAGTTTTCTGCCGCAAAAGCAGCTTTAGCGACACATTTCTGCCAATAAAAGCTGCAAAACTTTTATTGTCTATGTTGATGATATGGCTCTATGTTACTTACATTTCTTTGCTATTTCAATTAATCTTTTTCTGTTATTTTTTGTTTTCTGTTTTCTATTTTTTCTCTCTGTTATTCCTCATGTTTTAATCTTATTTTGAACATTCACTCACATTCTCCAAGAAACTCTTCTTTGTTAATGTTATACTCTCTTTTTTTTTCTTTCACTTCGTTATCTATTTTGTTTTTCACAATTATACCCTCTTCCGTCTTTTCTTCGGTAAATAGATCTATTAAACAGTATCTCTTCTTTACTCCCTATAGCTGTCTTTCTTTTAACATCACTCTCTGTTTACTTTCCTTATACTTACTCTTTTTTAAAAAAAAAAAAAATTTTGGTTAGCTCCCGGTCCGCGTACCGGGAAGCTAACCGGGAAGCGAACCAAAAGAAATAGAGCTTGCCAGAGTGCTAACCATTCTAGCAATTTTTTTTGAAAGGGAAGGTAGTTCTGAAAAGAACTTTTTTTTTAATATTTTTGTTGTTTTATATATTTTTTTTTTTTTTTGAACATTTTTTGTTTTTTTGTATTTTTTGAACGATTTTATATTTTTTGGGGGTTTTTTTGGGGGGGGAAACAACAAAAAACAGGCATTGAAAAGGGCTCAACAGGAGCAAATTTTTTTTACTGGGTGCGGTTAGGGCAATTATGGTGTTCATACGCCAGGTTGATAGCATTTATGCTCATATTGCCACATGCTAACAACGCACGACAGTGCATACAAGTGTGGATCATGTGGCCAAAATTTTCTTGTATGTTTGGCACAGTTTCCCGTGCCTCTGCTGGTGTCAATGAAATGGTTATTCTTGATCTGGCCACAGGAGTTGATCTTGGATTTTCCTGCAAATCCCGTATTTCCGCCCGGCTATAATTGAGTGGATGCTTCCTTGTCATGTGCCTGTGCATAGTATGGTTGCCATAACTATATTTCTTATCCGTCCCTCTGGATAATTTTTCTTTACAGATGAGGCAGGTGACATACCTCGCATTCACTTTTTTTTGGCCACGAGGGATCGAATAAAACTGCCAGATGAAACTGGCTTTCTTATGGGAAACCCGGGGCACTTCTTCTAAGAACTGTGGTTCTTCTCCCTCCTCTTCATCCATTTCTTCCTCTTCCTCCTCAGTGTTGGTCATCACCTGGGGAGGTGGTCCTCTCTTCCCATGAGGAGGTGGAGGTGGTGGTGGGGGTCCACCAGCTGAAGCAACTACTGAAGACATTTCTGATATAGTAATAAAGGTCTTCCTCTCACAATGATGAAAGTCAGAGTGAGGAAAGAAGGAGGGGTTTTCATCATTTGGGAAAAACAATACTTCTCAACCAATGAAAAGTGTTATTTTTAGGTCACCTGACCTAGCCTTACATCATTATGAAACCAAAAGTGAAATGAACCAATGAAAAGTTTTATTAACAAGTCACATGACCTCTCACGCTCATGTTACGCGCTGCGGAACGCGCCCCGGTTAGCTTCCGGGTCGCTGAGCTTCGCGCCTCGGTCCGCGCCCCGGGACACTTCCGGGTGCGCTAACGCGGTACGTCACAAGACGCATTACGCGGCAACGCGATACATCGCGCTTTCGCGACGCGCCGCGGATCGCTTCCGGAGAGCTGCGTTTCGCGCCTCGGTCCGCGCCCCGGGGCACTTCCGGGTGCGCTAACGCAGTACGTCATAAGATGCATTACGCGGCAACGCGATACGGTCTCTATGTTGATTTCTTACCGGTTCGCGGACCGGGTCGCGGCATCAATTTGAGCTAACGGAAAGCTTCCCGGTTCGCGGACCGGGAGCGAAACAAAAAAAATATTTAAAAAAAATTATTAATAAACATATAAAATATATTTTTGGATTTAAAGAAGAATACATTTTACAGCTATAGATATTAGCTTTTAAAAAACCAATGAAATTCACTGAAAAAAACATAGGTTATAGACCATATATAGTTAGGAATTAGCATTTACAAAACCTTGAAAATTCCATGAAAAAACCATAGGTTATACACCATATATAGTTAGGAATTAGCATTTAAAAAACCTTATTTTACTCACACAAAACCAATGAAATTCCATATATAGTTAGTTGTACTAACTATATATCGCGCACCCGCAATCCACTGCTGATCATGTCACATATTACATCATTCATGACATGGTCAGTGACATCACTGATGACATCACTGATGACATCTCAAATGACATCACTGATGACATCACTGATGACATCTCAAATGACATCACTGATGACATCACTGATGACAACATCCAGTGACTGTATTTTTCTGTAAAGTTAAAATATGTCTTACATATTTAAGAATGAGTGGATGTATAAGTGTCTGGATGAAGGATTTAGTAGGTGTATGACTGACTGTATGAGTGAGTGGTTAAATGTGTCTCACTGAGTGCATGGGTTAGTGACTAAACTGTCTTAATTTGTGCATCATTATGTCTGTTGTTCTGTAAACTGCTGCATGTGTTGATCAGTAGCTATATGAGTAACTATATGGGTTATTGATTGGTTGCCCAAGCATTTTATGGGAGACTGAGTGTGTATGTGGGTGGCTGGGAGGTGTATGACTCTGTGCATAGATGTATGGGTTCAAAAGTGCATGTGGAAACAGCTGTATGGGCGGTTGACTGTGTGCATGACTGTATTGGTGAGTGAATAGATATCTCAGTGCTACATGTCAAAGTAAGTACATATGTAAAATACAGTACATGTGAGAGTTGACATATATAAATAACTGTGCATAAGAGCCAGTGAATGTGTGAGTGGCTGTATGGATCATTGTGAACTTGTATCCAGGATTGTATAAGTGAGTAAATATGTTTTAGTATATGTTTGAATAAGTAAGGTGTGTATAACTGTATAGTTGTGAAAATGGAGGTGTGATTGATTCTTTGCATGACTGACTAGGTGTGTAAGTAACTCCATGGATGAGTGACAGTCTGTGAGTGTCTGTTTACACTGAGTGTATCTAAGGTTATATTAGAGTCTGAAGAGGTTCATCGTATTATCACATGAATGATGTCATCAGTGATGTGATCAGTAATGTCAAATGAGATGTCATCAGTGATGTCATCAGTGATGTCATTTGAGATGTCATCAGTGATGTCATCAGTGATGTCATTTGAGATGTCATCAGTGATGTCATCAGTGATGTCACTGACCATGTCATGAATGATGTAATATGTGACATGATCAGCAGTGGATTGCGGGTGCGC
Source organism: Lissotriton helveticus (assembly GCF_964261635.1). NCBI lineage: Eukaryota > Metazoa > Chordata > Amphibia > Caudata > Salamandridae > Lissotriton > Lissotriton helveticus. The sequence goes on from NC_136065.1 coordinate 532,948,251, forward strand.
GATATATAGTTAGTACAACTAACTATATATGGAATTTCATTGGTTTTGTGTGAGTAAAATAAGGTTTTTTAAATGCTAATTCCTAACTATATATGGTGTATAACCTATGGTTTTTTCAGTGAATTTTCAAGGTTTTGTAAATGCTAATTCCTAACTATATATGGTCTATAACCTATGGTTTTTTCAGTGAATATATATATATATATATATATATATATATATATATATTACCTACTGGCAGCCGCCACTTGGTAGTTATAGTTAGGACCAAGTTTCCTTAGGAAGAACATTTTTTCATGAAATTTTCCAAACGAATTCCTTGTTCATATCAGCTCTATGTCGATAAAGAGCTGCTTTACTGAAAATTCGACAGAAACAGCAGTTGAACAGTGGGTGGAATTCACTAAGAAAGTAGTGAAACCCCAAATCCAGGATAACTCCAACAAAAGGAATGTAAAATGGAACGAAGAAGGAAAGGGCTCATATATGAATCTTCCATATACATTAGCGAAGTTAAAAAGAGACCGAAACAGAATAAGAAGGCAAATAAAAACCACAGCAACTAAGGATGAAATCTTGAACAATCTAAAAACAATAGATCAATCCCTGAAGAAGCTAATATGGAATGTGAAATACCAAGCTAAACAGGAATTGTGGTCCAAATTGTTTCATGCAAGAAAACAAGCAAACGCAAGAGAATTTTGGAAAATTATAAACAAATTGGTACGGACGAACAAATTGGTAGTTTCATCAACTTTAACCGAGCAAGAATGGGCTACTTTTCTTGAAAAGCATTTAAACAGTAAGGGAGCTACAAACATCGCTACGAACATTCAAGAGAGCTCTATAATAAATGAGTTGCAAGAACAATTCATAATATCAAAAGAACAATTAGTAAAACTAATTAAGAAGCAGAAAGATGGTGCACCAGGTCCCAATGGGATACCATTTGCCCTCTTTAAAGAAAACCCGGACTTTTGGTCGAGCTATTTGGAAAAGGTATTCAAAGAAGTTATAGAGACAGGCAACATTCCTGAGTCCTGGCGAGGATCGCTAATTTCCCCCATATTCAAGAAAGGCAATTGGGCACTTGCCGAGAACTACAGACTCATCACTTTACAAGACACAGATGCCAAGCTGTTTGCAGGAGTACTACTAAATAAATTAAATGAATGGGTAACAAGATCTTGCCAATAAATCAAACTGGTTTTATTAAGGGGCTTGGAACAATGACAAATATCATGGCGTTATCACTAATATTTGAAAAATCACTCAGAGTAAAACAGCCCTTGTATCTGTGCTTTGTAGATTTTAAATCTGCTTTTGACTGTGTGCAAAGGAATCTATTGTGGAAAAAACTTATTGAAAAAGACATTCCAATTGAACTATTAAGACTGATTCAATTGTTACACAGTAAAACCTGGGTAAGAGTAAGGATGGGGGACGGCAGATCATTAACAAAGGAGATTCCAGCAACGTAAGGGCTAAAGCAGGGGTGTGTGTTGGCCCCCCTCCTTTTCAATCTATTCCTAGGAGATCTATCAGGGAACCTTGACGAACTTAATGCACATCCTCCGAAGTTAGGGGATAAAATGATAACAAACTTAATGTATGCAGACGACGCCATCCTTCTAAGCCATACTAAAATCGGTCTTTGGCGCTTAATTAGCAGAACGGTTTTGTATGCTCAGGAAAATGGAATGGTAATAAATGAAACCAAAACAAAAATCATGGTTGTCACCAGGAACATAAAACTGAGACCTAAAAATAAATGGTATATGGAAAACGCCCAACTGGAACAAATTGAAATGTCCAAGTACTTGGGTGTACTATTTGACCAGAAAGGAAACTATCAACTACAAAAACTGGACATACAAAGAAAAGCTAACTCACTAACTGCAGCATTCAAGATAGCACAGAAATCACTCGGAAATCTGTCCTATCGGCCACTTTTGAAAATTATAGGGGCTAAATTGCTCCCAACAATAACATATGGTAGTGAGGCACTAATGGGAACGGATGCAGAGTTGATAAACAAGGTCCTTTCCAAAACATATAAAACTCTCTTCCATCTCCCAAAGAATGCCTCCCCAGCACAAATTAGGCTGGAGTTCGGGTTAAACAATTAAGTTCTCGCAAGAAAAGGCCAATTCATCAAAATATGGTATAGGATCAAAAATGACCATGACAATCATATATCTCAGCTACTTTGGCAATAAATAAATAAGAACACAAGATCAGTTGCTTGGAAATATCTCAATGATGCATTAGAAGAGTTTGCACTAATGCCAATCTGGAACAATGTGATAAGCAACGGATCATTTAAAAAAATAGTAAACCGAACAACAAACCACCTATCACTTGTAAACGACAAAGATACGCTGGCTAAAAGAAAACATTTGTGGTCCGTAATAAATGGATACGAAAAAAAGAAAGTACAAGAATACTTGGAGATACCTTGGTCTGAAAAAAGTAAACAATGTCTTGTGAGAGCAAGATTTGGAATCCTGCCAGGCCTTAGTCACGCCCCGCCGTGGAAAAAACCAACAGCAGCACTTTGTGTAGACTTTGTAAAGGTGGAGAAGAGAATATTATTTACCTTGTATGTATTTGTCCCGGACTCCGTAACGAAAGAGGTGCAATACTTAAACCCCATTTTAATATGCGTGGAACACGGACATGTAGACAGGCATTGAAAGTCTGTCTGCATTCGAATGGTATAGTCATGAACGCTGCCTTTGTAAAATTTTTAAAGATAGCATCTACAAAACTGGGAGAATAAATTAGAAAAAATGATTTTATGAACACTTTTAAAGAAACTTCTTAGGATATAATTGCTTTTATTGTCTTGTATTTATTGAATATGTCTTTGTACTGGAAATATTGTAAGATTTTAAATAATCAAACAATAAAGAATTTACTTACTTACTAGCTCCTATGTCGAAAGTTTGGGAGTGATTCGTCAAGGGGGCAAGAGAAAAGGGAGGTCCCATGCAATTTCCATAGGAAACTTTAGACAAGGCTACAGGTCAAACGGTTGAGCGGAATTACTCTAAATTTGGCAGAGAAAAGGGGTTTGGTCCGGAAAGCACGCTGTTTGTATTTGGTGTAAATACGTTAAGTAGTTTTGGAGAAATATCGAAATTTACAGATATTAATATTTGAAAATTCTGCCATCTGATTGGCTGAGGTGTTACGAGTACGAGCTTGCTGCTTATTGGCTGCGAGCTGTGTGAGCGGTTGCAACTAGTAAGTGTTGGCAGCCATTTTGTGATTCTGTTAAAGCGAGTAAGGGGAAAAAGGGTGAAAAAAGTAGGAAAGAGGAGGGTAGCAGCACTGTAACCTTTGTGGGGTGTTTAGGGTGTTCTATACAGGGGGTGCGAAGCGAACTACTCATACCTACAGTCTGAAAGTGCTGGGCTACGGAACTTAAGTGAGGTATTGCCTAGAGCCTGATGCTGCTCAGGTGATCTGCTGCAGGACTCGGGGATTAAAGTGTGAGCCCAAACTGTGTATCTTTTGCTGTGAAGTCATGTGCCCTGGCCGCTGCACCACACCTGTGGAAGTAGTGTGAGCATGTGTTTATAGCTACTAGGACTAACTACTGACCCTTACTGATCTGAAAGTCCTGGGGTACGGAAAATATGTGAGGTATTGTTTTGAGTCTCATGCTGCTAAGCTGAGCTGGTGCCGGATGAAAGCGTGAGTCCAAACTGTGTGTCATATGCCGTGAAGTCATGTGCTCTGGCCGTTGTGACACATCTGTCCAAGTAGTATCAGCATGTAGTTATACCTACTCAGAGGTTCTTTTGTTTCGAACATTGTAACTTGTGTATGGTGCTTAGGCGGTGTTATACAGGGAGTGTGAAGGTAAATTTGCGTGTATCAAATCAATTCGGAATGTGTACAGTGCAAACTACTTACTCGTATTGGTCTGATGGCGCTGGGGGCGTAAGCTGAGCTGCTGCCGGACTCAGGGATAAAGCCGCTGAACTACTGACCCCTACCGGTCTGAAAGTGCGGGGACGGAAATTAAGTGAGGTATTGCCTAGAATATCATGCAGCTAAATTGAGCTGCTGCTGGACTGTGTGTCCTATTCTGTGAAGTCATGTGCTCTGAGCGCTGTGCCACACCTGTCCAAGTAGTGTCAGCAGTATTTTATACGTAGTACGAGGAAGTTTTGTTTGGAACATGGAAACTTGTATATGGTGCCTAGGTGGTGTTATACAGGGAGTGCGAAGGTAAATCAATACGCTATTTGTAAAGCGCAAACTACTCACCCCTATGGGTCTGAAGGCCCTGGAGGCCAGCGTGGAAATTATATGAGCAATTAAATGAGCTATTGCTCAGAGTCACATTGTGCTGAACGGCTGCCGGAGCAGGGGATTAAACCGTAAGCCCTGTGCTCTGAATAGGCCTGGGCGGTAAATTCCGTTCTGCTTGTGGAATTTGCAGAATTTGGGTAATTTTGCGTTCCGCGGAGAACGCGAAATTACCCAAAAATTCGGCGTTCCATGACATGGCGACATTTTTTGGTTGTTCGCGTTCCTAAATGCGTGTTTGCGAGATATTTCCCCCAGAGCATGCAAACAGCGATTGCGAACAGGAAAAAAGCATCGCGAACAAGCAATTCCGCGTGTTCACAGAGATTTTATACCATTTTGCGGAGATTTGCATAACGCAATTCCGCAAATTACCCCCACCCCTAGCTCTGAACTCATGTTTTCTGGCCAGCAAGTAGTGTCAGCATGTGTACATACGTACTAGGAGGAACTTTTGTTTTAAACAGTGCGACATCTGTAGGGTAATTGGGGGTGCCACAGAGGGAGTGTGAAGTTCAATTCTGCCGTTTCAAATCAATCCAGTATTTGTAAAGTGCAAACTACGCACTCGTACGGGTCTGTAGGCACTGGGGGGCGGCGTGGAAATTAAGTGAGCTATTGCCCAGAGTCATATGGTGCTATACTGAGCTGTCGCTAGAGCCGGTGATCAAAGCGAGAGCTCTGTGCTGCAAAGTCAGATCGTCTGGCCGCTGCACCACAGCTGTGTGGAGAATACATTTTGGCGAGGGTTGGGGAGTTGCCGTTACCTGGCCCTAAAATAGCGTGCCTAAGTTGTCAGTTATAGGGTGGCTCTAAATAGAGCCCTTGTGATCATTAGTTGAAGCTACATGTAGGTGCTGATGCACAACTTCAGGTTATTCAGAAAAACTCTATTTCCTTGATCTGTGAAGTGTACTCAATCACTTCTGTAGATATCAGTCATATCAAAACGTATGTTGTTATTGTAGTTCAACCCTATTCTATGGTCTCTGAGGTATGCAGACACAGCTTTGTTGACATTCTTCCTAGATTTTTCAATCTGAAGACAACATTGGTTTTACCATTTCCACTTCTGTCTTTTGCATATATTGGAATATACAAAGACAATTTGAGGCAAAAGTAACAACAATTGTCCAAAGGTGTCCTTCATAAGCATTTCCAAACCTACCCTAGTCAATGTGCTTAGGTCATTTCCACCATAATGCACAATCATGAGGTCAGGGTGTAGAAGATGCAAAGAGGTTTTTACCAAAGGTAGCAATTGGTGCCACTTCAATGCTCTCTGTGCAAACCATTTAATGTGCACATTTTGTAAACCTAGGTCTAAGTCAATACGTCTCTGTTCTGCATACCTCTTGCACCAGAAAACATAGCTATGTCCTACGATCCACACTAGCATTTTGAAGGTATGGCTGGAAGGTATGGAAACGTGTCTCTAGCTCATGCAGTTCATTCGTAGAATAAGAGATATGTTTAAAGATGGAGGAACTACTTTTTTTTGCCATACAAAACGACCTGATTGGGAGATGAAAAGCATTGTTTTTTAGTAGGTTGCACATTCATTTTGTGGAAAAGCATTTTTGTGATTGGTTCAGAAAAAGCAGTTTCAACGTGGATTACATATCATAAGATAAAATCTGCTCAACTCAGCCACACCTGCTACTTTCATTGGAAAGCACTGTTCAAACTTAAAACAATTGTGAACTTTTAATCTGCACCTGGCGTTAAATGTACGAGAAAATGTTGCAAAAACATATCGTTAGGTTTTAAAAAATTGATGAACTTTTAACCTGCATGTGTTGTAGAATGTGCTAGAAAGTGTGTTGATAGAATACGTTGCACTTCTAACTTCTATGTGTTCTTGAATATTAAAAAAACTGTTGAAGTGGAAAATTAAAAAGAAACCAATAGAGAGAAGTTTTGAAACCTAAAAGAATCAATGAACTATTCAAATTTTTTCATTACATGTAATTATGTGTGGAGCAACAAAATTACAGACACAACAGCACCAGGAAGAGAAACACACCAGCAAGGAGCACAAGTCACACAACCAGCCAACATCACACCACTGACCGAGCATAGAAGTGAAAACCACACTGCCTGAAAGGGAGAAGGGTGAACAAAAACTCACCTGAAGGGACATCTCACACACAATGAAGCACACACACATATGAATCAGAGTACATCAACATCCAAAACATTCGCACAATTGAACACAGGACACAAATGCATTCGCCTGTGGCGGATCAGGGTCCAAAAGCGTCAGAACAAAAGAGGCACGTCAGAACGCATAGGTACAAACCAACAGTCCAGATGGGGTAGCAATTCAATTATGGCAGGTAGCCAGAGATTGGCATACAAATTAAGATACAACACATTTGAAGAAAAGTGAAAATGTGGAAACTTTATCAAAAAAGTGTGTGTGAGTGCGGCCAAGAGTAGAGCCACAATAAGCAGACAAATGAAACAGCATGCCCGAATAAGGAACGTAGGAAAACGTCCATGTTCACCTCGGGGTAGTCCATCACCAACACACGTCATTGTCAAGCAGTGTTGGTTGTCCGCGCCTCGGACATAATTCAACACTAATGCCGTCATGTCCACTGTTGTTTTGGGACATGTGAGCAGATGTTCAATGTGCAATGATGCAGCAAGATACATGCAATGTGGCACATTGAGTCGTGGTTGCAGGTACCTTGTCACTCGTACATAAACGTGAGTGCAGCTGCGTAAGCCACTATCTCTGAGTGATGGTTGGCCACAATATTCGACATGTCGTCTACGTAATCCATCAGGTGACCGGGACAGATGTGCTGACTCCAACCACTGTAACCAATGTGCACCAAAGCAGAATCGAGAAGAGGGTCAATTTGGTCATTGACTACTACGTCACATGCAATCTCCCAGGCACAGTTCTCAACATGCATGCCAAAAATCTATGCGTGCCATAAACGGGCATCACCACTCCTGGTCGGGGGCCAACGGGGGGCACACACACCTGTCATAATCCATGTCAGCTACCAACTCGTTGGAGAGTCACACGCCCATGCACCACTCGGATAGGCACGTGCAACATTGCAATACAGGTTGAAGGCAGGTGATGTCCGCAATGCGGAATCTCAGCCGGTAAGTGATCCGCAGTACTGCCAAAGGCAGTGCACCCAGGACATGCAGCAGACATGCAAGGTATAGGTAGACATGAATGGAGTTAACCATGTGTTTGGGATGCTCTGCCATTGTATCAGTGGCTCTGCTTGTAGTTGCACTGGCTTGCCATGTGCCAGTGTTGTGGATGAAATGGCACAGCTTGGTGCAATGAGCCGGGTGTTTGTGCAATGGGTGCAGGGCAGGGGTGTAATGGGAGTATGTGTGAAGGCCATTTCATGCATGCTAACTATGACAAATGACTTTTGAGTGGGGGATGTGTACTTGTTGTTCTCAAATCGGCCAGTGCGTAGTGTGGGAGACAGATGCAAATATTATTGTATCTGACAGGGGGGCTGGCCACTTGCAAGTTCCTTCTCAGAGCAGCAGATGTGCTAGCGCAAGATAACTCAGACAATGAACCTTTCATCCCTACAGTAACTTCTCTAGCTGCATTAATTCAGGATGTGTACAAAGGCGAGTCGTGGGTATTGTGGGATGTCTGCGATCCTTGTCACCATGGATGAGATGCCCAGCACGTGGCACATGGGCAGGTTCAGTGTGTGTTACATTGCCAAACAGCTGCTCCTCCCTCCTATGAGGCCCTACACTTCTATACGGTGCGCTGTTGTATCCTGTGCACTCGTAAGGCACACCATTGTAATGCCTATTCGCGCATGTCCTGCAGCATTCCAACTACACCATGACAGTGTCGTATGGAGGTGGTGTATGCTACTTTACAACATCGACTGCTGCGGCCCTTGTGGCAGGCCACACGAGAGCACAGAGACACACTTACTGCACTTCCTGCACATGGAAATGTCCGAGACACCCCATTCCCCTAGCCGGATAGGCACACCCCAGCGCTGACCTGTGTGCGCCGGACCAGCACACACCGCTTGTGCATGCAGGAAGATGCCTGCATAGCTACATGTCCAGGGTCACTGCCAACGCTGAGGTTACATGGTAACATCCGGTGAAGATAGCACACTGTGAAGTTCCAGTGCCCATGTCTATCATGCTAAAACTATGACCAGAGGGACACACTTGCTCAGATGCAGGTTTGGGGGATGTTGGCGGTCTTGGGGTTGTTGCGATGAGTCTGGTGGCCCTCATGGGTATCCCTGTATCATGCTCATTGACTCTATTGCACCTGTGGGTGTTCCTGTGTAGCTCTTGGGTGCGTTCCCTTTCATGCTGTAGGTAGTTGTCCTGCTTAACACGAGCAGAAAGCAGGTGTAAAATCCCTGGTGCTAAAGCGGCTTATCAACGGAATTTGTTTCGCATCGGAGTTGTTGTGAAAGTTATGATGTGATTTGTTCGTGTACAGAAAAAAAAAAAAAACTGGGCAGTGTATCCCGTCAAGATCCAGCACCTGACCCACTATTCCCAATCAATGGAAATAGAATGAGATTTCTTCATTGATTTTGTGTGTACACTGTAAGTGCACCCACTACCACAGTGCAATTCAATACAGGATTTTAATATTTAGAATAAATCCCAAAGGTGCACCTCGTGTCTTTTTGCACGGGAACGGCAACTCTGCATTTCATTATCAGCACTTTAATGCAACTAAAGTTGAGATAAATCTAACACAGTATTCAGAAGCTGGTGCAAACTGCAGACATCACCAGTATTCCCACTTAAACATCTGTTGTAATATCCATCTCTTTCTCACTCAAAGTATTGCATATCTGTACGTGCTTTTGTGTAGAGAGGTGTCATGCATTCCTAAAACCATGGTAGAGTGTTTCGGTTTAAAGACACTTAATAGAAATAACCATCTTGTTCGTACAACCATTCTTTTTAATGTTTGAGATTGAGGTCCTTGTAGTTAATGGGGACAACCACAAAAGAGAACAATAGTGGTTCAAGAGAATAGGATATACTATTTGCTTTATTCATTATACAGGACAAGGAATGTAGGAACCTATATCCGAGGCCACACAAAGGAAGGCAAGGTGTTTTTTTCTGACTTGTCGGGTATCGATTATGATTGAATACTGATTCCAAACCCCCCCAATCTCGGTAAGTACCTGAGAATGTAAAAGATATGAATTTGTTGATTGGGATTTAATATGTCTTTTGGAATTTGCCATGCACGTTTCACTCGGGTGTCTGGTGGTGGTTTGTACTTATAGTGGTTGTAGATAACTCATTTCGCCCTGAGTAGGTAAGGGAAAATTAGTTTTTATATGTGTGTGGTTTTTTGTCCTTGGGATGTACATTCTTTGTCTTCTCTTCTCCTGGCACCTCTGTAGGGTCAAAGCAAAGGTAAATACTGTTCTTTTGGTGTTCCATAGATATGTAAATAATAGTGGACTTATTCAATACAATGTTTGTGGGCATCTTTTATAGTGTACATTTATATCTGTCTTTCTAGGTGTTTTTTTCCCCCGGGTTGAGTAGACATTTCTTTTTCTATCTGGCTGGCCCTGAAGAAGGTAGCATGTCAACTCTGTTTAGCCACTGAAACGCGTCGACTAGAGCCTGATCAAGATCCTGCCTTGTGCAGTTGCTTAATATGGTCTACTGAAACTACTATATTATTCGGTAGCAGATCCTTCCAGATTGATTGAATGTGTGTTGTGGAAAGGGAGTTTGTGGTATGAAAGTGGTTGTGTGAATTTCTTGTGTGTTTCCTCTCTCAGGGTCATTAATTGTTGTGTATATTATGTCTTTTGACTTTTTGTATATAGATATCTTGATTTTGGAATAATTCATGTATTGTTGTTCTATAATTGTGAAAAAAGATAAACATTTTATATATGGAAAATAGAGAATAAGATGATAAAAATATTTTTGATAAAAGAAATTAATTAAAAAGATATTTTTGGGAACTGGTTCTTGGATGGCTCACATATGAAATTGAAATAATGTCAAAGTAAAATAACTGTAGGTCAGAGGGAGACTTTCTGCTTTGATGCGTTTGCATTTCCCCTCTTCTCCCTGAACTTTTATTGCTCTTTCATAGAGGGTCCCCTTTATATTCCGTAGCAAACTGCAGACATCACCAGTATTCCCACGATAACTGCCCCAAAATGTAACACCATGGTGGACTCCTTCAAATAACAGTAATAAGAATGAGAAAGAGTCACACAGCACTTAAGAAAACAACCATAAAACGTTATTAGTACAAAAGGGGGTGGTGATGGACGGAGCATCTGAACCAATCAAACAGCGGTCTTGCTTGAATCCAGTGGCAAAGTGAGCAAGGGACTCACGTCTGAGCATACCCTGTCACACTTATGGTGGCCAAAAGCGGTACAAAAGGGGGTGGAGATGGACGGAGCATCTGAACCAATCAAAAACTCACACCCAGTCAAAAGATCTGGGTTTGACCCATCACCGTTCTTTAGCCCAATCTTCCACCCCAGTTCAGACATGGCTATATGCAAATCAGTCTGACCCTGGGCCTCATGGGAACTGTCCAGCCCGAACTGCCAAGCCATGCCTTCGCTGGACCGGAAACAAGCTTCCGAGGACCGGTTTCTGGCATTACAGCCGTCTTCAGCCCGGCTTGCTTGAATCCAGTGGCAAAGTGAGCAAGGGACTCACGTCTGAGCATACCCTGCCACACTTATGGCGCCCAAAAGCGGTACAAAAGGGGGTGGTGATGGACTGAGCACCTGAACCAATCAAACACTCGCACCCAGTCAAAAGATCTGGGTTTGACCCATCACCGTTCTTTAGCCCTCTCTGCCACCCCAGTTCAGACATGGCTATATGCAAATCAGTCTGACCCTGTGCCTCATGGGAACAGTCCAGCCCGAACTGCCAAGCCATGCCTTCCCTGGACCGGAAACAAGCTTCCGAGGACCGGTTTATTAAAGATTTTTTTTCTAATTTCTTTTTTTTCATAAACATATATGTAAAGGATAAACTAATAAACCAAATTTAACAAAAAGAAAACAAAACAACAAGGAGGAACACTCCTGTGGGGACCACGAATGTCGATGACACAGCATGGAAAATAAAGCAAAAAATAAGGAGGTTTGTAATGCCCATATTAAAGGAGTGAGAAACAGAGAAGGAAAAAAAAGCCAGGGAGAAAAAGAGAGGGAAGGAAAGAAAGGGAGTGAGAAAGGGAGAAGGGACAGACAGTGGGAGAGATAGAAGGAAAGGAAGTAAGAGAGTGAGAGAGAGAGTGAAGAGGGAAATGAGAGAGAGAGAGAGAGACACTGTATATATATCGCGCTCACTCTCCGTAATTCTTCCCTTACACTCGAATGGACACCGCGCACCCAAGCGGACTCACTTGAGAGAATTGTGCGAGCACTACAGAGACCGTCAGGCAGCAGCGCTGTCTACGCCCACCAGGGCGGGTCTCCTTTGATATCAGGTGCTCGCTTCCAGCGTGGTGTTTGCAAGTCATTCAGCCCTTTGATGAAGTGCGAGACAGCACGAAAAGCGGCGGCTAGAGAAAGACTGAGCGGTGCTCTGACCACTTTTGCTGTAGCTTCTGCCTAATAAACCCGATGTTTTACCTACCTGTGTTTGGTGCTTTGAGGGGACAACTCTCTTTGTTGGTATATATATATATATGTATATATTCACTGAAAAAACCATAGGTTATAGACCATATATAGTTAGGAATTAGCATTTACAAAACCTTGAAAATTCACTGAAAAAACCATAGGTTATAGACCATATATAGTTAGGAATTAGCATTTACAAAACCTTGAAAATTCACTGAAAAAACCATAGGTTATAGACCATATATCGTTAGGAATTAGCATTTAAAAAACCTTATTTTACCCACACAAAACCATTGAAATTCCATATATAGTTAGTTGCACTAACTATATATCGCGCACCCGCAATCCACTGCTGATGATGTCACATATTACATCATTCATGACATGGTCAGTGACATCACTGATGACATCACTGATGACATCTCAAATAATACTACTTTGAAGAGGGGTGATTCTTTACAGCTGGGGCCATAAACTACATCTGCAGGGCTAGCTGATAGCCTAGGACCGGCCTGGACAATCGGACACAGAGGAAAAGGAGTGTCAGAGGGTGCGGTAGTGAATAGGGCGAAAGGGAGGTGTCGGGCGGGCACAGGGTGTGATTCTCAGGGAAGAGCAGCGCAGATGGGGGGAGGTTTATTACCCATGCATAAGACAGAGAACGAGGGTGACCAGTGCCTGGGGGAGATGCTTGCGAGGGTGGGGAGCCATGCTAAGGATCGACAGCGTGCAGAGAGTGGGTCTGGTCAAGGCATCTAAAATGACTGCCGTGCACGACAAAAGTGTGGCATTTGAAAAAAGGCAAGATGGCGCAGACAATGTTTTTCAACACTTCCTGATTTCCTTCGAATCGAACGTTAACAGACGTTGGGGCATATTACCAAAGTTAAGCGATATTTATCCCTAACGATGCTTAGCAACGAATTTTTTACCGCTAAGCATCGTCAGAAATTATCGCAGATAAACCTTGCTATTATCAAGGTTTATCGCAAATGCCATAAAAAATGACCGCAATGCATTAATATCGCTGAAAACTCAGCGATATTCATGCATTACCGAGGTAATGCTCTTAGCCATGTTATCCACCTCCCATTGGATAACATGGCTAAGAACTGCTCAGGGCAGGTGGTAGCTTTTGGAGATATTCGCGCTTAGCGCGAATATCTCCAAAAGTTGGTAATAGGAGATAGCGATGTTAGCGACTGTTTCCAGTCGCTAACATCTTGGCATGTCCACTTTGCATGTCATTAGTGATAAATATCACTGACATGCAAAGTGGGGCCCAAGATGGTCGCTATCTCCTACTAGCGGTCGCTAACTGGTGTTAGCAACAGCTAGGTAATACAGAGATAATTTTATCTCCGCGAAGCGGAGCGCTGTTACAGATATATATCTTTTTTTGAACGTTAATTTCTCAAAATCCACTGAAGCACATATATTGAGACCTAGCAAAGGCACATCGAGCTACCAGTCCCTACAATTTTGCCAAGTTTCGTGCAAATCCATTCAGCCGTTCGATTATTATTATTATTTTTTTTTTTGCCCCGCGGGGCCCTTTTAAAACCTCCACATCAAACCTAGGGGGTCAGGGAGGATCTACTATGCCCCCTTATGGTCATTTGCCCCTTCGCTTTGGCCTCCTCTTGTCTCTCGATCCTACCGAGAGACAAGATGGCGGCCGCTACGGACTGTTTGGAATGTTTACAGACGCCGGAGAACCAATCAGCTTCGCAAAGCTCCGTTACGCGAAAAGTACGCGAAGCGGAGCGCTGTTACAGATATATATCTTTTTTTGAACGTTAATTTCTCAAAATCCACTGGAGCACATATATTGAGATCTAGCAAAGGCACATCGGGCTACCAGTCCCTACAATTTTGCCAAGTTTCGTGCAAATCCATTCAGCCGTTCGATTATTATTATTTTTTTTTTTTTTGCCCCGCGGGGCCCTTTTAAAACCTCCACATCAAACCTAGAGGGTCAGGGAGGATCTACTATGCCCCCTTATGGTCATTTGCCCCTTCGCTTTGGCCTCCTCTTGTCTCTCGATCCTACCGAGAGACAAGATGGCGGCCGCTACGGACTGTTTGGAATATTTACAGACGCCGGAGAACCAATCAGCTTCGCTTCACAAAGCTCCGTAACGCGTAAAGTCCGCGAACCGGAGCGCTGCCTGGTCCGCTGTTACAGATATATATCTTTTTTTGAACGTTAATTTCTCAAAATCCACTGGAGCACATATATTGAGACCTAGCAAAGGCACATCGGGCTACCAGTCCCTACAATTTTGCCAAGTTTCGTGCAAATCCATTCAGCCGTTCGGGCTAAAAGTGAGGCCAACCGCCCTATGGAAAACTCAATGTTAAAAACACGTTTTGGGACCCCCCTTTTTTCTCGGCTCCACCTTGACGAACCCCCCCCCAAATTTTCAGGGGCTGCTCAGGAACAAAATGTTCAATTTTCCTGAAAATTTCAGCCAATTCCGTCCACAAACGCCAAAGTTATTAGACATAGAATTTTCAAAAATCCCATAGAGAAAAAATCCTAACTATATATACCTACTGGCGACCGCCAGTAGGTAATATATATATATATATATATATATATATATATATATATATATATATATATATATATATATATATATATATATATATATATATATATATATATATATATATATGTATATACAGGCCAAGTGTTTTTAAGAATCACTCATGATAGTAAAGTGCTTCCCAAAATTGATTTACATTATTCCTGCATATTCATAACCCCTAAAATCTCCCCTAAGTGTCCTGGGAGCGATCAAGTAGCTAGAAGCAGGATCCTTATAAAAGTTGTTTTATAGGGGCTGGTGTTGGAGAAATTGAACATTTAATGTTCCCCATTGTAGATCTCCAACCACGTAGGTTAACATTGCAATAGTTTATGAACTCATAACTAACGCTAGGAATCAAAGAAAGTATCATTCATGTACTTAGGAGAATGGTATTGATAAATCCAACAATATGATGTTGTATTATTCTAACATATACAGAAAAAAAGTTACATGACCTTATTGACTGTAAGCCAACATTCTGTCTCCCCTTATTGGTCAGAATTAAGAGAATTAGCAAGGCTGCATTCCACAGGAATTCCAGAGCAAGGGGTAGGCGTCATAAAGCATCAGCTTCAAAGGCAGAATGGGCCAGGCAGAGACAGGCAGGTCCTTCTACTCCCCATCCACTCTAACCCAGCCAGATGGTAGGCTTAAGGATTGAATGTGCAGATGCTAGGGGGAGGAGAGCTATGGACATGAGCCATATTGGGGGTTGGTTTAGCAAGTTCTTGCCTCTTTGCTGAGATTTCAACCCTCTTGAATTGTGGAAGAAGGGTGTTCTCTGGGAGACCTTTAGAGGAAGTGGCCATGTTCTGGGGTGTTGTCCTGCACTGCATTGGACAAGAGTGCCCTCCTGCCTGACCCCAGAGAACACTGAATAAGTATCTGAGAGGGGCAGAGCCTCTCAGATCTGCAGATTGAAACTAAGAGTAGAATAATAGTCCATTCTGGAAGTTTGATTTTCACTAACCAGGCCAAGCACTCTGACTGACTGTGCCTGCTGCACAATCTGGAACTACAGCCCTGTGGACCTAATTTGCTTCAAGAAGACTAAAGTGTGGACTACCTGCAAGCTACAGGTTAACAGAGCTCACCTGAACCATCACCACCAAAAATCCCCAGCCTGGAGTGCATCCAGTGGATTTGTAAAGATTTATCCAAGTGAAAAAGCTCCCTAAGGTCCTTCAGTGGACCGTCTCAAACTGGCAAGCCCAGCTGGCGACACTCAACTGTGAGATGGCCTGCCCTGCTGGTTCATCCCGCTGAAAAGCTCCAGAGGTTCGACTTCCAGAGTTTGATCGGGAGCTCCCTGGAAAGCACTCCAGTGAAGCCTCACCAAAGTTGGCCTGGTGAAGGGCATTGTGGAACCCTGGGGAAGAAATCTCCAGAAAAGAGTTTCTAAGTCTAAAGGTAAAATGTTAACCAGCTCCACTGTGAGAGTCAAGCCACCCACCTTCACCCCTGAGCCAGCCTGGGTCTTTGGTTTATCCTGCTGAAACGTTCTGGAGGTCTTACTTCCAGAGTTTAATGGGAGCTCATTGAAAGTCAAGCTGGCAAACCCTCACTGAATTCCGACATTTGGATTGCCCTGAAGGACCCCAACAGAAAAAAATCCAGAAAAGTTTCCAAGTCAGAATGTAAAATCTTTTACCAGGGCCTACAACGAGGGGTAGCCACGCAGGGTTCCATCACAGTCTGACCTGATATTTTAGCTTTTTCCCAGTCTGAGGCAACCAGATGTCCCGCTATAGGCGCTATAGGTTTATATGGGCTATAGAGTGCTAAATATTTAATAATTCATCCCTCTGGTTCCCTACATTGTAATTTAAAAAAAAAATAATTATTGACTTTCTTTAGTGTCATTACAAAAAAGAAAACAAATTTCAACATATCAAAATACCAAAGATGAAACAACCGATATCAATTGACGTTGAACTTTCATCCACAATATGCTTTATGCGAATTAATCAAAATAAAAGCCCCAGATTGAATCAAATTTTCTAACACCTCCAACCCTCAAAGCATAGCCTTGCTCGCTTTTCATGACTCTCCGCATTTTCTGTAACCATTCCTGCATGGATGGAGTCTGTTGTGACCGCCAATTCTGAAGTAACAGAGATCTAGCAACTGCCATTGCAATGTAACCTGGGGGTCAAAAAGCTTGAGATCTGGATCAAAGCCGTAAAGCATCAGTTTTACATTTAAGGGAATCATAATCTGATAAAAGGTTCTTAAGAAAGCGAGAATTTCATCCCAAAATGGCGTAATCTTAGTACAGTGGACCATTACGTGGGACCAATTGGCTGAGACACAATTTAAACATCTAAAGCAATCAGATGAATGATTACTATACATTTTAGAAATCACTGCGGGTGTACAGTACAGAAGCCATTTACTAAAAAATAACATTCTTCGCCAGTTGGCCCCCCTTAACGTATTTAAATTCAGTTTATTGATAGTGGTCCAAGTATTCAAGCAGGGTACATGGTTGTCTTGTTCCCGCCATTTTTTTACAGCTCTAAGGCCTAAGTCCTCCTCCCTACTCTGTGCCAAGCACCGTTTCCAATCCCCAGGTTTCCTTGAAACAGCATTGACAAAAAGATCGTTATCCAATGGAGATGACTGGATAAACTGTGTGGGATCCAAATGCTCAAAAGTTTTATATAACATATTATAAGACCCCGCAAGTAGAAAATTCCCTTGAACTGAAATGGCCATCCCTGTCGGGGATATCCACTCTCCATTTTTTTAAAAATCAATCGCTTTGATGAACCCTGCCCCAACCCAATTTTCAGCCGTCTCTGATCCTACCTTAATTCCAAAAACGAAACTAAATTAGACAACTAAGTTGTTGAATTAAAGGGGGGCAGAGAGTAACTTTTAAGCAAGGCGGTACGTTTCTTAAGAAACCATAATAGTGTCTTATAGCGAACTAGTTTTGGAGATTTGAAAACCTAAAGCTGGGAGGGAATCTGAATTTCGAGGCAAGATTAGATCAAAATAGAAATTAATACATTTTGATTTAGGGCTTGGTTCTTAAATCTTGATAAATACGTAGCAAAGTAGGCATTATAGTAATCCCTGAGATTCGGTAAAGAGAGGCCGCCTCGGTCCAACTCCTGATACAAAGTGCTTATTGCGATTCGAGGTGTCTTCTTTGCCCAAACAAAGCTTGAGAACATGGATTCAACTTTGGTGAAGAATACACTTGGTAGAAAGCAGGGGATGGTGGAAAACAGGAAATTAAATAAAGGGAGAATGGACATTTTTATCAAAGCGACTCTGCAAAGGATTAACAATGGTAATGTGTTCCACCTAGAGAACATTATACGAATCTTTTGAAGAAGGGGATCTAAGTTAAGATTAAACAAATCTTTAACAAAAGCTGAAAAAAAAAAAAAAGATATCTTTTTGGTTTATCGTTAATACAGCGACTTATATCGGGATGCAGTTCTGGATCTCTATCTCCGCAGACCAAGATTTCTGTTTTCTTTTTATTAATCCGATATCCCCCCAAAGCCTCAAATTCTTCAAAGAGCTGAAAGACATAAACTTGTGATTTTAAATTGGATTTGATTAACAGCATGATATCGTCAGCGTAAAGCTTGATCTTAGCCATTGATGGGATGGGAGGGAGAATATCAGCACTATTCCGAATTGCAACTGCTAGGGGCTCAATAAAAAAAGCAAAAAGAACAGGTGATAATGGGCAACCTTGCCGCGTGCCCCGCTTAACTAAAACTGATCCTACCATTGCCGTATTTATAATAACATTAGCTTTTGCACCGGTATAGAGATTGCAAATTAAATTATGAATTTTATCCGGGATACCAAAATATTGCAAAATGATAAATAGTGTCTCCCAAACCACCAAACCAAAAGCGGTCGGCCCATGACGGAGCTACCGCGGTCGGCGCATGACGGAGCTCCATGCTTCCGTGTAGCACCTGGGATCCCGGCTCCCGGCTCCTCCCCCCACGAGGCTGATGGCTGCAGGTAGCTGGTGTTTCTGCTGCCTCCCACTTTCGCGCTGATTTGGCGTGTTTCTGCAGCGTCTCTGAGACATCCTCGGTATTTCTGAATCCTCTGGGCTACTCCGACCAGCGCCTGTTTTCCTTCTGTGATGTGTCACGGGCTTTTCGGAAAGTAGAGAGAATGACAAGAGGAGAACAAGGAGGAGAACAAGCCGCGCTGCGCTCCCTTCCATGGGGGGAGCCCCAGTTGAAGTTCGTGCCCTGACTCTGCTGGTTTTGCGCTTACACCCTACCGACGGACTTCGCAGTTTCTAATTCACCCGGATTCTAAATTTACAACATGCACCTGAATTTTCCCCCAAATTTCCTCACAGCAGCGGTAGCGGTGGGTGAGTTCATTCAACGGGTCGGGGGGTGGACATTACGAGGTGTTTTGAGTTATCCTCAAAAGAACAACAGAACAAAAGAATAACAGTTACATCACTGTTCGTTAAAAGGGAAAAAAACTGAGAGTGAGACAACGCAGCAAGCTTGTTCCCCAAGCTTTTTTGCCCCTTCCTGCTGCCTCGATTAAGTCTTCTGTTTTTCTGGTCACAGATCGTCTGTAGGGGTATCCTAATTATCTTTCAGCAGTAGCGCTGGGGGGTCTCTCTTGTTGTGAAGAGTAGCTTCATTTGTATTTGCTGGCTACCGACCTCACAGGCTTTGATGGTTCGGAATTTTTCAACATGGGGAAACGTCTCAACACACCGAAGGCAAAAGCTCTCCGCCTGCAAGCTAAGGAAGCGGAGAATGACACCAAACGGCTGGACAAAAGTTATAAAGACGAATGCAAGGAAGATGATTTCTCTGAAAGCTCAGATGAGGGGTCTCTTATTGAACAACTTAACCAAACGGACCCGGAAGAAGGGGCAGGGCAGGCGAATGTAGATTTGGAGGTCTCCCAGACTACTATAACTGCTCAATCCACTCAAGAAGGTTTAAATATAGAGAAGATTGCAGAGAAGCAGGTTAAGTCTCCGGCTCCAGTTAAGTCAGCTGCCCAGCTGAAGGGCCCAAAACCATTTCCTCTATTTGATAAAAAATCAACCTTGTTTCCCATCGGTAACGTTATTCAACCGGCTGCCTTTCCCGCAACAAGTACTTCTCCAGAGACACGTGCTGTGACCTTGTTCACAGGGAACTCAGGCCCAGCGTTCAATACTATTCCCACTGTCTCCACTCCCATCACGACTTTATATCAAGGGAAAAAAGTATCAGCATCTTCAGTTTAACAAGGAGATGATGAGGTGATTGTAGTTACGCCACAAAACGATATTCGATCTACGTTTCCTCCTGATCCATTTAGCCCCATCCTAGCCTTGAACACTGAGACTATGGGGGAAAACCAGATGTCTGTGAAAGACATGTTGAATCTAATTCTGGATGAGCTACGTGAGATGAAGAGGTTTCAAAAATCAGAACTGGCCTCAAACCACCAACGACTGGAAAAGATTGAAGACTTAGTTTCTACCTTTCCAGTTCGCCTCCAAGAAGCTGAGACCAGAATTTTGAACCTAGAGGATCAGATGATTGAGACTAAAAAAGTCGTTAAACTGATCTCCAAGACCACACGGACACTGGAAACGAAATTTGACGATTTGGAAAATTATAATCGCAGATCTAACCTTCGAATAGTGGGAGGCGCTAGGGGGCGCACAGCGGAATGGCTGCCTGACTGTGCAGCTCAGCCGGGCGGATCAAAATCGCGCCAAAAAACAGCGTTTAAACGGACTGCTTCAGAGAGTCGTGAACACCAGCCTGCATGGGAAAGTAGTGGCGTCTAGGAAATGTGGTCGGGTGTGGATTAAAAGGGCCAAAACTCTGAGGAAGCCAACAAACCCCAGCGGACGGACGGACGAGCGGTAAAATGGCGGCTGGTGCTCGGGCAGAGCCGGAATCACAGTGACGGCTCAGCGCGACCTGCGGACTCCGAGCAATCTCAAGAGCGGCTCCCGCGGACGGGTCCGTGACACACAGGCAAGTGACCGTCCCGCTCAGGGGGATCCTGCAGTGATTACCGGTGATGTACATATGCGGGGGAAGGCAGGGGATAGCGGACAATATGGCGGCACCAGGATCCGGCTGCTAATGTACATGCAAACTGCAGCGTCGCACCAGAGCTAGACTAGACGTAATCTAGCGGACCTGACACCCACCATATCGGTACCGCACACAGTGGGGGGGAAGCAGCCACTCAGCGGACGCAAGCCTTCTCACTCGGCGGCTCCATGCCATAACCAGACGCCACAGACAAAATGGCGGCGTCTAAAATACATTGCAGTGAATGAGCTGGCAGGCAGGGAAGCTAGATGTTACTGCGGTGTGCAAGGACTGCCAATAACGCTACCGCTAACATGACCCAACCGCAAAGCTATCTACAGCGTATTGAGAGCACAGGCGCATGCATGGTACACAGATGCTGCTGACGCAATTCGAAGAACTGTGACAGGCGGCGCACTGACGCTACACCGCGGCATGAAATATTCAGACACAGCAAAGATCCACATAAGGCGATCATGTGCATGGTGCTCCCCTAGGTAATTAACGCTGCCCCCAACTGCGATGAGGTGAGGACCGCAGACCTGTGGACTGCAGAACCGAGCGATGGAAGGCTGTAAATCTACGTAATATAAACGTTGGGCAGAAGACATGCGATTGTGGACCTAACGTACAATGTGCATGGAAAGGCGCGAAACAGTTAACGTAATGGGGCCGAACTGACCATAAGTGAAAACGCTAGAAGCCTGATCGAGCAGTGTGTTCTATGTACAGTGATCGTAACGGTGGAAAGAACAGTGGGCCACAGTTGCGCAGGATACCCCGTTTGGAAAACAAGAGGCTCAACGGCACGGAAGCGCAGGCGGCAAAGGGGTGTAAGCCCATCTGACCGTGGGAACCACTCAGAGCACTGGCCAACCGAGACCGGGGAAAGGTTCACTAGAAACTCCCCAGGGGGCCTGACACTCTGACTCTAGCACCCGCTTACAAGTGCAATAACCACACATCGTTGCAGAAGATTCAAGCTCGCACAACGTCACTATCAGCCACAACGCTACAGGGTAGTTCAAGATGGGGAAACCAGACAAACAACAACCCCCCCTCTCCTTCGAGACCCGTAAAACAACGAAGACCCAGTCGAAAAACACAGAGGGCGACCAAGGCGCTGAACCCCCAGAGGAAAATGTTATGGAGAGTATTCTCAAGGCCATTCAGGCGTCCAGGCAAGAAATAAACGGAAAATTGGACTTGCTAACGGGCAGAGTGGACAACCTAGCAACGAAACTAGACAAACAGGGGGAAAGGCTGGACACGGCTGAAAATAGACTTTCCTCGGTCGAAGATGAAGCGCATACAACAACGGTAAATGCAAGGGCATGGAGAAAGTACTGGAAGTGATCAAGGCCAAGTCGGAGGAGTTGGAAGCGAGATCGAGAAGGAACAACATTCGAATAGCAGGCCTGCCGGAATCTACAAACACGGGGCGTATGGAGCCTTATGTTGAACAACTGTGTAAAGACCTGTTTGGCGCCGAAAGTCTATCGTCTATATTTATAGTAGAGCGTGCACACAGATCCCTGGCCCCGACTCCAAAACCGGGCGCCACACCTCGACCAATAATAGCAAGAGTCCTGAACTACCGTGACAGGGATACAATACTACGGCTGGCTCGAGAGAAAGGTGAGATCCAACACCAAGGCAACAAACTAGAATTCTACCCGGACTTCACGGTGAATGTGCAACAGGCACGGAAGGAATTCGGCGAGGTCAAGACCAAACTACGTGAGTTGCAAATTCCATATGCCATGCTATACCCGGCACGCTTAAGAATTACCTGGGACGACAAACCTGTTTTCCTGGCAACGCCCAAAGTGGCGATGGAATTCATAAAAACTACTATTATGAAAGGTAGAAAAGGAAATCGCAGAGATAGACATACAGACTCGGACTGAAGGTAAGACTCTACATTACCAAATATTGTTCGGGGTGAATGTGCTCCCAGTACGGGAGATCTCGACCAAGAAAGTACGTAACCAAGAATATGCACCGCATGTGACTTTAAGTAGACACTCACTCTGCCGCTTGAAGGTGCACTGTTCAGAGACTTAAGGACAAGTACATGTATTGAAACCCCGTATTGTGCAAGTACAAAGGTCTTCTATTGATGTAGCAGCACACCCCACGTGAATGTTGAATGCGAACAAGGTAAACATGATATGCACTGTGCGCAACATGTAAAATACAATATTAAAGCTCGTAGGATGACACACAAGGCCCCGGTTGGGCTCCTCATCCGTTTATCCAATACTAGTTAATGCTGGTTTCGGATCAAGTAAAGACGCTGACACAATTTGAAGATGTAGTCTGTTTATGGTTTAATGATCTGCCCCCATCCCCCTATAGGGATGGAGGGATGCGCTCTCGGCGGACCTCTACTAGGGTGGTCCCCACACAGTTTGGATAATTAGAGAAGTTATGAGGGTAACATGGCTTCGGCAAAATTGGGATGCTGGAGTGGGTGGGAAGGGGTACAGTTGGGGTTTGTTGTTATTTCAAGTGCTACAGGTGCAATTACGTTACACTGCCGACTGTCATGTTGTGATGTATGATAATCGCGATGACTTTCCCACGTTAAAATGCTATGTGAATGTGCGTTATTCAAGGAGACATCTGTTCATTGTAGGACATGCAGCTCTGGACCTCGACTCAGTCAGCGCTATCTCTTCGGGTGCTGGGGATGAACTGTCTGGGGGTGGCAAAGGGGGGAGTTGGATGGAAGAACCTGTCGTAGTACAAAATGAAAGAATCGTGATACCATGGTGAATGCTCATGATTTGAATCTAATAACGTGGAATGTGAGGGGATTTACGAACCCTAAGAAAATTAGACAGGTCTTCGCTGCTCTTGATAGACACCACGTAGATATTGCACTGATCCAAGAAACACATATCGACCCTAAGGTGCACAGAGCTATTGGCACGCGATGGGCGGAATCCACATATGCAGCACATTACTCGTCATACTCTAGGGGGGTCATGATTCTGGTGAAAAAGGGGACCAATTACAAAATTACTCGTACTATTGTCGACACTAATGGGCGATACGTAATTGTGTCTGGAACCTTACGAGGTCAATATGTAACGATTGTAAACATTTATGGCCCGAATGTGGATGCGCCGGAGTTTTTTCAGGAGGTATGGGATCAAGTGCTCGAATTTAGTGACACCACGATGATATGGGGTGGTGATTTTAACATAGGGTTGTGTAACGACCTAGATAGGTCCACGTCTTCAATAGAACCTCACAGGAAAGCCAGGGAAAAGCTGAAGGATGTGATGGGGGAAATGGCACTGACTGACATCTGGAGGGCTCGTCATCCAACTGCACCCGGCGCAACACACGTAAATCTAGCACATGGGAGTTGGTCGAGAATAGATTACTGGCTAGGAACTGACAACACTGTAAGATGGACAACAGAAATTGCACCATTACCGCGCACACTGTCTGACCACAATCCAGTGGCGCTTACACTACGAATGCCCCATTACACCCCACCGCCATTTAGCTGGCGTTTCAATGCACAAGCACTGCTAGACCCAATATACCTCAAGACCATTACAACAGCCATTCAGGATTACTTCCAATCAAACAAGGAGTCAGTAGATTATCCCTGTATTGTATGGGAAGCGTTTAAAGCCACACTTAGAGGGGTATGCATCAGCACGACAGCAGGGATACTCAAAGACATCAGGGCACAGATCGCTAGACTGGAACAGGATATGGCGTCCCTAGAACAGGAATATGCCCGCACTGGGAATGGGGAACTACTGGGTGAACTGAAACTAAAAATCATAGAACATCAAAACCTCGCAGAAGATGAACTGAAATACATTACCAAGCGACCACTGGCCAGACAATTTGGTGAAGGGGGCAGACCGGGAAGGGTATTGGCGAGGAAAATATGTAAGGGGAAAGGCCCACAGACCATAACTCAAATTAGGGACAAGGGTGGGATACTGCACACACACCACGAAGGGATACTCCGAGGGTTCGTTGATAGCTATACTGACCTGTATACTTCACAACAACCTGCGACACCGCAGGAAACGCTTACATACTTACGAGATATAGCAATAGCGTGGCTGTCGGATAGTCAACGTGAGTATCTGGCACAACCTATAACGGTCGAAGAAGTTACCGCGATAATACACGCCCTCCCCAACGGCAAAGCACCGGGGCCCGACGGATTCACTTGCGAATTCTACAAAAAATTTGCTGACATACTTGCCCCCCATCTGGTTGAAATGTACGGCACGGCGTTTGACCAGCTGATACTACCCCCGACACTGAGGGAAGCGGTGATTATCACCCTTTTGAAACCAGGAAAGAACCCAGAGCTATGCGACTCGTACAGGCCTCTATCACTCCTGAATGTAGATTCCAAAATTTTAGCTAAACTCTTGGCGGAACGATTGCAGCCCTTGATGACGAACCTGATACTGCCTGACCAGGCGGGTTTCATCCCCACGAGAGCTACGTCACACAACACACGAACGCTGTTCGCGCTCTCCCACTATCTCACACCACAAACCAAAGCGGTAGCAGTCATGTTAGACGCCGCTAGGGCTTTCGATTCTATTGAATGGCCTTACATTAGTACAATACTGCAGAGAATGGGCTTTCCACCGCTATTAATAACTTGGATTGCACTACTCTACACGAAACCAGTAGCGAGAGTAAGAGTTAATGGGTACATATCTGAGCCTTTTGCCATAGCGAGGGGAACGAGACAGGGATGCCCCCTATCACCCCTGATTTTCGCATTGGCTTTGGAGCCGTTGGCATGTATAATTAGACAGACCCATAAACACTCTGCCCTGCAATTCCCAGAGAGACCACTGCATATCTCGTTATACGCAGACGACATGCTGCTATATATACGTGACCCGGAACAGAACCTCAGCCCGGTACTCCGTGAATATGTCAGATTTGGGCGTCACTCCGGGTTACAAATTAAATGGGAGAAATCGCTACTCATCCCACTCACCGACTCGACGGAGCAGTTTGTCCCGGGCTTCCCACTAGACTGGCAGACAGAACCGACCCGCTATCTAGGAGTCTGGTACAGTCGAGATCCGGAGGAGGTTATTAGGACAAATTATGGCAGAGTTTTTGCAGAAATAGAGGGGCACGTGGCCCGATGGATACAAATGCCCTTGTCCTTAGCCGATCGTATTGCGATCGTAAAAATGAATATTCTGCCCAAGTTCTTGTACCTGTTCAACAATATACCAATTACACCTCCTAAAATCGTCTTCACTAACATAAACACCTTAATCCTGAAACTAATATGGGCGGGTAAACAGGCTCGCATTGACCTACGTACCCTAACATTGCCTTACGAGAAAGGGGGATTTTGTGTGCCTGATTTCAAACTTTACTATCTATGTGCACAGGCACAATATGCATCGCATTGGTACCACCCCACACCATACCTAACGCATACTGCGGTTGAGGAAGGGGATGCAATGCCGATCCCATTGAATGCGATTGTGACACACAAGAGGCCTCCACTACACTCTAGGGATATAAACACGATAGATACAACAGCACGTGCATGGCGGATGCTAGGAAGAATGCCTCATAAGTTACCGCTCTATGCGCCAGCACTCCCACTCCATTTCCACCAGGAGGTGTCGGTAACAAATGAAAAAGTAGGCATGGACCTCCTGCGAAATGCTGGAATAGAAAAATTTGGGGATCTATATAATGAGGGAACCTTCAGCACAGCAGACAACTTGACATATATTAGCAATCCTACACCACTATTCCGATTCACACACTATAGACTGCAGAGAGCCATACAGGATCTATATCCAGACTACCCACAGGAACCATCGACCCTACACGCGTTACAATTTATAATAACGTCGTCCAACACGACACACCTGGTGTCAAGATTGTACAAGATAGCTCAAAGTGAAATACCACTTACATCCGAGAAAGCGATGAGTAGATGGAATGACGCCTTGCCAGAACCCTTACGAGAGAATGACTGGCTGGGTGCCTGCTCCTTGCTTAAGTTACTCACTCCGAATGGGAATTTGCGCATCACACATCTAAAATATTTACATCAAACATATCACACGCCAAAAAGATTGTTTAAGTATGGACTGCGTGACGATGCTAGATGTAAAAGATGCGGACAAGATGTGGCGGATTTTGTGCACCTTGCCTGGCATTGCCAGAAAATTCAGGAGTATTGGCAGGAGGTGACGCTTATGTTGGGCAAAATGATAGACACAGAGGTGGATTGTACAATGAGGGTATGTTTACTGGGCCTGCTATCAAATGTTAGGGCGGGAAAGAGAAAATTCTGCACGGTGGCTTTGTTGAATGCCAAGAGACAGGTATCAAAATGCTGGGAAGGGAGGAGAGTGCCAACTATCAAGTCATGGCTAGCAGACATGACGTACCGCAGGGACAAATTAGTCACTTATGAAGAGGAATTGCCAACTAGATCACGCCCAAAAGACTTTTGGTGTTACCTGTCTGATTACCTACTAACGAAAGATGGGGATGATGAGGCAGTGTGAGAGCAAAGGATAGACTGCATTGGCACGTGTTGTAAAATGTGATATGGGGATATGCAGCACATTAGACAACAGTAGCTATTAGTCTAATATATTACTCAGGGATAGCACACACAGGGTGGCGGTGGAGTGGGGAATTGCCCGAAGCACTTTAGGTTAACTGGTTATGTCTGTTCTGTTTTGGCCCTATGGATTTGGGGCACATTTCAAAAACACAGTTCATGTAACAACAAGATGAAGGGGAGACTAGATGGTACGAATTGTATTCAAGTACTATTTACCATGATGCCGCTGGACCCCCGGGTTAACAGCTAAATGGCTGTGTGTTACAAAATGTTGTGGTACTGCTACAGGCGGCCAGCCCCCGGGTTGTAGGCCACTAGCAGTTTAACATTGTATGGAAACTTTATGCCAATAAAGATTTTGTTGAACTTTAAAAAAAAAAAATAACCTTCGAATAGTGGGGGTTCCGGAAGGAATAGAGGGGTCCAACACAGTGCAATGGGTCACCTCTTTTTTGAAACAAAAAGTGATTCTTAAGTATGAGGGCGACTTAACAATTACTAGAGCACATCGTGTACCGGCCCAGCCCTTCCCAAATTCCACGCTTCCTCGCACAATTTTGTTAAATTTCACGGATGTTCGGATCAAATAGACTATTCTCTCCGCGGCTATCCAGTAAAGCCGATTTGCTGTTAATGAGACAGCGAAATGCCGAATCTTTTCTAACATGTCTGCGGCTGCTGCACGCAGAAGGAAGGAATTTGTTAAAATCTTACATTTATTCAAAGCCAAGGGGGCCCAAGCTATGATTGCTCAGCAGTCCAAGCTGAAAGTATTGGTTAAGGGCAGATTCTATATGCTGTCGGATATAGATGAAGCACAGGACCTGCTCAAGGAGATCACACATGGTCAAAAGAGTTAGAAATCGTTCGGCCGAATGTTTCTTTTGAGTTGATTATTGTTATTATGTTTATCTGTTTTTGAAAGCTGAGGGGGAGGTAATGGGCCCTGTAGAGACCTAGAAACAACTAGGTCTGTACTGGGAGCTCTCCCTTTGTCCCTAAGGTTTCAAATCATTTCGTCAATTTTATCAAAACTGTAGTCCTAATTTTTGTACACAAAAAATGATAGTGCAATTATTTTCCAGTACTGCTTAAAGTTTACTGATTCACTCCAAGTATTTCAATACAATGCAATGCAATGCAATGCAAGATTACTAAACATAATTTAATCTAAGCAAAAATAACTTGATGAGATACCTATACTCTGTATATGTACCAACAATTATCAGTTAGAACAAAAACGACATTTCCCAATGCATTTCGGGTCATCTGCGACCCTTCTTCAGGGGAGTATCACTTTTTATACAAATCAAATCCTTAGAATTCAAGATTTTCCTGGTAGTTCTGACTTCAGTTACCTTTCCGGGCACTAGAAGATAATGTTATAAAACATTGTTTGCAACTCTCTGTACATGATTTGATAATTAGGATTAACACTA
Source organism: Lissotriton helveticus (assembly GCF_964261635.1). Taxonomy (NCBI): domain Eukaryota; kingdom Metazoa; phylum Chordata; class Amphibia; order Caudata; family Salamandridae; genus Lissotriton; species Lissotriton helveticus. The sequence goes on from NC_136065.1 coordinate 532,976,904, forward strand.
TTATCCCAAAAATATTGTAAGTTAGTGTGTGAACTATAAAATAATATGTATAAGGAGACTGCTAAAAGCCAGCCGTGTGTGACCACCGAAACATAGAATTACGCCACCAACCAGGAGTGGTAATGAAGACTCGTGAATTATGAGAAAAAGAAGTAGAGAATAGTGCCTATGGATATGTCCATTATCCAGTATGACCCGTTGCACTCTGTGCCAAACAATCGCTAACTAGAACTTACCCTATCCATGTAACTCCAGTTCTGAACCGTGTCTGATTACCGGGGCTTGTACACACCCAATCTGAAAGTTAACGTTTACAAATACAATGTAGGCTAGGGTTGTGAAATCAACGCTACTGCTGTTTGAAGTTAACATTGCCACATGCTTACCCCTTTCTGAAATAGTACGTTCCGTCCTATATCACCCTTGCTGCTGCCGTGCTTCTTTATTTTTCCAAATACTTCCACTGGAACAGTACATAAAAAACTATTAAAAAGACGATTCTCCTGCTCTTCAACAGAAATACGCTAACTATGTATAACGCTAACATGAAGACGCTTACCTAGTGCACAATGGCGTGCTCCGAACTATGACCCGCTAATCACTACCGGCATCAACATCCGGTCCGTCATCAGTGTCTATTTATAATGAAGCGCTACCAGAGTCCGGGAGGTTTTTACAAATGGACCAAAGTAAACCATTATAAAGACCGTGACAAGGGTGGTGCCCTGTGTCCTATGTTGTAAGATAATGTCCAAAAAGTGACGCAGTGTTCAAAAATGGGGAAGTGGAAAAATATAAAAGAATAAAACGGAATGGTGTTTACAATACTTAGGAACTTAGTGTCAATCCTTTACAATGAGTTTCAAAAATACAAACAAAACTATAAATAGAGAGAAATCTGATCGAACAATCCCTGAACATGACTAAGAATGCCATACAGGTTATAGTACGTGTGTTGTTAAATTACATGGTAGCAGATTTAAGTGGTTCGCAAGGCATATACAATAATGAACTGAATCATTATAAGAAACATAACATTACGTAATAATAACTGAATCATTATAAGAAACATAACATTTCGTACTGATCATTGAGCCCACCCGGTGTCAAGGTGCCCAATCTCTTAATCCAGAACTTCTCCCTGCGGGATAATGCAATGTTATGGTTTGTGCCTGTGTGCTTCTCTACTACTTCTAGCACTGTAAATCTCAATTGTGGTATGGTGTGTGATGACTTCATCCAGTGAGTTGCTAAACTGGATGTGGAGGTTCTGTTACGTATTGTGCTCTTGTGTTCAATTATGCGAGTCTTTATTTTTCTGGAGGTTCTTCCCACGTAAGTTAGACCGCATGGGCAAAGGATCGCACAAATCACTCCTGTGGAATTGCAATCAGCACTGTGTTTAAGATTGATGTCTTTACCAGTATGAGGGTGCGGAAACACCTTACTCACGATGACGTTGTTGCATTGACCACAGTTGTGGCATTTTCTCATCCCTTTCAAGTTGGTTGCTTGGATTCTTCGTGGATTCTTGAGTATTTCTCTAATGTTTTTTGCGCGGGTGTGTGCTACAATGGGAAAATGCTTAAATAAGTTTGCAAAGTCAGGTTCGTTCGCTATCATTTCCCAGCGTTTTTTGAGAATTTGTTTGATCCTTTGTGATTGCGTAGAGTGTTTCATCACAAACACTATCCGTTCATTGGGAGATTTTTCTGTTTTCTGCAGAAGTCTTTTTCTGTCCATTGTATAGACTCTTTGTACTGAGTCTTCCAATATCTGCATCGGGTAGCCTCTTTCAGTATATCTTTCTACTTGTTCTTTAAATAAAGTGTTGCACTCAGTTTGGTCCGAGGATATCCTTTTAATTCTGATCAGCTGCGAGGTAGGTAGATGATTCTTCAAATTCTTTGGATGTGCGCTCGTATAGTGTAACGCGTTGTTGACATCCGTTGGTTTCCGGAAAACAGTAGTTGAGATTCCTTCTTGCGTTTTGCAAATCTCTATATCCAAAAATTGTATCTTTTGATCCTGTATGTTGTGGGTGAATTTGATCCTGGGGTTGCATTCATTAAGTTCTCTGATTCGGTCTTCCAACTCCTGTTTGCTGCCTCGCCAAATCACCAAAATGTCGTCTATGAAACGTAAGAATAACACTAAGTTCTCTGTCCACCTTGTGTCATTTAAAATGAATTGTTGTTCGAAATGCGCCATGAAGGTATTCGCGTAGGCTGGGCCCCCGAAAAGCCCATGGATGTACCTGTTTTCTGCAAAAAGAAATGAGATTGCCAAACAAAGTAACTATGATATAGTGAAAAATGTAGGAGCTCTAGTAGAAGAACGCTTAGTTGTTGGTCAAGATCAGATTGTAAGAGTCTCCATTCTGTAGCTTCTAAGCCTTCCATGTGTGCTATCGACGTGTAGAGTGCTACCACATCAATGGTGCACAACAAGGTGGTATCATCAATAGCATCATTCACTTCTGCTAATTTTATCAGGCAGTCGGTTGTGTCTTTCAAATAAGTGTCCCAAGCTTGTACCAATGGTTGCAAGTGGTGATCAATGAAACGTCCAATCGGCTCATGGATAGAACCGCATCCTGCCACGATGGGTCTAAATGGTGGATCACTCATGCTCTTGTGAATTTTAGGCAACATATATATATATGTGGCACTTGAGGTGTATTGGTTCTTAGATATTTGCCCGTGTTGATGTTGATGATTCCTGAGTTCTCAGCCTTGGAGATGATTTCATCTAACAATTTGATGAATTCTTGTGTTGGATCATGATCAAGTTGAATGTATGTATCACCATCGTGAACATGCTCGTTCATTTTGTGGTTGTAAAATGAGATGTCCATCATGACCAGAGAAGTCTTTTTCTGTCCATTGTATAGACTCTTTGTACTGAGTCTTCCAATATCTGCATCGGGTAGCCTCTTTCAGTATATCTTTCTACTTGTTCTTTAAATAAAGTGTCGCACTCAGTTTGGTCCGAGGATATCCTTTTAATTCTGATCAGCTGCGAGGTAGGTAGATGATTCTTCAAATTCTTTGGATGTGCGCTCGTATAGTGTAACGCGTTGTTGACATCCGTTGGTTTCCGGAAAACAGTAGTTGAGATTCCTTCTTGCGTTTTGCGAATCTCTATATCCAAAAATTGTATCTTTTGATCCTGTATGTTGTGGGTGAATTTGATCCTGGGGTTGCATTCATTAAGTTCTCTGATTCGGTCTTCCAACTCCTGTTTGCTGCCTCGCCAAATCACCAAAATGTCGTCTATGAAACGTAAGAATAACACTAAGTTCTCTGTCCACCTTGTGTCATTTAAAATGAATTGTTGTTCGAAATGCGCCATGAAGGTATTCGCGTAGGCTGGGCCCCCGAAAAGCCCATGGATGTACCTGTTTTCTGCAAAAAGAAATGAGATTGCCAAACAAAGTAACTATGATATAGTGAAAAATGTAGGAGCTCTAGTAGAAGAACGCTTAGTTGTTGGTCAAGATCAGATTGTAAGAGTCTCCATTCTGTAGCTTCTAAGCCTTCCATGTGTGCTATCGACGTGTAGAGTGCTACCACATCAATGGTGCACAACAAGGTGGTATCATCAATAGCATCATTCACTTCTGCTAATTTTATCAGGCAGTCGGTTGTGTCTTTCAAATAAGTGTCCCAAGCTTGTACCAATGGTTGCAAGTGGTGATCAATGAAACGTCCAATCGGCTCATGGATAGAACCGCATCCTGCCACGATGGGTCTAAATGGTGGATCACTCATGCTCTTGTGTATTTTAGGCAACATATATATATATGTGGCACTTGAGGTGTATTGGTTCTTAGATATTTGCCCGTGTTGATGTTGATGATTCCTGAGTTCTCAGCCTTGGAGATGATTTCTTCTAACAATTTGATGAATTCTTGTGTTGGATCATGATCAAGTTGAATGTATGTATCACCATCGTGAACATGCTCGTTCATTTTGTGGTTGTAAAATGAGATGTCCATCATGACCAGTGCACCATCTTTATCGGCTGGTTGGAATGTGATAGAGGTGTCCTGTCTCAAATCGTTTAATATTCGCTTTTCTTTTTTGGATAAGTTCTGATTTTTGGGTGTTACGTACCTGATGGCCTCCAGGGCTTTTTCTCACGAGAATTTCAAAATTGTCCAATATTTTATGTGAGATGGGAGGCATGAACTTGCTTTTAGGTTAGAATTTTTCTGGTGGTCTTCTAGTACCATTAATCGTTGTGGTAGAAAAAAACCACTTCAGTCGTAATTTCCGTAGGAATTTGAACAGGGCAATTTCTGTTTCTAATTCATTGGAAACATACGTTGGAACAAATGAGGTTCCCTTGTTTAAAACTCTTTCCTCGTCGCGTGTTAGCTCCCTGTTTGATATATTAACCACTAGGTTACTTTTTTCGTTACCACTCGTTGTGGTCGTCCGCTCTCTGGAGCTTTTTTTGTGGCCTTGTCCCCTGCGGGTCCGTCTGTTCTTATTTCTAGTATCAGGTCTGGTGGGCGGATTGAAGATGGGCCCTCTGCTAAAAAAGACGGTTTCAAGCTTCTGGATGGTCCAGCCGCGGTTTTTTCTAAAGAATCTGCAGTGACAAGAGTCGACGCCGGTGCTCTTTGTAGTGAAAGCTCTTCGTCCTGCACTACACTTTCCTCTGATGAAGTTTGCTTGGGGGGTTTACTTGTAAATCTTCTTTGTGCATAGGCTTCCGCCCATGTGTAAACCTCATCCAATTTAATAATCTATCGTATCTCTACGAAATTTACGGATCTTGCGGTCGTGTACCTCCTTAGCATGGGCGTCCAGTCTAGTATTGATATCCTCTAATATCTTTGTCCAATCTTCTTCTGGTATGTTCCTCGTTAGTTCTTGTTGGAGTTTATAGATGTCTTCTTTTAAGTCATTTAATATCTGTGAGAGTTCCTCAATGATCAAAAGGACGAGGTCCAACGAGCACTTGTTTAAAATTGCTTGCCACTTTGTCATAAACACCTTGTTAAATTTAAACAGCATCTGTTTTAACGCAATTCGTAGTCCTCTGGGTATTCTCTTGACTGTATGGTATTCGATCAGTGTCGTAGCGTGAAGGCGTTGGTTGACCTCTCTGCGCATAGTGTATTCAAGTTGTTTCAACATTTGTGTCGTAGTGCCTTTCGACGTACTGAACGTGCGTACTTGTTCGATCAATGAATAAATGGATGCTGCTTCATCTGTGCCATATACTTTTGTATCAGCCTGGTTAAGCGTGAGGTTTGCTATTTCCTTAAAGGAAGACATTCTCAATGATTATGTGGGTGCTGGTCTAGTGTATGGGCCGTGCTAAAACTGCAATGTAAGTGTCTAGCAATGTAAGTGGGGAGGTAATGGGTCAGGTGGGATAAGGCATCCTGAGAGGTAAGCGTTAAGGGGTGTAATAACAGGATACCCTAATGTTAGGGGGTAGGTTCCCGTGGCCAGCGTGGGGGAGGGGAGGTAGGCCACTGGTTGTAGGGGTGGGTGGCGTTGAGTTTATGGGTGGGGGGGGAAATGAATAGAAAAATGAAGTTCCGGGTGTCAGCTTGTTCAGTTTGTCTATGGATAAATCCCTGTCTATGTATAATATGCGAAAAGAGAGGGTTGAATGGACGGATAATGTCCAAATATGGTTTAATTTGGAATGTCTACTAGGGCGGGTCTGAAAATAATCTCTTTTAATGCAAACAGCTTAAATAATAAGAAAAAAAGGCTGGCAGTAGAAATTTGGATCAAGGCAGAAAACCCCTCTGTAATACTTTTACAGGCGACACATATTTCCTCTTCTAAGATCAAAGAATTCTTAATGTTTAAATCCTGGGCTTCCTATCGAGGTTTTTCCTCATTTACTGAATCACAGCGTGGGGTGGCGATATTCTTAAATAGGAACATACATGCTGAGATTATTCAATCAGAAGAGACTGGCTTAGGACGTTGGTGCTGGGTAACATGTAAAATAAAAAACAGACAGAGACCAATCACCTTTGTTAGTTTCTATGCACCGTTAGATGATAATTTCAAGGTGTATGAAGACCTGTTTCAATCCTTACTGATGGTGATAGGAGATATTGTTATAGGAGGTGTCTTTAATGTTATTATGAATTCCAAGTTAGATTCAACTACATAATCAACAGAAACAGGCTAGGCTTGTCCCCATATTGAAAAAAGCCGGTACCGATCAATTATTATTTAGCAACTATCGACCTATTTCACTCTTGCCCAAACCTGCCAAAATTCTAGAGAAGGTGGTACAGAAACAGTTGGCACTGTACCTTGAGTCAAACCAGCTGTTGCATGACTCTCAGTCCGGCTTTAGAACCGGCTACAGTACGGAGACAGCGCTGCTTGAAGTCTCAGATACCATCAGGGAATCAGTGGATAGGGGCGAGGAGGCCATGTTGGTCCTCCTCGACCTATCCGCTGCTTTCGACACTGTTTCCCATAAAAAACTTATCATCCGTTTACAACAGCTTGGGGTCGGTGGGACAGTTCTGGCTTGGATCACTTCTTTTCTGTCTAGCCGTTCTCAAAGGGTTACGTTGCACCCTTTTGAATCCGAGGACAAACCCCTCCTGTGCGGAGTGCCCCAGGGCTCTGCTTTAAGCCCTCTATTATTTAATGCCTATGTGGCTCCATTGGCCAAGGTAGTTGAGTCTTGGGGTGTCAGGGTGGTCTCCTATGCTGATGATACTCAGCTTATCTTTTCCTTTCGAGACCACTCTGACTCCCTCTTTTCCAACTTTAGAAACTGCCTTGGCAACATCTGCACATGGATGTCAGCCAACCATCTTGCCCTCAACACCAACAAAACGGAGGTCCTTTTTTTCAGCAAAAAATCTCCCCCCCCTGCAAACCTTTGGTGGCCTACCATCTTGAATCCCCCACCCACCCCTGCTCAAGCAGCTCGTAATCTAGGCTTCACTTTTGACAATTCTCTGTCTGGAAGTGCCCAAGTCAACAAAGTGGTAGGGGCCTGTTTCTCCAAATTACGTATGATCAGGAAAATCTTCCCCTTCCTCCCCCAATCTTCACGCAAAACTGTGGTCCAGGCACTTATTACCACCCACCTAGACTATGCTAATAGTCTATATGCAGGTGCCCCCCTTTACCTGATCGATCGTCTGCAAATAGTTCAAAACTCGGCAGCCCGGCTCATTGGTAATATTCCCGCCCGTACTTCAGTCAGAGCCTACCGAGAAGAGCTTCACTGGCTCCCTATTTCACGACGTATCGATTTTAAAATTCTGATCCTGGCATTTCGTGCTATTCATGGAATTGGCCCGTCCTATCTGAGAAAACGTCTCAAAATCTCTGCTTCAGTCAGGCATCTAAGATCTAACAGCCTTCGTTTACTGATGGTACCTAGATTCAGGCTTTCTCGGAGTGGCGGCAGATCTTTCACCGTCACTGCCGCCAAGCTCTGGAATAGCCTCCCACTTGATCTCAGGTCTTGCGAATCTGAGCCTGCCTTTCGTCGCAATCTCAAGACCTGGTTGTTCACTAAGTGTTAGGGCTTGGTATTATCAGACGATTGTACTCTCTTAGTCCCTTTGTGGGATATGTGTCTGGTTTATTCTTTAAGGGGATAATCATGTAATCTAGCGCCGGGACACCTCCGCCGGAGGTAGCTGTGCGCTCTACAAGCTTCAAATAAATAAAAAAATAAAAAATAATAATAATCGAGAAAGCAGCTTAAACCCAAAGTACTGAAAACTATTGTTAACTATAAAGTCACCCTCGATCTCTGCGACCCCTGGCGCACACAAAATCCATTTAAAAAGGAATATACTTGTTGGTCAGGGAGATATAAGTCTTCATCACAGATTTACTTTTTTCTCGCCTCTAGAAACTTGAACCTGTATCACCAAAGGACTTTGCATAATGGGTTTTCTGATCATGCCTTGCTCGTCATTGAATTTGTCTTAGGGGAAAATTTAAGAACTCTAAAACGCTGGGTGTTTAATAAAACATATTTGAATGATGAGACATGGGTCGTATCATTAAAATCTGAGATTAGAGAATTTCTCTCCCGCAATATTGATACTGCCCCACTTAACATCGTGTGGGATTCTTTAACCGCATGCGTGCGGGCGGAATTCCGCTCGTACGCTGAGATATGCGGAAGCGCATGTTACGTGAGGAGCTGGGCTCGTCATCAGCGTAGCAGGAGGCTACCTCATGACGAGCCCAGCTCGTCATCAGCGTCGAAGGGGTTAAAGGCTTTCATCCACGGTATAGTTATAGGGAAGGATGCTGCTGCTCTGACTGCTGCTAGGTCCATTATAAAAAAACTCACTGGAACAACATATCCAGGCTCTAAGCATCCTAAGGCAACAGAATCCCTCCCGCAGTGTCCAAGAACAATTAAACAAAGCCAAACGGGAATTTAGTGCACATTTATACGCCCAGAGTGAGAGCATCTTTCACAAACAATCTCAAAAAATATACGAAGAGAGTAACTTCACGGGGAAGTTTTTAGCTTGGCAGGTCAGAGAACAAGCCGCTTCAAATTTAATATGAGGTCTAAATTGTCCAGCAACACATTCGCATATAGTAGATTCGGTAGGGATAGGGAAGATAATGCTTACTCACTACAATAATATTTACAGTCAGCATCATAAAATAGATCAACAAAAGTTAAATGATTTTTTAGGAAAATACGCATTGCCTTGTCTTCCCCCAACCGAACAATTAGTAATGGCGAGTCCATTTTCTGTGGAAGAATTGGAGCTGGTTGTGAAAGATCTCCCAAACGGTAAGGCCTGTGGCCCAGACGGGCTACCTGCCGAGTTTTTTTAAAGTTTGTTTCAGTGCCTTTTCCGATTTTTGTTTTGCAATTACTTAATTGATGTTGGAAGGAAGTCCAATACCAGGATCTTTTCGAGAGGGCACGGTGGTTAGTTTTTTGAAGAAGGGGAAAGAAGCCAAAGATCCTCATTCATATCGTCTAATCACTCTATTAAACTCCGATTACAAAATAGCTACAAAATTATTGTCAACTCGCATTAATGAAATATCATCTAACTTGATACATCCTGATCAAAATGGATTCATTGCAGGTAGACAATTGATAACGAACACGCATTATTTGATTGAAGCCTTAGATTATTTTGAGACACAGGGGATTTCAGCATTAATTTTGTTATTAGATGTAATTTTTTGTTTTGATGTCATTTTTACAATAAAAATATTTCCTTTTTTTATAAATTGGTGTTGGAATTCAATTGTGTGTTGCGTCTTAATTTTTGACTGAATTTATGTTTTTAAAAGCTTTACATAAGTGTCTCTGAAGTTAAGCCTGCCAGCTCTCTGTCAAGCTAACAGGGGTTGAGCATGGAAATAATATTTTGAGACCTACTTTGAGCCCTAGACTGTGTTAGTGGCCTTATTATGTTTCCAAAAAAGGGGGAACCCAGGGCCTTTTAGTTCTAGGTCCAGCATACAGTCCTGTGACTGAAGTATACAACAAAGTGGCATGCAGTTCCCATTGTGAGTTGCAGGTAGTTATATATGTCTTGAAAGCACACATGTAGGTGTACAATCAGGGTGCAGGAGAAAGAGTTCCTCCTTTCAGAAAAAGACCCTCGCACACCCAGCCAGCTAGATGTCTTGCTTCATCATCGGGTCTGCTCCTTATTGGGTCGGCGCTGCAATACCTGATCGGTACTCGTGATGGGGCCTTCTTGGCGGAGATCTTTATTCCTTGTTGCCGTTGGGTGTAGTGCAAGTGAGGGCCCTTCGTTAGTGTAGGTGTACTGATGTGAAGGGATGTGAGATTAAAACAGGGAATAGTTGTCCACTCAAGACAATTGTAAGGAAATATGGCCAGTATCCTGATGAAAAATATAGAGGCGCGTACGCCTGCTCTAAGGTTGCGGGATAATACGCATGTGATTGGGGTAAACATGTTTCTTGCCTTTTAATCAATTTGATGGCAATTCCTCAGGACCAATGTGAGATCTACCTACACTTTCTGGTAGTGGTCCGAACTATGTGTAGAGAAGTTGTGACCACCCATGCAGCACCCTAGAAAGTGGTATCTGTAAATCTATGACATAGCCCTATTTGGGTCAAGTAGGCGTGGCAACATGTGCCGGCAGGGACTGACACTAAAGGTGTAGTGTCATACTGATGTCCACTGGATCAGCGGCTGTCCTACCCCTCACTCTGCCAGCCTGGGTGGCCTTATTGCCATACGGTAGATGCATATTTACCACGACTAATAAACCACTTTTCAACATTGTGCATGCATCCAAAGAGCAAATGTTTCTGCACTCTAGCAAATGTACAGCGGAAAGAGTCAAAGACTCTATCTTTGTTCAAGCTAAGCCACTGTAAACCACTGTTTTTTTTGTATGTATTTCATGACTCTTGGTTCCTTGTCAGAGTATCAGGGAGTATCAGAGTATCAGTACCTTGTTCTGTATTTTTGCTGTTGTTTAACAGCCAATTGTTCCATGAGAAACAGATTCTCTCATCGAAATGTAACTTAGAATCTATGATTTCTTGGTTGTCCTCATAAAAGGTGGCAAGATCCTAAGAAACTGATCTAGGAGTCATGACTCTCATTCACCACTTTCCCATTATGTGTAATGAATTTAAGGACTAAAAGAATCCCTCTTATAGCTGCTTAATAAATGCATGGGTTATTTATCTTATATAATTGCCCTATCAAATGCCACTATTCTGAAAAATCTATCTGCCACACAGGTCTGGAAAACATTTCCTGCTAATTTTGGCATTAAGAACAAGCTCCATACGTTCTTCCATAGCAGTCGATAATGGGACAGAAATCCTTGATAAGCCTGATAGACTCATTGACAAAAATGACTGTGATAGTGCAAAGTACACAGGCTAGCTACCTTCATCACACTGGCATTTTTTATGATAATCTAACTATTAAACAGGATGAGTGTTAATTGATACTTCCATGTTGCATGCTTCGCCACTTAATTTGTGTATCAAAGAAGGTGAAGAGATTGTACAAAACAATCTGAATAACTGTCATTTTATTCATAATATAAGTTCATGATTATTTTGAGAAGAGGTAAACCACTCTAGAAAATATTGTAATCACCCATGTGAAGCTGCAACAATCAGAATGCACAATTTAAAACTCAAAAAACCATAGTAAACAAACTGACAGTTTAGTATATCATTTGAATTAGTATTCAGTTTGGTGAACAGTACGTTCCTCATCAGAATTCAGTCCAAGTGGGCTCAGAATGCCTAAATCTAAGATTCAAAGCGATACCAAAGGGGATGATGGACGGAGCGCTTGAGCAAATCAAACACTTACCCCCAGTCCAACACCCCAATTCAGACATGGCCATATGCAAATCAGTCTGGCCCTGTGCCTCATGGGAACAGTCCAGCCCGAACTGCCAAACCATGTCCTCCCTGGACTGGAAACAAGCATCCTGGGACCGGTTTCTGGCTGATCAGCCGTCATCAGCCAGGCTAGCTTGAATTCAGTGGCAAAGTGAGCAAGGGACTCACGTCTGGGCATACCCTGCCAAATTAGGGCGAACAAAGCGATACCAAAGGGGATGATGGCCGGAGCGCTTGAGCAAATCAAACACTCACCCCCAATCTAATGATATGGATTTAATCCATCATCATTCTTTAGCTCACTCCACCACCCCAGTTCAGACATGGCCATATGCAAATCAGTCTGGCCCTGTGCCTCATGGGAACAGTCCAGCCCGAACTGCCAAACCATGTCTTCTCTGGACCGGAAATAAGCATCCTGGGACCGGGTTCTGGCTAATCAGACGTCATCAGCCAGGCTAGCTTGAATCCAGTGGCAAAGTGAGCAAGGGACACACGTCTGGGCATACCCTGCCAACTTAGGGCGAACAAAGCGATACCAAAGGGGATGATGAACGGAGCGTTTGAGCAAATCAAACACTCACGTATGACATTGTTCTGCATTCTGTCCATCAACTGTTGTTTTTGCATAAATCTAAGTTACAGCATTGTTCAAGATTTCCTAGCCTCATAGCACTATAACCACCTGATGGGTCCTGTCCATTGAATTAAAAGCAACATAGTTTAGCAATTGACTGTAGTTATTACAGATTTATTGCAAATGCCTGGCTGCTGGATATGTGAAGTCTTTTTTTTTCACTCGTTGCTGTTCTTGGAAGTGTTTTTCTACATGGAAGCTAGTGCCTCCTATATAGAATTTGTTGTTTAGACATTGTAAAATATATGCCATTTATGAAGTGTTGTGTGTTGTACATTTCCAGATCTGTTTTATTCCTTATAATTAGAACTTACAATTTCTTTCACATCATTACCTTCTTTTAAATGTCTTGCATTTCCTGCACTTATAGAAGCTATATTTCTTTCAACATCAGAATTGGAAGTTTTGTCCTTTAGATAGCCACTAATGGCCTCATTACAATGTTAGGCGGACTTGCGTCTGCCCGACAACAATTTGGTTTTGGAACCGACCGACCGTAGGTCGGCGGTACCGACCACCAAATTAAAATGCACCACACATGGTGCGGTTGCAAACTCCCATTTCTCTATGGGAGCTTGTGCTGTGGACAGTTTCCCTCTGCAGAACAAGCTCCCATAGAGAAATGGGAGTCTGTGTAAATACCTGCACCGCATAGGCGGCACCTCATGGGGCCTGCCACGTGGTTCAGGAATTTACAAGGGGGGCAACAGGCCCCCAACCGAGGCTCCAAATGCAAGGGGCCCTGCAAGGGGCCCACAAAGTTGCTTCTGACAGGCTTTTCATGTTGGAAAGTCCGATACGAAAAGCCTGTGGGAAACTGACATCGTAATCCTGATGGGGGAAACACTATCCTTAAAGGATTACATGCCGGTTCCGACTGGCTGACCGGCTCCTCGAGCCCGTCAGAAGACAGCTGGAATGACCATCTGGTTTGACTTCCGACTGCCTACATTACATTGTTATTAGGGGGTTGGAATTCCAACCTTGGATGTCGGTCTATATTTTAGAAAACATGACCTATTAAATGTTATCAAGGGTTTTGCATTTATCCCTCCACTTAGGCAACTTTCAGTTTGAAGAATTTGCCCAATCTGGCAGAAAACACCCCTCACTGTGTCTTCTTCATTTATGTATGTTATAATAAAGCTATATATTTCCTCTGGGGTTTCAATTTTTTGCATAAGCAAATCTTCCCTTCTCTCTTAATGCATTTTATGAATAGTCTTTGTAAGATGATATTTTTGGTATTCTCTTTCTCTAAATTTCTCTACAATGTTTGGCATTCCTCTTAAAAGTTTAATCACTGGCATAATTGCTGTGATCTCTCTGGAGTCCCCCTTAGGGTCACTCCACTTAAGTTGTTTTGAATGGTGGCTTGAATCATGTAGGGGGCTTCTCATTGCAGTAAATTAACCTCTTCGGTGCTCATGACGAGCTCAGCTCGTCATGAGGCACGGTGCTCCGGTGCTCATGACGAGCTCAGCTCGTCATGAGCCGTGGTACGCTCGCATGCGGGGATCATTCCCCTGCAGTGCTGAGCGTTCCACGGAAACGGGTGTGGTCATGATGAGCTCAGCTCGTCATGAGCACACGAGCACTGTGCCTCATGACAAGCTGAGCTCGTCATGAGCTCGTCATGAGCACCGGGTGCTGTGCGCACCCCCCAGCACAGCGGGGGGATTACCCTCGCACGGAAGGGGTTAAAGAAGCAATTATTCAGCAATTACCCATCTCTGCCCTTTTAAGACAATGCCTTTCTTTGCATGATCACCAGCATAATTTGGACTCATGCTGTTGGTTTTCAAACTCTGTACACTCAGACCGTGTGAACCAGGCCCCAGTGCATGTGCTCTAACCCGTAAAACGTGTTGAATTGATTTAAATCCCTGATTGTTGTATTTAGCTTACTGATAAGTCCCTAGTATATGGTACCCCATATGCCCAGGGCCTGTAAGTTAGATGGCACTAGTGGACTGCAGCACGTATTGTGCGACCGGGAATATGACATGTACAGAATGACCCCAGCTGAGCAGTTTGTAAACTGGTATTTTGACTTGTTGATATCCCCCCTTTTCAAGGCCACTACCGTCATTTTAAACAATAGCATGTTAACCCTAAAGTAGGCCTTACAAGGCCCAAGACAGGGTGCTTAGTATTTAGATGTCAAGCATATGCCTTTCTTCTTTCCACATGTCCTTGCAGTGAAAAAGGTCCCAAATCAAATTTTCACTGTAGTATGGCTGGCTGCGCCATAGAAAAACAAGAGATGACCCCGCACCAAAGTACTTATGTATATAATATATATATCAATGTTCTAGTACAATAAATCTCAAAAACAGCACAATGCAATAGTGGATGACTTCCCAAAGATAAGCAATTTCAGAAACGTGATTGGAGGTTTATATCATTCTTTATTATTCGAAATTCGTTAAAACATTACAGAATTGCTTGCCACCAACGCGTTTCATCCCTCTTGGGACTTCCTCACAGCTTAATTGTAATATTCTGACAAATGTTCACGTCAACCTTCAAAAAGTACCTGTACTGATGGAATCGTATATTATTCAAAAAGTATCACGCCCGTCGGATAGTAACTCCAATCTATTAGACACAGGGAATGTCCCTCCCGATCCAATTTATCTTATACTCGACCTCTGACCATGGTATGGTCCATTCGTAAGGTTCCAGTCGTATGTTGTCCCCCGAAATCGCACCAGTCCTCTGGTTGTACAAACACCGGATTGCCTTATTAAACTTTATAAAGCTAACTTCAGATGGCACTAGCTAGAAAAATACTTCAAACACTCATGCTCATAGTTAAAAAAAATCATCTTAACGCCAAAGTCATTTTCAGAACTTGTGAGTTTACAAAGTCAATATTTTTCCGCCTAAGGCATCTGGCAGCCTTTTCAGAGTTGATCCCCAACTATCCTCTCGCTGCCTGTTGCCCCCCTGCAAAATAGCCTGAATGGCTCCCAGGAAAGGAAACAAAAAGGCTTTGGGTTGGAGGTGGTGTGACCTCCTCTTTACGGGATGGCCTGGGGATGTCCAGCCAAGTGCACAAGCTTCAAAAGGACACCTCCTGTCATAGGCAGATGTAACTCACACCTAACGCTGTTCCGTCTATTGTCCAGTTAGTCAGGATGGTACCAATTCTAGTGGGGGGGGAAACCTGTTTCAAAACTTGTTTGCAAGAGGAGTTTCTCATTTCCCTAGTCATACCTCAGGGGGGTGCCTAGAGCTCTGCCCAGGGGAGCAAAGGGTCTGGCATGTTGAATTTTAGTAAAGCTGTACACTGTGTGATTTTTTAGTGCCAACCCCATCAGGAAAATATGTTAAAGTGGGTATAGACAGCCCTGTTAACTTAGCCCTACTGGTCAAGGAATCTCTCCCACCCACAAGCTAGCATCAGGCCTAAATATGGCCCCCCTAGATAGTTTGCTCAGAACACATATGGACCTGTGGAACACAGAAGAGGGACTACACCTGCAATTGAAGCTGTGGTGATGGACCCCAAGGTGTGGGCCTGCTCCCACTTGCACTCAGGACTGTTAAGTGGACTGCAAAGTTTAGAAGGTTGTCCTCTTATTAATCCACAGGGACACAAAATTTGCAAGAAACCCATCTTCCTGAAGAGACCTAGCTGACCAGTTGCAACTGGACTTGCCCTGGGCCTTGCCGATGGCTCCTCCTGATCCGTAAGTGGTGTATCGATGGCCCTGGGTCCACAAAGCGTACTTTTCTGCCTATCCATAAAAGCTGAGACATGGAAAGGTATTCAAGGATTTTTGCCTTGAGAACCGGCAGAAAACTGGGACCAACCTGTCAAGTCAACACAACGAAAGTGCATTGATTGTGGGCCAAATATTGCAGATAAATGTTGGCAGCAGCACAGAAGAGTGTCTGCGGCTGTCCGGAGCTAAGGGCTAGGGTGGAGGCGTGGCAGCCAAAATCCTTAGGGATCTGAAGTTCGCCACTCTATCTTGGACATCACATTTGTTGCCATTTTTGTAATTAAACGTGATTTCACTCTTACCCCTCTGATTTGTGTGCTGATGTATAGACCTCTACATCATGTCTTATTTTCCTCATTCCCTGTCAGAACAAGTTTCCCATCTGGTGATCGACCATGCTAAAATCTTGTAAATTGAGGATTTTAACTGTTGGGTTAAACTGCCGGGTGGCCTAGGATCTTTGGAACTGACTGAACTATTAAATAGGTTACATTTTTCAACAGCATGTGATGTCCCCATCTTAGATACAAGGGCCTGCCTCGACCAAGTTTGGACCACTAATCTCACTGTAACCTATCTAGTGGTTACTCCATGTGTCTGGTCTGATCACTTTTAATGACATTTTATTCAAGCAACTTGGTTTTTTCTAAAGTCTCAACCAGCAAGGTTATATTGGCTAAGAACTGGACTCATATCAATATCAGTGTCTTTTGTAATACCTTAGCTTTGACACTTCCTACTAAACATTCTAATATAAACTTAAATTAGGAAAGCACTACTGCATGATTAGCAGATGCCAGCAACATTCATGCTCCTCTTAGGAAAGTTAGGCTGGCTAAGCACAATGATGCTCAGAAATGGTTTTCAGATTAACTTAAACTTGCATAGCTGGCTCTATACCGAACTGAACGTAATTGGAAAAGAATTACTCTCCAGACAACAGGCATATCTATAAGGTTCAACTTAAGCAATAAAAAAATTCCATTTTACATGCCAAGGCTACTTATTTTTCTGGAAAGATTTTAAATTCAACAAAGAAATCTAAAGACAAATTTGTATTTGTTTCTGAATTATTGAATCCTGACAGAGTGGCAGTAAAAATACCCCCTACTCAATCTTTTTGTGATGTATTTGATTTTTTTTTATTGATAAAATGATTGCCATTAAAGGTAGCATCCCTTTAAGCTCCCCTTCTGGGAACCAACCTGGTATGGCTAGTAATCCCTATTTTATGCATGAATTACCCATTATTAGTAAGAAACTCTCCTTTAACTAATTCCAACTTTTGGTCCGTTGAAATGGGCATGTCCCCCCAGCACACAACCTCAGCAAAGAGCATAGGAGTTCTTATAGATAACAGTCTTTCTATGAAACCTCAGGTGGGGTCCATAGTCTCCTCATGCTTCTTCCAGCGTTGGAAGAATTGAAACATTTAAAAGATTCTTTACCTTTGAAGCCATGCCCAGGTTGTTCTCATAGTAGTCATCTATCAAATTGACTTTGCAGATTAGCTCTATTTTGATGTCCCCGAATATCTGATAAAGAGATTACAGTTAGTACAAAATCAGGCAGCTAAATTGATTTGCTGACAGCCGAGTAAGTGTCATATTTCACCATTGATGAAGAAACTTCAATGTTACCAGTGACACTGTGTTCTGCTTTTAAAATTGGATGTACTATTTTTAAAAGTCTGCATGGCACATGTCCTGAGTTTGTCTCTTCACGCATTAACAGGTACACTCCTACTAGGAATCTGAGGTCCCCCCACCTCAACCTTCTGGTCATTCCCCCTTTTAAGAAGAAGAAGCAATAAGGTGTTTTGGCCCCTTGAACTTCCTCCCATCTCATATCAGATCAACATCCTGTAATCCTAGATTTAGACGACTCTTGAAAACTTGGTTGTTCATACAAGCATATAATTGAGTTTACGAGTTGCAAGTCATTTTGCTGTAACCAGCACCAAAAAACACGGTTTGTGTATGTGCACTTTATAAATATTTTTAACATAACATGTAACATAACATCAACACATCTCGCTATGTCTAGACGTGATGTGACTGCATGCTTCTATTCCTTTCTCATGTGGAATGTTTTAGATGAAGTCAGGTAACATTTATAGCCAACATCATGAATTATTCTTATCATGGGGGTCCCCTCAATTATAGTTAGAAAGTCATCCGTCTCCCATATATAAGAGGATAGTGCTTGAACAAATGTGAATAAAAATGATCAATTTATTGTGATTAGGCCTTAAAAAGGCTACCTATTGAGAACACTATTAGGTTTCCTGGAGGTATTGTTATCTTTTTGTGAATTTTTGGCAAGAAATAGATTGTCAAAACCAGAACTCTTCAGTTTCACTCAATCACCTAAGATTCCATACACTTCCATTTCTCCAACCTCATATGGTTTTCCCTGACTATGTTTTCGTACTCTTACCTTCCTATAATGCCACAACACTCTTTGTTGTCTAGTTGTCTCGCCGTCTCAGCAATATACACTTTATTATCCTTAATAGCAATATTTCCACGTTTAGCTTACGATTTTACACAATTGTTTTATCTTCTCTCAATTATGCCTCCTATCTTCTTCTAATAACAATAATATTTAGGTGAGTGTTTTAACCTCTTCATGGTTACTGCATTCTGAAATATGTCTATGGCGTCTGGTACCATATTGCGTAAAGCATGGATGTTGATCACAACCCACAGTAAACACTCAAATCAAGAGCAATATCCATCTCTTTCACAAACTGTTTACATTATAAAGTTAACCCTTCATCCAGTTTATCAAAGAGTGTACAGCTATTTAATATCGTCAATTTGTAATGATGTAGTTGTTATATGTGTGACCATGTTGGTATAACTTGTTCCTGGCTTTAGAGTTTAGCTATTTCAAGCTTTCTTTATAACAGTGTCTACTCTTTTTCCAGTATAAACATAATTACCAATCCTATAGATGTTCCTCCTCGGATGTCAATGTATGGGATGATACATTTATAACTCTCTCTGGAATGAACTTCAAAGTTGTGCTCCTCTGGTAGCGCTCTTTGGATATGCTCTTTGGATATGCTCTTTGGATATTCATGTCTTTGTTGTTTGTCGTTTTTTCCACACCCTCAGTGTTGACTCTTCTTAACCCCTTCTCACCGGTGCGAATTCCGCCACGGTGCGGGGTTAGGGGGTGGGCGTGGTGCTGCGGTGCTCATGACGGCTCCCGGCTGTCATAAATGTCAGTGGGCGTGTGCTCATGACAGCCGGGAGCCATCCAAGCTCCGCCCACTGATTAATCCTCCCGCACAGGCGGGGAATTAGCGTGTGGGAGGAGCGGCAACGTTCGAAGGGCTCCCAGCCGTCATGAGCACAAGCCTACCATGACTCATGACGGCCGAGAGCCGTCATGAGCACCGAAAAGGTTAAATTTCTTGGTTTCGACCTGTTCCATTTTTTTTATTGCTGTATTTCTTCTAAGGGCAATACTTGTCTAAAAACGCTTTCAATTACCCCTTCCATAAGGGCTTACTAGAATCCTCTGGGTCAACGTATGAAGCACGTGTACTTTGTTCCAAATGCTGGAAGTTGATGCAGTGCCCAGTCTTTGTCGATTGGAATACTTAGAATTCTCTTTCCTCAGATTATCAACCCTCCTCCTGAAGGTAAAAATACTTGTTGGTAATTGTTCTTGTCCTGGCGTAAATGTCACTTCTTTTTCTTGTTAGTAGGCTAATCTGTAATTAAGTTTTAAAGTATTTAAGTTTTGTCTGATCTTCCTCTTTCGATAAGTCAGCAATATATCCCTTATTTTCCCCTAAAAGCGTTTCTCTCAATGTCAATGAATGAGAGTTGTCATTCAATGAAAAGAGCAGCCATTGCTACTTTCTACCCATTCATCTATCAGTACATAGTGAGGACTCTTCATAACTTGGGAATCCCTCAGACCTCCAAATATTGTTCCAGAAATGCCATCTCCCAACATTTATTTATTTCTTTTTTGTACAGCCTCTCCAATTTATCAACATGTTATTTTAAGCAGATGGTTCTTATGGCTATCACAATCACTTCCATGACGGCGGTTCCTAAATGATAATGAAACACCAAAGACAATTGCTGCTGCTGGTTTGCATTCGTCCTCTTCCTCCTTTGCCATTCTTCTCTACTTGCAGATAATAAAAAATTGAGCTTAGCATCTTGATCGAAATTGTAACTCCAGAGGAGCTCAACTAACTTGTTAGTGATGTGTTCAATTCTGCCACAATGCGAAAGGTTCAAATGTGTTCACCGCTTAGGTCTTACTTTCCGAAGGATCATTAACTTGGGTGCAGGTCCTGCAACTGGTATCCCACGGTCACCAGTACTCAGATTGCAATTACTCTATTCAGTCTTGGCATATCTTTTTCAAGTAAAGAGGTTTACAGGTAGAAGTGAACACAAGCCAAACTAAGGGCTCTATTACGATGTCCGCCCGCCACTGCAACGGCTAAAGGGACCACCCGCCATAGGTGCGGTAGACCCGCTGTATGCATTATGATGCCTCCGCCACACTGGCGGGCGCATCCCGCATTCCTAACATTGCGGCGGGCGGTGCTGTAAGCAGCATCGGCCGCAATGTCAGAAATGCATGTTGTGTATATGCATGCACAACGTGACAGGCACCGCCCGGTGCCTGCCACCTTGAGCATGCAAATGCAGGGGGGTACCATAGGTACCCCCATATGCACCCCCCACCCCATCAACAACCTAGGGGCCTGCAACGGGCCCCAAAAGCAAAGACTGCATGCCTTTCCAGGGCAGCAATGCCGCCATGGAAAGGTTGATCTCCGCCAACATCCTAATATGGATGGTGGTGTCTTGCAGACGCCGTCACCATATTAAACATGTTTTCCGCCCGGTCGACCAGCGGAAAAGCGGCGAACGGTCTTTCCATCCGCCACGGATCCCCCAGCCATCCTAATATGCCGGGGGTCTTTCTGGTGTGGATGGCAAGTGGTTCGCCCAGCGGGGGCGAACCGCCCATCATCCTTATGGGCCCCTTTGTTCTGCACGTATATATTTCATATCGTTGGCCCAATGTCTCCATCAATAGGATATTTCTCAGCCCCTTCTCCTCTACTCTTGAAACTTGATATTCTTTAGTGGATGGCACTGTCACTTATCTTGTGGAAATCATTTGTAGGGCATACAAGGACGCCTGTGACTGTTAGGATGCCACCAAGATGAGTCTGGTTCTCAGGGATGGCCGGGCTTCTGCTTAGTGTACAAAGTTGATCTGTCTTCCAAAAAGGAAAATGCTAGAACTCCTTGCAGGAATTAGTTGGTCAGGGCCATGTATCAAGTTGTAATATGGCTCAGAAAGTCAGTTAGCTGCGCTGTGTTACAGGGAATAGGCAGGAATGGGTCATGTGTATATCTGTGATGCAGAATGCAGCACCCATAAAATGAGGAAAAACTAGGAGAAATGAAGATATTTCTCCTTATTACGCCTCCCCTGGAAAGGCATAGCATGTTGGCAAATTCCCAGTTCTGGGCACACAGAAGGATGCAAAGTTCCCCGGGGAGAGTACAACAGTGTGGAGAAGGAGAAGAAGTGCAGAGTCAGGGAACTAGAGAGGTTCCCTTATCGGAACTAGAGAGCCTCACACACCCAGAGCGCTAGGTGTAAAACACCCTGACTGTAGGATGTCCAGCTTCATCATCGGCTCACTGCTCCTCGTCAGACCGGCGCTGCAATGTCTGACGGAATGCCAGGAGGCACTCTTTTGGCGGAGTTCTTTTGTTCCTTGCCGATGGTGTGTGTGAGTGAGAACAAGAAGTGTAGTCGGTGAAAAGTGAGTGAATGTTAAAAAGGGTAATTAGCTCTAATTAGGCGACCCTAAGGGAGAGTAACACAGGCCTCGCAGCACCCTGACCAGGTGCTGCAAGCGTGAGGGGTAGGTGTCGCCGCCGTCCCAGCGTCTACGCTCAGGTACTCTTACCAGACAGCGCTGGCCTCACGGGAGCATGCTGCGAGGCCTGTGTTACTCTCCCTTAGGGTCGCCTAATTAGAGCAGGACCCCTGGCCCGCTTTGTACCCGACCCAGTGAGGTTGTATTTGCATTTGCTTTTTACTTTTTGAATGAGCAGTGTATCACCGTTTTCCTGTGTAGTACCTTGTTAAGGTCCTGACGAATCGCCGATTGGCGAGAAACATGTTGACCACAATAGGGGGTTGAGTTAGTTTTCTGCATACCCTACAGTCTCTAGCTCCCCTCTCACCCCTTTTAATCAGGGAATCAGCCACGCCAATAAAATACATTGTGGATTGCTTACCCTTTTTAACATTCACTCACTTTTCACCGACTACACTTCTTGTTCTCACTCACACACACCATCGGCAAGGAACAAAAGAACTCCGCCAAAAGAGTGCCTCCTGGCATTCCGTCAGACATTGCAGCGCCGGTCTGACAAGGAGCAGTGAGCCGATGATGAAGCTGGACATCCTACAGTCAGGGTGTTTTACACCTAGCGCTCTGGGTGTGTGAGGCTCTCTAGTTCCGATAAGGGAACCTCTCTAGTTCCCTGACTCTGCACTTCTTCTCCTTCTCCACACTGTTGTACTCTCCCCGGGGAACTTTGTATCCTTCTGTGTGCTCTATACTTGGACATGTACACTGGACCCCATTAAATATCGTCCTATCCCCGTTCCTCTTGTTGTTTCAAATTCCCAGTTCCACCAATAGATTTGGAAATGCATCAAAATCCATGGGATTTACATGGGAACACCCACACACCACCCATGGAACGCCTTCCTGGGGCAGAGTAACACCATGTAGCAATTTGTGTTGTGTTGCTTTACTCTGGAATTAACAAGTCACTCAGGTCCACGCAAGGGGGCCTTGAGTGGCTTGATAAATCGTATCTTAGGGGTTACATCACTTTTGCACGTTTGTACACAACACAACACATTCCTGTTCTTGAAGCAGAGCCTTTATGAAGAGAATGATATATAAGCACAAATGGTATTAATGGTTACTTAAAGACAAACAAACATGAGAATGGTGAAAAGACTACTACTTTGATCCACCAAAAAGTAGCGAAAGATTGACTACATTTCAATTAAGTTTAAAGTCAAAAAGATATGTTGTTTTTTGCTAGGGACACAAACGCTTATTATCAACTCTATAGTGTCTCTCATTCATTTGATATTGACTATGGCATCGTACAGTAAGCTCAAGCTCCAAATTATATTCTCATAGGTCGTTCACATCATGACCTGATTGTTGCAACATTTAATTACAAGTTTTATCACAATTATAAAGCATGAATAAAGCAAATATTGTGTTGGGGGCTTGCGACTTTTTGCAAGCATTGCATTTTTGCCGACTGATAAGCAAATCAGGCTCTACCAGTTTTACTTTTGCATGCGTTTTAAAGTAATGGACTAATGTTGACTGCAAAATGTCAGGAAAATTCATCATGGATGAAATCCGAATAAAAATGTTTATGTTGTTGTGAAAAATGAATGACTAGCTTAAGTTTCTACACAGAAATGTTCTGGTCAAAACTGAATGCTTCCTGATGATTCGGTTTTGTGAAGTAAAGACACCCCAGAGGGGTATACGGTGTGCAGTTGTTATTTTCTTGACCAGCCTAGCAAAGGCTTTGTAACATTTCTTTAATTTCGATCGTGTCTCTTTGCTAAACGAGAGAGACACACCAGTATTTTTAGTGGTGCAATTCACATTAGCAAACTGTATTTTCCTGAGTTTATGTAACACGATTGCACCACATTTTTAGCAAAGTCTCTTGGTAACTTTTCTTAAAGGTTGGGTAATTGAGCTTCTTATGCATGGTGAGTGTTGATTTTACGTTTCATAATGTTTTTTTGAGAGTTGGTGTCAACCGAACACGTATCTTTTCAAATAAGGCTCCACTCCCCTTGTTGAGTCAGTGTTTAAGCTGATTTCTATGTGTTTAACCTTGTCTGCAACAGCAAAACATGCAAAAATGCAATGGAAAAATGCAAATTAGAATGACACTTGCTAGGATTTACTAAGACCTTCCGCCATTCACTTTTGTTTTCCTCAGTTATTCCTCTAAATCAAAATGGCGTGTCTTTTGATATTAAGAAAGTATTGCAGGAAATGTATGGTTTTCTTTCTGTCCTCTTATTTCTATCGACCTATATTTAAATGATTAAAAGATAATGATATCTGATTGAACGACCCATATTTCGTATCATCCAAACATAAAAACATTGCTTGGCTATATTTTAAGCAGTACTGAAATAAAAAATACGTCTAACACACACACAGCGTACACCTGAATGCAAATGACTCTGATCATCATGTTTTAGTTCAAAGACTGTCAACATACGTTAGTGCTTATTAAAATTGATCCACCAGAAATGACTGGTCCACTAATTCCATTATTTACTGAATGTTTGCCGATAATGGTCTTCTAAATGAAGGGACCGTCATGGTCAATTGATGCAAATGATGGTTACTGACAATCTGCAAGACTTAAAAACCCTACAGGAGCTTCACATAATTATCAACACATTTAAATGAGAACGTCATTGTCAAGAAAGTCAGTTTAGTTAATAAGTGTGGCACAATCATATTTGAAGCTTCAAAAAAGCAGATTATGTTCTACGGTCATATTTGTGAAACATGAGATTTCTCAGGAATGTAAAATATATTTTACACTTTTGCCTTCTCTGAGAACCCGTTGCTTCCTGTCAAGTCAATTTGTATCTTACAGCCTCTTTCAACCATTCT
This sequence comes from Lissotriton helveticus, assembly GCF_964261635.1. Classification (NCBI taxonomy): domain Eukaryota; kingdom Metazoa; phylum Chordata; class Amphibia; order Caudata; family Salamandridae; genus Lissotriton; species Lissotriton helveticus. The sequence goes on from NC_136065.1 coordinate 533,001,387, forward strand.
ACATCTCAAGTCTCCTCTGTGCCATGTACAGCAAATCTAAAGAACTCATTCTTAACAATTATGACAATATGTCTATCATATACATCTTGAATGTTTGATTGAGACGGTGATGAAATCTTTGAGGGCCTACGTTTGCACCCTGTTGTCATGCTGCGCTGCTCAACCAAGACTCCACACCTGCCAAAGAGAATCATATTTAGCATAGGCAGGAGGTGAGTCAAATGATGTTAGGCTAAAGCTATGCAGCGGAAGAAGTGACAGCAGTGGCGTCATAACAAGAGATCTTCCTGCAAGTTTCCTCATCTCTGGTGCAGCTTCCAAGCAGCCTCTCCTCTTCTTTGAGGCAACGTGCCATTCACACCCTGAGCTCCTGAAATGGCGTTTCCTTCTCCCAGAAGGTACTGTGAGTTGCAGGAGGAAATGCATAGTTTTTATCAATAGGGATGTGTTGCTGAGAGGGTTCTTTTTATCTCAAACTAAGATAGCGGCAACAAGAATCTTGAGATAGCTTCCTCTTCCTCACCCTATATACAAAGGGCCCTTCACACTCTTCCTTACGATGCAATACCTTCACAAGGTTTGTTTGACATATTCCTTGCTACCTGGTTCTTTTTCCAGGTTATTTCCTCAAATCCAGCTATATTCCTCTCTCTATCAGCCTATTTGGGTTCTGCTTCCTCCTGCTGACTGGTTCATTGCTCCAGTCAAACTCCTATTGCTCTGTCTTCTTCTTGGTATTTTATTTGTGGCTGCGGCTTTCCTCCCTTGGAAAAACTACATTATCACTTTCTTTCTTAAACCAGGCAAACCTCCAGATAATTGCACTTCTTATAGACCGCTGTCTCAACTGAACAATGACAATAAAGTCATAGCCAAGATCCTTACCACGCCCCTCTCGCTGCTGATGGAAACAATCATCTCCCCCTTACAGTCAGGGTTCATCCCTAATCTGTCCACATCAATTATTCTGCGAACCATATTTTCCGTCATCAACCAAATCAATCCTGAGCTCTCCGCAGTAGTGGGTCTACTCGACGCTGAAAAGGCACTTCATTCCCTAGAATGGCCTTTTCTATTTGCCACTGTAGAAAAACTCAGTATATCCAAAAATATGTGTGCGCTGGTCTGCCTGCTCTACACAGACTCTATAGTTCACCTAAAAATAAACGGCGTCCTCACAAATCAATTTGTTCTGTCCCAGGGCACCAGGCAGGGATGTCCACTGTCCCCACTTGTATTTATAAAAGATCTGGACCCCCTGGTCTGACATTTTCAAGAATGTCATTTGCAGAGTGGTCTTCGGTCCAATCGCGGTCCACTCCTTACCTCCTCTCAGTGAATGGTTTGATGTTGTTCTCCTCCTAAATACCGTGGCATTTACCTACGCTGACAAAGCTCAGAAGTAATACCCTTACAAAAATTCGGCCCTGCGATAGATAAGCTGTCAACCCGAGTGCAACACTAAATCAAGCTCCCTTATTAATGGCAGGCAGAGTAGCAATTATAAAGATGGTAGTTTTGCCCCAATTCCTATACTTCTACCTTAACATTCCTATAGGTATGACCTCCACATTCTTTGATACACCTGTTCACGCGATAAATATGGGCAGGGAAGCAGTCGAGAATCAATGGGCAAACCTTAGCAATGCCATATTAGCGCGGTGGCTTAGCCATTCTGGATTCGTGCTTTACTGCTTAGTTGTACAGGCACATTTTGCATACCAATGTTTCCATCACAATGCCCACCTTCTGAAACCGGAATGGTCACAGACCCATCCATACCACCTCTCCACAATACAGACTCTTGCAAGCACTAGTTGGTCCTGGAATAAAACTCCAGCGATACCTTTGTTACGACCATCTATACTCCGGCTCATATCCCCCTTGCAGATAACCCCTGGTTACAACTGACTAATGAAGCACACATGAAATACACCCTATCCAGTTGCCTGGTGCTATATTTTTGTGACCTATTTGCTAAAAATGAAATGAGAACTGTCACATCCCTCACATATGGTCGCACTGCCACATACCTGGATACTGCACCGGCTGCACAACACTTTATGTGACACTATACCGACTGCACCATTGGAGCTATTTGAATTTCTATTATTGTCACTGATTATTACTATCCCAGACGGCTCACACCTAGTATCACATCTATACCACGTGGCTCTCCTCTTGAAACCAGGGCTAATGAGGGGGGCACGAGCGACCTGGGAAACTGATCTGGGTTGTCCTTTACCGGATACAAGGTGGTTGTATTGCTGTGAGCAGACCAAGTTAGTTTACAATAACCAACACCATAAGCTCCTGCATTTTACATATCTTCATGGTATTTACACTACCCCATAACTGCCATTGAGGGTCGACCCAGCAAAAAAGTCTGATGTGCTAAAGACCAGGCAGATTTTTTGCATTTGACCTGGAATTGTACACCCATTTCAAATTTTTGGAAAGAAGTATTTTGTGTCTTATCACAAATGAATGAAATACAACTGCCCCAATCCAGGATGGTTGTTTCAGGTCCAGGGAGGGCCTGGCCTGGCAGTTCGGTCTGGACTGTTCCCATGGGGCACAGGGTCAAGACTGATTTGCATATGTCTGGCTCTAAAATAGGGTGGCTTAGTGGGCAAAAGAACGATGGATTTAACCCAGATCTTTTGACTGGGGGAGAATGTTTGCATTGTCAGCATTTCGTCCATCATTTGTCTGCTGTAACACTTTTCGCCCTAAGTGGGATGGTTATGCCCAGACGTGGGTCCCTTGCTCACTGTGCCACTGGATTCAAGCTAGCCTGGCTGAAGAAGGGTGATATACCTTGAAACTTGGCCTGGCAGTTCAGTCTGGAATGTTCCCATGAGGCACAGGGTCAAGACTGATTCGCATATGGCTGGGTCTAAACTGGGGTGGCGTAGTGGGCAAAAGAACAATGGATTTAACCCAGATCTTTTGACTGGGGAAGAATGTTTGCATTGTCAGCATTTTGTCCATCATTTGTTTGCTGTAACACTTTTCGCCCTAAGTGGGATGGTTATGCCCAGACGTGGGTCCCTTGCTCACTGTGCCACTGGATTCAAGCTAGCCTGGCTGAAGAAGGGTGATATACCTTGAAACTTGGCCTGGCAGTTCAGTCTGGAATGTTCCCATGAGGCACAGGGTCAAGACTGATTCACATATGGCTGGGTCTAAACTGGGGTGGCGTAGTGGGCAAAAGAACAATGGATTTAACCCAGATCTTTTGACTGGGGAAGAATGTTTGCATTGTCAGCATTCTGTCCATCATTTGTTTGCTGTAACACTTTTCGCCCTAAGTGGGATGGTTATGCCCAGACGTGGGTCCCTTGCTCACTGTGCCACTGGATTCAAGCTAGCCTGGCTGAAGAAGGGTGACATACCTTGAAACCGGTCCCAGGATGCTAGTTTCTGGTCCAGGGAGGACCTGGCCTGGCAGTTTGGTCTAGACTGTTCCCATGGGGCACAGGGTCAAGATTGATTTGTATATGGCTGGGTCCAAACTTGGGTGGCATAGTGGGCAAAAGAACGATGGATTTAACCCAGATCTATTAACTGGGGGAGAATGTTTGCATTGTCAGCATTCCATCCATCATTTGTTTGCTGTTTCACCAATCCTGATTAAGAGCACTTTTTGGCTATGTCAAAACTATCTTCATTTGGGTCAGGCGATTTGTCACTATTGCTCTCTAGCTGGTGAAGCGACAGGTCTCCTTACACTGGGGAGCTGCATCAGTCCAGACAGTCAAAGGATGGTTCCGTGATCTGATAAGTTGCAACACCCTGAGCGACACATTCTCTTCACTACAGTCCCCTGCCTCTAGGCCCAAAAACGTATGGCACCCCTTACACAATAATTTTTTACTTCACCCTCCCAATAATGCCACACCTAATTAACTCTGAGAAATGTGCTCGCATGATAGCATGATACACTACATGGGTGTAAAGTGTTACATTTACGTTTAAATGTGATCGTGCTCACTGTTTATTCAATACATTTCTTCTATGTCTATCACCTTTGTTGTATTCCATATACTGTGTCATCACACCAGCGTGCGCAGCACTGTATATGTTTATTTTCAAAGCTGCATACTTTATGTTCCTTTCTACTCCGAGTCTTCAACTGTTGAGTAGGTTATTCAACAGTTGCGCTTCGGTGTGGACAGCTGTACTCCTGTGTAGCTGCTGACAACATGGATTAACGTTAATTTGGAAGTACCTGAAAAGTCTTCTATTGCTTTCCGACCCGCACTTTACATTTGGCGACGAGCGGGGCAGCAGCTGCACTAATTTTGGGCAGATTTCCATCTTCCACCTTTCATCTTGACTCAGTGTTCTTCAAAAGCAGATTTAGTGCTGCTCGTTGGATCAAGCACCCTTCACAGTCATTATGCCCCTTACTCCGAACTGGATGTGACCTCCACTTTGCCTCTTATGCAATTTTGAGGCTTTGGGTGATTTTTCAAGGGACCCAGTGTCGCCTGCTCTGTCATCCATCTCAACACGTCACACACTCAAGTAAACGTGATGACATAATCACGCAACATGCCGCCATCTTGAAAGGATTTCTTACGTGAATTGGCAGACCCAGGTATTTCAAAATTCAATGTACAATTAACCATTGCTCATCGGAGGCATCAGCTTTTTCTCCGCTGCACGATCGTTTTTCCACATGATCGACCTCTGGTTTTAAAGGTGTTTGCTCATATCACCACTTTCACCAACCTAAAAACAGGAAATACAAGATATTTACATAACATTTGAAATATATTTAATTTTCTTCAAATTTAAATTGGAGAATTTACAATTCATTTGCAGGTCAATCAAACAACACTACAACAACATTGTCTTTACTTTCATTCATCTGGTCTTACGATTTATTTCTCAAACCTATAATTAAGTTGTTCAATTAAGCCACTTTCTTCCAGTCACAGGTAAACTGAAAGAATCATGGAAAACGTGGTTTTGCAGCTTTGAAAACTTTAGTTGCAATTGATGCTGAGAAATATTCACCTAAACGCAAGTAGGCATATTATATAATCATTTGGGAAGTGCTGGTCGACAAATATTTGACAATTTCCCAGCGTCGATCCCTCCTCCAGGAAACTGTGATGGTTGGAATGTTTACACAGATGCTGTGGAGAGACTTAATAAAAAGTTTTTGGAGCAACCTAACGAAATGCTGGAATGCTTTAACTTTACGAAATGCAAACAAGACCAAAAGGACACAGTGGAGGAATGTATATCAGTACTTAGAAATTTGGCTGCGGACTGCAATTTTGGTGCATCTCTTGACATGGCGATTAGAGGCCATTTTGTGTATAGTTGTTACCATAAAAAAATAGAAGAACATATTCTTAGTTGTAGAGACCCAATTTTATCAGAGGTTATAGACATGACTAAAAGTACTGAGAGGGCCATTGTTTCTTCGAAACGTATCTCAAATGACGGTGTTTCTCCTGTCAATTTAGTGTAAAATGAGTCTGTGATTAACGCTATAGCTGTTAAAAACAAATTTGCTAAACATATTCAAAAGAAAACTAATATTATGTGTTACAGGTGTGGTTCCAAGACACATCTGGGCAAGAGTCCCCTTTGTGCAGCTCTCGGTAAGAGGTGTACTAATTGTCACAAAATGGGTAATTTTTACACTGCTTGCAGGAGCAAAAAAATGGTTTGTGTTAGTTCAATCTCTTCAGTTGAACACCCTGATCTTGATAGCTCCTCTCTTGATTTATCTATTCAGAGTCTTGACATAAATACTGTGCTCTTAATTCCTCAGAAAGATTGACACTAATGAAGATTTGTCTAGCTAATTAATCCCAATGGGTCAGTCCCATTGTTATTGTGAGAAAAAAAGATTCTAGTATCCGCCTGTGTGCTGATCTTCGCTCACTTAATCAAAATATAATTATTGATTTTCATCCCCTTCCCCAAATCCAAGATTTATTAACTGGCATCAGTGGTTCAACTTACTTCACTTTGCTTGATCTCCGCAGTGCATATCATCAAATTTCTTTAGCCACTCAATCCTCAGACATAACCACTTTCATTACTCCCTTTGGAGCATTTAAATATTGAAGATTACCATTTGGGCTGGCCTCTGCGGCCAGTGCTTTTCAAAAATGTATGGATTGTTTATTGAAAGACATTGAATTCGTGCAAGCTTATCATGGCGATGTACTTCTTTTCTCAAATAATACTTTGGGCAAAGATAAAATCAAATTTTTTGAGACAGAAGTTGATTACTTAGGTCACTGTATTTCTGCCAATGGAATCAAACCAAAATGTTCCCTAACACAAGCTATTTCTAGTGTTGCAGTTCCCCCCAAAAAAGTCGCTTTGAAATCCTTTCTGGGAATGACTGAATATTACTCGAGATTTATACAGGGCTACTCCCAAATTGTTCAACCTTTGCGTGTCCTGTTTAAAGAAAATTTTACATTTATTTGGTCTCCAGAAGTTGATATCGCTTTTAATCTTAACAAAAAGGTCATCATTGAAGAACCTGCATTGTCTTCCTTCACCCATGGTATTAAATGTTCCATATCTGTTGATGCAAGTCAACATGGATACGGCGCGGTACTTTGCCAGTGGATAGGTGCTAAAGAGCATACCATAGGTTTTACCTCAAGAGCTCTCTCTACTACTGAAATGAATTACAGCATTATCGAGAGAGAAGCCCTTGACTGCTCTTGGCCTGTCGAAAAATGTAAAAGTTTCATTTGGGGTTCTCATTTTATTCTTTTGACTGAACACAAACCATTTTTAAACTTACTCTATGGCAACGGCACTGGCAAAGCGTCTGCAAGACCGGTTCATATTCTTTCAAGATTACATGAATATAACTTTAGCATTCAACATATTTCTGGGAGGACACAATGTCAGGGCAGATTGCCTTTCTAGATAACCATTGCTGGATGATTCATCTGCCTCAAAATATGATGATGTAGAATGTGTTGTTGCTTCTATTAAAGATTTCCCCATCGCACTCTCACATTCAGATTAGATCCAGGCATTTGACAATGACCCCACACTTCAAGCTGTCAAGAATATGATAATTTCCAGTTGGCCCAAAGAGCGTTCGCTTCCTGCTTCTCTGAAATCATACGCTGAGATTTCTGATGAACTTTCTTTTGTCAACAAAATAATTAAGCATTGCGATCAATGTGTTCCTCCCACGTCCCTTCGATCAAGACTTGTTCAAAGGGTACATGAAGGACATTTAGGTATAGGTGCAACCTCAAGGAAAGTAAAGGAGCATTTTTGGTGGCCGGCTCTAGATAAGGATGACACTCAATGGATCAACAACTGTGATACCTGTTTACTTTCAGACAAACAGTGGAAGACCACCAATATTCCTTTACATTCTGTACCCGTCCCTGAGAAAGCTTGGTTTAAACTTGCAATTGATTTTGCAGGACCTTTTGATTTGTTATCTCATGGTAAATGTTACATTATTGCTCTCATTGATTATCATTTAAAGTGGGTAGATTTTGACTTTTGCGAGACACCTAATACTTCTTCAGTCATCAATTTCCTAAGCAGAGTGTTTCTATCAGAAGGCTCACCCAAAGAAATTGTTTCTGATAATGCCTCTCATTTTTGCTCAACATTAACGCAGGAATTTTTTGCCATTCATGGCATCAAACATTTCAGGGTTGCTCTATATCATGGGTACTCACAAACTTTCTCTCGGGGACCAAATTTACAGTGTGGTTTGTGTCTGAGGGCCGCACCGGTAAGGGCGGGGTCAGTGGGGAAGGGGGCGGGGCTAGAGCAACAAAAAAAAACTGCGACCATGAGGTTGATCACAGGTCCCTGCAGCGGACGCCTTCGTCCACTGAGCCACCAGACCCGGCATACACACATCTCTCTCTCTGTCTCCCTCCCTCTCTTTCTCCCTCCCTCTCTCTCCCTCTCTCCCTCTGTCTCTCTGTCTCCCTCTGTCTCACTCACTCTGACTCTCTCACTCCCTCTCACTTCCTCTCACTCCCTCTCTCCATCTCTCCCTCTGTCTCACTCACTCTGACTGTCTCTTTCCCTCTCTTCCCCTGTCTCACTCACTCTGACTGTCTCACTCTCTCTCTGTTTCCCTCTTCCTTACTCTGTTTCCCTCTCCCTCACTCTATTTCCCTCTACCTCACTCTATTTCACTCTCCCTCACTCTATTTCCCTCTCCCACACTCTGCCTCCCTCTCTCTCCTTCCCTCTCCCTCATTCCCCCTGTCTCCCTCTCTCTCCTTCCCTCTCCCTCACTCTGAGGTCTCCCTCACTCTGAGGTCTCCCTCTCTCTCCTTCCCTCCCCCTCACTCTGCGGTCTCCCTCGCTCTCCTTCCCTCCCCCTCACTCGGAGGTCTCCCTCTCTCTGAGGTCTCCCTCTCTCTCTTTCCCTCTCCCTCACTCTGAGGTCTCCCTCTCTCTGTCTCTCTCTCTCTCCCTCCCTCCCTCTCCCTCCCTTTACCTTCCACTCCCTCCCTCCCTCTCCATTTGTCTCCCTAGCCCCCCTCTGTCTCCGTCCCTTTCCCTCCCTCGGTCTCCCTCCCTTTCCCTCCCACCCTTGCTCTCCCTCCCTCTCCCTGCCTTTCCCTCCCTCCTTCTTGCTCTCCCTCCCTCTCCCTCCCTTTCTCTCCCTCCCTCCCTTTCCCTCCCTTGCTCTCCGTCCCTCCCTCTCCCTCCCTTTCCCTCCCTCCCTTGCTCTCCCTTTGTCTCCCTCCCTTTCCCTCCCTCCCTTTCCCTCCCTCCTTTTCCCTCTCCCTCCCTTTGCCTCCCTCCCTCTGTCTGCCTCCCTTTCCCCCCCTCCCTCTCCCTCCCTCACTCTCCCTCCCTCTCCCTCCCTGTCCCTCCCTGTCCCTCCCTCTCCCTCTACCGCCCTCTACCTCCCTTTCCCTCCCTCTGTCTCTCTCCCTTTCCCTCGCTCCATCTCCCTCCCTCTGTCTCCCTCACCCTCCCTCTGTCTCCCTCCCTCTGTCTGAGTCCGTTTACCTCCCTCCCTCGCTCACCCTCCCTTTCCCTCCCTCCCTCTGTCACCTCACCCTGCCTGTGTGTGCCCGGGCTGTGACAGCTTCCATGCGCAGGCGCACACACACAGCCGCACCAGAGCATTTCACAGGTCTTTAAAAGACCATTGGCATGTTAATGAGGCCTTGTTCACCTCTCAGCGCCCCTGCAGCCCCACTCTGACTATGGCGGGAATCGCCCGGCCCCCACAGAGCAGCAGAGTCTCTGAGTCGCGCTCTGGTTGCAGACACTCTTTAAAAAAAAAAAAAACTGGGATACAATGTCTGCAAGGTCCGAGGGCCGCCAGGGAAGGCTTGCCGGGCCACCAGCGGCCCGCGGGTCGTACTTTGAGTACCCCTGCTATAGAGGAACAAGCCCAAAGGCCATGTTCCTTCATATGGTCTTCGTACTCTGGGGTGCCTTGCAATATCCTTTAAATGCAAATCACAGGGTACTTTATTTCTTATAATACATGGTCACTCCATCACCCTTCCCTTACACTGCTTAAAGTCCTTGGGTTGTTGCACTTTCATATGAAATCGATAGTATGTTTGCTGACCTGATGAATAAGAGTCAGACCTGAACCACAAAATTAAACACACCAAAGGGTAGTTAGACTTTTTTGCAAAAAGATATTGGAATCAGTTTAATACATGTCAGATTTTTAAAAAATGTTGTAGCGCAGAATGCAGAAGAAATATGCATGGACAGAAACAGAGATGATATATTGTTCTATAATTTCCTAATGCACGCATGCAAAAAATATATATATGTTGCCATAAATGTCTCCGTTCTGCTGATCATCGTTCATTCAGAAAATGCGAGGTTTCGTTTTTGCATGTTTAAATTGCAGCTTTAATGATGCTCCATATCCTCCCTTTCACCTTTGCCGCTGGCTCTGGCAGCAGGCGTGATGATGTCAGAGCTCAGCTGTAATAAGGCATTACAGTTGATCAGCTATGTCAGTTCTTTTTCACAGGAGACTAGAGACATCACAAGTCGCCTACAGTACGGAAATCAGAGACACGCTTTAATAAAGGGATTCCAGGCTGTCCTATATTATAAACGCCCTTTTAATGTTATACTAATGTTGGATAAAATGAGCGTGCGCATTAAAATCCAAGCCCCCCCCCCCGCCGATCCCCCCAGAATCGGCTCATCATAAATAAAGTGCAGGTTCTGAAATGCGGCTGGTGAGTTATTATTCAACATTAAATGTGCTCGTGAAAATGCTGCCTGATGGGATCGGAAAGTGGGCCTTGTCACAAAGATAGCACCAAGTAGAACCACTGACCTTTTGCAGGAATACACTCAGTTCTTTGTAGGGTACTGCAGTGGGTCTACATCAGCCAGTGCACAGAGGGTGCACAACTCCAGCCAATGGTGAGTGGGGTTGCGTTACGGCTGGCAGGCTGAGGTACTTCAATGTGTATGAGAGAAAATCTATTTGCGTACCTAAACCCGAATTTTGTGGGTTATAGACGTGGCTTAACGCTCGTCAAAAAGGTTACTTTGCTTGTAAGCTGAACTTAAATGCTAAAACATCCTTAAGCATCAGATTAGACAAGCACTAGTTAATGAACTGGTGGTTGAGTATATTGCAAAAATACCCAAGGGCAACAACAGTTCTCTCTCGCTCCAACAGATGTTTCAACAACTGCTTTTATTTTTCAGGAGTAAGGTTCAGAGCTTCATCTCTGCGAACAGCTCTCTCCAAGAATTGAAGAGGAATTGTAATTACACCAAACGCAAAGGGCGAGCTGTCCTCATAGACAGCCATCCATCAAACCGCAGATTCCCCCAGGGACACAGAGAGTTCAAACATTGGTCACTGGCCTTACTCTGTCCCAGGTGGGACAGTGGCACCACATTACTGAAAATGCTGAAATAGCATTAGGCAGGGTCGGCTTTAGCGTTAGTGGCCTCCCAGTGTTAGAGCCTTTGTTGCCCCCCTTCTCTAAGGATGCCTTCACTATTTCCTTTCAGTGCTTCCCCTCATTTCTTTATAGCCACCCTCTCGCAATGAATTGTTATTATTGCGATGCCCATTCTAATGTACGGTCACAGAGCGCTTTACATAAAACACACATTATCCAGAATCAATGAATCCTACAAGAGAGTAAATCCTTCTCCATCCCTTTCCTTCCCTCTCGCTCTCCCTCCCTCTGTCTGCCTCCCATTCTCTCCCTCCCTCCCTCCCTCCCTTTCCCTCCCTCCCTCTGTCACCTCACCCTGCCTGTGTGTGCCCGGGCGCAGGCCCACACACACACAGCCGTACCCGAGCACTTCACAGGTCTTCAATAGACCATTGGCATGTTAATGAGGCCTTGATCGCCTCTCAGCGCCCTTGCAGGCCCACTCCGACTATGGCCAGAATCGCCCGGCCCCCACAGAGCAGCAGAGTCTTCGAGTCGCGCTCTGGTTGCAGACACAATTTAAAAAAAAAAACTCGGGTACGATATCTGCAAGGTCCGCGGGCTGTCAGGAAAGGCTTGCCGGGCCGCCAGCGGCCGGGGGTCGTACTATGAGTACCCCTACTCTATATTCACCTTCTTCAAATGGCCTTATCAAAAGGATAAACTGATTCATTAAGGAAGGCATACAATCCGCCTTGGCCTGCAACATTGATGTTGAACTTTTTCTTTAAAAACAATCTGGTCCTACATTGTCACTCCACATTCTACTGCAGGGATTTCTCCATTCAGATTACTCAAGAAAAGGGCTCCCAATGGAAACATTTGTCCCAATTGGATTACGCTCCTTAAGAAGAATGATAATAATTCCTGTTTAGCCTGTCAGGACAAACTTCTTTGAAAAAACATGTTTGAAATAACAGAATGTACAGAAGAAACATTTTGATTCTTCTAATTCTTCTTCTTTTATTGACTTTCAAATTGGTGATTTGGTTTTGATTAAGAATCCCAACAAAGTTAAAAAAGGTGCCTCTAAATTTTCTGCTCCCACTCTCTAAAGGGTCTCTCTTTTTAGATAAAAAGGGGTGGTGGAACAAGCGAGCTGTAGTCAAATTATTACCCGATCAAGCTGACAGAATGTTTTCATCTAAGCAGATGTTTGCAGATTTTCATGATTGTTCATATTTCCCTATAGGTACTTCTTCTGACAACTTTTATCACTCTGACCATCTTACCACCACACCTCAAACTTCCACCTCCATTATTTTACCCTCTTCTCCAGGGTAAATTAGGTAATCTCGAAATTGTTCAATCCCTGTTTGGTTTAAGGATTATTATATATCCTAGTCTCATTTTCTTTTACAGGTCTTTTCTCATCGTTTATAAAAAAGAAGCTGATTAAATGTGATCGTGCTCACTGTTTATTTTATACATTTCTTCTATGTCTATTACCTTTGTTGGATTCCATATTCTGTTTCATCACACCAGCATGCGTAGCCCTGTATATGTTTATTTTCATAGCTGCATTATTTATGTTCCTTTCTACTCCGAGGCTCCAACTGTTGAATAGGTTATTCAACAGTTGCTCTTCGGTGTGGACAGCTCTACTCCCGTGTAGCTGCTGACAACATGGATTAAAGCTAATTTGGAATTACCTGAAACGTCTCCTATTTCATTCCGACCCGCACTTTACAATGGGCAAGTTCCAACGATTGATGTGGTTGGGTGCCGCCCCCCACAGGACCATCTGCCCCCTGCCCAGTCAGGAGCCTTGTGGATTGATTCACCACATCCCGTATTAATATTAGCTAGATAGGCATTACGCCCCCCTTTTCTCTCGCATTCTATAGAGACCCACCGGGCAGCACCTGGTACACAGTCAAAATATCGAGTGTTTTATGTCGACTTGCAGTAATATCGAGTTCCAAATATCGAAGGTAAGAAATGTTGATGTATGAAATATCGTAGTTAAAAATATCGTTATGATGTATTGTTTTTAATATCGAGGTAAGTAATGTCGAGATAAGAAATATCGACATATAAAATATCTAAATGTCATAATATCGATGTTTTTAGTATTATAAAGTAGAAATTTTTAATAGTTTAAAAATAAATATTTATAATGAATTTTAAAAGTTTAGTAATTTATTATAAATTTTTAGGAGCGGGATGTTGGGTTTATAGGGGATAAGGGTGGGGAGTGTTTTAAAATATTTTAATAAAAATGAAAAATTGTAAATATTTATTAAATAGAGATCGGAATTTGAAATTTCAAATTTCAAAATGAATTTGAAAATTTAGGAGCGGGATGTTGGGTTTATAGGGGATAAGGGTGGGGAGTGTTTTGAAAATATTTACATTTAAATGAAAATTTCTTAAAATTTAATAAATATAATTAGGAAATTCAAAATAAAAAATAGAAAATATATATACATTTTTAGGAGCGGGATGTTGGGTTTATAGGGGATAAGGGTGGGGAGTGTTTTAAAAATATTTACATTAAATTGGAAATTAGAAAATATTTTTTACATCTATTTCAGAATTTGAAATTTCAAATTAAAAAAAATATATATTTTAGGAGTGGGATGTTGGGTTTATACGGGATAAGGGTGGGGAGTGTTTTATCAATATTAGAATAAAATTTACAATTTTGAAAAAAAATTAAAATTGAATTTGGAATTTGAAATTTGAAATTACATTTTTTTTTTATTTTAGGAGTGGAATTTTGGGTTTATAGGGGATAAGGGTGTGGAGTGTTTTATCAATATTAGAATAAAATTGAAAATTTTGAAAAAAAAATTACATTGAATTTGGAATTTGAAATTTCAAATTTGAAATTAATTTTTCGATTTAAGGAGCAGAATGTTTGGTTTTTAGGGGATAAGGGTGGTGATTGTTTTTAAAAAAACACCTTAATTTAATAGAAAAATAATAAAAAAAACTTAATAATTAGAATTTAGATTTTGATTTTTCAAATTTCTAAATAAATTTTCAAATTTAGGAGTGCATTGTTGAGTTTTTAGGGGATAAGGGTGGGGATTGTTTTTAAATATTTAAAATAATTTTAAAATTTCTAAAAAATCTAACATTTATTTAGGAATTTGAAATTTAAAAGTTTAAAAAAATATTTAAATTAACTGAGTGGAATGTTGGGTTTTTAGGGGATAAGGGTGAGGATTGTTTTTAAAATTTGTAAATAAATTTTGAAATTGGTGCTGTTTTAAAAAAAATATTTTTGAAATTTGAAATTTAAAAACAATTTATCAAAATTAGGAGTGGATGTTCGGTTTATAGGGGATAAGTGTGGGGAGTGTTATTAAAATATATATTTAGAAATAAAATTGTAGGAAAAAAATATAATAAAAAAATTATTTTGAAAACTCCAAATGAAAGGGAATATTTTTATATTAAGAAGTGAGATGTTGTGTTTATAGGGGTTAATGTGGGGGGATTGTTTTAAAAATGGTCAAATTGCAAATAATTTTTCAAAAAATATAAACATTAATATATTTAATATTATAATATGTTAAATTTGATTTAAATTTTAATGAATGGAATGTTAGTGTTATAGGGTATAAGGGTGGTGAGTGTATAGATCAATATTAAATCTTTTAAATTTGAACAGTATATTAATAACAAAATGTAAAAAATAATTTATGACATTTTTTAATACATTTTTATTAGTTAAATGGAATGATTTTTTAAAAATATTTATTACAAAATAACCAATTTATAAAAATTAATTGATACATTATTTAAAAATGTAAAAATATGTTATACATATTTATTTTATAGATGTTTTATTTTTATTTAAAAATTACGTAGGTTCAGTACCCATCACCTACCCCAAATCAATGTACATTTGAGTTGGATTAGTAAATTAAATAGGTTCTATGTTCAGCACCTACTCAAATTAAATGTAGATTGGAGTTGGAATAGTAAATTAAATAGGTCTAGTGTCCAGCACCTACCCCAATTTAATGTATATTGGAGTTGGAATAGTAAATTAAATAGGTATAGTGTCCAGCATCTACCTCAAATAAATGTATATTGGAGTTGGAATAGTAAATTAAATAGGTTCAATGTCCAGCACCTACCCCAATTAAATGTAGATTGGAGTTGGAATAGTAAATTAAATAGGTCTAGTGTCCAGCACCTACCCTAATTAAATGTAGATTGGAGTTGGAATAGTAAATTAAATAGGTTCAGTGTCCAGCACCTACCTTAATTAAATGTAGATTGGAGTTGGAATAGTAAATTAAATAGGTCTAGTGTCCAGCAGCTACCTCAATTAAATGTAGATTGGAGTTGGAATAGTAAATTAAATAGGTCTAGTGTCCAGCACCTACCCCAATTAAATGTAGATTGGAGTTGGAATAGTAAATTAAATAGGTTCAGTGTCCAGCAGCTACCCCAATTAAATGTAGATTGGAGTTGGAATAGTAAATTAAATAGGCCTAGTGTCCAGCACCTACCCTAATTAAATGTAGATTGGAGTTAGAATAGTAAATTAAATAGGTTCAGTGTCCAGCAGCTACCCCAATTAAATATAGATTGGAGTTGGAATAGTAAATTAAATAGGTCTAGTGTCCAGCACCTACCCTAATTAAATGTAGATTGGAGTTGGAATAGTAAATTAAATAGGTTCAGTGTCCAGCACCTACCTTAATTAAATGTAGATTGGAGTTGGAATAGTAAATTAAATAGTTTCAATGTCCAGCACCTACCCCAAATAAATGTAGATTGGAGTTGGAATAGTAAATAAATAGGTTCAGTGTCCAGCACCTACTTCAATTAAATGAAGATTGGAGTTGGAATAGTAAATTAAATAGGTCTAGTGTCCAGCACCTACCCTAATTAAATGTAGATTGGAGTTGGAATAGTAAATTAAATAGGTTTAGTGTCCAGCACCTACCTTAATTAAATGTAGATTGGATTTGGAATAGTAAATTAAATAGGTTCAATGTCCAGCACCTACCCCAATTAAATGTAGATTGGAGTTGGAATAGTAAATTAAATAGGTCTAGTGTCCAGCACCTACTTCAATTAAATGTAAATTGGAGTTGGAATAGTAAATTTAAAAAAGAAATTGGTATATTTATTTATATTTTATAATATCTCTATATATAAATTGTTTAAAAAATATTGTTTTTTAGATTGATAGTAATATTTTTTAATATGTAGTAGACAAGAATGATACAGTTTTTGAAAAATAATTGTTTTTATTTGTTTATATAGTACACAAATCAAATAACTGTATTAGAAATGAATGTATACAATTTTAACAAATAAATATAAGTACAATTTTAATAAAGTATTTACTTGTTGTATAATTGTTGATTAAAGCACATTTTAGGTATATATAAACAAAATAGTAAATGAAAATATAGTGAATATTAGAATATATATTGTACATAGATTTGGAAAAAATATTTTACATTTCAAACATTTTATTAATGTTTATTTATAACATTTTTAACATATACATTTAGTGGTAAAATTATGTTATACATGTTGATATATTTATCAAAAACAACACTGATAATATATATTGTTTATATTCAACAATATAAGCATTTTTTTTTAAATTTTTAAATACCATGTGTTATGATATTTAATTGTATTATTATTAATTTTGTATTTTTAATATTAATACATTTAAAATGTTACACTTATTTTTAACTAAATACATAACAATTATACATTTTGCTTCAGAAATTGT
This sequence comes from Lissotriton helveticus, assembly GCF_964261635.1. Classification (NCBI taxonomy): domain Eukaryota; kingdom Metazoa; phylum Chordata; class Amphibia; order Caudata; family Salamandridae; genus Lissotriton; species Lissotriton helveticus. The sequence continues at coordinate 533,018,037 of NC_136065.1, forward strand.
AACAGAAAAATATTTAATAAATATAAAAAAAATATTAAAGTTTAATAATATTTAATTTTATATTTTAAAATATATGAAAATAATAATATATTTCTTTAATAAACATACATAAATTGCATACATTGTGAAAAATCATTTAATAAAGTTTTATGAAAATGTTAAATGTTAAATACATTTTTTTGTCATTTATTTAACTATTTGTGTGGTTACATTATTATTTGGATCTTTTATTTTGTAACCGCTTAGGGGTCCATTATGATGACGGGCGGACTTAGTCCGCCCGCCATCACATCGGGACCCGAGACCGCCCGCCTTAAGGGCGGGGGTCCCGATCAGGGCACTAGGATGCGCCCGCCACACAGGCGGGTGCATCCTGTATGGGTGCAATTGCGGCGGGCGGAGCAGAAATCTCCGCCCGCTGCCATGTGTAAAGTGCACCTTTTGCTTTTCAAAGTGCAACATGACAGGTACCACGCGGTGCCTGCCATGTTGCACTTGAAATGCGGGGGGTACCATAGGTACCCCCCATGTGCAACCCCCCAAGCCACGGACTCCCAGGGGGCCCGCAACGGGCCCCGCAGGGAGTCTCCGCATGCCTTTCCGTGGCGGCATTGCCGCCACGGAAATGCATTGGTGAAAGCCCATTGTAATATGGCGGGCGGTGTCTAACAGACACCGCCACCATGTTACAGGTTTTTCCGCCCCGGCCGCTAGGCGACCGGGGCGGAAAACAGGCGGGCGGTGTTTTGCACCACCACGGTCCCCTCCGCCATCCTAATATGGCGGAGGGGAATTGTGCTGATGATGTCGGGCGGATTTCCTCCACCAGGCTGGCGGTAGCCACCGCCAGCCTGGCGGAGGAAATCCACCCGACATCATAATGGACCCCTTAGTCTTTTTGTGTCATTTTGGAAGATTCAAGCTCGCGTCTGAGAAGGTAAGAGTTATATTTTTTATATTTTAACGATTTTAAGTAAGTTTTGAAGGTAGTAGTTTGTTATTTAGAGTTTGTGGACTTCTGTATTAGACTTTAGATTGTATGTAGTTCGTTATTTACGTTTTTAAGTTTTCTCAGCGTTTTCTCGATTTAAGGCCTTGTTGGAGTTAGTGTGTTTGTGGATATTTATGTACTTTTCGTTTTAAATATGTATGTATTGGTGATTAATAATGTATGGTTTTAAGTTTATTGTGGGTAGGAATGTTTATTTTTGTGTTCTAGGTTTTTGGATACAGCGTTTACGGTTTCGGAACTTTCCCGTTTTTTTTTCAAAAGGAGGTGTGTTTTAGTTGTTTCAACTAATATGCATTTTACACTTCCTTTATTTTTCGGTTTTCCAGGAGCGTTTCTTAATATTTTAACCTTTTTCGGGTTTTTGATGGATTCTGGATTATCTATTTATTTGGATATTCGAAGAATTTTTTACAGTTGTATTTTTTCATTTTATTGGGGTATTTTATTTTAAATTTTGGAATTTATTACTACCTGGATTATTATGGACATTTGGATTTGCTAATTACGTTGTTGTGAAAGGTAAGTGGTTTTATATTTATATTTTTGTGGGTTGGGAAATGTACATTTGTCATACTGTTTTTGTTTATTTAGATATTTGTTTTGTCGACATATTTTTGAATATTTAAATATTGTCGATAAAATAAATATGTAATCATTGGTGAAGGAAATGTGTTTGTTTATATAAAGGCATTTATAGGATTAGTTTACTTTTAGATGGTTAGTGTTTTTAGTTTAATGTTTTGGCAATCATTTTTAAGTACTCTAGTCCTCTTGTTGTACGAAAAAGTTGTACTTGTTGCTGTAAATATTGGTACATTTGGGCCGTTTGTCTTGATAGTTTAGGTTTTAATTGTAAGACAGTTTGCTCCATTCTTAATTCCTGAAAACTTTGTTCTTTTTGTATTGCTAGTAGGAGTTTTTGTAGTGTAGGAGTTGTTCGGCCAGTTGAAGATAGGAAGGCATTATGCCAACCCTCCACTGCGTTGTTTGCTTTGGCTTCTTGGTTTAGGGTTGGTAGATATACATTCCACCAAGGTATTAGGAATTTGGGTTGGCGTCTGTGGCCTGACCTGTGTAGTCTCCCCACCCAGGTGTCCTCGAAATAATCGAGAAGTGGAGCTAGTTTTTGTTCATTTTTTGTATAGAAAGGACTTTTTATTAAAAGGTTATAGTGCTCAGCCACATCGGTTATTGGCACGTATGCTAGGGCTATCAGGTGTTTTATTTGGCATGCAAATGTAATATTGGTAGCATATTCAACACTAAGGGGCCGATTCCGATCCGGTAAAATCACCGTCCGTACGACTCGCATCCAGAGCCGTTTCCGTACGACTCGTACAGACGCCGTACAACCCGACGAGTACGATCCCGACCGGGGTACCAGGACGCGAGTCGTACGGTCCACGTCAGGTAAGGGCGATTAGTACGGAAAAGCGCACAATCACATACACACCATACGGCGCATTTTTCCCGTATGAATCGTACCCTCCAACGTCCCCCGTACGAACGACGAAGTACGATCCGTACCAGGAGCCGTACTCTGTACGAATCGTACAGGGACCGTAAGAAGGAAACCCCCGTACGACTCTCCCTCGTAACCCGCTGTACGCGACAATTGTACGGTTCGCGGCCGATTTTTACGAACCGGCAAGTACGATTCGTGTTGGGTATGCACCGTACGACCCTTTTCCTACGGGAGCTGAAAACAGCCGTAAAAGCAGAGTTCGCCCCGAAACAGGTACGGAACGGCCCCCCCTGGGTACGGCGCGTACACCCCATGATCGCGTATTTTGGTTAAACATTTTGTAGGGTGCTTTATTTTATTCTATAAAAGGTCAGTTTATTTTAGATAAAGTAAATACTTGTTAAAAACTATTTATCTAGATTTTTAGTTAGTGAAGTATTAACATTGTGGGTTTTTTACCATGAATGATAGGACATGTGCATGTCTTTTATACTAACCAAGTATTATTTATTTCTTGTTGAATGTAGATATTTTCTTGATATTTTGCTGCTTTTCCTGGTTAAGTTGTCTGTTGAAATAAATAAATGTATGTTTAATATTTTGATTGTTATTTAAATGTGATGTTGGGTTATTTAAACAAGCATTTTTATTTATTTTAAAACATGTGTTTACAGTTTTAAATACATTTGAAAGTAGGATTTTTTTAGATGCTTATACAATTGGAGAATTTTATTTAGCTTTTCCTTAGTGTTTAAAAAAACATTTATTATACTTACTTTTTTATTTGGTTGTTTTAGTATGTCGAAAATGTTCTTCTTTTTCTTAATGTTGAATCTGTAGTGGAAATATGTTGAGATAGAAAGATAATTAAATATTTAAGTTCTGAGTATAAATAGTAGGTTACATTTAATTTAACATTTTAATCAGAAAACTAAGATTACTTACTTTTTGTTGTTTGTACTTTGTTGGTTAGCAGATGATTCTTTAAGGTTTTCGAGAAATTTGCAGGGTTTCTTCAAGCTGAATATTTTCTGCTGGTTTTAGAGTATAGAATTTAGTTCTTTATATAGTGGGTTTTTAAATCGTGTTTGGTTGGATACTTTGAAATGTGTTTTTATTGGTTAGTTTGATTTTTTTTTAATTAATAATTAAATTAGTTGTTTGTGAAATAGTTATTTAGATATGTCGTGTGTTTATAAGTATTTTAAGTATACTTTATCGATTTAGGATAGTTTTTAAAAAAGTATTATGGCAATTTAAAAATGTGTATATTTTACATGTGTTTGTTTAAATCTTTTTAATTTATGTAGTATTTTTCAAGCATTATTTTAGGGAGGTATCTTTTTCTAATTGTGTTTGGTGTGTTTATATTTTGTTATATGAAATTATTTTTAATAGTTTGAATGTGTTGTGTGTTTAATAATATTTTTTTAATGGTTTAGGAATGTCGATATTTAGGTAACGTCGATATTATTGATGTCTATATTTTTGTTATCGATAAATTTGTAATGTTGTATATTTATTTATAAGTGTCGATATTTTTTATTCCGATATGAGTGTTTTCGATATTTTTGTGTTCGATGTTTTTGTATAACGATATTGTTTGATCGATGTTTTAGTATGTTTTTTAAATAAATATAGGGTGTCGATTTATTTGTATTCGATATTTGAGACTCGATATTAGTGTAGGTCGAATTTAGTGAAATCGATAATTTGACAGTGATTCGCAGCACCTATGTGTTACTGAAATTTATGTGTACAAACTAAAATGACCCATAATGTGCATTCCTACCTTGTTTGTTACTGTACCTTTTCATTTTCATTGTCTATTCCGATTCTTTTGCACCGTTTTGTACGCATTGTAATTTTGTTTTTCTGAGATTCACTGAATAACCAATAAAGAGATATTACAAAAAAATGATTTGAACCTTTCAGTTAATGTTTTTTTTCCTAACTGTGGTAAATAAGATAATTTGTCACTGATGTCCTCGGGTCAATCCTACTATGGATGTATAAATTGGGCCAAGTACACAGTGGAATAATAGACACGTAGGACTTGCGTAGATGGTAAGAATGGTAGTGTATTCATGAGAGGTAAGGAAAATCCAACAACCCCAGCCAGGCACAGCCAACGATCACCAACTGAGTAACGGACCCTGGCCACACCAGCATTTCAGGTGACATCACCAGAATGTTGTGTGGTCACACAAGTCCTATCCTAGCCAGGGCAATCTATACCCAATATGACATACACCCTTTTTGCACTTGACTCTTAGGGTAGCGAAGGAGAGAAGTCCAAGACTTCTAAAGAAGTCAGTGTGGGTGAGAAGAGCTTAGGACTCATCATTTAACCAGTAGACACATTAATGTATTGCAAAGTCTCCAGTGCTTATCTTTTGGTTAAAATAAAGTAATATAATTGCACCGCTAATATAATACTAAAGAAAAGTTTGAAGTAACAAAACACAGAACTGTAATTCTGTTATCAATCTTCAGTAAGGTTCAACGCATGTTCGGTACCCTGCCCCCACAATTGAAATGTCCTTGTGTCGATAATCCCTTCAACATGGAACAGGTCAATGATTTGGTACAGGTGCAGTTCAACCAAAACACCCAGAAGGTTGGATGCACATAACAGTTCAGCTTGCTTTCATCACTTAAAGTTCAACTGATAAAAGTCTTAAGTTTATGAGGCAGAATTCTTTCGCCTTCCTAAATCACATGTTCCACTCACAATTGACGTTCCAAATGTTACTTGCCCTTTTGCAGATACAGTTTGGTGTGTGGGGGTGGGCATGTTCAGTGGTCCCGCTCCTATGGCAGTGGCTCTTAAACTGTGTGGACTGTAGCTGTGGACTCATTTGCAACTTGAAGGCTATGCGAGATCAAAACTACAGCTCTCACGCTGTTATACATCATCGGCAGTAAGGGCCTCCTTAGGTTCAGTGCAGACTGGCTGCTAAGATGCTAGGTGTGACCTCTGGTCCAGGCATCAGCTGGCAGGTGTATTCAGCAGCTGCAGCCTCTGAACCAATCAGGGCTTCTTCCTCAGCAACTACAAGGAATTGCAAACTTCAGCTGCAACATCACCAATCTTTCTGGCACACAGCAAGATGCCGATCACGCATGATGCTTAGCAACTTCAAAGTCTTGGTGCAGTTTACAGCAAGACCATTGAGAGTGGTATTTGTTATCTGTGGTACTTCCTCATGCCAAAAATTTGAGGAGTTTCTTGTCAAGGCCCTCTCCCCTCCTGCAGGCCATGGCACACTCCTTTCCTGTCATAGTAGGCAGTAAGAGGTGTCAGCCATAATCAGCCCTTTGCTGCTCCAGCATAAAATAGAGTGCAGGTGATGTCTCTTCAGCTCAAGGAGACAGGCTGGCATGCAAACATGAGAACTGGACACACAACTGTCCTTCAAGTAAGCTCCGGAACACTCTCTTCATTTGTCATTAAGAATTTGGAACTGGAAAAATGTGGGGTGGTTCAGATCCCAATTTTAATCACATTTTTAAGACATAGGAAGTAGATCCACTTTATAAAGCTTCAGAACAGATTTGGGATGATTCTCTTTAACATTCGTTCTGTTGCCTCCTGGCCTCCAGGCTGGCCAGGGAAACAGCTTTTAAATTACAAGTTCAGCATTTAGCTTACTGGTCACAATCCTGCTGTGTTGCAAATCACATTCCAATGGAATATGCCCGGTTTCCAATCACTATTGTCCAATCAGGGGCAGCAATGTCCCTAGAGTGGGCCCTGACTCCTCAAGCCCAACACGTGGAATTCCTCAGCATAAAGATCATAGAATGGGCTGCCAGTTATTTAAGTGTGGTCAGATAAATGAAATTCCCACAGTCTGCCAAACAGGGTCACACAAAAGTTTAAAGCGCAACGCAATACAAGCCGAAAAGGTCAACAATGCCTGAGTTACATTTTTGAATCATTACAGAGCAACCAGGTGCTGTCAATCCATTAGACTGGTCCCTGCCACTCTCAAACCTACCAACTTCTTCTTCAGACTAAGTTTAGGAATTCCTGCTAACAGAGGATACAGGAAAGGAAGCCAGTTATTATACTGCTCTTCTGTGCTAAGATAGCAGAGACAATTATCACTATGCAGTTATCTGATTATATTATGAGCACTCCACTGTCTAATTCCTCCCATGTTGGCTCCTGTTCTCACTGTGGGACAGAATTAGTACTGGTAGAGGTTCAGAAGGAACTTGGAACTTGGAATTATACTGGCCAAGGTGGAATTTTGGCCCTTATCCTCTTAGACCGGTTGTATGACTGTACAAGGCGGGCTATTACCACGCGTGCCATTACAACGCTGTTTTTACATTGCAAGTCCTTACGACTAGCGATGCAAGCGCTGGATAGTGGAATAGTTTAATTTTCTATTCCAACTCCAGCCCACGTTACAGTAGGGAAGGTGTTGGAATAGAAAATTAAACTATTCCTTGTCCAACTGCGCCCTCCAGCGACAACTTGCGTTGTAAAAGCAGCGTAGTAATGGCAGCGCGTGGTAATGCCCGCGTTGTAAAGGCTATGCCCCCTTAGACCTTTCTGCAGTCTTAAAACTGTAAATAATGCTTCATCGGTGGAAAGGCTCCGGTTGAGCGAGAGGTGATTCTAGGATGCATCACTTCTTTTTTAACAGGGCACAGCATGTTAATGTGTATGCCTCCTTTTATATCTGTCTCTATTTCAGTATGTTTTACAGTTACTCAAGACCCCTCACCCGACCCAGTGCTTTTTAAATCTTTATGCTGATTCCCGTGATGTGGTCATGAAAGGATTTTAACATTGCATCATATGTTTTTGGGATGATTCCCTAGATGATTCTTAGATTTGATGACTACAGCGATGTGACTCGCCAAAACTATCAATCTAGGATTAAAGCAGTTGCTGACTAGTTGCATATAAAAACCGGAAGCTTAATTCATACACAGATGAAGTCATGGTGTTTCATTTGTCCCATAAATCTAAACTACTTGTTGATGACCAGATGCACTAGGACATGACAATCTTCCGTCTAGTACTGGTAGAAATCTGGTCTTATAATATGACGACTCATTCGTCGTTTAAGATTCAGCCCACTAACATTTAAGACTCTTATTTCTTCCTCCTAAAAGTTGTAAGAAAAATACTTCAATTTCTGCCTGACAAAAAACACTACCCTTTTTTTCAGGCAGTGGGTGGTTCTCAACTTGATTATGCGAAGAATTCACTGTACTTAAGTTTGGCAGAGTTCCTATGTTCAGTGGTCAGCAGTTGCACTGGTACTGCGCTCCACACACGCTTTATGCGTGTTATCTGCCTTTCTTTTATAGACAAATAGCAAAGCCATAAAACGGTACAACTAGACGGTAGGGCTTTGAAATTTCATTTGGCGAAGCCTGAAACTCCTTGTCTCACTTTGAGGTGCAGCACTACGTGGCCCGAACGGAGCAGTATGAACGGAGCAGAGGAGAGGGAACAGAGCAGATATAACGGAACAGAGCTCACCACCCAAGCGTAGTGTGTGTGTGTGTGAGTGTGTTTTGAGTGTGTTTGGGCCTATATATTATGCGCCTACTTTTATAGTATAAAATGAACCACAAAGGGGTGTGTCTGTTCTGGTGGTAAGGTTATACTGAATTTCAATTGCGGCAAAAATTGCAACTTTCTCCTAGTATAGCTGATAAACTCTAGGGGGCATATTAGCAAGAACCTTGTTAAAATTATCGCTGTTTTAGCGGCAGGAAACAGCCGCTAAAACGGCAATAATGGGCTTGCTAATATGCATTATAGAATTCCAATAGAAGCCCAGATTAGATGTCCTGCACAATACTTTTAACGAGGTTCTTGCTAATATGCCCCTTGAAGTATTCCAATTCTACCACATGGCCCTACAGTCCTGACATGCCCTATGTTTTCATTGCTTTAATGAGCTTGCTCATGGTGATGCCTGTAATTTTAGAAAACTGAACTAGAGTCAGAAAAAAGGTGTATGTATAGCAAAATCCATTCCTTCTTCCTCTCAGTATTCTTAGAATCAGACCAGCAACTCTCTATCACGTAAGATAATTAAAGTAATGTTGATGGTTTTGTCCCATAAATCTCAATTGGTCGTTAATGGCGTAATGCACTAAGACATTGCATTACCTTACAGCACTGTGAAAAACCTTCTCTCGTAATTTGGCATTGCACCATCATTTAAGGTACAGCCCACAAAAGTTTAAAATTCTTGCTTCTTCTTATTAGGACAAAGGAGAATACTTCCATTTCGTCCTGCCAAAATACATAACCATGTTTTTCAGGCAGTGGTTGGTTCTCAACGTGATTATGCAAATGCACTATGCTTAAGTTTTGCAGGGATACTATGCTCAGTGGTTAGCAACTGCATTGCTACTCCTTTCTTTTAAAGACAAAAAGCAAAGCCATAAAAAGGTTCAACAAAATGGTAGGGTTTTGATTTCAGCTGACGAAGTCCTGAAACACATTGACTGTCACTTTGAGGTGTTCCTCTAACTGCTTGTCTTTTAGAAAACAACTGAAAACTTGGATCTTTAAATTGAAACTGGTTCTGCAGTAGTGCCCAGAGATTATTGGTTATTGGCTCCAGGACACACTATCGGTAAATGCGTGCTTTAAAAAATGAGTAAACAAATTAATATATGCTTTGTGATTAGGCTGTAAGACCGTGGCACACATCTGTAGTATTTTCTATTAATATTAGAAACGTGGATATGTGAAATTCCCTAATAAAATATAAAGCCATATTAATACATCTCTACTCTTCTACCTACAATGTACTTTTATTTTGTTGGTGCTGATCATGTAATATCATCCACAAAACACCTTCCTCATTCCCTGAATCCTGATAATCTTAGGTGCAGGCATGCGCATGTGTGTGTGTGTGTATGTGTACGTGTGTTTGGGCCTATATATTATGCTCCTACTTTTAAAGCATACATTCTGAAACAAAGGAGTGTGTCAGTTTCAGAAGGATGGCGTTTATACTGAATTACGCACGGCACAGAAATGAAAAATATTTCCCTGGTATATCTGACAAACCCTGGAACTTTTCCAGTTCTACCACCTGGTAATGGTTGAGGGTGACTTGATATCCGGAAATAACTGCACCGCGAGAGGCAAACGCAAAAAGTAGAGTTGCCTGCGAACCACTCCCATTTCCATTGTGGAGGTGGGTGCATGTTCTGTAGTGAAGAGCCCCCAGAAAAGTAGTATGTGGCAACAGTAGGTAAGAACGTGGTCTAGGGTGGCCTGGTAGTGGGCAACGGCATTGCAAGTACAGAAATGCAGCTAGTTATAGGATTGCCATCGTTCTTCCCTTCCATTACAGTAGCTAGCTACTGTTCTGATTTAGGTCAACTATCAATGGGTCTTCAATCTGCCTTCCATTTGTGTAGGACTTTCATGCCAATGGCATGCACGTCTTACCCACTCTGCTGCTATCTTATATGTGAGTATGACAGAGTGGAAGAGAGAGAAAGGACATTATGCAAAGGTGAGACAACAGATGAGGACAGATGATGAAAATAGAAAAGAGTATTGAGAAGAGGGGTGAACCACATTATAAGTGAAGTAGGTTGTCTAACGTTATCTGCATGCATTGATGTGTGGGACTATTTGTTTTTGCTTATTCTAAGACCCAAGAAACCCTTGCTAGTCTATGGCATGGTTGACTTCCAGTCAAGTTGATCATTACTGACACCCTGGCGTATGCTATCATAGTCTGCCCATTACTGAAAACCTGAGCAGATGATCCATCCACCTTGTACAATCAAAACATCATAGATAAAATGGCCAGTGTTAGCTTCTAATGAATGGTCAATGCGCAACTAACCAGGTGGACCGATGGCTAAACTCTATATTATTAGATCAAAGTAGCTCTCCTACTTAGACGAATTTTGATCAAAAGTGTGCTTTGTAAAAACCGCAATATTTCCTCTGAACAGCATACCTCAGAAATCTAAACTTTAACTTCTGTGTTGGCATAACTGCTTCTGGACTTCTTGGAACCCCATTTGAAGGCATATAAGCAAATCCTAGTACATCTTGAAAATAAAGTAACATGTATGCTATATACCCTTCTCCTTCCTCCTCATGCAAGATTAATCCTAAGAACACCAATAAATGGTTCACAAATAACCTTTGCCAATTGCTACGTCAAAGTCTAGCACTGGAAAAACAGTGGAAGAAAAGCTGCTATATCATCATACCACTTGCAGAGTTTACTCTGGAAGCCACATGTCAACTGCCACCGGAGTTAAAAAGGACAGTTCCAAGCTTTCATTACTGAGGCAGAAATGTCGACCAAAGAATGTTTTCGATCAACAATGACAAGGTAACCTTTAGCCTACTGGCAAGTCCCCTGATATACTCATATCGATTTTATGACAACCCCCTTCTCTTGTTTACCCAAAGAATTGCTAATTTGAGAGAGACCATCTCTTCCTCCAACCCTGTGATTGTTCACAACCAATCAATAATATATCCTTGCCCTAATTCTCTTCACTAGTTCTAGACTGTCAATGAGTATGAGTACATTCTTCAACAAATCATTTCTGTTAGGAGATATTTGTAATTCAAAAGTGGTTAACATGGTCTCACTGCACTGTTACCTCCCAGTTCCATACTAATCAATACTCGCTCTCAGTTAGAACAAGCTCCCAAATGTGACGTCATTATCCACATTGTACAGAAATCTTCAGCATACCCAGACAATCTTTTAAATTTACTTAGGTATCTACTAAGTTGCAAAGACACTTCAAACAGTAATCATGCATGAACTTCATTCAATTCTAGGATCAAATCATATTCTCCTAGACTTTCTATAAAGCTACAGATCCTGCGGGGGCATAAAGTCAGAATTACTAAATATCAACAACAAACTCCTCTACACCAAGGAATAAGGCACATTCTGCACCTACATTTTATTACACGTCTATGTCCCATTCAGTACCGATGACAGCAAAATGATCTTCAGGAGCCTGTCAGATTTTGTTATAGTTATAATGCTATTTTGGCTTACCTCTTTCCTATTTACTTAGTTTTTTCGTAAAGCTTTGCAAATCACATTGCAATTGCCTCAGAGTGTTTTTATAAGATAAAAAGGAGAAGGAAAATGGATACTGTTCACTGTAGGCCAACCAGTTTTAGATGTCCAACCAGGATGCTAAAGACAAAAAGAACAGAGGCCAGAACTAGGAGGTCTAGCCATATGACTTCTTGAAGAAAAGGGTTTAAGTAGTTTCCTAAATTTGAGAAAGCTAGATTTCCTTTCTAGAAACACATATAGACAGCTAGATATTGCTGAGTTTTGACCATGAAATGCTCTCTTAAATTCTTGTTAATGGGTTTGTGAGATGTACTGTAAGTTAACATTGACACACCTTTGGCATTTATTAGTAAGATAAGAAACAAACAACTTTGACGAGTAATTAGGAGCTTGGCAATGTAAGGCAGTTGAGACGAAGAAGATGGGTTTGAAATGTACTCTTTTCTTTACAGTAAGCAACAGAGTACTTTCAGACCAGATGTGATGTAATTATGTCTTTTGTAGTGGAACAGAGGTGGAGCAGTTCTTTGAAGTTCAGATTCTGTTTTGTTTGGGACCCCAGTATAAAGGTCATTTTAATAAACAAGGTAACAAGGTATGAAGATGCCAGACAAAGAGCTGGTGAATGTTTCTCTTTCACTAAACAATAAAGTGCATTTAAAAAAAAAATCTTTTAAATGCCACGGCTACAAAATGAAGTAAAATATACATAGAGCAGCATATTTAAAAGTATACAAGGTTCCATGTAAGAGAGCAATTATTTAAATAAATATTGATGGGTGTTAGTAATTGGGTTTCTGGTTGGAGCTATATACCTTGTCCCATAAGGGACCACAATCCTAGTCTGTGTTAGTAATGAAACCCACCATAAATTAACCTTTGCTCACCCTCTGGTAGTTTGGTACAGAGCAGGCTGGCTTAAATTAGGAGGCAATGTTTAAAGTGCAAAACTTCAAAGAGTAAAATAGTGAAAACACCATAAAAAGACTCCACGCCAGTTTAGAAAAATAGCTTATATTTTTATGAACAAAACAAGACCACAACAACAAAAATCCAATAAGTATAACCTGATTTATGGATTTGTAAAGAATACATGAAAAGATAGTGCTTAAAAGCTTAAAGTGCCAACCTGAGACATCTGGTAGCGCTTGACTGGGGTAAATCCGAAAGTTCAGGCCAACCATGATGGAGCCTGGGTCAGATACAGGGACCAGCCTTGGCCCACTGAAAAAGTCCTGGGATGTGTTGCTGACGGAGTCTAGATGCAAGAAGCAAAGAGGCGATAAGACGCTGTCAAACAGCTGGATTGAAAGCGTAACGTCATCATCGAGCCACACAAAACTGAAATGCTTTATCGTCTAGCAGCATGATGTAGGCGATGCATTGGGAACTGAAGGTGATGCGCTGCACAGTCAGGGATGCAGGGTCTGTGGTCTGTGCAGAAGCGGCAATGGATTGGCCTCGAGGGAAATGCGCTGGTGCCAATTGGAGTAAAATTGCTATTGCTTGAATTTTTATCAACTGCAGCACCTTAATACCAACTTCCAAGGGTCCAGGACTGGACTGGCACTACTTGGCAGGACAAAACGCCTAGCAATGCAAAGCCCACGCACTGTTGCAGGTGGATGAGGAGTCTTTCCCTGAGACTTAGAACAGGGGGCAATACAGCATGCCCTTGGAGTCACTCTGAGTTCAAGTGAGATTGGTCCAGTCCTTTTTCAGCAGGGCAAAGGATAGCAGACAGTGGGGCAGCACATCAGAAAAACAGTTCTTCCAGAGCAGCATTCCAGCAGCTTTTCCACCTGGCAGAGTTTCTTCACAGATCCAGTAAGAGCTGATTTGGTTACTTTCCTTACTGTTTGACCTGAGGCATGTTTTAAAGTGCTACTTGTGTTGGAAGCACAATCAGCGCTGCAGGCACACTAGTAGCATTTAATGTACACGTCCTTGGCACAGGTAGTGCATTCTACAGGGTTAAACATATCAATTTTCGATAAGTCGATCACACCATGTTTTAGGGGAGAAGCATTGCCTAAGGTCACCAAGACAAATTTGGCAAATTGAAGACAAGCAGGCAAAATGTTTGGGGGATTAGCACAAATAAGGTGACTAGATAGTTGGCCCTTGAAACTGCAACAATAATCAATGCATCTTGTTTTTTATTTGAATTCTAGTACTTTGCATTCAGCATCTCCGAAGGGAAAAGTAACACAGAAAAAAAGAAATAACAGCAACAGGTGAGCAATCCACAGATGCCTTGGAGAAAATGAACATCTTCATGTTATATCCGTATCAAAAATACGAAAATGAGCTTTCGCTGCACATTCACCTTCTTTCAATGTTCCAAAAAAGAAGGGTTCAAGCCACAGAGATGGAATTTGTCAACTATTTATAAACGCAGCGGGAGTCTCTTACAGCTGCTATTCAAAACTGTTGTAGTACTGAATATTGACATCATAAATATAGAACTATAACAATGTTAATTGTAAAATACTGATAACCACTACATTGTCTTTGAATACTTTACATGTAAATTAAAAACATTAACAACAGTAAAAGGCTTATTCTATATATTAATTTTAACACAATGATGAAGTGCACAATATGAATAAACGAATACAGACACTCTTGTTTAATCCATAGAAGAGGTAATACATATCATTGAAAAAAGGAATAAAGAAACTTAGCCTATTCACCTAAATTCATGTTTTCAATACACGGAAAACACGGGGGAAGATATAAAAGACAACAAACCAAATATTCAATCACATTCAAAGTTAAGCCTTTTAGCAATTCAGTGCAAACTTAGATACAATTAAAAAAATACTGTAAATGCAAAAGAAAAACCCATAAATAAAATAGACAGAGCCTAGCATGCTCTCCAAAAAGTAAACGGAGATATAACTTTAAAACTTTGGGGCATGTTTACAATACAAGTGGCGGAGCGTGGCGTTAGTCTCCTTGGCTTAACGCCGCTCTCTGCCACTTCTGAAAGGTTTACAATATGGTGTAGCCCTGCATTTCCCCCTGTGCTGGCACTAAATTTAGCAGCCTAGCACCAATGCAGGGATTCTGGCACCACAATGCGTTGCAGGGGAAGATTGTTTATGTGCAGGAAGGTGACCCTTCCTGCACATAAACACTCTTTAAATAGCGTTTTGTAACTTCTAGGTGTGCTGCTTATTGCAACATACATAGAAGTTGCAAAACTTCATTTTTTTTAAAGATTGTTTATGTGTACCCTCATTCCCTGCCTCACAGCCTCATCCAGAGTACTCCCACCAGGACCCACACATCTTCTCTGGGGACTCTGAGTCTCAGCAGCCCCTTTGCCACCAGCTTCCGTCGTTGCCACGCTCAAAAGCACGCTAGGAGTCCTGTGGCATTGTACCCGCATTCACAGCCTCACAGCCTCATCCGAAGTGCTCCCACCGGGACCCACGCATCTTCTCTGGGGACTCGGAGTCCCAGCAGCCTCTCAGTTGCCAGCTTCCGTCGTGACCACGCTCAAAATCACACCAGGAGTCCCGCAGCTTTGCAGCCGCAGTCACAGCCTCAAAGCCTCATCCAGAGTACTCCTACCAGGACCCACACATGTTCCCATGTTGAGGGAAGGTCAGTTTAAATCTACGATTCAGTTAATTGATAAATCTCTTCACTGGCTGACTGTCCACACAACAGGCCTGATAAGCGGGGGATTACACCTTGCCAGCCAAATTATCATGGCAAGAAGGGTAAGGGGGGTGGGACGGACCCAAAACAATTTGGAAGGCGATTGTGTGGCACTCAATTTTAATAATTCATCACTCTTAAGATGACTTTTGTTTCAATTACACAGAGCACCACCTTGGGGTACCAGATTGCAGCATTCCCTCTTAGTCATTTTTATACTCCTTCTCCTCATATAGGACTGTAACCAATACGGTATTACAGAGAGGGTCGTACAAATCTTACCACTTGGTAGGCTAATTGGATGACATACTACAAAGGTCAAAGGAACCCATACACGTCATATGGCTGGGAGATTTAAACTTTCACCCTTTATAAATACAACCAAGAGAATATATGTTGTCTGGTGGACCTTATGGGCAACCCGATATGTCATTTCTTCCACTGTACCTATGATAATAGTCTTAACCGATTACTATTGGCCAGGAATTCAGTGATTGTGAATAAGCATTCCCCCCTCTCAGACTCCCTGTTAAAAAACTTTCGACGGTTTGACTATGAGACAACTGTAGATTTTATCCTGGTCTCATACCCTCTTAACAAGAGCTGTTTTAACGTTGATGCCCAATTCAGGACTTTTAGTGATATTTTTTTTTCCGGAGGATCCATATCTTTGGGTCCCCCTGTTGACAAATGTTTTCAATAAGATTGCGCAAATAGGCCCACCACCTTCGTAGAGGATGAGTGTAATAGTCCCTAATCATAAAAAGGGAGATTTGGGGAACCATAAAAATTATAGACCCATCTCCCTTATAGACACAACAATTAAATTGTTGGTACATCTTCTCTTGTCTAGACTTGAACTCTGGGCGCGGGACAGGAATCTTTAAATGCAGACCCAGTATGGTTTCCAACAAGGTAAGGGCACTGTTGATCAGTGCCTGAACCTCTCCCTTATTATGGACAAATATACCAGAGCCAAAGGTGGGAAGCTTTATCTTGCCTTTATGGATTTATCCGCAGCTTTTGACTGCGTGTCCCACCCAAAGCTCTGGAATATCATGGTGGAGATTGGAATCGAACAGCCCCTAATTGACTTAATTCGGCAATTGTACTCTGATGCCTCTGGAACAGTTCGGTATGGGAAGAATGGGGAGCGCACCTGCCCCTTTATGATCTTCAGAGGGGTAAGGCAAGGCTGCATCCTTCCACCGTTTTTTTTTTCAATCTACACAAATGGTGTGGAGTAGGCGCTGATGGGTGACTGTGGACATCCCCATTTTTTACTCTCAATGTCTTCCCATTTTGGCATACGCTAATGATGCTGAACTGCTTTCCAGAACTGGCCTGGGTCTCCAGCGCCTCTTTACAGCTTATGCGGTCTTTATGAATACCCTGGACTTGAAAGTTAATCAGGCAACTTCTTTTATAATAATTGCAGGCACAGGAAAAAAGGATAAAATACCGTACTTCCACATGGATTCAATAAAAGTTAAGGTGGTTAACTCCTTTCCATACCTGGGAGTTCTTTTTGATAATAATCAATCACGGACACACCTGGTGGAAAGTAGGGTTTTGGTTATGGATAGGAGTTTAGCAGGGTTAAAATCATTTTATAGGAGGTTGGGCTCCAAATCTCTTGACCCTATAAAAAAGATCTATCACGCCAAGACAGTATCAGCCGTAACATGTGGGGCAGGTGTATGGGGTAGGTATGGTGCACACTGACATAATCCAGACAATTGAAAATTCATTTTTCAAATCATTAACCTCCCTGCCACAATCCCATTCAAATTATTTTTCCCATATAGAACTGGCCCTCCCATATCTTACCGACTCAATTTGCATGGCTCCACTTATGCTGTGGTAATCGATCAGGCGTGGGGTTACTGTTCCCCTGAACCAAAGGATCATTAGCGACTTATTAAAAGTGGAAAACCCTAGTAAGATCGGATGGTTAAACTATGTCGAGCAAGAACTCAATGCCCTAGGTCTGACCATTTTTGTTTGATTCCTGAGTCATGCAAAAAGTTTTCTAAGCATAGACTGGCTGAGACTTTTAATTTGAGGGCCCAATATGAACGCATGGAGAGGAATTACAGAGTGCAGTTGGCCCGTATGTATCAATTGACACCTCCACTGGTCGAGGGAGAGTTCTCCTATCTAGCAGAGGTCTCATTTTCACATCACAAGTTCATCTTGTTGAGATTCTGCCTGAACCTGATTCCACTGATATTGGGGTAGCCAGCCTGAAGATTCAAGCATTCTGACTTGTCCTTGTACCCTTGTGATACTAAGTCATCTCAAAATGATTTAAACCTGGTATTTGTCTGTAGCTTGTATGCTCAGGAAAGAAAGACATTCATTATACTGATCTTAAAGAGGCACAACTTTTGCTTATGTCGGGTTGCATTATATTTTTTTAATTAATTACCCAACCCGTTTTTCTGTTTTGCAGTAGCATCTTTTTTATGGGCATGCATACAGAAAAGGAAATACGCTGCCCATTAATGAATCTTGGGGATCTTTTATTGCTTGTGGTTCTTACAATTTCTTAGTAACTTTTTAATCTATTGTATGTTTTATGATATTAAGAGCTTCTTAATTGGGGCAGGACTCATGAACTTGATTAGGTCGGACTATTTATGATATGAATTGTGACTAGGTGTGATTTTATATAGTCATTTTATGTATTTTTATATGTACTTTTATGATCTAAATAAATAAAAATGAATACAATTTCTATGATGATAATGTGCATAAAAAACATTGATACACTCATTATCAAGAGTGCGGATAAGGGTGGTGGCATTGTTATACAAAACCGAGATGCTTATACCACTGAAATACATAGACAACTAGCAAATACAGATCACTACATGAAACTTCCTTCCAACCCAACGAAGGAATTACAGAAACTCATTTCTCAAGTCACCACAGAAGCCTTAGAAGCGGGCATTATCAATCAGAAAGAATTCCTCTTCCTTAACATCAAATCCCCCAGAATGCCTGTAATTTACACCCTCCCTAAGGTCCACAAAAGCATCTTTAACCCACCTGGCAGGCCCATAGTGTCGGGCTGCGGCTCTATTCTTGAGCCACTTGGTAATTATGTCAACTTCTTTATCAAAGATTTTGTACCTGGAACCCATAGCTATGTTAGAGACAGCATGGCCCAGACCACATCGTGTCCCATCATTATTTATTCTCCAATTATTGGAAATTTGCTTGACCAATAACTTTTTCACCTTCGAACAGCAATACCAGCAAGTTAAGGGCACATCAATGGGCGCGATTTTTGCCCCAAATCTAGCTATACTTTTTATGGACAACATCGAGACCAACACTATACTGGCCCAATCTAACCCCTTTTCTTCAGCCATCTCCATTTGGAGACGCTACATCAACGATATTTTTCTAATTTGGAATGAAACCCTTGACAACCTCGAACAGTTTATCCATTGGTTAAACAACAATTGCTCAGGCTTAACCTATACCAGTACAGTTGACACCCAGTCCATTGCTTTTCTTGACCTAACCATTTACTATTCAGAAGGTTCTTTACACACTAGGTTGTTCCGTAAGCCAACTGAAAGAAACACGTTGTTGAGCTACAATAGTAATCACCCGAGAGCACTGAGGGACTCATTGCCCTACTCGCAATTCTTGCGCATAAGAAGGAATTGTAATGCGAAAGAAGATTACTTCAAGGAGGCTACAGTTTTAACTAATAAACTAAAAGGGAGGGGCTATCCCAAAAGATTGGACCGCAGAGCAGTCAAAAGGGCATGGCACTGCCCACGGGAAGCTCTCCTATGCCCAAAACAAAAACAAACTAGTAACAAAATAGCCTGTGTAACCACCTTCTCACCTGTCTCTAATGCCTTGAGAAAATGCATAATACGACATTGGCCCATATTGAATGCTGGGGCACTACAAATTGACCGTCCAGTCTTTGCCTATAAACCCTTCCATGCTGATGACGAGCTCAGCTCGTCATCAGCTTTACCTACCCTGTGCGGATGACAAGGTGAACTTGTCACTCAACATGTTGATTTTGAAATCTCAGCGCACAGCGGGAAAACCGCTAGCGTCCAAGTGGTTAAGAAAAGTTCCAACTTGAAGGACCATCTGGTGAGGGCTGCACTACCTAGCCCACCCCCACGCACAACAATGGATTCCCTTTGGAATCAAGCACCTCTCGTAGGACACGCCAAATGTGGGTCATGTACTGTGTGTGACCTGACTATGGAAGGTAAATCCTTCACATTTAACAACATTACGTTTCAAAGCAAAACCTTTACTAACTGCAATACCAGTGATGTGATTTACTTGATTGAATGTCCTTGTCATTTGTTGTATGTTGGTCAAACCGTGCAAAAAAACAAGACAAGAATATGCCAGCACCGCAGCAGAATCCGCTGTAAGACTGCAAATGCCCCCTTGGTTGACCACTTTATGGAAAAGGACATACCGAGGATGACTTGAAATGGACTGTCTTGAAATCATTGAGACTGCCTCCGCGTGGAGGCGACATGGCGAGCCTACTCAACAGAGCGGAATTGAAAATGATTATACTTCTGGACAGTATAAGAAGTGGACTTAATCGCAATGAGGATTGGACCTCACTCTTGTAAACCGGTGGCTCATCCCTCTGTAAACCCATGTCTGTCTAACATTACAGCTGCCAATTGTATAAAGTCACTTGCATGTTCACTGCACCAATTGTTTTTAACTTAACTGGTCTTTTATCACGGTTAGTAGCACAGAATTCGGAATTCTTAATTCCGTTCCCTTCCCCTTCCTTCCCCTCCTTTTATCCTTACCCTTGGATTATACACTGCACTGATCTTTTCTATTCCTCTCACTACCTTGGACGTGTATAATCACTTACACCATTCCAAGATGTCCGACCTAATTTCAAGGAATTCTTCCTCCCCTCGCAACATGGCCACCATAGCCATCCAGCCGGCTCTTCCGCCCCCGTTAACATTGAGACCAACTTATAAACACCGGTCGTCCGCTAAGGAACTGTTCCTCTGACCGACGCGATCCTGCCCCGCATGGACCCTTGATCTGGACTATTAGGTGAGTCATCATACCAGACTAGGTCATTGCGTAATATGATAATTCCGAGGCCAGCCCCACAGCGTTTCCTTTTTCACTGTCTTATTAGGTTCAGACACTATTCCCTAAGAGCGGTTGCCGGTCATTGAATACGGCACCCCACCGTGGGAATTGCAGGTATGTTTACCCTTCAGTCCTATAACCCACGGGAACCAGCAGCGTTTTTTAGCACCCTTAATGGAGCCTTATTTCCTCCTCAGATACGACCACAGCGTCGGATTTTCCCCCAGTTTTTGATCCTGGGCCATCCACGACCCTTGGCACTAATGTAAATTGCCCGACACCATGATGTCCGGTTGAAACCCCTGGATACCTGTCCCATGTGCCTTCAACTTAGGCATAGGTGTGTACGTCGATTCCAATACTTGGGTTCCAGACCCACCAGGGCTGCCTAGTTCTCACTCGGTTCCTTCTATTTCACAGAACCACTCCGTGGCTCGGAACGCCCGATACATACGCCTTGGAAACCTTAAGTACAATTGTACAACTGTCCAGGTACCCGTTTTTACCATTTTTACCTTGTACTCTCCCTCCACCCTCTAGAGTAGTGGCTAGCCTTGTCACCAATGTTTACCTTACTCCTCAATAGTCACACCAGTGACCCCCACCCCCCATTACGGATGTTTCACCAAATTCACCATTTTTAACTCCTTGACTGTGAGTGTGTGCCTGTCACAACACACGTTCTGCACACTTACATATGGCAGTTATTCACTATAAGCATGGTCTGAAAATCTGGTCAGAGACGTTGTTCTAGGAGAGGTTTTAAACACATGTTCCTTATGTTTCTTGTCTCCCTGTTCCCTTGCAGGCTTATAAATTCAGGCAAACATTGTCAGTCCTGATGATGATCCCTTATTTTTAATGGGATCGAAACGCCGTCGACAGTTGATGTAGTTATGCACTAGCTCTCCATCGTGTGACCCAACTGTGTTGTACTACATGAGCACAGCTAGATTGATTTTGTCATTAGCGGCTCACTAGTTTTCTAACTTTGCCTGAGATATACTTTTATAAATATTGTTTGTCAGGTTTTATTGTTTTGTGTACTGGAAGCAGGATTGCGTCCCACTGTAAATTTGTGTGCTCTGAAATCTCCTTTCTATTGTACATTGACTAATAAACAGGGTCCGGCTGGACACCTTATAATTATAGTGCAGATTGTGGCCTATAATCAATTCAAGTTCTTACATAAAGTTGTCAAGGACCTTTGTTGCTTTACAAATGTGCAGGATGGGACACCTTCCTGCACATAAACAATCAATGGCATTTTGCTGTTTCCATGTGTGCTGCATAACGCATGGCCACATCTACAAGCCCTATCGCCACCACAGCGGCACTTTTGGTGCTGCTCAATATTTACGCCACCCTTGTAAGTATGGAACAGCTTCAAAATCAGTGGGTGTTTTGGCAGATCTCCCACTGCAAAACATACTGCCCCCCTGTTTCACATGGCTTAACGCTGCCCTGTAAAAAAGGCGAAGCCCCTATCACCACTACAAGGTCATGAAAAGTGACGTTATAGTGGAAATAGGGCTTGTAAATATGCCCCTATAAATGCAAAGTTTCTTCTTTAAAACATATTTAACAAATAGAAATAAATAACTATATTGTACTGTGTCCATTATCACATTTCCACTGCAGAAAAATCAAGAGGTCATTGTCCTAAGATGCCAAACAGAATAAAAGAGGGCCCTAACATTAATCAAACATACAGAGTATTAAACTAACTTATATTACTATATTTATATCAAATACAGATCTGAACATAGCCAATTAATCCACTTTAATTAAATCTCAAAAAGATAAAACCCCTTGTTACGTACCTGGGCTACATTTCTATAGCAATGAGTACAGTTGCAAAGAACATAGCAACTGGAAGTGTAATAAATACTACATCATTTTTGCTATGGAAGTCCACCTATGTGAATAATCAAATGGACAATGTAAATGAACACTATCATCCACCAAATATGGTGGAGACTGTGTTCTGTAACATAACTGAAGATTTAAAAAGGGTATCTACCAGCTCACTGCTCCAAACAATGCTAAAAGACTGCATACAAAACACTAACATTATAATCTTCTGACACAACCAACAAGTGCAATAAGTAGGGAAAAAAAACGTTGGGGCTGATCACGATGGCGGACGGACTAAAGTCCATCCGCCATCGTCCCAGGGATTGGGACCTCCCGCCTATATGAGAGCAGTCCTGCACTTCAAATGACAATGCAGCCACCATCAGGGCAGCCGCAAAAGGCAGTTTTAACATTGTGGCGGGTGTTGCTGGCTGCAGAACACGCAGCAATGTTAAAAATGCAGGTTTTACTTTTCTCTGCACTACGTGTCAGTCTGCCACCTGGTGCAGCGAAATGTAGGGGGGTGCCATAGGTGCCCCCACTGCAAAAAAAACTGCCCTAGCAGAAGGGGGGCCCACAACGGGCTCACAAAGTCAATCCCCGCCAGCCTTTCCATGGCAGGAGAACCGCTATGGAAAGGCTGGCGGGGATCCAGCATCCGAATCTGGTGGTCTGAGCCTGCAAGGCCCCGCCACTATTCTAGGGATGCGGGCCGGTCCGACAGGAAATCATAACAATTTTCTCTGTCGGACCCTTGGTAGACGGGCTTTCCGGCCGCCAGGCACGCCGCCCACCATCCTTATCTGTTGGGCAGTAATTGGCCTCACGATAGCGATGAACCCGCCACCTGCAGCCTGCCAGTGGTGGGTTCACCGCCATCATAATCAGCACCTTAAATATTTCCTACCCCTGTATCAAGGACTTTTGCTGAGATTGACATCCCTCGCCATCTAACTGTTGCAAAAGAGAACTTGATCGTATTTGATAACCTAAAGAGAAAAAAAAGAATCCTTTTTGCAACAGCACAAAACCTGTCAATTCCTAAAACATAACCATTAATATAACTCACGGATGGAGCCATTAAAGCTTGTCCACATCCACTTCATCAATGATATGCAATTCATGTACTATAAGAAGACAACAATATGTCCCTTATTTTCAAAATATTATACCAAGCAAGTTAAATACCTCTTACAAAGACCTCTTAAACACAATAGAAGTGAAAACAAACGTCTCAACCCGAATATACAAACATATTTCGAATATGCAAAAATTCACACAAAAGTGTATACAAACACCCAGCTTCCTATGCAAGATTCCTGAAATTACACTATCTCTACCACTTAACATATTTAAAAGCCAATCCGTTTCCAGAAATGGCACAATTAGTGGTATAAATGTACATTGATTGCATAGAAACAACAGAATACAAGTGGCAGTTGTTTGTGGTTCTTTCATTTAATGTGTCTTCGCACCACAAATTGACTCAAAGCGGCATTTCAAGGTAGAATATAGCTTAAATTAATGGATGTGGGTATCTTATAATGACATGTAATTTCATGCAATTTTGCTGTAATATTGCTTACTTACATAATAAAAACGAAAACCCGTACTTTAAATATTGATGGTAAATCACTGGGGCCTAATTTATGAAAAGTGACGCATCGCTGCGTGAAAACAGCGATGCGTCACTTTTCACTGCGCTCTCCCTGCGACATGATTGATGCGTCATATTTATAATATGACGCATCATGTCGCAAGGAGTTACAGATACGTCAGTATTTCTGACGTATCTGTAGGTGCAAAAGTGACGCATTGCTGGAGTGTGTCACAAAAGTGACGCAACTCCAGCAATGCTTCCTTTCACATGGGGAAAGCCCCATGTGAAAGGGCCTGCGTCTGTCTTACGCCTGCTGTGAGGCAGGCGCAAGATTTTGACGCAACAGCGTCCTAAAAGTGACGCAGTGAAATCTCATAGATTTCACTGCGTCACTATTACGAGGCTTTTTGCGGGTGAACGCCCCCTCTGCATACATTATACCTGACGCAGGTATAATGTAGCGCAGGGGTTTACAAAGTGTCGCATCTGCTTAGATGCGTCACTTTATAAATAGTGCGCATCAGGAGGCATGTTTTACGCCGCCGATGCGTCACAAAAAGTGACGCATCGGAAGCGCAAAACTCACCCAAGGACTCATAAATGAGGCCCCTAGACAGAGCTTGCTCTTTTTCATATCTGCGCCTGGACTTTGATGATAGCTGCACTTGGGCTACTTGTACAAAAAACAGGATATTGCACTTTACCCAAGCCGCTGGTACTACCTCCACGCTTGCCATGTCTTTTAGCAAAAAACCCATTGCCCCTGTCCTAGAGATGTATAAATGGAAGTGCCTACCAACTCTAACATATGTAATGGGTATTTGTTGTTGTAAGGATGTTCATGTAATACAGACGGAAGGGAACAGATTCTGCCGTCGGTTATTAGGCATCCCTCCGTCTGCCCAGCATTTTCCACTGCAGCTGGAGCTAGGCTTGGAGTATGTCCAAGAGACTATTAATGTTGCTCCCCTGGCCCTTTGGTGTTCAATTTTGCACACTAAAGAAGCTGAGCTCAATCGAGCAGTGATCAGAGATTGCTTATCTTCTGACCACGGTCTGGCAATTCCATAGCTAAAATGCATCAAAGATTATTTTATGACACAGGGTTGCTCCTACTTGTTTGAGCACCCCGAGACAATCTTGAAAAAAGATAAAAACTGAGCCCAGGACTCTTTCCTCAAGCATAAGGAAGGTACCAGAGAACTAACGGAAGTGTCAAATCCTTCAGTCCGAGATTATTGCATTATTCAAATGGCAGCTCCTATTGCCCCATACCTTTTTATATGTGTCAAATGTGTACGAGAGGACACTGTTGGCAAGGTTTAGGCTAGGTTCTTTTTGTTGGCTAATGTGTTTTCCCCTAGGTCAGTTTTATTCTGCTTCTATTTGCACGTGTCCAAGGGATGAGCAATCCAGTCAAATTATTTTACTCTTTGTTTCCTTGTGTCAATTTTATTTGCCGCTTACTAAAAAAAATGTATTACCTCTTCTACGCAGAAAAAAGTTCTTTAAGTGCAAAGCTGCTTTATTTTATCTGTTGCAACTAAATGACCACTGTGTATGCCATGCAGTTGCTAGCTTCTTGAAGAGTATCTTAGCCAAAAGAAGGAACATGTTGTTTTGATGAAATAGTTGTTATATCCTTTTCTATTTTAAGCATTGTGGGTATTATATTGTAAAGTGGAAATTCTGTTCCAGGCATATTTACAACCCTTTCTATTACATTGTCTAAGTAGATTTAATGCCTTCATAATTAAGGTGTATGCACTGTCACTTTACAAATTGTAAATGTATATATTACCCCTTTTTAATTGTGGATGTTTTAAACATTTGTCTAATATCTGCATGATTTTACAATTGCATGTATCTTTTATTACATGCTTTTGTGTGATCAAATAAAGATGAATTGAATTGAATTGCATACTGACATATATGCAAATTAAGAGAATTTCACACATCCCTATTATAAAATCAAAGGCGGCATTCAGAATTACTATTCGAACTCCATACCAACCTTGTCTGTGCAAATTGCATCTTTCTGAGACAATGGCATATTTACTGCTCAAACTACAGTCCAGCTAATGGTAGAAATAATGCATATTGTTGGGTGGCCAAGTTTACTTCTCTAACTCCAGTGCAATTAACCGTGGAGAAAATGTGCATGGTTGAGGGCCAAATGTAATACTTTAACTTCTTTACAGTTAACAATGGTGACATTTCTTTGTTTCTTGGGGATCAGATTTACTATTTTAACTCCATTTCAATAAACATTGGCAAAAATGCTTATAGTGGGGGGGGGGAGATGGTCAGATATATATTCTAGCTACAATTCTTTAACAAGAGCATATAACTTGTGGGGGACTATTTAAAGTTATCACTGCAGTCCACTAAATATTTTCCAAAAAGTGTATATTTAACAATAACACAAATATTGAAGGAATACCAACAAAACGTACATCTAATCCTAAACATTAAATTAAAGGAATGGATACACTACAAAAAATAGGACCAACTTTATTAAAATTAGATTAAACACTAAAAGGAATATTACAAAATATATTATTATATATTTTTAATATTTTACATATGAAAATATTTCTATGTCTAATCTATCAGAATATTTGACAAGATGTATTGAAATATTTATTAAATAATTATTCTAAACATTTTAATCAAATAATTATCAATTCAAATATGTAAAAGTCAAACAATTTTATAAATTAAAGAATAAATTATGAAGAAATAATGACAAAAATATTTAAACAAAAATACTTTGGGGCTCATAACCCGGGGAAACGAGACCGCCCGCAATGCATGCGGCGGTCCCGCACCAACAATTAGGTTGCACCTGCCACACTGGGGAGCGCATCCCGCATTTGTAACATTGCGGCAGGCGTTGCTGAAAGAACCAGCTGCCGCAATGCCACAAATGCAAGTTGTGCGTTTCAATGCACAACGTGACAGGCACTGTGTGGTGCCTAACATGTTGAACATTGAATGTCCACCCCGAACCCTACAGAATCCCTGGGGCCCCACTACAGGCCCTAATGGTGAAGACCGCATGCCTTTCTGTGGCGGCCGCAAGACATTTCACCGCAATATTCCTGGGCTTTTCCACCCGGTAGGCAATCGAGTGGATTGCCTACAAGCAGAAACCTGGCAGGCGGTCTTCCCGTTCTCCGGGTTCCCCCCCACCATCGTAATGTGGCAGGGGGGAAAGTCATGCGGGCCGTGGATTTTGGCGTGCGGATCCCCACCGCCATACAGGTGGTGGCGATCCACCGACTATCCTAACGATATTAGGATTTAAAACTGTCCATCATGTTTCCATACAAAATCCACTGCCACATTCCAAAAATCCGAAAAATAACTGATCAATACACGAGTCAAACATATCAATTCAAATTATAAATGCAATTAAGGCTCCCTGTTTTCCATTTTTACTGATTTTTACAGATAAATATAGATGGAAAAAAATTAATTTCTTATCTGTATTTATTTTTAAATGTGGATAAAAACAGAAATTGGGTTGCTTTTTGAGTAATTCTAAATACTGTCTGTCATGACTGCCAGGCCAATAGCTGTGTGTATTGATAGGTGAGGGGGGCTAAAAAAAGAAAGGACTTTTAGTAAAGAGGCTATAACAGCAGTAGATATTATGCACAAGGTTGATACTGAATTTTGCATATTTTCATATACGTTTATTGATTTATCTTCTGCTGGTGTTTACAGTATAGTTATAGTTTATAGTTTACCTAGTAGGCATTCAAGCTTGAGTGTATATTTACTGGTTTAATAAATATGGAAATATACTTATTTCAACTTCATATTTCCACAAAACCCAAAATAAAAATGAATAAATACAGATAAAATTAGCAAAACATAAATATGGATAAATACAGACCAAAATGTCCAAAAAATAAATACCTTAACACCGGGAGCCCTAAACATAATTAATACATGTAACCATCTAGCAATAACATAAAATGCTTATATTTTTAAAACACCATCCACCATGCTCTCCAATAAAAACATCACCCTTGAACAAGAAAATTTACAACGTCTTTGTGTGCTGCACAAAGGAGCACACATAGAAGTTACTAATCGCCATTCCAGATTGTTTATATGCAGTAAGGGGCACCTTCCTGCACATAAACAATCATTCCCTCAATGCAGGCTCCCTTGCACTATGATGCAACGTTGAGGCGTTGGGGTTAGGCAGCTTAATTTAGCGCCAGGGCTAGGGAAACCTCACAGATGTGCTGTTTCTTTGTAATTTCAGAGCATCCTTGTTTTTTTAGAATATCTGAGCCTGCCGTTAGCATTTTGTGCTTAACGCCATGCTCCACCATTCCCTTGTAAAAATGGCCCTCCATCTCTTCCGGCATCTTGCACGCTCTTCGCCAGCAACTAATTTATATTGTGATTAAAATCTCCTACCTTCCTTTTTACATGCCGCTTTTGTAACTTCAAAGCCAGCCCTTAACTTGAAGTAAATTTCAATGGAACAAAAAGCTCTGTAACCAAACAATTCCAGGAAGTATGACTCTAGTAATCTTCGTCCTGAATAGTCCCATAAAAAACACACCATCTAGCAAAATAAATGTTGTGAATTTTGTCCTAAATTTTGAAGGGTCTGAGTTACAATGGCAAAATTGTTCAAGAAGGAGAACACTTCCAGGTAGATATTGCCCAGGGAGGAACTTTACCCTAGGCTTGGCCTGGGGCTCCCTCGCTCTACCTTGGTGATTAATTACTTGGGAGTGTCCTCCTCAATGGATAATATTGCTTAAATGTACACTTTGTGGGTCAGGTGTAAAATCTGGACACAGGCAAGTATTTTGAGCAAAATATTAGCACATCATGGTTTTTATCTGTGCATATTCCTTCCTTGGAGAAATTTTTACCAGGAAATTAATTGGATTAGAGAAAAATGTGCAGAATTTATGAGTGATACCTCTGATTCTGCATGTTATCATTGTGTCCGCTTATCCGTACACGTGTAGATCTGGGCAAATTACCAAGTTGAGTTTACCGGTCAATGTTTGGCAGATGCTAATCAACCAAATCAATTTCCAAGTCACGTTTAACTCATAAAGCCTTCCTGAAAAACTACATATATAGCTGGTCCAGAAATACAGCACAAAATATGTGTGGTATGCTTGGTGCAATAGTACAGAACCTTGATTGTGTGTTTCCAAACCTCAAAGACAACTTTGGCCCCCAATGGCCCCAAAACACAAACCGTCTGTAACAAATGTAATGCTATATTTCTACCTGACATTATTTGATTATGATGGTTAAGCACTGCTGGGTTTCAGTATTTAGGGTGACTAGGATGAAATTACAATGTGTCTTGCAGGAAGTGAGTCACATTTAAACCACCAGAATGCTCAGGATCAGCATGCCAAGCTTAAATTGAAGTACCCTATGGTATATTGCACTGCCAATGTATGCTTCTTGTGTTGATTTTGGTATTCTTGCAACAGAAATGATCTTTTAGGCGAGCATCTGCAGATCAGTAGTCCCACACATACAAAAGTGCGTAAGTAAACTACATTTGTATATTTTTTTCAATGATCTTTTATTGGCATTTTTATATATTAAGAGGTCTCTACCGTGTAATAGGACCTTTCAATAAACATTATACAAAACATTTAGGTACTGATTATGATGTTGGTTGGAGTTGCTTCCAACCAACATCTCTGCTGTTATGGAGCAGACTGACTTCAATTTGGCGGTCCGATACCACAATTATGATGCAACCGCACCATTTCTTTATGGGAGCTTTTGTGGCAGTTGGAAACTGGCCGCAGCACACGCTCCTATGGAGAAATGGGAGTTACTGTAAATCCCTGCACCGTGTGGCAGGCACCTTACAGTGCCTGCCACAAGGTGCAGAGATTTACAGGGGGGCACCATAGGTACCTCCCGGGCCCACAACCATAGAAAGCAGAGAGAAGGGGGCCCTGCTAGGGGTCCCCAAAGTTGCTTTATGACAGGCTTTCACTGTCGGAAAGCCCGACATGAAAAGCCTGTCGGAAACCAACATCATGATCCCGATGGCAGAAATGCTGTCCATTAGGGATTATGATTGGTTTCGGATTGCTCGACGGGCTCCTTGAGCCCTTCAGAAGGCAGTCGGATTGACTGGCCAGTTAAACTCCAACCACCTTCTGTGTAATAAGGTGGTTGGAGTTTAAACGATGGATGTCAGTTGGAAAGCCTCCCACCAGTGGTCGGAGGCTTTCCAACCGACATCCAAATGAGTCCCATAGAGTCCAACTGTTGTAGAAATTTTCCTAGCAATTTGCAATTGTGAATATAAAAGTAAAAAGTAAATCCCAAAAGCAGAAGATAAGAATTACCTATAGTTTAATAATTAAGTCATTTACACATAGACATGATTTTATTATTCCCATTGTGAATAGTTCAAAGACTAATAAAAAAAAAAACTTACATTGCTGTTCCTCTCCAGTGTTTCTCATAACATATTCCCTTCCTCCATCTTTCAGTTTGGCTAGAGACATTGTCTCAAGGAGTGTTCCTTCCTCTGTGGCACCTGACATCTTCACTGCAGACAGTTGCACAATTGTTGTGCTGACATGTGTGCACATTTCCTTTTTTGGTGACGGTTCCCTTCAAAAATGGCCATGCCAGCTCACAGATGTCTACTGCTCATTCGTCTGTGCCATGCTTGCAACTCACTGTACTTGTGTTTTGAGTATGTACAAATGCCTTCAGGGGGTATACAACCTTTACCACGCATTTTTTACCACGCACTACCATTACAACGGGGTTTTTACCACGCATACCATTACAACGCATTGCGCTGGGGGGCGCTCTAGGATAGGGAATAGGTTAATTTACTATCCAATAACCTTCCCTAGTGTCCACGGGGACTGGAGTTGGAATAGTAAATTAAACTATTCACTATCCAGCACCCCAAAGCGCTATGCGTTGTAATGGTATGCGTGGTAAAAACCGCGTTGTAATGGTATGCGTGGTAAAAGTATGCGTTGTAACGTCATACATCCCTTCAGGGACACTTTCACCCTTTTCACCACTATGCACGTGTGTAATCACAGCCTACCCCTATGTTGGGAATTGTTATGCAGGGTATTTGGGTCCATGACGCACAATTTTGTTTCTTGTATCTGAGGGGTTTCAACCCTATTCCTTCCATGAGAGACTACATCTTGGTGGTCCGACCACCACCTGGACATTCATATCAGTCCTAGGATGTGCGTGACAGTGTGTGTTCCCTTTCGCTCTCTTTGTTTGGTAGGCTGTTACATGACTATACACTATTGTGTCATGATGGTAGGGTGTGTATTTCGCCTGCAGCCTGGGTATGCATGTGTAATTTGACATCATCACCCACATGTGGTGTATCACGCAGTGTGTGAAAGTAATCCATCCTCCAGGGAGTGGGACACTGCTGTTAGTGATGTGTTGCTATGGCACTATCATTATGGTCACAAGTTAGGGAAGTGCAAATACCCCATGTAGTTGTGGTATTCTGATGATGATGTACCCCCATACTGTTGTGCACTGCTGGGAGTCATATCCACCCACCCCACATATGTCTGGGCACTGCTGGGAGTCCTCTGCACCCACCCCTCATATGTCTGGGCACTGCTGGGAGTGATATCCACCCACCACTCATATGTCTGGGCACTGCTAGGAGTCCTCTGCACCCACCCCCATACTGTTGGGCACTGTTGGGAGTCATATTCACCCACCACTCATATGTATGGGCATTACTGGGAGTCCTCTACACCCACCACTCATATGTCTGGGCACTGCTGGGAGTTATATCCACCCACCACTCATGTCTGGGCACTGTTGGGAGTCAGATCCACCCACCCCCAAACTGTTGGGCACTGCTGGGAGTCCTCTGCAACCACCACTCATATGTCTGGGCACTACTGGGCACTGCTGGGAGTCCTCTGCACCCACCACTCATATGTCTGGGCACTGCTGGGAGTCATATCCACCCACCCTCATACTGTTGGCCACATGGGGTTGATGGCGTGTGTGTGCCACGTATCACTATTGTGATGGTGCCATACGCAAGCGCGTGAGATGCACCTTACCCCAACATTCCTGGCGTGTGTGCGCATCGTGACACTATTGTCATGGTGCCATACGCGAGCACATGAAACGCACCATACCCCAACATTCATGGTGTGTGTACGCATCGTATCACTATTGTCATGGTGCTATACGCGAGCGCGTGAAACGCACCGTACCCCAACATTTATGCCGTGTGTACGCATTGTATCACTATTGTCATGGTGCCACACGCGAGCGCGTGAAAAGCACCGTACCCCAAAATTCATGGCGTGTGTGCGCATCGTATCACTATTGTCATGGTGCCGTACGCGAGCGTGTGAGACGCACTGTACCCCAACATTCATGGTGTGTGTACACTTCCATTGTTGCGGAAGTGTACACGTAGACTTCCGTTGTTGTGGTACGTTGTTCTCACCGTATGCGCCGTCGTTGGTTTCTGTGCACTAGGTCGTAGGCGTACAGGACTGGGATGATACGGACGATGGGGTTCATGGCGTGTATGTCGCATACCGGGGATGGGGTTCGGGTCGGACTTTGCTTTTACTGATGTTTTGAGCTCTCGTAGAAAAAGGGTCGTACGGAGTGTCGCAGAGACGGATCGTACTTGCTGGGCCGGAAACTGCTGCTTCTTTTCATTCGGACATCGCGTAATGCATCTTCCGGATACAAATCGTACATTTCAGTTGTATGTTTTTTAGTACGAATCGTACGGAGATCTGCGTTAGATCCAAATCGTACTTCATCGTACGTACGGGGACATTTCAGGGTACGATTTGTATCGGAAATATGCTCCGTACGGCTATTTGTATGGGATTTTAACGAATCGGAATCGGCCCCCAAAATGTTGATTTAGATTAAAATCTGAACCTCATCCTGAGTGCGGGGTAAGGAGAGTGGTAAGGAGAATCTGTAAGAAATTTGTTTGTGGACTATGTTACTTGAATTGTGAGCAGTCAAAATATTGAAAAGAAATATATCGACCTACACTTATATCGAAGTGACAATATCGAAGGGACAGAATATCGATGTTAAGAATATCGATGGACAGAATATCGACCCTAAGGTAAGTAATATCAAATTTTTTTATATCGATTTTACTAATATCGATGTTACTAATATCGATATTTATATTATTGTTATGTATTTTATTATGTATTTAATATGTATGTGTTATATGTGTTTTGTTAAGTGATCTACTTGTTTTAAAATATATGGATACAATTTTTATATGTTAATAATGTTTTTAAAAGTTATTTTTGTTTTTTAGTACCGTAGCGGGTTGTGGGTTTTTATGGGAATAGAGTAGGAAGTAATTTAATTACACAAAATGTATTATTAATTTTTAGGAATTATAAATTAATTTTAATTATTTTGTGCGTTTATGTTCTGTAGCGGGTTGTGGGTTTATAGGGGATTGGGGTGGGAAGTAATTTAATTGTAATTAAGTAATAATTTATTTTAATTAATTGGTTTTGATAATTATATTATTGTTAATTAGTTAATAATTGGTTATTAATTTTTATTAGTTGGTAATTCATTTTTATTGATTGATTAATTGATAAATATGTTAAGTGTATTATTTTATTATTGGAGTATGGTGTGCGTCTATAGGGGAATAGTGTTGGAAGTAATTGAAATCTAATTAAGTAATTATTAAATGTATTTTTGGGTGTTGATAATTAATTTATTGGACATTAATTATGAATTGGTGAATATTTTAAATTATAACTTTTTGGTAATGAAAATTAATTTATTATTTTTTTATCATTAATTGGTAATTAAATATAAATAAATATTATTTATTGATACATTTAATTAATATGTTAGTAAGTAATTTTTAATTGGTAATTCATGTGCAATAATTATTATTTTTGATATAGAAAATCATTTAATTGTTAAATATTTGTTAATTGGTACTTACGTTTTAATAAATATATGTTTTTATTATTAAACATATTTTATTGTTCAATATTTATTATCTGGTAATTGATATTTATTAATGATTATTTATTGTATTTATTGTTAATTAATTATTCATTTGTAATTATGTTTTTCATAATTATTTATTGGTATTTGTAAATAGTTCGGAGGTATTTATTAATTAATTCATTAATTATGTTTAAAAATTACTTTATTTATAAGTATGTTATTTTTAACTTCTACGCTATCCAACACTTTCCCTACTGTTGCACTGTCTGGAGTTGGAATAGTAATTTTTACCCCTACGCTATCCAACACTTTCCCTACTGTTGCACTCCCTGGAGAGGGAATAATAATTTAAAGCCCTACGCTATCACGCTATCCAACATTTTCCTTACTGTTGTTTTTTTGGAGCTGGAATAGTAGTTTTATTCCCTCCGCTATTTAATATTTTTTTTATTATTTTAGTTAAAGTAGTATATAATTAATTTTAAAAAAAATTGTTTTTTTAATTTGTTATACATAATTATTAAATTTGTATTACTTTTATTGTTTTATGTGTATAGATGTATATGTAATTTATAATATTTTTTATAATTTATAAGTTATTAAAATAATTATGAAAACATATTATTAAGTAAGTATACATATATATTATATGTATATGTTTAATTAATGGTTTCTTAAATTATATATTACTTATTAATTTTAAACAATAAAACATATTTTTAACTATATTTATTTTATTTATAAGTATTATTTAGTTTATTTTACATATTTTTTTTTTTTTAAAAACAATATTTTTAATAACGATATTTTTTACATCAATATTATTTTTCGATATTATTGTACTTACCATGTTGTAGATAGGATATCGATATTCTTGACATCGATATTCTTGCTCCGATATTTTTGTAGGTCGATTTTTTGACCTTCGATATTTTCTCAGTGATCCACTTGAACATAAAGAGCTTTGTAAAACAATATTTTATGTGACACAGTGAAGCAATGCTGCACTTCTGCTGAATTCTCATCACTTCCTTCCCTGTTGGGTGTTATTAGGTTCTTAGAACTGTGGTCATTGTCATGTTATGCAGTGTTCTATTAAGGAGTGTGTCCCAGCAATTCAATTAGCAAGTCATATAGTTATTGCTCACTATCTGCGAGCTGTTGTGTCATATTCTTCAATGAGAGTCGTCCTCAACCTCAAGTAACAGACACAGATGTTTAACTTTGAATTACTCGGTATCTGGCTCGAAGCACCCTTGTCACAGGAATTTTATCTCTCCACTTTATTATGTTTAGTGGCTTGCGTATATTTATAAATCTTTTTTCCTATTTCTGAGTTCTGTTTCTCTATTACATTAAGTGAGCACTGGCTACACTATGTTTGAACACAGCCTTTGCCATAGGTTTGGTCTGACTAGTGTCTTAACTAATTCGAGAGGTGGAATAACAATATTTTACCATCTTAAACGGTTGTAAATGGTTGCTTGTCACAAGAACGTTCAAGTATGTGCTGCTTTGTTCTGAAAAAGAGGTACATTTCTTCACATATCTAAAGTAAGCAGCAGAGCATAACAAACACTATAACGTACACAAAACAATACAACACAACATAACATTCAAAACAGAAGCAATGCAATTGCAGTTGTTGTATAGCTCCTATATATCCCTATATCGTGTTAAGTTAGCATAGGTACGTTTGAGATTTAAACGCCATTTTTCCTTTCTTGCAACTTCTGCACACGACCCTTATTTGTTGACTTAGCTTTCAACCTAATAGTTTGCCGTGGTGAATGTGAGAATAATATGTTATTGCTCTGATATCTGCTTTGTTTAATAAAACATGTCTGCACGGAGAGTGCTGAAGTTTCAGGAGCAACACGATATGGAATTGTTATGAGGTCTGATCTCCACGCCTTCATAGTCATAACACAAGTGCAGCCTTTGCCAACTTGGGCTTGAGGCGGGATTGATATTGCTTTGCACGAGAATTGTTAACACACTTGATGCGGTGCACATGCAGAGAGAGCTGGTGTATGCTGATGTGATTCCTTCATGCTAGGACACTAAGGTATGGGCCCGCCCTAAAACAACCCAAAGAGACCTTCTTAGCTAATAATATAATATATGTGTCAGGGAGGGTGAGATATAAGTGTTGTTAACTCTTATTCATTACAGCATGTTAACATGCTGTCACCATTCGCTTTTTATGTCTTAGTAACTATGCTGATAATTTTGCTACTGATAATAAGTATACTTGTATTATCAAAGATACTGCGCCTGAGAAGACGGCATTAGTAAATAAACATTTCAAATGCACATGTGTCTTCTTTACTCCATGTTCTGGTTTGTAATGATAATATAACGAAAGAGTGTTCATGAGTCCCACGTACCCTGAGGTACTGTAAGTTCATGTTCTGGTTTGTCTAAACATTGGGTATTTGATATGTCCAATGAGACACTGTAGCTAGCTCGGTAAGGGGTGAGTTGGTTGCTAAGGTAAGTTTTGGGACATCCTAATTTGCCGAGGTTCCACTCCTCTGTGCACAGTTCTGTGTGAGTACAGAAACCCTGCAACATGGCGCCCAACGGTTTCGGTGGTCTTATATCATGACACTCGAGTAGTTTATCGTTCATGCCTTAACCCCTTCACATCCGTTTCCGGAAAACGGGGTGTTGGTGAAACCTACCTATTTTTTGAAATAGGTCTTTATTCAAGCTTGATTCTTACTTAAACGGTTTCTTTGAATTACTACCCAGTTGTGCTACAAAGTATTCTTTGTGTTTTCTTGTTTCCGATTCTGTGATGGCGGCTGCGGTGGCTATTGCACAGCATAGTCGCGTAGCGGTACGCAACCATCTTCAGACGTACCAGGTCCCAGTAGATGGGATGGCTGTGATTTTCGTGGTAAGTGCAGATCCGGCGTTTCCTTACGAGTTGTTTTACTCTTGGGTTACGTTTCCGGCTGTGGACGCTAATTCTGGTTTGTACCACTCCTACACCGCCTCGGATGTCCCGGCTGAATATACGCCATACAGGGCATTGGAAATACCTATTGATCATTGGCAGCATCGAGTTTGGTTTGATGGCGCCCTCCCCCACTCTTTGTCCCGTGCGAGGTTAGGTCCACTCTCAATTCCAGGTACTAATTGGCCTGCATTGGGTGGCTTTACCCCGCACCCGAATCACGGGGCTTGTACCCTGGCAGAAATTCGCAGGCTACATGTAGTTTCCATTTCCGTGATTCGTGCTTTAGTGCAATACATTGGTCGACATCTTCCTGGTGGTCCCCAGGGGGGTGCGGCCGCTCCCATGGAACGAGGCGGAATGCGTCTCAATCCAGTGATGGTAAATTCGGTTTTTGGTGCGCGTCCTGTTGACAACGATGACTTCCCATTCTGGCTAGCAGAGAAGTTTGATCAACTGGAGGCGGTTTTTCCGAATTCTACTCCTGCTGATAAACATAGAATGTTGACGATTACTCTACCGAAGGATATTACTCCTGAACTAGCTGACTGTGAAAGCTGGGGAAAAACTTTTGCGGCAGTTTATACGAGGTGCTTCGGCACCCCGTCTATGAATGCCCTGCCTGAAATCATTAGACGTGTTCAGAATGATCACGGTCCAGAGGCAGCTGTGGAATTGGGTATGCGCCTGTGTGGTTCTTTTGAGATTGTAAGTGATCTCATTCTCTCCAATGTTAAAGGAGATGCAGTTAACTTTCAGGTGTCGAATGCTTTGGCTGCTCTGCCCGATGCCGACAAACCCCGCCAGTTAGCAAAGATTGTGGTGGCCGCTTATAAAACGATTGGCCGCACAAGTAGAGGTCTGAAATATTTTCCAGTGAAGGAGAAAAAACAACCACAGGGGCAATCTGCAGTGACAGATGCCCAGCCAAAGTCCAAGAAACAAAATTGGCCTAAAAAACAGACACAGGGGAAGCAGACAATGCAGACTCAGGGTACTTTTCCTGCAATACAAGCTCCTGCGCCATCCGAAAAAATTTATGATTTGCGCGACCGCGCGATGATTAAATCACCTGATCGTTTTCAGGGTTCTGATCAACGCTCTCCTCGTTCCTTTCAGGACACATCGGCCCCGAAAACCGGTGGAGGAGGAGGGGGTGGACGTGGACGTGGTGGCCAACAAGGACGTGGTCAGTCCCGCCAGACGGACGGCGCAGTGAAGCAGGAGGATTCTACGCCTAGGCGTCCGCAGTTTGCGAAAAAGAAAGTCGCAGCCTTAACAGCGCATCGATATGCCACAGATAGTGAGAACGCGGCTTCGGAATCTGACGTGGGCTCTGACCTTGCTGGACAGCGCGGCGGAGATAACCATAGTCAGAGAGGCGCTGCGTCCACTACTGAGGGTGACAGCGACTGATGTCTACGTTGTGATAGAAACAGCGGATACGAGACTTGCTCCCCCTGAAAGACTATATGAAATTGTCCTGTTAATTGAAGGTGACATACAGCGTACCGTTAAAGGTGTATTTTGGGAAAATCTGTCTTCTACATATGATATTTTACTTTCGGAGGCTGACTGGCCCCCGCCTTTTGTGCTCGCGGCGCCGCGAGGGGAGGAGGTAATCCTACCCAGTTTCGCGAACACTGTCTCGGAAGAGCATGCGCAGCATTTTGCAGAAGAGTGGGCTCGGGCTCTCGCGCCGGCTCTGTACCGTAACCAATGTGGTTGGGATAAATTGTCGCCTTTCCACGAAATTCCGTTGCGGTCTCAGCCGCAGCCTCAACCTCAATATCCCATTCGGCGTGAAGCAAAATCTTCCGTCGCGGAAATCCTTGAACAATTGGAATATCAGGGAGTTATTGAAACGTGTGTGTCACCGATGAATAATCCCCTTTTTACTGTGAATAAACCTGACGGATCATATCGTTTGGTTTTGGATTACCGGCATTTAAACTCGCATTGCCGTAACTGTGCAGTACAGAATACCCACGGCTCTGCCCTAGTGGATAGTCTCGTGCGTAAGCGTTTCAAGACAACGCTTGACATATCCAATGGTTTTTATGCCCACAGATTGGACAGCTTTAGCTCCCAATGGACCAGTTTTACAAGCGCTGGAGTCCAAAAGCAATTCCGGCGTCTTCCAATGGGCTACAAGAATAGTCCTGGTGTATTTACCGCTCGAATTGTCTCTATTCTGGAGGCACTCGACCCTGATGCTTTTTCGTATGTGGATGACATATATCTCACAGACGACGATATTTGGGAGCATCTGTGTCGTGTAAATTCTATTGTTTGCAACTTCGCAGACATGGGTTACAAATTCAACTTTGCAAAATCGCACATTGCTGAACACACAGTGTTGTTTTTGGGCTATGAGCTCAACAATGAAGGTAGAGGTTTGGCTCCTCACTTCTTGGAGAAGTGCGCACAATTGCGCGCACCAACAACTCTGAAAAAATTACAATCCTTACTGGGCTTTTTGAATTTCGGCAGAACTTACATTCCGGAATATGCCCAGCGTATCAAGCCTTTGTATGCTTTGATACAACCAACTTTCTCAAAATCATGCTGGCTGCCTGAGCATTCAGCCATTTTGCAATCCTTGCAGGCTGATCTGCTCGCTTCTAAATATTTACTGACTCGTGATAACCACACCAACCTGGTCATAAGAATAATTCCTGGGACGGTGGGTTTCACTTACCTCACTTTTAATGAAGGTGACACAGTACCTATTGCTTACAAGTCACACTTGTACACCTCGGCTGAGATGCGGTTTCCCACCATAGAGAAGGTTTTAACTGCTGTACAGATGGCTATTCTAAAGGAACGAGCTCTGTCACAGGGGAAACGCATGCTAGTGGTAACAGCCTGTCCTCATTTGGAGGCAGTCACGAAAGCCAGTGTACCAAATTCAAAAGCTTTGCACCCTCGGTGGATTCAGTGGGCTGCGTCATTGTCATCCACGGATGTCATGTTTATTTTTGACGCTTCCTTACGGTCGCAGGAGTTCTTGCAGTATGAATTCGTTCACCCTGCTCCTCTGGCGATGCGACCTTTGGAGGACTTCCATTGCATCATTTACACTGATGGGTCGGCGCAGGTTGCAATCCGTTAATGCCACACAAATACACATCAGCACAAAAGGACAGAGTAAATCACCACCACAAGCAGCATCAGAAATCTATCCAAATGCCCCTTAGTCAAACAGCTTCTATATAAGGAGCTGCCTGAGTCTGTGAATTCACCTCCTTTGTCCTTTTCCTCAACTTCCTCCAAAGTGCATTCCTTTTGTTTTGGTCTTGAAAAATGTCCCGATCAGCTCTAACTCAAGACATGAGGAGTTACACACCCTGAAGAATAAATTTGTTTTTTTAGCTTCAAAGTAAGCTGGAGGGCATAGCGACCTATATTGAGAAATACTAATGGCTAGAATAGTTCCCTGGGTGGGCCCTCCTGGGATCGAGGAAACTAAAAGTGACTGTCTGATAGGGATCTTCAAATTCCCAAGGGTGGTTGAATCTCTTTTTTTCATTGTTTGAACAGCTGTTACTGCCCCCAGGAGGCAAATCCAGGCATTGCCATTAGGTGATTTTTTTATATACACTCTATTATTTCTAAGGTTGATTGTAACAGCTCCTCCCCTCGATCTTTTTTGATGTCCTCTAGGTACAACATCCCTATAATTTTAACTAACATGTTTAAATCAGTAATTTTAGTTCCCATCCCGATACATAGTTGGCTGCAATATTGGTTCCAGTATTTAAAAAGGGGGATAGGTCCAAACCATCTTGTTAGCACCCAATTTCCCTAATTGATTCTGTCTTACTGGCCCATCTGGAAGATTGGGCATTGTCAAATAATGTTATACCAGATGTTCAATTTGGTTTCAGACCCACCCTAGGGATATTAGGGCAATGTATGAATGCATGCTTAATTACGGGGAAGTACAGGAAGACCAAGAGTGAACAAAAAATATAGGGTGTCATTCGAATGGCGGGCGGACTTAGTCTGCCCACCGTCCTATCGGTGATTGGGACCGCCCACCATAAGGGCGAGGGTCCCATGGGGGGTTTTAGGATGCGCCCGCCACTGTGGCGGGCACCTCCTGCATTTTTAGCATTGTGGCGGGCGGTGCTCTCAGCACCGCCCACCACAATGCTAAAACTGCACGTATGCGTTTGCATAAACAAAGCAGCAGGCACTGCCCACCTTTCCTTCACTCTGGGGGCCCACAGGGGGCCCCCAAAGTGTAGACCGCATGCCTTTCCGGAAAGGCATCTGAAACAGCCCATGTTAATATGGCTGACATTGTCTATTGGACACCGCCACCATATTGGACCTTTTCCGCCCCGGTCGCAAGGCGACCGGGGCGGAAAAGCGGCAGACGATCTTTCAGTCCGCCGCGGTCCCCCCCGCCATCCTAATATGGCGGGGGGTCATTTAGGTGTGGATGGCAGGCGGATTGCCCCCGCCGGCCATCCTAATGGGCCCCTTAGTGTTCATAGATTTATCAAACGCGTTTGATCTAGTGAATTATGATAAGCTGTGGGGCATAATGAGGGGATGGGTGTGGAACGAGAAATTGTATTAGCCAGCTCCATATAGATCTCTCAGTAAAGTAGCACTATCATCCCACAAGTGAATGCTCTCCACTTATTAAGTCAACGCGTGGAGTTAGACTGGGCTGCATCTTGGCCCCTTTTCTTTTTCTAATTTATGCAAACAGGATAATCCCATTTTTGGTTGGGAAAGGAAAGGACTTCCAGAAAATGGGAGCTAAGTTGGTGACCATTTTGCTGTATGCGGGTGATGCCGTATCGGACAGCAATTGGTCTCCCATCCCAATTAGATTTTTTTTTAAAGAAATAGATGGTCTGGACCTTCAAGTTCATTTCTCCAAGACTTTTGTCATGACTTGTGGGCATCCAAACTCCAGGACAAAAACATTTTGAGTGGGGGAGCATATTTTACGATAAGTAAAATGTTTTAATTACTTGAGCATCCCTTTTAATACCTCCTTGAGTTAGTTGCCTCATTTGATGGTTAAATTTCAATCTTGTAGCAGAAATTTGGAAGCTATTTCAGCTATTTGGCCGTAAATTAAAACATAAACTACTTAACTAAAAGTTGGCCCTTTTTAGGAGTAAATGAATTTTGGTGGGCAAAAACGGAGCTGGATTGTAGGGTTACAGTAAAGCTTGTCCCCTGCAAAGAGCATAAAATGGCTATATCAGACGACTGCTATGAGTACAGTCAGCACATCTAACTTAATTTTTCATGCGGATATTGGGTTGAGTTTTATAGAAGTTCTTATTGGCCTGGCCTCGTTATTACTCTGGGGAAAAATTTGGGTCACACCTGAACTTGCTGTAACTAGATCTTTTGTTGTTGCTTGTCAGTCAACAGATGAAACCGATTACTTGACTGTCCTATATTTAACATTCTCTTTACCCACTAGGACTGCCAGAATTGTATCATAATCCATCTTGTATCAGGCGCAACCATAAATTCTTCATTAAAAAGTGCTACCAGGCTTATTGTTCAAAGACTCACTTAGGTTTTGCCCATCTGATATCAGGTGCACCAAAGAACCCTACCAAAGTTGGCTAGAGCCCAACTCATCGATACTGACAGACAACCCTCAGATTGGAAATGCTGCACTCTAAATTTGCTTTTGCTACAGTGGGGGTTGAGGTTCTTTGGTTTTCGACTTTGTCCTGTATGCATGCGGCTGCCATTTTGTGGCCCGCCGCCATTTTGTGTTGCCCTCACTCAGGCAGCACGGCAATTGGAGTGTTTTTGCCTTTTGTAGCTGCTACGTGTTTTTTCTGTTAAAAAGTAACCCCCTGCCCTTGTTTACGAAACCGATGTCAGGGTCTGGCCGAGTCCACTAATCCATGTCTGGGCTGATTGATCCCTGTCTTGACTGACTGTTGGCTCTCCCTATTCTCTTTTTACTTTATCTTATCCGACTGGCCTTCGCTATTCTCTCCTTGTATTCTCTTATTACACAACTATCCTTTGAGGCACACAAATACGTCCTGCCACCTGCAAATTGGATTACAGGCACTAGCACTGATTAACCTGTGTGGAGGGGTGACACACAGGGTCTGAAAGAAGGGCGTATTTGGGACACTTGATAGCTTGTTTTCCAACTTTTCCTATTGGTTAGCCTTGTATGTATTGGGAGTATACGTCGTAAATATGTGTGCTATAAAAGATTGCGCGCTACGGATTAAAGTAGCAGTTTCCTGAGAACCTACTTTGTACTTCTGGGACAACTGTGCTTAGCTGCAGCTAATAAACCCAGTTTTCTACGCCTAACAGAGTGTCTCGTGTCTCTGTCCAACAAGGCAGGTGAACTCGGAGATATAAGGCGTGCGCCGCCAGGCCCATAAGGCCTGGTTCTTCAACTGGCTCCCCACGTGGGACGGCTTCAGTGGTAGCGGTTCAGCCAGAGGGTCGTGAGGAGCCTCGCTAGAAAATTCCGAAGGATTCGTGAACCACGTCAAAAGACCCCTGCATGTCGAAGTGGACCGAAGGTCTTTTGAAGCGCGGCTACTCCTTTCCAACGGCTGCTGACGACTGCTGCCCTGACTGCCGCCCTGCCTTGGCTCTATATGGTATCGACTGGTATTGTGAGTTAGGTATTCGTGGGTAGCGCCCACTTCTTTGTTTTACTTTTTTTAGTTTTTGTTATTCGACTATTGCAATAGCCGAAGCCAAGGGGTGAGTATGTTTGTGCTGAGTATTTACTCTAACTCCTTGAAGTTTGTAAGTAGACCAGTGAATTAAAAATGCCTGGTTTTAGCAAGTTTAGGAAGTTTTGTTGTTTTGATTGTAATAGGGATTCCCGGCTGGAGGACTCTTGTCCAATTCCTCAGGTTGGAACTCCCACTTATGAACTCTATTCGAAACATGGTGTTGGCCCCATTACCTTTAACGAGGCATGGATCCGATACACAAAGAAAGATTGTGTTTTGCAGTGGCCACAAAATGGTAGCTTTGAGCCCCACTTATTAGACAATCTAATCTAGAAGCAGTTTTGTTCAAAAGAAAAGCCCGGCCGGCAATGTTTGACTCTTTCCGCCTCTGGCATAAGGCAGCCAAACAGAGATAAATTAAGCAGGCAAAAAGAGATAAGAAAGAAAAAGGTATGACGATTATACAGGCTGCTCAGCAGTTTAAAGATAATGAGATTGATCAGGCGATTGAAGTCCCAGAAAGACAGCATCGTATGGCAATAGATAGATGTTACCTTGTGTTGCCTACTTCTCCACAGAATAAGGATCTTGACGAAGATACCTTAATGTCCCATTTGTTGAGATTGCCCCCACCCTATGTACAAGGTGCTAATGCACCCGCATTGTTGCCACTTGTCCAGCCACCTGACGTTCATCCAGTGATTCCG
Source organism: Lissotriton helveticus (assembly GCF_964261635.1). Classification (NCBI taxonomy): domain Eukaryota; kingdom Metazoa; phylum Chordata; class Amphibia; order Caudata; family Salamandridae; genus Lissotriton; species Lissotriton helveticus. Next base: position 533,062,222 of record NC_136065.1, read on the forward strand.
GCTCTTCCACAATTGCCCCTTCCAGTTTTACCCCCGCCTCCTTTCCCACCGACTCCTGTCCCTCGGACTCCTATTCCTCAGTCTCCTTTATTCCTGGTTCCTCTTGTAACTGACAGTCCCTCTTCTGCTTTGCCTAATGCCTTGTCTCCCGTTCTACTGTCAGATTCTCCCACAGCTCGTAAAAGATTGGGCAATACTGTTTCTGGCCTTTTCTCCCCTTCTCTTTGGGTCTTTTAACCTGACTCCTGCTCTTTCTCGAAGGCAATCCCGTGGTCAACTCCCAGGTCCCGATGAGCGAATTGTGTTGGACAATCTTGCTCATAAATGGATCATGAGTGGTCCACAATATGGTGTGCAGGATATCATGAGCACCTTTCACCAGTGGGATGCGCCCAGACAGAGATATGTTTTTAATGCTATGTGTGACATTCTTGTCAAAGGATGGGAGGATATGGATTTGGGTTTAACTCCCCAGGGTCTATTAGATGTACAGGCTAAATTTGATAAAGGATTTATTGTGGGTTCTGAGTATGAGGATACTTGTCACTTTCAGGTCTCTATTTTCTTCTCAGGCTTTTCTTGAACCTGATCCTGCAGTTAGACAGAAAGTGAAACATTATCCTATGAGAGAAGTTCCTCCAATATGGAGAGATGCGGTTCCACAGGCAGGCAATATTGCGGCTGTCCCTGCTCATTTCCAGCGTATATGGGTACATGTTCCCTGGAAACGCTCTGAAGTTTTGGCGCTTAAACAGTCTCTAACAGACCCTCGTAAAAATCCTGCTGGGTATTATAAAGAGCTGTCCCAGACTGTGGATGCGTGTGTCATGAATTTGCCCGATATTGATATGTTGATGGGAAATGTAGTCACAGCATGGGGGGTTTTGAGGAGCACTCCATATTTCGCCATATTTCCATCATATCCAATCGGAACTAATCATGTTCCTAGTTCGCGTGCTGGTTGGGTAAGTGCCTAAACCCTAAGGCACCAGTGAACTTTGCCCCTCTATTTGATGGGAAATGTAGTACCACAACCGCTATGGGCTCGGATTCATTGGGAAGACCACGACCAAGCTTTAGGTGATAACTGGGCTGCTATAACTGCAGCGGATGCAGCACAAGTAGGAGGTGCTAACCCCGATGTTTTGATTACAGAATTGCCTGGTAGGATCATCACTTTAATGAAAACGATGATGCCTGCCCTACGTGTTAACTGGGATAAGTTATCTGTGTGTAAACAGAAGAAAGATGAGAGTGTCTCAGATTTCTTTACCCGTTTCGAGGAGACATTCATCGACCACAGTGGTCAAGATATGAGTACTGAGGGTGGACAGCGACTATTTGTGGATACATTTGTATTTAATTTACTTCCAGAATTATCGCATAAATTGAAAGACTCCGAGAGTTCGTGGGCTGTTTCTTCGTCTGCCCAGATATTAGCCACTGCTCAGTATTACGAGAATAGGGATAAGTAGGAAAAGGATAAACTCGAGAAAAAGACTAAAGAATTAAAAACAAAGGTTCTTTTACAACATGCTTATCCTCCTCGTTCTGCTCAGCGTTCGTTTCAACAGCCTCCCCAGTTTCAGAGGTTGTTACAGAAACCTGAACCCTTTGTTCCGCGACCTTTGCTAGGTCCTAATCATTGTGCCTATTGTAAAGAGGAAGGTTATTTCAAGAATAGTTGTCCGGTTTTATTGCAGCGTAATGGTGGATCGCCAGGGCCGCGAGGTCGTGGTGGTTTTCAGTCAGCACCCAGGGGTAGAGGGCGAGGTGCGTTGTCTCAGACACAGCGTTCTTTTCCCCCTTAGAATTCTCTGAATTATTTTGACCAGCAGAATACTCAGTCTGCACAATATTACAATGACGACTACTGTGATGAGAGTGAGACTCAGGATTTTCACACTAGCTAGGACAGCCATGGACAAAGCAAGGGAGTTGTATCAGTTCCAGTGGATCAGAATGGGCCTTATGTTGAAGTTGTTGCATTGGCTGTTTCAGAGCCATTTATTTTGGATACTGGTGCAATGAGAAGTTCTATCATTCACTCCAGACTCCCTGGGGCACCTGTGTCAGGCTTAACAAACGTTTCTGTAGGATTTTTTGGTGCCCCAGTTTGTAACCCGTTTTTGTCCTTTGCCTATCTCAATTGGTCCCTATGGTTTGGAGGCCCTGCTCATTTTAACGACCGGTTGCGGAGAGAATTTGCTGGGTTTGGACTTATTGAAACGTCTTCATGCAACATTGCACTGTTCCCCCTCTGGTGTACATCTTACTTTAGGCGAGAAATTGGTTTCTCCTATGTATTTATCTAAGGACCAACTCCCACCCGAATTGCATTCCCTTCCTGCTACGCTTTGGGCTACAGGTCCGAATGATGTTGGTCTGCTACAAATTCCACCTTACGTGGTTACTGTTAAGCCTAATGTTAAATTACCACGCATTCCTCAGTATAACATTTCCAGTGATGGCGAAAGAGCTTTGTTGGCTATCATTTATGATTTAGTTCAGAAGGGTGTGGTTGAAGAAACAAGAGGAAATGTTTGCAATAGTCCTTTTCTACCTGTTCTTAAACGCACTGATTCTTCTCAGCCTCCTGTATATCGATTTGTGATCGATCTTCGGGAGGTTAACAAGATTGTTGTACCCCAGTTTCCTGTCGTCCCAGATATCACTGCCTTGCTTACAATGATACCTGCTTCGGCTGCCTGGTTTTCAGTTATCGATCTCAAAAATGCTTTCTTCAGCATTCCTATTGCTGAGGAGAGTAGAGATCTTTTTGGCTTCTCTGTCGGAGGCCGAAGTTTCCGATTCAAACGTGCACCTCAAGGTTATTGTGAGAGGCCCTAGTCAGGCATTGAAATCTCAACTTGATGCTTTCACTTTACCCCCAGGTGCCACTCTTATTCAGTATGTGGATGATTTGTTGGTTGCTGCTGATTCAGAGGATGTTTGTAAGAATGTGACTGTTTCGTTGTTGCGACATTTGTCTGCTCTGCATCACAAGGTGTCACCCTCTAAACTACAATATTGCCGCCAAGAGGTTACCTATTTAGGTCATCTCTTGTTGAAGGAGGGAAGGCGATTGACCCCAGAACGTATTCAAGCAATTGCACAAATGTCTGTACCATCCACACAACGGGAGGTGCGTGCTTTTCTGGGCATTACCACTTATTGTAGACAATGGATTCCCAATTTTTCTTTGTTGGCTAAACCTCTGAAATAGGTTCTGAACTGGGATGGTGCAGTGAGCTAAAAAACGGTGTTGGATCTAGCCCTGATCTCTTGACTGGGTGAGAGTATTCTGCTTAATTCAGAAACTCTGTCCATCACCACCCCTTGTTGTTAAATAAACCTCTGTTGGCACTTACTCTAAAAGACACACCCCAACCTCTTCCTTGGACTGACGAATGTCAGAAAAGTTTTTCAGCCTTACGTACTGCCTTGTGTTCTGCCCCGGTGTTAGGTACTCTGGATTACAGTAAGCCTTTCACACTCTATGTTCATGAGAGAAAAGGTTGTGCGTTGTCAGTTTAAACACAATAATTTGGAGACAAACAGCTGCCATGTGCCTATTTTTCGGCTACATTGGATCCAGTAGCCAAGGCATTGCCTAGTTGTCTCAAAGCTATAGCAGCAGCAGTGATCTCCATTCGTCAATCAGCTGGATTGGTACTGGATAACACTCTCATTGTTATGGTACCACATGCAGTGGATACTCTTTTGAACAGAACGAAAACACAACATCTCACGAGTGCCTGCTTGTCTGGGTACGAGCTGACGCTCTTGGCTAGTCATATACACATCAAGCGATGTAATACTTTGAATCCAGCAACACTGTTACCCATTCCAGAAGGGAAAGACACCCAAGAACAACATGATTGTTTTCTCCGTACAGAGGAGGAAACTAAAGGCAGAATAGATTTAAAAGATACACCACTCGTGGACCCGGATGGGATCCTATGGGTGGATGGTTCTTTTTTCAAACTTCCAAATGGCGAGACGACTTCAGCCTATGCTGTTACCACCTTGTATAGAATAGTGGAGACAGCACGCATTAGACTGAATTCAGCCCAAGCAGCTGAGTTAATTGCCCTGACGAGAGCGTGCGTGTTGGCTAAAGGAAAGAGAGTGAATGTTTACACCGATAGCCAATACGACTTTGGCGTGGCTCATAGCTTCGGCCGCCTCTGGAAGGAAAGAGGATTCTTTACTTCCCATGGGACTAAGATACAGCATGGTCAGTTGGTAACTGACCTTCTCGAATCACTTGCTTTGCCTACCCAGATAGCAATTGTGAAGTGTAGTGCACATAAAAGGATCACTGATGATGTGGGTCGCGGGAATGCTTTTGCAGATGAGGTAGCGAAAGAAACAGCGAGAGATGCTACAAGTCGCATGTATGTTGCAGGCCCTGCAAGATGGGTCAGAGAAGGAGGAATGTGTGAGGACACAATAGAAAGTGTGAGAATGATTCAAGAAGAGGCTACAGAGAAGGAATTGAGTAAGTGGAGAGAAAGTACGGGAATGTTGGATGCAACAGGGTGTTGTACGGAATTGTCAGAACACCAGCGTTGGCTGTTACCAGACGCCTATGTATTGCCTGTAGTTACTATGGCGCATGGTCCAGCCCATATCAGTGCAAAAGGGATATGCAAACTTCTGGCTCCAGTATGGCAGAATGAAGGTATCCCTAAATGTGAGGAAAATGTGGTGAAACATTGTATCGTTTGTTTGATGCATAATCCAGGAAAGGGAACCCCAACTCCCACAGGTCATTTTGCTCCCCCTACGTATCCTTTTGAGGTATTACAAATCGATTACATTCATATGGGACGTTGCAAAAATGTAAAGTATGTTCTGGTGGTGGTGTGTGCCTTTTCCAGATGGATAGAGGCCTACCCCCTAAAGGATAATACTGCTTTGTCCACTGCCAAAACCCTCTTGAAGGAATTCTTCCCGAGGTTTGGTTTGCCGCGAATTGTCTGGAGTGACAATGGAAGTGAATTTGTAGGCCAAATTATGCAGAAGGTGTGTGCAGGTCTTGGTATTAGGCAGAAATTCCATGCGGCAAACCACCCTCAGTCAGCAGGCTTGGTGGAGTGCTATAATGGCACTCTCAAGCTCAAACTGGCAAAGATTCAGGCCAGCACGGGTCTTGCTTGGCCCGATGCTTTACCTTTGGCACTTTTATCTAGGAGAACAGCTGTACACTCTCGCTTGGCACTCAACCCATACGAGGTTGTTTTGGGGCGCCCAGCTAACGTCTGGGGAGGCCCTCGACCTAAAAAGTACTCTGATATTCCGTATCCTATGTTGATTGACTACTTGCAGGACCTCACCACTAAATTGCGTGTTCTTCATCAGCAGGTTCAAAACACTTTGCCGGGGGCTTCCACATACCAAAGGTCACTCCATCCAACCCGGGGACTGGGTCTGTCTCAAAAATTTTCAGCGGATGAAGAATCTGGAACCTCGCTGGGGGCCGCCTCGACAAGTTCTTCTTGTGACACGTACAGCAGTAAAGGTCGTCGGAAAGAGGAACTGGATCCATGGCGTGCACTGCAAAAGGGTGCCTTTGCCTTTTGACCAGTGGGTCCGCAAGGGTGTAGGTGATAGTGAGGGCGAAAGGGTCCCTCGGTTGGTACCTTTCAGTAGTGCACGTCTGGATTGGACGAGTTCTGAAAAAGAAGATGACGACGTGTTGCAAGAAGCTGTACCATCACATCTGCAATTGAACACAACAGACCCAGAGACTTTGTTTCGGGAGCAAACGTTACCTGACAAGACCCCGTACAACCTGAGACCTAGATTAATCAAGAACAATTTTTTCTGGTTACACTTTTAAAAAACATTCTTTTTTACCATCCATAAGTTGCAGGGTCATGGTAGGAGTCTTAGGCTATGACCTGAGTAGTGACAGTAGGTCTGCATGACTTGCAGTGTCATAGGACGGCTAATAACCACAACTAAGTGATCTAGGAAGATTACCGTGAGCAACGCTTTAGAGAATGGATATTGAATTTGAAAAGAATGATAAAAAGCAAGATATGAATAGTAAATATAAGACATTGTTGTTTAGTCCATGTGGCGTAACTTTGTGCATTTTAATATGTTCATGTATTTTATTGGCTTGTGTGGGTTGGGTTGTTCACACTATGCAGCAAGCACCCGTTCCTACTTCTGTTTCTTTGTCTTTTCCTACGACTGCCTCTCTGCATCAGTTTTATACACTCCCAGAACACAAACAAATTAGAAGAACAGAATACTTTAACAATTCATTCATCGAACTGTTGCATCAGCATCAACTGGCAGTCAATACTACTGACTGTTGGGTTTGTGGACTCATGCCCCATAACAGAGAGAAAGGGATGCCATATTTAGTCCTTCGTTCTCTTATGAAGGTTCCGCTTGGGCCTATTTGGCTATGTTTTCCAATGCATACCAGAATCAACTTCGATATCCTCTTGTTGGTCCATATGGTGGTGGAGCAGATTTTAGTCATAGTTCCATGATAAAGGGAATAGTGGCTATGGCTAGAGTTGCCGAAAGTGGTAAGATTCCCATTGATGACAAACAAGCATATGAGGGTTGGAATGTGACTCGCTACGTTACTAGCCTCACAGATAAGACTGGACGAGGGAGATCACCATCAATTTGGACCATAACTCATCAAGGTAATTTGTGTCTACAGATTAATGGTAAAAATATGAAAAACGAACAGGAAAAGAGTGTTTGTTCCCGTACATACATTTATTCATCCCAGATTTCTTCACCATTAGTACCATCTCAGAGCACATACTTTGTTTGCCACGATAGAGCCTACACGTGGCTCCCCACCAATTTTTCGGGAACGTGTTATGTGGCTTTTCTTCTCCCTCCGACATACATTGCTCCTTCAGGTCATCACAGAAATAGATATGGCAGAGGGGTTATCGATTCCAAAGACACAGCAGGACAAGAGGGAGGGGACTTTTTCAAAGGGTTCCTTCCTTTCTGGGGCCCGATGGCCAATAGCAGAAACATTAGACAGTTTGTTCGTGTTGTTGAGGCTACCATAAATGTGACTTCTGGAGCCTTGAGTAATTTAACAGCCGAACTTCAGGTGGACCGCCTTATGACTTTGCAGAACTGGATGGTTCTGGACATTGTTCTTGCAGATCGCGGAGGAATCTGTAAATTGATCGGGTCTACTTGCTGCATTTATATTCCTGATAATGCCCCTACAGTATACCAAGCCATCTCTAAGTTGCACTTAATTTCCGAGTCGATTCACCAGGACACAGGAGATTGGTCTGTAATGGGATGGTTTTGGGGACTACTGTCCACATGGGGATGGAAGGTATTAATCTTCCTTGGAATGGTTTTGGCCATCATTTTCTCTTGTTGTCTTTGTTTACAGTGTGGCCCTGCCATCTGCGGTTTTTGTGCCACCATGTGTGTCCCAAGGCCTGTGTCACAGAAAACAGAGAACATTAGAATGATGTTGCAGCAACAGCTCGACGACCTCATGGCCATTGATATCGACTCAGACTAACTTGAGTCCTTTGTGTTTTGCCTGAGTAATGGCAAAAGGAGGGTCTGAGGTTCTTTGGTTTTTGACTTCGTCCTGTATGCGGCCGCCATTTTGTGGCCCGCCGCCATTTTGTGTTGCCCTCACTCAGGCAGCACGGCGATTGGAGTGTTTTTGCCTTTTCTAGCTGCTACGTGTCTTTTCTGTTAAAAAGTAACCCCCTGCCCTTGTTTACGAAACCGATGTCAGGGTCTGGCCGAGTCCACTAATCCATGTCTGGGCTGATTGATCCCTGTCTCGACTGACTGTTGGCTCTCCCTATTCTCTTTTAACTTTATCTTATCCGACTGGCCTTCACTATTCTCTCCTTGTATTCTCTTATTACACAACTATCCTTTGAGGCACACAAATACGTCCTGCCACCTGCAAATTGGATTACAGGCACTACCACTGATTAACCTGTGGGAGGGATGAAACACAGGGTCTGAAAGAAGGGCGTATTTGGGACACTCGATAGCTTGTTTTCCAACTTTTCCTATCGGTTAGCCTTGTATGTATTGGGAGTATACGTCGTAAATATGTGTGCTATGAAAGATTGTGCGCTACGGATTAAAGTAGCAGTCTCCTGAGAACCTACTTTGTACTTCTGGGACAACTGTGCTTAGCTGCAGCTAATAAACCCAGTTTTCTACGCCTAACAGAGTGTCTCGTGTCCCTGTCCGACAAGGCAGGTGAACTACGAGATATAAGGCGTGCCCTGTGCCGCCAGGCCCGTAAGGCCTGGTTCTTCAGGGTTTGGAGCAGAGATCTTCAGGACTGTTGTTGCAATGAGACCCTTACCCAGAGCACAAGTCACTTTATCTTGCATTTTCTACCTAGAACCCAAGATCTGCCTTTATTATTATGAAAAGATGTTCAAACTAGAAGTACTTTACTTTCCATTTTACACTTGTACTCAGATTTATTTGAAATGCTTTTTAGAAATTGGTGCAAACTACCTTTTCAGAATCTTGTTAGTACGTCTTGTATGATCACTTTTAACTGTAAGTAATAATGTCTGATTTTTGGCTTTCATGGTCATTTGGTTGATTAAAGTTTACCATGAACTGAACCACCACAACAAAATGTCACAAAGTAAAGATAGACAAATGTTCTTGTCACAGATAATCATCTCCAGAATTCTGTTTTCATAATACAGTGATAAAAGTTGTTTTTGGCGAAAAGACTGACCTAACATACCACAAACAACATGAAATATTGGCAGTCAAAAATGTTCAGTGATCCAACCTCTGGTGCTTTGATTTTTGGCTGGGTTTTCTATTAAAAGTTAGATTAAGGCCTAGCTGACATTTATGAGGTCTTTTGCATCTCATAGAATAGTGTAAAGAATACCAAAGTGTGTTGCTTCAACCCGTTTTTGCTGGAGTAGTTTGCATCTCTCTCCGCTGGAACATTTTAGAAAAAATCTGCAGTGTCTTTTGTGTGTATTTACAATAGATCACTGACAGAATATCTGAAACAGAAATATTAAGAGGACATAATATTTTCTCAAAACTATGGATACGTATGTTGTCAAGGTACATATATGTGGAGTTGTATACCGTAAAATGTTGCTTACCTATAGAAACTTATGTTCATAATATTTGTGTCCTCAATATTCCCTTTTTTTAACAGATTTTTTTAATTTTCATTTTCAAAACATCCCCGGGCCCAATACAAAATAAAGAATTGACTCATTACATGCAATGCATCAAATGTATTTAATCACGAAACTAGCAAGCAAGTTTATACATTGTTTTGTATATCAGGCCGTTCCATTCCTACCTGAACAAACCCCCCACCCTCCCCTGCCCCATGCCACGTGCCATGCTGTCCCATAACTCTATGACAATCAGTTTCACAGTGCGTTCTCAGCTCACTGATGTGCGCACATTTTCCCAACCCCTGCACTGTTCGGGTACAGAATATTCCTAAACAGACTTCTGTCAAACCCGTCTACAAGCTGGGGGGACCCCTCTGGTGTATCCAGCTCAGATTCCTGAGACAGTCCACTAGATGCTCCCAGGAGCGCTCCCTGTCTATTGTGCCGCTTCCTCTCTTTACTTCTAGAAATAGGACTTCACTTTCAAACCCCATCCATTTAAGAAGTTCCTCCCTCCATTTAGCTAATATGGGACCCCTGCCAGCCTTCCAAGAACTAAAGCTAAGTTGATAAACCTATTGGTGGTTTTACACTTGATTGTATGCAAGAATCCACCCAGCAAGCGAGCCATAGGTGAGCAAGGAATTGACCTTTGGGTAATCCAAATAACACAGTCCATCACATGTTCCCAAATCCCAGAAAGGAAGGGGCAGGCCCACACCAGATGGAACATTTCTGCCCCAGGTTCACCACATCTGGGGCATTTGCCTTGGCTGTCCCATGTCAGTGATATGAATCTCTAAGTTCACCTTCCATTTCTTATGCAGGTCCGTTAGTGGGATAATAATACCAGCCCTCAGGGCCCATTAGAGACATGCAACCACCTTAATCCAGTCAGTAGTAGTACAGAGTAATTGGCAGCAATTGTGGATAGGGAGTTCTGTTGCACAAGCCCACCGACATATCCTAATTGTTTCAACCACTGCTTGGTGTAGTAAGAATTAACCCCCTGGGAGCCCAAACTTTAGAAATATCTCCTCAACCAGGAAGAGCTCACTGTCCCTAAAAAGATCCCCAAACCGAGTCACCATTACATGGTGTACTCTGTGAGACCATGTAAGACTCTGCCCGAGCCACCAGCCCCAACCACTGAAGCAGCAGGTCAGGTGAGTATGACGCCAGAGTGCAGACCCTCTGTAGGTAGCACAGCTAAGAGCAAGCAAATTAAGGTGAAATGTTACCGTCTTCTGGGATAAGTAGATTCTTCAAATCTCGTTTGCTTTCCTTTTGTTATTTCTGCAGGAAAATGAGGATATAGAAATGACCCTTTCGTTAACATTTCGTCCAGATATTCTCCTAAATATATGTTTTTTTCTGTTAGACCATAGATCCGACTTCATGGAATTTTAGCTCCAGGAACCAGATCAATACGGCATTCGTATGGTCAGTGCGGTGGTAGTACAAAAGCCTTTTTTTATTAAACACCTCCTCCGAATCATGATAACAAGTAGGTAGGCCAGGTGGGCTGGAATCCACTAGTACAGCTATGTCCTTTGGGTGGGTTAATCCCTTATTGCAATGCCTCCTGCAAAATTCTGAAGAAAAAGATTTGGAACGATTCCTCCAATCTATGTTCTGATTATGGCACATTCGCCAATCAGATCAAATTGAACTATCTTCTTATGTTATGTTAGTCAAATATAAAGAGTTCTAATACAGCAGTTTCATGTGTGACAAAAACGGATTTTATATTACTCCCATCAGTGATTTTCACTTCATCCACCACCTTTTTGGGTACTGTGGGAATCGCCCTGTGCTTAACCCATTGGGTGTCAATAAAACTACCTGTTGCCTCAGAATAAATAATTATCTGAATGTCGGCAACTTTATCTTCCCATTGTAACTGCGCTTTGACCATGAATGGGTGGCGAAGGGGAAAAGCGTGATCTTGAGTCACTAGTTGGGAGACTATTAATCCTGACCTACCCTAAGAACTGGTCTCCTTAGACCATGGGCTCCTCAGTTTCCCAACTTACCATGCCTTTTGTGTTTCATGGGGCACTCTCATAGGTAATGTCCTTGTTGTTCACAATACATACACAATTTATTTTGCCTTCGGCTCTGTCTTTCTTCGTTGCTCAAGGGACCCCTAATACTGCCTATTTGCATGGGTTCCATATCGTCTGCAAGGCGTTCTGGTTCGACCCTCTTCTCTTTAAACATAAAAATGTTGGATTCAGAACAACCTTTTTATCTCTTCCTCTCGTGTGATCGAGGATCCAATTTAACCACAAGGCCTATCAGTCCATTACAGGATTCGGGAGGGTTCACTAATTGGGCCTGGACATCTTTTAATTCATCTTTCAACACTTTATCAAAAAGAGCAATTCAGTTAGCATCAGGCCGCACTGCTTCTTCCACTAACCAGTTCAAACTAGAGTTGTAAGTCAACAAATCCCATGGTCTTTGTTTGAGTTTCAGCATCTCTGTCTCTATGGATTGCATTAAGACATGCATGCCAAATAATCCAAGCAATGCCTCTTTAAACTCTACATAGTTATATAATAGGGGGTCATTGAGTTTCACTAAAGGAATAGACCACATGGCAGTCATTCCCCCTAAATATGGTAAATCAAAGGCAACTTTAGCTTGTTAAGTGGGGAAACAGGACGACGCCTTGAACATGAAATGCAGTTGTCACGGGTTAATGAAAGTAGCAAACTTAGCAGGTCTCTCTTAAAGTTCTCAGGAGGATACAATGCTATTGAGGATGGGGCGGTTATGTGAAATACAGGAGGACCAGCACAAGAAGAGGAGGATACGGAAGAGAACAAATTGCCATGAGCTCCAGTAGCTGCATCTGCGGAAGACGCAGTCAGAGAGCCTTGTTGTAAAGCTTCTACCTTAAGAGTGAGGGCCTGAGTTTCTTTCATACAGGCTACGTCAGCTAAGGTTATCTGGTGGTCTTCCATCTTGCTCAGGTGGAATTCATTAAACGTGGACTTTGCATTCTGTTATTCTCACCTGATGATTCCACAGGAGCAAGATGCAAGGAATAATGCTAGGTTCCAACTTCCCATACCTACCAGAGTCAGCCCAAAAACGTCAAAGCCAACACTGTGGAGCTGGGGAAGAGGAGAAACGACATAAATCAAGGTAAAAAGGGAGATACATCCTTGTTGTGCTTCACAGGCGAATATCCTTGAGAGGCGGGATGTAGGTGCTTCCTGTAGTGAAAACAAGAGTATATTGCAGGAGTCTCAGGAGAGAGGTTATGACATTCCTGACAAGACACGATGAGGAACTGCTGAACACGTCAGTAAACAGGAAGATGTCTAATCAGGACACTGGAGAGCATAGAAGCAGAGGACCAGACTTCCGACGAGGAACCACCGGACCCGTCTGACCAGGAAGGGATCAGATAAGTGAGGCGGAAGGGGGCCGGGCGTAAGACCACACAGGTCAACTGAATGTGAAGTGTGTTCTGGCAGTGCTTGGCCCCCTTTATTCTTGTTAGACTCAGCCCAGTGTATAGGTATTGCAATCTACGTCTCACTCTGAGTGAATCCGCAAGAGCCCCAACTTCATATTCTGGTTCGTCATCCACTAATAAAGGGGGGGGTTGGACAGGTAGATTTGGTATTCCCTGAAATCAAAGGTTTGAGCAGTCAGACGTTAAAAACAGGGTGAACTTTCAAAGAAGGTGGGAGGTCCAACTTCATGGCAACAGGGTTAACAACCTTTCAGATGGTGTAAGGTTTATTGAACAGCGGCTTGAACTTTCTTGTACCTTTCACTGCAACATTTTGTGTGGGCACCCACACCCTGTCTCCTATTACATAGTCAGTAACCGGTCAGCGATAGAAATCAGCACTATTTTTGTATATGGTATTGGCTTTGTTTAAATTATGTTGTGTGGACTTTGGTGTTTCATGAGGGTGATTTACACATTCTAATGCTGCAAGAGTAGGGGTTGTAACAGGAGGAGACAAAAGTAGAACACAGGGATTGAAACCATAATTACAGAAAAACATAGAAAAGTCTGTAAAGGAATGTTCTTCTTTATTGTGAGCAAATTCAGATGTCCATAGAAACCTATCCCTATCATCAGAGGAAAGTAGCAACTGACACCTTAAGTACTGCTCTAGACCTTGGTTCACTCTTTCCGTTTGCCAGTCTGTCTGAGGATGGTGTGCAGAGGAAATCCTCACAACAATGTGTATCAAGGACCCTAATCCTTTACAGAATTTTGATATAAAATGGAGACCCCGGTCTGATACAATGACAGATGGGAGGCTGTGTAGTATTATTATGTTTTGCAAGAATATGGTAGCTGGTTCTCTAATAGGTAGGCAAGCCTTTCAAAGGAATGAAATGTGACATTTTTGTTAGCATAGCTCCAACATGGAAATGGAATACCAAGGATTAGGGGGTATGGGTATAGGAGTTAACAACACCACGGGTACTTAGCGGGATCTTTCACTTTGAGAACAAACATGACATTGTTGAATGTGATAGTTATTATCCTGAACCAAAGTAGGTCACCAAAAAGATCTCCTGAGAAGTTAAATGGTTTTCTTGTAACCTCGATGTCCGGACAACAGATGAGAATGACACCAATCAGGAGCTTGTTGTTGTAGGGATTTTGTGGGAAGTACTAAACCCCATGTATATATAGAAGATCTTACACTATCACTCCATTGTGCTTTTGTTCTAAGTCTTCGAGTTCTGTGTTGTTTTGTGCCTATAATGCCTCTGTCAGAAAGGCCACCTCTGAACATATGCCCCCCAAAATTTGCTCTGGAGCTTGATAAGAGGCTAATTATCAACAATGGTGGCATCCGATTCAACATCGCCATAACTTGATAAAGCATCTGCTTTTCCATGTTTCCTGCCTACCTGGAATTGTTTTACGTAATCAAAATTACTGAAATAGTATGTCCGGTGTAATTGTCGCATAGATAGGGCTCTGGCTGCCTTTTAAAAATTTCAAGTTTCTACAGTCAGTTAAAAAGGTATCCTTATGTAAGTCACCGAACAAATATTGGCGCCATTTCACAAAGGCACATTTTATGGCTAGAAGTTCTCTGTCTCCCACAGAATAGTTTTGTTCAACTGGAGTTAGTTTATGAGAACAGAAAGCTGCAGGATATATTTGGCTTGCCATTGTGATCGGATTCCCCAATGGCAACTTGAGAGGCATCAGCTTCAACAATAAATGGCTGAGAGGAATCAGGATGTTTCAGAATGAGGGCAGTAATAAAAGCCGTTTTTAGTTTTGTGAAGGCTTCTTCAGCCACAGGAGTCAACAAAAGGACACCCCCTTTGTTAGCAGCTTTATAATGGGAGTTGTCAAGGATGCAAAATTGCCAATAAAGTGACTATAGAAATTGCCGAATCCTAGGAAGTTCTGTACTCCTCTTACAGAAGTAGGGGAAGGTCATCCCACAATAGCCATTATTTTCTGTGGATCCATTGTTACCCCCACAGCAGACAGCACAAAACCCAAAAAGGTCACTGTAGATGTGTGAAACTGACAAATATCCAATTTTACAAATAGGTGATTCTTTTGCAAGAGTTCTAATACAGCTCTTAGTTGTCCTGCATGCTCTGTGGTAGTAGAGGAATACATCAAAATATCATCAATGTATGGTATAACACTGATGTCCAACATGTCTCTCTGGGCTTCAGCCATAAAGAATTGGAAAGAGGGTCGGAGGCATCGCCAAGGAAAAAGGACAAAACCAGGTATTCATAAAGCCCAAATTTAGAGTGAAATGCCATCTTACATTTTTCACCCTCTTGTACCCTCACGAAATGATAGAACCCCCTCAAATCCAATTTGGTGAAGATTGTGACATCTATGACCTGAACAAGTAAAGTTTGGATGAGAAGGTACCTCTTCTTGATGGTTAGGTTGTTGACTGCCCAATAATTGATGCAACACCGTTTAGGGATGCAGAAGAGAAGAAGCAGGTGACTGTGAGGGACCCTTTCGTTAACATTTCGTCCAGATATTCTCCTAAATATATGTTTTTTTTCTGTTAGACCATAGATCCGACTTCATGGAATTTTAGCTCCAGGAACCAGATCAATACGGCATTCGTATGGTCAGTGCGGTGGTAGTACAGAAGCCTTTTTTTATTAAACACCTCCTCCGAATCATGATAACAAGTAGGTAGACCAGGTGGGCTGGAATCCACTAGTACAGCTATGTCCTTTGGGTGGGTTAATCCCTTATTGCAATGCCTCTTGCAAAATTCTGAAGAAAAAGATTTGGAACGATTCCTCCAATCTATGTTCTGAATATGGCACATTCGCCAATCAGATCAAATTGAACTATCTTCTTATGTTATGTTAGTCAAATATAAAGAGTTCTAATACAGCAGTTTCATGTGTGACAAAAACGGATTTTATATTACTCCCATCAGTGATTTTCACTTCATCCACCACCTTTTTGGGTACTGTGGGAATCGCCCTGTGCTTAACCCATTGGGTGTCAATAAAACTACCTGTTGCCCCAGAATAAATCATTATCTGAATGTCGGCAACTTTATCTTCCCATTGTAACTGCGCTTTGACCATGAATGGGTGGCGAAGGGGAAAAGCGTGATCTTGAGTCACTAGTTGGGAGACTATTAATCCTGACCTACCCAAAGAACTGGTCTCCTTAGACCTTGGGCTCCTCAGTTTCCCAACTTACCATGCCTTTTGTGTTTCATGGGGCACTCTCATAGGTAATGTCCTTGTTGTTCACAATACATACACAATTTATTTTGCCTTCGGCTCTGTATTTCGTCGTTGCTCAAATGACCCCTAATACTAGCTATTTGCATGGATTCCATATCGTCTGCAAGGCGTTCTGGTTTGACCCTCTTCTCTTTAAACATAAAAATGTTGGATTCAGAACAACCTTTTTATCTCTTCCTCTCGTGTGATCGAGGATCCAATTTAACCACAAGGCCTATCAGTCCATTACAGGATTCGGGGGGGTTCACTACTTCGGCCTGGACATCTTTTAATTCATCTTTCAACCCTTTATCAAAAAGAGCAATTCAGTTAGCATCAGGCGGCACTGCTTCTTCCACTAACCAGTTCAAACTAGAGTTGTAAGTCAACAAATCCCTTGGTCTTTGTTTGAGTTTCAGCATCTCTGTCTCTATGGATTGCATTAAGACATGCATGCCAAATAATCCAAGCAATGCCTCTTTAAACTCTACATAGTTATATAATAGGGGGTCATTGAGTTTCACTAAAGGAATAGACCACATGGCAGTCATTCCCCCTAAATATGGTAAATCAAAGGCAACTTTAGCTTGTTAAGTGGGGAAACAGGACGACGCCTTGAACATGAAATGCAGTTGTCACGGGTTAATGAAAGTAGCAAACTTAGCAGGTCTCTCTTAAAGTTCTCAGGAGGATACAATGCTATTGAGGATGGGGCGGTTATGTGAAATACAGGAGGACCAGCACAAGAAGAGGAGGATACGGAAGAGAACAAATTGCCATGAGCTCCAGTAGCTGCATCTGCGGAAGACGCAGTCAGAGAGCCTTGTTGTAAAGCTTCTACCTTAAGAGTGAGGGCCTGAGTTTCTTTCATACAGGCTACGTCAGCTAAGGTTATCTGGTGGTCTTCCATCTTGCTCAGGTGGAATTCATTAAACGTGGACTTTGCATTCTGTTATTCTCACCTGATGATTCCACAGGAGCAAGATGCAAGGAATAATGCTAGGTTCCAACTTCCCATACCTACCAGAGTCAGCCCAAAAACGTCAAAGCCAACACTGTGGAGCTGGGGAAGAGGAGAAACGAAATAAATCAAGGTAAAAAGGGAGATACATCCTTGTTGTGCTTCACAGGCGAATATCCTTGAGAGGCGGGATGTAGGTGGTTCCTGTAGTGAAAACAAGAGTATAGTTGTTAACATTTACATGCTTATGCCTAGACAAAGGATCAACATTCAGAGTCTGATTACGATGCCAGGCGGACTTGCATCTGCACGACACATCTCGATCCTGGGACCGACCGACCTTTGGTCGGCGGTCCCGACCGGCAAATTACAATGCGCCCCGAACACAGTTAGGTCGCATCTCAATTGGAGCTTGTGTTACGGCCATAAACCGGCCATAACACAAGCTCCCATTGAGAAATGAAAGGTATTGTTCATGCCTGCACCCTGTGGCAGGCACCTCAGTGTGCCTGCCACAAGGTGCGGGGATCAACAGAGGGGCACCATAGGTGCCCCCTTGGCCCCCAACCAGAGGCTGCATGCACAAGGGGGTCCTGCAGGGGCCCAAAACATGCTTTCCATCATGGCTTCCATGTCCTACAGGGTGGCATGGAAACCATGTCAAAAAATTTGCATCGTAATCTCAAGTGCGGAAAGGCCTTCCCTTTGGGATTACGAGCTGGCTCCGACTGGCCGATGGGCTCCATGAGCCCTCAGAAGCCAGACGGAATGACCAGTTGGTTTACTTTCCAACTGCCAGCATTACAATGCAGCATTCGGAAAGTGAACTGAGAGGCCTGTAATGATGTGGCCCGGAAGGCTCCGACCTTCGGTTTTAGCCTTTACAGGTAGCATCATAATCAGCTTCTTAGTGTCTTTCCCAGGAAATATAAATATCTGGGTAAAATCCCTCTTCCATAAGGCTGGAGATAGAATAGCAGAAAACTGATATAGTTTGATTTTTCTAGAATTTATAAAGCTTATAGGTGGTGTACGTAATGTAACAGAAATCTGATGTATATAGGATAAAGAAGGGATACAACTAACCTAAAAAATATCACTTGAATCCAATAAAGACCAATAATGTCATATCCGATAGGCACCAGGAAAAAAGGAATATTTCCCCATACTGGATAAAAAAGATAATATACAAAAAGATGCAGGGCCAGGAAGATAGGATAAGTCAGCTCCTTATATCATCAGGACACTGATTAGTATAAATATTGTTTTTATAGGCATTAAGAATTGCAAGTACAAACAGCAGGTTCCCCATTCACCGAGAACAAAAACATCAGATAAGTATTTCTATAAGGGCAAGCAAATTAAGGAGAAATTTAACCAACTTCTGAGATACCTTGAGTCTTTAATCTTTTTTGCTTTCCTTTTATTATTGCTTCAGGAACACGAGGAGATAGAAATCGCGTTGAAGGCGGTTGCAGGAGTCTCAGATGAGAAGAGACATCCCCAATGAGACCCGATGAGGAACTGCTGGACACACCAGCAACCCGGAAGAAGTCTAATCAGGACACCAGAGAGCATAGAAGCAGAGGAACAGACTTCCGACGAGGAACCGCTGAACCCGTCCGACCAGGAACGATTCAGGAAAGTGACGAGGAAGGGGGCCAGGCATAAGACCCCACAGGTCAATTGAAAGCAAAGTGTGTTTAGGCAGTGCTCAGCCTCCTTTATTCTTGTTTGATTCCACCTCATTCTCACTTTCGGTCGGGAGCAGAGCAAGCACAACAGTTCCAAGGTCACATTTCCTGAAACAGGGAGCAGTAGGCAGAGGCAACCCAACAAAAACACACATAACAAGGGGAACTTATTGTTGAATCTGCCACCAAGGCCCAGGAAGGGTCTTGAGGGAGGTATTCCTCGGCCAGGGAAATTACCCAGCATACTCCCTGGTAAAAACTCTATAGTGGAACACTTTTTTGATTTCTTTCTGTGAATTTTGGATAGAGCTGAAGGCACCAGAGTTGTTTTGCCATTTCCTTAATAACATCTTCCCCAAAGAGAAGACCTTGGGAGCTAGGACTTCCATTCTTATTTGCTAATTTGATTAGCTTAGGGTCGATCTTCAGTAGCACCCCTTTCCTTCTCTCCATGGAGATGGCAGTGTTGGCATTGCCTATAAGGGATATTGCCATCTGAACCCATTCTCTAAGTTCTTTAGGGTCATTTGGGGTATCGCCAAGGTAGGCTGACTCAGCCATCTCGAAAATGTTGGTAAGTGGGACTCTTTAAGGATCTCCTATTGTTTAGAAGTTTTTGTTACTCTTCATCTTCTATACCATATAGGTCTATAATGGATGCAAATATGTGAGTCCAGTTGGTTTAGGCACAGGTATTTGTGAGAATCCCGACTGCTTGATTCGTACTGTTGCTACAGCTCTGGGTGGGGGTCTCTAGTGTACCTTGTGTTATATCAAATTCATCCTGTTTTTTTGGTTTTTTTTGCTCTGTACACCGTGGCTATCTTTTGTGCACCATATCTTATAGCCTCACTACTGTGGACCAACGATGTATGTACTGTACCTTGGCTGCTACTATCTGCCTACTGTTGCTTACTACCTGGTGAATGTTAATGTTTTCCCTTTTTTTATTGCGTAGAAATTCAATACAAGAGATTTAAACAAAAACACCGACAACAACCTACCCAACTTCCCATCACCATGACAAGAAGGAAACATATTCCCATCTAAACCAATGAAATAACATCCAACACACATGCAGTCAACACATGCGTAACTCCAATACAGTGGGTGCACCAGCAGAGGCGCCTCATACCCTCACATCACACCATCCAAAAGGGGCACACAGTCAACCCAGCAGTAGTTTAAGGGTACAATCTGCACCATCCTTTCACACAATAGCATCCCATCCAACCTGAATGTATGTGGGAGCCATACAGGCCCCCTCAAATGATCTCATCTGCAGTGCTGGGAGTAACCTGAGGCAGAGAGTCCTCCAAATCTTGTGTTGTTACTGAGGCTCGGTCGGACTCAGTGTCTTTCGCCCCTTCATCTGCAACCAGGAAGGGAGGGTCCAGTCCTGCCCTGCTAATCACCACTTCAACCTCCACCCACTGCAGAAGCTCACGATATGCCTGTTATCTAAAAGGAATTGCAATGCTTTCATCTCTCGCTTTTCTCTTGTGGGGCCTCCGAGCAGATCACAGAATATCAGTAGCAGAAACACTGCCCTCCTGGGGGTTACAGTCAATCCAGTTCCAGAGCAACAAAGGCAAACTGAACAATTGTACTCCTTCCTCACTGGTCACTCTCAGCCTGCACACAGAACAGCATTGCATATTCAAGCACAGCTGTCTGAGACACTTCTTGGCACCCAAAGAAGAAGCCCTTTTGTAAAGGCCAAAGATATCATTACGCTATGATAGTCAACCATTGTGTCCCACATTAGCCTGGCCTGACACAAAATGTGATCCTGGTATTTGTAATGCAGCAGTTTGGCCACCACTGGCTGGGGGGTCATGACACAGGTAGAGGAGACCACACAGTGACACTATGTGCACTCTCTAGTCTAGAATATAAAAGGGAGAAAGTCCATCAGGCACCACTTCCTCCTGAAATCATTTTTCCAAAAAGACAGTCATATTTGTATTGGGGCCCTCTATGTGCTCCGGCAGTGCTATACTTCTAAGAATATTCCTCTGGGCCCTATTTTTTGCATCCTCAGCTCCAGCCTCCGAAGTCTTAATTCTACCCTCCATGGTCATCATACGTTCCTTTACTGAGAGCATCTCCGGTGTTATCTCCTCCAATGTGAGCTCAGCAGTCATGACCCTTTCAGCCAGTCATCTCTGGCAGTCTTGCAAGAGCCACATGCTTGCCAACATAGTGTCAATCTTCAGTTCAAGTACTGCTATGGAGACTGCTTTGTCGTGTGCTACAATGTCCAGTTTAGCTCTGGGATGTCCCAGCCTGTGCCCCCTTTCTGGGCTCTGTACAACTGCGTCACCAACCCCAAATGCCTGGAAAGGGCAGGAGTCAGCTGCCTCCCTTTTCCTGGAATATTTACCCATGACGTCGGTGCATAGAATTAGTAGCGCTCCTCATGCAAAGCCCCTTCTACCAGACCCAAGGACCCAGACCAATGTGCATTAACTCAGCTGGTGTTGGAGTGGGGCCGAAGCGGTGCACCCGGTGTCCTGATTCACCAGCTCCCACGCTTGGCTGTGCTCCAGAACAGTGGTCACCAGGGGAGCCCCCTCAAGCACCAAGGTCCACTGTCAGAATGCCAACCCAGGGCCCTGAAAGAGTCCAATCATTCAGTGCCTCCCTTGAATTGATCCAAACCGCAGGGGCTGAAGTAGAGCCAATCAAGGTCTATGAATCCAGATGCTTTACCAGAGTCTCAATAGTGTTGCACCGTCTGGCCCACAGCCTGTGGAGGAGTGTGGAAAGCATCACTCCCCTCCTCTCCTCACATCTCACACAGGGGCCTAGCAGGGCAGCACATTTATAGGGTCTACCAGCAGCACTGCTGGGCAGTCAACATGCTTGACCAGGAACATAGGGGACCCTGTCTCCCCATCCACACCTGTCACCAAACAAAGAGGTGCCCCACACCTCCTCACCACAATGCAGCTGGGGCCACCACTCAGGTGAATCTGCACTCCACCACTGATACCCAGTGGGTGTAGGGGGAGGATTCCCAGTGCTAATACCTCACATAAGAGGAATGCAGGAAGTCCCCACGGCCCTCCCAGTGCTATTGGGCATACCAGGGGCAGACCAGTGATCCGGGGCATGGCATCACAATCTTGGAGTCCCGGAGCCCCGCTGCACTGAGAGATCCTGGTGGCAACAGTCATCCCATGCTTGGACCCCAGTTAATCCAAGGCACTTGCTGCCAGTAGAAGGACTGGAGAGGTGGGGGGAAGAAACCCCCAGCAATATTTTAATCACCAAAGAGGACCACTGCCAGCACCCCCAGCTCACCTCCAGTCACTGCGCAGGCCAGCAACCATGGCTCAGGGCCTTAATGCTTCTTCCAGGTGCTACTGCGGGTGCAAAGGCTAACTGTGAGGTGCCTAACAGGCCATTGGTGGTCTGGGTCACTGGGCTACAGCTACTCTCTTCTCCCAGCATGCAGATACTCCAGCTTTTAAAGCCCCAGCTCAAATGCTCCAGGGTGCACCCTGCTGCATTCCTCTGCTTCCTGATTGGGACCAGTCACCACCAGGGTGCAGGGAAGGTCGCTGCACCAGCGGTGTACAGCCTCTTCAGCAGCGATGTGGCCCTACAGCCATTTTAAATTTCAGCCACGCAGCCTCATCGATTGCCAAAACTGACTTACCACCTCTTATTGCCTCCAGTAGGTCACAGCAAAGGATGGCAGGTGGGAGAAGTTTCTACCCCATTGTGTCTGGGGTTCAAACAGGAAGGGAAAGGCTCAGGATAGCCCCGGATAGTGGAATTTGGCCAGGAGCGTTGCAGCTCACGTCCTACTCCATCGGTGCTTAAATTTTTTTTTTCGGAATTTGTAAAGCGCACAGCTACCTCCACCGGAGGTGTCCCGGAGCTGTCCGTATACCGCTTAGGAACCCTTCCTGGCTTTCCTGGGAAATGTCCACTCCTGGGCACCCCCCCGGGTGCAGCCAGGCATCCCAGCGCTTTTGGGGCCGTTGTGGAGACTAAGCAAGCTATTGCCCAGAGTTGCAGCGTGGGACCCATGATCAGAACAGGCACTGAGGCAAGAATATCCAGTCAGGGGAATTAATGAGCCGAACCCTGGTACCTGGCCAGCGCTCTGCATCAAGGTCTGCCTGCTCTAACCATTGAAAAAGGGGGGTGGTGATGGACAGAGTATCTGAATTAAGCAGAACACTCCTACCCAGTCAAAAGATCAGGGCTTGATCCATCACCGTTTTTTAGCTCACTGCACCATCCCAGTTCAGAACCTGGCTATATGCAAATTAGTCTGTCCCTGGCCCAGTGCATCATGGGAACAGGGCAGACCAAACTACCAAGCCAATTCTTCACTGGAAAGGAAACAAGCTTCCGGGGACCGGTTTCTGGCATTGCAGCCGTCTTCGGCCCGGCTTGCTTGAATCCTGATGGTGCAGTGAGCAAGGGACTCACATCTGAGCATACCCTTCCACACTTGTGGTGGCTAAAATGATTCAAAAAGGGGGGTGGTGATGGACAGAGTATCTGAATTAAGCAGAACACTCCTACCCAGTCAAAAGATCAGGGCTTGATCCATCACCGTTTTTTAGCTCACTGCACCATCCCAGTTCAGAACCTGGCTATATGCAAATTAGTCTGTCCCTGGCCCAGTGCATCATGGGAACAGGGCAGACCACACTACCAAGCCAATTCTTCACTGGAAAGGAAACAAGCTTCCGGGGACCGGTTTCTGGCATTGCAGTCGTCTTCGGCCCGGCTTGCTTGAATCCTGATGGTGCAGTGAGCAAGGGACTCACATCTGAGCATACCCTTCCACACTTGTGGTGGCTAAAACGATTCAAAAAGGGGGGTGGTGATGGACAGAGTATCTGAATTAAGCAGAACACTCCTACCCAGTCAAAAAATTAGGGCTTGATCCATCACCGTTTTTTAGCTCACTGCACCATCCCAGTTCAGAACCTGGCTATATGCAAATTAGTCTGTCCCTGGCCCAGTGCATCATGGGAACAGGGCAGACCAAACTACCAAGCCAATTCTTCACTGGAAAGGAAACAAGCTTCCGGGGACCGGTTTCTGGCATTGCAGCCGTCTTCGGCCCGGCTTGCTTGAATCCTGATGGTGCAGTGAGCAAGGGACTCACATCTGAGCATACCCTTCCACACTTGTGGTGGCTAAAACGATTCAAAAAGGGGGGTGGTGATGGACAGAGTATCTGAATTAAGCAGAACACTCCTACCCAGTCAAAAGATCAGGGCTTGATCCATCACCGTTTTTAGCTCACTGCACCATCCCAGTTCAGAACCTGGCTATATGCAAATTAGTCTGTCCCTGGCTCAGTGCATCATGGGAACAGGGCAGACCAAACTACCAAGCCAATTCTTCACTGGAAAGGAAACAAGCTTCCGGGGACCGGTTTCTGGCATTGCAGCCGTCTTCGGCCCGGCTTGCTTGAATCCTGATGGTGCAGTGAGCAAGGGACTCACATCTGAGCATACCCTTCCACACTTGTGGTGGCTAAAACGATTCAAAAAGGGGGGTGGTGATGGACAGAGTATCTGAATTAAGCAGAACACTCCTACCCAGTCAAAAGATCAGGGCTTGATCCATCACCGACTCGCTCTTCGCTTCCTAGCTGAGTGGTTGCTCCCCTGTGACTGTGGTATCGTACTTGCAGCGCATTGTACCGAAATCTGATCTATACCGACTGCCAGCTGTGTGCTTTGACCGCCGCTTTGCTTATTTGCTTGTTTAATTGCCAGCGTTATTTGCATTTTTGAATTGCCAACTTTATTGCTGAATTTGCGTTCTCCCCCAAGCGCTCTTGCCGTTCTGACCCCTCCGCCTCCATTTTGTTGATTGTTGTCCTCCTCCGTAGCCCGCCCCGCCTCCCAGCTGAGCCGCCCTCCCACAGACAACAAACAGCGCTCCCTTACCTGGAAGCGCCGTGACTCGCTCTTCGCTTCCTAGCTGAGTGGTTGCTCCCCTGTGACTGTGGTATCGTACTTGCAGCGCATTGTACCGAAATCTGATCTATACCGACTGCCAGCTGTGTGCTTTGACCGCCGCTTTGCTTATTTGCTTGTTTAATTGCCAGCGTTATTTGCATTTTTGAATTGCCAACTTTATTGCTGAATTTGCGTTCTCCCCCAAGCGCTCTTGCCGTTCTGACCCCTCCGCCTCCATTTTGTTGATTGTTGTCCTCCTCCGTAGCCCGCCCCGCCTCCCAGCTGAGCCGCCCTCGCCCCTCCTCCCCCACTATCCATTTATGACAGTAGTTCCCGTGCGCAGCGTTCACGCGCAGCGACCGCGCCCAATCCGCGCCTGGACCGCGCCCAGCGCCATACCCCCTGCTCCTCGCGCTGCCCAGCCCTCTCGCATTACCTACGATGCCACCACCCTCCTAGCCCTTAACCCCGGTCGCGCCCCCAACTGCGTCCAAGCCGCTCCTGGACACACCCATGGACCTTTCTCTTGCTACTCCTGCAAATTCATCGGCACTGACAACATCTCCGCTACGACCACACCACAGATTCCCGACCCCAATCACCTACAATGCATCCTTCTCAACACCCGATCGGTCCACAGGCACGCCATTGACCTATGGAATCTACTAGACACCATCTCTCCAGACGTCGCCTTCCTAACAGAAACATGGATGAACGCTTCCTCCGCCCCAGACATCACCATTGCCATCCCTGAAAATTATAAGATCACACGCAAGGACCGTACCGGCCACACATGCCAGAAACCGGTCCCCGGAAGCTTGTTTCCTTTCCAGTGAAGAATTGGCTTGGTAGTTTGGTCTGCCCTGTTCCCATGATGCACTGGGCCAGGGACAGACTCATTTGCATATAGCCAGGTTCTGAACTGGGATGGTGCAGTGAGCTAAAAAACGGTGATGGATAAAGCCCTGATCTGTTGACTCGGTAGGAGTGTTCTGATTAACTCAGATACTCTGTCCATCACCACCCCCTTTTTGAAATTGCTCTAACCATTGAGCGTGCTTAGGCATGCTCTTGTGTTCTCGATATTTTTGCCACAATATTTTAGACCACGCTATTTCTGTTTCCGATATTCTGGCTAAATGCCTGTACAGTTTATATTTTGTTGTCACATTCAGGGATATGTGTTGGTGCAAACCCGTTATCATTATTTCAGTGCAGCGTGATTTTCTAATGACAAATGTGTAGATTTTTTTTATTTTCAACAACTGTGAAGGAAGTGGACTGATTAGGGTCACTCGGGTCACTCACGACCACCTCTCAGTCTTGCATATCAAATGAAGAGTCGATCAGACAGTAGAGAATATAAATCAATACCAGTTTTTCAAAGTATACTCTGAGCGGAGCCTGGTCTGCCCAGTCGCTAGGAGTGCTGCGGAGGGACTGACATCAGCAAGAACAACAATACAATATGTTCACTCCAAAACAAATGAAAGCACACCCACCATGCAATTTTCCAAGGAGATGCAGCAGGACAGTAAAAATTATAAAGGAGTAAGTTGCAATTCTGAGGCCGGGCACACATTTTCAAGTCAATCTGCCTGTACCCACCACTGGACAAGTGGGAGAAGGCCTACGCCTAAAGGAAAAGTATGCGCTAATAAGAACAGTGCATTCATTAGTTTAGCAAAACTCAGCTCTGAAGAAACATAACCTAGAAAAGGCCATTTCTCGGAAATGGTAAAGCAATAGTTTTGATCATGATACAAAATGGCGCCCTCACACAAAATGGTTCTGCGAATGCTAACTTACATAAAACAATGCTAAAGCATATATTTCTATTCTAACAGACCGTTTCCGCATTGAGCTAAATATTTTGTATAATAGCAAAAATACATGTAATCCAATAAATCATGAATAAACTGTTTTAGGAGCACTCCATATCTTCAGCTTCGGGAAGGGAAGCAGTGAGAAGGGAAGAAGTCTCAAAACTATCCTCATCTATTTGTATGAGGTCTTCTACTTCCTTTTGAATCATAATTGTTGCATTGTTATCATGAATCGATATTCTCTTAGGAGCAAGAAGGGTGGTGCAATAAGAGCAACATAAGGGAAGACACTGGACCAGGACACAACAAGAAATCAAAATCACAATGAAGTAAATGACCTTCTCAAGGATCCAACTCCAACTACCAAAAAGTGACCAACTCCAGATCCCACGTTCCATTCCTTTAATATTTTCTAAAATGTCTAAAATGTGTTGGGTAATGTGTATTCAATATTAGTGATCCCGACTACACACTGGTCTCCTACTACAGTGCACATACCACCACTCTTGCTAGAATGAAATCAACAGCATATCTAGTCTGCTCAGAATATATTTGCATACTTTCCAATTGGGCGGTGATGTCACGTAACGCTGCTACTGTAGACTTAGACAATAACTGCAGCTTACATCCAAAATTTTCTCTGGCTCTTTCACCCCTGGCCATTGTAGTACCACCAAAGGTAATAATGGAGGAAAGAATATACCCAAACGTGATCCCATTATTATAATTGTTGACTTCCAAAACTGTTACTCCATTAAAAAAATCTGCAGTTGAAGTTCTTTTTACCCACCTTACATTTGGCTTACTATACTTGTAAGGCAAGCCCAGAGGGAGCACCATTCCTAAAGCAATACCATCTGTACCATTATAAACATTCGAATACGTACCATTAGACAGAAAATAAAATCCTGGGTGTGCATAAAGTGGACCTTGATAATCTCCAGAAGCATATCTGGTGTTCATTCCAAAAGTACTCAGATCCTTCTTCTTCACTAGAGAAATTATATTTTTTAGCAATATAATTCCAGAACAATTGACATGAAAAAATGCATCAGTACTATTCACTATCGCACAACATCACAACATGCAGGATAATATCCAACTTTTTGGGTAACCGTTAAATCTTGGTAATGCCAGCCTACTAAGGTGATGTTCTGCTCTCTCATGTACAAGTTATCATAATACATGTTATTATCACACCCCGGATACCCCTTTGCTTGTGCCTTTCTGTAATACAAACAAGGGCCGGAATACCCCATATCAAACTCACCCTTTACCTCTACGAAGTTGGCTGGGTGAGTTTACGTACAATTGACAAGTGACAACGGGTAAGCAGTCCACAAACATCTAACAGATTTGGTGGGACAACAAGCTGTACCTTCTCTCCATAAAATCTTTTATGTGTGTCTAGAAGTACATTACTCAGACTGTCCTTTTCATGCAGATTTGGGAAACAACTTTATTCTCAGTACATGACGATGCATTCTAATCACGTTCAAAAACCCCAGACACCCCACCCAGAATCAATAGCAGCAAAATCACAAAAATAGCACATAATATATTTTTCTTGGTAGACCAAAATATATATATGTGTGAACAGGGGAATAACTGGCTGCTCTTTATCAGCAACGATTCTGCCAAATGATGAAGCAAGGGGACCAAATGCCAGCAAAAAGAATATGCAAGTACCCAGTGTCCGTGAGAGCCTCATTGGTACAGGCTCCTATTGTCCATCAAAACATTGGCAGTCTTGAGCACCGGCAGTGGAGCTTGCTCTGTCCTATTCTCGGGTTCCCACGTCAACCAGGATAATGTACCCCCAAGGGGATACTTTCAATCTATCCTGTCCAGTGTTCAAACAATGCACAAGTCTCACATCACCCTAAACTAACTCTTTTGGTACCAATGCAAAGTGCACCCTAACTTACACAGTCCATCCCTAACTAATCTGACTTCTCCTTTAGAGCACTGTCCCCCATCCGAGGGCGCAAATTGTACCTAGTGACTTCAGGTATAGCGGGATCCATGAAAATGGCCTCCTGGATAGCCCAGATTTCCAGAGGAACTGTTGCATTTATTACTTCATCATTTTCCTCATCTGTTTTGGTCCAGGTCAGCAGAGGGACCCTGCAACAATGAGTCGCATAGATCCAGTTCCTACGGCTTGAAACCTTGACTGCTGTGCGTGTTGATACGAGGACCTGCTCTGGTCTCTTCCACCGCGGCTCCAAGGTAGGAAGTTCCTCGCCAATATAAAATCGCCAAGTTGAATACCATGTCCGGGCACCTCTGGTGTAGCTGGCAAGCCTTCCAGTACCTGTTGGTAAATAGAACGCAAACTTTCAGTTAACTGGCAAAAATAGTCTTTCAACAATGGGTACTCAATATCTGAAAAACGCTGAGGGGGCATGATGCCCTAAACATTTGCTGGGCATCCAAACATGACCTTGTACGGTGACAATCCTGTCCTAGAATGTTCTGTCGTTTTCATTGACAAAATAGCTAATGGCAAAGCATCTTGCCATTATAACCCTGTGAATTCCTGAATTATTGCCAATTTGAGTTTAAGAGTACCATTGTCCTTCTCAACTAAACCTGTTGACTGTGGATGATTGGCAGGATGGAACTTCTGTCTGATACTTAAACTATCACAAATCAATTAAATTACTTTGTCATTAAAATGACTTCTGTTATCACTCCAGATCGTACAGGGCAAGCTTAAAAAAGGAAAGAACTCCTTCTGGAGTACCTTTGCAGTCGTAATGGCTGTATTGTCTTTAGTAGGATAAGCCTCAACCCATTTACTGAATAAACAAACAACCACCAAGACATACTTCAAAATATTGCATCTGTCTAACTAGATGTAGTCCATCTGAAGGACCTCTAAAGGGAACAAGGGAGGTGCAAAATTACCGGGTGGTGTAGGGGTACACTTTCTAGAATTGTGCATCATGCATACCATGCAGTACTTCACTAAATGTGCCACTGTTTCCGAAATATTATCATTCTGCCATACAGGGTCTAACAACTTACAGATGCCCTTAGCACTATTATGGGCTGGACCATGGGCTATCGTGACTACAGGAAGAACATATGCACCTGGCAATATCCATCTCTGTTTCCCTGACTTATCAATCCAGCATCTCTCATCATTCAATTGTACTGTACTTTCTTGCCACATTTCTAATTCCTCTATTGTGGCCTCACTCTGTATCTCTTTCACATTCTCAAGTGTATCCTCAAACATGGTAACTTCAGGCAACCACCTAGCGGGACCTGCTACAAATATTCTTTTCATTTTAGTCCTGGCTGTTTCCTTAGCTGTCTGGTCTGCAAAAGCATTTCCCTTACTTACATCGTCAATAGGGATCACTCTTACCTTGGGCATCATTTGATGATAAATTGGAGGAGGGCATGTCTAGATTTAAATATCTACAACTAAATAGTTGGTCCCAGAGCCTTAAAAAATCTATAGGTATGGGGGACATTTTGGAAGAACACTTGTTACAGAAGTCAGTGGGAAAAAAAGAAGTATCGTTCTTCTATTAGTCTAATGAATAGACCATAGATGGAGATTTCAGATTAGCTGCAGACATATGGGGAGACTCTATTCTGGATATAGATTGGGTAGGCCTGTGGCAAACCACCTTTAACACCTTGTTTACAGTTGTGAAACTGGCCTGGTTTAGGAGAAATCATTATTTTACCACACATTGGGTCAACTTATCCCCGGCGAGACTTTCCAAAATGTAAAGGGCCCCCCGTCAGCTGTAAAAAATGTCACATGGAAAATGCCCCAGACACACATATGTTTTGGGACTGCCCAGTCATTCCTGAATTCTGAGAGAAAGTAGGGAACACTCTTACAGATATTCTAGGGTGCCCAGTACGCATTTCCCTCAGACTCATCATCTTTGGCATACTAAGTGAAACCACAGGCTCAAACAGAGGCTTTTTATTCTCTGCCATTCTTGCTGGCCAGAGGAGAAATATGCAAGAGATGGGCTGAGGCCATACCCCCCAACACATTCAGACTGGCTGTCCTCTTTGTATAAAACCTCTAGAACTGATTTGATCGGATTGGAAAATAGCAGGAAGAAAGTCATTTGGGATTGTCTAATACACGGGTCTCCTGGTTAAACAGCAACTACTTGTTTTGTGTTAACAAGATCATCCACATAATCTTTGATCCTATGATTAAGCCTCACTGGAAGCTCTCAGACTGTGCAGGGCTGTGCTGCTTCTTTTTTGGTCCCCAGGCTTGATTTTGAAAGGGCTCACAGCAACAGTCGCGGGCTTCAAGTAATCAGAAGAGAGCACGACTACCCTCTCCTCGACAACAATAGGTTAGCAACAGGAAGGGTGTTTGTCTGCCACTGATAGGCGTGCGACAGAGATGCGGGGTCTGTACCTCGCGGGCCTATGTCTCATAACTGAGTAACAGTGGCAGCCTCCCAGTTTCCTGGTAGTCCGGAGTTGGAGGCGAATGAGGAATTTAAAAAATAAATCCCTTATTATTTAACATTTCCCTACCAAAGCTTGATCACAATCTGTGTTCGTCTGTGTCTTCGGGTAGTGGGGTAGCAGACATGTGTGGCTTCACTTTGGGTTCACAACACTCCCAGGAGATAAACTCTATGCATCACAATTTGGAAAACAGGAAATCAACTGAAACCAAAATGCCAGGTTAGGGTCCCTCTTTCTTGGTTGCAGGTGTAATTTCTAAGCTTTATGAAAACCTACCACACAATAAGTATAGTAAAAACCCACAGATGCTAAAATTTCTATTTCTGGGTGCCAGGATTGGTTGTCCAGCAGAATGTAACCTTTTGCAGATTTTCAACAATTTATTATCCCTAAACATGGTATTTCCCTTCAGTCCACCTCACACAGAAAGATATACCTGCTAAGAATTGACACATAGCTCTATTACCCATGGTTTCCTGACTG
Source organism: Lissotriton helveticus (assembly GCF_964261635.1). NCBI lineage: Eukaryota > Metazoa > Chordata > Amphibia > Caudata > Salamandridae > Lissotriton > Lissotriton helveticus. Next base: position 533,093,482 of record NC_136065.1, read on the forward strand.
TGTATGTACCAGATAGAAGTGTTTTTTTTATTTTATTTTTTAGAGTTTTATATAGCGCAAACTAGACCTGAGACATCTGGTATCAGAGCGCTTTACATGAGCTCCAGTTTCGTTACAGAAGAACACATTATTTTTTTTTATTTTTTTTCAATGGATTTGAGCTGGGATTCACACTCCAAAAACCAGGGATTGTTTTTGATGGGGAGCTTCCTTAGGGAATGTGGATCTGGGGTCAGCCATCACCAAGAGACACCAAACTACCCCACTCATTTAAAAAAAAAAAGGCCAGTAGAGCCCAGGGTGGACTACAGGATATTTTCCTTATATGAATCCCAGATTGTTTGATACCCATAATACCCACAAATGTCAGACAATATGTAAACAAAATTAACTCATTCCTCAGTTTTCAGTGACCAAAAACTCCAGAACTTTGAGCAAAAGGGAATGTTCCACATTCGCACATTCCAAATCATATAATAAGATTATATCGCACATATGTGGATGGGCCTGTCGCTCAGGTATCGTTTTATTAACAGAAGTGTGAGAATACTCGGTGGCATGACATTTGCTGCTCTTCACAAAATCCAGAACTTTTAATCACAGAAATGTGTAAGTATTCTGTTTTATAAGTAATGCTTGATATTTGCAGGGCATTTAGGGTAAGAAAAGGTTGACACCCACACAGGCCACACAACCAGGACTCTGTCAGGTGTGTACTTTCCAGAAGTGTCTGTGTTTGATAATTTTCCATAGGTTCAAGTCAACCCTGGACTTAATTAGTGCAGCTGCCTACACTTTTTTTTGTGTCTAAACATTTTACTATCAAGGTATATATAAGAGAGGAGCAGATAAGCAACGGGCAGATACATAGTGGGATATGCTTGCACACTACAAGGTAAGATGTATAGCAGTATACAATTTCATTGTATGATGACAATACATTACAGTACCTTGCATTAATTAGTTCCACTGTGCCCTAAATTAGTTCACTGTAGAATGACATTGCATTACATAAGATGTGGCTTTACAGGTCGCTTCAATAATAGTTGAGGGGGTAGTTACTGGCCTAATATAGGTAGAACACGGGGTAGCAACAAGAATGAGTGACCCGTATGCAGGAGCTGAGTGGAAACTGGCATACACTAATTGATTGTAGGATGAATTGCCAAAGCTGCCTACATTTAAAAAATCGACCTCATTCCAAGTTTCTTTCTTGTGCTTGCCGTGGTTGCATTCTTGGGTCTATCTTGTCCCTCATATTAGGTCTACTTACACTTGTGGGTTACAGTTATAATTGAGACAAGTGTGGAAACTCATATAATGATTCCACACTTGTTATTATATATATAAATGTCCTACATTTCAAGAACCTAGCCCCATCCTTCAGCTTGATCCTTTGATGGAACTAGGACAGTCTAGGGAATAGCTCCCAGGTCCATCTGATATGTGCTAGATGTCACTAGTGAAGTCACAAGCTTAGTTATGAATCAACCCAGAAGTGAGCACCAGGCTGTCTCACTTGGGAGTTTGTCAGTGCCCAGAAGGAAATGGTCACTGAAAAACATCTTCCCAGAATCTCCAGGCACTGAATAAGGTTGTCACCCACTGTGGGGAACAGAGAAAATAATTGGATGCTGGCCCGCTGGTTGAAAGGAAAAAAGAAAAGCAGGATGTATATACATATCATTACCGCATCCTGGTGACACCATTTCATGATGTATATATATATATATGTCACAAGGATAGCCAACGTAGTTAATATAGCCTGCGCTGCCTAGGACTATACCGGTTGTTAAAAGCCCTGAACCATGGTGAGGTCCTATAACGAGGGTGAGGGCCTTTAACAACCGGATTAGCCAAAGGCAGGAGGGCTAGAAAGCTGTTAGAACATTCTACTCAATGTTACAAATTACAAAGGGAGAAATAGAAAGACAAACATTGGAACATTGAAACAGAAGGCTTATACCAAGCATTATAAGCCTATAGTCATTCCTTTGTCTTCAATGGAGCTCCCAACATGTCAATGTTCTAATATAGGCTTAGAGCCCGCCATACTGGGCTCTACTGGCCATTAAAGACCTGCTCCAGCGTTAAAGGCCAGAGCCGAAGGTAAGGGCTTTTAACAAGGGAGCAGGCCTTTAATGGGCGGTAGAGCCCACTATGGAGGGCTCCATAGCTATTAGAACATTCTACCCCCCAGAGGGCAGAATATTCTAATCTCTAAAAAATCGGGGTCTGTGAGGTCTTTTGTTCACAGCAATAGCTGTGAACAAACATTAGAATGTTGCAGCTCCGGGTTGCTACCATCCATTACAAGCCCAAGAGCACTCCATTGTTTTTAATGGAGCTCCCAACATTTCAAAGATGAACCTGGTTACTACATCCCCTTAAACATGTAATGTGATGAGGAACATTGATGATGTTTTCATATTCTTGTTCCTTATTAGCAATTTCCAGCACTGTACGGTCACAATTTAGGTATTTGCAGATGGCTCTGACCTGCACTCATCTGGTGAGTAGCCACATACTATATTTAGAGATCATGCACCCAGCCCTGTGGGTATTTAAGGCGTACTTCGGGGTGACTTATTAATGTTTTAAGGAGAGTTTAAACCTGACAAAGGGGTTGATTTTCATAAGCCAGATTTGTAGTTGAAACCTGCACAGCCAGGTTACTGGTGACAGGTCTGTGGTCATGTTTTGAACTGTCACTTTGTTGTGGCATAATATTTGCTACAGTCCACAAGTGACATTCGACTTATCGGTCCTGTGCACACTTTGTATCATATACTAGGGACTTGAGGGCTCATTTACAACAAAATGATGCAGAGCGGCGCCGCAAGCCTTTTTGCAGTACCGAGCGGCATCATTGTAAAAGCACAGGGATGCTTACAACAATATGATGCATCCCTATGCTTTCCCCTGCGTTGGCTTACAATTGGCTGCCATGCGCCAACGCAGGCACCCTTACAGCATGGTTTAAGGGTGCCTGCATTGCTGGTATGAAGGTGTCTCTTCCTGCACAAAAAGAATCATTGATGGCATTTTCCTCTTTCTATGCATACTGCACAATGCAGCACGCATGGAAAGAGGAAAAAAACTAGGAGAAATAAAAATATTTCTCCTCATTGTGCCTCCTCACACCTCCCCAGGGGAGGCATAGGATTCTGACGCATTTTCAGGTTTACAAAATGTTGTAAAACTGTGAATGCAGCAAAATCCCTGGGTGTTGCGTGGGAACACCACAGCAACACCCATGGTACGCCCCTTTCATGCAAAGTGATGTGAGAAAAGGTACTTCATATACACTGAAACCAAATGTGTTGTGGTCCCGCACTCCTTAGGTGTATACATGTTCAAAATGGTACTCAAATTGTAACAAGTTCAGTGGTGCTGAATGTGTATACTCTCTCTGAGCATAGAGTTGCTTGACAATTATGGATGCGTGTTTCTTGACCACAAGATTCACAACACAATTGCACTGCGTTGGCACTGTTTCCTCAATGTAGTCAATAAAGTTCATTCAAATATTGTTCATGAATAAAGTTGCATTTATTTCTTTTTCTTGCTTGTTATTTCAATCATAACATTCCTTTATAGGTTTAAATCTCACATTTTTTATGCCCGATGCATTTCGAGCTGCGCTCTTCCTCAGGGGACTTCTAATCTGAAAACAATATAGTACATATTCTTAGTCGTCAAAGCTGAAGTGTAATCACCGTACATCCTATCATCTTGTCTCCCCATAGTGTTAAGTATTTAGTCTGGTCACCACACTCGTGTACACCTTATTGCCCTGCATATTACATCATAGTTATTATGCATATAAACATAGTCGAACCTTTTTATATCAAGTACTACACTAACCTTAGTCCTCCTCCAGAGTAAGCGTACTTCCTATATGCCTGTCCGATTGTCACACGTGTATCTGCAATCCCAAAAATTATTGGTGAATGTCTAATTCATGAATGCACGCTAGTGTCAATCATTGCACTCAGATACCAATATCTAATCTAAGCTGACAAGTAGCTTACCCGCTCTGTGCGGACCTCTCTCTTCCTCGAACTCCTTTTCGTATTCTGGCGTGTGGCGTTCTTTCTCAACTGACTCTATGGTCTTTCTCTATGCTCTATATTGCTTCCGTGTGTGTGCCGATCACGTGGTGTAAAGCGTAAACACTAAAGGCGGACTATCGTCTATTTCGACTCTATCTGCACAATATATCCTATTCTGGTTTTATATGGGTCGTTAAGCCTTTACTCTTACTGACGTCCTGCCAATAAAATGAATACTCTCACCTCACATAGGCAGGCACGTAGAGATATTTCTCTGACTTTGTATTTGTCTGAACGGCACGCCATGTGTAAAACATATTTAAGTGCCATTTTATGTAATATCGCGTTTTCGTGATATTTTGACATGCCTGTTCTAAGCACACTTCGAGGAATGTGCTGTTTTGGAAATGGTACCAATTATCGATTAAATGATTCTCAGCCGGCTCCCCCAGAGGGGACACCTAATCGTGAAATGTACATAAAATTTGGCCTTCCCCCCATTATGTATAGTACATTATGGCATAAATACACCAAAACTGATCGTGAATTGCAATGGCCACTACATGGGTCGTTTGATCAACGAAAGGTTCAGTATGTGGAGCAGTGTTTGTTTCAGCGCAGGTCTAGACAGGATATGTTTGATTGTGTGCGTATGTGGGAGAAAGCGGTGCGTGAACGAATGAAGCGTGAACAAGCCTTGGCGGACAAAGAGCAGCGAAAGGCTGCTCGTGATAAAGCTTTACAGTTGCAGGAAAAAGAATTGCAGGAACAGAAAGAGAAGGAGATTCGAGAACGTAATTTGCAAGTTAATGGTCATTTTCTTATTCGACGTCCTCTTTATCCTGTCCTTACTAATGAGTCAGATGATTTTTCATTGCTAGATCGTTGCCTGCCTCCGTATGTTCCGCCTACGGCCCGAATGAGGACTCGAGCGAGGACGATCAGGAAAGTCAGCGTACCAGGTTAACTGCTGATCAAGCTACGGACTTGCGCGCATTGGCTCGTAAACTTAATGTAAATTCTATAACTGTTTCAGAGATTGATGGCCTTATGTGTAAGTGGCTCGACCGAGAACGATTGTATTTTCTAGATCATTTTGCAGACGAAGTTGTCAAACGGTTTAGGCGGTATTCACCTGAGTTGGAACCTAAAGTTGTATCAGTTGGTCGTGAGAATTTTCGTAAAGGTCTTTTTGTTCTTGCAGATGTGGATGAGTTTTTCCAGCACTTGGTTAACCCCTTTGGTGCTAAGGCAATTCCTGCTTTTACTCTAATTTCCATTGAAATTACATGGCCAGCTTGGCTGCAGTGCATGACGAGCTGACCTTGTCATGAGCATGGAAGGGGTTAAGCTACGTGATGAGGCGACACGGCTACGAGCGGCGAAAAAGGCATCGGATTCGTCTGCGCCTGGATCAGCGGAAGTATCTAAAGAGTGCCCTATCTCTGAATCAGATAAGAGCGCTGCAGTTAATGTCATTCCTATGCGAGAAGCTGCGCCTTTGTATGTCCCTCCTAAGGCACAGATGATGATAAGATGTCTAAAGATGCGAAGGGTTATTTTGTGTACAATTGGGTTTATACGCCATGGAATAGAGCAGACGTTATGGCGCTCAAGAATGCTCTGCCTGACCCCCGTAAAAATCCAGCAGATTTCTATGAAGGTGTGAAAGGTGCTATTTCTTCATGTGTTATGACATTAGTTGATATTGATCTTTTCTTTGGGTTGATATTGCCCCCTGACATGTGGAGGGCGATTCGTAAGTTTGATGATCAAGCGATTCTAGGTGCAGAGTGGAAGGAATTAGCCCGAGCTGATTTAGATAGAGAACCTGCATGTAAGCCATGTCAATTGATTATAGATCTCCCGGTGGCTATTTTGAATAAATTAAAAACGCTTGTTCCTCCTAAGAAAATTGATTGGACGAAGTTGGCTTCTTGCAAACAGAAGCCGGATGAATCGGTTTCTGATTTCTTTTCACGTTTTGAGGAAGTGTTTCATGATTACAGTGGGCAATCATTAACAGAGGATACGGGCAGGCATTTGTTTGTTGATAAGTACGTGGCTAATCTCCTACCGGAGATTGCAAAACGTTTAAAAACTAGTGAAAGTTAATGGACCACGGCAACCCCTGCGTCTTTATTAACTATGGCTCAGTATTATGAACGACAGGAATTGGAGGCTAAAGAAAGTAGTGATAAGAAAGCGAAGGATTTAAAGACGAAGGTGATGTTGGCTCAGGTTTATGCGACACAGTCGAGAGGGAATGATAGGGGTAGACGAGGATTGTATGGTACGTCTTCTACTCGTACTGATATTTCTGAGGATCAGTGTGCCTACTGTAAACAGTTTGGACATTGGGCTTCGGATTGTCCGGTGGTCCGAGAACAGCGTAATCAGCGTGGACGAGGGAGTGGAAGGTCACGGAATAGTTATGCAGGACCGAGAGGTGGAGCGAATGATCGTGGTAGGTTTGAGGCAAGGGGTCGTGGTCAGGCTGATCATAATACTTTTGATCAACGGAATCAGTATCAGATAGCTGAAGGAGAGTTTACTGAGTCTCAGGACAACAATTATGCATAGGATTGCGTAGGATGGGGTGTGGAATCGGTTGAAGTACCAGTCGATCGGAGGGGTCCATATATATCAACACATGTTTTGGGTTCTACTGATCAGTTTCTGGTCGATACAGGAGCTACTCGTAGCGCTCTGTCCAAACACTTGGTTCCATGGGCTCCCCTGTCTGGCGAAGCAATTACTTCAATAGGATTCGATGGAACACCTTCTCTTAACCCAATGTCTCAACCCCTTACATTTCACATTGACAAATTCACTGCCCCATGCCCGTTTTTGTTATCTCCAAACACACCAGATAATATTGTGGGACTTGATATGCTAAAACATTTTCGAGCAACAATACGTTGTGCCCCTGAAGGGGTGCGGGTTATTTTGAATGAGGACTACCCAGAGGTTGAGAGATCGTGCCTCATGCAGGAGGCCGATGCGTTAGCTTCTCTTCCCAGCACTTTATGGACCTTTTCTGATACAGATGTGGGTCAAATGATTATTCCTCCTGTACGTATTACTGTAAAGGAGGGAGCGTCTTTGCCTCGTGTACCACAATACACGGAGTCAGAAAATCTCGTAATTAATATTTCACAATATCAAGTAACCAATTAAGAGATAACCACCTTACAAAAGGGATCGTCATATGTACCAACATACCATTCAAACTTACTAGAAACCAGAGTTTGTTTATACAAATTTCTAAGATCGCTTAGATTACGTGATTTCTTTACCAATATTATAGAACCATCGATCACACCGGACCAAAAGGAAAATGCATTAATGGGATTGAGACCAAAAAGTAAGTTTCTGTCACCAGTGAGTCCCAAAGTGTTGGACGCTTTTGAAAGAGTTGTGACTAAAGACATAGAAGAGATTTTCAAAAAACCCAAACTAAAAAAGACTAACTTGACCGAAAAAGAGAAGAGCATTCTACAAAATCTAGCTAACAACAATCAAATTACCATAAGACAGGCAGATAAAGGTGGAGCACTAATCATAATGGATACCAGTTACTATGAAGAACAAATTGATTTACATGTTCAAGATAAAAACACGTACATGACCCTAACCATGGATCCAACCAAAGAATTTTTGAAAATATTAACCACGATCATTGAAAATGCCATAGACAAGGGTACAATTGGATTGAAAGAAAAATATTTTTTGTTGAAAAAGGATCCTACAATCCCATACATTTACATGACTCCCAAAATACACAAACACCCTACTAAACCACTGCTACGTCCAATAGTGTCGACAGTTGGATCAATTCATGAGCCAGTGGGAAAATACATTGATAAACACCTACAAAATATTGTTCAAAAATCATCCACGTATATCAAGGATACTACTCATTTTTTTAAAATATTAGAGGAACATAAAACATCATTTACACCAGAGATTATCATGGCTACAGTGGACGTAAAGTCCTTATATACATCGATCCCTCACGATTTAGGGATGGCAGCAGTGGAGAGTTTCCTGGTGAATGAAGAGAAAAATTAGGATCTCAAGATTTTTCTGATGGAACTGGTTCATTTTACACTGTTTAACAGTTATTTTGTTTGGAGAGATACGTTTTACGCCCAGTGCTCAGGTACTTCTATGGGTAATTGTGCGGCCCCAACTTATGCAAATACATTTATGCACAGATTTGAACTGGATCATATTTTGAGTCAGGAGATATGGCAACAAAATGTAATCCTCTATAAACGGTATATCGACGACATATTTCTACTATGGAAAGGATCTGAAAATTCTTTGACTAAGGCCCTACAAGAGTTAAATACCATCAACACCAGAATCCAATTCACGTTTAACATCAGTAAGGAGAAAATATCATTTTTGGATGTGTTAATCACTAATGTGAACAACAACCTAGTGACAAGTGTATTCACAAAAAGCACAGACAGAAACAATCTGTTACATTATAACAGCTTCCACCAATCATCATTGAAAAATCACCTACCATTCTCACAGTTACTTAGGATCAAAAGTATTGCTTCAACACATGAACTATACATCAAACATAAGAATGACACTTTAATGAAATTCGAAGAGGGGATATCCACAATCCATCCTAGAATCCGCAGCAGATCGTGCAGATAAACTACAGAGACAACACTTGTTAACTTCACAATCCAAATCGGATGAACAAAGACAAGTATTTGTATCAAAATTTTTGACAAGAAGTCACCTAATCAAGAAGGCGATCACAAGAAACTGGCCATTATTGGCACTTGAAGAGGATTTTAAAGGACTGTTCACCAAAATGCCAATATTTGCGTATGAAAGGACAAAAAATTGGAAAGAATTAATAAAGACCCCTAAGAAAGTAGCCACAATAAGGTACACTGGAACTCTTCCTTGCCATAACTGCGGAAATTGTTCAGCCATAATCAAAGGTAACACTATCAACCATCCCACCAAGGGAACACCTGTAAATTTGAAAGTATCTGGCACTTGTGATACAAGCAACGTAATATATATGCTGAGATGTCCCTGTGGACTCTCCTATGTGGGCAAGACACAGAGAAAGATTAAAACCAGACTCATAGAACATAAGAGCAACATTAGGTTAAAAAACCTGAAATCCACCATAGCAACTCATTTTGCAGACGCCAATCACAATGTATCTCAGCTAAAATATTGCATTCTTGAAGTTTTCAACATACTACCAGGAAGAGATAACCACACGAATCTACTAAAACTTCTTATGTACCTTACAGCCGAAGGGGCTCAACGAACGATTAGATTTTAGTTGTTATTTGTAATGCAACATGGAAATTAGATTGATCAATGATATAATGTACTTTTGATGGACTGTAATGATGATGTTACTTGCTACATTTGAGTATATGTGCTCATTTATTTTATTAGCCGTATTGTATTAGCCTTTTTTAGGCGATTTTGCCTTTTATGTTTTGACATATAGTCTCTGTGCTATGCTTGTTTTAAATTGAGGGTGTCTCCCCATCATACTACACTAATATGGTGTTCAAGACATTAGGCACACACAACGATTACATTATGGGAATGTGATCTTATTAATTTTATTGGCAGGACGTCAGTAAGAGTAAAGGCTTAACAACCCATATAAAACCAGAATAGGATATATTGTGCAGATAGAGTCGAAATAGACGATAGTCCGCCTTTAGTGTTTACGCTTTACACCACGTGATCGGCACACACACGGAAGCGTTATAGAGCATAGAGAAAGACCATAGAGTCAGTTGAGAAAGAACGCCACACGCCAGAATACGAAAAGGAGTTCGAGGAAGAGAGAGGTCCGCACAGAGCGGGTAAGCTACTTGTCAGCTTAGATTAGATATTGGTATCTGAGTGCAATGATTGACACTAGCGTGCATTCACGAATTAGACATTCACCAATAATTTTATGGATTGCAGATACACGTGTGACAATCGGACATGCATATAGGAAGTACGCTTACTCTGGAGGAGGACTAAGGTTAGTGTAGTACTTGATATAAAAAGGTTCGACTATGTTTATATGCATAATAACTATGATGTAATATGCAGGGCAATAAGGTGTACACGAGTGTGGTGACCAGACTAAATACTGAACACTATGGGGAGACAAGATGATAGGATGTACGGTGATTACACTTCAGCTTTGACGACTAAGAATATGTACTACATTGTTTTCAGATTGGAAGTCCCCTGAGGAAGAGCGCAGATCGAAATGCATCGGGCATAACAAATGTGAGATTTAAACCTATAAAGGAATGTTATGATTGAAATAACAAGCAAGAAAAAGAAATAAATGCAACTTTATTCATGAACAATATTTGAATGAACTTTATTGACTACATTGAGGAAACAGTACCAACGGAGTGCGATTTTGTTGTGAATCTTGTGGTCAAGAAACGTCATATACACTGCCATGAAAAGTCATGCAGGGTGTCTTTGCATGGTCTTGTAAAATGGGCCAGCATACTGCATGGCCGGTGCGTTAAAAAAGTGACGAACCAGCAGTGCAAGGGGTTTGCAAATAAGCCCTTATAGGAAAGTTAAATATTCCAAGCAGGAGTACAGCCAATTTTGACATGCTGTTAGCGGTCATAGCACATGCACTGGCCACTGAACAGGAGTGTGCCAGCGAGAAGAGCCTAAAAGCACCAACAAAATCTACTAAAAATTTGGGCTGACCCCAGAAAAATAAGCATTTTCCTACAACTATCATGTATCCAAGATCATTATGCATATATTTTTCAATAAGATAATAATGATTAAGAGAGATTTACAAGTATTTCTGGAAGATAGATAGATAGATAGATAGATAGACAGATAGATAGATAGATAGATAGATAGATAGATAGATAGATAGATAGATAGATAGATAGATAGATAGATAGATAGATAGATAGATAGATAGATAGATAGATAGATAGATTTTACTGCAGTTACTTAAAATCATTGAAATTAGTAATATAAAAACAGATAAAAACGGGTATTTATCATTTTATATAAACGTATTTCAATTTATAATCCTAATACTCTTTAAATGAGCACTTTTAAATCCTTAGATTATAGGGCTTTTTTTTAAAAAAGTAGGCAGCTGGGCTCAACGGCAAGATGTTTAAAGTTCTGAGCGATAATCAATGTACTTGATAGTTTTCACTGCTGTCATGAATTTCCAAAAACGATTTTTTTTTCAAAAAATGAGCGTTATTTCTGGAAGGAAACAAATTAAAGGATGTTTAGACTTTCGTAAAGTGTACATGCTAGTATAATAATAGAAAAAATCAGTCAAGTAAATGTCATGACGGTCTAAGAACTCTGTGTCTTTGCTGGTGCTGCCTGCTGTGCCTGCAAGTGTTCAATAGAAGCTTCTTTTATGTGATCAGCAGACTGTAGTCAGTCAAGGATATTTAATTCTAAAAGTGTTCAGAAGAATAAAACACGACTTTCCTCTGCATGTGCACTGAGCATTCATCCCGTATTTATTTTTACTCACATTATCTTTGCTGCAGACACTTTATCTTTGGTAGACAGCGTGGAAAACAAATTGGATTTAGTACTACATCTTTTTAAATACAGCCTAGTAGAGAAGCCGCATGTAGACATTATCAGAATGCTTGCACATTGCAAACTGTATATGCGTCGTCCACATTAAAAATTGCTAGGGAGCACTCATTCAACATGGCACGAACGTACTTTTTGAAAAGTGATAAATATTGAGGATTCGCCTTATCAGCTCCCGAGGTAAAAGTTAAACTGCACATCAGAAGAGATGGAATGTGCATCGACACACGATTATATTAATAAACGCATGAATTAACACTGTAGGACATTTTAAAATCCTGGAATGCCATTTCTCTAGTGAGAATGATATTAATAGGAAAGAAACACCAAAGTTACTGTGCTTTAGTTATTCTTACTAAATCAACAAAACTCCTCAGGAATTGTCAGGTATAGAAACAAAGACAGCCAGAACAAGGTTTACAAGACATATTTGGGCCATTATTTAGTTAATTTTACATAAAGAAATATTACAAAATATGTTGTAAACAAAACAAACCAATACAAAGTTAATGACGTTTTCTCGAAGAATTATTAAAGCTAATAATACCTATGTTCAGTAAATAACCAGGAATCTACGGAATACTACACAATTGAAAAAGAAAGAATTTCAAATGATAAATATGTCTAGATCAATACAGGTAATGCCCAGTGCTTTAAATGGGGGAAAAAAGTGCAGGTACTCATCAGATTGAGCTGGGGGCGTGGCAAGGAGGTGGGGCTAGAGGCGGGACTAAGGGTGGGTCTAATGAAAAACATTTGAAGGGCGCACAAATTTTTTTCGGTTGCGAATGATGACAAATTGCTTCCCTCTGCAATTATTGTTGATGCCTTTGCATGTATTAAGTTGTACTAGTTGACAGACTGTTGAAAGGTAACTATCAGGTTTCCCTTTTTGTCAGAGGCACCTGTATATTAAGCAAAAAAAAAAAAAAGGTGCAGAAACTTGTTTTACTGAAAATTAATTAAAGGAAAAAAGACTACATCCTAAAATGCAACTCTGACCCACATCGGGTGGAAGGAAGCCATCAGTTGTCATGCTGGGGATCCTTGGAGAAGAAAGTTATCTGGGGGTCTCACAATAGCGAAATAATATTTCACCCTTTCATTCACTTTCAGATACTGTGCAACCAAGCATAACCTAGTCCAAAATTCTGAGGGGCTAGTAAAGGCACATATAACCATGAATATATGAGCACAGCGTCACTGATGATGGTGGTCAGCAGGCCTGCTGTAGCCACTGTTTCTGATATGGGAGGCACCCTGTACCCACATGTGTTTGATGCTCAAAGCTTCCCTTAGGCCTGCTCCTTCTCCTCAAGTCCAAGGTTTGGCTTCCTCCCTTGGGTGCTTTGGGTTCCCTGGTGCTCCCACTCCTACTGTGTGGCTCACTTTTTTCATGAATACCAGATACAGCCAGCTGTTGTGTCAACTGGTGATAACCAGTCTGGTACACCTAATAGTGCAGTGGAACCCTACAGATGTCTAACTTGCTGTAGTTGAAATTGGGTGGGGCATTGGGAGGGGCAGACATTTAGCAATTCTCGTTCATATCTCTGTACTGCTCATAGCCGCACACTTATGGATGCCTCCACAGCATTGTCCTGGAAAGACATACCTGCGATTCCCCGGCTAACCATGATCCTTTCATCTTTTGACTTCTCTGCCTGCTCCCCCCTTCCATGTGTCCTGGCCTGTAGTGGTGTTAGCGGTTCTTAAACTCCCTGCCTGGCGGGAGGGGTCTAGCCCTCTGGCCACATCTGAAATAACAACTACATTCTTGGTACAATATTTACAGTAGTCTGGGTACCACTTTGCCAATTCACTAATTTTACATGGATTGAAATCCATGTTCATATTATACTTTTGTCACAAAACAGTAGTGGCACTATGTGGGTGTAGAACTCCCAAGCTGGAGTGTTGGGTGTGCATCCAGAAGAAGGCAGCAAATAAAACATAAACCACACCTAAAATAGATTGTTTTACTTAGCTGAAAACTGCAGTTATTTTCCTCAGAGAGTTATGTGAATTTGCATCAATTTGCTATAAAAGGAGGTGAAGGGCTGGCTGTAAGTGTCCCTTCCCCACTGCACACAGTCTTTGACATGCAGAAATAAAACTGAATTTCCCCTTTTGTGATTATTGTAGGATGTCAGTAACATTCACTGTTTCGGGAATCTAATCATTTCTTCATCTGTGGCAGGTAACTGGGTATGGGCCTGTCCCAGTATGGTAAGAACTCTGCCTCCAGACATCCTTCCTTCCAGATGTCTGTGTCAGTCAAAACCCTGGTCCTCACCTACCTAAATGGAGGCAGCTATCTGCCTATTAGCCTCCTTAACAATATTCAGACACCCATGAAAGCACCTTAACCACTGTAACACTTCCCATCATTGGCTTGTAGAAGTTGGCCAAATCCACCCACACTGAAGGTATTGTATTGTAATTGCATTTATATAGCCCTTACTACCCCTGATGTGGCGTTGAAGTGCTTTTTTGGCGAGTAGCACGCTACTCCTGAACCTAAGAAGGATTAGTGTTGAATTAGTATAGTGAAAATGTGAAAGTAATTTGAGTGGTGGATAGGTTAGTCAGTTATTTGGATTCATAAGGATAGTGGAGGGATCAAAGAGGGAAAAAGGTTTGCATTTATATAGCGCTTGCTACCCCTGATGGGGTGTTGAAGCGCTTTTATTTAGTGAGTAGCACTTATCAGGTTTAAAGAACAAAGAAATACCAAAACGTGTGACTGAGCATGTGTATGACAGCAAAAACGCGTACTTGGCAATCTTGAATAGGCCTAGTTTCTGAGAAATGCTTGATATCAGACACAAGCATTCTGGAAGTAATTTAAAGTGTGATCTAACATCATACAAATGAATGAGAAACATTCACCAAACCATGTGATGTCATGTCTTAGTCGTGTTTGAATGCTTATATTGTTAGCTACGTTCAGTGTTTTCTGGTGAATGTGCATTTTCAACTCCGTGCACATCATTCTTCCCCTTCCACTGTGCCCTAGTAAGGTCTATACTGTGTTTAAGAATTTTGATAAATCCATTCTAAATCTAAGTATGCAATCTGAATTCTTATGATTGTTTGTTGGGCCTTTCATTGTTTAACTTTGTTACAAAAAAATTAGACACATTAGGTAAACTTTATATTAGCTGATAAAAAAACACATGACTTAAAAATTCCACCCTCCCCTCAAAATAATTTTTCTATTCAGCTGCCGCCCCCGCTTTAGATAACACTTTTTTGGATGACAAAATTCTCCCTACCTCTACCCTCTGATGTCCCTAGCCCTTACTTACTAGCCCCATGTCCCTTCCGATGCCCCATGTGTCTCTTTACATTTTTTTTTCATGTGGTCACACTGATCCAGCGGGCTATAGGAAATATGTCATAAGCAACGCTACCCAACTCCACTATATACACCATCAATCAATAAACACTCATAAGGCCCATAAATCTAACATGACATATTATAACCAACTGAATCATGTGACCTAATTAACCTATTCACAAATTATATACATTTATATACAACCATGATAAATGAATTCATCATACTTCACAAACCTACAAGCCAATTAAGCCACTGTGGCGATAAGATCTAGCTATAAGTAACCTATACCCATGAAAATAACAAGACCAGCTTGATTTCCAAAGTAAGATTTTTATTAGCTACTCATTTGGAAAATGTATTAGAAATTTTATTAAAGCATTTTTATTTGAATCATTGCAAATGGTTATGACAATTGTATTATGAATCAAAAATATTATTGCAACTGAGAATTATTTGTTTGGCATTTTTCAAACCCTAAGTCCCTAACTAATGCTAACTATAACGAAGAATTAAGAATAAAAGTTTGAGAGTTCTTACGTATTCCAAGGAATGTTCATCCGCACGACACCCTCATCAAAGGTCCGCAAAGAGAAGCCACACTCTACCACAGGGTAAGAGTTTTTATACCTTTCTACGCTAAGCTAATCTAGGAAAAAGTAATTTTCACTGCTGAAATCAGAGTCTCATTGGTCCAAAAGTGACAGGCGACGTGTCACCATATTTTAGAATCACAGTTCCGTCACGTTCTTAGAAACCATTGTCTCTTAGTTTTCAAACCAAGCAGCTTCCTCCAGTTTGCAACAATTGATACACGGAGAACTTTGGCTTCCTCAGATACATAACAGTTTCAAACCCACTTTGCCGGTTCCTGGCCTTGGCCTTGTTCAGCTAAGAGAATGTCATCTCAGCACGACAAACTTTTCAGGTAGGAGAAAACTGTTGCCATCATGGACTCTCTCTGGCTCCCAGCAGATTTTTAGTAAAACGTGAGTTTTCACTAGGCCCAAAGCTTTTTTTTAAAAAACTAGCATATAAACAAACACAAAAGAGTAATTAATGCGAGTAATACAGTTCGTTCTGTTGCCACCCTCCATTGCTAATGATTAACCCATTAGTCTAAATTACCTAGCTGATAGCGTACAAATAAAGCAGCATTTTATATCTACCATTCTTCATTTAATCCAGCAGGGTCCTTTATGCACCTATAGAGAATAGAGTGACACCACAGAGACAGGGAAGCAAAATAAGCACATGCCATTTATTTTAAAAACAGCTGCAGTTAATTTTTGACATGACAATAGACACGATTAATTTATTAATTTTTCACAAACAAGGAAATGCAACATACTGCACATTTATGAGCACACATGTTAGTTACCCGCGTTTTTCATGTGTAGATGCAACTTAAAACTAGGTTGAATTAATACATACACAGCACAAAACATTAATAGGATTATTTCATATTATGGAAGTGTGACTTCACTAGTTGAAATAAAATTATTTCCAAATCTCGCTCCATCAACTCCACCTTTCATCTTAAATGTCCCCTCGTTCCTCTCATCAAACTCCTTATCTTGATTTTTCTAGGATACCCCTCCCCCACTTAAAATACCAGTCTGCCACTGCAGCTATCGCTCTGTCCTCACTCAACAGGCCCCTTCCAAAGACCTGTGTCATTCTCGAAAGCCTTGGCTCTTTCTTGGGACACCTACCCACCCCGACTCTCATCAAATGATCCTCATCTCATCAATCAGCTGCTTTATTTTAAACCCACTGCCCCGCGCCCGCAGTGTATTCTCTAATATCGTTTGCTTGTCCCTTTCTTCTTCTTCAGATAACCCATCGATTTCTTCAGCTGACTGTGCTTACACACGCTCTCCTCAGTTGTCCCCTTTCTTATCCGCCAGCTGATGTGCTATCCTTTCCGTCTTTTTCGCATAGGAGAAAGGGAAAACCAGAGCAAATTCTGCTTTTTAAAGAGCTTCCCTTTCTTCCTGCGCGTCGAATTTCGGCGGAGGGGGGGGGAGCTGATTCTTCAGGCAAAAGGCAGAGTTGAGCAGCAGGGACTCTAAGAAGGGGTGAAACACTTCAACGCTTCATTAACAAGCTAAAGGTCTTTTAAAGACCTGTTAAGTACTCGGGTGCGGTGTGTATGTCTGCCCGGGAAGGTTGTCTCGGTTGTCTCGGCCGGGCTGACTCACATGAGGAGGGGGGCTGAAGCCCTTTGATCACAACGTTGCGTGCCTGGGTCACACGTTGCTCTGCCTTGGCGCCCTGGCGTTACTGCCCTCCTTGTGAAATCACCAATATGTGAGCATGCGACGCAGTGTAGAAATGCGAAGCATGCTCACATGACTGTGTGACAGTGAGTACCGGTACTCTATTTAGTAACTGGAGAAGTGCCGGTACTCTTGAGGGGGGAAAAAAGAAGTGCCGGTACTCAGTACCGGTGAGTACCGGCCCATTTAAAGCACTGGTAATGCCCATATTTGAAGCAGGCAGAAAAACTTTCTAGGCCTACAACGAACCGGAATGGATTTGAAAAATGACTGAATATCTCTGGGTGACTGACATTTTGGATGCATTGAGATTTCTTGCGATATTTAACAGTAGATTTTCATCAATCACACTCACATACAGATGATAGAAAATCCTTAAAATTGTGTACACTATAGAGAAAAATAAAAACAACAGTCAATTAATAAGGATGTGCTTGTTTACAATACATTGAAAAAAAGTCACATAAAGGTGAATTAAAAAAAACCTCAATCAGTTAATTATTGTACTCAAATGACCAGCTGTCACAAAGATGGAAGGCTATGTTAGCCTAAGAGTATTCAAACATCTAACTTGTCATCTAACCTGCCCATCAACACGTTTCAGCAGCACACATTCAGCACATTGAGATATCCTACTGCTTCTAAGCTATGCATTTAGATTGGATTAATGACTAAACTTAAAAGAATATCTACTAGGGGTCTACAGGGCCACATTCACAAAAGGAAGAATAACTTTGCACTCAACAAATATTAATTTACATGGCAGCAGATTTAAGATGTTCCTTTCTTAATAAATGAAAGCAGCAGTATGCTTGGTAAGCCGTGCCAGGAATAGTTCTCCGGGTGTAATATGAGCTGTGATTTGTTTTTTTTTTATGTTGCTATTTCAGCAACACTAAGGGGCAGATTTATAAGCCCCTTGCTCCACTTTTGCGTCACTTTTCCCATGTTAAAGGTAACGCAAAAGTGGCGCAAGGGGCTTGTAAATCTGCCCTTATGTTTACATAAAGTAACATTTTACACTGTATAAAGGCAGACCTATGTGTAAAAGTGCATCTTTGTATCAATCGTTTCTGTGGGGAAAATCAATTTTCCCGTAGAAACAAATCCTGCCACAGCCATTTTGTAAAGTTTGGAGGTTATTCGTTCCACTTTCCACTCTGGAATTGGAGCAACACCAGTCGTTTGCTGGAGATAATCTCTGACTATATCCAGGGTAGGAAAAGGTATGGTGTGATTTTATAAATGCTCACAAACTCACATGTTTGTGATTGGTCACAAACTGACTGAGCAAAGCACTTTTTGTTCCTCCCATTCTCCACCCTTTGAGTGGATTTACTACTATGTGAATCTGCTGTGAATTGAAATTGTAGTAGAACAATTTATATGTGTAGGAAATCACCATCTTTTGTGTGATGTCCACCCAGATTTTTTCCCTATCTGCTTTGCTAATTTCAGCAACTCTGGAATCCTAAGCTTTCAGATCGATAATAGGCATTAGCCTCTGCCACTTGCCAGCCTGTACTCAGCCTTAAATGAGGTGTGATCTGGGTGTGAAAGTCCTCAAAGAAACTAGACAATAGGTTCACCTGAATGGGTAGGGATGACTCCTACGAACTCCGCAGAGTTGTCAGAGTGGGGGCTGTGGGCATCTTTGGGCATCCTTTTTGACACCACTGCATCAAATCCTGCTGAATAGGCTTGATTGGGCCACATTTGTCAATTTAACACACTTGAAAGGGACAATTGTTGTGTGTATCCTCTGTGTGGCATCTCAATGCTGTAAAACTCTGTATTTGTCCTTCCAGGCATCTGTTCCCTAGTTTGTTATGGGTACAGGGTCTGTTTCAAACTGAATTTTAGATTTGGGAGGACATTAGTGATTTCCATTGTGCACTCCCCTACACAACCCTCAGAACCCACGTTTTTTTTAATGGTTGAAGACTTTCTGCATCTTGAAAATGCGCTGATACATGGCAGTTTGGGCCTGTTTGACATCAGACAAATAGGAACTACTGGAAAAGTGGTTGGTTGGTTATGGTGAAATACAAAGAGTATGCAGTTCCTAACTAAAAAAGGGGGTAGAAAACCGCCTATTGTGGTCATGAAGTACAGGTGGAACTGGAGTTCCTCCTGTTGGAATTTAGGGCCCTTACACACCCGGCTGGGTGTCATGCTTCATCATAGGGCGTGCTCCTCGCCAGGTCGGCGCTGCAATACCTGACGGGCTCCCTATGAGGGGCTCTTTGGCGGAGATCTTTTATTCCAAATTGCCATTTGGTGCCGTGGGGGTGAGGGGCCTAAACAGTATACATGGAGTGAGTGAAGGTAAGTGACCCGAAGGAAAGTGAAAACAGGATGTGGAAGAACCAAAGAAGACAATTTTATTCAATAGGCCTTCCAACCTTGTTAAAAAGAAGAAAGGCGCACTCCTTATGTAATGCCTTGGGTTTGGCGCTATGTTTTGTGGTCAACATGTTTCTCACCTAGTAGTCAATTGATCTAGCGGCGATTCATCAGGACCTAGTAAAATCTGATCTAGCTACACAAGTGTGTTTGTCTGGTTATGTTGCCCTGAGCGCTGGGATGCCTAATGGTAACCAGGCGCTATACAAAACTCAGAATAATAATAATAATAATAATAATAAACCAACCTAAACAATACTCTCAGTGTAGTACCTGGTAAGACATGAAGAGCCTAGTAAGAATAAAAACAAATGTTAGACTTGAGAATACATTTCAACACAAAAGCGCACATGTCCCCAGTATGACATGCTCACAACACGCAGTGGTGATGACTATAAACAAGGTGAGAGCCGTGTGGATAACTCTCACAAGGATCATATTGTGACAATAGCACAATCAAGTGAGGTGAGACACCCCACCATGGTAGCAGAAGGAAATGAAAAATTCACCCTAATCAGGTCTGTAATCTACAACATCAATACCCGACAGGTAAGACACATGGAACTTCCGTGTTACAAGGCGGGTTACGAGGGAGAGAAAATATATGATGCAGATCACGTTGGTGGGTATATGGTGAAATGAAAGTAAGTCAGAGGCAGTGTGTGTAGCAGTTGCCTAGGCAAGACAAGCTCAATAACACAAATCACATGGCAGATTGCTACGGTGACTTGAAGGTAATTGAAAGTGTGGAGCATTAGGCCAGAGCAGGGGCAGAGTTAGCCTAAGTAAAAAAATGGTACAGCAGCGAATGGAGGTACGTTCTGAATCATTATTCATAGACCTCGTCACTCCAAAAGGGCAATCGTTTCTTAAAGATATTGTGCAGCCGGGAAAGGGCAAGGCACGGATTAACGGACGAAAATGTGGGTCTTTTAAGTATTAGCCACAGCAGAGTGTCAGGTGAATACTGCGTACAAATGTTGGTGTTTAGTTTGTGGCATTTAATATTGCTCTGGTGTTCTGTGATGCATCTCTTCACTGATCTTGTGGTCATACCTATATACATGAGGTTGCACGGGCATGAGATCATGTAAATGCAATTGGATGTGTTGTGTGGGCTCGTAATTCCCATTTAAACGTGATGGAAAAGACGATTTCTTTTGTCACTCCGGTAAATGCACTCACTGTGCAAGACCCACAGGGGAAATTACTTTAACTGGAGGCAAATCCCAAAGTTGTTGTGAGATCCGGTTCTGAACTTTTGGCCTTGTATGAATTAGCATGTCTTTTAAATTTCTATTGCGTTTTAATGCAAATCTAGGGATTTCTAACTCTAATGATCCTGTTTTCAATATATCCCAATGTTTTTTGATAACATTCCTAAATCTATTGGAATCAGGGGTATTGGTGGTCACACAGGTGAGGGTGTCTGTTTGTTCTTTCTGTCTGGGTTCTAGTAAAGTCTCATGGTTGTTTTTCCTTGTTCTTTTGTCGGAGAGGGCCATGTTGCGCTGGGGGTACTCTCGCCTGCTCCAGTTATTAGCAAGCTGACCTGCCTCAGTTCTGTAATCCTCTGTGGTGTTGCAATTTCTTTTCAGCCTCAGAAACTGGCCAAAGGGCAGATTCTCCTTAAGTGCTCTTGGGTGATGACTACTAAATAACAAATGGCTGTTGCAGTCAGTAGGTTTTCTATAGACCGTTGTGCTCAGATGGCCGTCTTTAAGTTTGATTGTGAGATCCAGGAAAGGGATATTGGTGTGGAATATAGAACTGGTGAATCTTAGGGATTCAGGGTGTTTATCCAGTTAAAAAATCTTCTCAGGTCCTCAAATCTCGTTTCCAAAAGATGCGAATATCATTGATAAATCTCTTCCAAAGGAGTGGGTTGGTCCGTTAAGGGTTAGAATCAATGAAGATCAATCTCTCCTCAAAAGCTGCCATTGACAAACAGGCCACACTAGGGGCGTAGGTACTCCACATGGATGTACCCTGGGTTTGATGGTATAGTTGGCCTTTGAACTCAAAGAAATTTTCAGTTAAAGCGAGTGTTGCACATTCCAGAATGAAATGGTTGGGAGTGGAGTAGTCCAAGTTGATATTGCTGAAGGTATCCTCTATCATACCCAAGGTGGCTCTTTGGGGGATATTGGTATAGAGGGCCTCCACATCAAGAGTGACCAACAGGTTGATGTTATTGGTGTGTTGAATTTCAGCAATAAGACGCAAGACATCAGCAGTGTCTTTCAGAAATGATAGAGTTTTCCTGACCAGTGTCTGCAGAAAGTAGTCACAGAATTTGGACAATGGTTCAAGGAGAGAAACAATCCCTGAGACAATGGGTCTGCCAGGGACTGGGGAGGTGCTTCTATGAATCAATCAATCAATCAATCAAGGCATTTGTATAGCGCGCTACTCACCCGGAGGGTCTCAAGGCGCTGGGGGGGGGGTCCGCTACTGCTCGAACAGCCAGATCTTGAGTTGCTTCCTGAAGGAGAGGTGGTCTTGGGTCAGGTGGAGGTGGATGGGGAGGGAGTTCCACGTCTTGGCCGCCAGGTAGGAGAAGGATCTTCCTCCCGTTTTGGCTCTTCGGATGCGGGGAACGGCGGCGAGGGCGTGGCTGGTTGATCGTAGCTGGCGGGTTGGAGTGTAGAAGGTCAGGCGGTCGTTGAGGTATCTAGGGCCTTGGTTGTGTAGAGATTTGTGTGCGTGGGTGAGAAGTCGGAACGTGATTCTCTTGCTGACGGGGAGCCAGTGCAGGTCTCTCAGGTGTCCGGAGATGTGGCTGTGTCGGGGGATGTCCAGGATGAGTAGTGCTGAGGTGTTCTGAATGCGCTGGAGTCTTTTCTGAAGTTTGGCTGTGGTTCCGGCGTAAAGGGAGTTCCCGTAGTCCAGTCGGCTGGTGACAAGCGCCTGGGTGACCGTCTTCCTGGTTTCGGTGGGGATCCACCGGAAGATCTTCCGTAGCATGCGTAGGATGTTGAAGCAAGATGAGGAGACGGCGTTGACTAGTCTGGTCATCGAGAGGGAGGAGTCCAGGATGAAGCCCAGGTTTGCGTGTGTGGGCCATTGGTTTGGGTGCGCTGCCCAGGGCAGGGGGCCACCAGGAGTCGTCCCAAGCGGAGGGTGATGATCCCAGGATGAGGACTTCCGTCTTATCTGAGTTCAGTTTCAGGCGGCTGTTCATCAATCAATCAATCAATCAAAACATTTGTATAGCGCGCTACTCACCCGGAAGGGTCTCAAGGCGCTTGGGGGAGGGGTCTCAAACAGCCAGGTCTTGAGTTGTTTCCTGTAGGCGAGATGGTCCTGTGTAAGCCGGAGGTGGATGGGGAGGGAGTTCCATGTCTTGGCTGCCAGGTAGGAGAAGGATCTTCCTCCGGTGGTGGCTCTTCGGATGCGTGGTATGGCGGCGAGGGCGAGGCTCGTAGAACGTAGCTGGCGGGTGGGCGTGTAGAAGGTTAGGCGGTCGTTGAGGTACTTGGGGCCCAGGTCGTGGAGAGACTTGTGTGCGTGGGTAAGGAGCCTGAACGTGATCCTTTTGCTGACGGGGAGCCAGTGCAGGTCCCTCAGATGGCCGGAGATGTGGCTGCGTCGGGGGATGTCCAAGATGAGTCGGGCGGAGGCGTTCTGTATGCGCTGGAGTCTTTTCTGTAGTTTGGCTTTGGTTCCCGCGTAGAGGGTGTTCCCGTAGTCCAGTCGGCTGGTGTCGAGTGCCTGGGTGACCGTCTTCCTGGTTTCGGTCGGGATCCATTGGAAGATCTTTCGGCGCATACGCAGGGTGTTGAAGCACGATGAGGAGACGGCGTTGACTTGTCTGGTCATCGAGAGGGAAGAGTCCAGGATGAAGCCCAGGTTGCATGCGTGGTCTGTTGGCTTGGGAGCGGTGCCCAGGGCGGGAGGCCACCAGGAGTCGTCCCAGGCGGAGGGCGATGGTCCCAGGATGAGGACTTCGGTCTTGTCTGAGGTCAGTTTCAGGCGTCTGTTCTTCATCCACTCGGCGACGTCTTTCATCCCTTCGTGTAGGCTCGTTCTGGCGGTGGTGGGGTCTCTGGTGAGGGAGAGGATCAGTTGGGTGTCGTCAGCGTAGGAGATGATGTTGAAGTTGTGTTGGCGTGCGATGGCTGCAAGAGGTCTCATGTAGACGTTGAAGAGGGTGGGGCTGAGTGATGATCCTTGTGGTACGCCGCAGATGACTTCGGTGGCCTCGGAACGGGGGAGGCGGACTCTTTGTGTTCTTCCGGCGAGGAACGAGATGATCCACTCCAGTGCCTTTTCTTGGATACCGATGTTGCTGAGGCGTTGAACTAGGGTGCGGTGGCAGACGGTGTCGAACGCTGCAGAGAGGTCCAGGAGGATGAGGGCCGCTGTTTTCCCGTTTTCGAGCAGGGCTCGGATGTCGTCGGTGGCTGCGATGAGGGCGGTCTCGGTGCTGTGGTTGGCTCGGAAGCCCGACTGTGAGGAGTCGAGGGATCCGTTCGTCTCGAGGAAGGCTGCAAGCTGTCTGTTGACGGTCTTCTCGATGACTTTGGCAGGAAAAGGGAGGAGCGAGATGGGGCGGAAGTTCTTGAGGTCGGTGGGGTCAGCTGTTGGTTTCTTCAGTAGGGCGTTGAGCTCGGCATGCATCCAGCTCTCCGGGAAGGTGGCGGTGTTGAAGGAGGAGTTGATGACGTCCCGGAGTTGGGGTGCGATGATGGAGTCGGCCTTGTTGAAGACGTGGTGGGGGCAGGGGTCGGTTTGGGATCCGGAGTGGATGGTGTTCATCGTGCGGGCTGTGTCTTCGGTGGTCAGCGTGGTCCAGGTGCGGAGGGTGGCGGTGGGGGGCGTTGGTTCGACGGTTTGGTGCGTGGATGGTGCGCCGAAGCTGTTGTGGATGTGGGCGATCTTGCGGTGGAAGTACGAGGCGAGAGAGTCGCAGAGATCTTGTGAAGGAGTGATGTCGTTGTTGCTAGTGCTGGGGTTGGAGAACTCCTTGACGATGCTGAAGAGTTCCTTGCCGTCGTGGGCGTTGTTGTCCAGTCGTTCCTTCAGTGATTTCTTCTTGGTGGTGCGGATAAGCTGGTGGTGCTTGCGGGTGGCTTCTTTGAGGGCGGTCATGTTGTCTGTGGTCTGGTCGAGGAGCCAGGCTTTCTTGAGGGTGCGGCAGTTCTTCTTGGAGTCCTTGAGTATGCGGTGAACCAGGAGGCTTTCTTGCTTCTGAGTCTGCTGGGAGGGTTCTTTAGAGGCGTGAGGTCGTCGGCGCAGGCGGTCAGCCACTGCATGAGGTTGCGTGCTGCTTCGTTGGGGTTCGTTGTGCTGGCAGGTGGGTTCTGGCTGAGGGAGGTGGTGAGCTGCTCGGCGGTGATCTTGCTCCAGCTCCTGCGAGGAACCTGTTGCGGGTGGCGGTGGGTCATGGTTCTTCTGAAGCTGAAGTGGACGCAGCTGTGGTCAGTCCAGTGAAGTCCGGTGGAGTGGCTGAAGGTGATGTGCTTGCTGGATGAGAAGACGGGATCAAGCGTGTGGCCGGCGTAGTGGGTGGGGGTGTTGACCAGTTGCTTGAGTCTGAGGTTGGCGAGGTTGTCCAGCAGGGCGGCGGTGTTGCGGTCTTTGTTGTTCTCCAGGTGGAAGTTGAGGTCCCCTAGGAGGATGTAGTCAGCGGAGCGGAGGGCGTGCGGGCTGATGAAGTCTGTGATGTCTTCGCTGAATTGTGTACGTGGTCCCGGGGGTCTGTAGACGAGGGTGCCTCTGAGGGTCGTCTTTGGGTCGGTGTGTATCTGGAAGTGGAGATACTCGGCGGCGGCGAAGGTGTCGTTTGAGTCGGTCGTGATGCGGATGGTGTTCTTGTGTACGATGGCGATGCCTCCTCCAGTCTGGTTGACGCGGTCTCCCCGGATGATCTTGTATCCGTCTGGGATGGCGATGGCGATGCCGGGTGCTGAGGAGGCGTTCATCCAGGTTTCTGTGAGGAAGGCGACGTCTGGTGAGGTTGTGTTGAGCAGGTTCCAGAGTTCGATGGCGTGTCTGTGGATGGAGCGGGTGTTGAGCAGGATGCACTTGAGGTGGCTGTTGTTGGTGCTCGGCTTGGCAGATGTGGTGCAGGTCCGGAGGCAGGTGAACTTGCAGGTCGGTCGGGTTTGAGTGCGATGAGGGTGGCGGCGTCGTAGGTCCGACGGGGGCCAGGGGTCCTGGCGCTGGGCGCAGGCCAGGCGCGGACGGGCGCAGACGGGCTTGCCTTTGGCGCACCTTCGGCGCACAATCGGCGCGCCCGCTGCGCGTGAACGCTGCACGTATGCGTGCACTCTGCCATAAATGGAGAGTGGGGAGGGGCGAGGGAGGGAGGAGCAGCTGGGAGGCGGGAGCGGGGTGGCGGGAGGGGGGGCAGCGGTGCGGTGCTGCTGGAGGGAGCATGGGTGGGGCCGGGTACAAGCGGAGACACGGGGCACAAAGCGACACAACAAGTACAATCCAAGGGTAATTCACAGAGAGTACAATATCACACAACACAAGGACGGCGGAAATTCACAAAGAGTACAGTATCACAAATCACAGGGACGGCGGAACGAGTACAATACCAAGATCACAAGGACGGCGGTACGAGGCACACAAGGGCCGCGGTACAGGTACTGAGGGCAGGCAGGGTCCACAGTCAGGGGCAGAGCTCCGAGGCAGCAGGAGGAGGCCGGGCACACTCGGGGCGGGCCACGCGGCGGGAGGAGGGAGCGACCGGGTCTGACCAGGTCAGATCAGCTCATAGCTCCTCGCCCGTGAGCCGTGCCTTATCTACTCTAGCGGGAGGGAGGAGCAGCTGGGAGGCGGGAGCGGGGTGACGGGAAGGGGGGCAGCGGTGCGGTGCTGCTGGAGGGAGCGTGGGTGGGGCCGGGTACAAGCGGAGACACGGGGCACAAAGCGACACAACAAGTACAATCCAAGGGGAATTCACAGAGAGTACAATATCACACAACACAAGGACGGTGGAAATTCACAAAGAGTACAGTATCACAAATCACAGGGACGGCGGAATGAGTACAATACCAAGATCACAAGGACGGCGGTACGAGGCACACAAGGGCGGCGGTACAGGTACTGAGGGCAGGCAGGGTCCACAGTCAGGGGCAGAGCTCCGAGGCAGCAGGAGGAGGCCGGGCACACTCGGGGCAGGCCACGCGGCGGGAGGAGGGAGCGACCGGGTCTGACCAGGTCAGATCAGGTCAGTTCATCATCCACTCGGCTACGTCTTTCATCCCTTCGTGTAGGTTGGTTCTGGCGGTTGCTGGGTCGTTGGTAAGTGAGAGGATCAGCTGGGTGTCGTCGGCGTAGGAGATGATGTTGAGGTTGTGTTGGCGTGCGATGGCCGCGAGGGGGCTCATGTAGATGTTGAACAGCGTGTGGCTGAGCGATGATCCTTGTGGTATGCCGCAGATGACTTCGGTGGCCTCTGATCTGAACGGGGGAGGCGGACTCTCTGGGTTTGTCTGGCGAGGAAGGAGATGATCCACTCCAGTGCCTTCTCCTGAATTCCGATGTTGCTGAGGCGCTGCACTAGGGTGCGGTGGCAGACCGTGTTGAACGCCGCGGAGAGGTCCAGGAGGATGAGTGCCGCTGTTTCCCCGTTGTCAAGCAGGGCTCGGATGTCGTCTGTGGCTGCGATGAGGGCGGTCTCGGTGCTGTGGTTGGCTCTGAAACCGGACTGCGAGTGTTCGAGGGATACATTCGTCTCGAGGAAGGCGGCCAGCTGTCTGTTGACGGTCTTCTCGATGACTTTGGCAGGAAAAGGAAGGAGCGAGATGGGGCGGTAGTTTTTGAGGTCGGTGGGGTCCGCTGATGGTTTCTTCAGTAGGGCACTGAGTTCGGCGTGCGTCCAGCTCTCTGGGAAGGTGGGGGTGTCGAAGGAGGTGTTGATGATGTCCCGGAGATGGGGTGCGATGATGGAGTCAGCCTTGTTGAAGACGTGGTGAGGGCAGGGGTCGGTTTGTGATCCGGCGTGGATGGAGTTCATTGTGCAGATGGTGTCTTCGGTGTTGATTGGGGTCCAGGCGTGGAGGGTGGTGGTGGGGGGCGTTGGTGTGGTCGTAGGGTGCATCGGCTGTGTGCTGAAACTGTTGTGTATATCTGCGATCTTGCTGTGGAAGAACGAGGCGAGGGAGTTGCAGAGGTCTTGTGATGGGTTGATGTCGTTGTTTCCGGCGCTAGGGTTCGAGAGCTCTTTGACGATGTTGAAGAGTTCCTTGCTGTTGTGGGCGTTGTTGTCTAGTCGTTCCTTGAATGTTGTTTTCTTGGTGGTGTGGATCAGCTGGTGGTGTTTTCGGGTGGCGAGCTTGAGGGTGGTCATGTTGTCTGGTATCTGGTCTATGCGCCAGGCTTTCTCGAGGGCTCGGCAGTTCTTCTTAGAACTCTTGAGTTCGTCGGTGAACCAGGATGCTTTCTTGTTGCTGAGTCTCACCGGGGGGGTCTTCAGTGGAGCGAGGTCGTCTGCACAGTTGCTGATCCACCTTGTGAGGTTGTTGGCGGCTTGGTTGGGGTTCGCTGAGCAGGCGGGAGGGTTCTGGGCAGGGATGTGGCGAGCTGGTCGGCTGTGATCTTGTTCCAGCTTCTGCGGGGGACCTGTTGCGGGTGGTGGTGAATCGTGGTCCTCTGAAGCTGAAGTGGACGCAGCTGTGGTCTGTCCAGTGGAGTCCGGTGGCGTGGCTGAAGGAGATGTCCTTGCTGGAGGAGAAGACGGGGTCAAGCGTGTGGCCGGTGTAGTGGGAAGGGGGGTGGTCACCAGTTGCTTGAGTCCGAGGTTGGCAAGGTTGTCCAGCAAGGTGGTGGTGTTTCGGTTGTTGTTGTTCCCCAGGTGGAAGTTGAGGTCCCCTTGGAGGATGTAGTCAGTGGAGGGGAGGGCGTGCGGGCTGATGAAGTTGGCGATGTCTTCGCTGAATAGTGTGCGTGGTCCCGGGGGTCTGTAGATGAGGGTGCCTCTGAGGGTGGTCTTGGGGTCGGTGTGTATCTGGAAGTGCAGGTGCTCAGCGGCGGCAAAGGTGTCGTCAGAGCTGGTCGTGATACGAATGGTGTTCTTGTTGGCAAGATGTAGAAGTAAGGCACCTTAGGATCTTTTTTAATGAGGAAATCTGATTCCTTTTTGCTTAACCATCCCTGGGTTTCTGCTGTGAAGACCATAGCTGTAATGGTCTTAGTTAGGTGTATCATGGGACTGCTGGGAATTGGTGTGTAATATTGGCGGTTGGTTAATTGTCAGTGCCATTCCATGTCATAGTCTATAGTAGACATGATCATCGTTGCACAGCCTTTGTCAGCTTGTTTGATAGTAGTGGTGGTATCGTTGGATAAAGAGTTGACAGCCGTCAATTCCAAGGTGGAGAGGTTTCAGAAATGTCTGAGGGTGGTACCCCTTGATAGTTCCTTTAGTACAGCCTGTTCAAAAATAAGCATCTCATTTGGCACCATACTGCTGTTGGGGGTAAAAATGTAAGGGTTATATAGGCCGAGTCACTTGTATAGGGCCTAGGTTTGTCGTGAAAGAAGGCTTTCATACGCACCTTGCGAAAGAAGTTCTGAATTTCACACTGTTCAAGAAACGTATCTATTTTCGGTGTAGGTACATAACCTAAGCCTTTCTGCAGTGTCCGTAAGCACTCTGGAAGAGAG
This sequence comes from Lissotriton helveticus, assembly GCF_964261635.1. NCBI lineage: Eukaryota > Metazoa > Chordata > Amphibia > Caudata > Salamandridae > Lissotriton > Lissotriton helveticus. The sequence continues at coordinate 533,122,803 of NC_136065.1, forward strand.
ATTGACAATCAATTTCTCTTCTTGGTGTGGCTCCCAGTTTCCACTACATGTTGTGGTTCCTCCCATTGTCCTCTTTTTTGTTGTTGGTTGTCTCTTCTTTGCCCTCGCCCTCTGCCCCAACCTTTGTCTAAAAAAGGTTGATTGGTTATAGTGCCCAGGGGTCACCAGCACTGATGAGCTAGTGCATAAATGTGACATCCCAGGGTGCCCCATTGTAACAATTTCTGGACCTGTGGAAGAACTGTAGAGATCTGGACCTGATGTCTATGATGTGAGAGGAACCCAAAGTACTCAACATCTTTCTTGTACCCAGGGGAAAGAAATGGACTCCAAGGATCAATTGACAGGCATCCTGTGTAGCTCCAGGGATACATCACACTTCAAGAGGCATTTTACCTAAAGAGCTTAGATGACCAGTGGCAGATGGACTTGGACTGGAGCTTGATGGTGGCCTCTGCCTAATGTCCAGAGAGTCTCTGGGTGCCCTCCCCTAAGGTTCTTTGGACCATAGAAGTGCACTGCTGTGGTTACTTACTCACCAAGAAAGGGTTGGAAACTTGTGCTCAAGAGCTCCTGAGACAAAGGGATTTACCGCAAAATGTACCTGGCTGGCTGATGCGTGGCATCAGGTTGAATTTCAAATTCTTCTGCCTGAAAGGCCCCAGCACCTCTGGAAAATGACAAAATCCCTATCTGAATTGGGACTTGGAAACTTGTTTGTCATGAAATCTAAAAAGCTCCAGATTGCAAGGGGGCCAACTCCCTTCAAGCATTAAATCTTCGGTTCCACAGTGGTGAATAGAATTTCTGCCTTGTCCCACTAGGAAAATGTTTTCTCTTAAAAAAAATAACAACGTTTTTTCTGGATTTGGACTTTGAAGCGTTTTCAAGCCTTTTGAACCCTAGACTTTCACTCGAACTAATCTATATGTTGTGCCTAAGCAGGGCTCCGTTGTCGTCAGCCTAAAGTTGAGCCCAAGTACGGGTATATAGCAACATTTGACTCCAACATGCTATGGTTTTGGGTGCTACTTTAAATTACATCTTTAAAAATTCATACCTCTGGTTCCCCTTGGATTTTTTGCTTTTTTGGTTTCATTTTGTCAACTAAATATTTCTGTAATTTTCTAATTTGGCTTAGGATTTTTATTGCTTGGTGTTTTGGCTTTGTTACTGTTTTGGCACTGCATAATTACTCTACACATTGCCCTCAGATTAGCCTGTCTTTCCTGTGCCATAGCTACCAGAGGATTGGACTCAGGTTAATATAGTGACTTTAAGGTTTCACCCTAACAAGAGTTTTGATTATTCCTTGAGATGGACAGTCGCCCACCCTAAATACTATTCCAATTCCTTACAACATATGACACATATCCTTTTGTTATTAGTTACCAGACATAAAATTAGCCATTTACAACCATAAACATAGATTAACAGACATAAGTGGCTTTGTGAATAAGTCATTGGTATTTACAGTAAATCATACAGTTGATTCCAGGGAGCTGGATTTATGTTTGCTCCATATTATTGGAAATCCCTGTAGCCACATTGAGGAGTTGTTATAAATCAATAGTATTCTAATTAAATTGATATTGTATTAAATACAGATGCTATTTGATAGATGGTATTAATTCACATGTTAGAAATATATCAGAGGTATTTCTTGTTTTGATCAGTAAATTTAGTTGGACTGATGGTTAACTGTTGTGTAAGCTAGGAAAATTCAAATTTGTGAGACTCAGAAAATAATTTTTCAATTTTCAATTTAGGTTGAAGCCACCACAGTTCCGTAATTAGGTGCTATTCCTCTGAGTACAAATAAAATGGGGTATTATGTGATTAGGTAGCAACAACCAATACAAAACCAATTGCATGTGTCATGTAAAACAGAAAACAGAAAAGTCCACTAAAAGTGAGAGCCGCTTCACCAACTGTTCTGACATTTTATAAGAAACATTACCACAAAAAAGTCAGCGATATTCATGCATTACCGAGCTAATGCTCTTAGCCATGTTATCCACCTCCCATTGGATAACATGGCTAAGAACTGCTCAGGGCAGGTGTTAGTTTTTGGAGATAGCGATGTTAGCGACTGTTTCCAGTCGCTAACATCTTGGCACGCCCACTTTGCATGTCATTAGTGATAACTATCACTGACATGCAAAGTGGGGCCCAAGATGGTCGCTATCTCCTACTAGCTGTCGCTAACTGGTGTTAGCGACAGCTAGGTAATAGGGAGATAATTTTATCTCCGCTTTCTTGGCTTTTAAAGCCAAAAAAGCGGAGATAAACCCCCTTGATAATATGCCCCTTAGTGTCTCTGCATGCAAACAGGAAAGGAGGATATAAAATGTGACAGTCTCAGAAAAATTCTCTAAACATTTGCAGTTTTCCCTGGCTACCAAAGCTGGTCCAAGAAGTTATCAAATATATTTGAGAAAAATACGGTTGTGAAATAAGAGTACATGTAGAACATGCCACCGTTGCAAAGATGTTTGTTCAACCATCATGAAAACTGTCGGTTTCTCAGTATGAACATTATATTGGGGCATATTATCAAGGGGGTTTATCTCCGCTTTTTTGGCTTTAAAAGATCTATTGTGAGGTTGTGGGCTTTCAACAAATGTTATTGCCTGAGGCAGAAGTGTAATAAAGCTATTACAACATTTAACCTATCAGGAGCAGAATTATTTGAATTACAAAGGGAGCAACAGGAAGTCAGGCATTGGAATGGTGGAGCAAAAGGCTGTATTTGCTGTTATTGGCCCTGATCCATTCCATTCTATTCAGTGGAACACTCAACATTTCAAATTTCTAACAGGTGTTAACAGTAGGCTACCAAATGGCATTACTTTTATCCACTTCAGAATGATGTAAAACTGTTTTGCTCCTCTGCTCAGATTCTAACAACCGACCTAGGATTTACACATAAGCCACAGTTGAAGGCATTGAACTATCTTGCCACATGAAGTTTAAAGGACTGGTCAAAGACCAAAACATAATTACTTAACATCCACCAGAAGCATACATTGAATAAATACTCACTGTGGGACTATGTGCAGGCTAGTTGAGGTGGCGGCATCTTTACCATAAGTGTTAATTATTGGAATAAGGTAGATCATCTTCTCAAGTCAGATTACCATGTTTTGAGTGGGGGTAAAATAAAAGGACCCAACATAGTGAAATTCCACTTTGTTAACCATGCTACGTCACCCTGACTAAAAAACAATAATGACTAATGATTGGTGCCTAAAACTGATTTAGCAAAGTAGCAATCAATATTTAAAATTTTGCTGCAAGAAAATGAGATCAGTGAAAGGTTGCTCAACCAGCCCGGTACGTTATGTTATGTTATGCATAGATATATGGTTTGCATTCTGTTATTAGAATACCATTCAAGCACCAATGTTACAGGAGATCAGTATGGTCATTTTTGGGTTCCTGCAGATATTAAACCATTTTTTGGGTTGTGCACCAAAAATATTAAACCCACAACATGAGTGGGACACAGTTCAGTTCAGTTCACAGAACTTTAGTCGATCTTTTAAAACAGATCATAAAAGCACAAATTCATCCAAAATATTAAAAACAACTCGTATAACCATCTGTACAAAAGGCTTAACACCAATTCATCAAATCAGCCATACGTGCAACAGAGATAATATCAAAAAAACATTAAAAACAGTTAAAATCCTGATGGTCTCTCAGTAGCACTTAGGCCCATGCTATGTCAATGACTCCAGTTTTATCCTAATTGCTGCTAATTAGGACAAAAGTCCCCTAGTTTTTCTTTCTCTCATACAGTCCCACAAAAATGAAGCTAGAGAAAAGCACACAAACGGTTTCGGGAGAGCCTTTAGGAAATACAGAGCCACCCTACATTGTGTACATTTATGGGGCCTTAAAATTGGAAGAATAAATGTTTTTCTTTCATTAGAATAGTACTTAAGAATAATATTAGATGTAAATCTGACTGAGAAGACTGGTTATAGCAGGGTGACAAATCTGAGAGTTTATATTTCCTCTCTGGGTACCCTCACATCAGTGTGATAAGGTGCAATTGAAAACGCAATAGAATGAATCTATGCTGTGAATTTGTAATACAAGAGAGGTACAAAAAACCTTGCTCTGATCTTGGTGGAATAAGGTCATATGCAAGGGATGTTTTTTGGAGGTGTTTTTTCCCTTTGGGCATAGTTTGCTCTCTGCATAAATAATTTGATTATTTTGTGCTTCGAAACCCTCCTGCAGGCGTCAGTTTCCTGACATGGTTTGCCCTGCCCCAATGCAGTCAATTCTTTCTCTATGTATCTAAGCCAACCAATCCACTTATAGTAATCCAATTTCCTTCAATCCTTAATGATGCGTTGCGTTAAATTAACAGTGGACCTATGCCAGAATGAAAGCCATAACAGGATTGGAGCCAGTCTTATAAAATCAATCAAATAGTGAAGCCCCAGTTTTAAGTGTAAAATATAGTTTGAAAATTAGTGTGGTAGTGATACTCGATTTAAAAAAAAGCTTTTGCCATCCTCCAGACTCCCGCCCCGTAGGTTTTGCAGCCTTAGTTTTTGCACAGTAGATGTTTTTAATCGTGTCCAGGGGCTAGCACCTAGTGCCATAGCAAAGCTCTTGATAGCTTGGAGGCTCCTTTCCATACCTTGGCTCTTGCTGCCACAGATTAGACTAGGAATGTGTTTTTTCAAAAAGGACTCCTAAGTATGGAAAGGAATCTACCACCTCAATTTTCTTTGAGGCCAGTTGGAAATAGGGGTGTTTCTCTCCTCTATCCACTCCCACTATGATTATAAAAGATTTAGATATATTTTTATTTTTAGGTGTATTGAGGCCATAAATGACGTGTATGATGTTATGAAGGATTGTAGGGCTAACCCAGTTCTAGCCATTAATACTGCATCGTCAGTGTACACCAATATCGGAAGAGGAGTGTGGTCAAAAGTAGTCACATTCATAGATGAGGTGGTCAGGGCGGCCTCCAGCCCGCGTGTATAGATAGAAAAAAGAAACGAGGAGAGGACACATCCCTTCCTAGCTTCCTTATCAATCTTGAAAAAGCATGTGCATTCCCCATTCCGGCAGTACCGTACACAGGCAGTGGCATTGGCGTACAGGTGGCGAATCCCCATCCCCTCCATTATGGACCACAATTTCTGGTGGGAGACATAGTCAAAAGCTGCTGTCAAGTCCATGAAAGTCATGTAGATCTTCCCGCCTTTTGCCTTGGTGTATTTATCTATGTATAATGAGAGATTTAGGCATTGATCCACCATCCCCATCCCCCTCCGGAAACTATATTGTGCCTGCATACAAATGCTCTGTTCTTCGGCCCAATCCTCCAGTCTGGCTACTAAAAGATGTCCCATAATCTTGGCAGTGGTGTCCGGAAGGGAAAACGGGCGGTAGTTCTTTGCGGACCCCATCTCCTTTTTTGTATATAGGCACTATTACACTCTGTTTCCAGGATGATGCAGGACCGTCTACCACAATGGTATTACAGACATTTGTTAGTAGGGGGACCCACATATTGTGGTCCTCCTGGAGAAGGTCGATTGGCACCCCATCAGGGCCTGGAACCTTTCCAGGTGTGCAAGCCTCCAATCCACTTCTAACCTCAGATAATGAGAAGCTTAGCCTGCCATGAGATATGGGGTCTGGCTCGGTGGTAGAAATTGTAGGGAGGTGCTGGAACTAAAGATATTTTCAAAATGTCCCACCCACGCTTCCTCGTCTACATGTGTATTTAGGGATGGGACTTTGGAATCTTTAAAATAAGGGGCATTTATAACTTTCCAAAAATCCCTACTACTACCTGAAATAACCGCTTGTTCGAGATCTTCCTAGGCCTGCTCCCTAAGATCCTTCTCTCTTCTTCTTCTTGCTTGTTTATAGTCATTACATAATAGTCGTATCATGACGGGATCCCTAGGGTGGGTTTTTAAAGCATTGACAAGGGCTCTTTTAGCAGTAGAGCATAGAGAATCAAACCAGCGGTTGGTAGGGATAGTGTTTGGCGACTTTGAACAAGTAAGAGCTGCTTTCAATTTCATCAAACAGGCTCTAAACTTGGTGACTGGGAATGAGCTCTCCTCCAAAGAATATGTGATTTCTTGCTTAATTTGGGCTAGTATTTCTGGGACCAGATTCAGTTTCTGTACTTGTGTTCAGTTTAATTGATAGCCGTTTTTCCTGATTAGGGTTATAGTATCCATTACCTGTTGGTGTTTTTTTGCCTTACACAGGATACTTAAGTGGGTAAATAAGATAGCATGATTGCTATGACAAGAGAATAGGTTACCTGTGTAGGCCTCTTTCCCATTCAACATGGCAGAAGCTAGAATGAAGTCAATTGTAGACTCTTCATTTCCCCTCCTGAATGATATCCCTATTTCACCTGCTTTTATATCATTAATTATTTCCAGATTCCACTTATGTAGTAGTCTATTTGAAGTGTCACCATATTTGTTAGGCATGAAATGTGGAAGAGAGTTACCATGGGTGTCTTCTAAGCCACACACCATAGCCCCACTATACTTACAAATACGCATATTAAAATCCCCCACCCAAATGAGGTTTACAGGGCTCCTATTTATGTTTGCAATTGTTTTTTCTATCTCATTAGTTAGTTCTTCTACCACTGCCTTCACATTTCTCCCAAATTTATTGTTGTAGTAGTTAATTACGAACCAGATCTCTTCTTTCCTATGGTCAAGTTGGAGAAGCTGGAAATGGCTATTTAAAGAGCCAACCTGCCTTACTTGTAGGGGTTACAATTATTAATCCCCCCTTCGCTCTACCTGACTCTGAAGGTACTGTGGGCATGAGAAAAGTGTGGAACCCTGGGAAAAAAACGTTGTCCTTAGTCCATGTCTCCTGGAAGCATATGATCTCCAGATATTGCCAAAGGTTATGCCAATGGGGATTTCCTATCTTGGAGGCTTTCTTGACACATTCAAGGATGCTAGACTGGTTCTGTTTTTATCTGTGACATTCGATGGTGGTATAATTGAGGGAGTGTCCTGTACGCTGAGCACCAGAGTTACTGCTGTGGAAGCCCTCCCTACATATTATGAGATTAATGAGATCTCCTGTAAACTAGACACTGGGGTGACTGGTGTAAATGCCCTCCCCACTATTGAGGGGGCTGATGGCGTTAGTCAGTTCCAAACAAAGAGAGTGTGCAGTCCCTAAGAAGACTGGAGGTGAACAATAATGGGGAGAGATCCAATGGTGGCTAACGAGAGGGAGGATGAAGACCCTCACATACCCAGGCCGCTGGGTGTCATGCTTCATCATCAGGCATTCTCCTTGTCGGGACAGTGCTGCAATACCCAACGGGCACCCTGGGGGCTCTTTGGCCGAGATCATTTATTCCTTGCCCTTTGGTGCAGTGTGTGTAAGGGGCCCAAAAGTGTAGAAGTGCAGTGGTATGGATTCTAGTAGACCATGTGAATTAAAACAGGGGAATGGGAGGAACATTGAGACAAATTTTAATGATCCTGCCTCCCACTCTGATTAAAATCAGTGTGGCGACTGTCTACAGTAATGTTGCAGACATTTGCATTTAAATTACCTCGGTCAACATGTAGTCGGAAGGATCTGGCGGCAATTCTTCAGGACCTAAATAAGATGATGAATCTACCCTCAATTCAGTGGTAATGTGGTACATTTACCTAGTTTTACCATTTTAGTTGCACCAGAGGGGTGTTGTGTCCATAGGTGCAGTAGTCAATCTAAAATGGAAAAATGGAAACAGTGATTTCGATCATTACGTTGTAAGAGGATCACACCACCAATATTTAGGTGCACAACCCCAGTGTGTTTCATGTGTCGAGTTGTACATATCACATTAGTCAAACACAGATTAAGCATCAATAAAATTCAGTGCAGTAGGTAAAAGTGTGTTTAAAAACCGTTAAAAAGTACTGTGGCAGTAGTACGGTAGGAATCAAAAGCTCGGCGCGGTGAGACCCAGTAACTCACCTAAAATCTACTCAAGACTGACCCCATCGAATTTGCGGCATAGAATGGACACGTTAAAGTATTGATTGTCCTAGAGGAGGAGCCAAAGGTGTAAAAATGTTGGAAATAACAACGGAAAATCATCTGTCAAATCAAATCAAATAAAATCAAAATATCTTTATTTAGATATAAACATATATCTTTAAAAGAAGTTACAAAATTCACATTGTGTAGCTACTGTAAAAAGCGAAGAGAAACATGTAACAGACAATTAGCCAGCCATAATAAAAGTAGAGATTATCCACTCTTGGACCTCCTTATTCCATGATAGTTTAAAATAAAAATAAAAACACAGGGTGATAATGATGAGAGAAAGAAAAGCTTAAAGCATATTGTGCAAGATACTTTTCCCGTCAGCCCTTTTGTGAGGAACCCGTTGTCAGTGGTACCGTACATGTGTAAGACAACCAACAGTCCTAAATCACTATGTTAATGTTTCATTTTGTCCCCCCTCTAAATTAAAAACTATTGTGGGGTACATCCAGGTTAAAAAAGTGTAGGGGGGGCGCATTAGCAGGACCCATTTTGGTTAAACTTGCGGTATGCCAGCTGAATGAATTTTGTGAGTTTTACATTTAAAACAGTATTTTCGGGGTTTAAAGCCACCATAATCGCTTGCCTACAGGCCCGGGCACCCTGCTTATTCCATTCGGCTTTAAGTTAGGACCTGCGTTCGGAGTTGAGGGCTGGGCAGAGGCAGACCACATGCAGCAGAGTTTCAGCTGCTTTGCCACATCCTCTGCAAGTTAGGTCCTCCGCCGTGCGTCGCCATGTGGGTAGATCTTGCAAGAAACGCCAATCACCCATTCTAATAGCGGTAAAACTACGTTTAAGATACAAAGTGTATGTGCTGGCCAAGTAAGAGGCAGGGGCTAGCCGACTGTATGATTTTAAAAGAGCCCAAGCATGGCTGCGTTTCGAAAAAAGTGCTTTATCCATGATGAGGGATTTCATTCTCACACATTTTTTAATCCCCATTTTAAAAGCTCTCTGACTGGGGTTAAGGGCCCATCACTCGCTGACGTTTTCTGAATTGCGTCCTTAAAGAGGTGGCCGAACGTTCCACCATGAATTTATCTGGGAGATTTCTAACCAGACAAGGGATTCTAGTGTGCCAGGGTCCGCCTGCCTCAGTTTATGACAGAGGTTCAGGTATACCCCGATATCAGAGGCATCATAGTTTGATAGCCCCATCTCTAGTCTTATCTGTGCAGCAGATGTGGACTTTGGTAGCTGGAGAACCTTTTTTATAAATTTTTGTCGTGTGCCTATTCAGGGCGGTGTTCAATTTACCCCTGAATGTCTCCTTGCCATAAGATAAAGTGGGGCCAATTTTAGCTCTCATTACTTCTAAAAGAGGAAATAGTGTTGGACCTGAGAGTTTTTTAGAGAGCTTGCCTTGTGACACCGCAAGAGTCGTAGCTTTAACTGTGATCTCACGATGCTGTTTTGAAAGATTACGTCTAGAATCCAGATGAACACCTAGGTATTTGTACGACTGACCTGTGACGAGGCGTACGTTGTTAAATAACCACCCGCCACCAGTATAACGTTTCTTACCAAAGGGTACGACTTGCGTTTTCTTTAAATAGACCTCTAGCTGGTTAATGATTGTGTAGCTGAGCAGTTTGTCGAGGAGCCTTTGTAGCCCAACCCTTGAAAGACTGAAGAGAACCAGATCGTCAGCGTACAATAGGTTGCTTAATGCCAGGCCTCCCACCTTTGGGGGGTGTCTATTTGTGTCATCCAGGGTCGTCGGCAGATCTGCAATGAACAGATTGAAGAGAAGGGGGACCAGCACACATCCCTGCTTCACGCCCCTAGTTGTCATAGTTTTCCGCGAGAGATGTGTGCCGTACCCCAGCTTCACCCGGACCCAGGTGCGGGAGTGTAGTTGGATAATAGCCTCTAACAAATACTCTGGAATCCCCCACTTCCTTAGTTTTACCCATAAGGCCGCCCTGGGGACTCTATCAAATGCTGCTTTGAAATCAACAAAGCAGCAGAACACTGACCTGGATGTTGAAAAATCTTTGTCTACAATGGTTGATACTGCTAACAAATTAGTCCTGGTCCCTGAATTAGCAGTAAACCCTGTTTGATTCATCGGCATCAGGTTGTGGTCTGTTACCCATAGCCTCAAGTCCTCCAAAAATAGGCCTGCATAGTGCTTGGCCTCGATGTCCAAAAGAGCGATGAGTCTATAGTTATTGGGTGAGGCGCGTGACCTTGATTTATAAATTGGGTGGATGATAGCACCCCGCCATCAGTCCGGGATTGTGGCTGTTCGCAAAGCATAGTTGAAGAGGTTTGTTAGCGTTCCAGACCAAAAGGCGATGTCCGATTTAAACAGGCTCTATGGCAATCCATTAGGGCCTGGCGCGCCGTCAGCTCTTGCTTTTGTTATAGCTTTGGCAACCCCTTATTGTCTCACCTCAAGGACCTCATAGGCGGGGTGTGTGCACTCGGTGGATGTACTCCGCTTGGTACCAAGGCCCGTGTCAGTCTCAATTGGGGTACTGCTTCCGGTGACCCCTAGATGTTCAGGAGACTTAAAGTGGTCCGTTAGAAATGAAACCCAGTCTGATTCTTGGATATTTGCGGATCCAAACATCGATGTGCTACCATTTGAGCGATTAATTAGGGCCCAAAATGTTCTAGAGTTTCTGCTCTTGCTCTCCCACACCAGCGTACACCAGAATTGGTTATCATGTGATCGTTTATCTTTTCTAATAGCCAGTTTGAACGATTTTTGAGCAGTTTAGTAGAGCATTAAATGCTCACTGTTCCCCGGGGATTTTGCCAGTGCCCGCAAGGCGTTGTTTCTAAGTTTCTTAAGTGAATTGGTCAGAGATGAAATTGTAAACTGACGAGCCAGGATTGCCCTTTGGGGCTGTGGTTTTGCAGGGAAAAGATTGGTCAGATGGGAACCATGCGTCGACCATGTTGCGGTCGGAGAAGCCTCTTGCTTGATCCAACACTTCTAATGTCCATGCTTACATGCAGAATGATCGGGCTGATGTCTTCGCTCCACTTCAGGCGCGTTAGGTTTTCCATGTATATTTCCCGGCAGGTTGGGGTGGCAGATTTGTGATTGACTGGACTTGTATTGAAAGATATGACCTGGGGCCTATGGTCACTTTCAGTTCGTGGACAAATGCGGAAGTTAGCTATACATTGGAGCAAGGTGGCATTGCAGATGGAATAGTCCAAGTAGGATTGCTTGCTACCATTAGGCCAGGTCCAGTTTGGGGGGGTGTCACCTGCCGACCTACCGTTAATAACAAGATATCCTGCGCTGTAGAGTCTCATCGCGCAGGGTTCGCCCAGCCCGCATTGAGCTTGGTTGGGCGGTTTGGTTTGAATCATGAACTCAGTGATAGGAAATAAAAAAAGCCCATCAAGGTCTGCTAGCTCCCCTTGGAATAAATTGGTGTTAAGGTCCCCCGTAACGATACAATCTGAGTTGGGGTGTTCCGAGACTAACTCGTTCATAATTTCTATTAGACGTGCCAAATGATCTTTTTTTTGTACGTGTACTAGGATTAATGTACACGTTTAGGATAAAGAGGGGGTGGTGTTTCCGCCATGAGTTGATTTTTACCCCAAGTAGCCAGTCTTCCTCAAGGGGTAGTCGTGAAATTGTACCTTTTATGGTGTCTGATATATATATTGACAGCCCACCTTTGGAATGTCCGAAGCGACTGTCCCTAAGTGCTGGTTTCCATAACTCAATGAAGCCAATACCTTGACATCCTTGTGTAGCCCAAGTTTCCTGCAGAGCTATTACTGCATGGTCACACAGGATGGCAAGAGTATCGGGATTAGTAATTTTTTGATGGAGGCCGCTTATGTTCCAGGAACACATTTGAAAAATGGGATCCGCTTGTGGGTTAGATACAGTTGTAAATACAGCTACTGGAAGGTTCGGCTTGCCCGGGCATTTGTTGTTGTGGCCCACGGACTCTAATTCAAGAGGTCATTCTTTGCTTCTCGTTGACGGGACGGTTGGAAGTCATCCCCATAATTGACATATGTCTTTATTAGGGACCGCTTTTGGCGATGTTTTGTGATCTTCTTCCGGTCCTGACGCGTTTTTTAATATTGAATACGGTTTCGGGTGGGCTTCCCGTCTTACAGATCCAGCTTTTTGAGATGTTGTTGGCTGGTTTAGTAGTGCAGTTGGGTAGCCTGGCGTGGAGTATTGATACACTTGAATGCCCCATTCCCTCAGTGTGGTCTTGTGGTGCAAGAACACACCTGCCCAACTGGCTGATTTGAGGGTCACCAGGGTTACCTCCGACGGTTGGGCACCTCTTGGTGGAAGGAATTCGATGGATTCTATATCGTCCGAAACCAAACCTGCAAACCCCGGAATGCCTTCTACTAGTTTTAATATATTTGCCCTGTTGAGAATATCCTGGCGACCCTTCGAAGTATATTCAGGTGCCAGTAAGATGTGAAGGGAAGATGGTTCCTTATTGGTCTCCTTGTGTTTTAGGCTTGGAGCCGTCTCATTTAGTTTGCTATTTAACGGACCAGCCTCCGATTCCTGCTCCACTTGTGTCTGGCATTGACGGGCTTCCTCCGAGCACTGGCGATTTATGGAAAAGGTTGTTTTTTCATTGTAAATTGTTTTTGTTGGGATCAATCCTGTTATTGTAGTGACCCCTCGAGAAGTGGTTAAAACTGGCACTACTTCCAGTTTCGCTTGGGACTCTTTTGGCCTCGATGCACTTAGTTCCTTAGTGTTCGTACTTGGCTTAACTGAGGCAGTGCTGAGCTCGTCTACTACTGTTTGCATCGCTGGCTCATTTACCTCTTGTGAACTCTCGGCAGTTGGTTGAGTGACATTTGCAGGTATGTCCCCTTGTGGATTGATCACGCTGGGGATTCCTAAGGGAGAGGGTGCGGCTACCTTACTCAAAGGCTGTTTGTTAGCTGCCGTTGCAAAGAGGGGATAGTATTCCGAGTGAACAGCTGTTGTTTTTGCCCTTGCTTTGTTTCTGTGCTTACGCTGGCGTTTTCGCTCTCTCTTGCTAAGGTGGAAATCTGGAGCCGGCAACACTTCCTGGTTAGGTGAGGCCAGGATCACTAGGCTGGCCGTGGACCCCGTTGCTGAGTGATCCATGCGGGTGATACACCCACTTGGACTCCCGGCATTTTCAGTTGTTACTTTGGCCGGGTCCAGTTCTAACTGACCGGGTTTTGGTTGCTTGCCCTGCTGTTTTGGACAGGGAGCCGGACCCCCGCTTAGTTTGGTGCTGTTATTTGCGATGGGCCTCAAGTTGGCTGGGTCTTGGTTCATCGCTTGCGGATTTTGCAGTTGCGAGCGGGGGGTTGTGTGTGAGTTACCTCCTTTCAGCATCTTTACTTCATTTATAACACTAGTTAGAAAGTCTGGAAGCGAAGAGATTATTCAATTTATCAAGTTTGTTGTCAATTCCTGCAGTGAACAATGCTAGAGTATTTAAAAGATCAACCTGCACATCCAGTTTGTCCGAGTGGTAGTTTAGTGCGTTGACTGTCTGCTGGAATGTTTGGAGGAGTTGCGACCAAACACTAGTTAATGTAGGCTCTTCTTGATTAGATTTGATGTTTAACGTTTCTTTGGTGGAGTTTTGAGTGTTTTTAAAGCAAAATGACAGGTCCGCTAAAAGATGATCATTTGCATCGGCTTTTTTGGGCGACTTTTGAGGTCGATGTCATTGCTGGTGATGAGAATGCGATATCCTTGGGGCTTAACACGGTCTGTGGCTCCTTGGGTGTACTCACGGTTTGAGACAGGAGGGACAATTAAGAGGTGTTATTACTCGAGTGGGAGCTTTGCACATGAATTTGAGCAAGAGTTGACTGACCGTGTGAGATCATTGTGACTGCCTTCGCTGCGTCAGGGTCTTGTCGGGAGGGTGTAGTCGATGTGCCCAATTTCTGGGTTTGACCTTTGATGGAACTCGGGCTATCCCATGAACTTGATGGAGCTAACTGCGGCGGGCTTGTTCCTTGCTTGTCCACTGCTGTTAGTGAAACCCGCTGTCCCAATTGCTGGTCCTGTTGAGGGTCAGGGTGGTGGATAAGAGGGTACGGTTTGGAGCTTGCATCCTCCTGCCATGCCAGAGTGGAATCGTTAAATGCTGAGCCGAAGATGTATACTCCCACGGGTTTGGCTGTCTTTTTAGGTTCGGTCGGCCACTGTTGTGGGGATAAATGCTGGGGAAGAAGTGTGTTGGTGACCGGATTCTGAGTCAAAGATCCACACTTGGATGCCTCCTGGGGCTGGGACTGGAGGTGGGACTGGGACTGTAAGGAAGTGTTAGGCATTGTTGGGATTTTTTTGAAGTAGTCCAACAGGTTCGCTGGTTTTAAGGCGGTTGTCATGTCTGAGCCCGTACTCTTGCCTTTTAGAATTTTTTTGGCTAGAACTACTAAAGCTGTTAGGGGAGAAATAGCCCACAGTCAATGTTTCCGGGCTAGCCCGGGTAGGCTTATGGGTTCCCGGGTGAAGCTCCCCGCCGGGTACTGGCTGTTTCAATTTCCTCAGTTTTGTTGCCACCGCAGTTTTTCTTACTGTCCCGGATCTCATAGCGTTTGACTAGCGTTGGCCAATTAGCTGTGACTGATGCTACCGGATTAACAGCCGGGCTGAGTAAAATGCCTGTGGTAACGCTGATGTAACACAGCGTTGACTAATTGGCTGAGGCTTGTGCTGCTGGATCGACTGAAGTTACTGAGGTGGCGCTGGTGTAACACAACCGGAACTGTTGAAATTCTGGAAAAGATTGCAATGGCCTGCGCTATCTTGTGCCTCCGAGGTTCTACTGGGGCTCTGCTGACTCAGGTGGATCTTAATATTCTGCCACTCCTGAGTCCTGGCTGAACGACTGGTTGACTGATGCTGTGGTACTGGTTTATAGCACTTCGGACAGTGGTTCTGCAACACTTTGCGGCTCTTTGTTGCTTCGTCGCAGCGATGTGATCCTATAGTGGCCCCCCCCCGCTCATTTGTAAGCCGACCCCAGTCCACGCGGCAGCCTGTGACTCGCACCACTTAGACCTAGACTGTGAGCCTGACTGTGAGTCGGAGTCGATGACCCACCACTATAATGACTTGTGGGGGCAAGTGGGGGGGTAGAGCCGACTCAACGACTCAGTTGACTCAATGACTCAGCCGCTACCCAGTCAACGGCCCTAAGCAGGAAGCAAGGCTGACTGGCTGTCGCTAATGGACCCACGGGTGGGAGGCGGGGGGAGCAGCCCCAGAGCTGGAAGAACAGCCGTGACACCCGCGCGGCTGACCGGCTGAACGAGCGAGTGAGGCAGCGCAGGAGCGCAAAGACACCGACCAGCGCAAGGGGACCGCTGAGGGCAGACGCGGGGGGTACCACGGAGTGTACCAGGAGTGTAACTCAGGAGTACAGGGATGCTGAGGGACCGGGCGGCAATGTGCGGTTCGAGGAGAAGGGGGAGGGCAAACAAGAAGGCACGGTCTTGCCAATGGGGTGCTTCCCGCTACCCCCGCGGCACTGGAGACACACTACACGCCTCACGCCTCAGTCAAGTCAGTCAAGTCAAGTCAAAAAATGTATATAGCGCACTACATACCCAGAGGGTCTCAAGGCGCTTGAGGAAGGAGGGCGGGTTACTTATCGAATATCCAGGTTTTAAGCTGTTTTCTGAAGGCTAGGTGGTTTTGGGTAAGTCGGAGGTGGATGGGGAGGCAGTACCAGGTTTTGGCCGCTAAGTAGGAGAAGGATCTTCCCCCCATGGTGGCTTTGTGGATGCGAGGAACAGCGGCGAGGGCTTGGTTGGACGAGCGCAGCTGGCGGGTGGGGGTGTAAAAGGAAAGGCGCATGTTGAGACAATCAGGTCCAGTTTCGTATAGGGCTTTGTGTGCGTGGGTGAGGAGACGGAACGTTATTCTCTTGTTGACGGGGAGCCAGTGAAGAACTTTCAGGCGGGCGGAAATGTGGTCTGTGCAGGGGATGTCTAGTATGAGTCTGGCTGAGGCATTTTGGATGCGTTGGAGTTTTTTCTGCAGTTTTGCGGTGGTACCAGCGCACAGGGTGTTTCCGTAGTCCAGGCGGCTTGTAACCAGTGCGTGGGTGACCGTTTTCCTTGTTTCGATTGGGATCCAGCGGAATGTTTTTTTGAGCATGCGCAGGATGTTGAAGCATGATGATGAGACGGCGTTGACTTGTCTGGTCATCGAGAGTGAGGAGTCCAGGATGATGCCCAGGTTCCGTGCGTGGTCCGTCGGTATGGGGGCTTTACCTAAGGCCGTTGGCCACCAAGAGTCGTCCCAGGCGGAAGGGGATGAACCTAGGATGAGGACTTCCGTTTTGTCCGAGTTCAATTTCAGACGGCTGTGCTTCATCCACTCGGCTACTTCTTTCATCCCTTCATGTAGGTTGGTTTTGGCGGTGGTTGGGTCTTTTGTGAGTGATAGGATCAGCTGAGTGTCATCCGCGTAGGAGATGATGTTGAGGTTGTGTTGATTTGCGATGGTTGCGAGGGGGCTCATGTAGACATTGAAGAGGGTGGGGCTGAGTGATGATCCTTGCGGGACGCCGCAGATGACTTCGGTGGCCTCTGACTTGAAAGGGGGAGGCGGACTCTCTGAGTTCTTCCAGCGAGGAACGAGATGATCCAGTCCAATGCTTTTCCTTGAATTCCGATGTTTCTGAGGCGTTGTATCAGGGTGCTATGGCAGACTGTGTCGAAGGCTGCGGAGAGGTCAAGGAGGATGAGGGCCACTGTGTCTCCATTATCCAGTAGTGTTCGAATGTCGTCTGTTGCTGCGATGAGGGCGGTCTCGGTGCTGTGTTTGGCTCGGAAGCCAGACTGTGAGGAGTCGAGTGATTTGTTGGTTTCGAGGAAGGCTGCGAGCTGGCTGTTGACGGCTTTCTCGATGACTTTGGCAGGGAATGGGAGGAGCGAGATGGGGCGGTAGTTTTTGAGTTCGGAGGGGTCAGCTGAGGGTTTCTTCAGAAGGGCGCTGAGTTCGGCGTGTTTCCAGCTTTCTGGGAATGTGGCGGAGTTGAGGGAGCAGTTGATGACGTCTCGGAGATGGGGTGCGATGATGGAGTCTGCTTTGTTGAAGATGTGATGGGGGCATGGGTCTGTAGGGGATCCTGAGTGGATGGAGTTCATCAGGCGAATGGTGTCTTCTGTGGTGATTGGGTTCCAGTTGAAAAGGTTCTTCGGAGGAGGTACAGGTTCGGGGGTGAGAGGGGTGGGCTGGTTTGCGGGTTGGTTGTCAAAGCTGTTATGAATGTCGGCGATTTTGTCATGGAAGAATGAGGCGAGGGAGACGCAGAGGACTTGAGAGGGGGTGATGTCGTTGGAGCTGGCGATGGGGTTGGTGAATTCTTTGATTATGTTGAAAAGTTCCTTGCTGTTGTGGGCGTTGTTGTCTAGTCGGTCTTTGAGAGATGATTTCTTGGCTGTCCGGATTAGTTGGTGGTGTTTGCGGGTGGCGTTTTTGAAGGCGGCTTGGGTGATAGTGTTTGGGTCTTTTTTCCAGGTTTTCTCAAGGGAACGACAGAGCTTCTTTGATTTCTTAAGGTCGTCGTTGAACCAGGGGGCGTTCTTGCTTCCTTGTTTGATTTGATGTTTTTTCAGGGGTGCTAGTTTGTCGGCGGTTTGGGTTAGCCATTGTGTGAGGTTGATGGCGGCTTGGTTAGGGTTCGTTGAGTAGGCGGGGGGCTTTTGAAGAAGTGATGTGGAGATCTGGTCGATGGTGATTTTGTTCCAATTTCTTCGCAGAGTTGGTTGAGGGTGGTTGTGGATCGTGGACTTGTTGTAAATGAAGTGGATGCAACTGTGGTCCGTCCAGTGGAGGGGTGTGGTGTGAGTAAAGGAGATATGCTTGCTGGAAGTGAAGATAGGGTCAAGTGTGTGTCCTGCGTAGTGAGTGGGGGTGTTGACAAGTTGTTTAAGTCCGAGATTGGCGAGATTGTCCAGAAGGGTGGTAGTGTTACTGTCGTTGCTCTTTTCCAGATGGAAATTGAGGTCTCCCAGTAGAATGTATTCTTCCGTGGGGAGGGCGTGTGGGGTGATGAAGTCAGTAATGTCTTCGCTGAATTTTGTACGGGGTCCTGGTGGTCTGTAGAGGAGGGTGCCTCTGAGTGTCGTCTTGGGGTCGGTGTGGATCTGGAAGTGAAGGTGTTCGGCTATAGCGAGGTTGTCTTCTGAGCTGGTTGAGACGCGGATGGTGTTCTTGTGGACGATGGCGATGCCTCCTCCTGTTTGGATGGGGCGGTCCTTACGGATGATCTTGTAGCCGTCCGGGATGGCTATGGTGATGTCTGGAGCTGAAGAGGTTTCATCCAGGTTTCTGTTAGGAAGGCGATGTCCGGGGACGTGGTGTTGAGTAGGTTCCAAAGGTCGATGGCGTGTTTGTGAACTGAGCGGGTGTTGAGAAGGATGCATTTAAGGTGGGTGGTGTTGGCTCTCTGTTTGGTGTTTGTGGGTTTGGTGTGGGTCTTGATGCCGGAGAATTTGCAGGAGTGGCAGGTGAAGGGTCCATGGATGTGTCCTGGTGCTGCTTGGGCGCAGTTAGGGAGTCGGCCGGGGTTCAGTGATAGGAGGGTGGAGGCATCGTATGTAATGTGGGAGGGGTGGGTGAAGCGTGGACCAGGGGGTCTGGCGCTGGGCGCGGTCCAGGCGCGGACGGGCGTAGACGGGCTTACCTTTGGCGCACCTTCGGCGTGATCGCTGCGCGTGGACGCTGCGCGTTGGATCATTGGTCATAAATGGAGAGAGGAGGGGGGGCGGAGCGTGGGAGTGGCAGCTGGGAGGCGGGAGCTGGGAGGAGACACGGGCTCACAGAAGAAAACAAGCACTCCACCAAATGGCAGCCCGGTACCTGAAACGAAACTGGGGCACCGCCGGAGTGCGAGTTAAGGTGCAGAAATTGTTTAAACACTGTGCAGGTCCTTTTAACTTCCCCGCAATGCAAGGCCAATGTACAGAAATTATCAAAGGCAAGCAAACCATGTCAGGCGCTAAATGCGCTATATCAGGGCCAGCAGGCAAAAATCAATGATAACGATACCAGGCGCTGCGTGCGCTTCAAGGCGCTCAATCAGGGCAAGCAGGCAGCAGGGAGCAAGGCGTCTGTTGGGAGGCACAGCGCGAGGGGAGCGACCACTGTGGAGAGGGTCCAGATGGTCATAGCTAGCGAGAGGACGGGGCGAGATAGCTGTACTCGTGGGTGGGAGGGGCAGCTGGGAGGCGGGAGCTGGGAGGAGACACGGGCTCACAGAAGAAAACAAGCACTCCACCAAATGGCAGCCCGGTACCTGAAACGAAACTGGGGCACCGCCGGAGTGCGAGTTAAGGTGCAGAAATTGTTTAAACACTGTGCAGGCCCTTTTAACTTCCCCGCAATGCAAGGCCAATGTACAGAAATTATCAAAGGCAAGCAAACGATGTCAGGCGCTAAATGCGCTATATCAGGGCCAGCAGGCAAAAATCAATGATAACGATACCAGGCGCTGCGTGCGCTTCAAGGCGCTCAATCAGGGCAAGCAGGCAGCAGGGAGCAAGGCGTCTGTTGGGAGGTACAGCGCGAGGGGAGCGACCACTGTGGAGAGGGTCCAGAGGCTCACGCCTCTCCACACCCACACTCTCTCCGGAACTTACCCACACACTCCTGCCGACTTACCGGTGCACCAGCAGCTGTCGCGGAAACCCTTTCCCGGCTCCTGGCTCCCGGACTCAGACCAAGAGAGCCACAGTGCTCCCAGAGGGCTGAAATCTGCCCGCCCCCCGCAGCTACCACAATCCTGCTGCACGTCCTCCGCTGAGCGCCACCCACCTGCCTCAGCGCACACGCCGCGCCTAACGACACGTCCGGATGAATGACTTCAGTTCCGTTAGTGGGACACGGCCAGAGCGTAAAACCAGTCCTCTCTCATTCAAGGAAATCCAAAATGCATACGGCAAAAAGGTTAAAAAATACAACCAATGGAGCAGGAGGCACTGCGTGGGAGGCAGCACTGACCCTACTGTAGCATTAAGAGAAGGTGGGAGGGAGATATTCTATAGTTAAAGCTAAACAGAGATGCCACCAAAGCTGAACACCGGCAAACAGTAACAGAGCAGGAAACCAAGAAAACAAACAGTCCTCCAAAGAGCAAATGAAGAACCATTGCGTAATGAGCCAGTACTCTCAGTAAAATCATCTGTCCTTAAGGCATAGTTTCAGTAGACCCAGAGTTTGTTGTAGCAAGGGTGGAGTGCCACGCCCTGGATTCGCTTATTAATCAGCACACAACCTCAAGGATTGTGGACCACGGTCTAGGTGGCTTCAGGACTGCATGGAGTAAAAGGCCGAAAGTGTGCCTGCCCCAGGGTGTTAAACACCCTGTCCGGACCCTCGGCTCTCATGCCTACCCGCCCTGAACGCTCAGGTGGACTTGTGGTGTACGTGCCTTGTGGCAGTGTCCTGCTGATACCTGCGGGTTGGTATCAGAGCATGGTGCCTCGGGGTGCTCATCTTGTGCAGCGAAAGCATTGGAGAGATTATCTGTGTTAAGGCAAAAAGCGGGGGTCCCCAGTACTCACATTGTCTTGTGCCAACTCAGCGGAGGACCTACCCTGCGGTGCTGAATCCGGGAGGTGACTTCAATCCCGGTTGTGGCTGTAGATAAACCCGCAGAAAGGGCACGCATTTCGAAGGGCCTGCGTTGATCATGAGACATTAGTCTTAGAACCACCCACCTTCCTGTGGGGCTTTAGCGGCGGCCATGTTGGAATTCTCGTTTGCTAAAAATGGACGCCATTTTGTAAGGTGTGGGAATGGGTGCATGTCGTAAAAAACCTATGTCTTGCTAAACTGTAAACCTCCCACCTTACTATGTAGCATTGGTGACAGCTCTGTTGGAATTCTCGTAGGGATAGTGGACGCCATATTGTAAGGTGTAGAGAAAGGGGCATATGGTTAAAAACAGTGTAAGTACGTCTTGCTCAGTCGTAAATACAAACAGCATATGGGATACTGTGGTGCCGCCAGGAAGTGGTATTGCACAAAAGTAGGCACCATGTGCCAGAGGATTCAGTTAGTCCATTGTGTGATGCATGGTGGGGTGCATATTACCAAATGTTGGGCACAACAGGGACCAGGTTTGTTTGTTATGTAGGAACTGACATAAGGCAGGCAAGAGTTCTCCAATAGAGCATAATTCATGTTGGTGTAGCGGGGGCAGATTGTGTGCTTGACCTACAATTGGGATCTGTTGCGGGTGCTCCAGTGAATGTCTTCATTGAGACCAAGGGTGTCCGTGGCCAAACAATGTACCCACCTCTGCTCAATTCTGAACAGTGCCTCTGAGGTGATGGATATATGTGCTTCTAGAATCACCCATCTAAGGGTGTCATAGGCATGATTACTTGTTAAAAAATGTGTGTACATTCTTGTGGTCGTCTTGTGACACCTGATATTGCTCTTGTGTTCTGTAATACGAGTGTTGACCGTTCTTGTAGTCATGCCCACGTATAGGAGTTTGCAAGGGCATGAAAGTAGATAAATGCAATTATTAGTATTGCAGTTAGTGTGTTTCATTATTTTCCAAGTTAAATTGTTAGCAAAGGTTATTTCTTTGGTTAGTTTGGTTTGAGGACAGACTGCACACGATTCACAAGGGTAGTGTCCAATGATGGGTGGTAGGGCCCATATGTGTCTCTGAGTCGGTGCTATATCGGTTTTGGGCCTGGTATGTATAAATAGGTCTTTCACGTTGTTAGTGCATTTAAACGCAAATCTGGGTAATGGCAGTGTTATCTTGCCCGTATTAAGGATGTCCCAGTGTTTACGTATAATGTTCTTAATCCTGCTGGAGTCAGGTGTGTAGAAAGTTACGTATGTGATAGCCTCAGTTGGTTCTTTTTTGTTTTTTTTCCAACAGAGCCTCTCTATTGTTGTTCCTAGCTCTCTTCATGGCCAAAGATACTGTCTGCTGTGGGTATTCTCATTTTCTTAGGTCTGAAGCCAGTTATGTTGTTCCAACTTCTAATCCTCAATTGAGTTACAATTCCTCCTAATTCGGAGGAATTGGCCAAAGGGTAGGTTCGTTTTGAGAGCCCTCAGGTGGTGACTGCTGAAGAGCAAAAGACTATTGCAGTCAGTAGGTTTTTTCTATAGTGTTGTATTCAGAGGGCCTATTCCCAGATTGATATTAAGGTCCAGGAAAGAAACGGCGGAGTCGGAGATGGTATGGGTGAACTTGAGATACGGATTGAGGTCTTAATACATCAATAAAATTCATTACAACTCCTTCTATCTCCTTTCCAGAAGATCAAAATGTTGTCAATGTACCTCTTCCACATGATCAGGTTGGCTGTATGAGGATTGGATGGATTGAAAATAGATCTTGTCTCAAAGGCTGCCATGTACAGACAGGCCACGCTGGGAGAGAACATGCTTCCGATGGATATTGCCTGTGTTTGATGGAAGAGGTTATTGTTGTACTCAAAGATGTTTTCAGTGAGGGCAAGGGTGGCATACTCCATGATGAAAGGTATTGGGGTTGGTGAATCGCATTCTGAAGAGCCAAGGACATTCTCAATTACCTCTAGGGTGGCACATTGAGGTATAATGGTATAGAATGCCTCCACATCTAGGGTATCCAGAAGTTTGATCTCATTCTGGTGTGGGAAATTCTTAATGAGGCGTAGTACAGCAGTGGTATCAAGAAGAAATGCAGGTGTTTGCGTCACTAGTGGCTGAAGAAAGTGATTGCAAAACTTAGAATGTGGTTCCAGCAACGAACCAATACCAGACCAGAGACTATTGGTCTACCTGGGACTGGGCTAACGCTCTTGTGTATTTTCGGTAAAATGTAAAAATGTAAAAATATGGTGTTTTGGGGTCTTTGGTCACCAGAAGGTCCGCTTCCTTTTTTGTGATCCAATCTTTTGTTTCTGCTGTGAATGCCATAGTTGAGATCAAGTTGGAAAGTCTTTTAGTAGTGTTTTTGCTGATGGGGGTGTAGTATTTGTCGTTACTGAGTTGGCGGAGGAATTCAGTGTCATAGTTGCAGGTAGACATGATGACAGTTGCACCTCCTTTGTCAGCTTGTTTGATGCTTATAGAGGGGTCATCATCCGGGGATCTTATAGAAGACCATTCTGTGTTGGAAAGTGTTAGACCTGGCACCTTGGCGTGAGTTTCCCTTCCACTTTTTGCTGATGTGCCTCAGATGTTTTTGCTGGTGTCCGCTGCTCAGGGCACTGCGCCATGGCCAACCTGTGCCGCAGTGCAAGTGCTCCCTATGAAAAGTGTAACTGTGATTGGTATACCTGATTGGTTCATTGGATTTACTGTCAGTCCCCAGTAAAGTGCACCAGGAGTGCCAGGGCTTGTGAATGCCAATACTGCTAGTGGGCCTGCAGCGCTGGTTGCGCCACCCACAAAAGCAGCCTTAAAATGTGTCTAGGGTCTGCCATTGCAGAACCTGTGTGCGATCTGGTACTGTCATGCTGGCTAGGCAAGTGCACACACTTGCCAGCCCCTAAACCTTCCCTTAACTTCATATTAGTCACCCCTATGGTAGGCCCACGAGCAGGGAGCATTGTAAGTGTAAGGTAGGACATGCTCTGATGAGTGTGGCATGTCCTAATAGTGAATTACTGCCAAATTCGTTTTTCACTATTGTAAGGCTACCTGTCCCCTTTAGGCCAGATGGCCTCCTGGAATTATTACACTCTATAATCCCAGCAGGCTCAGGGAACATAGTAGAAAATAAAGTTTAGTATGCCTGGACTCAGAATAATAAAATACTTCTTTTAGTAAAGTTTATTTTAATATCCTGTGTTTGCAAATGCTACTTTTAGAAAGTTAGCATTTGCTCGCCTAACCATTTCAGCCCGCCTCTGCTAGTATGTGTATCTGACTGTCTGGGATGTGTGAGTGACAGGGCTGGGGGATGACAGGTGGTGAATGCCAGGATTACACCTTAGTGGGAGGTAGGAGTGCCCCTGGACTCTTTATCAGGCTGTGCTCTGCCACCACAATGCTGTCTCCGCCCCCCTGGGGAGCGACTGATGACTCAGCCTGCACCTGGCCCAGGAAGGGTGAAGCACTCTCATCAAGGTACTCCTGGCTGCCCCTGTCCACACAATGCTGGCTCCACCTCCCTGTTGAGCGTCTGATGTGCCTGCCCCTCACACTGAAACCAGAAGCCAGAACTACACCCAGCAAGTACTCAGAGACTGAAAGCAGTTATGCGAAGGCCCCCCTGGCCTGAGAAGACAAAAGAAATGCTGTATAAAAGTAGGAGCCCTGCTCCTTGCAAATCAGAATCCTGTTTCCCCACAAAGAACCTCTGCCCAACTAGAAGGAGAAGAAGAAGACGCTGGAAGGACTGGCCTGCTGCTTGCCTTGCTGAGGAAGGAGAGGAGAAGACCTTTGAAAAGACTTTGCTGACTTGTGCTTTGAAACATTCTACAAGGGCTTGATTGAGCTTGCCCCCTGATGTGAACCCCAGGACTAGTGGGTTCTTGGTGCCTTTGCTCGTCCTTCAACTTCGAGCCGTGTGTGCCTCCCGCCGGAGGAAGACTGCGCCCCTCATCGCCCCCTTCTAGGGCTGTAGCACTCTGGAGCTTGCCTGCCTTTGTCCCCGTGAGAGCCTCGCTCCGATCTGAGTCGCTCTCTGCGCCCGGGCTAGGCCTCCTGCTCCTCTGCCCCTTGCCTGCTACTGGAGCACGCTGAAGCGCCCTCGCCCCTCCCGCCGGAATTCCAGTGGCGATAGTGATCTACGCCGGGAGCCGCAGCCCGCACGGACCGTGCCCTGCCTTCCCCGCTTCGCTATCCCCGAGTGTTTGCAAGCCGCGCCGCCCCCCGCGTGGAGACCCCAGTACTGTCGTACTAGGAGTCGAGGGCCGCGCCTGCTTGTGTGCCCACACCCGCTGACGTCAGGATCCGAAGGCATCCCTGAACAGGCCGAGCCGCACTGCCGTGCACGACTCGACCTACTGTAAAGAAAAGAAGCCTTCACCAAGTTCTCCACCAGGCTAGGGGCCCGCAACGTTTGTTTTCCCCTTCCTCGGACCAGCCGCCTTCGCTCCTGCCAAACCGTGAGTAAAGTGTACGCTACGTACGAGTGCTCCCGCCGGATGCGTGAGCCGTGGTAGGGTGCTCCGCTGTTTGGCCGCACGGAGGACACAGAAGCGCTGCGGAGCTCTCAGACGACCAGAGACTGGCCGAGAGAGCCTAAGAGACCTGTGTTGGAAGAGAACTGAGGAGGAAATCCACAATTGAACTATAAACCGAAGAAAAGCTTGCCTATTTACAATCTGTTGGCATATAAACACGTTGTTGGTCTTGTAATAAGTCTGAACTGCTCATATATATATATTTTTACATAAAGGAACATATTTTTATATATTCACTGTCTGGTGTCCATTTGTGGGGGGATTGGTACATTTTACTGTGTGTATGATTACAAATGCTTAACTGAATAACGCCTGAAGAATAGCCTTGGCTGCTCACGCCACGCACCTAGAGGGTGAGCAAGGGTAATTCTAAGGGGTCATCCTTCGCCCTGACTTAGAGGAGAGGGTCCCTGCTTGTCACAAGTGCATACTTGCGCCAACCAGAGACCCCCAATTCTAACAGAGAGGTTTTGGACGGGACATTGGGTGCGATATCTTTGAGATCCTTGAGCACAGCTTGCTCGAAGGTCAGGATTTCATTTGGCACCATGCTGCTGTTAGGTGTAAAGGTTGATGGATTATGTAAACCAGTTAGTCAGTTGCAAGAATCAAGATCTCAAAGGGTTGTGAATCTATTATGCAACCTTATCCCCGAGAATCCTCCCTATATCTCGGGAAAGGTTGTTCAGGCATTCTCCTGACCCTGTGACCGATACCTAGTATTGGATCCTGCTTATAAAAATGCTCCAGTGCTAAAGGAACAATCTGAGAGCTCCTAGGAAAAAATCTATAAAGATTGTCTAGGATAAAGTGTCCCGTGGTGGAGTTATTGAAATGTATCACCACCTAGTCGCCAGTTATAGCTTTGATTGAGCTGCCCACCCACCCCACTCTTCTGGCCATGATCATTTTGTTGGCCATTTGATGGCTCCTCAGTCCTGAGTCCTTAAGGTTGTTTGTTAGCCAATGGAGACATTTATCCATTAACTGTATCGTGGATTCATTCTGATTTTCCTGGAGCAGAGGGACAGTCGCCAAAACCAGTACCAGTGGGGAGGCTACTGGTGGAAGAGGGAGGACTTGTGGTGAATAGTTATCTGCAGCTACAGCACAGATCTCTTGTGTTCCTACTGGCTGGATGACCACTCTCATTTCCTCCTTGGCTGATGGGACCTGCTGAAGTGCATCCCTGAGACACATTCCTTAGGGATTCAGAACCTCCATCTGTGAATTAGCATTCACAGTGCCAATTGGAGGCTGTCCTAAGACCCTGGTAGTAGCGGGGGATGGAATTATCGTTGTCGTTGGACTGGACGGTCCCCGGTCCTCATTTAAGTGAACTGAGTTTTCATTTATAGGTGCACTTACACGAGGGTCTCTTGGGGACTCCGCTCGGGATAAGACCAAATGATTCTGTGTCTCTAACCCAGCCAGTCTCTGTTCAATTTGTGTCAGTTTGGTTAGGATAGGCTCCAATATAATAATCATCCTTTTACTCACTTCTACCCATAATACGTCATCCAGAACTGGTTGTATCAGTGAGATATTTACAGATGATAGCAGCGCAGTTGTATATAATTCGCTCTGACCGCCCTGGTTTGTGGGCCTTTAGGTTTGGGAACACAAGTTATTTTAGATTGCTTTGGCTTAGGAACCCCCTGCCCTGCTGCGCTTTGCTATAGGGTTGCGCATAGGATCCTTTGGAGATGTATTATGGGGAGAGGGTTCCAGCTCCCTCCTCGTTGTAACCGGAGGAACTAAAGTGGCAGGCGAGTGTCGCATGATATTAGCAATGATGGTAACTGAGTGTGAGGAGAAGTCTCTTTTGCACTTCCTGTAGCCGACCGCAAAGGGAAAAGAAGGGGTTCCATTGAGAAGTGCCTTTCAGTTTGTTTGATTTCATGGGAAAGGACACTTGCCACTCTGGACAAAACGCATCCAACATTGCTACTGCCCTTCCACCCTTTTTTTCAGCAAGTCCCTTTCGCTTTACCATATTTCTAGTACTGAAGAAAAAAAGTGAAAATGACAATACCTTGACTGGGGTGCAAACATTAGAGGGGGGTCCAGCACAGCCTCCTCCGGGCTCCGACGTGCGTGTACGAGCCCGCCCTTGACCCAGGCTTCCATGACAAAAAACTATTTTGCAGTTGCAAACGGACCAATTCTGCAAATCATTTAGTACATCTGGCACTATTTAGCCCTTAATTCAATTTTTTATCAACTATAACCTCCGTAAATAACATTTCAAAATAATATCCAATTTATTAGGACAGGGATACCCATTTAATTTATCTACCCACTCTCGTATATATCACAGTTTTAATTGTATATTTATACAAGTGTCCCATTGTTAAGATTTGCACTGGTAATATTATGTACTCTTTATAAAAGAAGGGGAAGAAAGATGAGGGAATGGGGCCTTTTTTTTTGGGCTCCCCTTGCTATGTGGAGAGAAAGCGCCTGAACGGCTATTAATATGTTGGTGTATATATATGAATGTATCCTCCAAAGTCTATTTTATTTTTTATCCTTACACTAAGTAACTAGGAAATGTATTTTTTATTATCCCTTGAAATCTAATTTATTTCACTCTTGATATTCTGTAGCTGAAATGTTTCTTTATGAATTAATGTATTTAATGTAATGTACCAGGTATAAGAATCAATAAAAAAAAAAAGGTAATATTATGTGACAAAAAGTGTTGTCAGTGAGGGAATGTGACTAAAAGGCATTATTTATAATGTTCATGCTTCTGAATCAAAATATCATTGTGCAGATCTAAACATGTAACAATTTGTGAATGTGATATTATGTAATAATAACTAAATGAAAATGTGGATCCAATATTAGTAGGACTGTGTGAAATTTCGGTTTTGCTAAGGTAATCACTTATAATTTCGATAATTTCATGTTATGCTGGTTACGCAAAATTCCTGACATTAGGCCCAATTACGATGGAGGCCAGTTGAGTGTTTGACCGCCAACAGATTGGGATTGGATTTACAAAACAGTGATAACAGTTAATACGAGCGCACAGCAAGTCCAGGTCAAAGTTCAGAAAAGATAGTATGGTGGTGCTCAGGGGGATGGTTACCACACCTCCAATAATAAACCACTGTGAGTAGTTTGATAAACTTTACATTTGTCTTCCGAGCACTCAAAAAATCGATAATCAGTCTTGGATGTGTAATTCTTCCAATGTTTTAATGTCCAAAGTATATGCACTTCAATCCAAATCCGTAATACAATTCAATGCAGCCAACACGTGTTTCGTCCAGTCAAATCAGACATATGACTTCTTCAGGGCGAGTAAGTCTTTCAGTAAGTTCCACTCTTGGTTTTCTTCCTCATCTACCCACAGTTTCTGTTCGAAAGTTCATAACAAGATAGATCTTCTCTTTCCATTAGCAATATCTATCTGCTTTCAGTTTAGCTCCCCTGTCTTAGCGAGGCTCCGTAATTAGCGTCAGATGATCTTCTCTGAAGTCAGTAGCACGCGTTTCGTCCAGTCAAATCAGACATATGACTTATTCAGGGCTGCAACCCAAATAACACAATAAATAATATACTCATCTCAATATCTATTTACAAAAATATCTCAACATCATTCCCTCACATAGTGGGAACACAAGGTTGGAAACAAAAAGGGGACACCGATAAATCTGTGCCCGAGTCACCACAAAAGACCTATAGTGTAATTGAAAGTGTATATAAGTACCAAACGTCCCATTTATACAGTAGGTAAGAAAAGTTGTATCATAATTCGTATTGATGCGTAAATCTATACTTTCAAGAGTTTCAAGATGTGGTTCTAGGCGACACCTCTACACCCATTACATCATATAAAACCAATTATGAGGTTGTAATAAATATTCTCAGTGGTCACTCACCGAGTAAGTCTTTCAGTAAGTTCCACTCTTGGCTTTCTTCCTCATCTACCCACAGTTTCTGTTCGAAAGTTCATAACAAGATAGATCTTCTCTTTCCATTAGCAATATCTATCTGCTTTCAGTTTAGCTCGCCTGTCTGATAAGCAAGAAAACACCGTCCTGTTATTATCCTAACATTATTATTTATATTGAACTTGTCCTATTACGTTATTTATCTTTGAGATCGAGCTCTCACCTTAGCGAGGCTCCGTAATTAGCGTCAGATGATCTTCTCTGAAGTCAGTCACGCACAAGTAAAAATTGTGACGGGTAACGTCCCACTGAAAGAATTAAATATGTTGGGTCTCAACCTTTCTTATCTGCTTACATATTGGTACTATGTCATATATATATATGTTGAATTTGGACACGTTTAACGAACACAGCCAATTTATTATTAAAAAAAACGATCTCAAATAGAGGCTACCCGTAATATCGTTTACTCATCGTAGTTTCAAAATAATGTGGTAGAGGAGAAACGATAGTCATAATATCTATCTCTAAATATAACATGTGAATCCCTATTAGTCCGGTCATGAACCCTCAATACAAGAGTATTTTTGAAGTTTCCCTCACCTTGTATGTTCATCCGTAATAAATCGTACCGTCTCTTCTAGTCACAGCATAATTCTCCACCCGAGTACGAGTTCTAGAATCTAAAGTTACATAGCCGTGTAAGAATAAGAGTACTTATAATCATTTAAGATTTGCTTACACGATCCCATGTTGCCTCCCGCTTACCTTGTGTTGGTATCACTATCAAGTAAAAATGGATGGCGTTCATCACCATCGCCATCTTAGAGTGGCAATTTATACCGATATTTATCAGCGCCATTTTGTAATGGGTTATCGTCTAGAAAACGCTTATCTCAATGTTAATGACTGCTGGGGTGGCAACTTCCAGCATGTAAGATTGCATTGCAACTTGTTGGTTTCCTGTACATTCTACTCAGCACTTTGTCTCCTGCCACAAACAAATCAATATCCAAGAATGTGATGCATTTGTTATCATAGAGTGTAGTAAACTGGAGATTCATGTTGTTGTCATTGAGATAATCAAAAAATCCCTTCAATTCTTCCACTGTTCCAGTCCATATGAGCAGGCAGTCGTCAATGTATCGACCCAGTAATGTATATATTGCACCCAGTCCCTGCCATCTGGCCCCCAGATTCGCTCTGCCTCAAACCACCCCATAAAGAGGTTCGCAAAAGACGTAGCAAATCTGGAACCCATCGCAGTCCCAAGACGCTGCCTGAACCACTGTCCATCAAATAAAAACACATTGTTTTTAAGGACCAACTCGGTCATCTGGAGAATCATCTGCGTGTGGTCATACAATTTTGCTGTTCTCCGACTCAAAAAGTAATCTAGTGCTTGAATACCAAGGTCATGATCTATAACTGTATACAAAGATATAACATCTAGTGTAACAAGTATCATTCCATCTTCCCAAACTATATCATTTAAAAGATTAAGTACATGTTTCGTATCCTCTATAAAGGAAGGTAAGTTGTACACATACTGTCTGAGAAAAAAATCAATTTATTGGGATAAGTGTTCCGTAGGTCCACCAATGCCGGAGACAATTGGCCTCCCTGGCGGCTTGTCCCGGCATTTATGGAACTTGGGTAATGTATACAGACAAGGAGCCCTGGGTGACACCAGTAAAAGAAATAGATATTCGTCATGATCTAGTAGTGATTGGTTGTACCATTCCTTAACTCTACAGTTAATAAGGGAGGTTAATTCTTTCATTGGGTTAGTAGACAGTCTTTCATAATATAGTGTATTATTAAGTGGCGAGAAAACCTCATCCTTATAGTCACATGTATCTAATACCACTATGTTGCCCCCCTTATCTGCGTTATGAATAGTAATAGTAGTGTTGGCAATCAATTCTTTGAGGGCTAATCTTTCACCAGTGGTTAAATTATCCTCTCTCATATTCAAATATCTTCCATGAGAACTGTCAATTTCTTTGTCAATCTCAAGATTAACAGCTTTAAAAAATACATCAATGGTATTACCAATCGTAAGCTGTGGCGTCCATTTAGATTTAACTCTAAATCCACTTCGAACAGAAACTGTGGGTAGATGAGGAAGAAAGCCAAGAGTGGAACTTACTGAAAGACTTAATCGCCCTGAAGAAGTCATATGTCTGATTTGACTGGTCGAAACACGTGTTGGCTGCATTGAATTGTATTACGGATTTGGATTGAAGTGCATATACTTTGGACATTAAAACATATCAAGAATTACACATCCAAGACTGATTATCGATTTTTTGAGTGCTCGGAAGACAAATGTAAAGATTGGGATTGGAACCGACTAACAAGCAGTGGGCTTCCGCACCCGTCCAATTATGATGCGTTCACCATGTAAGTGGCCAGAAACATGGCTTTTTCATTGTGGCTTGTGCTGCAGCCCGAAAAAGCCTACAGCGCTGGCTGCAATGGATAGAGGGATGTTTCATAACATCCATGCACAATATGCCAGGCATTATGTGGTTGCCTGGCACACGGGATATAGATTCTCTGGGGGACACCACAAGTGCCCCAAGGCCTCATAGCAGAGGCCCACGTGGAATGGGGCCCTGCTAGGGGCCCCCAAAGACCCTTTCTGACGGTCGGACCACCATAGAAAGGCTGTCGGAAAGGGACATCATATGATGGCATCCCACCTATTGTAGGGAATACGATCCGAACGATGGCCCAATAGGCTTCTCGAGCCCGTCGGAAGTGTTGGTCCCTCCAACCGATGTGATCCGACTGACCGCATCATAATGTGGCGGTGAGACCGCTCTGCTGAATGTCAGTCAGACCGCCCTCACCAGCCTGTTTGTGGTGGTCATATTTGTGCACCATTCATTGAAGATATTAAGTGTAAAACACAAGGAACAATACAAACAGCCAGAATGCGAGCAAATGCTGATACAGCACGTGTGTTGCCAGCTTTACATTTCACATAATTACATGTAATTTAACAGAAGTTTTGTAACAATGTGCATAATTATATGAAAATAAAAGAAGCAAATTTTAAAGCACCAAAATATTTTTGAAAAGCTGGTCACACTATTCAAACAAAAACACTACATAAAAAGCAAGAGCTTACGCAAGTATTCATTATTGAATTGTGCACAGCTTTACTTAACACAGAAGGATTTACACCCTACGTCATCAATTAGAAATTGCATGGCCATCTGCAATACAGTTACTCTGTCCCAAGGAATTTTTTATATTTCACTCAAAATGATTTTGAAGAGAATTGACTTTCCTACATGGAAATGCAAAAGCGAAGGACCATGAAAAAAGAAGTGAAATGTAGGGCCAGTTCAATCATTTAGATTTAAAAGTGATCCTTTTTCACATGGTATTAGTTTAAAAAATGCTTTCTGCTTCCCTTAAAATCATCTCAAATGACTTTCAATGGATGGTGGAAAGTTCATTTGTACCCTTCTCAAAGGTGTCTGTGGTCAAATTACGAAATATTGGAGTTCTGAAGCGGCAAACGGGATGGAAGTACTAGGAGGCAATTATCAAAACTGGTTGTTGGATATTCTTGGAAGAATCTGTCCTTGGCTATTTCAACACACTGACTGACTGACTGAATTATTTTTAGAGCGCTCCTATGCCGAGGCGTCTTGGCGCTAAGGGACAGAGGGGAGGCATCCAGATGGTTAAGGCATCGTGAAAAGCCATGTCTTCAGCGCACGTCTGAAACTGGCCCTGTTGTTTTCTAAGCGCAATGTGATGGGCAAGCTGTTCCACAGCCTGGGGGCCATGTGAGCGAAGGATTTACCGCCCCACCGGACTCTCCTAGTTTTGGGGAGATGCATCAAGTTTTGGCTGCAAGATCATAGCGAGCGGGTTGGAACGTAGCGGTGGAGTAGGTTAGCAAGCCCCACTGCAGCATTCCCTTGGAGTGCCCTATGGACAAGGCATAAGGCCTTGAATTGAATTCTGCGCCTGACAGGGAGCCAATGGAGTCCTTGTATGGCTTTGGAGGTGGGGTGTCTTTTCGGGAGGTTGAGTAAGACCCTCGCTGCAGTATTCTAAATGGACTGGAGCCTGGCCAGCTGTTTCTCACCTGCTCCCAGGTACAGGGCATTACAATAGTCCACCCTGGACATGATCAGTGCTCCCCCACGGTTTTACCTGAGAGAAAACAGTAGGTAGGGTAGGATTTTCCTGAGTATTTTCAGAGTATAGAAACAGGCAGAAGTGACCTGATTTATTTGTGCTGTAGCGGTTAGGTCCTGATCTATTATGAAGCCTAGGTTCCTGACCTTTTTGGCTGGCACGGGGCAGCTGCCGGTCTCTGGGGGCCACCATAAGTTGCTCCAGATGGAGGGTTTTTTGCCGAATTCGATCACTTCCGTTTTTTCGGTGTTAAGCTTTAGGAAGTGAGCGTTCATCCAATTCTGTACATCTGACAGACAGTTCCTAAAACTCGCAGCTGTAGCTTCCACTGATTGGGAGAGTGATGCCACTAATTGAGTGTCGTCGGCGTATGATACTAAGTGCAGGCCATGGTATTTAATTAAGGTGGCAAGGGGGGTGACGTACAAATTAAACAGAGTGGGTGATAGAGCCGACCCCTGGGGTATACCGCAAGGAAGATGGAACTCTGCTGATTGGAACCCGCCCCAGTGAATTTGGTGTGTGCGAGCATCTAAAAAGGACTCGAGGAGTGCTAAGGCGGTGTCTGTGATGCCAAGCGACCTCAAACGGTTAAGTAGGACCCCATGGTTGACAGTGTTGAATGCCGCTGTCAGATCCAGCAGGATCAGGGCGGCTCTTCCCCCAGCATCCATGGTCCTACGGATGTCTTCTGTAGCTACTATCAGCGCCGACTCGGTGGAGTGGATGGCCCTAAAGCCATGTTGTGTGGGATCTAGGAGATGGTTTTGGTCAAGGTGTTTAGTAAGCTCCAGGTTCATTGCTTTCTCCAGGATCTTGGCCGGAAAAGGGAGACAAGAGATCGGTCGATAGTGCTTGGCTACAGTGGGGTCTAGTGTGTCCTTTTTGAGAATGGGCCTGATGCATGCTTTCTTCCAACTCCTTGGAAAAGCAGCGGTACTAAGAACGGTATTTAGGAGCGGAGTGAGAACCGGGCCAATGGTTTCTAGGACTTGGTGTAGGATGTAAGGGGGACAGGGGTCCTCCGGTGATCCAGATTTAGGGGCCGATTAGGATGGCGGACGGACTTGCGTCCGTCCGCCACCCCAGAGGTGGAGGGACCGTCCGCAGGGGCAGCGGCGGTCCCTCCGTGCAAATTAGGATGTGACCGCCACCCTGGCGGTCACATCCTGTATGTTTTAACATTGCGGCGGGTGCTGCTTGAAGCAGCACCCGCCGCAATGTTAAAACTGCATGTGTTACATTTACATGCACGAAGCGGCAGGCACCGCGCGGTGCCTGCCGCTTTGTGCATGTAAATGTTGGGGGTACCATAGGTACCCCCCATGTGCACCCCCAACCCCCGACACCCTGGGGGCCCGCAACAGGCCCCCAAAAGCCAAAGTCCACATGCTTTTCCACGGCGGAAAAGCCGCAGCGGAAAAGCATGTGTTCGTGCAATTCCTAATTTGGCTGACGGTGTCTTGCAGACACCGTCACCAAATAGCCCTCCTCACACCGTGGATCAGCGGCGGACGGACCTGCCGTCCGCCGCTGGTCCAACCGCACTCCCACCGCCATCCTGATCTGGCGGTGAGTCTTCTATTTCACTGCGGCGGATAATCCGCATACTCCGGGCCGGCGGTGGCTTCCGCCGGCCCAGAGTATGCGGATTATCCGCAATCATAATGAGGCCCTAAGTCTGTGAGAGCAGAGTGACTACCTGAGTGTTACTTAGTGACGGGAATTGCGATAAATTAGCGGAGTGGGAAGCTGGGAGTGTAGTATGAGAAGTTGAAGTAATGGTAGTTGTGGAGTGCAGATCATCATAGACCGCCTTGACCTTTTGCTGGAAAAATTGTGCAATGTTCCACAAACTCCTGGTCAGGTGTAAAGATTGTGTCCCTATGACTTAATCACCTTCTTATTGGAAAAATAGGTTTCAAGCATGCATTTAAAGCCCATTATGATTACATGTCACATTGTATGAATTTCATGAAAGATTCTACTTAGAAAAAGTAGTGTCAGAGCGCCTATGCCCGAAGTATGGCTTTCATGGGCACCTAACTTTGTTTCTGTTATCTGTGTGGCAGGGAAAATTCAGGCAATATTTACTGGTTCCTGGACTGAGTTTTAGATGAAGCATGCCAAATCTTCAAGCTATGGTTCTCCCTGACAAATCATGATTGTTTTGGAGCCCATTTAAAAAAAACATTTTGAAATCGGACATTAATCCGTGTGCAGTACTTGGCGATGTTTTTCAGCAGGGGAACAGAGAAATGTGAGACCAAGTATACCAAGACATTTTATTCGCATAAGCATAATATAACGTTTATTTTGTAAAGCTCAGGTTCACTGCTTAGGTCATTGTGGTGCTGAATATGGATATTTTATTTAGAATTTGATATAACATCATAATAAATATATTTCAGTCTAGGCAACAATGTGCACAATAGCCTCATTAGGTTGGAGGTGATGGTACGGGTACCCGCTGAACGTTTTGTTGCAACTTTTTAAAGAAAATATACAAGCAGTGAGCATCAGAGGCCAAATACTTTCTCACCACATGCAAATGACTGTTTGCATATCTAATGACTTCTTGTAATGATTACAGCTTTAATCAAATTGTACTCTTTATCCCAAATATACTATCTGAACAGAAATCTATTTTTGTAAGTTTTTTTCACTGCAGCAGGATTTTCAAAATACTTTTGGCAATGGTCAAGTAGGAGCCTGGCCTTCAGGTGGTCAGGCTATTGTGTTGTTTCTTTACATTTCTGGAAAGACTGACCCCAAAGTGACACCCCAAAGTCTTGTGTTGTTAACAATGCAAGAAAGTGAAATATTATTTGGATGGCATGTGAGTCCTCATCAATTAATAATGTCACAATTCGGTACCTGATCGAGTTGGGTATAAATAATTTAAAATGAGCTCAACCCTCAGTGGCTATAGCACAGAGCTGACAGGCTCAACTTAGGAGAAGATTATTCATCAGTACCCAAAAATTTAAGAATTGAATCCGACCAAAAATTTGTCATCAGTGGCTATGGGTTCAGCTTCAGCGTTGGTCCATATCTCAACTAATTCTATTGAGAAAAAGGTCTGCAAAATGTTTCTAAGTGTCCAGTTTTGCAGATATTAGGTTTAGATAAATATTGTCTAACACCCCTCAAAGCTCCAAGGACTTGTGGTCTCCACTTTGGGATTAGGACTCACTTTCCTGGAAGCCACTAGCAGACTCCATGGCAAATTCAGTTGGAACTGGTCAGCTGGGCTCCTGTATAAAGTAATCTTCTTGCATCAGCGTTGTAGCTTAAAAGAAAGTCACCATCTTACCATTGAAGTCCATTTCTTTGTCCTGGATACAAGTGAGAGCAGTTTTTTCTTTCTCCTGAGTCCAAGTGAAGCCTCTCTTCTCATGATAAGGAGCAGGTAAAGTCTTTTTTCTTTCTTCCACAGGTTCAGATGTGTTCTGAATAAGGTATCCAGGGATGTCACATTCATGCCTGACAACAGCTTGTGGCTCATTGGAAATTCTCTTACCAATAGGGAAAAAGTCCCCTTGGACAACCCTCCCCAATTTGGAATGACTTCATGGGTGTTTGCCCCTAAGCAATCCCACAGTATACTGCTCTGCAACATTCCACATAACAGAACCTTTCTTCCCCTGGGCCGAGCTCTGGGCACACCCCAGAAGTGTTTCTAGGAAAATGAGAAACATCCTCTGCAAGCCAATTTTGTAACAGGTTTTTCCCCTGATGGGATTAGTGCCACCCTCACTATCTGGGCAATGGAAAGAACTTGCTATAATGAAAATGTGGCTTTAAGCATTGTTCATGCAATGGCTCATGCAAACATTCTTACTTTTAAATACGATGCACCCTGTTTTAGAGTGGCAAGGTCTCCTTTAGGGGTGATGTACTACTAGGCCACTTAAAAGAGGGATTTTAACAGGCAGAAATTACAGCTTTAACAGTGCCCAGCTATGCTGTGTGCTCACAGTAAACAAAAACAGACTACAGGAGGTAGCCCATATACCCTAAGGAGACTAGGGCAAACATCTGTAACATACAACAATTTCTCGAAAAGGTGTCAATAGGAGGTTAATTATAAATAACACAATTAATTGCTAGGAGGGAGGGGGAGGAAGGGGAGAAATCAGGGAGACAAGATTCTTTGCAAATCAAATGTTATTGATGATTTTACATATTTGACATACTAACCCGTTGCGTGCTGCCTTCATAGTGCTGCGCACGTCCAACGGTCGACGCGGCCCTGCCCGCGCAAGGAAACGCCCGCACTGCGGTGGAATTACCACCGCGGTTAACGGGTTAAACTTCATAGGGAGCACTACATTACATTGAATGACATGTAACCTATTGGATACTCTGCACAAGTGCTTGTGAAGGATTGTGACGGCACAAGTGGCACGTGAAGTGGTATGTACAGGGATCGTGAAGAGTGCAATGAAGAACAAGTGAGAATTAAAATTTGACAGAGTAAGGAAACCAAACAGTAAATGATAATTAATACAAAAATCATCACATGGTGTAACCTTTAGGGAGCCGCAGAGAGATCCGCTGTATAAGTCAGCTGTGTTTCGGCCTGTAGGGGGGATAGGCCATCATC
Source organism: Lissotriton helveticus (assembly GCF_964261635.1). Classification (NCBI taxonomy): domain Eukaryota; kingdom Metazoa; phylum Chordata; class Amphibia; order Caudata; family Salamandridae; genus Lissotriton; species Lissotriton helveticus. The sequence continues at coordinate 533,160,681 of NC_136065.1, forward strand.
AGGACCAGGTTACGATAATTTAAATGGCAGTGGCAAGGGGACGGACTGTCAGGAAGCGCCGGATCCTAGGCAGTTGAGACTTTGCCAAGGTGAAGTTGTGAGGGACGGAGTGGAGTCCAAAGTGATTGAGGAGGGCGCTCAGGGTGTATTTTTATAACCACAGTATCAAATTGCAGTATGTTCTATATTTGAACTACATATAAACCACATAATATATACCTTTTCATCTAGGTTCAGTTAGCCATGCTAATTTGGCCTGTCTTCTATGTTGATGCTACCAACAGATTCTCTCTTCTTTTTTTTCGGTCGTGGGAATTCAAGGGTCAAAAAGGCACTCCATTTATTCAAAGCATCACCGGTGTAAACATGTTATTCAGCAGGGTGGCCATTTGTTAGTACGCAGCGTATATTATAGTATTTCTATACTTTAAGTGTGGAATAGTTTTTTTTAGAAGTATGTCAAGCTTTGATCTGTATGCTAGGATTATATACTGAGCTTTATTTAAGTTGAGAACTCTTTAAGACATGCACAAAAGAGGCTGGTCGCATAAATCCAGGCACCTCCTTTACTGCATTCTTTCTCTGCAACGTGAAGATGCTTCAAAAACAGTCATGGCAAAGTCAACAGGTCTGATTTTAAGATGCATGCACAAACATGAACAAATGTGCGTATGTGCATACTTGTGAGATAAACTCATCACAGCCTGACTTTTTTGGCTTTGGCATGCCTATTTTGGACATTCGTTTTCTAAGAATCATGGTGCCTCTATCTAGACAGTCAATACACTAATATACTTAGCTGTATGTATACAAAACATGCAGTAAATCTTAGGGTATTACATGAGGATGTACAAGTTTTCTTCCATTTTATAAAATGTGGAAAATAGCCCTCTCTAAAGGGTCACCCACAAATATGTTGCCTTCCTCCTCCTAGTTTTTGATGGCTAAAAGGCTGTGTGCACTTTACTACTGCTGGCTAGTGTTAAAGTACTTGTGCTCTCTCCCCTAAATATGGTATTATTGCCTTAACCCCAATTGGCATATTTAATTTACTTTTAAATTCCTAGTCAATTGCACAACACATGCCTAGGACCTGTAAATTAAATGCTGCTAGTGGGCCTGCAGCACTCATTGTGCCAACCAACTTGAGTAGCCCTCCAACCACAGTTCAGGCCTGCCATTGCAGAGCCTTTATGTGCAGTTTTACACTGACACTTTGACCTTGTAAGATAAAGCTATTGCAAGGCATAAACCTACCCTTTATACACACATAAATTGAACCTAAGGTAAACCCTGTCTAACTCACAGGGAATAAGGTCATATTTTTAAAAGGCAGGACATGTAGTTTAAGTTTTTCATGTCTTGGTAGTGAAAACCCCCAAATGTGTTTGTCACTACTGCCCAGCCTATCTTTCCCATAGGATAACATTGGGATTACCTTATTACATTTTATAAGTGGAATTTCCAATTGGGACGAGATTGGACCCCAAGTTTAAAATCAAAACGTATGGTGACGTTAGATTTTAAATTACAGTTTGGCAAATACCACTTTTAGAAATTTGGCAGTTACTTACTTTAGCTATTTGGTGCCTGCTGTCTGTCACTTATCAGTCTGGGTTGGGTGACAGCTGGGTTTTGTGTGATCCCTGTACACAGCCACACACAAAGGGAGCTTAGGTGTGTCTTGATGGGCCATCCTGGGAGATGGGAGGGAGGAGCTGAGCAAAGCCTCACAATTAAACCTGAATAGCTTATGTCCTGTCCACACACATAGGGCTGCATACCCACTGTAGTGAGTCTGATAGCAGGGCAGGAAGGTTGGACCTCTGTGCACTTCAAATCTTTCTTTGAGGTCTCCACAACTTTATTGGCACACAAGGGTAAAAGTACGGGACCTCTGACAGCATGACTTTAGTACATTTATGGACCTGTGAAGACAGCCAGGAAGAAAAACTGCTGTGCTGTTGAAAGTACTGCCACTCTGCCGGACTCTTGTCTTGCTGAGCTACCCTACTATTCTCCTGCCTGGGTGGGAAGGACTGGACCTGCATCACTTGAACCCAGAGTGACTCCAAGAGCTTGCTGGATTGCCTCCTGTTCTAAGTCGCAGGGACATCAAAGTCTTCAATTCATCCTGCTACAGCACCTGGGATTTGCTTGCTGTAAGCCTTGCAGTGCCAAGTGGTGCCAACCCAGTCCTGGGCCCTTGAAAGTGACTATCAAAAGCTGCTACAACCGGAGCCCCTGCATCCGCTTCGAAACGGGCACATCTTCACCTCTGCAAGAGTCAGAAGCAGCACATCCTTATCGTTGCAGAGATCAGACCAGGCAGATCGTCTGCACACCCAGTGTAACACCTTTGTAATTGACACATCGGCTATGGCGAGAGCAGCAGCAGAGCATAGCATTCGCAACCAGTGTGTTACACTCAGAACTGACACATTACCGAAGTTGCACGGAGAAAAATGATGCATCTTGTCCACTGTGTGTCTCGACACCTATGCATCACTTCATCTGCACCTTGCATCTTCGCCGACGATGACACATCTCGGATCAAGGTACTTTGGTTCAGTAGGCCCAAGTGGGTCCCTTTATCCGGCATGTGCTCCATTGCAATCAGTGTGGACTTTTGACTTTGCCCTGGTCCAGTGCAACCAGATAACCCATTTAAGCAAATTTGCGTCTCTGCGCTATTTTCCTTATAAAAAATAAGTTTTATGCATCTAACCTGGTGGCGAGTCTTTCTGTGGTGTTTTCACTGTGTTACTGTTTAAAGTATTGCATATATACTTTACCCATTTCCTCTTAACGTAGGCCTGACTGCTCTACTCCAAGCTACCAGAAAACAAGCACAGGTTTATTTATGTAGTGTATATGACTTCCCTCACTAGGATTGTGGTTCCTGCTTGGACAGGGTTCATACCTCTGCCAACCAGAAACCCAATTTCTAACAGTACACCAAAAGTTTAATTTTTTCGTTTTCAACTTTTCTTCTACTCTTACTGTTTTTGTGTGATCTTAATCTTTCTAGTTTTCACGGTTGGTATTGATACGCTGTAGAGCATACTGCCATGTTACAGAGAATGCATTTAACAAAAGCCCATGTGTAAATAGTTGCAGGAGAATCGAAAGGAAATGTTATAGGCAACGGAAACTCAGTGACAAAAATATGCAGAGGATTGGTAATTGGAATTGCTTCTATGTCTATTTGTCAGATTAACATAACCCGTGATATGTTTCATATGCATGTTCAGATGTGCAACGTGCCATATTATTATATAAGCTCAGCTTTGAGTGAGGCTGGTTCACAGCTTCGTTTAATATGTTTCCATAGGTGCCTTTCCACAGAGTATTGGAATCACCTAAGGCCATTCCTGGCAAAGCAGGTAGTTGAAGAGCCAGCGCACTAACCAGGAGGTTAGACTCTTTTGGGGCTCTGCCCGCGCAATATAGCAGGGTGTTTGCAGAGTTCACGGGGACCCTCAGTCGCCACAATTCGTCGATTACTCCAAGAGAATAGCTTGTATGGATAATGCATAATAGCTTGTGCAAAATAAGCCTGGCAATCGCACACTTTCCTGCATGCATATGGGAAAATACCTATGCACATTTCAGTATTTCAAAAGTGGCCTGAAAACATTTTTTATCATAATATTATAGCACACATTCAGAAAGACTGAGGGGCATATTACCAAGGCAGGCGAAATGAAATTATCGCCGCCTTTCCGGCGGTTTTCAGCCGCAAAGCAGCGATAATTTCATCGTCCTATTAGCAAGCTGTCGCTAACATCAGTTAGCGACAGATTTTTTTTTTTGAAAGGAAAAACCATTTAAAGTAAAGATCAAAAATAACAAATACACAGAAATGTAAAATATTCTCATCTTTTACAGATCATGAAAACGTGATTCAGATTTCAATCAATAACATGCTTCTTAAAAGTTAGGTGCTTGTGTTAAATTATAATACCTCGAGCATGCCAATTTCGAGCACCTCACAGGCCTAAACCAAGTTTCACCTATATATTTAGGAAAACAATTGTATTACTATAATGTATTATTAAGTCTTATATAGCGCTCAGCTACCCACACAGGGTTTCCCGGCGCTTTAGCGACGGGTAGAGCCTAACCAGGCCATGCTGACTCAAACATCCAGGTCTTCAGCTGTTTTCGAACGTGGCCAGTAAGGTGCAACTTCTCAGGGGGTCCGGTAGGGCATTCCATGTCTTAGGGCCCTGATATCCGAAAGACTAGCCTCCCATGCACATCCGTTTGACTCTGGGAACAGTGTTAAAGCATTCTTAACAGTTCTAATCTTAGCCCAATAAATTTAGTTTAATTTATTTGTTTATGTAGCTCCAATACAAGGGCAAAGCAAACAATAGATGTTCCATTGTTTCCTGCTGATCCTCAAGCTATGGACATTCAGTGAAGTATTGTATCCATTTCCTTACCATTTTCAATTGCTAAAGAATAAGGTATACCAACAAATGTACTCAAGGATTATTGTCCAGAAAATTTGTATTTTTCAAGCACAATTGTCTATTTTGTGCCCAGAAACGTGTTATCCTTCCAAAAAGTTTTATTTTTTAACTTTTTTTTGTAAAATGTATTTTTATTCAAAGTTTTGCAGGAAAGGGTAAGGGAGGAAGGTGAAAGAAAGAAGAAAGAAATCATACAGGCGACAATTCCGCCAAACATCCCTCACAGGGGAAGCCACAATAAGCATTCGGGGACATATGTGGGAAGTTGCCAGGTGAGGTGGCAAGCATGATAACAGAGTTCAGATGTAAGTCCAAGGCATGCTTGTGAGTTCTTAGGCATAAATCCATACGTGGCCCGGTGGCTGGCAGAAGGAGGGTGCAGCAAATGACACATAAGCTCAACATCCCCTTAGGGCTAAGTAGCGTGGCAACAATTAACAAACCCCGTTCCCAACTAGTTCCCCCCACCCCCACCCCCCCCGGTGGTGGCAACACAAACACTCTCGCGTCGTACAGAGCTTCATAAGCATGCAATCCGATTAAACGTGGAATAGGTGGAGCGCACGGAGCGTAGGCGGGCACACCGCAGACGGCAGGCCACTCGACAAGAATGGGACCAGAGGACCCCACCGGAACAGAAAGTTTTTAAAATTGCCCAGGAAGATGTCCGCCATTCTCTCCATGCTCAGTAAGCCCCAAAGTCTCGCATGCCACAATGATATGGCCGGGGCATGTGGTTTCTTCCATGCTGCTGCCAACGTGAGCTTAGCTGCCCTCAAGCAAAGCCACAAAATGCGCTTATCCGCTTTAGTTTGATGCTCCAACATCGGGTCTCGGAGACCCAACAGGACATGAGCCATGGAGTCCGAGATCGGATACCCCAAGACATCCTTGATGTGGGAAAGAATTTCAGCCCAGAATGACCGGGCAGTCCCACCAGATGTGGTGGAAGTCCCCCAATAAGGCCACAACCCCTCCAGCACCTATCTGAAGAAGCTGGGAATATACGGTGGAGCTTGGACGGGCAAAGATACCAATCGTGCATGGTCTTCAAGTGGGCTTCCCTAAGGTTCACCGAGTGATTGTGAGTCATGATGTCACTCCAGAGATGCTTCCATTCATCGTCAGAGACGTCCCGGCCCAGAAGGACCTCCCATTGTTCCATATAGCGGGGGCGCGGGGAGACTGCAGTGGCCAGTAGCAGCCCGTACAAGAAGGAGATCGTCCCCCGCATAGTGGAGGTGCGGAGAAGAAAGGACTCGAAAGGGGAAAGCGGTCGGGTAGCGGCCTCACTTACCCCCGCTGATGTAGCCCAGTGGAGAAGTTGGGTGTGGCGAAAGCGCTCAGTGACCGGAATCCCATAGTCACGCATGCAGTTGTGAAACGTGAGTGGGACCACCCCGTGGAACAAATGCGTAAGCGCCCTACAGCCTCCCTCCCGCCACAGCCTGAAAGGTCCCTCCTGCAATGCCGGTGGAAAGGCCGGGTTGAAGTGAATTGGGGTGAAGGGAGACGGAAACGTGGTCCAGCGGTCGTCGCCCGTGACTGTGTCCCATACCTTCAGAACTGTGCTAGTAGGAGTGCTAATATAGGCATTTTTAGGCCGGTCTGCTCTGGGTTTCCAGATCAAGTCCCAAACCGACCTCCCAGCCACGCTCCTATCCATATGCAGCCAGTGTTTCTCTGAGAGCTGCTGGGACCATTCCACTATCACACGTAATTGCGCAGCCTTATAATACAGGAGCATGTCAGGGAACCCTGCTCCACCCTCCTTCCTCGGCCGTCACAGCGTCGTAAAGGGGATACGAGCCCGTCCACCCTGCCAGACATATTTCAGCATCAAAGTTCTTAAGCGCCGAAAGAAGTCCATGTCTATAGGAATAGGGAGGGCCTGGAAGAGATAAAGGAACTTAGGCAGGAGGACCATTTTAAGGGCATGGATCCTGCCGAGCCATGAGAGGAATTTCGGTTTCCACCGGTCCAGGTCTGCCCGTATCGCAGCCAGCATTGGGGGGAAGTTAGCCGCGAATAAGGACCCAATAGTAGGTGTCAGACGGACTCCCAGGTATAATAAAGAGGCAGATGCCCACGGTAAAGCCGTGAGTAAGCGCACTCGCCCCACTTCCGCTGGGGGGAGAGTTAGGTTCAGTATGTATGACTTGTCAAAGTTGACCTTGAACCCCGCCACTGCCTCAAATTGGGAGAGCACCTCGCGGACGTGCGGCAAGGAGTGAGCCGGGTCCCCCAATGACAATAGCACATCGTCCGCAAAAAGGGATATTTTATGCTGTTCCCCCATAAAAGGAAGGCCCTTGATCTGCTCCCTCTCCCGTATTGCCAGTGCCAGGGGCTCGATACTCAAAGCAAAGAGGAGGGGGGAGAGGGGGCATCCCTGCCTCGTACCCCGGGAGTGAGGGAAGCAAGCAGACCGGTGTCCGTTAATCAGCACCCTCGAAGTAGGGCTGTTATAGTTCGCACGGATCATCATGAGGAACTGGCGCGAAAAGCCAAAGGCGGTTAGGGTGCGAAACAGGAAACCCCAATCGACACGGTCGAACGCCTTTTCCGCATCCAGTCCCACTAGTATCGCCAGAATGTGGAATCTGGTGGCCTTCTCTATCAAGTGCAGCACCCGCCGCAAGTTGTCATGCGTTTGCCGCCCCTTAATGAATACGGACTGGTCCGGATGTATAATGGCCGGCATCAGATCCTGTAACCGGCGGGCAATGATAGAGGAATACAATTTAGCGTCCACATTCAGGAGGGCTATCGGGCGGTACGACGCGCATCTGGAGGGGTCCTTCCCCTGCTTGGGGATCACGGTGATCATGGCCTCGGCCATAGTTCCAGAGGTTTCCCCAGTGGTCGCCATTTCGTTGAAGAGGGAGACCAGGCAGTCAGCCAATTCAACCGCAAACGTTTGGTAGAAATAAGCAGTATAGCCGTCCGGGCCAGGAGCCTTATTAGGCTTCAGGGCCTTAATCGCCTCTAGTACCTCTGCTCTGGAGAAGGGGGCCATCAGCTGTTCGTTCCACTCTCTAGAGACCTGCGGAATGGGGAGGCCAGTTAGAAATGCGTCCTGCGCACTCTGATCTAGGGGATCCCCCTTATACAGTGCCGCATAAAATCGGCCAAAGATGTCCGCCTTGTCCTCATCTCGATGTCGCACGGATCCCCCCGAGTCCTGAATCCCCCCTATATATTCTTTCTCCCTTTTTTCACGGAGTTGACGGGCCAAATGTCGTCCCACCTTGTTCCCCTGCGAGTATGATACTCGTCGCAGTCTCAGGAGGGTGAGCTCAGCACGATTGGGGTAATGGGCCTTCAACTTCCCCCTGACAGCCGTCAGTGGTCGGAGCGTCGCTCGAGAGGGGTTCAGCTTGTGCTCCCATACTAGGCCGTCGAGCTCTGCTTCCAATTTTTCCTGGTCCTCCCTCCTCAACCGATTAAGGGCCGCATTGAGGGCTATGCAGGTGCCCCTCAAGGAGGCCTTGCAGGCGTCCCAGGTGTTGAACACAGACATGTCTGAGGTCGGGTTGAGAGTCATGAACTCCCTGACAGCCTTTCTGAGTTCCCTACAGGAGGTATCATCCGGAACTAGTGCTGCCGGGAAGTACCACTTCCGAAAGCCATCCCCCCTCACCGACCACTGTAGCATGAGTACCAATAAGCTATGATCTGAGACATAGAGCGGAAAGAACTTGGAATCGCGGACATCTCCCCTGAGTGCCTGGCTTAAAAAAATATGATCTATGCGGGAGTAGGAGTAGTGCACGTGGGAGAAGAATGTATAGTCTCGGGTCTGAGCGTGTACGGTGCGCCAGCCATCTATCAGCCCCAGTTCCCCCACCCGCTCTTTCGTTGCAGTGGAGAATACGCCAGAGTCCGTCCTCTGTGCACGGGAGCTGTCTAAGGTCTTGTCCCACACCATATTTAAATCACCCATGGCAAACAGATGTCCCTCCACAAAGCTTCCCACCTTATCCAACAAGCCCTGAAGAAAGCTATTCTGTTGGGCATTGGGGACATACACCAAAACAAATGTACACAAACGGCCATATAGCAACCCTTTGACCATCAACCATCTGCCCTCCTTATCACAACTCACTCCCAAAGGCTGGAATTGGAGGGACGCCCGGAAAAGAAGAGCCACCCCCCTGTGCTTGGTAGAGGCAGAAGATCTATAGATGAGGGGAAATTGCCTGTGTCGGAGCCGGAGCTCATCCTTGCGTGCTAGGTGGGTCTCCTGGAGACCCACCACATCTAGATGATGGTCTAACAAATATTTCCACAACTTTTGGCGTTTCTGTGGAGAGTTGAGACCCTTCACGTTCCATGTGCCAATGCTAAGAGGCATGAGGAAACTTCAGACTCCACCGCTTCATAGCCGCTAAGGCAATACATCTCCACCCCTCCCAAACCACATATGTCCAATCTCCCCCTCCCTCAATAGGCCCCCCCAGATCACACCGGATCAGACCCTCCCCCTCCCGTCGACCGTCCCCACTCCCAGCCCCATGCACCCAACCTCCCCGGGCCCAGGTCAAATATGGGAAGGATTCTATCAGATTACCACACCTTAGAGCACAATGCGCAGAGAAAACTTCATTCAAGAGCCAGCAAGTTGTATCCCCCATAAGGGTAGTACCTACAACAAGCATCCAGCATTCACCACCACCACACAACCCACCCCAACACCCGCCCCAACAGTACCTCCCCTCAACCCCCCTCTCAAGCCCACCCCCCCTCCAACCCAACACACCAAGAACCTAAAGAACAAAACAAAACAGTCCTGGAGTAGACAAACCCTGAGAGTAATAGTCCACAGGACATCCCAGGGGGCGGGGTCGGGAGCCCAACATAGGATCTCCCAAGGTCAAGGACCGGGGTGTCTTCTCAGAAAGTACAAACATACCCTCGGTACCTGAGTTCACGTGCACCTCCGGCACCATAGGGCCAGCTGCCCGAAGATCAGGCTGCCCCGGAGCTCTGCTGGGAATACATCAGCGTCACTGAAGCCACGGACGCCACTGCGCTCCCTCTCTCCTGTCGGCTAGTCGTACGATCAGGCCGTCGGCGACTCGCCTCTGAGCCCACTCTGTGCCATGATGAGGATCGTCGCCGCCTCCGCGATGACGGGCTGCCAGGTTCAGGTGCAGGAGTCGCGTCGTCGATACCCAGAAGCTCCTTCGCCTCCTGGAGAGACCGAATCTGCGCCAGCCTATTTTGCCACCGAAAGACGATGCGAAAGGGGTGACCCCACGAGTAGGAGATGTTTTGCTCTCGCAAGTAGGCGGTCACCGGTCGGAACTCACGCCTCTTCTGGAGTGTCGAGGCAGCCAGGTCCTGATAAAGTTGAGGACGATGTTCACGGATTTGCAAGGAAGGAATGTCCCGTGCCTTTCTCAGGATTCGCTCCTTTAGCTGGAAGTCATGCACACATACTAGTATGTCTGGGGGAGGACCACCATTACGCCTGGGCAACCCCACCCTGTGGACCCTATCCATCCGGATTTCTTGCAGGTCCTCTTCGTCCAGTATTTGTAGGAAGAGCGCCTGCACATAGCCTCGGAGGTCCTCCGCTTCGCCGTCCCACGGCACCGCTCGTATTCGGATGTTGTTCCTGCGGGAGCGGTTCTCCAGATCCTCCGCGTGGGCCTGTAGGTCTATGTTCTGCTCCATAAGCCGGAGCACGTCCTGCTGCAGTTGATGGACATCGCTGGCCATGCTCAGGTCGTGATCTTCCAATGTAGCCACGCGTTCTCCGATACCGTCGACGTCCCTCCGCACCTCGCGAAGATCCGATGCAAGTTGAGTGCGGAGTTCAGAGATATCTTCCTTTATAGAGGCGAAGAGTTCCGCCATGAAAGCCTTGGTGGCCGGGGCCTCATCATCTTTCCTCCCGGGCGAGGCACTAGGGCCAGGCGACGCCGGCGGCTGGGAGCCTTTGGACATTCCCTCCTTACCAGGCTTCCCTTTGCACTGCGAGGAGGCCCTCACTGCCGCTCCACTCCGTCCGGGGGGGGAAGGCGGGAATCACCGTGCAAGAAAGCGGAGCACCGTCGGTCCAACTGCAGCCAGTCGCAGGTGGGGACGCTACACCAGTGTCCACAAGTAACCCAATGAGCCTGCAATGGGCGAGGAAGATCCAGGCGCTATATGTTGTCAGCACTCTGTGGCACCAGCACACAGACGGGCCGCGCCGAGGCAGGGGGCTGCGTGGTGGCCCACAAGTCTCCGCCCCATTCGAGGCCAGGAGCTCAGGCTAAGCTTCAACAGGGTCTGGGACTCGATCGAGCTGCCCCACGTTCTCCTCCTGCTGGACACCGCAGCCAGACACTGATCAGTTCCCTTATGCGTAGTGCCTCAGCGCTCAAGTCCAGTCTCCTCTCTCTGCTGGTGGGGGTCAAGGCTTGCCTCCAGAGGCCGATTGAGTCCGGGCCGCTCAGCACGCGGTGCGGGGAGTCCCTGGGAGGCCCTCCTCGGCCCCAGCTGGTCCACCTCTGCGCTGGTCCCGGCAGCCCTCCACGTGGTCTGGGGGATCGCAGTGGATGCTCGTGGCTCCAGGCGCACCACTCCGACGTGTCCCGCGGGGTCCTTGGTCAGGCAGTGCCACTGTCACGCTGGCGGTGCAGGGAGCCCAGTCTCACGACCACTTGTGGGCCACGCTCCAACCTTCTTGCAGCACCCGGGGCGTCGGCCCGGGCAGATTGCGAGTCCGGGCGCCGAAGCTTCCCCCACTGCGGGCCGCGCCTCCCTTACGCCTCCAAGGCTCACCAATCAGGCCCAGGTGGGGCTCCGCCGCTCCGCTCCAGCCAATGCTCCTAGCGCGATCTCCAGCGGTCCGGCCCCCCGTCCGCAGCCAGGCCGCAATCCCCGGACTTGCGTAGACTACAGGTCGGGCCGGGAGGCGCTGTCACTCCGCCGCCAAGGCCCCGCCTCCGCACCGATGCCGGCGGCCTCCGCTGCAATGGGCGGATGGGCGCCGCCGAAGGGGCACTCCGCCGTCCGCCGGTCCGGTCAGCTCACCTCAGGGCCCGCCGCGGCCCACAGCCTCCACAGCGCGGCCGGAGCGCCCCGCAGTCGCTCAATTGCGCCGACCGGCCTCTCCGCTCGGCCGCACCAGTTTCGACAGCGTTTGCAGGCCGTTCTCCCCCTCGCTCGGTGCCAGTCGTCGGTCACGATCCCCAGGGGACTTGGGGCCGCCTAGAGACCCATACAGGAGACCGGGGGTAAGTGCTAATCAAGGCTTTGAGAGGCCCGGCGCCGGAGGGACTGAAAAGACGTCTTACTCCGCCGCCATCTTGGTCACGCCCCCTAGCGACAGATTTTAGGTAATAGCGAGCGGTTTGGGGCCCGCTTTGCGTGTCAGCGATATTCATCGCTAATGACATGCAAAGTGGGCGTACCCAACCTGTTAGCGCCTGAAAGCAGTCGCTAACATCGCTATCGCCTATTAGCAAGGCAGGCGTAGCGATAAAAAAATTCCGTTAAGCGCGAATATCGCTGAAAACTAACGCCTGCTCAGACCAGTTCTTAACCTGTATAGCCAATGGGAGGGGGATATTCAGGTTAAGACCCTATTGGCGTTAATGCCTGAATATCGCTGGATTCCCAGCGATATTCACGCATTTAGCCGCTGTCGCCGGATATTTTATCGCATTTGAGATAAACGGTGCTAATAGAACGTTATCTCTCCGATAAAATCTGGCGATGCTTGGCGATAAAAAAATGTCGTTAAGCTTTTTTAGTAGTTGATAATATGCCCCTGAATTATGTCCCCATATCGGAATCCATACATTAATTGAATCCTCCAACAATCGCTTGTTGTACCAGTTCTTTTACATGAAGACATTTCATATTTCAGTTGCTTTAACATTTCCATCACGTCCTGATTCCCACTACAGTCTTTTCCCTTGGCAATCCTGTTAATACTGTCAACTTCTCACACAAAAATAAAATGTGTATTATTGCTAAAGTCGCCTCTCCGCAGAACTTCACACTCTTTGCTTTAATGGGACTCCCAGAGCTGACGCCCTCTATTACCCACACTTTAATTCTTTACATTTGAATTTCATATTCTTGCATCCAGCTGCGCTGCTGTCTTAAATACTCTACTGAGGCACAATGCTGCATAACAGGATTTTCATTTCAAGACCTCGGGTTCACATTTCTTTTTACCATTTAACAAAAGCATTGTTACACGTTTTTTTCTTACCGTTAGATTCATTCAGATTTGTTTCACGACAATATTTCCAATATTCCCATAGACTTTAACAGTTCACCAGCAAGTGTTATGCTCATTAAGTTCCCAATACCACAGTGAATTCCAAGAATTGCTATTAATGATCCAGTGTGTGCATGATTACAATCGGAGATGTTTACAAGTATATGGTGCAGCCCTGCGTTTCCCCCTGCGCTGGTGCTTAATTAAGCTGCCTAGCGTGAACGCACACACCCTTGCACCAAAGTGCAAGGGCTTGCACCATAGTGCAAGGGCTTGCACCATAGTGCAAGAGTGTCTGCGTTCAGGGGAAGATTCTTTATGTAGAGGACGTCCCACTTCCTGCACATAAATATTCTTTAAATGCTGCTTTGTAACTTCTATTTGTGCTGCTTAATGTAGCACACACTGAAGTTGCAAAATAGCATTTTTTGTAAATGATTGTTTATGTGCAGGAAGGCGGACTTTCCTGTACATAAACAATCATTGTCCTTTTGCTGTTTTCATGTGTGCTGCATAATGCAGCACACTTGAAAACAGCAAAAACAAGGAGAAATGAAGCATTTCTCCTCATTGCGCCAGGGTAAGACCTTTCCCTGGTCTTAATTCTGGCTCTGCCTCCTATTTACGCCTCCCTTGTAAACAGGGGGCAACATGAGAATCAATGCGTGTTGCAGTGGAAAGCCAACAGCAACACCCATTGCCCTCCCCTTTCACGCTAAGCATAGTGTGAAAGGGGGCCCTATTTATAAGGCGGCCTTGTAAATAGGGCAAAGTCCCTATCGCCACAGGAACAAACAATAAAATGATGTTCCCGTGGTGATAGGGGCTTGTCAATATGCCCCTCAATTTTCCCTCTCCAGAGTTGGATTACCATCAGTGGAGCCTCTGCTGGCTTTACTAGCAGTAACCATTATGAACAATCTGTCCAAATCAGTAAAGCGGGCTCAAGGTAATGCTCTTCTTGTCCCACTGAGGGAGTGATTACTTATACTTGTTTTTGCCTTCCTAGAGTTGCAATGGCAGAAATGGGCCAAGAAAATGTTAAATAACCCGCATGCATCAGGACCATATCAGGGCCGGACTGGGAACAGAAACCGGCCCTGGCCCTGAGGTGAGGGGGAGTGTGGCTGAGTAGTTTGCAAGGACCGGTTTCTGCCGATTTTGTTACAGGGGCCGGTATTGCCGATCCCCGGTAATAAAAACGCCCCCCCCAGGGTCCCAAAACTGGGCCCCCACCCCAAGCAGCCTACCGTGAAAACGCCTGGTGCCCGCTATGGGGAGTCCGGCCCGGGACCATATACTTTTTGTTTAGTAAAACAAGCTCCCGCTTTAGCACTTTAAATAGGGCTGCAGCACAGTAAGCTTTATTTTCGTGAAGAAAACTGCAACTGAAAGAAAAGCAAATGTGACGGTCTGAATAAAACAGGTGGTCATCAGCCAAGGTGGAGGATGTCATGTACTCTGCCCACAGGGGTAAATAAGACTGTTGGTTCTTATGTTATTTTTGATATAGGTCTAAATGTCTCAGTAAAGAAATCTTTCTCTAACAGTGTCCCTCCAAATACTTTCTTCTTCCATTTGACAAATAAAACACCTGAGTAAGCCATTCTATTCCATTTGATATTTTCTTGGCCTTGCAAGTAAGTCAGCAATAAAAGAAAGGATTAACTAAAGCCTCCATAATTCTTATTATTGTGATTTTGAGCCACAGTTACTATTGTCCCCTCTGTTGAATTGCCCTGTTTCATCAAGAAAATGAAGTGTAATTTTCTGTCTCTTCATAATGGTCAACTGTTCCTAGTATTGTACTACACAATGTCTGTCATCCCGAAAGCACTAGGATATAAATAGTAGCAGTATATTTGTTTGCCAATGCTCGACAAAGATGGAAAGAAGTAGCTGCAAATCACACATAAAACAAAACAAATCATGGAAAACTATTTGAAGTTGAAATATAGAAGTCTAGTTCTGTTATCTTTCTCGTACCAAATGCCATGACTGTGTCCTTACATAGATTTATTACCAACTTGTTAGTTGCAATATAGATTCCAGCAGCCTTCAAGGAGTGTGCAATGTGTTTATAAAAGTACAGAGATATGATTAGACCACAATCATAGAGGGAGCATTTAGGACAAATTCATAATTTTAGTTATAGGAGCATGATGTCTTCCAAGACTTCAACATTGCCAGGCTTTTGCTTAGTGTAATTTCCTTTTATCATTAATATCATTACAATGCCACAGTGCTTCATTTGTAAAAAAAAATAATAAGTGCCAGGCCTCTCCAGCATGCAAAACCCATTGTCACTGGTAGTGCTGCTAATTACAGTACCATGATAACTACTAACCATCATACTCCTACAAGTGTGACCATTTAGACTGTTCGAGGCCCCCACAGCTCAAAGAATGGCGTGGGAGCAGGTATTAGTTGTTTTTAATGTATATTTCATCAATAAACAACTGTTGTTTTGCTTATCTTTAAATTACACAACAGCGCCACTTTGTGGCAGCTGTGATTAGCGCTGGTGTTGGTAATTAAAGTGCGGGTGCCGAGCGCCATAAACAACCAGCTCAAATTAAGCACTATAATGCCTGCCTAGGCTAGCTACTGTGAGACTTGAAGCAGACAATCTTTTGGGAACAGTAATAATGGATGTATGAGTGTGAAATGCATTTAGCAGGAACTTTCTTGCCAGTTTACAGAAGACAAATACATGTCTGTTTTCGATCGGCAAATGTAGTTATTTGTAGACCTTGCCTTGGTCTTTACTCATCAACGAAGGCTGACTATCAAGATCTTGCATGAAAATGTCTGCCATTTTTGAGCACATCCCAATTCTGTGAAGTCCACATATTATCCATAACTGTTGCAGGAGCTACATGTATTTTGTGTAGAACAATGATGAAACTTTTTTCACATTACGTACTTGTTAAGATGGCTTCCGATACATGCAAGTGGAGTCGGTTGAAGTAGAAATACTCTTTAATAGCTGATATGCAGAACAGGTGAGAAGGCTGGTGGGCTCCCACTACCTCAGCCTCCACCCAGGGAATGCAGGGAAGTGGAACATGATCCGACCAGCCTTCCACATTCTAGTTACATAACACATTCTACATTCCTACCTTTATCATGAATACCAACACAACAGTATTCTATGAGTCAACATGAGCAGAGTTTGCTGGGAGTTGTTAGACCTGGCAGCCTTTTTGCCTCTACCCTCTAAATTTTTGTTGTAATGCGTGTTTGCTGGTTTATGTACTCTGGGCACTTTACCACTGCTAATCAGTGCTAAAGTGCTAGTGATCCCTGTATAAAGTGTGATTCTGATTGGTTCTCCATCATTGACATTGGTGTTTTACTGGTAAGTTCCTAGTAAAGTGCACTATGTGTGCCCAGAGTCTGTAAATTAAGTGCCACTAGTGGACCTGCAGCACTGGTTGTGCCACCCTCATGAGTAGTAGCCTTGTAAACATGTCTCAGGCCTGCTATTGTATTGTCTGTGAATGCAGTTTTCCACTGCCATATTGACCTGGCAAGTGCACTCACTTGCCGGGCCCAAACCTTCCCTTTTACTACAAGTCAGGCGCATCTAAAGTTGTACCACATTACCCTCATAGGTAGAGCACAGTGTATGTGAAAGGTAGGATATGAACTGGTGGGGTTTGCATGTCCTGATAGTGAAATACTGCCACTTTTGTTTTTCACTATTGCACGGACTATCTCTCCCATAGGCTATAATTGGAGCTGTATTGTATCATTTTACAAGTGTTACTTTCAATTGGGGAACGCTAGAGATTTCGAGCAAAGGAGTTTAAAAAAAATGTGTTTCAAAATGCCACTTTTAAAAATAGTGGGCATTTTTGTTATTTAACCATCCTGTGCCTCTGCCTGCCCGTGGAATTAAGGGCCTTTCTGAGCTAGAATGGTGGGAGGAGTTGTCGCATACATCTGAATAGGGCAGTGCCTTGCCTCTCACAATGCTATCTCCACCCCCTGGAGTGTGTCTGGAGCCAAGACCAGGCAGGACAAAAATGTGTGCACTATAAAGACAATCCTTTGAAGAATAACTACTTCAAAGGCAAAAACCCTAAATCCCTACACTTTTAGCTTCTGCTCTGCTTCAAGAGGAGATCCTGCCAAGGTGAAGTGCTGAAGAGCTGTAAGGAGGAGCATTTCCCCTTCGCTGTGTGTTGTTTTGCTGGGTTGTCCTGCAGTTGCTGTTTCTGCTTTAGAGAGGAAAAGGACTGGACTTTGCTGTGTATCCTGCTTGTGAAGTTTCTCCAAGTGCTTGCCTCCTGTTAAGGAGTCCCAGGGTCATCAAATACTTTACTCGCAGCATCCCTGATCTCCACTGCTGGGAGTTCTGACTTGCCAAGTGATGCCAATTCCATCTCTGGGAATTTGTACGTTTTTCTTGTTGCAAAAAGCTACAAAAGTCTTCAAAATCGATGCTTCGCCCTTCCAGCACCTGATTTTCTGACACTGAAAAATTTCCATGCTCCACCGCCATGTGGCTGAAGAAATCGATGCATCACCTGCCCGCGGCTGATGAAAACATGCAGCCCGCTTTCAGCAGACCTTGTCTCTGAAATCCGAAAACCCTGCACTAACTCTGATGTAGGCGCTGCTGTACAGCTGAAAGAATCGGCATATTGTGGGACCGTGGCTGAAAAAATTGATGCTGCAACAATTTGCCACTGCATCGACTTCTAGCACTTCTGTATTTCCATGCATTGCACCTGTGTGCCAAGGTTTTCTACTACATCACTCACAGACCAGACAATCTTGGTTTTCAAATAATTGCTTCCCCTCACAGTCCAGATTAGTAGCAACACTTCTCCTGCATGCAGTAGACCAAACGCATTGCCTCCCCAGGGACTCAGGAATTGACGCATTGCTGTGTTTTCCGACACCTCCCTTCTCGGCGGCCCTTTTTCTTTGTGGATTTTAACACATCTAAGGTAATTTCTGTAAAATCACCGCAACCATGGAGTTCTATGGACAGAATCGCTTGAGACCTTTAAAAGTCATATTTTGAGTTCTGTATTTTGGATTTTTGACATTTGACATTTTGTTCCTATTTGGTTTAGATAAAGATTGTTCATTTTTCTAAACTGGTGAGGTGTTCATTCCTAGTGTTTTCACTGTGTTACTGTGTGTGTTATGGAAAAAATACTTCACATATTGCTTCAGAGATAGGCCTGATTGCTCATGCCAAGCTACCAAGGGGGTGAGCAGGGGTTATCTTGGGTGTGTAACTACCTTACCATGACTAGAAAGAAGGGCCCCTACTTGAACAGGGTGTATACCATTGCCAACTAGAGACTCCCATTTCTAACAGGAGTTACTTATTTGTTGGAATCTTTCTCAGAAAGAAGTGATGAGATGACAATTACTGGTGGTCAGAGGATAGCATTTTATTCACCTTGGATACCAATCTTAAACTCAAGCAGAAAACTAAGATTGCCTGGTACCAGCTCAAGCTGCTTAACAAAATAAAACAATTTCTCCCGGTAAGCAACGTCACGGCTGCTGTTGAGGCCCTCATACTCTCATATCCAGATGGTGAAAATACCCTGCTGTATACTCTCCCAGACTCTGCATGCACCCCCCTTAAGGGCATCCTGTGCATAGAAGCACACCTTAGAAACGGCTTGAAGAAATATGAACATATCAAACCACATGTCTTAACCAGCATGCAAATCTTCCAAACCAGGTACATCATCTACAAAAGGATCACTGCTGACACTTATGCCTATCTGGCTGACAAGCTCACCACCTCCAGTGGCCCACAGCACACCCACAGCCAAGAAAGCATCAGATTGCAGTTCAAAATAGAAAACTAGGTCATCACGCTTTCTCCATCTGTGAGTACAGGATTTGGAACGACATCCCTGTATCAATCAGGACTGCCCCAACTTTAATCTACTGGGGAAGAGATGAAGACACGCCTGTTTAAATTTGTCTATGTCAGGATAAATCAAAAGCCCTTGAAATCAACTAGATCATGAATGCTGTATAGCACTCTGCTTCCTTTCATCTAAGTGTCTGCTAGATAAATACCAAATCCATACATGCGTACATTGCTAAAGCTGTCAGCAGTGCTTCAGACTACTAACCAATTGGTACTACTGTGAAACTGGTACTAGATGACTGGGACTTAGGCTACATCATTGTCACCGTTTTCTCAACAAAATGAGTTGTTGCTATTTCTGCTTTCTTCCTACCTGTAAGATGGCAAACATCTATTTTGAATCTGCAGTTTTATGTATACATTTACCCTTTAGTCTGGGTGATCAGCATGGAGGCTAATTAAGAGTTGTCAGGGATAGCAGATTCTAAGCCTGGCATGCCCATTCATACATAAACACAAAATGGGGAAAAGGAGGGAGAGACATGCAAAACAAGTCAATCACCTGTCTCTTCACAACATTTATAAGGAAACACAACGTTTCTTAAAACACTGCCCT
Organism: Lissotriton helveticus; assembly: GCF_964261635.1. Classification (NCBI taxonomy): domain Eukaryota; kingdom Metazoa; phylum Chordata; class Amphibia; order Caudata; family Salamandridae; genus Lissotriton; species Lissotriton helveticus. Next base: position 533,179,859 of record NC_136065.1, read on the forward strand.
CATCCACTATGTAGAGGCATGCTTCATGTGTAAATGTAAATGTATTTGAGCTTGTAAAGCGCACTGCTACCCGTCCGTAGGTTTCCTGGCGCTGTATAACTCTGGGGAACCCGTCCTGCCTTTCCCTGTGGGATGGTCCCTGCTAGGAGTCCCCAAGGTGGAGCCAGGCATCCCCGGAATTGATGGGGCCGTTGTGGAGATTAGGCAAGCTAATGCCCAGAGTTGCAGAGTGGAACCCCTGATTAGAGTAAGCACCAAAGCGAGAATTATCGAGTCCGCTGACCCAAGTCCACGACCCTGCCGCGTCGGGAATTGAACCCTGGTCCCGGGCCGACTTCTGCTCCCGGGTCTGCCACCTCTAACCAGTGAGCCATACTACTCCTACTTCATCATAGGGCTGCTACAACATCCCTGCACTCACCAATGCTTGGGATGGAGCAAATGGAGAGGAAGATAAAACATACATAAATGTGTTGGGATCTGTGCAGTAAACAGGAGATAATCAAGTGTGAAGTCTTAAAACGAACTCAGAGATACCTTCTATCAAAATGTATTCCAAGGTTCCTTGGTTTAGGATTTAAAATGTGAGAAGGTTGTGGGAAAATTAGGGCCTTCTTCTTCTCCTATACTGTTTTTATGTGGACATGTTTCAGTTGTCTAAATCGCCCCAAATGGTGTCATGCTGGCCTTCCTCAGGACCAGGAATCCCTGGTGTGTGACACTCCCTTTCCTGGGTATTTAGCCCATTTTCAAGGGAATGTTTGTGGTTTAAATGTGAAAAATGAAATTACAAATAATGACCTGGCTTGTTATTTTCTTTGTAGACACGTGTGTGTGTTACTGAAATATATAAATGGATACCTTACATAAATAGAAACAAAACAATATACAAAGTCTCGTGTTTCTCAATGTTGTTTTTAAGTATGAGTGTGTGTATCTATTTGCACACATCTTCTGAGTTCATAATCCTAGAGATATCTGACTCTCTGGATTATCACTTAGACTCCTGTTTGGAACTACAGGCATGAGGAAATAACTGGACTATGTCATGCCACATTTATAATCCCTCATCACTTAAGCTCCATACCATGTGGAAGAGGGAGACACTGTCATGAAAAATTATTTTGAAATATGAGTGTAAGTGGGATATTTTATCTTCTTACCAAGTTTCATCTTTGTAGGTGCTCACAATGGAGTGCAAGCGGGAGCATCCCCTGTATTCACACTCTGTGTAAATAACCAAGGAAGAAACAAGAAGAAAAATTATATCAGGCTTATTTCCCTCGTAGTTGTGCACTCAACGAAGGAGCGTGTACTTCCTTTAGGCGTACACTATTACAGCATCTGGTCCTTCTAGTAAACTATGCTCATTAATATATTATTTTGTGAAAAAAACTAACAGAGTTGTAAGATGCACACCAGGGTACTCGCTGTTTAGACCAAATTTCACCAAAAACTGACATCGTTCAAAACTCTAAAGGCGTGCAAGCCTGTAAAGCGCCTTGTCCAATTGCGCTGCAATTGACAAAACACAGACCAGGAACCAAGCAAGTTTATGATCCCATGTAGGCTGCACAGCCAAGTGAATGAATGACTCCAATCAATCAATGCTTTCTTCTTTTTTCTTCTTTTAATTCTTTTTATGATCAATTTCTTTTTAACCATTTTTCATTTGCTTCAATCAATTTTATTCATTCATTCTACTTCCAAGCTGAAACGTTCACAAAAACACAGGAGAGTTGGTTGCCATATGTCACTTTTTTTATTGTTATTAAAAAGCCCAATGCATTTCGGAAGATTTCCCTTCGTCAGGGGCATCGTGACATATGCTGAAACGATTGTCACACCATCCTACTTGGTAAACTTCCCACTCTTGCTGAAATGACCATGAAAACTTCTTGACATCTTGGTCCGATGTCCTGCAGTGCTACAACCTGCATCTTGTTAACAATTGTGACGGTCAGGCTCCACTGTTCCAGACATACACAACGTTTTTGACCATTAACCCCTTAATGCCTAAACAGAGCCAAATCAGAAATAACACACTTTCTGAGTAATGTTTAAACTTTTTGCCAAATTTAATGTACTTCCATTCAGCTCATTTTTGTATCATAGAGAAAGTTTTCAATGGGAATGAACATGGTAAATCAACATTTTGAGAGCAGTTTTTCTTCAGGCTCACTGTATGGATTGGAGCAAATCTTGAAGTGAAAGATCTGAGGTCGATGAACTTATTTTTGTATAGTTTTATGTAGGTTCTCAAAATTACATGAAAGTTATTATGGAAACAGAAAATCATTTTCCTATGGCATCTCTGACCTAACCTGTCGCTACTGGATAGTTATAGTTAAGCTTTAGTTACCCTAGGGTATTTATTTTTTGTTTTGCTAATTACTTTGATGCCATTTTGTGAATCTTTACAGGATTTTTACAAAACAATTGTCATCCATCTCAGCTCCTTCCTGGTAGTTTTCAGGAGATCCGTTAAAGAAGGTCTGAAAAGAAGGGGTGGTCATAATGTGCAATTTCCCTAAGCAATTTTCAAAGGAGTTTTCTGACCAGTGTTATAGCCAAAATGGATAAACGGAATACAACAAATGTAGAAGAAAGCTAGAACGTTGTCCAAAAAGTGTGCTTTTTGTGATTTGGTGCATATCTGTTAAATAGATTTTACGAAATTAGGGTTAAACATTTTATAGATATTTGAATGGTTGTGTATGCGGGAGGCCCATGTGCATGCAACTTTAAATAATAGAGTGGTCCGATTGGTAAAGGTTTTTTTTTTTCCTGTCAGCTAACTCGCTCCAATGGGACCAAGAAGCTCCTGGGAGTCCCATGGGAACCAGCACTGTGATTGGCTCACAACAACATGAATAGATACGTTGCGGCTGCCATCACAGGACTCTTCCTAAAAATAAAAAACAAAATAAGGGGGCAGGGTAGGGATTACCCTGACCCAAATGGACCTTGTGGTTGGGGTCCCCTCCTTTGGGCCAAATTTAGAAATACAAATTTGGGTTAAAGCGATCATTGAGTACTCAGTGGAGCCAGCACGATCCCCTACTTTACGAGAATAAAAAACATTTAAATAAAAATAAATGGGGCAGGTGCTCTGGGTAACTCCACGGTGGAAGGCCATGAGCAGCAGGGAAGTTGAAGGACCACAAAGGTCTAATGCAGGGAAAAAGGTACAAAAGTGGATCTATGAGGAAGATTAATAGTCCAAACAAGGAGTTGCAATTGCACATCACATGTTTTAGGAGGTAGGTTTCCCTATGTTGAAAGGTATGTTTGCTTGCCATGTGTTACTACATTGCCTTTAAACTGCAGCTCTGCTGAAGCACGGTGGTGCTCCTGCCAGACATAATCTTTTCCCATACATCTAGTTCGTGTAAATACACACTGCACTCATATATAGCACCTAACCTTCCATTGCAAAGGTGCAATAGTGGACTTAGGAGGAAGTTTAATAGGCCAAACAAAGTAGCAATTGCACAGCACATGTTTTTAGGGGGAAGCACAGGTGTGTTACTACTGTTTAGCAGGGGTAAAAACACATTTCTAAAGCCCAAAAACAGTCAGGGGATCTAAAATGAAATTATATCATTCCTTTCACTGATTCATAGTTGTGAAAACAGACTTAACTTACACTCTGTTCTTGAGTTACAACAGAGAGTGTTTAATAACATTTCCTTCCCAAGAAGGTGTAATTTATGACTGTCTTCAAGAAAATTCCTAAATGCATGAACCTCTCTATAAAAAGAATTATTTTCCTAGCCTTATACTGACCCATTTTATGAATGTATCCCCGTTTCAGATTAGAAGATGTCATAAATTCCTATGTTAACTTTCTACATTTTTACTTATCCTACCTTATGATATTTTCTTAATTTGTCTTTCCATCATCCCCAGTGAACACTGGAATAATTGGTACTCTTTTCCACTCTTTGAGCAGCTGTATACTTGCAACTTACATTGGCAGATAAGTATAGGGAATGAACAAAATGAAAGATACACATTATTTTCATGAGAGTTCAGTAACGATTCCCCAAACAAATCCTCAACTTTAAAGAGAGAATGTCTTTCTGTTGTAATCAAATACTAGTAATGCCCTATTGTATTGGAGAAAGAATAACTGAATGAGCATGTGAACAAATGAATGCCTACCCCCGGGACATAGCTATTTGCAATGGCTTGGGGGGAGTCACAGCAAATGCTCCGCTTCCAGCAAGCAAAAGCACTAAACATGCGTTTGCTCACTGGATGTGGAGCAAAATTGCTTTCACATCCAGGGAGTGACATTTTTAGCAGCTCCCTCTGTGTGAAAGCAATGCTGGTTCCCACAGGAGGCGGGGAGTCAGCAGGGCCCATGGTGCCTTGAGGCTCCCCCTCCTTCCCAACACTTGTGAGTCCCTGGGTCAGACCAGGGCACCCAGAATAGAGTCTTGACCCTGGAAAAAGGGGCCTGGGTCAAAATCGGCCTGGGAGGGAAGCAACTCACCCTCCCTCCCTTTAACTTAAAAACTAAATAAATAGGCCGAGCCCTGGGGGATGGGTTCTCTGAGCTGAAATCCACCCAGTCCAGGGAGGCCACATGGCCCTGTCCACTAATATAATTTTTTTTTTTTAAAGCCGTACTGGCGCCCAACTGGTTGGGGGATAGAGTCCCCTTGGCTGCAAATAGTCCTTGGGGGTCAACAAACCCTCCTGTTACATCCAGTAAGTCCCACACTGGGGGATTGCTGAGAGGTGATCGGAGGCCTGGCTCCCTTTCTCCATCCCAATGCAAACGTATCTCATAGCACACTACTGATTCGGGTAGGAAATCCACTTGGATACTAAGGGTCCTTGAGGGTGAGGAACCCCTTCTGTTACCTCCAGTAAGTCCCATACAGTAGGTTTGCTAAGAGGTCTTTGGAGGCCACACCTCCTTTCTCTACCACTCTGCAAACACGCCTCCTGGAGCACTACTGTTTGGGGGATAAAGTCCACTTTACTCCTACAGGTTCTTGGGGGCCAACTACCCCTCCTGTCACCTCCAGTAAGTCACACAAGGTGGGATTGCTGCAAGGTTGTCGGTGATCACCCCCATTTTCTCCACCACTCTGCAAATGCACCTCCTATGGCACTACTAGTGAGGGATGAAGTCTCCTTGGCTGCAGAGGGCCCTTGGGTGCCAACTACCTCTCCTCTTACCTCCAGTAATACTCATGCAGGGGGATTGCTGGGAGATGATCAGAGGTCCGCTCTCTTTCTCCACCACTGTGCAAATGCACCTCCTAGTGCACTACTAGTTGGGGGATGATTTCCCCTTGAATGCTAAGGGTCCTTGGGGCCAGGAACCCCTTTGGTTACCTCCAGTAAGTCCCACTTGTTGGGGTTCCTAAGAGGTCTCTGGAGGCCATGCCCCCATTCTCCACCACTCTGCAAACATGCCTCCTGGTGCAGTATTAGTTGGGGGCAGGAGTCCCCTTGGCTCTTGAAGGTCCTTGGGGTTCAACTACCCCTCCTGTTACCTCCAGCAAGTCCCACACTGCTGGATTGTTGATAGGTTGACGGAGGCCAAACCCCCTTTGTCCATCACTCTTCAAATGCTCTTCCTGGCACACTAATGGTTGGGGGATAAACTCCCCTTGTCTGCTGGAGTCCTTGGGGGCCAACTACCCCTTCTGTAACCTCTAGTAAGTCTCACATAGCAGGATTGCTGAGAGGTCTTCGGAAGCCACGCTCCCTTTCTCCACCACTCTGCATAACCACCTCCTGGCGCACTAATGGTTGGGGAATTAAGACTTCTTGGATACTGAGGGACCTTGGTGGCCAAGAGCCCTCCTGATACCTCCAGTAAGTCCCATACAGTGGGATTCATGAGAGCTGGTAGGAGGCCCCACCCATTTCTCCACCACTCTGCAAACCGCTCTACTAGTTAAAAAAAACAGGGCAATTCACTTTAAAAAGCAAAGGTTACAGGGGCATTATAGTTCGGAAATAGAATTTTAAAAACCTAAGCAATTCACTTAAAAAACCAAAGGTGACAGGGACGTAATAGTTAGGAAATAGATTTTCTTTTAAATCTTAGAAATTCACTGAAAAAAACAAAGGTTACAGGGATGTTATAGTTAGGTTCAGATTTACACCTACATAACCAGTGAAATTCAGCAATTAGAATTACCTGAGCTAACTATATCTTACTCTCCCGCAATGCACTGCTTATGCTTCACATATTACATCACTCTTGACATGGGCATTGACATCACTGATGATATCACTGATGGCATCTCAAATGACATCACTGATGACATCATCCACAGAATATGTGCAAACGTGCTTATGAATGCATCCCTGTCTTTAGGGCACTCCCTAGGTTCTTCTATTGAGACTCCAAAATAGTTTTCATTAAATTCGTTTTTTGTTTATTTATCCATAGTTTTCGTTAGATATTTAATTTCATATCATAAATGATTTTTCGTTCTATAACACAACCTTATTCCTTTATCGAATCCATCAATGTCTTTAAACGCTCCGATGCATTTCGGGCGTAATAGCCCTTTTTCTAGGAGCTCTACAAAATCAAACAATGAGATATAGCCAATCAGCGATATGTACTGTGTAAATGAACATGACATAATAAAACAAATTGCAAATATACATAGTAAGTTGAGTTTTGTGCTTATTGGAGTGAATGAAGTGGCTAAAAAAGGCCACTTGTAACGAAAAGTGAACGATGTGTGAACCGTACGTGGGTGTGAGGCTTGGTGAGCCGGCATGCTACACTAACGTTTGTGGGCTTTGAGCGGTTGTTAAGTGTGTAGAAACTGAAATGGAAAGGTAAAAGCACCATCGGTTAGTAGTGCCTTTCTGTTAAAATAAAACAGCTTTACCTTTGCGGTATGATTACCGACTTACTTGATGGTTAGAAGGTGCTGGTGTTTCGTTTCGGCGTTCGTTCGATTGTGAAATCACGGGTGAAGTTTCGCGTCATTGATTCGTTAGTTAAACTAACATAGAAGGTGAAAGGTGAATGGGCCCAGCAGGGTCGTGTGGTGACTCGAGCTAGAAAACGGACTGGAGAAAAACGGCGGCCATGTTGAAACTGAATGTGATGTGAACAATGTGAATGTGTTATTAACCAAAAGAGCATGCTATCATTAAATATACATGTCTGCACAAAAGATACTGCAAAAAACACAGTTGATGGACAGAATGTAGAACAATGTCATACATTCACCCCAGTACAATGATCTGGGCCTAAATCCATCGTTTTTTTGCACTCCACACCACCCTGGGTTAGGCACTGGCTAAATGCAAATCAGCTCTGACCCTGTGCCTCATGGGAACAGTCCAGTCCGAACTACCAAGCCATGTCTTTCCCAGACCGGAATCAAGCATCCAAGTACCGGTTTCTGGCTATCAGCCTTCATTCAGCCTGGATAGCTTGACTCCAGTGGTGTGGAGAGCCTGGGACTCACGTCTGAGCATACCCAGCCCACTCGGGGTGAAAATTGCAAAAAACACAGTTGATGGACAGAATGTAGAACAATGTCATACATTCACCCCAGTACAATGATCAGGGCCTAAATCCATCGTTTTTTTGCACTCCACACCACCCTGGGTTAGACACTGGCTATATGCAAATCACCTCTGACCCTGTGCCTCATGGGAACAGTCCAGTCCGAATTACCAAGCCATGTCTTTCCCAGACGGGAATCAAGCATCAAAGGACCGGTTTCTGGCTATCAGCCTTCATTCAGCCTGGATATCTTGACTCCAGTGGTGTGGAGAGCCTGGGACTCACGTCTGAGCATACCCAGCCCACTCGGAGTGAAAATTGCAAAAAACACAGTTGATGGACAGAATGTAGAACAATGTCATACATTCACCCCAGTACAATGATTTGGGCCTAAATCCATCGTTTTTTTGCACTCCACACCACCCTGGGTTAGACACTGGCTATATGCAAATCAGCTCTGACACTGTGCCTCATGGGAACAGTCCAGTCCGAACTACCAAGCCATGTCTTTCCCAGACCGGAATCAAGCATCCAAGGACCGGTTTCTGGCTATCAGCCTTAATTCAGCCTGGATAGCTTGACTCCAGTGGTGTGGAGAGCCTGGGACTCACGTCTGAGCATAGCCAGCCCACTCGGGGTGAAAATTGCAAAAAACACAGTTGATGGAAAGAACGTAGAACAATATCATACATTCACCCCAGTACAATGATCTGGGCCTAAATCCATCGTTTTTTTGCACTCCACACCACACTGGGTTAGACACTAGCTATATGCAAATCAGCTCTGACCCTGTACCTCATGGGAACAGTCCAGTCCGAACTACCAAGCCATGTCTTTCCCAGACCGGAATCAAGCATCCAAGGACCGGTTTCTGACTATCAACCTTCATTCAGCCTGGATAGCTTGACTCCAGTGGTGTGGAGAGCCTGGGACTCACGTCTGAGCATACCCAGCCCACTCGGGGTTAAAATTGCAAAAAACACAGTTGATGGACAGAATGTAGAACAATGTCATACATTCACCCCAGTACAATGATCTGGGCCTAAATCCATCGTTTTTTTGCACTCCACACCACCCTGGGTTAGACACTGGCTATATGCAAATCAGCTCTGACCCTGTGCCTCATGGGAACAGTCCAGTCCGAACTACCAAGCCATGTCTTTCCCAGACCGGAATCAAGCATCCAAGGACCGGTTTCTGACTATCAACCTTCATTCAGCCTGGATAGCTTGACTCCAGTGGTGTGGAGAGCCTGGGACTCACGTCTGAGCATACCCAGCCCACTCGGGGTTAAAATTGCAAAAAACACAGTTGATGGACAGAATGTAGAACAATGTCATACATTCACCCCAGTACAATGATCTGGGCCTAAATCCATCGTTTTTTTGCACTCCACACCACCCTGGGTTAGACACTGGCTATATGCAAATCAGCTCTGACCCTGTGCCTCATGGGAACAGTCCAGTCCGAACTACCAAGCCATGTCTTTCCCAGACCGGAATCAAGCATCCAAGGACCGGTTTCTGGCTATCAGCCTTCATTCAGCCTGGATAGCTTGACTCCAGTGGTGTAGAGAGCCTGGGACTCACGTCTGAGCATAGCAAGCCCACTCGGGGTGAAAATTGCAAAAAACACAGTTGATGGAAAGAATGTAGAACAATATCATACATTCACCCCAGTACAATTATCTGGGCCTAAATCCATCGTTTTTTTGCACTCCACACCACCCTGGGTTAGACACTGGCTATATGCAAATCAGCTCTGACCCTGTGCCTCATGGGAACAGTCCAGTCCGAACTACCAAGCCATGTCTTTCCCAGACCGGAATCAAGCATCCAAGCACCGGTTTCTGGCTATCAGCCTTCATTCAGCCTGGATAGCTTGACTCCAGTGGTGTGAAGAGCCTGGGATATAGCATCAGGGGATCACATTGCGATCTAAATGAAACAACTAAGTTCAATTCTGTCGTTGAGCCCGAATGGCTGCATTGATTGAAGACGGTAAATCCAGGATAGTTCACGATGCAATACGTTTTTATTATTGTCTTTGCCCTCTTTTCGTTCTATGATTTCTAGTACCATGTATTTTAATTGTGCAACATTGTGAGATTGTTCCATGAAGTGAACGGCAATGTTTGATTTTTCATTTCTGGTCCAGATTTTCGATTTATGTACGTTCAATTGAACTTTTATATTTCTTTCGGTTTTGCCGATGTAGATTTTTCCACATGGGCACTTGAGTAAGTATAACAAATTGGTTGAATCACATGTGGCGTTGACGTTCAATTTGATGTTGTGGCCCTTCATGGGGTGGATGATAGAATTGCCTTTGATGACATTGTTGCAGCTATTGCAATTCATGCACGGGCGTGTTCCTTTCGATTCTTTATGTTTGGGTGATTCCTTAGATAGAATCTCTTTGATGTTGAGATTACGTGTATAGGCAAAGATGGGCAGAGATTTAAACAAGTCTTTGAACTCCTGTTCTAGAGTTAAAATTGGCCAGCGTTTCAAAATTATTTTTATGTATGAGGCACTGAGTGTAGAAAACTTTGATACCAGTACCATCCTGGTATCTTTGGAACAGGGTGTTCTAGTGAGTGCTTTTTCTCTTGTTATTTTTGCAACTCGGTCTTCTGCTTCTCACCACTCACCGGTTTAGAAAGAAAAAGGCGGGTGGAACCAAATTTGCAGTCCTCGCCCCCGTGTTTTGGAACTCCCTCCCTGTGGAACTTCGCATGACTCCCTCCTACGCCGAGTTCCGTAAAGGTCTTAAAAACCTGCTTTTCTCCTGAGCCCACTCTGTCTAAAACTCCCTCCGCTCCTGCTGCCCCCTCGCAATCTAAAAGCGCCAAGAAACCGCGTGGTAAATGTGCGCTATATAAATGTTTTTAAATTCAAATTAAATTCAAATTCAAATTCTTTTGTGACCTCAGTAGGGTAACCTCTGTTTAGAAATCTGTTGCCCATTTCCTTAATACGTTTGGTGCTTTGCTCACTGTTTGACGTAATGCGTTTAGCACGTAACATCTGTGAATAAGGAAGGTGTCGTTTTAAGGATCCCTGATGGAAACTGGAGATGTGCAATGTGTTATTGCGGTCAGTTTCTTTACGGAACAAGTCTGTTTCAATGCCTGTGGTAGTTTTTGAAATATGTGCATCTAGAAATGTAATGGACTTCTCATTGATCTCCTACGTAAGTTGAATTCTGTCATCTTTGGTGGTCAAATCTACGAGCATTTCTAATAAGTGTTCTTTTGTATCCTTCCAAATTAAGAATACATCGTCGATGTATCTGACGAACAATTTTAGGTTATTGGACCAGTCGGGATTCTCGTAAATGTTGGTCTTTTCAAACTCGTTCATGTAGATGTTTGCGTATGTGGGAGCTGCACAATTTCCCATGGACATCCCGGATAGCTGCATGTGCCAAGAATCATCGTGTTGGAAGTAACTGTGGTATAAAGTGAACATCATAAGTTCCATGAGGAACTGTTGCATGGAAGTTGCTATATCACTGTTCAAGATTGCTTTTTCGATAGCTTCGATACCCCCCCCCCCCCGTGGGGGATTGATGTGTACAAGGATTTTACGTTTGCCGTGCAGAAAATTAAATTTTCATCTTCTTCTTGTGTAATCTCGGAGAGTTTACAATAACCCTGGGCGTAGTGTGCGGAGTGGGGCTCCGCGGAGCTACGCAAAGTGGGCACACAACTACGCCCACCCGCGCACTCCGCGTAGCCCCACTCCGCGCCGCCCGCCTCCCTCCCGCCCTTCCTAAATACATCAATAAAAGTATAAAAAGCGATTAAAAACACTTACCTTGTCTGCCGCGTCCCCTGGGCTCCCTCTCGCCAACCCGGATACTAATGCGCATGCGCGGGCGGCCGCGCATGCGCATTCCTCATGAGAAATGCGCATGCGCGGCCGCCCGTGCATGCGCATTAGGACCCAAAATGGCGGCGAGAATCGCGGGACGGCGAGAGGGAGCCCCGGGGACGCGGCAGACAAGGTAAGTGTTTTTAATAGCTTTTCATACTTTTATTAATGTATTTAGGGAGGGCGGGAGGGAGGCGGGTGGCGGCCGGCTACGCTCCGTCTGCGGAGCGCGCGTAGTGCCGCCTGGCTACGCCCGCTACGCCAAATGCGTAGGAGACGGCACTCCGTGCACGGAGCGTAGCTGGCCGCCCACCCTTAGTTTACAAAGGAATTCGGTTGTGTCCTTCACATAACTCTTCATCTGTTTAACTAATGTTTGGAAATATCTATCGAGGAATTTTCCCACAGGCTCGTGTAATGAGCCTCTGGTAGACACAATCGGTCTAAATGGAGGGTCATTTAGGTCCTTATGAATTTTGGGAATCATGTGAATCGATGGGCTTTTTGGGAGCTCTAATAGAAAGTATTTTTTAGTCCTTTCGTCGATGGTTCCTGATTCGTGGGCTTTCTGAAGTATCTCCTTCAAAGTGTTCTTGAATTGATTGGTGGGATTAGTGTCCAATTTCATATATGTTTCAGGATCAGCGATGTGTTCCTGCATCTTCTGTTGGTACATCTGAGTGTTTAAGATGACCAATGCTCCACCTTTATCAGCTTTAAGGCATTTAATATCTTTATTGTTTGCTATTTTTCTGATGGTATCTCGGTCTTTTTGGGGGATATTCTTTTTGACTTTTTTGTTATAGTTGATTTTGGTCAGGTCTTGTTTGACCAAAGTTTCAAACAGATCTATACATTTGTGGCTGCAAGGTGCTAGATAAGTGCTAGGAGGACATAAACCCAACAGTAAATCTTCTTTTTTGTCAGTGGTAGAGGGTAAGATGTTATCAAAGAAGTGGAGTAATCGTAATTTTCTTGTGAATCTGAAAGTGCTGACTTCCAGTTCCAGTTGGTTGGTTTGTGTAGTTGGAATAAATGATGTTCCTTTTTGTAACAGTTTCATTTCGTGTGTTGTTAAGGTGGTGTCCGAAATGTTTATGACTAGGTGTTCTTCTTTTTGTTGTCTTTTTTCATGATCGTGCTTCTCGTGTTGGGATGACCCTTCTCTTTTTCTTTTTCTTTTGCTGCGACGGGGTCTCCTCTGTCGCTCCGACCTTCCTCTAAAAAAGATTCCGAAGTGGTTGGACTACAGTCTCTGTGTGTGGGTCTTTCGATGGTATCTTCGGTCAGACGCTGTCCTGTGGTGGGTGAAGTATGTTTCTTTGTTGTCGGTCGGCTGGTTGTTTCACTTCCGGAAGATGATGTGTCAGTTTGCTGACTGTACAGTTTGTTCCTGCGTCTCTGGGCGTACACCTCGGCCCAGGTGTAAACCTCTCCCAGTTTGTAGTCCAGGGTATCCCTCCTGAACTTTCTAATTTTTCTTTCGTTTATGTCTCTAGTGTGTTTATCCAGTTGAGTTTTAATGTCTTCCAAATTCTTAGACCAGTCATCTTTTGAAACTGAGTCTTCCAGTTCTTTTTCGATGTCTTTGATTTCTTTGTTAAGATGCACCTAACACACCAATATATTGTACGACATCATCCACAGAACCACTCACTCACCCACTCACACCCCATTCAGCTCCTCATATGTCCACTCACACACCCACACAGACACTCACATACCTATTCACAGATCCATGCCAGTGCTCACATTCCTGCTCACTCCTCCAGCCACACACTCATCCATACAGCCACTCACATACCCACTCATTCACCCATTCAGCCTCTCAACATGTTCACTCACTCACCCATATAAGCTTTATACACTCACTCATACAACCACACAACCACGCACATACCCATTCACACATCCATATAATCACTCACACATCTGCTCACTCACCCATACAGCCATTCACACAAACACTTCTCTTCAATACAGTCATTCACACACCAACTCACTTAACCAAGCACCCACTCAAACAGCCACTCACCCATTTAGCCACTTATACACCCAGCCACTCACTGATGCAGCCATTCAGACACCCACTCACTCACTCATACAGTCCCTACACACCCACTCACTCACCTATACAGCCACTCACCCAGTATCTCACTCAAGCACACAGCTACTCACATACCCACTTATATGCCCATATAGCTACTCGCAAACCCATATACACAAGGATGCATTCAGTCCTTCAGCCACACACATAATATATGTTAGAAGTAGTATCACTCAGTAGTAGGGCACCTAATATACTAATTTAACATTTTGTGGTTGGTTAGTGTGTATATAGTTAACACTACTAAACTCTTAAAAAAAAACGTACACTCACTTGATGATGTCATGAATGACGCTATTTGAAATGTCATCAGTGATGTCACTGACCATGACATGAGTGATGTAATATGTGAGGTCATAAGCAGTGTACTGCGGGCGTAAGTTACAGTTAGCTCAGGTAACTAAGCTGCTTAATTTAACTGTTTTTTATACAATTTAAATTTGAGCCTAACTATAATCTTCCTGTAACCTTTGTTTTTTTCAGGGAATATATATATATTCCCTGAACAAAGCAAAAGTTACAGGGACATAAATATATTGCCAGTAGGTAGTTATAGTTAGGCCTGCTTTTCCATAGAAATAGCGTTTTTTGGTTTGCTAATAACTTTGGCCACATTTGATGATTCCCACAAAATGTTCCAAAAAGTTAAAGACTATCCACCTTTACTCCTTCCTGCAAGGTTTTGAGGTGATCTGTCCAGTTGGGGCCATGAAAAAAGGGGGACAAAAATGCAAAATCTCAATGCATTCTCCATAGACTTCTTTAAACAAGGCTACAGAAAAAATGGCTGTACGAAATTACACCTAATTCACCAGGAAGCTAGATCCTGGTCCACAGGGATTGATATTTTTTTCGTAATTTCGTTCAGTATTTTTTGAGATTTTAGGGGTAAAGAATAATTCTATAGTCTATAGACATTTAGGCTTGCAAGTTCTGCAGGTGCCCCATGAGTGCGTAAATCTAAATTGGAGGCCTGTGATTGGTTGGGAGGCCAATTTTTCCTTCATGCTCTTGTGGGATTGAGAGGCTCCCGCGTGTCTCATGAGAGTGAGCACTCTGAATAGCTGGCTGCTGGAATGTTAGATATGAAACGGCTGCCATTACTGTTTACTGTGAACAATTGGAGGTGTTGTGTAAATGATGTAAAAAAGCTATATAGCTATAAAGCTATATAAGCTATGTAAGGGACATGTGACAAGAAATGCATGTTTTCATACTTGACCTAGAGAGGAAGTGTCTAAGGGATAGCTACTGCGAAAATATCACATTTATATTAATCTTAAGTCATTGTTATATTCTCATGGTATTCTCGAGGGATGGTGCATAGTAAAAAGGAGTAGATGAGTTGTCAATTCACTTTATTAGTAGAAATGTGTAATGTAGTCCTTGTTTTTGAGAGAAAGTGTATGAGATAAGTACTGTGATGGGTAGAAGGCTAAATGTTTTTGTTCTTTTAAAAGTTATGATCTTGCAAGACTCTCACAGGCTCATGAAAGGTAAGAAAGAGTAAGTGATGTTTAAGTACACTCTGCAATGCGCACTTGTTACTGTATAAAAGAGTTTTACTGGAGTTAGTGTTTATCAGACTACTATTTATGCTCATTGGTTTGAGAGAGTTGTGAGTAGAGTTAAGATTTATCTAAGCACCATATTACACAGCTAAATAGGGTGTTTAGATGAGCTTTATCATCTCATCATCTGAGATAGAGGTTTAAAAGGAGTGCCCAGTGCCACCCCTCACCCTACTATGTGCACATTAGAGAGGTCTCATCAGAGAATCCAGTCCCTCCGTACACCCTACTATGCATGCCTGTCATATGAGAAAGAGTCTGAAAGTAGAGGCCAGTCCCTCGACAGGTAAATTATGCACAGCTGTTATTTGAGAGAAAAGTCTAAAAGGAGAGAGCAGTCGGTCCCCACACCCTACTATACACGCCCTCCATTTGACAGAGAGGTCTGAAAGAGACCTGAGTCCCTCCCCACATCCTAATACTCACACCTATCATTACAGAAAGAGATATCAGCAGAGAGGCCAGTCTTTCAACACACCCCACTACGAACATCCATCAATTGAGAAAGACGTAAAAAGGAGAGGCCAGTCCCTCTCCACACCCTCCTATAGACATCAATCATTAGAGAGAGGTCTCAGCAGAGAGAAAATTCCCTCTATACACCCTACTACGCATACCGGTCATTTGAGAGAGGTGGGAAAGGAGAGCCTAGTCCCTCCCCATGCCCTACTGCGCACACCTATTATAACAGATAGAGGTCTCAGCAGAGAGGGCAGTTTTCCCCACACCCTACTAAACACATCTATATTTACGGAGAGAGGTCTCAGCAGAGAGGTAAGTTCCTCCACACTCCCTACTATGCACACCCTTCATCTGAGAGAGGTCAAAAAAGAAGAGGTCAGTCCCTCCCCAAAACTTACTACTCACACTGGTTATCTGAGAGAGAGATATGAAAGGAGAGGCCCGTCCCTCTCCACAACCTACTATGCACACTCATCATTACAATGCGAGGTCTCAGAATCAGAGACCAGTCCCTCCCCACACTGTACTACACATACCTGTCATCTGAGAGAGATGTCTGAAAGGAGATCCCAGTCCCTTCCCACATCCTACTACACACATCAGTCCTCTGAAAAAGAGAGGGCAGTCTCTCACCGCACACTACTATGCATACCTATAATTCCAGAGAAAGGTCTCAGCAGAGAGGCCAGTCCCTCCACCCACCCTACTATGCACACCTGTCATCTGAGAGAGAGGTTTTTCAGGAGAGAACAGTCCCTCAACACACCCTACTACACACACTTGTCATCTGAGAGTGAGAGGTCTGAAAGGAGAGGACATGCCTCCTCCACAGCCTACTACGCACAACCATCATTGCAGACAGAGGTCTCACCATAGAGGTCAGTCCCTCCCCACATCATACTACGCACACCTGTCATCTAAGAGAGAGGTTTGACAGTAGAACACATCTAATGTTCAAATAATGATGCAAATAAATAAGTTGAGGTATTTATTCAATAGGAACACAGGAGCGAGGTAGGACATAGCCTACACAAGTCTTCTTCCCAGTCAAACTGGCATCCAGCAAGGAATATAGAACCTTGCTAGAATGCACGAGGGAAGGAAGACTGAAAGAAAAACAATTCTAGAAGTAAGGACAACATGACACATCTTCCTCCTCAAGGAACACAAAAAACCCAAAATAAAACAAAATAGAAAAACCAAACAAATTAACATACAAAATCCTCTAACCACTTCTGTTTAGAACATATGCGTTTCTTAGACATATCGCAATTAACATTTGCTTCAGCAGAATCATTACCGTTAGTAGTCACAACACTTCCGTCAACAGATGGGGAATGAACATTTCCAGATTCTGGTTCATTACTGTTACAAGGTGCAGTAACAGGCGTTACACTCGCGGAAGAGAATTCAACATTGCTCGATTCTGAGGTAATGATGGTTCCAGATTTGTTAATTTCACCAGATGTATTGATTTCAGGGGTGACAATGATTTCAGGAATAACAACATCACCATGATCCTCATCATCAAAATTGATTCCAGAAGAAGATGAAACAGTTGAATCTTTCATTGAATTATCCTCATTCTTCCCTCTGTACACAGCAATCCTCCTAATATTCCACACCTTGCCATCACTCAAAAGAACCGCATTACGTAAAACTTTTTTGATCATCAATGGTTCAGAATATTGAGATTCACCCTTGCGGACTGTCCAAGGCTTTTTTACTTTGACCAACATTCCCGCCTTGATTTCGACAGAACCAGCACTAAAGTTATTGTCAAAATTGCACTTATATTGTTAATGTTTATCTTAAATATAATTTTTAACTTTGTTCATGCAAATGTCTAAACAAAGGTTATTTTTCAACCAAACCGGATTAAACTTAGTTCTTACAGTGCCACCTCTCATAATTTCAAAAGGAGACATTTTTAAAGCATCAGGTATATTAGTTCTATACTTCCAGGTGGCTTTATGGACTTGAAGTTCCCAATCTACACCCTTCATAGTAGCAATTTGGATGGCATTTTTAAGTACTTTATTAAATCTTTCACACATACCATTGCCGCTAGGGTTGTATAAGGAAGTGGTTCTATGGGTAACACCAATTCTCTGGAAATATGACTTAGCTAACTTGGACACAAATTGTACCCCATTATCGCTAATTATTTGAACTGGAAGCCCTTCTTCAATAAAAACTTAATCTAAAAACTTTAACATGGTAATAGAGTCAATTTTGTCTACAATAGTAATGCTTGGCCATCTTGAAAAGAAGTCAATAATGGAAATTATATATTTGGAATTGACACCAATGGGACCCATAATGTCAACAGTCACAGTGTAAACTAAGAATAAATGAAAGGTGCACACCTTTGTTCAGTTAGTTATTAATGTATCTTTGGTAAGGACACTGGTGCTATGGTACTGCTTCCGCTGTCAATCGGATGCTTAAGTGTCAATACATGAAGAACAACGGGAAAACCTGCTGGTACCATGCACTGTTCAATAGGTTTAATAGCCAAAACCCCTTTGTTAAAACAAGTTAATCAGAAACATAAAGTTATTTATACAGTAGAATTTATGTGCATTGTCTTAAATTCTATGCAACATCCTTATTACATATATATCACATGTACTTTCTGAAACTAAACATAAGTCATACTGAAGTGATAAACAACGCATAAATAAGAATACAATGATGTTGTGAAACTTTTTAAACAATTCTTTAAACAGAGAAATCTTCTTCCATTTCTATTTAGGTGCCCGATGCATTTCGGGACTGTGAGGTCCCTTTTTCAGGGGCAGAACCTAAAATAAATGTGTTATTATTACACTTAGATAAAATACATATATCGGTGGTATATATACACACAACAGGTTCAGGTAAGTAGATATGTTAGGTTATGTATGTGAAAGCACATCTAATAAGAAGAGTGACAAAATTGAGAAAGGTGGAAACAAAACACCAGAAAAGTGTGATTTATTTGTGTTCAGGGTGTAAGCAATAAAGTTGAGTTTAGAGTTCCGCTGATTTGAAACCCAGTATAATCTAAAACCAATGTGGTCGTGAACATATAGGTACAAGGTATGATAATGGTAGAGATTTCACCATAAAAACAAGGTATGACAGTTCTTACTCAGACTGGCAAATAGAAATAAGGAAGAAAAGAAGAAAAACATGACTTGTGGAGACTGTATAAATGAAAAAGCCAAACGTGGGTAGTATAAATGGCTTTAGCTGTTCAAATAGCTTACCTCGAAAAATAATATTAGAGGCAAAAATTCTTCAATAAATGCTCAAGAAGATCTAAAAACAAAGGTACCAAAAAGTAAAGGGTGAATGTCTTAACAAGTCTGCAATATCAGAGCTCCTATAGTAGCTGATAATAGCTAGGAAAAAAACGAAATCCGGGCTTACCCTTAATGAGTAGATGGCGTTTTGAACATGTAGACAGAAGTTTCACAAAGGCTTGGTCCAGTACATCTAAAAATACAAACGCACAAGCCATAAGAATGCGTCGATGTAAAACTGGAACGGTATCCAAATACCAATACCATAAAGACATTTCTAGAAGTGAGGCTGTTGAATTTACAAGCGTAGTGGTTAAAAAAAACTTGGTAAAGGAACAGCTAACTGAACCCCGACCAAGTGCGGACACCCTATTAATCTATGAAACGTAGAAAAATCAATGCGCAAGAAGAATGATAGCTTACCAGGTAGTCCATGCCACCGGTATCATATCGATGATGTTCAGTGCGGTAAAAGTTATGTCGAGAATGCCAGGGAAAATGCCGGCGGCGTTTAAACAAAGAAGAAACCGTAAATGACCAAATCACCCCAAAGTAAGATTTTTTCAAGATGACATCCTTATTTTTGGAAAAGACAGTGATGACCATAATGCTGTGCTAGAGGAAGTTTTAAGTACCTTGGAGGAAAACGGGTTAACTATAGAACACTCAAAATGCAAATTTGGCGTAAAATCAGTGACTTATCTTGGTCATGTACTGTGTGCTGATGGTGTTGCAACTAAACCCAAATTGGTGGATGCCATAGAATAGAATTTAAGACAATGCACATACATTCTACCGTATAAATAACTTTATGTTTCTGATTAGCTTGTTTTAACTAAGGGGTTTTGGCTATTAAACCCATTGAACAGTGCTTGGTACAAGCAGGTTTTCCTGTTGTTCTTTATGAACAGCCACAGTGTGCCATGGACCATCAGGAATAATTGGTTCACACATGTCAGGCCTTAACGTTTTAAGTGCTTTATCGGAATTGGAACGCACAGCGCATTCTCTCACAATTCTTTCCGCACTTATATCTATACCTGGCCACCAGTAGCATTTCTTAACATTATGTTTCGCTTTTACAATACCGCAATGATCTTCGTGACACAATTGTAGGACCGAGTTTCTTAATGACATAGGAGGAATGGCTTTATCTCCAAGAACAACAGTACTATCCAAAATAGACATCTAATTTCTTACCTTCCAGAGGGGTCTAAAGTTAGGAGATACCTTAGATTTCTCTGGACAACCCTGGCGAATGAAAGAAGTAACAGATACCAACTCATTATCTTTAAGGTATTCTTCATTCCAATTTTTCTTCTCTACACAAAACGGACTTTCATCATGCACAAGTGCAACTTGTAAAGAATCCCATTCGTTCATGTTGCATTCTTGCAGGTCTGAAGTCATTCTGGACAAAAAATCTGCAAGAACATTACTTTTGCCAGGAACATATTCAATCTTATAAGCAAAATCCTGTAGGCGCATAGACATCCTAGCTATTCTGGCTGAAGCTTTGAATAGTCCTTCAGTAGTAAGCAAATCAATCAATCATGACACTTGTATAGCGCACTACTCACCCGGAAGGGTCCCAAGGCTCTTGGGGGGCGGGGGGGTCCGCTACTGCTCGAACAGCCAGGTCTTGAGTTGTCTCCTGAAGGCGAGGTGGTCCTGGGTCAGCCAAAGGTGGATGGGGAGGGAGTTCCATGTCTTGGCCGCCAGGTAGGAGAAGGATCTGCCTCCGGCGGTGGCTCTTCGGATGCGTGGTACGGCGGCGAGGGCGAGGCTAGTAGACCATAGCTTGAGGGTTGGCGTGTAGAAGGTCAGGCGGTCGTTGAGGTACTTGGGGCCCAGGTCGTGGAGAGACTTGTGTGCGTGGGTGAGGAGCCTGAACGTGATCCTCTTGTTGACAGGGAGCCAGTGCAGGTCCCTCAGGTGGCCGGAGATGTGGCTGCGTCGGGGAATGTCCAGGATGAGTTGGGCGGAGGCGTTCTGGATGCGTTGGAGTCTTTTCTGTAGCTTGGCTGTGGTTCCGGCTTAGAGGGTGTTTCCGTAGTCCAGTCGGCTGATGACGAGGGCCTGGGTGACCGTCTTCCTGCTTTCGGTTGGGATCCATCGGAAGATCTTGTGAAGCATGCGAAGGGTGTGAAAGCATGATGAGGAGACAGCGTTGACTTGTCTGGTCATCGAGAGGGAGGAGTCAAGGATGAAGCCCAGGTTGCGTGCGCGGTCTGTTGGCTTATGGTCAGATGTAACAATACATTCTTTACCCCATACAAAACCTCGTAAATTTTCTACAGCCCAAACCACAGCTAACGTTTCTTTCTCAATCACAGAAAATGTTGTCTTCTTTACCAGATGTATCAATTTGAGAAAGAACACCTCCTAACCCTTTATTGCTAGCATCAACTGTAATTACAGAATTATAGTCCATGTTAAAAGGACTTAGAAATGGGGCATGGACAATTGCATTCTTAATAAGGTTGAATTCCTGTTCACATGTTTCAAATCATGAACACTTGACATTATTTTTAAGGAGTTATCTGATGTTACTTTAAACCCCTTCTACAAACTTAGAATAGAATTCTACCATTCCTAGAAATGATCTAACTTCGTCCTTATTAGAAGAAGGGGGTGCTTCTTTCATGGCATCCACCAATTTGGGTTTAGTTGCAACACCATCAGCACACAGTACATGACTAAGATAAGTCACTGATTTTACGCCAAATTTGCATTTTGAGTGTTCTACAATTAATCATTTTTCCTCCAAGGTACTTAAAACTTCCTCTAGCACAGCATTATGTTCATCACTGTCTTTCCCAAAAATAAGGATGTCATCTTGAAAAAATCTTACTTTGGGGTGTTTGCCAAATAATTGATGCATAATACGCTGAAAAATGGCAGCGGCGGATGCCATGCCATCCTCGTCGCCAATTTGTAATGTTCAAATAATGATTCAAATAATTAGGTTGAGGTATTTATTCAATAGGAACACAGGAGCGAGGTAGGACACAGCCTACACAAGTCTTCTTCCCAGTCAAACTGGCATCCAGCAAGGAATATAGAACCTTGCTAGAATGCACGAGGGAAGGAAGACTGAAAGAAAAACAATTCTAGAAGTAATGACAACATAACAACACAGTATCTCCCCACACTCTACTATGCACATCTATCAATACCGAGAGAGATTCAGCAAAGAGTACAGTCCCTTCACACACCCTACAAAGAATGCACACCCATCATCTGAGAGAGAGGTAGAAAAGGACAGTCCCTCTCTACAAAGTACTACACACACCAATCATTACAGAGAGAGGGCTCACCAGAGACATCATTCCCTCCCAACACCATACAATGCACATCCATCATCTGAGAGAGAGAGAGAGAGAGAGAGAGAGAGAGAGAGAGAGAGAGAGAGAGAGAGAGAGAGAGAGAGAAGTCGGAAAGGACAGACCAGTGCCTCTCAGCACCCCACAACATACACTTATCATTACAAAGAGAGGTCTCAGCAGAGAGGCCCATCCCTCCAAACACTCTACTACACACACCTGTCATCCGAGAGAGAGGTCTGAAGGAGAGGGCAGTCCCTCCCCATACCCTACAATGCACACCGTCATCTGAGAGAGAGATCTGAAAGGAGGGGACTGTCCCTCCCAACACCCTACTATGCACACCGTCATCTGAGAGAGAGGTCTGAAAGGAGTGGCCAGTCCCTCCACACATCCAACTAAGCAGATCTGTCATATGAGCGAGAGGTCTGAAAGAAGAGGTCAGTCCATCCCCACACCCCACTATGTGCACCCGTCATCTGAGAGGTGTCAAAGGAGAAGCTAGTCCATCCACACACATACACACACACCATACTATGCACACCCATCATTATGGAGAGAGGTCTCACCAGAGAGACCAGTCCCTTTGCACACTCTAGATGCACACTTATCATTACGGAGAGAGGTCTCGGCAGAGATGCCAGTCCCTCCAAACACCCTAGCATGCACCCCGTCACCTGAGAGAGAGGTTAGGAAGGAGAGCAAAGTCACTTTCAACACCCTACTAGGCATACCTAAAATTACAGAGAGCGGTCTTAGCAGAGAGGCCAGTCACTGCACACAATCTACTTTGCAAACACGTCATTTGAGAGAGAGGTCTAAAGGAGAGGGCAGTCCCTCACCACACTGCACACACCTATTATCTGAGAGAGGTCTGAAAGGAGAGACCAGCCCTTCCCACACCTTAGTACACACACCCATCATTAAGGTAGACATCTGATCAGAGAGGCCAGTCCCTCTAAACACCCTATTATGCACACCAGCTATTGAGAGAGTAATGACGCCTTCAAAAATGATTGCTGGTGACCTGTCTTGATATCATGCTATAAATTAGCTAATAAACAATTTTAAAGTTGAGGAATGCATTGATCTCTCTGAGCTGCTGGGATGCATGTGTTTGATGTGCAGAATCTCAAGGCACTGTATTGGTTTTGAGAGCGCAGCACCGATTTTACTCCCGCAACCAAGTTGATGTGCTAGTACTGCTAGACACAGACAGAAGATGCAGCGATATTTATGTTGCAAGTATCGGGTTCACTTCCAGTGACTCAGGCACAGGAGCAGGAGTGGAGACTTTGACATCCCTGAGTCACAAGTAACAGGAGGCAAGCCAACAAGCTCTAGGAGCACACTTGGACTGAAGGCAGAGCACAATTCTCCTTCAGCAAAGTCAGAGAGTGGCAGGCAGCAGAGCAACAAACAGAAAGGAACAGATCTTCCATAACAGCAGTCCAATTGACTCTTTTAAGGAGCACAGCAATTCTTCTGGCAGAGATTCAGATACAAGTCCAGTAGTGTTTAGATTTAGGAGGTCAGAGGCCAAGTACATATAAACAAAAGTGCCTGTGAAGTGGGGGTAACTCAAAGAGTGGTATTCAGTGAAGTGTTAGCCTCTCCTTTCCATCCTGTCCAGGCAGGGCCATCAGAATGCAGTTGTATGTAGATGGGTACTCATAAACACCCAACCTTCCTGTGTTCGTTGCTGTCTAGAGGAATGCACAAAGTGTAGCTGTCATCCAACCCAGACGTGTTTTGGAGACAGGCTGCAAGGCACACAGAGTGTAAGTGCAGGGAAATGTGCATTTTCTAAAAGTGGCATTTCTAAAACAATAAAGTTAAAACCAGCTTCACCTGTAAAGAGGATTTATCACTACCATTACAAAGCTATAAAACATTAACTGGCTTCTCCTCTCTGATCAGGAATTACAGCTTAAAAGTGAATAACTTACAAGACGGGTAGGTCTTATAGTAATGAAAAACTAATTTAGCTGTTTGTCACTACCCAGACATGCAAAACATAAAAGTGCATGTCCTAGATTTTAAATTTTAATTAGACTGAACCCTGCCCTTGGGGCTACCTAGGGCCTACATTAAGGATGGTTTTTGTGTAAGAAAAGGAGAGCTTGAGGGTTGGCATGTAATTTTAAATGCTAAGCCGAAGCAGCAGTAAACTGCACACACAGGCACTGCAGTGACAGGCCTAAGACAGGTTTGAAAGGATACTTCTGTGGGTGGCACAATTAGTGCTTCAAGTCCACTTGTAGCATTTTACTTACAGGCCCTGGGAATATGGTATACCAATTTACAAGGGAATTACAGGTAAATTAAATATGCCAGTCATACATACACCAGTTAAACACTTTTTTAGGGAAGAAGCATGTGCACTTTGGCACTGGTCAGCAGTGGTAAAGTGATCAAAGTCCTACAGCCAACAAAAAGATTCACCAAAACGTGGAGGCAAAAAGCAAAACATTTGGGAGACGACCACATAAGGGTAACAGGTCTTACACACATGTTTTAGGAACTGTTTGGAACTTTTCACAATCAGGAGTTTCTAACATTCTTCTTCCATTTCGAAGAATTTGTTTTCACCATTTGAAGACCAAGCAATCAGGCTTAGAGACCGAAAATATATAGCTTGGCTAAGATGAACTATATCAAGGCTGCAGAATGAGTTTAACACTGATGCTCCTCTGTTCGCCTAGCCTTGCCTGAGCCAAGCCACGCCACGCCACGCCCCGCCAGACCGAGTGCAGCGAGCGCGGAGCAGCCGAGCGGAGCGGAGCCTGAGCGAGCCTCTGCGAGCCTGTGCGAGGGAAATTACGGAGATTTACGGAGAGGGTGCTCCGTTCGCGGACGCGGTCGACCGCCTTCATTTCTCAGCGATAAGCGGAAAGCGGGAAGAAACAATACCGCATATCGACACAAACCCCGTCTCCCGCCCGGATTTCAGCGGAGCCTGCGGGGGGGAGGAGGCGCGAGCCGGAGAGCCGCCGAGAGCCAAGAAGGACATGAAAGGCACAAGAGGGGAACAAAAGACGTATTAGCTAACGTCTGCGAACCCACTCACTAGCAGCCATTCAGCGCCATCCAGCTAGCACCTAGCCCCTTCCAACCCTCAGGCAGACTCGAACATTTAGCTGGAGCAACGAACCAGCAGAGACTGCAGGGGGAAGCAGGGAAATAGGGCACTAGTAGCGTAAGGGAGGCGCCAAAAGGCACCAAGGAAGAGCTTAGTAATTTAAGCACTTGCCCAAAGAAGCTTTTGGTTCAACTGGGAAACAGGTGATTTACCAAATACGACAGACAGTGCAATCGTGGCAAGGAAAGCTGAAGGAAAGCTGGTGGAAGGCAGCTAAGGCATTCAAGGCAGAACAGAGGTAAGTGATTAACTTGTAAGAAAGTAAAAATTAATAACTAAGTGTTACACCTACACTTATACAACAGTTTTGTACCAAGAAATGGTTCCTAAAAAAGGGACAAATCTACGTACAGGGGATGAACAAGGGAGGAGTAAATTAATGGAGGGTTCAAAATCTCTGGAAGAGAGCCAAGAAAGTCAAGTATCATCCTTGGATAATAGTAAGGGTAAAAGAAAGAAAAGGAAAGTTAAAAAAGCAGCGAAGAATGCCCAGAAGGCAAAAAGAGGTGGCAATCAAATGACTAATAGACAGAAAGAGAACACGGGAGGGACAAAGTCCATAAAGGAGTTTGTGGGTAAACACTATAAATCATTGAATCCAGCGCTAACATCGGAGATAGATGAAGAAATAGTGGAAATTGGCGGAGAAATTGGTGAAAACCCAGGCAAGCCGGACGAAAGTCAAAGTCAAAGACGGTTAGAAAAGGGAGAAATCCACGAAGAAGTCAACTTGGATAGCAAAGAGGAGGGGGAGAACTACAACACTATAAACCTGACTCTGCAAAGCCAAAATCACCAAATCTCGGCACCTCGACTATCATCATCTCCCAAATTGTTCTCACAGTTGTCACCAGGAAACGAAGGTCATAGGGGAAATGAAGACCATAACCAGAGTGTTATCTGGGGAGGCGCGCCAGATCAATTACAGCCGCTCTACCCACTGCAAAAAACATCGATCCACCAAGAGAGCATAAGGTCTAGCAACCCAGTAAACCCTTTCAGAAACACTATACAGGATTCGGTGATCTCTGAAACGCCTACATCTTCGCTGATAGAGTTAATCCTGTTACTTCAGAAGGCACTACAAGGAATCCTGGAAGTGAGTCTCTCAAACAACGGATTGATGAAAGCTCAGAAACAACATCTAAAGAACATAGAAGAAGAACTAAGAGAAATAAAGAGCAAAATGCCAATCAAGGTAATGACAATGGAGACAACCACTTCAAGGGAGAAAAGTGACATGATAATATTAGAAGAGGAAAGTAGGATATTTCTGGAAAGAGCCCCCCAACCCGCAGATCAAACAGCAAAGGAGGCAGAAGAGTCTGCAGATAATGTATACATATCAAGAAGACCGATGCTTATAAAAAAGCGCGGGGGGTATGTCACACGTGGGGCCGCGAACAGGACTGGAAAAAACAGGCATCTGAAACAAGTAGGGAAGAGTAAAGGGAAGAAAACAACGACGAGGGTGGTACAGTCAGCCTTAAATGAGTCGGCACCGACCTTTACAACAATTAGACCCTCGCATGTAGAGGCAAAAGCCCCAAAGACCCCAAGGACCCCGAGAGTATCAAGGAAAAAGCAGAGACGCATGGAAGCAATTGAGATCCCCACTTCCATCCGTACGATGAAACAGAAAGTAAGGCAAAGGGACGACCGAGACACAGAACAAAGGACAGTAAGACCTCAGGTACATGAAGATCCCAACATGAGAAAGAACGGACGGCAAACAGGGAGATCAATCACCTATCAACAGGCGCTGATAACAAACACGAATCTACATGAAAGAGATAAGAACAATTGGTTATTTCTGGACCTAGTACCAGCTGGGAGGAAAGAGAAGCCGACAGGAAATCCTAGACCCCTAAATAGGGCACTGATTTTGTCCACATTTGAAAAATGCGGCAGCCTGAAAGGGATTGGGACTAAAGATCTACAGCAAGTTGGGTTTGTAGAAAATAGGAATGGAAAAGAGTTAACAAAAATTATCCTTCATTCAGACCTGGTAAAAAGGGAAATCCAGAAAGCCTCAAATGAGATATCTCAACAGGGAATAAGGATCATCCCAGAGAGGGAAATAAAAACCTCTAATGATAACAATTTCTTAAATCAGCATGCCGGGCTTCAGAAGAGGCAAGTGATCCTCTACAGAGAAACAGAAAAGGGTTTAAGCCGCCTGAACGTCGTAATAGACAACACAAGGAATGACCTCTCATGGGGTAACTGGTCGTTACTTAGTAACCCAAGGGGAGAAGTCAACTTGGGTATTCATTGGATATGGAGGAAGAAGGAGCTTTGAGTGACGTTGAATAGGACGGAGGGGGGTCGCAAGATCTAGGTCTCTTATCCTGGAATATAAACGGGCTAGGCAACGAGCAAAAACGTGAGTATATAAAGGAAGTTATAAATAAAGCGGACATTGCCTGCCTGCAAGAGACCTGGCTATGCGACAACACCACTACATTCGATGGATACGTCCACATACAGCAGCCAGCCGTAAAGAAAAACCATGGACGGCCCTCGGGGGGCTGCTGACATTGATATCAACAAAAGTTATGAGGGATATTGAACTGTTGAATACAAAATGTAAATGGGTACAATCATGTAGAATTGAACTTATGAAGGTGGAACAGAAGTATAAAATGATAATTGTAATGAATGTATACATGCAGTGGGATAACGGGGAGGAGTATGAAAGGGAAATGAAGTGTTTTAAAGAGGACGTAGACAGTACCCTAGAAAAATATCCCGCAGAGACAATAATAATAATGGGGGATTTTAACCAT
The DNA here is from genome assembly GCF_964261635.1 of Lissotriton helveticus. NCBI lineage: Eukaryota > Metazoa > Chordata > Amphibia > Caudata > Salamandridae > Lissotriton > Lissotriton helveticus. The sequence goes on from NC_136065.1 coordinate 533,207,931, forward strand.
AAACTAAATCCAAAAAAGGCAGACCTTTGGAATAGGGAACAGTTAGAGGTGTACGGAATAAACCCGGCTAAGTTCCCAACCGGGGAAATCTCGAAACAAGATATTGGCCTAGTACACACCCTAGGAGGTAGGGGCTTTCACTGCGTAAATGGGAGAATAGAGACAGACTCCCCAGCAGGAAAGACATTCATCCAAGGGCAACAGAATTGCCCAATTGATTATATATTCTTGCAGGCCTGGAATTTCACCCAGATTAGGGATTTTAGGCTAGAACAAAAAGAAGTGAGTGATCACAAACTCCTGTATATAATAATAGCAGGGGGAAGGGAACTACAGAGAGAAAGGGTGATCACCCAGGAGGTCGAGTACCCCAAACGGGTGACGACACGTCTCACCGAGGAATATATGGAAAAGTTGAAGGCCATGCAAATAAAAATTGTTCCGGAAAGCTGTGAGAATAAAAAATTGGAATGGTTTATAGGGAAATTAGAAGAGGTGGTCCAATGCCTAAAGATAAAACTAAAAGGGAACCAACTCACAAGGGTGAAACAAATAAACCAATGTAAAGGGTTTTCTGTGGCGTGCCAAAATAAGAAAAAGGAGATATGTGCAGTACAAAGAAGACAAAAAAAGAACTTTACACTAGAGAGACAGGACCAGCTAGTTAAGCTGAAAAGAGAATTTAAGATAATGGTAACCAATGCAAAAAGGGTATATAAAGAAAAATGCTGGTTAGAATTATTAGAAGCCATAGAGAATAAAAATCTAAGGCAATTTTGGAAATTAGTAAAGTCTGTAGCGGGAACATCAGATGGTGAATTGAACTGTGTGGTGAGTGAGGCTGCATGGGATGTGTACATAAGGGATTTGTACGGGGTAAGGACTCCTAGAGAGGAGGTGGAGTCTAAAATATGGCAAGAAATCTCAGAGGATCTATTAACTCAATTCAATGAAGAACAAGTTGAGCTCACAATAAAAGAACTCAAGTTAACTCGGGCAGCAGGTCCGGACAATCTTCCTGCAATAATTTTGAAATCCGAGGTTAAATGGTGGGCAAGATTTCTTGCCAAGATGTTCCTGGTAGTCCTTAAAGAAGGGGTAATGCCACCAACCTGGAAGGGGGCCATAATTAGGCCAATTCACAAGAAAGGGAGCAAAGAGGAGCCAAAAAACTACCGGCTAATCAACCTGCTAGATATAGGCGAGAAAGTGTTTTCTAAAATAGTGCTGAAACAATTGAACGCATGGGTAGACGAGTTTCAAATAATACCCATAGAACTGGGTGGATTTAGAGCAGGCCACTCTACAATAGACCACGGATTTGCTCTATGGGCGATGAAGTCGACGGAACAGAACGGCAAGCTATGCTGCTGTTTCGTCGACTTCAGAGCAGCCTTTGACTCTGTGGATCGGGCCTGTCTATGGGAGTTATTAGAGAGGTTGAAGATCCCCAATGAACTATTGATTATAATAAAAGAACTCCACAGGGAAAACTGGGGGCAAGTAATTAAGGATAAGGTGGGCTCTTTGACTCCAAAAATACCCATTGCTAATGGATTAAGACAGGGATGTGTGTTGGCCCCACAGCTTTTTTCAATCTTCCTGTCAGATCTTCCGGCACATTTAGAGGTGGAGGGTAGCGCCAGCCCTAAAATAGATGGTAATAAAATACCCTGCCTATTGTATGCTGACGATCTGGTGATAGTAGACCAGACCGAGAGGGGCCTCCAAAGGAAGCTTAATGCTTTCAATACATATTGTGCCAGTAAACGCTTAACAATCAATTTGGATGAAACCAAAACCCTATGCTTCGGGAAAAAGAAAAGTAAATTTATTTGGTATGTAGGTGATCTCAAACTGGAGACAGTTAATGAATATCGATATTTGGGCTTATGGTTCGATAGGGCTTTAAATTGGAACTCCCACCTGGATACCCAAAAAGCAAAGGCACTCTCCTCCATAGGTGGTCTAAAAAGGTTTAATGGGGTCTATGGAGAGATGTCTCACCGACCTATGCTGAGAGCTTTCGAAGCAATGATTCCTTCTCAAGTTTTGTATGGCGTTGAGATCCTTTATTTGAGCGGTAAGGGATCCTGGGACGTGATAGAGGGGAATTGCTTAAAAAGGCTCCTATCCCTTCCTCAATCTTCGATGATACAAGCCATCAGGATAGAAATAGGCACAAAATCGTGGAAAATACAAACCCAGATGACTGTGATTAGATTCTGGAAGAGATTGGAAGACTCCGAAAGCCAAAAAGTAGCACATTGGTGTCGCAATGAAATACTGAGAAGCGAGCTAAAATGGGCAAAGGTCTGCAGGGACAAACTGAAAGGAATCTGTAACTCATTAGAGTTAGATTGGGTCCAGGAAACGCTTCAGGTCCTAAATACCAAAGGGGAGCTGAAGCAAAGGGGGAAGGAAGTTTCTAAATCGATTGACATAGGCTATCTAACAAAGAAAAAATCAGTGGCGCATATGATAAATGCTTGGTACAACGAAAATTGGTTCCCCTACCTTGATAGATTACCTAACCGCGGGCTCAGGCAAGAGATCCTGAGGTGTCGAATTGGGATTAACCCGTGGATAATAAACAAAGAGCTCAAATCAAAATTGTTAGATCAAGAAGGCCGTTGCAGGTGTAAGTTGGGAACCAAGGGAGACTGGTCGCATATTCTGTTGGACTGTCTGTTACTCCTTGAGCAGAGAAAACTATGGCTGCGCCCGGTTTTCCTAAAATATGGAATAAAAACAAGGTTGCAGGCAGCCAGCCTTCTAACAGAAATACCCTTCATTGATATTGTAATCGCCCTTGGGAAATTTTTAAAGGTGGCCCTGAGTGCACTGAGAACCAAGGAAAAATGTAGTACTGTATGAATTTTAACTATTGAAACTGTTATGGTGGTAAGAAAGTGAATAGGTTTTAACTTTTATAAACAAGTTTTAAGGTATTTGCAATTTTTTACTGGTTGTTAGTATTTTATAGTTTGGACTCTGTATTTTTGAAAATGAAATGTAGAATTGCTTTTTAAAGAACAACATTTTTAAAAATAACCAAATATTTATTGTAGACGCCCCCTATTGCGTTATGCTCACTGCGTTGTTTAAAGACTACGGTCATAATAAACATACATTTGACTTGACTTGAGTTTAACACTGTTGTTTGCAATTTTCCTGTAGGAGTTTATTTTTAAAGATACATTTTGTTGCTTATTCTAACAGTTGATAACAAGCATGTCTGTATTCCAATCTGCATCTAAATTGTGTTCTGTACATGACAATGGGCATTGACCAGGAGAGGAGAAAACAAAACTCAGAAAGAGGTTAATGCCCCAGTTGGGAAAGATGGAGCAAAATGTTTATTACCTTCTCCTTCATGTTCCCCTAACTACTTTCCTAATGAGCCGACCACACCTCATTAGGTAACTAATTAGAGGAAAATGCACTTGAAGTAATGCAACTACCAGTAAGTTATTTAAGCATTCAGACAAATATACCGGAGAGCTACCAAAGTGACTGGGCACAGACTAGTAAAGGGGGTATATCTCATTGAATCAGACTCACATAAAAGCCGGACAGGAGAAAATGAGTTAGGTTCCGAAATAGTCCTAGTTGATGGTGCTGTTGTGAATCAGATCGGGGGAAAAAAAAGGAAAGTGAGGACAATTTTGACTAGTGAAAATGTCTTCTAAATCCAGTAATAGCCTGATAGCAATCTCTAGGCATGGAGCTGAACACTTCAAGTACTTCAGCACTAAAACTGCATTTTTGAACAAATATGTACATTTTTTACCTAGCCAAAGGATGAAGCAGCAGGATACACAGAAGAGGAGGTATTGGACTAAGTGAGTAAATTGAGGGTAATAGTCACTACAGCTGACACTCACCGAGCTCTGGCTTCTCAGACTAACTTCATCACCACCACCATTACACCAATTCTTCATCCAACTCACACGCACTTAATTAATATTGTGTCATCAACTACCCTTCCATTTACAGTTATCTCCTGGCCAGACATTGAAATCCATTGTTAATAGACTCATCATTCTGGTCCCTGCTATCCGCTGTGTGTCACTCTGAGTTTGGATCCTCAGCTCTTCACTGCTGCAGTAGTATTGCCAATGGCACCACACTGTCAGTCTTTTGACATAATACTGCTGTTGATTAACTGTGGACTGTGGAGCAAAAATCTGTGAGGTTGAGTACAGCCCAGCTCTTTTCTATTCATTATTTCTACCTGACAGGAATGGATATGGTGGACTAAGTCAACACAATCCCACAAAACTGGCCCTGATTGTCACTGCCCCTCTCCTCTCTCTTGTGTATGATACCATTGATTGCAGTGCTCTAAGGGCCATATCTAGGAGTCCCTGCATATCCCCTGCATCATGGAAGGCAACACAAGGGCTTAAGTGAGATTTACTATGCCTGGCAAAGTCACCTTGCATTGCGCTGTATGACCTAGTCATCTAGATCTAGAGTAACGCAAGGTAGGGGCAATTGCTGCCTTGTATTCTTGCATTACTCTCCATTGGAAAGGTGTTCCATGGGTGAAGCCTGAACATTCTCATGCCTCCATTCATGGATTTTGTTGCAATCCTGGATTTACTATCGGTAGTAAACCTTGGATTGCCTCAAAATGTTTGGCCTTCCCAAAAGATGTGTAAAGAGAAGAAATATCTTCAATTCTCCTCATTATTTCTTCTTTCTACTTGTGCTGCATTCTGCAAAACACATAGAATGAGGGCAATGCCTACAATATTTGTTTTTGTGTGGGAAGGTGTCTCTTCCTGCACAAAAACAATTCTGCCTGTAGCACAGGCACTTTTGCACATGGCACAAGATTTCCCCATCATTGGTGCCAGGGAGCACTCAGTGCACTGATGGAGCGAGATAGAAAACAAAATTTTGTTTAAACTCGTGAAGTCACATTTCCATAACATGAATAATAAAATTAATGATTTGTGATTTGTCATGCTAATACAACTTAGATTAAACTTTACACATGGGGGGACTAACATGTGTGCTCATAAACGTGCATAATTGTTGCATCTTTTTGTTCGTGCAAAATAATATAATAATTTATTGTTTTCGTTTTTGTCATTACTAACTGCTGCAAACTTAAAAGAAGCATGTGCTTGTTTTGCTTTTCCTTGTCTGTGTGATGTCATTTCTACTATTCTAGGTGCATATAAGTCTCATGGATTATTGAAGACTGGTAGATATAAACGCTGCTTTATTTGTTTGCATTGGCTAGGTAACATTTGATTAATCGGGTGGGTTAATTAATTAGTAAATCTTGGGGTGGATACAGAATCTACATTATTTCTTACATTAACCACTTGGGAGCTAGTAAACAAACCTCCCCAGTGCTGCGCTGTCCATTATCCGGTGCTGAACTGGACGTCCAGCGGTCGCACGCAGCACTGGGGAGGTAGTGCCCGTGACGACCGTTGGCCGACGGCAGCACTTAAGGGGTTAATACTTTTCTTGTGTTTGTTTTATACTAGAAAGCATAAGTTGCCTGTTTTTGGGCCTAGTCTGCTCGAGCTACAAAATGCTGAATTTTACTTCTGCAAAAGTCATGAGACGCCCATTCTGAAATAAAATGTTCGTCAAAAGCTGCGTTCACAAAGCAAAAACTGACGTGCTATCATCATTCTGTCGGACATGGCCAAGGTCGAAAAAGAACATTTTGTCAGCCCTTAACTTGGCATCCGCGGAAGTCAATTGGAAGCAATGAGACATTTGTAGCAAACCTAGGAAGCTCTTGGTTGCATACAGAAAAGACAATGGTCCTTAAGAAAAGTGACCTAATGAAACTTTTGAAATGTGGGTGACATGTCACTTGTCACTCTCAGCCAATGGGACGTCGAAGATTTCTGAAAACTTTCCTTTGCGTAGTTTAGTTAGCGTAGAAAGGTATAAAAAGTCATGCCCCTAGGGATGGGCTGGCTGCTGCTTTCTGACTTTCCGATGAGGGTGAAGTGCTGTCGAACTTTGCGTGGAACACGTAAGAATCCTCAAAGAACTTTACTTTAATTTCTATCTATTTAGCTTAGTTAGGGACTTAGATTTTAGAAATGCTAAACTTTATATATTCACTTTAATTTGATTCACTTGCTTAAAATTGTATTTTTCTCACGTTTCTTTAAAATCATGCTTGCTTCAATGTTAATAAAATTCATTTATAAAACTATCAACTTATATACCATAATTTAGTAAATAAAATCTTACTTTTGACAAACAAGCTGGTCTTGGTTATTCAGGAGTGTAGGTTACTATTAGCTAGATCTCGTCGCCAATGGTGGTCGTTTAAATGGTTAGGTTTTATTCTAATGACAATATTCTTTCCGCAGATGTATAAATTTGTATATATTTTGTAGATAATGTGTATATAGATTTAATCTGACCACCTGATTCAGTAGGCCCAAAATATGTCAGGTTTATAAATGGGTCCATAGTTTAGTATAGAATTTTGTTTATAGGTTATGAAGTTGGGTAGCGTTGTTTATGATATATTTTCAATAGGCCGCTGGATCAATTCTCTGGTAGCAGAAATTGATGGTTGCTAAGGGTAACCAAGGTAATATGTTGGTTGCTAAGGGTTACTAAAGTGTTATGGTATGGAAATAGGATCGACGTTTTAACACATGTTGAGTTCGTTTTTCGTGCTATCTGTAAGCTATACCGGTATAGATTGTGTGGCGAGAAATTAGTCACGCAAGCCATCTGTTCTGTTTGTAGTGATATCGCCGAGTATCACAAGAGGTATCGCCGTGTACCATAGTGTTGTCGCCGAGCAGCACAGTTTTAGGGCTAGGTGTGAATCTTGTATAGTGAGGGTTTTCTAAGAAATTAAAGCAGCATGAGAATAGGGACAAAGCGCCTTCCATAAAACTCACTGTGATAAGAGTATTAGTTATATCCGAGCTTGAGTGAAGGGTAAATTGGCGTCGGTACATGATTATCTATAAACAGGTTAGAGTCCTGTACGGGTACATGTTTCATATCTATAAACAGGTGAGAGCCCTGTACGGATAACGTAGTTATTTTGCTAACGGTGCATGATCTCTATAAACAGGTGAGAGTCCTGTACGGATTTCATGTGTGTTTGAAATTAGGGAATTTTCAGTGCGAAAGTGCGAGTTTGATTTGTATTTTATGTTCAAGTGGAACTCTTAGAACTATCACTTCGCGGTGGGTTCAGAGCAAAGCGAGTTCATAATTATACGTGTTAGAAGGGTGGGGTAAGGGTTACTCTACTGACAATTGAATATTATCCTTAGTGTGAATAGCGCCGTCTATTCCGAAGTGTGGATACTTGAATGTATGTAAACTATCCTAAATAGTGAAACGAACAGATGTTGTCCTTATAGTCATTGTTAAGAATTAATTTACACTGAAAAGTGTTCTTAAAATGGCGCTGTGAAAAGATTTTGTGAAGGAGGGGTAAGCGCCAGGAGTGAGAAACGAGAAACCGCAGCTGCTGTGTACGTCACAGAGCCGCGCTGGGATTGGGTGACCTACGTCACAAGCTATATTCTGATTGGCTCTTGAGTCTCTGACGACCTGTGAGCTGATTGGTCCTTCAGAAAAACTCCAATTTTATTGGTTGAGCAGAAAAGTGACGTAGCTCAACTGTCATTGGCTTGTTGGTGTGTTTCGCGCACGGATTGGTTGTTTTGCGGAACATCCCGGAAATATTTTACGAACGATTTTGTGAATTAGATTTAACTCTTAAAAATGAGTTATCATTTTAAACATGTTGAGAAAAAGCCAACATTATTTCAGAAGTTTAAGAATTTATTTTCACCTGACAAGAAAATCGAAACGCGAGGTGGTAAACTACTTCATAAGTATAAAACACCTGCAGCGTATATGGAAGGTGAATATGGATATCATACTGTCTTATGGTTCGATAGTTGGAAACGCTATACTAAGAACGACGGTGTTTTAACTTGGCCTGATGACGGTTCATTTAATGTAAAAGTCTTGAGAAATTTACGAGAGAAAATGAACGCTCTTGTTCCGAAACCGAGACCAACTCAATTTGAAGCTTTAGTTGAGTGGGAAGACGAGATGTATCAATTACAAAGAGAAGCTAGTGGAATTAAAAGACCTTCTAAAAATCCTCCTTGGAGAAGAGAAACTCATGAAGATAGATTGCGAATGTGGAGACAGGGAAACATGAGTGAAGGATTGTATTTAATTCAGGAAATGGTAATGGGTACTCCTACAGGGAAATCTATGGAAAGTGAATCTGAGGATGCAGTTATGGAAGAAATATATACAACTGCTAGAAAGAATCAGCCTTTGAGACCTCCTAGATCATGGTCTACTCCGGTGGTTTCTACTGAAACTTCACCGAGTGCACCTCCAATTAATGAAGCTCCTAAACTTTATCCAAATAATTGTGAAATTATTGAAACTCCTAGAAGACCAGAATTCGAGAATGCTCGAAATGAAGGTAGACATTTTACAATGGCTCCAAGAGCAAGAGAAGCTCCAAAAGATTATACAAGAGAGGCAAGAAATGTTGAAGATGTTGATTATAATGAATATTTAAGATCTAAAGAAGAATTAATAAAAAGAATGACAAAAGGCATGGAAGCTGTGACAGTTCCAGTAACGATTGGTCCTGTTCAGCCTGTATTTGACCAAAAGGAAACAAACAAAACAGGATTAACTATTCCTTTAAATGCAGAAATTCAAAAGGCTGCTGAAAAATTTTATTCAGATTTATCTGAAATAAACTCTTCTAAATCGAGAATGCCTGATTTAACCTTTAATGAGGATTTATCTCCAAAAACACCAATGGGTGCTATATCAGATATAGGGAGTCCTGAAGTCAGGGTAACTACACCAAAACTTGATGTGGCCAAATTAAAAGCGAATATCGAAGAATTAATAATTGGAACAATTGGTCCAGATAGTTTAAATTACTATCGAGATGATGAACTACTGTTCATTTGCAAAAGCATACAATGGAAAACAAAAAATAAATATGATCAACTAGAGGATTTAGCAGCAGAACTTGAAATCGATGTGAGCAAACAAAAGAATTTTGCGAAACATTACAGATTAGACTTTTCAGAAAGTGACATTGAAAGTTTGAACTCAATGGGAAGAATAGTGCATATAAAAGATTTGATTGTCTATATCAAAAAGCTAGGAGAACTGAATAAATGGAGAGTAAAATGGACGAAAAAGAAGGAAGATGAAAGATTGGAAAAATTATCAAAACAATTTCCAATGAGAGAAATTGCAGGTGGAGGATATGTTCATGTCCCTTGGTCGAGACAGGACATTCTGTTATTTACAAATGACTTTCCGAAATTGAGGGAAAAACCAGTTGAGTGGTACAGGCAAGTCGATAGATTTATCAAAGTGTCAAAAGTTCTGTGGATTGATTTAGATGGATTTTTTTATATTGTCGTTCCATCTGATCTTTGGACAGAATGTAAAATATCGATTAGTTGGCCAAAAACAGAACCTGAGCGAATTAAAGAAACAGGTGCTCCAAATCCACTTGTAATGGATTTTTATGAAAAAGTGATTGTTTGGATGAAAAACAAAATTCCACCCAAAGAAGTAGATTGGGTTAAAATAGAAAGGACAGAACAGGAAACAAAAGAATCAGTTCATTCTTTTTATGAAAGACTACTGTTAATCTTTAAACAATACAGTGGTTATGAAAAACTAGACGAAAAAGACATGAGCCATTTTGTCTATAGATTTGTTTATGGACTAAAACCTGAAATTGGAGAAATGATAAGAAATAGCATTGTCGGATGGCAATCACTATCTGTAGATGATATTCTAAGAAAAGCTAAGTATTGCAGTGATGAGATAGAAGTAAAACAGAAAAAGCTCAAGGAGAAAGCCATGTGGGCACAGGTAAAAGTGGCTGAACAACAGATTGCCAGCATGGGCAATAAGAACACTAATTTTGTTCAAACTGGAAATACAAACCAGATACAAGGAAAGTTTAAAAATAATAATTTCCCAAAGAAATTTAGCCCAAAGATTGAGGAGTTGAAACAAAGATTACCTTGTTTTAATTGTGGCGAAATAGGACATTGGAGAGACGAGTGTCCTCATCCTCCTAAAAACTTAAAGAATCCCTTATTGAATCCACAGATGCAGAATGGTGTTGACCTGCAGCGACAGCTACAGATGCAACAGGGGTTAAACGAATTAAATATTCAGCGACAGTTGCAGCAACAGCAACAGCAACAGGTGAATAATCGTCAAGACCAATTGCCACAACCACCTTTTCCGAATTGTGGGGGAGTTCAAAAATATAATCCAAACGTGGGATTTCAGGGAAGTGAACAGGTAATAAAACCACAAAAACAGCAAAAGCAACAAAGAGTTCAAATGCAAAATGCTTCACAACAGTTTTTATTAGCAGAAAGTCAAGACAGCGATTCTGATGATTATTGCTGACGGTGCCCGAGAGAGGAGGAAGAGTGTGTTGTTGGAGCCACTCTTGAGGTTGACCAGTCTGGTCCTTTTGTAAACGGGAAAGTTAATGATGTAGACATCACTTTTCTAGTGGACACTGGTGCTACCCGTTCTACTGTTAGATCAGTGGAAATTGAAAACCTACCTCTCTCTGGGGATACCATCCAAGTTGTCGGAGTAAGTAATCAGCAAATTAAAACTGACTTAACTGATCCAGTACCAGTTGAAATTGGAAATTACAGAGACAAACACAGATTTGTAGTTTGTAATAGTAGTCCAGTGAATCTATTGGGCAGAGACATCCTATGTAAAATGAATTGTAGAATATATTGTTCTCCTGATGGAGTTGAGTTACAAACAATGGAGGAAGATGGTTTATACAGAATGACAATGATGATGATGGAAGCAGAAGAAACAAAATTGTTTCCTGCATTTGAAGAAAAGGATTTACCTGAAGAACTCAAGGAAACAGTGAAATCTGAAATATGGGATTTTACTGGAAATGAGATGGGTCTGATGAAAAACGTAGATCCAGTAAAAATTACATTAAAACAGGGAATAGAATTTCCAAACATTCCACAATATAAAATGAAAACAGAAACAATTGAAGGTATTACACCTATAATTGAAAAATTAATCAAGCAAGGTGTATTAAAAGAAATGGAGAGTAGTTCTTGTAATTCACCAATTATGGGAGTTAAAAAGTCTAACGGAACATTTAGAATCGTACAAGATTTGAGAAAGGTTAATCAAATTGTCGTTCCATGTTGTCCTGTAGTTCCAAATCCAGCAGTAATTCTATTCCAGATTCCACATGATGCTGAATGGTATACAGTCATTGACCTTTGCAATGCATTCTTTACTGTTCCCTTACATCCAGACAGTTATGAAATCTTTGCTTTCAGATTCCAAGGTAAGACCCTCGGATGGTCAAGAATCCCACAGGGCTATACAGAAAGTCCTTCAATCTTTAATGAATTGTTAAAAAGATCATTAGAAGACCTAGACTTACCTGGTAGGTCTACGCTAGTGCAGTATATTGATGATTTGTTAATAGCTGCAAAGACAAGAGAAAATTGTGTGACAGACACAATAATTCTGTTAAATCGCCTTGCAGAAGAAGGACATAAAGTGTCCCCAGCAAAACTACAGTTTTGCAAACAAGAAGTAAAATATCTTGGTCACAGAATTGCAAAGGGAAAAAGACAAGTAACAATAGAGAGAATAAAAATGATTCAAGCAATGTTACCACCCAGAACACAAAGACAGGTCAGAATGTTCTTGGGAATGGTTGGTTACTGTCGACAATGGATAAGTGGATTTTCAGTAATTGCAAAACCACTACAAAGACTGACAAAGTCAGATGTAAAAGATCCAATTATTCTCAATGATGCTGAGATGGATTCTTTTGAAAACCTGAAAAAGAGCTTATGCCAAGCTCCTGCTTTAGGTATGCCAAATTATGAGAAAGATTTCGAACTGTATTGTAGTGAGAGAGAAGGATGTGCATTATCTGTGTTAATTCAGAGACATGGAAATTTAAAGAAACCTATCGCATACTTCTCTGCAGTTCTTGATCCAATTGCAAAAGCATTACCAGGTTGCTTGAAAGCAGTTGCAGCTACAAGTATCAGCCTCGAACAAAGTGAGGGGATCATTATGGGATTTCCTGTGAAAGTTTTTGTGCCTCATTCAGTAGAAATATTACTGACAAGAGGTAAGACTCAACATTTAACAAGTAGCAGATTGACAAAGTATGAGAAAATCATACTAGGAGCAGATAATGTTTCGATTTCAAGATGTTTAAATCTGAATCCTTCTACATTACTGCCTGATTCTGAAATTGTTGATGACATTGAAACAGAACATGAATGTTTAGATGTCATGGAATTCTGCACTAAACCAAGAAAAGACATCAAAGACAGACCTTTGTCTGAATCGGATTTTGTCTACTTTGTAGATGGCTCATGCTTAAGATCCGAAGGAGGTGTCTTAAAAGCTTCATATTCAGTTTGTACAGTCGCAGATGTCGAAGAAGCATCATGTCTTGAAGGAGTTCGTTCAGCACAAGTGGCTGAATTAATTGCTTTAATTCGTGCATGTGAAATATCAAAGGATATAAGAGTTACCATCATTACTGATAGTCAGTATGGGTACGGAGTTGTGCATGATTATGGACAACTCTGGTCACAGAGAGGATATATGACATCAGCAGGATCACCAATTAAAAATGCAGTTTTCATTAGGAGATTAATTGAAGCAATACAATTGCCAAAAGAAATCGCCATTGTTAAGTGTGCAGCGCACACTAGAGGAATTGATTATATTTCCAAGGGAAATGCCTTCGCAGATGAAACAGCTAAATACTGCGCAAGGAAAAATTATTCTTACAATCGGGAGAGGAGTAAAGAAACTGATTCAAATTCATTAATGCTAACAACAGTTGTAGAAACATGGCATGAGATTAGAGATTTACAAAATGAAGCAGAAGATGAAGAAAAAGACTTATGGTTAAGATCAGATTGTAGACCACGTGAAGAAGATGGAGTGTGGGTTTACAAAGATGGCAGAGTAGTCTTACCAAATTGCTTGATTGCTGACATGGCCAGATTATATCATGGTCCAGCACATTTGGGAAGAGATTCTATGGTTAGACTTTTCAGAGAAACATGGTTCAATACCAAGTTTAGAACTATTGCAGAATCTTTTTGTCAAAGGTGTTTGTCAAGCCAACAAATGAATCCAAACAGAAAATCAGTGGTGGGGACAGGAATAATTGGTCGAGAGGGTGGTCCCTTTACCAGGTTACAAATGGATTTCATCGAAATGCCTTTACACAATTGTTTGAAATATGTGCTTGTAATTGTTTGCTTATTTTCAAGATGGGTAGAGGCTTTCCCTACACGACATTGTGATTCAATTACAGTAGCAAAACTAATGCTCAGAGAAATCATCCCAAGGTACGGTTTTCCAGTCACTATTGAGAGTGATGGAGGAAGCCATTTTGATAACAAACTGATGAAGTTAATTTGCGAAGCTTTGAGCATTGAGCAGAAAATACACTGTGCATACAGACCAGAGGCATCAGGAGTGGTAGAACAAATTAATGGAACAATTAAAAACAGAATTGGAAAAATGTGTCTTGAAACAGGTGTAAAGTGGACTGATGCTCTTCCACTTGTTTTGATGTCATTAAGAAGTACACCAGATAAAAAGACAGGTTTGAGTCCTCATGAAATTTTAATGGGAAGAGTTATGAGGCAAGCTTTTGTACCTGTAGGTAAACTGTTGAGCATAAATGACAGTGCTATTTTGGATTACTGTAAAAGGTTATCTGATATGGTAACTTCTGTGTCTAATCAGGTGGGAACTGAAGTACAATCAGATGAAAAGGTTTTGACACATGATCTGAGACCTGGCGATTGGGTCAGAACGAAAGTACATCGGAGAAGGAATTGTCTAGCTCCTAGATGGCAGAAACCTAGGCAGATAATTTTGATCACTACTAATGCTGTAAAGTGCAAAGGATTGAAACGCTGGATTCATCCTAGTCATACTATTCCAGTACCCACTCCTGAGAGTTCTGATGTTGAAAGTGATACCACAGATGATTCTGATTCTGAAGCAGAAGGCGAAATAGAAGGTGAAATAAATCCAGATTCTGAAGATCGACAAGAAAGTCGACATCTGGAAACTATACCAGTGAATGGAAAATTGACAAGAAAAGACTTGGAAATCATTGAAATAGATTCTGAAGGTGAAGAGAATCTGTTAAAGGGAAAGATAACTGAGGATTCGGTTGTCTCTATTAAAGACAAAGAAGCAGAACAAAAAGAAGTTTCAGACCAGGAGAGTATCGAAAGGCAGAGAACAAACTCTGAAGTAAGGAACAGAAATCCGAAATCTGGGAAGTTGGGGGTAATTGAGGAAGAGGAGGAAGACGAATTACCGAGTACCAGTGATGGAAGACAAAGTGAAGTTCCTGAAGGAGTGAAATTGCTGAATAGAGAAGTTCCTGAGTCAATTGAAATTTCAGACGACGAAACTGAAGAAAGTGAAGTGGATGGTGAAAGTGAAAACAGAAAGAAAAGGACTTGGAAGTCAGAATCAAATAATTCTGAACCAAAGAAGAAGTACGTGAGAAAAGCAGACTACTGGCCTGGTGGAAGATTGAGAGTCAGATTGATCAAGAAACCAAAAGAACAAGTTGAAGAAATCAGTAGTCAAAAGAGTCCTGGAAAAGAAGTTGGAGTTGGAAGAAAAATCGAAGTGATATCGAGAAAAGGGAAGAGAATAGTAAGACCAAACCAAAAATACAAGTCTCCTGAGTGGACTTACTTAGTAATTCCAGCTGTTATTGACATATATGATAGTAGTGAAGAAGAAAACGAAATCCAAGAAATTAGTGACAATGATTGAAGTACAGATATATTAAATTGGCAAAAGGCTGAAGAAAATTTGTTAGTTGACACAAGGTCGAAGAAAAACTGTTTAGTTGAAGAAAACTTATGTATGACATAAGGTCGAAGAAATCTTGTTTAGGGTTTTAAAAAAAAAAAAAAAAAATATTTTAAAAGGGGGGTGTAAATATATTTAGAATTTTAAAATTTATTTTTATTTTTAAGGCTAAAATTAACCAAAAATGCCTTATGTTAAGGAGAGCACTTCAAAGTGTTCTGTTTTTAAAAGATGCTGTAAGATGACTCTGGTGTGTCTGCTCATTTTAATTCTGCTCTGGTTGGTTTTAGCTGTGATTATCCCTTTGGAGATGAATAGAGAATTACACAAAGTTAACATAACAAGCAAAGCTCTGGTTAGCCAAACTAAACATAGTGCGTCTGCAAAAGTTATTGATCATCAGCCTAACATTCATCAAGATAAATCAATTGGTGATTTTTCAAGTAATACATTCACAAAGCTATTGAGTGAATATGTTAAGGTAATGGATGCAAAAGACTGCTACGTCTGCGTTAAGTTACCTGCTTCTGTTTCCGAGGGAGTAACATATAATATGCTTC
This sequence comes from Lissotriton helveticus, assembly GCF_964261635.1. Classification (NCBI taxonomy): domain Eukaryota; kingdom Metazoa; phylum Chordata; class Amphibia; order Caudata; family Salamandridae; genus Lissotriton; species Lissotriton helveticus. The sequence continues at coordinate 533,223,419 of NC_136065.1, forward strand.
CTCTCACTTATGCTGTAACATGTAGTGTGTTAACCAGTTTATTTTATCAAACTGGACGTTTAGAATATTACTATTCAAATTATGATGAAATTTTTGCAAATATTAAGATTGAAAATGCTTTAAATAAGCATAAGAAAGCAAAGCAAATGAGAGAATTTTTCCTTGTTACTAACGAACTTACTTATGAGTATGCTTACAAGAATAATTTAACATGCAAATTGAGTGCTGAGGGAAAGAATTTTTTGAATATGGTTGAGGAGAGAAGAGCAATTTACAAAAGAAACGAATTAGTCAAGCAGACTAAGTCAAAATTCTGGCAAAAAGAGGATGAGAAATTAAATGGCAAAATGCTTGAAAATATTGCAATTCACATAGACAAACCAGTTAGTGGAAAGCTTTGCATTAGAAGAGATAATACACTTTTTGATAATTACTTTGTAGGTGCAAGTAACTGTGAAGATACTTATCAGATTTTGGGAGGTTGGGGATTCAAAGGTGGAAAAGATCCAATCTTTCCTGGAATTTATTTTGTTTGTGGTGACAAAGCCTACTACAACCTTCCAGACCACTGGTATGGAACTTGTTATGTGGGAATTGTTTTTCCTAAAGTGTTTCATGTTGACAGAGATTCAGAAGGATTGTTTAAAATTCATAATTATGTAAATAGAGTTAAAAGAGAAACTTTTACTGAAGTTCTGGGAGATATTTTTCAAGCAGTAATACCTTTTGTTGGTATAACCTTAAATGCAGGGAGAATTAGAAAATTATCCACTATAGTTGATAGATTATCAACTGACACAGCTGATGGGTTTCAATTAGTAAATGTTGAAGTTATTGCAATTAGATCCATGGTAATTCAAGATCGCCTTGCTTTAGACATACTCCTAGCAAAAGAGGGAGGAGTCTGTGGCATTTTACATGTACAACATTGTTGTACATATATACCTGACGAAAGTAAGAATATTGAAATGTATATTAAGAATATTACACAAATGCATTCAGAGATAATTCCTTTAGAAGAAGAAGATTTTACAGGGAAACTTTCAAAAAGGTTTCAAGCAATTAAAAACTGGTTTCATGATATCGGAAGTTCAATTCTTGGTAAGATTTTGGCACCTTTGATTATAATAGTATTTATTTTTATTTTGACCAAAATAGGTTGTTTGTTACATAAAAGAAACAGTTGAAAGAAAAGAAAAGAATCTATAAACTTAGAAAAGAAGAAGAAAGGGAGATCGAATTACAGGAGTTACATAGAGAGCGTTATGCTAATTCCAAAGACTATGCAGAAACAGACTTTTAGGTTTAATGATACAAATGAATTTGAATCGATTTCTTAGAAATTTAAATTATCAAAATTTTGAGTGCTGATGTGGTGATTTGTTAATCACCAGATGAGGGAGTTGATGGAGCGAGATAGAAAACAAAATGTTGTTTAAACTCGTGAAGTCACATTTCCATAACATGAATAATAAAATTAATGATTTGTGATTTGTCATGCTAATACAACTTAGATTAAACTTTACACATGAGGGGACTAACATGTGTGCTCATAAACGTGCATAATTGTTGCATCTTTTTGTTCGTGCAAAATAATATAATAATTTATTGTTTTCGTTTTTGTCATTACTAACTGCTGCAAACTTAAAAGAAGCATGTGCTTGTTTTGCTTTTCCTTGTCTGTGTGATGTCATTTCTACTATTCTAGGTGCATATAAGTCTCATGGATTATTGAAGACTGGTAGATATAAACGCTGCTTTATTTGTTTGCATTGGCTAGGTAACATTTGATTAATCGGGTGGGTTAATTAATTAGTAAATCTTGGGGTGGATACAGAATCTACATTATTTCTTACATTAATACTTTTCTTGTGTTTGTTTTATACTAGAAAGCATAAGTTGCCTGTTTTTGGGCCTAGTCTGCTCGAGCTACAAAATGCTGAATTTTACTTCTGCAAAAGTCATGAGACGCCCATTCTGAAATAAAATGTTCGTCAAAAGCTGCGTTCACAAAGCAAAAACTGACGTGCTATCATCATTCTGTCGGACATGGCCAAGGTCGAAAAAGAACATTTTGTCAGCCCTTAACTTGGCATCCGCGGAAGTCAATTGGAAGCAATGAGACATTTGTAGCAAACCTAGGAAGCTCTTGGTTGCATACAGAAAAGACAATGGTCCTTAAGAAAAGTGACCTAATGAAACTTTTGAAATGTGGGTGACATGTCACTTGTCACTCTCAGCCAATGGGACGTCGAAGATTTCTGAAAACTTTCCTTTGCGTAGTTTAGTTAGCGTAGAAAGGTATAAAAAGTCATGCCCCTAGGGATGGGCTGGCTGCTGCTTTCTGACTTTCCGATGAGGGTGAAGTGCTGTCGAACTTTGCGTGGAACACGTAAGAATCCTCAAAGAACTTTACTTTAATTTCTATCTATTTAGCTTAGTTAGGGACTTAGATTTTAGAAATGCTAAACTTTATATATTCACTTTAATTTGATTCACTTGCTTAAAATTGTATTTTTCTCACGTTTCTTTAAAATCATGCTTGCTTCAATGTTAATAAAATTCATTTATAAAACTATCAACTTATATACCATAATTTAGTAAATAAAATCTTACTTTTGACAAACAAGCTGGTCTTGGTTATTCAGGAGTGTAGGTTACTATTAGCTAGATCTCGTCGCCAATGGTGGTCGTTTAAATGGTTAGGTTTTATTCTAATGACAATATTCTTTCCGCAGATGTATAAATTTGTATATATTTTGTAGATAATGTGTATATAGATTTAATCTGACCACCTGATTCAGTAGGCCCAAAATATGTCAGGTTTATAAATGGGTCCATAGTTTAGTATAGAATTTTGTTTATAGGTTATGAAGTTGGGTAGCGTTGTTTATGATATTTTTTCTATAGGCCGCTGGATCAGCACTAGCACAAGGAGAGAGCAGGAATGAGTCATATCTTAGTACCTATGGTGCAATCCTGCGGCCTCCCAGTCACACAGCGCAGAGAAGCAAGTTGTCTTGCTGCATTGTTTTGTGTGACATTATGATGAATCTGGCCTCAGTGCATAGGATGCCACTTTGTTTCTGAGACACAGACTGAGAAGTGAGAGGTATGGAATCAGGAAAGGGCAGGACAGGAAACAACTACAGAAAGTCTTTGGAAGGTGCTTTGGTGCCACCATCAATATAATACTGGTGTCCCAATAGTGAATTGTCCTTGTGCTCCCCTTCTTCATTCTATCACACCACCATTTCATAATTCTATAGTTGGAATGGTAGGAGTGTTAATTTTAATTGAAGTTAAAATTGTACTTACGCAATGATCTCGAGCGTGTATTTGTTTTTAACTGAGAGAAGTGCGAGTAGATTATAGATAGTTTTACATCAGTCATCTATGGTTTATATCGCATTGCAAAATCACCGAATAGTGGAGGTTACAGTCTTGATATTGTACTATATAAAGGTAACAGTTTATTCTCTCAGAAGGGAAGTGTCAGTGCTGTTCCTTGAATAATTCCTGCCAGTCTATTTTCAGCGAGTTTACATTTATTCTGCTTTATTGTCTCATTCGTTTGGAGGACTTTGTTGTCAGTAAAGATGAAAAACTGCCACATCTGTCAGGATCTAATACATTTCTGAGGCCAACTTTTTTTGAAACGTTGGTGTTTTTTAAAGAAAGTACGCTCTATTATAAAAAGATTTTTGGAGGTCAATCAATCATTACTATGTATTTCCTTTAAAGAGATGGTTAGGCTAGTTTAAGACTGTAGTTTTTAAAGGAAGTATCCCACAACTTCACCAAAATAACAATAGGAGTCAAATGAATGCTTATTATTGTGCAGAAGACCCAGCAATTTAATAAGAGCTCGTTAAAAAATGGAAAGCAGTAAGATATAAGCAATCAGTGGTTATGTATAAGAATATATTTTACTTGGCAGCATAGGAACATCCCACGGAGATCGTTTCAAAGAAACAGTAATGTCTGTTTTGTGTGACCAAGCTTACTGTCCCATGTATGAGAGAGATAATGATTAAAAAGAAGGCACTGAAGGGGTCTTCTCTTTCTCTCAAGCCGGTATACATTTTGCTTGTTCTGTAAGGACCGCATGTGAGGAGCACATCTAAATGAAATGTAATAGATCAAGTATGATAAACCAAGTGAAGTTAAATTAAAATTATTCAGTAGTAATCTCTGGTGATGAGATTAAAGTTTAGTGCGTCTATTAGTTATAATTACCATTCTTGTTTTTGTGGTTCAATTGTTTGTATGAAACAATTCTCAAGATGCAGTCTCAGCTAATCAGATAAGTAACTATTTCTAATGAGTTTATATGAACTATGTATGGTTTTATATGTAATTTAAATCTTGTATTTTAATGTATGTGTTTGTTTGTAAATGCAGAGCCTTAAAGAAGCCGTAGGATGCTCCTAAACACATGTTGACATTTGACTGTACTCCAGTATCCCTAAACAAATTGAACTATCAACTGTTCCTAATTTTTTTTAATCTGTTTATGGGATTTTCATACATGTAGAAGAAGGTACAGACATACTTTATATTTTGCAGAACCTGTTGGGAACAGCAATATTCACAATATCCGTTGTGTTGCAACAGTGTATAAACAAAAGTTGGCTACCTCAGCCATATACGTGTGGTATGATAATATATATCTAATACAACAGTTATATAATGACGTTCTGGACTCGTTACCATTTCCATATATACGCATTGTACAGTAGTCTGTTTTGCGCCAGAAGGGATTTCAACCTCTTGTTTCTAAGGACTCCTTCCGGCTAGGCTGTGTCATCATGGCTAATACTTAATCTGCCAGATATATAAAAATGAAACTATTAACAACAAATCAAAAGGGACAAGGCAGGGAATACGAGGGGCAATGGAGAGGAGAAAATCTATATCCACTACAATGATGCCAAATACACAAACCTGTCTGCGTCAATCACGTCATATTTCAAGATATAGGTCCATTATATGTAACACTGATGCGTGTTTCAGATTACCTTAGTAACAGTACCCTCTGCAACCTATGGGTAGGCTATATTAGCTGGTGCTGGGAACATCTAGTGGGCTCATCCGGAGCTAATGCCACTTGCAGCGCCACCAGAATCATGTTCCAGGCTGCTGAAATTGGATATTAACGAAGCAACAGTGTGTCTTCTCCCAGCAGTGAGGCCACCTCAGCCTTGGCCCAGTTGAGCATTGAATTATCCCAGGCTTTAAGTGATGGAAGATCAGCTGCTCTCCATTGGCGCGTGACAAGTCATTTGGCCACCACTAACCGCAAGTCTAAGATTTTGGAGGAGGCCTTGTGTTCCTTATTTCTGGGAAATATCCCTGTTATGCATGCCACCCATGTATTCGGCAGTGTCCTATCTGTGCTTGCGTTTAATAATCGTATCACCCCAAACGAATAGCTGTGCAATCTGGGGCATGACCATAACATATGGCGGAAGTCGGCATCCACCAGCTTGCAGCGTGGACAGCAAGCTTCCACCCTGTCAAAATACCTATTGATTTTATCTGGGGATAGATAAGCTCTATGGATTATGTAGAATTGAATCAGCCTAAATCTTGCATTTCTGGGAACCTGTCTAGGGCTTTCCAGCACCATAACCCATTCTTAGGGCGTGCAGGGTCGTGTCAAGTCTGCCTCCCATCTGTTATGCAGGGATGTTAAATTAGTTAAAGTGTGTGTGTGGAGAGATTCGACAAACCACTTTATGAGGTGCTGACCCATACCAATGATGTGTCTATACTGCATCAGGAGATGTTTCGGGGGTTCCTGTGAGATGTCGCCCCAGTGATATACGTCAATGTGGTTATCCAGGAGGCATGGTTTAGATATTGCCCTGGCGGGACACCCTCCTCTTCCGACACCCAGTGTGTGCATATTAACGCCCTGCCAGTCTATAAGTTCCGACATACTAATTCTCCCTCTCCCTTTCAGCACCCCTGAATCAGTATCGTGTGGGCATATGGTGTGACATTTCTGGTGAGATGAAGACCTCTACAGCAGCATTTCTGAGCTATCCACACCAAAAGAGGAAGAGATGTGTGTGACCCAGTAAATGGGGAAAGATAAAAGGAGCCTATCCAGTGTGTATGGGACCCATATTCCAATGTATCAGTAAGCTGGAGTTCCCCTAAACACCTCAACACACATTGTATTTGAGCCGCCAAATAATAATGTTCCATGTTGGGCAAAGCTAACCCGCCCTGTGCCTGGGGTAAGTACAGTCTAGTAAGCGCCACCCTACAGTGCATATTACTCCATATGAGGTCTCTCATCATCCCTTCCAAAGGGCGAAAAAAATTATGCCGGTAGATATAGTGGGAGATTCGCAAAATAATATAGCAGCCCAGGCAGCATCACCATTTTGATAAGCGCTACCTTACCTTCAACCGAGAAGTTGAACGTTTTTCAGAATACTATTTGGGATTTCAGAGCTGTGCTTGCCCGGGATAGGTTACCATATTTTTGATACTGATCTGTGTGCTCAATTCTAACACCTAGGTATCAAAACACTACCGGTTGCCAAGCTACTAAAGCACCATCCACAATCAGCTTAGGGGCAACTGTGTTAGGAGCGAAGGGAAATAAACATGACTTCCCACAATTTACACCCAGTCCTGATACTGTGGCAAATAGTTTACGTGTGTTGGGTATGATCGGGGGTATTGTCTGCAAATCCCTAATATACAGCAAGATAACTGTATAAAGCGAAATGGCACGTGTCCTACACCCCAGTGCTCAGCTGACTGGCACAGTGCCATAGTCAGTAGCTCAATAGCTAGGGAGAATATTAATGGGGAAAGGGGCACCCCTGCCTAGTTCCTCTCCTTATCGTTACGGGCTTTGAGAATAAGGGGGTATATTATCAAGGGGTTTATCTCCGCTTTTTTGGCTTTAAAAGCCAAGAAAGCGGAGATAAAATTATCTCCCTATTACCAAGCTGTCGCTAACACCAGTTAGTGACAGCTAATAGGAGATAGCGACCATCTTGGGCCCCGCTTTGCATGTCAGTGATATTTATCACTAATGACATGCAAAGTGGGCGTGCCAAGATGTTAGCGACTGGAAACAGTCGCTAACATCGCTATCTCCTATTACCAACTTTTGGAGATATTCGCGCTAAGCGCGAATATCTCCAAAAGCTAACACCTGCCCTGAGCAGTTCTTCACCATGTTATCCAATGGGAGGTGGATAACATGGCTAAGAGCATTTGCTCGATAATGCATGAATATCGCTGACTTTTCAGCGATATTCATGCATTGCGGCCGTTTTTTATCGCATTTGCGATAAACCTTGCTAATAGCAAGGTTTATCTGCGATAAAAATCGCCGATGTGCGGCGATAATTTTTGTCTCTAAACAAGTTAGAGACAAAAATTATCGCTAATTGTTGGTAATATACCCCAAGGTTCCTAAATGGACCGGTACCTTAGGCATTTCATAGAGTAGTTTTACTTGGCTTAAGAATTGAGGCCAAAAGCATCCCAACACCGCAAACATATAAGGGCAATTCCACTGTATTAAAGGCCTTCTCTAGATCCAGAACCAAACAGCCCATTGCTGGCCAAGTCGCTGTGACACTGCACATTACTCGAAAAAGCCTATGGATATTAAGGGAGGTATTTCGGGCCAGGACAAAATATTCTGATCCTGATGAACCAGATGTGGAACGACAGGGTCCAGTCGGCCCGCCAGGACTCTCGCCAATATCTTGTAGTCCCCATTTAGCAGCGCCAGAGGTCGGTAGGCGTGTGTGTGCATTGGATCCCCGTCTGGTTTTAGGAGGGTAATCAGAGTGGCCTCAGGCATAGAGTCGGGAAGGGAGACACCCTCCAATGCTTCTGTTTATACCCCCAATTGCTGCAGACCTAAAAGATTTGACATATGCCTTATAAAATTCACGAGGAAAGCCATTTGGTCCTGGGACCTTGCCAGATGGCAGTACTCGCATTGTGCATCTCACTTCCTCCAATTTAGGCGGGATATCCAGTTCCCTGTGCTGCTCCGTTGTGTGAGCGGGAAAGGTGAGACCGTCCAGGAAGGAGTCTATGTCCGTTGTAGGTACGTGTAAGGCTGATTTATATAAATGAGTGAAGTGTGTGGTCACTTCCCTGTGAATCTCATGCTGCGTATATTTAAATCTGCCGTCCAGAGACCGAAGTACAGTGATAGGTCGCATGATCTGTTCTTGCCTGATCAACCAAGCCAATAAGGCCCCAGACCGATCAGCTTTAGCATGTGATGTCACTGAATGTACCACATAATTCAAACGACTTTGGTGTTCTAGGAGCACTGTGTGTTTTTTAAGCGATTCTAACAGGGATGCAGAGTCTGAAGTGTCATCTACTGTTCGAGATTCTAAATCCAGTAAATGCTTTTTTTACTGTAAGCAACTCCAAATCTATTTGCCTCCTCAAACAACACCTCAATCCCAGACACTTCCCACGCATCGTAACCTTCATGGCAGCCTACTCCACCATGTTGGACAAAGCCGTCCCCATGTTATGTTTGAAGTATTCCCTGAGAGCCTCCCCTATTGTGTCTCTAAAGAGCGGGTCCTCCAATTTGGATGGTTGTAACCGCCACATAGGAATGTTATAAGTCCCACTTTCCCATGCCAGTGTAACATAGTGTCGGTTATGGTCTGAATGTGTACGATCAATAAGAACAAAGAGGAGCCCCTTAAAACCAAAGGATTAGGGCACTATACAGTAGAAAAAGGAAAGTATTCATTGGATTCTAAGACACACTTTCATATACCATTCATCTATGCCTTACAATCAAACCGGTGTATGCTCACCCTTCAACCACATCCACACTCAAGAGAATTGTACAATATATTTCCCACAAAAAGTAATTAATCAATAAGGTTACAAAAGTATAAATGGATTTATTATTTAGAAAACGAATGATGCTAAAAATAATGGTTAAACAAGGGAAAAACCCTATGCCTAACAGACACCAACTATCGTAATGTCAAATCAACAATATACACATAGGCTCAAATATACAATCACAAATTAATTAACAATTCATTAAGAAATACATTAAAATGACAAAAGAGAGTACATTACACAGACAAGCTTAATATGTCCTTTGTTTGTTGCATATCTGTATTTTGGCAATAGTTTGGCGTGAATTTTGGTACCCAGTACTCGTTGACCTCTGCCTTTCTCACAGATTATGTACTAAAATAAGCGTTGATGCGTTTCGATGGATATACTATTTCACCATCTTTATCAAGACAAAGCAATTTGTACTCTCTAGAGTTAAAAGATTGTTTTGAGAGTAATGTTGAGTTCACAAATACCTGTGTAATAAAAAAACAGATATCAGTCAATTCCGTCCTATCAAGAGATAACTACTATATCAACATATTTAATAAACTATAAACCTTGAGACAGATACTTATACATATGGTGGGGCCCTGCTCTTTTCTTACATCATATAGTGCCCCCCGGTCCCAATCCCACTGATCCCATCTGCAGAATTAGGCACATGTTGGTATCACATGTCATAGTTGGAACTAGAGAAATCCTAGATTTATAAAAGTAAAAAAAAAAACAACAGGTTAACTACTATGATAAAGAGTTATATGGCACACTTCTCTCATTGTCAACCTTAACTTTGTATTGTCCAAAGATATCTCATTATAACCCAAACAAAACACTCATACACCGATAACTGACCAGGCTGAATGCCCACACATACCATTCAAACCACTTACCTCATCTCAAGCAACCTGCAAAGGCTAAGAGAGGGAAAAATTAAATAATATTCCTCACCTCCTATGGATGGTACTACTTGTTGCCACAGTACTGTTCCAATTAGTACAAAGTGTAAGGTAAGTAAGTACAATTTTATTGTGTATGGTTAGTTAAAACCTTTACAAAAGAGTAAATTTCAAAAGAATTTATTACATAAAATAAATAAATAAAATGCATCTACAGACTGATAACCATTTTGGAGTAATAAAGTCTATCTTTCATTATCTAACTTCAAAGTCATTTATTTCACTAAGACTTTGGGGTTTGTCCCATTGATCGCCTCTTTTTCGTTTTTCAGCAGTAGGAGGCTCGCTTTCTGAAAAAATCTGGTGGCCCTGCAGGCTGTCTGCAGCTGTTGGCTGTTCAGTACTAACATGACTGCCGACCGACAAGTTCTGATTTGGTAAAGGCGGAACATTTGAAGGAGATAATACCATCTCAAGTTGCTCAGAGAGGGACAGATGCACAGGACGTGAATCAATGTTTCTTCAGAGAGACCACAAAGTCTGCACAGGGCTGTTGGCCATGTTTGCCGCCATGCCGGGATCTGATCTTTTGAGATATAGGTTCCCAGCCGCAGTCGTAGTAGCATTTGTTGCGTAGATGGTGTTATGTAGTTAACTAGATACGGTTGCGGGACACATCTCTCATACGTAGCCAGTACCATCCAGCCGTGATTTTTCTTAGCCAATGCTGCTTTGTCAGCAATCCAGGATTTATATTTTGCAGCACCATTGGCTACTTTTTTAAAGGCCGCAAAGGTATGTTTGGTGTTCCACGTCTCTTGCATGTCTAAGTTTTTAAATGCTTCTTCCAGTGTTGTTTTCCATGCCTTTTTTCCTTTTGCTTGATTGTTAATTTCAGACCAGCAGTGACCCATCAGCGTGTCCCCTTGAGCTGCGCTTAGTTTCCAGCACGTTTTTATATGGCGGCTTGTCTGGCTTGGTGCTGATTTAGTAACCCGAATTCGAGGCGTACCTGCGCCTGTGATGCAAACTGCGGGATTTGGTAAAGGTGTTTAAACAACACTGACTGTTGGAGGTTCAGGAAATTTGCGTCTTTGCCTCTATATAGGTCGGAGCCGTATGTAAGGGAAGGTAAAAATTTGGCAGCAATCACTTTCAGCAGGTATTCCTTAGATGGACATTTTTTTTTTTTTTTTAGTATGTTTAAGGCGAACCGCAATTTATTTGCCTGGGCTTTTCTGTACAGGGTGTGCTCTCTTAATGACCATCTTGAATCAACCAGTACTCCCAGATACTTATAGGTGGCACTTTGCTCTATGTTGTTTCCAGCGATGTGCCATTTGCTGCCCTGGCTGAGACGCAAAGCAGACCACTTTCGTTTTTTTGTAGTTGAAATGCAGCCCATGCGTTCAGGTGTATTTATGCAGCCTTGTTATAGCGCGTTGGAGACCCAGCGGGGTTTGGCTGCAAAGGACTATATCGTCAGCATACTGCATGCTCCTTATTTTGTATTGGGCTAAATTTGGCGGGTCACTTTGGATCTCTGAGATGCTCTTGTCGAGGTCCGCAGTGAAGATGTTGAAAAGGGTGGGAGCCAATACACATCCCTGCTTGAGGCCGATGTGGGTGTTGATTTTTGATGATGTTCTGTCCCCATTGCCAAGTTTTATCTTAACCCAGGTGGATGAGTACAGATTTATAATGGCACGTAGCAACTTTGGAGGTATGCCCCAGCTGGCTATTTTTTCCCATAGGATCTCCCTTGGTACTGTGTCGAACGCCGCTTTTAGATCGACAAAACAGGTGTACAGTTTTGTAGATTTGGCCATTGCTTTGTCGACAAGAAGATTCAGCGCTGTCAAATTACATGACATGTTGGTTCCAGGCCTGAACCCTGTCTGGGTGATTGAGAGGATGTTGTTGTGGCTGACCCAATCTTCCAATGCTTTCAGGAGATTTGATGCATATGCCTTGGCCTCTACGTCAATAAGCGCAATCAGTCTGTAATTCGCTGGATCTGTGCGCGCGCCTGCTTTGAAGATTGGGTGCAGAATGCTCCCTCTCCATGAAGAGGGAATACTTCCTGATTGAAATGCGTGATTGTACAGTGGGGTGAGGTGTTCTGCCCAAAACGATTGATCATGTTTGAAAAGCCCATTAGGCAAGCCGTTCGGACCTGGCGCACCTTTTGACCTCAATTTTTTCAAGACCATTTGGACTTGGCATTGCGTAATCCAGTTTGCACCAAAGATTTGATCTTCTTCATGCTTTTCATTCAGCGGGTGGGTGAGGAGATGTTGGTTCCTTACATGCGCATGGGTCATTTGTGTTTGCTCTAGATGGTGGATCCAGTCTTCCTGTAGTATATTTACATTAAAATCAAGGGCTACTCCATTTGCTACTTTGTTAATTTCTGCCCAGAATTTCCTGTTGTTATTGGATTTACTGGCTTCTAGTATTTGTAGCCAGATTTCTGTGTGATGTTTTTCCTTTACAGTCCATACTTCTTTTTTGTATGTTTGCCGTAGGTTATATATTTGACTCTTGATGTCGTCATCCCTCTTTGTGTCTATCCCTTTAAGTTTTCTGACTTCCTGATTGAAAATCCTTTTTTTACTCCCTATTGCTCCCAGGTGCGCTTGGTGTGCCTTATAGAGTTTTCTTTTGTTAGTCTGATTTTGTTGACCAAATTTGTCAGTTAGATTCTCGGTCATTTTTTCCCAGTTATCCCGGTATGCTAGAGGGTTTTTTTCTTTGGCTTCTGCCGACATGATTTTCACATGAACCATGATTTCACCTACATTCTTTCCGTTCCAAGCTAACCGGTTAAGATTGTAAAGGGCATGGGTTACAGTCAGATCTTTAGTTGCTGGGGCCCTTGAGTGTTGAGATCTGATCTCTATTACTTGTAGGCTGTGATCGCTCTCCAGTTTATGGATTATTCTATAGTTGTAAGGTATCCACTCTCTGTCCACTCTTTTCTTCGTTAAAATATATCTGTGGAAGCATAGTGGTATAATATTAACTCACCTTATTTCATATTTAAGTAACTTTGTGTGGTGTTGGGTTCAATCAGGCCTACATACTCTGCTAAACTCTCGAACAGCTTAGTATAGAAGTTGGCACGGACACTGGAAAATGCAAAAGACAGGTTTATTAAGACCCCATGGGGTGGTGGTACATTCCTACAGCACCCTTCGGCAATGCAAGAAGTAGCACACCGAACATTGGTGCGCGACCTCTTTTATACAGTTTAATAGCAATAAAAAGGTAGGCGTTTACAAGTTTACACATTTTAGGTACATATAAGGTCATTTTTGGAACACAGCCAGCATGTGGGAGGAGTCCAGTAGTGCTGGTCAGTTTGGAATAACATTCTTAAAGAATGACCAGTTGATGTATAATGCGCATGTGTGCTTGACCAGTACTAAAAATAGCCTGTTGCTGGGCAAGGTAAATGACCATGGGTATCGAAAAAGGACAAAAGGGCATGCTGACCACGAGACAGCGTGTTCATACAAAATGGAAGCCAAAGGATTCAAAATGGCCCCCGTATTTTTTTAGTCAAGTTAAGAGAAAAGATCGTGTAGCTGTGCTAAACGCTAACTCAGGAGCTGCGAAAATACGACATTTGGGCAAGAGGAGATGATGAGATAAAAGGCAATCTCACCTGGATAATAAAAGGACAGCACATTCTATAGGCACCGTATTGTGGCTAATTGATTGATAGCCTTTCCATTATCAACACGAAATCTAAAACACACATACACATTTTAATTCCGTTTATTTTTAGATTTCTGGGTAATTTTGTTAAATAAATCCCCCATTTGGTATTATATTGCTCATATTACCTTCTTATGTCTCCTCCACATCGAGAAATATTTATTCAAAATGGCCCCCGTATTTTTTTAGTCAAGTTAAGAGAAAAGATCGTGTAGCTGTGCTAAACGCTAACTCAGGAGCTGCCAAAATACGACAGACGGCCCTTTTAGCGTTTAGCAAAAGCTACCTCATAACGAAAGTAATCAGGGTTTTCATCATCGATATTGATGGCCATTATCTTCATCATTTCATCATTAATTAGTTTCTCTTGCTTAATAATAGCTCGTTTGGACGGAATACAAGCTGTGATACATACAGAGCATAATGTAGGACCACATTGAATACATAGACACAGGGAAAACAGTACTCCGATAATAATACATAGAATAGTTAATAGCTTCCAACCCCATGTACTAAGTAGAGTCCAGAACCAACTAGAAAAGGTCCATGTTCCATTCTCTGAGTGAATCTCAGCAGCTATTTTATGCAGCTTAGTAATAGCATCATACACGGAAGGTGAATTATCTGGCACGTACACACAGCAACTACTACCGATAATGCGGCATGCACCTCCACGATCAGCTAGTATCACGTCTAGAACCATCCTATTCTGGAGCGTTACAATTCTAGTAATCTGCAATTCTTCAGTTACGTTTCCCAAAGCAGAGGCAGTTTCATTAGCAACTGCTTCCACAACACGTGTAAGTCGTCTTATCTTTCTACTGTTTAATGCAGCTCCTACAAATGAAAATAATCCTAAACTGAAATCTACATATTGCTGTAAAGAGGTATCGGTCTGGTCTACTCCATCGATATCTAATGTTCTTTTAACCCTATTTAGTACAAAATCATGGTACAATACGTAATCGTTGTGATACATAGGTGGAGCAATAAACACAGGCGGTAACACAAAAGATATATAACAAGCTCCTAACCATCCAATTGGAAGACGGTGATATCCCTTATTTCCGCAAATGAAATATGTATTACGTGATGCTACAAATGCAATTCCATTTGGTGTATCAAATGTAAGCGTGATATTACATTCGCTTCGGCCTACAGGGATTGTACCTTTATTTCGAATACAAAGATCTGCTTTCGTATCAATAACAGTTATCACATGAGAGTTCCACACATTTATGAACCTTTGATTTGTAAAAATACGAGGTATAGATACATTGTCCGGACGGTATTCTTCCCATTCAAATTTAGTTCCTTCAGCTTGTGGATAGCCATCTTTGTCATTGAAGCATATTTTATTTAACCGAAAAAGTAGTCCACCTTTCGTTGGCCATCGTAAAGTGAAAAGAAGAGTGTACCAAGCATTTCAGGAACCATTATGAGAAAACGGGAGAGGAATAAGTGGAGTTCCTCCCCTCTTCTGATGTCCAGGCAACATTCCACATACCCAACAATTTGACATGTTGGTCATGTTATGAGTGTGATGCAAAATCTGAATGAAACTGTTATTCAAATAAGTCTGTCTATGTCTCTCTTCATGATAAGGCAAAGAAAAATGGAAATGCTCAGATGTGCTTGGAGTGGTAGGCAGTTAATGTTCTCGTGCAGGAAACAATTGTTCTATAGTCCAAGCTATTACTGCTATTACCACTATAGTCAAAGCAAACAGTACAGCACCAAATATTCTCCCCTTTCTTGTCGGAGGAGGTGCCATAGTTCACGAAACAAAATTCTTCAGAAGCAAAACTAAAAAATAAAAAGGTAGTTCTGGACTCAGGCTGCCGTTGGTTTTTTCTCCGAGATTCAAGACGGGTGTCGCTACACTGGACAGAACTGATCCCCCCCCCCTTGATATTCCCGGCTTCCGTTTCACAAACCTCAGAACGGTAACTAACCAGTTTCAAAAATGCTAGAAAAATTATTTCCTAGGACGTAGATTGTACTTCACTCCATCAGAAACAGTGTGGTCCAAGAAGGCTCCCTCTAGTTCGTTAACAACTGGGCTCTTTTCTGCATCCAGAATATCTCTGTAGTCAGATAACACCACAGGGCTCACCAGGTCCGGAGAGACACGTCGGCAGTGCGTCGAATGTATCCACCGCTTCTTGTTCGTGACGCGCACAGCCGTCCGTGTTGCCAGCAGCACTTGTCATGGACCACGCCACCTCGGTTCCAGGCTGCTGGTTCTCTCAAATACCTTAATCATGACATGGTCACCCGGACGGAGATCGTGAGCCTCTCCAGTGGAGTTATCGGGAAGCGCTTCTCGAACCTGTTGATGAATAGAAAGTAAATCATTTGTTAATCGTGCCAAATAATCGTTCATCATTATACAAGGCACATCATGTATCAAGCGAGGCTTAGGAACTCCCCAAATATTCATCGGCCTTCCAAACACCAATTCATAGGGTGTGAGGCCAGATCGGGAATGTGGCACTGATCGAATAGACAGCAATGCCAAAGGCAAAGCGTCCGGCCATTTCAAAGATGTGGATGCCACGATCTTTGCTAGCTTCAGCTTCAGAGTTGCATTATACCTTTCTACCAAACCTGCTGATTGTGGGTGAAAGACAGCATGGAATCTTTGCTTGATTCCCAATCCTTTCAGGACGTACTCCACTACTTTCCCAATGAAATGAGGACCATTATCATTCCACATAAACTTACAAACACCATAGCGCGGGAAGTACTCTTTGAGTAACACCTTAGCTGTTGTCAATGCTGTATTATCTTTCGTGGGGTAAGCCTCAATCCATTTGCTGAAGGCACACACCACCACTAAGACATACTTGAGGTTATTACAGCGCTCCAGCTGGATGTAATCCATTTGCAGTACTTTGAATGGTGCAGTAGGTGGAACAAACCCTCCTTTGGGAGTATAAGTCCCTTGTCCAGGATTGTGCTGTAAGCATATCAGACAGGTCTGAACCACTCTCTTGGCCGTACTAGCAATCTCATGATTTTCCCAAACCCGTGTAAGCAATTTAGTAATTGCAAGAGCTCCAACATGTGCCAGCCCATGTGTCATTTGAACCATTGTTTGTAAATAGGCCGTAGGTAATTTCCATCTTTCCATATCTTTACTACTCCAACAACCCTCATCATCCAGCACTCCTTCAGTGGCCCATCTCACAAGTTCTGCTTCAGATGCTGATCTCTGTATATCTAATATTTCTTCTCTAGCATCGTGCCATCGCTCAGCTTGTGATTTCACCACGTACATGGGAGAGTTATTTTGTAGCATAGCAGTCTCTCTCGCAATGCGATCTGCAAAAGCATTTCCTTGTCCTATTTTATCTGTCACCTTTTTGTGTGCACTGCATTTCACTATCGCTACCTTCTTTGGACATAATAGTGCATTCAGGAGATCACGTACCAATTCTCCATGCATGATATGCACTCCATGTGAAGTCAAGAACCCTCGTTCTTTCCAGAGTAGGCCAAAATCATGCACTACTCCAAAAGCGTAGCGACTATCCGTGTAGATGTTCACACATAGTCCAGCACTTAACTCACATGCTTTCGTTAAGGCTATCAATTCTGCTGCTTGGGCCGATTTCTGGTGTATTCGTGCTGTTTCTACCACTGTTTTAAGTGTCGTGATCGCATAGGCTGCAGAAGTTGTTCCATCTGGTAATTTCACACATGATCCATCAACCCACAGTTCCCCATCTACATCTGGAAATGGTGTATCCTGTAAATCGATACGACCCTTTGTCTGTTCCTCAGTCAGAAAAACACAGTCATGTTGTTCTTCCTTCTGGGTCTCAGCAACAGGATAGGGCAATAAAGTAGCGGGGTTCAGTGTAGCACATCGTCTTAGTGTGATATGTGGCGTCAACAACGTCAGCTCATATCCTGTTAGGCGTGCACTAGTTAGATGCTGTGTTTTCGTTTGATTCAACAAAGCATCTACCGCATGGGGGACTAACACCAACAATTTGTGTGACAAAACTATCCCCTCACTTTGCCGTATAGCTACTGCTGTCGCTGCAACTGCTCGAAAACATCCAGGCAATCCTCGAGCCACAGGGTCGAGTACCGCCGAGAAGTATGCACAGGGTCTCTGTTTGTCTCCGTGCATCTGCACTAAGACTGATAATGCGCACCCATCCTTCTCATGTACGTACAATGTAAAAATCTTCATGTAATCTGGTGTACCTAACACTGGTGCAGAACAAAGAGCTTGCCTCAATTGCTCAAAAGCATTCTGACATTCATCTGTCCATTCAATGGGAATCGGTGTATCTTTGGACAACAATGCTAGCAATGGTTTAACAATGTGAGAAAATCCCAAAATCCATTGCCTACAAAAAGACGTCAGACCTATGAAGGCACGAACATCTTTCTGAGTACGGGGGACTGGTGTGTCTAAAACTGCTTGAATTCGATCTGGTGTTAATGCACGGCCCTCCTTAGACAAAAGATGACCGAGGTAGGTCACCTTAGGTCTACAGTATTGTAACTTTTTCTTCGAAACCTTATGATTGTTTTTAGCAAGGAAGGAAAGCAAAGAAAAAGTACTCTCCTCACATTGTTCCTGTGTGTCTGCTGCGAGTAAAATATCATCCACGTACTGAATAAGAGCCACCCCAGCCTGTAATTCAAAAGAATCAAGCTATCTTTTTAAAGCCTGACTATAAATGCTAGGACTTTCTGTATAACCTTGAGGAACTCGACAGAATCTATACGATTTGTTATTTAATGTAAAACCAAAAAGATATCGACTGTCAGGATGTACAGGAATCGAGAAAAATGCATTTTTTAAGTCGATGACTGTAAAAGTAGTTGCCGTCGGTGGAACCAACGTAAGCAACGTGGTGATGTCAGACACCACCGGGTACTGAGGCACTACTATCTTGTTAATTTCCCTCAAATCGATAATAAAACGATAAACCTTAGTATCTGTATCTCTCTTAAGAATCGGAAGAATTGGGCTGTTACAAACATTATAGGGAACTTCCTCAACCACCCCTGCCGTAATCAAATCATTCACAATGTGGATCAATGCAATTTCCCCCTCTCTAGATATTTTGTATTGTGGGACACGTGGCAGAGATACTCCCTCCTTTACGGTAATGTGCACTGGAGGAATAATCATCTGCCCTACGTCAGTATCAGAAGTGGCCCACAACGTCTTTGGCAGGGAGGCTAATGCTTCAGATTCTTGGAGAAGACACACTCGCTCAATTTCTGGATAATTTTCATTTAACACAACCCGTACTCCTTCCGGAGCACAACGAATAGTAGCTCGAAAATGTTTTAACATATCGAGCCCCATAATGTTATCTGGTGTGTTTGGGGACAGCAAAAATGGACATGGGGCAGCAAATTTATCAACATAAAATGTAACAGGTTGAGACAATGGGCTAGAAGTAGGTGTTCCATCGAACCCTATAGCTGTAATTACCTCGCCAGACAGGGGAGCCCTTGGAACCAAGTGTTTGGACAAAGCGCTACGAGTAGCTCCTGTATCTACCAGAAACTGATCAGTAGAACCCAAGACATGTGCTTCTATATATGGACCCCTTTGATCAACTGGTACTTCAACCGATTCCACACCCCATCCTACGCAATCCTATGCATGACGCTCGTCACGTGACTCAGGCGAGTCACCCTCAGTTATCTGATATTGATTTCGTCGATCGAACGTGTTATAATCTGCCTGTCCACGACCCCTCGCTTCACTCCTTCCGCGGTCATTCGCTCCACCTCTCGATCCCCCATAATTATTCCTAGACCTTCCACTTCCTCGACCACGCTGACTACGCTGTTCTCTCAGCACCGGACAATCTGAAACCCAGTGTCCAAACTGTTTGCAGTATGCACACTGATCCCTAGAGATGTCGGAACGGGGAGGAGGCGCATTATTATACGATCCTCGTCTACCCCTATCATTCCCCCTCGTAGCCTGGACCTGAGCCAACATTACCTTCGTCTTCAAATCCTTCACTTTCTTATCACTACTTTCTTTTGCCTCCAATTCCTGTCGTTCATAGTATTGAGCCATAGTCAATAAAGAAGCAGGGGTTGCCGTGGTCCATGAACTTTCACTCGCCTTTAATCGTTTTGCAATCTCCGGTAGGAGATTAGCCACATACTTATCAACAAATAAATGCCTGCCTGTATCTTCTGTTAATGATTGGCCACTGTAATCATGGAACGCTTCCTCAAAACGAGAAAAGAAATCAGAGACCGATTCATCTATCTTCTGTTTACAAGAGGCCAACATGGTCCAATCAATTTTCTGAGCGGGAACAAGCGTTTTTAATTTGTTTAGTATAGCCCCTGGGAGTTCCAATATTAATTGACAAGGCTTACATGCTGGTTCCCTGTCTAAATCAGCTTGAGCTATGTCCTTCCAACTTGCCCCAAGAACCGTTTGGTCATCAAACTTACAAATCGCTCTCCACATATCAGGGGGCAATATCAGCCCAAAAAACAGATCAATATCAACTAGTGTCATAATACACGAAGAAATTGCACTTTCAACACTTTCATAGAAAGCCGCTGGATTTTTACGGGGATCAGGCAGAGCATTCTTAAGCGCCATAACATCTGCTCTATTCCAAGGCGTATAAACCCAATTATATATAAAATAACCCTTCGCGTCTTTAGACGTTTTATCGTCATCTGTGCCATCCCCTTTATGAGGGACATACAAAGGCGCAGCTTCCCGCATAGGTCTAACATTAATCGCGGCGTTCTTATCTGTTCCAAAGATAGAGCATTCTTTGGATATTTCCGTCGATCCAGACGTAGGTGAACCCGATGTCTTTTCCAACTCCCGTAGCCGCGACGCCTCATTCCGTAGCTGAACCAAACGCTTGAAAAACTCATCCGCATCTGAAAGAATAAAGAGACCTTTACGAAAGTTATCACGACCCTTCGAGATATCCTTAGGCTCTAACTCAGAAGAATACTTTCTAAATCGGTCAACAACCTCATCTCCAAAATGATCTAAGAAATACAATCGCTCCTTATCAGACCACTGTTCCATATGCTTACTAATCTCAGAAACAGTTATAGTATTAACATTTAGTTTTCGTGCAAGCGAACGTAATTCCGCAGTTCGATCCGAAGATAACCTAGTACGCTGTGTATTCTGATCTTCCTCATCCGATTCCTCGTTCGGATCCGTAGGTGCAACATACGGAGGCGGACAACGATCTAACAACGAAAAATCATCTATTTCATTAGTAAGGACCGGATAAAGAGGACGTCGGATAGGGAATTGCCCATTAATCTGCAAATTACGTTCTCGAGTCTCCCTCTCTTTCTGTTCCTGTAACTCCTTCTCCTGTAGCTGTAAAGCTTTGTCACGCGCAGCCCTTCGCTGCACCTTCTCCGCCAAGGCTTCCTCACGCTTCAATCGTTCACGTACCTCTTTCTCCCACATACGCACACAATCAAACATATCCTGCCTAGACCTACGCTGAAACAAACACTGCTCCACATATTGCACCTTTCGTAAATCAAATGACCCATGTAGTGGCCATTGCAATTCACGATCGGCTTTGGTATACTTATGCCACAATGAACTGTACATTATTGGCGGAATACCAAATTTAACATACATCTCTCGATTTGGAGTCCCCTCTGGGGGAGACGGCTGTGATTTATTTAATCGATAACTGGTACCATTTCCAAGGCAGCACATCCCTCGGAGTGTGCTGAGAACAGGCATGTCAAAAATATCACGAAAACGTGATACTACATAAAATGGCACTTAATATGCTTTATACACGGTGTGCCGCTCAAACAAAAAGCAAAATCAGAGAAATATCCCTACATGCCTGCCTAAGTGAGGTGCACTCCACATATACATCAAATTCATAGGTCCAAACGTTAGCTAACTCAAACAAATTCAAATTCAAATTCAAAAAGCCACAGTAAGTGTCAGTAGACTACCTTACCAATCATAAGCTTACCAAGTACCTTCAAACGTCCAAGGTCCAACTGCCAAGTTCTTTAGTCGAATCAGCCACACGGCACTACACGACAATCCAAGATCAGAATCTCAGTCGAGGACCGGCGCCACCTGGAAGGTCGGGTCAGAAGGAAGGAAGAAACACCGTGCGTTCCAAGACTCGGGTCACTCAAAGGCAGCGATCGCTTCCATGGCGAGTTTCCAATCCTTCGTCACGACCTCTCCTTCGGGCATCCGAGTCACCGATGAGTCCCTTCGTGGTCGCCAATTGTGGTGTTGGGTTCAATCAGGCCTACATACTCTGCTAAACTCTCGAACACCTTAGTATAGAAGTTGGCACGGACACTGGAAAATGCAAAAGACAGGTTTATTAAGACCCCATGGGGTGGTGGTACATTCCTACAGCACCCTTCGGCAATGCAAGAAGTAGCACACCGAACATTGGTGCGCGACCTCTTTTATACAGTTTAATAGCAATAAAAAGGTAGGCGTTTACAAGTTTACACATTTTAGGTACATATAAGGTCATTTTTGGAACACAGCCAGCATGTGGGAGGAGTCCAGTAGTACTGGTCAGTTTGGGATAACATTCTTAAAGAATGACCAGTTGATGTATAATGCGCATGTGT
Source organism: Lissotriton helveticus (assembly GCF_964261635.1). NCBI lineage: Eukaryota > Metazoa > Chordata > Amphibia > Caudata > Salamandridae > Lissotriton > Lissotriton helveticus. Next base: position 533,245,528 of record NC_136065.1, read on the forward strand.
GCTTGACCAGTACTAAAAATAGCCTGTTGCTGGGCAAGGTAAACGACCATGGGTATCGAAAAAGGACAAAAGGGCATGCTGACCACGAGACAGCGTGTTCATACAAAATGGAAGCCAAAGGATTCAAAATGGCCCCCGTATTTTTTTAATCAAGTTAAGAGAAAAGATCGTGTAGCTGTGCTAAACGCTAACTCAGGAGCTGCCAAAATACGACATTTGGGCAAGAGGAGATGATGAGATAAAAGGCAATCTCACCTGGATAATAAAAGGACAGCACATTCTATAGGCACCGTATTGTGGCTAATTGATTGATAGCCTTTCCATTATCAACACGAAATCTAAAACACACATACACATTTTAATTCCGTTTATTTTTTGATTTCTGGGTAATTTTGTTAAATAAATCCCCCATTTGGTATTATATTGCTCATATTACCTTCTTATGTCTCCTCCACATCGAGAAATATTTAAATTAAAATCAGGTCCATAAGCCTCCTTTCTTTGGGAGCTGGTTCACTGGTGCTCTTGGACTGGTTAAATTAACCGATCATCCTCATCACCACCCTTATTATAATTAGGGTCTGAAAGAAAATCAATAGGCTTTATTAAACCCACATATTAGGTATAATATGTAAATCGGTCGGTGCCACTATTCCATGCATCTATTAACAAATGTTTAGAACTGTTATAATAAACAAATTCCTACTATCTGCACGTTATTGTGATACTCGCAAAAAATGGTTAGAGAAGCCCCTGCATAATGTTCGTAAAGGTGTTTGATGACTGTTCTTAGTGACTGCATGCCCTTACGTATTTAGCAACATATGGTTTAATCGCTATTACAAGGAATGGATGATAGAAAACGTTTATTTATTATATTACCTCTACCACCTGTTATTATTTTACAACATGGTGTTTTTCAAATATCCATATCTCTTGAAGATTTATAGCCCCTGAGGGTACAACTCCCCATCTGATGTTAATACGCAGACGGAGAAATGAATATATCTCCTCTCTTTCCCACGCATGGCCGCCCGTTATTCTGGTCCCCATTTTTACATCCAGAAATCTAAACAGGAAAAAGCCGGATAAGTGAGGATCCCTATAAACTCTTACTTGAAATGGGCAATCACTGCAGCGGAGTATCGTCATAATAGTCGGGATAGATAGCCACTGTGGCCTTTTTTACCAGGGGTGCATTTATACTCGAGGCACAAATTGAAAACACCCTCACCTGTTTCTAATTTCCGGCCACAGAAACCCACGGTCTCTGCCATATTTGAACCTCCTATTGTTTCCGGGTGAACCAGCGACAAGGCTCTAATTGCAATATGTCGATACCAGGCGCCATAATGGAATGTAGTCGGAACTATATGGCTCACGAATAGCGAATATTTTATTTATGCCCTTACAGATCTAGTAGTTTAAACCCGTTGCGTATGGGAGTAGGGAGGATGAGCTGAGGAACTTGTCCAATCGTACGTGTAGACCATGAGGTACCGAGTAAAATGAATATATCAGCACTGTGGGATTCAGATGTCTTCAGGCAGCAACCAGATCCCACCCACACACTTAAGCGGAGGAAGGTATCTATCCAACCCTGTGTCCATAACACTAATAAAATCCCCACCGACCTGCCACTGCGAATCGCAGCATTTGGTCAATACTTGGGAGAGTGATCTAAAAAACTGGCCTTGTTCTGTATTAAGGGCATATATATTACTGTGTAAATTGTAACTCCCGTCCAGCCTGCTCTTCAAAAACACATATCTGCAGTCTTTATTGATAAGTACCTCCTCCATTGTAAAAGGTGTGCCTGGGCGGACCCAGATTTAGGCCCTTTGCGCAAATAGTGAATACTCAGTAGCGTACACCTTACCCCTCCATTTTCTCGGTAGTCTGACAGTTTCAGCACTGTTTAATTGTGTCCCTTGCAGGAGAGCAATGTGCACATAGTATCTCTTGAGGTATGAGTAGACCGCATATCTGCGGGCCAGTGTGCGGAGACCCCTCACATTCCAGGTCAGTATTGTATGATCTGTCATGACATTACGTTATGTGAAAATAGGAATGGAACCCAACCTGTGCCTGCAGACAAGTGCGCAATTCAGCAGACCGCTATATCTTTGTCCATTCCCCCTAAAGGAACCTCCAAGTCTAAAAGAGAAAGATGAACAAGCCAACATGATTGTGGGGGAAATGTACTATGGCGGCCCCCAAAAACAAGAGGTGCTGCCCAAACCCTGACAAAAACTATCTGTTTAACCAACTGATTCCTATATATGGAAAAAAACATAAGGGGGTGTAATGCCTTACAATTCGTGCCATTTTGTGACCCACAAATTTCTCATAGCTGTTCACATAAGGATTTAGACAGTTGTAAAAGCCTGTGAGCATGGTGTGTGATCCTGAATGCAAGGTCAGTTGTGCAAGGCCCTTTTTGTAATCAACAATACAATAATGTTGGTACCAAGTGTTCTTGAGTTGCAGTTCTGCAATTAGTTTCTGATGCCAGCACCTTGGCCCAGCCGTTATATGATACCATCAGAATTCTGCGGCGTGACATCATTCATTCGCAGTGATACTGGAGTTCCATCCCTACTAACCATTTCTGCAAACCTCCGCTATCTGCTCTGCTTTACAAACCACCTACAGCCTCTCCTGTATGATTTGATCCTGGTCAGGCATCGCCAAAAGACCGGGATTTTGCCTCTTGGACCACTGTAGAGGATTCCTTATTCAACTCATCTCGCCTCTCCCATTGGCTGTCATATCTGTTGGTCTGGGACCGGAAAACTGGCCCGTGGTTTTGAGCCAGTCCCGGGTGTCTTGCGGAGTTTAAAAAATCTTATCCTACCATCAGAGACCACTCTGAGTTTTGCTGGATAAAGCAAAGAATGTACAATGTTCAGTTGGCGAAGCTTCTGTTTGACTGGAAGGAAAGACGCCCATTGTTGCTGGACCTTAAGGGTACAGTTTAGGAAGAAGATTACCTTAACATTCTCGAACTTGACTTCTGCTAGCTTCCTGACTTCACGCAGGATCATATCTCGGTCAATGAAGTGCTGCAATTTAAAGATGTATGGGTGCGCCCCAGTGTCTGAAGACGGCCGTCTGCCTGGTATGTGGTGTGCTCGTTCTATGGTGAAGAAGGGAGAAAAGTAGGGGGAGGGAAGAATTTCCCTGAGCCATCATTCCAAAAAGGCAATTGCATACTGATTATCCGCTCCTTCCGGCAGCCTAATATGGTGGACATTATTTTTCCTGGAGCGGCCCTCCACGTCCTCTATTCTGTCTTCCAGATATTTGATTCTAGAATCATGCACATTTTGCTGCTTCTCCATGGAAATAAGTTACTGGCTTCAGTTCTGCGACATCTTGTTCCACTGCATCAACTCACTCTGCTACTTTCCAGTGATCCGCATGTAGTAGCATAAGATCTAGCGCAACGTTATCAATTTTGGATTCCATAGACTCCCTAGTCCGTTCTATGGCAAGCAATATGACATCTCGATGGTTAACTGGGGAGTGACTGCTGTGCAATTGTTGCGACTGATCCATGTCTGCCGGACCTGCCTCTTGTGAGGAGGTCCTCAACCCAGTCCCTTTAGTCTGGCCCATTGGTCCAACCAATTTCTCCAGTGGTCACCTCTGCGACGTTGCAGAACAGTGCAGTATAGTTGGAGAATCTTCCTGGTTCACTGTGCTGTAGTTTAAGGGCTGAGTCAGTAGGACGGGCCCCTTCAGTTTTGCCCTGCTCAGAGCTAAGCGTTGTAGTGTTTGCTGTATCGTCCAACAATACTACCATCTACTGCTCTCTGCAGAACCCAAACCTACGACAGATGGGTACTTGCCCAAACCTAGCCCCTGTAACAGTGGGTCTCACTGTCAATCTCTGCCTCCTCTTGGGCCCACCAGCTGTCTCCTGTAGCTGCCATGATCAAGTCTGGTGAGATCTGAGCTAATCTTTTCCCTTACCAGGCTGTACCAGTTGGGCTCCCTGTCCCGTCGCAGAGGCTGGCCCCTGCTGCATTAGTATCCTGCATCACGGGCCCCTTCAATTAGCTGCTGAAGTCCTTGTCTTCCCCTTTCAATTGGTGCTCTAGATAGAGGCCTGTGTGGCCACGCCAGCTACTGAAGTAGGCCCCTACCGGGTTGTTCTTTACTTAGGCCACACTCAGCTTCTTGAGTGACCTCGCCATCTGCCTCAGGCCAGAGCCAGTGACGTAACTCGCGAAGTCCGCTAGTGCACAACTGGGGGTCCCCAACTCTCACTGCCTTCTCATTCAGTGTAAAAGCATGGCATGGGGCCCATGAATAACCGCTGCATGGTTTCCTGGAGCTGCGACTGGCACCTGCCCCGTTTGCGTCGCTCCCGCACCCAAGGCAGACCAAAACCACGGCCGCTCCCAAGTTGCGCCTTACATTACCACTCATTTTGGCCTGCGCTGCCTCCGATCCTCTCTTCTGAAGCAGGCGACCTCATCCACAGTATCTGCTCCACAGGCTCAATCCGGCCCTGGCACTGAAGACTCCTCAGGCCTATGGGTGTAATGCCACTTGCCCCTCTTCTTACCAGGTGGCCCGCTCCGGACATCTCCTTCTACTTCATGCTACAGCCCGAGTGGCATGATGTGAGTCTCCTGTTGCTGCCAATCTCCATTTGCACAGCGACCGTACCAGTCTCCCAGTTGAAAGAACAGACTCCACCCGGTCCACTCGTATCTGGTTGGGGTCCGATCCCTGGCACCGAGCACAAAGGCAATAGCATCTTCGTAATTCCTGTACTTGGTGCTGCTCTTGAGAGTTCGCCCAGCAGTTCGCCACAGTTCCTCACTGTGGATGCTGCTAATAACATAGAGAAATCAGCTGAATAGAGGGGATCAGTGGCGGAGCAAACTTAGAACTGATCCGCCATGTTGCCCCTGCAGGCCACGCCCCATCAACTGTTCCTTATAGTAAGAAAAGCAATAGAACAAGAAATAACTGTACAACTTTGTACTATGAACTTATGGACCAGAAGGGTTACGAATGCTTTTTAAAAACACTTTGTGTATATGACATTGAGTTTATAAAGATTTTTTGTACACAAATATTGTCATGTTTAGAATATTTGGTAAGATATGCTCCCCTACTAGGATAAACTGATTATAAAATGCAATCTAATAATCGATGGTGGGATCTTATTTGTAAAAGATGACAAACTGAAATATTAAGCACTATATAATAATCCAGGTTTGTATTATATGAAAACTAGTGAAATGTGGAAGGTTTATCGAAACCAGTATTTATGCTCCGTGATGCCTAAGGAAAGGCTTTTACTAACATTTAATATGTCACAACCCATTGCAATGACAAGACCTTAGGGTGCCGGTCCCATGTGCTGTCCCTCAAATGCTCTTTGTGTTTTTGTAGGTTTCCTCATTTCTTCTGCTTCCACTTGTACACCTCAGGGCAATCCGCAGTGCTCCTCCTATCAGTATCCCCCTCCTCATATTAAGGTCCTAGGACACCTCCCTTTCTTCTGACATATTGTTAGAAGTATGGGCAGTGATGGAAGTGGTGCAAGTCAGTATCATAGAGCAGGTTCAGAGGCTAACGTTTCTTAGAGTGGAGCATTTCCAGCAGCAGTGTGATAATTGTTCACATACCTTGAACCATTGCTGCTCAGCAGCAGGGCTGTTTGCCAGCACATACACGGCAACACCGTTAGCAAGGTTATCAATGATTTTTCCTTACATCTTTGAGCTTACTGAATTCCAAATAGGGTCAAAGGGAAAGAATAGTTTCAAATGTTATGATGGGATTTATTAGTAATCTCTTCTTTGAAACATGGGAAAAAGTTACTAGGACCTTTATGTTGCTTCACATGGAAATGTGCTAATACCCTAAAAGCCATCTCTTGTATATTATGACCCTGTGTAGAGTACTTAATGTTACTGATTTGAAGTGTTGTGACAAGCACATAAAGCCCTATCTGGTGTATGGGGTTCTCAAAACCTCACTGAACTATTACTAATACATTTGAGATCACCTTAGGCCTATTGCACCACAACAGCCCCGTGGTTAACCCTAGAGTCACCAAGTGTGCTACAAAAATCTCAGCCACCCAGCACTACATTGTAGATCCATCCACAACCATGAAGTTAAAAATGTAGTGAAAGTTCCAGATGTTGTTCAAATGCAGTAATTGAGCAACATCAGAAATGTAACCCAGTTACTACTGATCTGCCTTTTTGTGATGTGAAAGGCCTGGTATCTTGTTAAAGTGTTTTCATTCAATAATCATCATAACTAAATCAAAATATTCCATCTAAGTAACATAAAGAAGCTAATGGTGCACTGCTCCCAGAGAACAGTCCACAACTCATCAGAAAACAGCCTACTAAAATGAAAAATCCTCATATTTGCAATGAAGTTTGCTGTCAGTGCATTGCTTCTAGCACCAGCCACCTAAACTCACCACACAATCAGAATCACACAGATAATTAGATGGAACACTTTCCACAAATACAGCACAGCTTAGTTATGCCCAGGGGGCACCTATCATAGCGATTCGAATGATATTCACATACCTAGTTATGCCACATACCAAACTGCAACAGAAAATGTCAAGGAGAACATCTCATAGATATATAACAGTGCAGATGTGCAATATAAATGCCTATCACTGCTCTCCCAACAACCCTTACCACTTAGACTTACCACATACCCACATACATCTACTAGAACATTAAATAAGAGAAGTCTTACCACTCAGGTGTGTTGTATAATCGACTGTAAGGGACTTCCAACCAAGCATTTGCTAAGGCACGATGCAGACAAACATGGAACAAAGGATGTTAGATTTAGCATTTCATGCAAAATCAAACAACACAGATATGCCATTCAATTACCTACCACAGGACCCCAACAGCGCATGCCAAAAGATCAACAAGGATCCACCACACACAACAGGTAAAAACACAGTAGACAGAACACAGCAAACAGCTACAATACCGTGGTTAAACCAATGTCATTAACCAATAAGGATCAGCAACATCAGAAACACAATTATCATAATATTACACCCACTTACAACACAATCCAGACCTGTCACTTAAATATAAAATAACGCGATTTATACAAAACAATATCCTGGAACGGGGCCAGTGCTTAGTCATCTGCTCTGGGATTTCTTTTACCCAATTTGAGTACTTTCTACCTCAAGGCACTGAAGTTACATTCACCTTCCTGTTACAAGAGTTGACTACCAGCAGAATAATGATTTTACTGAAGTGTTTGATTATCTTTAACGAAGTTTATGTTTGATGGCCTTAATGAGGTATATAAGCAAAACTATACTTCAAATCGTGCACATGCTAAATTCTGAATCACAAGTGATTACGTTTCTAATTATGTATCTTAGATTTGATTAATGATAGCTATAAAGGTATTGTGTGATGATAGTGTTCCATATGAAAAATGTAAACAAAGACATAGTCACTGTTCGGATCCATGGGGGGCTCATTATATTCTGGAGTTCACTGCCCAATAAATGGTACAGACGTCTCTTCAATTTCTTCAGGAGTGCAAATAGAGGAAACAGCTAAAGCACCAAATTCTAAAATAAAAATTCATAGTAAGTGATAGTTGGATACGAATGCCCACATGGTGAAGGGACTTAAATTGGATGGTGATCCAAATGGGTGCCCTTGAAGTATAAAAATACTGAATCCAATGTTGTATGAAAATCCACAACAATTATTCAATTAATGCTTCTTTATTGATAGGAAGGAAACAGGTCCGTCCACACCTGCAGCAGCAGGATACTGGCTCAGGCAGGAACGTACCCAGCATAGAAATCAAAAACATTCTATATTCTACAACATCAAATAAAAACATTCTAAGAACATGACACATCCCCCTCTTTATAAAACAATAATAAAGCTAAAAATAGAATAAATACTATGCATAATAAAAATTAACAAGAAAGCCTACCCCCCACTAATAACAGTAAAAGAAAAATACTAACCAACAACAAAATCTTTTAACCACATAGGTAAAAATGTTTTCCACCTGAAGCGTCATTCTTATCCTCAAGTTCATTGGTATTAACTTCCTTACGACTCTCTGGTACAACTACGTCTTGATGGAGAGGTACATCAACATTCTAAATGGCACATCAAAGTCAGAAGACCAAAACGGGTCAGTAAAAACATCATGCATTTTCTCTTCACATGGTTTAATTTTGCATAATACAACTCTTTTTAAATTCCAAACTTTACCGTTCTCTAAACGAACAGCTTTGTTCAAAACGTCAATGACTTTAACTGGATCATAAAATGTACTTACAACTTTTGCAACCTTCATGTGTTTCTTGATTCTTACCCAATCTCCCACTTTCACATCAGTCATCGAGACATTATTATTCTTGTTAAAATGTTCTCTTATTTTGAACTTATCCTCAGCAATCCTTTCCTTAACATCTTCAGGTGACCATGTTATGACAGAAATTTTCTTTACCCAAGCAGGACTAAAAGTACATCTAGGAGATCTCCCACGCATCATCGAGAAAGGTGACATTTTTGTTATATCATTTTTAGTAATCCTATAGGCCCACACAGATTTCTTAACGGCTAGTTTCCAATCACTATTACAACAAATGGAACATTGGATAACTCCTTTCAACACTCTATTAAATCTTTCCACACAACCATTGCCACTTGGATTGTATAATGCTGTGGGTTTATATTTTACACCTACCCTTTCAAAATATGTTTTAGAAGCCGAAGAAGTGAATTGAACACCAGTGTCACTCAGTAGTGTGATAGGTATTCCTTCAGAAAGAAGAACATAATCCAAAAATTCTAATACAGAATTTGTGTCAGCTTTGTTAACAATTTCAGTGATAGGCCACAGTAAATAGATCCATTCGAACAATGACGTATTCTTGTGATTCACTAATTGGTCCCATTATATCAATAGCAACATCCTCCCATGGTTGGTTAGGAATACTCACTATTGACATAGGGGGTTTGAGAGTGTGAAATGTTTTATCTGAGCGAGAGCAAATGGTGCAATTATTAACAGATCGTTCTACATCTTTATCTAAATGTGGCAACCAGAAAGAATCCTTGACAACATTCTTTGTTCTTACTACTCCAAAGTGACCTTCATGGCACAATACTAAAATTACATCTCTCAATCCTGATGGTGGAATGATTTTACAACCCCTAAAAAACAATGTTATTCTCAATAGATAATTCTGATTTAACCTCCCAAAAGCTCTTGCAATCTTCAGGTATGTAATCTTTTCTTGGCCAACCTATAGACATATACCTTACCACTTGAAGTAAAACCTTGTCCTTTATCTGGTCGTCTATCCAATCCTTTTCTTTTATGGAGGATAAGCCTGAATCTTGCACTAAAGCTACTTTGAAATCACTCCATGGATCATCCTCACAAGACTCTAATGGATTAGGTGAACGTGACAAAAATCAGCAATTAAATTATCCTTGCCTAGAAGATAAAAGATCTTATATGTATAATCTTTCATTCTCATGAATAAATGTGCTAGTCTTGCGGAAGAAACTCCTTCAGTAGAAAGCAGTTTAATGGTTTATGGTCAGTTTGCAAAACTATAGGTCTACCCCAAACAAATTTTCTAAAATGATCCATTGCCCACGCACATGCAAGTGCCTCACGCTCAATTATGGGATATTTTTCCTTAGAAGGTGAAATTGGCCTTGACGCATACAAAATAATTTTTTCTTTGTTGTCAGAACACTTTACACTTTTCAGTGAGCACTGCCCCCAAACCTTTATTACTTACGACATCAACAGTGATGTAAGTATCAAGACATGGATCAAAACTAGACAAATGTGGCACTTTGTCTAAATAATCTTTGATATACAAATATTCTTCCTCACATAAAGGGTCCCAATTGAATTTCACATTCTTTTTAAGTTGTTGCCTGATATTAAATACCTTCTCAGCCAAATTTGGAATATACTTTGCACACTACTCTGCCATACCCAGGAAGGATATTACCTCATCCTTGTTTTTGGGAAAAGACACATTCTAAATAGAATTTATTAATTCAGGTTTTGGTTTAACACCTTCAGCACTAATTACATGACCCAAATATGATACATTCGTCTCCCTGAATTTGCATATACTCAACTCAATGGTCAAACCCTTACTCTCTAAAATACTCAAACTGTTTCCAGTCTCTCATCATGTTGTTCCCTGTGCTCTCCATAGACTAAAGTATCATCTTGAAAAAAAGAAATTCCACTTTCCTTGCCAAATAACTTATACAACAGTTTGTGAAATACAGCCGCAGCTGATGCTAATCCGAATGGCATGCGCTTGTATTGAAAACAGCCAAAAGGAGTTATGAAGGCCGTAATCTTCCTGGACTCTTCTGACAATGCTTTTGACATGTCAATGGTTGAAAACCAAGATGCTCCATTGAGACAAGATACCATTTCTGTAATCTTTGGTAAGGGACAGCGATCCACTAAAATGTTATTACTCACATGGCGTAAGTCCACACACGAACAGATTTTTCCGTTACTCCGGCGTGCCACGACAATTGGAGAAATCCAGTCTGCGGTTTCTACTTCCTCAATAACATCAAGATCAACTAGTTTTTTAAGTTCTTTCTCTACTTCATCACGAAGAGCAATGGGCACCATTCTCATTTTATGAATTTTCGCAATAGCGTTCTGTTTAAGAATGATCTTATGCTCGAACCCATCAAGAGTACCAAGTTTTTGTTTGAATACTCCGGGGAATTTATTTTCCATTTCCTTCCCAATGCACGTTGTCTCATCGGCCACCAAAACTTTTTCCACACTATTAGGGTCTATTATGATGTGTAAGTTCCCTTGCTCTTGCCAACCTAGCACTGATAGACCATTCCTTGCTATGTACAACTTTCCTCTCGCACTCCTGTTCTTAAACTGAAATAACAACCATCTGAACCCAATTATATACATGTTTTCGCCTGTGAAACGTTCTGGATTATTATCCAGTGCAGATAGATGTTCTCCTATTCTTTCCTTGAATTTGTCCTTCCATATTTTTTCATTAATAATTGTGAACGGTGAACCTGAATCAGCATACATTTTAATATTCACCCCACCAATGGATATATCGCATTCAGGTTTTCCTTTAGTATTTTTCTCAGCAATATTTAATACTAACCTTCTCTCTTTAAGATTTAAAACAGCTGACATGTTATCATTGCTGTCGTCATTTCCACTTTCACTACTGCTGGAGCTTCCTGCATCTTGAATGCATTTAACCTTATTCTTTTTCCTTCTACAGCTTTTTGCAAAATGACCAATTAGACCACAGTTCATACACTTTTGCCTAAGTGCAGGACATGCTTTAATATGCGCTAAGTGATCTTTGCTACCACATCGGTAACATCAACATTCAGATTTATTTTCTGAATTATTCGATCTCCACTTTTGTTCATATTTTCTACTATTATCACTTTTGCTTTTACCTTTATGACTCACCTCAGGTTGTTCTTTTCCTTGAAGTTGTACCTCCGTTGCACATCTTCCTGACAGTTCTGCCTTGAGCACTAAATTAACAACTTCAAATAATGGAGAATCACCATTGACCCATAAACGATCTTGGATGGTGCTGTTATTACTGTGCATCATAACCTGGTCTCTTATAAATTCGTCATGATTATCTCTAAATTTGCAATCAATGGCAAGTTTTTTAAGTTCAGCTACATAATCATCTATAGCATTACCTTTAAGTTGTTTCCTCTGGAAAAATGTATACCTTGTCACTCCTATGAAATCTTTAGGCGTAAAGTACTTGTCCAAATCATTTAAAGCTGTTAAAAATACATCTGCATGACCACTCACTGCAGCTTTTGGCATTATGTTGTATGTTTTTAAACCCTTTGGCCCAAGTGATAACAAAACGAGATCCTCGGGGGGAGCAGAGCTAAGCAGTCTCCCCCCGCGGATTTTTGGCCGGGTGGACGGACCCGGAGCAATGACGCGTTAGAACAGGGTACGCGCGTAGATTACTGCGTAGGAGTTTAGTCAGGGGAGAGGCGCCACGTGAGATTACAGGCGTATGGAGGCAGGAGTTTTTAGGCGAGGCGAGGTTTAGGCAAGGAAGGGCCACCACAGAGGTGGAGTCGGAGCCTGCGCTACGAGGAGCCGTTTCTCATGTCGGAAGAGCGAGTCGGTGACAGCGCTTCTGCAGGCAGGGCGGTGTTTCGCTAGTTATTAATTTAATTGTGCGTTTGTTGTACGGCTCGGACTTTGTCAGGGGAAGTCGGAGTGCTTCACAGGGGGAACAGTGATTTATTATTTATTTATTTATTTGTACAATTTTATGTGGCGCGATCTTGGCCCGAAGGGTCAGTGCGCTTTGCATGGGAACTGGTTGAGGAAATTAAGGACTTTAGATTACATGCGTTACATACAGGATTTCAAAAAATAAAAAAATAAAAACATTTTTTTTATTGCAAATGTACAAGATGTAAAGTCACATAAGTATGAGTTACAAATGGATATACTCTAAGAGTCTCATAGGCAGGGTAGGTAGTACAAAGGTATATTGCGTATACTAGTGATTAGAGTTAGCTCTATATACATGGAGAAGGCATATGACTGGAGCTGTGGGGGAGCATTGCAGCTGAACAACTGGCAGAAGCGAGGGTGGCATTGATTGGGGCGGGGGGAAGGTCATAGAACGGGTACAGGGGGTGGCAAGCAGTGAATTACATGAACAAACTGTTTTATGAGCAGGTTACGAAGCGTACTACGTACAAGTGGAGGTATACTGCTGCAGTGGGTGGGGGGCGCTCAACCATGGGAATGCACATGACATAGGCAGTGGCGGCAATTGTGCAGGTATCGACAGCAAGCAAAAGCAGGAGGTAGACAACGGTGTTACAAGAAGGACAGTGGTATGTGCAGGTTACCAAAGAGTGCCGAACACAGGTAAAGGGTAGCACTACAATAATGGCAGTTTATCAAACCTCAAGGACACACTGGGAAGGCATTTCCATCGTCATTGACTTGCTTCGGACGGGCTCGGTTATGGAAGAAGACGGAGGAGCTAAGTGGCCACAGCGTGCAGCATCAAGAGGGTAACCCCGTCATCCACCTGCCACCCTCAAGTGGACTTTGACTCTGCTTCAATGGGGGTGGTTTGTAACAACTGCAGAGACAGAAGGTATCAGCAGGTCTCCTGTGAGGAGTAAGTATATGGCGGTTTTGACCGGAGCGGTTAAAATTTGGTGGCGGACCTGTTCCTTGGGCAGGTCCTAGTTTTTCTTTATCAACATTTGCGAAGCAGGAGCGGCTTTGTGTAGGTCAAAGTATTCACGAGACTTTACTAGTGCGGTGGTCTCTGCTGTTAATCCTCAGTGTGGCCGCTTGGGTGTGTGGGGTTACACACTCGCACGTGTGAACTGCGGTGATGAAAGGTATTTCGCAGGGTTACTGCGAAGGGTAAGTATATGGTGGTTTCCAGCTGGAGCGGTTAGAAATTGGTGGAGGACCTTGCTCCTACGGCAGGTCATACGGTGTCTTTTTAACAGTTGCAACGCAAGCTGTGACCTCTTGCTGGTGTATGATGGCAAATTGGTGATGGCGAATTGCCAAATACTACGATATTATTGAAACTTTTCTAGTTGATCAAATGGAATACAATTTTGGCTATGAATGGACAGTGGTGTCAATATTGCGGGATTTATATTGGAAAATGCGGTTCCGGTAGTGGTCACTCCGGAATTGGGATCGGGGTTTTCGGGGTAAATTCATGTCTGCCAGTATTTTTTCAGAGATCACAAGCGGATCTTACGACGGATCAAGGTCAGCGAGTGGGTCATCGTGGGCGTGATGATCCCCAAGATTTTTCAGCAGCGGGCTGCGCAGCTAACGTCAGGTAGGTAATAGCTAGTAGGCTGTGTGGGCACGACCTGTAGCGTGCAAGGGTTTGTCATTATACCACGTTTTGCTGGCAAGTTTTCAAGGATTTCTTTTAAGGGGCAGTTGTGTGGGGTAGAGAGTTAAAGGGTGTGGTTTTTCTTGAAGCGAAGGTTCACAGTTTCAGTAATGAGAGGGTTCATCATTTTGCTTTAGCGGGAGCCAATTTCTTTTGATTGGTTACAACAGCTTCTACGGTACTTGCTTGTTAACTGTTTTGCTGGGTGGGAGCTTAGTCGTTTTCGGCTGCGTATGATATTGGTTCTTTGGGGCATTTCGGTTTTCAGATTTGATGGGCTTAAGGGGTCCTTTGGGCAGGAAATCTACAAATGTATAGGTTCCAGAAGGTAATTTGTGATTTTGGTTGTGACAGTACAAACAGATCAAAGGGGCAGGTGGTTATGGTTTTCACTGACTGGGAGTGGTATTGGGGTTTGTTGCCACGGCAAGAATGGGAATCCTTTTTAATACCCCCTCATTTCAGGCAAGGGTGGGATTTTGTCCTGCACACTGGGACAATATCATCTTTTTCATGTGCTGGCAGTGTTTCCGTAAAGTTGTTGACGTTAGTGGGCCAGAATTCCTATAGTATGGGACCCATTCTGTTGTGATCAGAGGCGTCAAAGTTGGGATAAAAAAAAAAAACTCGGTGGCTGGAAGTCTGATGGTTGTTCCCGTTCTATTTGTGTAGTTTGCATGGCATGAATTTCTAAGTGACATTTGGGGCTTGAGTCCGGCCAAAAAACAAATCTGGATCGTAGGACACTCAATTGTGAAGTGGGCCGCGATTTTTGCGGACCACCAAAGCTAGGGAAGGAATTTGGGTGTCCCCGGTGCTGGACATGAACTTTACTGGTGCGGTAAAGGGGGAATGCGCTGGGTGATTTTGTTCCCTCTATTGGCAAAGATCGGGTATGACAGAGGTGGCCCTGATATGCTAATCCTACATCTAGGGGAAAATGACTTGGTGGCATTATCGGGTTTAAGTTTAATCAAAGCCATGTATTAGATTCAGCTGTGATATCCGACAATTGGCTAGGGACCAGTCTAGTGGTGGAATGAATTTATGTTTAGACAACAGTGGAGGAATGCAAGGTGCCATAGCGCCATGGAAAAAGCCAAGAAAAGTTAAACAGGGCTATGCAGATTTTCTGGGTGGGTTTGGGGATCCAGACAATTGCACATGACAGCATCACTGGGAAGGAAGGCCATTTGTTTAGGGAAGACGGGGTCCACCTCACACAATTGGGGATGGCGTATTACATACTTGACATTAGAGACATGTTATACAAAATGTTGAAAGTGGATTTGTGGGTGTCTTCCAGAAGGGAGAAAAAACAAACAAAAAGAAAACAAGAGAAGCGGGCTGAACTGAGTAACAACAAAGTGAGATAAGAATGGTTTTGGTTTTCGGGTGGGGTCAGGAAAAATCCAAGGTTTTTCCTGGGTGGCGGAATAGGGGGAGGTCAAGATCTAGAGCGGACTTGACCGTCCTTCATGAGAGAGGGTGGTGGGAGGTACAGGATGGGGGAAAAGGAAAGAAAAGATGGAAAAGTGAAAGATTTTGAAACATGGTGGTGAATTCAAGAAAAAGGAAGTTATATTGGTTTTGGAACAATACAGTTATAAACAAACAAGTGCAGAAATATATGTTATGGTTTTGGTACAAAAAGAAGTGTAAAATTACAACTGTTTGAAGGTTTACGGATATTTATGAAATTGCCTCATCTAACGAATAAAAGTGGCCTTTTATGCTACCAGTGATGTTTGTCTCATTGCATTGGGTCTGGATTATTTTGGGCGATAATTATTTTCTTTTGAACTGCAGGCATTTTTTTGTTCTCATCTATAGCAGCAATGTAATTGTCAAATACAATGTAAACTCCCAAAAGTCAAATCTATTCAAAATGGCACCTCTTCCGGTCACGTAGCGTGACCTTGTTACGTTACGCACTGGTCTGATTACGTTGTGCACTGCTTGCAGTCTATAATAAGCGCCCTAGAAACAGTCAGCCTCATCGCGTGGAGACAGAAGTTGAGTGCGTGATGGCAATTCAAAAGTCGCACTGCAGGTCTCAACACGCCTACACTTCAGCTGACTTTGTAAAATAGTGGATCGATCGTCCCACGCTATATTTTGAGGTAACAACAATAAAATAGCGGACCGATCGTACCACGCTATTTTCTTAGAAAATAAAAGCTTAAATACCTCAAATCGTGCTCAGTCGAGGTGTTCTTTCAGTTGATGAGAAATCGTATGCCACAAACCGAGTATTACTTTTTTCTTCTCTGGGAATTAATCCACCAGCCCGTCACCATAAATTGCTGTATTAAAATCCACAAATATTATTCAATTAATGCTTCTTTATTGATAGGAAGGAAACAGGTCCGTCCGCACCAGCAGCAGCAGGATACTGGCTGAGGCAGGAACATACCCAGCATAGAATACACAAACATTCTATATTCTACAACATCAAATAAAAACATACTAAGAACATAACATTCAATGAATCGAAATAAATTACATGAGATCACCTTAATGAAGGTTGCAGGGCTAGTTTGAGCATTTATGTCAGGGATGCTTTTGGTTCCCGAGTCCAGTCCTGTCCACCAACAATAGAAGAAGCAGCAGTGGGATGAAGCTAACAACTCTTTTTATAGGTTCTTCGCTACCTTCATTACTGCCAATGATCAATTTCTGTCTCCAACTTCTTATCCTTTATTTTCATTCAAGCATTCACACAGTAAACACATCAATAGGACTATCTTGGGAGTTTGCTCAGACCATGGAAGTATATATTTGCCAAACGTTACACATCACAAACACACCATTTATTCACCAAACCAAAATAAAAAGGAGTGGTCTTCATAATCATGTGGTGAACGTTTTTGTGTATATACATATTTTATAACACATTTCTATCATTTTCATTGCACATGAATCATATTTGCCCGGAGTTCTGTATTGCTGGGACTTTATTACAGCTAAAATAATGAAAATCATTTATATCCCAAAAGCTTTTTTTCATATAAAGCATTTTTCAAAGGCCGATTTGTTAGATTACTCATACATTTACACAACAGATATATGGATGCATAAGAAAAAAATGCATATCTTCTTAAAGAACTGAACCATTTGCTTTCCGAATTTAAAATATGAAACACAATTAAATCGTTCTCTGAAACAAAGGTCAGAATAAAATTTCCATTATAGCATTAGTTCAGCTAGCAGCAGAATAATATACTCCACACTACATTTAACAGCGGAGTAAAGAGGGCAAACACATTCTAGTAAGGAACGGCTGAGTGGCTAAAATTAGAAGAACATGCCAAAATTTGATTTTTGAGAACAATAAAGGTGTTTTATTGCATCTCTGTTTAAGAAATTAGTTATGCTTCATTTTTTTCAAGAATTTTAGTGTAGTGGTTAATGAGCTGCAAAAGCATGGAGCATAGAATGTTCAGATATCATTCCATAAAATGGCAAACATGCTTAATAACTGCAAAGTGCGTATGGATTTTAATAAAATAGAGTCTAACTTTTTAAGCACATGAATATGAAACAGAGTACCATAATTTATTCTCATAATTTAGAGAGCCTGCATATTTAGCTTCAAACATGTATTGCAGAAAAAAAACCAATTGGAAATTTACATCTGTTTCAAATGTTTTTCAAATATATGCTTAAATTGTAGTTAAAATGGCTTCGAAATTCCATTTATAGCACTGCAGATAAGCACCACTATTACATTTCCAACATTCAAAACCATGTGCCATTTTCTGTCCCAATTTGTTGAATAGCGATAGTCACTGTAGTCATAGTGATGTGATTTGCTCAAATAGTATTCTCTACAGAGAGTTTGCAGGGCATCCAGTAGTAGAACTACATCCATTACAGTTGATCTGGGGAATCATTATATTGAAATTGTTTTTGTTATAGTCCCGAAGATATTGTATCATAATTTGCAACTTGATTTTCGAATCAGCTCATTTTAGAAAATCATGGCAAACGCATAAACCAGGAAAAATACAAAATAAATCTAAACATACAAATCACAGATCTTTGTTACATTCATTATTACAGTAACACGTGTTTTGAACTATCTCAAATAATGTAAAGTTGCGCCCACCATCCCACATGTCTTATGTTTTTTGTTAAAGTGAACTGACAGGATTCAGTGGCAGTTGGCATAGATAAGAGCGGTAAGGTGATAGGGCAGGGCGAGGGTGGAGCAGTCTGGGGAGAGAAGTCGATAGATGATGGGTAGCTAAAAATAAATAAATTAATTAATATAACCACTTACTATGCGGTCGCCGCAACACTGTCTCGGCGATGCGGCAAGTGCAAGGTAAGTGATTTTATTTATTTCATTTTACCTACCCCGTTGTCTGTCGAATACCGTGCCCCACCACCGCTCTTACCTATGCCAGCTGCCACTGGCAGGATGCATACTTGGTGAAATATTTATCATTCAGAGATTGCATCTAAAATAGAAGAATCTCAGCGTATTGCTTTTAGGGGGTTTATAAAAACTATGACATTATACGTCATCTTCTTAAGAGAGTAGGAAGAAAGCGTTATAGGTAATGGTTCGGTTCCTTTTGCTTCATCATTGTAAACCTTTTATAAACACAGGCAACGCTGTAAACAGACTGTTGGATGTTTCAATAATTTGTCCATCACAAACATTAAATCTCTGATTAAGAGTGTGCTGAAGAGGGATGTGCTATTTGGTGCACCATATAAATATTGACTTCCAATCCTGCCATGGCACATGGTGTCACTGTGGTCACACATTATCTGATTTTGTCAGCCGTTCACCCAGGAAAGAGCCGATATTTTTTAGTAGCAGCGATGGATAGCTTGAAACCTCAGCACTGAGTGGGTTTCCAGCTCATCTTTGGGGACTCGGAGCAGTCAATGTCCATTAAGAACTTTAAAAACACCATAGGACGTTGACAGTAACCTCAACAAGCATTCGGTTTTTTTTTAATGTGAAGAGCAGAGGACAGTAAGACACTTTTCGGCAGGAAGGCCCATACCCTTCCCCCAAGGCCTTGCCCTCTCTTCACACTGTGAAATGTTTTTAAGTTGGGCAGTATGGACTTCTCAAGATTCAGAATGTATTGGGTATGAAAAATTGCACCTGTTCCACGTTTTTGAGAAATAACTATACCCCAATATGGTGTGCTAATAGAAGCTTTAAGAGGAAGCTAAAAGCTGCGGCAGTTAAGAACACGCACAGACCTGCTATTAGCCTTACATAATCAAGGACACCAAGACTTCTAAAGCTCCCACACAAATTACCTCTACTCCAGCACACAGCAAGTGCCAGGTGGACACCATCTTGATGACTGGCGCTTTTGAGCACACTGTGGTTTTGAAGTCTTCCTATAGGCACACTCCTCCTCAGTCCTGCCCATCTGGTTGTTTCATCTTGTTTTCATACAGGATGCTACAACTTGTATGAGGCTGTCCTATGGCAATATTGGAATTTCCTCAAGTGTAAATCACCTACTGGAGCTGAAGTGGTGCAAAACAGACCCCAAAAGGGATCTCACAGAAAGGAGTCCCATCCTAGACTGTCCTGATCGATGAGGGCAGTGTGAGCAGATCACTATTAACACAAAATAAAATGCCTCAAGCTGAAGGGGAAGTTTTTCTTCTGCATCTCAAAGGAAATTTAAAACAATAACCCCCTCTGGTGTGAACACCAGAGAGATTCTTCCAGAGCCCCTCAGTGCTAGGATGTGCTGGATACGTCAGCATGTCAGATGCTGTGCTGAGGATGCGTCCAGCCTGTCCTCAGCACTGAAGAGGTTAAGTGTCAAATTAACTGCTAAGACTACAATACTTGATTTTCTAAATTACCTTACTAGTTTCATATGTATGAAATCCATATGACCTGCATTAATCTATTCTGTTCCATTGCATGAGTCAATATCTCTTGTTGCAAATCTTGTTTGTGTTTTTACCATATAATTTCAAAATATGCCTGACTGTTCAGCCAGCTTACATGCGTATATACTTTTATTTTGAAGAATATTACACTAACTGTATTCAGTAACGCGCAACAAATGTCCAGACATGTATTGTTTTAATGATGACTATCTTTAATATCCATAATCCATTTTATCTTTACGATATAATGTATATATGATTTCAAAACAGTTGCAAATCACTCAAAAACATTCCTACTCAATATAATGACAAATAAATCAATAATTCTGCACTACTTAACCCAAACACGACATCTTCTTCGGCCACACGGGAAACATCCTTTACAACACAACTTTTACCACGCAGTGCCTTTACGACGCAACTATTACAACGCATGTCATTACAACGCATAGCGCTGGGGGGCGCGCTAGGATAGGGAATAGATTTAATTTACTATCCAACACCTTCCCTACTATCCACGGGGACTGGAGTTGGAATAGTAAATTAAACTATTCACTATCCAGCACCCCTAAGCGCTATGCGTTGTAAAGGCATGCGTTGTAAAAACTGCGTTGTATAGGCATGCGTGGTAAAAGCATGCGTTGTAATGTCATACATCCGGCCACACTGATAACTGCTTAATTGCATTTTCATAAAACCGCCCCTTTTTGATGAACTAATAGCCCGAAAAAGCTGTGATATACAATCGATGTTATCAACTTTCAGGAAGCTCATCAAAGACAGCTATGTTGATCACATATAAAATAATGTGACCTTTAAAAAATGTAACTCTAGTCGTATACCTTTCAACGTGGTACAGTCTTGCAAGGGAAGTATCTGTGTGAATTAGGGCCTTATTTATATTTTGGCAGACGGGCTACTACATCACAACGGTGAGGGATATCCTGTCTGCCGAAATATAAATCCCATAATATCCTATTTGATTAACAGTTTGGCAGATCGGATTTACGTGACCCTTGTGGCAGAGTAACCCGTCCGCTAAAATATAAATCAGGCCCTTTATCTAAAATTGCACACAAATGGAGATAGGTCCTTGACAGGGCTGAGGGAGGGCTGGACCCTATATTAATCGACATACAAAAATGTGCCCCCTTCTCAATGAATTTGTGATTAAGGACCAAATAAACAATTTCATTAAATATGGTCCGGTATATTTATTTATACCTTTTATTCAAATTATTTTAAAAGTTTTTTTGGCAGAAAGAGAATACACAATACAACAAATTATTGACAATCTTACTCAATCAACTATTAACACAAAACACTTTCAAAATATCCAAAAGAAAAACATCAATATTACATCCAACAACCAATACACATTGCAGTGCCACAATTTTACAATATATTAAACCATTTCATAATCAAAAAAATATTTTCGTGAAGAGAGCCAATTCATTACAAGAGCAAGAAAGCATGTGGCATTTTTATTCTAAAACACACTAAATGTTGTAGTTAGCTCTTGCTGGATTTGCCGACGCGTTTCAAGTTCGGGCCGTGAATGTCCAAACTATCATCAGGGCTCTGTTATTTTTCTGTTAGGATGTAGAAAAACAACGTTTTAATACAACCAATTTGCCTCTTTTCTGGAATACCACAGTTTGGATAAAAATAAATGTACCTGTCTGTTCCTATGGAGTTGACCTGTAATGATTTCTATTCGTGGACACAATCCTTATTTCAGGTCTCAACAGGGGACACTTTTGCACAAAAACAATCTAAGGAATGAACAAAATTGTCCATATTTACAATGCGTAATCGTAGGGCATTAAAAAAAACTATTGTTAAAACTTAAGGAATTCATACCTTGATCTGAGCGATCTTGCAATGTAAGGAGGGGCGGAGGGATATCTTTTCTTGCCTTTTAGTCCTGTTTAAACAACACATGACCTGCTTATAGCACCCCGGAACACTTAGATGGAAATTATGATACTTATATGTATATTGTACACATCGTACCTGTAATGTACACCACCGTAGGGATACTTTGTCTTCCCGTTAATCGATGCCACTTCTACCTATTTGGGTAATACACTAATGAGTGTATAGTTGTTAAAAAAGTTTTTCACAATGTAGTGCATCTAAATGTAGGAAACAGAATACGGAAACTCTCGTATCTGTGTCCTTGCAGAGCGAGGTGCCGCCTCACGCCCCCAGTCTACCGCCCCGGCCGGGGCTGTAGAGTGTTGGAATCGCTTTCCCTTTATTATTTGCGTATTCCGATTTCAACCGCGGGTCCGTCGTTCTCTAAAACAAGAACGCATTTAAATCACCACGCGGTTACCGGAATTAAGCTACAAACAAACAATCGAGGCTGACGCAGCCGTTTGTGTTTCATTACCTGTATCGACGGGCTACTTCACTGCTTACGCACGGTGCTCATCAATCACTTGCTGCTCGTTTGTGAAAGCCGCGGCCATTTTTGCAGAAGTTAAAAAAGGGTTAAAAAAAGACCGCTATTGGGAATGCTGCATTCTGGGGTTTGGAGTGCATTAAAGTGTAAAGATGTATTTAGATAGCATTTCAGTGTACATCTATCGGTACCCACGTTTAGAAATGGAGGGATGCAGGCATGTTTCATTTAAAGAAAAACGCATTGAGGCAATTAGATATTAATTCGCACGATCTTAAATCGGAGAAATAATATTACGTAGTTGTTGGCGGCAGGTAGTTGTCTTAACAGTGACAGCCAGGCAGTATGTAGCAAAGTCTCATATTCTTGACAATTCTGACATGTTATTCAAGCCAGTCATTATACAATTAAATTTCAAAATGAGGTATGCTTCCTTCTCAAGTAGCATCTTATCAATGTCAGCGGGGCGCTGTACGTGACTCATTGTGTGCAGAACAGTCCACCTAAAGTCATTCTCATTGTGGGACATTTCAATGAAGTGTTCAACCACCGGGGCTGTAAGTATTTTCTTTTTAATCCTAGACCTATGTTGTCCAATTCGGAGATTGACCTGCTGATTTGTTTTGCCTATATAAATCCTGGAGCATGGGCAGATGATGGCGTAGATTACGTTTTTAGTTTTACAATTTGAAAAACCAAGGTGTTTCCACTTGACTCCTTGGTGTTGGAACTCAGTGCCTTCAATAGTGCTGCCACATGGGGTGCGGGAAGGGGCCAGTTTTTGAGGACTGCCTGTCTGAGTTTATGCGTGTCAGGCCCAAAAGTGGTAACGCATACCAATCTGAATCAATTGGACAGATTGGTATGCGTTACCACTTTTGGGCCTGACACGCATAAACTCAGACAGGCAGTCCTCAAAAACTGGCACCTGTTGGAAGACCTAGAATGCCCCTTCCCGCGCCCCATTTTCGCATACAAAAAGTACCAGAGCTTGGGACAACAAATCGTGAGGGCAGACCTCCCGAAGTCCCAACCGAAACATGATCTCCGTGCGTTATGGGACATGAAACCATTAGAAGGGCACCATAGGTGCGCTAATTGTGTTTCATGTGGCAGCACTATTGAAGGCACTGAGTTCCAACACCAAGGAGTCAAGTGGAAACACCTTGGTTTTTCAAATTGTAAAACTAAAAACGTAATCTACGCCATCATCTGCCCATGCTCCAGGATTC
Organism: Lissotriton helveticus; assembly: GCF_964261635.1. Classification (NCBI taxonomy): domain Eukaryota; kingdom Metazoa; phylum Chordata; class Amphibia; order Caudata; family Salamandridae; genus Lissotriton; species Lissotriton helveticus. The sequence goes on from NC_136065.1 coordinate 533,269,031, forward strand.
ATATAGGCAAAACAAATCAGCAGGTCAATCTCCGAATTGGACAACATAGGTCTAGGATTAAAAAGAAAATACTTACAGCCCCGGTGGTTGAACACTTCATTGAAATGTCCCACAATGAGAATGACTTTAGGTGGACTGTTCTGCACACAATGAGTCACGTACAGCGCCCAGCTGACATTGATAAGATGCTACTTGAGAAGGAAGCATACCTCATTTTGAAATTTAATTGTATAATGACTGGCTTGAATAACATGTCAGAATTGTCAAGAATATGAGACTTTGCTACATACTGCCTGGCTGTCACTGTTAAGACAACTACCTGCCGCCAACAACTACGTAATATTATTTCTCCGATTTAAGATCGTGCGAATTAATATCTAATTGCCTCAATGCGTTTTTCTTTAAATCAAACATGCCTGCATCCCTCCATTTCTAAACGTGGGTACCGATAGATGTACACTGAAATGCTATCTAAATACATCTTTACACTTTAATGCACTCCAAACCCCAGAATGCAGCATTCCCAATAGCGGTCTTTTTTTTCACCCTTTTTTAACTTCTGCAAAATGGCAGCGGCTTTCACAAATGAGCAGCAAGTGATTGATGAGCACCGTGCGTAAGCAGTGAAGTAGCCCGTCAATACAGGTAATGAAACACAAACGGCTGCGTCAGCCTCGATTGTTTGTTTGTAGCTTAATTCCGGTAACCGCGTGGTGATTTAAATGCGTTCTTGTTTTAGAGAACGACGGACCCGCGGTTGAAATCGGAATACGCAAGTAATAAAGGGAAAGCAATTCCGACACTCTACAGCCTCGGCCGGGGCGGTAGACTGGGGGCGTGAGGCGGCGCCTCGCTCTGCAAGGACACAGGTACGAGAGTTTCCGTATTCTGTTTCCTACATTTAGATGCACTACGTTGTGAAAAACTTTTTTAACAACTATGCATTCATTAGTGTATTACCCAAATAGGTAGAAGTGGCATCGATAAACGGGAAGACAAAGTATCCCTACGGTGGTGTACATTACAGGTACGATGTGTACAATATACATATAAGTATCATATTTTCCATCTAAGTGTTCCGGGGTGCTATAAGCAGGTCATGTGTTGTTTAAACAGGACTAAAAGGCAAGAAAAGATATCCCTCCACCCCTCCTTACATTGCAAGATCGCTGAGATCAAGGTATGAATTCCTTAAGTTTTAACAATAGGTTTTTGTAATGCCCTATGATTACGCATTGTAAATATGGACAATTTTGTTCATTCCTTAGATTGTTTTTGTGCAAAAGTGTCCCCTGTTGAGACCTGAAATAAGGATTTTGTCCACGAATAGAAATCATTACAGGTCAACTCCATAGGAACAGACAGGTACATTTATTTTTATCCAAACGGTGGTATACCAGAAAAGAGGCAAATTGGTTGTATTAAAACGTTGTTTTTCTACATCCTAACAGAAAAATAACAGAGCCCTGATGATAGTTTGGACATTCACGGCCCGAACTTGAAACGCGTCGGCAAATCCAGCAAGAGCTAACTACAACATTTAGTGTGTTTTAGAATAAAATTGCCACATGCTTTCTTGCTCTTGTAATGAATTGGCTCTCTTCACGAAAATATTTTTTTGATCATGAAATGGTTTAATATATTGTAAAATTGTGGCACTGCAATGTGTATTGGTTGTTGGATGTAATATTGATGTTTTTCTTTTGGATATTTTGAAAGTGTTTTGTGTTAATAGTGGATTGAGTAAGATTTTCAATACTTTATTGTATTGTATATTCTCTTTCTGCCAAAAAAAACTTTTTAAATAATTTGAATAAAAGGTATAAATAAATATACCAGACCAGATTTAATGAAATTGTTTATTTGGTCCTTAATCACAAATTCATTGAGAAGGGGGCAAATTTGTGTATGTCTTTATCTAAAATTGACAGAACAGAAAACTGAAATGTGGAAAAAGAGGGTCGCAGGGGAAATAGTTAAATATTTATAGACCTTCTTGTATCTTGTCCCCCAACTTCATAATATACCAACACACGAAAGATATCAAGGGTCTTATGCAATAGTTATTGGACCCGGTACCAAATTGTGGTATCCGAATTCACAAGATACCAAATGGTTATCAAAATGACATAGGAGAGAAAATAAATAAGTGACCTTCAAAGAGAATTTCAAAGAGAAGGAAAGAAACCCATCAGCCCACCAGTTGGCGGAACTTCATCATCTGGGTTTGGTGGAGAGATATAGTATCCGCTAGACCCTTCCTCAGTGCATTTTTTGAGGACTGCTAGAAACGGATCATGAGAGAAAACCATCCACCAGAAGACGAGTTTTTGAGGGCTGAAAGGGTAAGTTGCAGTGCTCAAAAAGTGTAAAGAATATAAACCAAAATAGGTAGTGATATAAAAATGCCTGTATTGATGTCTAAAGAAATCTTTTATTGGGTGCGACCATCAAGACGGCATGTTTAAAAGCAGAGTGAATATAGTATGTGACATTTTTTTTACTATACATCAAAGATATAAGTTGGTCGACATGTTTCAGCCCCTCCGGGCTTTCATCAGGACCTAAGATGCGCACTACTGCAACACTTACCACAAATCGTGATGAAAATAGATTGTGTAGACCTACCAGTTGTATGGTCTTTTGATTCAGAATCTCTCCTATGTAACAGGACACACAAAGAAAAGAGTATACACAAAACAGAGCAAATATAAAAAAATGTTTGGGACAAATACATTTGATGTGTTATGCTTCATGTGTCCACAAAAGTATGATCCACTCACCCAACTTTGTAGGGAGGAAAGACCTCACCTCGCCTGGCACTCGCTCAGGAAAAAGAGGCCACGCACTAGGTAGAATTTTTTTTTTTTTAACCACCATTGTTTTTGGCATTTAAAACATGTATTGAGTTTGTACCTCTGGACATCAGAATGCAAACAGATAAGTAGAGAAGCAGGTACATGGCATCTATAGACAGAGAATCTATGGTAAATTCCCACAAACTTAAACATAAATTGCAGTGAGCAAATGAAAAAATGAAGAAGCCTCTAAAGACATTTTGCCTACAACAGCTAAATGGAGGCAAGGTTTCTCTTACAAATTAAGTCTACAGAATCTAACAAAAACGAATGTTCTAAGTAAAATTAAAATTAGCGCCTCCAATTCGAGTAGACCTTCTGTTGACTAAAGAGAAAAGCCATTAAAACTCTCAGCGCAGCTCTCACTCACCTCTCCGTCGTTACCTCGGTCTGGCAACTGAGCCGAAGGGGAGGTGGTGAGACTGCGTGCCGCGTATCCGCAGTGGTCCGCTCTACGTTCATTTCCCCGACCCAGTAGGGAGTGAGCGACTGATATACTGCTTATCAGACAGTTTCACATCTCGATACATCAATACAGGTCATCACCACGCGCTACTGCTTGATGCATGTCTGAGCACACATAATGATGAGATAACACTATATAGAGCGCTATTCTTAAAGCAAAGCCATCAAGTTATAGGTTCCACACATGTGCCACCTCTTTTGCTGTATCACAGCACATTTACAACTAACAGTAGTCCGAATACACGAGACATTTTGTTCCTTGTTTTCTGTGCACCTGATTTGTGCGCATGCGTCTCAGTCTCATCTGGGAAACAGTACACCAAATAACGGAGCTTTCGCAGTGGTCCGCTCTACGTTCATTCCCATGTTCAATGGGAAGTGCGCGATTGACGAACTGTTTCTTTGACAGTTGCACACCTCCAATACAGGTCACCACCGAGCGATGTTGATATTTACTTTACACGCCGGCTCGCATTGGCTCGTTGAAGGGCTGCACATTTATTTCCGGTTTTGAGTACATTCATTTCCGGTTTTGAGCCCATCTTCCTATCAGAGCAGTGCTCACATCGACGATAACGAGATGTAGCTCATCTGAACCTTGTTGTCACAGGCCCTCTCCACAATCCATTAACCAATCGACATACAGATGTCCTATACATGAGTTTTCCATGAGGTCCGCCACGTTTATTCTTAACGCATAGCGGCACGCAGTCTCACCACCTCCCCCTCGGCTCAGTTGCCAGACCGAGGTAACGACGGAGAGGTGAGTGAGAGCTGCGCTGAGAGTTTTAATTGCTTTTCTCTTTTCTCTTTAGTCAACAGAAGGTCTACTCGAATTGGAGGCGCTAATTTTAAGCGTTTACTTAGAACATTCGTTTTTGTTAGATTCTGTAGACTTTATTTGTAAGAGAAACCTTGCCTCCATTTAGCTGTTGTAGGCAAAATGTCTTTAGAGGCTTCTTCATTTTTTCATTTGCTCACTGCAATTTATGTTTAAGTTTGTGGGAATTTACCATAGATTCTCTGTCTATAGATGCCATGTACCTGCTTCTCTACTTATCTGTTTGCATTCTGATGTCCAGAGGTTCATACTCAATACATGTTTTAAATGCCAAAAACAATGGTGGATTTAAAAAAAAAAAATTCTACCTAGTGCGTGGCCTCTTTTTCCTGAGCGAGTGCCAGGCGAGGTGAGGTCTTTCCTCCCTACAAAGTTGGGTGAGTGGATCATACTTTTGTGGACACATGAAGCATAACACATCAAATGTATTTGTCGAAATTTATTTTTGATATTTGCTCTGTTTTGTGTATACTCTTTTCTTTGTGTGTCCTGTTACATAGGAGAGATTCTGAATCAAAAGACCATATAACTGGTAGGTCTACACAATCTATTTTTATCACGATTTGTGGTAAGTGTTGCAGTAGTGCGCATCTTAGGTCCTGATGAAAGCCCGGAGGGGCTGAAACATGTCGACCAACTTATATCTTTGATGTATAGTAAAAAATGTTCACATACTATATTCACTCTGCTTTTAAACATGCCGTCTTGATGGTCGCACCCAATAAAAGATTTCTTTAGACATCAATACAGGCATTTTTATATCACTACCTATTTTGGTTTATATTCTTTACAATTTTTGAGCACTGCAACTTACCCTTTCAGCCCTCAAAAACTCATCTTCTGGTGGATGGTTTTCTCTCATGATCCGTTTCTAGCAGTCCTCAAAAAATGCACTGAGGAAGGGTCTAGCGGATACTATATCTCTCCACCAAACCCAGATGATGAAGTTCCGCCAACTGGTGGGCTGATGGGTTTCTTTCCTTCTCTTTGAAATTCTCTTTGAAGGACACTTATTTCTTTTCTCTCCTATGTCATTTTGATAACCATTTGGTATCTTGTGAATTCGGATACCACAATTTGGTACCGGGTCCAATAACTATTGCATAAGACCCTTGATATCTTTCGTGTGTTGGTATATTATGAAGTTGGGGGACAAGATACAAGAAGGTCTATAAATATTTAACTATTTCCCCTGCGACCCTCTTTTCCACATTTCAGTTTTCTGTTGTTTATGTGCAGCTACGGCTGCGGGTCTGATCATAAAAAGGCTAGCTGCCATATTGGCGCCTGCCTTGTAACTGTACCTCTGAATGCAACAGGATGCGGACTTTGCAGGTCTAGGTTTCGATGACGAGATTCTGTCTTCAATTTTGAATGACAATCCCAGTATGCTGGATCTAGTTCCATCTACAGTACCGACACCCCCAGAAGACTGGGATACTGTGTTGGACCTTAAGAAAAGCCATTCTCGTACCATCATACATGGACAAATCATGGCCGAATACCTTCATGGGAAGTGTGCTCCACGGGCCTGATTGTCACGAACGCGCCAAGACTATTTCTGACAGATAAAACATTTATAAAAGACTGGTCATTGATAGCCTGGCGCTGCACACGTGATTGGCTTATCTTAATTATTTCGACTGCCAAGAGAGTGGCAGATGCCATTCTTGTAGAAATACAGATTCTAGAAGGCCAAATCAAAACTACACTGACAACTAAACGTTTTGAAAAACAACAGAAAGAATCCAACAAAGCCAATAAAAGGACCCAATATTTTTCGCGAAAATCGAAAAATTTAAAAAAGATTTAGCGAAATTTTCCCATGAAAGAATATATCCTTACACCAGCGAAAACTACACTCCTACAGATCCAAACAAACAAGGAAAACCTTATGGATCCAATTATGCCACTTCCTCAGATCCTAATTCCTCTGACTCAGATAGTAGCAGTACATCTCAGTGGAGAGGGAGAGGTCCCAATAATCGTCCTAATCGTAGACGCAACGGGCGAGGTAATATGTACCAACAAGGACCTTGCTGGCCCCCCACCCCATGGGGCTATCCACAATTCCCATCGCCCATGCCTCACTACGCCATGCAACCTCAATATTATGACAGCCGAGCTTTTTTATGGCAGGGCCGTGGCTGGAACAGAGGAAGACGGAGAGCCCCAAACCAAGTTCAGTGGGCGGACGAACAGGAACCTCCGATAACTCGCAGCAAGCGAGGCCAGTAAACACCATGCCCACTAACAACGAAGACCTAGTGGTGAATCTGAGCACTCAGACTCTGTCTCCCCTTGAACACCAGGTACTTAACAAAGGGCTTGGATTTGTACCCACTAACAGTGGAGATGCTTTCCAACTGCGCGGTGAAATTGAAAGATTCTTCCGGAGTGTGAGATTGCACTTCTTCTTTAAAGACAGCAATAAAGACCTAACACAATCGACTGTAGACACGAACACCGGTCTTAAAACTAAGTCTACTTTCATGCCCTTGCTACAACAGGTGCCATCTAGAGTTGGTACTTTCGAAACTGCTGTGCTACATGAGATGAAAGCACTAAACTTCTCCAGACACGGCTCTTTCCAAAATTTATCAAGGCATGAGAGACAAGCACTTGAAATTCTATCTAAAGACAAAAACATCACGATCAAACCGGCAGATAAGGGGGGTGCAATAGTTATACAGGACACCACCTCTTATCGGGCCGAGTGCCTTAGACAGTTAGGGAACACTCAGTCCTACTCACTTCTAAGTGTAGATCCTACCACCAGACTTCTGACCGAAATCAAATGCTTAGTTGAAGAGGCAAGTGCGGAGGGCTGGATAACAGCACAAGAAGCAAATGTTCCTATTACATCACATCCAGTCACTCCGTACTTTTACACGCTGCCCAAAATTCATAAGACAGCGAGGCCTCCGCCCGGACGCCCAATAATTTCGGGCATTGGATCTCTCCTAGAACCGCTGTCTTCTTTTGTAGATGCGTTTTTGGCACCACTTGTCAAAACCATGCCAACGTACCTCCAAGACACCAAAGATGTCCTGCGCCTACTACCTGAGACTGAGTTCAACACTGATCTGGACTTCCTTGTCAGCCTTGATGTAGAGTCGCTATACACCTGTATACCTCAAGTGGAAACTCTACAAACTGTGTAGACCCTTCTAGAAACCACTACTCATGACAGCATTACACCGATCCATTTCATTATGGAGTTGGCAAGAATTGCGATGACTGAGAATTTTTTCAGTTTTGAAGATTCTTTGTATCTCCAAACGTCAGGGACGTCAATGGGCAGTAAATTTGCGCCGAGTCTAGCCAATTTATATGTCCACCATTTTGAGTCTCATCATGTCCTCAACCACAACAATCCGTATTTCCATCAAACGGTGTTGTGGAAGAGGTACATTGATGACATTCTGGTGATATGGCGTGGAGATAGTCAATCAATATTGACTTTTCAGACCTGGCTTAACGGTCAGAATCCTTTTCTGCGATTCACTGTAGATTACAGTAAAACAGAGCTCCCATTTTTGGACCTGCTAATCATTCCGAAAGAAGGATATCTATCAAGCAGTTTATATCGCAAACCGATGTCACGTAATTCTCTACTGAGGTTCGACAGCCATCACCCTCGATCCCTTCGAGAAAACCTCCCGTTCGGACAATTTCTCAGGGTCCGAAGAAACTGTTCTGAGAAACCATATTTTAGAAACCAGTCTGTAGATCTATCTCATAAACTCAAGCAACATCTATACCCTAGTACGCTGATCAAGAAATCATGCAAAAGAGCCTATAATAGCCATCGAGAGGCACTACTTGCACCTCCAGTTGAGAAACCTCCTCTAAACAGACTAGCATGTGTGACCACTTTCAGTACTGTTTCATCTAGTATCCAAAAGATCATCAGACAAAAGTGGCGCATCTTGAACAGTGCAGGAGACAACATCCCGTTGCCTCTTTTCTCCTTTAAGAGAAGTACCAATCTTAAGGATGAACTGGTTCATACTAGACCCATCAACCAAAACCGAGACACTACACCGAGACTATGGAATCTTCCTCCAGTACAGGGTCATCACCCCTGTGGGAATTGCTCGGTGTGCCCTCAAACGAAGAAAACACTATCAGTTGACATCGGTACAGCGCGCCCCTGGCAGTTAAAACAACACACAAACTGCAATAGCGAAAGGGTCATCTATCAAATCACCTGTCCATGTGCCCTTCGCTATATAGGGATGACAACCAGAAAGATAAAATTGAGGATACAAGAACACAAAAGCACCATCAGATGCAATAGACAAGCAACTCGGATGACGGCCCATTTCCTGAGCATGAAACACTCTGCAGATGAGTTGGAATGGCTAGTATTGGAACAGCCATATATTCCACCATATGTTAGTGATATCTCTCGCTTCCTGCTCAGAAAAGAGCAGAAATGGGTTTTTAAACTCAAATGCGATACAGAAGGGCTTAACGACGAAATACCTTGGTTACAGCTCTAACCAACCGGAACTACCTTTATGAGTGGATACACAACTACTGAAAGGATGATTATTCCATCTTTGATCCCCTTGATTTGAAATATGCCTACACGTGTATCATACTGCCGTCTCTAAACACTAATTTGCATATCTGTATCCCTCTGATTGGATCCTTATATATAATATGATTCTAAGACCATTCATTTGAGACTGCCCATTGGCAAGTATCTTTCACCTTATAGTGATATCCTGACTCTATTCGGCTCATGCTCTCAAGCTTGCGCTACTCGCTGATGTATGTCTGAGTACACATTACGATTAGACATCACGATATAGAGCGCTACTCTTAAACATAGTCATCAAGCAACATAGGGTCCACACATGTGCCACTTCTTTTGCTGCACCACAGCATATTTACAACTTATAGCAGTTTAAATATACGAGACATTCTGCTCTTGGTTTCCTGCCTTGCTGAATCGGTCGGCTTAGCGCACCTCTGCGTATGCGTCTCAGTCTTATCTGTGAAATAGTACACCGTAATACGGAGCTTCCGCAGTGGTCCGCTCTATGTTCATTTCCCCGACCCAGTAGGGAGTGCGCGACTGATATACTGCTTCTTAGACAGTTTCACCTCTCGATACATCAATACAGGTCATCACCACGCGCTACTGCTTGATGCATGTCTGAGCACACATAATGATGAGATAACACTATATAGAGCGCCATTCTTAAAGCAAAGCCATCACGTTATAGGGTCCACACATGTGCCACCTCTTTTGCTGTATCACAGCACATTTACAACTAACAGTAGTCCGAATACACGAGACATTTTGTTCCTTGTTTTCTGTGCACCTGATTTGTGCGCATGCGTCTCAGTCTCATCTGGGAAACAGTACACCAAATAACGGAGCTTCCGCAGTGGTCCACTCTACGTTCATTCCCATGTTCAATGGGAAGTGCGCGATTGACGAACTGTTTCTTTGACAGTTGCACACCTCCAATACAGGTCACCACCGAGCGATGTTGATATTTACTTTACACGTCGGCTCGCATTGGCTCGTTGAAGGGCTGCACATTTATTTCCGGTTTTGAGTACATTCATTTCCGGTTTTGAGCCCATCTTCCTATCAGAGCAGTGCTCATACCGACGATAACGAGATGTAGCTCATCTGAACCTTGTTGTCACGGGCCCTCTCCACAATCCATTAACCAATCGACATACAGATGTCCTATACATGAGTTTTCCATCAGGTCCGCCATGTTTATTCTTAACGCATAATGGCACGCAGTCTCACGACCTCCCCCTCGGCTCAGTTGCCAGACCGAGGTAACGACGGAGAGGTGAGTGAGAGCTGCGCTGAGAGTTTTAATTGCTTTTCTCTTTTCTCTTTAGTCAACAGAAGGTCTATTCGAATTGGAGGCGCTAATTTTAAGCGTTTACTTAGAACATTAATTTTTGTTAGATTCTGTAGACTTTATTTGTAAGAGAAACCTTGCCTTCATTCAGCTGTTGTAGGCAAAATGTCTTTAGAGGCTTCTTCATTTTTTCATTTGCTTACTGCAATTTATGTTTAAGTTTGTGGGAATTTACCATAGATTCTCTGTCTATAGATGCCATGTACATGCTTCTCTACTTATCTGTTTGCATTCTGATGTCCAGAGGTACATACTCAATACATGTTTTAAATGCCAAAAACAATGGTGGATAAAAAAAAAAAAAAATCTACCTAGTGCGTGGTCTCTTTTTCCTGAGCGAGTGCCAGGCGAGGTGAGGTCTTTCCTCCCTACAAAGTTGGGTGAGAGGATCATACTTTTGTGGACACATGAAGCATAACACATCAAATGTATTTGTCAAAGGTTTTTTTTTTTTATATTTGCTCTGTTTTGTGTATACTCTTTTCTTTGTGTGTCCTGTTACATAGGAGAGATTCTGAATCAAAAGACCATACAACTGGTAGGTCTACACAATCTATTTTTATCACGATTTGTGGTAAGTGTTGCAGTAGTGTGCATCTTAGGTCCTGATGAAAGCCCGGAGGGGCTGAAACATGTCGACCAACTTTTATCTTTGATGTATAGTAAAAAAATGTTCACATACTATATTCACTCTGCTTTTAAACATGCCGTCTTGATGGTCGCACCCAATAAAAGATTTCTTTAGACATCAATACAGGCATTTTTATATCACTATCTATTTTGGTTTATATTCTTTACACTTTTTGAGCACTGCAACTTACCCTTTCAGCCCTCAAAAACTCATCTTCTGGTGGATGGTTTTCTCTCATGATCCGTTTCTAGCAGTCCTCAAAAAATGCACTGAGGAAGGGTCTAGCGGATACTATATCTCTCCACCAAACCCAGATGATGAAGTTCCGCCAACTGGTGGGCTGATGGGTTTCTTTCCTTCTCTTTGAAATTCTCTTTGAAGGTCACTTATTTCTTTTCTCTCCTATGTCATTTTGATAACCATTTGGTATCTTGTGAATTCGGATACCACAATTTGGTACCGGGTCCAATAACTATTGCATAAGACCCTTGATATTTATCTAAAATTGGCCTAGATGCTCATGAAATAAACTTTTCCACAGTTCTGTTCTGTAGCTTACAAGCAGGAGGACTTTAACCCTAAATGCTTCAATAACAGGGAATGGAACGAAGTCTCCAAATCTGTTTAAAGCAACCAACAATTTTTATTCTTGGGGTTGCTCAGCGACTATTTAAAGTAGCTAGTAGGTTCTGTTATCATTTTAAAAGTAATAATAGTTGCATACATTGGGTAACAGGTTTTAACTGTGGAAATAATTTAAACTTTTAGCTATTTGGGTTCTTTACAAATGTCGTTGGGTCTGGCTTGGATTTGGGTGGAAACAGAAATTCCTCTAAATCGAATAAAAATTTTTAAATCTAGGTGAGTGTGTGTGTTTCATCTATGTGAGAAAGGGGGCTTTTCATAGACACAGTCTCTCCAGAAATCAGGGCATTTTTCAGTATCAGTCTGCTCTAATTCAGCCCCAGAAGCTTTGCATTTGAAACCAATATTGTAATCAGCAATATTATCCTAGCCCCTTCAAAAGCCGGTTTAATTTGAAACACATCACAATACAAAAGGATTGTGTCATCAGTATATCATAGAGTCTCTCAGTGGTATTGGTACCCAACGACAGTGGGAATGTTCTAGAACGTCTAAAATGGGAAGGTGAAAAAGCTGTGGTTTCAACACCCATCACCACTTCACATTCAATCAAATCAATTGGCCTTTTCTGATAGCACCTTTCCTCCCCATTTGAATATTGTATATTACCAAAATATACCTGTACAGCAGATGGATTAAGTCAAACAAGATCAAAGGGTTAGCCACATTTGACAAACCACAGGGCTCAAATTATCAAATCAAATGTATTTGTGTAATCCATGAATGCACAAAACAGCAGCAGTCAGCAATTAAAATAAGTCATTTTAATATTTTATGAACTGCATAGCAACTTAAAAGCATAACAAAAATAAAATCAGAAATTAGGTTTACAAGGATACAAGTTAAAACTACTGCTCACAAAGTCTGCAAGTATTAATTGATCTAAATGTTTTCCAACTCTGTTGAATTTCTCAAATGTCAAAAACACCAAAGCATATTTCAAGGAACTTTAAATTCAGAAGCATAGAAACAGATTCTGGGATATTTGAGTGAATAAAAATGAAACATAAATGGGGCATGATTTTGCAAAAAGGAACGTCAGGTCCTTATCAATTATTTGGCGTTCAATCACCTTTGAATGGTTTTTTTTTTTAAGAAAAACTGATTTGATATTTTAAGACACGTTTCATTCTTTAAATTCAAGTAGCATGTCGGGATTATCATTTTTATATTGCAAGGACTATAAAACATAGTAAAGCTTTGATGTGCACTCCACAGAAGCATTTTAATAAAATCGTCTTCGGATTGTTTTTATGCAAAACAGATGGGTAATAGGTGAATCTTTATTGCAAAGGTTTGATTGGTAAGAACAAATTCAAGTCTTGTTTGCGATTTTGCCATTGAAGAAAGCAGATGGAAAAGTAGCCTGAAAAAGTTGCATCACACTACTAGATGAAAAAATGTATTTAATTTACCAAAAAATAGCTTATTACCACGAAGTTAGGAAGGCATACATTTTCTTAAATCACATGGAACAACAGCTTCCGAAATGGATCAGCTTAATCTTTCATGTTTGTTTGTGGCTGAAGCTTATAACCATATTTTCTATCAAAATAGATTCCTAAATACTTAGACAAGGAGGCCCTTTCAATCAAATGCACACTCAAATGCCAATTCCTTGAAGTATTTAGTTTTCTACCAAATAAAACTTTACTTGTTTGTTTTTTAAATTTTTGCCACCCGTACGTTTTGCTTGAAATATGCTTCAAAAGAGATGTTATGTATTGGAGGGCTATACTTGTCTTACTAACATTGCAGTGTCATATACGTATTAGAAAATGTGTGTTTGCTGACCTCCTAACTCCAAGGAGTGAGATTCACAGGGGCTTATTTATGAGCCCCTGCGTCACTTTTGTGACACAGAAAGTGACGCACCAGTGGCATAAAAAATGCGCCAAGTTGCGCCATATTTACGAAGTAATGCATCTAGGTAGATGCGTCACTTTGTAAACCCCTGCGCTACATTGTACCTGCGCCAGGTATAATGTATGCAGGGTGGGCATACCCCTGCAAGAAAGGGTCGTAGGAGTGGTGCAGTGAAATCTATGAGATTTCGCTGCGCCACTTCTAGGAGGCCAATGCGTCAAAACCTTACACCAGCCTCTTGGCAGGGATAAGGGTGATGCAGGCCTTTTCACATGGGGCATGCCCCATGTGAAAGGAACATTGCTGGAGATGCGTCAGGCTTCTGACACAACTCCAGCAATGTGCCACTTTTTGCGCTGGCAGATACGTCAGTTATACTGACATATCTGTCCTTCCTTGCGACATGATGTGTCATATTATAAATATGACACATCATTGGAATGGCAAGGAGAGCGCACTGAGAAGTGGCGCATCGCTGCTTTCACTCAGCAATGCAACACTTCTCGTAAATGAGGACCACAGTTTATAAAGGTAGCCCTGAGTTTCCTCTTTTTGTCCTTTAGATCTTTTTTGACTCAGAAGATGTGTTACCTAAATCAATATGATGCCTGTTATCCTGAAACTAGAGTTAAATGGCCCTCAGTAGTAATGGAGGAATGCCCCGATACTCGTAGTGCATGCAGTAATGGCACCCCATGAACCCTGTTAAAGTAACTTTTAAAGTCTATAAAGCCTGTTTATAACAGGGTTTGCTCTATACAACATGTTTAAAGACCAACATCAACACTGCTTCGATATAGGGGCATTGGCAAACCACCAGTAATATGGGTGCAGGTTCCTGAGTCTCCTGGAGCCTCAGAACACATGGACGGAGCCTTGCTGCAACCAGCGAGCCATGGCGGAACTGACGCGTGCAGGGAGCGCATATCTGTAATTTTTAGACTGCATTAAGGGCTCATACATTTTATTTTTTGCCCCGCATTCTATCCCAGCTGCCATGCTCTGACCGGCGCAGTGCACCTGATGGTCATGCTTGCCTAGTCCTCATGGAGGAGCTTTCATAGGAACTTTATAAACTCTGCTTACCATTTCTGCAATAGGACTTTTGTTTTTGGCCCCCGCTCCAGTGCACAAATGGTTTAATTTATACTTGCCCTTCTGCCTTTTATCTGAGGAGACACAGGATAAAGACATTCTCCTCACAGTTAACAGCTATCCATGTCTGAGGATTCCTCACTATTCACCACACCTCACAAGATCAAAGACAAATTGGCAAGCCTTCAATCAGGGAGAATGAGGTAGGACAATGAATAAGTGATATCCAAGATATGCGCCTGTCCGTGCCTGGACCGCGCCCAGCGCCATAACCCCTGGACCCCGCGCTCGCCAAGACGCCAGACTCCGATACGAAGCCAACACCCTTCTCACCCTCAACACCAGCCGAGACCACCGCTGCTACCAGGCCACCCCGAAATGCACCCACGGACCCTTCTCCTGCACGCCTGCAACTTTACATGCGACAAAACCACCAGCTCTGGGACCTGCTTGACACCACCACCCCAGACATTGCCTTCCTGACCGAAACCTGGTGGAATGACTCCTCGGCACCTGACATCGCCATTGCCATCCCGGACGGCTACAAAATCCTCCACCGAGACCGCAACAACAGGATAGGAGGAGGAATAGCCATCGTCCACAAGTCCACCCTGCAGGTTCACACCCTCGCAGACGACTACCTCCGCTCAACACCTTCACTTCCGGATCCACACCGACCCCAACACCACCCTCAGAGGACCACTCATCTACAGACAGCCCGTGCCCTCTTCTGTGACTCCATCGCCGACCTCGCCAGCACCCATGCACTCCCCTCCACGGACTACATCCTCTTCGGGGACCTGAACTTCCACCTCGCCTTCAACCACACCACCGAACTCCGCTGGACCAACCACCGATACATCCACCTCACTTTCAAGAAACCAACCACGCACCACCGCACCCAACAGCTGCCTCGCCGCTGTTGGAGCAAAGTCACCGAAGACCAGCTGACCTTCAGCCTCGACCAGAACCCACCCACAAACCCCACGGACACAGACGCCGCCACCTGAAACTTTGGACAGTGGATCGACGATTGCGCCAACACCCTCGCCCCGATCAAGAAACCCTCCATCAACCACCCCAGCAAGAAAGCCGCCTGGTTCACCGAAGAACTCCAGACCTCCAAACGAACATGCCGGAAGCTGGGGAAGAAATGGCCCCACGACCGCACACCAGACAGCCACGCAGCCCACAAGGACGCCATCCGCAGACATCACCACCTCATCAGAACAGACAAGAGATCGTCCTTCGAAGCCCGACTGGACAACAACGCAGACGACAGCAAAGAACTTTTCAACATAGTGAAGGAACTCTACAACCCCATCGCCAACACCAACGACATCCCGCCCTGGCAAGATCTGTGCAACTCACTGGTCACCTTCTTCCATCGCAAGATCACCGACATCCATGACAGCTTCAACTCCTCAGCTGCCCCGTCCGCAACAGACCCCACCCCGAACTCCACCTGCACCAACCAGCAGACCTCCTTGTCAATGACAAAGAGACACGCAACGCCATGAACTCCATCCACTCAGGATATCCATCAGACCCCTGCCCACACCACATCTTCAACAAAGCTGATGCAACCATTGCACCCCAACTGCGGAAGGTCATCAACTTATCTTTTGACACAGCGACATTCCCAGAAAGCTGGAAGCACGCCGAAATCAACGCCCTCCTCAAGAAACCCAAAGCGGACCCCAAAGACCTGAAAAACTTCCGGCCCTTCTCCCTGCTCCCCTTCTCGGCGAAGGTCATCAAGAAAATCACCAACATACAGCTGACCTGCCACCTCGAGGACAACAACATCCTAGATCTATCCCAGTCTGGATTCAGACACAACGACAGCACCGAGACTGCCCTCATCGCCGCCACAGACGACATCAGATGCCAGCTAGACAACGGCAAAACTTCAGCCCTCATCCTCCTGGACCTGTCAGCCGCTTTCGACACGGTCTGCCACCACACACTATAAACACACCTCCAAGAAGCGGGAAACCAGAAGAAGGCCCTAGACTGGACCACGTCCTTCCTCTCCGGCAGAACCCAGAGAGTCCGCCTCCCGCCCTTCCGATCCGAAGCCACCGACATCATCTGCGGCGTACCCCAGGGCTTATCTTTAGCCCGACCCTGTTCAACGTCTACAAGGCCCCCCTCACACAAGTGGCCTGCCAGCACGACCTGAACATCATCTCCTATGCCGACGACACACAGCTCATCCTCTCCCTCACCAAAGACCCGCACACCGCCAAAACCAACCTCCATGGGGGAATGAAGGCCGTCGCCGAGTGGATGAGGAGCAGCCGTCTGAAACTGAACTCGGACAATATGGAGGTCCTCATCCTTGGTTCCACCCTATCTGCGTGGGACGACTCCTGGTGGCCAACCACACTGGGAGCAGCTCCAACACCCACGGACCACGCACGCAACCTAGGATTCGACCTCGACTCCTCTCTCTCTCCATGTCAAAACAGGTCAATGCCATCTCCTCCTCCTGATACAACACCCGTCGCATGCTTCGCAGGATCTACAAGTGGATCCCGACCAAAACTCGAAGAACAGTGACCCAAGGCCTCGTCAGCAGCAGGCTGGACTACGGCAACGCACTCTACACAGGAATCCCGGCCAAATACCTGTGACGATTACAACGCATCCAAAACGCCTCCGCCAGACTGATTCTCAACATCCCCCGCCACAGCCACATCACCTCCCACCTAAGAGACCTGCACTGGCTCCCCGTCAACAAGAGGATCACATTCAAGCTCCTCACCCACGCACACAAGGCACTCCACAACACCGGACCAGCTTACCTGAACAACAGACTCAACTTCTACAACCCCACCCGCCAGCTCCGCTCCTTCAGCCTCGCCCTCGCCGCCATCCCGTGCATCCAACGAACATCCTCTGGTGGCAGATCCTTCTTCTTCCTCACCACCAAGACCTGGAACACCCTCCCCACCCATCTGCCGCAGACCCAAGACCTGCTCACCTTCAGAAGGCTCCTCAAGACCTGGCTCTTCGAGCAGTAGCAGCACCCCCCCCAGCGCCTTGAGACACTCATGGGTAAATAGCACGCTTTACAAGTTCACTGATTGATTGATTGATTGATTGAGTGCATGGCCCGCTCACCAGACACAAAAGTTAAATATCAAGAAGGGTGAGCTCAACCCCCATCTATACTGGAAATTTCCATCTCACCCTAGGCCCATCACCACTCCATCCTACTGGAGCCAGAAATCATGGTGGTCACATCACCACCAATCAAATAAAAGATGTCTGGGAAGAGAAATAGGCAGTGGCTCATTAGAAGGATATTCAAATGCCCAAGGGTCAATATTAAGTCTCCCAAGAAGAAAGACACCCCAAAAAGGAAAAAGATTGTACCAGATCCCTCCCGGGACATTCTTAAGGACACCATAATTGTTGCCCTGGAGATAAGTCAAAACCCTATCCTGGAGCGCCATAACACTATCGAGCTGGAGGTGAAGAAGCTTAATCAACAGTTTACTCTCTTAGGAGAAATCATCCCTCTCCATACTCCAACTTTCCCTCCCCCTCCTATGCCAAGATCAGTACAATCAGCTTTGCGAGGAGGGTTGGAGGATACACTGGGTATTCAAAGTAACCCTGGGCGTAGTGTGCGGAGTGGGGCTCCGCGGAGCTACGCGAAGTGGGCACACAACTACGCCCACCCGCGCACTCCGCGTAGCCCCACTCCGCGCCGCCCGCCTCCCTCCCGCCCTCCCTAAATACATATATAAAAGTATAAAAAGCTTTTAAAAACACTTACCTTGTCTGCCGCGTCCCCGGGGCTCCCTCTTGCCGTCCCACGATTCGCGCCGCCACCGATTCGGATCCTAATGCGCATGCGCGGGCGGCCGCGCATGCGCATTCCTCACGAGAAATGCGCATGCGCGGCCGCCCGCGCATGCGCATTAGGATCCGAAATGGCGGCGCGAATCGCGGGACGGCGAGAGGGAGCCCCGGGGACGCGGCAGACAAGGTAAGTGTTTCTAAAAGCTTTTTATACTTTTATTTATGTATTTAGGGAGGGCGGGAGGGAGGCGGGTGGCGGCCGGCTACGCACCGTCTGCGGAGCGCGCGTAGTGCCGCCTGGCTACGCCCGCTATGCAAAATGCGTAGGAGACGGCACTCCGTGCACTCCGTGCACGGAGCGTAGCTGGCCGCCCACCCTTAATTCAAAGCAGTTCTGCACCTCTCTTAGCCCAAAATTCCATCCTGTATAACTACACACAGCTTCATCATAGGGAAGAAGTCACTGGGGCAGTAACAAAGACCAAATATACCCGAAAATAATCCACTAATAAATGAAGCTCTAACCCCACATAGGTCAAATAGTGTACAGTCCACCTGGAACAAATCAACTGGCACGGGACCAGGCAACACTGAATGAGAAACCTTATAGTCAACCAATTGGCATTTGAACATCCCCCCACAGTGCCCTCCATAGATTATTGCATTAGAAACGCCCACCTGGAATCCCTAACATCCCTCTTGAATAAAGTGTTGCACTTGCTCTGAAAGCACTCTGGATGGACCAGTGACTTCTAAAAAAACATTATTTTGACAAGGAGGGTCTCCTGGATTGGACTACAACCTAAGAGCTCACGTGGAGACTGCATAATCATCAGTTTTACCAGACCAAGCTTAGTAAGGTCCCTATTAAATTCACTCAGTCAGATTCCATCATCCTCAGAGGCCAACCTAGAACTGACGTGAGACTTTTTTTTACCCACTAAGGGCCCCAGGCGTATTATCATACAATAATAGTAATACTGCTCACCTGGGTACAGCAAAAGAAACAACTCCAAGCCACCATTTGAACTGTCTCCTCCCACTCTCTAATAGGTTTATCCCTCTGGCCTCTTTACAAAAACTGGATTTATAACTCACTACAGCACCCAGATCAACCTCAACTGATGACCATCCTTTACTCTCCGTACCAACTCAACAGGCGTCTCATGGTGGTCCTCTGCAAGAACCTTTTAGAACATGGCAGGATTTCGATCCAAACTGGAAGTCTCAGAATGGCTGAACTTGGTAGGTGACTATCAAATAATCTGTTTACAAGATATCTGGTTACTGCACCCAACGTATATAAAAGACTTTGCACTTTTCACATGCCAGCAATCCCCTCAATGTTGGTTTGAGCTAAAGGAGGATTGGTAACATTTGTCTCCGTGACCCTGACTAAGCCTTTTACTGATTAATTAATATTATAATATATCTGACCCGCAGGAAAAACAAAAGAAAATAGAAATAAGGGATTAAGCCTGGGAAGAGCTAAGTGCTGCCAGCGAGCTAATAGATCCATGGGCCTTCTGACAGGCAGTAACCTCTGAGACCCTTTTAGGTGAGTCCCTCCCAAAAATTGAGTGTGTCATCCCAAATGACTCCTGGGTGAACCCTCTTTCAAACTTTTTGGGCCCAAAGGCACAGAAGCTAACAAATTCAATAGATGCTACATCCATTAGTGACCTTACCTTCAACTGGGATCTAAATAGGTCTATTGAGGTCTCTGGTGTTATTTTAGCAATTGAAAATTGTCCCTCCAAGAAAGCTCCAGGACTCAATAGAATACCCCAGATTTGTTTAAATTCCTACCACAGTTTTGGGCAACCCTAATAACAAATGTCCCTAAAATGTGCAATCTTCAGACATCTGGTTAAAACATGGGAAGAGGCCACCATTATTCCAATTTTCAAAAAGGGTGATAAAAGCCAGCCACCCTGATACAGGCCAATCCCACTCCTGGATAGTACAGTAAAGATCGTAGGAAGGGTCATATTTGCCAAACTAGACATTTGGACTGCAGAGTCCCTGGGGCTATCAGATTTACAGTTTGGGTTTCGACCAGGCATGGGAACAGTGGAACAGTCTTTAAATATGGTTCTTATAATCCAAGGCTAAAACAAGATGTGTTCATCTCAACTTTATGGAATTAACATAAATAAAACCTTTACCCCTGCACTACAAAAGTCTTTATCAGAAGGAATGAGGGCAGTATCAAAATGGATGGCGGAGAATTGCTTACAGTGCAATGTGGGCAAAACAGAAGTCCTACTGTTTGGGGAGGCGGTGACATTGTGGTCTGATGAATGGTGGCCCGCAGAACTAGGACCAGTACCTATCCCAAAGCAGACTGTTAAAAATCTAGGAGTACTGTTTGATCAAGACCTGACTTTCAAACATCAGGTCGATCAAGTCGCTGGTACATGTTTCAGGATCATTGGTCTATTGAAAAGGGTGGTCCCCTACTTACCGGATAATCACAGGAAGACTTTAGTCCAGGCACTAGTGACCAGTAGATTGGACTACTGCAATGGCCTTCTTTTTTCAACTAATGAAGGCCAAATGAACAAAATGCAAGTAGTCCAAAATACGGCGGCGAGGTTAGTCCTCAATTTTCCACCCAGGACCCCCTTCCAACCTCTACTGGATAAACTTCACTGGTTGCCTGTGCGGCAACGCACTAAATTTAAAATACTGTGCACGATTCACAAATGCCTGATAGGTAAGGGCCCCAAATATCTTGCTAAAGTTTTTCAACCCTACATCCCTGGCCGCTCCTTACGATCTAGCAGCCTTCACCTACTACAGGTCCCTAAAATAAGAAAATCTCGCCAGGGAGGCCGGGCCTTGGCACACACTGGACCAGTGCTTTGGAATTCCCTTCCCCCTACATTAAAAATCATCACTAATCACCTTCTTTTTCGTAAAACCCTCAAGACTTTTCTTTTTAGCAGCAGCTAGTCTTTTCACTTGTCTCAGTTACTGTAAACGATCGTGCACAGGACAGTCTCATTCACTGGCAAAAGCGCAGAGATACCCCTTCGGGGGTCTATTCAGGCGCTATAAAAGCACATAAATAAATAAATAAACATGTGCCTTTGACACAGTGGATCGCTCCAGATTATGGTCAATAATGTCTGAAATAGGTATAGACAGTGCAATAATCTCCTTTCTGCATAGGCTTCACGCACACACCACAGTTAGAGGGCACTCCACTATGAACAGGGATCTCACCAACGATTTTCAGTCAGTAACCAGGGCTAGGCAGGGCTTTGTCTTGGCCCCATTTGTCTTTCCAATTTATATTAATGCACTTAGTGACTGCGTAGTCTAAGGCCAGAACTTCCCCTGGCATTATTGGATTCCTCAGTGGTGCCAACAACCATTGTCGGTTGGGATACTCTGAGCCCCCTTCTTGGAAGACAAAAAAGGGCCAAAATAAAGTAACACAATTCCAGATTATGAAATTAGAAATACCCAAAACAATATAATGAAAGATTGTCCTGACCATCAAGCCAGACCCTCTAAGGTCCAGGTTGAACATTTGCACAGGTATGGAGCTGTCCTGTAGAACAAATGAATCATAGGTAGAGCCAGGGAAATGTGCACAGATGCTTGTGATGTGCAAATCCCGTAGGCCGACAACTTGCACATTGATTGAATGGAAGTGTTTCTGATTACTGTACACCAGCTCTTTGGAGTGTGATGACACACAGGAAATTATGAGTCTGGAGGTCCTCGGACCGCCAGACTCACAGTGGACCCGACCACCTTATTACAACTAGGGCAGTCGGGCCACCATGGGACTACTCCATTTGCTGCAACCGCCAGGGTACTACCGGGAGAGTTACCTAAATACTAGAGCTAACACTTCATTTCATTGGTCTCCCATTTCAAAGTGTGTCATGTCCAAACTGCAAGTCCCTTACTCCCAGTGGCCAGTATTCACTGTGTCATAAGTATTTATGTTTAGCCTTCAGTAGTTCACAATCTATTGCACTGCTCAGATGTAGGTCACATCACAGAATATGTAGGAGCCCCTGGGCTAGATGATGTCCCAGGCCTGGATTGGTGAGTGTAGACCATAAAATTGCTTGATGGTAGGCAAAAGGTTACTATAAAAGTGTGTACTAAGATATTGTTATTTTTCAGCATGTGACAATACACATGGCGTATGCTAATGTATGAGTTATGCTAGTAATAGATGTAAAAAACGGTGTCACATCAATACAGACAAACCAAAATTCACAAAACCATTGTTTTTTCTATTATTTCTTATACCCATACAGGTCAACACCCATTAGAAGCAGGACATCTGGAAGGCCATCACCAGTAAGGTCTGGACCCTGAGGGTCTTCGATAGGCACAACATTCACTGCAGGAAAAGGTGGCAAGACCTATGACGCTGGACCCGAAAATCAGCAGATGTCCTGCTAGACCATTCCTCTCAACATGGGAGATGCGTGCACCACACTCTGAACCCCCTAATGGGCTGTATTCTTGTGGTGGCCTATCTGGCACTTGATATGGAGATGAGGGCCCAACAGCAGGGAGTAAGATCTTATCAGAGTTTCACATGTTACATGGCTCATTTTTTGTTACAGGTAGGATTTCTCCCATCAAAATTAAGGGTGAGCCATGTCCAACTCACTTGAAGATGTAAGTTTTGCACAATATAATGATGATGTACTTTTGTTATTGATATGTTGGAAAGGGTCTCATTGGATTCCTGTTCACAATCAATGGACTGTTCTGAGCAGACACATGGCTGCCTAAAGTGCACATATACATTACCTTGTCTCATGTCATGAGAGACACTTGTACCAAACAGGCCAATAGATTTGTGTCAGGGTGATGCTCCTTCACTATTGGTGATGATGTAATGGTAGCTCTATCACATATAACATAGAATACTAGGCACTTATGATGGAGTGGATATACCAAATGTCATATTGGTACGTTGGGATTCTATACAAACAAGAGTGAGCGTGTGACCCAAAATGAGTAGTGACATTGGTATTAATGGCTACATTTAGCAATCAAAACATATCCAAATAGTCTATTGCATCACAAATACTGTGTCATACATGCTAAAAGTGACATATTAGCATGATGTATGACTCCTTTACAAATATGTGTGTGTAAACCAGTATGAATTTTGACAAATATTTGTGATAGGCATCAAATCAAATTTTGCTGAAATGCAGACAAGAATATGTACACATTGGTGACAGAGTAACACATACCCTAAAGCCGTTCTCAATTTGCTTTGTCATGTCCAGATGAGGAAGCAATGATGGAGATAAATGGCAAACTTAAAGGGATTTTGCAAGATGGAAAGTTCCTTCCCATATATGTGGGAGTATCCCATCAGGAAAACTCAAAATCAGGTCAAACCCACAACACATCAGGTTGAAATGCATCAAGGTGTAATTTGTTAAATATTGTGATTTATATTTGAATGTTGAAGTAAGTATTATAGAGGAATTAGGATCTATAAAAACAACTGCAATGTTCGTAAAACTTTTCCAC
This sequence comes from Lissotriton helveticus, assembly GCF_964261635.1. Classification (NCBI taxonomy): domain Eukaryota; kingdom Metazoa; phylum Chordata; class Amphibia; order Caudata; family Salamandridae; genus Lissotriton; species Lissotriton helveticus. The sequence goes on from NC_136065.1 coordinate 533,292,680, forward strand.
AACAGTGAAAGGCAGCATATTTAGTGAAACCGTTTCACTGTGGTACAACAAACTTCAAATAACTATAAGTATTTAGGAATGAAGTGTGAAAATGATTTTGCTTTTTACTGAAGTATATTAGAAATGTTTCAAATGCTATTTATTTACAAATGCTGTAGAAGCCATTTCAAATCTTTGTTTCTTACTGTCTTCAACAGCCTAGATATCTACATAGTATACAATACATTGCTACGCTACTTTAGTAAAGAATTTATGTATAATTTTTGACAATTGACATATACTTTAGTGACTTGGAGTAAGTGTTATCATTGTGAAATGCCCAACCAGAGGTGACCTGCTTTCAGTTTATGCTAATATTGGTACAACGTGGCAGTATTTGACGAGACACATTTATTCATATTTTCTGTTTTTAGTATGAACAGTATGCAGATTTTAGGGCTATGTGAAAAAACTGTACAATGGCATTTTTGGTTGATCTATGTTTTAGTGACATCAGTTCACTATTCTAAAGTACAAAGGCCAACCATTCAAAGTTCCTGAAGATACAGAATGATGGATAATACATTATATAGTATCTATCATGGAGAATGACATAACTGTGACCAAATGTTTTCTGATAATGTTGCATATATGCATGAGCTTATGCTAATGTTGAAGCAAAGTTTGAGAGCCTTGAAGCAGGTGAAATCTGAAAATTTGGAAACTGTTTTGTGATCAAAGGTCATGATCAGCTCTGTTCACACAGATTCAATACAGCAATTGTATATGTAATTCCAGCATCATCCGGGGCAGGTGAAGGAGAAGGTGCCAGCATCGGTGGGAAAGCAGCTGGCCACAGTTGTTCTGGTACCCACATCAAGAGACCCAGTGGCCCAAATAGTAAGGAGAGTGTAATAAAGGCCACCAGCGACTCTACACCTTCTTCAGAGTCCTCGTCCAGTGAACATTCTTGTGGTGGTGGACCCTACTATTTCTGTTACACCTGTATCCTTGTCTGCGACCCAGAGAACCATTTTCACCCTCCCTCTTGCTCCCATCAGGTTGGTCAAACCAATCCCCTTATAAAGGGCTGCGTCATCTTCGCTCCAGGCACCTCTCCCCCTCTCTGCCCTCCAGCTGTGCTGAGTGAAGATTATCTCTGTAGGCCAGACTGCACTAATGAATGCCATCCAGGTGATTGTCTACCAACCGCAACAAATGGTAGCCTTCCTGGAAGGCATTCAAAGTACTATGTCTGGCTACAGAGGTTTTTTCAAGGTTTAGACTCCTCATTGTCCGCAGCCTTCCAACCACTTCAACCTTGTGCCCCACCCACCACCCTGTCCCATGCACATTCACACCTTTGTATGTACCCAATCACACAGACACAAGCAGCACAACCACAAACACAAACAACACAAAGACACAGATGTGCATCTAAACAGACACCATCCCCACCCCCAGCACAACCCCAGACACTGCACCCACCACCACAGAAACATCTACCATCACCAGCACACACCCATACACAGCACTCACCTCTACAAACACACACACCACCCCCAGTACAACCACAGACATTTGCACCCACCACCACAGACATATGTACTACTTCCAGCACAGCCCCAGACACAACTACCACCTCAACAGTCACATCCACCACCATAAGCACAGACCCAGACACTGCACCTACCGCCACAGCCACATTAATCACAACCAAAGCAAGCCCCTCCACAGCACACAAAACCAAAAAACAGAAATGCCCACACTCACCCATGCAACACACACCAACAAAGCAAGACACGCCCAAACGTTCACGGCATACACCAGACCCACGTACATCTGCACCCTCAACAGACACATATACAATAGACATTTCCACTCCCTCTATCTCACAACCGCAACTCGCTCTTAGCCATCCTACCCATTTTCTCTTCTGTTTCCTCTTGGCCTGCCCCCTGCCATACCCACTCCCACCCCTCACAAACACACACATATCCCTTCCACCACCAACTCATCCTTTCTGCATCCCAACCCACCCTTCAAGAGACTGGAAACACCCATATTATCACACTTTACCCCTAAAAAAGGCAAAGGCCCCCATCCCAAAAGGAAGAGCACCCATTCCACAACCGCCACCCCCTCCCAAACCTAAGATCATCCCTCCCAAAGTCATAATCCCCAAACCAATTGGCACCCCTCCATAAACTAAACACCCCCTTCCCAAACCCAAAGGCACTCCTCCCAAACCCAACCCATGTAAGTCTTGGATGAGCCTGGTCTGCCACTACACAACAGTGGTGATGTTTGGACTTATGGACCGCCATTTGGCTGTATTCTTATTTTGAGAGCTGTATCTCAATTTGTGACATTAATATATACTTTAAATTGACTTAATTTGCCCTGGCATTATTTTCCCTTAGCCGTTGTTTGATTCCTTTTAATGTTTCTGTGTAAAATGTGTAGTACATATTTTTCTTTAACATGATGGCAGGAACTACTATATACTTTTTAAATGTCTACTATGTTACGTGTTTACACTGGTTCACATGGTATATGATGGTCATTTGAATTTAGGTGCAGCCATTCAACATAGTAGTTGACACTTGGACCAATAGATATATATTGAGACATTATTTAAGAAAATGTTACTACAGGTGTGTTATTCTCACCTTTATTACTTGATTACTTTGATGTACACAATGCACGGCTTGCACTACACAAGGGGAAATGTTACATTGATGAATATGTAGTATTCTTCAAATTTGGTACTGCCATTGTTTTCCAGATAATCTATGAGGTGAGTGTCACAGCTTGCCTAGTCTAATTTCTATATGAGGTTACTTTGCAGTTATCCCAAAATTGTGTGATGCGTATGTTTTTATTGTGACAAAGTGTGTACTTTATTTGCACATACCTGAATAGTGATTGTTAGATTTGATATCCTTTTTTGTGCAAATAATTTTTGGAAGACAGCTGGCAACAGGTAATGGTGGAGGTTACCTTTGGTTTTAGCAACAACTGTGTTGATTTACATCGTGATCAGCCAGCAACAGGTGATGCAGGACGTGTAGGAAAGGGCCCATGGTGGTACAGGAAGAGCGCAGATGAGCAAAGGTGATTTTTTGGCTTATATGCGTTCCTTTCTACCAACTCAGGGGTGGAGGTTTCCCCACCACAGTAGAAAGGCACATCATGATTGGTCCTTTTTAGATTTGGGGATCTCTAGTTGTCACAGGTAGGTACTTGTGACAAATAGGAACCCTTTCTTGTAGTCAGGGTAAGGGGTTACACTCCTAAAATAACCCCTGCTCACCCCCTTGGTAGCTTGGCACGAGCAGACAGGCTTATCTCAGAGGCAGTGTGTAAAGCATTTGTGACCACATACAGGAATCAAGTGACAACACTACAGATGGACACCACACATGATTTATATCAAAAATAGGTATTCTTTATATAGATTTAACACAAGACCATAAATGACAAAAATCCACAGTATTGTACTTAAAATGGTAGTTAAAGCTTAGTTCTCTTTAGTTCTTAAAATGTGACACTTGGAGTCAATCTACCTTACGATGCGTCACGCTTCCACAATGAAAGTGTTGCAGAGATGAAGATGTGGCAAAGATCCGGTGCAAAGAAATAAAGAAGTGAAGTTCTTCCTGATGCTTCACGCTTCTCTGATGTTGCGAGAAGTCTCAACTCGATGCGTCAGCTGCAGCGGTGACACCCTTGTTCAGTGATGCGACAACAGCGGCTTTGGCGGCGACACTCTTCTCCGACGATGCAAGACGCTTCCCGTTGATGCGACAACTGCAGCAGCAACACCCTTGTTCAGTGATGCGACGACAACAGCACGCTTCTCCGTGGTTGCAAGACGCTTCTTGTGATGCGGTGCAATGAGACAGCTACAGCGGCAACATCCTTACTCAGAGATGTGACAACAGCGGCTGCGACGGCGACACACTTCTTCCTCGGTGCAAGACGCATCTCTTGATGCGGTGCAATGCGTCAGCTACAGGCGCGACATCCAAGATGCAATAGCATCGGCTGCGATGGCAACACGCTTCTTCGGGGTTGCGGGATGTTTCTTGAGATGAGGTGCAGTGCGTCAGCTACAGCGGCGACATCCACGATAAGACGGCAGCGGCTGCGACAGCGACATGCTTCTCTCTGCGCTTTCAGATCCTTGCAACACGCAGTCCCTCAGAAGGCCCAAAACTGCAGCAGGCACTTCCAAAGAACTCTGGGGAGCTGGGGGTTGAAGTCTGTTGTCCCTGAGACTTCAGCAGGAGACAAGCTCTTTTCTCAAACCATTGGAGATCCTTCAGAAGTTGAATAAAGTGCACACACAGTCGTTTCTCCTTTCTTTGGCAGTCAGGCAACCACTGTAGGCCAATCCTCCAAGCAGCACTTCAGCTTAGGGATAGTCTCTCCTCAGTTACTTCATGTTCCTATCCTCAGCAAATGTTTATTTTTGTTGTCCAAAGTGATCTACATTCTTGGGCTCAGGGTCCCACTATTTGTACCCCAAAATCCTTTGTCCTCTGAGGGCAGAGGGGCCTTTGTCTAATGCAAACCAGTTCTGGTCAGTCCTGGAGCACTCTGTTTACATGACTCCTTCTTTCCTTTCACAGTGCAGGGCAGAAACATCAGACGTCCCACAGGAGGTGGAGCCAGCATTGTGGGGGGAAGGCACAGCCCTGGAGCACTCTGTTGACCTTACTCCTTCTCTCCTTTCACAGTGCAGGGCAGAAACATCAGACGCCCCACAGGAGGTGGAGCCAGCATTGTGGAGGAAAGGCACAGACCTGGAGCACTCTGTTGACATGACTCCTTCTCTCCTTTCACAGTGCAGGGCTGAAACATCAGATGAACCACAGGCAGGTGGAGCCAGCATTGTGGAGGGAAAGCTCAGCCCTATTCAGGTCCCAGGGACAACTCCTCCCTTGCATCTAGATGTGTAGTGTAGTTCCTATATTCCCAATAGGCTCTGCGCATTAGAATAATATATACTATAGATTTGACGTAGGACTGAGGTCTACTAGGTCTCTGTCGAATATATTAGACTAAATTGTGAGTGCCAGCTAGCTCAGAGGTCACTAGAAACTTTCTCTAATGAACGAGAAGGGATTGCTTTCTGACAACCGCATAAACATGACAACTTTGTTTCCCAAGAATAGGAAATATATCTCTAGAGTTGCGGAAACAATAGATAGATATTTCACTCAGTCAATCGTGCATGCTTCGTTTCACCAGAGGTGCAGAGAAATAGAGAGACGGGCGTTTTCAATAAAAGTATTTATTGAACAGTCTTCTTTCTCATGCAGAGGAAATGAACTGCTACAATCGTAATGCTGGTTGCAAAGTACAATGCGTACAGTACGAAGAGTATTATAAAATAATACTGTAAAAGCATGATATGGTTTTTAAGCCATATAAAATAACATAGAATACATACATTAATAAATAAAGACTAAAAGTACTCAACTTGTGCTTCTAAAATATGCCTACCCCGGTGTACCGAACCTAGGTCTAGTACAAGGGAAAAAGTAAGTGAGGTGTAGCTTAGTTTCAGAATTCTTTGCCAAGAACCTATCGGAGAATTCTCAAAGGGTCTAATCAGCTCCGTACCTTGGTTTAGAATGAAGGAGGTCTGGTATCTCTCTTGTGGTAAATTAAATATTACCCTGGCATAATTTCTAGGCATTAACAATTAGCATGTATCAAATGAGAGGCAGAGAGTCCGTGGTGTCCAAGTTAAAAGGGCTTTATTCCAATAACTCGAGTTAAGGGAGAATCTGTTCCATCACCACTGAGGTTCAGGAAGGGTCTTCTAACATTATTTACAAAGAACAACACATATATACATTTTTCCTTGTACATAGGGAGGAGCGCTCCAGGCAGAGCATGAAAGAAAGAGATAAGAGCATGTGGGCGTGCATGAGGGTGTACACTTGATGAGTCACAGGTGGGTGATAGGCGGGTGGCTACATAGAGGAGGAGTTACATGGCAGGCTGGAACTTTGCCCTACTTGTGCACGCAATTTGAGCATGACGTGCAATTGACGTGTAACTGGGAGGAGAGCTGACTTTCAGTCTAGTAGAGAGATCTTTAGTGTCAAGGCGACCAGCACGTCTGGTACTAACTGATATCTTAAGTCAGGGGATGTATTATCTGAAGCAAAGGCTGCTCATCGCTAAGAATCAGAAAAAGCATATATTTCTTCGTGCATTGCATGGGGGCTGTGAGCTTTCAATGGATGCAAGCACTGTGATTTACTTCAATGGAGACAGAGAGGCGAGGCCCTATCTTCCGCGGACGGGTTCTGTTTACCTTCCTCACTGGGAAGGAATGTGACTCTGTACAGCAGGCAGATAACTGTTATTCATAATACAGTCTTGGCAACCCTTGCTGGGTCTCTTTCGGCTGAGCTAGAAGTATGCGAGGTCAGAGTTACGTCACTGCAGCTTGCAGTGTGTCAGGAGTCATGAAAACCCTAATTCAGAAACTGGCTCAGGCTGAACCATAAAAAGGGTTCATCGTGACTTATTTAAAAGTGCACAATGCAAATACATGGGCCTTAAATGCTAACTTAATATTTCTTACATGGGAGACTTGAAGACTGGCATCCTAATGCAGGACGTAAATGCAGAGGCCTTGTGATTCAAGCCACTAAGAGAAATATGCATGGTTGACATGCACAGACATGTAACATAGGGTATACGTAGGGGACATCTTGGTCAGGCAAAATTTCATTTTCCTCATTCCCTCCTTGTCCCCTACGTAACCCTTCAGGATACATCTATATTCATGAGACCGTATAGTTGATCATACAGCATCATTTGTTCGTCCTTAACCCTTTGTATACTTGGATGTGGAACACATGCAGTTGCACACAGGCCGCAAATGGCCGGGCCACACTGCAGAAAGAGACAGCAACCAAATATCATAAGTAGGATCATTCCTAGGAAGGACAACACTTTCCATCCCCAAGCAGATATCACACCCCAGAGCCAACTGGACCAAGTCCATGTGCCTGGGTCTTGATGTATGCCATGAGCAATCTTGTGGAGCCTTGTTATCGCTGCATACGCAGATGGCGCATTATTTGGGATGAAAACGCAACAACTAGATCGGATCACGCTACAAGCTCCGCCCCTATCCACCAAGATGACGTCTAGAACGAGACGATTTTGAAGAACAACAAGTCTCATAGCAGACTGTTCCTGGGTCAAGTTCGCCAGGGCAGATGCAGTCACATTCACTACTGCCTCAAGAGTCCTTGTTAACCTGCGTATCAGTTTACTGTTTTGGACGGGACCTATGAAGAAAAATAATCCTTTGTTGAAATCTGTATATTGCTCCCAAGCTGTTTCAGTCTGATCAATCCCTGAGGCATCTGTCTCTCTCCTTACTCTAACATGTTCTAGTCGTGAATCTCTATGATAATGGGATGGGGCCAAGAATACAGGTGGTAATAAGAATGCTATATAACAAGTCCCACCCCAGTCCAAGGGCAGATGTACATAGGCTGTCTGACCGCAAATGAAATAGGTATGGCGTGATGTTTTGAAAGAAGAAAGTCCTTTATCATTAAACTCAACTACAACTTTACACTCGCTGTGTCCCATATGTACTGAGCCTTTCTTATTAACACATAAATCACCTTTTGCTGGTAGAACTGAAATAAACGGTGGACCTGTATTTTGCTTGGGCTGAACGTTTAACATTATAAAATTAACGGATGCATTTCCCTGCTCGTACTCTTCATTCTCTAGATCGGTTCCCTTCCTTTGGGGAAATCCGTCTTTGTCTGGAAAACATGCTTCATTCATTACTTTATTCAGGTTTCCATATATCCAGCCACCTGGATAAGCTATGTACTTTCTATCTATTGAGGTCATTAAGGCAAACCATGCTCCACATGAACCATTGTGTGAGAACGGTAGAGGATAGAAGGGCAGAACTCCCTTCGCCCTTTGATAAGGTGGCAGTTGGCCACATACCCAGCAATCAGTCGCATTGCTGGTCTGGTGAGAATGGTGTAACATTTGAATAAAAGTATTGTTAAGCAATGCAAGTCGATATGACAATTCATGAGGTGGCAGTTCACTAAATGTATGCACTATGGTGCTGTTACTGGAAGAGTGTATATGTGAGGAAATAGGAAAGAAAACATGTAGTAATAAACTGACACAGATTATAACAATGCACAGAATAAAAAGAATGATCAAAGTAACTATACATCTACTGCGTAATAGCTTGCAGTATTTTGCTTTCATCTTGTTTTTCTTACTATTCTCGTCTGTGATCTTATACATGTCAGAAATCTAGTCTAACCGATTCACCACCGAGTGGACTTAAACAATTAAACTACGTCTGATTTACTAGATCTTAACTTAGACCTATACTCCTGCTGTGGAGTCTTTTCTAGTAAAGGCGGCTCAGGCGGCGCAAAGTCTGTATTGTCTTTTACTGAAGTACCAGATTGTCCAAAGTGTCGTTTTCTGCAGTGATGGACGTGAATCCACCCTTTTCGTCCCTCCACTTTTATTGCGGTCCTCGTGGTCAGTAACACCAACTTCGGCGTCTTCCAACGTGGCTCAAGGGGGCTTGATCGATCAAAATTCCGGACAAACACGAAATCTTCAGGGACTATGGTATGTTCCTTGACCTGGGTGTTGTCAGGGAAGGCGGCAGCAACCTGTGAACGACAAGAAAGTAGTGCAGACATCAAGGAAGCCAGGTAATCTGTCAGCATGTTACTGTCAACATCAGTTATTCTTTTAGGCATAGGCGTACCCCACATATTTGGCGGTCTACCGAAGACTACTTCATACGGGGATAGGCCTGTTCTGGAATGAGCTACCATACGCATGTAAAAGAGGGCAACCGGTAAAGCTACCATCCAATCCACGCCTTTTTCTGCACATATCTTAGCAAGTTTTGTTTTGATTGTCTGATTATGTCTTTCTACAAGGCCTGCTGCTTCAGGGTGTCTTACACAATGGAATTTCCAAGTATATCCTAACAGAAGAGACGCTTGTTTCATTAATTCAGAGGAGAATGGCTGACCGTTATCGGAATATACGACCTGAGGCAATCCATACCTGGGGAAGTACTCGCGCACTAATTGCCTAGCTGTTGTCACAGCAGTATAATCTGGAACTGGATATGCTTCTGTCCATCTAGATAGTGCACACACAACTACCAAGACATACTTGTAACCTCTACATCTGTTCATTTGGATATAATCCATCTGGAGGACCTCAAAAGGGTGGTCAGGAGGATGAAATCCGCTTTGTTCCAACGGAATGCCTTTACCTGGATTGAACTGACAACAGATCATACATGTTCGTACTTTCTGCTTCGCTGCTGCACGCATGTGCTTGTTAAACCAGATATTCTGCAAGCTGTCTATCATTGCCTTTTCTCCCAAGTGTGCTGGACTATGTGCTGTGTTTATGATTACTTGTACCATAGAATCTGGAAGAAACCATGTACCTTTTCCTTTAGTCATCCAACCTTGTTCAGTCTGGACCCCTCCTTGTTCAGTCCATTTCTTTATCTCATCTGCAGTGGCATGTGTCTGTATGTCGAGTACATCTTGAGTGGGATCCCTGACTGTCATACATGTTGTCAGTAATGGTACCTCTGTCCTTGTCGTGTCTGTTGGTGTCTGGGCTGTCTGGGCTGTCTGGGCTGTAAGTTTAGCTGTTCGGTCTGCCAGGTCATTACCCTGGGAAATGGTGTCTGTAACTTTGGTGTGAGCTTTGCACTTCAGGATAGAAATGGCTGTAGGTAAATGTATTGCTTCCAACAGGGCTTGAATGAGCTGGCCGTGCTGGATCTTGGTCCCATGGGAGGTCAAGAAACCCCTCTCCCTCCATAAGACCCCGAAATCATGAACTACGCCAAAAGCATATTGTGAGTCAGTATAAATGTTCACTCTTAAGTGCTTAGCTCTTATGCAGGCTTGTGTCAGAGCGATGAGCTCTGCTGCTTGTGCTGATAGTGTGTCTATTTTCTGTGTCTCTATGACATTAGTAGCAGTGGTCACAGCATATGCTGCTACTAATTCTCCTGCACTCGTTCTCATGCATGATCCATCTACATAGAGCGTTAAGTCTGGGTCTGGAAGTGCAATATCTGTCAGGTCTTGTCTTGGTTTCATCACTATATTCATTATTTCCACACAGTCATGTGGTGGTGCATTTACTGTACTTGAGGGCAAAAGTGTTGCAGGATTCAGAATATTACAACGTCTGATCTCTATATGTGGTTGAAATAATGTCAGTTCATATCCTGTCAGTCTTGCTACAGTCAAATGTTGTGTCTGTGTCCTGTTTAAGAGAACCTCCACTGCATGTGGAACCTGTACTGTCAGAGGGTGACCCAACACTATCGAGTCACTTTGTCTGATGGCTAGGGCTGTTGCTGCAACTGACTTCAGGCACGCAGGCAGAGCCTGAGCCACTGGATCTAGTGTACTAGAAAAATAAGCGCAAGGCTTGTGTTTTCCTGCTTGATCTTGTGTGAGGACAGATAACGCTGTTCCATCTCGTTCAGTTACGAAAAGCATAAAAGGTTTGCTGTAACATGGAGTCGCTAAAACTGGTGCTTGACATAATGCTCTTTTTAATTCCTCAAATGCCAAGGTATGTTCTTGTGTCCAAGGGAGGACAGTCAAAGTGGCTGCCTCCTGTGTAGTTAACTGTATGAGTGGTTTGGCTAGATAGGCATACTGGGGAATCCATTGCCTACAGTAAGAAGTGAGGCCAATAAATGCACGTACTTCTTTCTGTGTCTTGGGCTGTGAAAGGTTAGCAATGAGCTGTATACGGTCTTGTGTTAGCTGTCTACCCTCCTTGGAAAGCAAGTGTCCAAGGTACACCACTTGCTTTTCACAGAATTGCAACTTGGAAGGGGACACTTTGTGCCCTTTGTCAGCCAGAAAATGTAACACTGTCAGTGATGCATTTGCGCATTCTGGTTCTGAACGTGCTGTAATTAGGATGTCATCTACGTACTGTAGTAGAGCAGTGTTGGGAGGCATGTGAACACTGTCTAGCTGTCTTTTCAATGCTTGACTGTAAATGCTAGGGCTTTCTGTAAAACCTTGAGGAGCTCTTGTAAAGACAAAGCTACGCCCTTTTAAACTAAATCCAAAAAGGTATTGGCTATCTGGATGAATGGGTACACTAAAGAAAGCATTCTTCAAGTCTATGACAGTGAAGACTGTGGCCTCAGAATCAATAGCAGTCAATAATGAAGAAATGTCTGGCACCACTGGATATTGTGGTACTACACATTTGTTCAATTCTCGTAGGTCAATAATTAGTCGGTACACTGGCAGTACACTAGGGTCAGATCGTTTAAGGATAGGGATGACAGGCGAGTTACATACATTCGAGTCAGTCTCTACCACTACTCCTCGTGCAATAAGCTTGTCAACTAATTTCAATAAGGCTGTTTCGGCGTCAGGTGGTAACTTGTATTGTCTAATACGTGGAAGTACTACTCCTGCATTGAGTGTGACATGGTGTGGCGTTATGTCCATGTAACCTACCTCAGTCGGTCCTTGTGCCCATAGAGTCTGTGGCACATTCTTGAGTCTGTGGTCAAAATCAGTCAGTACATAATGACCTTTAAAATCACGTAAGAACAGGCCTACTCCTTCTGGAGAGCAGCAGATAACTGCTCCTAGGTCTTTTAATGTCTTCATACCAAGTAAGTTTTCTGGACATGACTTAGTAAGTAGCAAGTCTGTAGTCCGTGACAGTGGACCAACCCCGAGGGAAACTGGTTTTGATACTTCATTAACAATAGGCTTTCCTGAAAATCCCAGGGAAACATTCTGTGAGCCTGAGAGAGGTGCCCCTGGAACCCCGTCATGACTGATGGTAGTCCTGCTCGCCCCTGTGTCAATCAGAAATTTTCGGTCTTGTCGTAGTACACGACTATGTACATACGGACCCTCTTGATCTACAGGAACCTCAATAAGGGGCAATCCTACTTCCCTCTCAAGGCTGTTTCATGAGAACTGTTGATACTCAGGATAGTCAGACTGTGTGTACTGATACATTTGTGGTGTGCCCTGTACAGGCGGTGGTGGAGGAAAATTCGCTACTGTTTGTTGTGTGTTCTGTTGCGTGCTATTCTGTCTAGGAGTGTACTGTCGTTCTTTTGTCTTGCCTGTAGCTATATTGTGTTTCAGAATAGTGCAGTCCTTTACAAAGTGACCTGGTTGTTTGCAATAATTACAGTTCCCCTTGACAGGTGTCGTGCTATGTTTGTTTGAATTTGCCGGCACCGTCTGGGCAACCAGCACTTTCATTTTTGTCTCTTTCATGCGTCTCTTTTCATGGTCCTGCTCTTCTCTAATCCTGTTCCGGTGATATTGTAGCATCTGTAACATTTGTGAAGGGCTGTTTGCTTGCCAAGTACTCTCAACCCTCAGTACTCTATTCTTGATCTGGGGCAAGGAATTCTCAACTAATTTGCTCACAAAAAGGTGTGGATATGATTCACTACCTGGCTTAAGGCCACTATTAATAGTAAAGCATTTCTCAAATCTAGAATAGAAATCACTTGTGTCCTCTTCTTGCTTTTGTTTACATGCTGAAATAGCATCCCAGTCTTCCTTTTTAGTAATGAATAATCTCGGTAAAACTTGTATCAGGAGTTCAGGCAGTTCTTTAGCTTTTTCCCCAAGACCAACCCCTGGGAGCCTACCTTTTTCTTCCGTTTCCAGTGCATCCCAGCTTAACTTTTTCTCGCCTACCTCCCAGTCTTTTTCCTTAAGCGTTTCATAAATACCAGCAGGTAACAGTACTTTTAATAACTTCAGAATGTCAGCGTACGTATAATCTCCTATGCGGAGGATGTCTTTTAATTCTCGATGAAACCCCCCCAAGTCTTTATCATGGCAGGGCAGCATCTTTTTCATTTCTAGTATTTCTATTTTTGTTAAAGGGGTGTAAACATACACCCGTTGCAACACATTGTCCGCATCTTTGACGGGATGTACCTCTCGTAGGGGGTTCTGTCTGTCTACGTGTAAGTTATTTCCGCCGTGGTGTGAGGTTGGAGGCATACATGTGGTCAGAGAATTTATGTACTTATGTCGTTGATCCAGGATAACATTAATTAATTCAGTACCTAGACCTGTCCATCTGTCTAGAAGCAAGTCGTCTAATAATTTATACAGTCTACCGGGATCGGAATATTGACTCTCATACAACGTTATTAAGTGTTGGACCATGTAAATACCAGCCAAACGCTGTTCGTTCGGTGGAAGGCTTAAGAAAGTCTGAGCCACTATATCACTGCTGTATATATTGGAATTGGACACCCACTGGGCGGCTGACCAGGCCAACTCTATTTCGTGTGAGGTGGGAGGTCTCTCACTCCCTATCCGCTTTTTCAGGGCTTGTTCAGTAGCTTGGAATAGAGCTTCAAGGGAATACCTTTCTTTTATAGCTGGCCCTTGTTTACGGTAATCAAGGCACTTGGGTCTGTCAAACTGTCGCGCTTTTCCTACATAATTAATCTTGCCTTTCGGATCCTGATGATCCTCTACCTCTTCCGCTGATGACTCGCCCTTCTCGTCAGACTCTTTTCTGTGTCTTTCTATTATTTCCTTTCGTATTTTCTTGTACATGGCATCTATCTGTCCCTGTTTATCATGTCTACCGGCATCTATGTGCTCGCTCCATTCTATCAAACCTTGTTTTACATCTCCGTCTCCTTCGTCTTGTTCCCTGATCAGGCAATTAATAATAAAACGTAGGATATGGTTCTTAACCCCTACCTTTCTTTGTGCCATGGCTTGTGCTATACTATCTGGTCCCTCCCCCGTTCTAATAAAACGGTACATTTTATCTAGGTGTTCTTTCATGTCTGGTAATGTCTCTAGATATGCAACGGCTTGTCTTAGCCTAAGTTAAATCACGACCATTGAACCTTTTCCTGGTTCTGGATCATATACACAAAATGGAATGGCTACATCTACAGTAGGCACCCCTCCCACTGCCCCGGGACCTACGTCATCTTTTACTAGCTGCTGCTGAAGTTGCTGCAGCTGATCTGCTGATGGGGGTGGAGGGAAGCCTGCATTAACGTAGTCCGGAAGGGAATCGTCTAGATACGAGGAAATGAACGCCTCTGATGCTGTCGGCTTTACTCTACGTTCTCTATATGGTACAGGTGGTGGCATTCGCGACCTACTTGGTCTCTCTGAGGTGGTCACTCTAGCTAGTTCTTCAGCCAGGACGGGATAAATACCAGTAACGACGGCGTTTCTTTCTCTGTCAGTCTGTTCTGTTTTGACCCGTTCCCCCTCCTCCCGCAATTCTTTTTCTTTGGCTCTTTCCCCTGCTTGTTTAGTTCTCTCTACTTTATTGAATTATTTCTCAGTTCTCCTATGTGACTCTTTGCGCCATAACTCGATGGCATCTTTCTGAGAGGGTCTTGATTTCTTTTTCCATAGCGCTTCCTCTACTCTCATAATGCATTCTGAATCCCATGTTCCTGAGATAGGCCATCTATACTTTTCCTCCAGGTCCTTTGTATAGTCTACCCATAAATCTAAAAACAAGATGGCGTCTAATCCATGCTTATTATACATATAATGACCAGGTGTGTCTCTAGGCGGGATGTTAACTGACTCTTCTAGTATCCCTTTTCTGGTCCCTATCTGACGCAATTTTAAAAACAGTGGCATATTGAAACCAACACAATGGAAATACAATACACGAAAATAGACTGAAACAATCAACAATCATTCACACTAAAACATCATAACATTAAAACAAACATGACCTAAACCAATACAGAGAACTAAACATGTACTTGAAAAACTATATGCACTGGAATACAGTACAACCATACCGGTCTCGAAAATGAGACACGTCTTCACCGTGCCCACGTTTACCATGGACCCGTCTTGACCGTGCTCGTGTGAACGAACCCGTCTTTACCGTTTTCACGAATAACGTGAACCCGTCTTTACCGTTTCCACGAATAACGTGGACCCGTCTTGACCGTGTTCATATATAATGAACCCGTCTTGAAACTTTATGCATTCCCCATAGTGGTACTCACCGAGAAGCAAAACTTGAAACTTGAAGGCCTCGAACTTCTACGCATCTGGTCTATGTCTACGCATGCGCCTCGGAACGGGTGGACCTCTGGAAACCTCGGACCCCTTGCTCTCTCACAGGTCGGGCTCTGGTTGAGACGATCCGCAATCCTCACCGCCTCGTATGGATGCCTGGTCACAGTCCGTCCTCCTCCTGGGCCTGAGGGAGTAGAGGGAAATCCCGATGGCGTGTACACTTTAAAGTCCGTCACGGCTGTAGAAGGGGGCAAAGCTGGACCTACAACTCCGGCGCGTGGGGAAAGGGATATGACCCTGTTCAGGGGGCCAAATTAATGTGGTAAATTAAATAGTACCCTGGCATAATTTCTAGGCATTAACAATTAGCATGTATCAAATGAGAGGCAGAGAGTCCGTGGTGTCCAAGTTAAAAGGGCTTTATTCCAATAACTCGAGTTAAGGGAGAATCTGTTCCATCACCACTGAGGTTCAGGAAGGGTCTTCTAACATTATTTACAAAGAACAACACATATATACATTTTTCCTTGTACATAGGGAGGAGCGCTCCAGGCAGAGCATGAAAGAAAGAGATAAGAGCATGTGGGCGTGCATGAGGGTGTACACTTGATGAGTCACAGGTGGGTGATAGGTGGGTGGCTACATAGAGGAGGAGTTACATGGCAGGCTGGAACTTTGCCCTACTTGTGCACGCAATTTGAGCATGACGTGCAATTGACGTGTAACTGGGAGGAGAGCTGACTTTCAGTCTAGTAGAGAGATCTTTAGTGTCAAGGCGACCAGCACGTCTTGTACTAACTGATATCTTAAGTCAGGGGATGTATTATCTGAAGCAAAGGCTGCTCATCGCTAAGAATCAGAAAAAGCATATATTTCTTCGTGCATTGCATGGGGGCTGTGAGCTTTCAATGGATGCAAGCACTGTGATTTACTTCAATGGAGACAGAGAGGCGAGGCCCTATCTTCCGCGGACGGGTTCTGTTTACCTTCCTCACTGGGCAGGAATGTGACTCTGTACAGCAGGCAGATAACTGTTATTCATAATACAGTCTTAGCAACCCTTGCTGGGTCTCTTTCGGCTGAGCTAGAAGTATGCGAGGGCAGAGTTACGTCACTGCAGCTTGCAGTGTGTCAGGAGTCATGAAAACCCTAATTCAGAAACTGGCTCAGGCTGAACCATAAAAAGGGTTCATCGTGACTTATTTAAAAGTGCACAATGCAAATACATGGGCCTTAAATGCTAACTTAATATTTCATACATGGGAGACTTGAAGACTGGCATCCTAATGCAGGACGTAAATGCAGAGGCCTTGTGATTCAAGCCACTAAGAGAAATATGCATGGGTGACATGCACAGACATGTAACATAGGGTACACGTAGGGGACATCTTGGTCAGGCAAAATTTAATTTTCCTCACTCTCTCAGGACTCGATTTCCCAACAACCCGCAAGGGTAGCTTGGAAACACTGGAGCTGGGTTTCTCGGCAAGAGAAAAGACAGTGTCTCTCTCAGTGCGTCTGTTGGAGGGTCGGCTTCCTTCGCCACTTGCTTCGGCGAGCTCTGTCGTGTAGGTAGATAGTTGAACTGCTCCAAACCACTGTGTGTTTGCCTGGGCAAGTGTGGGCATATTTATACCTTGAAGGTGCAGAGTTTGACGTAAGGTTGGACATAATAATGTCATCAAAGACTCAGTTCTTTGAAAACTCCATGAGTTCTTGGTTAAATCAATATTCAAGCAAGGGGAAGTCCCTGACTGCTGAAGGAAGGTTTTTCCAAGAAATCATTGTGGATTTCCGGAACTAGTGGAAGTAGCCATGCCGTATTTGGGCTGCATAGGCTAAGTCTAAATATGGTTATGATTTCTATGCCTATATAAGGATAGGGTGATTTATACCTATTTATGGGCATGAATCGGGAAAATTACACTAGGGTCCTAAACTCATATACAACAGATGCAGATCTCTCTATTCACCACTGGGCTGAATCACCGTGTCTCCTGGAATCCCCCAGCCCCTGTCACTCAAACTCTAGACAAGGAATACACAACCTAGCAGAGGCAGGCTTGAATAGTTAGACAAGAAAATACCTACTTTATAAAAGTGGTATTTTCAAACGCAGAATGTTAAAACCAACTTCACTCAAAGATGTATTTTATCATTCTGAATTCAGGCATACTAAACTCGAATTTCTACCATGTTCCCTGAGTCAGTTAGGATTATAAGATGAAATAATCTAACTGCACATTCTGGCCTATGGAGAACAGGTAGCCTTGCAATAGTGAAAAACGAAAATGCCTGTAATTCACTATTAGGACATGCCACACACACCAGGGCATGTCCTACCTTATACTTACAATGCACCCTGCCCTTAGGCCTACCAAAGGGGTGTCTGATATGAAGAAAAGGGACAGTTTAGGGACTGGCAAGTGGGTGCACTTGTCCAGTCAGCATGACAGTTCCAGACTGCACACAGGCTCTGCAATGGCAGGCCTTAGACATACTTTTACAGGCTGCTTCTGTGGGTGGCACAATCAGTGCTGCACGCCCACTAGCAGCATTTGGATTAACAGCCCTGGGCACTCCTGGTGCACTGTACTAGCGTCTGACAGGTAAACCAAACAAGCCAACCATGGAATCACTAATTCATACATTAATTTATAATACGGACAGCATATTAGCACTTTAGCACTGATCAGCAGTGGTAAAGTGCCCAGAGTCATAAAACCAACAAAAACAGGTCAGACAAAATGCAAGAGAAAGGCAAAAAGTTCAGGGATGACCCTGCAAATAGGGCCAAGTCCAACAGCCCTGCAGAGGAACTGGCAGTCCTCCCTCTGACAGCTGCATTTGCCTATTCTGCCATCAATGCAGTCAAGGTTGAGTGGTGGTGTTGGCAGGAATGAGGTGGTCTTTCATCTATGCAATAGTCTACGTCTAAAAAGGTTGCGCAGACCACCAAGTCGGTGGGCGGGAAGACCACCGAAAAAAGCGTCTGCTGGACCGGATCCACAAAATCTAAATCAGGCCCTATCAGCCACATGCATCAAGCTGTTTTGCATTCGCAAACGGTGCGAATCGCAATAATCGGCCGTTTGCGAATGCAAAAAGCTTTCTTGGGATGCATCATTACTTTTTTATTTTTTCGCAATTTAAGAAGTCGCAATTTTTGCGATTTCTCAAATTGTGGATGCATTTAAGAAATCGCAAAATTTGCGATTTCTTAAATGCTATGCATGATTTTTTTTAAATTGCGAATTCGCAATTTATTCGGAAAAAATTACCATGAAGTAAACCTTCATGGTAATTTGCAAAAAGTTTCAAAAGTGCAAATAAATGCATTTTTGAAACTGATATTTTACACACATACCTGCCCTTGGGACGTGTGTGTGAGTAAAATGTACTTACATGACATTTCAGGGGTGCAAGGGGGGTCCTTTGGACCCCCCCCTGCACCCTTGAAATTGCATTCTCATTTTGCGATTCCTTAATTGCGAATTCGCAAAATGAGAATGCCTTCCCATTGATTCCTATGGGCCTCTAGGCCCATAGGAATCAATGTAATGCAATTCCTTAATTGCGATTCGCAATTAAGGAATCGCAAATAAAGAATATTAAGACATCGCAAAAATCTTTGCTATTTTCTTGATGCATAGGATTTTGCAATTCCTAGATTGCGATTCCTTAATTTTCGCAATTTAGGAATCGCAAAATCCTACAATGATGCATGTACCTGTAAGTCTTTTTAAATATTAGTGATTAATACATACATTCGACCTGGGCAATGCGTATTGGATATTTTCAAAAATGTAATACATCTATAACATAGTCGCATGTATTATTAACTTTTTTTTATATAATTTTGTGCTAAACATGTTATTTCTTCAGTGAAAGGCTAAAGCACTTATTTTAATAAAAGTCTGATTCTCTGTTGTGCTTTGTCTTCTCGGCATATGGCACCTCGTTAGTGGATGCTTTGAAGACAGCATGCTTCAATATTTTTTTCTCCTACCTGTTGCTTGTCTACACTACGCTACGCCAGAACTAGTGTTTTCCCCTTTGGTATTATGAGCCTTGAATTAATTGTAATGAAGTAATTGTCCTTTTATCAGCAAGTAATAGCTTTGTTGTATTCGAACATTTGTGCCTGTTCTTTTTGAGGTAATTGAAAATATTTTTCAGCTAGAAAGTAATGATCACAAATTTGGAATTTTGTAACTTAAGCATGCGGGAACTTGAAGACACATAGGAGTCAGACGTGAATTTAGCCACATGAATGGTTTTAGACATCAAGCATTACAAGCACATCATCTACCGTTGGCTGAGCTCCAGTGGATGAGAGCGAAATACAAATTTAGATGTAAACTCTGTACATTGGGTTATAAAGCAGTATGAAGGAAAGTTCTCCGTTATTGGAAAAAATGCAATCAATGAACTGTCAGTCACAATCTAACATTTTGTTGAGGTCAGAAACAAGGGTACTTCTTTGTCCAGCGATTCAGATGTGTGACAATAGGTGGTCGATTCTGTTCAGCCACCATCACACAGATATGAAATATTCTGCCAGCGTATCAGAAAAGATATACACATTATTTTGGTCAGTCTTATACTGTTCCTCTAGAAATCGTTTTTTTCTGTATATTCTTCTTACTTTACAATGAAACTATGCTTGCACTCAGAAATATTGCTATGGCATCATTTATATATAAAAATCTTTCAAGTACATGCGACACTAGAAACGCAGCTTGGTTTGTCGTCATTAAGCCTTTTTTCCCCTACTCTATTTTTCTTGTTTTTCCAAATTCTGAGTTGTCCGTTTTCATAAACGTGGGGTAGGTGGGTCTCCCTATCAAAAGACTGTGACCAACTAGATCCCTGCAGGTCGTACTTGGTGACGTAATCTATTATGCCAGTGAGAGAGGTTGTCTTTCTTTCTACTCATTCCACGTGATATGGTGCGGTAGAAATCCCTACTGTGGGTTATCCATCACGTCAGCATCCCTTGACCATTTTGTTTATACAAACAACAGGCTTTACTATATAAATACATGTTCTTCCTTATTAGAGACATAAGTGCTGATCAATTCGTATTTGTTATTCCCCCACAGGCTCATTCTTCTTCAAAGATAATATGTGGTAATGGGGTCCTCTGCAATGTTACCATTCATTGGAAGTATTGATGCTGGGCACTACCAGAAGGGGGAATCGCACCATGAGCTATAAAGCTTAGGTCATTCCTCATTTAGGACAGAACACTGTCTCCTTTCCCACCTACAGGTCGGGACATATCAAATTAATGAGGAAGGGGTAAAATGGAGCCTAACCTAGGTTAGCAAAATTAAACATCACACTAGTCAAAAACTAAGATTCTTCTACAATGCTCAAGTACTCTTGTTTGCACCTTTAGAAAGTATGCATTAGAGGGGGCGTGGCTTGGCGCCCGGCGAGGACGGCGGCTCTAATGTGAGCGCTCCAAGTCCGACGGGGTTTTCGCTTCGTATTTCCTCACCTTACTACCTGCAAAGCGGCTTTCTGTCAACCGGAGACCACGGCGATCAGAGGGCTCCTGGAAGCGGTCACCATTCGCAGTGGAATGATTACTTTAGCTACTTTGTAGCGGACGCGGCTGAGCGATAGTCGCGTCCGCCATTTTGGTTTCACTCAACACGCACTGCGGCGCTCCCGTTCGTGACCATGCGAACGCACCACGGAGCCCCTTCAGCCCACAACTGCACCTGGTGAGACTATTTTTTACGTTTTGGCACTTCTAGCGTCGAGCTATGCCTGCTGTTATCTTTCTTCTTGCATAAGCTCTCCGCAACTCCTCCTCACGCTTGCTTCACCTGAGCGGCCGTTTTGGGTGACTGGTGCTTCCTTCACCTCAGGCACTCTGCATGCACATATCAATGCAGCCTATTCGCTTCATCTAGTTCTTATTTTCACAGAGGATTGCGGTTTTGGGCATGCTCATTTTCACTTATGGTGCTCCTCTCCTGATGAACTTCTTCTGCATTACAAAGTGCCATTTTTCTTTTCTCACACAGTGTGGTGCTTCTCTGCCCATACCATCGATGTGTTCGCTTTTTCAGCGACCTGAATGTTGTCTTCTTCAGCTCCTTGAATCCTGGACGTTTTTGCATTTTGCGCAGGTAGCCTTCTTCTCCCTGAGAACCTGCCTACCATATTTTTGTCAAAAGCTCCTGCGCACACTCACAGCTGGTTGTGGGCTCACAGTCACTGCTACTGAACTCCATTTCTTTCAATGCAGTTTATTCTTCATTACGAGCGTTTCGCTTCATCTAGTTCTTATTTTCACAGAGGATTGCGGTTTTGGGCATGCTCATTTTCACTTATGGTGCTCCTCTCCTGATGAACTTCTTCTGCATTACAAAGTGCCATTTTTCTTTCCTCACACAGTGTGGTGCTTCTCTGCCCATTCCATCGATGTGTTAGCTTTTTCAGCGACCTGAATGTTGTCCTTTTCAGCTCCTTGAATCCTGGACGTTTTTGCATTTTGCGCAGGTAGCCTTCTTCTTCCTGAGAACCTGCCTACCATATTTTTGTCAAAAGCTCCTGCGCACACTCACAGCTGGTTGTGGGCTCACAGTGACTGCTACTGAACTCCATTTATTTCAATAATACCTCCTTCTCATGGAGAGAAAGACAATTTCTCGCACTCCCAAAACTCCGCGACGTGCATTCATTAAAAACTCAAAAGTCTTCTCTGCTTTGGCGCACCTCGAAGCCTCTCAGTCGCTCGCTGATCAGATGTCGCAATCTATCACAGAGCGGCCTGCCCAGCCTCCAGAGAAAGCTGCGATGAAACGCCTCAAAAAAGCACCTCCATCGCCAACTGGATCAACCTCGACTGTCTCCATGGAGCTCTTGTTGGAGGAAATCCGTGCCCTGCGACCTTTCATGGAAGAAACTAACTCAAAGTTGCAGGTTCTTACTGATAACTGGTCTCAGATGGATGCTAGGGTGACGACAGTGGAACATTCTTTGACTTCTCTCCAAGAGTCATCCTCCAAAGTCACACATATGCAGTCTCAGATTTCCTCCCTCCAAAAGCAAGTTGAAGAGTTGGAGAACCGGAATAGACGCAACAATCTGCGTCTCTACGGCCTGGCAGAGAATTGTGAGGGGACTGATCCCATTGCCTTCTTCAAATCATTTTTACCCACACTTCTTCATCTGCCTGAGGGTACTACGCTCAACATCCAGCGAGCACATAGGCTGGGCCGACTCCCTTCTACTTCCTCTCCCTCCTCGCGGCCGAGAGGTATCATCATGTATTTCCTCGAATACACTGACCTTCTCAAAGTCATCTCAGCGGCCCGTGCCTCACCTCGTCTTCAATGGTCAGGATCCAATCTCTTCTTTGCACAGGATTATGCCAGAGCCACAGCTAGTCGTCACAAAGCCTTCTTAGACATGCGTCCAGAGCTCCGTGCTATTGGAGCCAGATACGGCCTTTTTCATCCTTGCCTGTTCAGAGTGACTCACAATAACAAGACCACGACCTACGAGGATCCTGTTCGTCTCCGAAGTTTTTTGAATGCTGCACAATCGTCTGATATGGACTTCTCTGGTGCCTCATCAGCTTTTCCTCCGTGAATCCTGTTTTATATGATTTCACTGTCTTGCTCAATTTACATGTTCTGTGTTTGATGTTCGCTATTTACAGTTTGCCTTTCCTAGGCACCCCATTTTCTTCAATTTCGATGTTTCTCTCTACCTCTTCTGTACTTCTCTCGCATCCCTGTTGAATGGAACGATAATTTTCCTCAGTGTCTCTATATATTATTTCACTATGCATCGTTGTTTTGTTTCCTCTCTCTTTTCTTTTTTTTTTTTTTTTCTTTCACACCATCCCTATGCACCTTCTTATCTTTTTTTAACGTTTTCTTCTCTCTTCATTTATCTCACTCATTTATTTTTTCCCTCCCCCTTTCCCGCAGGTTTATGATACGTACGGCGTTTTCCCCTCGACTTGTTGGTTCGTTTGCATTGGACGCTTGCTTCCTCTGCCTGGCGCTCCCCTCTCACTCATTTTCTCTCGTCTCCTCTCCCTGGTGATCATCCCTCCCCACCTTTACTCTCCGTAAGTATGTTTTCCCCTTTCTCCCAAATGTTTACTTTCCTCATTTCGATTTCTTCTCTCTCAAGGTTCTTAGCTTCCTTTCTTCCACAGGTGTCTCCTTTTCTTCTTTCTCCCCAACTTTCCTATTGTCAACTCTTCTCTATCTTTCTTATAACGTCATGGTCTATCTTCTCATACTTCTTCTGTCAACTGATTCTATTTCTCTCTCCTTCGCTCTTTTTTCTTTTCCACTACCCTATTCCTTCTCATCCTAATGCATTACTTTTTATTGACTTTCTCATTCTCTTTGGTTTTCTTCATCTTCTGGGTTCCTATTGCAGTTTCTTTCTTTTTCATAACATTTTTCTTCTTTCTTATTTGATATGTCTCTGAACGTAATTACATGGAATGTTAAGGGCGTTAACTCACCCATCAAACGACAGAGGATTCTATCTCACCTTGCACGTTTGAATGTGGATATTGCTTTTTTGCAAGAAACTCACTTATCTGCTGAAGAATCTATTAAACTGAAGAGAGGTTGGGTGGGCGATGTTTATTATTCTCCTGGGGATGGTAAACGTAATGGTGTTGCTATTTTATGTCACAAAGCTCTCTCCCATTCCATGCTTGCTCAAGAATCAGATGATGACGGCCGATGGATTTATGCCAAACTCTCTATCAAGAATGTTCCAATTTCTCTCCTAAATGTTTATGCCCCTACCACTGGTGATCCCACTTTTTGGCACTCCTTTTCCCAGCATATCACCAGACTCATTGATGATAATTTTATACTGGCAGGAGATTGTAATCAGCCCTTAGACCCCTTTCTGGATAGGAACTCCAAAGCACACTTCATCCCCAACAAATCTCAGAAATCCTTCTCTCAAGCTATTTCCCAACATAAGCTCACAGATGCTTGGCGTCTATGTAATCCTGACCTTCAGGAATCTACTTTCTATTCTCCGTGCCACCATTCCCAATCCCGAATTGATTATATTTTTGTTACCCACAACATTGCCCAAACTCTCACTCATGCAGACATTGGTCCAATTTTACTTTCTGACCATGCCCCTACGTTAGTTCAATTGGACATTTTACCTAAATCAATAGGCCCCAAACGATGGCGTTTCAACAACTCTCTCCTTCTCGACCCTAAATTCACTACCTCCTTCACTTCCTTCTCTCATGAATTTTTCTCCCTAAATGATCCCTCCCCTGTCCCCAAACACACCATTTGGGATGCCTTTAAAGCGGCAGCAAGAGATTTCATCATTGGCTTTGTTGCTAAAAAACGTAGAGCTGCTCGTACTTTTACTAAGGCTATCCTGCTAGATATTAAGAAATTGGAGCATTCTTATTTTACTTCCCGCTCACAGCAAACTTTAACCGCCCTGGTTAATGCTAAGATGAAATTTAACAAAAAATCTACGGACGACGCCTCCCTATACCTATTAAAATCCAGTGCCAAGTTCTATGGAGGCAAAAATAAGGCAGGCAAGATCTTAGCCAACTATCTCAAGGTGAAACACAATAAATTGAATATTGACTCCATCTACGGTGCCGACTCAAGTCTCAAACACACAGATGCAGACATCCTCACTGAATTTTCTACCTTCTACCAGACCTTGTATTCCTCTGAAACTCAGCCTTCTTCCCACTCTCTAGACACATTTTTCTCCTCCATTCAAAAACCATCCCACTTTCCACTTGACCTTTCCCACCTAGAACTCGACATATCCCAAAAAGAACTCCTCAAAGCGCTTCAAACCCTCCAGAAAGACAAGGCCCCTGGGCCGGACGGTTTCACAGTAGAATTTTTTCTCCACTTTTCAAAACTCCTTATTCCTAGACTCCATTCCCTTATTGGCACCTTCATTTCCCTAGGTTCCTCTTCCGGCTCTTTTTCAGATGCCCATATTTGCCTCATACCCAAGGAGGGGAAAGATCCTCAACACTGCAAGAATTACAGGCCAATCTCTTTGGTCAATATTGACTATAACATTTTTGCAAAGTCTCTTGCGGCACGTCTCGACCTTCTTCTTCCAGACCTCTTGGGCGAGGAACAGTCGGGCTTTGTCAAAGGCCGTTACATTACTGACAATACCAGACTCCTCTTCAATATTCTTTCTCAATCTCGCCTTTTACCCCATCCCCTAGCGGCCATTGCCCTGGATGCCGAAAAGGCGTTTGATAGAGTTGAATGGACTTATCTCTTTCACACCCTCCGCTGGTTTGGTTTCGGTCCTATTTTTATATCCTTAATCTCACTACTTTATTCTCACCCACGCGCAGCGGTTTGTGCCAATGGCCACATATCTTCTTTTTTTGATTTACAAAGAGGTGTCCGCCAAGGATGCCCCCTGTCTCCCTTTCTCTTTAACCTGGCCTTAGAACCCTTCCTTTCCAAACTCCGTCAACATCCCTCCATCCATGGTTTTCAACTGTCCAACTCCCATGTCAAACTAGCTGCTTATGCAGATGACATTTTACTATTTATCTCTAACCCCTCCGTTTCCATTCCTGCCTTTCTTAGTGAAGTCCGTGCTTATTCTCAAATATCTGGCTATAAACTCAATAACGATAAGTGCGAAATCCTTCCCTTGACTAAATTCACCTTCAAACCCGACTTTGCCGCGTCTAATTTCACGTGGAAACCTTCCAGTATCAAATACCTGGGAATGCATATTACCCCTACCATCCCAGACACTGTTTCTCTGTGCATGTCCAAATGCATTAAAAAATTAACGGATCTCACATCCAAATGGCATCCCCTTTACCTATCCTGGTGGGGTCGCCTTGACACTATCAAAATGATGTTGTCTCCCATTGTTCTCTACACCCTCTCCAATATTCCGGTCCCTATTCCCTCCAAATTTTTCAAGAAAATCAACTCCATTCTAATGTCCTTTCTTTGGAATAAAAAGAAGCCAAGAATGTCTCTGGTACGTCTGATTCGTACTAAATCAGAAGGCGGGGTTAACTTTCCTGACTTCCCAGCCTACCACAAGGCGTTTCAATTGAGACAAGCCTCTTTTTGGCTACAGGACCCTGCCACCTCATGCCCTCTATGGGCCAAATTTGAACGTCTCCTTCTATCTCCCTTCTCCTTTGTTGAATACCTCTCCTTTTCTCGTAAACCCACTTCTATCTCTACTCCGATTCATAAGTTTACCACTAAATTACTCCTCTCTTCCACCCACTCACCTCCTCTTACCATTGCTGCTTTCCTCTCCTCCCCCATATGGCATAACACGTCCTTACTCATACGTGCCAGACCCTTTTTTTGGAAAACTTGGCATACTCGAGGTCTTCAGTGGATCTCCCAACTTTTTTCTCACTCCTCTTTCTTATCTTTTGACACCCTTCGCTCCCTCTATGATCTACCCACTTCCTTTGCACGCAAATACCAATTGCTTAAAGACACAGTCCTAACGAAATACCATACCCGCTCTCTGACTTGCCCTCCTCCTCCTTCATCCACTTCCCCTTCCACACTTCATTCCTTCTTACGCACTACACCGAAGGCTGCTGCTATTTATAAGTACCTTCACGCTGGTGCGATTCCAAGACCCAAATCTTCAGTGGAAGAATCTTGGGAGCATGACTTATCTATATCTTGGTCGGTTTCCTTTTGGGACAAAATCTGGACCAAACTTCGCAAATCCTCCGGAGCAGCGACACTCACTCAAACTTTGTTTTTTATTTACAATAGACTTCTCTTCACACCCTCTGACCTTCACAAACGCTTTCCTTCCACTCCCCACATGTGCTGGACTTGTTCGTCACCACAAGCTACTTTATTTCATATGTTATTTCTATGCATTCCTGTTCGTAATTTTTGGCTACAGGTCTGGGCCCAAATTAATTTGATTTTCCACACTACTATCCCTTATTCCCACACACATGTTTTTATGGGTAGCCTTTCCCCCTGCTGGGATGACGTTGATCTGAAGCCTCAGATTGTTGATCTATTACTTGCCGCTGCCTTCCAACAAATAACGGTCAATTGGAAAGACTTTTCCAAAATTTCCTTCAAGGCATGGTGGTTTAATGTATGCCATAGACTTGATACTGCTCATGTTTTCCCGTTATGTATGGCTACTAAACGCATGGACTTATGGACTCCCGTCACGCTTTATCTGGATTCGTGTAGTAAACGCTTGTTTCACCCTCTGCCTCCACAACAGGAAGTTCCCAAACCTCCTTAGTCGCTCGATACATTCCCCTTATCCTTTATTGTATCATTTTGTTTTAATTCTCTCTAATGTTTTTATGCCTTTCATATTTTCTGCTTACCGTGTTTTCTTTTTTACCCAGGTTTCTTTTTATTATAATGCTTACATTTGTATGCTCGTATTATTCTGCTCAGAATCTTTGCCTTGATATCACATTGTACTTTGTTTTGACACCTGGTTTTTTCTCTTGTTATTATCAAATAAAATGTTCTTGAACTTAAAAAAGAAAGTATGCATTAACTTTGTTTCATGTAAGTGTGGAATACAAAATCACAAAGGAAGTGCCTATTTACCTGGTAGGCAGTCAAATAAAACAACACTGCTGCTATTTATCCAGCTGCCAGCAAAATAGTAAATAATCTCTGCTGTTTAGCCCGCCATAGACTAAATAGTAGAGATGATGTGTAATTTGACCAAAGGCTGGATAAATAGCATGAAGGAGGTCTTTATTTAACCAGCCATAATGAAAAAAGGTACTCAAGGCAATGGCAGTGTGGTAGCCATCTTGTAATAGGGATGCACTATTTGTGAAACATTTGAAAGTAAGTTATTGAAAAACGATTCCAATGTAGTCAAAGTAGTTTATTGTTATAAATACAGCATCACCAACGTTGTCAGCATGTCAGCCCAGCTCAGAGACTCCAACTGTCTAACGTGGAATTTCCATCATGGAGACCCAGAGTATTCCTGGGATGAGCTGGCTAACTCTTAACTTGGAATTAACTAAACTGCCTTTAATACCTCATAAGGAGACCTATGTGTTGTAGAATTTGGAGCAGTACAGTACGCCCACTGTGTCTCCCCAGGATACTTTTAAGAGAAACTCTGGTTTCCAGCACTCTCTGTGCACAAGCTTTTACTACTCTATTCATCCTCTCTGTCAAACCATTGGCCTGTGGTGCATAGCGAGCCATTCTTTGATGCATTATTCCCAGTTCTATTAGAAATTCCTGCATCTCCTGTGAAATAAATTGTACCCCGTTATCAGTAACCAGGTACCCCATTATCAATAACCAAGTTCTTAGGCACCCCTGCACTCATAAACACATCCTTAAATTCCAACACCGTCCAGGTGTTGATAGCACTTACATACTTGGTCCCCACCCATTTGGATGTGTAATCCACCAAGAGAAGTACAAACCTCTCAGCAGATGGCAGCAACTCGAAGCAACCCATAATCACAAATGTTTTGTCATTGGTGGCACAAAGATGACACTCCTTAACCACCTCTTTTACCATCTGGTCCATACCTAACCACTAATGTCGTTCCCTCACTCGGGTTTTAGTGAGGCTTCTCCCAAGGTGCCCTTCATGCCCTACTTTAACTACTTTGCTTTTTAGTCCACAAGGAAGAACAATCCTCTCCTCTTTTGTGAGGTTGCCCTGGCACAAAGTCAGCAAATTTCTTACTGACCAATATGGTTTCAATTCCAGATCTAATGACCTATACACCAGCCATCTCGTCACAACAAATGACTTCAGCATGGGAAACAAAACCTCCTCCTCCACAATATTGTACCACTCTTCCACCAACAGGGTAGGTTCCATGACCCAATTCAGTCCTTCAACTCCTATATCATCAGAGGTAGCCGTGACAAACAGTCAGCTGCTTTATTCATTGAACCTGGAAGATATTGTACCTGAAATTTTAACTCCTCCAAACCCTCACTCCAACGCTTGAATCTGGGAGTTAGACACTCACTATGGTGGCATGAGAAAACGTGCACAAGGGAGCGAAGATCCATTCTTACTAAAAAAAAGAGGCACCCCATAAATAAATCTTAAATGTCTCATGGTCAAAAATATGCACAAAGCCTCTCTTCTATGCATTAATAGGGCTCTTCTGCACCTTTGAGTGCTCTTGAGGCAAAGGCAACCACTCTCTCCTCACCCTCTGCTATCTGGGATAGCACAGCTACTAAACTGCTGATGCTGGTATCTGTGATCCGGTTCATCTTGAGTTTGGGATTAAAGTGTCGCAAAGTAGGCATCTTGCTGATTTCTGACTTAATTGCCACAAAAGCTTCATCGCACTCATCTGTTCAATTAAAATTCATAACCTTTTTCACTACCGATCTCTGATGGGCTCTTCCACATGAGCAAACCCTTTCACAAATTTTGAAAAAAATTCTGCAAGTCCCAGGAATGACAAGACTTGTTCTTTGTCACTGGGGGTAAGAGTTTTTACAATGCATTCTGCCAATTTGAATTTAGATTGTAAACCATCACCTGAAATCACATATCCCAGGTAAGTAACCAACGTCACCCCAATCGGGCACTTTTGCTTCTTCACGATCAGCCCCCTCTCCTACAGTGTCTTCAACACACTCCTCAACATACTCTCTTGCTCACCCTTATCTTTGCCATAAATCAGTATGTGATCTTGGAAAAAGAGGACATTAGCTAAATCACAAAGTACCAACTTCATATTTCTTTGAAAGCAAGCTGCAGCGGAGGCTATCCTGAATGGCATCCTCACCCTCTACTATATGGGATAGTACAGCTCCCAAACTGTGGTCGCTGGCATCTGTGGTCAGGATCCCCTTGAGGCTGGCATCAACGTGCCCCAAAGTGGGCACCTTGCCGATTTCTTACTTTATTGCCGCAAAGGTGTCGGTGCACTCCTGCCGGTGAGGCCAACCCGACCCAATGGGGTCACGGAAAAGGTCAAGTGTCTTGAATCTCAATGTAATTTCACCTGGTGATAAGCTGATGAGAGATTCAAGACAGTGAAAATGTTAGTCCCCTTCAGCATACTAATGGACTCAGAGATTTTGGGGAGCAGTTGGCTGCCCACCCATATCCACTCATTCAGATCACAAAAGTCCACACACATTCTGATGGTTTTATCTCCATCCTTGGGTGCCAAAACCACTGGCACCAATCACTCAGATGCTTTAATTTCCTCAATATTTCCCTGTCCAAAAAATCTTCCTAATTCTTCTTTTAATGGTTCAGTCATCATATTCAGTACTCTTCGCACCTTACGCACTCAAGGTTTAGCTCCATTTTTTAAGATGATGTGATGCTCAAAATCTTTGAGTAGACCTAACTTGTCCCAAAATACCTCTGGAAAATCTGTGAAAAACGTCACCAGAGTTGTCAGTAAGCATTACTTGATCTCTTGGATTACAAGCGCTTGGATTTAAAATAATTCCCAAGTCACTTTGGTGCCTCCACCTCGAAAAGTTGTCAGCCTCCTTTGCTATATATACCTTCCTAATGGTTTGTCTATCCTTAAATTCAATCTCCTTCACCACATATCCTTAGACATTAATACCTGAGCCACCATAGCTAACCGGCTTGATATGCAGAGGAAATAACAATACATCTTCATTGGCAAACTTTTTGTCCCACTATTTGTTTTGAATCATGGTGAATGGACTGAGTAAACAAGCACCACAAATGTTTCCCCACAAATTCCAATCTCACACTTTTGCATGATCATCATGCGAGCCTTAGCTTCTCAATTATCCTCACTCACACTCAGAATTACAGTACGCACATTCTCAGAAGAACTTTCCACAGTCTTCATTTTCTCTGTAGACCTACACACATACGCATAATGCCTCTTGATATCATACTGACTCTCTGGCATAACAATTAGGACTATTAGAAAAATGGGCAAAACTGCCACATCTAAAACTGTTGACTTTTTGCGGGTCTGTAAATATTTTTCCATCTTGCAACAGAAGACACTTTAAAAAAAATCCTCCTTCTGACTGAAATGGTTCCTCTTCTTCCATAGTTCCATGAATATTGCTCTGTACAGAACCTTTGTCCTATGCACTACGTTACTTCTTATCTCCTTCACCCAACCTGACGTATTCTCCATCCTGTACACAATGGCTATGGCTTTGTTCAGTGTCAGATTCCTGGATAGGAGCTTCTCTTGCACCCTGTTGCTATTGGTGCACCTCACTAATTGATCTCTAACAAGAGAATCAGTTAGTTATCAAAATGTACATATATGAGCAGAGGTATTTAAAGATACAACGTAATAGTCCACTTTTTTACTAGGTCTTGATCCCTGATTAAACATTTGTGGCGTTCTAACACTATGTTGATACGTGGGCCAAAATACTGCTCTAGCATTTTCATGGACATTTCAAAGACATCCGAGGGTTCTCCATCACCATTACCAATTGGCAATTCATAAATGCTCTCATATATATTGCATTCCTCAATGCAGAGATTATGTAGTAATATGGCATGCTACCTGTGAGCTGAGAATTCCTACCCCCCCAATGGTCACAACATGTGATTCAAATAGTTCCCTCCACCTTTTACAGGGTGAAAGAGGCTCACCTTTTTCTGAGAGAAAGGCTGTGGTTGTGACACACTAGTGATCGTCATACTGTAAAATGTATACCTTTCTTTGCACACAATCTCAATTATAATTCGGTAAAAATCTCACTGAAGTCTTATTATCAATGTTTCTTGCTGTTCAGCATTGAATACAAATGTTTTCTTCAGGGATATACTGTCAATTGCAAATCGATGGTAGAACAAAATCGTGTGAAACGGTGAAACTGCGCGAAGATCTAGTTATTCATTGACCACAAAGGGATACTTGACACAATCCAATATGGCTGCCGTGCAGCTATGGGATTGACATCATCGCTCTGTTTACACTGCAGCTGCTAACGTTTCTAGTCTGCATATTCTTGCACATATCAGAAAGAATCCGGGGACTCGTGCCATCCGCAGTTGCTCACTGTCACGGTTCCCCAGCAATGGCTGCATGTGAGGATGCAGGGCTTGAGCTCAGAAAGCTCAAGCTTGAGTCAAAACCTCGTAAAATCTACAATGCTCCAGAAATTCTCAGGCCCCTCAATTATAGCAGATAACATAAAGCAAAGTCATGTTACCTAATCATATGAAGAGAAAAATCATCATTTATAATCGTTCCTTCATAAACGTAGCATGGGTCCAAAAAGGTGAATTGTTGGTGTAGGACGCTTGTCCCCCATCAAGCAGAACTTGTTGGCAGTATTGAAATGTTGATTTCAATGTAGTCAGAGTAGTTTATTGTTAAAAACAGCATGTCACCACAGCTCAGAGATTCCAACTGTCAAACGTGGATTTTCTACCATGGAGACCCGAGCATTCCTGCCATCTGCTGTCTAACTCTTAAAGGTGCAAAGTACAGGTGATTACAACTAAGGCTCCCTGTTTTCCGTTTTTACTGATTTTTACAGATAAATACAGACATAAAACATTTATTTTCTTGGCTGTATTTGTTTTTAAATGTGGATAAAAACGGAAATTGGGTTGCGTTTTGAGTTATTCTAAATACTGTCTGCCATGACTTGCCAGGCCAATAGCTGTGTGGATTGCTAGGTATGGGGGCTAAAAAAGAAAGGAATTTTAGTAAAGAGGCTTTGGGTTCGATTCACAGGACTAACTTAAGACAAAATCCTAAACTTACTACCATTTTGGTATTCACAGAAGGCACTTACTTATTTTGGTATTCACAGAAGGCACTTACTCATTTCGGTACTCACAGAAGTTAGGAATCCTAACTTTAGGACTCCTAAATGCCGTCTGTGAATACGGAAAGTCTTAAAGTTAGGATTTTTCGCCGTTTAGGACTCCTAACTTTAGGACTCCTAAACTGAGAAAAATCCTAACTTTTAGACTTTCGGTATTCACAGTTTGCATTTACGAGTCCTAAAGTTAGGACTCCTAACCTCTGTGAATACCGAAATGAGTAAGTGCCTTCTGTGAATACCAAAATGGTAGTAAGTTTAGGATTTTGTCTTAAGTTAGTTCTGTGAATCGGGCCCTTTAACAGCAGTAGATATGCACAAGGTTGATACTGAAATTTGCATATTTTCTTATAAGTGCATTGATTTATCTTCTGCTGGTGTTTAACAGCATTGAAACGTAGTAGGCATTCAAGCATAAGTGCATATTTACATGTTAAATAAATGTGGAAATATACTAATTTCAGCTTCATTTTTCCACAAAACCCAAAATAAATATGGATAAATACAGATAAAATTAGCAAAAAATAAATATGGAAAAATACAGACAGAAATGCCTAAAAAATTTACAATTGTATATGCACTTATGTTGTATTACAACATAAGTGCATATACAATTGTACAATAGTTTGTAAAAAGGTAAGTGCATCAATTTTTGAATAAAAACATTCATATTATTTTATTATTCAAAGAAGACATGTAGAAATCAGACAAAAGCTTTGGGATATGGTACACAGATATGTTGCTTTCCCACAAGGAGTAGTTGGCTGTCAGCAAAGAATACGGAGTATGATTTTAAAGAATGTTAAATAAATGTATTATTTGCTGATGACACTGCATTTTCTTTTTATGTTTGTGATACTCCTTTTGATTATTTTTGAGTGCTGGAGTCTTTTATGAATTCCTATGGATGGCCTTGAGCTTGCTTCAGGCTACTGTTTAATGTGCATTGTACATACTTAGTATTTCAAATCTGGCAACACAGAAGCAGTTAACAAGCAGCAGAAGACTGGGAATTCAGACAGATAGGTGGTATTTGCGCTTCAGAGAAAGGGACATGAATGGAAGGTAATTGGTATTTGGAGGTGCAGTGCTTGTGGACACTTGGAAGAGGTCAATTGAGTGAGATGCTGTAATTGGGCTTCTGTAGAATGTGGAAGTGAAAGCAGGAGACAGTTAAATAAAGTGTCTGTGTGCGTCTATGACTGGGCTGGGCCCAGCCCCAGGAACAGTGGCCCTACCTCCACCCAAAGCTGTACCATCACTGAGCTCCAAGCCTTGGACCCAGGACTCCACAACAACAAGTGCTGCCGCACCTCACCCCAATCCACCTTAATACCTTTTACTTGCCTACACTGCTACTTTTCCTGCAACAATGTAGCACCAGCATGCACAGCTACCACTACCACACCTACCAATGAAGCACCAGCATGCACAGCTACCACTACCATACCTACCCCAACCACCCCATACCATCTCCACTGCCGCCTGCTCAACACACAATCTCTCTGCAAGCATCACCAAGATTCGCAACACCACTCTTTCAGCCTGATATAATCTTGCTCACAAGACCTGGAGAACGCCTCATCTGTGACTGACATCAGTGTAGCTACACACAACAGCTACAAGAATGCACACAGAGACTGCATCAATAAGCACTGAGGTGGAATCACCACAAGGAAACCCTCAACTGCACCACCACCATAGATTACTTCACTCCGATCATTGAACACTTAAACTTCCAACTCTGACCCGACAGCAAAATCTCTATCAGAAGCACCCTCACCTACAGACCGCCAGGACTGTACCGCAGTTTCTGCATGTGATTCTAAAATTGATTGTTCGACTCACCATTGACTTTAAAAATGACATCTTCCTCAGTGACCTCAATTTTCACCTCAACAACCCCAACGATACCAACACCTCCAACCTGTTTGAAAGCATGAGCAACATCGGCCTCACTCAACATGTCACAAAAATATTGCAGAGCACACACTTGACCCTATCATCGCAGCCAGCGACAGAGTTAAGAACAGCCATGCCACCAAGTTCACCTGGAAAGACAACGCCCTTGTCCACTTCACTATTTGGGGATCCACTGGCGCCACCCCAAGCTGCCCAGCATATCACTCCACAACTGGAAAAAGATTTCAGAGAGCCAATGGACCAACGCCCTCAATATCTCTTGCCCTCACACCGCAACCAAGGTAGGACAGACTCGACCCCAGCAAACCCACCAAGCCCAAGAGATAATCTAAGCAAGCCAGTTGGTGCATTACAGAACTAGGAACCATAAAGCGCACCTACAAATGACTTGAAAGGAAATGGCGCACTCAAACGGAGCCCAGGGACCAAACCACTTTCAAAACAGCCAGCCAATACTATAAACTCTAGAAAAAGACAAAAAGAAGCTCCCTGGCTTACCTCATTGAAGACAGCTTCAAACACAGCAAGAAGCTCTTCAACATGGTCAGAGTTCTCCAGCTCTTTAACCACCGAAACACAATCACTCCTTCCCAGGAACTCTGCGACACCCTTGAGGACTTCTTTCACAACAAGATCGCCATTATCTACCGAATCTTTGAATTTCAACCCACCAACATCCTCAGTCATGTTGCGTCCACAAATAAGGAACATAACCATCTGCTCACCATTTGGGACCTGCTCATCATGCAAGATACTGCAGCCATCTTGCACTCCATCCACTCAGGAACACTCAAAGACCCCTTCCCCAACTACATCTTTAGCCTCTGGAATGAGACGATAATCATCAAGCTCACCACCATCTTCAATAAATCCATCACCACAGCCATCTTACCCAAAGAATGGAAATACACAGAAGTAAAGCTCCTACTCAGGTCACCATCCGCTGACTCAAACAAACTCAAGAACTACTGCCCCATCTCTCTTCTGTACTTGGAATTCAAGGAGATGCCCTCAAGTGGACTGCCTTATCCCTTCACCTTGTAACCTTAAGACCACCATCTGCAATGATCCTCAAGGTTTGTCTCCGAGCCCTACTCTGCTCAGCAGCTATGTAACTCCCTTGGCCAATGTCGTTAGATTACATTGACTAAAATTCATATCCTATGCTGCTGATACCCAGCTCATCCTCTCACTATCAGAAAACAAAGCTGACCAACTTCCGCAGGTGCAAGATCAGCATCGCCAAAATGAATGAAAAACAACTGCCTAACATTCAACACAGACAAGACAGAAGTGCTGATCTTTCAGAACAACACCTCCCCATGGAAGGACACCTGGTGGCCTCCAGAACTAGGCCCCTCACCTACCCTTCTGACCACACACACTTAGGGGCCCGCCGACCACCCCTTTCCCCTGCCATATTACTATGGCGGGGGGACCGCGGCGGACGGAAAGACCGTCCGCTGCTTTTCCGCCAAGTCAACAAGTTGACCAGGCGAGAAAGAGCGTAATATGGTGGGGGTGTCTGTTAGACACTGCCAGCCATATTACTATAGGTGCGGAAACATACCTTTCCATTGCCGCCACGGAAAGGCATGCGGGAATTGCTTGTGGGGGCCTGTTGCAGGCCCCCAGGGATGCTGGGGGTGGGGTGTGCACATGGTGGGTACACAAGGGGGGTACCTATGGTCCCCCTCTGCAGTTCCATGCACAACATGGCAGGCACTGCGCGGTGCCTGCCGTGTTGTGCATGGAAGTGCACGACATGCCTTCCTGGCATTGTGGAGGGCGGTGCACCGCCTGCCACAATGTCAGGAATGCTGGATGCACCTGCCACTGTGGCGGGCGCATCCTAATGGCCCCCATGAGACCCCCACCCTTATGGCGGGCAGTCCCATTTCACAATGGGATGGCGGGCCGGAAAAATCCACCTGCCATCCTAATGACCTCCTTAGTGTCATCATGGACAGTAAGCTCA
This sequence comes from Lissotriton helveticus, assembly GCF_964261635.1. Lineage (NCBI taxonomy): Eukaryota > Metazoa > Chordata > Amphibia > Caudata > Salamandridae > Lissotriton > Lissotriton helveticus. The sequence continues at coordinate 533,329,489 of NC_136065.1, forward strand.
CCATAAAAATACAGATCAATACTGTTTCATCTACCTGCTTCCTCACCCTTTGCATTCTCTGTAAGACCTTCGAGTTGCTCCCCATTGACACCATATGGACCGTCAAACAAGCCCTTGTCACCAGCCGACTGGACTACGGCATACTCTACATAGGAATCACCCTACACCACCTCAAGAGACCGCAAACTATACAGAACTCAGTGGCCAGACTCATTTTAGGCCTCCCTAAATGGACCCACATCACCCCTTACCTCAAGAAGTTCTACTCACCACCCATTCATTAGAAATGGTGGTTCAAGATGTTGATCTACACCTTTAAATCCCTCCACAGCAGGGACCAGCTTACATCAACAACCAACTGAACTTCCACCTTCCCTCCAGACACCTGCACTCTACCTTCCTCTGCCTCACCCACACTCGCATCTGCTGCAGAAACAGTAGAGAATGCCCCTCTTACCTCACTGCGAAGTCCTGCAATGACTTCCCTCTTCACATCTGAACCTTATCCTCTCTACAAGAACTCTAAACAGGACTCAAGATCTGGCTGTTGAACTGAGCCTCCGTGCAGAAGTGCTCTCATCGCCTGGATACCTGCACAGGAGGTTTGTTGCGATCTCCAAATCCAGGGTGATAGAATGATTCACATGAGGAGTTCACTCTGCTGCCTGTAAATAAACACACTTTTCATACTATTCACCCAGCAGAGTAGGTTTTGTCCATGCCATTAATGGTGGCCCCTTCAGCCACACTGACATTTTAATCACCTTTAAAATGCATTGTGGGAATTTTAGTGTCGATTTTGAACATGTTTAACAGTGTTTTAAGTGGGCATGGTCTCTACTGGGCCCACATTTCGGTACTTGACAGTGCTGTCTCACTGAAAGAAATCTGGATGCCCATAAAAACCCCAAAACAATCTGTGTGACTGTGAGGCTGTACCTGACTAAAGTCTTTCTGGAAAGGGTACTTGGGAAGGAAGCAGGAGGTGGACAAAAAGTAGGAGAATGAGGCCCAAGAGATAGACTCCTAGGAGGGTTATGACGGCAACAGCCATGAGGCCCAGGACAAGAATAACCAGGCCCAGGTGGACTTAATCCATGAGGAGCAGGATTCCCATGCCAGAGGGGACAAGCAACAATTGACAATGTGGAACAGGACAATGAAAACAGCACTGGATCAGGGTGAGAAGGATCAGGAGAGCCACAAGAATGTGGAACATGGGGATCTGGACCCAGTGGACAAGGGTCTCATGAGACCAAAGGACCAGAGGTAGAAGGAAAAGAAGCCCCTGGACCATAAAAACAAGGAGGACTATAAGGGTCTGGGCAGACTAACCAAAACCAGAGGGTAGAGGATAACAAGGGCCAGGACGAGCACACTCAAGTTGCTAAACCAAAGAGGATCACCAGTACAAAGAGACCAATGGAGAGAGGACCATAGACAGGAGGTCCAGACCACAGACATCATATCAAGGAGGACTGATGGTACAGAAGCAAAAGGACCCAGAAGAGGATGCCCACAAACAGAAAGCGCCCAGCCTTGCAGGACTTGAAGACCCTAGATTAGAATGACCGGGTTTATAAAGGACAATAAATCCTAGGTCCAGTGGGACCAGGATCAGAGGGTTCTATAGTATCAGACACAGCGATCCTAAGCCAGGGTGGCAAGAGCTACATGCACCAGGGTTAAGCACAATATAGGAACTAGGAGGCCGAGTGCTAGAGGGAGTAGGAATAGCAGACCCAATAGGGCCACTGCTAGGAAGACTATAATAGAGGGGCCCAGGGACAGGTGGATAAGAACAAGGTAGTATAGACACACCAGGAGACCAGTAGGACTATTAGGAGTAGGATTGGGCAGAAAAACAAGGGACTAGGAGGGCTAGGGAAACCAAGGAAACAGGGTTAAGCACATCATGAAGCTGAGGATCTAGGGGACCAGGGCATGGATTACCAAGTGGGGCAGAGTAATCATTACAAGTAGCAGGACCAGGGTGAGGAAGATCTGAGGTAAGAAGGCCAACTAGCACCTGGAAGACCAAGTGGAATAGACAGTGGTGGAAAGGAGGGCCAGGACTAAAATGACCAGGCTCAGGAGGACCCAGACTGGGAGAACCTGTACCAAGAGAACCTTCATCAATTACTGTAATACCAGTAGGACTTAATTGACAAGGAACAAATGTAGAAAAACAAGAATACCCCAGACCAGGAGAACAAAGATTAAGAGTTCCAGGACACGAGAAGCAATATGGACCAAGACCAGCGGTACCAGGGTTTAGATGTTGATGGTGAGGAGAACCAGGACAAGATGACTAAGACCAAGAGCACCACAAATGAGCAGGGCTGAATGGTCCAAAACTAAGGGAACGAAGATGGGCTAGGAAGGCAAAAAGCAAATGTTTGTGATAACAAGCACAATAGAACAATAAGGACCAGGGCCAAGACAAAGATAGCAGGTGGTTCAGGTCCAGGGTAACCCACGCTATGAGGAACAGGACTAAGAAAATCAGGTACAATGGGCATAGAATTCAAGAAGGACAAGGACTATGAAAAACCAGAATAACATGACTTTCATCAGGAGTGGCCCGTTGCTTAGACCAGGGACACAGGCAGCCAGAGTCAGAAGGAAATGTTCTAAGATCACCAGGAAACAAAGGATTTAGGGGGCCAGGGCGATCAGCGCAAAGAGAATCAAGACCTTGAGTACCAGGAGGGCCAAGGTTAGGAGGAAAAGAAGGATCAGTAAGATCAGGACCAGGGACATCATGCCCAGGATGATTACAGCCTGGAGGTCCAGGCCACAGAATTAGGAACAAGTTGTTCATGAAGATGAGCAATGGAATGACCAGGCCCAGGAGGACTAGATATAGGAGGACTATGATGAGTTTGTGTAGAAATGAGAGGACAAGCAGCAGGAAGGCCAGGGCCAATAGGATAAGGACAAAATACAGGAAGGAAACATTCAGACCAATAGGACCAGGGACATAATAAGCAAGCAAAAGTCAGTACCAAGAATACCAGGAGGACCAGGACCACAAAGAGGATTAGAACGATCACCACCAAAAGGGAACCAAAACAGGCCAAGGAGTGCCAGGGGACCATGATTAGGGCCTAGAATACTAAGTGGATTAGAAAGATCAGGACGTGGGGAGCAAGATCAGGGTGAGAAAGATCAGGAAGGCCAGAACAGCCAGAGACAGGAAGACTAAGGGTCCTGGACATGGATATCCAGATGACCAGGGCCAACATGACGAGGCTCAAAAGTACCCAAACAAAGTGAACCAGGACCAAGAGGGTCCAGACCATTAGGAACAGTGCCAGAAGGACCATGAGGACAAGGCACAGGGCCAGAAGGACAAGGATGATCCAAAGTAGAAAGCCATGAACTAAGATGGTGAGGCCTACATGGTCCAGTACACCAATAAGAAGCCAGTTAGACCAAGGGAACCAGTAGGACCAGGAACTGACAGGATGGATGTGGTTCAAGAGAATCAGGAAAGGAAAGAAAGAGCTAGGAGAAGTGGACCTGGAAGGACCAAGATGTCCAGAAGTATCAGAGCCAAGAGGATTAGGCATGCGAAAAAGACACAAAAAAGGAGGACTAGAAACAAAAGGATCAAGTCTAGTGGGCACAAAACCAGCAACAACAATAATAATAAAAAAAACAGTGCCTTAAAACAACAATTAAATAAAGCCCTGAAGACCTCCAGAAAGAACAAGGGGAAGAACAAATGGCTATGATTCCAGATCACCACTATAAGAAAGAAATACAGAAAAGCCCTTTATATACAAAGAAAAGAGGAGGAAGACAGAAAATGGACCAATGGATCTAAGGACCAGAGAAAATTCTGGAGGTGGATCAATAAAAGCCTAATTTCAAAGCCTCACCCGACAGGTGGCAATGCCGCATGCACTGATTGGGAATCATATGTCACAAGCCTATACAGGGAACAGATGGAGGTCAAAAATGAAAACAAAACAAAAAGCAAGGCTCCAGGAAAGATTATCAACCTACCTCTAGGAGCAACTAGCCCATGGACAGGGTATATGACAACAATAAGCCTAGCTCAAGTAACCAAGTTGATTAAAGCAATGTGCCCACATGGTGCTTCAGGCCCAAGGGGCATCCCAGCAGAAGTATATAAGTGGGTTCCAACCAGATGGGCCTCTGACATGACCCCCTTATTCCAGCAATACTTACTATCTCCAAGTCTTGGAGGTGCTCACTATTGGTTCCGATACACAAAAAGGGCTCTTGGTTATCCCCCGAGAAATACAGGTTAATAGCGTTTCTGATACAGAAGGGAAGTGCTTTGCCAGCACCCTAAATATGAAGCTTCAAGACTGGGCAGAGAGTGCAATTCAATTCTGTTTAGTTAAACAGGTTTCCAAAGGGGATGCCACATTGAGGATAATCTCAAATGCCTGTCCTACCTGAGCGGAGCAACCATGGCAGCAAAGGGCACAACCCTGTATGAAGGATTTATAGGATTTGAACCCTCACTTGATAGGGTCTCAAGACCAAGGTTTTGGGCAAAACTGAATGCCAGGGGAATACCAGCGAATTCATTAAAAGCCATCACCAAGCTTTATACAGATACGTGGGTAAAAATATATGTCACCACCGGATAGGCCACCACTGCAAAAATTATGACTGACAAAGGCTTAAAACAAGGATGTATATTGCCACCTCATTGTTTAACCTGTACCTGGCCAACCTGCCAACTAACAGTGAGGACCTTTCCACCAAAAATGGCAGGCACTGGAATGCAATCGCTACAATTCACAAATGATACTGTGCTTCTCGACATGATGCCTATTGAGCTTCAGCCACTCCTCAATGCACCAGCAGTCTACTGTCAAATTAAGAGCCTGAAGTTAAACGTAACAAAGACAAAAGTCCTGATATTTTCATCTAAATAGAAAAAAGTGGGAGCTGGGCAATTGAGGGGAGTCATGTTGAAGTTGTGGAAGCATAGAAATACCTAGGAGTATGGTTGGACCATAGGGGCCGCATCTCATACCACAACCATGTGCAGCACGCAGTTGCTAATGCACTGAAGTGGACCTTCCACAAATTACGAAAGTCACTAGTGAATCCTGACTTAAAGCCACTACTAAATGTGATGGGCCAAAAATTACTTCCAACAATAACATATGGAACAATCAACTTTAAAAAGAATGGCAAACTGGCTTGATAGGGCCCAATCCATTTGCAATTGAAGAGTCTTTTCCCTTCCAAACTGTATATCACCATGGGGCGACCCAGTATCCCTCAGAACCTGGGCAATACCAATCAACATAAACAATGGTTCTGTCGGTATCACACCTATTCCTTCAGCACATGAACTAGATTCTATTTCAGGTGCACCTTATAATCTTCTCATTATTCGAGATAAAGCTCCAAACCCGGAGCTAGTTCACCACATAAATCCAACATCAAAAAAATTCAAGATATTTATTCGTTTGTAATCTATGAATTAATTTTTCATTCATAAACGACCATTATACATATCATACTTTTTGTTAGACCTTCATTGCAATTCATAAATATTTTCAAAATACAGCGCAACACAATAGAAAGTGATTATAATGTGACATAAAGTGAAGTAGTGACATTCAAACGTGCATATGTACAAGTCAGTGAGAAAGGGAAAAAGAAAGTATTTTGACCAGTTCACCAAATCTAGTTACAATTATCACGGTAATCCACTTTAGTTGGATGTCATAAAACCCGATATTCTGTACTGATCCACTGCTATTAAGTTCATCGACGTTTTGACCCTATTGACGCCTTAGTTATGGGTCTATAACGGGTCTTCTTCAGGACAGGGGACTGTGGTAAAGGCGCCAGTGGGCTTGCGTAAGTTGAACCCAGATTAGTGATCTGGAAGTTATTTCGTCCGTCTAGGATTTTTATCCCTTCGTTGGCACAATGGTGCCTAACGTGATTTCCAAAGGAGTGCAGAAAATGCAAGGGCTGTGTATATCGGAGTGTTCATCCAGCCCTAAGACGTCGTATTAAGCAGAGCGTCCGACAGTCGAATTCAAAGGTTCCTACATCTTATTCAGAAAAAACACGGTAAGATACCGGTTCCTGGCTCCGAGGGATTCAGGAGGTTCAAACAGCCTCGGCAATCTGGCGTTCTTTTCTCAGAGTTATGTTTGCTCGTATGGTTCCAGTCAGCATGATCTGGCAGCCATTCGTTCCCTCTTTCGTGTTCCCTAGGAGCCAGGAACCGGTATCTTACCGTCTTAGGGCTGGATGAACACACCGATATACATCCGATATATCCGGTTCAACTTACGCAAGCCCACTGGCGCCTTTACCACAGTCCCCTGTCTTGAAGAAGACCTGTTATAGACCCATAACTAAGGCGTCCATAGGGTCAAAACGTCGACGAACTTAATATCAGTGGATCAGTACAGAATATCCGGTTTTATGACATCCAACTAAAGTGGATTACCGTGATAATTTTAACTAGATTTGGTGAACTGGCCAAAAGACTTTCTTTTTCCCTTTCTCACTGACTTGTACATATGCACGTTTGAATGTCACTACTTCACTTTATGTCACATTATAATCACTTTCTATTGTGTTGCGCCGTATTTTGAAAATATTTATGAATTGCAATGAAGTTCTAACAAAAAGTATGATATGTATAATGGTCGTTTATGAATGAAAAATTAATTCATAGATTACAAACGAATAAATATCTTGTGGTGAACTAGCTCCGGCTTTGGAGCTTTATCTTGAATAATGAGAAGATTATAAGGTGCACCTGAAATAGAATCTAGTTCATGTGCTGAAGGAATAGGTGTGATACCCGACAGAACCATTGTTTATGTTGATTTCCAAACTGTAAGGCACGTGCTCAAATCAGAGAGGAGCTCCGCTTGGTCTTGTAGCTCTGGGCACTCAAAGCCAAATTCTTTAATGTATTGCACAAAAGCCAAACAAGCAAAATAAAATATGCTAAAAACATAATTTGGGAAATAATTAAAAATCCTTTTACAAACTGGCATAAGTCCTTCAGCTTTGCATTGGAGACACAAGAGGTCTGAAAGTTTTGGTCAAATGGCCTCCCAGTGCCAATAGTCTCTATTCTAATAACCAAGAAAGCAAAAGCAAGCTCCAGGGAACAGGACATCCCGACTATTCAGAAATGGGCCCATGGCAGTCGGACAGCTAAACTATACCAACCTGGGGCCCTGCCAATTTTTCTTCCACTGCCTTTTAGTTTAGCCCTTAAACAGGAGTTCATGAGACTGCGATTTGGTCTAATTCTGCTAAAAATGAACTGGTATGGCCGGACAAACCTTGATGAGCATTACAGATGTTGCCATTTCCGTGGAACGCAGAATTATAATTAACCCATATCCTTTGCATTTGTGAAAATCTGCCCACCTGAGGATAATTTGGCTTGTGGTGCAGCTGTTAAAGCATGCCTGAAAAGCGAGTACTCACATTTGGCAGATCAATTCCTGAAAGTCCTGAGAGCAGTTTTGGTATCACCAGCATATGTACCTGACACTACACCCTAATAGACCGCTAAAGACATCACATTTTTTCAATGCTTAACTTCTCTGGTGAACCCATTGCCCTTTACCCTTCTTTATCTTAGCGTCATTGAAAGACTACTTACTTGAGATAAAACTTGCCCCCCCTGTTTCCATGACGCCACCTAGCACTGGCATTCTCATATGGGCATTGCTAATAGGTACCACGCATGGATAAGCCCCTTTATGAGCCCTAGGTTCTTTCCGTCTCTATTTTTTGTTTCATAGGAAGACTATTTGTGATAGCATATGCACTCCTTTATTCTATAACATCATGTAGCAATTGTATTTCAACCAGGGCTCTGCTAAAAGCTACTGCCAATGATAAGCTATCCTCTTGACTAGAAATTCAGCCAGGTTTTTACTTCGCAATTGACCTTCATTCCGGGCTGATAAGCAGTACTGTGGGTGGTTACGGGCCAGCCCTGTACCTCATCCAGGGGAAATATTACACTTTAAACTTCTCACGCACCATAGTATCGGCACCTTATACTCATGTATTTTACTACGACACAGTGAGCTTTTTAACTATACTCTCTAAATTTTAGAGATGTTTTGTTTGCTCAAGTTTTTATGACCCTCAGGCCTTTGTAAGCACTGTTATATTGTTGTTATGTTAAAAAATGCACCTATGCCTCTTATTTGTAATAATATTAAACAATAACACAATAAAGAATGTATTTACTTATGGATTGTGAGGACCAGGATTAGGAAGAACATTGCTAGGCAAACCAGAATGAGAGAGAGGAAGACCAGGAGAACAGGACCTGCAGAATAAAGAGGAGCTGGTCAGGAAACCAGGGCCAACAGGACAAGAGCTAAGAGGACCAGGGCAATGAGAACCATTGGGACACAACCAAAGGGAAAGAAAAGCTCAATTAATAGTCTCAGAGTGTTAAGACCAGCTGTACCAGGACAAGCAGGACCCAGGATGAAAAGTAAAAGGAGAACCAGGACAAGAAAGGCCAGGATGCCAGGAGCCATGATGACTAAGCTGGCTATCTAAGATGGCTGAAAACAAGTTGACCTGAACAAGAAGGATTGGAATAAAGCAGAAAAGTTAATCCAAGATAACAATGAGTAGGAGGACCAGGAACAAGCGGATCCTGACATTTTGGAGGAGGGCCTGGAGAACTAGTCCAGTCTGGAGTAGGTGGACCAGGCCATTAGGACCAGGGACCAGATGGGGAGGATTAGGTGGACTAGAAGAATCAGGAACAGGGATATGAGGGCCAGGGTGGTCAGAACAAAGTGACCAGGAGTTGCAGTTACAAGTGGAGCAGGAGCAATAGGAACTGGAGTATTAGAACCAGGTTGGTTAGGATCAGGAGAACCAGGACAACTAAAGCCAAGAGGAGCAATGGGACTGGACCAGGACAAAAATGACCAGGCCCAGCTACAGTAAACCTAATAAGGAGGACCAGGATCATAGGAGTCAGTACTAGGTGGACCGCAAAGACTAGGGCAAGCAGAATCAGAATGATCCAAACTGGAAGATTAGAAGTGCCAGCATTAGGAGAACCAGGACAATGGAGCTAGTTGGGTAAGGACCCAGCAGACCACCACAATCAGAAAGTGGATCAGTAGTACTGGGATCAGGAGGCCCAGGAACGGCTAATATAAGGATAAGCCAAGAGCAGTCCCAGGAGGAACAGAGTCAGGAAAGACTTAAACCAGGAACCCCAGATACAGGAAATCAGTACCAGGGCAACTAGAACTAGTTAGACCTGGGCTATGATGAGGATCAGGAGAACCAAAACACAACTGAAAGATGCTTTCCTCCTGATCTTACCCTCTATTGATTTAATGTAGGAAATTCAGAGGGTGCACAGAGGCCCATTCAAACTAAAACCGGGGTGGAAGAGCCCCGTAAAACTTTTGTCAACCTTTCGTCATATTAAATTTTGGCCTCAGGTCTGATATCTCACAATATACAGAAAATAGAGTGGGAATTAGCCAAATGCATGGAGAAATTGAGGAAAGCAGGGGCAATTGTTCAGCTGAGATCCCCAGCGTTTCTAATTGTAATGTGGGGGAATAAGATACATAATTTTTTTGAAGTGGAAGTGGTGGATGACTTTTTTGCACAAATTTAGGGAGAGTGGGGAAACAAGGAGTAGTTAGACACCCAGAGGAGGAGCTCATATAGGTATTTTTGAGAAACCAAAAAGAAGATATGGGAGGGTTTCCACAGGTGGGGCGCACAAGGTGGTGGTAGCCTGTGGGAAAAAACAAATTAATATAAAAAAAAATTAAGAGAATTACAGGGACCGTCTGGTTGGAGTCGGCTTAGACAACAGGACCCAGAAACATGGCAAGAAGGGATGATCAGCAGGAGGCTCAACTGATCTCTATCCTATATCGGAATGTTAATGGGTTACGGGTTTCAAGGAGACAGTATTGCAATAACTGAGGGAGTTAAAGGCACATATTATAATGTTACAGGAAACTCACCTGTTAAGGTGTGAATGTAGAGACCTTATGTCGAGGAATAGCTGGGTGAAGGAAATAATAGTCACGGATCAATAACACTGTATGAAGTGAAAAAACATGTTAATTTGATCAAATTCGGGGGTAGAACTTGTAAAGTATAAATCAGATGGGGGGAAGATGCCAATCCTGTTTGTTGTGCAGTGGATACCGGGCCAGGGAAGGACTCATTTTTCCAGACTCTCCAGTCTCCCATCACGCTACTTGCGCGCTCTGAGGCGCTTTTAACAATGTCGCAATCCCGCGGCTGTTGGGGAAGACGTCGATCCTGTTTGTTGTGCAGCAGAGACCAGGCCAGTGGAAGGACTCATTTTCCCAGACTCCATGGTCTCCCATTTACCTGAGGGCAAAGAGGTGCTTTTAATCAACGCCGCAGTCCCACAGCTGTGGGGGAAGACGCTGATCCTGTTTGTTGGATTCAAGCAAGCCGGGCCGAAGAGGCTGAAATGCCAGAAACCGGTCCCCGGTAGCTTGTCTCCTTTCTGGTGAAGAATTGGCTTGGTAGTTTGGTCTGCCCTGTTCCCATGATGCACTGGGCCAGGGACAGACTAATTTGCATATAGCCAGGTTCTGAGCTGGGATGGGGCAGTGAGATAAATAACGGTGATGGATCAAGCCCTGATCTTTGGACTGGGTAAGAGTGGTCTGCTTAATTCAGACACTCTGTTCATCACCACCCCCTTTTCTGTATCGTTTTTGGCCACTATAGGTGTGGCAGGGTATACTCAGACATGAGTCCCTTTCTCACTGCTCCATCAGGATTCAAGCAAGCCGGGCCGAAGAGGCTGAAATGCCAGAAACCGGTCCCCGGTAGCTTGTCTCCTTTCTGGTGAAGAATTGGCTTGGTAGTTTGGTCTGCCCTGTTCCCATGATGCACTGGGCCAGGGACAGACTAATTTGCATATAGCCAGGTTCTGAGCTGGGATGGGGCAGTGAGATAAATAACGGTGATGGATCAAGCCCTGATCTTTGGACTGGGTAAGAGTGGTCTGCTTAATTCAGACACTCTGTTCATCACCACCCCCTTTTCTGTATCCTGTTTGTTGTGCAGCGGAGACCGGGCCGGGGGAAGGACTCGTTTTCCCAGACTCCCCGGTCTTCTATCATACTTGGTAACAGGCTGTGGACAATAACTGTTTGGCTTTCAGGCTACCGTTCCTTTATGAAAAAACAACGCCTAATGCCCACTTTGGTCTGCCAGAAGAGGTTTGAGAAGCAGCTACACTGAAGGACTGAATTATCGTGGGATGGTCCTCAAGGGCCCAAGTCTCCTGGCAACATACTATGTCATACTGTTTGATTAGCGATTGGCTTTATCCAGTCACTGTTAGTTTTGTCCATGTGCCTGCAATGTTAAACGACAAGAAACTGAGGCGGTCTAATTCAGTGGTATCTTCCAAATTGGGAGAATCGATGTGGGCTTCTCCCACATAAGATCAGGGTTGGTACTAGGTGGCAGGAGTGAAATTGCCATAGGCTCAACCTGTCACTCTACACCTGACATACCTGTGAGAGCCGAAAAATGTTTCTCATGGGTAAGTGAACTGGAGGAATGTAGCCTGGGCCAGGATGCTTGTGGGCTGATGATCTTAATGAGGCAAATCAGTAAAATAAACCCAGTGGCAATGCAAAAATCAAACCTAACTATTTTGTGGGATGGTTCAGTCTATGTAGTAGTTGGAATACCAAGCAAGGATTTTTAAAGTTTATCATGACACAATCGCTCCCCTGTAGGTCTTGCCTCCCACCCTCCTGACCACAATAATTTCATTGCAAGGTTGGTTGGCAAGCCTAAATTTGATTCCCACCAATAAGTGACTTCATTTTCTGAACTTAGGCAGTCCTCATACTCTCCAATGGGCTCAGGGGGAAAATCCTTCAAGTATAATGACGTACAGTGTGCAATCAGGTGGGAGTTGTGTACGATCCTCGCACTTCTTGGTCACAACCATTCTACCCTTCAAATTGGATCTCTCATGGGAGGATGAGGATTTGGCTGTTTCCATCAGTGTATGAGGCAGTGAATATGTAACCACAGTGGGAGCAGTTTGGGTGCTTGACTGACCCATATTAAAGGCTCTAATGGCTCTGAAGAAGGCTGACCGCTCGTGTGTGAGGTTGGGTCTAACTGGGGCGAAGCAGGAGACTGATGTGACTGATTTATATCTTGAAAAGCTTTTAGAAACTCTGACAAAAGGTCCATAATCAATTGCACCTAGTCCCCTGATACCTTAATCTGAGAAAAACGTCTCATTGGAAATCCATCATAGAAGTATCCAGAATATCAAAGTAAGAGTTACAAACATCCGGAAGCATGGCCCTGATGTCTGCATTGGAAGTAATGTTGTTACTAAGAAATGAAACTTTGGACTTTGTGTGCAGCTTTTTCGCACCTATGGAGTCTTTATGGGTTGTTTCGTTAAGTCTTTTCCTCTCAGCCGGTACGGGCTTTTGGCCCTGTGGAGGAGAGTTAACTATGTTAGTGATAAAATAATTTATAATAGGCTCATGGACGATTCAAGGGTTTGTGACAACAGCAGGCCCTATTGATCTTTCAGGATGAAAATGTAGATCTGCCTCCAAGTTGACGCCGGTATGCTTGGATACAAATACTACCTGTGGAGTGTCACAAGGCCATGTGCGGTCATTAATTTCAATTTGTTTTTGGATGTGTCAATGCAGCTTTCCACTATCTCCAGTTCTGTTGAAATTGCACCAATGGCTGAAGTAAGGTATGGGGTAATTGGTAGTGTGCTACATGACCTCTTGTCTCCAGATTTTCAGCTGGTAGAGGGATTATTGTCCCAATTGTAGGTTGTGGATAGGCAATGAATAGAAAAAAGGAGGCCAACTTTAATTTTCAACTGACATTGGGGCCAGAGACATCAAAAGACCCAGAGGTAAGGACTCTTTGAAAGTGCCAGCAGTCATGAACTGAGGCCTCTCCTTCTGTCAGTGTGAATGCTGGGTGACGAAGTCCCACCCCAGTGAGGGCTTCACATTTGCACTGATACAGGTGATGCAGGAACGGGCAAGGACACTTCCAAAGTTAGTATCAGTTGGTCATTATCATCACTGGTGGCGGCTCTCTGTAACTCGAGTCTCCTGACAGAAGCTCTTAAACATCTGATTGACTCTATATTTTCCTTACAACTGAAACCAAGTGCAATATGCGACTGCCCAAGTTAACATTAGCACATCAGCATTTTTTTAAATCATGAGATTACGGGAGAAGAGATTTTGAGCACTGATAAGAAATGTATGAAGTGTTTATAGCCCTGGCAAAAGAGGTGGCCCAGGTATGGGCCAGAATGTATAATTCCATTCCTTTAAGTAGTTCACCCATAGCTGAGTAAAGGAATGAGGCAACAATCTCCCTAATTCTGAAGCCTACCAAAAGACCGAAAGAGTGCCCATCTTACTGTCCCACCTCTCTGCTGAACTACGATTCTAAGATCTTTGCCAGTATTCTGGTCACACCTTTAAGCAGGATAGTACAGGAATTAACGCACTCCCTGAGAGGCTCCATAGATTTATCAGTGGAGTCATAAACGTTGTTGGCTATTATAACTCTTGACGTGACAAAGGCATTTATCAGAGTGACCTGGGATAACCTTATGACAGTTCTGAAACTTGTTTGAGTAGAGGAGGACCTGTTTCTGAAGGTGAATTGAAAATTATAAAGCTCTCCGACGACCTGGGTGATAGTGAATGATAGCCTGTCCTCACCAGTAGTTAAAATGGAAAGAGAGACCAGACAGGGGTATCCCTTTTCCCTGCTTCTTTTTGATCACTACATAGAACTTTCGGCCTAAAGTTTGAGAACGAACAGGCAGATTAAGCCCTTTGTTGTTGGTGAGTTCTCCAAAACAAATAGCACTATACGCCGACAAACCAATTGAATACACTTCAGAGGTAGAGAGTGCAGTATCTCAAGTAAAAGGGGAAGTGAGGCAGTTTGGGGAACTTTCTGGGTATAAGGTGAATGAAGCCAAATCAAAAATAATGACCTAGAAATCTGTTTGGGAGGGAGCGGAACACAAAGAAGGAATAAGGTGTCTGGCAGTAAGGATCGTACAGTATCTTGAAGACATCATGAGGGTCAATTTGAAGACAGTTAGTAATGAGGTAGATTGTTTACTGAACAAATGGATGAATCAGCCTCTTAGTATATGCAGTGTCCATTCTACTAAAATTCACCTTTCTATTCTATAACATCCAGCTGAGTTTTAACACGAAGTAGCTGGGGAAGATTCAAGGGAAGATCACTTAGTTCATCTGGGCATGTAAAGCCATATGTCTGTCAACATCAAAACTAAGACTGAGGCTTGGAATGGGGTGCCTTCAGCTGAGGGTACAGAAGGACCTAGCATTGAAGGAGGAAGAGCAGGAGCAGGACATCCCTTGTGTAAATGGTTTTTATTCATGCAACTAACACTGCCAACCTCTAGAAACCCCACCTCCTCAGCCTACATATAGAACTGGTAAGTATCTGTTGAGACATTAGAGCATGCAAAGTGAAAAAGAAGTCAAGACTGTTTCATACTGATTTCTGATAGTAGAATACATGGTCTGATGCTGGTAAAGTATTCTGAGGGTGGATCAGATGGGACAGGTGCTAACACTTGGCAGAGGAGTTTAAATGTGGATGGGTGAAAATGAGTGTGGTATATGAAGGATAGCAAAAAGGGTTTAAAAACTCAGGTGGCTGAAGTCTGAAGAAAATGGTAAATAGGGGTCAACGCGATGTGGCAATCAGAAAAGGTAAGCTGATCATCAGAAGGTTCTTATGAGCAGAAGTCGGGGGGATGGTGTATCCAGACACATTTTATCAGATGTCCCAAAGGGGGACCCTGTGTGACCCCCCAGATCTTTGTGCTGACATTCCATGTGTGTTTTTGTTAAATAGACGTTTTATGCAAGGCAATGCAAGGCAGCAAGACAACTTGCTGCACTGTGTTGCATGACAGGGAGAGAGCAGAAATGCACCATATCTACTAAGACTGTATGTCTGCTCTCTCCGTGTGCTGACGCACTGTGTGTTTACCTGGCACCAACACAGATACCTTTGCACCATGGTGCAAGAGTGCCTGCATTATGAGTAGGATTGTTTTTGTGCAGGAAGGGGAAACGTTGAGGAATTTTCAGCATGCATAGAAAGAGGAAGTAACGAGGAGCAATACAGATATTTCTCCTGTCAAGTCTAACTTGGTAAGGCATACCATTTTGACACAATCCCACGTTTACTCACCTTAGTAAATCTGGGATTGCATCAGAATTCATGGGTGGATGAATGGGAACACCCATGCCCCACCCATGTAACACATTCTCAACACATGGTAATGCAAGGTAGCAATTTGCCCTGTGTTGTATTACTCTGAATTTACTAAGCGACCCAAAGTTTCACAAGGTGGCTGTGCATAGCTTAGTAAATTTCATGTAAGAGATTGTGTTGCCTTGCATTGGCCTGCTTGATGCAAGGGCAAGTCAATCCCTTTGTAAATCTACCCCTAAGTGCATAGTAGTAAGACTCTTTGTGTGATGAAAGTCTAATGCATGGACCAGTTGAGTGCATTTTGCATAGCGTGATAGAAAGTAGATACAGTTTCCGTATACAGTGGAAGTTTATTGACTGCACCTCTGTGGATAGTTGGTGGAGACCAATAACTAAAGTGAGGGAGAATGGAGAAAAGCCTACCCACAATTTCTAAGAGGGCCTTTGTAGCAAAGGACTGCTGATTAGTTCTTCTTGATTGATGCCTTGACAAGCCCCTATCTGTGATGGGCATTTAAAGATGGGATCTGTGCAGCCTGTAACAAGGTCAGTGGAGGACCACATTGCCCATATTAATTTCTTTGTAGGCACGTCCGTGCTATTTTTGGAGGTGCCTGGCTCCAGTCTATCTGGGTGCCATTTTAGCAGGGGCCCTGTTTGCTTTTTCATTGGTTCATGTGTTTTCTTTCTCCATTATTTGATCTGCCTTAAGTCTACAATACCAGTATTTCATGGGTTGCGTCGAGAGTTATAGCAGTGCTGCGTTTTTAGACACACTGCTTGACAACCCCCCATCTATGATGGGCTTGAGCGCATCAAGCACAGTGGGCGCACCAAACGTGTGACTAAGGCAAGTCCATCAGCGCTCATCTGCGCCTGGATCATACCCAGGTCCCATCCCCTGGTCGGTTGCATTCACAACCACCTGCTACACTCTCCTTGCTCCATGAAACTCATTCCAACACAAACGGGACTCTTAGCACAACATTTGTGAATGTAAAACTTCAGGGGGGCTGATCTGGGACTGTATCTGATCTGTGCTCCATCGTGGTCAGCCTGAACGTTTGACTTTGAGCTGGTCCAGTCTGGCCAGATAGCTGAGCTTGGAGGTTTATGCTTTTACATGCTATTTTAGAGTTTAATCTTTAACAATTATTCATTCTGGCTCTACTGATTGGATGTTTGTCATTTTGGTCTTGCTTTATTTATTACATTTTGCTCTATTTTCCTAACCTGGTTGTGGTGTTTTCTCTGTTCTACTGTTTGCACAAATAAATTACACATTGCCTCTAAGTTAAACCAGACAGTGCCAAGCTATTGGGGTGGGGGGTTGAGCACAGGCACATTTGGGGTTTGTTTCTGCTTCACCCTGACAAGGATTGTGATTGCTGCTTGACCAGGGCTTATACCTCAGTCAACCAGCAACCCAATTTCTCACAATTTGCTCAACAAAAAAACAGACATGTGTCTAATAACATCTGGAAGCTGCTTTTTGACTGCGGGTTTTTTGATTCGCCAGCAGAGAGGTGAGACAAATGTTTTTCCTCATTTTCTCATTTTGCAGTTGGACCACCCACACCTTTGTGTCATACTTGCACTATTTTGCTTGTGACTGTAGGAGCGCCATATTTCTTCAGCATCCATCCACTAGCCGGGACGGAATTACAAACAACTGGGAGGTGAGATATGTTTTTAAACTTCTCACCTGTTATTGAGACCAATATACTTATTTATCCCAAACTGATACCGTTTTGCTGTCACCCTAGGAGCGCATCATTTCTTTTCGCTTGCCAGAAGGTAGGATACTCCCGTCCATTATAATTTCACTAACACCTATGCATGAATCATAGAGGAGAAGGGCTAATACCCCACATTTGGCATCATATCATCAGGGCACTTTCACCATCCCATCTAGTTGAATGCCTAATGTATAATTGGGCGATTTCTCTGTGCCGTGATTTTGTATGATCACATTAATTATGTTTGCACCACAGATTCAGATTGCTCTTTTTTCTCTCTCTTTCTCTTTACTGTTCCTGTTACTTCTTTGAGCTCTGTACCACACACGACTGTCATTGAAAAGTAATTTAACCATGGTCACCCTATCAGACCCGCAGTACTGTGGATTGTTTAAGACCTTAGTGTGACGACTAATAGATGCATTTCATTGCACTAAACTAAGAAATGCCATCTCTCACACAGATTAATGTGGGTGCACAGAGATTATGCATGCACCTTTGTAACCCTTGGTTCCAACATGTTTTGATGGAAAAAGTGTTGGCCAACTTATCATTGTGTATAGCGTCATGTCATGATTGCATAATACATTATGTAGTATTGGGTATCTTTTAAGCCCTGAAGAAGTCCTGGAGTACTTCCCCTGACAAAACACGTGTTGGCTGGGCAACTGTTCGAATTAAAGGAAGAACTATATTTTTACGATTGCACTGTTTTAAGTGTTTTGCATAATGTGTGTACTCTCGATTTTGTGAAAGCTATAAACCATTTTGCAATTAGCACCACAATTTTGACATGTGCACAGGACCACAAAAAGGATTCAGACGACTCTTCACCAAGCAACCCTTTCTAGTGGATTCTTTTTTTTTATTTTAGCAGCAATTTTTCAATCACTATTCTTCTACTGACACTATTCCTTGGCCGTCTCTTATTGATAAGATATCTGTTGAACATTTTTTTAAGACATGAAACCTTTATGTTTATTCAATGGGTTATATGGAGTGGAGACACGTGTATGGTAATGCCACGTAAACCCTACAGAAATCTGGCAGGATCCTCTGGCATATGGTGTTCTTGAGTCATTCCATCTTTTATTATGACTTTATGAGCAAGATGGCTGAAACAGGCAGCCTTCATGATAATCTGAATTTCAATGTGCCAATTCCATACTCAAAATGATTCTATTCTTGACATTGTTTAACATGGTAACCGACCAAGATGTAAACGTTCTGACTGCGAAATGTGTATGGGTCTCTTGCCTTTGCTCCGGTTAGAATCTTTCTGCTGTGTAGTTGCGGCAGGAGATAAGCTATCATGCATGGCAATACATCTACTGTCAATTAGATTCTTGGCATAACCTATATACCCTATATATTTTTTTAGTTTGGTTACCATAGAATCTTACATGCATCTGGTGTCCACCTGAGAAGACAAGTTGTGTCAATTTCAATGTACTTTTTTTGTATACCCCACAACCATCTTACATCCAGCCCTGTACATCTGAGGCACAGATTTCCTGACAATTCACATACAGTGTAATTGCTCATCTAATGCACAGTTCCTAATGTATTTGTATAGCTATTTGTCTGTGGTGCTTACTTCTATTCAGTTACCTTTATGAAGAGTCCTGACACAGCATGCAATCACAAATGAAGGCCACACATTTGAAGTGAAACTGTTCAATACATCAAGGCCTTCGGTGGGGGCCATGAGAGAAGTGATACCACTTTTAAATGCATCCCATGAGCGCAGGCAGACCGTCAGCCAATCAGAGCCTGCGCTGCTGCCTTGAGGGCAGATCTGAGGCTGAAAAACTCGACCTTGTATAATGAAACTTCTGTGCCTCCTCTCAACGAGTGTCAATACTGGGTCACACATTCTCACAACTATCCTTCAAAATACTTTTTTAGTTGAAAGTGAGAAAGTAATGTAGAATGGTTGCGCTCACCTTAAATGTTTTGCGAATTTCAACTATAAAAATGATTTTTTTTGTTCATTTGGAAATACAACCCGAAAAGCACACGAGTCTCATTTTTTTGCAAATATAAAACATGAGCATCATGTTCCAAGAAAGAAGGCGTCCTTTGATTGATTGCCACTGAGGCATTCATTGTGTGTGGGCTGCAGCAGGTGTTCATATTGGATTATGATTTAGTACAGCATCACCTTGAACTTGGCTTGAAGATGTTTATGTAAATGGCGTTCTTCTGCTCAAAGCAGAAAAATGAAAGCGTGAAAATGAACTTCTTGGCGTCTTCTTTGAAGACCCATACTTCATATTTGTCTACCATGGCTGGAGCCATACAAATGCATGTCCTCAGGATGGAATTAATCGTTGTTTGATTAGACCCTTTGTCAGGAGCCACTTGTGTCAGGGAGGCATTTAAACAAGGGCGTTTTTCAGAAAAGGTCTTGACTTTAATTAGTGTCTCTTCTGAGAATTAACGAAATGCAGATGCCATTGAGTGTTACAGCACTGTCACTTCGCTGGCTGGCAAATAAGGTGTTTTCTCTTTTGATTTGATTCCACTCCGATTTCTTAATCTTAAATCTTGACGAATATACCTGAAAGCATGCGATTCATCCGACTCACAAAGCTGAAAAAATGTATTATTAAGAGTTTTCTTTTTGTTATCATTGTAATTGTAAAACTGTTGCGGTATATTATGTGGTATGGAACAAATGAGGTACATATCCAGATTAAATTACTTCGTTCCACCCCTTCACCCTCTTTAGGCATGCATTATTGCCCTTTACTGAGGGTATTACCAGCAGTGTATGGCCCATTACGCAATTATGCAAAAAAAAAAAAAAAATAATAGGTGTCTCGCACTCCTCTACTACTGACTTATGATCTTGTAGGTGGGACAATTTTTAGTTAGAGGAACCCGTCAGAGAATCTCTCATCTGCAGGTGGTTTATACAGAGCCCCGCCTCATATCCCACACACAATAATTGGTATTCTGCGCTCTGTGTTTATTTATTTGTTTTAAAAGTTTTATAAAGCGCAAACATAACCCAGCAGGGTATCAGAGCGCTGTACAACGCAGTCGGCTGATTAAGCTGGTACAGAAAACCATAATAGATAAGTACGTGTATACAGCAGATGCTGTATTGCAGACAAAAATATGCATATAAGCAGTTCACCCCAGTTGCACATAGTTTAGTAAATAAGGGAGGGGAAGGTTGGAAAGCTATTTCAGATAGTTGTTTATGGTTACAGGACTATTGTCACATTTAGCTGTTAAGGAACAAACCTTTGACTGCTTTTTGAATGTGGAGGTCAAGGGTTCCGTTCTGATATTTGGCAGGAGAGCATTCCATATTCTCGGAGTAAAACTGGAGAAGACGCAGTTGTAGGTTATTTTCCTTTTAAACTTTGATGGTTTCAGAAATAGCGTGTTTGAACTTTTAGAGCGCAAACATAACCCAGCAGGGTATCAGAGCGCTGTACTACGAAGTCAGCTGGTTAAGCTGGTACAGTAAAACATAATAGATTAGTACAGATATACAGCAGATGCGTATTGCAGACAAAAATATGCATATACGCAGTTCACCCCAGATGCACATAGTTTAGTAAATAATGGAGGGGAAGATTGGAAAGCCACTTCAGATAGTTTTTAAAGGTTACACAGAAATCAGAACGAAACCCTTGACCTCCACATTCAATAAAGCAGTCAAAGGTTTGTTCCTGAACAGCTACATGTGCGCATGGAGCGCCCCCGGCTCCCACGCCTCCCACGGCCTCCCATGGTTCCGGTTTCGGTTTGTCGTTCATCGTTGGACCCGAGAGCCACATTAAGCGTTAGAGCTGCATTGGAGTCCCCGGTCGCCTGCTTGCCTGCTGCTTGCCTGCCTGCCACCTACTGCTTATTGCCTGCTATGCTGCTGTGCAGGTTGAACGGCGGATCCCTGGGGGGGCTGAAACCGTTTCTACAAAGAAAGTGAAGCTGTTCCTCTGGGCTATAAGTCATCTGCCCACTGATACTTGGCGGTGAGTCAGAAAGGGATCAAGGAGGTAGTGGGATCAGGGATCCCGCTGTTGCGGAACTAGGGTCCTCACACACCCAGCAAGCTAGGTGTCATGCTTTATCATATGGACCTGCTCCTCGTTGAGCCGGCGCTGCAATGCTCAACGGGCAACCGCAAAGTGGCTCTTTGTCGGAGATCTTTTGTTCCTTAGCCATATGATGAAGTGGGGGTGTGTGGCCCGTGTGTGTGTAGATAGTGAGTGGTGCTGTGGGAGTGATTTAAAAAAGGTTGGATATTCCAAGGAGATACGGTTTATTCTGGTTGGTAATCTACCTTACTAAAAAGAAATATATAAAGTAGAGTGGCTCCCGCCCCTTCGGGGGATATTCATTCAATATTGTGCTCTTCTCTCTGGGTCAACATGTTTCTTGCCCTATTGGTCAATTAGTACCGTGGCAATTCTTCAGGACCTATATATGTGTAATCAGTGAGTGGGGGGTTTTGTGTTGAATATCTATACTAAACGGTGCTGTTGTTTAGGGGCTACCATTCAGAAGCGACTACCTATCTAAGTTGGTGTAGTCAGAAAAGAAGGACCTCCCGCTTAGATGTGAGGTGCTTCAACGTGGGCAGGAGGTTCGCGGGGCGCCTCAGTAGTAGGAGCCTTGACTCTAGTGGAGTCCGCGTAGGTCATCTGCCCTTCATCTCCCGACCCACGGCCGCGGGGCTGAAACCGTAGCAGGTAGTAGGTAGCAGGGAGTAGGTTGCGCAGCAGTCTTGGGTTGTGGTGACGGGGGAAGATGAAGTGTGCAGGTGTGGAGCCATGAGGTGCTGCAAAGAGGGGAAACGAGCCAGGCGGCCACCACACCTGACGCCCTGAAGTCCTGCGACCGAGCAGGTGAGAAGCGGGTATGCCAGGCAGGCCATTTATGCCCTTGATGTGTCCTTTAAGTTGGAATCCCACCCCGCCTGCCCTGAACTTGTTCCTCTGTGACTTTGTGTCTCAAAGCAGCTTCAAAGCTGTGCCAATTTGAGTGTGTGGGTAAGAAATGGGAGTCCCTCATCATTTGAGTAATTGAGCAACCTGTGCATGAACTTATGAAACTCAGGACTAGAGGCCTAGAAGAGGATTGGAGTGCACGGAGGAGTGTGTTCTTGTGCGTGTGCCTGTACCAGTGCTTGTACCAGTGCCACTGCACTTGTACCTGTGCTTGTACCTGTGCCAGTCACCCACGACAGCAATTGCTCCGGGTCCTATGCCCCGGGTTTGTGGCATAGAAGGTATATTTTCCAGGACCTTTCAGTAAAGATTGGTGGCGGCCATTAAAGGACTGAACAGTTAAAGTCAACTGAGAGCCAGAGAGCATTGAATTCTTCAACTCCATTCCTTCATGCAGCCCCATTCCTTAAAGCAGCCTAGTAAGCAGTAAGATAATTTAAATATTTTGTAATGCCATCTAGGTGTTTGTGCTCAAGCGTAAAAGCGAAAACAGCAGCAGGCTCATAAAGTTGTTATCCGAGCCAGAAAATTCCCCTTAAGCTTCAGAAAACCATTTGGCGCAGGAGAAATAGAGATCACTCTTCTCATCTGAAAACGTACCCATTAGTGATGTCAATGTTTACAAAAGGCGTAAGGAGTTTCAATCGTGGGGAGGGGCTAAAGGAGGAAAAAAAGGAGGCCCAGGAAGATGAGGTGATGGACACTCATGTAACATCAGGGAACAAGTAGGGCAATCAGTCCACTAATTTAGAAGTTAAGGCAGCTCTTTGCCCTGCTGTAATCATTTAACTGAACAATAATGGCGAAAAACCTATACAGCCACCAGGTGAAATTGCTGCTTTACAAATAGGAGGGGTGGGTAGCACAACGGAAATGGAAATGGATCTGTCAGTGGGCAAAGTAGAAGGCCCCTCGAATAAGAATCTGACAAGAAAGGGACTAACCCCATTATCTCCATTGGCAGGATTGGTATCCCTCTTTGACAATTCTCAAGTCTATTCAAGAAGTATGAATACATTTGAGCCTGGTTTCTTGCCGACCAAATTGAGTGAACTGTCATTAAAAGTGCCAAGGCGTATAGTACGTAGCTTTAGCTCTGGGCAGATGAAAATGGAAGATTACACTCTACCGGATATTGGTAAGCAAATGGAAGATGAATGGAAGGGAATCAAGAACTAATGGCACAGCTGAAAAAGACAGGCACCTTGAAGATGGATCCAGAACTATCTCCAGTTTTAATAGCTGGTCAACCACATATGCGTGATCTGTATAGTAATACACCTACTAGTTCATCCCATGCTGCTGATTTATTAGAACTTTCTGTTGAAAGGATATCAGGAGTATCAATGGATAAGGGGGTAGAGAACATTATGAATTCATTTGAGAATGTGCGGATGGGGGGAACTTTGGAGATTTTTTACGCATTAGAGAGAATTCTCTCTGCAATTTTATCTTTACTAGAAAAAAGCACAATAAATACTGATCATATATTGGAAGTCCTCTCACCCATACTGATAGGGGTCCAAGAACTTAAAAAGATCAAGCAAGCCATAAAGAATTTGGAAGAGGTTCCTGAAGTACCCAGTAATTTATGTCAAATATGTTACAGGATGCCAAAAAGTGGTACTAAATTTGTGGACGGGGAAACAAAAGAAATAAATGTGGGATCTAAAAGTGCTCACTTAGAGGTAGTCCAATTGTAAGTTTACCCCCAGTTAAACTCTGTGAGAGTGCACAGTTTACCAGCAAAGGGGAAATATTAAATTTAAAAGTATTACCAGTAACTCCCCCATTACGAGTCTACTCTATTTAAAAAAAAAAGTAATTCAAATAACCCAAGCCTACAGTTAACTGAAGAATTAGCAAATACCTCACATAGCCGGCCCCATAGTCTCGAAATCTATAATGTACCTAGATTCGAGTTTTCTCAAAGTTAACACACGGTTGCCACCTCGACTGTTCATAGTAAACAAGTCTAATACCATCATGCGTAACAATTTTTCATCTTGAAAATGACTCTCAAAAAAGTGACGTGCCACAGGATAGTGCTTATCATGATGTCTTATGGCTCTAACATGTTCCAACACTCTTTTCTTAGCCATGTGAATAGTACTCCCAATATACATTTTATTTCATGGACACATGAGAGCATAAATACAATGTGTAGTGTTGCAATTCAGATGTTTTTGAATAATAAAGGTTCTCCTGGAATTGGGTATCTGGAATGAGCTGCAATCTGTGCTGTTACTGCACGCTTTGCAGTTTCTGCAGCAATAGAATCCCTTACATCCTGTCCCCTTAGTCTTTTCTACGTCAGATATCATGCTGTTACTCAAATCATCCCGTAGAGATTTGCATTTTTTTAAAGTTATTTGGGGGTTATCATTTAAATACTTAGCTAGTGTATCATCAGTTCTCAACACATGCCAGTGTCTCCTAAAGAATTTCCTGACATCCATTGCTTGTGCGGAGAATTGAGTGATGAACCTCACGTTTTCGCTGTCCTCCTTCACTTTTTGCTGATGTAGTAATTCTGTTCTAGTTTTGGTTTTTACTCTTTCCACTGCCTGTCGAATGATTTTATTGGTGTAGCCTCTATCTGCAAAACGTTCACACATAACTTCTTTTTCAGCTAAATAAGAGGCATCCGTGCTCCAGTTTCTTTTAGCCCGTAGTAACTCTCCATACGGTATACTATAGACCAACTGGGACGGATGAGCACTCTTAGCATTCAAGAGGCTATTGCCTGCAGTGTTTTTTCTGAACAATTTTGTTGATAATACTCCTTGTTCCACTTCTACTAGAACATCTAAAAACTCAACCTTTGAGCTATTGATGTTACCCTTAAATACTAGATTAAGTGAGTTCTTGTTTAAACTGGAGACAACGTTTTTAGCTGAATTGATGTCCCCCTTCCAAATGCAAAAAATATCATCAATGAATCGAAGCCACAGGACCACACAGCTGTCAAATTCTTCTATTGCGGTGGACACCTGCTCCTCCCACCAGCCTACGAATAAATTCGCATAGCTGGGGGCAAAGCAGGTGCCCATTGCGGTGCCCTCTGACTGTTTGTAGAGAGATTCATTGAAGAGAAAATAGTTGTTTGTTAAACAGAAGTGGATCATATCGATCAACATCTCTGAATAACAGAGTAGGGACAGAGACCGAGATTTCAAAAAATGTCGTATAGCCAGTATACCTTTGTCATGTTCTATGCAGGTATATAAACTCTGCACGTCCAAGGTTAGCAACGTATAATCATCCTCCCAGTGAATGCCGTCAATTATTGTCAAAAAATGTGTGGTGTCACGTAAGTATGCAGGCAACCCCACCACAAATGGTCTCAGGTAATGGTCAATGAATCTAGATGTATTTTCCAGGAGCGAACCAATAGAGGAGACTATTGGTCGCCCCGGGGGGTTCTCTGCGTCCTTATGTAGCTTAGGGAGAAGGTATAGGACAGGAGTCCTTGGATGGGTGCATTTGAGATAGTCAAACTCCTCCCATTCCAATAGTCCCTTCTCAAGCCAATCTACCAGTTTGTCTCCATATATTTTGTTGAAGTTGGCAATTTCTGTTTTACTTGCCGTACAATAACATGCAACATCACTCAGCTGACGTTGACCTTCCACTAAGTATTTAATTCTGTCCTGTATAACCACATTGCCCCCCCTATCCGATTGTCGGATAACAATGCTCGAGTCACTCTTCAAGTTCTCTAAAGCCATAGATTGTGTAATTGAAATATTTTTGTTCCATCTAGGTAAAGTTTTATATCTAATTTTCTTGAGGTCTTTCAAGACCCCTTTCTCAAAAATTTCAATTGCTTCACATTGTATATTCGGGGTAAATGTGGATTTAGGTTTTAAATTGCTACCAGGATTTACATCATGTTCAATTTCACAATCATCAAGATTGAGGATCACATCCTCGTGGTGGTCTGCCAACATATTCATCGATGTTATAGAATGTAACAATTCAGCATCATCAGTGTTTAAATTATTCAAAATCCTTTCAACTCCCATCGGAGAACTACTTTTTACCTTTGTTTCAAACCATTTTTACCACTACGCAATCCAACACTTTCCATACTGTTGCACTCAATGGAGAAGGATTAGTAAGTTTTAAACCTCCGCTTTCCACCTCTTTCCCTACTGACTGGAGTGGTAAATTTAAGTTGAAAGATTTTTAAATAGTTTAATGGTTTATTTTATAATAGAATGTTTTTTAAATAGATTTTATGTTTTATATATATATATATATATATATATATATATTACCTACTGGCGATAGCCAGTAGGTATATATAGTTAGGATTGTTTTCCATAGGGAAATCGCAACATTCTATTGGGAATAACTTTGGCGCCGGTTGAGGAATCTTCCTGAAAGTTTCCTTAACTTTGCCTCGCGGTGCTCCGCTCCTTCCCTGAAAGTTTGGGGGGGATTCGTCGAGCGGGGGCCGAGATAAAAGGGGGGTCCCAAAACATGTTTTCCCCATGTTAATTTCCATAGGGCGGTTGGACTCACTTTTAGCCCGAACAGCTGAATGGTTTTCCACCAAACTTGGCAAAATTGTAGGGACTGGTAGCCTGATGTGCCTTTGCTATGTCTCAAGATATGTGCTCCAGTGGTTTTTATGAAAATTAACTTTGAAAAAATATATATTGGGCTACATTGGGCTATATATATGTTAGAGCCCAAATGTAGCCCAATGTAGCCCAATCTAGCCCAATGTAGCCCAAAGATGGCCACCAGAGACAAAAAAAAACAAATGTAGCCCAAATATCAGCCAGATGTAGCCGAACTATAGCCCAATGACAAAATGTCCCAGAGTGTTCTAAAGAACAACTAGAGCGCTAACAGTCTTACTTATGACAAAAGTATGGCACACCTGAAGTCATCTTGATTGGAATAAAGTGTTAACACTTAAAACATTTAATTTGCAAAGGAACAAAATGAGGGGGTTCATTTTGCCATAGAAATTATTATTAGTGCTGAAGAAAGAAAAATTAGGGCACATTTTGAGTGACTTCTCAAATCCTCTTATATTTCATTAAAAAAATTCTGATATGCAGTCTCCCAAGATGGCCACCAGAGACAAAAGAGCCCAAATGTAGCCCAAATATCAGCCAGATGTAGCCCAACTATAGCCCAATGACAGAATGTCCCAGAGTGTTCTAAAGAACAACTAGAACGCTAACAGTCTTACTTATGACAAAAGTATGGCACACCTGAAGTCATCTTGATTGGAATAAAGTGGTAACACTTAATACATTTAATTTGAAAAGGAACAAAATGAGGGGTTTCATTTTGCCATAGAAATGTTATATATATATATATATATATATATATATATATTCACTGAAAAAACGATAGGTTACACACCAGTTATAGTTAGGAATTAGCATTTAAAAAACCTTTGAAATTCACTGAAAAAACCATAGGTTTCACACCAGTTATAGTTAGCTGGAAATTTTACTCGCATAAAACCATTGAAATTCCCACGTTATAGTTAGTTGGACTCACTATAACTTGCACGTCTGCAATGCACTGCTGATGACGTCACATATTACATCACTCATGCATATATTTAAATATTTAAACATTACTCGCTAATATATGTATTCACTAAGATACACTTAATAAGCCAGTTAACCAATCAATTTTTTTTTTAAAAAACCACTGAAAATACCATAGGTTTCAGGCCTTATATAGTTAGGAATCAGCATTTAAAAAACCTTTGATATTCACTGAAAAAACCATAGGTTTCAGGCCTTATATAGTTAGGAATTAGCATTTAAAAAAACCTTTGAAATTCACTGAAAAAACCATAGGTTTCAGGAGTTATATAGTTAGGAATTAGTTTTTAAAAAACCTTTGAAATTCACTCAAAAAACTATAAGTTTTAGTGGTGTTATAGTTAGCTGGACATTTTACTCATACGTAACCAATGAAATTGCTCCTATATAGTTAGTTGTACTAACCATATTTCGCGCACCCGCAATCCACTGCTGATGATGTCACATATTAGATCATTCATGACATGGTCAGTGACATCACTGAAGACATCTCAAATGACATCACTGATGACATCACTGATGACATCATCCAGTGGGTGCGTAGCGTAAGCGCGTCGGGTCATGTGACCTGAAAATAACACTTTTTATTGGTTCACAACACTTTTGGTTTCCAAATGATGAAAGCCCTGGTCATGTGACTTGAAAATAACACTTTTCATTGGTTCACAACACTTTTGGTTTCCAAATGATGAAAGCCGTGGTCATGTGACTTGAAAATAACACTTTTCATTGGTTCACAACACTTTTGGTTTCCAAATGATGAAAGCCCTGGTCATGTGACTTGAAAATAACACTTTTCATTGGTTGAGAACCCTTTTGTTTTCCAAATGATGAAAGCCCCCACCTTTTTTCCTCATTTTCACTTTGTTATTTGAGTGAGGAAGACCTGCCTTTTCCTTACAGAGATGGCTACAGTCATATCAGCAGCTGGAGCATCTGCCCCACCACCACCACCATCAAAAAGACCACCAGAAGATCACACTGGTGGTCAAGAAGAAGAGGAGGAGGATGATGAAGAGGAGGAACAGAAAAGGCATTTCCTGCCTGAAGATAATCAGCCCTACAAACCAAAAGAACACTTCGTATAGGAGTTCTACAAAATCCCAAGGGGTTTCAAAAAAGTCAACGCTGCGAAGGTGACTTGTTTGATTTGTGGTGCTGAGCTGTCCAGGGGGAACCCTAACAAAAAATATTCCTTCGGGAATCATACCATGATTCGGCACATGATGCGTTGGCACCCAATCAACTATTCTGCTGCAGAGGTAAGGGACCTCTGCAGTAAGCTACCCCCATCAACATCCAGACCCTCAACATCCAAAGAATCCAACTCCATCGGGTTCAGAGGCAACAGAGACGATGCCTATCATACAACCAAAATTTAACGATTTTAAAATCGTGAGCAAATATTGTGGAAAGACACTTTGCTATGGTGAGCAAAGTATAAAACTTATCATCTGTGCTGGGGATAACCATAAGTGCCGAAAAAACCCTAATTTTTTCATATTTTTTTTGCTCCAGTTGAGCCATTTACAATTCCCTGTTTTTGTTTCTCCCCATAGAAAATACAAAAAAAAATATAAAACTGTTCAGGAAAGCCAAAAAAAGTAAAAAAAAGTTCTAAAAAACAATAAAAAAATATAAAACAACAAAAAGAATAAAAAAAAACAGTTCTTTTTAGAACTACCTTTAATTTATAAAAATAAACCTATTTTTTTAAAGAATCTCTGTCAATCTTTTTTCTGCAGGGTACGCGTACCGGTACGTGCACCGAAGAAAAAAAAAGAAAGAAACAGTGAGCATGAGGGAAGAACACAGAGAGAGTAATGTTAAGAGAAAAAGAGCTAGAGGGAGCAACACAGAGGGATTGTTTATTACATAGTAAAAAACAGAGAAGGTGTAATAGGGTGTAAGTGAGAAAACGAAAATGAATAAGGGAGCGAAAGAAGGGAAGAGAGAAAAAGAAGACTAAAGTAGAGGTACTGGTAGAATGTGAGTGGGTGTTGAAAGTAAAAGGAAGGACAGTAAAGAATGGGGAATGAGGGGTAGTGACGGAACCGGAATAAATGAACAACGGTGAGGGAGGGTGAGAAAAGAGCAGTGAGTGTAAGTAAAGAGGGGTGAAAGAGAGTGGGTAAAAGTGAATAAGGGTAAGACATGGGGAGTGACAGAGAGAAAAGAGAGAGAGAGTAAAGGAAGGAGTGACTGAAAGAGTCTGAGTGAAACAGGAAAGAAAGGTAAGTATGGCAGTGTGGGTGACTTATAGGGAGTCAGTGGGTGTAGGTGGGGGTGTGGGTGTGTAACGTGTGTGTGTGGGTGTGAGTGTGTGGGGTGTTTGGGTGTGGGTGGAGGTGTGGGTGTGTGAGGTATGTGTGGGGGGTGTGTGGGTGTGGGGGGTATGTGTGTGGAGTGTGCGTGTGTGTGTGGGATGTGTGGGTGTGTGTGTGTGTGAGGAGTGTGTGTGCCTGTTTGTGTGTGTGTGAGGTGTGTGTGTGATGTGTGTGTGGGGTGTATGTCAGAGGTGTGTGTGTGTGTGTTGGGGGGGAGGTGTGTGTGTAGGAGTGAAGTAAATGATTAAGGGAAAGAGAATGAGTGAGGGAGCAAAGGAAGGGAACAGAGGGTAAGGGAAGTAAAGAATGGGGACTGAAAGAAGTTGAATGTGGGAGGGGAAATAGGGAAAGGGTAGTAAACATGGAGAATATGAATACGTGGGGGAAGCAGAGTAAAGAAACAGGAGTGAGGTAGGTTGAGAAAATAGTAGTGAGGTTACAGCAAAGGGTGATGACAAACTACATTTTTTTAGTCACACTTACCATATAATAAATGTAACTTTAATTACATTTTTTTACTACATTTTGTATCTGTGAAAGAGAGAAGAAAAAATAAGTTATAATTAGTAAAATATGTATTTTAAAATAAAAGATACAAATGAAGAGGTTAAAAATCATAACAGTGTATTTAGAAATAAAGTAAGATTTTGCCTGCTTGTTAGCGCCGCTCTTTGTGCCCCCACCCGCTTCCCGCTCCCCGCTTCCCGCCGCCTGCGTGCGGCCACGCCCCCTTACCTTCCGTGCCCTCCCCGCTCCCACCTCCCAGCTGCTCCGCCCTCCCTCCCACTTGGCCATAAATGGCGACCGTGCAGCTCAGGTGAGTGTGATCTGACCTCAGGACACCCCCGCGCCGCACGGCCACCAGCTGTAGCGTGTGCGTTCCCTCGCTACTGTCCTCAGCCTCGCTGAGCCCGCCCCGTCGACCCCGCCGTCATAATTTGCATGTGTTTACATTTTTTGTGCTGCCTGTTTAGCGTTTAGTTTAGTAATTTGCGTGTGTTTTTCTCCTCATTTTGTACTGCCTGTTAGTTCTGCATCTCTGTTCTGTGCCTTTATTTCTCCTTTTGCCTGCTTGTTAGCGCCGCTCTTTGTGCCCCCCACCCGCTTCCCGCTCCCCGCTTCCCGCCGCCTGTGTGAGGCCACGCCCCCTTACCTTCCGTGCCCTCCCCGCTCCCACCTCCCAGCTGCTCCGCCCTCCCTCCCACTTCGCCATAAATGGCGACCGTGCTTACGCGCAGCATTGACGCGCAGCGGGCGCGCCGATTGTGCGCCGAAGGCGCGCCAAAGGTAAGCCCGTCTGCGCCCGTCCGTGCCAGGACCGCGCCCAGCGCCAGGACCCCTGTCCCCCACCAACGGAAACCGACTCGACGGACCTACGATGCCACCGACCTCAACGCACTCAACACCGGCCGAACCCCGGGCTGCTACCGAGCCACACCGAGATGCACCCACGGACCCTTCAGCTGCCACTCCTGCAAGTTCACCTGCAACCGGATCCACGCTACACCAGCACCCACCAAGCCGAACTCCAGCAGCACCCACCTGTAGTGCATCCTGCTCAACACCCGCTCCGTCCACAGACACGCCGTTGAGCTCTGGAACCTGCTCGACACCACAGCCCCAGACGTCGCCTTCCTCACGGAAACCTGGATGAACGCCTCCTCAGTGCCCGACATCGCCATCGCCATCCCGGGCGGCTACAAGATCATCCGGAGTGACCGCGTCAACCAGACCGGAGGAGGCATCGCCATCATCCACAGGAACACCATCCGCATCACGACCGACACCGACGATACCCTCGCACCCACCGAACACCTGCACTTCCAGATCCACGTCAACCCCAAGACCACCCTCAGAGGCACTCTCATCTACAGACCCCCGGGACCACGCACACAATTCAGCGAAGACATCGCCGACTTCATCAGCCGGCACGCCCTCCCCTCCGCCGACTACATCCTCCTCGGGGACCTCAACTTCCACCTGGAGAACAACAGCGACCGCAACACCACCACCCTGCTGGACAACCTCTCCAACCTCGGACTCAAGCAACTGGTGACCACCCCCACCCACTATGCCGGACACACACTCGACCCAATCTTCTCCTCCAGCAAGGACATCGCCTTCAGCCACGCCACGGGACTCCACTGGACGGACCACAGCTGCGTCCACTTCAGCTTCAGAAGGACCACGCTCCACCATCACCAGCGTCAGGTTCCCCGCAGAAGCTGGAACAAGATCACCGCAGACCAGCTCGCTACCTCCCTGAGCAAGTTTCCTCCCACCAGCACAACGAACCCCAGCCAAGCGGCCACCAACCTCACGAAATGGATCAGCGACTGCGCAGACGACCTCGCCCCTCTGAAAACCCCACCGAGCAGACCCGGCAGCAAGAAAGCACCATGGTTTAACGACGAACTCAAGAGCTCCAAGAAGAACTGCAGAGCACTCGAGAAAACCTGGCGCAGAGACCGAACACCGGACAACATGACTGCCCTCAAGCTCGCCACCCGAAAACACCACCAACTGATCCACACCACCAAGAAAACCGCCTTCAAGGAACGACTAGACAGCAACGCACACAACAGCAAAGAACTCTTCAACATCGTGAAAGAGCTCTCCAACCCCAACGCCGGAAACAACGACATCACCCCTTCGCAAGACCTCTGCAACTTCCTCGCCTCCTACTTCCACAACAAGATCGCGGACATACACAACAGCTTCACCACTCAACCGACGCACGCCACGAGCGACCCCCCCCCCCCCACAACCACCCTCCGCACCTGGACCCCAATCAGCACCGAAGACACCGTCAACACAATGAACTCCATCCACTCCGGATCCCCGACAGACCCCTGCCCTCACCACGTCTTCAACAAGGCCGGCGCTGTCATCGCACCCCACCTGCAGGACATCATCAACACCTCCTTCAACACCCCTACCTTCCCGGAGAGCTGGAAGCACGCCAAACTCAGCGCCCTACTTAAGAAGCCATCATCCGACCCCACCGACCTCAAGAACTACCGCCCCATCTCGCTGCTTCCGTTTCCAGCAAAAGTCATCGAGAAGACCGTCAACAAGCAACTGGCAGCCTTCCTCGAGACGAACGGCTCGCTCGACCTCTCGCAGTCTGGCTTCCGGGCCAACCACAGCACCGAGACCGCCCTGATCGCAGCCACCGATGACATCCGAGCCCTGCTCGACAACGGAGAAACAGCGGCCCTCATCCTTCTGGACCTCTCCGCGGCCTTCGACACTGTCTGCCACCGTACCCTAGTACAGCGCCTCAGCAACGTCGGAATCCAGGAGAAGGCACTGGAGTGGATCATCTCCTTCCTCGCCGGAAGGACACAGAGAGTCCGCCTCCCCCCGTTCAGATCAGAGGCCACCGAAGTCATCTGCGGCGTTCCTCAAGGCTCCTCGCTCAGCCCAACACTCTTCAACGTCTACATGAGCCCCCTCGCAGCCATCGCACGCCAGCACAACCTCAACATCATCTCCTACGCCGACGACACCCAGCTGATCCTCTCCCTCACCAAAGACCCCGCCACCACCAGAGCCAACCTTCACGAAGGGATGACAGACGTTGCCAAGTGGATGAAGGACAGCCGCCTGAAACTGAACTCAGACAAGACGGAAGTCCTCATCCTGGGATCTGCACCCTCCGCCTGGGACGACTCCTGGTGGCCCCCCGCCCTGGGCAGCGCACCCAAACCCACAGACCACGCACGCAACCTGGGCTTCATCCTGGACTCATCCCTCTCCATGACCAGACAAGTCAACGCCGTCTCCTCGTCGTGCTTCAACATCCTGCGCATGCTACGTAAGATCTTCCGATGGATCCCCACCGAGACCAGAAAGACGGTCACCCAAGCCCTCGTCACCAGCCGTCTGGACTACGGCAACTCCCTCTACGCCGGAACCACCGCCAAACTCCAGAAGAGACTCCAGCGGATCCAGAACACCTCAGCACGACTCATCCTGGACATCCCCAGCCGTAGCCACATCTCCGGACACCTGAGAGACCTGCACTGGCTTCCGGTCAACAAGAGAATCACCTTCCGCCTCCTTACCCACGCACACAAAGCCCTACACAACCAAGGCCCAGGATACCTCAACAGCCGCCTCAACTTCTACGCTCCCACACGCCAGCTCCGATCGACCAGCCACGCCCTCGCCGCCATCCCCCGCATCCGAAGAGCCACCACAGGAGGAAGGTCCTTCTCCTACCTGGCCGCCAAGACTTGGAACTCCCTTCCGACCCACCTCCGCCTGACCCAAGACCACCTCGCCTTCAGGAAGCAGCTCAAGACCTGGCTGTTCGACCAGTAGCGGACCCCCTCCCCCCAGCGCCTTGAGACCCTCCGGGTGAGTAGTGCGCTATATAAATGCCATGATTGATTGATTGATTGAAAGGGAAATAAAGTAAGGTAGAAGGACAAAAAGAGGGAAAAAGAAATAGAAGGAGAGCAAATTACTAAGAGTAAGGCATATACATTCACTGACAGAAAGGAAGAGAAGAAGAGAAAAATGAACTGAAGGTAAGAAAGATACTAAAAGAATGTGAGTTAGCAAAACTAAATCAGGAAACAGGAGTAAGTAAAAAGATAATGACTGAGAGGGAAAGGAGTCTAATTAAGGATGCATTTAGAAGAATGAGGAATGGAAGATAACTGAGAGTAGGTGAAGGAGAGTCATAGAGTGAAGGGATGAAGGGAGAGAGGATAATATAGAAGGATTGAGGGAAAAGGAGTGAGGAAGTTAGTAGACAGAGAGACTAAGGGAACGACTGAGTGAAGTGGAGTACAATGAGTGAGGAAAGAAAAATGAGTAAGGGAGCAAAAGAAGGAAAGAGAGGAGAAGAGGACTAAAGCAGTGGTACTGAGACAAAGTGATTCGGTGATGAAAGTAAAGAGAAGGACACTGAAAGATAGGAAATGAGGGGTAGTAATGGAACCGGACTAAAAGAAATGGGTTGAAGAACGATGAGAGAGGAGCAGTGAAGTTGTTGTAAGAGAAATGATAGAAGGTAGATAAACACAAGTGAACATAACACAAGGAGAGTGAGGGACTGAGGACATAGAGGTAGTGAACGGAAATTAGAGAGAAGAGGTCAAAAGAAAGGAGGAAACAAAGATAAGCGAGGTAGAGTGGGTGATTTATAGTGATAGAGTGCGCCAATACTGCTGAGTGAGTAAAGAGGAATTACTAAAAGAGCAAAGGAGGAAAAGACGGGAAAGGGAAGTAAAGCAGAGAGGCTGAAAGCTGAATAGTTATGCAAGGGAGAGAGGGGATGTAGACAGATGAAATGAGAATGAGGGGTTGTGAAAGAAGTGCAGTAAAAGAACGGGGCTGAAAGAGAGTGAAAGAAACACATTATAAGTGAGTAAAAAGAGCTGAAAGAGGGTGCAAAAGGAAAGTGAGTGTGAGACAATGGGAATACAATTTAAATGACACAATACAAACTATAGAATAACTTGTACAACATGTTACATAGTTTATTTTTGCTGTTCTCAGAATATATTGAATTTCACTTAAAAAGGTGAGTTCAAACTACTCATCATATGACAGCTGGAAAAAAAAACACAATCAAAAAGATTGTGTTTTAAAAAAAACCATCTAAACTTAAAAATCACAAATGTACACTAATCTTTGATTCACTTAGTTTTCCTTTAGGCCAAATAGTATATCATGAAGGTCCTTTTCGTTGGAAAGTACTCTGCTGTTCACTAAAAAATCCATTTCATCGACTTTCTAGAAGAAAAGTTCCAAGAACATCTGAAATATTTTCATTATTTTCATATACTCCTTTTTTTCAGTCATGACTCTTTGCTCATTCCTTAACTTTTCCTTAAGGCCAAATAGTGTCAGATGTATCATTATATTTTCAAATTAATTAAAAGAAACTCTGAAATTACCGTTTTTCCGACGTTCTGAAAGAAAGGCTCATACAACATTTTCACAATATTTAAATATTCGTAATTCCATCTCTGACTCACTCATGTTCATCATTTCCTATAATACTGATATCACTTACTATGAGATCCACTTACAGTACCTATATGACAACTCAATTTTTTATATTATCTTGATCACTTTTACTCAGAATAAAATTTTAAACAGCAAACTAACCTTTATTAACTGCTCCCGTCTTCATAGGCCAATTACCTTTACTTAAATTTTGGTTCTAAAAACACTAGGTATGAATCTTTTAAGTCAAAACGCAAACGTTGTTTGAAAGTCAAATGAGTGTCATTACAGTGGGTCCAACCTTTACGACTTTTTAAATAGCATGTGTAATGCCCTGATGTTGTTGAAGGACCGTCATGATAAATAATAGCTACAGTTGCAAAGGTTCTTCCTGAAATTGATAACTGAGAAGCCACGAAATTTTTAATAGAAGTTGACAATTTACTTCCATCAGGTCTACATCGTTGGAACATTAAAATCACATATTCACCATATGTTTGTAAAAATAATGTGGACAGCATTGCAGACTTACATTGGGTACACACCATATTGTGATCAGCTGCTTTAACTAGATTATTAAAAGACACTGATTTGCAGTCTGGTAAAGTCAAATATATAAATCTTTCAGTGTCTATTGTAGTACTACTTGATAAACTACAGTTGTCGCAGTCATGCTGCCATTGATAAGAAAGGCTAAAAAGATTTTTTTATTTCTACACCTTCATCTTCCAATACATCAAACATATACATTCAAAATTCCTGACAATCCTGCTGAATATTCTGTGAAAATTTATTTTGACCAGAACACATGTCTAGAAGATTTCGAATTTCTGAAACACTTTCTATTTTTGCTCTATCACTGCTACATTTCTCAAACACAGAATTCAATAAACAGCAGAATGTTTGATCCCGATTTTCAACAATCTGTTCTTGTAAATTTTGAAGAAAAAAAACAACATTAACCACTACATTAGCATAGCAGTTGACACCAGAACTGTTTTCAAACTCAAATCCAACAACATCTTCAACAGAATCCTTTTTCTTTCTGCTTACAATTACAGTTTCATCTACTTTTTGTCTTTTTGCTACTACCTCACTGCAATTATTCTCATTTCTTCTTTTTCGGCCTACCACATGTTTTTCAAACAGAGGATATTGAGGCAAATGTGGAGCATACTCTCTTCTTAACCTATTGTATTCTTTAACACACTCTAGATCTGCACAAATCTTTGTTTCATCACACTCAATCAAGTACAATCCTGATAAAGTTCTGACTCGTGATAATGCCACATATGCCATACCCTCTTTAAACACAGAACTTCCAATGTTCACCAAAGCACTATCTATGTGTTTCCCTCCAAATAACACATCATACTCTGTTCTAAGAATTTCTTGCATTCTCAAATGCACAAAAGCAAGCATTAGATTTGAGACCATGCTTACTTCATCAATGATAAGAAGTTTCATTTTCTTCAGGACTCTGGAAACTTCGGAACACGCATCTCCGATAGCTTGTGGTATTGCAATTTGTTATCATGCTCCACTGGCAGCATCAGTAAACGATGTAAAGTAATCCCTTTAATATTATGTGCTGCCAGCCCAGTTGGAGCGGTAACAACACAAGACAGCGGTGATTCAGTCCTTTCCTGCAGATAAATTGCAATTGCTTTAATCAGAAAACTTTTTCCAGTTCCCGCTTCTCCACTCACGTACAGTTGGACAGGCTTAAATAATGTACATGAGCACTCTTTTTTCTCATTACTGAATCCATGTTCAACCTGTTCTGTGACTTCGTCATATATCTGTTTCTGCTCAAGCTTTAGTTGTTTCACCAAATCTTCTAAGTTAACTACATCATCTTGAGCTTGTACCATAGCTCTTTCCACCTCATCCATGGCAGTGGCAGCTTCATTTTGGATAATTGGTCCTCCTAGGGGATCCTGACTCAATGAAGCAGAACTCTGACTGTCTTGAGAACTGTCTCTAGCAATCTCTACAGCAATTGTGGCTTCTTGCTCTATTTCTTCGTTCAACATTTGCAGATAATTTGGAAAAACAGGACATTCTATGGTATCCTTGGTTGCATTAAAAGAATCTTCGTAACAGAGAAAATCTCCAAGTAGTTCCTCTTCTGTACACCATGGCTTAAAGAGTTGCAAAAGAGCAAAATAGTAAAATTCCCTTTTCTCTGGATTTTCGCAACTCAATTTTCGATGATTAATCAAATGGCCTTTTCTCTGCTTCACTAGACATCCTTCACACCCAATGACAGCATATATTCCATTATTGATATCTTCTCTGATGTTCCTCTTATAAATATATCTTTGCAGAACTTCATAGAGATAAGCGTTCTCAAGGTAAGGACTTCTATTTGGATAGTATGTATCCAACATGTTTGTCTTCAAAATATCTGTACTTTCTGGTTCTTTCTCCGCCAAATACTCTATTTCTTGTACAGATTTCAAAACTCGGTTTCGTGTTGCAGCAAGACCTAGACTCATCCAAATGATCGTTCTAGATTTGGCATATAGACTTGCTGGTGACAATCGATCAGAACATTCATATGCTCCAATTTCTCGATGTGACAACATCTTCAGACTGTAACTGTATAATTTCTTGCTTAGACTCTTTTCATGTGAAATGTCCTCCCACATTTCCTTCAGTTCTGTCTTTTCTTTTTTTGTGATGTAAGACGTCACATATCGAGCCATAGCAATAAATTTGTCAGCAACGAACTGAATATCCATGTTAGCATTCCACATGGACAAAATCACTGGGTTGTAG
The DNA here is from genome assembly GCF_964261635.1 of Lissotriton helveticus. Classification (NCBI taxonomy): domain Eukaryota; kingdom Metazoa; phylum Chordata; class Amphibia; order Caudata; family Salamandridae; genus Lissotriton; species Lissotriton helveticus. Next base: position 533,368,182 of record NC_136065.1, read on the forward strand.
TCGTTGATGTACTTGGACTCTTTGTTTCTTTTTAAATTGTATGTATTTTTGGGTGATTTCCTCATCACAGTATGTCGCAGAGAAGACATCAAATTATTTACTCTTCCTTTAGAAATCACTGGTCGTGGAAACGCGAAACGACATTTTGTATCGAACTTGTCCTTGTTTCTGAATTTTCGACGACAGTACTTTCCACAGCGATGGGATTGAAAGCGTAAAACTTGTTGCCTTACACTGTTTTCTTCGATACTTTTCGGAACAGCACATGTTGAATATTCTTCAATGAAGCTCATCACTGTCTCATCCGAATTTGTTCCAAATTTGGGTGCATCTTTAATCCACAACAACATATGTATATGAGGAGCACCTCTCGCTTGATACTCCTTTCTCCAAAAGAAATCCAAAACCTCTCCAAGGGGAGGATTTTTTTTGTTGGTAATAAAAGACATCATAGCTTCAAATCTATGATTGAAATATCTGCATACATTCACTGGATCCAAGGAACATAGTTCTCCAGGAGTTCCTAAGTTTCTTAGCATACATTTCAATTCCCCATGACGACGGTACCAATACTCATTTGTACCACGCTGACATGCCATGAGATTGATTAGATGAGATTCCAAAATATTATCTTGCAGATTGACTTTCTCCATAAAGTCGCTCGCCGAAACATTTTGCAGATGTGCTCCACTTTTCAGTATATGGTTTACTGCATAAGAAAGCCCAGACAAGTCACTTTCATACAGTAGATGAAACAAATATGGAATGCATTGACGAAACCTTGGATTTTCAGCATATAATCTTAAAGTTCGATATTCAGATGTAGGAATTTGAAGTGGTCGATCGTCATATCGTCCACCTCGACCTGTTGGAAATAAATGTGGAAAACAACGAGCTTCCAAACTTTCTTCCCATACACTAATGGGACTTCCTTTTTCTGCTTTCATTTGAAACAAGTCAATTGCATTCCCCATCACTTCTTTGGAATGCAAAGGATGAACAGTATTATGTTTCTTCACTTCTAGACACATCAACTTTTTCAATTTGGCAAGCTGAAGAATCACTGTCTTCATCTGCAGCTGTTTCCTCTGCTCCAACACATACATGTTTGTAGTACTCATTGTTTTTGACCAAATACAACATTGCCTTTTTGACTTTCCTAACATCCACTAAATCTTGCCAGATTTTCTTACTCTTTGTCGGAACCCCATTAACTAGAATAATCAGAGGTTCCTCTTCCACTTTCTCTACACCAATGGTATCAATATTTTTCTTGAAATCTAGAGGGAAATAAACAACTCTTCCCTTTAATCCTCTCTGTAAATCTGAAGGAGGCAATTTCCCTGTCTTAGGCTACATGCGAACAATTGCCTGATAAGGATGGACACATTGAATCAAAATAGACTCATATGTATTTAAATCCATCAATTCAGGAGGAATGTCTACCAACTCCAGATTATTATGAACAGCTCTAGCAGGCATTCTGTTTTGATTTAATTTATCATAACAATATTTACAAATACGCTGATCAGAACTCAAATCAAAAGAATTCTCCACCCACAAATAAGTGGCAAAATCCTTTTACTCATAATTATTTATCTTTTCACTTTTTACGTATAAATCAACTAATCTAGTTTGATGCTTATAATGAGTTTGTCGACAACACACACAAGTAAAATTCGGCTTTCACTTGATTTCACCTTAAACCTGGTAATTTCCTGGTCAAACTTTTCTGTACTTGAAATCCGTACATTGTCTTCCACATTACCTTGAATTTCTGTGTCAATTTCTACACTGTCCTCTTTTTCACCAAAATAACAAATGTCAATTTCTTCACAAATCTTCTTCACATCTAATTCAGTTCCATGCAAAAGAGCACTGTTTAATTGTTTAAGCTTAAGTGCTGGACATTTTGCATAATACAACCTTCTCACTAATTTCCTCATTTTGTTATGATGCACTGCTAACATCCTAAAATGATGAAAAACACTCTGACAGACTTTTCTAGAAAGACAAGCCAGTGAATGCCCTTGCAAACCTGTGTTTTCTCTCACTCTGCAAGGATCTAAGTCTTGCAACAGCTTCATTTTCTGTTTTAAACTTTTCTTACTATATGTACGTGAGAAATTACAAAACAAATCAATTGATTCCTGTCGCACACTACAAATACTACTACACTTCCAAGTGTACACTGGACCCTTAGTACGTCTCCCTAAAACTTCATCAGTTAACACCTCTTCTGGTTCTCTAGGCACAAGTTTCTCTTTTTCAATCGGACAACTGTCTTTCACCTCATATGCTCGACCACTGGTGTCAACTGCATGCACTAAATCATTCTCCTGGAAGTAACTCTCCTCATTAAAAAATGGCTCACAACTTGAACTGTGCATCCATTCTCCTGAAAAAACTTTACAAAAATTAGTCCGATTAATTACTCTTTTCCATCTACTGTTTGATTTGAAAACATCAATTGTCTTGTTAAGTGTCCTAATTCTATTGATTATTAAAAAAAAAAAAAATTCTTACCTTCAAAAGCCTGATCAACAATCTTCTCTACACTTTTCTTTTTCTTATAAAAAGCAGCTCTCTGTTTACCTTTCCTAATGTTTTTTAACAAATTTAAAACCACCCTACTGCGAAACATTCGTTTACGAATGTCTCTAAACTGATTCTGCCTTCTATTCCTATACATATTATTCTCTCCTGCTCCAGTAGTAACATTTTTTGAGAGCCTCTCCTTCCTTTTCAAATTTGCTCTCTCCTTCTCTTTTTCTACATTCTGTCCAACATTTTTTTTTGATCTACATATGTTCCGTAAGAAAGACTTAGTTGTCTTACCAGGAGCTTTATTCCTGTTTTTTGAAGTATTTGTTGTAGAGGTGTGCTGTAATTCCGTTGCTGTTTTTGATATTTTCCGCTTATCATCTTTCCTTCTCCTCTGCCTTGAGGGCATATTTCCTTACTCTTGAAATCTTGATTTCAATCTGTGGTAAAGAAAAAAATTGCACATTATAGACCACTATTACCAAACAACAAAGCAATGACAAAAAGCAAACGGTCTATTCAGGGTTGCAGATCAGGTGAGGATTGTCCAGGGGTGCAGAAGAGGTGAGGCCTGTATTAAAGAGTGTAGTGGAAGAGAGGTCTGTCCACGGGTACAAAGAAGGTGAGACCTGTGTCTAAGAGTGCAGTGGGGGATAGGCTTCATGAAGTCTAGTCCACTGCACTCTTACACACAGGCTTCACCACCTATGCTTCCCAGGAAAGGCCTCTCTCCCACTACAGTCTTGAACATAGGCCTCACCTCCTCTGTACCTCTGGACATGCCTCACCTCATCTGCACAATCTACTTCCTAATCTGACATAACACAGGTGACATCATTGTGAAAAGTTGAAATATATTTATTTAATCATGCAGACACTATTTATTCCTTCTCAAAAATCTAAAAGTCATTGATTTGCCCCAAAATCGTTTTTTAAATAACATTTTAGACACACAGTGCAATTCCTATGTACAAGCATTCAGTGTCCATGAGTACAGTGGAGAGGACTGACCTCCTCTGACCCTTGGACAAGCCTTACCTCATCTGTGTCCTCTGGACAGGCCTCAATGTATTGAGTATAATTGGTGGTAACTGGGTGCAGATGAGGTGACGCATGTCCAAGGGTGTAAATAAGCTGAGGCCTGTCTAAGGATGCAGATTAGTTGAAGTCTATTCAGGGTTGCAGATGAGGTGAGGATTGTCCAGGGGTGCAGAGGAGGTGAGGCCTGTGTCTAAGAGTGCGGTGGGGGATAGGCTTCATGAAGTCTAGTCCACTGCACTCTTAGACACAGGCCTCACCACCTATGGTCCCCAGGAAAAGCCTCTCTCCCACTACAGTCTTGAACACAGACCTAACCTCCTCTGTCCCTCTGGACATGCCTCACCTCATCTGCACAATCTACTTCCTAATCTGAGGTAGCACAGGTGACATTATTGTCAAAGGTTGAAATATATTTATTTAATCATGCAGACACTATTTATTCCTTCTCAAAGATCTAAAAGTCATTGATTTGCACCAAAATAGTTTTTTAAATAACATTTTAGACACACAGTGCAGGTCCTATGTACAAGCATTCAGTGTCCATGAGTACAGTGGAGAGGACTGACCTCCTCTGACCCTTGGACAAGCCTTACATCATCTGTGTCCTCTGGACAGGCCTCAATGTATTGAGTATAATTGATGGTAACTGGGTGCAGATGAGGTGACGCATGTCCAAGGGTGTAAATAAGCTGAGGCCTGTCTAAGGATGCACATTAGTTGGAGTCTATTCAGGGTTGCAGATGAGGTGAGGATTGTCCAGGGGTGCAGAGGAGGTGAGGCCTGTATTGAAGAGTGTAGTGGAAGAGAGGTCTGTCCGGGGTACAAAGAAGGTGAGGCCTGTGTCTAAGAGCGCAGTGGGGGATAGGCTTCATGAAGCCTAGTCCACTGCACTCTTAGACACAGACCTCACCACCTATGCTCCCCAGGAAAGGCCTCTCTCCCACTACAGTCTTGAACACAGGCCTCACCTCCTCTGTCCCTCTGGACAGGCCTCACCTCATCTGCACAATCTACTTCCTAATCTGAGGTAACACAGGTGACATTATTGTGAAAGGTTGAAATATATTTCTTTAATCATGCAGACACTATTTATTCCTTCGCAAAAATGTAAAAGCCATTAATTTCCCCCAAAATCGTTTTTCACATCACATTTAAGAAACACAGCACAGGTCCTATGTACAAGCATTCCATGTCACTACTGAAACTTCACAATTTCACAAAATACAAATCCCCTATCTTGCAAATGTTCATACCAAGCATTATCAAAAAACATCACACAAACCAACAGCAAAGAAGCTCAATCTGCTTCCTAATCTGAGGTAACACAGGTGACATCATTGTGAAAAGTTGAAATATATTTATTTAATCATGCAGACACTATTTATTCCTTCTCAAAAATCTAAAAGTCATTGATTTGCACCAACATCGTTTTTTAAATAATATTTTAGACACACAGTGCAGGTCCTATGTACAAACATTCAGTGTCCATGAGTACAGTGGAGAGGACTGACCTCCTCTCACCCTTGGACAAGCCTTACCTCATCTGTGTCCTCTGGACAGGCCTCAAGGTATTGAGTATAATTGATGGTAACTGGGTGCAGATGAGGTGACGCATGTCCAAGGGTGTAAATAAGCTGAGGCCTGTCTAAGGATGCAGATTAGTTGAAGTCTATGCAGGGTTGCAGATGAGGTGAGGATTGTCCAGGGGTGCAGAGAAGGTGAGGCCTGTATTGAAGAGTGTAGTGGAAGAGAAGTCTGTCCAGGGGTACAAAGAAGGTGAGGCCTGTGTCTAAGAGTGCAGTGGGGGATAGGCTTCATGAAGTCTAGTCCACTGCACTCTTAGACACAGGCCTCACCACCTATGCTCCCCAGGAAAGGCCTCTCTCCCACTACAGTCTTGAGCACAGGCCTCACCTCCTCTGTCCCTCTGGACATGCCTCACCTCATCTGTACAATCTACTTCCTAATCTGAGGTAACACAGGTGACATTATTGTGAAAGGTTGAAATATATTTCTTTAATCATGCAGATTCTATTTATTCCTTCTCAGAAATGTAAAAGCCATTCATTTTCCCCAAAATCGTTTTTCACATAACATTTTAGACACACAGTGCAAGTCCTATGTACAAGCATTCAGTGTCCATGAGTACAGTGGAGAGGACTGACCTCCTCTGACCCTTGGACAAGCCTTACCTCATCTGTGTCTCCTGGACAGGCCTCAATGTATTGAGTATAATTGATGGTAACTGGGTGCAGATGAGGTGATGCATGTCCAAGGGTGTAAATAAGCTGAGGCCTGTCTAAGGATGCAGATTGGTTGAAGTCTATTCAGGGTTGCAGATGAGGTGAGGATTGTCCAGGGGTGCAGAGGAGGTGAGGCCTGTATTGAAGAGTGTAGTGGAAGAGAAGTCTGTCCAGGGGTACAAAGAAGGTGAGGCCTGTGTCTAAGAGTGCAGTGGGGGATAGGCTTCATGAAGTCTAGTCCACTGCACTCTTAGACACAGGCCTCACCACCTATGCTCCCCAGGAAAGGCCTCTCTCCCACTACAGTCTTGAACACAGACCTAACCTCCTCTGTCCCTCTGGACATGCCTCACCTCATCTGCACAATCTACTTCCTAATCTGAGGTAACACAGGTGACATTATTGTAAAAGGTTGAAATATATTTATTTAATCATGCAGACACTATTTATTCCTTCTCAAAAATCTAAAAGTCATTGATTTGCACCAAAATCGTTTTTTAAATAACATTTTAGACACACAGTGCAGGTCCTATGTACAAGCATTCAGTGTCCATGAGTACAGTGGAGAGGACTGACCTCCTCTGACCCTTGGACAAGCCTTACCTCATCTGTGTCCTCTGGACAGGCCTCAATGTATTGAGTATAATTGATGGTAACTGGGTGCAGATGAGGTGACGCATGTCCAAGGGTGTAAATAAGCTGAGGCCTGTCTAAGGATGCACATTCGTTGAAGTCTATTCAGGGTTGCAGATGAGGTGAGGATTGTCCAGGGGTGCAGAGGAGGTGAGGCCTGTATTGAAGAGTGTAGTGGAAGAGAGGTCTGTCCAGGGGTACAAAGAAGGTGAGGCCTGTGTCTAAGAGTGCAGTGGGGGATAGGCTTCATGAAGCCTCGTCCACTGCACTCTTAGACACAGACCTCACCACCTATGCTCCCCAGCAAAGGCCTCTCTCCCACTACAGTCTTGAATACAGGCCTCACCTCCTCTGTCCCTCTGGACATGCCTCACCTCATCTGCACAATCTACTTCCTAATCTGAGGTAACACAGGTGACATTATTGTTAAAGGTTGAAATATATTTCTTTAATCATGCAGATTCTATTTATTCCTTCTCAAAAATGTAAAAGCCGTTCATTTTCCCCAAAATCGTTTTTCACATTACATTTAAGAAACACAGCACAGTTCCTATGTACAAGCATTCCATGTCACTACTGAAACTTCACAATTTCACAAAATACAAATCCCCTATCTTGCAAATGTTCATACCAAGCATTATCAAAAAACATGACACAAACCAACAGCAAAGAAGCTCAATCTGCTTCCTAATCTGAGGTAACACAAGTGACATCATTGTGAAAAGTTGAAATATATTTATTTAATCATGCAGACACTATTTATTCCTTCTCCAAAATCTAAAAGTCATTGATTTGCACCAAAATCGTTTTTTAAATAATATTTTAGACACACAGTGCAGGTCCTATGTACAAGCATACAGTGTCCATGAGTACAGTGGAGAGGACTGACCTCCTCTGACCTTTGGACAGGCCTTACCTCATCTGTGTCCTCTGGACAGGCCTCAATATATTGAGTATAATTGATGGTAACTGGGTGCGGATGAGGTGACGCATGTCCAAGGTTGTAAATAAGCTGAGGCCTGTCTAAGGATGCAGATTAGTTGAAGTCTATTCAGGGTTGCAGATGAGGTGAGGATTGTCCAGGGGTGCAGAGGAGGTAAGGCCTGTATTAAAGAGTGTAGTGGAAGAGAAGTCTGTACAGGTGTACAAAGAAGGTGAGGCCTGTGTCTAAGAGTGCAGTGGTGGATAGGCTTCATGATGTCTAGTCCACTGCACTCTTATACACAGGCTTCACCACCTATGCTCCCCAGGAAAGGCCTCTCTCCCACTACAGTCTTGAACACAGGCCTTACCTCCTCTGTACCTCTGGACATGCCTCACCTCAGCTGCACAATCTACTTCCTAATCTGACATAACACAGTTGACATCATTGTGAAAGGTTGAAATATATTTATTTAATCACGCAGACACTATTTATTCCTTCTCAAAACTCTAAAAGCCATTAATTTTTCCCCAAAATCGTTTTTCACATCACATTTAAGAAACACAGCACAGGTCCTATGTACAAGCATTCAATTTCACTACTGAAATTCAACCATTCTCAAAAAACATGACACAAACCAACAGCAAAGAAACTCAATGTGCTTCCTACTCTGAGTTAACACAGGTAACATCATTGTGAAAGGGTCAAATTTATTTCTTTATTAATGCAGACACTATTTATTCCTTCTCAAAAATGTAAAAGCTGTAGGGAAATAGAATTAGAGGCAGATCAGTTTGGGAGGGTGGCAGGGTATGCATTGAACAAATCCAAGACTCAGATTATCTGTAATACATATGTAGAATGTACTGATTCCCGGGTGGTGACAGAGGGGGTGTATCTGGGAGTGGCCATAACGGCAGATTTAGATCAGTTAGTAGAAAATAATATTAGTCCAATAATAAACAAGGCCAAACGAGATCTGGACATGGTACATAATATCCATATGTCTATAGTAGACCGGGTGAATTTTGTTAAAATGATTCTGCTCCCAAAGTTCTTATATTTATTTAGAACAATCCCTCTATATTTTAACGTTAACTGGTTTACTCTAATAGAACAAATGTCTAACCGGTTTATTTGGTCCCACGGTAAAACCAGAAGGGCTCTTAGATTTATGTCGCTACCACGGGAGCGTGGGGGATGGGCTATGCCAGACCTAAAGTTGTATTATTGGGCAGCTGCATTACAACAAATGACTAGTCTTTTGGGAGGGTCTGAAATGGAAGCAGCACATCATAGCGGTTCCACTGAGATTTATGTATTGGTCTTAGGAGATGAGGTTGAGAACGTGTTATTGAAGCAAACGGAGCCGTGCTTTTTCAAAGATACTAAATCTAAGACAGTGGATGCAGCATATAAGATTTGGCAGGCTTTTAAGAAGAGCTTTGGCATGGGCAGATTTAATGCCCATACCAGATTGGGAACGAATCCCACATTACCACAGGATATATTTGGAGACGCAACATTTGGGGAGTGGGTAAGGCTTGGGATTAGGAATGTGGGGGATCTTATAGGCCCCGAGGGTATCTATCAATTTTCAGTACTGCAAGAGAAGTTTGGAATGAACACACAAAGCTTTTTCAAATATCTACAAGTAAGAAGCTTTCTTGCAGGCAAGACAGGGGGGAAGAGAGGCTTTGAACATAACATAATACTGCAGGCCATCGAGGAGGGGGAAGGTTGTACAATTCGAGGATTGTATGCAGAGCTGATTAACAACAGAGATGATGATTTGGAGAAGGTAGAGCTGAAGTGGATTAATAGAATGGGGATAGAGGGGGGTGTTTGGGAAATCACTAAAGTATGGTTATGAAATTCTCTGTTCCTCAGCCTTGCAAGCACAGCATTATAAAACTCTGTATATGCTGTACTATACGCCTGCCAAATTAGCTCAATGAGGGGGAACACAGGGAATAACATGCCCCAGGTGTGACAGTAATGAGAGCGATATATTGCATATGTTTGTTGCTTGCCCAGTCTTATGGCCATTACTAGAAGCGATGGAGGTATTCATGGACAGAACACTTAAATTGCAAATTAAACTAACACCAGAGCTGGTCATGTTAGGGGTCACAAGTGACGCCTCTTGCCGCAATCATGAATATTTTCTATTCGTAGCAATGGCAGTTTTCCGCCTGTGTATTGCGGCAGCCTGGAAAGATAAAACACCACCTTTGTTGCAACAGTGGGTAGCTAGGCTACTGCATAGCTGTAACTTAGAGAACTCAATTTATGCCAGGCGGGGAAAAAAAGGGAGAGCAAAGGGACAGCAAATCTGGGCCCCAGTTAATAAATGGAGGGAAGGAGTGGGTTAAGAATTTTTAGTTATGATGGCTTTGGTGGAATGCGCAGATTATATCCTTACACAAACCTTCTCTCAGTCTGATCCCTACTCTTCTGTCATTTTCTTTATTTTTTTTCATCCTATCTGTATTTTATTATACTTGCCTTCTATTTATTTATTTATGTTTGTGCAAACAAAGTTTGACTTGTTAAATTTACGGATTGTATATATGGTTTGCCCCAGGTCCGAATTTAAAGGAAATTGTCCTTCGGGGGAGGCGGGTGGGGTGGGGGGGGGCTTAAAATGTATGAACATTTTCAATAAATATTAAAAAAAAAAATGTAAAAGCCGTTCATTTTCCCCAAAATCGTTTTTGACATCACATTTAAGAAACACAGCACAGGTCCTATGTACAAGCATTCCATCTCACTACTAAAACTTCACAATTTTACAAAATACAATTCCTCTATGCAAAGAAACTCAATGTGCTTCCTACACTGAGTTAACACAGGTAACATCATTGTGAAAGGGTCAAATTTATTTCTTTAAGCATGCAGACACTATTTATTCCTTCTCAAAAATGTAAAAGCCATTAATTTTCCCCAAAATCGTTTTTGACATCACATTTAAGAAACACAGCACAGGTCCTATGTACAAGCATTCCATGTCACTACTGAAACTTCACAATTTTACAAAATACAATTCCTCTATGCAAAGAAACTCTATGTGCCTTCTACACTGAGTTAACACAGGTAACATCATTGTGAAAGAGTCAACTTTATTTCTTTAAACATGCAGACACTATTTATTCCTTCTAAAAAATTTAAAAGCCGTTAATTTTCCCCAAAATCGTTTTCGACATCACATTTAAGAAACACAGCACAGGTCATATGTACAAGCATTCCATGTCACTACTGAAACTTTACAATTTTACAAAATACAATTCCTCTATGCAGTAAAAACTTTTTACCAAGCTTTATCAAAAAGCATGACACAAAGCAACATTAAAAAACCACAATATGCTTCCAAATATTCGCCATAGAGTATACAACTCTCTATCTATATTAAATGAATCATTACTCACCTTTACATATGCTTTAGGAGATTGAGAACAGTGTCAGACACACACCAATATTTCTTTAGCAGAGCAAAAGGTGTGTACTCCAGCCACTGCAACCATGAATGGCACAGAAAACCTCTAATTCTACACACATATTCCTCATGGTAACCAATCAAAACTCTTCCCTCTCTATTTTCAAATCAACACCCTTCCCCCCCTCAGCCCTTTCTACTTGTTACCATAGCAACTCCCTCCTCACTGAGCTCTCACGTTTAAAAGTTTATTCTACAATGTTGCAATTCAACTTAGCAAGGATGTTTGACCTCTTAATACCCCAGCTTATCCAGTGCAATGTTTCTTTAAATGACTTTTTCTTAACCATTCAAATTGCTTCTTTCACAAAACAGAACCATACACCCTAACTTTCAGTTTTCAACTATCTGAATCCACCAATCATTGCTTGTGATTCAAGAGCACTGAAACTCCACAGTTTTTTTTTTGCAAACTCCTACTGTTCCAACTGCCATTTCATCCCCACACTTCATCTGACTGCACCAGAACCTCCTCTTACCATGTATTCTGTCTGGATTATTGGACATAGCTACATCCACTGGGCTCAAAGGTATGCAGCTACCAGAAATTTTCACAACCTTGATTTACCAAATGTGAACATTAAATGGATTGGCCAGAGAGGATTGAGATGTCATCAATTGATACCATTGGTGAAAACCTTTTTGCATCTGCCACACCCTCACCTCATAATTCTGCACTGTGGTGGAAATGACTTAGGCACTTTGACTGGGGTAGGTCTGGAAATGCTTTTAAAGGACACCTTTGAACAATTGATGGCACTTTTTCCTCAAACTGCCTTGGTATTTTCCAATATATGCCCAAGACAGAAATGGAAGTGGTCCAACCAATTTTGTCCACAATTTGAGAAAGCACGGAAACATGTGAATAAATCTGTTTCTGCTTACATGAGAGACCATGGAATGGGTTCAATATACAACAATAACTTGCGTTACAACATGCAAGATATCTACAGAGGAGATGGTGTGCACTTCTCAGATGAGGGGAATAGAATATTCCTCCTGAATATAAGACTGTGCATTGGAACCTACTTGTAGGTACCTAAATCAGCCACAGAACCCAAACCTACCCTACCTCTGATCACTCAAAACAATTACTTTACTCTAACTTTTTTCACTGTTTTTCACTAAAGTACGCTCCCCGGTACGCTCCCCGGTACGCGTACCGGGCGCTCCCCCCGGGGGTCAGGGAGTGTCTACCGTGCCCCCTTTTATCCATTCCCAACGTTGTTTGTCCTCCATCTTGTGTCTCAAATCTACCGAAACACAAGATGGAGGACTCCCGTAGCGCTGCCGGTACGCGTACCGGGGCACGCACCGGTAAGCGCTCCCAAAATTTTTTAAAAGTTAATTTATATAAAAACCTCTGTAGAGATGTTCACCAAATATAGAATAGGCCATACTACATACCAGTCCCTACCATTTTCCCAAATTTGATGGAATTCCATTGAGCCATTTGCCCTCTAGCCCTGTCTAAATATCCTGAGGTAAATTACATGACAAAAACACATATGAAGAGTTAGGATTTACAACCAATTAAAATGTTACTTTCATTTTCTACTATTTTTTCCTGACATTTGATTGGTTATGTACCTGAATATAAATGAAAAATGAGAGGGAAACACGGCCATTTTGACTACACCTACCTGAGGTACATCTTGAAACAAATTTCTCAATTTATCTTCATCACCTTTTAATAAGGTAAGTTGTTAATTTGTAAGGGGCACTTTAAGTTAATTTGTAAAAACGTTTTCTGATAGTTATTTACTGTCCCTCTGTTATAGTTATATATTGAGATAGGCTTCTCTGTTATAGTTATGGATTGAGTTAGGCTTCTCTGGTATAATTATGAAATTACTTAGGCTTCTTCACATACACTTTTTTGATATTTCTACTTCCTGCTTGATACCATACACTGCCCAAAGATAACTTCACTGTTAAAAACTCAGAAGTACCTGTCTCAACTTAAACCCAACACTGCCCTAACTCTACTGATATATTTATTTTTAATGCAATTTACAGCAAGAAAATGGAAGGAGAAGCAAATATTTCTTTCGAAATAGTTCTTCAAAACAATCCTGAGGAAGACTTGGACTTTATGGATCAGTCTCTAGACGAAGAGTTAGTTAATTGTGTGGAAGAAATGGAATCATGGACTGAAAATGAGGACATTCCTGACGATATAATGTTGGAAGTGTTATTAAATTTTGAAAAATCAGAGCAATAACTTTTTATTTAATAATTTAAATTTGCTCTAGACATTATTCTTTTTTATATGTAATTCATGAAATAGTACCAAAATGAATATAACATAAAGTGAGACTTATAGTATACTGTGCAACTTTTTTGTGTTACATAATAATTTTGCTCATAGTTTATTCCTTTCTCCCACTATATTATCTCCAATGTGTATTTGTCATCTCTTTTTCATCTCCTGCCTCCATGTTGTTTCTGCTTTCCTGACAGACTATGGTATAGATTCCATATACCACAATAACTTCTGTAACAACATGCAAGATATCTACAGAGTAGACGGTGTACATTGAATTTAAGACTCTGTATTGGTACCTACATGCTGGTACTTAAATCACCCACACAACACAACAACTTTATTCAGAGCTACCCTACCTCTAAGCACTTTAAAGTATTATTTTACTGTTTCACTGGGTGTTCCCCATGTGTGGGGGGAGGTGTGTGGGGGATGTGTGGTGTGTGTCTGTGAGGTGTGGGTGTGTGGGTGTGGGTGGGGATGTGGGTGTGTAAGGTGTGTGTGTGGGTGTGTGGGGTGTTTGGGTGTGGGTGGAGGTGTGGGTATGTGAGGTGTGTGTGGGGGGTGTGTGGGTGTGGGGGGTATGTGGGTGGAATGTGTGTGTGTGTGTGGGATGTGTGGGTGTGTGTGTGTGAGGAGTGTGTGTGTGGGTGTGTGTGGGTGTGTGGGATGTGTGGGTGTGTGTGTGGGGGGGTGTCTGTGGGGTGTGTTTGTGTGTGTAGGATATGTGGGTGTGTGTGGGGTGTGTGTATGGGATGTGTTGGTCTGTGGGGTGTGTGTGGGAGTGTGGCTGGCGGTGTGAGGGTGTGTGTATGGTGTGTATGTGGGGTGTGTGGGTGTGGGTGTGATGTGTGGCTGTGAGGGGGTGTGTGGGTGTGTGTGTGTGTGGGGTGTGTGTGTTGGTGTGTGTGTGTGTGGGGATGTGTGTGGGTGTGTGGGGTGTGTGTGTGGGTGTGTGTGTGGGTGTGTGTTTGAGGGAGGTGTGTGTGTGGTGTGTGTGTGTGTGTGTGTGTGTGAGGTGTATGTCAGAGGTGTGTGTGTGTGGGGGGGTGTGAGATGTGTTTGTGGGATGCGTGGGGTGTGTCTGTGAGGTGTGTGTGTGTGTGGGGGGGTGGTGAGATGTGTGTGTGGGTGTGGGTGTGTGGGGTGTGTGGGTGTGGGTGGGAGTGTGGATGTGTAAGGTGTGTGTGTGGGGTGTTTGGGTGTGGGTGGAGGTGTGGGTGTGTGAGGTGTGTGTGGGTGTGTGTGTGGGGTGTGTGCATGTGGGTGTGTGTGGGATGTACTTGTAGGTACCTAAATCAGCCACAGAACCCAAACGCTCTTTTCAGAGCTACCCTACCTCTGATCACTCAAAATGATTATTTTACACTAACTTTTTTCACTATTTTTCACCAAAGTACGCTCCCCGGTACGCTCCCCGGTGCGCATACCGAGCGCTCCCCCCGCCCTTTTATGGCACCCACATCAAACTTAGGGGGTCAGGGGGGCTCTACCCTGCCCCCTTTTGGTCATTTCCCTCTTTGTTTTTGCCACATCTTGTGTCTCGATCCTACCGAGACACAAGATGGCGGCCACTCCGGACTGTTTGGAATGTTGACAGACACCCAAAAGCCAATCAGCTTTCCGCTCGCGAACTCGCGGTGCGCGCTGGAGCGCTTCCAGGTACGCGAACCGGGACGCGCTTACAGATATATATATTTTTTTGAACCTAAATTACTCAAAATCCTCTGGAGCACATATCTTGAGACATAGCAAAGGCACATCGGGCTACCAGTCCCTACAATTTTGCCAAGTTTGGTGGAAATCCATTCAGCCGTTCGGGCTAAAAGTGAGTCCAACCGCCCTAAGGAAATTAACATGGGGAAAACACGTTTTGGGACCCCCCTTTTATCTCGGCCCCCACTTGATGAATCCCCCCCAAACTTTCAGGGAAGGACCGGAGCACCGCGAGGCAAATCTGAGGAAAATTTCAGGCAGATTCCTCAACCGGCGCCAAAGTTATTCCCAATAGAATGTTGCGATTTCCCTATGGAAAACAATCCTAACTATAACTACCTACTGGCGATCGCCAGTAGGTAATATATATAGAGAGAGAGAGAGATAGATACATATATATGTAATTTTTATATAATTTTAAAATGATAAAATAAATAAAAATTGATAATTTATTGTTTTAAAGTAAATATGCACATATATTGATTATTATGTATCTGTGTTTAAATATTTTTTTATTACGTTTATTTGTTAAATTTGTTAAAATATATATTAAATCCACTTTATTTTTTTTGTAATTAATTTTCCTATTGAATACATTTAGTATTTATTCATTTATTTTATATATATAAAAAAAGATATTTTATAAAACTATATATTTAATATCGATATTTTTTTAAATATTCTTGTACTTACCTTTTTAAGTATAGGGAGTCAATATTTTTGCATTCTAATTTTTTTTCATCAATATTTTTTACTTCTATATTTTTTACATCGATATTCTGTCAGTGAACTCATGAGTGGCTGGCAAAATTCTATTTATAACTTCAGCTAAAGCAGAATTTCTTATAGATCCTTTATAAATGCCTTGTCCATACACTACCATAATGATGAAGTCTTGTTTAGTGGGCTATCTATCATTGACATTTCAGTCTGGATGGTGAACTTGGCCTTATAAGGAGTTTAGCGGTGCCATTTGACCACTGTATCAGCGGTGACAGTCCGAGTGTAGTGAACTCAGCCGTCCTACCATGGTGTTATGAGTTGGACAGATTGCCTTTTGGAAGACCGCCACTAGACCATCGAGACGCCAGCAGACCACCAGGTTCACAATCGGAGAATGCCAGCCACCATAGGGCAGTACAGGGGAGATGTACCCTTGTGCAGATTACCAGTTGCCTGATCAACAAGTGGACTGCGGCGGTCCGACCACCTGCTGCAAGGTGGCAGTGACAAAGGATTTGGAGTGCTACTCACCCTTTTCTTCTTCTTCCAGGCAGAGTCCCTGTCTCTAGATACCCCCTTCACAGCCCCCTTCACAGCAAGGTCTTCAACCTGAGCGTTACAACCCTGTGTTCTACGATATATAGGTGAGTCTTTTTCGTATCATAGACCCATAGACCCATTGCCAGGACTGCCCACATATGGGCTGAGCCCCGGTAATGGGCATATGGTATTTTTCCACATATATTATGCATTTGTGTTCATCAGACAAATATGCAGTTGAAATGCACACACAGTCATCAATATCCCTGCCTCCACACCGTTGGCCCTGTGGTCAACTCATAATGAGGCTGTCTGGGACCCTCCAGCTGGGGCAGAATTGGTTCTACTGCAGTCAGACCGCCAAACTCGTAATAAGGCTCTTAGTATAAATATGGAGGGTTCCCGGTGTAGATATAAATATGTTCCTATCCAAATTAAAATTAGAATTATTCCTTGATAGATGTGCTGTGTGGTTCAGGTTGTCACACAATCCTTCACAGTGACGCAACAGATTCCGCTCTGTTTATGCTTTCTAAAAGTATTCTGATCTTTTAAAAACAGTCCTGCGTTTTCTCAGTCAGGAAATTTATGAAATGTTTAATTCAATTCTAACAATTGAGCATAAGGCATAACATATTTAGAATAAAAAAGCACCCTGGGAAAGGTTTTATAATAATACTTTATAATACTTCTGTTGGACTCTCTAAAGTGCATTCCATCATTTAAATACAGTTCTTCATTGCTCAGTGAGTGCATTATGGACTGTGTAAGCAGTAACACCGACCCTTAACATTGGAGCAACAGGATTAGCATATCTACAGAAAAGAACACATGGGGAAGCTCTCAACTACTGTGATGGAAGATAGACTTGATTTGAAAAATTGGACTCCTAACAAACTATTCCTTTGTGCATTTGTTCTATTCGCTTTGCACTGTGCCCATCTCAAAATATGTTTTACAAGCAAGTTGAAACTATTGTTACCGTTAAAGTATTGGGACTGAAGATACCATTTCTCTAAATGTGTTTTATAATATTAACCTGAGCTGGTATGTGTTTGTGTAAATTTGTTTTAGATTGCATGAGCACATGTGTGGGTGTGTGTACAATTGAGTTGATCTTACAATCTCTGTAATGCGCCCATAACTTCACCGTATTTTAAATTGCCACACTTTCTCTCCTTATTGTTTTCCTATCACAGGTCAATTTGAGTATATCAAATAGCAATTACAACAGTTGTAAGGGTTGCATTGACTTCAGTGGTGCTTTGTTAAAAAGTTGTAATAATATATTCTAGCATTTTATCTCCCTGCAGAGGGCTATAATAGATGCTAAAGTCCCCAAACCTGAGTTATAGTTCTGAGTCAAAGGATTGAGGTTTATAACGAGTGTTGGGCCTTTTACAACTGTTGTAGCCAGAGGCAGATCAGCTACAATGCTGATACAGTATTCTATATAACAAACTTAAGGAGTACCACCAAAGATAAGGCTAAGCAGCCGATATTGGTGGAATGAGACACTAGTGTGAAAGAAGAAGTCCTTCTTTGTTTTTAAGGAACCCCTCACTCACCGACCTGGTCGGTGACATGCTTCATCATCGGGGCCACCTTGACAGCCGAGTGCCGCCAAGGTGTGCTACGACACCTGAGATACAGTGGAGCGGGTATGTGAGTGATGAATGTGAAAAAAGAAAAAAAGTCAGTGAGTTAAAAATTGTCCTGGTATGACTTATCCAAATATTATTTATTCTAAGGCTACTGGACAATGTTAAAAACAGTGTGTGTTGATACAATAAAGGCTTTAATAGGACCTAGTGTATCTGTTGTATGTGTAGGTCTACATGTTTCAAACCAGAGTGGGAGTTACCGTTTTTTCTTCAGGACCAAAAGGATGTAAAAGGAGTTGGGTGGTCAGGGTACACTAACACCCTGCCATACCTGCAACCCTTTCAGGACCCTAAATAGCGAAATTGCTAAGTGGGTAAAAATAAATTGCAACCCAAGAGTGGTTACAATAAAATTGCAAAAACCTGTGAAAAAAGAGAGGAGTATAAGTCACAAAGATTCTTTACATGCCTGTAACGTAGTGAAGTGACGTAGTCCGCTCTATCTCTGAGTCATTCCACATTCAATTAATGCGAAGTATCCATAGTGCGGTGTATCAGCATGAATTCTAAATGGGAGCTAATTGTTCCTAAGGGGACACACCTATCAATATGGGTGTGAGTGTGAAAACGCACATATAATTCTATATTTTAAGCCAGTCTTACACAAGCTAGATTGTGCGTGCCTAAGTCATGGTTCTGTATGACTAGTGCCAGGGATTACCGACGTGATAATATACCAACTTGATCCAAAGTCACATTTAACACAAGACAAACAACACTTAACACATATATTGCCAAAATATGCTCACTCCTCAATGGAGAAATGCTTGCTGCACGGGGTTTTGAGGGGAGAGGCAACAGAGCTCAAAACGTATTCTGTGGAATTAAAGGGAAATGGGGATAGAAACAGTATCAAAATACCGTGAGTTTCCTTCTATTTTGATGAAGGAGGTCCGGAAACAGAAGCGTTTCCATAAGTATAGGCTCTACTTACAGTTTTTCAGCTCAGAAAACGGCATATAACCTACTCAGCCCCTCCGCGCTCCCGTGTGGAACAGAAGTGCAGCGCCAAAGTTAAAGGCAGCCGCCATTGCGGGCGTAGAGGGCGTGGCAGGCCGGCATCGCGTCATGACGTCACGTGGTCACGTGAACGTCTTACGCGCGTCAGGTTGCCAGGGGGACAAAGTGTAAACGAAGTCTCCGTGAAGCGGAGTAGAGACAAACCGCTTGTTATGATTAACACGGGGCTCAGATGTGGGAAAGAAAACGTATTAACAAGTGCACCTCGGGTATGACTCAAAAGGTGGAGATACATTAATTTCTTCAAAATGGAAAAAATCGTAGGGACAAAAAAGGCTCCGTGTTTGGAGTCACAGTGAACCAATAGTAGGAATCGGACACAGGGGTTCAAACGCATTCCGGGGACTAAGTAAATACATTTAATTGGAAAGCAGGGTTTGAGGGTAATATATTCTTTTTCATTATGCTCAGGAGAGTCATAGGGGTTGAAAGACCCTACGCATAGCAGTTATTGTTTACCAGAATTCCATCGTAATAGGGGATTTTTTTCGGAGAAAAATCGGGCACTTAGGAAAGTACAGAGGCCCAGGAAATATTATCATTCAGACCATGTTTGTTGGTGGACAGTCTATACACCCATCTTTGTTCTTTCTCATACAGGCGTTTCTGTATGTTAGGTCCTGGAGTGATTTGCTCAATGACAGTCCAGAACATATCATTTGGAGTGTGGCCTTTTTCAAGGAAGTGGTCTGTCAATCGGGTTGCGTTTTTTTTGCAGCGTATAGTGCTGCGATGTTCACAGATTCTCTGTTTTACCTTTCGGGTCGTCATCCCAATGTATCGCTTCTTGCAGGTACATTCGATCAAATAGACTACATTTTCGCTGTTGCAGTTAGTATGCGCAATTTGCCTCCAGGTTTTCCCAACTTCTAGATCTAGAGTCTTTGTATTTCTGGTTAAATGGCACACACTGCAATCTCCGCAGCGAAAGTGTCCAGTCACATCGGGTAGGCCCCATGTCCTGGTTATGGAAGGTGTGGTAGGAGTTTTCTTTGTCTTTGGTCTGGTATTTACAAGAGTGTCTTTCAGGCTCTGAGATTTCTTGAAGGAAAAAAGGGTTTTTTCCCAGTGTAGATTTCCAGTGTTTATGATATTCCAATGCCTGTTTATACTCTTAGTTACTTGATTTGATATTGAATTAAACGTGGTCACACAGGTCAGTGGTATTTCAGCATCAGTTCTGGTTTTCTCCTCGAGGAGTGCCTCTCTGGGGTGGTTCCTGGCCCTCTTTTGACATTTATTCACTATCTTATTAGGGTATCCACGATTGCCTAATTTTTTTGATAGGTCATCTGCTTGAGTTTTATAGTCAGATAATTTGCTGCAGTTTCTACGCAGTCTTAAAAATTGCCCGTAGGTTTGAAAGTTTCCACCCTCGACCTCTTAGGGAAAACCTACCCTACGGGCAATTTTTAAGACTGCGTAGAAACTGCAGCAAATTATCTGACTATAAAACTCAAGCAGATGACCTATCAAAAAAATTAGGCAATCGTGGATACCCTAATAAGATAGTGAATAAATGTCAAAAGAGGGCCAGGAACCAGCCCAGAGAGGCAGTCCTCGAGGAGAAAACCAGAACTGATGCTGAAATACCACTGACCTGTGTGACCACGTTTAATTCAATATCAAATCAAGTAACTAAGAGTATAAACAGGCATTGGAATATCATAAACACTGGAAATCTACACTGGGAAAAACCCCTTTTTTCCTTCAAGAAATCTCAGAGCCTGAAAGACACTCTTGTAAATACCAGACCAAAGACAAAGAAAACTCCTACCACACCTTCCATAACCAGGACATGGGGCCTACCCGATGTGACTGGACACTTTCGCTGCGGAGATTGCAGTGTGTGCCATTTAACCAGAAAAACAAAGACTCTAGATCTAGAAGTTGGGAAAACCTGGAGGCAAATTGCGCATACTAACTGCAACAGCGAAAATGTAGTCTATTTGATCGAATGTACCTGCAAGAAGCGATACATTGGGATGACGACCCGAAAGGTAAAACAGAGAATCTGTGAACATCGCAGCACTATACGCTGCAAAAAAAACGCAACCCGATTGACAGACCACTTCCTTGAAAAAGGCCACACTCCAAATGATATGTTCTGGACTGTCATTGAGCAAATCACTCCAGGACCTAACATACAGAAACGCCTGTATGAGAAAGAACAAAGATGGGTGTATAGACTGTCCACCAAAAAACATGGTCTGAATGATAATATTTCCTGGGCCTCTGTACTTTCCTAAGTGCCCGATTTTTCTCCGAAAAAAATCCCCTATTATGATGGAATTCTGGTAAACAATAACTGCTATGCGTAGGGTCTTTCAACCCCTATGACTCTCCTGAGCATAATGAAAAAGAATATATTACCCTCAAACCCTGCTTTCCAATTAAATGTATTTACTTAGTCCCCGGAATGCGTTTGAACCCCTGTGTCCGATTCCTACTATTGGTTCACTGTGACTCCAAACACGGAGCCTTTTTTGTCCCTACGATTTTTTCCATTTTGAAGAAATTAATGTATCTCCACCTTTTGAGTCATACCCGAGGTGCACTTGTTAATACGTTTTCTTTCCCACATCTGAGCCCCGTGTTAATCATAACAAGCGGTTTGTCTCTACTCCGCTTCACGGAGACTTCGTTTACACTTTGTCCCCCTGGCAACCTGACGCGCGTAAGACGTTCACGTGACCACGTGACGTCATGACGCGATGCCGGCCTGCCATGCCCTCTACGCCCGCAATGGCGGCTGCCTTTAACTTTGGCGCTGCACTTCTGTTCCACACGGGAGCGCGGATGGGCTGAGTAGGTTATATGCCGTTTTCTGAGCTGAAAAACTGTAAGTAGAGCCTATACTTTTGGAAACGCTTCTGTTTCCGGACCTCCTTCATCAAAATAGAAGGAAACTCACGGTATTTTGATACTGTTTCTATCCCCATTTCCCTTTAATTCCACAGAATACGTTTTGAGCTCTGTTGCCTCTCCCCTCAAAACCCCGTGCAGCAAGCATTTCTCCATTGAGGAGTGAGCATATTTTGGCAATATATGTGTTAAGTGTTGTTTGTCTTGTGTTAAATGTGACTTTGGATCAAGTTGGTATATTATCACGTCGGTAATCCCTGGCACTAGTCATACAGAACCATGACTTAGGCACGCACAATCTAGCTTGTGTAAGACTGGCTTAAAATATAGAATTATATGTGCGTTTTCACCCTCACACCCATATTGATAGGTGTGTCCCCTTAGGAACAATTAGCTCCCATTTAGAATTCATGCTGATACACCGCACTATGGATACTTCGCATTAATTGAATGTGGAATGACTCAGAGATAGAGCGGACTACGTCACTTCACTACGTTACAGGCATGTAAAAAATCTTTGTGACTTATACTCCTCTCTTTTTTCACAGGTTTTTGAAATTTTATTGTAACCACTCTTGGGTTGCAATTTATTTTTACCCACTTAGCAATTTCGCTATTTAGGGTCCTGAAAGGGTTGCAGGTATGGCAGGGTGTTAGTGTACCCTGACCACCCAACTCCTTTTACATCCTTTTGGTCCTGAAGAAAAACAGGTAACTCCCACTCTGGTTTGAAACATGTAGACCTACACATACAACAGATACACTAGGTCCTATTAAAGCCTTTATTGTATCAACACACACTGTTTTTAACATTGTCCAGTAGCCTTAGAATAAATAATATTTGGATAAGTCATACCAGGACAATTTTTAACTCACTGACTTTTTTTCTTTTTTCACATTCATCACTCACATACCCGCTCCACTGTATCTCAGGTGTCGTAGCACACCTTGGCGGCACTCGGCTGTCAAGGTGGCCCCGATGATGAAGCATGTCACCGACCAGGTCGGTGAGTGAGGGGTTCCTTAAAAACAAAGAAGGACTTCTTCTTTCACACTAGTGTCTCATTCCACCAATATCGGCTGCTTAGCCTTATCTTTGGTGGTACTCCTTAAATTTGTTATATAGCTACCTAACCAGGGGAACGGGAGTACCCTTCCGTCCACTCAAGTGGATAAAATCCCTTTGCTCTCTAAACCTTGTTAAATATTTGATACAGTATTCTACCCAACAAAGATAGAAGGTTTTCAATAAAATGGGAAACACTAAATACACAGATTGGAACGTTGGAGCAGAAGGGTTGTACCAGCACGTTTTGGCACTGAATCACTCTATTGTCTTCAAAGGAACTCTCAGCATTTCAATGTTTTAATGTAAATGAAAATAATCTAAACCTTAAGATAACCCTTTTTATATCAATTTAGGGGGTCATTACGATGGTGGAGGACCCGCCACTGCCAGCCGGGTGGTGGCAGGTCCTCCGCCATCGTACTGCTGTTTTCCCCCCGCCATATTACGATGGAGGGGAAATCGTTGGTAAAGCGTGGCGGTTTTAAAGACCGCCCGCCACTGTTCCGCAAGGCGGCCCTTTTCCAACGGCCTTGCAGAGCGAAAACATTTAGTGACATTGTGGCGGTGCCTTGCAGGCCTTATGATATCCCTTTCCGCCGGTCTTTTCGCGGCAGTCAATCCACCACGAAAAGACAGATGGAAATGGATTTGGCCTGGGTCAAGTGCCCTGGGGGCACCTACGGTGTGCCCCTACATATCCCTCTACCATGTGGCAGGCACTGCATGATGCCTGCCATGAAGTGCAGTGATATGCAAGTGCCTTCAGTTCTGCATTGTAGTGGGGACTGCTGAATGCATCCCCGCCACAATGCAAAGTATGGGTGATGCGTCTGCCACAGTTGCAGTCGCATCGTAATCAGGGTTGCGGGACTGCCGCCTTACAGGCGGGCAGTCCCTGTCCCGGCATCGAAGTCGGGCGGACTCAAGTCCGCCTACCATTGTAATGACCTCCATAGTGATATTTCTGCATTGCTTGAGGATTTACCTTTAACATGTGAAAAATAGAATGTGTGTAATTGAAATGAAATATACAGTAGGCTCTGGCTGCTTTGATGGGAATATGAGTATTACTCTCTCTATTGAGTTTCTTTAGGAACTTCAAGCAATTGTGGCCTTTTAGAATAATATGCATAAATGTTGAGTTATACAGAATAGCGTGCTAAACAGCTGTGGTTTATGTGTGAACAATGAACCAGCAGTAGATATGGGACCTAGGAAGGACTATAAAAACTCCAAAGAATTCTGTCTTGGGATCTGATTTATTCTCGAAGACTCATAATGCATCCATAAAAGCACTAATTGGCATATCAATCCTAGGGGTTCCTGACTGTTTCAGTTTGGCATTTGGCCTGGCAGATGTTCAGCCCTGATACATTATTAAAAAGAATGATACTTTTATACATCAAATGTGTACCTTATTCGAGTGATTGTTATGCTAATGAAAATGGCACTCACAGTGTATGCTAGAATTTGATGTGGACAATTCAATTTAAATAACAGGGTATCAAGTATGAAATTACTATTTTTATGTACAGTATCACATTCTTAACAATCAAGGAAAGATACTATAGCCTACCAGAAAGTAAGGGAATAGATCATTTATAAATATGTTTTAAACAGATGATCTATCATATACAAGATGGTGAAATTCCGTGATATAAAAATATGAATGGAGCCTCATTTGCCATTGTAAACGTTTTACTGCATTTACATTTATAATAAAGCACACTCATCATTTCAGATGTGTCATGTGTAAGGTTTACAAAGACAAACATATAAAATAATGACACTATATAAAAGAAAGCAAAATATGAATACAATAGAAACGAAATTAATTCAAAATACAAAACTTATGGTGATGCGCCATATGCATTTTGATCATGCAGACTGTAGATGGCTCTTAGCTCACAAAGGGGTTGATTAACCCAATTCTCGGCTCGAAAGGCAGAACTTTACACTCTCTAGTCTATCCCACAAATTGTATAAAGTACAAATGCGATAGAATTCTCTAATAATTTCAGTTGTATTCCTGGTAAGGAGTATCACCCTGCAAATAACATTTACATGTACGGAAATGCTTAGGTTCCAGCATGTTAAAAATAAATGTTTTCTTTTTGCGTTGATACTGCAGACAGCTTCAGATGTATGCGCATACAGCACAGTTTATGATATTAAACGGATTCAGCTCTTGCCCATGATAAGCTGGCTTTCTTTTCAATCTCAGTTCCTTGCGTTTTTTCCTAGGGCTTTCCTGCCTATCCTGTGCTAGGTCCTCCTCCGCAGAATAGTTTGTTTAACCTTTCTTCTGCTGACGCATTGGAAATATTTATTGTGCTTTTTTAAATTTCCTTAATGGTTTAACACTGCTTGAGGAATGCATGTTGTATTTTTCAGAGCATCCTTCCACTCTTTACTTTGATCTCAAACTTCCCGCCCTTCCTTCCTTCACATGCTCCTTGCTGCTCCTCAGTGGTGCTCAGGGCTTCAAGTTGCGGCTTGTTGATGCTACAAATGTTCTCCTTACCCCTCTTTTCTCCTATACCACCCTTGTTTCTTATGGTCTTGCTGTTGTGAATCAGGTACAAGATGGACGCCTTGGTGATGCCATGGAAGTTTTCTCATTGCACTAGCAAGTGCTACCGCTGTCCATGCTGGTAACAGCTAATGACTTTGCCGGAGACTTTTAAACTCCATTGGCATTGACAATATCAATAAGAACATTCATCCATGCTAAAACTGTAAAAAATATTAAAATCATTGCTTTCGATACTTTCAAGATGGCTGCCACATTCTGTTTACCATGGATGGTTGTGCAATTACAAAGCCGATCATGTTACTCTCTCAACATTGGCATAGTGAGATCTTCTGGGTTTGACCACATTTGGTTTATTTCTGCAGGAGTAAAGTACGTTTAATGAATAAATCCCTTTTCTTGTGCCTCATTCCAACCTTCAGTGTGTTTTTTTCTCCTTCCCTTGTGAGGCGAAAACATCCATCTATGTTTCAGGTAAGAAAAGGACTAAAGAGTAGGCATTCATCTATGTTGGCAGGTTACCTTGCAATGGTACAACTGCAATCTGTGTCTGAGAGCACATTTACTCCCTAGAAAATTACGTCATAATGGCTGATTTTTAAATGTGGCTATACCCACTAACAACTGTAAACTCTCGTGTTGTCAAACATTGATGGGAATTATCAGTAACAAGTGATAGTATGTGTAATTAGTTTTGCAAATGTTTTTATGAATCAGGCCAACAGAGATCTTCACCATATTGAACATATAAAGAGTTTTACAGGCATTACGTTTCTGAAAGTGCAAACACATCCACTGCTCAATTGCTTTTTAAAACACTATGATCAGGGGGCAAACTTAAAAAAATGAACAGCCTTGAAAAATGACATTCTGCATCATAATTGAGTATCATCTGGGTACTGCTGAATAGAGTCCAGATTGTCAGGAGGTCCCCACATGTATTAGAAAGAGTGAGAAAAGGAATTGGAATGGCACATCACTCCATGCCCAAGTGAACATCCTTCTTACTGTTCTTACCTGGCAAACTAATCAAAATCCTAATACACTAAGAGCCTCATTACGACTAGACTGTGGTGGCAGTGCAGGCACAACCACACCGGCTGGTTCAACCACCTTATTATGAGTTTGTCAGTTGGACCGCCAAAGGACCTCTGCAACCTCTGGTGATCGGTTATATCTTGGCGGTATTGCAGTGGTGTGAGGCCTCAATATGCTGGCGGTCCCACTGCGGCACCACCAAACATATTCTGTTTCCTCACATCCACCTTTTTCAGGGCAGTGAGCCTGGCATGTAAAGGGTGGAGGTGAGGAAACTAAGGGGG
Source organism: Lissotriton helveticus (assembly GCF_964261635.1). Classification (NCBI taxonomy): domain Eukaryota; kingdom Metazoa; phylum Chordata; class Amphibia; order Caudata; family Salamandridae; genus Lissotriton; species Lissotriton helveticus. The sequence goes on from NC_136065.1 coordinate 533,394,779, forward strand.
GCCTACAGGGCCCACTGTTGCCTCTGGGCAGGGCGCTGGTGTGGTGGTCCACTGCTAAACCGCCAAAGTCGTAATCAGGCCCTAAAGGACAAACAAGGAAGCTATGACTTGCTTTGGCATTCACAGACGCCACTTTTTATCCCCCTGTTAGTCTCTCTACAGAATAAAAAATATATAAAACTGTATGCATGTCCCCTTCTCTAATCACTGATTAATGAAACACTCTGGTCCTTTCTAAACAAAATTCTATTTTGGTAAACTTAAAGTTGGAGAGTAACAATCAAAAAAGCCATTCAGCTGACAAACATTCGGATCTTTTTAAACAGGGTCAGGAAGAATTTCAAATAGTCAGTGTTAGAACTGGGGGTCTCTAGTTGGCAGGGGTAGGTACCACTGTCCAAATAGGGACCCTTGCTTCTAGTCAGGGTTAGGAGGAAACCCTCTGAGATAACCCCTGCTCACCCTCTAGGTAGCTTGGCACGAGCAGTCTAGGCGAACCAGAGGCAATGTGTAAAGTATTTGTACCAACACTCACAGTAACACAGTGAAAACACCACAAACTGACTCCACAACAGTTTAGAAAAATAAAGGTATTTTAATCTAAACTACACAAGACCAAAATGACAAAAATCCAACAAACACAGTTCAAGAATATGGTTTCAAAAGAGTTCTTAAGGTTTGCGATAGAATTCTCTAGGTTGCGATAGAATTCTCTACAGATGCGTGAAAAGTTCACAGTTGCGTCACATTTACTCAAAGTACCTTTTAGTTGCAACAAAGTTCCAAAAGCAGAAGCTGGTGCGGTGGAAAACAAGCAATGTGTTGCTCCTGAGACCCTGGGGAGGCGTTTGCGACAGCCCCACTGCAGCAGCGGGCATGTTGCGACGAATCCGGTCTGTATGGGGAGGAAGGCCACTTGTATGGATTCCGGTGCGTAGGTTCCGTAGGAAGTTTGTTCTCGCAAAGGCACGATGCGACGATCTCGTAGGGGCTGCTACGATCTCCGGGGCGAAGATGCGCGGTCCAACGGTGATCCTCTCTCTCGCAGCTCCTCGATGCGATGGCTCTGCGACGATGCTTGCAGAGACGTGATGCGGTCCGCAAGCAAGCGGTGCGGCGATCTCACCTACGGGCGACAGGCTCTGCGACGACACTCGCAGCGATGTTCGACTTTCCCGCACCGGTCTGGTGCGTCCCGCAAACGAAGGATGCGACGGCTCTGGCAGCGGCGTGAGGCGCTGCGACGATCACGGCCTTCATATCGGCGGGAATCATCTCGCATTGTCAGGGATGCGCTCCGCAAGCGAGCGATGTGACACTTTTCAATTGCAAACGTCTCTCAAGCTTAGTTTCCAGCTTCCCAGCACAGGTACAACTTCCAGAGGCCCCACAACTGGATCAAGCACTCTAGGAAGGACAGAACTCTCTCAGCAGAGTTCAGGGAAGCTGGGGGTGAAGCCCTTTTGTTCCTGGGACTTCAGAACAGGGAGCCAGCTCTTCTCAGGCCCTTGGAGATTCCTTCAAGACAGGGGACACAGCACCACAGCAAAGTCATTCCCCTCTCCTTGGCAGCAAAGCAACAGCAGGTCGGTCCAGCAGAGCAACAGCAGGACAGTCTTCCTTCTTCAGTTTCAGCTTTCTCCTTGGCAGAGGTTCCTTCTTGATTCCAGGATGATCTAATTTTCTGTTGTCAGGGGTCCTGTACTTATACCCCTAAAAGTCTTTGTTCTCTTTGTGCAAGTGGGCCCTGAGCCGGGTCAGAACCAGTTCTGGGTGTTGCTTGAGCACTTTGTTTACCTGGCTTCTCCTTTCCTTTCAGAGTGAGGGGCAGGGTCGTCAGCCGCCCAGCAGGAGGTGGAGCCAGCATTGTGGAGGGAAAGCACAGCCCTGGAGCGCTTTGTTGACATGATTCCTTCTCTCCTTTCACAGTGCAGGGCAGAGACATCAGACGCACCCCAGGGGGTGGAGCCAGCACTGTGGGGGGCGGGCACAGTCCTATTCAGGCCCAGGTGCAAACTCCTCCCACCACTCAAGTTGCAAATGTAGTCATTCAGCCTAGGGCTGACTCAGCCGGCCTCCTGGGGAATCCCCAGCCCCTGTCACTCTCAAACCAGACAGTCAATCCACAAACAGGCCAAAGCACACAGAAAGGTCAGACAAGAGAACAGCAACTTTCTAAAAGTGCTATTCTCAAACACAGGAGTTAAAAACCACCTTTGCTAAAAGATGTGTTATTAAATTCTGAGTTCAGGGATACTAGACTCTTATGTCCTATCTTGTTCCTATGAGAAGAAATACTGGTAGCCACTGTAGCCAGCATCCCCCATGTTAATCTATGGAGCAAGATAGCCTTACAATAGTGAAAAACGAAAATGGGTGCCATTCACTACCAGAGCATGTCACCTGCACCAGTACATGCTCTACCTTTCACATACACCTCACCCTGCCCAGGGGGGTACCTTGGGCCTTCCATAGGGGTGACTAATGTGCACAAAAAGGGAAGGGTTAGGCCTGGTCAGTGGGGAAACTGACCAGGAGGACATGGCAGTTCACAGACTGCACACAGGCACTGCGGTGGCAGGCCTGAGACATCACTTTAGGGCTACTCATGTGGGTGGCACAATCAGTGCTGCAGGCCCACTAGTAGCATTTGTCATCACCAGCCCTGGCACACTCAGTGCACTTTACTAGGGACTTCCTGGTGATACAAATATGCCAATCATGTATATCCAATCACAATAACAATTTACACAGAGAGCATATGCACTTTTAGCACTGATCAGCAGTGGTAAAGTGTGCAGAGTCCTATTGCCAACAGCCACGGGTCAGGAAAAATATGGGAGGAAGAAGCAAAAAGTTTGAGGATGACCCTGCAATAAGGGCCAGTTCCAACACAACCCCCTTCCAGCCTAAAGCCAGGGTAGACCAAACGATACCTCGATGGTATTCCCTGCTTAAGGCGATAGAACACGGAAACTGGCCCACACAGCAGGGCAGTCCTGTTCTACGCCGTCCTAAACCCAGTTCAATCACTCTATCCATATTCTCAGGGTCCACCATGCCAATCCATGTGGAACCCTTCTCCTCACCTGTGGACACCACCTGTGCAGTACCTAAACTTAACTTGCTCACAGGTGTGTCCCAACAGACAGACAACAAGCCACAGTGACCACCACTAGTGATCAGATATGAGACCCAGGCCTTACGCCTCTCAGGGCCATCAAACCTCTGTGGTGTCAGCGGGTGGGGGGCAGTAGCCCCAGGTGCTTGGCATCCTTTGTCCACTCCCTCTCTTGTCAGGTCAGGTCTGACACTCTGGCACTGACCCACCAGTCCCGGGCCTGTATCCAGCAGCTGGACAGGAGGCTGAGGTGGGCTTCTCCACACCCGGTCCTCCTCTTCCTTGGGGCTCTGTACCCTCCGACCTGGGGCGGTACCCCCTTCTAGAATAGTCAGGGCACCTGTGGCAGGTGTCCTACACCATTCACCCACCAGTTCAGGCGTTCTATCCTGCAACTGGTATTCCAGGTCAGGGAGGACACCCCGGACCTGGCCCTCAAACCTAGGCTCCAAAGCCTCCAGGTCAGACAACACCTGAACCTGGCTTCCCCACCCAGGGACCAACCCCTGCAGTGGAACACTTGCCTGGCGCACCAGGACTTCACTCACTGTTGTGCCCACACTAGTAGACAGTACCCACCTGGCCAACACAAGGGTGTGGCCTAGTCCACCCCCAGGGTGAGACTCCTGCCCTCCTTCCAGGGGTAACCCTGTCCACCAAGACAACCAAGAACACAACTTTCCTACCAGTTCAGGACCTCCCTCCAGCAACTGGTCTCCCAACCTAGGGTTTAACCCCTCAGGTTGTACCGGGGTCAGAGGCGGGGACTCCCTCCCTTTGCACCCCCTTCCAGAGTGCTGCACCCTCCCTACTGGAGGGGTACCCCATGGAACCATCTTGGTCAGGGCATTGGTTACAGATGTCCTTCTTTCCAGGTCAGGCAGATCCTGAACCTGGTCTCCCAACCCAGGGACCAACACCTGCGGTTGTGCACTTGCGTGGCACGCCAGGACTTATGGGGACTCCTTCCCCCTCTCACCCCTCAGTCTGGACTTCTGCACCCTCCCAACTGGAGTGGCACTGCCAGACACCAGAACTGATGGAGGCCTGGTTACAGGCACTCCCCGTTCAACAGACACTAGGAGATCCTCCTCAAATGGCCTACAAGTACAGTCTAGGTCCCCAACCTGGTGTTCCCTTAAGGAACCCTCCAGGCCCTGAGACTGGGTTTCAGGTACCGTGAGACATACCGTCCCACACTCATTCCTTTTCCACTGAGACCGGACATGAGCCCCTACACCCCTCCCACTACACTGGGACCTAACCGGGCTACACTGAACCTCTTCCACCTCACAGGTCTGGAAGATATCTGAGCCACTCCTTTTGGGATCACTCCCCAATGCCCCCTCAGACTCTCTGGACTCCACCAAGAGATCTGCCTCAAACGCAAGCTCCCTGGGATCAGAGAACTCACACTCCCCCGGGTGTTGGCATAGCTCTGGAAAACAGGGACTTAAAATATGCTCTCCAACAAATGAATCACACAGCCCCCCACAGTTGTTACCCAAGCTACCCTTAGCCTCACCTTCCAGTGCCTCACACAAGTACCCCACACCACTCTCATGAGACTGGCAAGACAGTATCTGACTGTCTCTGTCACACAACCCACACTCTTCTGGCTGGTCTTCACACACACACACCAAGGTTTCTACCATGGGGGAACCCCTCTCCCTGTACCTCTCATCTAGAGTCAGTAGAGTGTCCCTCCCACCACTAGGAATATGGTCCCCTGTGCCAGTCCCCCAATCTAGTTCAGGGACACTGCACTCCACTGGAACTACATAATAAACCTGAAGCCCCTGGTGTATGTCGACCCCCTCCCTCTAGTCAGGCGCGACATCTCTGGGTGTTTGTACCTTTCTCTTAGCACTGGAAACTATAATCTTGCTTCCACCATCTGAGCTGGACCCCACCTCCAACTCAGCAAAGCTCACCTCTCGAGCTACTCATGTTTCTTCTTCAGCTGAGAGCCTCATGACCTCACGCCTCTTGAGCTCCAACTCAAGCCTCCCCATTCTTAATTCATGGGCCAAGGTCAATTTCAATTCCCCCAGGGCCCGGGCATGTTTGCTCTCCTCCGCCGCCCTTTCTTTTTCCATTTGCTTCATCTTCATTTCAAGCCTCAACATTTCTAACTTATGATCTCTAGCCCTTTGATTTTCCTCCAACGCCTCTGGGGAAAAACTTTCAGTTAAATGGTTGCTGCCAGCCCTTGAGGCTGCTCTGGACACAGGCAGAACCTGTTGCCTGAAACCATTCTTTTGTGCATCCTTATCCACTTCTACATCATCTGTCTCCCCAGCTTCCTTGGTGTCCCACCAGGCCCTTATGGCCTCCTGTAGCTCCTCCTTCTTGGAGCAGCGCTTCATGGGGCATCCAAAGTTCCTGCAGAACTGCCTGAGTTGACCTACTTTGTAATCACTTAACATTTCAATATCAAACTCCAGTTCTGCAACATCACTTGTTGGTTTACCATTCTGAGACATGATACTTGAATTCTTTCAGGGTTATGATCAAAAATAGAACCAACCCAAAAAAATAGTAGTATGCGGTGGCGTAGTGGTCTGCACTCACTAGTGATGTACACCAATCACTGTGGGTATAGTACAAATACAAGTTCAATATCCCACCGCTGACCAACAATGTTAGAACTGGGGGTCTCTATTTGGCAGGGGTAGGTACCACTGTCCAAATAGGGACCCTTGCTTCTAGTCAGGGTAAGGAGGAACCCCTCTGAGATAACCCCTGCTCACCCTCTAGGTAGCTTGGCACGAGCAGTCTAGGCTAACCAGAGGCAATGTGTAAAGTATTTGTACCAACACTCACAGTGACACAATGAAAACACCACAAAATGACTCCACAACAGTTTAGAAAAATAAAGGTATTTTAATCTAAACAACACAAGACCAAAACGACAAAAATCCAACATACACAGTTCAAGAATATGGTTTCAAAAGAGTTCTTAAAGTTAGCAATAGAATTCTCTAGGTTGCGATAGAATTCTCTACAGATGCGTGAAAAGTTCACAGTTGCGTCACGTTTACTCAAAGTACCTTTTAGTTGCAACAAAGTTCCAAAAGCAGAAGCTGGTGCGGTGGAAAACAAGCGATGCGTTGCTCCTGAGACCCTGGGGAGGCATTTGCGACAGCCCCGCGGCAGCAGATGGCGTGTTGAGACGAATCCGGTCTGTATGGGGAGGAAGGCCACTTGTATAGATTCCGGTGCGTAGGTTCCGTAGGAAGTTTGTTCTCGCAAAGGCACGATGCGACGATCTCGTACGGGGCTGCGACGATCTCCAGGGTGACGATGCGCGGTCCAGCGGTGATCCTTTCTCTCGCAGCTCCTCGATGCGATGGCTCTGCGACGATGCTCACAGCGACGTGATGCGGTCCACAAGCAAGCGGTGCGGCGATCTCACCCAGCGACGACAGGCTCTGCGACGACACTCGCAGCGATGTTCGACTTTCCCGCACCGGTCTGGTGCATCCCGCAAATGAAGTTTGCGACGGCTAAGGCAGCGGCGTCAGGCGCTACGACGATCACGGCCTTCATAGCGGCGGGAATCTTCTCGCACTGTCGGGGATGCGCTCCGCAAGCGAGCGATGCGACACTTTTCAATTGCAAAAGTCTCTCGAGCTTAGTTTCCAGCTTCCCAGCACAGGTACAACTTCCAGAGGCCCCACAACTGGATCAAGCACTCTAGGAAGGACAGAACTCTCTCAGCAGAGTTCAGGGAAGCTGGGGGTGAAGTCCTTTTGTTCCTGGGATTCAGAACAGGGAGCCAGCTCTTCTCAGGCCCTTGGAGATTCCTTCAAGACAGGGGACACAGCACCACCCCAAAGTCCTTCCCCTCTCCTTGGAAGCAAAGCAACAGCAGGTCAGTCCAGCAGAGCAACAGCAGGACAGTCTTCCTTCTTCAGTTTCAGCTTTCTCCTTGGCAGAGGTTCCTTCTTGATTCCAGGATGATCTAATTTTCTGTTGTCAGGGGTCCTGTACTTATACCCCTAAAAGGCTTTGTTCTCTTTGTGCAAGTGGGCCCTGAGCCCGGTCAGACCCAGTTCTGGGTGTTGCTTGAGCACTTTGTTTACCTGGCTTCTCCTTTCCTTTCAGAGTGAGGGGCAGGGTCGTCAGCCGCCCAGCAGGAGGTGGAGCCAGCATTGTGGAGGGAAAGCGCAGCCCTGGAGCACTTTGTTGAGATGATTCCTTCTCTCCTTTCACAGTGCAGGGCAGAGACATCAGACGCACCACAGGGGGTGGAGCCAGCACTGTGGGGGGGAGGGCACAGTCCTATTCAGGCCCAGGTGCGAATTCCTCCCACCACTCAAGTTGCAAATGTAGTCATTCAGCCTAGGGCTGACTCAGCCAGCCTCCTGGGGAATCCCCAGCCCCTGTCACTCTCAAACCAGACAGTCAATCCACAAACAGGCCAAGGCACACAGAAAGGTCAGACAAGAGAACAGCAAACTTTCTAAAAGTGCTATTCTCAAACACAGGAGTTAAAAACCACCTTTCCTAAAAGATGTGTTATTACATTCTGAGTTCAGGGATACTAGACTCTTATGTCCTGTCTTGTTCCTATGAGAAGAAATGATGGTAGCCACTGTAGCCAGCACCCCCCATGTTAATCTATGGAACAAGATAGCCTTACAATAGTGAAAAACGAAAATGTCTGCCATTCACTACCAGAGCATGTCACCTGCACCAGTACATGCTCTACCTTTCACATACACTGCACCCTGCCCAGGGGGGTACCTTGGGCCATCCATAGGGGTGACTAATGTGCACAAAAAGGGAAGGGTTAGGCCTGGTCAGTGGGGACACTGACCAGGAGGACATGGCAGTTCACAGACTGCACACAGGCACTGCGGAGGCAGGCCTGAGACATCACTTTAGGGCTACTCATGTGGGTGGCACAATCAGTGCTGCAGGCCCACTAGTAGCATTTGTCATCACCAGCCCTGGCACACTCAGTGCACTTTACTAGGGACTTCCTGGTGATACAAATATGCCAATCATGTATATCCAATCACAATAACAATTTACACAGAGAGCATATGCACTTTTAGCACTGATCAGCAGTGGTAAAGTGTGCAGAGTCCTATTGCCAACAGCCACGGGTCAGGAAAAATAAGGGAGGAAGAAGCAAAAAGTTTGAGGATGACCCTGCAAGAAGGGCCAGCTCCAACAGTCAGCTAAGCTGGCTTACCCATGCAAAAGAGTCCAATACCCCTGCCTTCCTATAGCTCTTCAATCCTGGTTTAATCAGATTGGCACAATTTATTATGACAATCTCTCTTTGATCTTCTCCCTTTTCCTATTCCTCAGCGTAATTATGTTCTGCAGTACACTCTGGTTCACTTTTTAGTGTCTCAAGATGGTCTATGCGGAATCTATCCATGCCCATAGTGATATCTATTCAAAGTGATATCCTCTCAGACCTTCTCAGCATTATCAATGCCTGTATCTGCCAAGTAATCTTCATGGATGACCTCAAAGCAAGGAAGATTGCCCCACTGCTGGAGAATCCTACCCTGGAACCAGAGGCTCTTATCAGCTATCACCATGTCACCCACCTTTCATTCATTCAAAAATAATTAGTAAATCAGTCCTCATCACCTACAGAAACAGAATAACAATAATAACCTTCATCAAGACTTCCAATATGGCTTCACACAATGCTGTAGTATGGACAGCTATGCATCAAGTAGTCAGCACCACCAGGAAAAAGAAGTGGACTCAAAGGGTCAGTTGGCTGACCTCCTATGTATGTTCAGGGCCACAACAAGCAACAAGACCATTGTTTACTGTGCAGAGCCTAGTTGACCCATACCAAGTGGATCTGACCTGGACCTTGTAGGTAGCCTCTGCTGAAGTGGGTCTTGACACCCCCAAGTGTTGTTCCTTAGGTCCTAGGACCCTTAACACCCCTGAGAAAACTAGGACATAAAAACCATTTGAAGTTAAGACCTCAAGAAGACCTGGGAAATCCTACCAAGATCATCCGCCTGAGGTGCCCTGCTACTGGGTTAAAGAAACAGGTTTCTCCCACTTGGAGCTTCAACCAGCAGCAAATCTGATTCAGTGGAATCTCGCCTAGAATGTATGTGGACTTTTGAAGCCTTCTTTGAATACAGCCTGCATGATTAGAAGCTCCAAAAAGGAAACCAGGTCTAAAGGTAGAAATCTTGACCAGGCGAAGGCACCAAAAGTATCTGGCTAGCAAGAGGACTTCCCTAGGTGCGTGCAAAATGAACATTTTTTCCACTCAGTGCTATTTCTACCAAAACCAACAGCTTCACTGGGACCTCAACAACAGTTATCTGATGTTTTGGAGCCTCTCTTCAGATATACCCTTGCTGCCTTGTCTCACTGATGGATTCTGAATTCCAGAAAAAATCCTTCGACTAGGTTGAACCTAGTAGGTGTACTTTGCCATTTATGGGGCTATTTTTGCCTAAAAATTTCCAATTTAATATCGCTGGTGCTCCTTATTAGACTGGTGATAATGTGTTAATTAAAATATTATTTATTTTTATAAATTGAAGCAACATTTTTATTGTGTTGTGTGTTCAACTTGTTATCTGTTTTAGTACTTCTCTAGTGGCCGTTCCTTTCAGGCTACAGAGATGATCACAGGGCAGGCAGTTATGTCTAAATTTGACTGACTGAAAACCCTCCTGATAATGGAGGTAAAGTCAACCCCATCCCAATGGACAATACTCCTTCCACCAACCTCTAAATCAGGCCTTCTATATCAAAATATTCTAGACTTAAAACATCTTGATTACATTCTTACCTCAGTGTCATGGTTCTGTGGTCTACCTCAGGAGTGACTCCTTGCTCAGTGTGACCCACCTCCTGGCAGCACCAACTCTGGTACTGAAATAACAGACTATTGATGTCACCAGCTGAACAAAAGGTGATTGGGGAAAGGGACGACAGGGAAGGAGACCTGCAACAACACGGATACTGTTACAACCAAGAGAACACACTCAAGAATGATAAGTATATTCATTTATGCTGATATTCTCATGGCCATTTATGCTAATACTCTCAGAATAACCTCCATCAGTCTTTCTCACTCTCAGAATGTTAATTGGGCAAATTCTTGGAATCTCTTTCTGCATATATTTTTACTGCAATACAAACAAGATTTTACCGCACAGCTTAATTCAAGTCATATTGCAGTTCCTGCTCTCTGATAAGTGATTAGTATATATTAGAACAGTGGAATAATGGGAGCTCCATTGAAAACAATGGAGTGCTCCGGGCTCATAATGGCTGCTATAAGCCTGGACCTCCAACATTCCAATGTTTCTTTGTTCACAGCTCTGGCTGTGAACAAAGGCTTCAGGGAGCCCCAGGGGATTCCAATCCCCTCACGCTCCCCTAAGGCTTTGTTCTTTATTTGTTAGAACATTCTGCCCTCTAGTGGCAGAATGTTTAATAGCCTTATAGCCCTTCGTAGCCGGGCTATACCAACTATTAAAGTCCCTCTCCCTTGTTAAAGGCCCTCGCCTTCGGCTCGGGCCTTTAACGCTGGAGAGGGCCTTTAATAGCCCTCTACGGTGGGCTATAAGGCTATAGTAAAGCTTACACATACTTTATTGCAAAACTCTTCATATGATTCATTCTATATAATCTTCGCAGGATTATTGGCAAAACTAATTGGTGATCACTTTTGTCAGATCTGTAAAGAGTATTTTCCATCGGATCACCCCACACCTTTGAATTTATCCTTTGTACTGATAAACTTAAAAAGGAGCATTCCCCTGACACAATAACTCTTGTGAAATAAAATGGGAAACAATCTATTGTCGTTTCGGAACCAACACTAATCTCTTGATTTCTTTGCTCCTTGCCCTTCCTCTACTAACTAATGACTTATTGGTCTAGTAAAGTAAAATAGGAACAGAAAAAGAGATTAAACTCCTACGGGGTGTGGCAATATGTGCTGATGCAGCAGGATTTTTACCTGCGTGAATTGGCAGAAGAAGTCTTCTTGCCCTGGAATCTGGAAAGCTTTTTAGTATGCATAAACATGTTCCTCACACGCTAAAAGGCACACTGAGAACAGTATGTATCCTCTCGCATGGCCTCTCTTTGTAACAGGGAGTCACCCAAGATGGCAACTGCTCAAAGTATTCTGAGAATTGAAGTCTTTTAGTGGAATTCTCAAGAGTCGAAAGAGCAGTACACTCCACTACTAACATGCTCCAGTTTAGGAGAAATACAACTAACATTTGTTAATGAAGGAAGACAGACCTCAGTAAAGTCGAAAACATGTTTTTTAATACCTTATGCCTTTCAGATACTGGAACTACTCCAAATCCTAGTCGCAACACAACTAACATTGAATTATTGCTGTTCACTAACAATATTAAGCAGCATCAGATCCAAGGTTGGCTCTCCATTATGAATCTAACTATCTTATCACACGTCTGAGTGCCAACCAAAGTCACACATACAAAATCACTTGGATTCATCCTCGATAGAGATACCTGGATTAGAATCTTAAAAAAATCAAATGTTTTTGTTCTATGCTTACGGCTAAATAGGTTTGAGTCTGTACCTCTTGCTCAGTGTAGAGCAATTCTATCACATGAAAAGCACATTTAACGAGTGCCTGAGAAGATGTTTCACTGAACTTGGACATAACATGGAGAGGTTACATGTTTTACCTAGATGTGGAAAGTAGGTTGAAGCTTCATGTCATTAACATTTTAGTAGACAATAGTGTGCCTGATCAGCGTCTCTACCATGTAGGAGTATGATGCTTGTTCCTGGCCTGTTATTCCCTCGGTTTTCACTTTCTGATTTGCTCTGTTAGCTGCAGACCGATACTATGAAAAATCTATTTCTTCACTTCATGCCATATATTATTCATCACTTGCAATTCAACTATATCATAAATGATCTAGGTCTCAGCTTGGTGGCCCACCTAAAAAAAACTCAGGCAGGTTTTCACAATGTCCCCGATAAATATATAAGAGCAAAATCTGCTGAAAATCAGTGGAGGTCAGTTTGTATTTTCGTTCATTTTGAAAACACAAGTGGACTTTACAATATGGTTGGCGATCTAGCCCAGATGTAAAAGATTTGATAACGTATATTAACAATTTAAAGCATATATTCGCTTACTAAGGTTTATAACAGTTTAGTTTACTGTAGTGTGGGGAAAAAAGTAGAGTATAATTAAATTTAGGGAACTATTTTTAAAAACTATCTCCTAGGCATTAGTCTGTCCAGTGGATTGAATGTCAGTTCTCTGATGCAAACACCTTGGGTGTTTTTTGTATTACCTTAGAGCATTTCTATATTACCTAATATTCCAGGGATGCATGCAATTCAATTTGTAAAATGTTCCAGATTTCATAGAATACACAGTATCAAATATAGTTATAGGATATTATGGGATTTATATTTTTGCAGACAGGGTATCCGTTGTGATGGAGTAACCTGTCCACCGAAATTCAAATCAAGTCCTAGGAGTATAAGAACAAGATGAACGTGAAGAAAAAGAACATTATAGGAATTGTTGGGAGAACATGATTGAGGTGATCAAAACAGAAAATGTGAGAGTAGTATGGCAACTAGTACAGGATGGCTCAGGAAAGGGTGATAGGAAAATGAGCCGCCTTGTGGGGAAAGAGGCATGGGTTAGTTATCTGGAAGAAATGTATGGGAATGGAAATGGGAAGGTGCCTTCAGAGGGAAGCAGTAGCAGATAGTTGGTGAACCACTGCAAGATTTTATTATTAAACACTACAGACTCTAAACTTAACTGAAGCAGCAGGCCTGGATAATCTACCAGCCATTACAATACAAACGTAGGGGCCGATTAGGATGCCGTCCGCCATCCGTGCCTGTCTGCCACCTATTTCCCCCCGCCATATTACAATGGCGGGGGGGACCACGGCGGACGGGAAGACCGTCCGCCGCTTTTCCACTGCGGTCGCCTTGCGACCGCGGCAGAAAAGGTCTAATATGGTGGCAGTGTCTATCAGACACCGCCAGCCATATTAGGATGTGCTGTGGGCAATGCCTTTTCTGTGGCGGCAATGCCACCACGAAAAGGCATACGGTCTTTGCTTTGGGGGCCCGTTGCGGGCCCCCAGGGTGAATGGGGGTGCACATGGGGGGTACCTATGGTACCCCCCTGCATTTCAAAATACAACATTGGAGGCACCGCGCGGTGCCTGTAATGTTGTGCTCCGAAACGCACAACATGCATTTTTAGCATTGCGGCGGGCGGTGCTGTCAGCACCGCCCACCGCAATGTTAAAAATGCGGGATTCACCGTGCCACTGTGGCGGGTGCATCCTAATTCGAGGCACGGGACCTCCGCCCCTGTGGCGGACGGTCCCGTCCTCCGACAGGATGGAGGACGGACTTTGTCCTAATAGACCCCTTAGTCTGGTGGACACATTTTTATCACATGGTTTATCAAAGAGTCTCAGTGACTGATCAATTCCCAGACAGTTGAAAAGGAGCAATAATAAGACCTATTCATAGAAAGCAGGATGTAGCAGCAGCCACAGTCCTTGCAGGGTAAGGCACAAGCAAACCCTAAATTACCCTATGCTCAACCCCCTTGATAGCTTGACAAAGAGCAGTTGGGCTTAACTTAGAGGCAATATGTTAAGTATATGTGCAACACTTCAAACAATATCACAGTGAAAACATACCACAAAAGGAGCCCTGAACAGGATTAGACAATTGGAGCTTAATTGAAAAACTAAAACAAGACCAAAAAGACAAAAAAACAAATAATTGAACTTGAGATAGTGAACGTTAGTGTTTTAAAAGAAAAAAGCACCAAAAAGGCACAAAGCACGGACTGTAGATATCTGGTCACACTGGACCGGGAAAAAGTCACAAGTTAGGGCTAACCGTGAAGGACCATGGGCCACCTACAGAGTCTCAGTTAGGCCGCTCTAGCAAAGTTCCTTTGATCCTGGTTTGTGGAGTGGTGCATGGATCCATGTTGAAGATGTGTCGTGCAGCTGAGGCAATGTGTTGGTTCCGAGATGTGGGGAGGCTGTGGTATGAAGTCCTGTTGCATCGAAGTTGAGAATCCCATCAATGTGGATTGTGATGCAAAGTCTGGTGTCGGGGATGCAATGTGCAGTCGGGTAATGTGTGACTTATGTAAATGTAAATGTAAATGTATTTCGATTTATATAGCGCACGAATCACCCAGGGGTCTCAAGGCGCTTGCTTAGGGAACCCGTCCTGGTATTCCCCTGTGAGATACCCCGGCAGGGTATCCACAAGGTGAAAGCCAGGCATCCCGCCGCGAGGGGCCGTAGTGGAGATTAAGCAAGCTATTGCCCAGAGTCGCAGAGTGTGACCCCGTGAGTCGAGTAGGCACCGGAGCGAGAATTGTCGAGTCCGTGGAATTTTTGAGTCCGAGACCCGCCGAGGCGGGGAATCGAACCCTGGTCCACGGCCGATCTCAGCTTCCGGGTCTGCCGCCTCTAACCACTGAGCCACGCTTCTCCACTCAATTATGAGGAGCTGCGAGGCTGCGATACAGAGTCTGCCATCCTCATTGAGGTTACAGTCTACGAGAGATGCAAGGGCCTGCGCCAAGGGTGTTTCCCGGAAGTGGCGATTCCAGAGGCAATGAGGCCTGTGGAAGTATTACAATTCTTTGACATCCTCTCCAATCCACTCAGCAGCAGAGACATATCCGTTCTGCTCGAAGTTGCTCCACAGAGCACAGGAGATGCATCCGTTCTGTTGGATACACAAACTTGCAGAGCAACTTAGGCCCACTTCCAAGGGTTCAGGATTGGGGTGGCACCTCTTGACAGGTTAGTTTGCAGAGTCCAGGTGCCAAGGGAATTTGCTGGAAGACAGTTATGTTCCCGAGGCTTCAGCCACCTAACCCTTGGATTAACTCTCGAATCTGGTTTCAAAATATGCACATCTAGTCCTTCTCATCCAGGTAAGAGGGCAGCAGGCAGGAGGTCAGCACAGCAAACCAGTAGTTCAGCAGAGTGCAGCCTAGCAGAGTGGTAGTCCTTCAGCAACACAGCAGTCCTTCTTCCTGACAGAGTATATACAGGTCCAGAAGTGTACTGAAGTGGTGTGTCTGAGGTCCACCTTTTACACCCTGGCGCCCTGCTTCTGGAAGGAGGGAGAAGCTTCTAGACAGTGGCTTTGAAGTGCAAGGAATTCCCTGCATCCCCTACCCAGGTTCCAAACAGCTACATTGACAATGCAAGGGTTGTTAGGCCCTTAGTGCCTGATGAGCAAAAAAACAATGGATCTAACCCAGATCTCTTCACTGGGGGAGAATGTTTGATGTATTCCTCATTCCATCCATCATTTGTTGCTGCAGCACTTTTCTCCTAAGTGGAATGGGTGCGCCGAGACGTGGGTCCCTTGCTCACTGCACCACTGGATTCAAGCCAGTCTGGCTGATGAGGGGTAATTTACCCTGAAACCAGCTTTAGGATGCTTGTTTCTGATCCAGGGAGGACCCGACTTGGCAGTTTAGGCTGTCCTGTTCCCATCAGGAGCCGGGTGAAGACTGACTGAGCATACCCATCCCACTCGGATGCTTGATTCCGGTCAAGGGAAGACATGGCTTGGCAGTTCGGGCTGGACTGTTCCCATGAGGCACAGGGTGAAGACTGATTTGCATATGGCCATGTCTGAACTGGGGTGGTGTGGTGAGCAAAATAACAATGGATTAAACCAAGATTTGTGACTGGGGTGAATGTTTTGCCATTGTGCAACATTCCGTCCATCCATTGTTGTTTTTGCATTTGTCACCCCGAGTGGGATGGGTATGCTCAGATGTGAGTCCCATGCTCTCCTTGCCACTGGAATCAAGCTATCCTGACTGATGACAGCTGGTAGCCAGAAACCGGTCCTAGGATGCTTGATTCCGGTCTAGGGAAGGCATGGCTTGGCAATTCGGGCTGGACTGTTCCCATGAGGCACAGGGTGAAGACTGATTTGCATATGGCCATGTCTGAACTGGGGTGGTGTGGTGAGCAAAATAACGATGATCTGTGACTGGGGTGAATGTGTTGCCATTGTGCAACATTCCGTCCATCAATTGTTTTTGCATTTGTCACCCCGAGTGGGATGGGTATTCTCAGACGTGAGTCCCATGCTCTCAATGCCACTGGAATCAATCTATCCTGGCTGATGATGGCTGATAGCCAGAAACAGGTGCTAGGATGCTTGATTCCGGTCCAGGAAAGACATGGCTTGGCAGTTCGGGCTGGACTGTTCCCATGAGGCTCAGGGTCAAGACTGATATGCATATGGCCATGTCTGAACTGTGGTAGTGTGGTGAGCAACATAACAATGGATTAAACCCAGATCTGTGACTGGGGGTGAATGTTATGCCATTGTGCAACATTCCGTCCATCAATTGTTGTTTTTGCATTTGTCACCCTGAGTGGGATGGGTATGCTCAGACGTGAGTCCCATGCTCTCCATGCCACTGGAATCGAGCTATCCTGGCTGATGAGGGCTGATAGCCAGAAACCGGCCATAGAATGCTTGATTCTGGTCCAGGGAAGACATGGAATGGCAGTTCAGGCTTGACTGTTCCCATGAGGCACAAGGTCAAGACTGATTTGTATTTGGCCATGTCTGCACTGGGGTGGTGTGGTAAGCAAAATAATGATGGATTAAACCCAGATCTGTGACTGAGGGGTGAATGTTTTGCCATTGTGCAACATTCCGTCCATCAATTGTTGTTCTTGCGTTTGTAGCAGATAAGCATTAAACTAAACAACAAGATTCTGGGAATTAATATACTGAAGGCAGAGTTGCATATCTTAGCCTAAATCTGTGATTTCAGGGAACAAGATATGTAATAATTAAGTGGGAAAACATCTGTCACGTTCCTGAGAAAGACAAGGTAAGGAGATGATGGCTTGCCATCTGTTGAGGCATTACTTTATCCCTTACTTAGGCAAGCAGTATTGAGATTTAGATCTGGAATAAACCTGTGCTAACGAAATATTATGATACAATCTATTATCGTAGATGATAAGGGGAAATGTACACATGGGCTGGGAACAAAGTTTGATGCGTTACATGTTTTATTGAATTGTTTTCATTGTTTATCGATATGTAAATATTCCTAAAAACCAATTTTTTTCAAGAATGGGATTTTAGATTAAAAACAAGCACTGGACCTTTTATTTGATATGAAATATCTGGATATTATCTATGCAATTGGATGATTTTTAATAGCAGTTCTGGGAATTTTAAACATGGTTTGTTTAAGTGATCCAGACTTTTTACAAAAGGGGATAGTAAAATCTTGCAGGGGCTCGCCACTTATCTATTAGTACTGTGAAAAAAGGGGTTTTATGGTAAGAATGTGTTGGTATATTTTTTCAATGGGATTGATTTTCTGAGCAAAATAATGTTTTAAAGTTTTAATTGTAAGGTAATATGAATTTTTTATGTAATTATTATATGTAAGTACATTGGATGTTTTAAAAGACTCGGTCTAAATAAACATATTTTTGGACCAGTCCTGTCAGCTGGAAACTCCCAGAAAAGCTAGGCAGGAAAATGGCAACTTTCTAAAAATTGAAGACACAAAAGGGGGGGACCTGACTCCGTTATAACTTTCCCTCCTATTACTTTAGAACAACAAACAGAACACTGTCTTTTATGTTTGAATGGAATTTTTATTAAACCATTCTTTTTTGTCTAAATTATTCTTGTTATATTTACCACAAAGAATTTAGTTGCATGAGAAGTGGAGAGACACACATTTTTCAAAACAACATACAAAACATCAAAACATGCTTATGACAATTCACAATAGACAACATGTGCAGTACTTATATACAAAGACATTTATATACAGCAATCAATATTTGCATCAAAACATGAAAAGCTAAAGCAATCTTGTTGCTGTCTTGCTTTTTAGGGCAAACGTGTGCAAGACCCAGGGAAGTACTTTGAGTGTGTCTGTGGGGCAAACTATTCAATACAATTCCCTCACACACTACAACAAAATTCTTACAATTCATCCGAGTTGAAAAATGCCGACGCGTTTCAAGGCCCAGCCCGCTGGTACTGGGACTCTCATCAGGGCTTCATATTAATGGTCAGCAATTTCTAGAAAACAAAAATGTATGATTCAAACTCAGCATCAGTACATTATACCCTCTCTCATTCAGTACGCTGACTTGTGCGTTCTGTACCTAATTACTTGGTTTCCGAACTGAGCTTCTGCTCTAACTCGCATTTCCAGATAGACTCGTAAAAGATTGCTGTGTGGCGCCTCGTGTTTAGTGCCAGTGAAGGTTTCTACAAAACATTAAATTGGTTGTGTCTATTTAGATTTATTAAAATACATATATATTGGGCCAATAAAACGGGAAAGGTCAAAAGTGTACCTTCAAAAACCGCCTGAAGTCGCTCTAAAAGCGGGCGTGTGTCTCCCTACAAACGAATGGGGGACACATTACTTAAATCGTAACCTTGCTAAAGGTATTTTTTGCAAGCATGCTTAGAAGTGACCTGAGGCGCACTTACTATTTTCGAGTCTCAATACATCGGAGGTCTTTATCCGATGTAGACTGCAACTTCACTATCATGCAGGGCATTCCCAGTGAAAACAATTCCTGTATTTTTACCCTGTGGATGATGGGAGATTAGTTTTGACCAAACACAATGTCAAACAAGTCCTGTTGTTATCAGGACTCAAACAGTACATTTTGGGACATGTAGTACTGAACTATGCTCTTGAGAGTTCTGTCATCCCATTCAATCCCGTTACAGCGCTGTTGAATTTTAGCATTATGTAAGTCTCTTTTTGTAACAGAGCAGTGTCAATGTCCATTAGGCGTTTGGTTGTGTCTAAACCTGACAATATTGTCCACTTGAAATCTCTTTCGCTATGTGAACTATCCATTAAGTGTTGCACAATTGGCGCAGTGACAACCTTCTTTTTGATCCTGGAACAATTTGTTATCGCGCCCAACCGGTTTTAATTGCCATTGTGTCCTCAAGTTGTGTTTATTTTATTCAGGCGAAGGGTACTGCCATGGGTTGTCCTTTCGCTCCAGAGATGGCGGTCCTCTACCAGGCCATATATGAGGATAAATTCATTTTCAACAATAATCCATTCGGAGAAAAAATCATACAATAGCTGCACTACATAGATGATATTTAGTGTCTATGGAGTGGGTCAAAGGAAGAGTTGGAAAGCTTTCATGGTTGGCTAAATACGTGCCATGAGGACATAAAATTTAGCTTGACTCCAGCAAGACTAGCCTGACGTTCCTTGATGTGGAGGTGTCCCCTAATGAGAAAAGATTGACTACCACACTCCATAGGAAGTCTACTGATAAAAATACTATTTTTCATCCCAGAAGTGCTCATCCCAGGAGCTTGAAAGAAAATTTACCATATGGTCAATTGTTGTGGATACAGCGCAACTGTTCAAGAAAATCTGACTATGAACAGCATGCAGAAATTCTTAAGGAACAGATGATCCTTTGAGGATATCCTACGAAACTAATCAAGCATGCAATAAAGAGAGCATGGTATATGCCTCTGGAGGATCTTTTACAAAATAAAGTCAAACCACAATTGGAAAGATTGGTTTGTGTCACAAACTTTGATCCAGACACCAACAAATTTAGACAAACTGTGTTAAAACATTGGCACCTGTTGGAAAATCTAGATTGCCCATTCCCGAAACCTTTCTTTGCCATGAAGAAAAACAAGAGTATTGGCCAGCAGATCGTAAGAGCCAACATCTTTCCATCGCAAAATAAACACACTTGAGGACACAATGGCAATTAAAACCAGGTGAGGGCCACCACAAATGCGGAATGCTAGTAGTTGTGATGCCACTACCTGTCCCACTTACTTTAGTGCAACGGGTTGGATGTTATTCCCTATTCACTGATGGCCTCATCCAGGGAATGTAAATTATTACGCCTTACTCAAGATTTCTCCCTTCTGACGTCTTTCGGAAGTTCACTATGAAATAACTCCCTCGTGACCTCTCTATTTTCTTAAGGATTTCAACCTCTAAATTCAAACATGGGCACAACCAAAATCCAATAACAAAATAATTTTACTTTCTCATTTTCTTTTTATTTAAATTATTTTTTCATTAGTACTTCTTTTCACATCATTATTTTCAGCTTAAAAATGTCATCAAAGAATACATAATTGTCATCAATGATCCATAATACAAAATTCATTATTCATACTATAGTACATTCATTACCAGGTAGAGAACTGACACAACCAATTCACTCACTCACCCATACCTCATATACATTCACAGCTCAATCTATCTGTGCAAGTGAACACGTTTAGTTGGTTCTCGTCTATTGCCCAATGTAGAGCCACTACAAACAGAAGGATTTTACAAAGACTTGGTCAGCGCGTTTCGGTGGCAAACAGCAACGATAGGAGCCAATTTCATCAGGAACTGCCAGATATGTCAACACTTGTTCTCTACACCCGGGATTTTCCTGCAGGAATGTATATAAAAAATCCACAATACATTTTATGCCCATAACATATCCAATATAAGAGACATCGATTGGACCAATCAACAATTCACAACATTTATAACACCACTATCCACCAGTGCCACCTTTTAACAAAAGACACCCGTGATTCAAGTCAACAAGAATAGCAACATTCTTCTAGTTTTGTTTCTCCCACTCACTCGGGGCAAGAAAAACACTCTTTTACTCCTTTAACTGTATCTTAAGGTACTGCAAGCACCATCATAATTCTCACATTCACTTTTATTTTATTAGACTTCATCTTCTGTGAAACTAATATCAACCATACTCTGTTAATACTTACTCTTGTTGAGTCTTCAATAAAAGAGATTAAACATCAAAAGTCTAAGTAGTCACTCCAAATTGTAATCATTTGTCAAAAAGGGCTTGCTGTCTGCTGGATAGATAGAAGAAAAAGAATGCTATCACCTGTCTTCCACCAAGAACATTTTTATTCTTTGACCCTAATCTATCACCCTGAAATTTCCCTCATTATTCTAATGTAGCAGCACCGCACTCACCTATTTTATTTGGCATATCTGTCCATAAAAAATCCCGCAGCATCATTCACGTCTCCACGAGTAAAATTCAGTCTCCAAAAGTCGCCTTATATAACGAGCCCGTGCCCGACACTTTTGCGCCAGTTTCAATAATTTTAGACACCTGGGGCCTCATTTATGAGAAATGACGCATCACTGCATGAAAGCAGCGATGCGTCACTTCTCAGTGCACACTCCTTGCAACATACCTGATGCGTCATATTTACTGTATGACGCATCATGTCGCAAGGAGTTACAGATACGTCAGTATTTCAGACGTATCTGTAAGCGCAAAAGTGACGCATTGCTGGAGTGTGTCACAAAAGTGACGCAACTCCAGCAATGCGTCCTTTCACATGGGGCAAGCCCCATGCCTGTCTCAGTCTTACGCCTGCTGTGAGACAGGTGCAAGATTTTGACGCAACGGCGTCCTAGAAGTGACGCAGTGAAATCTCATAGATTTCCAGCAATAAGAGAGAGTAATGCCCTCTCGTTTTTAGATGTGCAGGCCAGTAAAGAGAATGATATGACTTTGGGTAAGGTTCCCACAATAGAAACAAGTGCTTAAACAAATGTTAATAAAGGGTAATAATGCAGATTGGAGGTAATGAGGTCTAAAACATCGTGAAGAGTGAATAGGGAAAAGTGACCCTGTTCTTTATACCTTGGCAGTGACTTTATGAAAACATCGAGACAACGCGGTCTGATTGGACATCGACGGGGTGAGGGAATATTGTACTAGAGGATTAGCTGGCAGATACCCGGAAATGCAAATAAACACTTCCAAGGTATTTGAGAAAAGAAAAGTATTTGAGGCTGCTGCTTTCTGTAATTAGTCCTCAACGAGTTACATTAGATCTTATCATCTCCTACATGTAGGTTGTACCATTTCTCAGTGGAACTTTGCAATAATCTGTGCTGGCCCAATCCTGGCAGGATAGAAGGTGCTATCCCTTGACAAGATACCTGAGGTAATAAGGCTGAAAGATTAGGGTGAAAGAAAAAAAATGTTCTTGGTGGAAGACAGTGATATCATTCTTTTTCCTCCATCTATCCAGCAGGCAGCAAGCCCTTTTTGACAAATGATTACAATTTGGATTGACTTCCTAGACTTTTGATGGTTAATATCTCTTATTGAAGACTCAGCAAGAGTAAGTATTAACAGAGTATGGTTGATTATAGTTTCAGAGAAGATGAAGTCTAATAAAATAAAAGTGAAAGTGAGAATTATGATGGTGCTTGCAGTACCTTAAGATACAGTTAAAGGAGTAAAAGAGTGTTTTTCTTGCCCCAAGTGAGTGGAGGCAACAAAACTAAAGGAATGTCGCTATTCTTTTTTACATGAATCACAGGTGTCTTTTGGTAAAAGGTGGCACTGGTGGATAGTGTTTTTATAAATGTTGTGAATTGTTGATTGGTTCAATCGATGTCTCTTATATTGGATATGTCATGGGCATATTATTTATTGTGGATCTTTTATATACATTCCTGCAGGAAAATCCAGGGTGTAGAGAACAAGTGTTGACATATCTGGCGGGTCCTGATGAAGGTGGCTCCTATTGTTGCTGTTTGCCGCTGAAACGCGTTGACCAAGTCTTTGTAAAATCCTACTGTTTGTAGTGGCTCTGCATTGGGCAATAGACGAGAACCAACTAAACGTGTTAACTTGCACAGATAGATTGAGTTGTGAATGCATATGAGGTATGAGTGAGTGAGTGAATTGGTTGTGTCAGTTCTCTACCTGGTAATGAATGTTCTACAGTATGAATAATGAATTTTGTATTATGGATCATTGATGACAATTATGTATTCTTTGATGACATTTTTAAGCTGAAAATAATGATGTGAAAAGAAGTACTAATGAAAAAATAATTTAAATAAAAAGAAAATGAGAAAGTAAAATGATTTTGTTATTGGATTTTGGTTATGCCCATGTTTGAATTTAGACGTTAAATCCCTTAAGAAAATAGAGAGGTCACGAGGGAGTTCTTTCGTAGTGTTGTTTGCTTTTTTCCCCTCTTTTCTCTGACCTGAAAGAAATTGCATTAGAGGGGGTCCCATAATTCTTACTTAGTCTTTCTGAAGTTCAGTCACAAGAGTATATGGTGTTGCAATATGGATTGCAGTCTGTCCCCTGAAGCCCCAAAGGCCCAGTTTATGGCTTACTCAGTCCGACAACATGGAACCTCTCAGTGGCACAGGGAAGCTCTACGCTGGATCGGCAAAGTTGGACTGCTTGCGGTCACAAGTAGCAGCATCCAGCAGGTGCAGGCTTTCTCCTTCAAGCAATGCTACCAACTGGTTCTAGAAATCGAGGTTGGTCACACTCCTGTAGTCGCATGGTAAGTCATACTTCCTTAGTGGGGGTGGGGTTGATGCCCTTGCTCCGACGGGCCTCAAGCCATGTCCTTTGACCCTCAGTCCTCCTTTGGTGCAGCTAGCAGAATGATGGCTGCACCGGAATATGTCACAGCAGCAGTTTCTTGGTCCTGGACGATGGTCCAAACCATTAGCCTCAGCATCTCCACCAGGCATACAGGGTTTCTATCACAGCAATCACAAGCATGGTCATACTGACCTGACATTGATGTTAAAAGTGGCCCCCTCTCTGGCATTCAGGACCACCTACTACGAGGTCTTGCAGGCTTGGAGCCGTCCACACAACCCTCGCTCCTCGGCTTAGTCAATGGTTGCACCTACTAGCACACGGGGATAACCAAATCAGTCAAGCTCATGGGCTATGGCCTGGCTGGTGTAAGAGTGAATTCCTCACACCTTTCACAGGGAATCCTCACAATAGTGTTCCCACCTGGACCTTGCTCCTTCCAATGCTCTCCTCTTCCTCACAGGCAACACTGCTCTTGGCAAGCAGGCAGGTGCTGATGCTCGAGGCTCCAGGCCAGGTGGTCTTGGTTTCCCTGGATGATGTACCCATGAGCCAGCACTGAGACATCCTTTCATCTAGCAGGGAGTCTAGCAGTCCTGGGTTACCACTCAAGGCAAAAGTCTTGCAAAGCTTCCTGTCCTCACACAGCCTGTTTATTTGCTCAGCAAATGGCATTTGAGGTGTCAAACTCCCCTACTTATAGTCCTTTTCCAGACACAAACTGCAATTTAGTGACTGAGTCTTTAAAGTTTTATGTTGGGGTTTTGCTTCTTTGAAATTTACATATTTCCCTTTTACTCATCCTCCTGAACAATGTCTGTCACTGCATGCATGACTCCAAAGCTGATTTACGAACAACACAATTTATTTGAGTGACCAGAGTTCCCACCTGGGTGTCAGCCTCAGTGAAATGTGCATAAACAGGTTAATCCGGGGCTCCCAGTCCTACTCTTTATGATTCCCTTATCAGCCCAATCCCTTACTTCCTGAGATGTGTCCGGGCCCCTTACTTCTGGCCTATCATTAAATCAAAGAGCCCTTTGAAATGCACAGAGAGAGCCTGGCTCTCCCATCCTCCAGTGCATGTCCCTCCCAGCTAACATGAAGGCAGCAAGACTCAAATCTACCTTTGGGGATTCCTCTACTCCTTCCACCAACCAGAACAGGGCGTCCTAAAATGCAACTCAATGCCCTCCATGTAGTGTACAAGTACACACACATGTGCACTCTACACCACGTCTACTGTACTGCACTGTTATCCTCTTGTATTATGCCACCACAAGCATAACTAAATGCAGCAAACACACTCAGTCTGCACACATTGTTCAATACTGCAGTCCTTCTATATTGTACCAGAACGTGTTATTTTAAAAACATACACTGCAATCATACACACATTTTCCTTGTGCACACTGTAGCACACTTCACTCCTTGTGTAGTGTAATTCTTGCAAGCACATATGCACTCAGCACATGCTTCCATCATGCACACCGTTACACATCTACCTGTAGGCCAGGGATGAGTTAAGCATAAAGCAGCAGAACTTTAAAAAAGGGGAGTGAGCCTGTAGGCCTCACTCCAGTGTCACAGGGTAACAAGGTAGTTTTCACTACTACTGATCACAACACGATATCCTGCCACCACCGTGCTTCTGCTGCTTAACTCCTAGTGAAGGCAGCAGCCTTCCACCACTGTCAGGGCAGCACTTTGGGTGCCCCTCCAGGTCCAACAAGACTTCAATCCGTGAGACAGGCCCATGACATGGCACACTCACATGATCTGCATTGACCAATAACAAAGAAAACCCAGCATTAGGAATCCAGGCAACAATACAGTTAGGCACGAAAGTTATATCCCATGCTGATGATACTCTGCAGTTATTCTCATGCAGGAAAGGAGAAATGTTTCTAGAGCATTTGATTCAAACCTGCCTGATGACAGATTTTCCTTGTGTGGTCTTACCTCATCTTAAGTGGAATGCTGAAAAAACAGAAATTCTTTTTTTTGGCAATGCTTCTCCAGAAACCTGGCAGACTTTCTGACCCGAAAATGCCCCCACTCAAGGCTCTCAGGGAGGCTTAGTTAAGAACTTAGGGGTCCAATTTGACGATTGTCTATCTTTTAGGTCACAAATTCAGTCTGTGGTGGGCACTTACTTCTGTGTTCTGCAGTCTATGAAAAAGTTCCTTCACTATTTGTCCCTCATATTAAAAAAAGGTTATCCAGGCCTTAATAACCTCGGGATTGGACTATGGCAAGGCCCTCTACTTTGGTCTGCCAGAGTAGCTGTTTGAGAGGCTTCAGATGGTCCAAAATGTAGCAGCTCACTTTCTTTTGAATCTTCCAGTCAGAACACACATTTCCCCTCATCTGTGCGGCCTTCACTGGCTTTCTATCAGGAAAAGGAGCTTGTTTATGTCTCCAGTGTTAGTTGACGGGGCCCTGTATCAGACTGGTACAATCTACCTTAGAGCTAGGTTTAGTGTCCATATTCAATCTAGAAGCCTGAGGTTGGCTAACAAACTCTTACTAGAGATGCCCAGAATTTGGCGTGCTAGAGTGGGAGGCAGATTCCTTGCTTATCTAGATCCAATAGATTGGAATAAGCTCTCTCTTGAGCTCCGCCCTGTAAGCAACATGCCAATCTTAAAAAAAAAGGCTGAAAACCTGGCTTTTTGTCCGGGATTATAATGCTCAGATCTACTTTCACCTCTGATGTTTGTCCGGTGCTGGGGCACTCCTTGGAGGAGCTGTGCACTGTGAAATTTGCATTCATTCATTCATTTATGCTTTCATTTCATTCACTCAGGGCAGGGCTTAACAACCCCTTACCATAGAGAGTACTTTTTCCTTCCAAACACAGCTCAGTACACCTTACCCTAGTTTACCCTGAAGTAGTCTTATCTTATAAGGCAGACACTTGCAGTAAAGGCAAGCAGTCAAATTTACCATGAAATTACTGGGAGTGAGACTCGGGTAGGAAGATTCATCCAAAATAAAGTTCCAAAAACAGGGTGATACAAAGCAAAAAATCCTGGCGTACTAAATGGATGGAACCCATTAGCAACAGATGACATCACTTTTAACATCCATAATGATAACAGTTAGCAATATGCTTCTGACACTGAAAGGTATTAAGTGAGCTAGAGGACATTTTTTATAGCTTCTGCACTCCTAATGAGTGTAAGCTTTTTCACAATTCTTGGCCTCCTAAGGGGGCTTAAGTGTATGGAAGGAGTTTGCTCTCCATGAAGAGTTGGCAAAGACTTTGCATAGTAGAGCCCTCACCACATTACAGGGCTTGAAAGTGAGTAAGGAGTATGATGTCTATGAAATGTTGTGCACAGGGCAACAGCTGTACACAGTAGCACCTGTTTGCTCAGACGTGAGTCCCTTGCTCACTTTGCCACTGGATTCAAGCAAGCCGGGCTGAAGACGGCTGTAATGCCAGAAACCGGTCCTCTGAAGCTTGTTTCCGGTCCAGAGAAGGCATGGCTTGGCAGTTCGGGCTGGACTGTTCCCATGAGGCACAGGGTCAGACTGATTTGCATATAGCCATGTCTGAACTGGGGTGGCAGAGTGGGCTAAAGAACGGTGATGGATCAAACCCAGATCTTTTGACTGGGTGTGAGTGTTTAATTGGTTCAGATGCTCCGTCCATCACCACCCCCTTTTGTACCGCTTTGGTCACCACAAGTGTGACAGGGTATGCTCAGACGTGAGTCCCTTGCTCACTTTGCCACTGGATTCAAGCAAGCCGGGCTGAAGACGGCTGTAATGCCAGAAACCGGTCCTCGGAAGCTTGTTTCCGGTCCAGGGAAGACATGGCTTGGCAGTTCGGGCTGGACTGTTCCCATGAGGCACAGGGTCAGACTGATTTGCATATAGCCATGTCTGAACTGGGGTGGCAGAGTGGGCTAAAGAACGGTGATGGAACAAACCCAGATCTTTTGACTGGGTGTGAGTGTTTGATTGGTTCAGATGCTCCGTCCATCACCACCCCCTTTTGTACCGCTTTGGTCACCACAAGTGTGGCAGGGTATGCTCAGACGTGAGTCCCTTGCTCACTTTGCCACTGGATTCAAGCAAGCCGGGCTGAAGACGTCTGTAATGCCAGAAACCTGTCCTCGGAAGCTTGTTTCCGGTCCAGGGAAGACATGGCTTGGCAGTTCGGGCTGGACTGTTCCCATGAGGCACAGTGTCAGACTGATTTGCATATAGCCATGTCTGAACTGGGGTGGCAGAGTGGGCTAAAGAACGGTGATGGATCAAACCCCGATCTTTTGACTGGGTGTGAGTGTTTGATTGGTTCAGATGCTCCGTCCATCAACACCCCCTTTTGTACCGCTTTGGTCACCACAAGTGTGACAGGGTATGCTCAGACGTGAGTCCCTTGCTCACTTTGCCACTGGATTCAAGCAAGCCGGGCTGAAGACGGCTGTAATGCCAGAAACCGGTCCTCGGAAGCTTGTTTCCGGTCCAGGGAAGACGTGGCTTGGCAGTTCGGGCTGGACTGTTCCCATGAGGCACAGGGTCAGACTGATTTGCATATAGCCATGTCTGAAATGGGGTGGCAGAGTGGGCTAAAGAACGGTGATGGATCAAACCCAGATCTTTTGACTGGGTGTGAGTGTTTGATTGGTTCAGATTCTCCGTCCATCACCACCCCCTTTTGTACCACAGTAGCACCATGGCCACCTACTGGTACATGAGTGCCTGCAGGGTGTGGGCTCTCCCTGAAGACTTTTGCATAGGGTGAAGGATGTGTGTATCAGGCGCTTGGGAACATAATGGGGCTTGGGTGTCTGAAAGAAATGGACTTTCTTTCAAAAAGTGTGCATATTGAGAAGGATATGCGTAGTAGGAGCTTAGGCACATAATGTAGTTCTCTGCCTAGAGGAAATGGACTACAGTCTACTCATTTTATATAAGCACACATGCTTAAGTAATTTATGCTTTGCGTGATTCAGTACCATTTAGTACATATTTACATATTTTAAAGACTCTATCGATTTGTCAAGTAAACTGAACATCAGTTTGGTGGGTAATATCATTAGTGGTTTAATTTAAGATGTCATCAGTGATGTCATGGATGTCATGAGTGATGTAGTGATGTAATATGTGATTTCATAAGCAGTGCATGGTGGAAGCAAAAGTTATAGTGAGGCCAGTAATCTATAACTATTGCATTTCCCTTATTTGTGTGAAATGGTATTTTTAACTGACCTTTTTACATAACATCTCACATTAACCTTTCATTCTTTTGTGAATTTCTAACAAATGTTTTGATGTGAAGTAAGATATCAATACCAGACTGTGGGAGGTTTGCTTAGTATCTGGTGCACACTTAAAGGAGTGATGCACCTTGCACTAATCCTGGCAGCCCTTATTGTGATTTTAGTGGTGTTTGATAACATTAGGCTCTCAAAGTGGCAGCTGTGGTGAGCAGCCTTCATGCCTATCTTGAAAAAGTGTAAAGCAGCTTGTTTGACCACATTTAAAATAACCACACAGGGTTTCTAAAAATAAGTCTATTTATTACACAAGACAATCACTAACACATTGGTATACCTCCTACCCGGAGAAATCAACAATACACATGAAAATACCCAAAATAAATGAGGCAAGTAGCACAAATATTCACTTGTCTCCATGGGGAGACCAGACCGTATACTAAAGAAGTGAAATGCAAACTGTAAGGAAGAACAGGGCTTGCACCAGAAGACTCAGAGGAGCTGGGAGAACAAGAAACCACCCAAAGTAAGTATCCAGGAACCCCACTGAGGCTGTGTGCAGAGTGGAAACACAGCTGTGTGCCCAATAGAAGTCAATGGAGAATTCGCAGTTGCATTTTTAAGAGAGAAGGACTCTTCTCAGAGGACCCAAACAAACCCTTTGGAGGATGGAAGGTTGGAGACTCATCCCACCTGTGGATGTCCCAGGAACCAGGTTACCTGAACCAGGGAAGCTGGGTGCATAGGGGTGAAGTGGTGTCTGAACCTCCCATTGCAGACAATGTAAGACATTGGAGAAAAGGCCTCTGAAGAAGTTCACAGAGATGCCCGGTGGAATCATAGGGGGGGTTCTTGAAGAAGAGACCCTGCAAGCAGAGGGGAAATAGTCTATGCCACTCAGAGGGGACCAGAAAGCATGGAAGCACAATGCCCACCCTTGGCAGGGAGCTCAGGAGAGTTGATGAGGATCTTGTTGCTGCAGCTGTGGGGACAAGGTGACCCTGGGGGAGACCAGGAGCTATGCATGAGCTGTCCCACATTGGATTTCGGTGTCTAGCTGGTCGGTGGTCGGCGGGAGCACCAACATGCCTTGGTAGCCGCATCTTGCATGGAAGACTACAAGATGCAATCATTGGGACCAGCAAGGCACAAGGGACTCACCAAGTGCAAGAGAGTCAGAGCAGTCCCCGAGCAGGCACGGGAGCCCACCAAACCTGAAAAGGACCCTCAAGAGGACCCACAGGCTGAAGGCACAGGAGTCACAAGAGGACATCAGGCAGCTTACCAAAGATGGAGGCCCACGGTGCAAGGGATGCAGTTTGGATACTGATCTTCGAGGGATGAGGTGCTGGAGATTTTTTTAACCTGAAGGTCTTGATAGTGCAGAGCCAACAAGCCTTGGCAACAGCAAGTCAACGCAGGACACAAGGATTTGATCCCAGAGGCTCAGATGAGGGATACATCTTATAAATTGCATGGAAGACAGGGCAGCCCTTTGGAGAGCCACAGAAAACCCACCTGTGTTGCTGAGCCTCACACATTCTGTAGGATGACAAGAGCAGCAGACTGGTTAGGTTTGCTGCGGTGCTGCTGATGCATGGGAATGACTCCTTCACTCCAAGGGAGATTTCTTTTGATGTCCTTGATGCCCACAGGTCTTCTGGAGAACCTGAGTGAAGCACGGATGAGGCAGAAGACTTGAAAAACAGCAATTCCAGGAGCAGCAGGAGTCTTCCTTGATGCAGTCTCGGTTCCAGTTGAAGCCCAAGAGTCCAGATGGTCAAAGAGTGTCTTGGTTTCAGAGGTGGGTCTTGTTCCATGATGAATCTGAGGACCCACCCACAGGGGAGCCCTTAAATACCCAAGGAAAGGGGTCAAACGACTCAGGGGGACTTCCCAAAGGAGGGGCTGGACAGAGGGGAGGATACGCCTCTGTCCTTTGTCCAGTTTATCCAGAGCGGGAACCAAGGGTTCATGTACTGGTTCAAACCGGAGTATGTAAGGAGGGCACCAAATGGGTCCTTCAATGCAGCCTGGTGGCACTGGAAAGGTCCCCTACCCCAACAATCTAAATCCTTTCTTGGAGGTGATTACACTTTCCTACAACAGGAAACCTCTTGTTCTACCTTCCCCTGCTCCAGCTTGGCTCAGCAGCAAGGGAACAGAGCAGTATCTGTGGTCAGGGGTAGCATTGGCCTACTGGCAGACTCTGAAAGGCTGTTACTGGTAGTACAGGGGCTCCTCTCAGTGGCCCACAGTATATGGTATCATACCTCCAATACCAGAATCGGTTTTGGGGTATGATTCTAAGTCATTTGATTGCAAACATGAACAGGTTTGGCCAGCCATTATGTAGTTAGGCATCTCGTAATGACTGATGCCCACTAGATATTTTTAAAAGGCTGACTGCACTTACAAAGCCTGGAGTACAGAGTCTGGGATTTGTAGGGGGGTCCTGCTCATGCAGGGGCACACTCACATTTATAAACAAGCACCCTGTCCTCAGTACTGAAGGGCCTTCTATAGGGGTGACATACGTTTTAAGTGTAGTGACCTCAGATATAAGAAAACTTGCATCTGTTGTGAGAGGTGCAAGCACTAACACACACAAGCTGCAATGGCAGGCTTGTAGTTTGAGTTGAAGTGGACTCCCATGGGTGGCACAATACATGCTGCAGCCCATGGGAAACCCCTGGTACCATATACTAGTGGCTTATAAGGGGACACCGGATGTATGACGTTATAACGCATACTTTTACTCCGCAGACCATTACAACGCGACTTTTACTCCGCATACCGTTACAACGCATAGCGCCTTGGGGCGCTGGATAGTGGTAAGTATAATTTACTATTCTAACTCCAGTCCCCGTGGACCCTAGGGAAGGTGTTGGATAGTAAATTATACTTATTACCTATCCTAGAGCGCCCCCCAGCGCAATGCGTTGTAATGGTATGCGGAGTAATGGTCGCGTTGTAATGGTAGTGCGGAGTAAAAGATCCGTTGTAACGGGTGTATACCGGGGACACCAATAGCCAATTGTAGAGGTATAAAAGTACTTACCAACGCCATTTTGGGGGAAAGAGCACATATGCTGGGGTCCTGATTAGCAGGATCCCAGCAAACTGCAGTCAAAAGACAAGTTTGACAGAAGACAAGAAAGAAACTGGGAACATGGCGGCCACTAGCTAGAGTCGTTGCGGACTCTCTCTTCACTCTTGATGGAAAAACGATGCTTATGTTGTTTTGGATGTAGCCATATCTTCACAGGGGCCAGTGCTTTGTGGAAGCTAGGCAAAGGGTCTCTCCTCTGTCCTGTTTTTGCTACCCTCTCGTTCTCCCTTGCATTCCTCTTTCTGCCAGAGTAAGACCCCGAAAGGCGACCCGCGGTGGCAGCAGAAGTAGTCAGCCTGCCGCAAGGAGGAAACTGGGCGGAGTCTGCGCTACAGATCACCAGAGGCCGGCGTGTAGCAGCAAGGATCGGGTTCCAGGGAGGCAGGAGCTCTTTCCTCGCTTCAGCAATTTACGACCAGGAGAAGGAGTGGGGAGACTGCAGCGGCACACCTTCAGGTGATGCAAGATCCCACTCAATGACCCCGGTAAGGAGGAGGAGGAAGGGGGCATGGGGCCAAACACCAAAGGGGGCGAGGGCGACCTCAGAGTACTATAGACCCCAGGGGGGTTAAAAGATTCGGGAGAGTGGGATGAATCCGGAAAAAACACTAATCAGAACAGTAAATTGAATAGATATACATTAAGGAGCAGAGGCCTTTAGGAGCAGGACCTGTCTCCTACCGAGGTTACACCTGAAGCGTCTACCCTATTAACTCTGCAGCCCACCTAAAATCTTCAATATCTGGTTCCACATCACAAAAGAAAAAGCTGCAAGCAGGTAAACTGCCACCCACAGAAGCGAAATAAGTCATCAAAAGCAAACAAAGCAAATAAAATAAATTTGCCAGTTCTCGGGTTACCCCTTCTTTGCGAACATATTTTAAGGTACAAGCACAGGCTCATGTTTCCACTGACTCCATTGCTCCCACTGCTTATACTTTTGAGAATAGTGCTAACCTTACCCATAAACTTCCAGACAGTGCTGGTGACCCTATAAATACAATAGTAGTTGTAAGGGGAATGGAGGCAAGAAGCAACACCATCTCACTGGAAAATAGGTTTTCCCCATTAGCAGAAATTGAGTCTACCCTAACTTTGGCACAAATGACAAATGTCCAAGAACAAGGCTCCACTCAACAAGGCTTAAATACCCTCAGTCCTGGCCTTATCCCCGGTGAATTCTCAGCTCGGACACCCTACGGAGTCAACCACCCGAGCACGGAGAGTGTTTAAGGGACCAAGGTTTAGTTTCCAGCTCTTCAATGCGCCCCTCTACTGAGACTTTGCTATATATCCTGATATCAGAGATGAGAGACAAATTTGCAGTATCTAAGAACAATCAGCAAAAGACCCACGGGGTTTGCGAAACACTTGAACTAAAAATCAACTAAATAATCAGAAGAGTAGAAGTAGTGGAATGAGGCCGTTCAAAACAAGTAGAGAAAAACACATCGGAGATACTGAGATTAAATCAGAACGATAGAGTACTGACAGACAAGCTCGAAAGTTTAGAGAACAACTCCAGAAGGAACAATATTAGGATTTTAAATATCCCAGAAGGTCTTGAGGGTGGAAACATAGTGTCCTTTGTTATCAATCTTCTAAACGAGCTTCACCCAGAGATTGAGAAACAGTCCCTGGAAAACGACATCTAAAGAGTCCATCGAGATCCCTTCACTAAAAGGCCTGGAAAAAAAATCCCATAAAAATCCTAGTAAATTTCAAAACTTACTTAATCAAAGAAAAAATTCTCGCAGGGGTCTCAGAAAGGGAGTTTACAACAAGGGGGGCTGGTCTTTACGCATCAGGTCAGACATTTCCCGTACCACACAGGACAGGCAGTGGGAGCTGGGAAGACATATGCAAGAACTGAAGAGCCGGGTGCCACTGTAAAACTACAATTCCCAGCATCCCTGAAGGTGATGTGGAAAAATAAAATATATAACTTCAGGGACCCCGATGAAGTCAATCAATCAATCAAGACATTTATAGAGCGCACTACTCACCCGTAGGGTCTCAAGGCGCTAGGGGGGGGGGTGCCGCTACTGCTCGAACAGCCAGGTCTTGAGCTTCTTCCTGAAGGAAAGGTGGTCTTGGGTCAGGCGCAGGTCGGTCGGGAGGGAGTTCCAGGTCTTGGCGGCCAGGTAGGAGAAGGACCTTCCTCCTGTTGTCGCTCTTCGGATGCAGGGGACGGCGGCGAGGGCGTGGCTGGTTGATCTGAGGTGGCGCTTGGGAGCGTAGAAGTTGATTCATTTGTTGAGGTAGCTCGGGCCTTGGTCGTGTAGGGCTTTGTGTGCGTGGGTGAGGAGACGGAAGGTGATTCTTTTGTTGACGGGGAGCCAGTGCAGGTCTTTCAGATGTCCGGAGATGTGGCTGTTTCGTGGGATGTCGAGGATGAGTCTGGCTGAGGCGTTCTGGATCCGCTGGAGTCTCTTCTGGAGCTTGGCGGTGGTTCCGGCGTAGAGGGCGTTGCCGTAGTCCAGTCGGCTGGTGACGAGGGCCTGGGTGACAGTCTTCCTGGTCTCGGTGGGGATCCACCAGAAGATCTTCCGTAGCATGCGTAGGATGTTGAAGCATGACGAGGAGACGGCGTTGACTTGTCTGGTCATGGAGAGGGAGGAGTCCAGGATGAAGCCCAGGTTGCGTGCGTGGTCCGTCGGTTTGGGTGCGTTGCCCAGGGCGGGGGGCCACCAGGAGTCGTCCCAGGCGGAGGGCGAGGAGCCCAGGATGAGGACCTCCGTCTTGTCCGAGTTCAGTTTCAGGCGGCTGGTCGTCATCCACTCGGCTACATCTCTCATCCCTTCGTGCAGGTTGGCTCTGGCGGCGGCGGGGTCGTTGGTCAGGGAGAGGATCAGCTGGGTGTCGTCGGCGTAGGAGATTATGTTGAGGTTGTGTTGGCGTGCGATGGCCGCGAGGGGGCTCAAGTAGACGTTGAAGAGGGTGGGACTCAACGAGGATCCTTGAGGGACGCCGCAGATGACTTCGGTGGCCTCTGACTTGTACGGTGGTAGGCGGACTCTCTGTGTTCTTCCGTCGAGGAAGGAGGTGATCCATTCCAGTGCCTTCTCCTGGATTCCGATGTTGCCGAGGCGCTGCACTAGGGTGCGGTGGCAGACAGTGTCGAATGCCGCGGAGAGGTCCAGGAGGATGAGGGCCGCTGTTTCTCCGTTGTCCATCAGGGTTCGGATGTCATCGGTGGCCGCGATGAGGGCGGTCTCGGTGCTGTGGTTGGCTCGGAAGCCAGACTGTGAGGGGTCGAGGGATCCATTCGTCTCGAGGAAGGCGGCCAGCTGTTTGTTGACGGTCTTTTCGATGACTTTGGCCGGGAACGGGAGGAGCGAGATGGGACGGTAGTTCTTGAGTTCGGTGGGGTCCGCTGTAGGTTTCTTGAGTAGAGCGCTGAGTTCTGCGTGCTTCCAGCTCTCGGGGAAGGTGGCGGTGTCGAAGGAATTGTTGATAATGTCCCGCAGGTGGGGTGCGATGACAGCGTCGGCCTTGTTGAAGACGTGGTGAGGGCAGGGGTCGGTCGGAGATCCGGAGTGGACGGAGTTCATTGTGCGGATGGTGTCTTCGGTGCTGATCGGGTTCCAGGCGCGGAGGGTGGTGGTGGGTGGCGTTGCTGCGGTTGTGGCATGCGTTGGTTGGATGCTGAAGCTGTTGTGTATGTCCGCGATCTTGTTGTGGAAGTAGAACGCGAGGGAGTTGCAGAGGTCTTGCGACGGGGTGATGTCGTTGTTTCCGGCGTTGGGGTTGGAGAGCTCTTTCACGATGTTGAAGAGTTCCTTGCAGTTGTGTGCGTTGTTGTCCAGCCGGTCCTTGTATGTATTTTTCTTGGTGGCGCGGATCAGTTGGTGGTGTTTCCGGGTGGCAAGCTTGAGGGTGGTCATGTTGTCCATTGTTGGTTCCCTTCTCCATACTTTCTCGAGGGCTCGGCAGTTCTTCTTGGAGCTCTTGAGTTCGTCGGTGAACCATGGGGTTTTTCTGCTGCTGGGTCTGTTGGGCGGGGTCCTCAGAGGGGCGAGTTCGTCCGCGCAG
This sequence comes from Lissotriton helveticus, assembly GCF_964261635.1. Taxonomy (NCBI): domain Eukaryota; kingdom Metazoa; phylum Chordata; class Amphibia; order Caudata; family Salamandridae; genus Lissotriton; species Lissotriton helveticus. Next base: position 533,430,734 of record NC_136065.1, read on the forward strand.
TTGCTGATCCACTTCGTGAGCTTGTCGGCGGCCTGGCTGGGGTTCGCTGAGCCGGCAGGGGGGTGCTGGCTCAGGGAGGCGGTGAGCTGATCGGCTGTGATCTTGTTCCAGCTTCTTCGGGCAACCTGTTGCTGGTGGTGGTGGATCGTCGTTCTTTTGAAGGTGAAGTGGACGCAGCTGTGGTCCGTCCAGTGGAGTCCTGTTGCGTGGCTGAAGGCGATGTCTTTGCTGGATGAGAAGACGGCGTCGAGTGTGTGTCCGGCGAGGTGGGTGGGGGTGGGCACCAGCTGTTTGAGTCCGAGGTTGGCGAGGTTGTCGAGCAGGGTGATGGTGTTGCGGTCGCTGTTGTTCTCCAGGTGGAAGTTGAGGTCCCCCAGGAGGATGTAGTCGGCGGAGGGGAGGGCATGCCGGCTGATGAAGTCGGCGATGTCCTCGCTGAATCGTGTGCGTGGTCCCGGGGGTCGGTAGATCAGGGTGCCTCTGAGGGTGGTCTTCAGGTCGGTGTGGATCTGGAAGTGAAGGTGTTCGGCGGTGGTTAGGGTGTTGTCGGTGTTGGTCGTGATGCGGATGGTGTCTCTGTGGATGATGGCGATGCCTCCTCCCATCTGGTTGGCGGTGCAGTCCCTTCGGGTGATCTTGTAGCCCTCTGGGATGGCGATGGCGATGTCGGGCGCTGAGGAGGCGTTCATCCAGGTCTCCGTGAGGAAGGCGATGTCAGGGGCTGTGGTGTCGAGGAGGTTCCAGAGTTCGATGGCGTGTCTGTGGACGGAGCGGGTGTTGAGCAGGATGCACTTGAGGTGGTTGCTGCTGGTGTTCGGCTTGGTCGGTGCTGGTGTAGTGCAGGTCCGGATGCAGGTGAACTTGCAGGCGTGGCAGCTGAAGGGTCCGTGGGTGTGCTTCGGGGCGGCTCGGTGACATCCCGGGATGCCGCTGGTGTTGAATGTGAGGAGTTCGGCGGCGAAGTTAGTTCCTGGATCGACCAGATTAAGAGCACATCTAATTGAGACATTATTAAATTCCTTTGGCCATCTCGAGAGGGAGAGAGTCTGAAATGGAGGTACCCCAGTATGCCTCCAGAGTTGAGGGAGGGTGCCCCAGGGTGGGAAAGGGTGGGGGTACAGAAATAAAAAAAAAAGCAAAAAGCACAGGGTTTGTTTTTAAGCACAGGGTGGGGGAGAATGTGGGAAAAAAAAAAAAGTCCTCATTCATAAATAAAATTTCAGAAATTTTAACACAGTCACAGGAAGCACGCCTAAACAAATTACTTTTCCATGACTGATCGGGTAGACCACAAAACCTTAAAATCTTATCTTGGAACATGAACGGGCTTAGATTTCCCCCCAGAAGAAGAACAATCTTAGAATATCTGCGCCTTGTGAATTATGATGTTTTGCTTATCCAGGAATTGCACCTATGTAAAGAAGATTGGGAAGGGATACTTAAAAATCAAAAATGGATTGAGCATTGCATCTATATAATGCAGACTTCTCCCAAGAAAGGAGTCACTAATATTTTTTAAAAAAACAACTCAAGCAATCCTTGGGTATGTCACTGTAGATTCACATTGTAGGTGGGTAATTGCCAGGTCAAAAATCAACAGTTCTTGGTTGACCTTTGTGGGCTACTATTGTCCTAACATGGATGACCCGACCCATATACAATCCTTGTTTCTTCACTTAGTAGACATAAACAATCCTATTATAATGGGGGGGGGATTTTAATGTAGTCCTGTATCCCACGCACAACTCTACGTCTAAAAGAGCTGTAGGGGTTACACAAAACACACGAAAAGTTTTGAAACAATTAATGTCAGACATAGGACTTCAGGATATATGGGGAGCAAACAGACACAACTCTTTGACATCAGGGGGAAATTTTACTTTTCACAACAAAAAATGTTATAGTCGATCTAGGATTGATTTCTTCCTAGTAGATCGTACCACCAGTAAGGACACGGTTAACGTTACTCATCTTCCAAAACATTTGTCCGATCACTCAGCTGTCCTCTTGGAAATCATTTCACCAAAGAGTCCCCCCCGGGTAGATGGACACTAACTCACTCAATACTTCTTGGATCACTAGTTATTGACAGGTTAAAAAAATACAAATTAATTATTTTTATTCAATACAAATTCCGCATCTCCCCACATAGTTTGGGATACATGTAAAGCTTTCTTGAGAGGCTTATTAACCTCTCTCTCAGTAGCTCAAAAGAAGAAAATGAGGGAGGAAATCAAAACGTTAGAAGCAACAATACCTTTAAAGCAGGCGGCATTAGAACATGCGCCAAGTGACCCAAACAATATACAAAAACGTTCCATAGCTAAAAATGGGTTAGCGGATTACCTAGAAGCAATATCCAAAAGAAAATGGGAAGCAAGTAGGCTGTCTCACCATGAGTATGGAGAGGGATGTGTCGAATTTCTCGTGTGGAAAGCCAAAGCGGACCACGTCAGGAATATGGTGTAGAGTCTTAAGTGTCACTGGTAGAACCGTCTCAGAGGACACAGAGATTGAGGAGACCTTTGCTTGTTTCTTCCTAAATCTCTATTCGGTAGACCTAATCCAGAGTGAAGAGCATATTGAAGCTTTTCTCTCAGGCTTACAACTCCCCACATCACCAGACTCTGATAGGGATAACCTGGGTAACCCAATTACATTAGAAGAAGTTTTAAAGACCATTAAAACCCTAAAGAAAGGAAAAGCTGTGGGTCCCGACGCCATTCTGATTGAAATATATAATATTCTCAAAAAAGAACTAGCATAATTTATGCTCCAACTATTTGAATCGGCTTTTACATCTGCTCTGGAGCTCCCCCCTTCCTGGAACGAAGCCACTATTACCAGCATTTTGAAACCAAATAAAAACCCACAAGTGTGTGAATCGTACATGCCTATTTCCCTTCTAAACTGTGACCATAAAATATATACCTAGATTCTAACTAAAAGGTTGGACAAAGTAGCAGGGTCTATAATGCATCCAGATCAGAAGGGCTTCATGAAGGGGAGGCAACTACACAAATTAACCCATGACCTTATTGGAGCAATTGACCTGGCGAATTTATATGAGATCCCACTAGCAATTATGACCCTGATGCTGCAAAAGCTCTCGATGGGGACAGCTGGCCCTTTCTAATCAAAATGATCCAACGTTTTAACCTAGGAGAAACTTACGTAGCAGCATTGAGGGCCCTGTATAAAAATCCATCTGCCAGGGTACTCGTTAATGGTGACCTAACAAATCAAATCAAAATCTCCAGAGGAACCCGACAGGGCTGTCCCCTCTTGCCCCTTTTGTTCATCATGTATATTGAACCACTAGCATGCAAATTAAGATCTTGCCAGGTCAGTTCCCCCTTTAGTTGTAAAGGCTGGGAAAAGAAAATACGTCTATTCTCCGATGAGCTCATGATTTTGACAGGGAAATTAGAGCACTCGCTTCCTGAGATATGGGAGCATCTGGATAACTTTGGGAAAGTGTCAGGTTAATTAATTAACCAGCAGAAAACAGAGCTAATGACATGGAACACCCCTACAAGAGTCACCTCTTAAAACATCAAATAAGATACCTTTGGTTCCAAATAGTTGAAAACATAGACAAGATAGCTCAGGTAAACTTTGATAAAAAAACTATCAGCGTGAGACAACAGCTACAGGCACGGGAGACCCTTCCACTTTCTATACTGGGTAGGTCTAACCTCCTAGAAATGTCAATTTTACATAAATTCACTTTTTATTTGATTCTATTCCATTAGAATTCTCCAAAATCTGGTTTGGAAAAGTACAGGGGCTATTGTTCTCTTTTATCTGGGGCAGGAAAAACCCAAGAATCTCTCAGAAGAAGTTTAGGAGGAAAAACGCCCATGGCGGCATAGCCACCACTGACCTATATATATATATATATATATATTACTGTGCTTTCCACCTCAAAAATTCCCGCCAACCATTAAAAAACAGATCTGCCTTCTCCGCACTTTTTAAGGCTTTAACAGCTATCCATAGGACTAAAGCTGATTTCTTCCTCTTAAAGTTTGGCCACCTGAAATTCTTTAGAAATGTTAGGTTGAAGATTCTCCTAGCCGCAACTAGAGTTTGGTCTCAGGTGAGGGCATTGCTGCGCATACCTTACTATAATGATGAAGCACCTATATGGGACTCTCCCGGCACCCCGGCATGCCTACTGGATGCACTTGCACTTTCCGTACGTAAATCCGGGATACTTAAGTGGGGGCAGATAATTGTGGACAATGATCTGATTCCATGGCAGTGCCTCTCTGAACTATCAAACAACTTGGTTTAAAAAATGTTATATTATCAGATCTCGAGCTGGATAAAATTGATAGGAAAGGAGACAGTAGGGAACCGTGATCTGGTGAATGGGATCTGTACAAGATCTACAATGTGGAAATAGGTAGCAACATGGTACTGGCTGATAATCGAGACCGGGGAGGAAAGGCTGAATCCATTCTCAGAGAGCTGGAAGAAAGACCTGCCGGGTGAAGGTCTCGAAACCTTAGGGCAGGTATCTATGTCTATCCTGTGGTCATATGTGAAAGCTGCACCTTTAAAGAGAAGCCATATTTTCACTGTCCATAATGTATACTGGACGCCACAGAAACTGTCAAAGATGGAGAACGGAGTGACAAAGAAGTGCCTGAAGTTTGATGAGAATCATGTTCTGGCAGTGTCCCTCAATTCTTCCGGTTCCGTTCGCGGAGGAGCAGGAGCTCCGGAGCTCCTCCGCGGCTGCCCTACCTAATTGCCGATCCCGATCTCTAATCTGGGCCCCCGGCACTGCATACTGCGTCGGAACACCCGGTGCCTGCAGTGAGATGGGAGCGGGATGCGGGCGAGGGCGCTAAGCGGAGGGGCGGAGCAACCGGCAGGGGTCTACCTTGGCTCCCGGTCCACGCTCTGCTCCGGCACGGCTCCTGGCCACTGGAGAGCATTCTCCTCGACACCAATGCTCCCTACCTGAACCAGAAAGTGTGGGGCACTTGCAGGGCTGCTCCGATCGTTGCTGGTGCCGTGGGAGTGGTGAAAATCTGCAGTGCGGGGGAGAAGGCAGCGGCGTACAAAATGGCGGTCGCAACCTTGCCGAGAGCGCCGACAGCTGCTATCCCAAACAGGAGGTACGGTTGAAGGTCGCAGCACAGAGGCTGACACAAGCTTTACAAAACCCAGGTTCTTCATTAGCGGCATTTCACTGGAGGCAGTCCTCATAACGATATTCCTTCCCGCGCATGCCTGACCTTAAAATGGCGGCGACCTGCAACTGGCGATCGGCTCCCCCTATTGAGCTTCTGAACCCAACTCTCACTGCCCTCACACACCAAAAGCTGCCCCTGATCTTAAAAATTGCTGGATTTCTCCACTTGGAGCGCTGAGGCTGTCGACATCACCAGACTGCCCCGGGGTCACGCAAGACTGATCTGGATTTCCACGGACCTGCTCATGGTTGTGTGTGCACGCCAGCCTACCACACAGCGTGCTGAGGAATACCACATGCCTGCACCATGACTGTGGTAGGGAATATCGAAGCCTTGCAGAGCAATGTTTCATCCCAACCGTCTCTGTCTACAAGCAGGCATCAGGCCGAACAGGGCTCTTTCATTTTGACCAGAGGCACTCTTATAAGATGCATCGGAGTGTCGGATGACCTTAACTACTCACCCTGGTATGGGAAACACTTGAGGCACTGTACTGGTGGACCACAGACTCTCATGGACCTCCTCACTGCTCACCTAGAGACCCTTACGGGTGATTGTGCGCTTTACAAATGTGGACTTTACTTTTCCTGCCCGCCATTTTGCTGCTGCTCTCGGCCGTTTTTCTCTTGTCCCCGGCTTGTCTTCTTGCCCATTCCTTCGTCTTTTACCCTTTTCCCTCGTTTCCCCCTTGATATTCCTCAAATGTTTCCTCCCTTTTATGCATTGCCTTCTCTCCCTACCCTTGATTCCCTCCCACCCTACCTTGGTGTTGTGACTTCGTCCCCCCCACAACCCCACTTAAGGGAACTCTGCCTGAGGATCTCTACTATGTGTGCTTATTTTGTTTATAGGGATAACTCTTATCACTAGTATTTGCAGTAGATCTTTGTACCATCTACCGTTCCTATGTGACCCTTGAGTATATCCAGTCATATCCCTTCCCTATGTATGTAGAGATAACTCTAATCACTAGTATATGCAGTAGACCGGTGTGCTCTCTTCCATTTCTATGTGACTCTTAGAGTATATCCATGTGTATCCCTTCCCTATGTATATAGAGATAACTCTAATCACTAGTATATGCAGTAGACCATTGTGCTCTCTTCCATTTCTATGTGACTCTTAGAGTATATCCATGTGTATCCCCTCCCTATGTATATAGAGATAACTCTAATCACTAGTATATGCAGTAGACCGCTGTGCTCTCTTCCATTTCTATGTGACTCCTAGAGTATATCCATGTCTATCCCTTCCCTATGTATATAGAGTAATCACTAGTATATGCAGTAGACCTTTATACCATCTTAGAGTATATCAACGTGTATCGCCTCCTTGTTTGACTTTACATCTTGTACATTTGCAATTTTTTTCCGTGTGTATCCTTTTTGTAACGCATGTAATCCTAAGTCCTTATGTTTCTCAACTGGTGCTTATGTAAAGCACTCTGACACCTTCGGGTAAAGTTCGTGCTATAGAAAATCGCATAAATAAATAAATAAATACAAATAAATAAATTCAGCTCCTCTGGAACCATGTGGGTAAGACCATCTCCAATATTATGGGTAGAGAGGATGGGTTGTCTGAAACCTCAGTTATCTTTGAGGTGATCCCAAGTTGGGCGGAAAATTTTACATTTTCAAAAAACCAGAAGGTGCTGCTTTTTATCTTGATACTTCAGGCGCGAAGGGAGATATGTGTAAAATTGATTCTCCCCTTCCCCCCCCCCCACAAAATTTGAATGGATTGGCTCAGTACAGCGAATCTCACAACTTAATCGAGCAAATAAACGGGTTAAAAAAACAAAATGTTGGGATCTCTAGGACACCTGGTTTACAACATATGTTTCTAGTTTCTCTTATTGATATAACGTGAACAATTTCCTTGTATAATTCCTTTTGATGGATATAATACTTTGACTCTTCTCTGCTTTGTTTTCCTTTTTATTTGGGTTTTGTCTTTTTCATTCAACTTTTTGTAAGAAATACAATCTATGCACCTATCGGTCCAATGATTACGAACTTGCTCCGCAGGCTGTTATGATGAAGGGTTCAGTTAAGCTTATTTACACTGGCCTGTAGAAGAACAGGGGCCACGGTCAACCCAGGTAGGCCACTTTGACAATAGACCCCGGGGGTGAAACTTACCCATCATTCGGCACGTAGTGACCAGGTGTCCTTTTGCCTTTTCACTCGTCTGACTGGTCCTATCTTTTTGAATCCAGAGCATCTTTTCGAAGAATGAGAACTCTAAAAACTAAAAAATAAAAATAAAATAAAAAAATACAGTCAAAACACACTGACACTATGCAAAAGGTGGGGATAACCATGAAAGCAGAACCTACGTTCCTACACAGACCTAACTATGTTTCATTTTAACCTTCCATTTTTTTGTGACTTTCAGGATTTTTTTAATGTAACATAAAATATTAATAAGATACCGAAATGGATCTCAGCAGCGTAAGGAGGCTTGAATATGTGGAGGGAGTGAACTGGACAAAGATTGCAGCCTCTGCTTAGCAGTGGCTCACCCACTAAATATGACTTGGTTGTCTGAAGGAAGTGGGGTCCCCATGAAGAGCAGTGTCGATAGAGCAGACTATGCATAGAAGGGACTTGCCTAAGAGAGCCTGGGCACTTGGCAAGAATGAGCTTTTTACAGAGTGGGCACATTGAGCATTGACTGTGCATAGTAGGGGCTTGCCCACCTAATGATGCTTTGATCACTTAAAGAAATGGGCTGTGCTCCCAGGAGCTTGCCGTCTAATAGACATTGCCTATGGCTAGACCCTGCAACAACCTCACGCAAGCCGCCAAGCCCCTCAACCCGGCCACACACAACCTTTGCCATCAGAGTCTCATTGTGTTTGTATTTTTGTTCCCATGCGTCTCTCAAGGGAATCCCATGGGAATCCCACTGGACCAGACGTGGGGAGGGGGCTGCACTGGCTTCCGCTGGACTCCTGTGGAACTCATGTTGGACTGTGATGAACCCACACAATTAAAAAGAATCCCCTGAAGGGGTACCTCTGTGACCCCACACAAAGCCTAGGGGTTTAGGGTAGCCCTACCCTGATCCCTTCAATACGCTTTTAAAATAACATTTTCAGTGCTCAGGGACTGAGTCTTAGGGCCTGAATACGATAATGGCAGTCAGACTGCCACCAGCCCGTAGGAAGCAAACTGACCGCCGACAGCCTGTTGGTCCAATTGCTGTATTTGGAGCATGGCAGTTGGATGGACACCAATCTGATGCGGCACTGCCGCCACTGTCAGAATCATGGATCACGAAGGGGTGGCAGTGTGGAAAGAAACCGTGAATGGAGGCGGTGCCGATTCGGGCACCGCTGTCCAGATTACAACCTGCATTTCCAACATCCTTTACATGGCGGTGACCCCTCATGTAAAGGATGTTGGAAGCATAAAGAGGGGGCCCCAAACAGGCTGCCGGGGCTATTTCACCGGGGGGGAGGGGGTCATTGCATGGGGGCACATGTTGTGGCCCCCTCTGTGTGCACTGTTGTGCTTCCACTGTATGCTATGGACGGCATGGTAACACTGCATGCACAACAGTGTAGGTGCTGCACCATGGTGCCATCACAAGCATGCCACTACTGAGGGTTGCGGTGGTCCTGTCATAATAAGACAGTCAGGATGCCGCCGGCTTAACAGACCGTCAACACTATGATCTGGTGGTCTGACCGTCATGATTGTAATCAGGCCTTTACAGTCTGGTAAAGGCGGCTGCAACATTTTTCTTCATGTTGTGGCCTCAAATAACATTGCATGGTTCTGCGGGAGTCAGGAGGGCCCAATAAGTCAAACCACTTTATTTGCTGCATGGTCTTGTGGGAGTCCTACAGCAAAGTAACGGATAGCTATACATGTTAAACCTTAATCTCTCTAAAATGGCTGAATTGAAGTGCACCAAATCACAAAAAGCAAGATTTCTGAGTAAATATCTAACTTGCTGCAAATTTTGGTGTCATTCTGTTCAACCATTTTTCCTGTATTGTTTTCTAATTTTCCCTATGGAAATCGCATGAGGCAAACGTGTTTTAGGAACTGCTCTTTTTCTTGGCCCCTGTTTGACAGATCACTCAAAAACGTTCCAGGAAGGAGCTTAGGAAAATTTGTGAAGATTCGTCAATCAGTGCCAGACTTATGAGTTAAGCAAAACACGCTCTTTGTACAGAAAATCTCTGACCACACAGTGGAGATCACCACTGTGTAATATTTAAATATTGTGGTGCTCATTCTTGAGAAGCCAGAACACATACATGCGCAAATGGGCAGTAGAAAATGTAACGTTTGTACTGTCCTTCCGTTGCAAATCTCGTTTTTGCACTTGAAAGTTGAGAGATTAGAGCAAAATTTGCCAGATTAGTCTATTTTTTATTTTTTTTCAAGAAATGTTGGTGACAAATTATGATGGCAGTTGTGCAATCTTGCACTTCAGCAGATCTGATTAATCCTGCACCTGATGACATTTCAAACTAAAATAGGCACCAAGGGCCTCTAACGAGGTCAAATTTACTCCAATGGCCTCAACATCATTTGCCCGACTCAATTGGATGCAAAGTGTACAGCTACGAACGTGGAACGTGGAATTGGGGTTGGTTCACACATTAGTAGATCTGAAATTACAAGAGTAACACCATGGAATGAGACTAACATTCCCATTATTCATTGCATTCTTGTGATTTGCATATGTTACACCTGTCCTGAGAGCAATCAACTGTACTTTGCATACAGATTGTAATCCAATTTTCGGTGGATATGGAACTCCAAAACGGGATTCGTGGGCCACTGTAATCAGGACCTTCCTTATTCGTGTGTATGGTGTTCATTTCTGTACCATACTAGCACATTAAAAAAAGACACTATTGGACCTGGATGAATACAGTTAACATTCACGTAATTGGTGAATCGTGTGATCGCAGATCCATCAAGTTTCAAGTTTTGTAGATTGATAACTGAAATTTGCCCTTTATATTTTGGCGGTTAATTTGTTTTGAACAGCATCTGGGGTTTTGGTAATAGGCAATTTATTCTTCTCTGCACAAAGACTCTCATAGGAGGCTCCTTGCAATCAGATTCTCACTTAATTTAAGAATCCCACCATTAATACACTCGAAAAGTATTTTTCACTCTGAATGTAAAAGGAAATGTAGTGCTTCACTTTTTAAACAGGACAGAATCAAGAGAATGTAAACATTACAACGCGAGCTTTACATGTGAAGAAAAGGGAATGAACGGCTCACACTTACGTTAATAGAAAAGGCGTGTGTGTATTTGCTTTGCACTGCACGATGCAGGCGTGGACCAAGTAATGGCTGGGGTGGACTCTGCCCTGCATCATCTCATTTAAGAGTACATTTCAGGGGCCTCATTTATGAAAAGTGACGCATTGCTGCGTGAAAACAGCGATGCGTCACTTTTCACTGCGCTCACCCTGCGACATGATTGATGCATCATATTTATAATATGACGCATCATGTCGCAAGGAGTTACAGATACGTCAGTACTTCTGACGTATCTGTAGGCGCAAAAGTGACGCATTGCTGGAGTGTGTCACAAAAGTGACGCAACTCCAGCAATGCTTCCTTTCACTTGGGGAAAGCCCCATGTGAAAGGGCTTGCGTCAGTCTTACGCCTGCTGTGAGGCAGGCGCAAGATTTTGACGCAACAGCGTCCTAAAAGTGACGCAGTGAAATCTCATAGATTTCACTGCGTCACTGTTACGAGGCTTTTTGCAGGGGAGCGCCCCCTCTGCATACATTATACCTGACGCAGGTATAATGTAGCACAGGGGTTTACAAAGTGACGCATCTGCTTAGATGCGTCACTTTGTAAATAGTGCGCATCAGGAGGCATGTTTTACGCCGCCGATGCATCACAAAAAGTGACGCATCGGAAGCGCAAAACTCACGCAAGGCCTCATAAATGAGGCCCCAGGTATGTCCTTACACCGCACGACCTTTACCACGCTATCATTACAACGCAAGTTGTTACTACGACTTGCGCTGGATGGCGCTGTTGGTTAAAGAATATTGTAATTTTATATTCCAACACCTACCCTCCTGTTACGTGGACTGGTGTTGGAATATGAAATTATAATATTCCTCAATCCGCGCCCTCCAACGCAAGTCGTTAAGTACCGCGATCTAAAAGATCGTGCTGTACTGACATACATCCGTTATTTATGAGGTTGCTGAACTTTGCTTGCCTAGAAATCCTGACATTAAATTTTTCACTTTGCACATAGTCGTTTTCTCACGGTAGTTATTTCTTTCTATTGTTAAATCGGGATTTGTGCTGGTATTATGGTACATATGTTAGATTTAGTTTAATAAACGCTGCCGTGTAAGATGGAGCGTGTCTAAAAACGTCTATTTTCTTCTTTTTAAACAGCTTTTCTGAAATATTTTCGTCAAAATATGTAAACTGCATTTTTCCCTCAAAAATATTATGTGGATATTCATTGCCACTAACCCCTGATTGTGAAGTTTATGTATTTCCAATCATTGATACTTTACATCTAGTGTAAATGGCATAGAAATGAGTGCAGGAAAAGAGGTTACAGTTGATTTGTTTATCATTTAGCACTACCGCCTTCATGAGAAGAACATTTTGCCATGCAATATATTGAGACTTTATGGATGCAGGTTTGGCACGGAGGCAGTGTGGGTTTGTAATATCTTTCTATTTAATTTCGTCTCTTACTTTTTTGATGTATCATATTTATTTAAAATAATTAATGTATATTTAAGGGAGTTGAAATTAAATCTGTGTCAATGTCACCTATGTTATGCATCTTTTTTTATTTTTACACTCTGGCAGCCATCAACTTATCTCTCACTAACGAAAATTTGGCGAATGCCTCACTAACACAAGGTCTAATTGAGCATTTTGATAATCAATAGCAACAACGCTGCTACATTTCACTGCTGAACAAACATCAGCTCAGCTATCAATAGCAAACCGCAATCTTGAACAACCAGCTATAATCAACTACTAACGTCGATCAGCGGAGAGATTAATTTAATGCCTTGTAATCACTCCTGGCACACTTTTTGAAGCAACTTTGTCAGATACATGCCTTTGTCAGATATTGGTTAGCCTCCAAATGCACATTTACGGCACCATTTAATTTTAACAAACAACATTATCCAATTAACCACTGAGCATGCGTCCAGTGACTTCCAGGTGTTCTAAATGGTAAGAGAGTAAGCTTAACTATTAGCATGAACCAGGCACATTCCTTTTTAATTTATTTTTAATGACTTAAGAGGGACACACCATTTGTTTAATTCGTTTCACAAACATGAACTCTATCTTCAAGTACACTGTATATTTCCATAAATCTTATTGCTCCTTTTCTACACAGCATATATTGAAGGATACTGTATTTGGAGTAAAAGCATTCAAATCAGGGTGGGTTCAGATACAAGGTAGCAAAGTTCTTCTGTGTTGTTGTTTTTCAATAAATTTCACTCTAACATATCGAACTTTAGCTACATGTGACTACCGAGAAGACGTGTTTTGAGGGATAAAATATGCTAAAGCTGCTTTCTGCACGCAAATATGTGTACATCTTGGAGTGCAGAAAAAAAGACTACAGCTGTAAATAGCTCAAATCTGTCCACAGATACTGGTCCCAAGTTAAACATTGAGAACTCATTTTTGTCAAACATTGGCATCATTTTTGCCTGGAAGAAGAATTGATGAAGAAGGAAGTAAAATTAAAATACCTTGAATCCTACTGTGAAATATGGTCACCCAGCTTATTAAGTTGTCTGCTAGCCTATATATATTTCCTAAGCCTTGAAAATGGTGGAAGAAACACAAATAGGATCTTTCTGTTGCATTGTGTGTACATACAAATAAATTATTTCTATCATATAAAATATGTTTCAAATAACTATTTTAAAGTCATTTTAAAGTACTCTTCACTAATACCATGTAAAGCACTATTCATTAAACAGTGACTATAGTGGTGCATGTGGGTGAAAGAGATGGTGCCACGCCACTCAGCGGAGCAGAGGAAGAGGAGAAGGAAGGAACACAAACGAGCAACTCAACACAAGAACAGGATGATCCGTCGGACTTGAGATTGAATTTTTGTTTCTTTTGCAGGGTATGGATTTGTGCCTGTTCCTGGTGGGGCACTCACCCACCCTTGATGCACAAATAAGTAACCCTTGGTGCAGTACCACACTACGTTAACGGAGCATACATAGTTTATACTAATTGGCACTCTGCAAATTGAATGTAGCACAGTACAGAAACTGTGCTTAATCACTTAGCGTAGCAGCTAAATCAACAACATCCTCAAATGCTTTGATAAAGCAATTTTACATGCTAAAGAGCATATAACCAATTCACAAAAGTGAACTTTTCAATAAAAACATTAGGCAATGAGAGAGGTGATAATTATGGGGTCCCCTTACCTAGGGGGAGGACCAAGCAGATGCCTTGAACACAAAGAGCATAAACAAAAAGCAAATCTTGTTAAACTTCGGTGGTGGTCCGATCCTCTTAGGACCACCCCAAGCACAGTTATTGGCAAAAAAACAATCCCAGCCAAAGGCCCTGCAAAGCATTATGGGACGAGATTAGCAGTGGGTAGTGAATATTATAGTATCCAATATCAAAATAATTCCACAAAGAGCTGCAGTTCAACTAGTCGTTACTGGATTCCCCTCACGAGTCAAATGCAAAAGCATTGAAATTATTCTTACATCAAGCTGCAGTTCCACTAGTCATTACTAGATGTCCCTCACAAGTCAAATTCAAAAGCATTAAAACCATTTCATCAAGCATTTGCATTTGACTCGTGAGGGACATCTAGTAACAACTAGTTGAACAGCAGATCTTTGTAGAATTATTTTGATATTGGATACTATAATATTCACTGCCCACTGCTAATCTCATCCCATAATGCTTTGCAGGGCCTTTTGGTTGGGATTGTATTTTTTGCCAATAACTTTGCTTGGGGTGGTCCTAAGAGGATGGGACCACCACCGAATTGTTCAACAAGATGTGCTTTTTGTTTTCAAGACATCTGCTTGGGTCTCTCCTCAGGTTAGGTAGGATCCCAAAATCATCACCTCTCTCACTGCTTGCTAATTTTTTAGTTTCACTTTTGTGAAAGTACTATATGCTCTTTAGCATATAAAGATAGAGATACTTATTTAATAATAACTGGCACTGTGCAAGATGCCATTTCCAATTATTTCACAGTGCAGACAAGTACACAGTGCTATCAGCTACTCTACGCAGTACTATGTGTACTACATGCAGCTATGTGTAGTGCTACTACACAACCTACGACCAGGGTTACAAATAAGAGTGGTTTCATCATGAAAGGGGCTTGTTCTGTTGTCGGTGCCAGTAGTATATTCGGCCACGGGCTGATTATTGCCGTTGCCATGGGCAGTTCTGCAAAGTAAGGGGGAATGCACCTGATCCTGGTTCCGGCTGCTATTTCAGGGTTGGATCTGGGAACTGGCCGACACGGGGAAATATGCTGAATTTGTCCTAGTGTAACTTTTTGACACCGGGAGAGAGTTCAGCAGCGCCTGCATGTTGTTTGCATTCAGATTGGTGCAGTAATATTCAGGCAGCAAGGAGGCCTTCTTATTTCCACTTCCAGACCTAGACAAACAAAGGACTGACTTACAGAGTCAACAGCCCTTTTTCCTTCAAGTATCATCGGGAGAACTAAGTGGAGCATAACACCTAGCTGTCAATGCAGTGGAAAGAAACAAGGGCACATATCTTTTCACTTCAAAGGTACTTTAGAGAAATTATGACTTGGAGGCAGGTTTGTGACTTGTTCAAACCACCTATGTAAGAGATGTGCATGCACTGTAGGAATGCATGAATTTTCTGTTTGTATGAGTAATTACACTAATTATTATTTAAATGCCAGCTACATGTTTATTTTGTATTTATTTCTTTTATAGCATTACTCTTCTCAGCTTATGGTGTCAGAGTGCTTTAAATCACACAAAAGATGCACAATAAATCATACTCGTTTCTAAATTAAAGTACAAGAATTGTTACTTAAGACAATAAGTGGTGTAAGGTGTACTAAATATTGACCACACTTCTAGATATTTTATGTCAAAAGTGACGGAGAAAAACAAAGTCAGTATATAAAACTTAACACAGTGATTGGGGCTATATGTACAAACAATACTTTATTAATTGCCAGAGGAGCCTATCTTTGCAAATTTAGAATACCAACAGATTGAGAAAAAAATAATAAGGATCTAAAGCCATGATTTACAGTTTGCATGCAGGTACTTGGTGCCGGTAAATAGAATACTATGCTATATTAGAAGAATTGTAACCTTTGAATAGCAATGGTCAAAATGATCTCCATGTCAAAATCAATAACCAACTTACCTATCTACATGAAATACAGATTTGTGATATGCGTGTTACATGATGTGCTTTGCAGCAGGCACATTAACCCTCTATACAAATGTATGAGTAAAAACTGTGAATTTAAAGAACACAGGGCCAGATGCAGGTAAATTCAATTTAGCGAGTCCTTAATAGCGATTTTTACCGAATCGCTATTAAGGACTCGCTAAATTGAATGTAGGTGAATGTAGGTAGAAATTGCTAAAATATTAGCGATTCCTTAAAATTCCTTAATAACGAATCGCAAATTGAGATTCGTTATTAAGGAATACCTACCCATTCACTCCGATGGGCTAGAAGGCCATAGGAATGAATGATTAGAAAAAATGGTTAGGGGTTCTGCCCACCTTACCCTCCTGTACCTGAGCAGGAGACATCCAAGGATGAAAAAGTAACAACAAAAAGGTACTGAAGGGATCAATCTGCTTTTAATTCTCAAACAAGAAACAATCAATTATCTTGTGATACGCGGAATATACGCAGCATAGGTATATATAAATTCATATACACATATGTGAGCAAACAGCCAGAGAGGCACAATATCGAAAAATGATAATCTATGTACAACACATCACATTTACAATATGTACAAATACACAAAACACTATACAATACTCAACACACTTCTCTGTACCCTAGAGAAAAAATATATACACCAATTTACATATGTACCTCCTCTCACTATAGGGAGGAGTATACACCAAGACGGTAGTCCCAAACACAAAAAACACCAGAGGGTAACTTATCAACCCAGCCTACATTTGTATGGTGTGCCTCGGAAAAAATCCAATCTTCCTTAAATTTTTACAAGGGACTCCGTTCAAAACATAAGGTGTCGACGCAGTCGCGGTCGCGTTTCAGCCAGATGATATAGGCTTCATCAGGACATGGGTACTCTATTCGTCAAGGCCCTGGCCAAACCTCAGGTTGGTATCGCCGGCCTCCCACCACTACCACAGGAGTGGGTGGGGTAGGAGCCACCGTCTAAACTCTATTCACGCGGACTCTTAAGTCTTCGTGATGTCCACCCAGGTAGAAAACACTCACAGATGTGGTTCAAGTCTCACAGTCTTCCTTCAATTTATGCACAAGGGCAGTGGCTCATTCACTCGATGTTTGCTCCGACGCCTCTCCAGAGAAATCACCAGAGCATGGAATGAATGGTTAGATGTTCACTATTTGGGATTCGGTATTAAAGAATCGCAAATAGCGGGAGCTATTTTAAGGGTGCCAGGGTGTCAAAAGGACACCCTGTTGCACCCCTGAAATGTGCATGTGTACACATGTGGGCACATACATGCCCTAAGGGCATGAATGTGTGCCACATGGCACTTTAAAAATAGCAAAAAAGTGCTTTTTTACAGGAAATCGCTAATTACCACCAACTTGAAGTTGGTGGTAACTAGCAATTCCTTAAGACTAAAGTGCACTTTCTTTTGTGCTATCTACATTGCATTTAAGGAATCGCAAACTTTGCAATTCCTTATTTTGCTAGTAGGTTTAAATTCACCTACATTGCTCTCAGCCAAATACCGGTCGCAAACGCTGAAATTCTGCGAATTTCAGGGTTAGCGATCGGTATTTGGCCACCTACATCTGGCCCATAGATCTTTCCCAGAATTGCATTAACTATCAGAAATATTCTACTGCTATTATAACTGCTATTATAATCCCCTCAAAATTGCTGGATACACAATGATCTCTGCGGCAGATGTCTTGCAGCAGAATTGTTTGCAATAAATGTGTAAGTTGACTGTCAAACTCTGTTTTTCGAGCTCCACCCTTCGTGATTTCACCACCTGTCCTCACCGCATCCTTAACACCTAATTTATGAGTTAATGGAATAAATATTTCCAACTACGGAACTGGCCATGAGCAGAGCTAATGCTGTGTTTTAATGATCTGGTGCAGAGAAGGTGTTAGTTGGTGGTGCATGTTTTTAAGGTAGATTTATGTTCTGCGGACTCTTGGCTGCGCATTAAAAGGGACTGGGAAGGAATCCATCAGGAAGATGAAATCACTGACTCCTCGCCAGCTCCTCGTAAGATCCAACCAGCAGTGAAGAGAACCATCGCAGGAGGGCAAATCAGCAGAAATGTCCTGCATCTGGGAGTGCTTCGCACATGCAGTGCACTTGGAGAGTCACCCCAAAGCTTATAACAGCAGTAGCAGGAAACACGAGCAAGGGTTAGTTATACTTTAACAAACCTTTGACCTTTTTAGTGACAGAGGGCCCAGCTGTTGGCAATTGGTGAGACAACCAGGCACTGCATGCTTTCTCTTAACAGTGTTGGAGCATTGATAATGCAAACGTGTCGGCTGGCCCATGCGCCACACTGCATCCTCTTCACACTCCTTCAATCAAGTCAGTGTGATTAAAGAGAGGAGGACATGTTTATATCTCAACAATACACTCTATGAGTCCACCATGCACCAACCTTGACTCAGTCCCTCCTTTATTCAGAGAAACTTCGAGGCATATTATCAAGGGGGTTTATCTCCGCTTTTTTCGCTTTAAAAGCCAAGAAAGAGGAGATAAAATGATCTCCCTATTACCTAGCTGTCGCTAACATAAGTTAGCGACAGCTAGTAGGAGATAGCGACCATCTTGGGCCCAGCTTTGCATGTCAGTGATATTTATCACTAATGACATGCAAAGTTGTCGTAATTTGGCACGAGCTTTTCTGTTAACTTGACCTAAACGCACGGGGACCATTTTGTATTTGGTGGCTTCCATTTTGTATGAACATGCGGACTCGTGGTCAGCGTGCCCTTTCGTCCTTCCTCCATGCCAATGAACCTTTACCCTGCCCAGCAACAGGCTATTTTTAGCGATGGTCAGTTTAGCGCATGCATACACACGATCTTTGGACTAACGAGTGGTCACTCCTTAGGAATGTTCCCCCAACTGACCAGTGGTATTAAGCCCCTCCCACATGCTGGCTGTGCTCCAAAAATGTCCTTATATGTACTTAAAACTGTTCAAATGTATACCGCCTACCTTTTTATTGCTCTTAAACTGTATAAAAGAGGTCGCGCACCGATGTTCGGGGTGATACTTCTTGCATTGTCGAAGGGTGCTGTAGGAATGTACCACCACCCCATGGGGTCTTAATAAACTTGTCCTTTGCATTTTCAGTTTCCGTGCCAATCTCTGTTATATGGTGTTAGAAGGTTTTTGCAGAGTATGTAGGCCTGACAGAACCCGATACCACAATTGGCGACCACGAAGGGACTCATCGGCGACTCGGATGCCCGAAGGAGAGGTCACGATGGAGGACTGGAAACTCGCCGTGGACTCGTACGCTGCCACTGAGTGACCCGAGTCTTGGCACCCATGGTGTTTTTTCCTTTCCGTCTGATCTGACCTTCCAGGTGGCGCCGGTCTTCGACTGAGATCCTGATTTTTTGGCCTGTCGTGTAGTGCCTGTTTTGGCTGATTCGGCTACGGAACTTGGCAGTTGGAATCTGGACACTTTTGAAAATACTTGGTAAGCTTATGTTTGGAAAGGTAGTCTACTGACACTTTCTGTGGCTTTTTGAATTTGAATTTGAATTTGTATGAGTTAGCTAACGTTTGGACCTATGATTTGAATTATATGTGGAGTGCACCTCACATAGGCAGGCATGTAGGAATATTTCTCTGATTTTGAACTTGTTTGAACGGCACATCGTGCGTAAGTACATTTAAGTGCTATTTGTTGTAATATCGCGTTTCCGTGATATTTTTGAACATGCCTGTTCTCAGCACACTCCGAGGAATGTGCTGCTTTGGAAATGGTACCAATTATCGATTAAATGAATCCCAGCTGGCTCCCCCAGAGGGGACTCCTAATCGTGAAATGTACATTAAATTTGGCCTCCCTCCCATAATGTATAGCACATTATGGCACAAATACAATCAAACTGATCGTGAGTTGCAATGGCCACTACATGGGTCATTTGATTTAAAAAAGGTTCAGTTTGTGGAACAATGTTTGTTTCAGCGCAGGTCTAGACAGGATATGTTTGATTGTGTGCGTATGTGGGAGAAAGCGGTGCGTGAACGAATGAAGCATGAAGAAGCCTTGGCGAACAAAGAGCAGCGCAAGGCTGCTCGGGATAAAGCTTTACAGCTACAGGAGAAGGAATTGCAGGAACAGAAAGAGAGAGAGAGCCGAGAACGTAATTTACACGTTAATGGTCAGTTTCCTATTCGACGTCCTCTTTATCCTGTCCTTACTAATGAATTAGATGATTTTTCATTGTTAGATCGTTGCCCGCCTCCGTATGTTCAGCCCACGGCTCCGGATGAGGACTTGGACGAGGATAGTCAGGATAAACAGCGTACCAGGTTACATACCGAGCGTATGACGGAATTGCGTTCGATTGCTCGTAAACTTAACAATGATACTATAACTGATTCAGGGGTTATTGATCTTATGAGTAAGTGGTCTGACAAGGAACAGTTGTATTTTTTGGATCATTTTGCAGGTGAAGTTGTTGAGCGGTTTAGGAAACAGTCTCCTGAGTTGGAACCTAAGGATATATCAGTTGGTCGTGAAAATTTTCGTAAAGGTGTTTTTGCTCTTTCAGATGCGGATGAATTTTTCCAGCGTTTGATTTGGCTGCGAGATGAGGCGACACGATTACGAGCGGCGAAAAAGGCATCGGATCCATCAGTGTCTGGATCGACGGAAAATTCCCGAGTGTGCCCTATCTATGGATCAGATAAGAGTGTTGCGGTTAATGTTATGCCTATGCGGGAAGCTGCTCCTTTGTATGTCCCTCCTAAAGGGGATGGTACGGATGATGATAAGACGTCTAAAGATGCAAAGGGCTATTTTGTGTATAATTGGGTTTATACGCCATGGAATAGAGCAGATGTTATGGCACTTAAGAATGCTTTGCCTGACCCTCATAAAAATCCAGCAGCTTTCTATGAAGGTGTGGAGGGCGCTATTTCTTCGTGTATTATGACGTTAGTTGATATTGATCTCTTCTTTGGATTGATATTGCCTCCTGATATGTGGAGGGCGATTCGTAAATTTGATGATCGAGCGATTTTAGGTGCAGAGTGGAAGGACATAGTGAGAGCTGATTTAGATAGGGAACCTGCATGTAAGCCGTGTCAGTCGATTTTAGATTTACCAACGGCTATCTTGAATAAATTAAAAACGCTTGTCCCCCCTAAGAAAATTGATTGGACAGTATTGGCGTCTTGTAAGCAGAAACCGGAGGAATCGGTTTCTGATTTCTTTTCACGTTTTGAGGAAGCATTCCATGACTACAGTGGTCAATCATTAACAGAGGACACGGGCCGGCACTTATTCGTAGACAAGTATGTGGCTAATCTCCTACCGGAGATTGAAAAACGATTAAAGGCTAGCGAAAGTTCATGGACCACTGCAACACCCGCTTCTTTATTAACTATGGCTCAGTATTATGAACGACAGGAATTAGAGGCTAAAGAAAGTAGTGATAAGAAAGCAAAGGACTTAAAGATGAAGGTGATGTTGGCACAGGTTCATGCTACGCAATCGAGAGGGAATGATAGGGGTAGACGAGGATCGTACGTTACGTCTCCCCCTCGTTCCGACATTTCTGAGGATCAGTGTGCATACTGTAAGCAGTTTGGACATTGGATTGCAGATTGTCCGGTACTTCGTGAACAGCGTAGTCAGAGGGGTCGAGGAAGTGGAAGGTCACGGAATAGTTATTCAGGACCGAGAGGTGGAGCGAATGATCGTGGTAGGTTTGAAGAGAGGGGTTGTGGTCAGGTTGAACATAATACTTTTGATAGGCTGAATCAATATCAGATAGCTGAAGGAGAGAATACTGAGTCTCAGGACAATAGATATGCATAGGATTGCGTAGGATGGGGTGTGGAATCGGTTGAGGTACCAGTCGATCAAAGGGGTCCATATATATCAGCACATGTTTTGGGTTCTACTGATCAGTTTCTGGTTGACACAGGAGCTACTCGTAGCGCTCTGTCCAAACACTTGGTTCCAAGGGCTCCCCTGTCTGGCGAAACAATTACAGCAATAGGGTTCGATGGAACACCTTCTCTAAGCCCATTGTCTCAACCCCTTACATTTCATGTTGGTAAATTCATTGCCCCATGTCCGTTTCTATTATCTCCAAATACACCAGATAATATTATGGGACTTGATATGCTAAAGCATTTTCGTGCAACAATACGCTGTGCCCCTGAAGGGGTGCAGGTTATTTTGAATGAGAACTACCCAGAAATTGAGAGATCGTGCCTCATGCAAGAGGCCGATGCATTAGCTTCCCTTCCAAGCACGTTATGGGCTACTTCCGATACTGATGTGGGTCAAATGATTATTCCTCCTGTGCGCATTACTGTGAAGGAGGGAGCGATTTTACCTCGTGTTCCTCAGTACAAGATCTCTAGAGAAGGCAAAATAGCTTTGACACATATTGTGAATGACTCGATAACGGCAGGGGTGGTGGAGGAAGTTCCCTACAATGTTTGCAACAGTCCAATTCTTCCGATCTTAAAGAAAGATACAGATACTAAGATCTATCATTTTATTATTGATTTGAGGGAAATTAATAAGATAGTTGTACCCCAGTATCCAGTAGTGTCCGACATTACTACATTACTTACTTTGGTTCCACCCACATCTACTACATTTACGGTGATCGATTTGAAAAACGCTTTCTTTTTGATCCCCATTCATCCTGATAGCCGATATTTGTTCGGTTTTACATTAAATAATAAATCTTATAGATTTTGTCGAGTTCCTCAAGGTTACACAGAAAGTCCTAGCATTTACAGCCAGGCTTTGAAAAGACAGCTTGATTAATTTGATTTGCAGTCTGGGGTGGCGCTTGTCCAATATGTCGACGACATTTTGCTTGCGGCAGATACACAGGAACAATGCGAGGAGAGTACACTCTTTGGACTAACGAGTGGTCACTCCTTAGGAATGTTCCCCCAACTGACCAGTGGTATTAAGCCCCTCCCACATGCTGGCTGTGCTCCAAAAATGTCCTTATATGTACTTAAAACTGTTCAAATGTATACCGCCTACCTTTTTATTGCTCTTAAACTGTATAAAAGAGGTCGCGCACCGATGTTCGGGGTGATACTTCTTGCATTGCTGAAGGGTGCTGTAGGAATGTACCACCACCCCATGGGGTCTTAATAAACTTGTCTTTTGCATTTTCAGTTTCCGTGCCAATCTCTGTTATATGGTGTTAGAAGGTTTTTGCAGAGTATGTAGGCCTGACAGAACCCGATACTGCAAAGTGGGCGTGCCAAGATGTTAGCGACTGGAAACAGTCGCTAACATCGCTATCTCCTATTACCAACTTTTGGAGATATTCGCGCTAAGCGCGAATATCTCCAAAAGCTAACACCTGCCCCTGAGCAGTTCTTAGCCATGTTATCCAATGTAGGTGGATAACATGGCTAAGAGCATTAGCTCGGTAATGCATGAATATCGCTGACTTTTCAGCGATATTCATGCATTTTGGCTGATTTTTATCGCTTAGGAGATAAACCTTGATAATAGCAAGGTTCCTAAGCGATAAAAATCGCTAGTTGTTGATAATATGCCTTTTCTTGTGTTAACAGAAGCATACCATCTCTTAAGAGTACCGGAAATAAACTCAATGAATGATCGAATATGCCTAATTTTTGCTGATTGTGAACAAAAAGTTGCACTTTGAGAGCCACCCTAAAGGCTCTGAACCAGCATGATTAAACCCTACCTGATTACAGAGAGCAGCTAAATATATTTAGCGCCGGGCTGGCGGTGTGCCTGCCATTCTCTTGTGGCAGCAGCATGCTTTGGCTCACAGAGGGAGCCTTAAGACAATGCTATCACACTGCAGCACCTGCACTGTCTCATGCACAATGTTGCAATGCACCATGTCATGCATGACACACAGTGCATGCCCAACAATGCAGGCATATAGGGGCACAACATGTGCCACCAGCCACAATGCCCAGTGGGCTGAAATGCCAGGGGGCCCCATTTCGGGCCTCTTCCCTGTCTTTTTGTGGTCCTTTTGCATGGTGGGGTCCTTGCCATGAAAAGATCAGCAAAAATGCAGGTTGTGGTTAGAAACCAGCATCAGCACTGCCTCTATTTTTAGTCGCTTTCCCCACATCCGCCACAGCAGGATCCAGGATCCGGTTGGTCACAGCGGTCCTGTGGCAGTCCAACTGTCATGGTCCTAATCGTGAGGTCGGACCGCAGAGGACACCGTGGGTAGGGCTGTTTGGGACTGTTGTACTTGTAATCCGACCCTTCATGATGATTGTTAGATACAATGCATATTAGATGGCTTTGACAGCTATAGCAGAAATACAATTGATGATTGTTAGAAGTTAGCACCTTTCAACACTGAAAAAAAGAAAACTAACTTGTAGCTGTGTGAAAGCCGAGATTAAACATGTCTGACAGATACCAAAATATATTAACATATATATGAATTTTTATATTGTATTGAGGGTTTTATTTTTTTGCAATATAAAAATTTGCCATCCCCTAAAAGTAGATCAGGAATGTTACCTGTACTTTCTGATGCACAATGCATAGAGCTTTTTGTGCCCTATCATGTTCTCAGTTAACCCTCTACCACAGAACTACATAATTATTTCAAATGTAGAGATTAATATTTAGTCATCTAATGCAAACTTATACTGCAAGAGAATGGGTAGGATGTGAGCCCTTCCTTAGTAATAAATCTAAAATTATGTCAGTTACAATTGTATTCTGACAATTTAAAAAAAAAAATCTAGACACAGAAATATTGGATTGTACATATTATGATGCACAAATATTGATAGATCTTTAGGGTATATCGATGTTAAAGATATCTATGTTGTTAAAATTGTTTACAAGCATAGCTATGTTGTTAATATCTATTTTAAAAATATCTGTCTTAATATAATTTGCAAAAATATAATTGTTAATAATTTCATTTTGTGAAATTATTTTATTTATTATAGTGTATAATTTAATTGTATATGATATTAATTGCTTGTATAATTATTGTTAATGTTTTTTTAATATAGTTTGCACATTTATGGTTGTTTTCACATTTAATGTAACAGTTTATTCTAATTTTCAGAGCCATAGTAGGTTGGTTTACAGGGATACAGGGTGGGAAGAAAATTATTTAAAATTCATTAGTATATGTTTAATCAATATCAATTATTGAATTGATAACTAATTATGCAATTAATTACATTTTTTATTTATATTTTTGGTGTGGGTTGTGGTTTTTGTGTGGGTAAAGAGTGTGAAAGAAATTCATTATAATATTTAAAAATTATTGTTACTCAATAAATATTTGATTGATAATTCAATGCAATTCAATTCAATTCAATTCAATATGTACTTTATTCGGTTTACTTGATATGAAACCATAAAAGTTTACAAGTTACAGTATACATTATAGTCATAGGTTAAAATACACCATATACAAACACATTAAATGTACACGTTCCCGTGTAATAAAACAATAAGATTATAAAATCATAAAATACTTTGACCAATTCATTTACGGTTCCAGACATTTTCTATACTTCAGAGAACATTTCAGGAAACCGGTCACAAAAGGAATACATTCGGGTTTTAACAATTGCAGGTAAGAGAGAGCGGGACGTACTTGCACAAAATTTAACTTTTTTAAAAGGGTTTTTAAATAAAGGATCCTAGGCATTTCATAAAATTTACAGAAAAACATAAAGTGCAGCAGATCCTGTGTGAGACAAATTGTCGCAGCCACAGGGTGCTAGCACTTTCCCTTTATGACATCCCCTAGGAACAGCTAGTAAAAAATGGAAGAGGTCCATTCTAAACCTGATTAGTAAAAATCTCTCGTAGGCTGGTAACGGCCAAGATAAATATGGTTCCAAGTCTAGTGATGTTTTAAGCATCATATATTTACAAACACTTGGCTTCAACAGTTATTTCTCCTCAGGACCAAACACGATTTCTTAATTATCCTGTGTGTGGGAGCAATGTCCGATATAAATGAATCTTCCGTCTTTATAATACTTCGAAGACCTGATGTTGAGAAAATTCTCGCTGAGTCAGAACGTTTTTTCGTCGGGTTATGTCCAAACGGAACAGCGGAGTCTGAAATTGTGCCGCCGGGTGCTCTACACGGAGTGCATCATCACTGGGGCCGTATGCTTATACCGGACATTGCTCCCACACACAGGATAATTAAGAAATCGTGTTTGGTCCTGAGGAGAACCCCTACACTAAGGGGGTTCGAAACGCGTCAACCTTGATGGTCCAGTGTCACAGAAAAGATTATAAATAAGACAAAATATATTACGTTCAGTCTTGATTAAGTTGCTGTGGTGATTTATGATTTCAATATTATAGGGCTGATGTAGCATATAATTGTACCCAATTCTGACACGGACCTATACCTCAGTGGTATTTATTGTTTGTTGTTTTTGTACATAAATGTTTTTTGATCATTAATGTTTTTGGAATATAACTAGAATGCGTGAGGAGTGAAAGTCCAAGTGTGGTGTTGTAAGTTTCCATTTTGTGTGTTGTACATATTTGTATAAAGTTTGTATGTAATTGTATATTTTGTATCTATCTATGATATGCACTAAAAAGTTTTGGTTTTGAAAATATGAAAAACTTCTGAGAAAATATTCAAATAAATTTGAAACAAATGTGTTTATAGACTGTCATGTTTAATTCATAACAGATTCTTTGGTTAGTATATAAGAAAACAGCCCAGTACTGGCACTTGTATTGTTTGCTTAGTTCAGTTTTGGCTCAGCCTTGCTGGTTAGGAGTCTAGACCCTGTTTAGTTTTTTCCCCTTTCGCTACAGTGGTAGGTATTGGACATGCCATAGATGATGGACTTTTTCTGGGCTCTACGGATTTTTTGGAGCATGGGACAGGGCCGCTAGTTTGCATGCAGGCTGACAAACTTACTATAGTATGTGTGTTTTCTAAGGTGGCCTTTTGCAGTTTTCCCAAATTCTCATTTATTACCTTCAATCTCTCTATTAGTGGAAGCATAAATACTTAAGTATCTGTTCCACTTGAGCGATGAGGCCGTCAGAAATGTGTAGTGCTGATTTGGGGCATTTAGAAGACTGAGAGTTTGCGTTAGAGATGGTAATTTTAGGAACGCTCTGCATTGTAATGGGGGCGCTAGATGAAGATGGGTTAACTAGGGGAGTTAAATTTGCCACAATATTAGATGTTTTAATTACCTTTGGGCGTCAGCCCTTTTGTCTTCCCCCTTCCCTCTTCCTTTTCCCAGGTTGGTTGGGATATGTTACTGGAATTTGTGGTGTGGGCTCAACTAGGACCTTGGTTGAACTTATTTCAACAGGCCCACTCTCTGCAGATAATATACTACTACCTAAAGTGGTGTCCACAGAGGAGATGTTATTACACCCAGCTAATCCTGTACACACTTCTGGCAAACTGACCCTGCTATGTCTCTGGCTACCAGGTTGTTCTGGGGTTACAGCATTCTTGATATTACCCAAAGATGACCGCTTCGAGCCAAGGGATTCCAAAGATAGCCGCTTCTCAGTGAGGGCTATCTCACGTTCTAAGACAACCGCTGCTCTAGTGATAAAGTTGTCTAGGGTCCCACTGAAACTGCCACCTATAGTATTCAGCACTATCTTCCTCCCCTTCCCCAATGGTGGGAAGTTAATTATTTATAAATAATTTATTATTAGTTAATTGTTATTGATTGTTTAATTCGTACTTAAGTATTTCAATTCTGTAATTAAGATTTCTTTTATTAATATATTAGGTACAGGTTGTTGGTTTTGTAGAAATAAAAGGTGGGAAGCTAATTAAAAATAATCATTTCATAATTAATTAATTACTATTCATTGTTTAACCCCTCCCATGCTCATGACGAGCTCAGCTCGTCATGAGCCACGGTTGCACTGTGCTCACCACCGCGCTCATCCCCTGCTGTGCTGAACGTTCCACAAAAACGGGTGAGGTCATGACAAGCTCAGCGCCACCGTGCTGCATGACGAGCCGAGCTTGTCATGAGCACCGGGGCACTACGTGCACCCCCCTCCCCCCAGCACAGCAAGGGAATTAACCCCACAGCGAAGGGGTTAATTGATAAATATTTATGCAAAATCCATAATTATTATAATATGTGAGATATATATTAGTGTGTGTTGTTTAGTTAGTAGAGGTATAGGGTTAGAAGAATTGTGTTATTTATTATGTTATGTGTTAATTTTGTTATGCTTTTTAATTGTAAATATCATTATATTTGTTGGTTGTTATGACTGTGAGGACATAGGGGCTGATTAGGATGGTGGTAAGACCGCCACCAACAGCCTGTCTGTGGCGTTCTCACCACCATCCAAAGCAAGTTTCCTACCTATCACATTAGGATGGCAGACAGTTTGTTGGCGGTCGGTCATGCAACTGACGGGCCACTTGAGCCTGCCGGTGCGGCGGAGAGGGTTGTAGTCCCTACCTGGATTACAATATCCCATTCTGCTCGCCTATTCATGGCGGTTAACCCACCATGAAAAAGCTAGTGGAAAGAGATTTTGGGGGCCGGTTATGGGTGCCCATTTGCCCCTGGCCTTCCGTGGGCACTGTCGGGCACCTATGGTGCCCGCCTACATGTCACTGCACCATGTAGCAGAAACCACATGGAACCTGCTACGTAGTGCAGGGATATGTGCAGTGACCCCTTTTTGTCTTGCGGCAGGTGCTGCAGCCCTTCCACAATAAAAAATGTAGGCATTGCGACCGCCGTGGTGGGCGCCAGAATTGTAATGCCAATGTTTGGACTGCCGACAGCCTGTCGGGTGGTCCCTATTCCCGAACAGGCCATCATAATCATCCCCATAGTGTGGTATTTTAGATATATTATTATTGTTTGTTTGAATTCTAAATATTTAATACACAAATATATATATATATATATATATATATATATATATATATATATAAATATATATATATATATATATATTCACTGAAAAAACCATAGGTAATAGACCATATATAGTTAGGGCTTAGCATTTAAAAAACCTTATTTTACTCACACAAAACCATTGAAATTCCATATATAGTTAGTTGCACTAACTATATATCGCGCACCCGCAATCCACTGCTGATGATGTCACATATTACATCATTCATGACATGGTCAGTGACATCACTGATGACATCACTGATGACATCTCAAATGACATCACTGATGACATCACTGATGACATCTCATTTGACATCATTCTTGTGCTAATACGATAAACCTCTTCAGACTCTAATATAACCTTAGATACACTCAGTGTATACAGACACTCACACACTGTCACTCATCCATGGAGTTACTCACACACCTAGTCAGTCATGCAAAGAAACAATCTCACCTCCATTTCCTCAACTATACAGTTATACACACCTTACTTATTCAAACATATACTAACACATATTTACTCTCTTATACAATCCCTGATACAAGTTCACAATGATCCATACAGCCACTCACACATTCACTAGCTCTCATGCACAGTTATTTATATATGCAAACTCTCACATGTACTTTGTTTTACATATGTACTTACTTTGACATGTAGCACTGAGATATCCATTCACTCACCAATACACTCATGCACACAGTCAACCGCCCATACAGGTGTTTCCACATGCACTCTTGAACTCATACACCTAGTGAATCAACTGCTCACACATCTATGCACAGAGTCACACACCTCCCAGCCACCCCCACACAAACTCAATCTCCCATACAAATACTTGGGCAACCAATCAATAACACATATAGCCTCTCGTATAGCTAATGATCAACACATGCAGCAGTTTACATCACAACAGACATACTGATGCACACATCCAGACAGTTTAGTCACTAACCCATGCATTTAGTACGACACATTTATTCACTCACTCATACAGTCAGTCACGCACCTACTAAATCCTTCATCCAGACACTTATACATCCACTCATTCTTCAATATATCAAACATATTTAAACTTTACAGAAACACACAGTCACTGGATGATGTTATCAGTGATGTCATTTGAGATGTCAAATGAGATGTCATCAGTGATGTCATCAGTGATGTCATTTGAGATGTCATCAGTGATGTCATCAGTAATGTCACTGACCATGTCATGAATGATGTAATATGTGACATCATCAGCAGTGGATTGCGGGTGCGCGATATATAGTTAGTGCAACTAACTATATATGGAATTTCAATGGTTTTGTGTGAGTAAAATAAGGTTTTTTAAATGCTAAGCCCTAACTATATATGGTCTATAACCTATGGTTTTTTCAGTGAATTTTCAAGGTTTTTTAAATGCTAATTCCTAACTATATATGGTCTCTAACCTATGGTTTTTTCAGTGAATTTCAATGGTTTTTTAATAGCAAATATCATAAGCTGTCGAATGTCAAGTACGTGGTAAGTAAAAACATTTTCGTGTTTATGCACACTGATCTGCTTTGAATGCTGCCCCCCTCCTCCCCCTCATTTCTATTAGGAGTACTCTCTCTTTGCAGATAGTGAAGGGTAGTTAACGCAGGCCTTTGCCCCCGTTGTAATCCGTCGTGCCTGCTTCTCTCTCCATTTGATTGATTGTTATCCAAGCATTTACTGTTTTAGAATTGGTTCTCTTTGGTTCATTCTCTATTTACAAACAAGCACAGAGTCGCAATACTCTGTTTAGTCTTTGCAGATAGCGAAAAATCGTGTAAAAAAACAAAAGGAATTGAGCAAAATCAGTAGGCCACTAATGGGATCTCTTTTTGACCTCGCTAAAATAGAAACATTAGGAACAACCCCTCATGACAAACACGAAACTATTGAGATGAACTGAACTCCACACCATGATGGCTGCAATACAGCTCGGCTCCGCCACCCACCCCGCCCAAAATAACGATAAACTCTATGCAAATATTACAAATATATACAACACACCAGCAAAGTAACAGGGTAAAACATTTTATTAAACAACTATTTACATAACTATTTTATACTTTTTGTTGCCCGATCCGGCTAGCTCAATCGATCGAGCATGAAACTCATGCACTCTGATGGTTCAAAGTTTTGAGGAGTGCTTGTAACACTGTCTGAAGCCTATTTGCACTTGCTTCAGCTTCACTATTGTCAAAGTAAAGTGGGGACTGTTTGAGGACGTGACTGCATTTGTGAACAATGTAATGCGGAGCCACCCTGAACCGCTTGACGGAGGCCCCCGAGGGACGGTTTGATGGCGCGGACTCGGAGGGGGCGCTTGGCTCCGGCTCCCTCCCCAAGTCGTGTTCTCCTGGTGTAGCCTGAGATCGCCCCCGACATAGGTGGCCGGCTCCCGGGATCAAGCGGAACTTTTTGCCTTTTGGTAACTCTTCCATTCTTGACCTTGTCCCACAATCCGTTTCACCTCCAGACACGCTGTAGTGGGGCGCCCCTTTACCATTTCAGTTGCCATTCCGCCCGCTTTTGCTACACTGTGCCTCTTCCGCTATTCAGCTGTTTACCGCCCGCTCTTTCGACTACAGCGTCTCGCTCACCATGTAGTTGAGTTGCTCCCGCTCTTGCGGTGCAGCGATAGCCGGCTGCCACAGTACTCTCAAAATGGCGGCCGGCTCTTCAGATTTGGGCGTGGTCCACTAAAATTGCCCTGCGACACCTTGGAACTCGGACGCTTGTCTGCTAGAGATTGGGCTCCATTCTCGAAAGCGTCCCCTCAGCCTTGAAGATTCTACAAAAGTCTTGGGGGCCCCCGACTCTCGCAGGCTTCTGGTGGAGAGCGGCTAGCATTATTGCTCGTCGAATGGCCACGACGGAGCTACGAAATGGTGGTGCTCTCATGCTAACGCCAGCTTCAGTCTGAAACATCCAGAAACACTGTAGACTACCAATTCGATCAGTTCCGGTAGCGCCCCAACGTGACCCGGTAAAGAAGAACTAGCCCTCCCCTCTTTGACTGATGGTTCTTGTTGCCTGTCCCTTCTGTTGTCATTTAACAGAACTATTTAGCCTGCTGAAAGGGGTTGTGTTCCGACCGCTGGTTGGTGGAGACATTTTGACTATATTCTAGACCTGCGTTGTCGCGTAATGCGTCATATGACGCGCCGCGTTAGCGCATCCGGAAGAGATCCGGGGCGCGCCGCGCAGCGCGTAACGTAATCATAACAGGTCATATGACTTGTTAATAAAACTTTTCATTGGTTCATTTTACTTTTCTTATTCTAATGATGCTTTCGAACATTATTTTTTCTTAAATATATGTTATAATGTTCCAGGCTAATGTACTTTCCCGGAAAATTTACAACTGTCCTGCAAGTAAAATATATTCCTTTTTCGAGAAAAAGGGCGTTTCTTCGTCCCATGACGGAGCCGTTGAGCAAAAGAGGGTCGGCCTGCTGTCTTAGTCGCTGATACGCCTGAATATCAGATTCTTATCGATCACTTTATGTTGCAGGAGTAGAAAACACAACAGCCCTTGACCATTTATCTTTACTGCGTTCCTGCGTATTATACCTTTTACCCTTCATGTAATTGGACTGCTTTATTTCACTTGCCTTTTACTGATTCGAAAACAGTGACTATTATTAAAAACTTTACCAATGTATATACTACTACCATGTTTTCTTTTAAAAACCTTTATTGTGAAAATGTCATTATACAAATACGGGCCTATAACCACGTGGGCCGGCCACGGAGCAAACTGTAATCGTATATGATGAGTAGACATTTACACTGTAGAGGAACGTAACGGGCGGGCCATTAGGTTGCAAGAACTAAAGTGTCTAACAGTTGCGGAATCGGTGGACGTACATTTTATAATTAAAATACGAAAGGGCCACTTACAATAAAATTATCTAGATATACATTTGCGGGCAAGTACCATGGGTGACGTTAATTCGAACTTTCAATAGTACAGTAATCAATAACATATCAGAACTTAATATCAATAGGGATATCGAAATATTCAATCTATTCTCGTCCCCGCCCGCCATGTGCTTCAAAACTGCATACGTATCTCGTGATATCAAGGTTGTGCAACCAGTACACAACAAGGAGTTACGAGTCCCATTTATTCCGGCGCCATTTTGGGCAAGGACGGGCAGGTCCAGGATATAGTCAAAATGTCTCTACCAACCATCGACTATGATGATGTTCATATGCTGTATTTATTAGAGTAACACTCATCTGTCCACATGAAATTAATTTGCCACAATCTAAACATGTCATTTTAATCTTTCCAAAGTTCTTCTAAATATTTGGGACCGTTTCCCTTGCCTCTGATGCTGTCAGTGCCACTTCTTTTATGAATGTACTGGCAGGTCGGGGGTTCTCCTCCAAATCTCTCTTTTATGCAGCACTATAATTAATCGGTGCCACCTCTCCATATGACGATGCATGGTATAGTTACCATAACTATATTTTTTTTCGGTTCCTCTGGAGAGTACATCGTGGCAGATGAAGCGTGTAACGTACCGGGCATTTACCTTTTTTTGCATGTAGAGGAAAGGAAAAAAAATTCGAGCGTCCGAGTTCTAAGGTGTCCCAGGGCCATTTTAGTGGACCAGGCCCAAATCCAAAGAACAGGCCGCCATTTTGAGAGTCCTCTTGCAGCCGCCTGTCGCTGTAGCATCAAGAGCGGCCGAAACTCAGCTGAATGGCAACTGAAACGGTAAAGGGGCGCCCCACTACAGCAGACGAGCCTCCACCTAGGAAGGCCCGTTCACGCCGCCTCCTCCCCCCCCCCCTTCGGGCACCCCACGCCGTTATTCGGAGCAGGATTGTAGGATGGCCACACCAGTACGGCAACTTGCTAGACACCACCTCGGTGCCTACCGAATCTCAGCGCCTTGTGGTGTCTTCTATTCAGAAAACATTGTTGTGCTGCCTTCGACCTATTCGCCGCAAGTGCGCACGCAACTCAGCTGCATAGCTTGCTAGACACCACCTCGGTGCTAACCGAATCTCAGCGCCTTGTGGTGTCTTCTATTCCAAAAATATTGTTGCGCTGCCTTTGGCCCCATTCGCACATCGGTCCGCTACTGACGCCATCTCACAGGCCAACGGGGCGCCCCACGCCGACTTTCAGCATTGTAGGATGGCCACACCAGTGCAACTTACTAGACACCACCTCGGTGCCATCCGGATCTTGGCATCTCAGCGCCTTGTGGTGTCTTCTATTCAGAAAATATTGTTGCGCTGCCTTTGGCCCCATTCGCACATCGGTCCGCTACTGACACCATCTCACAGGCCAACGGGGCGCCCCACGCCGACTTTCAGCATTGTAGGATGGCCACACCAGTGCACCTTACTAGACACCACCTCGGTGCCATCCGGATCTTGGCATCTCAGCGCCTTGTGGTGTCTTCTATTCAGAAAATATTGTTGCGCTGCCTTTGGCCCCATTCGCACATCGGTCCGCTACTGACGCCATCTCACAGGCCAACGGGGCGCCCCACGCCGACTTTCAGCATTGTAGGATGGCCACACCAGTGCGACAACTTGCTGGACACCACCTCGGTGCCATCCGGATCTTGGCGCGTTGTGCTGCCTTCGGCCTATTCGCACATCGGTCCGCTACTGACGCGAACTCACAGGCCAACGGGGCGCCCCACGCCGACTTTCAGCATTGTAGGATGGCCACACCAGTGCGACAACTTGCTGGACACCACCTCGGTGCCATCCGGATCTTGGCGCGTTGTGTTGCCTTCGGCCTATTCGCACATCGGTCCGCTACTGACGCCGCCTCACGTGCCAACGGATTTTCTACGCTTTTTATACCCTATGCCGCATAACAGGTCATGTGACTTGTTTATAAAACTTTTCATTGGTTCATTTTACTTTTGGTTTCCTAATGATGGAAGGCTTGATCATATGACCTAAAAATAACACTTTTCATTGGATGAAAACTATTTTTTTTCCCAAACGATGAAAGCCCCACCTTGTTTCTGGATGTTTCAGACTGAAAATGGCGTCAGCATGAAAGCACCACCATCTCGTGGCTCCGCCGTGGTCATTCCGCGAGCAATCATGGCAGCCGCTCCCCACCGGAAGCCTACAGGAGTCGGGGGCCCCCAAGACTTTTGTAGAATCCTCAAGGCGGAGGGGACGCTTTCAAGAATGGGGTCCAAGACCTAGCAGACAAGCAACCGATTTCCAAGGTGTCCCAGGGCCATTTCAGTGGACCAGGCCCAAAAAGGAAAGAGCCTGCCGCCATTTTGAGAGTCCTGTGACAGCCGCCTATCGCTGCACCGCAAGAGTGGGCGCAACTCAGCTGAATTGCGGATTTTGACACAGTGGACCAAAAGCGGACGGAATGGCAACTGAAACGGTAAAGGGGCGCCCCACTACAGCAGACGAGGCTCCACCTGGGGAGGCCCGTTCACGCCGCCTCCCCCCCCCCCCCCCGGGGCACCCCACGCCGTTATTCGGAGGGCGGCAACTTACTGGACATCACCTTGGTGCCATCGTTCTGCTGCCTTGGAACTATTCGCACAACAGACCGCTACTGATGACCCACCCCCCGCGACGCCCCACGCCGGATACCGAAATCAGTGCGGCACCCAGGCAACATCACCTGGGTGCCGTCCAGAAATCTGGACGTTATGCTGCCTTGGGACTATTCGCACAACCGACCGCTACTTCCTTCTTTTTCCCTAAAAATGTTTAAATGTTTTTGCTGTTTTTGTTTTGTTGTATATATTTATAAGTTATTAAAGTTTTATAATCCTACTACTTTGTTGGAGTGCTATATATTTTTAATGTGACACATAATTGTAAAAACTTTGATGTACAAAGAGTCATCCCTGGAATCTTCCGCTTCAGGCTCGGTCCCCTCCCCAATCACAATACAGGATGGTTTTCAGATAGTAGGAACGCGTGTGGTGTGACGGATCTCATCGGGTGTGGGCCTTGATCTACTATAACTCCTTTGAAGAGGGTTAATTCTTTACAGCTGGGCCCATAAACTACATCTGCAGGGCTAGCTGATAGCCTGGGACCGGCTTGGACAATCGGACACAGAGGAAGAGGAGTGTCAGGGTAGTGAATAGGGCGAAAGGGAGGTGTCGGGCGGGCACAGGGTGTGATTCTCAGGGAAGAGCAGCGCAGATGGGGGGAGGTTTATTGCCCATGCATAAGACAGAGAGCGGGGGAGACCAGTGCCTGGGGGAGATGCTTGCGAGGGTGGGGAGCCATGCTAAGGATCGACAGCGTGAAGTGTGGCATTTGAAAAAAGGCAAGATGGCGCCGACAATGTTTTTCAACACTTCCTGATTTCCTTCGAATCGAACGTTAACAGACGTTGGGGCATATTATCAAAGTTAAGCGATATTTACCCTAACGATGCTTAGCAACAAATTTTTTACCGCTAAGCATCGTCAGAAATTATCGCAGATAAACCTTGCTATTATCAAGGTTTATAGCAAATGCGATAAAAAACGGCCGCAATGCATTAATATCGCTGAAAAGTCAGCGATATTCATGCATTACCGAGCTAATGCTCTTAGCCATGTTATCCACCTCCCATTGGATAACATGGCTAAGAACTGCTCAGGGCAGGTGTTACTTTTTGGAGATATTCGCGCTTAGCGCGAATATCTCCAAAAGTTGGTAATAGGAGATAGCGATGTTAGCGACTGGAAACAGTCGCTAACATCTTGGCATGCCCACTTTGCATGTCATTAGTGATAAATATCACTGACATGCAAAGTGGGGCCCAAGATAGTCGCTATCTCCTACTAGCGGTCGCTAACTGGTGTTAGCGACAGCTAGGTAATACGGAGATAATTTTATCTCCGCTTTCTTGGCTTTTAAAGCCAAAAAAGCGGAGATAAACCCCCTTGATAATATGCCCCGTTATCTCTCCCACACTACCGGTCCCCCTGGGCTTAAACGCCGAGATGGTAGGGACTGCATCCCGTGAAGATAGGCCGAGACGTCACTCAGCAGAAAAAAAAGTTAAAAAAAAGTCTATAAACATACAATAAGTTAAAAGTCAATCATTCTTCATTCCTTGTAGTACGCTCCCCAGTCCGCTTCCCGTTACGCTAACCGGGCGCACCCCACCAAAAAAACGATTTTGTTTTGCCCCGCGGAGCCCTTTTAAAGCCTCCACATCAAACCTATGGGGTCAGGGAGGATCTACTATGCACCCTTATGGTCATTTGCCCCTTCGCTTTGGCCTCCTCTTGTCTCTCGATCCTACCGAGAGACAAGATGGCGGCCGCTACGGACTGTTTGGAATGTTTACAGACGCCGGAGAACCAATCAGCTTCTCAAAGCTCCGTAACGCGAAAAGTACGCGAAGCGGAGCGCTGTTACAGATATATATCTTTTTTTTAACGTTAATTTCTCAAAATCCACTGGAGCACATATATTGAGACCTAGCAAAGGCACATCGGGCTACCAGTCCCTAATATTTTGCCAAGTTTCGTGCAAATCCATTCAGCCGTTCGATTATTATTATTTTTTTTTTTTTGCCCCGCTGGGCCCTTTTAAAACCTCCACATCAAACCTAGGGGGTCAGGGAGGATCTACTATGCCCCATTATGGTCATTTGCCCCTTCGCTTTGGCCTCCTCTTGTCTCTCGATCCTACCGAGAGACAAGATGGCGGCCGCTACGGACTGTTTGGAATGTTTACAGACGCCGGAGAACCAATCAGCTTCGCTTCACAAAGCTCCGTAACGCGAAAAGTACGCGAACTGGAGCGCTGCCCGGTCCGCTGTTACAGATATATATCTTTTTTTGAACGTTAATTTCTCAAAATCCACTGCAGCACATATATATTGAGACCTAGCAAAGGCACATCGGGCTACCAGTCCCTACAATTTTGCCAAGTTTCGTGCAAATCCATTCAGCCGTTCGGGCTAAAAGTGAGGCCAACCGCCCTATAGAAAACTCAATGTTAAAAACATGTTTTGGGACCCCCCTTTCTTCTCAGCCCCCCCTTGA
Source organism: Lissotriton helveticus (assembly GCF_964261635.1). NCBI lineage: Eukaryota > Metazoa > Chordata > Amphibia > Caudata > Salamandridae > Lissotriton > Lissotriton helveticus. The sequence continues at coordinate 533,468,329 of NC_136065.1, forward strand.
CAAACCCCCCCAAATTTTCAGTGGCTGCTCAGAAACAAAATGTTCAATTTTCCTGAAACTTTCAGCCAATTCCGTCCACAAACGCCAAAGTTATTAGACATAGAATTTTCAAAAATCCCATAGAGAAAAAATCCTAACTATATATACCTACTGGCGACCGCCAGTAGGTAATATATATATATACATTCACTGAAAAAACCATAGGTTTGAGGCTTGTTATAGTTAGGGATTATCATTTAAAAAAACATAGAAATTCACTGAAAAACCATAGATTTCAGGGGTGTTATAGTTAGCTGGACGTTTCACTCATACAAAACCATTGAAATGTCTTTGTTATAGTCAGTTGTACTAACTGTAACTCTCCCGCCCGGAATCCACTGGTGATGATGTCACATATTACATCATTCATGACATGGTCAGTGACATCACTGATGATAACACTGATGACATCTCAAATGACATTCTGATGATTCTGTTAACTGTGACAAAATAGCATTTATTGATGTTTGTGTCGACTACTGCCTTCGATCTACACTGCGGACAGCAGGGTTCACAACTTGAAGTCAACTTTGCATGTATACTACGGACAGTAGGGAATTCAACCTTGATTTATTTAATGCAGAGACAATTGTACTGTATGTGTTCTGATTGTGTTAAAATAAGTGACAAAAATCATTTGTCGATATTTCTGCCTTTGATTTACAGTACGGACAGCAGGGTTCACATTTTGAATTCAGCTTTCAATCTATACTACGTCCAGCATGAAACTTAGCTTATACTGTATGTGTTCTGATTGTGTTAAAATAAGTGACAAAAATCATTTGTCGATATTTCTGCCTTCGATTTACAGTACGGACAGCAGGGTTCACATTTTGAATTCAGCTTTCAATCTATACTACGTCCAGCATGAAACTTAGCCTTGTTTTTTCTAAGGTAGAGTTAATTGTACTTTATGTCCTCAGATTTTGTTGAAAGATACGACATAAATAATTTCTTGATGTCAGTGATAACTACTGCCTTCGATCTACATTGTGAGGGCTCACCATTCAGGTAGAAAGACGATTGTACATGACGCATTCCAGTAGACAAGAGATATTATACCACTGCGACCCCCCTGAACCTCGAATCATTGCAGAGTAAGCACACGCTGAGTTCTTTCGGTACCACTAACTCACTGCACCACAAGTCATCTCTCCGTAGCCTTATTAAGGCAGAATTCACTAGGCAAAAAACATTGCTCCCAGTTCAGCCCCCCTGCACTACGCATTATCGCAGGATACGTACAAGCTTAGCGCCAAAGATACTACTAACTCAGTGCACTATAAATCATCGCAAAAAAGAGTGAACAGTTTTATGTCACAGTGAGACATACTGTCCCTTTTAAATGGAATTATTGCAAAATTCAATCGACAAAACAAATTAGTCCAATTACTGTACCCCCCTGACCATGCATCATCGCAGGAAACGTACACGCTAAGCGCTAAAGGTACTAGTAACTCAGTGCAGCAAAAATCATAATCACGTTGCCTTAATAAGGCAGAACTTACAAGACAAAAAACATTAGTATCAGTACGGCCTGCCTGCCGGACCGCCGCATCATTGCAGGCTCCACAGAACCTTGTTGTTTCAGATACCACTAACTCAGTGCAAACCAAACTAAGTATAACACCTATCAAATTCTACATAATATCCCTTTAGTATGCTTACTTCAAAAACTTCTTTTATATCACTTATAAATTTAGTTGAATAATAACATTTACGCTGCATATTTGTTCTATCTTCCACTTCAATCATGATTACAGATAATGCAATCCACCCTAATATCTACACTGCGGACAACAGGGCTTACAACTTCAATTCAGCTTTTCATATACACTATAGACAGTAGGGAATTCAGCCTTGATGTATTTAAATGCAGAGTCGATTATACTGTATGTATTCAGATTTTGTCAAAATACGTGAAAACAAAGCATTCTTATATAACTGTGCTGAATTGTAGCTTTGATGTACACTGCGAACAGTAGGATTCATAACTCGAATTCAGATTTGTATCTACACTACAGACAGTAAGAAATTTAGCCTTGATTTATTCAAGACACAGACAAAAAATATTCCTGTGGCACTGCTAGTATGCACAAGCACCCTTAAACCCTACATCCTGTGAACAATGTTTACAAAGAAAGTAGAACACAGCGCCAAAATGTACCTGCACCACCGGCAAAACCAAATACCTCTGGGATATCACCTTCAACATCGCAACCAGACACACGTCCCCATTTTGAGAAAGTTAGAATGCACTGCGTCAAATGCAATCATTTAATTTCTTATGGAGTTATGGAGAGCAATCAGTAGACATAGTATGCAGAGCAATTGATAACCATTGATGGGTTTTTTTTAACCTCAAAATTAATGCAGACCAGTATGCAACACTCAATATTTTGAGTACAGACCACTCGAACCATGCATCATCGCAGGGTGAGAACACGCTGATCATTACACGTACCACTAACTCAGTACACCATAAATAATCGCCATTTGGCCTTATTAACCACTTGGCTGCTATGCGTTTTCCCCCCCGGTGCTGGGATCCTCCATTTTCCATTATTCATGACGAGCTGGGCTCGTCATGAGCGTGCGAGGAGGCTACACCATGACGAGCCCAGCTCGTCATGAGCGTGGAAGGGGTTAAGGCAAAATTCAGTTGCCAAAAGACATTCTTATCAGTTTGTTCTGCTTTAAACACGCATCATCGCAGGCTCTACATAAACCGCCCCTACCTCAGTGTACCACAACTCATGAACACTTTACAATAGAATCTTCTGTGTATTATTTCACATATAGTGCTCCTACCTTAGTACAGCAGAAGTCATAAACCATTTATGATTGATATATGTGTATGATATCATGATTACTATTCTACTTGTTACCAACAGCAACGTAATAAAATAGAGTCGAGCGCATGTGCCTGTACACACATCAACTATCTATCTGTGTCTGTATATTTATTATGTTTCTAAAATGCTGCTTCTGCGCTCTACCACACTATATTGTGCTAAAATAGCGTATGCAAACATCTTACCTCTGACAGTAAGTGTGGACTATTATTCTTTTTTTTATTTTATTTTTTCGCATATTTATATACCGCAAAATCACCCCAAAACTGTATCAGCAATTTACCAGAGCACCGTATTTACAGTAAATTTTCAGGCATGCGTAGATTACGTCATTAGTCTACATTAATAGGATGGGGACGCAATTCCAAGCCTCGAACACTGATTTCCAGCACCAAGTTCGACAGTATACCTGAATGACAACATACATATATATATTAGCTGCCCTTCGTGTGCTAAAAACTGCAACTTAAACCTTCACAGCCCTGTATTACTACATCTACAACACTCCACTGAATGTACAACAAACATTTATAATCACAGAAATGTGTCATGTCCACCATCTTTTATGTCTGCAACTGTGAATAAATATAGAGTCAGTGATACCCCGTACCTTTCATATTGGCCATGTTGTGGAAGTTTACAGACATAATCATACATTTGCGTTTAAGATCCGGGTGACGTCAGCACTACAAAACGGACACCCAAATCACTTGATTTTTCACATAGCTCATGACGGAACCGCGGCCATAGCTCCGGAGTCATCGTTCAGAGCCTCGCGCAGCACTGGCATACGTCAAGCCAGCCCACTCCGCTTACGCTTCCAGGAAAAAACAAAAACGCAACATGTCCAGATTTCCATTGTACTGATTTCTTGTTTTCAGGTCTAGGTGTCAGAACAGCACACACACACTCCCTCATGGCTGGTATACACCCACACCACATCCATCCAGCACATGCTTCACTATACCCCTGACCCTACCACAGTGCTCTACGCCATTTTAGAGTTGATCCCATCCCAAACGCTGTGATGGCCCGTCCTAGTGGTTCAGACACCTCATGTAGGCCCGAACAACCGAGTACAAGGGCCCACTACTACGTGCCTGGCCTCTTTGGTCACTGAGTTAGTGGTACCGCAAGGACTGAGCAGGTGAGGACCCTGCGATGATGATGAGAGTAGGAGTATGTCCTTACCCATAGTAATATCAAGACTCGGCACCATGTGTCAGACTTCTTCGTGGCAGAGCGGACCTCCATGATGTAGAAGGTGTCCTGTCCACGAAAAGGTGAGCAATGAGGCCTAGGATACAAAAAGGCGAAGCAGCGATTTATGCATACACACTCCTATATACCGTATCTTATTGCATTTATATATCTTTTTTCCAATAGCAGGAACATTTTTATATCAGTCACATGTCCGACGCTGGTGATGATCACAACTAAGTGCTTCACTTTGCACCACATGCTTTCACAACCACGTATTAACATCACTACTAGTGTAATTTTTCAAAAATAAAAGCCTTTTAAACAAGTTATAACTGTACAAATAGTTGTTTTTAAATGCCGGAGGGAAGGTGTCTGAGAAGGCGATGCAATTCTACTCCACATTAAGATAGTAAAAAATACCAAACAGAAAATCTTTCTTTTACTATCTTTTAGATGTAGAGCTTCAGGGTGTATTATGTCCCGGCACATGATGAAAAATACGCCGGTGACAGAAAGGTGAGCTGTGAATATTCTTTGCAGTCACTCTCTCACTTCCTCTCTCCTTTGATAAAGAAATGACAAACAATGTTAACTTCATTTTTATCTTACAGGCTGTGTTTCACAAATTGCCGTTATACCGCCCCCCCCAAAACACCTTCAAAGCTCTACGTTCGTGCATTCTGCGATGATGCGCGGCCATCATAACAACGTCTGAGAAGGCTGATTCGACACGTGGTTCACCCTATTTGAATTACGCCAATGCCACAAGGGGAGCAAAGATGCTTGTTTCCGAAATAACGACAAGTCATCTGTGGACGGAGAGAGTGGGTAGTGTGCAGCAGCTTCACTGCGTAGGAATGTACAATTACCTCAGAGCTGTGAGAATAGATAGGTAACAACAGTCTGGGGGGAAGATTTACAAGCCCCTTGCACCACTTTTGTTTCACTTTTAACATGGGAAAAGTAGCGCAAGGAGCTTGTAAATCTGCTTCTGAGTTTGCAAGAAAAAGCATTCACCTCCGGACTCTGCAAGTCCATGGAATGCAACAGTCTAGGTACGCAATATTGAGAACTCACCGCTATGCAGTGGGAGTGCATGGGATATAGTACTTTGGAAGAAAAACAGCACACAGGCACCTCCTTACAGTGAAAATTGATTAAATACATTATCCTTAGTGTACAAATAAATGAAGCAAATATTTACTTGTGCAGTTGTATGCACTATGCTATTACTAAATCTATATACTATCTTTCAGATCACTAAACTGGAGGCTGCACTATGAACCAGCACATGTTTGGATACACAATGAAGGCAAAAGGTGAGCTACGAAGATGTTCTCCAGTATTAAGTGCTCCATCTATAACTTTCTCTCTCTTACATTTTAATATCGTTTTTTCTCTCTTTCTCTCTCTCACTCTCTCTCACATTGTTTCTCTTTCTCTTTTAAAGTTATGGACGGTGCTGTCAAGGCTGAATTTATTATTCTCCACTGTAGAACCAAAGCTGAGTTCAAGTTGTGAACTCTGTTGGTCACAGTGTTTACACAAGGTAAGCAGAGCATCCTAGATACACAATACCTCCGATTAAATGTGTTAGAAATAAAGGTGCTTATTTACCAGTCCCTTACACCACTTTTCCGTCACTTTTAACATGAGCAAACTAACCAAAAGTGGCTCAAGCGGCTTGTAAATAAGCCCCAAAGAATATCATCCTGCATAATGACTTGATCTCTCACCGAATTCTATCTCATCTCTGAATCATTTTAAAGACCTGTTGGTCCATACTGTAAATCTGACGCAGTAGGCACTTCCGTACAGACACCTCTTGAACGCAGGCCTATAAGAGAGGTGGAATGTATCAAGCACACTGCAGACGTGCAAATTAAAAAATATTGCCAAGTATTTATTACCTTAACTTGTAATGTTTGACCTCATTTAGTCACATCGATCTAATTTTGAACACTTATTTTCATTTTCCTTTTGCAAATTACCTGCACTAATTCTATTGGAGTCCATATCATATTTTGTTTATTAAATTGTTTTGTTAAAGTTATGTTTCTAGTTATTCATTATATTGTTATCTTTAAGTTACGTTTCCAGTTATTTTATTGTTGTTTCAATAAAAGTTAATTAAAAAAGTATATACGTATTCTTTTTCGGACAACATTTCACTATTATTTAGTGTGATAATAATGCAGTTAGGAAACATTTAAAAATAGAAATGATATTTATAACTACAAGTATAATACTGAGGCTAACTTTTTACCAGCTCTTTACCAGAGTCTATAGCTACGACTAACGGTTCCTATGGAAAACGTTTAAAACTCCAGCACAGTAACTGTTTCGATTAGCAACATAGTGTGGTGAACTTCTAACCTCTGTGCTCACTTTAGTGTTCCATGAACTGTTACTATGGTAACAGGCAGTGACCAGTTTGGGGGTAGGGTTGAAAGGTACTGGCTGTACAGAAACCGTTATATTTACCCAGGATCCTCTACACGACAGAAAGGAAAGCAAAGTAAAACAGAACACTGTGTACCAGATTAACAACCCCATTGCACCACTTTCGCTTCACTTTTCCCATCTTAAAAGTGATGTAATAGTAATGCAATGAACTTGTAAATCTGCCCCTATGCACATTACGAGCAAAAGAGGTACACAACTCATTCAATTCTATATCGATCACACCTAGACAATGTTGCTTCACAATTCAGTCAGTCAGTCAAATAACACTTTATTCGATTAATTAAAATCATAAAAGTGGTGACAATAATTCATACATATGTTAAAAGTACAATAAAATCAATGTTCATCATACATTTCATAAAAAGTAAAAATACAGAGGTAAAAATTAAGTAGCAAAAGAAATAAAATCATGTCACAGTCTCTATTGCCACTAATCTTTTGACTTTGTTTCGAACCGCAGCCACCAGGAAACAGGCAACCCCATAGATAACCCGGGGGCTGCCTAGAAGTTGTAAGTACATGAGTGCGGGTATTACTTGAACAAACCCCGCCTCTTTAAAGAGTGGTACCAAAAATTGTTTCCTGATGTCGGCATAGTGATCACAGAACATGATAAAGTGCATAAGGGTTTGGCTAAAAAAATTATCACAACTGCAAGGAAAAGATAACTCGGGTCTACCCCATACAGGAAAGTGGCAAAGGGAGAAATGAACAATGTTGAGTCTAAATCAGTTTAAAAGATGACGGTGGAAGGGAATCGTCACAATCTTTAGATATGGTTCAAGGAGTGACGAGGTCATCAGGACATAGTTTGCTCTAACAGATGGCTTTAGCATTTCCTTCCTCTCCCGTTCTAACTCCGCTTGACTCAAAAAATTATTCTTGGTCCACGCTAAATCACCCTTTTGCAACAAATTAGGGGACGAATACAGTTCAGGGCGGCCCAGTTTACAAAATGAGTTTTTGATATACACTAGCCAAGGTATTTTATCCGCCTTGTCTAACGCCATGCAATCTTTTAAAATGGAATGGTTCAATGTGATTTCACTATTAAGCCAAATTTTAATCCAACAGGATAACGGGGCCAACTGCAAGAGATTCGTGATATATCTCAATCCTAACTCCGAGTGCAGGGAAAATACTTGAGTAGATTGGGGAACAGCTAGAAATGACCTTAAAAACTTATTTTCCATGATCTGCAATGTATCCACTGGAAGTAACCCCAAAGTGAGGCACCATACAGTGCTATATCTAAGCATTTGGTTTTACAGACTGTTAATAGAGCTTCAATTGGCCTCGATCCCAATCGTTTTGCGAAGCCCAATAAAGCTGAGGTCGATCTTGCGACGGCTATGCTTTTGGCATTTAATTAGGGGGCCCACGATTCACAATGCACTTCAATAAATACTTTGTGCCTATTTAAATGGGAGACAAGATTGTCGACATTACAAAACTTAGTGGCATATTTACAAAAGAGGGAGTTAAATTTGTCGCCGCTTTAACGGCTGCAACCTACAACAAAAATGACAAAAATGGACTTCAAAATCCTTTGTTATCTTACCGGAAGATTTTCTCAACATTGCTGTTTGCTATGCAACAGTGAGAGCCACCCCCCGGGGGCTATAAAATAAATGGTTGGAGTAGGCTCCAAGGCCCGCCCTGAAAAATTGGAAGTGGAAAGACCTCAACATCCACGCTTAAGCCCCGGGAACCACCACCCCCTGGGGCTTTGTGTATTGTGGAAGGGAGGCCCCCCAGGGCCGGCTCCTGCAGTGTCCCAGGGTGCCTAACCCCCGGACACTGCTGTTTGCTATGAAAGGGCGGGAGACTCGCGGCTTCCGCCCTCCCATTGCAAACTTGGGGGCCGATTAGGATTGCGGTTTTCCCGCATCCTCCGGGCCGGCCGTAGCCACCGCCGGCCCGGAGGATGCGGGAAAACCGCTGGGGAGGCACAAAAGACCCACCGCCAAATTAGGATGGCGGTGGGTCTTAAAATTGGTTCGCAGCTTTTCGCCGCGGTCGCCTTCTGACCGCGGCGGAAAAGCTCTAACATGGCTGGCGGTGTCTAGCAGACACCGCCAGCCATATTAGGATGGGGGTCAACAGATGCCTTTCCGCGGCGGATTCTCCGCCGTGGAAAGGCATATGGTGATTTATTTGGGGGCCCGTTGCGGGCCCCCAGGTTGAGAGGGGGGGTGGGTGCACATGGGGGTACCTATGGTACCCCCCTGCATTTGCGTGCACAAAGCGGCAGGCACCGCGTGGTGGTTTGTGCCCTGGGAGCCGTTTTTCACACTTTATCAATGGGAAGGCATTGACGGGGGCAGTTGCCAACACTAACTAGCCTACAGGTCTTTCAGGCGGACAAAGTCAAAACATTTTTAAAATACTTTTCCTGTATATATATCTGAAATCCAACTTTACTATTGAACTGGATTTCGAAAAATATTGCTTGGGATGGATTATTTATCATATTTCAAACTAAAATTGCAGAATTACCACTCAAATTGTACTTTAGCTTTCTTTATTGAACAAGTCATACCCCCATTCACCAAAAATAGCATTTGGGGCTAGTCACTTTAGGAACATAGTAACTTTAATTTCCTCATGTTTCACTTTTAAATACTAGCCACCTTTTCTTGTGGGCTAAAAGCCTATTTAGGGTTCGCTACTTAGTTCTTAAAGATAGGATTCCTTCCTGTGATAAGGGGTTATTTTGACAGGTTTACCTGCCATGTTTTCATCGTCAGCAAAGTGGATAGCACAAAATGTGCTGCAGTTCAAAGCTGGTACAAAAGGGGGTGGTGTTGGACGGAGCATCTGAACCAATCAAACACTCACACCCAGTCAACAGATCTGATTTGCATATGGCCATGTCTGACCTGGGGTGGTGTGGAGTGCAAAAAAAACGATGGATTTAGGCCCAGATCTCTGTACTGGGGTGAATGTATGACATTGTTCTGCATTCTGTCCATCAATTGTTGTTTTTGCATTTGTCACCCCGAGTGGGATGGGTATGCTCAGACGTGAGTCCCATGCTCTCCACACCACTGGAGTCAAGCTATCCAGGCTGATGACGGCTGATAGCCAGAAACCGGTCCTTGGATGCTTGATTCCGGTCCAGGAAAGACATGGCTTGGCAGTTTGGGCTGGACTGTTCCCATGAGGCACAGGGTCAAGGCTGATTTGCATATGGCCATGTCTGACCTGGGGTGGTGTGGAGTGCAAAAAAACGATGGATTTAGGCCCAGATCTCTGTACTGGGGTGAATGTATGACATTGTTCTGCATTCTGTCCATCAATTGTTGTTTTTGCATTTGTCACACCGAGTGGGATGGGTATGCTCAGACGTGAGTCCCATGCTCTCCACACCACTGGAGTCAAGCTATCCAGGCTGATGACGGCTGATAGCCAGAAACCGGTCAGTCAGTCAGTCAGTCAAAAATAACTTTATTTGGTTTTTTACAACCATAAAAGTACAGTTTGCCTCTTATCTTACTAAAACAGGAGAAAATAAAAACACAATAATACATAGCACAGCGGTATCAATATCATCTTACAGCTTGATATACATATACTTAACTAACATTTTAAAATCGGAGTATTATAACAATTAATTTAATTAAAAATACTTATTTCGTACCTATAAAACACCTCCTTAATCGTGCAGCACTCTTTTAAACTCTCGTTGTTTCACACTTGTTTAATGACGAGGTCTTATATTGTTAGCTCTTACTCTGTGCAATTGAGGGACACCTTAACTTTTTTCATGTATTTCCCCAAGGGACAGGCTATATCTAAGTTCTCCATTTCCAACAACAATTTAGCGGCTTGCATCCTATTTGTAATATTATAAGTTTTAAAAATCGGACATAAAAACTCCTTTCGTAAATCTAAAAACCACATACAATCCAGTAAAATGTGTATAATATTACAGGTAGTGCCTAAAGTGCAGGTGCAGATCCCGTTACAACTTATCATTTGATTTCGCGCTCCATTATTAACATAACATGGGTTTATTCCAATTCTCATTTTTAGGACTTCCCGCCTTAAATCATGACTTGGTAGTCGGTCCACATACGGAAAATGTTGGTCAAGCTCCCATACAGCTATCATGTGGGCTACCGAACTTTTTTGTGAAAGGTACTCCCGGTCATAAGAACGGAACATATCGGTTCCTTGAAGCCTTAATTCTTTCTTACCTATTAATGTATGATCTTATAGCGGGCAGACCTTTAAATCGAGCACCCTGTAAGCATTCCTTATTGATGCTCTTGTCTCTTTGGCCCAGGGTAAGTCGCTCTTTATAATTTCCACTTTAGTCCACTGGGAGATTTTGAGGAGCTCATCTGCTCCCAATCGCTGCCAGAACCGTACAAGGGCCATACAGGCAGTTATCGCCCAAGAGGTAATTCCCAACTCAATTATGGCCGCCTGTACCATGGAAGATTTGGGCAGTACAAAAAGACTTTTTAATATATTTCCCTCCTCTCTATCCCAGGCGATCTTACCACTTAAATAAATAACTTCGGCTCCATACAAGAATTGGGGGGGCACCATCGCTTGATAGGCTTTCAGGACCGGTCAATCTGACATTTCTCCATAAATATTGTTGAATCTTTTCAGTCCTTTCACTGAAGCCAATGCCCTCATTTTTAAAGCTTGCAAATGAGTGTACCATTTCAGGGTACCAGAGAACCACATTCCCAGATACCTGTAATCAGCTACCCTCTCAAGCAGTACAGTACCCAGATACCAAGAAAACTTTGTTTTCCTCCTGCCAAAGCAGACAACTTTTGTTTTCTCCATGTTTACTACAAGTTTTTTAGTGTTACAGTATTCTTTGAATCGATATAATTTTCTTTGGAGCCCAATCTCCGTCTGATCCATAATTACCAGATCATCAGCGTAGAGGAGGCATGATATCTGGTTTCCTCATAATTTTGGGTTTGCCCCTCTAACCTCCCTTAATGTTTGGGGTAGGTCAGCTAAAAACAGAGAGAATAGTAGAGGGGCAAGTACACATCCTTAAACCGTTCCCAATTGGTATTCTCTTCGTCAATCCTCCCTCCTTATCCAGAATTATCTGTGCCCAATTATCTGTATGCAGTTCTTTAATTAGGGCTAGCAGGTCGCTCTGTATTTCATACCCGACCAATGTTGACCACAGTTGCTCCCGGTCCACCAGATCAAAAGCTGCATGGAAGTCGACGAAACAGGCTAATAGTTTTCCCCCCTGATCGATCGACTTCCGTGCAATGGACCAAAGAGCAAAACAGTGGTCAACCGTTGAGTGGCCTTCTTTGAACCCCCCTGTTCTGGTGGTACGATGTGTTTGTTGTCAACCCAGACCTTTAAAATACACAGAATTGCTTTAGAAAAGACCTTTTCTCCTATATCCAACAGGTTTATTAGGCGGTAGTTTTTCGGGGAGTTTACATCGCCTTTCTTATGTATTGGCCTGATTATTGCCCCTTTCCAATTATCTGGGAATTTGCCTGTGTTTAGGATTTCTTGGAACATGTTAGAAAAAAACACCGCCCACCAATCTATGTTCGTTTTTATTATGATCGCTGGTAAATTATCAGGTCCTGCAGCCCGTGTTAGGTTTAATCTCTTTATTATACCTCTAATGGCCTCTGGGGAGAAGTATACTTTAATTTCTTCCCTTATTCCAGGCCAATCATTGGCCGTTTTTCCCTCCCTGTCTGGCCATATGCCATAGATTTCTTTCAGATATGTCACCCACTTGGCATCTGGCACCGAGCAGTGTAGGGTTCCTGAGACTTTCCCCGTACATTCCTGAATTAACTTCCAAAAGCCTCTCACATTCTTTTCTTCAATTGTCTCAAGTAAATTCCCCCAACATTTGTCCTTAAAGGTTCTTTTTTTATCTCTAATAGTGGACTTATATTTTATTTTTAGTTTCTTGAGTTCTATTACCGCTTCATCACTATAATTTACACTTAGGTATCTCTCCTGTATTTTAATACTAGCCTTTATCTTCCGACATTCATCATCGAACCAATGGAAGGTACTACTGGGGTAAGGTTTCACATTATTTACTACTTTGCAATTGCCGAGTTTTAGTTTTATCCTGAGGCATTCCACCATATCCCTTATTGTATCCTCATACCAGGTTATGCCCTCCTCTGGTGCTAGATTATCTAGTTCCACGGTTAACTGGTGTGTACTCAGCTTTTTTATATATTCATCGGTGATTCTTGTAGTGAGTCGTTTGGGGTATTCCACCTCTACCGATAGCACTTTTTGTCTATGTGGGGAGCTAAGTACCTGGAGTTCTACCTGCAGTGGGTAATGATCACTACCCTCCAGCCTAAGAATTTCAAATTGGTTAATTAGATAAAAATTCCAGGCCTGAATAAATGCATAATCTATTGGGCACAGTTGTTGTCCTACCTTAAAAGTACGATTCGCTGGCCGGTCTGCATCCTTTCTTCCATTTATACAGACCAGACCCATAGCCCCTAGCAATTGCCCAAGCTCATCATCTTGAGTTGATATCTCACAGCAGGGAAAATGTGCGGGCTCTATTTTATATATTCCCAGCATATCCCTCAACCAGGGGACCGTTTTAATGGGATTTAATCTATGATTGAAGTCCCCCAGTATCATTATCACATCTCTTGGATAGCGATCGCATAGGTATTCCAGGTCTGATTTTAAACATTCTAGTTCACCCTTATATTCGTTAGTTTTCCCTTTCTGTATGTATACATTTATAATACATACATTTTCGGCCCCCAACATATTGTTTAGGGTACATACTCTACTACCCAAAGCCCAGTTACACTTGAGTTCAAGGGAGTCCATGTCTTTAGCTATCCTTGTTGAGACCAGCGTCATCTGGCCACTGGATGGTCTACCTGATGAGTTCTTTTTTGCTGGCTTTACGTGGTGAGTGAAGCCTTCCGTGACAGGGGTTTCGTCGCACAGCCATGTTTCCTGGAGGCATACAATGTCATTTTTCTTCAGGGTGCTTTTGAAATCTTCCTGTGACATTATTCTATTGTATCCATTTACATTCCAGGACAGAATGGATAGGCTGTGCAACGACCCTTCTTCCTAGTCAATGTTGCTCATGTAGCCGTCTTCCTCGCCATTCATGTATGCTAGTTCTCTATATCTATTCCCAGCAAGAACATCTTCCACATCCCACCTCTGATCTTTTGGTTTTATCGTAATTTCAAGGGCATCTTTCTTACCTCTCCCCAGGCTGATCATTTTTATTTGTCTTTCGCCTAGGGCTGCGTGGTTCCTAAGGAAAGAGTTCCCTGTTTTATTCAGTAACACCTCTTCCCTTTTTACTATTCTAATTCCTTCCCAAAGCATTTCAGTCTCTGCCTTTTCTATTGCATCTTTTATTAAGGCTGAGTGGAGTAGGACTTTAGTTATTTCCTCCCCCTTACTATTCACCATAAATCCAACTTCTTTTAGGTCTGCAGTACTGACATATCTTAAGCTGGGGCACTTTGCAAAAGATGATAGGAGCTGTGAGCGATTTAGAGGGATTAATTTCCTAGTTCTTTTCCCCCCCTTTTCCTGTGCTAAAGGTTCTACAAAAACCCAGTTGTCTGTAGGCAGTTCTGACTGCCGATGTTGTAATATACCATCTGGCATCTCTCCCCTAGTAAGCCTGATTACTTCTTCTCTGACTCTGTCCCCAGCCCCCTTCACCTGGCTTGGGTTTGAGGGCCCGCACTTACGGACATGTCCATCCCCCAATCTACTGCTATACTCTCCTTTACCCCTGATTGGGTCCTCCTGGTAGCCTTTTCACCTTTTCCCAAACTATTCCTTGTTATCCTCCTGCTTTGATCGTCAGAGGTATTACTACATGTTCTTATTTCAGCGAATTTTCGTTTTTTGGCTCCTTGCCTTAGCTCCTTATCCTTTGTCTTATGGGTTGGAGGGGCCCCTCTCCCATACTCCTGTTGCTTTCCGGGGTTGAAATTAGCTGGGGCCTTTTTCCCCCTCTTTTGCTTTGTTGTTTTCTGCATTCTATAGCTCCTTCCCCCATACCTTCTTATTAACATTGGGCAATAGGGTATGTATTCTATGGGTGTATCCTCTGAATGGCTACTCGCCCTTCTTGCTACTTCCTCACTATCCACTATATTCTCTTCCTGAGCTTCTACTGGTCTTACTAATGCGGGCATCAGGTTTTTGATCTGTACCAATTGTCCAATTATATCCTTGTATTGGTCACCTTGTCTTTTTATAATTTCATTATTCAGGACTGAAACCTCTAGAATACCCTGTAAAGTCTTTTGAAGCATTAACATAGCCTCAAGCATGGATAAGCTGGTTGATCCAGTCACCTCCAAACTGCATAAAGGCACCCCTGTAGCATTAAGGCCGGTAGCATTTAGGCTCTTTATATTAGGTTGTCCATTAAAACTGAACTCCCGCTCAACAGGATTCTCTTCACCCAAGTGATTGCTGCTGGTTATTACATCTTTGTTCACCGCCTCTACGCCTAAGTCCTGGGTGAACAATGACTGCCACATCCTTGGTGAGGAAGACAGTCGAGGTTCCAATGGTATCTCAGCGATATTGAAGTCGGACTGGTTCAGGGGTTCCGTGCTGGATTCTGCCGAGTCTTCAATGGTTTGCGGGATCTCTAAAACACTTTTCTCCTTACATACTGTCTCTTTTTCCCTTTGAAATGTTTCCCGATAAAATCCTTAATGGATTTCGATACCGCTTGCCCCCCTTTTGCGCCGGCTGACTTAGAGGACGCAGGCGCTGGCAAAGGGGTTGAAGTCGGGGGGGGGGGGTAGTTTCTCCATTGACCATTACTCTGCTCCCGGTTGGTGTTGCCATATCTTTATTCGCGTACTGCAGGCTTTTCGATACATTGGTCACATCCACCATTCCGGATTTATTTCCTGCTTTTTTGGAGTTTTTCTGGACCTTACGTGGTTTTGTTTTCCCTAAGGCCATTTGTCTTTTCAAGTTCTTTCTTAAGTACGTGGCCGGGGGTGCAAGGGTACTAGTTACACTGGATAGTATGTGCAACTAGCCTCCCCCAGTTAACTTCCCTTTTTTATTTACTTTTTTTAGGTCAAAATACTCAAATTAAGGAGGGTTGCCCCTTTCACTTACCTCTATTTCTGTGGGCCCACACTCCCTCCTCACCATACCATTCGAAATCCAGGGGCCTCTACTACTTCAGTGGCTGTATTCTCCTCTCCAGGTAATTCGTGGCTTTCCTTTCGCCACCACCCGCCTCTCTGTTAAATGTGCATGACGGGTTTCACACCGGGCAGTCCCCTTCTTGCTAACTGAGACTGTCCCAGGCTATTCAGTCCACTCTCCGCCCCTCGCACGATTAGAGCCTTCCTTAGCTCCTCACACGCTGCAAAACTCAGTCAGCGCGTCGTGTTCCAAGGCCCCCCACAGGGGGGTGCAGGCGCGAGGCAATACAAAACGGCTTCCGTACTTGCCGCTCAAATGCCAATGAAATTCGGATTCGCACAGATGAAAACGGCGGTTGCGGCGGGCGAAGGCACGGCTTGTGTTGCGTGCGCCGCTCGGAGAAGCCGGATCCGGAAGTTGGAGGACGAGGATGAGCGCCGAGAAGTTCCGAGGTGGGCGGATCGACGGGAGTGCTGCAGTCGGGCGGACACAGAAACATTCTGGGGTGAATGTATGACATTGTTCTACATTCTGTCCATCAACTGTGCTTTTTGCAATTTTCACCCCGAGTGGGCTGGGTATGCTCAGACGTGAGTCCCAGGCTCCCCACACCACTGGAGTCAAGCTATCCAGGCTGATGAAGGCTGATAGCCAGAAACCGGTCCTTGGATGCTTGATTCCGGTCCAGGAAAGACATGGCTTGGCAGTTCGGGCTGGACTGTTCCCATGAGGCACAGGGTCAAGGCTGATTTGCATATGGCCATGTCTGACCTGGGGTGGTGTGGAGTGCAAAAAAACGATGGATTTAGGCCCAGATCTCTGTACTGGGGTGAATGTATGACATTGTTCTGCATTCTGTTCATCAATTCTTGTTTTTGCATTTGTCACCCCGAGTGGGATGGGTATGCTTAGACGTGAGTCCCATGCTCTCCACACCACTGGAGTCAAGCTATCCAGGCTGATGACGGCTGATAGCCAGTAACCGGTCCTTGGATGCTTGATTCCGGTCCGGGAAAGACATGGCTTGGCAGTTCGGGCTGGACTGTTCCCATGAGGCACAGGGTCAAGGCTGATTTGCATATGGCCATGTCTGACCTGGGGTGGTGTGGAGTGCAAAAAAACGATGGATTTAGGCCCAGATCTCTGTACTGGGGTGAATGTATGACATTGTTCTGCATTCTGTCCATCAATTGTTGTTTTTGCCGTTCAAAGGTGACATTTACCTTTCCATGCCATTAGTGTATTCCGTTGCACAACATGCTGTGACCTTACTGTCAAGATAAATATCGCAACTGTGGTTAGCCAATTTTACCATGGCTTAGGGGTCAGAGCAAATACACTGGGACTGGACAGCAGTGTCCAGTGTAGCAGTTTATAAAACTGCCATATAAGTCAGCAATATTTGAGAGTGACCATGCATGAACATGTATTTTTCCACACGTTTTCATACTCAATCCAAATTACAATTTTGGAAATATATTATCAAATATATCAATATAGCTATTTCTTGAGTTTATATCCTTCGAAGAGCATATACTTTTACCTGATAATGTTAATTAATTACTTTATTTTCTTATAACTTACTCTTCTTTGTTGTCATTTAGATACTGGGATAGTTTAAACAAATGCATTATTTGTCAATCCTATCCAATCTGTAGGGTTTTAACAGCCTGTTCCCTGACAATGCAGGACAGAATGTTCTGTTTATTTTTCATGAATGCATCGTAAAGCAGCATACAATGTCAAATGTACGGTAACTTTGTCCATTTTGAGATTTTTGCATCGCACATACTTCTTTCAATATTTTTAATTAAACCAAAATGTGACACTGACTGTGGGCCTGATTTAGAGTTAGAAGATTGGTCACTCTGTCACAAATGTGGCAAACATCCCGCTCACCTTATTTAAAATGCATTGGAAATAATTCAATTGTAATATGGCGGACAGGATATCTGTCATGTTCGTGATGGAGTAACCCATCCACCAAATTTTAAATGGGGCCTTAAATTTTTAGGTATTTTATCTGTACAGCGATTAGCACACTTATCGCAGATGCTAAGATATTTAGTTATAGTACCAATTAAAATGAATGATTAAGGGAAATTACGTTTATTTCACTCGGAATCTGAGGTTGTGAAAGTTTGGTCAAAGAAAGGTAGAATTCCTCACTCGAATTTATGCAACAAAAACAAAAATATATGTCACTTACAAATGACATGTAATTTCCCCAAGAAATACATGTCACCTTAACGTGTCTCTAAGATGAAAACAAAAATGCTCTATTTTTCACAAAGTAGTTTTCATTGTTCAAAGCTGGACTGGAAACATACATTGCCCATTTCATTTCACCAACAAATATGGAAAGTGTTTGAATTCCCAGTAGTGAAAAATATAATTAAAGTTCTTTTTGTTATGGAAAGATTTTTACACTGTTGAATCAGAAATCCTAAATTGACACTTTAACAAAATGAAGAATACATGTAACAGTTGTTTAAAGGATGAGATTCTTCAGATTTGTAGTGGTCTGAATATTACAGTAATCTCATTACTCTGATTCAATCTGTCTCATTCGAGACCTTGCAAGTGAGGCATGTGTACCTCAAGGACAGCCAAACCAATGACCAGGTACAATAAATAAAAGCTGAAACATGGGGTCCTCATCCTGGAGAGGATCCTCACTTCTGTTCACAGGTGCTGTATCCTAGAAGCCAGCACAAAATGATGTATAAAGTGCTGAAAAGCATCCTCTTAATTCAAGTCTATAAGACAACAAAGAAGGTTTTGATTGGTTGTAAAAATTCTAAAAACAGATAGAATCTGGGTAAAGAGATTACCAGTAAGAATCAAAACATTACTTTGCCATACATCACCTTGTCACAGTCCTTCCTAGGTGAGGATATAACTGGGATGACATATGTGCCATCCAAGAAAGAAATAATATCAACAGTCAAGGCAGGTACAAACATGTTTATTAAAAAATATTGCAAAACTTCTAAACAGTAAAAACTGAAGATTATCCATGTTAATGAGACACAGGTCACAAAATGATCCCACCTGCAATCTGTAGTGGTAAGCAAATATGGAGGAAGAAACCCATGAAGCAGCAACAAGGATATCCTGAATGGAGGCATTTATGGCTTTAGCTCTCATGTGGTGACAGAATCCCAGCAGGACAATCTAGGCCAACTAATTCATATTCCTTAGAAAGTATGGCACAAAATCAGTGGTTCAGGGTAGAAACAAAGGGTGTGATAAAATGGTGGACCAGACCAATATTGATGAAAAGAGCCACACATAATCGCATTTCAAATGCATGATCATAGTAGGTGGAGACTGATGACGGATATCAGGACAATTATCGCAGAGACAGACTTCTTCGGGAGAGATAAGAGGTATCTGGAAAACCCGCATAATAACATTCAGAAGACATTTTTGGGTCAACTTGTGAAAAATATCTGTGCACCAAACTGTCTGTAATCATTCTAATATAAGGGTCACATAAAAAAAACAAAGATGCCAGTTCTCCATGTCTATATGCTGACTTGAAGGCTACCACAAAAATTACTTTGAAATAGCCAACCTAAAAGAAACAGACTCCAGAGGTTTAGAATGAGATTTCTAAAGAGACCTCACCCTGCAGCCAGAACTTGAGCGTTAGTCTAGCCATGGAAAAACCCTTCAATAATCTGCATACTAAACCCTCAATGATCTGGAGATCGTCCAAGCATTTTCAAAAGGTAAGCCATAGAGAACCGCAAACTGTGCTTTCAGGGTAGAAGATGCAAGTCCTAATGCAAATCCTTTCTGAAAACAATCTAAAATGAGAGTTGGGTCATGATTCCAGGCATTAGCACCTTTCTAAAGAAACTAGGAGCAGAAAGAAGGCAAGTGATAATTAAATGCTTTGCAAGTAGCAGGTTGCCTTAAACTACAAAGCTATACCTTAGGAGAGGCTCTGTCTTTGGAGGCCCAATCTCTCATCTTCAGCACTGAGAAATGTAGATATCACAATGTTTCTGGAAAGGAAAGAAAATTGAAATTCCCAGCGGACTGATAACTAATATCTCCAAATTATGTACATAACGTTGAAACATGTGTCTCGAGTAGACAAACGGTCTCATCATCCACACAATGTATGTGGACAGCTGGAAGAGAAAGAAGTTGATTATGGGTAAAGGACAGGCTTGTAATGCAAGTCTTTCTAGGCATTTGGCTCTTGTCCCCCTTCCCTGCAAATTAACAAAGCCTTTGATAATGTGTTGCACTTCCAACGGCCACAGATTTGCTCTGCCCAGAAGAGCAAATTATCTGAAGAACTTTGAGAATAGCACACAGTGTCTTTCAATTTGCAAATCAGTTGAGCTATTGATTTGTCCATCAGCCCTGTGTAAAGCGAGATCTCAGAGATGTCCACCACCACAGATTTGAGAAATTTGTAGTTACAATGTGATATTGAGATAAAATCATTGGAATTCCATATGTAAGATGATTTCCATCCAAACACCAATTACAGTTTTGATCGTATGTTGGATGACAAGGGAATTGAGACATTTAGAAAGATAGTGGAAGGCCCCAGTGCTGTAGAATGTGGGGGTGGTCAATTTACATATTCAGTGTTGCTTAAGGAGTGGCAAATATTCAAGCAGCTAGTTGAAAACATGTTTAATGACAATCCTAATAAATAGACATGCAAAAGAGTGTAGAAAAGGAATTGGAGAAACAACATTCACCATGTTGCCCTGGGATCCCAACCAAATTCCAGCCAGGGCTGCCTTTTGGTGCATTTTTGATGGAATATGAGATCACATTTTTCCAAAAGAGGCGTGTGTAGAAGCACTGATTCCAGTGAGCGCTAAAGAACTGCAGATCCCGTGGTGGCAAGAGGTTCGATTTAAATAGGTTGATGATGCATCTGTGAAAACAGAGACTAGAACAAACTTGAGTAGCAGATTGGGTCAATGGGGCTGATCCAGCATGAAATATATTGTCACCTATGTAGGAATGAACAAATAAGTCACTCATAAATGGAGCCAGTATTTTGGTAGATACACAAGGGGCTGATTTAAGGCTGAATGGCAGAACTTGTAACTGAGAGTGTAGATTTTACACAGCAATCAGGAATCATTTATGATGATCTGAGTGCATAGGGATCTGAAGACAGGAATTCACTGAACCTATCACAGTCAAGAAATTGCACAGAAGAACTCATAATATGATATGTTGCAATGATCCATCTTGAAGTGGAAGATTATTGCATTAAGATCAATTGTCTGGAGATTGATAATGAAACTGAATCTTCTTCTTTTCTTCTCTACCAGAAATATATAAGAATGTTCCCTTGAAACTGCAGCAACAGGGGTACAGGAAAAAAGGCATTCTCTGTAACAAACTCTAGGGGTTTCCTTTGTGTGGCTGTCTTTTGAACCGGATCCTTGTGCCATTTGGTTAGTGTGAATTTGGAAAACGGAATGGTTGCTGAAATTCAAGTCTGCCTTCCTGTCCAATGACTTCTAACACCCAGAGGTCCTACATAAGCTTTTTCCATACTCCCACAAAAGAATGAAGATTGCCTACACCAGACAGATGGTCAGGATCATTGTATACCTTTGAGTGGAGAAACCGGATGGGCCCACCTTTACTATATGAATGGTGTTTGGGATTGAAGCACTTCTTGACAGACCATCCTGACAAAAGCAATCATGACATTTAAAGACAGTCTTGGAAGAAGGAGTCTAATGAAATGATATTTCATTGTTCAAACACAATGGTCTGCCCAGCTCTTAATAGAGCAGGCGGACTAACACATTGGCAGACAGGGTACTTCACAGTTTCTTTGGTGACGTATCCACTGTGATGACAAGCTGTTGAACAAATGGAGAGCCTTGACAGAGTATACATAAATATTTTTCAATCATGTTAAAAAAAGGCAAGTTCAGAAACTGGGAGAAAAACGGAGAATTGCACCAATGAAGATACGAATGGCATATTAACTAAAAACTTTGCACAAAGCCATGCAAAGCAATGCCAACCACACAAAGCCTAGCAATGGTTTTTCCTTTGCAATTAAAATGGAATTTTATATTACAAAAGCACCCATTTTAGGTGCAAAAAGCACTTTTCACTGTTCTACATGGGTTGTTACTGGGGTGTTATTTGGGAACAACAGCTGTAATGCCAATAGATATTAACATACAGATAAATCTATTAAGATTGCCAGAGTGGCCTTTGAGTCAAAAACTGAGGCCTCTTTCTCAAACAACCTCTAGAATTGCATGTGTACACAACACGCATCCAATGTGTGAGATGTTTCAGAGTTTGACTAGGCATATGAACTTTTTACTGGAAGGGTATGCTTCCAGTTCAAATTCTTTGATGAAAGGACACATACTCCTCTGCACCATGATAAGGTTGTGTTTGGTGCTACGCAGCCTGTTGTTGTGCTATCATGGGAAAAGTGAGCAGCAGTGGGCCATTTATAATAAATATTTTGTGCATTACTTTCCTTGCTAGTGCAATCCAGCATAGGAGCTTTGGCTGCCATGTTACATTGCCCACAAACAATTATAAATCTGCTTCTTGGTCTTCTGCTACTGACACTTCTTGTATTCCTGCCAGATTGTGCTGCTGTTGTGAGCTTTATGAGGTTTCCAGGAGATCATCTCGCTGCCAGGTATGGCTGTGCACTATAGTTAACCATTTTGCAGGTGATGCAATATGTTTTAAATGACGACAGACAAAGAGGAGCAGTGGAGCTCTTTAATCATTAGTTTCAGGCTCTGATTTTTTTTGTTGCTTTTGATGATGTGAACTGTATTCTTAAAGTGACTCAGATAGGTGTCAAGACTGCCAGCCATTATAATGTGTCCAGCATCAAGATGAAACAGAATAGTTGCTAATAATGACTATTCTGAAGTCCATTTAAGTAGGAAGAGCTTCATTCCATGGAGCAAGACCCTCTGGTGCCAGGAAACCTTTGACATGTACACAATACCAGCCCTGATGCTGAGATTTGTGCCAATGTGGAGGCCCTGGGACTTTGCAGAATCTATTGGTTGTAGTAGAGACATAATCATTTAACAGACATCTATCCGGACACATGAAATTGTGGTGCAACCCGCATCGCAGATTCACACCCTCACCAGTGGCTCTGTAGCTGCGGAGGCTACGGATGTCGACGCTGTCTTTTGTTTGTTGAGTGTGGGGCTTCTCGAGCAGGAGTTCCCTGGTAGTGGAGAGTGTCGGCTCGGGTCCGGTGGAGCCGCAGAGCAGCTTGAGGGAGAGGCGGCCCCCGGAGCGAGTGGGGAGTGTCCGGCCGGTAGCCTGCAAATGCACGGCAGCTGTGTACCAACGGTCGGCTCTTGGACAGAGAGCAGCAGAACGCCGCTGGTGAGAGCTCAAACGCTGCGGCAAGGACACCATCAGTGCAAAAGAATAATTTGGACATTGAAAACACATTGAAACGGTGAGCTACGCTGCGGGGGGAAAATAAAATAATTGGAGATACACTCGTTTCTACAGTTGTATATTGCCTGTTACATGCACGGTGTTTTAGTGTGCATTGCAAAGTAAAACGCCCAATTTTTGGAAGTCTTTTTTTTAGAAAGAGAACCTGCTATCCATATTTGGAATTCCACCTTTAGCAGAATAGCAGTTAATTGGGCCAAAACCTAGAAATGGCACCCAAAAGAGGGCCAAAATCACGTATAGTGGATGAACCAGGGAGGAGTAAATCATTGGAGGGCTCTAAATCCCTGGAAGAGAGCCAGGAAAGTCATGCATCCTCTATGGATAACAGCAAGGGGAAACGCAAGAAAAGAAAAGTCAAAAGGGCAACGAAGAACGCCCAGAAGGCGAAAAGAGGTTGTAATCAAACAACTATGAAGCAGAAAGAGCCCATGGCAGCATCAAAATCCATAAGGGAGTTTGTGAGGAAACATTACAAATCATTAAATCCAGCAATAACTTTGGACTTAGATGGAGAAATAGTGGAAATTGGTGGGGAGAGTGGCGAAAATTCAGGCACGACAGTAGAAAAGCAAAGACAGATAGGTAAGGGAGGACCCCGGGAAGAAGTTAACCTCGATACAGAAGAAGAAAGGGGGAACCCCAAATCCATAAAACAGACACTGCAGAGCCAAAACCACCATATTTCTGCGCCCCGACTATCATCCTCTCCAAAAATGTTCTCATTGTTGTCACCAGGGAACGAAGGACAAAGGGGAAATGAAGGCCAGAACCAGAGTTATGTTTGGGGAGGCGCGCCAGATCAATTTCAGCAGCACCTTACAATGCAAAAATCCCCACTACTTCAAGAGAGTCTAAGGACGGGACACCATGTAAATCCAATCAGGATCAACACACAGGATTCGGTGATCTCTGAAACCCCTACATCTTCATTGATGGATTTAATCCTGTTGCTTCAGAAGGCACTACAAGGAATCCTGGAAGTAACGCTCTTGAACAACGGAGTGATGAAAGCACAGAAACAGCATTTAAAGAGAATTGAAGAAGAACTAGGGGAGATAAAGAGCCAAATGCCAAGTAGGTTAAGGCCAATCGATATAGCCTCACCCATTGAGGAATATGCCATGATAGTACCTGAAGAAGAAAGTATGGCAACTCCTGAAAAAACTCCCTATCCCGCAGAGCAAACGGCAAAGGACACTGTAGAGATTGTAGACAATGTTTATATCTCGAAAAGACCTATGCTGATAAAAAGACGGGGGGTATGTAGCACCTGGGGCCAGAAACAGGGCAGAAAATCCCAGGCAAACGAAACCTGCAGGAAAGAGAAAAGGGAAGAAAACAACGGGCGGGGGGGGGGCAGTCTGGATTAAATGCCTCAGCGTCAACTTTTATATCACATAGTCAGACGAATGCAGAAACAAAACCACCAAAGACTCGGAGAGAACCAAGGAAAAAGCAGATACGCAAGGAGGCAACAGAGAAATCCCCCTCAACCCGCACAACGAAGCAGAAAGTACGGATAATCCCTGAACGGACCATCGTACAAAGGTAAGAAAACCCACAAGCACAAGATTTACCCGGCATGGGAAAGAAAGGATGGCATGCAGGGAGAACAATTGCCAGTCATCAGGAGAAGGAAATAAAGATGAACTTACATGAGAGAGACAATAACAAGTGGTTATTTCTGGACCTGTTACCACCCGGGAAGAAGCAAAAGTTGGCAAGAAAAATAAGCCCTCTGAATAGGGCACTGATTTTGTCCGCATTCGCAAAATGCGGTAGTTTGAAGGGGCTCGGGACAAAAGATCTTCAGCAGGTAGGCTTTGTAGAGAATAGAAACGGAAAGGAAATAACAAAAATCACCCTTTACTCAGACCTGATAAAAAGGGCAATCCAGAAAGCCTCAAACGAGATAAATCAACAGGGAATAAGGATTGTTCCTGAGAGCGAATTAAAAACCTCTAGAGACAATTCCTTTCTAAAACAGCACGCCGGGCTTCAGAAGAGACAAGTGATCCTCTACAGAGAAACAGAAGGCGATCGGGGTGATCTGAATGTTGTGATAGAAAATACAGGGAATGAATCCTCATGGGACAACTGTTCCCTATACAGTAACCCCAGGGGAGAATCCAACGACAATAACACCATGGATACGGAAGGAGTTGGCGGGTTAAGTGACGTA
Organism: Lissotriton helveticus; assembly: GCF_964261635.1. NCBI lineage: Eukaryota > Metazoa > Chordata > Amphibia > Caudata > Salamandridae > Lissotriton > Lissotriton helveticus. Next base: position 533,493,703 of record NC_136065.1, read on the forward strand.
GAATAGGAGGGAGGGGGGTCGCAAGAACTAGGTCTCTTAACCTGGAATGTGAATGGGCTAGGCAATGAGCAAAAACGGGAATATATAAAGGAAATCATAAATAAAGTGGACATTGCCTGCCTCCAAGAGACCTGGCTATGCGACGAAACCCCAACCTTTGAAGGATATTTACAGTTACATCATCCGGCCACAAAGAAAAATCATGGGCGGCCCTCGGGAGGTTTATTGACTCTGGTATCAACAAAAGCAATGAGGGAAGTCAAACTGTTGAAAACAAAATGTAAATGGGTTCAATCAAGTAGAATAGAACTCCTGACGGTGGAACTGAATCAAAAAATGTTGATTTTAATAAATGTATATATGCAGTGGGATAATGGGGTGGAGTTGAGGGAGATGAGGTGTTTTAAAGAGGATGCAGACAGTACATTAGACAAATACCCCGCAGATATAATAATAATAGAGGGGGATTTTAATCACAAATTAAACCCAAAAAAGGTAGACATGTGGAACTGGGAACAGTTAGAGGTGTACGGTATAAACCCGGCTAGGTTTCCAGCTGGGGAGATCTCGAAGCAGGACTCAGAACTAGTAAATATGCTAGGAGGTAGGGGCCTTCATTGTATAAATGGTAGAATAGAGACAGACTCCCCAGCAGGAAAAACGTTTAATCTAGGGGAACAGAACTGCCCTATTGACTATATATTCCTGCAAGCCTGGAACTTCCCCCACATTAGGGAGTTTAAGATAGAACAAAAAGAGGTGAGTGATCACAAACTCCTTCGCCTAATAATAGCAGGGGGTAAGAAATTGCAGAGAGATACTGCGATAAGCCAGGAGGTCGAGTACCCCAAACGGGTGAAGACACGACTAACTGACGAATATATGGAAAAATTGAAGGCTATGCAAACAAAAACGGCACCTGAAAACTTTGAGAATAAAAACCTGGAATGGTTTATAGGGAAATTAGAAGAAATTGTCCAATGCCTAAGATTACAATTAAATAGGGAGAAACTTAAAAGGGTACAACAGATAAACCGAGGTAAAGGGTTCTCGGTGGCGTGCCAATCCAAGAAAAAGGAGATGCGAGCATTACAAAGAAGGCAAAAAAAGAATTTCAAGAGAGACAGGTACAGTTATTAAAACTGAAAAAAGAACTCAAAGTAATGGTAAAAAACGCTAAAAGGATATCTAAAGAGAAATGTTGGTTAGATCTGTTAGAAGCCATAGAGGATAAAAATTTAAGGCAATTTTGGAAATTAGTAAAGGCAGCAGCCGGGACAGCAGACGGAGAATTAAACTGCGTGGTGAGTGAGGCCGCATGGGAAAAGTACATAAGGGAACTATACGGGGCAAGAACTCCCAGAGAGGATGTGGAGGCCAAAATATGGCAAGAAATCTCAGAAGATCTAATAGCCAAATTTAACGGAGAACAAGTAGAGCTTACAATAAAAGAACTTAAGCTAACCCGGGCAGCAGGCCCAGACAATCTCCCCGCAATAATATTAAAGTCGGAGGTTAAATGGTGGGCAAGATTTCTTGCAAAGATGTTCCAGGTTGTTTTAAAAGAAGGCGTAATGCCATCTACCTGGAAGGGTGCCATAATCAGGCCAATCCACAAGAAAGGGAGCAAAGAGGAGCCACAAAATTACCGGCTGATCAACCTACTAGACGTAGGAGAGAAAGTATTCTCTAAAATTGTTCTGAAACAACTGAATGAATGGGTTGAAGAGTTCCAAATTGTACCCACAGAACAGGGTGGCTTTAGAGCAGGCCACTCTACAATAGATCACGGATTTGCTCTATGGGCTATGGCTAGGAAGTCGACGGAACAAAACAGCAAGCTATGCTGTTGTTTCGTCGACTTCCGAGCAGCCTTTGATTCTGTAGATCGGGCTTGCCTGTGGGATACTCTAAAGAGGTTAAAGATTCCCAAAGATCTCCTCATAATAATAAAGGAACTGCATAGAGAAAACTGGGGGCAAGTTATCAAGGATACCGTGGGTTCTCTGACCCCAAAAATACCCATCGATAATGGATCAAGGCAGGGCTGTGTGCTGGCCCCACAGCTTTTTTCTATTTTTCTGTCAGATCTCCCGGCATATTTAGAGGTGGAGGGTAGTGCCAGCCCTTAAATGGACGGGAATAAGGTATTCTGCCTATTGTACGCGGACGATCTGGTAATAGTGGACCAGACCGAGAGGGGTCTCCAAAGAAAGCTTAATGCTTTTAAAACATATTGTGCTAGTAAATTCCTAACTATCAACATAGACAAAACTAAAACCTTATGTTTTGGGAAAAAGATAAGCAGGTACAGTTGGTACATAGGTGATCTCAAAACTGGAGACAGTCAATGAGTACCTATACCTGGGTATATGGTTCGATAGGGCTCTAAATTGGAATACCCACCTGGAAACACAAGAAGCAAAGGCACTCTCCTCCATATGCGGTCTAAAAAGGTTTAATGGGGACTATGGAGAGATGTCACACCGACTAATGCTTAGAGCTTTTGATGCAATGATTCCCTCCCAAGTCCTGTACGGAGCAGAGATCCTTTATTTGAGCGGTAAGGGATCCTGGGACGTGATAGAGGGGAAATGCATAAAAAGGCTCTTATCCCTTCCTCAATCCTCTATGATCCAAGCCATAAGAACAGAAATAGGCACAAAGTCCTGGGTGATTCAAACTCAGATGGCTGTAATCAGACTTTGGAAGAGACTGCAAGATCCAGAAAGGCAAAAAGTAGCACACTGGTGCCGTAAAGAAATTCAGAAAAGTGAGCTAAAATGGGCAAAGGTCAGTAGGGAAAAATTGATGGGAACTTGTAAAGTATTGAAGATTGATGTAGACCAGGAAACGTACCAAGTCTTCAGTACCAGAGGTGAGCTGAAGCAAAGGGGGAAAGAATGTTCTAGACGGAGTGATATAGAATATTTAGCTAAGAAAAAATCAGTAGCGCATATGTTAAACGCTTGGTCTAATGAAAATTGGTTCCCCTACCGAGACATTTTACCCAACCGGGGGTATAGGCAAGAGATCCTGAGACTACGGATTGGGATTAACCCATGACTAATAAACAGAGAGCTTAAAACAAAAATGTTAGACCAGCAAGGTCTCTGCAGGTGTGAGTTGGGAACTAAAGGAGACCTGTTACATATCTTGCTAGACTGTTTGTCACTCTTAGATCAGAGAAAATTGTGGCAGCGCCCAGTATTTTTAAAACATGATATAAAAACAAGGACGCAGGCAGCCAGTATTTTAACAGAAATCCCTTCCATTGATATTGTAATTGCCCTGGGGAAATTCATAAAGGGAGCAATGAGTGCATCAAGAATCCTGGAATAATTCGTAGTACTGTATGAAATTTTAGTTGAACTAAATTGCTTGTAGGGGTAAGAAAATGAATAGGCTTTTATTATGTAAATACAGGTTTTAAGAAATGTAATTTTTAGTGGTAGTCTGTATTTTGGATAATGGTGTGTAGGTTTTTTTTTTAACGGACTAACTTTTAAAAAAAGGTTTTATGATTTTACTGTGCATACTCCATTCTGTACTATATTCATTGCATTGTTTAAAGACTATGGTCATAATAAACATACATTTTGACTTGACTTGACAATCATGTTAAAAAAAGGCAAGTTCAGAAACTGGGAGAAAAATGGAGAATTGCACCAATGAAGATACGAATGGCATATTAACTAAAAACTTTGCACAAAGCCATGCAAAGCAATGCCAACCACACAAAGCCTAGCAAGGGTTTTTCCTTTGCAATTAAAATGGAATTTTATATTACAAAAGCACCCATTTTAGGTGCAAAAAGCACTTTTCACTGTTCTACATGGGTTGTTACTGGGGTGTTATTTGGGAACAACAGCTGTAATGCCAATAGATATTAACATACAGAAAAATCTATTAAGATTGCCAGAGTGGCCTTTGAGTCAAAAACGGAGGCCTCTTTCTCAAACAACCTCTAGAATTGCATGTGTACACAACACGCATCCAATGTGTGAGATGTTTCAGAGTTTGACTAGGCATATGAACTTTTTACTGGAAGGGTATGCTTCCAGTTCAAATTCTTTGATGAAAGGACACATACTCCTCTGCACCATGATAAGGTTGTGTTTGGTGCTACGCAGCCTGTTGTTGTGCTATCATGGGAAAAGTGAGCAGCAGTGGGCCATTTATAATAAATATTTTGTGCATTACTTTCATTGCTAGTGCAATCCAGCATAGGAGCTTTGGCTGCCATGTGACATTGCCCACAAACAATTATAAATCTGCTTCTTGGTCTTCTGCTACTGACACTTCTTGTATTCCTGCCAGATTGTGCTGCTGTTGTGAGCTTTATGAGGTTTCCAGGAGATCATCTCGCTGCCAGGTATGGCTGTGCACTATAGTTAACCATTTTGCAGGTGATGCAATATGTTTTAAATGACGACAGACAAAGAGGAGCAGTGGAGCTCTTTAATCATTAGTTTCAGGCTCTGATTTTTTTTGTTGCTTTTGATGATGTGAACTGTATTCTTAAGGTGTCAAGACTGCCAGCCATTATAATGTGTCCAGCATCAAGATGAAACAGAATAGTTGCCTATAATGACTATTCTGAAGTCCATTTAAGTAGGAAGAGCTTCATTCCATGGAGCAAGACCCTCTGGTGCCAGGAAACCTTTGACATGTACACAATACCAGCCCTGATGCTGAGATTTGTGCCAATGTGGAGGCCCTGGGACTTTGCAGAATCTATTGGTTGTAGTATAAAGCCATGCAACTTAATTTATGCAAGCCACTCCTGACCAATATCCTGTAGGTGAGCTCGCACCCATTTCTCCAGGGCAGATTCTTGGGGGCGCAGGTTCCTGGTCTCGAGGTCTGTGGGGGCCCACCTGATCATAGCATGAACCCCAGACAGCTGGATCCACACCAGGAGCGGTGATCGTCGGCAGCCATCTTGGGCCTGGAGCCCATGACTCATACCTGACCCTTGGGAGCATTTGGCAGTGCACGGACATGACAGACATTCAGCGCAAGAGAGCCCCGACCACGGGAGGACGGCCCAATTTCGGGTCAGGCTCATGCACATTACTGGAGCTGTCACTACATCGCACAGGACCCCGGAGGAAACGACCCAGCTCGCTCCCAGGCTCCTACAAGCAACAGTTGGGTACTGTCTGTTCCCATCGAGGGCACCACTACTGGGGGCAAGCCTTCCGGATGGATCTGCACATACTGACTCAGGCAGCGCTGCTGGGTTCAAGACCCCAGTGGCCGCTGAACTGAAGGGAGCCCTATATCCCCCACATCACCGGAAGAAACAAGTCCTCTGGGGACACCTCAAATACAGGATGTGTGCCACAGGAACAGTGGCCAGCTTCATCCTTGCAATTTGAGGTAGCTCTTGGACCCCAGTGAGATCATTCACGCAGAAACCCAAAAATCGGCTAAATCTGATCTCTCAAATTGGTGGATTTCGTCCACTACTTCATGGAGATCATTATATGTGCTCTATTGACCCTAAGTACTCCTTTAAACGTCTGATCATCGTCACCTTGATTGGACTCCCCTTATCCCAGGTATTTGCATCGCTTATTCCAATTCCTTATTGTTGCAATTTTGTGAGCTGAAATATGCCTGTCCTTGAAATGGTGGCTCCATAAGCAATGTGGGGCATACTTTTTCTAGACTTCTTATGAAGCGTACGGCAAGTGAGGTTAACATGCAAGCGTTGTGGATGCATTGCATTGCACTCAGTCTTTAGGAGAGTTCAAATAAGGGGACAATTACAGCCTCCCAAGGTCTTGAAAACTGGGCTGATGAATGGCTGACTTTAAAATGGCTGCGGTATGAAGACACCAAAATCGCATGTTTCTTATATCGAGCATTGTTATCCAAGCCTACATACAGGAACCTTTTTACAGCGCTTGCGTTTCATGAGGAGGGGTTCATTTCACAATCGTTTATTTTACCATATATTTTTTTTTTTATTTTTTTCACTTTTTTGCTGCGGTTATCCTCATTCATGCCCACAAAACTTGCTAAAGCCCTAGTTCCCGACTGTCTGACTTTAATCTGCCATCCGACAGGTGCTCCTGGCATACCTTATTATTATACAGCGATCGAAAAGCGCATCATTACACAATTACCTGTTCCATCACAATGGCGAGCCTTTTCCAAAACCAAAACAGATGCAGGAACTTTGGGACCCAAAGCCGGTCTACACAATGTGTAAATGGAAATGGAAATGGACAGGGACTTATATTGCGCGGCTAAGCCCGGAGGCATCAAGGCGCCTAGAAAAGAGATCAGCAATTGCCAGATAACAAGCATTACAAATATGCCTTGGAGAATAACCATGTTTTCAAGGCCTTCCGAAAGGTCAGGACTGACGGCTGGGTTTTAATCTAAAGTGGCAGGCTATTCCAAAGTTTGGGGGCTACTGCTGAAAACGCCCTTCCACCCCATTTGGTTCTGCGAACACGAGGAACCACCAACAGACTCTTGGTTGAAGATCGGAGAGCTCTCTCCGGAACGTATGGATGTAACAGTTTCCTCAAGCCCTCAGCCCCCTTACCAGTAAGTGCCCCATAGGTCATGCAGAGAGTCTTAAAGACAATTCTAGACTCAATAGGGAGCCAATGTAAAGTTTTCCTGGCCGCCGTGGCGGAGGATAGTCTGGGAGCATCCAGCACAAATTTGGCCGCCGCGTTCTGTACTGTCTGGAGTTGCTGCAAAAGACCTTTGTTGACCCCCGCATAAAGAGCATTACAATCATCAAGTCACGAGGCCACCAATGCAACGACGACCTGCTTACGAGCCAGCGGAGACAAGTAATGCTTGATTTTGCAAAGTATATTAATAATGCCCCAACAGGTAGCAACCGTTCTGTTAACCTGCTGTGCCATGGAGAGGTCAAGGTACATGGGTTCAGGGCGACTGACTCCAGAATCTGGGGATCACGGTTCGATCCCCAGCACCGGCGGCAGCTTAGCCCAGCACCATGTGACTCTGGGCAATAGCTTCTTAATCTTCCTGATGGCCCCCAGCGCCTAGAGACCCTTACGGGTGATTGTGCGCATTACAAATGTGGATTTATTTACTTTATAATTACTCCCAAGTTTTTGGCAGAGTCAGTAGGAGTAGGGCAGATTCCCAGCGAGGGAGGCCACCACTCGGCCGTCCAGATGTTAACATTTCCACCAAAGACCAGAACTTCGGTCTTCTCCCCAATCAGTTTGAGTGAGTTCTTAATCATCCACTCAGCAACCGCTTCCATACAACTTCTAAAGTTATGGATGGGAGCGTGCACCGAACGGGGGAGGGACACCAAGATCTGTGTGTCGTCAGCATAGGAGACTATCTCCATCCCATAGGATCTTACCAACCTGGCAAGTGGGGCCACATAGATATTAAACAGGGTCGGACTTAATGCCAACCCTTGGGGGACCCCACATTGCACAGGAGTGGGAGGGGATAGAAAGTCTCCTAGCTTAACCCTTTGCTCCCTCTGATTCAAAAAAGAAGCCAATAGGCTCAAGGCCACACCATCTACCCCTGTCTCCCTCAAACAAGATGTTAAAACAGAGGGAGACAGGGTATCAAAGGCGGCTGTCAGATCTAAAAGAATCAGCAGGGAGGTATGGCCCTGATCGACTTCAGTGCGTATGTCATCAAGCACAGTCGTCAGGGCCGGCTCCGTGCTGTGAGCCCTCCTGAAACCGTGTTGGGACTGATCTAACTGTCCCGAGTTGTCCAAGAACTCCGCCAGATGCTTATTTAGATGGGACTCCAGCATCTTGGCAGGGGCAGGGAGCAGGGAGATAGGGCGGAAGTTCTTGAGCACATCAGGGTCTAGTGTGGGCTTCTTGAGGAGGGGCTTAACCACAGCACTCTTCCATTGATCGGGAAAGATACCATCCCTCATTGCTCTGTTCATGATGTCTAAGAGCGGGGGCAATAGGGTATCTCTGCAATCCTTCAGAACTTTAAGAGGACAAGGATCTAATGGAGACCCTGACCTCAGCTTGCTTAAAAGCAAGTCAAGATCCTGGAGAGAGAGCGGAGGAAACATAGATAGACTCACAGTGGTGGCGGGGACAACAGCTTCAAGAGGGGAAAAAACACCACCAGAAGAGGGGGGAGGTATTGAGGCCCTTTGAGTGTCAAGGGCCAAGTGAATGTCAGCAATCTTCGTATGAAAAAATCCTGCGATTTTATCACAGAGGACTTGTGAACGTAGGTTCCGGCATCTGCAGTGTACAGAGGGAGTCGACTATCTTAAAAAGATCTCTCGGGGAGGTAAGAGTAGTCGTAAGATGGGCGAAATACTCTTGTTTCACCCTAATAACCTCCGCCTTGTATTCCTTAAGGAGAGCTTTATGTTTCTCCCTCTCTAAGGGATTCCATCTCCTTCGCCAAAGCCTTTCCTGCCTCCTGCAGCCCCGCCTCAGGAGTCTAAGGGGCTCCGAAAACCACGGGGCAGAAGGTCTCTGCCGAGCAGAGTAACGTAAAGTTACAGGGGCCAACACGTCTAGTGGCAGTGTTAACATCCTTGGCTGAGTTAATGGCAGATATCCGGATCAGAGGGGCCAGGGAGGCATTGGTGACCTTCCTAAAGTCTCTTCTAGGTACCAATTTACTAGGGCCTATCCACTTAAGGTTACAAAGGGTATCCTGACGTTCCAAAGGGACAGCCAAATGATCCGACCAGCTCAGTGGAATAGGAGGACCTGTCAATAGCCCGGGATCGTTCGAGAAGACCCCATCCAGGATATGACCCGCCTGATGAGTAGGAAGTTTGACCAACTGCTGGAGACCATAGGCTGATAACGAGTCCAGAAGGCTGGAAGAATCTCTGGAGGTAGTATTATCCAAATGGAAGTTTAGGTCACCCAGGACCGTTAATTGGGCACAACCAAAATAAGGTTCAAAGATGTTAAGCAGGGACTGGCTAAAATCAGTCCTAGGACCAGGGGGCCTATAGATCAATACACCCACAAAAGGGGTGGCCCTGGGATGACCAATTGAAAAGTGAAGGGCTTGAAAGAGGTCAGAAGGACCGGACAATTCCAAGATGCGACAGGAATGGGAAGTCTTATAAAAAATTATATGCGCTGCAAATTCGTAGTGCACCTTACCTGGTCAAGACTATCCACCAGGACTGCACACCTTAAATAGATGTCCAGCTAGTCCCGGGAGCACTAGCCCGCTGACAAAAATGGCGCCGCTGAGTGTCCCGTGTTACCCCCAAAATGGCCGCAAGTATCGAAGACACAAGGGAAAAGGACCCGCCAAAAGCGGTGATCAAACAATTATTGTGCGAGCGTGAGGAAGTCTATTTTAAAAGCAGGGGAAACCAAATTAAATTAAATAAAATACAAAACACGGAGTATTTAAAAAGGGATCAGACTGTCACCCAAAGTTACTAGCAGAAACGCGAGCTATATATGCGCTGCAAATTCGTAGTGCACCTTACCTGGTCAAGACTAGCCACCAGGACTGCACACCTTAAATAGATGTCCAGCGTGTCCCGGTAGCACTAGCCCGCTGACAAAAATGGCGCAGCCGAGTGTCCCGTGTTACCCCCAAAATGGCCGCAAGTATCGAAGACACAAGGGAAAAGGACCCGCCAAAAGCAGTGATCAAACAATTATTGTGCGAGCGTGAGGAAGTATATTTTAAAAGCAGGGGAAACCAAATTAAATAAAATAAAATAAAAAACACGGAGTATTTAAAAAGGGATCAGACTGTCACCCAAAGTTACTAGCAGGAACGCGAGCTATATATGCGCTGAAAATTCGTAGTGCACCTTACCTGGTCAAGACAATGACCAATGTCATCGATTTGGGACTTTCAATCTTAGGAGTGCGGCATTGGGCTCAGGTAGCAGAATTGGCTTCCTTCTGCTCCGGGTCTGCCCCAACCTGCTGCCATCCACTGCCAGTCTATAAAGTAGAGATGAACTATGAGAGGCTTTTGTCGACATTGAACTAGGAGGTCCCAGTCACCACGCCCTAATCTTAGTAGTACCACCTTAGACCTTTCAGGCTCCACTCGTGGATTCACCCCTCTACCAGATCCCCCTACATATCCATTAACCCTCACACAACCATTTGACCTAGTGTTGCGCCTTGATGATGGCTGTGGCCTACTGGAATCATTATCATGCCACGTCATGTTCCACCCAAACTTACAACGTCTTGTGCAACTTTAACTTCATTCTGAACGTCCTGGAGTGCCTATGCCTGCGCCCTCTGACATACGTGTCCCCTACAGAGAACCCTGCGGTCCATGAGTTGGCCTTCATCGGGTCCATGATCTTCTCCCTAAGCCTCATGATTCCGAACTATCTTCCCTGGATGATGACTGGGTTAAACACTATTAGTTCTGAGCATCATCCTCTGCACCCAAGATCTTAATATGAAAACATCTGGATGGCTGATGTGCAGCGTACTATAAACTTCTGTGAATTGTAAAAATTATTTGAATTACTAATCTGTGTGCTTCATGTCCTGGATGGCAAAGCTTCTGGAATGGCCTTTGCTAGGCTTTTTCCTTAGAGACGGGTCAAACCCATGTCCACAAAGAGAAAACAGTCTATCCTCCAAACTGATGCTGTTTGTTCCCATTTAGAACACTTTCTTTGTCTACTTCCTTTGTTCCTATCCCCTCTCCCCTGAATCTCTCCCCTTGCCTGCTCTACCCCCTAGCGCCCTGTCCTTTTGTGCCCTTTGACTAAGCAATCCTTCTCCCTTTGTTGGGGAAAGATCCAATATTTATACTCTGGAGTCTCAGCAAACCCGCTGAGAGGGTCCACAGCGCCAAGGGAGCCACTCACATTTGTGGTATTATATGGCACCCCTTGCCAAAGCACTCCCTCTCCTCTTTTTGGGGAAGGATCCAGTATGTAGGCATTGGAGACTCAGAGACTCCTCTGAGAGAGTCCACTGTGTATAGGGAGCCTCTCGCAACAGAGATGGAGAAATGATACCACTTCCCATGGGATCGCAGCTTACTCGACTTTGGATGCAGCTTTGACTCATCTACCGGTGTGTGTTTCTCGTCACCCTCTCCCTCCTCTTTCCATGCCTTGTCTCTCACCCTCCCCTCCTCTTTCCTTCCTTCATTCTATTTCTACTTCCTCTGCTCCTACCCCACTCCCCTGAACCTCTACCCTTGCCTGCTTTTTCCCTTATGTATAGGTCCTTTTTTGTTTGCCTCGACCTTACATGTAACTATGCTGCCATGTTCTAATAACTCTGTAACCTTTGTAACAATGTAACCTGCAACTATGGTCTGATGCTAATGTGAAGCGCTCTGATACCTTCGGGTCTAGCCAGCGCTATATAAAACCTTTAAAATAAATAAAATTAAAATGGACTCTCATTTCAATTCTCATGACTCGAGGATTGGAATGCTAAGTAGTGGTAGAATGTAAAGGGGATTCTGAGATCGGCATTTGCTTCCAGAGTGTCAGTGCTGATTGAGGAAAAACTTACCTGAATGGTGATCATTCAGCACCAAGGTACCCAGCATGCGGTCATCCTCATCCGCAGTGTTCCGGGTCAGGTCCCAATATGATATTCCAGGTTTTGAAGCTTGAAACTATTGTGTCAGGAGGCAATAATGTATCACTCCCAGGTACTATTTTCCCCATTAGGGTTGGGGGGGGGGGTGCGGTGGGACCTGGGCAAACACAGGGGACCTACAAAGTTTCCTTTTCTGAGGATTTAGGACCCCAGCATGCGAACGCTGTCAGGATCGTCAGTGCACGTGCCTCGTGCATGTTTCTCCTTGTGTGCTTGTGGTCTACACAGAAAGCCAGCACGCATTACGGAAACATCGGCACACTGCGAGCATCTACTGTCTGGTTAAAGTGTGCTGGCCATTCAACATTAGGGCCATATTCATAAGGGCATAGCACCAGCAGAACGCCACTTAATCTGATATTCCAGTGGTTCAGTGCCCTGCTCTGTATTTACATAGAGATGTGTTAAGCCACTTTGCATGGGTTAACACCACTTTGTAATCATCCCCTTTCAGGCAGATATCCATGTGAAAGGTGCATGCAGTAGGTATTGCTGTGGGCATTCCACCTGAACACTTACTGCTTTTTCACGCAACCCCAGATGTACAAGGATCTATAAATCTGAGGCAGTGCCAAATACTAACTCTACTGAATAGCAGGCTTTAGATTGTCACAATGAGGAGAACTATTTCTATTTCTCCTAATTTTTGCTCTTTCCATGTTCTGCATTCTAAAGTGCACATATAAAAGAGCAAATCACCTTTAAAGATTGTTTATGTGAAGTAAGGTGTCCCTTCTTGTGCATACACAATCATTCTTGCAACACAGACACCCTTGCACTATCGTGCAAGAGTGCCTGTATTGCAGGTTTGATTCCCTGAAATATCCCTGCAATGCAGGCACACTTGCACTATAGTGCAAGGGTGTCTTTGATGGTGATAGGCAGCTTTTTGTAGTGCCAGCACAAGGGAAAACACAGGGTGTGTGTATGCTTGTGAATATGGCGCACCCTGCATTTTTTAAATGGTGCACTACAAAGCTGCTAAATTGCTTCCAGTGCCACATTGCACCATATCCTAGTAAATATACCCCTTGGAGTTTGCACTGCCACCCGTTTCCTGGCATCCATCTACAGCACCCATTTTGGGTGTAGTCAGCCCCGTTAACTGTACCTGTGAATTTCTCTGCAAGATGAATTTCTCCACACTGGCTGTCATTTTGGATGGGGTAACTCGTGATTATTTAGCAATGGGGACTTAAGTGGGCTTCTCATTTTTGACAGTAGCAGCTACCATAGCCATTAATTTTGGACATTTATCCACAATGGCAGCCATTTTGTTCAGGCATATTGTTTATCTAGTGCCAACGGTGATTGGCACACCACGTGCTTGTTCCTACTTTTCAGCTTTAATTAGCACACCTTGCATGTGCAATCAAAGGCTTCAACCGATCCTAGGTGAAAGTATTTTTAAACTGTAAAATAGTCAGTTGGAGCATTAACATGCATTCTCACATACTGCAATTTGTGTTGGCACTAGGGAAATGATTATTGCACCACCTCTATTTTTGGCAGTCCCAGGCACACCTCCAGTTTGTTGGTAACAGTGGGCCAAAAATGTTGAATCTTACCTAGAGGCCATTAATGGTGATACCTTTACAACAAAGAAAAAGAAAGACCCGATAATATATAATCTTGGTGCTGAGGGCAGAAGCATACAATTTTTTTTTTTCCTATAGAAACTGTGATGCTTTGGATGAGAACTGGGGAAGTCAGAGATGCTGAAGTTGTGAATGAGTAAGTATCTAGGGTTAATAACTTACACAAAAGATTCAATCCTAAAAAGAATGTTGTGCTAGGATGACATAAGTTCCTTTAACAATTTCAGGCACAAGAAGAACCTATAGATGACTTTGTAGCTGCATTTATTTAGCTACTGCATGAAACTATCACAATCTAAATGATGAAATCATCAGGGATAAATTGATTGAAAAAAACAATAATAGTAAAATTCTGGAAAGGTTGTTAGCTACAGTAGACCGAAGTTTAGAAACAACATTGACAATGCAAGAAGTATAGAACATTTTGAGTACTGCATGAAAGAAATTAGTATGTGTACCACTACCTTCAAAGTCAAGTCTGTCATTAAACAAGCAGAAAAAAGGGTAGATAAAAAAGTTAGCAGATCTTCTGTTGATAAAACACATATAATGACAATCGTGGCAGTGTTAAGGGGCAGAGTGACATCGCTGTCATGTTGTGTTTTAGTTGCGGAAGTAGGTTACATTTAAGCTTGTGTAAGAATTGTCCTGCCATCAGCCAAACATGTTTAAAACGTGGAAAAAAGGTCATTTTTCATATTATACCAATCATACACAGGTTAAAGATGTAATAACCCTGTTGTGAAATCCATTAAGGAAGTTACATCTGAATTGGATTAAAGTGTAATATTAATGTTGTCAGCACCAAGCATGGATGAGGGTAATGACCAAGGGACATCTCTTTGCGATAGTAGAAAAGGGAAACCTGCTTTGTTTGACATTACCATCAACAATGCCAAGGTGGAGGTATTGCAGATTCTGGCTTGCCTCTTACTATGATTGGTGATTCAGAATTTGGTAAATTGGACATTCCCCATCTCCATGAGTCATATAGCAAGATTTTTCCCTATGGCGGAAAAAGGGTGGAAGTGTTAGGGCAATTCGATGCCGGTCTGAGTTTTGAAGACGAAACACCCAGAGATGCTGCATATGTAGCTAAAGGTGGGTCAAACCTATTAGGGTGGAATATGTAAGAGGAGTTGGACATAACTCCCGATCCTAATCATCCCATGCTAGAATTATCCAGACAGCGCCTCCTAGACACATGCAAGGGCAAGGTGGGCAACGTGGTTGAAAAAAATGGGTCAGATTTAACCTTTAAGTCTTTACTGTTTGTCCTTGGAGGTTTAAAGGCTTTAAGCATTGCATAATCTGAAAAGAGCATGCCCAGCTAGGGTACATAAGATACAATGTGTTCCCATCAGTTTGAGACAGTAACTTAAGTTACAGCTAGAAAATCTGTGTAAATTGGGTGTCATAGAACCCATTGAAAGCTTAGAGTGGTTGGCTCCAGTTGTTTTGGCATGTAAGACTGACAAGTCCCTGAATTTATGTGTCGATTTGTATGACCTTAATTCCAATATGTGGATCAACTGTCAGCCACTCCCTAACATCAATGAGTCGTTATATACCTTGGAGGGAGCTGTTGTTTTCACCACACTCGACATGTCAGCAGCATACCATCAAATTGAGCTGTGTGAAGAGTTGAGGCACTTAAATTCATTTGTAACACCAGAGGGAGCTTTCCATTGTAAATGCAAGCCAATTGGGTTAGCTTCCGCTTCCTCAGTTTTCCAAAGATTGATGGGTAATTTGTTTAAGGAGGTACCTGTTGTGTCATGTTTCCAGGAAGATGTGTTGATTTTTGGGATTGCTATTGAAGATGCACCTGCGCCCAGGAACAAGGATCAGCTCAGATCTTTCCTGGGACTGATTGAATACAATGCCACATTGGTGAAGAATTTTGCTTTTAGAACAGCATTTTTATATTAAAAAAAATGTAATGTACGTGTGGAGTGACGAGTGTACCTCAGTGTTTGAATCAATTAAAAGAGACATTGTAGAACCCAAATCCCTCAAGTCTTTCAGCACGCTTGATAAATACATTGTCAGTACCAATGCTAGCAGCCATGGTCTTGGGACAGTCTTGATGCAAAAGAGGGAGAATGACAAGGAGGAAATAATGTGTTTTCATCCAGAACTCTTTGCGGGGCAGAACCGATATATTCCACCAATGAAAAAGATGCTTTTGGTTTATTATGGTGTGTGCAGTATTTTAGAAATTTTATTTTGATGAACCAACTCATTCTTTGCACTGATTATCAGCCTTTAGAAGAATTATTTAATTTTGTCAAAGGTGGAAGGGCAACCCTGTGCATTGCGAAGTGTCAATGCAGCATGCAAGAATATCAATACAGGTTGCAGTTTGTCCCTGGAATCCGGAATTTCACTGCCAACTGTCTTTCCAAATTACTCAAAGAGTAGACAGATGACAATGAGAAATAAGAAAGTGATGATGTAGAATTTGTCTTTGCTGTGAACAGGGTTACGTCTGGGTTATTGTTGGAGGAAGAGTGACAGGCAGCTGCCTGTAGGGATAAGGTGTTGCAGGAAGTATTGAAGTGTGCGACTGATCATTGGATTAGCGCTCAAAACATGTATAGGGAGCTGGTTCCATTTTTGGAGAACTGCTAATAAACATTCTTTTATAAACGGTGTACTGTTGAGATTTGAATGTTTGTTGGTTCCTGTGGAAATTAGATCAAAGGTCCTCGAGTTTGCACACGAGGGGCATGTGAGCATGCATGCAATGAAACACCGCTTCAGAGAGGATTTTTGGTGCCCTGTAATAGACAGAGTAGTTTAGCATTGTCAAAGGGAGTGAAGTGCATGTCATTTGATTGATAAGTCGCAGGTCACCATACCACCTCTTTTGGTGTTTTGGGCAGTTTGCCAAAATATGTCTTACAACTTGTTGGCTACATGTTTAAGTGGGCGGAGATACAATTTAGCAAAGGTTTAAATTCAAAAGTAGCCATTTATTTTTTGCAAAAGGTCATTGTGAGAGAAGGTTTTCCAGAATGATTGGTAGTGGACAACGGTAGCCATTTGGTATCAAATGAAATGTGTGACTTCTTCACGTGGAATCAAACACGTACGAACATTGTTGTATCATCCCAGCAGCAATGGCCTTATTGAAAGAGTTAATCATGTAGTAAAAGAACAACTCCACTTGGCCCTGATCAATGGCCTTATTAGGGAAAAACAGTCAAGGACATGTTGTGGGCCATGAGAACTGCTTCACATTTTAGCAATAGGGTATCTTCTTTTTCCTTGTTGAGGAGCAGAGTTGCCAGTACGCTTTTAAACAATGAGTGGATGAATAGATAGAGCCTCAATGGTGCGAAGATGAAGGGTGTTTTGGATGTGCGAAGATTTGTACAGGAGAAGTACACTTTGAAAGAAGATGGAGGTAAGGAGTGTAAGGTTAAACTGGTGACCTTGTAAGGATACGCATTCCCAGGTATGTTCGCTAAGGTCAGTCTAGGTTTTCATCACCACCTTGGTGAAGCAAGTGAGTGATCAGTTTGTCGTTCTAGAGAATTGCAAAGTTTAGAACAAAAGCAAAGTGGTTTTGGTACTCAAAGCCAAGGCTGAATATCTGTGTGAGAAAATGGATGTTAAGATGACATACTCAAGAATTTTGTCCTGGTTCTACAAGGAACAGATGTTTGACTCAAAAGTTCCGAAATTTAGCAATTTGAACAGGTGTTTGCCTCAAAAGTTCAAAGATTCTGTAATGTGGATGTTTCTTTGAATTATTCTTGCTGATGTTACATCACATTTTCATGAGTGTACGCCACAAAACTTCAAAGATTTGGTAATGTGGATGTTCCTATGAATTATTTTTGCTAATGTAACATTGCATTTTCATTAACCATTTTACCTATGCCATGTTTTGTGTTGCAATTGTTGCAGCTTGTTTCTTATATTTGATAACGTGATGTGATTAATTTAGTTAGAGTAATCTTGTAAATAGTGGTGGATGTTGTATCCTTTAGTTGCAGATATAATTTCTATATTTTGTTTTATAGACGTTTTGGAAGGGAGGGGATGTGTTGGGGTTCTCTTCCCAGTACTCATGTCTCGAGTATTCGGAATGCTATGTTAGTGGTAGAATGCAGTTGGGATTCCGAGATCAGCAGTTACTGCCAGATTCTCGGTGCTGATGGAGGAATAAACTTACCTCAATAATTACCTTGCATATTCCTTTCACTAAGGTGCAAAAGGATTGAGTTATAATGGGAGATGACACTGAAAGGCAGATTTACAAGCCCCTTGCGACATGCTCTACATTATACCTGCGTCAGGTATTTTGTATGCAGGGTGGGTGTTCTGTCGCAAGAAAACGTGATGCAGTGAAATCTACAAGATTTCACTATGTCAAAACTCTGCGCCTGCTTGAAACAGGCGAAAGGAGTGACGCAACATGTTAGGCATAGGGCACCCCAGAGCATTGCTGGAGTCGCGCTGGAGTCGCGCTATCGACACGACTCCAGCAATCTACTGCCCTTATGCCAGAACATGAGACACGCATCTGGCTATCCTTGCGCCACAGTGCATCGCATTGTAAATGCGGCGCATCTGTTGTGGCACACAGGTATTCCTGTGTGTCGCATCTTTACTGGCGCATCCCTGCTGATATGCAGGGATGTACCAGTCCTCGTAAATCTGCCCCAAAATCTTCAACTTTCTTCAGCAGTATAGATAATATGGTCACAAGTATAAATTCCAGCACTTTACATAACTTTCCCCCAGATGCATCAAGCATCCATTTTGCGATTCCGTATTAGCAAAAAATAAGGAATCGCTAATAAGGAATAGCAAAATGGTTTGCAAGAAGAAATCACTTTAAAAATAGCGATTTCTTAAAATTCCTTAATTGCGATTCGCAAATTGCGAGTCGCAATTAAGGAATACCTCCCCATTCATTCCTATGGGCCTGGAGGCCCATAGGAATGAATGGGAAGAATTTTCATTTTGCGAATTGCAATTAGCGAATCGCAAAATGAGAATGCGATTTCAAGGGTGCAGGGATGTCCAAAGGACACCCTGTTGCACCCCTGAAATTGATCTGTGCACATATGTTGTGCACACACATGCCCTTAGGACATGTGTGTGCGCAACATGACACTTTGAAAAATGCACTTTAGTGCATTTTTCCAAGTTTTTGCAAATTACCATGAAGTTGTAATTCATGGTAATTTGCGAGCCCTATTAGCGAAATCGCTATTTTTTTTACTTTAATGCATTGCATTTAAGGAATATCAATTTGAGATTCCTTAAATGCAAGTAATCGCAATTTAACGAATTCTCAATTTGCGATTTTTTCATTTGGGATGATTCATGGCAAATGCAAAAATACCGGTTGCAAAGGGGCAGATTCTGAGAATCTACCCCTTTGCGAGCGGTTTTTAGCTTCATGCATCTGGGCCTTTGTATTTTGGGGGGAAAGGTTTGCAAGATTTACTCTCTTGGTGACTTTTTTTTCACAAGTATATATGTTGCATCAAAAAGCCTTGCAAAATAACAGCAGTAGACTCATTGAAATAGAAGCGCTCAGTGACATTTTTTTTTACAAAGCTTTGTCTCCTACAACCATATCACACACAATTTCGTACTGCAAAAGTTTGAGAAGTTTGCCAAATGGTCTCAGTGTGCAATTTGGGAGTTTCATTGACTTCATCAACATTTCATGAAGACCTATTAAATTCCTAGTTTCTGAAACCAATCCTGAACTGATTTATTGATTAATTATTTGTATGCCCCATGCAAAAAGCTCCAAAATATATTTAAGTTGTGTTGTAAACCAGTTATACAGATCCTGCATTCCTTTTATAAATTGTATTTCCTTCCTTCTTCGGATCCGTCCCTGTGCCTCCCGGTGTCAGCATCCATAATTGACAAATAAAATAACTTTGTTGTGGCAGCCAAGAACTCTGAAGTAGAACAAATTATTTTGTCGGTGTGACTGATTTTTATTAGGCCTGAAAACATGCTG
This sequence comes from Lissotriton helveticus, assembly GCF_964261635.1. NCBI lineage: Eukaryota > Metazoa > Chordata > Amphibia > Caudata > Salamandridae > Lissotriton > Lissotriton helveticus. The sequence goes on from NC_136065.1 coordinate 533,512,881, forward strand.
ATCGGGTCGGATTAAGCCCTAATGGATGTTTGTAATGTACAGAATAACACAGTGTGGCAGATATATAAATATGATGACTTGTATCATGGCTCTTTGAAACCTTTCTTTACTATAAAAATAATTGGCCTCATTAATGAAAAGTGACTTTTGCTGCGAGAAAACAGTGATGCATCACTTTTCATTGCGGCCTCCTTGCAACACAAATGATGCGTCATATTTACAGAATGACGCATCATGTTGCAAGGAGTTACAGATACGTAAGTATAAAAAAGAGATTGCCACAGCCAAGGCAGAACACTTTGCAGCCGTTATCTTAAAAAGCTCCAATAAGTCACGCGACATTTTTAAGATAGTAAGAGAAATGTCCCACCCTAATTGTGCCAGTAGCAACATCAAACCTTCGCAGGAGCTATGTGATGGTTTAGCATCCTTCTTCCGGGAAAAAATCACAAAAATAGTAGAGAGTTTGGAGGACGCTCCCCCTTCCTTAGCACAGCACCAGAGTAGCATGGATAATGGGAAGAATAGAGAAGGAATGGATGGGCACTTACTGCCAAGGGTCATCTTGGACAAATTCGAAATACCCCCAGAAAAAGAGTTTGCTCAAATCGCCCTTAATATACCCTCTGGGTCCCCATTGGATCCTCTACCCCACAAAGTTGTAAAGGACTCGGGGCTGAATTCTTTCCCGTACTCCGTCAGTTATGCGGCCAATCCCTCCGCACAGGCACTGTACCGAGGGAATGGAAACAGGCGGTTATCACACCCCTGCTAAAGAAACCAAATCTTGACCCTAGCTCCCACAAGATTTACCGACCCATCTCGCTCCTGCCGTATCCAATTAAGATCACGGAACGGCTGGTCAGTAGGTCTCTGTCCCTCTTCCTGGAGACAAATAACATCCTAGAAGAGGAGCAATTTGGGTTTAGACCAGCCCATGGGACAGAGTCAGCTCTGTTGACGGTCCTGGACAACCTGCGAATGAGGGCGGACAGGGGAGAATCAGCAATTCTAATTCTGCTGGACCTGTCCGAGGCGTTCGACATGGTGAGCCATGACATCCTACTAACAAGGTTGGAAACCTTTGGAGTAGAAGGTACGGCACTTAATTGGCTGCGCTCGTACCTGACAGACAGATGGCAGGCAGTGGCACGCCCTCCATACCAGTCTGAATTTGCTAAAGTCCCACACGGGGTCCCACAGGGGTCTGCGATTAGTCCCATCCTTTTTAACGCCTACATGCAACCCCTGATGGGTATCATCAAGGCCCATGATATTAGCGTGATCAACTATGCGGATGACACGCAGCTGATGATCTCCCTTAATGGCGCCCATGCAGAATCACTTGAGACCTTCCATACCTGCATGCCGGAAATGTCAACTTGGGTAAAAAGTAACTCGCTACAATTTAATAGCGGTAAAACAGAGATCATGCAATGTAAAGTGGGAAGAATTGCCAGAAGCCTGCCTGTTGACTTCTGGCCTTTAGCCTCAGATGGACCACTGACACCAGTAAAGACGGTGCGGAACTTGGGGGTCAGCTTCAACGAAAACTTAAACCTGGAGACCAATGTCAACAAACAAGTGAGCAGCTGCTTCACCCTAATGCGGGGCCTCCGAAAGTTGCTGCCTCTCCTCCCAGCACAGACCAGAGCAACCGTAGTCAGGAGCACCATCCTTAGCCGCCTGGATTACTGCAACGCTCTGCTACTGGAATCTCCTGCATATCTGATTTCCAGACTCCAGAGTATCCAGGCGGCAGCAGCTAAAATGGCACTCTCTCGAGGACGCTGATCCTCCACTACTCTAGCACTGGCCGAGTTGCACTGGCTGCCCGTGCCCCAGAGGATCCACTTTAAATCTTTATGTACTGTTTTCAAAGCAGTACATGGTCTGGGTGCCAAACCTCTACAAAACAAATTCCAATGGTATGAGCCCACACAGACCCTCCGCTCTTCATCCACTAACTTTTGCAAGTAAGATGAACAGGAAACAAGTGTGGTTCTGAAGTTTATTAGCAGATTAGACCTTAAGATGTCACTGGCAGAAAAGCCCAGCTCCAACTGAACTCTACATTCCTATGTACACTCAGTGGAGTTACCAACATTCCACCAGAATTAAAGAAACAGTAGAAGACATTGAAATAAGAGAATGTAACACATCTTTCCTCTTAAAATAAAAAAAACAAATAAAAAAAACTATATACATACCAATAAAATAAGATAGCATTCTATGTATATATATACAGAGTTACAGCATGTAATCTTTGAGCTTGACAGGTTTCACAATAATACGTCCTGACAATCTTCTGGGCTTAGAAACATCTTTTTTTGGAAGTTCAGATGGCATGGATTGAACCAGGGAAGAACGAACAGAATTTGAAGCAAAATTAGAACCAGATCCCTTCAGAGAACTGTTAGACATCTTTTCCAACCAAAGATCACTTTCCAAATCATTGCACCTAACAACATTGCACAAATTCCATTTTTGTCCGTCATCTAGCAGTACACAATTACCCAATAATTTTAACACCTTTTTGGGACGAGACCATCTAGAAGAACCATCTTTGGACAACCCAAAGCGAGAAGATCTCACCAAATCGCCAACCTGGAAACTACCTACACGTTTCATAATTTTGTCATTATGCCTGTCCACATACTTCTTCTGGTAAGTACTCATTCTACTGTTGAGGTTTTCTTTATAATTACGACCAGCAGAAATCTTAAGCATCCATGCAGGAGTCACTTTATTACCAGCAGAACGCCCTTTTAAAAGATGGAATGGAGACACCATGGTAGCAGAATGTGGAGTATTCCTATAACTCCAAACCAAATTTTTGACAGCAACCTTGCAATCATTGCCACCCGACACAGCTAATTGTATGCAATCCTTCAAAACACGGTTGAACCTTTCTACCATGCCGTTCTCTCTAGGACAATAAACCGCTGTAGTAATATGTTTTATACCACATACATGCAAGTAACTTTGAAACTCTGAAGCAATGAACTGTGGACCATTATCAGTCGTGATGCTCTCAGGAAAACCTTCCCTATGGAAAACCTCCTCACAAAAGTTGACAATACTGGAGGCTTTAACTTCCTTAACAAATGCAACCTCTGGCCATTTGCTATAATAATCCATTAACACAATGGCAAACTTCCCAGTAATACTACCAACGCTGAACGGACCACAAATATCCATAGCTAATTTCTGCCATGGTCTGTCAGGAAATGAAACAGCAGTAATCATAGTTTCTTGAGAAACATGAGATTTATCACTGCATGTACAAGCGGCACAATTCCTTACACACCTTTCAACATCCTTGTCCATACCTGGCCACCAGAAATCACACCTACATCTTCTTTTCATGCCTGACATGCCTGAATGCCCTTCATGCATAAGATCCAGTAACTTATTGCGTAATGAAGACGGTACCACAAGTTTGTCAGCTCTTCTAACCACACCAACCTCAAAGTCATAAGAAAGTTCAGCCCATACTGTTTTATATTCGGACAAGTCAGAATTGCTCCAAGAGAATTTATTGCATGGTGATGTTAAGCGTGTAATTACCTCCTTCAATACCACATCATCTTGAACAGCTTGTTTCCATACTTCCAAACTTATAGCACCATTACAAGCTTCATCCACAGTAGCAACTGACCAGTCTTCATCTTGTTCAACCACAACATCTTCACCTCCAACAGGAAGTCGAGATAGACAATCGGCATTGACATTTTTGATACCAGGTACATATTCCATTGAAAAGTCATATTCTTGTAACTTATAAATCCATTTAGCAATTCTAGGCGTGGCTTTCCCTGCACCCTTAGTGGAAAAAATATCAACAAGGGGTTTATGATCTGTTCTCAACACAAAGTTAGTGCCCCAGACATAGTTCCTGAAATAATTCACACCCCAAAAGCAAGCTAAAGCTTCTTTCTCAATGACAGAGTAAGAAGGTTCAGCACCTTTCAATGTGCGTGAGGCAAAAGCCACCACCCATTCAAATTTGTCTTTTCCTTGCATCAAGACAGCTCCAAGTCTATATGCACTCGCATCCACAACGATGATCGACCTCTTGCTGGGATCATAAGGTTTAAGAGCAACAGCATTTGCAATTTCTTTTTTTTTACATCATCAAACACAGTTTGACACTCTGTGGTCCATAAAAACTTCGCACCTTTTTTCATCAACAATCTCAAACAAAAGACTTTAGAAGCGAAATTTGGCACAAATTTCGAGTAGTACTCGGCAAGACCTAAAAAAGAACGGAGCTGGTCTTTATCAGATGGTGCCGGAGCGTTCTTGATACAGAAAAGGGGGGTGGTGATGAACAGAGTGTCTGAATTAAGCAGACCACTCTTACCCAGTCCAAAGATCAGGGCTTGATCCATCACCGTTATTTATCTCACTGCCCCATCCCAGCTCAGAACCTGGCTATATGCAAATTAGTCTGTCCCTGGCCCAGTGCATCATGGGAACAGGGCAGACCAAACTACCAAGCCAATTCTTCACCAGAAAGGAGACAAGCTACCGGGGACCGGTTTCTGGCATTTCAGCCTCTTCGGCCCGGCTTGCTTGAATCCTGATGGAGCAGTGAGAAAGGGACTCATGTCTGAGTATACCCTGCCACACCTATAGTGGCCAAAAACGATACAGAAAAGGGGGTGGTGATGAACAGAGTGTCTGAATTAAGCAGACCACTCTTACCCAGTCCAAAGATCAGGGCTTGATCCATCACCGTTATTTATCTCACTGCCCCATCCCAGCTCAGAACCTGGCTATATGCAAATTAGTCTGTCCCTGGCCCAGTGCATCATGGGAACAGGGCAGACCAAACTACCAAGCCAATTCTTCACCAGAAAGGAGACAAGCTACCGGGGACCGGTTTCTGGCATTTCAGCCTCTTCGGCCCGGCTTGCTTGAATCCTGATGGAGCAGTGAGAAAGGGACTCATGTCTGAGTATACCCTGCCACACCTATAGTGGCCAAAAACGATACAGAAAAGGGGGTGGTGATGAACAGAGTGTCTGAATTAAGCAGACCACTCTTACCCAGTCCAAAGATCAGGGCTTGATCCATCACCGTTATTTATCTCACTGCCCCATCCCAGCTCAGAACCTGGCTATATGCAAATTAGTCTGTCCCTGGCCCAGTGCATCATGGGAACAGGGCAGACCAAACTACCAAGCCAATTCTTCACCAGAAAGGAGACAAGCTACCGGGGACCGGTTTCTGGCATTTCAGCCTCTTCGGCCCGGCTTGCTTGAATCCTGATGGAGCAGTGAGAAAGGGACTCATGTCTGAGTATACCCTGCCACACCTATAGTGGCCAAAAACGATACAGAAAAGGGGGTGGTGATGGCATCTAATAGATTCTTTTTTGGTTTAACACCATCAGCGGATAAAGTGTGCCCAAGATATTCTATTTCATTTGTCGCAATTTTGCATTTCTCAGCAGCTACAGTCAGACCAGCCTTTTGAAGTTTACCCAATACATCATGTAGAATCATATCATGGTCACTTTTATCTGCACCCCATACAAGTACATCATCTTGAAACACTAACATATTAGGTGTGCCTTCAAGGACTTTGCACATGACTCTTTGGAATACAGCTGAGGCAGAAGATAACCCAAAAGGCATTCTCAAGAACTGAAATGCACCCTCAGGAGTGATGAAAGATGTGAGATGACGGGATTCTGGATGTAACTTTATCTGATGGTATGCATTGGATAAATCAATGGATGAGAAAAATTTTGCGTCTTTAACAGAAGCAACCATTTCGTTAATTTTAGGCAAGGGGTAGCGATCTACCCAAATGTTTTTGTTTAAATCTCTCAAATCAACGCACATGCGCAATTTTCCGTTGGATTTTCGTGCCAAAACTACTGGACTAAGCCAATCAGATGCTTCAATTGGTTCAATAATGTTTTGATGACAAAGGCGATCTAATTCTAATTTGAGTTGAGATCTTAACACTAACGGCACATTTCGTACTTTATGGACAATAGGAACACAATCAGGTTTAAGAACAATTCTATGTTCAAATTTTTTAAGACAACCTAATTTAGGATTAAACAAATCAGGGAACTTTTCATGCAATTCTAACACAGCATTGTCATCTTGAGTTACTAAAACTTCTTCAGAAGTTTTTTTTTGCCAATTAGGGGATAGTAAAACTTGGTCTGGATGATTTGGATCAAGAATCAATCCTAAATTCCATAGTTCCTTCCACCCTAATAATGCTCTCCCTTTTTCCACTACATAGACAGTTCCAAAAGTGCTCCTATCCTTAAAAATGATTTCGGATGTGAAACACCCAATCACTGGTAATCTAATGCATAGATAACCCACAGGAGATCTTTGTGAATGAACTAAGATGGGTTTACCACACATTTCCCACATGGTCTTATCAATAATGGTATATAATGAGCAAGAATCTGCCCAAAGAAATAGCTTGAAGTTATTGATAGTGACTTCACATTTAGGTGGTTGAATCTCTTCAGAGATTTGATTAACCTCATCATCATTCCAAATGGTCATAACTTCAATATCGCTATCACTATTAGAGTAAACAGATTCATCAATGAAATGTACAGAACTTTTCCAAGCATTAGGATTTCCTGATCTGCACATTTTTGAAAAATGACCGGATTTGTTACACTTGAAACAAGTGACATTGGACGCAGGACACCAAGAATTTTCAGTAGTATGCCTGGCATTTCCACATCTGAAACAAAATTGCTTATTGTTAGGAGTTACAGTCTTATTAGAGGACGCTTTGTTATATGATACAGTGCTTTTGTTGACACCTGAAAAATTGCGAGGTCTAATTCTACTATCACGTTTAACATTATATCTACTATCAAAGGTTTTTGGCTTACTGGACACAGTACATATCTCATCAGAATCTTTGTTTTCAGACTTTCGATCAGTGCTATGTGTATTGTTTAACTCTTTGACATAACGTGAATTATTTTCAACTCTCCTGGCAACAGAAATAGTTTTATGAAGAGATGGATCTTTTAAGTCAAGTAATTTCTCTTGGATTTTAATATTGTTAGTTCTATTGATGAACTGATCCCTTATGATTTCCTCATGTAACTCTTTAAACTTGCAAGTAACTGCTAACCTTCTTAAGGCAGTAACATATTGTTCTACAGTTTCACCAACCATTTGTGCTCTTGAAAAGAATTTGTGTCTTTCTACAACAATACTGGTTTTCTTACCAACATTTTCTTCTAGTGCATTAAGTGCATCTAGATATTCATCAGATAAAACTGATTCAAGTTTTGAACAATCAAATACAATTTCTTCCTCACTGAGATCTTCATCTCCGCCCTCACATACCTTTGAATTAACAGAAGATACAATTGGTAATGTTTTCAGTACTTTTCTACCTTCAACACCTAGACTGTGTTTGAGTAAAGCTAATTTTCGTGAGGCAAGAAATACCTCTCCTCCAATTGCCTCCAAATAAGTTTCAAAAGATTCGCGCCAATCCTCCCAATTCATAGGAGGTACACCAGGATCTTGTAAGAATTTGGGTGGAGCTAAAATATTATTAGTCTCCATGTTAAGTAATAACTAATTATAATATGGTATACACTATAACATAACAATAATAATGGTACAATTAAACTGAATATTTTGAAAGAATGGAGAGAAACAAAATAAATTAACAAACAAAAAGTAGTCACCGTTGTCTGCGTCGATTTCAAGGAGGAAAACTGTTTTTTTTTTTTGTTTTTTTTTTTAAATAATACTGAAACTGTTTGTTGTGAAGATTAATAAAGTATATATATATATTTTTTTTTTTATTGAAATGTCCCAGAATGCATTGCCGATTTCTCAGAGTACATTGCGATGAAAATTGAAGAAGAATAGCAGGTGAGTGAGTGTGTCGTGTCGATTCTGCAGCTCTAGACAAAGTTAACGTAACGATACTGACAAAATGTCCGTTTGACAGAAGAAACTTGACGAGTAATTCACTTAAGTCAAGTTGATCGTTGTTTGTCTTTAATTAGGTGAGCGTCGCTTAGTTAATGCAGATCCGATGCAGAAAATCGGAGAAAACGCGTTGCTAAGCAACCGGAATTCAAAATGGCCGCTACACGACGTAGTCTTATTGTATCCGCTTGACGCTGTCCAAAGTATTCCGCCTGACGTGTGGTCTTTGAGAGATGACGTTGATGTAAGAATCAGCTGGAGATGTTTAATACGTGTACACACGCTCGAGCGTTGTTAACAGATGTTTTTAAAAGATGCAAAGCAAAAATGTTGTAGGTTTTCTCAATTACAACATAATCCTTAAAGCGAGGCAATGTCTTGAGAAACGTCGTTTTTCATCAATTATAAACACTTTCAAAGGAACTCAAAATAATAGTCTTAATAAACGCTGTTTTTCGGAATTTACGAGCGTTTTCCAGTGAAAGTCGAAATAACAAGTTAATAATAAAAATTTTAGACACAACTCACTGTATGAGACATTGCTTTTTCTAGAAATCGTTCTGAAGATCTTGCTTTGTTTGTTTGTTGTAGAAATGTTTCTTTGGTTTTCCTTTTCTTTGTAGACAATTTTTTTTTATGAGAATGAAGACATCAAAGGGTCAAGTGGGTTGTTTTCTCCCTCGTCGCCACTTTTGCAAGTAAGATGAACAGGAAACAAGTGTGGTTCTGAAGTTTATTAGCAGATTAGACCTTAAGATGTCACTGGCAGAAAAGCCCAGCTCCAACTGAACTCTACATTCCTATGTACACTCAGTGGAGTTACCAACATTCCACCAGAATTAAAGAAACAGTAGAAGACATTGAAATAAGAGAATGTAACACTAACCTTATCAGTATACCTAGAATCAGGAAAGCAACTCAAGGTGGCAGAGCCTTTAGCATAGCAGCAGCCCACCTCTGGAATAGCCTTCCAATTGCGATCAGGAAAACCAGTGAACTGTTGCCTTTCTGCAAAAAGGTAAAGACCTGGCTCTTCCCTAAAGTTTAACCACCCTAGTAGTTCCCTGTTCATTCCCCATCCTGCCCCTTGCTGATCACTTCTTAGTCGCATTTTTCCAAAGCGCCAGGATGCCCATAGGGTTGGAGTGCGCTCTATAAATGATATAAATAAATAAATAAATACATTTCTGATGTATCTGATGTATCTGTAGGTGCAAAAATGACGCCTTGCTGGAGTGTGTCACAAAAGTGACGCAACTCTAGCAATGGGTCATTACACATGGGCAAGTCCCATGTGAAAAGTGCCTCCTTCAGTCTTACGCCTCTTACGCCTGCCATGAGGCAGGCGTGGGATATTGACGCATTTGCTAGAAGTGCCGCAGTGAAATCTTATAGATTTCACTGCGTCACTTCTATGACCCTTTCTTGCGTTGCAACACCCCCCCTGCATACATTGTACCTGGCACAGGTATAATGTGGTGCAGGCATTTACAAAGTGACATATCTACATAGATGAGTCGCTTTGTAAATATGGTGAAATAAGGCAAAATTTTTACGCTGCTGGTGCATCACAAAAAGTGATGCACCAGCGGTGCAAGAGTGATGCAAGAGCTCATGAATACGCCCCAATGTTCTTAGCATTCCACTGTATGTGATTTTTCTCCTAAGGACTGTACGGAAAATGCCATACAATATAGGTACATTTATTTAAAAAAAAATCATACTGCGAGCATGGCGGAAAGATACGGGTTGGCATGTGTGAGTTTCAGGAAAACTACTCAATAACAAAGCATGTAAAATGCGCAGGTGATCTACACAGATGACACCTTAATACATTTAAGAAGATGCAAATGACGACTGTGTACAGTTACTAACTCTTGTGTTAAATAGATAAGCCAAAAAACACTTGTAAAAATCGGATATGCAATCAATTGCAAGTAAAGCACATCTGTGACGTAATCGAAGTTAGAAGTGGGAAATTCACACACACTTATGACCAATTACAACGTGCTTAATTCACAATGCATCTGACACCTGACCGCTCACTTTTACAGCACAACAGCAAAGGTGTGCCCAGTTTGGTAATCTGCATAAAAAGGCAAATTGTCAGTATTCACTGGGCTGTCCTTACAATGCCAGGATGTGCAAGAGTGTAATTCTGGTACACATATTATAGACCGAGATTAGCAATTAATACTATGGATCTGATTTTGAGACACATCAGAAATACACACTGGTTTTGACTTTCAGATTATGGTAATTGTAAAATACGTTCTCTCTTATAGATACAACAGTAAGGTAGAATGAAGAGAAAATCTTTCATTTCACCTCGAGTGAAAGAGTAGTTTCACAAAAATAAGAGCAAACCCTGTCAATGGTAGAATTGCTGCCATTGTCTTCTACGTATAAGTGCTTAGGAGCATATTCACAGGTCAACTGGACAGATCATTTTATTATAGAATTTTTTACTCCCTACTCCAAACCCACCTCCTCACCCCCAATCTTACTACCGAGTGTACGTAGACAGTGGCACAAAGTCACTGATACCACCTTCAAGGAAAAGTTTAACTCTCCCCTCTTTTCCCCTCAGGAAAATATTGTAACCGCTCTTAATAAATTTGAAAGGGCAACTAAGGAAGCTATAGATAAAATTGCCCCTCTGAAACAGTTCAAACCCAGACCGGCCAACAAACAAGAAATCTGGTTTTCTGACCACTTAAGGACTCTAAAACTAATTGCTAGGAAATCAGAAATGAGGTGGAGAACTTCCCATTTGGCAGACGATAAGATAAAGTATTGGGATGCATTATCTATCTACCATAAAGCTATCCGCATAGCACGCAAAACATATATTGCTTCACAATTCAAAGATGCAGGGAACTCTCCAAGGGTCCTCTATCAAATCTTACAAACATGTGTCAAGCCAGTTGCATGTGAATCCTCTGCGCTGGCTTCTCAACTGCTATGTGATGACATTTCCTGCTTCTTCACCAACAAAATTGATATAATTTACGATAAAATAGTTTGCGCTAATAGGGCAATTACTATAGATATGGCGCTCCCTCAGGTGGACATCCAACTGAAGCAGGTTACTTACTCATTAGATACCTTCCCTCCTGTCTCCCTACAGGTAACTTCCTCATTAATATTACAGATCAAAAGTGGTAGTCCAGATGATACCATTCCAGCTAGGATGATGCCTGCCCTGACAGAACAACTCTGCCCCATGATTGAAAAACTGGTGAATCTCTCACTCAGCTCGGGTAATGTCCCCAGAGAATGGAAACGAGCCCTTGTTAGACCCATTAGGAAAAATACGGCCATCCCATGGACTGAACTAGCCAATCTCAGACCCATATCCTTACTACCATTCTTAGGGAAACTGATTGAGAAACATGTAAACCACCATCTGTCCAGATACATCGAACTTGCTGGCGTCCTGGACTACTCTCAGTCAGGGTTCAGGCCAAAACACAGCACGGAGTCCACCCTTCTGTCTGTCACTGATGATCTACAAATGTACCAGGACAAGGGCCTCTCAGTGATCCTGGTTCTGTTAGATCTGTCGGCAGCGTTCGACACCGTGTCACACACCATCCTGATCGATCGGTTGTCGAACGCTGGCATCAAGAACAAAGCACTTGAATGGTTGAAGAGCTTCTTATCCGATCGCACCCAGAGAGTCACCATGGATGCGTATCATTCAGCGGAAGTAGAGATCTCAAAAGGGGTGCCACAGGGCTCCTGTTTAAGACCAACCCTTTTTAACATCTATGTGGCACCCCTGGCAAGAGTGATGCGCAGTTTTGGTTTCATCCCAGTATCATACGCGGATGATACGCAACTCCTCTTCCCCTTTAAGACTCTCTCCGCTGATGTAAGAAGCTCTTTCTCATCAGGCATGAAGGCAGTGGCAAATTGGATGTCTTCCAACTGCCTTCAGTGCAACGTCAGTAAAACTGAGGTAATGCTGTTTGGAGAAGCCAAAATGCTATGGACTCCAGATTTGTGGCCGCACGACCTGGGAGCAGTTCCAGAACCCAAACAGGTCGTGAAGAATCTAGGGATCCGATTGGATCAAGATCTGTCACTTAAACAACATATTAATTACATTTCAGGTATATGCTTCCACACCATTAGCCTGTTACGTAAATTTTTCCCTCTTTTACCAGACTCTGTTAGGAAAACTCTTGTTCAGGCATTGGTTTTAAGTCGGATTGATTACTGTAATGGCCTGTTGCTCTCTGCCAACGAAAGCGTGTTGGCCAAGCTTCAGGTCATTCAGAACACGGCAGCTCGCCTTGTTCTCAATGTCCCCCCAAGAACTGCATCTAAGCCCCTTCTTGAGCAACTGCATTGGCTCTCAATCCGGCAGAGAACTAAATTTAAAATATGTTGTCTGATTCATAAATGTCTAAATGGACAAGGGCCCGCCTACCTTGAAAATAAATTTGTCCCCTATATCCCAACTCGATCGCTCAGGTCCAGCAGCAATCTTCTTTTAGTGGTCCCCCGTGCCAAAAAAGCCAGACATGGGAGTAAAGCACTGTCGATCACAGGACCTACTTTATGGAACAAACTCCCTCTGTCTCTGAGACAATGTAAAGAACATCTTTCATTCAGAAAACACCTGAAAACCGTACTGTTCAGAAATGAGATCTAGCTTCCATTCATTCACACCCCTGGTTCGACCGGCTCCAAAAGCACAGAGATACTCCACTAGGAGTCGATTCAAGCGCTATACAAACCAGCAAATAAATAAATAAATAAATAAGGGCTTTATCTCCACTTTTTTGGCTTTCAAAGCCAAAGAAGCAGAGATAAAAATATTGCCCTATCAACAACAGGGTGCTAACATGCAAAATCGCATGTTAGCACCGTTTTTCACTAAGCTTCCCTTTGCATCTCTAATGAGATGCAAAGTGGGCATTCCAGAGCAAAATAATAGGAGAAATGTCGCTGAGCGACATTTCTCCTATTATCAAGCTTCACGCTAACCCTGTTAGAGACAAAAAAAAGCAGCGCTAACCACGGTTAATGCTGCTTTTTTACGTCTGCTAATTTTCAGACTTAGCCATGTAATCCATTGGGAGGTGGATTACATGGCTAAATCCACCATGGGCTATCAACAAGGATATCCCTATCCTTCTAGTTTTATTGCTGCATTACCAGCGATAACCTCCCAAAATGCCGCTATCGCTGGATTTTTTATCGCCTAGGTAGTTAATAACGCGATAACCAGGCGATGTTATCCAGCGATAGCGGGCAGTAAAAAAAATTAACGCTAAGTGCCCTTAGCGGTAATTTTCCCTGTTCCTTGTTAATATACCCCTTAGTTATTAATTATTGAGTTTGTCAAAAAAAAAAAACACACAACCAGCGACGGACCTCAGATCCTGCACCTCTTTCCATGTTAAGTCAAGTGAGGTCCTGTGTAATGCAATTCCTGTACCTGCCGTTGATTGGTACCACTGCATCGCAGATAGAAACTGACACTTTGAGTGGAACGGTGCAGCAGGGGGATATATCTCTTTCTAATAAGATTCAAGATGATGTAGTTTTGCAGAAAAAGATGCAATCCTTTCTTTTCTTCCTTGAAACATACATTTACACATGAAAATCGTCCAGCCAACGCATTTCGTTCTGGAAAAAAAGTTTTTCTGAACTTCTTCAGGGCTGCTGGCAACATACAAAGACATATATAAACACAACTATACAATACACCATAACTACCAATGAATGCAAATAAAAAACTGAAAAGAGAGTCACATGCAGCTTAAAAGGACATAAGACTGGCACATACATTGTACATTCAAATGTGCCAAGAACAATTATAAATAATCAAATTCATTATATTGAAGAATAACAGTGATTTGTATATTAATAGTGTAATAAACAATACATGAAAAGTTCATGGCAGTTGAAAAATAGAATTACTCTCATGGAATCAAGCTGGAGAAGTAGATAAGTAAGTGGTAAGAGGTTCCCAAAAAATATCGCTCTGAAGAAGATGACATGTGGAAGTGACAGAAGCTCTGTTAAGTCTATGGTGATGACATTATAAGTCCCACCATCGAAAACATTTAACTTTGATAACGTTTTTCCAATTAGATGTAATGATTCGAAAAGCAATAGCCATAAGCAAGTCCACAAATTTACCCAATTTACAAGCACCAATCTATATAGAAGATGAACTACCCCTAAAAAATGTATAATTTCCAAAAGATATGTACTAGATCATATAACTAAAATAGTTCTACAGCTGCTTTTACAAAAAAAAGTAATGTAAGGGCAATGAAGAAATTAATGTAAGTAAGTGCCTGGTGTATTTGCACAAGTCCAACATGTAGTACTTGCAAATAGATGTAGTGGTTAAAAACAGTCTGTGATAAAAGCAATATAGCGGTTGTGTAGTACTTGCATTGCACGAGGTGTGGTCATTTTTGTCCAAATGGAATTTCAAGTTTGTATAGAAAAAGAGTGTTGTAGTTCTGCTTCCAACAATAGTTCATTTTTGTATTTGAAATGGGTAGGTGTAGAGTAGGGAAGATATTTATATATATAAATGGTTGATTGACCTTGGAATTGATCAAGGTTAGAAGTAGGAGTCTCTGCATGTAAAGGGTAATGTTGTATGATAGAATATTTTAGTGATTCGTATTTGATGGTGAGGCAGCAGAGGAGCCAAATTTGGCCTGGTTTTAGTTAAAGAAAGGAAACGTCTACCTTGAAATGGATGTTTGACTTGAAATATTACTTTTTCGACCCAATTCTTCCAAAAAATAGTACGATTAAAAAATCTTAATAGATTCATTTTGCCATATAGAGGTTCCTAGAAAAACAAGCAAGCAATCTTATAAGAAAAGGAAATAAATGAAATATAGAATGCAAAATAGTAGGTAATGTTAAAGAGCATGGAGGATGGGGAAAATGAGCCAGAGACTGAAAAGGAAAAGGGAAAATTACTGAATCCTCCCACTGACGCTAGACCATTGATGGTGTCTCAGTAGCTGAGTAAATGTGAGATAAAACTTGTTTAATTAAAAAAGGAGGAATAATACTGTTGAAAGTTGGGAACATTCATGCCACCATTAACTTTAGGTTTGATAAAAAAGGATTATGAAATACGTGCTTTCCTGCCACTCCATATAAATTTACAAAGGGAGCTATTAAGAGACTTGAACGTTTTCAAAGGGATTTTAACAGGTAGCATGGATAGATAAAAATTAATGACAGCGATCATCACCATTTTTATTGTGACTAGCCTGCCCGAACAGGATAAATACAGAGGATACCCTTTCTCTGACTTTCAAATAAATTTTTTGTGGGTGTTCATCTAAATTAGTCTGGATGGTTTTTGTAATTGAGGATGAGTATTAGATCCCTGGTCATTAGATATGATTAGAGTTCCTTTTTGTCTGCAAACATCTCTTTCAAGCAACATTTATTTAAAGGTAGGACCTCAGATTTGGAAACATTTAGTTTATAACTTGATATACTGAAATTGGGTTTTAGGAGACCTGTAAAAGCAGGTATGGAAGTTTGTTAGTTTGAGAAATACAAGACTCTGTCATTAGCATAGGCTGTAAATTTCAATTTTGTATTATCGTAAATGAAACCATGAAGGTGAATTGGATAAAGTAATTAGAAAGTGTTCCAAAGATAAACTAAAAAGTAACAGTGATAAGCGGCAACCTTGTCTGGTACCGTGTTGGAGAGGGAAATAAGGTGATTGGGTGACATTACCAAAAACCGAGGTGGTTTGAGAATAATAAAGCCGTCTAATATAATTTAACATTTTGGGACCAAATCCATACCATTTAGGAGCTCTCATCATGTAGTGCCATTGTACACTATCAAAAGCTTTTTCTGCATCTGGAGTGATGGCAGCCATAGGTATAATACATTTAGACACAAGGTGGATGATGTGTAAAAAAGCATACTTACAATAAAGTGCTGAAACGTGTAATTAAGCCAAGAAGGCTAACGTTACACTTTGTCACTTTAGAAATGCAGTGCTGCACCATATCTGCTACAATATGGTGCAGCCCTGCATTTCCCTCTAAGCTGGCGCTAACTTTGTCTGCCTAGTGCCAATGCAGGCACCCTTGCACCATAGTGAAATGGTGCCTGTGTTAAGGGGAAGATTGTTGCTGTGCAAGAAGGTGTCCCTTCCTGCACATGAATAATCGTAAAATTCCATTTTGTAACTTCTATGTGTGCTTCTTAATGTAGCACATATAGAAGTTGCAATACTGCATTTTTTTAAATGATTGTTTATGTGCAGGAAGGGGGACCTTCCTGCACATAAACAATCATAGGCAGTTTGCTTTTTCTATGTGTGCTGCACAAGGCAGCACACATGAAAACAGCAACAGCAAGGAGAAATAAAGCATTTCTCCCCCTTCCACCTGTTTTTTTTTGCAGAGTTTTATATATTTCAAACTAGACCTGAACCGAATCGGGTATCAAAGCGCATTACATGGCACCAGTTACGTTACATGAGGACACACATTCATTTTAGGCACAGGTAGATTAGGCGATTTGCCCAGAATCACAGGAGGTTTTGGCGTTGTTACCGAGATTCAAACCCAGATCCCCAGGTCTGAGTTCGAGCACCCTGGCCGTTAGGCCCTGGTCTTAATTTTGGCACTGCCACCCTTTTAAATAGGGGTCAGCATCAAAATCAATAGGTGATGTGGTCAAACGCCCACCGTAACACCCATTACCCTCCCCTTTCACGCTAAATACAGAGTGAGACAGCGGTAAGCCACATTAATTAGCTTAACGCTACCTTGTAAATACGGGGAGGCCTCTATCACTATCACAACGTCACTAAAAGTGAGGTTGTGGTGGCAGTAATGGCTTGTAAATATGCCCTTAGTTGGCTCTATCTCAAACCAGTCCAGGATGAATTGATTAAGCCGAAGAGCTAATATTTTTGCAAAAAACTTGCAGTTCAGATTTAGGAGGGTAATAGGATTATAATTGAAACAGGATGAAAGGTCTTAGGGGCCCATTGTGATATCGGGTGGATCCCCACCGCAGACCGGGTGATGGCGATCCGCCTGCCAAATGTCCCTGGTTCACCCCGCCATATTAGTATGGCAGGTGGCACTGTGGCAGACGGAAAGATCGTTCTCCGCTTTTCCACCGGTCGGATTGCCAGCCGGGCGGAAAAGGAACTCAATATGGGGGTATCCATATTAGGTTTCCATGGCAGAGACTCCGTCATGGAAAGTCCTGCTGGAAATCTTTGTGGGGGCCATTGCGGGTAGCTGCACTAGGGGTACACATGGTACCCCCCATTATTGCCATGCAAAAGGTGGCAGGCACTGTGCAGTGCCTGTCACATTGTACATGCCAATGCACAACATGGGCATTAACATTGTGGCGGGTGCTGCTTACAGCACCGATCGCCGCAATGTTAATGTTGAAAATGCACCCGCGGTTGGTCCCGTGCTCCGTTGAGGTGGCCATCGTAATAGACCGCTTTGTCTTTCTTGGGAATTAAGCAAAGCATTGCTTCCAAGAAAGTACCACTAGCTTCTTTAAATTAGAAAAAAAAATATTGAAATAGAGAAAGGAGATGAGGAAGTAGAATGCAAGGGAATCACAAGTAAATTTGGTGGTAAAACCATCTGGTCCAGGTGCCTTGTCTTTGGGTAATTTGGCTAAATCAGATTTTATATCTGCAATCAATATATCCTTGTCAAGGGAAAAATAATACTGAGTCTGGAACGAACGAGGAGGGAGAGTGTAAAAAAGAAAACCTTGGGCAGCATCTGAAAGAGAAGATTTTAATGTATACATATTCTGGAAAAAATCTGTGAAACATTGTAAAATGTCCTCATCTTTAAGATAATTAACCCATTTCTCATCTATAATGTTTACAATTTTGGACTTTGAGATTTAACTTTAAGATGATTCACCAAATAACTTCTCAGATGTATTGCGCCCCCCCCATAACATTTTGTGTTAATGTTTAGTAGTAGACCAGATTCCTCCTTGTCAATTTGTGTTAAAAGCCAATTTGGCTTGAACAAGATGCTTAAGGGTGGATTCATGATTAGAAATATAATTTTGATGTTCAAGCTGTTTAATTGCGGAGAGCAAACATTTAGATTCTTTTGAAGATCTTTTCTTTTTAGCTGAGACGTAATCAATAATATAACATCTAGCCATGGCCTTAAAGGCATCCCAAATGATGTGGAAAGGTAATTCCAAAGTAGGGTTGGAGTCGAAATATTCTTTTATGAAAATGTAAAAATGTATTTTCCTCAAAGGTTTGATCCTTTACTAAATAATTTTGAAAGTTATCTTATGGATTTTGAGTGCTGAAATGATACCTCTAGATCTATAAATACAGGAGCATGATCTGAAATTATTATATAGATCCAATTTTAGCATGAATTAATGTGGGAAGTAATTAAGGTGTAATAAAGAGATAATCAATTCTAGATTTTGAACTATCTGTGGGGAAACAGAAGGTAAATTCCAAATTCTCTAGATTAGAAATCCTCACTACTTCTACCTAACCCCTGAATTGAGTGTTTTGGAATGTTTTTTGCATTTAATTAGGATTAAATCTACGAAGAGATTTTCAATCTATGAAGGGATCCATCATTTTATTACAATTCCATCCTACAAAAAGATTTGTGATGGAAAAGAGTGTACAATGTTAGAAATGTGTTCCCAAAAGTGTACGTCTATGCCAGTTGGGCCATATATGTTAAGAAGGTAAATGGGAATATTATTATTAATAGTGCAAGGAAGAAGCCATCTTCTGTCTTCATTCTTCTCCTCTTTTTCAATTGATAATGCAAGCTATTAATGAAATAGGGTAATCATCCCATTTTTATTCTATTTTGCTTGAGAAGAAAATACCTGATCAACCTAGTGCTTCTTTAATGAATTAATGTCCTCGTCTATAAGATGAGTTTCTTGTAATATAAGAACCTTACATTGTAACCTAGATAAATGTGCAAGCACCCTCTGCTTTTAAATAGGATTATGTAAACATTTCACATTCCATGAACCTTAGAAAAAGAGAAAGATCCTATATAATAGAGACATCCCTAATTCAAGAAAAAATACAATACAAAATGAAAAAGATAGGCAAGCAGTGAAACAAAAGCGGATAGCTTTTGTTTGCTTGGTAAAATACAGATGAAAGAAAATAAAAAGAAAAGAGGAAGAAGAAAAGAGAAAAGAAAAGAGAAAAAAACAACTGTTAGAGAAAGAAAAGATGACAAAAAGCCAAAGGGCTTCAACCATATAAGAATTGGGACATATATACAGTGTAATAACAGTAACAGGGAGGAGCGGAGAACCACAAGAAAAAAGATGGACAACAGACAAGAAGCAGCCAGATGTGAACTATGGAAGCTGCAGAGACAATCAATATCAACATATATGGTAAGACAGCAACATGGAGACAAAAATAATGTAGGACCAGAAAATGAACAAAAAAACAAGAATATATAAATAAGTGATGAAGGGCACTTATAGAAAAATGTAGATAGGATAAATACACAAGGTCTGAGATGGAAACACGTGGAAAAGAAAACAACACACATATGGGGAAGGAGTCTGGGTTAGACAAGAGACACCTGTAAAATGGAAAAATGCTATTTTTTATATCTGAAGAATATATAATAGAAAAAATGCAATAAGAATAACCTTATTTAAACAGGGAATGATTTAAATAGGAAGGACACATATCAATAACTATGCAATGCTAAGAGCTTTCAAGTCTTTACAAGCTCCATTTCTTCACCCTTGCATTGGAAAATAAATGTTGATAAGGTGTCTGGAGACTTGAATGAGAAAGTTATGTCCTTATGTGTAACTTTGAAGAAACAAGGATTCACAAGACCATACCTTGCATTCATAGAGCATAACGTTGGATGTAGGTATAGAAATTCCTTTCGGCAAGCAGTCGAAAAGCCACGTCCTGGGAAAAAACACCCACTGTCTAGATCAAAGCATTTGCTTCTTCTGTTTTGCCAATGGTAAGCCCAAGAAAAGCTCTGTATATTCTAGAAAAAGTACTATTATCACTCTTGGATGACCAGATGATGAAGCTGCTGAAGACTTAAGAATAATTCTGTGAACACATTGCAGATTGACTACCATAGTAATGTAGTATTCATTTCCATAACAAAAGGCTTCAGGAGCTTTATTTCTTCCATGAGATCTTCCAAAGTATGCGATAGTGAAGATTTTTTGGGAGATCCAGGGTCTTTCTTGTCTTTTTGGGGCAATGGTGACGTCTTTGCAGGTAGAGGACATATTTCTTGATAGGGTCAAAGTCTCATGACTTGAAGATGAAGATGACTCCATATGCAAACAGTAGAACAAAATCTATGAGGCACAAGGAACGGAGCACATCCTGGTAGAGGACTTAAGTGCTCACAGTAAAAAAATCACTCCAATGAATAAAGCAGATATTAATGGTAATAAGTCGCTCAGTAAAAAGGGGGCAGCGTCTCTGGTGAGTTTTGCAGCTGTCCTCTGGCCCAACAGAGCATCTTATTATTCCTAGAACTGGTGGAGGGTCAATCCATTCCGATCGCTACCAAGGTAATACACCTGATGTGGCACCCGGTCTGGGCGACGGTTTTCTCTTATCATAACGTCATGGCCATCAAAAGAACATCCATAGATAAATCATCAAAAGGGGGTACTCAAAATCTACGTCCCTTCATCTCCAAGTTTCTTAAAGATGTGTCTAAGACACTTCTAGCACCTGTAACCTGATATGTGTCCAACATTCCTGAAACATTCAGAGGTTTTTATGTCTGATAATAATTGAGTATTTCAGTACCACCACTTAGGTAAGAAGTTCCTTCACCCTGATTATACTGCAAGATAGAATCCAAGCCGATCTTGACTACTACCGGAACATAGAGAAGATGCTGCATCTTGCCTGAAGCTGATAAGAGCTACGATCAGGAGGGAGGCAGCTACAGTCGCACATGTTTGCCTTTAATAGGGACCACTTCCTTCACCGGTATTCCGATAATGACAACTTGAGCTGTCGTCAAAGTATGCAGTGCGTCTCTTCTCCCAAAGAAAATTTAGACTGCAAGTTACACTACTAAATGCTCTCCCAGGGTAGCAAATAGAAGAAGGTTTTGTCATGGTAATTATTTTAGGTAGCATTTCAATCATGTTATAATGTTAATGTTATTCTCCTTATTTACAGCATACCTTTTTCCTATGGAAACTTAGAAACCCAAAAGCAATGACTTCCGTTCAACCATGTATTGGATAGGGTTCTGCAGACTACATCAATCTGTTTTTTCACATTCAGTGCTGGTGTACTGAACTAAGTTCACCTGTGTCACCTGTGGGTGGGAAAGCAAACCTTGAAGAACTATGCCATAGCTGTTTGCGATTACCAAATAGCACATTTTTGCGATTCGCTATTTGATAATCACAAACACCAATGCACAAATGAGTACTTTACACTTCTTACAAGCCCCAGTGGGTAGCAAATAGACGTACTTCATTAGTATTTATCCAGTTTGTGACCCAATTCGAATCGCAAAAATCACAGTGAGGGTGGCCTGCTGGGATATGCAGACCACCATGTCTGCAACACTTTTTAACAAAGTATTTTATTTTAAAATGCAGCCTATTTTCCTAAAAGGAAAATGGGATGTGTTTCAAAAAGACAAATTAAAGTTTTTCTGTTCATTTTTCCAAGAGAAGGCATTGGGTCTTGTGGTTAGCTTGAACTGACCATGTTCTTGGTGGCCGAAGGCCAGTCCCTGTGGCCCACCTCCTGGAGGCAGCCAGCCAGCAGCTCTTTTGCCAGGCTGGTTTTGGCCCCTGGGACCCTATCTCCCTGAGGACCGGTGCAATGTTTTATAGGGAGGGGGGACTGTTTCCCCAGCCTAGGCTTCTTTTTCCCCCCAGGGACTCCATCTCCCAGGGCCCAGCACTATATTTAGTGGTGAGGGGGCATGCAGGCATCAACTCCGGGGGGCAACTTTGGCCCCAGGCACTGCTTTCTAGGGGCCTGGCACATTTTGTGGAAGGGGAGCACATGTCCCACTTCCTGGGGTGATTTTAGCCCCAGGGACCCCATTCCCCTGGGCCCAGTGCATTTCTTTAGGGGAAGGGTATTTGGCCCTCCACCCTGAGTTGTTTTTGGCTGAGGAGACCCCATCACCCTTGACCCACTGCTATATTCATGGGGGTGAGGTGAATGCAGTCCCCCTCCCTGGGCCAAATTCGGCCACAGGGTTGCCATCTTCTGGGTCTTGACCATATTCCAGAGGTGGAGGGTGTAAGCAGTCCCCCTCCCTGGGATGATTTCAGCCCCAGTGACCCATCCCGTCGGGCCTGGCCAATATCCAAAGGGGGAGGGGAGCTGTGCAGCCCCCCTCCCTGGGCTGATTTTGACCCCAAGGAGCATATCGCCTGTGGCCAAGCCAACAAAGTGTGAGTACCCTCGTGCCCACCTAGGGCACCCACCATATCCTTGATGGGGCAGTAGGAGCTTCCGCCTGTAGGTAGCAGCACAAAATGGTGCTCCCTGTGGATGGGAGCAATATTCAGATCTACTTCCCTGTCCGAATCACTGTGGACAGTGAAATAGATCTGAAGTCTTCTTTCAGCTGCTACCAACATTTTTAAAGCTCCTACCAGCTGGGAACGGACTTCATGTTTGCACTCCCTTGACGGGAGCTTTGAAATTGCTCCTGCCAAGCGAGAGCAAACACAGGTTTCCCTGCCCATGCCACAGTGGGCAGGGAAACGTCTGTGTCCTGGGTGTGGGCATAGCAGGAGCCAACCTTGGGGGCTGGTGTCCCCAGGGCCATTAATGGCAAGAAGCTTTCCATAAAAAGGTAAATCCACCTCAGCTCCTTCCAGGAATGTGTTGTCCTAATCATTGTGTGTTCCCAAAATGTTGGTTTACCATGTTGATTTCCATTGAAATTTTGTGATTTCATGTAAAACTTGTTCAGTCGTTTTTGAGAAATTTCATTGTAAGAGGTGCCCGGTTAGGCTTGATGGGGTAAAAAGTCCGGTATATCTGGACAGTTGGTGCCACAGGAGTACAGCCTTGCCGGAATTTTTAAAAAGTCAGGTCCTCTGGCTAGTAAGCAGAAGTAGTTAGGGCTACAAATGATCGCACAAATGTAGTAGGTACTTGACGGTTGTGGCACGATGTGCTACCCAGTCTGAGTTTACATAACCTAATAGGGTGTGTATATTAAGCTGCATTATTAATATACAGGCTTCAGTTATTGTTCCAAAATAAAATAGAGCAATACAAGTGTTCCAAGAATGTCTGGGAGAACTGATTCTCTCACACTTAGACTTTGATGTGATATTACTGCAAATAAATACTTAAACCCTGTTGAAGAGGACGAAAAGCGTTGGCCAGGCTTTTTCATTGATGTTTTGAAGAATAATAAAGAGAATTGTTTTGAGACTTCATATTACAGCTCCCATGTTAATCTGGTCTTGGAGAAGAGTATATTGGGATCAATACCATAGAATTATGTGTTCTTCGTGAAAGAAGGAGAAAAAAGAATACCAAGCTCTAAAATACAATTGTTGGACTCCTGAGGCATTCCCTTTTGTGTGTTTTTGGCAGTCCACTGATTAGCCAAGGGCGTTATTTTACTTGCATCAGCCATTTCAGTACCGTCTGACCAGGAATGCAAATGCCTAACTGCACATTGGATTACAATGTTGCGCCTCGCATTACAGGACTCAAGGAATCAGTCCCTGTGTCCATGAATTAAGATATAGCATAAAAGGGGACACCACAACTAGGGGTGGAATTTCACTCCACAGAATTCCGTGGGACTACATAAAAATTCAGCAAGGTTCCGCAGAGTTCTGTCAACCGGTGGAAATATGCACATTGCAATGCTCATGCTGCAATATAGTGGCAGGATCATGTTCCGTGATGGAAAATCAGAGTTAATGGTACCATGCAGGGCACAAGAGCAGGTGGCTGGTCAAACCGGTTTTAGTGTTGCTTGAGTAGCTAATATATTCGAGAAGCAGACCTCTGACTGTGACTACTAGCGTGTTATAAAATCTTGCAGGAAGCCCTCCTAGCAACCAGAAAATGAGCAGAGGGACTCTTAATCTCGCTTGAGAGATCTATTTCAGGAGCCTCTTGGGACCATTGACACAGTCCTCCTGTGAGGTACTACAGTAACCTTCACACTCATGCAACCATAGTACTTTGCAAGCTTCCTTGGAGAAAGCTTGCACAATCCCATGGCACTATGTGGTGAAGCTTTAATGTCAATACTGTAGTAATATCACACTACCTGGGTTGGGTGTATGTGGGGAGTCAGGCACAGGGCCTGGCTAGAGGCCAATCCCACACTTCACAGACCAAAGGCTGAGCCTTTTGAGGGTTTGAATCCCACACACAGTGGCTGCATGCAGCACCTGAGGCCAGGTAGTGTGGCCTCCCCGCATGCAGCACCTGAGGCCAGGTAGTGTGGCCTCCCCGCATGCAGCACCTGAGGCCAGGTAGTGTGGCCTCCCCGTACTACACACTGCCAAATGGTTATTCACCTGTGGTGCATTGAGCGGCCTGTCTGGATGGAGGCAGGCTTTGCAGCTAACCCGATGTTGCACACTTGCAGGATTGTACACAGGACCTGATTGGGGAGGGGTGCCCTTCAGCTGTGCAGTATAGGGTCAATTTCATGGCCTCTAAAGGGTTTCAGAGGTTAATTTCATTAAGGGTATTAGAAAAGTGGCCACATGTGTAGCATGTTTAATTACTTAAAGTCTGCAATCCCTGTAGGACGCTGTGAGAGTGACTGGATGACATTGCCAGTAATGTTAATAATTATGTAATTCAACATGTCATGAGTGATGTAATATAGGAGGTGAAAGGAAGGGCCTGGTGCAAGTTATCATTCGTTCAATAAACTATAGCTGGTAAATGTCAGTACTTTTATTTTTATCAACATTGATTTTTGTCATATTTCAACACCTAACTATAACATTGCTTTACCCTTTTGTTCTTTCTGTACATTTCTAGGGTTTTATTAGTGTAAGCTAGTATCTTATTATCATACTTAACTATGCCATCACATTAGCCTGTTTGTTTCAGTGTCTATACGTATATCCTCCCATAATACCTGTGATGAGTTAGAAGTACACAGCTTTTTGGTTGAAAAGGTTTTTATATTTTTTGATAGTGTCGACATTTTGAACAGAAATGTGCATTTTCATTTTTCAAATTGATACACCAAGGGCAGGAACATAACACCAGCTTTCATGAAACATTTATAATGATTCTCACGACTGGCACTTCAGATCCTAATTAAATGACTTCCAGGGGAGGCAACAGCAAACTCTCCAACCTGTTGAGAACTGTAAGAGCAACAATAATTTTTATCAAAATGCATTAGAAGAGAGGCCCCAGAGACGGATCTGGCAACAAATGCAAGCCTAAAATCAGTCACGAGACAGAGGAGACTGGTGTGTTGCAGATTTACATCCAGAAATATATTTTCTAAATTGATTCAGTGCGATTTTCTTTCTCACATTTGAAATGGGACTCAGTGGGCCAGCATAATGTAAACTTGTATTAAAATAAACATATATGTGTCAGACTCTTCTTGGAAACTTACATTCTGATACTCAAAACCTTAGTAGAATTAAATTAAAGTTTGGTTCATGCAGAAGTGTGACACCTGTGAACTCTTTGCATTTAGGGCCTGAGAAAGAGTGGCTCGTATCTAATTAGATGATTATCACATCTAATAAAGTAGAGCACGAGGTGTACAGAATGTATTGCTTTTATTTATAATAATTATCACTTATTTGGGGCACAATAGGAGGTTTCTGTAGCTTTGTGCACCTAAAATCCTCATGTACCTGTAAAAACCAAACCTTTTCTCTCTGCTAAATTCTAGCAGGTTTGCTATGCCCGTATTGAACGAATAATGCAAACTTCATTTCACCGAGGGCTTAACTACATTGCAGAGACTATTATTCTAGGTGTCCCGAGTGCAGTACGAATATGTGCACCCACTTTTTGTGCCCTCGTGCTACTTTGGAATTACAGAGCGTCGAAGACACTTGAATTGCCCCTTCCTTAATACAGATTGTGCCAGCACACATGTAGCACCGCTGCAGGCTCCAGGGACATTCCTTCATGTGCATGGCACCTTAGACATGTGCAAATGAGGGAATACTTTGCCTATGTGCCAATGCCATATTACATATGTGGGAACTGAGACAAGGGAGCTGTTTTGGATGCACAACTAAGTGCTGCATTGAGGTGGTGCACAGTTGGTGCTCTGCCAAAGGCACCCCTTGAAAGGAGGTGGTGTCCCATGGCCTCACCTAAATAACTCCACTTACTGCATATGTCTGGAAGGGTATTTCTGATCTCCTTTGAAATACAGCCCAGTTGCTTCCTGCACAGTGAAAAACAGACTGGCAGCTTCAAGCAGCCTGTCTGACTTTCACTTTCACTAATAAGCTGCCCTCAGAACTATTTGCGGCTGGTGATATCACGCATTGTTCCAGTCTGCTCAGACCATGACAGTGTGACCTGTAAATAATACAGGCAAGAAAACTATTTGATGTGATAAACAGAGCACCAGTTAGCTATAATGGCTCCACCGGCAGGTGTTTACGCAGGGATAGCAATTATTGAGCCATCTGTAAAACAGGCCCCAAAACAAAAGGCATCCTCACTATCGGTGTGAACTTGTCTGGAACCAAAAGATCCAGTGACCTAAAGCCTCCTTATGAACTCTGTGATTGAAGAATCTCTATGAGCACCATGCGTCATAATCACACTTCAGTAGTATTAAGTCTGTGTTACAAGTAGGGAAGTGAAGGGTTGGTCAAACCACACTTGGTTGTGCAGCTTTTGCTGAGGCAATTTCACACGAATCACTCTGTAGTTTGCCAGATTGGGTAGAATGAAGCCTACATTATTGTTACAGTGACTTCAAAGGGAATTACCTATACATTCTCAAACACCTGTGGGCATATTTACAGGCCCCTTTTGCTAACATAGTGACACTTTTCCTGATGCTCCAGTGGCATAGCACCATTACACATATTTGTAAAATGGTGCTAAGCCACTTAACATGGATTAACACCACCTTGGAAATATGCACCTTACCACTGCAGTTTGCTGCAGCAAAGGGGAGGGAAGTGGGTGTTACTGTGGGAGTTTGACCACAACACCCATTGCTTTTTTTATGCTGCCCCAGACTTATGAGGAAGGGGCAGCACCAAAAGAAAGGCCAGGTAATGACTGGTCTTAGAATGGCTATATGAGGAGAAATAATGTATTTCTCTTCGTTTTTTGCTCATTCCATGGTTGCTGCATTCTGCAACACACATAGAAAGAGCAAATTGCCGTTATTGATTGTTTATGTGCAGGAAGGAACACCTTCCTGCACATAAACAATCAAGGTGTTCTTTCCTGCACATAAACAATCGCCCCTGCAGTAAAGGCCCCCTTGCAACATGGCGCAAGAGTACCTGTACTGGTGCTAAGCAGCTGTTTTAGTGCCAGCGCTAGGGGAAATGAGGTGTGCACCGCAATTTTGTAAATACAGCACATCCCTGCATTTAAAAAATGTCAAAGCACAGCACTGTCAAATTTGTCGAAAACCGCACTCGGACATTTTTTGGTAAATATGCCCACTGCTCTTCCTAGCCTCCTCCCTGTGTAAAAGTTGGGCTTAAACTGTTTTAAGTAGAATACTCTCGTGAAAAACATATGGGTTTCCAGAAACTCTGCAATTAATTTGGTTAGTGGGAATAATTTCCAATATAATAATCACTATCTGGTTAGGCAGAGCATTGTTCTTAGATAATCTCGTCTCAAGATGTTATCAATGGCAGAAGCAGCAGGGAATCGTCAGACAAGTGCATGTTAAGTTCAAGTAGCATCAACAATTCTGTAGTTTAGAAAACAAACCAATAACATGTCGAAACAAGTAGAGAGAAATAGAGCAACATTTAATAGGTAAAAAGACAACAAAACATTTAAAATTTAATGGAGGATTGGAAGATATGATTTTGATAGTTTAAAGGAAAAAGGTGAATAAAAAACATAATGCACCATTGAAAAATAACAGTTTGCAGTAGACCAAGGCTTAAGCTCGATTAAAGGGTAATCACAGTGAACTGAAGCTTAATCACACCATTTGGGTCATCCTGGTGATGTTTTTCCATTCAATTGACAATACAAACTCACTAGGCAACATGTCAGTCACAAGAGCATTATAGCAGACCTTAAAAAGAACAATGGTGATAGTAAAATATCTCTTTATTATAAGTAACAAATATTATTAAAAGAATGGCTCAGAATTCATCAATCGGTAAATAGGACACGTAGTCGCGATTATGAAGCACTACGTCTTCATTATACCCAGAGGTTATATGCATATTAGTGATATTACAACTATAAATATTTTTCTTGTTCACATAATAGCACAATGTACATATAAATATTCATTTAGGTGCGATAAACATCATATTGACTGGAAGCAGTACATAAACATAAACAGATGACGAGCCACACATACGCAAAAGCAAACACACATTAAATGTAATAACTTAATGTGGCACTGGTTCCTCAAGGTGTCAAATGGTTCATCATCGGGAATATGAGTCCTATTTACCTATTGATGAATTCTGAACCATTCTTTTAATGTTTTGAAAATTCATATCTCTGTAACCCTTCATTTAACGTTTCTTGTTGATATATCTATTTAAAGATACAAATTCAAACTGTTTTATAAATAGGTGTCAAATTTGTATTGTGCTATTTTCTTCATATTCACCCGTTTTAATACTTCTTACTGTTTGAAACTAGTTCATTTGATAAAGCCTGACTGCTCTGAACCACATCTACTCAGGAATGAGCTAGGGTTTTGCAAAAGAAACTGATGGGACCTGATAAGGATCTGTGCCTTAATTACAGGTTGACGTTTACACAACCACACCATATGGTAAACCACTTTTCTCATATGTGGCATTTACTGCAGCTGTAACTTACTAGGTGCATTAAATACCATACCCTTCATAATAATAATCAGATCAAACATGCTTGCATGCGGGTGACGAACCCCAGCCGTCACGCTCCGCGGTGCTCGTGTGCTGATGACGGCTGGGGTTCGTCACGGCCCCGCCCTGTTCGTTTGTTTACCGCACAGCGGCGGAAACGGGCCAGCAGCGAAGGGGTTAAAAGGGAAAAACATGAAAGTAGTTACCATAACATTTGGATTTTGATGCAGCAAGCACCAGAATCCACCTACTACTCCCCTAAAACATAGATTCAGCAAAATTTAACAAAAAAGATAAATTCTGAACACCAGAGATTGCACCTACTTCTCTGTCAAGTTCATACTCAGGGTGTTTATGTCCACATCAAATGCTTTCAACTTGAATCGGCAAGAGCAGAGCACCAATGTCACAGTTGATGAGGGAATCAGTCATGCAAGCTCACCCTGTTGGGAAGAACTTTAGAAGTAGTGCAAGGAGGGAGTTTAGGAATGAATGCGCCCGAAGTGAGTGACTGCAGGTTATGTTCTCTCAGCAAGAGTGGCTGTGTGTGGATCCGGAAATGTCATGAGTGAGACTAAAAATGGGGAAACGTTGTTTGGCTGTTTAAAGGAATGAGTTGAAGTGCTTTGATGGGTGTTGATTAGGGCAGAAAGGTTAGTGAATGGTGGCAGGGGTAGAAATCAGGAGAATTTGCTGAAGGGATTGATATTATGAAACTGAGGTTTGAAAATGTGGGGAGTTGCGAAGCATATTAGATCTTATTTCCACTTCTAGGTATGAAATGTCTTGTTTAGCCCTTGTCCTGACACTGTCACTTTGTCAGACCCATAAATCTCAGAGAAGAACATTCTCTAACACACTTTGGTAGTGACCAGGCCCACCGTGACCTTCAATCCAGCCTAGAGTGCTGCAGAGGCTGCGGAAGGATATTCAAACATTGACCGGAGGGCCCAGACTTAAAACCTTCAAGCATACTTGAGAGATCCTGCTTTCCGATGCACCGCTGGTGCTGTTGGGGATTTGGTGGGAGACAGATGCTTCCTCCTACAAGAAACTCCTTATTAACCTGGGCTTTCTTCTGGACAAATGAGAACTAGCACTTAAAAGGGGCTCCTGAAAGTTATTGAAAGTATGAGAATGGCAACATGAAATAAACATTACCTATGCCAAGAAAAGATGATATATAAAGGGAGAGTTTGACCCTAAAAAGTTGGCAAAATATAGAGTGTATGGGTAGGAGAGGACTAAGAGCGTATTACCTTACTGTGGACTGTGCAATGTGCCATTCAATGTAGGACTGCCAAAGCTGTGGTGCTGCCACCTGACAGATTATGACTTCAATCCTTGTCTTGAATGTGGTCCTGCGGTGGTCTAACATTGCTCCAGTCAGTGCAACAGTAGGAAAAGTGTTGGATTGCAGAGGCATAACATTTAATATTCCCACTCCAGTCAGTGTGACAGTAGGGAAAGTGTTGGATTGCAGAGGGGTAAAATGTATTAGTCCCAGTAGGAAAATGTTGGATTGTGGAAGGATACAATGTACTATTCCCACTACACTGCGTACAACTACACACATAAGTTCTCTTCAAAAAAATTACACATTTTAAAAACATTATTAAATAACACATTTTTGAATATGTAAATAAAACAATTATATGTATATTTTTATTTAAAAAAGAACAAAAATCCAAACTATGGGCCCCATGATGAAGGTGCTTGGTCAGACCACCGGCCACCATCGTGTTGGGCAGGAGGCCATCCGACAATGAGTCAGAAGTCCTTCCTGCCTTATTACAATTTGACAACCATGGTGGCGGTCAGAAGGTGCTTTTTTCTAGTGTGGCTTGTGCTGTGGCCTAGGAAATGCTTCAGCACAAGCCGCAGTACAAAAAGGCACTTTGTACACATCCATGCAACATGTGCCATGCGGTGCATGGATGTGTGGGGATTACTACATCTGCCCCCAGACCAATTAGCAGTGGCCCATGGGAGAAAGGGACATCCTAATCCCTAAGGAGGCACCACCTCCATTATAGGCTTAGGATTCCCAACGCCGGCCCAACAGGATCTTGGATCCTGCGGAGGTTGCTGTCCTTCCCCTCAACTGCTGCAATTCAACAATTGGCACTGTAATACAGTGGTCAGAACGATGGCCTGGATGTTGGTGGGATAGCCACTGTCTGCCTGTCAGTGGCTGTCCCACTGACGTCATATTGAGGCCCTATATTCCCAAAATATTAACAGCCAATAAATACAATATTTTCTCAAATTAAAAAGCACAACACAATCAACATATAACATAATAAAAACATTTAAATATTTGTAAATATCTTACTTAAGTAACTTCTTACCCTACACCTAAAAAAAAGTAAACAACACACACTGATTTTTTTTTTCATTATAATAATTACATATATAATAACATTATCAATTAAAATATTAATATTAATTACCTAATAGTAAATGAATTCAACTTTATTACTTTCTCACCTTTTATCCTTTCAAAACCAACAACCTGCCCCTAACATATATATTTAAAAAATATAATTTACATAACTTACATATTAGTGTATCAATTAAACAATTCATGATAATTAAATAATAACATTAATTATATTTAATTTACTTCCCACCCTTTACCCCTAGAAATACAACTCACATCTATCACAAACAGTATTTTAATTACACACTCTACATATGTTATTATCAAGTAAATACATATTATACATTAACATTAATTAAATATTATAATTAATTTCCAGAATACCTTTGACCCACACAAAACACCAAACTACATAAAATAAAAACATTCAATGAAATAAATAATTATAGTAATGAATAATTTTAATTCATTATAATTAATGTACTTCCCACCCCATACCCCTACAATACCCACAACTTAAATTTAAATGAAAAAATAAACTATGCAATTAATATAAGTTATTATCAATTAGATCATTATTGTTATTTAAAAATTAATTATTAATGAATTTATATGAATGTACTTCGCACCCCGTACTCCTAAAAACACAACAATCCCTAACATACTAAAAATGACAAAAAACTATTAAATTAAATTTAAAAAACTGCTACGATTTTACAAACTATATTAAAAATGTTTACAATATTTATACAAACAATTTATAATACATACAATAAAAATATATAATAAAATGTT
Source organism: Lissotriton helveticus (assembly GCF_964261635.1). NCBI lineage: Eukaryota > Metazoa > Chordata > Amphibia > Caudata > Salamandridae > Lissotriton > Lissotriton helveticus. The sequence continues at coordinate 533,545,050 of NC_136065.1, forward strand.
CTCAAATAAATAAAAATCAGTATTATTAGCAACAACATTTTTATCATCAATATTAACAACATAGATTGTTTTATAATTGATATAAACGGTTTCTATATTTTTAACATTGATATTAATTACCTTAAACTCAATATGCTTGTCAACAATACTCTTGCTGATGATATTTCTGTATGACAATATTTACAACTGGGTATTTCTGTAGGTCTATAATAAATGTTTTATATTTTGTCTAAAAACCCACCAACTTTACACACTCTGTGCTTCCTCGCAAGCACAGCAAAGCCACTAGATCCAGACTTGAGGCCAGCTGTCACACTGAGGAACACAGGAACAAAGGATAATGATTCTCCACTGCAAACAACTGGAGCACAGGTGGAGAATGAGCCAAGACAACAATGAAAAAAACACCGAAATATTCGCTCTCAGGTTCTACCACCAGGTGATCGGTACCACCAAACACTCTACACTTAGATTGCATTGATGCCAGCACCAAGAGCAGCCAAAGAGATTTTCACAATCACAAAAAGTTTCACCTCACTAGCGATCGCTGCTAACAACATCACCCCAAACAGCACCTCTGCAACCAGCTCTTCTTCTACAGCAAGATAACCCTTTAACCCTCAACAGAACCCAACAAACCTTACAGTAAGAATACCTGTTATGTCTGAGGAAACAACTACATCCACTTGGACAGACATCATCATGGAAGAAACTGCCACTCCCATGCAGTCCATCCAATCCAGGGCACTATCGGACCTATGTCTCCACCACTCCTCCACCAGAGGAAATCTACCCATCTGCACGGCACTCACCTCAAAACTGAATGCTTCCATCAATTTTGCCACATTCACTGAATGTGTTCTCTACTGGAGAAGGACAACTATTCTGAAACACATGTCTAGAGATACACAGCACTGGCTGTACAAACAAGGGTGAACAACTAAAGCCTGACACTGAATTAAGTATTATCAAGCGCTGCATTTACTATGATGCATCGGGAAAACTGAGTGCTGGGATGTGAGGCAGTGTGCACCCACCCTCCTCCAACGCCTCAGCATGACAGAGACTGGCTTCAGACCCACACACAGCAAAGAACAAATCCTCATTGCCACCACAGATGACATCCATACAATTCATGTACAGAGGAAACAGGGCTGCTGTTATCCTTCTGGATCTCTCTTTTCCTTTTGACATGGCATCTCACCCCATCATCATGTGACACCTGCACGAGATTGGTATCCAATGACTTTCCCTCCACTGAGTCTCCTCCTTCTTCACTGGATGAACCCAGTCAGTTTGCCGGCCCATCTACCCCTTGGATGCCCAAGACTTTATTTGTGTTGTACCACAAGGTTTCCTATTGAGTATAACCCTCTTTAACATATACATGTTCCCTCTTGCTAGTATCCTCGGCTCTCATGACATCTACTCTCCTATGCAGCAGACACCTAGCTCATACTCTTTCTCTCAGACAAGTCCCTCAACACCAGGAAGAAGCTCCTCACCTGTATTACCAAAGATGCCATTTGGATGAAGACCAACTTCATAAAACTCAACACCAACAGGAATGAAGTTGTGATTGTTGGAAAGAAGCCATTGTTATTGGACTCCACCTAGTAGGCAGAGTAAGTAAAATGACTCGTCCCCATCTCCATCTCTTATGCAATAATCTAAACATGATGATCAACAGAAAGCTTAACATTGCCATCGGAAACAGCACCTTGACAGCCTCATGCTTCCAAACCCTGAAGATGCCGAGGAAAATCTGCAAATGGCTCCCAACCAGCACATGCATAACCATCATAATGTCCACATCACTAGCAAGTTAGATTACTGGACCATCCTCCATCCCAGGATCAGCAAACAACTCCCAAGATTACTATAAGCCATCCAGAGCTCAGCTGTGAGAATCACACTTAACCTCCTATACTGCACACACATTGCACAACATCTGAAGGAACCCCACTGGCTCCCAAAACACCTCCTGCACAGATCAAACTCCTCACACACAGTTTTAAAGTACTACACAACACTAGCTTGGCCTACTCCAATCTACTGGCACTACATATCAGAGCCTTCTCTTCAATTGCCTAATTCCGAATGAAGCTGAAAAGCTAGCTTATTGTATAGCCCCTCCAGCGCTCGCTGGTGAGGCTAGACTCACACCTGCAAGGTTCTACTATAACCTGGGTGATAGTGTGATCTACAAATAAGTGTAACATAATAGGGCTGTTTGGTCATTGTTGTGAACCCACCCTATTTAGGGCTGGACAACCATCATTACATTTCCTTCTGTCCTCTAGTGGACCCGCATATTGTATTCCAAGGTCGAAATACCTCCCTATGTCAATTACTTATAGAGGGCAAACTAAGGGCCTGAATTAGATCTCTGCGGGTGGGTTATTCTATTAGAATAGTGACGGATAGCCAGTCTGCCGAAATATATATCCCATAGGATATGATGGGATTCATATTTTGGCAGACAGGAAATCCATCGCCATTGTGATGGAGTAATTTGTCCGCTGGGATCTATATCAGTCCCTAAATTCCCTTACCAGCAACATTTCCCAGATCGCATGTAAACACCCAAAGCTTGTTCAACCTTTTGAGGAACATAACGTTTTGTGATGAAGTTAAAAGGAAACCATGATCTTGTTCAAACTTGTCTGAATCTGACTTAAATACTATGGAACCTTGTTTCAAAAATTGCCTTTGTATGGTACTATAAAAATCATACATGCTAATATTAATTTATTGGCCATGTATCTTGCCTTTAATTATATGTAATTGACATGTTTTCAAGCATGAAGCTTAATACATTTTTAGCGAACTGTCTTTTTGAGTATTTATACACCCACTACACCCCTTTTTTGACATCACATAGGACCACTACTGACAATGTGCTATGATTTAAATATAAAAGACAGTGTGTGTGTTATCTATGGGTAAATATTGACGTGGTTCATGGACATTATCACACAACATCCAGGCAGTAATTGTTGCATGTTCAATGTAGTTTACTCCTAATTATAGATACAAATCTAAGGGGGCCTTCTTGCAAGTGTCTGTCAGCTATTGAGAGATACAATTATTAACAAAAGAGGGAGAGAGAGAATTATCTTGAATGGATTTGTTCTCCCTGGGTTAGTTTTATAAACAAAAGGAATCCATTGGGAAATAGGAAGGAGGTGTCCCTACGATGGCTGGGAACACACTTGTTGTTTTTGGGTACCCCTCACACACCAACAGGCCCCTTGGTGTCATGCTTCATCATTGGTGTCCTCGCTCCCTCTACAGGATGCGGCGTGCTGCGACCTACGGTTGCGTGGGAGCACTTATATTGGCTATGTGTGGTGTTGGTGAGGGAATTTATAAGTGAGTGCTGTGGTGGGGTTTGATAGTGAGTGAAGTTTAAAAAGTGCCTGGCTCTGGGGTAAAAAAAATGTTTTAATTGGCCTAATTGGCCCCCGGGCTGGTACTAATAAAAGGGGTGAGAGCGGAGGTTTTGGCGTGACCTATGCGCGCCTCCTGCTATGTGTGTGTCAACATGTTTCGGTGAAAAAACACCTTCTTCAGGACTGGGGTACACAAATCCCCATCTTACTCACGTTTCTCTACTTCTTCAGAGTTTTTATATACTAAAAAGTGAGATTTACAAGTGCAGGCAATACAATGTACCTACTGAATGACCGCTATTTTGCTGACCTGTAAGGAGAAGGACAACATTTTTTTCTGGTGGTCCGTTCCTTAAAAAACCATAGGCATATTTACCCGTGGACATAGTCATAAAAAGGTGCGGTTTGAAAATCAAGACACGTTAGTGTCATTCTACACATGTGGGACGTGCCTGTAGTGAAAAAATATATACATTTAAAGAGGGGACACATACTAGACGGACACACATGTAACATAAAACACACACTCTAATTTTTAGGCATATCCTGGGTTATAGTCAGCCCATGTGATACTTGGCGAGTCATAAACTTATTGGGAAAATAAGTAGATTCTGTGAAGCTCACAGTGGGCATAACATACTGTTTTGTTAGGAGTTTACTACTCCATGAGACCGTATTAAACGTAGGGGTTACTCGTGCTTCCTTGCTGCATGTGGGGAAGAAACATAAATGCTGCTTAACCGGTACTCACATATTTGCAGGGGTGGTAAGATGGTTTCCTTTTTGGGTTTGTTTTACTCACGAGTCTATGAGGAGATTCCCTCTTCGCTGCCCCTTACTTCGGCTCCGTTGATTGTGCCGTGGTGGTTCCAAAGGGCTCTTTTATACTCTCGGTGACTCACCCCTAATTGAATTATTAGCACATTAGGAGAACTGGGTATGACCGTATTTGGTTCGCCGGTAATTGAATCCTTGTATCAGCTCCTAGTCTCGATCGCACATGCGCGATTGTGTGTGTAGCGAGAGAGGCGCATGCGCAGTGGGCTACGAGACTCTAATGTTCATCGCGCATGCCCGGACTTGCTTGCACTAGAACTGGTCTCTCCCCACCATGAATAGGGTTCGTGCCTGCAGTGCCATTGATATAATTTTCTGAAATTATTTTCTGAAAAGGGGATTTCATAAAAAACTAGGGTAGCTCGATTACGCTTAGGGTGCGATCTACTTCATCAATAGATAAGGAGTTTTTGTAAGAAAAATGGATTTAACTAATACTTTAGTATATTACTACATACTTTTGGTTCTGATGACCACTTTTTCTTATTTTCTATATGGAGTGTACTGGGCTCAAGATGATTGAGATTTATGGGAAAAATTGTTCGGAAGTAGAATTTGAACTCAGAAAAAGGGGAAGTGTTATTAATTGGCTTTGAAAATAGGCTGATATACGAGAAAGTGTTCCGTCCCTGTGGGTCGTCTAAGGCCTTAGTTGGCCCCAGGGGATGGCATCATTCAGCCCAGATATGTGAGTACCTAGGCGGAAAACCCAGCGCTGTTCTTCCTCAAAAAGTCCTTGATCCGTCGGTAATTGCTCAATTACCGTCCAGTTTATGTCGGTTGTTGCTGTTGCGGTGGTCTCTTTTTTTGAATTTGACGAGACGATTTATTTACAGAGCCATGGCACAAGCCTGGGGAGCACTTTCGCGCCGAGCCTAGCCGGACTGTATGTACACCACATGGAAACAAACAAAATTCTCAATCATGACAATCCCTACAGACAACATATACTAACGTGGAAAAGATACATTGACGATATCTTTGTGATCTGGCAGGTAAACCACGAGACGGTCATTCAATTTATGGAATGGCTCAATAACCAAGATCGCTTCCTCAAATTCACACACTCAGTTTCGAATGAGACACTTGTTTTTCTGGATCTCAACATATACCACCGAAATGGGAAACTAGAAACAACTACACATTTCAAGCCAACAGCAAGGAACTGTCTACTCATATACGACAGTTTCCATCCTCGCCATCTGAGGATGAACCTCCCATACGGACAGTTCCTCCGACTTAGGAGAAACTGCACCCAAGTGGACAACTATAAATCACAAGCCCAGGATCTCAAAGTGAAACTACAAGCAAGACACTATCCAGACAAGATAATTAACGCAGCCATGAAAAGGGCAAGGAACAATAATAGAGATGCCCTTCTGGATGACAGAAGTGAACCAGTCACTGAACAAACAAGACCAATATGCGTTCCAATGAAGTATCAAAAATAGTGAATAAACATTGGCGCATTTTGACGTGTGGATCACTGGAGATTGAGAAACCAATGTTTTCCCATAGACGTGGGAAGAACCTTAAAGACATACTATCTCAATCATCTTTAGCCCAGTACACTCCATATAGAAAATAAGAAAAATTGGTCATCAGAACGAAAAGTATGAAGTAATATACTAAAGTATTAGCTAACAAAAACTCCTTATCTATTGATGAAGTACATCGCACCCTAAGCGTAATCGAGCTACCCTCGTTTTTTATGAAATCCCCTTTTCTGAAAACAATTTCAGAAAATGATATCAATGGCACTGCAGGCACGAACCCTATTCATGGTGGGGAGAGACCAGTTCTAGTGCAAGCAAGTCCGGGCATGCGCGATGAACATTAGAGTCTCGTAGCCCACTGCGCATGCGCCTCTCTCGCTACACACACAAGCGCGCATGCGCGATCGAGAATAGGAGCTGATAGAAGGATTCAATTACCGGCTAACCAAATACGGTCATACCCGGTTCTCCTAATGTGCTAATAATTCAATTAGGGGTGAGTCACCAAGAGTATAAAAGAGCCCTTTGGAACCACCACGGCACAATCAACGGAGCCGGCGTAAGGGGCAGCGAAGAGGGATTCTCCTCATAGACTCGTGAGTAAAACAAACCCAAAAAGGAAACCATCTTACCACCCCTGCAAATATGTGAGTACCGGTTATGCAGCATTTGTGTTTCTTCCCCACAGGCAGCAAGGAAGCACGAGTAACCCCTACATTTAATACGGTCTCATGGAGTAGTAAACTCCTAACAAAACAGTATGTTATGCCCACTGTGAGCTTCACAGAATCTTCTTATTTTCACAATAAGTTTATGACTCACCAAGTATCACATGGGCTGAATACAACCTAGGATATGCCTAAAAATTAGAGTGTGTGTTTTATGTTACATGTGTGTCTGTCTAGTATGTGTCCCCTCTTTAAATGTATGTATTTTTTCACTACAGGCACGTCCCACATGTGTAGAATGACACTAACGTGTCTTGATTTTTGAACCGCACCTTTTTATGACTATGTCCACGGGTAAATATGCCTATGGTTTTTTAAGGAATGGACCACCAGAAAAAATGTTTGTCCTTCTCCTTACAGGTCAGCAAAATAGCGGTCATTCAGTAGGTACATTGTATTGCCTGCACTCGTAAATCTCACTTTTTAGTATATAAAAACTCTGAAGAAGTAGAGAAACGTGAGTAAGGTGGGGATTTGTGTACCCCAGTCCTGAAGAAGGTGTTTTTTTCACCAAAACATGTTGACACACACATAGGAGGAGGCGCGCATAGGTCACGCCAAAACCTCCGCTCTCACCCCTTTTATTAGTACCAGCCCGGGGGCCAATTAAAAAATGTTTTGTTACCCCACGAGCTAGGCACTTTTTAAACTTCACTCACTATCAAACCCCACCACAGCACTCACTTATAAATTCCCTCACCAACACCACACATAGCCAATATAAGTGCTCCCATGCAACCGTAGGTCGCAGCACGCCGCATCCCGTAGAGGGGTGCGAGGACCCCAATGATGAAGCATGACAACAAGGGGCCTGTTGGTGTGTGAGGGGTACCCAAAAACAACAAGTGTGTTCCCAACCATCGTAGGGACACCTCCTTCCCATTTCCCAATGGATTCCTTTTGTTTATAAAGCTATTGAGAGATAGTCATCAGTTGTGGCATGTTGTTCATAAATCACTTTCAAACTGTCTCAAGAAGAAGGAAGGAGAATGAGCCCCCACTGGTTTCACCACATATATGATACACATACTAACCAAAGCCTATTACAAGTCAGGAATGTACTATGAGGAATACTGGTGCTAACAATAATTTTGTAAGTACAAACAAGTTGCTTCACACAATATAATATAATGCATACTTCAATCCATCATATTTCATTTGTTGAAGATTCTTCAGAAAAAGTATTGATATTTTCAGGCCACAAATAGCCATGTGATTAATGTGTCCATATATGCTTAATTGATTGTAAATAGAGTATTCAGTTTTTGAAAATAGCTACTTGAAACACACATTCAGCATATCAGAGCTACAACAGAATACTTTTGCTGTTCCATAAAGATACCCAGTTTTCAGAGTTGTTTGGAAAAAAAGTCAATTTCATAATTTGTCTCTTATCTTTCTTTGGGCCTCATTTCGATTTTGGCTGGACTGGTCATGCCGCCACATTTTTTGTCGTCTTCCCACCTCCCGCCTTGGTGGTCCGCCTGCTCAAATTAGATATTGGCCTGTCAATGAAGGGAAGACCGCCGCAGTCTCGCTGTCTCTGGCAGGAATTCTCAACCATATCGACTGCGGTAGAGGCAGAATCAGCTGTCAGCACAACTCCATTCCAATGTACCGCCATCTCAGATTCTCCATCCTACCATACAGATTATGATGTGTCTTTCCGTCAAGGCAACTGTGGTGGGGAAACCTCCAAGCTTGAGTTGGCTAAATGGAGAAAAACATGTGTAAACCCACCTTGTTTGGGTTCCCACCACTGATTCAATCTTGAACGACATTGTCCATGTCCTTCCTGTGCTGCAGCTATTTGACCATGATGCTCAGCCACCCCATTGTTGCCGGGATCTGAGGTAGGCTTTTATGGTGGGGGAGGATGTACATTCAATAGTGTGTATATGTTGTTGATGTGCAATACAATGCTATCTGTTAAAATATAGTCAATAGACATAACCTACATATACGTATTGACAGATATACAACATGTATGTGTATAATAAGTCATACTTACCTGTCTTCACACCACCATGGCCTCACCCCATCACTCCTCCACCACAAGGACTATGCCAGCACAGCGAAAACATGTAAATCAGCTCTATGCAATCCTACCAACCTGAAGGCAGAGTAGGCCCATTAGACAGCAGAGAAAACTACCACTGCGGCAGTAGTCTGTCTATAGCCGCAACATCTAAATATGGTGGGCGGACTGCTGTCAGTTCGACAGAATACTTGGGACTGCTGCCACGGCTGGACAGTGGTAATACATCAAGATCTAAATCAGGTCCTTGGACTTTCAATGAGCCAACAGATTAACAATCTGATAAAGACATTTCAAAAGTGATGTGAGTAAAGGGCTTATTTAGTTCTATGAAATTATTTTTTGTTAGAGATCTGTACATCAGGATTGAAATATTATGGAAGATACAGCCCATGATTGAGGGCTGTCTGGAAAATCTGAAATAACAACAGAAATCAGTAAGGTAATTAGCCCAGCAGGATTTATTTTAACCTGTAAAGTAGCACCAACATTTTTATGGTGATGATGTGCATGGCTTTCCAAGATGGTGAGATAATTTTTCTGCAAGGGTGGAAATTAATATTTAAACTTCACGTTAGGCAGAGAAAAACTGCCCACAAGACACATTGTTAACCTATGTTTGGTACATGAGGACACAGACCTAAGGTAAGTATACCTTTCCAATATTTATCTCATTAAATGATTAAAGCTTCATAATTACTTGCAGTATAAATCCCGCTCATCACTAAGAATAACACAGATTTAATTTAAATTCCACATTCCATCAAATCTTTCCGTCTATGTCTATTGCTGGATAAACATCATAATTTGAAACAATTCTACTTGTGCATATGTTAACATCCTACTTTTCTAAAGGTAAAGAGAGGTTAATTTCTTTGTTTGACCCTATTAGGTTAAACGTCGACAAAATTAAGGCTACTCTGATTCAAGTATTCACTCTTGTTTTTTGCTACCTGCCCATTTCTGTATTAAGATACTGACATTATTTCACAGAAAGTTGAAAAGATGGATCAAAGGAACATTGTAGATTAAAATGCTCTGCTGCAAACAATTGAACATTGTTTATCTTATTCAGTTGTTTAAGAACCGTATCAAGGTCAAGGAAACATTCGCAGAGCTGCTTTTAAGTGAACCAATCTGACCTTAATGTTTCTGATTCAACTGAAGAATATTACGGAATCACCATTTACAGTTAGTTGTGCAACTGCTTCAGTCCGAAAAGCACTACATAAAGTATGATGCTATATTATATATGTGTGAGGATTTAGTTAACAATATAGAATACACATAACATGACTACTTTTAAAAAAAGTATAGATGGAGAAGAGAAGAGGCAAGTGAAAAACAAGATATCCAATATTAAATTTGCTGCTTATATTTCAACTGAAGGAAGACTCCAAAGGGAGTTAAAATGTACCCGAGTGTCAAGTCTTAATACATTTAAGATGAAATGAATTGGGTACAATTATTTTTTATCTCCTAAATTCTTAACAGTTTCAATTAAAACAAGAAACAGATGCACAATGACACCCAGAGGACGCCGCTTCAAGGACTAGACTCTGTTGCTGATGGGGGCAGACTACAACCTCAGAGTGCCCAGAGACAAAAGTATGAGGCAGGGAGCATTGCAGCGCCAGTCAAGCGACATGTACCGTGGCAGGGTTCTTTGAGCGACAGGCCTGGTTACTCCCAAGACTCTAGTCCTCGGACCTCGTCATATTACAACTGCACACATTGACACCCTTTCGTTTTGGTTCTGAAAGGTTTCCCCCCTCTATGACATGATACACCATGACCAGCTATTAAATATAGTGGTGCACCAGATAAATGGCAAACTGGCGACCCGGGGAAACTCTAAAGTCAGATTTATTTTTCCCGGAGTGTTTCATGTGTAGGCAGCACCCCCAAACTGGACAACAATGATTTCATCGCCTTTAACTTTGAGGATAGAGTGTTGACTAAAGACATTCTGACAAGGGGTAGTGTTGCTGTTGTCACTCCTTCGGCAATTGAAGCCCTCAGGCAGGGCTTCTTCTATAGATCAACTGGAAGAATGACATTGATGTCCATTAATCCCCCTCATCCCTTAACTGTGTCAAACAGTGTCATGCATATTTCACAGCTATACTAGCTGCACTGACTTTCAGATCAAGCCATTTCTCCCAGACAAAGTTGTTTAAATGTTGCCCACAAGATGGCTAGTCCTAGACCTAGGCTACTAAACACATCTAACTCTGTTAGAAACACCCCTGGGAAAAGCCCTGAGAATGATATAGGCAAATCTATACTGATAGCCTCGTGGAATGTGGCAGATTTGGCAAGCAAGTTGACAAATCCAGACTGGTTACATTTTATTTAACGTAATGCAATACTTTGCTTGCAGGAAACCTGTCTGACTGATGCTTTGTCTGTTAATGGCTTTGCTGCCTATTTTAATTCTGCTGCACTAGGGTCAACAGACAAGACCAACAGAGGACTAATTACTCTTGTCTCCCTTATGTTCTCGAATCAGGTCATATGCAGTTCTGCACACTATTATCATCATTTGAGTCTTGTGGAATGGTGGCAGATGATGGGGTTCCTATTACTCATTTTGTCCATAGCCTGTTTGGTGATGACCTTATTTTGGTACTTATGAAATGTAATTTAATATTTGCCTTTGACTCCCTGAGCACTAATCTAGTAAATACCTCGTCTTTTTTTCGGAGGGGTAGTCATAGTTTAATTGATTTTATTATTTTCTCTGTAGATTTTAGAGAGTGGGCAGTTGACAATACTTTCTCAGTCTCCCCTTAGCGATCAGAGGCTTTTAGCGTTCTCAGCTCATGGCTCCTTCTTTGCAAAGAGACAGCTGGAGGTCAATCCTTTACGGCTGGCATACCCAATTAACAAAGAGGCGATCATGAGCTGGACAAAGGTTGATAATACATGTTTTGGCTGCTCTATCGGGCTCAACACTTCCTGATTTTCTGTTGAGCCTCTAAGAAAATATCAATATAAAGGGGGGGGGGGGGCGAGTTACTAAACGGATTTGATTGAATCTGTGACATAGTACGTGATATGGTAATAGTTTCCTTTAGTTCTAATGTCAGGAATCGAGTCAAGTGGTTCAATGTCAACTGCAGCTGTTGTAAGCACTTTTCAAGCCCCTAGGAACCTAGAGCAGGTATGAATTTGCAGGAAGGCATATAAGAAGGTGCTAAGGGCATGAAAAAAGATCAAGCGAGGAAGCCCCCACTCCCCAGTACTGGCCAGTGACCTCAAAGATAGTAAAGTTTTGGGCCAGACAGTGAATCATAAATATTTTGAGAAAACCCAGGAATCCTCCCTTGATATAGTGATTCTCCTAGAAGACTCGATATTGCATTTTCTTACCTGTACTCCCCCTGCTTCTGTGGAACGATCTATTCTTACTGAGAAAGTGGCAATTTTCATCATGAGCCTCCCCAGTTTCTTCCTCTCCATCTCTGTCCTCCTCTATGTTATTCTCAGGGCCAATACATCAAATAAATAAAAAAAACATGTGGAAATGGAAACACATCAATACAATCATCATGATATAGTATCTGATTACAAGCTTAGCCAAACTTGAGTGGAAGTACGGAGGTGGTCCTGGACCACGGCACCAGTGGTCTGACTGCCATTTTAAGAGTATGGTAGTCATACCTCCAGGGGACCTCTGCAAACACCAGAGATCCACGATCCCTGGCAGTCTTGCAGCGGTTTGGGGAAGCAAAATGCTTGGCAGTGCCACAGTGGCACCATCAAGCATATTACGAGTTTCCTCACACCCAGCCTTTTCATGGCAGGGAGCCCACCGTGAAAAGGCTGGTGGTGGGGAAACAAATGGGGCCCAACAGGGCCCTGTGTTCCCCTGTCTGCACACACCCCATTCCTGCACGGCATGGACAGTACAGTCCACACTATGCAGGAACGGCCTTAGGTGCTCTCATTGCGGTGCCTCTTAATAGGCACCTCAATGGGACCGCCGTGCCGCTCGCCCGCCCGCCCCCAGACAACAAGGAAACTATTTGTCGGGTGAGCGAGCAGTGGTCGACTTTGGTGGTCTGAGAGTGGGGCGCTGGCATGGTTGCCAAATCCCAAACTGCCAAAGTCATAATCAGGCAGATAGACACATCATAAAATATGCTAATGGCCAGTGCCATTGATACACTAACATTGATGAAAGTACAATAAGAGAACCCCCCCCACAGGAACTGAAACATAGGCCCTGATTATAATGCCATTCGGACAGGCCATTGGTGGCGGACCGATAGGCCTTCGGTCAGATTGACGCATTTCACATAGGTGATCGGACCTTAAGCTGTCCCCGTCCATTGTGGGCTACTGTAAAATCACCCAGGGGGCATATGTAGTGCCCCCACTCACCATGTGCCATGCATCATGGCACCATGCACCATGTGCCATGCACCACATGGTGCATGACCCATGGTGCATTGATGTGCAGGAAGTGTTAGTTTGCATGGCAGCTTGTGCTGCCAGCTTCCGTTTCCTGGGTCGAAGCACAAATCACTGTGTAAAGGAGCACTTTAATGGCGGTCACATTGTAATGCGGTGGTCGGACCACCGCTTGCTTGTCGGGTGGTCTCCTGACCTCGATGATAGCCAGTCAGTAATCAGGCCCTATGTCCCCTATTGGATTATTTTAAAGATACTTGGGTTAGCAAACTACATTGTTCTGAACACAGTCGCCAACCCAAATTCCAATATCATGATGGAATGTCCATGACAACATCTTGATACGAAAGACAATGGTCCTAGACCTAATTTCAATATGGAATTGAATCACAACCAACAATAATAGTGTAAAAAATTATTTACTGAGCCCAGACCCTGTCGGTTCACAGTAATTGGATACACACAGTTATCTAAGGTGCAACAACCACAAACTGATTTCTATGCGAAGGGTGAAAAGAATTCAGATAATGTGGTAAAAGAAAATGATAAAAATAGTTCATTAATTAGAATGATGGGTCATTTTCAGTCTTAGTTCTACCTTGCCACATTAGATTATCTCAAACACATTTGATTCATTAGATTACACAATGCAATTCTTGTGTGGCACGTTGTAGTCAGGGACTCGTGGTTCAGGTTAGATGTATATGGGCATCATGACAACACCTTGGCACAGGAATCCAAAACAAACTGCAGTGAAAGGATGGTGCAATGCCTTCCAATCCACACTAGGCAGTACTTAACCGACACTAAGGGGTCGATTCCGATTCGGGGAAAAAAACGTCCGTACGATTTGTATCCGGAGCCCTCTCCATACGAATCGTACCCGTCCGTCCGTATTGCAAGGCTGAAACTGTGAACCGTAAGACTCGTACACATACCGTACGACTCGTACACATGCCGTACGACCCGACGAGTATGATCCGGACGGGGTATGAGGACGCGATTCGTACGGTCCACGTCAGGTAAGGCGAGTCGTACGGAAAAGCACACAAACACATACACACCGTACGGTCCGTACACCCCATGATCGCAGGGGTACGGTGCGTACCCCTGCGATCATGGGGTGTATGAGCTGTACCCTCATTGTACGATCGGTGTACGATCCGTAGCCCATTGTACAATCGGTGTACGAGCCGTACCCCCATTGTACGATCGGTGTACGAGCCGTACCCCCATCATACATGGGGTACGGCTCATATACCGATCATACAATGGGGATACGGCTTGTACACTGATCGTACATGGGGTACGGCTTGTACACCGATCGTACAATGAGGGTACGGCTCATACACCGATCGTACAATGGGGGTACGGCTCGTACACCGATTGTACATGGGGTACGGATCGTACACCGATCGTACAATGAGGGTACGGCTCGTACACCGATCGTACAATGGGGGTACGGCTCGTACACCGATCGTACATAGGGTACGGCTCGTACACCGATTGTACAATGAGGGTACGGCTCGTACACCGAGCGTACAATGGGGGTACGGCTCGTACACCGATCGTACAATGGGTTACGGCTCGTACACCGATCGTACAATGGGTTACGGCTCGTACACCGATCGTACAATGGGGGTATGGCTCGTACACCGATCGTACATGGGGTACGGCTCGTACACTGATCGTACAATGGGGGTACGGCTTGTATACCCCATGATCACAGGGGTACGGTGCGTACCCCTGCGATCATGGGGGGTACGCACCGTACCGGGGGGCGTTCCGTACCTGTTTCGGCGCGAACTCTGCTTTTACGGCTGTTTTCAGCTCCCGTAGAAAAAGGTTTGTAGGGTGCGTACCCGACACGTATCGTACTTGCTGGGTCGTAAAAACCAGCCGCGAACCGTACAGATGTCGCGTACAGCGGGTTCCGAGGGAGAATCGTACGGAGATTACAGTCGTACGGTGTCTTGTACGACTCGTACGGAGTACGGCTCCTGGTACGAATCGTACTTCATCGTACGTACGGGGGACGTTGAAGGGTACGATTCGTATGGGAAAAACGCTCTGAACGGCTATTTGGAGCGTTTTTTCCCGATTCGGAATCGACCCCTAAATGTATAGGATCATTACAAAACCAGCAAACCTACCAAAAACTATGAATGGAGCAACCTGTAACTCGAACTGTACCTAACCGTAGCAATGTACAATATGCTAGAATGTCAAGTCAAACTCTTCATAAACAAAAGAGTAGATTACTTAACCTTAATAGCCTAAAGCATATAATAAAATAAATACTAACTTTCAAATCTCAGATAAAACTAAAACATAATGTTAACCAACATGACAAATTGTTTTTATATAACTAAGGAACATATTATTTCAGTCAAACATTAAATAAAACTCCAATCTTAAATAACACTGACATAATAATCTAATATTTAAATTATTTCTATCAACAATCTGAACGTTAATGGCCAAAAAACGTAAGGAAAAACTCAATCCATTATGTAAAATAATTACAACAAATAAAATGCACATTTCCAAACAACAATCATATAATAGTGACACAAATAATCAAATATAACTTTTCCCAAGCAAAAAAACAAAATAAATGTTACTTACCAGTCTGTAGCTGCAGATCATCCACATAGTCAAAAAGTATAAACCACCAAAAATGGGAAAAAAGTCTTTCCAAAATGCCAAAAAAAGCAAACTTGAAACCAATCCAATAGAGATCCCTCAAAGTAATTCAAAGTATCTAAGAATCATAACAAATCAGTATTGTTTTTATTATAACCCACAAAAGATCTCCTTAAAAACAGTAAGCCCAATGCCCATAGGACACATTCATAGACAAAAACCTGCAAAGTAAAACAGAAAACCCACCCATGAAAAACATTACATTCCCCAAAAATACATATGCATCCAATTAGTCATCATAAAATATGTAACCTAACACAATATAACATGACTAATGATAAATTCCTAAAACAGCACACAAAAACCCAAAACTAAACACTAGTGAACAACACTTCAAATAACTAACTGTACAATAACCAACAAACAACACTGTAACTAACATCTAAACCTTTTCCCTACTTCCCCCTACCCTCAACACCCTAACATAACCTTTAAAAAGGAATTATCTTTTTTGACAAGCAGCAGCCTACCGCATATTTAATCCCCGAAAATAGACTAAAAATAAAACAAATAGATGACAAAATAGATGGAAACTATATAAATACTATCTCCCCCAAGAATGTTGAACAAATGTAGTAAAAAATTATTTCACATATAAAACATGTAATAAAATGTTGTAAAAAATATTTTACAATTGTGAAGTATAAATTAAATAATAGTATAAAAATAAGCAGTTATTTAATATATTCTAAAAAAACGTTTCTTAAAACGATGTTAAAAAATATGTGGGAAATAATTTAATAAATGTTTCAAAAATGTTAAACAGTGTAAAAATACTAGATAGTATACAACATAAAATATTACACAAATATAATGTAATAAGAAAAATGTGTTACAATTGTTTCTAACTAGAAATATATGTTTACAAATGTAAAATATATATATATTAAATAGGCTTTGAAAAAATAAGGATTAACTGAAAAAGATGTGTCAGATGTCTTTATTCTATGAAAATATATAATTAATAATGGTATCTATTAAAAAATACCACTACTACACAGAAATACAAAGTTAAAATGCATTTCACCTAAATAATCACACTCCAATGTAAACCATTTTGAAGAAGCTGATGGACATTAAAGGGATGAAATGTACTATTACCACTCCAACCTAAACCAATTGGGGAAGGTGTTTGACACTAAAGGGTGACATTTGCTACTCCCACTACAATATTAAACAATTTTGGGAAGGTGTTTGATGCTAAAAGGATGACATTCACTTGTGATACTACAATCTAAAACCTTTTATGCAAGGTGTAGGACACTAAAATGTGATATACACAATCAATAGTCTACAATCATTCATAATTTTTAATCGATAAAATAAAATAACAATTACTTAAAAACAGTATATCCCAAACTAAAAGCATATATATTTAGAATTAAACATTAACATATAAAATCACTATTAATAATTAATATATTTTATTAAAATGTACTCATTTTCCTAAACTTTTCATCATAATATGAACAAATCGAACCCCAAAAATATATACATAAAATTTTAGAAATATTAAATTAATTTTCAAATTACATATTCAAAATATTTTTACATTAAAATTACTACATTGTAAACATATATTATCCAAAGATGAATGTATTCTCTTAATAATCATATTAGAAAATTCCATTATTAAAATTATTTTGGGGTTGAGAAAGGGTTTGTGCCCGATGTAATCATATAATAGTAAATGGGTAAACAAATTCCAAAGTCCATAATGGTTTTTAAACCATATTAGGCTGTGTTTCTTTTGTGCCAAAAGTTACAGGTAATGGAAGAACAGACAACACGTGATTCGACCATGCTTCCGGCAGGTCTGGGGCTTTTTAAAAAAAGATACGATATTAAGAACACCACTTAAAACTTTTGATATTCCTATCTATTTTTGACATCCCAATATTTTTGGCATGATATTTTTGTATCACAATATTTTTTATTCAATATTTTGTCCAAACACCATCTTGTGTTGTGTTTAGAAGGATAGAAAACTAAAAATAACACAAGCTTTGTCTACCTGAAAGAAATGTAAGTGTGTGCAATTGATTAACTACCAAATATAAACGCTGCTAAGGAGCCAGTATAGGCTTTCCTTGATAGTCATTTGGAGCACTACGGTAAAAAAGTTTATTCTTCTAGCGAGGCAATGTGAGGGTGTTACCAGCGGAGTGTTTCAGCGTGTTTTTTAATGAACACTTATCAAAATGTTTCTAGGCATGGTAGGATTACTTGGTGCTAATATATATCAATATAAATATTGGCTTACATATCCACAGTGCTTTCTGTCACAGACTAGGACTTCATCGCACTATAAATACACATGCCACTAATCCCTTCTATGCTAACTAGGATTCAGTATTGTCATTTTTTGGCAGGACCACTGGAAATAGGCGATCCTAAAGTGTTTTCTACTTAACTATGTATTTGACACATTTGCCACTAAATCCGACATCTGCTACATAATCTGCAGATTATAATGAAAAAAATGTATCTACGTGATATGAATAAAAAGTTACTAATGCAGTAGCATTTTGCCAGATAGTGAACGGCCATCCACAAAAGGTGACTGGCCACCTTTCAGTCACTTACTGGTAAATTTGGGTGTTAGACTGGTACTAACGAGGTGAAATCTTTGCCCAGACATTATTCAAATATATTTTATCGCATGTTCACGCACAGTGACTGCTGAGTCCAGCACTGTTGTCTAACGAAACAGTATAGATTACGTATTTTACGGTGGATCAATGTTTTTATTCTGTTTATTCAGAATTGATGCATTATACCTTTATCATTAAGGAAGAGATGTCTACTATTTAGGTCATGATCAAAATAACTCTATAAGTTGAAACTTTAGAGTTGCAACATCAACGTACATGTTGTTGAATTTAATGACTGATTGCCATAGCTGGAACCCAAGTCAAGGGCTCCACACATTTTGAATGTATGCATTTGTAAGTCAACATTTGGTTTTGTGTATTTATTACTGCACACCTTTGTTCAACATTGTCACACAATCCACAAACACTACGCTGTTTACAAGGAACACCTACTTAGATACAGTAACTGTTTGTTTATACATTCTTACTACATGTAAACGTTTATATCTAATGTTTGTATAGGCTTGCACATGTAAGCATAGGAGTATTTATTAAACAGCTGGTCCTTTTTTTATCTGCTCTGCTTTCTTTAGCCTAGAAAGCAAAGGATTTTAGCTTCCCTTTAGGAAACCTTTTTTCATGTTAACAAACTTCTAAACGGTGGCTTTGTCAGATTTGGGACTTCAAAACTGACTGTACTAGAAAATATAATTTTAAATTAAGAATTCATTTGAGACCCAAAGTGAATTTTCTACCTATTCCCAAACAAAAGTTATCACTTATTGAATGTAGTAAGGTAACACAATGCTATCCTATGGGAGAGATAGGCATTGCAGTAGTGAAAAACAAATAATTTAGGAGTTTTTCACAACTAGGATGTGTAAAATGTAAACAAGTGAATGCCCAACTTTTTAAAAACACTTCACCCTGCACTATGGGCTGTTGAGGCCTACCTTAGCTGTGAAGTACATGTATAAAAAAAGGAAGGATTAGGCTTGGCAAAAGGTTTTATTTGCTATTTCGACCTGGCAGTTTAAAACTACACAGGCTACAGTGGCAGGTTTGAACACATTTGAAAGAGCTACTTCAGTGGGGGGCATAAAACGTGCCACAGGCCCCCTATTAGCATTTGATTTACAGTCCCTGGGTACACGCAGTGTAATTTTATGTGGGACTTATAAGTAAATTATATGTGCCAATTGGGTGTAAGCCAATTTTACCACATCTAAGGGAGTGAGCACAAACACTTTAGCACTGTTTAGCAGTACTAAATTGAACAACGTCCTATGGCTTACAAAAACACATTTTTGAAACTGGAGGGGAAAAAGCAACATGTTTGAGGGAAGACAACACCAAGGCAGTCCACATATGCAATATTAGTAAGTGACAGTATATAGTGAAATGTATGGAAGAGGATGACATCTGCCCTTGTCATGCACACAGTTCGGTTCATACTGTTTAGTTTCTGTTATGTTTTTTAATTGCTCTTTACTCTATGTTTTTGCTTTTTGTACCATGTACACACCCAGGAGGCAAGAAAAAAGCATACATTCCCTACCATATACTAGGGACTTCGAGATAGGTTGTCTTGGGCAATTAAAATTATACCAATTACCAAATACATTTAGAGGACAGAACACTGGCCCTCGTTAGCAGTGCTGTAAATCGCTTTTAGAGTCAGTAGCCCCCAGCATTAGTCATAAAATGGGGGTGATCAGGGTAAAAAGGATGACTTTCCTATTGTATTCCCTAAAACCTCATAGGGCGGGGTGCAGGGCATTTCAAAAGTACTTCTCACATGTCCTGGCAGTGAAACATTCCTAAAGTTGCTTTTCACTGTTGTAAGGCTTATCTCTCTTTGACTAAGATTGGGATACCTTATCAAAAATGATGAATGGAATGCTTGAGGTAATTTTAGCCATTTATAGTTACTTTGGATTGCATCTTCTGCCATTGCTGTTTTGCCCACCTCGCCAATAAGCAAATTAGTCTTGAGCCTTCTCCAATCGGAACAGGCCGCCTGAACTGTGAGGCCAGGTCTTCCCTAAACCTAAGTTATAGCTTAGTTCCACTGACACATTGTACAAGATACCAACATCCGGAACCACCCGTCCCGCCCAGGGCAACACACTAAAGTATACAACTTTTAAAGAAATGTATGGTTGAGATCAGTAGCTGGATGCGAGCGAATAAACTCCAACTGAATGCGGGCACGACCGAAATTATTCTGTTCGGTAAAGCAGACAGATGTTGGACGCCAGAATGGTGGCCTTCTGAGTTGGGAGCTTGTCCGGCCCCTAAGCCGGTAGTCCGAAACCTTGGAATCATTATGGACAGCGCTCTGTCCTTGAAAAATCATGTAGCCAAGGTGACTGGCACCTGCTATGGTATAATGCGTGGCCTCAGAAAAATCTTTAGATGGCTCCTGCTTGAAGCCAGAAAGCCATTGGTTCAGGGCCTGATCATTACCCATCTTGATTACGGTAATGCCATGTACTACGGCCTGAATGAGGATCTGTTGTCAAAATTACAAACCTTGCAGAATACGGCGGCAAGATTGGTGCTGGATCTGCCGCCTAGAACAGCGTCCGCTCCTTGTTTGAAACAACTACACTGGCTGCCTGTACGGCTAAGAAGTCAATTTAAGATCCTATGTTTGACCCACAATGCATTGTACAAAAAGGGGCCTCGGTATCTTAAAAAAAAACTGAACTGGTATGCCCCCAAGAGGGCCTTAAGATCTAGCCTCAAGTCTCTGCTAATACAACCCCGCGTGCGAACCTCCAGGCATGGACAATGCTCCTTTTCATTTCTTGCACCTGCCCTTTGGAATACGTTAGCTCCCCATCTTCTTTCCATTAAGGAGCATCAGCAATTTCACAAAGCCTTGAAAACATGGCTTTTTCCCTAGCATGTGGCCCGTCTCTTTCTGCTGTGTTGCCCGTTCAGTGTTTGTCTCCTTCCACCCGGTTCTTATGCTGCAAGCGCCTTGAGACCTTGCGGTGATAATGGCGCTCTATAAAAACTTATGACATTGACATTGACATTGGCATTGACAAAGAAAGTGAGGGATGGAATGCTTGAAATATTGTCAGACACAGGTAATTACTTGACACACATTCCAGTTCATTGTTATTTTGCACACCATGTCACCTCAGATGGGGCCCTTTTGGAAAGTTTAAATGTTCTTTTCCCAACCATCTGTACCTTGTGCCATTGTCTTAGGTCACATGACTTGTAATAGCTCTGCTGTTGGGGTTTGTGTATTGCTTCCAGACAGTAACAAAAAGGGTGCGTAGGTGTGCACAAGCCATTCTGGGAAGATGACCGGGAATGGGTCACTTGACTGGGGACTCACATTTCAAAGGGCTTTGCACACACAAAATAACCTAACACTAGACTTGACCTGCCTGTTGTCACCCCAGACAGTTTGAAGCCTTGACATAGGAAGGGGAAGAACATTTGAGAACCAGATGTGGAGGTTGAACAGGGAGTCCCCCCACCCAAAGACTAGCACCAGGCATCAATATTGGACCACCAGAATTCTCTTTAAAACCCTGCAGGACCTGTGGAAGTCACCGAAAAATGACTGCTCTGCTTCCAGAGAACAGCCCTCCTGCTTGAAAGACAAACTTAGTTTCTGAGAAGGAAAATTGGACCTGTTTGCTTTCATTCTAGGCCACCAAAGGGACTTCATGGGTCAGTTGGCTGACATCTTATATGTGCTATATGCACACAACAAGCTTCAGAGGGCTCTGGCATCTGCAAAGTTAACTTGCTTCAACTGGACCTGCAACTTGGCCCTGCTGTTGGCCTCTGCTGTAGTGAGTCCTGATAGTGCGTCTTCATCCCCAAGAGGTGCCCCCAGGTCCTGGATCTTTAGCTGCCAACAGTGGAAGTTCCTCTTGCAAGAAGAGGTGAAAATACTGAAATGTGCACCCTTTGTTTTCATGAACAGGCCATTTCATGCTAAGACTCTACTGCCTACATCAACAGTCAATGCAAAGCTCTGGTGAAACTGGCTCTTCTCTTTGAAGAATGATGGTGGTGGCGGGAAATGCAAGACCTGCACTTCACGCTTTAGCAACGACAACCTGTTACAACCTCCAAAGCAAAGCTATAACAATGACCATCTGCAATGCTAAACCAGCTCTTTGTGGTACTGTGACAAGCATTCATGATTCTCAGCCTTCTCTTCTCTGCCTTCTTCAATGTGAAGAGAACTCTTTGTAGCGGGTTTGGACAGTAACATTTCAGTTGGACTAACCTGGACCCTGTCATCTACCCATACTCCATTGTGGTCTTCCTGTACTTGTGATTTTCCTCCAAAATAGCTGACCAGATGACCACGAGTTGTACCCTGTTCTTTTAGACTCTGTTTTAACAAAAAACTTTAAAGTTGAATATCTCCAGGTTCACTGTTTGGATTTTTGTTTTTCTAGTATCCTTTTAATTCATTCAACAGTACTCTTTTTTTGTAAATTGGTTTAGGATTTTTATTATGTTGTGTTTTTACGTTGGTACTGTTTTTATGCTGCATAAATACTTTATAGTTTGCCACTAAGTTGAGCCACTTTTGTGCCAACCTACCAGAGTTTTAAGCTCAGGTTTATTTAGCAACTGTTGTGGTTCACTCTGACAAGGATTGTGTTTGTGTTTCTGAGCAGGGCTGCCACCCCCTTAATCAATAACCTAAGTACTTACATTTACTCAAACAGAAACATACTCACAATCATTGGGTCATACTCATGCTTGCAAACCCACATACACACACACACCCTTTCACACTCACTGACTCTTGGCCCTGGTGCACCTGCACCTGCAATAACACTGATGGCTAAACCTCTCACTCACTTCCGCTACCTCTCTCAATCTCCAATCACTCACTCCTTTTAATGCACTCACACTCCTTTGCATGCATTTTCTTTTATTCATATACTTGCTCAGTCTCATTCATTCTCGCTCACTTTTAATCTCATTGATACTCCTAAACACACTAACAAATACACACTCACTAAATCTCCTTCACTCTTAATCACTCAATAACACACTCCCAAACACAAAGGCTCCATGACTGCAGCAGAGCAAGAATATGGCACTGGACATTGGAACTAGCATATGTGAATACCAATGAGGAGCCAAACAGAGCAGCTGGGTCAGGTTTAAAAACGGGAATGCTGTTGGCCATGATGGGCTGAATGTGTCACGTACTTCACAAAGGGACTTTTTATAACTCGTTAAGTTACGACCAGTATGGAGTCTCTGCACTTGTTGGGGAATTTCCGCACTACATCGTGGCAAAATCTCTCCACTCAGCACTGCAGTGCGAGCATTCCACCCAAGTGGGGAGATTCCACCTCCGTAATGTTGCGAGTCGTAAGTCCTTTTGTGAATCGGGCCCATAATTATTTATTTAATTTTCCCTCTGCTTTATCTTTCGAACCCCCCCCACCCCCCCACCCAGCCCTAATGCTCATACCTGCATAGGTCGCGGTTGTTCATAGGGATACCAATGTCCAT
This sequence comes from Lissotriton helveticus, assembly GCF_964261635.1. Classification (NCBI taxonomy): domain Eukaryota; kingdom Metazoa; phylum Chordata; class Amphibia; order Caudata; family Salamandridae; genus Lissotriton; species Lissotriton helveticus. Next base: position 533,568,783 of record NC_136065.1, read on the forward strand.
GTGGAAATCACAGGAGAAGCCGGAGCCAAGCCTGATCATTCAGTGGGTCATTGAAGAACACACTTAACATGATGCATAACATGGCCTGCAAATCATCCTGCAGCTCACAAAACCCTGGACACTTTTTTGAAGGCATATCTTGATGCCCAGAGCCTACTGCACCTCACTTGTTTTAATGAACAAGCTTGTAGCAGAGAAAATTCCCTGAAAAACACCTCTGGTGTTGAGAGGTGGTGAGAACTCTTTCAAGGGGCAGGGATGTCGCTGGGTATGTAATGTTTTCCCAGCTGGACAAGATCAGTTATGTTATGTTATGTTATAAGCTGTTTTGTAACGCGCTCAATTACTACCGGAGTATCCTGGCGCGGTATACCGCTGGGGAACCCGTCCTGGCTTTCCCTGTGGGATGGTCCCTACTGGGAGTCCCCAAGGTGAAGCCAGGCATCCCCGGCGTTGATGGGGCCGTTGTGGAGATTAGGCAAGCTAATGCCCAGAGTTGCCGAGTAGCACCGAGGCGAGAATTATCGAGTCCGCTGACCCTGGTCCACGACCCTGCCGCGTCGGGAATTGAACCCTGGTCCCAGGCCGATTCCTGCTTCTGGGACTACCGCCTCTAACCAGTGAGCCACACCACTACAATCAGTAGTAGCAAGTAAATAAATAAGTTCACTGGGACCAATGTCCATGAAGCATTAGTCACTATTAAAGTACATTAAAGCAGCAAAATTCCAAAGACAAGACTTAGGGGCCGATTCTGATCCAGGTCGGATAGCTCTCCGACCGAGCCGGATCCGAGTGATTTCCGACCTAGTCAGAGTCCTGCAGTACGACCGAGCGAGTAAGATGTGGCCATATGCTGCCGGACTCAGTTCGGTCGGACTCCCATAGAAGTCAATGGGAGCCGGTCGTAGGCGCATACATGGGCTCCCATTGACTGAATGGGTATGTCTCGCACAAGGGCCCCCCTACAGTGGGTACGCGTCAGTGCCATCCACACCGTACATGCCTGTGTTGGGGAGACCCTTGGGTCTCCCCCTGTGTCCGAGTCTTAGGGCTGCGGGTGACAGGGGATCCGATGCGTACCCCCAAAGGCAATTTCCCAGACGTTTTGCACCGGCTGTCCGACGCGTACCTTGTACTGGCTCGGTCGTAAATCGCATCCATTGCACACCACGGTTAGCTTACGGCCGAGACGTACGGAGTGATTCAGACCGAGAAACAACTCGGTCAGTGAATTTCACGTAGCTCGCATCGTACTTGCTTGCTCATACAGCTGTACAAGTCGGGCAGAAAACACGTGTATGGCTCATAGTTTTTCTGTCCGGATTGTGTTCGGTGCCCTTCCGACCCGTATCGGAATTGGCCCCATAATGTTATTAAACTGCAACAGGACTAGCTCATGGACGGCCCTATCATTTTAATACCATGTACAAAGTGAGCTAATCCTACTACTACATAAAAAATACGTTAGCCAACAGTATAATTCCTTCGTGTTTAGATCATGTCTGATATTTTATAAGTACAGGTCTTAAAAACGTAATGCGAGTTGATTTAAAAACAGAAAATCTATTAAAATATGACATATTAAGCACCTGTCAATTAAGGAAATTAGACACAACTCATTTTTCTCCTGCCTGAGTTTGTGCAAGAGAAGACGGGTTGCACCAGATTATTATTTAAAGTATTTCTAAATGCTCTTGGGGGTCCGGCAAACCACAGAGATACGGGCAGAGATCAGCGTGACCTAGGGTTTTGAAAGTGTGAAAAGCCACTTGGATAAACAAGTCATATCCTGTCTGAAGGAGGCTTGAATGCTGATTCATTCAATAATTATTTATTTGGAAAAGAGTTACATGTTGGAATTGAACCCAAGGAAAGACATACATGGATTTAAATTAATTGACTCTATTTACTACCATTCTAGCCTATGGACAGGGTCAAATCTGTTGAGCCTAGTCATATTGGTACAAAAGGGGGTGGTGATGGACGGAGCATCTGAACCAATCAAACACTCTCACCCAGTCAACAGATCTGGGTTTAATCCATCACCGTTCTTTAGCCCACTCTGCCACCTCAGTCTGACCATGTGCCTCATGGGAACAGTCCAGCCCGAACTGCCAAGCCATGCCTTCCCTGGACCGGAAACAAGCTTCCTAGGACCGGTTTCTGGCATTTCAGACGTCTTAAGCCAGGCTTGCTTGAAACCAGTGGCAAAATGAGCAAGGGACTCACGTCTGAGCATACCCTGCCAACTTATGGCGAACAAAGCGGTACAAAAGGGAGTGGTGATGGACGGAGCATCTGAACCAATCAAACACTCACACCCAGTCAACAGATCTGGGTTTAACCCATCACTGTTCTTTAGCCCACTCTGCCACCCCAGTTCAGACACGGCCATATGCAAATCAGTCTGACCCGGTGCCTCATGGGAACAGTCCAGCCCGAACTGCCAAGCCATGCCTTCCCTGGACCAGAAACAAGCTTCCTAGGACTGGTTTCTGGCATTCCAGCCGTCTTCAGCCAGGCTTGCTGGAATCCAGTGGCAAAGTGAGCAAGGGACTCACGTCTGAGCATACCCTGCCAACTTATGGCGAACAAAGCGGTACAAAAGGGGGTGGTGATGGACGGAGCATCTGAACCAATCAAACACTCACACCCAGTCAACAGATCTGGGTTTAATTCATCACCGTTCTTTAGCCCACTCTGCCACCCCAGTTCAGACATGGCCATATGCAAATCAGTCTGACCCTGTGCCTCATCACGGGAACAGTCGAGCCGGGACTGCCAAGCCATGCCTTCCCTGGACCGGAAACAAGCTTCCTAGGACTGGGTTCTGGCATTTCAGCTGTCTTCAGCCAGGCTTGCTGGAATCCAGTGGCAAAGTGAGCAAGGGACTCACGTCTGAGCATACCCTGCCAACTTATGGCAAACAAAGTGGTACAAAAGGGGGTGGTGATGGATGGAGCATCTGAACCAATAAAACAACACCCAGTCACACAGATCTGGGTTTAATCCATCACATCTGCATTTCTGTGCTCCAATGCGTAGACTCAGTCATCTACTCCTACAACAGAATGGCCATAGCAAGAGGCAGAATCATACATCCTCACTGACAGCCTGCAAATACTGATGGGTGCTGAATTATTGCCCCTCTTTTTGTGCATTATTATGTATTAATATCTTAAGATCTTGCATAGATTTGACAGGCAGCTTCTTACAGGCGCATTCATTCTGTCATTTGACTACACTAATGAAAACACGTGAGGGAATATGTTCCTTGATTCCTAAAATATCAGGAGCTATGTTAAAATAAAAAGCAGAGAAATCGGGAACTAGTTTAAAATAAAAAACAAAGAAATATAGTTTATTTCTGTTATATATGATATCAAAAACACATAAATGAAGAGACCATCGTCATCACATAAAACTATCTTCTTAATCTTATTTAAAATTCATGTGGCGTGCAATCGCTCTAAAATTCTGGGAACACTTTAGTCAGAGCTACATATTGTAATGCATTCATTATCTATCCATCATAAATCATTACTTGTACTCTTTGAAAACATGTTTTTAATGTAGAAACCACTTGGTGTTCATGTAATATTTTTCTCCATGGTAAACCCATTGTTCTTAAACATGTTTCAATAGCAATAAAGGGTGAAACAACGTTCTGTAAAATTGTACTTTCATTCAAATCAGCCTAATAAGATTCAAAAGGGATGGAGACATTTTTATCTATCTATCTCTCCACCTGCTCTTGACGTGAAAAAGTTAATTTTTGAAGTTCTGTTCTATTTTTTAGTAGATAGTGGCAATGGCACATTTTCAATTCGTCTAAAATCTAATTCTTTAAAAAAAAAAAAGAGGTGTGTTCAATTTTTAGACACGTTGTAACAGACACTAACAACGGCTGACTTGACCTACAAGGGTTTAAACCTGCCGTCACATTACACATAGATCTCTACAATGGATACATTGGTCCACTGAGCTATTTTACCAAATGAAATACACGTATTTATTATGGGTACACATAGTATATGTAGTTAGTATCCCTTATGCTGAGCTGCTGAGAACCAATAGAAATTGCAGTCTAGATGACTTATTCGAGGAAGAAGAAAGGATTATGGTGGAGAGATTAAGAAAACAGAAGGTACCCTTAGAAAGGCAGCAGAAATAGTTAAAGAAAAAGACAAAGAGTCAATCCTCTTTAACAACCCTATACATACAATTATAATGAGAGAACTGAGAAATGGGGCATTAGGCTAGTAACTCGCTTTAATTAGAGCTTCACTAAGATCAAGAGAATCTTTCTGCGAAATTAGGAAATGTTAAAATGTGACACCACTCTGGGAAGTGCAATAGGTGGAACACTCAAAATAACATATAGAGAGAGTAGATCCCCTCAAAACCAGTTGATGTGGAGCCAACTCCTGGAGACTCGTACCGGGAGGACATTTATCTTCGATTACCGGGACAGAGACTACCATCACATAAGCATCATCTACATCTGGACATTTCTTTTATACTGTGGAGATTGCATTATTGATTGCCATTTTTATATATGGATCCTACATTGAGTGGGATCTTGAGAGACATGCCCCTGAGGAAGGGGCACTGATGTCCAGAAATGCATCAGGCATGAAAATGAACATGATCAAAATTTTGTGTTTTGTGTAAAACGTTTAGAGTTTTCATTTATGTTAAATTATGTATCTAAGAAATCTATGACATACAGACGTTGTTGTCTGGAACAATTATGTGGTACTAACTTCATGGCGCCTAACATAATGAAAAAGTACCAATAGAAGTACTAAAAATACAGATTGAATAAATGCAATATCAACATGAAGTAAATAGCAGAGTGTTATATTGTGATAAACAATTTGTTTTTATTTCATTGTGAACAGTGCGCACAGCATCCAAGTCTGTGCACTTGTTATAAACTGCTAGAAGAAACTCCAGAGACACAACTCAGGGACTATTAATGACTTCTTAGGTTTCTTCCCCTGTAAAAAAGGCAAAGCTTGCATGAACAGGGAAACAGCCAAAGGGTATCAGGAGCCCTATGGCAGCGGCACTAAGGAGAGAAGACAATCTCTTACTAGCAGCACAAAGTACATTGTGTATGTTTTAGCATGCCCATGCTACAAATGATTTGTGGGTAGTATAATACACCCAGTTTAGAAACGCATATTGGTACATTTGTTATTTCTTATTTGTTATTTGTTAGGTGTACTTGTAAAGCGCGACATTCATCCTACTAGGATATCACGGCGCTGCAAAAAATAACAGGAAAACCAAGGCATTAACCTGGGAGCCTATTGATTATTCTGAGGTAGGGAATAGTGCGGTTTTAAGTTTTTTCCTGAAGGTGGGATAGGAATCCGTGAGTCTGAGGCTGATCGGTAGTGCCATATGTGTCCCATAAACAAACAAGGCTCAATATTATCCTATGTCAAGAGATTTTTCTAAGGTGCATTTTAGGGACAAAAATGTGCTCAAATACCATGCTATCGAACAGGTATTATTTACCACTAGAGATAGCAATACATCCCTACTACTGAGAAGGAGAGTCAAAACACATGATTGATCTAGAAACCAAATTCCCACAGAGTTTAAATAGTTAAGAAGAGCTCAAAATACACTTTGGAGATTGACTGTTTTAGGAAACATTCTGTTCATGAGTGATGTTGATATGCCTTTTACTGTTTTTTATTGTCTTTTTTACTTTCATGATCTAACATATTGTCTGTTTACTTTGCACACAGGAGGAAATGGAAGAGACTCTTCTGTGTGTAGTGAGAGGTGGTGGGGCCAGCTGGATTTTGGTCCAGAGTGTGCTTTTTATGACTTGATGTAAATCCATTGAATGGCCCCAGGGACCCCATCCCCCAGGGCCGGCTCAGGGATAGTGTACTCCATCTTTTCTCTGCCAGAGAACAATGAAAGCAAAGGTGCACTCTGCTTGACCTGGTGGGAGTACAAAGCTGCTCCCACTGGATGAGATGACTAAACCTTTTCCATGTCAGTGTACTTGGACAACAAAAAACACAGATTTACTCTTGCCACTTGGAAGCAAATTCAAGGAGCAGAGCTGGCTTCCACTGAATGTGGAATGGGTGCAGACACGAGAGCCAGTGGGGCTGTATGTGCCCTGGACCTCCCCCTGCATCCCCCAATGAGTGACCTGCTGTGGGGTTCTCTGAGTGGGCACAGGGGAATCCAAATATATATTTTTTTAAAGTAAAGCCTTGAATCTCCCCCATGCAGCCCCCAACCTAAAACATGCTTTTGGGTAGCTAATGGGGTCATGGAGGCCCTGAGGCTCCCCCTGTGGCGCCCAGTGGAAAATAATCTATGGTTGTCACAGATGAGACAGGGACACCCCCCAGAAAAACAACATAATGCAACAAGTGAATAATAAATGAACGGCTAGAGCACTCATGCATTATTCAATGCTCCTACCAAGGAGCACCAAATAGTACCTTAGGGCATTTTCAAATTATATAATGTGTATCAAATGGTGCCCCTAGAAGAGGCAGTGGCACTATCCATGACCCCAGGAGAGCTTACTATATTTTTTCAAAGCACTCCTAGCTGGAGCCCCATGCCCTTCAGCTGGAGTGCAGCACCACTTTGTGGTGAGTTTTATAGCTGCTTTCTGTAGTTTCGAATGTGTTTGATAAAGTTCAAAGGCATCTTTGTGCTTATTTTTTTTAAATGAAACATTATTACTTTTTTGAAGAAAAATATTTGTAATCAATATTGCACTGTGGAAATTAATAAAAAATAAATGTAATTAAATGTATTGATCCTTTGTTGACAAAGACAATACACGTTCTTTATATATGCTGATATCCTAACATCTTCATATAGCCAAGAGGACAATTTTCTATATTTTGGTCTTCTGACCCTTTGACAAAAGTCAGTATGTCTGCCTTACTCAAAATGATACCCATGCACTTCAGCCAACCCCTCCTGCGCATGGCTTGTGTGCAGGTGAGGCTGGGTGCTGGGCCTGGCCCAATTCCATGTTACACCCAGCCGAAGGCTGCATGCAGCGTGAGGTTGGTGTTACATATGTTAATGACATAATACTTTACGTTAAAAAGATGCTAGAAATGCACTGAAAAAGCAAAGCGTTAAGTGACATTATAGTTATTTGAAAATGTTAGTTAGAAAATGCCATTTTAAATATAAGAAATCGCTTAAATACTCCACTTATAAATATATCAGTCAACACTAACTTGTGTCCAAAGGTAACTATAACTTGCACCCTAGCCATGAATTACTAATTACCTGACATATTACATAATTCATGACATGTTATATGACAGTATTGATAATATCACTGCAACATTTGCAAAACAATTATTGATGAGAAAACTGTGCACACCTTAGGGCATGAGAAAGAACTTTGCTGAACACAACAGCCTCCTGCAGGCGAAAAAAATCACAAGAATTTATCTTGTAAAACATTGATATATTTCATGAATTTTGTCAATTTGGTATGCTTCATTACAATTTAACCCAGGCCTAGTTATGGTATGGTACACAAAGTATAAGTCATACCACTGATATTCGTTGCTAAAACACTTAACATCACTGATTATATCTCAAATTAAATCATCAATGACATCTGTGATGACTTCTCAAATGTACACTACTCATGAAATCTACCCTTTTATCTAGCTGTTTTTCTGGAACCATCAACCATTACAATTTACTAGTGTCACAGCATAAAAGTTACTCTCATGAAACTCTTGCTTATACATCAGCTTTATTGAGGTCCTCAGTTGATGTTGGACACTTTATAATAATCCATGTGGTGTGCCTTTTCCTTGCCAGGATTTGATTTAGATGTTCCAAAGAAGGTCCAAAATTTGAATTCTAATGTAAAGACGTTCCTGCAGTGGCCTACTAATTCAATTACACAATTATGTTTATAAATATCCAAACCAGGTGACAAAAGATAGATAATATACTGAAATTATTCAAAACATATAAAAGTTTATTTTTTCTCTTTTTATCTTTTAGTTCATATAAATTCTGTTATCAATCAGAAATCACAAGACAAACATTTTTCAATTCATATCAAAAATTCAGGACAGGTACAATTGAATCATAAATATCTACAACAAACAAATATAAAACATACAATATACAAAATTATTTAGTAATACCCCTTGGTAACAACCATATCTCTCAACACACTCACGTGCTAACAATCATACCACACTCAAACTACAAACTAGGATGGTGAAAGGAACCGAATTAATATTTAGCAAGATGACAATGCTAAAAAGATGGGCCAAGATGTAACTTAAGGCTCCCGCAGCAGGTCTACGCGCGTTTCGGCAGCTTTAAGCCGCCTTCATCAGGACCTTTTTCATCATGACTGTGCAGATACCAAGGGATCTGAAAAAAAAAATATATATATATATTTACAAAAAATAACCATATTGTCACCACCAACACGTTTAGACAAGTTAATTTTGTTGCGAAACAACAGGAGCTCAACAACATGACCACAGCGGGAAGGGATCTAAAATCAACAAGACCTGAGTCTACTAGATAATGAGGCCATGCCTAATACATTTACCTAAAGTCCTAGTGATGGAGGTATATCTAGGACTGAGCATTTAATACAATACTAATTGTCATGTTAATCAAGAAGGTAAGTCAAAGGTCCTAAATTATCATACAGTAAATATAAGAAGAGAGAGTCTCGAACCTCAAACTTTGCCCTCAATTAATCACCTTAGTTCAACCATAGGACATAGCCCTTGAGCTTACCAGTTGCATCAAACAGCAATAGAATCACCAAAAACGTCTTCAGTGCATATCAGGGGACAAGACGTCCTATGCCGCCAATAAGTAACTGCAGGGAAGAGATATCTCATATTTTATCTTAGATAAACATTGGGGGTAAAACTCATTACAACCACTAGAGTGGAATCCATATCTAATGAAGCTCAGAGGCTACAAAAGGTGAATACCTTTTTTACATTTGGGAAACTTGTTAAATATTTGTGAAGAGCACAGATTCGCAGCTTATTCACAGAAGATTGTAGTCAAGGGAAGGCTTAGGGCTTCGACGGTCAGCTGGCATGTTTTACACCATAGTCTATAATAATAAGAGAAATGTATAGTAAATGATCTATTTAGACTCTCTACCATACAGTGGCACTGTCTAAACTAGCACAGATTCAACAAGTATATCCTGGTGTAAAACATAGTCTTACTTCAATGTACGAGGGGAGTCCTTTATATATGTTAAAATTGCTCCACAGTCAGTCCCCTGCAAAATGGAATAAGAACACGTTATTGTATCCTGTCGACGCGGCGTGGCTCAAGGTGTACAGACATTAGCTGTAAGATGCGATCCTACCCATGATCTAAATTTAGGCAATAGACAAGTAGCTAGATGGTTTCAATGCTTTCTGGCTCAAAATACATTTAGGGGCTTGTGCACCGCTTTAAACGTGCGGCACTGCAACCGGCCGGCCCAGGGGCACACAGTCTAAGGACCGACTTTGTTGAGAATATTTCCCTTGATATTAGGCAACTGCTCGAAGGCATGCCAGCCCGAAACGGCCAAAGGCATGGGTATAACTAATGGGCAGCCGGGAATGCCGATAGTTAAATTTGGCATGAATTACTCAAGCGGGTCTCATTACCCTCAAAGCGAAGGCTCACTTACCTCGTAAAGACCGCAGTTGGGGCCGTATATCCGCACCGCACGAAGCCTCCTCCGCCAGAAACTTTCAGGCATTGACTGATCCTTCGTTTTTAAACGGATCCTATAGGGCTAATTGTCTCACGTGAGGTCGCTTTCCGTGCACGTAATGCCGGCGCGTCGCCTAATAGAAATAACAAAGGGACTAAGTTGCGACCACAGTCTCTATCCGTCAACATAATCCTACCACCAATGAAAATAAAGGTAGGACTGTTTCGCTGATAACGTCGACTGAGGGGGCTAAGAGGCATCCAACGAGGCTATGGGGGACATAATGGAAAAGATCAAAAGTGCTTGTGTCCTAAAGGGGTGTAGTTAATTTAGACAAGACAAAAGGGGCAAATCACAGATAAGGGACCCTACCACCGGAAAAATCACATGGCCAGGGGACTCCAAATAATTCAGTATGGCAATTATCATTTGAAACCGAATTAGTAAACTCGGGGTTATAATTGCCTAATTATGAGAGAGAGGTCAGACTAAGAATCTCTAAGGGTGCAATTAGCTGGAACAACAGTATTAAGAAGAAGCAACCCTGAGATAAAGTCAAAGTCAGAAAATCATATCAGAACCAGTGCAGATGTGTCTCAAACATATCAGAGGTATTTACTTGGTCACATACCAAGCAAGTTCTTCATTCAGTCCACGTTTCACACTGTCCAAAAGATAGATCCAAAAGGTTTCGCGTTTTTTGCGTGTAATATCATTCGCTTGACCTAACTTAGGTGTCACTTTCTCTAGGATACACCATTTCATCTCATTTTCTGTATGAGATTTCTCCAGACAGTGTTGGACTAAGGGGGCTGATAATCTTTTCGTCCTGATGGCAGACTTATGTTCGCTGAATCGGACGCGGAACTCGCGACCCGTCTCACCCACATAAGCCAAGCCACAGCCACAAAAGATGATGTACACGATATTGCTACTACGACAGTTGGTCAAAAATCGCAGTTTAATGTGCCTTTCATTGTATGTTATCGTGTCAGATACAATAGCTGAGTCACACGCGTGGCAGGAACCACACCTGTGATTGCCCACAACTATTGGTAGACCTGTGATAGAGGACTGGTTGTTAGATTGAGAATTTTTGGCGAGAGGTCTCGAATGAACCAACATGTCCCGTAAATTTCTATTTCTCCTATATGCAAGCATAGGGAGAGGAAGTGCCGTGGCATTCTCATCAATATTCAAAATTCTCCAATTTTTATTGATGATATTACGGATCTTAAAATTCAGAGTAGAGTGATCGATCACACACGTAATCCGATCTTGTTTGACTCGTGTGTTGCCCGATAGGAGTGCGGACCTATCGTAATATTTGGCTCTTTTGTACGCATGCCGCACCAGGCGATGTGGATAGCCCCTCTTCAGCAGTCTTTCCTTAAGTGCATCTCCATGTAGATGAAAAGACGCAATATCTGTGCAATTTCGGCGAATTCGTAAGAATTCACCGAAAGGTACAGAATCCTTTTGACAGTTGGGATGAAAGCTATTATACTCCAAGATGGTGTTCTTCACCGTATCTTTCCTAAATAGGCTGACTGTCAAAAATCCATCTTACGAATTCGCCGAAATTGCACAGATATTGCGTCTTTTCATCTACATGGAGATGCACTTAAGGAAAGACTGCTGAAGAGGGGCTATCCACATCGCCTGGTGCGGCATGCGTACAAAAGAGCCAAATATTACGATAGGTCCGCACTCCTATCGGGCAACACACGAGTCAAACAAGATCGGATTACGTGTGTGATCGATCACTCTACTCTGAATTTTAAGATCCGTAATATCATCAATAAAAATTGGAGAATTTTGAATATTGATGAGAATGCCACGGCACTTCCTCTCCCTATGCTTGCATATAGGAGAAATAGAAATTTACGGGACATGTTGGTTCATTCGAGACCTCTCGCCAAAAATTCTCAATCTAACAACCAGTCCTCTATCACAGGTCTACCAATAGTTGTGGGCAATCACAGGTGTGGTTTCTGCCACGCATGTGACTCAGCTATTGTATCTGACACGATAACATACAATGAAAGGCACATTAAACTGCGATTTTTGACCAACTGTCGTAGTAGCAATATCGTGTACATCATCTTTTGTGGCTGTGACTTGGCCTATGTGGGTGAGACGGGTCGCGAGTTCCGCGTCCGATTCAGCGAACATAAGTCTGCCATCAGGACGAAAAGATTATCAGCCCCCTTAGTCCAACACTGTCTGGAGAAATCTCATACAGAAAATGAGATGAAATGGTGTATCCTAGAGAAAGAGACACCTAAGTTAGGTCAAGCGAATGATATTACACGCAAAAAACGCGAAACCTTTTGGATCTATCTTTTGGACAGTGTGAAACGTGGACTGAATGAAGAACTTGCTTGGTATGTGACCAAGTAAATACCTCTGATATGTTTGAGACACATCTGCACTGGTTCTGATATGATTTTCTGACTTTGACTTTATCTCAGGGTTGCTTCTTCTTAATACTGTTGTTCCAGCTAATTGCACCCTTAGAGATTCTTAGTCTGACCTCTCTCTCATAATTAGGCAATTATAACCCCGAGTTTACTAATTCGGTTTCAAATGATAATTGCCATACTGAATTATTTGGAGTCCCCTGGCCATGTGATTTTTCCGGTGGTAGGGTCCCTTATCTGTGATTTGCCCCTTTTGTCTTGTCTAAATTAACTACACCCCTTTAGGACACAAGCACTTTTGATCTTTTCCATTATGTCCCCCATAGCCTCGTTGGATGCCTCTTAGCCCCCTCAGTCGACGTTATCAGCGAAACAGTCCTACCTTTATTTTCATTGGTGGTAGGATTATGTTGACGGATAGAGACTGTGGTCGCAACTTAGTCCCTTTGTTATTTCTATTGGGCGACGCGCCGGCATTACGTGCACGGAAAGCGACCTCACGTGAGACAATTAGCCCTATAGGATCCGTTTAAAAACGAAGGATCAGTCAATGCCTGAAAGTTTCTGGCGGAGGAGGCTTCGTGCGGTGCGGATATACGGCCCCAACTGCGGTCTTTACGAGGTAAGTGAGCCTTCGCTTTGAGGGTAATGAGACCCGCTTGAGTAATTCATGCCAAATTTAACTATCGGCATTTCCGGCTGCCCATTAGTTATACCCATGCCTTTGGCCGTTTCGGGCTGGCATGCCTTCGAGCAGTTGCCTAATATCAAGGGAAATATTCTCAACAAAGTCGGTCCTTAGACTGTGTGCCCCTGGGCCGGCCGGTTGCAGTGCCGCACGTTTAAAGCGGTGCACAAGCCCCTAAATGTATTTTGAGCCAGAAAGCATTGAAACCATCTAGCTACTTGTCTATTGCCTAAATTTAGATCATGGGTAGGATCGCATCTTACAGCTAATGTCTGTACACCTTGAGCCACGCCGCGTCGACAGGATACAATAACGTGTTCTTATTCCATTTTGCAGGGGACTGACTGTGGAGCAATTTTAACATATATAAAGGACTCCCCTCGTACATTGAAGTAAGACTATGTTTTACACCAGGATATACTTGTTGAATCTGTGCTAGTTTAGACAGTGCCACTGTATGGTAGAGAGTCTAAATAGATCATTTACTATAAATTTCTATTATTATTATAGACTATGGTGTAAAACATGCCAGCTGACCGTCGAAGCCCTAAGCCTTCCCTTGACTACAATCTTCTGTGAATAAGCTGCGAATCTGTGCTCTTCACAAATATTTAACAAGTTTCCCAAATGTAAAAAAGGTATTCACCTTTTGTAGCCTCTGAGCTTCATTAGATATGGATTCCACTCTAGTGGTTGTAATGAGTTTTACCCCCAATGTTTATCTAAGATAAAATATGAGATATCTCTTCCCTGCAGTTACTTATTGGCGGCATAGGACGTCTTGTCCCCTGATATGCACTGAAGACGTATTTGGTGATTCTATTGCTGTTTGATGCAACTGGTAAGCTCAGGGGCTATGTCCTATGGTTGAACTAAGGTGATTAATTGAGGGCAAAGTTTGAGGTTCGAGACTCTCTCTTCTTATATTTACTGTATGATAATTTAGGACCTTTGACTTACCTTCTTGATTAACATGACAATTAGTATTGTATTAAATGCTCAGTCCTAGATATACCTCCATCACTAGGACTTTAGGTAAATGTATTAGGCATGGCCTCATTATCTAGTAGACTCAGGTCTTGTTGATTTTAGATCCCTTCCCGCTGTGGTCATGTTGTTGAGCTCCTGTTGTTTCGCAACAAAATTAACTTGTCTAAACGTGTTGGTGGTGACAATATGGTTATTTTTTGTAAATATATATATATATTTTTTTTTTCAGATCCCTTGGTATCTGCACAGTCATGATGAAAAAGGTCCTGATGAAGGCGGCTTAAAGCTGCCGAAACGCGCGTAGACCTGCTGCGGGAGCCTTAAGTTACATCTTGGCCCATCTTTTTAGCATTGTCATCTTGCTAAATATTAATTCAGTTCCTTTCACCATCCTAGTTTGTAGTTTGAGTGTGGTATGATTGTTAGCACGTGAGTGTGTTAAGAGATATGGTTGTTACCAAGGGGTATTACTAAATCATTTTGTATATTGTATGTTTTATATTTGTTTGTTGTAGATATTTATGATTCAATTGTACCTGTCCTGAATTTTTGATATGAATTGAAAAATGTTTGTCTTGTGATTTCTGATTGATAACAGAATTTATATGAACTAAAAGAGAAAAAGAGAAAAAATAAACTTGTATATGTTTTGAATAATTTCAGTATATTATCTATCTTTTGTCAAGTGGTTTGGATATTTATAAACATAATTGTGTAATTGAATTAGTAGGCCACTGCAGGAACGTCTTTACATTAGAATTGTTGTTTGTTCCCCTCTGTTCCTGGGCCACAACTTACCTTTTTGAGGGGGTCCCTTCTTACATGGTCCAAAATTTGAAGCAACGATTTGGAGGCGAGGTGAGCAAAACATTTGTCCCACAAATTTCACCTAATTCCTTAAAGTTGGTTTCACATTAAATTTACGATTTTCAATTGCTTTTATTTTGCTGCAACAAAGGAAATTGTAAAAAAAACTGTTTTAAAGCCAACTCCAGAGAAAACAGCACATACATTTCCAGAACCAACCTCTCAAGACTGAATATTGCTAGTTTAAGTTGACAAAAAACAACACCCGAGCATAAAGGAAGGAAATGTAGGAAACTGCAAATTACGGGTAGAATTTGTTGCATAATAAAAACATTGCTCACCCGTTGTGAGAAATTACCCCTTTTTGCAAGGTCAACCCCAATATGTGGACTAACGCAGCAGGTTTATGAACTCTACACACTGAAGCACTGCTGTAAAGTCTCTGGTGAATGAGCTTTGACCTCTAAAAACATGACAGAATTAGCTAACTCCTAATTGCCATATTTAACTTTTATGAAAGACCATACAGGAAAATACACCATTAGCATGAAAAGGTAAATGTTGCCAGTACACCGCAGCACTAGACTGAATATGGTTTCAGGCCTCCATGTGTGAGTGCTGCACCTTTTAAATCTGTAAGCTAACCTTTCAATACACCCACTTTTGACAGGAAAGAACACTACTTATATATATATATATATATATATATATATATATATATATATATATATATATATATATATATATATATATATATATATATATATATATTACCTACTGGCGGTCGCCAGTAGGTATATGTAGTTAGGATTTTTTCTCTATGGGATTTTTGAAAATTCTATGTCTAATAACTTTGGCGTTTGTGGACGGAATTGGCTGAAATTTTCAGGAAAATGGAACATTTTGTTTCTGAGCAGCCACTGAAAATTTGGGGGGGGGTTCGTCAAGGGGGGGCCGAGAAAAAAGGGGGGTCCCAAAACGCGTTTTCCCATGTTAATTTCCATAGGGCGGTTGGCCTCACTTTTAGCCCGAACGGCTGAATAGATTTGCACGAAACTTGGCAAAATTGTAGGGACTGTTAGCCCGATGTGCCTTTGCTAGGTCTCAAGATATGTGCTCCAGTGGATTTTGAGAAATGAACGTTCAAAAAAATATATATATCTGTAACAGCGCTCCGGGCAGCCCCCCGGTTCGCGTACTTGACGCGTAGCGGAACTTCGCGAAGCGAAGCTGATTGGCTCTCCGGTGTCTGTCAACATTCTAAACAGTCCGGAGCGGCCGCCATCTTGTCTCTCGGTAGGATCGAGAGACAAGAGGAGGCCAAAACAAAGGGGGAAATGACCATAAGGGGGCATAGTAGATCCTCCCTGACCCCCTAGGTTTGATGTGGAGGATTTAACCCCAATTAACACCGGGGCTACCCACAAGGCGGGGCATCTGCTTGACCCCGTTTTCACAAACATCCCTCAACTCTCCTGGCTAGACACGACTCCGATTTGCTGGTCAGATCACTACCTTATTCATTTTTGCTTAAAATTACCTACATCACCGATTACAAACACCATTCGGCCCTCATCTATGAGAAGGAACTGGAAACTTCTAGATGTGAAGGAACTTAATCGTACTCTAGAAAGCCAGCTTCCAGGTCCAGGCACGGACATGGAAAATATTGCTCTGGCCACCCACTCCTGGCTAGAAAACGCCGTCGAAAGATGTCTTCCCCTATCCCAAGAAAAAAGCAATATCCACCGCCCCCCGGCTCCTTGGTTTAATGATTCCCTAAAAACCATGAAATCAAAATGCAAAACCCTTGAAAGAAATTGGCGGAAAGATTACGCTCATGATAAAAAAATCACGTACCACAAAGCCAGGAACGATTACCACTCAGCCTGCAACAAAGCCCGAGCCCTTTATGTGGCCAAAACCATCAATACTGCGACAAACAAAGCGAAAATGCTATTCAACACGGTAAAAAACCTCGCAGGGGAAAAAACGGCAGCTTCAGCTCGACCCTTGGACAGAAAACAATGCCAAGATCTTGCCTCCTTCTTTAAAGAGAAAATCGAGAATATCATCTCTGGCTTAGGAGTAACCTCCCCACCCATGACCTTGGTGAATCAACTCCCTTCTGGCCAAACGACATTAACATAATTGAATCCTGGCCTCCTTTTACCATAGAGTCATTAGTCTCCACCCTCAAAACTGTTAAATCAGGTTCCCCTTGTGATCCGGTACCCACTTCTATTCTTAAAATCCTGGACGTCCCTGCTCTGTCCACTATTGCTGAAACTCTAAATTCTTCTCTTCAACTCGCAGTAGTGCCCTCAATGTGGAAACACGCTATGGTCAGTCCACTTTTAAAAAAACCCACTGCAAACCCGGAGCTCTCCTCAAACTACCGGCCGATCTCCCTCCTCCCTATTTTTTCAAAATTGTTGGAGAGACATATTCACTCTGCCCTCACCTTCTTCACCGAAGAAAACGGTCTTCTCCATCCCTCGCAATCTGGGTTTAGGGCCGGCTTCTCTACTGAAACCGCCCTACTAGGAGTTACCGAAAACATCAGGAGACTCCTGGACGAAGGCCAGACAGTCGCACTCATTTTACTAGACTTGAGTGCGGCTTTCGACACCATCTCCCACGCCAAACTGCTGGCCACCCTGGGGAGAAATGGCATCAGGGGCGATGCACTAAAATGGATTGAGTCCTTCTTGTCACAGAGAACCTTCCAAATCACATCCCCAATAGCCTGCTCGGATAAAATGAGCGCCCCCCATGGAGTACCACAGGGCTCCATCCTAAGCCCTCTGTTTTTTAATCTCTACCTCCGGCCCTTGGCTGATCTAGCGGATGAATCTGGCCTCACCCTCATGACATACGCTGATGATTCCCAAATCATCTTCTCCCTGTCAGAAGCAAACCCACTTCTTCCATCTCGCCTTAATCAAGGTCTCCAAAACATCTTCAGCTGGATGTCCGCACACCAGCTGAAACTCAATGGAGACAAGACCGAGGTCCTCCTTTTGGGGAAAAACAAAGACCTCTGGAACGCTTCTCACTGGCCCTCTGAGCTCGGTTCCATCCCTACTCCCGCCACTCAAGTTAGAAATCTGGGAGTCATCATCAATAACACCTTGTCCATGAAGCAGCAGGCAAACAGAGTGGTAGGCCTCTGCTTCACCATCCTAAAATGGCTAAGGAAGATCCTTTGGATGTTGCCCCTCGACACCCAAAAGTCCGTAGTCAATGCACTTATTACATCAAGGATTGACTACGGCAACATTCTCTACTTGGGCTCAAACAAAGCTGTCATTAACCGATTACAAGTGGTCCAGAATTCAGCGGCTAGGCTACTCTGTAATATCCCAAAAACCTCCAGTGTGTCCAGCCACCTAAAAGACCTACATTGGCTCAGGGTGGAAAGCCGTATTAGGTTCAAAGCCCTGAGCTATATGTTTAGGATCAAATCTGGTACCGCCCCTAAATATCTCCAAACCCTCGCCACTCCCTACACTCCGGCGAGAGCACTACGCTCGCAAAATGCTGCAAACTTTTCCATCCCAAAGTTCAAATTTGCAAGAATGGGAGGTAGATCCTTTGCTGTCATAGGGCCCACACTTTGGAACAAACTCCCCCCCCATATCCGGAAAGAAGACAGGTATAACATCTTCAGAAAACAGCTAAAGACCTGGCTCTTCCAGAAATAATCCACCATCACTTACCTTCCTTCATAAACTTGCTTAAATTCTGTCATCGGCGCCGGGAAACCCTTGTTGGGTAGCTGCGCGCCATACAAATGCAAAAAATAAATAAATAAATAAATAAATAAATTAAAAGGGCCCCGCGGGGCAAAAAAAAAGCAAAAAAATGTTGGTTTTTTTGCGTGGGGAGCGCCCGGTTCGCGCACCGGGAAGCGGTCCGGGGAGCGTACTATAAGGAAAATAGAATGATAGACTATGATATTTTGAAATATTGTATGTTTATTGATTGTTCTTTTTTTTTTTTTTTTATTTAAGTAGCAGTATTAATGATTATTAAATATAAATGTATTTTTGGAATTGTGCACAGTATACTATAAGTCTGACTTTACATTATAATCAATTTGGTACTAGTTTATGAATTACATATAAAAATGATTAAAGACTCAAACAATTTTTTAATATTAAATATAATTTTATTTTTCTGATTCTTTTTCAAAATGTAATAGAACGTCTAACATTTGACTGTCCGATATGTCCTCTTGTTGAGTGAACATAACTTCCCACATTTGACCATCATCATAATGAAGTAAATAATCCACAGATTCTACACATTGTAGAAGTTCATGGTCTCGTGATTCATCCATGAATTCCAAGTCAATGGGTTCAATTATTTCCTCATTATTCATGTCTAGGACAATTTCAAAGGAAACGTTCTGTTCTCCTTGCATTTTTGTGCTGAAATTTGAATAAAAAATAAATATATCAGTAGAGATAGGGCACTGTTGGGTTTAAGTTCAGACAGGTACTTTTGAGGCATGAAGTAGTACTATTAAAAAGTGCCTGTGAGAAAGCCTATGTAAATTCATAATTATACCACAGAAACCTAAATCAATCCATAATTATAATAAACAAGCCTTTCTCAATGTCTAACTCTTACAGAGGGATAGTAAATAATATCTTACCTTTTAAAAACAAGTTTAAGTTGTGAGTGAAAATGATCTTGCAATGTAGTTCAGGAAGTAGTAGTCAAAATGGCTGTGTTTCTCTCTCTTTTTTATATATATTCAGGTACATAACCAATCAAATGTCAGGTAAAAAAAGTAGAAAATGAAAGTAACATTTTAATTGGTTGTCAATTCCACCACTTCAGATGTGTTTTGTGAAGTAATTTACCTCAGGGTATTTAGAGAGGTCTACAGGCTAAATGGCTAAATGGAATTCCAACCAAATTTGTGAAAATGGTAGGGATTGGTATGTAGTATGAGCAAATCTATATTTGGTGAAAGTGGCTCCAGGGTTTCTTCTGTAAATTACTTTCCCACCTTTTTTAATGGAGCGCTTCCCGGTGAGCGCCCCGGTACGCGAACCTGCAGCGTTACGGGAGTCCACCATTTTGTGTTTCGGTCGAATTAAGATACAAGATGGAGGGCAAATAATGTTCAGAATGGGTAGATGGGGACATGGTAGACGTATTTTGACCCCCTAGGTTTTCTGAGGATGGCTGAGGAGGCCCATATGTGCGAAAAAAAAAGAAAATTTATAAAAATTTTGCGCGGTTAGCTTCCGGTTCGCGTACCGGGTAGTGCTCCAGGGAGCGTACTTTGTTGAAAATTTGTGAAAAAAGTTAGAGTAAAATAATAATTGTGAGTGATCAGATGTAGGGTAGCTCTGAGAAGAGCTTTTGGGTTTATGGTACATTTAGGTACTTATAAGTAGGTACCAATGCACAGTCTTAAATTGAGAATGAAAACTCTGTTCCCTTCATCTGAGAAGTGAACTCCATCTCCTCTGTAGATATCTTGCATGTAGTAACGCAAGTTATTGTTGTACATGGAGCCCATTCCATGGGCTCTCATGTAAGCTGAAACAGATTTTTTTACATGCTTCCTCAAATTCTCAATTTGTGGACAAAATTGGTTTGACCACCTCCATTTCTGTCTTTGGCATATATTTGAATATACCAAGGCAGTTTGAGGAAAAAGTGCCATCAATTGCTCAAAGGTGTCCTTTAAAAGCATTTCCAGACCTACCCCAGTCAAAGTGCCCAAGTCATTACCTCCACAGTGCAAAATTAACAGGTCAGGTTTAGGCAAATGCATAAAGGTTTTCACCAATGGTATCAATTGGTGACATTTTAATCCTCTGTTGCCAATCCACTTAATTTCCACATTTTGTAAATTGAGGTTAGGTAAATTTCTGTTATCAGCATACCTCTGAGCCCAGTAGATGTAACTATGTCCAACAATCCAGACAGAAAACATGGTGAGAGAAGGTTCTGCTGCAGTCAGATGAAGTGTGGCAATGAAATGGCAGTTGAAAAAATAAGAGTTTACAATGAAAAAAACTGTGGAGTTTCTGTGTTAAGGAAGCAGTAGCAGTGATTGGTGGATTTTGATTGCTGAAAACAGAAAGTTAGGGTGCATGGATGAGTTCTTTGAAAGATGTAATTTGAATGGTCAAGAAAAAATCATTTTATGAAAGATTGCACTGGATATGCAGGTGCACTGAGAGTTCAGAGTTCAATTGAAACATTGTTGTGTGAACTTGCAAACATCAGAGGTCTTTCAGGAGGTGGTTGCTATGCAAAAAAGGCAGAAAGGGCAGAGGGGGGAAGAGTGTTGATTTGAAAAAAGTGAGGGAAGAGTTTTGATTGGGTGACATGAGAGATATGTGTGATGAAATACAGCATTTCTGTGCTTTTTATGGCTGCAGACTCTGGAGTGCATACCTTTTGCTCTGCTAAAGACAAATTGGGGTGTTTCTGAGACTGTTTTGAAACTCATAAAGTATTTGCTAAGGTGAGAAAAGATTCATTTAATTTAGATAGAGAATAGTATGCTTTAGGGAGAAAATTATGAAGAAAGTTGTGTATTTAAAATGTTGCTTTGTGTCAAGTGTTTTACAAATAGATTTTGTTTCTTTGTGTTACATAGCCATGTTAAAAGTGACGCAAAAATGGTGCAAGGGTCTTACAAAAATGCTTTCATGTGTCTTAGGGTATTTTAACTCACTTCCCCATGAATGTATGATTATAATTTGTTTACAAGATGTGTTTAAAAATGTTTTTTGAAATCAATTAGGTTTCTTGATATGTATGTCATAGGTTGCTTGGGGCATATTTATAAGGCCTTTGAGTCTCTCTGATGTTATTTTTACCATTTTAATTTAAGACCTTTCCCTGTGGTGCAAGGTCCTTGTAAATACACCCCCATCTGTGCTTGGCAAATTTAGATCTTGATTATTTGACTTACATAGCCATGTTAAAAGTGATCTAAAAATGGAGCAAGGGTTTAAAAAAAACGCTTTCATGTGTCTTAGGGCATTTTAAGTCACTTCCTGATGAATGTAGGTATATAATTGATTTAGATGATGTTTTTTAAAACGTTTTTGGACATCAATTAGGTTTCTGGATATGTAGTGCTAGAGTTTCATAGGTTGCTTGGGGCATATTTATAAGGCATTTGAGTCTCTCTGATGTTATTTTTCCCATTTTAATTTAAGACCTTTCCCCGTGGTGCAAGGTCCTTGTAAATATGCCCCCATCTGTGCTTGGCAAATTTAGATTTTAATTCTTTGACTAACATAGCCATGTTAAAAGCGACCCAAATCGGTGCAAGGGCCTTAAAAAAACGCTTTCATGTGTCTTAGGCCATTTTAAGTCATTTCCCCTTGAATGTAGGTATATAATTGATTTAGATGATGTGTTTAAAAACGATTTTTGAAACCAATTAGGTTTCTTGATATGTAGTGCTACAGTTTCATAGGTTGCTTGGGGTATATTTAAAAGGCATTTGAGTCCCTTTGATGTTATTTTTCTCATTTTAATTAAAGACATTTCCTCGTGGTGGAAGGTCCTTGTAAATACACCCCCATGTGTGCTTGGCAAATTTAGATTTTGATTATTTGACTTACATAGCCATGTTCCATACAGTTCTCACCTTCTGCGTAGTCTTTGATATGCTAGACTCCATCTGCACTATGAGATACCTAAGCAAAGGAAACACAGGTGATGTGATTGTGAAATGAGGAAAAGAAACTCCACACTTTTCAATTACATCACCTGTGTTTCCTAAGTTTACGAATGACATTGTGCAGATGAGGTTTAGGTTTGTCCACGGACACAGAAGAGGTCTGGCCTTTGTTCAAGAGTGAAGTGGATATGACTTACTTCATTGGTAGGCCTTCACATATATTATCTCCTCTGTACTCTTCAACAAGCGTAAATTTCATCTGCAACCCTGAGTAGGCCTCACCTTAAACAAACCTCTGGATAGGCCACACCTTATTGTCATCCTGAATCAATCATTTAAAATGTTAGGGACAGATTTATGATAGGTGTATGCCTGTTTTGCGTCTCTGTGCGTCATTTTTGTGACGCAGCGGCGGTGCAAAAGATTTGCTATGTTGTGACATATTTACAACTTGATGCATCTAGGCAGATGTGTCATGCTGTAAAGTCCCGTGCCACATGAAACCGATGCAGCAGTGATGGAAAAGATGCACCATGTTGCAAGACAGGCCTCACTTCATCTCCAACAAGATAAGAAGCTGAATCTTCTGTAAATGTCAAAATAGTTGTATACACTGCTGAACTTCTGTGTACTCTTTGATATGCTAGACTCCATCTGCACTATGAGATACCTAAGCAAAGGAAACACAGGTGATGTGATTGTGAAATGAGGAAAAGAAACTCCACATTTTTCAATTACATCACCTGTGTTTCCTAAGTTTACGAATGACATTGTGCAGATGAGGTTTAGGTCTGTCCACGGACACAGAAGAGGTCTGGCCTTTGTTCAAGAGTGAAGTGGATATGACTTACTTCATTGGTAGGCCTTCACATATATTATCTCCTCTGTACTCTTCAACAAGCGTAAATTTCATCTGCAACCCTGAGTAGGCCTCACCTTAAACAAACCTCTGGATAGGCCACACCTTATTGTCATCCTGAATCAATCATTTAAAATGTTAGGGACAGATTTATGATAGGTGTATGCCTGTTTTGCGTCTCTGTGCGTCATTTTTGTGACGCAGCGGCGGTGCAAAAGATTTGCTATGTGGCGACATATTTACAACTTGATGCATCTAGGCAGATGTGTCATGCTGTAAAGTCCCGTGCCACATGAAACCGATGCAGCAGTGATGCAAAAGATGCACCATGTTGCAAGACAGGCCTCACTTCATCTCCAACAAGATAAGAAGGTGAATCTTCTGTAAATGTCAAAATTGTTGTATTCACTGCTGAACTTCTGTGTACTCTTTGATATGCTAGACTCCATCTGCACTATGAGATACCTAAGCAAAGGAAACACAGGTAATGTGATTGTGAAATGAGGAAAAGAAACTCCACATTTTTCAATTACATCACCTGTGTTTCCTAAGTTTACGAATGACATTGTGCAGATGAGGTTTAGGTCTGTCCACGGACACAGAAGAGGTCTGGCCTTTGTTCAAGAGTGAAGTGGATATGACTTACTTCATTGGTAGGCCTTCACATATATTATCTCCTCTGTACTCTTCAACAAGCGTACATTTCACCTGCAACCCTGAGTAGGCCTCACCTTAAACAAACCTCTGGATAGGCCACACCTTATTGTCATCCTGAATCAATCATTTAAAATGTTAGGGACAGATTTATGATAGGTGTATGCCTGTTTTACGTCTCTGTGCGTCATTTTTGTGACGCAGCGGCGGTGTAAAAGATTTGCTATGTGGCGACATATTTACAACTTGATGCATCTAGGCAGATGTGTCATGCTGTAAAGTCCCGTGCCACATGAAACCGATGCAGCAGTGATGGAAAAGATGCACCATGTTACAAGACAGGCCTCACTTCATCTCCAACAAGATAAGAAGCTGAATCTTCTGTAAATGTCAAAATTGTTGTATACACTGCTGAACGTCTGTGTACTCTTTGATATGCTAGACTCCATCTGCACTTCGAGATACCTAAGCAAAGGAAACACAGGTGATGTGATTGTGAAATGAGGAAAAGAAACTCCACATTTTTCAATTACATCACCTGTGTTTCCTAAGTTTACGAATGACATTGTGTAGATGAGGTTTAGGTCTGTTCACGGACACAGAAGAGGTCTGGCCTTTGTTCAAGAGTGAAGTGGATATGACTCACTTCATTGGTAGGCCTGCACATGTATTAT
Organism: Lissotriton helveticus; assembly: GCF_964261635.1. Lineage (NCBI taxonomy): Eukaryota > Metazoa > Chordata > Amphibia > Caudata > Salamandridae > Lissotriton > Lissotriton helveticus. Next base: position 533,593,280 of record NC_136065.1, read on the forward strand.
CTCTTCTGTATTCTTCAACAACCCTAAATTTCATCTGCAACCCTGAGTAGGCCTCTCCTCAAACAAACCTCTGGATAGGCTACACCTTATTGTCATCCTGAATCAATCATTTAAAATGTTAGGGACAGATTTATGATAGGTGTGTGCCTCTTTTGTGCCGCTGTTCGTCACTTTTGTGATGCAGCGGCGGTGCAAAACATCTGCTATGTTGTGACATATGTACAACTTGATGCATCAAGGCAGATGTGTTATGCTGTAAAGTCCTGTGCCACATGAAACCTGCGTCAGGTTTCATATAGGTGTTTTGTTGCAGGGTGGGCATTCATTTGCATGAAAACCCTGTAAAACTAACACAGTGAAATTTAGAAGATTTCACTGAGTAAGCTTTATAGCATTGCTGAATCAAATCCTTATGCCTGTTTGAAATAGCCTAAGGAGTGATGCACCATGCAATGTGTGGCTTCCTCCTGTGCATTGCAGTAGACATGTCGTGCTTATGACGTGATTCCTGCAATGTGCTGCTTTTGCGGCACAGATGCGTGACGCATCTGTGCTGTTTTTACTCAATGGTGCTCCACATTGTAAATGCGGCACACCATGGGTGGCAGAGCAGCGGTGCACGTTAACTGGTGCATCCCTGGGGATGTGCCAGTTAACATAAATCTGCCCCTTTACATTTAAGTATGTGCAGGGGACACAGAGTCGGTGAGGCTTATCCAAGGTTAAGAAGAGATGAGTCCTGTTCACTGAAAACTTGGACATAGGCCTCACCTCCTCAGCATCGCTGGACATGGCTAAATAATAGCTGCAAAATGTTACTCTTGTTAAACAATTTTACTATTATAGTCTCTGAGATTTGTGTCTTACTCTGCAACATCTCATTGTTGTTCTCTTTTTTTAAAGATAACAACAACATCAAGCATGAGTGATAATGAGCAATCAGTTGATCTCGATCTTATCGTTGAACTTGTCATTGAAACGTCAGTGGAAGTAGATCCCTTAGATGATTTAAATCCTGAGGATGATGAAGAACATGATGAGGATGCCGATTTGTCAGAATTGTATGACATAGGGTGGGAAGCTGACCTGCTTGAGCCTATGGAACTATAAACATTTATTTTTAAAATTTTACGGAAATAAAAAGTAAAAATGTAAACCGTTTCATTTAAAATTAAACACAACTTCAAAAACAGGTTATGTGTAGTGTCTTTAATAAAATAGTATAATATGCTCATAAAATTAGATCAGATTCACATATAAAACAGCACAGGTAAAATGTAGAAGCATTCCATTTCTTTGCTACTATTTGTGAATACTAAATTTGCCTATGCACTAAAAATTATTCTAAGTGAAAATGACAAGTAGTGTGTTAAGTTTTTGACGACTGTTATTGATTTACTGCTTGGTAATAGTGGTTAATAACATTTTTTATTATATTTTACCACAGATTCAACTGCAGATCATTTCAAAAGTAGAGAATGCAAACTAAGGATAGAATCAGAAAGGCTACAAAACGTCAAAGACAGCAGGTTCATCAATTATTGCAGCAGTCCTCTACAATAAAAAATCGTCAAGTCACCAAGAAAGCACCGGGTAAGACAACTAAATCATTCATAAGAAACATTTGTAGAAAAAAAAGTATTACTACAGAAAATGTTTCAGTCCAGAAAAAGAGAAGCATTTTAAACGGAAAGGAAAGGCCAATCAAAAATGTTACTGCTAGAGCAAGAGATAACTCTGTGCATGATAGTAGAAGGAAACAACAGTTTAGGGACATTCGTAAACGAATGTTCCGAAACAGGATAATTGGCAATTTGTTAAAAAATATTAAGAAAGGTCAACAGAAAGTGGTTTTTTATAAGAGAAAAAAAAAAGTTGAGAAAGCTATTGATCAGGCATTTGAAATTAAACGAAAGTTATTTATTTTGATAATCAATAGAATTAGGAAGCTAAACAAGGCAATTTATGATTTCAAAAGAAATAGTAGATGGAAGAGAATAGTTAATCGTAGTAATTTTTGTGAAGTTTTTTCCGGAGAATGGATGCATAGTTCAAGTTGTGAGGCATTTTTTAATGAGAAGAGTTATTTCCAGGATAATGATTTGGTGCATGCAGTTGACAGCAGTGGTCGAGCTTATGAGGTGAAAGATGGTTGTCCAGTTGAAAAAGAAAAACTTGTGACAACAGAGACAGAAGAGGTGTTAGGTAATGAGGTTTTAGGAAGACGTCCTAAGGGTCCTGTGTACACCTGGAAGTGTAGTAGTATTTGCAGTGTACGACAGGATTCCATCAATTTGCTTTGTGATTTTGTACGGACATTTAATAAGAAAAGTTTGAAGCAGAAAATGATGTTGTTGCAAGAATTAGATCCTTGCAGAGTGAGAGAAGTGACAGGTTTGCATGGTCATTCACTGGCTTGTCTTTCCAGGAGAGTATGCCAGAGTGTTTTTCATCATTTCAGGATGCTAGCAGTGCATCATAATAAAGTGAGGAAATTAGTTAGAATGTTGTATTATGCTAAGAGTCCAGCAATTATGCTTAAACAATTATGCGCTGCTCTTTTGCATGGTTCTGAAATAGATGTGAAGAATATTTGTGAAGAAATTGAGTTTTGTTACTTTGGAAGTAAAGAGGAGAATGTTGAAATTGACCCAGAAGAAGAGGGTAATGTGGAAGACAGTGTACAGGTTTCCAGTACAGATAATTTTCAGAAGGAAATTGCCACGTTTCAGGTGAAATCAAGTGAGAGGCCTAATTTCACTTGTGTGTGTTGTCGACGCACTTATTATAAGAATCAGACTAAGTTAGTGGATTTATATGCAAAAAGTGAAAGGGAAAATAATAGTGAATGGAAGGATTTTGCAACATACTTGATGGTAGAAAATTGTTTTGATTTGGGATCAGATCAACGTTTGTGTACTTATTGTTGTAACAAATTAAATCAAAACCAGATGCCTGCTAGAGCGGTTCATAATAATCTGGAATTGGTTGAGATTCCTTCTGAATTGAAGGATTTAAATACTTATGAATCTATTTTGATTCAAAGTATCCATCCCTTTCAGGCTATTGTAAGAATGGAGCCAAAGAAGGGAAATTGCCTCCATCAGATTTACAGAGAGGATTAAAGGGAAGAGTTGTTTATTTGCCTCTAGATTTGAAGAAAAACATTAATACAATTGGAGTAGAAAAAGTGGAAGAGGAACCTCTGGTTATCTTAGTTAATGGGGTTCCGACAAAGAGTAAGAAAATATGGCAAGATTTAGTGGATGTTAGGAAAGTCAAAAAGGCAACATTGTATTTGAAAAAAAATAATAAGTACTATAAGAATGTATATATTGCAGAAGAGGAAGTAAGTGAAGAAGAGGATAGCAATTTGTGTGCTGGTCAAATTGAGAAAGTAGAACCCTCTAAAAGTGAAGAAATATATGAACATTATAGTGTTCATACTTTGCATTCCAAGGAAGTCATGGGGAATGCTATTGAGTTGTTTCAAATGAAACAAGCCAAAGGGAGTCCCATTAGTGTTTGGGAGGAAAGTTTGGAAGCTCGGTGTTTCCCACAGCTATTTCCAACAGGTCAAGGAGGAAGATATGATGAGCGACCTCATCAAATTCCTGCTTCTGAATACCGGACTTTACGATTGTATGCAGAAGATGCTAGGTTTCGACAATGCATTCCCTATTTGTTTCATCTCCTGTTTGAAAGCGATCTGTCTGGACTGTCATATGCAGTGAACCACATCTTGAAAAGTGGTATACAGATGCAAAACATCTCTGCAAGTGACTTTATGGATAAAGTCAATGTGCAAGACAGTATTTTGGATTGTCACCTGATTAATCTCATGGCGTGTCAGCGTGGTACTAATGAGTACTGGTACCGTCGTCATGGTGATTTAAAATTTATGCTGAGGAACTTAGGAACTCCCACATGGTTCCTCACTCTGAGCTGTGCCGAGTATGGCTGGGAAGACTACTGGAAACATTGAAAATATCGAATTCAAGACACCCGGAGAACTGTGCTCTTTGGATCCAGTCAATGTATGTAGGTACTTCAATCATAGATTTGAAGCTATGATGTCTTTCATCATGAATAAGAAGAATCCACCTCTTGGAGAGGTGTTGGATTTCTTCTGGAGAAAGGAGTACCAAGCAAGAGGTGCTCCTCATATACATATGCTGCTGTGGATCAAGGATGCACCTAAATTTGGAACAGATTCAGAAGACTTAGTGATGAGTTTCATACAACAGTATTCTACGTGTGCTGTTCCAAACGCAAAGGAGAAGAAAAGCCTAAGAGAACAAGTTCTACGTTTCCAAAGCCATCGTTGTGGAAAGTACTGCCGTCGTAAATTCCGAAACAAAGACAAGTTCTACACCAAATGTCGTTTCGGCTTTCCACGACCGGTGATTTCTAAAGGAAGAGTAAACAGTTTGATGTCTTCGCTGCGACATAATGTGATGAAGAAATCACCTAAAAACACTTACAATTTGAAAAGGAACGAAGAGTCCAAGTACATCAACGACTACAACCCGGTGATTTTGTCCATGTGGAATGCTAACATGGATATACAGTTTGTGGCTGATAACTGTATGGCTGTGGCTCGGTATGTGACGTCTTACATCACCAAAAAAGAGAAGACAGAATTGAAGGATATGTGGGAGGACATTTCCCATGAAAAGAGCCTCAGCAAGAAGTTGTACAGTTTCAGTCTGAAGATGTTGTCGCATCGAGAAATCGGAGCGTACGAATGTTCTGACCGGTTGTCTTCAGCAAGTCTCTATGCCAAGTCCAGGAGTATCGTTTGGGCGAGTCTTGGTCTTGCAGCAACGCGTAAACGAGTTCTCAAACCTGTGCGGGAAATTGAGTATTTGGCGGAAAAGGAGCCAAACAGTACCAACATTTTGAAGACAAACATGTTGGATACATATTATCCAAATCGAAGCAGTCACCTCGAGAATGTTTGTCTGTATGAGGTTCTGCAAAATTACATATTCAAGAGGAACATCAAAGAAGATACTGAGAAAGGAGTGTATGCTGTAATAGGAAGTCAGGGATGTCTGGTCAAGCAAAGAAAATGCCACTTGGTAAACCATCGAAAATTGAGTGGTGAATCTCCTGAAAAAAAGGAGTTTTTCTATTTAGCACTTTTGCAACTTTTCAAGCCTTGGCGTGCAGAAGAGGAACTGCTTGGAGATTTCCTCTGTTACGAAGACTCTTTCAATGCCGCCAAGGAGACCATAGAATGTCCTGCTTTTCCCAAATATGTAGAAATGTTGAATGCGGAAATTGAGCAGGAAGCAACGATTGCAGCCGAGATTGCCAGAGACAGTTCTCAGGACAGTCAGAGTTCTGCTTCATTGAGTCAGGATCCACTAGGAGGACCTGTTATTGAAAATGAAGCTGCCACTGCTATGAATGAAGTGGAAAGAGCCATGGCACATGCTCAGGAGGATGCGGTTAACTTAGAAGAGTTGGAAAGACAACTCAACGTTGAGCAGAGGAAAATATATGACGAAGTTACCATGCAAATTGATCATGGATTAAGTCATGACAAGAAAGAGTGCTCATGTACGTCGTTGAAGCCTGTCCGACTGTACGTGAGTGGAGAAGCGGGAACTGGAAAAAGTTTCCTCATTAAAGCAATTTCATGCTATTTGCAGGAAAGGACAGAGTCATCGCTGTCTTGTGTTGTCACCGCTCCAACTGGACTGGCAGCACATAACATTAAAGGGATTACTTTACATCGTTTACTGATGCTGCCAGTGGAGCATGACAACAAATTACAATATCACAAGCTATCTGGAGATGCTTGTTTTGAAGTTTCAAGAATCTTGAGGAAAATGAAACTTCTTATCATTGACGAAGTAAGCATGGTTTCCAATGTCATGCTTGCCTTTGTGCATTTGAGGATGCAAGAAGTTCTCAAAACAGAGTATGATGTGTTATTTGGTGGCAAACACATCATTGTTTTCGGAGATCTTCTGCAGCTGACACCAGTGAAAGGGCAACCTGTGTTCAAAATGCTCACGCATGAAGATACCAGGAAGTGCCTAGGCAGCATTGGCAACGTCAATATATGGTTAAACTTCAATTATGCTGAACTGCATGAAAATATGCGTCAGGCGAAGGATGAAGTTTACAAGACTATTCTACAAGATGTTAGAATTGGAAAAGTGACCGAGCATGGGAAAGAAGCTTTACATGCACGATTACTGTCAAATTTATATCCAGAACAAGATGTTGTGCCTGAGAATATTTTTCAGAAAATTACTGAGAAGAAATCTGGAATATGTTTGATGCCAACTCTTGCAGAATGTGCCAAATTTAACAACAAAATGTTGCATTTAGAAAAGCAAGAGATTGTGAAACTGGAAGCTATTGATAGAGTAGAGCATATGGGATCAACAATTATTTTGTCTGAGAATCTGAAAACAAAATTGGATTCATTAGAGAAGAGTATATCTAAAACTGCAGGTTTTGAAAAGACTCTGAATGTGTGCTTGAACTGCCGTATAATTTTAAGAAGGAATTTACATGTTGAAAGAGGTCTGGTAAATGGATCAATGGGTAATGTTGTTGATTTTGTGAAATACAGAAATAGAGATGGAATTGAATTTTTAAAAATTAAATTTGATGGCATTGAGGAAGTACAGCTAATTGCTCGTTGTTCTGCTAGATTTTTGCTTGTAAAAGACTTATATGTTCGCCGTAAGCAGTTTCCTGTTTGCTTGGCATATGCGGTGACAATTCATAAATCGCAAGGTTTAAGTGTAGACAGTGCATTGGTGAATATTGGCAGTTCTGTGTTCAAGGAGGGTATGGCATATGTGGCATTGTCACGAGTTAGAACTTTATCGGGATTGTACTTGATTGAGTGTGATGTCACAAACATTTGTGCGGATCTAGATTGTGTTAAGGAATACAATAGGTTAAGAAGAGAGTATGCGCCACATTTGCCTCAGTATCCTTTGTTTGAGAAACGTGTGGTAGGCCGGAAACGAAGAAATGAGAACAATACTGGGGAGGTTGTAGCAAAAAGACAAACAGTCAATGAACCTAAAATTACAAGCAGAAACAAAAAGGATTCTGTTGAAGATGTTGTTGGTTTTCAGTTTGAAAACAGTTCTGGTGTCAACTGCTATGCTAATGTAGTGGTTAATGTTTTATTTTCTCTAAAAAATGTAAAAGAAGAGATTGTGGTCAATTCTGATCAAAGATTTTGCAGTTTGTTAAATTCTGTGTTAGAGAAATGTACCACTGATAGAAGAAACATAGAAAGTGTGTCTGAAATTCGAAATCTGTTAGACAGATGTTCAGGCCAAACACAATTCTCTCAAAATATTCAGCAAGATTGTCAGGAGTTTTTAATGTATATGCTTGATGTATTACATGCTGAAGGTGTAGATGTAGATCAGCTGTTTGGGCTTTCTTATCAATGGCAGCATGACTGCGAGAACTGTATGGTATCAAGTACTACTAGTGTAGACTCAGAAAGATTTATATATTTAACTTTGCCAGACAGTAAATCAGTCTCCTTTAATAAGCTAGTAAAAGCAGCTGATCACAACATGGAGTGTAGCCAATGTAAATCTGAAATGATGTCCACATTATTTATACGAACATATGGCCAGTATGTCATTTTAATGTTCCAACGATGTAGGCCTGATGGAACAAAATTGACAACTTTAATTAAAAATTTTGTAGCTTCGCAGTTGTCAATATCAGGAAGGACTTTTGTAACTGCAGCAATTATATATCATGACGGCCCTTCAATAACATCAGGACATTACACAGCTTATTTAAAGTCTAGAAATGGCTGGTCATTCTGCAATGATTCTGTTTTAATTTTCACAAAAAAATTGCCGTATGACCTTAAAAACTCTTACCTGGTGTTTTTAAAACCAAAATTTTAGGGAAATAATCTCGGGATGTGCTCTGTGGAATTTCAAGAAGTTCTAATGGCTCCTACACAATTTGGCCTTGAGGATAAGTGTAGTTCAGAGACATAACTTCTAACCATAGGACTGGACATTATGGAGAAATACGTGCACTTTGAATGAGTTCAGAAAAACTGTATCTTTTTATAAACTAATTGAAGCAGCCAATCAAAACATGGAGTAGAGGGAATGTAAGTCTGCAATGCTGTCTACTGTTTTACATTGCTTTGTGATTAAAAGTGATGTAGAGAATTAAATAATTGTAGTAGTCATAGAGGTAGTGTAAGTCTGCTTGTATCAGTGTCATAGGAAAAGTAGAACATGACTGAGCAAGAAGGGGAAGATATTACTATTCCAGGATTGTGAAAATGATCTTCAACATTTTAATTCTGAAAGTTGCGGAAATGCCAAATGACGGGATTGGCTTACAAGAAATCCAAGAGTTATAAATGGCTCTGACAAGATTTGGCCTTGTGGAAAATTGTGGTAGAGAGCAAGAAGTCATTTATTGCATGTAACGTGTTTTTAAAAACGATGGAGATTTTCTTTCAGAAAGTGGCGGGCTGAAAGTAATAACAGCACAAAAGAGTGTAAGCTGTTCATAGGACATCCTTGGACGTCATGGAAAGTAAGTTAACTTTAAGGAGTTCTGAATTTTGATTTCTGATGTTGTATGGGTTTTTTAAACACAATCATTTTGATTGTGTTTTTTTTTCCCCGCTGTTACATGATGAATACCTTCAAGTCACTGTTTTTAGTGAATTTTGATACATTCTGAGAACAGCAAAAATAAACCATTTAACATGTATAATTAATTCTGTACTGTTTGCATTTATGATGTATATGTAGAACTGTGTAGGAGGCATGGAGAAGGTGAGGCTTCTGTAAGTGTCAAAGTTGTTGCATGCAGTGCTGCACTTCTGCGTATTCTTTCATATGCTAGACTACATCTGCACAATGAGATACCTAAGCAAAGGAAACGCAAGTGATGTGATTGAGAAATGAGCAAAATAAATTGCATGTATTTCAATTAGATCACCTGTGTTTCCTATCATTACGAATCACATTGTGCAGATCAAGTTTAGGTCTGTCCAGGGAAACATAGGAGGTTTGGACTTTGTTGAAGAGTGCAGTGGACATGACTCACTTCATTGGTAGACCTTCACATGTATTATGTCCTCTATTCTCTTCAACAACTCGAAATTTCATCTGCAACCCTGAGTAGGCCTCACCTGAAACAAAACTCTGGATAGTAGACATCTTATTGGCATCCTGAAGCAATTATTTAAAATTTTAGTGTCTTGCGACACTTTTCTGAAACAACAGCAATGCAAAATATGCACCATGTTTTAAGATAGGCCTCACTTCATCTGCATCAAGATACTGTTAGTTTAAAATGTATATCTTTAGGACTGTGTAGGGGGCCTGGAGAAGCAGAAGCTTCTGTAAGTGTCAAAGTTGTTGAAAAACTGTTTGTCCTTCAATCTTTGCCCTTGTCTTTTGTAATTTTTAAATACATGTTTTAATATTTTTCAAATGTTTGTTCTCTCTTTCACAGATTGAAAGTATAAAAACAAAAAGTGAGTAATTTAACGACAATTATAAGGTAAATATTTTGTACTCTTTTCGTTACATTTCTATCACATTGAACTTCTATTAGTTCCACTGCTTCATTTCTTTAACCCTCAGTTTCCTGCCTTTGCTACTTCCCTCATTCCTTTCTCTATTATCTACTTACTCAACTCCTTCCACTCTTTTTCTCAGTCCCTCTCTTCTCATAGTTCCTCACTCTTGTTCACTCACTCCGTCTCTATTACTCTTAGTGTCTTTGACTGATCACTCTATCACTACTTGTTCATAATGCTTTCTCTGTGTAGTTGAAGCACACTAAGGGGAATATTATGAACACAGCCAATAAAATTATTGCTCTTTTTATTGGCAGAAAACTGGTTAAAAAGTGGTTTTAGCGGCAGTTTTCTGCCGCAAAAGCGGCTTTAGCGACACATTTCTGCCAATAAAAGCTGCAAAACTTTTATTGCCTATGTTGATGATATGGCTCTATGTTACTTACATTTCTTTGCTGTTTCAATTAATCTTTTTCTGTTATTTTTTGTTTTCTGTTTTCTATTTTTTCTCTCTGTTATTCCCCATATTTTAATCTTATTTTGAACATTCACTCACATTCTCCAAGAAACTCTTCTTTGTTAATGTTATACTCTCTTTTTTTTTCTTTCACTTCGTTATCTATTTTGTTTTTCACAATTATACCCTCTTCTGTCTTTTCTTCGGTAAATAGATCTATTAAACAGTATCTCTTCTTTACTCCCTATAGCTGTCTTTCTTTTAACATCACTCTCTGTTTACTTTCCTTATACTTACACTTTTTAAAAAAAAAAAAAATTTTTTGGTTAGCTCCCGGTCCGCGTACCGGGAAGCTAACCCGGGAGCGAACCAAAAGAAATAGAGCTTGTCAGAGTGCTAAACATTGTAGCAATTTTTTTTGAAAGGGAAGTTAGTTCTGAAAAGAACTTTTTTTTTAATATTTTTGTTGTTTTATATTTTTTTTTATTTTTTGAACATTTTTTGTTTTTTTTGTATTTTTTGAACGATTTTATATTTTTTTTGGTTTTTTTGGGGGGGGGAAACAACAAAAAACAGGCGTTGAAAAAGGCTCAACAGGAGCAAAAAAAAATTACTGGGGGCGGTTAGGGCAATCATGGTGTTCATATGCAAGGTTGAGTGCATTGATGCTCATGTTGCCACAAGCTAATAATGCACGACAGTGCATACATAAATGTATCATATGCCCAAAATTTTCTTGGATATTTGGCACAGTTTCCCGTGCCTCCTCTGGTGTTAAAGAAACCGGTATTGTTGGTCTGGCCACAGGAGTTGGTCTAGGATTGTCCAGCATATCCCTTAATTCCGCCCGGCTGTAATTTAGGGGATGTTTCCTCGTCATGTGCCTATGCATGGTGTGATTACCATAACTGTATTTTTTGTCCGTCCCTCTGGACAATTGTTCCTTGCATATGAGGCAGGTGACATACCTCGCGTTGACTTTTTTTTGTCCACGAGGCATCGAAAAAAACTGCCAGATGAAACTGGCTTTCTTTCTGGAAACCCGGGGCAACTCTTCCAGGAATTGTGGTTCTTCTCCCTCCTCATCCATTTCTTCATCTTCCTCCTCAGTGTTGGTAATCACCTGGGGAGGTGGTCCTCTCTTCCCATGAGGAGGTGGAGGTGGTGGTGGGGGTCCACCAGCTGAAGCAACCAATGAAGCCATTTTCACACAAGCAAAATAGGTCTTCCAACAAGCAAAATAGGTCTTCCTCTCACAATGATGAAAGTCAGAGTGAGGAAAGAAGGAGGGGTTTTCATCATTTGGAAAAAACAATACTTCTCAACCAATGAAAAGTGTTATTTTTAGGTCACCTGACCTAGCCTTCCATAATTATGAAACTAAAAGTGAAATGAACCAATGAAAAGTTTTATTAACAAGTCACATGACCTCTCACGCTCATGTTACGCGCTGCGGAACGCGCCCCGGTTAGCTTCCGGGTCGCTAAGCTTCGCGCCCCGGTCCGCGCCCCGGGACACTTCCGGGTGCGCTAACGCGATACGTCACAAGACGCATTTCGCGGCAACGCGATACGTCGCGCTTTCGCGCCGCGGATCACTTCCGGGGAGCTGCGTTTCACGCCTCGGTCCGCGCCCCGGGGCACTTCCGGGTGCGCTAACGCAGTACGTCATAAGACGCATTACGCGGCAACGCGATACCGTCACTATGTTGATTTCTTACCGGTTCGCGGACCGGATCGCGGAATAAAATTGAGCTAACGGGAAGCTTCCCGGTTCGCGGACCGGGAGCGAAACAAAAAAAATATTTAAAAAAATTTATTAATAAACATATAAAATATATTTTTGGATTTAAAGAAGAATAAATTTTACAGCTATAGATATTAGCTTTTAAAAAACCAATGAAATTCATTGAAAAAACCATAGGTTATAGACCATATATAGTTAGGAATTAGCATTTACAAAACCTTGAAAATTCACTGAAAAAACCATAGGTTATAGACCATATATAGTTAGGAATTAGCATTTAAAAAACCTTATTTTACTCACACAAAACCAATGAAATTCCATATATAGTTAGTTGTACTAACTATATATCGCGCACCCGCAATCCACTGCTGATCATGTCACATATTACATCATTCATGACATGGTCAGTGACATCACTGATGACATCACTGATGACATCTCAAATGACATCACTGATGACATCACTGATGACATCTCAAATGACATCACTGATGACATCACTGATGACAACATCCAGTGACTGTATTTTTCTGTAAAGTTAAAATATGTCTTACATATTGAAGAATGAGTGGATGTATAAGTGTCTGGATGAAGGATTTAGTAGGTGCATGACTGACTGACTGTATGAGTGAGTGGTTAAATGTGTCTCATTGAGTGCATGGGTTAGTGACTAAACTGTCTTAATTTGTGCATCATTATGTCTGTTGTTCTGTAAACTGCTGCATGTGTTGATCAGTAGCTATATGAGTAACTATATGGGTTATTGATTGGTTGCCCAAGCATTTGTATGGGAAACTGGGAGTGTGTGTGGGTGGCTGGGAAGGTGTATGACTCTGTGCATAATGTATGGGTTCAAAAGTGCATGTGGAAACAGCTGTATGGGTGGTTGACTGTGTGCATGACTGTATTGGTGAGTGAATAGATATCTCAGTGCTACATGTCAAAGTAAGTACATATGTAAAACACAGTACATGTGAGAGTTGACATATATAAATAACTGTGCATAAGAGCCAGTGAATGTGTGAGTGGCTGTATGGATCATTGTGCTCTTGTATCCAGGATTGTATAAGTGAGTAAATATGTTTAGTATATGTTTGAATAAGTAAGGTGTGTTTAACTGTATAGTTAAGGAAATGGAGGTGTGATTGATTGTTTGCATGACTGACTAGGTGTGTGTGTAACTTCATGGATGAGTGACAATCTGCGAGTCTGTGTTTACACTGAGTGTATCTAAGGTTATATTAGAGTCTGAAGAGGTTCATCGTATTATCACATGAATGATGTCATCAGTGATGTGATCAGTAATGTCAAATGAGATGTCATCAGTGATGTCATCAGTGATGTCATTTGAGATGTCATCAGTAATGTCATCAGTGATGTCATTTGAGATGTCATCAGTGATGTCATCAGTGATGTCATTTGAGATGTCATCAGTGATGTCATCAGTGATGTCACTGACCATGTCATGAATGATGTAATATGTGACATGATCAGCAGTGGATTGCGGGTGCGCGATATATAGTTAGTACAACTAACTATATATGGAATTTCATTGGTTTTGTGTGAGTAAAATAAGGTTTTTTAAATGCTAATTCCTAACTATATATGGTCTATAACCTATGGTTTTTTCAGTGAATATAGATATATATATATATATATATATATATATATATCTATATATATATATATATTACCTACTGGCGGTCGCCAGTAGGTATATATAGTTAGGATTTTTTCCCTATGGGATTTTTGAAAATTCTATGTCTAATAACTTTGGCGTTTGTGGACGGAATTGGCTGAAATTTTCTGGAAAATGGAACATTTTGTTTCTGAGCAGCCCTTGGAAATTGGGGGGGGTTTCGTCAAGGGGGGGCCGAGAAAAAAGGGGGGTCCCAAAACATGTTTTTAACATTGAGTTTTCCATAGGGCGGTTGGCCTCACTTTTAGCCCGAATGGCTGAATGGATTTGCATTAAAATTGGCAAAATTGTAGGGACTGGTAGCCCGATGTGCCTTTTCTAGGTCTCAATATATGTGCTCCAGTGGATTTTGAGAAATTAACGTTTAAAAAAAGATATATATCTGTAAGCGCGCTCTGGGCAGCTCTCCGGTCCGCGGACCTTAAGCGTACCGGAACTTCGCGTAGCTAAGCTGATTGGCTCTCCGGTGTCTGTCAACATTCTAAACAGTCCGGAGCGGCCGCCATCTTGTCTCTCGGTAGGATTGAGAGACAAGAGGAGGCCAAAACAAAGGCGAAAATGACCATAAGGGGGCATACTAGATCCTCCCTGACCCCCTAGGTTTAATGTGGAGGTTTTAAAAGGGCCCCGCGGGGCAAAAAAAACAAAACATTTTTTTTGTTTTTTTTTGCGTGGGGAGCGCCCGGTCCGCGAACCGGGAAGCGTTCTGGGCAGCGTACTGCAATGAAAAATGAATGATAGACTTTTCAAATGCTGTATGTTAATTGATTGTTGTTTTTGTTGATTATTTTTTATTTTCTTTATTTTTTAAGCATTTTTTTTATTGTGATTGTGTTTCATAATTTATTAAACTTTCTAACATTTCATTGTCAGAAATTTCATAATTATCATTGAATATACATTGTAGTCTCTGAGGGTGTAAAATGTCCTCATTTTCAAGGAGGTTATCTACTGCTTGTACACATTGCAGTAGTTCTTTGTCTAAAGTTTCATCGAAAAATTCAATATCATTTTCATCATTGATTTCTTGGCTGCTCTCTTGCAGGACAATTTGAAATTCAACTTTCTGTTCGCCTTCCATTTTGCCTGAAATTTAGATTAAAAAAATATATATTAGTAGAGATAGGGCACTGTTGGGATTAATTTTGGGCAGTGTATAGTATCAGAGTGGAAGTAGGAATATAAAAAAGTGTATGTGATTTAACGTAAGTAAATTCATAATTATACAAGAGAAGCCTAACTCCATCCATAACTATAACAGAGAAGTCTATCTAAATCTATAACTACTACAGAGGGATAGTATATAACTATCAGAAAAAGTTTACCATATTAACTTATAGTGCACAATATACTTCAGTTTTAAAAATAAAAACTTACCTTTAGATAGAAGTTGAAGGAATTAGTGAAAATCCTATTGAAATGTACACCAAGAAGTAGTAGTCAAAATGGCTGTGTTTTCTTCTCTTCCTTTATATATATTCAGGTATATAACCAATCAAATGTCAGGTAAAAAAAGTAGAAAATGAAAGTAACATTTTAATTGGTTGTCAATTCCAACACTTCAGATGTGTTTTGTGAAGTAATTTACCTCACGGTATTCAGAGAGGTCTACAGGCTAAATGGCTAAATGGAATTCCAATCAAATTTGTGAAAATGGTAGGGATTGGTATGTAGTATGAGCTAGTCTATATTTGGTGAAATTGTCTCCAGTGGCTTTTCTGTGAACTACTTTCCCACCTTTTTTGATAGTGCGCTTCCCAGGGAGCGACCCGGTACGCGAACCGTTGAGCGCCCCGGTTCGCGAACCTTAAGCGTAACGGGAGTCCACCATTTTGTGTTTCGGTCGAATTAAGATACAAGATGGAGGGCAAATAATGTTCAGAATGGGTAGAAGGGGGCAAGGTAGACTTATCTTGACCCCCTAGGTTTTGTGAGGGTGGCTGAGGAGGCCCATATGTGCGAAAAAACCCATTTTTTAAAAAAAATTCGCGAGGTTAGCTCCCGGTTCGCGTACCGGGTAGCGCCCCAGGGAGCGTACTTTGTTGAAAATTAGTGAAAAATGTTAGAGTAAAATAATAATTGTGAGTGATCAGATGTAGGGTAGCTCTGAGAAGAGCTTTTGGGTTTATGGTACATTTAGGTACTTATAAGTAGGTACCAATGCACATTCTTAAATTCAGAGTGAAAATTCTGTTGCCCTCATCTGAGAAGTGAACTCCATCTCCTCTGTAGATATCTTGCATGTAGTAACGCAAGTTATTGTTGTACTGGGAGCCCATTCCATGGTCTCTCATGTAAGCTGAAACAGATTTGTTTACATGCTTCCTCGACTTCTCAATTTGTGGACAAAATTGGTTTGACCACCTCCATTTCTGTCTTTGGCATATATTTGAATATACCAAGGCAGTCTGAGGAAAAAGTGCCATTAATTGCTCAAAGGTGTCCTTTAAAAGCATTTCCAGACCTACACCAGTCAAAGTGCCCAAGTCATTACCTCCACAGTGCACAATTAACAGGTCAGGTTTGGGCAAATGCATAAAGGTTTTCACCAATGGTATCAATTGGTGACATTTTAATCCTCTGTGGCCAAACCACTTAATTTCCACATCTTGTAAATTGAGGTTAGGTAAATTCCTGTTTTCAGTGTACCTTTGAGCCCAGTGAATATAACTATGTCCAACAATCCAGACAGAAAACATGGTGAGAGAAGGTTCTCCTGCAGTCAGATGAAGTGTGGCAATGAAATGGCAGTTGAAAAAATGAGAGTTTAAAATGAAAAAAACTGTGGAGTTTCTGTGTTCATGAAGCAGTAACAGTGATTGGTGGATTTTGATTGCTGAAAACAGAAAGTTAGGGTGCACGGATGAGTTATTTGAAAGATGTATTTTGAATGGTCAATAAAAAATCATTAAATGAAAGAATGCACTGGATATGCAGGTGCACTGAGAGTTCAGAGTTCAATTGCAACATTGTTGTGTGAACTTGCAAACACCAGAAGTCTTCCAAGAGGTGGTTGCTATGCAGAAAAGGCATGAAATGGCAGAGGGGGGAAGGGTTTTCATTTGAAAAAAAGTGAGGGAAGAGTTTTGATTGGGTGACATGAGAGATATGTGTGAAGAATTACAGCATTTCTGTGCTTTTGATAGCTGCAGACTCTGGAGTGCATACCTTTTGCTCTGCTGAAGACAAATTGGTGTGTTTCTGAGACTGTTTTCAAACTCAAAGTATTTGCTAAGGTGAGAAAATATTTCTTTAATTTAGATAGAGAATAGTGTGCTTTAAGGAGAAAATTATGAATTATGTGGCGCAAATTGCTTGTAAATATGCTCCCACCTGTGCAAGGAAAATTTAGATTTTTAATGTTTGTGTTACATAGCCATGTTAAAAGTGATACAAACATGCTGCAAAGGCATTTAAAAAACGCTTTTATGTGTCTTAAGGACATTTTAAGTAATTTTCCCATGTGCAGTGTTTTGAAATTATGATTTGAAAATCGTTTTTGGGGAAAAGGAATTGTTTTTAAATTTATGACAAGGACATAATGGTGTATGCTTCTTTATAAGGCAATTGACTGTCCCTGATGTTATTTTTCCCATTTTAATGTAAGACCTTTCTCTGTGGCGCAAATTGCTTGTAAATATGCTCCCACCTGTGCATGGCAAATTTAGATTTTAAATGTTTGTGTTACATAGCCATGTTAAAAGTGACCCAACCATGCTGGAAAGGCAATAAAAAAACACTTTCATGTGTCTTAAGGACATTTTAAGTAATTTCCCTGTGGGCAGTGTTTTCAAATTATGAATTGAAAATCGTTTTTTGAGGTAAAGGAATGTTGTTAAAATTTATGTGCGCCATATGCCCCCAAATTTCTTTTTCAGGGGTGTGGCAGGGTGTTATTGAGACACCCCTACACCTTTGGAAAAATTCCTAATTTGCGATGAGCTAATTGCTAATTGCAAATTGCACTTTCTTTCATATGGGCATCCTGGCGCATGGAAATGAATGGGTAATTTGCAATTAGCAATTTGCTCATCGCAAATTTGGAATGGTAAAGAATCGCTATTTATTCCTTAAAATTCGCTATTTTGGAAATGCAAAATAGTTATATGATACATATGGCGGTTGATGTCTAACAAGATAAGAAGCTTAGGGATAGATTTATGATGACTGGCGCAATGAAGTGGACATCACTTACTTCATTGGTAGAGCTTTACATGTATTATGTCCTCTGTATTCTTCATCAAGCGTAACTTTAATCTGCAATCCTGAGTAGGCCTCACCTTAAACAAACCTCTGGATAGGCCACATCTTATCGTCATCCTGAATTAATCATTTAAAATGCTAGGGACATATTTATGATAGGTGTATGCCTCTTTTGCGCCACTTACAAAACACTGTCCATGGGGAAATGACTTAAAATGTCCTTAAGACACATGAATGTGTTTTTTTAAAGCGTTTGCAATTTTTTTGGGTCACTTTTAACATGGCTATGTGACTCAAACAGTCAAAATCTAAATTCACCATGCACAGGTGGGAGCATATTTACAAGGAATGTGCTCCATGGGGAAAGGTCTTATAATGTAATATGGGAAAAATGACATCAGAGACACTGAAATGCCTTATAGAGAAGCATACACCATTATGTCCTTGTCATAAATTTGCAAACCATTACTTTTCCCCAAAAACGATTTTCAAATCATAATTTGAAAACACTGCACATGTGGAAATGACTTAAAATGTCCTTAATTCAAAATTTGCTATTCCTTATTTTGCGATTGCACTGAAGGATTTGCAAATTTTGCGATTCCTTAAATGCAATGTATCAAACAAAAAATATGTAAAAAATGACATTAAGGATTTGGAAACTACCACCAACTTCTAGTTGGTGGTAATTTGCGAATTCTTTTCAAAAAGCATTTTTTTCCAAAAAACAAAAGGTGCCATATGACGCCCATAATGCCCTTAGGGCATGTATGTGCGCCATATGCCCCCAAATTTCTTTTTCAGGGGTGCAGCAGGGTGTTCTTGAGATACCCCTGCACCCTTGAAAAAATTCCTATTTTGTGATGAGCTAATTGCTAATCGCAAATTGCACCTTCATTCCTATGAGCCTCCTAGCCCATGGAAATGAATGGGTAATTTGCAATTAGCAAATTGCTCATTGCAAATTAGGAATGGTAAAGAATTGCTATTTATTCCTTAAAATTCGCTATTTAGGAAATGCAAAATAGTTTGATGGTACATATGGTGGTTCATCTGTAACAAGATAAGAAGCTTAGGGATACATTTATGATGACTGGCGAAATAAAGTGCAAATCACTTACTTCATTGGTAGGCCTTTACATGTATTATCTCTTCTGTATTCTTCATCAAGCGTAACTTTAATCTGCAATCCTGAGTAGGGCTCACCTTAAACAAACCTCTGGATAGGCCACACCTTATCGTCATCCTGGATTAATCATTTAAAATGCTAGGGACAGATTTATGATAGGTGTATGCCTCTTTTGCGCCACTGTGCGTCACTTTTATGATGCAGCGGCGGTGCAAAAGATTTGCTATGAGGCGACAAAATTACAAATTGATGCTTTTAGGCAGATATGTCATGGTGTAAAAAAAACGTACCACATGAAACCGATGCAGCAGTGATGCAAAAGATGCACCATGTTGCAAGACAGGCCTCACTTGGGGCCATATGTATCAAGCTAATTAGCATTCGCAAAGATCAAAATTCTGCGAATTTCGGCCTTTGCGAATGCTAATTAGACAAATGGTATGTATCAAACAAGTTTGATGCAAAATAAGGAATAGCAAAATTTGCTATTTCTTATTTTGCGATTGCACTGAAGGATTTGCAAATTTTGCGATTACTTAAATGCAATGTATCAAACAAAAAATATGTAAAAAAATGACATTAAGGATTTGGAAACTACCACCAACTTCTAGTTGGTGGTAATTTGTGAATTCTTTTCAAAAAGCTTTTTTTCCAAAAAACAAAAGGTGCCATATGACGCCCATACATGCCCTTAGGGCATGTATGTGCGCCATATGCCCCCAAATTTCTTTTTCAGGGGGTGCAGCAGGGTGTTCTTGAGACACCCCTGCACCCTTGGAAAAATTCCTATTTTGTGATGAGCTAATTGCTAATCGCAAATTGCACCTTCATTCCTATGAGCCTCCTAGCCCATGGAAATGAATGGGTAATTTGCAATTAGCAAATTGCTCATTGCAAATTAGGAATGGTAAAGAATTGCTATTTATTCCTTAAAAATCGCTATTTAGGAAATGCAAAATAGTTTGATGGTACATATGGTGGTTCATCTGTAACAAGATAAGAAGCTTAGGGATACATTTATGATGACTGGCGAAATAAAGTGCAAATCACTTACTTCATTGGTAGGCCTTTACATGTATTATCTCTTCTGTATTCTTCATCAAGCGTAACTTTAATCTGCAATCCTGAGTAGGCCTCACCTTAAACAAACCTCTGGATAGGCCACACCTTATCGTCATCATGAATTAATCATTTAAAATGCTAGGGACAGATTTATGATAGGTGTATGCCTCTTTTGCGCCACTGTGCGTCACTTTTATGATGCAGCGGCGGTGCAAAAGATTTGCTATGAGGCGACAAAATTACAAATTGATGCTTTTAGGCAGATATGTCATGGTGTAAAAAAAACGTACCACATGAAACCGATGCAGCAGTGATGCAAAAGATGCACCATGTTGCAAGACAGGCCTCACTTGGGGCCATATGTATCAAGCTAATTAGCATTCACAAAGATCAAAATTCTGCGAATTTCGGCCTTTGCGAATGCTAATTAGACAAATGGTATATATCAAACAAGTTTGATGCAAAATAAGGAATAGCAAAATTTGCTATTCCTTATTTTGCGATTGCACTGAAGGATTTGCAAATTTTGCGATTACTTAAATGCAATGTATCAAACAAAAAATATGTAAAAAAATGACATTAAGGATTTGGAAACTACCACCAACTTCTAGTTGGTGGTAATTTGTGAATTCTTTTCAAAAAGCTTTTTTTCCAAAAAACAAAAGGTGCCATATGACGCCCATACATGCCCTTAGGGCATGTATGTGAGCCATATGCCCCCAAATTTCTTTTTCAGGGGGTGCAGCAGGGTGTTCTTGAGACACCCCTGCACCCTTGGAAAAATTCCTAATTTGTGATGAGCAAATTGCTAATCGCAAATTAAACCTTCATTCCTATGAGGCTCCTAGCCCACGGAAATGAATGGGTAACTTGCAATTAGCAATTTGCTCATTGCAAATTAGGAATGGTAAAGAATTGCTATTTATTCCTTAAAATTCGCTATTTAGGAAATGCAAAATAGTTTGATGGTACATATGGCGGTTCATCTGTAACAAGATAAGAAGATTAGGGATAGATTTATGATGACTGGTGCATCACCAGGGATGTGTCAGTCATCCTGTGCCGCTGTTCCGCCACCCATGGTGTGCTGCATTTACAATGCGGGGCATCATGGGGCAAAAATGGCACAGATGCGTGATGTATCTGTGATGTAAAGGTAGTGATTGCTGGAGTTGTATCGCAAGTGCGATGCAGCTCAAGCAAGGCTCAGGGGTGCCCCATCTCCACAATGTTGCGTCAAGACCTATGCCTGCTTAAAGCAGGCGCAGGGTTTTGACGCAGTTTTCTCCTATCTGATTGTAAATACGGCACACCATGGGTGGCAGAGCAGCGGTGCACGTTAACTGGTGCATGCCTGGGGATGTGCCATTTAACATAAATCTGCCCCTTTACATTTAAGTATGTGCAGGACACACAGAGTCGGTGAGGCTTATCCAAGGTTAAGAAGAGATGAGTCCTGTTCACTGAAAAATTAGACATAGTCTTCACCTGATCAGCATTGCTGGACATGGCTAAATAATAGCTGCAAAATATTACTCTTGTTAAACAATTTTACTATTATAATCTCTGAGATTTGTCTCTTACTCTGCAACATCTCATTGTTGTTATCTTTCTTTAAAGATAAAGACAACATCAACATGAGTGACAATCTGCAATCAGTTGATTTTGACCTCATCATTGAACTTGTAATTGAAACATCAGTGGATGTTGATCCATTGGATGATTTAAATCCTGAGGATGAAGAAGAGCGTGATGAGGATGCAGATTTGTCCGAATTATATGACATAGGGTGGGAAGCTGACCTGCTTGAGCCTATGGAAATATAAACATTTATTTTTAAAATGTATAATTAATAAAAAGTAAAAATGTAAACCGTTTAATTTAAAAATAAAGACACCTTCAAAAACAGGTTATGTGTAGTGTCTTCAATAAAATATTAAAATATGCTCATAAAATTAGATCAGATTCACATATAAAATAGCACAGGTAACATAAATATAAATGCCATTTCTTTTCTGCTATTTCTGTATTGTAAATTTGCCAAGGACTAAAAAATCTTCTATTTAAAATGTCAAGTAGTGTGTTAAGTTTTTGATCATTGTTATTGATTTACTGTTTGGTAATAGTGGTTAATAACATTTTTTATTATATTTTACCACAGATTCAACTGCAGATCATTTCAAGATTTCACCATGCCAACAATAGAAAGACAGAGAAAGGCTGCAAAACGTCAAAGACAGCAGGTGAAACAAAATAAGCAGCAGTCCTCTAACAAAAAGATTTGTCAAGTCACGAAGAAAGCACCGGGTAAGAGCACAAAATATTTCATAAGAAATATGTGTAGTAAAAAAAATATTACTACAGAAAATGTTTCAGTCCATAAAAAGATAAGCAAATCTAATGGAAAGGAAAGGCCAATCAAAAATGTTACTGCTAGAGCAAGAGATAACTCTATGCATGATAGTAGAAGGAAACAACAGTTTAGGGACATTCGTAAACGAATGTTCCGCAACAGGATAATTGGCAATTTGTTAAAAAATATTAAGAAAGGTCAACAGAAACTGGTTTTTTATAAGAGAAAAAAAAAAGTTGAGAAAGTTATTGATCAGGCATTTGAAATTAAACGTAAGTTATTTATTTTGATAATCAATAGAATTAGGAAGCTAAACAAGGCAATTTATGATTTCAAAAGAAATAGTAGATGGAAGAGAATAGTTAATCGTAGTAATTTTTGTGAAGTTTTTTCTGGAGAATGGATGCATAGTTCAAGCTGTGAGGCATTTTTTAATGAGGAGAGTTATTTCCAGGATAATGATTTGGTGCATGCAGTTGACACCAGTGGTCGTGCTTATGAAGTGAAAGATGGTTGTCCAGTTGAAAAAGAAAAACTTGTGACAACAGAGGCAGAAGAGGTGTTAGGTAATGAGGTTTTAGGAAGACGTGCTAAGGGTCCTGTGTACACCTGGAAGTGTAGTAGTATTTGCAGTGTGCGACAGGATTCCATCAATTTGCTTTGTGATTTTGTACGGTCATTTAATAAGAAAAGTTTGAAGCAGAAAATGAAGTTGTTGCAAGAATTAGATCCTTGCAGAGTGAGAGAAGTGACAGGTTTGCATGGTCATTCACTGGCTTGTCTTTCCAGGAGAGTATGCCAGAGTGTTTTTCATCATTTCAGGATGCTAGCAGTGCATCATAATAAAGTGAGGAAATTAGTTAGAATGTTGTATTATGCTAAGAGTCCAGCAATTATGCTTAAACAATTATGCGCTGCTCTTTTGCATGGTTCTGAAATAGATGTGAAGAACATATGTGAAGAAATTGAGTTTTGTTACTTTGGAAGTAAAGAGGAGAATGTTGAAATTGACCCAGAAGAAGAGGGTAATGTGGAAGATAGTGTACAGGTTTCCAGTACAGATAATTTCCAGAGGGAAATTGCGACGTTTCAGGTGAAATCAAGTGAGAGGCCTAATTTCACTTGTGTGTGTTGTCGACGCACTTATTATAAGAATCAGACTAAGTTAGTGGATTTATATGCAAAAAGTGAAAGGGAAAATAATAGTGAATGGAAGGATTTTGCAACATACTTGATGGTAGAAAATTGTTTTGATTTGGGATTTGATCAACGTGTGTGTACTTATTGTTGTTGCAAATTAAATCAAAACCAGATGCCTGCTAGAGCAGTTCATAATAATCTGGAATTGGTTGAGATTCCTTCTGAATTGAAGGATTTAAATACTTATGAATCTATTTTGATTCAAAGTATCCATCCCTTTCAGGCTATTGTAAGAATGGAGCCAAAGACAGGGAAATTGCCTCCATCAGATTTACAGAGAGGATTAAAGGGAAGAGTTGTTTATTTGCCTCTAGATTTGAAGAAAAACATTAACACAATTGGAGTAGAAAAAGTGGAAGAGGAACCTCTGGTTATCTTAGTTAATGGGGTTCCGACAAAGAATAAGAAAATATGGCAAGATTTAGTAAATGTTAGGAAAGTTAAAAAGGCAACATTGTATTTGAAAAAAAATAATAAATACTATAAGAATGTATATGTTGCAGAAGAGGAAGTAAGTGAGGAAGAGGATAGCGATTTGTGTGCTGGTCAAATTGAGAAAGTAGAACCCTCTACTAGTGAAGAAATATATGAACATTATAGTGTTCATCCTTTGCATTCCAAGGAAGTCATGGGGAATGCTATTGAGTTGTTTCAAATGAAACAAGCCAAAGGGAGTCCCATTAGTGTTTGGGAGGAAAGTTTGGAAGCTCGGTGTTTCCCACAGCTTTTTCCAACAGGTCAGGGAGGAAGATATGATGAGCGACCTCATCAAATTCCTGCTTCTGAATACCGGACTTTGCGATTGTATGCAGGAGATGCTAGGTCTCGACAATGCATTCCCTATTTGTTTCATCTCCTGTTTGAAAGCGATCTGTCTGGACTGTCATATGCAGTGAACCACATCTTGAAAAGTGGTATACACATGCAAAACATCTCGGCAAGTGACTTTATGGATAAAGTCAATGTCCAAGACAGTATTTTGGATTCTCACCTGATTAATCTCATGGCGTGTCAGCGTGGTACTAATGAGTACTGGTACCGTCGTCATGGTGATTTAAAATGTATGCTGAGGAACTTAGGTACTCCCACATGGTTCCTCACTCTGAGCTGTGCCGAGTATGGCTGGGAAGACTTACTTGAATTTCTACGAGAGGCAAATGCTAACGTAGATAACATCGAATTCAAGACACCCGGAGAACTGTGCTCTTTGGATCCAGTCAATGTATGTAGGTACTTCAATCATAGATTTGAAGCTATGATGTCTTTCATCATGAATAAGAAGAATCCACCTCTTGGAGAGGTGTTGGATTTCTTCTGGAGAAAGGAGTACCAAGCAAGAGGTGCTCCTCATATACATATGTTGCTGTGGATCAAGGATGCACCTAAATTTGGAACGGATCCAGAAGACTCAGTGATGAGTTTCATCCAACAGTATTCTACGTGTGCTGTTCCAAACGCAAAGGAGAAGAAAAGCCTAAGAGAAAAAGTTCTGCGTTTCCAAAGCCATCGATGTGGAAAGTACTGCCGTCGCAAATTCCGAAACAAGGACAAGTTCTACACCAAATGTCGTTTCGGTTTTCCACGACCGGTGATTTCTAAAGGAAGAGTAAACAGTTTGATGTCTTCACTGCGACATAATGTCATGAAGAAATCACCTAAAAACACATACAATTTGAAGAGGAACGAAGAGTCCAAGTACATCAACGACTACAACCCGGTGATTTTGTCCATGTGGAATGCTAACATGGATATACAGTTTGTGGCTGATAACTGTATGGCTGTGGCTCGGTATGTGACGTCTTACATCACCAAAAAAGAGAAGACAGAATTGAAGGATATGTGGGAGGACATTTCCCATGAAAAGAGCCTCAGCAAGAAGTTGTACAGTTTCAGTCTGAAGATGTTGTCGCATCGAGAAATTGGAGCTTACGAATGCTCTGACCGGTTGTCTTCAGCAAGTCTCTATGCCAAGTCCAGGAGTATCGTTTGGGCGAGTCTTGGTCTTGCTGCAACGCGTAATCGAGTTCTGAAACCTGTGCGGGAAATTGAGTATTTGGCGGAAAAGGAGCCAAACAGTACCGACATTTTGAAGACCAACATGTTGGATACATATTATCCAAATAGAAGCAGTCACCTCGACAATGTTTGTCTGTATGAGGTTCTTCAAAATTACATATTCAAGAGGAACATCAAAGAAGATACTGAGAAAGGAGTGTATGCTGTAATAGGAAGTGAGGGATGTCTGGTCAAGCAAAGAAAATGCCACTTGGTAAAGCATCGAAAATTGAGTGGCGAATCTCCTGAAAAAAAGGAGTTTTTCTATTTAGCACTTTTGCAACTTTTCAAGCCTTGGCGTGCAGAAGAGGAACTGCTTGGAGATTTCCTCTGTTACGAAGACTCTTTCAATGCCGCCAAGGAGACCATAGAATGTCCTGCTTTTCCCAAATATGTAGAAATGTTGAATGCGGAAATTGAGCAGGAAGCAAAGATTGCAGCCGAGATTGCCAGAGACAGTTCTCAGGACAGTCAGAGTTCTGCTTCATTGAGTCAGGATCCACTAGGAGGACCTGTTATCGAAAATGAAGCTGCCACTGCCATGAATGAAGTGGAAAGAGCCATGGCACATGCTCAGGAGGATGCGGTTAACTTAGAAGAGTTGGAAAGACAACTCAACGTTGAGCAGAGGAAAGTATATGACGAAGTTACCATGCAAATTGATCATGGATTAAGTCATGACAAGAAAGAGTGCTCATGTACGTCGTTGAAGCCTGTCCGACTGTACGTGAGTGGAGAAGCGGGAACTGGAAAAAGTTTCCTCATTAAAGCAATTTCATGCTATTTGCAGGAAAGGACAGAGTCATCGCTGTCTTGTGTTGTCACCGCTCCAACTGGACTGGCAGCACATAACATTAAAGGGATTACTTTACATCGTTTACTGATGCTGCCAGTGGAGCATGACAACAAATTACAATATCACAAGCTATCTGGAGATGCTTGTTTTGAAGTTTCAAGAATCTTGAGGAAAATGAAACTTCTTATCATTGACGAAGTAAGCATGGTTTCCAATGTCATGCTTGCCTTTGTGCATTTGAGAATGCAAGAAGTTCTCAAAACAGAGTATGATGTGTTATTTGGTGGCAAACACATCATTGTTTTCGGAGATCTTCTGCAGCTGACACCAGTGAAAGGGCAACCTGTGTTCAAAATGCTCACGCATGAAGATACCAGGAAGTGCCTAGGCAGCATTGGCAACGTCAATATATGGTTAAACTTCAATTATGCTGAACTGCATGAAAATATGCGTCAGGCGAAGGATGAAGTTTACAAGACTATTCTACAAGATGTTAGAATTGGAAAAGTGACCGAGCATGGGAAAGAAGCTTTACATGCACGATTACTGTCAAATTTATATCCAGAACAAGATGTTGTGCCTGAGAATATTTTTCAGAAAATTACTGATAAGAAATCTGGAATATGTTTGATGCCAACTCTTGCAGAATGTGCCAAATTCAACAACAAAATGTTGCATTTAGAAAAGCAAGAGATTGTGAAACTGGAAGCTATTGACAGAGTAGAGCATATGGGATCAACAATTATTTTGTCTGAGAATCTGAAAACAAAATTGGATTCATTAGAGAAGAGTATATCTAAAACTGCAGGTTTTGAAAAGACTCTGAATGTGTGCTTGAACTGCCGTATAATTTTAAGAAGGAATTTACATGTTGAAAGAGGTCTGGTAAATGGATCAATGGGTAATGTTGTTGATTTTGTAAAATACAGAAATAGAGATGGAATTGAATTTTTAAAAATTAAATTTGATGGCATTGAGGAAGTACAGCTAATTGGTCGTTGCTCTGCTAGATTTTTGCTTGTAAAAGACTTATATGTTCGCCGTAAGCCGTTTCCTGTTTGCTTGGCATATGCGGTGACAATCCATAAATCGCAAGGTTTAAGTGTAGACTGTGCATTGGTGAATATTGGCAGTTCTGTGTTCAAGGAGGGTATGGCATACGTGGCATTGTCACGAGTTAGAACTTTATCGGGATTGTACTTGATTGAGTGTGATGTCACAAACATTTGTGCGGATCTAGATTGTGTTAAGGAATACAATAGGTTAAGAAGAGAGTATGCGTCACATTTGCCTCAGTATCCTTTGTTTGAGAAACGTGTGGTAGGCCGGAAACGAAGAAATGTGACCAATACTGGGGAGGTTGTAGCAAAAAGACGAAAAGTCGATGAACCTAAAATTACAAGCAGAAACAAAAAGGATTCTGTTGAAGATGTTGTTGGTTTTCAATTTGAAAACAGTTCTGGTGTCAACTGCTATGCTAATGTAGTGGTTAATGTTTTGTTTTCTCTAGAAAATGTAAAAGAAGAGATTGTGGTCAATTCTGATCAAAGATTTTGCAGTTTGTTAAATTCTGTGTTAGAGAAATGTAGCACTGATAGAAGAAACATAGAAAGTGTGTCTGAAATTCGAAATCTGTTAGACAGATGTTCAGGCCAAACACAATTCTCTCAAAATATTCAGCAAGATTGTCAGGAGTTTTTAATGTATATGCTTGATGTATTGCATGCTGAAGGTGTAGATGTAGATCAGCTGTTTGGGCTTTCTTATCAATGGCAGCATGACTGCGAGAACTGTATGGTATCAAGTACTACTAGTGTAGACTCAGAAAGATTTATATATTTAACTTTGCCAGACAGTAAATCAGTCTCCTTTAATAAGCTAGTAAAAGCAGCTGATCACAACATGGAGTGTAGCCAATGTAAATCTGAAATGATGTCCACATTATTTATACGAACATATGGCCAGTATGTCATTTTAATGTTCCAACGATGTAGGCCTGATGGAACAAAATTGACAACTTTAATTAAAAATTTTGTAGCTTCGCAGTTGTCAATATCAGGAAGGACTTTTGTAACTGCAGCAATTATATATCATGACGGCCCTTCAATAACATCAGGACATTACACAGCTTATTTAAAGTCTAGAAATGGCTGGTCATTCTGCAACGATTCTGTTTTAATTTTCACAAAAAAATTGCCGTATGACCTTAAAAACTCTTACCTGGTGTTTTTAAAACCAAAATTTTAGGGAAATAATCTTGGGATGTGCTCTGTGGAATTTCAAGAAGTTCTAATGGCTCCTACACAATTTGGCCTTGAGGATAAGTGTAGTTCAGAGACATAACTTCTAACCATAAGACTGGACGTCATGGAGAAATAAGTGCACTTTGAATGAGTTCAGAAAAACTATTTCTTTTTATAAGCTAATTGAAGCAGCCAATCAAAACATAGAGTAGAGGGAATGTAAGTCTGCAACGCTGTCTACTGTTTTACATTGCTTTGTGATTGAAAGTGATGTAGAGAATTAAATAATTGTAGTAGTCATAGAGTTAGTGTAAGTCTGCTTCATAGTAAGCAGTATCAGTGTCATAGGAAATGTAGAACATGACTGAGCAAGAAGGGGAAGATATTACTATTCCAGGATTGTGAAAATGATCTTCAACATTTTAATTCTGAAAGTTGCGGAAATGCAAAATGACAGGATTGGCTTACAAGAAATCCAAGAGTTATAGATGGGTCTGACAAGATTTGGCCTTGTGGAAACTTGTGGTAGAGAGCAAGAAGTCATTTATTGCATGTAACATGTTTTTAAAAACGATGGAGATTTTCTTTCAGAAAGTGGCGGGCTGAAAGTAATAACAGCACAAAAGAGTGTAAGCTGTTCATAGGACATCCTTTGACGTCATGGAAAGTAAGTTAACTTTAAGGAGTTCTGAATTCTGATTTCTTATGTTGTATGGGTTTTTTTAAACACAATCATTTTGATTGTGTTTTTTTTTCCCCGCTGTTATATGATGAATACCTTCAAGTCACTGTTTTTAGTGAATTTTGATACATTCTGAGAACAGCAAAAATAAACCATTTAACATGTATAATTAATTCTGTACTGTTTGCATTTATGATGTATATGTAGAACTGTGTAGGAGGCATGGAGAAGGTGAGGCTTCTGTAAGTGTCAAAGTTGTTGCATGCAGTGCTGCACTTCTGCGTATTCTTTCATATGCTAGACTACATCTGCACAATGAGATACCTAAGCAAAGGAAACACAAGTGATGTGATTGTGAAATGAGCAAAATAAATTGCACGTATTTCAATTACATCACCTGTGTTTCCTATCATTACGAATCACATTGTGCAGATCAAGTTTAGGTCTGTCCAGGGAAACATAGGAGGTTTGGACTTTGTTCAAGAGTGCAGTGGACATGACTCACTTCATTAGTAGACCTTTACATGTATTATGTCCTCTATTCTCTTCAACAACTCGAAATTTCATCTGCAACCCTGAGTAGGCCTCACCTCAAACAAACCTCTGGATAGGACACATCTTATTGGCATCCTGAAGCAATTATTTAAAATTTTAGTGTCTTGCGACACTTTTCTGAGACAACAGCAATGCAAAAGATGCACCATGTTTTAAGATAGGCCTCACTTCATCTGCATCAAGATACTGTTAGTTTAAAATGTATATCTTTAGGACTGTGTAGGGGGCCTGGAGAAGCAGAAGCTTCTGTAAGTGTCAAAGTTGTTGAAAAACTGTTTGTCCTTCAATCTTTTCCCTTGTCTTTTGTAATTTTTAAATACATGTTTTAATATTTTTGAAATGTTTGTTCTCTCTTTCACAGATTGAAAGTATAAAAACAAAAAGTGAGTAATTTAACGACAATTATAAGGTAAATGCTTTGTACTCTTTTCGTTACATTTCTATCACATTCACCTACTATTAGTTCCACTGCTTCATTTCTTTAACCCTCAGTTTCCTGCCTTTGCTACTTCCCTCATTCCTTGCTCTATTACCTACTTACTCAACTCCTTCCACTCTTTTTCTCAGTCCCTCTCTTCTCATAGTTCCTCACTCTTGTTCACTCACTCCGTCTCTATTACTCTTAGTGTCTTTGACTGATCACTCTATCACTACTTGTTCATAATGCTTTCTCTGTGTAGTTGAAGCACACTAAGGGGAATATTATGAACACAGCCAATAAAATTATTGCTCTTTTTATTGGCAGAAAACTGGTTAAAAAGTGGTTTTAGCGGCAGTTTTCTGCCGCAAAAGCAGCTTTAGCGACACATTTCTGCCAATAAAAGCTGCAAAACTTTTATTGCCTATGTTGATGATATGGCTCTATGTTACTTACATTTCTTTGCTGTTTCAATTAATCTTTTTCTGTTATTTTTTGTTTTCTGTTTTCTATTTTTTCTCTCTGTTATTCCTCATGTTTTAATCTTATTTTGAACATTCACTCACATTCTCCAAGAAACTCTTCTTTGTTAATGTTATACTCTCTTTTTTTTTCTTTCACTTCGTTATATATTTTGTTTTTCACAATTATACCCTCTTCCGTCTTTTCTTCGGTAAATAGATCTATTAAACAGTATCTCTTCTTTACTCCCTATAGCTGTCTTTCTTTTAACATCACTCTCTGTTTACTTTCCTTATACTTACTCTTTTTTTTTTTTTTTTTTTTTTGGGTTAGCTCCCGGTCCGCGTACCGGGAAGCTAACCCGGGAGCGAACCAAAAGAAATAGAGCTTGCCAGAGTGCTAAACATTCTAGCAATTTTTTTTGAAAGGGAAGGTAGTTCTGAAAAGAACTTTTTTTTAAATATTTTTGTTGTTTTATATTTTTTTTTATTTTTTGAACATTTTTTGTTTTTTTTGTATTTTTTGAACGATTTTATATTTTTTTTGGTTTTTTTTGGGGGGGGGGGAAACAACAAAAAACAGGCGTTGAAAAGGGCTCAACAGGAGCAAAAAAAAAATTACTGGGGGCGGTTAGGGCAATCATGGTGTTCATATGCTAGGTTTATAGCATTTATGCTCATGTTGCCACAAGCTAACAATGCACGACAGTGCATACAAGAGTGAATCATGTGCCCAAAATTTTCTTGAATATTTGGCACAGTTTCCCGTGCCTCTTCTGGTGTTAATGCAATTGGTAATGTTGGTCTGGCCACAGGAGTTGGTCTTGGATTGTCCTGCATATCCCTTATTTCCGCCCGGCTGTAATTTAGTGGATGCTTCCTTGTCATGTGCCTGTGCATTGTGTGATTTCCGTAGCTATATTTCTTGTCCGTCCCTCTTGATTATTGTTCTTTGCATATGCGGCAGGTGACATACCTCGCATTGACTTTTTTTTGGCCACGAGGGATCGAATAAAACTGCCAGATGAAACTGGCTTTCTTTCTGGAAACCCGGGGCACCTCTTCTAAGAACTGTGGTTCTTCTCCCTCCTCATCCATTTCTTCATCTTCCTCCTCAGTGTTGGTAATGACCTGGGGAGGTGGTCCTCTCTTCCCATGAGGAGGTGGAGGTGGTGGTGGGGGTCCACCAGCTGAAGCTACGAATGAAGCCATTTTCCAACAAGCAAAATAGGTCTTCCTCTCACAATGATGAAAGTCAGAGTGAGGAAAGAAGGAGGGGCTTTCATCATTTGGGAAAAACAATACTTCTCAACCAATGAAAAGTGTTATTTTTAGGTCACCTGACCTAGCCTTACATCATTATGAAACCAAAAGTGAAATGAACCAATGAAAAGTTTTATTAACAAGTCACATGACCTCTCACGCTCATGTTACGCGCTGCGGAACGTGCCCCGGTTAGCTTTCGGGTCGCTAAGCTTCGCGCCCCGGTCCGCGCCCCGGGACACTTCCGGGTGCGCTAACGCGGTACGTCACAAGACGCATTCCGCGGCAACGCGATACGTCGCGTTTACGCGACGCGCCGCGGATCGCTTCCGGGGAGCTGCGTTTCGCGCCTCGGTCCGCGCCCCGGGGCACTTCCGGGTGCGCTAACGCAGTACGTCATAAGACGCATTATGCGGCAACGCGATACCGTCACTATGTTGATTTTTTACCGGTTCGCGGACCGGGTCGCGGCATCAAATTGAGCTAACGGGAAGCTTCCCGGTCCGCGGACCGGGAGTGAAACAAAAAAAATATTTAAAAAAAATTATTAATAAACATATTAAATATATTTTTGGATTTAAATAAGAATACATTTTACAGCTATAGATATTTGCTATTAAAAAACCATTGAAATTCACTGAAAAAACCATAGGTTATAAACCATATATAGTTAGGAATTAGCATTTACAAAACCTTGAAAATTCACTGAAAAAACCATAGGTTATACACCATATATAGTTAGGAATTAGCATTTTTAAAACCTTATTTTACTCACACAAAACCATTGAAATTCCATATATAGTTAGTTGCACTAACTATATATCGCGCACCCGCAATCCACTGCTGATGATGTCACATATTACATCATTCATGACATGGTCAGTGACATCACTGATGACATCACTGATGACATCTCAAATGACATCACTGATGACATCACTGATAACAACATCCAGTGATTTTATGTTTCTGTAAAGTTTAAATATGTCTTACATATTGAAGAATGAGTGGATGTATAAGTGTCTGGACGAAGGATTTAGTAGGTGCATGACTGACTGTATGAGTGAGTGATTAAATGTATCTCACTGAGTGCATGGGTTAGTGACTAAACTGTCTTAATTTGTGCATCATTATGTCTGTTGTTCTGTAAACTGCTGCATGTGTTGATCAGTAGCTATATGAGTAACTATATGGGTTATTGATTGATTGTCCAAGTATTTGTATGGGAGACTGAGTGTGTGTGTGGCTGGCTGGGAGGTGTGTGACTCTGTGCAGATCAATGTGTACTTATATCAATGATTGTATAACAAGGTAAGTATGTGTTAGTATATGTTTGAAAATGTAAGGTGCTCTATGTTTAACTGTATAGACAAGAAAATGGAAGTGTGATTGATTCTTTACAGGACTGACTAGGTGTGTGAGTAACTCCATGGATGAGTGGCAGAGTGTGAGTGTCTGTATAGGTGTATGAGTGCATATGATAGTGTTGTAAAGATGAGTGATTGTATGTATGAATGATTGTATGGGTGAATGAGTGAATGTGTGTGTAGACGTAGGAATCAGTGAGTACATATGTAGTAACTAGTATTGGTGTGTCAATGGTTTCAAAAATTATACTCTGTATTTAACACTGGGTGAAACAGAGGTTATATTAAAATGTGAGGAGATGCATTGTATTGTCACATGAATGATATCATCAGTGATGTGGTCATTGATGTCAAATGAGATGTCATCAGTGATGTCATCAGTGATGTCATTTGAGATGTCATCAGTGATGTCATCAGTGATGTCACTGACCATGTCATGAATGATGTAATATGTGACATCATCAGCAGTGGATTGCGGGTGCGCGATATATAGTTAGTGCAACTAACTATATATGGAATTTCAATGGTTTTGTGTGAGTAAAATAAGGTTTTAAAAATGCTAATTCCTAACTATATATGGTGTATAACCTATGGTTTTTTCAGTGAATTTTCAAGGTTTTGTAAATGCTAATTCCTAACTATATATGGTTTATAACCTATGTTTTTTTCAGTGAATATATATATATATATATATATATATATATATATATATATATATATATATATATATATATATATATATATATATATATATATATATATATATATAAATTTAAAGTCTCCCCTAAGTAGACCTTGCGGCCTAGAAGAAATGGTGCGTAATATTCAAAAGTGGTACATGCAAGAGTTTTGTGTTGACATTTTCATTTGGTGACTAGCCCCCAAATGCTATGCTCACTGCATAGGGCTGTAGCTGATTCTATGATGAAACCCAAAGGTGTGCTCTAAAAGAGGAAAGGTGGTCCCTTCCGAAATTTTTTCTCATTGGTAAGGGACTGTCCTGCAGTAATCCCACCTATTGGCTAGCAAATCTTACAAAAGCAGCACTGCACATCCAGCTCATCAGATCACATCTGGACCTGTAGGTGAGAAGAAGAGGACTGGGTATACAGTCTGTGATCTGTGTGAAGAATGAAGTGCTGGGCATGCTCCCACTTGTACCCAAGCCTAGGAAGTGGACTCCAAAGTTATTTGACTGACTTTCTGTGCAGATACTGGGACTGAACAAGGTGCAAGACACCTTTTTCCCTTGGAGTGACAAGCTGGACGGAATCCTGCTGTTGGCCTCTGCTGAAGCGACTCCTTGACCTTTGGTACTGTACCTCAAATCCTGGGACCCTTAGCAAAGATCAAGAACTGCTCCAGAAAGTCTGGGATGTTGAGATTAAAAATATTCTGGTCTTTTAATACCTCTGGAAAAAAGTGTCTCATTCATGAGGGCTCTTCATCAGATACAGCTTTCAAACTTACCTGGCTGAAGGATTTTGAGCTCCAGTAAGCAGTAAGGACCTGATTTAGAGTTTTGGATGAGTTACTTCCTCAGAAATGTGACAGCAGTCCTTTATACCTTATTACACATTTATTATGTCCTAGGATACTTATAATAATTTGTGATAGAGAACTTGTCCATCAGATTCTAAAGTAAGCCCTAAGTCCAAAGGTAGAAATCTTGACGGGGTGAAAGCGCTAAAAACCAAAGTCTTGATGAGAGGACTTATATTAATTTTTCCTGCTTGGAGGTGTTCTCACTAAAACCAATGGCTTCAGCAGGATCTTCATCTACTTCAACGTACAACGATGTTCTACTGGAGGATTTTGACTTTCATAAAAAAAAGTAAGTCAGATGGTAAACATTTTGATTGGAACAACCCATGTGGTATATCGAACCTCATCTCCATTATTGGTGTCCTGAAATTGCTTTGCGGTCAATGACCTTTGATTGGTGCTATACTTTTCCTTGGCACTTTTTGCCCTTAAATTTAATAATTCAGATCTTCTTTTCTAACTACATTTTAGTTGTTCTGTTGCCATTTTTCTCATTAAATTTTTCTCTATTTTTAGAAAATGGGTGTGGGATTTTTATTTTGTTGCGTTTGGACTTTTGAATGTTTTGGTACTGTTAAATAAATTACACACTTTTCCTCATGTTAGGCTTGTCTGCTCTGTGCCATACCTACCACGGTTTGAGCCCAGGCTTATTTACTGAACTTGTGTGTTAGACCTGACATGATTTGGGATTTATTATTTGGGAATGGCTTATGTCCTCACCAAATAATAATCCACATGTTTATGCCATTCACTTGGAGACAGTCATGCATCTCTATTTTTTAATATATGTATCAAGTGTGTGTTAAGAGAGTAAGGGCCAGATGTAGGTAATCCCAGATTACCGATTCTTAAATATTGAATCATACCGATTCGGTATTTAAGAACTGGCAATCGGGATTTAGGTAATTTTACCGATTTCATTACCGAATCGGTATGATTCAGTAATTACCGAATCGGTATTTACCGATTCGGTAATTGCCATTTATTCCTATGGGCCTGTAGGCCCATAGGAATGAATGTCAATTACCGAATCAGTAAATACCGATTCGGTAATTGGGGGAAACATTCAAGGGTGGCAGGGTGTCACTTTGACACCCTGTTGCACCCCTCAATTGTGCATGGGTGCACATGTTGCAGACATACATGCCCTTAGGGCATGTATTTCTGCAACATGGCACTGTTTAAAAAGCAAAAAAAATGCTTTTTAAAGGGTTTTCATTATTTAACACCAACTTATAGTTGGTGGTAAATAACGAATTCTTAGACCCCTGTAGCACTGATTGCAGTGCTACCTACATGTCAAAACACAGAATCGGTAATTTTACCGATTCGGTATTTCACAGAATCGGTAAAATTACTGATTCTGTAAAATTACCGATTCTGTATTTTAACATGCCCCTACATCTCCATCTTCAAATACCGGTCGGTAACGGCCGAAATCGGCCGTTACCGACCGGTATTTGCCTTCCTACATCTGACCCTAAGTGTTGCAATCTGCCATGTATGTCTTTGCTCTCATAATCAGTATTGTGTCAGCCCCAATTCTTGGCCTTCTTCAGTACTTAGCAATATTTCCTGTTTGCGGTCATGCTCATGTCCCTCTTCTACCCTCACTTGGTTATCAGTGCACTCTGACCAAGTCCGCACCAATTGTTATGGCCCTTATGCAATTCCACAATAATGTTTAGGCTTTCAGTTGCTCTTTTAATTCCAATGCTGCCTCTCCTAGAAACTGCCCTTGTCCCCTAGTCATTCCAGTGAGGGATTTGATGTCAGATCTTGCATTGTTTGGGACAAGCTCTCTAGGGCATTAGGTTTGGCAGCCATTTTGGATGTCATGCTAAAAATAGCATGCTAAAGTCAACCACTGGTTGCTAGGCTTTGAGAATCCAGAGAGAAATCCTTGTGATTCCCTACCACTTTTTGCTGCCAGAACAGCCGTCCCTAATGCAGTGGGGATTTAATTTCATCTTTAAATATTGAACCATCATCTTCTCCATCAGGGTGATTCGGCCAGCGCCTGTAAAGAAAGAAAAGATCAAGACTACATTAAACAATTGATGAAATAGTTTGAGTAAACAGGGATAGTGCACTAACTTATTGAAACGATTTTTAACTCATGAAACGCTTTCAAGAATGTAACCGAGGTTGAGAGGCTTTTAAGACTATGGAGGACATTCACAAGGACTTACCTCTGATTTAGCTCCACCTTAACGCATGAAAAGTGGAGATAGATTTAATACCCCATCCACAAGCTGGTGCAAACTGCAGACATCGCCAGTATTCCTGCAATAACTGTCCCAAAATGTATCTCCACGGTGGACAACACCAACTAACCCTAATGAGATGCAGAGTAGGCGTTCCCGTGCAAAAACACACGAAAAAACCACAATACCACTTTCACAACGAACTGCCAGATCTGTGATGCAAACCAAAAACAGGCGATAAGCAGCATTAGCAACAGGGAACTAACACCTGCCTTTTGCTGGTGTTAAGCAGGGTGACTACCTGCAGTAAAAAAGGGAACCCAGCCAAGAGGCACACCTGAAGATCCACAGATGCCATGGAGACAGTAATCATACAACACCCACCGCACCACCCCAGGCCCGCCACCACCCCCAGGACCCAACCCCCCCCCCCCACGGGAACACCACAGAGGCAGCGTACACAAAGACAGCAGACCCACCTGAAACACACCTGCCGCCCAGACCCAACGCCGTAGGAGGACATTGCCCACTACACGCCCAAAAGGACAACCACCCCCCCATCCTGATCCACACCCCCCACCTGCTGATGGTAACAACCCAGCAGACAACCAATATCCCACCGCAGACAAAGCTGCCAGCTGCGCAGCACATACCACCCTCTGGTACCATCCAACCCACAACTGTCAGAGTCAGATGAGTCACACATCCAGCCCCATCCAAATTCATCACACCTGTCCTGGATGCCAACATCAGCCTGGTCACAGACACCCCACCATGCCCACGACACACCTTTGTACATCTCCTGTATGAATGCAGATGGTGAAGTTACTGTAGGGATGATAGGTCCTTTGTCTGAAGTATTAGGCGGTAGCACATCTGCAGTTCCGAGCAGGAACTTGCATGTGGCCAGCACCCCCTGACAGATACGATAGCATTTGCTTGCAACTCCCACACTACGCACTGCCCGACGTAAGACAAATGTGTACACATCCCACACGCAGAAGTCCTTGGTCGTAGTTGGCATGCGTGAAATGGCCTTCACACGTACTCCCACCCACCCCAGGCCTGCATCTGCTACAACCAGACTCGGATCCTTGCACTGAGCTGTGCCATTTCATCCTCAAGACTGGTGCAGGGCAAGCCAGTGCCGCTTCAAGCAGAGCCACTGGCGCAATGGCAGAGCATCCCGGACACATGCTCGACTCTTGTCTCGTGGACCTGTACCGTGCACGTTTGCTGCATGTACTGGGAGCACAACAATTGGCAGTACTGCGGATCAAATACCGGCTGAGCTACCGCCTTGAGGACGTCATCTGCTTTCATCCTGTGTTGCATTGTCACTCGTGCATGTTCCAGTGGTCCATGGATGTCTGCCTCTCCAACGTAACAGTAGCTGACCTGGATTTTGACGTGTATGTGCGCCCCCTGTTGGTCCACGACCAGGAGTGTCACTGTGATGCCCGTTTATGGCATGCATGGATGTTTGGCATGCAGGCTGGAAACTGGACCGGGGAGATTGCACGAGTCATTGTTTGCAGTGAGCACATTGAGCCACTACCTGATTGGGCTTTGGTGCACATTGGGTCCAGTGGTTGGAGTCAGCACTACTGTCCATGTCAGCTGATGGATTATGTCAACGACATGTCAGATGTGGTTGACAACGATCGCTCATTGGAGATGTTGGCCTTCGCTGCTGCACTCATGTTCATGGATGAGCGACAAGGTACCTGTAACCACAACCGGATGTAACCCATTGCACATGTCCCAACGCCTAGTTGCATGTCGGGAATCTGGTCACATGTCCCAAGACTCATGATGGATTCATGATCTAGGTTTTGACAACCAACGCATGTTGACACTGACTTGTGTTGGTGATGGACTTCCCCGAGGTGGACATGGGCGCTTTCCAACGTTCCTCATTCAGACATGCTGCTGCATTGGTCTGCATATCATGGCACTTCTCTTGGCCGTACTGACACGCACTTGTTGATATAGTTTCCGCACTTTCACTTGTCTCCAACTGTGTTTTGTCTTGATTTGTATGCCAATGTGTGTGTCACAGACTCTCTGGCTCCCTGCCATATGTGCATTGCTACCCGATCAGGACTGTGGGTTTGTACTTGTGCATTATCATATCCCTGTTTCATGCTTTGCCAAATGCGTATGGCCGTTTACCGGCCACTGGCGGGTGCAGAAGTGTGGCTCACTGGTTAGAAGCGGCACACCCTGAAGCAGAGGTCGGCCCGGGACCAGGGTTAAATTCCCGACGCAGCAGGGTCTTGGGTCAATGTCCGCAGACTCGATAATTCTCGCTTAGGTGCCTACGCTAACCATGGGTCCCACTCTGCAACTCTGGGCAATAGCTTGCTTAATCTCCACAATGGCCCTGGCAACGCCAGGGATGCCTGGCTTCACCTTGGGGTGCCCTCTCACAGGGAAAGCCAGGACGGGTTCCCCAGCAGTATACAGCGCCAGGACGCTACGTAACGAGGTAACAGTGCGCTTTACAAGTATACATACATTACATACATTACACTTGTGTCCTGTGTTCGGTTGTGCAAATGTTGGTGTTTGTACCACGTTGTGTTTGATGTTGGGATGCTCTGCTTCCTATGTGTGTGTGTTGCATTGTGTTTGAGATGCCCCTTCAGCTCTGATTTGTCTCACCCTTCTCCCTTTCAGGCAGTGTGGTTTTCATTTCTGGGCTTGTTCAGTGGTGTGATATTGCCGGGCTGTGTGACTTGTGTTCTTGGTTGGTGTTGATACTCTTGGGCATGATTTGTCTGCAGTAGTGCTGTGCTTAATTGTGTATGTGTGCCATTGTGCCCATCTCCCCCCACCCCCCAGTCCCTGCTGGTTCCTCTCCCTGTTGCTGTTGTGTCTGTTGTTTTGGGCAGTTTCCGGTCCCAGAGTCCTGCCACCATCTCCAGACTGATGTGGTGGACACCATTTCCTCCATGTCATCCAGCTCCTTGTGTGGCGCTGGACTCACACCTCCAGTGTACATTGCTGCCTTCTTGTTGTTTGCTTGTTTCTGCTTGTTTGTGCATTTTACATCATTCCGGATGTTCTGGTATTCTTCTATTGTCCTCCTCTGCTCTTAGGCTGCATTCACCTTGTACAAGATGGCCTGTCATGTACAATTTTTTGTTGCCAATGTGGCTTGTGAGGTTGTATACTGGCTCGGGTTGTCTCCATTGTACCTGGCTGTTGTTTTCTGTTTGGTTTGTCTTTCTTTTTCAGGCTTTTGTTGTGCTTATTCACGCCGGTTGTGTGTGTCGCGGGCCCGGCGGTGCTTATCCCTGCTTTCCTCTCGCCAATGGGCTCATTGCACTTTTTTTGTGTTGTGGTTTGTGTTATTATCTCCGCTGAGGTGGTTGCATCGCAAACATTGACCACGGTTTCGGCAGACCATCGCATGGTACCGACGTGTTGTGAAATCCACGTTGATACAGGTTTATTTTCCCACGATAGGCTGCGATGTGTGAAGTTGTGTTGACCTTTTTGGTGATGTTTAGCACATGTTCTTGTGAATATACACCTAAAGGAACCCCGAGAAGCTTTTGAACAATTTAACAAACAAGCAGTGTTTTAGTTTGAAAGTTTGCCTGGTTTCAGTTCTATTAAGGAATGTGCCGATATAATGGCTTCTCCAAGAATATCCTGAAAAACATCACAAGGAGGATCCTGGGATTTAGCTATTCTGGGTAGGAGTGGTAATTCAGAAGGGAGAAGTTAAAAGTTGCATTATGTATGTCATACTATGCATTTGAAGAAATGTAATGATTATGTCTATATTATTACAGGATATATGTTCACAAGAAAAAGGATATATTATGATGAATACAGTGATGAAACTTGAAACCTGGTCGTGAACTGGAGAAATCTAAGATGTCTTACAGAATACAAGTGTTTCTGTATTCCGTTAACCATCTTCACTATTCTAGGTTGTTGCCAATGTTTTGTTTGAGGTAGATGCTGTGAGCAACGAAGAAGAGGTATTTGATTAATCTTGTCGCTCCTGCAGAAACTGTGGTGTTCAGGTGAGTGTAACTTCACTGTAGGACTCATAAACCTTTTTACTTCAAGACTAGCCCAAGATATGCACCGTTATTGGGTTGTAGAGCAGCTTTATGTCAGTCTTCTCAAACTGAAGCGTGTACTGTGCACCTTTACATTACTTTTTGCCGATTGCCACGTTGTTCCCCTTTGATGGCAAAGTTGCCGTGCAAGTGTCCCACTCGCTCAATCCCTCATTCACTTTCTCTTACCTGCTCACTTATGCACTCATTCATGCATATATTCATTCTCTTACTTACTTAAGAACTCAATCCCTCACTTGCGATCTCGATTTACAAAACTGCAGACAAGAACATCTTGAAGAAAAGGAAAAAGAAGTCGTGCCACTCCAAACTATCCTGAAAATGCCCATTAATTGTCATGCAGGTAATTTTTTCAAATGTGAAAAATCGATCTGAAGAACATTTTAGCGAGCATTATGAAAAATGCAAAGTCTCTCAAGGCCCTGTCTGGTTCATAATCCGCGTTCCATCCAGGCTTTAGCAAGCACACAACTACCAAACCTAGAGGTGTGAGACACCACTGGTCCAGATGGGTCCATTTCTTCTCACGACTTCTGCTTTCTGCGAGAATGTTAGAGCAGAAAGAGGGGAAAACTGAAAAATCTGGTAGGGTAAGGGATTCTGGGATTCTGGGGACAATGAGCACAACAAGGGAGCAGGGTGGGCAAAAGAGCTGTGGAATAGAGCCGTAAGACTCTTGCTCGGTTTCAGTCACAAGTAGTGTGTATTACCCCAGGTCCCTCCGTCCTCGACACCTTCATAATAACAAGTGGAGATAACCATCTCCTGGCAGAAAAAAAGAGCGGAGGCATGCTGGGACACTAATACTGCCCCTCCCACCGGGAGTACATAAGCAGTACTTATCCAGCATCCCGTCTGTTCTTTTTTTTTGTCTTCGACAGATTGGACTGTTGGTATGCTGTTGGATGTTGCTGCCCCTGCTCCTGCTGGGCTGGGGTGGCGTGCTGGTTCATTTCTAATCCCCCTGCCCGGCTGCCTGGCTTCGCGGGCGGGGGTGTTGTTTCCTGGTGTGTCTGCCTCCCGGCCTGCCTGGCTTGCTGGGAGGCAGAGCTTCTTCCTGGCCAGTGTTCCTGGATTCTGGTTCCTGCCGGCCCCTTGCGGCCGGTGCGCCGCTTCCCGGTTGCTTCCGGGTCACTGTGCGCGTCTCCCCGAGCTTGGCCGGGTGGGAGACGCGCTGCACTGGGTGTTTGTGATTCCTGCACGCCGGACGATGGATTCCGGCGTTGCCCTTGGTGATGTGGGGGCCTTGTTCCTGGGTGGCCCCCGCCTCGGGTAAGTCCCGCGTTGCTTCCTTATACCTGGTGGCACGATGTTTCCATTTCCCTTGACAAGTGGCGGGGTATACGGATGCGGCGCTTCCCTGCCATTGCCCTGTACGGTAAGGTTTGCTGTGTTTGCGATGTTCCTTGTGCGGGCTGCTGGTTTGGAGAGGTGCGGGCGGGTGAGGAGATTGGCTTTACTGCTGCTGGTGTGATGCCTTCTTTTTGGCTCTGCGCCCTGATGTTATCGGCTCCCTGCGTTCTG
This sequence comes from Lissotriton helveticus, assembly GCF_964261635.1. Lineage (NCBI taxonomy): Eukaryota > Metazoa > Chordata > Amphibia > Caudata > Salamandridae > Lissotriton > Lissotriton helveticus. Next base: position 533,635,913 of record NC_136065.1, read on the forward strand.
CTGTTGGCTGCTCCATAATGCCTCTTCGCACGGCTCACTCTGGAGAGGATGCGGTCTCGCAGCTCGACTGCCGACTTTGGGGTTGGGATACAGTGGTTCGTGCCTCGGGTCGACTACACCTCCTGTGATTCTGGGTGCTTCATTTCGTGTTCGATCCTGGACTCTGGGTTGCCTTTGTGTGGTCTGCTTCCTCCTGCTGGGTGTGGGTTTGGAGTGCCGGTGCTGCGGGCTCGTCCTGCCATTCATGTCTGGGGTTAGGATGTGGTCTGTCGGCTGGCTCTGCAGTCTTTGGTGCTGGCTGGGATGGTTATGCCTCCTGTTGATGCCTCCTTTCATGTCGCCGCTCTTTCGTGTGCAGCGCTACTTTTTCTCCTTTCATGTTCTGCTGGTATGGGTCGCTGAGGTGCTTGGTGGCTATGCTTCTCGGCCTTCCTGGGTCCCTGGAACGCTGCTTTCCTGGTCTGCGGGTGTGTCGAGCCCTGCCTGTCCGCGAGCTGGTTTCCCCCGGAGTCTTTGTCGCAGGTCGTCTCTGCTGATTTCTCTGGCACAGGTGCTTCTAGTATGTTGCTGTTGCTGGCTCCTATTCACCTGGGGTGGCTCTGCCAGCGGTGGTTTTGTTTCCTTGTGTGCTATTCTCCTTTTTTTTGCAGGGCGCTGTGTCTGGTGCTGCCTTTTTCGCCTGGCTGTGTGTGGGTCTGGTAGCCCGGTGGGCGTCTGCCTCCACTGTTTGGGCCACTGTTAAGAGTGCTCGCTTGGGCATGTACTCATTTTGGATCGATGCAGAGATGTTTGGCTTGGCCCCTGCGCAAGGATGACACGCGTATTCATGTAGCGTTCCTTATTACTCAGGGTTGCGGGCTTGCCTTCTGGAGAGGGTCAGGTTGTGGAGCGGTGTCTCCTGGTGCTGTCGGGGTTTGTTCCCGGGGCCTGGTGCATGCACGGCGTGCACTCTACCTGTGCTACATCCCTCTCCTGCCCTTTGAGTTTGTTATGTGTGGTCACGGGCTCTGGTCCCGGTGGTCGGCTCGACCTTCTTCCTTCTGAGGTCATTGCCTCTCCTCTTCTGTTGTTCGACGCCTCTTGAACCGTGTGCTTTCCTGTTGCACGTTTCTCTTCGGGGCTCCTGGCTTTGTGGCAGTTTTGGCCCCTTTAGTCTCCTCCCTGCTGGCCTTGGGCTCTGCCTCTGTTCTTCGTTCCCTTTCTGCCCTCCTCTTCTTGATGCAGTTTGGGGTGTGCTGTTTTTGTGTTGGTGTACCCCTGCTGTGTGTGCTTGCGTTGTGTCGACTGTGGTTGCGACCTTGTGCTTGCACTTCCGCCTTTGCTCCATGTGCCTGGGTTGTGTGTTTCACTTCTGCCCTGGGTTCTGGCAGGGTGGGTTGCGTTTTCTGCATGGAAGCCGTGGTTTTTCAGTGGGTTTTTTCATGTGTCTTCCCTTGCTCTCCCTGGGGGCGTGCTGCTCTCCTTTTTTTCTGTGTGGCTTGCTTTGGTTTGCCTACACGTTGTCTGGAGGGTGTCTTTTTTGGCGGATGGGTTGGGCATGGTGTCTGTTGTGTGTTCCAGTTGTCGTTCGGGCCTGGCTCTGTCTTCTCGGCTCTGGCTTTGCCTTCATGGCTGCCTTGAGCTGTCTGTGGGGGGGGGGCCTTGTTGCTGTGGTGCTCGGCCTCTCCTCAGGGGTTTCTCGGCCTCGCCTGGGCTTGGTCCTTCCCTGTGTCTCTGGGTTGGTGCTCTGGGGTCCTCTGCTTCTATTGTGCTGGGCCTGTGGGTTTCGCTGGCTGTTGTGCTGTTGGCTGCGGGGATGTTCGGCATTGGGGCGCGTGCTTTTGTGAGGCTTCTGTTCCTTGCTCCTGCTCTGGCTCTCCCTGTGCTTGCCTTTTGACTTGCTTTAGGTGTTTTCCTGCCTGCTCCTCCTGGTGCTGCCTGGGGTCCTGGCTGGTTTGTTCCCGGTTGGGGGCCTCCTGTGGGTGTGGCCTCTCTGTCGGAGGTTGTGGGGAGCCTGCTCTTCTTGCCCTGGTGCTTCCTCCCCCCGGGTTGTCTTTCCTGTTGGGGTTCTGCCTTCTGGACGCTGGTGTTCATGCTGCTGCTGTTTGGGCTTGGCTGTCTTTTGCTGGTGCCGAGCCCTTGGCGGGGCTCCTGTTCTTCCCCTCTCCGGGTCTCCTGTTCTCCCGGTTGGTGGCCTGGGGCTGTGCTGCCTTTCTGCACTGGCTGGGTGTCTGCTGGGGCTTTCTGCTCTTGCGTGTTGGTCTTCTTTTGGGCTCTGCGTCCTTGCCTGGGCTCTCTTTGTGTCCTGGCGGGGCGCTCTGCTGTTGTGACCGCGCCATGGTGGGTCCTTCGGGGCTTTTTTTCCTGCTGGCGATTCTTGGTAGTCTTCTTTCACCTGTGTTTGGGGCTTTTGTGGGGCCCTTTGTCCCCGGTGGTCTGCGGGCTTCCTGCTTGTTCTGGTTGTCCTCGGGCTGTGCCTCCTGGGCTTCCTGGCTGTTTTGCCAGCTCTGGGGGTGTTCTGCTGTGCGTTTCCTGGTTTTGGTGTCCTGGTTCGCTTCTGCCTCCCTTGTTTCTCCGGCCTTGGTTCCCATTGTGGGGCTGTTGGGTGCCCTCCCCCCCCTCTCTCGGTGGGGTGTTGTTCCTTGGTGCTCTTGCCTCAGTAGGGTTCTCCCTCCTGGCTGCGGGTTGTCGGGGGTCTTCTGATTGTTGGCCCTCTGCTTCCTCTGACTTCCGCTTTGGTGGTTTTCTCTGTTCTTTTCCACCATTCTGTGTGGTTCAGGCGGTGGTGTGCTGGGGGTTCCCGATTCCTCCCTGCCCTTTTTTTTGCTGTGCCGTGGGCTCTGCGTGGGCTCATTCCCGGGTTTTGGTCGGGCCTACGGGTCCTCCTGTGTGGTCGGGTTGCTCGGCTCTGGTCCTGGCTTCCCGGTTCTGCTGGCTTTTGTTGACCTCTTTTTTGCGGTTTGCTTGGTTCCTCTCCAGCGTTTCTGGGTTGGGACCTTGTGGTGTTGGTCTGGGTGCTGTGCTCCCTGGGCTTTCTTTTCCTGCTGCTCCTGCCCTTGCTGCTGGCCTAGCATGGGTGTGGGGTTCCTGGGCGGTCCTGTGTTTTCTGGGCGCCTTCTTTGTGCGGCACTCTGTGCCTCGTTGGGCGGCTGCTGGGGTTTCCCGGTTGCTCTGTGCTCCCTCCCTGCCTTGTGTTCCATCCCTTTGGGGTTGGGGTTTTCTGGGCTTGTGGTCGGTTTCTCTGTTTCCGACCTGGTTTTGTTTTCTTTGTTGCTGGTTTCCGGTCTTGTTGGCCTCTCCTTGTTTGGTGGGCTTTCAGCTGGGTTGTGGGGTTCTTCCCCGTCCCTGTCTTTGGGGTCGAGTTCTCGCTCCTGTTGGGCTCCTGGGTGCTTGTTGCTTCCTGGGCCTCCTCGGGCGGGTTTCCTCCCCGGGTCTCTTGGGCTCGAGTCCTTTCCTTTTGGGAGTTTTGCCGAGTTTCTGGCCTGTGCTTCTCCTTCCTTTTTGGGCTGGGGGCTTGTGCCTGTGTTCTGTTGGCCTTTTCTTTCTTTGGATTTCTTCCAGGTTGTCTCGTCTTCCTGGTGGGTCTGCCTGGCCCTGTGTGCCTTCCTGCTGGTTCTGGCCTTGGCGGTCTTCTCCGGGGGATTGTTTTGGCTGGTCTTGGTGTCCTGGTCTGGGTCTCGGTTGCCGGTTTCTCGGGTCGGCGGCCTCCTTTTCTTGGAACCCTGGCCTTTTTCTTTGTCTCCGGTCCTTGTCCCTGCTGTCCTGTTCTGGGTTGTGGGCCGGGTGTTTCCTGCGGTCTTCCTTTCCTCCTCCTCGGTACTCCCTTGGGTGGCTGCTTTTGTTGTGATTTCCTGGGTGTGCTTGTGCGTGCGGAAGGCCGGGTTTTCTGCTTTGGTATTCTCCACTTGTTATTATGACGGTGTCGAGGACGGAGGGACCTGAGGGTAATGTCCTATTACTTACCGGTAATCTTCATTACTCCGTGTCCCGTAGTCCTCGACACCTTCATACACCCCTCCCTCCCTCCCGGGCAGCCGGCCTTCCTGTCTGGGCTTGGTTGTACAGGCGGGATGCTGGGTAAGTACTGCTTATGTACTCCCGGTGGGAGGGGCAGTATTAGTGTCCCAGCATGCCTCTGCTCTTTTTTTCTGTCAGGAGATGGTTATCTCCACTTGTTATTATGAAGGTGTCGAGGACTATGGGACCCGGAGTAATGAAGATTACCGGTAAGTAATAGGACAGTATTGAGTAACATGAGAGTAATAAAGGAATTTCTTTTTTGAAGAGATAATCATTGGCCTGAACATTGACTTTATTGTTTTGCTGAGTGATTTTTGAGCTCTGAACACCCCCCTCTACCTCAACTAGAAGTTTTTGGCTTAGTTCCTTGTCAAACCTGACAGTCAAATGCAGAAAGGGTTGCACTTGAACAACTTGGCAGAGCCATATTAGGAAGGGGCCTTCAACATCAGAGGCAAAAAACCTCACATCTGTAGCCCAATCGCCCCTGCTTGGCCCCGGACCCTCCTCCCTCCGGACGAGGTCTAAAGCCACACTTGCATCCAGCTGGAAAGAATAATAATTCTCAAAATAACACACAATTTGAATACCAAAACAGAGCATATTGCAAATGTTGAGTAAATGAGTTTCAGGCATAACATTGTGAATTGCCGCATTGAAAGGTAGCTCAAAGAAGGTGAAGGCAAAACAGCCACAGTGCACAAAGCTGCAATACTTCATTACCCTTGATATGCTATCGATCGAGGTCATTTTATCTATCAAAAATACACAAATCCAGCTTTTGCCACGTTTAAAATGCAGCATTTACACACTTCAGCTGTTGTCCCTTGAATATGAATCGTTTTGTTTTTAGTTCAAGGTAAATGAATAAAGTATTAGCCTAGTTTTCTATCTGCAAAAAATGCTCATATTTTTAAATAAAATGGTTACATGTTTCATATTAGATTCACTGGACGTGCTTTATAGACAGAGAACAGCTACATTGTTATTATTCATCAAAATGACAAGATCAGGACATTTTTTTTGCTATCTTCAATATCTTAACCTCATTATCTTTTCGGGTGGCCATAGATGAGAAGTGATGAGTGATGCTGAAAATACCATATTATCCTTACAAAGAGGAGGATATTCTCAAGAACATGCGATAATCATCGCCAAAATTGGTTACCGCAGTGTTTTGTATCGCCATCTCCCACGGGAAAATAACTCTGTGTTAACGTCCTATTCACAACACAGCGGTAACGTGCGATAGTCTCTGGATAAAGCGTCAAATGTCCGCGATAAAGTCACCAGTAGGGTAATAAAATCTAAACCCCAACATGAAAAAATGCACAATGGGTCAAACCGCGATAAACAAAATCAGCGATAAGCGGCACCAGGCCTGCAATTCACACACCGATACAAAAGGGGATGATGGACGGAGCGCTTGAACAAATCAAACACTCACCCCCAGTCAACTGATCTGGGTTTAATCCATCACCATTCTTTAGTTCACTCAGCCACCCCAGTTCAGACATGGCTATATGCAAATCAGTCTGACCCTGTGCCTCGTGGGAACAGTCCAGCCTGAACTGCCAAGCCATGTCTTCCCTGGACCGGAAACAAGCATCCTGGGACCGGTTTCGGATTCATAATCCTCATCAGCCAGGCTATCTTGAATCCAGTGGCCAAGTGAATAAGGGACTCACGTCTGAGCATACCCTGCCACACTTAGGGCGAACAAAGCGATACAAAAGGGGATGATGGATGGAGCGCTTGAACAAATCAAACACTCACCCCCAGTCAACTGATCTGGGTTTAATCCATCACCATTCTTTAGTTCACTCAGCCACCCCAGTTCAGACATGGCTATATGCAAATCAGTCTGACCCTCTGCCTCGTGGGAACAGTCCAGCCCGAACTGCCAAGCCATGTCTTCCCTTGACCGGAAACAAGCATCCTGGGACCGGTTTCGGATTCATAATCCTCATCAACCAGGCTATCTTGAATCCAGTGGCCAAGTGAACAAGGGACTCACGTCTGAGCATACCCTGCCACACTTAGGGCGAACAAAGCGATACAAAAGGGGATGATGGACGAAGCGCTTGAACAAATCAAACACTCACCCCCAGTCACACACGTCAGGAGGCAAAAATCACCATAAAAGTAGAAAAAAACAAAAGCAAAACAACAGCGAAGCACAATGGAGGTAGCCGGACCAAGTACAGAGGACAACCAGAACCTCACAAGCCCCCCAGAGGCCCAGGCCGAGACCTCGGGGTCAGGGAAGGGCAAGGACAAGAATAAGTGGAAGGCGCGGTTCAGTACGCAGGAAAACAGGATCTTGATAACGGAGGTGATAGAACACCATCAACTACTGTTTGTCACCTCCACTGTGTCATTGGCAAAAACACATCAGTGTGTGACGGTGGCAGGAGTTGGGGGACCACACATTGCTCAACATGACCAAACACAACAGCAAAAGGGTGAGTAACGACAAGGGACTGGGGACGGATACACAATTAAGTATAGCACAGTGCACACCCACAATGACTCTGGAGCATGTCTCTGATCCCCTTGGCACACTGCAGCGCACCTAGAAACAGCAAGTAGGCCCCATCAACTATGAGCCCTGAAGGGGCCCTTCACACACACCACCAATCTCACAACCAACCCATGCACGTGTTAAACCCAGCAAAAAGGTGTGTCTGTGAGCAACACTTACAATGCAAGTAACACTGCATGACGAACAGCATTGCTGCAGTCAATATATCATGAAACTTTGCATGCCACGACACTGAGGTGGGTGAATGTGGATCCACATCCGTAAAAGAGCAGGTCACACTCTGACACATTCACATGCACCAACAACCCCTGATGTCAACAACACATCTGTGGACTCCAACTCCAACTCCCACCAACAGCCCAAAGTACCCAAGTCTGCAACATATCAGCCCTGCATAAGCACAGAAGTCAAAGGCACACCGCATGAAAGGGATAAGGGGCAGCAAAATCAGAGCTGCAGGGGCGACTCTCGCAAAAGGCAGCACCCACACAGAACATGCAGAGCACATCAACATTGACAACAATGTGGTACAAACGGCAACACGTTCATAACAGAACAGAGGACACAACCGTTGCCGCTTGTGTGTAGAAACTGCCCAATCACATTTGGCATAGCGGGGAAATGTGAGTTGATAATGTACAATCACAAACACACATCCGTGATATTGTCGAAATTTCCAATGTCCAGCATCAAATAGTCAGCTCCTCCCAAACAGTCACCATGTACCATGCAGTCTGTATATAAACATGTACAATGCGTCAACCTACATGTGAACACAATGTTAAACTGCATCTCCCCTTTACAGTGCGGAGGGAAAACCAATACCTCCTGGAGAGCAGACCAAACCTCTCTTCATTGATGACGAAGAGGACCTACACACCTTCGACACCGACACCCTCCAAGAGTTCATTGACAGCTATGTCAACCCACCTCCAGGAGCAGGGCAGCCCAGCCGCATCAATATGATCCCACCCCCTACACACACAACACACCAGGCAGCACCTACCACCACGGCTGCCTCCCAGGACCCCCACAAACAACACATGGGCTTCCAAAGCTGTGTGTTGGGGTGCCAGGAGAACTTGGCTGAACAGGTGTGGGTGGGGTTCGACCGCATGACAGCCCAACTAGATACCATACATGGGTGTCTAAGAAAAAGGACCACTCACAGTCCCTAACTGACACCCACAGTCTGCTCTATGCTCTCCAATGATCCATTCCTGACATCGCTGGAGTCCTGAGTCTGAGACAAGAGCAACTGTCTGGTCAGAGTGGCTCCAGCGATGCCACCCGGGAGTTGGGACACATGCGGAGGATCATGGAGAACATGGAGCGGGTAAAGGCGGAAAGAGCGGCTGCAAGATCTGCACACCAGCGAGAGGTAGCTGGATTCCTCAATGCTCGGCAGACTGTCCTCATGGCACTGCTGCCACAAGGCCTGATGCGGATGAATGCTGCTGCTACCACTCCATCCACATCTCCACCCCCTGAAGTGTCAGTGCCACACAGTGCGGCATACATTCCACCTCCGGCTCCGCATGGTCACTGCCACAGAGTGCTGAAGACAGAACACCACCACCCACATGTGAGGCACATGAAATAACTGAGGACGAAGATGCAGATGATTCTGCCTTAGTGGTAAGAAAGACGCAGTAGCATTTGTCTCCCCCATATGTCCTGTTTCTGCTTGGTTCTGCCCTCTGCATCATCACCTTCCACTGTCCCCAATACATTCTGCAACACTCACCTTGGACCTCGACATGGACTGCCATATTCTGTTTGGTTACCAATGACACAGCAATCAGAATGCAGACTGAACTCTTCCTCGTCCGATAAACTTGTCATTCCCTAAAGGACTCTGGCTGGCCCTCCACGGGCCAACAATGTAAAAGTGGGGTTTGCATGGCCCTGTACTGCACCTGCTTCAACAGTCCACTGAATGTGCATTAAACATTCATTTTCACACAGATGTGTCATGTCTATGATCATTCAAGTGTGATAGTATGGATGAATGTAGGCTCAGTGATTCCCCTTTAAGTCCATGTTGCTCATGTTGTGGAACTGGACTCACAGGGTGCAACATTAACAATTGTGGTCCAGGTGGTGCCGACACTACAACAGAGACACACGCATTAGTTACTTCCTTGTCCAGCCCAGGACGGAACCTTGCCCAGAGGCCCATGGTCATTGTCCACACCCCTAAGCTGGGCTGGCACACGCCAGGCCAGCCCACTCCGCTTACGCTTACAGGAGAGAATGACAATGCTACATGTCCCAGGTCTTCCCTGTAGTGATCTGCTGTTCACAGGTCTAGTTGTCAGCATGCCACAGCCACTCCCTCATGCCATGTTTACACCCACACCATTCCCATCCAGCACACGCATCGGATAACATATGACCCTGCCAATAAAATGGGATGGGCGCACGTGCTCGACGCCATCTCCACTCTATATCTGGGTGTATCTGTGTGGTTAATATTTTTGCATGAGGGCCTAAGGCCCTACCACTTCACAATCCCCACTACCAGAGATGACATGATGGCGTCCACACCACAGGACTCAATGATAAAGGGTCCATGACTTACGTTGCACAGAGGTGGTGTCACCGGATACACTATGGCCGACATGGGCCTACCGCCACGGGATGGTGACTTTCGGTGCACTGAGGTAGGGACACCTTAAGTACTGAGCGTGTGTGCAACCTGCGATGATGCGCTGTCCTCGTGGTCGGGACAGGTACGGATTTGTGTGAGCTCTGCTGAAGCGCAGTGTAGGCTTAAACCAGCGGGCAGCGCGGGCCTAATGCCACATGGCATTGCCTCGCGGTTCACAGAGTTAGTGGCACCTTAAGAGCTGAGCGGGTGTGCAGCTTGCGATGATACCGTGTGCACTGATATGATCTCTGCCATAGTGAACTCAAGACACATAATCACATGTGTGACCTGGTGGCGCGGTGCAGGCTGTATGATGTGGAGGCTGACATGGTCGAGGCCCCCTGGCTTGGAGCTTGCACTGGCACGTGGCATCACCAAGGACACAAGGGGGCCGATTCACAGAACTAATCTGAGACAAAATCCTAAATTTACTACTTTTGGTATTCACAGAAGGCATATCGTAGTAGTAAAGTTAGGATTTTGTCTTAATTTAGGATTTTATTGTGAATTAGGATTTTGTCTTAAGTTAGGATTTTGTCTTAAGACCAAAACTAAAGACAAACTTAAGTTTAACTTAAGTTTAACTTAAGACAGAATCCTAATTTAAGAGAAAATCCTAACTTAAGAAAAATCCAAACTTAACACGAAATCCTAACTTTACTACTACTAAATGCCTTCTTTGAGTACCAAAAGTAGTACGTTTAGTATTTTGTCTCAGATTAGTTCTGTGAATCGGCCCCTAGATTCTTTTTAAAGTTGAAGTTGAAGTTGAAGTTAAAAGTTTTGTAAAACGCTCGATCACCATGCGGTTTCATGGCGCTGGGGACGGAAAGACCCAGGGCAGACAAGGGAGGCCGTCTAAGGCGAAAAGGCACGAGAAAAGAGGAACGTCTTGAGACATTTACGAAAATCAAGGTAAGTTGGAATAGACCTGATAGAAAATGTAAGGGCGTTCCAGAAGGGGGGGTCCAAGGTGGAAAACCTCATGCCTCCAAGCTTTTTAATCCTGAAGCGGGAGACACATAGGAGAAGCTGGGAAGAGGAGCGCAAATCTCTGTTGGGGACATAGGCTTTGATTTTGGAGTTAATGAAAGCTGATGCAGTGCCTGTAAGAGCCTGAAAAATCGTGCAAACCACCTTAAATAAGGAACACTCATGGATAGGCAGCCAATGTAGAGTTTTTAACAGCGGGGTAACGTGATGAAATGTAGGAATTTTGTGAATCAGTCGGGCAGCCTGGTTCTGAATCAGTTGTAGGCACCGAAGTTCACATGCAGGAACACCCGCGTACAGAACATTGCCATAGTCAAGGCGAGACATGATCATGGCAAGGAGAATAAGTTTGAGAGCCGCAGAAGAAAAAAAGCGAGAGATCTTGCGTATAGTACGAAGTGTCAGAAAACATGATGATACCACAGTACTGATCTGAGAGCACATTGTGAGATCATTGATGACTTTGATCCCCAGGGTTTTTATGGAAGCAGAGGGTAAAGGGGGAGAGCCAAGGGAGGGGGGCCAAAAAGTAGAGGTCCAGGGACTGGGAGTGCCGCCCGTAAGTACCAACTCGGTCTTGTCGGGGTTTAACTTAAGATGGTTGCCATTCATCCAATCGCCAATAAAAGTCATGATAGTTTGAAAATTAAGGGTAGAGGCTGGGAGAGAAGAAAGATTAAAGATCAACTGGAGGTCATCGGCATAATTAAATACTGTGACCTCCATTTTTTGCAGGGCAGATATAAGGGGAAGAATGTAAAGGTTGAAAAGAAGAGGAGAAAGAGAGGAGCCCTGGGGGACTCCGCAAAGAGCAGAAAAACCTGCCAGCTGAACAGCCTGTGTGCGGTTCCCTAGAAAAGAGGTGAGCCAGGCCAAGGCGGGTCCCCGAATGCCGGCGCTTCCGACACGGTCGAGAAGAGTGGAATGATTGACCGTGTCAAAGGTGGCGGACAAATCGAGGAGAACCAATGCCTGAGGAGAGTTAATATCTGCACTCCCTCTTAGCTCCTCCAAGACAGAAAGAACGACAGATTCTGTAGAATGTAATTGACGAAAGCCTGCCTGGTGGGGAGCTAAAAAGTGACTTTCCTCAATAAAAGCACTAAGACAGGTGGTGACATGGCTCTCCAGAATCTTTCCCAAGAAAGGAAGCAGAGAGATAGGACGGAAGTTAGAAAGAGAGGTGGGGTCAGTGCCTGACTTTTTTAGGATGGGGATTATTTTGGCAGATTTAAACAGGTCGGGGACAATTCCCTGCGTGAGAGAGTTGTTGAGGAGAGTCAGTGGGGGATCGGGACAAGCAGAAAAGATCTTTCAGTATATGAGCAGGGCAACTGTCAGAACGAGATCCTGATTTAACCTTCGTGAGCATTGTAGAGAAAGCTTCCTTGGAGATCAGAGTAAATTGATCTAGAAAAAAAGAGTTAGGCGGGGATTGGGGACATGAGAAAGTAGGGGAAGGCGGGGGAATATTGGACTTGATGGTTGCAATTTTCTCAATAAAATATTCATTGAGGGAGTCGCAAAGAAGTTGGGAGGGAACCGGCTTGAGAGTAGCTCTGTCAGAGGTAGCTAACTCGTGGACAATAGTAAATATTTCCTTGGGTTTATTTGCAGCAAGAAGAATCTTGGAAGAGAAATGTTCCAATTTTACATGTAAAATGGCTCTTTAATAATCCTGGAGTAAAGTTGTGTACAGTAGTTTTAATTCAAGACAATATCGACGCCTCCAATGGCACTCAGCCTGCCTAAGTGCAAGTTTTTTGTTTTTAAGCTTGATAGTGAACCATCTGTTGGCCTCGTGGAGGCGTCGAGTTCTGACACGTTTAAGAGGGTCCACTTGATCACAGGCTGCGGAAAGCCAGCTGTTGATAGCAGCAGCCTGAGAATGAAGAGAAGTGTAGGCTAAATTAGGGGTTGAGGCTGAAAGGGAGGGACAAAGTGTGGCTAAATCCACATGATTCCAGTTACGTGCCCAGATATTACTGGGAAGAGGGGACTTCGTGTCTAGTCCTAGGTCAAGGGAGAAAGAAATAAAGAAATGATCAGACCAAGGGCAAGGAGTAACCAGAGGAGAAGAGATAGGTAAGTTAGCTGACCATACCTGATCCAAGATGTGGCAATGAGTTTGAGTTGGGAGGTGTATATGTGACGCAAAGTTCAGGTTGCAAAGCAGCTCTGTAAAAGTCTTTGGACATATGGTCTTCATGGGGATCTGTAGGCCAAAAATTCAAATCGCCTAATACCAGAACAGAGGAGTTGTTGACCACCAAAGTGGCCAGCAATTCCTGCACTGCGGGGATGAAATGGGGCATAATCTGCGGTGGTCGGTAGAAAAGTGCACATGTAAGGGGGACCGCAAGAGAAACAGATCGAACAACTAAAAAACCAACAGCGGTAATGGAAGGGAATGACGAGAACTGAAACTGAAAATTATAGCGGACAATCAAAGCCACTTCGCCTCCGACCTTCCCCTTGGGGCGGTCGGCGCGCAAGACGTAATAGGAATCAGAGAGGGCCACTAAGACATCTGGCAAAGAGTCAGATGAGAACCAAGTTTTGGTAAGAAACAGGATATCAGGTTTAACGTATCTAAAAAGGTAAAGAGCTCAAGTTGCTGTTTAACTGCTGAGCGAGTGTTAAGAAGATAAACTGATACTGCAGAGATAGGACAGTGGGCCAAGAGAGGCTGAAAGGAGGCCTCAGATGTATCTGATCATCTGATTAAAGATCGGGAGGATTTCTGCATACCCTTGTGGAACTTGAAACCATGCCAAGACCTAATGGCCCAAACAGAAAGCAAAAAGGTCCTGGCTATCCTCATGCAACGGGATTGAAACGAAGGCCCGACACATGTCAATGACAGAGAACCACTTGGCTTCACAGGAAAATGTAAACAATATCACAGCTGGATTCAGTACCACAGGACAACAAGTGACAACAAGGGAGTTTGTCTTTTGTAAGTCCTGTACAATATGGTACTTGCCATTCGGCTTCTGAAGGCCCATAATGTGTGAATTACAGGGACTTCCCATTATTTCCTTTAATATCCCTTGCTCAGTCATTCAGCCAATCACAGGTGTAATCCCAGCAATGGTATTCAAAGTCAAATTGTATTGCGGGATTCTTTGGAATTCGGCATATGGCTTCACAGTTTTTTGACTGGTTTGACACCTGTATTAGTCCAATGTGTTTTTAATGAAAAGCCCCAGACTTCAGGTAACACTGTGTCTCTCAATTATGTAGGCTGGTCATCCTTGGTCAGTTCTTTGTCTTGCAAGCTTGAAGAAAAAGCCTTCATCATTTGTATGGAATGCCATTTGAGGTACAATAAATAGAACAATTGCATAAAACGTCTCATCCAAGCAGGTTCAGTGGACTTGAATCACGTACCACAAGTTGATCCTGATCCTCAAACAAACCTATTTCGACAGGTGCCTCTTCTGAAACAGGACTAGTCATTTGTTTATTTGTAAATCCTACAACCTGGATTCTTTCTCCCAAGAGGTGCAGCCCAGGGACCTCTGCTGTTCTTACAGAGGAGTTGGTAGCACCAGTATCGACAAGGAATGAGACAGGATTACCATTTCCCTCACCATCTACATATTGGCCACTTCGGTCTAGCTCTAAGGCTGTGCCAAGTACATAGTTCTCCTCCCCTCTCAGGCCCCATCATTGTGAGAGGTCTGAACCAAAATCATCTGTTAGGCTCATGGAATACTGTTGGTTCAATACTTGATTCACAAAGGGATTCATATCCACATTGTAGATCTTATTCGTATTATATCTCTCGGCATTTCCATTCCACTGTGACATCGGGACTTTGGGTATTTGCATTGTTTGAGCTTAGGGTACATTGGGATCGTGAACTCTTTGCCTCTGTCCCTATTATGGTTGTACCATGCTATTTCCTGGTAAATGCATCAATCACCCATTCTGAACCTGATTTTCAGTATTATTTGCATTAAACCCACATTCACTCTTCCAGTGCTCCAACTTGTCAAACACTAGGCAAGGGTTAGTTTTCTTCAGAGAAAGCACATCAATACCTTTTGTAGGATTAATCAGAACCCACAACTCCTACCTTGTCACTCAAATCCTTGCTGTTGAAAGCCATTAGGACCTTCACATCAATGTGGCCTGTAGATATCCTCCCTGCAAAGGGATCATATTATCAACAACTGTGCATCCTTTATTAATTTAATTTTAATTTTACTTTTTTTTATTTTATTTCACTTTCATCTCCACAGTACTTTGCATACCACAGAATATCATCAACTGGCTTACTCTGCCAACAAATCAAACATTGCTTAATCATAGTAGTAATTTCAGGTCTCAACCCATGCACAAACCTATAAACAAAATGCTCTATCTCTTTTCCAGCAAAAGTCTCCATTCCACTAAAATGCCTAACAGCCTGCAGCAATCTCTCATAATAGGAATTAACTGATCCTTTGATTTCTTACGTCATTCTGTCTATTTTGACCCAATCAATCTGTTTAGAAGAGAGTTTGGTTTTCAGGAAAGTAATCAGCTGATTATATTTCTTCATTACCACTAGGGTTGGGGCACCTGATTGAGGATGTCTCATTGTCTTCACTTCAGGCCAATTGATGGCAACTTAACATTCTGTCCATATGTCACCTGGGACCACAATGTCAAATAAGGTATCTAGATCATTCCACAAAATCTTTGAAATCTTCACAAACTGCTTAACTTGTATGTACCATTTCACTGGATTATGTCTCACTTTGGGAAATCATTTAAGAAGGACATAATGTCAGCCCTACTCCAAGTCACATAGACATACCCTCCTCTAGGCACCTTTCTTATGGGAAGCATCCGTACTTCTTCTCTGACCCAATCAATTATAAACAGAGGCTTCTCCATTCTAACTTTTTGGTTTCCTTTTTTCTTTGACCATCTTCCTTTCCATTTATCTAACTACTTTTTCTAAGCACTGTCATCAATTCCTTGATCTTCAATTTCATTCCTGCCAGTTTCATATCTGCAAAGTCTCTGTCACTGAAATCTAAATTGTAGGTTTTCTGTAATACCTTTGATTCTTTTACATCAATCTTATACTTTTGAGCCAAGTCAGTTAATCGTTCTGCCTGGCATGTCTAGTAATATCCTTACACAGAAATTGTAGCTTTTCATCCTGGTATGTATTTATTGGAGATACACTAAGAGTTCCAATATTCATCTATTCTAACCCTGTCTTCAGTCTTGCTACATCCAGGACACTTCCTTTCTCTGGAACCTATGTTTTTGTTTCATTAATTTCAGGATTTTCATTAATAACTAGGGTATCTAGCCCTCTAAGTCATTCATCTAATTCTCAGGATGTATGATTGTTCGGCTGGGGTATTCAAATGTATTTCTCCACTATGAATTGGGTGTTCCCATGGATGGGAATTGTCATTCCAGAGGTGCTACAGTGTACTTGTCGAGGTTCTCCTGGCTTAGACATAACAAATGGTGGTGACCATTCTTTTTGCACGTTCAAAGCTCATCTGATTTAACATGGTATCAATGCTCCCAGTATGTGTGACAATTCCCGTAGGTACCATATGATCTGAAGAACTTGTCTCACTGTTGAATCAATATGTGTACTAGCTGAAGTTTTCATTTGAGTAGGAACAACTAATGTATGGGCATTATTTCCCTGCAACCCTTGATTATAAAGGGGTACAACAGGACCAATAGTAATAGAAACAGTCATAGAGTCTGGATCAGTTAAAGCAATTAGATTTAAAGGCACTGTCATTGCTGTATCTCCTCCTATGGGAGATAAAGATGTGTGTACATTGAGTTCACAGGTACAGTAGGTGCATTAGGGATTCAATCTGAATTTGCATTTGTCTGTCCCCCAGATTGAGACTCATTGTATGGTGGTGGATAATTCCTCAGTAGGATATTTAAAAGTTCATCTACTATATTACTGTCTTTATCCTCAAATATAACATCAGTCTTGGCAGTCTCATGATTCCTTTTCTTCCACTTTTGTTTGCCTCTGACTTCCTGGTAAGACAGGGTATAATCTGGTTCCCTCAGCAATATCAACTCTCCAAACTTTCTGTGTGCATCCTACCTAGCATCTGTATAAGTATTTATAGTTCTTCTACATGTCCCTGATACTTATCTTTCTGATGGGCTACGTGGTCAATTCATTAAGTGCTTCAAATGAAGCTGGTCTCGGAGGTGGTCTCATCTCATACAGGATCGTCCTTAAATGTTCAATTACCCTCACAATATGTGTGTCATGATGTAGAGACAGAATATTGAGTAGGAAATGTCAACTTACACAAATATCGAGTTGGAAATATAGTGATTCAGAAATAATGACAGTAAGAATATTGTGGTCAAGAATTTAAGGTAAGAAATATCGTTAAAAAAATATAGAAGTCATTAATATTGTTTGCAAAAATCTAGTCATTTAAAATATCAATTTTTAAATGACTAGATTTTAAATATTCACCAACTTGCACACAGCTATACTGTTGCTGACCCGCATTTTGTCAGTTACTTTCACTCGCTCGATACCTGCCGAATTAGGGCAAGGCACCGAGCATTAGGGATTCTTGTGGCGGCCATCTTAGGGCGGGACAGCGTGGTGAGAGAGCGCTAGTCTCCGCCATAAAAGTAAACAGTTCCACTCCGCGATAGCGGACGCGTTTTAGTGGACGCGCCTCGTCTTCGCCGGAGTCCAGCCAGAGTCAGCCCGTCTGTGCCCGTCCGGGCCAGGACGGGACATAGGGCATAAAACTCTGCCTCCCATTACGCAGGTATGACGCCTTCTGGGGAGTCTCTTAGAGCGCTACGCCCCGCTAGACATGAGAAATGTATAACGCTGAACCCGTTGTATGCTGGAACACAAACGTGCCCTGAGTGTGCTATCACTCTGTCCAATTACCAGCCTTACCCGGACACCTCTCACGGCCCTTGCCATAAAATCCTCCGACAGGAAGACTGTTCTAGTACTTTTACATTCTATCTGGTAAATTGCCGTTCGTTACCCCAACATAAACTAGACATCTTCCACCTCCTATTGGAGGAGAAGCCAAGTGCAATATTTCTTACAGAGACCTGGCTTCATGATAGTGCAGGTCCCGATGTAGCCACGGCACTCCCCCCGAGCTACGCTATTGTAAGGAGGGACCGTGTTGGCCAAACAGGAGGGGGCATTGCTATTATTTATAGCAGAGACTTTGTATGCAATTTCGAACCTGTAGACATTCCTAACTGTGAAGCGGCATCCTTTAAAATTATCCTTAGTCCTAATTTTACCTTCTCTGGCCTACTTATTTATCGACCACCAGGTTACAACCCTTCCTGGTCAGAAAATTTGGTAAACTTTATTTTACCTGATCATTTAAAAGTTCAAAATCTTACAGTACTCGGGGACTTGAATCTCCACTTGGATGACGACAACAATAAGATCTGTAAAAATCTCATAGATGATTTCATGGCATTAGACATGTCATTGCGCAATAAGGGCCCTACCCACAAAGCGGGACATCTACTTGACCCTATCATCTCTAATATGAAAGAATTATCATGGCTGAATACCACTCCCATTTGCTGGTCAGATCATTTTCTCATACTCTTCTCTATTTCTCTTAAACCCACCAAACGCCCATCCACTACCCCCTCTGTTTCTTTTAGGAGAAATTGGAAAAACCTAAATTTAGATGATCTCAATAATGCATTGAATAAAGTCCACCCATGCCTTGACGGAGACATGGAAAATATATCTGATGCCATACAGACATGGCTAAATGACGCAGTGAACGCCAGTCTGCCCTTATCCCGTTATAAAGGGAAAGTACATCGTCCCCCGGCCCCTTGGTTCACAGAAGCTCTTAAGAAAGATAAATCTACCTGTAAAAACCTAGAGAGACAGTGGCGTAAGAACTACGAACTGCATCAAAAAGAGATCTACCGCAAGGCCAGAAACACCTATCATTCGGCCTGCATGAAAGCTAAAGCAAGCTATGTGACCACTACCATAAACACAGCTGTTAACAAAGTCAAGACACTTTTTAACACTGTGAAGGAATTGGCCGGAGAAAACTCTAGAGCGGAGGTGGCTCCACTTAACACCCAGCAGTGTCAGGATCTGGCGACCTTTTTCACTGAAAAAATTGAGAAGATCATCTCTAATATCAATAAAAATAGCACTATCACTCATAACCAAGAGGAAACTTCCTTAATCTCTAAAGAAAACTGTCATCTTGAAGCCTGGCCTCCCATTACAATAGGTCAACTGAGGAAACTTTTAAAATCGATTAAATCAGGTTCCCCTCGTGACACCATTCCCATCAGTATCATGAGCCAATTGGAGGACTCTACCCTGACGCCCATCACAGAAATACTTAATGCCTCCATGGAACAGGCTTCAGTTCCTGCTTTATGGAAACATGCCATAGTCAGCCCTCTGTTAAAAAAGCCGACCGCCGATCCCACGATATTGGCCAACTATCGGCCAATATCGTTACTCCCCGCTTTCTCCAAAATGTTGGAAAGGCATATTCACGAGGCACTTTCCACTTATGTGGAAAACAATGAACTACTTCACCCGTCCCAGTCCGGTTTTAGGAGTGGATACTCTACTGAGACCGCCCTGCTTGGGATCACGGAAAAGATCAGAGAGCTCAGAGATGATGGACAAACGGTAGCACTTGTCCTGCTAGATCTAAGTGCGGCCTTCGACACCATCTCTCACTCCAGACTGCTTGTCAGGTTGGAGGAGTGTGGTGTCGAGGGCAGGGCGTTAGAATGGATTAAATCATACTTATCCCTACGCACCTTTCAGATCTCCTCTGCTGAGGCCTGTTCGGATGTTTTCTATTCTCCCCATGGTGTACCACAGGGATCCATCCTGAGTCCCCTGATGTTTAACTTGTATCTTTGTCCTTTAGCCAACCTTGCAGAGAACTTTGGTCTTATTTTAATGACGTATGCAGACGACTCTCAGATTTTGTTTTCCCTCTCCAAATCTGATACGTCTGCTCCTTCTGCACTTAGAACGGGCCTGCATGAGATATTTTGCTGGATGTCGGCTAACCAGCTTAAATTAAATGGGGACAAAACAGAGGTACTCCTTCTAGGGAATAATAAGGACCTTTGGAGTGACCCGCACTGGCCGACATCAATGGGCAAGCTTCCTCCCCCAGCCACCCAGGTCAGAAATCTTGGGGTCATCATTGATGACAACCTCTCCATGACACAGCAAGCCAACAAAGTGGCGGGCATATGCTTTACCATTCTCAAATGGCTACGTAAAATTGTCTGGATGCTGCCACCTATCACCCAGAAGACCGTAGTCAATGCCTTGGTAACTTCTCGGCTTGACTACGGTAACATCTTGTACCTGGGTGCAAACAAAGCAGTAGTAAGACGCTTGCAACTGGTACAAAATGCTGCGGCCAGACTGCTTTGTAGAATCCCCAGACACGCCAGGATTACAAAACATCTCAGGGACCTTCACTGGCTCAGGGTTGAAAACCGGATTCGCTTTAAAACCCTGAGCTACCTGTTTAAAATCAAAGCTGGGACCGCTCCCAAGTATCTTCAAGATCTTGCCAAGCCCTACCTTCCCAACCGTAACCTTCGTTCTGTTACATCAGCGACCTTTACGGTACCCAGGTATAAACGGGCTAGAATGGGCGGGAGATCCTTCTCTTATCTGGGTCCAACTCTTTGGAATACATTGCCCATCCAAATACGTAAAGAAGAAAACTACAGGAACTTCAGGAAAAGTGTAAAGACCTGGTTGTTCGACAAATAAACACTCCCGGACTTGTTCTCCCTCTAGCTGTGCCCTGTGTTTCAATAATTCGGCGCCGGAAACCCTTTGTGGGTAGCTGTGCGCCTTATAAATACTATAAAATAAAAATAAATAAATGTATTTTAGTTTATATTTTAAATGTATATGATGTATCTTTTTCTATAAGTATTGTTTATGTTTTTTATTATATGTGTTACTTGTTTAGTAGACATCAATTCACCTACTAAATCCTCCAGCCAGACAGTTATATATCCACTCAATCTTCAATACAGATTGGTATATATATAATACATATTTAAATTTCAAATTAAACCACATCCACGGGATGATGTCATCAGTGATGTCATTTGAGATGTCATAAGTGAAGTCATGATTGATGTCACTGACCATGTCATGAATGATGTAATATGTGACATCATCAGCAGTGCATTGCGGGTGCGCGAGTTATAGTTAGCAGAACTAACTATAACGGAGGAATTTCTATGGTTTTGTAAGAGTGAAATATCCAGCTAACTATAACACCCCTGAAACCTATGTTTTTTCAGTGACTTTCAAAGCTTTTTTAATTGCTAATTTCTAACTATAACGTCTCTGAAACCTATAGTTTTTCAGTGAATTTCAAAGGTTTTTTAAATGCTAATTTTTAAGTGTAATAGTAGTTTAACCTATTTTTTTGTACTGATTTTCTACAGTTTTTTAACTGTTTATTTATAAACATTTTATCAATTAAATAACATTATATATTTTTCAGAAAATTGCAAAAAAAATAATTCAAACTGAAATATTGTTTAATTTTTTGTTTTCTCTTTTTATTTTAATATATGTATATTATTTTCCTTTTTTTTCCAGAAGTCGCGCACCCAAAGCGTACACATCATGGTGGGTGCGCGGATTCTAGCCGCCATTTTAGAAAAGTCATGAAGGATCCGTGTGCGGTGTGCGACGGCTACGTGATTTTGAGTAACATCATATACATTTAATACTACGTGATGTGCGCGATTGATATGGGACGAGTCTGCGACTCCTGCTACCGTGCATTCGCGACACATGCGCATTACGGTATGCAACGCTTGCGTGGTCGTGGGTCCCGCATGATTGCATATATGTACTGGGGCACGTGGGTGCACAATTCCTGCAAAAAATTGTTATGTTCTAAAATGATATGTATGTGTCTTTATTATACATATTAGGGCAAGAGATTATATAAGCTATTCATAAAAATAATACATTTGTACTTATAATAAACTTATAATATTTTTTAAATATATTTTTGCGAAGTTGCGTCGGGTGCATGCTTCGTGAGGGCAGAGTGCTCCCATGTGACCTGAAAAAAAAAGATTTAATTGGTTCATAACATTTCCCACTGTAACTATTGAAGGACCCCACCCATTTTAATCATTCTTGTTGGAGCATCTTTAGAGAGACATCTCTTTTCCTACAAGAAACCTTTTTGCTTGTTTTTTTGTGTTTTAAAAAAAATATCAAAGAAAATGGAATCTCGACAGCAGCAGCTGGAGGAGGAAGTATCTTCTGAAGAAGAATTCTTGCAGGAGGCCCCACGTCCACAGAGGCTGGAATCTGTTGTGTGGAAATTCTTCACTTTTCCACCTGGAGAGAAGAAACCAAATGCGAGAAAGGTGACGTGCAAAATTTGGGATCAAGTCCTGACAAGAGGCAGTGAAAAAAATACTCTTGTGGCACTGCTTCTATGTACAAGCATCTCCCGACCACATATCCTCTCAATCTTGCTCGGGAGGAAATGAGGCGAGCTGCTTTGAATCCCTCACCTGCTGTGGCAAGTACGTCTGGAGCGTCCACAGGAACACCTGCAATGGACATTAGGCCGGAATTCGCCTTTCTCGAGCAACACTGCTTGAAGTGTAGAAACTTATATGCTTCGGTGAGCAGTCGGTGGATGCAGTTTGTGCCGCGCAACGCAACCATCGTTTTTAAGTTTTTTTGGATTTTTTTTGTTTTTGGAATGATAAGTAATTCCAGAAATGTTCCTGTTTTATTTGTTCTTTTTTTTTGTTCATTTTTTGAAAAAATTAAAAAAAATACAAAATTGTTCAAAAAATAAAAATAAATACAAAAGAAAAAAGAAGGGAAAAAAGTTCTTATCAGAACTACCTTATATGGTTAACCACTTCGCTGCTAATGACAAGGGTAACTCGTCATGGAGTTTCCATTGATTTCAATGGAAATTACATGAAGGACAACAAATAGGCTTAGCATCCAAGTGGTTAAAGAAAGAACTATAATTGTAAGGTAATGTGTGAAAGTTTGGTTAAATATATGTATACAGCATGATTGACTGAAAGAATGCATTAGTAGTGTATGGTGAATTTATAGGAGAAGATTTATGAGGAAGTACTGCAGTGTTTACACTGCAAGCTCTTTAGCTTCACTGCACTGTGGCACTTCCATAGCACAGAGATGTGACATGTGTACATGAATATGTTGCAACTCTGTGTTTCTCTTAGCACTGCTGCACAAACTGCAGCCATGGGGTGACACAGGCACCCTTGCACCATGGTGCAAGAATGTCTGTGTCGTGTGGAGATTGTTTTTGTGCAGGAAGGGACACCTTCCTGCAGAAAAACAATCAGTAAAGGAATTTTCCTCTTTCAATGTATGCAGAGGAATGCAGCTTGCATTGAAAGAGGAAAAATTAGGAGAAATGAAAACAATTCTCCTCGTTGCACCTTGCTACACCAACTCTAGGATGGCGCAGAATTCACACACATCTCCAGATTTACGATTCCTCATCAATCTGGAGATGTCTCTTGTTCTATGGGTGTTGAATGGGAACACCAACAGCAACACCTATGGAACGCTCTTCAATGCAAAGTTCTGTGTATGAAGGGGTCGTATTTACAAGGAGAGAAAAAACTATGCAGGGTGGCTTTTTCTCTCCTTGTAAATATGAAGGAGTGCCTGGCGC
This sequence comes from Lissotriton helveticus, assembly GCF_964261635.1. Taxonomy (NCBI): domain Eukaryota; kingdom Metazoa; phylum Chordata; class Amphibia; order Caudata; family Salamandridae; genus Lissotriton; species Lissotriton helveticus. The sequence goes on from NC_136065.1 coordinate 533,658,840, forward strand.
CATCACTACGTTACAAAAAGTGATGTACAGGTGGTGCAGGGTGCTTGTAAATCTGCCCCATAAGTGCTTAGGTATTGGCAGACTGATACAATAAGAACATAGTGCTGGATGGGTGATTGAAGCATTGCATGAGACTGACAGGAGGTATCCTAAGCTGCATGGGTACTACCTCAGTATTTAATGGAGTGGACCAATAGTATGTATCTGCTTAGAGATTTGTAGGGCTTATGCACAGAATATTTTATGTGTAATAGTGTTGGTACCTAGGTCATTTTATAAGAATACCACTAGTAACTGGAATGATGACAGTGCTGCAAAAAAAGGGAATACTTAATGTATAAGTGCTTACGTATTGGTGGAGTGATAGGATACGTGGATAGTGGTAGTTTTGTAATTAAAGAAATGTATGGGACAGACTGGACAATTCCTACACTGCATGAGTACTAACTGGGTATTTAGAAGAGTATATCAATAGTATGTAGCTAGTTAGAGGGCTGCTTGGATAGTGCACAAAAAAATATAGCTGCACTTGTGTTAGTAGCTAGGCCATTCCATAAGTTCATGACTATAACTAGAATAATTACAGTATTACAAACAGAGTGTATAGTGAATTTATGAGTGCTTAGGTATTGGTGGAGTGATAGGATATGTAGCTAGTGCTGGATGGGTGAATGGAGAAGTTCATGGGACATACAGAAGGATTCCTAGACTGCATAGGTTCTAATTGGGTATTTAAAAGAGTGTATCAATAGTATGTAGCTGATTAGAGGTCTGCATGCATAGTGCACAGAATATTGTAGCTGTACTAGTATTGGTGTGTCTATGGTTTTGAGAATGGTAGTCTGTATTTTAGGGTGTGAGGAGGTGCATCAGATGATCACATGGATGATGTCATCAGCGTTATCGGCCTTGTGTGACTTTGTAAAGCAATACAGCGAAACTGACAGAGGACTACAGAGCAATCCGAGCCGAGCTGAGCTGAGTTGCCGCGCTATTGCGCTACTGCTCTCGAAGCTGCCGCCGTTGGGGTTGTAGCAGCGTTCTCCCCCGGAAATTGTCGGCTGTGGCAGCTTTTGGTCGCAGTGACCTGTACCGGTGGGAAGCAGTGACTGCCACCGCAGTGGTTTGCAGTTCGCGGTTCGTGGATCGTGGTCTGAGGGCTGCCGTGCCGGGGGTCAGAAGTGGTGGTGGCTGCAGAGCTGTAGCTCTGCTGCGCTCTTCCCGGGCACTGACGGCGGCGAGCAGGGCAAAAGACGGAGGTCGCCTAATTTAGCCAAACTTAGCCTACATTTACTTCAAGTACACAACGAACTGCGGGCACCGGAGGAGTGAGTACCTCCCATCGCGGCAGGAGCCGTGAGCCGTGAGCCGTGAGCCGTGAGCCGCCCTCCTGTGCGGCGGTGGCGGGTGCCGCGAGCTGCTCTGCGCTCTCTAGCGCTTCGGGAGCAGCGAGCACCCTCCAACGTGGCAGGAGCCACAGGGAATCGCCGCAAGTTGCCTATCTGAGCACAATTTCCAACATACTGCATCTAAATATTTTGGACTGAGGACAGACCCTCATTGCTAACCCAGTCCATGACTTGCGAGGAGCTGTAAGGACCAAGGGAAAAGCAGTATCGGCTGCAGCGGCGGCGACGATTGGCATGCACAAATCAACACCCCTATTGAGCCCACCGAGCCTATGCGGAGGGGCACAGTGACACAGCAACTGGCGGTAAGGGGTACAGCACAAAGCACCAGATGAGGTGAGCTGGTGAGTGAGAAAATTGAAAAAGCCTGCATGCTCATTATTACCACCCTCATAACCCCCACGCAGATATACTTAATAACACTGGGGGAAAGAGAGAGGGGGAGAGACTATTATTAATAGGAATACATGATACCTGGCTGGTGGCTGGTGGCTAGTGGCGGTGGCTATCGGCTGGGGGCTGGGAGCAGGGAGCTAACAAACCAGCTAAACCAGTCAAGGAGGCCGAAACGGACCCAATGAGTTTAAGCCCTCAATCCGAGCAGTCTGGCCAGCCAGAGCTACAAGTGCCTGCCCAAAAGAGCGCCCTTTACAGTTACGGTTATATCCAAACAAGGCTACAAAAATCACGTGAGCGAGCCAAAGATTGGGAACGTAGGGTAAGGCTACAGGCCTCAGCATTTTACACCAATTGGAAGCTCTCAAATAAGGCATACAAAGCACGTAGGACAACTACTAAGATTTCTGCAAGAAAGATGAGGCGCACTGGATCTACCAACAAGGAGACAAAAGCGAAGTATCAACAGGGCACCATTACCGGCGTGGGGAATCCACTAGTCTCAGGCATGGTCCCAATTGGTAGTGCTCCCATACATAAATATTTCACAAGATTAAAATCAGAATCCAAAATAGAAATGGGAGGTGGAGGAGGAGGTGACTACTACCACACCAGGGAACAGTCAGAAATCAGCATTTGTGGGGGAAGAGCCCCCATCTGCCTCAAAACAAATCGCCGAGACTACCCTGGGTGAATCAATAGCACTTGAGATGGAAGGATTCGCAGAGTTAGTAGAATCTACCTTGAACAGGAACAACTCCGTATATCCCAATCACCAACATAAAGAATGCAATAAAAATCTCACGACAGCCGGTCATTGGGTCGGGCAAACTGAGATCATTGAGATCTCATCGGCCTCAAATGACGGTGAATTATCAACCAACCTACAGGGCCCATTAACATTGGCAGACATCCGCAGCAACAATACGACTGAAACAAAGGCTCTTATTCACCATATAAATGACCAGCATTGGGATTTCCTGGAATGTGCTGTACATACACGTAGCCATAGGCCAATACAGAATTGCTCCACTCCAGCGAACAATATTGAACGTTCAAATATAAAACAAAAACTAGTTGACCACCATACCCCAGACACACATGTAACAGAGCCATTAAAAATAAACTCAGATTTAAACTTCTCAAGTAACTCGCAAATTATGGAGGAATTTGGATTAGCCTCAGGCCAACATCCAGGAATACAGCATGACCCGCACAACTCAATAAACACAGATGCCTCTGAATCTATTTTAAATACGATATATACATCACTTCTGACAACAGTAAAGGCCCTCACATGGCAATCGCACAAACTAGAGATACAATTAGATTTGATTTACATATGCTTGCGCAAAGCGTTCTGTCAATTAACAAAAAGGTGGATTTGATAAACTCAAAAATGGACCAGTGGTTAACTGGAGAAACAGGATACGGGGGGACCGCAAGTCCAACAAAAAATCTCAATGAAGAAATAGTGGAAAAATTAGCCTCATTGCCTGACCTATTAAAAACTTTAATAAAAGAATGTAGCCAAACATGAGCAAGCGAAACACAAAGTAAAATAAAGACAGAAAAAGGGCCCCTACTTGCTGGGCACAATACAATATCCAACAAATTGGAAAAAACAATGGGCATGTTAAGCACAACCAACAAACAATCTGCGGACAAATGCAGGAGCTCAATTGAGGGCACATTAAGTACAATCAATAACAAACTAGAAGAGAAGTGCAGGAGCCCAACACCCAGCGCAGAGGTCAGAGATGATGGCAGGACATTAGTTCAAAGACCGTTTGAAGGACAACTATCCAGACGGCAAAAGAAAAAACTTCGGAAATCCCTTAAAATTAACAAAAGGAAAAACGAAATGGCACTCCTACAAAAAACGAAGGAAGAGCCGAATACACTCAGGACAAATAAGGGTCAGAGTGATCAGGGCACAATAAGCACCAATAAGGATCTGAGGTACTATCCCATTTTTATTCCAAAAAACATCAGCCCAGAAACACCGGCTCCAAATCCTCTAAATGAAAATCTAACTGAGGGCTTAGCCAAGGCAACTACCACGAAGCCTAAAACGGGAAATGCCATCAATCTGCAAACTCAGTCGTATGCCGAGGGTACAAAAGTCGTTTTGACCAAAGACATCAGAACAGAAGAAAGCCCGGAGGCAAATACATTACTTAAGAGTAACAAAAACAAGATAAGCCAACAGTTAGGACGTAACGCCACAGAAACTCAACCTTGCGAAAAGGCAGAAAAGAAAACAAGTGCACCTATGCAGGAAACTAGTCTAATGAAAGAAGGCTCTCTCATAACGGAATTTCAGCACAATACACAAAATAAAGCAGCCTCGAAATCGACATTGGTACGGCAGATGACTTCGGCTAATCAACATCAGACTTGTTCTTTGTCTCAGCTAGTCAGATCTTATGTCAAACGCAAAGTCCAGAAAAAAATAGCTTAACTACAATTGGCACATCAACGAGCATCTATAGTATCCATAGTGATGCTTCACTAATTCCTATGGTCATGAACATTGCCACCCTAATTGAACAGTCTAATAAACAAAGTATTACATGGCCATTGGTGACTCGGTACCTAGCTTTATAAGCTAAGATGATCTGACATTAGGGCACTGATTGTCCAACCTGATATATATGTACAAGTTTTAAGCTCTTTTTTTTCCCCTTTCTTTTAAATCTTTTTGCACTTTAAATGCTATTTTTTATTAATTCAATGATTTTGTTTCTACTATGGTCGTAATATGTCTTGCTTTTGTAAATGATTTTAAGTAATCATCCAATAAATTATTCATTCATTCATTCTTTATCATCAGTGATGTCACTGACCATGTCATGAGTGATGTAATATGTGACGTCATCAGCAGTGCATTGGGGGGGCGTGAGTTATAGTTAGCACAACTAACTATAACGGCCGAATTTCTCTTGTTTGGTACGAGTGAAATGTCCAACTAACTATAACGCCCTTGAAACCTATGGTTGTTTCAGTGAATTTCTAAGGCTTTTTAAATGCACATTTATAACTATAACTTCTGTAAAACCTATGGGTTTTTCAGTGAATTTCAAAGGTTTTTTAAATGCAAATTTCTAACTATAATTTCTGTAAAACCTATGTTGTTTTTCATTGAATTTCAAAGGTTTTAAAATGTTAATTTCTAACTATAATGTCCTCATAACCTATAATGTTTTTAGGTAAATTTTAAAAAGACGTGTATGCTTTTTACAGTGAAAACTAACTTAATAGTAGACTTTTATAACTTATAAATATGGCTCACCGTTTTTTTTTTATTGGTATTTTCCGTCTGTATTCATCCATATTTTTTTAAATAATTGTGTCTGTAGTTATCCATATATATTTTTGGGTTTGTGAAAAAATGAATCTGAAATGAGTATATTTCCACATTTATTTGGCTGATAAATATGCACTCATGCCTGAATGAGTGACCATTTTCAGTCTTATAAACACTCTCAGATGATAAAATATGCACAACCTTAATACTAAAATGTACATGTTTTCGTATATGAGCATATATATTGCTCTTTAACCCCTTCCATGCTCATGACGAGCTCAGCTCTTCATGCAGTACAGTGCTCCTGTGCTCATGACGAGCTGCGCTCGTCATGAACAATGGGAAAGAAGGATCTGCAGCACAGCAGAGAAATATTTACAGCATCCATGTGGTTAAAGCTCTTTACAAAAATCATTTTATTGTTTTAACCCTTTTACTTTTAGAACGACAGACCTATTGGCCTGGTAGTCAAGATTGACAGCATTTAGAATCGCTCAAAAAGTAACCCAGTTTCAGTTTTAATCCACATTTTAAAATAAATACAGAGAGGAAAATAAATACTTTTCTGTCTGTATTTATCTGTAAAAACCAGTAAAAACTGAAAATTAGGAGCCCTATTATAGTTTAACAATGTTTACAACTTAATTAGCAATAATTAACATATGAGTGTAGTAAAAGTGTGACACAGCACCTATAATACCTGACTTCGAACAACAGCGTTCACATTTCGATTCCCAGCTCCAGCATCATGTTAGCCCACCACTATTGGACTGTGGGTAACACCTTGCTTAATCTTCCCAACGCCCCCGAGCGCCAGCACACCTTTTCGGGGGTAGCTCTACGCTTTACAAATGCTGGCATTTTTTTAATTTAACAGCATAGTGATGACAAATATTAGCACTTTTTTTTCTTCTATTCTGAACACATTTTTATTATGTCTTCTATTTAGATGTTTTTAATCATGAGAATGCAAATGATACAATTTGCCGGGAAACACTTTTTAAACTCACCAACGTATGTACATATTAAGGACTTTATACGTGTTACGATGGAAATCGAAACCTTTACAGCTTCACAGTTTGTAACTTTTTCCAACACGTGCACAAGTTAAACAGTTAAAACATGAGCATGTGTAAACTGTAAAACGTGGCATCTAAATGGGTGGAGACGCATCTTCCTACCATAGACTACCCAATAACCACAAAGTATATAAACCACATCCGTTGTTCGATTAGTTTCGGTTTCTTCAGTTATTTATCCGTGTCCATTCTGTGATGCAGGAGCCATTTTCTAGCATCGGAGTCTTGTTTTGAGGCAACAAAACATATTTCGGAGTTGTACGTTCTTTGATTATGGCATAGTAGATATTTATAATACGTAGCTATTTGACAATATTTAAACATTTATATCTAGAAAAAAGTGTTATTGCATGTTTTTGCCTTTTTTTCTGTAACGTTAGCAGCTTATTTTCAGAAACAGACAGATTACAGCAAACATTACTCCTTTTCTGGATCCTTTGAGCTCATATACTGTGCCTTTGTATATTATAATATTGACACTCTAATTGACCTCAGAGGTGTTGGTGACCCGTTGGCAGAAACCCTAAAGATTTATAATTAATGTCACCAGCTTCCAGTTGTAAATCTGTTTTCACCTGGGGATCACATACTGTCAATATGTATATTATAATAGGAACAGTCATGGTGATCTCAGAGGAGTTCTTGACCCGTCGGCGCAAAGAGTAAAGATATATGAGCAACATCACCAGCTTCTGATTTTTAGTCTGTTCCCCCTTTTAATCATTTACTGTCAATATGTATATTATAATATTGTCAGTCATTGTATTCTCAGGGGAGTTCATGACTCGTCAGCACAAAGAGTAAAAATATATAAGTAACATCACCAGCATCTGGTTTTTAGTCTGTTCCCCCCTTTTGATCATATACTCTGAATATTTATATTATAATTTTCACAGTCATAATGATCTCAGAGGAGTTCATGACCCGTCGCCACGAAGATCAAACTTTTTGACGCCCCGGAGAAAAAAAGCTCTGAAAATAATCACCCCTCGAAATTATTTCGTTATTGATCTTCTGTTCTATTCATAACTTTACTTTCCTTTTCTTTTTACTGTAACAATGGTGTCATTCGTTATATTGTAATAGACTGTCCTATTGTTACAGAAGAGGAATTGGAGATTTGTCAGCGCCATCTGAAATACAGCTTACTAACCTTTTATATCTTACTTGATCAGATATTTTTTCAGTGAGCATATTTTACGAAATTGCAGTCTAAAAAAATCTAGCTTTCATACATACTTTCTTACTTTAAACATTTGATAAACCCTACATTTCTGAAAGTTATTTTATAATTTCCATTTTTCTCATTTGCGGTTCGTATTCACCTTCTCCCTATAGAATATATAGGACCAGAACTAAATAATATAATAGCTCTATCCTATATATTCTTAAATGAGTATGGGATTTGTTAGCGGAACAGTGTGCTGCCTCTAAGCATTACGACAGAACGTTCCCGAATTCTACAGAATACAAATTAAAAAAATTATAATGCATACATTTGTTTCTAATATGATGTCATTTGTGTTTAACTGTTTTTTAATTGTTCTTCTGACCTCAGATAATATAGTGCGGGAGTGTTTGTTGTAGCACTTCTTTTCTACTTTATCTAAAAGTAACTGATGCCCTCTTATATTATCAAGAATATGGGGCAACACTTTAACAAATTATAGCAGAAAAAAGGAGGGTGTGGCCACACTTAAATGATATTTTATGAAATTCCATTTTTATTTGTCACCTCTTTGATATATACAGCGTCAGTTTCTGAAGAAAGTTCATTTGTAATTGCTAAATAAAAACAGTTTAAAACCTAAACTGAAATTTTTGCTGAGCAACCACATCTCCCCGACAGAAAATTCCTGGGATGTATCCCACCCGCAAACTTGATAAAAAGAAGACCGCAAGACACTCTCTTCGTTTTTCGCCATGATTCGTTCACCCCATGGCAATGATATAATTGGTCCTTAAAATATATTAAAAACATTTTTACCTTCACAATCCCTCTCCACCACCTTGTGACCACTGTACAGAGTTAATAGTGTTCCTACCCTCCCCTCGACTACTTTGTTTTTGCGTACTCCTTTAGAAGTGCATCACAAAATGGCTCACAACAGTGAACTGTTCCCACCCAATAAGGAGCAAACTTGTACTCGGAACACTTTAGCCAATACAATGTCCATGTTTTTCTGCAGAGGAGGAGGGAATGGCTGCCAACACTTCTACTTTTAATGCTTCAAAGTCAATGAACATTAAGCTTGGGAAGGTCCCGCTTGGAACAAGTTACCCAATGAGATGTCCCTAATACTCCGTGGAGGGGGAAGGAATCCCTGAAAACACTTCTACTTTCAATGGTTTACAGCCAATCAACATTAAGCTTGGGAAAGTCCTCCTTGGAACACGCCAGTCAATCAGATGTCCCTCCTACTCAGCGGAGGGTAAGTGAATGGCTGGCAACACTTCTACTTTCATTAGTTTCCAACCAACCAACATGAAGCTCTGGAAGCTCCTCCCTAGAACACGTTAGCCAATCAGATGTCCCTCCTACTCCGCGGAGGAGAAGGGAATACTTAGCAACACTACTACTTTCAAGAGTTCGCAACCAATCAACATTAAGCTCTGGAAGGTCCTCCTTACAACATGTGAGCCAATTAGATGTCCTTGCTACTCTGGGGAGGGGAAGTAAATGGCAGGCCACATACTAATACATTTCCTGTAACAAAGTGACTCTATCCGTGATAACAGCGAACATTGCATAATAAGTAAATATTATTCCGCATTATATTAGATGAAGGCCGCAAAATGGCACATTGTTCTTTTCCCAATATAATTTCCACACCCTACTGAACCACCCTCCCAACAAATGTGAAGCCCCAGGACTGTGGGGGCCCCAGCAAGCCCCCGCTATTATATTTTTAAGAAATACCCCGGGACCTAGCCCACCCAGGGGCCTCATTAAAATAAAATGTGGGATCCCGCGACCCCATTGCCAATTGCGACAACATTTTTTAATGCCTTTTTTGGCCTTGGGGGTCCTTCTGGGACCACCTAAGCAGGCCTAGGGGGTCAGGGTGTTTGTACCCTGCCCCCTTCTCTTGTTTCATATCTTGGATTCTCAGTTTTCTGGTAACTCGCTTCTACCGAGTCACAAGATGGCTGCCAAGACTCCCTGGTTTGGCGTTTTGGCAGCCAATCACAGTGAAGCTCATGCATGGGATTAAGGCTCCCCCCAGATATCAAAACTTTTATTTTTCAATTTTCTCAGCAAATACTGAAAGGATTTACACCATTTTAAAAACAAAAGGTCGCTTTCTGAACCAAGCTCTACTTTTATGCCAAATTTGGGGTAATTCTGTTCAGTAGTTCGGGCTGTAGCTCGTCGCAAAATCTCCTATCGAAATGAACATGGAGAAAACACGTTTTGGGACCCCCTTTTTTCTCAGCCCCCCCTTGACGAATCACCCCCATACTTTGAGGACAGGAGCTGTACTGGATAGACTTTTTTTTGGGAGAATTTCAGGGAGTTTCGTCAAACGACGCCAAAGTTATTAGCAAATAAAAAAACTACCTACTGCGACCGCCAGATATATATATATATATATATATATATATATATATATTACCTACTGGCGGTCGCCAGTAGGTATATATAGTTAGGATTTTTTCTCTATGGGTTTTTTGAAAATTCTATGTCTAATAACTTTGGCGTTTGTGGACGGAATTGGCTGAAATTTTCAGGAAAATGGCACATTTTGTTTCTGAGCAGCCCTTGAAAATTTGGGGGGGGTTCGTCCAGTGGGGGCCGAGAAAAAAGGGGGGTCCCAAAACGTGTTTTTAACATTGAGTTTTCCATAGGGCGGTTGGCCTCACTTTTAGCCCGAACGGCTGAATGGATTTGCACGAAACTTGGCAAAATTGTAGGGACTGGTAGCCCGATGTGCCTTTTGTAGGTCTCAATATATGTGCTCCAGTGGATTTTGAGAAATTAACGTTTTAAAAAAGATATATATCTGTAACAGCGGACCGGTTAGCGCTCTGGTTCGCGGACTTTTCGCGCAACGGAGCTTTGTGAAGCGAAGCTGATTGGTTCTCCGGCGTCTGTCAACATTCCAAACAGTCCGTAGCGGCCGCCATCTTGTCTCTCGGTAGGATCGAGAGACAAGAGGAGGTCAAAACAAAGGGGGAAATAACTATAAGGGGGCATAGTAGATCCTCGCTGACCCCCTAGGTTTGATGTGGAGGTTTTAAAAGGGCCCCGCGGGGCAAAAAAAAATAATAAAAATAATAATTGAACGGCTGAATGGATTTGCACGAAACTTGGCAAAATATTAGGGACTGGTAGCCCGATGTGCCTTTGCTAGGTCTCAATATATGTGCTCCAGTGGATTTTGAGAAATTAACGTTCAAAAAAAGATATATATCTGTAACAGCGCTCCGCTTCGCGTAACGGAGGTTTGCGAAGCTGATTGGTCATTCTGTCACTGGGCTATAGTTGGGCTACATCTGGCTGATATTTGGGCTACATTTGTTTTTTTGTGTGTCTGGCGGCCATCTTTGGGCTACATTGGGCTACATTGGGCTTCATTGGGCTACATTCGGCTAATTAGCAAATAGCTCATCGCAAACTAGGAATGGTAAAGAATCGCTATTTATTCCTTAAAGTTCGCTATTTAGGAAATGCAAATAACTTTGATGATACATATGGCGGTTCATCTCTAACAAGATAAGAAGCATAGGGATAGATTTATGATGACTGGCGCATCACCAGGGATGTGTTAGTCATTCTGTGCCGCTGTTCCGTCACCTATGGTGTGCTGCATTTACAATGCGGCGCATCACGGGGCAAAAACAGCACAGATGCGTGATGTATCTGTGCCGTAAAGGTGGCGCATTGCTGGAGTTGTATCGCAAGTGTGATGAAGGTCCAGCAAGGGTCGGGGGTGCCCCTGTCGCAGGGTTTCTGTTCTCACACAGAACTGTGGACAGAGGATTGGAACCTCGGCGAATTAGGGTGTCCCAAAACTCACGTTAGTAATCAAAAACTATTTAGCAAGCTAGGTACAGTGTCACATTGGATATAACAAACTCTCAATGTTTAGACAATCCAGAATATGAACTTATAGTACCTCAGGATACGTGGAACTCATGAACAGTCGGTCGTTATATATTTCTTAGAAACCAGAACATGGAGTTAAGAAGAACACATGTGTATTTGAAATGTTTATTTACTAATGCCGTCTTCTCAGGCGTAGTACCTTAGATAATAAAAGTACACATATTATCAGTAGCAAAATTACCAGCATAGTTACTAGTACATAAAAAGTGAATGGTGATAGTATGTTAACATGCTGTAAATGAATAAGAGTTAGCAACACTTATAAGCAGCCGCGGGCCGTGGAGGGAGTTACGGTGAGGCAGGGAGGCGGGGAGGGGGAGAAGCAGGGTGGAGAATACAAGTACACATATTATCAGTAGCAAAATTACCAGCATAGTTACTAGTACATAAAAAGCGAATGGTGACAGTATGTTAACATGCTGTAAATGAATAAGAGTTAGCAACACTTATAAGCAGCCGCGGGCCGTGGAGGGAGTTACGGTGGGGCAGGGAGGCGGGGAGGGGGAGGGGCAAGGTAGAGAGGGCTCCACCCTGCTTCTCCCCCTCCCCGCCTCCCTGCCTCACCGTAACTCCCTCCACGGCCCGCGGCTGCTTATATCTCACCCTCCCTAATACACATATTATATTATTTGCTAAGAAGGTCTCTTTGTGTTGGTTTAGGGCGTGCCCATACTTTAGTGTCTTAGATTTGAAGGAATCACATCAGCATACACCAGCTCTCTCTTCATGTGAACCGCATCAACTGTTGTGTATGTGTGTTCGGCAAAGCAATATAAAACCCGCCTCATGCCCAGAATTGGCAGAAGTTGCACTTATGTTATGAGTATGAAGTCGTGGAGATCAGACCTCATAACAATTCTGTATCGTGTTGTTCTTGAAACTTTAGCACTCGCTGTACAGATATAGTTTAACAAGTAAAGCAGATAGTAGACCAATAACATATTATTCTCATGTAAACCACGATGAACTACTAGGTGGAAAGCTAAAGCAACAACTAAATGTCGTGTGCAGAAGTTGCAAAAAAGGAAAAATGGCGTTTAAACCGGTAATGAGCCCATGCTAACTTAACACGGTGTAAAGATATCCAGGACCTAGATGACACCTCCTCATGATCCGGAAACGAACTGAATAAGATAATAGAAGTGCCATCTCATGAGAGCAGATTGCAAGTTTATATGTGGACGGTCCGCAAGGTAAAGCATTAAAAACTAGGAAAATTCAATGCTAAAGAAAAATAAAACAGCCAAGTACTTTATCGAGTCTTAAGCCAATAGGCAAGGTAAATAATAAAAACTTGACAATTAAGTCAATGAATTGTCAATGAAATTCTAGTACTCAGCATATGAAACATGAAAAAGGTCTATGACATAACTGTGTATGCAAAATAAGCTGCAACAGCCTCCAACAGGAAGTCACCGTCTTCATCCGAAAACAGTTCAGCCATCCAATTTAAAAGCGGAAAAGAACATACGTGCTCTCCCAGCACCGGATCCTCTATCACCATCAGAGGACAGCTCGGTGGGTTTTCAAGAAAGCTGTGTTCCAAGAAAGACTGTGCTGCCGCCAGTAAATTCCAGGGACTAAGTAGTCCATGCATCAATGCCACAGCCATAATCCTTTCGCCAGGACAAATCAACTCGTGAGTAATGATAGGAGTCATCAGCTGATTAAAGTCGACGTCAGGAGAAACCGGTCCGCAGAGACACAAATCAATGGCCCAATCGAAATCACAGGTCAGGCAGTGAAATACAGGCTGGACACAGGTGAAGTAGGAGAACCGAAAAGATAATCCATATGCCGTGCTTAATATCGCCAACGGCATTGTGCCATAATATTCTAGCATGCGATTGCGGAACAGTGTCAGCAGCTGCAGGGTCGGAGGTTGCATAGGAGGGACATCCATATTTAAAAATGTAAAAAAGCACAAGAGCGTCCGCTGGTAATGCAAGTAAAAATGCAATCCACGAACCAGAGTGGAGAAAATGGAATGAAAGGGAGCAGGGATGACTCCAAAGATTTTCTCAAATGAAGTCACGAGACCACTGGTAACAACTTTAAAAAAGTGTGCCAGGGATTTTGTGGAGGATGCGTTAAAGATAGTCGGAAACATGTTGCTGAAATTGAAAGGCAAACCTGTGTACGGGTGTTCGCTATGTGAAGTACGAAAGTTTCACGGGCCGAACTCAAGGCCACCTCTCTCTGAGACAAAAGAGCTCTTATTCTTGTCATGCCGTTGAAACGTGTCCCAAGGTTGGTATTTGTGGCCAGATTGAAAACTCCCTATGTTCATGTGTGGGAGGAAATAGAACATTTCTGCAGCAAATAACCCGTTCACTTACTGTTACGATAAAAGGAATACTTTTAATTAACTCAGAACAATCTTCATTATTGAGCATCAAATAACTACCATTTTCCAACAACTTGAACGTGGGGATGATAGCAGGAACTGGCGTGCCTTGCAACACGCAAGCCATATTTGGTCGGTGTTTGTTGCATGAATCGTGTAACTGTATGTGCCTACACATTAGTGAATGATCTGGCGTCTCAGTGCATTCCTCTCCATTCAGATAAACTTCTTGATCATCTTTGAAACATCTGTATGTGTATGGAAGCGACCAGACCTCATGAACAAAAGCACTACCTAAAGGTTCATAAAGACCTATTGGTATATATTTCATACAATTTGAAAACTTATATAAAGCAAAAGGCAGCGTTATTAAACCGTGGATAAGGCATGTTGCCAAAAAACCCGCAATCCTCTGCTGATGATGTCACTGAGCATGTCATGAATGATGTAATATGTGACATCATCAGTAGTGGATTATGGGTAATAGTATCTCTAGTTTACTCCCCTATAGCTGTCTTTCTTTTAACATAAGTGTGTGTTTCCTTCCCTTATACTTACTGTTTTTGGTTCGCTTCCAGTTCGCGTACCAGCGAGCGAACTAGGAAGCGAACTAAGAGAAATAGAGGTTGGCACAGTTCCAAATATTGTACCAATTTTTTAATAACGGGGAGGTAGTTCTGAAAAGAACTTTTTTTTTTATTTTTCTGAACATTTTTTTAATGTTTTTGAATTTTTCGGAACAGTTTTATATTTTTTTGGGTTTTTCTTGGAGGGGGCAATGAAAACGATTCATTGTAAAGGGCTCAACAGGAGCAACAAAACAAAAAAAAGAAGTATTTATTATTTTGGGCGTTTCGGACAAACTTGCATATGATAGTCAATAGCTCTGTTGATCAGAGTGATGCTTCTTTCTCCGTAGGAAATGAATCCATCGCAAAATACGCAGGTGTGTTTTACTTCACCAAATCTCATTTGTATATTTGGCACCATCTCCCTGCCCTCTGGTCCCGTTACTTCCGGTACAACAGATCTTCTGGCCATAATAGGGAGATTATCTAGGTCGTTCCGAAACTGTGCAGCACTGTAGTTGTTAGGATGCCACCTAGTCATATGGCGATGCATTGTGTAGTTTCCGAAACTGTATTTTTTGTCGGTCCCTCTGGACAGTCTATCTTGACATATAAGGCAAGTAACGTATCTTGCATTTACTTTTTTCTGACCTTTGGGAATTTTAAAAAATTGCCAAATGAAGTTTTCTTTCCGGTGAGACGTCTTGGGCTGCTCAGGCAAAAACTGCCTCTCTTCGTGCTCGTCCTCCTGTTCCTCTTCTTCTTCTTCTTGTTGAATTACAACTTGAGCAGGTGGTCCACTCTTCCTTGGATGTGGTGGAGGTGGTGGGGAAGCACCAGCTGAAGCTACTAAAGAAGCCATTGCTCAGTGATCACAAAGGGTCTTTCTCTCACAATGATGAAAGTCAGAGTGAGGAAAGAAGGAGGGATTTTCATCATTTGGGAAAAACAAGAGTTCTCAACCAATCAAAAGTGTTCATTTTAGATTATATGACCTAGTCTTACATCATTAGGAAACCAAAAGTGAAATGAACCAATGAAAAGTGTTATTACCAAGTCACATGACTTGCTGTGTTTACGTTAAGCGCTTTGCAGGGCCTCCCGGTTTGCTTCCAGAAACCTGCGCTTTGGCACTCGCTTCGCGTACCAGTTCGCTAACGTAGCACGTCATATGACGTATCACGCGACAACGTGGAACGTCATGCGGACGGGAGGCGTCACGATGTTGTTTTCTAACGCGGCACTTGCGGTAAAGAAACGTTTACCGGCTCGCGGTCTATTTCGCGGCATCAAGGTCAGCTAACGGGAAGCTTCCCGATTCGCGAAGCGGGAACGAAGAAAAAAAAATATTTAAAAAAAAAATTATTCATAAACATATAAAATATATTTTTGGATTTAAAGAAGAATACATTTTACAGCTACAGATATTAGCTGTTAAAAAAACAATGAAATTCACAGAAAAAACCATAGGTTATAGACCATATATAGTTAGGAATTAGCATTTACAAAACCTTGAAAATTCACTGAAAAAACCATAGGTTATAGACCATATATAGTTAGGAATTAGCATTTAGAAAACCTTATTTTACTCACACAAAACCATTGAAATTCCATATATAGTTAGTTGCACTAACTATATATCGCGCACCCGCAATCCACTGCTGATGATGTCACATATTACATCATTCATGACATGGTCAGTGACATCACTGATGACATCAGTGATGACAACATCCAGTGATTATGTGTTTCTGTAAAGTTTAAATATGTTTTACATATTGAAGAATGAGTGGATGTATAAGTGTCTGAATGAAGGTTTTAGTAGGTGCGTGATTGACTGTATGAGTGAGTGATTAAATGCGTCTTACTGAATGCACGGGTTAGTGACTAAACTGTCTTAATTTGTGCATCATTATGTCTGTTGTGATGTAAACTGCTGCATGTGTTGATCATTAGCTATACGAGAGGCTATATGTGTTATTAATTGGTTGCCCAAGTATTTCTATGGGAGATTGAGTTTGTGTGGGGGTGGCTGGAAGGTGTGTGACTCTGTGCATAGATGTGTGAGCAGTTTATTCACTAGGTGTATGAGTTCAAGAGTGCATGTGGAAACAGCTACATGGGCAGTTGACTGTGTGCATGAGTGTATTGATGAGTGAATGGATATCTCAATGCTACATGTCATAGTAAGTACATATGTCAAACACAGTACATGTGAGAGTTGGCATATATAAATAACTGTGCATGAGAGCCACTGAGTGAGTGGTTGTATCGATCATTGTGAACTTGTATCAGGGATTGTATAAGAGAGTAAATATGTGTTAGTATATGTTTCAATAAGTAAGGTGTGTATAACTGTATAGTTGAAGAAATGGAGGTGAGATTGTTTCTTTGCATGACTGACTGGGTGTGTGAGTAACTCCATGGATGAGTGGCAGTGTGTGAGTGTCTGTATACACTGAGTGTATCTAAGGTTATATTAGAGTCTGAAGAAGTTTATCGTATTAGCACAAGAATGATGCCAAATGAGACGTCATCAGTGATGTCATCAGTGATGTCATTTGAGATGTCATCAGTGATGTCATCAGTGATGTCACTGACCATGTCATGAATGATGTAATATGTGACATCATCAGCAGTGGATTGCGGGTGCGCGATATATAGTTAGTGCAACTAACTATATATGGAATTTCAATGGTTTTGTGTGAGTAAAATAAGGTTTTCTAAATGCTAATTCCTAACTATATATGGTCTATAACCTATGGTTTTTTCAGTGACTTTTCAAGGTTTTGTAAATGCTAATTCCTAACTATATATGGTCTATAACCTATGGTTTTTTCTGTGAATATATATATATATATATATACAAAGTATTCTCCAGAAGAAGAAGAGACCACAGGCGGGGACGTTTGGAAGCACTTTACTCAGAACACAAAAACGGCATTTCGGCATACATCACAGCCTTCTTCAGTGCCTTGAGGTGTTCACAGGCTGCGCAACACAAATCACGGTTTGAAATACCCAGCTGCACCCTGTTGCCTTAGTGATAGCTCCGCCTTCATGGTGAATCAAAACTGTGGCAAGTTCAATATCGCCTACATGTCCCAGAATGCCACATTCAGAAGAACTGAAAACGTCTGGGAAGAGGGCGGCATCACATATTCCCAACCTCAATGTTTATGTGCCTCCCAAAGTTAATGCCTCCTCGGGTCCCCAATACCGCATAAACTTCCAATCCTCCGGGCCAAATGGAGGCAGGGACATCGGGAATCAATTCCATATATATATATCACTTCGTCTCTTCTTACCACAACTCTTCATGGATGAAGTCACAGAACTGCAACAGGTTGGTTTCAAGATATTTTTATTTACACACCATGTGCAAATTAAAGTGCATCAAAATAACGGTCTACGCGTTTCGGCTACTCCTAGCCTTCTACTGGACCATAGAGACCTGTGGTCTAGACCCCATTTTTAAAGTGCTCAGTGTTAAGTACCCTTTTCCCTTTCCCTTGTCATCTAGACCGTCAACCCTGCACAGTTGATAGACAGCATATTCTTACAGCCATTTTTGATAGTTCATATCCTTGTAAAGTACTCTATTCATTGTCAGATATTGTCAAAAAACCAAAATGATATTTATAAATTTATACATTTTTCAAACATTCCGTTTTGAACATTATGAATTTTTCATTCCATTCACCTGTATCTTTGCTCTCTATATATAGGATAGATGTTCCAATTTTATATTATGTAAAGTACATTTTTGAGATAAAGGTTTCCGAACATAATCATGCTCTAATGCATTTTAACTACCCTCTTCCTCCCCCAACACTTTGATTTCTATATGTATGTATATACACTATTTACACTATTTTACACTCTATATAGGACGGTTTTCCTGAAATTGTGTACATACTAATCATTATTGATTGTTGGAATGGTGGCATTTTTGGATTGAGTGTTATTGTTGACCTTTCAGAGTTCATGTAAAGTACAAAATATAGAATCCTTACGATCATATCTTAATCACTCATTATCCATATTCCTTCTTCCCAAATAGCAACAGTTCAAATAATTCCCATGAAGAGCCTGAAAGGAAATTGTTCTAAACAGAAGGTTAAACTAATTTTCTCTTGGTATGACAGAATCTGGCTGTACTCATCTTGTAATGTCCAAATTCCCTCACATTCATTTACACTATTTACAATGTTCTTTCTATGTTTCGTGAATCAGAATACTCAGTCCCCATCCTGAACTTTTTATCCAAGATGTACGTATAGTTCTGCATCCAGATTATGCCCAAACGGGACCTCTGTGCCCATGTCCAAAATCATTCTCGATTCCAGTTTCCGGAGTTGGAGAGTTGGATCCCCCCCTCTTTCCGAGATTTTGCTTAGTTTGATCCCTGAATATTTCAATAGGGCCTGGTTGCTCTGATGATATTTCGCAAAATGTGTGGCCATCGGGTAGTTTGGGTCTTTGTTCTTGATTGCCCTCAGATGTTGTAGTATTCTTAATTTTAGTTTGTTGATCGTGCTCCCGATGTACAGTTTGTCACAAGGACATTGTAATTTGTAAACCACACATTTGGATTCACATGTGATGTGTTCCCTTATTTTCTCCATTTTGCCATTTTTGAGTTTGTACTCTTTGATGTTTGCGCCGTGTTCACAGGCTTTGCACTTATAACACTTCCAAAACCCAGGAGATGTTAGCCAGTTGTGTTTTACAGGTTCTCTCACCTCCAGATGACTCTGGGTTAGGATGTCCCTCAGAGAGGAGGTTTTCCGATACGTAATGCTTGGAAAGGATGTTAACTTCTCTTTCAAGGTGTTATCCAGAAGAAATACTTTCCAGTGTTTTTGTAATGCTTTTTTCATTTCTTTACTTTGGTTGTCAAAGTCAATGATTAATCTCGTCACTTCCTTGTCCTGTTCATTTCCCTTGCTGAAGTCACTTTCAAACCTTTGATTGTTAGGTATGAGTAATTCCATTCTTTTCTTTGTCATCATCCTGGAATTTGCGGCAGATATTACTTCCTCCGGATAACCTCTTTCAAGGAAACGAAGACTCATTTTCCTTATTTCCTCATCTAGGTCTGCTTGTTCAGAGCAGTTTCTTTTGGCTCGAAGCATTTGGCCTTAGGGAATGCTCCACTTCAATTTAACAGGATGTCCGCTGTTTGCGTGAAGAATGCTATTACACGCTGTGGGTTTCCTATGGATTTTGGAACATAGTTTTCCTTCCTTCACAAATATTTCTATATCCAAAAAGATTAGTTGAGTGGAGCTAATGTTTGAAGTAAAGTGTAGATTATAGTCATTGACTTCCAGGGATTCAATAAATTGTTCTAGTGAACTGTTGTCACCATCCCATATGACGAACAAGTCGTCTATAAAACGACACCAAAGTTTAATTCTGGAACCATTCGGATTTTTCTCTTCTTTTTTCACCACCTCGCTTTCCCAGGCCCCCATCAAAAGGTTGGCATAGGTGGGCGCAAAAGATGTCCCCATAGCGGTTCCCTGTTTTTGGAGATACAATTTACCCAAGAACAAAAAGATGTTGTGTGTTAAACAGTAGCGAAGCATATCCATTAGCATCGTCGTATGTTCCAGGAGGCTCACTGATCGATTCCCTAGTGCATTTTTTATGGCTTTTAGGCCGTCCTCATGGCGTATAGAGGTATAAAGAGAAGCAACATCAATGGTTGCCATCAGATAAGTTGGTTTCCATTCACTTTCAGAAATTTTCTTAAGGAAATCCATTGTATCCCTCAGAAAAGAGGGTAAGTCAATCACATAGTTCATTAAAAAAATGTCAATGAATCTTGATGTTGATTCTAATAGTGACCCTATGAAGCTTACAATTGGACTTCCTGGAGGTCGTATAAGGGATTTGTGAACCTTGGGCAGGAAGTATATTGTAGCCACAATTGGATTCTCGGTTTTCAGATAACAATACTCATCGAAATCGAGTAGGCCCCTATCTTTCCATTCCAACAATAGAGTGTGATATTCATTTGTCCATTCCTCCATCGGACTTGTTGTCAATAGCTCATAATGTTCATGGTTGTGGAGTTGCCTGTTTGCCTCTTCGATGTAAGATGAGACATCTTGTACCACTAGGTTGCCACCTTTATCAGATGATTTTATTATGATAGTCGTGTCATTTTTTAATTCTGATATGGCTGCATATTCTTGTGGTGAGAGATTCTGTTTCTTTTTCCTAACAGATTTGTCCGTGATTTTGGTTATCTCTTCTACCATTATCTCGTGGAACAAGTCCACCTTATTTCCCGCTGGTAATTGCGGACAGAATCGTGAACTTTTTTTCAGACCACTTTCGCCTCCACGATTCGTTGGTATACCTAGTGTGTCACAGAATTCCACCTCCATTTGTGATGAGATGATGTTGTCTTCTTGGCTGGTTGAGGGTGCTTCCTTAATGGATGCTAAGGTTATCATGGCTGGTAGGTCCTTCTGTATTATAGTTGACATCGATGTTTTTGTCTTAGGGATGTTAGATTTTCTATGTTCTTTTTCTGAAAAGTATTTCTTCAATTTCACTTTACGGCAAAATTTATATAGATCAATGCGTGCGTTGGGTAAGTTCATGTTTTTTGTAGGGCAAAAGGAGAGTCCTTTGTTAAGCAGTTTCAATTGTGCATCCGATAATTTCTTGCTTGAAAGGTTTATTACTATATTATCAGATGTCATCATTTTCTTTATTGCTATCTTTGCTTTCCTTTGCCTCTTTTTGTTTGTTTGGCTCCTTTTTCCACCCCTTCTTGTTCTTGGTTTGCCGGGGGTTTCTTTGGTGGTTTCTTTGGTGCATATATAACCGATATTT
This sequence comes from Lissotriton helveticus, assembly GCF_964261635.1. NCBI lineage: Eukaryota > Metazoa > Chordata > Amphibia > Caudata > Salamandridae > Lissotriton > Lissotriton helveticus. Next base: position 533,679,915 of record NC_136065.1, read on the forward strand.
TGTGCAAGTATTTTTTTAACATCAGTATTCTTTTTAGATACTTTTGTACTTTCCTGTTTAAGTATAGGGAGTCAATATTTTTGCATTCTATATTTTTTTCATCTGTATTTTTTACTTCTATATTTTGTAAATCGATATTTTGTCAGTGAACCAATATCCTTTGTTTCATGCTATATAATGATCTGGTGTACCCTCTCGTGGTATCAGCTCTTCCTCTCTAATCAGTATAGTGATAGCTCTCTGTACCAGTCTTCGTATCGTTTAAAAAAATGCAATTTTCCTTCAAAATTGTACAATATTCACAAATGACTTCAGTCAAACCAGGAAATACATTTTCTCCCACAATCCTTCGTTCAGCAACCACAACAATATGAGTGCAACTCTCTATAATGTATTTGACCAATCCCAGCGCAGCTCCATATTAACCGTCTAATACCAGCACCGCACACCAAGATGTCAATCTCATACTTTGCAACAGCTCACCCTTCTTTACAATTTCTTTTCAAGCGCGTTTTGAAAGCGATTCACACAATACAATGCAACAACTTCAACAAGTAAGTCAGTCTGCTCCACTAATGAAAGAAAAGATTTCAATGCACTCAAGTTGATTCGGAACTACACTTTCTGATTCAATTTAACACTCACCTCAAGTGAGACTTCGACCAATGTGATCTCACGTAGATTGATACAGTTATTCCCTGTGCACTGGGATTAACTATACCAACCACGTCTCACTATCACACATGTAAAATCCAAATCTTTTAAGATGCTATCGACGACATCTCACAACAAACGCCACAGCTCAGCAGGCAACTGCACTCTGAGTTTTCTACACTGAGACCTGACTTTTCTTCGTTGATTCCAGGACCTTTGGCCTCATCAGATCCATTAAACAGTTCAACGTTTCTATTTTAAGTGCCACACTCACACATTAAATTAAGTCAACTTTGCAAAGCACTACACAGTTATTACAAACACCACAATCTAAGCATAAGCAATGTAAACACACAACCCTTTTAATACTTGCACTACTCCATTGCTACAAGTTGTCTCCATTGCTCTGATAGTCCATCACTCTTTCGACCGATTCATGAACATTGTGTTTGGACTGGACTTGGGCAGTTTCTAGATTGGACACCCTAACTCCCTCTTGTCAGTGGACGGAACCATCCGACATGCTACCAGACGTGATCCAGCAGATTTAAACTCTGCAATACTGAGCACTTATTATCTCTTTACTCCACCACTAATTTATGCCTTGGCTAGATCATTCAATCTGCTTACTTACTTGTTACATTGGTCCTCCTATGGACCTTTATGGGTTGCACTGAGGGGAAAGAGAGTTAGTATCACTTATCTGATCAATACATTTACAATTCAGCCATTTGGCCAGGAATCTGTGGCCAAGTTTAAGGGGTTTATTACATATTAGACATCAGGTTCACATAGGTCACTCTCAAATATTAAACTATATAGATACAGTATTGCAACAGGGAGCCCTTTCCTTCTGAAGAATTGTAAGCGAACAAGTATCAAACAAACAAGCAGCTCTGTAGCCACTATATAGCCACTATATAAAGTAATAGCATTAATATCTGATGTTCTGAATGCAATATAGCTTGGTCTTTCTTAGGCCTTAACAATATAAATCTCTCAGAGCCAATCTAAAGGACATAACATTCACAGCACAAACATACGAAAGACAATAGGGATTAGGTAAAAGAGTACAATATGTTTTAGCAGTAACATTGCAGAAGCTCAGCCAGGAGTCTCCAAAGTATCAGCATAGTTCTGGTCTAAATCGCGCAAAAAGGGAAATTAACGTAGCATGGAAAATATCTCTAAAAGTTCATTTAAATGGGCCATGGGATCTGGGCCTTGAGGAAAGGTTAGGGAAATTGGTTCAGGTCGGAGTCCATGGCAGCCCGCAGGGAATCTGCAGAAAGTTCAGCAAAAGAACCTCAGCTTAGGATCTGCAAGAATTTTCTAAAAAATCTGCCCATCATCTCTTGTCTGTCATCGATCACGTACTCATCTGGCCAGAACAGCTGATATTATTATTTACAAGGGACATTGTTGACTTCCATTTTGGTACATCATCAATTGCAGTTCATTGTATTTGTTTCAAAAGTTCATATAGGTTCTATATAGTATATTCTGCAACAGTGGAAAAAGTCCCACACTAGACATGGGAACTCCATCTTGGTCCCCCACTCATGGATAAAGACAACAGTCCATTGTTAGTACACAGATGTCTCAGGTGCTTGTTTTCCATTTCCATTCTCAAGCAGGTAGCTAATATTTGTTACAAGAAATGTATCATTTTAACTAATAGTTGGTGAGAACACCTGCAAAGTAATCAAGTCAGCAAGATGTTCAGGCCTGTAACAGCTACCTTTAATGTATTAAATCTATAATTCTTAGAAATGGGGGTCTCTAGTTGGCAGTGGCTTGCACCCTTTTCACATAGAGACTGTTACTTCTAGTCAGGATAAGCAAGTTACACACCCAGATATCCCCTGCGTATCACTTGGTAGCTTGGCACGGCAGTCAGGATTATCTCAAAGACAATGTGTAAAGTATTTGTACAAACACACACAGTAACAGAGTGAAAACACTAAAGATGAACACCACACCAGTTTAGAAAAATAAAGTATCTTTATCTAAACCAAACAAGACCAATATCTGACTTTAAAAGATTTCAAGCAATTCTGTCCATAGAACTCTGTGGATGCTGTGGTTTAAAACAAAGTACCTCAAATGCATCAAAATCCACAAGGTAAAACAGCTCCACTGGAGGGAAGCATTGGAAAACACAGAGATGCATTGGTTCCTGAGTCCTTGGGGAGATGATGCCTCAGTTCTGCTGCACGTTGAAGTGTTGTGCCGATTCCAGACTGTAGTGGGAATCAATGAGTCAAAATACAAGATAGTTCTGGTCAGCAGGTGGCAGCAAACAGGTGCTACACCGGTTTCTTCAGCTGCAGTCTTACAATGCGTCAGGCCTGTCAGCCGCAAAGCAGGGCCTGCGTGGGAGTCAGTGCAGTGGTCTACAACTTTGGAGACATGGTGCTCTGAATTGGGCTGCGACTGTTTCCTCGGATGCATGTAGGTGTTGTGATGTGTCAGAAAAACAGATGTTGAAAGTGTGATGTGTCGATTTTGATGGGTGTAAGCAGGTCTTTGCAGAAGGAACAACCTCCTAGGGCCCAGAACTGGAATTGGCACCACATGGCAGGTCAGATCTCCCAGAAGTGGAGTTCAGGGATGCTGCAAGTGATGTCTCCACTGGCCCTGAGACCTCTTAACAGGAGACAAGCACACACAAGCCCTTGGAGAAACTTCACATACAGGATAAAATGCAAAGTCCAGTCCTTTTCCTCTCCAAAGCAGAAGCAGTAACTACAGGCCAAACCAGCAAAGCAATAGACAACGAAGAGGCTATACGCCGTCTCACAGCTCTCCAGCTCTTCTCCTTGGCTGAGGTTCCTCTTGATCCAGAAGTCTTCAAAAAGTCTGGGGATTTAGGTCCAATACTTTTAGCATTTGATGTAGGCATTCTTCAAAGGATTGTCTTTGTAGTGCGCAAGTTCTTGCCCTGCCTGTTCATGACTCTGGACACACTCGAAGGGGGTGGAGACAACATTGTGAAACGTCAGTCACGCCCCTATTCAAGTGTCAGCGACACCTTCTCCCACCACTCTAGCTTAGGGAGACCCATCAGCCTGGTGATCAACCGTTAGGATATGCAGGGAACACCTCAGCTCCTTTTGTGTTAATGTCTAGAGTGCACCCACAAACAACCCAGCTGTCGGTCTAATCCAGACCTTGATTCCTTAGGCAGGCAGAGGCACAGGATGTAAAGCAAGAAAAGGTTCACTTTCTAAAAGACACAAGAAGTGAACGGATGCACTCCTGCATTTTATCGTTATTCAGAGTCCAAAAGTTTCCAACAATGCTCATAGCAAAGATCTAGTGTGCGGCTCTTTGCATGCTCTGCCCCACCGGCACCATAGTAAAGTACTGAAAAAAGGTTGTGCAATTTCGCGTCACCACACGATCTAATAGCCTTGTACTCCGTTTACTCAAAAAAACTAAGTTTCTGTCAGAATCCATTTTAATCCACTTTTAATGCATATCATTTTTCAAATCTTTTCTGCATTTCTCCATTTGCATCAAAGGTGACATGATTCCATTGTTTTTTCATAAAGGTGTGGCTTTCCTGGAAGAGCTGGATATTCCAGCGTGCTTTTAAATAAGGCCTGGATACGTAATTACTTAGCATTTGAAAAAATAATGGAATCATGTCACCAATTGTGTCAATCACTCTAAGTTAAGGACAATCATGTGCAACGTGGGAGTGGAGACACCGATCATTAACTTTCTTAGACACCTCTACACAGGATCTAAAGTAAGAGTTAGATACAGCATTTTGGGAGAATGTACCCAGCCCTTCAGTGTGGGAGAGGAGTAAGACAGGGCTGCGTTTCAACACCCTTTCTTGTCTCCTTATATATAAATAATGTAGGTAAAGAGTTAATTTTACAAGCAAAAGACCTTCCCCAGGTGGGTCACCCCCCAGTGCCGGCCCTTCCTTCTGCAGATGACGCCGTCCTTATGGCCAGCACTCCCCTTGCCTTGCAGTCTTTGCTAAACACTTTTGTTGAATTTATGCAGGATCACAATTAGTTAGTCGATAAATCTAAAACATTTATAATAAAATGTGGCCGAAAAACCACCATCTGTAGAGATATAAAAATCTGAGACACCAGCATAGATTTTACAAACAGTTTTTCATATTTAGGTGTCCTGTTTGACATGGAAGGCACATGGAATTGTGCTAAATTTACGACGGCATTATTATTTAGAAATGCTAGTATGGCTCTACACAATTTTGCAAGTTGGTTGGGTACAAATCCCCCAGTGGAGATGATTACGATTTATAAGGCCAAATGTATTAGTATAGCACTATATGGGGCAGCATTAACGGGCATACAGAATGTACAGCACTGCAAGTGGTGGAGAATGAGTTTTGAGGGATCAGCTTGCAGCCCGGAAAAGCACCTCTACATATGTCTGCCATGCTGAATTGGGGGCTCCGTTTCTTACTGTTTTTATCAGGATTCAACCCATATTATTATGGCATAAAGTTTGGCCCTCTCTGTATACCGTTTTAAATCGTGCTATTATTGGGGATTGTTTAAAATCCACCCTGTCTACTCAAATTCCGTGGTTGATATATATTCAACGTTTTTACCGAGACTTGGAGCATCCAGACTATTTTGAGAATCCCAATTCCGTGGTAGATATTAGAACAACAACATTAAAAAATGAATGCACTGCACACTTAGAGAAACTGGAAACTTACGCTGACTGACAAATTATTAAAACTTTCTGTTTTAAAAAATCAACTCATTTTAACTAGTTGCGACATGCAGTTATATCTGAAAGATGTATCTAACTTAAGGCATAGTGTTATAACCAGTTGGTACATTCTGTCCACCCCCGTTCTCTGACCCAACCTGGTATCTTCCCCATGAAGCTGTTCATACTTCCAACACATAGATTTGTCATTTTAGAATGGATATTTTCCATCGGCTGGTCTGCTTCCCAAAACCCAATGATTGGTCATTACATTTAAATAATTGTCCCTGTGATGGCAAGATGCCTCAGAGCACCATGCATGTTGTACTTTTTTGTAAATTCTACAATAAATAGAGAAAACGTTGTATTTTACTTTTCCTAAGGCTTCTACAGCTTACACAATGTCATCCTGCATATCTCTTTCTGCAACCACTGTCTACTGTTGAGATCTGTTATGGAATGTCAAGTTGTCTGTAGGCTGCCTTTTCCTTTAGAAAGAACATCGTATAGATGATATGATTAATTTTCTCGAACATTTAATTAATGATTAATTAACATATGATGTTTTATTAATATGGATTTATAATCATTGTTTAGAAACATATACACTGAGGATGTTAACACATTTTAAAAGTTGTTATTATGAAACAGAACAGAGGACTATTTGAAAACATTTAGGCAGTAATGCATAACAGACCCCTAGTTGAGGTTTTTGCATTTCTCCCTTCTTATTTTCCCCTGTTTTAAAGCAACTGTGTAGAAACAATGTATGGATGTTATAAATGAAGGATATCAGGGTCTAATGGTTAAATGTATGTATGTATGTATGTATATATGAAATGAATTAAAAATGTATTGTTCAATTATGTGAGATTTTAATTTTTATGTATCTTTTTATTGTACTTTTATGGTCTAATTTATTTAGATCGAATAAAGTTAATACTGAACTGAACAGACTACTCATGTGGGTGGCACAACCAGTTCTGTAGGCCCACTAGTATCCTTTGATTTACAGGCCCTAGGCACACACAGTGCACTTTAATAGGGACTTATTAATAATTAAAATATGCCAATCATGGATAATCAACCAGAATTACAATATACACAGGGAATATATGCACTTTAGGACTTATCAGCAGCAGTTGTAAAGTGCCAGAGTCCTAAAGCCCACAAAAAGAGGGAAAAAAACATTGGAAGCAAAAGGCAAAAATGTTGGGGGTAAACCCTCAAAAAGGGCCTGACCAGCAATAAAGCACCTTTGTATATATGTGTGTGCATCCTTAAACCCTTATGCAAAAGTAATATTGCTAGTTAATATTTTAATCCAATAATTCACATAATGAGCTATGAAACTGCATAACGGTGATTATGAGGTCGAAGTACGTTCATAAGTATATATACGTGTAACATAAATGCATTCATTAATACATCTTTTTCGTTCTACCTATTTAAGTATAAGGCACATACAAGCACTATTTAAGAGTAGGAACGAAATTTCTATCAGTTACTCAGGACAGATTTGCACCTGTTTATACATCAGCTGTAAAGCTTCAATAATAAAAGGCATTAACATCTGTTAATGAATTAATATTTTATCAAACTATTCTCTTTAAGGCCCTAGTATATCTTCTAATTGGGCAATTATAATATTCTAAACATGAAGACTCTCTGCATCAGCAGTATCAGGTGTAACATGTGTAAGTATCATAAATAAACATAATTCTGATGTGCAACATGCATGTTCATTTTGTGTGTCATACGTTTGTCAATCTGGATTTTTGTGACGTGGAAAGAGTGGGATAATTAATGCTTCATCAATACTTTCTGCCGGGAACCAGCAGCTCTGTCGGTTTATTGCTGGTAATATAACTACTGGCATGGCAAACTTACTATCTACATAAATCCTCTTTGCAGAAAAGACACTGTTTAGAATTGATGGAAAATGTTATGTATTTATTTGAGACTTTGCATATTGCAAACTGCTATTTTAAAATGCATCCTGTCTCTGGAAAGGCCAAAACTCTAACGGGTAGAAAGCTCAATCCTGCTGGAAAAGCCAAGTTTTTAAGGTATTTTTGAATACACTAAAGTTGGATATGTGATGGATAGAAATAAGAAGCATGTTTTATTTTTTTGTGTCCAGGTACCAGAATGATCAGCCACCTGGTGATTCGAGGGAGACTAGGTAGTGCGTTCGTATAAATAAATGTAGGTGTAGCGGCGTAAGGTAGTCCGAGCTCGGTACACCACTGTGTCCGTGTCCAGTTATTTGGTGTGGCGACACTGCGCACCGCGGCTGGGCCCACCCGCTGTTGTAGGTCCCTAGGTATGTAACACTGGTAACGAGGGATGGAGAAACCCCTGCCCCTCGATACACTTGGTACACAGTGCTGGCGCGCACCCACGTGCCCACGCAAGCTGCACGATTGGCAGACCTGGCGGCACAGCAGGAGGCCACAGGATTTGCCACCAAGGCGCCGCTGGATGCTCAACATGGCAGGAGATCTCCTGGGGCACAAGACCGTCAAGAAAGGGCAGGCTTTCACCTCACAGCTCTCGGCAGAGACGACATTCTCAGCTTACAACACCCTCATCACTATGGGTGAGTCGCGCAAAAGACGCGGTGGCACAACTCTAGCGCACATCTGCTTGGCAAGGCCTTAACACATGCTTATAACATATGCAAATGTACCCTGAGGAATTATTTAAATAAATCTCCACCATTTAGTTCAGCCACAAGCGTGAACAAATTAATAAACCAAACAGGGATGTATTCAAAATCGTGTTGTGTCATAATTCAAATTGACTTTAAATCAGATAATGCTATACCACTCTCAGAGAGCATAACAGTCAGTATACATGACAAACTGTATATGTGGCAACACTGTCACTACTAGCACAGTCCCATTCAATACATCAATTTGGTATGGAATTGGCAGTAGTGCGACACCCTATTGTCAAATCGCTGATATGGTAAGTGGGAACAACAGTCTATATATTTCTTAATTCATGACATTTCATCAGTTTTACCAACACCCAAAGGCTGGGAATTCAGACAAGAACGGTACAATGTTGTCAACGTTTCGGTCTTTAAAAGGTCACATGTGTCCACAAGACCATCTTCAGGATGCAGCGTTGCAAAGCAAGTAAACTCCTGTAAACATCAATAAATGGTCTCTCATGTGAAACGTTCACTCAGGAAATGGTATTCTATGACCATCTCTGTTCCATCACGGTAACTGTTTATTTAGAAAAGCGGGAGAGTCAATCACCAACACACCAGCTACCGTCTCGTAGGGAACTCCGATTGAAAACATGCCTACGCACTGCACTTTCACACGCTGAGACTACAACGCCCCGCCAGCGCCATGGGTGATCAGGATGGAGGGGCTCCAACCCCGGAGAGGGCCGCAATTCAACACGGCATCTCCAAGATGGTAGGTCTGGCTTGGCTGCCTAGAGAACTACTGTGTTGCCACCCGAGAGACTGACGGCGCCGTCAAATTCTCCCTGCTCCTCGACTATGCAGGAGAGGAGATATACTTGCTAATCAAACATCTCCCAAACACCGGCCCCCCTGAGGACTATGCTGCAGTGGTGACTGCCCTAAATGCTCATTTCGACCCTCAACTGAATCCGGACTTTGAGCATTTTAAATTGAGGCAGGCCAAACAGAGGGAAGGAGAATCGGTTGACTCATTTCATGCAAGACTGAGGGACATTGTCAGAACTCACCTCGTGGGAGACAGAGCCGCAGAGGAAATCAGAGCTCAGCTAATACTTGGAATCTGCAGCAAAACCCTGCGAGGTCTCATTCTACAACAGCCAAATATCCTGCTGAACAACGATTTGGTGCTAGCATGATCCCACGACCTGTCGGCCGCGCGAGCAGGGGAAATGGACGTAGGCTGTACCTTATTATACATGTGTATTGTAATGAAGATTTATGAATAAAGAAAAGAAAGATCATACAGACTTAAAATAGGAAAGAATTTGCTGTGTTGTCTTTTTCTATTCTAGAAGTGTCTGCTTGCTTTTTCCCAGATGTACTTTGTCCTTTATAAGACAATAGTTTTCTATTAGATTACATTTGTATACAGTAACTCTGCTCCTCTACTCTTGTTTTTTGCACTTTCTTTATTCCTTATTTTTAAAAAACAGTTGACCCGAAGAGTGAGCACTGTGTAATACTCTGAACAACAACAGTGTGCTGCAATTGTATACCATAACCATTTGTTCTAGTAGTACATGTGTGTGATAATTTGTGGATTGCTTCATCTGCTCAGGCATCGACTGATGATTACCCTATTTCACAATATCAGCGTGCAGAGATGAAATCTTTGCCCTTGCACTCTTCCATGCATCGTGTGCTTACTAATGAATGTAAGTATGTTGAGACCTGTCTTTTCATTGATTTTATTTTTAAATGTTACACTCTAGATATGTTTGGGGAGGAGTTACTAGCCTCTGTGAAGATGGAAAACATCATGGCTGGATTGTCCTCTCAGAAGATGCATTGCAGTCTGATGCAGTAGACAAAAAAGTTAATTTGTGGCTTCACACTCTGCAGTTTGTGTGACTGCCTACTCAACCTATGCTATTCAGTCTCTCCTTAGGGACTTCCATTCTGTGGTGGAGAAGGTTCAGGAGGGTAAGAATTTCTCAGACCTCTTGGCATTAATGGAGCAACAAGTTTGGTTCTCTCAGACATCTAATTTGCAGTGGCAGCTTTGTAGGTTGCCATTGAGGCCCGTCACAACATTTGGATGCACTCTTGGAAGGTTGATACAGCTCAGAAGGCGGTCCTTTTGAAACTTCCCTTTACTGGTGTTAAGGATTTTGGCAGTGATTTGGGGGAGCTGACAAACAGTCTGCTGAGAATAGGAAGCTGGTGACTCCTATTTGACCAGTAACCAAGGGCAGAAGTTTTGGTTACTAATTGGCTTTTGTCTCTGGGGTAAGGTTCCTCAACACAAGCCCTTGCAACGCTGGGCTCATTGACTTGTTCTCCCTATTGATTTCAAATCCTTGCACTCATCACCTGCCACATCTTCACCCACCCCTCCCAAGGCATGACTGCTCCAGGTTTCATCCAATGTGAGGTCCTGTGCAGTACTTCAAGGACATTTGGACTTGTACCATTTCAAGTGTGTGGGCCACCAAAGGGGTCTCAGATGGCTACAGAATACATTTCAGTGATACTAGGTCTTGCCACTTTTGTGAGACTCTGATCCTTGATCCCCGGTGAATTAGCTGTCCAACACCAGGTGATTCAGATGCTGCTCCAGAAGACTGCCATCATTCCAGTTCCTCCAGGGGAGGTTTCCATGGCTATTGGTCCATGCTTTTTCTGGTTCAGAAGGCGCAAAGGGATTTTCACCCTGTGTTGGACCTCAAGGCATCAACCAATATATTCCCCATGCACCATTCAAGATATAGATATTGTCTCTCCAGCTGATTCTGCCACTCTTGAGGAAGGGCAATTTCCTGAGCTCCATCAACCTCAGGGGTTTCCTACCTCCATGTACCTCTACATTTGTCCCATCAGAAGTTCCTCTGGTTTGCTGTCCAGGGCAACCCTTTGGACTCGCATCAGCACGAAGGGTGCTCAAAAGCTGTTAGCACCATTGGTGGATGTTTTACATTCTGAAGGTGTCCAACTCTACCCTTATTTGGATGACTGGCTAATTACCACTTGTTCTTTTTCCAAGGTTCATTGAGGGTATATGAGGGCATGGTCCCAGAAGTGCTTTCAGACTTTGGCAGCAAGGAGCTCAATAGCCAGGGCAAAAAGGAGGGATGAGAGAAGAAATCCCTGCCTAGTGCCTCTGGCTATTGTGAAGGGGGAGGATCGAGCGCCATTAACCATAATGCAGGCCTGTATATATTAAGTTAATCCAAGCTAAGAAAGGGGCGGGGAATCCCATACGTTGCAGGACAAATGCAAGGTAGTCCAATTCTAGGGAATCGAACGCTTTAGTGGCGTCAAGAAAGACAGCCGCCACGTTTGTGTCAGGATCAATGTCTTGGAGGACCACAAACAGGGTGCGCAAGTTGTAAGATGAGCCCCTGCTTGGTACAGAGAGGCGAGAGGGTCCAGCCACCCATGGCAGAGCAAGGGGCCAACAACAGCATTCTGTAATCGTTTGGGTGGTTCAATCCCCCTAGGGCGGCAAGATGCAGTCAACAAAGTGATCCGTGAAGCCTCAGAGAGTATAGGGGGCCTCCGTCCCCAGGAGCGGGACCAGCAGGCGAGCCTCTCCCTTTTACCAGCTCAGAAGGAAAGCGATGTGTGGATGGAGCAGGCCAGGCCTCCTCAGCAGGCCCCGAGGTCATGGCCGCACAGAATTGCGGTAAGCCCAAGAGGTTGCGGAGGCAAGCAGCGCATGTCCGGGGTAGAGGCCAGGTGAACGGCACAAGCGATGGGGTTGCAGGCACCAAGGAGCGCAGGTGTATGTTCACCGCTGCAGCAGGTGACTCACCGGGGTCTCAGATGTGTATCAGCAGGGCCGCCTGGAGCAATCAGAGCTGGCTGTCAAGGCACGTAGTGGAGGGGGAGGCGGGCCTCGCGGTGATGAGCAGGCCGCCTGATGCCCAGGTAACTCGACCTCCAGCACCGCAGACCGGGGTTCCCAGAGTCTCCGGAGCATTTCCGTGCGGCTCAGGCAGCCGAGCCCAGACCTCCGCTCACATCTCTGTGCCCGCGGCTCCGAGCAGAGACGGCCGACAGCTCCTCCGGGACTCGCAGGTCCACAGTGGGTCGGGGCCTCTCACCATCCCCAAACGCAGCCGCCACACCGGCAGCAGCAGGCATCCACCGCAGCGGGTCTCCAGGATAATCGGCACTGAGGCAGGGACTCATGCACCAGGTAGGGATAGTAGGTAGCAGGTTGTCGGCTCAGCGGTTGCGGGATCAGAGGCAGCTGGAGCACATCTTAGGCAGAGCAGGCCGGATCACATCAAGGTCTCCGTCGGCGGCCACAGGGCTGCTCCATTATGGATATGCTCTTCAGCCAGTGGAGTAGGGGTTCCGCCAGCCTCGGATTGGAAACGAGGGCATTCGGGCAATGCCCGAGGGGCCGGTGTCTGAGTTCCTGCTGTGGGCTGCTTTTTTGAGCAGTCTGGGGCCGATTTGGGCAGTGTCTCTATTTTCGGAATACAGCCACAGCCCCAGTGGGTGGCTGAGTGGTCTTTCTGCAGGCATATGGGCGCTCATTACCACCCTCCCCCGCCACCAACACCGCCGATCCCCCACCCCCGGTTTAGCAACAGGAAGAGGTATCACTCCTTTTGTCTCGCTGGCCGGCCCATTAATGTGTGCACATACTGAGCGGGGCAGGGGGCCTCAGTAGAAGTGGCCTCACTTTGTGTTTCACTAGTGTAAACTAATGCGTGCATTTTTTTAAGCCCCACCCCTCCTTTTTTTAATGCAATTACGCTGAAGCAGTGATTTGAGGAAAGGCATTATGCAAATGGAGGCCGATTTTTTTTGTGTGCCCGGGCCGATTTTCAGTCCCAATCCGACCCTGGGTTCCGCCACCCCCTCAGTTAGGTATACAGCCTAGAGGGCATATGATGAGTAGGATAACAGATGGATGTTACCCCAAGCTGCAAGAGCCTCACATTAGTGCGGCCATCTTGCTTGGCGCCCTCTAGCGCCCCCCATTCATATATTGTTACACCTAGCTTTTGTACTAGTGAGATCTTGATCCAAAATTAATGCTAGGTTCCTTGCAGATGTCCTGGGAATTGGTGTCGGGCCAAGGTCAGCTGGCCACCACAAAGAGCACAATTGGCCTGACTTGAGAACCTCCATTTTGTTACTGTTCAATTTCAGACAATTGTGTATCATAAAGGAAGCAATAGACAATATACAGGAGCAGACTTTGCCCTCGAGTTCGGCATAGTTGTTGGTGATAGCTACAATGTTATGAGTTTCATCGCCATGTGATACTATTTCAGAACTAATGGATCTCATTTGTTCTGCAATAGGAGAAATGTAAATATTAAAGAATGTAAGGCTTAAAGAGGCTCCCTGGGGGAAGTTTTAGGTTAGGAGAATAGCAACAGAATGAAAAGAGGGGTAGGGTCACAGCCTGGGATCTAGTCGAAAATATCAGAGTCATTAATTTGAGGGCCTTTCTGCAGATGTCGGCACTAAAAAGGCAGCGTAGCATATCTGAGTGTTACACATTGTCAAAAGCTGTTGAGAGGTCGAGTAATATCAGGGCGGCAATTTATCATAAAAAAATATCAGCTATGTGTTTATCTTAAAATGAAAAAAACCCATAGCCAGCTCTGAAACCATGCAACTTTGGCTATGTCTGGTCAATTTATGCTCAAGCAATAATCCCAAAATGTTTTGCCTGTAGGGGCTCCATCACTGCCCATGAAATTGAAAGGACATTTTTTAACATCTCTATTGTTGCTGCTCTGGCCCTATTGTTTTAGCAGGTAAATTCATTAAATTATTTGTTCTACTGGCTGCATTTCTCATAGCCAGGGGTTTTTAGTCCTTTGTGATTTCTACACTTTTACTGCTAAATGACCCCTTACAGGCATCATACTAAAATCGAAATAGTAAATTTCAGTAAGTAATGCAGTTTCACCTGCGAGAGGCCCCATGAGTTTAAAAGATTTCACTCGGGCCTCTCCCTCTTATCTTTTAAACTGAAGAGGCTGCCTGCAGAGGCCCCTCCCGGACCTGGCGCATACTGTGTACTGGCCCATTGTCATTCTGAGACTGCAACAGATTAGCATTTTAAAATGACAATAGGCCCAATTGTAGTGACAGCTTGTGGGGTGCCTTCTCCTGCATGGGACTAGTGCAAAGCATTCTGCTTTTGTCTTGGCGCCATGCTGGAGAAAATAAAAATAGAATCACTAACAGCGTTTTCACTGTACATTTAAAAGACAGATTTCAACATACAAATACAAAAATACTATTTATTAATGTTTATTGTTACTAGCATAAATCTTGATTGCAGAAAGGGCCCAATGTCGTTTTGCAAAGCTGCACGCATACTGAAAAACTGTGAAGTGCACGATTGGCGCAACCTTATATAAACTTATTTTGACTTGTAATTATTTTGGTTGTCTATTTACTTATATATATGATTGTGCCACCTCCTCTGATATGTCTGTAAAACTTGTGTTTTGTCCCAAATTTTTGTCCTGAATTTTGACCTTCTGTCCTGAATTTTGACCCTTTGTCCTGAATTTTTACGCCGACTGTCCTGAATTTGCACCCATGCCAGTTGGTTACCCTATTCTAGGAATCAAATTCCACGTCTGCGTCACTTTCTAAAGGAGAAAACAATCAATGTTATGAATCATGAAATTGCGAATCCTGGTCCCAGACGGATGCCCCAACTGATGACTAAATGCCTCCCACAGACACTAAGGGGGTGATGTATTAACATTTTTCACTGGCTTTGCATCATAAAAATAATGCAAACCAACACAACATGTTTTGCATTGAAAATTAACTAAAAGTAACGCAAAGGTGTGCTAAGTAGTGCTTTCCATTGCCTAGCGTCATGGGAGCATTACATGGGCATTCCAATGCAACTACCCGCACATTTTGATGTAAATACCGATTTACCAAAAATGTGAAACATGGTTTTCCATAAAAAAAGAACGCCATTTGATACCAGGTGTTAAAAAGAGAAAGTTTTCATCTATCCTTTTTTTTCGACTCTGCGTGTGTGCTGCACTGTACAGCACACATACAAAGTAGGAAAAGCTTTAAATGTTGTCTAGTCATACCATTTTGTACTGGAAGGTTACTCTTCCAGTACAAAGCCTATACTAGACTCTAGTACACCCCATGTACCATAGCGCAAAGGTGTGTGCGTGGCGCAAGGCAGAAAAATTCTTCACCGCCACTAGGGAGAGGGCAGGAGAGAGACATATCTCCGTACAAATGTCCCTCTTCTGCTCCTTCCCTGTCACACAACACAGCACAGTATGTTTGGTTGCTGCGCTATGTTGGGTGCCACTTAAGTACATTTGCCCCAAGACTGTTTTGAGAGACATTAATCAAGATACATAGAGTTCTATTAAGAAACAAGCAAGGGATTCTCACTTTGTACATACTGAAGTTCAAACGAATATAAAGACTTCTCAGTAAAGTCCCACAGAAAAAAGCTGTAAGTAAGTAACTATGGGGCAGATTTACAAGCCCCTTGCGCCATTTTGCGTCACTTTTAACATTGAAAAAGTGACGCAAAAGTGGCGCAAGGGGCTTGTAAATAAGCCCCTACATATTTTTAAAGAGGGCGCAATTGTCGAGGCTTGTTGGTGCCAACAGTTACTAAGAACAAGATAAACTACCCATTTAACAATTAATAACAGGCCACGCTTTTGGTAAAAAGCCATGTCTTTAGAGACTTTCTAAAGAAGGAGGGATTTGATGCAGATCTCAATTCTAGCTGCATAGAGTTCCAGAGCTTGCAAGCTTAGAAGGAGAAACGTCTCCCTCCCCATGTTGCCTTTTTTATTTTGTGAACTGAGACAAGCCTTGCCAAGCTATATCTATGAGTTTGGGTAGGTACATGTCAAGCAAAGATCTCTTCAAAGTACACAGGACCACTTCTGTGCAAGGCTTTGTGGGCCATAAACAAAGCCTTGAATGTCATTATATAACTGACGGGTAGCCAGTTACGATTCCAAATGCTCTTGGAGACAGAAGCAAATGTGGGTATTCCCAAGAGCATACCAGCATTAGCATTTTGGAGGTACTGGAGCTTAAGCAGCAATCCTTTCTGGATACCTATATACAACACATTACAATAATCTAATTTAGATAATACCAGGGCTACCATCACCATTTTTTGTATTTCTGCTGGATTGAATGGAAGAATTTTGCTCAGAACTCTAAGAAGATTGAAACATGCGGAGGTGACTGATTAATTTGAGCTGAGAAACTCAACTGATTGTCAAATAGCACTCCCAGGTTTTTTGCTTTCTGAATGGGACAAGGAAGTTGACCACGAGCTATTCCAAAAATATGTGTTTAACCCAAAAAGAACTACTTTAGTCTTTTCTGAATTCCACTTTATGCAGTTTTCTGGCATCCATTCCAGATCACTATATTGGCCAATTAGTTTTGAAAATTGCTGGCATCTTCATCATCATCCTCTTATTATATATATATAACTATTTGTGTGTCATCTGCATAGGATACTGCCACACACCCATATGACCAAATGAGTTTGATCAGAGATGTGATGTAGATGTTGAAAAGTGTAGGTCAAAAACATGATCCAGTGGGACTCAGCAGGTTAAGGAGAAAGGATCTGATGCGAAATCTCCTAAGGACACCCTTTTGTTCTTTGGTGGATAGGAATGATTGTAGGATGTTAAGGGCTGCACCTCTAATTCCGAAACTCTCGAGCCATCTGACCAGCACAGAATGGATCACTGTATCAAATGTGGCAGAGAGATCGAGAAGTATCAGAGCTGCCCTCCCTCCATGATCTACCAATGTATGTATCTCCTCTCCAGCAATCACTAGAGATGACTTCATATAATGTTGAGGTCTGAGACCATGTTGAAAGGGATCCAAAACATTGTGCATATCTAGGAAGCATATACATTCCTTATTGATAGCCATTTCCATTATTTTTTGGGGGAAAGGAGCCCTAGATATAGGTCCGTAGTGTTTAGTATTGCTCGAATCCAGGAAAACTTTCTTCAACAGTGGGCATGCCAATGCATCGTTCCAAATAATTGGATAGTGGCCTGCAGCTAACATTTTCTTGAGAAGCGGAGTCAAATGCATGGAGATTGTATTTGAGACCATATGTAATAAATATGGAGGACAAGGGTTCATAGGGGACCCCGATTTGTTAACTTTTAATAACCTTCAGACACTATCATCGGATAAGGGGAAGAAATTCTCAAGGTTTTACCCATCGCTTTCTCCTTTGTTGGTCCCCTCCCAGGACTATAGTGGTGTCCCAGAATGGTTGATCTTTTGGGTAGTAGAGAATTCTTTATAAACATCATTAACTTTGACCTGAAAGAACTCAGCCAGTTCAGTGCAAAATTGTTTTGAAGGTGTAAAAATTAACCCTGGGCGTTGTTCGCGAAGTAGCGCTACACGAAGCTATGCAAAGTGCACTTTGCACTATGCGAGCTACACGTACCACTACACAAACTGCGTAGTACCCTGTACGCAATGACTGCACAGTGCTGGATGCTTGTCCGCACTGTGCAATAATTGAAAACGGCATCTTGCACAGTCCGAGCTGTCTTTTACTGCCGTTCGAGTAGATTTTTACTCAAGCAGCAGCTTTCTCAGCACGGACTGGTAGTTTCTCATCGCGAGCGGTCACGAGCATACATGACCACTCGCAATTAAAAATCTGACCTCCCCGCGTTGAGAATCTTGTCGGGAGGTTTATTCTCCACGCTCGGTAATCGGCAACTTCATGTTGCTGATCGTGAACGTGGAAAAAGTCTCGCCGGGAAGTCATTTGCTTGCCAACTTGACGATGAGGACCACGAGCAAGCAAAAAGTGACCGCTGCACTACACTACGATATGCGTGTTTGCACTGTGCTACGTGCAGTTTGCGTAGTGCGAAGTAGTGTAAACTTCGCAAACTACGCAAGTGTAGCGTAGTGCTTTGCCCAGGGTTAGTAAAAATCTGGTAGTTATTTAATTTAGATAGATCTTCAATGTTTCTAAAAGTTCAAATGAAAAGTCTTAAGTTGCACTCATTTTTTCTGTATACTATTTTGTATTTTTCTGCCTTGATCTATGTTTTGAATTCCTCAATCTTAACTTTGTATTTTTCTTTTTCGTCATCCAAATTTTCTTTCCTCCACCTATTCTCTTGAGCCCTGCGTTTTTTCAGTTCTTAGGAGAACCACAGGGCAGAAGGAATTTTACTGTATGTTTTTCTGGAATTTTTTCATGGACTTATTTTGTAGCTGCTATCTTTGTCCCATCACTGAGATATATACCTGATTATTTAAAGGAGGTGCGTGCTCATTCAGCAGAATCTTAAGCTAATCTCTGTATATTTTACACCATGTTGAAAAAACTCCTCTGTGATCTGCCACTTTAGTGGTATCACTGTGTCAGAAATGACTACAAAATTATTCGTAAAAATTCCATCCAGTGTTAGTTTGGAATTATGTGTCAGTTGAGTGACGATCTGATTAAGATCAAAGTTTGTAGGCAATTGAACACATGCTCAGTGTCCCTATTATCGTTCTTTTCTAAATGAAAATTAAAATCTACTAGTAAAGTAAAGTTTGGAAATTCCACACAAGACCCTACAAACGACTGAGCGGATACTAAGAAACTGTCTTCTGTGCCAGGTGGGCAATATACCAATCCGCCATTAAAAAGCATAACATTGTTGAACTTAAAGGTGAAAATTACAGCTTTTCCCAGTAATTGTGGGTCTTGATTGACCACAGCTTTAAAGTGGTTACGGTATACCACTGCTATCCCTCCCCTATTTCCTTGTTTGTCAACTCTCGGCTCGACTATGCTAATGCTCCGTATACCGGCTTGCCGGGCTACCTTCTTCGGAAACTGCAGACTGTCCAGAATGCTGCTGCATGACTTGTGTTTCATCCCGATGAGAAGCAGTGCTTGGCAGCATCTGCGTCTTCTTCATTGGCTGCCGGTTGCCAATCGAGTCAAGTTTAAAGCATTGACTCTGGTCCATCGTGGTCTGCATGCCCTTGGCCCTTCCTACCTCCGGAAGAGTTTTTTTTTTAAAACCCCTCCAGACACCTTTGATCTTCTTCTCAGTTCTTGGCCCCTATCCTGCGCTTCTGGCTATCAAGAGTGGGGGGCAGCTCACTTGCTGTCAGAGCAGGTATGGCCTGGAAGTCACTTCCTCGGGTCTCCGCAGTATTCAGGATGTCTGCTTATTCAAGAAAAAACTGAAGACCCACCTTTATGACTAACTCACCCCCACTCCCCTGTATTTACTCTTTCTCTGTTTGGGGTCATGCTGGGATACTCCTCGGAGTTTCTGTGCGCAATATAAAATTAAATAACATAACATAACTCTGAATATATCATATCCTTCAGGAATAGTGATGCTCAAATATGGTTCCGATGTAAGATCTGTCCAAGTTTCTGTTAGAAACTCTAGGTCAGGGCCATACAGCTGAATACAATGTGAGAATTTGTATCTATGTTTACCTAGAGATCTAGTTTTAAGTAGTGTACAGCTGAGTGATTCAAATGAAAATCATGAAAACATATCATTGCTTTGGAAGATCATATTCTCTACTATACTGGGGCCACCATTAGGCTGTGAGTTATATACAAAATAATATTGCTTGCATATGTAGTTGTTGGGAATATCCTGACAATTACAACATTTACAGTTAACTCATTTACCCCAATTACTGATGTCCATCAGTTGCTGTCTTATGTTAGTTGGTTATAAAAAAAAACTGTTGTTCTGGGGTTGACGCTGTCCGGCTGCAGATGGGCTCAGATGGGCTTGCCTTTGATGTGCCAGCTGTGCGAATGGGCTGGTCAGTTTCTTGGGAGGGCAGGCATATGGATGTGGCCCTGGTCGGCCGTGGAAGTTCAAGCACATTTATAGACGGCTAAACCGAATGGGACACAAAAATATCAAACTAGGGTCTAGCAAACCAGTACTCTTCAAGGCAGGCTACCCTGCAGGTCGGTATACTGGTAAAGAAATTACAAATTAAAATAAACCATTAAATATGTATATAATAGAACACATTTAAAATGGGCACAGTAACCCAATATGTCAGTGCAAGTTAAAAAGGTCACCAGGCACCTCCCAATGTGGCTCAAATAAGAACCTATAAGGAAAAGATAAGCACCCTGCTAGAGTCTTGAGGATTCAGTTACCGCTGCACGAATGCACTGGTTGGTTTCTTGAGAGGGCAGGCATGGGATGTGTCCATAGGTGGGCGGGCCTATTTAAGTGCAGGCACATCTCCAGACATTGAAACAAAGGGGCAACAAAAACATAAAATTGGTATCCAGCAACCCTGTACTCACCAAGGCAGGATCCCCTGCAGGTGGGTTTACTGGTAAAGAAATTACAATAATCATGTGAAAATGTAAATCATAAAATGAATTTAAGATGGGGAGAGTAACACAATATATTGGTGTGAGTTAAAATAGACCCAGGGACCTCCCAATGTGGCAGAGAGAAGAGCCTACAAGGAAAAGAATAGCGACTTGCTAGAGTCTTGTGGATTCAGTAACCACTTGGTGGACACGTTGGTTGGTTTCTTAGGAGGGCCGCCATAGGGGTGTGGCCATAGCGGGCCTCGGGAAATGCAGGCACACCGCCAGATGGTGAAACAAAGCAGCAAAAAAAAGACAAAACTGCAGATGGGTATACTGGTAAAGAAATTACAAATTAAAATACATGTGCGAAAATGTAAATCATAAACCAATCAAAATTGGGCACTGATGAAATTGCGGCATTCTCCTTTCCCCCTTCCCCTTCCTATCCCCCTCCAATTCCCCCCTCTCTCTCTCCCTCCTCCTACCCTTCTCCCGCCTCCTTTCTCCCCTTCCCCTTTCCCCAATATTGGTGCATCAGCCTAGAAATTGAAACAGATACTTAGGGGGCCATTAGGATGACGGGCGGACATTGTCCGCTCGCCATCCTATCGGATAACGGGACCGCCTGCCATAAGGGCAGGGGTCCCGTGGGGGGTATTAGGATGCGCCCGCCACAGTGGCGGGCGCATCCTGCATTTTTAACATTGTGGTGGGCGGTGCTCTCAACACCGACCGCCACAATGTTAAAACTGCTTGTCGTGCATGTGCATGCACAATGTGGCAGGCACCGCGCGGTGCCTGCCATGTTGTGCATGCACAGGGGTGCCATAGGTACCCCCCATGTGCCTCCCCCACCTCCCCATCATCCTGGGGGCCCGCAACGGGCCCCCAAATAGAAACAACGCATGCCTTTCCGTGGTGGCAACGTCGCCACAGAAAGGCACCCTCCCGCCCTCATCCTAATATGGTTGGCGGTGTCTCGCAGACACCGCCACCATAGGAAAGCACTTTTTCCGCCGGTCGACTTTGCGACTGGCGGAAATGCGGCGGACGGACTTTCCATCCGCTGCGCACCCCCCAGCCATCCTAATGTGGCGGGCGTCATTTTGTTCAGGATGGAGGGTAGATTGCCCATGCAGGGCCGGCGGTAGCTACCGCCGGCCCGGTGGGGGCAATCCGCCCGCCATCCTAATGGGCCCCTTGCTTTTTTGGAGCAAAGTTCTTTATTGTTGTTTCTTTATTATTGACACAGATTAGATGCTTAATCAGGAAATAGTAGACAGTACGATTAAGATTGCGATTAATATATCGATTCTGCATATATGTTGCAGGTTTGATCTAAGAGCACTACTCAGCTTTGATAATTTATGCGCCCTATGTATGTGAAGGAATATTTTGTAGACATAATCATTGTAATCCGACTAAATGTCATAACACCTTGTCAATATTCGGTAAAGATTGTATAACTCATCATATACCTGTATACACAAATGTACTGTACTGTAATTTTCATCATATCTACAAAACTCGATAACATTTGTGTTAAAAAAAAAAAATTGGGCACAGCAACCCAATATGCTGCACCTTTGTTTTGGAAAAGAGGATTAATAATCCTGAGAATTTAAGTGTTTTAATAAAGAGGTTACTGGACAACTAAAAGTGTCTTTTTACTCATGTTAAAAACATTTGCTGCTGTCTTTTATTAAATACCAAGATCAATCCCTCTTGCAGACATGTTGATAGATCCACTCAGAACACAACTCTTTCAAATGTACCCTCATTAAACTACACAGCGCCAGCCTCTTTAAAGTAATCACAATTCTAACACATTTCTCACAAGTGAATTTTATCCAGAGCTGGTCAATTTAGTGCTTAGATGCCTTCAGGTTTTATACGCTTTAGAAATACTACAATTACAAATAAAACATAATGTGTCGTATTCGCCCTCACAAGAAATAGACCTTATAAAAAACACATTTCTCCATAAACAAAGAATGGGGATAACCATTTGATGCATCTGGCCTACTGTTCTTATACGATTCTGGAGATATTCCATTACTTGTATCAAATACATGAGAGATATAAACCCAGTTGTAACACAAATCTCTCCCTTGGTTGAAGATTGGTATGAGGAGAGCATATGGTGGATTTGAAGTACATAAACAAGAAGTGGTGGGTAACTTCGGAAGGCAACAGCACCAATATTTATCAGGAAACTATGTGGTTATCAGTTTCAGAATCCAGTTTATACTGGAATGTTTTTTAAGTTTGCAATGCGTTATTAATTAAGTGCGCTGCTGGGTTTTCTCAAAGGACAAATTATAATGCATTACCACTCTTGACTTTCATTGGTTGGACTAACAGGTTCTCACTTCTTGATTTTTCAGAAGACCTCAATTGACGGACAATTACAGGTTTGTCTGAAGATGTGTTAAGCCATGACAATGATTGTTTCAATGTAGGTGTGGGCACGGCCTCTCAGATATTGTTACCATAAACGGTAAAGCTTATTTCCTGGAATATCACTGAGCTAGAGTCTATCCTAAATATTAATGAATGTCTGACTTTAATTTGTCAATTTGAAATTACAGACCTGCAAGAGACAACTTTACTGCATATTGATGAGCATGTTTCTTATGCAGCGCAAGGTAAACGGTATGTTCATCGTAGAGTCAATTCAGAGTTTCTAATATGGATGTCAATGACCATTAACCGTGAAATTATTGTTAGATTATGCATTCTTTCTATTTTGTGGTCCCTTGACTTGAAATTCAGAAGAGGTGTAAATGATTTGCTTGTTACATTTTAGAATATAATGTTATATCCATGAATAAAAATAGCATCGAACAGCTATCCAGTACATTGAAAAAATAAATTGCTTACTGATTGATGGGCAAATAGATGAAAAAACTACCCTTAATTATTCTTGCAGGGGATTTTAGAATAGGTGATCTACTTAGATTAGTGCACATCCCTGCAACTGTAACCCTGAAAAAGTTTTGAAAGGTTTATACCTGAAAACATCTACCCTTTTGAGTGTACTGACCAAATGGAACTTAGGTACTGTAAATCACAATTCTCCTGTTAACAGCTTTAGCTGCAAGAGTGTTAGACCTGCCTCTTTCCATTTTTCTGTCCTTGTTTTTCTTGGCTTTAGGACTCTGCACACTTTACCACTGCTAAACAGTAAAATGTTTGTGCTCTCTCCCCTAAACATGGTAACATTGGTTCATCCCTAAGTGGCCTATTTAATTTACTTCTAAGTACCAATTAGCATGCACTGCATGTGCCCTGGACCTGTAAATTAAATGCTATTAGTTTACCTGCGTCACTGATTGTGCCACCCACATAAGTAGCCCCTTAACCATGTCTCAGGCCTGCCACTGCAGCGCCTGTGTGCAGTTTTAACTGCCATGTTGACCTGGAAGGTGAAACCTTTTGCCAGGCCTAAACTATCCCTTTTTATACAAATAAGGCATCCCTAAGGAAGGCACTGTATAACCCACAGGGAAGAATGCAGTCTATTTAAAAGTCAGGACATGTACTCTTAAGCCATACATGTCTTGGAAGTAAAAAATACCCCATTTCGTTTTTCACTACTGCAAGGCTCTCTCCCATAGGATAACATTGGAATTACCTTAGAAAACATTTTGAGTGGAATTCCCAATTATGAATAGATAGTCCTTTTGAGTTTTGTGTAACTGGACTCACAATTTAAAATTACAATTTATGGTGAAGTTGGATTTTAAGTTGCTGTTCTACTTTTAGAAAGTTGGCATTTACTTGCTTTAGTCATTTGATGCCATGCTGCCTGTCTCTGATTACTGGCTGGGCTGGATCACAGCTCAATTTGTGAATTCCCTTTACACAGTCCCAAAACCAGGAAGGGCTGGGTGTGACTTCATGCATCTTCCTGGGAGGAAGGAGGGAAGGGGCTGGGCACAGCCTCATACTTACACCAAAATAGGTTGAGCTCTGACCACACACACAGATCTGCATACCATCCTGAGTGAGTCTGGAGCCAGGGCATGAATGGTGGACTTCTGTGCACTTCAAAGCTTTCTTTGAAGTCTCTACCACTTCAAAGGCCCAACTGGGTATAAGTACAGGACCCATGATACCACAACGTCAGTACACTTCTGGACTGGACCTGTGACCACTCTGCCAGGAAGAAGAGGACTGCTGTGCTGCTAAAGGGTTGTCGCTCTGCTGATTTATTGTTTGCTGAACTCTTGCTCTTCTGTATTGCACTGCTACTGCTCTCTCTGCCTGGGTGAGAAGGACTGGGCCTGCATCACTTGAACCCAAAGTGACTCCAAAAGCTTACTGGCTTGCCTCCTGTTGTCAAATTCACAGGGACACAAAAGATTAAGAACCCTCATTTTCCAACACTTGGGCTCATCTACTTTTGAGTCTGTCCTGCCAAATGATGCCAATATAGTTTTGGGCCCTTGGAAGTGGACCTAGGGGGCTTCCAGAAGTTTTGTCGATACATCACCTGCTACGAGAGCAGAATCAATCACCACTGTTGCTGGAATCGTATTGGCGCATTGCACTCAGAGCCCGCAACATCGCACTTGGACCTGCCGTGTCAGAACCAACAAATCGCTGCCACCACGTGGAGAAGATCAACACATGTACTCTACAGCATTGAAAAGCCCAGAACATTGCCTGCTAGTACTGCTGCACTCCAAGACTTTTCGCTTCACTCACAGCCCTCGTCTCCTCACCGTTGCTGTATGAGGCAATCTGGAGCATCACCACAACTGCATGGGGACCAACGAACCAGCTATCATCGCAAGCCTAGCACCAAGCTACTTCCTTTAAGCAGGCTTAAGAGGGTACCTGTATCCAGTTAGCACTCCATCTCGGTCGGCCTGAACTCTTGACCTTGACTTTGTCCCGGTCCAGTGTGACATATTGATTCTCAAGCGCTATTGGATTCTAACTGCTATATTTTGCTTTATTCTTTAAATACTCATATCTCAACACCTACATATTGGAGTTTTGTTGGTTTTGGCCTTGTGTTATTTATTATATCATAATTTATTTTTCTAAACTGTTGAGTCTTTTGGTGGTGTTTTCACAGTTTTACTGTTTGGGTGTTTCACACATTGCCTCTGAAGTTAAGCCTGACTGATCTGTACCAAGCTACCAGAGGGTGGGCACAGGATAATTTAGGTTGTATAGTGAGTTACCCTGACTAGGATTTTGGTTCATGCTTGGACAGGGTGCATACTCTGCTAACCAGAAACCCAATTTCCATCAAAGAGATAGTCAAAGCACCATTGGTTATATATTTGTGTTGGCTGTTATGCTTAGATGACTTCACAATTACAGGGGGATCATAAGTACTTTTAGTGATTATAATCCCAGCACAATATGCTTAGTAATATTATGATCTACCAAGAATGCTGGCCAGATAATACCCCACAAACAAGAAGTTTAAAGTAATGATCTAAGACTTAGCTTGAAGATGGTTCATTCATCTTCTAGCCAAGAATGTTGACCCTTTTTCCATGAACACTTGGTCTCAGCTTCACGTTTTTGAATCAACAAGGTGGAGACTGTAGAAGCTTCAGAAGCTTTTTGATGTATTACTACCATTGTAGCAGACATCTGAACAGAACTCTGCCTTCCTGCTCTATTTTTGACCAAAGACAATGGTTCAATAGACAATGAGGTAATGCCAGACAAACTTTTCTCCATAAGCTTAAACAACTTCCTCAGGATGCAACAGAAGTCTCTACTTCCAAATTATTAAATCACTAGTAGAAAATGGAAATTAATATTTAGCTTTAAAGTGTTGTCAGGTCTTAGGACTGCAACAAAAAGTACTGACTTATCGTCCTTTTGAGAAACATTTCTCCAATGCAAGGTTAGATGTCCTCATTTAGGAAGATCAATGGGATGTCCATTTGCAAGAAAATGGTGGAGATGATGTATTTCTATCCCCTACTGACATCCATCCTGCCTGAACTAGTCTTCATTTTACCCTATCAGAAGCAAGTAATACCATTTTGGATAGCCCTCCAGGGGTAAGGCCCCAGTCCTGGATGGGTTACCTATGGAGTTATTTAAGGATACCAAGATCGTTGGGTCTTACCACCCACCAATGTGCTGAGCCACACTTGTCAATTTTCTTTTGTTGTCAATTTTCTTTTATCCTGGTCACAGATTGTTATTATCCTGGTCTTTTACAACATGATAATAACCACACAAAGACGCAGTTACACTCTACAGTTAAGTTGGTTCATTGCTTTTTGATGATGTGAAATCAGGACTGGGAATCTTCTAAAAAGTTTTTGACAGATACAAAGTAAGGCTTCACAGGTGCTCTGGACACTGTTGAACAGTGCTTTAACTTACATCAGTTAATATGTAAATATATATACATGACTGTTCTAAAGGAGCATTTGCACTTTGACTTTAATGAACCTAGCTTTGCATTTGATTTATTAGGCGGATCCAAATTCTGGTCCTTTCTTAAGGCTGTGGGGGTTGATATGGGGTTTGTTGATTTTTTTTCAGCACTTCAACCTTAATTTAAGTGTTAAAGGGAGATATGGGGATAGATGTACACAGCTTTTTTCGTCCGCAACGGCATTTTTCTATGTACAATTTTGTAACTCGGTAAGCTATGGGTTTGTGATTCTAATTTAGGAAGGGACGAGTTTAGATCGTACCTTTCTAATACAGAATTGTAGTGGTATGTGTGAATGTTTTGCGAGCGAAATGCTGTCACAAAACATTCGCATTTTACCACCAACTTCAAGAAGGTGTTAATCCATTCACAAATGGGAAGGGGTCTGCAAAGGACCCCTTCCTCTTTGTGGATGTTTGTAACCACTGCTGGACCACAGCCGACTCTTAAAAAATGAAAAGAAAAGTTATAATTTGTTTACAATGCATCCCGTTTTTCTTTAAGGAAAATGGGCTGCATTTAAAAAAAAACAGACTGTTTTATTAAAAAAACAATTACAGACATGATGGTCTGCTGACCCCTGCAGGCCACCATCCTTGTGAATTATGCAATTTTCAATGGGTCATAAACCAAGACCTACCTCATTATTGTTCATAAAGTAGGTCTATTTGAAGCCCACTGGGAATAGCAAAATGTATAAAACACACGTCTCTACATGGGTGTTTACGATTACCAAATAGCAAATTGCTAATATTCGCTAGTTGCTAATTGCAAATAATTACCTTTGTACATCTGGCCCATAGTCCCAAAGGAGAGTGTACAGTTGATTTTTGCCCCATTAGAGGTTTAAGGCCAGATTGATTCATGCCTGTGGTGTCTTGTAAGTAAAGGAACGCTGGAACTCTTTTGTTTCACACACATCACACAGTAGATCTGTGACGTAAACATTGGAGGAGTGAGTTGAATACAAGCATAGAATGTTGAGTTCTGACTTACACACAGCAGAATAAAGGCCTGTACAACTACTCTTCTTATGTGGTATAGTTATTGGCAAGTACCTGGGCCTGGCTGGATACTGTAACTGGCAATGAGTAGGGGATACAAAGCCTGTACACTGAAAACACTCTTCTAGAGTGTTTGCCGTGGTCTAGCAAACTGCTTGTGCATGCCAAATGTGCCTCTGTTGTAGTGCAGAATCAATGCTGGCACTGGTAGAGTCTCAACACAATGCCAGACTGTATAAAATGCTTGAAGATAAAGAAAGCAAAATTGAAAGCCTACGTGTCGTTGGCCAGGAACTGAATGAAATGGCCGCAATTTACAGGTACCTTGCCATTACACAAATTAATGTCATAATATAAATGGAGAAAGAACGCTAAAGTCAGATGCAACCAACTTATGAAAGCATTGCATAGCAATAGTACAACACAAATGAAACGGAAATTCATGTGCTACGAAGAAGAGCTTAACAAGGTGTTTGTGAAGAAACATTTAAGTACAAAGCTGACAAAATGTCATAATGTTATGTGCTTTCATGGACTAGTGGTATACAAGTTTCTTCTACTTACTGATTAACAAATCATTGGTCCATAATATGTTAGAGAGCGGCCCCAGATGATGGGTCAGGGGTCGTGCTAGCAAAGCTGTCCCTTTACAAAGTGGCCCCCACAAAAGCTGCAGCGTAGAGGCTCAGAACAACTCCCTACACAGCCCTCAAGTAAGGAGTTCAGATGTAGAGCCAGAGAAAGATCCATGCTCCAAAGTCATTAAGGCTGACCCTGAAGCCTGCACATCACAAAATGCTATAGAAGCTCTGTCTAATCAAATTCCACAAGAAGTGCCTGAGAGATCACCACTGTCTGTAAGCATTTGATACCACCAGGAAACAAAATATTGGAAATAGATGTACTGCAGGGATAGAGGCTTTTAAAGATTTAATAGCTTTAATGGATGAACAAGATGCTAAATAGATCATAAGGTATCTCTAGAATGTGGCTGATAAATGAGTGAAAGAAGCTATGAAAAGAAAACCACAAGAAGGTGAAGTGACATAAAGCAAAATGAAAACTGCCTTGGAATGACAAATTTAATCCAGTGCCAAATATATATATTTAGTCAAGAGTGGCAGAGACGAGGTGAAACCATTGATGAGTTTGTTGAGAGACTGGACGTTCTACTGAAGCACTGTAGATTCAATGAGTTTAATGATGAGGCAGATACCCAGCTCAGAGTGATCGATGAATGTCTCTCAGAATCCTTTTGATGAGGAATGCTGAAGGAAACTCTGAGCTTAGTACAAGTCTTCAAGGCTGCTCACGCTGAGGAGCATGCTGATCAACAAGCGACTGATATGGAGGCCAGAGGAGTCCCAAGTGCATCAGTCATGAGCATGAAGAGTATGCCAAAGTATAAAGGGAGGGACACGAGGTGATGTCTCCACAGAAGAAAAAAATGTGCTAAAGATGGGGATTGTCCTTTCCACGCAAAGGCAAATGTCCATAATTGGGCAAATATGTATCAGCTGTGGTAAGGCAAACCATTTTGTGATGACTTGCAAAGGCAAAGAGAAAAATGAGTGCATCGCAGCGTGATAGACACAATGGCTGTCAGCACGCCACCTCAGCGATGTTTGACATGCTCCTAAAAGGACTAGCCGTCACACCAACTGAGGCAAATCAACACAAAATTAAGTTGATCATCATCTAAATCATCAACAAAGAGTTCTTTAGTATCATTCTCTAGTGAAAGTAACAATGCCAATTGTGCAAAAGCATCACATGTGGGACTAGTTGAATGTGAGAAAAATTTCAAAGGGAAGAAAAGTTGACAAGAAAAGCACCACAAACATTCATTGTCCAAAAATAACTCTACAGATAAATGGGCATTCATTTCCATTCATAAATTACAGCGGTGCATCGAAAAATATCATGTCTAAGGAAAATCATCAAGAGTTATCTCGGTTACCTCAACTAATGAAGTCAAAGATCAAAGTATGAACATGGGCTGCCTTAATGTCCTTAATGAGTCAAGGTTCATTTGTATTTACAATGAAATATAGGAAAACTGTGGTACAAGCACCTATTCATGTACTTCAAGGACAAGCCTCAAGTGCCGGTTAGCTGAGTTTCGACACTGCTGCTGATATGGGACTGATATCAGTGAACTACAACATGAATGCCTATCATGTTACACCTAAATGAGGACATTCACCCTGTTGCACAAGGACACAGTTGAATTGCGCTTTAGAGCCAGCAGAGGCTCTTGAAGATTAACTTAATTCATTACTGAAACATGACATTGTTGAACACGCCATGGGTTTCTCCCATTATAGTAGTGTCTACAAGAGACAGTGAAGAAGATGTACAGATATGCATTGATATTTATCAGGCCTAAAAAGCGATCGAGTGAGAGCGACATTCAGGTCTGCATATTGCTGATATGATAACTCATCTGAATGGTGTGAAGTTCTTCTCTTGATTCAACTTAGAGAAAGGATATCACAAATCGGAGCGTAAAGAAAATAAAACAAGTTATTGTGAATGCCATTGAAATGACTTACTTTGATCCCAAACTTCATACAGAGGTTGGAGTTGATGCTAGCCCTGTCATGTTAGGCACAATCCTACACAAGGGACAGGCTAATGCCTTGAGTCATTTCATGACTCATGCCAGCAAAAGCCTATCACAAACAGACGTGATTACTAGCAACCCGGGAAAGAAAGTTGGGCAGTGGTCTGTGCTTGTGAGTTTTTCCATGAGTTCTTGTCCGAAAAGCCCTTCACAGTAGTGACTGATCATCAAGCCTTGTTGACAATATACAACAATCCCAAAGACAAAATGCCTCCTTGAATTTAACATTGGGGTTTGAGGTTACAAGAATACAACTATATAATTCTCCATAATCCAGGGAAAAATCTGAATCCTGCGTATTATTTTTAATAGTGCATTTGCAGTGTCCTGGTATCTGATTTAAGATGTAAAATTGAGCACACCAAAAGCCATGTCTTTCGAACAAATTGTCACTGCCATGAGCCAAGGAAATGACATGTTAAAGTTAAAAGATATCATTTCTCATCACTTGTGGAGCCAGCACTCTAGACCTCTCACTAATGACAGTGGGTAAATGAAGTTTAAAAATGTAAAAGATGAACTGTCAATGTCTCAAGAAGACCTCATTTTGTGAGATACACAAATCGTGATTCCAGAGAGTCCTTGACAAGTGATCAACCCCACACATGATGGACTTCATGGAATAATTGCCACCAAGAGAGCTTTCCATGTCTGAGTCTGGATTAATATCTTGATAAAAAAAGGTTG
The DNA here is from genome assembly GCF_964261635.1 of Lissotriton helveticus. NCBI lineage: Eukaryota > Metazoa > Chordata > Amphibia > Caudata > Salamandridae > Lissotriton > Lissotriton helveticus. The sequence goes on from NC_136065.1 coordinate 533,711,052, forward strand.
AAACTAAATTAAAGACTTGCCTTGTATGCAAATGTCTGTTATCTTAAGTCATTCAGCACCCTTTGAATATGTCAGAATTGCCACCTCATGCTTGGGAGAGAATTACTATTTACCTATTTGGTTCTCTTGTGAATGGACATCATCTTCTAATCAATGTTGATGAATACTCCCGTTTTCCATTGGTAGAAGACCTTTTAACCACTACACATGTAAAGGTTTGGCAAAAGTTAGATTGCATCTTTGTGACATGGGGTGTACCTGCAATCTTGAAGTTTGACAAAGAGCCATCTTTAATAGTGGAGAATTCAAAGACTTTCTAAATCCGCTCAATATAACGCATTAAAAAAGCACTCCTTTTGGGACCCAGGTCAATGGTCTGGTAGAAAGTTTCATGAGTACTCTAAAGAAAGCTGTTCAGCATTTCAAGCTTACCATTTGACCCCTTATTCAATGACAGGAGAAAGCCCTGCAACTCTAATGTTTGGAAGAAGCATGCCAACCAAACTGCCACAATGGACCAACATCAGATCCAATTATAAGGAAAACATTCACACAGTTTTGTCGCAAACAAAAGATGAAAATATATGCTGACAGATAATATCATATTAAAGATGTCACCTATACATGAGGAGATTGAGAGCTTGTCAGACAACACAGAAGAAAGTCTGATGCTCCTTTTGAGGCTGAACCATCAATCATCACTAATACCATAGGACACATGGTGACTGTCAAATGTTCTGGGAAGTCACTAACAAGAAATTCCTCTCACTATAGACATGTGGCCCATCATTCCCCAAACCTCAATGTCAATGTAGAGACTGAGCCCAGAAAGACTGCTGATGACTCTGTGTCTGCTGATGATTCCGCCTCACCTGTGCAGATCACCAACACTGTGAATGCCAGTTCCTAGTTTCCAGCGACCCAATCAGGAAGTGTGATTCAGAAGCCACAACGACTAATTGAAGAATTATAATTGCTGGTACATCTATAATTGTCTGTGGATTGATTAATGTACTTGAGTATTTATTAATCTATTTAGGTATTAATTTATTTTGAAAAGTTATAACTCTTTATTTAACAAAACAGGAGATGTAGTGAGTTGGAAATAAAGGAACGCAGGAACTATTTTGGCTGCCACTGCGTACTGTGACATAAGCATTGGAGTGATGAGTTGAAGACAGGCTTAGTTTGTTGAGTTCTTACTTACATGCAGCAGAAAAAAGATGTGTACAACTACTCTCCATGTGTGGTGTTTAGTGGCAAGTACCTGGGACTGGCAGGATGATACAATGCCAACCTACTTTTTACTCTTTATATCAACCATCTTAGTGAAAACTTATGAGAGTGGAGCGAGGACATTCCAATGACATGTTCTCATTTCTTTTCTTTCTTGCTTCATGCTGGCGATGCAGTTTTCATGTCTAAAAGTACAGTGGCCTTAAATGTGATTGATGGCTATATTTCTTTAATCACTGATTTAGACCTAGACACCAGTTTCTCCAAAACAATTTATATTAACAATCACCCTTAATCCATAAGATCTAGAACTCATGCTATTGGTGGGCACGTTTTTCAAAAGGTATCAAACTTCTCCTATTTTGGACTCCCATTTAACAATGATCACAGCTGGATCTCTTTCATTTGTGCTAGAAATCTCAATTCAATCAGAAATCAGGGAAATTATTATTTTGCAGTTCATTCATGTAATAAGCTACTAGAGTTAATGTTAAATCTTGGCATGGTATTACATCAAATTTCTTGCCTTCACTGCCTGATTTCTGCTGAATGTTGTTTTTGTTGTCATTAAGACTCTGTGTAGCATCAATTCAAATAGATAAAAATGCTTTTGCACTAAGGAGACATGCCTGGATAGTAATAAATCCAGATTCCAATATAGATCCTCAAGGGTATTTGGCAGAACATTTTTTATTAAGATTAAAACATCAATCCATGTTATTCCGGCATTGATATAATGGAATCTAAAGACTGTAAAAAACAGCCACGGAACCTATCTTGTAGATTATGCAGATATAAGAACGAAACATTAACTCATTTGCTATGTGTCTGTCCTGTGCGATTGGCACAAAGGAAAATTCTTTTGAAATCATTTGTTTGGGAACATGGGAATACATTCATGCCAGCAAGCTGTTATCATCTGGCTAAGTGGATGTTCAGCTGCCTTTGCTTGTAGGAAAGTAAAGTTCATAATGCCTCTATTTAAGGAGATTTCAAAGAAAGGGTTACAGGAATAAGAACTGTGCCTACAATCTGTAACACACTTCCACATCATAATACTAACATCTGGGAGAAATTAATTATTGATGGTATTAAAAATATGCTGTTTTTAGAGCTGTTTTACATCAAACTGTGACCGTGAATGAAAATTAAAAAAAGTTAATAGTGTATATAAAGAATATTACGTTTTCGAAAATCAGCAATTGGAACTCAGGATGATGTAACATCAGGGATGCACCTAATGAACAGTGACATTTTAAGTTGTAAATCATTTTTGGGTATCAATGATATTCATTTTGTACTGTTCCAATTGTTTGAACTAACTAAATACAACAACGATTCTTCTTCTTACCCTGCTAACCAGTGCTAAATTGCTTGTGCACTCTCCTTGAAACATGGTATAATTGGGATACACCTAATTGCCAAATAATTTTCTTGTAATTGTGTAAATAGTACTGCATGAACCCATAGCCTATAAAACAAATTCTACAAATTGGCAGCAACATTCATTTTGCCACCCACTAAATTAGCCTTTCAAAACATGTCTCATCCCTGTCAATGACAGTTCTAAACTGCCATTCCGACCTGGTGAAATAAACCTTTTGCCAGGTCCCTGTAGGATAGGCCCTAAAAGCTTGTTGGGCAGGGTGCAAAATAGGACGTCTGTTTAAGTTTTACATGTCCTGGCAGTGAAAAAACTCCTAAAGTCACTAGGTTGCCTCGTTACATTTAATTAGTGCTAGCACCAGACTGGGAGCAAGTAGAGGTATTCTGTTTGCACTCAAATACATTGCAATTTAAAATCCTCTTTCATCGTGGTCAGATTTTAAATTACAATTTTGAAAATGCCACTTTTACAAAGTTTACATTTTCCAACTGTGCCTTTCTGACAGTGTTCTGTGAATGGCTCTGATGTTGGGGTTTGTGTATTGCTTCCAGAAAGTGAGACAAAGGAGACAAGGGGGGCGATTGCCATTAGGAAGTTATATTTAGAACCTAGTTTCCATAGGAAAAACATTTTTTAACAAGGCTATATCTTTGGAATCATTTGACCAATCTTCATGAAATTTTCCAAAAACAATGTCAAGGTAAATTCTGTGCTGAAAATTATGGATATATCTCTGGCAGAAGATAATTTACGAAGATTTTGCGATCAATTGTGGATGCGCATGCCACCAGAAATGCTCTAATTGGCTGGATCCAAACTGGAGGTGCTCTGACCCCATGTTTGAAAAATGGAGGTGTAAGTGACACAAGTTATGTGTCCAAAATTGTTTTTTTTTGTAGCGCACCATATTCGCGATGATGCCACAACCGCCTGCACGGTCCCTGTGTACCATCGCGGGGATGTCACAACTATCACAAAGTCATTGCGAATATTGATTAAAATACCTGAACGAAAAAAAAAATATATATATATGTACACACTTGCCGGTCACTGTCTCACACTCATGTAGGCACTCACATATTCACTCTGACTCTTACACACCGATTCACATATCGACTCACACTCGTATAAAGTCACATACCCACTCAGATACTCATGCACCCACTCTCATACTCATTCAGGTACTCATGCACCCACTTACAAACTTACTTGAAGAGTGATGCAGCCATGTACAGACCCACTCAGACACTCATATACCCACTTACAGACCCAGTATGAGACTTTTGCTTCTACTGACACACCCCCTGATAGAGAGAGACCCACTCAGACACTTATGCAGCAACTCATAGATACAGTTACAGGTTCCTGTAGCTATTCACATATGCAGTCAGAGACTTATACATCCACTCACAGATCTACCCAGACACTCATGCACCCATTCAGAGACCCACTCAGATACTCACGCGCCCTGTCACAGACCCACTCAGACACTGTTGCTTCAACTCAGAGATCCACTGAGAGACTTATGGTTCAACGCATACACCCACTGAGGCATTGATGCACTTAGTCACTGACCCACTCAGACAGTCATGCACTGATTCACCGACCCACTGAGAGACTTATGCTTCCATTCACACACTCACTGATAGACAGATGCACTCAGACACTTATGCAGCTACTGTTAGACTCAGTAAAGGACTCAAGAGTCTACTCTGATAGCCACTCAAAGACTTATACTCTCAGTGACAGGCCCACTTGGAGGCTTATGCATCCACTGAGATAACCAGGTGAATCATTTATAGCCACTGTGAGGTATGGTCGCTGAAATGATGAAGAGGCAGGCAGTAGTTCTTTAAGTTGAAGATCTTTAATGTATCTCCATAACAAGAGACATCATCCTACAACAAGCAGGTTAAACTGACAAGCAGCTTAAAGCTAACATTCTAGTACAGGCACATTCTATTAAAGAACTAAGTGAGGGTGCATGAGACATGGAACACCAAGGAAAAGCCATGAATAAGCATTTACAAGAACACTACATCACCTCCCTTCTTTCATAAACAAAATAAAAGAAGAAACGAAATGAACAGGAAAACAAGGTTAAATGCAAAACACAAACTAGGGGGCAAAGAAAGAAATGATCTCAGTCTTGTTACCATTACACACAATCTTGAAGACGAAGGGGAACGGATCCTTGCCTCCCAGATCTCCTCACAACAGTGCGCAGGGCAAAATCAGAGACTCTGGGAGTGTTCTCTTCTGAACCCTTTGGAGAACATTTGGCAATTCTATTAAGGTTCCACTCCTTATGATCTTGCGTTCTAACAGCATTTCCTAACAATTTTATGACTTTAGTTGGTTGACTGAATTTAGAGATTCCAAACCTTCTTTCAGGTAATTTTATTCTGACCCAGTCACCAACCCTCACCAACTCTCGATCTTTCCAACCAACTGTCCTATCACAAGCACCACCAACTTCAGACATTTTGGTTGTAACCCATAGAGGTTTGAGATATGTACTTGCTACCCTTCCTTTAAACAAGGTAAAAGGTGTAACACCTGTTGATGAATGGGGTGCGAATCTATATTCACACATATTTTCTTAATAGCTTCTTCCCAGTCACAATTGGACACCAGTGCCAATTGCATTGCTTCCTTAAAAACTCTAATAAATCCTTCAACAACTCTGTTGCTTTCTGGGTAATAAAGGGAAGCACGTTTGTGTGTGATACCTCTCTCACTCAAAAATTATTCAAAAGCACCAGAATTGAATTGCACTCCATTGTCCGCCAAAATAGAACATGGAAAACCTTCATTTGTAAAGAGATCATCAAGAAAAGATATCACTGTAGAGGAATTCTTTTCTTTTCTTCATTCACTTCACAGTTTGATCTCTCTCTTCTGCACGCTCTGTTTGGGCAACCTCCCTGCTGGTTTTACTGTTAAGATAACACAATACTGTTGTGCGAAATGAATTTAAAATAAGAGACAATGAATTATATACATTGTATCTCTGTCTCCGTTGTAGTGGCTGTTTCTGTTGTGCTTTCTCCTTAACACTATTAATTATGTTAGAGCAGATTCAGTTGAAGTGCTCTTGATTGTGAAAATTAACGAACGAAGATTGATTGGGTCAAGTGTTTTGATCAATAGGTCTAGGACCACTGTTTATTTATATCGTAAACAATAAGGGGGCAGGTGAAATTAGAAACATAAACTTAATATGCAACAAAAGTAATCAGGGTGCACACAAAAATACTACCTTTACATAGATAAATACCATCTAAACACGTTTGACTATGTGAAGATAAATGATGAAAAATAATAAAATTTGATCTGCTATATGCTGTGCAGATCAGCGTAGAGAACAAACAGTACCTTATTACATCGAAGAGCTGTGCATATCAGCGTGAGGATGCTGTGTAAATGAAGTTTCACGTTGAGGAGTTACTGTATTGGAGAGTAAGCTGTGCAGATCAGCACTGAAGAAGAACTGCACTGCGGGGAATGCTGTGCAGATCAGAGCTGAAGAAGAACTGCACTGTGGGAATGCTGTGCTGATCAGTGCTGGAACGTTGTTGCACTGTGAGTAAAGCTGTGCAGAACAGCGTTGTTGCACGGTGGCTCGTAGACTGAACAAAAGTAGAAGCTGTGCAGATCAGCGGTACATAAATTCACGTAGTCCGAGAAGTGTAGAGAAGCGGTGTGTGGGAGAGCGTAATGATTGAAGCCTCTAAAGAAAATTAAGATGGCTGATGTTGACACCGTGATGTCGACAGCTCGTCACGTTGAAAGGGTCACGTTGCAGGCGTGGATGTTCCCTTTTATGTGTGAACAACTCAGGAACATCCAAGATGGCGGACGCTGCGTGCCGTGATTGCGTCAGAACACAATGTCGGGTGTGACGTTGGGCTTCCCAGGACGTCACGATACACGAAGGCCAGACAAGGGCTGCTGAAAGTGGTTGCTAGGCAACTACTTACAGTTTGGAGATGCCTTCATTCAGCAACTGGCCTCCGCAAACATGAAGAAGGCACACACGCGCATGAGCATGAAGAGTATGCCAAAGTATAAAGGGAGGGACACGAGGTGATGTCTCCACAGAAGAAAAAAATGTGCTAAAGATGGGGATTGTCCTTTCCACGCAAAGGCAAATGTCCATAATTGGGCAAATATGTATCAGCTGTGGTAAGGCAAACCATTTTGTGATGACTTGCAAAGGCAAAGAGAAAAATGAGTGCATCGCAGCGTGATAGACACAATGGCTGTCAGCACGCCACCTCAGCGATGTTTGACATGCTCCTAAAAGGACTAGCCGTCACACCAACTGAGGCAAATCAACACAAAATTAAGTTGATCATCATCTAAATCATCAACAAAGAGTTCTTTAGTATCATTCTCTAGTGAAAGTAACAATGCCAATTGTGCAAAAGCATCACATGTGGGACTAGTTGAATGTGAGAAAAATTTCAAAGGGAAGAAAAGTTGACAAGAAAAGCACCACAAACATTCATTGTCCAAAAATAACTCTACAGATAAATGGGCATTCATTTCCATTCATAAATTACAGCGGTGCATCGAAAAATATCATGTCTAAGGAAAATCATCAAGAGTTATCTCGGTTACCTCAACTAATGAAGTCAAAGATCAAAGTATGAACATGGGCTGCCTCAATGTCCTTAATGAGTCAAGGTTCATTTGTATTTACAATGAAATATAGGAAAACTGTGGTACAAGCACCTATTCATGTACTTCAAGGACAAGCCTCAAGTGCCGGTTAGCTGAGTTTCGACACTGCTGCTGATATGGGACTGATATCAGTGAACTACAACATGAATGCCTATCATGTTACACCTAAATGAGGACATTCACCCTGTTGCACAAGGACACAGTTGAATTGCGCTTTAGAGCCAGCAGAGGCTCTTGAAGATTAACTTAATTCATTACTGAAACATGACATTGTTGAACACGCCATGGGTTTCTCCCATTATAGTAGTGTCAACAAGAGACAGTGAAGAAGATGTACAGATATACATTGATATTTATCAGGCCTAAAAAGCGATCGAGTGAGAGCGACATTCAGGTCTGCATATTGCTGATATGATAACTCATCTGAATGGTGTGAAGTTCTTCTCTTGATTCAACTTAAAGAAAGGATATCACAAATCGGAGCGTAAAGAAAATAAAACAAGTTATTGTGAATGCCATTGAAATGACTTACTTTGATCCCAAACTTCATACAGAGGTTGGAGTTGATGCTAGCCCTGTCATGTTAGGCACAATCCTACACAAGGGACAGGCTAATGCCTTGAGTCATTTCATGACTCATGCCAGCAAAAGCCTATCACAAACAGACGTGATTACTAGCAACCCGGGAAAGAAAGTTGGGCAGTGGTCTGTGCTTGTGAGTTTTTCCATGAGTTCTTGTCCGAAAAGCCCTTCACAGTAGTGACTGATCATCAAGCCTTGTTGACAATATACAACAATCCCAAAGACAAAATGCCTCCTTGAATTTAACATTGGGGTTTGAGGTTACAAGAATACAACTATATAATTCTCCATAATCCAGGGAAAAATCTGAATCCTGCGTATTATTTTTAATAGTGCATTTGCAGTGTCCTGGTATCTGATTTAAGATGTAAAATTGAGCACACCAAAAGCCATGTCTTTCAAACAAATTGTCACTGCCATGAGCCAAGGAAATGACATGTTAAAGTTAAAAGATATCATTTCTCATCACTTGTGGAGCCAGCACTCTAGACCTCTCACTAATGACAGTGGGTAAATGAAGTTTAAAAATGTAAAAGATGAACTGTCAATGACTCAAGAAGACCTCATTTTGTGAGATACACAAATTGTGATTCCAGAGAGTCCTTGACAAGTGATCAACCCCACACATGATGGACTTCATGGAATAATTGCCACCAAGAGAGCTTTCCATGTCTGAGTCTGGATTAATATCTTGATAAAAAAAGGTTGAAACTAAATTAAAGACTTGCCTTGTATGCAAATGTCTGTTATCTTAAGTCATTCAGCACCCTTTGAATATGTCAGAATTGCCACCTCATGCTTGGGAGAGAATTACTATTGACCTATTTGGTTCTCTTGTGAATGGACATCATCTTCTAATCAATGTTGATGAATACTCCCGTTTTCCATTGGTAGAAGACCTTTTAACCACTACACATGTAAAGGTTTGGCAAAAGTTAGATTGCATCTTTGTGACATGGGGTGTACCTGCAATCTTGAAGTTTGACAAAGAGCCATCTTTAATAGTGGAGAATTCAAAGACTTTCTAAATCAGCTCAATATAACGCATTAAAAAAGCACTCCTTTTGGGACCCAGGTCAATGGTCTGGTAGAAAGTTTCATGAGTACTCTAAAGAAAGCTGTTCAGCATTTCAAGCTTACCATTTGACCCCTTATTCAATGACAGGAGAAAGCCCTGCAACTCTAATGTTTGGAAGAAGCATGCCAACCAAACTGCCACAATGGACCAACATCAGATCCAATTATAAGGAAAACATTCACACAGTTTTGTCGCAAACAAAAGATGAAAATATATGCTGACAGATAATATCATATTAAAGATGTCACCTATACATGAGGAGATTGAGAGCTTGTCAGACAACACAGAAGAAAGTCTGATGCTCCTTTTGAGGCTGAACCATCAATCATCACTAATACCATAGGACACATGGTGACTGTCAAATGTTCTGGGAAGTCACTAACAAGAAATTCCTCTCACTATAGACATGTGGCCCATCATTCCCCAAACCTCAATGTCAATGTAGAGACTGAGCCCAGAAAGACTGCTGATGACTCTGTGTCTGCTGATGATTCCGCCTCACCTGTGCAGATCACCAACACTGCGAATGCCAGTTCCTAGTTTCCAGCGACCCAATCAGGAAGTGTGATTCAGAAGCCACAACGACTAATTGAAGAATTATAATTGCTGGTACATCTATAATTGTCTGTGGATTGATTAATGTACTTGAGTATTTATTAATCTATTTAGGTATTAATTTATTTTGAAAAGTTATAACTCTTTATTTAACAAAACAGGAGATGTAGTGAGTTGGAAATAAAGGAACGCAGGAACTATTTTGGCTGCCACTGCGTACTGTGACATAAGCATTGGAGTGATGAGTTGAAGACAGGCTTAGTTTGTTGAGTTCTTACTTACATGCAGCAGAAAAAAGATGTGTACAACTACTCTCCATGTGTGGTGTTTAGTGGCAAGTACCTGGGACTGGCAGGATGATACAATGCCAACCTACTTTTTACTCTTTATATCAACCATCTTAGTGAAAACTTATGAGAGTGGAGCGAGGACATTCCAATGACATGTTCTCATTTCTTTTCTTTCTTGCTTCATGCTGGCGATGCAGTTTTCATGTCTAAAAGTACAGTGGCCTTAAATGTGATTGATGGCTATATTTCTTTAATCACTGATTTAGACCTAGACACCAGTTTCTCCAAAACAATTTATATTAACAATCACCCTTAATCCATAAGATCTAGAACTCATGCTATTGGTGGGCACGTTTTTCAAAAGGTATCAAACTTCTCCTATTTTGGACTCCCATTTAACAATGATCACAGCTGGATCTCTTTCATTTGTGCTAGAAATCTCAATTCAATCAGAAATCAGGGAAATTATTATTTTGCAGTTCATTCATGTAATAAGCTACTAGAGTTAATGTTAAATCTTGGCATGGTATTACATCAAATTTCTTGCCTTCACTGCCTGATTTCTGCTGAATGTTGTTTTTGTTGTCATTAAGACTCTGTGTAGCATCAATTCAAATAGATAAAAATGCTTTTGCACTAAGGAGACATGCCTGGATAGTAATAAATCCAGATTCCAATATAGATCCTCAAGGGTATTTGGCAGAACATTTTTTATTAAGATTAAAACATCAATCCATGTTATTCCGGCATTGATATAATGGAATCGAAAGACTGTAAAAAACAGCCACGGAACCTATCTTGTAGATTATGCAGATATAAGAACGAAACATTAACTCATTTGCTATGTGTCTGTCCTGTGCGATTGGCACAAAGGAAAATTCTTTTGAAATCATTTGTTTGGGAACATGGGAATACATTCATGCCAGCAAGCTGTTATCATCTGGCTAAGTGGATGTTCAGCTGCCTTTGCTTGTAGGAAAGTAAAGTTCATAATGCCTCTATTTAAGGAGATTTCAAAGAAAGGGTTACAGGAATAAGAACTGTGCCTACAATCTGTAACACACTTCCACATCATAATACTAACATCTGGGAGAAATTAATTATTGATGGTATTAAAAATATGCTGTTTTTAGAGCTGTTTTACATCAAACTGTGACCGTGAATGAAAATTAAAAAAAGTTAATAGTGTATATAAAGAATATTACGTTTTCGAAAATCAGCAATTGGAACTCAGGATGATGTAACATAAGGGATGCACCTAATGAACAGTGACATTTTAAGTTGTAAATCATTTTTGGGTATCAATGAAATTCATTTTGTACTGTTCCAATTGTTTGAACTAACTAAATACAACAACGATTCTTCTTCTTACCCTGCTAACCAGTGCTAAATTGCTTGTGCACTCTCCTTGAAACATGGTATAATTGGGATACACCTAATTGCCAAATAATTTTCTTGTAATTGTGTAAATAGTACTGCATGAACCCATAGCCTATAACACAAATTCTACAAATTGGCAGCAACATTCATTTTGCCACCCACTAAATTAGCCTTTCAAAACATGTCTCATCCCTGTCAATGACCGTTCTAAACTGCCATTCCGACCTGGTGAAATAAACCTTTTACCAGGTCCCTGTAGGATAGGCCCTAAAAGCTTGTTGGGCAGGGTGCAAAATAGGACGTCTGTTTAAGTTTTACATGTCCTGGCAGTGAAAAAACTCCTAAAGTCACTAGGTTGCCTCGTTACATTTAATTAGTGCTAGCACCAGACTAGGAGCAAGTAGAGGTATTCTGTTTGCACTCAAATACATTGCAATTTAAAATCCTCTTTCATCGTGGTCAGATTTTAAATTACAATTTTGAAAATGCCACTTTTACAAAGTTTACATTTTCCAACTGTGCCTTTCTGACAGTGTTCTGTGAATGGCTCTGATGTTGGGGTTTGTGTATTGCTTCCAGAAAGTGAGACAAAGGAGACAAGGGGGGCGATTGCCATTAGGAAGTTATATTTAGAACCTAGTTTCCATAGGAAAAACATTTTTTAACAAGGCTATATCTTTGGAATCATTTGACCAATCTTCATGAAATTTTCCAAAAACAATGTCAAGGTAAATTCTGTGCTGAAAATTATGGATATATCTCTGGCAGAAGATAATTTACGAAGATTTTGCGATCAATTGTGGATGCGCATGCCACCAGAAATGCTCTAATTGGCTGGATCCAAACTGGAGGTGCTCTGACCCCATGTTTGAAAAATGGAGGTGTAAGTGACACAAGTTATGTGTCCAAAATTGTTTTTTTTTGTAGCGCACCATATTCGCGATGATGCCACAACCGCCTGCACGGTCCCTGTGTACCATCGCGGGGATGTCACAACTATCACAAAGTCATTGCGAATATTGATTAAAATACCTGAAAGAAAAAAAATATATATATATATGTACACACTTGCCGGTCACTGTCTCACACTCATGTAGGCACTCACATATTCACTCTGACTCTTACACACCGATTCACATATCGACTCACACACGTATAAAGTCACATACCCACTCAGATACTCATGCACCCACTCTCATACTCATTCAGGTACTCATGCACCCACTTACAAACTTACTTGAAGAGTGATGCAGCCATGTACAGACCCACTCAGACACTCATATACCCACTTACAGACCCAGTATGAGACTTTTGCTTCTACTGACACACCCCCTGATAGAGAGAGACCCACTCAGACACTTATGCAGCAACTCATAGATACAGTTACAGGTTCCTGTAGCTATTCACATATGCAGTCAGAGACTTATACATCCACTCACAGATCTACCCAGACACTCATGCACCCATTCAGAGACCCACTCAGATACTCACGCGCCCTGTCACAGACCCACTCAGACACTGTTGCTTCAACTCAGAGATCCACTGAGAGACTTATGGTTCCACGCATACACCCACTGAGGCATTGATGCACTTAGTCACTGACCCACTCAGACAGTCATGCACTGATTCACCGACCCACTGAGAGACTTATGCTTCCATTCACACACTCACTGATAGACAGATGCACTCAGACACTTATGCAGCTACTGTTAGACTCAGTAAAGGACTCAAGAGTCTACTCTGATAGCCACTCAAAGACTTATACTCTCAGTGACAGGCCCACTTGGAGGCTTATGCATCCACTGAGATAACCAGGTGAATCATTTATAGCCACTGTGAGGTATGGTCGCTGAAATGATGAAGAGGCAGGCAGTAGTTCTTTAAGTTGAAGATCTTTAATGTATCTCCATAACAAGAGACATCATCCTACAACAAGCAGGTTAAACTGACAAGCAGCTTAAAGCTAACATTCTAGTACAGGCACATTCTATTAAAGAACTAAGTGAGGGTGCATGAGACATGGAACACCAAGGAAAAGCCACGAATAAGCATTTACAAGAACACTACATCACCTCCCTTCTTTCATAAACAAAATAAAAGAAGAAACGAAATGAACAGGAAAACAAGGTTAAATGCAAAACACAAACTAGGGGGCAAAGAAAGAAATGATCTCAGTCTTGTTACCATTACACACAATCTTGAAGACGAAGGGGAACGGATCCTTGCCTCCCAGATCTCCTCACAACAGTGCGCAGGGCAAAATCAGAGACTCTGGGAGTGTTCTCTTCTGAACCCTTTGGAGAACATTTGGCAATTCTATTAAGGTTCCACTCCTTATGATCTTGCGTTCTAACAGCATTTCCTAACAATTTTATGACTTTAGTTGGTTGACTGAATTTAGAGATTCCAAACCTTCTTTCGGGTAATTTTATTCTGACCCAGTCACCAACCCTCACCAACTCTCGGTCTTTCCAACCAACTGTCCTATCACAAGCACCACCAACTTCAGACATTTTGGTTGTAACCCATAGAGGTTTGAGATATGTACTTGCTACCCTTCCTTTAAACAAGGTAAAAGGTGTAACACCTGTTGATGAATGGGGTGCGAATCTATATTCACACATATTTTCTTAATAGCTTCTTCCCAGTCACAATTGGACACCAGTGCCAATTGCATTGCTTCCTTAAAAACTCTAATAAATCCTTCAACAACTCTGTTGCTTTCTGGGTAATAAAGGGAAGCACGTTTGTGTGTGATACCTCTCTCACTCAAAAATTATTCAAAAGCACCAGAATTGAATTGCACTCCATTGTCCGCCAAAATAGAACATGGAAAACCTTCATTTGTAAAGAGATCATCAAGAAAAGATATCACTGTAGAGGAATTCTTTTCTTTTCTTCATTCACTTCACAGTTTGATCTCTCTCTTCTGCACGCTCTGTTTGGGCAACCTCCCTGCTGGTTTTACTGTTAAGATAACACAATACTGTTGTGCGAAATGAATTTAAAATAAGAGACAATGAATTATATACATTGTATCTCTGTCTCCGTTGTAGTGGCTGTTTCTGTTGTGCTTTCTCCTTAACACTATTAATTATGTTAGAGCAGATTCAGTTGAAGTGCTCTTGATTGTGAAAATTAACGAACGAAGATTGATTGGGTCAAGTGTTTTGATCAATAGGTCTAGGACCACTGTTTATTTATATCGTAAACAATAAGGGGGCAGGTGAAATTAGAAACATAAACTTAATATGCAACAAAAGTAATCAGGGTGCACACAAAAATACTACCTTTACATAGATAAATACCATCTAAACACGTTTGACTATGTGAAGATAAATGATGAAAAATAATAAAATGTGATCTGCTATATGCTGTGCAGATCAGCGTAGAGAACAAACAGTACCTTATTACATCGAAGAGCTGTGCATATCAGCGTGAGGATGCTGTGTAAAGGAAGTTTCACGTTGAGGAGTTACTGTATTGGAGAGTAAGCTGTGCAGATCAGCACTGAAGAAGAACTGCACTGCGGGGAATGCTGTGCAGATCAGAGCTGAAGAAGAACTGCACTGTGGGAATGCTGTGCTGATCAGTGCTGGAACGTTGTTGCACTGTGAGTAAAGCTGTGCAGAACAGCGTTGTTGCACGGTGGCTCGTAGACTGAACAAAAGTAGAAGCTGTGCAGATCAGCGGTACATAAATTCACGTAGTCCGAGAAGTGTAGAGAAGCGGTGTGTGGGAGAGCGTAATGATTGAAGCCTCTAAAGAAAATTAAGATGGCTGATGTTGACACCGTGATGTCGACAGCTCGTCACGTTGAAAGGGTCACGTTGCAGGCGTGGATGTTCCCTTTTATGTGTGAACAACTCAGGAACATCCAAGATGGCGGACGCTGCGTGCCGTGATTGCGTCAGAACACAATGTCGGGTGTGACGTTGGGCTTCCCAGGACGTCACGATACACGAAGGCCAGACAAGGGCTGCTGAAAGTGGTTGCTAGGCAACTACTTACAGTTTGGAGATGCCTTCATTCAGCAACTGGCCTCCGCAAACATGAAGAAGGCACACACGCGCATGAGCATGAAGAGTATGCCAAAGTATAAAGGGAGGGACACGAGGTGATGTCTCCACAGAAGAAAAAAATGTGCTAAAGATGGGGATTGTCCTTTCCACGCAAAGGCAAATGTCCATAATTGGGCAAATATGTATCAGCTGTGGTAAGGCAAACCATTTTGTGATGACTTGCAAAGGCAAAGAGAAAAATGAGTGCATCGCAGCGTGATAGACACAATGGCTGTCAGCACGCCACCTCAGCGATGTTTGACATGCTCCTAAAAGGACTAGCCGTCACACCAACTGAGGCAAATCAACACAAAATTAAGTTGATCATCATCTAAATCATCAACAAAGAGTTCTTTAGTATCATTCTCTAGTGAAAGTAACAATGCCAATTGTGCAAAAGCATCACATGTGGGACTAGTTGAATGTGAGAAAAATTTCAAAGGGAAGAAAAGTTGACAAGAAAAGCACCACAAACATTCATTGTCCAAAAATAACTCTACAGATAAATGGGCATTCATTTCCATTCATAAATTACAGCGGTGCATCGAAAAATATCATGTCTAAGGAAAATCATCAAGAGTTATCTCGGTTACCTCAACTAATGAAGTCAAAGATCAAAGTATGAACATGGGCTGCCTCAATGTCCTTAATGAGTCAAGGTTCATTTGTATTTACAATGAAATATAGGAAAACTGTGGTACAAGCACCTATTCATGTACTTCAAGGACAAGCCTCAAGTGCCGGTTAGCTGAGTTTCGACACTGCTGCTGATATGGGACTGATATCAGTGAACTACAACATGAATGCCTATCATGTTACACCTAAATGAGGACATTCACCCTGTTGCACAAGGACACAGTTGAATTGCGCTTTAGAGCCAGCAGAGGCTCTTGAAGATTAACTTAATTCATTACTGAAACATGACATTGTTGAACACGCCATGGGTTTCTCCCATTATAGTAGTGTCTACAAGAGACAGTGAAGAAGATGTACAGATATGCATTGATATTTATCAGGCCTAAAAAGCGATCGAGTGAGAGCGACATTCAGGTCTGCATATTGCTGATATGATAACTCATCTGAATGGTGTGAAGTTCTTCTCTTGATTCAACTTAAAGAAAGGATATCACAAATCGGAGCGTAAAGAAAATAAAACAAGTTATTGTGAATGCCATTGAAATGACTTACTTTGATCCCAAACTTCATACAGAGGTTGGAGTTGATGCTAGCCCTGTCATGTTAGGCACAATCCTACACAAGGGACAGGCTAATGCCTTGAGTCATTTCATGACTCATGCCAGCAAAAGCCTATCACAAACAGACGTGATTACTAGCAACCCGGGAAAGAAAGTTGGGCAGTGGTCTGTGCTTGTGAGTTTTTCCATGAGTTCTTGTCCGAAAAGCCCTTCACAGTAGTGACTGATCATCAAGCCTTGTTGACAATATACAACAATCCCAAAGACAAAATGCCTCCTTGAATTTAACATTGGGGTTTGAGGTTACAAGAATACAACTATATAATTCTCCATAATCCAGGGAAAAATCTGAATCCTGCGTATTATTTTTAATAGTGCATTTGCAGTGTCCTGGTATCTGATTTAAGATGTAAAATTGAGCACACCAAAAGCCATGTCTTTCAAACAAATTGTCACTGCCATGAGCCAAGGAAGTGACATGTTAAAGTTAAAAGATATCATTTCTCATCACTTGTGGAGCCAGCACTCTAGACCTCTCACTAATGACAGTGGGTAAATGAAGTTTAAAAATGTAAAAGATGAACTGTCAATGACTCAAGAAGACCTCATTTTGTGAGATACACAAATCGTGATTCCAGAGAGTCCTTGACAAGTGATCAACCCCACACATGATGGACTTCATGGAATAATTGCCACCAAGAGAGCTTTCCATGTCTGAGTCTGGATTAATATCTTGATAAAAAAAGGTTAAAACTAAATTAAAGACTTGCCTTGTATGCAAATGTCTGTTATCTTAAGTCATTCAGCACCCTTTGAATATGTCAGAATTGCCACCTCATGCTTGGGAGAGAATTACTATTGACCTATTTGGTTCTCTTGTGAATGGACATCATCTTCTAATCAATGTTTATGAATACTCCCGTTTTCCATTGGTAGAAGACCTTTTAACCACTACACATGTAAAGGTTTGGCAAAAGTTAGATTGCATCTTTGTGACATGGGGTGTACCTGCAAACTTGAAGTTTGACAAAGAGCCATCTTTAATAGTGGAGAATTCAAAGACTTTCTAAATCAGCTCAATATAACGCATTAAAAAAGCACTCCTTTTGGGACCCAGGTCAATGGTCTGGTAGAAAGTTTCATGAGTACTCTAAAGAAAGCTGTTCAGCATTTCAAGCTTACCATTTGACCCCTTATTCAATGACAGGAGAAAGCCCTGCAACTCTAATGTTTGGAAGAAGCATGCCAACCAAACTGCCACAATGGACCAACATCAGATCCAATTATAAGGAAAACATTCACACAGTTTTGTCGCAAACAAAAGATGAAAATATATGCTGACAGATAATATCATATTAAAGATGTCACCTATACATGAGGAGATTGAGAGCTTGTCAGACAACACAGAAGAAAGTCTGATGCTCCTTTTGAGGCTGAACCATCATTCATCACTAATACCATAGGACACATGGTGACTGTCAAATGTTCTGGGAAGTCACTAACAAGAAATTCCTCTCACTATAGACATGTGGCCCATCATTCCCCAAACCTCAATGTCAATGTAGAGACTGAGCCCAGAAAGACTGCTGATGACTCTGTGTCTGCTGATGATTCCGCCTCACCTGTGCAGATCACCAACACTGCGAATGCCAGTTCCTAGTTTCCAGCGACCCAATCAGGAAGTGTGATTCAGAAGCCACAACGACTAATTGAAGAATTATAATTGCTGGTACAT
The DNA here is from genome assembly GCF_964261635.1 of Lissotriton helveticus. NCBI lineage: Eukaryota > Metazoa > Chordata > Amphibia > Caudata > Salamandridae > Lissotriton > Lissotriton helveticus. Next base: position 533,729,241 of record NC_136065.1, read on the forward strand.
CTATAATTGTCTGTGGATTGATTAATGTACTTGAGTATTTATTAATCTATTTAGGTATTAATTTATTTTGAAAAGTTATAACTCTTTATTTAACAAAACAGGAGATGTAGTGAGTTGGAAATAAAGGAACGCAGGAACTATTTTGGCTGCCACTGCGTACTGTGACATAAGCATTGGAGTGATGAGTTGAAGACAGGCTTAGTTTGTTGAGTTCTTACTTACATGCAGCAGAAAAAAGATGTGTACAACTACTCTCCATGTGTGGTGTTTAGTGGCAAGTACCTGGGACTGGCAGGATGATACAATGCCAACCTACTTTTTACTCTTTATATCAACCATCTTAGTGAAAACTTATGAGAGTGGAGCGAGGACATTCCAATGACATGTTCTCATTTCTTTTCTTTCTTGCTTCATGCTGGCGATGCAGTTTTCATGTCTAGAAGTACAGTGGCCTTAAATGTGATTGATGGCTATATTTCTTTAATCACTGATTTAGACCTAGACACCAGTTTCTCCAAAACAATTTATATTAACAATCACCCTTAATCCATAAGATCTAGAACTCATGCTATTGGTGGGCACGTTTTTCAAAAGGTATCAAACTTCTCCTATTTTGGACTCCCATTTAACAATGATCACAGCTGGATCTCTTTCATTTGTGCTAGAAATCTCAATTCAATCAGAAATCAGGGAAATTATTATTTTGCAGTTCATTCATGTAATAAGCTACTAGAGTTAATGTTAAATCTTGGCATGGTATTACATCAAATTTCTTGCCTTCACTGCCTGATTTCTGCTGAATGTTGTTTTTGTTGTCATTAAGACTCTGTGTAGCATCAATTCAAATAGATAAAAATGCTTTTGCACTAAGGAGACATGCCTGGATAGTAATAAATCCAGATTCCAATATAGATCCTCAAGGGTATTTGGCAGAACATTTTTTATTAAGATTAAAACATCAATCCATGTTATTCCGGCATTGATATAATGGAATCTAAAGACTGTAAAAAACAGCCACGGAACCTATCTTGTAGATTATGCAGATATAAGAACGAAACATTAACTCATTTGCTATGTGTCTGTCCTGTGCGATTGGCACAAAGGAAAATTCTTTTGAAATCATTTGTTTGGGAACATGGGAATACATTCATGCCAGCAAGCTGTTATCATCTGGCTAAGTGGATGTTCAGCTGCCTTTGCTTGTAGGAAAGTAAAGTTCATAATGCCTCTATTTAAGGAGATTTCAAAGAAAGGGTTACAGGAATAAGAACTGTGCCTACAATCTGTAACACACTTCCACATCATAATACTAACATCTGGGAGAAATTAATTATTGATGGTATTAAAAATATGCTGTTTTTAGAGCTGTTTTACATCAAACTGTGACCGTGAATGAAAATTAAAAAAAGTTAATAGTGTATATAAAGAATATTACGTTTTCGAAAATCAGCAATTGGAACTCAGGATGATGTAACATAAGGGATGCACCTAATGAACAGTGACATTTTAAGTTGTAAATCATTTTTGGGTATCAATGAAATTCATTTTGTACTGTTCCAATTGTTTGAACTAACTAAATACAACAACGATTCTTCTTCTTACCCTGCTAACCAGTGCTAAATTGCTTGTGCACTCTCCTTGAAACATGGTATAATTGGGATACACCTAATTGCCAAATAATTTTCTTGTAAGTGTGTAAATAGTACTGCATGAACCCATAGCCTATAACACAAATTCTACAAATTGGCAGCAACATTCATTTTGCCACCCACTAAATTAGCCTTTCAAAACATGTCTCATCCCTGTCAATGACCGTTCTAAACTGCCATTCCGACCTGGTGAAATAAACCTTTTACCAGGTCCCTGTAGGATAGGCCCTAAAAGCTTGTTGGGCAGGGTGCAAAATAGGACGTCTGTTTAAGTTTTACATGTCCTGGCAGTGAAAAAACTCCTAAAGTCACTAGGTTGCCTCGTTACATTTAATTAGTGCTAGCACCAGACTAGGAGCAAGTAGAGGTATTCTGTTTGCACTCAAATACATTGCAATTTAAAATCCTCTTTCATCGTGGTCAGATTTTAAATTACAATTTTGAAAATGCCACTTTTACAAAGTTTACATTTTCCAACTGTGCCTTTCTGACAGTGTTCTGTGAATGGCTCTGATGTTGGGGTTTGTGTATTGCTTCCAGAAAGTGAGACAAAGGAGACAAGGGGGGCGATTGCCATTAGGAAGTTATATTTAGAACCTAGTTTCCATAGGAAAAACATTTTTTAACAAGGCTATATCTTTGGAATCATTTGACCAATCTTCATGAAATTTTCCAAAAACAATGTCAAGGTAAATTCTGTGCTGAAAATTATGGATATATCTCTGGCAGAAGATAATTTACGAAGATTTTGCGATCAATTGTGGATGCGCATGCCACCAGAAATGCTCTAATTGGCTGGATCCAAACTGGAGGTGCTCTGACCCCATGTTTGAAAAATGGAGGTGTAAGTGACACAAGTTATGTGTCCAAAATTGTTTTTTTTTGTAGCGCACCATATTCGCGATGATGCCACAACCGCCTGCACGGTCCCTGTGTACCATCGCGGGGATGTCACAACTATCACAAAGTCATTGCGAATATTGATTAAAATACCTGAAAGAAAAAAAATATATATATATATGTACACACTTGCCGGTCACTGTCTCACACTCATGTAGGCACTCACATATTCACTCTGACTCTTACACACCGATTCACATATCGACTCACACACGTATAAAGTCACATACCCACTCAGATACTCATGCACCCACTCTCATACTCATTCAGGTACTCATGCACCCACTTACAAACTTACTTGAAGAGTGATGCAGCCATGTACAGACCCACTCAGACACTCATATACCCACTTACAGACCCAGTATGAGACTTTTGCTTCTACTGACACACCCCCTGATAGAGAGAGACCCACTCAGACACTTATGCAGCAACTCATAGATACAGTTACAGGTTCCTGTAGCTATTCACATATGCAGTCAGAGACTTATACATCCACTCACAGATCTACCCAGACACTCATGCACCCATTCAGAGACCCACTCAGATACTCACGCGCCCTGTCACAGACCCACTCAGACACTGTTGCTTCAACTCAGAGATCCACTGAGAGACTTATGGTTCCACGCATACACCCACTGAGGCATTGATGCACTTAGTCACTGACCCACTCAGACAGTCATGCACTGATTCACCGACCCACTGAGAGACTTATGCTTCCATTCACACACTCACTGATAGACAGATGCACTCAGACACTTATGCAGCTACTGTTAGACTCAGTAAAGGACTCAAGAGTCTACTCTGATAGCCACTCAAAGACTTATACTCTCAGTGACAGGCCCACTTGGAGGCTTATGCATCCACTGAGATAACCAGGTGAATCATTTATAGCCACTGTGAGGTATGGTCGCTGAAATGATGAAGAGGCAGGCAGTAGTTCTTTAAGTTGAAGATCTTTAATGTATCTCCATAACAAGAGACATCATCCTACAACAAGCAGGTTAAACTGACAAGCAGCTTAAAGCTAACATTCTAGTACAGGCACATTCTATTAAAGAACTAAGTGAGGGTGCATGAGACATGGAACACCAAGGAAAAGCCATGAATAAGCATTTACAAGAACACTACATCACCTCCCTTCTTTCATAAACAAAATAAAAGAAGAAACGAAATGAACAGGAAAACAAGGTTAAATGCAAAACACAAACTAGGGGGCAAAGAAAGAAATGATCTCAGTCTTGTTACCATTACACACAATCTTGAAGACGAAGGGGAACGGATCCTTGCCTCCCAGATCTCCTCACAACAGTGCGCAGGGCAAAATCAGAGACTCTGGGAGTGTTCTCTTCTGAACCCTTTGGAGAACATTTGGCAATTCTATTAAGGTTCCACTCCTTATGATCTTGCGTTCTAACAGCATTTCCTAACAATTTTATGACTTTAGTTGGTTGACTGAATTTAGAGATTCCAAACCTTCTTTCAGGTAATTTTATTCTGACCCAGTCACCAACCCTCACCAACTCTCGATCTTTCCAACCAACTGTCCTATCACAAGCACCACCAACTTCAGACATTTTGGTTGTAACCCATAGAGGTTTGAGATATGTACTTGCTACCCTTCCTTTAAACAAGGTAAAAGGTGTAACACCTGTTGATGAATGGGGTGCGAATCTATATTCACACATATTTTCTTAATAGCTTCTTCCCAGTCACAATTGGACACCAGTGCCAATTGCATTGCTTCCTTAAAAACTCTAATAAATCCTTCAACAACTCTGTTGCTTTCTGGGTAATAAAGGGAAGCACGTTTGTGTGTGATACCTCTCTCACTCAAAAATTATTCAAAAGCACCAGAATTGAATTGCACTCCATTGTCCGCCAAAATAGAACATGGAAAACCTTCATTTGTAAAGAGATCATCAAGAAAAGATATCACTGTAGAGGAATTCTTTTCTTTTCTTCATTCACTTCACAGTTTGATCTCTCTCTTCTGCACGCTCTGTTTGGGCAACCTCCCTGCTGGTTTTACTGTTAAGATAACACAATACTGTTGTGCGAAATGAATTTAAAATAAGAGACAATGAATTATATACATTGTATCTCTGTCTCCGTTGTAGTGGCTGTTTCTGTTGTGCTTTCTCCTTAACACTATTAATTATGTTAGAGCAGATTCAGTTGAAGTGCTCTTGATTGTGAAAATTAACGAACGAAGATTGATTGGGTCAAGTGTTTTGATCAATAGGTCTAGGACCACTGTTTATTTATATCGTAAACAATAAGGGGGCAGGTGAAATTAGAAACATAAACTTAATATGCAACAAAAGTAATCAGGGTGCACACAAAAATACTACCTTTACATAGATAAATACCATCTAAACACGTTTGACTATGTGAAGATAAATGATGAAAAATAATAAAATTTGATCTGCTATATGCTGTGCAGATCAGCGTAGAGAACAAACAGTACCTTATTACATCGAAGAGCTGTGCATATCAGCGTGAGGATGCTGTGTAAATGAAGTTTCACGTTGAGGAGTTACTGTATTGGAGAGTAAGCTGTGCAGATCAGCACTGAAGAAGAACTGCACTGCGGGGAATGCTGTGCAGATCAGAGCTGAAGAAGAACTGCACTGTGGGAATGCTGTGCTGATCAGTGCTGGAACGTTGTTGCACTGTGAGTAAAGCTGTGCAGAACAGCGTTGTTGCACGGTGGCTCGTAGACTGAACAAAAGTAGAAGCTGTGCAGATCAGCGGTACATAAATTCACGTAGTCCGAGAAGTGTAGAGAAGCGGTGTGTGGGAGAGCGTAATGATTGAAGCCTCTAAAGAAAATTAAGATGGCTGATGTTGACACCGTGATGTCGACAGCTCGTCACGTTCAAAGGGTCACGTTGCAGGCGTGGATGTTCCCTTTTATGTGTGAACAACTCAGGAACATCCAAGATGGCGGACGCTGCGTGCCGTGATTGCGTCAGAACACAATGTCGGGTGTGACGTTGGGCTTCCCAGGACGTCACGATACACGAAGGCCAGACAAGGGCTGCTGAAAGTGGTTGCTAGGCAACTACTTACAGTTTGGAGATGCCTTCATTCAGCAACTGGCCTCCGCAAACATGAAGAAGGCACACACGCGCATGAGCATGAAGAGTATGCCAAAGTATAAAGGGAGGGACACGAGGTGATGTCTCCACAGAAGAAAAAAATGTGCTAAAGATGGGGATTGTCCTTTCCACGCAAAGGCAAATGTCCATAATTGGGCAAATATGTATCAGCTGTGGTAAGGCAAACCATTTTGTGATGACTTGCAAAGGCAAAGAGAAAAATGAGTGCATCGCAGCGTGATAGACACAATGGCTGTCAGCACGCCACCTCAGCGATGTTTGACATGCTCCTAAAAGGACTAGCCGTCACACCAACTGAGGCAAATCAACACAAAATTAAGTTGATCATCATCTAAATCATCAACAAAGAGTTCTTTAGTATCATTCTCTAGTGAAAGTAACAATGCCAATTGTGCAAAAGCATCACATGTGGGACTAGTTGAATGTGAGAAAAATTTCAAAGGGAAGAAAAGTTGACAAGAAAAGCACCACAAACATTCATTGTCCAAAAATAACTCTACAGATAAATGGGCATTCATTTCCATTCATAAATTACAGCGGTGCATCGAAAAATATCATGTCTAAGGAAAATCATCAAGAGTTATCTCGGTTACCTCAACTAATGAAGTCAAAGATCAAAGTATGAACATGGGCTGCCTCAATGTCCTTAATGAGTCAAGGTTCATTTGTATTTACAATGAAATATAGGAAAACTGTGGTACAAGCACCTATTCATGTACTTCAAGGACAAGCCTCAAGTGCCGGTTAGCTGAGTTTCGACACTGCTGCTGATATGGGACTGATATCAGTGAACTACAACATGAATGCCTATCATGTTACACCTAAATGAGGACATTCACCCTGTTGCACAAGGACACAGTTGAATTCCGCTTTAGAGCCAGCAGAGGCTCTTGAAGATTAACTTAATGTATTACTGAAACATGACATTGTTGAACACGCCATGGGTTTCTCCCATTATAGTAGTGTCTACAAGAGACAGTGAAGAAGATGTACAGATATGCATTGATATTTATCAGGCCTAAAAAGCGATCGAGTGAGAGCGACATTCAGGTCTGCATATTGCTGATATGATAACTCATCTGAATGGTGTGAAGTTCTTCTCTTGATTCAACTTAAAGAAAGGATATCACAAATCGGAGCGTAAAGAAAATAAAACAAGTTATTGTGAATGCCATTGAAATGACTTACTTTGATCCCAAACTTCATACAGAGGTTGGAGTTGATGCTAGCCCTGTCATGTTAGGCACAATCCTACACAAGGGACAGGCTAATGCCTTGAGTCATTTCCTGACTCATGCCAGCAAAAGCCTATCACAAACAGACGTGATTACTAGCAACCCGGGAAAGAAAGTTGGGCAGTGGTCTGTGCTTGTGAGTTTTTCCATGAGTTCTTGTCCGAAAAGCCCTTCACAGTAGTGACTGATCATCAAGCCTTGTTGACAATATACAACAATCCCAAAGACAAAATGCCTCCTTGAATTTAACATTGGGGTTTGAGGTTACAAGAATACAACTATATAATTCTCCATAATCCAGGGAAAAATCTGAATCCTGCGTATTATTTTTAATAGTGCATTTGCAGTGTCCTGGTATCTGATTTAAGATGTAAAATTGAGCACACCAAAAGCCATGTCTTTCAAACAAATTGTCACTGCCATGAGCCAAGGAAATGACATGTTAAAGTTAAAAGATATCATTTCTCATCACTTGTGGAGCCAGCACTCTAGACCTCTCACTAATGACAGTGGGTAAATGAAGTTTAAAAATGTAAAAGATGAACTGTCAATGACTCAAGAAGACCTAATTTTGTGAGATACACAAATCGTGATTCCAGAGAGTCCTTGACAAGTGATCAACCCCACACATGATGGACTTCATGGAATAATTGCCACCAAGAGAGCTTTCCATGTCTGAGTCTTGATTAATATCTTGATAAAAAAAGGTTGAAACTAAATTAAAGACTTGCCTTGTATGCAAATGTCTGTTATCTTAAGTCATTCAGCACCCTTTGAATATGTCAGAATTGCCACCTCATGCTTGGGAGAGAATTACTATTGACCTATTTGGTTCTCTTGTGAATGGACATCATCTTCTAATCAATGTTGATGAATACTCCCGTTTTCCATTGGTAGAAGACCTTTTAACCACTACACATGTAAAGGTTTGGCAAAAGTTAGATTGCATCTTTGTGACATGGGGTGTACCTGCAATCTTGAAGTTTGACAAAGAGCCATCTTTAATAGTGGAGAATTCAAAGACTTTCTAAATCAGCTCAATATAACGCATTAAAAAAGCACTCCTTTTGGGACCCAGGTCAATGGTCTGGTAGAAAGTTTCATGAGTACTCTAAAGAAAGCTGTTCAGCATTTCAAGCTTACCATTTGACCCCTTATTCAATGACAGGAGAAAGCCCTGCAACTATAATGTTTGGAAGAAGCATGCCAACCAAACTGCCACAATGGACCAACATCAGATCCAATTATAAGGAAAACATTCACACAGTTTTGTCGCAAACAAAAGATGAAAATATATGCTGACAGATAATATCATATTAAAGATGTCACCTATACATGAGGAGATTGAGAGCTTGTCAGACAACACAGAAGAAAGTCTGATGCTCCTTTTGAGGCTGAACCATCAATCATCACTAATACCATAGGACACATGGTGACTGTCAAATGTTCTGGGAAGTCACTAACAAGAAATTCCTCTCACTATAGACATGTGGCCCATCATTCCCCAAACCTCAATGTCAATGTAGAGACTGAGCCCAGAAAGACTGCTGATGACTCTGTGTCTGCTGATGATTCCGCCTCACCTGTGCAGATCACCAAGACTGCGAATGCCAGTTCCTAGTTTCCAGCGACCCAATCAGGAAGTGTGATTCAGAAGCCACAACGACTAATTGAAGAATTATAATTGCTGGTACATCTATAATTGTCTGTGGATTGATTAATGTACTTGAGTATTTATTAATCTATTTAGGTATTAATTTATTTTGAAAAGTTATAACTCTTTATTTAACAAAACAGGAGATGTAGTGAGTTGGAAATAAAGGAACGCAGGAACTATTTTGGCTGCCACTGCGTACTGTGACATAAGCATTGGAGTGATGAGTTGAAGACAGGCTTAGTTTGTTGAGTTCTTACTTACATGCAGCAGAAAAAAGATGTGTACAACTACTCTCCATGTGTGGTGTTTAGTGGCAAGTACCTGGGACTGGCAGGATGATACAATGCCAACCTACTTTTTACTCTTTATATCAACCATCTTAGTGAAAACTTATGAGAGTGGAGCGAGGACATTCCAATGACATGTTCTCATTTCTTTTCTTTCTTGCTTCATGCTGGCGATGCAGTTTTCATGTCTAAAAGTACAGTGGCCTTAAATGTGATTGATGGCTATATTTCTTTAATCACTGATTTAGACCTAGACACCAGTTTCTCCAAAACAATTTATATTAACAATCACCCTTAATCCATAAGATCTAGAACTCATGCTATTGGTGGGCACGTTTTTCAAAAGGTATCAAACTTCTCCTATTTTGGACTCCCATTTAACAATGATCACAGCTGGATCTCTTTCATTTGTGCTAGAAATCTCAATTCAATCAGAAATCAGGGAAATTATTATTTTGCAGTTCATTCATGTAATAAGCTACTAGAGTTAATGTTAAATCTTGGCATGGTATTACATCAAATTTCTTGCCTTCACTGCCTGATTTCTGCTGAATGTTGTTTTTGTTGTCATTAAGACTCTGTGTAGCATCAATTCAAATAGATAAAAATGCTTTTGCACTAAGGAGACATGCCTGGATAGTAATAAATCCAGATTCCAATATAGATCCTCAAGGGTATTTGGCAGAACATTTTTTATTAAGATTAAAACATCAATCCATGTTATTCCGGCATTGATATAATGGAATCTAAAGACTGTAAAAAACAGCCACGGAACCTATCTTGTAGATTATGCAGATATAAGAACGAAACATTAACTCATTTGCTATGTGTCTGTCCTGTGCGATTGGCACAAAGGAAAATTCTTTTGAAATCATTTGTTTGGGAACATGGGAATACATTCATGCCAGCAAGCTGTTATCATCTGGCTAAGTGGATGTTCAGCTGCCTTTGCTTGTAGGAAAGTAAAGTTCATAATGCCTCTATTTAAGGAGATTTCAAAGAAAGGGTTACAGGAATAAGAACTGTGCCTACAATCTGTAACACACTTCCACATCATAATACTAACATCTGGGAGAAATTAATTATTGATGGTATTAAAAATATGCTGTTTTTAGAGCTGTTTTACATCAAACTGTGACCGTGAATGAAAATTAAAAAAAGTTAATAGTGTATATAAAGAATATTACGTTTTCGAAAATCAGCAATTGGAACTCAGGATGATGTAACATAAGGGATGCACCTAATGAACAGTGACATTTTAAGTTGTAAATCATTTTTGGGTATCAATGAAATTCATTTTGTACTGTTCCAATTGTTTGAACTAACTAAATACAACAACGATTCTTCTTCTTACCCTGCTAACCAGTGCTAAATTGCTTGTGCACTCTCCTTGAAACATGGTATAATTGGGATACACCTAATTGCCAAATAATTTTCTTGTAATTGTGTAAATAGTACTGCATGAACCCATAGCCTATAACACAAATTCTACAAATTGGCAGCAACATTCATTTTGCCACCCACTAAATTAGCCTTTCAAAACATGTCTCATCCCTGTCAATGACCGTTCTAAACTGCCATTCCGACCTGGGGAAATAAACCTTTTACCAGGTCCCTGTAGGATAGGCCCTAAAAGCTTGTTGGGCAGGGTGCAAAATAGGACGTCTGTTTAAGTTTTACATGTCCTGGCAGTGAAAAAACTCCTAAAGTCACTAGGTTGCCTCGTTACATTTAATTAGTGCTAGCACCAGACTAGGAGCAAGTAGAGGTATTCTGTTTGCACTCAAATACATTGCAATTTAAAATCCTCTTTCATCGTGGTCAGATTTTAAATTACAATTTTGAAAATGCCACTTTTACAAAGTTTACATTTTCCAACTGTGCCTTTCTGACAGTGTTCTGTGAATGGCTCTGATGTTGGGGTTTGTGTATTGCTTCCAGAAAGTGAGACAAAGGAGACAAGGGGGGCGATTGCCATTAGGAAGTTATATTTAGAACCTAGTTTCCATAGGAAAAACATTTTTTAACAAGGCTATATCTTTGGAATCATTTGACCAATCTTCATGAAATTTTCCAAAAACAATGTCAAGGTAAATTCTGTGCTGAAAATTATGGATATATCTCTGGCAGAAGATAATTTACGAAGATTTTGCGATCAATTGTGGATGCGCATGCCACCAGAAATGCTCTAATTGGCTGGATCCAAACTGGAGGTGCTCTGACCCCATGTTTGAAAAATGGAGGTGTAAGTGACACAAGTTATGTGTCCAAAATTGTTTTTTTTTGTAGCGCACCATATTCGCGATGATGCCACAACCGCCTGCACGGTCCCTGTGTACCATCGCGGGGATGTCACAACTATCACAAAGTCATTGCGAATATTGATTAAAATACCTGAAAGAAAAAAAAAATATATATATATGTACACACTTGCCGGTCACTGTCTCACACTCATGTAGGCACTCACATATTCACTCTGACTCTTACACACCGATTCACATATCGACTCACACACGTATAAAGTCACATACCCACTCAGATACTCATGCACCCACTCTCATACTCATTCAGGTACTCATGCACCCACTTACAAACTTACTTGAAGAGTGATGCAGCCATGTACAGACCCACTCAGACACTCATATACCCACTTACAGACCCAGTATGAGACTTTTGCTTCTACTGACACACCCCCTGATAGAGAGAGACCCACTCAGACACTTATGCAGCAACTCATAGATACAGTTACAGGTTCCTGTAGCTATTCACATATGCAGTCAGAGACTTATACATCCACTCACAGATCTACCCAGACACTCATGCACCCATTCAGAGACCCACTCAGATACTCACGCGCCCTGTCACAGACCCACTCAGACACTGTTGCTTCAACTCAGAGATCCACTGAGAGACTTATGGTTCCACGCATACACCCACTGAGGCATTGATGCACTTAGTCACTGACCCACTCAGACAGTCATGCACTGATTCACCGACCCACTGAGAGACTTATGCTTCCATTCACACACTCACTGATAGACAGATGCACTCAGACACTTATGCAGCTACTGTTAGACTCAGTAAAGGACTCAAGAGTCTACTCTGATAGCCACTCAAAGACTTATACTCTCAGTGACAGGCCCACTTGGAGGCTTATGCATCCACTGAGATAACCAGGTGAATCATTTATAGCCACTGTGAGGTATGGTCGCTGAAATGATGAAGAGGCAGGCAGTAGTTCTTTAAGTTGAAGATCTTTAATGTATCTCCATAACAAGAGACATCATCCTACAACAAGCAGGTTAAACTGACAAGCAGCTTAAAGCTAACATTCTAGTACAGGCACATTCTATTAAAGAACTAAGTGAGGGTGCATGAGACATGGAACACCAAGGAAAAGCCACGAATAAGCATTTACAAGAACACTGCATCACCTCCCTTCTTTCATAAACAAAATAAAAGAAGAAACGAAATGAACAGGAAAACAAGGTTAAATGCAAAACACAAACTAGGGGGCAAAGAAAGAAATGATCTCAGTCTTGTTACCATTACACACAATCTTGAAGACGAAGGGGAACGGATCCTTGCCTCCCAGATCTCCTCACAACAGTGCGCAGGGCAAAATCAGAGACTCTGGGAGTGTTCTCTTCTGAACCCTTTGGAGAACATTTGGCAATTCTATTAAGGTTCCACTCCTTATGATCTTGCGTTCTAACAGCATTTCCTAACAATTTTATGACTTTAGTTGGTTGACTGAATTTAGAGATTCCAAACCTTCTTTCAGGTAATTTTATTCTGACCCAGTCACCAACCCTCACCAACTCTCGATCTTTCCAACCAACTGTCCTATCACAAGCACCACCAACTTCAGACATTTTGGTTGTAACCCATAGAGGTTTGAGATATGTACTTGCTACCCTTCCTTTAAACAAGGTAAAAGGTGTAACACCTGTTGATGAATGGGGTGCGAATCTATATTCACACATATTTTCTTAATAGCTTCTTCCCAGTCACAATTGGACACCAGTGCCAATTGCATTGCTTCCTTAAAAACTCTAATAAATCCTTCAACAACTCTGTTGCTTTCTGGGTAATAAAGGGAAGCACGTTTGTGTGTGATACCTCTCTCACTCAAAAATTATTCAAAAGCACCAGAATTGAATTGCACTCCATTGTCCGCCAAAATAGAACATGGAAAACCTTCATTTGTAAAGAGATCATCAAGAAAAGATATCACTGTAGAGGAATTCTTTTCTTTTCTTCATTCACTTCACAGTTTGATCTCTCTCTTCTGCACGCTCTGTTTGGGCAACCTCCCTGCTGGTTTTACTGTTAAGATAACACAATACTGTTGTGCGAAATGAATTTAAAATAAGAGACAATGAATTATATACATTGTATCTCTGTCTCCGTTGTAGTGGCTGTTTCTGTTGTGCTTTCTCCTTAACACTATTAATTATGTTAGAGCAGATTCAGTTGAAGTGCTCTTGATTGTGAAAATTAACGAACGAAGATTGATTGGGTCAAGTGTTTTGATCAATAGGTCTAGGACCACTGTTTATTTATATCGTAAACAATAAGGGGGCAGGTGAAATTAGAAACATAAACTTAATATGCAACAAAAGTAATCAGGGTGCACACAAAAATACTACCTTTACATAGATAAATACCATCTAAACACGTTTGACTATGTGAAGATAAATGATGAAAAATAATAAAATTTGATCTGCTATATGCTGTGCAGATCAGCGTAGAGAACAAACAGTACCTTATTACATCGAAGAGCTGTGCATATCAGCGTGAGGATGCTGTGTAAATGAAGTTTCACGTTGAGGAGTTACTGTATTGGAGAGTAAGCTGTGCAGATCAGCACTGAAGAAGAACTGCACTGCGGGGAATGCTGTGCAGATCAGAGCTGAAGAAGAACTGCACTGTGGGAATGCTGTGCAGATCAGTGCTGGAACGTTGTTGCACTGTGAGTAAAGCTGTGCAGAACAGCGTTGTTGCACGGTGGCTCGTAGACTGCACAAAAGTAGATGCTGTGCAGATCAGCGGTACATAAATTCACGTAGTCCGAGAAGTGTAGAGAAGCGGTGTGTGGGAGAGCGTAATGATTGAAGCCTCTAAAGAAAATTAAGATGGCTGATGTTGACACCGTGATGTCGACAGCTCGTCACGTTGAAAGGGTCACGTTGCAGGCGTGGATGTTCCCTTTTATGTGTGAACAACTCAGGAACATCCAAGATGGCGGACGCTGCGTGCCGTGATTGCGTCAGAACACAATGTCGGGTGTGACGTTGGGCTTCCCAGGACGTCACGATACACGAAGGCCAGACAAGGGCTGCTGAAAGTGGTTGCTAGGCAACTACTTACAGTTTGGAGATGCCTTCATTCAGCAACTGGCCTCCGCAAACATGAAGAAGGCACACACGCGCGAAAGGTGAGCGGAAGACGTCTCTACTCCTAGTTGAAATATTTTGAATAAAATGTAGCAAAGTACTCCGATGTTCTCCGACGTCCGATGTAAGAGGCAGGAAAAATTCTCCGATGTACGCGCAGCTATTGAAGTGAGAACAATGCGGAGATGTTTTCTTTTTTTTAAATGTTCGCCGATGTATGAGAAGTTCACATGAAGATTTCCATGTATCTTCTTCCTAAAAGCTTTTAAGCCCTTTCAAATTAATAGATGAACGATTGAGTTGAGGTCTCTTGTGGGTGGGTTGAAGTCCAATCGTCGCCAAAATGAGGGATGGTCGTTGAAATGATGAAGAGGCAGGCAGTAGTTCTTTAAGTTGAAGTTTAATGTATCTCCATAACAAGAGACCTCATCCTACAACAGGCAGGTTAAACTGACAAGCAGCTTAAAGCTAAACATTCTAGTACAGGCACATTCTATTAAAGAACTAAGTGAGGGTGCATGAGACATGGAACACCAAGGAGAAGGCATGAATAAGCATTTGCAAGAACACTGCACACTGTTATAGAGATATTAAGATATTGACAAATGTTTTTATAAACTTATTTAGATAGTGATTTATCTAGTGTGATGGTTAGAATTATTTAGATAGTTATCATTTTTTAATGTGATGGTCGCTATTGAATGACTGCTTTTGCTTTGTATTTTCGCGCATATCCACATGGATTGCGATTACCGACATCACCGCAATCTCCGCTGTCACCGCAAAAACAGAAAATATGTTTGAGAGATCGTTTTTATAGAAACTCACTAGAAAAATATTACTTTAGAGAATACTGTAATAAAACCTTATTGTGTAAAATAATGTAATATGTTTACATATACGTGTTTTACACTTCATGATAAAGGCGTTATCGTTGCGGTTAACTGTGTCGGATTTTAAAGAAACTAAGGGGCCGATTATGATGGAGGACGGACCTGAGTCCGTCCGCCACCATAGAGTAGGAGGGACCGTCCGCAGGGGCAGCGGCGGTCCCTCCGTGCAAATTACGATGTGACCGCCAGGGTGGCGGTCACATCCTGTATTAATAACATTGCGGCAGGTGCTGCTTCAAGCAGCACCCACCGCCATGTTAAAAATGCATGTATTACATTTACATGTACAAAGCGGCAGGCACCGCGCGGTGCCTGCCGCTTTGTGCATGTAAATGTTGGGGGGTACCATAGGTACCCCCCATGTGCACCCCCCACCCCCCGACACCCTGGGGGCCCGCAACGGGCCCCCAAAAGCCAAAGTCCACATGCTTTTCCACGGCAGAAAAGCCGCCGCGAAAAAGCATGTCTCCGTGCAAATCCTAATTTGGCTGACGGTGTCTTGCAGACACCGTCACCAAATAGCCCTCCCCACCCCGCGGATCAGCGGCGGTTGGACCAGCGGCGGACGGCAGGTCCGCCGCTGGTCCAACCGCAATCTCACCACCATCCTAATCTGGCGGTGGGTGTTCTATGTGGCTGCGGCGGTGAATCCGCATACTCCGGGCCGTGTTTAAAAATATATATATATATATATATATATATATATATATATATATATATATATATATATATATATATAATTCATTAGATGGTGTCAGCATGTAAGTGTATAAAATCAGCTTGTGTGCTGGATGCATTAGCAAGAAGTCCTATTACTGACTGTTGTTTAAAAAAGATGACTAATACAGAAATTGATGGGAGTAAACCATACCTTGTGCATCAGATTTAGAAGTAGCATGGTTTTTCTAGAATGTGCTTTGAACTTGTGGCCTACTGATTCCACTGGGTTGCTACAGACAGTCAGCTAACCATGTATTGGGAAGAGTGTTAAATAGGTAGAGCTTTTTTTTAAAAAGTTGGCGAGTTATGGCAAAATGTAACTAATTATACATTTTAATTTCCAATTCAGGAGTTTGAAATAAAGTGCTGTGCAGAATTAACATTTTTAAAAACTAAATTTAAATATAGGTTTGGACTCCCATTTTGGTACCCGATTTCTCTGTGATGATCGCAAAAACATTGAGAACAACCATAGACAGAAATCTCTTTTTGAAAGATACTATCCGTTCACAAGTGGAGATAGAGTAGTGTAAAATGAAAGACTTGAATTAATTTGCTACCTTTTGCATGATTACAGATTGGAAAGTTGAAGAGGTTGCCATTTTGTGGTTGCTTTGTCTAAGAGTGATATACTATTCTTGTGCCTAGTTTTTACAAATCCCAACATTGACAACACTATTTAAAAACCGCTACAACAAAAATATATTCTACAAACTCAATTCGGTAGCATGCACATAGCTTTTTAGTCATTTAAAAAATGATATTAGAAATGAACGTGTTTATGGGTACAAAAGAGTATGACAGTGAAATGAAAAAAATATATGAGATGAAATGCATGTAATAGAGGGTATGTGTTTACGAGGTTAGTGGAGAATGTTTTCGGAATTAGGAAGAAAATTAATTAGTGTCCCTTTATTACATTGTGTACTTTGTAGAAAAATGACAGTATAGTATTGTGGAAACTTGCAATGAGCAATTTATTTAAAACTAAGAATGTATTAAATGTCTAAATATTATGTTCAGAATAGATACAATTATGTTATTTCCATTCTGGGAGTTGTGGTACGTTTAGTCTCATTATTAAACCCATTATTAAACAGGACTAGTGTAGTCACAAATAAAAGATGAGAGCATGTTCTGCACCTGCATATGAATTAGAAAGTAGTAATACTTGTTAGGTATGTATTAGGAAGTGTTTATCAATATGTTTTTTAACTTATATGACCAGTTTGCATCTGCTTGAATGGTGAGATATGGCTTTTCTGGTTGCAGATAGTTATATGTATGTTGGGACTCTTGAGTTTAGTTAAAGATGCAGAGAGGTATGTATTTTTAGAAACATGGCTTGAAGGTGTACTTCTCTGAAGAAATCACATATATGTTTACATGGGGATCTATGCTCTTTAAGGCTAAAGAAAATGTCATGTATCTGGTGAGGGTGGTGTTTTTCTTTAAACATGGTTTGTTTAAAACTGAGGAGGGTTAATAGTAGACAATGTCTTGAGAGTTCCTCTGCTAGCTTCACTTGGAGTGTACCTTTTCTTTGAGAAATGCTAAATAAATGTTTTGGGAGCAGAACAAATATTTGAGAAATGATATAAGAATGCGATTAAGAAAAGGTTTTGTCCTTTTAAAAGGTTACAAATATTGTTTTCTGTTTTGGAAACTTATTGATGCATGTCCATGCTGAGTAACTAAGCAATGTATGCCCCTAGAGAGCCATGTATCGAATTATATGTCAAGTTTCATATCTAGACTTCTCTTGTATATAGCTCAGTTGTAAAGGATAGATACACTAAAACAGTTTATATATCTAACAGCAATAAAGGTACTTTCACAGTCAGTCAGGAAATATTTAAGTTTTAATGAGCAATAAGTAGGCTTTTAGAACCATTTGGCGTATTATATATGCAACCTGTCAAGCAATGTTTGCATGTATGTGGAAAAGTTACTGCACTATATGCTCTGATAGAGATTAATGTGTAGACTGTTTTCCAAAATGTAAATCTGACGCATCTAGTAGAAAAGTACTAAAACACTTAATCTAACAGTGACAGAATGGTGGAGAGGCAGAGAAATAGGTCTCATCTTGTTTTTGAATTTACGGTGTTTAAACACTGTGGGCCCTATTCACAAAGGTAAAGTTAGACAAAAGTCTAACTTTACGACTTTTGGTATTCACAAAGGGCATTTGCTACTCATAAATGCCTTTTGTGAATAATGTAAGTTGAACTTTATGACTTTCAGAATCCACAAAGGACATTTAAGAGTAGTAAATGCACTTTGTGAATCTGAAAAGTCAAATTTAGGCTTATGTCACACTTAAACTTTGTGAATCGGGCAATGTATGTACTTTTACAGCCCCTCAGAGAGGGAGCCGCCACTGGTCCTTTTTTTTTTTAGCCCTGGGGACCCCATCCCATGGGTCTCTCTACTATAATTATGGGGAGGGGGAAGCCCCCCCTTCCAGCGCCATTTTGGCCCTGAGGGCCTCATCCCCGAGAGCCAAGCCACTAATTAAAGGGGAAGGCGCCTCAACCCTCCTCCATGGGACAATATCGACACTGAAGTCCACATTCCCAGGGACCAGCCAATAAAGTACAGGGGAGGGGGGCTACTCCATCAAAGGGTGGGTGCCCTGTGCGGGATTGTTAGGCTATCTTGTGTTGTCCTGAAGATGAACCTTGAATCAGAATAGGGTTCGAAACGTCGTCGACTTTTTTACACTAAATGCTTATTTATCTTTTGATATTATTATTAGCATTTGTGTATTTTTTGGATTGTCTGTGTATAATTTATGATATTCAGACTGCCTTAATTTGCCTAAAATTTCCCTGTTTGTTCCTTCCCCGAGTCTGTTAGTTGGGCACCGGCCGGTGTCCCACTTGTATCACACCTAACTTTTATGCACTTTATACATTGAAAATTAAACTGTCCGGCTGGACATTGGACATAGAAGTACTACGTCTATATTTATTGGAATTTATTGTTCTCTGGTCTAGGGACATTGTTTTTGTTAATATATAAGCACCCAAGGTCCCTAGCTTATTGCACCTTTGGGTACCCTTGTGTTCTTTAAACAATATGAAGCGCAATCTTTTGATTGCAAGGGTTGCACTCCTACCCCTTTCTTTGCAAGTGGGTTCCCTCCTTTTCCCTTTAACACACCTCCTCCTCTATTTTCCTATTGCTCTCCTTGGCATGTCTGACCACACGCCCCTTTACAATGAGGACTATATAAAAAAAAATTAACGGAAGGTCCATCCTTACTTACGGGTACTCCCGAGGCCACAATTGCACCAAATATCCCGCTAGGTGACCAACTTGAAAAACTCAAGAAGAAGGTGGTTAGATTGCTGTTAATGATACTCTTATTAACTGAGTATCTTAGATCCAACATTATCCCATTAGGACTACAGGGGCGTAATATACCTGGGGTATTTACGGATAACCCTAAATATACAACAGGATTCAGCTACATCAGCACCACTTGCTCAAGACACTGGTTGGCTCTTGGTATTGATATAGCCACAGAGGAATTAAAAAAACTAGAGATTGAGATCTTGGACAATGAGAAGCAGATTGCAGAGAAGTCCACTGTTCCAGAATGTCAGAAACTTCTCGATGAAATTGAGAAAAGTGTAGCGGACTTTTTCAGAATTGAGCAGAATAAAAAAACAAATAAAGTGAAAAAAGATATTAAAAACTTCTCGCAGGAAAGGGGCCTACCCCTACCTGGCAAAGGACTTCCATACGAACAGAAGATATAGTGGCCCTCAGAATTACAATCAGAGACCTTGGGGTAGATATAATAAAAGACAAATACTTGTTGGATTTTCAGATACTTCGGCTGAGTCATCTGACAGTTCAGACCAAAGTGAAACACCAGGCCCCTCAAATAGGACTCCTTTTTTAGCCAGAGGCCCACCGGACCCCCCAAAGAGATGGAAAGCCAAGCAACCACAGCGCTGGCCTTACCCACCTGGAGAACGCAACACTCAACGTCAACACTATCTATGGTAACTTGAACATCTCGAGTGCTGTTTCTGCTCCTGTTGACTCTGTAACCCATAATAACGTGCTTCCCATTTTTAATCTGACACAACATTCTCTATCCACTAGTGAGTTGTCTCTGTTAAGCAAGGGGCTTTCATTTGTGCCTACCATCCGCCCGAATTACCTGGAAATATGGACTGAACTTCTCAGGTTCTTTCGAAAGCTGAGATGACATGCTTTTTTCTTGTTAAATCCCCAACCTCTACCTATCTACAGTACCCCTTTTAGACCACCATCTACCTTCTCGCCTACAGGCAACATGGTTCCTGCGGAACTGTTAACATTCAAGAAACTTGTCCTTAATGACATAACCATTCTTGAAAAGCGCCATTCCTTTATCCCTTATAACATCTCTCTGGATGAAAGGAAGGCAATAGCAAGTTTGAAATCTTCTACTAAACTCATCATCAAACCTGCCGATAAAGGCGGAGGCATTGTTATGCAGGAATTAGATATCTATAAGATCGAAATTCAGCGACAACTTGACAATCCAGAACATTATGTCAAACTTCTCAAAAACCCTACCAAAGACATACAGAAATTGATATCTGAGGTTACTCTCGAAGGTGTGGAGTGTGGTTTCTTGAGTGACAGGGAATATCAGTTTCTCAATGCTAAATCACCAAGGATCCCGGTGATATATACACTTCCTAAGGTTCATGAAAACGCCGAGCATCCGCCGGGACGACCTATAGTGTCTGGTTGCGGTTCGGTTCTAGAACCTCTTGGACTTTTCGTGAATCATTTTATCAAGGACTTTGTACCGACAACTGATTGTTACATACGTGACAGTATGCACATGATTAACACAATAGAGGAGTATCCTTTTGACCCCACATCCAGTGTACTCTGTACTCTGGACGTGGAGTCACTGTATACTAATATCCCTCAAAATGATTCTATCTTTGTTATTCAGGACACCCTTAATAAACGACCCAGGCCCCACAGAATACCAACTCTGTTTATTTTTCAGTTATTGGAGATATGTTTGACCAAAAATTACTTCTTGTTCGATGGCCAATAGTTTGGCCAGATCAAGGGGACTTCCATGGGGGCAATTTTTGCCCCCAATCTGGCCATCTTGTATATGGACAGCCTAGAGTGTGGTCGAATTTTGTTGTCGACTAATCCCTTCCACAGTGGTATTGCACTGTGGAGGCGATATATCGACGACATCTTTATGATCTGGACTGATTCAGACGAGCTACTCCCGCAATTTCTACACTGGCTAAACAGTAATTGCAGTGGTCTAACTTTCACCCTGTCCACTAGCCATTCCAGTATTCCTTTTTTGGACCTTAATTTACTGGAGAAGGATGGAATTCTCATTACAAGTCTGTATAGGAAGCCTACCGAAAGGAATACCCTTCTGAGTTACCAGAGCCACCATCCCCGTGGGCTCCAAGACTCGTTACCATACTCCCAATTTCTCAGGCTACGCAGAAATTGTTACCAGAAGGAGGACTATTTTAGGGAGGCCAAAACATTGAGTGACAAACTAGGGGCACGTGGATACCCACGGAAGATAATCCGTGCCTCCATGAAACATGCTTGGTACTGCCCCAGAGAGGTACTACTCGAGCCTAAACCCAAGAAGACACAGAATTGGGTGGTTTGTGCAACCACCTTCTCACCCGCATCGATTGCTATTACCAAAAGCATTAAGAAACACTGGCCTGTGGTCAATGCAGGGATTCTTCAACTTGAGAAACCGCTCTTTGCTTTTAAGAAATCCAAAAACATTAAGGACCACCTTGTACGTGCAGCATTGCCCGTATCAGATCATGATGGTACTCTGGATGATTTATGGGGATTTCCCCGGCTGACAGGGCATGCAAAGTGTGGTAACTGTTCAGTTTGTGATGCTACTATCGAGGGCAGAGATTTCGTCTTTACTGATGTTAAATTTGCACGTAAACAATTTTCTAACTGTAATAAAGTGTCAATGCTGTATATGCCATCATTTGCCCTTGTTCAAAAATCTATATAGGGCAGACTACGCAAAAAGTGCGTCTGAGAATGTGTCAACATAGGAGCAGGATACGATGCAAGACCCCTAATGTCCCCTTGATTGATCACTTTAATGAACTTTCACACACTGGACTGGATTTTAAGTGGACAAACATATCTCTGATCAAGCTACCGCCCCGTGGTGCTGACTTACAACGTCTTCTGACCAAGGAAGAACTTTATTGGATTTTGAAAACCAAAAGTCTCCACAGTGGTCTGAACAGGATGGAGGACTGGACTGCATTGATTTAGTGAATTAATGTGTGCCTAGATCATTTTGCTGTATATGATTCAATATTGGAAAGCACTTTGCCTATTGTTCTTGGTTACTATAATTATATAGTTTGTTTCATTGTATTATTTTGTGGTCCACTTGCATAAGGGCTTGCTATTGCAATATAGATTTTATTTCATCTTGCTCTGTGCCACATGTCACAAATTTCCGTATGACACTCACCCTTACTACTTTGATTGTGTTGACGCTGTCACTATTGGTTTGTTTATTTCTCATCTATACTTACTCTGCACCCCGGGTCGTCCGTTAACGTTGCTTTATTACTGTTTATGAGAACCGACTGAATTGTGTATGTCTCATTGAGGACATCCTACCTTACGCCAGTAAAAAGTTGATTACACGCTAGGCCCACTGTTTATGCTATTAATAATTAGCATCCGCGCTACTTGCGCAACGGACGCATTTTTTCCAAATTTTGTTAATTCTGCTCTATGTTACTTATAGATCCCTATACTGGACCTGTACCAATTCTTTAATCGGATACGCAGTGGGATTGTTTAATTTTATTTTCGAATTTAAATACTAACTGTGCCCTCTTTTTTTACACAGTTCATTCCTATTATGTGACCGCAAATAAGAGTGTGGTTATTTTGCCCTTGCGTATTGGTTCAGACAGGGCTTTTTAGTAATGGCTGACTTCTCTGCATAACTTCCCTAGCTGACCATGGTAGGGTTTTTCCGCCTGCCACTCCATTGGCTAACAACGAATCACGTGCACCAGAGCAATCTCTTTTCCGGTGTCACTGTGATTCTTTTGAATGATCGTTAGGTTTTCCCACGTACTACGAGGACCCCCATTGAGGACCCGTACTCATCTATCTACTGGTAAGCGTTCCTTTGTTACCCTTGTGCATTAATGCTTAAATAGTATAATTTCTTGGGTGCTGAACATACTCGTATTGTTTTGCCAGAATTGCCCAGTTATCTGCACCCAGCACTGGCGGATATCGGGTAAGTTTTGAGCTACCCGGATTACCTTTAAAAAATAAAAAATAATAAAAAGATTATACTGGCACGCTCTGTCTCAATTTATGGCCTTTTTTGGTTCCAGGAGTGGCCATTCCAATATTATTTTGCGCACCACTGAGCCTACTACGGCACTCCCGGGTAAGCTCCATATTATTTTGGTATTTTCTAGGTGAACGGTCACCTTATTGACTCTGCACCTCACAGGGCACATAGACTATTTTTTCCATACTGCTATATTGCCAGGACTATTTATCTGGACATTACCTTTGGCTATGCGCTTGGGCATACAATTGCTTACCATGTTCCTTGCACACGTGGTTTCTCTCTCTTTTTCTTTTTCCTGGCGTCACTTTTCATAAGTTATGTGCACAGCTGATATTGGTTACTGTTTGTCACGGGTTTTTTCTATACACATGCTCTTATTCTGTGGGTTACCATGCTTTCCAATTTGCATGTAAAGCCCTTTCAGTTTTTGACTTAACCTTTTTGGGCAATGTACCACACTAACTTTGAGTGGCATCCCTGTGGCTCCTTAACACTGATATCATTGCTAGCATTTGTTGTTTAAAAATGTCAGACATGTGCCTAATCTTCTGGTTATGTTTTTTCCCCCCTCTTCTTTATTCTCCTTTCAATTATGTATTTTGCCAATATAACCCCACAGTGTGGGCATTCTGTATATATAATTGTTAGGCAATCTTGTGTTGTCCTGAAGATGAACCTTGAATCAGAATAGGGTTCGAAACGTCGTCGACTTTTATACACTAAATGCTTATTTATCTTGTGATATTATTATTTGCATATGTGTATTTTTTGGATTGTCTGTGTATAATTTATGATATTCAGACTGCCTTAATTTGCCTAAAATGTCCCTGTTTGTTCCTTCCCCGAGTGTGTTAGTAGGGCACCGGCCGGTGTCCCACTTGTATCACACCTAACTTTTATGCAATTTATACATTGAAAATTAAACTGTCCGGCTGGACATTGGATATAGAACTACTAAGTCTATATTTATTGGAATTTATTGTTCTCTGGTCTAGGGACATTGTTTTTGTTAATATACTGGTGCCCACCCAGGGCACCCACCATCTCCTCATTGGAGGATGTGGGGGTAGCCTCAAGGCCCCCATGGCCCCATCCAGCTCCACGCATCCAGCAGAAGCCAGCATGGCTCCCGCCTGTAGGGAGCCACTGAAAATGCTGCAGGATGCCCACTGCCAGCTTTTTGTACCTCTCGCCAGCTAGGAGAAAACTTTATGTTTATTCTCCCTTGGTGGGAGCTTTAACACCATCGCTGCTGATGATATTCCTCTCCTGTGCTGGGCCATAATACAAACGGGTGTGGTCATGACTAGCTCAGCTCGTCATGAGCACCTGAGAGGTATATACCATGACGAGTTGAGCTCGTCATGAGCATCGAAGGGGTTAAATTGCTGCCGCCCCACGAGGAAAAACACAGGTTTCCCTGACCACAGTAGTTCATGCATGGAAACCACTATGTCCCAGGGGTATGCAACCTGGGATGTAGCTGGAGACGACTCTAGGGGATGTGGCCATTATTGGCTCCGAAAGGGGGGCTGTGCAGCCACCCTACCTTTTGTAAATGCAGCCATGTCCACGGGAATGGGGTCTCCAGAGCTGATATTGGCTCGGGAGGGGGTCACCTGCATCCCCTCCCCCTCTGTAATCCATGGCTGGGCCCCACGGATGGGGTTCCCAGGGCCGAAATCATCCCGAGAGAGCGGTGGTGTGCTCCCTTTCTATTTATTTTATTGACTAGACCCAGGGGGATGGGGTCCTCTAGGCTGAAATCAGCTTGGGGAGGGGCCAGGTGTGCCTGGGACCTGGTCAATCCGGAGGTGAAAGAAAAGTGCAGGAGACCGCGTTTGTTTGTTTTTATTACCATATATTAGGAGCCGCCAAGACTTCAGGGAAAACTTTTTTTAAAACAAACGTTTTGGTCCCCACCACCAGGTCTAAGGGTGTCAGGGTATTCTTACCCTGTCCCCCATTTTTTTAAGTGTTTTTCTTGGGACTCAGGCCGAGTCCACAGTCCAAAGATGCCTGCCTCCACTTCCTGGTAAAGGTGGTGACAGCCAATCAGATTTTATCATGAGGTCTGTTGGATCTGGGGAGGGTCTGCATCCTTAGATATCTATAAATATTTTTTCTATAATACCACCAAAACTACTGAATGGATTCAGACCAAATAACATAACATGTGTATTTGTAAAAGGCATGTTCACCCGTAGGTATCTTGGCACTGAATAACAGATGTTTCATGTTACCCTACTCAATGGTACTCATTTTATGAACCTCAGATGGACGAAAGGCTTAGTGGACCCAGTGGGATTTGAACCTTTAACCATGAGGTCGAACACATGCCCCTGCAGTGGAGGATTTAGTCCAATGAGGGTGAACAGTCAAAATATCGACTTCAAAATATCGACTGGACATAATATCGAGTTTTAAATATCGACTGGACAAAATATCGACTGGACAGAATATAGACATCAAAAATATAGTTTTTAAGGTAAGTAAAGTAATATCGACTGTTAAAAATATAGACAGTTAAAATAGCAAAGTATATAATATAGGTTATTAAAATTATCAAATTTTTAATAATATTGATTTTTTATAGTGTTTTTTATGTTATTATATGTGTGAAAAGTGTGTATTTATGTTATAAATAATAATAATTAATGAAATTTTAATTTTTAAATTTTTGCGTTATTTAATTCTGTAGCGGGTTGTGGGTTTATAGGGGAATAGGGTGGGAAGTAATTTAATAATAATTATTTAAATATGTAAATTTATTTTTTGTTATTAAATTTTAATTATTTGTTAGTTAATTTATATTTGGTAATTAATTAAATTTTAATTGGCAATTAATTTAAATTAATTGATTAATTGTTAATTATGTTAATTTTCTAATTTATTTTCTGTAGCGGGTTGTGGGTTTATAGGGAAATTGGGTGGGAAGTAATGTATTAATAATTAATTAAATATGCAAACATATTTATTGGTTTTGTTGTAGAATTAATTGTTAATTAATTTTATATGGGTAATTAATTAAATTAGAATTGCTAATTAATTTTATTTAATTGATTAATTGCTAATTATGTCAATTTAATAATTTATTTTCTGTAGTGGGTTGTGGGTTTATAGGGGAATAGGATGGGAAGTAATGTATTTATAATTAATTGAATAAATCAAATTTAATTTATTGAATTTAATTTGAATTTATTGTAAATTAATTTTCAAATGTTCAATTATTAATTGTTAATTTGTAATTAATTTGTATTAATAGTTAAATAATTGTAATAATTAAATTTAATTTGTAATTTTAATTGATTAATTAGTATATTATATTAAATTCGTAATTACTTTTAATTAATTTTTGATACATATTAATTTATATTTATTGATATAATATATGAAGTATTTAATTTTGCTACTGTTGCATTCTCTGGAGTGTGAATAGTAATTTTTACCCCTACGCTATCCAACGCTTTCCCTACTGTTGCACTCTTTGGAGTGGGAATAGTAATTTTTACCCCTACGCTATCCAATGCTTTCCCTACTGTTGCACCCACTGGAGTGGGAATAGTAATTTTTACCCCTACGCTATCCAACACTTTCCCTACTGTTGCACCCACTGGAGTGGGAATAGTAATTTTTACCCCTACGCTATCCAACACTTTCCCTACTGTTGCACTCACTGGAGTGGGAATAGTAATTTTTACCCCTACGCTATCCAACGCTTTCCCTACTGTTGCACCCACTGGAGTGGGAATAGTAATTTTTACCTCTATGCTATCCAATGCTTTCCCTACTGCTGCACTCTTTGGAGTGGGAATAGTAATTTAAACCCCTACGCTATCCAACGCTTTCCCTACTGTTGCACTCTTTGGAGTGGGAATAGTAATTTAAACCCCTACGCTATCCAACGATTTCCCTACTGTTGCACCCACTGGAGTGGGAATAGTAATTTAAACCCCTACGCTATCCAACGCTTTCCCTACTGATGCACTCACTGGAGTGGGAATAGTATTTTTTACCCCTACGCTATCCAACACTTTCCCTACTGTTGCACTCACTGGAGTGGGAATAGTAATTTTAACTCCTACGCTATCCAACACTTTCCCTACTGTTGCACCCACTGGAGTGGGAATAGTGATTTAAACCCCTACGCTATCCAACGCTTTCCCTACTGTTGCATTCTTTGGAGTGGGAATACTAATTTAAACCCCTACGCTATCCAACGCTTTCCCTACTGTTGCACCCACTGGAGTGGGAATAGTAATTTTTACCCCTACGCTATACAACACTTTCCCTACTGTTGCACTCACTGGAGTGGGAATAGTAATTTAAACCCCTACGCTATCTAACGCTTTCCCTACTGTTGCACTCTTTGGAGTGGGAATAGTAATTTAAACCCCTACGCTATCCAACGCTTTCCCTACTATTGCACTCTTTGGAGTGGGAATAGTAATTTTTACCCCTACGCTATCCAATGCTTTCCCTACTGTTGCACCCACTGGAGTGGGAATAGTAATTTTTACCCCTACGCTATCCAACACTTTCCCTACTGTTGCACCCACTGGAGTGGGAATAGTAATTTTTACCCCTACGCTATCCAACAATTTCTCTACTGTTGCACTCACTGGAGTGGGAATAGTAATTTTTACCCCTACGCTATCCAACGCTTTCCCTACTGTTGCACCCACTGGAGTGGGAATAGTAATTTTTACCTCTACGCTATCCAATGCTTTCCCTACTGCTGCACTCTTTGGAGTGGGAATAGTAATTTAAACCCCTACGCTATCCAACGATTTCCCTACTGTTGCACCCACTGGAGTGGGAATAGTAATTTAAACCCCTACGCTATCCAACGCTTTCCCTACTGTTGCACTCACTGGAGTGGGAATAGTATTTTTTACCCCTACGCTATCCAACACTTTCCCTACTGTTGCACCCACTGGAGTGGGAATAGTAATTTAAACCCCTACGCTATCCAACGCTTTCCCTACTGTTGCACTCACTGGAGTGGGAATAGTATTTTAAACCCCTACGCTATCCAACGATTTCCCTACTGTTGCACCCACTGGAGTGGGAATAGTAATTTTAACCCCTACGCTATCCAACACTTTCCCTACTGTTGCACTCACTGGAGTGGGAATAGTATTTTTTACCCCTACGCTATCCAACACTTTCCCTACTGTTGCACTCACTGGAGTGGGAATAGTCATTTTAACCCCTACGCTATCCAACACTTTCCCTACTGTTGCACCTACTGGAGTGGGAATAGTCATTTAAACCCCTACGCTTTCCAACGCTTTCCCTACTGTTGCATTCTTTGGAGTGGGAATAGTAATTTAAACCCCTACGCTATCCAACGCTTTCCCTACTGTTGCACCCACTGGAGTGGGAATAGTAATTTTTACCCCTACGCTATCCAACACTTTCCCTACTGTTGCACTCACTGGAGTGGGAATAGTAATTTAAACCCGTACGCTATCTAACGCTTTCCCTACTGTTGCACTCTATGGAGTGGGAATAGTAATTTAAACCCCTACGCTTTCCAACGCTTTCCCTACTATTGCACTCTCTGGAGTGGGAATAGTAATTTTTACCCCTACGCTATCCAACGCTGTCCCTACTGTTGCACTCTCTGGAGTGGGAATAGTAATTTTTACCCCTAAGCTATCCAACGCTTTCCATACTGTTGCACTCACTGGAGTGGGAATAGTAGTTTTCACCCCTCCGCTATCCAACACTTTCCCTACTGTTGCACTCACTGGAGTGGGAATAGTAATTTTAACCCCTACGCTATCCAACACTTTCCCTACTGTTGCACCCACTGGAGTGGGAATAGTAATTTAAACCCCTACGCTATCCAACGCTTTCCCTACTGTTGCATTCTTTGGAGTGGGAATAGTAATTTAAACCCCTACGCTATCCAACGCTTTCCCTACTGTTGCACCCACTGGAGTGGGAATAGTAATTTTTACCCCTGCGCTATCCAACACTTTCCCTACTGTTGCACTCACTGGAGTGGGAATAGTAATTTAAACCCCTACGCTATCTAACGCTTTCCCTACTGTTGCACTCTTTGGAGTGGGAATAGTAATTTAAACCCCTACGCTATCCAACGCTTTCCCTACTATTGCACTCTTTGGAGTGGGAATAGTCATTTAAACCCCTACGCTATCCAACGCTTTCCCTACTGTTGCACTATTTGGAGTGGGAATAGTAATTTTAACCCCTACGCTATCCAACGCTTTCCCTACTGTTGCACCCACTCGAGTGGGAATAGTAATTTTTACCCCTACGCTATGCAACGCTTTCCCTACTGTTGCACCCACTGGAGTGGAAGTAGTATATTTTACCCCTACGCTATCCAACGCTTTCCTCACTGTTGCACCCACTGGAGTGGGAATAGTATTTTTTACATTTTGCTATTGTACGTTAATAATATTGGATATTATTTAATTATATTATGTTAATATATATATATGTTTTAACGAATATGATTGTTAAATGTTTTTATAACTTTTATTAAATATTTAATTATTATAATTTAATTTAAGTATTTTTAAGTATATTTTAGTAATTAATTCTAAATTTTAATTTAATTTAACACTGTTTTTAATAAAGTCGATATTTTTTCAAACTATATTTTTGTAAACGATATTTTGTACTCGATATTTTTGTACTTACCTGTTTGTACATACAAACTCGATATTTTGTCTGTAGATATTTTTTCCTCGATATTTTGGGTAGTCGATATTATGTCAGTGATCCGTCCAATGAGACATCAGACCCGGCTAAATTACAAAAAGGTCAATTTAGGGACCAAGATCTACCTTTCTGACACATTTGGTGTAATTCCATTCAGTGGTTCGAGCTGTAGTTGTGTCTAAACTCCCTATGGGACATTGAATGGAAAAAAAACATAATTTGGGACGCCCCAATCTCTTGGCCCTTGCTTGATGACTCCCCCCAATGCTTTTTCAGACAGCAGCTGAAGGGATTGGGGAAATAGTTTTGAACAGTTCATTATGATTTGTCTAATGGCGTCAAAGTTAGTAGCAAAACAAAAACGCTTTGTCTATGGAAACTAGGTCCTAGCTATAACTGTATATTACCTACTGGCGGTCGCCAGTAGGTATATATAGTTAGGATTTTTTCTCTATGGGATTTTTGAAAATTCTATGTCTAATAACTTTGGCGTTTGTGGACGGAATTGCCTGAAATTTTCAGGAAAATGGCACATTTTGTTTCTGAGCAGCCCTTGAAAATTTGGGGGGGGTCGTCAAGGGGGGGCCGAGAAAAAAGGGGGGTCCCAAAACGTGTTTTTAACATTGAGTTTTCCATAGGGCGGTTGGCCTCACTTTTAGCCCGAACGGCTGAATGGATTTGCACGAAACTTGGCAAAATTGTAGGGACTGGTAGCCCGATGTGCCTTTTGTAGGTCTCAATATATGTGCTCCAGTGGATTTTGAGAAATTAACGTTTAAAAAAAGATATATATCTGTAACAGCGGACCTGGCAGCGTCCCAGGACGCGTACTTTTCGCGCAACGGAGCTTTGTGAAGCGAAGCTGATTGGTTCTCTGGCGTCTGTCAACATTCCAAAAAGTCCGTAGCGGCCGCCATCTTGTCTCTCGGTAGGATCGAGAGACAAGAGGAGGCCAAAGCGAAGGGGCAAATGACCATAAGGGGGAATAGTAGATCCTCGCTGACCCCCTAGGTTTGATGTGGAGGTTTTAAAAGGGCCCCGCGGGGCAAAAAAAAAAAATAATAATAATAATCGAACGGCTGAATGGATTTGCACGAAACTTGGCAAAATTGTAGGGACTGGTAGCCCGATGTGCCTTTGCTAGGTCTCAATATATGTGCTTCAGTGGATTTTGAGAAATTAACGTTCAAAAAAAGATATATATCTGTAACAGCGCACCGCTTCGCGTACTTTTCGCGTTACGGAGCTTTGCGAAGCGAAGCTGATTGGCTCTCCGGTGTCTGTAAACATTCCAAACAGTACGTAGCGGCCGCCATCTTGTCTCTCGGTAGGATCGAGAGACAAGAGGAGGCCAAAGCGAAGGGGCAAATGACCATAAGGGGGCATAGTAGATCCTCGCTGACCCCCTAGGTTTGATGTGGAGGTTTTAAAAGGGCCCCGCGGGGCAAAAAAAAAAATAATAATAATAATCAAACGGCTGAATGGATTTGCACGAAACTTGGCAAAATTGTAGGGACTGGAAGCCCGATGTGCCTTTGCTAGGTCTCAATATATGTGCTTCAGTGGATTTTGAGAAATTAACGTTCAAAAAAAGATATATATCTGTAACAGCGCACCGCTTCGCGTACTTTTCGCGTTACGGAGCTTTGCGAAGCGAAGCTGATTGGCTCTCCGGTGTCTGTAAACATTCCAAACAGTACGTAGCGGCCGCCATCTTGTCTCTCGGTAGGATCGAGAGACAAGAGGAGGCCAAAGCGAAGGGGCAAATGACCATAAGGGGGCATAGTAGATCCTCGCTGACCCCCTAGGTTTGATGTGGAGGTTTTAAAAGGGCCCCGCGGGGCAAAAAAAATAAATAATAATAATAATCGAACGGCTGAATGGATTTGCACGAAACTTGGTAAAATATTAGGGACTGGTAGCCCGATGTGCCTTTGCTAGGTCTCAATATATGTGCTTCAGTGCATTTTGAGAAATTAACGTTCAAAAACAACATATATATCTGTAACAGCGCTCCGCTTCGCGGAGATAAAATTATATCTGTATTACCTAGCTGTTGCTAACACCAGTTAGCGACGGCTAGTAGGAGATAGCGACCATCTTGGGCCCCACTTTGCATGTGAGTGATATTTATCACTAATGACATGCAAAGTGGGCATGCCAAGATGTTAGCGACTGGAAACAGTCGCTAACATCGCTATCTCCTATTATCAACTTTTGGAAATATTCGAGATAAGCGCGAATATCTCCAAAAAGTAACAGCTGCCCTGAGCAGTTCTTAGCCATGTTATCCAATGGGAGGTGGATAACATGGCTAAGAGCATTAGCTCGGTAATGCATGAATATCGCTGAGTTTTCAGCGATATTAATGCATTGCGGTCGTTTTTTATCGTATTTGCGATAAACCTTGATAATAGCAAGGTTTATCTGCGATAATTTCTGACGGTAAAAAAATCTTTGCAATGCATCGTTAGGGATAAATATCGCTTAACTTTGGTAATATGCCCCAACGTCTGTTAACGTTCGATTCGAAGGAAATCAGGAAGTGTTGAAAAACATTGTCTGCACCATCTTGTCTTTTTTCAAATGCCACACTTTTGTCGTGCACGGCAGCCATTTTAGATGCCTTGATCAGACCCACTCTGTGCACGCTGTCGATCCTTAGCATGGCTCCCCACCCTCGCAAGCATCTCACCCAGGCAGTGGTCACCCCTGCTCTCTGTCTTATGCATGGGTAATAAACCTCCCCCCATCTGCGCTGCTCTTCCCTGAGAATCACACCCTGTGCCCGCCCGACACCTCCCTTTCGCCCTATTCACTACCGCACCCTCTGACACTTCTTTTCCTCTGTGTCCGATTGTCCAGGCCGGTCCTAGGCTATCAGCTAGCCCTGCAGATGTAGTTTATGGCCACAGCTGTAAAGAATCACCCCTCTTCAAAGGAGTTATAGTAGATCAAGGCCCACACTCGATGAGATCCGTCACAGCAGAAGCGTTGCTATTATCTGAAAACCATCCTGTATTGTGATTGGGGAGGGGACCGAGCGTGAAGCGGAAGATTCCAGGGATGACTCTTTGTACATGAAAGTTTTTACAATTATGTGTCACATTAAAAATATATAGCACTCCGACAAAGTAGTAAGATTATAAAACTTTAATAATTTATAAATATATACAAGAAAACAAAAATAGTAATAACATATAAACATTTTTAGGGAAAAACAACGAAGTAGCGGTCGGCTGTGCGAATAGTCCCAACGCAGCACAACGTCCAGATTTCCGGCGTGGGGCGTCGCGGGGGGTGGGTCATCAGTAGCAAACTGTTGTGCGAATAGTTCCAAGGCAGCAGAACGCGCCGAAATCTAGATGACACGAAAGTGATGTCTAGTAAGTTGCCACCCAGCAAATAACGGCGTGGGGCGTCGCGGGGGGTGGGTCATCAGTAGCAAACTGTTGTGCGAATAGTTCCAAGGCAGCAGAACGATGGCACCAAGGTGATGTCCAGTAAGTTGCCTCACTGGTTTTGGTATCCTACAATGCTGCTCCGAATAACGGCGTGGGGCGCCCCGGGGGAGGCGGCGTGAACGGGCCTCTCCAGGTGGAGTGTCATCTGTTGTAGTGGGGCGCCCCTTTACCGTTTCAGTTGCCATTCCGTCCGTTTTTGGTCCACTGTGTCAAAAGCCGCAATTCAGCTGAGTTGCGCCCACTCTTGCAATGCAGCGATAGGCGGCTGTCACAGGACTCTCAAAATGGCGGCAGGCTCTTTCCTTTTTGGGCCTGGTCCACTGAAATGGCCCTGGGACACCTTGGAAATCGGACGCTTGTCTGCTAGGTCTTGGACCCCATTCTCGAAAGCGTCCCCTCCGCCTTGAGAATTCATCAAAAGTTTTGGGGGCCCCGACTCCTGCAGGCTTCTGGTGGGGAGCGGCTGCCATGATTGCTCGCGGAATGACCACGACGGAGCTACGAGATGGTGGTGCTCTCATGCTGACGCCAGTTTAGTCTGAAACATCCAGAAACAAGGTGGGGCTTTCATCGTTTGGGAAAAAAAATTTTTTTCATCCAATGAAAAGTGTTGTTTTTAGGTCATATGATCAAGCCTTCCATCATTAGGAAACCAAAAGTAAAATGAACCAATGAAAAGTTTTATAAACAAGTCACATGACCTGTTATGCGGCATAGGGTATAAAATGCGTAGAAAATACGTTGGCACGTGAGGCGGCGTCAGTAGCGGACCGATGTGCGAATAGGCCGAAGGCAATACAACGCGCCAAGATCCGGATGGCACCGAGGTGGTGTCCAGCAAGTTGCAGCACTGGTGTGGCCATCCTACAATGCTGAAAGTCGGCGTGGGGCGCCCCGTTGGCCTGTGAGTTTGCGTCAGTAGCGGACCGATGTGCGAATAGGCCGAAGGCAGCACAACGCGCCAAGATCCGGATGGCACCGAGGTGGTGTCTAGTAAGTTGCCGCACTGGTGTGGCCATCCAACAATGCTGAAAGTCGGCGTGGGGCGCCCCGTTGGCCTGTGAGATGGCATCAGTAGCGGACCGATGTGCGAATAGGCCGAAGGCAGCACAACGCGCCAAGATCCGGATGGCACCGAGGTGGTGTCTAGTAAGTTGTCGCACTTCTGTGGCCATCCTACAATGTTGAAAGTCGGCGTGGGGCGCCCCGTTGGCCTGTGAGATGGCGTCAGTAGCGGACCGATGTGCGAATGGGGCCAAAGGCAGCGCAACAATATTTTCTGACTGACACCACAAGGCGCTGAGATGCCAAGATCCGGATGGCACCGAGGTGATGTCTAAGTTGCGGACTGATGTGCGAATGGGGCCAAAGGCAGCGTAACAATATTTTTTGTATGGAAGATACCACTAGGCGTTGAGATGCCAAGATTCGGATGGCACCGAGGTGATGTCTAGCAAGTTGCTGTACTGGTGTGGTCATCCTACAATGCTGAAACTCGGCGTGGGTCGCCCCATTAGCCTGTGAGATGGCGTCAGTAGCGGACCGATGTGCGAATAGGCCGAAGGCAGCACAACGCGCCAAGATCCGGATGTCACCGTGGTGGTTTCATAGTTGAGAGGCACTTCATCTGCAGTGGGGCGCCGAGATCCGGATGGCACCGAGGTGATGTCTAGCAAGTTGCTGTACTGGTGTGGTCATTCTACAATGCTGAAAGTCGGCATGGGGCGCCCCATTAGCCTGTGAGATGGCGTCAGTAGCGGACTGATGTGCGAATGGGGCCAAAGGCAGCGCAACAATATTTTCTGAAGAGAAGACACCAAAAGGTGCTGAGATTCCAAGATCCGGATGGCACCGAGGTGGTGTCTAGCAAGCTATGCAGTTGAGTTGTGTGCGCACTTGCGGCGAATAGGTCGAAGGCAGCATAACAATGTTTTTTGAATAGAAGACACCACAAGGCGTTGAGATTCGGTTACCACCGAGGTGATGTCTAGCAAGTTGCCGCACTGGTGTGGCCATCCTACAATACTGCTCCGAATAACGGCGTGGGGTGCCCGAAGGGGGGGGGAGCCGGCGTGAATGGGCCTTCCTAGGTGGAGGCTCGTCTGCTGTAGTGGGGCGCCCCTTTACCGTTTCAGTTGCCATTCAGCTGAGTTTCGGCTGCTCTTGATGCTACAGCGACAGGCGGCTGCAAGAGGACTCTCAAAATGGCGGCCTGTTCTTTGGATTTGGGCCCCGTCCACTAAAATGGCCCTGGGACACCTTAGAACTCGGACGCTCGATTTTTTTTTCCTTTCCTGTACATGCAAAAAAAGGTAAATGCCCGGTACGTTACACGCTTCATCTGCCACGATGAACTCTCCAGAGGAACCGAAAAAAAATATAGTTGTGGTAACTATACCATGCATCGTCATATGGAGAGGTGGCACCAATTAATTATAGTGCTGCATAAAAGAGAGATTTGGAGGAGAACCCCTGACCTGCTAGTACATTCATCAAAGAAGTGGCACTGAGAGCTTCAGAGGCAAGGGAAACGGTCCCAAATATTTAGAAGAACTTTGGAAAGATTAAAATGACATGTTTAGATTGTGGCAAATTAATTTCATGTGGACAGATGAGTGTTACTCTAATAAATACAGCATATGAACATCATCATAGTCGATGGTTGGTAGAGACATTTTGACTATATCCTGGACCTGCCCGTCCTCGCCCAAAATGGCGCCGGAATAAATGGGACTCGTAACTCCTTGTTGTGTACTGGTTGCAGAACCTTGAAATCACGAGATACGTATGCAGTTTTGAAGCACATGGCGGGCGGGGACGAGAATTGATTGACTATTTCGACATCCCTATTGATATTAAGTTCTGATGTGTTATTGATTACTGTACTGTTGAAAGTTCGAATTAACGTCACCCATGGTACTTGCCCGCAAATGTATATCTAGATAATTTTATTGTAACTGGCCCTGTCGTATTTTAATTATAAAATGTACGTCCACCGATTCCGTAACTGTTAGACACCTTAGTTCTTGCAACCTAATGGCCCGCCCGTTACGTTCCTCTACAGTGTAAATGTCTATTCATCATATACGATTACAGTTTGCTCTGTGGCAGGCCCACGTGGTTATAGGCTCGTATTTGTATAATGACATTTTCACAATAAAGGTTTTTAAAAGAAAACATGGTAGTAGTATATACATTGGTAAAGTTTTTAATAATAGTGACTGTTTTAGAATCATTAAAAGGCAAGTGAAATAAAGCAGACCAATTACATGAAGGGTAAAAGGTATAATACGAAGGAACGCAGTAAAGATAAATGGTCAAGGGCTGTTGTGTTTTCTATTCCTGCAACATAAAGTGATCGATAAGAATCTCATATTCAGGCGTATCGGCGACTAAGACAGCAGGTCGACCCTCTTTTGCTCAACGGCTCCGTCATGGGACGAAGAAACGCTCTTTTTCTCGAAAAAAGAATATATTTTACTTGCAGGACAGTTGTAAAATTTCCGGGAAAGTACATTAGCCTGGAACATTATAACATATATTTAAGAAAAAATAATGTTCGGAAGTAATGAAAAGCGTAATTTTTAGGTCATATGACCAAGCCTTTCATCATTACAATAAGAAAAGTAAAATGAACCAATGAAAAGTTTTATTAACAAGTCACATGACTTGTTATGCTTACGTTACACGCTGCGCGCCCCGGAGGACTTCCGGATGCGCTAACGCGGCGCGTCATATGACGCATTACGCGACAACGCAGGTACAGAATATAGTCAAAATGTCTCCACCAACCAGCGGTCGGAACACAACCCCTTTCAGCAGGCTAAATAGTTCTGTTAAATGGCAACAGAAGGGACAGGCAACAAGAACCATCAGTCAAAGAGGGGAGGGCTAGTTCTTCTCTACCGGGTTACATTGGGGCGCTACCGGAACTGATCAAATTGGTAGTCTACAGTGTTTCTGGATGTTTCAGACTGAAGCTGGGGTTAGCATGAGAGCAGCACCATTTCGTAGCTCCGTCGTGGTCATTCCGCAACCAATCATGGCAGCCGTTCTTTATCGTTATTTTGGGCGGGGTGGGTGGCGGAGCCGAGCTGTTTTGCAGCCATCATTGTGTGGAGTTCAGTTCATCTCACTAGTTTTGTATTTGTCATGAGGGGTTGTTCCTAATGTTTCTATTTTAGCGAGGTCAAAAAGAGATCCCATTAGTGGCCTACTGATTTTGCTCGATTCCTTTTCTTTTTTTTACACGATTTTTCGTTATCTGCAAAGACTAAACAGAGTATTGCGACTCTGTGTTTGTTTGTAAATAGAGAATGAACCAAAGAGAACTAATTCTAAAAAAGTAAATACTTGGATAACAATCAATCAAATGGAGAGAGAAGCAGGCACGACGGATTACAACAGGGGCAAACGCCTGCGTTAACTACCTTTCACTATCTGCAAAGAGAGAGTACTCCTAATAGAAATGAGGGGGGGGGGCACCATTCAAAGCAGATCAGTGTGCATAAACACGAAAATGTTTTCACTTACCACGTACTTGACATTCGACAGCTTATGATATTTGCTATTAAAAAACCATTGAAATTCGCTGAAAAAAACATAGGTTATAGACCATATATAGTTAGGAATTAGCATTTACAAAACCTTGAAAATTCACTGAAAAAACCATAGGTTATAGACCATATATAGTTAGGAATTAGCATTTAAAAAACCTTATTTTACTCACACAAAACCATTGAAATTCCATATATAGTTAGTTGCACTAACTATATATCGTGCACCCGCAATCCACTGCTGATCATGTCACATATTACATCATTCATGACATGGTCAGTGACATCACTGATGACATCACTGATGACATCTCAAATGACATCACTGATGACATCACTGATGACATCTCATTTGACATCATTCTTGTGCTAATACGATAAACCTCTTCAGACTCTAATATAACCTTAGATACACTCAGTGTATACAGACACTCACACACTGCCACTCATCCATGGAGTTACTCACACACCCAGTCAGTCATGCAAAGAAACAATCTCACCTCCATTTCATCAACTATACAGTTAAACACACCTTACTTATTGAAACATATACTAACACATATTTACTCTCTTATACAATCCCTGATACAAGTTCACAATGATCGATACAACCACTCACTTGTTCAGTGGCTCTCATGCACAGTTATTTATATATGCCAACTCTCACATGTACTGTGTTTTACATATGTACTTACTATGACATGTAGCATTGAGATATCCATTCACTCATCAATACACTCATGCACACAGTCAACTGCCCATGTAGCTGTGTCCACATGCACTCTTGAACTCATACACCTAGTGAATAAACTGCTCACACATCTATGCATAGAGTCACACACCTTCCAGCCACCCCCACACAAACTCAATCTCCCATAGAAATACTTGGGCAACCAATTAATAACACATATAGCCTCTCGTATAGCTAATGATCAACACATGCAGCAGTTTACAGAACAACAGACATAATGATGCACAAATTAAGATAGTTTAGTCACTAACCCATGCATTCAGTGAGACACATTTAATCACTCACTCATACAGTCAGTCACGCACCTACTAAATCCTTCATCCAGACACTTATACATCCACTCATTCTTCAATATGTAAGACATATTTTAACTTTACAGAAACATACAGTCACTGGATGTTGTCATCAGTGATGTCATCAGTGATGTCATTTGAGATGTCATCAGTGATGTCATCAGTGATGTCACTGACCATGTCATGAATGATGTAATATGTGACATGATCAGCAGTGGATTGCGGGTGCGCGATATATAGTTAGTGCAACTAACTATATATGGAATTTCAATGGTTTTGTGTGAGTAAAATAGGGTTTTTTAAATGCTAATTCCTAACTATATATGGTCTATAACCTATGGTTTTTTCAGTGAATTTGTATATACGTAAACTAGGCAGCATTGACTGCGGGAATGCGAAATGTCATAGAAGTGAGCAGTTAATAAAATTAAACTGAACCCAGTGGTGTTGGTGCTTGTTTTTTCTGCAAGAACAAAGGGTAGGATAATATATATATATATATATATATATATATTTGGGCTGCAGCACAAGCTGCAATTGAAAAGCCATGATTGTGCACACCTACATGGAGGTTGCATCATAATTTGCTGAGTGGGACAGCCAACAACTTGTCGGTAAGTCCCAACCTTACTGCAGTGGTGGTCGGATGCTCATCCAACTGCCATTATAATCAGGACAAATATTACTTCGATAAAAAAATGATATTCTTGAAAACAGGATTTCTGCACCACGATATATTTAAATCACAATATTTTATTTTTAATATTTCTGTCTCCCAATATTTCCAACTCAATATTTTGTCCAAATACCATTTAGAACTAAATGCTGGAAGGCACTTCCTTTGCACATCAGATCATTGCAGTCCTTAGAAAAGCTTTAAAAGTTTGGTTTAAATACTGTCTGTTTTTGTACCTTTTGACTATTTTGGTTCATCAATCTGATTAGAAATACACATGTAAATACATGGTCCACCCTACTGGCTGTAACTCCATACTGATAACGAGATTAGGTGTTATTTAATGTACCTGATGAATAATGATACCATGGAGCCCATTATTTACCAGGTGCAATAAATAACAGCTGCTACAAACTTGTGGGGAATAACATAGAGTTTTAAATGTTTAACACACCAAAATCTGCATGATGCTGTAAAGACTGTATGAGTTACCCTCTTTAAATTTTGGCGGGTTTTACCTGATGAAATGTATGGCCAGTTGAGGTATTTAACGCATCCGATAATTATTGGCTGTGTGAAATACCCAACAGTAATTTACACACATACGGAATTTATTGAGCAATTCGTAATCGAGTCCAAAGTATGAGGCAAAACATCTGGTCAGCGGACTCCTTTTGTGCAACCTGGACTGTTTCATTTATGTAAATCTCCAAAGATCCAAGCATATATGACCAACATAAGAAATATGATGCAGGTGCCCATGGCAAGTATTCTTTTCATGAAAACTGTCTTTTTGTTTTATGAATACATTTTAGAAGTAGATGGAGCAAATAATGGAGCGTGTACCAAAGTTGGCTACAAAATTATCGATCATTCATAAATGGACTGACTTACCACGCTAACCACTTCAAGTCAACGTCAAGTCAAGTCAAAATTTAGTAATGTTTAGATACTTGTCTTTAGTACAATAGTACAATAATACACATTAAATAATTAATTAACAAGGCCTAATCCGCTTCAAAATCTATCCAATTTCTACACAACCTATTGTTGTTCCCCACAATAGCCACAATAAAAAGTTGGTCTTAGGAGATCCTGTATCACTATATGGCCACTCTTGCACTCAGCTCTAAGACTGACATTGAGACTCCTAAAATACCTTAAAACTGCATTGAAATGTTAACTTAAACGTATTTTTGAAAATATTGCTAAGCACATTCTACATCTGAAAATTCTGTTTTTACCAACAGTGCCAGTTTTTTTCTGATGTTTTATATCATATTTTATAACACGTTTTAGAATCAGACAACAAGTCTTTTAGAATTAAAAACCTTGTTGTAAGAAATGAATGTTCAAATTTTGAAACCTTAATCCACACCTGCAGTTGTTCTCAGCATTCGAAAGTGCATCAAACCTTT
This sequence comes from Lissotriton helveticus, assembly GCF_964261635.1. Taxonomy (NCBI): domain Eukaryota; kingdom Metazoa; phylum Chordata; class Amphibia; order Caudata; family Salamandridae; genus Lissotriton; species Lissotriton helveticus. The sequence goes on from NC_136065.1 coordinate 533,770,335, forward strand.
CATGCCATAGGTACCTCAAATTCAAAGCAAATTAATATTTAATAACAATTGCTGTAGCCGGGTGTCTGGGAGTGGAGGTATGTATTGGAGCACCCTCAGACTTTCTCAAGATTCCAACATATAGTTGGCTGAGGCCTTCATCCTTATATACTCCAAATCACACAACCTAGATGTTCTTCTGCAGGCTTCATTTAATTAACCTTTCAAAACGTGAGAGGCTTCAGTCAACTTAAATTTGTCCATTTTTTGGGCTGCTGCAATTTTTCATAGTCTATTTCTGATCTGCCTACCCATTTGCTCACTCCTTACAATTGCATTAGCATAGAGGGCCAATGCCTTCTGGAACTCCAAAAACCAAAGTTTGTCACAGAATCTCATGGTTGATTGGTAGGCCAAATATTTTCAGGCCTGAACATCCCCTTCCAATCTTATTGTCAGGTTCATCACACTTTTGTGAGAGGCCTAATAATTTCTCCAGGCATTTGCCCTCACAATTGTTCCAGCTTGCCTCTGTTCTAAGGGTTGGTAACTCTGCTCCATATAGGCATTGAACGGATACCATTGCATTATAAGCTCCAAGGAGGGCCTCCAAAATTATTCTAAAAACGTACTAGGCCATTTATTGTTGAAACAGCCCATATCTCCACTAAACCTTTGCATATAATCCAGTTCAACTTTTTAGAGAACGTCATATCAATGGATGTGTATGAGAATACCACCTCTGCCATCCTAGTTTTTTCCATGTTTACCATGACTTAATTATCTTCACTGTAGCTAATGTTCTTTGGAGGCCTACTAGGGGCAAATCCAAAAAAGCCAGATAGTCTGCATAAAGGAGGCAGGTTATGTGCCTACCCCCAATTTTCGGAAATAAAAGAGCTGGTTGAAGCAAGTACTGAAGGGATATCGGCAAGAAACAACATAGGTGCAAGGACACAGCCCTACCTTAGACCATTTTCTAAAGGAATTCATTTTGATAGGGCCCCATTTAAGTCAAGCTATTCCTTTGCCCAAACATGTGAGTACAATTACTGTAGGATTGAAAGTAAACAGGAGGGTATTTTCAGTTGGTGTAACTTAGCCCACAGGATTGTTTGAGCCACAAGGTCGAAGGCTGAGCTAAAGTCAAAGAAACAGCTGAACAAATTCCCTGATGTTTCCATCGCCTTTTGCCCCAAGGCCCACAACAAAGAATATGAACGACCATTGAATGCCTTTGCTTGGAGCCACCTTGTTCCATTTGGACCATATCATTGCACTCAAAGAGGCTTAACAAGCAGAATTTACTCGGGACATCCATCACCATTGTTTGTGTATCAGTTTAGTTATTGCACCCTTCCAGCTTGGCAGGAATATACCTGACATTGTTATTGCTACAAAAGAAGGTTGCCCACTACATAGGGCTTCACTTTATTACAATAGCAGGCAGGTTATCCGGACCAACTGCCTTAGTTAATTTTAGGGAAGAAATCAGGTCAGCTATGGCTTGTACAGAAAAAGAGTCTAATGACCCCCTCCCCAGTTTAGGTCAGTTACCTCTCATGGTTACCTCCCTAGCCTTAGAAATATTACTTAGGTAGGCAACCCAAGCGTTTTCTGGGTCCATACACCTCAAGGGGGGGGGGATTGAGTTACTACGCCCACTCTGGGATATAGTCATAACATTATCCTGGATGGTACTAATCATAAGGTCCTAATTAGATTGATAAAGGCCTGCTTTTTTAGCACTAAACAGGACCTCATACTCCTTGTTCCTGTAATTGTGGCCTCTAATCCATGAGAAGCCTCAATAAAGCGCCTCATCCTCCCTGCTTTCCTCAACTTCCTAGTGTTTAGGCACTCTTATTCTAACCAATGCTTATTAGGGGGCCGGCTGTATTTATCCTTCTGAGCATCATAGTTGCACATCCTTACTAAAGGGGTCAACTGCTTTACTACTTCTACTTTGATTTCCGAATACCATTCTAGGATTTTGGTCCTGGGTCCCCCCAAAGTCTTGGTCATTAAACACTCAGAATTGCATCAATTGGGATATATATCTTTAAGCAATTCTTGTTGTCAATCTGGATTACTTGTCCAATCAGTGGGATGCTCCAAGTAGGGCTGTTTTCAGGCCCCAATGGTCACAACTGCTAATTTTCAGCACCTCAAAGTTTGTACAGATGTTGCAAGACCACGCCTGTACAAACATATAATCTATAGGGAAGGTCTGACTCCCATGCAGGAATATTTGAGCTGCAGGTATGTCCTCCCTGAACTGTTCATTTAGGCAAACAGATCCAAGAGAATTCATATAAGTTGCAGATCATACTTAGATTAGATACACTTTTGAAAGGTTGCACTGGGGATTCTATAGCTTTCTAGCATGTCACTGCAACCACCTTCTACCTAGGCTGGGTCTAAGTGATGATTGATATCCCATAATAGGAGAATTGGGGGGATTTTAGGAGTTCCAACATGGCTGGCAGATACCTCGGGAAAGCCTCCCACATTGCCTTTCAGGTCTCATTCTGGTTTGCATGGACGTTGACAATTATTAAACTATTAGGTCCATGGCCCCCATTATACAGGTCCAAAAAGCAAGCCAAACACTTCAAAACCAACATGCATTCACAAAGGTGTTATTTGCCAAAAATAAACGCTACTTTTGCAGTTGTCATGAAGCAAATGAACTAATTGAAATTTCGTAATGTATTTTTGAAGTACACACAAAGAACTCCAAACACACAGGAAAGTCTGGTTGTAACATATCTATGACACTTCTACAAACAGACCCCTCACAATACGTTATCTCTTAGCATGTCTATCTACACAACACCAAATATTGGTACTGGTGAACCAACATGACAGCATCCAGTTAGAAAGCAAGTAATACAAATAACAAACTAGAAAAAATGCAAGGGCAGACAATGTTGGGAAGATACTATTTCCAGGTCTCCAAAAGTCAGAGATAGTTGGTTAGGGTACAAGACCAACTGACTTGAGGGTATAGTGCCTAGGTGGCAAGCCAATTGGCCCAGTAAGAACTACAGTGCCTTGGTGACAAAGTGCAAAAACATTGGCCAGTGAACAACAGGACACAGATGAAGATCAATTGAGTGATGGTAAAAGGCATATTAAAGGATGGATGTTCCAGTCTGATAATGGGTTCTATATAATCAGCATGAACCCACATGGAAGGGGAAGCAGCAGGAGTGGTCAAAAATGGAAGACAGTCAGCATAATATACAAATGGACTTCAGAGAGGCACAAAAGGGAGGAGGGTGCATGATCTCTGATGAACAATATGCATTTTATAAATATTGAAATATTGGACTGGTATTGAAGGAAATGCTTGATAGCAGATTTAAGAAAAACCTTAGCACAGTCCCTAGAATGCAATGGCCTCACCTTTTTTCGTAAGTGAGAATCAATTTATACATAGCAATATTGAGGACATGGCCATGGGCCATCTGTTGGTATGTCTGTCCTGCTTTCCACTGAGACTTTGCGAGTAAGTCCATCTAGATATGGGTCTATAAAAAGAAATCTGTTGTATGTACTGCTACCAAAACTCTCCTTCAATGCATCATCATAATTGTCTGTACCTGGGTGACTAAGTGGTGCTAGGTACTTGTCTTCTACTGGCCTCTCTACCATCAATATGCAGCTTGCCTTATTTGGCCTTGCGACACAGCTGTACAGTCAATGCACTGAGGCACCTCTGTGGTTGTGCATCTGGTGGAAGGATACAAGATTTGCCAGAATGTTCACAGTTATCCATTGAAAAATCATAGCGACATGATACATTAACACGTTTCCACTTTCAATTCATAACTGTGTTTACAAAGAAGCCATGAATGCCCATGCTGAGTAGCCTCTAACTTGCCAAACACTGTAAAAATCTAAGCTTTCTAAGTGTCGTCAAAGAATATTGATGCAAACAGACACTTGATGAGGCTTTGCAGGTGACCCACAGGCTCTGGAGGGAGGGGTGATGAATTTTCCTGCAAAGGTGGGTCCAATCTCTGATATCACCCACCCTTTTCGGGGGCACTACATCTGTTGGGGGGCACTACACCTGTATTGTAACTAATATATCAAAGAAGTGAAGAAAGAAAGTGAGCTGAAAATGTTTTACTCTTCCATATCCAAGCTTTCTGTGACCGGTTTCTGCTATCCGTAATTTTAAGTATGGGTTAGTCGGTTTGAAAATGGATAGTTCACTCTAACATATTCTATTTCTTTGTTAGATTTTGTTTCACTTGACATTTCGTACAATGTTAGTCTTTCATGGCACGCTTGTGCCCGAGGATGTGCATACAGCTCTTTAATTCTGATATGGTAAACACAATATCTCACCTTGTCCACAGCTTTCATTTCATACAGTTCATGTTGTGCTCAGAATCAAAGAGCTTCTGAAATGCCATACACTAGAAACAGAAAGCACACCTTTAGAAGCTTTCAACCTCACATATAAAAGAGAGCAATTGGTGCACAATAAATACAAGTTCATTGTGTATATTCTCCACATAGATTTGTTAGACTGCACCCATAGACATGTAGCAGATGCTATTGTAATACAATAAAGCCAAACCGCTTGACCAATGCACAAATCTCCGAACAAGTAGGAAAAACACATCTTCACAAAACACAGCTGCAGACTCACTTATGTAGTAACTGAACAAACTTATCGATATGCTCCCTCGCTCTTCCTGCAAACGAAAGCAGAGCCACGAAGATCTGCACAGTAGCCTGAAGTGTGGTTCAACGTCGCCTCATCATCCTGTTTCCACACGCTACACCTGCTCCGAAAGATCTTCAATTGATCCACATGAGTTCAGAAAGACGGTCACCCATGCACTCATCAGCAGCAGACTCCAACTCGGCAATGGACTCTATGCGGGCGTCACCCAGAAACTCCTCAAGACACTGCAGAACATTCAGAACACATCTGCCAGACTTATCCTGAATATCCCTCACTGAAGCCATATCACCGGCACACATGAGAGACCTCCACTGGCTCCCAGACAACAAAACAATCATGTTCAAGCTCCTCATACATGCCTACAATGCCTTACATGGCACGTGACTTGCATACCTCAATCACTGATTCGTATTCCAAGCAGCAACCATAGACCTCCGCTCTACCCAATTGGCACTGGCTACCATCCCACATATGCACAAGATAATGGCCGTAGGAAGATACTTCTCCTATCTCACAGCAAAGACCTGGTACACCCTCCATCTCCACCTCAGGCAATCACTGTAACTGCCTCAATTCAGGAAGGACCTCAGGACCTGGCTCTTCTACTGAATGACAACACCTTCAATGGACCAGATGTTCCCCTCCCCTCCAGCACCTTGAGACCCTTACAGGTGAGTAGTCGTGCTTTACAAGCCACCTTATTAATTCATTAATTGATTCATTGATTGATTGACCCAGAGCATATCCTAAACCATTTGGTGCTTTCTTTGTGGACACATCTTGGAAAAGGGCCCTTTGCAGGAATTGGACAGCCACCCAAATAAAAAGGTTGCAGCCACTGTAATCCTGGGTTCCTAACCCATAACATCTTCTTAGAGTAATCAGCCACTGCTGTGGCATTGTTGGGTAGCCATGGGCCTAGTGCAAGCAAAGTAGCACAGCCCCCCTAGTAGGGTGACATCTCAGTAGGTTAGCTTCCCCCAAAATTTCTCTTTGTCCTTCAAAATAATCTGCATCTGCCATATCGAAACTCACCACCACCATACACAGTATGGGACCCCACATTCACACTTATATCCTCACATAGGCACATCCCTTATGCTGCTCTCAAATAGGCATATACTCCACCTTGCACTCACACAGGCACACCTTTCGAACTGTAGGCCACTTACCATGCAGTCATAAAAAGACAATGTTAATACTGTTTTCACAGAGACACACCCCTCACAATGCACTCACAAAACTTGGTGACAATCCTGCACTCCCACAAGCACACTGCTCACTTACAGAAACACCACTCACTAGGAAGCAGCAGAGTTGAGACAGACAGTGGATTAGGAGGCACAGGTTAAGTATATGGTGCATCGATTTAGTAGTGCGACTCAAAGCTATTGAGGTAAATTACACTGGAGCTTAAATGTCCACTAAGGTTATCTAATCACCCATAAGCCACACGTGGGCTATCAATGTGAGTCTGAACTTTGTGGATTTTTTTAGTGAAGAGTCTCAGTATTTATTTATTTATTTATTTATTTATTGTTTGAATAAATAAATCATTAAACTATGTATAAAACTTAATACATTGGTCAAATGTTTTGCCCTGTACTGCTCCCATCACAGTAAATAAAAGTGGAACAGTAGAATATTAATACTTAGATGAAAGTTCTCTTCTGGAGCAAGGTAGCCATCATTTATAGATTAGCACAAAGTAGGGTTATATTAATATTTACATTTATTACAAGTATAAATCCCTTCTGAAAACAAGGTCTCAGTATTAAAAAAGAAAGGCAAATGAAAAATAAAATGACATGTTGAGGACATGTGTTTCAATGAAAAAAATTAAAAGTAAAGCTTTACACTGGTCTGCTGTTTTGGAACAGTAAGAAAGATATAGAGTATGCAGAATACCCTTTCAAAATTGTGGCATGGTTGTGTTGTTTGCAGCAGTGAAGCCTGATGCTCTGCATAAGAAAGTTGTGGGCTAGTAGCAATAGCAGCAGCGCTGGTATTTACATTACTTAGTTAGCTAGCATCACTCTACATTTGCAGGTGAGCTGCTGGAGGATAAACTACTGGTTGTGGGCTAGTAGCAATAGCAGCAGTGCTGGTATTTACATTACTTAGTTAGCTAGCAGTACTCTGCATTTGCAGGTGAGCTGCTGGAGGATAAACTACTGGAAATATCTCCTGAGGTGAGACTCCTCTGGATGCAGAGTAACACGGAGTACACAGGCAAAATACTGTTTCTCAGTCTATCAGACATAATAAAGAACAGCAGTTCTCTACTAGGCAGACCCAAATATATTGACCAAAGTCAATGGCTGAAGAGGGCTCATCCACTTCCCAATTGTATGTGTGCTGTTCTAAAGGATTGAACTAATATGTGAATGAGACTGTATCTGATCGATTATTTAAGTGGGCTTACCCAAAGCCAATTTTCTCTAAGCAAGATTATGTATTATTTTTGAAAAAACATGAGTCTGGTAAACAATCTTTTGGCCAGACCTAAAACACACAGGGAGCGCGAGTGCAGCAGGTGCTTAGCTCACTCATATAAAACCTAAAGCACTGGTAAAGATTATCACTGTCTTTCCTAAAAGACAGGTGTGGTGCCGTGGGACTAGTGGTATAGTGTGAGGCACTATAATTAACAAAGGAGGTAGTGGAGAGATGGTGTCCTAACCGAACACCGGGGGTGGATTTGACCTCCCCTTGCAATGTATCATAAACACTAGGATCCACACTTGAGGGATTTGGTGAAGGATTATTTAGATCAAGGGTCATGTACATTACCTACAGTGGTTGGAAGCACATAGTGTTTCTTAAATATCCCTCACACACACAAGGTGCGCTAGGTGTAATGCTTCATCATAGGGGTCTCCGCGCCCCTCTACGGGGCGGGTCGTGCTAATACCTACGGATACGCGGGAGTACCAGTATTGTTCACTATGTGTGGTGTAGAAATGAGTGAGTGGGAGTGTCAGGGGTGAGAGAAAGTGAGTGTTAAAAAATACCTAGGTCCTGTGGAGTAGAAACTTTAATATTCCATGGAGCCGGTATTAATAAAAAGGTGTGGGTCTGAGGTGTATTGTTTCAATGTATAAAGCCTCCTGTGTGTGTCAACATGTTTAGAAGCATGCTGCTTCTTCTTCAGGACAGATTAACAGATCCCTTCAGTTCTCACATAGCTCATTTGACAATGTCATAGTTCATTTGGCGCCACACCCACCACGACCAATACACCGTCCAATACCACCACCACCAACACCATCACCACCACCAATACCACCACCATTACCACTACCACCAATACCACCACCAATACCACCACCACCATCACCATCATCACCAACAATACCACCACCAATTCCACAACCACGAATACCACAACCAATACAACAACCACTAATACCACCACCACCAATACCACCACCAACACCACCAATACCACACCATCAATTTCAACACTACCAATGCCATCACCAACAATACTACCACAAATACTACCACCTATACCAGCACCACCACCACCAATACCACCCCCACCAAAACAACCAACAATACCACCCCTTTTTCTACCACCAACAATACCCTCACAAATACGACCAACAACAATATCACCACCCACAACAATACTACTACCAATTCTACCACCAATACCACCACCACCCGTACCACCACCACCAATACTACCACCAGCAGTACCAATACCACCCCAATACCACCACCACCAATACAGGCACCAATACCAACACCAAAACCCCCACCACCTCCAATACCACTACCTCCACCAATACCACAATCACCAATACCACACCCATTACCACCACCAATACAGGCAACAATACCATGACCACCAAAACCACCACTACCTCCAATACCACTACCACTACCACCACCAGTACCACCACCACCAATACCTTTACCACACATACCACCACCACCATCAATACCACAACCTCTACCACCACCAATAACACCACCTCCCATACCACCACCACCAAGTTCACCACCACCAATGTCATCACCACCAATACTACCACCTATACCTGCACCACCAATACTATCATCACCACCAAAACAACCACCAATACCACCTATTTCACCACCAATACCACCACCAATACCACCAACAACAATATTACCACCAATTCTACCACCAATACCACCACCAGTACCAATACCACCCCAATACCATGACCACCAAAACCCCCACCACCACCAATACCACCACCACCAATACCACACCCAATACCACAACCAATAAAAGCACCTATTCCACCAATACCATGACCACCAAAATGACCACTACCTCCAATACCACTACCACCACCAGTACCACCAACACCAGTACCACTACCAAACAATTCCACCACCACCATCAATACCACCATCTTCACCAACACCAATAACACCACCTCCCATACCACCACCACCAATAACACCACCACCAATACCACAACCACCAGGACCACCACCACCAATACCACCACCACAAACACCACCACCAATACCACCACCAACACCAACACCACAAACACCACCACCAATATCAATGTGGAGAAGTGTGGCTCAATGGTTAGAGCGGCAGACCCTGATGCAGAGATCTAGCCTGGGACCAGGGTTCAATTCCCCGTCTCGGCGGGTCTTGGGCTCAAAATTCCACAGACCTGATAATTCTCGCCTCGGTGCCTATTCTAATCATGGAGTCCCACTCTGCAACTCTGGGCAATAGCTTGCTTAATCTCCACAACGGCCCCCACAACGCTAAGGATGCCTGGCCTCCACCTTGGGGGTGCCCAGGAGTGGACACCTCACAGGGAAAGCCAGGATGGGTTCCACAGCGGTATTCGTACAAGTGCCTTGAGACCCTTGCGGGTGAGTAGTGCGCTATACAAGTATCAATTTTAATTTACCACCACTAATGTCACCACCAATACCACCACCACCAATCCAATACCACCACCACCAATACCACCACCACCACTAACACCACCAATACCACCACCATTACCAATACCACCACCACCAATACCACCAATAATACCACCACCAATACTACCATCAACAATACCACCACCAATACCACCAATACCACCACCAATACCATCACCAATACCACCACCAATATCACCACCAGTATCACCAATACCACCACCTAATAATACATGAATATTGGTCGGAAAAGAGTTATTTTGGTGAGAATATTTTTTGTTTTGAGTTTGTGCATGAAGCTAGATTACCTAAGATTGACTCAACTAGATGGCTGGTAGGGGTATTAGGATAGGTACTCTGAATGTTAAGGGGCTGAACTCGATAGATAAAATACATCGGGTAACACAGGAGCTATCTGCTCTCTACTGTGATATAATTTGTCTCCTAGAGACGCATATTGTATGGTCAAAACGTAGGGTGCTCGAAGAATAGGGATTTAATCTTATTGCCTGTACTAAGTACCCAGGTACGTCAAGAGGGGTGGCAATTTTGGCTAAGCGGCACATAGGTAAAACAAAAATTTTAGCTGATGATTTAGGTAGCTGGGCAATTGCAGAGTGTGTAGTAAGGCAGGCAACTTTTATGGTGTGTGCTGTTTATGGGGCAAATTTAGATGAAGCTTTAACTTTAGAGTTTCTGAATGTTGAGTTAGCTTCCTGGCCTACACCATTGATTCTGTGTGGAGACTTAAATATAAATTTAGCTCCTAATATCTTATGTAATAAAAATGTCAAGTACAGTGGGCGGAAACCACAGGTATTTAAGGCACTGCAGGCATTAATCATGGCACATGGGCTGACGGATGCATGAGCTTTTATAAGGGGAGAGGCTCCTGGGTACACATTTTTTTCTTTTGCCCATCGTAAGTTAGTTTGGTTGGATTACATATTAACTCCTCAGTCCTTGCTGAAATCGGCCATTATACAGGTTTATCCTAGAATTACGTCCGATCATGGGCCGGTAGTCCTCTCTATAACAGATATAATTACGCCTATTAGACCAAGGGTGTTCTCTTTCGACCGTAAGCTGTTATTGGAGCAACAATTTCTGGAATATATGAAACAATAGATTGTAACATTCTTTAATGTTAATCGGGGGACTAGCAGTGTGGGTAATGTCTGGGATTGCTTTAAAGCTGCATTTAGGGGGGAATCTCTGAGCTTTGATTTATACAATCAGAAACAACAATCTGCAAAATTACAAGAGTTATATCAGGAGTTAACAAAGGCAGAGGAACTATTGGCACAGGCTTTATGTACTGGAGGGGATATAGAGGACCAGATTACGTTAGTTGCCAGACTCAAGGCAAAGTTTAAACTGAAATGGTCGCAGGAAAGTGCAAAAAAACAACAAATTCAATATGAGTATGGGGAGGCAAGTGGCAGATGTCTGGCCCAAAAACTAAGGTTCAGGGAAGTAACACAGCGGATAGATAATATTAGTGATGCAAGGGGGCTATCGGTTACTAATGAAACAGGCATATTAGAGGTATTTAGACAATTTTATGAATCATTATATCAAGGAGACAAGTATGACATGGAGAGGGCTGCTAATCTTATAGATCAATTTTGTATGTCAGATCTGACAGATAATGAAACAGAAAGCCTAGAGGCTCCTATTTCATTAGAAGAACTAGAATTGGCAGTTAATGGATTAGCTAGTGAGAAGACAGCTGGCCCAGATAAGTTACCCCTCGAAATTTATAAGTCATTCTTTTCTGTTTTAAAAACTTCTTGTAACGATGCGATCCGCTCAGAAGGGTGTACCTCCGGGGAGCTGGAGCGAGGCATGTATAGTAGTTTTTCATCAAAAGGCAAGCCTGCGAATCTACCTGGGTCTTACCGCCCAATTTCACTTTTAAATGCGGATGGCAAAATATACTCGAAGATTTTGGCAAATAGATTATCCGGTGTAATTTCAAACTTAGTTTCTACTATACAGCATGGGTTTATCCCGCAGCGCGGAACGGCGGATCATGTCCGCCGGGTAATTACTTTATTTGATTTTGTTAATGTCAGTCAGGAGCCTTTATGTTTCATTTTATTAGATGCCGAAAAGGAGTTCGATCGGGTCTCATGGTGCTTTTTATGGGACGTAATGAGGCGCAGGGGGTTCGCCCCTGATTTTATTACATCATTCCAGACGCTTTACTATCATCCTACTGCCCGCATCAGCACCATGGGACTAGTATCTAACTTGGTCCAAATACAGAGGGGTACCAGACAGGGTTGTCCCTGCTCCCCTCTTTTATTTTCCCTATATATCGAGCCTTTTTAAAAATGCTGGAATCCAGTTCTAAGAACCCTCCGGTTATGATACAAAACTATTCCTTTAAAGTCCTAGCCTATGCGGACGACGTTGCAATTGTCACGCCATGCCCTGCTGCTGCAATGCAAGAAATTGAAAGTTTAGCTTTGAAGTTTGGAACGGTTGCGGGTTATAAATTGAATGCTGCGAAAACTCAGCTATTAAGTGCTAACCTGCCAAAATACTCGGATGTGCGGGTTTGTAAAGAGGTAATTTATTTGGGGATTAAGCTAAGGACCTCACCAATGGCTTTGGTTAAGGCTAATTAGACCAGGCGGAATGTCTACATCTCTCGTTAGTTGGTCGTTGCAGTCTATTAAAAAGGATGATATTGCCACAAATATTATATGTTTTTAGGTGTCTTCCTTCAGAAATCTCTATAGCTAGCCTGGCACAGTTACAAACTCTCTGTATGCGCTTTATGTGGGCCGGAGGTAAAGCCCGCCGTGCTGGTCATTATATGACCTTACCAAGAAATGCAGGAGGTTGGGCGGTTCCTGATTTCACATTTTATTACTATGCTTGCATGCTGCAAGGCATGAATGTTTTACTAACAGGGATAGGTCCTTCGAACCCGGCAGAGAGTCCGTCAATCTTTCAGATGTTATTAGGCTCAAAGGCTAAAAATTGCTTATTTCTTTATTAGGATTGGAGTTATTATAAACGCACACGTTTTAAGGTTTTGATCGTTGCATATAAGATTTGGAGAAAATTACGGAGAGTGTTGGGTATAGAGAAAATTTCATGGCATACACCATTAACATCCCCGATATTTTTGGCAATTGATTTGTGGGATAGGGTTGTATATGTATGGTGGAAAAAAGGATTAAGGTTGCTGGGGGATTTTTATAGAGATGGTTCTCTTAAGTCCTTTGAGCAACTATGAGTGCAATATCATCTTCCCAGGGAGGATTTCGTAAAATATCTGCAAATCAGGAATTTCCTGTCTCAGAAAGTAATAATTCTCCAAGCGAACGCACTAATTGAAGACAATATAAAAAAGGCTAAAATAGGAGTGTTATATGGTCATATGTTAAGTACTAAGTCTGATGACTTAGTTCAACAAAATATTAAATGGGGTAATAAATTAGGGAGACAGGATATACGGATAGAAAATTCTCTGGAGATGGCATGCTAATTTATTCATGTCAGCAAAGCTATCTGCACAGCATTATAAATCCACATTCAATCTATATTACACACCCGATAAGATTTCTAAATGGCAGGGCGACAATATGGGGAAATGTTTTTGTTGTGGATACTTATCTGCGGATGACCTTCATATTTTTTTTAGTTGCCTGAGATTAACAACTTTATTAACTCAGATTCAGAATTATCTTTCTATTATTTTGGGAAGTCAAGTACAACTAAGTGCAACGCAGATATTATTAGGTGTAGAAATGGGCGCATCAGTTCCAGTTGCACTACAACAACATGCAAAATTAATATTTTTAGTGACAGCCGTATATCGGCTGGTAATAGCTTCCTGGTGGCTACAACGGGAACCGCCTTCTTTCGAATTATGGAGGGCCCGCTTTTTCACAGTTCATAATATGGAGTACAGTTTATCTGCACTTAAAGGGCATAGGAAAAAGAAGCTCGGTTCAGAAATTTGGGGCAGAGTTACCAATTATTTGGAAGCTGCAACTTGATTGGTGGTCCTATTACTTATTTTCTTGTCTTGATTGTACTGATATTAGTTGCATTAATGGACTATCTTACTGTATGGTTAACTCTGATTTTGTTCAACATATGTTTCTGTATGTTTTATTAATGATTTACTAAGTGTACCTTATTTATTTATGTAATTTTTGGTGTATGTAATGGTAATCTAGGCTATGTATTCTGTTAATTTCGAGTTATTTTCCGACTAATCCATGTATTTTGCAAAAAATAAATAAATAAATAAATAAGAAAATACCACCACCTATACCAGCACCACCAATACCACCACCACTACCAATACCAGCGCCACCAATACCAGCAACACCCCAAATACTACCACCACCAATACCATCACAAATACCACCCCCACCACCACCACCAATACCACTACTAATACCACTACCAATATTACCACCACCACCAGTACCACCACCAATACAATCATGCCTTCTGATTCTTCTTGACTTCTCTGCAGCCGTTGACACTGTTAATCACAACACCCTCCTTAACACTCTTCAACAGAGAATAGGCGTGGAAGGCACGGTACTCAAATGGTTAGCCACATTCCTCTCGGACAGATCCCAAATGATCAAGATTGCAAACAGTCTCTCATCTCCACTGGTGGTTGGTCAAGGCATCCCTCAAGGGAACCTCCTCAGCAAATCTGGAATACTTTACCATCTCTATGCAGATGACACCCAAATCTACCTCAAGGTGTCTACCTCACAAGATCTCTCACTACGCAACTCTGCTCTCAACTCTATTCACAACTGGATGTTAGTTCACCAACTCATTCTCAATCCCTCCAAAACTGAATTCCTCCTCCTATCTAGCTCTCTCCCCGCCTCCTGTTCAATCCTGGATGGAGCAGTTGAATTTACTCAACAGTAAACCCATCATTGTCGACTGGACTAAATCCCTAGGTGTCATACATGACAAAAGACTCAACCTAATCTCACACATCAACTCCATTGCCAAGAACGCACATTATCAGCTGCCCCCTCTATGGGGGATTCGTTGGTTTTTCCCAGAGAAAGACCTAAAAACCTTGGTCCAATTGCTAGTTCTCTCTTGACTGGATTATTGTAATTCTCTCTTGACTGGCCTTCCCAAATCTCACCTCTCCCCCCTCAAATCTGTCCTCCATTCAGCAGCTCGCTTCATTTCAGGGTCCAAATGAAGTGACCACATCTCTTCTATCCTGTCTTCTCTCCGATGGCTTCCCATCAAGGCTAGAGCTATTTACAAAATGTCATGCATCACCCTCAAAGCCTTGCACTCTTCCTCCCCTCGCGATCTGGCAAATAAACTGAAATTGTCTGGACGCTTGAGACCTTCTCGGAATGCGGAAAAGTTGCTGCTTGAGCCCCCCTCCTTCAAAAGGAAAAAATTGATGGCTCAATCACTCTCAGGTAATGCGGTGACAATCTGGAACCCGCTTCCTCCTTTGCTCCGTGCCACCACCTCCATCCAGATCTTCAAAGCGGAACTCAAATCTCTCCTGTTCCAAAGACACTTTCAGAACTAATTCCTTCATTCTCAGACCCCGCCAGGAAGTTCGTTTTTGTACATTCCTTGCTTGCTGTGTTTGATATTGTGTTCCTTTTGCCTGCTGTGTATTGATTCTGTGTCCTGCTATTTTTGTACGTTCCATTTTTGTAACATTTCTCTCACGTAACGTAACTGGTTCTATAGTACAGTGCTCTGACACCTTCGGGTAAAGTCTGCACATTATAAAAATGCATAAAATAAAATAAAATAAATACTACCACCACCAATAACACCACCAGTGCTACCACCGTCACCACCAGTACCAATACCTCCACTAACACCAATATCACCGATTCCACCACCCCAAAATCATCACCACCTCCAACACCACCACCCCCAACACCACCACCAATACCACCACCACCACCAATACCACCACCACCAAAAATACCACCACCAATACCACAGCCAATACCAATACCACCAACAATACCACCACGACCAATACCACCAAATCTGCCATCAATATCACCACTACCAATACCACCAATACCACTACCACCACCAATACCACCACCACCACCAATACCAATACTACCAATACCACTACCAATACAACCACCACCAATACCACCACCAGCACTAATACCACCACCACCAATACCACCACCACCACCAATACCACTACCAATACAACCATCACTAATACCACCACCAATACCACCAATACCACCACCACCACCAATACCACCAATACCACCACCAAGAGTGGCAATACCAACACAACCACCAATACCAATTTCACCAATACCACCAACACCACAATACCACCAATACTACTACCTCCAACACCATCAATACCAATACCAACACCACCAATACCAGTACCACCAGCACCAATACCACTACCACCAATACCAATACCACCACCACCAGTACCACCAATACCACCACCAAAACCACCAATACCACTACTCACAATACCACTATCACCAATACCACCACTAATACTACCACCAATACCACCACTACCATCAATACCATCACCTCCACCAATACCACCACCAATATCACCACCACCAATACCACCACCAATAACAAAAACACCACCAATACCACCACCACCAATACCATCATCAGCACCAATACCACCACCACCACCACAAATACAGTCAATACCACCACCAATACGACCACCACCAATTTCACCACCACCACCAATGCCATCACCACCAATACTACCACCACCTATATCAGCACAACCAATACCATTGCTACCACCAATACCACCATAAAATACCACCACCACCAATATCACCACCTCCAGTACCATCACCAATACCACCACCACCAATATAGCTACCCCATATACCACCACCACCAATACCACTACCACCACTAGTAGCACCATCACCACCAATACCACCACCAATACCATCACCACCACCAATACCACCAATACCACAACCAATACAATTGCCACCAATACCACCAATACCACCACCAAGAGTGTCAATACCAACACAAACAATAATACCAATTTCACCAATACCACCAACACCACTAATACCACCAATACTACTACCTCCAATACCATCAATACCAGTACCAACACCACCAATACCAGTACCACCAGCACCAATACCACTACCACCAATACCAATACCACCAACACCAATAACACCAGCACCAATACCGCCTCCAAAACCACCAATACCACTACCCACAATACCACTATCACCAATACCACCACTAATACCACCACCAATACCACCACTACCATCAATACCACCACCTCCACCAATTCCACCACCAATATCACAACCTCCAATACTACCACCAATAACAAAAACACCACCAATACCACCACCACCAATAACATCATCAGCACCAATACCACCACCACCACCACCACCAATACAGTCAATACCACCACCAATGCGACCACCACCAATGTCACCACCACCACCAATGCCATCACCACCAATACTACCACCACCTATATCACCACAACCAATACCACTGCTACCACCAACACCACCATAAAATACCACCACCACTAATATCACCACCTCCAGTACCATCCCCAATACCACCACCACCAATATCACTACCCCATATACCACCACCACCAATACCACTACCACCACTAGTACCACCATCACCACCAATACCACCACCAATACCATCACCACCACCAATACCACTACCAATACAATCACCAACAATACCATCAATACCACCACCAATACCACCACCACCAATACCAATACAACCACCACTATTACCACCAATACCACTGCCAACACCACCAATACCACCACCAAGATTACCGAAATCAATACAACCACCAATACCACTACCAATACCGCCAATACCACAACCACAACACCACCAATGCCACCAATACTATGACCAAAAGCAACAATACCAATACCAATACCAACACCACCAATACCAGTACCACCAGCACCAATACCACCACCGCAATACCAATACCACCACCACCAATACCACAACCAATATCACCAATAACACTACCACCAATAGCACTATCACTAATACCACCACTACCATCAATAACACCACCACCACCACGACAAATACAACAACCAATATCACCACCATCACCACCAATACCACCACCACCAATACCTATAACACCACCAATACTACCACCAATACCATCATCACAACCAATACTACCACCAATTCTACCACAACCACCACTAATACCGCCACCACCAATACCACCACCAATACGACCAATATCACTACCAATACTACCACCACCAATTTCATCACCACCAACTCCATCACCACCAATACTACCAGTACCAATACCACCGCCTATACCAGCACCACCAATACCAAAACACAATTCCACCACCAATGCCACCATAAATACCACCACCACCATTCGACTTCCAATATCACCACCACCAATACCACCACCATTATCACCACCATTATCACCACCTCTAATACCACCACCAACAATGCCAACACCAATACCACCACCACCAATCCAAAAGCATTGCCACCAATACCACCGCCAATACTAATACCATCACCACCAATACCAATAACACCACCACCAATGCCACCATCAATACCACCAACATCATTAACACCACCACAACCAATTCCACCACCAATACCACCACCAGTGCTAATACCACCACCAGTGCTAATACCACCACCACCAATACCACCATCACCACCAATACCCCCATCACCACCAATACCACCACCACCAATACCACCACCAATACCACCACCAATTCCACCACCACTAATATCACCACCACCGATATAACTACCACTAATACCACCATCACCACCATCACCAATACCACACTTTTACCAATACCAGCAATACCACCACCACCACCAATACAACCACCAAGAGTACCAATACAGCCACCAATACCAATACCACTACCAATACCACCAAAACCACAACCACCAACACCACCAATACCACCAATACTATTATCACCAATACCATCAATACCAATACTAACACCTCCAATACAAGAACCACCAGCACCAATACCACCACCACCAATTCCAATACCACCAGCACCAATACCACCTCCAATATCATCAATACCACTACCACAAATACCACTATCACCAATACCACCACTACCATCAATAACACCACCTCCACCACAACCAATACCACAACCAATATAACCACCACTAGTACCACCATCAATACCACCACCAATACCAATAACACCACCAATACCATCATCACAACCAATACTACCACCAATTTCACCACCAATACCATCAACACCAATACCACCAACACCACCAATACCACCAACAAGACCACCAATATAACCACCAATACCACCACTGCCAATTTCACCACCACCAATGCCATCACCAACAGTACTACCACCACAAATACCAACACCTATACCAGCACCACCAATACCAAAACACAATGCCACCACCAATACCACCACCTCCAATACCAACACTACCACCAATACCACCATAAATACCACCAATTCCACTACCAATATCACCACCACCAATACCACCACCATTACCACCACCTCCAATACCACCACCAACAATGCCAACACCAATACCACCACCACCAATCCAATACCATTACCACCAATATCACCGCCAATACCAATACCACCACCACCAACACCAATACCACCACCATCAATGCCACTATCGGTAACACCAACACCACTAACGCCACCATCACCAATACCACCACCAAGACCATCACCGCCAATACCACCACCAGTGCCAATACCACCACCACCAATACCACCACCAATTCCACCACCACCAATATCACCACCACCAATATCACTACCACCAATAACACCATCGCCAATACCAACACCTATTCCAGTACCACCAATACCACCACCACCACCAATACCACCACCAAGAGTACCAATACCAATACAACCAACAATAACAATACCACCAATACCACAACCACCAACACCACCAATGCCACCAATACTGCTATCACTAATACCATCAATACCAATATCAAAACCACTAATACCAGTACCACCAGCACCAATACCACCACCACCAATACCAATGCCACCACCACCAATATCACCAATACCACTACCACCAATACCACTATCACCAATACCACCACCAATACCACCACCACCACCAATACCACCACTACCATCAATAACCCCACCTCTACCCGGACCAATACCACAACCAATATCACCACCACCACCACCACCAATACCACCACCACCAATACCACCACCAATACCAATAACACCACCAATACCACCACCAACACCACCACCAATACCACCACCAATACCACCACCACAAATATCATCATCACCACCAATACTACCACCAATTCCACCACCACCACTAATACCACCATCATCAATACCACCACCACCAATATCACCACCAATACCACTATCACCAATTTCACCACCACCAAGTCCATCTCCACCAATATTACCACCACCAATATCACCACTACCACTAATACCACCATAAATATCACCACGACCAATTCCACCACTAATATCACCACCACCAATACCACCACCATTACCACCACCTCCAATACCACCACTAGCAATGCCAACACCAATACCAACACCACCAACACTAATACCACCACCACCAATACCAATACCATCACCACCAATATCACCAATACCACTACCACCAATTCCACTATCACCAATACCACCACTACCATCAATAACACCACCTCCACCAATACCACAACCAATATCACCACCACCACCACCAATACCACCACCAATAACACCATCAATATCATCACCAATACCATAATCGCAACCAATAATACCACCAATTCCACCACCAGCACCACTAAAACGACCACCACCACTAATACCACCACCACCACCAATACCACCAATATCACCACCAATACTAACCCCACCAATACCAACACCTATACCAGCACCACCAATACCAAAACACAATGCCACCACCAATACCACCACCACCGATACCACCACTACCACCAATACCACCATAAATACCACCACCACAAATTCCACTACCAATATTACCACCACCAATACCACCACCATTACCACCACCTCCAATACCACCACCACCAATGGCAACACCATTACCACCACCACCAATCCAATACCATTACCACCAATATCACTGCCAATACCACCACCGCCAACACCACTAACACCACCACCACCAATACTACCACCAATAACACCACCAGTGCCAATACCACCACCACCAATAATACCATCACTACCAATATCACCATCACCACCAATACTACCACCATCAATACCACCAGCACCAATTTCACAATCACCAATATAACTACCACCAATACCACCACCACCATCACCAATACAACCAGCCAAACCAGTACCACCAATACTACCAGCACCACCAATACCAACACCACCCTAAATACCACCACCACCACCACCAGCAAAGCCAATACCATCACCAATACCACCACCACCACCAATACCAAAACCAAAAATACCATTACTAATACCACCACCACTACCACCCCCTGTACACCAACCACCACCCCCATTACCAACACCACCAGTACCAATACCAATACCACCACCAATACCGATACCACCATCTATACCACCAATTCCATCACCATCAAAATCACCACCTTCTCCAATACCTCCACCGCCAAAACCACCACAAATACCACTACCACCAATACCACCACCACCATCAATACCACCACCAATACCACCAACACCAACAATAGTACCACCAACAATACCACCACCACCAATATCAATACCACCAATATCAGCACCAATATCACCACCACCAGTAGCACCACCAATAACACCAGCACCAATACCACAGCCAATACCAATACCATCACCAATACCACCACCATCTATACCGCCACAAACAATACCACCAACACCACCACCAATACCACCTCCTCCAATACCATCACCACCACGAATACCACCACGAATACCACCACCAATACCACCATCAATACCACCACCAATCTAATAGCACCTCCACCACCAATACCCCAATCAATACCAATACCACCACCAATACATCCACAAATACCACTACCACTAATACTACCATCGCCAATACTACCACCAATACCACCACCAATACTAATACTTCCACCACCAAAACCACCACCACAAATACCACCACCAATACCACCACCTCCACCGCCACCAATACCACCACCATCAATACCACCAGCACCAATATCACCATCACCAAGATCACTACCACCAACACCACCACCACCATCACCAATACAACCAGCTATACCAGTACCAACAATACTACCAACGCCACCAATACCAACACCACCCTAAATACCACCATGACCAGCAAAGCCAATACCATCACCAATACCACCACCACCACCAATACCACCACCAATACCAAAACCAACAATACCATGACTAATACCACCACAACTACCACCCCCAGTACACCAACCACCACCCCCATTACCAACACCACCAGTACCAATACCAATACCACCACCAATACCGATACCACCACCTATACCACCAATTCCATCACCATCAAAATCACCTCCTTCTCCAATACCTCCACTGCCAAAACCACCACAAATACCACTACCACCAATACCACCACCACCATCATTACCACCACCAATACCACCAATACCAACAATAGTACTACCAACAATACCACCACCACCAATACCAATACCATCAACAATATCACCACAACCAATAGCACCACCACCAATAAAACCAGCACCAATACCACAGCCAATACCAATACCATCACCAATACCACCACCATATATATCACCACAAACAATACCACCAACACCACCACCAATAAAACCATCTCCAATACCACTACCACCAATGCCACCACCAATACCACCACCACCACGAATACCACCACCAATACCACCACCAATACCACCATCAATACCAACACCAATCTAACACCACCTCCACCACGAATACCCCAACCACTACCAAACCGATATCACCACCACCAATACCTCCACCAATACCTCCACCACCAATACCACCACCACCAATGCCACCACAAATACCACCACCACTAGTACTACCACCACCAATACTACCACCAACACCATCACCACCAATAGCACCACCAATACTAATACTACCACCGCCAAAACCCCCACCACAAATACCACCACCAATACCACCACCTCCACCACCACCTATACCACCACCACCAATATCACCAGCACCAATGTCATTACCACCAATATCACCAACCACAATACCACCAATATCACCATCGATACCAGCACTACCAATATCACCACCACCAATACCTCCACCAATACCACCACCACCAATACCTCCACCACTACCAATACCACCACCAATCCCACCAGCACCAATTCCAATACCACAGCCAATACGATTTCCACCACTAATACCACCACCATCCATACCACCACCACCAATACCACCAAAACCAACACCAATAACACCACAAATAACACCACCAGCAATGCCCGCCACCAATACCACCACTAAAACCACCATCACCAATACCACCACACTAATACCACCACCAATCCAATACCAACACCACCACCAATACCAATACCACCACCAATGCCACCACCACCAATACCACTACAAATACCACCAGCACCAATTCCAATACCAAAGCCAATACCAATACCACCACTAATACCACCACCACCAACAATATCACCACCACCACCACCAATAACACCACCACCAATACCACCACCAATACCATCAGTAATACCATCATCACCAATACCACCATACTGATATCACCAGCAATCCAATATCACCACCACCAATACCACCACCACCATCACCACCAATACCACCACCACCAATACTACCAATACCCCAATACCACCACCACCAATATCACCACCACCAATACCACCTCCTATACCAGCACCACCAATATCACCACCACCACCACAAATCCCGCCATCACTACCACCAATACCACCACAACCACCAATACCAATACCACCACCAACAATACTACCACCAATAGTACCAATACCAACACGTATACCAGCACCACCAAATCCAAAACACAATGAAACCACCAATAACCACCACCACCAATACCACCACTACCACCAATACCATCATAAATACCACCACCACCAATATCACCACCACCACCAATACCATTACCTCCAATACCACCACTAACAATGCCAACACCAATACCACCACCACCAATCGAATACCATTGCCACCAATGCCACTGCCAATATCAATACCACCACCACCAATACCAATAACACCACCGCCAATGCCACGACCAATACCAGCTACACCACTAACATCACCACCACCAATACCATCACCACTGCCAATACCACCATCCAATGCCAATACCACCACCACCAATACCACCATCACCACCAATATCACCACCACCAATATCACTGCCACCAAAACCACCACCACCACCATCACCAATACCACCACCAATACCAGTAACAGCCATACCACCAGCACCACCACCACCAATACCACCACCAAGAGTACCAATACCAATACAACCACCAATACCAATACAACTACAAATACCACCAATACCACAACCACCAACACCACCAATACCACCAATACTACTATACTAATATCACCAATACCATCAATACCAATACCAACAACACTAATACAAGTAACACCAATACTACCACTACCAATACCAACACCACCAATATCACCAATACCACTACCACCAATACCACTATCACCAATACCACCACTACCATCAATAACACCACAACCAATACCACAACCAATTTCACCACCACCACCAATACCAATAACACCACCAATACCACCACCAATCCCATCATCACAACCAATAATACTACCATTTACACAACTACTAATACCACCACCACCACCACCACCAATCCCAACACCAATACCCACCAATATCACTACCAATTCCACCACCACCAATTTCACAACCACCAATGCCATCACCACCAATACTACCACCAATACCACCACCTATACTAGCACCACCAATACCAAAACACAATGCCACCACCAATACCACCACCACCAATAAAACCACCACCACCAATACCACCATAAATACCACCACCATCAATTCCACTACCAATATCACCACCACCAATAACACCACCAACAATGCCAATACCAATACCACCAACACCAATCCAATACCAATTCCACCAATACTACCGCCAAAACCACCACCACCAATACCAATAACACCACCACTAATGGCCCAACATCAATTCCACCAACACCACTTACACCACTACCACCAATACCACCACCACCAATACCACCATCAGTGCCAATATCATCACCACCACCAATAACACCAGCACCAATACCACAGCCAATGCCAATACCATCTCCAATACCACCACCATCTATACCACCACAAACAATACCACCAACACCACCAACAATACCACCACCTCCAATACCGCCACCACCAAATGCCACCACCAATACCACCACCACCACAAATACCACCACCAATACCACATCAATACCACCACCAATCCAATACCATCACCACCACCAATACCCCAATGAATACCAATGACACCACCAATACCAACACCACCACCAATGCCACCACAAATACCACCACCACTAATACTACCATCACCAATACCACCACCACCAATACCACCACCACCAATACCACCACTAATACCACCACCTCCACCACCACCAATACCACCACCACCATTATCACCACCACCAATATCACTACCACCAATACCACCACCAACAAAACCACCAATACAACCAGCTATACCAGCATTACCAATATCACCACCACCAATACTTCCACCAATACCACCACCACCAATGCCACCATCACTACAATACCATCACCAATACCACCAGCACCAATTCCAATAACACAGCCAATACCAATACTACCACTAATACCACCACCATCCATACCACCACCAACAATACCACCACCACCACCACCAATAACACCACCAATACCACCATTAATATCATCATCACCAATACCACCATACTAATACCACCACCAATACAATACCACCACCACCAATGCGACCACCAATGCCACCACCACCAGTAATACTACAGCCACCAATACTACCACCAATACCACCACCACCAGTTCTAATACTACCACCACCAATACCAGTACCACCAATACTACCACCAATACCACCATAACCACCAACACCACCACCTCCACCACCACCAATGCTAACAATACCACCACCACCAATATCACTACCATCAATACCACCTCCTATACCAGCACTACCAATATCACCACCACCACCAATCCTGCCACCACTACCACCAATACCACCACAACCACAAATACCAATATCACTACCAACAATACCACCACCAATTATACCAATACCAATACCACCACCACCACCTATATCAGCACCACTAAATCTAAAACACAATGCCACCACCGATACCACCACCACCAATATCACCACCATTACCACCACCTCCAATACCACCACTAAAAATGCCAATACCACCACCACCAATCCAATACCATTACCACCAATACCACCCCCAATATCAAAACCATCACCAATACCAATAACACCACCACCAATGCCACCACCAATACCACCAATGCCACCACCACCAATACCAACACCACCGCCAATACCACCACCAGTGCCAATACCACCACCACCAATATGTTATGTTATTAATTTTTATAACGCGCACAGCTGCCCCAGCGAAGGGGCGTCCTGGCGCTTGAACAGGTACTAAAACATAACAGAAAGAAAGAGGATGACTAACCAAGTGCCGAAAATAGGAAAGTTTTAATGGCACGTCTAAAAACGGTAAGATTATTCAGAGCACGGATGTGCACCGGGAGAGCATTCCACAGACCAGCGGCAAGCACTCGATAGGAGCGGCCACCCATCCTGCTAAGTTTAAAACGGGGGCAGACCGCAAGATGAAGAGCCTCCGATCTCAAAGACCTCAACGGGAAATAGGGGATGAGCAAATTCGCAAGTGCCGGCGGTGAAGAAAGCTTCATGATTTTGAAGGCCAAGCATAACGACTTGAACTTAATTCTTTGCCTAACCGGCAGCCAATGAAGGGCAGAAATCGTGCTGGACACAGAACAATGTTTAGGAAGGCCAACAATGGCCCGAGCCGCAGCATTCTGTACCCTTTGAAGCCTGGATGCCTCAGCCTGGTTTATCCCCAACAGCAGCGCGTTGCCGTAGTCCAGCCGAGATAGAACTGTGGCTTGAACCACGAGCTGCCGGGTGGAAGAATCAAAATACTTGAGGACCGGTCTTAAGCCTCGCAAAATACCGTAGCAGGTGGCTGCGACCTTCTTCGTATGACTCATAAAAGTAAGAGCCGAATACATCCAAATTCTCAAATTCTTTACCTCGGAAACTGGAACGGGAGTGATGCCCAATTCAGGCGGCCACCACTGATCTCCCCAGAGCTCTGCATGTTTCCCCAACACCATAACTTAAGTTTTTTTGGCGTTCAGTTTTAAGCAATTGGTTCTCAACCAATTTGCTACGGCCACTAGTCCTGCTCGGAATCTAGGGGCATCCACCTCAGGGTCTCCGCTCAGTGTCACCGCCAGCTGCGTATCGTCAGCATATGAGGTCATTGTCAAACCCCATTGTTTGACGATCGCAGCTAGCGGCTTCACGTAGAGGTTGAACAAAGTTGGGCTCAACGAGGAGCCCTGAGGAACCCCCAGATCCAAAGGATGGAAAGTGGACTGGCCAGGTGGTATAGCCACTTTAAAGGACCGACCGGAGAGGAAAGAGCAGAACCACCAATACCACCACCTATACCAGTACCAATACCAGTACCAATACCAATACCAATACCACCAATACCACAACCACCAACACCACCAATACCACCAATACGACTATCATCAATACCATCAATACCAATACCAACATCACCACCAATAACCCAACCAATACCAATTCCACCACCACCAATATCACCACCACCAATATCACTACCACCAATACCACCACCACCGCCATCACCAATACCACCACCTATACCAGTACCAATACCAATACCACTACCAATACCACCAATACCACAACCACCAACACCACCAATACCACCAATACGACTATCATCAATACCAATAACAACACCACCAATACCAATACCACCACCACCAATACCAATACCACCACCACCAATACCACCACCACCAATACCAATACCACCACCACCAATACCAATACCACCACCACCAATATCACCACCGATATCACCAATACCACCACTACCATAAATAACTCCACCTCCACCACGACCAATACCACAACCAATATCACCGCCACCAATACCACCACCACCAATACCACCACCACCAATACCACCACCAATACCAGTAACACCACCAATACCATCATCACAACCAATACTACCACCTATTCTAACACCACCACCACCACTAATACCACAGCCACCACTTCCACCACCCCACCAATCACACCACCAGTACCACCAATATCACCACCAATACCACCACCACCAATTTCACCACCACCAATGCCTTCACCACCAATACTTTCACCAACAATACCACCACCTATACTAGCACCACCAATACCAAAACACAATGCCACCACCAATACCATCACTACCACCACTACCACCAATACCACCATAAAAACCACCACCACCAATTCCACTACCAATATCACCACCACCAATACCACCCCCATTACCACCACCTTCAATACCACCAACAATACCACCAAAATACCACCGCTAATACCAAAACCACCACCACCAATACCAATAACACCACCACCAATGCCCCACCATCAATACCACCAACACCACCACCACCAGTACCACCACCTCCAATGCCAACGCCAGTGCCAATATCACCACCACCAATACAACCATCACTACCACCACTACCATCACCACCATTACCCCCTCCGCCAATACCACCACCAGTGCCAATACCACCACCACCAATACCACCATCACCCCCAATACCACCATCACCAATGCCACCACCTATACCAGTACAATGAATACCACCACCAATAGTACTAATACCAATACAACCACCAATACCTATACTACTACCAATACCACAACCACCAACATCACCAATGCCACCAATACTACTATCACTAATACCATCAATATCAATTCCAACACCACCAATACCAGTACCACAAGCACCAATACCACCTCTACCAACACCATTACCACCACCACCAATACCACCAATACCCACAATACCACTAGCACCATTACCACTATCACCAATACCACCACCAATACCACCACCACCACCAATACCACCACCACCACCAATAACATCACCTCCACCACGACCAATACCACAACCAATATCACCACCACAACCACCAATACCACCAACACCACAATTACCAATACCAATAACACCAGCAATACCACAACCAATACCACCACCACCACTACCACCAATGCCATCACCACCAATACTGCCACCACCAATACCACCACCTATACCAACACCACCAATACCAAAACACAATGCCCCCACCAATACCACCAATACCATCACTGCCACCAATACCACCATAAATACCACCACCACCAATACCAATAACACCACCACCAATGCCACCATCAATACCACCAGCACCACTAACACCACCACTGCCAATACCACCACCGTCAATACCACCACCAGTGCCAATACCACCACCACCAATACCACCTTCACCACCAACTTCACCATCACCACCAATACCACCACCACCAATACCATCACCAATTCCACCACCATCAATATCACCATCACCAATATCACTACCTCCAATACCACCACCACCATCACCAATACCACCAGCTATAGCAGTACCACCAATACTACCAACACCACCAATACCAACACCACCCCAATACCCCCACCACTAGCAAAGCCAATACCATCACCAATACCACCACCACCAATACCAAAATCACCAATACCACTACCAATACCACCTCCACTACCACCCCCAATACCACCACCACCACCACCAGTACCAACACCACCCGTACCAATAACAATACCACCACCAATACAGATACCACCACCAATACCACCAATTTCATCACTACCAAAATCACCACCCCCTCAAATACCTCCACCACCAAAACCACCACCAATATCACTACTATCACACCACCACCACCATCAATACCACCACCAATACCACCACCAACAACAATTTCACCACCAACAATAGCACCACCAATAGCACCAATACCATCACCAATATCACCACCACCAATAGCACCAACAATAACACCTCCACCAATAACACCAGCACAAATACCACAGCCAATACCAATACCATCACAAATACCACCACCATCTATACTACCACAAACAATACCACCAACACCCCCACCAATACCACCACCTCCAATACCACCACCACCAATACCACCACCAATACCACCGCCAATACCACAATCAATCTAATACCACCAATAACCCAACCAATACCACCACCAATACCACCACCTCCAATACCAATACCACCACCACCAATGCCACCACAAATACCACGACCACTAATACTACCACCACCAATGGTAGTAGGGGATAAGATGGCAGCTGACTGAAGAGCTCAGTTGTGAGCTCCTTGCCTGAGGAATTGTATTGCTGACAATGCTCACCGGGACAGACTACAAACGGAGCATCGGCCATATGATCGTGAATATATCGCTATCCTTGACAAACATAATGGTTTGACAACAAAATTCCACAAACATTCCTAGCCAACCTAAGCTCGCTTCCCCGTTTTCTTCACTCCTTGTGGTCAGGATAATCACGGCCAATACTGCGGAAGCATCCGCATTGGCATCTGCATCGGTGCCATCGTTGAGTGCCCTACGTTCTGCACATTCTGTGCTTTGTGCTCTGTGCGAGGCACCGGTGCGGGTGTTTGCGTCATGTCCGGCGCAGCTGTTTCCTTCAAGCTATGCCAAGCCCTGCCTGCCTGCCTTCCATCGAATGATCGAGCGATCAAGAGAGGCGGCAAGTAACAGGCAGCAGCAGCAGACCGCAGCAAACAGGGGAGCGGGGGTCAAGCAATTGGTGCTGTGTGCTCCGTAGTGGTGACTGTGGTGAAACGCTAGTGTCTTCAATCGGTAACTGTACTGGGACCAGTTTGAAGTGAACACGGCAGTAAATGCGGCATTAGCACCAGTGTGCCTGTACCCTGCACCCTGAACGAGATCTACCGATCGGATCCAGTGAGGCAAGCTGCGAAGGAGCCTCAAAGGAGCAGAAGGCAGGCAAGTGGCAGCAGCAGCTGTGGTTCGGCCTGACCCGGGGCAACAAAAGAGACCCCTGCGATCTATGCCCTGTGCTCTCCTCAACACTACGTGGCACAGAACAGGGACACATCGGCTCAGGCGAGCAGACGAGCTAGGTGAATGTATGTGACACTATGTGACTGTAAAACTGTAGACAAGAAAAAAAGTGAAGCCGAGCAAGAACAAAGACAAAAGCAAAAGACAAAAGGCAAAAAAAAAAGAGGTGAGGAGGCAAAGGGGCAGAGGCAAAGGCTAACAAGAGACTGATGAGAAGGCAAGGCGCGCTGTAAGACAGCAAGGCGAGGCAAGAGGCAAGAGACAAGAGGAAAGAGGTAAAAGGAAAAGAGGCAAAGGAGGCAAAAAGGCAAAGAGCAAAGGGGTAAGAGGCTAACAAGAGGCTAACAAGAGGCTGAGAGGAGGCTGACAAGAGGCTGCCAAAGAAGGCAAGGAAGACAAGAAAGATTGCCAGAAGGGCTTGTCAGAAGGGAAAAAGGGAAGAAGACACACGGAGTGGTGGACTGAGACCCTGGGACAAGGAATTGCCAGGCCAAAGCAGCTTTCCCCCCAAAAAAAATTGCAAACGGAATCCAGAGAGACGGAGCCCACCGCAGCGACTCCCCACTCACTCGGAGTGTGGGCAGAAGCAGTGAAAGCGCGCCGCACCAACAGGAGGGCAGGACGCAGACCATCCTTTCGAAGTAAGGAGGTGGCAGCAGAAATAGAAAGAAGCAGGAGTGGGAGTTGCGCATCACAAGCCATACACGACGGTGCAGAGAGGAAAACAACACAGCAACAATATCTATTTAACTCAGTTAGCCCAAAATCTTCTTTATTCAACCCATTTTTCCTTACTAGTGGAAAACCGAGAGGGGACCAGTCTGTCCCAGAAAGCCTAGGAACTGCCGTGTCAACACTACATAAGCTGGAAACAATTAAGGCCCCCCAGAGCCCGCAGCCTCCCAGCAGAAACAAGGAAGACACAGTTCATGAGAGAAAGGGGTGCAGCCTAAGAAGCAAAACTTCAGAGATAACTGCCAGTACTCCATCTAAAGGAAAAGGCCAGTCGCCAGCCAGTGTTCCTTCCAGAGGGGAAAAAAGGAATAACAAAAGACACGTCTCAGGGCAACCGCAAGCTCTCCAATCCAGAGCAAGCGTGAAATCTACGGGACGTAACGCTTTAAAAATTACCCCATCACTCAGGTCCTATTTTAAGGTCCAGGATAAAGATAAGAATTTTATTTCTGAGAAAGTTCGGGAGGGGGACACTCAGCATCTAGACTTACCCACCCCAGCTTGGGTCCAAAACCTCAAAATGGTGGATAACCAGAAACAGCGCAAACAGAGCGAAGGAATACTCAACTTAACTGTCAGCAATAAATATCAGGCCCTCTCTATCGTATCGAGTTTTAACGAACCTACATATGCTGTAAATAGCTCACGATGCCTTAGAACAGAAGTTGGCACGGAAACTGGAATACAAAAGATAGGTTTATTAAGACCCCATGGGGTGGTGATACATTCAAACAGCACCCTTCGGTAATGCAAGAAGTATCACCCCAAACAGAAGACACATGGGGCCATATGTATCAAGGCCAAATGGGTTCGCAAACATTTCGGCATTTGTGAACTCATTTTAGCAAAGTGGTATGTATGAAAGAATTTGGGTGCAAAATAAGGAATCGCAAAATTTGACATTCCTTATTTTGCGATTGCATTTAAGGAATCGCAAATTTTGTGATTCCTTAAATGCAATTTATTAAGCAAAAAAAAATTCCCAAATGCCCTTAAGGAATCGCAAATTACCACCAACTTCTAGTTCCTTGAAGAATGCACATTTCAGCATTTTTCAAAGTGCCATGTGACGCACATACATGCCCTTAGGGCATGTATGTGCACCACATGTGCACCCATGCTAATTTCAGGGGTGCAACAGGGTGTCCTTTGGATACCCCTGCACCCTTGAAATTATTCTCAATTTGCGATTAGCAAATTGCGAATCGCAAATTGAGAATGTATTCCCATTCCTTCCTATGGGCCTCCTGGCTCATAGAAATAAATGGGACAGTATTCCTTAGTTGCGAATTCGCAATTTGCGAATTCGCAATTAAGGAATATCAAGAAATCGCTAAAAATGTGTGTTTTTCTTGATACATACCATTTTGCGATTCTGAAATAGCGATTTCTTAAAAATCCCTATTACAGAATCGCAATGTTAGCTACCGCATACAAATTCAAAAAGCCACAGTAAGTGTCAGTAGACTACCTTAACAATCAAAAGCTTACCGATCATCCCAACCGTCCAGATTCCAACTGCCAAGTTCCCAAATCGACCAAACGGTCACTGCATGGCAAACCAATGATCAGGATCTCAGTCGAGGACCGGCGCCGCCTGGAAGGCCAGATCGGAAAGAAAGGGAAAACGCCGTAGATGCCAAGACTTGGGTCTCTTCTGGCAGCGATCGTGTCCAGGGCGAGTTTCCAGTCCTTCGTCTCGACCAGTCCTTTGGGCATCCGAGTCACCGATGAGTCCATGTTCAGGCACCAATTTGTCGTATCGAGTTTTAACGAACCTAAATATGCTGTAAATAACTCACTATACCTTAGAATAGAAGTTGGCACGGAAACTGGAATACAAAAGATAGGTTTATCAAGACCCCATGGGGTGGTGATACATTCAAACAGCACCCCAAACAGAAGGCACATGGTCCTTTTATACCCATACAAGGGTTTGAAAAGTGGGCAGCACACACATAAGACGATTTCATGTACATATAAAGAAATTTTTGGAACACATCCAACATGTGGGAGGAGTTCAACAACTTGACCAGTCGGGGAAACATCTTTCAACAGTGAACGATTAGTAAGAGATGTGGGTTGATTGCACGTGTGCGAACCTTAACCATAAGCTAAATATAGTAAGTTACTATGGGTTAACCCAGTATCCCTCAGAACCTGGGCGGTATATATAATATAAACAATAGTTCTGTCGGGTAAAAGATTTCTTCAAGTTTTAGTATATTAATTCATACACTTCTTAAACTGCAGTATTAACTTGCTTTCAATATACCAAACACAAAAAGCAAATCCAAAACAACCAATAGGGTATGAGTAGATTATTTTATTAATTCAATTTCATTCATAGTTACCCTGTATTCAATAAATACATTTGAAAGTTCTACAAAAACAGCGCATCAGAATAAGGTGATAGTGATATATTGTAAGCATGGGCGAATTTTGCGAATTCGCGATTCGCGAATTTGCGGATTTGGAATTCGCGATACGCAAAATTCGTGAATTTTTGCAAATTTGCTGATTTTTATATTTTTGCGTGTTCGCGGGGCGTTTTGGCATGTTCGCGGGGAGCTTTGCGTGTTTGTGGGTTTTTTTTGGGGCGAGACCGTGATGCGCCCTCTGGTTCATCACTGCCACCCTCTCGTTTTTTATGCCCTTCTGCCCTCTGTACCACTCATTTTTGTGCCTTTCTGCCCTCTGCCCCACTCGTGTTTGTGCCCTTTTGCCCTCTGCCCCACTCGTTTTTGTGCTCTTCTGCCCTCTGCCCAACTCGTTTTTGTGGTCTTCTGCCCTCTGCCTCACTCGTTTCTGCCCTCTGTCCCACTCGTTTTTGTGCTCTTCGGCCCTCTGCCCAACTTGTTTTTGTGGTCTTCTGCCCTCTGCCCCACTCGTTTCTGCCCTCTGTCCCACTCGTTTTTGTGCTCTTCTGCCCTCTGCCCAACTCGTTTTTGTGGTCTTCTGCCCTCTGGCCCACTCGTGTTTGTGCCCTCTGTCCCACTCGTTTTTGTGCTCTTCTGCCCTCTGCCCAACTCGTTTTTGTGGTCTTCTGCTTCTGCCCCACTCGTTTCTGCCCTCTGTCCCACTCGTTTTTTTGTGCTCTTCTGCCCTCTGCCCAACTTGTTTTTGTGGTCTTCTGCCCTCTGCCCCACTCGTTTTTGTGCTCTTCTGCCCTCTGCCCCACTCGTTTCTGCCCTCTGTCCCACTCGTTTTTGTGCTCTTCTGCACCCTGCCCCACTCGTTTCTGCCCTCTGTCCCACTCGTTTTTGTGCTCTTCCGCCCTCTACCAAACTCGTTTTTGTGATCTTCTGCCCTCTGCCCAACTCGTTTTTGTGGTCTTCTGCCCTCTGCCTCACTCATTTCTGCCCTCTGTCCCACTCGTTTTTGTGCTCTTCTGCCCTCTGCCCAACTCGTTTTTGTGGTCTTCTGCCCTCTGCCCCACTCGTTTCTGCCCTCTGTCCCACTCGTTTTTGTGCTCTTCTGCCCTCTGCCCAACTCGTTTTTGTGGTCTTCTGCCCTCTGCCCCACTCGTTTCTGCCCTCTGTCCCACTCGTTTTTGTGCTCTTCTGCGCTCTGCCCAACTTGTTTTTGTGATCTTCTGCCCTCTGCCCCACTCGTTTCTGCCCTCTGTCCCACTCGTTTTTGTCCTCTTCTGCCCTCTGCCCAACTCGTTTTTGTGGTCTTCTGCCCTCTGCCCCACTCGTGTTTGTGCCCTCTGTCCCACTCGTTTTTGTGCTCTTCTGCCCTCTGCCCAACTCGTTTTTGTGGTCTTCTGGTTCTGCCCCACTCGTTTCTGCCCTCTGTCCCACTCGTTTTTTTGTGCTCTTCTGCCCTCTGCCCAACTCGTTTTTGTGGTCTTCTGCCCTCTGCCCCACTCGTTTTTGTGCTCTTCTGCCCTCTGCCCCACTCGTTTCTGCCCTCTGTCCCACTCGTTTTTGTGCTCTTCTGCACCCTGCCCCACTCGTTTCTGCCCTCTGTCCCACTCGTTTTTGTGCTCTTCCGCCCTCTACCAAACTCGTTTTTGTGATCTTCTGCCCTCTGCCCTACTCGTTTCTGCCCTCTGTCCCACTCGTTTTTGTGCTCTTCTGCCCTCTGCTCAACTCGTTTTTGTGGTCTTCTGCCTTCTGCCCCACTTGTGTTTGTGCCCTCTGTCCCACTCGTTTTTGTGCTCTTCTGCCCAACTCGTTTTTGTGATCTTCTGCCCTCTGTCCCACTCGTTTTTGTGCTCTTCTGCCCTCTGCCCAACTCATTTTTGTGGTCTTCTGCCCTCTGCCCCACTTGTGTTTTTGCCCTCTGTCCCACTCGTTTTTGTGCTCTTCTGCCCTCTGCCCAACTCGTTTTTGTGATCTTCTGCCCTCTGCCCACTCGTTTCTGCCCTCTGTCCCACTCGTTTTTGTGCTCTTCTGCCCTCTGCCCAACTTGTTTTTGTGGTCTTCTGCCATCTGCCCCACTCGTGTTTGTTTCCTCTGTCCCACTCGTTTTTGTGCTCTTCTGCCCTCTGCCCAACTCGTTTTTGTGGTCTTCTGCCCTCTGCCCCACTCGTTTCTGCCCTCTGCCCCACTTGTTTTTTTGTGGTCTTCTGCCCTCTGCCCAACTCGTTTTTGTGGTCTTCTGCCCTCTGCCCCACTAGTTTCTGTGCCCTTCTGCCCTCTGCCCCACTCGTTTTTTGTCCCCTTCTGCCCTCTGTCCCACTTTGTGCCCTTCTGCCCTCAGCCCCACTTACAATGGCGCCGGCAAGCTGCCAGCGCCATTCTAAAATTGCTACAAAGTCAGCTTCAACAGGAATTACTAATAGATAAAGTAAAGCAGGTGCTCGAGTTGAAGGTCAAATTAAGTTACACAATCATTAATCACCCCGAGTTTGGGGTGATTAATGATTGTGTAACTGAATTTGAGGACTGGGGCTGGGGGGATTGTGGTTGAAAGGGGGATGATATAAAACTAATGCTGCAGCGTCCCGTTTCCTTCTCGCTGGCAGCGCAATGCATTAGTCATCTGGCTCTCGGCTTGTGAACAGACTGGTTTTATAACATCACGAAAGGTACATAAGACATGCGCATGAAGATTCAGAGCCTTTGAATTATGAACTAGGATTCCCACTGGAACCAGAGTACTCTGCCTTTCGAACCAGTGGAAGTCTGGGTGTGTGCCCAAATCTCGCCAATTTCTTTTCCCGCACGGCCCCCCCAGAGGCGACATCATCCCCCTTTCAACCCCAATCCCCCCAGTCCTGATGAAGACCCGCTCTGACCCACGAATCAGGTGTCACTAGGGTCGAAACGTCGACAAAGAAGCCCTTGGACAACACAGAGTATTCCATAGCAATTGCCAACATTAGTGGCATAAAGGAATATCTCCAATTGAATACTGTTTTGGCCAACATTTTAACCCTCTTCCTTCAATTGTACATAAGTCACTATCTCTATCCTATCACTGCACGCTAAATCGCTGCACCAATATATCACTATCACCTTATTCTGATGCGCCGTTTTTGTAGAACTTTCAAATGTATGTATTGAATACAGGGTAACTATGAATGAAATTAAATTCATAAAATAATCTACTCATACCCTATTGGTTGTTTTGGATTTGCATTTTGTGTTTGGTATATTGAAAGCAAGTTAATACTGCAGTTTAAGAAGTCTATGAATTAATATACTAAAACTTGAAGAAATCTTTTACCCGACAGAACTATTGTTTATATTACATAAGCTAAATATAGCCTGTTGCTGGGCAGACCATGCGGTCGACTAGCAAAGAGGTAGGACAAAGAGCATGGTGAGCACGAGGCAGTGTAGATATTCAAAATGGAGGCCGTGAATATAAAATGGCCTCTGAAAACCGGTCAACATAACAATGAAAACTCGCGTAGCTTCAGCAAATGCTAACCTAATAGCTGCCAATTTACAACAGACGATCCTTTTAGCATTTAGTTGAAGCTACCTCGGTACCTCGAATAGTCCTGATATACATCATTAATATCAATGAGCATTATTTTAGCTATTTTTTGGTTCATCATTTGTTGGGCTTTTAACTCAGTAGTACTTCTCTTGGACTGAATACAGGCAGTGATACAAACAGAACATAGTGTGGGACCACATTGTAAGCATAAACAAAGAGTAAAGAATATAGCAATTATTGCACATAGGATTGTCAATAGTTTCCAACCCCACGTGGTGAGTAGTGTCCAGATCCAACCCGAAAATGTCCATGTACCATTCCCAGGATGGATTTCAGCAGCGATCTTATGTAATTTAGAGATTGCACCATATATTGAAGGCGAATTATTGGGTACAAACAGCAACAACTATTCCGATAATGTGACATGCACCTCCTCGATCAGCTAATAAAACATCTAGAACCATTCGATTCTGGAGCGCTACAATTAACGTAATTTGAAGGCTCTTCTGTAATATTTCCTAATGCCATAGCAGTTTGATTAGCAACAGCTTCTACAATACGTGTTAATTGTCTCACCTTCCATCTATTCAAATCAGCACCCGCAAAAGAAAAAATGCCCAAATCAATATCAACATACTGTTGTAGTAATGTGTCTGTCTGGTCTACATTATCTGCGTTTATAGTTCTCTTAACTCTATTTACAACTAATACATGGAATAATACAAAGTTCTTATGATACATTTCGGGTGCTATAAACACAGGGGGCAGTATAAACGATACACAACATATCCCCGACCATCCCATTGGAAGTTGGTGATAGCCTTTATTCCCACAAATAAAGAATGTATTATGCGAAGTCACAAATGTAATATTATTCTGTCCGTCAAATGCTAGAACAGTAGTGCATTCACTTTCCCCAACTGGAATTGTTCCTTCATTTTTAATACATAAGTCTGCTTTAGCTTTAATAACAGAAATCACAAATAAATCAGACATATTTGTTTTTCTTGTATTAGTAAAGATGTGCGGTGAGGATACATTGTCCAGTCGATATTCTTCCCACTCCAATTTAGTCCCTTCCGCTTGTGGGTATCCATCCTCATCATGATGACAAACTTTGTTGAGGCGAAAGAGAAGCCCACCTTTTGAGGGCCATCTTAAAGTGAACAAAAGTGCATACCAAGCATAGCAAGAACCATTATGAGAAAAAGGGAGAGGAATATGAGGCGTTCCTCCTTTCTTCTGGTGACCTGGTAACATTCCGCATACCCAACAGTTTGTAGTGTTCGTGGTATTGTGCGTATAATGTAGCATCTGAATGAAAGTGTTATTTAAATGAGTCTGTCCATGCTTTTGCTCATGGTATGGAAGAGTAAAATGAAAATGCTCAAGTGGAACAGGAGTAGTGGCAAACAAATATTCCCGTGCTGGGGCCACTCTTTCTGCAAACCAAGCTGTTGTTGAAATAACCATCATAGTAACAGCAAACCCTAAAACACAAATTATCTTATTGTTTTTCATTTTGATAGCAGCATGAACAAACTTTTCCTGCAAGAACTTAGCAAATGAGCGCTGAGCCCAAGGCGCAGCCGTTGATTTCTTCACCGAAGGTCAAAACGGGTGTCACTACACTAAACGAGGCTTATTCCCCCCTTGCCATTCCAGCATTCCGTTTCACTAACCCCGGGCGGAAGCTCAACCAGTCTTCTTTGCAACAGTTTATTTTCTTGCTCTCAGATGGTATCTCGATGCTCCAGGTGTAGTGTGGTCCGGGAAAACTTCCTCCGATTCGTTGGGCGTGATGGCTGGACTCCTCTCCGTGTCCAAGATGTCTCGGTAGTCGGTCAACACAGCAGGTTTCACCAAGGCGGGGGAAACACGGCCGCAGTGTGTGGTATGTATCCACCTTTTCCAGTTGGTCCCTCGCACTGCTGTTACAACGCATTTTTTACAACGCAATACTGTTACAACACATCTTTTACAACGCAGATACTATTACAACGCATACATTTACAACTCATACTGTTACAACGCAGATACTGTTACAACGCATGTACTTTTACAACGCATAATGTATGATATGTGTATAGTTAATGAAGCCTATTATTGTCTATTTGTTTGAGTAATATATATTTATATTTATTATTATTTTATTTTTTATTAGTAAGTACTATAGTTATGTGAAATATAAAATCTTATTATTAATAATTAATGTGAGTATTAATTTGGTTTTTATTGAAGTAATTTAAATTTGTTAAAATTAATTTTAAAATATATTGTTTTTATAAGTATTTTGAGTATTAATTTGTGTATTTTTATAAGTATTCTGAGTATTAATTTGGGTATTAAAGAATTAATTAAAATATGTAAAAAATAATTAATTATTTTATTGTATTTATAATTATAATTTATTGTTATTAGTAATTAATATGGTAAATGTTAATTGAGTATAAATATAGTTATGTGAAATATAAAATATTATTAATAATAATTAATGTGAGTATTAATTTGGGTATTATTGAACTAATTTAAATATGTAAAAATTAATTTTAAAATATATTGTTTTTATAAGTATTTTGAGTATTAATTTGTGTATTAAATAATTATTTAAAATATGTAAAAAATAATTAATTATGTTATTGTATTTATAATTATAATTTATTGTTATTAATAATTAATATGGTAAATGTTAATTGAGTATAAATATAGTTATGTGAAATATAAAATATTATTAATAATAATTAATGTGAGTATTAATTTGGGTATTAAAGAATTAATTAAAATATGTAAAAAATAATTAATACTTGTATTGTATTTATACTTATTTTGAGTATTAATTTGGGTATTATAATATTAATTTAAATATGTAAAAATTAGTCAATAATATATTTGTTTTCATTTATAAGATTTTTATTTTATTAAGTTAATAATAATTAATTTGAGTATTATTTTGAGTATTATAGAACTAATTTAAATATGTAAAAATTAATTAATAAATATATTGTATTTATAATTATTAAATTTATTGTATGTATAATTAATTTGAGTTTTAATTTTGGTATTATACAATTTAATTGTAATAAATCCATTTATTTAAAAAAGATAATAGATTATATTTAAAAAAATTAAATTGGGAATTAAAGAAACAGTTTAATATTTTATAAGTTTATAAATAGAAATTTATTTAAAAGAATATATTTGTGAAAAACTTATTATAATATTATGGTTCCCACGGTTTAACATTGTTTTCAATGAATACATTTGTCCTTCATTTATTTTCATGATACCTTGATATATGTATAGCGGTCCGGAATTAAAGCAAAGTAAAGTAAAGGAAAGAAACAGAAAATAACAGAAAAGAAAGAAGAAAACAGGTAAGAAAAGAAAGTACAATTTTTACATGAAAATAGTTATGAAAATATACAATGCATTAATTAAATAAAAACGAACAAACAGTGTTTTAGTAAGTAAAAATTTTATTTTCTTATTCAAGAAATATATTAAAATAAACTTCTATTTTTTTTAAATTTAATGTATATTTTTGAACATTTTTAATATTCATGTAAAAATATATAAAAAATAACTTTATTGCAAATAATGTATTAAATATAAATCTACAGTAGTCCTTTGTTTATTGTTGCAGCATATCCTGACGTCATTACGTTTACGCGAGCGTCATCGGCCATTTTGTGGAGTACCGGAGCAGGAAGCAGCAGGAAGCAGCAGGACGCTGATCTACGTTCAGGTAGGAAACCACTTAAATATTAAATAATATTGTAAATCAAATAAAGATTATCATTTATTTTAAGGATAAGTTAAGTAGAGGTTGCTCGAATTGAAAAAAATGTTATTAAAACAACATGTCGCTACTCGTATTTTTAGCATATGCCTATGTTGGGTCGGAGGGCGTGGGGAAGATCGGTAATTAGATTAATGAAATAATCAGTTCTATTAAATGATGTAAAAGTGTTTTATATTGTAATTAATATACAATAAATATAATTATGTATGCAATGTATTTAAATGCATTTTCGAGTGAAATTAAAGTTTAGAAAAATGGAGTTTGAGAAAGTTAGTTTCACGTAATTGTTGATGAAATATTATTCAAATGTAAACAGTGATATTTCCAATGTTTTATTCGTTCTTTTTAAAAAAATAATGTTTTTGTTGGACATTCAAAATATTGGAATATTTGCAAAAAAGTGATATTATGATTGGTTATATTGTTTGCCATTAACTTTTATTTAAAAATTTTTGATTATAATTCTGCTTTGTCTTTCAATTGTTAAATTTAAAGTAAAAGATTCATGAATTATTTCTTTTTTGCTTTATTATATTTAAAGGCAGAATTAATGTTCACCGTTATTATAAAAATAAGGTGAAGTGTATATTTATGGTTTTTGTTGGAGTTACTATATTTGGATTGAGAAAATCAGGTTACATTGGATTTTAACATTGACAAGGCCAGATTGTGTTTCGCTTTTTGAAGAAAAGAAAGGAGATTAATATATGTATGATTTATTTTCGTGTCTATAATAACATTTAGCACATATTTGTAATTTCATGGAAATATCAATATTTTGCTTAAATACATAGTTTTATCAACAATTTTATGGTGTAGTTTTGAAAGAACAGTTTTGAAAGTTAGTAAAAATGCATTTATTACATTTGCAAAGTAATTTCTAATTAATTAGTAATAATGTCAAAAAATTAGGGTAGCAAATATTTAATTTGCAATTTTTCAAAATTTTTTAATTAAAAAATTAAAAAAAATGTAGATTCATGTAAGGGGTTTATTAACAAATTGTTGGTAAAAAATTACTTAAGTAAGAAAAAAGGTGACCCAACATCAAATTTAGAAAATTTTTTAAGTAAAAAGGTTTATTGCCAATTTAAATTAGAGAGTAAATTTGGATAAAAGCAGGAAAGTAATGTGAATAACAGTTTAAAAAGAAAGGATGTTAGCAAGATTCTCAAGGTAATCTAGAGCCACACACAACGAAAATTGTTGTAAAAGTCCCAATAGTCGTTCAGACATTTCCTTAGTTCTTTGAGTAATCCGTGAGTTTAGACTACCTGTGAGAGTTTGTGATAGTCTCATTTCTTGAAAGCTTTGCTCCTTCTTCAAAGTTTCAAGAAATGAATAGAAATTAGGGTGGGGTTTTCCAATTAAATGATTGAAAGAGTTATGCCATCCCTCAATGGCATTATTTGTTTTAGCCTCTCCCTGTAGGCAACTCGAATAACAGTTCCACCACTCCACATGGAAACGTGGCTTCCTCCTGCGACCCGATCTGCCTAGGTGTCCAATCCATGTGTCTTCCATATAATTTAGAATTGGTGCCAATTTGTCTTCGTTTGTTAAATAATAATCAGATTCTGTAATGGCAGTGTAGTACTCGTCTACACTTTCGGGAGGGACAAAACAAAGAGCTGTTAATTTTTTTAATTCTACTTGAAGTTTGCTGTCTG
Organism: Lissotriton helveticus; assembly: GCF_964261635.1. NCBI lineage: Eukaryota > Metazoa > Chordata > Amphibia > Caudata > Salamandridae > Lissotriton > Lissotriton helveticus. Next base: position 533,813,520 of record NC_136065.1, read on the forward strand.
TTGAGTATTCTGTAACTAAGGGTGTTTTCTGTAATTTACGCCAGAATGCCTGGGAAAAGTGGAAAAAACACCCTTGAATTTGGGTATCCGTGTACATTTTGGTGATCACATTAATCATGCTCAATTCAAAATCCATTATTATTTTCCTAGGGCTTTGCTTAGTTATTGATTTTATCACAGATAAAAATTCTGTGTAAGTTGCAGAAGTCTTATCAGGCAGCAAACTATACACTAGGGGTATTACACTGTTGTTAATTTTTGCGTGGATAGTATAAATTTGGGTGAATGGATGGGGCGTGCTTTTAAACGTCCCATCCATCATCCAAATTTCACTAGTTTCAAGCTTTACAAGGTTACGTGGAGTACTAAATATTAAAATACGCTTTAGAGGGTTTTCGTTATCATGCAGTAGGAAAGGTTCATTAGCAAAAGAAATTGTAAGTTCGTGAGGAATATTGATATCAGAAAAACTATGTGGCGTATTTACTTGAGTATTACTTGCCTGCTTTTGATGTTGTATAATTCTACGCAAATTATGAATAGTTGGAATATTACTAGCAACATGAGTAGGGACATGTTGTGCAACCTGTCTCAAAATAGATCCTGTGGATTCATTGGAGGTGCTTGCAATAGCTTTCATTTCATTAACTGTTTCTCTAACATCAACTTCCATTGCAGAGGCAGAGTGGTTATGGTCAGTTGTTCTTACAATAATATCATTGACCGTAACCGCTCTGCCGCTGCAACGAGTTGTATGGTATTGCACGCATCTCCAATGAATCCGTGGATTACTTAACCTATCCTTACAATAAATGTAACCTGCATGATTAAGTAGTTGGTTTCCTTTCCTGGAAGAGATATATTTTGCTGTTGGATCTGTAGACATTTCCTGAAAAGAGAGAAAATAAATATTAAGTTTGTGAATATAAAAATTTTCCCCCTAGATTTGTATGTACTTTTCCTATTGCACCACTATATATAATATAATAGTAATTTACACCTGTAGACTATCATGCACTTTCCCTACTGCAGCACTTACCCAGAGTAGGAACAGTAATTTACAACTGTGGATTATCCAGCACTTTCCCTACTGTTGCACTTACCCGGAGTTGGAATAGTAATTTACACCTCTACACTATCCTGCAATTTCTCTACTGCAGCACTTACCCGGAGTAGGAATACTAATTTAAACCTCGACACTTAAATGCACTTTCATTACTGCAGCACTTACCCGGAGTAGGAATAGTAATTTACACATGTGGATTATCCAGCACTTTCTCCACTGCTGCACTTACTTGAAGTAGAAATAGTAATAATTTACACTTCAAGATTATTTAGCACTTTTCCTACTGCTGCACTTACATTGAGTTGGAATAGTAATTTACACCTGTGGATTATCCAGCACTTTCCCTAGTGCTGCACTTACCAGAAGTTGGAATAGTAATAATTTACACTTCTAGATTTTCCAGCACTTTCCCTACTGCTGCACTTACAGGGAGTTGGAATAGTAATTTACACTTTAAGATTATTCAGCACTTTCACTACTGCTGCACTTACATGGAGTTGGAATACTAATTTACACCTCTAGAGTATCCTGCACTTTTCTTACTGCAGCACTTACATGGAGTTGGAATATTATTTTACAGATTTCTTGACTATCTAGCACTTTCCCTACTGTTGCACTTACCCGGAGTTGGAATAGTAATTTACACCTCTACACTATCCAGCACTTTACCTACTGCAGCACTTACCCGGAGTAGGAATACTAATTTACACCTCGACACTTAACTGCACTTTCATTACTGCAGCACTTACCCGGAGTAGGAATAGTAATTGACACCTGTGGATTATCCAGCACTTTCCCTACTGCTGCACTTACTTGAAGTAGAAATAATAATAATTTACACTTCAAGATAATTTAGCACTTTTCCTACTGCTGCACTTACTTCGAGTTGGAATAGTAATAATTTACACCTGTGGATTATCCAGCACTTTCCCTAGTGCTGCACTTACCAGAAGTTGGAATAGTAATAATTTACACCTCTAGATTTTCCAGCACTTTCCCTACTGCTGCACTTACAGGGAGTTGGAATAGTAATTTACACCTGTGGATTATCCAGCACTTTCCATACTGCTGCACTTAAATGGAGATGGAATACTAATTTACACCTTAAGACTATCCTGCAATTTCTCTACTGCACCACTTACCTGGAGTTGGAATAGTTATCAGTACCTTTACACTATCCTGCATTTATTTGTATTCATGCTTTATTCATATGTGTATAATGAAAACTGATTTTCACTTACTTTTTGAATTGGATCTTTTCTTTGCTGAGATGGGTTTCTGATATTGTTTTTGGTTATAGTAGATCTTTTTGAAGATCTTGCTGGGTTGTGTCCTTTAAAAAGAAATGTTTTGTAAAAAATGTGTGACTTATAACTTGTGAAGAAAGTGACTTTTTACTTCCTTAAAGTTTAGATGTTTTTAAATTCAAGAAACATAGAAATAATGCACAATTTTAGAATTATATTACTGGAAATATACTTTTGATCTGCACTTTACCTACTGCTGCACTTTCCCGGAGTTGGAATATTATTTTACAGGTTTCTTGACTATCTAGCACTCTCCCTACTGTTGCACTTACCCGGAGTTGGAATAGTAATTTACACCTCTACACTATCCTGCACTTTCCCTACTGCAGCACTTACCCGGAGTAGGAATACTAATTTACACCTCGACACTTAAATGCACTTTCATTACTGCAGCACTTACCCGGAGTAGGAATAGTAATTTACACATGTGGATTATCCAGCACTTTCTCCACTGCTGCACTTACTTGAAGTAGAAATAGTAATAATTTACACTTCAAGATTATTTAGCACTTTTCCTACTGCTGCACTTACATCGAGTTGGAATAGTAATTTACACCTGAGGATTATCCAGCACTTTCACTAGTGCTGCACTTACCAGAAGTTGGAATAGTAATAATTTACACCTCTAGATTTTCCAGCACTTTCCCTACTGCTGCACTTACAGGGAGTTGGAATAGTAATTTACACCTGTGGATTATCCAGCACTTTCACTACTGCTGCACTTACATGGAGTTGGAATACTAATTTACACCTTAAGACTATCCTGCACTTTCTCTACTGCACCACTTACCTGGAGTTGGAATAGTTATCAGTACCTTTACACTATCCTGCATTTATTTGTATTCATGCTTTATTCATATGTGTATAATGAAAACTGATTTTCACTTACTTTTTGAATTGGATCTTTTCTTTGCTGAGATGGGTTTCTGATATTGTTTTTAGTTATAGTAGATATTTTTGAAGATCTTGCTGGGTTGTGTCCTTTAAAAAGAAATGTTTTGTAAAAAATGTGTGACTTATAACTTGTGAAGAAAGTGACTTTTTACTTCCTTAAAGTTTAGATGTTTTTAAATTCAAGAAACATAGAAATAATGCACAATTTTAGAATTATATTACTGGAAATATACTTTTGATCTGCACTTTACCTACTGCTGCACTTACCCGGAGTTGGAATATTATTTTACAGGTTTCTTGACTATCTAGCACTTTCCCTACTGTTGCACTTACCCGGAGTTGGAATAGTAATTTACACCTCTACACTATCCTGCACTTTCCCTACTGCAGCACTTACCCGGAGTAGGAATACTAATTTACACCTCGACACTTAAATGCACTTTCATTACTGCAGCACTTACCCGGAGTAGGAATAGTAATTTACACATGTGGATTATCCAGCACTTTCTCCACTGCTGCACTTACTTGAAGTAGAAATAGTAATAATTTACACTTCAAGATTATTTAGCACTTTTCCTACTGCTGCACTTACATTGAGTTGGAATAGTAATTTACACCTGTGGATTATCCAGCACTTTCACTAGTGCTGCACTTACCAGAAGTTGGAATAGTAATAATTTACACCTCTAGATTTTCCAGCACTTTTCCTACTGCTGCACTTACAGGGAGTTGGAATAGTAATTTACACCTGTGGATTATCCAGCACTTTCACTACTGCTGCACTTACATGGAGTTGGAATACTAATTTACACCTTAAGACTATCCTGCACTTTCTCTACTGCACCACTTACCTGGAGTTGGAATAGTTATCAGTACCTTTACACTATCCTGCATTTATTTGTATTCATGCTTTATTCATATGTGTATAATGAAAACTGATTTTCACTTACTTTTTGAATTGGATCTTTTCTTTGCTGAGATGGGTTTCTGATATTGTTTTTGGTTATAGTAGATCTTTTTGAAGATCTTGCTGGGTTGTGTCCTTTAAAAAGAAATGTTTTGTAAAAAATGTGTGACTTATAACTTGTGAAGAAAGTGACTTTTTACTTCCTTAAAATTTAGATGTTTTTAAATTCAAGAAACATAGAAATAATGCACAATTTTAGAATTATATTACTGGAAATATACTTTTGATCTGCACTTTACCTACTGCTGCACTTAACCGGAGTTGGAATATTATTTTACAGGTTTCTTGACTATCTAGCACTTTCCCTACTGTTGCACTTACCCGGAGTTGGAATAGTAATTTACACCTCTACACTATCCTGCACTTTCCCTACTGCAGCACTTACCCGGAGTAGGAATACTAATTTACACCTTGACACTTAAATGCACTTTCATTACTGCAGCACTTACCCGGAGTAGGAATAGTAATTTACACATGTGGATTATCCAGCACTTTCTCCACTGCTGCACTTACTTGAAGTAGAAATAGTAATAATTTACACTTCAAGATTATTTAGCACTTTTCCTATTCCTGCACTTACATTGAGTTGGAATAGTAATTTACACCTGTGGATTATCCAGCACTTTCCCTAGTGCTGCACTTACCAGAAGTTGGAATAGTAATAATTTACACCTCTAGATTTTCCAGCACTTTCCCTACTGCTGCACTTACAGGGAGTTGGAATAGTAATTTACACTTTAAGATTATTCAGCACTTTCACTACTGCTGCACTTACATGGAGTTGGAATACTAATTTACACCTCTAGAGTATCCTCCACTTTTCTTTCTGCAGCACTTACATGGAGTTGGAATATTATTTTACAGGTTTCTTGACTATCTAGCACTTTCTCTACTGTTGCACTTACCTGGAGTTGGAATAGTAGTTTACACCTCTACACTATCCTGAACTTTCACTACTGCAACACTTACCCGGAGTAGGAATACTAATTTACAAATCGACACTTAACTGCACTTTCATTACTGCAGCACTTACCCGGAGTAGGAATAGTAATTTACACCTGTGGATTATCCAGCACTTTCTCCACTGCTGCACTTACTTGAAGTAGAAATAGTAATAATTTACACTTCAAGATTATTTAGCACTTTTCCTACTGCTGCACTTACATTGAGTTGGAATAGTAATTTACACCTGTGGATTATCCAGCACTTTTACTAGTGCTGCACTTACCAGAAGTTGGAATAATAATAATTTACACCTCTAGATTTTCCAGCACTTTCCCTACTGCTGCACATACAGGGAGTTGGAATAGTAATTTACACCTGTGGATTATCCAGCACTTTCCCTACTGCTGCACTTACATGGAGTTGGAATACTAATTTACACCTTAAGACTATCCTGCACTTTCTCTACTGCACCACTTACCTGGAGTTGGAATAGTTATCAGTACCTTTACACTATCCTGCATTTATTTGTATTCATGCTTTATTCATATGTGTATAATGAAAACTGATTTTCACTTACTTTTTGAATTGGATCTTTTCTTTGCTGAGATGGGTTTCTGATATTGTTTTTGGTTATAGTAGATCTTTTTGAAGATCTTGCTGGGTTGTGTCCTTTAAAAAGAAATGTTTTGAAAAAAATGTGTGACTTATAACTTGTGAAGAAAGTGACTTTTTACCTCCTTAAAGTTTAGATGTTTTTAAATTCAAGAAACATAGAAATAATGTACAATTTTAGAATTATATTACTGGAAATATACTTTTCATCTGCACTTTACCTACTGCAGCACTTACATGGAGTTGGAATATTATTTTACAGGTTTCTTGACTATCTAGCACTTTCCCTACTGTTGCACTTACCCGGAGTTGGAATAGTAATCTACACCTCTACACTATCCTGCACTTTCCCTACTGCAGCACTTACCCGGAGTAGGAATACTAATTTACACCTCGACACTTAACTGCACTTTCATTACTGCAGCACTTACCCGGAGTAGGAATAGTAATTTACACCTGTGGATTATCCAGCACGTTCCCTACTGCTGCACTTACTTGAAGTAGAAATAGTAATAATTTACACTTCAAGATTATTTAGCACTTTTCCTACTGCTGCACTTACATTGAGTTGGAATAGTAATTTACACCTGTGGATTATCCAGCACTTTCCCTAGTGCTGCACTTACCAGAAGTTGGAATAGTAATAATTTACACCTCTAGATTTTCCAGCACTTTCCCTACTGCTGCACTTACAGGGAGTTGGAATAGTAATTTACACTTTAAGATTATTCAGCACTTTCACTACTGCTGCACTCACATGGAGTTGGAATACTAATTTACACCTCTAGAGTATCCTGCACTTTTCTTACTGCAGCACTTACATGGAGTTGGAATATTATTTTACAGGTTTCTTGACTATCTAGCACTTTCCCTACTGTTGCACTTACCCAGAGTTGGAATAGTAATTTACACCTCTACACTATCCTGCACTTTCACTACTGCAACACTTACCCGGAGTAGGAATACTAATTTACACCTCGACACTTAACTGCACTTTCATTACTGCAGCACTTACCCGGAGTAGGAATAGTAATTTACACCTGTGGATTATCCAGCACTTTCCCTAGTGCTGCACTTACCAGAAGTTGGAATAGTAATAATTTACACCTCTAGATTTTCCAGCACTTTCCCTACTGCTGCACTTACAGGGAGTTGGAATAGTAATTTACACTTTAAGATTATTCAGCACTTTCACTACTGCTGCACTTACATGGAGTTGGAATACTAATTTACACCTCTAGAGTATCCTGCACTTTTCTTACTGCAGCACTTACATGGAGTAGGAATATTATTTTACAGGTTTCTTGACTATCTAGCACTTTCCCTACTGTTGCACTTACCCAGGAGTTGGAATAGTAATTTACACTTTAAGATTTTCCTGCACTTTCCCTACTGCTGCACTTACAGGGAGTTGGAATAGTAATTTACACTTTAAGATTATCCAGCACTTTCCCTACTGCTGCACTTACATGGAGGTGGAATACTAATTTACACCTCTAGAGTATCCTGCACTTTTCTTACTGCAGCAATTACATGGAGTTGGAATAGTTATCAGTAGTTTTACACTATCCTGCATTTATTTGTATTCATGCTTTATTCATATGTGTATAATGGAAACTGATTTTCACTTACTTTTCGAATTGGATCTTTTCTTTCCTGAGATGGGTTTCTGATATTGTTATGTAATTAAAATAAAACTATATTATATAATATAGTTAATGAAGCCTATTATTGTCTATTTGTTTGAGTAATATATATTTATATTTATTATTATTTTATTTTTTATTAAAAAATGTGTGACTTATAACTTCTGAAGAAAGTGACTTTTTACTTCCTTAAAGTGTAGATGTTTTTTAATTCAAGAAACATAGAAATAATGCACTATTTTAGAATTATATTTTCCGTTTCAACTGGATTTATTTTTGCTTAAAAATGCTGTATTTAGTTTGTCACGAAAATATTTTTATTACCTTTTTTAAAGATGTCGATAAACTTTTTTGGGGCAGTTATGATCCGGAATGTAATTTAGAAGTAAATTTTCTGTTAAAAAAAATTACAATATTTATTCGTAATGCGACCTTTTTCGAGTAATGCATGATAAAGTCGTTTAATGAATAATGATGATGTACCTTCTTCTAACTTTAAAAAACGGTTCGTTTTTTCCAAAAAAACGTTATATCTTAGGTCTCACGTTTTCCGTGGATTGGAAGTGATTTCTATGAGTAATATAAAAAATAAGTATTAATTATTTATTATCGTATTTAAATTAAATGGTGTTTTATTTTTCAACTCATTTAAATTCCCAGTAATATTTTCGTAACATCTAATTAAATTTTAAATAAAAAGGATAGTTACTAATATTTTATTTCAGATTCACTTCTAATAAAAAGTATATATTTTGTTAACGTTTTCGATAAACGTTACTTACTTGTTAATCGTTTTATTCAGTTGCTCAGTAGCTCAGTCAGTCTAACTGGTATGAAAGGGTGAAAAGGTCAGATGTTCAGATTTCACGTCTGCTCTCTCGGGTAGTTGAGAATCAACTAGTTTCAAAATGGTGTCTGGCTACTATTTATAAGTTTGGTTTAGTAACTCAATTTTATACGTAAAAATATGCGCTACAATTGCTTTTTAATTTTACATTTATTTCTGTGTAAACGTATAATTTAAAAATTAATTATAAGTAATTTACATAGCGTTATATCAGCCGTTTTGGCATCCATTTTGGATAATGTGTTGTGGTATTTATTAATTGAAATAATAGTAGGACTCAATATATTGTAATACCTTTTCAAAATGGCGTCCATGAATTATATATATCTGGTTGTAATATTAAGAAAATACATATCGTGTATATTATTAAAGTTTCGTTTGTTTTAATTTTAAAAAATGTAATTACGAAAAATGATATAATTTTAACACGCGGAGTATTAATGTAAGTACTCGAGTATTAATTTTAATACTAGAGTATTAATTTATTAAATAATGAATTAGGATTCGTAATAATATGGTAGTTTTTCTTACCGATTTTTAATACACTTCCCCACCCAAAACCCCTATTTTCCCTGCATCCCGTGCCAGGTTTTATTTTACAAAAAAAAAATATATATATTTATTAATGCGTTGTAATGGTATACGTTGTTATATATTGCGTTGTAATGGTATTTTTGCTAAATAAGTACTATTTTGCGTTGTTATAGTACTCGGTGTAAAAACATGCGTTGTAACAGTATTCGCGTTGTAAAAGATGCGTTATAATGGTATGCGTTGTAATAGTATGCGTTGTAACATCATATATCCGTTCTTGTTGCCAGGAGGACCTGTTCCAATCCACGCCACCTCGGTTCTAGACTGCTCGACCTTTCAAATGACCGGATCATCACGTGGTCGCCAGGTCGAAGATCATGATCCTCACCCGTAGATCCGTCTGGAAGGGCTTCTCGAACCTGCTGATGAATACAACGCAAATTATCTGTTAAGCGTGCCAGATAGTCATTCATCAATATACAAGGTACATCGTATATGGAGCGTGGTTTAGGAACTCCCCAAATATTCATAGGCCTCCCAAACACCACCTCGTAAGGTGTAAGACCAGATCGTGAATGAGGTATCAATCCTATAGACAATAACGCCAGAGGCAGAGCATCCGGCCTTTTCAAGAACGTGGAGGCCACAATCTTCACTAGCTTAAGCTTCAGAGTAGCATTGTATCGTTCCACCAATCCTGCTGACTGCGGATGAAATACAGCATGACATTTTTGTTTTATTCCTTATCCCTTCAGGACAAACTCCACAATTTTCCCCACAAAATGAGGTCCATTATCGCTCCACAAAAATTTGCAAACTCCATACCTCGGGAAGTACTCCTTCAGTAACACCTTAGTTGTAGTCAATGCTGTATTATCTTTCATGGGGTAGGCTTCTATCCACTTACTGAAAGCACATACCACTACTAGGACGTACTTCAAATTGGTACAGCGTGCAAGTTGGATGTAATCCATTTGTATTACTTCAAATGGTGCGGTCGGTGGAGCGAACCCTCCTGCAGGGGTAGGTTTCCCTTTTCCAGGATTATGCTGCAAGCATATCAAGCAGGATTGTACTACTCTCTTAGCTGTACTGGCAATCTCAGGATGCTACCAAACTCGTGCAAGCAATTTAGTAATTGCGAGAGCTCCAACATGTGCCAGTCCATGTGCCATTAGAACCATTGATTGTAAATAGGCCGCAGGCAATTTCCATCTCTCCATAACCTTGCTGTGCCAACAACCTTCATCATCCAGTACTCCTTCTTTAGACCACTGCTCGAGTTCTACTTCAGAAGCAGATTTCTGTATGTCTAACACTTCCTCTCTAGCATCATGCCATCATTCAGCTTGAGATTTTACTACGTACATTGGGGCAACATGTTGTCGCCTCGCAGTTTCTTGAGCTGTTTGGTCAGCAAAAGCATTACCTTGCCCTATTTTCTCAGTCACCTTTTTATGAGCACTGCATTTCACAATCACTATCTTCTTTGGATACGTCAATGCAGTTAAAAGGTTGTGCACCAATTCCCCATGCATTATTCGTATCCCATGTGATGTTAAAAACCCTCTCTCCTTCCAGAGCAAACCGAAATCGTGCACCACTCCGAAGGCATAGCGACTATCTGTATAAATATTTACACACAAACCAGCGCTAAGCTCGCAGGCTCTTGTCAGCGCTATTAGTTCAGCTGCCTGGGCTGACCTTTGTGGTATGCGAGCTGTCTCTACAACTGTCTTAAGTGTCATGATCGCATAAGCTGCGGAAGTCGTACCATCTGGCAGTTTCAAACATGTTCCATCAACCCACAGTTCTCCCTCAACATCTGGAAAGGGCGTATCTTGCAAATCAATGCGACCCTTTGTTTGTTCCTCAGTAAGAAAAATAAAATCGTGTGATTCTTTTGACTGAGACTCAGATGCAGGATATGGCAGTAAAGTAGCTGGATTTAAGGTTGCGCACTTCTTCAAGGTAATATGAGGTGCCAGCAACGTTAATTCATATCCTGTCAGACGCGCACTAATTAAATGCTGTGTTTTCGTTTGATTCAACAAAGCATCTACCGCATGCGGCACTAGCACCAACAATTTGTGCGACAAAACTATTCCTTCACTTTGCCGTATAGATACATATGTTGCTGCGACTGATCGAAAACACCCAGGTAACCCTCGTGCTACAGGATCAAGTACTGCTGAAAAATATGCACAGGGACGCTGTTTATCTCCCAGTGTCTGTACTAAAACTGACAATGCGCACCCATCTTTCTCATGTACATAAAGTGTAAAGATCTTCGTATAATCTGGTGTACCTAACACTGGTGCGGAACAAAGAGCTTGTCTTTACTGATGAAAAGCATTTTGACATTCATCTGTCCATGAAAGGGGAATCGAAGTGTCTTTTGACCACAGTGCTAGTAAGGGTTTTACAATATGTGAAAATTGCGATTCTCCTATTAACATGCCTAGAGAATCTAGATTTCATTAAAGACACGGAGGCTCACATTATGCAATGACTTTTAATTGCAGATCCAAGCCAGTCGCATCACAATATAAAGGTTCCAATGAGAACACTGAGATAAAGTAATAGGCAAAACACGGCAACCATCAGCCTCTTTTAAATCAGGCGAAGAAAGAAGATGTAGTAGTATCCAGAAGATTCGAAGTGGAAGAAGACGTAGTAGTATCCATAAGAAGTGAAGACAGTCGAACGGTATCTTGGTGATGTAACATCCAAGGTAGTTTAAGTAGAAGGATTACCTGAAAGAAAGGAGGCAATGAAAATTGTATCCTAGATAAAGAGGTAATCATAAACAAACAAATCTTGAAAAGAAGAATTGAACAATCACAAATAACATTTTAATATAAATATAAAATACATTATATTTAACTAATACAAAATGTATCCACAACCAAACAGGGAACGGGATGGGTGGGATAATGTGAGCCTCCGTGTCTTTAATGAAATCTAGATTCTCTAGGCATGTTAATAGGAGAATCGCAATTTCATTACAAGAACGGAGGCTACAGTATGCATGTTGGTATCCTTGTAAAACTGCATTAGACATGTGTTCAATAGGTTTACAATAATGTCTTGCAAAGTTATTAGCATTAGACCAGTCGGCAGCTTTAAGGACATCATCCAACTTACCTCCGGACCAAAGAGACTTACTTGCCATTGCACCTCTAACAGAATGGGCTTGAAATTTGGATATATCAATACCAGCTAGGGACATAACAGATTTAACCCATCTGGCAATAGAGGCGGAGGAAACAGCCTTATGAGGTTTAACAAAGGAAATGAGGAGCTGATTCTCATTAAGTGGACGAAGGTTAGACATTGTCATATCATACACTTTCATACATTCAACAACACAAAGTTTTGGAGAAGGTTCAAAACGAGGGTAAAAAATTGAATCAGACATGGTCTTTGTTCTTTTACAGATCTCAAACTTAACTCCGAATAAGTTATAAGACCTATTAGAGATCTCCAGAGCTTTAACATCAGACACTCTACGACAGGAGATAAGGTAAAGAAGAGTTGCGAGTTTAAAAGAAAGAAAGAAACTTTCTGCTCAGAAAAGAATTATCGGGCCAGGAAGTAAAAAGATCTAGAATTAAATTCACATCCCAGAGAGAATCATATTTTGGTCTCGGAGGTCTTTTAATACGAATGCTCTTCATCACTCTACAAACAATAACATTTTTACCAATAGACTTGCCGTTAATAAAAACATGACCAGCATAAATCGCCGATCTATAACAGTTGATTGATCTATAACTTAATCCTTTGTCGAAGAGTTCAGCGAGAAAATTCACTATATCAACAATAGGTGCTTGAGTGGGATCCAGATCCCTCTCCAAGCACCAACGAAACCAGCATTTCCAGATATTGTTGTATCTGTAATGAGTTCCTGGTGCCCATGACTCTCTGAGGAGAGTAGAAGCTGATGACGAAAGTCCTGAGACTTCGTTAGATCTCCTGACACTCTCCAGGCAAGAAGGTTCAAACTTTACGTCTGTAAGGAGATCTTTCAGGGAAGGAATGAGAAATGGAATTTCGAAGGTCAGTTCCAGAACAGTGGGGAACCATGCCTGTGATGGCCAAAAGGGAGTTATCAGGACTAGAGAAGATTGGTCTTGCCTCACTTTCTGCAAGACTCTCTGGATCATTGCAAATGGGGGAAAGGCATAAGCATTGATCCCTGACCAGGGTTGGAGAAATGCGTTCACTGCTTGTGCGCTGGGATCCGGCATCCAGCTGAAGTAACGCTCTATTTGAAAGGTGAGGTGGCTCGCAAATAGGTCTATCTCGAATGGACCCCAATAAGAATTTAGTGAGTCGAAGACATTGACGTTTAGTTTCCAATCGCTGTAGTCCGAAAGGAATCTGGAATTCCAATCGGCAGAAACGTTGGACTTCCCTGGGTAGTATTCCGCTCTGAGGGCAATTTTGTGTTATAAACAGAACATCCAGAGTTTCCTTGCTAGGTTCGAAAGGTCGGCAGACTTCGTACCTCCCAACCGATTGATGTAGGCCACTGCTGAAACATTGTCCATTTTCAGAACAACCGATCTCCCCTGAATTGAGTGCTTGAAACTCATAAGGGCGTATAGGCCAGCAGTAAGTTCTAGGAAATTGATGTGGTGAGATTACTCCTCCTGAGACCAGATACCACCCGTATTCTGGTCTAGGAAACAAGCACCCCAACCATGAAGGGAAGCGTCTGATTCCAGGACAAAATCCGGTTCTGAACCGAAAATTGCCTTCCCATTCCAAGCTTCTAGGTTCTCTAACCACCAGTTCAGTTCTACTTTGGCCTCTAAATCTAAGGTGATTCGGTCTTCGTACCAGAGACCGTATCTCAACGCCCTTCCTTTTATCCTTTGCAAAGCCCGGTAATTCAAAGGGCCTGGGAAAATCACTTGGATGGAGGAAGATAAGAGACCTACAAGTCTCGCCAGTTCCCTTAAAGGGATGTCCTCCTGTCTTAGAACATGACGAATCTCTTTCTTGATCTTCGAGATTTTTGAAGGAGGTAGAAGGAGAAGACACTTGGAAGTGTTTAGAGTGAAACCCAAAAACTCTAGAGATTTGGAGGGGGTTAGAATAGACTTCTCTTTGTTGACAATGAAGCCTAGACTTTCTAACAGATTCATAGTCGTTTCCAGGTCTATAAGAATTTGAGGTAGATCTTGAGACATTATCAAAATGTCGTCGAGGTAAATGATAAGTCGAATTCCTTGTTCTCTTAGGAAAGAAGCTACTGCTCTCATTACCTTGGTAAAGCACCAAGGGGCGGAGGAAAGTCCGAAGGGGAGAGCCTTGAACTGATAAAGATGATTTTTCCAGAGGAATTGTAGGTAAGGTTGATGTATTTCCGCCATCGGGATAGTGAAGTAGGCATCCTTCAAGTCTAGTTTTACTAACCAGTCTTCTTTTTGAAGAAGGTCTCTTAGGAGATGTATCCCTTCCATTTTGAAGTGCCTGTAGACCAGAAATTTGTTGAGGTCCTTCAAATTTATAACTGGTCTCCAACCTTTTCCTTTTTTCTCCACAAGGAACAAAGAGCTTACGAAGGTTAAAGAATCTAAGGGAACTTCTATTATCGTTCCTTTCTCGAGCATAGAGTGGATCTCTTCCTCGACTATCTTCACTTTTTCTAATGAAATAGGAATATCCCTTGGTAAAGAGGTTTGAATAGGAGTTTGAGTGAAATCCATCATAAAGCCTGTTACTGTGGAAAGGACCCAAGGGTCTTGAGTTATTTCTTCCCATTTTTTTGAAAAAAGGCTGAGTCTCCCTCCCACCTTCGGAGGGATAGAGGGGGAAAGTGAAAGCTTGGGACTTACTTGGAGGGTTTGACGAGAAGGAAGCTCGTGATCTTGCGCCTCTGGCTCTGTTTCCTCTTCCACGGTAGAAGCCGTTGTTATAATTATTTTGCTGTCCGCCTCTTCCATAAGGACGTGATCTCTGATAGGGCCTCTGGTTAAATCGGCCGGAAGAAAGGCCCCTTCTTCCGGCCCTTCCAAAAACATTATTACTGAACACTCTTCTTATATGCCTTATCAAGTGCAGTAAAGGTCGAGACGTATTTTCCCAAGGATCTTATAAGCTCTTCACCAAAGAGTAGGCCTTTTGGGTTTGAAGATGGCTCCTTCTCGGCCATGTCTGTAAGTTTAGGGTCTAGTTTAAAGAGGATGAGTCTACGTCTCTCAGCGTTAATGCTGGAATTGGCATTACCTAGGAGAATGAGGGCTCTTTGACCCCAACCTCTTATAAGATCTGTATCAAGTTGGGTACCATTAAGGTAACACTCCTCAGCGGAGTCAAGAATCCTGCTTAGTGGGCCAAGCACGTCCAACAGGCGATCTTGGCATCCTTTAAAGGCCTTTTCAAGACCTTTTCTAGGGTCACGCCCAAGTCTAAAGAGGTATTTAATTAATTCTGGATCCATATTAGGGGCATAACATGCCTTTTCATCAATTGAGGGTCTTGAACATTCGGCCCTTAGAATATTCCTTGTCCCTCTTTCGAGAGGGAAACGAATCCATTTTTTAATAAATTTAGATACGTGTTCCTGGGGAGACCATAGAGTGGAACGGGGATGCTTTAGATTTAAGGGGGAGAACATCTCTTCTCCCAAGGGATTTAGGATAGTATCTTTAGATGTAGAGGGGTGTTCGTCCTCTTCATCAAATATTCCAATATCCCCATCATCCAAGTCCAGAACGTATTCGTCTGGATCTTTATCATCGTCATCATCTGAGCCCTCCTGGTAGTCTTGAGCACTTTGGGTAAGTGAGCCGCTAAGGGCATCCAAGGTTTTTGGACCGCAAGGGGCACCCGATTGAAGTGAGTCATAGAAGACATCTCTATTATTTGAGGTGTAAGCACCTCCGAAGAATTTTGTGGTGCTAGGACCACCAACAATACCAGAGGTGCTAGGACCTCCTGTGCTCACATTGATTTCTGTAGAAATGTTGTTATTTTTGATCCCACTTTGTCACTGACCAGTACATCAGACACTTCTTGTTGGGAATGGAGTGGTCTTTTATACGGGGGAAGATGGGTAAAGGTCTCCCTAAAACAGGATTTTATTTCTTTTTGGATGATAGACCGAAAATCCTCTTTACTAAGGGTAGGTACTGTAGCATCATTCCCTTCTGAGTCTGAGTCAGATACATTTTCCATCTTAACTTTATAATATTTCCCCTTTTTTTTATATATATATATATATATATAAATATATATATTTTTTTATATGTTTTGATAACAGAATGCAATTGGCCCTATAAGGCTAAAAGGGGGGCTGAATATAAGCAAGGGGTTCTTAGGAAAGAAACCAAGTATATAGGTACCAAAAATATTGAAGTGCCTATAGACCTCTGCACTTTATAAAATATTAGCCAGTGAATAAAGCTGAATCCGTGATGCTGAATCCGCGATGCTCCGATGCCTCCAAACAGCTGATCACCAACTGTCAGGCGAGTGAGGAAAGTCCCTAGGCGAGACACTCACGAAACGTGAGACTCGCCAGGGTACTTTCCTTTAAAGTGCGTTGCGCGCCTGTTACCTTCGTCCGAGGTAAGGAAGGCTCCACACAAGCGACAAGAGCGCACCCTCGTCCGAGGCAGAGAAGGTCCCACACAAGCGGTAAGAGCATGGCAGCGCTTCGCTTGTTAAAGGCAGCGCCTCAGTGCTACGCCACGCATGTGTTACGATGCGGAGGGTTCCTCGGCTACACCGCGAGCTGCGCGTGGCTCATGCGGGTTTAAAATATAACAAACCCTTGCGGAGGAGCGTGGGCAAAGGTCAATAACGCGTCTAAAAACTGGCGTGTTACAAGTTAAATCTAATGTCTAAATGCGAAGGAGCTATAAACACAACATTGAGCGACGCGATCGCAGGGAGAGAGAAAACAAGATCGAGTGATATCGAGAACGTTAAAGCTTGAGAGGGTATAAAGGAGGGGGGGGGGATCTCCATAAATTGCAGATCCGGGGAGGAGGAAGGGTAGAAAGTGGGGTTAAGGCCACAGAAAAACAACCCACAACAATTCAAAGACAAGGTAATGTTAGAATTAACCTGCCTTAAGCTAAAACCTCCCCAGAGATAAATATATCTAAAAGAAAACAAGGTTAAAGGCAGAAAAAACCTTAAATAAGAGAGAATGAAGTGAGCTACTTATCTGCTTGGAGCCGCATTTAAAAGAGGCTGATGATTGCCGTGTTTTGCCTATTACTTTATCTCAGTGTTCTCATTGGAACCTTTATATTGTGATGCGACTGGCTTGGATCTGCAATTAAAAGTCATTGCATAATGTAGCCTCCATTCTTGTAATGAAATCCTAATATCCATTGTCTACAAAATGAAGTCAACCCAATGAAGGCACAAACATCTTTCTGAGTAGAAGGCACTGGTGTGTCTAAGATTTCTTGAATACGATCTGGTGTCAGTGCACGCCCCACCTTAGACAGAAGATGACCTAAGTAGATCACCTTCGGTCTACAATATTGTAATTTCTTTCGTGACACTTTATGGTGATGCATGGCAAGAAAAGAGAGCAAAGATAAAGTATCCTTCTCACATTGTTCAGGGGTATCGGCTGCCAACAATATTTCATCAACATATTGAATGAGAGCCACTCCTGGCGTTAACTCGAAAGAATCAAGCTGCCTCTTCAATGCCTGGCTATAAATACTTGGGCTTTCCGTATAGCATTGAGAAACTCTACAAAATCTGTACGATCTATTATTCAAGGTGAAACCGAATAAATATCGGCTATCAGGGTGAATAGGGATTGAAAAAAAAGCGTTCTTCAAGTCAACAACGGAAAACGTAGTAGCTGTGGAAGGGACCAAAGTCAGCAAAGTAGCTATATAATTGTAAATTGATACTTGTATAGCGCACTACTCACTCGCAAGGGTCTCAAGGCGCTTGTACGAATACCGCTGTGGAACCCATCCTGGCTTTCCCTGTGAGGTGTCCACTCCTGGGCACCCCCAAGGTGGAGGCCAGGCATCCTTAGCGTTGTGGGGGCCATTGTAGAGATTAAGCAAGCTATTGCTCAGAGTTGCAGAGTGGGACTCCATGATTGGAATAGGCACCGAGGCGAGAATGATCAGGTCCGTGGAATTTTTGAGCCCAAGACCCGCGGAGGCGGGGAATTGAACCCTGGTCCCGGGCTAGACCTCTGCATCAGAGTCTGCCGCTCTAACCATTGAGCCACACTTCTCCAGAAACCATATCAGAAACCACTGGATATTGGGGCACCACAATTTTATTCACCTCCCTCAGATCAATGATGAAATGATAAATCCTAGCATCAGTGTCTTTTTTCAAAATAGGAAGAATAGGGCTATTGCAGACATTATAGAGGACTTCTTCAACAACACCAACCTCAATCAAATCCCTAATAATGTTTGTCAGTGCTTCTCCTTCACGTGAAATCTTATATTGCGGCACCCGGGGCAACAAAGCACCCTCCTTGACGCTAATATGGACGGGAGAAATAACCATCTGCCCTACATCAGTATCAGAAGTGGCCCACAAAACACTTGGGAGGGAAGCTAATGCAGCATCTTCCTTAACAAGACTCGATCTCTCAACGACAGTATAATTCTCATTCAAAATAACGCACACCCCTTAGGGAGAGCAGCGTATCGTAGCTCTGAAGTGTTTTAACATATCAAGGTCCACAATATTATCTGGTGTATTCGGAGACAACAAAAATTGACAGAGAGCAGTGAACTTATCAATGTGGAATGGGAGTGGTTGTGACAATGGACTAAGGGAAGGTGTTCCATCGAACCCTATCGATTTAATTGTTGTGCCAGACATGGTAGCCCTCGGAACCAATTGTTTAGACAAGGCACTACGAGTAGCTCCTGTATTGACCAGAAACTGATCAGTAGAACCCAAAACATGTGCTGTAATATATGGACCCCTCTGATCTACTGGAACTTCAACCGATTCCATACCCCATCCTAGGCAATCCTATGCGTAAGTAGCATCTTGAAATTCAGGAGACCCACAATCAGATATTTGGTACTGATTTCGTCTTTCAAAAGCTAGCACGATCATTTGAACCCCCTCTAGGGCCTGAATATCCGTTTCTGGGTCTAGCTTGGCCTCGGCCACGTTGATTTTGCTGGGGACACAACACTGGACAATCTGAAATCCAATGCCCAAACTGTTTGCAGTACGCACATTGATCTGCAGATAGACCAGGAGGAGAATAAGGCGGGCCATAAGACCCACGCCTACCTCTATCATTTCCTCTAACAGACGGGGGATAAACCTGAGCCAACATAACGTTTGTTTTCAAATCTTTAGTCTTTTTCTCGTCACTTTCTTTAGCCTCCAACTCCTGTCTCTCATAATATTGAGCCATAGTCACAAGAGAAGCGGGAGTTGAAGTGGTCCATGAACTTTCACTAGCTTTCAACCGTTTAGCAATTTCTGGTAAGAGGTTCGCAACATATTTGTCAATAAACAGATGCCTACCCATATCATCCGTTAACGATTGACCACTAAAGTCATGAAAAGCTTCCTCGAAGCGCGTAAAGAAATCCGACACTGATTCGTCTGCCTTTTGTTTACACGAGGCTAACATAGTCCAATCAATCTTTTTAGGCGGGATGAGCAATTTTAATTTATTCAAAATAGCTACTGGAAGATCTAAAATTAATGTGCACGGTTTACATGAGGGCTCCCTTTCTCTATCTGCTCATTCCAAATCATTCCATTCTGCCCCCAAATTTTGCAGATCATTAGTTTTATGAATTGTCCTCCACATATCAGGGGGTAATATCAATCCAAAAAATAGATCGATATCAGCTAGCGTCATAACACAGGAACTAATTGCCCCCTCTACTTCTTCATAGAAAGCCGCTGGGTTTTTCCGCGGATCAGGCAATGCATTTTTAAGGGCCATAACATCCGCTCTATTCCAAGGGGTATAGACCCAATTATAAATAAAATAACCCTTTGCGTCAACAGACAGTTTATCATCATCTGTACCTTCACCTTTAGGAGGGACATACAAAGGAGCGGCTTCCAGCATAGGTTTTGCATGAATTACGTGACCCTTATCTGATCCGAAGATAGCGGCTTCCTTTTCTACGATTGGCGACTGAAGCGCAGCCGGATCCGCTGCCCTTTTCTCCTCCCGCAGTCGTGTTGCAGAGTCTCGTACTTTGATCAGACGGTGAAGAAAATCATCTGTCTCTGAGAGAACAAAAACAGCATTACGCAATCTCTGATAATCATCTGCTACATCTTTAGGTTCTAACTCAGGCGAATATTTCCTAAATCGTTCGATAATTCCTGTAGCCAAATGTTCCAAAAAATATAACCGCTCCTTGTCCGACCACCCCTTCATACCCGCTAAAACATCAAGAGTGGCATCAACAGTGGAAGCAGTATTAAGACTAATTTTACGAGCGAGAGATCGTAAATCGGAAGCACGAGGGGCAGGGAGCATGGAACGAGTACCCCGCCCTTTGTCCCGATCGTCAGAGGATTCGTCGTCATCCGGGGCAGTAGGCATTGCATATGGTGGTGGAGAACGATCTAATAATGAAAAATCATTGGGTAGTTAATTAAGGACAGGATAAAGAGGATGCCGTACAGGGAATTGACCATTGATCTGTAAATTACGTTCCCTTTCCTCCCTCTCTTTTTGCACCTTTATTTCCTTATAGTGTAGCTGTAAAGCTTTTACATGGGCAGCCTTCCATTGCTCTTTGTCAGCCAAGGCCTGCTCATGCTTCATCCGCTCACGCACCGTTTTCTCCCACGTACGCACAAAATCAAACATATCCTGTCTTGACCTGTGCTGAAACAAACACTGCTCCACATACTGAACCTTTCGTAACTCAAATGACCCATGCCTTGGCCAGCGTAACTCAGGATCCTTTCTGGTGTAACAATGCCATAATGTACTATACATTATGGGAGGAAGTCCAAATTTAACATACATTTCCCTATTAGGTGTCCCCTCTGGGGGAGCCGGCTGTGATTCATTTAATCATAAACTGGTACCACTATTCACAATTCAATTCAATTTATTTATTTATGATTTTGGAACTCTGATGAGATCCACATAAGATAATAACAAAGAAAAATATACATTTTCATGCAATCACAATAAGAAAAAAGAAAACATTTTATAGACCACTAATATATATCTAAAAAGCTTTTAAAGAAGTAAAAATTTTTGTGACAAAACATTTCATTGGGTGGATTGTAAATGGCGTCTATAAATGCGGTGGCAGACAAGATACTTAATTTTAGACAAATTGGTCTCAACCACTTACGCCGATGTGAAAGTAGAGCCGGACAGACAAAATGCACATGGGTCATATCCTGAATTGAATTAAAACAAAGATTACACATATCTGAGGAACCATAACATCTGGACAATAAATTATTGAAAGGGAGAAGATCCTGCCTCAATAAAAACGAAACGGCGTACACAATGAGGGAGATTCCAAGTAACATAAGATTGTACTTTTCCTATTAGGCAGGAGTCGATGGCCAGAGAAACACCCTTCTTTGAGATACGGGCTTCCTTATCCATCTTAAAACTCAGTTTCCAGGAAGCCAGTTTCAGAGTGGACTTCAGCTGGTATGCAGATAGTGTAAAAAGTACTGATTCATCTAATTGTAAAAGATCAACTGCAATTCTAAAAATTTTTTACAATTAGAGAATGCTCTTTTAGAGTTCCTAGTCATTCTTTTTGAATAAGATGTCTTAAAGTACCAGGTTCACCCTTTGCGAGGCTCGAAACCCATTGCGCTATCCCTGCGAGGCCCTGAACCCAACTACTACGGAGGCCAAATTCCAGCCTAAGAGCAGACACAGTACAGGCAGTGTTAACTGTGGTTAAATACCGCAAGATTTTGCCTTCCGTAGTATTTAAAAAAAAACATTTTCCTAGATCAACTAGTTCAATACCATACAGTAGGGAAGCTGGGATTTTAGCACCCAAGACCTCTAGCAAGAAGGCAAAGTGTCTTCTACCTGTGGATCTATAAAGAGAGATTAAACTTTTGCCTTGTGCCGTTGCCTTCCGGGTATTATTTGCTATATGGGCCTTATCACTTAAATTGCCAACTATTGTTTTTCCTAGGAAGACATAAGATTTTACCACTTCCAGCTTGTGTTCACCTACAGACCAAGCAAAACTCCCATATTTCAGCTTTTTCCTTCCCGTCATGCACATTACTTTACTTTTTGACACATTTATCTTCAGGTGGTGGGTCACTGCGTATTCATGTAATGCCTGTAGACGGTTATTTAAACCTCTTGGTGTTAAATCCAGTATTAATATATCGTCTGCTTACAGCAGACAGACAATCGGTTTACCCCCCAATACTGGGGCGATACCTTCACTCAAAGATAGGGCATAGGGGAGGTCAGATATGTATAGGGAAAATAATACAGGGGCCAATAAACAACCTTGTTTTAAACCATTAGCTGAAGAAATAGCTTGAGAAAGGCCTCTTTCCCCTCCCAACAGGACTCTACACCAGGTATCCGAGTGGAGAGCCCGGACTAGCTCCAGAAGCATGGTCGGCATGCCACGGTCCGATAATTTTCTCCACAGCAAAGGACGGTCTACTTTATCAAATGCTGTGGAGAAGTCTATGATGGCTGCATAGACTCTCCCTCCTCGGACCTTGATGTATTTTTCAGATATAACTTGCTAAGCCATTAGATTATCCATGGTTCCATGCCTTTGCCTGAACCCAGTCTGCTCGAGGGGTAAAATTTCACCCTTAGCGACCCAATCATTAATTAGCTTCAGAAGGCATTTTGCGAAGACTTTGCCTATGGCGTCCAAAAGGGCAATTTGTCGATAGTTCTGTGGAGCATCACGGTCTTACTTCTTGAAAAGGGGGACTAATATGCTCCCCTTCCAAGAAGGGAGAATGGTTTTGTGTGAAAAACAAAAACTAAACACCAGAAAAATAATTTTGCTCCACATATTGCTATTTTGTTTTAGGACCGAGATGGGAAGCTCATCCGGACCCATAACCCCAGAGGAACGCAAACCCTTAATAGCCAGTTTGATGTCCTTTTCAGAAGGCGGACCGTATGAAGAACTATCCTCATATGTTCTACTACAGTCAACCACCGTTCCGTTACTTGCATACAGGTTCTCGATGTAACCAACCCATATTTGCTCTTCAATGGGTACTGGGAGTGGTCCAGATCTTACTCCACATCCCTCCCCAATGAGTGACCAAAATGTTCTTACTTGACCTTTAAATGCAGCTTCCCGCAGTTTGATTCATAAGGTATCTTCCCTCTCTTTTTTCAATTTAACCTTCACCCTACTCCTCCTTCTTCTTAATAAAACTATTCTATGGTATCTTTCGGGGGAATAAGTTAAATATTGTGCCCTTACTAATTTGTTTATTTCAGTATTAAGTAAACGAAGAGAAATGGGAATTACCTTGGTATTTCCTTTTTGATTCGTTTTTTTTGCAATGGAAATCACCAGGTTCATAAAATCAGCGAAACATATTATTTCAGATCCTTTCCAGTTAACCAAATTGTACACAGCAGCCTCTAGAATACTCTCCAAGCCCCTAATTGCCCTAATATCCCAATGGCATCTCCCTGATTTCTCTCCAAAGCTGACCAATTCACTGTTTAATGACCATGGATCCGTCTTTGGCGGTTTTAAATTTACAGTGATAGTTAATACTTTATGATCGCTATATAATGTATTGGAGACCGTAAGGTAACTGGTACCACTACAAAAACAACACATCTTTCGAAATGTGCTGAGAACAGGCATGTCGAAAAACTATTGCAAAATATGCAATAATATACGTAAAGTAGCACTTAAAGTATTTCACATATATTGTGCCGTTCAAACAAATATAAGATCAGAGAAATATCTCCAAATACCTGCCTATGTGAGGTGCACTCCACTTATGATACAAAGCATAGATCCAAATGTTAGCTAACGCATACAAATTCAAAAAGCCACAGTAAGTGTCAGTAGACTACCTTAACAATCAAAAGCTTACCGATCATCCCAACCGTCCAGATTCCAACTGCCAAGTTCCCGAATCGACCAAACGGTCACTGCATGGCAAACCAATGATCAGGATCTCAGTCCAGGACCGGCGCCGCCTGGAAGGCCAGATCGGAAAGAAAGGGAAAACGCCGTAGGTGCCAAGACTTTGGTCTCTTCTGGCAGCGATCGTGTCCAGGGCGAGTTTCCAGTCCTTCGTCTCGACCAGTCCTTTGGGCATCCGAGTCACTGATGAGTCCATGTTCGGCCACCAATTTGTTGTATCGAGTTTTAACGAACCTAAATATGCTGTAAATAACTCACTATACCTTAGAATAGAAGTTGGCACGGAAACTGGAATACAAAAGATAGGTTTATTAAGACCCCATGGGGTGGTGATACAATCAAACAGCACCCCAAACAGAAGGCACATGGTCCTTTTATACCCATACAAGGGTTTGAAAAGTGGGTGGCACACAAATAAGACGATTTCATGTACATATAAGGACGTTTTTGGAACACATCCAACATGTGGGAGAAGTTCAACAACTTGACCAGTTGGGGAAACATCTTTCAATAGTGATCGATTAGTAACAGATGTGGGTTGATTGCACGTGTGCGAACCTTGGGCGAAGCTAATTATAGCCTGTTGCTGGGCAGACCATGCGGTCGACTAGCGAGGAGGTAGGACAAAGAGCATGGTGAGCACGAGGTAGTGTAGATACTCAAAATGGAGGCCGTGAAAATAAATTGGCCTCTGAAAACCAGACAACATAACAATGAAAACTTGCGTAGCTTCAGCGAATGCTAACCTAATAGCTGCCAATTTACAACATCTCTACCGACGAAATAGATGCAGAAGCAGAAGTAGAAACTGACCATCGATCTGGAGTGACAAGGATAGACTTGGAAAAAAGCCCACAGGGAAAAGTTCAAACACCGCCGGCACCCCCTACCCCCACTGCAAAGGCGGCAGATGCCAAGAGTTTCAACATCTCTGAGAATCTCCTCGAGGAGATGTCGAAGGAGCTGAGAACTAAATTCGCAATCTCCGAAAAAAACAGTCCAAAATCCAGGAAATGTGCGAGGCCCTCGATCAGAAAATAAATACTCTCATAGACAGGGTGACACATGTTGAGGGCGAAATAGAGGTACTAAACAAGAAAACTGAGACAAACCACAAGGAAACAACTAAACTAAAAACTAGGGAAGCTGAGATTAGCGAAAGAATGGAGTCCCTGGAAAACCATGCCAGGAGAAACAACATCAAAATCCTGAACATTGTGGAGGGAATCGAAGGAGAAGACATAAAATGATTCATAATCCAGCTACTAGAGGAAAAAATTCCCTGGGCCAAATCGGTTAATCTAAATGAAGACAACCAAAGGTACAGGAAGGGGAAGTTTAGAAAAAACCCAAGGAAAGTTCTGATTAACTTCATGACATACTCTCTGAAAGAGCGAATACTTAGTGAAGGCCTAAAAGCTGTATCTTACACAAAGGACGACTGGTCCTGTAAAATCAAATCAGATCTATCTAAAACGACCCAAGATAGACAATGGGAGCTGGGACAACATATGCCTCAATTGAGGGCACTCGGAGCGAAGGTCCAGATGCGCTTTCCAGCGCTTCTCAAAATCATGTGGAACAATAAAATGTTCAATATAGGAGACCCGAAAGAAGTGGAAAGGCTTATAGAACAAATCAAGACCCACCAGAAAGATCAACCCCTTTCAAAATAGGAAACAGAGTATACAGCTGCAAAAAAAAAAAATGGCCGAATTACCGGTGGGAAAAGAAAAGGAAATTTTGACTAAACCAAAGGCAAGGAGATCGAAAAGGGCAATCTCCAATGCCCAGAAAGAATAAGACAAGGGAGGCTTCTCCAGGGTGGGGGTAAGACAATACACACAAGTTCACCAGAAAATTCAAAAAAAGAAAAAAGAAAAAAACAAAGCACATGGTGGGGAGCAAAATGGGGAAAAAAAGAAAAAAAAGAAAAAGTCCTAATAGCAACACCTGAGGAGAATAAAGGCCCAGTCGGAAGATACAAAGACCAGATCAATGGTGACGGCTATCGGTAAGAGCGTAGGAAAAGAACTTAAAATATTAACGTGGAATACGAACGGACTGAGAATTAAATCACGGAGAATGAAGATATTGGAGTACTTAAAGAACTGTAATAGCAAAGTAATTCTAATCCAGGAATCACACCTATCAAAAGAGGAGTGGGAACCGATCTGCAAAACTGAGGGTTGGACAGACCATTGTATTTTCACAAATCAAAACTGCAATATAAAGGGAGTCGCAATCATTTTTTTTAAATCTCTGAAAGCGGTGATCAAAAAAACAGAAATCGACAGAAAAGGCAGATGGGGCATTGTGACGGCAAGAATCTATAACAACACATATACACTGGTGGGCTATTATGGCCCAAATTCCGATGACCCTGAATCACTTCAGAAAATATATGCCAACCTACTAGCAACCAATACTCCGATAATAATGGGAGGAGATTTTAACATCATATCAAACCCCTCAGAAGACAGAAACCCTGCAAAGAACCTGCCCAACCTGCCAAAAATGAGAGGATGAGTGGGGCGTTGTATGAAAGACCTATGCATGGTGGACGTATGGAAATAAAAAGGAAATAGAAATCACCGATTCACCTATAAAAACAAAAGACTAGGGCATGCATCTAGAATAGACTTCTTCCTTATCAGTAGGAGCCTGGTAGAATAAACGGAAAAGGTGGAACCACTCCCAGCGCAGATCTCAGACAACTCAGCGGCACAACTCATCCTGATGCTAAAAACTTCACCTCTTCCCCAGAGGTGGACTGTTGATGGCAGTATCTTCCTAGTCCAGACCTACAATGAATAACTGGCAGATGAAACAAAACTGTTCTTTGATCTAAATAATGCTGGAACTACAAAACAAACTGCCTGGGACGCCTATAAAACAGTTATCAAAGGGAAAATCCTTAGTATTGCATCACACAGGAACAAAGAAAAAAGTTATTTGTTGAACAGATTAAAAAAGACTTGTTATCTCTAGATGTGGACCTCAAAACTGCCAAATCCAGCAAGTCCATTTTGGAAATAGAAGAAAGCATAAGAAACAAGAAAACTGAGCTGAATGACTTCCTGGAAACAAGAGTAAGAGATAAATGGGAAGCCAGTAAACTCTCACATTATGAATACGGAGAAGGTTGCAGGAGGATCCTGGCCTGGAAAGCAAAAACCGAAACAACTAAAAATAGGATCACAAAGATACAAAGAGAAGGCCATCCAGGATACACCTCAGAAAGCAGTGTAATTAGGCTGGAATGTAAACACTTTTTTGAGGATCTTTATACGGAGGACCTAACTAGCTCTGGAGACCAAATACAGAACTTCCCAAATGGAATTACTACTCCGGCAGCATCTCAAGAACAGAAGCTTGATCTAAATCAAGAGATCTCGAAAGAGGAAGTCAGAGCCACAATTAAGACCCTTAAAAGAGGGAGAGCCGCTGGCCCAGACTCCCTACCAAATGAATTACATCTCCAAGAAACACTGCTAACATCTCTTACCGACCTTTTAAACTGTATATTTCTAGATAACCAAAAACTCCCAAACTCCAGGAATTATGCAATCATTACCATCATCTTAAAACCAGGAAAGACCCTACTAAATGCGAATCATACATGCCCATCTCCCTCTTGAATACGGATTACAAATTATACACGCAGATTCTGGCAAAAAGACTAGTGGCAGTGGCAGGGTCCCTAATCCACCCAGACCCAAAGGGTTTCATCAAAGATAGGCAAATACATGAACTATCCCACGAGCTTATCGCTGCCATAGACATTGCAACTCACTATACTGTCCCTTTATCTTTAATAATGTTTGATGCAGCAAAAGCGTTCGATCGAGTCAGCTGGCCCTTTCTGAATGCTACCCTAACTAAATGTAATCTAGTAGACAAAATCGAAAACGCTATATCCAACATCTACGCAAGTCCTAACACAAAAATACTAGTAAATGACGCTCTTTCTGACAATGTACTCATAAAAAGAGGCACAAGAAAAGGATTCCCTCTGTCTCCCCTTTTATTAAATTTTTACATTGAACCATTGGCTGTTCTATTAAGGGGAGAAGAAGACATCAAAACTTTTAAACATCTTGGATGGGAGAAAAAAGTAGCATTATATGACGACGATTTGATGATATTTACTGGAAATCTAGTGAATTCCCTCCCCAAAATAGAGGAAACCATAGCCCAATTTGGAGCTGTCTCAGGCTACCTGGTCAATCAAGCCAAAACAGAAATTCTTGATTGGAACACAGCCTCAGGAAACCCTCTTATCAAAGACAAAATCAAATATCTAGGAATAGAATATACAAAGGATCTAGACGAAGTAACCAACTTGAACTTCTCTAGGATACACAAAGAAATAAGGCAACTACTTAAGGCCTGGTCAGGTCTACAACTATCATTCCTAGGAAAATCCAATTTAATTAAAATGACCATTATTCCCAAATGCACATACCTATTTAACTCCATCCCACTGAGTTTTAGTACGGAACAAATTAAAAAACTCCAGGGGGAACTATCAAGCTTCATCTGGGCCGCCAAGGGGGTCAGAACCGGGTGGAAAAAACTAAGAAACAAAGCAAAAGGGGGAATCGCCAGTCCGGAAATACTGGAATACTGTAGATCCTTCCAGTTCAAGAACATTAGGATACTACTGACCAAATGGGGTAACTGGCCCACATATCTAAAAGCACTCATAGGCCCTGAAGGAGACCACTATCTATACAAATTTGGCCACCCGAACGTTTTCAAAAAAATAAAACTAAAGACGATAAAAGCTACAGCAAGATCCTGGCTAGAAATAAGAAGAACCCTAAAAATACCATATCACAGCAAACATGCGCCAATATGGGAGTCACCAGGTACCCCATAATGTCTAAAAGACGCACTATTGATTCCGGTAAGGAAGCACAATATAGACTTCTGGGGACAGCTGATAGATAATAACCGGATTGTGAAATGGGAAACCCTATACGAAGAAACACAGGGGTCAATATTCAGATTTAAATTTTATCAACTAAACAGTTGGGTAAATACCCTTAAAGAAAAACTACAAGGAGACGAGATCATTGAACAAAAACTCTTGAATCCGGTCACTTTCAAATAGGAGGTCTCTTATTGGTACTGGGCTCTTATAAGAGCAGGGGAGCTAGAGTACAAAACCCCACAAGACATCTGGGAGAAAGACATGCCTGGACCACCCAAACCTTTGGCTTACCTCTAACGCTATCATGGGCCGAGTAGTAAAATCCGCCCCCTTGAAGAAAAACCACCTCTTCACGATCCACAGATCATACTGGTCCCCAAAAAGACTATCTAAAATGACCAGTAATGAACCAAAAAAGTGTCCTAAATGTGGAGAAGAAAGAGCCGATGATCTACACATGTTCCGGGCCTGCATAATGCTCAACGACTACTGGGACCAAATTGGTAAGATTCTCTCTAACATGGTAGACCAGCATATAAAGGTAAGCACAGAAATGGTTATTTTTGGGATACAATGCAATGAAATATCTTTGCCATTATCTAAAGACCAAGAAAGCATTCTTTTTATTTTGATCCTGCTGGCTAGAAGAAAGATCTGCATAAACTGAGTTAAACTATCACCACCAAAGCTTACAGATTGGCTAGCCTCCATATTAAGGGTATATAATTTAGAGAAGCAAAGGAAATGCACTAAGAAAAACAAATTCTGGAATCTGTGGGAAAGATACAATCTGAGAAATACTAGGGGGTCCAATGATTAAGGCAAAGGAAACAACGATCTCAAGTTAAGTTCTTGACCCGAGTAGTCATAATGACTAGCTCCCCTACCGCAGAAAATCGTGTGCCTTCCGGTTTGGACAAAAGTAGGCCCCAAAAGGACAAGGCTAAAAAGTACTCCACTCAGGGCAACTCTGGGCCTCTCACTCCAAAGCTCTGAATGGATACTGGGGCTTTCGACTCCTTACCTCAAGGGAATTTGCTTGATGAGGACTTAAAAAAAAATACTACCACCACCAATACCACCACCAATACTATTACTACCACCACCAATACCACGACCTCCACCACCACCAATTCCATCACCACCAATATCACCACCACCAAATCACCACCACCAATATCACTACCACCAATACCACCACCTATACCAGCACTACCAATATCATCACCACCAATACCTCCACCAATACCACTACCACCAATACCACCGCCACTCCTAATACCACCTGCAATACCACCAGCACCAATGTCAATACAACAGCCAATACCAATACCACCAGTAATACCACCACCATCCCTACCACCACCAACAATACCACCAACACCAGCACCAATAACACCACCACCAATAACACCACCACCAATGCTACCACCAATACCACCATCACCAATACCACCATAGTAATACCACCACCAATCCAATACCACCACCACCACCAATACCAATACCACCGCCAATACGACCATCACCAATACCAATACCTCCAGCACTAATTCCAATACCAATACCACTACTAATACCACCACCATCCATATCAACACCAACAATATCACCAACACCACCACCACCAATAACACCACCACCAATGCCACCACCAATACCACCACTAATACCACCATCACCAATACCACCATACTAATACCACCCCCAATCCAATACCACTACCCACACCCCCACCACCAATATTAACACTAACAATACCACCCCCACTAGTAGCAATACCGATACCAACAACAATACCACATCCACCAAAACCAACACCACTTCTAATACCAGCACCACTAGTACACCCACCACCAACACCAATACCACCACCACCAATATCACAACGAATACTATCACCACCAATACCACCACCACCCTCAATACCACCACCAACACTGCCACCACCAACAATACCAACACCACCAATACCACCACCAATAGCACCACTGCCAATACCACTACCAATACCACCACCACCAATACCACCATCAAGACCACCACCACCAATATCACTACCACCAATACCACCACCAACAATACCACCAATACCACCACCTATACCAGCACTACCAATATCATCACCACCAATACCTCTACCAATACCACTGCCACTCCTAATACCACCACCAATACCACCAGCACCAGTTCCAATACCACAGCCAATACCAATACGACCACTAATACCACTACCATCCATACCACTACCAACAATACCACCAACACCAGTACCAGTAACACCACCACCAATAACACCACCACCAATGCCGCCACCAATACCACCGCTAATACCACCATCACCAATACCACCATACTAATACCACCACCAATCCAATGCCACCACCAATGTCAATACCACCACCAATACCACCTCCACCAATACCAACCACCAATACCGCCAACACCAATTCCAATACCACAGCCAATACCAATACCACCACTAATACCACCACCATCCATATCACCACCAACAATACCACCAACACCATCACCAATACCACCACCACCAATAACACCACCACCAATGCTACCACAAATACCAACACTAATACCACCATCACCAATACCACCATACTAATACCACCACCAATCCAATACCACTACCAGCACCCCACCACCAATACTACTCCCTATACCACCAACCATACTACCACTAACAATACCACCACCACTAGTACCAATACTAATACCACCAACAATACCACCACCACCAAAACCACCACCACCTCTAGTACCACCACCATCAGTACACCCACCACCAACATCAATACCACCGCCACCAATATCACCACGAATACTATCATCACCAATACCACCACCACCATCAATACCACCATCAACATTACCAACACGCCCAATACCACCACCAATAGCACCACTGCCAATACCACTAACAATACCACCACCAACAATACCACCACCAATACCACCATCAATACCACCACCACCAGTACCACCAACACCAATCAAAATACCACCACTAGCAATACCAACACCACTACCACCAATGCCACCACCAATACCACTTCCACCAGTAATATCACCATCACCAATACCACCACCACCACCGCCAATACAACCAGCAATAGAACCCTCACCACCAATACCACCACTACCATCAATACCACCACCAGTAGAACTACCACCAATATCACCACCACCAATACCACCACCACCAATACCACCACCCCAATACCACCTCCACCAATACCACCACCAATACTACCACCACCAACAATACAACCACTGCCACCAATAACACCACCAATGCAACCACCAATACCACCAGTACCAATACCAATACCACCACCAATACCAGCTATACCATCACCACCAATACCACCACCACCACCACCAATACCACCAATACCACCAATGCCACCTCCAATACCACCACCACCAATACCAATACCATCACCACCAATACTAACACCACCAATTCCAGTACAACCAGCCCCAACACCAATACCGCCACCACCAATACCAGTACCACTACCAATACCAGTACCACCACCACAATACCACCACCAATACCAGTACCTCCACCTCCACCAATACGAATAGCACCACCACCAATACTTATACGGACTCCACCAATACCACCACCTCCTCCAATATCGATACCACCAATACCTCCACCACCACCACCACCACCAATACCAGCACCACCAATACCACCACCAATACAACCACCACCAAAATACCACCAATACCACATCACCACCACCAATACCACCACCTCAGCGCCTCTTGCTCACTAGTAATACCAGGGGCACTGTACGAGGCCAGAGCTGCAGTCGGAGTGTTTTTTATTAAGGGAAAGATAGCTATGACATAACGCAATGCCACACTGCACACTCAAATGATGGAGAGGGCAGGAAATATCCCCCTCCCGCTCTTCCTCCTGAGCCGTGACAGTGCAATCACACCGTAAAAGGTGCCGGAGCGCTTTGTTAGTGTATGTAGCTCGGATCATATGAAACTCCCACTTCACACTTTATGTCTGTGTAATTTACAACACTTACACATCTTCTTCACTGCACTATTTATCACTACTTTGAAGATGTTGCAGGTCGGTCTCTTCCTCTGATATTTACAATCTAACAAGCGTTCGAGAAGGCCCTTTATTGCAATGCAATAATTCTTGCATTTGCGAGAGTTAAATCTATTAGTATTGTAAATGACAATGCCTTTTATATATGTTTTAAAACATAAATATAAGGCATTGTCATTTACAATGCCAATAGCTCAAACTCGCTTGAATGCTTGACCTATTGCATTGCAAATGCTTGTTTTAATTACAATGTACTTTGTCTCATGGGCTAACTAGGGCCTACCTTAGGTATGATGTATATTTAATAAAAAGGGAGTTTTAGGTCAGGCAAAAGGTTTGTTTTGCCAGGTCGAACTGACAGTTTATAACTGCATGCATGTTTGAATGGCAGATCAGAGCCAGATTTAAAAGGATACATAAGTGGGTGCCACAATAACTGCTGCAGGCACACTATTATCATAAATGTTTACAGGTCCTGGGTACATGTAGTACTATTTTATTAGGGACATACAAGTAAATTAAATATGAAAATTAGATGTGGTAAAGTGCACAGAGTCCTATGTCCAACAAAAACAAATACCTCCAAACAAAAGGGCAAAAGGCAAAACGTTTGTGGGTTGCCCTGCAGAGAGAGTCATGCCCAACTTTCCTCATAACTTTGACTTTTTTTATGACCGAATCAAGTCTACGTTTTGCAGCTAACAACAAGCATTTGCGAGGTTTTGACACAAGATACCACATAAGATACTCAAAAACATACAACATGGAGGAGATAGAAGCCAGGGCAGTGGAGACTACAATTGTGCAAGACAATAATTTCCATGGTTGGGTCTGAAACATGCTGTCTTAGCCACCTGAGGCCGGGACTGTTCTTCCAGGTCAGAGGTGGCAGTGCACAATAAAGAGGTAGTGGATGATAAAGATTATGTCTGGCAACAACAGATGTTTTGACTCTTTTACTTCACACTTTAATTTGCACCCTATCCTTATTATCTCAACTTTGTTTATTTCCCTCTCTCAGTTCCTTTGTAAAACGTAAAACATGGAGGAGATGGAATACAGGGCAGTGGAGACTACAATCATGATAGACAATAACTTCCAGGGTTGGCTCTGAAACATGCTGTCTTATCCACCTGAGACCATGCATGTTCTTCCAGGTCAGACGTGGCAGAGCACAATAAAAAGGTAGTGGATGATAAAGAGTGTGTCTTACAACATCAGTTGTTTCGACTCTTTCACTTGATGCTTTAATTTGCACCGGATGTATGTCGTTACAGCGCATGCTTTTTCCACGCATGCCTTTTGCAACGCAGGTTTTAGGGGGGCTGGATAGTGGAATAGTTTAATTTACTATTCCAACTCCAGTCCCCGTGGATAGTAGGGAAGGTTTTGGATAGTAAATTAAACTATTCACTATCCTACAGCGCCCTCCAGCGCAAGTCGTTGTAACGACTTGCGTTGTAATATCTGTGTTGTAAAGGTACTTGCGTGGACAAAGTTTCATTGTAAAGGATGTTTACCGTTTGCACCCTATCCCAATTCCCTCATGTTGGACCATGGCCTTTTTGCAGGGATAGCCTCAAATATTTCCCTTCCTCCTGTTTTTTTTCTAACCGGTTTTTGTTGGCTTTCGGACTCTGGGCACTTCACCACTGCTAGCCATTGCTAAAGTTCATACGCATTCTGTCTAAATTGTATTGGGATAGGTTTATCCATGATTAACATATTTGGTATCTTTTTATAGAAATGTAAATTATTTAGGCCTACCTGTTAGTAACATGAAATTTTGCACTAGTGTCAACATTTTAGTCAAAGATGCTAATCCCTTTTTAAGGGTTGTTTGGTATATGAATCTGTAGCTGAAATTGTGTTTAATGTGTAATTTATGCTTTTAAATGTTTTTTTAATGGCACTTTTATGGTATTGTATTGAAACCGAATAAAGTTTATATATATATATATATATTTGATTCACTAGTAATTCCCTAGTAAAGTACACCAAGGTTGCTGCCCAGGGCCTTTAAATGAAATACTCCTAGTGGTTCTGCAGCACTGATTGTGTCACCGACATGAGTAGCCTTGCATGCATGTCTCAGACCTGCCACTGCAGTGCCCGTGTTTGCAGTTTTAAATTGCCATTTTGACCTGGCAAGTGCACCCAACTGACAGACCCAAACCTTCCCTTTTCTGTAAAGCAGCCCTAAGGTAGGCCCAAAGTAGCCTAATGGACAGGGTGCAGAAAAGTTAAAAGGTAGGACATGTACTGTTGTGTTTTACATGTCCTGATAGTGAAATACTGCTAATTTCACTTTTCACTATAGCAGGGACTATCTCGTCCATAGGTAACATGGAGATTACCTTAAGATATCCTTTAAGTATAATTTCCCATTGGGAACAAATTGAGATTTTGAGTTTGGGGTCTCTGAACTCACAATTTAAAAATATATCTTTTGGTGAAATTGGTTTTTAAATTGTTTGATACAAAATGCCACTCATCTAAAGTGCAAATTTTCTCACATAACCATTCTGTGCCTCTACCTGTCTGTAGAATACATGTCTGGGTTGGCTGAGCTTTGGGCTATAGTGCATTCCCTCTTGGTAGTCACACAAAGGGGGCTAAAGTGTTCGCTGCATATACTGATGGCCCATCACCAGGCTGATGGGCCTATCTGTAGTGGGAGGAGTGGTCACTGACAACTGAATAGGGCTGTGCCTGTCCTCACACAAAACCATCTTCATCCCCCTATAGTGCGTCTAGAGCCGGGTAAAGGGAAAAGTAGTGTCTTGTACAGTATAAAGACTTTCCTTTGAAATGTGCTTCTTGAAAGGCAGAAAGGATATAAGTATTGGACCTCTGCCACCCAAAAATCAAAATAATTCTGAACTGAGGACATTCGGTCAGGAAAAGAGATGATGCTGTAGGAGGGACTGCCACTCTGCCTGTTGCTTTGTTGTGCTGGCCGACTGCTTGCTGCTGTTATCCTCTTAGTCAAAAGACTGGACTTTGCTTTCTACATCCTGGTTTCAAGGTTGTCAAAGGGCTTCTGCGTGCTTGCTTCCTGTTAAAAAGTCTCACAGCCATCAAAAATGTCACCCATCAGTGCCTGGGCTCTTCTGCTGAGAGTCCTGACTTGCCAAGTGGTATCAAATACAGTTCCTGGGCCCTTGACAGTGTAACCTCGTAGTCTTGAGGAGAAAATACACACATCAATTCCAAATGCCTATTTTCTTGAAGCCCCACTGCACAAGATGGACGCATCGCTGCTCCCTGCACCAAAGGGAGGTTCTTGCTTGAAGCATCAACCAACGCTTTCACCACAGGCCCCAGCTTGCCATTGCAGCGCAGCAGAAGAATCGCTGCAGTGTGAGTTTTGAACACCGTGTCACCAAAGTCTGAGGCACTTGCTCAGACGCAGCATCTGATTCATGGCTGAGTAATCAACACAGTGCCTGCTTTGCCTTTGTTGTCTCAACACAGCGCATTTGGATTTTCAACAATTCGTCCCTTGACACAGACATTTTATGGGCACTGTGCCACAGTAAGAAACCGAGGCTGCATTTCTGGAAACCAAGGCATCACCTCCCCTTCCAATCAGGAACTGACATATCACCTCCCTTGTCAGTAAGGAACTGATGCATCACCTCTCCTGCTTAATTGTAAGGAACCTGTACATCATCTCCTGTGTAATAAGGAACTAATGCATTGCTTTGCTTTCCCAGCACCTCACCTCCCCTGCCCCTTGCAAGGTCTGTGATTCTTGACAAATCCGAGGTACTTTTTCTTAAAACAAATGCATCCGTTCATTTCTATAAACTAACATTGCGTAATGTTTTAGAAGTTATATTTTGACCAGTGTATGTTGGATTTTTGTCATTTTGGTCTTGTTTTATTCAAATAATTATTGCTATTTTTTTAAACTGGTGTTGACTCCTTTTGTAATGTTTTCCCTGTGTTACAGTGTGTGTGTATGTACAAATGCTTTACATATTGCCTCTGAGATAAGTCTGACTGCTCATGCCAGGCTACCAAGGGGGTAAGCAGAGGTTATCATACCTGTTTGACTCCCTTACCCTGACTAGAGTGAGGGCCCCTACTTGGACAGGGTACTAACCACTGCCAACTAAAGACCCAATTTCTAACATTGGTGGGCAGCGGGGAGCATAGGACTTGTGTTTGTACTTTGCATAAAGTGATTGGTGTACACAACCACATACTGTTTTTGATTTTTGTCTTACTTGTAACTCTTGACTTTTGGCCACAATCGTGTCTCAGTCTGATGAGCCGTCAGCTGTATCTGCAGATGTGGTATTTTACCATGAGAAGATGGTAGCTTACATGGTGCTTCAATTCAAACATTTCTGCAGGGAGTTCAAGTGTTCTTTTAAAGACCTCATTAAAAAGGAGGAGCTACAAAAAGTGCTGAGGGCCTGACTGGAAGCTAGTGTAGCTGGTGAGCACACAGAGGGTGACATGGTGGAGGTGGAGGGGACTTTGCAAAACAGGTTTCACCTGGTATGTAGGCCTCTTCCAGAGCAAGCAGCATTGTTTCTTCATGAGGGGTGTCCCCAAAGGAGCTGCAGGACAGGTAGGAGGCTAGGACACTTCCGATGGAGCTGGAAAAGCTCAAGATGAAGCATTAGAGGGACCTCCAACTAGATAAACTCAACAGAGAAACAGAAAAGGATTAGTTGGCAGTAGAGGAGAGAGAGGTGATTTTAGCTCAAGAGCTGAGTTGGATTGGAAGGCCAAGTCTAGCACAGATGGTGGCACGGTTTCTTCAATGCAGTCTGAGAGAAAGGTGTGCATTCCTAAGAATGTAGGGAAAGAGTATAATAAGTAGGATGATATCCAGAGGTGGTTTCAGGACTATGAGACAGCTCTCCACATGTGTGGGTTCCCTGAGATAGATTGGGGGCAGGATTGTGGAACTAATTCGCAATGAGGTGGAGGGACACATTGCTAGCCTTAGGAAAAGCACATGAACTCACCTACACTTCCATGAAGAATGCCCTCAATATCAGGTATGGTCTTACCACAGAGGGACAAGTTCAGGCAGTGCAAGAAACTTGATTCCCAGACAAGGGTTGAATGTGTAGATTCTTTTTCTCAGAGTACTGGATGGTTGGGTGAAGGGCAGTGAGGTAGTAGATTACCAGAGGCTGTACAATTTGATTGTGCGGGTGCACTTGTCTAGTCTGTGCTTTCCACAGATGCAGCAGCACTTTATCGACAGCAAGCTTACTGACTTCAGGATGCTTGCTTAGGAGGCGCACCACTGGGTGAGGACCAGGGTCCACAAGAAGTTTATGTGAGAGAACCAGTCAAGAAGGGTGGTTCAGGGGGTGTGGTTTGGCCACAAACAAGAATGGCCACTTGATAATGAAGCTCCGCCACAAGACGGGCCACGGATGGAGACAGTGGTCTTCAAGGCAAGGGGCTGAAAATCAGCTCCCTAGTCCTGTTTGTAGTTAATGATGTTCGACTTGGGAGTTCTGATGGCCACTCCAGCCACCAGCCCGACCTGACTCCGTCATAGCTGTGTGAAGCTGCTGGGCCTGGAGGCGGAAGTTCCAGCTAGCAGCCTTGCCCCTCCCACTGAAACAGAGCATGGCTGCTGTTGGCCCGTCCCTCGCGAAGATCTTGAGGTGTGGCAATGGCACGTCGAGGAACTTGGGGCTTGTGGTATTATCTCAGACTGCAGACCCAAAAAATTGCTGATAGGTGCAGCAAATTCACTCACCCAGCTTGCTTAACAGGTGGCCATGGCACCTGTAAGTAGTCACCCATTGGGGCCTACGACGGTCGAAGACCAGCATTGCTATCATCTAGGCCACGGATCCGGGTTTACACGATGCGGCACATTACAGGTAGGCTGGCCCGGCTTCACCTCTTCATCATTCTTCAGCCATACCAGCCATACCAGCAGCCTGTTTGTAGGCACTCATGGACACCTGAGCTGAGGGGGTTCCTGGACCCACATCCTCGATTCATTGTGGCATTGCGACACCTCCCAACTGCAAAACACCCCAGCTCAACATCACCCTTGGTAGTGGTGGTAACATCTACAATACGGCAGGGGCCCAGTGATCAATCAGCATCCAGCACCATCCACTATACCTCATAGTGAGACAGACCTATTCTGATTAGAGGCTAGAGGTTCACAAATTGACCCTGCCTCATCACCCATGAACAATGCCCACTAGGCCCACACATCTCTTACATGCAGAAGCATATGTTACCTTCGTACAACCTTGTGGGCTGGAACCACGGGCAGATGTGACCACACTCTGCTTTACCTATGCAGGACAGCCATGCCGGAACCTCAGCCAATACCCGGTCCAGCCACACACTCCCCGACTACTACTGGAGGCCTCTCAGCCCACCTCCTAAGACACCTATTACCCCATGGCCCATCAATAGCCCCATACCCCATGGCCTGCTTGCAAGGAGGGCAATGCACCAGCCCTGGGGGCACAAGGGGCAATTGAGTAATTCACATCTTTACTCAGCTCTACTGCTGGAACAGCTTGGTTGATGCACTTACCTCAGAGATTCTTACCAAGGAAGATTGATGATGGTTGGACCTCTCACAGTCCTAGTGAGTAGAGAGGGACATGCCAAGAAAGAATGCTTGTCAGCACAGACCTTCAAACTGTCCTACCCAGGACATACTGCCTGAAGGCACTGCAGTGGGAAACAACACAGTCCCCCTCTGGCTACGTTTAGGCTCTCAATTGGCCTAGAGTGGACCTTTTAACCATCCTCTCCCTGGCCACGCAATTGCCTCTGGAGCCACACCACCCTGCCTGGCTTCCCACCCCCCCTAGAGGTGGCAGCAAACTCAAAGTGACCTAGTACCTGCTTATACCCATCCTGTCTCAACCAGCAGACCATCCAGGGGCACTCATCCTCCCTCCTGCATGCTCCACAGCCACTGGAGGGCCTACAAGTATCGCCGGCCTACAGCCAAGAAAAAGGCAGCGCTGGTCAGCAGCTACCTCCCCGACTACTATCTCTAGTCATGGCGGGACCTGAATAACCGGAGTGTCACCTGGCAAGACCACAGCCAAAGCTGCAAGGCAGCTCCTCTTGACTGAAGCTCTTATTCAGCCCGCACCACGGCATCACCAAAGGGAGCCACTCTCCCTGAAACTGCCCTGTCCAAGCCTCCTGTGACCACAGCTCAGGACAGATGACAGTACTATGGAGTGAATTCTACAGGAAATATAATTGGTGGGCCGTTAACTAGAAGGCATGGACCTAAACATATCTGCCCTAACGCAGGAGACTATTTTGATCCTGCTGGATATTTCAGGATTCCAGCCCACATGGATGAGCTTCACCAGAGGGTGACATTCATGGAGGGTCACCTGGATAACCTGCCGGAGATGAGCCTCTGCTGGAGATGCAATGCGCTCATCGCATCGGACCCTGCACAAGAATTCTGCAGTAAGTCCACGACCTCTAATCACCTGCTTCTTGCGCTATAAGGAAGCTCAACAACTACTATCCACAGCTCGCAAACAAGGTCTGTTCACATGCGAGGGTCATGAAATAACCATAGGTGCAGATTTCTCCAGGGTGACCAATGACCACCGAAAGGCTTTTCTCTCCTTCGGGTCTGTCTACTCCAACTGGATATGAAGCATAGCCTCTTCCAACCCACCCAAATCCGGATTACTAAGGATGGCATCTCAAAAGAATAATATGACCCAGAGGACAGTTCTCAAATCAGAACATGGGCACCTCTAACTCGTCAGCCCTGACGCCTCCCGTCTCCACATCTGGTGGTCATTGGCGAAACAACAGTTGATCCCGACATTGGGGTAGAGACCCCGACAGAGCAGCCCACTCCCATGGCAATAGAGTGCAGGCCCTCCAAGCAGTAGCTGTTCTCACCCAAGACCATGACAGACACAAATCTCATTCTCCTCTGAAACCCACTGCTGCAACAGAGTGACCGACAAGGGACTTGTGCTGTAGTCACACAGTTGGACCATTGGAGCAACCATACTTATTGCTTCAGAATCAAAAGGAACAACGCCCATCGGACAGCTGAGTATCACAAAGCCAGCCTTGTACATTTGCATATCTGATTGCATTGCTTATTGCTGTGCTGTTAATTATTGTTATTTCTGTTTGACACTTGCTGTGCTCGTTGAGCCCCATTGTCTCTCTATCCTTTTCCACATGATAGAGCACTGCTCACCTCCCAAGTGTGTTGTGCCTGGAGTTAGCTGATAAAGGAAATCAACAGGCCTTCCCTCTCCTCCACACCCCACATTCCCCCTCCTCCCCCGACACGTCTGTAGTCACCAGCCACTCCCACCTGCCTCACCCTGGCCCTCATTCCTCTACTGATGCCCACCGTAGACTACATCCTCCACACTTGACCCAATGCCTCAGGGCCTCTGCAAACATAAAGGGCAGGGGAGATATCCTACTCTCGACTCCACCAGACCTCTGAGATTCTTGCTGCAAACCTTCTCCCCCTAGATGGCAGTCGGGACCTCTCATGCTCTGCTTC
This sequence comes from Lissotriton helveticus, assembly GCF_964261635.1. Taxonomy (NCBI): domain Eukaryota; kingdom Metazoa; phylum Chordata; class Amphibia; order Caudata; family Salamandridae; genus Lissotriton; species Lissotriton helveticus. The sequence continues at coordinate 533,855,001 of NC_136065.1, forward strand.
CCTACTTATAGGACCTATGCAGACCCTCTATACCCGAATCCACCATGACCTAGCTCCCCGGTCCATCTTTTCCATTACACTGCCATCCCGATGGGGCGCTCTCAATGATCTGTCTCTACAAGCTTAGACCCGCTGTACACAGATCAGTGTTGCACTCTCCAGCAGCTGTTTCCTCTGACTCCCTCCCCTCCTGACCGCCTATTTTCACTACCTGAATGCTACCCTAGAGTGCCCCCCCTGCATGTCTGGGAACATTCCCACCCTCTCTACCCCATACCATTGTACCAGTGTCTTTATTTTTCTCTTCATCTTTTTCCCTCCTTCCCCCCTCCCTCGTCCTCTTCCCGCTTATGCGTCACCTCGCCTCCCCTTTCTCTCCCCCTCCTTCTCTGACATTTGTTGTTCCCACCTGCTTTTACCCCTCCTTCATATTTCTATCCCGACTTGACCCCATCCCTACTCTTGTCATATTGTTCCTGTTCGCAGCTATTGGCGCTATCTCGCCAAATACCTTCTATATCATATCTCCCTACGGATTATAATATAGCCTCCTAATACAACCTTCTTTCTTACATGTGGTTGCCTAACAGCCTTTAGATAACACCCATGGACGCTGGGCCTTGGACCACCACACCTGCCTTAGACGTGTGCGTCTCTCACCTGTTGTGTGTCCTCTCCTGGAATGTTAATGGTCTCACACACTACATCAAAAGAAAAAAGTACTCTCTTATCTCAAGTCCAAAAAGGCAGATGTGACTCTGTTACAAGAGAAAAAAAAGAGCTGCATATCAATGATGTGGATGTGTCCCCCTGGGCACTACCTGTTTCCTCTAATGTGAGATTTCTATTTTCTTGATCAAATTTGCCAAATAAAGTTCTGTTAAGGTTTGTTTTTTACTTTGCAAAAGTTGTATTCACTTTTGTTGGAATATTTATTCATGGATTTGTTTTCATTTCATTGTTGTCTCATTTTTTATTCCAATGCATTTCAGGTTATAAACCCTTCATCAGGGAACAGCAACAGTACTATGAGAGAACAAGTCAGCATATTATTGTGAACAAGTAGATGTATGTCATGCCAGCATGCGGTCGAGAGTGATTCCGGCGTGGTAGTCTCTACAAGTCATAGCGGTATGTTGGCAGTGAAATCAATGGTGACTATGAGGTGATATATTATCAGTGATGGTTTACCATGTGTAGGCAAGTGTTTATGGTTTGGTTTAACGTATAAGGCGAACGTCAATTTAAAAGTTCAACAGTGCACATTAAGTGAAACAGTGTATCAAAGAACCGGGGTTAAACAAAGATGTGAGGTTTTACAAAATGAATAACGGAGGTAAAACAGTGCTTCTACGAGATAAAACAAATGTGAAATGGCACTTACGAGACACTGCACTCGAAATGTTGTCCGCAAGGCTAAATGTGCTATGTATCCAATCTAGTAAAATAGATAGGGTGCTGCTTTAAACAATGCTCTCCGGAGTAAACAAGTACCGTTTACAGCGAGGGTAGGTAAGGTAAAAATAGCAGCACTTACGCTGCAATGTTAATCGCATTCTTACAGTGTGTGTAATACCAAACCTCGTAGGTTAATGGTGCGGGGAAAAGCGCTGTGTATTTAGTGTGCTGATGTGGACTGCTGGGACTGTTTTGGGTGTGGACATTAACGAGGACTAAAAACAATGAGTCAAAAGGGTGAAGGATTTGGCGGCCATCTTGGAGGAGTTAGTGTACTCTGCAACATGCGAACATGAGTGAAATATATTAATGAAGTGAAAATTTGAAGAGCAAAGAAAAAGGAAAAAAGAATAAAGAAAAAGAAAAAAGAATTCTGCGAACATTGAATATCTCAGGAAACGTGTAGGCAGATCAACCTTTTTACAAATCTAAAAGGAAGGAATGTCACAGTGTGTCAATAATGTTTATAGATAACATTGGTATTCCATTCAATCATTCATTCCATAAGGCTTAAGGGAGTCTATTCGTTTTATTCAATAATAATAATGTTCTCTTTGCAGAAGATATTTATTGTTGTCTCTGCCTTCCATCTTATGAACCTTCTCCAAAATTAAGAATTTGAGCTGGTTGTGGTGGTGTTCTTGAAAATGGGTAGCCACTACTGATTTTGTGTTCTTGGTACGTATTTTAGATTTATGTTCATTGATTCTAATTTTTGTCTTGCATTCAGTTTTTCCAATGTATACTTGTCCGCAAGGGCATTTTAATAGGTATATCACATTGGTGGTGTCACATGTGGATGTCACTGGTAATTTGATCTGGTAGCCTTTTCGCGGGTGTCTGCTAGTTGGTCCTTGAATTATATTGTGGCAGTTGTGACATGCCATGGTTCCTTTATATATAATGTCTTGTGTTTTCCTTGGAGGTTTCAACAGTTCACCTAAGTTTTTGCTCCTGGTGTAGGCAAAAATGGGGAGTTACTTAAATAGATTATTGAAGTCTTGTTCTTGTGCTAGGATAGGCCAATGCTTTTTGCTAATGTTTTTGTATGTACTACTCACGGTTGAAAATTTAGACATCAAAACATTATGGTTACTTTCTTTGGGTTTCGTTTTAAAGAATAATTCATCACGTGTCGTGATTGACTGCGTTGGATCACTTGGTCTGTTACAAGAGTCTCATTTAGATGCCCTGAAGTCAGACAAGTTACGCCATAACAGGGTAGATAGGGTGAGACACAGCAGTATAGCAACAAAGACACCCTCCAACAGCAGGCTTTCCCGCAAATGTGAAGGCGCGATCATTGTCAGTAAATGGCTGCCCGTCACAGTAACAAAGACATAGTCCGACTCTGATGGCACATATACATTTGTCAAACTGGCCTCAGAGATAGTTCTTTAGGCGTGGGATCTATTTACGCACTGACTGGGGTGAAAAGGTCCTAATAGAGATAGGGGTCCCGCAGTACATTATTGGTGGGGACAGGAACCGTGCACAGGACCCGGTCCTGGACAGAGCAGGACACTTGGACAGAGGCAATAATGTGGACAGGGCCCTGCTGATTGATGTGACCTCAGGCAACAGACTAGTAGCCCACTGGCAACTTAGTCATCCAAAAGACACAGATTATACTTTTGTCTCCCCGGTCCATGGCATGCTCTCCAGACTGGACTACTTTCTTATCTCTGGGAAAATGGTCGCTCTCGTCTGGGAGTCTTAAATCCTGGAAGTGGCACTATCCGACCATTCTCTGGTTTTGTTGTCCCTAGAGGTGGGACTGGCCTCCCAGGGACGCAAACTATGGCGTGCGTATAGATACAGTGAAGCCGCACACCTCAGGGCAAATCCCAACTTAAAACTCACATTTCTACTTACCTTTCAGACAATAACAACTCAGTGGACTCCCATGGAGTATTTTGGGCTGCCGCAAATGCCATCACCAGAGGCCAACTCATGAAAGACGCTGCAGTGGCTAATAAACAGGCGATTATCCACCAGAAAGAGCTAAAGATGGATATTGGTTCTCTCACCCACCTCTACTCTACCAATCCCACCTTGCATCACTGTAGACTCCTAGAACAAGTCCGGATGGCCCTTAACAGTCTTTTCACCTGTAAGTGTGCTCTTCAATAATCCTGGGCGTAGTTTGCGAAGTAGCGCTACGCGTAGCGACGCAAAGTGCACTTCGCACTTCGCGAGCTCCGCGAACTGAGTAGTGCACTGTGCAAAATGCTGTTCGCACTGATTGCACAGTGCCGGATGCTTGTCTGCACTGTGCAATCAGTGCAAACTGCATCTTGCACAGTGTAAGCGGTCGTTTTCTGCCGCTCAAGTAGATTTCTACTCGAGCTGCAGCTTTCTCAACGCAGACTGGTAGTTTCTCATTGCGAGCGGTCACGAGCATACGTGACCACTCGCAATGAGACACCTGACCTCCCCGCATTGAGAAGCTCACCGGGAGGTTTACATTCCATGCTCGCAATCGGCAACTTGATGTTGCTGATCGTGAACGAGGAAAAAGTTTTGCCGGGATGTCATTTTGCTTGCTCGCGGTCGCCAACTTGACATTGAGGACCGCGAGCAAGCAAAAAATTACCACTGCACTACGCTACGCGTGTTTGTACTGTGCTACATCATTTTCTCTGCGGGGCATATGGAGGCGGGGGTCGAGTGTCTAACAATTCCTCCACAAAAGTGTAATTTTCCTCTTGGGCCAAATAAGATTTATCAATCTGTAAGCAAAACCTCCTATCTTCACATTCAACTCCTTTCTCCTCTTTTTCTCTATCATATGCTACAAATTTCTGAGTCAGTGTCTGCATCTTCCCTTTCCATGCCTCCTTCTCCATCTCCAAGTGTCAAGTTCTTTTACAAAAGGTGGCGGTCCCTAGGGGGCGAGGTCCTCGGGGAGGAGGTCCAGTTGTATGCCCCATTTCATGCCCCCTTGCATTGACTATTGATCCTTTTACTGTGGATTCGTCATTTTTTTGGGCGTCCAATTGTGGTGAGAATTTAATGGGCATAGATTTGATGAAGAAATTGCATGCTACTATTTATTGTTTGTTGGAAGGTATTTATATGACGATGGGCTGAAATGTGAGTACTAGACATTACCTGTCTCTCCCTCTTGCTGCCGAATTTGCTGACCTACCATCCACTCTATGGGCGACGGGTGATGCAGATGTGGAACTGCTGCATATTCCTGCAGTTTCGATACAGGTTAAAGATAATGTTGTTTTGTCTCATATTCCTCAGTATAACATACCTCAGGCGGGAGAATGGGCCCTTTTGCAAATTATTCAGGATTTGATACGCAAAGGTGTAGTTGAGGAGACATCTGCTAATATTTGTAATAGACCTATTCTTCTGATTCTTAAACGGACACCCTCAGGTTCCCCTGATACTCATGAAGATGTTTATTGGTTAGTGATTAACTTGTGCAAAGTTAATAAGTGGTTCCCCAGTTTCCAGAGGTTCCGGATATTACCACGCTTTTGTTGATGATTTCTTCCATCACTAAATTATTTCTCTAAGTGATTTGAAAAACACGCTCCTCAGTATTCCTATTCATCCAGATAATAGATATCTGTTTGGGTTCACCTTATCTGGTAGGAGTTTTTGGTTCTGTCCAGCTCCTCAGGGCTAAACAGAGAGTCTGAGCCTTTATAGCCAGGCATTGAAAGGTCAGTTGGATTCCACGTCGCTTCCCTCAGGTAATGCATTTGTACACTATGTTGACGATCTCCTTATTGCTTCTGATACCGAACAAGGTTGTAAAGACAATACCGTTAAAATATTGCTATATTTAGCTCAGCATGGGCATGAAGTTTCTCTTTTTAAACTTCAGTATTGTTGACAGGAAGTCACCTACTTAGGTCACCTACTGTCGAAGGAGGGCAGGAGGTTGACCCCCTGAGCGCATCAGTGCCATTGTTAAAATGCCTATTCCACAGACTCAGAAACATATGTGTGCTTTTATAGGTATCACTTCCTACTGTCGGCAGTGGATACCTAACTACTCCCTACTAATCAAACCCTTGCTTGCTTTAACAACAATAGAAGTGCATGAGCCTTTGCATTGGATTCCTGAATGTCAGCAGTCTTTTGAGTATTTGAAAACTGCGCTTTGTTCGGCTCCAGTACTTGGCACCCATAATTACAGTAAACCGTTGGTGTTGTACATGCATGAGATGGCTAGTTGTGCGCTTTCTGTCCTAACACAAACATTTGGAGATAAGCAACGGCTGACTCCTTATTTCTCTGCTATCTCTGATCCAGTTGTGAGAGCCCTCACGAACTATCCAAGAGTGGTCACTGCCGTGCCCACTTGAATCAGACAATCAGCTGGACTTGTACTGGATGCTGACATCACAGTCATGGTACCACATGCTGTGGATACACTTCTGAATAAGACAAAGACAGAGCACCTCACCAGTGCACATCTTACTGGCTATAAATTGACAATGTTTGCTAAACGGATCACGAGCAAAACATAACTGTATCTTCCAGACGGAAGAAGAGACAAAAGAATGGGTAGACTTGACTGACGTACCCTTAGCTGACATACAAGGGGAACTATATGTCGATGGCTCTTCTTTCAAATTACCAGATGGCACTACAACTACAGTATATGCTATTATAACACTGCATACAGTAGTAGAGACACCACGAGTCCCATATCCGTTGTCTCAAGCTGCTGAGCTTGTTGCCCTTATTCAAGCTTGCTTACAAATTGAGTGAGGGGCTGGTTATCAATATCTATACTGACAGCCAGTATGCCTTTGGGGTCAAACATAATTGTGGGTGACTCTGGGGTGAGAGAGAGTTCCTTACTTCCCAGGGCACCAGAATCCAGCATGGGCATCTTACTTTAAGGTTTTTGTCTGCTTTAACACTCCCCAAGAAATTGGCCTTAGTGAAGTGTAGCTCCCACCGAAAGGTCACCGATGATGTAAGTAGGGGAAATGCTTTTGCAGATCAAACAGCTAAGGAAACGGCTCAGACAAAGATGAAAAGAATGTTTGTAGCAGGGCCGGCTAGGTGGGTGTCTGAGGTTGGTATGTTCGAGGACACCCTTGAGAATATAAAAGAGATACAAAGTGAAGCCACAGTAGAAGAGTCAGCAGTATGGAAGGAAAGCACAGCACAATTGAATGATGAGGGATGTTGGATCGATAAGTCAGGAAAGAAGAGACGGATGTTGCCCGATTCATATGTTCTCTGCGTGGTTATGATGGCGGATGGCTCAACCCATATCAGTGCTAATAATATTTGCAAATAGTTGGACCCTGCATGGCAGAATGACAATTTCCCTAAGACAGCTGCACATTTAGTGAAGTGTCATATGGTGTGCATGATGCACAATCCTGGAAAGGGTACCCCTACACCGCCTGGTAGCTGTATACCGCCCCCTTTTCCTTTTTAGGTCCTTCAAATGGATTATATTGAATTAGAGAAATGCAAGAAGTATGTTTTGGTGGTGGTTTGTGCTTTTAGTAAATGGGTTGAGGCTTATCCCACTAAAGACAATACGGCCATTACGACTGCAAAAGACCTCCTGAAGGAGTTATTTTCTCGTTACGGCTTGCCCCGATTGATTTGGAGTAATAACTGAAGTCATTTTAATGCAAAAGTGATCCAATTGACTTTTGATGGTTTACACATAAACCAAACGTTCCATGCTGCCAAGCATACACAGTTAGCAGGTTTGGGTGAGAAGTAAAAACGCTACTCTCAAGCTCAAACTGGCAAAAATTCAGGAGACAGCAGTGTTATGATGGCCAGATGCTTTACCGTTAGCACTTTTGTCAACAAGAACTACAGCATATTCTAGGACAGCATTGTCACCATATGAGCTCGTGTTCGGATACCCGGAAAATGTCTGGGGCGTCCCGCACCCTCAGCGTTTTTCTGATATTGAGTACCTACTGTTGCTTGACTATCTTGGCCAGTTAACAGAAAGTTTGCATTCTATCCACCAATAGGTCCAGGATACCCTGCCAGCCACACCAAGGGGCCCGGACATGACATTCAGCCTGGTGACTTTGATCTTGTTAAGAACTTCCAGTGGAAGAAGAGTTAGGAGCTGCGGTAGAAGGGGCCAGAACAAGTCCGTTTGGAAACATGCACCGCTGTAGTAGTCGGTGGCCGTAAGAACTGGATTCATGTGACTCCTTTGTCACAGGATTCCTTTGCCCCTGCCCTATGACCAGTGGGTGAGAGATGGGATTGGAGGCTCTGAGTGTGAGATGGAGCCTCGGTTTGTACCCTTTAGTGATGCCAAATTGACCTGGATGCAAACAGACAAGGAAAATAATGATGTATTGAATGCAACGGTCCCTCCGGCAATATGAGTTGTCCAGGAGTACCTGTTTGTTGATCATTCTGTGCCTGGAGTAACTAGGTACAATTTGCCCCCTCGGCTGGGGGACAGTGCACCAAAAGAGAAGAAAGATTAGTCAGATTGGACTGTGCATGTCAGGGTGTATTTTGCTATAGTACCAACAAAGTTAGTTCAGGTTGATGAGAGTCTTGTGCACTGTCTGAACATTGGACAGGATAGATCGAAGAATACGCAAATGTATACCACCGTAATTGGTGTGGGATGCAAGCTTAGGACAGAGCAAGCTCCGCCGCTGGTGTTCAAGAGCCCCACTGTATTAATGAACAATAGGAGCCTATACCATTGAGGCTTTGACGGACACTGGGAACTTGCATATTTCTTTGTATTTTTCCCCATTTCATCATTTGTTATGCATCCCCTTGGTAACATGGTTGCTGAGGAAGAACAGCCAGTGATTCTTGTTGCCCAGCACAATGCAGTGTGGACCTGTAAACAAAAGTTAATATGTATTGCCCTCGTGATTTTGCTGATAATCATGTCATGTGGGGTATCATGGGTTTTGGAAAGTGATCAAAGTGTACCTTTACATAGTAGGGATAAGGTTGTTCCTAAAGTCCGAAAGAAAAGGACAGCCCCAAGCAATGTGTTTCTAGATACACACAAGAGGTTCATTGGAGAAGGGACTGCTTGTTACCCCACTGAATCTGTCGCCAGTCTATGGACAGCATATCTATTGCTAATTGTCAATTATACCTATACTCGGTCCTTTCGTAGAAGTGCATGGAGTATTTGGGTTTGGCTATCCAGGTCCTTGTTTATAACATAGAAAGTCATGAGGCATGGGTTATCTGGGATGTGACAGCAACACTTATTGCAATAACTTCCATATGGAAAAACAAAATATAACTCTGGTGGGTTACCAGTATACTGAATTTACAGTTCTCTAAAAAGCTGGATATTACCCTGCTTGTTGTCCAATTATCAATTTTACTGACACTATATTGTATATCAATTGTTCAGGGACAGTATTGCGTAAGGATAGGTACTCTTTGGTAAATATAAAGGACCCCAGTACCTTTGGGAGGAATTCCATGTGTTCTGCAATAGATTATGATAGACTGGTGTATGCACACCCAGGGTTTTTCTTTTTGTCCAATGGGACTTATTCAAATGTCCATAATAGTACGGATGATGTGGCACTTGGGATGGTACTGCCAAACATGCAACGCCTAAAATAGGATGGGTTAAAAGGACATTGACCAAATAATTCAGTGAAGGAGTGGCAGATCTCGAAGTCAATAATTATAGTAATGGTATTCCTTTTGTATACATTCTTTATAAGGCCAGGGGTGAGAAAGCTAGAGAATATTTCAGATGTAAGCTGAAAATATTGTCTAACTCCATAGTAGCAGCTTTTCATGACATCACCATCCAATTGGAAAGTATGCAAATATATTCCGAGCAGACTAGATATGCAGTCGATTTCATTCTAGCTAAGAGTGGTAGTGTGTGCGTGGTAGTAGGAGACTTGTGCTTAGTCGGGATTATAAATATGGCAAATAATATTACCTAACACGTTTTAGACATCCTAAAAAATGTTAAAGGAATGTAAAGTGGGAACTGGAGCTGGTCTCTTTTTGGCAGCTGGGGTTGGATCCTTGAAAAGTTGATTTATTTCATTGTGATCTTGGTCTCTTGCTGTGTCCTTGTAAAATGCCTTCCCTTCTGTTGTTCTTATTGCACCACTCTTCTCACTCCTAAGAGGAAAATATCGCTTCATAACACCAATTATGCAATTATGGTTCAAAAGGAGATAGATGACCTCATGCATATAGATGAGGGCATTTTCGAAACGTCTTCCCTCCTTACGGCCTCTCTTCCTGATGTTGACAACATGGAGTGCTTCTAAGACGTTTACCTAAGACTTCTGTTTTATTGTTTTATATGCTCTTTGCTATTACTAGAACATGTTTAGTTCATGCTAAAAAGAGGGTTTGTTGGAATAGAAAAAATCATGTTTAAGCATTGTTCTATGTATGTTCTCCTCGCTGTTACTGAGAAAATGCCTTTGTTGAGTTGTGTTTCTCCAAGGCTAAGTTTTGCTTCACAAATGAATACACTGTTCTTATTAGCGCATACCTTTCTCTTTTGATAGAGGCCTTCTCCCACTTGTCTAGTGACGGGAACAGGCAGAGCAACCTCGAGTAGTAGATATTGTGTGCCCGGCCTCAGAATTGAAACGTATCCTCTGTACTTCATTGTTTAGTAGCATCTGCTTGGAAAATTACATAGTGGACTAGAAATTCCAGTCTGGGAAATCCTGAGGGGGTAAGATGGCGGCGACACGCTAGGTCGCTGGTAGCAGCTCTTTGACCGGCTCGAATGGCCATTAACACGAGCAAGCAGGAATGACTGTTCCCTGCCTCCTACACTTCAACTGATCAACTAAATAATATGGTTTAAGCTGAGGCCTCCGATTGAGCGGAGGGAGAAAGAAAAAAGAAGAAAATATACGCCGAGCCATAGTTATTTATTGGCAAACTAAGGGGAGAAAAAATGCAAGCGGCGATAATTAACAACGAAGCAGTCTGTCCCGAGAAGAGAACCGCATTAAGACCACAGCTTTCACTCGTTGCATCCTTTATAGGCTTAGCAGTATTGCGGCTTTTGAGTAGCGCTCTCCTACCTGTGACAGCCGACCAGCGTGAAGATACAGTGAACGGCTCCCTGACCTCAATGGCGCCGAAGAACGCTGCCGCGGCGAAAACCCGAGCTGCTAAACAGGCTCTCCGGGACCGGGAAATCCTGCACAAACACGGTGATCTTATGACGAGCATGGCTGAAGGGTCTGAGGAACTGACACCCACACCAGTATCAAAACCGGCGAAGAAATTCGGTACACCGGCACCCTCCGTAGTAGAAATGCTACCTCGAGCCCCTGCCACTGCTACAGCCACAAAGTCCTCAGCAGTGCCACACGCTGGTTTACCAGCGGTACTACCTAAGGACAAAAATCTTCAGGCAGAATTGACTTCAATGGAGCGAACAGAAGCTGCAACCGAAGGGGGAACCTCAGACATCTCGCCTGTGACTGAAACAGCACTGTTGGTCAACCAAGGAACAGAAGCTGCGCAGAAGACTACGACTACAACTACTATTTCGTCAGAGACACCGCGCGAGAAAGGTATGCCAGGAGGGGAATCTGGGGGCATGAACCACTGTATAGACTCATGTGTAGCTATAGTATCTCGCCCTAGCACCCCGGTAATCCCCGAACCCTCACATACATCATTACCGAGCGATCAACCAATCACGACTGTCCCTTTCGCTACTCACACATTGACAGAAATTGAACCATCCATCACCTTACCTCTACAATTGCCAACAGAGGTTAGCGTGGGGTGTGGGGATACTAGTGTCGATCTTAGGGTGGACATAAATACAGGTATGACCCATGAAAACATGATGGGCTCAGAGCCTCGCGGATACCCAGACACAGTAAACAACGCAGAGTCAGAAATAGAATGTCAAAAGAGCCTGATAGAGGGAGCCGTAAATGAAACTGATGGGGTCAAGGAAACGGCTGAGACTGATAAAGATATCACAGACCCCACTGATTTCTATTCATTCTCTGAAGACGCAAATTGGTCTGGGGACTCTGAGGCAGATCTTGATGAGCTGGACAAGGATGGCGTGGAATCTATCACCAGCACAGAAAGTGAACAAGATCTACGCACTAAGGGATCACAGACTGGACGAAAAACAGTCTTAAAGAAAAAAAAGGGCCATCATGGGGCTAATGATCTGGCATGGGACTATTCTCCAACGCTACAGATACATAGCCAGTTATCTCTACCCCATCCATCTCAAATAACCCCTTCTTTGGCAGGTTCCCCAAACCTGCCTAACTCCGAACCAGAACAATCGGGGACAACACTAACTCAAGTCATGGACACTGTCCTTCAGGCCATAGCATCGCACCGAGAAGAGACTTCCAAAGACAGTCGTGAAGCTCGGGCAGCTCTGCATAAAGTTCAAGGAGTTGTACGTAAACTAACAAAAACGGTGGGCACCTTTAACGAACGATTAAACGAGATGGAGATACGTATAGTTTCTAACGAAACAGAGGCAACAGTGGTTCAAGAGCAAGTTGAATCTCACGAGGCTGAGCTTCAAGATATGCGGTGGAAACTTGAGGACTGTGAAAATCGGCTGCGCCGAAACAATTTGTGCGTCCTTGGTGTCCCCGAAAAGAGCGAAGGGGAGGACTGTCGTTCATACATAGTTCAACTCTTTCAAAATACCCTCCCTGAACTTGCCAGCTGGGACTTCAACCTGGAGGTACAACGGGCCCACAGAGTTCCTTTAACACTAAAATCTCCTGCAAAATCGGAGGGTATCCTAGAGCAATTTTAGTGTATTTTGGCAATTTCCTACTCTGACAAGCCTTCTCGGATAAAGCCAGACCCGACTCACGTCGTAGTAGAGACTCAATCACGACCTGACTTTTGCCACGTAACTGTGGAAAGGAGATGGCGCCTCAGACAGTTGATCAAGCCCTTCTTGGAGAAGAAGGCAGTGGTTTATCTCAACAATCCAGCCAAGTTGAAAGTAGTAATTGGGGGGCAAACAAGGTTTTTTACCTCCGAGATTAAGGCAAAGGAATACTTAGACAGCCTGAAGTAGCCATAATCTAACGTATTTTTACAATTGACTGTAATTGTAATTACATGTAATCAGACACAGCCGAATGTGATGTTTAGATAATCAATTTTTTTGTGATTCTGTTTTCCTCACCCCCTCTTTAATCTTTTCATTCCTGCACCCTCTTAATTTTTTTTTTTAAATTGGTGCATGGTCACTTCGTTTCGGTCAGGCAGCGCTAGTCCATCAATACAGACTCACTGAGTCTAATTGCCTTTTTTTTTTTTGGGGTTGTAAGGGGGGGGTCTTCTGGGAGGGTGGGTGGTGGGGGGCGGGCACAGCATAAAATAAAAAAAAAGAGCAAACCAGAATATACAACAAATATAAAAAAGAAACCTACAGACAAAGAAATAACTATGGCACAATATGTGACAAAAGTATATGGACAATACGAACATTATGTACAACAAGTAAAACCTAGCATATTTATAGAATTGAGAAAGCTAGCAATATGGCTCAGTACTCTATATCATTGGATTAACCAAATGAATTATGGGTAAACTTAAACTCTGCTGTTGGAACGTAGCGGGTCTTAATGATAAGGGGAAGAGGGCACAGTTATACCAATTAATGCAGCAAGCTTCATGTGACATCCTCTGCCTCCAGGAAAACCATATTCCGATAGGAGAAATCGAGATACTAAAAATACCTGGTTTCAACATTCTAGAAACCACAACACAGACCTCTAAGACCAGAGGTGTCACTATTCTTGCAAGAGCTTTTTTGGGCAAACCGCTGCGGAAATTAGCTGACCCCCATGGTAGGTGGGCTATAATACAACTTAATCTTGGCACTACCATCTGCTCAATTTATGGTTCAAATCTGGACGACCCAGGCCTATTTCATGAATTAGAACTCGAACTCACATCTTAGACAGGGCCTCTGGTTGTCTGTGGCGACTTAAATATTTCCATGGGACATGCTCATAGTAGACAAACACAACAGACATATATCGGGCGTAAACCCAAAGTATACAGCAATTTATGATTTGCCACAATTTAAACGATATCTGGAGTCTTAAAAACAACAATGACCCTGGCTATACATATTTCTCCTATCCGCACAACAAATATGTACGTATTGACTATATAATGTCAACAGCTAATATTGCCCTGGATGCTTTGATAACTAAAGCCCCAAAGACAATATCAGACCATAATGCCCTATTTGTTGTTTTCGATGTTCCCAACTATAAAAAGCCGTACTTTCAATGGTCATTTGACCGTAAACTTCTTGCAAATCAAGAATATATAGAATACATTAAAATCTGGACAAAAGAATTCTTTGATTATAATCAATACAGTGCATCTAGGCTAGTTGTTTGGGACTGTTATAAAGCGGCTCTAAGGGGGGAAACTATATCCGATGTCACCAAACGTAAGAAAGAACTTGATACTCTAACTAATCAATTCAACGCAGAACTAAGAAACTTAGAGCTCCTGCACACCACCCAGATACACCTTTGGCAGCAAGCAGAAGATACTCTGTGTAAGATCTTAGTTCTTAAAGCTGAGATTAATAATGACTTGACTCGAAAAGCAGCGGAAATCCTCCATGTAAACCAGAATAAGACATATGAAAACGGAGAAAAGGTCGGGAAACATTTGGCTCTTAAAGTTCGTCAGAAACAATCACAAAATACTATAAAACTTATGGAATATGAAGGACATAAATACATCTCTTCGGAAGGCATAGCAACAGCTTTTCAAGATTATTATCAGAAGCTGTACCAAAATGAAGATCAAGTCCCTATGCCCAACATTAAAGACTTTCTGACTAATTGGCTTCCCGAAACAGACTCTGTTAAAACCATTGATAACATAACAAAGGATGACCTTGAAAAAGAGATCTCAGTTACTGAAGTAGAACTAGCACTATTAGAATTAGCTTCAGGTAAAGCTGCAGGGCCAGACAAAATCCCTCTGGATCTTTAAAAACTGCTTAGTAACCTAATAATACCGTATTTATTGGATCTCTTTCTCGGCATACAATGGCACGGGAAACCACCGGAATCATGGAAGCACACGAATATAGCTATCTTTCCCAAAAAAGATAAACCGCCCGAATCAACTTCATCATACCGCCCAATTTCACTCATCAACTCGGACTCTAAGATCTATGCTAAGGTCTTGGCCAACCGGCTTGGTAGGATCATCGAACATCTGGTCTCCCCCTGGCAGCACGGCTTCATCCCCGGCAAAAGCACTACTGACCATATTCGTAGAGCCATCTCCCTATTTCACATCACAGGGGTAGAGGGGGGCCAGATGTCGATGATCCTATTAGACGCAGAGAAGGCCTTTGACCGGGTCTCTTGGCGGTTTTTATGGGAAGTGCTTGAACTAAACAATCTTGGCCCAGCTTTCATTAAATCCATCAAAGCACTTTATGTTGATCCTAAGGCTAAAACTACAGTGAACGGTAAAGAGTCAGAACCTATTAACATTCAAAGGGGCACGCGGCAAGGTTGCCCGTGCTCCCCAATTCTCTTCGCTCTATATATAAACCCACTTATCACTAAACTTCTTACCTCTCCATTAATCGAACCGGTTAGAGTTGGCACCTATAACACCAAAATACTTGCCTATGCTGATGACGTGGCGGTATTAACACCAAACCCCACCGAAGCAATCGCAGAGATAGAATTAATCACTCAAGCCTATGGGTTATATTCAGGATACTCACTGAATAAAAAAAAGACCATGGTTATATGTACGGAAAATACACCTTTTATAAGCCCCTATAGAGTTAACCACGCCGTTTACTTAGGAATAACCATCTCTCCTAAGGTAAACTAAATAAATCATCTTAATTATGACCCTCTTATTAAAAAAGTTAAAAAAGATCTTGTTAGAGTTAACAACCTACACCTAACAATAATTGGCAGAACAAATTACATCAAAATGAGCATATTTCCCAAAATCTTATACCTATTTCGGGCAATTCCGTTCCTGGCGGATGCCGAACTGATTAAAGCCCTCGATTCCTCTTTGGTAAGATTTATCTGGAACTATGGTAAAATCAGAAGGGCTCTTCCCAAGCTAACTCTACCCCAACTAAGAGGAGGGCTGGCAGTACCAAATTTAACATTTTATTTATGGGCAACACTATTACAACAAATGACTACCCTCTTTGATGCCAAACCATCAATGAACAATGGTCTAAGTAGTTCCACACCATCAATATATGAACTTCTATTAGGAGAAAAAGCTAGAGGTCTTCTCTTAAAACAAATCGAGCCATCTTATTTCAAGAAAATCAAATTTAAGACTATTACGGATGCATGGAGAGTGTGGAAGAATATCACGAAACATTTGACTATACCTAAATACACCAAATATACTCTACTTTGGCATAGTTCAATAATTCCGACCCAAGTTAACGATAACACCTCGAGGAAATGGGAGAACTTAGGTATAGTGACATTAGGAGACCTTTTTCATCAGGATCATATACTATCTTTTGAAGAACTGTGCCAAAAATATCAAACTCCCCGTACTGATTTCCTGAAATTCATACAAGTATATACATCTATTAGACAGATCGTATCTAGAATAGAACTGACGACTATTCCAATCCTAGAACTAACTCAGAAACACACAACTAGGATAGGTAATATTTATGAAGTTCTTATAAACAACCAACTGGACGATCTAGAACAAACTGAAAAACGATGGGCCTCTAAGCTACATAATCCAAATATTGACATTGATAAGTCCCTTAGGTTATCATCTAAACTATTTTTAGCATCCAACCTAAAGGCACAAACTTTCAAGACAATTTATGATCTTTACTTTACCCCTGCGAAATTATTTAGTTGGGGAAAAAGAATAAATGATCAATGCCCGAGATGCTCTTTCAGCCCAGCTAATCTTATACATATGCTCGCTGATTGCCCTAAGTTAGACGCGATCAAAAAAGGGATGTTCGAATATTGGGCTGGAATTTTTGGACATGAGCTTAAAACATCATCAGCATTATTAATCTTGGGCCACGATGATTCTTTAGGGTACAGTAACGATGAAGCATCGATCGTATTTGTTGGGACAGGAGTGTATAGAATACTTTTGACAACACGGTGGAAAGATGCAGACGTTCCTACCTTTCAAGGATGGCTGAACAGGTTAATAGGAATTTTTAAACAGGAGACTGCAATTTATAAAACCAAAGGGAAAAGACTACGATCCCTTGGGGCTCAGTTATGGGCCCCAGTTGCCACCTGGTTTGACAACCAAAGAAATTCATAGCCTTTAGAGATGCGATATATATTTTTTTTTTTCATCCACTCATAAGGTAAACATCTTCCATCGTCACATACCTGCCAATATTTTATTTGACTTTTCTTTTCCTGTGGAATTGATTATTTATTTATTATATATACTGTATAAGTTGTATATTTATGTGTTTGCTTAGTTAAAAAAATAAAAAAAAGGAAAATTACATAGTGGGTGTGCCTTCACTGGTTTTGAAATGTACATAATGTATCTTTATGCTTGATGATGTTGGTCCCTCTGCAGCACTCCTAAGCAACTGGGTAGACTGAACTCCACTCTGAGAGTACCTGAATAATTGTATTTTCTACTGTCTGACCGACTATTCATTTGGTATGGAAGGCTGAGAGGTGGGCGTGAGTGACCTGAGTGACCATAATTGGGCCACTTCTTTCACCCTTCTACTGTGAGGCAGTTACAGGCCAATCTCTCTACTAAACTGCACCATTAAAATCTTGGCCAGCATTTTGACAGCCTGTCTGGCAAGGTTTCCCCTCCATGATCCAGCACACGTAGGTAGGCTTTGTGCTGGGCCGTCCTTCTAGAAACCATCTTCGCACCTTGGCACACACCCTCTTGATGGCCAAGGACCTCCCAACGGATGCGATGGCCCTCTACCGTGACGCCAAAAAGTGTTCTACCACATTGAATGGGATTATCTCTTTGTTACAAAGGAGCACTTTGGCCTGAGAGCCCAATTCATTGCCAAAGTGCGGTTACTACATGACTGCCCCACTGCCCAGGTTAACTGTGGAGGATTCCTTTCTGACCCTTTTCTGACTCGGAGGGGCACACTCCAGGGGTGCCCTCTCTCACCACTCCTGTTCCTCCTGGCTGGTGAACCCTTGGCCTCTACCATACACAACTCCACCAGCAGAGTGGGTGTTCCATTCATAAACAGCCAGTCCAAGATTTATCTCTATGCATATGACGTCCTGCTTACTCTAACAGATCTTAACCGCTCCCTCCCATCCTTGCTGGGCATCATCGATGATTTCTCGATCCTATCTGGCTATAAAGTGAATTGGGACAAGGGCGAGGCCCTCCCAACATCAGCTGTCACGACCAAGACAGCCATACATGGATACCCCTCCCGCTGGCAGCCATCACGCCTCAAATACCTAGGGATACCCGTAAATAAGGGCAAGGAGGGTATGGTTTTTGACAACATGGACCCATTATTTGTCCAGATGAAATGAGATTTTGAGAAATGGTTAAGCCTAGGGTTCTCCATGTGGGGCAGGATGCAGGCAGTAAGGATGGTTACATTGCTCTGCTTCACATATATGCGTGGAATGCTCCTCATTCAAGTGCATCTATCCACACTGCACATCATCGACTCCCAAATTCGATCCCTTGTTTGGGGATCCTTGATACCACGACTGGCCATGTCCAAACTTATAGCATGCCGTTCATGCAGTGGCTAGGGCCTCCTGTTTGTAGAGCATTGTGCCTTAGCCCTCCAGCTCTACCAGTTACCATACATGCTCCCCGGACCGCATTGGGTCCATGTTGAATGGGAGCTACCATCTGCAGGCAAAGGACTCTCCATTGTGTACGGGGACCATGCCCATCAATTAGTCCCTTTGCACAGTGTGTTGTGTGCTATGCCCGAGACCTAGATGTATGTACACCATCTACTCGGTTTAGATCCACAACTACATGACAAGGTGCCCTTATGGGGCAATAATGCTATACCCATTGACAACCAGACCCTGTCTTTGACTCACTGGAGAGAAGCTGGTATACATACCTTTGACTAACTCCCCTTACTGGAGAACTTAAACCGTTCGACTAGTTGAGAGATGGCTTCTGCCTCTATCCGCGGCAAACCTGGTGCTCAATGCAACCGCAGAACTGTCTAAGACGCTGCTTGGGCCCTCACCCCTGGTCCCTACAGTCCTCCCCTATACTGTCTTATCTGAACATGTGGGGGTGCTAGAAAGGGTGATGCCTGGATTACACAGCACGCTCTCAACTCATCTTTTCTCACAACCTCTTTCACGAACACTCCACACCAAATTGCAAACTTGCCTACAGGCCGCTATTGAGGACGATGAATGGACAGACATCCTAGAAGCTCTGGAGAAGGGCATGAGAGAGGCCAGCTTGAGGTTCTGCCTTTTCAAAATGATGCACAACTGGCACTGGACACCAATTAAATTGCACAGAGCAGGTCCCCTCCCCCATAGAAACGGTTGGCAATGTGCGAATACCCAGTGCGATATAGCACACATCATCTGCAAATGGTTATTTGTTCAACCCTTCTGGTTGCACATCGGAATTGTATTGTATTGTATTGTAATTGCATTTATATAGCGCTTACTACCCCTGACGAGGCGTCGAAGCGCTTTTTCGGCGGGTAGCACGCTACTCCGGGACCCACAGAGGATTAGTGTTGAATTAGTATAGTGAAACATGCAAGTACATTTTAAGTGGTGGATAGGTTAGTCAGTTATTTGGATTTGGAATTATAGCAGAAGGATAGACGAAATATGAGGTAATTTCAGTGGTGTATATTAGTCTGATACTTGGAGTGAGAAGGAAAGTGGATGGATAAAAGGAGAAGAAAGATTTGCATTCATTTAGCACTTGTTACCCCTGATGGGTGTTGAAGCGCTTTTTGGCGAGTAGCACGCCACTCCGGAACCCATAAAGGATTAGTGTTGAAAATTAGTATAGTATAAATATGAAGTAATTTGAGTAGTAGATATGTTATTCAGTTATTTGGGCAGTATATTAGTATTGTTGAATATGGAACATGGAATTTGAGAAGTGAACATGTTAGTCTGTTAATTTTTATAGAAATAAAGGATAGTGGAGGGATAAAAGAGTGAAGGGTTTTTTTTTTAATGAGAAAAAGGGCAGCATTTCTGTCCCTAGTCCCGATCAGTCTCGAACAGGCCCAAACAGGCAACTACCCTTGTCCTCTCCACCCTTAGCCTCGACGCCCGGGCTGAGACGCCCTAGGCCTGGCCTTTTTTGTAGCCCTAGTAATCAGGTGACCCCTTCAGCCAATGGGAACCCTAGCCCTAACATAATCCAATCACAACATTAGCCAGGACCTTGCAGCCAATCTTAACCCTAGTCCAAGCACCCAATCAGTTCAAAAACCCTGATCTCTACGTCCAGTAAAGGCCCTAGCCCTACCACTAGTCCCAATCCAAGTCCAAGCAGCCAATGGTACAGGTAGCCCTAGTCCCTACTTCCAATAGCAAGCCTAACCCTACTCTTAGTCCCACACCTGGTCCAACAACCAATCACACCAGAAGCACTAAATAGCTACTTCCAATTGAAGGTCTAACCCTAGCCCTAGTCCCACCCTACTCCCAACAACCAATAACATAGGAAGCCCTAGTCCCTACTTCCTATAGAAATCCGAACCCTAGCCCTAGTCCCAACCCTGCAATGATTGAATCACATACCGAGAAACCAGTCAGAACCCTCAAATACCCAACCAATGAGGACATTAACCCAAACCCAATAGAAACACCAGATACAACCACCATTCAGTGTACACATGTGCCAACCACCAGCACACCATATAAGGTCCCAGCAACCTCAGACAAGGTTTGCTGGCCAGGGAGTTGGAAGCTGCTTGCTCCTGTTCAGAATCTCCTAGGAGACAGACAGGCTCAATCCACAACTTTGGACTTCAGCAGGTAAAGGCTTCACTAACTCGAAATCTAACAATACTGTTTGAATAAAGCTTTACTCCCCCTGCTGGCCAAAAAATGAAGTGCACAGGCCCCAGTAAATACAGCTCACAGAAGCACCCTCTGATGTAGAAAATCCCTGTAGCTGGGGGGGGGGGGGGTCAGGGGGGCTGGCCTCACTGGCTTGTGAACACAAAATGGTGGCGGGGTGCACTATTTGAGCACACATGCCTAAGCACAGAGCAAAGGAGAAATTTGGAGGGAAAACAGATTTGTCACCAAGGAATTAGAGGGACAAACTACAGAGGTTGGACTGCAAATCCCACAATTCAACACACTAAATGAAGGCAATCATGGGCAGGGAAAACCACACATTTAAAACACAACACAGGTGATAAAATATGCAATTACAGGCAGGATAAAACTACAATTTTTAACGGTAACAACCACAGGCATAGACAGTAAACACAGAAAGTGAAAATCGTTTTTTAAACACCTTTTTGTCTTGGGAAGAGACAGCACTAGTCTGTCTCCTTACCACTTCCTGGACTCTGCTCAAAGCAATCTGGGGCACATGTGGGCTACAACTCACAAGATGGAGGAGAATGATTTGGGGTGCACCCAGCAAGGCCTTCAGGGGCCTGGGCAGGGGTGAGAGGGGGGCTCAGACTTGCCTGGTAGCTGAATAGCCAATGGTCTGCTGGCCTGGGGGTGGGGTTTGGGCAGCTGCTTGCTCCTGTTCAGAATCTCCTAGGAGACAGACAGGCTCAATCCACAACTTTGGACTTCAGCAGGTAAAGGCTTCACTAACTCGAAATCTAACAATACTGTTTGAATAAAGCTTTACTCCCCCTGCTGGCCAAAAAAAGAAGTGCACAGGCCCCAGAAAATACAGCTCACAGAAGCACCCTCTGATGTAGAAAATCCCTGAGCTAGGCGGGGGGGCAGGGGGGCTGGCCTCACTGGTTTGTGAACACAAAATGGTGGCCGGGGTGCACTGTTTGAGCACACAGGCCTAAGCACAGAGCAAAGGAGAAATTTGGAGGGAAAACAGATTTGTCACCAAGGAATTAGAGGGACAAACTTCAGAGGTTGGACAGCAAATCCCACAATTCAACACACTAAATGAAGGCAATCATGGGCAGGGAAAACCACACATTTAAAACACAACACAGGTGATAAAATATGCAATTACAGGCAGGATAAAACTACAATTTTTAACTGTAACAACCACAGGCATAGACAGTAAACACAGAAAGTGAAAATCATTTTTTAAACAACTTTTTTGTCTTGGGAAGAGACAGCACTAGTCTGTCTCCTTACCACTTCCTGGACTCTGCTCAAAGCAATCTGGGGCACATGTGGGCTGCAACTCACAAGATGGAGGAGAATGATTTGGGGTGCACCCAGCAAGGCCTTCAGGGGCCTGGGCAGGTGTGAGAGGAGGGCTCAGACTTGCCTGGTAGCTGAATAGCCAATGGTCTGCTGGCCTGGGGGTGGGGTTTGGGCAGCTGCTTGCTCCTGTTCAGAATCTCTTTAGGAGACAGACAGGCTCAATCCACAACTTTGGACTTCAGCAGGTAAAGGCTTCACTAACTCGAAATCTAACAATACTGTTTGAATAAAGCTTTACTCCCCCTGCTGGCCAAAAAACGAAGTGCACAGGCCCCCGTAAATACACCCTCTGATGTAGAAAATCCCTGTAGCTAGGTGTGGGGGGGTGGGCAGGGGGGCTGGCCTCACTGGCTTGTGAACACAAAATGGTGGCGGGGGGTGCACTGTTTGAGCACACAGGCCTAAGCACAGAGCAAAGGAGAAATTTGGAGGGAAAACAGATTTGTCACCAAGGAATTAGAGGGACAAACTACAGAGGTTGGACTGCAAATCCCACAATTCAACACACTAAATGAAGGCAATCATGGGCAGGGAAATCCACACATTTAAAACACAACACAGGTGATAAAATATGCAATTACAGGCAGGATAAAACTACAATTTTTAACTGTAACAACAACAGGCATAGACAGTAAACACAGAAAGTGAAAATAGTTTTTTAAACAACTTTTTGTCTTGGGAAGAGACAGCACTAGTCTGTCTCCTTACCACTTCCTAGACTCTGCTCAAAGCAATCTGGGGCACATGTGGGCTGCAACTCACAAGATGGAGAAGAATGATTTGGGGTGCACCCAGCAAGGCCTTCAGGGGCCTGGGCAGGTGTGAGAGGAGGGCTCAGACTTGCCTGGTAGCTGAATAGCCAATGGTCTGCTGGCCTGGGGGTGGGGTTTGGGCAGCTGCTTGCTCCTGTTCAGAATATATTAGGAGACAGACAGGCTCAATCCACAACTTTGGACTTCAGCAGGTAAAGGCTTCACTAATTCGAAATCTAACAATACTGTTTGAATAAAGCTTTACTCCCCCTGCTGGCCAAAAAACGAAGTGCACAGGCCCCAGTAAATACAGCTCACAGAAGCACCCTCTGATGTAGAAAATCCCTGTAGCTGGGGGGGGGGGCAAGGGGGCTGGCCTCACTGGCTTGTGAACACAAAATGGTGGCGGGGGGTGCACTGTTTGAGCACACATGCCTAAGCACAGAGCAAAGGAGAAATTTGGAGGGAAAACAGATTTGTCACCAAGGAATTAGAGGGACAAACTACAGAGGTTGGACTGGAATGATATAAGGTGCCTCCATGCTGCTACGTCACCTACTCACCCCTCAGTAATCCTCCTCCATGATGTTGTGGGGGCTCTCAACAGAACTCTCCGGCTGGCAGCGCCACCGTCTTCACACAACCCTGGCCATAGGCAAGATATTTGTTCTCCGCCAGTGGAGGTCGCCCGTATCCCCATTACAGGAAGCCTTGTTGGTGGCAATAATTCAAACAGCCTCACAAGAACACGTCATTCATAACTTGCAGGACCAGACTCAGCTATTTTTACAGACATGGGTGCCCTTCCTCCATGATGAGACTGCTAATAGGCACCCTGCCCCAAGCTCTTCACCCCCTTGAATTGCATTGAACTAAATTGAACAGCACAACTGACTACTGCTGTCCTACCAAATGATTACTACCCCCCCTCTTTTACCTCCCCCTCACTGTCTGCATAATGATGGTGTCTGCCTTCCCTTCTTACCCTACCACCATGCCCCTTTTCATCTCTCTCCCCTCTCCCTTTCTCCCCTTCTTACTCCCCCTACCATCACCCCCTTTCTTTAGCCCCCGCTTCACTCCTGAGAATGCTCATTTACTCCTCCCTTTCCTTCTCGGTAAAATATACTGCATTGCCCTGTATATTACTGTTCTGAGTTACTATATTTGGATGCCGGGTGGCATTCATTCATGCTGTATAACTTCTATCTGCTTAATAAAAATTGCAACCTAAAAAATAGAAGGGGGGGTTCAGGATCCACCAGCAGAGTCAGGAGAATGTCAAGAGAGACACAGACAGGTCCCAGGGTAAGGGGGAAGGTAAGTGATCCCTTGCCGATTCTGTGAAACAGGGAGGAGGTTCTGGAGGATGGCTGTCCAAGGCAAACTATTTCCAAGCCCACTGCTCTAAGTGTTCCCAGTATGGACACAAGCGCGTTGTCTGTTCAAAGAAACCATCCACTGGTGGAACCACTACAGAGGTGGCCAATTTGACAATAGGAGACTGTAGTCCCCAGGGGCAGGTCGTAGACTATGCCATGATTTCCCTTATTTGGGAGGTGGACTCAGAGGGTAAGTTAGTGATCCCTCAGGGTGGGAGTCATCCAGTCCAACAGGTTAGAGTGAATGGGGTCACGGTCACTACTCTGAGAGAAATTGGGGCTAGACACCTTGATTGTGTAGAGACTAGTTTCTCCAGAACAGTACACCGGCCAGTTGGTAGGTAACTCCAATCCATTGGCAGGACTTCTTCCACCCTATGGCTAAGAGTGGGTGGTAAATTCCTCTCAGCCGGTGGAGTTCACTGAATTTTTGTCAGTTTACTTTGAGGGTGGAGTTTGGCAAAAACTCAGCCAATGCTGCATAGTGGAGTTGACCGGCACCCACCACTACCAGACACCTTAACTTTCACCAGATCAGCAGCTGGCGTACTCCAGCACTGACTCCTGCCTCACAAATTTGTGCAGAGGAGGGGAGTCTGAGTCAACCCCACAGAGAGCGAGGCTGCATGCTAACAACAACGATGGCAGCATTCAACAGCTCCCATGCGTGGCTGAAGCCCTTATTGAGGGGCCATGAACTGTGTGGCGCCCGATCAACAGATGCCTTGCTGGGAGCTTCTATGGGGGCTCTCAAGTGTTGTGGCCTGCAGCAATGTCGTGAGCAAGGAGACCCAGCGCCCTACACAGAGCGCTGGGGCCAGCCTGTTACCTACCTGACACACACTGGGTGGGCAGAGATGCACATGGGGGAGAGTCGCATGGGCTGTAGGATGCCGGAAAGGACTCTGTCTGGCCTAGGGACACTGTGGTGCTAGAGATACAGACAACGAGTTCAAGCAATGTTGCCTTGCACGTGAGTGACTTACCTTATGATGTACTGTGGAATGAAATCGCTCCATGTGACAGCAGTGGCTAGGCTGAAGGTGGATGAGTGACAGAGAGGAAGGGAGTTGAGGGCAGGAGGGAGGACAAATTGTTTAAGCAACCGTGACGTGAGGGAAAGAAAACAACGACTAGGTATGGGAACTTCTTAAAAAAGAAAAACGTTTTAACCAGCACATTCATTGTAATGGATGCACAAAGAAATAGGGGGAGAGTGTGGGTTAATTGGGAATGGGAGAGAAGGGCAACTAGAAGTCACACAAAAGGGGGAAGCATAAGTACGTTAGGCCAGAGAAGGTAATTGCCAAAAAATGTTTCGTTTTTGTGATTCCTCAAAAATGATATCTCACTTCAATGTCATTTGTTTTAGTGTCCTTCCATCACTGTTGTAAGAAATCATGCTGAGGTGACTGTTGAGATGTTATGTTTACAGTGAGCACAACACATTTATTTCCACACTTCTGTCACTTCATGTTTGAATTTAAAAAGAATATGCGAGGCAGAATCGGGGATATGAAAGCAGACAACGTTTCATTTGCACTTAAAAACGTGCTCTGAATATCTAACAGCGTTGTTTGAATCCCACGTTTGGTACTTCATGAAAGCTGGACTGTCTGTTGAACGCCACTCAAACATGTTTCTTTTGTTGAAATCATAAGAACCAGCATCTGTAATACCTATCTGGAAACTGAATGTCTAGGCCATTGTTTTTAGTGAAACTGTAATATAAAAGAGTTATTTTGTTTGAAAAGGAATCCTTGCCCCAGATTGAAAGATAGTCCGGTTTGCTTTGGGGTTATCATTACAAGCTGAGAATTATTTACAGGGATGGGCAAGAGGAGCAAGCAATGCTGCCTGCTCGCGGATCTCTGCGGAATACCATAGAGTTTTTATGCAACTCCACGGAATGCGTGTGGAGCAACTCCGTGAGTCTGCCCACCCCTACCTATGGCCCTCGTGACCCTAAAGTGGGGTTGGGAGGTGACCCAGAGGAGGATCATAGTTAGTCCCCAGATATCATTGACTGCATTCTGAGAAGTGAGTTGCCCCAGGTGTCAGGGGAACTGGGAGTGGCAGCCACCACAGGAACTCTAACAGTTCAGTTTTCTGGGTGTACCTTCCGCAAGTGGAAGGTACAGGGCACCAGAGGGAGGAACAGGGTGAGGGAGAAACCAACTGTGTCTCCATTTCAGTCTCAGGGTACAGACCATGGGCTGAGGGACCAGTGTCAGGACACCACCCCAGAGCTGGTGGGCGGTAAAGTGGAAAAAGGGCATTATGTGCTATTGTCCCCCTCTTTGAGAAACCACAGAGGTCAGAGACCCCCGGATGGCCTGGGGCCTCCCTCTTGACACTGACAGTTGACAGGGGCCTCTGCTGATTGTTTTCCCTATGGACAGAGATTTCCCTGGGTTGGGGACAGAAGTCAGACTCAAGGTGTGGAATGGGCCACCTCGCTTTGTTGGCCATGGTAGTACTATCTGCCCATTGGGATGCATTTGTAAGCAAGGTTAAGCTAGGTGCTTTGCAGATGTGGTCCACAGATGAGGAGAAGGATTCACTATAGGTTAGCATAATGGACCGTGAGAGCATACATGGAGAAATACTACTGGGCTTTGAGAGGCGTAGAACTAGAACAGCCCCCTGCATTTGCAGGCTGGGGTCCATGTTCTATCGCCCTAAGCAGGGAAGTCCATTAAAGTATTAATTATTCTACCCTAGCATTAGGCTGGAAGAGGGTTGTGTTGGACCTGGCCCTTTTTGCAGGGTTATCCCCAAACTTCCTCCTGTAATGTTTCTGGCCTGTTTTTGTTGCCTTTAGTACTCTGGGCACTTTACCACTGCTAACCACTGCTAAAGTGCATATGCTCTCTGTCTAAATTGTATTGGTGATTGGTTTATCCATGATTGCATATTTGATTCACTAGTAAGCCTTTAGTAAAGTGCACCAGGGGTGCCCAGGGCCTGTAAATCATTTGATACAAGTGGGCTTGAAGCAATGTTAGAACTACCCACATGAGTAGCCTTGCAAACATGTCTCAGACCTGCCACTGCAGTGTCTGTTTGTGGTAAGTATTGGCCCACTGACACCCAATCAATCAATATTTGTTAAGCGTGACTACTCACCCGCTAGGGTCTCAAGGTGTTGGGGAGCAGCCGACAGGTCCTGCTGGGTGCTATGGTTCAGTCACAGAGCCAGGTTTTAAGGGCTTTCCTGAATTGGGTCGGCAACGGGGGTAGACTGAGGTGGAGAGGCATGGTGTTCCAGGTCTTTGTGGTGAGGTAGGAGTAGGATCTTCCTCTGGTCCTGGCTTTACGGATCTGAGGGACGGTTCCCAGGGCCAGTACAGTGGATCTGAGGTGTCTGGTGGGTACGTGAAAAGAGAGATTCAGGTATGCTGGCCCAGCATCATGGAGAGCTTTTAGGCATGTGTGAGGAGCTTGAAGTTGATTCTTTTGTTGACTTGAAGCAAGTTGAGCTCTCAGGTGTTCGGAGATGTGGCTTCAGCAGAAGATGTTGAGGACCAGTCTGGCTTCAGGGTTCTGAACGTTTTGCAGTTTCCTGAGGAGTTTCTGGTTGACACCTTTGTAGAGTGCGTTGCCATAGCCGCCTCTGCTACTGATGAGTGTGTTGTTGACCATCTTTCTGGCTTCTGTGCGGATCCATCGGAAGGTCATTCAAAGCAGGCAAAGAGTGTGGAAGCATGATGAAGAGACAGCGTTGAACTTGCCGTTCATCATGAACGAGGAGTCTAGTATGATGCTGAGGTGTTGTGCTTGATTCGAGGGTTGGAGGGCTCTTAACGGGGTAGGCCTACAGGAGTCTTCCCAAGTGGAGGTGTTGGGCCCCAGGATTGTCGGAGTTGAGCTTGAGGCAGCTGTCTCTCATCCAGGTGCGACAGCTTTAATCTCGTCGTGGAAGTTGTTTCTGGCAATTGTGGTCTTGAGGTGAGGGAGAGTATCAGCTTGTTGTCATCAGCGTAGGACACGATATTGGGACCAGGGATCCTGACTATGGTTGCGAGTGGGGCCATGTAGGTGTTGAGGAGGGTGGGACTCAGGGAGGAGCCCTGAGGACTCCACAACTGATCTCCGTGCGTTCTGAGAGGAACGATGGTAGTCTGACTCACTGTGTTCTACCAGTGAGGAAGGAGTGTATCCAGTCCAGGGCTTTGTCGTGGATGCCGGCATCATGGAGTCTCATGCATAGGGTGCGGTAGGAGACAGTGTTGAAGGCGGCCAAGAGGTGCAGGAGGATGAGCGCTGCGGTTTCTCCCCAGTCGAGGAGGGAGCTGATGTCATCAGTGGTGGCGTGTCAGGTGGTCTCAGTACTGTGGTTGCTTCGGTAACCGGATGGAGAGGAGTCCAGGGTGTGGGTGACTTCGATGAACTCAAAGAGTTGGACGTTTATGGCCTTCTTGATGACATTGGCTGGGAAACAGACCAGGGAGATGGGTCTGAAATTGTTGAGGTCAGTTGGGTCCGTTGGCGGCTTCTCAGAAGGGGGCTGATTGCTGCTTGTTTCCAGTCATCGGGGAAGGTTTCAGTCTTGATGAAGCAGTTGATGATGTGGCATAAATCAGGAGCGATGGAGGTGGCAGTTCTGTGGAAGATGTGGTGGGGGTTGAAAATCAGAATACATCTGGACTGAGAACATTTTGCCAGGAGGAAGAGCTGGATGCTGTAGGCGGATCTTGCCCTCTGCCTATTGCTTTGTTATGCTGGCCTGCTTCTTGCTGCTTCTATCCTGCAGGTGAATGGACGGGACTTTGCTTTCTGCATCATGCTTCCAAGGTTCTCTAAGGGCTTTTGCGTGCCTGTCTCCTGTTCAGAAGTCTCGGAGCCATCAAAGACTTCACCAACCAGTGCCTGGGATCTTCTGCTGAGAGTCCTGACTCGCCAAGTGGTGCCAAATCCAGTTAATGGGCCCTTGGAAGTGTAACCTAGTAATCTTAAGGAGAAGATCCATGCATTGACTGCCCAGCGCCTGTTTTCTTGACACACCGCTGCTCAAGATCGGCGCATTGCTGCTGCCTGCACTAAAGCATGGTTCCCACTTGAAGCATTGACCAAGCCTTTTACTGCAGGCTCAAACTTGCAGTTGCAGTGTCTCAGAACAATTGCTACAGCGTGAGAGCTAAGCACTATGTCAGCGACATCCATGGCACCCACTCTGACTCTGGCGCAGCACCTGCTTCATGGCGGAGGAAGGATGCCACAGTCACATTGACACAGCGCATCTGGATTTTTAGCGCATCATCTCTCTACACTGACTCTTCATCGACACCACGCCTCGGTAAGAAACATAGGTCGCATGTCCTGAAACCGACGCATTACCTCCCCTGCAACTAAGGAACCAAAGCATCGCCTCCCCTGTGTAGTAAGGAACCAACACATTGCTATGCTTTTCCGGGGCCTCATCTACCCTGCACCTTGTGCCATCTTTGATGTTTGACATATCTGAGGTACTTTGTACTAAAACAAATGCATACATTGATTTGTAGGGATTAAACTTGCATTAGATTTTAAAAGTGATATTTTGAATTGTGTATGTTGGATTTTTGTTATATTCGGATAAATGGTGGCTATTTTTCTAAACTGGTGTGGACTCCTTTTGTAGTGGTGTCCCTGTGCTACTGTGTGTGTTTTTGTACAAATGCTTTACACATTGCCTCTGAGATAAGCCTGACTGCTCATACCAAGCTACCAAGGAGGTGAGCAGGTGTTATCCTAGCCGTGTGACTGCCTTACTCTGACTAGAGTGAGGGTCCCTACTTGGACATGATGCAAACCACTGCCAACTAAAGTCCCCATTTCTGACACCTCACCTCTTTTTTCTCTTTCTCAGTTCCCCTGGTTTCCCTTCTCCCTGCTTCCTGTGTTTACTCTTGTTTTGTCTTTGATTGATCTTGGGTTTTCAACTCAGCTATAGTTTTATACAGACTCCTGACTTCCCCTGTGATTAGGATTAGTCTTGACTACCTGCTTTTATAATCGACTACGGATTTCTCATTTTCGGCTTTGGAAACTAACCGCTATATGTATCAACAAACCATTTTGCATTTCCTAAATAGCGAATTTTAAGGAATCGCTATTTAGGAAATGCAAAACGGTATGTATGTACAAAATCGCTTTCCAATAGCGATTCCTTAGCATTCCTTAATTTGAGATTAGCAAATTGTCAATCGCAAATTACCCCTTCATTTCCATGGGCCAGGAGGCCCATAGGAATGAAAGTGCAATTTGCAATTAGCACTTTGCTGATCGCAAATTAGGGATGTTTCCAAGGGTGCAGGGGTGTCTCAAGAACACCCTGCTGCACCCCTGAAAAAGACATTTGGGGGCATATGGCGCACATACATGCCCTAAGGGCATGTATGGGCGTCATATGGCACCTTTGGTTTTTATCAAAAATGATTTTTGATAAGAATTCGCAAATTACCACCAACTAGAAGTTGGTGGTAATTTGCTACTCCTTAATGGCATTTTTTGCATTTTATTTGTTTGATACATTGCATTTAAGGAATCGCAAAATTTGCAATTCCTTAAGTGCAATCGCAAAATAAGGATTAGCAAATTTTGCTAATCCTTATTTTGCATCAAACTTGTTTGATACATTCCATTTGTCTATTTAGCATTCGCAAAGGCCGAAATTCGCAGAATTTCGGCCTTTGCGAATGCTAAATAGCTTGATACATATAGCGGTAAGTTCTACCTGCCGGCTGGGAGGTATGCACTTCATCTTCGGTTCTCAGGCAGGTTTCCTGGTTTCTCTGAGGGCTAGTTATAGCTACACCTCCTTTTTCACTGGGTAAGCTGTGTCACTCTTTTGACATAGTCAATACCTAATATTGAACTGCACGTAGTTCTCCAGGACTCTCTGTTTTCTGTTTTTGCCATCCTGACAGTGAATTGTGATCTGCCACTGCAACACAGTGCCATCCTGTACCTTAGAGACCAAAGTGCAGGTCTTCAAAAGACCATCTTTTTGGAAACAACTATCTTGCTGGTAGTGAGGTCCTTGTTGTCTTTATTATCAACCCTAAACCCGTCTTTCAATTTCAAAACTGGTGCACACTAATCTCCTGAATACTGATACAGGAAATGGAACCACCTCTAAGAGGAGAAAGTGGGATTAGCCTCTCTATCCTTTGAGCCACACTATGAGAGATGTGTGACATCAATTTCTTTCAGAGCAGCCAAAATATTGTTTCTGTTATAAAATCCTAGTGAAGGCATTTTGCGTATTCTGTGGCTCGTAATAAATTTCTATTGCCCATATTACGAGAAGCAGGCTTCTTGCAAGTAAAACCAGCTCTCTTACATTTGCAACTACTGAGCAACGTGCACACTATTTTTAGTGTAGCAAGTTTCCTGGTGGCAGCAGTGAGGATTAACAAAAAAAATGGGAACACTTGTTTACTTCAAGGCACAGTAGGAGGAGAAGGGGGCATTTAGCTTTTCTGAGTTCTTAACAGAGGTGTTACAAGGTTTAACATTTGCACAAATCATGAATTGTACATTTTTGTGTATATATCTGAAAACTAGTAAAATTGTGCACAACTTTTTATCTGTATATAGCA
Source organism: Lissotriton helveticus (assembly GCF_964261635.1). Lineage (NCBI taxonomy): Eukaryota > Metazoa > Chordata > Amphibia > Caudata > Salamandridae > Lissotriton > Lissotriton helveticus. The sequence goes on from NC_136065.1 coordinate 533,886,548, forward strand.
TATTTTTAAATTGTAGTTTTTAGAGTGGTGCCATAAAGTTTGCTATTTGCACAGATCATGCACAAATCGTGAATTGTAAATATCGTGCATATGTATGAACAGCTGCTAAATCTTTGCACACCTATCTGTTTGAATATTACATTTTAAATTTTTAGCAACTTGTATGTATGAACGCTTTGATGCTGCTTTTATGATTTTAATTAATCGAAATAAAGACTCTTGACTGACTGACTGACTGGCGTGGACCACTCTTCTTATTTTATATCAGACGTCAGTGATATTTTCAATTTTTTTACTTCCGTACAACAATTCACAACTAAGGGGCTTATTAGGATGGCGGACGGACCTGCGTCCGTCCGCCACCCCCGAGGTGGAGGGAACGTCCGCAGGGGCTGCGGCGTTCCCTCCAGTGCAATTAGGATGTGACCGCCACCCTGGCGGTCACATCCTCTATATTTAACATTGCGGCGGGTGCTGCTTTAAGCAGCACCCGCCGCAAGATTAAATATGCATGCTTTGCATTTGCATGCACGAAGCGGCAGGCACCGTGCGGTGCCTGCCACTTCATGCATGCAAATGCAGGGGGGTACCATAGGTACCCCCCATGTGCACCCCCCCCTTCATCCTTGGGGCTCGCAACGGGCCCCCAAATAAAAGACCGTATGCCTTTCCACGGCGGAAAAGCCGCCACGGAAAGGCATGTGTTCTGCCCCATCCTAATATGGCTGGCGGTGTCTGATAGACACCACCACCATATTAGAGCTTTTCCGCCGCGGTCGGAAGGCGACTGCGGCGGAAAAGCGGCAGACGGTCTTGCCGTCTGCCGATGACCCCCCAGCCATCCTAATCTGGCGGGGGGTCTTTGTAGGCACCGCAGCGGTGAATCCTCATCCTCCGGGCCGGCGGTGGCTTCCGCCGGCCCGGAGGATGCGGATTCCCCGCGATCCTAATCGGCCCCTATGTTTGGAAAGAAGCAGTCTAGTTTAGCTGTTAATTTGTGCTTACTTCCCTTAGGTCAAGTTGCCAATAACTTGATTGCAGTGCTCAGACCACTCTAAGGAGCAAGACTCATCATGTTTACACAAAGAAAGGTGGACCAAATGAGCATAGGAGTATGCGCTTTTAAGTAAGTGGCATAATGTAAGATTTGTGAAAGCCCAATACGTTTTAAGGTTTGGAAAATATCAGCTTCCATTTAATCAGATGGATTATGGACAAAAAGATAATGTCACCAGTAGGAATTTAAATATTGCAATCCAAACATTTCTCACTAAGAAGTGCATCAATAATAGTTATATAATAAGTAGTGGGGGGTCTGTATATTATTGAAAATAAACATTTCACATTTCAGTGTTGCATCTGCAATTCCCTCCTTCCTGGTCTCATCATAGCAATAGCATAGGAATATAATCTATACAAGAGTCCAGTGCAATTATTGTTTAAGGAAAACCTACCATCTGTTGTTTAAGACTGTGCAATTCCTTTGTTTGACTGATGCCTGAAATCTAAAATTGCAACTACAACTTCACAGGTGTTTTCGAAATGTCATTAGTTCTCACAATATTTGGACAAAGTTATCCCTTCTGAAAAGGTGTTCATTTGATAAGGGATTTTATTATGTTTCATTTTTTATTCAGTTTGCAAGTGCATTATCCTTGAAACATTTAAAGTGTTCCATCAACCAGAAATACTTGTCGAATAGCATATAAAGATACTACAATAGCGAGACCATGAGAACTTAAATTTGGCAAACGATCAGTAAAAAATATGCAGATGCTAAGAGCTTACCTTTGACTCACTATACATAAAATAATAACAAGACATTGAGCTCTAGTGCTAATAATTTCCGTATTGAAGAATTTTGCAAGACATCCAACCATATTTTGTGAATATATTTCCTCTTTATTTATTAATTATTAAATCTATGACTCTGTGGTAGATGTAACCTTATCATTGGTGAGTACATCCTATTTCTTATGTATGTCTCTTCCAGTAGCTCTCTGCAACGTTTACTATGATTTACATTTTTCACTCCCAATTGATAAAAAATAAGACCTGAGAGATTGGTCTTTATGAGATCTTAGACCTACATTCATTTAATGTAATTATTACATTGTTCACTAGAATACGGATATTGAAGAGTGATACTGGGAGGGAACCATGCTAAGAATCCAATTCTGCACTTCACTTTACCTTTTTGACAACCTTTAAATACCCTTATTTTGCAGCACACGAGGATCTTAATGCAGACGTTTGGGGAAGCAAGATCCCACTCTCCAATTAGGTGTAGCATTTTCAATGGTGGCGGGAGTTTGGGGCAAGTACCACTATGAAACTATGAAGCATATTTACAAGGGCATTACGCCACAAGAGTGTCACGTTCTACATCGCTTCAGGGGGGCCGTCCCCTGTTCCATATTTACAAGAGGACGCTAAGCCACTTTGCGTGGCTTAATGCTGCCTTGCAAATATGGTGCTCCTCTATGCAGTTTCTGTGGGAAAGGGGTGTACAATAGTTGTTTCTGTGGGCATTCCCATGCAACACTCATTATTTTTTGACCCTGCTCCATGTTTAAAATGATCTGTAAATCTGAGACATCACATGGTGCAACGAGGAGACATACTTTTATTTCTAATCATTCTTCGTTCGTTCTATGTGTGCTACATTCCTTAGCACACATAGAAGGAGCAAAACACTATTGCTGAATGTTTTTGTGCAGTAAGGTGTCCCTTCTTGCACAAAAACAATCATCCCTGCAACGCAGGCATCTTTGCACTATGGTGCAAGGGTGCCTGCGCTGGGCTGTTTTTTTTTACACTAGGGTGACTACAGGAATGCGCCGTATTGTTGTTCATACGGCGCATTCCTATACCTCGAAAATGACACCGCTCAGTGCAGCAAAATTGCTTGTGGTGCCACGCTGCCCAATTTTCTTGTAAATATGCCCCAATGATTTTACCTGCCTGGTTCCGCCATGTCTTGCATGGCAGATGCCGCAAGGAAAATCTGCATTGTGGGGATTAAATGAAAGAAGGTGGGCCTTCTGACGAGGTAATGACAAAGGCACAATGTAGATGGGTAAGCATGGGCGGATTTTGCGAATTGGCAATCCGCGAACTTGCGTATTTACGGATTCGCAATCCGCAAAATCCGCGAACTCTCGCGAATTTGCGGATTTTTTTTTTGTGTTAGCAAGGGTTTCTGCCAGTTCGCGAGGGTTGTGTACCAGTTCGCAATTGCGAATTTACTTGTCGGCTCGCAACGGCCGCGACTATGTTGTTTCTACATCTGGTTCATCATCACAGGTTCACAGCACCCTCTGTTTCACTACTGCCCCCCTCTGGTACACCCATGCCACCCTCTGGTACATCACTGCCACCCTCGGGTTGGTTTATCACTGTAGATTATGGGGGTGAAAAAAAGCAAGCACACCTGCCCTGCTTCAACTGACATGAATTAATTTGGGGTTGATTAATGTGTCACTGAATTTAAACTTCCAGTCTGGCTGGCACCTGCTTCCTTATCTGTAATTTGCTTTCTGTTGCAGAGCAATTTTTTTTCAAAGGACCTTTGTGGCCTACTTGTAGCTATTCTCTGAGCCTGCTGTGAGGGTCAGAGCAGGGTCATAGAATAGTTGCAAGTAGGCAACTGAACTCTGAAGGGGCCCCTCAGGAAGCTCTACAGGGAATGGTTACTAATGATAAGATTGAACTTTTGCACCTGCTGAGTGCTTTCAGTTTTGTCTGTAATTGCTTTCTGTTGTAGTGTAATTTTTTTAACAGGACCTTTGTTGTATACTTGTAGCTATTCTCTGAGCCTGCTGTGAGGGTCAGAGCAGGGTCATAGAATAGTTGCAAGTAGGCAAATGAACTCTGAAGGGGCCCCTCAGGAAGCACTACAGGGAAAGGTTACTAATGATAAGATTGAACTTTTGCACCTGCTGAGTGCTTTCAGTTTTGCAAAAATCCAAATATCCAGCAGCATCCACAAAAAGTAACCCTTCCAGGTCAAGATCCAAATCAAAGTGACCAGCACATGAAGAAAACACTGGGAGGAGCCTGCTGGACAGGAACAGGAAGTTGGAGACTGTGGGGCACTTCCTTCCTCCCACCCCCCCCAAAATGGACTCCTTGCAAAGAAAAAGTGCAGGCAAATGTCAACCTGAGGAGTTCTTCTGATAAAAATCATAATTTTCAAGGTTTATGCTGCCTGCTGGTGGATTTCTTGTGCGAAATTGCAAATTTTGCAATCTCGCAATTGCGAGATTGTCGCTGCCCGCCGCATCTACGTGTTCGCAAGTGTTTACTCCCGTGAAATTGTATAGTATTCTAGTTCGCAAGTGCGACCAAGCAAAAAATCCGCTTCGCACGGATTTTACGAATTTTCGGCAAATTCGCGAGAGTTCGCGGATTGCGAATTTGCCGAAAATCCTCAAAATCCGCGAGCGGAACGGATTTTACGCCCATGCTTATAGATGGGCCACTGCTAATGACTGTGCTATATACTGCAACAGTGCTACTAATGAACAGAGTTAAACTTTGGTAAATCAATTTAAAAAAACAGAACTGCACCTGGGAAAATCATTTGTATAAAGAGCAATATGCCTTCGATGATACTTTAAGTTTTTTTAGGATACCGAAAAGGTCTGCCAGATATGGGCAATCAATTACTGACAAAATTACAGCTCAATTGACCATTTCAAAGAAAACGAACATAGTGAAACTTAGGGGCATATTCACAAAGAGCCATCGCCGAATTAACGGCACTTTATTGCAGCCAAAGTTGTGATAAATTTACTCCACCATTCACAAGCAGGTGCGAACAGCCCACAGCACCACTTATCCCGCGATAGCAGCAATTTGGGACTGGTGGTGGCCAGGGCCGGACTGAGAACCAAAACCGGCCCTGGCAAAGTGCTCGGACGGCCCCTCCTCCCCACTCGGGGGGTTAGAGGTTGCGCCAAGCGCTTTGCCAGGGCCGGTTTTCGGACGATTTTGTTACAGGGCCGATTTCGGCCCTGTAACAAAAACGGCCCCAGAGGTCCAAAACCGGCCCCCACCCATGCGGCGCACCGGGGGATTGTCCGGTGCCCGCTATGGCCAGTCCGGGCCTGGTGGTGGCCAAGCATGAGTTGTCATGGTTGTAGGAGACGCCTGAACCCCAGACATTTCAGGAATGGAAAAGAGGGATGGAACTATACATAGCAGGCTAGAGGGTCATGTACAAGAGCAAGGGGTGTCCGTACAAATTTCACAAGTTTTGGGGGGTAGTTTAGAAACTATGATATCCACCGCTCATCTTCTCCAATCTATGGTAATGTCATGTTAATGCCTCCTATACTTGTCTGTGTGTGGGTGTGTGCATGCATCTTTCACAGTTTAGTATTTATAATTGGGTGCATGTTTGCAACTTCATGCTATGTTTGTTGCATTATCAATGAAACAAAGTAAAAAACAAATAAAGTCCATGGGGTACCGAAGATGGTTTAACAAGGTGGTCTTCTTTACAAGAGCAAAAACAAATTAACACTGTCCTAGGACCCAATGAACCTTGATAGCTTGAAATATGTGAAGTAGGTTGTCAATATGTTTCATGAGTTGTGGCCAAACTGGATCTAAGGCAATTAGTCAGAGCCAAATGCTGCACCGCCCTACACTCACGATATCCTTACTTGCACTCATCATTATGGCTACCAAAACAGAAGACCTCTGATGAAGAGCACCCATGAGGAGCCCCCTGGGCATTGCAATGCAAGCCTAACGAGGAGCAGCCCAATGATCAACCATAACGCCCATCTGGGTGTGTGAGGGCAATCACTTCTGATTGATCAGATCTCCTGATCCAGTTGATCAGCCCCTCTCTCAGTCCCAACCAACAGCTTCAATTTTTTCCACTCTCCATTTTTCTGAGAAACAGCATCCTTCTATGTTTAACTGCAAAATTTAAGGAGCATGGATGCTGGACAAAATATTTAGCTCCTAGTCTCTGTCTTTGTTTATAGTTAATTAACAGGCTGTATGTATTATTTATTTATTTAAATGTTTTCTAAGCATGAACATTCCAGCAGGTGTCTTGGTGCTAAGACAGACCTAATACTAAGCCACACCCGCTAATATAATTGTGGGACAGGGCAATATATTGCCTAAATATCCAAGTCTTCAGTTGTTTCGTGAACTGAAGCAAATTTGAGTCAGATCAAATTAGTAAAGTTAGCTTACACCAGACATATAGGCAAAATAGTTGTCTACTTTCTGCACTTTAACAGATTCTAAGAACTTGTGAAAGACAGTCTGAGAAAGAATATAATAATCTCGGAAGACAATAAGCTAGAAACATCTGACAAATAAAAGAAGGGCGAAGGGTATGTAGAGCCTTAAAACAAATGCAAAGACTTTCAGAGTACTTACTTCTTTACAGAAAGCCAATGCAGTTTATGAAGATGATATGTGAGGGATGCATAATGTGGAGTATTAAGGAGAGGAAGAGCTGAAAACATGTGTTTGTATAGGAGACACTGTGTAATGTATAGGACATGAAGATCAACGGACTATGAATTAGGAAAGACTGGAGCAGGATACTGGCTGCTCAGTGGTAGCCATTTAAGCAAGCTTAGTTAATTTTTTTGTGACACACCATGTGGAATGTCAACAAAGATCAAGACAGCAATGGCCCCTTTCTCTTGATCCAGGATAATGGTAACACTTTTAACACTGCAATCAAAACTCCTTCTGTTCCACTTTGGGGACAAAACCCCTCTTGGACAGAGTCTAGTAAGGAATTGGCTGTGGCAATAGAAACTGATGTGGTGGAATAAAGTACTACACTAATATATATAATATATATATATATGTACTAGGTTTCTGTACAAAAGCATATCAGGGTGAACTATAGCATCGTGCAGTACCATAAGGCATTAGTAGGGGTACTTGAAATTGCAATATTATTTCAGAGTAACGTTTGTGACAATTATTGCTGCATATTCCTTGTTTAACTCTACAAACGTCTCTGCAGAAAATGAGCATCACGAAAAATTCTTTGGTCCTCAGTACAAAGTCCTCCACAAACCTGTTGCAGTTACACAGCACCTGAAATGACATATACTGCAAAGTATGGTGATTACTGGGTGCAGTATTAAGCTACATTATTACAGGATTTCACCTATAGAATGTGGATTTACCATGGAAATCAGTGTTTTGAGATCAATTTCGGGGTACATTTCTGGCATATATGCGACAAAGTTTTCACTAACAAATACGTCCATGGGAAAACCAGTCATGATTTTACCAAAAATCCTGTAATGTTGTTTCAGACACAATCTCATTTTTCTGCCTGAGTCAGGTTAACAGGTCGACAGAGCTTGCAGAGCTGCCTCATGAGACCTTTGTGTTCTTCTAAAAGTCGTTCTGCTTTGAACATCCCTTCAAAATTATTGTGCACACAATATAAATATGAAAATTGCCCCTAAATATGCTAGTAGTAGGACTCACACTTTGTGGTCATTTCAAGCTTAGTTTGGTTCTGATAGCATGACAATATTCCTATTATTTAGCGAAACAACTTTGCCCAGACAAAGAGGAAGACAAACTCTGAAACTTGGAATACTACTTAAAGGGTGAAAAGTGAGAAATGTGTGGTTTAGAATAAAATGTGCACTCGCCTAGCTATTAGTAATTGGAGTAACTGTAAAATCAGGCACATGCAGTTCATCCCAATATGGCATTGTCGAGACAAACACCAGAAGTTAAGCAGTGGGATGTTAAATGCACTCACTCTGATAAAAAATTAGCAAAGTGAAGGTTCACTGTTTGCCACTACAGATGCACTATATGACATTAAGTTACAAAACCGTATTTGATTGTGATACAAACCCCAGTCTTATTATTATTATTATTCAAGATGCCTTTCTTGGCCTAGTTACTACCATCGTATTCTTGTTATAAATTTCACTTTCGCTTGGCTTAGGTAAAATAAGATACCAGCCTAAAATACGTTTTTAGAAATGATTCACCCACCAGGATGCACTTCCAAAATATAACACATCTCCAATCAACAGGGATGGCAAAAAGAGCAATGTGTAAATTTATTTTAGAATTAACCAGGTATCGTTCAACTACAACAAGCTGAAATATGTAAATGAAAAAAGTTAATGAGCTATTTTCATTTATTTCAACACACTTCACAGAGGCTTTAGAAGAGGCTTCAAAATAAATTAGCAATTATAAAGTGGTCCTTGCAAAAAATGTTCAGACATTTTTCCAAAAGATAAGATAAACGGAAAGTTTCTCTTTTATGATAATTTTATTTGCCCTTTGTCTATTACATTTTCGAATTCAATGTGACTTTGTCATCAAAAATATTTGTTTTTAGGTATTTTTATTCTGCCTCATTAATAACCAGTTTTCTTAGGTTTTAGAAGCGTTGTTCATTAGTTAATCTCTTCAAGGACATATTAGCAAAGGTATTCTCCTTGGATCTGAATTCAAGACATTCACGTCTACATTAAAGCCGGTAATTTGGCAATTTGCATTGGCTCATTGACACTTATTGAGTTTTAATTAAGGGCAACACAGGAAAAGTCATTGCAAATACGTTTGCATTTAGCTGCACATCTCTTTTCTTTGGGAGAAAAGTAAGGAAAAGGAAACTAGTGTGAAGTTGCATTTCAGATATTTTTTATTCCGAAATGGCTTGCTTACAAGTTCAATGAAGGCACATTTTTCTAAACGTGTTTGTAATGAAAAAAAAATCACTTTTTATCAGGGGAGTCATACAATGATTACCCCCTCATAGGCCCCCCTCGTCCTATTCATTACAGTATGAGGTAGTCCCACCTCCAGGCAGGCACTCTTAACACGCTAGTATTTATTTTATTTCCATAGAATAGAGGCCCCTCCCACCCGCCTCCATACCAGCTTGATTTCCTGCCCAGAGACAGGTAATAGTACGCACTAGTTCTCTATTCTGTTTTACAAGTGTTTTATCACTGATTGTTTCCTTTCTCTTCCGTATTACACTTATCGAGGTGGTGTTTTGTGTGATCTATGCATCCCTCACAGCCGCAATCCCCATGCATGTTCAGCTGGGGCGGGGAGGGTTTCCTGCGGTCTACGGGGAAAGGGGCAGTGGAGTGCTGAGTAGTTCCAGCAGCATTTTGCAGGCTGACCGGGGTCCACGAAGGAGACCCACTAAAAGGGCGGCCTATTTAGTGCCACAAGAGGCACAGGAGGCAGCCTCCAAGTGTTTGGAACCCTCAGGGGTCCAGGTTCGCCGCGTCACTTCCGGGAAGAGTAGGGGCGGGGATGAGGCACTGGAGGCATCCTTCAGGCCCAACCAGGCAAGCAAAATGGCAGCAGAAGTCGAACAAGAGGTCACAAAGCACCACCTGGAGCACCCGCCAGAAACCGAAGCTCCAACCATTGAGGAATGCTCAACAGGTGAAGTCCTAGCCCTAATAAAGAAACTAAAAAATGGCAAGGCTCCAGGAAAGGATGGAATAACAAACCAAGCCATCAAGATGCTCCCAGATGCTGAAGTGGATAAACTTACAGAGATATTCAATGCATGTATGCAGCAGCAGTACTTCCCCAAAGCCTGGAAAGAGGCAAGAGTCATTGTTTTCCCTAAAGCTGGAAAACCACTATGAGACCCTGCAAACTACCGACCAATAAGTCTGCTATCAGGCCTATAAAAGCTCTTTGAAAAAGTTATTCTCGCTCGTCTCACGGACTTTGCCTCAAGTGAAAACCTCCTCTCCAAAGGACAGTTTGGGTTCCGGAAAGACCACTCAACAAATCACCAACTTCTCAGAGTTGTGGACATCATCAGCCATGGATTCAACATCCACAAGTCTACAGGAGTAGTCTTTCTGGATGTAGCCAAAGCATTCGACTGAGTATGGCACAAGGGACTGCTCTACAAACTCATCAAGCTCAAGTTTCCAAGCTACCTGGTTAAGCTGCTGTCTAGCTACTTGTTAGAACGGATCTTCCACGTGGCGGTACGGGAGGAATGCTCAACAACACGCCCTATCCTCGCTGGAGTACCTCAGGGATCAATCCTTGGACCTTTTCTCTTTAATATATTTACCAATGATATCCCCACGGACTTAAAGATGACTGATCTTGCTCTTTACACTGATGATGTTGCAGTCATCTCCCAAACCTTCAGCGAAATAGAAGTGGCTAAGAACCTCCAGGCATCACTCAGCAGACTCTCTGAATGGTACAGCGACTGGCAGATCACCCTGAATACAAGCAAAACCACAGCATCACTATTCACCAGAAAGCTAAACAGGAAACACCCACAGATCCTCCTCAATGGGGATGAGATCAAATGGGAAACAAGCAGCTCCTACCTAGGGGTGACTCTGGACTCTAAACTCAGCTGGAGAAACCACGTCGAGAAGACCTGCCAGAAAGCAGCAACCAAACTGGCTGCATTTTACCCACTCCTGAAGACCATGTCGATGCCCATACAGAGCAAGGTGCGAGCAATCAATGCAATAATACGACCAACAATGATGTATGCTTCACCAGTTTGGAGTGGCTGCCATCCGAGGTATCGACAAGACTTGCAGAAAGTACAGAGCAAGGCCTTATGTATTGCAGCAGGGGCTTCTAACTTCACAAGAATAGCGGACCTCCACAGAGTCCTGGGCGTTGAGATGCTGGATAACCATCTTCTCATACTCAACAAGAATTTCTACAAAGGACTGGATCAAAAAGAAAACCCACTTATCTGAAGAGGAGCTATAGCAAGCAGGATGTAGGTAAACAGGCTTAGGTACAACCTGGAGTGTATAGGAAAGTGTGCAGTGCTCAATTAAGGGTGTTAAGCAATCCACCATGTCTTTATTTTGCCAGGATCAATGGTTGGGTATATGGCCTTTCGTGCGTCGTAGAGTGGCACGAGGGGCAGAACGCAGGAGCCGGAGACAGGTGTTGTTTTCACCACTGGGTTAAGTCGGGTTGGGGGCTGAGGCTAGCGCTGGAACAGCTTGCTTAGTGAAGCAAGGAGCCCGGTCAAGGGAGCCCAGGAAGCCTCGCGCAAAAGAGTTAGCCGTGCCATGCGAAAAATTCTCTGAACAGAGTAGACATTATTTGGCTAGTATACCCAGGCATGTGCTGGACCTGTTTGCTGTAGAAGATGCAGCAGAGTCTTAGGGGGGATTCCTCCTCCTAATGGGCTGGTCATACACCTGGGAGAGAATTACCTGGTATCTCTGGGGAGAAGGGCACTGCTTTAAGCATTGACGGTCACCATTTGTAAGTTTAGCAACCAGCTGAGGAGCTGTGAGACCTTTTGCCTTTATAGTTAAGAGGGTACAGGTACACTGACCCTAGGTTTACTCAATGTCCTCCGATCCAGGGAGCATGTTACAGGTTGCTTCAGTTAAGCAAAATATTGGGTTGGTGCTCCCTTGTAAGTGGTTGGGAGAAGGTTACACTCCAACCAGGCTTGGCTGAAGGGTGTTTTGTTACACCCAGCTGGGATATAAATGTAGGGCCCAGTGGGTCTGGTCGCCCCATACCTGGCCCTTCAGGAGAGGGGTACTCTGGTTCATGCTGACAGCAAACCCCATACTATTTTGGGGTTTGAACAGGTCACTTTGCAAGCACTTTTAAAGGGGCAAAAAGCCCAGCGATTGGAGCAGGCTTGTAAGTGGAGCGCATCATGCAGGAGGGATGATGCGAATCCCAATGTGTTAAAGGTACATACATCAACAGCCACCCAGGGGAGTGGCGGGCTGACAGTTTAAGTGTTTTTTATACAGGCAAATGGTGAATATACCATAGGCATCCCTGGAAATTCACTGAATAAAGGGTTTTTTGGCTTCATCAGGCATGGGTTACTGCACACTAAGGCCACAAAGTGTTTGGATGAAGAAGGGGTACACTTGTCCAGAGTGGGTATGGACCATTTCTTACTTACTCTGGGTGAGGCCTTGGAGACAGCAGAGCATTAGTAATGGAGGCTATCTTGGTGGGGGGCTCTGGGGTGATGGTGGCCACACCCAGAGCTGTGGCGGAGTTACAGGGCGATCCAGAGGCTGTAAGGTACATACGGGTACCATCTGCAGAAACACAACAAGGGTGCAAAGGCCAAATATCCACAGGGAGGTCCTCACGTGGTACCCTGGAGGAGCGACGGCGCCCCGTTAGTCCTACGGGCGATTGTGTACCTGGGCAACCAGGGGTTGCCTGGCAGGCTCCGCCCCCTTATGGGGCCTGAGCAAAGGGGTGGGCTGGTGGCCCACCGGTGGGAGGGGTCTTCCCCTCCCCCAAAATATGGCACACACCGTTGGGGGAGGCCACGGTGTAATTTGGCTCATCAGGTGGCAGGCGGCAAGGGGCTGCCTGCCTTGGGATCGCCCGTAAGATAACCCACTAATGTTGGCATATTTGTAATGCTAATAAACCTGCAGCAATTTTCTCCACAAAAAAGGTGTCTTGTCTGGTTATTGCTCTAGGAGAATACTGTATGGGGGAGGGGGAGTTTTTGCCGATATTGGCACTATGCAGGCTGCCTGGGGTCCATGAAGGAGACCCACTAAAAGGGTGGCTTATTTAGTGCCACAAGAGGCACAGGAGGCACTCTCCCAGTGTTTGGGACCCTCAGGGGTCCAGGTTCGCCGCGTCACTTCTGGGGAGAGTGGGGACGGGAGATGAGGTACTTATAGCTCTCCCCACCCTCTGGAAACCCTCTTTGCCCACTACCCCGATGCCTTTTCCCTCCCTACCGCATACCCGGCATTCAAGCGGGGTGTGGGGGGTTTTGTCTAATGTTTTCTTTTGTGTTGCAGGCTGAGTTACAGGGTGATCCAGAGGCTGTAAGGTACATACGGGTAACATCTGCAGAAGGACAACAAGGGTGCGAAGGCCACATATCCACAGGGAGGTCCTCATGTGGTACCCTGGAGGAGCAACGGTGCCCCTTTAGTCCTACGGGCGGTTGTGGACCTGAGCAACCGGGGATTGCCTGGCAGGCTCTGCCCTCTTATGAGCAAAGGGGTGGGCTGGCAGCCCACCGGTGGGAGGGGTATTCCCCTCCCCCAAAATATGGCACACACCGTTGGGGAAGGCCGCGGTGTAATTTGGCTCATCAGGTGGCAGGGGGCGAGGGGCTGCCTGCCTTGGGATCGCCCGTAAGATAACCCACCAATGTTGGCATATTTGTAATGCTAATAAACCTGCAGCAATTTTCTCCACAAAAAGGTGTCTTGTCTGGTTATTGCTCTAGGAGAATGCTAAATGGGGGGAGGGTGAGTGTTTGCTGATATTGGCACTATGCCCCTGGGTCTGTACCTATTGTGTACCTGGTTGCGGGGAAGGAGGCAGCCCGTTTTGATGGCTTTCTGTGTCCCGTTTCATGGGGCTAGGCCCTTTTGCAGTTGGGCTTTTAGCATGGATCCCTCTCAGATCAGCTGTTAGCAGTTGGGCTTTTAGCATGGCTCCCGTTCAGATCGGTAGGCCAGTGCCCTGGCTTGTTCCTCCAGGGCCTTGCTGGTGGTTCTGCACTTTCGCATGGTTGTGCTGGATCTCTGTGGCAGCAATGCAGGTTTTGGGGACTGTACAGGCGGGATATGTTGCTCAAAGGCATGGTCTTGTGCCATTGGTGTCGCAGCCCATCCATTGCAGGGTTTCAAAGCCCACCACCGGCAGCAGTGTGTCTGATTGTCGTCTTTTCGATCCACTTTATGGCTCTTGCCACCATGGGGTTGGGAATGTTGATAGGTTGGGTCTTATCCCCTGTGGGCAGTTTTCTGGTGCCTGTTCTGTTGGTCCGGTGCATGAAGTCCACCTTGTATGGTTGTTTACTGTCCTTTGTTCCTCTGTGGAGCTTCTCTCCATTCCTGGGTATGTTGGCTTAGTGGTCACAGATTCAAATCCTGGCGGGTTTTCACAGCCTTTCCTTCTTCTGAGGTCGATAAAATGACCAGCATTGAGTAGGATAACAATGAACATCTGTTATTCAGCACCAAGATACCGTTGGGTGAACGTGCTCCTTACAAATTCACGTTATGTTATACCCTGATCTCCATGGGGGGTGACGTCCCATATAGGATCCTGTTATGTCACAGGTTGTGGCTAATCTTTGGCAGGTTTCTGCTGCCTCTGCTTTTGCTCTGGGCCAGACCGTGTTCGTCCTCTGCCTCACAGGACTTTCTTTTGGACTTTGGGCTGCTGTTGCCTGTTTTTATGCACAGTGAATGTTTCTCCTGAGCCAGACTAGTGTAGTGGTGTTGGTTCTGGTGCTTTCAGTTTTTTCTGGTGCCTGGTGGGTTTTCTCTTTGGCTGTGGCTCCTGGGGTGAGGTCAGGGCCCTCTGGGCTTTCCCCTTGGTGGCTGGTGGGGGCGCTGTTTTCATTTGCCCATAGGTTGTCTCTTTGGTCCTAAGTTATTTGGGCTTTTTGTGCTTTGGGTTGTGGACGCAATGCTCTTAGTCCTTTTCTGTCTATTCAGATTCTGGATTTCTGGGCATCTTGTACTGGTTGCTTCCTTTTCTCTACTGAACTCCTGGTCATGGTTTCACATCTGTCATTATCTCCTAGCTCCCGCTTCTGTTGTCATGGGTGTCTGCCGGTTGTGACTGTCCCTGTATCAGCCAGACTGCGTTTCCAGGATCAGTGGTCCCGTTGATTCCATCCTGCGGTGTTGTCCCTCTGATGGGCTTGTCATGTTGACTCCCAACTTCCTGCCTTTGGGTTGGTTTTGGTCATCCCCATTTGTTTGGGTGTCCTCTGCCAGGTAGTTTTGTTATTGGTGGTGGCAGTGCTGCTCCCCTCCTCTACTATCACCATAGTGTCTCTGGCATTGGGGTACTGGGGAGCTCCTCCGATCTCTTCTCTTTCCACATTCCCTCTGGGCCTTTGTGTGCTTCAGGGATCTTCCTGTATTGCTGTATGTTGTGCATCTTCAGTTGGCCACTATTACTGTCCATCATTCCTCTGGTACTCGGGGTGAAATTGGGCACCTTTGCATTCTTGGTTGTTTTTCTTTTTCCCTGTAGCCGGCCTGTCATTCTGGGTGTCTCTCTCTCTCTCTCTCTCTCTCTCTCTCTCTCTCTCTCTCTCTCTCTCTCTCTCTCTCTCTCTCTCTCTCTCTCTCTCTCTCTCTCTCTTCTCTTTACTGTTTTTTTCTTTCTGAGGTCACTTTTTGATTTGTCGCCTGCTCCTCGTATTTCTCAGAGGCTTTGGCTGTTGCTGTTTGGTTGCTTCAGTGGTTCTCTGGGTTACAAGTCCTGGTCAAATGTTTGGTATGTGCTTCAGCTCTCCCTGACAGTCTCTGGTGGCAGCGGATGAGCCGTTTTGCTTAGGAACATGGGTTTCAGGAAGCTCCTTGCTCCAATTTCCTGGCTCGTTATTGATTTCTTAGCAGGTTGTTCAATATTGGGGGGGGGGCATTTCGGCCATCCCTGCAGGGTCTTCACAGGGTTCTCTTGTTCCTGCCGTAGGCTCCTCCTCTGGGTTGGTGGAGGGTCCATGGATTGATGGCGTCCACTTCTGTAGTGGTTCCTTGGGCTCTTTTAAATATGCCCTCTTTTTTTTGATTTTCTATTGTCCCATTGGGATCCTGCCATTGAGGTTTCATCCCCCCAATGCCCTTTGCCTTCTCTGATTCGCACTTTGGGTTGGTGGCTGATCTATCCCACCTTTGTGTGGCACAGTCAGTTACTCCTCCCTCCTCCGTTGTTGGTTTCCATTTTTGCCAGTCTGTGGGGTTGGGGGGCCTTGGGGGTTTTGGTGGCAGTTGCACATGGTCCCTGTGGTCAGGGTTCTTCCTCCCTTTGGTGGGAGTTGCCTGGTCTTTGTGAGCTTGTTTTTCTTTGCATGTACCCAGGGCACCCCTCATCCTCCTATGCTGTTGCTGCCTCTTCTGGTTTGGGGGCTGTTTCCATTGGGGCTTGCCTGTCTTCTCATGCAGGCTGCTTGCACCACTGTCTGCCCTGCAATGTGTTGGCCACTGTGGTGTGGTCCTCTTTGGGCCTTTCTATCTCCTGTATGGGGGTTCTGTGGCTGGGTCGCTTTGCCTCGCACCCCCGTTTCCCTGTTTCAGACGGTTCTTTTTTGGAGGTAGTTTGTCCTCTGTCTTGGTTCCCTTCCTTTCTTCTTGTCCAGTGGCGCAGCTCTTGGTTGGTGTCTATGTTTTCGTTGGCTTCTTTAGGACCTCTTTGTTTTTGATTCCTCCATTGCTGCTGTTGTCCATAGAGACTGTTCTCAGAATTCAAGGGGTCTCGTCCCCACTTTGTTTTTCTGTGCTGTCTTTCCCCCCTTCTCAGTCCATTGCATTTAGGAGCTTGGCTCTTGGGCACGTCACATTGCAGTCTTGGGAGCTCTTCTCTGTTGGCACCAGGTATTCAGTGGTTCCATTGGGGTACTACTATTGCAACTTCTGCTTCAATGGGGGCTCCTTTGGTGCAATGATGTGTGGTTCACAGGGTAGATCTTGTTGCAGGGTCTCTGGTTATGTCTCTTGTGTGTTTGGGTGCTGCTCTTGTAGGCTTCAGCCTTTCCCTCTTGACTCCTCTCTGAGATGATTGTTTTCTGCTTCTCAGTGCTCTGGCACTCCTCTGGGTGTTTGCCTCTGGTTGGCCTTTTGTTTCGGGGGTCTTGCCTTCCTCACTCATTTCTCCAGTTGTTGTTTCACCCTTGGACTTGTCTCCTGTTTTTCTGAGTGTCAAATTTTTACCCTTTTCTCTTCTGTTGGACTTGCTGTGAATGTCTGCTGGCTAGCTTTATATTGGCTGTTCCTTTGGCTCGGACTTGTGGGAGTTCTGGACTTTCTTGGTGTCCTGTCACTCTTTACAGCTTTTGCTTGGTAGGTTGTTTCTGCTATTGGGTCAATAGATTGTTCTTAGAGTTGGTTGGCAGTTCTTTCCAACAGGAGCTTCTACCTGTTTATCCTGGCTGGAGTATTGGTCAGGTCCTCTCATCATTGGTTGTGCAGCACACTCTTCTATTCTGTTTTGCTGCACACTTTGGTTTAGCTTTCCTTGTGTTTTTCTTTGTAGGCCCTGTATCCCCATCTCCACTCAGTGTAGGAGTGTGGCTGGCTTTTGTCACTCTTCTGGCTCTTTGAGACTGGCTCCTCATCTTTAGGTATGGTAGCACTTTCTCTGTTCTGTTTCCCTTTCTTGGCCTGTGCTGTGGGACTTTACCCTCCAGGGGATCTGTCGGGCATCCTCTTGGATGTCGCCTTTTTGTTTTGTTTGGTGTTTTTGACTTTAGGTGTTGCATGCTTTGATAGCTGCTTTTGCTATGGGTTTTGGGTCTGCAGCCATTTCATGAACTTGTTCTTGCAGTTGAACTTGAACTTGTTCCTGCTGTCTGTGTCATGCTTCTTTTTTTGTATTCGGCTTGTTAAGTCCTTATATTGTAATGCCTGGAACAAGGAGGACCTATGAATGTGCAAGGTTCCATTACTTACCTTCATTACAACAATTAGGGTCCTCCTCATTTCAGTCATGTCCCCAACCCCCTACCCCTCTTTTGTGGTGTCTGGTCTTGTTACTAGCAAGCAGGGAAGTGGGTGGGAGGGGCCTTTATACTATGAAAATAAAAATAACTACTAGCTCGTTAGAGTGCCTGTTGTGGAGGCAGGACTGCCTCATATTGTAATGAATGGAACAAGGAAGACCCTCTTCAGGGTAATGAAGATTACCGGAAAGTAATGGGACATTACCCTTGCACAAAATACCTCCCCTTTCCCTCTCATACTCCCCCAACACCTTCTCTCACCCTCCAGACAATGCAAGAGCTCAGAGCCGATGGTAAATGTATGCAATGTATGCAGTTTCATGGTTTGAAAAAATCTCTCCGCATGATATTTCCACATTCCATGGGATTTTGCTCATCATTGCTTTGTACTGGGATGGTTTTACTGCAAGGAAACTGTAAAAATGCATGCAATTTTAGAATGCGGTAAAAGTGCGCCACTACTGTGCAACTCATAATTAGGACCAAAGTGAACACTGCCAGCATGAAATTGTGACAGAGTCGCATCCACACTTTTCGAAATACTGTTAAGGAGCTGAAACAGGACTAGTGTAACAACCTTTAGTGTACCTAAGGGAAATCTTCTACTTTTGGCTGGAAACAAAGCAGCATTTGTTAATATATCTAATATAAACCACTTAACACACCGCCATAACATATACAAAGCAATAACAACACAATTAAAATATAAGCACAACAAAAGAACATTGCACTAATGCAGCACCAAACGCAACAGCACAATAAAAGGTAGAATGCATCTTCACTATAATAAAATGCTACACAACAAATGTGTACAAATCTTCTAGCCTCCTATCACCACCTCCAGAATTATGTTTTTTCAATAAAGTAGTAAAACAAATTTGGGTCAAGCACAGCCTTAACCTACCACCAAAGTCACTGAAGTGACCACCCAGGTCATGAAAAAAGCAGATCACTGACACAATATGAAACTATAAATACCGTGGCACCAAACTTTTGTGGCAAAAATATTTATCATGAAAATATTGTTTTTCTATACCTATAGTGGTAAGTAAAAAAATATTTTCAAAAAATTTCGTTTCAAACATACTGAAAAATATATACAAATATATTGTGTTTTACTATATGTTTAGTTGAAATAAGTAAAACTTAAAAATGTAATATATAACATTATTGGAATAAAATTTAAACATATGTAAATAATATTTATACACATATATAAATATTTACTACATATAAAAAAGTGTGTATATGTATATACACATGTATAATATAAAACTATTAAATAACTATTTATTTAAACTTATATTATATTTTTATAATGGTTTTTAAATTGACCAATATAACAACTATCTATATTATTTTCTAGCAGTAGCCAGTAGGTAGGTATAGTTAGGACCTATTTTCAATAGGAAATTCACAACATTCTATTTCCAATAACTTTGGCGATGGTTGATAAATCTTCAAAAATATTTCAAACCTCGTGGGGCGATCCGGTCCGCTCCTATCCTAAAAGTTTCAGGGTGATTCGGCAAGCGGGGGCAGAGAAAAAAGGGGGGTCCCAAACGTGTTTTCCCCATGCAATTTTCCAAAGGAAACTTTAGACACTGCTACAGCCCGAACTGCTGAACGGAATTACACCAAATTTGGCAAAGAGGTAGTTCTTGGTTCAGAAAGAACCCTTTTTGTTAAATGGTGTAAATCCGTTTAGAAGCTGCTGGGAAAATCAAAAGAAAAAGCCTATATATATCTATTGCCACGGAGGATCCACGCACCATCCCGATCACGAGCTGTATGCTAATTGGCTGGCAACACTCCAAACCAGGAAGTGTTGGCAGCCATGTTGTGCCTCAATAGAGCAGAGGCACAAGAAACCAGTCTAAAAAGTGCGCAAAATGCAAAAAGGGGGCAGGGTAGAAACACCCTGACCCCCTAGGCCTGCTTAGGGGGTCCCACAAGGACCCCCAGGTCCCAAAACATTTGTTATTTTGTTTTAAAAATCGGCAAATTCCATGCAGGGTGCACGGATCATGCCACAGAAAAAAAATGAAGCGCGAGCTCCCGATCTTTGTTCTTAATTAGCCCCCGGGTGGGCCATATCCTGGGGGCAATATTTTTTATCATAATGGGGGACCCAAAGGGGTCCCCCAGCCCCGGGGACCGCCACCCCCTGGGGCTTTCAATACATATTTGCGAGGGGCTCACATCCCCCCAGCCCGGGGACCACCACCTCCCCGTGGCTTCGAAAATGTTGGGAGGGGGCCGCACAGCCCCCCTCCTGGAGCTCTGTCATGACCCTGGGGACCGCCACCCACCAGGGCCGGCTCCTGCATTGTCCCGGGGTGCCCACCCCCAGGACACTGCTGTTTGCTATGGCAGGGTGGGAGCCTCGTGGCTCCGGCACTGCCATAGCAAACTGCTTTGGTTTTTGGAATAGAGAGCGGGAAATCTGCTCTTGCTTCCAAAAACCAAAGACGATTGCTTTTCCACACGGGGAGCTGCATCTTAGCCCTCCCTATGTGAAAAAACAATGCCTGCTCCCGAGGGACGCAGGGAGCCAGCGGGACCGTGGGTGGATTGAGGACCCTCCGGTCTACAAAGGAGAGGGCCAGTCCCAGGGGATGGGGTCCCCGGGGTTACAAGTGGCCCGGGAATTTTATTGCGCGCAGTGCATCCCCAAATTCAATGCAGTGCGCGCAACGAAATTCATTTTATTTATTTATATGTTTACTTACCTGTAATCCTCTGTAATCCATATATTACTACCCCCCACCCTGCCCCTCCCCCTCCCCACATCACCGCCTGGCAGCTAGTCCCACCACCGACTGCTACTGAATGCGTGGGTTAGTGACTAAACTGTGTGAATGTCTGTTTTTGTGTAAGAGGCTACATGGGCTTGTGAACAGCTACATGAGTGTCTATATGAGTTATTGATTGGTTGTCTGAGTATCTGTATAGGTGCCTGAGTGTTTATGTGGGTGGAGTGTGTGTCACTCTGTGCATATATGTGTGAGTGGGTGATTTACTGGGTGCATGGTTTCAATATTGCATCTGTGATGGACCGTATGGGTGGGTGCTTGTGTGTATGGGTGTGTTAGTGAGTGAATGTATATCTCAGTGATACATGTCTGAGTAACTACATATGTGAAAGGCAGTATATATTTGTGTTGGAGTTAATAAAGGGCTATAAGTGAGAGTGTGTGATTGTGAGAGTGGCTGTATGGAGGAGTGTGTGCTTGTATCAGTGGTTGTATAAGAGCGTAAGAATGTGCTAGTATTTGTATGAGTGATTGAGCCGGTGTGTGTATAACTGTCCAGGTGAGTAAATGGCAGTGTGATTAATTATTTGCATGACTGAATAGGTGTGTGAGTACCTTTATGGTTGAGTGGTGGTGTGTGAGTGTCTATATAGATGTATGAGTGCATATGATAGTCCTGTACTGAGTGACCATAAGCATGAGTGACTGTACAGGTGAGTGAGTGGATGTGTGTGTAAATCTAAGAATCAGTGAGTGTGTATGTAGGTATTGCTGTTGGAGTGTCTATGGTTTTGAGAATGGCAGTCTGTAATTTAGAGTGAGTGTATCAAAGGTTATTTTAGGGTGTGGGAAGATGCATCAAATTATCACATGGATGATGTCATCAGTGATATAATTTCAGATGTCATCAGTGACGTCATGAGCGATGTCACTGACCATGTCATGAGTGATGTAATATGTGATGTCATTAGCAGTGCATTGTCGGGGCGCTAATTATAGTTGGCTGAACTAACTGTAACTTTCCCTAATACCTATGTTTTTTCTGTGAATTTCTAAGGTTTTTAAATGCTAATTTTTAACCCTAACTTGCCTGAAACCGATGGTTCACATAATTTGCAAAAGCACTGCATTGTATGGTATCTTTACAAGCATTGAAGGAATCTTCATAGCTCTGGAAGTCTCCAAGTAATTCTGGTTCTGAACGCCACGGTTTGAACAGTTGCAAAAGGGCTAAGTAGTAAAATTCCCTTTTATCAGCAGTGTCGCAACTCAGCTTCCCGTGATTAATCAAATTTCCTTTTGTTTGTTTCACCCCACATCCTTCGGAACCAATGACTCCATATTTTCCATCATTGATGTTCTCTGTAGTACTCCGTTTAAAAGTGTAGTTTTGCAGAACTTCATAGAGACACATTTTCTCAAGATGATGACTTCTCTTTGGGTTTTATGTGTCCAA
Organism: Lissotriton helveticus; assembly: GCF_964261635.1. Taxonomy (NCBI): domain Eukaryota; kingdom Metazoa; phylum Chordata; class Amphibia; order Caudata; family Salamandridae; genus Lissotriton; species Lissotriton helveticus. Next base: position 533,908,236 of record NC_136065.1, read on the forward strand.
CGCATTCGTTTTCAAAATATCTATACTTTCTGGATCTTTTTCTGCTAAATATTCAATTTCTTGAACAGATTTCAGTAACCGATTCCGCATTGCTGCAAGACCTAGACTCACCCAAATTAATCTTCTAGATTTGGAGTAAAGACTTGCAGATGATAACCGATCTGAGCATTCATATGCTCCAATTTCTCGATGCGATAACATCTTCAAACTGAAACTGTATAGTATAATTTCTTACTTAGAGTCTTCTCGTGAGAAATCTCTTCCCACATTTCTTTCAATTCCGTCTTTTCTGATTTTGTAATGTAGGACGTTACATATCGAGCAACAGCAATGGAATTTGTCCGCAACGTACTAAATATCCATGTTAGTATTCCACATGGACAGAATAACAGGATTGTACTCATTTATGTATTTTGACTCTTCGCTTCTTCTTAAGTTGTAGGTATTTTTTGGAGACTTTCTTGTGATGGTATGTCACAAAGATGACATAAAACTGTTCACTCTTTCTTTGGATATTACAGGACTTGGAAATGCAAAACGACATTTGGTATAGAATTTATCCTTAGACTTGTACTTTCGTCGACAGTATTTTCCCGGAAACATCCTTTACAACGCAACTTTTACCACGCAGTGCTATTACAACGCAGGTTTTACAACGAAAACAATTACAACGCATTGCGCTGGGGGGCACTCTAGGATAGGGAATAGATTTAATTTACTATCCAACACCTTCCCTAGTGTCCACGAGGACTGGAGTTGGAATAGTAAATTAAACTATTCACTATCCAGCACCCCAAAGCGCTATGCGTTGTAATGGTATGCATTGTAAAAACTGCGTTGTAACAGCATGCGTGGTAAAAGCATGCGTTTGTGATGTCATACATCCGTATTTTCCATATCGGTGGCTTTGGAATCTTAAGTTGTTTTCTTCTGTGCTTTTGGGTAGAGCACATGTAGCATATTCTTCAATAAAAGACAAAACAGTATCATCCGCATCTGTTCCAAATTTGGGGGCGTTCTTAATCCATAACAGCATATGTATATGAGGAGCACCTCTTGCTTGACACTCCTTTCTCCAAAAATAAATCCACAACTTCTCCAAAAGGAGGATTTTTTTTTATTGCAGATAAAATACATCATAGCTTCAAATCTATGATTGAAATACCTGCATACATTAACAGGATCTAAAGAGCACAATTCTCCAGGTGTCTTGGATTCAATATTTTTTATATTGGAATTTGCCTCTCGAAGAAATTCAAGTAAATCATCCCAAGTGTACTCTGCACAGCTTAGGGAAAGGAACCATGTAGGAGTTCCTAAGTTCCGTAGCATACATTTCAGTTCTCCATGACGATGGTACCAATATTCATTAGTCCCACGCTGACATGCCATCAGATTAATTGAGATTCTAAATGATCATCTCTCTGGTGAACTTTATCGATAAAATCCATTGCAGGTACATTTTGCAGATATACTCCAGTTTTTTAAATGTGATTTACTGCATATGAAAGTCCAGACAAGTCACTTTCAAACAAAAGATGAAATATATAAGGGATACACCGTCGAAATCTTGGATCTTCTGCATATAATCTTATTGTCCGATATTCAGATGCAGGAATCTGCACAGGACGTTCATCATATCGTCCACCTTTTCCTGTTGGAAACAATTGCGGAAAACAACGAGCTTCCAAGCTCACTTCCCATTCACTTATGGGACTTCCCTTTGCTTTTTTCATTAGGAACAACTCAATGTTGTTCTCCATCACTTCTTTTAAATGAAGTGGATGTACACTGTAATGTTCATAGACTTCTTCCCATCTTGACATGTCCACTTTTTCAATTTGTCCTCTTGATGTTTCAGTATCTTCGGCTAAAAGTATTTCATGTTCTCCCATATAAATATTTTTATAGTACGAATTATTTTTATCAAATATAAAGTTGCCTTCTGTACTTTCCGAACATTCACTAACTCCTGCCAGATTTTCTTACTCTTAGTCGGCACTCCATTAACAAGAATAACTAGTGGTTCACTTTCTACACTCTCTACACCAATAGTTTCAATATTTTTCTTTAAATCTAATGGTAAATACACAACTCTTCATTTTAATCCTCTTTGTAAATCCAAAGGAGGCAATTTACCTGTTTTAGGCTCCATACGAACATTAGCCTGAATCAGCTGCACACATTGAATGAGAATATACTAAAAGGTATTTAAATCTATCAGTTCTAGAGGAATAGCAACTAACTCTAGATTATTATGCACAGCTCTAGCGGGCATTTTATTCTCATCTAATTTGTTATGACAATATTTACAAATAAGCTGATCAGAATCCAAATAAAAACAATTCTCTACCAACAAATAAGTTGCAAATTCCTTCCACTTATCATTATTTTCTCTTTCACTTTTTAAATACAGATCAACACTCCAAGTCTTATTTTTATAGTGAGTTTACCGACAACAAATTCAAGAAAAAATTGGCCTTTCACCTGAAATCAACTTAAACTTTGTAATTCCACCTTCAAATTTTTTTGTACAACTATGTTCAACATTCTCTTCAATATTTTCTTCTATTAATGTCTCAGTTTATGCACTCTCTTGTTCAGGACTAAAGTAACACAACTCAATGCCATCACAAATCTTCACATCTGAAACTGACCCACACAAAAGAGCACTGTTCAACTCAGTTAACTTTAGTGCTGGACTTTTTGCGTAATACAATCTTCTGACTAACTTCCGCATTTGAGTATGATGTACTGCCAACATCCTGAAATGGTGAAAAACACTTTGACATACTTCCCTAGAAAGAAAAGCAGAGAATAACCTTGCAAACCAGTATTTTTTCTTACTCTGGGTATAGGCCTTGCAACATCTAAGGCCCCCTTTAGGATGGCGGGCGGTGTTTGCCCGTCCGCCACCCTTGCGGAAAACGGGACCGCCCGACTTAAGGGCGGGGGTCCCGACGTCAGCATTAGGATGCGCCCGCCACAGTGGCGGGTGCATCCCTTATTTCTAACATTGTGGCAGGCGGTGCTCACTGAACCGCCCGCCACAATGTCAGAAATGCATGCATGCATTTGCATACATGGAGCGGCAGGCACCGTGGGGTGCCTGCTGCTTCATGTATGCAAATGTTAGGGGGTACCACAGGTACCCCCCGTGTGTACCCCCACCCCTCCTTCACTCTGGGGGCCTGCAGGGGGCCCCCAGAGTGAAGACCGCATGCCTTTCCGTGGCGGCATCGCCGCCATGGAAAGGCATCTGCATTGACCCATCGTAATATGGCTGGCGGTGTCTATTAGACACCGCCACCATATTAATCCTTTTCCGCCCTGGGCGCAAGGCGACCGGGTCAGAAAAGCGGCGGGCGGTCTGTCTGTCTGCCGTGGTCCCCCGCCATACTAATATGGCGGGGGAGAATTCACTTGCGGATGTCAGGCGGATTGCCCCCGCCAGGCCGGCGGTGGCTACCACCAGCCTGGCGGGGGCAATCCGCCCGACATCCTAATGGGCCCTTTAGTCTTTTCTTTAACACTTTTTTTAGTAAACACTGGGGCTTTAGGACGTCTGCCTAGAACTTAATCAGCTATCACTTCTTCTGCATTTCTGGGAACCATTTTCTCTTTCTCAATTGGACAAACATTTCTAACCTCATAAGCTCGACCATTGGTGTCAACTGCATGCAACAAATCATTGGTCTGAAAATAATTCTCTTCATTAAAGAAAGGCTCAGAACTTTAACTGTGGTTCCATTCCCCTAAAAAAAATGACACAAATTAGTTCTGTTAATTACTCTTTTCCTCTTACTTTTGGCCTACATTAAATGGATTGGTTTGTACAAAAATGACCCCGCACTCTTCAAATGTAACTACCAAGTCAATGCAATATCAGCAATATATTTTGATGAAATTCAGTTATTCTCATCGATGTTCTCCCAAGAATTCATAAGTCAGGTTTTCTTCATCAGAAAAGATTCTTTTATTCACACGTGCGGGGTAATTTTTGTACAAATTTATTCAGTAAGCCAAGTTGTTTGGCTCTCCTATATTGGGATTCAGGGGATTGTGTCCCAGATCACCAGCACCTGTCTCTCTTTCTACTTATATGGACTTTCTGAACAGTGCGGGCATAGTAGCCTCAATTCCCCTTTTTGTAGTTTGATTACTAAATGGATTGGTTTATCTAGTGATCGAATTCTGTTTAATACTAAAATGAATAGTTTCTTTTTTACTTCAAAAGCCTTTCCAACAATGGATTCAATAGGCTTCTTCTTTTTATAAAACAGTGCTCTCTTTTATATTTCTTCGTATCTTTTAGCAAATTAAGAACTACTATGAAATATTTTTTTGCGTATTTCGTTATACTGATTTTGTCTTCTTTTACCATAGATCGTGTCCTTTGACTGTTCATTTGCTTTTTTTCGTTTGCTATTATTTTGACTATTTTTTCTAGTTGAAGCATTGTCAGTGCTTTCAGCATTCTGTACATTCTGTCTGGCCCTAGAAACATTTTTAATAAATTGCTTTGTGGTCTTATCAGAAGATTTCGTTTTTTTAGCCACATTATGTTGGTCATCCAATACTTGTGGTTGAGTTTTCTTCAAGTAACTGTCCTTTTTCTGTCCTTTTCTTTTTCTTACTCTGTCTGGCATGATAACTTTATTTTAATGATGATAAATAGTATCTGTAAAAAATGATCATAAATAAACGTATATTATTAGCTTTATAAATTATACTTTCTATTGCTATGCAAACATATTTGATATAAATTCTGACTAAGAAATTGTAGACCTTAAAGACAAGTGTGAAGGTGGTTAGAGCACTACATGCATATTGCATAGTAGTTTGATGCATTCTATATCCTAAAGCCTTGCTCACTGCATAACTGTATACATACTAACTGAATGATTACAGTACTTTAAGAAGAAACATTGGGTGAATTCATTATTAAGTATGGGCGAAATTTGCGAATTCGCATTCCGCGAATTCGCGCTAAATCGAATTCGCTATCCGCAAAATCCACGAATTCGTGCGAATTTTTGTTTTTTGCGTGTTCGTGGGGTTTTTTGCGTGTTCGTGGGGCTTTTTGCGTGTTCGCGGGCCGCTTGCATGGCGAAGTTACCCATACGGTCGTGTATGGGCACAGCACCCTCTGGTTCACCACTACCACCCTCTGGTTCATCACTGCCACCCTCTGGTTCACCACTGCCACCCTCTGGTTCACCCCTGCCACCCTCTGGTTCACCCCTGCCACCCTCTGGTTCACCACTGCCACCCTCTGGTTCAGCACTGCCACTCTCTGGTTCACCCCTGCCACCCTCTGATTCAGCACTGTCACCCTCTGGTTCACCACTACCACCCTCTGGTTCACCACTGTCACCCTCTGGTTCATCACAGCACCTCTGGTTCACCACTGCCACCCTCTGGTTAACCACTGTCACCCTCTGGTTCAGCACTGCCACCCTCTGGTTCACCACTGCCACCCTCTGGTTCACCCCTGCCACCCTCTGGTTCACCACTGCCACCCTCTGGTTCATCACAGCACCTTCTGGTTCACCCCTGCCACCCTCTGGTTCAGCACTGTCACCCTCTGGTTCACCACTTCCACTCTCTGGTTCACGACTGCCACCTTCTGGTTCATCACAGCACCTCTGGTTCACCACTGCCACCCTCCGGTTAACCACTGTCACCCTCTGGTTCAGCACTGCCACCCTCTGGTTCACCACTGCCACTCTCTGGTTCACCACTGCCACCCTCTGGTTCACCCATGCCACCCTCTGGTTCACCACTGCCGCCCTCCGGTTCACCACTGCTGCCCTCTGGTTCACCCTGCCACCATCTGGTTCATCACTGCCACCCTCTGGTTCTCCCCTGCCACCCTCTGGTTCATCCCTGCCACCCTCTGGTTCACCTCTGCCACCCTCTGGTTCAGCACTGCCACCCTCTGGTTCAGCACTGTCACCCTCTGGTTCACCCTGCCACCCTCTGGTTCATCACTGTCACCCTCTGGTTCATCACTGCCACCCTCTGGTTCACCACTACCACCCTCTACCGAGACCTTTTGTGACGCAGTGGCAGCACAAAAGATGCGCCATGGTGCTGGGTATTAACAACGTAACGCATCTGAGAGATGCGTCACGTTGTAAAGCCCTGCGCCATCAGGAGGCGTTCCGGCGCAGGGGAGGGCGTTCCTGCGCAGGGTGGTTAGAGCACTACATGCATATTGCATAGTAGTTTGATGCATTCTATATCCTAAAGCCTTGCTCACTGCATAACTGTATACATACTAACTGAATGATTACAGTACTTTAAGAAGAAACATTGGGTGAATTCATTATTAAGTATGGGCGAAATTTGCGAATTCGCATTCCGCGAATTCGCGCTAAATTGAATTCGCTATCCGCAAAATCCACGAATTCGTGCGAATTTTTGTTTTTTGCGTGTTCGTGGGGTTTTTTGCGTGTTCGTGGGGCTTTTTGCGTGTTCGCGGGCCGCTTGCATGGCGAAGTTACCCATACGGTCGTGTATGGGCACAGCACCCTCTGGTTCACCACTACCACCCTCTGGTTCATCACTGCCACCCTCTGGTTCACCACTGCCACCCTCTGGTTCACCCCTGCCACCCTCTGGTTCACCCCTGCCACCCTCTGGTTCACCACTGCCACCCTCTGGTTCAGCACTGCCACTCTCTGGTTCACCCCTGCCACCCTCTGATTCAGCACTGTCACCCTCTGGTTCACCACTACCACCCTCTGGTTCACCACTGTCACCCTCTGGTTCATCACAGCACCTCTGGTTCACCACTGCCACCCTCTGGTTAACCACTGTCACCCTCTGGTTCAGCACTGCCACCCTCTGGTTCACCACTGCCACCCTCTGGTTCACCCCTGCCACCCTCTGGTTCACCACTGCCACCCTCTGGTTCATCACAGCACCTTCTGGTTCACCCCTGCCACCCTCTGGTTCAGCACTGTCACCCTCTGGTTCACCACTTCCACTCTCTGGTTCACGACTGCCACCTTCTGGTTCATCACAGCACCTCTGGTTCACCACTGCCACCCTCCGGTTAACCACTGTCACCCTCTGGTTCAGCACTGCCACTCTCTGAGAGATGCGTCACGTTGTAAAGCCCTGCGCCATCAGGAGGCGTTCCGGCGCAGGGGAGGGCGTTCCTGCGCAGGAACGGCTCCTAAAAGTGGCTGAGTGAAATCTACAAGATTTCACTCAGTCACTTTTAGGCCAATGCTGCGTCAAAACCCTGCGCCTGCTTGTAGCAGGCGCAAGGCTTGATGCAGCATTGGGGAGATATGGCCCCCCAGAGAATTGCTGGAGCTGCATCGCAAGCTCAGATGCATGACGCACAGATGCGTGACGCATCTGTGCCATTTTTGCCACATGGTGCGCCACATTGTAAATGCACCATGGGTGGCGGAGCTGCGGCGCACAATAACTGGCGCATCCCTGGGAATGCGCCAGTTATTGTAAATATGCCCCTATACATTTAGCCAATGAGGGAGCACTTACTGATTAGACAGTAGAAAGTACTCCAGATGAGTAGGGGTATTGCACAAAAAGGTGGCATCTTCGTGGACAAACACGCAGAGCTGGATTCATTCTGCCCCCTGTTAGACTCGTATCTTGTGCCCTTCTGCCCTCTGTTAGACTCGTTTTCCCTTGTTTTTGTGCACTTCTGCCCTCTGTTAGACTCGTTTTTCCCTTGTTTTTCTGCCCTTCTGCCCCCTGTTAGACTCGTTTTTTGTGCCCTTATGCCCTCTGTTAGACTCATTTTTCCCTTGTTTTTCTGCCCTTCTGTCCTCTGTTAGACTCGTTTTTTGTGCCCTTCTGCCCTCTGTTATTCCCTTGTTTTTGTGCCCTTCTGCCCTCTGTTAGACTAGTTTTTTGTGCCCTTCTGCCCTCTGTTAGACTCGTTTTTGTGCCTTTTTGCCCCGTTAGACTCGTTTTTTGTGCCCTTCTGCCCTCTGTTAGACTCGTTTTTCCCTTGTTTTTCTGCCCTTCTGTCCTCTGTTAGACTGGTTTTTTGTGCCCTTCTGCCCTCTGTCAGACTCGTTTGTCCCTTGTTTTTCTGCCCTTCTGGCCTTTGTTAGACTGCTTTTTGTGCCTTTCTGCCCTCTGCATCACCACATCATCACTCAGCGCTACCACAGCACCACTCAGCACCACCACAGCATCACTCAGCACCACCACGGCATCACTCAGCACCACCACAGCACCACTCAGCACCACCACAGCACCACCACATTATCACTCAGCACCACTCAGTGCCACCACAGCATCACTCAGCGCCACCACAGCATCACTCAGCACCACCACAGCATCACTCAGCACCACCACATTATCACTCAGCACCACCACAGCACCACTCAGCACCACCACAGCATCACTCAGCACCACCACAGCATCACTCAGCACCACCAAAGTACCACTCAGCACCACCACAGCATCACTCAGCACCACCACAGCACCACTCAGCACCACCACAGCATCACTCAGCACCACCACAGCATCACTCAGCACCACCACAGCACCACTCAGCACCACCATAGCATCACTCACCACCACCACAGCACCACTCAGCACCACCACAGCACCACTCAGTGCCACCATAGCATCACTCAGCGCCACTACAGCATCACTCAGCGCCACCACATTATCACTCAGCACTACCACAGCACCACTCAGCACCACCACAACATCACTCAGCACCACCACAGCACCAATCAGCACCACCACAGCACCACTCAGCGCCACCATAGCATCACTCAGCACCACCACAGCATCACTCAGCACCACCACATTATCACTCAGCACCACCACAGCACCACTCAGCACCACCACAGCATAACTCAGCACCACCACAGCATCACTCAGCACCACCACAGCACCACTCAGCACCACCCCAGCATCACTCAGCACCATCCCAGTATCACTCAGCACCACCACAGCACCACCCAGCATCACCACAGCACCACTCAGCACCACCACAGCACCACTCAGCACCACTCAGCACTCAGCGCTACCACAGCACCACTCAGCACCACCACAGCATCACTCAGCACCACCACGGCATCACTCAGCACCACCACAGCACCACTCAGCACCACCACAGCACCACCACATTATCACTCAGCACCACTCAGTGCCACCACAGCATCACTCAGCACCACCACAGCATCACTCAGCACCACCACATTATCACTCAGCACCACCACAGCACCACTCAGCACCACCACAGCATCACTCAGCACCACCACAGCATCACTCAGCACCACCAAAGTACCACTCAGCACCACCACAGCATCACTCAGCACCACCACAGCACCACTCAGCACCACCACAGCATCACTCAGCACCACCACAGCATCACTCAGCACCACCACAGCACCACTCAGCACCACCATAGCATCACTCACCACCACCACAGCACCACTCAGCACCACCACAGCACCACTCAGTGCCACCATAGCATCACTCAGCTCCACTACAGCATCACTCAGCGCCACCACATTATCACTCAGCACCACCACAGCACCACTCAGCACCACCACAACATCACTCAGCACCCCCACAGCACCAATCAGCACCACCACAGCACCACTCAGCGCCACCACAGCATCACTCAGCACCACCACAGCATCACTCAGCACCACCACATTATCACTCAGCACCACCACAGCACCACTCAGCACCACCACAGCATAACTCAGCACCACCACAGCATCACTCAGCACCACCACAGCACCACTCAGCACCACCCCAGCATCACTCAGCACCATCCCAGTATCACTCAGCACCACCACAGCACCACCCAGCATCACCACAGCACCACTCAGCACCACCACAGCACCACTCAGCACCACTCAGCACCACCCCGGCATCAATCTGCGCAACCATTCAACAACAACTGGCTCAAATATGTTCTCTCAATGTTTCAAACTTTATTACAAATGTCACAAAAAGATGTTAATATTTCACTTCTGTTCTTGGATTTTCGTCACAATAAAATACACTGAACATAATCTTCACAAAAGTTATTTACAAAAGTTTAAGCTATTGCCATTATAAATTAAAATCACTTTTATTTAAGTATTAATTATTTAAAAAAATTAAAAGCCATTGTAATTTGTAATATCAATACAGCTAAGTCACGTAAATACAAAACATGTTGCATTACAAATGCTATAGGTGTCACATTTGCGAAAGTTATAACTATTGGCATTGTAAATGACAAAGCTATAAATTTAGCTATTTTCAAAACCAATACATAAATAAAAAAAAAGTGTCATTTACAAGACCAATAGCTCAAACTTTCCTTTTGCGAGACCTATTGCATTGCAAATGCTTGCTTTTATATCTGCCAGTGCTTCCTGTTGAGGTTTAATTTTCGTGACAGGCGCCTCATTGCCTACTTGTAACTATTCTCTGACCCTGCTTCAAGGGTCAGAGCAGGGTCGGAGAATAGTTGCAAGTAGGCAACGAGGCGCCAGGAAGCACTTACAGGCTTACAGCAGCAGGTGCCCAAGTTGAAGTTAATTTCTTTGTAACCCTTTTGTAAAAGGTTACAAAAAATTAGCTTCAACTTTTGCACCTGCTGCTGTAACCCTGTAAGTGCTTGGCTGAAAATCCGTCCCCGCTGATTCGCGATTTTACCGCGATTTCGCGAAATTCGTGGATCGTGAAATCGCGGAAAATCCGCAAATTCCGCGAGCGGAACGAATTTTCAGCCCATGCTTATTCATTATTGGTTGAGTATTACTTTAGTGAATGGATTAGTGCACGGTACTGAAAGAGTCACTAAGAGATTGCAACAGCAGTCACAGGGTGTTTGCTGGAGTGCATGGACAGTGACTGGGTAATTGTAGGCCTGAAACACAAGAGTGAAGTTGGTTAGACTAGTACATGCATAGTGCATAGGAGTTTGAAGCACTCTGTGCCATAAAGCCTGCCTCACTGTATGACCACATGCATACTGACTGAATGATTAAAGTACTATAAAAAGAGACAGTTGGTGAATTCATAATTGATTGAGTTTTACTTTAGTGAAAGGATTACTACATGGTACTGAAAGAGTCACTATAGTACTGTAAGAACACATACAGGGTGTTTGCTGAAGTGTATCAATACTAACTGGGGAATTGTAGGACTGAAACACAAGTATGAAGGTGGTTATACTACTACATTCATAGTGCATAGGAGTTTGAAACACTCTGTGCCCTAAAGCCTGCCTGACTGTATGACTTCATGCATACTGACTGAATGATTGTAGTACTATAAGGAAGACAGTTGGTAAATTCATAACTGATATAGTTTTACTTTAGTGAATGGATTAGTGCATGGTACTGAAAGAGTCACTATGGGATTGCAAGAGCAGTCACAGGGAGTTTGTTGGAGTGTATGGATACTGACTGGGTAATTGTAGGCCTGAAACACAAGTGTGAAGGTGGTTAGACCAGTACATACATAGTACATAGAAGCTTGAAGCACTCCGTGCACTAAAGCCTGCCTCACTGTATGACCACATGCATACTGACTGAATGATTAAAGTACTATAAGGAGAGACAGTTGGTGAATTCATAATTGATTGAGTTTCAATTTAGTGAAAGGATTACTACATGGTATTGAAAGAGTCACTATAGTACTGTAAGAACACTTACAGGGTGTTTGCTGAAGTGTATCAATACTAACTGGGGAATCGTAGGACTGAAACACAAGTATGAAGGTGGTTATACTACTACATGCATAGGGCATATGAGTTTGAAACACTCTGTGCCCTGAAGCCTGCCTGACTGTATGACTACATGCATACTGACTAAATGATTGTAGTACTATAAGGAAAGACAGTTGGTGAATTCATAATTGATTGAGTTTTACTTTAGTGAATGGATTAGTACATGGTACTGAAAGTGTCACTATGGGATTGCAAGAGCAGTCACAGGGAGTTTGTTGGAGTGTACGGATACTGACTGGGGAATTGTAGGCCTGAAACACAAGTGTGAAGGTGGTTAGACCAGTACATCCATAGTACATAGGAGCTTGAAGCACTGCATGCCCTAAAGCCTGACTCACTGCATGAGTACATATACTTATGTGTCTACAAACACATCAAGCAACCAAATAATTCTCTCTCAATTTTCCCAAATACATACTGACTCACAGTGTGATTCTAGACAAATATCAGTATCCCTTGCACTTTACTGAAAGGATTACTACATGCTACTGAAAGAGTCACTATGGAACCGCAAGAGTACTCACAGGGTGTTTGCTGGAGTGTATGGATACTAACTGGGGAATTGTTGGCCTGAAACAGAAGCGTGAAGCTGGTTAGACCAGAACATTGATTAGTACGTAGCAATTTGAAGCATTGCGTGCCTGGCTCTCTGCATGAGTACATGTACTTATGTGTTTACATACACATCAAGCAACCAAATGATTCTCTCTCAATTTTCCCAAATGCACTCTGACTCACAGTGTGATTCTAGACAGCTAATAGTATCCCTCGCACTTTACTGAAAGCATTACTACATGCTAGTGAAAGAGTCACTACGGGATTGCAAGAGCAGTCACAGGATGTTTCCTGGAGTGTTTGGATACTAACTTGGGAATTGTAGGCATGAAACACAAGTGTGAAGGTGGTTAGATCACTACATGCATAGTCCATAGGTGATTGAAGCAGGACGAGTGCTAAGGCTCTGAATCGCTGCGTAAGTACTTGGATAATGACTGAATGATTATAGTAGTACAACCACGCATTAAGTTACCAAATGCTTCTCTCACAATGCTTTACAAATGAACACACACTCACAGTGTGATTCTAGAGAAGCAACACTATTCACTAATCTAGAAGAGTTAAGATGACTGCACATATTTCACATATTTCATTACTACATTTGAGAGTACAAGCCTGACACATTTTAAAATACATAGGCAATGACTGCTTTCAAATTCTACCAATACTTGGCAACAGCATAAGTTTTAACCAGTAATATATCTGCAAGCACATGAAATACGCACAGGCTTCTCGCACAACAGTTCCCAAATGTACACAGAGTCACAGTGTGATTCTAGACAACCAAGACTATCCCTTGGACTTTATCAAAACACATTCACTGATCTACAAAAACTAAAGTGTCAGCACACATTTCACATATTTCATTATTGCATTTCAATGTTAAAGCCTAACTCATTTTTCAAATACATAAGCAATGTCTATTTTCTAATTCCACCAAAACTTAACATCAAGAAAGGGTTTTAAGTACTTGTGTGACTGCAAACCCATCAAACATCCAAATGATTCTCTCTCGATTTTCCCAAATGCACACTGACTCACAGTGTGATTCTAGGCAAATAACAGTACCCCTTGCGCTTTACCAAAAAACATTTAGCAGTCTGGAACAGGAAACAGGACTGTACACATTCCACATATTTTAATACACAGTCTCACAAACTGAATCTAGACAAGCAACACTACCCCCTGCACTTTACCAAGAGAAACACATGAATCTTATTAAAAACAAACATACCAAATACAATCTCTCACAAAAGAACAAGTTACCTTTGAAATTGATTTGTAGATTAAGAAGTATGTCAGTCACACATAAGATCTTCTTATACGGAATCTCTGTACTGTGCACCTCTTAGCAAAACCCAAAAAATTGCATGCTTTCCCTTTCATTCTCCACACATATACCTGTAAATAGCGAATCATATTACTTCTCACAATAATACAAAAGCTAACACACATTTCTATTGGTTACACGTTTAAGCCCTTTCCAAGAGATATAAATGTGAACCCTACCCCCAATCTGCTCACTACCTGTAACCATAGAAACAGTTCATGGAACACTTAACTGAACTCGTAGGTCACAAGTTCAGCACACAATGTTGCTAATCCAAACAGCAAGTGTGCTTGACTATTCAAAATATCAGCGTATCCTATGTAATGTTCCTTTCAAATACTTTTTCTAAACCAATAAAAAACATGCTTTCAAAAAATAGAAACATGCACCCTACTTTTGAGACTAGAATGATCTCAAACACCCAATCATTTATTTGCTTTTTTCAAAACTGCATCTTATCCACCATTTCAGAAAAATCTCACTTGTCAAACTGCCATTTCACATACAGAGACCATCCGAGTACACCCAGACCTCCCTTCAAGATGCTTAGAATGTGGATTGTGGGACACAGGTATATTTTCTGGAGCCAGAGGTATTCAGAAAACAGAAACATGGACAAAGACCTTGCTTTACCAAATGTAGATATTAAATGGATCGGACAGCGAGGGTTAAAGTGGCTGCAATTGATCCCATTGGTTAAATCCTTTTTGCATCTCGAATACCCTGACCTCATAATTGTGCACTGTGGTGGCAATGACCTAGGCACTTTCACGGGGGTAGGCCTGGAAATGCTTATAAAGGACACCTTTACAGAATTGATGTCACTTTTCCCCCAAACTGCCTTTGTCTATTCTAACATATGCCAAAGGCAGACATGGAACTGGTCCAATCAATTTTGTCCACAGATTGAGAAAGATAGGAAATATGTCAATAAATCTGTTTCTGCTTTTCTCCGAGATTATAGAACGGGGTCCATTTACCATAACAATCTGCGTTTCAATATGGATGGCATCTATAGGAGAGATGGTGTACATTTTACAGATGAGCGTAACAGAGTCTTCCCCTTGAACTTTAGACTCTGCATAGGTACTTACTTGTAGGTACCAAAATCTCTCAATAAACTCAAGGGCTCTTTTTAGAGCCACCCAAGAACTAAACACATAAGCTTGATGTATATCTGAAAATTATTATTTGTTTTTTTGCTTGGAGTCGTGCACCCAAAAGTCAGAGTTGTGCACCGAACGCGTAGAAGTCATGCACCAAACGCGTTGGAGTTGCGCACCCTCAAGGTTATGAGTCATGCATCCAACACGTGCACACCAGGGGGCCGCACTGAGCAACGCGCTGGGTACGCGACTCCTAATTTTACCGTAAAGAAAATAACCCCTATCACTAATTTCTATTATCCCCGGGGACCCCATCCCCCAGGGCTTATATAAAATGTTGGGGACTGTGTGGGACCCCTAATGCCCCCATGGTCCCGTCGGCTCCCCGCGCCCTTCTGGGGCCGGCGTTGCTTTTCCACATGGGGAGCTGCTAACATGCAGCTCCCTGTGTGGAAACGCAATATGATTTGTATTTTGAAAGAGAGAGCAGGTTTCCCAGTTCTCTCTTTCAAAATCCAAACCAAGTTTGCTATGGGAGGGCGGGAGCCGCGAGACTCCTGCCCTCCCATAGCAAACAGCAGTGCCCCGGGGGTGGGTACTGCAGGAGCTGGCCCTGGGGGTGGGGGTCCCCAGGGCCCTCGAGAGCTCCAGCAGGGAGGTAACGCAGCCCCCTCCCACAATACATAAAGCCCCGGGGTGGTGGTCCCCAGGGCTTGGGGGCCATTGAGCCCCGCACCCACAAATTTTGCTGGGAGGGGCCTTGGAGCCCCCCAACCATATTTTTTGTAGCCCCGGGGGGTGACAGTCCTTGGGGCTGGGGGCCCCTCTGAGCCCCCCATTACATTTAATATTTTGCCCCCGGGATTTGGCCCCTGGGGCTAATTATAAAAAAAGCTCCATATTATTTATTTATTTTTTTACCTCAGAATCCACGCACCCTGCGCGCACTTGCCGTTAAAAAAAAAAAATTTGAGCCTTTAGGGTCCTTGTGGAACCCTTTAAGCAGGTTTGGAGGGTCATGGTATTTCTAACCTGCCCCCTTTATACGTTTTGCGCACTTGTTCCACTGACTTCTTCACCCTCTCTTCTACCGAGGCACAAAATGGCTGCCAACACTTCCTGGTTTTGAATGTTGAAAACCACTTTACAGCCAATTAGCATTCAGCGCTTGATCGGAATGGTGCGCTCAGGGTGCACTGAGGGTGAGCTCCGGGTGCGCGGATCCACCGCGGCCATAGATATATATGTATTTAAATTGTCATTTTCTCAGGAATTACTGAACAGATTGACACCATTTAAGCACAAGGCACGAGTCTGTACTGAGGACTACCTCTTTGCCAAATTTGGTGTAATTCCATTCAGCAGTTCGGGCTGTAGCTGCAGCTAAATGTCCCTATGGGAAATTGCATGGGGAAAACATGTTTTGGGACCCCCTTTTTTCTCGGCCCCCGCTACACGAATCATCCCAAGACTTTCAGAATAGGACAGGATGAGAGCTGGCCATTAGTTTTGAAAATTTCGCAAAGATTCATCAACCGGCGCCAAAGTTATTCCATATAGACTGTTGCCGATTTCCTATGGAAAATAGGTCCTAACTATAGCGACCGCCAGCAGTTAATATATATATATTTATATTCACTGAAAAAACCCTAGGCTTCAGACATGTTAAAGTTAGGAATTAGCATTTAAAAAACCTTAGAAATTCACTGAAAAAAACCACAGGTTTCAGGGGTGTTATAAGTAGTTGGACATTTCACTCTTACAAAACCATTAAAATTCCCCTGTTATAGTTAGTTGTACTAACTATAACTCACGCGCCAGCAATCCACTGCTAATGATGTCACATATTACATCATTCATGACATGGTCAGTGACATCACTGATGACATCACTGATGACATCTCAAATGACATAACTGATGACATCACTGCTTATATCATCCAGTGAATGTGATTTGTTTCGATATTTAAATACGTATTATAGATGTATAGGAATCTGCCTTGAACACTGAGTGGATGTATAAGTGTCTGAATGGAGGATTTAGTAGCAATGTGACTGAGTGTCTAAGTGACACATTTAAAGTGTCTCACTAAATATATGGGATAGTGATTAAACTTTGTGAATACCTGTATCACTCTATCTCTTGTTGTGTAAACTACTACATACGTTTTTTACTAGATATGTGAAAGTCTACATTAGTCATTAATTAGTTAAGTGAGTATTTGTATGGGCTAGTGAATGAATGTGTGTGTGGTTGGTTGGATGTGTGTGACTGTCGAAAGATATGTAAATAGTTGATTTAGTCGGTATATGAGGTTAAGACTGTATGTGGAAACAGTTGTTTAGGTGATTTAATCTCTTTATGGGTGTGGTGATGAGTAATGATATATGTCCAACAAACTAAAAATATAAAAGGCAGTGTATGTGACAATTGTTGTATATAAATAGGTATACATAAGACTCAGTGATTGTATGTGTGAGATATGGATAACTGTGTATTGTAATAGTGATTTTATAACACACTAAGTATGAGTTACTATCTATATGAATACACAAAGTGGTGTTTGTGTAAGTATGTAGCTTAGTAAATATAAGTATGATCAATTATTTGCATAATTGAGTGGGATGTCTGCATAAGTGAATAGGATATGTGCTGGTGTATAATGTTAATGTAGGTGTACAAGTATATTTAATAGTGTTCTATTGATCTTTGTTAGCATGTATGAGTGAATCTATAGGTAAGTGTTTAGATGTGTGTGTAGATCTAGGAATCACAGAGTGGGTTTTTAGAAACTTGTACTGATGTGTCAATGGTTTCAAATATGGTACTTCATATTTTATAATGAGTGTTGATAGGTTATGCTACTGTATGATGAGATGTATCAGTTTGTCACATGAATGACGTCATCAGTGATGTCATTTGAGATGTCATCAGTGATGTCACTGACCATGTAATGAATGATGTAATATGTGACATCATCGGCAGTGGATTGCGGGCGTGTGATTTATAGTTAGTACAGCTAACTATAACGGGGCAATTTCAATGGTTTTGTAAGAGTGAAATGTCCAGCTAACTATAAGACCCCTGAAACCTGTGTTTTTTTCAGTTAATTTTAAAGGTTTTTTAAATGATAATTCCTAATTATAACATGTCTGAAACCTATGTTTTTTTTCATTGAATTTTAAAGGTTTTGTAAATGACAATTTTTAAATATATTTATTCTTATATTTATTTTTTGATACTGATTTACAATTTTTTTTTAAACTATTTATTTTTAGATATTTTATTTTTTAAATTACATTACATTGTGTGGCCCCCCTCCTTTTTATTTTTTTTGGGCCCTGGATCCCATCCCCTAGAGCCTGACCCGCAAATCTAAATGTATTCATTTATTTTCATAGGAATGGGATTCCTATGGAAGGAAATACAGGTTACTTGTAAGTATGCTTGGAACTACTTTTTATGGCCAGTGCTGGGCTAAAAGATGAAGCACTGGTTTCTCTCCTGATAACAAATTAATAAATCGGAATTCGTTGTTCGGATGACTTCAGGTGAATATTTTAAAGTTTGAAAACTGCACACATTGCAAGAATTTGCAACTGAAACCAGACAATGTCAGCCTATGAAAAGAAATTCACTTAGCAGGTAAATAGTGTTTTTTTCACTTTTTCTTCCTCAGGGGTGGATCCTGGATCCAGCACTGCTGCATCACCTCTAACCAGTTGAAAGAATGCAAATTACCAGAGACGCATGGAAGCCCACGTCTCTCTTTGTTTTTTAATATCACTAGAATGCGCGGATTATATGTGCACCCAGCGATTTTACCCAAAAGGGGGTCCTTGTGGAACCACCTGAGCAGACCTAGAAGGTCAGGGTGTGTCTACCCTCCCCCTTTTCACGTTTTAAACTCACATTTCACTTGCTTCTTCACCCTCCCTTCTATCGAAGCATAAAATGGTTGCCAACACTTTCAAGTTTCGAATGTTGACAAGCACTTGACAGCCAATTATCATTCAGCGCGTAATCGGAAGGCTGTGCTTATGGTACGATGACAATCAGCGGAGTATCCGTATTCAATTTTTTTTATGGGAAGTGGGCCGCTTGGCCCCCCTCCCGTGGTCAATTCTGGGCACCGAGGTCCCCACCCCCGGGGCATGGCTAATTATATATTATTATTTTATGGAGGAGGGCTGCATAGCCCTCCTACTGAAGCCACTTCAAGGCCCCGGGGACCCCATTCCCCGGGGACATCCTTTTTTAAAAATGTATTATGACCATCACCGTTGGGGACCGTGCGAGGGTCTTCAATTCACTCACTGTCCCACCAGGTCCCCGCTTCTTGTGGGAGCCGGTGTTCTATCGACATCCGACGTCCATCTGTGTATGTACCACCTAGGAGTTGCCTTCACTTTGCGCATGCACGTTTGTTGTAGCACATGCGTGTTAATATATGTATGCGGAAAAATACGTCCCACCGTCTGGACATGTACCCCTAACGTATTTCATTTTATTTGTGCATGCTCAATTACAACATGCCCAATCACAGCTCTCACACCCAGTGACATCATGCTCAACCAATCATCCTTCTTCAAAGCATTTATAACCTGCCAACCTTCTCGAACTTTTCCTATTCCACAGTCACAGCCATTGATAGTGTTCCTATCCACTTCTTCGTAGGTGAGCACTTTTTTAAAAGAATAATTAAATGAATTTTTTTGTTCGATTTGACAATGTTGTCTTCAAGCACGCTTTCCTACTTTTTATCTCGTTAAAGTTGACTTCGTAACTTTTGTTTCTGAGCAAATCAATTAATCCTGCTGCCTTCAAATTTGTAAGTAGTACACCATGTGCTGCTTCCTCCCCAAGCAGTGCACATGTAATCGATTGGCCAATGTTGTATTTTAGCACGCTCTCCATGGTTTTTAATAACATTAAACTTGATTTGCTATCCAATCTTCTGTGCAAATCACATAATCCTGCCACATTTCTTTAATTTGCCGAACACCACGTGGCCGTTCCCGCAACAGTGTGCTAAGTGCTATTCAACTTAATGCGATGTAGTTTTTCTCGTGTAAGCAGTGCGTCACATGCCCCGTGGATTGCAAAAGTAATGTTTTCGGCAATAATGTATTTCAGCACGGTTATCAGCTCTTATACCTCCAATATCTTACCTTGGTAGGCGATGTTTCTAGGCAAATCACTTAATCCTGCCGCCTTCAATTTGTGAACGTGGTGTTTTAATAACCTTAAACTTGACTTGTCCTCTGTTCTATCTCGTTATACAGATATCTCAACCATGGGACGTCCTGGTTGCCACAAGCTGTTTATTCCTACTCATGCATTATACCAGATGGTGGTCAACCACTCGACATACCAGATCAAATGACTGCTCTCCATATGCTACTAGCCGAAAATTGCAATGGACCTAATGGAGTTATCAGGTTTGACTTTAACATTTCATGATTGAAAATCATTCTGCGATAAGCATTTGTGTAGTTCATGTGTTTTCAGACAGATAACTGTGCTTTTAAAAGGGTTCTATCAGATCAAGGCCAGGAGTTTGTAAATGAAGTGAGTGACCAATCTCGGCCTAACATTTGTATAATGCAATGCTATTTCCTATTTTGCTTGCCAAATATAACCTCTGATGATTGCTTTTCATCCACAATCCTATTAAGAACAAATGTTTTCATGTACATTTAAATTAATCTTGGACATATGTACAACATATACATTATTAACTCTTTTTTCAGTTTGCAGAATGTTACATAAATCAGCAGCAAATTGCAGAGGTTGAAGAAAAGTATATCCTCCTGTTCCAGCTGATTACACCGATGTCTCAAATATGGCATGAACTAGTTGTCTGATGCCATGCAGATTCACAAATTTTTAACAGACAATTTTAAGGTAAATGCTCTCAATATGAGTAGTCCACGAAGTTAAAAAGTAAAAGATATAAGTACTTGAGGGGTTTTTAGTGTCAGATAATATCCAATTAACACTTGTACGGATGAGTCTGATACAGGGTGGATCTCTGTATAACTAATGGATGATTAGGTATTAGGAAGGCATACAAAGTTTCCAACCTTCTTACTTTTTCTCTTAAAGGGTTCCAAATTGGGGACGAATATTAAGCTGTGTAGTAGAGGTTGACGGTGTTGCTCCACTGGTAATTGGACCTTCTCATGAAACAGAAGGAGCATCTCTCAATATCCTTAACACTTCCCTTCCAAAGTTGACTGGATTCTTCCTCTTGAAAGCAGTCTTGTATATCTGGCAAGTAACCAACCAAAGCGGTGTTTAAGTCATGAACTCTGTTGGCCACAGTGTTTACACAGGTAAGCAGAGCGGCCTAGATATACAATACCTCCAATTAAATG
This sequence comes from Lissotriton helveticus, assembly GCF_964261635.1. Classification (NCBI taxonomy): domain Eukaryota; kingdom Metazoa; phylum Chordata; class Amphibia; order Caudata; family Salamandridae; genus Lissotriton; species Lissotriton helveticus. Next base: position 533,929,354 of record NC_136065.1, read on the forward strand.
CATTAGAAATAAAAGAGCTTATTTACAACCCCCATGCGCCACTTTTGCGTCACTTTCAACCTGAGAAAAGTAACACAAAAGTGGCACAAGAGTTTTGTAAATAAGCCCTAAAAAATATTGTCCTGCATAATGACTTCATCTCTCACAGAATTCTGTCTCATCTGTGAATTATTTTAAAAACCTGTTCATCTGTAATATAAATATGAATCATTAGCGCTTCTATACAGACACAGTTTGAACGCAAGCCTATAAGATAAGTGAAATCTATCAGGTACACTGCACACATAAAAAAAATAGAAAATATTGTCAAGTGTTACATTGACTTGTAATGTGTGACCTCATTCAGTCACATCGATCTAATTATAAACAATACTTTTCTTTTTTGTTTTGCAGAATAACTACAGTACTTCTATAGGACTCCATATTATATGTTGTTTGTTACATTGTTTTGTTAAAGTTATGGTTCTAGGTATTTATTGTATGGTTATCATTTAGTTATATTTCCAGTTATTAATTGTTTTAACAAATGTTAATAAAAAAAATACATACTTCTTTTTTTTGTGGGGGTAGCAGTCCACAATAGAAATGATATTTATAATTTGAAGTATAATTCTGAGGCTAGCTCTTCACCAGATCTTTATCAGAATGCATAGCTACAACTTACGGTTCCAATTCAAAAGATGCCATTAGCAACATAGTGTGGTGAACTTGTAACCTCTGTGCTCACGTAAGTGATCCATGAAATGTTACTATAGTAACAGGCAGAAAAACGTTTGGGGGTAGGGTTTAAAGTTACTGGCTGTACAGAAGACGTATTTACCCTGGATCCTCTACATGACAGAAAGGAAAGCAAAGTAAAACAAAACACTGTGTACCAGATTTACAACCCCCTTGCACCACTTTTGCATCCAACCCCCCCAACAAAATTACAAGTATGTGGGCCTCAAGACCCCCTCAAGCTCCGGGAATCACCTTCCCCGGTAATTTGTGTATTGCGGGAGGCAGACTGCGTGGCCCGCAGCCTGGTGCCCTCAAGGGCCCTGGAAACTACTACTACCGGCTCCTGCAGTGTCCCGGGTTGCCTCCCCCCTGTATACTGCTGTTTGCTTTGACAGAGCGGGACTCTCACGACTTCCACCCTCCCATAGCAAACATAGTTAGCATTTTGAAAGACAGCTCAGTGAAATCTATTCTCACTTTCAAAATCCAAAGCAGATTGCATTTCCATATACAAATTAGCATCTACCCATGCAAAAAAGCTATACTGGAACGCAAAAGTTCATCACACAATGTTGCTAAAAAAAACAGCAAGTGTGCCCCACATCTCAATATACTACCTTATGCTACGTAATGTTATTTTCAATCACGTTCAGATAACCAATAAGAATCATGCTTTTAAAAAACAGAAACATGTACCCTAGTTTTCTGTGTAGAATGTTGTCAAACAACCAATCATTTCTTTTCTGTTTTAATTTCACTTTTCCCCTAAACTCCCTTTATCTATTCTAACATATGCCAAAGGGAGAAATGGAACTACTCCAATCTATTTTGTCCAGAGATTGAGAAAGCTAGGAAAAAATGTGAATAAATCTGTTTCTACTTTTCTCCGAGACTATAGAATGGTGTCCATATACCACAAAAATCTGTGTTTCAATATTCTTGGCATCTGTAGGAGAGATGCTGTACATTTTACAGATGAAGGGAACAGAGTCTTTCTCATGAACTTTAGACTCTGCATCAGTACTTACTTGTAAGTACTAAAATCTCTCAATAAACACAAGGGCTCTTTTTAGAGCCACCCAACATCTATACACATAAGCTTGATGTATATCCCAAAATACATGCTTCTTTTTATTTCAGCGGCGAAATGCTGGGATCCTATGCGCATTCCCGTGACTTTTTCTAAAAAGAAAAAATACTCTTACTTTTTTTGACCCTACGGGTCCTTATGTGACCCCCTGATCAGGGCTAGGGGGTCAGGGTATGTATACCCTGCCCCCTTTTCACAGGTTCCACACATATTTCAATGACTTCCTCAGCCTCGCTTCTACCGAGGCACAAAATGGCTGGCAACAGTTCCTGATTTTGAATGTTTACAACCGTTTGACAGCCAATTAGAATTCAGCACATGATCGGGACGGTGCGCTTATCCTACGAGGCCAATCCTCGCACAATCTGTGGATCCTCCGCGCCCATAGATATATAAATGACTTTAACCATCATTTTCAAAGAAACTACTGAACAGATTGACACCAGATATGTGAAAGGCACAAGTCGTAACTGAGGACTACCTCAAATTTGGTGTAATTCCGTTCAGCCTTTAGAGCTGTAGCCGTGGCTAAATGTCCTATGGGAAATTGCATGGGGAAAACATGTTTTGGGACCCCCCTTTTTTCTCGGCCCCTGCTTCACCAATCACTCCCAAACATTTAGGGAAGGAGCAGAACTGAGCTGGCCAAAATTTTGGGAAATTTCAAGAAGATGCATCAATCGACGCCAAAGTTATTCCGAATAGAATGTTGTGGTTTTCCTATGGATAATAGGCCCTAACTATAACTACCTACTGGGGACTGCAACACTCTATTTTCTAATAACTGGCATCGATTGATGCATCTTCTTGCGACCGGCAGTAGGTACTATATATATATATATATATATATATAGTACCTACTGGCGGTCGCCAGTAGGTATATATAGTTAGGATTTTTTCTCTATGGGATTTTTGAAAATTCTATGTCTAACAACTTTGGCGTTTGTGGACGGAATTGGCAGAAATTTTCAGGAACATGGAACATTTTGTTTCTGAGCAGCCCCTGAAAATTTGGGGGGGGTTTGTCAAGGGGGGGCCGAGAAAAAAGGGGGGTCCCAAAACGCGTTTTTCCCATGTTAATTTCCATAGGGCGGTTGGCCTCACTTTTAGCACGAACGGCTGAATGGATTTGCACGAAACTTGGCAAAATTGTAGGGACTGTTAGTCCGATGTGCCTTTGCTAGGTCTCAATATATGTGCTCCAGTGGATTTTGAGAAATGAACGTTCAAAAAAATATATATATCTGTAAGCGCGCTCCGGGCAGCGCCCCGGTTCGCGTACCTGACGCGTAACGGAACTTCGCGAAGCGAAGCTGATTGGCTCTCCGGTGTCTGTCAACATTCTAAACAGTCCGGAGCGGCCGCCATCTTGTCTCTCGATCCTACCGAGAGGAGGCCAAAACAAAGGGGGAAATGACCATAAGGGGGCATAGTAGATCCTCCCTGACCCCCTAGGTTTGATGTGGAGGCTTTAAAAGGGCCCCGCAGGGCAAAAAAAAAAAATTTTTTTTTTTTGTGTGGGGAGCGCCCGGTACGCGCACCGGGAAGCAGTCTGGGGAGCATACTATAAGGAAAAAAGAATGATAGACTATGATATTTTGAAATATTGTATGTTTATTGATTGTTCTTTTGTTGTTTTTTGTTGTTGTTTTTTATTTAAGTAGCAGTATTTATGATTATTAAATATAAATTTATTTTTGGGATTGTGCACAGTATACTATAAGTCTGACTTTACATTATAATCAATTTGGTACTAGTTTATGAATTACATATAAAAATGATTAAAGACTCAAACAATTTTTTAATATTAAATATAATTTTATTTTTCTGATTCTTTTTCAAAATTTAATAGAACGTCTAACATTTGACTGTCCGATATGTCTTCTTTTTGACTGAACATAACTTCCCACATTTGACCGTCCTCATATTGAAGTAAGAAATCCACAGATTCTACACATTGTAGAAGTTCATGGTCTCGTGATTCATCCATGAATTCCAAGTCAATGGGTTCAATGATTTCCTCATTGTTCATGTCTAGGACAATTTCAAAGGAAACGTTCTGTTCTCCTTGCATTTTTGTGCTGAAATTTGAATAAAAAATAAATATAAAAGTAGAGATTGGGCACTGTTGGGTTTAAGTTCAGACAGGTACTTTTGAGGCGTGAAGTAGTACTATTAAAAAGTGCCTGTGAAAAAGCCTAAGTAAATTCATAATTATACCACAGAAACCTAAATCAATCCATAATTATAATAAACAAGCCTTTCTCAATGTCTAACTCTTACAGAGGGATAGTATATAACTATCTGAAAATGTTAAAAGCATTTCCAGACCTACCCCAGTCAAAGTGCCCAAGTAATTTCCTCCACAGTGCACAATTAACAGGTCAGGTTTTGGCAAATGCAAAAAGGTTTTCACCAATGGTATCAATTGGTGACATTTTAATCCTCTGTGGCCAATCCACTTGATTGTATAAAAAAGAGGGAGGCCTCCTTTTCAGTCAGATTAGGGACAAGGAGTATAAGTTGAAGGAACAGAGCAAGTCCCCAGATCACTATCTTACTTAGAACCTGTCAATGTATTGCCCATTTATCTCACAAACCCAGTAGCCAAAAACATAAACGTGACAAATCAATTGATAAACAATTCGAATCCACTTGATTTCCACATTTTGTAAATTGAGGTTGTGTAAATTTCTGTTATCAGCAAACCTTTGAGCCCAGTGGATATAACTATGTCCAACAATCCAGACAGAAAACATGGTGAGAGAAGGTACTGCTGCAGTCAGATGAAGTGTGGCAATGAAATGGCAGTTGAAAAAATAAGAGTTTATAATGAAAAAAACTGTGGAGTTTCTGTGCTAATGAATCAGTTGCAGTGATTGGTGGATTTTGATTGCTGGAAACAGAAAGTTAGGGTGTATGGATGAGTTCTTTGAAAGATGTAATCTGAATGGTCAAGAAAAAATCATTTTATGAAAGATTGCACTGGATACGCAGCTGTACTGAGAGTTCAGAGTTCAATTGAAACATTGTTGTGTGAAGTTGCAAACATGAGAGGTCTTTCAGGAGGTGGTTGCTATGCAAAAAAGGCAGAAAGGGCAGAGGGGGGAAGGGTGTTGATTTGAAAAAAGGGAGGGAAGAGTTTTGATTGGGTGACATGAGAGATATGTGTGATGAATTACAGCATTTCTGTGCTTTTTTTGGCTGCAGCCTCTGGAGTGCATACCCTTTGTTCTGCTGAAGACAAATTGGTGTGTGTCTGAGACTGTTTTGAAACTCATAAAGTATTTGCTAAGGTGAGAAAAGATTCATTTAATTTATATAGAGAATAGTATGCTTTAGGGAGAAAATTATGAAGAAAGTTGTGTATTTAAAATGTTGCTTTGTGTCAAGTGTTTTACAAATAGATTTTGTTTCTTTGAGTTACATAGCCATGTTAAAAGTGACGCAAAAATGGTGCAAGGGCCTTAAAAAAACGCTTTCATGTGTGTTAGGGCATTTTAAGTCACTTCCTAATGAATGTGGGAAAATAATTTGTTTTTTTGATGTGTTTAAAAACGTTTTTTGAAATCAATTAGGTTTCTTGATATGTACTGCTAGAGTTTCATAGGTTGCTTGGGGCATATTTATAAGGCCTTTGAGTCTCTCTGATGTTATTTTTCCCATTTTAATTTAAGACATTTCCCCGTGGTGCAAGGTCCTTGTAAATACGCCCCCATCTGTGCTTGGCAAATTTAGATTTTGATTATTTGAGTTACATAGCCATGTTAAAAGTGACGCAAAAATGGTGCAAGGGCATTAAAAAAAACGCTTTCATGTGTCTTAGGGCATTTTAAGTCATTTCCCCTTGAATGTAGGTATATAATTGATGTACATGATGTGTTTAAAAACTTTTTTTGAAATCAATTAGGTTTCTTGATATGTACTGCTAGAGTTTCATAGGTTGCTTGGGGTATATTTAAAAGGCATTTGAGTCCCTTTGATGTTATTTTTCCCATTTTAATTAAAGACATTTCCCCGTGGTGGAAGGTCCTTGTAAATACTCCCCCATGTGTGCTTGGCAAATTTAGATTTTCATTCTTTGAGTTACATAGCCATGTTAAAAGTGACGCAAAAATGGTGCAAGCGCCTTAAAAAAACGCTTTCATGTGTCTTAGAGCATTTTAAGTCACTTCCCCATGAATGTAGGTATATAATTGCTTTACATCATTTGTTTAAAAACGTTTTTTGAAATCAATTAGGTTTCTTGATATGTACTGCTAGAGTTTCATAGGTTGCTTGGGGCATATTTACAAGGCCTTTGAGTCCCTTTGATGTTATTTTTCCCATTTTAATTTAAGACATTTCCCCGTGGTGCAAGGTCCTTGTAAATACGTCCCCATCTGTGCTTGGCAAACTTAGATTTTGATTCTTTGAGTTACATAGCCATGTTCCATACAGTGTTCACCTTCTGCGTAGTGTTTGATATGCTAGACTCCATCTGCACAATGAGATATCTAAGCAAAGGAAACACAGGTGATGTGATTGTGAAATGAGCAAAAGAAATTACACATTTTTCAATTACATCACCTGTGTTTCCTAACTTTACGAATCACATTGTGCAGATGAGGTTTAGGCCTGTCCACGGACACAGAAGAGGTCTGGCCTTTGTTCAAGAGTGAAGTGGACATGACTTACTTCATTGGTAGGCCTGCACATGTATTATCTCCTCTATACTCTTCAACAAGCTTAAATTTAATCTGCAACCCTGAGTAGGCCTCACCTCAAACAAACCTCTGAATAGGCCACACCTTCTTGTCATCCTGAATCAATCATTTAAAATGTTAGGGACAGATTTATGATAGCCGTGTGCCTCTTTTGCGCCACTGTGCATCACTTTTGTGACGCAGCGGTGGTGCAAAAGATTTGCTATGTGGCGACATATTTACAACTTGATGCATCTAGGCAGATGTGTCATGCTGTAAAGTCCTGTGCCACATGAAACCGATGCAGCAGTGATGCAAAAGATGCACCATGTTGCAAGACAGGCCTCACTTCATCTCCAACAAGATACCGTCAGTTTAAACTGTAAACATTTAGGACTGTGTAGGGGGCATGGAGAAGCTGAATCTTCTGTAAATGTCAAAATTGTTGTATACAGTGCTCAACTTCTGTGTACTCTTTGATATGCTAGACTCCATTTGCACAATGAGATACCTAAGCAAAGGAAACACAGGTGATGTGATTGTGAAATGAGGAAAAGAAATTCCACATTTTTCAATTACATCACCTGTGTTCCCTAACTTTACGAATGACATTGTGCAGATGAGGTTTAGGCCTGTCCACAGACACAGAAGAGGTCTGGCCTTTGTTCAAGAGTGAAGTGGACATGACTCACTTCATTGGTAGGCCTGCACATGTATTATCTCCTCTGTACTCTTCAACAAGCCTAAATTTCATCTGCAACCCTGAGTAGGCCTCACCTCAAACAAACCTCTGCATAGGCCACACCTTATCGTCATCCTGAATCAATCATTTAAAATGTTAGGGACAGATTTATGATAGCCGTGTGCCTCTTTTGCGCCGCTGTGTGTCACTTTTGTGACGCAGCGGCGGTGCAAAAGATTTGCTATGTTGCGACATATTTACAACTTGATGCATCTAGGCAGATGTGTCATGCTGTAAAGTCCTGTGCCACATGAAACCAATGCAGCAGTGATGCAAAAGATGCACCATGTTGCAAGACATGCCTCACTTCATCTCCAACAACATACCGTCCGTTTAAACTGTAAACATTTAGGACTGTGTAGGGGGCATGGAGAAGCTGAATCTTCTGTAAATGTCAAAATTGTTGTATACAGTGCTCACCTTCTGTGTACTCTTTGATATGCTAGACTGCATCCGCACAATGAGATACCTAAGCAAAGGAAACACAGGTGATGTGATTGTGAAATGAGGAAAAGAAATTCCACATTTTTCAATTACATCACCTGTGTTTCCTAACTTTACGAATGACATTGTGCAGATGAGGTTTAGGCCTGTCCACAGACACAGAAGAGGTCTGGCCTTTGTTCAAGAGTGAAGTGGACATGACTCACTTCATTGGTAGGCCTGCACATGTATTATCTACTCTGTACTCTTCAACAAGCCTAAATGTCATCTGCAACCATGAGTAGGCCTCACCTCAAACAAACCTCTGGATAGGCCACACCTTATCGTCATCCTGAATCAATCATTTAAAATGTTAGGGACAGATTTATGATAGCCGTGTGCCTCTTTTGTGCCGCTGTGCGTCACTTTTGTGACGCAGCAGCGGCGCAAAAGATGCGTTATGTTGCGACATATTTACAACTTGATGCATCTAGGCAGATGTGTCACGGTGTAAAGTCCTGTGCCACATGAAACCTGCATCAGGTTTCATATAGGCGTTTTGTTGCAGGCTGGGCATTCATTTGCATGAAAGCCCTGTAAAACTAACACAGTGAAATTTAGAAGATTTCACTGAGTCAGCTTTATGGCATTGCTGAATCAAATCCTTATGCCTGTTTGAAACAGGCATAAGGAATGATGCACCATGCAATGTGTGGTTTGCCCCTGTGCATTGCAGTAGACATGTCGCGCTTACGACGTGATTCCTGCAATGTGCCGCTTTTGCGGCACAGATGCGTGACGCATCTGTGCTGTTTTTGCTCAATGGTGCTCCACATTGTAAATGCGGCACACCATGGGTGGCAGAGCAGCGGTGCACGTTAACTGGTGCATCCCTGGGGATGCGCCAGTTAACATAAATCTGCCCCTTTACATTTAAGTATGAGCAGGGGACACAGAGTCGGTGAGGCTTATCCAAGGTTAAGAAGAGATTAGTCCTGTTCACTGAAAACTTGGACATAGGCCTCACCTCCTCAGCATCGCTGGACATGGCTAAATAATAGCTGCAAAATGTTACTCTTGTTAAACAATTTTACTATTATAGTCTCTGAGATTTGTCTCTTACTCTGCAACATCTCATTGTTGTTCTCTTTCTTTAAAGATAACGACAACATCAACCATGAGTGATAATGAGCAATCCGTTGATCTCGATCTTATCATTGAACTTGTCATTGAAACGTCAGTGGAAGTAGATCCCTTGGATGTTTTAAATCCTGAGGATGATGAAGAACATGATGAGGATGCCGATTTGTCAGAATTGTATGACATAGGGTGGGAAGCTGACCTGCTTGAGCCTATGGAACTATAAACATTTATTTTTAAAAGTTACTGGAAATGAAAAGTAAACATGTAAACCGTTTCATTTAAAATTAAACACAACTTCAAAAACAGGTTGTGTGTAGTGTCTTTAATAAAATAGTCAAATATGCTCATAAAATTAGTTCAGATTCACATATAAAACAGCACAGGTCAAATGTAGAAGCATTCAATTTCTTTGCTACTATTTGTGACTACTAAATTTGTCAATGCACTAAAAATTATTGTATGTAAAAATAACAAGTAGTGTGTTAAATTTTTGACGACTGTTATTGATTTACTGTTTGCTAATAGTGGTTAATAACATTTTTAATTATATTTTACCACAGATTCAACTGCAGATCATTTCAAAAGTACATAATGCCATCTAAACAACGAAACCGAAAGGCTACAAAACATCAAAGACAGCAGCTTAATAAATTCTTGCAGCAGTCCTCTACAATAAAAACTCGTCAAGTCACCAAGAAAGCTCCGGGTAAGACAACGAAATCCTTCATAAGAAACATTTGTAGAAAAAAAAGTAGTACTACAGAAAATGTTTTAGTCCAGAAAAAGAGAACCCATTTAAACGGAAAGGAAAGGCCAATCAAAAATGTTACTGCTAGAGCAGGAGATAACTCTGTGCATGGTAGTAGAAGGAAAAATCAGTTTAGAGACATTCGTAGACGAATGTTCCGCAACAGGATAATTGGCAATTTGTTAAAAAATATTAAGAAAGGTCAACAGAAAGTGGTTTTTTATAAGAGAAAAAAAAAAGTTGAGAAAGTTATTGATCAGGCATTTGAAATTAAGCGAAGGTTATTTATTTTGATAATCAATATAATTAGGAAGCTAAACAAGGCAATTTATGATTTCAAAAGAAATAGTAGATGGAAGAGAACAGTTAATCGTAGTAATTTTTGTGAAGTTTTTTCAGGAGAATGGATGCATAGTTCAAGTTGTGAGGCATTTTTTAATGAGGAGAGTTATTTCCAGGACAATGATTTGGTGCATGCAGTTGACACCAGTGGTCGAGCTTATGAGGTGAAAGATGGTTGTCCAGTTGAAAAAGAAAAACTTGTGACAACAGAGGCAGAAGAGGTGTTAGGTAATGAGGTTTTAGGAAGACGTCCTAAGGGACCAGTGTATATCTGGAAGTGTAGTAGTATTTGCAGTGTGCGACAGGATTCCATCAATTTGCTTTGTGATTTTGTACGGACATTTAATAAGAAAAGTTTAAAACAGAAAATGAAGTTGTTGCAAGAATTAGATCCTTGCAGAGTGAGAGAAGTGACAGGTTTGCATGGTCATTCACTGGCTTGTCTTTCCAGGAGAGTATGCCAGAGTGTTTTTCATCATTTCAGGATGCTAGCAGTGCATCATAATAAAGTGAGGAAATTAGTTAGAATGTTATATTATGCTAAGAGTCCAGCAATTATGCTTAAACAATTATGCACTGCTCTTTTGCATGGTTCTGAAATAGATGTGAAGAATATTTGTGAAGAAATTGAGTTTTGTTACTTTGCAAGTAAAGAGGAGAATGTTGAAATTGACCCAGAAGAAGAGGGTAATGTGGAAGATAGTGTACAGGTTTCCAGTACAGATAATTTTCAGAAGGAAATTGCCACGTTTCAGGTGAAATCAAGTGAGTGGCCTAATTTCACTTGTGTGTGTTGTCGACGCACTTATTATAAGAATCAGACTAAGTTAGTGGATTTATATGCGAAAAGTGAAAGGGAAAATAATAGTGAATGGAAGGATTTCGCAACATACTTGATGGTAGAAAATTGTTTTGATTTGGGATTGGATCAACGTGTGTGTACTTATTGTTGTAACAAATTAAATCAAAACCGGATGCCTGCTAGAGCGGTTCATAATAATCTGGAATTGGTTGAGATTCCTTCTGAATTGAAGGATTTAAATACTTATGAATCTATTTTGATTCAAAGTATCCATCCCTTTCACGCTATTGTAAGAATGGAGCCAAAGACAGGGAAATTGCCTCCATCAGATGTACAGAGAGAATTAAAGGGAAGAGTTGTTTATTTGCCTCTAGATTTGAAGAAAAACATTAATACAATGGGAGTAGAAAAAGTGGAAGAGGAACCTCTGGTTATCTTAGTTAATGGGGTTCCGACAAAGAGTAAGAAAATATGGCAAGATTTAGTGGATGTTAGGAAAGTCAAAAAGGCAACATTGTATTTGAAAAAAAACAATAAGTACTATAAGAATGTATATGTTGCAGAAGAGGAAGTAAGTGAAGAAGAGGATAGCGATTTGTGTGCTGGTCAAATTGAGAAAGTAGAACCCTCTAAAAGTGAAGAAATATATGAACATTATAGTGTTCATCCTTTGCATTCCAAGGAAGTCATGGGGAATGCTATTGAGTTGTTTCAAATGAAACAAGCCAAAGGGAGTCACATTAGTGTTTGGGAGGAAAGTTTGGAAGCTCGGTGTTTCCCACAGCTATTTCCAACAGGTCAAGGAGGAAGATATGATGAGCGACCTCATCAAATTCCTGCTTCTGAATACCGGACTTTACGATTGTATGCAGAAGATCCTAGGTTTCGACAATGCATTCCCTATTTGTTTCATCTCCTGTTTGAAAGCGATCTGTCTGGACTGTCATATGCAGTGAACCACATCTTGAAAAGTGGTATACAGATGCAAAACATCTCGGCAAGTGACTTTATGGATAAAGTCAATGTGCAAGACAGTATTTTGGATTCTCACCTGATTAATCTCATGGCGTGTCAGCGTGGTACTAATGAGTACTGATACCGTTGTCATGGTGATTTAAAATGTATGCTGAGGAACTTAGGAAATCCCACATGGTTCCTCACTCTCAGCTGTGCCGAGTATGGCTGGGAAGACTTACTTGAATTTCTACGAGAGGCAAATGGAAACATTGAACATATCGAATTCAAGACACCCGGAGAACTGTGCTGTTTGGATCCAGTGAATGTATGCAGGTACTTCAATCATAGATTTGAAGCTATGATGTCTTTCATCATGAACAAGAAAAATCCACCTCTTGGAGAGGTGTTGGATTTCTTCTGGAGAAAGGAGTACCAAGCAAGAGGTGCTCCTCATATACATATGCTGCTGTGGATCAAGGATGCACCTAAATTTGGAACAGATCCAGAAGACTTAGTGATGAGTTTCATAGAACAGTATTCTACATGTGCTGTTCCAAACGCAAAGGAAGACAAAAGCCTAAGAGAACAAGTTTTACGCTTCCAAAGCCATCGTTGTGGAAAGTACTGTCGTCGTAAATTCAGAAACAAGGACAAGTTCTACACCAAATGTCGTTTCGCCATTCCACGACCGGTGATTTCTAAAGGAAGAGTGAACAGTTTGATGTCTTCGCTGTGACATAATGTGATGAAGAAATCACCTAAAAACACATACAATTTGAAAAGGAACGAAGAGTCCAAGTACATCAACGACTACAACCCAGTGATTTTGTCCATGTGGAATGCTAACATGGATATACAGTTTGTGGCTGATAACTGTATGGCTGTGGCTCGGTATGTGACATCTTACATCACCAAAAAAGAAAAGACAGAATTGAAGGATATGTGGGAGGACATTTCCCATGAAAAGAGCCTCAGTAAGAAGTTGTACAGTTTCAGTCTGAAGATGTTGTCACATCGAGAAATCGGAGCTTACGAATGTTCTGACCGGTTGTCTTCAGCAAGTCTCTATGCCAAATCCAGGAGTGTCATTTGGGCGAGTCTTGGTCTTGCTGCAACGCGTAATCGAGTTCTGAAACCTGTGCGGGAAATTGAGTATTTGGCGGAAAAGGAGCCAAACAGTACCGATATTTTGAAGACCAACATGTTGGATACATATTATCCAAATAGAAGCAGTCACCTCGAGAATGTTTGTCTGTATGAGGTTCTACAAAATTACATATTCAAGAGGAACATCAAAGAAGATATTGATAAAGGAGTGTATGCTGTAATTGGAAGTGAGGGATGTCTGGTCAAGCAAAGAAAATGCCACTTGGTAAACCATCAAAAATTGAGTGGCGAATCTCCTGAAAAAAAAGAGTTTTTCTATTTAGCACTTTTGCAACTTTTCAAGCCTTGGCGTGCAGAAGAGGAACTGCTTGGAGATTTCCTCTGTTACGAAGACTCTTTCAATGCCGCCAAGGAGACCATAGAATGTCCTGTTTTTCCCAAATATCTAGAAATGTTGAATGCGGAAATCGAGCAGGAAGCAACAATTGTAGCCGAGATTGCTAGAGACAGTTCTCAGGACAGTCAGAGTTCTGTTTCATTGAGTCAGGATCCACTAGGAGGACCAGTTATCGAAAATGAAGCTGCCACTGCCATGATTGAAGTGGAAAGAGCCATGGCACATGCTCAGGAGGATGCGGTTAACTTAGAAGACTTGGAAAGACAACTCAACGTTGAGCAGAGGAAAATATATGACGAAGTTACCAACCAAATTGATCATGGATTAAGTCATGAGAAGAAAGAGTGCTCATGTACGTCGTTGAAGCCTGTCCGACTGTACGTGAGTGGAGAAGCAGGAACTGGAAAAAGTTTCCTCATTAAAGCAATTTCATGTTATTTGCAGAAAAGGACTGAGTCATCGCTGTCTTGTGTTGTCACCGCTCCAACTGGACTGGCAGCACATAACATTAAAGGTATTACTTTGCATCATCTACTGATGCTGCCAGTGGAGCATGATAACAAATTACAATACCACAAGTTATCTGGAGATGCTTGTTGTGAAGTTTCAAGAGTCTTGAGGAAAATGAAACTTCTTATCATTGACGAAGTAAGCATGGTTTCCAATGTCATGCTTGCCTTTGTGCATTTGAGAATGCAAGAAGTTCTCAAAACAGAGTATGATGTGTTATTTGGTGGCAAACACATCATTGTTTTCGGTGATCTTCTGCAGCTGACACCAGTGAAAGGACAACCTGTGTTCAAAATGCTCACGCATGAAGATACCAGGAAGTGCCTAGGGAGCATTGGCAACGTCAATATATGGTTAAACTTCAATTATGCCGAAATGCGTGAAAATATGCGTCAAGCGAAGGATGAAGATTACAAGAATATTCTACAAGATGTTAGAATCGGAAAAGTGAATGAGCATGGGAAAGAAGCTTTACATGCACGATTACTGTCAAATTTGTATCCAGAAGAAGACGTTGTGCCTGAGAATATTTTTCGGAAAATTACTGAGAAGAAATCTGGAATATGTTTGATGCCAACTCTTGCAGAATGTGCCATCTTCAACAACAAAATGTTGCATTTAGAAAACCAAGAGATTCTGAAACTGGAAGCTATTGACAGAGTAGAGCATATGGGAGCAACAATTATTTTGTCTGAGAATTTGAAATCAAAATTGGATTCATTAGAGAAGACTATATCTAAAACTGCAGGTTTTGAAAAGACTCTGAATGTGTGCTTAAATTGCCGTATCATTTTAAGAAGGAATTTACATGTTGAAAGAGGTCTGGTAAATGGATCAATGGGTAATGTTGTTGATTTTGAGAAATACAGAAATAGAGATGGAATTGAATTTTTAAAAATTAAATTTGATGGCATTGAGGAAGTACAGCTAATTGGTCGTTGCTCTGCGAGGTTTTTGCTTGTAAAAGACTTATATGTTCGCCGTAAGCAGTTTCCTGTTTGCTTGGCATATGCAGTGACAATCCATAAATCGCAAGGTTTAAGTGTAGACAGTGCATTGGTGAATATTGGCAGTTCTGTGTTCAAGGAGGGTATGGCATATGTGGCATTGTCACGAGTCAGAACTTTATCGGGATTGTACTTGATTGAGTGTGATGTCACAAACATTTGTGCGGATCTAGATTGTGTTAAGGAATACAATAGGTTAAGAAGAGAGTATGCGCCACATTTGCCTCAATATCCTTTGTTTGAGAAACGTGTGGTAGGCCGGAAACGAAGAAATGTGACCAATAGTAGAGAGGTTGTAGCAAAAAGACAAAAAGTCGATGAACCTGAAATTATAAGCGGAAAGAAAAAGGATTCTGTTGAAGATGTTGTTGGTTTTCAATTTGAAAATAGTTCTGGTGTCAACTGCTATGCTAATGTAGTGGTTAATGTTGTCTTTTCTCTAGAAACTTTAAAACAACAGATTGTGATCAATTCGGATCAAAGTTTTTGCTGCTTGCTGAATTCCGTGTTAGAGAAATGTAGCACTGATAGAACAAAAATAGAAAGTGTGTCTGAAATTCGAAATCTGTTAGACAAGTGTTCAGGTCAAACGCAATTCTCTCAAAATATTCAGCAAGATTTCCAGGAGTTTTTAATGTATATGCTTGATGTATTGCAAGATGAAGGTGTAGATGTAGATCACCTGTTTGGGCTTTCTTATCAATGGCAGCATGACTGCGAGAACTGTAGGGTATCAAGTACTAGTAGTGTAGACTCAGAAAGATTTATATATTTAACTTTGCCAGACAGTAAATCAGTGTCCTTTAATAAGCTAGTAAAAGCAGCTGATCACAACATGGAGTGTAGCCGATGTAAGTCTGAAATGTTGTCCACATTATTTATACGAACATATGGCCAGTATGTCATTTTAATGTTCCAACGATGTAGGCCTAATGGAACAAAATTGACAACTTTAATTAAACATTTTGTGGCTTCGCAGTTGTCAATATCAGGAAGGACTTTTGTAACTGCAGCAATTATATATCATGACGGTCCTTCAACAACATCAGGACATTACACAGCTTATTTGAAGTCTAGAAACGGCTGGTCATTCTGTAATAATTCTGTTTTAACTTAAAAAAAAAATTGCCTTTTGACCTTAAAAATTCTTACCTGGTGTTTTTACAACCAAAATTTTAGGGAAATAATCTCGGGATTTGCTCTGAGGAATTTCAAGAGGTTCTAATGGCTCCTACACTATTTGGCCTTGAGGATAAGTGTAGTACAGAGTCAAAATTTATTTTTGAGTTTTAAGTAGTTACTGAAAAAAAAAAGGTTTTCTTACAGAAAGTGGTGGGCACGGATTAGTGGACAACAGAGTATTTCCCAAAGCAAACGGTGTTCTTACCATAACACTTGATGTCATGGAAAAATAACTGCACTTTGAATGAGTTCAGAAAAACTGTTTCTTTTAATAAGCTAATTCAAGCAGCCAATCAAAACATGGAGTAGAGGTAATGTAAGTCTGCAATGCTGTCGACATATTTTGAACAAACTTTTGGTTATAATGTCATTTAAAAATTCCAACTATATAAACCTGATGAAAATAAGTTTTCAACTTTAATTACAAATGTTGTGGCTACACAGTTGTTGATTTTAGGAAGAACATTTCTAACTGCAGCTATTATATGACATGATGGTCCTTTGACAACATCCACTGTGATCAAGAGAATTAAATAATTGTAGTAGTCATAGAGGTAGTGTAATGTGCCTCATAGTAAGCAGTATCAGTGTCATAGGAAATGTGGAACATGAGTGAGCAAGAAGGGTGAGATATTACTAGTACAGGATTGTGAAAGTGATCTTTAACGTTTTCTTTCTGAAAGTTGCGGAAATACAAAATGACGGGATTTGCTTAGAAGAATTCCAAGAGTTATAAATGGCTCTTACACGATTTGGCCTTGTGGAAAAGTGCGGTAGAGAGCGAGAAGTCATTTATTGTATGTAACATATTTGTCAAAACGATGGAGCTTTTCTTTCAGAAAGTGGCGGGCTGAAAATAATAACAGCACAACAGAGTGTAAGCTGTTCATAGGATATCCTTCGACGTCATGGAAAGTAAGTTACTTTTCAGGAGTTCTGATTTCTGATTGGTTATGTTATATGTTTTTTTTAAACACAATCATTTTGATTGTGTTTTTTTTCCCCGCTGTTATGTGATGAATACCTTCAAGTCAATGTTTTTAGTGAAATTTGATAAATTCTGAGAACAGCAAAAATAAACCATTTAACATGTATAATTAATTCTGTACTTTTTGTATTTATGATATACATTTAGAACTGTGTAGTAGGCATGGAGAAGCTGAGGCTTCTGTAAGTGTCAAAGTTGTTGCATACAGTGCTCACATTCAACGTAGTCTTTCATATGATAGACTGCATCTGCACAATGAGATACCTAAGCAAAGGAAACACAGGTGATGTGATTGTGGAATGAGCAAAAAAAATTGCACGTTTTTCAATTACATTACCTGTGTTTCCTAACATTACACATCACATTGTGTAGATGAGGTTTAGGCCTGTTCCAGGAGACAGAGGAGGTCTGACATTTGTTCAAGAGTGCAGTGGACATGACTCACTTCGTTGATAGGCCTGCACATGTATTATCTCCTCTGTACTCTTCAACAAGCCTAAATTTCATCTGCAACCCTGAGTAGGACTCACCTGAAACAAATCTGTGGATAGGCCACACCTTATCAGCATCTAGAAACAATCATTTAAAATGTTAAGGGCAGATTTATGATGGCCGTGCGCCTCTTTCGCGCCGCTGTTCTGTCACTTTTGTGACGCAGCAGCAGTTTAAAAGATGCACCATGTTGCAAGATAGGCCTCAGTTCATCTCCAGCAAGATACCGTCAGTTTAAAATGTATATAATTAGGACTGTGTAGGGGGCATGCAGAAGCTGAGGCTTCAGTAAGTGTCAAAGTTGTTGCATGCAGTGCTGCACTTCTGCGTACTCTTTCATATGCTGGACTACATCTGCACAATGAGATACCTAAGCAAAGGAAACACAAGTGATGTGATTGTGAAATGAGCAAAAGAAATTGCACGTTTTTCAATTACATCACCTGTGTTTCCTAATATTACGAATCACATTGTGCAGATCAAGTTTAGGCCTGTCCAGGGAAACAGAGGAGGTCTGGCCTTTGTTCAAGAGTGAAGTGGACATGACTCAGTTCATTGGTAGGCATGGACATGTATTATCTCCTCTGTACTCTTCAACAACTCTAAATTTCATCTGCAATCCTGAGTAGGCCTCACCTCAAACAAACCTCTGGATAGGACACACCTTATTGGCATCCTGAAACAATCATATAAAATGTTAGGGACAGTTTTATGATGGCTGTGCACCTCTTTTGCGCTGCCGTTGCGTCACTTTTGTGAGACAGCAGCAGTGCAAAAGATGCACCATGTTGCAAGATAGGCCTCACTTCATCTGCATCAAGATACTGTTAGTTTAAAATGTATATTTTTAGGACTGAGTACGGGGCATGGAGAAGCAGAGGCTTCTGTAAGTGTCAAAGTTGTTGAAAAACTGTTTGTCCTTCAATCTTTTCCCTTGTCTTTTCTAATTTTTAAATAAATGTTTTAATATTTTTCAAATGTTTGTTCTCTCTTTCACAGATTGAAAGTATAAAAATAACAAGTCACTAAGTTAACGACAATTATAAGGTAAATGTTTTGTACTCTTTTTGTTACATTTCTATCACATTTAACTTCTATTAGTTCCACTACTTCATTTCTTTAACCCTCACTTTCCTGCCTTTGCTACTTCCCTCATTCCTTTCTCTATTGCTTACTTACTCTACTCCTTCCACTCTTTTTCTCAGTCCCTCTCTTCTCATACTTCCTCACTCTTGTTCACTCACTCCGTCTCTATTACTCTCACTGTCTCTGACTGATCACTCTTTCACTACTTGTTCTTTATGCTTTCTCTCTGTAGTTCAAGCACACTAAGGGGCATATTATCAACACAGGCAATAAAATTATCGCTGCTTTTATCGGCAGAAAACTGCCGCAAAAGCAGCTGTAGCGGCAGATTTCTTCCGCAAAAGCAGCGATAATTTTATCACCTATGTTGATAATATGCCCCTATGTTATTTACATTTCTTTGCTGTTTCAATCATTCCTTTTCTGTTACTTCTTCTTTTCTGCTTTCTGTTTTTTCTCTCTGTTATTCCACATGTTTTAATCTTATTTTGAACATTCACTCACATTCTCTAAGAAACTCTTGTTTATTATTCTTCTACTCTACTTTTTTTCTTCCACTTCCTTATCTATTTTGTTTTTCACAATTATACCCTCTTCCATCTTTTCTTCGGTAAATAGATCTATTAAACAGTATCTCTGTGTTACTCCCTATAGCTGTCTTTCTTTTAACATTACTCTCTGTTTCCTTCCCTTATACTTACTCTTCTTTTTTTTGAAATTTTTTTTTGGTTCGCTCCCGGTTCGCGTACCGGCGAGCGAACCGGGAAGCGAACCAAAAGAAATAGAGGTTGCCAGAGTGCTAAACATTCTAGCAATTTTTTTTATAAAGGGGAGGTAGTTCTGAAAAGAACTTTTTTTTATTATTTTTGTTGTTTTATATTTTTTTAATTATTTTTCTGAACAATTTTTTACTTTTTTTGTATTTTTTGAACGGTTTTATATTTTTTTTGTTTTTTTTTAGGGGGAACAACGAAAAACAGGCATTATAAAGGGCTCAACAGGAGCAAAAAAATGTTTTATTTTTTGGGGCGTTTTGAGCACTTGTGTTTTTCAAATGCTCTGTTTATCAAATTGATACTCATATTTGCACATGAGAGTAGGTCCCCACAATAAAGGCACACTATCTTCATGTGCACAAAATTCTGTTGAATGTTTGGCACCGTTTCCCGCGCCTCTGGCCCCGACAGAGTTACCTGTGCCGATGTACTGGCCACAGGAGTTGGTGGGTTGTCTTGGAGGTGACGCATCTCTGCAACGCTGTAATTCAGTGGATGCCACCTCTGCATATGACGGTGCATAGTATAGTTGCCGTAACTATACTTTTTATCTGTGCCTCTAGATAAAACATCTTTCCATATGAGGCATGTCACGTGGCGAGCATTCACTTTTTTTTGGCCTTGAGGAAAAGAAAAAAACTGCCAAATAAAACTATCTTTGTGGTGAGATATCCGGGGCTCCTCACGTAAAAACTGTCTTGGCTGTACTTCCTCTTCCTCTTCTTCGTCCTCTTCCTCCTCTGGGTTGGGAAGGAACTGTGGAGGTGGTCCATCCTTCCTAGGTGGTTGTGGTGGTGGTGGGGGTCCACCAGCTGCAGCTACTACAGATGCCATTATTTTAATAAGCAAAAACAGGTCTTCCTCTCACAAAGATGAAAGTCAGAGTGAGGAAAGAAGGTGGGGGCTTTCATCATTTGGGAAAAAAAAATGTTCTAAACCAATGAAAAGTGTTATTTTTAGGTCACATGACCTAGCCTTACATCATTAGGAAACCAAAAGTGAAATGAACCAATAGAAAGTTTTATTAACAAGTCACATGACCTTTTACGCTTACGTTACGCGCTCCGCGCCGCGCCCCGGATCGCTTCCGGGGAGCTGCGCTTCGCGCCTCGGTTCGCGCTCCGGAGCACTTCCGGGTGCGCTAACGCGGCGCGTCATAAGACGCATTACGCGGCAACGCGATACGTCGCGCTTACGCGACACGTCACGATGTTGTTTTCTAACGCGGCAGTTGCGCAAACGGAACGTTTACCGGTTCGCGGACCGGGTCGCGACACCAAATTGAGCTAACGGGAAGCTGCCCAGTTCGCGGACCGGGAGCGAATCAAAAAAAATAATTAAAAAAAATAAATAAAAAAATTGTATTAAAAACATATAAAATATATTTTTCGATTTAAAGAAGAATACATTTTAAAGCTTTTGATATTTGCTATTAAAAAACCATTGAAATTCACTGAAAAAAACCATAGGTTATAGACCATATATAGTTAGGAATTAGCATTTACAAAACCTTGAAAATTCACTGAAAAAACCATAGGTTATAGACCATATATAGTTAGGAATTAGCATTTACAAAACCTTATTTTACTCACACAAGACCATTGAAATTCCATATATAGTTAGTTGCACTAACTATATATCGCGCACCCGCAATCCACTGCTGATGATGTCACATATTACATCATTCATGACATGGTCAGTGACATCACTGATGACATCACTGATGACATCTCAAATGACATCACTGATGACATCACTGATGATATCTCATTTGACATCAATGGTCACATCAATGATGATATAATTAATGTGACAATACAATGCATCTCCTCACACTTTAATATAACCTCTGTTACACCCAGTGTTAAATACAGAATATAATTTTTGAAACCATTGACACACCAATACTAGTTACTACATACGCACTCACTGATTCTTACGTCTACACACACATTCACTCATTCACCCATACAATCATTCATACATACAATCACTCATCTTTACAACACTATCATATGCACTCATACACCTATACAGACACTCACACTCTGCCACTCATCCATGGAGTTACTCACACACCTAGTCAGTCCTGTAAAGAATCAATCACACTTCCATTTTCTAATCTATACAGTTAAACATAGAGCACCTTACATTTTCAAACATATACTAACACATACTTACTCTCTTATACAATCATTGATACAAGTACACATTGATCTGCACAGAGTCACACACCTCCCAGCCAGCCACACACACACTCAGTCTCGCATACAAATACTTGGACAATCAATCAATAACCCATATAGTTACTCATATAGCTACTGATCAACACATGCAGCAGTTTACAGAACAACAGACATAATGATGCGCAAATTAAGACAGTTTAGTCACTAACCCATGCACTCAGTGAGACACATTTAATCACTCACTCATACAGTCGGTCATGCACCTACTAAATCCTTCGTCCAGACACTTATACACCCACTCTTTCTTCAATATGTAAGACATATTTAAACTTTACAGAAACATAAAATCACTGGATGTTGTTATCAGTGATGTCATCAGTGATGTCATTTGAGATGTCATCAGTGATGTCATCAGTGATGTCACTGACCATGTCATGAATGATGTAATATGTGACATCATCAGCAGTGGATTGCGGGTGCGCGATATATAGTTAGTGCAACTAACTATATATGGAATTTCAATGGTTTTGTGTGAGTAAAATAAGGTTTTGTAAATGCTAATTCCTAACTATATATGGTCTATAACCTATGGTTTTTTCAGTGAATATATATATATATATACATATATGTATATGTATATATTACCTACTGGCAGTCGCCAGTAGGTAGATATAGTTAGGACCTAGTTTCCATAGGAAATCCGCAAAATTCTATTGGGAATAACTTTGGCGCCGGTAGATGAATCTTTGTGAATTTCTCAAAGAAGATGGCCCGCTCCGCTCTGCTCCTTCCCTGAAAGTTTTGGGGGGATTCGTGAAGTGGGGGCCGAGAAAAAAAGGGGGTCCCAAAACGTGTTTTCCCATGTTATTTTCCATAGCACGATTAGACACGGCTATAGCCTGAACGGCTGAACGGAATTACAAGAAATTTGGCAAAATGGTAGAGTCTGATTCGCAGATCACCCTTTTGTTTAAATGGTGTAAATCCCTCCAGTAGTTGTTGAGAAAATCGAATTTGAAAAAATGTATATATCTATTAGCGTGCACCGTGCGCGCACCGTACGCGTACCGTGCGCGCACCGTACGCATATCGTACACGTACGATATATCACGTGGAGTGATTTAAAAAAATAAAATAAATAAAAATTTTTGGGCGTTGCGGGTCCTTGTGGGACCCCCTAAGCAGGCCCCTAGGGGGTCAGGGTGCTTCTACCCTGCCCCCTTTTTGAGTTCTACACGTTTGTTTTTCTGCTTTCTTGTGCTTCAGTCTACCGAGGCACAAGATGGCTGCCAACAATTTCTGTTTTGGAGTGTTGACAGACAGTGGCAGCCAATCAGCACGAGCTGCATGCTCATTGGCTTTCAACACTTCAAACCAGGAAGTGTTGGCAGCCACCTTGTGCTCGGTAGACCGAGGCACAAGAAATCAGAAAAACAAACGTGTAGAACATAAAAAAGGGGCAGGGTAGAAACACCCTGACCCCCTAAGGAGCCCCAAGGCCCAAAAAATCTGGTCTGTTTTTTTTCAAATTATCCCCCGGGGGGACCAAATCGCGGGGGCATAGTGATAAAGAAGTGTGGGGGGGCCCCAATCCCCCCCCATATTGCCCCGGGGACCGGCGTCCCCCGGGGCAAAGCAACGCAGCACCCTGGCGCATACTGGAGGCTCCTGGTGGGCTAGTTGGCCCCCAGGGACCCCCAGTATACAAGGGGAATTAGTTCCCCCTCCGCAAACGCGCCAGGGGGCTGCGTTGCAGAGAGGTGTAAAAAGGGGCATAGCCTCAGTACACCTCTCTGCAATGCAGCCCCCTGGCGCATACTGGAGGTTACAGGTGGGCTAGTTGGCCCAAAGGGACCCCCAGTATGCAAGGGGAATTCGTTCCCCCTCTGCAAACCCGCCAGGGGGCTGTGTTGCAGAGAGGTGTAAAAAGGGGCATAGTCTCATTACACCTCTCTGCAATGCAGACCCCTGGCGCATACTGGAGGTTCCAGGTGGGCTAGTTGACCCCCAGGGACCCCTAGTATGCAAGTGGAATTAGTTCCTCCTCTGCAAACGCGCCCGGGGGCTGCGCTGCAGAGAGGTGTAAAAAATGGTGTGGCCTCATTACACCTCTCTGCAATGCAGCCCCCTGGGGAATACTGGAGGTTCCTGGTGGGCTATTTGGCCCCCAGGGACCCCCAGTATGCAAGGGGAATTAGATCCCCCTCTGCAAACGCGTCAGGGGGCTGCATTGCAGAGAGGTGTAAAAACATTTTTTTTCAATTTAATATAAAATAAAATATGTAATGTAATTTAAAAAATAAAATATCTAAAAATAAATAATTTAAAATAATGTAGTAACTCATTATAAAAAATATAACAATTAATACAATTAAGGATTATCATTTACAAAACCATTGAAATTCACTGAAAACACTATAGGTTTCAGCCACGTTATAGTTAGGAATTACCATTCAAAAAACCTTTGAAATTCTCCCGTTATAGTTAGTTGTACTCACTATAACTCACGCGCCCGCAATCCACTGCTGATGATGTCACATATTACATCATTCATGACATGGTCAGTGACATCACTGATGACATCACTGATGACATCTCAAATGGCATCACTGATGACATCACTGATGACATCATCCTTGTTAAAGAGTGGCAAACCTCCTCTCAGCGTAACATAACCCTTGATACACACATTCAAAAACAGAAACTAAAATTTTCAAAAAAATTGAGATACCAATTCCAGTTAGAACAACCTATTCAGTAATCCCAAAATCTACATACACATCCAGTCATTCACTAAAAGTTCTATATTGGCACTTATACATATACTCACTCATCATATGTACTCATACACTTATACATCTTATTACACACGGACACTCATCTATAGAGTTACTCACACACAAACTCAGAAGAATCCTGTGGCTGTTTTTCTTCCATTGTGATATGAAAAAAGCTGAAACAAAGCAGAGATCCTTCTCTCAGGAATCCAAAAGAGATAGTGAGGGAAGTGGGTGGGGTTTTTCAAGATTCTGGAAAAGAAACTACTATAAAGCAATCAAAAGTGTTGTTTTCATGTCACATGATTTTACGTGCACGCAACGTGTGCGCACACATGCGTGTATGTTGCGCGATCGTCGTATATAAATGACGTTTTACCTGATTTTCGTAAAAGCTTTTAAAAATGTGAAAAGGAGGCAGGGAAGAGACTCCCAGACCCCCTAGGCCTTCTCATGGGGTCCCTGAAGGACCCCGAAGGGCAAAAAAACAATTATTTTTTTTAAATCGCGAAGTGCGCGCACGTTGCTCGCACCCTCGAGGCAGAACTGAGTCAAAAACAATAGTGGAGAACGTGAAAAGGGGGCAGGGTAGAGACTCCCTGACCCCCTAGGCCTTCTCAGGGGGTCTCTGAGGGACCCCGAAGGGCAAAAAAAAATGTAAAAAAAAAAAAATCACGAGGTGCGCACTTGAGCGCACGTTGAAAAAATCTTAATTGACAAATTTAACTGTTTATATTTTGATTGAAGATGTAGACTATACTGTTTAACTTTATCCAAATCATTAAAACTAGCTGTGCCGTTGCATATTTCAGGATACAGTCAATGTATTACAATATACAAAGGCAGTTTGTTGGAAAATAAATATATAAAAAATATAAAAATTGATACAGAAATTAGCATTTTAAAAACCTTGGAAATTCACAAAAAAAACATAGATTTCACACACGTTATACTTAGGAATTAACATTGAAAAAACCTTAGAAATTCACAGAAAAACCATAGGTTTCACACACATCATGATTAGGAATTAGCATTTAAAAAACCTTGCAAATTCACTGAAAAAAACATAGGTTTCAGGCCTGATATAGTTAGGAATTAGCATTTAAAAAACCTTAGAAATTCACTGAAAAAACTGTAGATTTTAGGGGTGTTATAGTTAGCTGGACATTTCACTAATACAAAACCATTGAAATTCCTCCGATATAGTTAGTTATACTAACTATATCTCGCGCGCCCGCAATCTACTGCTGATGATGTCACATATTACATCATTCATGTCTTGGTCAGTGACATCACTGATGACATCTCAAATGACATCACTGATGACATCATCCACGTGACGTTACACCTCATCATACACTAGTATAACCTTTCGTCACTCACTGTAAAATACAGAGTACCATATTTAAATCCATTGACACACCAATACAAGTTTCTAAAAAACCACTCAGTGATTCCTAGATCTATACACACATCTAATCACTTACCTACAGATTCACTCATACATGCAGTCAATGATAAATACCACACTATAAAATATACTTATACACCTATATCGACATTACACACCAGCACACATCTTATTCACTTATAAAGTCATCCTATTCACTCATGCAAACAATGGATCATACTTACATTTACTTAGCTATACACTTATACAAACACCATTTTATCTATTCATATAGATAGTAAATTATACTTAGTGTGTTATAAAATCACTATTACAAGTATACAGTTATCTATACAGTCACACATACAATCAGCGAGTCTTACGTATACTTATTTATAAACAACAACTGACACATACATTGCCTTTTATTTTTCTACTTTGTTGGACATGTACCAATAAGAGAGATATTTGCTCATCACCACACCCATAAAGATATTCACTCACCCAAACAACTGTTATAACATGTAGTCTTAACTTCATATACCTACTAAATCAACAATTCACACATCTTTGGGCAGTCACACACCTCTCACCGAACTACACACACATTCACTCTCCCATTCAAATACTTAGTTAACTAATCAATAACTAATATAGACTTTCAAATAGCTAGTAACCAACTGGAGAAGTAGTTTTTACAACAACTGACAAAGTGATACAGATGTTCACACAGTTTAGTCACTATCCAATATATTTAGAGAGACACTTTAAATTAGTCAAGTAAACAGTCAATCACACTGCTACTAAATCCTCCATCCAGATATTTATATTTATATATCCACTCATTCTTCAATGCAAATTGCTATATATATATAATACATATTTAAATAACATAGCAGACCACATTCACTGTATGATGTCATCAGTGATGTCATTTGAGATGTCATCAGTGATGTCACTGATCATGTCATGAATGATGTAATATGTGACATCATCAGCAGTGGATTGCGGGCGCGCGAGATGTAGTTAGTACAACTAACTATATTTGAGGAATTTCAATGATTTTGTATGAGTGAAATGTCCAGCTAACTATAACACCCCTAAAATCTACAGTTTTTTCAGTGAATTTCTAAGATTTTCTAAATGCTAATTCCTAACTATATCAGGCCTGAAACCTATGTTTTTTCAGTGAATATAAATATATATATATACATATATATATTACCTACTATAGGAAATCCTCAACATTCTATTTGGAATATCTTTGGCGCTGGTTGACGAATCTTTGCGAAATTTTCAAAACTAGTGGGGTGCTCCGGTCCGCTCCTATCCTGAAAGTCTTGGGGTGATTCGTGAAGCGGGGGCTGAGAAAAAAGGGGGTCCCAAAACGAGTTTTTCCTATACAATTTTCTATAGGAAATGTTCATCGTGGCTACAGCCCGAACTGCTGAATGGAATTACACCAAATTTGGCTCGTTCAGACTCGTGCCTTTTGCATAAATGGTGTAAATCCATTCAGTAGTTCCTGAGAAAATTACAATTAAAAGTACAGATATACCTATGGCCGCAGTGGATTCGCGCATCCTGAGCGTGGTGGATCCGTGCATCCTGAGCGCACCCTAAGTGCACCGTCCCGATCACGCGTGTTGGCAGCCATTTTATGCCTCGGTAGAAGGGAGGGTATAGAAATCAGTGGAACAAGTGTTCAAAATGTATAAAGGGTCAGGTTAGAAATATCTTGACCCTCTAGACCGGCTTAGGCGGTCCCACAAGTACCCCTAGGGCCCAATTTTTTTTTTGTTTGAAAAACTGAGAAATGTGCGCAGGGTGCATGGATCCGCCGTAAAAATAAATAAAAACGAAGCGCGGGCTTCTGTGCTTGTTTAAAAATTAGCTACCCGGGGGGTGCTTCAATGTGATTGGCTGCCAACACTCCAAACCAGGAAGTGTTGGCAGCCATCTTGTGGCTCGGTAGAAGTGTGTCGCTAGAAAACAGAGAAACATACGTAGAAAACAAGAGAAGGGGGCAGGGTAGAAACACTCAGGCCTGCTCAGGGGGTCCCAAAATTATTTTTTTTTTAAATTAGCGTAATTCGCGCTAGGGTCGCAGGTTCCCATGTTTTATTTTAATGAGACCCCGGGGTGGGCTAGGTCCCAGTGGCATTTCTTAAAAATATTAGTGGGGGCTCGCTGGGGTGATGGGGGCCTGCTGGGCTCCCCGCAGTCCCAGGGCTTCACTCATTTTGGGAGGGGGGTTGCGTGGCCCCCCTCCTGGAGCCCTCCATATGCCTATAGCTTAGACATCGTTTGACGATTCTTTACAAAAAAATTAAAAAAGTTTCTCTTTTTTGATCAGCTCCTATTTTGAAAGTTTAGGGGTGATTGGTCAAGGGGGGCTGAGAAAAAAGGGGAGTCCCAAAATGTATTTTCTCCATGCATTTTCCATAGGAAACTTTAGAAAAGGCTACAGGTCAAATTGCTGAACAGAGTTACGCCAAATTTAGCAGGGTCCAGAAGGCGTGCTTTTGCTGAAATGGTGTAAATCCGTTCAGTAATTTTTGAGAAACATCAAATTTTACAGATATCGATATTTGAGAATTCTGACATCTCATTGATTGGCTGAGGGGTTACGAGCACAAGCTTGCTGCTCATTGGCTGTGAATGGTTGAAACTAGGAAGTGTTTGCAGGCATTTTGTGACTTAGTCCGTCAGCTCTCATCTCTCTGTGTAGAAGCCATTGGTCTGTTTTACCTCTGCGAGGCAACAATGGCATCTGTGTCTGTGTGAGATACCCCTTTAAGGCTGCCTCTCCCCACATCACCAGGTAGCGGCTACGCCTTTTGAAGCCAGTACGTCGGCTCGGAGCTCTGTGAGTGAGTCTGTCGGCACGACCCTCTACACTACTCAAACACCACTGCACTACCTAACTAAACACAAAACTACTATTGCCAACACGACCCCCTAAACTACCCAAACACCACTGTACTACCGTAAACCATAAAACAGGACCCCAGCATGACCCCCTACACTACCCAAACACCACTGCACTACCCTAACCATAAAACGCTACTCCCAGCACAACCCTGTACACTACCCAAACACTACTGTACTACCCGAAACCCTAAAACACTAACCACAGCATGACCCCCTACACTACCCAAACACCACTGCACTTCCCTAAACCCTAAATCTACCCCCAGCTCAACCCCCTACACTATCCGAACACCACTGCACTACCCTAAACCATAAAGCACTACCAGTCAGTCTGCTCACGGCTCTGCGTTTGCGATCCGACGGCCCGTAGCTCTCTCTATGGGAGGCGAGTCCATGGGCCACAGCTGTCCCTCTGCAAAGCTGCTCGACGGCTCACAGGTCTCCCTGTGCTAGCCGGATCATAGCTGTCACTCTGCGAACCGATATTTGGAATATAAGGCAGCTCTAAAAAGAGCCTTTGTGTTTATTAGTTGGAACTACATATAAGTGCGGATGCATAGCTTCAGGTTATTCAGAAAAACTCGATTTCCCTGATCTGTGAAGTGTACTCCATCACTTCTGTAGATATCAGCCATATCAAAATGTATGTTGTTGTAGATTGATCCCATTCTATAGTCTCTGAGGTATGCAGAGACAGCTTTGTTGACATTCTTCCTAGATTTTTCAATCTGAGGACAAAATTGGTTTGACCAATTCCACTTCTGTCTTTGGCATATATTGGAATATACAAAGGCAGTTTGAGGCAAAAGCAACATCAACTGTCTAAAGTTGTCATTCATTAGCATTTCCAAGCCTACCCCAGTCAATGTGCCTAGGTTGTTACCACCACATTGCACAATCATGAGGTCAGGGTGTTGGAGATGCAAACAGGTTTTAACCAAAGGAAGCAATTGGTGCCATTTCAATCCTCTTTGTCCAAACCATTTAACGTCCACATTTTGTAAACCTAGGTCTAAGTCAAAACGTCACTGTTCTGCATACCTCTTGCACTGGAAATTATAGCTATGTCCTACGCTCCACACTATCATTTTGAAGGTATAGCTGGAAGATACGGATAGATGTCTATAGCTCATGCAGTCCGTTTGTACAATAAGAGATATGTTTAAAGATAGGGAACTTCTTTTTTTTCACATACAAAACGATAACTGATTGGAAGATGAAAACATTGTTTACTAAAGAGTAGGGTGCATATTAGTTTGTCGAAAATCATCTTTGTCATTGGTTAATAAAAAGCAGTTTCAACCTGGAGTACATATGATAGGATACAATTTGCTCAGTTCAACCACACCTGCTACCTGCATTTATAAGGCACTGTTTGAACTTAAAACAATGGTGAACTTTTAACCTGCAGGTGCGCTAAATGTTCGAGAAAATGTTGCAAAAAAATGTTGTTAGGTTTAAAAAAATGATAAACTTTTGACCTGTAGGTGTCTTAGAATTTTCTAGAAAGTGTGTTGATAGAATACTTTCAACGTCTCATCTCTATGTGTTCTTAAACATTTTTTTAAACTGTTTATATGGAAAGTTGAAAAATAACCAATAGAGAGAACTTTTGCAATTTGAAAAAATCAAGGAAATTTTCTGATTTGTTCTTTACATGTATTTATGTGTGGAGCAATAGGGAAAATGTACCATTACTGATTCCATTCTTGATGAGAGCGGTGCATTACATGTACTGTTTGACAAAGAAATAATTACATGCATTTGTGCCATTTGGAATCTGCATACCAACTACGAATGTAAGTTAAATTATGCTTAGGGTGGAAATAATGGGGATGGGGTAAGAGTAGAAAATTCATGTGGTATTAACTTAACAGAGATAGAACAAAAACCAATAATGTTATGTGGACAATTTGTGGTCAAATTTTTTATACTTAGAGGTAGATTTCAATGTCAATGAAGACTGGTGTGTTACTGTGAGGCTTTGGATTTTAGTGTTGTTATCAAATGGAATTTGTTCGGTAGCGTTTCTTCAGAAGACGTTTTTTGTAAATATGTGAGAGATAAAAACTAAATGAAAATGTTCGGTGTATATTTTCAATACTATTTTGTTCAGAGTGCTAAAGTAAATGTGATTATTAGTGAAGGTATTTGTCAGAGTATGTTTGTACGCAGGCCTTTAAGTGGTCTGGGTCTTGTCGCTACTGAGCTCCGCCACCCATTTAAGACAATTGCTACATTTTTCATTCCTCTTAAAGCTGTTAATATACTTATAGGAGAGGGATAATACATAAAAAGTTTGGGAATTACACCTTTATTCACCCTGTCCAGCTCCCACCACCATTTTGTGCCCCCAGGGTTACTGTTTATAAAAAAATCTAATACAGTTCTTCGTATTATAAAAATAGCACTTCTAAGTTTATTGCCATATTGGTAGGTTATTAGAGAATCTTGCAATCAGTATTAATGGTATAAAACTGCACGGTGTTATGTTGGAAATATTACATATGCATAGGTTGTGATGTTATATTTTACACTGTGAGGTACATTTGAACATAAGTGAAGACAGGTGTTATAATGCAAACCCTTTCAGAATGTGCCCAGATTACATGGAGAGTAAATGGACAAAGTAAAGGTGCACATTGTTTTCTGCATGCATGCATGGTTAGAATCATTTGATGATACTTTGGGATATAATCTAAACAGTGTTTGTGCTTTATAATTGGGTACACTGCACCGTGTTAGTAGTTAGTGACTAAATGCCGCTAAAGGGATTATTTATTGCTTGTTCTTACAAAATAAAGGTGGAGAAAGGCGTTTCTTTTAAGAGATAATTTAAAAATGTGTGAGAGATAAAAAAGAAAAAAAAATGTTCTTAGTAAATTTTCTGTACGATGTTTTCACACTAGTAAACTAACTGTGATTAAGTTATGAAAATTGTTAGGTTGTGTCTCTGTGCTGAATATATGCAGGCCTTTAAGTGGACCTGTTCTTACTGGTGCTGAACACTGCTGTCCCTTTCAGACACCCACAATTTTTTTGTCCCACTTAAAGCCATAAATGTACGTATATTAAAGGAATGGTACAATACAAGTTTAGGAATTACACCTCCGTTTACTCTCCTTATCTTCCACGCCCATTTTGTGCACCCAACAGTATAGTGTGTAAAAATTAAGTAATATAGCTTTATCCAAGATGAAAATAGTACTTATACTTTTATTGGCAGGTTCATGGGATCTGTAGTGTAAAGAGAAGGTCATAATCAGTTTCAATAGTACGAAAGTGACATGACATATGTTTGAAAGATTACATGGTTTTAGGAATAAGTTCTCACTCTGCGAGTCCTCGGGCCTGCAGTTTTACCTCTGCAAGCCAACACTGGAAAATATACCGCAGCTCTCTCTCTCTCTCTAAGAAGCACCCCCTTCATGCTCCCTCTCCCCACATCACTATCCCACATCTATCTCTTTAAAAGTGGACGGTCCACACCTCTCCCTATACTAGTCGGCCCGCAGCTGTTCCTCTGTGAGCCAGCCTGCAGCTCTCCCTCTTCGAGCCGACGGACCGCAGCTCTTCCTCTACGAGCCAGCCTGTTGGCTTATAGCTCTTCCTCTATGAGCCAGTCCACCGGCTCGCAACTCTCCCGCTGCGAAACACCCGTCGGCTCGCTGGTCTTTGTCTGCGAGCCGTCTGGCCCGCAGTTGTACCTCTGCAAGCTAATACTGGAAATATACCGCAGCTGTCTCTCTATGAGATATCCCCTTCACGCACCCTCTCTCCACATTACTGTCCCACACGTATGCCTGTGCAAGCCGACAGCCCACAACTTTCCCTATAGCAGTAGGCCCACAGGTGTTCCTGTACGAGACGGCCTGCAGCTCTTCCTCTTCGAGCCGACTGGCCGCAGCTGTTCCTCTACGAGCCAGCTAGTCGGCTCGGAGCTCTTCCTCTACGAGCCAGCCCGCCGGCCCGTAGCTCTCCCTATGCAAACCATTGTTCAGCTTGCAGCTCTTTCTCTGTGAGCCAACCTGCAGTTTTATCTCTGCAACCCAACACTGGAAATATACTGCAGCTCTCTCTGTCTGCGAGATACCTCCTTCCCAATCCCTTTTCTACATCACCGTCCCTCAGCTATCCGTTTGCAAGCCGACGGCCCACACCTCTCCCTATACCAGTTCGCCCGCAGCTGTTCCTCTGCGAGCCGGCCTGCAGCTCTCCTTTTGTGACCCGATGGGCCGCAACTCTCCCTGCGTGAGTCAGTTAGTCTGCTTGGAGCTCTTTCTCTATGAGCCTGCACACCGGCCCACATCTCTCTCTCTGCGAAATATTAGTGGGCTCGCAGCTATTCCTCTACAAGCCAGCCCGCCGGCTCACCACTCTCCCTGTGCAAACCACTAGCCGGCTCGCAGCTCTTCATCTGTGAGCCGTCGGGCCCGCAGTTGTAGCTCTGCAAACCAAGACTTGAAATATACCGCAGGTCTTCCCACACGCATGATTTGCAAAGCCAACAGCCTGCACCTTTTCTTATAGCAGACAGCCTGCAGCTGTTCCTGTGTGAGCTGGCCCACATCTCTCCTTCTGCGAGCCCTTGGGCTGCAGCTCTCCCTCTACGAGCCAATCAGTCAGGTCGCAGGTTTTCTTCTACGAGCCAGCCCGCCAGTTCGCAGTTCGCCCTCTGCAAACCATCGTTCGGCTCGCACATCTTCATCTGTGAGCCGTCGGGCATGTAGTTGTACCTCTGCAAGAAAATTTTGGAAATATACGCCAGCTTTTTCTCTAGGAGATATCCCCTTCACGCTCCCTCTCTCCACATTACTGTCCCGCACGTATGCCTTTGTAAGTAGACGGCCCTCATCTTTCCCTATAGCAGTCAGCCCACAGCTGTTCCTGTGTGAGCTGGCCTGCAGCTCTTCTTCTTCGAGCCGGCAGGCTGCAGCTGTTCCTCTTTGAGCCATCTAGTCGGCTCGGAGCTGCTCCTCTACAAGCTAACTCGCAGGCTTGCAGCTCTCCCTCTGCAAACCATTGTTCAGCTCGCAGCTCTTTCTCTGTGAGCCAACCCGCAATTGTATCTCTGCAAGCCAACACTGGAAATATACTGCAGCTCTCTCTAGCTGCGAGATAACCCTTCACAATCTCTTTCTTCACATCCCCACCCTGTAGCTATCAGTTTGCAAGCTGACAGCTCCCACCTCTCCCCATACCAGTTCGCCTGCAGCTGTTCCTCTGCGAGCCGGCCCGCAGCTCTCCTTCTGTGACCCGACGGGCCGCAGCTCTCCCTGTACTAGTCAGTCAGTCGGCTTGGAGCTCTTTCTCTATGAGCCAGCCCACAGCACTGTCTCTGTGAAGTATGGGGGGGTTGGAACTCTTGCTCTATGAGCCAGCCTGCCAGCTCGGAACTCTCCCTGTGCGAAGCAACAGTCAGCTCGCAGCTCTTCATCTGTGAGACGTCAGGCCCGCAGTTGTAGCTCTGCAAAACAAGACTGGAAATATACCACAGGTCTCTCTCTATGAGATACCCCCTTCACGCTTCCTCTCCCCACACCACCTTCCCACATGCATGATTTGCAAGCCAACGGCCTGCACCTTTACTTATAGTAGTTGGCCTGCAGCTGTTCCTATGCGAGCCAGCCTGCATCTCTCCTTCTGCGAGCCCACAGCCTGCAGCTCTCCCTCTACGAGCCAATCAGTCGGGTCTAAGGTCTTGCTCTACGAGCTAGTCTTCCAGCTGGCAGCTCACCCTCAGCATACCATTGTTTGGCTCACAGCTCTTCGTCTGTGAGCCGTCGGGCCTGCAGTTGTAGCTCTGCAAACCATAGACTTGAAATATACCGCAAGTCTCTCTCTACGAGATACCCCGTTCACGCATCCTCTCCCTACATCTCCTTCCCACACGCATGATTTGCAAGCCAACGGCCTGCAACTTTTCTTATAGCAGTCAGCCTGCAGCTGTTCCTGTGTGAGCTAGCCCACATCTCTCTTTCTGTGAGCCCTTGGGCTGCAGCTCTCCCTCTACGAGCCAATCAGTCAGGTCGCAGGTTTTCCTCTACGAGCCAGCCCGCCAGCTCACAGTTCACCCTCTGCAAACCATCGTTCGGCTCGCACCTCTTCGTCTGTGAGCCGTCGGGCATGTAGTTGTACCTCTGCCGAAAATTTTGGAAATATACCCCAGCTTTTTCTCTAGGAGATATCCCCTTCACGCTCCCTCTCTTCACATTACTGTCCCGCACGTATGCCTTTGTAAGTTGACGGCCGGAGTACAACTACAACTACAATATTCTGTGCACTATCTATGCACACCTTTTACTAGCTAAGAACTATTGGTACACTGCTATAAATACACAGTTAATACCTATGCAGACTAGGAATGGTGCTGTCAGACCCATGCACTTTTCTAATCACCCATCCAGCATTATCTACTTATCCTATCACTGTACCAAAACCTAAGAACTATTAATTTCAACATGCACTCTGTTTACAGCACTGTAATCATTCCAGTTAGTAGTCATGTACTTATAAAATGGCCTAGCCACTAACACTACTATAGATGCAATATTCTGTGCACTATGCATGCAGATCTTTAACCAGGTACAAACTATTGATATAGTCCTATAAATACCCAGTTAGTGCCTATGCAATGTAGGAATCCTCCTGTCAGTCCCATGCACTTCTCCAATCCACCATCCAGCACAATCTATTTATCCTATCACTTTGCAAATAACTAAGCACTTATAAATTCACTACACACTCTTTTTGCTATACTGTAATCATTCCAGTTAGTAGTCATGTATTTATGGAATGACCTAGCCACTAACGCAAGTACAACTATAATATTCTCTGCACTATCCATGCAGACCTCTAACCAGCTACATACTATTGGTACACTACTCTAAATATCCAGTTAGTACCTATGCAATGTAGGAATCCTCCTGTCAGGCCCAAACACTCCTCCAATCACCCATCCAGCACTATGTACTTATCGTATCACTCCGCCAATATCTAAGCACTTATAAATGCACTTAGGCACTCTCCTTGTATTGCAATCTTTTAGCCACTAGCCATGTATTCATGGAATGATACAGGTTGTAACCATGCAGTTCCATAATTAGATGTGTGCTATTAATGCTGTGCTCCAGTATCTTTCACACTACTCATACACTACTACAGTTATGCAGGTAGCACTGTTCCTTTGCTGAAATCATTGATCTAGTTTCTTTGTATGTATTTTTATAGTTATACATGTGAATATTTATAAATATAATAGTTTTAATTATATTAAAATGCTTTTAAAACTTTTCCTATTTTACAGATATGTTGCATAATTTAAGAAACAGTAACAATGACAAAAAACGAGCAAAGAAAAAGAGAACAAAGAAAAAAGGTTTGTTTAAAAAAAGGAAAAGAAGAATTAGATCAACTACAACATGGATCTTTAAAGAAAAATTGTTCTGTTAAGAGAAGTAAAGATTTTTTGAAAAAACTTGTAAAGACAGTTTCCAATTTTAAAAATAAAAAGCAGATACAACAAGGACAGTGAAACAGAAGGAAAAGAAAAATGTACAAAAAATTTGAAAATTGGATTATTCGAAAAAGAATTATATTGGAAGCAGGAAGAAAAAAATTTCAGAAATTCATAAAAGAATCTATTAAAGTAGAGTACTCCAAAATGTACAAAAACAATTTTAAATATATAAAAGGAGATCAGCATTTTACAGACAAAAAAGGAAATTCTAAGTGAACTTGAAAAAGCCTTTGAATTGAAAACAACATTATTTATCTTAATTATAAAAAGATTGAAGACATAAAATACAATAATGCAGTGTATGAAGGATAAATATAAAAGGAAATTAATTGTAAATAGAAATAATCTTTGTGAAATATTTTCCGGGGAATGGAAGCATACTTCTGGTATGGAATCTTTTTTTAATGAAGAAAGTTATTTTCAACAAAATAGATTACTGCATGCAGTTGATAATTGTGATCGTTGTTATGTAGTGAAAAATGGCTCTCCAGTTGAAAAAGAAAAAATAGTTCCTAGAAATGTTGAACAATAATAGCTGAGGAATTTAAAGGGAGACGTACCCAGGCTCAAGTGTTTACACGGGATTGTAGTAGTATTTGTAGAATACGTCAACAAAATTTCATAAGAGAATATGGAAGAAAAGTTGTGAAACAGAAGATTAAGATATTACAAGGACTGAATCCTTGCAAAGTGAGAAAAAATGCAGGGTTGCAAGGTCATTCTCTGGCTTATCTTTCTAGGGAAGTGTGTCAAAGTCATTTTCATCATTTAAGACTGTTAGCAGTACATCAATCCGAAATACGAAAGTTAGTTAGAAGATTTTCCTACGTGATAAGTCCTGCATTGTGTTTAAATGAAATTAATACAGCTCTTTTCCATGGTTCAGTGTTAACCAAAAAAAAGTTTGTGATGATATAGAGTTATGTTTCTTTGCTGGTCAAGAGGAGTGTAGAGAAGGTGGGAGTTTGATACGTCTAGGTGTAGAAGAAGAGATGGAAGATAGTGCTGATGTGAAGTTTGAATAAGAAATAGCAAAGTTTAAAGTAGTTCTGGTGAAAATCCCAACTATGGGGGTCATTAGGATGGCGGGCGGACTTTGCCCGCCCGCCATACTATCGGAAATCGGGGCCATAAGGGTGGGGGTCCTGTGGGGGGGTATTAGGATGTGCCCTCCACAGTGGTGGGCACATCCTGCATTTTTATTATTGTGGCGGGCGGTGCTGAGAACATTTGCATTTACATTAACTAAGCGGCAGGCACCGCGTGGTGCCTGCCGCTTTGTTAGTGTAAATGCAGGGTACCAAAGGTACCCCCTGTGTGCACCACCCACCTGTCCTTCACTCCGGGGGCCCGCCAGCCTGGCGTGGGCGATCCGCCCGCCATCCTAATGGACCCCTATGTTTGTGTTTGTTGTCGACGTACTCATTATAAAATTCAAGCTAGGAATGTGGATGTGTTTTTAAAAAGTGAAAACGAAAACAATGGTAAATGGAAGTCATTTGCTGCTTTTCTGTTTGTGGAAGGTCGTTTTGAGTTAGGTACTGTACAATGTATTTGTAAATATTGTTATAATAAATTAAAAGCAAACAAAATGCCAGCTAGAGCTGCCCATAATGACTTAGAATTAGTAGCTATACGACCTGAACCTTAAGGTTTAAATACATTTGAGGCCATCCTTATACAATCTTTGCACCCTTTTCAGGCTCTAATTCGTATGGAGTCTAAAACAGGTAAGCTGCCTCCAACAGATCTACAAAGAGGTTTAAAATGAAGAGTTGGGTATTCACCTTTAGATTTTAAGAAAAATTTTGAAACTGTTGGTGTAGAAAGAGAGGAAACTGAACCTGTAGTCATTCTTGTTAATGGTGTACCCACAAAGAGTCAGAAAATATGGCTAGAGTTAGTAGATGTCACAAAAGTCCAAAAGGCTACATTATATCTGGTGCAAACCAATATTTACTATAAAAGTGTAAATGTAGAAGAAGAAGAAATTACTTTAGAAGATGAAACACATATTTCAAGTGGACAAATAGTAAAAGTGGAGAATTCCAGAAAAGAAGAAATTTATGAACATTATACTATACTCCCTCTTTATTCAAAAGAACTGATAGAAGATACTTTTGAATTGTTTCAGATGAAAAAAACAAAAGGAACTTCCATGAGTGTGTGGGAAAAAAGTTTGGAAGCTCGTTGTTTTCCACAGCTGTTCCCTACTGGAAAAGGTGGACAATATGATGAACGACCAGTTCAGATTCCAGCTCCAGAATATCGTGCTTTACGACTGTACTTAGAAGAACTAAGATTTCGTCAGTGTATTCCATATTTGTTTCATCTTTTATTTGAGAGTGATCTGTCTGCACTTTCATATGCAGTCAACCATATATTAAAAACTGGAATGCATCTTTCACATGTTTCTGCAAAGGAATTTATGGACAAAGTTGAAGAAAGAGATGGACATTCAGAATCACAGTTAATTAATTTGATGGCATGTCAACTTGACACTAATGAATATTGGTATCAACATCATGGGGAATTAAAATGTATGTTAAGAAACTTAGGAACCCCTACCTGGTTTGTTACACTTAGCTGTGATGGGTATGCATGGGATGATTAACTGGATTTTCTACGAGAAGCAAATTTAAATATAGAAAATGTTGAATTGAAGACACCTGGAGTACTATGTTCCATAGATCCAGTAAATGTTTGCAGATATTTTAATCATAGATTTGCAGGTATGATGTCTTTCATCTGTAATAAAAAAAATCCACCTATTGGCGAAGGTATTGAATTTTTTGGGAGAAAAGTATACCAAGCTAGAGGTGCTCCTCATACACATATGCTTATATGGATCAAGGGTGTACCCAAATTTGGAAATGATTTGGATGTAACTGTTTTATTTTTTATTGAAGAGTATGTTACCTGTGCCATTCTGAAAACAGGAGGAGAAAATATTTTAAGACCCCAAGTTTTACGCTATCAGAGTCAACGATATGGAAAATATTGTGCTGACGGAAATATAAGTCAAAGGATACATTTTACACAAAATGTTGATTTGGCTTTCCAAGTCCAGTAATTTCCAACAGAAGAGTGAACAGTTTTATGCCAGCAGTGAGGCATACTATCACTCGAAAATCACCCAAAAATACTTATAAAATAAAAAGAAAAGAAGAATCGAAGTACATTAATGATTACAATCCGGTGATTTTGATGGTGTGGAATGCAAATATGGACATACAATATCTTGCAGATAACTGAATTGCTGTTGCTCGCTTTGTCATGTCATATATTACCAAGTCTGAGAAGACATAATTGAAAGAAATGTGGGAGGAAATTTCACAGGGGAAGACAATTAGCAAAAAAGTGTACAGCTTCAGCTTGAAGATGCTTTCACATTGAAAAATTGGATCCTATGATTGTTCGGATTGATTGACATCTGCAATTTTATATTCAAAGTCAAGAGGAATCATCTGGATAAGTCTAGGCCTTGCTGCAGCACGAAATCGAGTTTTGAAATCTGTACAATAAATTGAATACTTGGCACTGAATGAACCAGAAAGTACAGATAATATGTTGTATAAATACTATCCAAATAGAAGTCCATACCTGGAAAACATATGTCTATATGAAATACTGAAATATTATAGTTTTCAAAAAAAAATTACAGAAAAAATAAATGAAGGAAAATATGCTGTCATTAGTTCTGAAGGATGTTTGGTAAACCATGACAAAGGAAATTTGATTAATCACAGGTAATGATTTTGACTGCTATGAAGATTCTTTCAATGCAGGTAAAGATATCATTGAATGTAAAATTGTTCCAAATTATCTCCAAATGTTGAACAAAGAGATTAATCAAGAAATAACTATTGCAGCTGAAATTGCTAGAGATAGTTCTCAAGATAGTCAGAGTTCTGCTCCACAAATTCAAAGATCCACTAGGAGAAGTCATACTTGAAAATGATGCGGCAATAGCAATGAGTGAAGTGGAAACGGTGATGCAGCAAGCACAACAGGACAATACTGATTTGGAAAATGTGGAGGAACGTCTGAATACTGAACAGAAAGAAATATATCACCAAATTACATAACAGATATAACATGGATTACTGCATGAAAAGAATGAGTGCCAATGTACATCATTTAGACCTATTCCTATGTATATCAGTGGACAAGCTGGAATGGGCTGGAATGGGGTAAAGTTTCTTAATTAAATGTTTGTCAAGTTATCTATAGAAAACAATGGATTCACATTTGTCTGGTGTTGTTACTGCTCCAAGTAAGTTAGCAGCAGACAATATTAAAGGGATTACATTACATCGTCTACTTATGTTACCAGTAGAACATGAAAATTGCAGTTAAAATTAGACTCTTTGGAAAAATCAATATCTAAGACTTCTGGTTTGGAAGAGACCTTATATGTATCTCAAAACTGCCGGGTAATATTACGGCGTAATTTAGATGTTGAGAAAGGATTAGTAAATGGAGCAATGGGGAAAATTGTTGACTTTGTTAGTTATGCAAATCGAGATGGGATTACATTTTTGAAGAATAAATTTGATCAGATTGAAGAGGTGAAACAGATTGGACACTGTTTCGTTCGTTTCTTGCTTGTAAAAGATGTGTGTGTTAGTTGAAAACAGTTTCCTCTTTGTTTAGCATATGCAGTTACTATTCACAAATCTCAAGATTTAAGTGTAGACAGTGCTTTCGTAAATATTGGAAGTTCTGTGTTTAAGGAGGTTATGGCATATGTTACATTGTCTCGAGTAAGAATTTCATCCGGATTGTATTTGATTGATTTTGATGAAGAAAAGGTTAGTGCACATGTAAATTGTGTAAAAGAGTACAATAGGTTAAGAAGACTCTATGCTCCTAGTTTAGGGGAATATCCTATTTATGAAAAACATTTAACACGTCCAAAATGAAAATATGATAAATATTTTACTGAGGTTGCAAAGAAAAAAAAATTGAAAAGAATGGTGAGTCTGGAAAGAAAATAGAAAGGAACACGGTTGCTAATATTGTAGGATATCAGTTTGAAAATAGTTCAGGTTTCAACTGCTATGCTAATGTAATCGTCAACGTTGTGTTTTTTATTTTTTTGATCTACAGCATGCAATTATGAAAAATCAAGAAAAAAATCCATACTGCTTCTGATGTGCGGAGTCTTCTGGATATATGTTATGGATTTTCATATTTTACACAGAATGTACAGCAAGATGGTCAGGAATTTCTTATGTTTATGCTTGCAGTATTAGAAGATGAAGGTATACAAATTGAAAATCTGTTTGGACTACGTTACAGATGGGTTCATACATGTGAAAGCTGTTCATTTTCATCTACCACTAAAATAGACACTGAAGGATTCATATATTTGACAATGCCAGATTTGAAAACAGTGACTTTCAACGATCTAGTGAAATCAGTTAATCAACATGTGGAATGTACTCAGTGCAAATTGGAAATGTTGTCCACATTATTTATACAAAAGATGTGGACAATATATTATTGTAATGCTGCAACGTTGTAGAGCAGATGGAACAAAATTGGAAACCAAAATAATTTTTTTTGTGGCAGGTCAAGTTTCAATTCTGGAAAAACTTTTAAAACAGTGGCTATTGTTTTCCACGTTGGAACTACTTTAACATCTGGACACTATACTGTATATTTAAAATACAATAAAGGATGGACACAATATAATGATGCACATTTAGAGTATACATTTAGGTTGCCTAATGAATTACAAAAATTCATATTTAATATTTTTTATGCCAAAATTCTGAGAAGATATCAACATGTATCACTGAGTGTATTTTGGATATTTCCACTGCAAATGATTTTAGATAAATCATTCACCCTATTTGAAGCATGTGAATATGATTTTAGACGTCTATCCTGGACATCCTCATTGCAAATGTTTCTAAAAAATATCAATCGGCCTATTGGGAAGGAGAGTATAAGAATTTGAAAGTTTATTTTCAATATACTTAATGGATATATTTTCAGAAACATCATTCAGCCAGTTGGGAAGATGTTGCTATTTACGGATTCAATTATTGATACCATTTTTTTATATTGCGTTCGGAAAATTGTGTTCGAAAGAAGGTGGTCATATATTTGATCCTTATATTATATACTATGTTACTAAGAATGTTCATTTGTGAAAATGTAAATACCAAGCTGTGTTTGTTGTAGATGTTTTGAAGAGAAATATGTTTTTTTAACATTCTTACTGATTGTATTTTTTTGCCCGCTGTCATCTGATGATTAACATTGAAATCACTGTGTATGGTGAAATTCAATACAATCTTAAGACAGCAAAAAAAGACAATTTGAATATGTGATGTAAACCTATACTTTAAAAAAAATGTATTTATACTTTTTCACAGGAAAAGCAATGATTACATTAAGCAAGAGAATCACAAGTATCTAATACAATTAACCAAAAATAAATATAATACAATACACACCATAAATTCTATAATTCCATGAGCGGTTTCCAAACTTCAGCACCCCTTTCCTTCGCTCTTCGGCCTTTGCATTTATATCGACTCATCTCAAAATTAAATACATGAACAAGTCTCGCATAACAAGACTGGTATGTCGGGGTAATCATGTCCTTCCATTTTGAT
This sequence comes from Lissotriton helveticus, assembly GCF_964261635.1. Taxonomy (NCBI): domain Eukaryota; kingdom Metazoa; phylum Chordata; class Amphibia; order Caudata; family Salamandridae; genus Lissotriton; species Lissotriton helveticus. Next base: position 533,971,989 of record NC_136065.1, read on the forward strand.
GCGATCAAAATACGCACTATTGAAGTTACCATAAAACAAAAGACACTTTGCTTTGAGTCCAATTGTAGAGACTCGTCACACCCTAATAATATCAAGGTTGAAGAAAGAGGCACCACCCGAGATAAAGTTTTGAACAGAAAAGTTTCGATCCCCTGTTTTAGTTCATTCAGTTTAACACATTCAGAAAACACGTGAATCATGTCTGCAGGCCCCTGTGCACACCTTGGACAGTAGTTGTTTTCCCTTTTCCCCCAAGCAAATACCTTTGCCGGTGTAAAATATAAACTGAAAGCTGTTTTGAAATGTTGGGCTTTAAGATTGGCAGATAAAAAAACGTTCTTAGACAATTTCTATTGATCTGCCTAAATCTACATCTGGATTCCCTAATTCACCTGCCAAAACAGTTTAAATTCTGGGAATATCATCCACGCTAGTTCCCATCAAGATGTAATATAATTCTTTGATACTCGGTTGTTTATATCTCATACACTCTAACAGCTGTATTATTCTCTGGTTCATAATCTGCGGGATACTAAATCTAATTGTCTCCGTGATTTGGGCATACTTAAAGAACGTGTTGGAGTCCAGACCATATCTCGCCTGTAATTACTTAAAAGATATAACTCCATTTAAATCAAGTATATCACCACTACTATATATTCCAGCTTGCTCCCATTTTTTACTCAATGAGTCACATAATGGGGCAGGATAGACTGGGGAGCTCCACAGTGCTAGATATTTCTGAAGTATAGGGATTTCTAAGTGTTTACACACTTTGTGTCAAACATTCCAGGCCACTCTCAGAGGCTTAAAGTGTGGTTTTTTTATAATAGCTCCCCTCCAACTGCCTCATTAATATCCCAGGTGCTGCACCACCAATAGCCAACTCGAATATGGTAGGAGGGATTATATCCTGTCCACCCAGGGTTATTTCTGCCTTAAGTTTGAACAATATCCCCATTTGTTGCAATGTTATGGCCCAATAATAATATAGAAGGTTAGGGACTGTCAGCCCCCCCTTCTTGTGGTAATGTCAAGAAGGTCATCGATCTCCTAATCTTCCCATAATTCCAAATAAAATTGAGAGAACATCCTATTTAAACTCTGAAAAATAGCTTTTGTTGGTTCCAACGGAATACAACGAAATAGGTATAACATTTTAGGAAACATTGTCATTTTGATCACATTACTTCTTCCGATAATAAAGAGATGCAATGTATCTATTCTTCTCAAATCTATACCTATCTTCTCTATAATAGGAGCAGCATCGTAATTCTATACTTATGTTGTGTTGCAAAAACTATAAAATTATATTTAAGTACAGAGTTTTTTCTTCTCCCTTACAGACCTTACTACTAAAATGTAAAATATTTAAAATTTGCATTAAAAATAGAAGTGAATATATATCACTATTCATTTGATATCTACATGAAAAGAGGTAAGATTAATTCACTCAGCTACTACCCTTGCAGTCTATCAAAGACACTGTCACTCCCATGCCCATCTCCAGTCATCCAGTCAGTACTATATACTAATGCAATCTGTCCACTAATACCCAAACACTTATGAATACACTATGCACTCTCTTTACAACGCTATAATCATCCAGTGACTAGTCACGTACTTATAAAATGGCCTAACTGCTAATACAAGTACAGCTACAGTATTCTGTACACTATCCATGCAGACCTCTAACCACCTATATACTATTTATACACTCCTCTAAATATGCAATTTATTACCCATGCAGTGTAGGAATACTCCTGTGAGTTCCATGCACTTCTCTAATCACCCATCCAGCCAATACATAAGCACTTATAAATTCACCATGCACTCTGTTTGCCGCACTGTAATTATTCCAGTTACTAGTTGTGTACTTATGGAATGGATTAGCTAATTACGCAAGTATCGCTATTATCATTAATTGTAGCATTCAGGGAGGATATAGTTATGAAGTAGCATTTAAAAACACTTTGAAATTCACTGAAAAAAACAGGTTTCAGGGACGTTATAGTTACAAATTAGCATTTAAAAAACCTTTGAAATTCACTGAAAACACCAGAGGTTTCAGGGAAGTTAGACTTAGTTGGACATTTCACTCATACAAAACCATAGAAGTTCCGCCGTTATAGTTAGGTGAGCTAACCATAACTCACGTCCTCGCAATGCACTGCTGATGACGTTACATATTACATCATTCATGACATGGTCAGTGAAATCTCTGATGACATCTCAAACGACATCACTGATGACATCAGCCACCTGAAACTCTGATGCGCCTCCTCACACCCTAATATAACCTTTGATACACCCACTGTAAAATACAGACTACCATTTTCAAAACCATCAACACTCTAATACCAGATACGACATATGCCTTCACTGATTTGTAGGTCTACACACATATACACTCATTCACCCATACAACCATTCATACATGTAGTCACTGATCAATACAACACTATCCTATGCACTCATACACCTATACAGACACTCACGCACCACCACTCATCCTAGTCAGTCATGCACTGATCCTAGTCAGTCTTGCAAAGAATCAATCACAGTTCCATTTACTCACCTACACAGTTATACACACAGCAGCTCATTTATTCATACACTTACTAATGCATACTTATTATCTTATATAATCACTAATACAAGTAAACACTCATCCACACAGCCACTCTCACAATCACTGATTTCACGTATAGTTATTTTTATACACATACACTGCCTTTTACTTCTGTACTTAGTTGTACATCTACCATTGAGACATCCATTCACTCACCAACACATCCATACACACACTCACTCACCCATACAACTGTTTTAACCCCCCAGTTCCAGCTCCTGCAGTGTCCCGGGATGGGGACCCCGGGGCAAAAAGAAGCCTCAGGAAGAGGGCCACGCAGCCCCCTCCTTTGTAAATATATTGAAAAAAATAAATAAAGTGGCCATGCCCCCGGGGATGGGGTCCCCGGGCCAAAAATGGCCTCGGGAGGGGACCCACGCGGCCCCCTTCCCAAAATAAAATAAAAAATAAACAAAATTAGCGGTCAGCCAAAAAACAGGAAAGGAAGGGGGGCCACACAGCCCTCTTCTATAAAATAAAAAAAAATTAAAAGCCAGCATCGCACCGGAGGCCCCGCCACCCTCCCATCAACACTAGGCAAACTTACCCTGTGGCATGTTTTAAGCTGAGGAAATATTTCCCCTACAATCCTGAGCGTCCCTTGGGGCTAACTAGCCCACCAGGTACCTACAGTAAGCACCACAGTGGTCTGAGGCCTCGCCTCTTTTTACACCTCTCTGCAACACAGCTCTGTGGCGCTTACTGGAGGTACCTGGTGGGCTAGTTGGACCCCAGGGACAATCAGGATTCAAGGGGACTTAATCCCCCAACTTAAAATGTGCCCCGGGGCGTGTTTGCACAGTGGTGAAGGGAGGGGGTGGGACCTGAGGTGATGTGTGCAAAGGGGCCCTGTGGTGAGTTTTAAGTTGGGGAAATAATTCTTCTTGAATCATGCGGATCCCTGGGGGCCAACTAGCCCACAAGGTACCTATACTAGGCACCGGTACCTATATTAGGCAGCATAGAGCTGCGTTGCAGAGAGGTGTAAAAAGGGGCGTGGCCTCTGAACACCTCTTTGCAACGCAGCTCCCTGGCACATAATGGAGGTACCTGGGGCGCTAGTTGGCCCTCGGTGACCCTCAGTATTCAAGGGGAATTAATACTCCAACTTGAAATGCGCCATGGGCAAATTTGCACAGTGGTGAAGGGAGGGGGCGGGAGCGGGGCCTGAGGTGACGTGTGTGCAAACACGCCCTGTGGTGTGTTTTAAGTTGGGAAATTAATTCCTCTTCAATCCTAAGGGTCCCTGGGGCCAACTAGCCCACCAGGTACCTCCAGTAAGCACAAACAGAGCTGAGTTGCAGAGAGGTGGCTCAGGCCATGCCCCTTTCTTCACCTCTCCGCAATGGAGCTCTGTGGTGCTTACTGGAGGTACCTGGTGGGCTAGTTGGACCCCAGGGACCCTGAAGATTGAAGAGTACTTAATCTCCCAACGTAAAACTCGCCATGGGTGCGTTTGCACAGAGGTGAAGGAAGGGGGCGATGCCTGAAGTGACATGTGTGCAAACACGCCCTGAGGCACATTTTAAGTTGGGGAATTAATTCCCCTTCAATCCTGAGGACCCATGGGGTCAAGTAGTCCACCAGGTACCTCCAGTGAGCGCCAGGGGCCTGTATTGCAGAGAGGCGGTCCAGGCCATACCCCTTTTTACTCCTCTCTAATTACAAAATGGGGGTGGTGATGGACTTTTTACACCTCTCTGCAATGCAGCTCTGTGGCGCTTACTGGAGGTACCTGGTGGGCTAGCTGGACCCCAGAGACCCCTAGGATTCAAGGGGACCTAATCCCCCAACTTAAAACGTGCCATGGGGCGTGTTTCCACAGTGGTGAAGGGAGGGTGTGGGGCCTGAGGTGATGTGTGCAAGCACGCCTTTTGGGGCATTTTAAGTTGGGGAATTAATTCTCCTTCAATCCTGAGGGCCCCTGGGAGCCAACTAGCCTACCGGGTACCGCCAGTTTGTGCCAGAGGCCTGTGTTGGAGAGAGGTGGTCCAGACCACGCCCCTTTTTACACTTCTCTGCAATGCAGCTCTGTGGCGCTTACTGGAGCTACCTGGATGGCTAGTTGGACCCCAGCGACCGCCAGGATTCAAGGGAACTTAATCTCCCAACTGAAAACGGTCACAGGGCGTGTTTGCACATGTCACCTCAGGCCCCCCTTTCCCTTCACCACTGTGCAAATGCGCCTGTAGCGTGTTTTAAGAGGTACTTTTAATCCCTCTGCCCTATTATGTACTAGGGCCTTACAGAGGAGGTCATGCTAATCACAGGGGTACCCCAACGCATAGTGTTCCCTAGTGTATTTAGGTGTTTTCACTGTATTCTAAGTGTCTTTTAGCATACCACTGGCTCTATGCCTGGTTAGTCAGGGTCAGTTACCACCAGTACCCGGCTGAAAAATTTGTGGGCACAGGATGATTTTGTAACAAGGCCTCTTTCTGCTCCTTTGTTGGTTCTTTCTGCACATGTCTTGCTTCTTACTGCACTTTTCTTCGTCTTTGTGGACTTCTGTTGCTTCTTTCTGCATTTCTTTTGCTTCTTTCTGGGCATTTTTTCTTCTTTATTCACATGTCCTACCTCTGTAGGCATAGTTAGAAACTAGCATTTGAAAAACATTAGAAATTCACTGAAAAAACCATAGGTATCACCCACGTTATAGTTAAAAATTAGCATTTAAAAAACCTTAGAAATTCACAGAAAAAAACATAGGTTTCACACATGTTATAGTTAAAAATTAGCATTTAAAAAACCTAACAAATTCACTGAAAAACTATAGGTTTTACACATGTTATAGTTAGCAGGACATTTCACTCATACAAAACCATTGGAATTCCCCCGTTATAGTTAACTATAACTCACGCGCCCGCAATGCACTGCTGATGACGTCACATATTACATCACTCATGACATGGTCAGTGATATGACTCATGACATCACTGATGACATCTCAAATGACATCACTGATGACATCACTGATGACATCATCCAGTGAATGTGTGTCTTTCTGAAAAATAAATATTTTTATATATGTATATCTAAAGGTCGATGGAAGAATAAATGGGTATATAAGTGTCTAAATGGATGATTCTGTTTGTGTAAAATTGATTGGATAACTGATTGATGAAGTGTATCTTAGCGAATACATGTATTAGCGAGTAATGTTTAAATATGTAAATATCTGTATCAGTGTCTCACTTTGTGTATAAGTGGCTGCATGGGTTGGTGACTAGCTACATGAGTGTCGATATGGGTTATTAGTTGGTTTTTAGAGTATCAGTATGAGTGTCTGTATGGTTTGGTGGGGGGTATTACTTACCGCATAGATGCATGAATGGGTGACTCACTGTTTGTATGTGTTTTGAAAACAGCATGTGTGCAGGACTATATGGGTGGATGAGTGTGTGTATGAGTGTGTGTTAGTGAGTGAATCACTGTCTCAGTAGTATCTTTATGAGTAACTACATATGTTTTAAACTAGTATATGTGAGTATTGATGTATAAAAGTGATGTATATAAGTAAGTATATGTGAGAGAAAGAGATTGTAAGAGTTCCTGTATAAATAAGTATGTGTTTCTATAAGTGATTGTTTATGAGAGTAAGTATGTGTACGATTCTGTAGAAGTAAGTGTAGTGGTGGGTGTATAGCTGTATATGCAAGTAAATGGATGTTTGATAGTTTATTTGCTTGTGTCAGTTTGTGTGTGAGTAACTCTATAGATGAGTGTCGGTGTGTAATAAGATGTATAGGTGTATGAGTACATATGATGAGTGAGTACATGTATGAGTGCCTATATAGAACTGTTAGTGAATGACTGGATGTGTATGTAGATTTTAGAATTACTGAATAGGTTGTTCTAACTGGAATTGGTATTTCCATTTTTTTGAAAATGTTAGTTTCTATTTTTGAATGTGTGTATCAAGGGTTATGTTACGCTATTACGCTGAGAGGAGGTCTGTCACTCTTTCACAAGGATGATGTCATCAGTGATGTCATTTGAGATGTCATCAGCGATGTCATGAGTGATGTCACTGACCATGTCATGAGTGATGTAATATGTGACGTCATCAGCAGTGCATTGCGGGCGCGCAAATTATCGTTAACTATAACGGGGGAATTTCAATGGTTTTGTATGAGTGAAATGTCCAGCTAACTAAACATGTGTAAAATCTATGGTTTTTCAGGTAATTTCTAAGGTTTTTTTAAATGCTAATTTTTAACTATAACGTGTGTGAAATCTGTGATTTTTTCAGTGAATTTCTAAGGTTTTTTAAATGTTAATTTTTAACTATAACGCGGGTGAAACCTATGATTTTTTCAGTGAATTTCTAAGGTTTTGTAAATGATAATTTTTAAATGTATTAATTGTTATATTTTTTTATACTCATTTACTACATTATTTTAAATTATTTATTTTTAGATATTTTATTTTTTAAATTACATTACATATTTTTTATATAAATTGAAAAATAAATGTTTTTAAAAATATTGAAAGTGTAATATATATTTTTATACATTTTTTAAATTTATATATATTTTATATAGCAGGGAAATGATATCCTATGGAAGGAAATTCAAGTTACTGTAACTGCGATTAGAATTACTTTTCAGGATCAGTAGTGGTCTAAAAGATGCAGCAATGAGGTCTCTCCTCAAAACAGATCAGTAAATCGGAATTCATAGTTCGGCTGATTTTTGAGTAATTTTTTAAAGTTCCAAAACTCCACACTTAGAAGAATTTCCAAGTAAAACATGTCAATGTTTGCCTATGGAACGAAATTCAAGTTACTGTAACTACAATTAGAATTACTTTTCAGGATCAGTAGTGGGCTAAAAGATGCAGCACTGGGGTCTCTCTTGATAACAGGCGAGTAAATCGGAATTCGTAGTTCGGCTGATTTTAGAGGGATTTTTTAAAGTTCCAAAACTCCACACTGAAGAATTTACAAGTAAAACATGTCAATGTTAGCCTATGGAAGGGTCCGTCCTGGGCTCAAAGATGCAGCACTGACGTCTCTCGTGATAACAGGTGAGTAAATCTGAATTTGTACTTCGGCTGATTTTAGAGGAATATTTTGCTCAATAGTGAACAAAGGGGGCGGGGCCTGAGGACACATATGTACAAACACGCCCTGTGGCACGTTTTAGATTGGGGAATATATTCCTCTTCAATGCTGAGGTCACCTGTGAGCCAACTAGCCCATTAGGTACCTCCAGTATGCGCCAGAGAGCTGCATTGTAGAGAGGTGTTCAGAGGGCATGCCCCCTTTTTACAACACTCTGCAACGCAGCTCTGTGGCACTTACTAGAGGTACACGTTGGACTAGTTGGCCCCTAGCGGACCTCTGGATTGAAGAGGAATATATTCCCCAATCTAAAACGCTCCACAGGGCGTGTTTGCACACATGTCACCTCAAACCTCACCCCCTACCTTCACCACTGTGCAAACATGCCCCGTAACGCGTTCTAAGTTGGGGGATTAAGTCCCCTTGCATACTGGGGGTCCCTGGGGGCCAACTAGCACACCACCAGGAACCTCCAGTATGCGCCAGGGGGCTGTGTTGCAGAGAGGTGTAAAAAGGGACATGGCCTCATTACACCTCTCTGCAACGCAGCACCCTGGTGCGTTTGCAGAGGGAGAACTAATTCCCCTTGCATACTTGAGGTCCCTGGGGGCCAACTAGCCCACCAGGAACCTTCAGTATGCGGCAGGGGGCTGCATTGCAGAGAGGTGTAATGAGGCCATGCCCCTTTTTGCACCTCTCTGCAACGCAGCCCACTGGCGCGTTTGCAGAGGGGGAAGTAATTCCCTTCACATACTGGGGGTCCCTGGGGGCCAACTAGCCCACCAGGAACCTTCAGTGTGCGCCAGGGGCCTGCGTTGCATAGAGGTGTAAGAGGCCACGCCCATTTTTACAACTCTCTGCATCGCAGCCCCTTGGCGCTTTTTCAGAGGGGGAACTAATTCCCCTTGCATACTGGGGGTCCCTGGGGGCCAACTAGCCCACCAGGAACCTCCAGTGTGCGCCAGGGGGCTGCGTTGCAGAGAGGTGTGAAGAGGCCACGCCCCCTTTTTACACCTGTCTTCAAGGCAGCCCCCTGGCGCATACTGAAGGTTCCTGACCCCCTAGGCCTGCTCAGGGGGTCCCACAAGGACCCCAAGGTCCCCCCAATGTATTTTTTTTTTAAATCCCAGGATACGCGTGGGGTACGCTTACCCTGCTGATCCCAAAAAAACCATAAGGCACCACTGTGCAAACGCACCCCCTGGCGCATTTGCAGAGGGGGAAATAATTCCCCTTGAATACTGGGGGTCCCTGGGGGCCAAGTAGCCCACCAGGAACCTCCAGTATGCACTAGGGGACTGCCTTGCAGAGACGTGTAAAGAGGCCACGCCCCTTTTAATTTCATAAAAGCACTGCCGGTAATACGACTCTACATGCTGGCAGCACTCACCCTACTCACTTGATAATCAGCATCCTGTTCGGAGAAATGTTACGCCTTAGAAGACTTTGTAGCAACGAATGGGAGTTGCGTGAGGCACCAGCAGTCAGCTCTGAAAGGTTCCTTGAAAGAGGGTATACACGAAAGACCATAGAAAAGGCCATACACAAATCCTTAGGTTTCAGTCGCCAATCTCTATTGCCCAAATATGACATCTCAATGGAAGCAACGAAGGACATTGAGACATTGGAATCTGGTACCTCAGAGACAACTGACACCTTCAGGTTCATCACGGGGTATTGTTCTCAACATAAAGATATTCACAAAATGGTGAATAAAAATTGACCTATTCTACTAAAAGACCCGGTAATTGGGCACCTGCTACCAGGAAAGCATCTATAACCTATAGTAAAGCCCCTAACATGAGGGATAGGTTGGTCGACACTGGCACTGAGGTGCTTGCTAAAACATCATGGTTGCACAGAAAGGGTGGCTTTTTCAAGTGCAAATCTTGTAACGCCTGTACACATGGTATTACCAAGAGGAGTTACAAAGATGGTTTCAGTGAACAGGAACATCTGATTAGTAAGACTCTCACGTGCAAAACTGATTTTGCAATTTACATCCTGGAATGCCCCTGTGCACTACAGTATGTGGGTAGCACTAAGCTCCCCGTCCATAAACGCATATTGCAGCACCTCAGAGCAATCACCTCACAAGATAACACCTACCCTGTTGCACGTCACTTTAAGCAACATGATCAGAGTAGCAACAGGGAACCTAGTTTCTATGTTGTTGATGCAGTCCTGGCTAGCAGATGAGGAGGTAACAGAGAGGCAAAATTGCGCAAACTGGAAACTAGGTACGTTCTATAGCTAAACACTAAGCAGCCTGGGGGACTTAACGTTACGGAAGATCTTTACACCTGTTTACACTAGGTTACTCAAGATAGCAAGTTTCTTTCCCCTTTAGCATTGTTGTTGAGCCTGAGCACACAAAATACAATTAGATAGTGGTTTTTATGAGAATATTAGCTAACTATTTATTTATTTATTATTTTAATCTGATGCTGGCTCGCACTTAACATTACATTCAAGTGCTTTGACTGTATATTTTTAATCTGATTGTTTACATTGCTCATATTTTGTATCATAGGACGAGTGTGTGTATATATATACATATATATATTTATTTGTATCTATTTATGGCACAGTTTGCACATTGCGCTCCTCTCAAATTACAACCCTCAATCCAGGGATATGCAAGGGATCTTGCTTTCCCAGTAATCATATTGTTTTCCTTTGTTATGTCATTGTATACATGTACGAGTGGTATCTACCTCCTGATCATGCAGAGATTCCCTGACTGTAAATATGTCCCCTGATTTTATAATCAAGTATATTTTTTTATCTTGATTAAAAGGACGCCCCGCCAGCAACCATATTCTATTATAAAAACAGATAGCCTGGGCTCAGTCTTCAGGGAGAATGGCTGTTGGTTATACAAGTGTGGTTCTTATTTATACTTTTGTCACTTTCACTCTCTGCACTTATGCACTATTATTTTCAAGCACTTTATGAATGGGTCATGACTTGAACTGTGTATACACCGCAGGGATTTATCCCATTATTTTCTTAGTGCCTGGTGACGTTTGCATATTGAAAAGTTTTATGTGATCCTGTCCCTGACAAAGTTTAATATATTGTTTCGGTGTATTTCCTTCATTGGAACCTTGGTATTTTACCTGTATTTTCCAAAGACCTGACTGTTTCAAATTTGTATATATCGTGTATTTCACATTGATTTTACATTTGGTCTGTTTACTATATTCATGCCTCTATGACCCAATCCGATTGCAGCACTAGCACTTTAAATATTCACCCTTCACAACGACTCGCTGTCATGTGATCAAGGCTCTGGTGAGCCAAAACGTTATGATGGTGACAGCAATAAAAGAAGTTGAATTACCGAATTTGTGGTCCGTGCTTGGTTCCTGGTCGTCACTGGCAGTGGATTTGCAGCGCGAAGGAAACAAAGGTTTTTGTGCATATATACATATATATATTACCTACTGGCGGTCGCCAGTAGGTATATATAGTTAGGATTTTTTCCCTATGGGATTTTTGAAAATTCTATGTCTAATAACTTTGGTGTTTGTGGACGGAATTGGCTGAAATTTTCTGGAAAATGGAACATTTTGTTTCTGAGCAGCCCTTGAAAATTTGGGGGGGGGTTCGTCAAGGGGGGGCCGAGAAAAAAGGGGGGTCCCAAAACGTGTTTTTAACATTGAGTTTTCCATAGGGCGGTTGGCCTCACTTTTAGCCCGAACGGCTGAATGGATTTGCACGAAACTTGGCAAAATTGTAGGGACTGGTAGCCCGATGTGCCTTTTGTAGGTCTCAATATATGTGCTCCAGTGGATTTTGAGAAATTAACGTTTAAAAAAAGATATATATCTGTAAGCGCGCTCCGGTCCGCGCCCCGGTTCGCGGACCGGGGCGCGTACCGGAACTTCGCGTAGCGAAGCTGATTGGCTCTCCGGTGTCTGTCAACATTCTAAACAGTCCGTAGCGGCCGCCATCTTGTCTCTCGGTAGGATTGAGAGACAAGAGGAGGCCAAAACAAAGGGGGAAATGACCATAAGGGGGCATAGTAGATCCTCCCTGACCCACTAGGTTTAATTTGGAGGCTTTAAAAGGGCCCCGCGGGGCAAAAAAAATAAAAAAATAAATTGTTTTTTTTGCCTGGGTAGCGCCCGGTACGCGAACCGGGAAGCATTCTGGGCAGCGTACCACAATGAAAAAAGAATGAGAGACTTTTCAAATGCAGTATGTTAATTGATTGTTGGTTTTGTTGATTATTTTTTATTTTCTTTATTTTTTAAGCATTTTTTTTTATTGTGATTGTGTTTCATAATTTATTAAACTTTCTAACATTTCATTGTCAGAAATTTCATAATTATCATGGAATATACATTGTAGTCTCTGAGGGTGTAAAATGTCCTCATTTGCAAGGAGGTTATCTACTGCTTGTACACATTGCAGTAGTTCTTTGTCTAAAGTTTCATCGAAAAATTCAATATCATTTTCATCAATGATTTCTTGGCTGCTCTCTTGCAGGACAATTTGAAATTCAACTTTCTGTTCGCCTTCCATTTTGCCTGAAATTTAGATTAAAAAAATATATATTAGTAGAGATAGGGCACTGTTGGGATTAATTTTAGATAGGCAGTTTTTATCAGTGAATTTATCTTTGGGCAGTGTATAGTATCAGAGTGAAAGTAGGAATATAAAAAAGTGTATGTGATTTAACGTAAGTAAATTCATAATTATACAAGAGAAGCCTAACTCCATCCATAACTATAACAGAGAAGTCTATCTAAATCTATAACTACTACAGAGGGATAGTATATAACTATCAGAAAAAGTTTACCATATTAACTTATAGTGCACAATATACTTCAGTTTTAAAAATAAAAACTTACCTTTAGAAAGAAGTTGAAGGAATTAGTGAAAATACTATTGAAATGTACACCAAGAAGTAGTAGTCAAAATGGCTGTGTTTTCTTCTCTTCCTTTATATATATTCAGGTATATAACCAATGAAATGTCAGGTAAAAAAAGTAGAAAATGAAAGTAACATATTAATTGGTTGTCAATTCCAACACTTCAGATGTGTTTTGTGAAGTAATTTACCTCAGGGTATTTAGAGAGGTCTACAGGCTAAATGACTAAATGGAATTCCAATCAAATTTGTGAAAATGGTAGGGATTGGTATGTAGTATGAGCTAATCTATATTTGGTGAAATTGTCTCCAGTGGCTTTTCTGTGAACTACTTTCCCACCTTTTTTGATGGTGCGCTTCCCAGGGAGCGACCCGGTACGCGAACCGGTGAGCGCCCCGGTACGCGAACCTTAAGCGTTACGGGAGTCCACCATTTTGTGTTTCGGTCGAATTAAGATACAAAATGGAGGGCAAATAATGTTCAGAATGGGTAGAAGGGGGCACGGTAGACTTATCTTGACACCCTAGGTTTTGTGAGGGTGGCTGAGGAGGCTTATATGTGCGGAAAAAAACCATTTTTTAAAAAAATTTCGCGAGGTTAGCTCCCGGTTCGCGTCCCGGGTAGCGCCCCGGGGAGCGTACTTTGTTGAAAATTTGTGAAAAATGTTAGAGTAAAATAATAATTGTGAGTGATTAGATGTAGGGTAGCTCTGAGAAGAGCTTTTGGGTTTATGGTACATTTAGGTACTTATAAGTAGGTACCAATGCACATTCTTAAATTCAGAGTGAAAACTCTGTTGCCCTCATCTGAGAAGTGAACTCCATCTCCTCTGTAGATATCTTGCATGTAGTAACGCAAGTTATTGTTGTACAGGGAGCCCATTCCATGGTCTCTCATGTAAGCTGAAACAGATTTGTTTACATGCTTCCTCGACTTCTCAATTTGTGGACAAAATTGGTTTGACCACCTCCATTTCTGTCTTTGGCATATATTTGAATATACCAAGGCAGTCTGAGGAAAAAGTGCCATCAATTGCTCAAAGGTGTCCTTTAAAAGCATTTCCAGACCTACCCCAGTCAAAGTGCCCAAGTCATTACCTCCACAGTGCACAATTAACAGGTCAGGTTTGGGCAAATGCATAAAGGTTTTCACCAATGGTATCAATTGGTGACATTTTAATCCTCTGTGTCCAAACCACTTAATTTCCACATCTTGTAAATTGAGGTTAGGTAAATTCCTGTTTTCAACGTACCTTTGAGCCCAGTGAATATAACTATGTCCAACAATCCAGACAGAAAACATGGTGAGAGAAGGTTCTCCTGCAGTCAGATGAAGTGTGGCAATGAAATGGCAGTTGAAAAAATGAGAGTTTAAAATGAAAAAAACTGTGGAGTTTCTGTGTTCATGAAGCAGTAACAGTGATTGGTGGATTTTGATTGCTGAAAACAGAAAGTTAGGGTGCACGGATGTGTTCTTTGAAAGATGTATTTTGAATGGTCAATAAAAAATCATTAAATGAAAGAATGCACTGGATATGCAGGTGCACTGAGAGTTCAGAGTTCAATTGCAACAAAGTTGTGTGAACTTGCAAACACCAGAAGTCTTCCAATGAGGTGGTTGCCATGCAGAAAAGGCATGAAATGGCAGAGGGGGGAAGGGTTTTCATTTGAAAAAAAGTGAGGGAAGAGATTTGATTGGGTGACATGAGAGATATGTGTGAAGATTTACAGCATTTCTGTGCTTTTGATAGCTGCAGACTCTGGAGTGCATACCTTTTGCTCTGCTGAAGACAAATTGGTGTGTTTCTGAGACTGTTTTCAAACTCAAAGTATTTGCTAAGGTGAGAAAATATTTCTTTAATTTAGATAGAGAATAGTGTGCTTTAAGGAGAAAATTATGAATTATGTGGCGCAAATTGCTTGTAAATATGATCCCACATGTGCATGGAAAATTTAGATTTTGAATGTTTGTGTTACATAGCCATGTTAAAAGTGATACAAACATGCTGCAAAGGCAATCAAAAAACGCTTTTATGTGTCTTAAGGACATTTTAAGTAATTTTCCCATGTGCAGTGTTTTGAAATTATGATTTGAAAATCGTTTTTGGGGAAAAGGAATTGTTTTTAAATTTATGACAAGGACATAATGGTGTATGCTTCTTTATACGGCAATTGACTGTCCCTGATGTTATTTTTCCCATTTTAATGTAAGACCTTTCTCTGTGGCGCAAGTTGCTTGTAAATATGCTCCGACCTGTGCATGGGAAATTTAGATTTTAAATGTTTGTGTTACATAGCCATGTTAAAAGTGACCCAACCATGCTGGAAAGGCAATAAAAAAACACTTTCATGTGTCTTAAGGACATTTTAAGTAATTTCCCTGTGGGCAGTGTTTTCAAATTATGAATTGAAAATCGTTTTTGAGGTAAAGGAATGTTGTTAAAATTTATGTGCGCCATATGCCCACAAATTTTGTTTTCAGGGGTGCAGCAGGGTGTTCTTGAGACACCCCTGCACCTTTGGAAAAATTCCTAATTTGCTATGAGCTAATTGCTAATCGCAAATTGCACCTTCATTCCTATGGGCCTCCTGCTCCATGGAAATGAATGGGTAATTTGCAATTAGCAATTTGCTCATCGCAAATTAGGAATGGTAAAGAATCGCTATTTATTCCTTAAAATTCGCTATTTTGGAAATGCAAAATAGTTATATGATACATATGGCGGTTAATGTCTAACAAGATAAGAAGCTTAGGGATACATTTATGATGACTGGCGCAATGAAGTGGACATCACTTACTTCATTGGTAGAGCTTTACATGTATTATGTCCTCTGTATTCTTCATCAAGCGTAACTTTAATCTGCAATCCTGAGTAGGCCTCACCTTAAACAAACCTCTGGATAGGCCACACCTTATCGTCATCCTGAATTAATCATTTAAAATGCTAGGGACAGATTTATGATAGGTGTATGCCTCTTTTGTGCCACTTACAAAACACTGTCCACGGGGAAATGACTTAAAATGTCCTTAAGACACATGAATGTGTTTTTTTAAAGCGTTTGCAATTTTTTGGGGTGACTTTTAACATGGCTATGTGACTCAAACAGTCAAAATCTAAATTCACCATGCACAGGTGGGAGCATATTTACAAGGAATGTGCTCTATGGGGAAAGGTCTTATAATGTAATATGGGAAAAATGACATCAGAGACACTGAAATGCCTTATAGAGAAGCATGCACCATTATGTCCTTGTCATAAATTTTTAACCATTACTTTTCCCCAAAAACGATTTTCAAATCATAATTTGAAAACACTGCACATGTGGAAATTACTTAAAATGTCCTTAATTCAAAATTTGCTATTCCTTATTTTGCGATTGCACTGAAGGATTTGCAAATTTTGCGATTCCTTAAATGCAATGTATCAAACAAAAAATATGTAAAAAATGATATTAAGGATTTGGAAACTACCACCAACTTCTAGTTTGTGGTAATTTGCGAATTCTTTTCAAAAAGCATTTTTTTCTAAAAAACAAAAGGTCCCATATGACGCCCATACATGCCCTTAGGGCATGTATGTGTGCCATATGCCCCCAAATTTCTTTTTCAGGGGTGCAGCAGGGTGTTCTTGAGATACCCCTGCACGCTTGAAAAAATTCCTATTTTGTGATGAGCTAATTGCTAATCGCAAATTGCACCTTCATTCCTATGAGCCTCCTAGCCCATGGAAATGAATGGGTAATTTGCAATTAGCAAATTGCTCATTGCAAATTAGGAATGGTAAAGAATTGCTATTTATTCCTTAAAATTCGCTATTTAGGAAATGCAAAATAGTTTGATGGTACATATGGTGGTTCATCTGTAACAAGATAAGAAGCTTAGGGATACATTTATGATGACTGGCGAAATAAAGTGCAAATCACTTACTTCATTGGTAGGCCTTTACATGTATTATCTCTTCTGTATTCTTCATCAAGCGTAACTTTAATCTGCAATCCTGAGTAGGGCTCACCTTAAACAAACCTTTGGATAGGCCACACCTTATCGTCATCCTGGATTAATCATTTAAAATGCTAGGGACAGATTTATGATAGGTGTATGCCTCTTTTGCGCCACTGTGCGTCACTTTTATGATGCAGCGGCGGTGCAAAAGATTTGCTATGAGGCGACAAAATTACAAATTGATGCATTTAGGCAGATATGTCATGGTGTAAAAAAAACGTACCACATGAAACCGATGCAGCAGTGATGCAAAAGATGCACCATGTCGCAAGACAGGCCTCACTTGGGGCCATATGTATCAAGCTAATTAGCATTTGCAAAGATCAAAATTCTACGAATTTCGGCCTTTGCAAATGTAAATTAGACAAATGGTATGTATCAAACAAGTTTGATGCAAAATAAGGAGTAGCAAAATTTGCTATTCCTTATTTTGCAATTGCACTGAAGGATTTGCAAATTTTGTGACTACTTAAATGCAATGTATCAAACAAAAAATATGTAAAAATGACATTAAGGATTTGGAAACTATTGTGGTAAATTGGTGGTAATTTGTGAATTCTTTTCAAAAAGCTTTTTTTTAAAAAAACAAAAGGTCCCATATGACGCCAACACATGCCCTTAGGGCATGTATGTGTGCCATATGCCCCCAAATATATTTTTCAGGGGTGCAGCAGGGTGTTCTTGAGACACCCCTGCACCCTTGGAAAAATTCCTAATTTGTGATGAGCAAATTGCTAATCGCAAATTAAACCTTCATTCCTATGAGCCTCCTAGCCCATGGAAATGAATGGGTAACTTGCAATTAGCAATTTGCTCATCGCAAATTAGGAATGGTAAAGAATCGCTATTTATTCCTTAAAATTCGCTATTTAGGAAATGCAAAATATTTTGATGATACATATGGCAGTTCATCTCTAACAAGATAAGAAGCTTAGGGATAGATTTATGATGACTGGCGCATCACTAGGGATGTGCCAGTCATCCTGCGCCGCTGTTCCGCCACCCATGGTGTGCTGCATTTACAATGCGGCGCAGCATGGGGCAAAAATAGCACAGATACGTGACGCATCTGTGCCGTTAAGGTGGCGCATTGCTGGAGCTGTATCGCAAGTGCGATGCAGCTCCAGCAACGCTCAGGGGTGCACCATCTCCACAATGTTGCGTCAAGACCTATGCCTGCTTCAAGCAGGCGCAGGGTTTTGACGCAGGTTTCTCCTATCTGATTGTAAATGCGGCACACCATGGGTGGCAGAGCAGTGGTGCACGTTAACTGGTGCATGCCTGGGGATGTGCCATTTAACATAAATCTGCCCCTTTACATTTAAGTATGTGCAGGGGACACAGAGTCGGTGAGGCTTATCCAAGGTTAAGAAGAGATGAGTCCTGTTCAGTGAAAAATTAGACATAGGCTTCACCTGTTCAGCATCGCAGGATATGGCTAAATAATAGCTGCAAAATGTTACTCTTGTTAAACAATTTTACTGTTATAATCTCTGAGATTTGTCTCTTACTCTGCAACATCTCATTGTTGTTATCTTTCTTTAAAGATAAAGACAACCTCAACATGAGCGACAATCTGCAATCAGTTGATTTTGACCTCATCATTGAACTTGTAATTGAAACATCAGTGGATGTTGATCCCTTGGATGATTTAAATCCTGAGGATGAAGAAGAGCGTGATGAGGATGCAGATTTGTCCGAATTATATGACATAGGATGGGAAGCTGACCTGCTTGAGCCTATGGAAATATAAACATTTATTTTTAAAATTTATAATTAATAAAAAGTAAAAAGGTAAACCGTTTAATTTAAAAATAAAGACACCTTCAAAAGCAGGTTATGTGTAGTGTCTTCAATAAAATATTAAAATATGCTCATAAAATTAGATCAGATTCACATATAAAATAGCATAGGTAACATAAATATAAATGTCATTTCTTTTCTGGTATTTCTGTATTGTAAATTTGCAAGGACTAAAAAATCTTCTATTTAAAATGTCAAGTATTGTGTTAAGTTTTTGATCACTGTTATTGTTTTACTGTTTGGTAATACTGGTTAATAACATTTTTTATTATATTTTACCACAGATTCAACTGCAGATCATTTCAAGATTTCACCATGCCTACAATAGAAAGACAGAGAAAGGCTGCAAAACGTCAAAGACAGCAGGTGAAAAAAAATGAGCAGCAGTCCTCTAACAAAAAGATTTGTCAAGTCACGAAGAAAGCACCGGGTAAGACCACAAAATATTTCATAAGAAATATGTGTAGTAAAAAAAATATTACTACAGAAAATGTTTCAGTCCATAAAACGAGAAGGAATTCAAATGGAAAGGAAAGGCCAATGAAAAATGTTACTGCTAGAGCAAGAGATAACTCTGTGCATGATAGTAGAAGGAAACAACAGTTTAGGGAGATTCGTAAACGAATGTTCCGCAACAGGATAATTGGCAATTTGTTAAAAAATATTAAGAAAGGTCAACAGAAACTGGTTTTTTATAAGAGAAAAAAAAAATTGAGAAAGTTATTGATCAGGCATTTGAAATTAAACGTAAGTTATTTATTTTGATAATCAATAGAATTAGGAAGCTAAACAAGGCAATTTATGATTTCAAAAGAAATAGTAGATGGAAGAGAATAGTTAATCGTAGTAATTTTTTTGAAGTTTTTTCTGGAGAATGGATGCATAGTTCAAGCTGTGAGGCATTTTTTAATGAGGAGAGTTATTTCCAGGATAATGATTTGGTGCATGCAGTTGACACCAGTGGTCGTGCTTATGAAGTGAAAGATGGTTGTCCAGTTGAAAAAGAAAAACTTGTGACAACAGAGGCAGAAGAGGTGTTAGGTAATGAGGTTTTAAGAAGACATAATAAGGGTCCTGTGTACACCTGGAAGTGTAGTAGTATTTGCAGTGTGTGACAGGATTCCATCAATTTGCTTTGTGATTTTGTACGGTCATTTAATAAGAAAAGTTTGAAGCAGAAAATAAGGTTGTTGCAAGAATTAGATCCTTGCAGAGTAAGAGAAGTGACAGGTTTGCATGGTCATTCACTGGCTTGTCTTTCCAGGAGAGTATGCCAGAGTGTTTTTCATCATTTCAGGATGCTAGCAGTGCATCATAATAAAGTGAGGAAATTAGTTAGAATGTTGTATTATGCTAAGAGTCCAGCAATTATGCTTAAACAATTATGCACTGCTCTTTTGCATGGTTCTGAAATAGATGTGAAGAATATATGTGAAGAAATTGAGTTTTGTTACTTTGGAAGTAAAGAGGAGAATGTTGAAATTGAGCAAGAAGAAGAGGGTCATGTGGAAGATAGTGTACAGGTTTCCAGTACAGATAATTTCCAGAGGGAAATTGCGACGTTTGAGGTGAAATCAAGTGAGAGGCCTAATTTCACTTGTGTGTGTTGTCGACGCACTTATTATAAGAATCAGACTAAGTTAGTGGATTTATATGCAAAAAGTGAAAGGGAAAATAATAGTGAATGGAAGGATTTCGCAACATACTTGATGGTAGAAAATTGTTTTGATTTGGGATTGGATCAACGTGTGTGTAGTTATTGTTGTTGCAAATTAAATCAAAACCAGATGCCTGCTAGAGCAGTTCATAATAATCTGGAATTGGTTGAGATTCCTTCTGAATTGAAGGATTTAAATACTTATGAATCTATTTTGATTCAAAGTATCCATCCCTTTCAGGCTATTGTAAGAATGGAGCCAAAGACAGGGAAATTGCCTCCATCAGATTTACAGAGAGGATTAAAGGGAAGAGTTGTTTATTTGCCTCTAGATTTGAAGAAAAACATTAACACAATTGGAGTAGAAAAAGTGGAAGAGGAACCTCTGGTTATCTTAGTTAATGGGGTTCCGACAAAGAATAAGAAAATATGGCAAGATTTAGTAGATGTTAGGAAAGTTAAAAAGGCAACATTGTATTTGAAAAAAAATAATAAATACTATAAGAATGTATATGTTGCAGAAGAGGAAGTAAGTGAGGAAGAGGATAGCGATTTGTGTGCTGGTCAAATTGAGAAAGTAGAACCCTCTACTAGTGAAGAAATATATGAACATTATAGTGTTCATCCTTTGCATTCCAAGGAAGTCGTGGGGAATGCTATTGAGTTGTTTCAAATGAAACAAGCCAAAGGGAGTCCCATTAGTGTTTGGGAGGAAAGTTTGGAAGCTCGGTGTTTCCCACAGCTTTTTCCAACAGGTCAGGGAGGAAGATATGATGAGCGACCTCATCAAATTCCTGCTTCTGAATACCGGACTTTGCGATTGTATGCAGGAGATGCTAGGTTTCGACAATGCATTCCTTATTTGTTTCATCTCCTGTTTGAAAGCGATCTGTCTGGACTGTCATATGCAGTGAACCACATCTTGAAAAGTGGTATACACATGCAAAACATCTCGGCAAGTGACTTTATGGATAAAGTCAATGTCCAAGACAGTATTTTGGATTCTCACCTGATTAATCTCATGGCGTGTCAGCGTGGTACTAATGAGTACTGGTACCGTCGTCATGGTGATTTAAAATGTATGCTGAGGAACTTAGGTACTCCCACATGGTTCCTCACTCTGAGCTGTGCCGAGTATGGCTGGGAAGACTTACTTGAATTTCTACGAGAGGCAAATGCTAACGTAGATAACATCGAATTCAAGACACCCGGAGAACTGTGCTCTTTGGATCCAGTCAATGTATGTAGGTACTTCAATCATAGATTTGAAGCTATGATGTCTTTCATCATGAATAAGAAGAATCCACCTCTTGGAGAGGTGTTGGATTTCTTCTGGAGAAAGGAGTACCAAGCAAGAGGTGCTCCTCATATACATATGTTGCTGTGGATCAAGGATGCACCTAAATTTGGAACGGATCCAGAAGACTCAGTGATGAGTTTCATCCAACAGTATTCTATGTGTGCTGTTCCAAACGCAAAGGAGAAGAAAAGCCTAAGAGAAAAAGTTCTGCGTTTCCAAAGCCATCGATGTGGAAAGTACTGCCGTCGTAAATTCCGAAACAAGGACAAGTTCTACACCAAATGTCGTTTCGGTTTTCCACGACCGGTGATTTCTAAAGGAAGAGTAAACAGTTTGATGTCTTCGCTGCGACATAATGTCATGAAGAAATCACCTAAAAACACATACAATTTGAAGAGGAACGAAGAGTCCAAGTACATCAACGACTACAACCCGGTGATTTTGTCCATGTGGAATGCTAACATGGATATACAGTTTGTGGCTGATAACTGTATGGCTGTGCCTCGGTATGTGACGTCTTACATCACCAAAAAAGAGAAGACAGAATTGAAGGATATGTGGGAGGACATTTCCCATGAAAAGAGCCTCAGCAAGAAGTTGTACAGTTTCAGTCTAAAGATGTTGTCGCATCGAGAAATTGGAGCTTACGAATGCTCTGACCGGTTGTCTTCAGCAAGTCTCTATGCCAAGTCCAGGAGTATCGTTTGGGCGAGTCTTGGTCTTGCTGCAATGCGTAATCGAGTTCTGAAACCTGTGCGGGAAATTGAGTATTTGGCGGAAAAGGAGCCAAACAGTACCGACATTTTGAAGACCAACATGTTGGATACATATTATCCAAATAGAAGCAGTCACCTCGATAATGTTTGTCTGTATGAGGTTCTTCAAAATTACATATTCAAGAGGAACATCAAAGAAGATACTGAGAAAGGAGTGTATGCTGTAATAGGAAGTGAGGGATGTCTGGTCAAGCAAAGAAAATGCCACTTGGTAAACCATCGAAAATTGAGTGGTGAATCTCCTGAAAAAAAGGAGTTTTTCTATTTAGCACTTTTGCAACTTTTCAAGCCTTGGCGTGCAGAAGAGGAACTGCTTGGAGATTTCCTCTGTTACGAAGACTCTTTCAATGCCGCCAAGGAGACCATAGAATGTCCTGCTTTTCCCAAATATGTAGAAATGTTGAATGCGGAAATTGAGCAGGAAGCAACGATTGCAGCCGAGATTGCCAGAGACAGTTCTCAGGACAGTCAGAGTTCTGCTTCATTGAGTCAGGATCCACTAGGAGGACCTGTTATTGAAAATGAAGCTGCCACTGCTATGAATGAAGTGGAAAGAGCCATGGCACATGCTCAAGAGGATGCGGTTAACTTAGAAGAGTTGGAAAGACAACTCAACGTTGAGCAGAGGAAAATATATGACGAAGTTACCATGCAAATTGATCATGGATTAAGTCATGATAAGAAAGAGTGCTCATGTACGTCGTTGAAGCCTGTCCGACTGTACGTGAGTGGAGAAGCGGGAACTGGAAAAAGTTTCCTCATTAAAGCAATTTCATGCTATTTGCAGGAAAGGACAGAGTCATCACTGTCTTGTGTTGTCACTGCTCCAACTGGACTGGCAGCACATAATATTAAAGGGATTACTTTACATCGTTTACTGATGCTGCCAGTGGAGCATGACAACAAATTACAATATCACAAGCTATCTGGAGATGCTTGTTTTGAAGTTTCAAGAATCTTGAGGAAAATGAAACTTCTTATCATTGACGAAGTAAGCATGGTCTCCAATGTCATGCTTGCCTTTGTGCATTTGAGGATGCAAGAAGTTCTCAAAACAGAGTATGATGTGTTATTTGGTGGCAAACACATCATTGTTTTCGGAGATCTTCTGCAGCTGACACCAGTGAAAGGGCAACCTGTGTTCAAAATGCTCACGCATGAAGATACCAGGAAGTGCCTAGGCAGCATTGGCAACGTCAATATATGGTTAAACTTCAATTATGCTGAACTGCATGAAAATATGCGTCAGGCGAAGGATGAAGTTTACAAGACTATTCTACAAGATGTTAGAATTGGAAAAGTGACCGAGCATGGGAAAGAAGCTTTACATGCACGATTACTGTCAAATTTATATCCAGAACAAGATGTTGTGCCTGAGAATATTTTTCAGAAAATTACTGAGAAGAAATCTGGAATATGTTTGATGCCAACTCTTGCAGAATGTGCCAAATTTAACAACAAAATGTTGCATTTAGAAAAGCAAGAGATTGTGAAACTGGAAGCTATTGATAGAGTAGAGCATATGGGACCAACAATTATTTTGTCTGAGAATCTGAAAACAAAATTGGATTCATTAGAGAAGAGTATATCTAAAACTGCAGGTTTTGAAAAGACTCTGAATGTGTGCTTGAACTGCCGTATAATTTTAAGAAGGAATTTACATGTTGAAAGAGGTCTGGTAAATGGATCAATGGGTAATGTTGTTGATTTTGTGAAATACAGAAATAGAGATGGAATTGAATTTTTAAAAATTAAATTTGATGGCATTGAGGAAGTACAGCTAATTGGTCGTTGTTCTGCTAGATTTTTGCTTGTAAAAGACTTATATGTTCCCCGTAAGCAGTTTCCTGTTTGCTTGGCATATGCGGTGACAATCCATAAATCGCAAGGTTTAAGTGTAGACAGTGCATTGGTGAATATTGGCAGTTCTGTGTTCAAGGAGGGTATGGCATATGTGGCATTGTCACGAGTTAGAACTTTATCGGGATTGTACTTGATTGAGTGTGATGTCACAAACATTTGTGCGGATCTAGATTGTGTTAAGGAATACAATAGGTTAAGAAGAGAGTATGCGCCACATTTGCCTCAGTATCCTTTGTTTGAGAAACGTGTGGTAGGCCGGAAACGAAGAAATGAGAACAATACTGGGGAGGTTGTAGCAAAAAGACAAAAAGTCAATGAACCTAAAATTACAAGCAGAAACAAAAAGGATTCTGTTGAAGATGTTGTTGGTTTTCAGTTTGAAAACAGTTCTGGTGTCAACTGCTATGCGAATGTAGTGGTTAATGTTTTGTTTTCTCTAAAAAATGTAAAAGAAGAGATTGTGGTCAATTCTGATCAAAGATTTTGCAGTTTGTTAAATTCTGTGTTAGAGAAATGTAGCACTGATAGAAGAAACATAGAAAGTGTGTCTGAAATTCGAAATCTGTTAGACAGATGTTCAGGCCAAACACAATTCTCTCAAAATATTCAGCAAGATTGTCAGGAGTTTTTAATGTATATGCTTGATGTATTGCATGCTGAAGGTGTAGATGTAGATCACCTGTTTGGGCTTTCTTATCAATGGCAGCATGACTGCGAGAACTGTATGGTATCAAGTACTACTAGTGTAGACTCAGAAAGATTTATATATTTAACTTTGCCAGACAGTAAATCAGTCTCCTTTAATAAGCTAGTAAAAGCAGCTGATCACAACATGGAGTGTAGCCAATGTAAATCTGAAATGATGTCCACATTATTTATACGAACATATGGCCAGTATGTCATTTTAATGTTCCAACGATGTAGGCCTGATGGAACAAAATTGACAACTTTAATTAAAAATGTTGTAGCTTCGCAGTTGTCAATATCAGGAAGGACTTTTGTAACTGCAGCAATTATATATCATGACGGCCCTTCAATAACATCAGGACATTACACAGCTTATTTAAAGTCTAGAAATGGCTGGTCATTCTGCAATGATTCTGTTTTAATTTTCAAAAAAAAATTGCCGTATGACCTTAAAAACTCTTACCTGGTGTTTTTAAAACCAAAATTTTAGGGAAATAATCTCGGGATGTGCTCTGTGGAATTTCAAGAAGTTCTAATGGCTCCTACACAATTTGGCCTTGAGGATAAGTGTAGTTCAGAGACATAACTTCTAACCATAGGACTGGACGTCATGAAGAAATACGTGCACTTTCAATGAGTTCAGAAAAACTGTTTCTTTTTATAAGCTAATTGAAGCAGCCAATCAAAACATGGAGTAGAGGGAATGTAAGTCTGCAATGCTGTCTACTGTTTTACATTGCTTTGTGATTAAAAGTGATGTAGAGAATTAAATAATTGTAGTAGTCATAGAGGTAGTGTAAGTCTGCTTCATAGTAAGCAGTATCAGTGTCATAGGAAATGTAGAACATGACTGAGCAAGAAGGGGAAGATATTACTATTCCAGGATTGTGAAAATGATCTTCAACATTTTAATTCTGAAAGTTGCGGAATGCCAAATGACGGGATTGGCTTACAAGAAATCCAAGAGTTATAAATGGCTCTGACCAGATTTGGCCTTGTGGAAAATTGTGGTAGAGAGCAAGAAGTCATTTATTGCATGTAACGTGTTTTTAAAAACGATGGAGATTTTCTTTCAGAAAGTGGCGGGCTGAAAGTAATAACAGCACAAAAGAGTGTAAGCTGTTCATAGGACATCCTTGGACGTCATGGAAAGTAAGTTAACTTTAAGGAGTTCTGAATTTTGATTTCTGATGTTGTATGGGTTTTTTAAACACAATCATTTTGATTGTGTTTTTTTTCCCCCGCTGTTACATGATGAATACCTTCAAGTCACTGTTTTTAGTGAAATTTGATACATTCTGAGAACAGCAAAAATAAACCATTTAACATGTATAATTAATTCTGTACTGTTTGCATT
This sequence comes from Lissotriton helveticus, assembly GCF_964261635.1. Classification (NCBI taxonomy): domain Eukaryota; kingdom Metazoa; phylum Chordata; class Amphibia; order Caudata; family Salamandridae; genus Lissotriton; species Lissotriton helveticus. Next base: position 533,998,014 of record NC_136065.1, read on the forward strand.
TATGATGTACATGTAGAACTGTGTAGGAGGCATGGAGAAGGTGAGGCTTCTGTAAGTGTCAAAGGTGTTGCATACAGTGCTGCACTTCTGCGTATTCTTTCATATGCTAGACTACATCTGCACAATGAGATACCTAAGCAAAGGAAACACAAGTGATGTGATTGTGAAATGAGCAAAATAAATTACACGTATTTCAATTACATCACCTGTGTTTCCTATCATTATGAATCACATTGTGCAGATCAAGTTTAGGTCTGTCCAGGGAAACATAGGAGGTTTGTACTTTGTTGAAGAGTGCAGTGGACATGACTCACTTCATTGGTAGACTTTCACAGATATTATCTCCTCTGTACACTTCAACAAGTGTAAATCTCATCTTGAACTCTGAGTAGGCCTCACCTCAAACAAACCTCTGGATAGGAGACATGTTATTGGCATCCTGAAGCGACACTTTTCTGAAACAAGAGCAATGCAAAAGATGCACCATGTTTTAAGATAGGCCTCACTTCATCTGCATCAAGATACTGTTAGTTTAAAATGTATATCTTTAGGACTGTGTAGGGGGCCTGGAGAAGCAGAAGCTTCTGTCAGTGTCAAAGTTGTTGAAAAACTATTTGTCCTTCAATCTTTTCCCTTGTCTTTTGTAATTTTTAAATACATGTTTTAATATTTTTCAAATGTTGGTTCTCTCTTTCACAGATTGAAAGTATAAAAACAAAAAGTGAGTAATTTAACGGCAATTATAAGGTAAATATTTTGTACTCTTTTCGTTACATTTCTATCACATTCACCTACTATTAGTTCCACTGCTTCATTTCTTTAACCCTCAGTTTCCTGCCTTTGCTACTTTCCTCATTCCTTTCTCTATTACCTACTTACTCAACTCCTTCCACTCTTTTTCTCAGTCCCTCTCTTCTCATAGTTCCTCAGTCTTGTTCACTCACTCCGTCTCTATTACTCTTAGTGTCTGTGAATTACTTTCCCACCTTTTTTTTTGGACCGCTTCCCGGGAAGCGGCCCGGTTCGCAAACCAGCAGCGTTACGGGAGTCCACCATTTTGTGTTTCGGTCGAATCAAGATACAAGATGGAGGGCAAATAATGTTCAGAATGGGTAGAAGGGGGCACGGTAGATGTATCTTGACCCCCTTGGTTTTCTGAGGGTGGCTGAGGAGGACCATAGTTCTTCACTCTTGTTCACTCTCTCTGTTTCTATTAATGTCACTGTTTCTGACTGATCAAAAAAATTTTTTTAAAAAAAGAACAGTAACTATAAGGGAAGGAAACAGACAGTTATGTTAAAAGAAAGACAGCTATAGGGAGTAAACTAAGGATACTGTTACCCGCAATCCACTGCTGATGATGTTACTGACCATGTCATGAATTATGTAATATGTGAGATCATCAGCAGTGGATTGTGGGTAACAGTATCTCTTGTTTACTCCCTAGAGCTGTCTTTCTTTTCACATAACTGTCTGTTTCCTTCCCTTATACTTACTGTTCTTTTTTTTAAAAATAATTTTTTTGGTTAGCTTCCGGTTCGCGTACCGGGTAGCGCTCCGGGGAGCGAACTAAAAGAAATAGAGGTTGGCAGAGTTCCAAATATTCTACCAATTTTTTTATAACGGGGAGGTAGTTCTGAAAAGAACTTTTTTTTTTTTTTTTTGTTGTTTTATATTTTTTTTAGTATTTTTTGAACATGTTTTTTTTTTTTTGTATTTTCTGAACGTTTTTATATATTTTTTGGTTTTTTTTGGGGGGGGGAAACGAAAACGATCCATTGTAAAGGGCTCAACAGGAGCAACAAAAAAAAAGAATTTATTTTTTGGGGCGTTTCGGGCAAACATGATTTTCAATAGCTCTCATAATCAAAATGATGCTACTTTCCCTGTAGCAAATGAATTGGTTGCAGTGCACGCACACTTGCTTCACTTCCCCAAACAACATTTGAATGTTTGGGATCATCTCCCTCGCCTCTGGTCCCGACACTTCTGGAACAACCGATCTTCTTGCCATCGCAGGGGGATTTTGTTGCTCATCACGTAGCTGGGCAGCACTATAATTATTAGGATGCCACCTACTCATATGCCGATGCATAGTGTAATTGCCGTAACTGTATTTTTTTTCAGTCCCCCTTGACAGTCTATCACCGCATATACGGCAAAACACGTAGCGTGCATTTACTTTTTTTTGCCCCTCAGGAAATTTAAAGAATTGCCAAATGTAGTTCTCTTTTCGATTAAACCTCCTGGGCTCCTCTGGCAAAAACCTTGGCTCTTCCTCCTCTTCCTCCTCTTCCTGTTCTTCCTCTTCTTGTTGTAAAATTACTTCAGCAGGTGGTCCTCTCTTCTTTGGATTTGGTGGAGGTGGTGGGTTAGAACCAGCTGAAGCTACTAATGAAGCCATGTCACAATGTAAATAAAGGGTCTTTCTCTCACCAAGATGAAAGTCAGAGTGAGGAAAGAAGGAGGGGTTTTCATCATTTGGGAGAAGCAAAAGTTCTAAACCAATGAAAAGTGTTAATTTTAGATCACATGACCTAGTATTAGATCATTAGGAAACCAAAAGTGAAATGAACCAATGAAAAGTGTTATTACCGAGTCACATGACCTGCTGTGTTTACGTTACGCGGTCCGGGCCGCGCCGCGGATCGCTTCCGGTTCGCGTACCGCTGCGCTTCCGGGTACGCTAACGTAGCACGTCATATGACGTATCACGCGAAAACGCGAAACGTCATGCTGACGCGACGCGTCACGATGTTGTTTTCTAACGCGACAGTTGCGCAAACGGAACGTTTACCGGTTCGCGGACCGGGTCGCGGCTCCGAATTGAGCTAACGGGAAGCTAACCGGTTCGCGTACCGGGAGCGAAACAATAAAAATAATAAAAAAAAAAATTGTATTAAAAACATGTATAAAATATTTTTCGATTTAAAGAAGAATACATTGTAAAGGATTTGATATTTGCTATTAAAAAACCATTGAAATTCACTGAAAAAACCATAGGTTATAGACCATATATAGTTAGGAATTAGCATTTACAAAACCTTGAAAATTCACTGAAAAAACCATAGGTTATAGACCATATATAGTTAGGGATTAGCATTTACAAAACCTTATTTTACTCACACAAAACCATTGAAATTCCATATATAGTTAGTTGTACTAACTATATATCGCGCACCCGCAATCCACTGCTGATCATGTCACATATTACATCATTCATGACATGGTCAGTGACATCACTGATGACATCACTGATGACATCTCAAATGACATCACTGATGACATCACTGATGACATCTCAATGACATGACTGATGACATCACTGATGACATCTCAAATGACATCACTGATGACATCTCAAATGTCTTACATATTGAAGAATGAGTGGATGTATAAGTGTCTGGATGAAGGATTTAGTAGGTGCGTGACTGACTGTATGAGTGAGTGATTAAATGTTTGTCACTGAGTGCATGGGTTAGTGAGTAAACTGTCTTAATTTGTGCATCATTATGTCTGTTGTTCTGTAAACTGCTGCATGTGTTGATCAGTAGCTATATGAGTAAGTATATGGGTTATTGATTGGTTGCCCAAGTAGTTGTATGGGAGACTGAGTGTGTGTGTGGGTGGCTGGGAGGTGTATGACTCTGTGCATAGATGTGTAAGCAGTTGATTCACTAGATATATGGATTCAAAAGTGCATGTGGAAACAGGTGTATGGGCGGTTGACTGAGTGCATTGGTGAGTGAATGGATATCTGAGTGCTACATGTCAAAGTAAGAACATATGTAAAACACAGTACATGTGAGAGTTGACATATATAAATAACTGTGCATAAGAGCCAGTGAATGTGTGAGTGGCTGTATTGATCATTGTGAACTTGTATCAGGGATTGTAAAAGAGAGTAAATATGTGTTAGTATATGTTTGAATAAGTAAGGTATGTATAACTGTATAGTTGAGGAAATGGAGGTGTAATTGATTCTTTGCATGACTGAGTAGGTGTGTGAGTAACTCCATGGATGAGTGACAGTCTGTGAGTGTCTGTTTACACTGAGTGTATCTAAGGTTATTTTAGAGTCTGAAGAAGTTCATCCTATTATCACATGAATGATGTCATCAGTGATGTCATCAATAATGTCAAATGAGATGTCATCAGTGATGTCATCAGTCATGTCATTTGAGATGTCATCAATGATGTCATTTGAGATGTCATCAGTGATGTCATCAGTGATGTCATTTGAGATGTCATCAGTGATGTCATTTGAGATGTCATCAGTGATGTCATCAGTGATGTCATCAGTCATGTCATTGAGATGTCATCAGTGATGTCATCAGTGATGTCATTTGAGATGTCATCAGTGATGTCATCAGTGATGTCACTGACCATGTCATGAATGATGTAATATGTGACATGATCAGCAGTGGATTGCGGGTGCGCGATATATAGTTAGTACAACTAACTATATATGGAATTTCAATGGTTTTGTGTGAGTAAAATAAGGTTTTGTAAATGCTAATCCCTAACTATATATGGTCTATAACCTATGGTTTTTTCAGTGAATATATATATATATATATATATATACATATATATATATATATATATATATATATATATATATATATATATATATATATATATATATATATATATATATATATATATATATTACCTACTGGCGGTTGCCAGGAGGTAGTAATAGTTAGGACCTAGTTTCCATAGCAAATCCGCAACATTCTATTGGGAATAACTTTGGCGCCGGTTGATGAATCTGTGAATTTCTCAAAGAAGATGGCCCGCTCCTTCCCTGAAAGTTTTGGGGAGATTCGTCAAGTGGGGGCTGAGAAAAAAAGGGGGGTCCCATAACGTGTTTTCCCCATGTTATTTTCTATAGGACGATTAGACACAGCTACAGCTCGAACGGCTGAACGGAATTACAAGAAATTTGGCAAAATGGTAGAGTCTGATTCCCAGATCAGGCTTTTGCTCAAATGGTGTAAATCTAACCCTGGGCGTAGTTCGCGTAGTAGCGCTACACGAAGCTACGCGAAGTGCACTTCGCACTACGCGAACTTCACGTAGCACTACGCGAGCTGCGTAGTAGCATGTTCGCACTGTGCAAAATGCGTTTTCAATGATTGCACAGTGTGGACAAGCATCCGACACTGTGCAAGCATTGAAAACGGCATCTTGCACAGTGCAAGCTGTAGTTTTCTGCTGCTCGAGTAGATTATTACTCGAGCGGCAGCTTTCTCAACGCGAACAGGTATTTTCTCATTGAGAGCGGTCGCGAGCATGCGCAACCACTCACAATGAGAAACTTGACCTCCTCGCGTTGAGAATCTCGCCGGGATGTCATTTTGCTTGCTCGCGGTCGCAAACATGACGTTCAGGACCGCGAAAAAGCAGACAATGACCGCTGCACTACGCTAAGCTGCACTACGCATGTTCGCACTGTGCTACGTGCAGCTCGCGTAGTGCGAAGTTGCGAAAACTTTGCAAACTCCGCGAGCGTAGCATAGTGCTTCGCCCAGGGTTATGTAAATCCCTCCAGTAGTTCCTGAGAAAATCAAAAGAAAAAAAATATATATATCTAGAAGCGCGCACGGTGCGCGCACCGTGCATGAATCTTGTGTGCGCGAGCGGAATTCTGATTTGCTGTTAGACGTCTGTCAACATTCCAATCAGTGGAAACCAGAAAGAGTTGGCCACCATTTTGTCACTCCGAGGCAGAAGAGACCCCAAAACAAAAGTGGAGAACATGAAAAGGGGCCAGGGTAGAGACTCCCTGACCCCCTAGGCCTTCTCAGGGGATCCATGAAGGATCCCAAAGGCTCAAAAAAATATATATATTCGCGGGGTGTGCGCACGTTGCACGCACCCCCAAGGCAGAAGAGAGTGAAAAACAAAAGTGGAGAACGTGAAAAGGGGGCAGGGTAGAGTCTCCCTGACCCCCTAGGCCTTCTCAGGGGGTCCCTGAAAGAACCCAAAGGGCAAAAAAAACATTTTAGTTTTTTAATTGTGAGGTGCGCGCACGTTGCACACACCCTCGAGACAGAAGTGAGTCAAAAACAAAAGTGGAGAACGTGAAAAGGGAGCAGGGTAGAGACTTCCTGACCCCCTAGGCCTTCTCAGGGGCTCCCTGAAGTACCCCGAAGGGCAAATAAAACATTTTTTTTTAATCGCGAGGTGCGCACACGTTGCGCACACGTCAGAAGAAAAAAATACAGTTAAATAACAAGTTTGAGTGTTTAGATGTTGGTTGTCTCTAAAAAGAGCCGATGTGTTCATTGAGTGTTTTTTGTACCTACAAGTAAGTACCGATGCAAAGTTCAAGAGAAAGACTCTGTTTCCCTCATCTGTGAAATGTACACCGTCTCCTCTATAAATGCCTTGCATGTTGTAACGCAAGTTGTTGTGGTATATAGAACCCATACCATAGTCTCTGAGGAAAGTAGAAACAGACTTATTCACATGTTTCCTTGCTTTCTCAATCTGTGGACAATATTGGTTGGACCAGTTCCATTTTTGCCTTTGGCATATATTAGAATATACAAAGGCAGTTTATGGAAAAAGTGACATCAATTGCCGAAAGGTATCCTTTAAAAGCATTTCCAGACCTACCCCAATCAAAGTGCCTAGGTCATTGCCACCACAGTGCACAATTATGAGGTCAGGGTGTGGGAGATGCAAAAAGGATTTTACAAATGGCATCAATTGGTGACAACTTAATCCTCTCTGGCCAATCCATATAATATCCACATTTGGTAAATCAAGGTTGAGAAAGCATCTATTTGCTGCATACCTTTCACTCCAGAAAATATAGCTGTGTCCTACAATCCACACTTTAAGCATCTTGAAGGGAGATCTGGTTGTACTCAGATGGGCTCTGGAAATGAAATGGCAGTTTGAAAAGTAGGTGTTTAGAAAAAAATGTGGGTGAGATTCAGTGCACTTGAAAAAAAAGAAATGATTGGCGGTTTCTGAAAATTCAACATTGAAAACTAGGGTGCATGCTGCTGTTTTTTTTAAGGAGAAATGCTAATGGTTGAGAAAAAGTCATTGAAAGGAACATTGCACGGGATACACTGGTGTATTGAAAAGTCAAACACCGCTTGCTGGTTTGGTTTGCAGATGAACTTTTCACCTGTGTGTTCAGTTAGGTGTTCTATGGAGTGTTACCATGGTAACAGGCAGAGAGAGCAGTGGGGGAAGGTTGAATAGTATGTGAGATTGAAAGTGTTGCAATGTAGAACCAATTAAAATGTTAGTTTGGTTTTGAATTCGTGTGGGAAGATATTTCTTTGGTTATCTACAAGAATATGTGTGTAAAATGAGAGGGAAGCTATGTCATTCTATGGTTCCAGTGACTGGTGCACAATTGAGAGATTCTGCTTAAGAAAATCTGGTGTGTGATTGACACTGTTCTAAAACTACAAAAGCATTTTAAAGTGAGTTGTTAATTTGTAAGGGGATCTATGTTGTGCACTTTAAAATAATAGGAAAAATGTGTTCTAATGTAGAAGCAGGAGTTTATTTGCATAAAGTCTGATTCTGAATTAGTCTGCTTTGTGAAAAACATTGTCATAGGAGCATTTGATATGTTAATGTGTTTGAGGATATATTTTTTTGCAGTAGAGTACTGTTGTTAAAAATGTAGAGTGTGTACATGAAGTGGTCTAACCACTTACACACTTGTATATCAGGTTAGAATTCTCAGATAGTCTCCTAGCAGTCTAGTAAACATTCTGGGTGTGCTGCACAAATTATTCAAACAATCAAGGAGCTCAGAGGGAAAAACAGAAAGGGTCGCCCTCCACTCAAAATCAACAATGCAAAATATGACCCAATCCACTGGCGAACGTCTGAATCAGTGACTACGGGGGGGTACAAGGAACTCTAACTCCCCACTAATCTCTTATCCACTTTCTAAGGAGACAACTGCACTGTCCTCCGCCAAAGTTAAGAACCTGTTCTCCAGGGCACCACGCAAGAACCCAGTAGAAGTGCACCAGATTATAATTGGTCATACACTCGTCCACACCCAACATTGGACACCGCTCATCATAGAGCAAAAAAATGTGAGAGAAGCAAATGACCCCTCACGGAAACACCACCAACGGGGTAACTGGTATACAATTTCCAGACAGGCCCCTGTCTCATCATCGGTGGTCACTTGCTTCTCAAAGAAAAATAAGAAGAAAGGAAAGTAGTGTCCAAAACAAACAACATGTAAAGTGACATATAGTGAATTGCAGAACAATCTGCTGGTGATAAACACATATACAAATGATACTAACTGAGTGCTTAAAAACACACACACCAATCCCTTAACCAATTTTATTCATAGGGCGGTGAATGTGTGCTGTAATTAAAAAGGCTGGTAGCTAGTCATGCCTACCATAACCTGCTGCCAGTGCCGACATGTTTCACTGCTATGTTGCCTTAAAGCTCCTGCGCCTTTCCTCAGCCTTGACGGCTGAGGAAAGGCGTCTTCCTGGCACGTCACGATAACGATTTTTAAAGAAAGTACCAAGGGACATACTTACGTCTGAAGTGTTTGTTGACCTTGATGATACAGGAGCGGCCGGTACGAGCGGCTTGGCTGTTCCCTGCACGCATTAAGAACTAGTGTCCAAATAAAGCGAAGTGGCAGCATTTGAGTGCAGCCCTGATGAAACTGCTTTAAGGCAACATAGCAGTGAAACATGTCGGCACTGGCAGCAGGTTATGGTAGGCATGACTAGCTACCAGCCTTTTTAATTACAGCACACATTCACCGCCCTATGAATAAAATTGGTTAAGGGATTGGTGTGTGTGTTTTTAAGCACTCAGTTAGTATCATTTGTATATGTGTTTATCACCAGCATATTGTTCTGCAATTCACTATATGTCACTTTACATGTTGTTTGTTTTGGACACTACTTTCCTTTCTTCTTATTTTTCTTTGAGAAGCAAGTGACCACCGATGATGAGACAGGGGCCTGTCTGGAAATTGTATACCAGTTACCCCGTTGGTGGTGTTTCCGTGAGGGGTCATTTGCTTCTCTCACATTTTTTTGCTCTATGATGAGCGGTGTCCAATGTTGGGTGTGGACGAGTGTGTGACCAATTATAATCTGGTGCACTTCTACTGGGTTCTTGCGTGGTGCCCTGTAGAACAGGTTCTTAACTTTGGCGGAGGACAGTGCAGTTGTCTCCTTAGAAAGTGGATAAGAGATTAGTGGGGAGTTAGAGTTCCTTGTACCCCCCCGTAGTCACTGATTTAGACGTTCGCCAGTGGATTGGGTCATATTTTGCATTGTTGTGCTGCACAAATGCCATAGAAAATCTTTCAGTAGCATGTGGCAGAGTAGTTTGCTTAGTTGATGTGTTTAAAAAAATTGGAATACATATACTCATGGAGTGAGTCAGGCTTAGGACATGTAGTGCTGGAAATTCCTATGTAGCATGTGTGTCAGGCCTCTTAATTTGCAAATAGTCTCCATGCTGTGCAATAAAGATCCTGGGTGTGCTGTAGAAATGCCATAGCAACTGTCTCTGTAGCATGTAGTAATCATTTCAGTGAATTTTCATTTCTACATTCTTAGTCCCATCTTGACCCCCTACACTGCCTGAAGAGCACTGCACTGTCTTAAACCCTGAAACACCATCCCTAGCAAAACCTGCTAAACTCTTTCAACACTACTGCACTGCTTTAAATCCAGAATGCCCCTATAATGTTGAAACACCACTGCACTGCTCTAAACCCTGAAACAGCACTCCCTGCATGAGTTCCTACAGTGCCCGAACACTGCTGCAGTGCCTTAAAGTCTGAAAGAACACATCTTGCTATACCCCCTACACTGGGTGAATACTAGTGTAGTTTTCTAAACCCTGAAACTGCACTCACAGCAAGACCCCTTTTCACTGTAGTAATCGTTTTACTGAATTGCAAGGGATACTATCATGTGTCTAAGATCACACTGTGAGTTAGTATTCATTTCAGAAAATTGTGGCAGAATAATTTGCTTAGTTGATATGTTTAAAATTATGGGAATACATGTACTCATGGAGTGAGTCAGGCTTTAGTACATGTAGTGCTCGCAAGTTCTATGCAGCATGTGTGTCAGGCCTCTTAATTTCCACATAGTCTCCATGCTGTGTAGTGAAGATCCTGGGTGTGCTGTAGAAATGCCATAGCAATTCTTTCTGTAGCATGTAGTCATCATTTCAGTGAATTTTCATTTCTACATTCTGAGTCCCACCTTGACCCCCTACACTGCCTGAACAGCACTGCACTGTCCTAAACCCTGAAACACCATCCCTAGCAAAACCTGCTGAACTCTTTCAACACTACTGCACTGCTTTAGATCCAGAATCACCATCCTCAGTGAATGCCCCTATAATGTTGAAACACCACTGCACTGCCCTAAACCCTGAAACAGCACTCCCTGCATGATCTCCTACAGTGCCCGAACACTGCTGCTGTGCCTTAAAGTCTGAAAGAACACCTCTTGCTATACCCCCTACACTGGGTGAATACTAGTGTAGTTTTCTAAACCTTGAAACAGTACTCACAGCAAGACCCCCTTTCCCTGTAGTAATCATTTTACTGAATTGCAAGGGATACTGTCATGTGTCTAAGATCACACTGTGAGTTAGTATTCATTTCAGAAAATTGTCGCAGAATAATTTGCTTAGTTGATGTGTTTAAAAATATGGGAATACATGTACTCATGGAGTGAGTCAGGCTTTAGGACATGTAGTGCTAGAAAGTTCTATGCAGCATGTGTGTCAGGCCTCTTAATTCCCAAATAGTCTCCATGCTGTGTAATAGAGATCCTGGGTGTGCGGTAGAAATGCCATAGCAACTCTATCTGTAGCATGTAGTAATCATTTCAGTGAATTTTCATTTCTACATTCTCAGTCCCACCTTTACCCCCTACACTGCCTGAACAGCACTGCACTGTCCTAAACCTGGAAAGACCATCCCGAGCAAATCCTGCTAAACTCTTTCAACACTACTGCACTGCTTTAAATCCAGAATCATAAGTGAGGAGGGGCCGTCAGGCCCCTGAGTCAAATGCACAGCTTTGTGCCGCTGTGTTTAGCGTGCACTTTTAAATCACACATTTTTTTAACCTTAATCCTTATTTAATCCACGTTTAACCTTCCTTTTTCTCCATTAGTATGCACACGTTTTTAAACATTAGTGAAGCCTCCATCCAACATTCGGAATGTATTTGCCAATTTCCGGTTTTTTAATATTCAAACAGGGCCCAATTTGGTGCCTTTCAGAAAGAATATGAATGATGCAAAAAGTCCATCGCAAAACGGTATTTATTTTATGCCATAAAAAGAACCCAATGCATTTCGGGCCGTCATTGGCCCTTCGTCGGGGGTTACTACAAATAAATCAAAAATACATACATTAGTATCACTTTTTCAGGTAATGTAAACTACATTTACAATTACAAAGATACAAATTTAATCGCTTTTAAAAAATCGCCACACATGATTCCACAGTACAAGATCACATCAGATTACCCTCCAAATGGATTCCGTCATTACCCTCCAGCACCTTCAAACGTGAACGCATGTTTCATACTCTTAATTACTATTGGTGCTCTGCGTAGTACCCCGTTCCTTCACCCAATCTATTCATTAAGATAAACACTTATTTTGGAAAGATTCCCGCTAGTCGTCAGGTTTGTATTTGTTACATGTTACTCGACTTAAAGTGCGCAGTGCATATTTATGAAAAGGTTGAAGGCGAACAGTCCTGACTATAAGCCTCACATGTTCCGCTTTCTCCCAGCGCATATTTCTAACCATAACCACCCCTTCACATACCTGCTGCATGGTAAAAATAGCGTCTCCCCTTCTTCTAGTTGCAATTCCAACTGCTTATCCAGTATCCCTTTCCACACGTGCGTTTTATTTGCGTCTCCTAAGTAATCTCCCTGGTCATTGGCCCCAAGTATACACTTATCTAACGCGCCTAACCTTGTGAGAAGACTACAATACCCAGAATGCATGTCTATTCTAGTGGCGTGGTCTTTAAAACATTATGCACATTTCAATATTGCAATTATTTCAATTATATGTCCTTGTGTGACTTTCTGTCCATATAATTTGTAGTTTTTAAAACCCATGCGATGAACTTTGGTTGTAAGTCCAAATGTTGTTTGTTCGTGTTACGCTTTATCTTCTTTGCTGTTGTGCGTCTTCATCTCGGGTGCAAACCCTGGATAGGGCTTGGTTACTAAGATTTTTGAAAGTGAGGGAATGCACACCTTACTTTTTTGACATTACTTCCTTCGTGTCCATTTTTTGTTCCATCTTTTTGACTGATTGCGTGCAGGTCGACTAAGGGCATGCCCTACTGCCACATAGTTACAATAACATAAGTGAGGAGGGGCCGTCAGGCCCCTGAGTCAAATGCACAGCTTTGTGCCGCTGTGTTTAGCGTGCACTTTTAAATCACACATTTTTTTAACCTTGATCCTTATTTAATCCACGTTTAACCTTCCTTTTTCTCCATTAGTATGCACACGTTTTTAAACATTAGTGAAGCCTCCATCCAACATTCGGAATGTATTTGCCAATTTCCGGTTTTTTAATATTCAAACAGGGCCCAATTTGGTGCCTTTCAGAAAGAATATGAATGATGCAAAAAGTCCATCGCAAAACGGTATTTATTTTATGCCATAAAAAGAACCCAATGCATTTCGGGCCGTCATTGGCCCTTCGTCGGGGGTTACTACAAATAAATCAAAAATACATACATTAGTATCACTTTTTCAGGTAATGTAAACTACATTTACAATTACAAAGATACAAATTTAATCGCTTTTAAAAAATCGCCACACATGATTCCACAGTACAAGATCACATCAGATTACCCTCCAAATGGATTCCGTCATTACCCTCCAGCACCTTCAAACGTGAACGCATGTTTCATACTCTTAATTATTATTGGTGCTCTGCGTAGTACCCCGTTCCTTCACCCAATCTATTCATTAAGATAAACACTTATTTTGGAAAGATTCCCGCTAGTCGTCAGGTTTGTATTTGTTACATGTTACTCGACTTAAAGTGCGCAGTGCATATTTATGAAAAGGTTGAAGGCGAACAGTCCTGACTATAAGCCTCACATGTTCCGCTTTCTCCCAGCGCATATTTCTAACCATAACCACCCCTTCACATACCTGCTGCATGGTAAAAATAGCGTCTCCCCTTCTTCTAGTTGCAATTCCAACTGCTTATCCAGTATCCCTTTCCACACGTGCGTTTTATTTGCGTCTCCTAAGTAATCTCCCTGGTCATTGGCCCCAAGTATACACTTATCTAACGCGCCTAACCTTGTGAGAAGACTACAATACCCAGAATGCATGTCTATTCTAGTGGCGTGGTCTTTAAAACATTATGCACATTTCAATATTGCAATTATTTCAATTATATGTCCTTGTGTGACTTTCTGTCCATATAATTTGTAGTTTTTAAAACCCATGCGATGAACTTTGGTTGTAAGTCCAAATGTTGTTTGTTCGTGTTACGCTTTATCTTCTTTGCTGTTGTGCGTCTTCATCTCGGGTGCAAACCCTGGATAGGGCTTGGTTACTAAGATTTTTGAAAGTGAGGGAATGCACACCTTACTTTTTTGACATTACTTCCTTCGTGTCCATTTTTTGTTCCATCTTTTTGACTGATTGCGTGCAGGTCGACTAAGGGCATGCCCTACTGCCACATAGTTACAATAACATAAGTGAGGAGGGGCCGTCAGGCCCCTGAGTCAAATGCACAGCTTTGTGCCGCTGTGTTTAGCGTGCACTTTTAAATCACACATTTTTTTAACCTTAATCCTTATTTAATCCACGTTTAACCTTCCTTTTTCTCCATTAGTATGCACACGTTTTTAAACATTAGTGAAGCCTCCATCCAACATTCGGAATGTATTTGCCAATTTCCGGTTTTTTAATATTCAAACAGGGCCCAATTTGGTGCCTTTCAGAAAGAATATGAATGATGCAAACAGTCCATCGCAAAACGGTATTTATTTTATGCCATAAAAAGAACCCAATGCATTTCGGGCCGTCATTGGCCCTTCGTCGGGGGTTACTACAAATAAATCAAAAATACATACATTAGTATCACTTTTTCAGGTAATGTAAACTACATTTACAATTACAAAGATACAAATTTAATCGCTTTTAAAAAATCGCCACACATGATTCCACAGTACAAGATCACATCAGATTACCCTCCAAATGGATTCCGTCATTACCCTCCAGCACCTTCAAACGTGAACGCATGTTTCATACTCTTAATTACTATTGGTGCTCTGCGTAGTACCCCGTTCCTTCACCCAATCTATTCATTAAGATAAACACTTATTTTGGAAAGATTCCCGCTAGTCGTCAGGTTTGTATTTGTTACATGTTACTCGACTTAAAGTGCGCAGTGCATATTTATGAAAAGGTTGAAGGCGAACAGTCCTGACTATAAGCCTCACATGTTCCGCTTTCTCCCAGCGCATATTTCTAACCATAACCACCCCTTCACATACCTGCTGCATGGTAAAAATAGCGTCTCCCCTTCTTCTAGTTGCAATTCCAACTGCTTATCCAGTATCCCTTTCCACACGTGCGTTTTATTTGCGTCTCCTAAGTAATCTCCCTGGTCATTGGCCCCAAGTATACACTTATCTAACGCGCCTAACCTTGTGAGAAGACTACAATACCCAGAATGCATGTCTATTCTAGTGGCGTGGTCTTTAAAACATTATGCACATTTCAATATTGCAATTATTTCAATTATATGTCCTTGTGTGACTTTCTGTCCATATAATTTGTAGTTTTTAAAACCCATGCGATGAACTTTGGTTGTAAGTCCAAATGTTGTTTGTTCGTGTTACGCTTTATCTTCTTTGCTGTTGTGCGTCTTCATCTCGGGTGCAAACCCTGGATAGGGCTTGGTTACTAAGATTTTTGAAAGTGAGGGAATGCACACCTTACTTTTTTGACATTACTTCCTTCGTGTCCATTTTTTGTTCCATCTTTTTGACTGATTGCGTGCAGGTCGACTAAGGGCATGCCCTACTGCCACATAGTTACAATAACATAAGTGAGGAGGGGCCGTCAGGCCCCTGAGTCAAATGCACAGCTTTGTGCCGCTGTGTTTAGCGTGCACTTTTAAATCACACATTTTTTTAACCTTGATCCTTATTTAATCCACGTTTAACCTTCCTTTTTCTCCATTAGTATGCACACGTTTTTAAACATTAGTGAAGCCTCCATCCAACATTCGGAATGTATTTGCCAATTTCCGGTTTTTTAATATTCAAACAGGGCCCAATTTGGTGCCTTTCAGAAAGAATATGAATGATGCAAAAAGTCCATCGCAAAACGGTATTTATTTTATGCCATAAAAAGAACCCAATGCATTTCGGGCCGTCATTGGCCCTTCGTCGGGGGTTACTACAAATAAATCAAAAATACATACATTAGTATCACTTTTTCAGGTAATGTAAACTACATTTACAATTACAAAGATACAAATTTAATCGCTTTTAAAAAATCGCCACACATGATTCCACAGTACAAGATCACATCAGATTACCCTCCAAATGGATTCCGTCATTACCCTCCAGCACCTTCAAACGTGAACGCATGTTTCATACTCTTAATTATTATTGGTGCTCTGCGTAGTACCCCGTTCCTTCACCCAATCTATTCATTAAGATAAACACTTATTTTGGAAAGATTCCCGCTAGTCGTCAGGTTTGTATTTGTTACATGTTACTCGACTTAAAGTGCGCAGTGCATATTTATGAAAAGGTTGAAGGCGAACAGTCCTGACTATAAGCCTCACATGTTCCGCTTTCTCCCAGCGCATATTTCTAACCATAACCACCCCTTCACATACCTGCTGCATGGTAAAAATAGCGTCTCCCCTTCTTCTAGTTGCAATTCCAACTGCTTATCCAGTATCCCTTTCCACACGTGCGTTTTATTTGCGTCTCCTAAGTAATCTCCCTGGTCATTGGCCCCAAGTATACACTTATCTAACGCGCCTAACCTTGTGAGAAGACTACAATACCCAGAATGCATGTCTATTCTAGTGGCGTGGTCTTTAAAACATTATGCACATTTCAATATTGCAATTATTTCAATTATATGTCCTTGTGTGACTTTCTGTCCATATAATTTGTAGTTTTTAAAACCCATGCGATGAACTTTGGTTGTAAGTCCAAATGTTGTTTGTTCGTGTTACGCTTTATCTTCTTTGCTGTTGTGCGTCTTCATCTCGGGTGCAAACCCTGGATAGGGCTTGGTTACTAAGATTTTTGAAAGTGAGGGAATGCACACCTTACTTTTTTGACATTACTTCCTTCGTGTCCATTTTTTGTTCCATCTTTTTGACTGATTGCGTGCAGGTCGACTAAGGGCATGCCCTACTGCCACATAGTTACAATAACATAAGTGAGGAGGGGCCGTCAGGCCCCTGAGTCAAATGCACAGCTTTGTGCCGCTGTGTTTAGCGTGCACTTTTAAATCACACATTTTTTTAACCTTAATCCTTATTTAATCCACGTTTAACCTTCCTTTTTCTCCATTAGTATGCACACGTTTTTAAACATTAGTGAAGCCTCCATCCAACATTCGGAATGTATTTGCCAATTTCCGGTTTTTTAATATTCAAACAGGGCCCAATTTGGTGCCTTTCAGAAAGAATATGAATGATGCAAACAGTCCATCGCAAAACGGTATTTATTTTATGCCATAAAAAGAACCCAATGCATTTCGGGCCGTCATTGGCCCTTCGTCGGGGGTTACTACAAATAAATCAAAAATACATACATTAGTATCACTTTTTCAGGTAATGTAAACTACATTTACAATTACAAAGATACAAATTTAATCGCTTTTAAAAAATCGCCACACATGATTCCACAGTACAAGATCACATCAGATTACCCTCCAAATGGATTCCGTCATTACCCTCCAGCACCTTCAAACGTGAACGCATGTTTCATACTCTTAATTACTATTGGTGCTCTGCGTAGTACCCCGTTCCTTCACCCAATCTATTCATTAAGATAAACACTTATTTTGGAAAGATTCCCGCTAGTCGTCAGGTTTGTATTTGTTACATGTTACTCGACTTAAAGTGCGCAGTGCATATTTATGAAAAGGTTGAAGGCGAACAGTCCTGACTATAAGCCTCACATGTTCCGCTTTCTCCCAGCGCATATTTCTAACCATAACCACCCCTTCACATACCTGCTGCATGGTAAAAATAGCGTCTCCCCTTCTTCTAGTTGCAATTCCAACTGCTTATCCAGTATCCCTTTCCACACGTGCGTTTTATTTGCGTCTCCTAAGTAATCTCCCTGGTCATTGGCCCCAAGTATACACTTATCTAACGCGCCTAACCTTGTGAGAAGACTACAATACCCAGAATGCATGTCTATTCTAGTGGCGTGGTCTTTAAAACATTATGCACATTTCAATATTGCAATTATTTCAATTATATGTCCTTGTGTGACTTTCTGTCCATATAATTTGTAGTTTTTAAAACCCATGCGATGAACTTTGGTTGTAAGTCCAAATGTTGTTTGTTCGTGTTACGCTTTATCTTCTTTGCTGTTGTGCGTCTTCATCTCGGGTGCAAACCCTGGATAGGGCTTGGTTACTAAGATTTTTGAAAGTGAGGGAATGCACACCTTACTTTTTTGACATTACTTCCTTCGTGTCCATTTTTTGTTCCATCTTTTTGACTGATTGCGTGCAGGTCGACTAAGGGCATGCCCTACTGCCACATAGTTACAATAACATAAGTGAGGAGGGGCCGTTTGTAAAAACTACAAATTATATGGACAGAAAGTCACACAAGGACATATAATTGAAATAATTGCAATATTGAAATGTGCATAATGTTTTAAAGACCACGCCACTAGAATAGACATGCATTCTGGGTATTGTAGTCTTCTCACAAGGTTAGGCGCGTTAGATAAGTGTATACTTGGGGCCAATGACCAGGGAGATTACTTAGGAGACGCAAATAAAACGCACGTGTGGAAAGGGATACTGGATAAGCAGTTGGAATTGCAACTAGAAGAAGGGGAGACGCTATTTTTACCATGCAGCAGGTATGTGAAGGGGTGGTTATGGTTAGAAATATGCGCTGGGAGAAAGCGGAACATGTGAGGCTTATAGTCAGGACTGTTCGCCTTCAACCTTTTCATAAATATGCACTGCGCACTTTAAGTCGAGTAACATGTAACAAATACAAACCTGACGACTAGCGGGAATCTTTCCAAAATAAGTGTTTATCTTAATGAATAGATTGGGTGAAGGAACGGGGTACTACGCAGAGCACCAATAGTAATTAAGAGTATGAAACATGCGTTCACGTTTGAAGGTGCTGGAGGGTAATGACGGAATCCATTTGGAGGGTAATCTGATGTGATCTTGTACTGTGGAATCATGTGTGGCGATTTTTTAAAAGCGATTAAATTTGTATCTTTGTAATTGTAAATGTAGTTTACATTACCTGAAAAAGTGATACTAATGTATGTATTTTTGATTTATTTGTAGTAACCCCCGACGAAGGGCCAATGACGGCCCGAAATGCATTGGGTTCTTTTTATGGCATAAAATAAATACCGTTTTGCGATGGACTTTTTGCATCATTCATATTCTTTCTGAAAGGCACCAAAATGGGCCCTGTTTGAATATTAAAAAACCGGAAATTGGCAAATACATTCCGAATGTTGGATGGAGGCTTCACTAATGTTTAAAAACGTGTGCATACTAATGGAGAAAAAGGAAGGTTAAACGTGGATTAAATAAGGATTAAGGTTAAAAAAATGTGTGATTTAAAAGTGCACGCTAAACACAGCGGCACAAAGCTGTGCATTTGACTCAGGGGCCTGACGGCCCCTCCTCACTTATGTTATTGTAACTATGTGGCAGTAGGGCATGCCCTTAGTCGACCTGCACGCAATCAGTCAAAAAGATGGAACAAAAAATGGACACGAAGGAAGTAATGTCAAAAAAGTAAGGTGTGCATTCCCTCACTTTCAAAAATCTTAGTAACCAAGCCCTATCCAGGGTTTGCACCCGAGATGAAGACGCACAACAGCAAAGAAGATAAAGCGTAACACGAACAAACAACATTTGGACTTACAACCAAAGTTCATCGCATGGGTTTTAAAAACTACAAATTATATGGACAGAAAGTCACACAAGGACATATAATTGAAATAATTGCAATATTGAAATGTGCATAATGTTTTAAAGACCACGCCACTAGAATAGACATGCATTCTGGGTATTGTAGTCTTCTCACAAGGTTAGGCGCGTTAGATAAGTGTATACTTGGGGCCAATGACCAGGGAGATTACTTAGGAGACGCAAATAAAACGCACGTGTGGAAAGGGATACTGGATAAGCAGTTGGAATTGCAACTAGAAGAAGGGGAGACGCTATTTTTACCATGCAGCAGGTATGTGAAGGGGTGGTTATGGTTAGAAATATGCGCTGGGAGAAAGCGGAACATGTGAGGCTTATAGTCAGGACTGTTCGCCTTCAACCTTTTCATAAATATGCACTGCGCACTTTAAGTCGAGTAACATGTAACAAATACAAACCTGACGACTAGCGGGAATCTTTCCAAAATAAGTGTTTATCTTAATGAATAGATTGGGTGAAGGAACGGGGTACTACGCAGAGCACCAATAGTAATTAAGAGTATGAAACATGCGTTCACGTTTGAAGGTGCTGGAGGGTAATGACGGAATCCATTTGGAGGGTAATCTGATGTGATCTTGTACTGTGGAATCATGTGTGGCGATTTTTTAAAAGCGATTAAATTTGTATCTTTGTAATTGTAAATGTAGTTTACATTACCTGAAAAAGTGATACTAATGTATGTATTTTTGATTTATTTGTAGTAACCCCCGACGAAGGGCCAATGACGGCCCGAAATGCATTGGGTTCTTTTTATGGCATAAAATAAATACCGTTTTGCGATGGACTTTTTGCATCATTCATATTCTTTCTGAAAGGCACCAAATTGGGCCCTGTTTGAATATTAAAAAACCGGAAATTGGCAAATACATTCCGAATGTTGGATGGAGGCTTCACTAATGTTTAAAAACGTGTGCATACTAATGGAGAAAAAGGAAGGTTAAACGTGGATTAAATAAGGATTAAGGTTAAAAAAATGTGTGATTTAAAAGTGCACGCTAAACACAGCGGCACAAAGCTGTGCATTTGACTCAGGGGCCTGACGGCCCCTCCTCACTTATGTTATTGTAACTATGTGGCAGTAGGGCATGCCCTTAGTCGACCTGCACGCAATCAGTCAAAAAGATGGAACAAAAAATGGACACGAAGGAAGTAATGTCAAAAAAGTAAGGTGTGCATTCCCTCACTTTCAAAAATCTTAGTAACCAAGCCCTATCCAGGGTTTGCACCCGAGATGAAGACGCACAACAGCAAAGAAGATAAAGCGTAACACGAACAAACAACATTTGGACTTACAACCAAAGTTCATCGCATGGGTTTTAAAAACTACAAATTATATGGACAGAAAGTCACACAAGGACATATAATTGAAATAATTGCAATATTGAAATGTGCATAATGTTTTAAAGACCACGCCACTAGAATAGACATGCATTCTGGGTATTGTAGTCTTCTCACAAGGTTAGGCGCGTTAGATAAGTGTATACTTGGGGCCAATGACCAGGGAGATTACTTAGGAGACGCAAATAAAACGCACGTGTGGAAAGGGATACTGGATAAGCAGTTGGAATTGCAACTAGAAGAAGGGGAGACGCTATTTTTACCATGCAGCAGGTATGTGAAGGGGTGGTTATGGTTAGAAATATGCGCTGGGAGAAAGCGGAACATGTGAGGCTTATAGTCAGGACTGTTCGCCTTCAACCTTTTCATAAATATGCACTGCGCACTTTAAGTCGAGTAACATGTAACAAATACAAACCTGACGACTAGCGGGAATCTTTCCAAAATAAGTGTTTATCTTAATGAATAGATTGGGTGAAGGAACGGGGTACTACGCAGAGCACCAATAGTAATTAAGAGTATGAAACATGCGTTCACGTTTGAAGGTGCTGGAGGGTAATGACGGAATCCATTTGGAGGGTAATCTGATGTGATCTTGTACTGTGGAATCATGTGTGGCGATTTTTTAAAAGCGATTAAATTTGTATCTTTGTAATTGTAAATGTAGTTTACATTACCTGAAAAAGTGATACTAATGTATGTATTTTTGATTTATTTGTAGTAACCCCCGACGAAGGGCCAATGACGGCCCGAAATGCATTGGGTTCTTTTTATGGCATAAAATAAATACCGTTTTGCGATGGACTTTTTGCATCATTCATATTCTTTCTGAAAGGCACCAAATTGGGCCCTGTTTGAATATTAAAAAACCGGAAATTGGCAAATACATTCCGAATGTTGGATGGAGGCTTCACTAATGTTTAAAAACGTGTGCATACTAATGGAGAAAAAGGAAGGTTAAACGTGGATTAAATAAGGATTAAGGTTAAAAAAATGTGTGATTTAAAAGTGCACGCTAAACACAGCGGCACAAAGCTGTGCATTTGACTCAGGGGCCTGACGGCCCCTCCTCACTTATGTTATTGTAACTATGTGGCAGTAGGGCATGCCCTTAGTCGACCTGCACGCAATCAGTCAAAAAGATGGAACAAAAAATGGACACGAAGGAAGTAATGTCAAAAAAGTAAGGTGTGCATTCCCTCACTTTCAAAAATCTTAAATCCAGAATCACCATCCTCAGTGAATGCCCCTATAATGTTGAAACACCACTGCACTGTCTTGAACCCTGAAACAGCAGTCCCTGCAAGATCTCCTACAGTGCCCGAACACTGCTGCTGTGCCTTAAAGTCTGAAAGAACACCTCTTGCTATACCCCCTACACTGGGTGAATACTAGTGTAGTTTTCTAAACCCTGAAACAGCACTCCCAGCAAGACCCTCTTTCACTGTAGTAATCATTTTACTGAATTGCAAGGGATACTGTCATGTGTCTAAGATCACACTATGAGTTAGTATTCATTTCAGAAAATTGTGGCAGAATAATTTGCTTAGTTGATGTGTTTAAAAATATGTGAATACATGTACTCATGAAGTGAGTCAGTCTTTATAACATGTAGTGCTACAAAGTCCTATGCAGCATGTGTATCAGGCCTCTTATTGATTGTCTTTTTTTTGCCTATTGTTATATGATGAGTACTATTGAACTCACTGTTTTCAGTGAAATTCAATATATTCTGAGAACAGCAAAATATGATACATAACATATTGTACACATTATCTTGTATTGTGGGGATCCATGGGGAATTGAAATGTATGCTAAGAAACTTAGGAATTCCTACAAGGTTCCTTATTCTAAGCGGTGCAGAGTATGCTTGGGAAGATTTAGTTCAATTTCTTCGAGAGGCAAATGAAAACATAGAAAATATAGAATACAAGACACCTGGAGAACTGTGCTCTTTGGATCCATTAAATGTATGCAAGTATTTCAATCATAGATTTGAAGCTATGATGTCTTTTATCACAAACAAAAAAATCCTCCTCTTGGAGAGGTTCTGGATTTCTTTTGGAGAAAGGAGTATCAAGCAAGAGGTGCTCCTCACATACATATGCTGCTATGGATCAAAGATGCCCCATAATTTGGAACAGATTCAGATGACACACTGATGAGTTTTATTGAACAATATTCTACATGTGCTGTACCAAAAAGTACAGAACAAAAGAATTTAGGACATCAAGTCTTACGGTTTCAAACCCATCGTTGTGGAAAATACTGTTGAAGAAAGTACAAATCTAAGGATAAGTTTTACACTAAATGTCGTTTTAGATTGCCACGTCCAGTAATATCAAAAGGAAGAGTGAACAATTTTATGTCATCTTTGCGACATACTGTCACAAGAAAGTCACAGAAAAATACCTACAACTTAAGAAGAAATGAAGAGTCAAAATACATAAATAACTATAACCCAGTCATTTTGTCCATGTGGAATGCTAACATGGATATTCAATATGTTGCAGACAACACCATTGCTGTGGCTCGATATGTAACGTCTTACATTACTAAATCTGAAAAGACGGAACTAAAGGAAATGTGGGAAGAAATTTCTCATGAAAAGAGCCTAAGTAAGAAATTGTACAGCTATAGTTTGAAGATGTTGTCTCATCGAGAAATCGGAGCAAATGAATGTTCAGATCGCTTATCATCTGCAAGTCTATACTCCAAATCAAGAACAATCATTTGGGTAAGTTTAGGTCTTGCAAGAACACGAAACCGAGTTTTGAAATCTGTAGAAGAAATTGAGTATTTAGCAGAGAGAGAACCAGACAGTACAGATATTTTGAAGACCACTATGTTGGATACATACTATCCAAATAAAAGTAATCATCTTGAGAACGTTTGTCTCTATGAAGTATTGCAAAGCTATACTTTTAAGAGGAATATTACAGAAGATATCAATAAAGGAGTATATTCTGTGATTGGATCTGAAGGATGTATAGTGAAACAAAGAAAAAGACATTTGATTACTTACCGAAAACTGAGTTATGAAACTCCTGACAAAAGGGAATTTTACTATTTAGTTATTTTGCGACTCTTTAAGCCATGGCAAACAGAACTGGAACTACTTGGAGATTTTGACAGTTATGAAGATTCATTTAACGCAACTAAAAATATTATAGATTGTCCTGTTTTTACTAATTATCTGAAAATGTTGAACGACGAAATACAGCAAGAAGCTACAATTGCAGCAGAGATTGCTGGAGACAGTTCTCAAGACAGTCAAAGTTCTGCTTCGTTGAGTCAGGATCCACTAGGAGAACCAATTATCCAAAATGAAGCAGCAACTGCCATGGATGAGGTGGAAACAGCAATTCAACAAGCTCAAGAGGATGTAATAAACTTAGAAGAATTGGAAAAACAACTAAATTTTGAGCAAAAACAAATATATATGACAGAACAGATTGAGCATGGTTTATATCATGAGAAAAAAGAGTGCTCATGTACGTCATTTAAACCTGTCCAACTGTACGTGAGTGGAGAAGCAGGAACTGGAAAAAGTTTTCTAATTAAAGGAATTGCAATTTATCTACAGAAAAGAACAGAGTCGTCACTCTCTTGTGTTGTTAATGCTCCAACTGGGTTGGCAGCACATAACATTAAAGGGATTACTTTACATTGTTTAAAAAAATGAAACTTCTCATTATTGATGAGGTAAGCATGGTATCAAATTTAATGCTTGCCTTTGTGCATTTAAGAATGCAACAAATCCTTAAAACAGAGTATGATGTGTTATTTGGAGGCAAACACATCATAGTTTTTGGAGATCTACTACAACTAACAGCTGTGAAAGGACAACCAGTATTTAAAATAGTTACACATGTAGACACCAGAAAGTGCCTGGGAAGCATTGGAAATGTTAATATTTGGTCATATTTCAAATATTCAGAACTCATTACAAATATGCGACAGGCATAGAACGCTGATTATAAAAGTATTCTTGAAAATATAAGAATTGGAAAAGTGAGTGAACATGGCAAAGAAGCTTTACAGGCACGATTACTTACAAATTTGTTTCCAAACGAAAATATTCTCCCAGAGAATATATATAGAAAAATTGCAGAAAACAAATCAGTGATATGCTTGATGCCAACTCTGCAAGAATGTTCAATATTCAATGAAAAAATGTTAAAGTTAGAAAATCAAGAAATTATAAAACTGGAAGCTATTGATAGAATAGAGCATGAAGGAGCTACTATTATTTTGTAAGAAAAGTTGAAGTCAAAATTGGATTCTTTTGAGAAATCAATATATAAAACTGCTGGTTTAGAAAAGAATCTATATGCATGTATAAATTGTTGGTTAATTTTATGACCTAATTTACATGTGGAAAGAGGTTTAGTAAATGGAGCAATGGGTAATGTTGTTGATTTTGTGAATTACCCAAATAGAGATGACATTGAATTTTTGAAAATCAAATTTGATGAAATAGAAGAAGTACAACAAATGAGTCGTTGTTCAGCTCGATTTTTGCTTGTAAAAGATTTATATGTCCGCCGAAAACAGTTTCCTGTTTGTGTGGCATATGCAGTGACTATTCATAAATCTCAAGGTTTAAGTGTAGATAGTGCTTTGGTGAATATTGGAAGTACTGTGTTTAAAGAGGGTATGGCATATGTTGCTTTATCTCGAGTCAGAACTTTATCTGGATTATACTTGATTGATTTTGATGAGACAAAGATTAGTGCAGATGTAAAATGTGTAAAAGAGTATAATAGGTTAAGAAGAGAACATGCTCCCAATTTACCCCAATATCCAGTATTTGAAAAGCGTGTGGTAAGTCAAAAAAGAAGATATGGGAAAAATTGTAGCGAGGTTGCAGAGAAAAGAAAAAAACTAGAGGAACCAGTGATAGTAACCAAAAATAAAAAGGATTTTATTGAAGAGGTTGTTGGTTTTCAGTTTGAAAACAGTTCTGGTGTCAACTGCTATGCTAATGTAGTGGTTAATGTTGTTTTTCTTCTTGAAACTTTACTACAACAAACTGTTGAAAATCGGAACAAAAGATTTTGTTGTTTGTTGAATTCTGTGTTTGAGAAATGTAGTAGTGATAAAACTAAAATATAAAGTGTTTCTGATTTTCGAAATGTTTTAGACATATGTTCTGGTTTAAATCAATTTTCACAGAATATTCAGCAAGATTGTCAGGAATTTCTAATGCATATGCTTCTTGTATTGCAAGATGAAGGTATACATATTGAAAATCTTTTTGGCCTTTCTTATGAATGGCAACATGACTGTGACAATTGTTCGTTTTCAAGTAGTACTAAAATAGACACTGAAAGATTTATATATTTGACTTTACCAGACTGCAAATCAGTGTCTTTTAATAATCTTGTTAGAGAAGCAAATCAAAACATGGTCGGTACCCAATGTAACTCACAAATGTTATCAGCATTATTTATACAAAGATATGGACAGTATGTAATTTTAATGCTGCAACGATGCAGACCTGATGGAAGAAAACTGACAACTTTAATAAAAAATGTTGTAGCTTCTCAACTATCAATATCAGGAAGAACTTTTGTAACTGTAGCAATTATTTTCCATGATGGTCCTTCTACAACATCAGGACATTACACAGCTTATTTAAAATGTACAAAAGGCTGGACTCATTGTAATGATACTCAATTGATTTTTAAACAATGTTTGCCTTTTGACTTATCAAATTCGTACCTAGTGTTTTTAAAACCAAAATTTTAGGGAAAATAATTGGCCTGGGAAGATTACTGCTGTTAAGAAAGGGTAGTCTGGTGTTGAAAAGTACTTTGTGAGTGAGGGTGATGAGGTTAAAAAAATTCTTGTAGTTGACGTAGAGGTAGTGTAAGTGTATCAGATAGTGGGTGATGTGGCTATCACAGGAGATGTTGATCATCAGTGAGGCAGAGGTGTTTTAGATTTGTTGTAGTTGTTGGAGATGTTGGTGACATTTTGTATTCCCTTGTAGAGGTTTCTTTTAATGGTATACAGCTCCTTGGTAAGATAAAGGATGAGCAGAGTGTCATCGGCATACCAGATGATGTTGAGATTCTGATAGCATGCTAGTTGTTTAAGGTTCTATGTACATGATAAATAGCATCGGGTGGAAGTATAACCATTGTTAGATGGTACAAAAGATGTTGGTGCTTTTGATTCAGAAGGTTGGGAAACGGACGGTTAAGAGTACGATTAAGTATCTTCCAAACTAAGGATTTCACACATACTATTTGGCCATGAGGAATGATATTTGAAACAAAAAATGACTATTTCGGGTAAGTGTTGTTAGCATATGTTTGTACATAACTTTATTTAGAGTGTATAAAAAAGAAGTAATAATGTTTTGTTACTTTGTGATTGTTGGAGATATCCCATATTTACGTAAGAAATTGCTGTTCTAAAAAAACATTTAAGATATGTTTTTTTTCTAATTGTTACATTCTTAATGAAAATGTTGAATGGGTTTTTTAAAGACAGTCTTATTGTCTTTTTTTTGCCCGCTGTTATATGATGAGTACTATTGAACTCACTGTTTTCAGTGAAATTCAATATATTCTGAGAACAGCAAAATAAAATACATAACATATTGTACAAATTATTTTGTATTGTGAAATATATATTATAACTTTATTTTTTCTTCTCTTCCACAGATATTATATTTATCAAAAAATATATTATTAGCTTTTCATTACTTATAAGGTAAGTATGACAAACAAAAAATACTTTCTCATCACTCTCTTCCTTCTCTTTCCCTTTTTTACTTTCTTCACTCTGTCTCTTACTCCACTTCCTTTGATCATCTTACTCCCCTTCCCTCACTCTATTTACTCCCCTTAATTCACCTTTACACTCCTTCTCTCACCATCAGTACCATTCCCTCACCCTCACTTACCTTCTCCTGCTCCCTCTTTCCTCTCTGTGTCCCTCACTTCTCTTTTCTTTCTTCCTCCATCACTACCCTTCTTTTGTTCTATCCCTCACTCTTTTCTCTTCACATCATCCCTCACTCACTTTCAGTCACTCCCCTTCTCTTATTCTCTCACTTCCTTTTGCTCACTCCCTTCCTTTATTACCTCCCTCACTCCCCTTTCCTCCATCCATCTCTAAGTCTCTTCCTCTGTCTCAGTCACTATAACTGACTTACTCCCTCACAGTCTCTCACTCTCTCTCTCTTTCTCTCTCTCACTGTCTCCCTCTCTCTCCACCAATCTTCCTTTTCTTTCCTCTCTCTTTCCATAAATTCTTCTCTCTCACTCACTACTTTTTCCTCTTTCTTAATATGCTTCTTTTCCCCTCACTCCCTTTCCCTTACCCTCATATTCCTTCCCTCACTGTCACTGCCCTTCACTCAATCTCACTTCTCTTCCCCTACTTCATATTCTCCTCTCTGTGCATCACTCCCACTCCCATTCCCTTTCTACTGCTCCCATTCCCTCACTCCCCTCACTCTCTTTCCCTCACTCCATCCGTCAGTCCCCTTCCCTTACTCCCCTTTCCTCATTCACTTTTGCTAACTCCCATTCCTTTAGTCCCTCACTTCCCTTCACTCAATTTCTCTCTCCCTCTCTCCCTCTGTCTCACTCAGTCTGACTGCCTCACTCCCTCTCAGTCACTCCCTCTCCCTCTCTTTCTCTTTCACTCTCTCCCTCTCTCTCTCCCTCTCTCTCTCTCACCCTTCCTGTCTTTCCCTTTCTGTTTCCTTCACTCCTACTTCATCCCTCAGTCCCCTTTCCTCTCTATTAATCTCCTTCCTACTCTCTCATTCCCTTTTCATCACCCTCATACCCCTTCTCTCACTCTTACTGCCTTTCACTCACCCTCAGTACTTTTCCCTCACTCACCTTCCCTCACTCCCCTTCCTTCACTCCTCTTTCCTCACTCCCTCACTCCATCTCACTTACTCCCCTTCGTTCACTCCCACCCTCACTTTTTTTCATCCATTTTTCTCTACCTGTCTCCCTCTGTCTCACTCACTCTAACTGTCTCACTCCTTCTCAGTTAGTTCCTTGCTCTCCCTCTCTCTCACTCTGTCCCTCTCTCTCTCTTATCCTTAATCTCCTTTCCTCTCTTTCTATCACTCCTCCTCTCTTCCTCACTCACTTTCCCCCTCTCTTAATTTTCTTCCTTCTCCCTCATTCACCTTCCCTCACCCTCATACTCATTCCCTAACTGTCACTGCCCTTCACTCACCGTCACCCCCCTTCCCCCTCTCCACTTCCTCCTATCTGTATCTCTCACCCCTTCACTTTCCCGCTCCCTTTTCAACACTCCCCCTCGCTCTCATTCTCTCACTCCATTCCTTACTCCCCTTCCCACACTCCCCTTCCCTAACTCCCTCCATCCCCTCATTCCCATTCTGTCTCCTTCACTCCCATTCTCTCACTTTTCCTTACCCCCTTTTCTCATCCTCATACCCCTTCCCTCACCGTCACTCCACTTCCCTTTCCTTTACTCTCCTTACCCTGCTCTATCCCCCGCTTCCTTTCTCTCACACCCCCTCCCTCACTCTCCTTTCCTTACTGCCATTCCTTTACTCTTTCACTCCCCTTACCTCACTCCCCTACACTTAGTCCCCTTCTTTCAGTCACTCTTTCACTCCCCTTTCCTCACTCACCATACTCCCATTTCCTCACTCATTCCCTCAGTCTCTTCCTCCCCTTCATTCAGTCATTACAGTCATTCATTTATACACTACACATTCATTAAAAAAAGTATGAGACAGTATATAAGAAATATAGCTCTTCTTGGAGAAGTGAAGTTAGTTTTTAGAAGAACTGTTTTTTTTGTGATTTTTTTGTTTTAAATTTTGTTTGTGATTTTTTGAACAATTTTATATTTTTGGGGGGGTTTCTGAAACAAAAAAAGAAATCACATAACCAAAAACTGCTCAACGGGAACAGGAACAAAAATAATAAAAGAAAAAAAATTAACGGCGGGAGCATTTGTGCTGCCTGATCTTTGCCACGATTAAGTCTATGCTTTGTTCTCCGTAGCATAATATTTTGTTGCAGTAGTTGCAGCGTGTGTGTACATCTGTGAAATCCGGCCGATATCTAAAGCAGTTGCAGAAGGAGATGCTCCAGCAGAAGAGGTGCTGGGGACAGCAGCTGGAGGATTGTCTCTAAGGGCTTGAGTTGATGCCCGAGCAAAGTTATTTGGATGCAGATTTTAAACATGCTGAATAATTGTAGCAATGCTTAAAGCATCACCTCTTGAAAGTATGCTTCCACAGGTTTTGCATGTAACTCTGGAAGCATTAACCTTCTTCTGCCCCTCTGGATAGGTGAAAAAACTTCCAAATAAATGATTCTTTGGTCTTCTTTGGAGGTGTTTGCTCAGGAACAAAGTCCACATCTGAATCAGATGAAGATTCCTGTGGCTGCTGTTGTTCTGCCATTTTCAAATCTTGAAGAAAACACTGAAGATGCTTCTCCCAAGGAAGTGAAAGAGCTTGTGAGGGGAGTGGGTGGGGTTTTTGAAGATTTGGAAAAGAAACTAGTATAAGCAAATCAAAAGTCTTGTTTTCAAGTCACATGACTTCACGTGCGCACAAGGTGTGCGCACGCATGCGCGCACGGTTTTTGCACGTCGCATTTGAATGACGTTTTACCCGATTTTCGTAAATGATTTTAAAGCTAATATACGGTTATTACAATTCAAAAATACTAGTTTTTACAGTTATGTCACAGAATGTCTTGGGTTATTATGTACATTACATTTACAAAAATGACTTTTTGGAATGAATTTTTTTTCACGGGGTGCGAACACCGTGCGCGCATGCGTGCGAACACCGTGCGCGCACCTTAAAAAACACCCCCCACAAAAATAATAAGACCAGAATTATTTAAAAAATCAAAAATTTGTACATAATAATACATAAATCAAAATTAACATTTTAATATTGATAAAAATATAGAACATTTGTATAATAACACAAAAAAATCAATAATTGATACATTTTAAAATTAGCATTTAAAAAACCTTTGAAATTCACTGAAAAAACCATAGGTTTCACACACTTTATAGTTAGGAATTAGCATTTAAAAAAACTTTGAAATCCACTGGAAAAACCATAGGTTTCACACCAGTTATAGTTAGCTGGACATTTTACTCATACAAAATCATTGAAATTCCCCCGTTATAGTTAGTTGTACTCACTATAACTCGCGCGCCCGCAATCCACTGCTGATGATGTCACATATTACATCATTCATGACATGGTCAGTGACATCACTGATGACATCACTGATGAAATCTCAAATGACATCACTGATGACATCACGACATCATCCAGTGAATGTGGTTTGCTTTGATATTTAAATATGTATTATAAATACATTACTTTGCATTGAAGAATGAGTGGATATATAAATATAAATGTGTGGATGGTGGATTTAGTAACAGTGTCTGATTGTTTCATTGACTAATTTGTAGAGTCTCACTATATATAATGTGTAGTTACTAAACTGTTGTGAAAGTCTTTATTGCTTTGTCTTAATTGCTATGTTAAAGACTATGGGCCAGATGTAGGTCACCAAATACCGGTCGGTAACGGCCGATTTCGGCCGTTACCGACCGGTATTTGGTTTGTTACATGTAGGGGGCCTAAAATGTACCGATTTGGTAAATTTACCGATTCGGTAAAATACCGAATCGGTAAATTTACCGAATCAGTAAATCTAGATGTAGGTGGCACTGAAAGCAGTGCAAAAACAACAATTGATGGACGGAATGTTGCACAAAGGCAGAACATTCACCCACAGTCACAGATCTGGGTTTAATCCATCGTTATTTTGCTCACCAGACCACCCCAGTTCAGACATGGCCATATGCAAATCAGTCTGACCCTGTGCCTCATGGGAACAGTCCAGCCGGAACTGCAAAGCCATGTCTTCCCTGGACCGGAACCAAGCATCCTAGGACCGGTTTCTGGCTATCAGCCGTCATCAGCCAGGATAGTTTGATTCCAGTGGCCTGGAAAACATGGGACTCACGTCTGAGCATACCCATCCCACTCGGGGTGACAAATGCAAAAACAACAATTTAAGGACAGAATGTTGCACAATGGTAGAACATTCACCCCCAGTCACAGATCTGGGTTTAATCCATTATTATTTTGCTCACCAGACCACCCCAGTTCAGACATGGCCATATGCAAATCAGTCTGACCCTGTGCCTCATGGGAACAGTCCAGCCCGAACTGCCAAGCCATGTCTTCCCTGGACAGGAACCAAGCATCCTAGGACCAGTTTCTGGCTATCAGCCGTCATCAGCCAGGATAGCTTGATTCCAGTGGCCTGGAGAGCATGGGACTCACGTCTGAGCATACCCATCCTACTCGGGGTGACAAATGCAAAAACAACAATTGATGGACGGAATGTTGCACAATGGCAGAACATTCACCCCCAGTCACAGATCTGGGTTTAATCCATCGTTATTTTGCTCACCGGACCACCCCAGTTCAGACATGGCCATATGCAAATCAGTCTGACCCTGTGCCTCATGGGAGCAGTCCAGCTCGAACTGCCAAGCCATGTCTTCCCTGGACCGGAACCAAGCATCCTAGGACTGTTTTCTGGCTATCAGCCATCATCAGTCAGGATAGCTTGATTCCAGTGGCCTGGAGAGCATGGGACTCACGTCTGAGCATACCCATCCCACTCGGGGTGACAAATGCAAAAACAACAATTGATGGACGGAATGTTGCACAATGGCAGAACATTCACCCCCAGTCACAGATCTGGGTTTAATCCATCGTTATTTTGCTCACCAGACCACCCCAGTTCAGACATGGCCATATGCAAATCAGTCTGACTCTGTGCCTCATGGGAACAATCCAGCCCGAACTGCCAAGCCATGTCTTCCCTGGACCGGAACCAAGCATCTTAGGACAGGTTTCTGGCTATCAGCCTAAGGGCATGTATGTGTGTCACATGGCACACAAGCCTGAATCAGGGGTGCACAGGGGGTCAAAGTGACACCCTGTCCCCCTTGTCAATTCGGTAATTTTACCGAATCGGTAATTACCGATTCAGTAATTGCCATTGGTTCCTATAGGCCTCAAGGTCCATAGGAATCAATGGCAATTACCAAATCGGTAAATACCGATTCGGTAATTACGGAACATTACCGATTTGTTAATTTATTCGGTAAAAATACCTACATAGCATTTACCGATTTGTAAATACTGAATCAGTTAAATTCGGTATTTACAAATTGGTAAATACTAAAAACCTACATCGGGCCCTTAATTTGTAATTAGTTTCTGAACTGAGTATTTGTATGGGTAAATGAATGTCTATGTGGTTTGGTGGGGGATGTGTGATTGATCAAAAATGTGTGAATAGTTCATTCAGTAGGTATATGAGGTTAAGACTACATGTTATAACAGTTTTTTCAGTGAGTGTATATGTTTATGGGTGTGGTGGTGATAAAATATTTCTCTCAATTGTAAATCTCCATTAAACTTTAAAAAAAAGACAGTGTATGTGTCAGTTATATCTAATTAAGTGTGCTTAAGACTTAGTGATTGTATGAGTCAGTATATGGATAACTATATACTTGAAATAGTGATTTTATAACACACTTAGGGCCTGATTAGGAACGCGGTGTATCCGCATCCTCCGGGCCGGCGGAAGCCACCGCCGGGCCGGAGGATGCGGATTCACCGCTGTGGACACAGAAAAGACCCCCCGCCAGATTAGGATGGCTGGGGGGGTCATGTTTCCTTCCGCCGCTTTTCCGCCGCGGTCGCCTTCCGACCACGGGGGAAAAGCTCTAATATTGTGACGGTGTCTATCAGACACCTCCAGCCATATTAGGATGCCGGCGGAGACATGCTTTTCCACGGCGGGTTTTCCGCCGTAGAAAAGCATGTGGACATTGGTGTTTGGGAGCCCGTTGCGGGGCCCCAGGGGTGTTGGGGGGTGGGGGTGCACCATGGGGGGTACCCCCCAACATTTATATGCACAAAGCGGTGCCTGCCGCTTTGTGCATGTAAATGTAAAACATGCAGTTTTAACATTACGGCGGGTGCTGCTTGAAGCAGCACCATCCGCAATGTTAAACATACAGGATGTGACAACCAGGGTGGCAGTCACATCCTAATTTGCACGGAGGGACCGCCGCTGCCCCTGCGTACGGTCCCTCCACCTCTGGGGTGGCGGACGGATGCAGGTCCGTCCGCCATCCTAATAGGCCCCTTAGTGTGAGTTACTATTTATATAAATAGATGAAGTGGTGTTTGTATAAGTGTGTAGATGAGTAAATGTAAGTTTAATCAATTGTTTGCATAAGTCAGAATGTTGTCTTTATAAGTGAATACAATGTGTGCTGGTTTGTAAGTTGAAATAGGCGTATAAGTATATTTGATAGTGTGCTGTTAATTATTCACTGCATATAACTCTGAATCTATAGGTAAGTGATTAGATGTGTGTATAGATCTATGAATCACTGAGTGGGTGTTTAGAAATTACTGTTGGTGTGTCAATGGTTTCAAATATGGCACTTTGTATTTTACAGTTAGTGAAGAAATATTGTACTAGTGTGTGATGAGGTGTATTTCATTGTCACATGGATGATGTCATCAGTGATGTCATCAATGATGTCATTTGAGATGTCATCAATGATGTCATCAGTGATGTCACTGACCATGTCATGAATGATGTAATATGTGACATCATCAGCAGTGGAGTGCGGGCGCGCAAGTTATAGTGAGTACAACTAACTATAACAGGGGCATTTCAATGGTTTATTATGAGTAAAATGTCCAGCTAACTATAACTGGTGTAAAACCTATGTTTTTTTCAGTGAATATATATATATATGTATATGCAGCGTATTTCGCCAAACAAATCTGGTTGGACTGGAACAGACGAATCCGGATCCAGGAATCAGTGCAAGGATTTTCATTTTAGAATACTACCAGCACTACCGCCATGACACTTTTCGGCCCTCAGGAGGCATTGATCACATGTCGCGCATGAGGAGTTTACCCGTTTTTAAGTTAATGTGTACAAAATACGCAAAAACATTAGGGCACTATAATAATTTACATATCCATTAATTCATGAACATTAAAATTGATTAAAGCGTCAAAACAGACATCAGAGATATACAAGAATAAAAACCCATAAATGTGAAAGGTCAATATTCAAAGTTGCAAGGTGCATGATAATAATATATATATATATATATATATATATATATATATATATATATATATATATATATATATATATATATATATATATATATATATATATATATATATATATATATATATATATATAGTCATAAATTTGTCAACCTGTCTTCATTTGCTGAAAGTGGTGCTCTTTCAAAGGTGAATCGAAATGCATCTGTTCTTCGTTTAAGCCGTTCTTAAGCAGTGTATAAAATGTTTTCCCACAAATTCAGCAAAATCAGAGAATAGATTATATACAACGCATGCTGGTTATTGGACATAAAATGATAAATATTCATGTGAATGTAACAATATTTCAGTTTTATGAGCGAAATTAAGGGCCGGTTGAAGGCATGTTGTTCTTAAAATGTCAATACTTTCAGTTGAATGAGAACCAGGGGTACGTAATTGCACTTCAAAGCCTGTTCCACTGCTTTAAAGTAGTAATTAAAATCACTTGATATATAGCTCTGCCTGTCTTCATTTAATCACAGCGATAAGATCATTACATGATTGTACTTTGATGAAATCCAAAGAATAATTACTTATCGCCCTTCTTTAGCATTAGCTGCACTTGTGTTGTATCCCCAATTATATAGAAACTCAGCAGCAGTGTCAAGCAAGACGATGCTTCAAATACCCTTCGTTGCCTTTCGAAGTGTAATTTGAACAGTGGGTTGTAAGAACAATGCGTTGTAATACATCATGAACACACTTTTTGCCCAGCAATCAACAACATCCAATTTCGATCCGATTTGGACCATTAAACCCGTATTATTATGATATGTCAAATGATTAATTATTCTGTTGAAGAAAGAAAAACTAAAAGGAAGTAGCATCAAGCTATTCGCCACTATGTGTATATGAATAGCAAGCATGTGCTATTACTGACATTTCGGGCCAGATTACGATCATGGCGGTCTAACCACCGATGGCCCATAAGCCCGACCTCCATATTTGGAGCATGGTAGTTGGACCAACACCATTCCGATGCAGCACCGCTGCCACTGCCAGGATCATGGATTCCGATCAATGTTGTGTGGAAAGCGGTCATGAATGAAGGCGACGTGGAGTTAAGCACTGCTGTCCAGCCTACGACCTGTATTTTCGAATCCTTTACACTTTACGAAGGCATATCACATTGTAACGGGTTTTATTAACTATGTAAATGTAAATGTAAATGTATTTCGATTTATATAGCGCACGAATCACCCAGGGGTCTCAAGGCGCTTGCTTAGGGAACCCGTCCTGGTATTCCCCTGTGAGATACCCCGGCAGGGTATTCACAAGGTGAAAGCCAGGCATCCCGCCGCGAGGGGCCGTAGTGGAGATTAAGCAAGCTATTGCCCAGAGTTACAGAGTGTGACCCCGTGAGTCGAGTAGGCACCGGAGCGAGAATTGTCGAGTCTGTGGAATTTTGAGCCCGAGACCCACCGAGGTGGGGAATCAAACCCTGGTCCACGGCTGATCTCAGCTTCCGGGTCTGCCGCCTCTAACCACTGAGCCACGCTTCTCCACAACTATACAATAAAAGAATTATCCTAAGAAAAAAAATAAAGAATCCTTTACATGGAGGCAACCCTGCCATGTAAAGGCTGTTTGAAGCATAAAGAGGGGGCCGCAAACAGGTCCCCTGGTGATTTTGCTCAGGGTTGCCATTGCATGGACACATGTTCTGTCCCCTCTGCATGCACTGTCATGTGTGCATTGTGCACCATGCACAATATGGTGTATGGTAACAGTCAGGCAGGCAACTAGAGCCAAATTTCGGGGGGGGGGGGGGGGGCCTGAAAAATATTTCGGGGGGGGGGGCTAATTCTTCCAACCATAGACAGAGTAACTGAAAGAAGGGGTGAAAACACAACAAAAGCCTAATTTACAAGTAAATGGTCTTTTAAAGACCTGTGTTAAGTACTCGGGTGCAGCTGCAATTAGATGGTCGCGAGCCCGCAAAGCTGTGTCAGCCCGGGCTGACACACATGAGGGGGGGAGGCTGAAGCCCCGTGAGCCCAATGGGTGGTGCGCGCCTGGTAACAGTGAAAACACAACATTGAACGCACTGCACTGCAGCAGCATCACCTTCAAGCTCAAATAGTCAGCCTGAGCATGCCGCTGCTGACAGACCCACATAAAGTCATATTATGGTTGCTGGGATGCCGCTGGCTTGACAGCAGCCTCCGGACACTACGGTCTGACTGCCAAGATCGTAATCGGGCCCTTAAAGTTATGACTCATTTTATTACTAGTATCATTATTGCTATTATTAATCATAACAGAAGTAGCAGTAAAAATGATCTGAAGCATTATTTTATTTTTTGCAGTGTTATATAGCGCAAGCTCGACTGAAGGTATTCAAGCACCATACATGAGCACCAGTTTCCTTACACAAGGACACATTCATGTTTGGTAGAATAAGTGATTTGCCCAGAATCACAGGATGTTGAGTCAATGCGAGACTCGAACCTCGTTCCCCAGCTCCAAAGTTGGCAACTCTGGCCATTATGTCAAATCCCCTCCATTGCAATTCTTTTGTAACATTTGAATAATAATAATAATCATTGTAATAATATTAATGTAATTCTATTATTAGTAAGTGGCCCAGGTCCAATATTAGCTGGTACAGACTTAAGCTGCAACATTTCTATGGCAACTCCTAAGAACCTGCCGTATTTCTCGGTCCACTGCGTGCATGGATTTCATTGGTGATGCTGATGGGATCGCTAAACAGGATCAAAACAAGTACGTTCGTGTCTGCCTCTGTGTGTGTTATTTGTGTGTGCAGGCATGCATGTGTTTGCGCCCATCTGTGATCTTGTCTGCAGGTGCAAGCCTATGGGTGTTTGTAACACCCCGCCATTGCAAGTACCGACAGGGACAGAACATTACACTACTTCAGTATACTGAGCAGGCGGGCTACAGAGCCATACGAATGTTCTTAGCACCAGGATAGGGTCATTAGTGGATTAATGTGACATCCTTTACGTTAACATTCTAATGTAAACAGTTGTTAAAACATGCACAGTAGCAATTGAATTGGCGTTTTCCGTGATGCAGTAAACATGCTCGTGTTGTGTTTCTACTACAAACGTTTACTTTACAGTAAAATCCAATTAGTTGGTAGATGATACTTAAGTGCGAAGAGGTTTTTATTAGCTGCATGCAGCGCTATACGAATAAAGAAATGAGAAAATGAATAAAGCACTTTTATAGGTACTAAAAAGAATACACTCATTTATGTTCTGGTATGTCCAGCACATATTGAGGCACAGATTTCCTAACATTCATGTAGTGTGGAAAACAGCACCTCTCCCCTGTGTAATGGTAAAAAATTGCTCAGCGCCAGATTTAGCATGTAGCATGCTGATGATGTCATACTTTGTGCCTGCGCTAAAAGAGGCATTATATTCTGGGACCACTTACTTGTCTGAGTCCATACTACAGGAGGCATTACGCCCGTATGACAGGCCTCTGTTTCCAAACAATCCCTTTATAAAGTATCCCCTTGATATTTGGGCAGGAGAGCAGGCAAATAATTGACAATCTTCTATCTTCCTGTTCTTTAGTCTGTCTCCAATGAGGCAGGTTTCTCTTTCCAATAGCCACGTGTTTTTGAGCCGGGCACACCTCCTCCTTCTCAGAGTGAAGCTTTGACAGGGCAATTCAAAGTAAAGAAAAACAGTTTCCCTTGCTGGGGTAGGCAGAAGTCATGAGGTAAGTGTGTTTTGCAAATATATTTTAGAGATGCAAATCAAATGTCCCCTTAGTACTTCAGCAAGATCCCTGGGTTATTAGGTGTGCAGTCGTGTTCATATCTGTGTCTCCTGGTATCACCCAGAGGGCCAGTATCCAGTAGCTTGTGGGTGCATGTTTTTGTGTTCCCTTCTATTGCTACTAAATTTCCTGTTGACTTCTGGTTTGGTACATGTGCCTCGAGTGACACGCTCTTTGTGGAATCCTGCATATGCATATTTCTCACATACCCATTTTCCTCTTCAGCACATTTTTTGCCTCCTCCTTATTGCTCATACTTTCTTTTATCTCGTCCACTTCCCTATCTCCGGTGCTCAGACAACATACCCACTCCCCTCACCTGTGAGCACAGAATTTATTTTTGTTTATTGCTGCACTAATTCTGACAGCATTGTGACCTCCTTTATGTGAACTGCCAATTTTATCACTTTCAAGGCACTCTGTAGGGAGGCCAAGGATTACACGAGTCTGTATTGGGAACACCTTTAGGACATGCGAGAGGAGTAGACATGTTGAGGCAGGATTTAAAGATATGGGACATACTTTAATGGTTTGACATAATTCAAGACCATATATTAAGAACTGTTTTATAAATCTTGCTTATCACAAAATTGTTCATTTGAATTAACTGTAAAATACACCATTTGGCCCTCTTATTTTTTCTTTTTTTCCAAAGGTTTCTCCAGAGGAGACCCCCCCCTAACCTTCCATTTGGTCAGGCAGGTTCCCTTACTAAGCTCGCTCACTACTTAAATTCATCCACAGCTTTTACGCCTCACCGCTTTGAATGTCACCAGCTGCCACTGGATAAAGTGCATTCTTAACCTCATGCTGTTCATGCTTCTTGCTGCAGCAGCGCGCCTTTAACCAGAGGTAATAATGGGAGAGAGAGGATCCTGCTTTGATGGCCACTGCAGGATTCTTCCTTTAACACGTTCAGCTGTTTTTAGCACTGAATAATTAAAGCACCTCAGAATATTGACTCCCCACGGAACACCCGCTGCAACACTCATTGCACACCCCTTTCATGCTAAGTGAAGTGTGAAATTGGGCCCTATTTACAATTTGGCATTAAGCCATGTTAAGTGGCTT
This sequence comes from Lissotriton helveticus, assembly GCF_964261635.1. NCBI lineage: Eukaryota > Metazoa > Chordata > Amphibia > Caudata > Salamandridae > Lissotriton > Lissotriton helveticus. Next base: position 534,037,650 of record NC_136065.1, read on the forward strand.
TATGGCAAAGGAGAAATTGCCACCAAAACATCCTTAAAAGTGGTGTTCTGTTGTCTATATTCCCTAGTAAATATGTCCGCACGGGACACAAAATCGCTCTATTTAGCCTGCTGCATCCTTTAATTCGGCCACTGTGCCACCAGAGCATGCATACGAGGCTCCCTCAATGCCACTGTGACCTATTCACCCTGTATTCTCCGAAGCCGCCATTGACGCCACCCCCCAGCTCTATTCCCTGCCCCTGAATTACCGGTTAATAGGCTCTACTCAACAGGCTTAAATATTCCATGTCCTGATGATGATCCGTACATTACCCCAATGGATCGAAACGCTGTCGACACTCTAAAACACCTTATACACCCAAAATTCTACATTTGAATATTGTAAAGGTGTTCTTCACGATTTGTTCTCTGACACTGTTAATTGTTTCCATGTAACAAACCACAAGCTTTGTCTGAGCCCCCTGTTGTGTTGTTTGTTTTGTAATTTATTGGTTAGGTAGGACACAGCCTTTTTATGTATTAATGTTTAACTACTGCTTATTTAAATTGAAAAAAGAATGGCACTGGGCAAAAAGTGCGACTAATACATCTGTGCTGACAACTATATCATAGATATACAAAAAGATGAACGATCACTCTGGACTCTCATGATATACAAAAATATATATTCTGTTTAATATTCTTATGAATTTTTTCTTTTTCTTTTCTCTTTTTGTTTCTTTGATTTTTGATTATTATCAAGAAATCTTAAGTAACATTACATGCAATCAAACAACAATAAAATTGGTCAAAAACAAAAATAGTTTCAACAATTGATATATCAGCCTTTATAATGAGGTATGACCACACAAAAAAACAGAAAAAACACAACAATAGAAAGAGGAAATGACATTGTCAATAATGTATCAGTAGATCCTGAGATGTAAGATAGAAGTTAGATGTTAATATCCATAATTGGTTTGGAAACACTGGTCGAAAGACATAGATGTCACCAACGCGTTTCAGTCTTGGACCTTCCTCAGGGTGAATCTACCAGTGGCATACTAACAATCCTGTATATTAAGCACTATTATGCAAAGAATCTTAAGGACACTGGTTGTAAGATCAATCTATCGAGCCACACGGGCAGCGTTCCTTTCTTCTTATGGAATTGACATTATCCAGTTTTCCATTTGAACTTTGGCTGCATTTTAAACTTCACCTGTCCTGAGGCTTTAGACCATTGAAATTCGCCGGTCATCAATAGGAGAATTTACAGATAAAATTAAAAGGTCTTTCTTTCTTCATGCTTGTATGCATTTTTACTGGAAGTGACACTGTTGCTCCACAATCCAGAGAATTACAAAAATTAATCATGAAGGTATCATATTCTGGAGTGTGAGCTAAAATTGAGAAAGTGGATAGGCCACAAGATGCTTGGCAGCCCGCTGCGGCCCTGTCAAGCATATTACGAGTTTTCTCACTGCCAGCTGTTTCATGGTGGTGAGACTGCCATGAAACTGCTGGCGGTGAGGAAGCAAGGGCCCGTTGGTACCTCGCTGCACAGGGATGCATACATGGGGACCGTGATGTGTCTACCTGTCTGTATGCACCCCCAGCTCCAGCACGGCATGGATGTTACAGTCCATGCCTCACTGGAGTGCGCTGTGGCTGACTCATGACACTGCCTGTCTGAGGCTCTCCTATGAGCCTTTGGAAGGCATTGCTGTGGGCCAACTGCTTCAGGACAGCCTGCCCAGATCCCAACTTGCAGTCTGACATGCGGTCGGTAGTGGCGTTTGGTGGTGTGGGAGCAGGGCGGTGGCATGCTGCCCCGCTCCCACCCCGCCAAACTAATAACCAAGCCCTAGGACTGCAGTAAACCCACTTATACAGAATCATCCATATGTCGTTCTTAGCAGGTGTTATCAAAACATTAGATAATAGATGTCTTGCAACAACTGAATCATCATATACGTAAATTCTCCCTCCTTGACACCTTCCAATCCGGTTTCAGGAAAGGCAGTAGTAATGAAAATGAAATGCTAACTAAATCAGATGACATTCTCAGATCCTTAGACAAGGGAGATGCTTGCCTTCTTATTCAGCTTGACCTATCTGCGGCTTTCGATACTGTTAGTCACCCAGCCCTTCTTGAATATCTGAAGTTTTTCTTTGGTGTTAAAGGCACCGTTCTCAAATGGCTCACTTCCTTCCTGCTTTTGGAAAAGGGGGGGGTGGTGATGGACAGAGTTTCTGAATGATGCAGAATACTCTTACCAAGTCAATAGATCATGGTTTTAATCCATCACCGTTTTGTAGCTCACTGCACCATCCCAGCTCGGAACCTGGCTATATGCAAATTAGTCTGTTCCTATCCCAGTGCATGATGGGAACTGGGCAAACCAAACTACCAAGCCAATTCTTATACTGGGAAGGAAACAAGCTTCCGGCGACTTCCTTCCTGCAACACGGTGCGCAACAAATTAAAATCAAGTCATGTCTATCAAAACACATATGGCTCACACTGGGAGTGCCACAGGGCTCTATCCCCTCCTCCTCCCTGTTCAATCTCTTCAATGAACCCCTAACAGTCATCTTGAAGCAAGCAGGAATCAAATATCACCTCTATGTGGATGACACTCAAATTTGAAACAAAATCAAATCACCCAGTGACATTCAACATCTAAACGCCACTCTGAACAAGATTCATTCATGGTTTCACTCTAATCACCTTAAGATAAACCCCAACAAAACAGAAATAATCCTATTCTCCCCTAAATGCAACCATCTTCCTATTCAGAATGGATCAGCGACCTAAACACCTTACATTGCTCTCTCACTCCTTCCATCTCTGCTAAATCCCTGTGCTTCTGCTTGGACAAGATGTCAATGAAAGAACACATTAGAAACTCAGCCAAACGAGCTCTCCACACACTAAAACATCTCAAGAAACTCAAACCATTCATCCCCACAGATGATTTCAAGTGTGTGGTGCAATATCTGGTCCTCTCCAAACTAGACTACGGAAATGCCATTCTCACTGGGACGCCAAAATCTCACCTCGCACCACTGAGATCAGTTCTAAACATGGCAACCTGGCTCATTACTGATTTCAAATGGTTTCAACACATCACTTCTGCTCTCAAGCACCTCAACTGGCTTCCTATCGACGGAAGATGTACTTACAAGACTGCCTGCACCATCCACAAAGCCCTTCACTTGTATTCCCCAAACTACCTAGAAGACAAGCTTATGAAAGCAGGGTCTTCTAGGTCAATGAGAAGCTCCAACACACTTTTGCTCCAACATCCCAATCTAAAAAAATCACCTACCAAGTCTCGCTCTTTTTCTGGAAATTTTCTGAGCTTATGAAACTCTCTACCTAGTGGTCTGCGATGCAACCCTTCGTTCCCTGGCTTACCTGAAAATCATCCTCCTCAACAAATACTTTAATTCTTAGACTACATTTTTTGGTCTATTATCTTGTGCGCAGGACGGAAAGTTATGCCATTGTTGGCTATTTGCTTGTTTGTTATTGTGCTGTGTTGTATACTTTTATCTACTGTATATCTCCTTATATGTTTATTGTGTTCCTGTTTCACTGGATTCGCTCCTGACAATGTAAAGCGCTCTGACACCTTCAGGTCTAGCTATCGATATATAAAACCTATGTTAATGATAAATTCAGAGAGATCAACATTTTTGACATTTAACAAAACAACACTTATCTGTATTATCTGTATTATCAAAACAACACTTATCTATATTACCTAAGTGTTTGGTGGTCAGCAAAGCAATACGCCAACCTGTTTTCTAACACCAGTCTAAATCTGACCTTTATTCAACGTCAATTTTGGGAGCTTTTAGGTAGTATATTTTCAGCAAACCATTTGTCAGCAGTAATACGATTATTATTAATGATAGTACATTAACTGCCTTCAATACATTTAGTACTGTCTGTAGCCTGGAAGCGTTGCTTTAGTCACTGTTTGTTTACCTTTCAGTAATGATTAATATATTACATATGGCAGTAAATATCAAAATACTACCAAAAATATGTGTGCCTCTTTTGAGAACAAAATATGTATTATTTGAATTTTGCACAAATAGAGTCTCTAATGTAATCACGTGCCACATTATACATCTTGGGGGAATAGTACAGTCAGCCTGGGGGCAATGCTGGTCAGGATGTGGAGGATGGTTGTCCTTTTGAGCCTGTGGTGGGCAATTACATCCTCTGGCGTTAAGCCTGTGAGGCTGGTGTGTTTTGGGAAGGTCTGCTGTATTGGGAAGGTCTGCTGGGGAGGCCTTAGAAGCTCTCCCCAGTGATTGCTGCAGGGGCTGCAAGCTCATCGCTTGTCACCAGTATATTAGGACACAGAATCAGTATTTTAGAACCTTTTTAATCTCGCCAGGAAATTTAGCACAGAACGTTTTAAAAATCGTACTTTGGGGGCTTTTCATTTTTGAACTAAGTGGGAATTTAATTGAGGCATTCTAACACCCTACACACGCTCTCTTTCCTTGCTACCACCGATTTAGACCATTTCAGGCGTCTGGCGGCGGTGGGCGTCATCTTGGGAGTAATGGGGTCAGCGCTCTAGTCGCGCCGGACTCCCACCCTCCTCACCCTATAACATGTGTGTCATGGCCAGACGGCGCAGCGGGCTGGCGCAGCGGGCGCGCCGAAGCCGCGCCTAAGCCAAGCCTGTCTGCGCCCGTCCGAGCCTTGACCGAGCCCAGGGCCACCCCCCCTGCACCTTTTTCAAGGTTGGTTTATTCATTTCATGATTTATATTCCTTAAATAACACCTTACATAAGGCACATGCCCCGCCGGCGTGCATATACGCTGATCCTATCGGAGGTCCGTTTACTTGTACTTTATGCAAAAATGCCACTCAGGACATACCGACTCCTCACAAACTAATACAGGCAGCACTCGTGAATGTGCGTTCGCTTCCATGCCATAAAATCAATATATTAGAGCTGCTTCACAGTCATGCTATCGACCTCCTGTTTCTGACAGAAACGTGGGGAGACGACGCATCAGGACCAGACTTTAAAGCGGCCATGCCAGAAGACTACTGTGTCCATAGGCAGGATCGTACAGCAAAAAAAAAAGGTGGAGGTATCGCTATAATATATCGCAACAGCTTGCGAGTTAAAGCTATCGACCTAAAACATGCGAGCTGTGAGGCCTTGGCCTTCACTGTCACGCTCACCACCAATCAAACATTTACAGGTACTCTCTTATATCGGCCTCCAGGCTCTCGCAACGTATTTCTGTCTCAACTTCATCAATTGAGTGAACTAGTTGCTGAGCACAAACATTTTACCATATTAGGTGATTTCAACTTTCATTTAGAATTATTGACGGATAAAGACACGGCTCAGCTTATTACGGATTTGTCTGCGGTAGAACTTGGACAACTGATAATGGCTCCAACACACGAGGCAGGACACACGCTTGAGGGTATTTTTACTAACAACCCTCATATCACTGTGAACAAAATACTACCCCTTACATGGTCTGACCATTCCGCTATCTTATTTGACATTAAGATCAAAATAACGGTATGTAAAGATACATCATACAATCCTTATCAAACTACCAGAGACTGGAGAAACATAGATTATATTCATCTAGACCAGATTCTCACTGATGCTTTCACGGATATAGATAGGGAAATGGACCCAAACATTGCTGCCACTACATATACTTCCATTCTGGAAGGGGCATTTCATACACTGGCTCCCCCCAGAACATCCAAACGTAACAGAAAATCTCCATCGGCCCCTTGGTTCACCGAACAACTTAGGCTACAACGTCAATACTGTCGTAACCTAGAACGTCACTGGCGCAAATTCTATAACCCAGCAGATAAAACAACATATAAAGCTGCACTCCTTGACTATAAGAAGAAAATAGTCATAGGAAAAAACATCTATTATACCACCCAAATAAACGAGGCGAAATGCAGCACGAAAAAACTGTTTGAAGTAGTTAACCATCTCGCAGAACCTACAAAACCACCCATTGAATCCTCACAAACTCTATGCAACACATTAGCTGAGTTTTTCTCTGATAAGGTCACATCCATATTTAAGGACTTCACCCTTAACCCCAATGGCATTTCATCCACGAACACGCAAACAAATCTGAACTCATTAACCTTTACAGAATTCACCAAGGTACTTCCACAACGCATTCATAAGCTTATCTCGGAAATCAAATCGGGCTCCCCTATGGACCCTTGCCACCCCTCCATACTACACACGGGGCCAGTCACCATTACTTTACCTCTGACACACATTTGTAACATCATGTTTTCAACTGGGTTATATCCCAACATCTGGAAAAACACCATAATTAAACCGCTTCTAAAAAATCCATCGCTTGATCCATCTATTTCCTCCAGCTACCGTCCTATTGCATCACTGCCATTTCCAGCTAAGATTTTTGAATCTGTCATGAACGAACAACTGTCTGACTACATTCAAATTAATGACCTATTAGATGACACACAGTTCGGTTTCCGACAAGGTCATGGGACAGAAACTGCTCTGATCAAGGCCGCTGACGAAATAAGAACAATAATGGACAACGATGGACAGGCTGTTTTGATTCTGCTGGACCTATCGGCGGCTTTCGACACGGTCGATCACTCTACTCTGATAGGCCGTGTCGAGGCCATCGGTATCAAACACAAGGCCAGGGATCTCATTGCATCCTTCTTGGCCGATCGCAAACAGGCAGTTAAGCTGGGCTCATTCACCTCTCCGACGTTCATTCTCCCCTGCGGTGTCCCACAAGGTTCCTTGCTAAGTCCGACCCTCTTTAATATCTATGTTTCGGACTTAGCGAGGGTAATAAAAGCATATAACATCAACCTAACTACATATGCTGACGACACCCAGTTGGTACTATCCATACATAAAAACGGTTCCACCATAGCGGCAAATTTTAAGGATGGCATGCGGGCCATCAGAAGTTGGATGGCATCTAATTGTCTTAAACTGAACTCTTCAAAGACCGAGGTGATGTTGTTCGGTAAGGTTCAGCCTGTTTGGTCTCCCTTGTGGTGGCCGGAGGAAATGGGTACTCCACCTGAACCGGTCAGCAAAGTCAGAAACTTAGGAGTAATATTTGATGATAAACTCCTTTTTCATCACCATGTGAACTCTGTAGTTTCATCATCATTTAACATTTTTGCGAAAAATTAAGAAACTTCTGCCATACCTTTCCACCACTATAGGCAAAACCCTAATTTCAACATTGGTGTTTTCTCGCACTGACTATTGTAATGCCCTTTTCCTCAATGCGCAAGAGAAGGTTATTTCCGAACTTCAAATGATTCAGAACGCCTCAGCTAGAGTTCTACTGGGCATTCCAAAATTTACCTCTGTTTCCAATCACCGGGCTCAACTGCACTGGCTTCCGGTTAGGAGTCGTACTAAGTTCAAGTCCTTATGCATTGTGTATAAGGCAGTGAATAACATAGGACCCAAATTTCCTAGAAACTCCCTCAAGCCTCTACCAGCCCCTAGAACGTTACGTTCTAACACTGCTCACCTGATTCAAATCCCCAGAACTAGGAAAGTTAACTGGGGAGACAGACGCTTTACTATTGCAGCTGCAAAACTATGGAACTCTCTTCCTCTTAACATAAAATCTAGTCCTACATTGATCATTTTTAGAAAGCAACTAAAGACATGGTTGTTTTCTCAATGACTTAATTAGCATCAGCAAACACAAAAATACTGCACTGGATCTCTAAGATACTGACACTAGACCAGCTCATAGCGCCGAGACACGCATGGGTAATTGCAGCGCTTTAAAAATTGCATAAATAAATAATAAATAAATAAATAAATTGTTCTGCGCTGCCTCTGTGGGAGTCCGGGGGGGTGGTCCGGAGCATTGGGGGTGGTGGCGGTGGGTGTTGTGGCCCTCTTGGGTCTCCGAGCTGCATGATCAGTAGCTCCATGACATGTGTTGGTCTTCAGATGTGGCTCTGGGCTGGGCTCCGCTTTATACTGCAGGTTGTCGTCCTCCTTAACACCAGTAGAAGGCAGGTGTTAAATCCCTGCTTCTAACGCGCCTTTTCGCCTGTTTTTGGATCACACCGCCAATTTGGCTGATCGTTGAAAACATCACAAAGTGGTGTTTTCATGTGTTTTTGCATGGGAACACCTACTCTGCATATCATTAGCGTTAGTTATCGCTCTCATCTGTGGCGATGTTTTTTGCTTCAACTATCGCTGGAAAACTGGTGATATCGGCAGTTTGCACCAGCTTGGGAATAGGGCGATAAATCTATCGACACTTTTGCGGCTGATAAATTGGCAATTAGTCCTTGAGAATATGCCCCATTGTTTGTTACCAATTAGAAGTTAGCAGGGGGAGCTAGAAGCTGACTAGCATCATTAAGCATCTGATCGGTATTGAATTCATATGCATGTGCATTAACACAATTCAAGTACATTACTTCAGGATATCAGGGATTACTTGCTAGGCATACGATGTATACATTACTTCGATAGTATGTCTATCCATATTTTTGAATTGTATTTAGGTCACCTTTCTTTCCATATTTTAGTAAAACGTATTTCTGTTTCTTCACATGGGATTTAGAATGGCTCAGAAGGCATATTCACAAATCACAAGTTCGTTTCACAAGTGGAATGCAACATTTTAAAGTACATTTCCAGAATTACATGTAAATTTGAGACAATATAAAAGGCATTTTATTGGCATTAAGGAGTAGTGGCAGAGAAGTGTACGTTTTTCCTGTAAAAATTTGCAAAGTTTAAACTTTGCTGGTGGCCGAAAATTCAAACCACAAATATTTGCTGAAACATTTTAGCACAAAATCGGTTTTTTTCAAGAAGTTTATTGCACATAAAGTTGGATACTGGTCCACAACACCAAGTTTTCAGAAGTTTTGTTCTTACTATGTTTTATAATGCCTCAACTTATGTTGAGATTAGGAATTTTACAAAGATTTTTGAAAAAACATATTTTGCAGAAGGAAAAAAGGGCAACATTGCAAAAGGGATGAATCATATAAGGATCTTTGCTTCTTAAGAACAACATATCATTGTAAACCACTACTTTATAAGTAGGTCATTAGCTTCCATGGACCACCTCTAGTACGCATCTTCTGACAAAATCCTGAACAACCTCACCTACAACAGGGATGAGGCCTAAAGTGCTGAAGAAAACAGCTGGTCTTAATAATCAGATATACAATAGTAACTGTGGGATGGTAGAACAAGTCTTGAATAGTCACAAATATGGTAGAAATAACCTTGGAAGACCATGTCAGATCATGGGTCCAAAAGTAAACACAACATGGGGAATATTGTTTGACTAAGGGGACTTAATGAAGAAAAAAGAAAACTATGATGATGGGCAGGAGTTGCAAGTCTTTTGGGGTCATCTGAAACAATCACAGTACAACGTACACTTATATAAGAGGTAGGCTAACATTTCATACTGACCAGGGAGGAAAGAGAACTAAAGAATATAGATAAACATGGTACAATGATGTAGCAAGTGAACTTTCGGGCCCCCCTGCACTTTTCCCATTTCAATACCCGTTTTTTGAACTTTTACTGTGAGCAAATCTCACCCCCTGAATTTCACTCATGGTAATTGGACTGAGAGTGCTAATTGACAGTGTCAGCCCTTGAGGACAAAGCTGCTGCTGCACAGCTAGGTTAGGAGGCTTTGGGCTGGTTACACACAAACACATGAGCACACACAAGTAGGCATGAATACTTCAGGGTTTCGTACTGACATGGGGTAGGCCTTAGAAGATGAGCAAGCATTCATAGTGAAGTTCTGTAGTGCTTAATGAAGGTCTGTGTTGCTTACGCTGTATTACACATTATAGGTGAAATCTGCATTGAAATACAGTTTAATTCTATCAGACCTACAGGGTTCAGGTAGGTATCAATCTAAGGGTATACATGTACCCGAGTGTAGATTTACAGTTCCTAAAATCATACATACACTTCTAATGACACTTTAAGAATTGTCATTTTTCTCCGGCTCTACTCAAAATCAGATCCAAGACATTGTCGCACCTACTGAGTAAGTTAATTACTCTGCTCACCAGAAGGAGGATTAAAGGCTTCCCCAAACAACAGAGCAATTAACAGTCCGTATTATAGTTTCACACTTGGTAACCAGGTATACCAATGAGCGCTCTACTCATATCTTGGGTTAGGGTACACAACTAGTAATAATCTAAGCGGTGCTCTCAAAGGCGGAAAGATTGGTTACCAATTCAGTCTTGTATATACCATCCAATGGAAAGTAAAAAGCATTCAGAATCTACCTTGAGCACACTATATGTAATATCCACAATATATACAATATCATCAGTTCTCGTAGTATTGAAAACGTCTAATCATTTTAGATCCAATTTCCATGAATCTATTCAGTCTTTTCAAGTTTATTTTGGAATTCAGGTAATTTTCTAGGCACAGCTAGATATACAGTTCATAGGAAAGACAGTCTTCAGTTTACAAAGAAAAGCACAGCCAACATGTGTTTCATCGTGCAGTATGCACAGTGACTTCTTCAGGGCTGCAAATCCAAGAGAAACAAAATTACTCCATACATTCTGTATAAAGACATATCATGTTAGAAACTCAAGAAATAAAGAGAATATGTTAAACAAATTCCAAGCTAATAGTGAAACGTAAGAATATGACAAGGTACACCACCTCCGAAATGTTAGGACAATCCATTTAAGAAACATGGAGACTAAAGAAATCAGTATTTCATCATAGGTCAGCAAAGATGTGAACGCCCAAGAGCAAAAGAAACGAGAAGGTAAAATGAATATCTATTCACCTGATCAAAACAATATGTAATCAGTACAGCAAAAGGGGAAATAGAGTAGTAGACTCCCTTAGACACAATTGAGGGGTAGTACCTGTGATATTAAAAAGAACACTCAACCTAAATATCATTTTACATGGTCTGAATATCCAATAGTTCAAACCTATAACGCAGAACCATATTCACCTCCCTAGTTCCGTTTCACTAGTATCCTTTCCCTCGTCTTATTTTCAAATATATACATATGTCATGCAACCACTAGTAGATATTAAGAAGCTGCAATAAATCAAAAAAAGAAAAAGATGTATAACAAGTTACATAAAGACACCCCAAAAGAATTATAAAGGAGATATATACTCTACCAATAGAAAGGAAAATTGAATTCTGATGATCCGAAGTCAATAACATATTACTAAGAATTCGGTATGACAAAGATATGGCTTTCCTCAAAGACGTAAAAACCTACACATAGTCAACCGGAAAAAGATATTGAAAATAAGCTCCTGTAATATTATATTTAATAAAACAAAAAAGGTAAGAAGGGAAATCTCTATTTCTTACCCAAGTACAGATAACCAATTGTTTGTTACGCTACTTTACTGGTGGTAGATGTATGAAAACAGTAGGAACACCCAAAGACCTGTATAGAGAAATCCCGGTCTGTAATCAAAAGTAAAAAGTTTTTAAAGTATAATATGATGAATCAAGTATTGAAGAAGTTACTACCAATAAGTATAATAATGTAAAGACATTCTAATTGTACCTGGAAAGATACTTGTATACTGATCAACTTGTTCCACTGTATCTAATGATATCGGTATCATTTTCCTTAATCTATAATCACAAATGAAATAGTAAATATAGCATCGATTAAACTGTCACTACATATCAATGTTAATGTCATCCTAATTAAATCCGGAAGATTATTTCTCCCCGATTATAAGAGCGGCATAGGAGGTGAGATAGATACAATTCTCACCTATATTAGCGATATTCAGATATGTAACAGGGGCTGTAAACGGTATAATGTCAAAGGAACGTGATCTAAAAAGAAATCGCTCAGCAGTTAATACACGCTGAGAGCAATAAGAACAACATCGAAGGTAAAATATTTCCATTTCTCACCTGTCTTAACAATAATCAAATTCTGTCACCGGGACTATGAGCAATATACTGAGTCACAGGTACGTGATCTACAGGTAAAATAAATCAGAAGAGAGTGAAAACCGTAATTCAATACATGTCTACTCCAGCATGTTAACTAGATAGGCGCAACACAAAATCCCTCACTATTAGTGTGTGGAGCCGCGTCCAAAAATTCACATGTTCACGACAGTGTTCTGCATAGGCGCCATCTTAGAACAACCTTATATACTATCATATCATAAGCGCCATCTTGGAATGGCAAAAGGCTTATTCCAAAACGCGATAACGATCGCAGCCAAAAATAAGTACAACCAAATAGCATTCTCTACTATATACATATCAAAATAAATGTGTTCACATTACTTCAATCAAAAAATAATTTGAAGTCAAACACTCTAGAAAAACTCCATTGTATTCTGAATTTGGTCATCAATAAAGTTATACTTCCAAAGTGTCAACACTATCTCCTGTATTTATGAATGCGCCATCTTAAAATGTTAGTTACCATGTCCAAATTATATCTAGAGTGCACCAATAGCACGTAGTAATTACTAACTATTTCTCATTCAAAGAATCTTAAAAGTCTAGCCACCCAAATCAAAAAGTATATAAGCTTTAGCGCTTACATATTTAAATATGCCAATTATACATAACAATACTGTATTAACAGAAATGCGCCGAAAACATAGTCCAAATGTCCAAATCACATTCAAAGTATGCAGTGATATTTAGACAGAAAATGAGCATGTCTGAAAGGTATACCCACCCGAGTTCAAAAGCATGAAGAAGGGTATTTGGTTAACTAAAGTCTCTCGAGTTACGGTGTATAAAGTACAGTGTACACTCCACCTTATGTGTCTAAATGCGCTGTCTGTTAATATCATGTATAATAACGATCCCGTTATACTAAAAAAAAAATTTCCAATACCAACGTCTAATTTCACGGCGGTTTCGGATAGTTGTATCAAGGTCAAACTCTCATACCGATCCTGTTTGTTCCAGAAAATGTGGATTAGCTGTCACTAGCAATTATGTGTATATCACTTCAAATCAATAGGATATGGTACCCATATCATATACACGGCCCGCAAAACCATTGAACGAAATAGAGCACAATTTTCAATATATGTTCCGTGATCGGAATATATGATCGGCATCAAGCTCATATTAAGAGTAATAAGAAAATAAAGTAGAAGACACAGGAGAAAGTAGCAGAAAGGGAAAGTAGATATTTTTCTCAAACATGTGTATGAAAAACATATTATATGTAAACAAATTCATGAGACTATCCTGAAAACAGTGAAACCAATCATATTCAATAATCCTAAAGTAACACAATTCTTCACGTATTCTGAAAAATTTGTTAGCAACTCCAATTTACTCAACTTCTAGTATTCTCAAGCTAATATATAATATGCGCTACATATAATGAATAAACGTATTCCTATTTTTAAAATAATAAACCACATTCTATTATCAATTCACTTTCATGTAATACATGCATATGAACAGTATTTCAAAGTAAGTTGCCACAATCTTTACAGAAAAGGGGAGTCTGTTAGTTACAATGTCATGATTCTATTTGACTCATTGACCCAGAAAGTTTGTGACCACGACCGGCCGCATCAACTTCTTTGCTGGTGATCGTCCCGAGCTCCCGGGGCTGGGACAGTGAGCTGGGGTGACAATGCGTTTCTCTTCTCCTCTCTGCAACACAGATCTTGGAGACGGGGGACCTGGGGGCTGTTTGACTAGCATCGCCACCAGCCTCCACGGTGAGGATGGTGAGCTCAGACTCACCGAGATGGGCATCACCTACCACCCTCTGCATTCCCTGAGGCTGTATGGGGCGTGAAGCCTGACTCACAGCGGACCGCGTTTTGCGGCATGGACCCCATGTGCTTTATCTAATGGCAAAATTGGAATAGCTAATGACACTTCGGCCCATTTTATTCTCGATCACTGAGCAGCCGGATGGGCTGCATTGCAAAAGAGAGGCAGGATGTCTCGCCCAGTGGTGCTCGAGGCCGGACCAGACATAACAGGGGTCCTGAGTCTACATTTCCGCCAACTAGGAGTGAAGTGTAGCGTGCTCCCGGGTTATTACCACCAATAGTCCCACAAGTTCCCTCCGCTTTTACTGCGTGTTGCCCTGACGAGGAGGTGAGTCTAATAAAGGGGGGTTTTGTGACTCAAGGGGGCACTTCTGAATGAGTCCTGGCGGCCGTACAGGCCAATTGATTCATCAGACTCTTATTGACCCTGCATTTGGCAGTACTCCCTGCCGTAATCCTGACTTGATTTGGAGGGGATCTTTTCTGGTCCGTGACTACTATTCTGTGTGCCCATTTTGGTTTCTACTGAGAGATCGCCGTAGGGTACCTTTGTTCACTCCCACTTTTCAAAATTGTTGAGGGCGCCCCCGTCCCTGGGCTTGATGCCTCACAGAGCGTGGAAATAGAAAAGGGCTTGCTACACTCCTTATACATGGGGGCCATCTTGGAGTGGTGCCTCCAACACGTCTGGTAACACTCGGCCAGAGATTACCTATTCAGCCCCTTGCTGGATATACTTCAAAAGCTTCATTCCATGACCACAAGTCTTTCACTACTGAGTGCACCTTACCACCTCCCACACTAGAGGGTATCATTCCTTCCGGGTCCTCCCCCAGGCGGCAAGACAAGATCAAGACTAAGGAAAATTGTGTGACCTGGAGCTGCTTGCACTGGTTATCCCCTGAAGTTTAATCTTAGCCACTGATTACCTCATTCCACTTTGATGCTTAGAATCACTAGCGAACTCCTCACTCATGTCAGATTAACTATTTGCTCGCATAACGATACCCGAACTGCTGCAAATCATTATAAGCCTTATTCTACCTCAACCAATGCTTTAAATTCTTGGTATTTATTAGCGGACTTTTTATAATGCCTATTGACTGTTTTTTTCTCCTCACGTATTTTATTCACTATTTTAATGACTTTGTTTTAAACCTGTGACCTGGTTACCTTATGTGACTCTGTATCGCTGCATGTAACTCTAAAGCTTATTTACGGTTATTGAGTGAACTAGCTCAATTCATATAATACACTTAATATTTAAGATTTTCTTGTCACCCACATTTTACATTGCCGCCTAATTCTTCAGTATCCCCCTAACTTTACCAAGGGACCGTTTAGGCCAAAGGCCCACCTTAAATTAAACCTGATCAGCTGTCAGGTATTGTGATTCTGAGTCACTTTGTGCACCCATACTTATCTACCTCATAGCATAGATGGGGATGCCTCAGAGTGATGGTCTAGTGATGTGTCTGGGAACTGACGGCGCAAAATGGCAGATCGCGAATGGAGCCACCATTTTGTTGTTCCTTGTCCACTCCCTCGGTCCGTTGGACTTCGTCCTGCCGACCCTCAGACATTGCTCCTTGGCTGGACGGCATTATCTCTTTTACCCCCTAGGCCCCCATCTCTCCTGTCACCTATCTCCTCTCCCTCCCCTCCCTCTCTCTACCCCCTTGGATGTCCTATTTCTCCATTCACTCTGTTGAAAAGTAATATACAAAGTTTTTAGCCTAATCGTTGTGAAAATGGAACCCTGAGTTAATTTACTAATCTGCATATTTACAACTCTAACCACTAGTATATATAGTAGTTCTTTGTACCTAATATCACTATTTTGTGATTCCAAGCTTTCTCGTTTGCATCTCCTTCCTGAGTGACTCTACAACGTATACATTTCCTTTTCTGCTATCTTTTTCCTTTTGGGAATCTTCAACTTGCTGACTCCGTCCCTTTGTCCTTCCTGACCCTTACCTTTCGTGGATCCTGTCTTTTTCTGGATTGCTAATTTACCCTGGTATTGAATGTGTTATCATTCTGTAATTAATGAAATTTTCTTTTGCCGTTTGTTCCCCCTCTTTTGACCTGCCAGTACTGACCCGCCTCCTAGCCCTCTGTCCCTTGTTGCCCTTTGACTAAGCACTCCGCCCCTTGTTGGGGAATGATCCAATTTTCTTACTATGGAGTCTCATTGACCCCTCTGAGAGAGTCCACAGCGTCAAGGGAACCAATCACAGCTGAGGCATGGTATGAGCCCCTTACCAAAGCACTCCCTCTTGCCTTGTTGGGGAAGGATCCAGTAGGTAGGCCTTGGAGTCTCAGAGACCCCTCTGAGAGAGTCAACTACGTACAGGGAGCCTCACGCAGCAGAGATGTGGGAATGATACCACTTCCCCTGGGAACACAGCTCACCGGACCTTGGGCAAGGTTTTTACCCATTTACTGGTTTGTGCCCCCTACACCCTCCCCTGTTCATGCTCTCTCTCACCCTCCCCTACAGCTTTCCCTCTTTCATTCTATGTCTACTTCCTCTGCCCCTATCCCCCTCTCCTTAATCACTCCCCTTGCCCACTATCCCGCCTAGCCCCCTGTCCCTTGTGCCCTTTAACTAAGCACTCCTTCTCCCCTTGTTGGGGAAAGATCCAATTACTTATACTCTGGAGTCTCAGTAGTCCCTTTGAGTAAGTCCACAGTGCCAAGGGAGCCACTCACAGTTGAGGTATGGTAAGGCACCCCTTGCCAAAGCACTCCCTCTCCTCTTATTGCGGAAAGATCCAGTAGGTAGGCCTTGGAGTCTCAGAGACACCTCTGAGAGAGTCCATTGTGCAAAGGGAGCCTCTCGCATTGAGTTGGGGGAATGATACCACTTCCCCTGGGATCACAGCTTACTGGACTTTGGACGCAGCTATTACTCGTCTACCGGTTTGTGCCCCTGTCACCTTACACCTCTTCGTTCATGCTGTGTCTCTCACCCTCCCCCTCCTCCTTCACTTCATTTGCTGTCTACTTCCCCATGAAACAGAATTGGTATCAGAAAGTGGTTTATTAACTTAAACATAGGAATACGTTTATTCATTATATGTAGTGCGAATTATATATAGTAGCTTGAGAGTACTAGAAGTTGAGTTAATTGGAGTTACTAATACATTTGTTAGAATACATGAAGAATTGTATAACTTTAGGATGATTGAATATGATTGGGTTCACTGTTTTTAGGATAATCTCATGTATTTGTTTACATATAGTATCTTTTTTCATAATCATGTTTGAGTATAATATCTACGTTCCCTGTCTTCTACTTCCTTCTGTGTCTTCTACTTTATTTTCTTATTAGTCTTAATATGAGCTTGATTCACATCATATATTCCGATCAGGGAACATATATTGAAAATTGTACTCTATTTCGCACAATGGTTTTGTGGGCCGTATATGATATGAGTACCGTATCTTATTGATTTGAAGAACTATACACATAATTGCTAGTGACATCTTATCGACATTTTCTGGTACAATTATCCGAAACCGCCGTGAAATTATACGTTGCTTTTGGAAAAAATATTTTTGGGTATAACGGGATTGTTATTATACATGATATTAACAGAGTGTGCATTTAGACATGTAATGTGGAATGTACACTCTACTTCATACACTGTAACTCAAGAGACTTTACTTATACGTATACCCTTCTTCATGCTTTTGTACTCCGGTGGTTATACTTGTCAGACATGCTCATTTTCTGTCTAAATATCACTGCATACTATTAATGTGATTTTGCCATTTGGACTATGTTTTTGGCGCATTTTGGCGCGTTTCTGTTTTTCCGCCGCGGTCTGAGCGTTCTGAAGAGTGGGCGGGGCTGCGTCAGCTAACGCAGCACTAGGGAGGTAGTGCTACCGTCGGCCAACGTATCGTTTTGTATATATGGCATATTTAAATATGAAAGCGCTAAAGCTTATATACTTTTTGATTTGGGTGGCTAGACTTTTTGGATTCTTTGAATGAGAAAATTACGTGCTATTGGTGCACTCTAGATATAATTTGGACATGGTAACTAATATTTTATGATAGCGCATTCGTAAATATTGGAGATAGCGTTGACACTTTGGAAGTATAACTTTATTGATAACCGAATTCATAATACAGTGGAGTTTTTCTACAGTGTTTGGCTTCACCTTAATATTTGATTGAAGTAATGTGAACACATTTTTTTCGATACGTATATAGTAGAGAATGCTATTTGGTTGCACTTATTTTTTGCTGCAATAGTTATCGCGTTTCAGAATTAGCCTTTAGCCACTCGTAGGTGGCGCCTATGACATGATAATTTATAAGGTTGTTCTAAGATGGCGTCTATGCCGAACGCCGTCACGAAAATGTGATTTTTTGGGATTTTGACCCACACACTAACCATGATGGATTTTTTGTTGCGCTATTCTAGTTAACACGCTGGAGTAGACATGTATTGAATTGTGGTTTTCACTCTCTTCTGATTTATTTTACCTGTAGATCACGTACTCAGTGCCTCAGTATATTACTCATAGTCCCGGTGACAGAATTTGTTTATCGTTAAGACAGGTGAGAAATGGAAACATTTTACCTTCGATGTTGTTCTTGTTGCTTTCAGCATGTTTTAACAGCTGAGCGATTTCTTTCTTTGCCCGTAGATCACGTTTGCGTGACATTATGCCATTTACAGCCCCTGCTGTATAACTGAATATCGCTAATATAGGTGAGAATTGTATGTATCTTACCTCCTGTGCAGCTCTTATAATTGGGAAGAAATAATCTTCTGGATTGAATTAGGATGACATTAAAAGTGATATGTAGTGACAGCTTTAATCTATATTTACTATTTCATTTGTGATTATAGATTAAGGATAAGGATACGGATATCATTAGATACAGTGGAACAAGTTGATCGGGATACAAGTATCTTTCCAGGTACAATTAGGATGTCTTTACATTATTACACTTATTGGTAGTAACTTCTTCAATACTTGATACATCATATTATATTTTAAAAACTTTTTTACATTTGATTACAGACTGGGATTCCTCTATGTAGGTCTTTGGGTGTTCCTACTGTTTTCATCCATCTACCACTAGTGTAACGAACAATTGGTTATTCTGTACTTGGGTAAGAAATAGAGATTTCCCTTCTTACCTTTTTCATTTCATTTTCATTTTCATTTCAAGAATCTTTATTCGGGGGTTAAAAAACACCATAAAAGCACAGGCATATATACATTTTTTTTTTAAAATTATTAAACATTGAACAAGATCCTTGTACAAAGTTAACATAGATAAAAATATCTGTATACAAGTACATAAACATACATTTGATAGTAAAAAAACTTTCATAACTAGCCCCTGGTCATCCTTAATCGGACCGCAACCTTAATGAAATTCATTACACAACACAAGGTAAGTGGATCGGAGGCTTTTTGCAAGAAGACTAGTGCATCCCTAGCATGTTACTGATGGGCATTTTTTAAAATATTTACAAGGAAACTGCGCCTGGGCATAGAGTAGTATGGACAGAGCAAAACAAAATGAAGCGAGTCCTGCGGAGACCTGTTGTCGCAGCCGCAGGGTCCCTTCTGCTCAATTGACATAGAAAAGCCTGCTGGAGAAGCCAACACAAAAGACAATAAATTTAATCTAAAACGACACATAAGGAATCTGTCCTGTGCGTTATGCATTAGGTACAGGTAAGGCTCCATACCCTCCACACTCTTCACCAAGTTATGTGCCCTCACAGTCTTTTTAAGTATTTCTGCCTCAGCTCTTTCTCGGGTTTTCCGCTCTAGAAAAAATTCCCCTATTTGTTTTTTATGCTGGGCAAGGATTGTTGTTGGGTTCGTGAAGAGGTTTCCGAAGCCTAAATCTTCTAGGGATTTTTTCACGTATTTGAGCCAGGGGATGCGCATACAATTGGTCCTGTCTAAGCAATCCAGTAATATTTCTCTACTTAAGTGCGCTTCTGGGTTAGCCCATATTTTTAACCAGGCCACAATTGGCCTGAGTTTTAACAGGTCATCCAGATAAGGCCTCCCAAGCTCCCTATGTGCTATAAATCCAGCAGTGCTGGATGGTACCCTCAGAACAGATTTCAAGTATTTATTTTCTTCCTGTTGGATTCTGGTAGTGTTCACAAATCCCCATACTTCTGCCCCGTAAATTACTTTTGAGCATGTTACGGAGCGGTACAAATTCACTACCTGTTCAGGGCTCCAACGACCTAATCTCCTGCCATAGCCTGCTATTGCCCCGTTAGAGGCAATCATTTTACTACAGCGTTCTGTCTCCAGGGAGTTAAACTGCAGAGCACCATCAAAAGTCACTCCCAGGTAGGAGAACGTTTTAACCTCCTCTATAATATGAGTACCAATTGTATAGGTGAACTTAGAGGACGTTTTTTTACCGGCCAGGAGCACGTAAGATTTACTCAGGTTGACAAATAAGTCCAAGGTGCTCATGAACTTGACGAACCCGTCTATCAGAATTTGTAGACTTCGCGGAGTGCGCGCGATCAAAACCGCGTCGTCCGCGTAAAGCAGGACAGGAATATGTCTCTGCCCAACCCTAGGGCAATCAGCTTTTAGACCCAAAAGAAACTGCTCCAAATTATTAATATAAAGGGAAAACAAAAAAGGGGCGAGGATACAGCCTTGTCTGACTCCACTCTTACATGGGAAGGAGTCAGTCAGACCTCCCTCCCTGTTAAATCGGACCCTGGCCGTGGTGTCACTGTGTAATTCCCTTAATATGGTGATTAAACCACTCTCAATCCCCATGCTTGACATCAGGTCCCATAACTTCCCTCTGTTGACATGGTCAAATGCTGCTGCCAAGTCCATGAAACCCATGTAGATAGGTTCTTCACTGGCCAGAGTGTATTTGGCAGTCAGCATATAAAGGTTCAGGCATTGATCGCTAGTGGACCTCCCTGTCCTGAACCCGTATTGGGTATCCGAGAAGATGTTATTCTCGTCGGTCCACTCCGACAATCTATTCAGGATTGCCCTACCCAGAAGTTTGGCCGATACGTCAATAAGGGAGATTGGCCGGTAACACTTAGGGTCGTCCCTATTGCCCTTTTTAAAAATTGGCACAATAATTGCTTTTGACCACGATGGTGGAAGGTCACAAGAGATGGCAGTATTTATGACCCTGGTCATTAAAGGGGCCCATAAGTCTATGTTACTGAGGAATAGGTCAGGGGGGATCCCATCCGGACCCGGAGCTTTATTCTTAGTCAAACCCTCCATCCCTACTATGATCTCTTTGAGGAAAAATACCACCGGGGAAATCTGACTTATAGTTACCGATGGTTCTGCAGAGGTACCAGACTCATAATTATATAAGCCTCTAAAATGTGTTGTCCACTGTTCAGGGAGGATGTTAGCCCCAATATCTGGGGAATCCTTCTCTTGAAAGGTCGGGTTATTAATAATTCTCCAGAAACCTGCGAGATCCTTTCTTTCCCCTGCTTCTCTTAAATCTGCCCACGCTTCAGCCTGCAATGCAAGTTTCCTCCTTTTAATTTCATTATTATAATTCACTCTGCATGCCCTGACTTTTTGGGAGTCCCTCGGTTTTTGCTTCAGGCAGCATTTCAGCTCCCTTAGTGCCTTGGAGCAGTCTTTGTCAAACCACCGTGGGTTGACCAGGTTACGTGAGGGTGCACCGGACTTAAGTAGGCCATCAACCAAATTGGCAATCTGCTCAAATGCATCCAGTAACGTTGCTCCCTGAACTTCTAAATCTAGGCAATCGTTAATGGCATGTAAACCCTTATCACCCAGGGTTTTAAAAAACTTTGCCCCATCTATTTTGGACCATTTCAGCCGCCTGCCTTGGTCCGTTGCCTTCTCCTCGATTGTACCACGGGGGGTAGTGCCGGCCCCCACCCTATACGAGAGCACCAATACAAGCGGGTTGTGATCGCTAAAACTGCTCCATTCTATCCCTACCCTGCTTATTTTATTTATCAGGGATCTCGAGACCAAAATATAATCTATAAAGGACGCGCAGCCCCTACCCTTAAAAGTTGGGGGGAGTGTGCCATCTGACTGAGGGTCAATCATATAAATAGTATGTTCTAAGTCATACTTAAGCAGTAGGAGGTCCAGAGCCGATCCAGTAGGTGTGTGAGAGAAGTGCGGCCCCTTTTTCAATGGGCATTGTGACCAGTCTGAGTTTGCCTTGACCAGTGCTGGGCAGAGATGACAATTAAAATCTCCCATTAATAATAACCCGCAGGGCTGCCCCTTGTTTTGGGATATTGTTTCTGATTCCAGCCTCTGGTCTAAATCCGCTAGTAGGGGGATACAATTATTTACTGACTCTGAGTTATAGATGTTAAAGACAGAGAATCTCAGCCCCTTCCCAAAAAACCGAGCTACCTGGATCCCATGTAAACTCCAATCTGGAGAAGACCAGGTGCCTGGGAGGTCTAAATCTACGTAGATCGACAACCCACCCATTGCTCTCCCCGATCTAGATTTTCGGGCGGAAACAAAAAAACACTTATAACCCTGTAGGTGGTGATCACTTGCCAACGCCCATGTCTCCTGGAGACATATAACATGAAAGTTTCTAATGTAATCGACCCAATCCTTGTTGGAGAATTTGCCCGCTATCCCCGCAACATTCCAGGAAATCAGTCTCATACCTTCCCCTCGCACTTTTAAACCCTCCTGTTGGTGTAATAAAGTCTCCTGTGTCGGACCTTGCGTGGCCAGCCCGTACCCCCCTCCTGAACATTCTATTAATGTAACATTCGGTTCGTCATACCCTGGATTTCCTACGTCAGACATTACAATTAGTTGAACGTTAGGGCTCCGTTCACCCACCACCTCTACCTGGGCACTCTCTTCCATATGACCCTGAGGGGCATTATCCATCTGTCAATCAACCCCCTCTAAATCATTCAGACCATTGAACCGATTATAGGTGTGAAAAGGAGGTTCCTGACGGCCAAGTGATGATCTATGATTAGAGTCCTGGTGTCTCCCCCTCCTGCCAACCCTCTCCCAGTTGTTTTGCTTTTGTTGCGACTGCAGTGGGGCTGGGCTAATAGGAAAAAAGAAAGACACCCGAAGGGTATGAATAGTGGATTCCCTAGATCTATTTTCCCCTTGGCAAATATAGGTCACTGTATCTGTATCCCTAAAACTTGTCAGTATGCAATCCCCAACAATAGATTTCTGAGTTCTCCCCACCCATGGCACCCTTCTTACCATTATGATTTCATTATTAAGGTGTAACGGGAGAGGTCTATTTATGTTTAGCCACTTAATGACCCTACTTTTCAAGGCACAGAAGTCCTCAGTTTCCCCTGCTTCAAGTGGGGGAACTCCTGCCAAGACAACAGTAAAATCATTGGTCTCGGGGGGTAGATTGGGCCTACGTGGTCTTGGGGGAAGCTTCATTAGGGGGATCAGTGTGGTACTGTCTGCCTGCTGTACCAAATTAACCGGGCCAGACGGGGGAATAGGGATGTTAAAGTTAGAAGGCCTGGTTGGTACGGAGTTATTCTTTGCGGGCTGTTGTGAACCCATCGTATTTACTGCATGTAACGGGAGTGTATTTAAGGCTCTATGTACAGGCTGTTTGGTGGCTACGTTAATAGAGCTGGGTGCTAAGTTCCTTTCCTGGTGCTCAGCCGGGAATTTCAGACTACCTACTGCGGTCTCCAGTGCGGTTAGTCTAGTCTCGATCTTTTTTAAACTCTCGCTGATTGGTAATAATAGAGACCTTACCAAGAATTCCAGATTCCCCAGGGGAACAACAGATAGGGGGAGGTTAGCAATATTAGTTCCCACCTTTATTGTCGGGGCGGGGGCTGGGTTAACCTGGTCAACAGGTTTAGAGTGAGAATCAGCCTGTGACTTTGCCACTACTACAGGCGGTTTGACAGCAGACTTCCCAAAGTCCAGATGGGAATTTTTAGATTTGTTCCTTCCCTGTACGCCCTTCGACTTCCTTCTACGTTTGTTAGGGGGGGCCCATGAGATCTTTGCACGCTTACTGATATGGGTGGGTTTGTGTTGGCCTTGGGGTCCCGCAGTGGTTGGGAGACTAGGTCTATGGTCACTCTGGTGGGACTAGGGCTAGTAACTGGGGCTATGATCATCGCTTCTGCTGGTGTAGTATTCATGTGATCCCTCAACAGAAGTGGGACATCATCTATGAAAGACAACTCCTCCCTGGGCGTAGTAAATTGTTCTCCGAGAGGGGTATTTTTCAGATTATCTATTGAGCGTCTCCTTTCTGCTCTTAGCCGAGACAGGTTACAGTCTTTGTCCCCCTCCCCCCCGGCCCGTGAGAAATAATTCTCTAAGGTCCTGCTTTTAGCTCCTCCCGGCTTCAACGGTGTGCTCTCCTTGGCCGGAGACGGCATCATTCAAGTGCAAAAATATATTTCGCCGCAGATTGTAGCAAACAAGTACCTTGGGTCAAGTGCGTGAACCAAGGGGGGCGGCCCAGCCCGGCCTCCTTCGGCCCCGGACGGCCACAGACGGTCCCGCCCTTGTCCCGGGCTTAACCCGGGCGCTCCCGCGCAGCGGTATTCACACGTTAAAATATAGCTATTACGATGATCACCCGGTCGTTGGGGGCGGGGAGGGAGAGCAGCCCAGGTGGAACGGGCGGGGTTACTGGGACTCCTGGGAAATGTAGTCCCAGCCCTCTTGCTCGCAGCCCTCAGCCCCTGTCTTACCCCGGCAGCAGCTAACAGCCCACGGAGGAGAGCGCCCCTCTGCGAAGCGGGACCCGCGCAGCGGGTTCCGCGAGGCGTTGGTGGAGATGCAAAGAATCCACGAGCGAACCAAACAGCAAGGCAGGTTTGTCAAAGTGTCCCACGAAGTGCAGTCCAAGCCGGTATTAAATCACCCGGTCGTTGGGGGCGGGGAGGGAGAGCAGCCCAGGTGGAACGGGCGGGGTTACTGGGACTCCTGGGAAATGTAGTCCCAGCCCTCTTGCTCGCAGCCCTCAGCCCCTGTCTTACCCCGGCAGCAGCTAACAGCCCACGGAGGAGAGCGCCCCTCTGCGAAGCGGGACCCGCGCAGCGGGTTCCGCGAGGCGTTGGTGGAGATGCAAAGAATCCACGAGCGAACCAAACAGCAAGGCAGGTTTGTCAAAGTGTCCCACGAAGTGCAGTCCAAGCCGGTATTAAATCACCCGGTCGTTGGGGGCGGGGAGGGAGAGCAGCCCAGGTGGAACGGGCGGGGTTACTGGGACTCCTGGGAAATGTAGTCCCAGCCCTCTTGCTCGCAGCCCTCAGCCCCTGTCTTACCCCGGCAGCAGCTAACAGCCCACGGAGGAGAGCGCCCCTCTGCGAAGCGGGACCCGCGCAGCGGGTTCCGCGAGGCGTTGGTGGAGATGCAAAGAATCCACGAGCGAACCAAACAGCAAGGCAGGTTTGTCAAAGTGTCCCATTGTTTCATTTTATTAAATACAATATTACAGGAGCTTATTTCTAATAGCTTTTTCTGTTTGACTATGTGTAGGTTTTTACGTGTTTGAGGAATGCCATATCTTTGCCATACCGAATTCTTAGTAATATGTTATTGACTTTGGATCATCAGAATTCAATTTTCCTTTCTATTGGTAGAGTATACATCTCCTTTATAATTCTGTTGATGTGTCTTTATGTAACTTGTTTCAAAGACTTTATGTACATCTTTTTCTTTTTTTGATGTATTGCAGCTTCTTAATATCTACTAGTGGTTGCATGACTTATATTTATATATTTGAAAATAAGACGAGGGAAAGGATACTAGTGAAACGGAATTAGTGAGGTGAATATGGCTCACTGTTATAGGTTTGAACTATTGGATATTCAGACCAGGTAAAATGATATTTAAGTTGAGTGTTCTTTTTAATCTCACACGTACTACCCCTCTGTTGTGTCTAAGGGAGTCTACTACTCGATTTCTCCTTTTGTGGTACTGATAATATATTGTTTTGATCAGGTGAATAGATATTCATTTTACCTTTTAGTTTATTTTGCTCTTGGGCCTTCACATCTTTGGTGACCTATGATGAAATACTGATTTCTGTGGTCTCCATTTTTCTTCAATGGATTCTCCTAACATTTTGGTGGGGGTGTACGTTGACATATTCTTGCGTTTGACTATTAGCTTGGACTTTGTTTAACATCTTTTTTTCATTTCTTAAGTTTTTGACCATGATATGTCTTTATACAGAATGTATGAAGTCATTTTGTTCCTCTTGGGTTTGCAGCCCTGAAGAAGTCATTGTGCATACTGCACGACGAAACATGTGTTGGCTGTGCATTTCTTTGTGAACCGAAGACTGTCTTTCCTATGAACTGGATATCTAGCTGTGCCTAAAAAATTACCTGAATTCGAAAATAAACTTGAAAAGACTGAATAAATTCATGGACATTGGATATAAAATGATTGGGCTTTTTCAATACTACGAGAACTGATGATATTGTATATATTGTGGATTATACATATAGTGTGCTCAAGGTAGATTCTGAACAATTAACAGTCGATAACCCAGTACTAGAGAAAGGAAGTAGTGGGGAGTAAATCTGCATCTGATGTTAGCTTGTCAGCCTGCACCTGGGTTAGGACAGACCAGGCCCACAGAAAAACAATGAGAAGGGCTAGACCTCTGCAGCCATGATCAGGGGATTTCACGAGCCTTTACTGATTCCAAATGTTTCAGATAAAATCTAGAGCTTAGTCTTCTTCTATAAATAGTTGCCCAACCACAGCAGGATTTTCTACACATCCAATCAAGCATTTAAATGGGTAGCACAGCTATGAAACAGTGGACAGTAGTGACCTCACTCTGTTTTTGAGCTGTGTTGTCTTCACCTCATGCACTAACCCTGAAAAATTCTGAGTTGAATGTACACACTTTACACAGCCCAATATAATAAAAACAAGTACACAGCTGTGCCCTGCAGGACCGCAAACAGTCGTGATACAGATCGTATAGTATTAATTCCTCAGACTTAGACGACGTCTAAACCAAGTAATTTTCTATAGCTCAATTCCAATCAAACCTTACTCCATACATCCCTGTTCGTTGTATCTCAAACACTGGTATATTCATTAAACCTTTATTCTTTAAATGTTTCTCTGAGATGACCATTTGCTTTTTTTACACTTTAAAAGTAAAAAGTAAAATAGATACATAAAGAAATCAAACAGTTTTCCTTGAGAAAATGTAATGACAAAAGTATGTTTATATATTATTGATTGTGTTTGAAACCTAAGGCTTTGGACATTTCTGAGATTTACTTATCAACTAATAATATAGTAACAAAGTCCCTCCTTGAGCTCCTTAGACTACATAACCCTAAAGAAGAGAATGAAAAACAACTCTTATAAATTGAGTAATATTTTACCAATGAAAACCCCGGACATCACAGGACTTTTCATAATCGAGTCTAGAGTAAAAAGAGATATTGGTGATAAAGGTGTGGGGTGTGACTGCTTGAGGATGTAGGGAGTGTTTTGGGTCAGCGAGCAGTTGACTTATGCTTATTACAGCAAGGAACTGTACGATAGTGAACATATACGATTCTTACTCTTCCTGCATTTTGTTAATTCAGCCAGGAGTACCAATGTTCCTGTAACAGTACCAAGTAATATATGAATCTCAAAAGTTTTTCAAATTACGGTTCACATGACGATGCAGAGGTCTGTTGTCACAAATGACCTATATCTCACTTGAGGAATTGTAAAAGCCCTTGTGTTCCATGTCTATCAAGAGGTGGAAAATCAAGTACATCAGTCAACGCAATTTGTAAAACTATATACTCAATTTGCAGCTGACATATGCGTTGAATTGCCATAACCATTTTAAAAAATGTTACACAAGTGTGATGGAAAGCGATAACAGACGTTGCCACTCACAATGGGTTTTTGCTTAATAAAATAAATAAGCAAACGAAAAAAGAAAAACTTTGGAAAATTCAATCCCCATGATATTGCAGTGAGAAGTAAAGAAATAATCAGTTATCATCCACCTGCGAAAGTAAACACATTTAAATAGCATTTAAGCCTTTGATAAGGGAGGATGATTAACTTGACAAAGGAATGAAGAAACATGATTTGCTTTCAGTAAGACAAGAAGCAGTTCAAATTGTGAACTCATTGGTGGGTTTCCAGAAAATAATCAAAAGGGCGGGTTAAGAATGGAGAAATATGCTGTGACTGAACTTTTAAATAATTACTAGCAATGGAGTAAAAATAGCTTTACCTACATGATTCTATATTGATTATCGACAAAATGGTGGATAGATATCTTTTTAGGTATCCATTGTACTTTGTTAAGCTTATCAAAATGAGAGAGAATGTTCGGGAAAGGTTGGATTGCTAAAATCATTCGAAAACAGATTGCATAATGAGATAAACACTAACATGCATATGGTGCGGTGAAGAACAGAAACAGCAACGTCAGGCTAATTTACAAAAAATAGCAATGTGCTAGAAGTTTCTAAGCCAGTTCAAAGTAATGATACTTTTATGAAGGCACGTGACAGACACAAGGAGAAAAAGTAATGAAAAAAATTACAATATTAAACTCTCTACAACCTTTGTGGCAATTTGGTCAGTAATGCTACAAGCATTCAATAAAACAAGTATTTGCTGTGGTTTATAACTGGTGCAATAATGTTAAACCATTAACAGGAGCGGCTGGCAGATAGATATATTGGTGGTGCAGGCATAAGTGGTGGGTGGGTGGGTGCGTGCATGCACGCAAGGCGAGTGGCTATGTATTAAACAAATAAATTAAATGACCTTGCTTGCTGCACGTCCTACATCCAACGTCCTCCTCGCTCTGTTCCCTCTGCAACAAGTGTCCAGCCAATTTCATTAACCAATCTTGTTGCTACTCTCATGTTGGTTACCAGCATGAGAGAAGCACCAGGATTGGAAGGAGTGGTCTGGGTGGATGCTCCTTCAGGCCCTGAAGGCCTGAGCTTGGTCTCCACCCGCATGTCACTTTGACCAGCACAAAACAGTTGGTCAAAGTGACATGCACACTTTGGAGCATGCAGCCAGCCACTGCTCCTGTCCTTTGCTGCCAAACGGCACCTGAGGAGGAAACATTTGCATTTCTCCTGGCTAGTGCACTGCTTGAAAAATCAAATGACAATGAAATAATTTAATTGCTATTTTATTTTTCACATTTAGCGCAGCTGCAGTGGGCAGGGGGATGGCGCTCCCCTGCCCTCACGCAGAAAATGCTGCTGACCATTATGATTTCTACAAAAGTAATTGGGGGATAATACTGTTACACCACCTATTTTACCCTGTTTTCAGGTTGCAGTTTTTCCAAACTAAATAAGCCATATTTTGCCTGGCAAAATATTTACTGGTAACATAACATGGGTATGGAAACTATAGCAAATCCCTGAATTTTCATTCAGTTGCAAACTCCAATCAGTTCCTGAATTTTGTTTCTCACAATGGTTTTGATGAGGTACTAAGTATGGTCACTGTTTAGGTTGATGGAGGAGGCTCTTGCGAAAATAAAACCTACTCGGATTGAACCCTCAGCAACATATAGTAACATATATTAGCAGTGTGTTGTGAACATTTTATTAAAAGAAATCTAAAATAGAGGGAAATGCTTTTGCGCATGCATGTACTAATGCATGAATCTAGGCCATAAATGCTCTTGGCTTTAAGAAAAATAAAAGACTAATCCTGCTTTTGTGCACTATAATAATGATTACTAGTAAAATGACACGGGTCATGCATGGATTAGTGCAATGCTGGGATGGTGTGCACTGAAATTACATTTCATGAAAATAATAATGGTATGTGTATGTTTTTCTGTAGAAAAGCAAGCATGAGCCTGCTCTTCTGCATGCCAGTTTGGGGTTAATATTTGGTGGGAAAATACAATGACCAAAACAGTGTTTCGAGAGAGAAGAAAGAACTCAAAAGTTGTACGTGTCTTTCATAGTGTGCTGTGTGACTGCCAAGCTGCGGAAAAGAAATGTTGGTAACAGTGGAAGCAAACAACTTACTTGTCGACATGGCAGAGGCAAACAGTGGAAGGTCAGAGACTTGATACATGAAATGGATTAAAGAAAATATGTACCACGATTATGTTCAAAGTTATTCCTGGGAATAATCTGTTGTAATGCTGAAAGTATAAGACAAAAGAACATTGAATAAAATGGTCATGGTGAGAGCGGTGTGACAGTCCAACCCCATCCTTAGCCAATGAGAGACAGAGTTAGCTCTCATATTGAAACAAATGTGGGTTAGACAATTGGGTTTTTGGGTATAACTGAGGTGCCCCGATGGGTGGGTGTTGTGTAGGTGTTGGTCATCTAGCAGGAGATCGTCGCTATCATTGGTTTGCTGTTTCCAGATAGAGGCCTATCTGTTTCCTGATTCCTGACTTAATCTTTGCCACTCAAATCTGCATTGTTGATTTGAAACGAGTTCCTTTCTATACAATGCTAATACCTTTTCTCCATGATATACTATGTTTTGCATCGTGTGTTGTTACTTGATGAACATTTTTTCACATTATTTTCAGATAAATATTATAAATTACGTACTGAGTCTGTTATTATTTAGTAGTATTAATAAGTGCATATTAATGCTATCAACTATTCAACTCCCAAAGATTTGTCGCCACAACTATATACATATTGTAAGGAGAAATGCAGGTTCTATTGTATATTTGGTAAGTTGGGTATAAACCTGCATCACACTGAACCCAGCATGAAGGGATTAGTTGGGTAAAGTAAATGGGCCTTTGTTTGTGTAGGAATTATTGATCCCTGATGGCTGGACCAAGGTTGAGCCCAACTGTGCACATGTGCTGCTCTGCGAGGCATGGGGTAGTCTCTCTGTGCGCTTAGGCCATGCCCAACACTTGTAAATGGCTTCTTGTAGTGCTTGTCATAAAATCTTCCTCTTCTATGGTGGCTTTGATGTCTTTGTCTCACCTTTTGCCTGTTTGTTTCCGCCCTGGCGACTGACCCAGCTAGATGCACCTGGTACCCTGTCACAAATTATGCACGTTTGGAGCAAAACTTTTTCTTTGCTTCACAGCGCTCTCCCTCCCTATACCACTTACAGCTGGTTGCTGCCTTTTATGCTTTTGTGGCCCCCCCCTCGGTGAGCATCTGTGGGATTAACAACAGAATGCAACTTTGCATATAGAGCAAACTCGACCCGAAGTTATCATAACACTTTTTATAAGCCTCAGTTGAATTACAGACACAGGCACTGCAGATTCCAGAGTATTGCAAATTTCTTCAAACAGGCTATGATGTCCCCCCCTGCAGCTCCCAAATGCCATTGCTGTTGAATCCTGAATCAATGCACTCTATGTTCAGAATCAAACGCATCTATGGAAGAATTCATACGGATATACTTTTTATAGAAACAAGTTCATGAGGAGAGGATCCCCAACACACTCATAAAAAAACAGGCAAAAGAGCACATTTGCTCTTAGTGTCAAAAATGGAACCCCGCAGCTACTACAAATAATGGAACTACCAACCCCATGGTTCAAACTCAATCCTAGAGAGGGTTGTGTGTGTACATCGCCCTGTGGTCAGCACATCTCATCGTTCACAGTGGATGCAAAAAGTTTGTTTGTGTAACAGCTGTGCTCATCCTCCCCAGCACCCACAGAAGCAGAAGAAGTTAGTTTCGTACAGAGCTACCCACCAACAAAACATGGATCCCCTCACAGATGCTCCTTTCCCCCACCGCCATGGTCTGCATTTAGTCACAGTGCTTCCTCAAACACTTCACTGTGGCACAAACACAGCGTGTAGCCTCTTTAGTGCCCACGCGAAACGGGCTCTCTTTCGGGACACCGCAGGGATGTTCTTTTCACTCAACTGCTTAGCTGTTCCTTGAAACGTGCCTCTGGGCTTTCATACACACTCTGGGTTGAAGCTCTACTGCCTCATCACTGGGAGGCCATATGAGGAGTTACCGCTCTGTCTGCCCGCATGCGTAGAGACAGTTGATAACATGTCATTTAGTGTAGCTTGTAACTTGTCAGCCAGCTGTTGAACTGCGCTAGCAAGGGAGATGATAATAATGTGTCTTGTCTCCAGTCCTTCATACCACAAGTCTGCGTTTCGACTCGCTGTATCTAAGCAAATTGCTCCTTCTACTTTGTTGTCACATAACCTTCTCAACAACCCCACATCATCATTTTACTAAAGATTTCAGGAAGGATGTGGCAGGTTCTACGGCTATGCGAGTCAAGTCTTCAGTCTTGACTACAAAGCATAGACAAAGCATAATACTGTGACAGAAAGCAATGTGTCCGGAAGAGACATAATACGCATCAGACGAATCAACATATTTCAGCCAAAGTTTGGGTACAATCTTCACAAGTTAAAACATTAGTGTGTATATGCACAAGGACATATTCGTGTAGGCCTTTTTGCCCCCAAAAACTCTGAATTAGGCAAGCGATATAATCACTTAATTTTCTATAATTTATCATCAAAACAGTAACACGCAATTACCAAAATTAATCCAATTACACAAGCATAACTAAAATTTCGCCCAGGCCTCGTTATATAGTTATTCATGGTGCTGAGTGTCTAATTTTCTTGTTTATTCTTCACAAAACAGTTGTTGTCTATACATATAAGGGGTTCCTATAGGAAGAAAAAGCAAGTTGACTTCATGTAGCAAACACGTGTTTAATATTATTTGTCAATTTAGGTAACATTTTCTGTATTGAAAAAACATTTGTTTAACAAACAATCACACACTAATAAATATTAGCGCCAAATACAACATTATTGTAATGCTGCCATATTTAAATATATACATTTTGTTAAATGATTTAATTAAATTGTTCAAAAACTATTATTTTTCTAATATATATCAAAATATTAATAATAATGATTAATTATTATTTAAAAAATTTCTAAAAATTTAAAATTGTAATTTTCAAATTTCAAAATTTGATTTAAAATGTTTTTTATATTATAAATATTACATAATAAAATCATATTACTAATCATAATAATATTTGTATATCCTAAATTTACTTACATATATATTTTATTATTATAAAAATATTTAAAATGTACTCCCATAAATATAAAAATTTATAATTTTCTAATTAAAATTAATTTTTGAAAATGTTAATACATTTATTGAATATAAACATAATTTTTAATAATTATAATTTATTTTTAATGCAATTGTAAATAATATTTTAAAATTATTAAATACAAAATAATTTGTTATATTATTTTATACAATTATAACACTATTATTAAAAACAAATATTTTTTTATTAATAAAAAAATATATTTGTAATTTTTAAATAATTTTTTTTTTTTTAAATATATTCACTTTTTAAAGTTATTTTTTATACAATTCAAACACTATTCCCATTTAAACACACAATTTATTAATTTAAATTTTCATAAATTTGATAATTGTTTTTATTAATTTTTTTTTTTTTAATTTTACACAATATTTTTTAATTTACTAAATATAGTACAACATTGTAATATATATTTTAAAATACTTCCCACCCTATTCCCCTAAAAACCCACTACACGCTCCTAGAAAATATGTAACATTTTTTAAAAAAAATTTAAAATTATTTTTATCAATACATACTTTTCATGTATTTTTTGTTTTAGTATTATATTTTATATTTATTTAACATATATTTTAAAACACTTCCCTCCCTATTCGCCTAAAAACCCACTACCGGCTCCTAGAAATTATTATACTATTTAAAATATATTTTATAAATATTTAATAATTTTTATTATTATTTCTAAATAAATAAATAACTAAAATACATATTTATTCAAACTACAAATTTACTAATAAAACATTAAATACAGTGTACCTTTAAATATACAATATTATTTATATCGATATTATGATTATCGATATTATGACAGTCGATATTATGACTGTCGATATCATGACAGTCGATAAAATTAGTTTCGATATTCCAACAATCTATATTTTTACTTTCGATATTTTTTAATAACAAGAAGAAACGATATTTTTTACTATCGATATTACTTACTCGATATTTTTACTATCGATATTTTTAATCAAACATAGAAATCGATTTTAAATACATCGATATTACTTACCTCGATATTACTGCCATCTCGATATTCTGGAGTCGATATTATGTCCATTCGAAAATATTAACTCAATATTTAGACTGCATACCATCCCAAACAGTGGTTTTGCGCACTATTGCTCTGGCTATTATTATGCTTCTTCTGTTGCTCAATATTTTTCTGTCACTGATCTAACGTGCATTCTTTGGCAGTATTGCTTATAGAATGTATATGATAGATCTTTGTCTGGATCCACATTGGCTGGTAAGAGACATAGGCTCTGCTGCACCTTTTAGGACCATACAGAAAGATAGAGCATCCATAAAAAGGTTTTAAAAATACAAGGTAGTTACTTGCTCATCTTTTTAGACACAGCAAGTTTATAGGGACAGTACAGTTTAATAGTGTTGGACATGGCATCCTTGCCTTGGTTTCCCCTGACTGTTTGCCTCCACCTCCTACGTTTTGATGCTGTGCTGGTTTCTCTTTTTGCTAGCTGAGATGCTTTGGGTACTTTGCCACCGCTGATCAGTGTCACAGTATGGGTGCTTTCTGTGTAAATTGGTATTGTGCTTGGTTCTCCCTAATTGCACCATCAGGATTCAAGCAAGCCGGGCCGACGACGCCTGACATGGCAGAAACCGGTCCCCGGAAGCTTGTTTCCTTCCCAGTGTAAGAATTGGCTTGGTAGTTTGGTTTGTTCTGTTCCCATCATGCACTGGGACAGGAACAGACTAATTTGCATATAGCCAGGTTCTGAACTGGGATGGTGCAGTGAGCTAAAAAACGGTGTTGGATCTAGCCCTGATCTCTTGACTGGGTGAGAGTATTCTGCTTAATTCAGAAACTCTGTCCATCACCACCCCTTGTTGTTAAATATTTTGTCCACCCTAAGCGTGGAAGGGTATACTCAGATGTGAGTCCCTTGCTCATTGCACCATCAGGATTCAAGCAAGCCGGGCCGACGACGCCTGAAATGGCAGAAACCGGTCCCCGGAAGCTTGTTTCCTTCCCAGTGTAAGAATTGGCTTGGTAGTTTGGTTTGTCCTGTTCCCATCATGCACTGGGACAGGAACAGACTAATTTGCATATAGCCAGGTTCTGAACTGGGATGGTGCAGTGAGCTAAAAAACGGTGTTGGATCTAGCCCTGATCTCTTGACTGGGTGAGAGTATGCTGCTTAATTCAGAAACTCTGTCCATCACCACCCCTTGTTGTTAAATATTTTGTCCACCCTAAGCGTGGATGGTTATACTCAGATGTGAGTCCCTTGCTCATTGCACCATCAGGATTCAAGCAAGCCGGGCCGACGACGCCTGAAATGGCAGAAACCGGTCCCCGGAAGCTTGTTTCCTTCCCAGTGTAAGAATTGGCTTGGTAGTTTGGTTTGTCCTGTTCCCATCATGCACTGGGACAGGAACAGACTAATTTGCATATAGTCAGGTTCTGAACTGGGATGGTGCAGTGAGCTAAAAAACGGTGTTGGATCTAGCCCTGATCTCTTGACTGGGAGAGAGTATTCTGCTTAATTCAGAAACTCTGTCCATCACCACCCCTTGTTGTTAAATGGTTCTCCCTAATTGGCATGGTGGTTTTACCAGTAGATCCCTAGTGAAGTGCATTGATTTTGCCAGAGCTTGTAAATAAACAGCTACTAGTAGGCTTGCAGCACCTGTAAAGATGCCTCGGGCCTGCCACCGCAGTGCATGTGTGCAGTTTGTACATAAGACACACCTATGGTAAGCCCAGAGTACACCCCTGGGCAGGGTGCAGTGTATGTGAAAAACAGATGTGTGCCGATGTGTGTGGCTTATCTTGGTGGTGAAATGCTGTTATTTTCCTTTTTCAATATTGAAGGGCTGTCCTGCTGATAGGACAGCATGGGTAAAGGTTGTAACATTTTACGAGTATATCCTTCATAGGGAGAAGATAGAAAATAGGTGTGAGCTCAGAATTTGAAAATACATTGTTTAGTAAGGATGGTTTTTAAAGTCTTTTTGAACACAGCACTTTTGGGAAGAAAATATTTTCTTGTCAAACTTTTCTGTGCATTTCTGTCTTTTTGTGGATTGAATGTCTTGTTTCAGTGTGACAGAGGAAGAAGATGTGCATTTCGTGTGGTGTATTTTATAGTGTCTTCACTGTGTTACTGTGAGTATTAGTACAAAAACATACATTGCCTTTGGGATAATTCTGTCTGCTCGTGCCAAACTACAAAAGGGGTAAGTATTGTCGACAGGAGGTCACCTGCTTAGGTCACCTACTGTGGAAGAGGGATAGAAGATTAGCTCCTTGACTAACTAACACATTAAATGAGGTGCATGAAATAGTCTTTTTGGACAACTAAAAAACTACGTTTTATCTTTGGCTTCTGTGCATGGTGCATATATTTTTATATGCTATTTTGTGTTGTAAGTACACTGGACGGTTTGCCGTGCGTGCTTCCTGTCTTTTACGCTATCACAAGAGCCCTCCTCAGTAGTCTAGGAACGGTCATGACGGTGGCCGTCCCCATAAGACAATCAGTTGGACTCGCTTTAGCCACTAATTTCACAGATATGGTACTCCATGCTGTGAACATGCCCTTGAATCAACAGAGAAACAGCACCTCACCAGTGCACATCAAACTGGCTATAAAAAAGTACTTGTTGGAAAAATTGTCATGATTAGAAGTGGTTCATCTTGAAGTCAGCCATGTTATTGTCTCTCTTTTCTGTAAATTGATGGAATTGAATTGAAAAGAAGATGAAAGCACAGGTAGACTAGACTGATGTTCTCCTATCTGATCCTTAAGGTGAACTATAGGTTGATGGCTCCTGTTTAAATTTCCAGGTGGCACCACCACTATTGCTCATGTTACCATAACACTAAGGGGCACATTATGATGGCGGACGGACCTGAGTCCGTCCGCCACCATAGAGTAGGAGGGAACCTCCGCATGGGCTGCGGAGTTCCCTCCTGTGCAATTAGGATGTGACCGCCACCCTGGCGGTCACATCCTCTATTTTTAACATTGCGGCGGGAGCGGCTTGAAGCAGCACCCGCAGCAATGT
This sequence comes from Lissotriton helveticus, assembly GCF_964261635.1. Lineage (NCBI taxonomy): Eukaryota > Metazoa > Chordata > Amphibia > Caudata > Salamandridae > Lissotriton > Lissotriton helveticus. The sequence goes on from NC_136065.1 coordinate 534,074,625, forward strand.
TAAAAATGCACGCATTGCATTTGTATATAGAAAGTGGCAGGCACCGCGCGGTGCCTGCCGCTTTCTGCATACAAATGCAGGGGGTACCCTTCACCTAGGGGGCCCGCAACGGGCTCCCGCAGTGAAGTTACACATGCTTTTCCACGGCGGAAAAGCCGCCGCGGAAAAGCATGTTTCAGAGCCCATCCTAATCTGGCTCACGGTGTCTGAGAGACACCGTCACCATATTAGTGCTTTTCCGCCGCGGTTGTAAGCCAACTGCAGCGGAAAAGCTGCGGACGGAAACCAGGACCCACCAGCCATCCTAATGTGGCGGTGGGTCTTTGGTGGGTCCGCAGAGGATTTTCCGCATCCTCGGGGCCTGCGGTGGCTTCCGCCGGCCCGGAGGATGCGGAAAATCCTCCATCGTAATAGGCCCTTAAATACGGGTGCAGGGGCATCACAAGTCCCTTATCAGTTAGCCTGTATAATTGAGCTGACAGCCCTTACTAGACCTGGTATATTGATAAGCCAGAAGAAAAAAAAAAGAAAACAAAACAAATGTTGCTAGATGCCTATGTCTTTCCCCTGGTTACGGTGACACATGGCCCAGTTTGTGTACTGTACGGTGCACAATACTAGAAAGAGTACCTGTATGCCCCAGGTAATAGCACATCACACATTTTAGTGGTTAACAGTTTGAAGAGCACATAGCTCTACAAGAGATTGGTTGGAACAAGTTTTGCTGAAGAATTCTTGTACTTGCTACATTATGCTTAATTTGTCAGTCATTTATATATCCAGGATCTCTGTTAAATTAGCATTTTTAGATGTTCCTGCCACAACTATAACTTGAGAGGATGGTCACAAATGTAATATTTATGTTGGCTTCTTTGGAAAAATAATTCTAGAGGTGTCTGCAGACCTGCACAGCAGCGAAGGTTCACAAAGTAGAAGCTGTGTAGTGATCTCTATGACTTATTGAACACAAGCTTGCTAAGCTAAAACAAGAAACTCAAACAAGCCATTGGTTGAAATTCCCTTTTTGAGGTTCTTCAGGTGAATAATATAGGAATGGACAGATGCAATAATTCAAAATATGTCTGGATTGTTCTTTCAGAGCTTAGGAGATGAATTAAGGCTTACCCCACTACTTGGGGTTGGGAGAGAAAACAATTGATTGTATAATGTATTATCCTTGCCAGTTAATTAAAATTCAGCATTCTACCCACTAATAGGTCCAGAACACCCTGCAGTCATTAAAAGAAAGGAGAGCCCAGGACGTGATGCAAAACCTGACTGCTTGTTATGGAACATCCATGAATATGATCGAGGCAGAGCTGCAGAGCAAAGAAGTGCTGGACGAGGCACTACCACCGAAAAATAAAAGAAAGAGGGGCTATCCAGGAGCCCCATCCTGTTGGTCCACCTGTCCTTGAGTCTTATCTCATTACACCCAGCCTGTGTGCTCGACTGTGTTTGAGTCTCTGCTCCCCGGTTCTCTTGAGTCTGACCCCATTTTTCCTTGCCCCCCCTGTGCCCTGAGTATTGAGGCACAATTAGCGCCCTGATGGAAGGATAGTCCACCAGATGGAAAATTGTATTAGTAGGGATGGGCTTCATGGATGAAGAATAGGGGGCAGGTACCCTGTCTAAGGTACCAGCGATAAAGTAGGGAAAAAGAGATTGATGCAGGGGCCCGGACACTGGACAGGATTAGTTGAGGGTGTCCTCCAAGGAGGGAGGGTGCCCTATCCTGAGTGAAGAGGATTTTTCCAGAAAGAGCTAGACGAGTAGCTCTATCGCCGGTGCTCAACAGCGCCTACGCCAGATTAACGATAGGAGACTACCAGTGATGGCTCTCGGAAAGACACTGGAAAGAACAGTTTGGCCCATCCTGTTCTCTGGTCACCCATTCCATTGTGTTACATTTCTCTCCCAATCACCATGTATCTGTTTGGTCACTCAATTGATGAGGAAAATATCCTTTTGCACCTTCCTGTCCAGAGTGGGGTCGGTACATAGAAAGTGCAGGTTGCATCCCTAGTTGTTTTTGTGCTAATAATAGTGTTAGGAACATCCTGCTCCCTGAATGAGAAGTATCCTGTGCACTCTCCAATTCATGCAGCACCTGCTTCTCTTGAGAACGTTTGTTATTTTGGCTCCTTGCACAGGGGAGCACAGGAGGACATAAAATGATGATACAAGTGTCTAAATTTGTGTACCTTCGATTCTGTTCTCCAGTCCCAGATATAACATTTATTGATTTCTGCACTGCAAATGAATGTGTACATTGTGCACCTGTTTTGATCGTTAATATGACAGTTTGTTTTTGTATCCAGAAGCGGGGAAATTAAGGTGGGTGAGAACATATGACTTCATATAGTTTCCCTGCATAATAGCGGACATTTGAACACTTCTGAGTATTAAGATATTGACCATGTGAACAGAGATTTCCCCTCCTTATTAGAATTGTAAAGACCCTACCCGATAGCACCATTAAAACATTCAGCCACCCATGCTAAAAGGAGGATCTGTTAGGTTTGAAAAACCCCATTCTTGTTATATACTTATTCTGTGCCACAGTAGGTTAGCAGTGTGCGGCTAAATGACGTTCCATTAGGCTGTGTCTGAAATACTTACTTTCTGAACTTACTTTATACATACCTACCTGGGCCATATTGCGTGTCCATTCAAGATATGTTACCCATGGAGACCGTCAGAAGACTGCAAGATATGTTCTGCGTATATGCTTTTTAGACCCAAATTATACGGGACCACATACAGGTATTACCTGGAATGTGGTGAATTCACCTTCAGAGACTTTGTGCTTGCCCTGAGGGAGTCGTTCGGTGAATTTCCCTGAGACTCAACACGTGTCGGCTACTTTTGGTGATGTTATCCGCAACCAATTTTCTTGCCTGTACAATGTAATTTCGGCTTTGACAAGAACGAAAGAAAAAGAAGAGAATAAAGAAGAAAACTTCTTGTGAGCACACCTTGTCTATGGGAATTTATTGGACTGACCTGATACGGTTTATTTGTGGATGTTAAATATTTTTTTGCTCGGGAGCGATAACTTTGTCTATTAGGCCTCATTATTCCTATTGCTTGCCTCAGCAGCACACTGTATTCAGCTATTATTTATTTCCCTGCACAAGGTGGGATTCTGACTTATTAATGAATAGGTCATTCTGCCCTTGCATTACTATCCTTGTGTGAAACCTTGCTCCCACGTTAGGCGATGCCGAGCCTCAGCACGGCTTCTTTGAGACACTGATAGTATCTACCCATCTGGCAGATGGTAGCCCATCCTTCTGTGCCTGCTTTGTTCACGTTCGGCCTGAGCTGGTAACTTTCCACTGTGGGCGTGGTTGGAGGTTCTGGGAGGAATGATTATGTGTTGTCGGCTGTTGAGGGGTCAGTCCCTCGACAGACATCTTAGGGTGCAGCTCAATTGGACTCCTCCGCAGGGTATTGCTAATAAAAGCCTGTTTGTATTCTCTACTGTCTGACCGACTCATCATTACTTGGGAAGGCATAGCAGGTGGTTGTAAATAACCTGGGTGGCCGCTAAGGACCGCTTCCTTCACACCTGCCTCCTTACCCTCACGGAGCTCTCCATAGGATGCTAGTAAAGTAATGCAAACATAGCGACCAAATGGTATTGTCAGTATGTATGGCATGTATGAGTATAGTGAATGAAAGTTTTACATTTAAACGCAAACAAATAGGATGTTAACAGGATCCGTGTGAGGTCCTGAGGAAAGTCAACTAGCTCTGTGAGGCATTGGTGTGATGGTTAAAACAAGTTTACCCAGGATTACAGAGGATACTAATTTTCTTTGTGCATCCACACCTTTTTTTGACTCCTTTATGTTGCCCTTTGAAAATAAAATGAACACTCTAAAAGGACACCCTATATTATTTTAAATTCCACCCAATAACCAAATGTTAAGCCCACCCAGATACACTAACTATCTGGACGAGGACTCTATGATGAAGCATGCCACTTGGAATTCCAGTGGGTGAGACCCCTTTGAATATCATAAGGTGATCCCCTTGGGCTGGTTTGGAGAGATAGGCTAAGCACAGTAAAAGTTTGTTGCTGTTGTTTTTCTATGGTTAGGTGTTTAGGAAGGTAAGTAAATCCTGCGTCACTTCTCAGTCACTCCTTCTTGGAATATAGTAATAAGAATCCAAGCCACACATATAATGCATTTGACACTTGGCTTCCATGTGGCTTCTGCCTGCCAGCCACACTCTAACCTCATGCACCAAGAATCAAAGACAGAAATTGACCTTTGATGTGGAATAGGAGAAATAAAGAGATATCAATTTAGTGGCTGAATTGTACAAAGTGAATTCAGAAAACCTGTGTGCTGCCCATGACCTCCGTATGTCACAGTGATGATTGAGGGCTGTTGTCCTGGTGCAATGTTGTGACCTGAAGGGGCCATTTTCCTGTGTGTGCTGTCACAAACCCCGTATGTCAGGAGGGGGGCCATGGTGAAATGAGATGTTTGTCATCCTGGTGCAGCATGGAGCTTTGAAGGAGAGGCAAGCCATTACTCGCAGAGGAAGAGCAACAACCCAACAGCTCAGGAGGACCCATGGCCTGCCACTGGATTCAGGGAGGCTTTCCACAGAGGTGAACACCAGGCTGCAGATGCGAGACAGGGCATTCTGACCCTCCACTTCAGCAAAAGCGGGTAAGACAGAATACTGTACCGCAAATATTGTGCTTGCTCTGACTGACATGCTATATCGCGGAGGCACTTTGACTTCCTCAAACCCATCATGGAACTAAGACTTGAACCCACTAGTGGGGCCTAGCTGAAATGTCTCTTCACATAAATAGGGAATAACCTCAATTCTTTTACAGCGAAGTGGAACTTGAGAGCTGATCCAAGCAAAGCTAGTGTGCCTGCCAGTAGAACACTGTGTATATTATTTGCACTCAAAATACATGGGTAGATGTATTGGAATGCCAATGCACCACCAATGTAAAATCTATTTGACGCATGGTAACACAAGGCAGTGCAATGGATTGCCTTGTGTATTTATTTTCCCAAGCCACGCAAAAACTAGCCCTTGAGGCTCTCTTTGCATGTGTGCTGCAGAATGCAGAATACATGCAAAGAGAATATAACGGGGAGAAATGGATATACTTCTCCTTGTTATGCAAGCCTCAGGTAGACTCACCAGTTAGGTGCATACCTATATTTACAAGTTTGTGTATGGGTTTGCATCAAAATACATTGATGGATGCACAGAAATGCCCTAGCACCATCCATGTAATGCCTACCTGACGTAAGGTAATGCAAGGCAGGGCAATGTACTGTTATGCATTAGTTTTTTTTTAAAGACACACACAAACAGGAGTTAATTGGTATTGCAATTCCCAAAATAGATTTTGAGTCAGGATTGTGGCAGAAAAGTGACTTTACCCTGACGCAAAATCTGGGCCTCAACGTATACATTTTCTTTGTACACTCTAATAACATTAGAGGGGGCTCTGTGCTGTTTGCATTGGAGTTGATGTGTTCCTGTATGGCTGCTCTCTTTGTTGTTCTGATGAGGTGGTGGTGTGTGGTGATGCCCACGGTCTTGCCGCACCTTTATCTTTTCTCGAGCCCTCTATAGGTGCTGCTGGACTCTTGGAGGGTAGGGGAAACTCAGCGGCTTTCTTGGAGAGCTGCTTGCCTGAGGGTATCCTGAGGTGAGCCAGTGTGTTAGCCAGTTGGAGATTCAGCTGTGGAAGTTGGGCGCTGAGGTGTTGAAATTTGTAGATGTCGGTGGTGGAGTTTTGCTGACAGAGGTGATGAGCTGGACTTCAGTGACATTGTTTCTGCTTCTGCAAGGATAGTGGTAGGTGTGATGGTGTACTTTGGGTTTCCTGAAGTAGAAGTGGATGCAGTGGTGATTGGTCCAATGTGGCTCAGAGTTGTGGCTGAGGTCGGTGTTGTTGCTTGCGGAGAAGATGGGGTCGAGAGTGTGTCCTGCTGAGTGGGTTGGGGATGTGATCATTTGTTTGAGTCTGATGATGGTGAGGTTCTCGAGTATCTGATGAGGTGTTGGGGTCGTTAAGGTTGTCCAGGCAGAAATTGATGTCACCAAGGAGGATGAAGTCTGTTGAGGCGAGAGCGTGTCGAGCGACAAAGTCTGCTATGGCTTTGCTGAAGGGGGGACAAAATTATTTACAACAAGGGGTGGTGATGGACAGAGTCTCTGAATTAAGCAGAGTACTCTCACCCAGTCAAGAGATCAGGGCTAGATCCAACACCGTTTTTTAGCTCATTGCACCATCCCAGTTTCAGAACCTGGCTGTATGCAAATTAGTCTGTCCCTGGCCCAGTGCATCATGGGAACAGGGCAGACCAACTACAAAAGCCAATTCTTACACTGGGAAGGAAACAAGCTTCCGGGGACCAGTTTCTGCCATTTCAGGCGTCTTCGGCCCGGCTTGCTTGAATCCTGATGGTGCAATGAGCAAGGGACTCACATCTGAGTATACCCTTCCACGCTTAGGGTGGACAAAATTATTTACAACAAGGGGTGGTGATGGACAGAGTCTCTGAATTAAGCAGAGTACTCTCACCCAGTCAAGAGATCAGGGCTAGATCCAACACCGTTTTTTAGCTCATTGCACCATCCCAGTTTCAGAACCTGGCTGTATGCAAATTAGTCTGTCCCTGGCCCAGTGCATCATGGGAACAGGGCAGACCAGACTACAAAAGCCAATTCTTACACTGGGAAGGAAACAAGCTTCCGGGGACCGGTTTCTGCCATTTCAGGCGTCTTCGGCCCGGCTTGCTTGAATCCTGATGGTGCAATGAGCAAGGGACTCACATCTGAGTATACCCTTCCACGCTTAGGGTGGACAAAATTATTTACAACAAGGGGTGGTGATGGACAGAGTCTCTGAATTAAGCAGAGTACTCTCACCCAGTCAAGAGATCAGGGCTAGATCCAACACCGTTTTTTGCTGAAGGGGGGGTCAGGGTCCGGGAGGTCTGTAGACGAGGTTGCTATGAAGAGTAGTATTCGGATTTATCTGGATCTGGAAGTGATGGTGTTTCATGTCGGGGGAGTCATTGTTAGAGCTGGTTGTGAGGTGTAGGGTGTTTTTGTACGATGGCGATGCCTCCTCCTGGTCGGTTGTCGCAGTCCTTGTGGATGATTTTGTAGCCGTTGGGATAGCGGTTTCGATGTGCGGGACTGAGGAGTGTTTCATTGAGGTTTCCATGAGGAAGGTGACGTCAGAGGAGGTGGAGTCGAGCATGTCCCAGATCTCCTTGAGGGAGCGTGGTTGCGTAGGATGCAGCTGAGGTGGTTGGGTCTGGTTCTCGAGGGGCGTGCGGTTGATGGGTTTGGTGTGCAGAGGGATGAAAAGGTGCAATTGCAACAGGTGAATGGTCCTTGGGTGTTCTTCGGTGATGCGGGATGGCAGGTAGAAGGACGTCAGGGGTTCAGTACATTGAGGGTGCTGGCATCATAGCAGTAGAAGCTACACGAGCCAAGATCTGTGGCAGTGGGCATTGTCCTGGCATGGACAGGTGCACACAGGCTTGCCTTTGGCATGCCTTTGGCATGCCTTTGGTGCGCTGCAGGCACGTCTGCGCTGGAGCCGCCATTAAATAGTAGTGGGGACGTAGGAGGGTGGGTCAGTTAGGAGGTGCGATTAGGGAAATTGCCACTTGGAAGGGGGCGGGCCATGGGGAGTGAACCGTAGCGAGAGCATGAAGGGGGAACTGGGGTGAAAGTAAAGGACAGAAGCAAGAAGCAGCACAAAGAATTACAGAAAAAGTTCAATGAAAAAGGCAAGGAAATAAAGACAAGGAAAAGAAAGAGCAGCAAAACAAAAAATTGTAAAATGAAAAGAAAATAGACAATAGCAGAGAGACGAAGAGCTCACCACTTGGTCACGAGGAGAGAGGCACAGGGGGGCTGTGGGTGAAGGAGGGCCTTGAAGTGCGAGTCAAGGGCTTAGTAGGGCAGACCACTTGCAGGTAGAGATGCATGGTAGGGGGAGCACCCACACGCTGACAGATAAAGAGGTCGCTCCTTCACCGCATAGCGGGCGCCATGAAATATTGCTGGGGAGGCGGGAATGCTGATCACCTGTGAGGCATGATAAGGCAAAATGTTGCTTGGAAGTGGGCAGGGCCGCGGGGGTTGAGCAGAGGCGGGAATGTGAATGGAGAACCAGCGTGAAAGTAAAGGAAAGAAGCAAGAGGGAGCAAAATTACTGAAAAAGGCAATGGAACAAAGGCAGTCAAAAGAAAGAGTAGCAATAGAAAAAAAAGAGCACAAAGAAAAGAAAACAAACTATAGAAAACAGAAGAAGAGCTCACCACTGGGCCACCAGGACAGAGTTGCAGGCTGGGGCCTGCAGGTGAAGGATTACATAGAACTATGAATCAGTAGCTCAGGAGGGCAGATCACTAGCAGGTGAAGCTGCGTGGTGGGGAGAGCAAGCATATGCTGACAAGGCCCATGAAGTCACTCCTTCACCATGCAGTGGCCGCCATTAAGTAGTGCGCGGGAGGTTGGAGAGCTGGTCACCTGGGAGCTTGGAAGGGGTGGCGCTGCTGGGAGTGAGCAGCGGCAAGGGAGGGATGGTGGTCATCAATGTGAAAATTAAGACCAGAAGTAAGAGGCAGCACAGATAAACACAGAAAAAGGCAACGGAAATAAGGCAAGGAAATAAAGGCAAGAAAAATAAAGAGCAGCACTAGGAAAATATTGTAAAAAGAAAAGAAAATAGACAGAAGCGGACAGAAGAAGAGCTCCCCACTGGGCCACCGGTGATGAGGTGCAGGCGGGGGTCTGCAGGTGTGGAAGAAGGACCATGAACTGCGAGCCAAATGCTCAGGAGGGCAGGCCACTAGCAGGTGGTTCTGCAGGGTAGGGGGAGCAATCACATGCTGACAAGGTCAGTGAGGTTGCTCCTTCACTGCACAGCTCCAGCCTTCAAGTAGTGCTGGGGAAGTGGGAGAGCTGGTCAGCTGGATGGCAGGAAAACATTGCTTGGAAGGGGGGGTGTTGCAAGGAGCCAGCAGTGATGAGGGCAGGATGGGGGAACTGGTGTGAAAGTAAAGGACAGAAGCAAGAGGCAGTGCAAAGTATTCCAGAAAAAAAGGCAATGAAATAACGGCAATTAAATACCAGCAAGTAAAAGAAAGAGCAGCAATTGTAAACAGAGCAAAAATAAAATACAATGGACAAAAGCAGACAGAAGAAGAACTTACCACTGGGCAAATAGGGATGAGGTGCAGGTAGGGACCTTCAGGTGGATGAGTGCCTTGAACTGCAAGCCAAAGGCTCAGAAGGGCAGACCACTAGCAGGTGGAGCTACACAGTGGGGAGCATACACGTGCTGACAAGGCAATAAGTACTATCATGCATTCACAGGGTGCTTCTAGATTTTCAGTCTTCAAAGCTGAAGGGCAGAAACACCAGTCTTAGACCTGACAAAGAAGAGAAACCTTCATCTCCATAGCAAAGTGTCTAGAGAAAGTCCCCGAACACATTCAGGTGAAAGATGGTGGGAGAAATCTTGTTTTTTGGATTCATGCAAAGGTTTGCAGTAAACCAAGAGAGAAAAAACTTAAAAAGGATGTGGCAAACCATTGTGAAAATTGTTCGGATTGGATGGAGGGAATTCTACAATCACGTGCTAGTAACAGCTTAAGAATGGTACATCACCACTTTGTGGTTCTTCCTCTTTCTTGCCAGTATAAATGATAACCTGAGATTCAATGACACGTCAACCCAGAAAGTGATCAGATTTCTCTTTATTTGCTTTGCCCTCGCTGATACATACATATCATACATATGAGGAGCTAACCTCTCTACGCTTTCCTCGTTATTTACTCCTCTAAAACATACCCTCGCTTTCCCCTTTCCTGTTTGCCCAGGAAGTTCTGGTTGGTCAGCAACTAGACTGCTGATCTGCCCTTTGGTCATCTGTTTTTGGCTGACACTATCACCATCCACTCCTGTGAATATTTATGGACCTGGGAAGAAACATCTTGAAGGAAGAAGTCTCTGCTTGACTATTGTAAGTAACCCTGGGCGTTAAAATCCACTCTGCACGCGGAGTTTGCAGATTTAGAAAAATTCACACCTAGATATGAGAAACTTTCTGTTGCAGCAAGTGCTACTCCCTTCATATGATGACTTTTCTTCTTGGGTCTCCCTTTTCCGCACATCATGGTAAAGGTTTTTTTTTAAATTAATTTTCATATCTGTATTCTCCATTTACATGGTGAAACCACCAAGTAAGAGCTGGAGGTCATTGCCAGTTCTCATTATCAAGAGGGCGTCATCTTCGGATAGTGGTACAGGTGTTGAATGTTTGCTAACTTTTGGGGCGTCTGCATTGATGTTTTGTAAAAATTCATTTATCCCATTAATATATAATGAAAATAAAAGAGGGGCAAGGACACGGCCTTGCCGGATTCCTCGAGACATTTTAAAAAGTGGTGCGACTTCTCCTCTTGACCCATAGCATACCCTTAATGTTTACTGTGCATATAGTTGTGTCTCAATGGGGGCCCCCATCTTAACCACTGACTGTCACAGCATGGCGCGATTAACCAGATCAAAGGTGCTGCTCAAATCAGCAAAGCATAAATGGGCGTGGCCCTCTTTCACCAGGGTGTATTTGATGATGAGCAGATAAAGACTGATACATTGCTTGATGGTGCCCACATCACTTCTAAAACCATATTATGTATCAGTTAGGATCTGAATGTCTAGCGGCAAGGATTCCAGCCATTCTAGCAGCACTCTGTGTATTAGTTTAGCAGAGGAGTCCAAGAGGGATATTGGGTGATTACACCCTGCACCTTGGGACTGTAACACTTTCTGTCCAACATAAGGGCAGATATCCTCTCGCTGCCCCGTTGCACACCTGCGTCAGTATAGGGTCCCATAGGTTAATGCATAATTTAAATGTGTAAATTGGGACCCAAAAGGTCTGGAGGCCTTCGCAGTAGCAGACATTCCCCAAAAAATAGTAACTTCATGACTCTACAAATAATAACATTCTTACCTACCGTCTTACCATTCACCAGAATATGGCCAGAAGAAATTGCAGACCTATAGCAATTAATGGTCCTATAGCTTAGGCCTCTATCAAACTGTTCACATAGGAAATTAACTATGTGGACAATAGGTGCCTCAAGGGAATCCAAGTTCCTTTCCAAGCACCAACGAACCCATGTTCTCCAGATGTTGTTATATCTGTAATGGGTTCCTGGAGACCATGACTCAGAGAGGAGAGTTGAAGCCGTTGTCGAAAGTCCTGAGACTTCGTTAGATCTCCTGACACTCTCCAAGCAAGAAGGTTCAAATTCCCTGTCTGTATTAGAGGATGAATTTCGCCATCTACGCCTACTAGAAGATGATCCTGGCACGGGATCAGGAAAGGGGTGTCGTAACTCAGTTCCAGAGTTGTTGGGAACCATGCTTGGGAGGGCCAGAAGGGAGTGACTAGAACAAGGCAGCATTGTTCGACTCTGACTTTCTGTAGAACTCTCTGGATCATTGCGAAGGGGGGAAAGGCATAAGACCTCAGATTCCTCCACGACTGAAGAAATGCATTCACGGCTAGAGCTGCGGGATCGGGCATCCAACTGAAGTATTTTTCGAGTTGGAATGTTAATCTGCTTGCGAAAAGATCTATTTCTAAGGGTCCCCAAATTGTATTGAGCGAATTGAAAACCAAAATGCCAAGTTTCCAGTCGCTGTGATCTCTGAGGAATCTTGAGTTCCAGTCTGCAGAAATGTTCGTTTTCCCAGGAAGGTATTCCGCTTTCAGGGCGATCTTGTGTTCTAAGCAGAACATCCAAAGTTTCTTTGCCAGATTTGAAAGGTCTGCAGATCTTGTGCCGCCTAGGCGGTTTATATAGGCTACCGCCGATATATTGTCCATCTTCAAAATGACTGAACCCCCTTTGAAGGGAGTGTTTGAAACTCATTAAGGCAAAAAGACCAGCGGTGAGTTCCAAATAATTTATGTGTTGGAAAGATTCTTCCTGAGACCACGTTCCACCAGTGTTCTGGTCTAGAAGGCAAGCACCCCAGCCATGCAAGCTGGCATCTGATTCCAGAACGAATTCGGGTTTCGTCCCAAAAATCGCTTTTCCATTCCAGGCATCTAGATTTTCTAGCCACCAGTTCAGTTCTAGAGTGGCATCCTTGTCTAACGAAATGAGGTCTTCGTACCAAAGACCAGATCTTAGAGCTCTCCCTTTCACTCTCTGGAGAGCTCGATAGTTCAAGGGTCCCGGGAATATCGCTTGGATAGAGGAAGAAAGGAGACCAAGGAGTCTTGCAAGATCCCTGAGGGGAAATTCTTTGAGCTTCAGAACATGACGTATTTCTTTTTTGATTTTCGTAATTTTTTGGGAGGGAAGAAGTAGGAGACACTTGGATGTATCCACAGTGAACCCCAAAAACTCCATTGACTTTGAATGAGTTAAGACAGATTTTTCTTTGTTGATTATGAAACCTAAGCTTTCTAAAAGGTTCATAACAGTTTCCAGGTCTTGGGAAATTTGAGAGAGTTCTTGAGACATAATAAGAATGTCGTCTAGATAAAAGATTAAGCGTATTCCTCTTTCTCTCAGAAAGGAGGCAATAGGTCTCATCACCTTGGTAAAACACCAAGGGGCTGATGAAAGACCGAAAGGAAGGGCTTTGAACTGGAATAAACGATCTTTCCAAATAAATTGTAGGAAGGGTTGGTGAATTTCCGCCATGGTAATGGTGAAATAGGCATCCTTCAGGTCTAGTTTTACCAGCCAATCCCCTTCCAGGAGAAGATCCCTTAGGAGATGAATCCCTTCCATTTTGAAATGTCGGTACACCAAAAATTTGTTGAGATGTTTTAAGTTTATAACTGGTCTCCACCCTTTGTCTTTTTTCTCCACAAGGAAGAGAGTGCTTACGAATTTGAGATCCTCCATTGGGACTTGCATGATTGCACCTTTTTTGAGCATGGAAGAAATCTCTTCTTCTATAATACTTTGTCGTTCTGGGGGAATCTGGAAATTCTTTGGGAGAAAAAACTGTTTTGGGGTTTCTGTGAAGTCTATTTTGAAGCCACGGACGGTGTTCAAAACCCAAGAATCTTGAGTGATTCTTTCCCAATTCTGGGAAAAGAACTTGAGTCTCCCTCCCACCTCTGAGGGGGAAGAAAGAGGGACAGGAGGGGAAGAGGTACTCACTTGGTGTGGAGTCACTGGAAGATTGTCCGCGGGATCTGTAACCTCTTGAACGCATGCAACGTCCTCTTTGTAGAAAGAATTGCGAATAGTTGGTCTGTTGGAAGCCTCTTCCGAAACCTCTAGATCTCGAAGTGGACCTTTGATTAAACCGGCCGGAAGATCGGCCCCTAGTTCCGGCCCGTCCAAAAAGGTTGTTGTTAAAAACCTTACGCATATTCTGCTGTGCCTTGTCCAAGGCTGTAAACATGGAAACATATTTTCCTAGATTTTTGATGAGTTCTTCTCCAAAGAGAAGACCTTTTGGATTTTGAGATGTTTCTTTATCCGCCAAATCCGACAGCTTCGGATTAATCCTAGTTAGGACAACTCTTCGTCTTTCAGCGTTCAAGCCTGAATTGGCATTTCCGAGCAGGATTAAGGCTCTCTGACTAAGGCCTCTTATTAAATCAGTGTTAAGTGGGGTTCCATTAAGGTGGCTCTCCTCTGCAGCATCTATAATTCTTGCTAGAGGACCAAGGACATCTAGGACACGGTCTTGGCAGCCTTTAAGAGACCTCTCCATCCCTTTGCGGGGGTCTCGACCAAGCTTAAAAAGAAATTTTATTAATTCGGGGTCCAAATTAGGTGTTTGGCAAACCTTATCGCAAATAGACGGTCTTGCGCACTCGGCCCTCAGGATATTGCGAGTATTGCGCTCGAGGGGAAATCTCAACCACTTATTAATGAATTTATTATTTATTATTTAAGAAATTTATAAAGCGCTCGGCTACCCCCGAGGGGGTGTCCCGGCGCTAACGACTGAAATTCAGAGAAAAGAAATAGCAAGAGCAGATTATTGAGAGGAGAACAACCACGTCTTCAATTTGCGGCGAAATACAGGTTCAGTGGGGGCAAATCTTAAGTCCAGGGGAAGTTTGTTCCAGAGTCTGGCCGTCAAAACTCCGAATGCTCTACCGCCCATCCTAGAGAGACGGAACCGTGGCACAACCAGAAGACGAAGGCTATTAGATCGAAGAGATCTGATGGAGTGAGAAAGGACAATCCGTTTTTTCAAATAATCTGGACCAAAGTTATTCAAAGCTCGGAAAGCGAATGTTAAAATCTTGAAATGGATGCGACGAGCAACGGGGAGCCAGTGGAGTTTATCGCGGTAGGCCGCCACTGACTGACGATAAGGAATATTACCGATGAGTCTGGCCGCGGCATTCTGCACAATCTGCAGGCGTTCGATCTGGTACATGGGGGCGCCAGCGTAGAGACTGTTAGCGTAGTCCAGGTGAGATGTAATTAACCCCTGGACCACAGTTCTACGAGCATTTAAAGGGAGGTAAGGGAAGATCTTTCTCATCATACCCAGTTTTGCAAAGCAAGCGGCCGTGGTTTTGTTAATGTGGGGAATATAGGAGAGTGTATTATCAAACTGAAAACCCAGGTTGCGAACTGTGGGGGCAGGAATAGGCGGGGGGTCAAGCACCGTCGGCCACCAAAGGCTAGGAGAAATGGTAGTCTTCTGATTGAAGAACATTACCTCCGTCTTGTCAGTATTAAGTCTTAGATGGTTGGTAGTCATCCAAGTACATATATTACTCAGACATTGGCGGAAATTGGCGAACCCGGGGTCAGAGTGATCCCTAAATGAGAACACCAGCTGAGTGTCGTCAGCATAGGAGATCACCCTGACACCCCAAGATTCCACCACCTTAGCCAGTGGGGCCAGATAAACATTAAACAACAATGGGCTTAGGGCCGAGCCTTGGGGGACACCACAAAGAAGGGGCTGAGCCACAGATTTAAAAGGTCTAAGGAAAACCCTCTGAAAGCGATCTTTCAAAAAGGAAGCAAGCCATGCCAGCACCATGCCCCCAATTTCCGCCTGACTAAGGCGATCCAGTAGTATAGCATGTGAGACAGTATCAAAGGCCGCGGACAGGTCGAGGAGAACTAGCATAGCTTCCTCGCCCCTGTCCACACACTCTCTGATTGTCTCAGAAACCTCCAAGAGAGCTGTCTCTGTGCTAAAGCCCGTTCTAAATCCCGATTGGGAATCATGGAGTAGCCGGCTAGTTTCCAGATATTCTGCCAGTTGAAGTTGTACAGCTTTCTCCAGAATTTTAGCTGAATTGGGGAGAAGGGAGACTGGGCGATAGTTATTAAATTGGGCGGGATCAGCGTTCGCCTTTTTCAAAATAGGAACTAACATCGCCTCTTTCCACATCGAGGGATATTGGCCTGATTCAAGAGAGGAGTTCCAAATGGAGAGGAGAGGATTAATTAGTACGGGAGCTAATATTCCCATCATTTTAGCAGGAATAAGGTCGAGGGGGGAGCCTGATTTACAATGGGTGACTAATCGCAGTGAGGACTCAATGGTCAACTTCTTAAAAAATTCAAAAGAAGAGGTACACCGCTCTACCTCTCTGGAGGTCCGGGAGGATCCCTCTAAGGGAAAGGCCGACCTGATGGTCAAGATTATCTTCTGGAAATGGTCAGACAGGCCATTGCATAGGGCCTGACTGGCCACAATCTGAGGGGACAGGGCGGTAGGGTGAGTAAAATCCTTTACAATTTTAAAAAGAGATTTAGAAGAATTCTTGGATTTCTCGATTTGTAGAGAGAAAAAATCTCTCATTGTAGATCCCTTGAGGTTGAGAAATCTTCTTAAGGCGGCTTTATAGATGGATTTGGCCTCCGGGTCATAGTCTTTCCGCCATTGACGCTCTAATTTTTTACATCGGCTCTTTTCCTCCCGGAGGGTCGAGGAAAACCATGGAGCCGAAGGGTGTGATCTGGCGGAAGTAATGGGTTGGAGAGGCGCTATGGAGTCAATGGCAAGCAATAAGGATGAATTGAACTGTAAGACCCTATCATCAATGTTGTTAGTCATGGGATCCACAAGGTCGGGGAGCAAGGGGCTCAGGGAGGCACAGGTAACTTTGTGCCATTTTCTCCCGAGCTCCTTATTGAGTGCAACAGGCATGGGTGCCATAGTAAGGGCGAGATCAAAAGGAAGGAGATAATGATCTGACCAGGTAAGGGGGAGGGATGGCTGAAGCCTGATATCCAGATTCCCTGTGAAAATCAGGTCCAAAGTATGACCAGCTACATGCGTGGGGCCCTGCACTAATTGATGGAGATTCAAACTCTTCATAGTATCAAGGAACTGGGTAGCCTGGGTACATAGAGGATTATCCACATGTAGATTGAAATCACCCAGCACCACAAAGTGAGAATGTTTGAGGGATAAGTCTGCAATCAAATGGTCCAAACAGGTGAGGGAGGCTGCCGTTGCCGTGGGAGGATTATATACTAAAATCCCAGCAAAAATAACGGCCGCTGAATCAGCAATAGTAAAATATATGGCTTCAATCTTGCCAATGTTCCCAAGTTTACTAACAATCAGTTTAAGATGGTTTTTGATTATAATGGCAAGGCCCCCACTCATTTGACCACCTTCACGGTGAAAGCCGCTAAGGAGATAGCCTGGGGGGGTAGCTAAAAGAATGTCAGGTTTCGAGGAGTCCTTCAGCCATGTCTCCGTGAGAAACAGTACATCCCAAGCATCAGAAGTAAGGGATGACCATATCTCACCAGCATGGCGTGGGAGCGAGCGGCAGTTAACCAGAGCAGTTTTCAGCATTAACGTTTGGGTAAGACGTTTATTTATGTTGTAATAATGGGGTGAACGTTTACTTACTGGCAGTAATCTAAACGCACAATGGGAACGATCATAGGAAGAGTGTTCCAGATTACTAGGACAGCAGGTAGGGAACGAGAAACATACCCTGGGTCTCATTTGCAATAATTGATATCTAGACCAGCTTACCCTGGGAGCAGCCAGATGACAAACAGGGGGACCGGCACTGGGCACGGTCCAGGCGCGGACGGGCGCAGACGGGCTTGCCTTAGGCGCGCCTTCGGTGCGCCATCGGCGCGCCCGCTGCGCCCGCTGCGCCCGCCCGCTGCGCGGACGGGAAGACCATCTGTTATTATACATGAGGAGGGTGGGAGGCGGCCAGAAGCTGGACCGCTACCCTGCCTACCCCAAGATGGCGGCTGTCCCTCTGCGTGCCGGCGTCAGCGCCAAGATCGGCTGCGCCGGTGGGCAGAAGCGTGCTGAGACCCTGTAGGCGACGTAAGTCTCGTCTAAAGATCAGTGCACTAATGTGGTTAAAATTACACAATTTAAAATATATACAATTGTTAAAAAACGAATCACCAGAAAAGTGCAAGGCGCACAGTAAATCACAAAAGAGAGCACCCCCGGCTTTCCGCCTCAGGGGAAGTTAGTATTCAGTCTGAAATCGACTGCGAAAGCGCGCCTTAAATAAACACGGGAGGGCGGGAGGCGGCCAGAAGCTGGACCGCTACCCTGCCTACCCCAAGATGGCGGCTGTCCCTCTGCGTGCCGGCGTCAGCGCCAAGATCGGCTGCGCCGGTGGGCAGAAGCGTGCTGAGACCCTGTAGGCGACGTAAGTCTCGTCTAAAGATCAGTGCACTAATGTGGTTAAAATTACACAATTTAAAATATATACAATTGTTAAAAAACGAATCACCAGAAAAGTGCAAGGCGCACAGTAAATCACAAAAGAGAGCACCCCCGGCTTTCCGCCTCAGGGGAAGTTAGTATTCAGTCTGAAATCGACTGCGAAAGCGCGCCTTAAATAAACAC
This sequence comes from Lissotriton helveticus, assembly GCF_964261635.1. NCBI lineage: Eukaryota > Metazoa > Chordata > Amphibia > Caudata > Salamandridae > Lissotriton > Lissotriton helveticus. Next base: position 534,092,514 of record NC_136065.1, read on the forward strand.
GGGAGGGCGGGAGGCGGCCAGAAGCTGGACCGCTACCCTGCCTACCCCAAGATGGCGGCTGTCCCTCTGCGTGCCGGCGTCAGCGCCAAGATCGGCTGCGCCGGTGGGCAGAAGCGTGCTGAGACCCTGTAGGCGACGTAAGTCTCGTCTAAAGATCAGTGCACTAATGTGGTTAAAATTACACAATTTAAAATATATACAATTGTTAAAAAACGAATCACCAGAAAAGTGCATGGCGCACAGTAAATCACAAAAGAGAGCACCCCCGGCTTTCCGCCTCAGGGGAAGTTAGTATTCAGTCTGAAATCGACTGCGAAAGCGCGCCTTAAATAAACACGGGAGGGCGGGAGGCGGCCAGAAGCTGGACCGCTACCCTGCCTACCCCAAGATGGCGGCTGTCCCTCTGCGTGCCGGCGTCAGTGCCAATATCGGCTGCGCCGGTGGGCAGAAGCGTGCTGAAACCCTGTAGGCGACGTAAGTCTCATCTAAAGATCAGTGCACTAATGTGGTTAAAATTCTACAATTTAAAATATATACAATTGTTAAAAAACGAATCACCAGAAAAGTGCAAGGGGCACAGTAAATCACAAAAGAGAGCACCCCCGTCTTTCCGCCTCAGGGGAAGTTAGTATTCAGTCTCGCCACATGATCGTGGGGCCACCATTCAGAGCTCCTAGGGTGTGTCAGATTAAGGGGTGAAAACATTTCCTCCCCAAGAGGATCAAGGATAGTATCTTTAGGAACAGAGGAGGAAGAAGACTCCGGGGGATTAAAGAGGTCTTCATCATAATCATCATTCAAGTCTAGCACGTATTCGTCAGGGGTATTATCAGACTTGTCATCCCCAAAATCATTATCGAGCACATGGTCATTAGCACTTAAATTGTGTGTGCCGCTAAGGACACCAGAATATCTTGTGCGGCGAGGGACACCATAAAATCTTGTGCCGCGAGGGACACCATAGTAAGTTGTGCCGCGATGGACACCACGATAAGTTGTGCCGCGAAGGGCATCCATTTGGTTTGAGGTGCGAGGACCTCCCATGTAGAGCGAGGTGCGAGGACCTCCCACAGTGCTTAGGGGTAAGTCTTGTAGATTCTTTAGCTTTTTAGTTTTTTTACCCCTTGATTCATAAGAATCTTGATAATGACCATCGGTAAATTCATCTCCATTAGGGGAGATGGTCCTTTTGGAAGATAGGGTTGTGCTCAAAGGATTGCGCTGATGTAATTGTGTTTCATTACATTCCACACCAGGGGTAGGGGCCGAGGCACCCTCAGAGTCAGAACCAGACATGACCATTTTTAAATTATTTAAGATCCTTTAATACTTAAGCAAATGGGTTCACTTTAATTTGCTTTAAATGAATACACGAGATTTCCCTACAATAGTCTAAAGGAGGTGTACTAGGAGGAAAAATGATCTGAAATCTGTAATATTCAGGTTTGAATTAAAGCAATTCGTTTTGAAAAATAGCTCCGTATTTTGAAAAAATAGCTCTGTATTTAAGAAGGCACACAGCTGAGCGCGGAGGTCGAGTAACGGACTCGATGTCTCTCACGCGCTCAGCCGATTGCATGGCAACGACGTGATAAAGAAGAAAGCACCTTGGCAACGCGCTTACGCGGCGTCGTTGCTCGCAAGGTCCTTTCCTCAGCGCGAAGCAGGGCATGCTCGCGCTGAAGTATTTGAAGGAAAACTCGGCAAAGAAGGGTTGCGCTAGTGAAAGGAACGGGAAACAAACATAGCGAAAGTGGCTAACTCAGTATAACACAAATTCGACAATCGAAAGTGTAAGGCAATGAGAAAATATAATTCTCGTCTTTTTTGTTTTTTTTAAAACGTATAAGCAGTCTAAAGTACTTACGTGTGCTGAAAAGGAAACCATTAGGGTAGAAAGTTAAATTATATGTACAGCAGACAATACACAGTCGAGCGTCAAATCCGACCAAAGAAAGGAGGGAAAAGGGGGGATTTCCATAAATTGGAAATCGGTATGGATAGGGAAGGAGGGGAAAGGGCAGAGGGAATGGAAACCCAAACCCTGAGATTTCAAACTTCCCTCAAATAAAGCATAACAAGCATAATAAACATAAGCATAGCAATGAGAAAGGCAAGGAGTAACATGTTACTTATCTGCTCAGAGCCGCATTTAAAAGAGGCTTCAACTCTCCTCTCTGAGTCATGGTCTCCAGGAACCCATTACAGATATAACAACATCTGGAGAACATGGGTTCGTTGGTGCTTGGAAAGGAACTTGGATTCCCTTGAGGCACCTATTGTCCACATAGTTAATTTCCTATGTCAACAGTTTGATAGAGGCCTAAGCTATAGGACCATCAATTGCTATAGGTCTGCAATTTCTTCTGGCCATATTCTGGTGAATGGTAAGACGGTAGGTAAGAATGTTATTATTTGTAGAGTCATGAAGAGCATCCGTCTGAGAAGACCACCAATGCCGAAATATGATTCTCTATGGGATGTCAACTTAATTTTAGACCTCTTTATTTCTTGGCCTCACAACAGTTTTCTCAGTAGAAAATTTCTATCTTTCAAACTTGCTACTCTTCTCTGTCTCATTTCTTGTAGAAGGGTCTCTGATGTTAAAGCTTTAGACATTTCTAATAGATCTTTCAACATGTTTGGTGTAAAATTTGAAATTTATCGTAGAACTAAGACTATGTCTGATTCTATCTTCTATCCCCGCTTTGACTCCTGTCCTAAGCTTTGTGTTGTTGATTGTTTACAAGAATATGAACACAGAATGTCCCCTCTCCGTTTTCCAAACGTAAATCAATTACTGGTTTCTTTTGTTAAACCTCATAAAGCCATTTCCTCTAGCTCCATTTCTAGGTGGGTTAAATCTGGTATGGGTCTAGCTGGTATTAATTTACGTAGATTTCAAGCTCATTCTGTAAGAGGTGCTATGGCTAGCAAATCACTTTGGTCTGGAGGCAAATTGGACGATATCCTTAAAGCTGCTGATTGGTCAAACGCTAGCACTTTTGCTCGTCATTACTGCAAGCCTATAGAACATATGTCTGACGTAGTTTTACAAAGCTACCATGCATAATGTAGCCTCCGGTCTTGTAATGAAATTGCGATTCTCCTATTACCATGTCCAGAGAATCTGGATTTCATTAAAGACACGGAGGCTCACATTATCCCACCCATCCCTCCCTGGGAATTGAAGTGTATTTGTTTGAACCGTACTCTTTACAGTTGTCTCTCTTTATCAAATACTGCATATATTATTACTGCATATATTGTTACATTTACATTGTTGTAATGTTTCATTGATAAGATTCTTCAATATTGTTTTTTACTCTCAAACTTACACATTTTTTATGCTTTTCAGATAATCCTTCTTAGATCTTGGGATGTTTGGACCCTTGAACTCCGTTTTGTTGGAATTTCTCTTCCTACGCTCCTCTGAAGTTACTCGAAAATTTGGAACTTCTTGCAGTTTTATGAACTTTGTTTGGAACCTTTGCTGTTTTATGACTTCTCTGTAATTTCCTCATTTAAAAGAGGCAGTCTTCTGGTGGCTCTTGGAGTTTATTTGTTATGAATGTTCTCAATGGAACCTTTCTATTATGATGTTTGCGGCTGCTTGGAGACGCATTAAAAGTTGTATGCATAATGTGAGCCTCCGTGTCTTTAATGAAATCCAGATTCTCTGAACATGGTAATAGGAGAATCGCAATTTTTTGCAACTCCACATTCCAAGTAGTACGCACAGTTGCTGAAAACTCAGCGCTTTGCAGCGTAGCAGTGTTTTTTCTTGTTTGCCCTTTCAAAATGCATCTTCATATGCGTGTAGCGTCTTACCGGGATCTCTGTGTTCTCCGATGGGATTTCCTATCCGTTCGCGTGCGCCGCAAGACTTTGGTAGCCGGCCGCACGATCCCGCAAGAGTGTGCGATCGCGACCACGTCATTCGGACGCACCTTCGGACTTCCGGCTGAAGTTCGACGAATCTCGCGATCCCGAACATGCAGAAATTGCAACCTGGAGATGAATATCTCACGAACAGCATAAACCTTCTCAAAAATGATGATTTGGATAAAAAAACTCCTCAGATTGACATTTGGCTGTACTTTATTTGTGCAAGGAGTCCTTTTTCTTTTTTTTGCTACTCAAGGTTGGTGCATGAAACATCTGTCTCTGTGGTGTTTGTTAAATTTAAACATAATTTAGGGCATGGATGGCATTGGATTGAATTCCAAAATGTTTTTTTTGGGGGTATTGACCTTTTTTGTTGTTTGTTAAATAAATGCTTTTGTTGGATGTGTGAGTGTGTGTGGTGCATGGTTATTGTTTTGTAACTTGCAAACCTTGTTTATTCCTGTGGATTTTCATTTTTGCATTTTTGCATTAAAGTTGTGTTGTTTAGCATGCCTGCTTTGCCTGGCCAATATAGGCCTGCTTGAGTTCATTGTTTTCCAGGCCTCCTGCTTGTGTGACTATGAGTGACCATGTGGCTGGTGGCCATTTAGTATTGGTACTTAGTACGTGCTGCTTTTGCCATATATATGCCTGCATGGATTTCCTTTGTTCCTCTTGTCCTATGCTTCTTGTTGTTGTGGCCTGGCCATGTGGCTGGTGGCCATATTGTGAAGCCAGGCAGTGTGCTTTTGCCATAGGCCTGCATTTTCTTTCTTCCCTTTCTTGTTGTTGCGGGTGGCCTGGCCATGTGGCTGGCGGCCGTTTCGTGGAGTCAGCCAGTGTGCCTTTGCCACCATAGGCCTGCAAGCTTGTGTCGTAGTCTGCCAATATAGGCCTTGCTTTCAGCCAGTAGGCCCAGAGCTACTCAAGGTAGGTGCATGAAATAACTGTCTCTGTGGTGCCTGTTGAATTTAAACATCATTTAGGGCATGGATGGCTTTGGATTGAATTGCAAAATATGTTTTTAGGGGGTATTTCACTTTTTTGTTGTGTGTTAAATAAATGCCTTTGTTGGATGTGTGTGTGTGTGGTGTGGTTGTTGTTTTGTGACTTGCAAACCTTGTTTACCCTATCGATTTTCGTTTTTGCATTAAAGCCGTGTTGTTTAGCATCCCTCTTTTGCCTGGCCATTATAATTCTGCCTGAGTTCATTGTTTTCTAGGTCTCCTGCTTGTGCAACTGTGAGTGACCATTTGGCTGATGCCCATTTTGTGGTGGTTGTTACTAGTGTGCTGCTTTTGCCATATATAAGTGGCCCTTTCCAATGTCCCACTTGTCCTTTCAAACTTCCTATGCCTTTGCCTATTAAGGGTCTCCTGTCTAGGCCCCCAGCCGATAATAAACTGGATGCCGTTGTAGATACAACTACTCAATTTACCCTTAAGGTTTTCCATCTAAATGTCAGATCTCTGACATGTCATTCTCAAGAAGTTTGTTCCCTGATTACTGATGATCAGCCGGATATTTTCTTTTTCACGGAAACCTGGCTGCATGATCAGTCCATGGCGGTTTTGAATTTAGCCCTCCCTGTGGGTTATATCATGCACTCCCTCCCTCGCAATGCTAGAGGTGGAGGTATAGCAGTTGCGGTAAAAACTTGCTACCCCTGCATTTGGAAGCCTATCACTATAGCAGGATGTGAGAGTGCACTGTTTAACATCTCAGTAAACCCCCATTTTACCTTCTCGGGACTATTAATTTATAGGCCCCCTGGTCCTGATGGCGCTTTTCGTCATAGTCTACCGGAGGTGGTCTCTTCCCTAGTACTAAAAACTGCTAACTTTACGATTATTGGCGACCTTAATTTACATATGGATGCCCCACTTTCCAACTCGGTCCACAGTTTGTTAGCAGATCTTGAAGCGCTTCAATTAATTCAAATGGTACAACTACCGACTCACACAGGTGGCCACTTATTAGATCCCTTTCTTACGAATCTTGCCACTAATATTACAGTGCTTCATCCCAGACCCATGGCATGGACTGATCACCATCTGATTGAAACTCGTATAATCACTACCATCTCCTCCCCCAGAAATAACACCCCAGCCAGTTTCAAACGCCCCTGGAGAAACCTGAACTTAGAGCATTTTCATCAGCTTCTGATGAAATACCATCCGCTACCACCCACCGAAGTTTCCCGTGGCTACGATAGTTTCTGTGATTGGCTAAATCACTCGTTAGATATGCTTATTCCGGCCAAGTGGAGTAAGACTAGATCCAGCCCCTCCAGTCCGTGGTATGATGAATCGCTCAAAAAACTCAAAGTCTCCTGTAAAAAAGCGGAACGCGCATGGCGTAAAACTTATGATACTGACCTCAAGGCGGCCTATAGGGCCTGCACTAGAGTGTATCATCGGGCCATATGCGCAGCTAGGGCTGCTTTTTACTCCCAGGAGATAAAGAACAGCACTAATCCCACCAAGGTCATCTTCAGGGTGTGTAGGGACCTTACAAGCAAAAGGACTAACTCTGCTACTTTCGAACCCTCCATGGCACACTGTGAGGATCTGGCCTCGTTCTTTGTCGAAAAGGTGGAGACCATTTATAGGTCATTCTCTCATCTTTCCATCAGGGAGAATATGCCTACTTCATTGGTTTTCCAAACCATTGCTGATTATTCCCAGCCCGACTTTGGATGAGTTTAAAGCCTTGACGATTAAAGTCAAATCCGGTTCCCCGGATGACCCCATGAGACCTATTCAATTCCGGGAACTTGCTGAATGTTGCTATCCTGCCTTGCATAATCTCATTAATATGTCCTTCAGCATGGGCAGTGTTCCTAAGGCTTGGAAACAGGCGACGGTTATTCCTATTCTTAAAAAACCCGCCTTGGATCCTACTAAGCCAGAACACTATCGACCCATTTCCCTACTCCCCTGGTCAGCCAAGTTAGCAGAAGCGCATGCTAATTATATTTTATGATCTCACCTGCAGGAGTCGAATATACTGGATAACTCCCAGAATGGATTCCGTGCAGGTCATAGCACCGAGACTGCTCTCTTGGCTGTGGTGGAGCACATCAGGAAGCTGTTGGACCAGGGGCAGACGGTGGCACTGATCCTTTTGGATCTCAGTGCCGCCTTTGATACGGTGTCCCACCAGATTCTTTTACATCGTCTGGTGGAGGCTGGAGTTGGTGAGGTGGCACTTGAGTGGTTTCGTTCCTTTCTTAAGGATCGGGGCTTCAAAGTATCTACACCCCCTTTTGTCTCTGCTCCTCGCCCCGTACTTCAGGGTGTCCCCAAGGATCGGCTCTTAGCCCTACCTTATTTAATTTGTATGTTCAGCCATTGGCGGAGGTAGTCCAGCGCTTTGGTCTCTCCTTGGTGTCATACGCCGATGACACGCAGCTGGCGGTGGCACTCAACGGCGATTCCAACATGGATGCCCCCACCTTTCAGTCAGCTCTAAAAGCCGTGGCTGGCTGGATGGATGGCGAACAATCGACTCCAACTTAATGCCTCCAAGACTGAGGTCATTATTTTTGGTAGGGAAAGCGGATTATGGGGAGATCAATGGTGGCCCTCTGAATTAGGCCCTGTCCCCACCCCCGTGACTGAAGTCAGAAACCTCGGGGTGTGTGGTTTGACGATAAGCTTTCGTTTACCTCCCACACTAAGCGTGTGGCTGGTACATGCTTAGGTACTCTGCAGTGTCTTCGGCCTATTTTTAAGTTCTTCGATGCGGAGACTAGACAGATTATAGTCCAAGCACTGGTTCTTACCAGACTGGACTATGCCAGCTCTCTGTTCTTGGGCCTAAATCAGGCCGAGCTTACCCGCCTTCAGAGGGTCCAAAACGCGGCGGCCAGGATGCTAGTCGGCCTCCCAAAGTTTGTCTCGGCTCGTCGAACTATTCAAGACCTCCACTGGCTACCGGTAGGGCAACGTATTAAGTTTAAAGCTTAATTCTTAAATTAGCCTCCCCTCCTATCCTTACACAGACGATTCTTCACTATGTCCCTGCCAGAGCCCTTCGCTCTGCTGGATTAAATCTTGCCATTGTGCCACGCTTTAAAAAAGCTAGATTGGGTGGACGTTCGTTTTCTGTGCAGGTGGATTTTCATTTTTGCATTTTTGCATTAAAGTTGTGTTGTTTAGCATGCCTGCTTTGCCTGGCCAATATAGGCCTGCTTGAGTTCATTGTTTTCCAGGCCTCCTGCTTGTGTGACTATGAGTGACCATGTGGCTGGTGGCCATTTAGTATTGGTACTTAGTACTGTGCTGCTTTTGCCATATATATGCCTGCATGGATTTCCTTTGTTCCTCTTGTCCTATGCTTCTTGTTGTTGTGGCCTGGCCATGTGGCTGGTGGCCATATTGTGAAGCCAGGCAGTGTGCTTTTGCCATAGGCCTGCATTTTCTTTCTTCCCTTTCTTGTTGTTGCGGGTGGCCTGGCCATGTGGCTGGCGGCCGTTTCGTGGAGTCAGCCAGTGTGCCTTTGCCACCATAGGCCTGCAAGCTTGTGTCGTAGTCTGCCAATATAGGCCTTGCTTTCAGCCAGTAGGCCCAGAGCTACTCATGGTAGGTGCATGAAATAACTGTCTCTGTGGTGCCTGTTGAATTTACACATCATTTAGGGAATGGATGGCTTTGGATTGAATTGCAAAATATGTTTTTTGGGGGTATTTCACTTTTTTGTTGTGTGTTAAATAAATGCCTTTGTTGGATGTGTGTGTGTGTGGTGTGGTTGTTGTTTTGTAACTTGCAAACCTTGTTTACCCTATCGATTTTCGTTTTTGCATTAAAGCCGTGTTGTTTAGCATCCCTCTTTTGCCTGGCCATTATAATTCTGCCTGAGTTCATTGTTTTCTAGGTCTCCTGCTTGTGCGACTGTGAGTGACCATTTGGCTGATGCCCATTTTGTGGTGGTTGTTAGTAGTGTGCTGCTTTTGCCATATATAGGCATGCATGTCTTTCCTTTGTTCCTCTTGGCTTAATGCTTCCATCCCCTTTGCCGGCTGCAGCTCCCTGAATGACATGATGCACATATTTAATGCCAAACAGGTTCCACTTCCATTACATTTGTATTTTTATTTTTATTCTTTTTTCCTATCCTTCCTTTTTTAATAACTGAGTTAATACAATTTAATAATATAACACTAACAAGTGTGACCACCACACACCAAGTTATATATTATATTTGTTTGTTTGTACTAGTAGTAATTGAACCACAACAACAAATGCAACATTGCACTGATGTTCTTCTGGCTTCTTTGCTTTTAGCTGCTCAAAAGACAGAGGAGGAGGTGTCATCATCACCCGTTGTACTGCCAGACAGAAGCCCTGCTGCACACGATGTCACGTGATGTGGGACCACAGACATATCTGCAACTTGTATAACTGTTAACCCTGGGGGAAGCACTACACTACGCTCTCGTAGTTTGCGCAACTTTGCACTACGCGAGCTGCACGTAGCACAGTGCGAACACGCGTAGCGCAGTGTAGCGTAGTGCAGCGGTCATTTTTTGCTTGTTCGCGGTCCTCAACGTCATGTTCACGACCACGAGCAAGCAAAATGACATCCCGGCAAGACTCTCAACGTGGGGAGGTCAGGTTTCTCATTGCGAATGGTCGTGCATGCTCGCGACCGCTCGCGATCAGAAACTATCAGTTTGCGTTGAGAAAGCTGCCGCTCGAGTAAAAATCTACTCGAGCGGCAGAAAACTACAGCTTGCACTGTGCAAGATGCAGTTTTCAATGATTGCACAGTGCGAACAAGCATCCGGCACTGTGCAATCATTGAAAATGCCTCTTGCACAGTGCGAACATGCTACTACACAGCTCGCGTAGTGCTACGTGAAGTTCGCGCAGTGCGAAGTGCACTTCGCGTAGTTTCGAGTAGCGCTACTTCACGAACTCGCCCTGGGTTAATATTTGTGCCCTGATGACATCGGAAGAAGACGGAAGAAGATGGTCCCAAAGAAAGGTAGCAGGTCTTCCAATACCCAGAAAGTTGCCAGTGAGAAGAAGGAACAGAAGAAGGTAGTGGCAATTACCAAGACTGGTGTGCCGGCCAAGATGTTTTTTGGGAAACAAAACATTACGCATGCAGCAGTGGTATCCAAGGACCAAGCTGGGAGCAGCACCTCCGCATCATTGGGCCCACCCCACCAACCTCTGCCCAATTCCATGAGTGACGCAGAGGCAGCCAGACTAATTGCGCAAACGCCAACGAGCAGTGATGTTGAAATTGACTTATCGTATCACAAAGTAGTACCTAATCACCGCAGGAGGAAACTCAGCAGATAAGTGGGCAACAACAGATACAACAGATACAACAACTGCCGCAACAACAGCCGCAACCACTTCCCACAATAGTAGTTTTTCCTCCCTAAGTAGGGACAGTTCAGGAAATTGAGCCTACTGCAGAGGAAGAAGAACATCAAGCCACTCTTTCAGAAGATCCATTATCTTCCAGATCCCCAGCAAGGAAAAGGAGGGTTAGTCCATCAAGTTCTTATCCAAGACCCCCTTCTGATGATCTAGATGTCACTTGGAAGCCACCAGCTCAGTCTGAGAGTGAGGCACGCCACGCAACAAGGCTAGGGAAGAGGAAGGTTCCAGAAAGCCTTAGAGTTATGGAGGTAGATGCAGAAGAGGAGGATGATGATGAGCCAGTCATTGTGAACATCACTCCCGCCCCAGTGGAAATGGAGACCAACAATATTACCCCATCCCAATTTGCTGTGAGGGATGTGGCAAGGATACCACCAACACAGGTAACAACAACACAACCTCCTGCTTCCATTTTTGCATTTGCAAAGACCTGGCAGGGACCTACATCCAGCACAACCACCACCTCACTAGGTAGTGGTACTGGCACTGCAAATAATCAAATTCCAGGCATACCCTCGAGTTCATCCGACATTGCAAGGGGCACCTCCAGCAGCACAAGAAAGTGCACTTCCTTAGTTTGGAACTTCTTTTGGTTAGCAGTAAGGAGGAGAATGTTTCTATATGCTCAATTTGTCAACAAGGTGTTAGTCGGGATATGCTTGGTACCAACTATGGTACTGGAGGCCAAACAACCCATCTGAAAAAACATCACTTGATCCAGTGGAAGGCACACCTTAGCAGCCAAAAAAGTGCACCCATTGCTGTTGGTGGGGATGAAGAAGTAGAAGAAGATATGGTTGCGGTGGAAGGTGAACAAGAAGGAGACTTTTTATCTAGTACACCTAGTAGCCCCGATCCCAGCAGTGCAGTGGTACCACCCACATCCTCATCAGCCTCAGCAACATCTCAGTGGACCATAGTCAGAGTCAGGCTGAGACACCAAGGTAACAGATGAAAAAAAGTGTGTTGTTGAGCTTAACTGGGTTCAAGAAGTCACCTGCATCTGCGGCACCAGAAAGGAAAAAATCCAGCCTACATTTATCAGCATCTTTAGGTCAGATGGGCAGTACAAACACAACCACCCAACGGCACGTTGGTACAATGCGAAGCTGTCGAAATTGTTAGAGCTTGATCTTCTCCATTTTGTTTTTGTGGAAGGGGTGGGTTTTCTGGTATTTGTGACAGCCATCTACCCAAAATGGAAGGTTCCCAGCGAGTCCTATTTCGCAAGAGTTGCTGTCCCAGCACTACATCATGACTTGATGGAATTGCTTGGACAATCTTTGCAACAGAGTGCTGTTCACAATATCCACCTGACAACAGACATTTGGACCAGCTGCAAAGCCACTGATGACATGTGCATCACTGCACACTGGATCTCTTTTGTGGGGGTTAGAGAAAAGATATCTGCAGCAGGTGTTGGTGACACCCCTGAGATTTTGAATGCCACTCATAAAAATGCAACTGTAGCCATATTCGCCATGGAGAAATCTCATACTGCTGAAAACGTTTTGGAAGAGTTTAACAGCAAGGTCTTTAAATGGCTGCACCCAAGAGGGCTTAACATTGGTTTTGTGGCCACCGACAATGGCAGCAATATAGTTAAGGCCATGCAGACTGGTAGCTATTTCAAGGTCCTGTGTTTGGCGCACTGCATTAACATCGTTGTTCAAGACTTTCTGAAAAAGGAAGACAGAGTCAGCCACTTACTGACCACCTTCAGAAGAATATACACTCATTTCAGCCATTCTTTTAAAGCCTGGAAGCAGCTGAGGATCATTCAACGTGAGCATAGAATGCCAGTCAAAGGACTCATCCATGAGGTGCCAACACGTTGGAACTCAACCTATTACATGCTTGATTGTCTGTTTGATCAGTACAGACCAATCACTGACTATTTCATGCAAAAACTAGGGGATGCTACTCTGAAAGGCATGACCGTTGAGCTGGACTAATGGGACCTAGTTAAATGCCTGACAGAGATGCTACTTACTTTCGAGCTCTTCACACGTGAAGTCAGCAAGGAGTACTGTACTATGGGCCAAGTGATAGCGCAACAGATAAAGGTGGTATCTGAATCGTACAAAGGTATGGAGGAAAAAAAAGAAGCATATGAGTTGGTGGAGAGCTTAGCCCTTTGCCTAGCTGAAAATACAAGGGTAAAAACTAGCATTGTGTCAGGCAAACATTACATTTGTGCCACACTTCTGGATCACTGTACAAACCAGCACTGAACACTAAGACATTAATTATTTTTTCAGAAATGGATGTTGCCCAGTACAAAACTTGGATAGCTAAGGCAGCCAGGAACTTGGAAAATTAATGGCTGTTAATCAAAGGCCAGCTACTCCAACCCACAACAAGTACTGCAGCAGACCATCCGGCATCAAGTTCAACTGCAGAGCCATAGGGCAGTGCGTTTGGCTCACAGCAGTCACCAACAACAGCAAGAACAGGATCATCAGCCCCAAACAAATCGGCACAGGATTGATATCTACAGCAAGGGCTTGTTAGGTCCACTGCTGATGAAAGGCAAAAGAGGCCCAGCATAGCGGAGCACCCCTGAGCATTGAGCGAATGGTCCAGGCCTATCTGGATGACCCACCAGAGGTCTTCATTGATCAAAACCCATTGGTATGGGAAAATGGGCCACTGGCCAGTGCTCAGCAGGCTGGTGATAAACTATCTGGCTTGCCCTGTCGCAAGTGTCTCTTCTGAGAGTGTTTTAAGTGCTACCGGTGCTATTTTAACAGTGAAAAGGACCAGTCTCTCACCCAAAAACGTGAAGAGGTTAACCTTGATCAAAATTAATCAGCACTATATGTGAATCACAGCGGGAAGATGAGACCAGCAACTTAGGTGACAGAAGTAGTGTGTTAGATGAGTACCTACTTCTGGTTGAACCACCAGAGTTTGAGGACAAGCTATACTTACCTGACAACTAGGCTTTCAACTTGTTACTTTCTTACTTCCTTATTTACTTTCATTATTTATGTGTGTATCTGTCTCTCTGGTTCAAATCACAACAAATCCATTACCACCGTCTTCTCTTTTTATTGCAATATTGGAGTTGCAGCTGTGTGCATTTAATCCACTCCTCTGAGTCCTGCTCCATTCTCCTCCTGACTCACCCTAAATCAATTTCTCTAAAGCCAGATGATTGGATGGAGATTATTACAAGAGTGGAACATGATGACTATAGATCTCTTCCTTTCCGAGCCAAGAGAGACTGCCCATTAACATAAGATAAGAAGGAACAGGTAATGAATGGCATGCATTGGACGCAGATTCTGATTGATTGGTGCTTGTGTTGTTTTTTGTTGTGTATGAAGTGAAATCAAAGTGTACTAGTATTTAATCTACACACTAAAAGTGACTCAAATCAATGATTCCTTTCTTGTTGTTTAATAACACAATTGTACTTCTACTTCAGACCGATCCATTGCATTTTAGAATATGGAATCTGGACTCACTCAGTCAGTACACTGTAGACTGAGTTGGACAACATCATCCTGATGACCCCAGTGGCATAGTATCTTCGCTGTCAGTTAGTAGGATCGGAGATGATTGATGGAATAACTCAGGTTGTTTTTCATGAGCGGCATAAAAGGAAAACAAGTCAAGAACAATCGCAACAGATCTACATGTCTGAGTAGTGGTGGAGTCGAGTCACTAGTCTCACGACTGTAGTAGTGGTAATGACTGGCAGCTGTGCATTGATTTGGTTACTTACTTTGCTAAATGCTATGCTGCTGCATATGTGTGCTCTGTCGGGCTCACTCAAATTCTAAGCTAAGTGGAGGATGAGTAGGCCTGCTCTGTCCAGTTGCTGTTGTAGGTTAATGCTGGAAACTGACAACAGAGTAGTCATGATTTAGACATGCAGCCTCTGAAAGTGTTTGCACTCCTCCGTAATGTATTCTTTTTTTCCTCCTTGTTTTTTCCTTTTATCCCTTTTGTTTTTCCTTCTAGACCTACAGACTGGCCTTTACCCTGTGCTAAACCGAGAAAATTAACTCACACTCACCTACAAACCCGCATCCGCCAGCCAGGCAGTAGCACACAAGATTGGAGGATGCAGCATACATGGAAGGGAGGACCAAGATGAATGCTGAGATGCAACTCCCCAATTTGACCAGGATCATACAGTAACTTTAGTATCATCATCTTTAAAATATTTAGATTAATTCTTTCTCTTCAATCATTATGCCTGTGTGTTGTTGTTATTGTTCCTCTTTGCTTATTGATCCCTACAGCTATTTTTTAATTTTATTTGCTAGCTTTAAAAGGAAGCCCGGTACAACAGAATATAAAATGTATGTTATTTGGGTCTCTCTCTATGAGGGCAGACAATCAAAGCAAATAGCATAATAATAATTAGTAATATACTGCTGCCCTGTACTGTCTACTAGTCTAGTTAGTAAGTTCTTCTTATCATTAACCATCAAATCATCATCAAGCATGCATTTTCTTTTTCTCCCTTAACAGATTTATGAATATGATGGTCGTCTGCCAAGATTGGGTGTGTGTAGTTGTTAACTTGTTGTCTATGTGTACTGTATGTCTTTATTTTTAATGAAGGGGGGGATGTAGGGCTTTTGGGGAAGTCCAAATACATGCCCCATAGATTCAACCAACAAAAAGAGAATGCTGTTCCTCAAGGGTGAACAAAATTAAAAGAAATTAAAAGAATGAGAAACAGGTATATGAATGCAAGTAGGAAAAATAACACTACACAACACCCTGAACAAAAGGTATGGGTCAGGGGAAGCGGGGGGAGTGGAAAGGGGGAATTCCTTCTTCCAGAACTAGGGCCCTCACACACCCAGCCAGCTAGGTGTCATGCTTCGTCATTGGGCCTACTCCTCGTTGGATTGGCGCTGCAATACCCAACAGGCACCCAATGCGGGGCTTTTTGGCGGAGATCTTTTGTTCAATGCCATTTGTTGTGGTGTGGGTGAGGGACCTAGAAAAGTGTAGGTGTAAGTGAGAATTAAAACAGTTTAGGTGAACCAAAATAATTTTATTCACTTGGTTCCTACCTGAGTAAAAGAAAAAAGAGAGGATGCCTTGTCCATCATAATGAATTGGAAAAAGGTAGAGCCTTACCAAGTTGAGTCAACATGTTTCTTGCCTTGTCAGCCCCAGAGGGTCTATGGCAATTCATCAGGACCAAAAATTATCAGACAACTACCTACACGCCGTGGTATAGGTGAATTATCTTCCTACCACGTATTGAATTCACTGAAGTTTAGGTACCCATCAGCCTATGAAGAAATTCTGAAAAAGAACAGTATACAACGTACGCATCATGTGCGGCGTCTACTTGCAAGTTATACCTCTCTCTCAATGATGGTATACACCATTGAGAATTTTATAAGCAAAAAGTAAATTATTTCATCAACATTATGATTTGTTTAAAGGCAACATCTGTAAAATAATTGCCTACCCATAAAATTGAGAACAATGTTCATCATAAAGCACTCACTCCTGGAAAGAGTAAAACCTCACCTATTCATTCAATATCACCACACGTCAGCAGTACCCAGCGGGTTAAAACTCCAACAGGCTCAGTGTCCTAGAAAGTATATATCGAAACAATTAAGGTACTTGCAAATACAAGGCTATACCTAACAGTCCCAAACATCAGAAGGCTGTTGTGATTACCATGTTGGTGTAAATATATCAATCATAATTATTAAGGGATCAGTAATCCCCGTAAGGTCAAAATGAAAAAATGTAAAGGGTGTTACCGCCTCGCCACATCTATATCTGAGCCCTAAGATGGCAGTAGTGGGCAATGTGGGAGGAAGCATACGTTAGCACCCTCACAGGAAACCTACCTCACAGTACATTACTAACATTGTGTAACAGTCCCTAAAGAAAAGGAAGAGTGGGGTTAAGTTCTGCCATTATATCCTATGAGGCTAACCTGGAAAGGGCTGGTTAAAACTACAATTAGGCTAGATCATGCAAGCCCTCAAAATTGGAAGCACGTTTAAAGTAATAATGCCTACTTAAAGGCAACAACACCGCAAAATATAGTGTCTATAGTCATGGTGGGAAACACCCACTGTAAAGTAAAACTCCCCGTTCACTAGATTAAACAAAAGTCTAACGAAGGGGTATATAGGTGTGTCCCTACTTACCAATAGCTGACGTCCATATGCTTAAAACCAAAATACGCCTCTCATATGTTATTATATAAACCCTGGTACGTACGGGGATGGGGATAGCCTTTACCCTGTGCTAAACAGAGAAAAACAACTCACACTCACCTACCAACCCGCATCATCTAGCCAGGCAGTGGCACCCAAAATCTGGGGCAGATGTGGTGAAAGAAATACTAATTCAATTTGAAGTCAGGGCGAGAATCTTTTTCTTCTGCCTGCCCACCCATGATCAGTATATTTGCAAGTCAATCCAAAAATATTTTTCACACTAATATAACACAATGGTTTTTGCGTGTGAAACTATTCCACTGGACGACGACGTTTCGATCCCCTTTACAGAATAATGGGATCACCATTAGGACGTTGTGATTTACATGCCTGAATTAACGAAAACTGCCTGTAGGGAGAAAGAGAGAGAAATAAAGGCAGAAATGTCAGTTGTGAAAAGGAGATAGAGCTTGCTTCAAGGACATTAATATTATATGTAACCATGCAGTAGAAGAATTCGGAGTAGGTATGGCCTGATATTGTATGCTGTGACCAATGTGTGGGTGCATGGGCGGTGAAGTAGCAATAACTCTCGAGATAGATAAGCTCTATGGTACACAGGGTGAGCATGGTCTTGCAAGAAGTCAAGAGGCCTTTGTGCATATATCACTGTGCTGATCCACATATTTTGGCTAGCTGGTGAACCGGATGCAGGACTGCGTCCCACTCTATTGTTGGTTGTTCTTGAAAATGATGCAACATTTATCTATTTAATTAAATTGTGTGTCCCGCTGGACACCGTGGAATTAAGTACTTATCTTGGTCTATATTTATCTATCTGTCATGAATGTTCTTTTAAGGACCATTGTTACAATATAAAGCTGACACCCAGGGTCCTTAATTACCTATTGGGTTTCCTTGTTTTCTCTAAACAGTAGAACTAGCAAGCCCAGTACATAACATTTGTGGTATCTATCCTCCCACTTCCTCGGCCTCTAACATTTGTGGGAGTTTTAGGCATTATACTAGCACTATAGACTCACTCGAGTACACCAGTCTTCTTCTTCTCTTTTGTTTAGCTAAATTAAGTAACCTTGTTGTAGCCGGCATGCAAGCTCAGTCAGCTTGCACCCAAGACACATACTAGTCGTGACACAGATTCACATTAGTTTTATTTACTACTTTCTGCATGTGAGGAAGCTGACTACTGCACAATCATCTTATTTTTCTATTATAGGTGGCACTGGCCATACTCTGTTACATCAAGGGCAACTGCTCAATTTCACTTTCAACCTGCCCTGACTACTATACTACAACACGGTAAATGATATCTGATCCAAATGATCATTGCTTATATATGGGACGACATGACGTGCTTTGTTTTAATTGGTTATGTATCCATGAAGCCGATAGGACATCCATGGCAGGCTGACACAGTGAACAAAAATTAACATAGGTAGGGAGTGGGCCTCGGAGTCGGAGGGAGGCGCTTGATAACAACATACATATACACAATATATATGCTGTGCTTGTAAACTACTGTGAGTCGAGGGAGTATTCTGAAAATACAACATCTATTCTCCTTGGCTTTGCTACTCTGGCGCAGATTATTTTTCTTTTCCGTTCTCTTCAAAGACTCTTCATCCAGTGACAGTCTCCACATATGCTAGCTATGATTAATACCACCCAGGCAACCATCCATTCATTCAAAGTAAAAATGTCTATCATTCTTCTTAATCTCTCAACAAACCTTAGTTTGTTTCACTAACAACAAGCATTTACTTTTTTATGCCACCACCCATGCAGCCTTCTTTCCTTGCTTGTCTTTGAGTTTGACCATTGAAACACCCCAGAGGATACCTGCTATCCACCCTTATAGTTAGACCCACCTAGGCAGGCATCTTTTCTTTCACCTGCCACCCATCCTTCAACCACCCATGCATCTGATTCCTATCAGCTACCTATGCATGCATCCCACACATCCTTCTCTGCCAGTCATATATATTACATCTCACCCGTCCTTCCCACTTCCATCCTTCTTTCCCTTTTTGTTCAACCTATCCATCAAGGTCATCTGATCTGACTCTTAGTCTTCTCCATAAAACTTTCACAGCTGAGTTGAAGGCAGATAGATAAGGCCATTAGTTATTCAACTCATCCCACTGCTAATGCTAAGTAAAAGTTAGGGAAATATAATTATTAATTTTAACAACAGGAAGACTTTCTTGGGCCAGCAGCAGAGGCCTCGGTAGAGGAGCAGTCCTGGTCCTGGCCCTGGTGTTCTCCAGCCGCTCCCGATGACTCCTACCCCGTCTTCTTGCTCCTGGGTGCTGATTATGTAAGATATACTAAAGAAAGAGACAAACATTGATGATTGGTGTGAAACAAATAACATATTTTAAAAAACGCTCCAAAAAATATTTTTGGAAACAACAATTGCACTAAAATAGACCTATCTAGTCTGATCGACTGGTAGACTTATCGTGGGATTCGTGGGCTGTCTAGTTAATATTTATAAATACTAATACAGTGTTCCATTCTGATTCCAGAATACTACGCCTAAGTACCACCTGATCTAGCCCACCTATTCACTAAGTCTGCATTTCCATTCATTTTAGTCCTCAAAAATGCATAGATGGAGGACACATGCATACATTTTTGCAAACACCAAATTGTTGATTGGGTGCTTGCTGCTGATGTACATACTACAAAACGTTCTACAAAGGACTGGAGGATGCATCATGCAGACCGCTTACAAATTACCAACTAATACTAAGTAACTAAGGGGCATATTAGCAAGGACCTTGCTAAAAGTATCGTTGTTTTACCATCAGGAAACTGCCGCTGAAATAGCGATAATTTTAATGATGTTCTTCCTAATATGCCCCTAAACTACCTATCCACCACTACCTTAGTGACAGGAGGACAAATGAAGGACTAGACTCTATATCATTACTGTTAGAAATGGGGATATCTGGTTGGCTAAAGCCTGCACCAAAGCCAAGCAGAGACCCCCACTTTAGTCAGGGAAAGGGAGTTACACGCCAAAGATAACCCCTGCTCACCCCCTTGGTAGCTTGGCACGAGCAGTGAGGCTTATCTCAGTGGTGGTGTGTAAAGCATTTGCACAACACACACAGTAACAACATACTAGGCACACCACAAAAGGAGCTCCACACAAGGTTATATATAAAAATAGCCTTTGTATTATAATAAAACAGATTAGATGGTAATCACACAATATACACTGTGCCAACTGGCATGGGCAACATTTACGGGGGATTATTTACATCTGACAGGGCCACGTGGGCCACTGACAGAATCATCACTTGGTAAAGAATGGTAAAAGTAAGAATATATCAGGAACTTAGAACACAGCCAGTAATCACTGGCAGCCACTATACTCAGCGTCAACCTGTAACACAAATCATAACATGCACAGTATCACATAAGGCGAGAACTCTATTCTGCTCCAACCTCATAAGCTAAAATCTGGTAGACCATAATCTCTTAAACATAAATTGCATTAGGAAAGAAACTTAATAACATATCCTGCAGTAGGGAATAAATCAAACCTAGACCACAGTAGAGAAATAACACATAAGACAGTAGGTAGAACCTAATAAGCATAAAATCACATCTATAAGCATGAATTAAGGTGCATAAAACATACTACAAACATTACATTTCCTAGCACCTATAAAAATGACATTAGGGCCTTGCGCCCTATAAACCTAACAGTCCCCAGGGCCACTGGCCATCTCTAAGGGGCTCAAACGCCCTCTGTCCAGAGTTATGGCGTGCTGCTAAGGCAGCGACAGTCACGGGAGTGCACTTGGTGCAATCCTAAACGTGGCAGCTGCCCACTACTTGCTGGGCAGCTGGGAATCTTCAATGAAAGGCCTAAATGTAGCAGCTATGCAGGCCAAGGTAGGGGCGAAGGAGTTCGTCTTACTCATAGATTCAAAAGAACCTGTCCCCTAAAAATGAAGAGCCTAAACGGTGCTGCTGCCCACGACTTGCTGGGCAGCTGGAACTAGGAAGAATGTGGCAGGGGCTCTCAGTGGCCCGCATAAATAATGTGCCCCCCTATGCTGGAGCCACATGGGGCTCTGAAAGTACTTTATGCAAAATGTTGGAGCCACACGGGGCTCTGGTCGAACAGATTATGCCACCAATAAAGCATGGGACCCTCCGGGCCCGGGTAAATAAGAATGGCCACACGTTGGAGCCATCTAGGCTCTGGAAGCAATGGGGTGAAAATGCGGGAAAGGACATGGACTCCTCTGGACCCTTTAAACAATTATGTGCCCCCTTCGGTGGAGCGAGCCCCCCTATCAGGCGGGGGCCACTCGGGAAAGGATACAGCCGTGCCCCCTGATTAGCCCTCACTCACAGGGCTCCTGTGCAGGGGGGGACTCCTCTTCTGTCGGCTCCTGGTCTCAGCAGCAGCAGAAGGCAGGCTCTGCGACGGCCTAGTTTAGCATGACGCGAGGCTCTCTCCTCCATCACGGGAGCCCCACGCTGCTATTGACTGCCTCGGCCGCCACTTCTCCGCTTTACCCAGGCCCCCTCCTGGGACCCGGGACTTGGATGTCGAGCCGGAAAAGCTCTACCAGCAGTCCTCTTCTGGCCGTATGCAGGCCCGCCCCCCTTACCAGGCAGACAGCTTCCGGGTCGCACTAGGCAGCGGCCCGGCAGCAAATCTCTCGCTCGGTGGCAGGTTCCCAACGCGGCTCGAGCCGGGGCGGTGAAATGCGTGGTGGGCACCCACTTTAGCTATAGTTTAAAATAAACACTCTGGTAAAGTTGCGGGGTGGGCACTCGCACAGATAAATAATTAAATAAGCTGGGTAGGCACCTGTGCATGTAAATGCTGGCAAAGTCGCGGGTTGGGCACCCCCGCAATTGAACCAAGGACCGTCACGGCGGCCAGAATGCTGGGTGGGCACCTGCAAGGAAGGAGATAAACAAGCGGACAAAATGCAGGGTGGGCACCTGCAATAAAGGGGCCACAGGGGAATCCCTGTGCTGAGGATTCCCTCTGAAAGGGGCCAGCAAGGTAAATGATCACAGCGCTCCCAGGGCGCAAACAGGGCTCCAAAAGTCTTTCTAGGACCCTGAGATCAATGCAGGGCAGAAGGGTCCCAGAAAAAGAAGTCCTCCGGGCATCCAGGGGCAGGGCAGGGCCCAGGGAGACAAGCCTTCCCCTGAGCCCCAGCAGCAGCACGCCCTGGTAGATTCAAGTCCACAAACAAGAACATTTTACATGGGGTCACAGCCCCTTATTATACCACCAAATCCTTTGTCTCAAAGGTGCAGGCAAGGGGAGAACCAGATACAACTTGTTCAGGAGCACTTTGTTTTGCCAAGCTCCTCTCCCGCTTTCACAAGACAGGCCAGGGACATCAGACGCACCACCGGAGGTGGAGCCAACATTGTGAGGGGAAGGCACAGCCCTATTCAGGTCCCAGGTGCAACTCCTCCCTCCCATCTACATGCAGATCTTCCTATTCACGACCAGGCAGACTCATCCTGGCTCCTGGAGCCAACCACACCAGCCAGCCCTTGTCACTCAAAAGCCAGACAGGCAATTCACATCTCACAGCACACAGAAAGGCCAACTTCTAAAAGTAGTGGCACTTCTCCACTAGGCACAATAATTCTGCGCACACTATTGCGCAGCATTTATTCTCACGAATTCGCACATACTAAACTCGACCCTGCACTCCCCACATATCAGGAACTACCATGGACACACATATCCCCCATGCATTCCTATGGGAAGGCAGGCCATCTCACCACACGCACTTAGGGGGTGCACGCACTTTACACTGAGCCACAGTGCTAAAGTGCTCAGAGGTCTAAAATTACTACCACCCTGTCGGAGGCTAAAGGCAAAAAGTCTAGGAGTGAACCTGCCAAAAAAGCCCAAGTCCAACAATTACCTAGCTTAAGTTCTCTAAAGTAAACTCATACATAATCAGCCCAAGCAAGTGCAAAGTTGCAAACAAAAAGTAAGATTAGTATCACCCAGCACCTGTGTCTATAAGAATAACAATCACAGAAGATGTTTAAACCTAATTTACCTGCAGTGTAAGTAGCAGCATTCTTGCTTTTCGGAAAAAGGTTATATTTGCAATAACAGTAACACAGTCTAGAGAACACACAATACTACTAGTATTAGCAGCTCATCAAGCCCCACAACTTTGACACTTAGCAGGTCCAGCAGGTCCTGCACCCGATCCAAGACGTCTGACCACCGGTGGGTCAGCTGGTTATGGGTGTGCCAGACCCCAGAGCAGTGAAACACTGCCCGGTGCACCCTCGTCCACCAGCGGTGATGCTCCTGGGTAGCGTACCCAGAGCCAGGCCTGCCGCCTGCTGTCAAGGTCAAGGGGAGGTGGCGCTGCACAAAAAACAAGGGCAGCCACATGCGCCTTGCTGAAAAGGGACCAGGCCTGCACCCCTGGCAGGCGCAGCCTGCTGCAAGGCAGGCAGCTCTTTGGCACAGGTGCCTTGGCCTTGGCGCCGGTCCCCTTTCCCTTAGCCATGGTTCTGGGGTAGGCGGGGCGCAGAAAAGAAAATCTAGCAGGAAAAAATAAAGTTAGGGGAAGAAGTAGGAGAGTAAAGAAGGAAGTAATATGAAACAGTTGAAAAGTAAATTAAAGTAGTAAAAGTAGAAATGAAATGCAAAATATAGACTTAGGGACAGAGAGGGATAGATAAAAAATAAAAAAATGTTCTGAAAAACAGTGTAAAAAGCAAAGGATTGAAATAATTGGAGAGGGAATGAAAAACAGGCCCCAGAACCATGCAAAAGATAGGAAAACAAGATGGCCGCACCCATTGGCGACCAAGTGGTGAAATTTGAACGATATTTTCCCCAAACACATTATTGGCGTTGCCGAGCGTCAAAAACATCTCGTGAGCATGCGGAAACAAGCAACTCTGCATGCTCGCATCGCTACATGTAGCGACGCAGAATTTATGTACAACTTTGCACAGCCTCGCATAGTGCGGCTAGGCAAACCTTATCCAGGGTTAGTTGGAAGAAAAAGAGTCAATGACTTCTGCTAGCACCTAGGGGCTGGAACTACTGTGCAAGGGTCAAGTAGTTGACCTCCTGTTCGCCTCCTCCCAGAAAAGAAAAAACCTAAAGACTCCTGACTACAAGAAGCACCAGCTGACCACCAAGGACTGGTCCAAGCAAGAGCCTTAGCTAGAGAGAGAGATTGGTATCCTAGAAGCCAACCATGAGGACCTGATGGCAGAATGAGTGACCAGAAGGAATTTTCCCAGCACTGGGCAAAAAGTAGCACTTTGTCATTTTTCCACCTATAGAAATTCAACCAAGGTACTAAGGCTTGACCAGGGAGGGTGCACCCAAGGCACACAAGAATATCAGGCTCATCCTTCCCAGGCAATGCGGAGAATTGGTTCATCAGGACTCACAGAAAACATATCTGTCCTCTTGGAGCCCTACCCAAATACCTTCCTCCCAGCCTTGCCTCACTGGATGATTTGAAAAATTGGGCGGGTTTGAGGCCACATCCACCCAAGTATTGAAGTGACCTCGATGAACTCAGAATACAGCTTTCTTCTGCTCAGAGCTTTTAAACAAAACCAATAGCATCAACGAGAGATGTATGAGGATGTATCCAACTTTGATTTACTATCACGGTCATCAACTGTGGATCGTGCCTGATCATAGACTGTGAACTCCATGACAGAGACTAAGTCAGGTAAAACCTTTGACCGTGGTGACCTGTCTTGTCTACCAACTTCTGATTGTTAGACCTGACATCCTTGGTATGGTATACCACTAAACCTTTTGCCTTTACCCAGTCCTATTAGCAGAACCTTTTGTTGGCTTTAGGACTCAGTGTACTTTACCACTGCTAACTAGTGCTAAAGTGTTTGTGTTCTCTCCTTCAAGCATGGTGAAAATGGCCTACACCTAATTGGCACATTAAATGAATGTGTGTTGTGATGGTAAGACGTCTGCATCGCTCTGGAATGTGTGCTTCCTTGAACCGTGTTGATCTCCTGGCAAGCCAGTTGAAAGGACTGTAGGCTTTCTTGATCTCTACCCCAGTGAACATGACAATCATGCATGTCCACTAATGGTCTTCCTGTTTAAATAGATTAAAACCCAAGAGCTTGACTCTGAGGACAAGGGAACGTGTATAATGCTCCCCTATTTTACAGAAAGTGGCTACTGCCCACTCTACCCAGTTTGTGGTAGACTGACAGTGGGGGCAGCCTTAATCTATACTTACGGGTATATGTACCCCAGTACCCTTTAGGAGGGCCTACCTATCAGCTCCCTTCTGCTAAAAAGTGTGGAGTCTCTCTTTCCTGAGTTGTTTTTGCCTCTGTGATATGTGCGATGGGTGTATTGAGAGGCCATGGTTTCATTGGGTGAGGATGGTGAGCCATTGTTTTTAATGTGAACAAAGCTGTTTCTATCTGCAAGTGTCCCTCCCTAGTCTTAGTAGAATCAGAAGCTTGGTGGGTTGAAGTAGGTATTAGGTCTTATCTGTATTTAGCTAAGACTTCCTCTGCTGGGACAATCCACTTCCTTTCTGCTGGCTGATGGTCAGGGACTCCTGGTCTGAAGTTCATTCAAATTACTCTTTGTGGGATAGGACAAACAGTTACCAAGAGACTCAGAGAGACCTTCTCATGTACTGATTATGGACTCATCACATAGTAAACATAGAGGAAATATGCCCCAGGATTGGACGGGCGCCCAGAATGCAAAGGAAGCAGATTCTCTGATTGGATTAGCCAGTTACTCAGGAAATTCCCAAATTCTGGCCTTGTTGGTCAGGTGGTTGTTCAAGGCTGTTCTCTTTTCTGTTGAGGCACCCACAAGCGGTCACCGACAGATCCAGGAGTGGAGTAAAAAATTTGTATTCCCTTCTCCTTTCAGACCAAGGGATAGGGTTTGAACTTGAGAAGGCGTCTCTATGACTGGTTGCCTGTTGAAGGAATTTGCCAGTTCGAAGGAAGGATCTGGGCTGAAACTTGCGCATCAGAAGAGAGACACGTTGCCTGAATCTTGTGAAGGTAATCCTGTCCTTAGGAACAGAAGGAGACTTCAGACAGCTGCTCAAGAGAAATAACTTGTTGCACATCAACATCAAGGGCAACGGGGAATGCTCTATATTATCATTGAACTGGAGACTGCTTTGCCCTTGACCCCTCCCCTGTGCTGTGGGAGCCTGTGGGTTCTGCCAGTTACCATCTCTATCTGGGAGAGAGTGCCCTGTTGAAGAACATACCATTTAAACTCTTTGTCCCTGCTCCAGGACTATGCATAAAGAAAAAGGCTTATACCCAAAGTACCCTCCTATAGCTGGGTATGGGGCGTTGTGAAATTGGTATGAAGGAAAAGATACAAGAATATTTATTTCTGAGAAGAGCACATTTAATTAGCCACTCCAAAGTTTTGTTATCCTTAACGTATGTATCACAATATATTTACAACACACATAAATATTGGCACCTAATCAATGAAGAAGACAAGAAATGACATACACAGAAATTTACATACATCAACATGAACACAGTTATACGTTCCAAAAAACCCCTAAAGCTTATTCTTACTTGTGTCCACCTGTTAATTCTGGATGATACACTTAGAGGTAGTCAACGTGAAACATCTTGGTCCTAGGGGCTTATTTTCCTAGCTCTAATGCATCACTGCACAATTTCACAGATAACTGTGATTACGAATCCTCCTTAGAAGTCTTGACTTGAACACATTTCAGCCTTTTCTTCTTTGGCCTCCTCAGGAGAAGGGTAATGGGACATTAATCGAACTCATGTAACGCAGGCTTAGGCCTGTAGCACCACAGTGGCGACTTGAGACTCGAGGTACAAATACCTCGATCTCACGTGTAGTGGAGAACCATCCACACTCTATATATCATTCGCACAGTCTGTCGTTATAAAACCTAGTCTCCCTGCTGATTTCAGAAAGCAAAGAGTCTCCTCCCTTATGTCTGGGAACTTCGAGCCACAGTCTCTAGTGACCTGCACCTGCTGATTTTGGAATGCACAGGGCCCTCATTCTTTTGCTGATAACTTCTACACACGCTCTCCAGTGACCTTCACCAGGCCCCACTGTTACAGGATTCATTCAGGGTGCCCTCAATAACTTGCATATCCCAGTCGCAAGGGCACCTTGCAGTCATGACTTGCATATTCTCTAGCTTTGTCCTTTCTAGTCTTGCACTGGTAGCAAGTAGCACCTTTTCCACGGGTGCCCTGCTTTTAGAAAATCTAGACTTCGACCAGTGGGCTCTGTGGTGTAGGCCCTCACCACTTTTGTTTTATTTGAGGGTATAATGGTGGATTGACACCCTGGCCAACCACTAGCCTCGTACAGCTAGCCCAGTGGTTACTGGACTAGTGGTACTCCAATAACTGTGCCAAGACACTAGGCCACCATGTCCAGACTCCTGACACCCCCAGACCTGTGTTCTCACCAAGGAAGAATAGTCACTTCAGTTGCTTTGAGTGGTAGGACTGTGGGTGGGCCAGAAACATTTGACTTCATATCCACTGTTGTACCCCTATTACTGCAATATTGGTGTTGGTACCATTCTTCTACCTGGGGTCCAGAAATACTGCGGGTCCAGGACACCAGAGGTGAACAGCTCCAATTATTGCAACTGGAGCCAGTAACCCATGGTTGCCTTGGTGCCACAGGAACCCGGTCATCACAACTTGTATATCCCTAGCAAATGGTACTACATTGACCCACTCCTGTAGATTAAATGCTATCAGTGGGCCCGCAGCACTGATTGTGCCACCCACTAAAGGACCACTTTAAAAAAACTGCCACTGCAGTCTGCATGTTCACTGGCATTTTGGCATGACAAATTAAACCTTTTTTCAGGTCTAAAACTTGTGTTTGAATAAATATTTCACCCCTAGTTTAGGCGCTAAAGTCTCATGGCGCAAGGTGCATTATATTCAAAAGTGTACATGTTTTCTGGTGTACTTATGTTTTACATATCCTGGCAGTGAAAAACTCTTAAAGTAATTTTTCACTGTTGAAAGTTCTATCTCACCCTATGACTAACACAGTGTTAACTTATTTCGCTCAGTAACTTTAGGTTAGGAGGTATTAAAGGTATGCTGTTTACTCTAAAATGAATTATAAATTAAAATCCTCTTTAATAATGAAGTTGGATTTTAAAGTTACAATGTTACAAACATCCCTTTTAGAAAGTTGACATTTTCTTGTCTCAACCATCTGTGTCTTCTGCCAGTGTCGTGGGTCACATTACTTTGGATGCCTCTGCTGCTGGGGCATGTGTATTGCCTCCAGACAGTAGCACAAAAGGGGTTTGGGGTGGAAAGACGGGCCATCAAGGTTAGATGACTGGGCAGGGACTGTACCCAGCCCTGCTTGCACTTCAAAGGGCTATGCCTCATACCTACACAAAATAAACTGACACCATGCCTACCCTGCCTTTTGTCAACCCAGATTGTTTGCAGACTTGACCGGTTAAAGGGAACTAACTTTAAAGAACCAGTCTTAAGGGTAGGTCAGGGAATCCCACACACAATGGCTGGCACTAGGCATAAATATTTAACCTCCAGAGCCACTCCTGGAACTGTGGAAGATTCAGAGGAAGGACTGCCCTGCTGCTTCAAGGACTGCCTTGATGACTGAAAAGGAAGACTGGACCTGCTTGCCTTCATCCCAGGGTTCCCAGAGTGTCTCGAAGTGTCAGTTGGCTAAACTCCTGTGTTAGTTAGAGGGAGTCAACAAGCATAAGAGGCCTCCCTGAAGTTGCCGAGCTGACCTGCTGCAAATGGACCTGCAACTGGAACTGCCCTAGCTCTGCTGTTTTCCTCTACTGGTATACGTCTGATCCCCAAGATGTGCCCCCCGGTTCCTAGACACTTGACTGGCATCAATGAGAGAACTCCTCCCTGCCTAACTGAAGGTTCCATCTGATCCTGCGCAAAGTGATGCCAGACCCCACAAAGCTGTGCAGACCCCACCCGAAGACTTCACTGCATCCAATGCCAAGTGAGGTGAGCCAAACTCAATTTTGTGCGCGGCCTGTGCTCCATCGCTGTCGGCCTGAACGTATGACTTTGCCCCCGTCCAGTGTGACCAGACATCTATTGTTGCCACTTTCTGCTTTTGTGGTGAGATTTTTACTAAATACATCTAAATTCAATGTGTCTGCTTCCACTGATGGAAAGTTTGTCTTTCTGATATTATTTTGTTAATCAAAATGTACTCTATTATTTACTTTTTTAAATTGGTTTGACATTTTTTATACTGTATTTTCACTTTAATTATTGTTTGTGTGTTGGTTTACAAAATGTACTGTCTTGTATTCTTGATTTGAAAATTGCCTGAACTTATCATAGATTTGTTGGGAAAACTGTATTGTAGAACAACAAAAGAATAGACCAGGTCTGGGGTAGTGTGTCACTATAACAATGACTCTGAAGCAATTGGATGTGTGGAATATATTGTCGCTACTGCCACTATGACCAAAAAATGTGAAAATTTTTAAACTGAGAGTTATGAATAATTTTACTTTTTCTACACTATAGAGCGGGGCCTCATTCTCCCGAGCGGTCGCCGGGTGAGGTGAGGTCTTCACCCACATAAGGCTGGGTGAGTATCACCGTGAGCAAATGTCTCTGTGTGATGAAGCTAGTATGCTTGAACCTATTTATGCAGAATGTAAAATTAATTCGTGCAAGTGTTTTGCTGTGCTGTTACTCTGGATTTAGGCGGGTGTGTGGTTGTGTTATCTAATGCTGTTGTGCAACAAAAAATTGTTTTTGTTTATTGATAGGAAGAAGATATGCTTCTCCCTCGCCAGTGGACGTCCAAAGCGTTCTAGTTCCTGGTAGATATGTACTTGTCTTGTCTATCAGTAAAATTATTCATAACTCTCAGTTTAAAAATTTTCACATTTTTTGGTCATAGTGGCAGTAGCGACAATATATTCTAGGTCCTGAAGAAAGCTGGGGTATCTCCCCTTATGCTGAAACATGTCGACCAATTTTCACAACGCCATAGGGTAGCTTAATGTTTCTACCAGGTGTGTTTTTAATCATTGACACACTGACTCCAGTATGTACAATTTCTCTGGGCCAGTGTAGCCATTTTTAATTTATCACATTTCCTTTGAGCACTGCACTTTATTAAGTCCACTTCATGATAGACATCATGGCTGGATCGCTGGCATCCCCTTCCACCATAGCACTAATTGGCTAAGTGTGGCAGGGTTTGATCAGCAAGTCCCACATGACGTAAACTCCACCAAGCAGGGTGGTCTGATGGGACTTCGTTCTAGCTTTGTATGTCTAATCACTTCTAACAGCATTGTTGCACCCACACATCCAATTGCTTCAGAGTCATTGTTATAGTGACACACTACCCCAGACCTGGTCTATTCTTTTGTTGTTCCATAGTTGACCAGGGGAGTGAGTAGACAGGTCTTTAAATATTCCCCTTGACCCTCCCTACAATTGTGTTTTTATAAAACTGTATTGTAGCCTAACAAGATTGTGGTAATTAAGTTGGCGGAACTACCTCCTTCCAAAATGATTAAATGTGTAATTGACCAAAAAACACTCACACCAAAAAACTCTACTTTTTGTATTATATGTATATCTCATTGATTTTATAACAGGTTTTGATGGAGGCCTTGCTTTATGACTTTGAGGTTTAAATACGTTGACCACGTGGCCCATTTATAATTTTGTAAAGGGTCTCACAAATATGATGGATATATTGTCCAGTGTATTACAAGTGCTGTAGGCTATATGGCACTTGTAATACTATGGACAGAGTGCTCTGTCATGTTTATACTGCAATATCCCCTCAACCAGCTCAAAGTCAGTCACTACGACTCAAGGTATAATATTTGACCAGTGCAACCCAAAATGTGTAGTCAAGCTCGGCTCCATTGTGGGCAGTGTAAAACTGTACATAGATGCTGGTCAACTAGAAATGGTACTTTACAATGGTACTTTAAATTTTGTAGGCAAATTGTGCCTTACATTTTTTTAATTCATTTTTCACTTTCTAATTTTCTAATTTTGCACATGTTGGTATCTTTTTGCTGATTAAACTTCTTCTATTTTTTTAAACTTGGTCTGGAACATTTATAGTGTTGTTTTTGTGACTCTGAAATTGTTAGCACTGCTTAAAATTAATCAGCATTTCTCTGAAAAATGTTGGTTTGCTTGCGCCACAGCTATTAGGGGTTGAGCAGAAATTCTCAAAGAACTGGGGGCCTCATTATGATAGCGGTCGGACAAGCGTCCAACCGCCATCGTTGCGGTGATGGGACCGACCCACAGATAGTCAGTGGTTCCGCTCACAAAATTAGGATTCAACCCCTGTGGAGGGGGTCAGAAACATGCCTATTTGTATTGAGGCTTGTGCTTTGGCCTGGAAAAGGGTCACATCACAAGAACCAAGGCAAAGAGGAATGCTTTCAAACATCCCTGGACTAGGCACCGTACGGTGCCTGTCAAATTATGCAGGGATGTTTACGCCCATAGCGGAGGGTCACGGGGACCCGGGCCCTGTTAGGGCCGCCAAAAAAAGCCTTTCCACCAACCTTTTTATATTGGAAGAACAGATGTGAAATTTCTGGCAGAAAGGTGGATCGTAATCCCCACGGTGGTGCCTGAGAAGGCACCGTCTCCATTGTGGGGAATTGTGGGGAATCCTTGAGCCCATCGGAAGCTATTGGTTGGTCTCTCTGCCAACTAACTGCATCCTAATGCAGCGGTCTGAACGTGGGTGGAGATGTCGGCGAGACCGACACCAACGACATCATAATCGGCCCCAGTGTCTTAGACAATCAATGCATGGTTATTACGTTCACAAAAGTACCTCACTTCAATCAATCAATCAATCAATCAAGACATTTGTAGAGCGCACTACTTACCCGGAGGGTCTCAAGGCGCTTGGGGGAGGCGGGGGGGGTGCTGCTACTGCTCGAACAGCCAGGTCTTGAGCTTCTTCCTGAAGGAGAGGTGGTCTTGGGTCAGGCGCAGGTCGGTCGGGAGGGAGTTCCAGGTCTTGGCGGCCAGGTAGGAGAAGGACCTTCCTCCTGTTGTCGCTCTTCGGACGCGGGGAACGGCGGCGAGGGCGTGACTGGCTGATCGGAGGTGGCGTTTGGGAGCGTAGAAGTTGATGCGGTTGTTGAGGTAGCTCGGGCCCTGATCATGAAGGGCTTTGTGTGCGTGGGTGAGGAGACGGAAGGTGATTCTTTTGTTGACGGGGAGCCAATGGAGGTCTCTCAGATGTCCGGAGATGTGGCTGTGTCGTGGGATGTCGAGGATGAGTCTGGCTGAGGTGTTCTGGATCCGCTGGAGTCTCTTCTGGAGCTTGGTGGTGGTTCCGGCGTAGAGGGCGTTGCCGTAGTCCAGACAGCTGGTGACGAGGGCCTGGGTGACCGTCTTCCTGGTCTCGGTGGGGATCCACCGGAAGATCTTCCGTAGCATGCGCAGGATGTTGAAGCACGACGAGGAGACGGCATTGACTTGTCTGGTCATGGAGAGGGAGGAGTCCAGGATGAAGCCCAGGTTGCGTGCGTGGTCTGTCGGTTTGGGTGCGGTGCCCAGGGCGGGGGGCCACCAGGAGTCGTCCCAGGCGGAGGGCGAGGAGCCCAGGATGAGGACTTCCGTCTTGTCTGAGTTCAGTTTCAGGCGGCTGGTCGTCATCCACTCGGCTACGTCTTTCATCCCTTCGTGAAGGTTGGCTCTGGCAGCGGCGGGGTCGTTGGTCAGGGAGAGGATCAGCTGGGTGTCGTCCGCGTAGGAGATGATGTTGAGGTTGTGCTGGCGTGCGATGGCCGCGAGGGGGCTCATGTAGACGTTGAAGAGGGTG
Organism: Lissotriton helveticus; assembly: GCF_964261635.1. NCBI lineage: Eukaryota > Metazoa > Chordata > Amphibia > Caudata > Salamandridae > Lissotriton > Lissotriton helveticus. Next base: position 534,124,865 of record NC_136065.1, read on the forward strand.
GGGCTCAGTGAGGATCCTTGAGGGACGCCGCAGATGACTTCGGTGGCCTCTGACTTGTACGGTGGTAGGCGGACTCTCTGTGTTCTTCCGTCGAGGAAGGAGATGATCCATTCCAGTGCTTTCTCCTGGATTCCGACGTTGCTGTGGCGCTGCACTAGGGTGCGGTGGCAGAGAGTGTCGAAAGCCGCGGAGAGGTCTAGGAGGATGAGGGCCGCTGTTTCTCCGTTGTCCATCAGGGCTCGGATGTCATCGGTGGCAGCGATGAGGGCGGTCTTGGTGCTGTGGTTGGCTCGGAAGCCAGACTGGGAGGGGTCGAGGGATCCATTCGTCTCGAGGAAGGCGGCCAGCTGTTTGTTGACGGTCTTCTCGATGACTTTGGCTGGAAACGGGAGGAGCGAGATGGGGCGGTAATTCTTGAGTTCGGTGGGGTCCGCTGTAGGTTTCTTGAGTAGGGCGCTGAGTTCGGCGTGCTTCCAGCTCTCCGGGAAGGTGGCGGTGTCGAAGGAGGTGTTGATGATGTCCCACAGGTGGGGTGCGATGACGGCGTCGGCCTTGTTGAAGACGTGGTGAGGGCAGGGGTCAGTTGGAGATCCGGAGTGGATAGAGTTCATCATGCGGACGGTGTAATCGGTGCTGATCGGAGTCCAGGCGCGGAGGGTGGTGGTGGGGGGCGGTGGTTCGGTCGTGGCGTGCGTCGGTTGGGTGCTGAAGCTGTTGTGTATGCCCGCGATCTTGTTGTGGAAGTAGGAGGCGAGGGAGTTGCAGAGGTCTTGCGATGGGATGATGTCGTTGTTTCCGGCGTTGGGGTTGGAGAGCTCTTTCACGATGTTGAAGAGTTCCTTGCAGTTGTGTGCGTTGTTGTCCAGCCGGTCCTTGAATGCAGTTTTCTTGGTGGCGCGGATCAGTTGGTGGTGCTTCCGGGTGGCAAGCTTGAGGGTGGTCATGTTGTCCGGTGTTGGTTCTCTTCTCCAGGCTTTCTCGAGGGCTCGGCAGTTCTTCTTGGAGCTCTTGAGTTCGTTGGTGAACCATGGGGCCTTCTTGCTGCCGGGTCTGCTGGGCGGGGTCCTCAGTGGGGCGAGTTCATCCGCGCAGTTGCTGATCCACTTCGTGAGGTTGTCGGCGGCCTGGCTGGGGTTCGCTGAGCTGGAGGGAGGGTGCTGGCTCAGGGACGCGGCGAGCTGGTCGGCTGTGATCTTGTTCCAGCTTCTTCGAGCAACCTGTTGCAGGTGGTGGTGGATCGTTGTTCTTTTGAAGGTGAAGTGGACGCAGCTGTGGTCCGTCCAGTGGAGTCCGGTGGCGTGGCTGAAGGCGATGTCTTTGCTGGATGAGAAGACAGCGTCGAGTGTGTGTCCGGCGAGGTGGGTGGGGGTGGACACCAGCTGCTTGCGGTCGTTGTTGTTCTCCAGGTGGAAGTTGATGTCCCCCAGGAGGATGTAGTCAGCAGAGGGGAGGGCCTGCGGGCTGATGAATTCGGCGATGTCCTCGCTGAATTGTGTGCGTGGTCCCGGGGGTCGGTAGATCAGGGTGCCTCTGAGGGTGGTCTTCGGGTCGGTGTGGATCTGGAAGTGCAGGTGTTCGGCGGTTGTCAGGGTGTCGTCGGTGTTGGTCGTGATGCGGATGGTGTCCCTGTGGATGATGGCGATGCCTCCTCCTGTGTTGTTGATGCGATCCCTTCGGATGATCTTGTAGCCCTCTGGGATGGCGATGGCGATGTCGGGCGCTGAGGAGTCGTTCATCCAGGTTTCCGTGAGGAAGGCGACGTCAGGAGCTGTGGTGTCGAGGAGGTTCCAGAGTTCGATGGCGTGTCTGTGGACGGAGCGGGTGTTGAGGAGGATGCACTTCAGGTGGTTGCTGCTGCTGTTCGGCTTGGCGGGTGTTGGTGCGGGGCAGGTCCGGATGCAGGTGAACTTGCAGGCGTGGCAGCTGAAGGGTCCGTGGGTCCGTTTCGGGGTGGCTCGGTAGCAGCCTGGGATTCGGCCGGTGTTGAGTGCGTTGATGGTGGCGGCATCGTAGGTCAACCATGATTTACGTCAACTTTTGAAAGAGTGTGAAGCCCATTCCTAGATTCCATTTTATCTATTAAAAAAGCAGAGCTGAGGCCTTCACTTATGTATAGTATCAACACATATTCACAGCACAATAGAAGGTTACATCAGATGCAGTGTTGAGGTTTTAGACAGCAATGTGGACTTCCAAATGGAATGGCACAATCACACATTTGTTTATAATGTAGTATTCAGTAAGTATGAATGTTCATGAATAGTGGTTCCTGTTTTTTGAAGATGATGTGTTATCTGCAGAGACGGTTCTTTAGCACCTTTTTGATATGGAAAAGAATTTGGAAACATTCATGTGATTTTATTCCAGATCATTTGAAAATAGTTTTCTTTTGCTTTTTTTTTCTTCCAGTCTGTCAAGGTCGAGGCTTTTGGTCTGCACTGTCAATTGATGAGGGTAATTTCTCTGTCTGGTGGTCTTGAATGTCATGCAATTTATCTGGATGACAATGCAGGCCTAAAGGTTGCAATGTTTCCAAAGTTCCACTACCCCCTGATAAATTAAGGGGTTGCATGGAAAACCTGTTCAGTCCAGATAGTATAGGATTTGTTATTGGGAAAGTGAATCGCTACTTCTTAGTATGTGCATCTGCAAGGCCCTTGTCCATAAGTGAAAGAAATTAGCAGAAATGCAGGGACACATTTACTTCTGTTTCACTCAAAGTGGCAGAGCAAGAGAACATACTGGACTGTGTTGTATGAAAGGGGAAGAGCAGAAATGCTCCATACTTACAATATCTTCATTTATGCTTTCTCTTTGCACTGCTGCATTGTGTGATATCTAGTGCCAACACAGGCACACTTGCACTACAGTGCAACTGTGCCTGGGTTATGGGCAGGGTTGATTTTGTGCAGGAAGAAACACAAACCAGCACAAAATCAATTCTCAGAGGCATATTCCTCTTTCAAAGTGTCCTGTGGAATGATGCACACACGCAGAGAGGAAGTAACAATGAGGAATATAGATATTTCTTCTTGTTACACTTGAGTCGGATTAGTGCATCATTTTGGCATAAACCCTGGCTTACAAGCCTTTGTACATCTGGGTTTGAATCAGAAACCATGGAGAGGATTAATGAGAATGTCCATGTTCCAAACTGGGAACTCTTACTAAGGACTTGATTTCGAGTCTGGATGTCCAACTGTCCCATTACAATTTGGGTTGGTTGGACCGCCATTGCACCACCGCAACCGCTGCTGCGGTCTTGATGCTGCAATATGCTTGTCAGGACCGCCGCTGTCCTCCAAGCAAATTAGGAGTTTCCCCACCACCATGGTTTTCATGGCGGTTCCTCCACAATGAAAACCGTGGCAGAGATGAAACAAAGGGGGGTTTACAGGGCCCCCTGTTGCCTCTGGGCCATGGAGAGCATGCAGGGAGGCACATGTTGTGCCCGCCTGTGCGCATGCACCCCAGTACCTGCACGACATGGACTGCTTCAGTTCATGTCTTGCAGGTACTGCCTTTGATGTTCCCATGGTGGTGCCTATTTCGTAGACATTGCTGTAGGAATGCTAAAAAACAGCCTGCAATTAACTAAAAAAGTCATAATCTAGTGGGCACATGTGTTTGGCGGTGTGGGAGCGGGGTGCTCATGCACTGCCAAACTCGTAACTAGACCCTAAGTAATACAAAGCTATGCTTTGCCTTGTGTTAATTTGTATATACTAAAAGAAACATTACTACACAAAGATGCATTGCATGGCTTGGTACTTGGCAAAAATGATTTTGCTTTGGGGCTTGCACCACAAAAGTGAGGCAACACGACACAAAATCTTAGTAAATCAGGGTCACTGTTATTAAAGTATTGTTTGCATGCTTAGCGATCCAATATTTCATACTGTATATTGAAGAGAATACAGTTAGTGAGTAGATTTGTTACGTATATGAATATATATATATATATATATAAATATTCACTGAAAAAAACATAGGTTTCACACATGTTATAGTTAGCGGGACATTTCACTCATACAAAACCATTGAAATTCCCCGTTATAGTTAGTTCAGCTAACTATAATTTGCGCGCCCGCAATCCACTGCTGATGACGTCACATATTACATCACTCATGACATGGTCAGTGACATCACTCATGACATCACTGATGACATCTCAAATGACATCACTGATGACATCACTGATGACATCATCCACAGAATGTGTGTCTTTCTGAAAAATAAATATTTTTTATATATGTATATCTAAAGGTGGATGGAAGAATAAATGGGTAAATAGGTGTCTAAATGGATTTTTTTGTAAAATTGATTGTATAATTGACTTATTAAATGAATCTTAGTGAATACATGTATTAGGGAATCATTTTTAAATATTTAGCTATCTGTATCAGTGTCTCACTTTGTGTATAGGTGGCTGTATGGGTTGGTGATTAGCTACATGAGTGTGCATATGGGTTATTAGTGGGTTTTTTGAGTATCAGTATGAGTGTCTGTATGGTGTGGTGGGGGCATTACTTAGCGCATAGATGCATGAATGAGTGACTCACTGTATGTTTTTTGAAGACAGCATGTGTGCAGGACTGTATGGGTGGATGAGTGTGTGTATAGCTGTGTTAGTGAGTGAATGACTATCTCAATAGTATCTTTATGAGTAACTACATATATTTTAAACTAGTATATGTCAGTATTGATATATATAAGTGGGTATATGTGAGAGTGAGAGATTGGAAGAGTTCGTGTATAAATAGGTATTTGTTTCTATAAGTGATTGTTTAAGAAAGTAAGTATGTGTACATTTCTGTAGAAGTAAGTGTAGTGGTGTGTGTATAGCTGTATATGCTAGTAAATGGATGTTTGATAGTTTATTTGCATGTGTGTGAGTAACTCTATGGATGAGTATTGGTGTGTAAGGATGTATAGGTGTATGAGTACATATGAGTGAGTACATGTATGAGTGACTATATAGAACTGTTGGTGAATGAGTGGATGTGTATGTAGTTGTTGGAATTACTGAATAGGTTCTTCTAACTGGTATTGTATCTCCATTTTTTTGAAAATTTTAGTTTCTATTTTTGAAGGTATGTATCAAAGGTTGTATTACGCTGAGAGGAGGTCTGCCACTCTTTCACAAGGATGATGCATCAGTGATGTCATTTGAGATGTCATCAGTGAAGTCATCAGTGATGTCACTGACCATGTCATGAGTGATGTAATATGTGACGTCATCAGAAGTGGATTGCGGGTGCACAAGTTATAGTTAGCTGAACAAACTATAACGGGGGAATTTCAATGGTTTTGTATGAGTGAAATGTCCAGCTAACTATAACATGTGTGAAAATTATGTATGTAGTGCAGGGGGCAAAGGAACTAAGGGATAGAAGAGGGGACAGGGAGTTAAAATTAGAGAGAGAGCGGGAGGTGAAGTGAGGGCGAGTGAGTGGAAAAGGGGGAGAGGGTTTGGGTAATAATAGCACATCAGAGCCTAGAGGTAAAGAGTAGGGACAAAGTCAGTAACATTAGGAAACCCCAATATTTATTGAGGAGGAGAACTTTGAGTCTTTTTTTGAAGAGAGGGTAAGAGGGGTTACAGCAAAGATCCTTGGGGAGTGAATTCCAAATTGTAGGAGCATTGCCAGAGAATGCACGTGAATGGGTCTTATTACATTTTAGTTTAGGAGGGATAAGAACAAAGGAGTTAGTGCTCCTCAGGGACCTGGAGCACCCTGCTTTCTGTCGTTTGCTCGAAAGGTAGGAAGGGGTGTTTTAGTGAAGAGCTTTGTGCGTGATGCAGGCGATCTTGTAGGTGGATTGACCTTCAATTGGGAGCCAGTTTAGGTTTTTGAGAACAGGGGAGATATGGTCAAATTTTTTACAGTCAGAAATAAGTCTGGCAGCTAGGTTGAGGACAGATTTAATTGGGGGGGTCATTGTTTCTGTGGTTTGAAGGGCGTCATTGAGGCCCACACACTTTTAATTTTGTAGGGAGGTGGCTTTGCACGCGAAAGTGGCACAAGGGGTTTGTAAATCTGGAACACATTGTTTTGTTTTACTTTGATTTCCTTTCTGTCGTGTAGTGCATCCAGAGTAAATATAACTGATTGTATAGCCAGTACTTTTCAACCCTACTCTCAAACGTCTTACCATAGTACTTCAAATTATAAATATTATTTCTATTGTGGACCGTCACCCCCCCCCCAAAAAAAGACATATATAGTTTTTTAATTAACTTTTATTAAAACAACAATAACTGTAAACGTAACTTAAGGATAACAATATAATAAACAACTAGAAAAATAACTTTAATAAAACAATATTATAAAAAAATTGTGATGTGGACTCCAAAAGACGTACAATAGGTAATCTGCAAAACAAACAAGAAAATTAGAGTTTAAAATTATGTACATGTGACTAAATGAGATGAAACATTACAAGTCAAGATAACACTACAATTTTACGTGTGCAGTGTGCCTGGTACATTTCATTTCTGTTATAGTCCCCCGTTCAAGTGGTGTCTATATGGAAGTGCCTACTGCGTTACTGACACAAAAGTGGCACAACAGGAGTGTAAATACGCCGATTTATTTCTAATGCATTTATTTGGAGGCATTGTATATCTAGGCCGCTGTGCTTACCTTGTATAAACACTGCGGCCATCAGAGTTCACAACTTGAATTTAACTCTGCTTCTACACGTCAAACTATATTCAATACGTTGCGGACAATTCCATTGCTGTTGCTCGATATGCCGTGATTGCTTCTGAAGGATGTTTTGTGAAGCAAACAAAAGGACATTTGATTAATCACTGTAAACTGAGTTGCAAAACTCCTGACAAAAGTGAATTTTAATGTGAGTTCTTAATATTCCGAACCTAGAAATTGCACCCCATTGACTCGCACAGTCTAGAGGTGAGAGTTTTTCTTGAAAAGTCAGACGCAGATTTACAAGCTCCGTGTGCCACTTTTCCCATGTTAAAAGTGACACAAAAGTGGCACAATAATCTGTTCCTCAGACTGTTGTAACCTATCTGTTGTCACTGCTCGGAGGTAATTATAAATTTCTACACAGTCAAGCTGCTGCACACTACCCACTCTCTCCTTTCACAGATTATTTGTTGTTGTTTCTGAAACAAAATTCTTTGCTCACCTAGTACCATAGGCATGATTAAAAGAGGGTGCTCTACGTCTCGAAGCAGGCTTCACTGTAGCCAACTGAGTTCATCACTTAATCTCAGGTAAGGTTCTATACGGCATAGTGGACACAGCAGTGTCCATAACTGTAAAAAAGAAAAAAAAACGATGTGAGAGATAGTAAAAAATAGAGAGAAAAAAGGACATTAAAACAAGGAAGAGACACACACGATGGGTGGGGGGCTGAAGAACCGTTAGCCTAATGGGTATTGCGCTCCTGCTACATACTACATATTCTCTCCTTTCACAGATAACTTGTCATTGTATCGGAAACAAGCTTCTTTGCTCACCTTGAGGCATTGGTGTCATTCAAAGAGGGTGCACTACGTGTCAAAACAGGCATCTCAGTCGTTGTTATAGTGGCCACGCATCATCGCAGAATACACGAACGTAGAGCTTTGTAGGTTTCTTTTGCGGGGGTTTCGTCAATTTGTAAAACACAACCTGTAAGATAAAAAGGTAGTTAACATTGTGTGTAAATTTTTTATGAAAGGAGAGAGGAAATAAGAGAATGACTAAAAACAATATTCGCAGCTCACCTTTCTGTCGACGGTGTTTTTCACCACGTGCCGGACATAATGTTCTACATCTAAAAGATAGTAAAAGAAAGATGCTATGATTGGTAATTGTTACCATCTTAATGTGCAGTTAGATAACATCGCGCTTTCATACACGTTCCTTCTCACATTTATACGAACTATTTGTATAGGTAATATTCCGGATGTTTCAGCGATCATAAAAACTTTCCTGCTATTGGGAAAAAAATGAATACATGTAAATTGATACACTATATAGGAGTGCGTTTGTCTAAATCGTTGTGTCGCCTTTTGTATCTAGTCTGCTACAAACCTTTGACTCCCTCCGATGCATACCCAGGCCCCACTGCTCACCTTTTCGTGGAAAAGACGCCTTCTGCATCATGTAGTCCCGATCTGCAACAAAGAAGGCTCATATATGGTGCCGAGTCTTGATATCTCTATAGCTAACGACATACTCGTGCTCCCATCATCATCATCGCAGGTTCTTCACCCGCTCAGTGCTTCGGGTACCACTAATTCAGTGACCAAAGAGGCCACGCATGTGGTAGTGGACCCCCTTGTTCGGTAGTTTGGGGACAACTCTAAAATGGCGTACAACACATGCGTTCTGTCTTTTTTATAGATAGGGTCACGTGTGTAGTGACGGATGCGCTGGATGGGTGTGGATGTGGATGTATTCCACACATGAGGGAGTGTGTGTGTGCCGGTCTGACAACTAGACTTTGAACTAACAAATCACTACAATGGAAATCTGGAGCATGTAGTGTTGTTGTGTTTTCCTGGTAGCGTAAGCGGAGTGGGCTGTACTAACGTATTCAGTCTTGAATAATTGACACCTCCCCCTGGGATTTTAAATGTTGGGAGGGGGCCGCCCTCCTCCGCGATGCTGCAGGAGCTGGTCTTCGGCGTGGCAGTCTCCAGGGCCTTCGAGGGCTCTGGGCATAGGGTCACGCAGTCTGCCACACACAATATACTAAAAAGAAGAGAAAGTGATGAGAGATGATTTTAGGCTTGAGATCCTGGATAATCAATAAATGGGGTCTGGCAGGAAGAAGCCTTTCGGGGTATTGCGAAAGCAAGTAATCTTTAATAATTCCCTCTCGCTGCGTGTACATGTAAAGATATCTCATTTACTCATATGTTAAAAAACAGAAACTTTCAATGTGAAGCATTGTAAGAAAACGTATTAGTGACCAATCCCTTTCCTTGCGCAGGTTTTGAAAGAAATTTGATTGGCTGTTGCGTACTTACGTCTACCTTCCTTATGCTAATTTTGATTGGCTTTCTTTTTTCTATGTGACGTTACGATACAGTCACCATGTATGTAGCCCATTTTGTGATGCACTATTTTACTATGCGTTTCAAAAACGAGTTGTGGTAGGGTGCTTACGAGTTTGTTGACTGTAAAAGTGTTTAAAAACATTATTCTATTTTATATTCTATCATAATTGTGCTGACTTTTCTCCTTTAGTGTGCAGTACTATGTTTTTTTATAAAAATGTATAACTTTCAAACCATCCTTGAAAGAAAAATGCTCATGTTTTCAAAATATTTTTATTGAGTCTTTTATATTCATCATATGGGTGAAATGCTAAAATTCTTTTACATTCATTAGTATCATGCGTTCTACCACATTTATTTTATTTTATCATACGCACTCATTCCTTATGTTTACATTATGTAAGTGTTGCCCCATCATCTATTTATAAATGTTTGGGCTTCTTTTACTTTTAGATAAAGTAGAATAGAAGTGCTACGACAAACACTCCCTCACTACTTCATCTTTCTTTTTTATGTACATTTCATGTCATTATTACATTTAACAATCGTGACATTTTAAACCACAATTATATTACTTTTAAAAGAAGTGCTTCCGAAGATAATCCTCCTATTCTTCACAAGTGAAATTTGCAAAAAGCATTTTTTTTTTAGTATACTTGCATACTAAAACAAAATTGTCGGTTGTAAGTCAATCAACTCCAGTTGAAGGATCATACAGTTTAATATAAATTAAAATATACATTAACAATATGATCCCTCTCTGGATATGAAAGATAAGTTGAAGATTATGGCCTCGCTCCTAATCAATACTTTGCACGTACTAATTCATTAAATAACCTATATTTCCATTCATATAATTTGCATCTCTGCGATATTGTTTCCATCCTCCGTAGAAATTCATCTAACTCCTCTGGAAAGAACATACGGTATTATGTATTTGTAAATATACATTAAAAATATGTACTGTCTGACTAAATGAAAGATAATGTGAAGATGTTTCCGCAGTTCCGAATCATTCCTTTGCTCGTAGTTTCTTCGCCTGTATTGATTCTCTGAAACAAAACTAATCATCCCTCAGGTGTGATTTATATACTTTTTGGTTACTTAACAGTCTAACGGATCAATTTATTGCTCCTCCCACTATTAAGTCACACTTTTCAATTGACAGGTGTTCTCATTTCCACTGTTTTAGAGTGTCACGTGTTGATGTAAATGTGCCTCTTTCCATACTTTTTAACTTTCGTATAATTTCTAAAATGCTTCATTTAAACTCGTTTTTATTATTAAATCATTTCTATAGGTTACTATTTTTTTAATAGGAGTATTAACATTCATTCCCCTTTTTTTCCAACATATTATTCTAGTAACTTCCCTTATTTTTACTTTTTATTTCTCTTTATTACCGTATATTAATGTAATCATTCACTCAGTAAGCATGTACTCATGAAGTGAGGCAGGCTTTAGGGAATGCACTGATTCAAAGTGCTATGTATTATACATTTTGTTGTGTAATAACCTTTACATTTATGCTTCAGGACTACAATTCCCCACTCACTATTTATGCCAGGGGTCTCCAACTACTAGCTCGGGAACTACTGGTAGCTCACCAGCACCCTAAAAGTAGATCTCAGACGTGAAGCCAAACCAAACCAATCTCAGAGATTCTGTGTATATTAAAGAAGGTAGTACTGCTCATTTCACTACCCTTAAGAGTTACAGACAGCCAAAGCAATGGCAGGGCGTGTTCATAACACTCAAACACAAACTGTGGTGGCGTATGAATTAATCAATTAGGGATGTATAGACCTCACTATTCAACTGTGAGGATTTCAAAACGCTGGGGAGTATGTGTGTGAGATGTGTGCAGCTTTTGTCATTCAAAAAAGCAGGTGTTATGGCTTTTCCTGAATGCTTTCAGTGTGGGGGTTCATCTGATGCTGAGGGGTAGTTCTTTCCAGGTCTTGGCCATGAAGTACGAGAAGGGTGTGCCTCTTGTCTGGTTATCTCATTACAGAGGATTTCGGCCAAGGCCTGGTCAGAGGAGTGGGCCCCCCTCTGGGCCACCCATTATAAATAAAAACATTCCCCTCGGGCTAATTAACAATAAAGCGGGCTTCGTTTTTTTTTCTTCTTTTTCACAGCATACGCATACCTTACGCGTATAACGCAATTATTTTTTTTAATGTTTTTTGCCTAGGGGGTCCTTGTGGGACCCCATGAGCAGGCCTACGGGGTCACTACCCTGCCCCCTTTGCGTGTTCTTCACTTTTCTTTCGCTGCTTTCTTGTGCCTCGGTTCTAACGAGGCACAAGATGGCTGCCAACACTTCCTGGTTTGGAGTGTTGACAGACAGTCGACGACCAATTAGCATGCAGCTCGTGCTCATAATAGTACGCATGCTATCCTCGGACAGTACTCGTACGGTACTTCATCTATGGATATATCTATGATTTAACTTTAGATTTTCTCAGAAACTACTGGATGGATTTACACCATTAAACTAAAAGCGTAATCTGCGAACCAAACTCTACCTTTTTGCCAAATTTGGCATAATTCCGTTCGGCAGTTTGGGCTGTAGCCCGTCTTAAAAGTCCCTATGGAAAATTGCATTGAGAAAACACGTTTTGGGGCCCCCCTTTTTTCTAGCCCCCGCTTCACAAATCACCCCAAAACTTTCAGGGAAGGAGCGGAGCTGAGCAGGCCATTTTCTTGGAGAATTTTTTGTGTATTCGTCAACCGGCACCAAAGTTATTCCAAATAGAATGTTGCGTATTTCCTATGGAAACTAGGTCCTAACTATAACTACCTACTGGCGACTGCCAGTAGGTAATATATTATATTTTAAACATTGTCTCAATTAATATATTAATTTTTCTCTACCTGTGATTACCAAGATTGAAGCATCTGTAGATAGGGCCAGGTTGAGACATCTCTGTTGAAAAATCAATAGATTGTAATTTTATTTTTTATTGTGTAAATTGTTTTAACTTTAATTTATTTCCATTGTTTTAATTGACTACACAACATAGTGAGGAGGTAATTGAGTGAAAAATATGCTGTTGATCCACTGGGGCGGCTCCTCCACTATGAGGGAGGAGCGTCCCCCCAGGTCTTTTAAGAAGTGCACTGCTAAGTAAAGGAAATGTAAAATGAGAATAACTTTGAGTTACTATCATTTTATGTGTCCTTTCTGCTTTGCTGGCAGGCGAGTGGGCGGGCTGCTCGGCTCTCGGAGCAGGACAGGGGAGGAGTGATTTGCCAATCGTAAGTGTGCAATGACTGGTTGATCGGCCCTTTCGGCCGCCCAAACCAGCATAAGTACTTTCCTCATTCTCAGTGCAGGCTGCATTACAGACTGCATGGAAAACAAGTACAGGCCCCCATTTCCAGGTTTGCATTGCAGCATTGTGATTGGTCAGGGGAGCCTGGGTGATTATCAATCACAATGCTGCGTTGTGATTGGCAAGGGAAGCATTTTCTAATCATGTATTGGTGTGACGAGGAGAGCACTGAGCTGAGACACGGGACCGTCGCAGCAAGGTATTTTTTATTTTTTTACCATTTCCCCCCACCAACCCATTGCGACCCCTGGGCGCCCGCACTCACCCTAACCCCGCGTACCATGCTAGCAACCACCCAAGTGCCAGCAATGATTGCTATAGACATGTACCTTGGTGCAATATAGAAGCCATTATTGCATTTACAGTTCTACAGTTACACACGAGCCTCTACCAAGGTATGGTCATAGATGCTCTGGTTTCTCTGGCGTTGTGAAATCTCTGTAATAATCCACATTTGTAAAGCGCACAATCACCCGTATGGGTCTCTAGGCGCTGGGGGCCGTCGGGAAGATTAAGCAAGCTATTGCCCAGAGTCACATGGTGCTGGGCTAACCTGCCGCCGGAGCCGGGGATCGAACCCTGATCCCCAGATTCCAGCGTCAGTCGCCCTGGCCGCGGCGCCACACCTCTCACAAAACCTTAGAAAATGTGCACCATTTTCTATGCCAGACTTTCTAATCCTTACAGTTCGCTCACTCGTTACATTTTAAATACTATTGGACATATCTTACGTATCTTAAAATTCTTTTACTTTCGCATAAGGAATATAATACAAATATATAGTTTTCTTATATGTAATGTTGCTGGTCGATTTGATCTAGCGGCCTCGTTGCCTACTGTAATATTCATGAGTTGTTTTTTTTAATTGGTCAACTCTGTTAATTTGGTGAAGTTTAAAACAGAACAAATGTTAAAGTTGTGTCTTCCTTCACAAGCATCAGTGTACCACCATACACTATGTAATGTTGTGACATTTGATTTTATTTGTTCACGTGTGGAACATAAATTCCAGGAGTTGATGTGACCTGTGCCACAACCAAAACGTACTCAGGATTATATTGTTTTACCTGGTGTATGTATAATTGAGTAGATTTTGAATATTGCCATCGACGCTAGATTTCCACCTAACAATTCCAAAATTGAGCGTTGTCTTAAAGTTTGCAAGAAAATATGCTCCAAACTAGCACACACTAAATAATGGTTACTTGTTCGTATAGTTTGACGTTTTTATATCAAACAATATTGCGTGCATTAATTGCTCGTAGATGTTTTTTTGCTATATTTTACTTAATTTTAAACAAGAGGTGCCCTTCAGAGGCTGATGAAAATATTTTATAATTGAAAGGGATGGAATTATAGAAATGCTAACGCGGGATTACTGGTTACTAATTATCTTACCAAATCCCATTTCCTGTCGACTGAATCGTTGGTACCTGTCTTGAGTAAAAGGTAATCTCGCAATAAAACAATCAATTTAAGAACTTACACCACTCTAAATGACCACTGACCAAAATTAAGTTTTAAAGATTTAATATAAAGTCAAAGATAACTGAAGATACAAACTTCTCAAAATGAGATTAAGAAGATAAATCGGTATCACTATGAACATGAACTTTTTGAATAGTCTGAGTCTGAAGAACAAAATAATGAGTACAACTTCTAATAACATGAGCGTTGCCAAAATGAATACAAGTTGCAACCTCAAAGTCATTACAGAAAGAAAAATTAAGGTTAGTCTGTCCCTACACTATACTAAATGACATCCCTACTTAGCAAGATCTTAACCCTCTAGGTGTCAGCCGTGGTGACTTCCTAAGAAGATCACGCACTTCTCTTTGTCTCTTCTCTGATAATGGGTCTCTCCTGATCAGCCTATCTGCCTACCCATCCGCTTCCTTAGGCTCCCAAAATCATCTGCTCTGCTCTCCTCCCGGGTCACTTTCCCTAATACCAAATCACATTTCCAATAGAAACGCCCCTTGGGACGCCCCTCACGTGGTACATCTTTGCGCGGTAAAACTCCATGATGGTACTCTTGAAGACCCTCGTTATAGTTGACCTTGGTTCCCAGGCTCCTTCTTCCGTGCGCTGATACCCCCTGAAATTCCTGGAAACTCCTACAGGCCTGCGCAAGGCGCCACTGAACAAAGTCCCTTTCATTCGAGCTGATTAGGACCCTCGCACCTGCATACAGCTCGTCCTGCAGTGGGCCTCAAATTCCAGACTTCACCATATCTTAGGCCATAAAACACTCTCAGAGCTCCATACTGGACACCTCACGACCTCTCCTCTAACGAGCACATGACGATTTAAACTACATGACATTATCTGTTCTGGCCTACTTGATTTACATGCAGCAGGTTCCTGCACTCTTAAAACGTTAACTTGATTTAAACAGCAAACATTCTTAACTAGCATACGTTTCTAAAATAACACATCTATAAAGCATATACTTTTAACCCTAAATTCAATAGTACATTTTGAAAGAACCATGTCAACTTTATCTCACATTATTTTAGCAGCACGTTCAGGTTTGCTGTGAATTGCCCTAAGGCCTACACAAAATACTGGAATCCAAAATTACATTTAATTCGGACATGACTCTTTTTAACATGAGAACATGAGGTTTTCACATATACTCCAACATTTCTACATTTAATCTCACACCGTTATAATTATGGTTACTCTACTTAACATTCTATACATTTCGCTATTGAATATAAAACACTCGTGTGCAAAACATGTTTAAACTAACTACGTGCTTGTAAATATGGCGTACTTATACATTTTTTTCAAACTTGTGCTCTCTCAGTCCCCCCTTTGATGACCTTCAGGGGTCATCATTACCATGACACTAAAAATGTAGAACCTTTAAAGTGAAGACAGGGCAGTACCACTTCTTTTCATACTCTCTAATGCTTTCAGACTCTTATATTGAGTGTCCTGCATCGCTGTCAACTCTTCTTCCTGTTTCTTCATAGCTCTCTGTAACCTATTTGCTCTATACCATTGATACAAACGCACCAATCCCCACAAAGTGATTACACAAATCACTACTATGATGATGGGCTTCAATATGTACCAAACGATACCCTTTCCTAAGTTGGCAAACCAACTTCCAACTTTACCCATTCCATGACCTACTTTTTCCCACACATTTACCTTTGCCAGGTCCTCAATTTCGTAGTGTATGGCAGTGATGTTTTGTATATATTTCTCTAGAGGCTTTGAATTGTCTGGAATGTAAGTACAGCATTCCTGTACCTTCAAGGCCCTACAGACTCCTCCCTCTTTTGCTAACAGAACATCTAAAGCAAGTCGGTTCTGAAGAACCATTGCCCTAATCGATTGCATCTCCCCTTCTATCAGCATCAAGGATCTTGCAGTACTGGCAGATAGCCTATCTACGACTGTAGCTAACCTCCTGATCTTAATGTCATTCATTATCAATCCTAAGAAAGGAAATGCAGCACCTATTACATCTCCAACTACTTCTGCTGCACCCAGCCCTCGCTTCCATCTAGTTGATATTTCTTTCTTAGGCGTGTCTAAATTCTCAACATGATATATTTTAGGGAAGACAACAGCCAGATAGCATGATCCGTACCAATTATCTGGTAACTTCACATAGGCATATCTTCCACATACAAAATATACATTTGGTATTGCTTGCATCCCTTTCATGAAGTTCTTAGAGTAGTACTCCAATTGAAAGGCATGTTCACAATTTACTTGTCCTACATAAACGTTTTCATAATAGGAGTAACTCCTGTGAATGCACAGTTTCCCCCGTTTCTCCTTATCCAAAGCAATTGGACCAATACTACCTTTTCGTTGTTGTGCCCTTTCCTCCTTGGTCCAATCTGTTTCTCCTTGTCCTGATGCCTTCAATACCTTCTGCTTCCTGTATCTAGTATCTACCTGTGCTATAAACTTTTTCTCAACTTCTGATATTTGACAAGTCAGATTGTTTATTCGAGCATGTGAAGTATCTAACGTTCTCCATGGAATAAACCATTTGTGTAACCTGTCTTCGCTTTTGTAGTAGTCCCATTTGTTCAAATGCTTGAAATTCGGAACCTCTGGCAATGTCGAGTCGAAATTCGAGAAGTAATACTCAAATCCGTCTCGTCCATAAAACATACTTAACAATAAACTGCACGTTATCCCATATGTCAACGGGAGATGATGGTATTTGATACCCTCCTCCACCGAAATTGGTAATTGCATACAGACATAGCAATCCTTTACCTCCATGGCATCAACATATTCATAAAGCAATTTAGCATAAGCATTTGACTTGTAATTCCCCTGTGACTCATCCATGTGTAACCTTTTTACTTCTGCATCTAACAACGCTTTGTCTTTCTCATTGATGTTTCCCTTCTCCTTAATAATGGTAGTTCTCGGTGTTGACACTCCCTTATCCTCCTTAACTGTGGTTCCATCCCCTTCGTGTCCCGCTAGGAATGAAACAGTTACCACTAAAATAATAAGAGAAACCACTACTCCTAAAAATGTAACAGCTATACATTTTGCCCTGCGGTTCGGGTTGCCAGCCTCCATGTTCTCAAACAGTGTAGTTTTCGACTATCTTCCAGCATTCACTTCCTCTTCTTTTCAAACAAAGTCTTTCTCTCTTGCAATGTCTTTCTTGGAACACTTGGAAGCTTGACAATTTGTTTCCGCAAAACAATTCAAAGTCCAGTAAAATAGACAACCCTAGCCCTTCTCCATCCGCTAAAAGGAAACCCCTACCATTTTTTCTTCTTCCACTCGGCGCTAGGTTATCTTGCAACAATTTACAATTTCTTTTCAAAAGTCTTATTTTCGTCTGAAGTTATGTATGACTCAAGGAGTGACACTACTTCTTCATAAATGTCCATCCGAAGTATCATTCCCTCAGGTTCTGGACAGTTCGTACCACAACATGGAAAGTCAACCTTTTCTAGGATTATTCTCCTTATTTCGCTCAAGACAAGTGGACGGACGAAATTGAGAGTTAGCGTTTTTTCAATTTCCACTCCTGGTACTATCAGTTCTACATCCACAATTACAAAGGGGTTCGTTCTAATCAAGATCACTTTCTTCACCCTTCCAGATCTGCACCCCCTTGAAGCCATTCGCAATAAGATATTAGTCCACAACAATAAGTGCTCCTAGCATTTCTACTACTCGCTCAAGCATTTCCAAACGAAGAAGAGTTCCCTCCAATATTGGATATCGTGAACAGCAAACTGGAAACTCAACTGTCTCTAAAATCAATTTTCTTATTCCACTCAGGAGAGCAGGATGAACGATGTTGAGTGTCAGCAACCTTTCGGTCTCCGCTCCTGGCAGTAGAAACTTTATTTGCACTGTGATGATCGGGTCAGTTCTGATCAGTTCCACTTCCCTGATCCTCCCTGTTCTGTGTCTCCCAGACATCTGCAACAAGGTAGGTCCAGTCGGGAGTAGAGTATCTTCTGCTAGGCACTCGCACCCTACTTGATCTTCTAAGACCCTCCTCGGCTTGATCCTGGATATCTTCTTCTGGATCTGAGTCTTCGGATATAGGAGTAAGCGTTTCTTCCTGGGCCGACCTCAAACTTAGCCTTCTTCTCCTTGTTGGCCAAGTGGCAGCTCCAAGCCTTATTCTCCTATTCCTTGTCCTCCCACTTGGTTCTTGATCGCTCCGATACGGATCTGAGTCTGAGTCGTATTCACTTCTGCTCTCTCCTTCAGTTGCGTCTTCTGTCTCACTGCCGTCCTGCCTTCGCTCTTCTTCTGAATCCGATGCGTTCCCAACTTCTTCCGACACCTCCTCAGCTGCCTCAATCCCTTCTTGCGACTCTTCTTCCACTTCCGGGCTTTCGTCTGGGATGGGAGCTGTTCCTTCTAGAGGTGCTGGAACTCTTCTAGTATGGGATGCATGGATCCAATTTGGCAGCCCCCCGCACTTCACCGCGGTGTTCGTGATCAGGATTACCTGAAAGGGCCCACGCCAGCGAACATCTAGGCAGTTCTTCCGGACGTGCTTTTTAACCAAGACCCAGTCCCCTGGGTTCAGGTCATGACACAGGTTCCTCGCTGCTGGAACTTCAGCCGCATGCACCTGAAGGGACACAGAATGGATGGCGTCAGACAGTCCTTTACAATAATCCAAGATCAGATCATCTGTAATATTCAATAGAGCAGTAGTTGGAACTGTAGGAAGTCTCATGGCCCTCCCCATCAGGATCTCGTGGGGAGAGAGACCTGTCCTCCTATCAGGTGTGCTGCGCATGCTCATGAGCACCAATGGAAGAGCATCTGGCCAACTCAAGGATGTGGATGCCACTACTTTAGCCAATCTATTCTTCAAAGTGCCATTCACTTGTTCCACAATTCCTGAAGCTTCTGGTCGATAACTACAATGCAGCTTTTGATCGATATTCAGTGTGGAGCACAACATCTTCACTATTTCGCTGTTAAAATGTTTTCCTCTGTCCGATTCCAAAGAGGCAGGCACCCCGAAGCGCGGTATCAACTCCCTGAGCAACAATTTAGCCACTGTGAGTGTATCGCACCTACGTGTAGGGTACGCTTCAACCCATCTGGAAAATACGCATACAATCACCAACACATACCGAAGGCGATTGACTCTTGGCATTTCAATGAAATCTAGTTGCATTCTATTGAAAGGCCCCCCCGACCTCCCAATGTGACTCAGTGTGACTGGTGTTCGTTTGCCTACGTTCAGTTGTTGGCAGGTAACACATCGCTTACATACTGATTCTGCTGCTATTCTGAATTTCGGGCAATACCAAGTCTGCCTAAAAACTCTCATCATAGCATCCCTTCCTAGATGTACTGGACCATGTATTTCTCTCGCCATGGGATTAGCTAATTCTTCAGGTAACACAGCTCTCCCATCTGCTGAAACCCAAAAATCCATTTCACTTCGCACACAGCCTGCTATTTCCCATGCCTTTTTCTCTGTTTCAGGTGCGTTCTCCTGCATTATTCTTAAATCCTCCCAAGTGTCTACAGTTTCTAACATCATACTTAATTCAGTCTTTTCTTCTGCACCTTCTATTTCCACCTTTGAGAAAGAATAACTTTGTTCCGCACAATAGCGTGCGACTTCATCAGCATATCTATTACCTTGTGACACAAAATCTGTATTCTTAGTATGTGCTACACACTTCACTACTGCAATGTCAACAGGACCTTGTAATGCTTCTATCAGCAATCGCACAAATTCTCCATTTCGAATGGGCGAACCAGAGGAAGTCATGTAACCCCTCTGAGACCACAACTGCCCGAAATCATGAACCACACCGAAACCATATTGGCTGTCCGTGTAGATGGTGACTCTCTTTCCATTTCCTGCTATGCAGGCACGAGTTAGGGCAATAATCTCTGCTACCTGTGCGGAATGTACTCCTTCCAGGCAAGCGGCTTCCACAACTCCAGTAATGGTACAAACAGCATAAGCTGCTCTCAACCGACCAGTATCGTCTCTTAAACATGAGCCATCAACAAAATAAATTTCATCGGGGTCAGACAATGGCTCATCCACAATATCTGGTCGGGGTTTCGTGCATAGTTCAGTCACATCAAGGCAATCGTGGTCTTCACATCCTTCGCCTTCTATTACAGTAGGTAATGGCATCAAAGTAGCAGGATTCAAGACAGAGCATCAATCAATCAATCAATCAATCAATCAATCAGGTCATTTGTATAGCGCACTACTCACCCGTAGGGTCTCAAGGCGCTGGGAGGGGGGGGGTGCCGCTACTGCTCGAACAGCCAGGTCTTGAGCTTCTTCCTGAAGGAGAGGTGGTCTTGGGTCAGGCGCAGATTGGTCGGAAGTGAGTTCCAGGTCTTGGCGGCCAGGTGGGAGAAGGATCTTCCTCCTGTTGTCGCTCTTCGGATGCGGGGGACGGTGGCGAGGGCGTGGTTGGTTGATCTGAGGAGGCGCTTGGGAGTGTAGAAGTTGATCCGGTTGTTGAGGTAGCTCGGGCCTTGGTCGTGTAGGGCTTTGTGCGCGTGGGTGAGGAGCCGGAAGGTGATTCTCTTGTTGACCGGGAGCCAGTGCAGATCTCTCAGGTGTCCGGAGATGTGGCTGCGTCGGGGGATGTCGAGGATGAGTCTCGCCGAGGCGTTCTGGATCCGCTGGAGTCTCTTCTGGAGTTTGGCAGTGGTTCCGGCGTAGAGGGCGTTGCCGTAGTCCAGTCGGCTGGTGACGAGGGCTTGGGTGACCGTCTTCCTCGTCTCGGTGGGGATCCACCGGAAGATCTTACGTAGCATGCGCAGGATGTTGAAGCATGACGAGGAGACGGCGTTGACTTGTCTGGTCATGGAGAGGGAGGAGTCCAGGATGAAGCCCAGGTTGCGTGCGTGGTCCGTCGGTTTGGGTGCGGTGCCCAGGGCGGGGGGCCACCAGGAGTCGTCCCAGGCGGAGGGCGTGGAGCCCAGGATGAGGACCTCCGTCTTGTCTGAGTTCAGTTTCAGGCGGCTGGTCGTCATCCATTCGGCTACGTCTCTCATCCCTTCGTGCAGGTTGGCTCTGGCGGTGGCGGGGTCGTTGGTCAGGGAGAGGATCAGCTGGGTGTCGTCGGCGTAGGAGATGATGTTCAGGTTGTGTTGGCGTGCGATGGCCGCGAGGGGGCTCATGTATACGTTGAAGAGGGTTGGGCTCAGCGAGGATCCTTGGGGTACGCCGCAGATGACTTTGGTGGCCTCTGACTTGTACGGTGGTAGGCGGACTCTTTGTGTTCTTCCGTCGAGGAAGGAGGTGATCCATTCCAGCGCCTTCTCCTGGATTCCGATGTTGCTGAGGCGCTGTACTAGGGTGCGGTGGCAGACCGTGTCGAAAGCCGCGGAGAGGTCCAGGAGGATGAGGGCCGCTGTTTCTCCGTTGTCCATCAGAGTTCGAAGGTCGTCGGTGGCGGCGATGAGGGCGGTCTCGGTGCTGTGGTTCGCTCGGAAGCCGGACTGTGAGGGGTCGAGGGATCCATTCGTCTCGAGGAAGGCGGCCAGCTGTTTGTTGACGGTCTTCTCGATGACTTTGGCCGGGAACGGGAGGAGCGAGATGGGACGGTAGTTCTTGAGGTCGGTGGGGTCTGCTGTGGGTTTCTTGAGGAGAGCGCTGAGTTCGGCGTGCTTCCAGCTCTCAGGGAAGGTGGCGGAGTCGAAGGAGGTGTTGATGATGTCCCGCAGGTGGGGTGCGAGGACAGCGTCGGCCTTGTTGAAGACGTGGTGAGGGCAGGGGTCAGTCGGAGATCCGGAGTGGATGGAGTTCATGGTGCGGATGGTGTCTTCGGTGCTGATCGGGGTCCAGGTGCGGAGGGTGGTGGATGGTGGCGTCGTTGCGGTTGTGGCTTGCGTTGGTTGGTTGTTGAAGCTGTTGTGTATGTCCGCGATCTTGTTGTGGAAGTAGGACGCGAGGGAGTTGCAGAGGTCTTGCGACGGGGTGATGTCGTTGTTTCCGGCGTTGGGGTTGGAGAGCTCTTTCACGATGTTGAAGAGTTCCTTGCAGTTGTGTGCGTTGTTGTCCAGCCGGTCCTTGTATGCATTTTTCTTGGTGGCGCGGATCAGTTGGTGGTGTTTCCGGGTGGCGAGCTTGAGGGTGGTCATGTTGTCCGTCGTTGGTTCCCTTCTCCAGGCTTTCTCGAGGGCTCGACAGTTCTTCTTGGAGCACTTGAGTTCGTCGGTGAACCATGGTGTTTTTCTGCTGCAGGATCTGCTGGGCGGGGTCCTCAGAGGGGCGAGTTCGTCCGCGCAGTTGCTGATCCACTTCGTGAGGTTGTCGGCGGCCTGGCTGGGGTTCGCTGAGCTGGCGGGGGGGTGCTGGCTCAGGGAGGTGGTGAGCTGGTCGGCTGTGATCTTGTTCCAGCTTCTTCGAGCAACCTGTTGCTGGAGGTGGTGGATCGTCGTTCTTCTGAAGGTGAAGTGGACGCAGCTGTGGTCCGTCCAGTGGAGTCCTGTTGCGTGGCTGAAGGTGACGTCTTTGCTGGATGAGAAGACGGCGTCGAGTGTGTGTCCGGCGAGGTGGGTGGGGGTGGTCACTAGCTGCTTGAGTCCGAGGTTGTCGAGGTTGTCGAGCAGGGTGATGGTGTTGCGGTCGTTGTTGTTCTCCAGGTGGAAGTTGAGGTCCCCCAGGAGGATGTAGTCGGCGGAGGGGAGAGCGTGCGGGCTGACAAAGTCGGCGATGTCCTCGCTGAATCGTGTGCGCGGTCCCGGGGGTCGGTAGATCAGGGTGCCTCTGAGGGTGGTCTTCGGGTTGGTGTGTATCTGGAAGTGCAGGTGTTCAGCGGTGGTGAGGGTGTCGTCGGTGTTGGTCGTGATGCGGATGGTGTCTCTGTGGATGATGGCGATGCCTCCTCCGGTCTGGTTGTCGCGGTCCCTCCGGGTGATCTTGTAGCCCTCTGGGATGGCGATGGCGATGTCTGGGGCTGAGGAGGCGTTCATCCAGGTCTCGGTGATGAAGGCAACGTCGGGGGCGGTGGTGTCGAGCAGGTCCCAGAGTTCTACGGCGTGTCTGTGGACGGAGCGGGCGTTGAGCAGGATGCACTTGAGGTGGGTGCTGCTGGAGGTCGGCTTGGCGGGTGCAGGGAAGGTCCGGATGCAGGTGAACTTGCAGGCGAGGCAGCTGAAGGGTCCGTGGGTGTGCTTCGGGGCGGCTCGGTGACATCCTGGGATGTGGCCGGTGTTGAGTGCGATGAGGTCGGCGGCGCTGTAGGTTCGTCGGGTCGGCTTCCGTCGGTGGGGGCCAGGGGTCCTGGCGCTGGTCGCGGTCCAGGCGCGGACGGGCGCAGACGGGCTTACCTTTGGCGCGCCTTCGGCGCACAATCGGCGCGCCCGCTGCGCGTCAACGCTGCGCGTTCGCACGGTCGCCATTTAAGGCGAAGTGCGCGGGTGGGCGGAGCAGCTGGGAGGCGGGAGCGGGGAGGGAAACAGAAGAAAAAAGGGGCGGGGCTAAGGCGGTGGCGGGAAGCGGGAGCGGGGGGCGGCGAGATGGGCAGATGCAAAGACAAGCACAAATTCAGGCAAAAAACGGGAACAAAGGCAGTGAACACGAAGAAAACAAGCAAGCACAAATTCAGGAAAAAACGGGGAAAAAGGCAGTGAAAACACGAAGAAAACAAGCACAAATTCGGGCAAAAACGGGGAAAAAGGCAGTGAAAACACGAGGAAAACAAGCACAGATTCGGGCAAAAACGGGAAAAAAGGCAGTGAAAACACGAAGAAAACAAGCACAAATGCAGGCAAAAAACGGGGGGAAACCAAGGAGAGCGCTCAGGGCGGCAGCGAGGCCGGCGCTGAGACAGAGGCAGGCACTGGGGGCACACGCAGCAGCTGGTGGCCGTGCGGCGCGGGGGTGTCCCACCCCCGCGCCGCGATGTCAGAGCATCTCCTGAGAGTCACGTTTTCTGCGGCAAGTATAACTTGCTCATAACGCGTGAGCCTGCTATTGGTCAGATGCTGCGTCTTCGTCCTGGTCATTAACAATTCAACCGAATGCGGTACATACACCACCACTGGATGTCCCATTACAATACTTTCGCTCCTTTCAATGCTGACACCCGTTGCGGCAACGGATTTGAGACATCCGGGCAACGCTGCGGCTACTGGATCTAATGTAGCCGAAAAATATGCAACTGGTCTACGGGCATTACCGTGGGTCTGTGCCAAGACTGACAAAGCACATCCCTCTCTCTCACAGCAATAGAGTGAAAATGACTTCTCGTAATCGGGCATTCCCAAAGCTGGAGCACGACACAAATCGTCTCTCAGCTGTAAAAACGCCACCAGACATTCTTCATCCCATGGTACCGGATCACTCACCTCCTTGTGCGTCAGTTTCTGTAAGGGCTTTGCTTTCAGTGAGAAGTTAACTATCCACTGTCGGCAGTAACCCACCATTCCTAGGAACATTTTAACTTCTCTCTGTGTTGTAGGCGCATTCATTTTCATTATCGCCTCAATCCTCTCTGGGGACACCTTACGTTTCCCTTTTTCTAACCTGTGCCCTAGATACTGTACTTCTGTCAAACAATACTGTAACTTGCTCGGAGATACCTTATGTCCATTTTCAGCTAAATGATTCAGTAAGGCAATTGAATCTGCTTTACAAGCTTCCTCTGTCTCTGACGCAACAAGTAGGTCATCTATGTACTGTACCAGAACCGAGTTCTGCGGCAGTACTAGATTTTCAAGATTCTTCTTCAACAACTGGTTGAAGATGGATGGGCTGTCTGTGAATCCTTGTGGGATTCGACACCATGTTAAAACGCGATCTTCCATTTTAAACGCAAAAAGGTACCTGCTCTCTTCATCCAATGGGATTGAAAAGAAAGCCTGACAAAGATCTATCACTGTGAACCATTCTACTTGACATGGTATCTGAAACAATATCACTGATGGATTCGGTACCACGGGACAACATGAAACGACTATGTTGTTAATCTTTCGTAAATCCTGTACTATCCTGAATTTCCCACTAGGTTTCTGCAAACCCATAATCGGGGAGTTACAAGGACTACCCACGATTTCTTTCAGTATTCCCTGCTGTATCATTGACTCGATCACAGGTTTTATTCCCGCAATCGTTTCCTGGGACAATTTGTATTGAGGCGTTCTTGGAAACTCAACATTTGGTTTTACCAATATTTTTACCGGTTCTACCCCCTTAATCAATCCTATTTCTTCTCCTGTGAAATCCCATACCTCTGACGCCACTGCATCTCGTAGGTCTTGTGGAAGATCTTCTACAGTCAGAGTAGGATATAGTTCTACACAGAATTTTGAATTGGCCACCTTAAAGGTAGCATCATCGTCGGTAGTCTGTACCTCCACTCCTTGTGGGGTGCAGTATATGGTGCAATTCAATTTGCATAACAAATCCCTACCTAACAGACATACCGGACTCGAGTCACAAACCACAAACTGATGTTCGTTCATATGATTGCCTATTTTCACAGATACTGGTTCTGTCAACGGACTAGTCATTCTCTTATTTGCGACTCCTACCACCTGAATTGTTTCCCCTGACATCGGCAAGTCTGGAACCACCGCTGATCTCAGAGTCGAACGAGTAGCCCCAGTATCCACTAAGAACGTAGTGGGACACCCTGCCACTTCTGCCTCAACAAATGGCCCTCTCTGATCCACTTCTAGAACTGCCCCGAGGGTACAGTCTTCTTCACTGCTCACCCGTTGTCCTGTCAATGGATCAATGTAATAACATTTTTCTTCCTCGATAAACAGAGGCATTTGTTTAAAGACCTTTCCTCCAGCTGCTATCTTCGGTGGCTGTGGGAATTGGGCCCGTGGAGCCGAAGTCCCCCCTTTGGCCACCTTACTGCTTGGGACTGTCACTTTTTGCACTGGGTCTTCTTGGACCTGCTCTTCTACTTCTAGCTCTCCGTTTTCAGGGTTAAAGGGACACTCGCGTCGCCAATGCCCCACCTGATGACACAGATGACACTTTGTCGTTTTCTTTAAAGTGGCAAAGTCTATCCTAGGTCTCTGCCCTTCCTCATTGTCCTTATTCTGACCGTTGGGTTTTCGTCCCATCCCCTGTTTCTGCTGGCCACCCTTCCCAGCGGACTGCATTTGCACCACCATCAATTTCTCCTTTAGATTCTTGGCTTTAGAATCTATCTCGTCACTGCAGTACCTCGCATAACGTAAAATCTCATCTAGTGGTTTGTTCTGCCAACAGATTAAATGTTGCTGTATCATCAAACAAATATCAGGTCTCAACCCCAAGACAAACTTTGACACAAACTGCCCTATATCTTTGGGATCCATTACATCTAGTCCACTGTATTGCTTGAATGTTTTCAGCAATCTTTCATAAAACTCGTGAACTGTCTCCTTGGGTTCCTGCCTTGTTCGGTCTATTTTTACCCAATCTATATCCTGTGGTGGTACCTTATCTTTCAGCCATGCTATTACCCTTTCATACTTTCGCATGACAATCTCAGATGGTCCATTTGTTCGAGCATCCCTCAATGGTTCAGCATTTGGCCATTCGACACTAGTCTTACAAGGGGTCCATAGATCAGATGGGACCACGATGTCAAACAACGTGTTCAAATCTATCCACAGTACTTTCGAGATTTTAACGAACCTCTCCACCTGCTTATACCATTCGACTGGATTGTCCCGCAACTTCGGAAATGAGTTGGTAAATGCGGCTAAGTCTCCTCTACTCCAGGGCACATGTACATAATTTCCATTTGATATTTCTCGCAAAGGGAATGCCTCCATCTGCATTACCCTTCCCTCAGGGGTCATCACATTTGTACTTCGCCTAACTGTGCCCTTTTTCGACCACCTTTCTTCCCATTTATCCAGTTCTCTCCACACTCTTATCCCTGTTACCAGCTCTCTTATGTGTGTTTTTAATCCAGTAGTTCTCTTCTCATCTAGATCCTGGTCTGCGTACTGTAATCTGTGGTTACTCTGTAATGCCCTTGTCCTAGACAAATCCACGGCATACTTGTCTGCCAAATCAGTCAGTTTTTCATGAAACGCTCTAGCTTTCCTAGTAATATCCTTTGCCATGAACAATAACTCATCCTGTTCGTACAATTCTATCCTTTCCAAAGGCAATGTTCCATCTATTATCTCATCAACATCTGATTTTAAACTGGTAACATCAAGCCTTTTTGCCTTAATTTCAGCTTTCAAGACACTCAATTTAGCTCCTCCATCCGCATCTCTCCCATCCCAGCTCCGAGATCTACGTTTAGGTATGGGTGAATTATAAGGAGTCCTCCCCTGTTCCCATCTCTCTAGATCCCATGCCTTTCCGTCTTCTCGGGGTGGGTGGTGAAACACTCCTTCATGCCTCATAGCCCCTCTCTCCCCCTCCGGGCTAGTTTCACGGGATGCAGGGTAAGATGTTCCATTACTCCCTCTTTCTTCCCTACTTCCCTGTGATTCCTGATTATTCGAGGCGTGGCGGGACCTATCGCTGTTCTCCTTTCTCCAATGTTGAACGTCTTCCCCAAGTGTATGATGAAGGCACCTAAACCTATTCTGAAAAGCCCGTACCGCCTCATCTCCTCCTTTCCCCCAGAGACGGGACATTTCCTCACATTCTACAATCCTAATATTTTGTT
Organism: Lissotriton helveticus; assembly: GCF_964261635.1. Classification (NCBI taxonomy): domain Eukaryota; kingdom Metazoa; phylum Chordata; class Amphibia; order Caudata; family Salamandridae; genus Lissotriton; species Lissotriton helveticus. The sequence goes on from NC_136065.1 coordinate 534,152,329, forward strand.
CCGGCTGTTCTCTCTGATTTGTAGGACATGCATCCCCTCTATCCTCTTGACTTTGGCCTTCCCGGCCCTGACTACTCTCGCTGGCCCCACAATGAGATACTGTCCCGTTTCCCCTGCTTTCCCACTCTGGTTCCGTTCTTGTCCTGTTACTCGGAGATACTATGGACCCGTCCCATTCCCTCAAATCAGCTCTTAACTCTGAAAAAGATCTTGGCCGCGGTCCCCTTAGATCCATTGGTCCTCTCGGACCTCCCTGTTCTGAATTGGGACCGACAGTTGTGTCTAATGGGGTGTTCCACGTTACCGAACCTGGTAATTGTTTCCATGCATTCGTCACATTATTCCTCCTTTCCATCTCAATCCTTTCCCTATCCAATTGCCTTTGTTGTTCCCCTCTATCTCTCTCAGAATTATAGATCGAAACTATGGGTCCTATGGTAACAGGCACTTGAAGAGCGTCTGGCAATCCCACAGACTCAACCCTTTCTGTGGTTGGCGTTTTCTGCACCACAAACCTTCCCACTACACTCTGTACAGTGTTGTTTGGAGGTGTTTCTCCGCCTTTGCTAGGTGTCCATTCCGATATAGGGAGTGGTGTATATCCCTCTATCTCATTCCCATCTTCCCTTGCGAGCCCTCTATCTTCTATCAACTCCACTCTCGGAGGTGGTCTATCCATTAACAATCTGTTTATCAGATTGTCCTCCGACTCGCTTTCCTCGTCTTCTTCCATGAGGTTTCCTCCTCCTGACACCTCCCTCATCGGATACATTTTCTCCACCTCAATAGTCTGTACCCTCCAACGCTTTTCCTCCTCATCCCATTTGGAATCTCGCACTGCCCTTACCGATCGCGTCAGCCTTTGTTGACGCCTGTTCAAATTTCGGTCGTGTGCAGCCTTAATCCATGCATTAAGAGCCTCAAACTGTGTTGGTCTAGGTGAGGGTTTCAATGAGGACATGGTTGCTTTTAGCCGATGTAACACCTCTAATTTAAACGTCCCGTACTTCGGGAACTGCATTTCCTCATTCCCTTCCGTAAGCTTATTCCAAGCCCCAATCCACAATATCGTATGCAGCCCAACATTCGTTGCCATATAATGAGCTGGCGTACCCTCTGGGGGAGCCTCTTCCCCGTAATAATGTTCACTTCGTTTACGTTTAAAAATCCCTTTCAAACACTTAAAACACTTCATGATTTCTCTTTTCTCCGCGTTTGTTTACTTCCTGATGATATTCCACCAATCTCAGCGCCGTTCTCACTAACTGGCCTATCCGTACGCGGCTTTCCTCCGACGTCACTCTAGCCGCCCAACCAGAACGCGGCTCTAGCTAACGTCACACCAACCGCTCAATCAGAGCGCGGCTCTAGCCGACGTCACCCGTCCCCCTTCGCAGCAGTTCCCCTCCTTTCTCAGCTCGTCTCCTCGGTCATGCACGCATCCCATTCATACTCTGAAAAATGATTACTTCCGTCCAAGCGATCACCTTTCTTTGACTGTACGCCCACAGTCTTTCTGTAGTTGTCACCCTAACTTGGCGAAATGTCTTTCCGTTTACTTCCAGACAATCGCCTTCTCCGATAGGTTACTCACACGCAGTAACTTTCGACCAGCGTCCGTTACTCATACACTCACTCTTACACTCCCCCTATCTTGGATCCACGGCGGTCAATGGTACCTCGTGACCTCCGTACTATGGTCGACAACTACCCTGGATGTTCGATACACCCAAAACCACTTAAGCTCTGGCCTGAACTTAAGATTTCACCAGTTCACCCGTTTACCAGGTTACCAGTTTACCAGGTTGCGCGCGCTCACAACCTTCTCTCTTTCACACTACAGGCATTCAACTCCGCAAGACATTACAATACAAATACAACACAAAACACCGCAATCTGTTCACGCATGACCCTTTTTATACTCACTCTCCGATACTGCTGCTTTTCTCGCACCGTCTGCACCTTTCGGCACACGATTCTTCCGCTGCTCGTCTCTCGACGTCTCGGGCCTTGGGGTAAACTAACCTCTCTAGATTACCTTCCTCAAGAAGATAACCATCCTCACTCTGCTACCAACTGCTAACGCGGGATTACTGGTTACTAATTATCTTACCAAATCCCATTTCCTGTCGACTGAATCGTTGGTACCTGTCTTGAGTAAAAGGTAATCTCGCAATAAAACAATCAATTTAAGAACTTACACCACTCTAAATGACCACTGACCAAAATTAAGTTTTAAAGATTTAATATAAAGTCAAAGATAACTGAAGATACAAACTTCTCAAAATGAGATTAAGAAGATAAATCGGTATCACTATGAACATGAACTTTTTGAATAGTCTGAGTCTGAAGAACAAAATAATGAGTACAACTTCTAATAACATGAGCGTTGCCAAAATGAATACAAGTTGCAACCTCAAAGTCATTACAGAAAGAAAAATTAAGGTTAGTCTGTCCCTACACTATACTAAATGACATCCCTACTTAGCAAGATCTTAACCCTCTAGGTGTCAGCCGTGGTGACTTCCTAAGAAGATCACGCACTTCTCTTTGTCTCTTCTCTGATAATGGGTCTCTCCTGATCAGCCTATCTGCCTACCCATCCGCTTCCTTAGGCTCCCAAAATCATCTGCTCTGCTCTCCTCCCGGGTCACTTTCCCTAATACCAAATCACATTTCCAATAGAAACGCCCCTTGGGACGCCCCTCACGTGGTACATCTTTGCGCGGTAAAACTCCATGATGGTACTCTTGAAGACCCTCGTTATAGTTGACCTTGGTTCCCAGGCTCCTTCTTCCGTGCGCTGATACCCCCTGAAATTCCTGGAAACTCCTACAGGCCTGCGCAAGGCGCCACTGAACAAAGTCCCTTTCATTCGAGCTGATTAGGACCCTCGCACCTGCATACAGCTCGTCCTGCAGTGGGCCTCAAATTCCAGACTTCACCATATCTTAGGCCATAAAACACTCTCAGAGCTCCATACTGGACACCTCACGACCTCTCCTCTAACGAGCACATGACGATTTAAACTACATGACATTATCTGTTCTGGCCTACTTGATTTACATGCAGCAGGTTCCTGCACTCTTAAAACGTTAACTTGATTTAAACAGCAAACATTCTTAACTAGCATACGTTTCTAAAATAACACATCTATAAAGCATATACTTTTAACCCTAAATTCAATAGTACATTTTGAAAGAACCATGTCAACTTTATCTCACATTATTTTAGCAGCACGTTCAGGTTTGCTGTGAATTGCCCTAAGGCCTACACAAAATACTGGAATCCAAAATTACATTTAATTCGGACATGACTCTTTTTAACATGAGAACATGAGGTTTTCACATATACTCCAACATTTCTACATTTAATCTCACACCGTTATAATTATGGTTACTCTACTTAACATTCTATACATTTCGCTATTGAATATAAAACACTCGTGTGCAAAACATGTTTAAACTAACTACGTGCTTGTAAATATGGCGTACTTATACATTTTTTTCAAACTTGTGCTCTCTCAGAAACGATTTGTTACATATCAGACAGTGCCCGGCCGCGTAGGTCTAAACAAACAAAAAACAGCAATGCCTTCTGCTCTCTTTGAAGTTGTGATTCTCTACAGTTCGGGACCCCGTGACCCAGTCTGGACACGATTACAGTATTTCTGCTTAGGCTATTTTGGGCTACCACCGCAGAGATGACAGGCGTGTATGACTAGTCTTGTGACGCCTGAAACAACAAACACCAGTCAAGGGACCGAAGAAAATATGTTAAAGGTTATGGAGCCTTGCAGGTCAGCTCCTAATGGGCATTTCTTGACAGCCTGTACAGCTTGCATGTATTGAGGTCGGTAGTGCATGGCTCTAGCTCCTGTACTACTGTACTGGTGTGTTTTTTCATCAGGCTGCTAGCGGGAATATATTTCTTTGCAAAGACACGTGTATTGGGTTTGAATTTTAATTCGTCGTAAAAGAATTACAACTGAAAAATTTGCAGTTTTCAAATATAAAGAATGCCTTTTTTTACATTGCAAGCTAGATAAGCATGAACTATGAAATAACTTTGATGAAAAAAAAATATTTAACCAAATGCTGAAATCCGAGCTCTATAAACAGATCTCCATCGTTCTTTTTTAATATTGCATATCTTACTTTTCTGATCTCTATTAACTGAAATAGCTGCTTTTACAAAATCAATCTATATTTCCAAGACCTGCACACCTCTGGCAGACATTTCCGGAATCTTAGACGTGGAGATTGTATTTTTGCAAAGTTACGGCAATTTACTTGAATCATAGCTGATAAAAGCATAGTAAAACATGTAAGACAAACAATATAGAGCCAAATGGCGAATTGCATAATAAACTTATCAATTAGGCAAACATTAAATAAAGGTTACTGCAAGATATAATCTGAAATATTTCCAATAAATATTGCTCCATACAAACTGTGTTCTGGCTCTACTGCAGGCTTATTATGCTAACAATAGCATGCAAACACCACGGGGGGAATAAGTACTGTGGTATTTGGGCCTCAGGCCCGCATCCGGATAAATGAGGGACACAGACACATAGGATACTGGTGCAGTAACTGGCCCGGAGCACGTGCGCTCGGCCCCTTTTCTTGTCAGGGTCACCTGACTGGTGACACCTGTGGTGGGTGTTCAGTGTGTCTTACTGCACAGGCGGAACACTAGAACGTATCCAGCTGGATACTACATCCCTCCGAAACTTTAATGAAGGTCAAAAGCAATTAAGTCCAAACCTGTGGGAGTGTATACAATCTTCAAACAAAACATAACACAATACCAATGACTTCCAAGGCGTCTCCTTGGCTGTTGGCCAACCGCTGACGAGTGTGTTCTTCCCACCAGGACCACTAGTTCTCCTTGGCGCGACATCAGGGTGCCCTGTGGATGTAATCTTTTCTTGGACTCACAGCGTGGAAGTGTGCTCTACAGTTTCTTTCTTCCTGTTTCACATACAGTGAAGGTACTGGGGTAATGCTGGTGGATCATGCCTGTGTTATTTTCCACCATTCATTCCTGGTTGGCGTATTTTCTCCACCTGGTGATTCACTATCTCCAACGGGATATGCAGTTGCAGGACACCGCTCTCACGGATGCCCCGGAGGCCCTTTGTTGCCAGGCTTCCACTGGACCGGTGGACTCCCGCCTTGTCGCTCCAAGCACGTTGGAGGAATCGCTACGGGTCCTATGTCCGTGTCCCAAGCTCCACCTGAAAAGAGTGTTGTTGGCACGGTGTCCCAGAGGCCGCTGCCCCTTGGATATCCACGGTCCTGTGTCCGTTCCATCCCAGAGGTGGTTGTTACCAATGGACCGTCCTGCTTGCCTCCGTCGTCACCGGATGATCTAAGGATTCGCATATGGATGTGACCTCCCAGTGATACTGATGTTCTCCAGGTACTGTGTTTGGAAGTTCATGCACCTTTTCACTTTCCTCTTCGGGTGTTCCTCTTCTGGTGTGTGAGTTGACCTGTCACGCACACCTCTTTACTCTTCTCCTCTGCTTTTCTTCCTTTGCCATGGCTTCTTACCACTCGAGTTCGGTCTTCTCTTTTCCTTCCTTCGCGATGCAGTCTGGTCTTGTCTCATGCCTGTTCACCCTAACCAGGCTTCTCCATGTAGCGTGCACTCCACACGTTTCCCCCTGGTCCACACATTCGAATACTACCTTCACTTTGCTCTGTGACTGTACCTGTCGTTGCGACCTTCTTTTATTTGATTACTTCTGACTTTCAGTTAATATCATTAGACTTCTCTTCTCTCACTTTCTGGTCCTCTTTGCGGACCTCTCCTGGGGTCCTCTTCATGGACATCTCCTCGGTCGTTCTCTTCACGGATGTCTTCTCTTGTAGGTCCCCTCCTTTGCAACCCTATGGTGGGTCGGCTTCTTCCTTGCGACCGTCTTGCACGCCGGCTTCATCCTTGCAACCCTCTGGCTGGTCGGCCTCTTCCTCCTTGTGACCATCAGGCCGGTCGACTTCTTCCTTCTTGCGACCATCCGGCAGGTCGGCTTCGTCCTCCTTGTGACCATCTGGCAGGTCGGCTTCTTCCTCCTTGCAACCATTTCACAGGTCGACTTCTTCCTCCTTTGGGTATTCGTGCTTCTGGTGGTCTGCGCAACCACTACTCCATCTCCTCTGCGGTTACGTTGCTTCGGCAGGCTTCTGACTGCACCCTTCAGTTGCTTCATTGGGCGCACTTACTGCGCATACTCTTCAGTCTTTCATCCGTGAAGCTGTAGCTGCTGTTCCTATGTTGCTGCGCACTTGCCTGGTGTTGGGTACCTGAATCACCCTAGTCTTTCTGGTGGTGCTCCTGCCTGTGTCCTGCTGCTGCAGTGACAACCTAGGGCCACCAACTATCGCTGCACCTTTGTTTTCACTATGTTCAGGGCTCCCTTCTCGTTGATGCCCTTCTCGCTGTCGGTGGGTTCTGGAGCTCCTGTTTCTGTGCTGCCTTTCACCTTAAACGCTCTTCAGGGTTTCCTTAACAGCATGGGCTTGCTCATCGTGCTCTACCTCCTGCGCATATTCATCTTGCTCTCCTTCCGGTTTTGCTTGTCCTGGTATTCAGAGCATGTATGTTATATTGATTTAAAATCGGCTTTTGACAGGGTTTCACGAGAACGACTATGGTCAAAATTGAAAGGATGGGGGATACCGCAACAACTGATAAACTCTATAATATCCCTCCATAGTGAAACCTGAGCCCGGGTGAAGCTGGGAGATGGTAGCATAGCATCAGCCAAGATAAATATAGCAAATGGGCTGAAACAGGGGCGTGTCCTGGCCCCGAGCCTTCTTAATTTGTTCTTGCAGACCTAGATAACCACTTGTCAAAAGTTAATGGCCATCCTCCGAAATTGGCATAGAATCACATACAGTATCTTCAATATGCAGATGATATAGGGGTCTTAAGCCAAACCCCTATTGGTTTGCAAAGAGTCATCGACCATCTGATTATCCACCTACACCAACAGGGGCTGGAGCTAAACAGGAAAAAAACTAAGGTGGTGCATTTAGTCGGCCCAAGACCTAAAAGAAAATTCCAGTGGTTCGCCAATTGTAAAGAAATAGAGGAAGTTGGCAGCTTTAAGTATCTGGGTATCAATTTAGGGTGATGCATGTCCTTCAAAGATCAAAAAAGTGCAATAAGAGCAAAAGCCCAAACTTTAATTTTTGCCTATAAACGGCTCCAATTAAAATTGAGTTGCCCATCTTACAGTCATCTTTTAAAAACAATGGCAGCGCAATTACTCCCTGCATTGGCTAACGGACTTGAAATATGGCATGGTCGGGAATCTGGAATTTTAAACGATTTACAAACAAAAGTGTACAAAACCGTCTTTCATCTCCCAAGAGCAGCGTCACCAGCACAGATTCGCCTGGAATTTGGACTCCAAAATCAGAAATTCCAGAGACAATCTGTCTTTGTGAAATTATGTTGGAAATTTCGCTCTTCAGAACACGGCACCCTGAATAATCTATGCTGGTCAGTAATAAAGGCCCGTGTTCATGGGGTGATTACCTAAGAATAGCTCTCGAAGAACTGGGCATTCAAGAGGCATGGGATAGCAAGATGGAGAGGGTGGCGTTCAACAAAGTGTGCAACGGCTCCGCAAAACAATTATCTTTTTTAGAAGACAAAAACACAACGGTAAAAAGGTAACATTCCTGGACAGTGATAAATTCATATGTAAATTTAAAACCTTAAGCCTATCTAGCAGCTCATTTTAATTTATTCCTGAAAAATAAGTTTATGCTGTATCGGTTTGGGGGCTACGAAACAAAGGATTTGCAACCAAGTTGGAAAGGGAAATACGATAATGCAACTTGCAGATTATGTGGATATCACTAGGAGTCCCTTTGTCACATGATGTGTGTCTGTCCAGCAGTTGGTGAAGCAAGAAAAACGATCTTAAAAACCATCTTAACAGAACTTAATATACGTACCTGCAGGCAGATCGTTACCTGTTGGGCAGGGGGGTCATCAAACATCTTAATCTGTAGAGGGGTAAAGCTTTTAAACATGATTGACTCACTTTTAAAAAAAGCGGACATTGAATCAGGAAATACGGTTACTAATGAATTGTAAAATCTCGTATTTATCCAGACACCATGATGCACTTTATCGTGAATACGGTTACTAGATGAGTGGAATAATTTTCTCCTTTTCTATTTATTAAGATTTAATGATATATATTTTATTGTGAAAATGTTTTTTAACATACTTCGTAGTAAATTTTAAAGTGTTACATTTTATGGTTGTAAAAAACCAAATAAAGATTTTCTCACTCCCAGAGCATGGGCGCTGACCTCACCATTGGTTGTGTGTTGCAATGGCTGTCGCTGCGGTACATAACTTGCTGCCACCTCAGTGTACAAATGCAAAACAACAGTTGATGGACAGAATGCAGAACAATGTCATACATTCACCCCAGTACAGAGATCTGGGCCTAAATCCATCATTTTTTTTGCACTCCACACCACCCCAGGTCAGACATGGCCATATGCAAATCAGCCTTGACCCTGTGCCTCATGGGAATAGTCCAGCCCGAACTGGCAAGCCATGTCTTTCCTGGACCAGAATCAAGCATCCTAGGACTGGTTTCTGGCTATCAGGCGTCTTCAGCCAGGATAGCTTGACTCCGGTGGTGTGGAGAGCATGGGACTCACGTCTGAGCATACCCATCCCACTCGGGGTGACAAATGCAAAAAAACAGTTGATAGACAGAATGCAGAACAATGCCATACATTCACCCCAGTACCGAGATCTGGGCCTAAATCCATAGTTTTTTTGTACTCTACACCACCCCAGGTCAGACATGACGCGCTTTTTAATTGCCCGTTTTGGTATTTGTGTTTATTTTTTATTTTTTAACCCTGATTTTACGAGGGTCTTTCCGCCCCTTACCTGCACCTTAAAAGCAATTACACCGCTGCTTAGCGGGTCCGGGTCTGTGGGATCTCCTTTTCATTACTAGCGCCGCCATCTTGGGTGTGCTTGCGCCGTTCTGGAGGCGCCTGTCGAGCGCTCTAGTGGTGCGGCTATCTCACGGCCGCCCTACTTAAGTTCAGTCCTCTAGGGGGTCAGCTAGGATACGAATTTCGAGCACTTTTGTGCTGAAGGACCTATACGCTGCAACGCTCCTCTGCAGCCAGCGCCACGCGCTTTTTAATTGCCCGTTTTGGTATTTGTGTTTATTTTATTTTTTCTTAACCCTGATTTTACTGGGGTCTTTCCGCCCCTTACCTGCACCTTAAAAGCAATTACACCGCTGCTTAGCGGGTCCGGGTCTGTGGGATCTCCTTTTCATTACTAGCGCCGCCATCTTGGGTGTGCTTGCGCCGTTCTGGAGGCGCCTGTCGAGCGCTCTAGTGGTGCGGCTATCTCACGGCCGCCCTACTTAAGTCCAGTTCTCTAGGGGGTCAGCTATGATACAAATTTCGAGCACTTTTGTGCTGAAGGACCTACACGCTGCAACGCTCCTCTGCAGCCAGCGCCTCACGCTTTTTAATTGCCCGTTTTGGTATTTGTGTTTATTTTATTTTTTTTTAACCCTGATTTTACTAGGGTCTTTCCGCCCCTGACCTGCACCTTAAAAGCAATTACACCGCTGCTTAGCGGGTCCGGGTCTGTGGGATCTCCTTTTCATTACTAGCGCCGCCATCTTGGGTGTGCTTGCGCCGTTCTGGAGGCGCCTGTCGAGCGATCTAGTGGTGCGGCTATCTCACGGCCGCCCTACTTAAACTTGCCCTCTAGCGCGCAGCGGTGACGCGCAGCGGTCGCGCCTTCACTGCGCCTGAGTCGCGCTAGAGTCCTGCTCGTCTGCGCTCGTCCGCGCTAAGGAGGCGCAAGGGCAGGGCCCTATAGCTTGGCTTCGTGCTGTCTACTCCATCTTTATTTCAGGCAAGAATGTATTCTAGCGCCGAGCTACTTCACTTTCGCTACATCACTTTGCCCTGCTCCCAGGCTCCCCTACACCCTCTTTGTGGCCCCTTTCAATGCCCTGGCTGTGCTTTCCATCTCACTCCCCCGGCCCCTATTTTTACTCACAAGACAGTCTCCTTCGAATCTCCCAACACCACGGAGCCCCCTCAGGTGATATCTCAGGGATCTCTTGACCTTAAGATATGCCATCTCAATGTAAGATCTCTAGTCAAGCATCATCTGGATATTTATAACTATCTTACGGAGGAGACTCCTGACATTTTGTTCATGTCAGAAAATGGCTTCATGAAGAGGCTTTGGTTGCAGTCAATCTGGCACTTCCCTCCGAGTATTCGTTTTTTTCTCTCAACCGTAATTCGAGAGGTGGGGGCATTGCGGCTGCTGTTAAGACCTGCTATTCATGTATTTGGAAGGCAATAGATTTGGTTGGTAGCAAATGTGCCCATTTTTCTATTACCATTAGCCATCATTTTACTTTTTCCGGCATACTTATTTACCGGCCTCCGGGCCCGGATGCCGCCTTTAGGTCTGCTCTCCCTGATATAGTAGGTCCACTGGCTTTAAAATCTGCCAATTTTAGTGTGGTGGGTGATTTAAATCTTCATTTTGACTCTCCCTGCTCTCCTGCGGTCAGTGCTATTCTTGCAGACTTGGGGGCTCTCCAGCTTTCTCAATTGGTCAATTGCCATACCCACGTGGGTGGTCATATTCTTGACCCTTTTTCACCAATCTAATTTCGGCCAAAGTACTGCCTCCTAGGCCTATGGCCTGGACTGACCACCACTTAATTGAGGTACATCTTGTTATTAACACCTCCCCTCTAAGAATCCCGTCTCCTGCCACTCTTAGACGTCCCTGGAAAAAGTTGAAACTGGCCGATTTCCATCAGCTGCTTGGTCTTCACCCTCTGGGCCCCTTTACAGATGTGGAATCTGGCTACGCTCTCCTTTGTAATTGGCTTACTAAAACCTTAGATAGATTGATTCCTATTTCGGAGAGTAAACATCGTCGTACCGCTTCTAGTCCCTGGTATGATGATTCAGTTTGTCTTCTAAAAAAATCCTGTAAACAAGCTGAAAGAGTTTGGCGCAAGTCTTATCAGCTTGAGAAGAAAATTTTATATCTTACTAGGATTAAGCAATACCACAAAGCGATCTGTAAGGCCCGTGCTGCCTACTTTTCCCTTGAATTCAGTACCAACTCCAATCCTACCAAACTTATATTCAAGGTGCTCAAGGATCTTACAGCTAGTAGAGCCCCAGCTGCTGAGATCTGCTCCCTCTCACACTATGAGGATTAAGTATGAGCGCAAAATCCGTTCCGCTCGCGGATTTTGTGAATTTTCGGTAAATTCGCGATCCGCGAACTCCCGCGAATTTACAGAGAATTCGCAAATCCGCAAATCGTAAAATAGTTACAACAGGCCAGGCTGGTGTGCTTTCTTTTCTTCCCAAATCTACCGTCGAAAATCAGCTGTGATGCTGGATAGAGGCCTTTGCATCCTTGACTTTCACGAGCGCAATCCCTTTGCTGTTCCTGTGACCAGGAGGGTCTGTCTCTTCATCGTCTGCTCTCTGATCGGTCTCAGACCTTTTAAACACACAAGAGGCATGTGCACTCGCATGGAAGCCCCGCCCACACACTCGCGGTGTGCACCGTCTTCCCGCCATTGACCCACTATGATGGACAGCTCACCCAAGGGACCCTTGCGCCCTTCGGGGCGATTGCATAGTAACACACACATGGTCGCTGGAACTAGTTGAAGCTCAAATTCAGTGACTCATTCCTCAGCCCAAAAACAGTCGTGCGCATCATCGCGGCTGGGCAGGTGTGCCTTCTTCCCAAATCTACCGTCGGAAATCAGCTGTGATGCTGTATAGAGGCCTTTGCATCCTTGACTTTCACGAGCGCAATCCCTTTACTGTTCCTGTGACCAGGAGCTTCTGTCTCTTCATCTACTGCTCTGATCGGTCTCAGACCTTTTAAACACACAAGAGGCATGTGCACTCGCATGGAAGCCCCGCCCACACACTCGCGGTGTGCACCGTCTTCCCGCCATTGACCCACTATGATGGACAGCTCACCCAAGGGACCCCTGCGCCCCTCGGGGCGATTGCATAACACACACATGGTCGCTGGAACTAGTTGAAGCTCAAAATCAGTGACTCATTCATCTGCCCAAATCCGCGGATCCGCAAATCCGCAAAATCCGCCGATTTTGCGGATCCATGATCCGCAAATCCGCAAATCCGCGGATTGTGGATCCGCAAAATCCGCCCATGCTTAGTGAGGATTTGGCCGCTTTTTTGTTAAAAAGGTGAAGGACATCTATTGCTCTTTTCCTACCACCACTATGTTAACTAAGAATCAAGAATTGGTCCCCCAAACTACTATGCGCCTGACACATTTTCCAGAACTTACGATAGAGGAGTTTAGCAAATTTGTGGTGAAAGTTAAAACTGGCTCCCCTATTGATCCTTTACGACCAACTCAATTTAGAGAGTCTGCTCCTTTCTGTCTTCCTCCACTGCGAGATCTTGTTAATCTATCTCTATCTTCAGGTATGGTCCCGGCTATTTGGAAACAGGCTCAGGTTATTCCCATCTTAAAAAAACCGGCTCTGGATCCTCTGAAACTGGAGAACTACCGCCCCATTTCCCTCCTTCCCTGGGCTGCTAAATTGACCGAGGTCCATGTCAATGCCATCTTATCTACCCATCTTCACTCTGCGAAAATATTAGATCCTTCGCAGAACGGACTCCGGCCCGGTCACAGTACCGAGACAGAGCTGCTCTCTATGGTCGAACATCTTCGGACTGTGGTAGATTCTGGTCAGACTGCGGCACTGGTGCTCCTTGATCTCAGTGCCGCGTTCGACACGGTCTCCCACGCTGTTTTATTACAGCGGTTGGATGAGGCAGGTGTCGATAATGTGGCACTTGAATGGTTTCGATCTTTTCTATCTGGTCGTACCTTCAAGGTTATCACCCCACCATTTGAATCTAGACCCTACTCCATTGACCAGGGAGTGCCGCAAGGCTCGGCCCTCAGCCCCACTTTATTCAACCTTTATGTGCAGCCGCTGGCTGCTGTCGCTAAGCGCTGGAACCTTACCATGGTGTCCTACGCTGACGACACGCAGCTTGCGGTTGCAATAAGTGGGGCCTCTGACCTAGAACTTGCCAGGTTTCGTGAGGGATTCGGCACATTGGATGACGGACAACTACCTTCAATTGAACGCCTAAAAAACCGAGGTGCTCATTGTCGGTAAGCAGAGCCATCTTTGGGGTGATAAATGGTGGCCATCTGAGCTCGGCCCGACCCCTATTCCTGTCACCAAGGTTTAAAACCTAGGGGTCTGGCTTGATCCCCAACTTAATTTTGTCACCCATACAAAAAAAGTGGCTGCCACTTGTTTTGGCACTCTCCGCAGACTCAGATCTACCTTCCGATTCTTTGATGCTCCTACTAGACAGCTTATTGTACAAGCTACGATCCTGTCTAGATTGGATTATGCAAGCTCCCTTTTGCTTGGAGCTAATCAGGCTGAACTCTTAAGACTCCAACGCGTGCAGAATGCTGCCGCCAGGGCTTTGGTTGGCCTACCGAGATTTTGTTCAGCCAAAAAAACTATTCAGAAGCTCCACTGGCTGCCGGTAGCCCATCAAATTAAGTTTAAATCCCTCTGCCTCTCGTTTAATATTCTTAAACACTCGTCTCTTCAGATTTTGGAGCACCTCATTTCCCCTTATGTTCCCACTCGCTCTCTGAGGTCTTCTAGTCTTCATTTGGCTACAGTTCCACGCGAGGACCAGAACCGGCGCCGCTCCTTTCGTGGGCTTGCTGCTAAGCTGTGGAACTCCCTCCCTGTGTATATCCGCGCTATTGATAGTCTTTTGGCTTTCAGGAGAGCTGTAAAAACCTTTCTTTTCCCACTGGATTTCTAAGGTTGTTGTGTTGTTTTTTTGGTATTACCTGTGTTCCGGATTTCTGTTCTATCAGCGCCAGGACGCCCCTTTGCTGGGGCATCTGTGCGCTCTATAAATACAGATAACATAACATAACATAACATAACATGGCCATATGCAAATCAGCCTTGACCCTGTGCCTCATGGGAACAGTCCAGCCCGAACTGCCAAGCCATGTCTTTCCTGGACCGGAATCAAGCATCCTAGGACCGGTTTCTGGCTATCAGCCGTCTTCAGCCAGGATAGCTTGACTCCAGTGGTGTGGAGAGCATGGGACTCACGTCTGAGCATACCCATCCCACTCGGGGTGACAAATGCAAAACAACAGTTGATGGACAGAATGCAGAACAATGTCATACATTCACCCCAGTACAGAGATCTGGGCCTAAATCCATTGTTTTTTTTACACTCCACACCACCCCGGGTCAGACATGGCCATATGCAAATCAGCCTTGACCCTGTGCCTCATGGGAACAGTCCAGCCCGAACTGCCAAGCCATGTCTTTCCTGGACCGGAATCAAGCACCCTAGGACCGGTTTCTGGCTATCAGCCGTCTTCAGCCAGGATAGCTTGACTCCAGTGGTGTGGAGTGCATGGGACTCACATCTTAGCATACCCATCCCACTCGGGGTGACAAATGCAAAACAACAAATGATGGACAGAATCCAGAACAATGTCATACATTCACCCCAGTACAGAGATCTGGGTCTAAATCCATCGTTTTCTGCACGTCACACCACCCCAGGTCAGACATGGCAATATGCAAATCAGCCTTGACCCTGTGCCTCATGGGAACAGTCCAGCCTGAACTGCCAAGCCATGTCTTTCCTGGACCGGAATCAAGCATCCTGGGACCGGTTTCTGTCTATCAGACGTCTTCAGCCAGGATAGCTTGACTCCAGTGGTGTGCAGAGCATGGGACTCACGTCTGAGCATACCCATCCCACTCGGGGTGACAAATGCAATACAACAGTTGATGGACAGAATGCAGAACAATGTCATACATTCACCCCAGTACAGAGATCTGGGCCTAAATCCATTGTTTTTTTACACTCCACACCACCCCGGGTCAGACATAGCCATATGCAAATCAGCCTTGACCCTGTGCCTCATGGGAACAGTCTAGCCCGAACTGCCAAGCCATGTCTTTCCTGGACCGGAATCCAGCATCCTAGGACCGGTTTCGGGCTATCAGCCATCTTCAGCCAGGATAGCTTGACTCCAGTGGTGTGGAGAGCATGGGACTCACATCTTAGCATACCCATCCCACTCGGGGTGACAAATGCAAAACAACAAATGATGGACAGAATCCAGAACAATGTCATACATTCACCCCAGTACAGAGATCTGGGTCTAAATCCATCGTTTTTCTGCACGTCACACCACCCCAGGTCAGACATGGCAATATGCAAATCAGCCTTGACCCTGTGCCTCATGGGAACAGTCCAGCCCGAACTGCCAAGCCATGTCTTTCCTGGACTGGAATCAAGCATCCTAGGACCGGTTTCTGTCTATCAGACGTCTTCAGCCAGGATAGCTTGACTCCAGTGGTGTGGAGAGCATGGGACTCACGTCTGAGCATACCCATCCCACTTGGGGTAACAATTGGACAGAATGCAGAACAATGTCATACATTCACCCCAGTACCGAGATCTGGGCCTAAATCCATAGTTTTTTTGTACTCTACACCACCCCAGGTCAGACATGACGCGCTTTTTAATTGCCCGTTTTGGTATTTGTGTTTATTTTTTTTTTTTTAACCCTGATTTTACGAGGGTCTTTCCGCCCCTTACCTGCACCTTAAAAGCAATTACACCGCTGCTTAGCGGGTCCGGGTCTGTGGGATCTCCTTTTCATTACTAGCGCCGCCATCTTGGGTGTGCTTGCGCCGTTCTGGAGGCGCCTGTCGAGCGCTCTAGTGGTGCGGCTATCTCACGGCCGCCCTACTTAAGTCCAGTCCTCTAGGGGGTCAGCTATGATACAAATTTCGAGCACTTTTGTGCTGAAGGACCTACACGCTGCAACGATCCTCTGCAGCCAGCGCCACGCGCTTTTTAATTGCCCGTTTTGGTATTTGTGTTTATTTTATTTTTTTTTAACCCTGATTTTACTAGGGTCTTTCCGCCCCTGACCTGCACCTTAAAAGCAATTACACCGCTGCTTAGCGGGTCCGGGTCTGTGGGATCTCCTTTTCATTACTAGCGCCGCCATCTTGGGTGTGCTTGTGCCGTTCTGGAGGCGCCTGTCGAGCGATCTAGTGGTGCGGCTATCTCACGGCCGCCCTACTTAAACTTGCCCTCTAGCGCGCAGCCGTGACGCGCAGCGGTCGCGCCTTCACTGCGCCTGAGTCGCGCTAGAGTCCTGCTCGTCTGCGCTCGTCCGCGCTAAGGAGGCGCAAGGGCAGGGCCCTATAGCTTGGCTTCGTGCTGTCTACTCCATCTTTATTTCAGGCAAGAATGTATTCTAGCGCCGAGCTACTTCACTTTCGCTACATCACTTTGCCCTGCTCCCAGGCTCCCCTACACCCTCTTTGTGGCCCCTTTCAATGCCCTGGCTGTGCTTTCCATCTCACTCCCCCGGCCCCTATTTTTACTCACAAGACAGTCTCCTTCGAATCTCCCAACACCACGGAGCCCCCTCAGGTGATATCTCAGGGATCTCTTGACCTTAAGATATGCCATCTCAATGTAAGATCTCTAGTCAAGCATCATCTGGATATTTATAACTATCTTACGGAGGAGACTCCTGACATTTTGTTCATGTCAGAAAATGGCTTCATGAAGAGGCTTTGGTTGCAGTCAATCTGGCACTTCCCTCCGAGTATTCGTTTTTTTCTCTCAACCGTAATTCGAGAGGTGGGGGCATTGCGGCTGCTGTTAAGACCTGCTATTCATGTATTTGGAAGGCAATAGATTTGGTTGGTAGCAAATGTGCCCATTTTTCTATTACCATTAGCCATCATTTTACTTTTTCCGGCATACTTATTTACCGGCCTCCGGGCCCGGATGCCGCCTTTAGGTCTGCTCTCCCTGATATAGTAGGTCCACTGGCTTTAAAATCTGCCAATTTTAGTGTGGTGGGTGATTTAAGTCTTCATTTTGACTCTCCCTGCTCTCCTGCGGTCAGTGCTATTCTTGCAGACTTGGGGGCTCTCCAGCTTTCTCAATTGGTCAATTGCCATACCCACGTGGGTGGTCATATTCTTGACCCTTTTTCACCAATCTAATTTCGGCCAAAGTACTGCCTCCTAGGCCTATGGCCTGGACTGACCACCACTTAATTGAGGTACATCTTGTTATTAACACCTCCCCTCTAAGAATCCCGTCTCCTGCCACTCTTAGACGTCCCTGGAAAAAGTTGAAACTGGCCGATTTCCATCTGCTGCTTGGTC
Source organism: Lissotriton helveticus (assembly GCF_964261635.1). Classification (NCBI taxonomy): domain Eukaryota; kingdom Metazoa; phylum Chordata; class Amphibia; order Caudata; family Salamandridae; genus Lissotriton; species Lissotriton helveticus. Next base: position 534,169,670 of record NC_136065.1, read on the forward strand.
TTCACCCTCTGGGCCCCTTTACAGATGTGGAATCTGGCTACGCTCTCCTTTGTAATTGGCTTACTAAAACCTTAGATAGATTGATTCCTATTTCGGAGAGTAAACATCGTCGTACCGCTTCTAGTCCCTGGTATGATGATTCAGTTTGTCTTCTAAAAAAATCCTGTAAACAAGCTGAAAGAGTTTGGCGCAAGTCTTATCAGCTTGAGAAGAAAATTTTATATCTTACTAGGATTAAGCAATACCACAAAGCGATCTGTAAGGCCCGTGCTGCCTACTTTTCCCTTGAATTCAGTACCAACTCCAATCCTACCAAACTTATATTCAAGGTGCTCAAGGATCTTACAGCTAGTAGAGCCCCAGCTGCTGAGATCTGCTCCCTCTCACACTATGAGGATTAAGTATGAGCGCAAAATCCGTTCCGCTCTCGGATTTTGTGAATTTTCGGTAAATTCGCGATCCGCGAACTCCCGTGAATTTACCGAGAATTCGCAAATCCGCAAATCGTAAAATAGTTACAACAGGCCAGGCTGGTGTGCTTTCTTTTCTTCCCAAATCTACCGTCGAAAATCAGCTGTGATGCTGGATAGAGGCCTTTGCATCCTTGACTTTCACGAGCGCAATCCCTTTGCTGTTCCTGTGACCAGGAGGGTCTGTCTCTTCATCGTCTGCTCTCTGATCGGTCTCAGACCTTTTAAACACACATGAGGCATGTGCACTCGCATGGAAGCCCCGCCCACACACTCGCGGTGTGCACCGTCTTCCCGCCATTGACCCACTATGATGGACAGCTCACCCAAGGGACCCTTGCGCCCTTCGGGGCGATTGCATAGTAACACACACATGGTCGCTGGAACTAGTTGAAGCTCAAATTCAGTGACTCATTCCTCAGCCCAAAAACAGTCGTGCGCATCATCGAGGCTGGGCAGGTGTGCCTTCTTCCCAAATCTACCGTCGGAAATCAGCTGTGATGCTGTATAGAGGCCTTTGCATCCTTGACTTTCACGAGCGCAATCCCTTTACTGTTCCTGTGACCAGGAGCTTCTGTCTCTTCATCTACTGCTCTGATCGGTCTCAGACCTTTTAAACACACAAGAGGCATGTGCACTCGCATGGAAGCCCCGCCCACACACTCGCGGTGTGCACCGTCTTCCCGCCATTGACCCACTATGATGGACAGCTCACCCAAGGGACCCCTGCGCCCCTCGGGGCGATTGCATAACACACACATGGTCGCTGGAACTAGTTGAAGCTCAAAATCAGTGACTCATTCATCTGCCCAAATCCGCGGATCCGCAAATCCGCAAAATCCGCCGATTTTGCGGATCCATGATCCGCAAATCCGCGAATCCGCGGATTGTGGATCCGCAAAATCCGCCCATGCTTAGTGAGGATTTGGCCGCTTTTTTGTTAAAAAGGTGAAGGACATCTATTGCTCTTTTCCTACCACCACTATGTTAACTAAGAATCAAGAATTGGTCCCCCAAACTACTATGCGCCTGACACATTTTCCAGAACTTACGATAGAGGAGTTTAGCAAATTTGTGGTGAAAGTTAAAACTGGCTCCCCTATTGATCCTTTACGACCAACTCAATTTAGAGAGTCTGCTCCTTTCTGTCTTCCTCCACTGCGAGATCTTGTTAATCTATCTCTATCTTCAGGTATGGTCCCGGCTATTTGGAAACAGGCTCAGGTTATTCCCATCTTAAAAAAAACGGCTCTGGATCCTCTGAAACTGGAGAACTACCGCCCCATTTCCCTCCTTCCCTGGGCTGCTAAATTGACTGAGGTCCATGTCAATGCCATCTTATCTACCCATCTTCACTCTGCAAAAATATTAGATCCTTCGCAGAACGGACTCCGGCCCGGTCACAGTACCGAGACAGAGCTGCTCTCTATGGTCGAACATCTTCGGACTGTGGTAGATTCTGGTCAGACTGCGGCACTGGTGCTCCTTGATCTCAGTGCCGCGTTCGACACGGTCTCCCACGCTGTTTTATTACAGCGGTTGGATGAGGTAGGTGTCGATAATGTGGCACTTGAATGGTTTCGATCTTTTCTATCTGGTCGTACCTTCAAGGTTATCACCCCACCATTTGAATCTAGACCCTACTCCATTGACCAGGGAGTGCCGCAAGGCTCGGCCCTCAGCCCCACTTTATTCAACCTTTATGTGCAGCCGCTGGCTGCTGTCGCTAAGCGCTGGAACCTTACCATGGTGTCCTACGCTGACGACACGCAGCTTGCGGTTGCAATAAGTGGGGCCTCTGACCTAGAACTTGCCAGGTTTCGTGAGGGATTCGGCACATTGGATGACGGACAACTACCTTCAATTGAACGCCTAAAAAACCGAGGTGCTCATTGTCGGTAAGCAGAGCCATCTTTGGGGTGATAAATGGTGGCCATCTGAGCTCGGCCCGACCCCTATTCCTGTCACCAAGGTTTAAAACCTAGGGGTCTGGCTTGATCCCCAACTTAATTTTGTCACCCATACAAAAAAAGTGGCTGCCACTTGTTTTGGCACTCTCCGCAGACTCAGATCTACCTTCCGATTCTTTGATGCTCCTACTAGACAGCTTATTGTACAAGCTACGATCCTGTCTAGATTGGATTATGCAAGCTCCCTTTTGCTTGGAGCTAATCAGGCTGAACTCTTAAGACTCCAACGTGTGCAGAAAGCTGCCGCCAGGGCTTTGGTTGGCCTACCGAGATTTTGTTCAGCCAAAAAAACTATTCAGAAGCTCCACTGGCTGCTGGTAGCCCATCAAATTAAGTTTAAATCCCTCTGCCTCTCGTTTAATATTCTTAAACACTCGTCTCTTCAGATTTTGGAGCACCTCATTTCCCCTTATGTTCCCACTCGCTCTCTGAGGTCTTCTAGTCTTCATTTGGCTACAGTGCCACGCGAGGACCAGAACCGGCGCCGCTCCTTTCGTGGGCTTGCTGCTAAGCTGTGGAACTCCCTCCCTGTGTATATCCGCGCTATTGATAGTCTTTTGGCTTTCAGGAGAGCTGTAAAAACCTTTCTTTTCCCACTGGATTTCTAAGGTTGTTGTGTTGTTTTTTTGGTATTACCTGTGTTCCGGATTTCTGTTCTATCAGCGCCAGGACGCCCCTTTGCTGGGGCATCTGTGCGCTCTATAAATACAGATAACATAACATAACATAACATAACATGACCATATGCAAATCAGCCTTGACCCTGTGCCTCATGGGAACAGTCCAGCCCGAACTGCCAAGCCATGTCTTTCCTGGACCGGAATCAAGCATCCTAGGACCGGTTTCTGGCTATCAGCCGTCTTCAGCCAGGATAGCTTGACTCCAGTGGTGTGGAGAGCATGGGACTCACGTCTGAGCATACCCATCCCACTCGGGGTGACAAATGCAAAACAACAGTTGATGGACAGAATGCAGAACAATGTCATACATTCACCCCAGTACAGAGATCTGGGCCTAAATCCATCGTTTTTTTTACACTCCACACCACCCCGGGTCAGACATGGCCATATGCAAATCAGCCTTGACCCTGTGCCTCATGGGAACAGTCCAGCCCGAACTGCCAAGCCATGTCTTTCCTGGACCGGAATCAAGCACCCTAGGACCGGTTTCTGGCTATCAGCCGTCTTCAGCCAGGATAGCTTGACTCCAGTGGTGTGGAGTGCATGGGACTCACATCTTAGCATACCCATCCCACTCGGGGTGACAAATGCAAAACAACAAATGATGGACAGAATCCAGAACAATGTCATACATTCACCCCAGTACAGAGATCTGGGTCTAAATCCATCGTTTTCTGCACGTCACACCACCCCAGGTCAGACATGGCAATATGCAAATCAGCCTTGACCCTGTGCCTCATGGGAACAGTCCAGCCCGAACTGCCAAGCCATGTCTTTCCTGGACCGGAATCAAGCATCCTGGGACCGGTTTCTGTCTATCAGACGTCTTCAGCCAGGATAGCTTGACTCCAGTGGTGTGCAGAGCATGGGACTCACGTCTGAGCATACCCATCCCACTCGGGGTGACAAATGCAAAACAACAGTTGATGGACAGAATGCAGAACAATGTCATACATTCACCCCAGTACAGAGATCTGGGCCTAAATCCATTGTTTTTTTTACACTCCACACCACCCCGGGTCAGACATAGCCATATGCAAATCAGCCTTGACCCTGTGCCTCATGGGAACAGTCCAGCCCGAACTGCCAAGCCATGTCTTTCCTGGACCGGAATCAAGCATCCTAGGACCGGTTTCGGGCTATCAGCCATCTTCAGCCAGGATAGCTTGACTCCAGTGGTGTGGAGAGCATGGGACTCACATCTTAGCATACCCATCCCACTCGGGGTGACAAATGCAAAACAACAAATGATGGACAGAATCCAGAACAATGTCATACATTCACCCCAGTACAGAGATCTGGGTCTAAATCCATCGTTTTTCTGCACGTCACACCACCCCAGGTCAGACATGGCAATATGCAAATCAGCCTTGACCCTGTGCCTCATGGGAACAGTCCAGCCCGAACTGCCAAGCCATGTCTTTCCTGGACCGGAATCAAGCATCCTAGGACCGGTTTCTGTCTATCAGACGTCTTCAGCCAGGATAGCTTGACTCCAGTGGTGTGGAGAGCATGGGACTCACGTCTGAGCATACCCATCCCACTTGGGGTAACAAATGCAAAACAACAGTTGATGGACAGAATGCAGAACAATGTCATACATTCACCCCAGTACAGAGATCTGGGCCTAAATCCATCGTTTGTTTGCACTCCACACCACCCCAGGTCAGACATGGCCATATGCAAATCAGCCTTGACCCCGTACCTCATGGGAAAAGTCCAGCCCGAAACTGCCAAGCCATGTCTTTCCTGGACCGGAATCAAGCATCCTAGGACCGGTTTCTGTCTATCAGACGTCTTCAGCCAGGATAGCTTGACTCCATCGGTGTGGAGAGCATGGGACTCATGTCTGAGCATACCCATCCCACTCGGGGTGACAAATGCAAAACAACAGTTGATGGACAGAATGAAGAACAATGTCATACATTCAACCCAGTACAGAGATCTGGGCCAAAAGCCATCGTTTTTTTGCACTCCACACCACCCCAGGTCAGACATGGCCATATGCAAATCAGCCTTGACCCTTTGCCTCATGGGAACAGTCCAGCCCGAACTGCCAAGCCATATCTTTCCTGGACCGGAATCAAGCATCCTAGGACCGGTTTCTGGCTATCAGCCGTCTTCAGCCAGGATAGCTTGACTCCAGTGGTGTGGAGAGCATGGGACTCACATCTGAGCATACCCATCCCACTCGGGTGACAAATGCAAAACAACAAATGATGGACAGAATACAGAACAATGTCATACATACACCCCAGTACAGAGATCTGGGCCTAAATCCATCATTTTTTTTCACTCCACACCACCCCAGGTCAGACATGGCCATATGCAAATCAGCCTTGACCCTGTGCCTCATGGGAACAGTCCAGCCCGAACTGCCAAGCCATGTCTTTCCGGGACCGGAATCAAGCATCCTAGGACCGGTTTCTGGCTATCAGGCGTCTTCAGCCAGGATAGCTTGACTCCAGTGGTGTGGAGAGCATGGGACTCACGTCTGAGCATACCCATCCCACTTGGGGTGACAAATGCAAAACAACAGTTGATGGACAGAATCCAGAACAATGTCATACATTCACCCCAGTACAGAGATGTGGGCCTAAATCCATCGTTTTTTTGCACTCCACACCACCCCAGGTCAGACATGGCCATATGCAAATCAGCCTTGACCCTGTGCCTCATGGGAACAGTCCAGCCCGAACTGCCAAGCCATGTCTTTCCTGGACCGGAATCAAGCATCCTAGGACCGGTTTCTGGCTATCAGCCGTCTTCAGCCAGGATAGCTTGACTCCAGTGGTGTGGAGAGCATGGGACTCACGTCTGAGCATACCCAGTGTAAGCAGTTGCTCTATTTGTCCCCTCTCTCCTGACTTTAGGAGGCTTGCTGCCTTGTCAGTCAGCTACAACAGTTGCCTGTGCACTTTACCTTCCCAGCATGTTTGGGCTGTAGCAGCTCCCTCTGTGCTGCATTATTTTCTTCCTGGCACACTCTTGCCTCCCAGCCCACTAGCTCGAGTCCTTTGGTCATGTGCTGCAAACAGCCGGTCCTGTGCTGCTGCTGGGTTTCCTTGGTTTGCTGCATACTTGTTTTTCCTTCTTCACTGCAGTACCGGAAAATGGCCACTATGTGGCAGTGCTGCTTTACATGAAATGTGGGCCCAGGCTGTTTGCTAGGTACTACAGCCTCGCGCTTTTCTGTTATTTTCTGGGTGCTCCCATACACATCTTCTTGTGAACTCGGCTCTCTTTTTGACTTCCTCCACAGGGCACAGGCACTCTTAACTCAGGTAGGCTCTTTTCACACTTTATCCGTTTACTGTGTGCTGTGTGAGAGTACTATTTGCTTGTGTCCATACGATCGGGGCACTTCTATGCTGCAATTGTTCACTGGCACTTAAGTACTCTAATCAGCCAGAGCAGCTTCATGCACGCTGCTGGCCATGCCTTTATTCTATTCTCATGCTGGGCACTAACTCCGTCTGCTTTTCATCATGCCTGCCGCCGGATGCTCTCTCAATGGCCAGGCGCCGCCATGCCAAGGGCCGCTTATCGGGGCACACGCTGGTAGTCAGACACCACCAGAGGACTCCGCTTCCCACGGTGAGTCACTTTCACTTTATACCACCTTTGGGCGGCCACCGGCTGCCTCCTCCGTGTTATCCCCACCCGCAGCAGCCTCCTAGCTCACGCGCTGCGCTGGGTGTGGGGGAGTCAGTGCTGCAGCCGGAGCCTGCTGGCTCCACTCTGGACAGTTTTCTTGCCTCAAACCATGTGGGAGGGAGGCCAGCCATTCACTTTTTCATCTTCCCCCCCCTCGCAGCAGACCTTTTTCTCCATGGGCCACGTAGGGGTGCTTGCGCCGCTCCGATCAGCTGGGGGCTGCGCGCTCTCTTCCTCACGGAGGTGGGGGAGTGGTTAGATACTCCACTCCCCATACTCCCACGGCTGTCAACCCCCTCCTTCTGAGGTGGGGTGGGCTCCCGCGGACCCCCGCTGGCAGTCACTCTCTGTCACCCTGCAGTCCGTGCAATCCCTTCACATCTGTGGGTTTACCTCATGCCCAGCGTGGCGTCGCACCCGACGTGGGTGGTCTCTGCTCGGATGGCTCTTGAGTCCGGCATCAGTAAGCAGATCGTAGGGACATGACGGCAGCTCCAGGACTCGACACGTGGGCTCTCTTCTGTTGTGTGTTACGGCTCGATGGCAGGCACACCAAGTGTGGGGTGGGCTCCCGATCACCTTCTACTTTCTTTGGAGCACTCGTCATGCCCGCAGGCCACTGAGCACGAGCAGCACTGTGTCGCTAAGGGGGCGTGCATTTATGCAGTCACACTGGGTGCGGGGTGAGCACCCGAACACTCCCTCGTCCTCTCGGGGCTATGGCCGCCGCCGGTCCTCTCGGTCAAGCAATACGTACCCCCGCCAGGACCTGGTAAGCGGTCGCCTCTGCACACGTGGAATAAGACCCACTCGTCGCCATTGTGGTATTTGGGGGGCCTCGGGCCTGCATCTGGACAAATGAAGGACAAAGACATATAGGATATTGGTACAGTAACTGGCCCAGAGCACTTGTGCTCGGCCCCTTTTAATGTCAGGGTGACCTGACTGGTGACACCTGTGGTGGATGGGTGTTCAGTGTGTCTTACGGAATACTAGAACGTATCCAGCCAGATACTACAAGTACCACTATGGGTAATTACCACCAAAGGTTTACAAACGTGACCTGTGGAACACAGTTGTTCTTGCATTTAGCAACTAAGTAAATACAACCGGGATATAAGGGGTGGGAAAAGTTACAATTGTTGGTTAACCATACCACCAGCAAAACTTAATTCTAATTTCATGCTCAAGAATATAGGTTATGTGGGACAACACTTTGTTAAATGTATGCATGGATGTTTAGGAACAAGAAATAATCAAAGCTTCATGATTCAGAAAATGATGATTATGGATTTGATATGTTTTAAAACAAGCTCAACACTTGCCTTTTAGGGTACTGTATTTCATCAATTTCAAGTGGAAGCTAGCCTGTATTCTGCCACCTTTTCCTGTTGTAATGCCAAATGGCTAATCCACTACTACGACTGGTTCTGTCGTCCCCAAGGAGTTGCAACTCGCCATAATCATGAGCGCCAGCGTACCACCCCAGAACCATAACATGAAAGCATATATATATATATATATATATACATATATATATAAATATATATATATATATATATATATATATATATATATATATATATATATATATTACCTACTGGCGGTCGCCAGTAGGTATATATAGTTAGGATTTTTTCTCTATGGGTTTTTTGAAACTTCTATGTCTAATAACATTGGCGTTTGTGGACGGAATTGGCTGAAATTTTCAGGAAAATGGCACATTTTGTTTCTGAGCAGCCCTTGAAAATTTGGGGGGGGTTCGTCCAGTGGGGGCCGAGAAAAAAGGGGGGTCCCAAAACGCGTTTTTCCCATGTTAATTTCCATAGGGCGGTTGGCCTCACTTTTAGCCCGAACGGCTGAATGGATTTGCACGAAACTTGGCAAAATTGTAGGGACTGGTAGCCCGATGTGCCTTTTGTAGGTCTCAATATATGTGCTCCAGTGGATTTTGAGAAATTAACGTTTAAAAAAAGATATATATCTGTAACAGCGGACTGGCAGCGGCCCAGGACGCGTACTTTTCGCGCAACGGAGCTTTGTGAAGCGAAGCTGATTGGTTCTCCGGCGTCTGTCAACATTCCAAACAGTCCGTAGCGGCCGCCATCTTGTCTCTCGGTAGGATCGAGAGACAAGAGGAGGTCAAAACAAAGGGGGAAATAACTATAAGGGGGCATAGTAGATCCTCGCTGACCCCCTAGGTTTGATGTGGAGGTTTTAAAAGGGCCCCGCGGGGCAAAAAAAAATAATAATAATAATAATCGAACGGCTGAATGGATTTGCACGAAACTTGGCAAAATTGTAGGGACTGGTAGCCCGATGTGCCTTTGCTAGGTCTCAATATATGTGCTTCAGTGGATTTTGAGAAATTAACGTTCAAAAAAAGATATATATCTGTAACAGCGCACCGCTTCGCGTACTTTTCGCGTTACGGAGCTTTGCGAAGCGAAGCTGATTGGCTCTCCGGTGTCTGTAAACATTCCAAACAGTACGTAGCGGCCGCCATCTTGTCTCTCGGTAGGATCGAGAGACAAGAGGAGGCCAAAGCGAAGGGGCAAATGACCATAAGGGGGCATAGTAGATCCTCGCTGACCCCCTCTCGGTAGGATCGAGAGACAAGAGGAGGCCAAAGCGAAGGGGCAAATGACCATAAGGGGGCATAGTAGATCCTCGCTGACCCCCTAGGTTTGATGTGGAGGTTTTAAAAGGGCCCCGCGGGGCAAAAAAAAAAAATAATAATAATAATCGAACGGCTGAATGGATTTGCACGAAACTTGGTAAAATATTAGGGACTGGTAGCCCGATGTGCCTTTGCTATGTCTCAATATATGTGCTTCAGTGCATTTTGAGAAATTAACGTTCAAAAACAAGATATATATCTGTAACAGCGCTCCGCTTCGTGGAGATAAAATTATATCTGTATTACCTAGCTGTTGCTAACACCAGTTAGCGACGGCTAGTAGGAGATAGCGACCATCTTGGGTCCCACTTTGCATGTGAGTGATATTTATCACTAATGACATGCAAAGTGGGCATGCCAAGATGTTAGCGACTGGAAACAGTCGCTAACATCGCTATCTCCTAGGGACTGGTAGCCCGATGTGCCTTTGCTATGTCTCAATATATGTGCTTCAGTGCATTTTGAGAAATTAACGTTCAAAAACAAGATATATATCTGTAACAGCGCTCCGCTTCGCGGATATAAAATTATATCTGTATTACCTAGCTGTTGCTAACACCAGTTAGCGACGGCTAGTAGGAGATAGCGACCATCTTGGGTCCCACTTTGCATGTGAGTGATATTTATCACTAATGACATGCAAAGTGGGCATGCCAAGATGTTAGCGACTGGAAACAGTCGCTAACATCGCTATCTCCTATTATCAACTTTTGGAAATATTCGAGATAAGCGCGAATATCTCCAAAAAGTAACAGCTGCCCTGAGCAGTTCTTAGCCATGTTATCCAATGGGAGGTGGATAACATGGCTAAGAGCATTAGCTCGGTAATGCATGAATATCGCTGAGTTTTCAGCGATATTAATGCATTGCGGTCGTTTTTTATCGTATTTGCGATAAACCTTGATAATAGCAAGGTTTATCTGCGATAATTTCTGACGGTAAAAAAATCTTTGCAATGCATCGTTAGGGATAAATATCGCTTAACTTTGGTAATATGCCCCAACCTCTGTTAACGTTCGATTCGAAGGAAATCAGGAATTGTTGAAAAACATTGTGTGCGCCATCTTGTCTTTTTTCAAATGCCACACTTTTGTCGTGCACGGCAGCCATTTTAGATGCCTTGACCAGACCCACTCTGTGCACGCTGTCGATCCTTAGCATGGCTCCCCACCCTCGCAAGCATCTCACCCAGGCAGTGGTCACCCCGCTCTCTGTCTTATGCATGGGTAATAAACCTCCCCCCATCTGCGCTGCTCTTCCCTGAGAATCACACCCTGTGCCCGCCCGACACCTCCCTTTCGCCCTATTCACTACCGCACCCTCTGACACTCCTTTTCCTCTGTGTCCGATTGTCCAGGCCGGTCCTAGGCTATCAGCTAGCCCTGCAGATGTAGTTTATGGCCACAGCTGTAAAGAATCACCCCTCTTCAAAGGAGTTATAGTAGATCAAGGCCCACACTCGATGAGATCCGTCACAGCAGAAGCGTTGCTATTATCTGAAAACCATCCTGTATTGTGATTGGGGAGGGGACCGAGCGTGAAGCGGAAGATTCCAGGGATGACTCTTTGTACATCAAAGTTTTTACAATTATGTGTCACATTAAAAATATATAGCACTCCGACAAAGTAGTAAGATTATAAAACTTTAATAATTTATAAATATATACAAGAAAACAAAAATAGTAATAACATATAAACATTTTTAGGGAAAAACAACGAAGTAGCGGTCGGCTGTGCGAATAGTCCCAACGCAGCACAACGTCCAGATTTCCGGCGTGGGGCGTCGCGGGGGGTGGGTCATCAGTAGCAAACTGTTGTGCGAATAGTTCCAAGGCAGCAGAACGATGGCACCAAGGTGATGTCCAGTAAGTTGCCGCACTGGTTTTGGTATCCTACAATGCTGCTCCGAATAACGGCGTGGGGCGCCCCGGGGGAGGCGGCGTGAACGGGCCTCTCCAGGTGGAGTCTCATCTGTTTTAGTGGGGCGCCCCTTTACCGTTTCAGTTGCCATTCCGTCCGCTTTTGGTCCACTGTGTCAAAATCCGCCATTCAGCTGAGTTGCGCCCACTCTTGCGGTGCAGCGATAGGCGGCTGCCACAGGACTCTCAAAATGGCGGCAGGCTCTTTCCTTTTTGGGCGTGGTCCACTGAAATGGCCCTGGGACACCTTGGAAATCGGACGCTTGTCTGCTAGGTCTTGGACCCCATTCTCGAAAGCGTCCCCTCCGCCTTGAGAATTCATCAAAAGTTTTGGGGGCCCCGACTCCTGCAGGCTTCTGGTGGGGAGCGGCTGCCATGATTGCTCGCGGAATGACCACGACGGAGCTACGAGATGGTGGTGCTCTCATGCTGACGCCAGTTTAGTCTGAAACATCCAGAAACAAGGTGGGGCTTTCATCGTTTGGGGGAAAAAAAAAGTTTTCATCCAATGAAAAGTGTTGTTTTTAGGTCATATGATCAAGCCTTCCATCATTAGGAAACCAAAAGTAAAATGAACCAATGAAAAGTTTTATAAACAAGTCACATGACCTGTTATGCGGCATAGGGTATAAAATGCGGAGAAAATACGTTGGCACGTGAGGCGGCGTCAGTAGCGGACCGATGTGCGAATAGGCCGAAGGCAATACAACGCGCCAAGATCCGGATGGCACCGAGGTGGTGTCCAGCAAGTTGCAGCACTGGTGTGGCCATCCTACAATGCTGAAAGTCGGCGTGGGGCGCCCCGTTGGCCTGTGAGTTTGCGTCAGTAGCGGACCGATGTGCGAATAGGCCGAAGGCAGCACAACGCGCCAAGATCCGGATGGCACCGAGGTGGTGTCTAGTAAGTTGTCGCACTTCTGTGGCCATCCTACAATGTTGAAAGTCGGCGTGGGGCGCCCCGTTGGCCTGTGAGATGGCGTTAGTAGCGGACCGATGTGCGAATGGGGCCAAAGGCAGCGCAACAATATTTTCTGACTGACACCACAAGGCGCTGAGATGCCAAGATCCGGATGGCACCGAGGTGATGTCTAAGTTGCGGACTGATGTGCGAATGGGGCCAAAGGCAGCGTAACAATATTTTTTGTATGGAAGATACCACTAGGCGTTGAGATGCCAAGATTCGGATGGCACTGAGGTGATGTCTAGCAAGTTGGTGTGGTCATCCTACAATGCTGAAACTCGGCGTGGGTCGCCCCATTAGCCTGTGAGATGGCGTCAGTAGCGGACCGATGTGCGAATAGGCCGAAGGCAGCACAACGCGCCAAGATCCAGATGTCACCGTGGTGGTTTCATAGTTGAGAGGCACTTCATCTGCAGTGGGGCGCCGAGATCCGGATGGCACCGAGGTGATGTCTAGCAAGTTGCTGTACTGGTGTGGTCATCCTACAATGCTGAAACTCGGCGTGGGTCGCCCCATTAGCCTGTGAGATGGCGTCAGTAGCGGACCGATGTGCGAATAGGCCGAAGGCAGCACAACGCGCCAAGATCCGGATGTCACCGTGGTGGTTTCATAGTTGAGAGGCACTTCATCTGCAGTGGGGCGCCGAGATCCGGATGGCACCGAGGTGATGTCTAGCAAGTTGCTGTACTGGTGTGGTTATTCTACAATGCTGAAACTCGGCGTGGGGCGCCCCATTAGCCTGTGAGATGGCGTCAGTAGCGGACCGATGTGCGAATGGGGCCAAAGGCAGCGCAACAATATTTTCTGAAGAGAAGACACCAAAAGGTGCTGACATTCCAAGATCCGGATGGCACCGAGGTGGTGTCTAGCAAGCTATGCAGTTGAGTTGTGTGCGCACTTGCGGCGAATAGGTCGAAGGCAGCATAACAATGTTTTCTGAATAGGAGACACCACAAGGCGTTGAGATTCGGTTACCACCGAGGTGATGTCTAGCAAGTTGCCGCACTGGTGTGGCCATCCTACAATACTGCTCCGAATAACGGCGTGGGGTGCCCGAAGGGGGGGGGAGCCGGCGTGAATGGGCCTTCCTAGGTGGAGGCTCGTCTGCTGTAGTGGGGCGCCCCTTTACCGTTTCAGTTGCCATTCAGCTGAGTTTCGGCTGCTCTTGATGCTACAGCGACAGGCGGCTGCAAGAGGACTCTCAAAATGGCGGCCTGTTCTTTGGATTTGGGCCTGGTCCACTAAAATGGCCCTGGGACACCTTAGAACTCGGACGCTCGATTTTTTTTTCCTTTCCTGTACATGCAAAAAAAGGTAAATGCCCGGTACGTTACACGCTTCATCTGCCACGATGAACTCTCCAGAGGAACCGAAAAAAAATATAGTTGTGGTAACTATACCATGCATCGTCATATGGAGAGGTGGCACCAATTAATTATAGTGCTGCATAAAAGAGAGATTTGGAGGAGAACCCCTGACCTGCTAGTACATTCATCAAAGAAGTGGCACTGAGAGCTTCAGAGGCAAGGGAAACGGTCCCAAATATTTAGAAGAACTTTGGAAAGATTAAAATGACATGTTTAGATTGTGGCAAATTAATTTCATGTGGACAGATGAGTGTTACTCTAATAAATACAGCATATGAACATCATCATAGTCGATGGTTGGTAGAGACATTTTGACTATATCCTGGACCTGCCCGTCCTCGCCCAAAATGGCGCCGGAATAAATGGGACTCGTAACTCCTTGTTGTGTACTGGTTGCAGAACCTTGAAATCACGAGATACGTATGCAGTTTTGAAGCACATGGCGGGCGGGGACGAGAATTGATTGAATATTTCGACATCCCTATTGATATTAAGTTCTGATGTGTTATTGATTACTGTACTGTTGAAAGTTCGAATTAACGTCACCCATGGTACTTGCCCGCAAATGTATATCTAGATAATTTTATTGTAACTGGCCCTGTCGTATTTTAATTATAAAATGTACGTCCACCGATTCCGTAACTGTTAGACACCTTAGTTCTTGCAACCTAATGGCCCGCCCGTTACGTTCCTCTACAGTGTAAATGTCTATTCATCATATACGATTACAGTTTGCTCTGTGGCAGGCCCACGTGGTTATAGGCTCGTATTTGTATAATGAAATTTTCACAATAAAGGTTTTTAAAAGAAAACATGGTAGTAGTATATACATTGGTAAAGTTTTTAATAATAGTGATGTGTTTTAGAATCATTAAAAGGCAAGTGAAATAAAGCAGACCAATTACATGAAGGGTAAAAGGTATAATACGAAGGAACGCAGTAAAGATAAATGGTCAAGGGCTGTTGTGTTTTCTATTCCTGCAACATAAAGTGATCGATAAGAATCTCATATTCAGGCGTATCGGCGACTAAGACAGCAGGTCGACCCTCTTTTGCTCAACGGCTCCGTCATGGGACGAAGAAACGCTCTTTTTCTCGAAAAAAGAATATATTTTACTTGCAGGACAGTTGTAAAATTTCCGGGAAAGTACATTAGCCTGGAACATTATAACATATATTTAAGAAAAAATAATGTTCGGAAGTAATGAAAAGCGTAATTTTTAGGTCATATGACCAAGCCTTTCATCATTACAATAAGAAAAGTAAAATGAACCAATGAAAAGTTTTATTAACAAGTCACATGACTTGTTATGCTTACGTTACGCGCTGCGCGCCCCGGATGACTTCCGGATGCGCTAACGCGGCGCGTCATATGACGCATTACGCGACAACGCAGGTACAGAATATAGTCAAAATGTCTCCACCAACCAGCGGTCGGAACACAACCCCTTTCAGCAGGCTAAATAGTTCTGTTAAATGACAACAGAAGGGACAGGCAACAAGAACCATCAGTCAAAGAGGGGAGGGCTAGTTCTTCTCTACCGGGTTACATTGGGGCGCTACCGGAACTGATCGAATTGGTAGTCTACAGTGTTTCTGGATGTTTCAGACTGAAGCTGGGGTTAGCATGAGAGCAGCACAATTTCGTAGCTCCGTCGTGGTCATTCCGCAACCAATCATGGCAGCCGTTCTTTATCGTTATTTTGGGCGGGGTGGGTGGCGGAGCCGAGCTGTTTTGCAGCCATCATTGTGTGGAGTTCAGTTCATCTCACTAGTTTTGTATTTGTCATGAGGGGTTGTTCCTAATGTTTCTATTTTAGCGAGGTCAAAAAGAGATCCCATTAGTGGCCTACTGATTTTGCTCGATTCCTTTTCTTTTTTTTTACACGATTTTTCGTTATCTGCAAAGACTAAACAGAGTATTGCGACTCTGTGTTTGTTTGTAAATAGAGAATGAACCAAAGAGAACTAATTCTAAAACAGTAAATACTTGGATAACAATCAATCAAATGGAGAGAGAAGCAGGCACGACGGATTACAATGGGGGCAAAGGCCTGCGTTAACTACCTTTCACTATCTGCAAAGAGAGAGTACTCCTAATAGAAATGAGGGGGGGGGGGCACCATTCAAAGCAGATCAGTGTGCATAAACACGAAAATGTTTTCACTTACCACGTACTTGACATTCGACAGCTTATGATATTTGCTATTAAAAAACCATTGAAATTCACTGAAAAAACCATAGGTTATAGACCATATATAGTTAGGAATTAGCATTTACAAAACCTTGAAAATTAACTGAAAAAACCATAGGTTATAGACCATATATAGTTAGGAATTAGCATTTAAAAAACCTTATTTTACTCACACAAAACCATTGAAATTCCATATATAGTTAGTTGCACTAACTATATATCGCGCACCCGCAATCCACTGCTGATCATGTCACATATTACATCATTCATGACATGGTCAGTGACATCACTGATGACATCTCAAATGACATCACTGATGACATCTCACATGACATCACTGATGACATCATCTAGTTAGTGGAATTTCAATGGTTTTGTGTGAGTAAAATAAGGTTTTTTAAATGCTAATTCCTAACTATATATGGTCTATAACCTATGGTTTTTTCAGTGAATTTTCAAGGTTTTGTAAATGCTAATTCCTAACTATATATGGTCTATAACCTATGGTTTTTTCAGTGAATATATATATATATATGGGATTTCTTTATAGTTTACAAAAAATAGTACATTGTAACATAAATTATATTTCTTATTTTAATATTTTTAATAATGGTTTAAATCATATATGATACAATGAACATATGTATATATATTCACTGAAAAAAACATAGGTTATAGACCATATATAGTTAGGAATTAGCATTTACAAAACCTTATTTTACTCACACAAAACCATTGAAATTCCATATATAGTTAGTTGCACTAACTATATATCGCGCACCCGCAATCCACTGCTGATGATGTCACATATTACATCATTCATGACATGGTCAGTGACATCACTGATGACATCACTGATGACATCTCAAATGACATCACTGATGACATCACTGATGACATCACTGATGACAACATACAGTGACTGTATGTTTCTGTAAAGTTAAAATGTGTCTTACATATTGAAGAATGAGTGGAAGTATAAGTGTCTGGACAAAGGATTTAGTAGGTGCATGACTGAATGTATGAGTGAGTGATTAAATGTGTCTCACTGAGTGCATGGGTTAGTGACTAAACTGTCTTAATTTGTGCATCATTATGTCTGTTGTTCTGTAAACTGCTGCATGTGTTGATCAGTAGCTATATGATTAACTATATGGGTTACTGATTGATTGTCCAAGTATTTGTATGGGAGACTGAGTGTGTGTGTGGCTGGCTGGGAGGTGTGTGACTCTGTGCAGATCAATGTGTACTTGTATCAATGATTGTATAAGAAGGTAAGTATGTGTTAGTATATGTTTGAAAATGTAAGGTGCTCTATGTTTAACTGTATAGACAAGAAAATGGAAGTGTCATTGATTCTTTACAGGACTGACTAGGTGTGTGAGTAACTCCATGGATGAGTGGCAGACTGTGAGTGTCTGTATAGGTGTATGAGTGCATATGATAGTGTTGTAAAGATGAGTGATTGTATGTATGAATGATTGTATGGGTGAATGAGTGAATGTGTGTGTAGACATAGGAATCAGTGAGTGCGTATGTAGTAACTAGTATTGGTGTGTCAATGGTTTCAAAAATTATACTCTGTATTTAACACTGGGTGAAACAGAGGTTATATTAAAATGTGAGGAGATGCATTGTATTGTCACATGAATGATATCATCAGTGATGTGGTCATTGATGTCAAATGAGATGTCATCAGTGATGTCATTTGAGATGTCATCAGTGATGTCATCAGCAGTGGATTGCGGGTGCGCGATATATAGTTAGTGCAACTAACTATATATGGAATTTCAATGGTTTTGTGTGAGTAAAATAAGGTTTTGTAAATGCTAATTCCTAACTATATATGGTCTATAACCTATGGTTTTTTCAGTGAATTTTCAAGGTTTTGTAAATGCTAATTCCTAACTATATATGGTCTATAACCTATGGTTTTTTCAGTGAATTTCATTGGTTTTTTAACAGCTAATATCTGTAGCTGTAAAATGTATTCTTCTTTAAATCCAAAAATATATTTTATATGTTTATGAATAATTATTTTTTTTTAAATATTTTTTTTTCTTCGTTCCCGCTTCGCGAATCGGGAAGCTTCCCGTTAGCTGACCTTGATGCCGCGAAATAGACCGCGAGCCGGTAAACGTTTCTTTACCGCAACTGCCGCGTTAGAAAACAACATCGTGACGCCTCCCGTCCGCATGACGTTTCACGTTGTCGCGTGATATGTCATATGACGTGCTACGTTAGCGAACTGGTACGCGAAGCGAGTCGCAAAGCGCAGGTTTCTGGAAGCAAACCGGGAGGCCCTGCAAAGCGCTTAACGTAAACACAGCAGGTCATGTGACTTGGTAATAACACTTTTCATTGGTTCATTTCACTTTTGGTTTCCTAATGATGTAAGACTAGGTCATATAATATAAAATGAACACTTTTCATTGGTTGAGAACTCTTGTTTTTCCCAAATGATGAAAATCCCTCCTTCTTTCCTCACTCTGACTTTCATCTTTGTGAGAGAAAGACCCTTTGTTACCAGTGAGCAATGGCTTCTTTAGTAGCTTCAGCTGGTGCTTCCCCACCACCTCCACCACATCCAAGGAAGAGTGGACCACCTGCTCAAGTTATAATTCAACAAGAAGAGGAAGAAGAGGAACAGGACGACGAGCACGAAGAGAGGCAGTTTTTGCCTGAGGAGCCCAGGACGTCTCACCGGAAAGAAAACTTCATTTGGCAATTTTTTAAAATTCCCAAAGGTCAGAAAAAAGTAAATGCAAGATACGTAACTTGCCTTATATGTCAAGATAGACTGTCCAGAGGGACCGAGAAAAAATACAGTTTCGGAAACTACACAATGCATCGCCATATGACTAGGTGGCATCCTAACAACTACAGTGCTGCACAGTTTCGGAACGACCTAGATAATCTCCCTATTATGGCCAGAAGATCTGTTGTACCGGAAGTAACGGGACCAGAGGGCAGGGAGATAGTGCCAAATATACAAATGAGATTTGGTGAAGTAAAACACGTCTGCGTACATTGCGATGGATTCATTTGCTACGGAGAAAGAAGCATCACTCTGATCAACAGAGCTATTGACTATCATATGCAAGTTTGTACGAAACGCCCAAAATAATAAATACTTTTTTTTTGTTTTGTTGCTCCTGTTGAGCCCTTTACAATGAATCGTTTTCATTGCCCCCTCCAAGAAAAACCCCAAAATATATAAAACTGTTCAGAAAAATTCAAAAAAAGTAAAAAAATGTTCAGAAAATAATAAAAAAAATATAAAACAACAAAAACAATAAAAAAAAAAGTTCTTTTCAGAACTACCTCCCCGTTATTAAAAAATTGGTACAATATTTGGAACTGTGCCAACCTCTATTTCTCGTAGTTCGCTTCCCAGTTCGCTCGCCGGTACGCGAACCGGAAGTGAACCAACAAATTTTTTTTTTTTAAAAAGAACAGTAAGTATAAGGGAAGGAAACAGACACTTATGTTAAAAGAAAGACAGCTATAAGGGAGTAAACTAGAGATACTATTACCCGTAATCCACTGCTGATGATGTCACATATTACATCATTCATGACATGCTCAGTGACATCATCAGCAGAGGATTGCGGGTTTTTTGGCAACGTGCCTTATCCACGGTTTAATAACGCTGCCTTTTGCTTTATATAAGTTTTCAAATTGTATGAAATATATACCAATAGGTCGTTATGAACCTTTAGGTAGTGCTTTTCTTCATGAGGTCTGGTCGCTTCCATACACATACAGATGTTTCAAAGATGATCAAGAAGTTTATCTGAATGGAGAGGAATGCACTGAGACGCCACATCATTCACTAATGTGTAGGCACATACAGTTACATGGTTCATGCAACAAACACCGACCAAATATGGCTTGCGTGTTGCAAGGCACGCCAGTTCCTGCTATCATCCCCACGTTCAAGTTGTTGGAAAATGGTAGTTATTTGATGCTCAATAATGAAGATTGTTCTGGGTTAATTAAAAGTATTCCTTTTATCGTAACAGTAAGTGAACGGGTTATTTGCTGCAGAAATGTTCTATTTCCTCCCACACATGAACATAGGGAGTTTTCAATCTCGCCACAAATACCAACCTTGGGAGCAGATTTCAACGGCATGGCAAGAATAAGAGCTCTTTTGTCTCAGAGAGAGGTGGCCTTGAGTTCGGCCCGTGAAACTTTCGTGCTTCACATAGCGAACACCCGTACAGAGGTGCAGACCCTTTTCAATACAGATTTGCCTTTCCATTTCAGCAAGATGGTTCGGACTATCTTTAACGCGTCCTCCACAAAGGCCCTGGCGCACTTTTTTAAAGTTGTTACCAGTGGTCTCGTGACTTCATTTGAGAAAATCTTTGGAGTCATCCCTGCTTTCTTTCATTCTATTTTTTCCACTCTGCTTCGTGGATTCCCATTTTTACTTGCATTACCAGCGGACGCTCTTGTGCTTTTTTACATTTTTAAATATGGATGTCCCTCCTGTGCAAGCTCCTGCCCTGCAGCTGCTGACACTGTTCCGCAATCGCATGCTAGAATATTATGGCACAATGCCGTTGGCGATATTAAGCACGGCATAGGGATTATCTTTTCGATTCTCCTACTTCACCTGTGTCCAGCCTGTATTTCACTGCCTGACCTGTGATTTCGATTGGGCCATTGATTTGTGTCTCTGCGGACCGGTTTCTCCTGACGTCGACTTTAATCAGCTGATGACTCCTATCATTACTCACGAGTTGGTTTGTCCTGGCGAAAGGATTATGGCTGTGGCATTGATGCATGGACTAATTGGTCCCTGGAATTTACTGGCGGCAACACAGTCTTTCTTGGAACAGAGCTTTCTTGAAAACCCACCGAGCTGTCCTCTGATGGTGATAGAGGATCCGGTGCTGGGAGAGCACGTATGTTCTTTTCCGCTTTTAAATTGGATGGCTGAACTCTTTTCGGATGAAGACGGTGACTTCCTATTGGAGGCTGTTGCAGCTTATTTTGCATACACAGTTATGTCATAGACCTTTTTCATGTTTGATATGCTGAGTACTAGCATTTCATTGACAATTCATTGACTTATTTGTCAAGTTTTTATTATTTAGCTTGCCTATTGGCTTAAGACTCGATAAAGTACTTGGCTGTTTTATTTTTCTTTAGCATTACATTTTCCTAGTTTTTAATGCTTTACCTTGCGGACCGTCCACATATAAACTTGCAATCTGCTCTCATGAGATGGCACTTCTATTATCTTATTCAGTTCGTTTCCGGATCATGGGGAGGTGTCATCTAGGTCCTGGATATCTTTACACCGTGTTAAGTTAGCATGGGCTCATTACCGGTTTAAACGCCATTTTTCCTTTTTTGCAACTTCTGCACACGACACTTAGTTGTTGCTTTAGCTTTCAACCTAGTAGTTCATCGTGGTTTACATGAGAATAATATGTTCTTGCTCTACTATCTGCTTTGCTTGTTAAACTATATCTGTACAGCAAGTGCTGAAGTTTCAAGAACAACACGATACAGAATTGTTATGAGGTCTGATCTCCACGACTTCATACTCATAACATAAGTGCAACTTCTGCCAATTCTGGGCATGAGGCGGGTTTTATATTGCTTTGCCGAACACACATACACAACAGTTGATGCGGTTCACATGAAGAGAGAGCTGGTGTATGCTGATGTGATTCCTTCAAATCTAAGACACTAAAGTATGGGCACGCCCTAAACCAACACAAAGAGACCTTCTTAGCAAATAATATAATATGTGTATTAGGGAGGGTGAGATATAAGCAGCCGCGGGCCGTGGAGGGAGTTACGGTGGGGCAGGGAGGCGGGGAGGGGGAGGGGCAGGGTGGAGCCCTCTCCACCCTGCCCCTCCCCCTCCCCGCCTCCCTGCCCCACCGTAACTCCCTCCACGGCCCGCGGCTGCTTATAAGTGTTGCTAACTCTTATTCATTTACAGCATGTTAACATACTGTCACCATTCGCTTTTTATGTACTAGTAACTATGCTGGTAATTTTGCTACTGATAATATGTGTACTTGTATTATCTAACATACTACGCCTGAGAAGACGGCATTAGTAAATAAACATTTCAAATACACATGTGTTCTTCTTAACTCCATGTTCTGGTTTCTAAGAAATATATAACGACCGACTGTTCATGAGTTCCACGTATCCTGAGGTACTATAAGTTCATATTCTGGATTGTCTAAACATTGAGAGTTTGTTATATCCAATGTGACACTGTACCTAGCTTGCTAAGGGGTTTTGATTACTAAGGTGAGTTCTGGGGCACTTTAATTCGCCGAGGTTCCAATCCTCTGTCCACAGTTCTGTGTGAGAACAGAAACCCTGCGACAGGGGCACCCCTGAGCCTTGCTGGAGCTTCATCACACTTGCGATACAACTCCAGCAATGCGCCACCTTTACGGCACAGATACGTCACGCATCTGTGCTGTTTTTGCCCCATGATGCGCCGCATTGTAAATGCAGCACACCATAGGTGACGGAACAGCAGCACAGAATGACTAACACATCCCTGGTGATGCGCCAGTCATCATAAATCTATCCCTATGCTTCTTATCTTGTTAGAGATGAACCGCCATATGTATCATCAAAGTTTTTTGCATTTCCTAAATAGCGAACTTTAAGGAATAAATAGCGATTCTTTACCATTCCTAGTTTGCGATGACCTATTTGCTAATTACAAATTACCCATTCATTTCCATGCAGCAGGAGGCCCATAGGAATGAAGGTGCAATTTGCGATTAGCAATTACCTCATCGCAAATTACGAATTTTTCCGAGGGTGCAGGGGTGTCTCAAGAACACCCTGCTGCACCCCCGAAAAAGAAATTTGGGGGCATATGGCGCACATACATTTTGAAAACATTCCTTTACCTCAAAAACGATTTTCTTTTTTTTTATATATTCATACTTTGAGTTTCAAAACAGTCTCAGAAACACACCAATTTGTCTTCAGCAGAGCAAAAGGTATGCACTCCAGAGTCTGCAGCTATCAAAAGCACAGAAATGCTGTAATTCCTCACACATATCTCTCATGTCACACCAATCAAAACTCTTCCCTCACTTTTTTTCAAAGCAAAACCCTGCCCCCTCTCTGCTTTTTCTGCATAGCAACCACCTCTTGCAAAACCTCTGGTGTTTCCAAGTTCACACAACAATGTTGCAATTGAACTCTGAACTCTCAGTGCACCTGCATATCCAGAGCATTCTTTCATTTAATGATTTTTTCTTCGCCACTCAAAATACATCTTTCAACAAACTCATCCATGCACACTAACTTTCTGTTTTCAGCAATCAAAATCCACCAATCACTCTTACTGCTTCATTAACACAGAAACTCCTCAGTTTTTTTCATTTTACACTCTCATTTTTTCAACTGCCATTTCATTGCCACACTTCATCTGACTGCAGCAGAACCTTCTCTCGCCATGTTTTCTGTCTGGATTGTTGGACATAGTTATATCTATTGGGCTCAAAGGTACGCTGAAAACAGGAATTTACCTAACCTCAATTTACAAGATGTGGAAATTAAGTGGTTTAGCCACAGAGGATTAAAATGTCACCAATTGATACCATTGGTGAAAACCTTTATGCATTTGCCAAAACCTGACCTGTTAATTGTGCACTGTGGAGGTAATGATTTGGGCACTTTGACTGGGGTAGGTCTGGAAATGCTTTTAAAGGACACCTTTGAGCAATTGATGGCACTTTTTCCTCAGACTGCCTTGGTATATTCAAATATATGCCAAAGACAAAAATGGAGGTGGTCGAACCAATTTTGTCCACAAATTGAGAAATCGAGGAAGCATGTAAACAAATGTGTTTCAGCTTACATGAGAGACCATGGAATGGGCTCCCTGTACAACAATAACTTGCGTTACTACATGCAAGATATCTACAGAGGAGATGGAGTTCACTTCTCAGATGAGGGCAACAGAATTTTCACTCTGAATTTAAGACTGTGCATTGGTACCTACTTATAAGTACCTAAATGTACCATAAACCCAAAAGCTCTTCTCAGAGCTACCCTACATCTGATCACTCACAATTATTATTTTACTCTAACTTTTTTCACTAATTTTCAAGAAAGTACGCTCCCCAGAACGCTTCCCGGTTCGCGAACCGGGCGCACTCCACGCAAAAAAACTAAAAAAACGGTATATTTTTTTTTGCCCTGCGAGACCCTTTCAAAGCCTCCACATCAAACCTAGGGGGTCAGGGACGATCTACTATGCCCCCTTATGGTCATTTGCCCCTTCGCTTTGGCCTCCTCTTGTCTCTCGATCCTACCAAGAGACAAGATGGCGGCCGCTACGGACTGTTTGGAATGTTTACAGACGCCGAAGAACCAATCAGCTTCGCAAACCTCCGTAACGCGAAAAGTACACGAAGCGGAGCGCTATTACAGATATATATCTTTTTTTGAACGTTAATTTCTCAAAATCCACTGGAGCACATATATTGAGACCTAGCAAAGGCACATCGGGCTACCAGTCTCTAATATTTTACCAAGTTTCGTGCAAATCCATTCAGCCGTTCGATTATTATTATTATTTTTTTTTTTTGCCCCGCGGGGCCCTTTTAAAACCTCCACATCAAACCTAGGGGGTCAGCGAGGATCTACTATGCCCCCTTATGGTCATTTGCCCCTTCGCTTTGGCCTCCTCTTCTCTCTCGATCCTACCGAGAGACAAGATGGCGGCCGCTACGGACTGTTTGGAATGTTTACAGACGCCGGAGAACCAATCAGCTTCGCTTCACAAAGCTCCGTTGCGCGAAAAGTACGCGTCCTGGAGCGCTGCCCGGTCCGCTGTTACAGATATATATCTTTTTTTAAACGTTAATTTCTCAAAATCCACTGTAGCACATATATTGAGACCTACAAAAGGCACATCGGGCTACCAGTCCCTACAATTTTGCCAAGTTTCGTGCAAATCCATTCAGCCGTTCGGGCTAAAAGTGAGGCCAACCGCCCTATGGAAAACTCAATGTTAAAAACACGTTTTGGGACCCCCCTTTTTTCTCGGCCCCCCCCTTGACGAACCCACCCCCAAATTTTCAAGGGCTGCTCAGAAACAAAATGTGCCATTTTCCTGAAAATTTCAGCCAATTCCGTCCACAAACGCCAAAGTTATTAGACATAGAATTTTCAAAAATCCCATAGAGAAAAAATCCTAACTATATATACCTACTGGCGACCGCCAGTAGGTAATATATATCCCAGTTACTTCCTCCATACGACCGGGACCCTGGAACTGCGGTGCAAAACAGGGATCGAGGTAACCCTGAAAATATTACTTTTCACTCAGCCAAGCAGCCGCTAAGCCTATGCACTCCAATCCAGCTTTTCACAATATCCAGACAAAAGGGCGCGTGTGCTCGTAACTCAAATTTATTATTTCGGTTCCAGCATGTTATCCATCGGAATCACAAACCCAACGCGTTTCGGCGAAAAACACTCGCCTTGGTCACGGGTAGTTAGTGTATTCGAAATTGAACCTTAAATAAAGTTAACGCGATACTCAGTGCTCGTGTAAACATAAACAAAGGACATGGAACATTTAGTAATGGCGGCCATCTTTGAATGGAGTGTAGCATAAAGAATTGACTTTCAGTGCCTCTATCTATAATGTCATTCACAAACTTAGTTAATTTTCACATACCGCATAATGTCTAAAGCATAATATATTAATTCATATATATATGTATATGTGAGGAAATGCTCCAACTAGGAAAGAAGAAGCAGTCGGAAGCCCAGAGGAGAACAGGAAAGGCAGCCTTTATTCACCCGGTTACAGAACTGATGGCGGCGAATGCATTTCGGCGTGTGCCTTCGTCAGCGCCCAGCATCAGCATGACACATAGTTCTTCCCTGTTGCCGTTTTCACGGTGTGCACAAGTTCCCCACTCCCCCTTAAATGATGCCTCTCAGCTGGTGCAGTCCGTTCTCCATACTCCGGACTGCAACTCCCAGGATGCCTTGTAATGCAGGTAACCCGGAATGGTGAGATGAATTTGTGGGGGGTTATGTTGTAACAGCCGAATGCACTGAATAAGCAGGGTAATGTCATGTTACAGTGTCCCAAGATCACTCGGACTCCCCTCGGGTCTCCTCAAACTGCCACAGCCTCCTGCGCCAAAGTCAATAGTACAGGGGCTCAACTGCGAGTGCAGAATGCCCACGAGAGAGGTAAGATACCTCCACTGCTCCTCTCCTTTAGCGCGGGTGGCGGGAAAAGGACTGATCCATACCTGGAAGCGAAAATATGCCATGAAGCACACCAGTAGAAGTCCAAACCCAGAACGTGGCAGGGGCTGTCCGAAGTGCGTTACTGGAAACCGCACAAACAATGTGAGGAAATGCTCCAACTAGGAAGGAAGAAGCAGTCGGAAGCCCAGAGGAGAACAGGAAAGGCAGCCTTTATTCACCCGGTTACAGAACTGATGGCGGCGAATGCATTTCGGCGTGTGCCTTCGTCAGCGCCCAGCATCAGCATGACACATAGTTCTTCCCTGTTGCCGTTTTCACGGTGTGCACAAGTTCGCCACTCCCCCTTAAATGATGCCTCTCAGCTGGTGCAGTCCGTTCACCATACTCCGGACTGCAACTCCCAGGATGCCTTGTAATGCAGGTAACCCGGAATGGTGAGATGAATCTGTGGGGGGTTATGTTGTAATAGCCGAATGCACTGAATAAGCAGGGTAATGTCATGTTACAGTGTATATTTTACCTACTGGTGGTCGCAAGTAGGTAGTTACAGTTAGGATGCAGTTTCAATAGCAAGAGGGTTTATTGATTTGCCAATAACTTCGGCGTAGTTTGACTAATCTTCATGAAAGTTACAAGACTTCAGCTGCTGTCTTGACAATTTTGAGGTGATCCGTCAAGTTGGGGAAAGTGGGGGCAGAGAAAAAGGGGGGTCCAAAAATGTTTTTTACCCATGTTAATTTCCGTAGAAAACTATAGACACAGCTACAGTTCAAACCGCTGAACCGAATTAAAACAAATTTCGCAGAAATGTAGGTCTTTGACCAGAAAGCACTCTTTTTGTTAAATGGTGTCAATCCATTCAGTAATTGCTGACAGATGTAAAGATTTCTCAGATATACAACCGAGGCCGCAGTGGATTCGAGATCCCTCCCAATATTTTGCCTAAGGTCTGATTGTCTGCCAACACTTAAAACCAGGAAGTGTTGGCAGCCATCTTGTGACTCGGTAAAACCGAGTCACAAACAAAAGTAAAAAAAAGATAATAGGGCAGGGTGGAAACACCCTGACCCCCTAGGCCTCTGGGGGGTGTCCCATTGAAACACTCCTGGGCCAAAAAAGTATTTAAAAAAAAGTTGGCGGGAGTTGCATTGGATCCGCAGCTTCAACCAATTTTTTTTAAAAAGCAGCACAGTCTTCCGTGCTTCAATAAATGATGACCCGGGTATGCCAGGTCCCGGGGGCAGTTTATGAGTTAATGAGGGGTCACCTATGCAGCATTCCTTGCACCGGGGACTGCCACCTCTCAGGGGCAAACACAATTAAAGATGTGCGGGGTCTGAATAGCCCCACACAGACCAGGACCGCCACCTCCCCTGGCTAATTGTTAAAAAGAAAGGTGTAGGGAGGCTGTATTTCCTCCCCTGCAGCCCTGGGGACTGCCACCTCCTCGGGGCTTACATACCTCAAGGAGCCCCCACCCCTGGACCCAAAGCCTTCCCAGGCTTTAAGATTTTAATATGGGGGACCTCACAGACCACCCCGGCCCTGGGGACCACTACCTCCTGGGGCCGAACGCTATATTTAAGAAATGGGAGGGGGCTGCTTGCCCCCCCGGCGTATTCTAGGCCCTGGGAACCACCATCTCCCTGGGGCAGGCCCCTACTCAAGGAAGGAAGGGAAGCCACATGGCCACCCCTCCATGAGTCCTAGATGGCCCAGGGTACCACCACCGCCATGGACAGCTCCTGCAATGTCCCAGGGTGCCCACCCTAGGTACAAGTGCTCCGGTTTCAGAAAGCAGTCTAGCTTGCTGAAAGTGGAGCATATATATATATATATTCACAGAAAAAACAATAGGTTTCAGGGATATTATAGTTAGCTGGACATGTCACTCGTACAAAACCATAGAAATTCCTCCTTTATTGTTAGTTCTGCTAACTATAAATCACGCACCCGCAATGTACTGCTGATGATGTCACATATTACATTGTTCATGGCATGGTCAGTGACATCACTGATGACATCTTAAATGACATCACTGATGACATCACCGATGACATCATCCAGTGAATGTGCTTTAGTTTGAAATTTAAATATGTATTATATATATACCAATCTGTATTGAAGATTGAGTGGATATATAACTGTATGTATGGAGGATTTAGTAGCTGTCTGACTGTCTGTTTAAGTGAGTAATTAAAAGTGTCTTATTTAATACATGGATTAGTAACTAAACTATGTGAATGTGTGCATCACTGTCTCTGTTGCTGTATAACATGCTGCATTAGTTGGTCACTAACTACATGAGTGTGTATATTAGTTATGGATTAGATAGGTGAGTGTTTGTATGGTGCACTGAGTTTGTGTGTGGTTGGATGGGGTGTGTGTAACTCTATGCATAGATGTGTGAATGGTTGATTGACTAGGTGTTTAGGTTTAAGAGTGCATGTGGAAACAATTGTTTGGGTGACTGAGTGTGTGTTGGTGAGCAAATATATGTTTTAGTTGTACATCTTCACCAAAGTAAAAAAATAAAAGGTATTGTATGTCAGAGTTGGTATATATAAATACGTATTTGTAAGAATCAGTGATTGTGAGAGTAACTATATGAATGAGTGTATAATTGTAATGGTGATTTTTTAACATATTAACTATGAATTACTATGTGTTTGAATAAATGAGGTATTGTGTGTATAATTGTGTAAGTGAGTAAATGTAAGTGTGAATAATTTTTTTCATGAGAGAGTAGGATGACTGCATAACCGACTAAGATGGCTGCTGGTGTGTCAATGTCTATATATGTGTATGAATGCATTTGATAGTGTTCTATTAATTAGTGACTGCATGTATAAGTGATTCTGTTGTTGAATTGGTAGTTGTGTGTGTAGACTTAGGAATCAGTGAGTGGGTATGTAGTAACTCGTATTGGTGTGTCAATGATTTCAAATATGGTACTCTATATTTTACATTGAGTGATGAAAGGTTATACTAGTGTATGAGGAGGTGTATCAGATTGTCACGTGGATGATGTCATCAGTGCTGTCATTTGAGATGTCATTTGAGGTGTCATCAGTGATGTCACTGACCATGTCATGAATGATGTAATATGTGACATCATCAGCAGTGCATTGCGGGGGAGCGAGTTGTAGTTAGCAGAACTAACTATAACGGAGGAATTTCTATGGTTTTGTACGAGTGAAATGTCCAGCTAAATATAACACCCCTGAAACCTATGTTTTTTTCTGTGTATTTCTAAGGTTTTTTTAAATGATAATTTCTAACTATAATGTCTCTGAAACCTATGTTTTTTCAGTGAATTTCAAAGCCTTTTTAAATGCTAATTTCTAACTATAACGTCTCTGAAACCAATGTTTTTTTCAGTCAATCAATCAATCAATCATGCCATTTGTATAGCGCACTACTCACCCGGGAGGGTCTCAAGGCGCTTGGGGGGAGGGGTATGCTACTGCTCGAACAGCCAGGTCTTGAGTTGTTTCCTGAAGGCGAGATGGTCCTGGGTCAGCCGAAGGTGGATGGGGAGGGAGTTCCAAGTCTTGGCAGCCAGGTAAGAGAAGGATCTTCCTCCGGCGGTGGCTCTTCGGATGCGTGGTACGGCTGCGAGGGCGAGGCTGGTGGACCGTAGCTGGCGGGTGGGCGTGTAGAAGGTCAGGCGGTCTTGAGGTACTTGGGGCCCAGGTCGTGGAGAGACTTGTGTGCGTGGGTGATAGCCGGAACGGGATCCTCTTGTCGATGGGGAGCCAGTGCAGGTTCCTCAGGTGGCTGGAGATGTCGCTGCGTCGGGGGACATCCAGGATGAGTCGGGCGGAGGCGTTCTGGATGCACTGGAGTCTTTTCTGTAGCTTGGCTGTGGTTCCGGCGTAGAGGGTGTTTCCGTAGTCCAGTCGGCTGGTGACGAGTGCCTGGGTGACAGTCTTCCTGGTCTCGGTCGGGATCCAGCGGAAGATCTTGCGAAGCATACGCAGGGTGTTGAAGCACGATGAGGAGACGGCGTTGACTTGTCTGGTCATCGAGAGGGAGGGGTCCAGGATGAAGCCCAGGTTGCGTGTGTGGTCGGTTGGCTTGGGTGCAGTGCCCAGGGCTGGGGGCCACCAGGAGTCGTCCCAGGCGGAGGGCAAAGATCCCAGGATGAGGACTTCCGTCTTGTCCGAGTTCAGTTTCAGGCGGCTGTCCTTCATCCACTCGGCGACGTCTTTCATCCCTTCGTGTAGGCAGGTTCTGGCGGTGTCGGGGTCTCTGGTGAGGGAGAGAATCAGCTGGGTGTCGTCGGCGTAAGAGATGAAGTTGAGGTTGTGCTGGCGTGCGATGGCTGCGAGAGGTTTCATGTAGATGTTGAAGAGGGTGGGGCTGAGTGAAGATCCTTGCGGGACGCCGCAGATGACTTCGGTGGCCTCGGAGCGAAACGGGGGGAGGCGGACTCTTTGTGTTCTTCCGGCGAGGAACGAGATGATCCGCTGGACTAGGGTGCGGTGGCAGACCGTGTAGAACGTAGCGGAGAGGTCCAGGAGGATGAGGGCCACTGTTTCCCCCTTGTCGAGCAGGGTCCGGATGTCGTCGGTGGCTGCAATGAGGGCAGTCTCGGTGCTGTGGTTGGCTCTGAAGCCGGACTGCGAGGGGTCAAGGGATCCGTTCGTCTCGATGAAGGTGGTCAGCTGTCTGTTGACGATCTTCTTGATGAATTTAGCAGGAAAAGGGAGGAGCGAGATGGGGCGGAAGTTTTTGAGATCGGTGGGGTCCGCTGTAGGTTTCTTCAGGAGGGCGCTGATGTCGGCGTGCTTCCAGCTCTCCGGGAAGGTGGCGGTGTTGACGGAGGCGTTGATGATGTTCCGGAGTTGGGGTGCGATGGTGGAGTCGGCCTTGTTGAAGATGTGGTGTGGGCAGGGGTCGGTCGGTGATCCGGAGTGGATGGTGTTCACCGTGCGAACTGTGTCTTCGGTGGTCACCGTGGTCCAGGTGCGAAGGGTGGCGGTGGGGGGCATTGGTTCGACGGTTGGGTGCGTGGGTGGGGCGCCGAAGCTGTTGTGGATGTCGGCGATCTTGCGGTGGAAGAACGAGGCGAGGGAGTCGCAGAGGTCTTGTGACGGAGTGATGTCGTTGGTGCCGTTGCTGGGGTTGGAGAACTCCTTGACGATAGTGAAGAGCTCTTTGCTGTCGTGGGCGTTGTTGTCCAGTCGTTCCTTCAGGGATTTCTTCTTGGTGGTGCGGATGAGCTGGTGGTGCTTGCGGGTAGCGTGTTTGAGGGCGGTCATGTTGTCGGTGGTCCGGTCGAGGAGCCAGGCTTTCTCGAGGGTGCGGCAGGCCTTCTTGGAGTCCTTGAGGTCGTCGGTGAACCAGGATGCCTTCTTGCTTCTGGGTTTGCTGAGAGGGTTCTTTAGTGGCGCGAGGTCGTCGGCGCAGGCGGTCAGCCACTGTGTGAAGTTGCGGGCTGCTTCGTTGGGGTCCGTTGTGTTGGCGGGTGGGCTCTGGCTGAGGGAGGTGGTGAGCTGGTCTGCGGTGATCTTGCTCCAATTCCTGTGAGGTACCTGTTGCGGGTGGTGGTGGGTCGTGGATCTTTTGAAGCTGAAGTGGACGCAGCTGTGGTTGGTCCAGTGGAGTCCGGTGGTGTGGCTGAAGGTGATGTACTTGCTGGAAGAGAAGACGGGATCAAGCGTGTGGCCGGCGTAGTGGGTGGGGGTGTTGAACAGTTGCTTGAGTCCGAGGTTGGCGAGGTTTTCCAGCAGGGCGGTGGTGTTGCGGTCCTTGTTGTTCTCCAGGTGGAAGTTGAGGTCCCCGAGGAGGATGTAGTCAGTGGAGGGGAGGGCGTGCGGGCTGATGAAGTCTGTGATGTCTTCGCTGAATTGTGTGCGTGGTCCCGGGGGTCTGTAGACGAGGGTGCCTCTGAGGGTCGTCTTAGGGTCGGTGTGAATCTGGAAGTGGACATGTTCGGCTACGGCGAAGGAGTCGTTGGCGTCGGTCGTGATGCGGATGGTGTTCCTGTGGACGATGGCGATGCCACCTCCGGTCTGGTTGATGCGGTCCCTCCTGATGATCTTGTACCCGTCCGGGATGGCGATGGCGATGTCGGGTGCAGAGGAGGCGTTCATCCAGGTTTCCGTGAGGAAGGCGGCGTCCGGTGATGTAGCGTCGAGGAGATTCCAGAGTTCCACGGCGTGTCTGTGGACGGAGCGGGTGTTGATCAGGATGCACTTGAGGTGGTTGCTGCTGGTGTTTGTCTTGGCGGGTGCGGGGCAGGTTCGGAGGCAGGTGAACTTGCAGGTGCAGCAGGTGAAGGGTCCGTGGGTGCGTCTCGGGGTGGCTCAGCAGCAGGCGTGGGTCCGGCCGGCATTGAGTGCGTTGAGAGTGGCGGCGTCGTAGGTCAGTCGGGTCGTCTTGCCTCGGCGGGGAGGGCCAGGGGTCCTGGCGCTGGGCGCGGGCCAGGCGCAGACGGGCGCAGACGGGCTTACCTTTGGCGCACCTTCGGCGCTCCCGCTGGGCGCATCCGCTGCGCGGTCGCTCTGGGGGCGTCATAAGTAAGGAGCCGGGAGGGAGGAGCAGCTGGGTGGCGGGAGCGGGGCGGCGAATGGAATCACAGGGGGGCGGGGCCGCAGGGAGGCAGCGGCGGGAAATTCCAAGAAGCAGCGGGCAGCGGGAAATTCCCAGGAGCAGCGGGAAATTCCCAGGAGCAGCGGGCAGCAAGCGAAGGAATCTGCAGGCAGGAGGTGGCAAAGGCAGGCAGGAGCAGCAGCAGTGAGTGGGGCGACCAAGCCCTGTGGAGGGCTGAGCAGTCACACTCACTTTCAAAGGTTTTTAAAATGCTAATTTTTAAGTGTAATAGTAGTTATACCTATTTTATTGTACTGATTGTTTATAAATATTTTATTCATGAAATAACTTACACGAGGACACATATGCAAAGGTCAGATGGGGTAAGCCGGGTGAGGTTACGGAATCCTTCCCTATAGAGGGGGGAGTTAGGCAGGGTTGCATTATGGCGCCTCCCCTGTTCTCACTTTTTGTGAATGGGGCGTCAGAGCACCTTGCCCATATCCCTACTGATGCTCCCGTGATGGCTGGAGAGTGCGTTCCGATCCTTATGTTCGCGGACGACACTCTGATAATGGCGAAGAAGCCAAGCGGTCTTCAACGGGCACTTCAGCGTTTCACAGATTTCTGTGAGCAGCGTGGGCTCGAAATAAATACAGCTAAAACAAAGTTTATGGTTCTCTCTCAACCTAAGTGCCCTAAATCCAGCAAGCGGTTTAAAGGAAATATATATATGAATAACTGTCCGCTTGAACAGGTTGACGCCTTCACTTATTTAAGGGTCAACCTGCAGAGCAATATGAGCTGGAATAGGCAGTTAGATATGACCACACTAAGGCACAAACAGCAAGCAGGCATTCTTTTAAAGAGATTTAAATCTTCTCATACCAAGCCTATTAGACCTTTACTTGAGATCTATGGGATGAAAGTTTTAAGCTCTGTTCTCTATGGTGCTGAACTATGGGGGTTTGCTAATATAAAGCACCTGACACTATTAGAAAATGAATTTTTGTGAGAAGTTACTTGTGTCCCCCAAAGTACCCCCTTAATTCCTCTGTATTGGGATCTTGGTAAAAAAGCAGGGCAAGATCTGGCCGTTCTGTGACCGATATTATATTGGCGCAGATTATGGACTACCGAGGAATTGCATTATTATGTTCGGGCCTAAAAGAAATCATAGAGAAGGATCGCTTTCATAAAATTGGCTGGCTTAAAGCAATTAGATCCTTGCTAGGGAGAATGGGTTGGAATGAACTATGGACTGATCCAGCTAATGCTATATTCCCATCTAAGAATGAAATGAAGAAGATATACTGGGAGATGGTCATGACAGAGAAATGTGCCATGAGTTCCTCATCCCATTTGACGGAGCGCTTTCTAGAATTCAAGGCATACCCAGCATTAGAACTATACTGGGACGCTATTGAAAAACCACTAGATCGCAAGCTCTATTTTCAATTTAGGGCAGATACTCTCCCTATAAGGTAATTTACCGCAAGTTGGGCAGGGACAAATGATGACAAATGCCCTTAATGTAGGATAAAAAAAAATCGATAAGTCATGTCTTGTTTTTTTGTCCTTTATATATAGCCCCACGGGATAAATGGGTGAAACCAGTATGCCGATTAATTGGCTCCCGAAAGCATGATGAGCCGTTGAGAATACTGTGTACTGACTCCAGCCTCCCAGTTGTTATCTCAATGGCAAAGTTTCTAAAGTGGGCGTGGGTAATACGTATGGAAATAAACTGATGGTCTGATGTAACCTATATCATGAGGGGACTGCTATTATTATGATGAACTTAGCAAAGGTGATTAATGTTACGCTAATGTTTATTGTAAATATTTTTCCTATCTACTATTTTTTAGGAACATTCAACATCAATTTTGTGAATTTAATGGGTTTTTAATTTTTTTAAATATGTATTTATATGTCTTTTAAAAGGCTCTTATTGTGTGAAACAAATGTTTTGTAATGCTTTTATGACTTGATTGTCGAATAAAGTCTTGGAATCGAAATATTTTTCTGAAAATTGCAACTAATTTTTTCTTTAAAAAGTTTTTTTTTTTTTTACTATATTAATATTTTTCGGAGTTGCGCACCCAAAGCGTACACATCACGGTGGTTGCGCAGATTCTAGCCACCATTTTAGAAAAGTCGTGAAGGATCCGTGTACGGTGTGCGACGGCTGCGTGTTTTTCAGTTACTTCATATACATTTAATATTATGTGATGTGTGCGATTGGTATGCGATTAGTCCGCGACTCCTGCTCCCGTGCATTTGTGACGCATGCGCATTACGGTACGTGACGCGCGGTAGCGGATCCGGCGTGACATCGTATACGTGCTGGGGCAAGCTGGGTGCGCGACTCCCACAAAAAATGTTTATGTTCTAAAATATGTATGTGTCTTTGATATACATATTAGGGCAAGAGATTATGTAAGATATTCATAAAAATATTATATTTGTACTTATATTAAACTTACATTATTTTTTAATATATTTTCGCGAAGTTGCGTCGGGTGTGTGCTTCGTGAGCGCAGAGTGCGCGGATCCCATGTGACCTCAAAAGAAAAGATTACATTGGTTCAATACATTTCCCACTGTAACTATTGAAAGACCCCACCCATTTTCATCATTCTTGTTGGAGCATCTTTAGAGAGACATCTCTTTTCCTACAAGAACCCTTTTTGCTTGTTTTTTTGGTGTTTTTCAAAGAATATCAAACAAAAGGGAATCTGGACAGCAGCAGCAGGAGGAATTATCTTCTGAAGAAGAATTCTTGCAGGAGGCACAACGGCCACAGAGGCCGGAATCTGTGGTGTGGAAATTCTTTACTTTTCCACCCGAAGAGAAGAAAGTAAATGCGAGAAAGGTGACGTGCAAAATTTGTGACCGTGTCCTGTCAAGAGGCAGTGAAAAAAATACTCTTGTGTCACTGCTTCTATGTACAACCATCTCTGGACCACACATCCTCTCGATCTTGCTCGGGAGGAAATGAGGCAAGCTGCTTTGAACCCCTCACCTGCTGTGGCAAGTACATCTGGAGCGTCCTCAGGAACACCTGCAAAGTACATTAGACAAGAATTCGCCTTTCTCGAGCAACACTGCATAAAGTGTAAGAAACTTATATGCTTCGGTGAGCTGTCGGTGGATGCAGTTTGTGCTGAGCAACGCAACCATAGTTTTTTTTGTTTTTGGAATGATAAGTAATTCCAAAAGTTTCCTGTTGTATTCGTTCTTTTTTTGTTCATTTTTAAAAAAAAACACCCACAAAAATACAAAATTGTTCAAAAAAAAAGTACAAGAGAAAAAAGAAGAAAAAAAAGAACTACCTTATCTGGTTAAAGAAAGAACTATAATTGCAAGGTAATGTGTGAAAGTTTGGTTGAATATATGTATACAGCATAATTGACTGAAAGAATGCATTTATAGTGTATGGAGAATTTATAGGTGAAGATATATGAGGAAGCACTGCAGCGTGACACACTGCACTGTGGCACTTCTGACGCACAGGTATGTGACATATGTACATGAATATGTTGCAACTCTGTGCTTCCCTCTGCACTGCTGCACAAACTGCAGCCATGTTGTGACACAGGCACCCTTGAACCGTGGTGCAAGGATGGCTGTGTCATGCAGAGATTGTTTTTGTGCAGGAAGGTGTCCCTTCCTGCACAAAAACAATCAGTAAAGGCATTTTCCTCTTTCAATGTATGCTGTGGAATGCAGCATGCATTGAAAATGGGAAAAAATGAGGAGTAATGAAAAAAATTCTCCTCGTTGCGCCATGCTACACCAACTCTAGAATAGTGCAGCATTCACACACATCTCCAGATTTACGATTTCTCATAAATCTGGAGATGTGTCTTGTTCTATGGGTGTTGCGTGGGAGCACCCACAGCAAAACCTATGGAACATACCTTCAACGAAAGTTCTGTGTATGAAGGCGTTGTATTTACAAGGAGAGGAAAAACCATGCAGGGTGGCTTTTCCTCTCCTGGTAAATATGAAGGAGTGCCTGGCGCCATCACTACGTTACAACAAGTGACGTACTGGTGGCGCAGGGTGCTTGTAAATCTGCCCATAAGTGCTTAGGTATTGGCAGACTGATACAATAAGAATATAGTGCTGTATGGGGGATTGAAGAATTGCATGAGACTGACAGGAGGTATCCTACGCTGCATGGATACTACTTCAGTATTTAATGGAGTGGACCAATAGTATGTATCTGCTTAGAGATTTGCAGGGATTAGGCACAGAATATTTTATGTATACTTGTGTTGGTGCCTAGGTCATTCTATAAGAATACCACTAGTAACTGGAATCATGACAGTGCTGCAAACAGAGTGAACACTTAATTTATAAGTGCTTACGTATTGGTGGAGTGATAGCATAAGTAGATAGTGGTAGATAAGTGATTAAATAAGTGCATGGGACAGACTGGACGATTTCTACACTGCATCAGTACTAACTGGGTATTTAGAAGAGTGTATCAATAGTATGTAGCTAGTTAGAGGTTTGCTTGGATAGTGCACAAAATATTATAACTGTACTTGCGTTAGTAGCTAGGCCATTCCATAAGTTCATGACTAGTAACTAGAATAATTACAGTATTACAAACAGAGTGTTTAGTGAATTTATAAGTGCTTAGGTATTGGTGGAGTGATAGGATACGTAGATAGTGAAGGATGGGGAAATGGAGAAGTGCATGGGAAAGACAGAAGGATTCCTAGACTGCATAGGTACTAGCTGGGTATTTAGAAGAGTGTATCAATAATATGTAGCTGGTTAGAGGTCTGCATGCATAGTGTACAGAATATTGTAGCTGTACTAGTATTGGTGTATCTATGGTTTCGAGAATGGTAGTCTGTATTGCAGGGTGTGAGGAGGTGCATCAGATGATCATGTGGATGATGTCATCAGTGATATCATTTGTGATGTCATCAGTGATGTCGTCAGTGATGTCACTGACCATGTCATGAGTGATGTAATATGTGACTTCATCAGCAGTGCTTTGCGGGGGCGCAAGTTATAGTTATCACAACTAACTATAACGGCCGAATTTCTCTTGTTTTGTAGGAGAAAAATGTCCAACTAACTATGACGTCCATGAAACCTGTGGTTTTTTCAGTGAATTTCTGAGGTTTTTTAAATGATCATTTCTAACTATAATGTCCCTCAAAATTGTGTTTTTTCTGCGAATTTGATACATATTTATTTAATCTCCTCTCACTCTTACAAGGAAGGAATCAGCACTCAGGTTGTAGTTTGGAAGTATTTAATCTGCAAAGGACGTGATCCACGTGTTTCTGCTCGTCCAAACCGTGATAACGATACAAGATTGTATTGTAGTATAGCATTAATCACCCCGCTGCTGAAAAAACCATCCCTGAATCCAGAATGCCTTTCTAATTTTCGTCCCATATCGCTTCTGCCTTTTCCGGCGAAAGTGGTGGAGCGATGGGTCAGCACCTGCCTATCATCTTACCTCGAGCAGAATCACGTTCTGGACGCTTTCCAATTTGGATTTCGTCCAGCCCACGGCACGGAAACAGCTGTACTTACGGCCATGGAAGAACTTCGAGTGCGGGCAGACAGGGGCCAGGCGGCGGCCTTGATCCTGCTGGACCTGTCTGCCGCATTCGACACTGTCAACCACGTGATCCTGCTAGAAAGGCTGAGAGCGGCGGGTGTTGATGGCTCTGCCCTGCTCTGGTTCCACTCTTTTCTCAGCGACAGGAAACAGGCTGTATCCCTCCCCCCCTATCAATCTGCCTTTTCCCCAGTCCCTCACGGTGTACCCCAGGGTTCTTCTATCAGTCCGATTCTCTTCAACGTATATTTACTACCACTGGTTTCTCTCATTAAATCACATAACATGACCACAGTAAATTACGCAGACGACACCCAGCTTATTGTTTCCTGGGAGGGTGAAGACTCTATAACTTTAGAAGCATTTCACGACTGTCTGAGAGACACTGCCGGCTGGCTACACCACAACTCCCTCCAATTTAACTCCTCTAAGACCGAGGTTCTGTTCTGCCCAGCCAGCCGCATACCTCGCCCCCTGCCTGCGGATTTCTGGCTTCCGGAAAATTCGGACAACCCGTCACCTGTGGCCAGTGTGCGGAATTTGGGCGTCATGCTGAATAATAAGCTGAGCATGGAAACACAGGTCTCGAGAACAGTTGCCACCTGCTCTGCTCTTTTGAGATCACTGCGTAAAATTCTGCCACTACTTCCACCTTCCGCCAGAGCACAGATAGTCAGGTGCACCATCCTTAGTCGCATCGACTATTGCAATGCTCTCTTGCTTGACTCCCCCTTGGTACTGCTGGACCGTCTCCAACGGGTCCAATCAGCAGCAGCGAAACTGGCACTTGGATGGTCCAGGAGAGCCTCAACCACTGCTGCCCTAGCCGAGCTGCACTGGCTTCCCCTGAAGCAACGAATTGCCTTCAAGTCTCTCTGTCTGGTCTTTAAGGCACTACATGGGCTAGGACCTATCCCTTTACAACGGATGTTCAGCTGGTACACCCCTACCAGAGCTCTTCGATCCGCTACCGCTCGACTTGTAATAGTGCCCAGATTCAAGAGAGCCAGGATTGGAGGAAGATCATTCCGAGTGGCGGCTGCAAAGCTCTGGAACAGTCTGCCTGCTGACATTCGCCACACTTCACAGCTCCTTCCTTTTCGAAAACTAATAAAAACTTGGCTTTTTCCCTAGATTCCCCCCTCTCACCATTTATCTTTCTCCCACTGTTTTTTATCTTAGGAGTAAGCTACTCTAGCGCCAGGATGCCTGCCAGGCGACAGTTGCGCTCTATAAATGTTTTAAATAAATAAAATAAATAAATAAATACATTGTAGTATCCTTATTTAAATGTACAAATGCCTAAAGATGCCAACATTAACAAAGGACTATATATTACTTTAATCCAAAAAGCTGGCGGCCATATTGGCCTGGTCACAATGTGGAAATTCAGGAATTATTACAATAAAGAAAAGAAAACAAGTGTTAATATGCAAACAATCTCATTTCAGTATATCTTGCCCCATGACCACCATACCTGTATGTTCATCAACGTGACTTATTCATAATAAACATACTTAGGATTGCAAACATCAACATATCCAATGGACTACACATTTTTTTAAAGTGAAAGGCTATCAGCCATATTAATATGGGCACGTTGCATAATATAATGGTTCTTACACAAAAGAAAAGAAGAAAAGGGTTGTTAATATACACACACTATCCCTAAATAAAGTTCTAGCGATTATAGTTCCATTCCATTCACAGCTCATTTGAGATGTCATGAGTGATGTAACTGACCATGTCATGAACGATGTAACGTCTGAGGTCATTAGCAGTACATTGCGGAGGCATAAGTTATAAATAGCTCAGGTAACTATAACAGCTGAATTTTACTGGTTGTGTATGAGTGAAATCTGAGTCTAACGTTACCGTCCATGTAATCTTAGTATTTTTCAGCAAATTTGTAGTTTTTTCTTAACGTTAAGTAAGATGCATATCACAATGGATGGTGGGGGTTGGAAGCAGGGCCTGGCAATGTGCTGCCCCACCCAAGCGTGCTGCTCCTGCCTTCCCTCCTCCTAGCCATCCATTGTCCAAGTCCATGTCCCTGCTCCCTTATTACAGCCCTGTGTGGCCGTTGTTCTGCCACTGGCCTTCCCGCCTTCTCTGAACAGCTAGCTTGCTTCCCCATCCACCTCCTCCCTATCCTCTATTGTCTGAATCCATGGACTTCGCCTCCTCCCTCCTGCCATGCATGGGCTGATGTGCTGCCACTGCCCTCCATTTAGCATGATGTACCCATCCATTCTGCATACCCTCCATTGCCCAATTCTATGCCCCATCATTGACCTCCTGCTTAGTCTCTGTGCTTAGCTGGCTGCCCCTATTCTCCTTCCCCCTGCCCTCCGATGTCTGTATGCAAGCCCCGGCTTCTTCCTTTTTGCCCACCATGTTCCATGGACCTGCCACACCTATCTACTCTAAGTGTTCTGTTGAGCTGCCACTCCCCTCCCACCTGCCTAGCATTGTTAGATAACTGTAACCTGTCCCTGCCACCTCCACCCTGCCTGTCCACATTCCATGCCCCTAAACCCTTCCTCCTGTCCCCCATTGTCCATTTTACTGCCACACCCTTCTGCCCTCCCCGGCCTGTTGTGATGCAACTGCTCCTTATGCCTGCCCCACATGGTTTGTTGTGAGGCCCCTTCCCCTGAACTCTCTTGTCTGTGCCCAGGTCCTGACCCTCCCTTCTATCCTCCATGGTCCTTTGTACATGCCCCTGCACCCTCCTTCTTGCCCATCTTAGCCATTGTACTGCCGCTAACCCTCTGGCTTATCTTCTGTGCTGCCATGGTCCCTCCCACCTTCCCTGTGTGGTCAGCTAGCTGCCCCTGACCCTCTCCCACCTTCCCTCCATGGTCTGTGTGTATTCCATTATAGTCTCACTGTTGCTCTCCATGGTGTGTCCTGCTTCTAGTGCCCATCCTGCCTGACCTCCATGGTCCTCTTGCTGCTCCTACCCCCTTGCCCCCAGCCCTCTGTTTCCATGTGCATATCCCTATTCCCTCCCTCCTGGATTGCCTGTTCGAATGTAATGCCCCTGATCCGTCCCTCCTGCCCTTTATGGTCCGTTATTCTGCAGTTTTCTCACCTGTTTGTCCATTATGGTCAGCTATCTACCATTGCCTCTTTCCCCTCTGTTATCTGTTGTCCATGTGCATTGTCCTGTCCTCTCCCTATTGCTTTCTATGGATTGTTGTGCTGCACTGCGGTCCTGCATGCCCTGTGTGGTGTATTGTGCTGCTGAAAACTCTGATTCCCGCCCTGTAGGGTCAGTTTGGTGCACCTCTCAATGTCCCTCCTGTCCTCTGTTATCCGAGTCCAAGTCTCTTTCCCAATTCCTCCTGCCTTCCATGATCCAATGTACCAAACTTGCTAACATTTTGAACTTGGTAAGAGGTAGATTTTGAGACAGATCAGATAAAGCCCATTTGGGCTTAAAAACATTGGACATTTCCTGGCTGAATCGGGTCTGTTGCCATGTATGGTTGTACTAAAACTGCCTCTTCCTTCTGCCCACAATTGTCTATTATATTGCCACAGCCTCTCTTGCCAGTCCTGTATTGTTGGTTTGTTGCCCCTGCCCCCCTTTCCACTGCCCTGCATAGTCTGTTGTGCTGCTAATGCCCTTCCTGCCTGCCCAGTGTGGTCAAATTGTTGCCTCTGCACCCTCCTACCAGCCTTCAATGTTTAGAGTCCGTGCCCCTGGCCTCTGCCTCTCAACAGTATCCTAATGAACAACTAGATTGCTAACATTCTATATTTATTACAAAAGTGTGGAACGCCTGACGTTATCTTGATGTTATCAAAACTGTAATACCTAGTGCATTTCCTTTGGAAATTACATATATGAGAGGGTGGAGAAGTGTGGCTCAATGGTTAGAGCGGCAGACCCTGATGCAGAGATCTAGCCCG
The DNA here is from genome assembly GCF_964261635.1 of Lissotriton helveticus. Taxonomy (NCBI): domain Eukaryota; kingdom Metazoa; phylum Chordata; class Amphibia; order Caudata; family Salamandridae; genus Lissotriton; species Lissotriton helveticus. The sequence goes on from NC_136065.1 coordinate 534,211,870, forward strand.
GGACCAGGGTTCAATTCCCCGCCTCAGCGGGTCTTGGGCTCGAAATTCCACGGACCTGATAATTCTCGCCTCAGTGCCTATTCCAACCATGGAGTCCCACTCTGCAACTCTGGGCAATAGCTTGCTTAATCTCCACAACGGCCCCCACAACGCTAAGGATGCCTGGCCTCCACCTTGGGGGTGCCCAGGAGTGGACACCTCACAAGGAAAGCCAGGATGGGTTCCACAGCGGTATTCGTACAAGCGCCTTGAGACCCTTGCGGGTAAGTAGTGCGCTATACAAGTATCAATTTACATTTATTTGCATCAAAATTATGGTTAGTGCTCTAAAAAACTAAAATGAGGACATATTTTCTGAATTTTCAAATAGCGACAAAGCACTTTTATATTATTTGTTATCTTTATGTGTTTTTTTCCAGTTGACCACTTGATTAAATGTTACACTTAGGGGAGAGGATGTGGTGTTACTTCCAGAGCTGCAGACTTTGCAAGTAGAGAACCAGGTTGGAGTTTCTGCTTCAGCTCGACATTCTGTGATTCTGGTCAAGTCACCTAATCTCCCCATGTCTAAAACCAAAAGGAATTTGTTCTTGTGTGATGTAACCAATGCTCGTGTAAAGCACTCCAATACCTGATAAGTCTGCACTATATGAGACTACAAAAACACAAAAAATAAAAAATGTTTTGCACACTTCTGTCATTGGGCTACATCTGGGTGATATGTTTGCTACATTTGGGCTCTTTTCTCTATGGTGGCCATCTTGGGAGACTTATTTGTTATGAAGTTGCCTAATTTCCTCATTTTCTGCAGAGGTTCTAGAGGGCTGAACTCTCCCGCAGTACCCTGCAGAGTGGTGGATTCAGTTTTTGATTTTATTATCCAATCTGCCTTAGAGCGGGACGCGCTTTTTGAGAAAATTGTTTTTTTAAAATAAATTGTTTTTAGCGCGCCACGCGCTCTATTAAAATTGTATTTTAGCTCTTAACTCCTTCAACTTGTGAGCATACCCTACAACCTCAGCGCTAACGCGGTATCTATAATTAGACCCGCCTGAAGAGTAGCGCTGGGGTTGTAGACGCTCTAGTTCTTTGGCAGCGTCAGCATCGAGGTCCCCTCCCTCCCTCCCTCACTTCCTATATTAGGAAGGAAGTGACGCTTGCCCCGAGTCTAGAGGGCTGAACTCTACCGCAGTACCCTGCAGAGTGGTGGGTTCAGTTTTTGATTTTAATATCCAAACTGCCTTAGCGCGGGGCGCGCTTTTTGAGAAAATTTTATTTTTAAATAAATTGTTTTTAGTGCGCACGCGCTCTATTAAAATTGTATTTTAGCTCTTAACTCCTTCAACTTGTGTGCATACCCTACAACCTCAGCGCTAACACGATATCTATAATTAGACCCGCCTGAAGAGTAGCGCTGGGGTTGTAGACGCTCTAGTTCTTTGGCACCGTCAGCGTCGAGGTCCCCTCCCTCCCTCCCTCACTTCCTATATTAGGAAGGAAGTGACGCTTGACCCGGGTCTAGAGGGCTGAACTCTACTGCAGTACCCTGCAGAGTGGTGGGTTCAGTTTTTGATTTTAATATCCAATCTGCCTTAGCGCGGGACGCGCTTTTTGAGAAAATTGTTTTTTTTAAATAAATAGTTTTTAGCGCGCCACACGCTCTATTAAAATTGTATTTTAGCTCTTAACTCCTTCAACTTGTGTGCATAACCTACAACCTCAGCGCTAACGCGGTATCTATAATTAGACCCGTCTGAAGAGTAGCGCTGGGGTTGTAGACGCTCTAGTTCTTTGGCAGCGTCAGCGTCGAGGTCCCCTCCCTCCCTCACTCACTTCCTATATCAGGCAGTATGGTGGGTCAGCGCAGAGGACGAGCGCAGTGGGCGCGCGGGCGGCGCGCCAAAGGCAAGCTCGTCTGCGCCCAGCCGGGACCAGGGGCCACCCCCCTGGTCCCCAGTATAGTTACTCATCTACATTTTTAAAATCCCTGGCATCGGGGTATCATCACTTGGATGGGAGGACATTTGAGAGGCTCCAGAAACACCGGATACTGAGAGATGAGGTGGCTTTCAAGCTGGAAACTGCCTCTGGTTTAGTGGCCCCCCCTGGTAAACCATGCGGACTCAATATAAGAGTCCTGAATACACGCTCCCTGCAAAAACACCACCTAGAGGTGTTTACCCTGCTTCATGGGAGCAATATCGACATCTTGGCTCTCAGGGAGACCTTGCTAAGGGACTCCTCAGCCCCGGATATTATTGCAGCTCTCCCAGATGGCTATGAGGCGTTATGGCTCAACAGGCAGGGAAATGAAAGAGGAGGAGGTGTGGGCATTATTTTCAAGAAACATCTCACGATCACTAAAGCCCTTGCTGAACATCTTGAGGGGTCAGACCTATTAGGGGGTAAAATCTTGTTTAAAAAGTCCTGCCTCCTATTCATGGTAGTCTATCGCCCCCCGCAGTCCCCCCCTACTTTCACAGACCTCTTTTTGGAAGTTGTCACAGACCTTTGCACCCGTTATAAAAGACTTCTAATAGTAGGCGATTTTAACTTTCATTGGGACAATGTTCCAAAGGATCCTACAGCACGTCACTTTGATTCTGCGATGAAAGCACTTGATCTCTGTCAGTTAGTTGATAGTCCCACACACCTTAAAGGCCATACTCTGGACCTTATTTGGTCATCACAGCCTGTGGCTACACAGTTAAAAACTAACCTGTGTGCCTGGTTCGATCATTTTTTACTGAGCTGTTGGGTTCCGAGTGACTGCCAGCTACTACGGTCACCTGTAGCCTGGAGACTAATACGCGACTGGAAGAAGGTTGAAGCTAGCCACTTAGCTTCCGCCCTTGACACAGTTATTGGTACTTACCCTAAGCCATGTAACTTGGCACAGGAGAATGACCAACTTACGGCCATTGTTTGTTCTGCCCTTGATCTAATAGTACCAGTGAGAAAGGTAAAAATTAGAAATCAAGGGCATGGCGCCCCTTGGTTTAATGAAAAACTTAGGGATTTAAAAAAAAATCTTCGCCAAGCCGAAATCTATATTCTCCTCCTATAAACATGCTATCACAGAAAGGAAGGCAGAGTACTACGAGGGCAGAATCCAGACGCCGACCTCTCTATGAACAACCAAGTGTCGGCAGTGGTTGGTACCTGTACAGGGATACTGAGGTGTTTGCGGAAGCTTGTTCCTCTTCTCACTACTATCTCCCTCCAGGTCATTGTTTCTGCCACAATATTGTCCAGGTTGGACTACGGGAATGCCCTCTACATTGGCCTCCCCTGGAAATTAATAAGAAGACTACAGGTTGTGCAGAACGACGCGGCGCGCCTCATTTTCGATCTACCTAGACGGTCTCATGCCTCCCCATTGCTTTCCAACTACACTGGCTACCTATCAGGCAGCGAGCATCTTTTAAGGGCCTCTGCATTGCCCACAAGGCCATCTATGGTCAGGCCCCAGCATACATCAGGGATCGCCTGATGAGTTATACTCCTGCTCAGACTCTCCGTTCCTCTGCAGCCTGCCATCTGGTCATCCCACGGTTTCATTTGGCTCGCAAAGGTGGGATAGCTTTTTCCACTTTGATTCCACAGCTCTGGAACAATCTCCCCGGAAATCTGCGCAAAGAACCGGGCCTCCTTCCGTTCAGGACAAAAAATTAAAACTATCTTGTTTCTTGAGGCAATGACCACAAAATAAGCCTGCAAACACCGGCCCACACGCATCGTGTTTTGTAATTTCTTTCCTCTAGAAGCGCGAAGAGACCTGATGGTGAACCAGCGCTATATAAGAACCTATTAACATTAACATTAACATTAACTGCAGTCTCCTCGGTAGGAAATACTTTCAATTTTTTACTTTGGTTCCATCAAGAAGGCATTCAGATGTGTCACACATTGGTCATAAATTCTGAATGTTAGTTAGTTGCTCATTATATCACTGTAGTAAAGCTACTGCTCACGAGGGAAGTATGCTGCTGGTATTTAATGTGCATGTTTCAGTCTGTATGTCAGAATTTTTTTAATGAAATAGAAGAGGATTTGAGAAGTCAAAATCTGCCCTAATTTTTCATTCTGTAGCACTAATCATAATTTCTATGGCAAAATGAACCCCCTCATTTTGTTCCTTTGCAAATTAAATGTTTTAAGTGTTACCACTTTATTCCAATCAAGATGGCTTGAGGTGTGCCATATTTTTGTCATACGTAAGACTGTTAGCAATCTAGTTGTTCTTTAGAACACTCTGGGGCATTCTGTCATTGGGCTATACTTGGGCTACATCTGGGTGATATGTGTGCTACATTTGGGCTCTTTTGTCTCTGGTGGCCATCAAGGGAGACCTATTTGTTATGAAGTTTCCTAATTTCCTCATTTACTAGAGTCTCCTCAGTAGGAAATACTTTCAGTTTTTTACTTTGATTCCATCAAGAAGGCATTCAGATGAGTCACACATTTGCCATAAATTCTGAACGGTTTTAATGAAATAGAAGAGAATTTGAGAAGCCACTCAAAAAGTGCCATAATTTTTCTTTCTGCAGCACTAATCATACTTTCTATGGCAAAAGTAACCCCCTCATCCTGTTCCTTTTTAAATTAAATGTTTTAAGTGTTATCCGTTTATTCCAATCAAGATTGCTTCAGGTGTGCCATACTTTTGTCATAAGTTAGATTGTTAGCACTCTAGTTGTTCTTTAGAACACTCTGGGAAGCTGCAGTAAAACACAAAGGAATAAACTGACAGCCTCTGCCCTTGTTGGATGTACATGTTTTACTGAGAAGGTCAGACTTCATTCTCACATGACTGAGAAAAATAATGTGGATTTACAGAAAATATGCTCTCAGTTTAACTTATAGATCACCTTCCAAACCTCTGTGGGAAAAGCGTGAGGAAATAGTTTTTTCTCAAACATGATTCATGATATCCCAGCAGAAGGCTTTTTCACATGGTAAAATCACCTTAGAACACACCACAATTCCTAAAATGAGTATGGTACCAGCAACAAATGATTTATAATGTAACTAAAGTCTTAAAACCTTCTATTAACTGCAATGTTTTTTAATGAGGTGCTATCATGAATATTGGTCCCAAGATGACTGCCAGCACTTCTTGGATGAAGTGCTGACAGCCAATCAGATCTCACAATGAGATGTGTGCTTAGGCTCCACCCAGATATTGAAACTTTTTCTTTTTCTAATTTCCCATGAACTACTGAACGGATTTACAAAAAGGGCTCTTTCTGAACCAAGGGCTACCTTTTTGCCAAATTTGGTGTAATTCTGTTCAGCAGTTTGGGCTGTATCCGTGTCTAAAGTTTCCTATGGAGAATTGCATGGAGAAAACACATTTTGGGACCACCGTTTTTTCTCGGCCCCCGCTGTCCGAATCACCCCAAATCTTTCAAGATAGGAGCAGACCGAACCGGGCCATAAGTTTTGAAAATTTCACGAAGATTCGTCAATCGGCACCAAAGTTATTGGGAATAGAATCGTGCGATTTTCCTATGTAAGTAAGTAAGTAATACTTTATTGTACAGTTAAAAAAAAACATTACAAAAAGACCAACATCAATAAAAATCAAATAAAAAAAAGTTAGGTTAAAAAGATATTTGTAGCAGCCTACGCAGTAGTTCTTGTAAAAAATTAAAAAGTGATAAAAAGATTTGAGAGTAAATGTTTGTCCGCCACTAGATCACTTCTGCGATTCCTCCGGGGTAATTTCTAGTGGATTGCCCCCTTCCCTTTCCGGATGTGTAGCAGACCACATTCCTGATAGGAAGCATCCTTATCGGAGGCAAGCCATTCCTTTTCCCCGGATGTCCGTGCATTTCGCTCCTCTGTCCATTTTTTATACCTATAGGTCAACTGTGCCTCTGTGTGGACCAAGTGTTGTTTTAACTATAAGGGTGTGGAAGGTACGCTTTCATTGTCCATTCATTCTTTCTTTTTTTGGTGATTCTGGCTGCCACAGCTTTAATGTATTTTGCCAGTCGACAAGCCATTTGGGCTTTGTCAACCTAGAGGCATGCCAGGGCTGCTTGCCTACATGGCCTGATCCTCGTTTTTTTTTTTGTTGAGTGGTGGTCTCATCTGGTTCCTGCATTATGTGTGGACCACATGTTTATTGATTCTAGTGGTGTGGAGTGTACGCTTTCTTTGTCCATTTATTCTTTCATTAAGGTGATTCTAGCTTCTAAGGCTTTGATGTATTTTACCAGTCGACAAGCCATTTGGACTTCGTTACCGGAAAAGCAAGCCAGCACTGCTTGCCTACAGGACCTGATCCCCTTTTTGTTGAATACTGGTCACAGCAAATTCCTGCATTCAGGCTGCAGCTCCTTGCAGGTAGTGATGAGGTGTAGGATATTTTCCTCGTCATTCCCGCACAGGCAACATTTTGCTGGTTTTAAAGGACGCAGCCAGGGTGCCGTGTGTTCTGCAGAGGGCAGTACTCCTAGCCGGTATTTTAGGAATAGCTCTTTTGTTTTTTTTGGTGAAACTGGTCAAGAGATACGATTGCGGTGCAAGATTTTTGTAGGTGTTTACGGTTAGCCATCGGTGAGCTCGCTCCGTCAGTGAGGCTTTGGCCTGTAAAAGAGATTCTTTCCTGACAACGTTATTTACTGCTTTTTTAAAGCCTGCCAGGTTTCCTTGAAGATCCCACAGTTGTTGCGCCCCCCAGCTGCTTTATTGCATCCTCCAGAAAAAGCCATGCTGGGCTGTTGTTTTTGGATTGAAGTTCTTTCCAGAGTAATGCATTAAGAGTATTCGTCTCTCCTCTGCTGATTTTGTACCAACATGTAAGGTAGACTCCCCTGCGTGCCAGCTCTTCTTTTACTAGCCAAAATTCAAGTCGAATATGCGCCGGTGAGGTGTACCGGGGAAGGCCAAAGATCATGCGCATCGCTCTTGTTATTACTCCATTTACTGTTTCGGCATCCCTTCTTCTCATTGCTTCACTTCCGTAGGTGATGGAAGGGATCAGCTTAGCTTGGATCAGCTTTATTAGTGGGATAGGTTTGGCCCAGCAATTTTGTTTCTCAGGTTTCTTAATGTTGCAGCTGTCATTAGGCCTCTCTTTTTTTTCCTCTCGTTGTGATATGAAGCTGCCCCTATGATCTATGATTACACCCAGGTAGCGATATTTGTTTGTAACATCCAATTTATTTTTGTCCATAAACCAACTGCGTGTTCATTTCTTTTTGTGGTGGTTCAGGCACATGATTTTCCTATGGTAACAATGTCCTAACTATAACTACCTACTGGCGACCGCCTGGTGGCCGATCATCTCCGCTCAGGGAAGCATGAATGAGAATTTGTCGAAATATGTGGATTTTTTTCGGCAGCCACATATGGTTAGTTTGCCATCTTACCTCAATGACACTACAGATTTCTTGAACAAAATAAGTACAGTGACCTGGTGTTCGGATTATTTATTAGTTGTAATGCATATTGAATCCCTTTACACTAGTATTAATCACTGTCAAGGAATAATTGCTACCAAACTGTTTTTTAGCGAACCGTGATCTCAGTATGAGGGCCCATAATGATATGCTACTAGAGATCAATGAAATATGCCTTAACACCAATTTTTTCCAGTGCCAGAACGAGATGTTCTAACAGGTGCGTGGAGTGGCAATGGATTCATCCTTCTCCCCCAGTAACTCATGTTTACATGTGGGTTGGTTTGAGAGGCATGTCCTCAGAACCACTCACCACCATTGGTGGAGCCATATTATACACTATTGGCGTTATATAGACAATGTTTGTCTCATCTGGAAGGGGTCAAGGGAAGAAGCTTCAGCATTTATTAATGACATCAAAGTAAATGAGCTAAATTTGATATTTACTACATCTATTGACGCATCCTCTGTTGAATTTGTGGATGTTTTTTTATATGTCGAAAATGGTTCCCTTCAGACCAGGTTACATCGGAAATCTACAGCAGGGAATTCTATTCTCCAAGCCCATAGTTCACATCCTAGGCATTTGATTAATAGCATTCCGTTCAGTGAGTTTATTCGTATGCGGCGGATCTGTAGCTGTGATGTTGTTTCTGGAAAATGTCAAATGGAAGCATATCAAAGATTTCTTGATAGAGGTTACAGTAAGAGCATACTCAATACAGCCTTGAATAAAGCTAATGATAGGCAGAGGGAGGTGTTACTTCAGCCTAACCCTAGTGAGACTACAAAGGATCTACAACGTCCAGCATGCTCTGTGGACCAATTAAGAACTAATCCAGACCCACGCACGCTAACTAACGAATCAGCATGCATTATAAAAAGCGCAATTTGGAGAATGCAGGAGAAAGCCTCTGATGAAGTGGCAATGGACCACAGAAACACGTCAGGCGTATTCAATTAGCCAGATGGTGGGGGCAAGATGAAAGTTAATGCCCTTCGAGGTGGCGTGCTGTTGAGTGCACCCTGGAAAGCTGAGACAATTGAGATACAATATATATATATATATATATATATAAATACACGTTTCTGTATCCAATCCCATGGGTTGCAGAAATAAGAAGGCAGGCACACTGGAATCCGATTTACAAAATTTAATAGCACCAAACCCCCCTCACCCCTTACAGACGCGTTTCGCCTTCGCAGGCTTCGTCAGTGTAACACAGTGTATGGTTAAAGTCGCCATTTATAAAGCCAATTGCCCTGTACATATTGATCAACCTAAAAGAAGGACAACAACTCTGCAAAATTACAGTGGCCATCTTGTAACGTGCAAATGGCATTTACATTGTTGGCTTGAAAGTGGCGAGTGCAGTGAAAAGTGCATAGTGCGTGTTTAAAAACATATGGATTAACCATTCTATGTACATTAATTCATTTAGTTTATATACACAGCGAGAATCACTTTTTGCTATATTGGATTCAGTAGCACCAAAAAGATATATTTCTTTCATTTTTGATTTGTTCACATTCACTAAAGTGCAACAGTATCTTCATTACGCCCTGAATGGGCAATTCCATAAGCAATAAAAACATATCTCGTAAGGACAAATTCACTTTTTTTGAGAATACTTCTTCTCTATATACAGATTAGCAAAGCAAGTGGAGGTTTTCTACAGATACATAAGGTACCGTACTCACAGGTGCACCCAAAGTTCTTCATTATTGTTTAGCCCCCAAGGAGTCATGGTTTTAAGACTGATGATGTATTTTGACTCTAGTACTCGGAGGGATTTTTCCCTATCCCCTCCTCTTTCTGATTTGGGAACCTGATCCATGCAGTAAAAACTAAGTTTTTCCCATTTGCTTTGATGGTACTCAGCAAAATGGCGGGCAACAGGATAAGACTTATCATTATTTGTAATGGCCCGCATGTGCTCAAGAATTCTTAGTTTTACCGGTTTTATTGTGCTGCCAATATATCGCAGCTTGCAGGGACAGGTCAGGCAGTATACAGTATATTCAGAATGACAATTGAGCAACTGTTTGATTTTGATATTGGGTCTTTTCTCCCCTGTTCTGTTGGGATAATCCTGTGCTTTGCTACTGAATTTGCAGGCCTTACATTTTAGACACGGGAAGAAACCAACTATGTTTGTCACCTTGATGGGTTGGACCGATGGTTTAAAGTGACTGTGGACCAGGTGATCTGCCAGCGAAGGACATCTCCTGTAGGTTATTAGGGGTCTTTTTGGCAGACTGTTTTTCAACGTTTTGTCAGCCGTTAGTATGTGCCAGTGTTTTTGGAAGATGTTAACTACCTCTGACGATTTGGTGCTGAATTCCGTGATCATTCGCACCTCGTCGGGTGCCTTCTCTTTCACCTTCGGAGTTAGGAGGTCCCTCCTGTTAACCCCAGAGGCTTTTGTTTTTGCTTGTTTGAGGAGTTCCTTGTTGTACCCTCTATCCTCAAACCTCTCTTGTGCTTCCCTTATGGCGAGGCTGTAGTCTCGGTCCAGAGAGCAATTTCTCTTTAGACGTAGAAACTCGCCATAAGGTACATTTTTCACTAAGCTTTTTGGGTGATAAGAGTTGGCGTGCAGGACAGCATTCCCCGCCGTAGGTTTTCTATACAGGCGGGTCTGCAAGATGTTATTATGTACAAACACCTCCAAATCCAGATAGTTGATACTAGTGGCACTGATGGTACTTGTAAACCTTAGGTTGAGAGTATTTGTGTTCAAGATTGTAATATACTCTTCTGCTGACTGACGATCACCCTGCCATATTATGAACAGGTCATCTATGTACCTGGTCCACATTAAGATTTTTTCGGTCCATTTTTGGTTGGAGTCCCTCCAGGCCTCGTGCTTCTCCCACCAGCCCACGAATAAATTCGCGTAGCTGGGGGAGAAACACGAACCCATGGAGGTACCTCTCTTCTGATTGTACATTGTCCCATCAAATAAAAAGTTATTATTGAACAAACAGAATCTAATCATAGACAATATCATCGAGCTATGGTTCAAAAACTGTTCAGATTTAAGATCCAGGAACCATTTGATGGCAACCAAACCCTGTTCGTGATCAATACATGTATAAAGGTTGACCACATCAAGTGTGATCAACAACATTCCAGGGTCCCAGGTGATACTGTCCATGACACTCAAAAAATCTTGAGTATCTTTGAGGTATGATGACAGATCTTTGACAAAGGGTGCCAAATATGAGTCTATAAACCTGGATGTGTTTTCAAGTAAGCTGCCGATGCTGGACACTATTGGGCGTCCAGGAGGTCTTTTCGCATGTTTATGTACCTTCGGCAGGTGATAAAATGTTGGTACAATTGGCGCTTCACATCTCAAGAATAGAAACTCATCCATTGTGAGCATACCTTCCTTCTGCCAGTTCTCTAACATAGTATGGAAAGACAGGATGCTTTTATTGTACTCCGCTCTTTGTATGGGGACATAACAATCCCTGTCCTTCAATTGTCTATGTGCTTCCGTTAGGTAATGCTCACGATCAAAAATAACCACATTGCCTCCTTTGTCCGAAGGTTTAATTTCAATTGTTGTATCTTCCTTCAAAGATCTGATAGCTTGCCATTCTTTTTTTGAAATGTTCGATGTTTTTTGACTTATTTTCTTTCTTGTCTCTGATGAAATCCTGTCCAGATCTTCCAGAACTGCTTCATTGAAGAGATCGATGGCATCATAGTTAGTAATGGGCAACTTTTTTGATTTATTTTTCATAGAGCTGGGGTCACGTTTTTGTGTGACGATGGTCTGTGATGGTGTCTCGGCATTTGGCATGTTCCCACATAGTTCTTGGGTAGGCGTTAAAAGAAATTCTGCCAGTACTTCGCATGTTTGAATTTCATTTTGACTTGCGTTGGAAACATTAGAGTTCACTGAAGTGATGTCCCTTTTCCCAGATTGAAGGAAAATTTTCTTGAACTTAAGTTTCCTAATGTACTTGAATAAGTCGATTCGCACTTTCACAGGGTCAAAGTCATTGGCTGGACAAAAGCTTAAGCCCTTTTTCAAAATAGACATTTCTTCCTCAGTTAATATTCTCTTAGAAAGATTAATGATGTTGTTTTCTTGTTTGTCTACTGTCTCTTGCGGTTCAAAAAAAAAACAAAAAAAAAAAAAAAATATATATATATATATATATATATATATATACACATTTATATATATATATATTTATATATATATATATATATTACCTACTGGCGGTCGCCAGTAGGTAGTTATAGTTAGGATGGCTACCATAGGAAATCCGCAACATTCTATTGGGAATAACTCTGCCGCCGGTTGAGGAATTTTCCAAACTTTTGGCCAGCTCCGCTCCGCTCCTTCCCTGGAAGTTTCGGGGGGATTCGTGGAGTGGTGGCTGAGAAAAAAGGGGGGTCCCAAAACGTGTTTTCCCCATGTTAATTTCAATAGGACGGTCTGACAAGTCTACAGCCCGAACCGCTGAACGGAATTACGCCAAACTTGGCAAAATTGTAGGGACTGGTACGCAGATGTGCCTTTGCTATGTTTCGTGTAAATTGCTCCAGTGTTTTGTTTGTTTAATTAACTTCAAAAACACATATATATCTATATGCGCTCTCTGAGCGCTCACAGGTGCGCATACCGGCGAGCGCACCCGGCGCACTACGGGAGTGCGCGAGCGGAAAGCTGATTGGCTGTCGGGTGTCTGTCCACATTCTAAACAGTCCGGAGAGTCCGCCATCTTGTGTCTCGGTAGAATCGAGACACAAGAGGTGAAAAAGAAAGGGGGAAATAATTAAAAGGGGGCAGAGTAGACACCCCCTGACCCCCTAGGTTTTCTGAGGGGGGCCTAAAAAGGACTTTGAAGGGCAAAAAAACGTTTTTTTTTTTGTTTTTTTTTTTCGCGGGGTAAGCGCTGGGTGCGCTCCCAGGTGCGCTCTCCGGTACGCGCACCCTGAGCGCACCTCGGGGAAAAACAGTGTAAAAAAATAGAGTAAAAAAATAATGTAGAGTGTTTAGAGGTAAGTTAGCTCTGAAAAGAGCTGTTGTGTTAAGTGGGTGTTTTTTGTACTTACAAGTAGGTACCAATGCAGAGTCTTATATTCAAGAGGAAAACTCCATTCCCCTCATCTGTAAAATGCACACCATCTCTCCTATAGATGTCTTACATGTTGTAACGCAAGTTGTTGTGGTAAAAGGAACCCATACCATAGTCTCTGCGGTAAGCAGAAACAGATTTATTCACATGTTTCCTTGCTTTCTCAATCTGTGGACAAAACTGGTTGAACCAGTTCCATTTTTGCCTTTGGCATATATTAGAAAATACCAAGGCAGTTTTTGGAAAAAGTGACATCAATTGCCCAAAGATGTCCTTTAAAAGCATTTCCAGACCTACACCAGTCAAAGTGCCTAAGTCATTTCCACCACAGTGCACAATTATAAGGTCAGGGTGTGGTAAATGCATAAAGGATTTTACCAATGGTATCAATTGGTGACTCCTCAATCCTCTCTGTCCAATCCATACAATGTCCACATTTGGTAAATCAAGATTGTAAATACCTCTGTTAGCTGCGTATTTTTGACTCCAGTGGACAAAGCTATGACCCACAAACCAGACTTTTGTCATTGTGAAGGGTGATGTGCTTCTAGTCAGATGAGTTGTGGAAATGAAATGGCAGTTTGATTATGAAAAAAGTGGTTGTGAATCAGTGCAGTTGAATAACTATAAATGATTGGAGCTTTGTTAAAAATCTCCACTGAAAATTAGGGTGTATGCTTTTTTTTTGTAAGAAGTCATTTCAATGGTTGAGAAAAAGTCATTTAAAGAAACATTGCATTTCATTAGCTAGTAGATTGAGAGGTCAAACAGCCTTAAAGGATTGTTTTGCAACATAGTATGATGAACTTGTGAACTGTGTGCTGGTTTAAGAGGGAGTTGCCATGGTTACAGGGTAAATGAGCACTGGGGGATGGGTGAATGTTATCTGAGTTTCAAAGGCTTGAAATGTACAACCAATTAAAATGTGCAGTTTGGTTTTGAATTTGTGTGGGAACAATTTTTATTGGCTATGTACAAGAATATGGGTCTGAAATGAGAAAGAATTTTTTTGACAAGTATCATAGTGAGTGTATGTGTGAATTAAGGAATTATATTTTTACCTTTTTCCATAATGTTAGCTGTGTGTTTATAAGGTAGAATTCTTTATAAATAGTTTTTTATGCTTGGATTCAATGCTCGTTTGCAAATTGTGTAATGGTTTCATTGGACTTGTAAATATGCTCCTTTTTTTGAAGCGCCTTCTGCAACCTTTAGCATGGGTGGAAGCAGTGAATGTATGGAGAGGGATAGGAATAGCAGATAGAAAACCATATGAAATGGTGTGGGAGATGCATAAAGTATTTCAGTAATGGTATCAATTGAGATTGAATATAAGATAAAGAGGGGCATATTTACAAGACTCTTGCGCAATGTTTCACAGGGGTGCAAGCAGAAAATGCATGCAGAATTATAAAATTGGCACCCAGACAAGAATATGAAATGCCGTGAGAGATGCTTAAAGGTTTCTTTTAATGGCATAAATTGAGATAGAATATACAAAAAAAGAGAAGCATATTTACAAGCTGCATGCGCAATCTTTGACATAGCTGTGTGTTTAAAAGGTAGACTTCTTTATAAATTGTTTTTTATGCTTGGATTCAATGCTGGTTTAGAAATTGTGTAATCGTTTCATTGGACTTGTAAATATGCTCCTTTTTTTGAAGCGCCTTCTGCAACCTTTAGCATGGGTGGAAGCAGTGAATGTATGGAGAGGGATATGAATAGCAGACAGAAAACCATATGAAATGGTGTGGGAGATGCATAAAGTGTTTCAGTAATGGTATCAATTGAGATGGAATATAAGATAAAGAGGGGCATATTTACAAGACTCTTGCGCAATGTTTCACATGGGTGCAAGCAGAAAATGCATGCAGAATAATAAAATTGGCACCCAGACAAGAATATGAAATGCCGTGAGAGATGTTTAGAGGTTCCTTTTAATGGCATAAATTGAGATAGAATATACAAAAAAAGAGAAGCATATTTACAAGCTGCATGCGCAATCTTTGACATAGCTGTGTGTTTAAAAGGTAGACTTCTTTATAAATTGTTTTTTATGCTTGGATTCAATGCTGGTTTAGAAATTGTGTAATGGTTTCATTGGACTTGTAAATATGCTCCTTTTTTTGAAGCGCCTTCTGCAACCTTTAGCATGGGTGGAAGCAGTGAATGTATGGAGAGGGATAGGAATAGCAGATAGAAAACCATATGAAATGGTGTGGGAGATGCATGAAGTATTTCAGTAATGGTATCAATTGAGATGGAATATAAGATAAAGAGGAGCATATTTACAAGACTCTTGCGCAATTTATAAAGAAGTCTGCATTTTTTACAGCACTGGTGCGTCACAAAAAGTGACGCAGGTATAATGTGGCGCAGGGGTTTACAAAGTGACTTTTACACCACCGGTGCGTCACTTTTTGTGACGCACCGGTGGTGTAAAAGTGACACATTGCCTCATAAATGAGGCCTTCAGTCTTCTACTGATGCGTCATATTTAATGTATGACGCATTATGTCGCAAGGAGTTACAGATACGTCAGTATTTCTGACGTATCTGTAAGCGCAAAAGTGATGCATTGCTGGAGTGTGTCACAAAAGTGACGCAACTCCAGCAATGCATCCTTTCACATGGGGCCAGCCCCATGTGAAAGGGCCTGCATCACTCTTACGCTTGCTGTTTGGCAGGTGCAAGATTTTGACGCAACGGTGTCCTAAAAGTGACAAGGTGAAATCTCATAGATTTCACTGCGTCACTTCTACGACCCTTTCTTGCGTCAATACGCCCCCTTTGCATACATTACACCTGGCGCAGGTATAATGTGGCACAGGGGTTTACAAAGTGACGCATCTACCTAGATGTGTCACTTTGTAAATATGACTCAACAAGGTGCATTTTTTACAGCACAGGTGCGTCACAAAAAGTGACGCACCGGCGGCGTAAAAGTGACGCATGGCCTCATTTAAATGAGGCCTTCAGTCTTCTACTCTTACTTTTTCTTTCACTTTCTCTGTTTCTTCACTGCCTTACTCACCTTGTCTCACACTCAATTGTCTTTACCCAGTCTGTTTCTCCACTATTTCCTAAACATCACTGCTCTTTTCTTACCCTTCCACACCACCATTCTTTTACTACATTTTCTTCACTTATCCACATTCCCCATGTTCACTCTCCTTCTCCTCACTCGCCTTCCCCACACTCACCTTCTTTCAGTCCCCCTACTTCACTTCCCTTCCCCTCTCATCCCTTTCTTTGCTTTCTCACTCATTTTCCTCTCCTCTCTCACTGCACTCCACTTCAATTACTCTTTTTCATTTTTTTTAGAATACAGCTCTTTGATGAGAATTGGAGGTAGTTCTGAAAATAACTTTTTTTTTCTTCTTTTTTTCTTTTTTTTAACAAAAACAAAAACAGGGAATGGGAAACTGCTCAACAGGAGCAAATAAAATAATCAAAATTAGGGCTGGGGACGGCAGCAGTGGTTCTCTAATGCTCGAACCATGAGCTTAACACTTTGTTCCCCATAACAAAGTAGCTGATCACATTGTCTGCATTTAATTTTGGCTTCATTAAAAGCAGGTTTGAATATTAGGGATCAGCTCTCATGGTCACCCCATCACCGATGCAGTTGCTCCTCCAGTTGAAGTAGAAGCATCATCTCTTGGAGCCTCTCGTGCCAGAGCCCTGACACTCTCCCGGGCATAGTTCTGGGAATGCCTTGTCTGCACGTGGCGAATCATGGTAGAATTACCAAAACTGTACTTCGTTGTGGGGTCTCCTCTGGAAAGTACAGTATGGCAGATCTTACACTCCACCTTTGGAGCATTTACTTTCTTACGTCCCTCAGGTATATCAAAAAATGTCCAGATAAAATACTCCTTAACTCTAGGCTGAGGAACCTATTCATCTATAAATCTATCTGTGTCATCACTGCTGCTGGATGCTCTGGCAGCCATGATAAACCAACAAAGATTAAGCAGCAAAAAGACAGGTCTTGCAGTCACAAAAGTGAAAGAAGAAGTGAAGGAAATGGGTGGGGATTTCATGCTTTGTAAAAAAAACTGTTAGCAACCAATGAAAAGAGTTATTTTAAAGTCACATGACTTGACGCGCTTACGCTGCGCGCACCGGAGCGCTTCCGGGGGCGCTTACGCGGCGCGAACGTAGGCGCTTCCAGGGGCGCTTACGCGGCGAGCCTGAGTGACGTTTTGATAGCTTTACGGAAATGCAAAATCATTTTCATTTCGTAAATCAAAAATACTGCTTTTATAAGTATGGTACTAAATGTCTTGCATTATTACTTTTCATTCATTTTTTTTTTACGAACGCAGAAATAGCGCTCTCGGGAGAGCTTACCGGTGCGCGTACCCTGAGCGCTTAGAGACAAAATGATACGGGTAAGCTCACCGGTGCGCGCACCCTGAGCGCACTAAGAAAAAATGTAAAAAAAATATATATACATTGAACAAATAATTTTTTTAAAATATATATATAATTAATTGTTGTAAAAAACAGCTAATAAAAAAAAAAACGTAGGTTACAAAGTCGATATACAAAGGAATTAGCTTTTAAAAAAACTATGAAATTCACTGAAAAAACCATAGGTTTGACAAACGTTATAGTTAGGAATTAGTTTTTAAAAAACCTTTGAAATTCACTAAAAAAACCATAGGTTTCACAATCGTTATAGTTAGGAATTAGCATTTAAAAAACCTTTGAAATTCACTGAAAAAACCATAGGTTTCACACTTGTTATAGTTAGGAATTAGCATTTAAAAAACCTTTCAAATTCACTGAAAAAACCATAGGTTTCACACCAGTTATAGTTAGCTGAACATTTCACTCATACAAAACCATTGAAATTCCCACGTTATAGTTAGTTGGACTCACTATAACTCGCGCGCCCGCAATCCACTGCTGATGATGTCACATATTACATCATTCATGACATGGTCAGTGACATCACTGATGACATCACTGAGATGTCATCAGTGATGTCATCAGTGATGTCACTGACCATGTCATGAATGATGTAATATGTGACATCATCAGCAGTGGATTGCGGGTGCGCTATATATAGTTAGTGCAACTAACTATATATGGAATTTCAATGGTTTTGTGTGAGTAAAATAAGGTTTTGTAAATGCTAATTCCTAACTATATATGGTCTATAACCCATGTTTTTTTCAGTGAATTTTCAAGGTTTTGTAAATGCTAATTCCTAACTATATATGGTCTATAACCTATGGTTTTTTTCAGTGAATTTCAATGTTTTTTTATTAGCAAATATCAAAAGCTTTAAAATGTCAAGTATGTGGTAGGTAAAAACATTTTCGTGTTTATGCACGCTGATGTGCTTTGAACGCTGCCCCCCTCCCCTCTTTTCTTTTAGGATTATTCTCTCTTTGCAGATAGTGAAGGGTAGGTAACGCAGGCCTTTGCCCCCGTTGTAATCCGTCGTGCCTGCTTCCCTCTCCATTTGATTGATTGTTATCCAAGCATTTACTGTTTTGGAATTGCATCTCTTTGATTCATTCTCTATTTACAAACAAGCACATAGTCGCAATACTCTGTTTAGTCTTTGCAGATAGTGAAAAATCGTTAGAAAAAACAAAAGGAATCAAGCAAAATCAGTAGGCCACTAATAGGATCTCTTTTTGACCTCGCTAAAATAGAAACATTAGGAACAACCCCTCATGAGAAATATGAAACTAGTGAGAGGAACCGAGCTCGACGCCATGATGGCTGCAAGACAGCTCGGCTCCGCCGCCCACCCCGCCCTAAATAACGACAAACCCTATGCAAATATTATAAATATATACAACACACCAGCAAAGTAACAGGGTAAAACGTTTTATTAAATAACTATTTACATGGCAGCCTGCTGCAACATCGATCCAAATACATGCTGCCGTTCCCGGGATTTCTCCCCGACTACTCTGCGGCCTACGAGATGGAGAGGCCGGGGCGTTGACTATGCGGGGCCTCCGGCCGCAACCACAGCGCCAACGATCGCTGCTGACGGAGGGGAGCCTTGCCGGTGAGACCACTGATCTGAAGAACCGCTTCCTGCGGTGCCTCCCTGAGCCGCTTGACGGAGGCCCCCGAGGGGCGGTGTGGTGGCGCGGACTCGGAAGGGGCGCTTGGCTCCTGCCCCCTCCCCAAGTTTTGTTGCCCTGCTGTGGCTTGAGATCGCCCCCGACATAGGCGGCCGGCTCCCGGGGTCCGGCGGAACTTTTTGTCTTTTGGTGACTCTTCCATTCTGGACCTTGCCCCACAATCCGTTTGACCTGAAGACACGTCCTGCGGTACCCTGGTCCGACCATCACATATACCTGCGCCAGGAGACGGCGTGGGGTGCACTGGAAGGAAGAGGCAGCGCGAACGAGCCTCCCCCACCTCCCCAGGTGGAGGTTTCTCAGCTGCACCCCAGTGCTTAACTCGGCATCTGAGTTACGCCCACTCTTCCGGCACAGTGCCTACCTGCGCCACGAGATGGCGTGGGGTGCACCGGAAGGGAGAGGCGGCGCGAATGAGCCTCCCCCACCTCCCCAGGTGGAGGTTTCTCAGCTGCACCCCAGCGCTTCACTCGGCAGCTGAGTTACGCCCACTCTTGCGGCACAGTGCCTCTCTCGGCCAGCTGAGTTGCGCCTGCTCTTGCTATTACAGCGTCTCACCCGCCATCCGGCTGAATTGCACCCACTATTGCGGTACAGTGACAGGCGGCTGCCACGGAGCTCACGAAATGGCGGTCGGCTCCACAGACTTGGGCCTGGCCTGCAAGGATGGCTCTGGGCAACCCTGGAACTCGGACGCTTGACTGCTAGGGCATGGGCCCCATTCCCAAAAGCGTCCCCTCAGCCTTGAAGATTCTACAAGAGTCACCGGGGCCCCCGACTCCCGCAGACTTCCGGTGGGGAGCGACTGCCATGATTGCTCGCGGAACGGTCACGACGTAGCCACGGGGTGCTCTCATGCTGATGCCAGCTTCAGTCTGAAACATCCAGAAACTCTGTAGTATCGCGTTGTCGCGTAATGCGTCATATGACGCGCCGCGTTAGCGCACCCGATGCGCGAAGCGAGGCGCGAAGCGCAGCTTCCCGGAAGCGATCCGGGGCGCGGAGCGCGTAACGTAAGCATAACAGGTCATGTGACTTGTTAATAAAAATTTTCATTGGTTCATTTCACTTTTGGTTTCCTAATGATGTAAGGCTAGGTCATGTGACGTAAAAATGACACTTTTCATTGGTTTAGAACTATTTTTTTTGTCCCAAATGATGAAAACCCCTCCTTGTTTCCTCACTCTGACTTTCATCTTTGTGAGAGGAAGACCTACAGTGCCTCGCTCGGCCACCTGAGTTACGCCCGCTCTTGCGGCACAGTGCCTCGCTCGGCCAGCTGAGTTCCGCCCACTGTTGCGGCACAGTGCCTCGCTCGGCCAGCTGAGTTCCGCCCACTCTTGCGGTACAGTGCCTCGCTCGGCCAGCTGAGTTCCGCCCGCTCTTGCGGCACAGTGCCTCACTCGGCCAGCTGAGTTCCGCCCACTCTTGCGGCACAGTGCCTCACTCGGCCGGTTGAGTTTCGCCTACTCTTGCGGCTACAGCGTCTCACCCGCCATCCAGCTGAGTTGCGCCCACTCTTGCGGCCTACGACATGGAGAGGCCGGAGCGTGGACTAGGCGGGGCCTCCGGCCGCAACCACAGCGCCAACAATCGCTGCTGACGGAGGGGAGCCTTGCCGATGAGAGCCACTGATCTGAAGAACCGCTGCCTGCGGTGCCTCCCTGAACCGCTTGACGGAGGCCCCAGAGGGGCGGTGTGGTGGCGCGGCCTGGGAGGGGGCGCTTGGCTCCTGCCCCCTCCCCAAGTCTTGTTGCCCTGGTGTGGCCTGAGATCGGCCCCGACATAGGCGGCCGCCTCCCGGGGTCCGGCGGAACTTTTTGCCTTTTGGTGACTCTTCATTCTGGACCTTGTCCCACAATCCGTTTGACCTGAAGACACGTCTTGCGGTGCCCTCGCAATGCGGCCTGGTCCCTGAATGTGTGCAAGTGGACAGTATTGATTGGATCAAGATGGCGGCTTCACACAAAGCTGACTCAAGTGTTGCTGCTGATGCTATGCAGACAAAAACTGGTTTTCAGTTTGTACATTCTTCAGGATTTTTCCATCCAAGGCTGGTTGAGAGTTTGTAGAATGATGGCTTCAGATTTTCAACATACTACTCTTCAACATTCTTCATAAATGTAACAATGTTAGACTCACTAGGAGAACGGCCGTTTATCTTTCCTTTCAAAATGCTGCCAACAATATTTTCTGAATGGAAGACACCATCTTGTAGCATAAAGGGCTGCGTCAAGGGTGGTATTGCCCAGAATGTCTTGTTTTCTAGTGCTCGTAATGACGAAGCCAGAACTGCCGAAAGGGATTCTGGTCCTGCCGCTACTTATTGGAGACATTGAACTATACTCTGGACCTGCCTGGCCTCGACCAAAATGGCGCCAGTATGGGAGCGACTTGCAACTCCTTATGACGTTCTAGTTACTTATCCTTGACGTTATGGGGGATGTATGCGGTCTTTGTGCACATGGCGGGCGGGGAAGGGTACTGACTGGGAATACGGACAACCCTATTGATGTCGATTTTTCATTATTGATTATTGTATTAATAAAGCTTCGAAATAATGTTACCCATGATACTCGCCCATGGTGTGCGTATGAACGATTTTATTGTAACTGATCCTGTTATACTTTCAATTAAAAAATCAACCTTCACTGATTCTGCAACCGTTTGTCACGTTTAGTTTTTTCAATTAAATGGCTCGCTTGTTACATACTCCTATACCCCTGGCTTTTGAAAGACACCATCTTGTAGAATAAAGGGCTGCGTCAAGGGTGGTATTGCCCAGAATGTCTTGTTTTCTAGTGCTCGTAATGACGAAGCCAGAACTGCCGAAAGGGATTCTGCTCCTGCCGCTACCTATTGGAGACATTGAACTAAACTCTGGACCTGCCTGGCCTCGACCAAAATGGCGCCAGTATGGGAGCGACTTGCAACTCCTTATGACGTTCTAGTTACTTAGCCTTGACGTTATGGGGGATGTATGCGGTCTTTGTGCACATGGCGGGCGGGGACGGGTACTGACTGGGAATACGGACAACCCTATTGATGTCGATTTTTCATTATTGATTATTGTATTAATAAAGCTTCAAAATAATGTTACCCATGATACTCGCCCATGGTGTGCGTATGAACGATTTTATTGTAACTGATCCTGTTATACTTTCAATTAAAAAATCAACCTTCACTGATTCTGCAACCGTTTGTTACGTTTAGTTTTTTCAATTAAATGGCTCGCTTGTTACATACTCCTATACCCCTGGCTTTTGAAAGACACCATCTTGTAGAATAAAGTGCTGCGTCAAGGGTGGTATTACCCAGAATGTCTTGTTTTCTAGTGCTCGTAATGATGAAGCCAGAACTGCCGAAAGGGATTCTGGTCCTGCCGCTACTTATTGGAGACATTGAACTATACTCTGGACCTGCCTGGCCTCGACCAAAATGGCGCCAGTATGGGAGCGACTTGCAACTCCTTATGACGTTCTAGTTACTTAGCCTTGACGTTATGGGGGATGTATGCGGTCTTTGTGCACATGGCGGGCGGGGAAGGGTACTGACTGGGAATACGGACAACCCTATTGATGTCGATGTTTCATTATTGTTTATTGTATTAATAAAGCTAGAGATAAGTCAAGTACGTGGTAGATCAAATTTTTTTCGTGTTTATGCACGCTGATGTGCTTTGAACGCTGCCCCCCCCCCATCATTTCGATTACCACCGCCCATTCCACAAAAGCGTACCAGGCGCTCCCCACGCAAAAAAAACGATTTTATTTTATTTTATTTTTTTTGCCCCGCGGGGCCCTTTTAAAGCCTCCACATCAAACCTAGAGGGTGAGGGAGGCTCTACTATGCCCCCTTATGGTCATTTCCCCCTTTGTTTTGGCCTCCTCTTGTCTCTCGATCCTACCGAGAGACAAGATGGCGGCCGCTCCGGACTGTTTAGAATGTTGACAGACACCGGAGAGCCAATCAGCTTCGCTTCGCGAAGTTCCGTTACGCGTCAAGTACGCGAACCGGAGCGCTACCCGGAGCGCTGTTACATATATATATATTTTTTTGAACGTTCATTTATCAAAATCCACTGGAGCACATATATTGAGACCTAGCAAAGGCACATCTGGCTAACAGTCCCTACAATTTTGCCAAGTTTCATGAAAATCCATTCAGCCGTTCGGGCTAAAAGTGAGGCCAACCGCCCTATGGAAATTAACATGGGAAAAACGCGTTTTGGGACCCCCCTTTTTTCTCGGCCCCCCCTTGACGAACCCCCCCCAAATTTTCAGGGGCTGCTCAGAAACAGAATGTTCCATTTTCCTGAAAATTTCAGCCAATTCCGTACACAAACGCCAAAGTTATTAGACATAGAATTTTCAAAAATCCCATAGAGAAAAAATCCTGACTATATATACCTACTGGCGACCGCCAGTAGGTAATATATTTACATATGTATATATATATATGTCCTCCAAAATCGCTCCAGCGATTGAGGCCGCACACCATCGGAGGTAAAAAACATCTTTATTGACTGAAACGGGCAGCTTCCCCTCCCGTGTTAGTGTCCTTTGGCCTGACGCGTTTCAATGGATTCTCCCATCTTCTTTAGAGGCTCACGTTAGCAGGTGAATTCTCGTGCCTAACCCTCCGCCCCTGCATGCTCATTTAATTGTTTTTGATTGGCCTCCGGTGTGCCAATTATTTGCATTGCTGTTGCATGCTGGGCAGTGTAGTTTAATTTATGCACCAATTACACCCTCCAGTGGGTTACCTGCTCACGTGCAATAGAGGACCGTTTCTGCAGCTCATATCGGGCCTCTGGAGAAGACTCTATCTGTTTAAAACTCATAGCATCTCCGATGCCCAATTCAATGAGGATTTCCTCCCTGAGCTGTCCCGGGCCGTTTTCCCGGGTGGTGCGTCGCCCCCACGGCCTGAGGCACGCCGTGAATAATGTCCTCCAAAATCGCTCAAGCAATTGAGGCCGCACCCCATCGGAGGTAAGAAACATCTTTATTAACTGAAACGGGCAGCTTCCCTTTCAGTGTTAGTGTCCTTTGGCCTGACGCGTTTTTTTAATGGATTCTCCCATCTTCTTCAGAGGCCCACGTTAGCAGGTGAATTCTCGTGCGTAACCCTCCGCCTCTGCATGCTCATTTAATTGTTTTTGATTGGCCTCCGGTGTGCCAAATATTTGCATTGCTGTTGCATGCTGGGCAGTGTAGTTTAATTATGCACCAATTACACCCTCCAGCGGGTTACCTGCACACGTGCAATAGAGGACCATTTCTGCAGCCCATATCGGGCATCTGGAGGAGACTCTGTCCGTTTAAAACTCATAGCACCTCCGATGCCCAATTCAATGAGGATTTCATCCCTGGGCGGTCCCGGTTTGTTTTCCCGGGTGGTGCGTCACCCCCACGGCCTGAGGCACGCCGTGAATAATGTCTTCCAAAATCGCTCCAGCAATTGAGCTCGCACACCATCGGAGGTAAGAAACATCTTTATTAACTGAAACGGGCAGCTTCCCCTCCCGTGTTAGTGTCCTTTGGCCTGACGCATTTCAATGGATTCTCCCATCTTCTTCAGAGGCCCACGTTAGCAGGTGCATTCTCGTGCGTAACCCTCCGTCCCTGCATGCTCATTTAATTGTTTTTGATTGCCCTCCGGTGTGAGGACCGTTTCTGCAGCCTATATCGGGCCTCTGGAGGAGACTCTGTCTGTTTAAAACTCATAGCACCTCCGATGCTCAATTCAATGAGAATTTCCTCCCTGAGCGGTCCCGGTCCGTTTTCCTGGGTGGTGCATCGCCCCCACGGCGTTCTTTGTTCGCTGTGATAAAGTTATATTTCATTGTACGAAGTTTAGTGATTTGTCTCTAATGGAAACACACCACTGTGAATACGTTTTTTTTTTTTTCGGGGCAAGATGGCGGTCTGTCCGTAGACCGTGTAAGCAGCACTGTGTCTGAGCTCCGCTTGAAAAACGAACATGCTGACGGATCGAAGGATTACGGTTAACTTTTCCTGCCGACTGCAAACTAGTTAATTGGGTAACCTACTAGCGCTGAACTGTTTGAGCCGAGAGAGATCCTTATGCTTCTTTTCGAAGTCTACGTTCCCAGCGAGTGGCTACAGTCCTCCACTATCCCGGGAGCCTCGCTCGGCTTCACCGCAGTGCCGCGAGCATTTTTCCCGACCCTCCCAGCCGCAGCTGCAGCTTATTCCTCGCAATCGGCGCTGCAGGGTGGGGCTCCAACTTAAACTCCGACTCCGCTGCAGGATCAATTTCATTCTGACTTCAAAGATTGTGGAAACATTGTAGCAGAGGACTCCTTTGCTGACTGCAGCTCTGAATTGGCTACAGCGAAATTTGGTAGAGTGGCTTTCGTGATAATAAAATCACGGAGTGTGAGAAAAATACCCGACATAGACCCGGGTTTGGTTAAAAACATGCCGGCAAAGTCTTCTGCATCTGCCGCAGCAACTGGAGCACGGGTTGCTAAGGCGGCCAGGATTCTTCGTAAGGAAGCTGAACGCCAGCAGCATGAGCAGCTCGAAGAGCTGCTTGACGAAGATGAAGGAACACGCTTACCAACTAGCTCTGGCAAATCTAAGACGCGAAGCCAGCAGGCTACATCGGATTTAACAGCAAGACAGGATCTCCACCCTGCCCGTAGGAAACTAAATTCAACTGGTGGCACGGTATTGGATTTATTTCTCAAGAAAGGTCTTCTGAGTGGCTCCAACAAGAGAAATACGACAAAAGAGACTGGTACCTCATCTCCCACCTCCACCACTACCACCACCGCGCAATTGGGACAATCCTATGAAAACTCATCTGCAGAAACTTGTGTAACTCCTGAATTACAACCTCCCTCAGTGAACGTCGAAACTGTAAGTAACATCGATGAGTCTTCTCCTCTCTCTGGTATAGTCGAGATCCCGATTAGTGCAAATCAGGTCTTAGAGCCAGTGCGACATTGTATGTCTTTTTCAGGAGCTGGGGAAAATGTTTTGGGAGTACAAATAGATTCAACCCCATCAGGGACGATCGAACCCAGTCAACTGTCTCCTAGTAGGCTCCATACAACTCTTACTGAACTTTCGATTGCACCCCCTTTACAACAGAATGCTGACTGTGCGGACTCAGACTTGCTAGATGGGGCCCATTCATTAAGTCAAATAGCAACAGGGGAAAGCACTTTAAAGAATCATTTATCTGAAGAGAAGGAAAAGGAGAAGGAACCTAGCGAATTTTACTCTTTCTCTGATGAGAATGGTTTAAATATTCAGGAGGAGTGGTCGGATGAAACTGATTCCTTGGAGGGCTTGGAAGAATCTGAACCACCACTCAGTTCCTATGGTGAAAGCACTGATGAGCAAGACTCTAACATTAACACGATCAGAGCCAGACCTAAAGCCACCACTAGAACATTGGAAAAGGGCTCTAAGGACAACCAGACGGTTCCTAACTTACCTCCACAATTAGCTGCAATATCAAATGCCTCAGCCTCAGTAAATTTGGAGGTTTCTCAATCAGCCGTAGAGACTATTCTGCAGGCCATAGCGGCTCATAGAGAAGAGACTGCTCAAGATAGTAAGAGATCTCGCGCCACACTTCGAAAAATGCAAGGAGTTGTTAGAAAACTCTCTAAATCATGTACTCTGATAGGTGAAAGAGTCACTGAGATGGAGGCCAGGGTTGTGACTAATGAGAAAGAAACTATGCTGAATGCAGAGCGTGTTAAACTTCAAGATGCCGAGCTTGTAGATATCAAGTGGAAGCTGGAGGAGTTTGAAAACCGGCAACGTCGGAACAATCGTATTTTAGGCGTCCCGGAGAAACTTGAGGGGGGTGATACCCGAGCTTTCGTGGTTAAACTGCTAGAAGAGTCCCTTCCCGCCCTCAAAGATTGGAACTTGAATGCAGAGGTGCAACGAGCCCACCGCATGCCATTTAATATCCCTACAAAACCGGGCATATATCCCAGAGCTATTTTGGTTTATTTTGGGAATTTTTTGGTAAGACAGATTGTTGCTGATAAAGCTAGGCCTGACAACAAAGTGCAATATAATGAATTTGCATATTTTTCAAGACCAGACTTTTGCCACGTTACTGTGGAAAGACGTTGGCGGCTTCGTTCTCTGATCAAACCGTTTCAAGATAAAGGCGCGCAAGCATATCTCAATAACCCCGCAAAGTAAAAAATTGTACATGGCGGCCTTACAAAATTTTTTCAATCAGTGATCAAAGCAAAGACTTACCTAGATCAGATTTCTTAAAAATTTGAAAACTTTCTTGTTCTCTGTAGATATGCAGTAATTGTACGGGGAAAAAAATAAATAAATAAATAACGCTTGTCTGAAATTGTGTAAACGATCCGCTTCTATTCTTCTCTCTTCCCTCAATCCTTCTTTCTTTTCCTTTTAGTAATTCTATGAGTCAAATATTTTTTAAGCGGTAGATTAGACACTATGCTGTGTGTGAGTCTGATTGCCCACTGAATGGGGGGGGGGGGACCAGGGGAAGGGTGGTGCGGTTGCTAGGGGGGGACACGGGAGGGCCACCTAGGGGGGTGAAAATACAAAAGGAAAAAAAAAGAACCAGGTTTTTCAGCTAAAGAAACACTTAAAAGGGTACCAAATAGAGCAGTAACATATTTAGATAATTGTTCTATAATAAAGTATTAATAAAGTTTTATATGCTTGAGGCGATGCTACAACCATTTCCTATAAACAATGGGTAGATTAAGTATCCAAACTTGGAATGTTGGAGGGTTATTAACAGGGGATAAGCGCAGGCGCTTGGCTGAGCTGCTTAAACTAACCCCAGTAGATGTACTATGCCTCCAAGAAACCCATGTACCATGGATCAAAAAATCGTGGTTAAATATGAATGGGTACAATCTATTAGCTGTCTCCACACAATCCTCGAATATAAGGGGGGTAGCAATACTCGCAAAGAACAATCTTCGACCAAGTGTACGATACCTTTCAGATCCCCATGGCAGATGGGCTATTGCTAAACTCGCTTGTGGTATAACCATTTGCACGGTATATGGCTCAAATCAAGATGATCCCACAATCTTTGAAGAATTAGAGATCGAATTGCCTACTTGGCAGGGCCTGCTAGTTTTGTGTGGTGATCTTAATATCTCATTAATACCACCATTATCTAATATCTCCTCTAAAACAAAATACCGAGGACGTAAACCCAGAGTATACAAAGCTGTTAGGAGGCTTATAGCTAATCTTGGCTTAACTGATATGTGGTTACACAACAATCCATACGATCAAGGATTTACCTACTTCTCTCATCCGCATCAAAACAGGTTCGAATCGACTACATATTTGCTACTGGAGAGGTCATTTCACAATCAGATATAAAAAAATTCCAAGAATAATTTCAGACCACAATGCATTAATCCTTGCAGTTACAATCACTCCTCTTTCCGCTCAACAACGATCTTGGTCATTTGACAGGAAATTACTCTCCAATATTGAATTAATTTCACACATTAAAAAATGGACTGAAGAGTTTTTAATATAAATCGTTTCAGCGCGTCTAGAACGTAGTTTGGGATTCATACAAATCCGCCTTAAGAGGAGAGATCTCCAGTTTTCAATATGCCGCACGAACCAAAACTAGAAATTTTTATGAAATAAAGTTGTCTGAACTGACTAAAGCTGAATTAGAGCACACCTCCCTGATTGAACAGGGCAAAGATTCCAATAATCAATGGCTTCGAGTTGCGGTTTTAAAAGCTGAACTTAATACTGATCTAAGCCAAAAAGCCGCTCAAACTTATAGAGCCTATAGAAAGAAGGTTTATGAAAGTAGGGAAAAAATAGGTAAACAATTGGCATTACGAACACGTCAAAAAAATGTTTCCAATAATAGTACCACTATTGTAGATGGTGGACGGACTTACGTCCAACCGACAGATATTATCCTACAATTCCAACGATATTATCAAAATTTATACTCTGAAGAAGTGACTAATTCGGAAAAAGATATTGATACCTTCTTGGCTGGCTTTCTTAATAATTCGGCAGCCACCAGCTTACTAGATAACGAGGTGAGAGAAGAACTTGAAGCCGAGATCACGTTGGATGAAGTTGTTGTAGCCCTATCACTTTTATCTTCTGGTAAAGCAGCAGGCCCTGACAAATTGCCAATTGAAATTTATAAAACCCTTAGTCTCCAACTAAGCCCCCTATTATTGGATTTATTTTTGGGTGTTCAGTACAATGGCATTCCCCCACGTTCTTAGGATGAGGCTAGTATTATAGTATTTCCTAAGAAGGGAAAATCACCCGAGCAGTTGACTTCGTATCGCCCCATTTCATTGATAAATTCGGACTCCAAATTATATGCCAAAGTGATGGCTCTCAGACTCAGCGGGATCATTGGGCACCTGGTCTCTCCGTGGCAGCATGGCTTCGTTCCAGGTAAAGGGACCTCCGACCATATTCGCCGGGCTATTGCCCTATTTGATGCCATGTCTGTCGTGGGGGGCCAGATGTCTATGATCCTGCTTGACGCTGAGAAAGCCTTTGATCGTGTTTCATGGAACTTTTTGTGGGTTGCCATGGCACGTCTTAATTTCGGCCCTAAATTTCTTAAATCTATAAAATCCATGTATCTTCAACCTAAAGCAAGAATTTCATCATCAGGTTTGGAATCCGGTTTTTTAACATTACAAGAGGCACAAGACAAGGGTGTCCCTGCTCACCTTTACTTTTCGCCCTTTATATTAACCCCCTTATCCTAAAATTGTTAGAAAATAATAATATTAAGCCAATCCTATGTAATCAATATGAAACTAATGTTTTGGCATACGCTGATGACATCGCGGTATTAACAACTCACCCGATAGAAGCGTTGCACGAAATTGAACAGCTCTCCTTGCAATATGGCAACTACTCGGGTTACTCTCTGAATAGGGGAAAAACCATTGTATTGTGCACAGACAACACTGTATGCTTAGATATAAGAAGAGCAAAAACTGCTGCGTATCTTGGTGTGATCTTATCTACTAATACTAAGACATTAGTTAAAAACAACTTTGATCCACTTATAGATAAGATCAAGACAGATCTGGACAGGGTAAATGGTTTATATCTTTCCATTATTGGTAGGGTGAAATATTTGAAAATGAATATACTACCGAGATGCCTTTATCTTTTTCGATCATCCCTTTAATTGTAGATCCTAAGATAATTATGTTAATCAACAAGCTCATTTCTAAATTTGTTTGGCAATATGGGAAAATTAGACAGTCCCTGTCTTACCTATCCATTTCATTCAATAGAGGTGGCCTTACAGCACCGAATATTATCCTGTATCATTGGGCAGCTTTTTTAAAACACTTAAAACCAATGATTCTAGAATCACCGTCTATCTCTGGTACTACTAACACCACAATCCCTACAATTTATGAATTGGTACTTGGGCAAGAAGCCAATGGTCTATTATTAAGAAAAACTGAAAATACCCACTATAAACTACTTAAGGGCGAAATCATTAAAAGCGCCTGGCTAATTTGGAATCAGATACTTAAACATATGCAGATCGGCAAAATTAACCGGTACACGCCCCTATTCCAATCCACTATTACTTCTGGTCCCGATTTTGATCATACGGCTAAGAAATGGCAAAGATTGGGCATAAGAACAGTTAGAGATGTCTGGGTAAATGGCCCACATACCACATTTCAAGATCTAAAAACAAAATTTGGTCTTCCTGAAGGGGACTTTCTCAAATTCGCCCAACTTCATGCAAAATTAAAAGCAAAAAGGGACTTAATCAGTCTCCAGAAGAACGACCTAATAGAAGCATGCACTATCTCAAAAACTAGGATAGGAACATTCTATGATATTCTTCTAACAAATATTAATGACGATATCGAGAAAACAGAAACTAAATGGGCGGTAAAATTAAATAACCCTGATATTGATATAGATAAAGTACTTGATATGAGCAATAATTTGTTTATGGCTAGCAATTTAAGGGCGCAATTGTATAAAACAATATATGATTTCTATGTTACTCCGGCTAAACTATTTGTGTGGGGTAAAAGGGAGACTGATCTATGCCCACGCTGCTCACAAGGCCCAGCGACATTAACTCATATGTTTAGTAGCTGCCCCGAACTTCTTCTTATAAAAAGTATGATTGCTTCATTTTGGGAGAAAGTTTTCCATCATAAATTTCCCGAATCTGACACCCTATATGTTCTGGGGTATGACAGCTTGCTAAACCTAACTAAATCAGAACAAAGACTATTATTTATAGGTACAGCTGTACTGAGATTAATTGAATCTGCTCGCTGGAAGGATAATCTTCCCCCTAGCTTTCAAATGTGTTAGCTCGTTTTCTTGCTGTCTTTAATTATGAATCTGCAATATTTGCCACCAGGGGATCTAAAACAAAACTTTGTGGTGAAGAACTTTGGCGCCCAATCTCTATTTGGAAAGGAGGTTTATTTCCTTGCGGAATTGGCTGAGTTTTATGAGACTCTGTCTAGTTATGTTATTGCTTTTGTAATCCCCGTCAACACATTTGCTTTTCTGCTCTCTATTTTCTCGATAATTCTCGCATATTATATCTGTTACTGATTATATCATCTTTTTTTAAATTTTTTATATTACTGAGTTCAAATGTATGTACTTTATTCAATGTCTTTATGTTAAGTGTAATGTCTTATGCTGATACTGGTTCTTAATAAAAAAATAAAAATAAAAAGTGAATACGTTTTTTTCAACATCCCAACATCTCCCTGTGATGTTTAAGTGTAATAAAGACAGACTTACATGAACAATTTACAGCGAAGAGCCTTTGGAGGAGACTACTTTAGCCACAGCTTGATTGCAGTGTTTGTCATATTTGGATCAGCCCACCTGAATGTTGCACAGTTATATATTTTACTTTGGAGATTTTCTATGAGCAACTGGAAAAATATATTTATCAAGAGGAGGATCGCAGCTTCTCTTAGCAGTAGTCATTTATTGTAGATTGTCAGACTCTGCTCACATCAGCCTTACATGGAGCTTTTTTGCACAGCACCAGCACTGGGGAGATAGCTTTTTAGTCCACCATACATAAGAGAACTTAAAAATAAAAATTACATCATGACCTGTGTTGCTAAAAATGCAGCTGTCCTTGCAAACATGGGACCCTTTGCACTGCTACTCTAAATGTGGTCACCCTCCATTCACATAGTCCTATAAGTAGATACATCTTTAACGCCTGCATGACCACCAGTTACAGTAGGAGGTATTTCAGCTACACAGATGGTGCTCACTGCCAGAGCAGCATTAAGGTGCTCTCCAGTGCACAGAACCATCTCACATATTTCCTGAAGATGCATTTTGTGAATAAAGGTTGAGGTGTCTCACAGTGACAGAGCATTGGCTGACACATGTTGCAATAAAAGCACACCAAACCTCTGGCTACTCCCATCCTGGCCTTCAAACTCTAGGAGACTTGCAGTAGCATTGAGAGGTGAACAGTGCACCACATCTGTCAATATACTTCTGAGTCCCAAACTGCAGGTATGCAGTGTGCATGGGGAGAGGCATAGGAGTGATTCACAACTAACAGTGTTCCCCAAATTAGAAGCTCCTACTATCCCAGCCAATTGACATCACCATGCAACCAGCAGATAGCAATACACAGCTCCACCAGCTGCCACTATCCTGGGGGACAGTCATCTTAGCCATTGCAAAGCCCAGCCTGGCAAAAACTCAGTGGGTCCTGCTTCCTCCTAGCATTCCATGTCATCTTAATCCTGGCACATTTCTCAGCATAATGTAAGGGCCCTTTTACAAATACGCAGTCCTATGGACCGCCATACTCTTGGTGGTGGTCCGACCACCACCACACAGCAGACTCACCTGCACTATTCTAAGTGTAGTGGGCGGACTGCCATAGGATCGCTGTGGCCGCCAAGGTCCGCAGAGGTTGTGCAGTGGTCAAAGGCAGAAATATGCTGGCAGAGCCAGAGCAGCACCACCAAGCATATTCCGAGGTGCCTCTCCACTGTCCTTTCACAGCGGTGAGCTGCCTTGAAAAGGGTGGTGGAGAGGCAAATAAGGGGGCTGCCGCCTCTGGGCCTGGGGTACATGCTGGGGTGGCATAATGTGTGCCCCCCTGGAATTGCACCCCTTTGACTGCACAAAGTGGAATGCACTATATGGCTTCCCTATGAGCCTAAGAGAATGCCACTGTCGGACCACTGCAGCACTGCCCGCCAGACCAGGATTCAACTCCTAATCTGGCAGGTGGCTGCACCAAAGCTTTGGCGGCCCTCCAGTGGAGGGCACGTGGTGGCACCGCTGAACAACCGCCAAAGTCATAATGAGGCCCTAAGTCTGAGAAAACCTGTTGCCTTTTTCTTTTCGTTTTTGCTCTTCACCATCCAAATTACTGTTAAATACCTGAATTCCTGATATTTTGCCTATATCAAGTCTATGAAAAGAACCTACCTCATTTTCTCGTCCGTAGTTAAAGCGGGAGCGAAACACTGCCTTTAAATTTCATGAACTTTGGCATTGCTGTGTTTAATTACCACAAATTTTCTTCCACACAGGCCTATATCTAACTGCACTGCATATTTTTCCCTGTCCCTCTCTTTCAAAACTGGAACATGTATTGCAGATGCTAACTACAGGAAGGAAGACGGGTGTGGAGCAAACTTTTACAATCAAGGCGGTGGAGGGTTTCAAAATCAGTGCTGTTACAATGTCTCTACCCCTGGTGGGCACTTAGGGGCCATATCACACAAGATGTCTGAGAGCAAACTGTGCCCTAGGCAGGGACCCAGGGGATCGCTGGATAAGGAATGAGCCTAACTCACAGTTGCAGTACTCATTCACAGTGTCAGTTACCTAGGGTAGTTGCACAATTCTTCTGTGTACATCCTACAATCATCGGGCTGTGAGTCGGTCACACACAGTCTGTTTATCTCATCTTCCACACAAACTGGGCTGAGAATTGTGACATGAAAACTGTGTGTCGCACAAATGTACCTGTGTATGTCGTGCACAGCAGGCTGTGAATCTGTATATAGGACTGTCCGTAGGTCATACACAGTAAACTGTATCTACCGCGTACAGTGACCTGAGAATTTCCCACATGGAAATTGTGTATATCGCACACTTAGAGGTGTATTTCAAAAATACTAGGCTGTGAAAATCTTTCATGCACCAATACATCTGTCATAAACAACAAACTGTTAATTGTATGGCTGTATATCTCACATGTGTAGATGCGTATGTCCTACACCAGCTGTGAATCTATTGCACACAACATACTGTGCTTATGACAAACATAGTACACTGCGAATCTGTTACACACAGGCAAAGTATATCTTTCAAACAGTGGGAAGCACATTTCTACCTGTGCAGTCGGTGTATTTTACACACAGCAAGGTGTGCATTTCTTAAACATTATTTGCATATTTATTTACCACCCACACCCAGTTGAGAATTTCTCATGTAGAGGCTGAGTAACTCATGAACCTACCTGTGTATGTTACACACAGAGAATAAATTTGACATAATGGGATATGAACCTGTCACATACATCATATTGTTGAAAATATGCCACAAGGAAGTTGTGTAATTTATGCACTTTGCAGTTTAAGTCAAAAGCTATAGATTGATTTTCATGCAAATCTATTACTGACATAATTTCTATCGCAACAATATTGAAATATTGTATCAGAAATATGGGTTACAAAAATATTGTTTCCCTCCTACTTATAATGGTAAGTACAAAAATATTGTTTCACAACAATATCGTTTCCCAACAATATTGTTAAAACATTTTTTTATATGTATATCATTTAAAATAGTAAATCATAAATATATTACTATACAACAATAATATATTGTAAATTAAATACATTAAATAATAATACTATATATATATATTAGGCCTGGGCGGTAAATTCCATTCGCAGAATTTACGGGATTTGGGTAATTTCGCGTACCGCGGAGAATGCAAAATTGCCCTCAATTCTCCGTTACGCGACTTTGCAAAATGTTTTTGCTTATTCGCCTTCTCAAATGCGTGTTCGCGAGATATTTCCCCCCGAGCACGCAAACAGTGATTCCGAACAGTAACAAAGCATCGCGAAAAAGCAATTCCGCATGTTCGCGGAATTTCTGCGTGTTCGCTGAGATTTTTTACCGTTTTGAGGATATTTGTGTAATGCGATGACGCAAATTCCTCTCACCCCTAATATATATATATATATAGTCCAATGCTCTCTCCCACCATAGGAAAAAAGCGCGACACAGCTCCGGGGACAAACCAGGCTTTTATTCCTTTGAAACCGCAAGTTGCATGAAGTCACGAAACGCTTTGGCAGACGCGTTTCAGCCATCCCTTTGGCCTCATCAGTGCCGGTTTCATGGGCTTCTCACTGTTCCTGAGAATGGAGAGTTGTTAAGTTGGTGTTGAGACCACTCCCAGTCAGGTGGTCACTTGCTCCTCCTCCTCCTAAAGATTACAATTACACTTGCGCTGTTCGATCTTACAGGTGCATGCTGGTCACGGGAGTCCAAATTTAGAGGCCATATACAGTGATAGGTTCTCTTAACATCAAGTGATGCCCCAATTTACATTGGCTTCAGTTCCCCACGAACAGCCAAAACTACCTGGAAAGGTTCAGCCTCGTCGTTTGTCCCCTTATCAGGCAAACAGTGTTGCCTACTCTCTCCCCTTCGGTCCCAATTACCTCAGAACCGTAGGGGGGCGCCGCGTTTTGTATTTCATACAAAGTCCAAGAGGTGTTGCAGGTATAACGCGGAGCACCAGAACGAGAGGGTGTGTCGTTTACCAGCGCCTGCTTGCCGGTTAAATACAAAGTCCAATGTTCTCTCCCACCATAGGAAAAAAGCGCGACACAGCTCCGGAGACAAACCAGGCTTTTATTCCTTTAAAACCGCAAGTTGCATGAAGTCACGAAACGCTTTGGCAGACGCGTTTCAGCCATCCCTTTGGCCTCATCAGTGCCGGTTTCATGGGCTTCTCACTGTTCCTGAGAATGGAGCGTTGTTAAGTTGGTGTTGAGACCACTCCCAGTCAGGTGGTCACTTGCTCCTCCTCCTCCTAAAGATTACAATTACACTTGCGCTGTTCGATCTTACAGGTGCATGCTGGTCACGGGAGTCCAAATTTAGAGGCCATATACAGGGATAGGTTCTCTTAACATCAAGTGATGCCCCAATTTACATTGGATTCAGTTCCCCACGAACAGCCAAAACTACCTGGAAAGGTTCAGCCTCGTCGTTTGTCCCCTTATCCGGCAAACAGTGTTGCCTACTCTCTCCCCTTCGGTCCCAATTACCTCAGAACCGTAGGGGGGCGCCGCGTTTTGTATTTCATACAAAGTCCAAGAGGTGTTGCAGGTATAAAGCGGAGCACCAGAACGAGAGGGTGTGTCGTTTACCAGCGCCTGCTTGCCGGTTAAATGCAAAGTCCAATGCTCTCTCCCACCATAGGAAAAAAGCGCGACACAGCTCCGGGGAGAAACTAGGCTTTTATTCCTTTAAAACCGCAAGTTGCATAAAGTCACGAAACGCTTTGGCAGATGCGTTTCAGCCATCCCTTTGGCCTCATCAGTGCCGGTTTCATGGGCTTCTCACTGTTCCTGAGAATGGAGCGTTGTTAATTTGGTGTTGAGACCACTCCCAGTCAGGTGGTCACTTGCTCCTCCTCCTCCTAAAGATTACAATTACACTTGCGCTGTTCGATCTTACAGGTGCATGCTGGTCACGGGAGTCCAAATTTAGAGGCCATATACAGTGATAGGTTCTCTTAACATCAAGTGATGCCCCAATTTACATTGGATTCAGTTCCCCACGAACAGCCAAAACTACCTGGAAAGGTTCAGCCTCGTCGTTTGTCCCCTTATATATATATATATATATATATATATATATATATATATATATATATATA
The DNA here is from genome assembly GCF_964261635.1 of Lissotriton helveticus. Lineage (NCBI taxonomy): Eukaryota > Metazoa > Chordata > Amphibia > Caudata > Salamandridae > Lissotriton > Lissotriton helveticus. Next base: position 534,248,474 of record NC_136065.1, read on the forward strand.
TATATTCACTGAAAAAACCATAGGTTAGAGACCATATATAGTTAGCTGGACATTTTATTGACATAAAACCAATGAAATTCCATATATAGTTAGTTGCACTAACTATATATCGCGCACCCGCAATCTACTGCTGATGATGTCACATATTACATCATTCATGACATGGTCAGTGACATAACTGATGACATCACTGATGACATCTCAAATGACATCACTGATGACATCACTGATGACATCTCAAATGACATCACTGATGACATCATCTAGTGTCTGTGTGTTTTTGTAAAGTTTAAATATGTTTTACATATTGAAGAATGAGTGGATGTATGGAAGACTGAGTGTGTGTGTGGCTGGCTGGGAGGTGTGTGACTCTGTGCATATCAATGTGTACTTGTATCAGTGATTGTATAAGAGAGTAAGTATGTGTTAGTATATGTGTGAAAAGTATGGTGTTCTGTGTTTAACTGTATAGATGAGGAAATCGAAGTGTGATTGATTCTTCACAGGACTGACTAGGTGTATGAGTGCATATGATAGCGTTGTAATAATGAGTGACTGTATGTATGAGTGATTGTATGGGTGAATGAGTGAATGTGTGTGTAGACGTAGGAATCAGTGAGTGCGTATGTAGTAACTGGTATTGGTGTGTCATGATGTCATCAGTGATGTCATTTGAGATGTCATCAGTGATGTCATTTGAGATGTCATCAGTGATGTCATCAGTGTTGTCACTGAAGTATGGTGTTCTGTGTTTAACTGTATAGATGAGGAAATGGAAGTGTGATTGATTCTTTACAGGACTGACTAGGTGTGTGAGTAACTCCATGGATGAGTGGCAGTGTGTGAGTGTCTGCATAGGTGTATGAGTGCATATGATAGTGTTGTAATAATGAGTGACTGTATGTATGAGTGATTGTATGGGTGAATGAGTGAATGTGTGTGTAGACCTAGGAATCAGTGAGTGCGTATGTAGTAACTGGTATTGGTGTGTCATGATGTCATCAGTGATGTCATTTGAGATGTCATCAGTGATGTCATCAGTGATGTCATTTGAGATGTCATCAGTGATGTCATCAGTGATGTCACTGACCATGTCATGAATGATGTAATATGTGACATCATCAGCAGTGGATTGCGGGTGCGCGATATATAGTTAGTGCAACTAACTATATATGGAATTTCATTGGTTTTATGTCAATAAAATGTCCAGCTAACTATATATGGTCTCTAACCTATGGTTTTTTCAGTGAATTTTCAAGGTTTTGTAAATGCAAATTCCTAACTATATATGGTCTATAACCTATGGTTTTTTCAGTGAATTTCATTGGTTTTTTAAAAGCTAATATCTATAGCTGTAAAATATATTCTTTATTACGTGACGTATCACGTAGCCACGTGAGACGCCTCATGGCGCGTCGCATAACCGTGACGTATCGGCTCTGCAGCGCAAACAAAACCCATAACGTAAGCGTGCCGGAGCACGCTTACAGATATATATATATTTTTTAACCTTAATTAGACAAAATCCACACGTGCACATATCTTGAGGCCTTGCAAAGGCACATCAAACAAACAGTCCCTACAATTTTGCCAAGTTTGCTGGAAATCTATTCCCTTAATTTTTTTTTTACTGTTTCTCTTGGTTTTCCCCTTGTTACGCTTACCGGGACGCTACCCGGTACGCGAACCGGACGCTCCAAGAACACAAGATGGCGGACTCCCGTTACGCTGCCGGTTAGCTGCCCGGTTCGCGTACCGGGAAGCGCCTCTACCGCGAAAAATCGCGGGGGACTTTAATATCCCCCTCATCAATCCTAGGGGGTCAGGAGGGGTTTACCTTGCCCCCTTTCCTTCATTTCCCCCTTCTTTTTTCACCACATCTTGTCTCTCGAACCTACCGAGAGACAAGATGGCGGCCGCTCCGGACTGTTTACAATGTTGACTGCTACGCTGCCGGTTAGCTGCCCGGTTAGGTGCCCGGTGAGCTGCCCGGTGAGCTGCCCGGTTCGCGTACCGGGACGCGCCTCTACGGCGTAAAATCGCAAAAAAAATGGCGGCCGCTCCGGACTGTTTAGAATGTTGACAGACACCGGAGAGCCAATCAGCTTCGCTTCGCGAAGTTCCGTTACGCGTCAGGTACGCGAACCGGGGCGCTAACCGGAGCGCTGTCACAGATATATATATTTTTTTAAACGTTAATTTCTCAAAATCCACTGGAGCACATATATTGAGACATAGCAAAGGCACGTCGGGCAAACCATATCTACAATTTTGCCAAGTTTCATGTAAATCTATTCAGCCGTTCGAGCTAAAAGTGAGTCCAACCGCGCTATGGAAAAATGAATGGGAAAAACGCGTTTTGGGACCCCCCTTTTTTCTCGGCCCCCCTTGACGAAACCCCCCCCAAATTAGCACTCTAGTTGCTCATTAGATCACTGTAGTAAAGCTAGTGCTCACCAGGGAAGTCTGCTGCTAATCATGGTTTGCAGCCATTTTCCCGCATTTTTTATCCCGCAGACTTTCAGTCCGCATACCATTATCCCGCGAGGTCATTGACCTCGCATACCATTATCCCGCATTGTTTCAAAACACATGTGCATTTATCGCGCATGCCTTTACAAAGAATTACGTTTTAAAGGCATGTATGGTAAATGCATTTGCGTTGTGAAAACCACGATGACGAGAGAGGTAAGTGGGTTTGTGTTAATTTTTTCGTGGGTTAGTGATTGTGTAGTGTAGTGTAGTGTTGTGTAGTGTAGTGTTGTGTTAGTGTAGTGTAGAGTTGTGGTGGTTGTTTAGTGTAGGGTCATGCTGGGGGTAGTGTTTTAGGGTTTAGGGTTGTGTTGTAGTGTTTGCGTAGTGTAGGGTCATGCTGGGGGTAGTGTTTTAGGGTTTAGGGTAGTGTTGTAGTGTTTGCGTAGTGTAGGGTCATGCTGGGGGTAGTGTTTTAGGGTTTAGGGTTGTGTTGTAGTGTTTGCGTAGTGTAGAGTCATGCTGGGGCTAGTGTTTTAGGGTTTAGGGTAGTGTTGTAGTGTTTGCGTAGTGTAGGGTCATGCTGGGCGTAGTGTTTTAGGGTTTAGGATAGTGTTGTAGTGTTTGCGTAGTGTAGGGTCATGCTGGGGGTAGTGTTTTAGGGTTTTGGGTAGTGTTGTAGTGTTTGCGTAGTGTAGGGTCATGCTGGGGTGTAGTATTTTAGGGTTTAGGGTAGTGTTGTAGTGTTTGCGTAGTGTAGGGTCATGCTGGGGGTAGTGTTTTAGGGTTTTGGGTAGTGTTGTAGTGTTTGCGTAGTGTAGGGTCATGCTGGGGTGTAGTGTTTTAGGGTTTTGGGTAGTGTTGTAGTGTTTGCGTAGTGTAGGGTCATGCTGGATGTAGTGTTTTAGGGTTTTGGGTAGTGTTGTAGTGTTTGCGTAGTGTAGGGTCATGCTGGGGGGTAGTGTTTTAGGGTTTTGGGTAGTGTTGTAGTGTTTGCGTAGTGTAGGGTCATGCTGGGGGTAGTGTTTTAGGGTTTTGGGTAGTGTTGTAGTGTTTGCGTAGTGTAGGGTCATGCTGGGGGTAGTGTTTTAGGGTTTAGGGTAGTGTTGTAGTGTTTGCGTAGTGTAGGGTCATGCTGGGGGTAGTGTTTTAGGGTTTAGGGTAGTGTTGTAGTGTTTGCGTAGTGTAGGGTCATGCTGGGGGTAGTGTTTTAGGGTTTAGGGTAGTGTTGTAGTGTTTGCGTAGTGTAGGGTCATGCTGGGGGTAGTGTTTTAGGGTTTAGGGTAGTGTTGTAGTGTTTGCGTAGTGTAGGGTCATGCTGGGGTGTAGTGTTTTAGGGCTTTGGGTAGTGTTGTAGTGTTTGCGTAGTGTAGGGTCATGCTGGGGGTAGTGTTTTAGGGTTTAGGGTAGTGTTGTAGTGTTTGCGTAGTGTAGGGTCATGCTGGGGTGTAGTGTTTTAGGGTTTTGGGTAGTGTTGTAGTGTTTGCGTAGTGTAGGGTCATGCTGGGGATAGTGTTTTAGGGTTTACGGTAGTGTTGTAGTGTTTGCGTAGTGTAGGGTCATGCTGGGGGTAGTGTTTTAGGGTTTAGGGTTGTGTTGTAGTGTTTGCGTAGTGTAGGGTCATGCTGGGGGTAGTGTTTTAGGGTTTAGGGTAGTGTTGTAGTGTTTGCGTAGTGTAGGGTCATGCTGGGGTGTAGTGTTTTAGGGTTTTGGGTAGTGTTGTAGTGTTTGCGTAGTGTAGGGTCATGCTGGGGGTAGTGTTTTAGGGTTTAGGGTAGTGTTGTAGTGTTTGTGTAGTGTAGGGTCATGCTGGGGGTAGTGTTTTAGGGTTTAGGGTAGTGTTGTACTGTTTGTGTAGTGTAGGGTCATGCTGGGGGTAGTGTTTTAGGGTTTAGGGTAGTTTAGTTGTTTAGTGTATGCTAAAGGCATATTCGTTCTAAAAGTTTTCGTTATTTTAATTTGCGGCCTAATAGTACATGCGGGATTTCGTCATATATTCGCTAATCATACTTTCTATGGCAAAATGAACCCCCTCATTTTGTTCCTTTTTAAATTAAATGTTTTAAGAGTTACCACTTTATTCCAATCAAGATGGCTTCAGGTGTGCCATACCTTTGTAATAAGTAGGACTGTTAGCACTCTAGTTGTTCTTTAGAACACTCTGGGACATTCTGTCATTGGGCTATAGTTGGCCTACATCTGGCTGATATTTGGGCTACATTTGTTTTTTTTGTCTCTGGTGGCCATCTTTGGGCTACATTGGGCTACATTGGGCTACATTGGGCTACATTTGGGCTCCAACATATATATAGCCCAATGTAGCCCAATATATATTTTTCAAAGTTAATTTTCGTAAAAACCACTGGAGCCTATATCTTGAGACATAGCAAAGGCACATCGGGCTACCAGTCCCTACAATTTTGCCAAGTTTGGTGTAAATCCATTCAGCCGTTCAGGCTAAAAGTGAGGCCAACCGCCCTATGGAAAATTGCATGGGAAAAACACGTTTTGGGACCCCCCTTTTTTCTCGGCCCCCCCTTGACGAAACCATCAGTGATGACGAAACCATCAGTGATGTCACTGACCATGTCATGAATGATGTAATATGTGACATCATCAGCAGTGGATTGCGGGTGCGCGATATATAGTTAGTGCAACTAACTATATATGGAATTTCAATGGTTTTGTGTGAGTAAAATAAGGTTTTGTAAATGCTAATTCATAACTATATATGGTCTATAACCTATGGTTTTTTCAGTGAATTTTCAAGGTTTTGTAAATGCTAATTCCTAACTATATATGGTCTATAACCTATGGTTTTTTCAGTGAATTTCAATGGTTTTTTAATAGCAAATATCAAAAGCTTTAATATGTATTCTTCTTTTAATCGAAATTTTATATGTTTTTAATAGAATTTGTTTATGTATTTTTTTTTAATTTTATTTTTTTTTTGTTTCGCTCCCGGTCCGCCAACCGGGTAGCTTCCCGTTACCTCAATTTGGTGCCGCGACTCGCTTCGCGAACCAGTAAACGTTCTATTTGCGCAACTGCCGCGTTAGAAAACAACATCGTGACACGTCGCGTAACCGCGACGTATCGCGTTGTCGCGTAATGCGTCATATGACACGCCGCGTTAGCGCACCCGGAAGTGCTCCAGTGCGCGAAGCGAGGCGCGAAGCGCAGCTTCCTGGAAGCGATCCAGGGCGCGGCGCGGAGCGCGTAACGTAAGCATAACAGGTCATGTGACTTGTTAATAAAACTTTTCATTGGTTCATTTCACTTTTGGTTTCCTAATGATGTAAGGCTAGGTCATGTGACCTAAAAATAACACTTTTCATTGGTTTAGAACTATTTTTTTTCCCAAATGATGAAAGCCCCCTTCCTTTTTTCTCACTCTGACTTTCAACTTTGTGAGAGGAAGACCTATTTTACTTAATAAAAAATGGCTTCATTAGTAGCTGCAGCTGGTGCACCCCCACCACCACCACCACCACCTCCTAGGAAGAGAGGACCACCTCCTCAGGTGGTGGTTGAGCAAGAGGTGGAAGAAGAGGAACAAGAGGAAGAGGAAGAAGAGAGGCACTTTTTGCCAGAAGAGCCTAAGAGGTCCCGAGTGAAAGAGAATTTTATTTGGCAATTTTTTAAATATCCCCGGGGCCAAAAAAAAGTGAATGCCCGCTACGTAACTTGCCTGATATGTAAAAATGATCTGTCCAGAGGGACAGATGAAAAGTATAGTTATGGAAATTATACGATGCATCGCCATATGGAGAGGAAGCACCCTATCAACTACAGTGCTGCGCAAGTACGTGACCTACACGATAACCCTCCACCTGTGGCCATAAGATCAAATGTACAGGCAGTGACGGGACCAGAGGCGAAGGAGACGGTCCCAAATATACAGATGAGGTTCGGGGCAGTCAAACAAGTGTGCGTGCGTTGCGGTCAATTGATTTGCTACAGAGAAAGTAGCATCAATGTAATCAACTTAGCAATTGACAATCATGATTGTCCAAAACGCCCCAGACAGTAAATGATCTTTTTTTTGTTGCTCCTGTTGAGCCCTTTACAATGAATCGTTTTCGTTTCCCCCCCCAAAAAAAACCCCCAAAAAATATAAAACCGTTCAAAAAATACAAAAAAAGTAAAAAAATGTTCAGAAAAATAATAAAAAAAATATAAAACAACAAAAACAATAAAAAAAAGTTATTTTCAGAACTACCTCCCCTTTATAAATTGCTAGAATGTTTAGCACTCTAGCAACCTCTATTTCTGTTGGTTCGCTTCCCGGTTAGCGCTCCGGTACGCGAACCGGAAGCGAACAAAAATTTTTTTTTAAAAAGAAAGTATAAGAGAAGGAAACAGAGAGTAATGTTAAAAGAAAGACAGCTAGAGGGAGTAACACAGAGATACTGTTTAATAGATCTATTTACCGAAGAAAAGATGTAAGTGGGTATAATTGTGAAAAACAAAATAGATAAGGAAGTGAAAGAAAAAAAGGAGAGTAGAAGAACAATAAACAAGAGTTTCTTAGAGAATGTGAGTGAATGTTCAAATTAAGAAGAAAAACAGTAAAGGATGTGGAAAGAGAGGTAGGGATAGAACCGGACTAAAAGAAAAATCCTGAGGGAAAGTGTTAAGAAAAAAGTGAGCAAAAGTAAATAGGAATAAAACAAGATGTATGATAGTGACTAAGGTTAAAACATGTGGAATAACAGAGAGAAAAAACAGAAAGCAGAAAAGAAGAAGTGACAGAAAAGGAATGATTGAAACAGCAAAGAAATGTAAATAACATAGTGTGCTTGAACTACAGGGAGAAAGCATAATGAACAAGTAGTGAAAGAGTGATGAGTCAGAAATAGTGAGAGTAATAGAGACGGAGTGAGTGAACAGGAGTGAGGAACTATGAGAACAGAGGGACTGAGAAAAGGAGTGGAAGGAGTAGAGTAAGTAAGTAATAGAAAAAGGAATGAGGGAAGTAGCAAAGGCAGGAAACTGAGGGTTAAAGAAATGAAGCAGTGAAACTAATAGAAGTTAAATGTGATAGAAATGTAACGAAAAGAGTACAAAACATTTACCTTATAATTGTCGTTAACTTAGTCACTTGTTATTTTTATACTTTCAATCTGTGAAAGAAAGAACAAAAATTTGAAAAATATTAAAACATGTATTTAAAAATTAGAAAAGACAAGGGAAAAGATTGACAATCATCCAATTTTACAAAGAAATAAAGTTAGAGGCCTCTGCTTCTCCATGCCCCCTACACAGTCCTAAATATATACCTTTAAACTGACGGTATCTTGTTGAAAATGAAGTGAGGCCTATCTTGCAACATGATGCATCTTTTGCATTGCTGCTGCGTCACAAAAGTGATGGAACAGCGGCGCAAAAGAGGCGCACAGCCATCATAAATCTTACCCTAACATTTTAAATGATTGTTTCTAGATGCTGATAAGGTGTGCCCTATCCACAGATTTGTTTCAGGTGAGTCCTACTCAGAGTTACAGATGAAATTTAAGTTATTGAAGAGTACAGAGGAGATAATACATGAGCAGGCCTACCAACGAAGTGAGTCATGTCCACTGCACTCTTGGACAAACGTCAGACCTCCTCTATCTCCTTGAACAGGCCTAAACCTCATCTACACAATGTGATTCGTAATGTTATGAAACACAGGTAACGTAATTAAAAAACGTGCAATTTTTTTTTGCTCATTCCACAATCACATCACTTGTGTTTCCTTTGCTTAGGTATCTCATTGTACAGATGTAGTCTACGCAAAAGGTGAGCACTATATGCAACAACTTTGACACTTACAGAAGCCTCAGCTTCTCCATGCTCCCTACACAGTCCTAAATATATACATTTTAAACTGACGGTATCTTGTTGCAGATGAAGTGAAGCCCATGTTGCAACATGGTGCATCTTTTGCACTGCTGCTACGTCACAAAAGTGACGCAACAGTGGCGCAAAAGAGGCGCACGGCCATCATAAATCTGCTCCTAACATTTTAAATGATTGATTCAGGATGATGATAAGGTGTGGCTTATCCAGAAGTTTTTTTGAGGTGAGGCCTACTCAGGGTTGCAGATGAAATTTAGGCTTGTTCAACAGTATAGAGGAGATAATACATGTGCAGACCTACCAATGAAGTGAGTCATGTCCACTACACTCTTGAACAAAGGCCAGACCTCTTCTGTGTCCCTGGACAAGCCTAAACCTCATCTGCAGAATATGATTCGTAATGTTAGGAAACACAGGTAGTGTAATTGAAAAACGTGCAATTTTTTTTGCTCATTCCACAATCACATCACCTGTATTCCCTCAGCTTAGGTATCTCATTGTGTAGATGTAGTCTAGCATATCCAAGAGTACGGCGAAGGTGAGGACTGCATGCAACAGAGCAATGTACATTACTCACCTACCTTGACACTTACAGAAGCCTCAGTTTCTCCATGCCTCCTGCACAGTTCTCAATGTATATCATAAATACAAAAAGTAGAGAATTAATTAAACATGTTAAATGGTTTATTTTTGCTGTTCTCAGAATGTATCAAATTTCACTAAAAACAGTGAGTTAAAGGTATTCATCATATAACAGCGGGGAAAAAAACACAATCAAAATGATTGTGTTTAAAAAACCCATATAACATAACTAATCAGAAATCAGAACTCCTTAAAAGTAACTTACTTTCCATGACGTCAAAGGATGTCCTATGAACAGCTTATACTCTGTTGTGCTGCTATTATTTTCAGCCCGCCACTTTCTGAAAGAAAAGCTCCATCGTTTTGACAAATATGTTACATACAATAAATGACTTCTCGCTCTCTACCGCACATTTCCTCAAGGCCAAATCGTGTAAGAGCCATTTATAACTCTTCAAATTCTTCTATGAAAATCCCGTCATTTTCTTTTCCCGCAACTTTCAGAAAGAAAACGTTCAAGATCACTTGCACAATCCTGTACTAGTAATATCTCACCCTTCTTGCTCACTCATGTTCCACATTTCCACATGTAACTTTTGACTCTGTACTACACTTATCCTCAAGGCCAAATAGTGTAGGAGCCATTAGAACCTCTTGAAATTCCTCAGAGCAGATCCCGAGATTCTTTCCCTAAAATTTTGGTTTTAAAAACACCAGGTAAGAATTTTTAAGGTCAAAAGGCAATTTTTTTTTTAAAGTTAAAACAGCATCATTGCAGAATGACCAGCCGTTTCTAGACTTTAAATAAGCTGTGTAATGTCCTGATGTTGTTGAAGGACCGTCATGATATATAATTGCTGCAGTTAAAAACGTCCTTCCTGATATTGACAACTGCGAAGCCACAACATTTTTAATTAAAGTTGTCAATTTTGTTCCATCAGGCCTACATCGTTGGAACATTAAAATGACATACTGGCCATATGTTCGTATAAATAATGTGGACAACATTGCAGACTTACATTGGCTACACTCCATGTTGTGATCGGCTGCTTTTACTAGCTTAATAAAGGACACTGATTTACTGTCTGGCAAAGTTAAATATATAAATCTTTCTGAGTCTACACTAGTAGTACTTGATACCCTACAGTTCTCGCAGTCATGCTGCCATTGATAAGAAAGGCCAAACAGGTAATCTACATCTACACCTTCATCTTGCAATACATTAAACATATACATTAAAAACTCCTGACAATCTTGCTGAATATTTTGAGAGAATTGCGTTTGACCTGAAAACTTGTCTAACAGATTTCGAATTTCAGACACACTTTCTACTTTTGTTCTATCAGTGCTACGTTTCTCTAACACAGAATTCAGCAAGCAGCAAAAACTTTGATCCGAATTGATCACAATCTGTTGTTTTAAAGTTTCTCGAGAAAAGACAACATTAACCACTACATTAGCATAGCAGTTGACACCAGAACTATTTTTAAATTGAAAACCAACAACATCTTCAACAAAATCCTTTTTCTTTCTGCTTATAATTTCAGGTTCATCGACTTTTCGTCTTTTTGCTACAACCTCCCTACTATTGGTCACATTTCTTCGTTTCCGGCCTACCACATGTTTCTCAAACAAAGGATATTGAGGCAAATGTGGCGCATACTCTCTTCTTAACCTATTGTATTCCTTAACACAATCTAGATCCGCACAAATGTTTGTGACATCACACTCAATCAAGTACAATCCCGATAAAGTTCTGACTCTTGACAATGCCACATATGCCATACCCTCCTTGAACACAGAACTGCTTATATTCACCAATGCACTGTCTACACTTAAACCTTGCGATTTATGGATTGTCACCGCATATGCCAAGCAAACAGGAAACTGCTTACGGCGAACATATAAGTCTTTCACAAGCAAAAACCTAGCAGAGCAATGACCAATTAGCTGTACTTCCTCAATGCCATCAAATTTAATTTTTAAAAATTCAATTCCATCTCTATTTCTGTATTTCACAAAATCAACAACATTACCCATCGATCCATTTACCAGACCTCTTTCAACATGTAAATTCCTTCTTAAAATTATACGGCAATTTAAGCACACATTCAGAGTCTTTTCAAAACCTGCAGTTTTAGATATAGTCTTCTCTAATGAATCCAATTTTGATTTCAAATTCTCAGACAAAATAATTGTTGATCCCATATGCTCTACTCTGTCAATAGCTTCCAGTTTCACAATCTCTTGGTTTTCTAAATGCAACATTTTGTTGTTGAAGATGGCACATTCTGCAAGAGTTGGCATCAAACATATTCCAGATTTCTTCTCAGTAATTTTCTGAAAAATATTCTCAGGCACAACGTCTTGTTCTGGATACAAATTTGACAGTAATCGTGCATGTAAAGCTTCTTTCCCATGCTCGGTCACTTTTCCGATTCGAACATCTTGTAGAATATTCTTGTAATCTTCATCCTTCGCCTGACGCATATTTTCATGCAGTTCAGCATAATTGAAGTTTAACCATATATTGACGTTGCCAATGCTCCCTAGGCACTTCCTGGTATCTTCATGCGTGAGCATTTTGAACACAGGTTCTCCTTTCACTGGTGTCAGCTGCAGAAGATCACCGAAAACAATGATGTGTTTGCCACCAAATAACACATCATACACTGTTTTGAGAACTTCTTGCATTCTCAAATGCACAAAGCCAAGCATGACATTGGAAACCATGCTTACTTCGTCAATGATAAGAAGTTTCATTTTCCTCAAGACTCTTGAAACTTCACAACAAGCATCTCCAGATAACTTGTGGTATTGTAATTTGTTATCATGCTCCACTGGCAGCATCAGTAGACGATGCAAAGTAATACCTTTAATGTTATGTGCTGCGAGTCCAGTTGGAGTGGTGACAACACAAGACAGCGATGACTCAGTCCTTTTCTGCAAATAACATGAAATTGCTTTAATGAGGAAACTTTTTCCAGTTCCCGCTTCTCCACTCACATACAGTCGGACAGGCTTCAATGAAGTACATGAGCACTCTTTCTTCTCATGACTTAATCCATGATCTATTTGGTTGGTAACTTCGTCATATATTTTCCTCTGCTCAACGTTGAGTTGTCTTTCCAAGTCTTCTAAGTTAACCGCATCCTCCTGAGCATGTGCCATGGCTCTTTCCACTTCAATCATGGCAGTGGCAGCTTTATTTTTGATAACTGGTCCTCCTAGTGGATCCTGACTCAATGAAACAGAACTCTGACTGTCCTGAGAACTGTCTCTAGCGATCTCGGCTGCAATCGTTGCTTCCTGCTCGATTTCCGCATTCAACATTTCTAGATATTTGGGAAAAACAGGACATTCTATGGTCTCCTTGGCGGCATTGAAAGAATCTTCGTAACAGACGAAATCTCCAAGCAGTTCCTCTTCTGCACGCCAAGGCTTGAAAAGTTGCAAAAGTGCTAAATAGAAAAACTCTTTTCTTTCAGGAGATTCGCCACTCAATTTTCGATGGTTTACCAAGTGGCATTTTCTTTGCTTGACCAGACATCCCTCACTTCCAATTACAGCATACACTCCTTTATCAATATCTTCTTTGATGTTCCTCTTGAATATGTAATTTTGTAGAACCTCATACAGACAAACATTCTCGAGGTGACTGCTTCTATTTGGATAATATGTATCCAACATGTTGGTCTTCAAAATATCGGTACTGTTTGGCTCCTTTTCCGCCAAATACACAATTTCCCGCACAGGTTTCAGAACTCGATTACGCGTTGCAGCAAGACTCACCCAAACGATACTCCTGGATTTGGCATAGAGACTTGCTGAAGACAACCGGTCAGAACATTCGTAAGCTCCGATTTCTCGATGTGACAACATCTTCAGACTGAAACTGTACAACTTCTTACTGAGGCTCTTTTCATGGGAAATGTCCTCCCACATATCCTTCAATTCTGTCTTTTCTTTTTTGGTGATGCAAGATCTCACATACCGAGCCACAGCCATACAGTTATCAGCCACAAACTGTATATCCATGTTAGCATTCCACATGGACAAAATCACTGGGTTGTAGTCGTTGATGTACTTGGACTCTTCGTTCCTTTTCAAATTGTATGTGTTTTTAGGTGATTTCTTCATCACATTATGTAGCAGCGAAGACATCAAACTGTTCACTCTTCCTTTAGAAATCACCGGTCGTGGAAAGGCGAAACGACATTTGGTGTAGAACTTGTCCTTGTTTCTGAATTTACGACGACAGTACTTTCCACAACGATGGCTTTGGAAGCGTAAAACTTGTTCTCTTAGGCTTTTGTCTTCCTTTGCGTTTGGAACAGCACATGTAGAATACTGTTCTATGAAACTCATCACTAAGTCATCTGGATCTGTTCCAAATTTAGGTGCATCCTTGATCCACAGCAGCATATGTATATGAGGAGCACCTCTTGCTTGGTACTCCTTTCTCCAGAAGAAATCCAACACCTCTCCAAGAGGTGGATTTTTCTTGTTCATGATGAAAGACATCATAGCTTCAAATCTATGATTGAAGTACCTGCATACATTCACTGGATCCAAAGAGCACAGTTCTCCGGGTGTCGTGAATTCGATATTTTCAATGTTTCCATTTGCCTCTCGTAGAAATTCAAGTAAGTCTTCCCAGCCATACTCGGCACAGCTGAGAGTGAGGAACCATGTGGGAGTTCCTAAGTTCCTCAGCATACATTTTAAATCACCATGACGACGGTACCAATACTCATTAGTACCACGCTGACACGCCATGAGATTAATCAGGTGAGAATTCAAAATACTGTCTTGCACATTGACTTTATCCATAAAGTCACTTGCTGAGATGGTTTGCATCTGTACACCACTTTTCAAGATGTGGTTCACTGCATATGACAGTCCAGACAGATCGCTTTCAAACAGGAGATGAAACAAATAGGGAATGCATTGACGAAACCTAGGATCTTCTGCATACAATCGTAAAGTCCGGTATTCAGAAGCAGGAATTTGATCAGGTCGCTCATCATATCTTCCTCCTTGACCTGTTGGAAATAGCTGTGGGAAACACCGAGCTTCCAAACTTTCCTCCCAAACACTAATGGGACTCCCTTTGGCTTGTTTCATTTGAAACAACTCAATAGCATTCCCCATGACTTCCTTGGAATGCAAAGGATGAACACTATAATGTTCATATATTTCTTCATTTTTAGAGGGTTCTACTTTCTCAATTTGACCAGCACACAAATCGCTATCTTCTTCACTTACTTCCTCTTCTGCAACATATACATTCTTGTAGTACTTATTGTTTTTCTTCAAATACAATGTTGCCTTTTTGACTTTCCTAACATCTACTAAATCTTGCCATATTTTCTTACTCTTTGTCGGAACCCCATTAACTAATATAACCAGAGGTTCCTCTTCCACTTTCTCTACTCCAATTGTATTAATGTTTTTCTTCAAATCTAGAGGCAAATAAACAACTCTTCCCTTTAATCCTCTCTGTAAATCTGATGGAGGCAATTTCCCTGTCTTTGGCTCCATTCTTACAATAGCCTGAAAGGGATGGATACTTTGAATCAAAATAGATTCATAAGTATTTAAATCCTTCCATTCAGAAGGAATCTCAACCAATTCCAGATTATTATGAACCGCTCCAGCAGGCATCCGGTTTTGATTTAATTTGTTACAACAATAAGTACACACACGTTGATCCAATCCCAAATCAAAACAATTTTCTACCATCAAGTATGTTGCAAAATCCTTCCATTCACTATTATTTTCCCTTTCACTTTTCGCATATAAATCCACTAACTTAGTCTGATTCTTATAATAGGTGCGTCAACAACACACACAAGTGAAATTAGGCCTCTCACTTGATTTCACCTGAAACGTGGCAATTTCCTTCTGAAAACTATCTGTACTGGAAACCTGTACACTATCTTCCACATTACCCTCTTCTTCTGGGTCAATTTCAACATTCTCATCTTTACTTGCAAAGTAACAAAACTCAATTTCTTCACAAATATTCTTCACATCTACTTCAGAACCATGCAAAAGAGCAGTGCATAATTGTTTAAGCATAATTGCTGGACTCTAAGCATAATACAACATTCTAACTAATTTCCTCACTTTATTATGATGCACTGCTAGCATCCTGATATGATGAAAAACACTCTGGCATACTCTCCTGGAAAGACAAGCCAATGAATGACCATGCAAACCTGTCACTTCTCTCACTCTGCAAGGATCTAATTCTTGCAACATGTTCATTTTCTGTTTCAAACTTTTCTTATTAAATGTCCGTACAAAATCACAAAGCAAATTGATGGAATCCTGTCGCACACTGCAAATACAACTACACTTCCAGGTGTACACAGGTCCCTTAGGACGTCTTCCTAAAACCTCATTACCTAACACCTCTTCTGCCTCTGTTGTGACGAGTTTTTCTTTTTCAACCACACATCCATCTTTCACCTCATATGCTCGACCACTGGTGTCAACTGCATGCACCAAATCATTATCCTGGAAATAACTCTCCTCATTAAAAAATGCCTCAGAACTTGAACTATGCATCCATTCTCCTGAAAAAACTTCACAAAAATTACTACGATTAACTGTTCTCTTCCATCTACTATTTGTTTTGAAATCATAAATTACCTTGTTTAGTTTCCTAATTCTATTGATTATCAAAATAAATAACTTTCGCTTAATTTCGAATGCCTGATCAATAATTTTCTCAATGTTTCTCTTTCTCTTATAAAAAGCCACTTTCTGTTGACCTTTCTTAATATTTTTTAACAAACTACCAATTATCCTGTTGCGGAACATTCGTCTATGAATGTCCCTAAACTGATTTTTCCTTCTACTACCATGCACAGAGTTATCTCCTGCTCTACCAGTAACATTTTTGATTGGCCTTTCCTTTCCGTTTAAATTGGCTCTCTTTTTCTGGACTAAAACTTGTTCTGTAGGTATACTTTTGTTTCTACAAATGTTTCTAAGGAATGATATCGTTCTCTTACCCGGAGCTTTCTTGGTGACTTGACGAGATTTTATTGTAGAGGACTGCTGCAAGCATTTACTAATCTGCTGTCTTTGACGTTTTGTAGCCTTTCGGATTCTATCCTTAGACGGCATTGTCTAATTTCGAAATGATCTGCAGTTGAATCTGTAGTAAAATATAATACAAAATGTTATTAACCACTATTACCAAACAGTAAATCAAAAACAGTCGTCAAAAAATTAATATACTAGTTGTGAATTCTACATACAATAATTTTTACTGCATTATGAAATTTAAAACTCACAAATAGTTGCAAAGAAATGGAATGCTTCTACATTTGACCTGTGCTCTTTTATATATGAATCTGAACTAATTTTATTAGTATATTTTACTATTTCATTAAAGACACTTCACACAATTTGTTTTTGAAGTTGTATTTAATTTTAAATGAAACGGTTAACATGGTTACTTTTCATTTCCAGTAACTTTTAAAAATAACTGTTTATAGTTCCATAGGCTCGAGCAGGTCAGCTTCCCACCCTATGTCATACAATTCTGACAAATCGGCATCCTCATCATGTTCTTCATCATCCTCAGGATTTAAATCATCCAAGGGATCTACTTCCACTGATGTTTCAATGACAATTTCAATGATAATATCAAGATCAACAGTTCGCTCATTATCACTCATGCTTGATGTTGTCGTTATCTTTAAAAAAAGAGAACAACAATGAGATGTTGCAGAGTAAGAGACAAATCTCAGAGACTATAATAGTAAAATTGTTTAACAAGAGTAACATTTTGCAGATATTATTTAGCCATGTCCAGCGATGCTGAGGAGGTGAGGCCTATGTCCAAGTTTTCAGTGAACAGGACTCATCTCTTCTTAACCTTGGATAAGCCTCACCAACTCTGTGTCCCCTGCTCACACTTAAATTTGAAGGAGCAGATTTATGTCACCCATGATATGCCGCATTTACAATGCGGAGCACCATTGAGCAACAACAGCACAGATGCATCACGCATCTGTTCCACAAAAACGGCGCATTGCAGGAATCACGTCATAAACACGACATATCTACTGCAATGCACAGGGGCAAGCCACACATTGCATGGTGCATCTCTCCTTATGCCTGTTTCAAACAGGCGTAAGGATTTGATTCAGCAATGCCATAAAGGTGACTCAGTGAAATCTTCTTAATTTTACTGTGTTAGTTTTACAGGGCTTTCATGCAAATGACTGCCCACCCTGCAACAAAACGCCCACATGAAACCTGACACACGTTTCATGTGTGGCAGGACTTTACAGCATGACACATCTTCCTTGATGCTTCAAGTTGTAAATATGTCACAACATAGCGCATCTTTTGCTCCGCCGCTGCGTCACAAAAGTTTGAGGTGAGGCCTACTCAGGGTTGCTGATGAAATTTAGGCTTGTTGAAGAATATAGAGGAGATAATACATGTGCAGGCCTACCAATGAAGTGAGGCCTATCTTGCAACATGGTACATCTTGTAAATCACTGCTGCATTATAAAAGTGACGGAACAACAGCACAAAAGAGGCGCACGGCCATCATAAATCTGCCCCTAACACTTTAAATGATTGATTCAGGATGACGATAAGGTGTGGACTATCTAGAGGTTTGTTTGAGTTGAGGCCTACTCAGGGTTGCAGATGAAATTTAGGCTTGTTGAAGAATACAGAGAAGATAATACATGTGCAGGCCTACCAATGAAGTGAATCATGTCCACTGCACTCTTGAACAAAGGCCAGACCTCCTCTATCTCACTGAACACGCCTAAACCTCATCTGCACAATGTGATTCGTAATGTTAGGAAACACAGGTGATATAATTGAAAAACGTGCAAATATTTTTGCACATTTAACAATCACATCATCTGTATTTCCTCAGCTTAGTTATCTCATTGTGCAGATGTAGTCTAGCATGTCCAAGAGTACGCAGAAGATGAGGACTATATACAACAGAGCAATGTACATTACTCACCTCCCTTGACACTTACAGGAAGCCTCAGTTTAATACTTCTTAGTTCAATATTTATTTAAAGAAGCAGACACCAATATGACCTTCTCATAAATGTGAAAAGTGTTTTTTTTTTAAAAAAACGATTTTCTGGTCTAAATTTGAAAACACAACACAGGTCCTATGTAGAAGCACACCCTATCAGTACTTAAATTAGCCAAGCACACATGGGGACGTATTTACAAGGACCTTGCACCACGGGGAAATGTCTTAAATTAAAATGGAAAAAATAACATCAAAGGGACTCAAAGGCCTTGTAAATATGGCCCAAGCAACCTATGAAACTCTACCAGTACATTTCAAGAAACCTAATTGATTTCAAAAAACGTTTTTAAACTTATCGTGTAAAACAATTATATACCTACATTCATGGGGAAGTGACTTAAAATGCCCTAACACACATGAAAGCTTTTTTTTAAGGCCCTTGCACCTTTTTTTCCATCACTTTTAACATGGCTATGTAACTCAAAGAATCAAAATCTAAATTAGCCAAGCACACATGGGGGCGTATTTACAAGGACCTTGCACCACGGGGAAATATCTAAAATTAAAATGGGAAAAATAACATCAAAGGGACTCAAAGACGTTGTAAATATGCCCCAAGCA
The DNA here is from genome assembly GCF_964261635.1 of Lissotriton helveticus. Lineage (NCBI taxonomy): Eukaryota > Metazoa > Chordata > Amphibia > Caudata > Salamandridae > Lissotriton > Lissotriton helveticus. The sequence goes on from NC_136065.1 coordinate 534,267,027, forward strand.
ACCTATGAAACTCTAGCAGTACATATCAAGAAACCTAATTGATTTCAAAAAACGTTTTTAAATCTATCATGTAAAACAATTATATACCTACATTCATGGGGAAGTGACTTAAAATGCCCTAACACACAAGAAAGCGTTTTTTTAAAGCCCTTGCACCTTTTTTTCCATCACTTTTAACATGGCTATGTAACTCAAACAATCAAAATCTAAATTTGCCAAGCACACATGGGGGCGTATTTACAAGGACCTTGCACCACGGGGAAATGTCTTAAATTAAAATGGGAAAAATAACATCAAAGGGACTCAATTGCTTGTTAATATATCCCAAGCAACCTATGAAACTCTAGCAGTACCTATTAAGAAACCTAATTGATTTCAAAAAACGTTTTTAAACCCATCATGTAAAACAATTATTCAACCATATTCATGGGAAGTGACTTAAAATGCCCTAAGACACATGAAAGTGTTTTTTGTAAGGCCCTTGCACCATTTTTGCGTCACTTTTAACATGGCTATGTAACTCAAAGAATCAAAATCTATTTGTAAAACACTTGACACAAAGCAACATTTTAAATACACAACTTTCTTCTTAATTTTCTCCCTAAAGCATACTATTCTCTATTTAAATTAAATGAATCTTTTCTCACCTTAGCAAATACTTTTTGAGTTTGAAAACAGTCTCAGACACACACCAATTTGTCTTCAGAAGAGCAAAGGGTATGCACTCCAGAGGCTGCAACCAACAATGGCACAGAAATGCTGTAATTCATCACACATATCTCTAATGTCACCCAATCAAAACTCTTCCCTCACTTTTTTCAAATCAACACCCTTCCCCCTTCTGCCCTTTCTGTCTTTTTTTCCATAGCAACCACCTCCTGAAAGACCTCTGATGTTTGAAAGTTCACACAACAATGTTTCAATTGAACTCTGAACTCTCAGTGCACCTGCGTATCCAGTGCAATCTTTCATGAAATGAAATGATTTTTTCTTGACCATTCAAATTACATCTTTGAAAGAACTCATCCATGCACCCTAATCTTCTGTTTTCAGCAATCAAAATCCACCAATCACTGCTACTGAATCATTATCACACAAACTCCACATTTTTTTTCATTACAAACTCCTACTGTTTGAACTGCCATTTCATTCCCACACTTCATCTGACTGCAGCAGAACCTCCTCTCACAGGTATGCTAATAACAGAAATTTACCTAACCTCAATTTACAAAACGTGGAAATCAAGTGGATTGGCCACAGAGGATTAAGATGTCACCAATTGATACCATTGGTGAAAACCTTTTTGCATTTGCCAAAACATAACCTGTTAATTGTGCACTGTGGAGGAAATGACTTGGGCACTTTGACTGGGATAGGTCTGGAAATGCTTTTAAAGGACACCTTTGAGCAATTGATGGCACTTTTTCCTCAAACTGCCTTGGTATATTCCAATATATGCCAAATATATGCCAAAGACAGAAATGGAGGTGGTCAAACGAATTTTGTCCACAAATTGAGAAATCGAGGAAGCATGTAAATAAGTCACTGACCATGTCATGAGTGATGTAATATGTGACATCATCAGCAGTGCATTGCACGCGCAAGTTATAGTGAGTCCAACTAACTATAACGTGGGAATTTCAATGGTTTTATGCGAGTAAAACTTCCAGCTAACTATAACTGGTGTAAAACCTATGGTTTTTTCAGTGAATTTAATAGGTTTTTTTAAATGCTAATTCCTAACTATAACTGGTGTGAAACCTATGGTTTTTTCAGTGAATTTCATAGGTTTTTTAATAGCAAATATCTATAGGTATGAAAGTAATAATTTTTATAACAAATTTTTAATTGTGTGAATATTTTTTTTTTTTATTATTGTTTGCCTTGGTACGCGCCCCGGGGCGCTCCCGGGGCGCGTACCGGTGAACGTACGGGTGAGCGCAATGCTACGGAGCGCCCCGGGGCGCGTACCGGGGAGCGTCCCGAGAGCGCTATTCCAGCGAACGAAAACAACATCATGACGTTTCGTGTAGTCGTGTGATGCGTCATATGACGCACTGCGTAAGCGCACCCGGAAGCACGCGATCGCATACGATCGAGCAACGTCTCGATTTGCTTACGGGACGCGCCCCGAGGCGCGCCCCGGGGTGCGTAGCATAAGCGCGTCGGGTCATGTGATCTGAAAATAACACTTTTCATTGGTGCAGATCAGTTTTGGTTTCCAAATGATGAAAGCTTGGATCATGTGACCTGAAAATAACACTTTTCATTGGTCCAGAACACTTTTGTTTTCCAAATGATGAAAGCCCCCTCCTTTTTTCCTTATTCTGACTTTGTCCTTTGACTGAGGAAGACCTGTGTGGAGATCTGTCTCTAATCTTTTCTATTTTAAAATGGCTACAGTAGCAGCAGCAGCTGGAGCATCTGCCCCACCACCACCACCACCACCATCAAAAAGACCACCAGAAGATTATATTGGTGGTGAACAGGAAGAGGAGGAGGATGAGGAAGAGGAGGCACAGACAAGGTAGTTCCTGCCAGAAGATAAACAGCCCTACAAACCCAAAGAGCACTTTGTATGGCAGTTCTACAAACTCCCAAGGGGTTTTAAAACAGTCAACGCAGCAAAGGTGACTTGCTTAATTTGTGGTGCTGAGCTATCCAGGGGGAACCCTAACAAAAAGTATTCCTTCGGGAATCATACGATGATTCGCCACATGATGCGTTGGCATCCAAACAACTACTCTAATGCAGAGTTAAGGGATCTCTGCAGTAAACTACCCCCATCAACATCTCGACGCTCAACATCAAAAGAACCCACTCCATCAGGTTCGGGGGCAAGAGACACATTGGCTACTGTCCAACCAAAGTTTAATGATTACAAAATTGTATGCAAATATTGTAACAAGTTACTTGTTTATGGTGAGCAAAGCATTGAACTTATCATGGTTTCTGGTGATAACCATAAATGTCCAAAAAAAACCTAATTTTTCCTGATTTTTTTCATGCTCCAGTTGAGCCATTTACAATTCCCTGTTTTTTGTTTCTCCCCATAAAAAATACAAAAAAAATATAAACGTGTTCAGAAAAGCCAAAAAAAGTACAAAATGTTCAAAAAAACATTAAAAAAATATAAAACAACAAAAAGAAGAAAAAAAACAGTTCTTTTTAGAACTAGCTTTACTTTATAAAAATAAACCTATATTTTTAAAGAATCTGTGTCAATCTTTTTTCTGCAGGTACGTGCACCGGGGCGCGCACCGGGGAGCGCACCAAAAAAAAAAAGAAAAAAAAATTAATGAAGGAGTTAGCATGAGGGAAGAACACAAAGAGAGTAATGTTAAGATAAAGAGAGCAAGAGGGAGAAACACAGAGGGATTGTTTACTACATAGTTAAAAACAGACAAAGTGTAATAGGGTGAAAATGAGAAAAGTAAAATCACTAAAGGAGCAAAAGAAGGGAAGAGAGAGGAAGAACACTAAACTAGAGATAGTGGGAGAATGTGAGTGGGTGTTGAAAGAAAAAGATAGGACAGAAAAAAATGGAGAATGAACGGTAGTGGCGTAACTGGGATAAATGAAGAACGGTGAGGGAGGGTAAGAAAAGACCAGTTAGTATAAGTAAAGAGGGGTGAAAGAGAGTGAAAAATTGAATTAGGATAAGAGATGGGGAGTGACAAACACAAAGGACAGAGAAAATAAAGGTAACAGTGCCTGAATGGGTTTGAGTGAAATAGCAAACAAAGATAAATAATGCAGTTTGTGTGAGTTATAGGGAGTCAGTGGGTGTAGGTCGGGGTGTCAGTGTGTAAGGTGTTTCTGTGGTTGTGGCTGTGTGGGGTGTTTCGGTGTGGGTAGAGGTGAGGGTGTGTGAGATATGTGTCAGGGGTGTGTGGGTGTGGGTGTATATGTGTGGGATGTATGTGTGTGTATGGAATGTGTGTGTGTTTTTGAGGAGTGTTTGTGGGAGGTTTTTTTGTGTGTATGAGGTGTGTGTGTGGTGTGTGTGTGGGATGTATGTTAGAGGTGTGTGTATGTGTTGGGAGGGGGATGAGGTGTATGTGTAGGAGTAAGGTAAATAATTAAGAAAAAGAGAATGAGTGAAGAAGCAAAGGAAGGGAACAGAGGGTAAGTGAAGTAAAGAATAGGGATCAAATGAAGTTGAATATGAGATGGGAAATCGGAAAAGGGGAGTAAACATGTAGAATAAGAATAAGTGAGTGAAGCAGAGTAAAAGGGTGATCACAAACTACGTTTTTTAGTCATACTTACCATATAATAAATAAAAAAAATTTACTACACTTTGTATCTGTGAAAGAGAGAAGAAAAAATAAGTTATAATTAGTAAAATATGTATTTTAAATTAAAAGATCCAAATGAAGAGGTTAAAAATCATAATGCTCTATTTAGAAATAAAGTTAGAGTGAAGAACACAGAAAGGGAAATAAACTAAGGTAGAAGGACAAAAAGAGGAAAGAAATAGAAGCAGAGCAAATTACAAAGAGTAAGGCATATAGATTCACTGAGAAAAAGAGAGAGAAGAACAGAGAAATGAAATGAAGGTAAGAAAGATACTAAAACAATGTGAGTTACCAAAACTAAATCAGGAAACAGTAGAAAGTAAAAAGATAATGACTGAGACAGAAAACAGTCTAATTAAGGATGCATTTAGAAGAATGAGGAATAGAAGATAACTGAGAGTAAGTGAAGATCACTCATAGAATGAAAGGATGAAGGGAGAGATGATAATATACAACGATTGAGGGAAATGGAGTGAGGAAGTTAGTAGAGAGACACACTAAGAGAAAAACTGAATGAGGTGGAGTACAATGAGTGAGAAAAGGAAATGAGTAAGGGATCAAAAAAAGGAAAGAGAGGAGAAGACAACTAAAACAGTGGTACTGAGAGAAAATAATTTGGTGATGAAAGTAAAGAGAAGGACATTGAAAGAAAGGAAATGAGGGATAGTAATGGAACTAGAGTAAGGGATGAAGAACGATGAGAGAGGAGCAGTGAAGTTGTCGTAAAAGAAATGATAGAAGGTAGATAAACACAAGTGAACATAACACAAGGAGAGTGAGGCTCTGAGGACATAGAAGTAGTGAACGAAAAATAGATAGAAAAGGTCAAAAGTAAGGAGCAAACAAAGATAAGCGAGGGAGAGTGGGTGATTTATAGTGATAGAGTGCGATAATACTGCTGAGTGAGTAAACAGGAATTACTAAAAGAGCAAAGGAGGAAAATACGGAAAAGGGAAGTAAAGCAGAGAGAATGAAAGCTGAAAAGTTATGCAAGGGAGAGAGGGGATGCAGACAGTTGAAATGAGAATGAGGGCTTGTCAAAGAAGTGGAGTAAAAGAACAGGGGTTACAGAGAGTGAGAGAAATACATTATAAGTGAGTTAAAAGAGCTCAAAGAGGATGGAAAAAGGAAAGTGAGTGTCAGAGAATGGGAATACAATTTAATGTACACAATCCAAAGTATAGAATAACTTGTACAACATGTTACATAGTTTATTTTTGCTGTTCTCAGAATATATTGAACTTCACTTAAAACAGTGAGTTCAAATTACTCATCATATGACAGCGGGAAAAATAAAAGACAATCTAAAAGATTGTGTTTTAAAAAAAAACTTAGATACTGACAAATGTACACTAATCTTTGATTGACTTACTTTTCCTTGAGGCCAAATAGTTTATCATGGAGGTCCTTTTCTCATTGCAAAGTACTTTGCTGTTCAGTAAAAAATCCATTTCATCGACTTTCTAGAAGAAAAACTCCAAGAACATCTGAAATATTTTCAATATTTTCATATACTCCTTTTTTTCAGTCATGACTCTTTACTCATTCCTGCACCTTTCCATTTGGCCAAATAGTGTCAGATGTATGAGTGTATATCAGTACTCCTCCCGTCTTCATAGGCCAATTACCTTTACCTAAATTTTGGCTGTAAAAACACTATGTATGAATTTATAAAGCCAAAAGGCAAACGTTGTTTGAAAGTCAAATGAGTGTCGTTACATTGGGTCCAACCTTTAGAAGTTTTTAAATAGCATGTGTAATGCCCTGATGTTGTAGAAGGACCGCCATGAAAAATAATAGCTAGAGTTGCAAAGGTTCTTCCTGATATTGATAACTGAGAAGCCACGAAATTTTTTATAGAAGTTGTCAATTTAGTTCCATCAGGTCTACATCGTTGGAACATTAAAATAACATAGTGACCATAATTTTGTAGAAATAATGTGGACAGCATTGCAGACTTACATTGGGTACACACCATATTGTGATGCGCTGCTTTAACTAGATTATTAAAAGGCACTGATTTGCAGTCTGGTATAGTCAAATATATAAATCTTTCAGAGTCTATTCTAGTAGTACTTGATGAAGCACAGTTATCACAGTCATGTTGCCATTGATAAGAAAGGTTAAAAAGATGTTTTATATCTACTCCTTCATCTTGCAATACATCAAACATATACATTAAAAATTCCTGACAATCCTGCTGAATATTCTGTGAAAATTGATTTTGACCTGAACATATGTCTTGAAGATTTCTAATTTCTGAAACACTTTCTATTTTTGCTCTATCACTACTACATTTCTCTAACACAGAATTCAATAAACAGCACAATGTTTGTTCCCGATTTTCGACAATCTGTTTTTGTAAATTTTGAAGAAAAAAAACGACATTAACTACTACATTAGCATAGCAGTTGACACCAGAACTGTTTTCAAACTGAAATCCAACAACATCCTCAACAGAATCCTTTTTCCTTCTCCTTACAATTACAGTTTCATCTACTTTTTGTCTTTTTGCTACTACCTCACTGCAATTACTCTCATTTCTTCTTTTTCGGCCTACCACACGTTTTTCAATCAGAGGATATTGAGGCAAATGTGGAGCATACTCTCTTCCTAACCTATTGTATTCTTTAACACAATCTAGATCAGCACAAATCTTTGTTTCATCACACTCAATCAAGTACAATCCTGATAAAGTTCTGACTCGTGATAAAGCCACATATGCCATACCCTCTTTAAACACAGAACTTCCAATGTTCACCAAAGCACTATCTACACTTAAACCTTGAGATTTATGAATTGTCACCGCATATGCCAAACAAATAGGAAACTGTTTTCGGCGAACATATAAGTCTTTCACAAGCAAAAATCTAGCTGAACAACGACAAATTTGTTCTATTTCATCAATGCCATCAAATTTAATTTTTAAAATTTCAATTCCATCTCTATTTTTGTAATTCACAAAACCAACAACATGACCCATTGCTCCATTTACCAGACCTCTTTCAACATTTAAATTCCTTCTCAAAATGACACGACAATTCAAACACACATTCAGAGTCTTTTCCAAACCAGCAGTTTTAGATATACTCTTCTCTAATGAATCCAATTATGATTTCAAATTTTCAGACAAAACAATTGTTGCTCCCATATGCTCTATTTTATCTGTAGCTTCCAGTTTCACTATCTCTTCATTTTCTAAATTTAACATTTTGTTGTTGAACATGGAACATTCTTTCAGAGTTGGCATCAAACATATGGCACATTTCCTCTCGTTAATTTTCTTAAAAATATTCTCTGGAAGAATGTTTTCATTTGGGTACAAATTTGAAATTAACCGTCCATGTAAAGCTTCTTTCCCTTGCTGACTTACTTTTCCAATCCTTACATCTTGTAAAATATTTTTATAATCTTCATCCTTTGCCTGCCGCATATTTTGAAGCAGTTCTGCATATTTGAAGTTTAACCATATATTAATGTTTCCAATGCTTCCTAAGCACTTCCTGGTATCTTCATGTGTGAGCATTTTGAACACAGGTTGTCCTTTCACTGGAGTCAACTGTAGAAGATCTCCAAAAACAATAATATGTTTTCCTCCAAATAAGACATCATAGTCTGTTCTAAGAATTTCTTGCATTCTCAAATGCACAAAAGCAAGCATTATATTTGACACCATGCTTACTTCATCAATGATAAGAAGTTTCATTTTCTTCAGGACTCTCGAAACTTCGGAACACGCATCTCCAGATAGCTTGTGATACTCCAATTTGTTATCATGCTCCACTGGCAGCATCAGTAAACGATGTAAAGTAATCCCTTTAATGTTATGTGCTGCCAGACCAGTTGGAGCGGTAACAACACAAGACAGCGGTGATTCAGTCCTTTTCTGCAAATAAGTTGCAATTGCTTTAATCAGAAAACTTTTTCCAGTTCCCGCTTCTCCACTCACGTACAGTTGGACAGGCTTAAATGATGTACATGAGCACTCATTTTTCTCATGACTGAATCCATGTTCAATCTGTTCTGTGACTTCGTCATATATCTGTTTCTGCTCAAAGTTTAGTTGTTTTACCAAATCTTCTAAGTTAACTTCATCATCTTGAGCTTGTTCCATAGCTCTTTCCACCTCATCCATGGCAGTGGCAGCTTCATTTTGGATAATTGGTCCTCCAGTGGATCCTGACTCAATGAAGCAGAACTCTGACTGTCTTGGGAACTGTCTCTAGAAATCTCTGCAGCAATTGTGGCTTCTTGCTCTATTTCTTCGTTCAACATTTGCAGATAATTTGGAAAAACAGGACATTCTATGGTATCCTTGGTTGCATTAAAAGAATCTTCGTAACAGAGAAAATCTCCAAGTAGTTCCTCTTCTGTACGCCATGGCTTAAAGAGTTGCAAAAGAGCCAAATAGTAAAATTCCCTTTTCTCTGGATTTTCGCAACTCAATTTTCGATGATTAATCAAATGGCATTTTTTCTATCTCACTAGACATCCTTCACACCCAATGATAGCATATATTCCATTGTTAATATCTTCTCTGATGGTTCTCATATAAATATAGTTTTGCAGAACTTCATACAAACAAACGTTCTCAAGAGGCCTACTTCTATTTGAATAGTATGTATCCAACATGTTGGTCTTCAAAATATCTGTACTTTCTGGTTCTTTCTCCGCCAAATACTCTATTTCTTGTACAGATTTCAAAACTCGATTTCGTGTTGCAGCAAGACCTAGACTCACCCAAATGATGGTTCTAGATTTGGCATAGAGACTTGCTGATGACAATCGATCAGAACATTCATATGCTCCAATTTCTCGATGCGACAACATCTTCAGACTGTAACTGTATAATTTCTTGCTTAGACTCTTTTCATGTGAAATGTCCTCCCACATTTCCTTCAGTTCTGTCTTTTCTTTTTTTGTGATGTAAGACGTCACATATCGAGCCACAGCAATAGAGTTGTCAGCAACAAATTGAATATCCATGTTAGCATTCCACATGGACAAAATCACTGGGTTGTAGTCGTTGATGTACTTGGACTCTTCGTTTCTTTTTAAATTGTATGTATTTTTTGGTGATTTCCTCATAACACTATGTCGCAGAGAAGACATCAAATTATTTACTCTTCCTTTAGAAATCACTGGTCGTGGAAAGGCGAAACGACATTTTGTGTAGAACTTGTTTTTGTTTCTGAATTTTCGACGACAGTACTTTCCACAACGATGGGATTGAAAGCGTAAAACTTGTTGCCTTAAACTATTTTCTTCAGTAGTTTTCGGAACAGCACATGTTGAATACTCTTCAATGAAGCTCATCACTGTTTCATCCGAATCTGTTCCAAATTTGGGTGCATCTTTAATCCACAACAACATATGTATATGAGGAGCACCTCTCGCTTGATACTCCTTTCTCCAAAAGAAATCCAAAACCTCTCCAAGGGGAGGATTTTTTTTGTTGGTAATAAAAGACATCATAGCTTCAAATCTATGATTGAAATATCTGCATACATTCACTGGATCCAAAGAACACAGTTCTCCAGGTGTTTTGAATTCTATATTTTGTATATTTGCATTTGCCTCTCGTAGAAATTGGAGTAAGTCATCCCATGCATACTCGGCACAGCTAAGAGTGAGGAACCATGTAGGAGTTCCTAAGTTTCTTAGCATACATTTCAATTCCCCATGACGACGGTACCAATACTCGTTTGTACCACGCTGACATGCCATGAGATTGATTAGATGAGATTCCAAAATATTATCTTGCAGATTCACTTCTCCATAAAGTCCCTCGCCGAAACATTTTGCAGATGTGCTCCACTTTTCAGTATATGGTTTACTGCATAAGAAAGCCCAGACAAGTCACTTTCATACAGTTGATGAAACAAATAGGGAATGCATTGACGAAACCTTGGATCTTCAGCATATAATCTTACAGTTCGATATTCAGATGCAGGAATTTGAAGTGGTCGATCGTCATATCGTCCACCTCGACCTGTTGGAAATAGCTGTGGAAAACAACGAGCTTCCAAACTTTCTTCCCATACACTAACGGGACTTCCTTTTGCTGCTTTAATTTGAAACAATTCAATTGCATTCCCCATTACTTCTTTGGAATGCAAAGGATGAACAGTATAATGTTCATATTTTTCTTCACTTCTAGAGACATCAACTTTTTCAATTTGGCCACCTGAACAATCACTGTCTTCATCTGCAGCTGTTTCCTCTGCTGCAACATAAACATGTTTGTAATACTCATTGTTTTTGACTAAATACAACGTTGCCTTTTTGACTTTCCTAACATCAACTAAATCTTGCCAGATTTTTTTACTCTTTGTCGGAACCCCATTAACTAGAATAACTAAAGGTTCCTCTTCTACTTTTTCTATACCAATTGTATCAATATTTTTTTTAAATCTAGAGGCAAATAAACAACTCTTCCCTTTAATCCTCTCTGCAAATCTGTAGGAGGCAATTTCCCTATCTTAGGCTCCATGCGAACAATTGCCTGAAAAGGGTGACAACATTGAATCAAAATAGACTCATATGTATTTAAATCCATCAATTCACGGGGAATGTCTACCAACTCCAGATTATTATGAACAGCTCTAGCAGGCATTCTGTTTTGATTTAATTTATCATAACAATATTTACAAATACGCTGATCAGAACTCAAATCTAAACAATTCTCCACCCAGAAATAAGTTGCAAAATCTTTCCACTCATAATTATTCACCTTTTCACTTTTTACGTCTAAATCAACTAATCTAGTTTGATGCTTATAATGACTTCGTCGACAACACACACAAGTAAAATTTGGCCTTTCACTTGATTTCACCTTAAACCTGGTAATTTCCTGCTCAAACTTTTCTGTACTTGAAATCTGTACATTGTCTTCCACATTACCTTGAATTGCTGTGTCAATTTCTACACTATCCTCTTTTTTATCAAAATAACAAATCTCAATTTCTTCACAAATCTTCTTCACATCTAATTCAGTTCCATGCAAAAGAGCACTGTTTAATTGTTTAAGCTTAAGTGCTGGACTTTTTGCATAATACAACATTCTCACTAATTTCCTCATTTTGGTATGATGCACTGCTAACATCCTAAAATGATGAAAAGCACTCTAACAGACTTTTCTAGAAAGACAAGCCAGTGAATGGCCTTGCAAACCTGCCTTTTCTCTCACTCTGCAAGGATCTAAGTCTTGCAACAACTTCATTTTCTGCTTTAGACTTTTCTTACTATATGTACGTAAGAAATTACAAAACAAATCAATTGATTCCTGTCGCACACTACAAATACGACTACACTTCCAAGTGTACACTGGACCCTTAGTATGTCTCCCTAAAACTCCATCAGATAACACCTCTTCTGGTTCTCTAGGCACAAGTTTCTCTTTTTCAATCATACAACCGTCTTTCACTTCATACGCTCGACCACTGGTGTCAACTGCATGCACTAAATTATTCTCCTGGAAGTAACTCTCCTCATTAAAAAATGGCTCACAACTTGAACTGTGCATCCATTCTCCAGAAAAAACTTTACAAAAATTAGTCCGATTAATTACTCTTTTCCATCTACTGTTTGATTTGAAAACATCAATTGTCTTGTTAAGTGTCCTAATTCTATTGATTATCAAAATAAATAATTTTTTCTTAACTTCAAAAGCCTGATCAACAATCTTCTCTACACTTTTCTTTTTCTTATAAAAAGCAGCTCTCTGTTTACCTTTCCTAATGTTTTTTAACAAATTTAAAACCACTCTATTGCGAAACATTCGTCTACGAATGTCTCTAAACTGATTCTGCCTTCTATTCCTATACATATTATTCTCTCCTGCTCCAGTTTTAGGATTCTTTGAAGTTCTCTCCTTCCTTTTCAATTTTACTCTCTCATTTTCTTTTTCTACATGCTGTCCATCATTTTTTTGGGATGTACATATGTTACGTAAAAAAGACTTAGTTGTCTTATCAGGAGCTTGGTTCCTGTTTTTTGAAGTATTTGTTGTGGAAGAGTGCTGTAATTCCGTTGCTGTTTTTGATTTTTCCCGGTTACGTTGTTTTCTTGTCCTTTTCCTTGTGGGCATCTTTGCTTACTCTTCAAATAACGATTTCAATCTGTGTTAAAGAAAAAAGTAGCAGATTATAGACCACTATTACCAAACAACAAAGCAATGACAAAAAGCAAACGATCTATTCAGGGTTACAGATCAGGTGAGGATTCTCCAGGGGTGCACAAAACGTGAGGCCTGTATTGAAGATTATAGTGGAAGACAGCTCTGTCCACAAGTACAAAGAAGATGAGACCTGTGTATAAGTCCACTGCACTCTTATACACACGCTTCACCACCTATGCTTCCCGAGAAAGGCCTCTCTCCCAATACAGTCTTGATCATAAACCTCACCTCCTCTGTCCCTCTGGACATGTCTCACCTCATCTGCACAATCTACTTCCTAATCTCAGGTAACACCGATGACATAATCGATCCTCATTTATAAAGCCATGCGTCAGTTTTGTGCTACTGAAGCGTCACTTTTTGTGACGCATTGGCATCATAAAACATGTGCCTTCTTGCACCATATTTAAAAAGTGATGCATGTAGGTAGATGCGTCAGTTTTAAAACCTTTTGCACCACATTAAACCTCTGTCAAGTGTAATGTACAGAGAGGGGTCATTTCTCCACAAAAAGCCTCGTGATAATGACGCAGTAAAATCTATGAGATTTCACTGCGTCACTTTTAGGACACTGTTACATCAAAATCTTGCACCTGCCTCACAACAGGGATAAGACTGAGGCAAAAGCTTTCACATGGAGCTTCACAATTTTACAAAATGCAATTCCTCTATGCAAACAAACTCAATATGCTTCCTACGCTGAGTTAACACAGGTAACATCATTGTAAAGAGTCAAATTGACACCTGTGTCTGAGTGCAGATAGGGATAGGCTTCATGGAGCCTAGTCCACTGCACTCTTAGATACAAGCCTCACATCCTACGCTCCCCAGGAAAGCCCAAACATGTACCTTTTTGCACCATATTTAAAAAGTGACGCATGTAGTTAGATGCGTCACTTTTTAAACCTCTGCGCCACATTATACTCAAAAATGTAAAAACCAGGGATAAGACTGAGGCAAAAGCTTTCACATAGAGCTTCACAATTTTACAAAATACAATTCCTCTATGCAAACAAACTCAATATGCTTCCTACACTAAGTTAACACAGGTAACATCATTGTAAAGAGTCAAATTGACACCTGTGGCTATGAGTGCAGACCGGGATAGGCTTCATGGAGCCTAGTCCACTGCACTCTTAGATACAAGCCTCACATCCTACGCTCCCCAGGAAAGCCCAAACATGTACCTTTTTGCACCATATTTAAAAAGTGACGCATGTAGTTAGATGCGTCACTTTTTAAACCTCTGCGCCACAATATACTCAAAGATGTAAAAACCATTCATTTTCCCCAAAATAGCACAGATCCTATGTACAAGCATCTGGCTCACAGCAGGGATAAGACTGAGGCAAACGCTTTCACATGGAGCTTCACAATTTTACAAAATATAATTCCTCTATGCAAACAAACTCAATATGCTTCCTACACTCAGTTAACACAGGTAACATCATTGTAAAGAGTCAAATTGACACCTATGTCTAAGAGTGCAGTCGGGGAAAGGCTTCATGAAGCCTAGTCCACTGCACTCTTAGACACAAGCCTCACCACCTACGCTCCCCAGAAAAGCCCAAACATGTACCTTTTTGCACCATATTTAAAAAGTGACACATGTAGTTAGATGCGTCACTTTTTAAATCTCTGCGCCAAATTATACTCAAAAATGTAAAAACCATTCATTTTCCCCAAAATAGCACAGATCCTATGTACAAACATCTGCCTCACAGCAGGGATAAGACTAAGGTAAAAGCTTTCACATAGAGCTTCACAATTTTACAAAATGCAATTCCTCTATGCAAACAAACTCAATATGCTTCCTACACTGAGTGAACACAGGTAACATCATTGTAAAGAGTCAAATTGACACCTGTGTCTAAGAATGCAGACGGGGATAGGCTTCATGTAGTCTAGTCCACTGCACTCTTAGATACAAGCCTCACCACCTACGCTCCCCAGGAAAGCCCAAACATGTACCTTTTTGCACCATATTTAAAAATTGACGCATGTAGTTAGATGCGTCACTTTTTAAACCTCAGCGCCACATTATACTCAAAAATGTAAAAACCATTCATTTTCCCCAAAATAGCACAGATCCTATGTACAAACATCTGCCTCACAGCAGGGATAAGACTAAGGGAAAATGCTTTCACATGGAGCTTCACAATTTTCCAAAATACAATTCCTCTATGCAAACAAACTCAATATGCTTCCTACACTGAGTTAACACAGGTAACATCATTGTAAAGAGTCAAATTGACACCTGTGTCTAAGAGTGCAGTCAGGGATAGGCTTCATGAAGCCTAGTCCACTGCACTCTTAGACACAAGCCTCGCCACCTACGCTCCCCAGGAAAGCCCAAACATGTACCTTTTTGCACCACATTTAAAAAGTGACACATGTAGTTAGATGCGTCACTTTTTAAACCTCTGTGCCACATTATACTCAAAAATGTAAAAACCAGGGATAAGACTGAGGCAAAAGCTTTCACATAGAGCTTCACAATTTTACAAAATACAATTCCTCTATGCAAACAAACTCAATATGCTTCCTACACTCAGTTAACACAGGTAACATCATTGTAAAGAGTCAAATTGACACCTGTGTCTAAGAGTGCAGTTGGGGATAGGCTTCATGAAACCTAGTCCACTGCACTCTTAGACACAAGCCTCACCACCTACGCTCCCCAGGAAAGCCCAAACATGTACCTTTTTGCACCATATTTAAAAAGTGACGCATGTAGTTAGATGCATCACTTTTTAAACCTCTGCGCCACATTATACTCAAAAATGTAAAAACCAGGGATAAGACTGAGGCAAAAGCTTTCACATAGAGCTTCACAATTTTACAAAATACAATTCCTCTATGCAAACAAACTCAATATGCTTCCTACACTAAGTTAACACAGGTAACATCATTGTAAAGAGTCAAATTGACACCTGTGGCTATGAGTGCAGACCGGGATAGGCTTCATGGAGCCTAGTCCACTGCACTCTTAGATACAAGCCTCACATCCTACGCTCCCCAGGAAAGCCCAAACATGTACCTTTTTGCACCATATTTAAAAATTGACGCATGTAGTTAGATGCGTCACTTTTTAAACCTCAGCGCCACATTATACTCAAAAATGTAAAAACCATTCATTTTCCCCAAAATAGCACAGATCCTATGTACAAACATCTGCCTCACAGCAGGGATAAGACTAAGGGAAAATGCTTTCACATGGAGCTTCACAATTTTCCAAAATACAATTCCTCTATGCAAACAAATTCAATATGCTTCCTACACTGAGTTAACACAGGTAACATCATTGTAAAGAGTCAAATTGACACCTGTGTCTAAGAGTGCAGTCAGGGATAGGCTTCATGAAGCCTAGTCCACTGCACTCTTAGACACAAGCCTCGCCACCTACGCTCCCCAGGAAAGCCCAAACATGTACCTTTTTGCACCACATTTAAAAAGTGACACATGTAGTTAGATGCGTCACTTTTTAAACCTCTGTGCCACATTATACTCAAAAATGTTAAAACCAGGGATAAGACTGAGGCAAAAGCTTTCACATAGAGCTTCACAATTTTACAAAATACAATTCCTCTATGCAAACAAACTCAATATGCTTCCTACACTAAGTTAACACAGGTAACATCATTGTAAAGAGTCAAATTGACACCTGTGGCTATGAGTGCAGACCGGGATAGGCTTCATGGAGCCTAGTCCACTGCACTCTTAGATACAAGCCTCACATCCTACGCTCCCCAGGAAAGCCCAAACATGTACCTTTTTGCACCATATTTAAAAAGTGACGCATGTAGTTAGATGCGTCACTTTTTAAACCTCTGCGCCACAATATACTCAAAGATGTAAAAACCATTCATTTTCCCCAAAATAGCACAGATCCTATGTACAAGCATCTGGCTCACAGCAGGGATAAGACTGAGGCAAACGCTTTCACATGGAGCTTCACAATTTTACAAAATACAATTCCTCTATGCAAACAAACTCAATATGCTTCCTACACTCAGTTAACACAGGTAACATCATTGTAAAGAGTCAAATTGACACTTATGTCTAAGAGTGCAGTCGGGGAAAGGCTTCATGAAGCCTAGTCTACTGCACTCTTAGACACAAGCCTCACCACCTACGCTCCCCAGAAAAGCCCAAACATGTACCTTTTTGCACCATATTTAAAAAGTGACACATGTAGTTAGATGCGTCACTTTTTAAATCTCTGCGCCAAATTATACTCAAAAATGTAAAAACCATTCATTTTCCCCAAAATAGCACAGATCCTATGTACAAACATCTGCCTCACAGCAGGGATAAGACTAAGGTAAAAGCTTTCACATAGAGCTTCACAATTTTACAAAATGCAATTCCTCTATGCAAACAAACTCAATATGCTTCCTACACTGAGTGAACACAGGTAACATCATTGTAAAGAGTCAAATTGACACCTGTGTCTAAGAATGCAGACGAGGATAGGCTTCATGTAGTCTAGTCCACTGCACTCTTAGATACAAGCCTCACCACCTACGCTCCGCAGGAAAGCCCAAACATGTAC
This sequence comes from Lissotriton helveticus, assembly GCF_964261635.1. Taxonomy (NCBI): domain Eukaryota; kingdom Metazoa; phylum Chordata; class Amphibia; order Caudata; family Salamandridae; genus Lissotriton; species Lissotriton helveticus. Next base: position 534,284,062 of record NC_136065.1, read on the forward strand.
CTTTTTGCACCATATTTAAAAATTGACGCATGTAGTTAGATGCGTCACTTTTTAAACCTCTGCGCCACATTATACTCAAAAATGTAAAAACCATTCATTTTCCCCAAAATAGCGCAGATCCTATGTACAAACATCTGCCTCACAGCAGGGATAAGACTAAGGGAAAATGCTTTCACATGGAGCTTCACAATTTTCCAAAATACAATTCCTCTATGCAAACAAACTCAATATGCTTCCTACACTGAGTTAACACAGGTAACATCATTGTAAAGAGTCAAATTGACACCTGTGTCTAAGAGTGCAGTCAGGGATAGGCTTCATGAAGCCTAGTCCACTGCACTCTTAGACACAAGCCTCGCCACCTACGCTCCCCAGGAAAGCCCAAACATGTACCTTTTTGCACCACATTTAAAAAGTGACACATGTAGTTAGATGCGTCACTTTTTAAACCTCTGTGCCACATTATACTCAAAAAATGTAAAAACGAGGGATAAGACTGAGGCAAAAGCTTTCAGATAGAGCTTCACAATTTTACAAAATACAATTCCTCTATGCAAACAAACTCAATATGCTTCCTACACTCAGTTAACACAGGTAACATCATTGTAAAGAGTCAAATTGACACCTGTGTCTAAGAGTGCAGTTGGGGATAGGCTTCATGAAGCCTAGTCCACTGCACTCTTAGACACAAGCCTCACCACCTACGCTCCCCAGGAAAGCCCAAACATGTACCTTTTTGCACCATATTTAAAAAGTGACGCATGTAGTTAGATGCATCACTTTTTAAACCTCTGCGCCACATTATACTCAAAAATGTAAAAACCAGGGATAAAACTGAGGCAAAAGCTTTCACATGAAGCTTCACAATTTTACAAAATACAATTCCTCTATGCAATCAAACTCAATATGCTCCCTACACTGAGTTAACACAGGTAACATCATTGTAAAGAGTCAAATGTATTTCTTTAAACATGCACACATTCTTTATTCCTTTTAAAAAATGTAAAAGCCATTCATTTTTCCCAAAATCGTTTTTGACATCCCATTTAAAAAACACAGCACAGTTCCTATGTAGAAGCATTCCATGTCACTACTAAAACTTCACAATTTTACAAAATACAATTACTCTATGCAGTAAAAACTTTTTACCAAGCATTATCAAAAAGCATGACACAAAGCAACATTAAAAAACCACAATTTGCTTCCAAATATTCTCCATAGAGTATACAAGTCTCTATGTATATTAAATAAATCATAACTCACCTTTACAAATATTTTAGGAGATTCAGAACAGTGTCAGATACACACACCAATATTTCTTTAGCAGAGCAAAAGGTATGTTCTCCAGGCACTGCAAACCATAAAGGCACAGAAACCCTCTAATTCTACACACATATTGCTCATGGTAAACAATCAAATCTCTTCCCTCTGTATTTTCAAACCAACACCCTTCCCCCCCCTCAGCCCTTTCTACCTGTTACCATAGCAATTCCCTCCTCACTGAGCTCCCAGGGTTAAAAGTTTATTCTACAATGTTGCAAATCACCTCAGCAAGGATGTTTGACCTGCGAATACACCAGCTTTTCTGGTGCAAGGTTTCTTTAAATGACTTTTTTTAACCATTCAAATTACTTCTTACACAGAACACAACCATGCAGCCTAACTTTCAGTTTTCAACTATCTCATTCTACCAATCATTGCTTGTGATTCAAGAGCACTGAAACTCCACAGTTTTTTTTTGTTGCAAACTCCTATTGTTCCAACTGCCATTTCTTTTCCACACTTCATCTGACTGCATCAGAATCTCCTCTCACCATGTATTCTGTCTGGATTATTGGACATAGCTATATCCACTGGGCTCAAAGGTATGCAGCTACCAGAAATTTTCACAACCTTGACTTACCAAATGTGAAGATTAAATGGATTGGCCAGAGAGGATTGAAATGTCACCAATTGATACCATTGGTGAAAACCTTTTTGCATTTGCCACACCCTGACCTTTTAATTGTGCACTGTGGAGGAAATGACTTGGGCACTTTGACTGGGGTAGGTCTGGAAATGCTTTTAAAGGACACCTTTGATCAATTGATGGCATTTTTTCCTCAAACTGCCTTGGTATATTCCAATATATGCCAAAGGCAGAAATGGAAGTGGTCCAATCAATTTTGTCCACAATTTGAGAAAGCACGGAAACATGTGAATAAATCTGTTTCTGCTTACATGAGAGACTATGGAATGTGTTCAATATACAATAATAACTTGCGTTACAACATGCAAGATATCTACAGAGGAGATGGTGTGCACTTTTCAGATGAGGGGAATAGAATATTCCTCCTGAATTTAAGACTGTGCATTGGTACCTACTTGTAGGTACCTAAATCAGCCACAGAACCCAAAAGCCCTTTTCAGGGCTACCCTACCTCTGATCACTCCAAATGATTATCTTTTTCTAACTTTTTTCACTATTTTTCACCAAAGTACGCTCCCCGGTAAGCTTCCCGGTGCGCGTACCGGGCGCTCCCCCCGCGAAAATGTGAAAATAATGTTTGTTTTTTTTGGTCTATATGGGCCTCCTAACACCCCCTCAGAAAACCTAGGGGGTCAGGGAGTGCCTACCGTGCCCCCTTATACCCATTCCCAACGTTGTTTGTCCTCCATTTTCTGTCTCAAATCTATCGAAACACAAAATGGAGGACTCCCGTAGCGCTGCCGGTACGCGTACCGGGGCGCGCACCGGGAAACGCTCCCAAAAATGTTAAAAGTTAATTTACATAAAAACCACTGGAGACACTTTCACCAAATATAGAATAGGTCATACTACATACCAGTCCCTACCATTTTCCCAAATTTGGTGGAATTCCATTGAGCCATTTGAGCTGTAGCACTGTCTAAATATCCTGAGGTAAATTACATGACTAAAACACATATGAAAGTGTTAGAATTTGCAACCAATGAAAATGTTACTTTCATTTTGTATTTTTATGTGCCGACATTTCATTGGTTATGAACATGAATATATATGAAAAATGAGAGGGAAACACGGCCATTTTGAGTACTACTACCTGAGGTACATTTATAAAGGATTTCCTCTGAAAACATCAACTCCTTTCTGAAAGGTAATTTGTTAATTTTTAAGGGGAACTATGTTCTGCACTTTAAGTTAAATTGGAGAAACGTTTTATGATAGTTTTTTACTGTCCCTCTGTTATAGTTATAGATTCAGATAGGCTTCTCTGTTATAGTTATGGATTGATTTAGGCTTCTCTAGTATATTTATGAATTTACTTAAGCTTCTTCACAAGCACTTTTTTATATTTCTACTTCCTGCCTGATACCAAACACTGCCCAAAGATAACTTGACTTTTAAAAACTCAAAAGTACCTCTCTGAACTTGAACCCAACAGTGCCCTATCTCTACTGATATATTTATTTTTTATGCAATTTACAGCAACATAATGGAAGGAGATCAAAATAAATGTAATATTTCATTGGAACTTGATCTTCAGGACAACCCAGAGGAAGAGAATAACGATTCAGATTTTTTGGATCAGTCTCTTGATGAAGAGTTTCTCGAATATGTGGAAGAAATGGAATCATGTAATCCAAATGAGGACATTCCCGACGACATAATGTTGGAAGTCTTATTAAATTTTGAAAAATCAGAGCAATACATTTATACTTAATAATTAAAAATTGTTCCAGACATTATTCTTTTTTATATGTAATCAATGAAATAGTACCAAAATGAATATAATATAATGTGAGACTTATAGTATACTGTGCAATTTTTTTTGTGATACATAGTAAGTTTGCTCATAGTTACTTCCTTTCTCCCACTATATTATCTCCAAAGTGTATTTGACATCTGTTTTTCATCTCCTGCCTCCTTTCTCTCACAGTCTGTCTCTAATGCACGATATCATCGCCAATTTTCTATACATTTAGAAGAGATTAAATGTAATACTGGAAAACATCATAAGGGAGCAGGATAGACTACCTCTGATCCCCTAGACCTTCTCAGGGTGTGCTTAAAGGATCTGTTTCTACTTTCCTGACAGACTATGCTATGCATTCCATATACCACAATAACTTCTGTAACAACATACAAATTATCTACAAAGGAGACGGTCTACATTGAATTTAAAACTCTGCATTGGTACCTACATGTTGGTACTTAAATACGCCACACAACACAACAACTCTATTCAGAGCTACCCTACCTCTAAGCACTTTAAATTATTATTTTACTGTTTCACTGAGTTTTCCCCATGTGTGGAGGGGGGGAGGTGTGTGTGGGGGATGTGTGGGGTGTGTCTGTGAGGTGTGTGTGTGTGTCTGGGGGGGTGAGGTGTATAGGTGTGTGTAAGTGTGTGGGGTATGTGGGTGTGGGTGTGGCTGTGTAAGCTGTGTGTGTGGGTGTGGGTGTGTGGGTGTAGGTGGAGGTGTGAGTGTGTGCGGTGTGTGTGGGGTGTGTGTGTGGGGGATATGTGTGTAGGATGTGTGTGTATGTGTGGGATGTGTGGGTGTGTCTGTGAGGTGTGTGTGTGTCTGTGGGGGGGAGGGAGGTGTGTGTGTAAGATGTGTAGGGTGTGTCTGTGAGGTATATGTGTGTGCGTGTGTGTGTGTGTGGGTGTGTGGGATGTGTGGGTGTGGGTGTGGATGTGTAAGGTGTCAGTGTGGGGGTGTGGGGTGTTTGGGTGTGGGTGGAGGTGTGCGTGTGTGAGGTATGTGTGGGGAGTGTGTCTCTAAACTGATTCTGCCTTCTATTCCTATACATATTATTCTCTCCTGCTCCAGTTTTAGGATTCTTTGAAGTTCTCTCCTTCCTTTTCAATTTTACTCTCTCATTTTCTTTTTCTACATGCTGTCCATCATTTTTTTGGGATGTACATATGTTACGTAAAAAAGACTTAGTTGTCTTACCAGGAGCTTGGTTCCTGTTTTTTGAAGTATTTGTTGTGGAAGAGTGCTGTAATTCCGTTGCTGTTTTTGATTTTTCCCGGTTACGTTGTTTTCTTGTCCTTTCCCTTGTGGGCATCTTTGCTTACTCTTCAAATAACGATTTCAATCTGTGTTAAAGAAAAAAGTAGCAGATTATAGACCACTATTACCAAACAACAAAGCAATGACAAAAAGCAAACGATCTATTCAGGGTTACAGATCAGGTGAGGATTCTCCAGGGGTGCACAAAACGTGAGGCCTGTATTGTAGATTATAGTGGAAGACAGCTCTGTCCACAAGTACAAAGAAGATGAGACCTGTGTATAAGTCCACTGCACTCTTATACACACGCTTCACCACCTATGCTTCCCGAGAAAGGCCTCTCTCCCAATACAGTCTTGATCATAAACCTCACCTCCTCTGTCCCTCTGGACATGTCTCACCTCATCTGCACAATCTACTTCCTAATCTCAGGTAACACCGATGACATAATTGATCCTCATTTATAAAGCCATGCGTCAGTTTTGTGCTACTGAAGCGTCACTTTTTGTGACGCATTGGCATCATAAAACATGTGCCTTGTTGCACCATATTTAAAAAGTGATGCATGTAGGTAGATGCGTCATTTTTAAAACCTTTTGCACCACATTATACCTCTGTCAAGTGTAATGTACAGAGAGGGGTCATTTCTCCACAAAAAGCCTCGTAATAATGACGCAGTAAAATCTATGAGATTTCACTGCGTCACTTTTAGGACACTGTTACATCAAAATCTTGCACCTGCCTCACAACAGGGATAAGACTGAGGCAAAAGCTTTCACATGGAGCTTCACAATTTTACAAAATGCAATTCCTCTATGCAAACAAACTCAATATGCTTCCTACGCTGAGTTAACACAGGTAACATCATTGTAAAGAGTCAAATTGACACCTGTGTCTATGAGTGCAGACAGGGATAGGCTTCATGGAGCCTAGTCCACTGCACTCTTAGATACAAGCCTCACATCCTACGCTCCCCAGGAAAGCCCAAACATGTACCTTTTTGCACCATATTTAAAAAGTGACGCATGTAGTTAGATGCGTCACTTTTTAAACCTCTGCGCCACAATATACTCAAAGATGTAAAAACCATTCATTTTCCCCAAAATAGCACAGATCCTATGTACAAACATCTGCCTCACAGCAGGGATAGGACTAAGGCAAAAGCGTTCACATGGAGCTTTACAATTTTACAAAATACAATTCCTCTATGCAAACAAACTCAATATGCTTCATACACTGTGTTAACACAGGTAACATCATTGTAAAGAGTCAAATTGACACCTGTGTCTAAGAGTGCAGTCGGGGATAGGCTTCATGAAGCCTAGTCCACTGCACTCTTAGACACAAGCCTTACCACCTACGTTCCCCAGGAAAGCCCAAACATGTACCTTTTTACACCATATTTAAAAAGTGACACATGTAGTTAGATGCGTCACTTTTTAAACCTCTGCGCCACATTATACTCAAAAATGTAAAAACCAGGGATAAGACTGAGGCAAAAGCTTTCACATAGAGCTTCACAATTTTACAAAATACAATTCCTCTATGCAAACAAACTCAATATGCTTCCTACACTAAGTTAACACAGGTAACATCATTGTAAAGAGTCAAATTGACACCTGTGGCTATGAGTGCAGACCGGGATAGGCTTCATGGAGCCTAGTCCACTGCACTCTTAGATACAAGCCTCACATCCTACGCTCCCCAGGAAAGCCCAAACATGTACCTTTTTGCACCATATTTAAAAAGTGACACATGTAGTTAGATGCGGCACTTTTTAAACCTCTGCGCCACAATATACTCAAAGATGTAAAAACCATTCATTTTCCCCAAAATAGCACAGATCCTATGTACAAGCATCTGGCTCACAGCAGGGATAAGACTGAGGCAAACGCTTTCACATGGAGCTTCACAAATTTACAAAATACAATTTCTCTATGCAAACAAACTCAATATGCTTCCTACACTCAGTTAACACAGGTAACATCATTGTAAAGAGTCAAATTGACACCTATGTCTAAGAGTGCAGTCGGGGAAAGGCTTCATGAAGCCTAGTCCACTGCACTCTTAGACACAAGCCTCACCACCTACGCTCCCCAGGAAAGCCCAAACATGTACCTTTTTGCACCATATTTAAAAAGTGACACATGTAGTTAGATGCGTCACTTTTTAAATCTCTGCGCCAAATTATACTCAAAAATGTAAAAACCATTCATTTTCCCCAAAATAGCACAGATCCTATGTACAAACATCTGCCTCACAGCAGGGATAAGACTAAGGTAAAAGCTTTCACATAGAGCTTCACAATTTTACAAAATGCAATTCCTCTATGCAAACAAACTCAATATGCATCCTACACTGAGTTAACACAGGTAACATCATTGTAAAGAGTCAAATTGACACCTGTGTCTAAGAATGCAGACGGGGAGAGGCTTCATGTAGTCTAGTCCACTGCACTCTTAGATACAAGCCTCACCACCTACGCTCCCCAGGAAAGCCCAAACATGTACCTTTTTGCACCATATTTAAAAATTGACGCAAGTAGTTAGATGCGTCACTTTTTAAACCTCTGCGCCACATTATACTCAAAAATGTAAAAACAATTCATTTTAACCAAAATAGCACAGATCCTATGTACAAACATCTGCCTCACAGCAGGGATAAGACTAAGGGAAAATGCTTTCACATGGAGCTTCACAATTTTCCAAAATACAATTCCTCTATGCAAACAAACTCAATATGCTTCCTACACTGAGTTAACACAGGTAACATCATTGTAAAGAGTCAAATTGACACCTGTGTCTAAGAGTGCAGTCAGGGATAGGCTTCATGAAGCCTAGTCCACTACACTCTTAGACACAAGCCTCACCACCTACGCTCCCCAGGAAAGCCCAAACATGTACCTTTTTGCACCATATTTAAAAAGTGACGCATGTAGTTAGATGCGTCACTTTTTAAACCTCTGCGCCACATTATATTCAAAAATGTAAAAACCAGGGATCAAACTGAGGCAAAAGCTTTCACATGAAGCTTCACAATTTTACAAAATACAATTCCTCTATGCAATCAAACTCAATATGCTTTCTACACTGAGTTAACACAGGTAACATCATTGTAAAGAGTCAAATGTATTTCTTTAAACATGCACACATTCTTTATTCCTTTTAAAAAATGTAAAAGCCATTCATTTTTCCCAAAATCGTTTTTGACATCCCATTTAAAAAACACAGCACAGTTCCTATGTAGAAGCATTCCATGTCACTACTAAAACTTTACAATTTTACAAAATACAATTACTCTATGCAGTAAAAACTTTTTACCAAGCATTATCAAAAAGCATGACACAAAGCAACATTAAAAAAACACAATTTGCTTCCAAATATTCTCCATAGAGTATACAAGTCTCTATGTATATTAAATAAATCATAACTCACCTTTACAAATATTTTAGGAGATTCAGAACAGTGTCAGATACACACACCAATATTTCTTTAGCAGAGCAAAAGGTATGTTCTCCAGGCACTGCAAACCATAAAGGCACAGAAACCCTCTAATTCTACACACATATTGCTCATGGTAACCAATCAAATCTCTGTATTTTCAAACCAACACCCTTCCCCCCCTCAGCCCTTTCTACCTGTTACCATAGCAACTCCCTCCTCACTGAGCTCCCAGGGTTAAAAGTTTATTCTACAATGTTGCAAATCACCTCGGCAAGGATGTTTGACCTGCGAATACACCAGCTTTTCTGGTGCAAGGTTTCTTTAAATGACTTTTTTTTAACCATTCAAATTACTTCTTACACAGAACACAACCATGCAGCCTAACTTTCAGTTTTCAACTATCTCATTCTACCAATCATTGCTTGTGATTCAAGAGCACTGAAACTCCACAGTTTTTTTTGTTGCAAACTCCTATTGTTCCAACTGCCATTTCTTTTCCACACTTCATCTGACTGCATCAGAATCTCCTCTCACCATGTATTCTGTCTGGATTATTGGACATAGCTATATCCACTGGGCTCAAAGGTATGCAGCTACCAGAAATTTTCACAACCTTGACTTACCAAATGTGAAGATTAAATGGATTGGCCAGAGAGGATTGAAATGTCACCAATTGATACCATTGGTGAAAACCTTTTTGCATTTGCCACACCCTGACCTTTTAATTGTAAACTGTGGAGGAAATGACTTGGGCACTTTGACTGGGGTAGGTCTGGAAATGCTTTTAAAGGACACCTTTGATCAATTGATGGCATTTTTTCCTCAAACTGCCTTGGTATATTCCAATATATGCCAAAGGCAGAAATGGAAGTGGTCCAATCAATTTTGTCCACAATTTGAGAAAGCACGGAAACATGTGAATAAATCTGTTTCTGCTTACATGAGAGACTATGGAATGTGTTCAATATACAATAATAACTTGCGTTACAACATTCAAGATATCTACAGAGGAGATGGTGTGCACTTTTCAGATGAGGGGAATAGAATATTCCTCCTGAATTTAAGACTGTGCATTTGTACCTACTTGTAGGTACCTTAAACAGCCACAGAACCCAAAAACTCTTTTTAGAGCTACCCTACCTCTAATCACTCAAAATGATTATTTTTCACTACTATTTTCACTATTTTTCACCAAAGTACGCTCCCTGGTACGCTCCCCGGTACGCGTACCGTGCGCTCCCCCCGTGAAAATCGAAAAAAAAAATTAAAAAAATGTTGTCCCGCGGGACCCTTTTATGGCCCCCACATCAAACCTAGGGGGTCAAGGGGGGTCTACCCTGCCCCCTTTTGCTCATTTCCCCCTTTGATTTTTGCCACCTCTTGTGTCTCAATCCTACCGAGACACAAGATGGCGGCCGCTGCGGACTGTTTCGAATGTTTACAGACACCCGAGAGCCAATCAGCTTGCCGTCCGCAAGTCGCGTGGCGCGCCCGGAATGCTCCCCGGTACGCGTACCGGGGCGCGCCTATAGATATATAATTTTTTTTTAACCTAAATTACTCAAAATCCTCTGGAGCACATATCTTGAGACATAGCAAAGGCACATCGGGTAACCAGTCCCTACAATTTTGCCAAGTTTGGTGAAAATCCATTCAGCCGTTCGAGCTAAAAGTGCGACAGACCGCCCTATCGAAATTAACATGGGGAAAACACGTTTTGGGACCCCCCCTTTTATCTCGGCCCCCGCTTGACTAATCCACCCAAACTTTCAGGGAAGGAGTGGAGTGCCGCGAGGCAAAGTTGCTGAAAAATTCAGGTTGATTCCTCAACCGGCGCCAAAGTATTCCAAATAGAATGTTGCGATTTCCCTATGGAAATCAATCCTAACTATAACTACCTACTGGCGACCGCCAGTAGGTAATATATACATACATATATATATATATATATAAAACCTCCTGGCGGTCGCCAGTAGGTAGTTATAGTTAGGATCTTGTTTCTTTTCAAAAAGCGTTGCATCTTTTGCAAAGTATCTTTGGGGCCGTTTGATAAATCTTCACAAATTTTTTCAAACTAATGACCAGCTCTGGTCATCTCCTGTGTTGAGAGTTTAGGGGTGATTCATCAAGCAGGAGCCGAGAAAAATGAGGGGTCCCATATCGTGTTTTCCCCATGTTAATTTCAATAGGAATTTTGGAACAGGATACAGCCCGAACTGCTGAACGGAATTACACCAAATTTGGTTCAGAAAGCACTCCTATTCATTCAGTAGTTGCTGAGAAATTCAAAAAATTAAAATATTGATATCTGAGCACCGAGGAGGATCCACAAATCCTCCTGAGCACAAGCTTCTATCTTATTTGCTGCCAAAACTCCAAACCAGAGTGTGTTAGCAGCCATTTTGTGACTCAGTAGAGTCACATAAAAAAGGTAGAAAAAGGTTACAAATGTAGGAAAGGGGTCATGGTAGAAACACCCTCACACCCTAGGGCTGGTGGACCCCAGAGCAAAAAAAGCATATATTTTTGTTTTTTTTGGCGGAAGTCATGCTTCATTTTCTATAACCCCTCGGGAGGGCCAGGTCCTGGGGGCAATGCTCACTTAATAGGCAGGGGTCCGTTGGGACCCCTGCAGCCCCAGGTAGCACCACCTCCCCGGGGCATAGATAAATATAATAAAAGAAGTCTGGGGGGCTGCTGCCCCACCCCACACTTCCCCGGGGATCACCTCCTCCCCAGGGTAAACTTTAATTAAGGGTGGGGGTCCGTTGCAAACCGTGGGCCCCAGGGACCACCACCTCCCCGGGGCTATTTTGACCAAGGGAGGGGGGCCACATCCACCCAGTTCTCTATAATTTTGCCAGGGCGCTCATATTTTCTTCCATTTTTTCTAATGCACCCGTTGCTTTTGTATACAGTTTCTTCCGCTCTTTGGCACCAGTCGAGGTAACGCTGCCAATCCTCCAAAAGCGGGGGTGCCTGCAGCCCCCATTCCCTGGCAATGTTACATTTTCAAACCCTTGCAGCCAAGGCTAGCCAAAGTTCCACATATCTCGACCAATCAGTGTCCCATTTAATCAGCAGTAGAAGCCCCTTCTGGTCCATCGGGACTGTCACCCCCATTACCTTAGACATGGTGTCTGTTACCTTCGTCCAGAATGGAATGATCTCCAGACACTCCCATAGGATATAGAAGAAGGTGCCCTCCTGCTGACAACTCCTCACACAGGCCACTAAATGGCACCTTCCCATGCATAAAGGTGAGTGCGAGGATAGTAGGTACGATGAAGGATTTTGAAATGCACTAACCCAAACCTTGAGCGGAGTGCGATCTCTCTAGAAACCTGGAGCGCGTCTTGCCAGTCTTCCTCATCGAGGCTCCCAAGGTCACTGGCCCATGCCGCTCTGAGATAAACCAGGGGATCGGTACATTATTTATTAATTTGCAATAGATTGTGGATGTGGTTTTCTCCGCAATGGGGTCGAGTAGTCGATCCTCCATCGCTGAGTAATCCGGGATTAATTTACCACTCGGTATATGGGACCACAGGGCATGCATGCTGATATCTCTGTGAGTGGTGTAGGCTGTACTCCTTCTGAAAGTAGCCAAAGGTGCGGGTGAGTCCCTCTTCCATACATCCCCTAGGTATTCAATGCTAATCTGTTGCCACCCCTTAAACCCCGTCAGAGTCATCACTTCACGCAGCAGCTCACCCTGCCACAGTGGAGTTCTCCCGGTTAGTTTGCCATCCCAGCCCAGGAGCCGGTTTGCCTCCTTCCAACAGTGTCAAACTACCTTAGTGTGTTCAGGCCATGACCTCTGTGATCTACGGACATAAAGAAGAGGTTCACAATTGCCCTTCAGCATAACCATTCTATCCGGGGTCATCCCTGTCTGTGTACACCCAGTAATTAACCACCTGCAACTGTGAGTCCCAGTATTATTATTTAACATCCGGGATGGCCAACCCTCGTCATACACTCCCCTGTGTAGCTAGTGAAACGCTATCCTAGGGGACCTTCTGTCCCATAACAAGGTCTGCATCACCTGCGAGATCCGTTTGAATATGGAGTGTTCTGCAGAACATATAGGAGTCACGGCAAAGTAAGCATCTTAAACAAGGCCCCCCCACCAATGAGAGATAGCGGGAGGTTGCGCCAATGAGCCATATCAGCATTCAGACGAGCCAGCTGAGGCTCGAGGTTCCTCTCAAAAAATTCCTTTCTGTTGCGCGTGACGTATACTCCAAGGTATTTGAAACCCTTCAAGACTACCGGGGCTGAGCACCAAGATGGGACCCGAGAGAGAGAGCTAAACAGAGGAAAGATCACAGACTTCGACCAGTTGATGGTATAGCCAGAGTAGCTGCTGAAGAACTCGAAAAGTTGTTCTACTTGAGCAATTGAGTGATAAGGTCTTTCTAAATAGAGGATGATACCGTCGGGGTATAGGGATATGCGCTCCTCCAACTCGTCAGTCACTGCCAGGCCCCAGATTGAGGGGTCTCTCCTGATCCAGTGGGCCAGCGGCTCCAGCATGAGGGTGATGAGGAGGCGACAGGGGGCATCCCTGTCGAGTCCCCCTCCGCAGGGAAAGGCCCAAGATCCAGCCCTGTTGCCTTGCACCCGAGCCATCGTTTTTTCGTACAAAAGCTGTACCCACTACAGAAGATCGGTCCGAAGCCCAACTTCTGAAGTACCATGAACAAATATGGCCATTTGATGCTATAATAGGCAATAGTGGCGTCCAGCGCCATCAATGCTGTCTGAACGTCCCCAACATCTTTGGTCATGTAGAGAACCTCATAAAGACGTCATAGGTTGTGACGAGTGCTTCTGCGGGGCATGAACCCCGATTGGTCAACGTGGACCAGGTCTGTAACCACCGATAACAGTCGATCAGCCTGGGCCTTGGCGAGAACCTTTGCCTCCACATTTAGCAAAGTAGTAGGCCGGTATTTATTTTCAACATTTATAAAGCGCACTGTTACCAAATGGTGTCCTGGCGCTCAGTGAGGCACATTGGTCTCCCGGCTTCCCTGCCTTATGGATCACCACTATCATGGCTTCTCTTTGATCAGGGGGCAGGCACCCGCACTCTCGCTCCTCATTGAGCATCCCAAGCATAGGGGCTGTTACAATCATGGCTTGCTTTTTGTAAATTTCAATTGGGAGCCCATTAGGACCAGAGGCTTTACCCGATTGCAGGGAGCTTAGAGCATTACCGAGCTCTTCTACCATGCATCTGCCTCTAAGCGTTCGCTCATTTCCTCAGATAGTGTGGGAAAAGAAAAGTCACAGAGAAATTCTGCACAGTCCTTTTCAGTTCTAGTGCATACAGGAGCCTACACATGCTTGAAATGAGCCTCAAACGCCTCTGCTATGCACATGCGTGACGAGCATAGCAAACCTGCCTCGTCCCTCACTGGAGATACCCATGAGCACTCCCTATCTCGGCGCTCCAGCAACTCTAGTAATTTCAGCGCTTTGTTCCCAGCATCATGGATCCGGTGTTGTGCGGCCAGCTCATAGGCACAGGCCTCACCCTCGGCTAGGGCCGTCACATCTTTCTGTTTCAGCTTCAGTTTGTGGCAGAGTTCCACAGAGGGGGTCGTTCCACTATCCATATCAAGCTGCTCGATTTCACCCTCTAGGAGCCAGATCTGGATGGACTTCTCTTTTTTCTGTCCCCTATTAGTGACTGACCCAAGCCCCTCAGCACCCTCTTGTAGGCCTTCCACAAAGTAATCTGAGAGTTCATGGACCCCAAGTTCTCTTTGAAGTACAACTCGGACCCCTCTCTAAATTTATTACTGATTTCCGGGTCTCTGAGGTGCCAGGAATCTATTTTCGGAAAGCTCGTCATGTTGACGATCAGGCCACTAAGGGTGGTGCAAACACGGGAGTGATCCGAAATCCCCCGAGCCATATGTTTAGTATTGCCAAATTCCCCCATTTGATCATTGCGGGTAAAGAAGTGGTAGAGCCTGGAGAAGGACCTGTGTCGTGCCGAATGGAACATGTACTGCCGAAGTGAGGGGTTGTGCGCTCGCCAGAGGTCTCCCAGTCCCAAGGCTGTGGCAAAGTCCGAGAGGCCCCGTTCCCCTTGTCTGCCTGAGGGGGCACTGGACCGGTTGATTTCCGGGTACATTACTGCATTGGTGTTACCACTGATAAGTAGTATTCCTGTAGGGAGGCTTGACTGGAATGCACTCAGCTTTGGGAGGAACACGGAGGGTAGGCCCAGGGGTATATAGCAGGAGCAGAAAATCAGCGAGCATCCTTCACATCTCCCCACTACTGCAGCAAAACAGCCCGCGTCATCCACCAGTGTCAAGCATTTTTGAAGTGCTGCAGGACAAAAAAGCAAAACTGAAAACAAACACAGAGTTAACTCAGTTGCTTATAAAGTCAGAAAGAGCACAGTCTTGCCAAGGAAATAGGTTAACAGCTAGTTTATCTCTCATGCACTAAACATGCCTTCTATTAAACTTTACCTTGGTACAGAACCCCAAATATAAATATAACAATGGAGTTGACACAGACACTGAGCCTACAGTGGGGGAATGGGTGTGAAAGGGCACAGTTTGGGTACAATGCAAAGGAACTGTACAGACTTAAAACATCTAAGTTCACTCCCACAAACTGAGTTATATGTGCAAACGAGTTCCATCGCTATAGTGTAAATTCTCTCAAAATTCACAAGAATTTTGGACAGTGTCTAATAAAGATGTGTACTGCATGTTGATCAGAATCTTAAATTAGCGACAGACTAGCAACATGAAATATGAATGAATCCGGTGAGTAACTTCTATGTGCAGTGTTTGCTAACAGAGAACAGCAGAAGCAGGGCAAGCGAATGCCCCATTTCCTCTTCTAAAACAAGTTTTCATGTCAGGGAAAAAAATAGCTGTACTGAGTAACGATTAAAGACATCAAAGGGTTACATCATTATAGTGTAAATTCTCTCTACATTTACAAGAATGTTGGACAGTGTCTAATGATGATGTGTACTGTTTGTTCATCTGAACCTTAAACAAGCCACGGACTGGCAGCATGAAACTCAAAGGAATCTGGCACGTGACTTCTATGTGCAGTGTTTGCTAACAGAGCACGGCAGAAGCAGGGGCAAGCGAAAGCTCAATTTTTGTCTTCTAAAAAACCTTTTGTGGCAGGAAAAAAAAACGTCCTTCTGAGTAAGTATTGTTTAATTAATGAGCTGCTTGGCAAATATGGATTCCCTTAGTATAATACAGATTTCTAAGTGGCATTGCAATATGTGCAGCTATTAATTTTCCAATGAAAAACAGAAGTAAAACAAGCGATTGTTACCAGAGCCCCTGGTTGTTGGAATGAAGCAGTCAGTGGGAGGAGGTGGGTTTTGGCTGACAGGAATTCCAATATGGGAGGAGGGGCCGTCTTGTGCTAAGCCAGTAGGAACCATGAATGTTTGATGGCCAAACAAAATAAACAATGAGTTAAATCACCTGGGCATCAACCAAGCACCCAAAGGAAGGACATGTAAAAGAAATGGACCAATAGAAGGCCAGCATTTCAGAATGGTACAACATAGAACCTACGGTAAGCGATGGGCTTGGTTAAAGTCCATATTGTATATACATCCTGTCTCGCAGACCAGTGCATGCACACTACCCTAAGCTCGAACTAAAAATGACTAATCACTTAAAGATGCAAATTATATTTAAAACTATTATAATGATATCTTTTACAACTAATATATTGAAAATGATATTAACAGCAAGGATATTCTTGACAACAATATTATTTACCTGAATTGCCCGATATCCCTGCAATACGATATTTTCGTATCACTGAAAGTTTTCCCAATATTTCTGCATCTCGATATTTAAAACTCGATATTTGACCATCACAAACAGCACAATGTGTACCTGTCATAAGGAGAAAGGTATCTATTCACTTTCAGGGCTGTGAATGAGTAATATATATATATATATATATATATATATATATATATATATATATATATATATATATATATATATCTCACTAAAACTGTGCTCTGTATCTCAGAAAGGGGTTGTGTCTCATATGCAATAAGTTCTGTTTTTTCCACATAGCTTGCTAAACATTTTAGGTTCATAGTAATGGCCTAGAAAACAAACACGGGCAAAGCCAAAGAGATTGACTTCCAAGTACTAATGCATGCCCACACCGGCATGCAGAAATGCATAAAGAATATCTATGCTTGTTTTTATTGGACTGCTCTGCCTTTGCATTATTTTTTATCCCTCACTTTTGAGGTTATGCTATTTTTCTAATTACTCAAGCTTGAGAGACTCATGCATGAAACATGCAAGCTTTTCAAACAAAATAAGGACACAGACACTCTAATGACCGAAAGAGGCAGGTATTACAAAGATACATCACAAATGTCTGTGCATGTTTGTGTATGCCTGTGTTTGTGTCCCTCAGAACAATAAAGTCAGAACTATTGCCTGTGCCAATGTCTTATTACTCTTTTGGTTGGCAACATTGAGAATGTCCTAATCAAGTTAGTTGAAGCATGCCACATTGTTTTCTTTGTCAATACATAAATGTAGAAAAGTGGATTATAATTTAGGGTGGACAAGGGTCCGCCGCAAAGAATAATACCACCACTTGCTAGTTGTCACACATAATAAATAAAATAAAAAAACTATGCGCAATCCCTGATGGCCTGGCAGGAAGCAGTCAGGCCTAAATTAAATGTAAGCTGTAAAACAATAGGAAAAAGTCACACAAAACACAGTAAAACTCTACAAGGGATTTTATAATAAAGAGAAAAATGTCATGAGTAAAATGAGACAAAAAAATCGAATTTGAGGAACCAGAGACATGATTTTTTAAATTTTTTAAGAGAAATAGCATCGATAAGCAGCCACGGCCCTTGGAGGGAGTTACGGTGGGGCAGGGAGGCGGGGAGCGGGAGGGGCAGGGTGGAGGGTGCTAAAAACTGGCATATAGATAATTGCAGGTAAGTAAACAATTTAATTAATAATACGAATATGGTAGCACGCCTTGCATTGCAAAATGCGATGCAGTGCGTGCTACGAAATTCGTTTTATTAATTAAATTGTTTACTTACCTGCAATTATCCATATGCTGGTTTTTAGCACCCTCCACCCCGCCACGCCCCCTCCCCGCCTCCCTGCCCCACCGTAACTCCCTCCACGAGCTGCGGCTGTCAATAAGCAGAAAGGGAAAATAAATGCCAAATGCCCTGGCAGGCTCGGATCTAGGCAATATTTGAGGCTGACGGAAATGTAGCCCTGTTTAGCTGTACGAGTGAAAGTCATGAACTCAATAAATTCCAAAAAGTCTCTAACTGCCACTTCAGAATGGGACTTTGTCATTTACATTTCATCTAAGTCATGAGGCAGAAAGAAACTTAGTCAATTTCTGAGAAGAAAATTCCTCCCTGAGCAGGCTGACACTGAAATTGAAGCTGGTGCTATGAAACTGAAAGCTGGATATTTGAAACAAGCTGGGCCCTCCGAAGATATGGAGTGGGGGAAATTGCTCACATAACATTTTCTAAGCCCCAATGCAGATTGGGACTAACACTTTTTTTCAAAGGTGCTGGAAGCCTTGAGTGGGATGAAGCTGAAATTCGATCCGATGCTGTGGCTCTGTGAGTCAGATACTTCTTTTCATGGGTGCTGTTTTGGAGGAAAAGTTTTCAAACGTTTGACATTTTTTTCTGGTGCCTAAACAACCACAGAAGTACTCTTCTAAGGCACCCAGGACCTCAGGGAAGTGCACTTATAGACTCTCAGGGTGTCAGGCAGAGGACAATAGTAAACACCAATCCATGTTCAGTTGCTATAAGGCAGTTGGTCATAGCCAGGAAAAGGTCTCATGCAGCTTGTTGTGTCCCCAAAGTCACACAGGATGTCAGCCAAATGGCCCTTAGACTCCCTTTGTCTGCCTTGAGTTCACCTCATCTGGTATCCTCGCAGGTCACAGAAAGCAGGTCAAGTCCTTTTGTTATCTACTACAGGTCTCGAACGTGTTGTGAGGAAGTCTGGCTGAGGGTCCAGTCTTGTAGGGTTCACCAACCTGTGGGCGGAGGGACACCCTAAAGCACTCATGGCTTACCAACTTTTTCAGTAGTTCTTGTTTCCCTTACTGCAAACAGACCAAAGATGCAACATACTGGGGTAATGCCAAGTTTCCTGCCGCACTAAGCTTGGGCTGTGTCAGCTGGTGGTGTTTATGGGAGGGAAATCACCAGTGTCCTCATACGACTAACACTAAAATATATTTTGCAGAAGGCTCTGGACCCATAACAGAACATGAAAGAGAAGTCTAGCATGACAAAAGCAGATCTCTCAGCAACTAGACAGGGGATGCACACAAATTGTGTTATGGCCCTGTTTGATCCGTTTCTGGGGTGCAGGAGCTTTACTTGTGCCTCACACAAATCTGCCAAACAGGATTTGACACTGTTATGGCAACAGTATGTCCACTGCCCCCATCCTAAATATTATTCTGAGCTCAGATGAGTCATCCCTGCTCATTCAGGTTGATCTGTCAATCAAAATGATCTATTGTGTAGCTCCTGGAGAGAAGTTGCCTGCTCAGCCATAGCTCACTCATGCCAAGTGCAGACTGACCAGCTGTCAGAGGCTAAGGCTAATTAGCCACAGGCTCATGCAGGGAAACTTTTACTTTCTAAAAGTTACTTTCGAAATCTGACCTCACAATTGAATTAGATTATTATTACCTATCAATTGTGCAATTATTTTCCTAGCTGGTCCTATTTTTGAGCTAGCAGGATTAATGATGAATGTGTCCTCCAGTGTCCACCAGCATACTGCAACCTTGCTGACTGTCTGATTTTGCATCTTGCATATATTTGGACTAAAGATTCATCTCTTTTAAATACAGTTGAACAATGTGCCACGAGGATGTAGCTCTGTTTGCAAAAACCCACAATAAAATAAAAAATAAAATAGGCTATGCTTGACATTCCTCTCAGTCGTTGCTACTCGCTGCGCATTAGAATGGTCTCAGTTACTGTCATATAAACAAAGCGCGTTGGCTTTCAGAACCACATCCTTGTTAGGAGTCACCCAGCCACCATTACAAAACCCCAGCGCCTAGTTCTCGTGTGCTATCTTCTTTTGAGGGCGGTCCTTTCAGCCTCAAGCACGCCACATTTGCTTTTCATCGAGAAAAGCATCTCGCTTTCTGATAGAATGATTTGCACTGCGTGAGATAAAGGGAAATGCATTGCTTTCATATGTGCCACCGAGGCAGAATTGCTATTATCAAGAAGTAAAAAATAACTGTAAAAATCAGTCTCTAAATTATTTTGAACTTTATGCTGGCCCTCCTATTGTATCGTTTATTCATGTTCCCTAAAAAAAGCATTTAGTGAATGTTGTCGTTTCACACAGATAATAACTGTTTTACCTGCAACGTGCCCTTCTGCAGCTGAAATGAACTGCAAACATTCTGCACAACACGCCGATTAAGGAACCAGAAACCTTTTATAAACTGTGAAACAAACATTAATCTAGTTCATTGAATGTTTGATGAAATATAGCTTTCGTTATTCATCCAAACCAACAATTCGTTATTCATCCAAAACAACAATCCCTTTCGACTGAGAGCATTTCTTTTCAGACCGAGGCTGCATTAGATTATTATCATTGTACCCTTGCATAGCGGCAGAGACAAATATCTAGGTGCATATGTATGAAGATTTTGTGCTAGGGCAACGCAAAACCTAAGTCAGATTTTACAAGCCAATCAAGGACACCTGAGGGCATATTTACAATGGAAGTGATGGAGCATGGCGGTAGCCTCCTTGGCCCAACACCGCGCTCCGCCACTTCTGAAACGCAGGGCTCCACCATATTTACAACAATATGGTGCAACTCTGCGTTTCCCCCTGCGCTGGCACTAAATTTAGATGACTAGCGCCAATGCAGGCACCCTTGCACCATAGTACAAGGGTGTCTGCGTTGCAGGGGTAGACACCTTCCTGCACATAAACAATCAATGGTGCTTTGCTGTTTTCATATGTGCTGCACAATGCAGCACACATGGAAACAGCCAAGACAAGGAGAAATTAAACATTTCTCCTCATTTAGCCTGAGTAAGACCAGGTTTTCCAATAGAACGCTCACCACAACACCTATTGCCCTCCCCTTTCACGCTAAGTATAGCTTAAAAGGGAGCCTTATTTACAAGGCGGCGTTAAGCCATGTTAAGTGGCTTAAATGCTGCCTTGTAAATAAGGCAAAGCCACTATTGCTTGCACTAGGTCCAAAAAAGTCACATTGTGATAGTGATAGGGGCTTGTAAATTTTCCCCTTTGTTTGGTCCTGCCTGGCTTGATAAATCCAGAGTAACAAAACCACTGCAAACCACTGCATTGCCTTACCACGCATCCACCCATGCATTTTGGTGTATTCCCAGAATTACCAATACTGGTAAACCTGAAAATACATCAAGATGCTACGCGTCCCCAGGGAAGCGTAACATGGAGAAATGTGTTTATTTCTCCTCAGTTTTTCCTCTTTCTATGCAGCACACATCGAAAGAGAAAACAATCCTCAGAGGATTGGTTTTGTGCAGGAAAGTATCCCTTCCTGCACAAAAACAATTCTGGCTGCAATGAAGGCACCCGTGCATGATGTCATAAGGGTGCCTGCATTGGTGCTAGGCATCCAATTGGATGCCAGGGAAAGGAAAGGACAGGAAAGTGTTGTATTATGTTAACCCCTTGGCTGCGGGGTGGGGGCGCGCGCAGCACCGCTGTGCTGGTGACGAGCTTAGCTCGTCATGAGGCACAGAGGAGCTGCCCTCGTGACGAGCTGAGCTCGTCACACCACACCCGTTTTTAGAACGTTCAGCACAGCGGGGAAATTATCCCCGAGTGCGAACGCTCCAACGGCTGTGACGAGCTCAGCTCGTCATGAGGGTAGCTCAACCATCCCTCATGACGTAGCTCGTCACTAGCACACAAGGGGTTAAATATGATGCATTCCTGCCCTTTCACGAACACAGCGCAGCAAGTTTGCTTGCTGTGCTGCGTGAAAACTTCATAAATATGCTCCACAGGGGTACGTTTACTAAGATTATATGCCGTGTTTGCATCACAAAAGTGACGCAAATTAGCGCAAATTACTTTTTTTCTGATTACTTTCCAGCGCTAAACTTGTTTAGCAGTGGAAATAATGTGAAAGCAATGCAGAGTAACGCATAGAACTGTTTTGCAATACTAAGCACCTAGGGGGCTTACCATCGGTGGTGCATGTGCATTCCAATGCAACCACCCAAGGTTTCTGATGCTAAACCCAATTTACTAAACAAAGTAGACTGAGTTTAGCGTAAAAATACTGCACCCTTTTAAAGTAAATGCAAGGAAGGAGAAATGCTTTAATTTCTCCTTCCTTTTCTGACTTTTCATGTGTGTTGCAATGTGCAGAATGCATAGAAAGTGGGGGAAAGGCTTGAAGTGAGTCTCAGCACATTTATTACTGGAAGGGTTCCTCCCAGTACAAAACCTATGCTAGACTCATGGAGACACTATTGCACTCTGGCGCCAATGTGTCTCCATGGAGCACAGCAGCTCATTTCAGCGCCAGCGCTAGGGAGAGGGGAAGAGAGGGGCATATTACCAAGGGCCTTATCGCCGCTTTAGCGGGAATTTTTCCCGCTAAAGTGGCGATAATTTTATCGCCCTATTACCTAGCTGTCGCTAACACCAGTTAGCGACAGCTAGTAGGAGATAGTGATCATCTTGGGGCCCACTTTGCATGTCAGCGATATTTATCACTAAAGACATGCAAAGTGGGCGTGCCAAGATGTTAGCGACTGTAAACAGTCGCTAACATCGCTATCTCCTATTACCTACAAAGGTGTACTTTTGGAAATATTTGCGCTACGCTCGAATATCTCCAAAAGCTAACGCCTGCCCAGAGCAGTTCTTAGCCATGTTATCCAATGATGGGTGGATAACATGGCTAAGAGCATTAGCTCGGTAATGCATGAATATCGCGGACTTTTCAGCGATATTCATGCATTACGGCCGATTTTTATCGCTTTTGAGATAAACCTTGATAATAGCAAGGTTTATCTGTGATAAAAATCACCGGAGCTCGGCGATAATAATATTGCCGCTAACCGTGTTAAGCGATAAATATCGCTTCATCTTGGTAATATGCCCCAGAGTGCCTTATTTGAGTAAATTTGCCGCTCTCCACCTCTCTCCTTTTCACTTAATGCAGCATTTATGGCTGCACACTGCACTATGTGAAAAAGTAATAAATATCCCCCTAGAGTCTTCTATGATTTCTTCACCTAGGAGGGGGGAGAATGATAAACTGAAAAAATAAATCTTTCGGATTTTTTGTTTGAAGACTGCACTGCCTCATCAGCTGGACATCTCTGGCCTTACACAATAGTTTTTATCTAGGAACCCTCTTCACTTACCACTCATAGTCGGCATAGTACAGGAAAGCAGAGTCCCATCTCTCAGGGGCAACCTAACTTGACGTCAGCTGCCTGCTTCTGTTTCATATCAATCAGGGGCCAATGGCGTGCCAGGAGTGCTTGATGAGACGGATAAGTTGCTAGTCGCCAGAGTTATCACAAAAGCAAGGCACTGGCGGAAGATTTAGCCTTTATTTGTGTTCTGAACTCCACAAACGATCCCAAAAAAGATGAGCATTTTCCATGAAATAGGATACATATTAGAAACCAAAAATCTCATTCTCAGATGAATCGTTTCCAATGGCGAATCTGTCAGGTGCATGAGATGGGAAGTGAAAGGAGTTTGGCTTCATATTACTATAGGGCCCACTGAGGCTCCAAACTCTTACCTTGTCTGATGTATAGAATCTTAATGTTCAGCGACCTGGCAGTTTGTGATAAAACGTTAGCAGCAGTGAATTGCCAGGAGAGTTATTCTGGTGAACATAGCAGCAAAATGAGAAATAGACAGCATAAGCGCTTTAATCCATTAGTTTCGAGGCTTTGCCTCCCCCAGTGCTGAGCCCTTTTTTAAATATATTTGGGGTACTTTGCGCCTATGCCTTAATAACTTTTTAATAGAAGGCATCCATGCTAAATATGTGTCATTTGTACAACATCCTGGGGTACTCAGGGTTTTGAGGATTTCCCTGGAAGGCACTGAACAAATATCACAAATATAGCTATATTTTGCTTTTTTAGATGGGTAAATTGAAAATAAAATAAACTACAAGAAAGCTTATGTTGTTTTTGCTAAAGCACACGTTTTGCTGTGCTATGATTATTATCTCCCTGGTGTTTAGGAACAGGCAGAGTTGTGTAAAAAAAACAGTCTTTTTACCACAGTTTTTTAATCTTTAAAGAGGTAGTAAATGATTCCAAATTTGGGGCAGATTATGGTGCAGCCTTAAAAGGCTCCGACCCTCGATCGGATCCTTTATGGGTGCATTTAATGGCCTCATTACGATGGAGGCGGTCGTAAACTAAACCTGCCATTCATTCCGGCTGACTTCCGACGGCCAGTTGGAATCTGGCCTTCAATCTCTAGGGCAGGCATTTCTGCCCCTGAGATCACAATGTCGGGTTTCGGTAGCCTTTTCATGCCAGACTTTCTGATACATAAAGGCTGTTGGAACTCGACTTTGGGGGCCCCCAGCAGGGCCCCCTTGGGTGCATGACTTCTGGTTGGGGGCCGAGGGGGCATGTTGTTCCCTGCACCCCATGGTAGGCACAGTGAGGTGCTTGCCACGGGGAGCAGGGATGAACTGCACCTCACTTTTCTCTATGTGAGCTTGTATTACGGCCGGCTTCTGGCTGTAAAATGAGCTCCCCTTGAGGAAAGTGCAATGTGACCTTGTAATAGGTTTGTGGGTCCCAGGACCAAGTCGATATCGGGTGGAAGGAATTCCACCCGACATCGAAATGAGGCCCTATGTGTGATTTCAACCTACTTGTAGTTTGTGATGGAAAGAGGTGTAAAACCCGAGAGTGAACTCGGAGAGTTATACATTTCCGAAAAGAAAACATTGATTTCTGTAGATTCCTCAAGGGTTTCCCACATGCACAACTCGTCTAATAAAATAAATATTAAAAATGAGTTGGAAAAAATATTCAACTGTGACAACATTTTCATCTGTGATCTTTTGTTGCAATGGCTGATTTACAAAAGCAATATAGTGTTATGTTCGATAGACCCTTCTGGTCACAGGGATATATAGGGCTTGTAGGTTCTCCAAAAACACGTGATACCCAGAGTCAACGTCTTATATTGATTTTTCATTGTGTACGACTAAAGAGAAATTCATATGGTAAAATATAATTAATGAAAAATGGGCCCGAAAAAAAAACCTATGTATTTCTTAAATGTGCACAAGATACTGAGTTTAGGAACAGTGAATGCTTGTGCACTTCTGAAGTTGTGGTTGCCAGACCTATCATGTGATTCAAAGAACATTTAGCAAAATTTCTTTTTTTGGCACAATGGTTTCCATTTAGAAGCCAAAAAATACAAAGAAATCCAATTGATAGTAACAAAGTTCCTACTACTCTCCCTTGTGAAGGACTAACATTGCCCTAGGTTTGATCCATTCCTGTCCTGGGGACTAGGCCTAGCTACACAGGTGGAGTATAGTTTTTATCTGGACAAGTGTGGGAACCTTCAGTGATAGGAATTTGTGGATCCTTGCAGATTTGTGAAATTTCCATCATAGAAATGTGGGAAAAAGGAGTAATTTTAGGCCAAGCTCCAGGTTTGCGGGCATTATGGGTAATAAACTCCATGAGATCAGTGTCTAATTTGAGCCAGTGGTTGCAGGTGAGAGCCACGGGTACTCATTTCCAGGGTCCGTCACTTATTTTTCCTCATCAGACATAGACTGAGAGCAGGAAAAGGAAAAACACTCAAAGGGAAATGAAGAAGGAAGAGACAGACTAAAACACCTTCACAAAGGGAAAAAGCAGGAACATGCAAGAGTGAGATAAAGGGACAGGCTGTATCTGGTACTGTATTACAGAGAAATGAAGCGGATACAACATTATCTCTTCAGAGTGCTGACAGTTAAAAGCACTGGCTGCAGGCATCTGAGTCGAGCATTTGTGTAAGAAATTGGGTTACTGGTGAGGGGGGTAAAACCCTACTCAAGCAGAAACTACAATCCATGAGAGGGTGAAGTCACAAGTAAACCCGAAATTAACCTGTGCTCAACCCCCTGGTAGCTTGGCAAAGAGCAGTCAGGCTTAAGATAGAGGCTATGTGAAATGTATTTGTGCAATACTTGAAACAGTAACACAGTGAAAGCACACCTCAAAAGGACACTACACCAGTTTAGAAACATAGAGCATTTTTTTAATAAATAAAACAAGACCAAAATGCCAAAAATCAAATTAGAAGAACAAGAGATATGTATGCTTTAAGATTTCAGTGAAAATAGCGTCAAAATGCACAAAGCACCAACTGTGGATATCTGGTCGTGCTGAACCGGGACAAAGTCACAAGTTCAGGATGACTGTGATGGAGCACAGGTCAACTACAGGGACCCAGATAGTCCAGCTGAACCAAAGTACATTGGGTCCTTGTTGAGGAGCCAGCGAGTTCCTGTGCCAAAGATGTGTAGTGCATCCGAGGAGATACGTCGGTTCTGAGGTGCTGCAGAGTTGGGATGGGAGGCCCTGCATCATCGTCACAGATCTTGTAGATGAGGACTTGCGAGGCAAAGCCCGGCGTAGAGGAAATATTGTGTAGTCAAGGCGATGCGACGATTCTGACGAGCTGTGAGGCTGCGATGCGAGAACCTACATCTTCGTCGGGACTGCCGCTGACACGGTATTTGCAATGTAAGAGCCTACGTTAGGAAAGCTTTACACAGGCAGCAGTTCTGATATGTAATGCAAGGTTGATGCGGAGTTCTTGTGCCCAGAAACACCCTAAGAACAGAGGTGATGAGTCGGTTCTGCTCAGGAGTGCGCCACACAGCAAGGAAGATGTGTCAGTTCTGCTCGGTGGCAGTGCACCTTTAGGCCCACTTCCAAGGTTCCAGGAATGGGTCAGCTAGCCATTGGAGTCATTATGGGGTCCTGGGTTCAACAGATGCAGGTCCAGTAATTCTTTTTCTCTGGAGAAGTGTGGGAAGGCTGCATGGAAGGAATTTTGTTGAATCCCACATGCTCTTGAACTTTCTATCACAGGAATCTGCTGAAGGGTATTATGGGTAAATAAAGGTTTTGTGATCCATGCAAGACACACCTACCTGGACTAGCTTGTGTGTCTAGTTTTAAGACATATCTAGGTTTACTAGGTTTTATGGGTGGTGGCAGAGCATGGCCTGCATGTTGCAGTTATTCAACATGCCAAGTAAGAGGACATTTTGATTTCCATGCACTCTGCAAGTCAATTTATCAAAACTGAACAATCCAGATTTCTTTGCTTGCCATAGGGATGGGGATACCCCGTGCCCCAGTCAAGGAGAATTACTATTGAGACTTTAGGGGTTGGTTTGTAGGCCACCAACACCCCATTGTTTTCATGAAACCAGAAATTATATTCCTAGTGACTAATGGGCTTTTTTCTCCCCTCCGCCTCCCCCAAGGGAGAATTGTGGTAAATACCCCAACCAACACCCAGTCAAGCCAGTACAACTGTTCTTCCCTTTTGTGGGGTAGGGCAGATCCCAATGCCTGGTTGGGCTACATCTACCCCTTCTTTTTTTAGAACATTTGCTCCTGGTTGGTCTAGTGCACGTTCTGTCTCTTACTGAAATTCAACAGTTATAGTTATCTCAATTTAACTATAACTCATGCCTTAAAGTAACTGTTACTAGTGCTTTCACCATGCACTGTTAAATAGTTCAGATATTATATCACTAATGACATGTTCTATGACGTCACTGAAATCATCACTGCAACATTTGAAATGACATAATTGATAACAACAATGTGCAGTGCTGGGGCGTGAGTTAAAGTTACTTCAGGGTACTAGCTATAGTCACTTGAGGTATCTCAAACTGGTGAATTCCAATGAATTTTAGTGGGTTTGTTTGTTAAAAATAGTATGTTTTAACTGACATTTTCATCTTATCATCATAATACTTTAATTGATGGGTTCATAAAAATATTACAATACAAATGCAAGCAAATAACTCAAAAAGATTAACGTTCTCATTCTAAAATAACCAAATTCATTACTTAAAAGGCTTAATTAGTTTCCGTACATAACAAATTGCAGTGTGTTCTACTGTCTCGATTCTGAAATCAAAATATTTTTCCAAGAGTCTTAATCATGCTAGTCAATATAAAACAGCACTGTACTTTCAGGGTAGCAGTGGCGGCTGATAGAGAACAGTGGTGGGGACCGGGGAAGGTGGGGGTTAGGGAAAAAATAAGAAAGAAAGAAAAGAAAACTTACCTGGAGGTTGCCTTTGCGGCCTATTTTCCTCCAGCCCGAAGCACCCAGCCACCCAGAATCCCCTGCCAAATCACAGCGCTGCTTTAAGGAGCATGGTAATTGGTCTGAGCACCGTGGTTTGACGCTCAGACAGGGGCTTGGAAGCTGGGCATGTTTTCCACTAAGGTAGTATAATACAGCCTGTGGAGACCATGCAGAGGGAACATGATGTTTTGACTGGCCCGAGACAGCCGGCCAAAGCCTCATGTGCACTCACCACTCCTCTTCCGGCCTCAATGTCAGGGGACGCGGCCCCACCTCACCCTATCAATGGGGCTACACTGCAGTGCAACTACAATAGTAGAAATAAAATGATAATAACAAGCGTTCCGTTATTATCATTTTATTTTTACGTTGCACTGCTTTAAAGCAGTGGGGCGATGCTCCTTAGCGGAGGAGCCTTCCTTGCAGGGTAGTCCATAAAAAATATATTAGGCCGATCTCCCTTCTCCCTGCCCCCGCTAAGATGCTCGAGGCGCATTTGAATCTTCATTTGTCTCTCTTCCTTGATTCCTCTGAATACCTCGATAACACGCAGCATGGTTTCAGAAAACACCATAGCACTGAGTCTGCCCTTACTTGTGTAGTCGATAACATCCGACGCAAAGTAGACTCAGGCCAAACCACTGTATTGGTTTTGTTGGACCTCACGGCCGCGTTCGACACCTTGTCCCCCGCCATTCTTACATCTCGGCTTAGGGAAGCTGGTGTCACGGGGACGGCCCTGAGTCTCCTCAATTCCTTTCTGTTGGAAAGGGAGCAGAGAGTGATGCTTGGGAACTACCTCTCCCCTGCTAAGTCATTGCA
The DNA here is from genome assembly GCF_964261635.1 of Lissotriton helveticus. Lineage (NCBI taxonomy): Eukaryota > Metazoa > Chordata > Amphibia > Caudata > Salamandridae > Lissotriton > Lissotriton helveticus. The sequence continues at coordinate 534,312,742 of NC_136065.1, forward strand.
GTGTGGGGTGCCACAAGGGTCGGCCTTAAGTCCGACCCTGTTTAACATCTACGTGGCTCCCCTGGCAAGACTAGTAAGATCTCAGGGGATGGAGGTGGTGTCCTACGCCGATGACACCCAGATTATGGTATCATTGGCTCGCTCCTCCGTCAAGACATCTGCCGCCAGTTTTAGGGTTTGCATGCAGTATGTGGCAGACTGGATGACTATAAATTCCCTAAAGCTGAACGGCGAAAAGACGGAGGGGTTGATTTTTGGGAAGGACCAAGATGTTTGGTCTAGTGAGTGGTGGCCTCCTTCTCTTGGCATCTGCCCCACTCCCCCCCAATCTGCCAGAAACCTGGGTGTAATTTTTGACACCTCGCTCTCTCTATCCCTTCAAGTCAACAGGACCGTGGCCACCTGCTGGGGTGTGATTAGGGTACTGAATAGAATTCGAGGGTATCTCTCTCCCCAGGCGCGCAAACAGGTCGCAGTCGCCCTGGTGGGCTCGAGATTAGACTACTGCAACCATCACTGGCTTCCTGTCCAGCACAGAATCTTTTTTAAAATTCTGTGTTTGACCTACAGAGCGCTGACAGAAGGTTCCTCTAGTGCCATTGGCTCTCTTATTACGCGCTATGTTCCCACCAGAGATCTCCGCTCTGCGGGATTGTGTCAGCTTGTTGTCCCCCGTGTAAAACTTTCTAGATGGGGAGCCAAAGCTTTCTCTGTGGGTGCCCCTCAGCTTTGGAATTCTATCCCCATCGAAATAAAAACTCTCCCCTCATTAGAGCTATTCAAAAAGGCCCTCAAAACTTACTTCTTTAAGAGTGCCTACTAATGAGAGAATGCTGATGTGAAGAGGCCTTAACCCCTACATTAACTTAGGCGCCTTGACGCCCATCTGGGCTAAGTTAGCGCTTGATAAGAATTATTTCATTCATTCATATATATATCGGGCATTTCTGCCAGTCCCAGCTGAAGATCAACCCGACTCAAACTTGGTATTGTCATTTGGGGTCTACAGGTGGATACATGGATGAACCAGGAATCAACTTATATTTACGGTGCCTCAGATGAGGATCTGTACCACGGAATGGTGCTTGTGCTTAGACAGTGCTATTCCGTGTTAGTCTTGTGTTATAGAGAAGGTAGTTATAAAATGGAGTAGTGCTGATGCAGTTGACTGCGCTCGAGACATGCCAGACTGTGGAGATTGAAGTTTGCTTTCTCCAAAAGCGTGATTGCTAGGTCCAGACACTTCAGAAGTTTAGTAGTTAATCACAAGGAGGGACGAGGGATCAGAATCTCCGTTTCATTCCCCGTAATAAGTTATAAATTCATCAATAGAGAAACGGACACTAGTTACACCTTATGACCATTGGTGCAAGGAACAAAGATCAGAGTAGCCTAAAAAAACTCTATGTTATGGTTGGAAGGAGGTGCGGTATATCTGGTTCATCCGCCCCACATTAGAGTTATGGCAGTTATCATTGGCTACTCCGAAGTGGTAAATTTGCCAGCCTCAACCCGAGGCGCCTCTGGTCTAGGGTGCAGCATCCAGAGAAATTGAGTGAAAAAAGTGTAAAAGTAAATTGTGCAAAAAAAGGAATTAATCGTTAAAAAATGGTAAACAACCCGGAGGTTTTTTAATGAAGGTTGTTTTAACCACTCGCTTTAAAAATAAGTGATACTCCTTTTAGACCAAGTTACTAGGTCCAGTAGTATAATCAAAAGGCTACGTCGACATGTTTCAGCTCCTTGGGCCCGGATGGGTCTATGGAGCTTTCGTCAGGACTAACAAACATAAAAATTCGTACTCACACAATTCGTGTAGTGGTTTTTCGGGTTTAGACACACTTATTTAGGTTTATGTGGTTTTAGGAAATTCTCCTTCACAATCTGTAATGAAATAAAATAAAGTACAACAAATGCACACACCTTTTTCTAATGCATTGCAATTAGGATTGGTTAAGTAACATTTTCCTTCTACCAATACAACATGACCAAGGAAGGCAGTGAACGATGGAGAGCTAAGTTGCTAGTGCTGAGTCTTGCTGAGGGGTAGTAGTCGAATAGCCCCTGTTTAGATACTTGTAATGGGCGTTAGTTTGTTTTTTAACAACTGTTTACTCATATGATTCTTAGTATAATGGCCCGCTAGTCATTGCTTCACGTTGGTTGGTGAAACATCAAGAGGAAGAAAGCGTGAGTGTATACATCAGGGAGCATGCCACACTTTCGCTTTTTCATGAGCGCTATTGCGCGGACATAGAGGTTGCCAATATCACCACGTTATAAATTTCTGAGACGCTAGGCAGTTCATGTAAACTCGCATGGATTTGCACACTTAAAGATACGTTATTCACCCATTCTAACGCAAATGTTATTACGAGGTCTTTAAAGGTTGCCAATATCACCACGTTACAAATTTCTGAGACGCTAGGCAGTTTATGTAAATTCGCATAGATTTGCACAATTAAAGATACGTTATTCACCCATTCTAACGTAAATGTTATTACGAGGTCTTTAAAGGAACGAGGTGGAGCAAGACGCAGTGCTGTCTTAGAAAAGGAGAAAGATCGTTTTTAGCCTACCTTGTATTCAAGAAGTGCTCTGCTACATCGGGGTGTCGCTTTTAGGATTTAGGAGCCCAGAGCTGTTGTAAAGAGGACTCCATTAGTCTGTAACTAATTAAGCATTTCCTGCTGGTATTAGGGACAGAAGGTATTTTATGCAAGCCAAATGGGAAGAAAACAATGCACATGGTTTTATGTGAATCAAAGAAGAAAACATGAAACACGGAAAGGCTAAGTGGTTATGCTCAGTTCTGCCCATGTAGTTAGTTGGCAAATTGATGCCAGGGGATGGCATCGTTCAATCCGTGTTCACATGTTTTAAGGCGGTCCACCCACCTTTGTTCTTTTTCGAACAACAGACGTTCACAGTTATTACTTTTATCGGTGAGCATTTCGATTACTGTCCAATGAAGCTCATCGCAAGAGTGACCTATCTCTACAAAGTGAGCACATAGTTTTGTGGTGTTCTTTTTTAGCCTGATGTTGCTCTTAGGCTCACCAATTCTTAATTTGATTTTTCGACAAGTCATCCCGATGTATTTCTTGTTACATGGGCAGCTGACCATGTAAATGACATGTGAGGAGATACAGTTCGTATGTTGTCGTTGTGTCCATATCAATGTCTCCGTCAGTTGCAGTGTTTTCGATATTGTAGTGGTCTTGCAGGCTACACAGGAGCCACAGGGGTAGTGTCCAGTTACAGGTGTCATTGTCACATCCCGCGTGGTTGATTGTTGCTGTATCTTCACTGGACGGGTATGGACTAAGACATCCTTGATGTTCTTCGTTCTGCCATTTGCAAATCTTGGCTTCGGCCAATTGAAGACACCAGTGTTTAGGATATGCCAGTTTTTATTTATCATTTTGTTGACCTCATATGTTGATGGGCAGAAGGTCGTCACACATGTTGTCAGGTCTTGTATGGGTGCCTTTGGATAACTTTGTAAGAGGCACTCCCTTGGTTGGTTGCTCGCTCTTTTTTTACAGTACTTTATTGTTTTCACATTGTAATTCCTTTTTAACAGCTTCTGACTAAGATCTTGCGCTTGGATCAGGTAATCTTCATTCTTACTGCAGTTGCGTTTCAGCCTCAGAAACTGGCTGAATGGAAGATTGTCTCTGAGTGGCTTGGGGTGGTAGATCTGATATGACAGCAGACTATTTTTGGCAGTCGGTTTTGTAAAGGTTTTGGTCTGTAGGATATTGTTCTCCACAAAAATTGTAAGGTCCAAAAAATCCAAGCTGTTGTTACTGGAGGTGCACGTAAATTTTAACCAAGGGTCAAGCTGGTTAAGCCAGTGCATAAACTGATCCAAGTCATCTTTAGTGTTCCAGATCAGGATAATGTCATCTATATACCTCTTCCAGTAAAGGATACTGGAAGAGAAGATGTTGGTTGCATTGTGGATGTGTTGACTCTCAAAATGGCTCACATACAGGCCCGCCACCGATGGGGCGAAGGCACTGCCCATCGATGTGCCATGGGTCTGAAGGTATAGATCTTCCTCATAGGCAAAAAAGTTCTCTTTTAATGCTAATTTACAGCACTCGAGAATGAAGTGCCTAGGCGTGTTGTAATGCCAGTCTTCAAGGTACAGAATATCTTCCAAGACTTGTAGGGTATCGTCTTGTGGCAGGCTGGTGAATAGTGATTCCACATCTAAGCCCACTAGGAGCATTGTGTCCGGGTCAAATGGTTTAGCTTTGATCTGCACCAGTAGGTCTCGAGTGTCTTTTAGATATGATGGCGTTCGCTGGACTAGAGGTTTCAGGAATTCGTCCGCAAATTTCGAGAGCGGCTCAAGTACCGACCCTATTCCAGACACAATTGGCCTCCCCGGAGGAGGGGACCTGTTTTTGTGGGTATTTGGAAGTGAGTAGAAATAGGGTATTTTAGGCTCTGGAATGATCAGGTATTCAGCTTCTTTTTTTGTTATCCACCTTTTGATCTCTGCTTCGTAGACCATGATGGAGATTATGTTTTGTAGTCTTTCTGTAGGGTCTGTGGTCAGTTTCTGGTAGAATCTCGTGTCAGACAAGAGGGCAAGGCATTGATCGTTGTAGCCGTTTTTGCTTAGAATTACTATGCCCCCCCCCTTGTCGGCAGGTTTAATCACTATTTCCTCATTCTGCCTCAAGGAATCCAGAGCTACACGCTCCTTTTTGGAGAGATTCTGGAAAGTTTTTTTGTTCTTGTCTATTAGGTCCACGCCTTTCATTAGAGATTGTTCAAAAGTGTGGAGTTCTGGAGGGACACTGGCGTATGGTGGATTGAACGTTTTTTTTCTACGTAACACAGTGTCACCTTCTGGCTGACTCATGGTATTGTTATGAAAAAATGCCTTCAGTTTAAGAGTCCTACAAAACTCTGCCAACTCGCTTTTTAGTTTGAAAGTATCAAGTCGAGGTGTTGGCACAAAGCCTAATCCTTTGTTTAGAATTCCTATTTGGTCTTCAGTCAATTGTATCTCAGAGAGGTTCACTATGAGGGATTGGTCTTGCTGGTTGATGGTTGTGTTGCTGCCATACTTCTGGTCTGGACGTTTCTCTGTTGGTCTTGCCACCTTAATGACTTTTTCCGGCCTCTTGATTGAGTTTGGCCCCTGGATAAAAAAGGCGGCTCTTGTGGGTGTCCATTCGGATTTACTGTCATTTGTTGTTCACCCGACTGTGGCATCTGTTGCATGCCATGGTTAAAGGGATCCATCCACCCTCCATATTGTGGGACAAAAGGTGGATAGAAGGGCATGTTGAAGCCTGGGTAGAACGGTCTCTGCCATCTATTCCCCCTTCTCGGGCGCTGATTCCTGTAATTGTTGCGTCCTCTTCTTGGGATGTAGTCATCTACACTTGTGACAGAGTTATTGGAAGAATTATTCCCTGTTGATTCATTGTCAGAGCCAGTCTCTGGAGCAGTATATTCATCCGTTGTATAGGGGTGCATTTTTTCTTGTCTGAATTTCTTCAAGTCTTTCCCAAGTTTCTGCAATTTGCTCTGCATAATGAATTCCCGGGTTTCATCCATTTCTTTATTTATTTCTTCCAATCTTTTCTTAAGGACAGAGGGATTGATACCCTTCTTTAATTCGTTCTCACAGTCTTCAATTTCCTTTAGTAGGGCATCCGATAATCTTTTAGCTGTCTTTATAATCAGAATAAGGTAGTCTAAAGTGCATTTCCATGAGATGGACGACCAGTCCTTCCGGAAAGCCAGGTCATATAGGAAAATTCTTGGTGCATTATTGACCCACAGGCCCCTAGGAGCTGTTTTAAACCTAAGATACTCCGTCATTATAATTCCATGAATGGAGGTGCGGACTTGTTCTCTTTTTTTGTCAGTCAAATTGTCCCAGTCGTTGGTTTGTGCTAGGACTTCTGATAGTTCTGTGTTTTGTAACAAAGGTTGGGCTGCCAGTATCTCATCTATATCATTAGCGTCAAAACTCAATCCAGGATTGCCTTCCATTGTGGACACGTGATGCTTTTTATATATTCAAATATATATAAAGAAATCCCGCAGCTGCACGCTGCTTATACAGTAGTTAATCACAAGGAGGGACGAGGGATCAGAATCTCCGTTTCATTCCCCGTAATAAGTTATAAATTCATCAATAGAGAAACGGACACTAGTTACACCTTATGACCATTGGTGCAAGGAACAAAGATCAGAGTAGCTTAAAAAAACTCTATGTTATGGTTGGAAGGAGGTGCGGTATATCTGGTTCATCCGCCCCACATTAGAGTTATGGCAGTTATCATTGGCTAATCCGAAGTGGTAAATTTGCCAGCCTCAACCCGAGGCGCCTCTGGTCTAGGGTGCAGCATCCAGAGAAATTGAGTGAAAAAAGTGTAAAAGTAAATTGTGCAAAAAAAGGAATTAATCGTTAAAAAATGGTAAACAACCCGGAGGTTTTTTAATGAAGGTTGTTTTAACCACTCGCTTTAAAAATAAGTGATACTCCTTTTAGACCAAGTTACTAGGTCCAGTAGTATAATCAAAAGGCTACGTCGACATGTTTCAGCTCCTTGGGCCCGGATGGGTCTATGGAGCTTTCGTCAGGACTAACAAACATAAAAATTCGTACTCACACAATTCGTGTAGTGGTTTTTCGGGTTTAGACACACTTATTTAGGTTTATGTGGTTTTAGGAAATTCTCCTTCACAATCTGTAATGAAATAAAATAAAGTACAACAAATGCACACACCTTTTTCTAATGCATTGCAATTAGGATTGGTTAAGTAACATTTTCCTTCTACCAATACAACATGACCAAGCAAGGCAGTGAACGATGGAGAGTTAAGTTGCTAGTGCTGAGTCTTGCTGAGGGGTAGTAGTCGAATAGCCCCTGTTTAGATACTTGTAATGGGCGTTAGTTTGTTTTTTAACAACTGTTTACTCATATGATTCTTAGTATAATGGCCCGCTAGTCATTGCTTCACGTTGGTTGGTGAAACATCAAGAGGAAGAAAGCGTGAGTGTATACATCAGGGAGCATGCCACACTTTCGCTTTTTCATGAGCGCTATTGTGCGGACTTAGAGGTTGCCAATATCACCACGTTATAAATTTCTGAGACGCTAGGCAGTTCATGTAAACTCGCATGGATTTGCACACTTAAAGATACGTTATTCACCCATTCTAACGCAAATGTTATTACGAGGTCTTTAAAGGTTGCCAATATCACCACGTTACAAATTTCTGAGACGCTAGGCAGTTTATGTAAATTTGCATAGATTTGCACAATTAAAGATACGTTATTCACCCATTCTAACGTAAATGTTATTACGAGGTCTTTAAAGGAACTAGGTGGAGCAAGACGCAGTGCTGTCTTAGAAAAGGAGAAAGATCGTTTTTAGCCTACCTTGTATTCAAGAAGTGCTCTGCTACATCGGGGTGTCGCTTTTAGGATTTAGGAGCCCAGAGCTGTTGTAAAGAGGACTCCATTAGTCTGTAACTAATTAAGCATCTTACCGGTGTTTCAGGATAGCAAGGAGACCGGCGCCATTACCCGCGTGTTGCTAGGATTCCTGCCTTGTGCTGACTCTGCCCCGGGGTGTGGCCTAGACTTAAAACTCAGATATTTAAAGGGCCCTGGTGAGCGGCAAAGACGTCTCGTTTTTTTTAAAGCATCTCGTCTTTTACATGTAACTTTATTAGTCTGTCTGTGGCATTAAGACTTAAGGCAGGTTGTTTCCTGCTGGTATTAGGGACAGAAGGTATTTTATGCAAGCCAAATGGGAAGAAAACAATGCACATGGTTTTTATGTGAATCAAAGAAGAAAACGTGAAACACGGAAAGGTTAAGTGGTTATGCTCAGTTCTGCCCATGTAGTTAGTTGGCAAATCGATGCCAGGGGATGGCATCGTTCAATCCGTGTTCACATGTTTTAAGGCGGTCCACCCACCTTTGTTCTTTTTCGAACAACAGACGTTCACAGTTATTACTTTTATCGGTGAGCATTTCGATTACTGTCCAATAAAGCTCATCGCAAGAGTGACCTATCTCTACAAAGTGAGCACATAGTTTTGTGGTGTTCTTTTTTAGCCTGATGTTGCTCTTAGGCTCACCAATTCTTAATTTGATTTTTCGACAAGTCATCCCGATGTATTTCTTGTTACATGGGCAGCTGACCATGTAAATGTCATGTGAGGAGTTACAGTTCGTATGTTGTCGTTGTGTCCATATCAATGTCTCCGTCAGTTGCAGTGTTTTCGATATTGTAGTGGTCTTGCAGGCTACACAGGAGCCACAGGGGTAGTGTCCAGTTACAGGTGTCATTGTCACATCCCGCGTGGTTGATTGTTGCTGTATCTTCACTGGACGGGTATGGACTAAGACATCCTTGATGTTCTTCGTTCTGCGATTTGCAAATCTTGGCTTCGGCCAATTGAAGACACCAGTGTTTAGGATATGCCAGTTTTTATTTATCATTTTGTTGACCTCATATGTTGATGGGCAGAAGGTCGTCACACATGTTGTCAGGTCTTGTATGGGTGCCTTTGGATAACTTTGTAAGAGGCACTCCCTTGGTTGGTTGCTCGCTCTTTTTTTACAGTACTTTATTGTTTTCACATTGTAATTCCTTTTTAACAGCTTCTGACTAAGATCTTGCGCTTGGATCAGGTAATCTTCATTCTTACTGCAGTTGCGTTTCAGCCTCAGAAACTGGCTGAATGGAAGATTGTCTCTGAGTGGCTTGGGGTGGTAGCTCTGATATGACAGCAGACTATTTTTGGCAGTCGGTTTTGTAAAGGTTTTGGTCTGTAGGATATTGTTCTCCACAAAAATTGTAAGGTCCAAAAAATCCAAGCTGTTGTTACTGGAGGTGCACGTAAATTTTAACCAAGGGTCAAGCTGGTTAAGCCAGTGCATAAACTGATCCAAGTCATCTTTAGTGTTCCAGATCAGGATAATGTCATCTATATACCTCTTCCAGTAAAGGATACTGGAAGAGAAGATGTCGGTTGCATTGTGGATGTGTTGACTCTCAAAATGGCTCACATACAGGCCCGCCACCGATGGGGCGAAGGCACTGCCCATCGATGTGCCATGGGTCTGAAGGTATAGATCTTCCTCATAGGCAAAAAAGTTCTCTTTTAATGCTAATTTACAGCACTCGAGAATGAAGTGCCTTCAGAAGTTTAGTCAGAAGCTGCACATCTGATCCATGCATACCTTCATCAATGGCTGCTTTGATTGATCTAACTCCTAGGCGAATGAAACAGGGACATAAACAGTTCCTTCTGGGCCTACGAGGAGTGGACAGAGACAAATTACATGTGTTAGTGATTCAGATCTGCTTCAATGCCCCCTGCAGCATGAGCAAGCCTCTTGAAACTTTAAAGGTTGGATAGTCTTCAATGTTAATTGTAGAAACCTGCATTTGATGTTTTTAATACTTGTTGAATGATTCACATTGATGGATAGGTACTGTTGCGGGAAAGATGATGTAAAGGATTGCTATAAGAGCTGTGCAAACGCCCATTGAGTTAATTTTGAAACAAAGGATCCTGGCAGATATTATGGCTGTTGTGTTGAAATAGTTGCAGTCCTGACTGGACTCCCACAAATCCCTTAGCTTGTATTTATTCAATATATCATTGAGATTTATTTGCCTATTGACTTGATGATTTTAAGGAAAGTTACTAGTTCATTCCAAATCAGTCTTTTTAGAGAATATTCAGGTGCTATTCTCAGCCTCGGTCAGTAACTCATGAAGCTGAGGTCAGCTAGTGAGATTATATACATGAGTCTGACTAGTGGACATGCTTTTTGGCAATGTAAATATAACACTGATTGCTCCCAAGTAGAATCCCTGAAGGCTTTTATGGAGCAATGATGTCCAAATCAGAGATTCATATAAAAGAGCGGGGAACATTTTAACTCAGAGTATTTCCAAGATGTATGTCCAACAGGGCCAAAGAGGACTTTAAAAAACTAAATGCTGCAGGAATGCGACGGAGCTGCGAATCCACAGCAAAAGAAAACAAGCTCGGTCTTTGACGCTTGTTAACATTATAGCCCCCTGGGTGGGCTAGGTTCCAGGGGCATGTAGGTCTTTTTTTAAAAAGCAGGGGGCACACGGGCCCCTCTCTGTGGGCTTAATTATGCCCCAGGGACCACAACCTCCCAGGGCTTAATTTTAATTACGTGGGGGAGGCACTCGGACCCCACACCAATGACCTCCCCAGGTCTATACATAAATTGACTGGGGGGTCCATGCAGACCCCCAAAGCCCGGGGACTACCACCTCCTTGTAACTAAGTTAAATATGGAGCAGGGAGCCACACAGACCCCCATGCCCTGGGGACCACCACCTACGTGGGGGTTTCTTTTTTTCTTTAAAAAAGGTGGGGGCTGTGTGGCCCTCCCTCCCAGGCAGTTCCCGGCCCAGGGACCAACACCTACCTGATGCGGCCTGTGGCAATGGAAGGAGGGGGTCTGTGCAGCTCCCTCCTGGAGCCATATATGGTCCTGGGGCCTTCCCCCACAAAGGGGACTGCCCCCCAAACATGCCTGTTCCTGCAATATTTCAGGGTGGCTGTGTGCATATGCTTGTCAGAAGCTTTGACAGCTCTTACCAAGCAAAAGCAAATATTCCGGTTCCTGCAGGCAGGAGCTTTCAAAGTGCTCCAACCTTCTGGAATTTGAGGTTTCACCTCTTTTCCTGCCCGCGGACAGACGGGAATGATATTGAGATGAAATAATTGCTCCTGCACGGATGGAGATGCCTTTCCAGCAGCTCCTTGTTACGGCATGCCAGCCAACATAGAAGAGATTAGAAAGAGGAAAACTAAGGTCAGGACCAAGCAGATAGAGGCAAAATAAAGGTGAGAAATTAGCTTGCCAGAGGCGCAGACTGAAGACTTATGGCAAGTATCTTGTAACATTTTATATTCCACAGTACGGCCCGCAAATTTAAGGCGGAACCACCTCTTTTGTCTCCACAGGGTCTATTGGACGCCATACAAACTATCCAAATTGGGGAATGGAGCAGTGCCAAAATGTCCTAAATGTGGTAAAGTGAGAGGCGATGATATCCATATGTTTTATGAATGTCCACTGATCCAGGACTTTTGGTTGGAAGTGAGTAATACAATCTCTGTTATACTTGGAGAAAAATGTTGATCTTTTTTGGCATTCCCGTTAATTATGCATCACTGACTAAAAATATAAACAAACTGATTTTCCTCCTTATATTACTTGCCCGTAGGGAAATATGTAAAAATTGGGTGAAAGCGACTCCTCCGAGTAAAATAGAATGGTTGGCTTCAATACAACATACAAATGCATTAGACAGATTTTCTAAAAGTAAGCAAAATAATTTCTGGATTCCATATAAGAAATGGGTTGAATCTCTTATATAAAAGTCTGATGATTAGCCCTCTATACCATATTGCCAAATACTCTGACCGTGGTAACGGAATAGCTACCGATGGGTGAGTAAGGATGGGGAGGTGTAGAGTGATCCATCCCGGTATACAGATGACTGGGCGGTTTCTATTCATTTCAGATAGGACCTGATAGACAAATCTCTGGTATATTTGTGCAATGAGGACAACAACAAAAAAAGCAGAAAGAGGCAGAATAAAAGTCTGGAATGAGCAGAAAGAGGCAAGTAAAGGTCAGAATTGAGCAGCAAATGGCAGAATAAAGTACAGAAACGAGCAGATGGATGCAAAATAAAGGTCAGAAACAAGCAGAAAGAAGCAGAATAAAGGTGAGAAGGGAGCAGAAATAGGCAGAATAAAGGGCAGAAGTGAGTAAGAAGAGACAGAATAGAGGTCAGAAGTAAGTAGCTAAAGACAAAATAGAGGTCAGAAATGAGCAGCAAAAGGCACAGTAAAGGTCAGGCTTGATAGGAAAGAGGCACAATAATGGGTAGAACAAGCAGAAAGAGGAAGAATAGAGGACAGTAGTGAGGGGAGAAGAAGCAGAAACTGAGCAGAAAATGAGTAGAGGAGGCACAAAATCTAAGGAAGGAGAAGGTAGTGGACTGCAGGTAAGCTGGACATGAAGTCAGTTGGAGGGGGAGCTGGCACAAGGACCTGCATCCGTGTCCCCCCTCCTTTTTTACTGCATACTCACCCACAGACCCACTCAGACACTCCTGCACCCACTCACAGACCCATTCAGACACTCATTTACCCACTCACTGACCTACTGAGAGACTCACACACACACCCACTCACACACTCATGCATCCACTCACAGCACCACTGAGAGAGTCACACAGCTGCTCACAGACCCACTGAGAAACTCATGCACCCACTCACAGATTCACTCATACACTCACACAGCCACTCACAGACCCACTCAAAGATTCTCACATGCTCTCACAGACCCATTTAGAAATTCATATACCAACTCTCAGACCCACTCAGACACTCCTGTTCCCATTCAAAGACCCACTCAGAGACTCAATGCCACACTCATAGATCCACTCAGCGTCACACACCCACTGACCTACCCACTCAGAAGGCCTACTCACTTACCCACACAGAGCTGTATCCATTCACTCACAGACCTTCAAAGACACTCATGTACCTGCTCACAGACCGACTCAGACAATTTTGTTATTAGAAAAAGACTCTCTTGCAACACGGTATACAGTGTTTATGTCTTAATTTTCCCCTGCTACAAGTGGTATGTGGGGAGTACTAAGCATGAGGCAAAGAAATGGATAGTGGAACATTTACGCGCAATACGGAATTGTAACAAACAATATCCGATTGCCAGACATTTTCAGGAGATGCATATGCAGGATGAGAACTTGATTCAGATGGTGGTGATTGATTGTGTGGACATGGGGATTAGAGGCGGAAATAGAGAAATATCCCTAAGAAAACTTGAGTCCTGATATATCATCGATTTTGATTGTTTAACTCCAAAGGGGCTTAACGTTAGCGAAGAATTGGCAGTACATTTATATAAATAATATGAATATATTGTTGGCTGCTCTATTTCCGTAATCTGCTTGTTTTTAAATTAAATTTTTTAAATTTAATTTTACAGGATGGGGCACATCTATTCATGGCATTGACGGACATTGAGAAAATGTAAAGTATTGGTACACTATGGTGATGTGAAATAATGGCTGTAATAGGCCCACTGGGGCGAGATTACTAAAGTTGGCCTCGACATATAAGGATATGCCCACTGGGGCCAAACTGTTTGAAACAGTACTAATATATAATAGTGTGAACATAAGCCCACTTGGGCAATGAATTAGTTGATGGCTACAGCGACGTGATATTTGGAAAGAGATCGCAAAAGTAAACAAATACATACTAGTTCCTTAGCAACTGTTGCTCCGAACTTGGAGCCAATCAGGGTACTAGATATATCATCAGATACGATTTTACCAATGGTAGCCAAGGTCTTTTGGTTAAAGACAGCACGTGACACGCAAATAGGTATATACATGCCGCCAATGTATAATTGCCTTGTTTTAATATTGCTAATGTTACATTTTGCATTAAGAATGTATTGTGACAAACAGGATTAACATGCCTTTGATTACTAGATGCCAAGAACGTGATATGACATTTTTGTAAAATAGAGATTGGCAACAATTTTATCACAGATATATAGTGAATTTATAATGACAAACTTGAAAGTATCTAAAAGGAGACCAAATGTGATATAGGAGAGATGATTTTCTAAACATTACCGTTTTCTCGAGTCTATGCTAAAATGTCTGCCATGTTTACATTCAGCACATTGGTGTTTTCACTTGTTTGTTTGTTAAATGGTATTTAAGATGGTGAATCGTGTGATATGGTGAGCGTGAGCAAGCCGTAAAGGCGAAACGCGTCGTTTTCCACTTGCCAGAAGAATGAATGAATTTTTGCAAGTCAACCCGGGTGTCCGTGTCTTATCTCTGCATTGGAGTAATTTGGAGAAAAGTTATTGGTATGCCGGTACCGGACTCGGACCGCCCGTGACAGCCCAGGATCTCATTTCCGGTAATGGTGAAAAGAATATATATATATATATATATATATATATATATATATATATATATATATATATAGATATCCAATCATAAACTGCTCGCAGTTAGAGACACCCACGCAACGTTAAATTCACCTTCTTTATTCATGCAGCCGCAGGGGTCGGGATATGCCTCAAGACGGCGTTGTCGTGTGCCATATATTTGCCTACGCGTTTTGGAGTGTGTCCTTAATCATGGCATGGCATTCTGGGGGATAGGTGAGGCAAGAGCGTGCACAATTTCAAGTATTCTTGTAGTCTTAGTTCCACCCCCTGGGCAGGTACGTTCACTGTGCATCATGGGAATCGTAGTCACAGGCAGTGTTCATTCCGTAGTGGATGCCGCTTTTACCTCATTCCCTCCACTGTGTCACTTCCATCGGGAGCACCGCCTCAGCACAACTCGGCACTTGCTCAACTTATGCCACATGAACAGGTACGTTGCTCCATTCACCGCGCCACTGTTACAAGGCGCATGGATCCGCAGGCAGCAGTGGGGTTGTCTCCTTGACCTGAGCACGGCCACATTATATCCAATCATAAACTACGGAATTAACACTGCCTGTGACTACGATTCCCATGATGCACAGTGAACCTCCTTACACCTCAGGGATTCCCACGGGGCAGAAGCTACAAGTGATGTAAGCATCACCCTTGGAACCCGGACGCCCATGAAGCGGAATCTCTCCGCGATCTGAGTTTTTCTTCCAGACCGGGAAGGAGAAATTTTGAATAAGAAACATAATTTTTGTGTTTCCAACTATCACTGACCGAGGGCAGGGCGCACCTTAGCGTGTGCGTACCACCCAGGTCTGTCACTAACTGGTCCTGACGAAAACCCACAAATGTTTGATGGTTGAAACAAGTAGACCTATATTTTAATTCACATAGCACACGTCGCTATTTTATTACACTACACGTCTTGAACACCGAAGTCTACCTAATTAGGCATAGGTGTCACATTTCTTTTTAAGGTGTCCAGTCACTCAGGAATAAAGTCTTGGAGTGAGTAGTACTGGCCCCTCTTGAAACCACTGACCACCTTTTTATCATTGCACATATAATAAAAAAACTATTACCCGCTCCACTGTAATCAGGTGTCGAAGCACACCCTGTTGGCACTCGGCCTTCGGGGTGGGACCCCGATGATGAAGCATGTCACCAACTAGGTTGGTGAGTGAGGGGTCTTCATAAAGGACATGCTTTGTCCTGTATATGGGTTGGGCACAAGCTCTTCATGAAGCCTTAAGCTTTAGGCACAGGGATTTTCTCTGTTACGCCTACAGGGGGTACTCCTCTCTTTGTTGTGTAATATTGAACAGGGGACCGGGAGTTCCCACCCTACATTCTTGTTAAACACCCTACTCTCTCTCATTGTTTTTGACAAGTTTATTATATCTTCTTTGTTTCATTTAGGCATGACGCGTTTCTGGTAGTGAATACCCTTGATCACATAACAGGCATGCAATGCGAGAGAATGTTTTTGTACCCATTTGTTTCTCATTTCAAATACCACGTGATTATAAAAAGTGTAGAAATACTTAGTGGATAAACGGCAATTGTTGTTTTTTCTGAGCTCATTTCTCAGTCGGATTTATGTCAGCATAAATGCATTTACGCAATAAATATTTGTTCATAAGAATTGCTGCATACAAACTTTATAAAAAATTATAAAATTGAACACTTATTTACATATATTCATAAATAGGAATTTCTCTTTGCATTACATTGTTAAAATCACATTGCGCTAAGATGTAAATTTACATTCCTATATCCCATCAAGGTTATTTGTGCAAAATAACAGCTTAAATGCTGTAATGCATGTGCAAAATACGCAATAGTTTTAATTCAATATTTAATTCTTATGCATCTCAAGCAAATTGATTTTGAAACGCCATAGAACTTGTGCAAAATTACTGCCTAAATACAGTTGCGTATGTGAAAACTCCATGTCACTGTAAACATATACTGCTGACAGAATTATCCGCTCATTCAATTCTTACAACTGCTGTTTTAACTCACACCCATTGTTGGAATAATTTGCCAAAAAACAGCTCCTATAGTTTATTTCATACACTATTGCCAAAGTGCTAAGTGCTCAGAGTGAATAAAAATGAGTGATTGCTAAAATGATTGTGAACTCCAAAATTATTTAAAATATGTTTTTACCATAATATCTTAAGGTTGAACACTATTAGATAATTGTTACTCCCTTGTGTCAGTAATCCAGCTATTCACTGCAAGCCTGCAGGACAGGTTTAAAAGTTGGTTAAGAGAAATACCAAAAAAGGGATCTATTATTCTTTTGAACGTTTCTTGCAACAGCAGAGAACACTAAATAAATATAGGCGACAAAAAGGGAGGATATCTCAAAGGAATGTATGTATATATAAATTACCTACTGGCGGTTGCCAGTAGGTAGTTATAGTTAGGACCTAGTTTCCATAGGAAATCCGCAACATTCTATTGGGAATACCTTTGTATTTGAATCTTTGTGAATTTCTCAAAGAAGATGGCCCGCTCCGCTCTGCTCCTTCCCTGAAAGTTTTGGGAGGATTCGTGAAGTGGGGGCTGAGAAAAAAGGGGGGTCCCAAAACATGTTTTCCCTATGTTATTTTCCATAGGACGATTAGACACGGCTACAGCCCGAACGACTGAAAGGAATTACAAGAAATTTGGCAAAATGGTAGAGTCTGATTCGCTGATCGTCCTTTTGTTTAAATGGTGTAATTCCCTCCAGTAGTTGTTGAGACATTCAAGTTTAAACAAATGTATATATCTACAAGCGCGCACCGTGCGCGCACGGTGCTTGCAGCAACTGTGCGCGAGCGGAATTCTGATTTTCTGTTAGACGTCTGTCAACATTCCAATCGGTCGAAATCAGGAAGTGTTGGCCGCCATCTTTTGTCCGAGGCAGAGGCCAAAAGTGGAAACTTTGAAAAGGGGCAGGGCAGAGAGTCCCTGACCCCCTAGGTGTACTCAGGGGGTCCTTGAAGGGCCCGTGAAGGCCACGAAAGTTTTTTTTTTTTTAAATCGCGTGGTGCGCGCACGGTGCACGCACTCCAAGGCAAAAGTGAGTAAATAACAATAGTGGAGTACGTGGTAAAGGAGGCAGTTAAGAGACTCCTTGATCCCCTAGGCCTTCTCAGGTGTCCCTGAAGGACCCCTGAAAGCCAAAAATATATATATATATTTTTTTAAATCGCAAGGTGCACGCACAGTGCTCGCACCCTATAGCCGCCATTTTGTGTAGTTTCAGAAGAGAGTGAAAAACCAAAGCGGAGAACGTGGTAAAGGAGGCAGGGTAGAGTCTCCCTGATCCCCTAGGCCTTCTCAGGGGGTCCCTGAAGGACCCCTGAAGGCCAAAAAAAGTATGTTTTTTTTTTAAATTGCGAAGTGTGCGCACGGTGCTCGCACCCTATAGCCACCATTTTGTGTAGTTTCAGAAGAGAGTGAAAAACGAAAGCGGAGAACGTGGTAAAGGAGGCAGGGTAGAGTCTCCCTGACCCCCTAGGCCTTCTCAGGGGGTCCCTGAAGGACCCCTGAAGGCCTAAAAAAAAATATATATTTTTTTTAAATTGCAAGGTGCGCGCACGTCAGCATAAAAAAAAATACATTTAAATAACAAGTTTGTGTGTTTAGATGTTGGGTGGCTCTAAAAAGAGCCGTTGTGTTCATTGAGTGTTTTTTGTACCTACAAGTAAGTACCGATGCAGAGTCTAAAGTTTAAAAGGAAGACTCTGTTCCCTTCATCTGTAAAATATACACCTTCTCTCCTATAGATGCCTTGCATGTTGTAACGCAAGTTGTTGTGGTATATAGAACCCAAACCATAGTCTCTGAGGAAAGCAGAAACAGACTTATTCACATGTTTCCCTGCTTTCTCAATCTGTGGACAATATTGGTTGGACCAGTTCCATTTTTGCCTTTGGTATATATTAGAATATACAAAGGCAGTTTGTGAAAAAAGTGACATCAATTGGCCAAAGGTGTCCTTTAAAAGCATTTCCAGACCTACCCCAGTCAAAGTGCACAGGTCATTTCCACCACAGTGCACAATTATGAGGTCAGGTTGTGGGAGATGTAAAAAGGATTTTACCAATGGCATCAATTGGTGACATCTTAATCCTCTCTGGCCAATCCACATAATATCCACATTTGGTAAATCAAGGTTGAGAAAGCATCTATTTGCTGCATACCTTTCACTCCAGAATATAAAACTGTGTCCTACAATCCACACTCTAAGCATCTTGAAGGCAGATCTGGTTGTACTCAGATGTTCTCTGGAAATGCAATGGCAGTTTGAAAACATGGAGTTTAGAAAAAAATGGGATGAGATTCAGTGCACTTGAAAAACATAGAAATGATTGGTGGTTTCTGATAATTTAACATTGAAAACTAAGGTGCATACTACTGGTTTTTAAAAGGAATAATACTATTGGTTTAGAATAAGTCATTGAAAAGAACATTGCACAGGATAAGCTGGAATATTGAGAAGTCAAACACACTTGCTGCTTTGGTTTGCAACATTGAGAGATGAACTTTTCACCTTTTGAGTTTAGTTAGGTGGTCTATGGAGAGTTACCATGGTAACAGGCAGAGAGAGCAGTGGGGGAAGGTTGAACATTATGTGAGTTTGAAAGTGTTGAAATGTACAACCAATTAAAATGTTAGTTTGGTTTTGAATTTGTGTGGGAAGAAATTTCATTGGTTATGTACAGAGATATGTGTGAAAAATGAGAGGGAATCAGGGCCATTTGTGGTTGCAGTGTCTGAGGTACATTTCAGAGATTCTGCTTAGGAAAATCTGGTGTGAGATTGACACTGTTCTAAATCTTCAAAAGCATTTTTAAAGGTGAGTTATTAATTTGTGAGGGGATATATGTTGTGTATTTTAAGTTAATAATTCAAATTAGTTGCAATGTGGATGTTACTCATTCTCTCGCTCTTTCACTCTCCCTCACTGTCTTCCTTCCTTTCTCTCCAACACTGTTCTTTTTCCTTCTTCAGTTTCTCTATGAATCCTTCTGTTTTCCTTACACCTTTTTCCTTTTTCTTAATATGTTTTTTTTTCTCTCACTCTCCTTTTCTTACCCTCATATCTTTGTCCTCACTGTCATTATTCCTTTCCTTCACTCCTGTTTTCTAACTCCCTCTCTCCTTCTGATTTAATTCCTTTTGTTTATTTTTTCACTCCCATTTTCTCTCTCTTTCTGTTTCCCTTACCCTTGCTCTCTTTATACATCACTACTAGCAAGGTCCCCTCCTCCCCCCCTTTCACTGTAGTAATCATTTGACTGAATTGCTAGGATTTCTGTTATGTGTCTACGGTCACAGTGTGAGTCTCATGTTTGGATGTAATGATTAATCATTTTAGTGTGGTGAATGTGTTTTGATAAAATGCATGGTTTTAAAGTTTTTGTCCAGGATCACACGAGTGTCTGTGTAAATTATAGAATTATATTTGCACCTTTTTCTATAATCTTCCCTGTCTCTCTTCACAGTGTGCCTCTCTCTGCTTGCTTATATTGTGTTCTTTCTTCTGATATTGTGTCTCATGTTTGGATGTAATGCTGGCAAAAAAGTAATGCTGGAAATTGGAAATGTATTTTGAAAATGACTCAGGTTTCTGCACTGTATTGTAGTTCTGAAATAGATAGGTTGTGTTCTGTCTCTTAAACCTTTTCGTGTGGTAAATGTGTTTTGGTAAAAAGTTTGGTTTTAAACTTTTTGTCCAGGATCACACTGAGTGTCTGTGTGAATTAAAGAGTTAGATTTGCACCTTTTTGTATAATCTCCTCTGTCTCTCCTCACAGTGTGCCTCTCATTGCTTTAACTGTGTACTTTCTTCGATATTGTGTCTCATGTTTGGATGTAATGCTGGCAAAAAAGTAATGCTGTAAATTGGAAATGTATTTTGAAAATGACTCAGGTTTCTGCACTGTATTGTAGTTCTGAAATAGATAGGCTGTGTTCTGTCTCTTAAACTTTTTTCGTGTGGTAAATGTGTTTTGGTAAAATGTATGGTTTTAAACTTTTTGTCCAGGATCACACTGAGTGTCTGTGTAAATTAAAGAATTATATTTGCACCTTTTTCTATAATCTCCCCTGTCTCTCCTCACAGTCTACCTCTCTCTGCTTATACTGTCCTTTGTTTTCTGAAATTTCTACTCTTTTCTTATATTTTCTTGTTTTTTTGCGAGTGCTATTTTTTAAAAATAGTTTCTTGTGTTCCCTCTGTTGTGGTTGTTTTTACTGTCATCCTAATGTTCCACTTTCATTTTATACTCCCTCCTCTGCTTTCTTAATAATACTATCTGCTTTATTAGACGTCCTGTTAGCAATGACCAATTTAATATAGATAGAGTGCTGTATACACTTTGGGCAGATTTACAGGCATATTGGGCCTCCTTCTTCCTGTATTGTGTCTCATGTTTGGATGTAATGCTGGTAAAAAACTAATGGTGCATATTGGAAATGTATTTTGGAAATGAGTTAGGTTTCTGCATTGTAATGTAGTGCTCATTTACATGGGCTGTGTTCCGTGATTAAAACAATTTACTGTGGTATATGTGTTTTGGTGAAATGTATGGTTTTAACATTTTTGACTAGGATCACACTGAGTGTCTGTGTAAATTAAAGAAATATATTTGCACATTTTTCTATAATGTCCTGAGTGTCTCCTTACAGTTTGCATCTCTCTGCTTATAGGGTACTCTTTATTTTGATATTGTGTCTCATGTTTTGATTAAATGCTAGTATAGAAATAGTACTGTAAATTGGAAAAGATGGTGCAGAGAGAGGGTGAAATGGTTCAAGCAGAGACACAGATAGTGCAAGCAGACACAGACATGGTACACACAGAGGATAGATGGTGTAGGGCTGCATGCAGAGGGACAGATGGTGCAGTCACAGAAAAGATGGTGCAGAGAGAGGGTGAGATGGTTCAAGCAGAGACACGGATAGTGCAAGCAGACACAGACATGGTACACACAGAGGATAGATGGTGGAGGGCTGTAGGCAGAGACACAGATAGTGCAAGCAGACACAGACATGGTACACACAGAGGGTAGATGGTGTATGGCTGCAGGCAGAGGGACAGATAGTGCAAGCAGATACAGATATGGTACACACAGAGGATAGATGGTGCAGGGCTGCGGGCAGAGACATAGATAGTGCAAGTAGACACAGACATGGTACAATCAGAGGATAGATGGTGCAGGGCTGCAGGCAGAGGGACAGATGGTTCAGTCACAGAAAAGATGGTGCAGAGAGAGGGTGAGATGGTTCAAGCAGAGACACAGATAGTGCAAGCAGACACAGCCATGGTACACACAGAGGATAGATGGTGCAGGGCTGCAGGCAGAGGGACAGATAGTCGAAGCAGACACTGACATGGTACACACAGAGGATACATGGTGTAGGGCTGCAGACAGAGACACAGAATCTGGAAGTAGACACAGGCATGGTACAATCAGAGGATAGATGGTGCAGGGTTGCAGCCAGAGGGACAGATGGTGCAGTCACAGAAAAGATGGTGCAGAGAGAGGGGGGCATGGTTCAAGCAGAGACACAGATTGTGCAAGCAGACACAGACATGGTGTGAGACTACAGGAAGTGAAGGGAAAGATTTAACATTGTACCGCTGTGTTATACATATCAGCAGGCATATCATAATAGGACTCTGTACATGCACATGAGAGTGTGCAGGCAGTGGGAGAGGGTTGGTGCAGACAGAAAATGAGATAATGCAGGCAGAGAGTAAACTATTACAATTAGAGGATAGATGGTGCAGGGCTGCTGGCAGAGGGACAGATGGTGCAGTTAGAGAAATGATGGGGCAGAGAGAGGGTGAAATAGTTGAATTAGAGACACAGAGGTGATGTAGTTGTAGAAAGTCCTATGCAGTATGTGTTTCATGCCTCTTAATTTTCAGATTGTGTTTATGCTGTGCAATTTAGATGCTTGGTGGGCTGTTGAAATGCAAAAGCAACTGTGTCTGTAGCATGTAGTAATCATTTTAGTGAATTTCATTTGTACATTCTCAGTCACACCTTGACTCACTACACTGCTTTAATTTCACTTCATTGTCCTAAATCCTGAAACTCCATTCCTAGAAAAATATTGTAAACTCTTGCAACACAACTGCAGTGTTGTAAACCCTGAAAGAATATTCCCAGCAAGACTCCCTTTCATTGTAGTAATCATTTTACTGAATTGGAATGGATAGTGTTATGTGTATAAGATCACAGTGTGAGTCTGTTTTCATTTAATAGGAATGTGGCAGAATAATTTGCGTAGTTAGTGTGTTTAAAAATATGGGAATACATGTACTTATAAAATTGATAAAGGTAGTTTTTTATTATCTATTATTGAAAATTATATAATTAAGTGTTTATATTTTTTTTCAAGGTGCAACAAAATTATCATATTGGTGCAATGGAACAGCATAAGGAGAACTTTGCTTTAAATTTTGACATCTCAAACAAACTAATAGAGGAGTTAAATGGTCCTTTTGCAGAGGAAATTAATGAAGAAAATACAGATTTCTTTGATGAGACTTTGGACAGTGAATTTTTAGAAGCGATGGAAGATATTGTATTTGAAGATCAAAATTTTGAAATTAAGGAAAATCAAAATGAAATACCGGATGAAGTGATGTTGGAGGTTTTATTGGAATATGAAATGTTTGATGAATAAATGTATAATTTGTAATTAAAAATTATTCGAGTGAGTCTTTTTGTACTATTGTAATAATTTTGATTGTTGATGTGTTTAAAAAATATGGGAATACATATTCTGATGAAGTGTGTTAGGGTTTAGGGTATGTAGTATTAGAAACTGCTATGCAGTATGTCTGTCAGGCCTCTTAATTTTTAAATAGTCTCCATGCTGTGTACTGAAGATCCTGGCTGTGTTGTAGAAATAGCAACTCTCTCTGTAGCATGTAGTAATCATTTTACTTCCTCGGCGCATGTGTTTTAAGACATGTGAATACATGTACTCATGGAGTGAGTTAGACTTTAGGACATGCAGTGCTTTATACTCCTAGCCCTTGCATGATACCATACACTGCCCAAGCACAACTGTATTGCTCTAAAGTCAGAAATATCAATCCCACCATGACTCCCTACACTGTCTAAACACTACTGCACTTTTCTGAACCCTGAAACATCATTCTCAGCAAATTATCCTACAATGTTAAACCACCACTGCACTGCCATAAACTCAGAGACAGCACTCACTGCATGATTTTCTACTCTGCTCAGACACTGTTGCTGTACCTTCAACTTACTTATGAAGTGAATCAGTGTTTACATCGTATAGTTGTTCTAATTGCTATGTAGTATGTTAGTAGTGGTCTATAACATGTTTTTTTCCTTCACAATAGATCGTTATTATCTACAGAAAGAAAAACCAAGATGCCTACAAAGGATGCTAAAAGAAGAAAATATAAACAGGCTTACTTTTCCAAGACAACACAATTGCAAGATGTATGTAAACAACATTGTACAGAGAAAAATAAGAATGCTCCTGGTAAGACAACAAAGGATTTTATAAGGAAATTAACTGAAAGAAAAAAAATGTGGATAATGCGGAAAAGATAAAAAAAACATCTGTAAGAACAAAAAAGAAAAATGTTGCAAACGTGTGTGGCGATCAAAATGGCTATAGTAATAGACGCAAAAATCAGTTTGTTGAAATTCGTAAGAGAATGTTTTATAACAGAGTAGTATTACATTTATTGAAAAGTGGAAAGACGTCAAAAAGGAAAACAGCTTTTTATAAGCAAAAAAAAAAGAATAGAAAGTATTGTTGATCAGACGTTTGAATTAAAAAAGAAATTGTTTATTTTAGTAATCAATAGACTTCGTACACAAGACAAGGCAATTAATCTTTTGAAAGCGAAAAGTAAGTGGAAAAGACTAATAAATAGAACTAATTTTTGGAATGTTTTTTCTGGAGAATGGAAGCATAGTTCAAGTTCTGAGCCATTTTTTATTGAAGAGGCTTACTTTCACACTAATGATTTGTTGCATGCAGTTGACACCAGTGGTCGAGCATGTGAGGGGAAGGATGGTTGTCCGATTGAAAAAGAGAAAATTGTCCCAAGAAATGCAGAAGAGGTGTTAGCTGATGAAGTTTTAGGTAGACGTCCTAAGGCTACAGTGTACAGTTGGAATTGTAGTAGTATTTGTAGTGTACGACAGGACTCAATTGATTTTTTCCGCAATTTCTCACGTAAGTATACTAAGAAAAGTATTAAACAGAAGATTAAGATGTTGCAAAAATTAGACCCCTGCCACGTGAGAGAAAGAACGGGTTTGCCAGGTCATTCTCTGGCTTGTATTTCTAAAAAAGTATACCAGAGTGTTTTTCACCATTTTAGGATGTTAGCAGTGCATCATACTGAAGTGAGGAAATTAGTGAGAAGGATGTATTATGCAAAAAGTCCAGCACTTAAACTAAAACAGTTAAACTGTGCTCTTTAACATGGATCTGTATTAGATGTAAAGAACATTTGTGAAGAAATTGAGGTTAGTTACTTTTGTGAAAAAGAGGATAGTGCAGAAACTGATACAGTAATAGAAGGAAGAAAATGTACAAAATTTTAGTACAGAAAATTCTGATCAAGAAATTAGAAGGTTTAAGGTCATTTCAGGAGAAAGGCCCAACTTTTCCTGTATTTGTTGTAGAAGAATTCATTATAAAAATCAGACCAGCTAAGTTGATCTATATTTAAAAAGTGAAAAGGAGAATAATAATGAGTGGAAGGAATTTGCAACTTATTTGTTGGTAGAGAATTGTTTTGATTTGGGTTCTGATCAACGTATTTGGTAAATATTGTTATAATAAATTAAATGCAAATAAAATGCCAGCTAGAGCTGTACATAATAATCTTGAGTTGGTAAATATTCCTTCTGAACTGATGGATTTAAATACTTATGAGTCTATTCTGATTCAATGTGTGCATCCATTTCAGGCTAATGTTCGTATGGAGCCTAAGACAGGGAAATTGCCTCCTTCTGATTTACAGAGAGGATTAAAGGGAAGAATTGTATATTTGCCTCTAGAATTAAAGAAAAATATTGAAACAATTGGTGTTGAAAATGTGGAAGAGGAACCTCTAGTTATTCCTTTTTAATGCGGTACCTACGAAAAGTAAGAAAATCTGGCAAGAATTAGTGGATGTTAGGAAAGTGAAAAAGGCAACGTTGTATTTGGTAAAAAACAATCAATACTACAAAAATGTATATGCAGGAGAAGAGGAAAAAACTGTAGAAGAGGACAGTGATTTGTCAGCTGGTCAAATTGAAAAAGTGGATGTGTCCAGAAGAGAACAATTTTATGAACATTATAGTGTTTATCCACTGCATGCCAAAGAAGTAATGAGGAATGCTATTGAGTTATTCCAAATGAAAGAAGCAAAAGGAAGTCCAATTAGTGTATGGGAAGAAAGCTTGGAAGCTCGTTGTTTTCCTCAGTTATTTCCAACAGGTCAAGGTGGACGATATGATGACCGACCTGTGCAGATACCAGCATCTGAACACCGGACATCAAGATTGTATGCAGAAGATCCAAGATTTCGACAATGTATTCAATATTTGTTTCATCTTCTGTTTGAGAGTGACTTGTCTGGACTTTCTTAAGCAGTGAACCACATACTAAAAAGTGGAGTACATCTGCAGAATGTTTCGGCAAGGGACTTTATGAATAAAGTCCAAGAGAAATACTCTGTTTTAGAATCTCAGCTAATTAATCTCATGGCATGTCAGTGGGGTACTAATGAGTATTGGTACCGTCGTCATGGGGAATTGAAATATATGCTAAGAAACTTAGGAACTCCTACATGGTTCCTTACTCTAAGCTGTGCTGAGTATGCTTGGGAAGATTTACTTCAATTTCTTCAAGAGGCAAATGCAAACATAGAAAATATAGAATACAAGACACCTGGAGAATTGTGCTCTTTGGATCCAGTTAATGTATGCAGGCATTTCAATCATAGATTTGAAGCTATGATGTCTTTTATCATAAACAAAAAAATCCTCCTCTTGGAAAGGTTCTGGATTTCTTTTGGAGAAAGGAGTATCAAGCAAGAGGTGCTCCTCACATACATATGCTGCTATGGATCAGAGATGCCCCCAAATTTGGAACAGATTCGGATGACACAGTGATGAGTTTTATTGAACAGTATTCTACATGTGCTGTTCCTAAAAACACAGAATAAAAGAATTTAATCATCAAGTCTTGCGGTTTCAAACCCATGGTTGTGGAAAATAGTTCTACACAAAATGTCGTTTTGGATTTCCACCACCAGTAACATCAAAAGGAAAATTGAAAAATGTTATGTCATCTTTGCGACATACTGTGACACGAAAATCACCGAAAAATAGCTATAACTTAAGAAGAATCATTTGTTGATGGTGCCAGTAGAGCATGAAAATAAATTAGAATACCACAAGCTATCTGGAGAAGCTTGTAGTGAAGTTTCCGGAGTCCTGAAAAAAATGAAACTTCTCATTATTGATGAGGTAAGCATGGTATCAAATTTAATGCTTGCCTTTGTGCATTTAAGAATGCAACAAATTCGTAAAACAGAGTATGATGTGTTGTTTGGAGGAAAACACATCATCGTTTTTGGAGATCTACTACAGCTAACACCTGTGAACGGACAACCAGTGTTTAAAACTGTTCCACATGAAGATACCAGAAAGTGCCTGGGAAGCTTTGGAAATGTAAATATATAGTTATATTTCAAATATACAGAACTCACTCAAAATATGCGACAGGCGAAGGAAGCTGATTATAAAAGTATTCTTCAAGATATAAGAATTGGAAAACTAAGTGAACATGGCAAAGTAGCTCTACAGGCACGATTACTTTCCAGTTTGTTTCCAAAGGAAAATGTTGGTGCAGAGAATATATATAGAAAAATTGCAGAAAATAAATCAGTGATATGCTTGATGCCAACTCTACAAGAATGTGCAATGTTCAATGAAAAAAAGTTGAAGTTAGAAAATCAAGAAATTATAAAATTGGAAGCTATTGATAGAATAGAGCATGAAGGATCTACTACTATTTTGTCAGAAAAGTTGAAGTCAAAATTTGATTCTTTAGACAAATCAATATCTAAAACAGCTGGTTTAGAAAAGAATCTGTATGTATGTTTAAATTGTCGGATAATTTTATGACGTAACTTAGATGTGGAAAGAGGTTTAGTAAATGGAGCAATGGGCCATGTTGTTGATTTTGTGAATTACCCAAATAGAGATAATATTGAAATTATGAAAATCAAATTGGTGAAATTGAAGAAGTTCAACAATTGTGTCAAGTCGATTTTTGCTTGTAAAAGATTTATATGTCCACCGAAAACAGTTTCCTGTTTGTTTGGCATATGCAGTGACTATTCATAAATCTCAAGGTTTAAGTGTAGATAGTGCTTTGGTGAATATTGGAAGTACTGTGTTCAAGCAGGGTATGGCATATGTTGCTTTATCTCGAGTCAGAACTTTATCTGGATTATATTTGATTGATTTTGATGAGACAAAGATTAGCGCAGATCTAAATTGTGTGAAAGAGTATAATAGGTTAAGAAGAGAATATGCTCCAAATTTACCTCAATATCTTTTATTTGAAAAGGTTGTGGTAGGTCGAAAAAGAAGATTTGAGAAAAATTGTAGTGGGGTTGTAGAGAAAAGAAAAAAAGGAGATGATGCTGTAATTGCAAGCAAAAAGAAAAAGGATAGTATTGAAGAGGTTGTTGGATTTCAGTTTGAAAACAGTTCTGGTGTCAACTGCTATGCTAAGGTACTGGCTTTGCTGCAGGTCGCGCTGCTGCTGCGCTGATTATTTTAAACTGCCCGTTTTGTATTTGTGTATTTTAATTTCGTTTTCCCCTGTTTTTAGGCGCTTTGCCTGGGAGCATCTTCCTGCCCTCTCACCTGCATCTAAATGAGTTAACGCACCGCCGTTTGGCGGGTCCGGGTCCCGGGGTTGGTTCGGTGGGCGCCATCTTGCCTTGGGCTATTTAGATCTTTCACGAGCGCCATCTTGGAGCGTCTTTACGCTCGGTGTGCTGATCGCCTCGCCTACTTAAGGCGGACTCGTCACCAGTAGCCTGGTCAAGGTACTGGCTTTGCTGCAGGTCGCGCTGCTGCTGCGCTGATTATTTTAAACTGCCCGTTTTGTATTTGTGTATTTTAATTTCGTTTTCCCCTGTTTTTA
This sequence comes from Lissotriton helveticus, assembly GCF_964261635.1. Lineage (NCBI taxonomy): Eukaryota > Metazoa > Chordata > Amphibia > Caudata > Salamandridae > Lissotriton > Lissotriton helveticus. The sequence continues at coordinate 534,341,027 of NC_136065.1, forward strand.
GGCGCTTTGCCTGGGAGCATCTTCCTGCCCTCTCACCTGCATCTAAATGAGTTAACGCACGCCGTTTGGCGGGTCCGGGTCCCGGGGTTGGTTCGGTGGGTGCCATCTTGCCTTGGGCTATTTAGATCTTTCACGAGCGCCATCTTGGAGCGTCTTTACGCTCGGTGTGCTGATCGCCTCGCCTACTTAAAGTCGTCCTCTCCCGCGCAGCGGGATCGCGCAGTGGGACGCCTTCGCTTAGCCGGAGTCGTGCCTGAGTCCTGCCCGTCTGCGCCCGTCCGCGCTAAGGACGCGCTGGGCGCGGCGGATCGTAGGTATTTTTAGTCTCAGGTTCAGCTACACGGGATTGCGCTATGATTGTATATTCTGCCGCCAAACTGCGGTTCTTAGGACGTTCTGTCCCGAGATGTATACATGCACCTTAACACCCGCTCTGTGGCCCTTATCAGTGCGCCTGTGGCCCGTGGGCAGTGGACTCTCCGGTTAAGATATGCCAGGAGGCTCTACCGGTCGCTTCGCGCAACAACCGTCAGGTTCATGCTCTGCGTATCCGGAGCTTTAATGCGAGGTCTCTAGTTCAACACCATCAAGCCGTTAGGGACTTGATGCGAGATGAGGGCCCCTGACATCGTGGCTATCACGGAAACGTGGCTGAAGGACGATGATACGGCCATTATTAATCTGGCATTTCCCTCTGATTTTTCGGTTTTTACCCTGAATCGATCGACTAGGGGAGGGGGCATCGCTCTCGCAGTGAGATCTAGTCTCTCTTGTTGTTGGTCTGCCCTTAACATCGCAGGCTGCGAGAGTGCTGTCTTTAAAATTTCGGTTAACCCTCAGTTTTCCCTTTCAGGGAAGGTAGTTTATCGCCCTCCGGGAAGCGAGGTGGCATTTAGGGCTGCCTTCCCTGATGCTGTTAATTCGCTGGCGGTGGGGTGTGCCAATTTCTCTATCTTGGGGGACCTTAACTTGCATTTTGAGAATCAGAATATCCCTGCGGTGTGCTTTATTCTAGCCGATCTGGAGGCTCTTCAACTCCATCAAATAGTGCGGTATCCCACACATGTAGGCGGCCATACGTTAGATCCGTTCTTTACGAACTTGACAGAGGCCACAGTTACGGCCGTAACTCCGCTCGGCTGGACGGACCACTTTTTAGTGGCCATCGATGTCCCCGTGCCGGGAATTTCTCCTTCTGCTCCCGCAAGGATGGTCTCCACACGGCATTGGAGTAAATTTAGACTTGAGGACCTTCATAGAGCCCTCGCTGCAGCGCCGTTGGGACCTCTGGAGGATGTAGATGCAGGCTACGATCGGTTCTGCTCGTGGATCACTAAGGCACTTGACTCCCTGATTCCCATCTCGACCAGGAAAATTAGTTCCCGGGGGTCAAGCCCTTGGTATGATAGTGCATTACGTGCACTCAAGGGTAGTTGTAGGCGAGCAGAGAGGGAATGGCGGAAGGTGTACGACAGCGGGAAGAAGGTCATCTACCTCGCTGCCGTTAAAATTTACCATCGTGCTATATGCCGGGCCCGGGCAGCTTTCTATGCTGCGGAGTTCGGCAATAGCCCTAATCCATCAAAAACCATCTTCAAAGTGGTAAAGGACCTTGTGGCAAAGCGGGCCTCGGCAACTATAACGAGTTCCACGGCGCATTGTGAGGCCCTTGCCCTGTTCTTTTCAGAAAAAGTTCAGAACATCTACTTAACATTCCCTGATACTAGGCCACCGGCAGGTACTCTATGTAACATCTCTGGAGATTCTCTGATGCATGTGTTGCCCCCGTTGACAACTGAGGGATTTGACATCTTGGCTCAGCAGGTGAAATCCGGGTCGCCCGCCGATCCGCTTAAGCCAGCCCTTTTTAGAGACCAGCTGTTTATGGGTCGTACTTCGGTACTCTCCCTGATTAACATCTCGCTGGCCTCGGGTACGGTTCCAGCAAGTTGGAAGCGGGCTGTGGTTTCTCCTATTTTAAAGAAACCCTCCTTGGACCCGGAAAAGCCAGAAAGCTATCGGCCTATTTCCCTGCTCCCCTGGCCGACCAAAGTCGTGGAGGCCCATGTTAACAAGGTTCTTTCCGACCACCTCACTCGAGTTAACATCTTAGACCCCACCCAGAACGGGTTCCGTGCTGGACACAGCACGGAGACCGCCCTTCTCACCATGGCTGAACATCTTCGCACAGTGATGGATGCAGGACAGACGGCGGCGCTTGTACTATTAGATCTAAGCGCCGCCTTTGATACTGTCTCTCATCCTATCCTGTTGCATCGCCTGGAGGAGATAGGAGTGGGGGGATCTGCCCTCCAGTGGTTCCGGTCCTTCCTCGACGGTCGCTTCTTCAGCGTTGCGGTGCCACCGTTCCAGTCCAAGTTCCATCCTCTGAAACAGGGAGTGCCGCAGGGATCCTCGCTGAGCCCCACGTTGTTTAATCTATATGTGAGACCGCTGGCTGAGGTTGTCAGGCAGTGGGGTATGACCATGGTGTCATATGCCGATGACACCCAGCTAGCGGTTACGATCAGCGGGGATGCGGACCAGGATGCACCCAGGTTTCAGAGTGGACTCAGGGCGGTGGCAAGCTGGATGAAGGCCAACTGTCTCCAGCTCAACGCGAAGAAAACCGAGATCATGATCATCGGTAGAAGGGCGGATCTCTGGGGGGATAGGTGGTGGCCTTCGGAGCTTGGGTCGGCCCCTCTTCCGGTGACGGAATTGAGAAACTTGGGACTGTGGATGGACCCCACTCTCAGTTTTGTGGGGCACACGAAGAAAACGGCTGCCTGCTGCTTTGGAATCCTCCGGGATCTGCGTCCAGTTCTGAAGTTCTTCGACCCCCGCACCCGGCAGCTGGTAATACAGGCGACTGTTATATCGCGCCTGGATTATGCCAGCTCTCTCCTGGTGGGCGCTAACCTGGCCGAAGTCACCCGCCTCCAGCGGGTGCAGAACGCCGCCGCTAGAGCAATTGTTGGTCTTCCTAGATCCTGCCCTGTTTCCAGTACTTTGAAAGCGTTGCACTGGTTGCCAGTCAGGGCTAGAATCCAATTCAAGGTACTGTGTTTAGCCTTCAAGATTCTAAATGGTACGGCTCCTCAAATTCTTATGGACCTCCTGTCCTGGTATGTCCCCACTCGGCATCTGAGATCTCTGGGCCAAGCTCTCACTATCACTCCCAGATACAAGCTGTGCCGTGTTGGTGGTCGTTCCTTCCGGGTTAAAGCAGCCGAACTGTGGAATTCCCTTCCGGTGGGGATTCGGTTGTTGGAGGATCTTTTTTCTTTTCGTAAGGCTATTAAAACTTTCTTATTTTAACCTGGTTCCTTCTTTTTAGCTGTTGTGTTTCTTGTGGCTGTTGCGTGTTACCTTGCCATGCGCCAGGACGCCCCTTAGCTGGGGCAGCTGTGCGCAGTACAAATCCACGTAACATAACATAACATAACATAATGTAGTGGTTAATGTTGTTTTTTATCTTCAAACTTTACAGCAACAGATTGTTGAAAATCAGGATCAAAGATTTTCTTGTTTATTGAATTCTGTACTTGAGAAATGTAGCAGTGATAAAACAAAAACAGAAAGTGTTTCTGATATTTGAAATGTTTTAGACATATGTTCTGGAGTATATCAATTTTCGCAGAATATTCAGCAGGATTGTCAGGATTTTCTTATGTATATGCTTGTTGTATTGCAAGATGAAGGTATAGATATTGAAAATATATTTGGTGTTTCTTATAAATGGCAACATGACTGTGATAATTGTTCGTTTTCAAGTAGTACTCAAATAGACACAGAAAGGTTTATATATTTGACATTACCAGACTGCAAATCAGTGATTTTTAATAATCTAGTTAGAGAAGCAAACCAAAACATGGTCTGTACCCAATGTAACTTAGAAATGTTATCAACATTATTTATACAAAGATATGGACAGTATGTCATTTTAATGCTCCAACGATGCAGACCTGATGGAACAAAATTGACAACTTTAATTAAAAGGTTTGTGGCTTCTCAAATATCAATTTCAGGAAGAACTTTTGTAACTGTAGCAATTATTTTCCATGATGGTTCTTCTACAACATCAATACATTATACAGCTTACTTAAAATGTGCAAAAGGCTGGACTCATTGTAATGACACTCAATTGACTTTTAAACAATGTTTGCCTTTTGACTTACCAAATTCTTACCTAGTGTTTTTAGAACCCAAATTTTAGGGAAAACAATTGGCCTAGGAAGATTAGTGCTGTAAAAAAAGGTTAATCTGTTGCTGAGAATTACTTTGTAAGTCAGGGTGATCAAGATAAAAACAAAACTTGTACTTGTCATATAGGTAGTGTAAGTGAATCATATAGTGAGTGATATGAGTATTACAGGAAATGTTGATCATGAGTGAGGCAGAGGTGTTTTAGATTTGTTGTATTTGGTGGAGATGTTGGTGACATTTTTTAATCCCTTGCAGAGGTTTCTTTTAATGGTATACAGCTCCTTGGTGAAATAAAGGATGAGCAGAGTGTGATCGGCATACCAGATGATGTTGAGGTTCTGATAGTATGCTATTTGTTTAAGGTTCTATGTTCATGATAAATACCATCGGGTGGAGGTATAACCATTGTTAGATGGTCCAAAAGATGTAGGTGCTTTTGTTTCAGAAGGTCGGGAATCGGACGCTTAAGAGTACTATTAAGTAACTTCCAAACTAAGGATTTCGCAGATACTATTTTACCATGAGGAATAGTATCACAAACAAAGGATTATTTCGGGTAAATGTTATTAGCATATGTTTGGACATTACTTTATTTAGATTGTATAAGAAAGAAGTAGCAATGTTCTGTTACTTTGTGATTGTTCTTCACATTCTTTAGTTACGTAAGAAATTGGTGTTTGAAAAAAACATTTAAGATATTTTTTTTCTAATTGTTACATTGTTAATGAAAATATTGAATGGGTTTTTTAAACACAATCTTTTTGATTGTGTTTTTTTTTGCCCGCTGTCATATGATGAGTTGTATTGAACTCACTGTTTTTAGTGAAATTCAATATATTCTGAAAACAGCAAAATAAATTATATAATATATTCTACAAATTAATTTGTATTTTGTATTGTGAAAAATATATTATAACTCAATTGTTTCTTCTCTTCCACAGATATTATATTTAGGTAAGTACAACAAACAAAAAATACTTTTTCATTACTTTCCTACTTCTATTTCTCTATATACTTTCTTCACTGTCTCTCTTACTTCTTTACTTTCCCTCATCTTACTCCTCTTCCCTCATTCTACTTACTCCCCTTCATTTGAATTTGAATTTGAATTTTTAATGATTTATAAAGCGCACGTTCACTATGCAGTTTCTTGGCGCTGGGGGAGTGCAGGGTAGGAAAGGCACAGGACTAAAAACTAAAAGCTTGCTGGAACAAAAAAGTTTTAAGGGTTTTACGGAATTCCATGTAAGAAGAGGAGTGTCTGACTGAAAGCGGGATGGTATTCTAAAAGGTGGGTGCCAGGACCGAGAATTTCTGGCCTCCCGACCGTAGTTTCTTAAAACGGGGGATAAGTAATAAAGATTTGGTGGATGAGCGAAGATCTCTAGATGGGCAATAGTTGGTAATAGCCGAATTGATGAAGGCAGGGGCAGTGCCCGCCCGAGCCTGGAAAGTGAGGCATCCAAGTTTGAATAGGGCCCGTTGTTTGATAGGGAGCCAGTGGAGGGAAGAAAGGAGAGGAGAGGAGTGATGGAATTTGGGTAGGCCATATACCAATCGGGCTGCCTGGTTCTGCACCAGCTGAAGGCGTTGGAGTGCATATGCAGGAGCACCGTTGTAGATGATATTACCATAATCGATCTTGGATATGACCATAGCCATTACAATCAATTTGAGTGCAGGGAGGGAAAGAAAACGGGATATTTTCCTAATAATACGCAAAGTAAAAAAAACAGGAGGAGACAACAGAACTGATATGGGAGTGAAGTGTGAGATGGTGGTTGAGTATGATTCCAAGAGTCTTGACAGAATCTGAGGGGATGGGGGGGAGGCCAAGGGAGAGGGGCCAGAAAGAAGGAGACCAGGGGTTGGCACTGCCCCCAGTCAGAACCAGCTCTGTTTTATCCGGGTTGAGTTTAAGGTGGTTCGCGTTCATCCAATCCCGGATAAACAGCATGACAGACTGGAAGCTAGCGACAACAGATGAAGAAGAGGAAAAATGTAAAATGAGTTGGAGGTCATCAGCATAATTGTAGACTGTGACCTCCATTTGTTGTAGTGCAGAAATAAGGGGGAAAATATAAAGATTAAACAAACGAGGAGAAAGAGAAGATCCCTGAGGGACACCACATTGCACCCTGCGGGGCGGGGCAGAAAATTCAGCTAGATGGACGGCCTTGGTACGGTCAGACAGGAAGGAACCCAGCCAGGCCAATATCGGTCCCCTTATGCCCGCCGCCTTGACACGGGAGAGAAGAATGACATGATCCACCGTGTCAAAAGCGGCGGACAGGTCCAAAAGGACTAAGGCCTGGGGGGAGTTGGTATCAAGTCCCTGTCTGAGTTGGTCCATGACCGAAATGACCACTTTCTCGGTGGAATGGCGGAGTCGAAAGCCCGCCTGGCAGGGTGCAAGGTAGTTAGAAGCCTCTATGAAGGAGTTGAGCGTCTGGGTGACATAAGACTTGGCTACCTTTCCCAAGTACGGGAGGAGGGATATGGGACGATAGTTTGCCGGGGAGGCAGGGTCCGCCCCAGGTTTTTTTAAGATGGGGATAATTGTTGCAGCTTTGAAAGGAGTAGGGACGTGGCCATACGTAAAGGAATCATTCAAAAGGGTAAGGGCGGGGTAAGGGCAGTCAGAAAAGATCTGACAAAGGATACGGGCAGGGCAAATGTCGGATGGGGAACCAGACTTAACACGTTTGAGTAGGGGGAGTAAGGAGTCTTTGGTCAGAGGAGGGATGTGAGTAATGGATAAATGATTGCCGACAGGCTGGGGGTCTATGAAATTGGGCGATGGGGGAGGGATATTAACTTTAATACGGGAAATTTTGTCAATAAAAAACTCGTTGAGCGAGTCACATAAAGTCTGGGAAGGGGGATCTTAGGCTGGGTTCTCTCCGATGATGCCAATTCGTGGACAGTGGCGAAGATCTCACGTGGTTGGTTTTCCGCGGCTAGAATGCGGCCTGAGAAATATTCTGTCTTGGCAGCCAAGATGTCTTTTTTATATTCGCTAAGAATGGTAGTATAGCGTTGCCTGCGGGTCGGGCAGTATGTTATTCTCCATGCTCGTTCAGCCTGTCGTAACTCCCATTTCTTAGCTTTAAGATTAGGGCTAAACCACTTGTTGGCATTATGGGTGCGGTTGATGGAAATCCGTTTAAGGGGAGCCACTGGGTCGCAGGCTTTAGTGAGCCAGCGATCCAGAGTGGTGACCTGAGAATATGGTGTTAGGGTCGATAGATCCGGGCAGGTGGTAGTTAGTGAGTTGCACAGGGATGGGATGTCAACTCGACTCCAGTTCCTTGCCCAGGAGTTTTTGATGACAGAAGGTGTTTTGTCAAGGCTCAGGTCTAGCGAAAAAGCGAGCAGGGAGTGGTCAGACCATGGGCAGGGCGAGATGGTGGGGGAGAGATCGGGATATTTAGTGTCCATATCTGATCAAGAGTGTGACCACGGTTGTGGGTGGGGGCATGAACGTGCTGAATAAAATTCAGACTAAGGAGCAATTGGGTGAAATCTCTGGAGGTAGCATCCTCGTCGGGGTCAGTAGGCCAATAGTTAAAGTCTCCCAGGACGAGGACTGAAGCCCTATTAACCACCAAAGTAGCCAGTTAGTCTTGAAGGGCAGGGAGAAAACCAGGAGATTGTTGGGGTGGCCGATAGATTAGTACACAAGAGAAGTGAATCTTAAAAGAGGTACAGCGTACTACCAGGTAGTCAGCTGTTGGTATCGTAGGTGAGGCGAGTGACTGCAAAAGGATTCCCTTACGGGCAATCAGAGCTACCCCGCCGCCGGCGCTGCACCCCGGCCGGTCGGCACGAAACATACAGTAATGGGAAGGGAGGGCCGACAGAACGCTCGGTAGGGAGTCAGAGCGATACCAGGTTTTCGTTAGAAACAATAAATCCGGGGAATTGGAATCTAGAAGATCAAAGATTTCCATTTGATGCTTAACTGCGGACTGTGTGTTCAACAGGAGGGCAGTAGTGAGGGGGAGAGAGGGGTGTAGTGGACATAGAAGAGGCAATGCCAAGAGTGTGGACAAGAGACATTGTTTCAGGATGTAAGGGCCAGTTTCCGCGAAAAGAGGGCAATTGTGATGAAGAGTATGCTATGAAATGGTCATGGTGGTGTGCCCCCATTCACCTTTACTCTGCTTCTCTCACCATTAGTACTCTTCCTTCACCCTCACTCATCTTGTCCAACTCCCTCTTTCCTCTGTCTGTTCCTCACTTCTCTTTCCTATCTTCCTCCATCACTACCCTTGTCTTGCTGTATCGATCAGTCTCTTGTCACTGCCCCCTTACTCTCTTTCCTTCATATGATCACTAAGTGACCTTCACTCACTCCACTTCTTTCACTTCCTCACTCCCTTTCGCTCACTGACCTTGTCTCCATTTGTGTCTAAGTCTGTATCAGTCAGTATAACTGATTTACTACTTCACAGTCCGTCCCTCTCCCTCTGTTTCTCTCTTTTACTGTCTCCCTCTCTCTCTACCAGTATTCCTTTTGTTTTCCCTCCCTTTCACTTACTTCTTTTTCCTTTCTCTTAATATACTTCTTTTTCCATCACTCCCCTTCCCTCACTCTTATATCCCTTCCCTCACTATCCCTGCCCTTCACTCAATCTGAGTCTTCTTCCTCTACTTGATGTTTTCTTCTCTCTGCATTACTGTCATTCCATTTCTCCTGCACCCATTCCCTCACTCTTCCTCACACTCTTTCGCTCACTCCATCCAACAATTCCCTTCCATTAATCTTGTTTCCTCAATCCCTTTGGGTAACTTTCATTCCTTTAGTCTCTTACTCCTTTCAGTCCATTACTCAGTTCCTCTCTTCCTCTGTGTTTCTCCCTCACCCTTCCTTTCTTTCCCTTTCTTTTTTTTTTCACTTCTACTTTCTTTTGTATTAAGAAAAATATATTGTAACTAATTTTTTTCTTGTCTTCCACAGATACTATATTTATACAAAAAAATCTATTAAGTTGTCATTATTTATAAGGAAAGTATGACAAACAGAAAATACTTTTTCTTCACTCTCTTACTTGTGTTTCTCTGTTTCATATTACTTAATGTCTCTTACTCTTCTTCCTCTAGTCATCTTACTTTATTTTTCTCATTCTCATTATTGCCTTTAATTCACTTTTATAGTCTTTCAGTGACTATCAGTACTCTCTCTTTTCCGTCACTCACCTTGTCCAACTCCCTGTTTACCCTGTCTGTCTCTCACTTTTCTTTCCTATGTTCCTACATCACTACCTTTGTGTTACTGTATCATTTAGTCTCTTCTCACTCCCCCTTTACTCTCTTTCGATGACATTAACCCTCACTGACCTTCACTCACTCCATTTCTCTCAGTCCCTCACTCCCTTTTGCTCAATTCTCTTTCTTTATTCCTCCCCTCACTCTCCTTTCCTCCATCTGTCTCTAAATCTCGTCCTCTGTCTTAGTCACTGTAACTGATTAACTCCTTCACACCCCCTCATACTCCTTTTGTTTGTCTCTTTTACTGTTTTCCTCTCTCTTCACTACTCTTTCTTTAATTTTGTCTCTCTCTTTCTATAAATATGCTTCTTTTTAAATCACTCCCTTTCCCTCAATCTTATATCCCTTCCCTCACTATCACTGCCCTTCATTTAATCTGAGTCCTTTTTCTCACTTCATGTTCTCCTCACTGTGCATCCAACTTTGTCTTTACCCTCTCTGACCCTCACTTCTCTTTCTATCTTCCTTCATTACTACCTTTGTCTTGCTGTATTAATCAGTGTCTTCTTAGTCTCTCCTTACTCATTTTTCTTCATATCATCTCTCAGTCTCTTATACTCACTCTCCTTTTTGCACTCCCCTCACTTTCTTTACTTCACTCTGTCTGTCAGTCCCTTTCCCTTACTCCTCTTTCCCTTTCGTAACCCTAATACCACTTTTTTCAGTGTTAATGCCTTTCACTCACCCTTAGTACTTTTCTCTCAGTCAACTTGCCTCCCTCCCCTTTCCTCACTCCCTCACTCCATCTTACTTACTCCCCTTCACTTATTCCTTCCCTCACTTTTTTTTTCATCCATTTTTCTCTCCCTGTTTCCGTCTGTGTCACTCAGTCTCACTGACTCACTGCTTCTCATTTCTCTGCTCTCCCTCTCCCTGTCTCTCACTCTGTCCTTCTCTCTCCTTTATCCTTAAACTTCTATCCTCTCTCTTTTTATCACTCCTCTTCTATTCCTCACTCACTTCCCCTGTCTCTTAATGTTATTCCTTCTCTCTCACTCATCTTTTCTCTTCCTCATACTAGTTCCCTAAGTATCACGGTTGTTCACTCACCATCATTCACTTTCTTCCTCAGCAATTCATCCTATCTGTATTTTTCATCACTTTACTTTCCTGCTCCTTTTTTGTCGCTCCCCCTCACTATGCTTCTATCACTCCCCTTCCCTCACTTTCCTTCCGTTACTCCTCTTTCATCACACCCTCACTCCATCTCACTTACTCACCTTCGTTTACTCCCACACTCACTTTTTTTGGATTCTTTTTTTTCTCTTTGTCTACCTCTGTCTTACTCACTGTAACTGCTTTACTGCTTCTTACTTTACAGATAACAAAGAATAGCACAGCAGAAGTTGCATTGGAGGTGGACATTGGCGAAAAGTGGCAAGATATTCAGAGCAGTCGATGAAGGAGATGCTCCTGCAGATGAAATGCTGGGAACAGCAACTGGAGGGTTCACTGCAAGGGTTTGGGTAGATGCCGTTGCATAATTGTTAGAATGTACATTTTTACATTTTTTACGTGCGTAAACAATGTGTGTATACTAAAAGTCTAGTGTTTCTTTTGGTGTGCTCTAGATAGGACACTACCACAGATTTTACAGGTGAACCTTGGTGCATTTACTTTCTTGTGCCCCTCTGGAAAGGTGAAAAACTTTGAGATAAAGGATACCTTGGTGTCCTTACTACGTGGCTGCTCTTCAACAAACTCCACATTTGAGTCAGGTGATGAAATTCCTTTACCCCCCCACTCTCCTTCACTCCATTTCTCTCTCCCTCTGTTTCTCTGTCTCACTCAGTGTAACCACCTTAGTCCCTCTCAGTCCCTCTCTTTCTCTCTTACTCTCTCCCTCTCTTTCTCTCCCTCACTCTTCCTGTCTCTCTCTTTCTTTTTCCTTCACTCCTACTTTATCCCTTAGTTCCCTTTCCTCTCTCTTAATCTCCTTCCTTTTCTCTCATTTCCCTTCCCTCACCCTCATACACCGACCATAAGTGTCACTGTCCATCACTCACCGTCACTCCCCTTACCCCACTACACGTCCTCCTCTCTATGTTTTTCACCCTTTCACTTTCCCGTTCCCTTTTCCTCACTCCCCCTCGTTCTCCATCTGTCACTCCATTCTTTACTCCCTTTTCTTACTCCCCTTTTCTAAGTTCCTCAATCCCCTCACTCCACTTTTCTCTCCCTCACTCCCCATCTGTCACTTTCCATTACTCCCCTTCCCTCACCTTCATACCCTTTCCCTCACCCCACTTCTCTAACTTTCACTCCCTTCACTCTGCTCTACTTCTCCCTTTCCATCCCTTACTTACCTTCTGTGTCTCTGTTCCATGCTCCCCTTTTCTCACTCCTCGTCTCTCACTTTTGTTTCCTTACTGCCCTTCCCTTACTCTTTCTTTCCACTTACCTCACTCCCCTACCCTTAGTCCCCTTGTTTCAGTCACTCTTTGACTCCCCTTTCCTCACTCACCATACTACCCTTTCCTCACTCATTCCATCAATCCTTTCCTCTTTTTCACTCAGTCATTTCAGTCATTCATTTATACACTACACATTCATTCAAAAAAGGTATGACACAGTATTTAAGAGATATAGCTCTTCTTTAAGAAGTGAGGTTAGTTCTGAAAAGAACAATTTTTTTGTCTTTTTAGTTTTGTATTTTTTTTGTTTTTTAACAATTTAATATTTTTTGGGGATTTTTCTTCAAAGCTGGAACTGAAACAGAACTGGTACAAAAATAAAAAATGAAAAAAATAATGTTTTGCTGCACACATACTCTGATATCCTAATATCAATTAGGTCCACACTTTGTTCTCCATAACAAATTATTTTGTTGCAGTCATTGCATGAAATGTCTCCTTTAGCAAAATTAGGATGTATGTCCAGTTGTCTCGAAATTGGTGATTGAACTGCCGAAGAGGTGCTCGGCACAGCTGGTGGAAGCTCCCTTGCCTTGGCTCTCGTAGCAGCACGCGCATTATTGTGGGGATGCACGTTCTTGATGTGCCTAATCATAGTATGGATACAAAACGAATATTTTTTGTGGGGGGCTCTCCTTGATAGAACAGATCCACAGATCACACAGGTGACTTCTGGGGCATTCACCTTTTTTTGCCCCTGTGGTATAGTAAAAAATTGCCATATGAAAAAATAAATTTTTTATCTTTAGGAGGCTCCACAAGGAAGGTATCCACATCACTCTCCGATGAAGATGGTTGTTGTGCCATGTTAGGATTTGTTTTCAGCAGGATATCTGTTGAAGTCCTTCTCCTAACAAAGTGAAAGAGATAGTGAGGGTAGTGGGTGGGGTGTTTGAAGATTCTAGAACAGAAACTGCCATGAACCAATCAAAAGTGTTGTTTTCAAGTCACATGACTTTACGTGCGCGCACCGTGCGCGCATGTCGCTTCAAAATGGCTTTTTGCCTGATTTTCCAAAAAGTTTCAAAAAGCAAAAAGAAGGCAGGGCAGAGACTCCCTGACCCCCAAGGCTTTCTCAGGGGGTCCCTGAAAGAGTCCGATGGGCAAAAACCCCCTTTTAAAAAAAAACAAAAAACGCGAGGTACGCGCACGTGGCGTGCACCCACAAGTCAGAAGTCAACCAAAAACAATAGTGGAGAACGTGAAAAGGAAAAACCAAAGGTGGTGATGGACGGAGCGTTGACAATACAAACACTCACCCCCAGTCAAATGATCTGGGTTTAATCCATCACCGTTCTTTAGCTCACTCCGCCACCCCAGTTCAGACATGGCCATATGCAAATCAGTCTGACCCTGTGCCTCATGGGAACAGTCCAGCCCGAACTGCCAAGCCATGTCTTCCCTGGACCGGAATCAAGCTTCCCAGGACCGGTTTCTGGCATTACAGCCGTCTTCAGCCGGGCTTGCTTGACTCCAGTGGCAAAGTGAGCAAGGGACTCACGTCTGAGCATACCCTGCCAACTTAGGGCGAACAAAGAAAAACCAAAGGTGGTGATGGACGGAGCGTTGACAATACAAACACTCACCCCCAGTCAAATGATCTGGGTTTAATCCATCACCGTTCTTTAGCTCACTCCGCCACCCCAGTTCAGACATAGCCATATGCAAATCAGTCTGACCCTGTGCCTCATGGGAACAGTCCAGCCCGAACTGCCAAGCCATGTCTTCCCTGGACCGAAATCAAGCTTCCCAGGACCGGTTTCTGGCATTACAGCCGTCTTCAGCCGGGCTTGCTTGACTCCAGTGGCAAAGTGAGCAAGGGACTCACGTCTGAGCATACCCTGCCAACTTAGGGCGAACAAAGAAAAACCAAAGGTGGTGATGGACGGAGCGTTGACAATACAAACACTCACCCCCAGTCAAATGATCTGGGTTTAATCCAGAACCCAGATCAGTTGACTGGGGGTGAGTGTTTGTATTGTCAACGCTCCGTCCATCATCCCCTTTGGTTTTTCTTTGTTCGCCCTAAGTGTGGCAGGGTATGCTCAGACGTGAGTCCCTTGTTCACTTGGCCACTGGATTCAAGATAGCCTGGCTGATGAGGATTATGAATCCGAAACCGGTCCCAGGATTCTTGTTTCCGGTCCAGGGAAAACATGGCTTGGCAGTTCGGGCTGGACTGTTCCCACAAGGCACAGGGTCAGACTGATTTGCATATAGCCATGTCTGAACTGGGGTGGCTGAGTGAACTAAAGAATGATGATGGATTAAACCCAGATCAGTTGACTGGGGGTGAGTGTTTGTATTGTCAACGCTCCGTCCATCATCCCCTTTGGTTTTTCTTTGTTCGCCCTAAGTGTGGCAGGGTATGCTCAGACGTGAGTCCCTTGTTCACTTGGCCACTGGATTCAAGATAGCCTGGCTGATGAGGATTATGAATCCGAAACCGGTCCCAGGATGCTTGTTTCCGGTCCAGGGAAGACATGGCTTGGCAGTTCGGGCTGGACTGTTCCCACAAGGCACAGGGTCAGACTGATTTGCATATAGCCATGTCTGAACTGGGGTGGCTGAGTGAACTAAAGAATGATGATGGATTAAACCCAGATCAGTTGACTGGGGGTGAGTGTTTGTATTGTCAACGCTCCGTTGATCATCCCCTTTGGTTTTTCTTTGTTCGCCCTAAGTGTGGCAGGGTATGCTCAGACGTGAGTCCCTTGTTCACTTGGCCACTGGATTCAAGATAGCCTGGCTGATGAGGATTATGAATCCGAAAGCGGTCCCAGGATGCTTGTTTCCGGTCCAGGGAAGACATGGCTTGGCAGTTCGGGCTGGACTGTTCCCACAAGGCACAGGGTCAGACTGATTTGCATATAGCCATGTCTGAACTGGGGTGGCTGAGTGAACTAAAGAATGATGATGGATTAAACCCAGATCAGTTGACTGGGGGTGTGTGTTTGTATTGTCAATGCTCCGTCCATCATCCCCTTTGGTTTTTCTTTGTTCGCCCTAAGTGTGGCAGGGTATGCTCAGACGTGAGTCCCTTGTTCACTTGGCCACTGGATTCAAGATAGCCTGGCTGATGAGGATTATGAATCCAAAACCGGTCCCAGGATGCTTGTTTCCGGTCCAGGGAAGACATGGCTTGGCAGTTCGGGCTGGACTGTTCCCACAAGGCACAGGGTCAGACTGATTTGCATATAGCCATGTCTGAACTGGGGTGGCTGAGTGAACTAAAGAATGATGATGGATTAAACCCAGATCAGTTGACTGGGGGTGAGTGTTTGTATTGTCAACGCTCCGTCCATCATCCCCTTTGGTTTTTCTTTGAACGTGAAAAGGACGCAGGGTAGAGACTACCTGACCCCCTAGGCTTTCTCAGGGGGTCCCTGAAGGTCAAAAAAAGATATATATATTTTTTTAAATCGCGAGGTGTGCGCACGTGGTGCGCACCCACGAGGCAGAAGTCACCCAAAAACAATAGTGGAGAACGTGAAAAGGAGGCAGGGTAGAGACTAACTGACACCCTAGGCCTTCTCAGGGGGTCCTTGAAGGACCCTAAAGGGCAAAAAAACCATTAAAAAAAAAAATTACGGTGCGCGCACGCTGAAAAAAATCACAAAAAAAGAAAAATACCAACTTTTAGTGTTTATTGTTGATTGAAGATGTACACTATACTGTTCAACTTTAAACAAATCATAAGAAGTCGCTGTGCCATTGCATATTACTGGATACAGTCAATCCATTATAATATACAAAGGCACTTTGTGAATAATAAATATATATAAAATATAAACATTGATACAGTAATAAGCATGTTAAAAAGTTTTGAAATTCACTGAAAAAAACATACGTTTCAGACCAGATATAGTTAGAAATTAGTGTTTAAAAAACTTTGTAAATTCACTGAAAAAACAATAGTTTTCACACACGTTATAGTTAGGAATTAGCATTTAAAAAACGTTGCAAATTCACTGAAAAAACCATAGGTTACACACACGTTATAGTTAGGAATTAGCTTTTAAAAAACTTTGTGAATTCACTGAAAAAAACATAGGTTTCACACACGTTATAGTTAGGAATTAGCATTTAAAAAACCTTAGAAATTCACTGAAAAAACCATAGGTTTCACACACGTTATAGTTAGCTGGACATTTCACTCATAGAAAACCTTTGAAATTCCCCCGTTATAGTTAGTTCAGCTAACTATAACTCGCGCGGCCGCAATGCACTGCTGATGACGTCACATATTACATCACTCATGACATGGTCAGTGGCATCACTCATGACATCACTGATGACATCTCAAATGACATCACTGATGACAGCATCCAGTGAATGTGTATCTTTCTAAAAAATAAATATTTTTAATATATGTATATCTAAAGGTTGATGGAAGAATAAATGAGTAAATAAGTATCTAAATGGATGTTTTTTTGTAAAATTGATTGGTTAATTGACTTATTAAGTGTATCTTAGTGAATACATATATTAGCGAGTAATGTTTAAGTATTTAAATATCTGTATCAGTGTCTCACTTTGTATATAAGTGGCTACATGGGTTGGTGAGTAGCTACATGAGTGTGTATATGGGTTATTAGTTGTGTTTTTGTGTATCAGTATGAGTGTCTGTATGGTTCGGTGGGGGATATTACTTAGTGCACAGACGCATGAATGAGTGACTCACTGTTTGTATGTGTTTTGAAGACAGCATGTGTGCAGGACTGTATGCGTGGATGATTGTGTGTATGCGTGGGTTAGTGAGTGAAGGACTATCTCAATAGTATATTCATGAGTAACTACATATGTTTTAAACTAGTATATGTGAGTATTGATGTATATAATTGAGTATATGTGACAGTGAGAGTTTGGAAGAGTACCTGTATAAATTAGTATGTGTTTTTATAATTGATTGTTTAAGAGAGTAAGTATGTGTACGTTTCTGTAGAAGTAAGTGTAGTGGTGTGTGTATAGCTGTATATGCAAACAAATGGATGTTTGATAGTTTATTTGCATGTGTGAATATGTATGTGAGTAACTATATGAATGAGTATTAGTGTGTAACAGGATGTATAGTTGTATGAGTACATATAATGAGTGAATACATGTATGAGTGATTATATAGAACTTTTGATGAATGAGTGGATGTGTATGTATATGTAAGAATTACCTAATAGGTTGTTGTAACTGGTATTGATATCTCCATTTGTTTGAAAATTGGAGTTTCCATTTTTGAATGTGTGTATCAAAGGTTATATTAGGGTGAGAGGAGGTCTGCCACTCTTTCACAAGGATGATTTCATCAGTGATGTCATTTGAGATGTCATCAGTGATGTCATGAGTGATGTCACTAACCATGTCATGAGTGATGTAATATGTGACGTCATCAGCAGTGCATTGCGGCCGCGCGAGTTATAGTTAGCTGAACTATCTATAACGGGAGAATTTCAAAGGTTTTCTACGAGTGAAATGTCCAGCTAACTATAACGTGTGTGAAACCTATGTTTTTCTCAGTGAATTTCTAAGGTTTTTTAAATGCTAATTCCTAACTATAACGTGTGTGAAACCTATGGTTTTTTCAGTGAATATATATTTATATATATATATATATATATATATATATGTATATATATATATATATATATATTTTTTTTTTTTTTTTTTTGGACTAAGGACTAGGGGTGGGCGGAATTTGCGTAATCACGTTACTCAAATGTCCGCGAACCGGTAAAAAATCTCCGCCAACACGCAGAAATTCAGTGAACACGCGGAATTGCTTGTTCGCGATGCTTTTTTCCAATTCGCAATTGCTGTTTGCCTGCTCGGGGGGGAATTTCTCGCGAACACGCATTTTAAGAACGCAAACAAGCAAAAATGTTTGCGAAGTCGTGGAATGCAGAATTTTAGGCAATTTTGCCTTCTCCACGCGGAACGCGAAATTACCCAAATTCTGCGAGCGGAGCGGAATTTACCACCCAGGCCTACAAAGGACGCCGGACTCAGGAACTTCGTTTTTAAATTGTATTCAACAGAGCCCAGTCTGACACACCACCGCATTTCAGCCTTGCGGCCTTGCTCACGGAAGGTATATTAGCTACTGGTGGTTGCCAGTAGGTAGTTATAGTTAGGACGAAGTTTCCATAGGAAGAGCATTTTTAGTTTTGCTTATAACTTTAGCGTCGTTTGATTATTCTTCATGAACATTTCCAAACTAATTCTTTGTTCATATCAGCTCCTATGTTGGAAGTTTGGGGATGATTTGTCAAGGGGGGGCTGAAAAAAAAGGGGGCTCAATACATGTTTTCTCCATGCAATTTTCATAGGAAACTTTAGACAAGGCTACAGGTCGAATGGGTAAACTGAATTACCCACATTTGGCAGAGAGAAGGGTCTTGGTCTAGAAAGCACACTTTAATTTATTTGGTGTAAATCTGTTCAGTAGTTTTAGAGAAATGTCGAAATTACAGATATCGATATTTGGGAATTCTGCCATCTGATTGGGTGAGGCATAAACGAGCACAAGTTTTCTGCTTATTGGCTGCGAACGGTTGCAACTAGGAAGTGTTGGCAGCCATTTTGTGTTTCTGATAAAGCGAGTAAGGGGAAAAAGGGCAAAAAAAGTAGGAAAGAGAGGGTAGGAGCACTGTGAGCACTGTCGGGTGGTTAGGGTGTGCTATACAGGGAGTGTGAAGCGAAGTATTTACCCCTACCGGTGTGAAAGTGCTGTTTTGCCCACAGTGAGATGGTGCTGAGGTGAGGTGCTGGTACACTCAGGGATGGAAGCGTGCACCTAAACTGTGAGCTGAGTGCTGGAAAACTGATGTGCTTTGGGCACTGTAGTATACTGGCCGAAGTGAAGTATGTACCCCTACTGGTGTGAAAGTGCTGTTTTGCCCACAGTGAGATGGTGCTGAGGTGAGGTGCCGGTACACTCGGGGATGAAAGCGTATACCTAAACCGTGAGCTGAGTGCTGTAAACTGATTTGCTCTGGACGCTGTAGCATACTGGCCGCTGTAGCATAGCTGTGCAGGTGGTGTTAGTATGCATTTAGACTACAGCGGGAGTGGGAAGGAAACTACTAACTGGTACTGGTCTGAAGACTCAGGGGTGAAACCGTGAGCCTAAGCCATGAGCTAATTGCTGTAAAGTGATGTGCTGTGGGTGCTGTAGGATACTGGCCGCTGTAGCATACCTGTGTAGGTAGTGTTAGTGTGCGTTTATACTATACAGAGAGTGGGAAGCAAACTACTCACCCCTACCGGTCTGTAGACTTAAATGAAGTGTTTTAGGAAGCAGGAATAAAGAAATAATCATGAAGAATATAATGCAGAATGTTGCAATGCCACTGAAGAGAAATGGTGAAATCAGGTGTGTTTAAGAAAGTGGCTGTGTGTAACAAAGCGAGGGAGTCTGAAAGTTATATGAAAAATGTCATTATTTAAGTGCCATAATTGGAGCCACTGGTTCAAGAACTAAGGCATCCAGCTGAGGCAATCTCCAACCGATTCTGCTCTATTCAAACAAAAGCTCTTGCATTGGTGAATTCCACAATACATGTTACAGTTCCATGTGACATAAACAATACCTATTAGACTTAAATGACTCTAATTTCTATAATGAAAAAAACGGTAGGATACGATTACCATATGTATCCTTTAAGAAAACAAACCAAAAAAATTGCAAAATGTAATCATCAAACCTCTCACGTACCCTGCTACTTCTTTTTTGTAACACAAAATTATCAACAATCGAACAGTCAGCAATCTCTTGTACAGTAGATTCAATCTGGTGCGTGTCAGAATTGGTAATAGTTCTACACACATCAGAACTTGGAGGAGGAACACAATATTGCGCTTCTGAGAAGGTCATTCGGTACCCTTCTCGTCAAACCATACATTATTGTCTTCAGCTCTTTCAAAAAAACATTCTTGTGCAAAGAGCTTAGGCATCGAGCTGAGGCAAACTCCAACCGCTTCTGCTGTATTCAAACCGAAGCTCCTGCATCAGTGAATACCACATTACATGTTACAGTTCCATGTGACATAAACAATAGTTATTAGACATGAATGACTAAATTCTATAATCAAAATAAAGATAGGATACGATTCTCACACTGTGCCAACCAAATCCTAAACAATGTTGTGTTTTTTTATCTTGATCGCCAGCTCGTGAGCAGAGGCTGAGGATGAGTAGGACTTTGTGGATAACAGGCAGGCAGAGAGACGTGTGCACAAAGAATAGACATGGTTTCAAAATGGATGTTGGGTTTAGGCTAATTTAGCAAGTAAATAGTGTATTTGCATAGGCCATACATCACCTATCTCTGGTTAGACTGGAGACATAAGGGGCAATAATGAAAACAGAATTCAAATGCCTGAGCATACTTAGAAAGTTAATATATGAAAATAGTTCAATTGAAGTGTATTAAAAATATTTTAAGGAAAAAGTAAAAAAAGTTGAAAAAAATAAATCCAAGAATAACATGAATTTCTTACAAGTCTTGGAGATTGCAGTCCGGAAGTTCTTCAGCGGCTTGAGATGCATAATGGTCCAAGAGGTCATTGTTGCCATTGTGTGAGAAAAGTGAAGCAATCCAATTCACATCCTTGAAGGGACAGTAATGTTCCTCAAATGTTGGAGCGGCAATTTGAATTGGCAGGCAATCTGCAATGATGTGAAAGGTCGCATGTTGCTGGAGATCTTTCGCGGCTGCGCAGAAATCCCATTCTGCCACAATACCTTTTGGTGTTGCATCCGCCATTCTCCACTGCCTGAACAATCAAGTTCATGGTTTTTAAGATACTCCATTACCTGCTGGAAATCGGGAGCGATTGTTCGGATGTTGACAAGGCATAGATCCATTCGCCAGTCGAATGGCCAAGTTTTGCAATAAAAAGATGGTTGCACGCCGATTGCATATGTGGAAATAAATGTCATGTTGTGGCTGGCTCCGATAATAGATAGAGGCAGGCAGCCGAAAAGTTGTTCCATTTTTTCACGCTATTGATGTAGCTTCACGTAGAGGCATACTCTGTCGGACATTGTTGTTACCACAGGGAGCACAGCCATTTTTTACAAGCAAAAATAGCAGTAGGATGGCCGCAAAGAGAGCGAGAATTATGGGCACTGTTCCTGTTATTCCAGAGATGATCGAATGAATGAAGTCTGGTATTTTAACAAAAACAGTTTGAAAGCCTTTGACAAGGCCAGAGGAGACTGTTAAAAAGTGTGCCAGACCTTGAGTGTGAGATGTGTTGAAAATTGTGTAATAATTCACAAAGTGTAATGGGAGGTTTGTATTTAAAAGGGAATGTATTTTTCTTGAGGTTCGTGCTATCTGCAGTCAATACATTTCTTTTGCAGAAGTGAGGGACACTTTTGTTCTGAACAAAAGCGCTTTCAGTTTAGTTAGTTTAATGGAATCTGTTTTCAAAGTAGGCATTGGAGGCCAAATTGAAGTTTGGGAGTTACTTTGTGTGGGTGGGAATAGACATTGCTACAGGAAGTTACTCAGTTTGAAACAGTAAGGAAATACGGTATGCCATCTCACATTCCGTAAGAGTGCATGTTATTGAGAAGCAAATAGCTGCCATTAGAAAGCTGTGTGAATGTTGGTCTGCTTATGGGCGTTGATGTGCTTTCAAGAAAGCACTCAAGATTGGGGGTTGTAAGCTTTGAAGCATTGTGCAGTTGGACATTCTTGGATAGTAATGAATGAATGCCATTGTGGTCGCACTTTTCACCTGTGAGAAAAACGTCTGTATCCTCTTTAAGACAGTGATATGTAAATGGGAGAAACCACTGCTCGTGAATAAACGTGCTACCTTGTATAATCACATATAACATGACAAACAACATGTACACCTAGCAGACACAACAACACTACGTACTGTGGGAACCGTGGCTAGCCCTGTACACAAACCAAACATGGCATGGCACCTCTGTCACACAATGCAGAATGCGGGGAGAGATGGGAGCAAACTATGTGCGAAGGTGGCAAGTGATTCTCGATTATAAATGTATACAATGCAAAGTGTGGAGGGGATGTGCCGGACAGACTTGAGTATGCAGAGCACAGACATGTACATGTCAAAATAAACTGATGGTCTATTGAGTGAATTAGACAGTGGACGCAACCATGATAGTACAGTCAGTAGGGAAGATTATGAAAACATAGTATGTGCCCCCTCCCCCACCAAATCTTTAGCCTAGTATGCTGGCTCGGCGTACGCAAGGCTAGCATAGGGGTATGAATAAAAGGCACGTTTCTCTGGGTATAGTTTTGTTCCAGAATGGTGAACATGTCTGCCAGGTCTGTGCAGTTTACACCGCCATGAGGTTGACCCCGTGAGCGAAGGTGGCTGTGTGAATGATGCTCTCAGCCTGCTGGTACTCACAAACCGTCATGGCCGCTGCAATGCATATATGCCGCACAGTTCAACTTTCGACACTACCGTATGTGAACGAGGGCCCACCATGTGCCGGCGGAAGCTCCTGAGCCAAGGTCTGTGAGATCGGAAGGCTCCTGAGATCAACACTGGCTACCGCGACATAGGCACACAGCACCCAGCCTGAGGCCCAGCAGCATGGAGTGCTCTGTATACTACTAACACAGTAGTCGAACAGGTACCACAATGAACGATGTTAGAATTGCATCTGAGAGTGGAGATGAAGGTACTCCCTTCCACCAGGTGCAACCAACTCTAGGTCCCAACAATGGAACAGTGTCTTGATCCCACAATGGACGATACCCGATATTACTTGCTGCTTTCTTTTACACAACTCCCTCTATTGAGGTGCATCAGACTCTGTGCTTCCATTGCTAACTACTAAACAGGATTATTGTGCTTGGTTGACACCAGTTGGTGGAGTACTCCGCGGTACAGCAGGTCCGAACAGTGAAACGGGGTCTTGATTCTATGATTGAGGATGTCAGAAGTTAAAGTCTGTGATGATTTCTGTGTACCCCCTCCAATCAGGTGCAACCAACTTCGTGCTTTCGAATCCAATGGCACGTGGGTGTGAGGAGTTAATGACCACTGCCTCTGGCCTACACTGCAGTCAGCAGGGCTCACAATTCAGAATAAGTGGTCATTGTTTAATTACAGAATCTAGTAGTCAAGTAACTACAACGTCTATTGATATATACACAATATACTTTTAGTATACTTGCTTGAAGAACTTTTTTTAGATGAGTTATAGGTTTAGTACAATGACCAAATTCTTCTTGGTAGTGGAAAAGAACACTGAATAACAATCTGCATAGTGGACAGCAGAGATTGCAATTCGAATTGTTTTGATTTATTTATTGCAGAGTTTTCTGTAATATGTTTTGTTGTATTTTGTGAAGAGGAAGTGAGAAAAAGTATTCATGAATGTCTGTGTGACTACTGCCTTCAATTTTCACTGGAGATAGCAGTGTTCACAATTCAGAACGGGTCGCTATTGTAGATGACGCAGTCCTGTAGGCAAAAGACATTGCTCCAATGCGCTCTGTCCGCACCACGCATACGCATCATTGCAGGCTCTGCACATACTTTTTGTTGCTTTGTGTAGTACAAACTGGGCAGCTCAAGCCCACGTTACATGGCTGTGGCCCTTGCTGACCGCTCTCTCTGGCCTACACTGCAGACAGCAGTGTTCACAATACAGATCGAGTCGCTATTGCACATGATGCAACATACATTGCTCCTAGTACGGCCCGCCCGCAGCACGCATCATCGCTGGCTGTGCACATGCTGAATGCTTTTGATGTGGCTATCTGAGTGCACTAGAACTGATGGACCCTTTATGATACAATCTTTTTGTGTATTATTTCAGATCTATTGCCTGTGTCACAGTATATCACAAGTTGTGCTTCTTTTACGATAGAATGTTTTCTGTATTATTTCACATCTACTGTCCCCACCTTACTGCAGCACAAACTTTTGATTTTTTTTATTATTGAATCTCTGTGTGTGATCCAATATTTACAAATGTAGTTGATGCTAGCAGCAACCATTCCCTGAGGGCTGGTTTACACTCACCCCACACGCATCCAGCACAGGCGTCACTGGATATGTGACTCTGATAATAAAAAGGTGTTGGGTGCATGTGCCCGAACCCAATTCCATTATCTATCTGTGTCCGTGTGTTCATTATCTATGCATGATACTGCCCCTGGGCCGTAGCACATTACATTGTGCTGTGGACAGCATATGCAACCATGTTACCTCTGGCAGTGGGAAAAACTTTGGTTCTGTAACTTTTAGGTGGATGGCTATCACAGGTGGAAGGCTACTTTACAGACCATGAATATTGATGAAGATGATGGTTGCATGTTGTGTGTAGTGTAAGATATGTGTACATAGCATAAAGTTTTCAAAAATGCTCTCTAAGCAGAAGATGTGTGTCTCATCAAATGCTGTAGATAGAATGACTAAAATGGGTGGCATTTTCCAACTGCTACAATGGGAAATGTTATGAACTAATCAAATGCTTTTTTAAAGGTCACATGGCAATTGCGCACCCAGCGCACAAGGTGACCTCACCCGATGCGATTTTGAGAAAATATCATTACTATAATATAAGTTTATTACAGTTAGAAATATATAAATGTTTAAAATATTTTAGATTATCGCTTGCTCTCATATACACTATAAAGTTATGTAGATATTGTTTTGAGACATAAACAAAATGAGGGAATATGTACCCCGCGCAACACCATACATCTATAACGTAACACAGGGCCTGGCAGCGTGCACTCATTGCATACGCAATGCGCAGCGGGCGCGACCCCATACGTACATGACTTAACGCACATCCTGGTACTGCATACCAGTCGCATACCAAAGTAGCAGCTGCGCGACCTCATACCTATAGGTTGTTACGCGGGACGCTGTGCCATAAACCCGTCGGACACGAAATGCGTGTCATTTACGAGTTTAGCAATATGGCGGATAGGATTCATGTGCTGATGGAGCTTAGTAGACTACCGGTACGGGACTCAAGTTTTCTAAAACAATATGATATACATATTATTTTTGAAGATATACAACATTACATAATTTTTAAAGTAAAAAAAAGAAAATAGAGTTCTAAAATATTATTTTAAAAAATCAGAAAAATATAGGTTTAATAAATATTAATATATGAAATTAACATTTAAAAAACCTTTGAAATCATTGAAAAAACATAGGTTTTACGGACGTTATGGTTAGGAATTAGCATATACAAAACCTTTGAAATTCACTAAAAAAACAATAGGTTTCAGGGATGTTATAGTTAGTTGGACATTTGGCTAATATAAAACCAGAGAAATTCGCGTGTTATAGTTAGTTGAGCTAATTATAACCCGCAATGCACTGCTGATGATGACGTCACATATTACATCACTCATGACATGGTACTGCCACCTCCCCTAATTTGAATAATATGGGGGGGTCTCCTGGATCCCACTGCCCCAGGGACAGCCACCTCTCCTAGGCACATTGTTTTTGTTTTAAATAATGTGGGGGAGGCCGTAAGGCTTCACCTGCTGCCCTGGGGACCAGCATCTCCCGGGGGAACATACTTCATTAAAAAAAGCAGGGGAGGTGCTATGGCCTCCCCGCAGCCCCGGAACCACCACCTCCCCAGGGCACAAAAACAATAATTAAGGGGGTCCAATGCAGACCCCCGGCCCGAGGCCCACCACCTCCCGAGTCAAATTTGATGAAAAGAGACGGGGAGTGCGGCTGCCCTCACGGAGCCCTACATGGCCCTGGGGAATGCCATTTTCCAGGGCCAACTCTAGCATTGTTCCAGGGTGCCCAACCCAGGATATTGCAGTTTGCTATGCCTTGGCAGGAGCATTGCTGCCGCGAAGCCTCAGCAAACAAGTGCTCTGCTTTTAGCAAGCAAAAGCAAAATGCTCTTGCTTGCTAAAAGCAGAGCATGTCTGTTTCCTTGCCCACTGTAAAGCTATCAGGGAAACAGACATTGCTTTGGGACCCAGGGAGCTGCATGTTATCAGCTCCCTGGGTATCAAAGCAATGCTGGCTCCTACAGGAGGCGGGGAGACGGCAGGGACCGTGAGCACCTTCAGGCCCCTTTGCCCTCACAGTCCCCAACGTAGTGGCCAGTACCCCAGGGGAAGAAATCCCAGGCCCAATATGGTCCAGGGAAGGGGGGCCAGGTGGCCCCAATCCTAAAAAATAACAAATGAAAAAAAGCCAGCAACTCGTTGGTGGTCCTGCCCCCTTTCTCCACTACTCTGCAAATATGCCTCCTGGTGCACTTCTGGTTGGGTGATGAATTCTCCTTGGCTGCTGTGGGTTCTTGGGGCCAACAAGACCTCCTGTTACCACCAGTATGCCCCACATAGTGGGATTGCTGAGATGAGGACAGAAGCCATGCCCAATTTCTTCACCACTCTGCGGACTCGCCTCTCAGCAAACTGGTGGTGGAGAGATGACATCCCCTTAGCTCCTGAGGGCCTCAGGACTAAAATTGACTACTTCCACCAACGAGTAGTGTGCCAGGAGGCATGTTTGCAGAGTGTAGAGAAAGGGGGCGTGGCCTTTAACAACCTTTCAGCAATCTACCTGTGTGGGTCTTACTGGAGGTAACATGACCATCAAAAGCCAAGAGTATTTAATCCCCCAGCTAGTAGTGTGCCAGGAGGCATGTTTGTAGAGTGGTGGAGAAAGGGGGCATAGCCACCGAAAACATCTCAGCAAACCCACTATGTAGGACTTGCTGGATGTAAGAGGAGGGGCAGTTGGCCCCCAAGGACCCGCAATAGCCAAAGGGACTTCATCCCGGTACTAGTAGAGCACCAGGGGGTGTGTTTGCTGAGGGGTGAAGAAAAGAGGTGTTGCCTGATATCACATCTCAGCAATCCTGCTGTATGGGAAATACTGGAGGTAATAGGAGGGGTTTTTGGCCCACAAGGATGTCCTTGTGGGCCAACTACCTCTTCTGTTATCTCCAATAGGTCCCACACAGCAGGATTGCCAGGAGGTCTTCAGTGGACACGCCCCTTTTCTCCACTGCTCTGCAAACGCGTCTCGTAGTGCACTAATGGTTCTGTGATGAAGTCCTCTTTACTCCTGGGGGACCTTGGGGGTCAAGAATCCCTTTTGGTACCTCCTGTAAGTCCTACACAGTGGAAATCCTGAGAGCTGGTTCGAGGCCCTGACCACCACTCTGCAAATGTGACTGCTAGATAAAAACCATAGAAATTCACTGAAAAAACAAATGTTACATGGAAGATATACTTAGGAAATGGAATTAAAGAACCTTAGAAATTCACTGAAAAAAAACAGGTTACAGACACTTTAGGCTCAGGTTTCACTTGTACAAAACTAGAGAAATTCAGCCGTTATATTTAGATTAGCTAACTATAACTCATGCCCCTGCAAAGCATTGCTTATGACCTCACGTTACATCACTCATGACGTGGTCACTGACATCACTGATGACATCTTAAATGATATCACTGATGGCACTATTCACAAAATCTCTGACACACCCACTCATATCCCATGTCCTTTTATAGACCCACTCCTGCTTCCATACTACCGTTCTTAAAACCATTGACGCACCCATTCCAGTACTTACACACCCACTCAATGATTTATAGGTCTAAATACACATCCACTCAGTCACCCACGCAGACACTCATAATCCAACTCACTCACTAATACTGCCACTGCTATAGCCATTTATACCCCCAAACAGCCACTAACGCTAGGTCAGTCACCCATAGCGGTACTCACAGACCTACTCATTCACCTATAAAGTCAATCACACAGGCACTTACTCACCTATCTATTTATACACACACCCATTCACTTATTTATACAGATACTAAAACATACTCACTCACCTATTCAGTTACTCACACAAGTATACACTTACCCATGCAAGCACTCTCACAATCACTCACTCACACACACAGTCACTCATATTCCCCAGCACTCAGCTATACTGCCTTTCACATAGGCAGTTACTCACCCATATACCACTGACACATGCACTCAGTCTCTGACACGACCATACACACAATCACTCACCCATACAGCCCATGACAGACACACTCACTAACCCTTACAGCCACTGCCTCACCCACTCACTCATCCATAAAGGCATTCACACAGTTCCACCCACACAGACACTCAGACCCTTATACAGGTACTCAGGCAACTAATCACTCACCCATACAGCAACTCACGTACCCATTCACACACCCATTCAGCAACTTACATACCAACTAACATACTGATACAGACATTTACATAACCAGTCACTCAATCATATACTCACTGAGGCACCTAATAAATTGCTTATACAGTCAGTCATGCAACACCAAAATCACTCATACAGGCACTCATACACTCACTTATTCACCAATATACAATGGTAAATATATATTAAACATTCATGAATGATGTCATTTGAGATGTCATGAGTGATATCATCAGTGATGTCACTGACCATGTCATGAGTTAAGTAATATGTGAGATCATAAGCAGTACTGTGCGGGGGCGCAAGTTATAGTTAGCTCAGCTATGACTGCTGAGTTTTGCGCATGTGAAATCTGTGCCTAATTATAACGTCCCTGTAACCTTTGTTTTTTGCATTGAAAAAATATATATATATTTATATATAATTATTTTTTTCAGAATTAGAATACTTCATAAATTATGCAAAGAGGAAGCAGGGATCCTTGTGTAGTTTCCAAGTTTTAGGATGAGAGTAGCTCCTTTATATGGAATACTCTACAACACCACCAACACTCTAAAACTACTCACATCAGGTTTCAGGTTTCAAGTCTTTATTTCGATTTGATAAATCATAAAAGACACATTGTAATACATTTATAAAAACTATAACTTAGAAAACTATTTGCAGGAGAGAAACATGTACAAATGTGTTTCTTATTGAGTTAAAATCTCACTACACAACTACTAGGTTAAAGTATAAAAACTAATACATAAGTAAACAAAAACTTCATAAAGTAAACCAAATGAACCATACAATAATAAACCTTGGATAAATTAATTATAAAGGGATTTAAAAAAGTATTAAACATCTTAAATAAGAAACCTGATAAGAACATAAAAAAGGGAATTGCGTAACAAACCATGACAATCAATCAATGGGACACCATTTCATTCATAAAATGCCAAAAAGTGCTATCAGTGCAATCGTATGTTTATGCAGTAGACTGGGTTTGCCCCCTTATGAAGCAGTATTGGAGGGCTCTAACAACTTTGACACAAGTTTTGACCTGATAATCCAGGCCCACCCCAGGTATTTTGCTAGGCTCACTACAAAGACCTCAGAAGTGGTAGTCCTTAGCGCCCAAATGGCCTCTGCTGATTTTCTAAATGGTAAACGCTGAAACAGTGGTTTTAACCATTTGTTTCGCGGCGCCAAGTAGCTAGGGCAGGCAAAAAGAAAGTGGCCCTCAGATTCCTTCTGCCCCGTGCAGCCCTTACAAAGATCTGAGATACCAGTGGACCATTTATTTACAAAGGTGTTCAAAGGCAGAGCACCTACCCTGAACTGGTGGTAGAGTTTTTTGTCCAGCGGTTTATTAATAACGTCCCAATAAAGCTCACGAGACAGGTCTAACTTAAAAGTAAGGAACCTGCCCGTGAGGCTGGTAAGGCTGGAGATCGAAACTCGATTTTGGCGAAGAGACGCCCAATACAGTGCTTTAAACTCTTGTTTGGAGGGAAAAGTATTAGTGGAGGGAGCTGTCCAGAGTTGTTCTAGACCCATATCAACCACAATATTTTTTACAGCTTGGAGCCATGGAATTTTCCCAGAACCACCAATTGACCTGACTTCTGCTAGTTCTTTCGCAAATAAAGACAGGTCAGGGGAGGTCCATATTCGCCTCCACAGGGCCACCAATCTGAATCTGGCCATCTCGTTGAACAGAAGGCACCCCAGATCCAAACAAAGGGGAATAGATGGAGACGACTGTGGTAGACCTACCAAGTTCCGTAGGAACTTGCATTGGGTTTTAAAGAGTTTTGAGAGGTCCATGTAGCCCCAGAGATCTGCGCCATATAAGATTGCAGTGCTCATTTTGGCGTCATAGATCTTGAGAGCTGGGGTAACCCGCTTGGTAATGGAACTCTTTTGCTCCTTTATTAGGCAGCCAGTTAGCCGTGCTAACTTAAGGTGTTGTACTCCAACTTGATCCTTCCATCTCAGGCGGCTGTCTAGGGTAACCCCCAGGTAGGTCATGGTCTCAACTTGCTCAAGGTTGCCTCCACTCAAGCTCACGGAGCTCCGGACAGGACGGTTTCTCGAGAAAACCATAAACTTTGTTTTCCCCACGTTCACCGCAAGATTGTTAATGGCACCAAACTCCTCAAAGCGGTCCAGCGCCCGCTGTAGACCCCTACGTGTTCTGGAGAGGAGTAGGGTGTCGTCGGCGAAGATGAGCAATGGGAATCTTGTCCTGGCTAGCATTGGGGCATCAGTGGGGGTATCCGAAAAAAATTTCACCACTTGATCGATGAACAGGAGGAAGAGTGTTGGTGCCAGGACACACCCCTGACGGACACCTCTAGTTACGGGAAATGTTTCCGTCACTTGTCCCTGGCCTCCCCACCTTACCCTCGCATAATTATCCTCATGGAGTTTGATTATTAGGTCAAGTAGTTCAGAAGGTAAACCCAAATTTCTCATGACTCCCCACAATTTGTCCCTTGGCACAAGATCGAAGGCGGACTTCAGATCAATGAATGCTGCGAAGATGGTACCGCCACCAAGTAAGACCACTTTCCAGTAGATCAAACAGAGTCTGAACACCTGGTCAATGGTACTTATACCTGATCTGAAGCCCGCCTGCATGGGAGATAAAATATCCTCAGATTCCATCCAGCCATGAACCCGTCCCAAGACCATACGTGCGATGATTTTTTGTATGAAGTCAATGAGACTGATCGGGCGGTAGTTCCCTGGGTTGGACCTGTCGCCTTTTTTTAAATATCGGTATTATCTCGGCTCCCTTCCATGATTTTGGTATACTAGCTCCTTTGGCTAATGAGTTAGCAATCATTGTTATGTAGGGAAGCCACAAGGCGGGATTTGATTTAAACAGATCCGCTGGAATGAGGTCCATACCGGGAGCTTTCCCTCGCAGGGTCAAACCTAGAGCAAGTTCAACCTCTGATTCTGAGAAAGTAAGATTCTCCCCGTATATGTGTAACGGGGATGGCTTTCCCAAGATTGGTTGCAATTTGGTATTTTCAGCACTGAATTGGGCAGAATAAAAGGTTACCCACTCTTCTGGAGGTACATGATTTGCCGGAGTACACGTATCAGGATCCTTCCCCCATTTGACTAGATCCCAGAACTTTTTCGGATTGTTCGAGGTGGAGGCATCCAAGAGATCCGACCAGAACCTATCCTCCCACTCCCGTTTTGCTTCCCACTGGGTTTTTCTATAACGTAACCTGGCTGCTTTAACTGCGCCCATATCGCAAGATTTTCTAGTTTTAATAAGATCTGTATGGGCCTCCCTACATTTTTTATTATACCATTTCTGGTAGTGAGAGTTTTATTTATTTATTTTTATTTACAGACTTGTAACGCGCTAGGAACTCGACTCCCTAAGGAGTATCTCCGCGCCTTTGGCATCATCTGTGAACAAAACTCAGCCGAATGTGTAACAAATGCCCCAAAAAGCTAATAGTTAAACAGGAACGTTTTTAATTTTTTCCTAAAAGGAAGATGTTCCTTACACACTCTGATGTCATAGGGAAGATCATTCCACAGCTTTGGTCCAGCTACTGACAGAGCCCTTCCCCCTTGTCTAGATTTCCAGAACCTGGGGACACATAACAATTGTTGCTCTCCGGATCTGAGGGACCTCAAGGGGGTATAGGGAAGGAACTTCTTGGTCAGATAGTCGGGACCTTTGCCAGTGAGGCATTTGTGAATGGTGCAGCATGTTTTAAACAACACCCTCTGTTTTACAGTAAGCCAGTGGAGTTTGTTTAGAAGTGGCATAGAAGGAGTACGGGCTGGGGCATTGAAGACAAGTCGCGCAGCAGTATTTTGCACGACCTGTAATCTGGTCATGACATCCTCATGGCTTTGGAGGGAGCACTCCGACAGGGGAGAGAGAGTAGGGACTTTAAATGTTCGAAGCAACTAATATGGAGATTAATAACAATATCTGCCAATTACGGGCTACCCCCCAACAGATCAATTTTTAACATTTCGTTACACACATTTTTGACCACAGTATTAACATTGACCCATAAAGTTTCGTCCTCCACAACCCTGGACCATTTCAGCCTCCTCCTGTCATTAGTTATAAAGACATCCCCTGTCTGTGAAGTGGTAGGCTCCACCGGACTCTTTATGCCTGGCAGTTTCAGAACAAGCGACAAGGGGTTATGGTCACTTTCTGGGCGCGTTATTATTTCCATGTCCACTACCAGGGTCCAGTATTCCAATTTTAACAGGACGTAATCAATACGGCTCCGCCTTAGGCCATTGTCAAAGGTACAGTTGGCTCCTTTATCCGATCTTGTGCGGCCATTGCAAGCCCTGAAGCCCCTGTTTAGGCAAAGAGCCATCCAGTTCACTGCTGCCTCAGTTGCTTTGACAGTTTTTTCGACCATCAAATCGGGAATGTCCCAAGCGGCATCCTCGGCCGAGCCCCAGCTGTCCCCTATGTCATACAATGGCTCGATCGTACAGTTTAAATCTCCTGCTAAGAGGGTAACATTCCCACTACCCATTTCAACGAGCTCATGGTCTAAAACATTCAACAATGGAGGACTACGGCCACCAGGCATACCTCGGGAGTATATGTTAAAAATGATCAGATCCCGGTGGTTAGCCTTACTCAGCTTAATTATAAGGAGATCCGGGTTCTGGACAGATAACTCTGTGGGATGAAGTCCCAATGCCTGCTTTACCCATATCAACAAGCCACCTGAGGCACGCCCTTTACCCCCTCTAATCGCAGGTTTAAAGAAATTAACATAGCCCAACCTGAAGACTGGTTCGGGTGCCCATGTTTCTTGGAGTAGGATGATGTCAAATTTATCCACAAACTCCATCCAATCTTCAGAAAGCATACGGGCCTTAATCCCTGCGATGTTCCAGGATAATATTTTCAAGTTTTCTAGGTCAGATGCCGCAAGGGGGGGTGGCAGGGCTGAAACTGCAGGAAGTACCTGGGTGCACCCACTAGCCCTCCTATTCTCCATCAACCTATGGTTGTCCATAATGTCTCCACTCATCTTGGCCTCTAAATCGTCATTGGAAGCTGGTGAAGTAGTCTCCCTTGTGGCCAAACCTCCCATAACTACTTCTAGATTATCAATTGAGTGTGAGGTCTCCCTATTCCACCTCGTCGGCTCATAGCCAACTACTTCAACAAGGGGGGTCAAACAAGGTGTCAAACAGGGTGTTATATGAAGTCAATCTATGGCCTCAAGGTCGGAAAGGGGACCAAAGTAGTTGAAGAGAAATGGGCGTTGCTGGGCAAGAGGTGTTATTTCAAAGGGGTATCTTCTAGCGGGAAGTTGACCAAAATTTGAATGTGATTGAGATTGAATGGGAGATTGCCTATGGGGATAGAAGTACGATAGGCCCAGTGTTTGGACGTCCACCTGTCTAGCAAACCTAGCTTTTCTTCGAATGGTGTCTACCACCCATGGGTCCCTAAACGAGATTAAAATGCAATCTCCCTCCAGGTCCTTAGTGCCATGGCCCACCCAGTCCACTCTCCTTACAAATAATATTTCAGTGGGTGAGGAGGAGGGTAAAGGTCGATTTTTGTTTAACCAAAAGGTCACTTTATTACGGAGGTCCCCATATGACTCCTTACTACCAGGTTTTAATGGAGCAACACCTGTTAAAACTATTGTGTAGCGTGTTGCCTCCACAGGTAAATCAGCACGTGGGGTGGTAAACCTTCTAAGCCTGTCCACCCTTTGGTTGGTATTACTACGCTGGCCAGCTATATCTCCGTGTGGTAGGAGACGGGGAGGGGCAGGGTTGGGTTGTACTTGTGGGGATGGCCTGGTGTTTTGGGGTCTACAAGAATTTTGTTTTTGTTTTTCGGGGACCTTCAGCGTAGGTACTTGTGCTAGGGTACTCGCAGACGGTTTAGAGGATGTGGCTTTTGTAGCTTTTGGCATCCCCCCCCCCTGTGATCATATTGGTGTCTACCCCTGGTATTTTATTAAAAGCAATATTACCAGTAGGAATGTTATTTGCACTTGAGGTCTTCGGAGCTATTTGTGTTTTGATGACTCCTATAGGGCTGGTGCCAGTCAAATTTTGTAACATGGCCTGGTTTAAATTCACTACAGCCTCCATGCTGTCTATTTTCGAGGTCATTAACCTGGTCCGTTCCAAGACGGGTAGTAGTAGGGATTTGAACATGGCCTCCATTTTTGCTAACAAGATTTCATCACTGTTAAGGCACATTGGGCAGGGGTTCGAGGAGCCCAAGGTGGTAAGGGAAGGGCCCAACACATTAGGAAATACAGACGGAATTTGGGTGTCTATAAGGTGCCCATTGTCTGTTGTGTCTTTTGTTTTTAAAATCTTACGTTCTCTCCCCCCCGAAAGTCTAGCATCTTGTTTCCTCTTTCTAGAAATAATTTCTGTACTTATGGGGTCTGTGGCAACACCGTTGTTAGAAACATTAAGGGGTAAATAACCAGATATCTGGCTAGGTTCGGGGCTCGCACTAGCATGTGAGTCATCCCCCTGGCTAGCCTGTGAGTCATCTAAGCTATACGCATCGTCCTCCAGTATGCGAACAGTAGGGCTCTCCCCCACACTATCTAAGTGAACAATAGCATCCATGGAAGTAGATTGAACACAATTAAAAGCAGCATGTGCTACGGGGCTGGTGGTGGTAGCTAGTCCGCCCAGCGATGAGCGCTTTCCGCTAATGAGGTCAAGCGATAGTCTTTTTTCCACCATCAAGATTTCCTTCTCCAATATCCCCGTGGCCCGGGTGATGAAAGCGTCCAGTGGGCCTGATACAACTCCCTTGGTAGTTTGAATTTGGACTGTGCGGTCTTTGCCTGACCTTAAAGGCATGGTGAGATGTAGGTTAAAGGCAAAGCCACACTATCAGTAGATGTTACTTATGTCCATCCCCCTTGGTCCCAATATCAAATGATTGTTAAATAAGGTAGGCCGCCTACCTTAGGTATGTCAAAACGGCCAGGGGGGGTGAGCCCGGGCCGGATTCTGCCGTACTCGAACGGCCTCAAACGGCCCGCTCTTTGCCCGGTCTTAGCCCCGGTCGCTCCCGGCGCTCCCGCGCAGCGGATGCTCCGCCCTGTAATAAAGGGCAGGGCAGGGGGCGTTGCCGGCAGGGAGAGCGGCCACAGGTGTAGCACGCAGGGACTCCTGGACAATGGAGTCCCTGCTAGGCAGCTCGCAGCCCTGCCGGTGGACAAGGAAGTTTTAAAATATAGAGCTCCCCTCCAGCGCCCCACAGGGTGTCCTCTGGCGCAGCAGGACCCGCGCAGCGGGTCCGGCAAGTCGTTGGTTGAATCCGGTGACAGGCAGCAAAAGACGAGTGAGCCTCCAGCAGTGCTCGATCAATCCGATGAGGTTTTACTGCTCACATCAAATGTCTGTTTTTATAGCAGAGTTTTTAACCTTAGGATTAGCACAATGACATCCTACCCAAACTAGAAAAGTGACAAAGCCTTTTGCCATTTTTAAAGCGGCGTCTTTAAGTTTAGGATTAGCAAATGCCATGCATGCTGAGCTGAAAAATGACAAAAGCCTTTTTAATTTTCCAGCTATAGTATTAAAGCTTTGGATTAGTAAAATACCACCAAAGCCAACCTGGAATGAATAAAAGCAGCCCCTGACATGTCTTTCTCTTTTACTAGAGCACCTCGGAGAGACATGGAGTCCGATTCAAAAAGGTAAACACTTTTAGGTAAGTTTACTCTTTTTGATATTCACAAATGATTTAATAGTAACTTTATGACTGCAAAGCCTTTGTGGCGAAGACGTCCAAGAGTAAAACGATAGGCCTGTCCTATCTTTTTCTGTGCAGGGTTATCCGCCACAACTGCAGAGCCTTCACAGTTGTAAAGTTACTATTAAATTGTTTGTTGATGAATACTGAAAAAGAGTAAACTTACACAAAACTGTAAGTTTATCTTTGTGAATCCGGCCTATAGCTTTGTCCAGGCACCGGGGAGTCCCCAGTACACATCAAAAGAATGCCTTTTTAGTATTAGCGTCCCACATAAATTATGCAAAAAGGAAGCATGGAGCTTTAGGTCATTCCCAAGTTTTAGGTGGAGATCAGCTCCTTTATATGGAACACTCTACAACTAGGGGTGGGCAGTAAACTGTGTTCCACCCAAGGAGTTTGCCCTCTCCGTGGTCTGCTTAGAGTGTGGATTTTGGCAAAAACTCTGCCAACTGACTTGTGGCTGAGTTTACCGCCCCCCCCACCAACAAAAAGCTTGGCAACTTCCTAAATTTACTCTTCTTCTGTCTTTCAAGATGTAGGACTCATCACATGACCACAATCACCATCCGAGCTCAAGCAATGCATACCCTATGTTCCTCCATTTTTTACTTTTCATATTCTAGTACATCAGTAGTCAGGACAGGGAAGATGTCTGCCTCTCTCGCTCTCTCTCTCTTTCTTGGCCATTGGTTTCACACAGCTTGCCTTCTGTAAGATACCAGGTTTGTGGCAGTAGTCAGGACAGGGAAGATGTCTGCCACTCTCACTCTCTCTCTCTTTCTTGGCCATTGGTTTCGCACAGCTTGCCTTCTGTAAGATACCAGGTTTGTGGCACTGTGGAGGGCAGAGAGGAAGAGCTAGCCAGTCACTGCAATGACCTCTACTACATCCATTCACAAGTGCACACGGAACTGGGAGGAGCTGCAAGACAACTATCAGCAGTTTCAGGTGGCTTCACATGACCCTGCCACTACGGCAGTCAGGGTACAATGCAATGGCATCAAAGCTGTGTGTATTATCCATTGTTTCTATAAGTGGTGTGCTTTTTATGGTTATTTTCTGTTTTTGTGTGGCAATTATTTTATTGGTAAAAAAGAATTGAGCAATAACAGCAAATCAACAGACATGAAAGTCCAGCTTATTCCGATATTGAGCTACAGATGTTAATTGCGATACATGCAGAAACAATAAACCATATTAAAGTTCATGAAAAGATGGAAAAAGGGAGAAAGGGGTGAGAGAGAATAAGCTATTGATGGAAGAAAGGAAGAAGGGGAGACAGAGAGACGAAGCGAGGAAAAGACAGAACTTTAAAACAGGGAATAATAATACAGGTGACAGGAGAAAGCTGGCGTAATAATAATTGAGATGAGGAAGACTTCAGAAGACTCCAGAATCTATGTGAATCGCCAACAGGCAGAGTGATGGAGCAACCCTGTAGCCTGAAGCTGTGCCGGGGTACAGTGCCAGACCAGAAGGATCATAAAAGACTGAGCTTCATCCATGCCTCATGGACTCCTCTTTATAGGGCCTCCAAAACTTCTGCCCATTCTATCCCATCCTTTGCCACCTGTAGGCAAGCCTGCCAAGTCACCCTGAGGCTAGCCAATCATGTTTGGTAGTAAAGATGGAGATTCAGGCACTTGTAGATTTCAGACATCATGTCTTTAAACTGATCCAAATTACTGAAGTAAGAGAGTACCGGAGCAGGGGATAGTCCAGGGTTGGGGGCCCAATCTGCTCAGCAGACAGTGATGTTTTTGGACTTGGCCTTTTTTAGGGTCATCCCAGAACTTTTTGCCTTCCTCCTGTATTTTCTCTGACCTGTTGTTGGTGGTTTTATGACTCAGGGCACTTTATCACTGCTGATCAGTGCTAAAGTGCATGTGCTGTCTATTGTAAACTTGGTAAGGTTGGTTTACACCTGTTTGGCAAATGTAATTTACCTGTAAGTCCCTTGTACAGTGATATCCCATATACCCAGGGCCAGTAAATTAAATGCTACTGGTGGGCTTGCAGCGCTGCTTGTGCCACCCACTTGAGTAGCATTTCAAACCAGTCTCAGGCCTCTGCCACTGCAAGGCCTGCGCACACAGTTTACTACCACTGTGATGTGGCATTCAAAGTGGTTGCCACGTCTACAACTCTCCTTTTACTACATATCATTCACCCCTAAGCTAGGCCCTAGCTAGCCCTATGGGCAGGGTGCGGTGTAGGTAAAAGGTAAGACATGTGCCTCAACTGTGTGCATGTCCTGTTAGCGTCAAACAGCCTATTTGGTTTATCGCTGCTGTGAGGCTGCTCTCTCATAGGGATACATTGGCCATTCCCTGACATGTTCTTCAGTGGTAATTCCTGACATGAGACGGCGGTTAGCGTAACAATGTGTAATATGTTTGGAATAGTAGTGAGTAATGCTGCTTATTGGTGAAAGCAGGTTTATTATTACTATTTTCGAAATGCCACTTTTAGAAGTGGCATTTCTGTGTGCTATGTGTCTTTATGCCTGTCTGATGTGTATTGAGCCTCTGCTTCTAACTGAAAGGAGAGTGGGGAGGTGCATTCTCTCCAGCCAGTCCCTGGGGAGGTTGAGGTATGTCCTGCCTTGCTTGGGTGACTCAGCAATAGGCCGATTAGACCTTGGCTGCATTTAGAATAGAGGGAGGAGTTTCCACTGACACCTGAATGGGCCGGGTCTGCATTTGGAGTGGTGGGAGGAGTAGCACCTGCACCTGAATAGGGCTTTGGCTGCCTTTGACAGTGCTGTCTCTGCCCCCTGTGATGTGTCTGGGGCCAAGGATTATACTAGGAAAGGAAGGTGTTGTGCATGTGTGATTATATTTGTAAAGTGCCCTAGAACAAAGACAGGTGGACTATAAGTACTGGGCTGTGACCCCATGTTGGTTGAACTGGAAGTGTAATGAAAGAACTAGGCACAGTGTGGACTGCTGTGGGCCATGAAGAAACGCCATTTGGGACTAAGCTGCTGCCTGCTGGGTGGCTGAAGAAACTGCTCTCTGCTAAGTGGCCCTGCGTGCTGGCCTGCCTGTGCCCTGTTCTTTGGCCCTTTTCTGGAGAGATTGTAGTGCAGGTGAGCGCTTTCTAACTCTGCTGCCCCAAGGAGTGGGCTTACATGGGGTTGACTTGGAGAGGAGCGCTTTTTGCCCTGCAGCATGGTCAGTGCCACCCTGTGCACTTTGGCCGGAGCAGCGGAGGGGAGAGCCAAGTTGAGGAAAGCGGTTTCCCACTCCTGGATGTGCTCCCTGCTGTGCTTCCAGTTATTGGCAGCCGGAGCTCTGCTACGTGGCCCCGGGCTGCGAGGAAGCACCTAAACCACAAGGAATCCCTGCCTGGGATTTCCTGGCGACATCAGGAAGGGGGGCAGAGCCCACCGCACCCGGAAGGGACTGGAGCCTCGCAGGCTCATAACTGGAGTGCTATGGGGGTCGTGTTCCAGT
This sequence comes from Lissotriton helveticus, assembly GCF_964261635.1. NCBI lineage: Eukaryota > Metazoa > Chordata > Amphibia > Caudata > Salamandridae > Lissotriton > Lissotriton helveticus. Next base: position 534,380,348 of record NC_136065.1, read on the forward strand.
CCCCGCAACGCTGTTTGGTTCCCCTCGAGGCCGCATTACATTGGAAGCTACAGAAGGAGCCAGGCTGCTAGAGAGGAAGAGTTAATGCCACTGCGGCCAGCAGTGATGGTGCGGCCCCGACCCTCCCTGAGGAAGCCGGGGCTGCAGCAGGAAGGATCAAAGTGGAGCCAACGGAGACTGCGCTCTGGGTCCCTCTCCTGACTGGCAGGGAGTGGAGGTGACTGGTTACGGCTGCGCGAGGACCACGTTAGAAGGAGCCTTACATTCCCAGGGTGGTAGGTGATTGACCAGCCATACCTGGTACCACGGCCGGAAGAGGCCGGCTCGGAACTTTTGTTTTTCTGGCATTTTGGGTGGTACCTATACCGCAAGCTCAGGGTAACTGCTTGAGGGGGCGATTCTGGGTTCCTTTATCTTGGCACCACTGATAGACCCTCAACAGAGGCCCCAGTGCTGGGAATCACTGCAGTTACCCAGGTAAGCACACTCAACATTCAGCGGCCTAAGAGGTGAACCCAAACGCAGTCTAGAATCCTACTAGTGGAAGGGAAGGTGTGCTGGGGATCCAAGGCCCCTGAGGGGGAGGTGCCTAAGAGAAGCACAAGAGGTGTTGGAAATATGAGCCATGGGGCACTGTGACCTCTACATTTTTATTTATGATAAGTGCCTCGTGGTCCAAGGGACGTATGTGATGTTGAGTTCCATCACTGCCCTGCAACACTCCTTGCCACCTTGTCTGCCGCCTGCCAACAGTTCGTGGGACTGCAACGAAATCCCCAGTGCCAGAGGACTCCAATTCCCAGAGTCCCCGAAGGCGCCAGAGCTCAGCATCACCAGCGCGCGCCAGGAGGCGCTTACATTTCGATCAGGGCTCCCGCAGCGCGGGACGGTGCGGGCGTGCCCAGGCCAAGGGCGGGCCCGTCCGTGCCCGTCAAAGCCCAAAGAAGGCTGGGCTGGGCCACATCATTTGGCTCTTCCTTTCTGGACCTTATTTATAAGGACGGTAAGAATGAAGAGTTTTATATGTTCCCATAAGAAGATCCCATTAGATCCCACAAACATTGATAGTGAGGACATTTTATTTATGTTTTATTCTTGAAGCATCCGGATTCACTTCTAGTTTGTAAACTTTTGTTGTATTGATATTTTGTTTGTTTTTGCTAGCTAGTTTTTAGCCTTTTTAGGTTACAGATATATATATTTTAATGGTATATAACGAATGTTCCTAACCCTGGCAACCTAGTCTGAAATAACTTATCGTGTGGGATCCCTGCTTGCTCAGTATTAATTATTCCATCTAATAGAGTTGAGGTGTCATCTCCTAAATGTTTAGACGAAATGGGGAAAAGGAAGCATCCGACATGATTATGGGGAAGAAAGAGATTGCTAAAAAGCAAAAACAAGCTAGCTCAGCAGCTGAGATTTGTACACTTGATGCTATTGATGAGTTGATTGAGGAGGTAGAAAGTATGTTATCATCAGGGAAAGAGATTAATGCGAAAGGAAAAAGTAAGATCTCCTCTTATTACAGCAGGAAAGAAAAAGCTGATACTGTTAAAGTAAAAAGTCCTGCTATCATCATCCATCAACCCCATAACAAGATTATTACACAAACATTAACTGTGTCCTCCCCAATTTTAAGACGGGCCACGGGTATGACTACCTCGCCTGCCTTAAGAAACTATGGTACTACAGGGAAGGAACAAGAGAGTGTATTAAATAGCGAAGTAATTAACATAGAATGCTCAAATAGATAATTGCCCTTAGTGACCAGTGAGTAAGGAAACCAAGGTGATGACCCAGTAAGTGAAGATGTAATCAGACCAAATGGTCTGGGTTTGGTAGAGGAAGTTATACAGAACGAATTAAATCCCACTTATAAGTTGGTGCAGGATCTTTATTTAAAGCTCAACACTGTCCAAGATGAGGTTACTGCAATTGAGGAGTGTTTAATTGAAGTATTAATAAAACACTCCTCAATTGATCCTGGAATAGGAGCTATTGAACCAGGGGATACAAGTAACAGGGGAAAGAAGGTTGACCTCCCAAATGTAAGAAAGCAGGCACTTAAAACTTCAGATAGTCGGTAGGAAAATCAAAATGCTAACCAGGCAATCACCATAAGTCTTGTCCCTTGCAATGCTCACAAATTAATCCTCTGGAAACTTCGGAGCTATCCAAAAAAACCTTAGTAATAGAACAACCAGAGATTTTTAATATTCCCGACCCAGCAAACTTGCATTACCAGGGAAAACAAAATAGCATAGGAAATAGATTGGATAGGTATGCAAATAGAAATTGGGAGACCAAACTTCCAACTGGGGCCGGAATGGGGGCACCGGGCTGGGGAACGTGGTTGGGTAACAGGGAGGTAGATTATAGACTCCCCTTATCTTTCCACACTACACCCAGGCATGAGCAAAAACCGTATTCTGTGTACTTAACTAATGCGCCAAGGCTAGCCCCGAACACTAGAGAAGATAGGGACTCCGTTGTAAATAAAGTAACCCACTGGTTTAGGAAGGTAAGGCAGTGCCGTTCCATAATAAGATCCGACATAAAGAACGTGGAAAGGATTCCCCAGGACGCTGGGAACCTTGATGGTATAATGGTTTCTTTCTGGTCTAAGGATATTGTCGAGAACCTAATTGTTATGAACCTGAGATCCCATTCCCTTTGCCAATCCAAAATTGGTATTAGGCAAAGCAGATCTGAGCGACCTAGCTATTGGAATAAATTTAGCAATCAAAAAGGTTACAGTGATCTTGAAGCTATTGATTGACTACCACAACCCGTGGGCACCCATCCTGAAATGAATGTCATATCCCAATCTTTGATTCCAACTGTTGAACTACCCTTTGATCCTTTTCCATCTGAAGGTTGCAGGTCTGAGGGTAACCGGCTAAATGATAATGTGGTCTTGGGGGGAACAATGTCCTCTAATCCTAACATGCAATCTGAAGTATTTACCATGGGTGATAATTTTGATACTATAGCTCCACATCTTAAGATGGTATCTTAGAACATAGCGGGTCTTGCAAGGAAATTGCAAGAACCGGACTGGCAGACTTATATCGACCTTTTTGATACCTGCCTTTTTCAAGAATCCTGGCCATGTGTATCCATTATTCAAATGTGGCTATAGGACATTCAGTTTAGAGGCGTACCAACCAGCCAGAGGGCGGCCATCTGGAGGCCTCACAATTTGTATAAAAAATAACATCAATGCCTCTATAGCCACTATTACTACTGCATCGGATGACATTCTGGGTCTTAGATTTGAATTTTCTAACAAATGTAAGTTTTACTTGTTTAACATACATATATGACCCAGAGACCCTTCAAAGGAATCAATTATCATCAGCCAGTTAGAGGAAATTATTGATACTATTTATCCTGAAGATGTTGTTGTGGTGGGGGGTGATTTTAATTGTTGCTATGAGCCATTGCAAGGAATAAATAGGGTCACCGAAGAACAAGACCTAGCAATGGGTGTTCCATTATTGGCAACAGAAAAAATTATGGCACCTTCTGCTTCATCACTACAAATTTTTAACTTCACCATGGAGAAGGGTTTTAGATCATGCAATGGCAGAAGTCAATTAGATCTTAATTGCTCAAATACCTTTTCAACAGAGTTCTCATCTTCTCGTATAGATTACATCATGATAAGCATCTGTCATTGGTCACTTGTCCATAGCGTTAATGCTGATACGAGCAGAAGAGAAAGTGATCACTTCCCCCTGTTTTTAGACTTGAAGGGGAAATCATTTTTGTTTCATGCTTCTCCCTAACCAGATACGGATGTAAAGGTGATAGAACCAGTGGTTTCTAATAATAGGAGGGCATTAAGATGGCCTTCTTTTTTAGGAAAGATTGAACCATTAACACATGTGTACAATATCTTTGCTGATTCTGTATTACATTTCCTAGATAGTTGTTCTAGTGAACTAACTATAACTCAGGTACATTACATGTTAATGGAGAGCATAAAACCTCATTTAACCAAAGCAGTCTCTGTTAACAGCAAAAATAATATTAAGTCTGAGCAGTCCAATTTTTGGTTTGATACCGATTGTGCATTTGCCAAACAAAACTTGGTCAAGGCCTTGAGAACAGGAAATTCAGTCTTAATCAGGAATGTGGGGACATATATCGTAAAGTCCTGATAGTGGCACGCAGGAGGTGGGAAGATGATAGTTGGGAGGACCTGATAGCAGCTATTAAGAAGGGTGACCAGTTTTTGTTCTGGAAGATCATTGCCTATGGCTCTAAGGCAAACGCCTCGGCCCAGGATTATAACTTGGACCCCAAATCCTGGTATATCCACTTCGCCCAACTATATGCTGCCCCAGGACGCACAACTCTAGATCCTATAATTGAAATCAGTACACTCTTGTTAGCTAATACTTCCTCTCCTCTACATTTTAGTATGGCAGACACAATAAAGGCAATTGCTGCCATAAAACCGTCTAAAGCACCCGGACCTGACAAAATTCTGGGTGATTTAATCAAACACGCGGTGGATGTCTGGGCTCCCTACATCAATCTTCTCTAAAATGGAATAGCTAGTGGTCAGCCCATTCCTGACTCATGGAGAGGAGCGGAGATCGTTCCGATCTATAAGAAAGGTTCGAGGGATGAGCCAGCAAATTATAGACCAATTAGTCTCCTGAACATTTTGCAAAAAGTTTATGCTAAACTGATCTTGGATAGATTAAGTGAGTGGATCCTAGATAATAATGTGCTCTCCCCTTGCCAAGCTGGTTTTAGGAAGAAAATAAGCACCATAGATAAGGTCTTTAGGCTTTAAAATATACACAATTGCGGCATGGTCAACTCTATGTGGCCTTCATAGATCTGAAGGCTGCATTTGATTCCATTCTAGAGACCTTCTCGGGGTTAACCTACTACGGCAAGGAGTTCCGAGCAATATTGTAACACAGCTGTTTAGGCTCCGTGAAAACACATATGCAAAAGTACGCTCGGGGAAATCTGGAGAATTGACGGAAGAGATATCTGTACAAAGGGGTGTGCGCCAGGGCTGTGTCCTGGCGCCAACCCTATTTTTACTCTACGTCAATGACATGATTGAAGCTCTTAAAAAAAACACCCATGATTCCTCGAAATTAGGAGGTGAGCACATATGTGCGCTAACTTTTGCAGATGATACCATTTTGTTATCGCAAACACCCAGGGGCCTCCAGAATCTCCTAAATGCGTTGAATGAGTATTGCAAGCAAAAGGGTCTTGAAATCAATCCAGTAAAAACCAAACATATGACCATCAGACCCCATAATTCTTTTACAAATAAATTGCAGCTAAATGACGTAACTTTGGAGCATGTTCAATCAATCAATCAATCAATCAAGCATTTGTAGAGCGCGCTACATACCTGTGAGGGTCTCAAGGCGCTGGGGAAGGGCGGGGGCTGCTACTGATCGAAGAGCCAGGTCTTGAGAAGTCTTCTGAAGGCCAGCAGGTCCTCGGTCTGTCGTAGGCTGGTAGGGAGGTTGTTCCAGGTCTTGGCGGCGAGGTAGGAGAAGGATCTGCCACCGGCGGTTGTTTTCTGGATATGGGGGATTGTGGCGAGGGCGGCGGAGCAGAGGTTGCGGGTGGGGGTGTGGAAGCTGAGTCGGTTGTTGAGGTATGATGGTCTGGTGTTGTGTAGCGCCCTGTTTGCATGGATGAGGAGCTTGAAGGTGATCCTCTTGTTGACTGGGAGCCAGTGCAGGCCTCTCAGGTGGGGTGTGATGTGGCTGCGTCGGTGGACGTCGAGGATCAGTCGTGCCGAGGCGTTCTGGATTCGTTGTAGTCATCTCAGGAGCTTGGATGTTGTTCCTGAGTAGAGGGCGTTTCCGTAGTCGAGTCTGTTGGTGATGAGGGCCTGGGTGACTGTTTTTCTTGTGTCAGGAGGGATCCACTTGAAGATCCTGAGGAGCATTCGGAGGGTGGTGAAGCTGGACGCAGAGACGGCATTGACTTGCTTGGTCATGGAGAGAGAGGAGTCGAGGATGAAACCCAGGTTGCGTGCATGGTCGGTGGGTTCCGGGGGTGTGCCTAGCGACGTGGGCCACCAGGAGTCGTCCCAGGCTGATGGGGTGGGTCCGAGGATGAGGACCTCCGTTTTGTCTGAATTCAGCTTCAGTCTGCAGTCCTTCATCCAGTCTGCGACGGCCTTCATTCCTCTATGGAGGTTGGCGTTGGCGGTGTGGGGGTCTTCGGTGAGGGATATGATCAGCTGGGTGTCGTCGGCGTAGGAGATGATGTTGAGGTTATGTTGTCGTGCGACGTGGGCGAGTGGAGCCATGTAGATATTGAACAGCGTCGGGCTGAGGGAGGATCCCTGTGGGACGCCGCAGATGATCTCAGTGATTTTTGAGTGGAAGGAAGAGAGGCTGACTCTCTGGGTTCTGCCGGAGAGGAAGGATGTGGTCCAGGCCAGGGCCTTCTCTTGAATTCCGGCATCATGGAGGCGTGCTGATAGGGTGCGGTGGCAGACCGTGTCAAAGGCAGCTGATAGGTCAGGAGGATGAGGGCGGCTGTTTCTCCTTTGTCCATCAGGATCCTGATGTCGTCGGTGGCGGCGATGAGGGCGGTCTCGGTGCTGTGGTTGCTGCGGAAGTCTGATTTTGGATGGGTCCAGGAGGTTGTTGTCTTCGAAGTAGCGGGTTAGCTGTTTGTTGACAATCTTCTCTGTCACTTTTGCCGGGAACGGGAGCAGGGAGATGGGCCGGAAGTTCTTGAGGTCCTTGGGGTCCGCCTTGGGCTTCTTCAGGAGGGTCGTGATCTCGGCGTGCTTCCAGCTTTCCGGCAAGGTTGCTGTCTCGAAGGAGCTGTTGATGGTTTTCCGGAGGTGGGGTGCGATGGTTGTGCTGGCTTTGTTGAAGACGTGGTGAGGGCAGGGGTTGGATGGGGATCCGAAGTGGATGGAGTTGATGGTTTTGATGGTGTCTTGGTCGTTGACGTGAGACCAGGCGGTCAGGCGGCATGCGCGGGGGGTAGTCACGTGGGTGGTGGACTCAGTGGTGGGTGAGGGGGTGTTGGAGTTGAAGCTGTCGTGGATGTCGATGATCTTGCGGTGGAAGAAAGTGGCCAGGGAGTCTCAAAGGTCTTGTGATGGTAGGATGTCGTTAGTGTTGGAGCTGGGGTTGGAGAGTTCTTTCACGATGCTGAAGAGTTCTTTGGTGTTGTGTGCGTTGTTGTCTAGTCGGTCCTTGAAGGCGGTCCTCTTGGTGGTCCTGATGAGTTGGTGGTGTTTGCGGGTGGCGTTTTTGTGGGCTGTGTGGCTGTCTGGGGTTCGGTCGCGGAGCCATTTCTTCTCCAGCTTCCGACAGGTGCGCTTGGAGGTCCGGAGGTCTTCGGTGAACCAGGCGGCTTTCATGTTGGTGTGGTTAGTTGTGGAGGTCTTGAGAAGGGCGAGGGTGATGGCGCAGTCGTTGATCTATTTTTCGAGGTTGGTTGCAGCGGTGTCCGGGTCGGTGGGGTCAGCGGGTGGTCTCAGGGCAAGGGTGGTAGTCAGTTGGTCCTTGGTGACCTTGTCCCAGCAGCAGCGTGGTAGCTGTTGGGTGCGGTGGTGTGTGATGGTTTTCCTGAAGGTGAAGTGGATGCATCTGTGGTCGGTCCAGTGGGTTTCGGTGGTGTGGTTGAAGGAGATGTGGGGGCTTGTGGAGAAAATGGGATCCAGTGTGTGTCCAGTGGCGTGGGTGGGTGACGTTACGAGTTGTTTGAGTCCGAGGTTGGCGAGGTTGTCGATAAGTTCAGGTCCCCGAGGAGGATGTAGTCTGTGGAGGCGAGGGCGTGGGTGCTGACGAGGTCAGCGATGGTGTCGCAGAACTGTGGTCGTGGTCCGGGTGGTCTGTAGACAAGGGTTCCTCTGAGGGTTGTGTTGGTGTCGGTGTGAATCTGGAAGTGCATGTGCTCGGCGGCGGTGAGAGTGTCGTCGGTGTAGGTTGAGATTCTGAGGGTGTCCTTGTGGATGACGGGGATTCCCCCTCCAGCTCCGTTGGTGCGGTCTATGCGGGAGATCTTGTAGCCCTGTGGGATGGCTATGGCGATGTCTGGTGCTGAGGTGCCGTTCAGCCAGGTCTCCGTCAAGAAGGCGACGTCGGGGGCAGTGGAGTCCAGGAGATCCCAGAGTTCGATGGCGTGCTTGCGGTCGGAGCGGGTGTTGAGGAGGATGCAGCGGAGGTGGTTGGGTTCGCTGGCTGGTGGTCTGTAGGGCTGGATGCTGGTGTATCTGCAGTTCCAGCAGGTGAAGGGCCCTTCGGTGTGCTTCTGGGTGGCCCGGTAACAGGGGTGGTCTCGTTCGATGTTGAGTGCGTGGAGGGTGCTGGAGTCGTAGTGCAGTCTGGCGTTGCGGGGGGCACGGTGTCCAGGGGTTCTGGCGCTGGGCACGGTCCAGGCACGGACGGGCGCAGATGAGCTTGCCTTTGGCGTGCCTTCGGCGCACCAGCAGTGCACGTGCGCTGTGCTTCCGCGCGGCGCCCTCCATAAGAGGCCAAGTGGGAGGGAGGAGCAGCTGGGAGGCGGGAGCGGGGTGGACAATGGGCGACTGGCACGGGGCACAGAAGGCAAAAGGGGGCGGGGCCACAAGGGAGCAGCGGCGGGAAGTGGGGAGCGGGGGGGCACAGAGGGCGAGGGCGCAGAACGGGCGGCAAACAGAGGGGCAACCAACAATTAGAACAGGGCAACAATCAGCAATAGAATGAACAAACAGCAGAGACAGGTACCAGGGCACTCCTGCGGCGAACCTTTGGCAGCAGCAGCAGGGGCAGACACGGGCAGACACGGGCAGTCACGGGCAACCAGGGGGAGCCGTGTGGCGTGGGAACTGACCAGTTCCAAACTTCCCAGATTTTGAAATCTAAACTCATTCTAATCCAAAATGCGTCTCTGATCATAAAGAAAATGTTCTACTACGTCAAGAGCGTATATAAATCTAGAGCACAGACAGCAGCTCTATATGGTTCAGAGTTATGGGGGGGGGGTATTATCATCAATAACTATAGGGGAAAACCAAATTATGAGAAGATTCACTGCCCTCCCACAAAACACACCAGTGATTCCCCTTATGCTGGATTTTGGTATCAAACGTATATAACATAGGGCTATGTGGATGACCCTCTCATATTGGATCAGAATATGGACAACGGAGGAACTACTTGTCTATAGGCAAGCTTTGCAAGAACTGATTAGTCTGGACGCTTTTGTCACGTTCCCTTGGTTGGTCCATATTCGTAGATGGTCGCTGAACTTGGGTCTGAGCAGATACTGGAAACACCCGGACCTGCTCATCCCTGACTCTAAAATGGAATTTAAAACCATCTTTTGGAACTTTATTGAGCAGAGTGTTATAGTAAGCTCTAGTCATGGATCACTAACAACTCAGTTTTTGAGTCTTAAAACCAACCCCTCCTTTGAATCTTTTTTAGATGAGGTGGAGCCTCTTTTAGCTAAAACACTGTATCTAAAATTTAGATACGGCACATTGCAAATCAAGACATTCATGTGAGAAGTTGGCCTGGTATATGATGGGGTGACCATAGGATAGCAGACCCTACTCTCCTACATAACCCCCCCCCAAACGCAGGGACATTAGACTAACCATGACCAGTTGTGTCTTCATGTTCTAAGTGGAAGTACCTGGAGAGACCATCTGCATTACCATGGTCAGTCCCTGGGCGGTGCTCCACTGTAAAGTCCATCCCCTGTAGGGAAATGGACCACCTGAGTAGTTTGGGGTTTTCACCCTTCATCTGATTAAGCCACAAGAGGGGCTTATTGTCGGTCTGAATAAGTATGGTCTCAACTTCTTCAGGGCCCACACCACAGCAAAGGCCTCCCTCTCAATGACTGACCAACGTTTCTCTCTAGGGGTCAGCCTTCTGCTAATAAAAGCAATGGGCTGGTCTTGACCATCTACATTAAGTTGTGAAGCACAGCTCCCACACCCAACTCAGAAGCATCTGTTTGGACAATAAACTCTCTTGAGTAGTCAGGACTCTTCAGGATAGGTGCAGAGCACATGGCCTTCTTCAGGTCATCAAATGCCTTTTGACAGCTTACTGTCCACTGAACCTTTTTGGGCATCTTTTTGGATGTCAAGTCATTAAGAGGAGTCACAATGGACCCATAGTTCTTACCAAACTTCCTGTAGTACCCAGTCAGGCCCAAGAAAGCTCTGACCTGAGTCTGGGTGGTAGGAGGGGACCAGTCCTTGATGGTCTGGATCTTACTCTCCAGTGGTTGAACTTGGCCTCCACCTACAAGGTGGCCCAAATATACAACCTTACTCTGCCCTATCTGGCACTTTGTGGCCTTGATAGTGAGGCCTGCCTTTTGCAGAGCCTCTAGCACTTCCTTCAGGTGGACCAGGTGATCCTCCCAGGTGGAGCTGAAGACAGCAATATCGTCAAGATAAGCTGCACAAAAGTCATCCAACCCAGTAAGGACTTGATTCACCAACTTTTGGAAGGTGACAGGAGCATTTTTCAAACCAAAGGGCATCACAACAAACTGGTAATGACCTCCCAGGGTAGAAAAAGCAGTTTTGGCTTTGGATTCCTCAGCTAACCTGATTTGCCAATAGCCAGCTGTCAAATCAAATGTGCTCAAATATTTGGCAGAAGCCAATTTGTCTATGAGCTCATCTGCCCTTGGAATAGGATGTGCATCTGTCCTGGTGACAGCATTGAGTCCTCTGTAGTCCACACAGAACCTCTTTTCTCTCTTTCCATCTTTGGTATGAGGTTTGGGGACCAGACCCACTGGGCTAGCCCAGGGGCTCTCTGAAGGCTCAATATCACCTAATTCCAGCATCTTTTGCACCTCAGTCTTTATACAGTCCCTGACATGGTCATGTTTCCTGTAAATCTTGTTCTTCACAGGAAGACTGTCACCAGTGTCCACCACATGGGTACACCAATTAGTCTGACTGGGTGTCAAGGAGAACATATGTCTATATGACTGTAAAACTTGTCTGCAGTCATTTTGCTGATGTTCCGTGAGGCTGCCACCCAAGGCCACACCATCAACTGAGCCATCTTCAGGGTTCTGAATCAACAGGTCTGGGAGAGGGTCACTCTCTTCCTACTGCCCCTCATCTGTAGCCATGAGCAAGCCCATGTCTGCCCTGTCAACATATGCCTTCAATCTGTTGACATGGAGCACCCTGTGGGGACTCCTGGGAGTTCATAGGTCCACCAAGTAGGATACTTCTCCCTTCTTTTCAACAATGGTATGGGGTCCAGACCATTTGTCCTGGAGTGCTGCTGGGGCCACTGTCCAGGCTGGTACTCAGTCAAGACAGCCTTTTGGTCATGCCAAGCTTTTTGTAATTCTTGACTGGCCTCAAGGTTTTTGGATGCCTTCTCCATATACTCAGCCATCCTGGAGCGGAGACCAAGTACATAGTCCACTATGTCTTGCTTGGGCTTTCTGAGAGGTAACTCCCATCCTTCCCTCACTAGACATGGGGGTCCTCTTACAGGGTGCCCAAACAACAATTCAAAGGGGCTGAAGCCAACCCCCTTTTGTGGGACCTCTCTGTAAGCAAACAGAAGGCAGGGTAAAAGGATGTCCCATCTCCGCCTGAGCTTTTCAGGTAATCCTTTGATCATACCCTTTAGGGTCTTGTTGAATCTTTCAACAAGCCCATTACATTGTGGATGATAAGGAGTGGTGAACTTGTAGTTGACACCACATTCCTTCCACATAGCTGTCAAGTATCCTGACATGAAGTTTGCACCTCTATCAGATACTACCTCCTTAGTAAACCCCACTGGAGAAAACTCCAAGTAAGGTCCTGGCCACAACAGGAGCTGTTGTGGTCCTAAGGGGAATTGCCTCTGGGTACCTGGTGGCATGGTCCACCACCACCAGTTTGAATCTGTGCCCAGATGCTGTAGGGGCATCCATTGGACCTACAATATTAATCCCCACTCTTTCAAAGGGAACCCCCACCACAGGTAGTGGTATCAGGGGGGCCTTTGTTGTGCCACCTGCTTTGCCACTGGCTTGGCAGGTTACACAGGAGCGACAAAACTCCTTGGTATCTTCAGACATGTGAGGCCAGTGAAAGTAAGGGACAAGCCTGTCCCAAGTCTTGTTCTGGCCTAGGTGTCCTGCTAAAGGAATATCATGGGCTAAGGTTAGAAGGAAGCCCCTAAATTGCAGAGGTATAACCAACCTCCTGGTTGTACCAGGCTTGGGGTCTCTACCCTCTGAATAAAGGAGCCCATCATCCCAATACACTTTATGGGTACCTTGAGCATTCCCAGCAGCCTCAGCAGCAGCCTGCTGTCTGAGGGGTTCAAGAGAAGGACAGGTTAACTGAGCCTGCCCCAAGTCTGCCCTAGAAGGTCCCCCTGTCCCCAGAAACTCAACCTGGTCAGGTTCAAGTTCTTCAGGGACAGTTCCTTCAGGGGTCTCAAGATCATCTTCCTGGGGAGACTGATCCTCACTTGTAGGCAGGTGGGAAGGCACAGCCTTAACCCTCCTGTTCTTCTTCTTGGCAGGTGCTTGGTCCGTTGTTCCAGGATCTAATACCTGAGGTTCAGAGATGCACTTTTTGGCCTGTGACCTGGTCACAGCAAGGACATGTGATGATATCCCTAACTTCTCTGCATGAGTACTGTACTCTACTTCTGACCATAGAGAGCTCTCCAGGTCATTGCCCAACAAACATTCAACTGGGAGATCTGCACTAACCACAACTCTTTTTAGGCCAGATTACCCCTCCCCAGAAGAAATTAACAATTGCCACACTATGTGTAGTAGTGACATTGCTGGCATTGGTCACCAGGTAATTATCACCTGGTATGTATTGTCCAGGGTCCACAAAGCTAGGGACACTGGCACATGTGTCCCTGTATGCTTGAGCCACTTTTTCATTAACCCCTTAATTGCTGCCGTCGGCCAACGGTCGTCACGGCCACTACCTCCCCAGTGCTGCGCACGACCGTTGGACCTCCATTCAGCACTAGTCCCAATGGACAGCGCAGCACTGGGGAGGTTTATTTACAAGCTCTAAAGGGGCTAATCAAAGGTGTCTGTCTGTACTTGCCCAGATTACTGGGGCTCACAGTAGTGGACAAATCCATGTCCACATCACAAATCAGAACAGCCTGTGTAGGGGTTCTGACTAGGCCAGACTCTCCCTCAGTTCCCAAGGTGATACCCATTACCCCCTTAGTTTGTGGACCAACACTGCTGACTGTACTAGTGGGTGCAGGTGCCTTAGGGGCTGCAGTGTTGGGGGCTTCACCCTTTTTACACTCACTTGTTCAGTGAGAGGTGTTTTTACAGGTACTACACCAGGGTTTCCTTTGACCTTCTTTCTTCTTCTTCTTGGAAGTTTGGGACCCACCCTCAGTATTAGTTTGGGGCCCTGTTGAAGACTTCTGGTCTTTAGCTTTCTGCTCCCCACCCTTCTGGTCTGCCTTCTTTTGGTCACCACCCTGGCTCTGGTTCTGGTTATTTTGCTTAACCCTGGTTCTAACCCATTTGTCTGCTCTCTTTCCCAATTCTTGGGGAGAGGTCAGATCTGAGTCAATCAGGTGTTGATGCAACTGCTGGTTCTGACAATTATTTAAAATGTGTTCTCTCATAAGTAACTTGTACAATTCTTCATAGTCTGTAACCTTACTTCCCAGCAACCAGCCCTCCAGAGCCTTAGTGGCACATTCAACAAATTCAGACCAGTCCTGAGTCTGTGTCTTCTGGGTCTCTCTGAACATCAACCTGTACTGTTCAGTGGTTAAGCCTAACCCATCAACCAGAGCATTCTTCAGGACCAGGTAGTTTCTAGAATCCTCATCACTAACTGTGAGGAGTCTGTCTCGGCCTCTACCTTCAAAGGAGAGCCACAAGATTGCCGCCCACTGCTCCTGAGGGATCTGCTGTACTCTACAGGCTCTCTCAAGTGCAGTTATCCATTTGTGGATGTCATCCCCAGCTTTGTAGGGGGGCACAATCTTACTCAGGTTTCTATTGTCATAGGACCTGTCTTTATCCTTAGGGATAGTGCTGCCACCAGTGGATCCTAATTCACTCTCTCTAGACTGTCTTGCTTTAGCAAGCTTCTCTTGGATCAGGGCTACTTCTAGCTCTCTCTTCTGGATCCTAAGCTCAGCCTCTCTCATGTTGGCCTCATGTTCCTTCCTCTGAGGGGTTGTCATTCTCCTTCTGGTGTGACCATGAGAACCTCTAGAACATGGGTACTCACAAACTTTCTCTCGGGGGCCAAATTTACAGTTTGGTTTGTGTCCGAGGGCCGCATCGGTGGGGGGGGCGGGGTCAGTGGGGGAGGGGGAGGGGCTAGAGCAACAACATAAAACTGACCATGAGGTTGATCATAGGTCCCTGCAGTGGACGCCTTCGTCCACTGAGCCGTCCCGGCATACACACATCTCTCTCTCTCTTTCTCTCTCGGTCTCCCTCCCTCTCTCTAGCTCTCGCTCCCTCTCCCTCTCACCCTCCCTCTCTCCTGTCTTCCTCTGTCTCACTCTGACTGTCTGACTCCCTCTCTCTCACTCCCTCTCTCTCTCACTCCCTCTCCGTCTCCCTCCCTTTCCCTCCATCTCACTCACTCTCTGTCTCACCCCCTTTCACTCCCTTTCCCTCCCTCTCCCTCCATTTCCCTTCCTTTCCTTTCCTTCCCTCTCCCTACCTCTCCCTCTCCTTCCCTTTCCCTCCCTCTCCGTCTCCCTCCCTTTCACTCCCTCTCCGTCTCCCTCCCTTTCCCTCCCTCGCAATCCCTCTTTGTCTCCCTCCCTTTCCCTCCCTCTCACTCCATTTCCCTCCCTTTCCCTCCCTCTCCCTCCATTTCCCTCCCTTTCCCTCCATCCCCCGCCCCATCAGTCTCCCTCCCTTTCCCTCCATCTCACTCCCCATCAGTCTCCCTCCCTTTCTCTCCATCTCACTCCCCATCAGTCTTCCTCCGTTTCCCTCCATGTCATTCCCCATCAGTATCCCTCCCTTTCCCTCCATCTCACTCCCATCAGTCTCCCTCCCTTTCCCTCCCTCTCACTCCCTCTCCGACTCCCTCCCTTTCCGTCTCACTCCCTTTTCCTCCCTCTCCTTCCCTTTCCCTCCCTCTCCGTCCCCCTCCCTATCCCTCCCTTTCCCTTCCTCTCTGTCTCCGTCTCACTCCCCCTCCCTCCCTGTCCGTCTCACTCCCTCTCCGTCTCACTCACTCACTCCCTCTCACTCACTCCCTCTCACTCACTCCCTCTCACTCCCTCCCTCCCTCCCACTCCCTCTCACTCACTCACTCCCTCTCACTCACTCACTCCCTCTCACTCCCTCTCACTCACTCACTCCCTCCCTCCCTCTCACTCCTTCCCTCCCTCCCACTCACTCACTCCTTCCCTCCCTCCCACTCACTCACTCACTCCCTCTCACTTCCTCTCACTCCCTCTCCGTCCCCCTTCCCCTCCCTTTCCCTCCCACTCCCTCTGTCACCCTCTGTCATCTTACCCTGCCTGTGTGCCAGCCAGGGCACACACACACTCACAGCTGCACCCGAGCACTTCACAGGTCATTAAAAGACCATTTGCATGTTAATGAGGCCTTTGTATTTCACCTCTTCTTAGGCCCCTGCAGCTTTACTCTGGCCATTCCTAGGATCGCCCGCCGGCAGCCCCCACAGAGCAGCAGAGTCCCTCGCGCTGCTGCAGACACTTAAAAAAAAAACTCGGGAAACACTGGTTTGTCGTCTCGGGGGTCCGCGGGCCGCCAGGGAAGGCTTGCCGGGCCGCCCCTGGCCCACGGGCCGTACTATGAGTACCCCTGCTCTAGAAGCATGGGAAGTGTTAGATTCACCTGAGTGATTCCTTCTCCTCCTAGGCTCCTGGTTAAGTCCACCTGGGGGTCTGAGTGGGTTTAACCCTGTATCAGTCCCAAATTGGCTTAACTTAGCCTGGCTAAGTCTCCTGACTGGCACCTGACTAAGTCTCTCATCATCAGAATCACTTTCTTCTTCCTCCTCCTCCTCCTCATCCTCAGGCTGAGTATCTCCAGTGTTCTGGTCTTCCTCATCTATCTGAACAATAGGGACAGTGCATCAGTGTTATCATCTTCAGAGGGAGAGCCTCCTTCTCCAGACCTTGAGGGGTCAGGATTGGAGGTCTTTAGAGCTTCAGACTGGTCTAAAAGCTCTCTGAGGTGTGCTGTGGTAGGGTTCTGCCCCATCTTGAGACCTCTTAAGGTACACAGCTGCCTCATCTCTTTAAAGTTTAACATAGCAAATTTGAATGGTGCCCTTGGAGGGTCACTCTCAACAGGGATAGGTCCAGTGGACCCCTCTGCTCCAGACATTGCTCTTTTGTGGGTGGATGTGTTGCAATCTACCTACACTGGTGTTTACCTACTAAACATATCTAGTAGTTGTAGTCAGGGTGTGCTAATCCCTTTGCTCTACAACAACTAAGTTCAGTAGAACTTAAGTATACTAGTCTTGTTTTATATGTACCTAATAGGTACCTGTATGATCTTTCAAATGATATTTTCAAAGATTGCAATGGTAAAACAACAGCAAGCTCAAATCCCAACCGCTGCTCACCAATGTGAGAAGTTGGCCTGGTATATGATGCTCACTAGTTCTAATGATCACCTTGTACCATGCCAAGCAACCCTTATGATGATTGGTTGTAAGTCAACCTTATAGACCAGCTATCCTAGAGGTAGCATGGACAAAGCAGTCTTAGGCTAAACTCTGTAAAGGCATGTGAAGCAAGCTGTTTTACCAATACACTCTCCTTGAATACCAAATGAAAGGACACCACACAGATATATATTGAAAATATATATATATATTTATTTACTACAAGTACCCCCTATACTCTTTATGAGCACAGAAGCAAATGCGTTAAAACAAAACAGTGTTTAAATATACAAAAGTTGCACAATATGGATAGGCCCTGGTGGCCCCTAAAACCATATGTAAATGTAAATGTAAATGTAGTTGAGCTTATATAGCGCACAGCTACCCGCAGTGGGTTTCCTGGCGCTTGCTTAGGGAACCCTTCCTGATATTCCCCTGTGAGATAGCAGGGTATCCACAAGGTGAAAGTCAGGCATCCCGCGCGAGGGGCCGTTGTGGAGATTAAGCAAGCTGTTGCCCAGAGTCGCAGAGTGTGAACCCGTGAGTCAAGGAGGCACCGGGGTGAGAATTATCGAGTCCGTGGAATTTTTAGCCCAAGACCCGCCGGGGCGGGGATTTGAACCCTGGTCCAGGACTGATCTCAGATTCCGGGTCTGCCGCCTCTAACCCCTGAGCCACACTTCTCCACCATATACTAAAATAGTGGTATAAGAACCACGTATCTAATAGGAAGAAGGCCTAGGGCCTTGGGAATCGCTGGGACTACGAGGAGCTAACAATAGTTAGTGACCAGGAGGCCCACGGGATGCGCGTGCAGTGCTTGAAGTTACACGCGGGCGCCCATGGACTTTCAATGGGTGCGTAAAAAGTACAAAGTTACTGCAAAGGGAACCTTCCGAATGGACCAGAACCTAACAACTTAAAACTTAGACACTAGAGATGTTTCTCTCACAGGAGCACTGGAGTGCCAGCGTTATCTCACCCACAGGAAGCGAGTGCATAGGGTTCAAAGTGCGTCGGGTTTCGTCGTGTGGTTCAATGGAGCCTGAAGATGAAGATGCTGCAGGCGGCCAGTCGAGAAGAGTTCCGGTGGATCCAAGGGTGGATCTGAAGATGTGAAGACCTGAAATCAGAAGGGACAATGTTCAAAGTCACTAGCCAGTGACTACCGTGGAACCAGGAAGGAACCAGGCATTGTCGGGTGCCAACAGGTGAAGAAAGGAAGCTTGTCTCTGCAGCCACGTGGACACGAAGAGGTCAGCGACGTCCAGGAGTTGATCACGAGCTGTCCCATGCAGGCTCTCGCTGATGGCCGTGTCGGCATATTGATTGAAGCAAACAGGCCTTGGCAAAAGCAAGCCACGCAGGAAGTGAAGAAAGCTTGTTACTCTGACCAGCAAGGTTAGAGGGGCTGCTCCTTTTTACAGGAGCGAGGGCCAGTCTAGAGCAACCAGACCAGTGGTGTTGATTGTAGATTTCGTCACCAAGATGGCCACTAGCCAACGGGCCAGTAACCGGGATGACGCGTCAAGTGGCAAAATGAAAAAGGGCCCCAAACAGATCGTGGAGATGCTGGGGGGCTGATCTTCGGAGCAGATGCTGCTCGGTAGTGTGGCTTCTCAAACCCCAAAGCACAGCATTGAGGATGCCTCGGGTGCTGCGCAGTCAGCTTCTCGGGGGTCTTTCAAGATGGCCGGTCCCACGTCTCTCGATGCCTCCACGGGTCTCTTCTTTTCAGGGACTGTGGATTGGGCTGTGAGATGTCTGGGAATCCAGTCTTGTTGGGCTTTGGGCTCCGGCGGGAGGCGGCAGCAAAGCAGACGTCAAGTTGCTGGATCGTGCCTGTGTTCACAGGGTGGTCACTCCTTGGCCACAAGGAAGATGCTCTTCAGTCTTCTGTGCAGCAGAATGTCGAAGTCCAATTTTCTTCTTAGTTGCAAGTCGAGTTCAGGATGATCTGAAGTCTTAGGAGACAGCTCCTACTCTTAAACTAAATCTAGGGGCCGGATTACCTGCTAGGTCCCTCCTCTGGGTGGGACCAGGAAGGGGGGTGGTTACACCCCCTTTCCTTTGTCCAGTTTCGCACCAGGACTGGGGCTGGAGAGCCCCAGGACCGGTTTGAACTGGCATATGCACAGTGACACCTTGTGTGCCCCAGGCATGTCTCATTCTTTTCAGCCCACCCAAACCCACTGCACAAAATCCTGTCTGGGGTGGTGCAAGCACCTCCACTGACAGGAAACCCTTTGTCCAAGCCTCCCAAGCTGGAAGGACTCCCAGCAGCAGGAGGTCAGACTTGTGTCTGTGGTGGCAGCATCCATTTTGTGATGCTGAGGCTCGTGTTTAACTTTACCCGGGTTTCAGGTTAGGTATATGTCGTGTCCCTCTAGAAGAGTGGAATGCTACCCCCATCACCAGAATTGGCGAGGGGGTAGTATTCCAATTCGTATGACACCTTACTCGACATGTTTTGATAAAGCCAAACCAAAGATAGCATTTAACAGCGAGGTGCATAATGCACTTAAGAGTATATGGTATGGCAATATCTGGAAACAGCTAAAGGATGTTGTTCCGAAAGCTGCAGACAGGCTCAGCTCATGC
Source organism: Lissotriton helveticus (assembly GCF_964261635.1). Lineage (NCBI taxonomy): Eukaryota > Metazoa > Chordata > Amphibia > Caudata > Salamandridae > Lissotriton > Lissotriton helveticus. The sequence goes on from NC_136065.1 coordinate 534,399,555, forward strand.
CAGAGCACCATCTCACATGAAACCAAGCACTCTGCCTCCAGGATTGTCGAGGCCTTCCATAGGAGTGACTCATAGGTTAACATGTGTCCATATATTTTAGATATAGATATACTACACCTAAGTAAGAGGTGATTACACCAACTTACCCCAGTTGAGTGATCAGCCAGTTGGGTCAAATAGCTAGGCCAGGCCAGGGGTGGCACAATACATGCTGCAGCCCCTGGTAGGCCTTGGATACACCTATGCCCTGGGTACCTAGGGTACACTGTTACAGGGGCCTATAAGGTGGACCAGTTCCAATTGGTAATGCACCTAGAGTGCATTGGCATTAGTTTAGAGAGAGAACAGCAGGCTGTGGGTCTGATTAGCAGGCCCACAGCCACATTAAGTCAGAAACCAGTGAAGCAAAAAGCAAAAATTTGGGGTGACCATAGGATAGCAGACCCTACTCTCCTACAATTCACATCCAGATGGGGGAAACGGAGTGACGAGGTAGAAGATTGTATTTGCACAGAGTGCTCCCTGGGAAGAGATGAGGACATTGCTCATGTTTTATTTTTCTGTAAATTATATGAAACTCCCAGGAAAATGGATTAAACCTTTGGGCAGGAATCTTGATATCAGAAAATATATTGAGATGCTGCGCATTCTTAAGTCTGATACCTCCAGACTGGTTGTATTTGGAAAGAGCAGATTGTTATTGGCTGCCAATTTTATTAGAACAAAGCGAGGCTTAAGGTTCTGATAAATAATGTATTAGATAAATTAAGATGGTTTGGTTTTTTAAATTAATGTAATCTTATATATTTGAATTTGTATATAAAGGTAGCAAACTTTTTTCATTTCTGCTGATTGTTAAACTTTATAAATTATTGAATATTCTTATTAGGCACTTGCACTTTACGTATCTAAGACTCTTTAGATGAATTCTTAACTAATTATTGATATGGAAACTGACTTGGAAATTTTAAACAATGGGCCCAATTACTGTATTTAAAAATCGACTGTTGGTTTCTTGCTCTATTAACATCATCCTACATTGCTAAATCTAAAAGATTGCATTTTAGATACTTCTTAGCAAGACAATATGTTTTTATAAAAATGTGTCTTTTTGCTGCTAACAATCCAGAGTTATAGAAATTGTTTGGAAAGAAGATATTTGTCTGTCATTTATGTAAATGTTTTTTACTTTGATGATTCTGTGAATCGAATAAAGATGCTCAAATTGATGTGTGCAATCTAGGGGTAGTTACCCCATTGCCCTGCTTGTGGTACATGTGCCATAGTGTGCTGTGTTATGCCCTGATTTAATGTTGCCTATTGATGGGATATCCCAATGGGGAAGTGCTTCTAGTGTATGCACTTTACAGGAGTCTACCATAGTGCACTGCTGATGATGTATGCTCATAAGGTGTTATGCTAAAGGTAATTTTACCAGTAGTTACTAGTCAGCCTAATTGTGATGATGGTGACAGTGGCCCGATTGGCCTAGTGATTTATGTAATCCCTGGTGGCACAGTGTATATATCTGATTGTGTTCTAATGTGTTTTTATGTATAATACAAAGGCTATTTTTATATAAAACTGGTGTGGAGTTTCTTTTGGGGTGGGCCTAGGGTGTCACTGCTGTGTGAGTGTGTTGCACAGCCACTTTACACATTGCCTCTGGGATAAGCCTGACTGCTCTGCCAAGCTACCAAGGGGGTGCGCAGGGGTTATCTTCAGTGTGTACCTCCCTTGTCCTGCCTAGAGTGGTGGGTTCTGCCTGGTTTAAGTTCATCCTAGCCAACCAGAAACCCCATTTCTAACAGATGATGTGTATATCACCATTGTTGGGTAAGCAACAAGTCAAATTCATCCAGTAGCATCTCAAAGGACTTGAGTTCACCACTAGAGATCAGGTGTGTAAAATTCAGGAACCCAGCTCTGCACCAAACAGCCCCAATCAATCATGTCTCCATCTATGTAAATGGCAGTATTATTCCAAATGGGAGCTTTGTCACGAAGATGCGTATTTACTGATAAGAGCTATGGGGCCCCCATACAGTCAGCAAACATGACTAATCTCAAGTTCTCATCCATAGGACCACGTTGTAGACCGTGCAGATGGCGGCTCTGGCCTGCCTGTAGTAGTAACTCAATAAAGAATCTCAAATGAGATGATACATTTCAGCTTCTGTTCTCTTTTATGCTGTCACTGCCTCTCTAAAATTTATGGAGAATATGTAATTGTGTTTCTCTAGTGCAGAGACTATAATCAACAGGAGCTATCTGGTGAATGTGAAAGCATTTCACTTCGCTCGCAAATCTCGACTAAGACGCAATTCTTATTGTTCACAATAATCTCAAACTCTGGTTTTTACAGTCGATTATCAGGGGGAATAGACATTTTTTGTGAACGGCGCTATAAACATTTACAGCCATTGCCAGCTGGGATATGCAGCAGAAAATGACTTTCTTCGTTTCAAACGTCGGATAGAAATTGCTATATTTTAATAGGATCAAAAGAAACTGCATATAAATGAATACTACCTGAAATTGGGTGTTGGCGGGTGTTCCTGATATCCTCGCGATCTTGCAAATACATTGTCATAATAAGGGAAAGATTAAAAGTCTAATTGCAGACGTAAAGCGACTAAATATTTGGATTAATTTTTGCTTCTTAAATGCCAGTGAAGAACAAGCATTTGCAATGCAATAGGTCTCGCATTAGAAAGGTTTGAGCTATTGGTATTGTAATTGAGACATTTTTTATTTATCTTTTTTTTAAATAGCGAAATTAATAGTTTCGTCATTTACAATACCAATAGTTATAACTTTTGCAAATGTGACACCTATAGCATTTGTCATGCAATATGTGTTGTATTTACGTGACTTAGATGTATTAGTATTACAAATAACAATGTCTTACTTTTTTAAAATAATTAATACTTAAATAAAAGTTATTGCAATTTATAATAGCAATAGCTTAAACTTTTGTAAATAACTTTTGTGAAGATTATGTTCAGTGTATTTTATTGTGACGAAAATCCAAGAACAGAAGTGAAATATTAACATCTGTTTGTTACATTTGTAATAAAGCTTCAAACATTGAGAGAACATATTTGAACCAGTTTTTGTTGAATGGTTGCACAGATTGATGCTTTGGTGGCGCTGACTGATGTTGTGATGGCGAACGAGTGATGCGGTGGCGTTCAGTGATGCTGTGGTAGCGCATAGTGATGTTGGAGTGCCCCTGAGTGATGCTGTGGTGTGTTGATTGATGCTGTATGCTATGTTATGTTTTGTTTTGCTATCTTATGTTTTGTGCTATGCTATGTTTTGCTATCCTATTTTGATTTGTTATGCTATGCTTTTTTTTGTTATGTTATGCTATGTTTTGTTTTGCTATCCTATGCTTTGTTTTGTTATGCTATGCTTTGCTATCCTATGCTTTTTTTGTTATGCTATGCTATGTTTTGCTATCCTATGCTTTTTTTGTTATGCTATGTTTTGTTTTGCTATCCTATGCTTTGTTTTGTTATGTTTTGTTTTGTTATCCTATGCTTTGTTTTGTTATGCTATGTTTTTTTTTGCTATCCTATGTTTTGTTATGCTATGCTATGTTTTGCTATCCTATGCTTTTTTGTTATGCTATGCTGTGTTTTATTATGGTATGCTATGTTTTGTTATGCAATGCTGTTGAGGGTGAGTGAGGGGGTGGGGGGGTGAGGGTGGGTGAGGGGGTGTGAGGGTGAGGATGTTTGAGGGTGAGAATGTTTGAGGGTGAGGATGTTTGAGGGTGAGGGGTTTGAGGGTGAGGGGGTGCGAGGGTGAGGGGGTGCGAGGGTGAGGGGTTGTGAGGGTGAGGGGGTTGTGAGGGTGAGGGGGTTGTGAGGGTGAGGGGTTGTGAGGGTGAGGGGGTTGTGAGGGTGAGGGGGGTTGTGAGGGTGAGGGGGTGTGAGGGTGAGGGGGGTGAGGGGGTGTGAGGGTGAGGGGGTGTGAGGGTGTGAAGGGGTGTGATGGTGAGGGTGTGTGAGGGTGTGTGTGAGGGTGAGGGGGTGTGTGAGGGTGTGTGTGAGGGTGAGGGGCTGTGTGAGGGTGAGGGTGTGTATGAGGGTGTGTGTGAGGGTGAGTGTGGGTGAGGGTGTGTGTGTGGGTAAGGGTGTGTGTGAGGGTGAGGGGGTGTGTGAGGGGGTGGATGAGGGGAGGGTGAGGGGATGTGAGGGTGTGGGGTTGTGAGGGTGAGGGGGTGAGGTTGAGGGCGTGTGAGGTTGAGGGTGTGTGAGGGTGATGGGGTGAGGGGGTGTGAGGAGGTGTGTGAGGGTGTCTTTCATAAGACATTGAAACAAAGAGGTGTGCGTTGAAGCAAGGGAGCCTTCAGTATACACAGCCTTGTATTTGTAAGTCAAAAAGTATATACCATGGCGCAGAGGCACTAATGAGAAGCTTGTGGGAGAGAAGGGAGGTAGAATAAGGAGGAAACAAGGGGAAATAAGGAGTGATGGAGGGAAGGGATAAGGGCTGTGACTGGCTGGAGAAAGAGCAAGGTACATGGGAAAAAGCGCCAGGGAAGGAGGAATGAGGGGCTTTTGCAGGTTGGGTAGCGAAAAGCACGGAGGGGAAGAGACGACGTAAGGTAATGTGAATTTATTTTTATGATACAATTATCCTTCCCACTGGCTATGAAAATAAATACAGTTGGAAGGATCTTGCTATTCCCTTCGGTGATTTCAAATGTAATGCAAATCATTGTTCCTGGGAATAAGTATAATGGCTAAGAACAAAATATCATAAGAGAGCACATTAATACTATTACTGTCAGCTACCAGGATTACGACCTGTAATGATAGCGTGCAGACATTTGTGGTTTATCTTAACTCATTTGTTCCTAGTGGACTGATTCCAAGGTTTTGCTGAAACTACTGAATAGAAGAAAAAAAAGAAGCTGAAATACAAGGTTCCTATTATCTTTTGTTTTTTTCTTTTCTCAAATGGCACTGGAAGCTGTTCACCTCATACAAATCTCCTTACACCCGGCCCATCATCACTGAAAGCGCATGTGTTGTCTGCTTAGCCTACCCAAACTGGGGGAAACAGCAGTGCCTGCTTATCTGCCTAGAAAACGTGTGGCGCATGTTCCATCATCCTTATCTCACGTTTCAGCTGTGACGTGAGTTACACATTGTCCCATCTACCAACGGATATCTGCGAATATCTCCAAACACAGGACCTCCTGGTAAAACCGCATTGTATAACATCGAGCTCCTGGAAAACAATTGAAGAACATGTGATAACAGCAATTCAGGATGGCAATAACTCACGTCACGTGCGTGGAGTGGAACGGGGTGGAGGGAACATGGCGTGTGTTATCAAGCAACGCGATAAGAAGAGTTCCTGTATCTCGCAATCGGCGTTCGCAACGGACTCACATTTTCCCACTGACATGGAGCAATGGGCAGTTAATTTCATGTTCATGATGTTATTATTGGAACAAGTGAATCTTAAAGAAATGCAACGTTGCTTATTTTCGGGGAAACTGATTTTTATACGTAACACATACACATATAATGAGCGACCATAACAGACACATAATAGGGTGTAAGGTTGCAAATGCCGAGGACCGCAATACCAAGTGCGCAGAACGACTGCCGATATTATATACACTGTTGCGGGACAGTTCAGTTTCGAAAACGGGGCCTGACATGCAAAAAGGATTTCCGGCCGGGAGAAAGGAGAGGCGTGACACGCACTGAAGGGGCGGAGAAACAACGGAGCGGGCTGCGGAGTCTGCTCTGACACGGAAGGACAGTACGAGAGGAGCCGGTGAGGGGGGGCGTCGGGGCACATTGACGGTGCCCGCCCCCCCAGTGATGGAAGCCCTGCGTGTGCCCGGTGAGCGGAGTTGGGAGTGTGTGTGTGCGCGTTTGTGTGTGTATATGTAAGAGGGGGGAGGGGGGAGGTGCGCGCGCGCGCTTGTATGTGCCTGCGTGTGTTGTGCCTGTCTGCGTGTATGTGTGTGTGTGTGTGTGGGGGGGGGGGCGTGTGCCTGTGCCTGTGTGTACGTGTGCCTGTGTGGTGTGTGCGCACTGGAATGTGAGACACGAGAGGGGCACGGCGCTGTGCGCGCCCACGAGGTCAAATCTGCGCTCGTGCACCCTCTCGTGTCCACATTCCCAAATACGGGTAACATTAGTTGTCCTGCTGACAGCATTCAATGCTTGAATGCTACGTCAGCTCGACCTAAAAATGTGCCTGGACGGTAACCGGAGTCTTGTGCTGTAGTTCCCCAGCTGTAGCCCTTTGTGTTGCCAGAGAGTCGTGTGTGTGTGGGCCTTAACATCTTTCCCTTTTATCTTTTGACATGCTTAAGTACCGAACTCCGAGTAGATTGATCGCAGTGATGCAACGCCCCCATAGAGCAGTGTAGGACGCCCGAATAGCCACACCGTCGTATTGGAAAGGGAGTGCCTGAGATCCAGTGTACACGTCTACTCCTTAAGATTGGTTTGGTCGTGTGAACCGCCTGGGCTTGTGAAAGCTGCTATGAATTTAGCCGCACTGCCCTGGTTATTTAGTACATTAGAGCTGAGGTGCCCAATTGAAGGAGGTGAATGGAGCGCAATATAACATCCTCGCAAGCAAAGGGGCGCAATGCAAAACTCCCACCCCTGGGGGAACGTGGGAAGAGTGACGCAAAAGTTGTACAAGGGGCTTGTAAATCTGCCCCTGTGAGTTCTACGCACCTTCAATGTCTGTCTTTCTAGTAAATATTGTAAGCATAGGCACATGTCATGCTCCATGAAATATGCTTGGTGGCTTAGTTATGAGCCTTTGAGTCACTTTTGCGCCGCTGGTGCGTCATTTTTTGTGACGCACCAGCGGCGTAATAAGTAAGTCTTATTGCACCATATTTAAAAATCTACCTTGATGCGTCACTTTGCAAACCCCTGCGTCATATTATACCTGCACCAGGCATAATGTATGCAGGGGGGGTCGTTCCAACTCAAGAAAGGGTCATAGAAGTGGCGCAGTAAAATGTATGAGCTTTCACTGCGTCACTTCTAGAACACAAATGCGTCAATATCTTACGCCTGCCACATGGCAGGCATAAGACTGAAGCAGGCACATTTCACATGGGATTTGCCCATGTGTAATGACACATTGCTGGAGTTGCGTCACTTTTATGACACACTCCAGCAATGCGTCATTTTTGCGCCTACGGATACGTCATAAATACTGACATAGCTGTAACTTCTTACGACATGATGCGTCATACTGTAAATATGAGGCATGATTGTTGTCGCAAGGAGGGCACAATGAAAAGTTATGCATCGCTGTTTTCTTGCCGCGATGCGTCACTTTTCATAAATAAGGCCCTTGGTGTGGATGTCAGTTGCTAATCCTACCCTTAAAAGGCTTTTCTTTAAAATAGTGACTGTGCTAATCCTATCCACCGACTGTACAGTTTGAGTCACATATACTTGGGGGCTTATTTATGAGCCTTTGCGTCACTTTTGCGCCGCTGGTGCGTCACTTTTTGTGACGCACCAGCGGCGTAATAAGTGAGTCTTGTTGCACCATATTTACAAAGTGACGCATCTACCTAGATATCAGGACCACCACATATCAGGAACACACTATAAATATAGTGACGAATGGTAATAATATAAGAAATTGAGTTTATCTGCTTGGTAACTTCCCTCCAAGTCCAATGGGACTTACACTGACGCATAATTTTAGGACACCCGGCTGGCACCTCCAAAATGGCCTTCTGATATTAGAGTTAACTTTTCAGCTGTTTGGGCATGGACTGCATGATGACTTTGTTAGTCCACATTACATTGACCAGACCTTATTTCAGGTATGATTCCTCCAACATGTCGAGGATAAATGCACTAGCGGTTTAGTGTTTGGACATTTACCGGGATATGACGTGAGCTTTCTGTCTGACACCTTCGTTGAAACACGGAATGCTGACATTAAGAGGATGCATCCACTGAGGGAAAGCAATATTGAAGCATTATTGACTTTGGACACAGTGTGAGCAGGGAACATCGAAAGCGTAGGCATATTTAACAAGACCCCTGTAGTGCCATTTTTAATGCAAACTGCATTTGTATATTTCCTCCTGTTATACAGTTATTGATTGGTTTCCGTACGTGGCCCTGAACAATGGCTTACACATCCTTTTCTATAGTTTAACTGTGCTTCAGGGTCGGAATTATCCCCTGCCAGAATCACCCCGGTACACAAGCAGACAACTCAGGGAGGCTTACGCTCCTACAAACAATGGACAACATGTATGAATAGTATCCTGTGGTCATAAATAAGTGCAATTTATTCTATTAAACAGAACACAGAATAATAAAATACGAGGTTTAAACTACTAGTTAGCTTTCATCATATTTTAGAGACCACATTTTTGACTGCATTTTTTAATGCAGGAACGAGGATTAACAGGAATATACGAGAAACTGCATTGACTAATTTACTAAGGGCTTTTGGTAAGTGCTATAAATGGATATGATTAAAGTAGTTTACACAACTACTAGACATTGCTGACAGTCACGCACATATAAGGTATAGGTAAGGTTACCCATGTGTATATTAATTGAAGGCTTGTTGCTAGCAAAACACCTACAAATAATTCAGGAGGTACGTCATTATTCATTATCTTTCCGATAACATATATTGGTTAACCTGTAGATAACATTAAGAGCCTTCTTCTTCCTGTAGAATACAACATCCGGTGACATCGTCCTGATGAGACCTGTGGAAATGAATGGGGGTCAAAACGTAAACACTACATCGGTGGTTGTAATGTGTTTAGGAGTCAAACTAGCATTATTCCTATGAATTAAAGTTGATAATGCAATATAATATTTGCTTTCTCAAGATGTTAGTCAGAGTTGCCTCTGACCAACAATGTTTCGTCCTAGGAACCGCCCGGCCATAAGTCGGTAGTACCAACCGCACAATTAGGATGCGTCCCCACATTGTGAGGTCACAAGCTTCCATTTTTTAATGGGAGCTTGCGCTGTGGGCTGAAACCGGCTGCAGCAAAAGCTCCCAGTAAAAAATTGAAGTTATTAGACATCCCATCACTGTGTGGAAGGCACCTCACTGTGCCTGCCAAACGGTGCAGGTATGTTTATGGGGGGCACCTTAAAATGTGGAGGGCCAGGGCGAAGGGGGCCCTGCTAGCAGCCCCTAAAGTCAATTTCCGACGGCCAATACATGTCAGAAAGGCTGACATTGGCTGTCGGAAATCAACATCATAATCCTGATGGCAGAAACACTATCCTTAAGGGATAATGAGGGCTTTCCAACTGGCCGACAGGCTCCTTGAGCCCATCGGAACCTTGTTGGATTTCCCAGCCGGTTTAAACTCCGACCGCCTTCATCATAATACGGTGGCTGGACTTTAAACGTACCATGTCGGCCAGAAAGCCTTACTGATTGACATCGTAATCAGCCCCTAAATGTATAATTTTTTAATAGAATAACCTCTGTGGGATTATTGTAGACATTTATTATGCAAATAATAGAAATACAATAGATCATTTTGTAGAGGTAGATTGGGTCAACCACAAAATTAATCCCAATGGACACTTGGATATATTATATCCCACAAAATCCAAGGCCAGAATATCAGCGAATGAGCAATATATTGATGCTCTTTCATATCTTGGTCCTTAGGATGAGAAGGCCACATTCAGAAAGTATTCACAGGAACTCCACAAAAGCATTCTCATTCTGTGATGGGGAACACCCAATTAACACATTTGCCCTGTTTTTGATCATGTCATCTAGCTTAAGGCACACCGGATGTAGTGCAGAGAGGGTCTCCTCTCTGCCAACCCAGCATAGAACAGACTGCCATTCTTACAGATACCAAATGGGACGGCAGGATGCATTTTGCCGAATTTGCTTCTGTTGCATTAGCTAAGCACTTTTGTCGAAATAATAAATGCTCGGCAGGTTTCTATGTTTTTTTTACTTCGCAGAAACAAATTCCCATGTAGTTGATATATTTCAGTAAAGCAAAATAGCAATAGTCCTGAAATATGGGTAATGTTCTTACTGAACAAGTGGAGCATTCACCTATTCCTGCCTAGAGCCCTCCTGATTTTCATGCCATTCCTGGGCAGGAAAAATGTACCAGCCCAAATTAAGTTAATGTTTTCAGTTAGGTCGTCTCATGTATTGGCTGGGAAACACAGGTGGCAGATGGGCTGCCATCTTTACGAAGATGGAGCCTGCTGAGGCTTTGCCATTGACGGTCCTCCAATCTAATTGAGGCAACATAAACTTGGATTTCGGAGGTTAGGACCATTGCTGATTTGATGATCCAATCTGGCAACCCCTAAAGCTTAGTTTGTAAAAGAAAGAGTGCCCATGGTCAAACCTCTCTTCAGAAGCCTGCGGCAGTGCAAGTAAACGATGGCCTGCAGAATACCAAAGCCAGTAGTCTTAAACCACCTCATGTATATTATATCCACTAGCAGACACTCCCTGACCTTCATTTCATTCTTTCTGGTCACTGCTTCCGCCTTTTGCTGTGTTTTTCTTTATCCGTCTTTCTAATGTGTGTGTTTTTCCCTCTCTTGCTGTCGGTAAACACCTGGGGCCTCATTTATGAGGCTGTGCGTCACTTTTACGCCGCCTGTGCGTCACTTTTGTGACGCACCAGTGGCTTAAAAAATGCGCCTTGTTGCACCATATTTACAAAGTGACGCATCTAGGTAGATGTGTCACTTTGTAAACCCCATTCACATTATACCTGCGCCAGGTATAATGTATGCAAGGGGGGCGTATTGACGCAAGAAAGGGTCGTAGAAGTGACGCAGTGAAATCTATGAGATTTCACTGCGTCACTTCTAGGACGCAAATGCGTCAATATCTTAACCCTGCCTCACAGCAGGCGTAAGACTGACGCAGGCCCTTTCACATGGGGTTTGCCCCATGTGAAAGGACGCATTGCTGGAGTTGCGTCACTTTTGTGACACACTCCAGCATTGCGTCACTTTTGCACCATACAGATACGTCAGAAATATTGACGTATCTGTATCTCCTTGCGCAATGATGCGTCATACTGTAACATAACATAACACGTAAAACATAACACGTGCATTTGTAAAGCGCACGTTCACTACTACGGGTATCTTGGCGCTGAATAACAGATGTTTGTTGTTACCCAACCCAATGGTACTCATTTTATCGACCTCAGATGGATGAAAGGCTGAGTGGACCCGCCGAGATTTGAACCTGTGACCATGAGGTCGAACACAAGCCCCTGCAGTAGATGCATTAGTCCACAGAGCCACCAGACCCGGCTGTAAATATGATGCATCATTGGTGTTGCAAGGAGGGCGCAATGAAAAGTGAGGCATCGCTGTTTTTACGCCGCGATGCATCACTTTTCATAAATGAGGGCCCTGATGTAGAAAAATAAGTGCTGGTCGCACCAAATTAGGCAGGTGGCCACCACTGGCTCAAATTAAGCAACTACCCCTATGTATTAAAATTCGTGGTAGAGGTACTTGTAGAAGCCAACACATATTTATTCAAGAAAATGTTTATAAATGGTCGCCCTGCACATCAGCCTCACTAGATGTCAATAAAAAAATGGTCATTGTTCATCTGTTTTACCATTAATTACATTTTATCGCTTTTTCTATTATTTTTCGCTCTAACATTGAACGTTATCTCCCCGAATCAAGGCATTCACAAACTGACTTGCTTTTAATGACAATATCATCAACAACCTGTATTCTTGATATTAGTTCTCTCAGTCTTAACATTGTAATTTCACAGCGAGCCTGAATCATGTTATGTACATCGTGTAAGCCTCGGTTCATCTGAGCCTATCGAAAAATGTGTATTAGAATATTTAATGGCAGATGAGCATTCCCTTGTAGGTCATTAATTACTCCTGGCTTGAACGTTCAGAATACTAAGTCGTGGCATTCAAGGCAAAAGGGAGTAAGAGAGCTGCCCTCCTACATGATTTAAGCTTGGCATATTCTGAGCAGCAAATGTATTCTCAGAACATGATTAATGTAGGCTGCCAGCGTCTAATGCAGTAAGAAAAAAAAAGATGCACTTTGCTGTGTTTCATCACATTATTCAGTCAAAACAAAGGTCGTATCAGTTGCTTTCATTAAAATTGCAATGCATCGTTAATAGTGGTAGGGCCATGTACATGCCAAGCAATGCAGCAGTATCAGTCGATACAAGATCGATTTTAAGGCAATCAGCGCGAATTTAGGCGAACAAAAGAGGCAGTTTCTCCCAATATCTTTGTGAAACTTTAGGATCGATCATGACACTTACACTGTGGAAAATACGTGAATGTTCCACATTAAAAAAAGGGTGATTAGTGGTGGCGACCAGTGCAATTTAGAGAGGTTGCACTTCGAACGTGGCACACTCCCAAAATAATCTATATTTTACAGGTAGTCTTCGGTCGTGGAAACACACACAAAGATTTTACTGTGCAAGAAAGGACTTATTGCCTTTAATGGGTGGAAAAATAATGGGAACGCCACGCGGTTTATTAGGAAAGTAGAGTAGATTTCCTCTCGAGGAAAAAAAATGTCCTTATGAAGATCATAAAATAACAAGCTTCATGTATAAACGCCCTTTTATTATTATTTACAAGTTATCTATAAGGTGAGAAATTCACATAAATACAGGGCCGTTTCTAGGTGTTTTGCCACCCTAGGTGAGAATTGAAAAATGCCACCCCTCCCTTTTACTATCATCACTCCTCCCCCTGTCATCCAGGCTAGAAGAATTATTGCATTATATATATAGACTAGCTTACATGGGCATGACAGCATACAGTTATGTGGGTGCCCCACAATCACAGCATCTTCTGCGGCCCATGGGTATACATCTGACACCTTCACTCTTGATGAAGACCATGGCACCCTCTACAGACTTCAAGGCACAATAAACAGGAGATGATACTACTATCCAACAGCATTAGTCAATGGTCCTTATTTTACAGACCTTAGAAGGGAGAATGCTCAGATTAACTATGTTAAATCCTTTGTTGATAAAAACTGCAGGTTTTTCACGGATTTATGATACAAATACATTAGTCCAAGAGGCAGCCTTGCCCAACCACTTGTTTCTGTAGGGGTTAGGAGCTCATGTAATGTGTGAATTATGTAAATTACATTTCATTTATACCATGTAGACAGGGTGGGCTATGGTTTCAGCTCCTAGTCTGACTACAGACGCTAAACTCCATTCGGAGTCTTCATGCTTGATGCTTGACACAAAGGGCAACACTCGACAACAGTCCGTGAGCTGAGGAGCCTCAGCACAGAATTGACAGGTGTTGGAATGCTTCTCAGATCTGCTAGGCTCAATGACAGTTTAAAATGGCCCATTTCATCAAAATGTGTTTCTTTTTTTTTTACAGTGCCTAGATATGTTTTCAATCACTCTTCTATAAAACAAAGTTTGGATTTTATTTTTGGCATTATACATTCCTGAAGCACACTCAAAATACCCCTCTACTGCAACAAAAACCCAAACGTAATAGAAGTACTGCAATAAAAATACTAACAGAATAGATGTACTGCAACAAAACACTTACGGAATAGATGCACTGCAAAAAAAACTCGGGATAGATATACAAAGAGATGACTCATGTTTTTCTTGGGTAGATGAACAAGAGGGTGCTTAAGAGAGATCCTCAGATGTCCACAGTTATAGCACAGTAGTCTGACATATACACACACACACACACACACATTTGGTGTACTTTGGTGCTACAGGCAGCAATAGAATCGTTTTTTGCAATGATGCGACCCAAGTGTAGAATGAAGGCCTAATACTAGTCCTGTGGTTACAAAATGATTGACTGTACATCAGAAATGTGCAAGCTTCTGTCACCCAACAGCCCAGTATTTTGTATTTCTAGAAAATAATCCTGTTTGGTGTACTTCATCAGAAACAGGCCAGCTTGGGACTGAGCTTCACTAGAGATGAGGGAGGACACAGACCTGCCTTGGATTCAGCACACGTTTGCTGATGGCCTGGCTGGGTCTTGAACTTATACCCCCATCATGGCTGAGTGAGCCATGAGAGGAAGAAGGGGAGAGGGTGGGACTTCTGCTAGTAAAGGGAAATGGGCCCGCCCAAACCCCTGCCCTCCCATCTCAGGAAACAGTAACAGCCACCATCTTGTCCTCCTTCAAGCAAGGGAACTTTGACCCCCAAAAAATATACTAATTGCCTGCCCAAAAGGAGAAACTGAAGATTTCATGCGGTCCTCTGCTCAAGACTATGCGGTGGAAAAAGCTTATTGGCAAGAAAGTAGTTATCCGTCTTGTAAAGCTGAGGTAAGTAGGCACCAAAGGCAGATATAGCAAACACCAGGCCTACTTGGATTTGCTCATACTGACCCGTTGCAACATCCTAGTCCCAGGTGTCGAACACAGGTGGACAGTTGCCCAAGACAGCCCCCGAGGTCAACAATGTAGGCCCAGGAAGGACTTAAGAATGGCAACATTTCGGCATGAGATAAATGTGCATGCAACGCACGGAAATGGCAATAACAACCAGTCAGTGACTGTCCGAAAGCGGTGACGTGGCTCCTGCCCCCAGACCTATCCTGCACACTACTGCCCTCGTCGTGCGGCTCTCCTGCTTCATCCTTCTTGGTTCACTATGTACTCCAAGTCCATGTTTGAAAAAAAATGTCACCACTGGGCTTACAAAATGTCTCTTGGTCGGCAGATAGCAACCCCATGCTTTATTTCATCTTAAATGTATTACAATCCTATTGATACACAATATTATCTTCAAGCAATAATGCTGCAGCAACGTAATAAGGTTACAAATAAAAAAAGTCTCCTCTTCGGGTTCGCTTTATACACAAAGGACATTTAAGTGTAAGCACAAAGCCAGGTCCACGGACTTTCTTAGTGTTTGTTGTCCATCAGAGTGGCTTCTGGATTTCTTTGCCTTGCTCGATCGGCCTTGAAGCCTCATTTGTCAGGGGGGGCAGGGCCCCCTCTCTGTGACAGCTTCCATTGCTCCAGTTCACAAATCCCATCGAAACTTTTAGTTTTTGGTAACGTGAGAACCAAGCGCCCATACTTGGACAGATGTTCTCCCCCTAATGCAGTTACTAAATAGAATGGCTAACCAGCCTTCAGTTACTGGTTAGGGCGCCTGATTGGTGGAAGGCCTGCTCTTATCGTGGGCTGTGCTGCAGCAGAGGGCATTTCAAATTAAATAAAGGGGGTGATGCCTGCGCTGCCACAATATCGGAAAGGGCAGCATGACATAGCGCGTGGACGGTGGAACTGGATCACGGGCCCTGAGTAACACGGTTCGCTAGGGGCCCGCACAACAACAGGATCAGGGGTGCTTAATAAGTTTTGCATTTCATACTGCGCACTGCATTTTAAAGAAATGCAGTCTAGAAAGATGAATACAATTAATAAACTTCCAGGGGCAACTGACAAGGGCATCGTGTCTTTATCCAAAGTCTACTATATTCCCCCCATCCCCGTTTCCGCCCAGCTTCCCAAGAATGCTGCTACTCGGACCACCTTACCTGTCTGTGTGGAGCACTCTCGGTCTGTTAGGCGCCCTCACTCTCTGCTGGAAGCTCCTGCGTGAACAAGTCCAGATGCCTCGCGATTGCTCCAGCCCTGGATCTTCGAGGCAATGTTAAACGTCCTCGAACTGCCCCGACCTGTGGCGCCGAACGTGACCTCACGTCACGACGTATTGTAGAAGGCGCGCTACCGCTACCCAATGCCCTTTCGAGGTAGAAGATTGGCTGGTGGAGGATTTCCAAAACATGTGTTTTTGCCGCCCTCCCCCTTTTGCCGCCCCAAGGCGGCCGCCTAGTCCTGCCTAATAGTAGAAACGGCCCTGCATAAATATTTTTTCAAAGCAACGAGCAATATGTTGTAATGGATGAGGAAAACATGCTATGGTATCCGGAAAGGGGCATTCTATGCTAGTCAAGCTCTGGAATGTTTTAGAACACCTGCCAACAACGTCTCCAGTGTTTTTGGGTATTTACAAACTTGTTTCCAATCCATTCCCACCTTGGAAACGGTCTTTTCGGTAATTACGTCTGTTAAGGACACGAGTAAGCCCTTTACATGTTATAAATGGCCTCAGAACCTGCCTCCCCCCCTTTTTACAATGGGAAAATATTTTGTCAATGGATAAAAAAGTGCAATTGCACAAATGTGAGGTACTGTTGCAAGCACATTTGTACACCGTAGGCAAACATGCATGTGTAAAGACTTCCTAACGAATGGAAATTGACAAACATTGTCCAGGAGCCCTCTTGCAAACCTTTAACCTTTGGCTGCGGTGGTAATTCCGCCGCAGAGCTAGGGGGGAGTGGGGCCGCGCGGCGCCGCCATGCTCGTGACGGAACCACTCCGTCACGAGCCTCGGCGTGCTGTGCTTGTGACGGAGTGGTTCCGTCACGGCCCCGCCCGCTCAATAGAACACGCCACGCAGGCGCAAAATCAGCGCCGCGCAGGCGCGGCGGCCGAGCCATGACAGAACCACTCCGTCACCAGCACAGCGCGTCCGTGGCTGGTGACAGAGTTGTTCCGTCACCAGCATCGATGGTGGTAACTGTAAATTATTGTGGAGGGTACGTTTAGAGGTGCAAATTTCATATTTCTTTGAGAAATGGTAATACAGAAGTTAAGACAAGTAAACAAACAATCAGAAAAATAAGAAAATTGCCAATTACAGCACAGAATTTTCCATAGGTGTCGACCTATGCTGCCGATTTCTGGCAGTTGCAGATGTGGAGGGTTTGGCGGATCCCTGCTCCCGGCCCGATCCCTTGTGTCAGTAAGCCCCGAATCAATTTGGGACCTCTCGCCTTAGTCGAGTGCTGGCCTTGGTGCTGGGGTGCCGGTGGGGTAAGAGCAAGGGCAGCGCGGAGCCTCGCGGAACTCTGGTGCGGTGTGGGTGGTGTTGGGCGGGGCCGATAGCCCAGCTCTGATAAGGGAGCCATGGGATGAATGCATCACGAGGTAATCAGACACAGCACTCCATGATGCGTAAAAGGCCATTTATTCTAACAGGATCAGGCGGGCAACTAGAGGCAAATTTCGGGGGGGGCGGCTAATTCTTCCAGCCATAGGCAAAGTGACTCTAAGAAGGGGGGGAAACACAACAAAAGCCTCATTAACAAGTAAATGGGGAGGGACGTGGACAGTGTAATTGTGCCCATAGCTACCAAAGGATTTAGCATTGCCCGGTAGTACCTGCCTCCTTAATCCCGTTCCTGCGTGTGCTCACCGCTCCCCCTCCGCCGCTGCAGACCACCAGCAGCCGCCGAGTGAGGGAGAGCGAGAGGGCGCCAAACTTCAACTCCCAGCTGCTCTTGCACCGGGACCGGAAGGGCGACAGTCAAGCAGCGCGCCAGGCGGCGGTTATAATCAAGGCTCCACATCGGTGGAGCGAGGGATGTGGACAGTGTAATTGTGCCCATAGCTGCCACAGGATTTAGCATTGCCCGGTAGTACCTGCCTCCTTAATCCCATTCCTGCGTGTGCTCACCGCTCCCCCTCCACCGCTGCAGACCACCAGCAGCCACCAAGTGAGGGAGAGCGAGAGGGCGCCGAACTTCAACTCCCTCAAAAAGGGGGGTGGTGATGGACAGAGTATCTGAATTAAGCAGAACACTCCTACCCAGTCAAAAGATCAGGGCTTGATCCATCACCGTTTTTTAGCTCACTGCACCATCCCAGTTCAGAACCTGGCTACATGCAAATTAGTCTGAACCTGGCCCAGTGCATCATGGGAACAGGGCAGACCAAACTACCAAGCCAATTCTTTACTGGAAAGGAAACAAGCTTCCGGGGACAGGTTTCTGGCATTACAGCCGTCTTCGGCCCGGCTTGCTTGAATCCTGATGGTGCAGTGAGCAAGGGACTCACATCTGAGCATACCCTTCCACACTTGTGGTGGCAAAAACGATTCAAAAAGGGGGGTGGTGATGGACAGAGTATCTGAATTAAGCAGAACACTCCTACCCAGTCAAAAGATCAGGGCTTGATCCATCACGTTTTTTAGCTCACTGCACCATCCCAGTTCAGAACCTGGCTACATGCAAATTAGTCTGACCCTGACCCAGTGCATCATGGGAAGAGGGCAGACCAAACTACCAAGCCAATTCTTTACTGGAAAGGAAACAAGCTTCCGGGGACCAGTTTCTGGCATTACAGCCGTCTTCGGCCCGGCTTGCTTGAATCCTGATGGTGCAGTGAGCAAGGGACTCACATCTGAGCATACCCTTCCACACTTGTGGTGGCTAAAACGATTCAAAAAGGGGGGTGGTGATGGACAGAGTATCTGCATTAAGCAGAACACTCCTACCCAGTCAAAAGATCAGGGCTTGATCCATCACCATTTTTTAGCTCACTGCACCATCTCAGTTCAGAACCTGGCTACATGCAAATTAGTCTGACCCTGGCCCAGTGCATCATGGGAAGAGGGCAGACCAAACTACCAAGCCAATTCTTTACTGGAAAGGAAACAAGCTTCCGGGGACCGGTTTCTGGCATTACAGCCGTCTTCGGCCCGGCTTGCTTGAATGCTGATGGTGCAGTGAGCAAGGGACTCACATCTGAGCATACCCTTCCACACTTGTGGTGGCTAAAACGATTCAAAAAGGGGGGTGGTGATGGACAGAGTATCTGTTAGGGGGCACTAGACTGTAGGAGGGTTCAGCCCGTCACAAACTACATGCGAACTACATTACCCAGAGGCAGTTACGCCATGCGCAGCCGTGACCAGAACACTTCCGGGTCACGTGTGTGCTACGCATATCTTCACGGAGACTGTGCAGGACGCTGCCGATTATTCTGTGCTACAGGCGTTTTGAGGTTCTTACCGGAGGCGTGCAGCGGCTGGTAAGGGTGCCATCTGGCACCGTGTTCTGAGTGCCTTCTGGAGCTCGATTGTACGATCGTTTTTGAAGTTTACCCTTCATCAAGGAAGGTGAACTGTATTCGTCTTTGGGTACTTCAAGGATTGGTTGCCTAGTCAGTTATTCTGGTGCAATGTGTCACGTTCTGGCTCTAGCTGACTAGGAATGTACAAGGCTTTATTTGTGTTCATCAGTTCTAAGGAAACCTTGTTACATCTTTTTACCTCGATAACATTGCATGTTGTGGAGTGACGTAACTCCAGGATTTATACCAGACGAAGGAAAGGTCTGAAAGTGTTGCATGCATATGATCACGGAAGGTTTACTGCACAAGAAAATCATTTATAAAATACATGCTGTTCTTTTCTTTACAGGAGTTGTGTATGAATGAAGGGGTTCGTCTATACTAGACAGGTAGTGTGCTTTACCTATTGTTGAGGATTATAATGCATATGTAGAGAACTGTCTGATATCCCGCGTTGTTGTTACAGCCTCCTGCAGTTGGAAGACTCCTTATACACAACTCCCATGTTTGAATGCCATGTTATTTTCCTTTACAGGTTAGTGGTAGTGTGCCATATATACATTGCCATAAGAGTAGAAGAACATCTATATTGGTTAGTAATTGTTTGTTCTTCTCTCTTCTTGTGTCTTGGAAGGTCTCCCTCCCCGCTGTTCCCATCCTTTCCTTCCTAACTTTTCCCATCTTTCCCTCGCTTAACCATCCTTTAGTCTGCGTGTTATTTACAGCAGAGTTGGGGCGGTTTAGAGATGGATACTATTTGAGCATCGAACCAACCCTGAGGATTCGGTCGGCCGTGGAACAGAATAATCGGCCCACGAATATCCTATCCTCCTGGTTGGGTCGAACTCAAATACAATGGCCACAATGGATGATGTGATGGGCGCGTTAGCTTTAGTACAAGTAGAATTAGCCGCCTCTCGAATTGAAACGGCTGCATTACAAGCCAAGGTAGAAAGAATGCAATGCAATCCTTTTGATATGGGAAGCACTTCACAATCCACCTCTAATGCCATGGTAGTTGAAATCCCAACCCCGATTCCTTTAGCGCCACCTGAAAAATTCACGGGAGATCCACATAAGGTGCAAGTGTTCTTGTCGCAAGTGCTACTACACTTTAATTGTAAACCCAAGGTGTTTGCCACCAACCAAGCCAGGGTATAGTTTCTAATCTCATATTTGGCGGGCGATGCAGCACAATGGGCTGTCCCATTGGTGAGAAATGAGGATAATCTACTACACGATTGGAATGCTTTTAGGGATGAATTCGAAAAGACATTTGATCGGCGAGCAGACACTTTTGCTGCAGATAGGGAGTTGATAGTCATCAAACAAGGGAATAAAGATCTGTTGACTTATGTGAAAACGTTCAGAAGGTTGGTCTCTGAAACTCGGTGGCCTGAAGAGAAACAAGCAGCAGTCTTCTATCAAGGACTCAGAGAGGAACTAAAAGACTTAATAGCACAAGTGGATCCGCAACCTCAAACCTGTACTGCGTTGATTGAACTTGCTATGAGATTGGATCATAGAATGAGAGAACGCAAAGGCGAACATGTTAGGAAGGATAGATACTCAACACGTTATGACAAGCATAAGATGCCGGAAACAGGAGCATCTTCCTCCGAACCTATGGAAATAGGAACAGTGAGAGCCGCATTAACAGGAGAAGAAGGAGAACATAGAAGACGGAACGGATTATGCCTTTATTGTGGGAAGAAGGGGCATTACCTTCGTGAATGCCCTGTTAAACCAAAATCCGGCCGTTTCAGATACGGAAACACAGCCGTACAGGCACAAAACCCAAAAGCTGAGTCGGGAAACTGAAAAGCTTGCGATGCAAAGAAGGGGAGTCGTCAAGCGTGTTAGGAATCCCTTCATTACAGAAGAACAACAGTGGGCCTAAGGAGCACTTTTTCATTGACATTATCATATATTGGAATCAAGAACCATGTAGCACCCAAGCCATGGTAGACTCAGGAGCAACAGGATGTTTCATGGACATCATGGAGGCCAAGCGTTTAGGCATTCCACTAATGGATAAAATGAAACCAAAAATTGTACTTGCAGTAGATGGTAAGCAATTGGAAGCAGGCCCCATTCGACAAATCACTAAATCATGTATAGTGGAATGCCTACCAGGCCATCAAGAACAATTGTCGTTTAACATAATTTCCGCTCCTTCTTATGGTTTAATTTTGGGTTTACCGTGGTTGTCTATTCACAACCCAAATATCGATTGGGAAAAGAAGACGCTGAGTCTATCCTCAGATTATTGTGCCGCAAATTGTTGGACATCAGCGGAATCAGGCATTAGGAAGATGCTACACATTGCCACGGCTGCAGAGAAAGACATCGAACTGCCTTCATGGTATGAACAATTTCAGGATGTGTTCTGTGATCAGAAAGCGGAGTCCCTTCCACCCCACAGACCATATGATTGTAGAATAGATCTACAACCAGGATCAGTAGTGCCGTGTGGACGAATATATGCACTCACCGAACCAGAAACTATCCATTTACGGAAATATTTGGATAAATATCTGAATTTGGGGTTCATTCGTCCATCTGCTTCACCAGCGGCCTCTCCACTGTTTTTTATTCCCAAGGCAAATGGGGAATTAAGAACGTGCATAGACTTTAGAGCTTTGAATTCTATCACTATCCGAAATCAATACCCCTTACCGTTGATCAGAGTTTTATTGGAACAGGTCAAAGGAGCAGTGATTTATACAAAACTGGATTTACGTGGGCACGGCGACGAATGGAAAACAGCCTTTAAAACAAGGTATGGCTTATTCGAATACCGTGTAATGCCCTTTGGGCTGTGTAATGCGCCGGCTGCATTTCAATTCTTTCTAAACGATGTCTTGAGGGAGTACTTGGATAAATTTGTGATCGTTTACATTGACGACATCCTGGTTTATTCCACACATGAAGAACAACATGTACAACACGTGAGTCTCATTCTTCAGGCATTAAGAAAACACCATTTGTATTGCAAACTTGGCAAATGCAAATTTCATGTTTCCACCGTAGAGTTTCTGGGGGTGATTCTCACTCCGGTTGGTCAAGAAATGGCGGAAAGAAAGGTCAAAGCGATAGCAGAGTGGCCCAGTCCCAAGAACGTCAAAGACATCCAGCGTTTTATGGGATTTGCGAACTTTTACAGACGCTTCATTTCCAGCTTCTCTGCTAAAGCAGCACCGCTTACCCATTTGACTAAGAAAAACATTCCGTTCGTATGTACTTCAGAAGCTCAGGATGCATTTGAAGAATTAAAAACAGCGTTCACATCTGCTCCTGTTTTAGTCCACGCAAATCCAAGTCTTCCGTTCATTGTAGAGGCAGACGCATCGGATGTGGCTATGGGTGCGGTCCTTTCGCAAAGACACCAAGAAACAGGGCAACTACATCCAGTGGCTTTCATGTCGAAGAAATTCAATGCTGCTGAACAAAACTATACCATCACGGATAAAGAGCTTCTCGTTATCAAGGAGGCATTTGGAGAGTGGAGACACTGGTTGCTTGGAGCGAGACATGCCATCACCGTGTACACGGATCATCGCAATCTACAGTATTTGAGAACTGTTCGTCTTCTCACTCCTCGGCTTCTGCGATGGATGACATTCTTCGAAGAGTACCATTTCATTGTAACCTTTCGTCCTGGGAGCCAGAACAAGAAAGCAGACGCATTATCCAGGCAAGATTCTACAGTCTGTTCTGTGGTGCCCTCGGAAAGAGCAATCTTCGAGGAACACAAAGTGATTGGAGTGATTCACACTGATCATTTCTTACAGGAGACAAGAAAGGGTCTCAACACGTTTCATTGGAAGGATTGGTTGAAATACCATCCCGAATGGATTAAGAAACAAGGGGTGTACGTGAAAGGGAAGCAGTTACTCTTGCCCTCCTTACCATTACGCCGCACGGTGTTTCATTGGTGTCATGAAGTCCCTAGTGCTGGTCATCAGGGTGTGGAGAAGACTTGTGAAAAGATCTTGAGGCAATTCTGGTGGCGATCTCTGAGAAAAGACGTTCCTGAATGGATAAGAGAATGCACAGTATGCGTGCAAAACAAACCTTTGACAGGGAAACCACAAGGGCTGCTACAACCCCTACCCACACCAGAAGTGCCTTGGGAAAGCATATCCATGGATTTCATTGTAGGGCTACCTGCAGACAAAGGACATACTGTTATACTGGTAATTGTTGATTACCTAACTAAGATGGGACACTTTGTGGCATGCAAAACCCTTCCCACAGCAGGTCAATTAGCCAAGTTACTTATGGAGAACGTTGTGAGATTACATGGCTTACCTAAGGTCATAGTTTCTGACCGTGGCTCGCAATTCACTGCTAAATTCTGGAAAGCGTGGTGTTCGTCTTTGCATATCTCCTCAGCTTTGTCGACCAGTTTCCACCCGCAAACAGATGGCCAGACTGAACGGTTGAACAGAACATTGAAGCAGTACTTGCGTTGTTATGTGAACTGCAATACCGACATGTGGGTGGAATGGCTTTGGTTGGCGGAAATAGCCCATAACAATGCACTTCACAGCTCCACAAATCACACACCATTCTACGATTCAGAAAAGGGGGTGGTGATGAACAGAGTGTCTGAATTAAGCAGACCACTCTTACCCAGTCCAAAGATCAGGGCTTGATCCATCACCGTTATTTAGCTCACTGCCCCATCCCAGCTCAGAACCTGGCTATATGCAAATTAGTCTGTCCCTGGCCCAGTGCATCATGGGTACAGGGCAGACCAAACTACCAAGCCAATTCTTCACCAGAAAGGAGACAAGCTACCGGGGACCGGTTTCTGGCATTTCAGCCTCGTCGGCCCGGCTTGCTTGAATCCTGATGGAGCAGTGAGCAAGGGACTCATGTCTGAGTATACCCTGCCACACCTATAGTGGCCAAAAACGATTCAGAAAAGGGGGTGGTGATGAACAGAGTGTCTGAATTAAGCAGACCACTCTTACCCAGTCCAAAGATCAGGGCTTGATCCATCACCGTTATTTAGCTCACTGCCCCATCCCAGCTCAGAACCTGGCTATATGCAAATTAGTCTGTCCCTGGCCCAGTGCATCATGGGAACAGGGCAGACCAAACTACCAAGCCAATTCTTCACCATTCTACAGCACATATGGTTTTCATCCCAGATTCATCCCTTTTAGTTCTCCTATCCGGGGTGATCGGGTCCCTGAAGTCAGAGATAGGATATCAGCAATCCAGAATGTTATTGTAAATACTAGGAAACATTTGGTGAAAGCTAAGTTGATGTATAAAAAACAAGCTGATAAGCATCGTAAACAGGGGCCTGTGTATAAGAAAGGCGATCTGGTGTGGTTATCCACAAGGAACATTCGATTCAGAAGGTATAGCATTTTCAATCCACGCTATATAGGTCCGTTCCCTGTGGTTAAACATGTGAATCCAGTTGCTGTGAAGATTGCTTTACCTTCTCACATGAAGTTCTATCCTGTGTTCCATGTGTCATTACTGAAATCTGCTGCTGGGCATGTTCGCATGCAGCCTCCTTCTATATGTGTGGATCAGGGGGATGAGTACGAGGTTGAGAGGGTGCTGGACTCTAAGGTTAGCAGGGGTAAGCTGTGGTATCTGATTGCCTGGAGGGGCTATGGTGCTGAGGAGAACTCGTGGGAACCTGCTTCGGGAGTACATGCTCCCAGACTGGTTGCTGCATTTTACCGTCGCCATCCTGGTAAGCCTTGTGCCTGTCTGTGCCCTCCGGGAGGGGGATGTACTGTTAGGGGGCACTAGACTGTACGAGGGCACAGCCCGTCACGAACTACATGCGAACTACATTACCCAGAGGCAGTTACGCCATGCGCGGCCGTGACCAGAACACTTCCGGGTCACGTGTGTGCTACGCATATCTTCACGGAGACTGTGCAGGACGCTGCCGATTATTCTGTGCTACAGGCGTTTTGAGGTTCTTACCGGAGGCATGCAGCGGCTGGTAAGGGTGCCATCTGGCACCGTGTTCTGAGTGCCTTCTGGAGCTCAATTGTACGATCGTTTGTGAAATCAACACACGGCGTTTTCCTTGTTTTCTCGGATCGTCTTTGTTTTGGAAACTATATACTCGTTTGTGACTACTTGGTGGTGTTTACCCTTCATCAAGGAAGGTGAACTGTATTCGTCTTTGGGTACTTCAAGGATTGGTTGCCTAGTCAGTTATTCTGGTGCAATGTGTCACGTTCTGGCTCGTGCTGACTAGGAATGTACAAGGCTTTATTTGTGTTCATCAGTTCTAAGGAAACCTTGTTACATCTTTTTACCTCGATAACATTGCATGTTGTGGAGTGACGTAACTCCAGGATTTATACCAGACGAAGGAAAGGTCTGAAAGTGTTGCATGCATATGATCACGGAAGGTTTACTGCACAAGAAAATCATTTATAAAATACATGCTGTTCTTTTCTTTACAGGAGTTGTGTATGAATGAAGGGGTTCGTCTATACTAGACAGGTAGTGTGCTTTACCTATTGTTGAGGATTATAATGCATATGTAGAGAACTGTCTGATATCCCGTATTGTTGTTACAGCCTCCTGCAGTTGGAAGACTCCTTATACACAACTCCCATGTTTGAATGCCATGTTATTTTCCTTTACAGGTTAGTGGTAGTGTGCCATATATACATTGCCATAAGAGTAGAAGAACATCTATATTGGTTAGTAATTGTTTGTTCTTCTCTCTTCTTGTGTCTTCGAAGGTCTCCCTCCCCGCTGTTCCCATCCTTTCCTTCCTAACTTTTCCCATCTTTCCCTCGCTTAACCATCCTTTAGTCTGCGTGTTATTTACAGCAGAGTTGGGGCGGTTTAGAGATGGATACTATTTGACCATCGAACCAACCCTGAGGATTCGGTCGGCCGTGGAACAGTATCTGAATTAAGCAGAACACTCCCTTGCTCACTGCACCATCAGGATTCAAGCAAGCTGGGCCGAAGACGGCTGTAATGCCAGAAACCGGTCCCCGGAAGCTTGTTTCCTTTCCAGTGAAGAATTGGCTTGGTAGTTTGGTCTGCCCTGTTCCCATGATGCACTGGGCCACGGACCGACTAATTTGCATATAGCCAGGTTCTGAACTGGGATGGTGCAGTGAGCTAAAAAACGGTGATGGATCAAGCCCTGATCTGTTGACTGGGTAGGAGTGTTCTGATTAACTCGGATACTCTGTCCATCACCACCCCCTTTTTGAAATCATTTTGGCCACCATGAGTGTGGAAGGGTATGCTCAGACATGAGTCCCTTGCTCACTGCACCATCAGGATTCAAGCAAGCCGGGCCGAAGACGGCTGTAATGCCAGAAACCGGTCCCCGGAAGCTTGTTTCCTTTCCAGTGAAGAATTGGCTTGGTAGTTTGGTCTGCCCGGTTCCCATGATGCACTGGGCCAGGGACAGACTAATTTGCATATAGCCTGGTTCTGAACTGGGATGGTGCAGTGAGCTAAAAAACGGTGATGGATCAATCCCTGATCTGTTGACTGGGTAGGAGTGTTCTGATTAACTCAGATACTCTGTCCATCACCACCCCCTTTTTGAAATTATTTTGACCACCATGAGTGTGGAAGGGTATGCTCAGACATGAGTCCCTTGCTCACTGCACCATCAGGATTCAAGCAAGCCGGGCCGAAGACGGCTGTAATGCCAGAAACTGGTCCCCGGAAGCTTGTTTCCTTTCCAGTGAAGAATTGGCTTGGTAGTTTGGTCTGCCCTGTTCCCATGATGCACTGGGCCAGGGACAGACTAATTTGCATATAGCCAGGTTCTGAACTGGGATGGTGCAGTGAGCTAAAAAACGGTGATGGATCAAGCCCTGATCTGTTGACTGGGTAGGAGTGTTCTGATTAACTCAGATACTCTGTCCATCACCACCCCCTTTTTGAAATTATTTTGGCCACCATAAGTGTGGAAGGGTATGCTCAGACATGAGTCCCTTGCTCACTGCACCATCAGGATTCAAGCAATCCGGGCCGAAGACGGCTGTAATGCCAGAAACCGGTACCCGGAAGCTTGTTTCCTTTCCAGTGAAGAATTGGCTTGGTAGTTTGTTCTGCCCTGTTCCCATGATGCACTGGGCCAGGGACAGACTAATTTGCATATAGCCAGGTTCTGAACTGGGATGGTGCAGTGAGCTAAAAAACGGTGATTGATCAAGCCCTGATCTGTTGACTGGGTAGGAGTGTTCTGATTAACTCAGATACTCTGTCCATCACCACCCCCTATTTGAAATTATTTTGGCCACCATGAGTGCGGAAGGGTATGCTCAGACATGAGTCCCTTGCTCACTGCACCATCAGGATTCAAGCAAGCCGGGCCGAAGACGGCTGTAATGCCAGAAACCGGTCCCCGGAAGCTTGTTTCCTTTCCAGTGAAGAATTGGCTTGGTAGTTTGGTCTGCCCTGTTCCCATGATGCACTGGGCCAGGGACAGACTAATTTGCATATAGCCAGGTTCTGAACTGGGATGGTGCAGTGAGCTAAAAAACGGTGATGGATCAAGCCCTGATCTGTTGACTGGGTAGGAGTGTTCTGATTAACTCAGATACTCTGTCCATCACCACCCTCTTTTTGAAATTATTTTGGCCACCATGAGTGTGGAAGGGTATGCTCAGACATGAGTCCCTTGCTCACTGCACCATCAGGATTCAAGCAAGCCGGGCCGAAGATGGCTGTAATGCCAGAAACCGGTCCCCGGAAGCTTGTTTCCTTTCCAGTGAAGAAATGGCTTGGTAGTTTGGTCTGCCCTGTTCCCATGATGCACTGGGCCAGGGACAGACTAATTTGCATATAGCCAGGTTCTGAACTGGGATGGTGCAGTGAGCTAAAAAACGGTGATGGATCAAGCCCTGATCTGTTGACTGGGTAGGAGTGTTCTGATTAACTCAGATACTCTGTCCATCACCACCCCCTTTTTGAACTTCAACTCCCAGCTGCCCTTGCACCGGGACCGGAAGGGCGACAGTCAAGCAGCGCGCCAGGCGGCGCTTATAATCAAGGCTCCACATCGGTGGAGCGAGGGACGTGGACAGTGTAATTGTGCCCATAGCTGCCACAGGATTTAGCATTGCCCGGTAGTACCTGCCTCTTTAATCCCATTCCTGCGTGTGCTCACTGCCCCCCCTCCGCCGCTGCAGACCACCAGCAGCCGCCGAGTGAGGGAGAGCGAGAGGGCGCCGAACTTCAACTCCCAGCTGCCCTTGCACCGGGACCGGAAGGGCGACAGTCAAGCAGCACGCCAGGCGGCGCTTATATTCAAGGCTCCACACCCGCGTCGCGGGAGCGCCGGGCTAAGCCCGGGCAAAGGGCAGGCCCTCTACGGCCCTCATCGGCCAGAGGAGGCCGGGCTGGGCCACCCCCCTACCAACACCACTACAATGAAGAAGGTATTTACTCGAAGCCTTTTGACTTTTACCTGCTATCTACTGTATGTAGGCGGCCGTCCTCAGCACCATCCGAAAATCATCTACTCCTTAGGGGTAACTTACCTTTGTGTTTGATCTCGAGGAACATGAGAAAAACTACCAAAACCATCAGGATGCCTAATTTAAGGTCAAACTCCAAATTGAAGGCGGCTGCCCCTCAATCAGTACCTACACTCACTGCAATTGATATAATGTTGCAGCAGACCATAGGGGCAGTTTCAAATGTGATAGCTAGCACTGAAAAGAGAATGTCCCTACCTCCGACAATACTTGCCCTGGATTTGCAAGGTGCATCCTCTAATCCCTTGGTAACTACCATAAATGCCACTGATGACTCAGATCGTAGCCTTGATGTTACATCTTCCTTCGCTGAGCTTATTGTGCTCAGGTTCCAATTGAACTAATTGGGGACACAGACATCTCCCAATCAAACCTGAGTAACCTACGGGAGGGGGAGAGGCAGAATCCAAACTTAAGCAATTCAATGTCAAAAAAAGCTAGTGATGCCTCCGTACACAAGAAGAAGGGAAAAAAAGGGGGAAAAAAGGGGGATCGCATAGTTTGACAAACCATAATTTAGTTGCTCCAATTCCCATTTCAACATCAGGAATTCCCTGCTGGGTAACAAATATGGTAGCTGATCTCAAGGCAGGCAGACCTTGAAGATACAATCATAGCCCATATCAAACCACTCATGTCAAAAATTGACAGATTGACGTCCCTAATAAACAACAAAGGAATGGGCCTTACTAGGCAAGTGGTAAACGAGGGTTTACTATCCAAAGGGGGAACACAAGGGGGTATGGTTAATAACACCTCAAATGATAAGGTCATAATAGCTAACCAACCCCAAACCAACAAATTCAAGGACATAAATCAAGATAATACTACGACTGGGAAGAAAACCCCCGCGTCCTCGAACTCTAGTGCCCCTACTTCCACCTTACAGGTCCAATCGCAGCAAGGCCCTGGACTGGGAAATGTTATACCCTTAACTGATACCACTGGCCAACATCCAAAGAAAAACACAATCATGAAAACTGCACAAATAGACAACCAAGTAGAGAAGGCAAAATTGGTACGCTTCAGGACAATTAATCTTCCGCCTGAAGCTCTTTCCTTTGTGGTTGTATTAGCCGGTGTACCATCTGTGAGGGAGGGCAAAAAGGAAACACATTCTGAACTTAGGAATAAATGTGTTCAGTGGTTACAGTTAAATAGACCCCTACCCCCTAACATCTCTGGAGAAATACTTACTGTCAGACGAGGGGAGTGGATAGGCAGAAGTATTAAAACCATAGCAGGAGATGTAATAACTGTTAATTTTAGAGACGTGGCTGCGGGGGAATATATATGTAATGCACCGTCCTCTGGAACTAATACCCAGATCTACCCCCTACATCTTTCATACTTCTATCCATCTATGCACCAAAGGCAAATACCAAGAATTCGAATTCCCATGAGTAGAGGGTACCAGCAAGTGTTCCAACAAAGGACCCCTCAATGGTAATCCCCCTGGCAAGGTATCCATAATTTTGACCCTTTTGTAACACAGTATGCACACTGGAATAGGTTCTGCACACTAGATGAGGTGGATTGACTCAAATCTGAGGGAACAAACATTCTGTCACTGGACCAGAGGTTAGTTACGGAAGGGGTTATTCCTATGGAAAATACAACTGCATGCACCCCCCCAACTCACACATTAGAATCCAATGAAGCCTTGATTAAATTCACTCCAGTGCGTGAGCCCCCAAGTGAGGCTTTGATCCCCTGCAAAAACAAAAATAATAGCCATGGTCCTAAGGGTGCACTAAGGATCCTTAGCTGGAATCTAGCAGGTATCCATCAAAACTTGTGGTCACCCGAGTGGAATTCCTTGGTACAGGCACATAAAATCTGCCTGTTTCAAGAGACCTGGAGCTTAGAGCCTCTCCATCGTGTTGGCTATGTCACATACTTTGTGCCTGCGATAAAACAAAAAAATGGTAAGGGACGCCCCTCGGGGGGCCTGCTTACCTGGGTTAGCATCTCCCTTAACTGTTGCATAAAATCCAAACAGATCAACTCTCCAGATATTTTAGGGCTGTCCTTAAAAGGTCCGCGCAGGGGGGCCAACACTTGATTTGTTTAACATCTATGTTAGAGGCACCAAGCATGGGTCCATGTCCCCAATTGTAACCATCCTTGAAACCGAACTAAGGGAAAATTCTAAGGGAGCTCAAACCCTAGTTGCAGGAGACTTCAACTGCACCTATGAGCCACTATCATCAGATGACATTCTGGATATGGGTGAGGATGACACCAGAAGGGGCATTCCAGCCTTAACTATTCCCCCGATCAAAAGATGGACTCAAAGTGCGATTCAGTTGAATGCTCTGACATTGGAGTTTGGACTAAGAGCTGTCAACGGCCGCACACCATCAGATCTTCTGGGTGCTGCCACATATAATAGAGCTAACCATACTTCGAGGATCGACTACATTTTGTTAGATCTCGAGCTATGGGGACTTGTTCAAGACATGGTAGTTCTACCCACGGTAGAAAGCGACCACAACTCGCTTTCTCTAACGTTAATAAACCTTTGGCCTAATGAATCATCTGAAAATCCCCCCAAACATTCTCATAAAATTTCTGTTTCTACCTGTGGGAGACGTTTACAGTGGAACAAAATCTCCACCGATGAAGTCAAACTTAAAACGATAAAGGAAATACTTGTGACTACCCAAATGGAACTGGATACCATTGACCCATCCCAGGTAACAGGAAGGGTGACACCCATTTTTGAAAATACTCTTAGGTCCATAGGGGACATATTCCTAAAAAAGGGGTGTGAGGGAAAGAACACAGTATCCCGTAGCTCGAGGGGCAAACATGATTGGTATACACCTGCATGCAGGCATGCCAAATCATTATTGATTGAGGCCGTTAAAGGTAAATCCCAATCGAAGATACAGGAAGCCAGGAAAGAGCACAAGCGAACCTTGACCAGAGCAAAAAAGGAGTGGGAAGAAGTGTTCTGGTGCACCTTAACAGAGGCAAGTGCTAAGAAAGACCCAAGGTGTTTCTGGGAGACAATCAGAGCCAGAAACCGACCAGATAGTGACTTAATAACATGCAATATCACAAGTCAAGCATGGGTCAATAATTTTTCCAAATTATATACCCGCCAACTCGGTGATAACATCTTAGATAGTTCAAGGGAAGATCAGAGATGCGAAGTGGCTTCCATTGAGACCCAAAAGGCTAGGGATGTAGTCCCAATGGACCCCGACTTCTCGATAAAAGAAGTGGAGTATGCCATTGGTACTATCCTGCCTCAAAAGGCACCTGGTCCCGATGGCATCCCAGGGGATCTCATGCGATCAGACATCCCGTTATGGGGGAGGTTTATTCACTGTCTACTTATTGCCATCTGCAGGGGTGCGCCAATCCCTACATCTTGGAAAGGGGCGGAGGTCATCCCTATCTTTCAAAAGGGCGCTAGGTGGTTGGAAAGGTACTGCTGCTGATTAGAATATTGGATTGGATAAATGACAACAATATCCTCTCTGATTATCAGGCAGGCTTTAGAGTTGGTACTGGCACAATTGAGCAAGCATTTAGATTGTTGCTAGTATACTGGAAGGTGGTGGTTATAGGCAAGGGCAGTCTTTATCTCGCATTCATCGATTTAAAGACTGCCTTTGACCTTGTGCCTAGAGAGACCCTTTGGAGAGTTCCGGTTGATTTGGGGATACCGCCTTATATCTTATCACTACTTGTTATGCTTCATGACAACAGCTTTGCCCAGATTAGATGGGGTACAGGGGGGGGAAAAACCAGCAGCATTCCAGTGGAGAGAGGGGTCCGCAAGGGATGTGTTCTAGCTCCCACCCTTTTTACCTTGTACATCAATGGAGTGGTTGAGCATCTGTTGAAAGATCCTTCTGATGAACCATCCCTGGCGGGGGAGCGTATAACCACCCTCCTCTTTGCTGATGACACGCTCCTCCTGTCTAAATCCCCTATGGGCCTCCAAAAACTTCTCAATAACTTCCAGACCTTCTGTGTAGAACGGGGCCTGGTAATCAACACCGATAAAACCAAATATCTTGTAATGAATCCCCCCGAAAAGACCGTACGCCCACCCAAGTTGAATGGAATACCCTTGGGGAGGGTGGACGAATTTGATTACCTAGGCATCCGTTTGTCGCACAATATGCATTGGGCTCCCCACATAGATATAATGCTGCTAGCCCATAAAAGGGTAACTGGGGCCCTCTTGAAGGAACAACGATCTTGTGCCATAAGACCTATAGCTCCTGTCCTCCATATTTACACAGCAAGGGGAGTAAGCTCTGCTCTCTACGGGGCAGAACTATGGGGCTCATGTAAAATTAATGAACTGACAAGATCCGAGAGGAAGTTCTGTAGAGCAATTATGTCACTTCCCCAAGGCACGCCCATGACTCCACTAATGCTCGATTTTGGCTGCCGTCCTATCGAAGACTTAGCAAGGTTCCGGCCCCTTCTTTTATGGGCCCGGTTGTGGCGAGTTCCGGAGCTCGCCAATTACGCGAAAGGTCTTTCTGAAATAATGTCCCTACAAGGTTGGCATGAAATTAAGTGGTTAAGAGATATGAAATCCCTCCTCTATGATTTGGGCCTGAGTGAATCCTGGATTAACCCCTTCGACGCTCATGACGAGCTGGGCTCGTCATGAGGTAGCCTCCTCGCACGCTCATGACGAGCCCAGCTCGTCATGTAAAGTGCGGTTTTAAAAAACTCAGCACAGGAGCGGAATTTCGCTAGCGCGCATGCGGTTAACAAGACATCTCCGCCAAAGGCAGCACTCAAGACCCTGTATTGGAACTGGATTATGAACAAAAGAAACAATAATCACACACTGGGCAGACTGACGGAGGATTTCTTGAGATTCAAGGACCTGCCGTTCCGGGAACTATACTTAGACATCATCGAGAAACCATTCGACAGGTCTTTGTACTTCAAATTTAGAACTGGAACCCTGCCTCTGCGCCCTTTTACATCTCGGTGGAAATTGCTAGCTCAGACCACAGAGCTCTGCCCCTCGTGTCCGCTCAAACGGGAGACATTGGCCCATTTCATGTTTGAGTGCCAGGAGTATGCCCGCCCAAGATGAAAATGGCTTAAACAACTGTGCCGCATGCTGGGGACTAGACACTATGCCGAGGCACTGCGCATTCTGACATCAGATTCACGTCCATTGTATGCATGCACCCTTTCTAAATTTTTGTCCTGGGCTTGTTGTATCAGATGCAAAAGTCTTAATGAAAATGTTTAATTCTTTTTTTAAACTAAATATCTTTGATATGATTATCTTATTTGATTAACTGAAATCTTTTTAAATTTAATATAACTAAATCATTGTATTTCTTAATACCTTTTAATGAATTTGTGTACTTCATATGAAGCTTTTATGGTAAACTTTAATCGAAATAAAGCCTTTTTGACTTGACAAGTAAATGGTATTTTAAAGACCTGTGAAGTGCACAGGTGTGGCTGCAATTAGACGGTCGCCAGCCTGCGAAGCTGTCTCAGCCCGGGCTGACACACACCACCGGGGGCACTGAAGCCCGGTGTGACCAATGGGTGTTGCGCGCCTCAACAGGATTGCATACACTGAAACACTTCAACATTTTATCGTAATATCAAAACATCTTTAAACTAAAAACCCTTTCTTCCCACGATTCTCTCTTCAACCCCAGCTTTCACCTCAGCACCCCATCTTGTTTCGCTCCTCCTTTCACCTTTCTCTCAATAACTGCCTACCATTCTAGTTTCTTTCTTGCTTCTTTTACCTAAGCATCGTCCAATGAAGCCTCATTGTCCTGTCCCTGGCATCCCGCACACCGTGTCCCTTCGCATTTGTTCCCTTCTTCCCCTCGAGGGGTGGATAGGCCCACATTTGACTCTTCACTCCCCAACAACCGCCTCCGCCCCTGCAACCTGTCCTACCATGGCAACCATTCAGAACACAATCAAACCAGGTCCCAAACCCCAATAAAACTTGTAGGGTGGGTGGGCGGCCAAACATTTTGCCTCTAGCAGTGCAAGGAGTCAGAAAGAGGCTGAAACCTCTTCTCCTGATTACTTATAATTAGAACACCCAAGCTTCACCCCCACTCATGAGCTACTTATCATGTCCTGCCCTGTCATTAAATGCCGCAAAGTCTCCCAGGGAAAGACTAGGCTGCACCTTTGCTTCCCCCAGGACCCTCAGTTTCCTCCACCAATACCACTGCCACCACTGCCAAACAGCTCCCAGTCCAGTGCACTCTGCCAAATTCCTGCTCAGCTCCTGGGTGTAGTTGAAACAGCCACACTGCCTCATGCGTATCCGTGCATCGATGCAGTGAGTCCCGCCCCCTTCACCCCGCACAGCTACTGGAACACTGTACGGAAAACAGTGTTTAGCATCCTGGAGCACTAGGTGCAGGGCAACTCTACACAGTGTGGAAGCGGCTGGCATTAGACTGGTGCAGCTTGCACTCAGCCAGTTGCCCACTGTCACCCTACATCCTACTAGTATTCACCAGGCATTCTGCGTGACCACAGAAGCTATCTGCTGTCAGCTGCCTCCCTATTAATGTTTGGAGCACAAGCTGCAATACTTTGGCAATGCATTACTTAGTAAGTAGCAAGTAGTGGTCAGGAGCCCACCGACTGGAATACTCCTTTGAACACTCAGATTGATATCATCTACATCATTTACTTCCACCGTCACCCGATAAAGACATTTAATTTTTTTATACAGGATGGCTGTGCCCATACCCTGCACCTAGCCGCAGGCCTTCGCTAGGGGGAGGTGAGGCAGTCGCTAGCACAGGTGCTCCAATTTCCAGAAGGCTCACCAAGTGCCCAGAAGGACAGTTATGAGGTCCAGCAGAACAATGAAGGCCCTCCTGACCACCTCAAAGTGCAGGAAGTCCAAGTTGGGCTGGGAAGGGACCCCCACCAATGGGGAGTCCCCTCTGCCAGCACGGGTACCTATCCAGCAGTATTCCATGCCCCCTTCATCTGCTTTGGCATATTCAGCAAACCCCATCTTAACAAGGCCTATGCCCCAGAACCAATTACCACCCCACAATGCACTTCCTTGGCTTCACCTGACACTCCATTCATAACGATCTTCTTGAATTTTTGTAACCCCTTCCCTGCGGGGGGGGGGCTCGCGCAGCGCCGCGGTGTTCATGACGAGCTCAGCTCGTCATGCAGCATGGTGGAGCTGTGTTCCAGTGGAACGCCCAGCACAGCAGGGGAATTATCCCCGTGTGGGCGCGGCGCAACGGTCATGATGGGCTCAGCTCGTCAAGAGCACAGCACGACCGTGCCTCATGACGAGCTGAGCTCGTCATGAGCATGCAACGGGTTAAAAACCAGATCAAGCTGATTACATGGATACCCCTACCAGAAGCAGGGTCGAGTCCACTCTTCGAACCAGCCCAAAATCTAGGCATTTGCAATCTAAAGTCCAAGTTCTAGTACACTCTGCCCAATTAAAATAGCCAATCCCAGTAAGTAGGAGAGATATTAGCGATAACCCGGTCCAGGAGGTGGCAGCCCAGTGATTCGGTTCCACAGAGTCTGCTCCTCAGTCGGCCCCATCAACTTTAAACCAGACATCTGGCCACCAGTCTCCCTCTTGTGTGGTCAAGCCCCCCTGCAAACGTACACCTCCCCACGCTTTTTTTTAATGCAGATTTATATACCGCAAACTTGACCCGAAGGTACTGGAGCGCTTTACATGAGTACCAGTTACGTTACACAAGGACACATTCGGGCATGGGGATATTAGGCGATTTGCCCTGAATCACAGGATGTTGACTCAAACCGAGGCTCGAACCTTGATTTCCAGCACCAAAGTCAGTAATCTAGCCGTCATTAATAAACTCTTCCTCAGAACGTGTTTTTTTTTGTCAGTGAACTGGCCCACGAGATAACAACATCGACCCCATTCACCAAGTCCCCCCAAGGGGACGTGCAAGGCCCCCAAACTGGACCTCATCTCTTCTAGAGGGTCATAATCAATCTGAACTAAACCAGGAGGCAACCGCATTCTGCCCCTTTGGTCCTCCTGCTGCTCAATGGACCCGTGCAAAACCAGTTACTCCGGATGGCTCCGGGAAACTAGACCGCTGATTCGGTGGCACGGAACTAAATGATCAATCCCTCCTTGACCTGTAACTTTTCCTTACAGGGCCCCTGTAGCTCTAGTACATTAGGTAAATCTGACTTAGACATGACCACAACGCTCTGTAGCACAATTTGTGCACAACTTTTGCAAACAATCAATCTACTGTCTCTGCTCTCAATTATCTCTCACGCTTCTGAACTCATTAGCTGTCTCTACAGCAGGAATCAACAAAAAGCTCTACAACTTAAAGAAATTAATTAAATGAGTGCAAACCATCGCCGATCTTGCTCATCCTGTCTGC
This sequence comes from Lissotriton helveticus, assembly GCF_964261635.1. Classification (NCBI taxonomy): domain Eukaryota; kingdom Metazoa; phylum Chordata; class Amphibia; order Caudata; family Salamandridae; genus Lissotriton; species Lissotriton helveticus. The sequence continues at coordinate 534,436,416 of NC_136065.1, forward strand.
TGCTGTCCGCCCATCATAGACAGCTTGTCCTCTTTTACAACTTTCCTTAGTGCCTTCTTGCCTGAAATCAAGGGACTTACAGTCAGCCAAGGCCCACACCTATGACTTGTAAGAGCACCCACAGTGCAATCCTCTGAAGTCCACAATATTCAAACTCCGAATGCACATCCTGTGCCTACTGGCCCCAGCTCAGAACCCATAGGCTCCTGGCAAGCGACTGACCCCACAGCAACAAATAAATTTAATTCAAAAGTTTTTATTGGTTGCTTTCTTGAACATAGGAATACAGCATCAAACAAAAGAATACCATACCATACAATACCAGCAAACATGCTAAATCAAGAAAAAGGAGATAAAATGAAATAACATAAATCAAATACAAACAATTAGCATCTATTTGTATACTGCAGCGACAAAGTAAAATTATTTTAATCAGAACTTGAACCATAGAAGGTACTGATTGTGCCTCAACAAACGCAAAACACGCTGCGAATCAGTTCACGTTTACAGCAGGCAGGTACATTATTTCCGCCTCCCTTAGTAGCAGCTTCCGCTGCAGTTGTCCCGCAAGCCGTTGGCCATACTATTCAAGATGGATTCCAGCAGCCACATCCCCTCTGTAAGTGGGAAAGGAAGCAGTTCCGCTATATGCCTATGACCTTGCCATGTTCTGCTATATGAGAGTAGGGTTGTAACGTTTCTTAAATCAGCTATGCACTTATACACTCCTTAACATCTTGGAGGTCAACCTGAAAAAAAACGAAAGTAGTAACATTTGGAAAGAAATTGCATCAGGGGATGGTTGGCATTGCAACAGTAACAAGATTATGAGAGGTCAGTCATACAAGTACCTGAGGGTTCATATTGATGCTAGAGCCTCCTTTGCAAGGCAACAAAAGGAAGTCGAACCAAAGGCTTTTGCCCTCCAGGTGTCCCTATCCACTTCACATTTGGGGCTAAGCCTGTCTCCACTCCTGGAACTTATGAGGGGAATAATGTCAACTTTATTGTCAAATGGCAGTGAAATATAATTGGTTAAGTACTGTAGCCTGCTGATCAAACTCATATCTGTGGGCAGGATGTAGGTCGGTCGGTAACGGCCGAAAATCGGTATTTTCGGCCGTTACCGACCGGTATTTACAAAATGGTATGTAGGGCCACATATTTTAAAGATTCGGTAAATTTACCGATCGGTAAATTTACCGAATCTGTAAAATACCGAATCGGTATTTTTACCTATTCGTTAATTTCGATATGTAGGTGGGACTCTTCTGAGTCCCACAACCCTTACCGAATCTGTATTTTACCATCAAATATATTTGATGGTAAAATACCGATTCCGGTGTGCATGCACATGTGTGCATGCACACCTGTGCCATATGACAGGCAGACCTGCCCTTAGGGCAGGTATGCCTGCCACATGGCACCCGAATCTTTTTTGGGGGTGCTAGAGGGTGTCAAAGTGACACCCCCTGCACCCTTGTCAAAATCTGTATTTACCGATTCGGTAAATACCGACCGGTAATGCCCCATTCATTCCTATGGGCTTCAAAGCCCATAGGAATGAATGGGGCATTACCGGTCGGTATTTACAGAATCGGTAAATACAGATATTTACCGATTCGGTAAAAGGAACATCTGGATGTTCCTACATATCCACCCCTTAGATTTACCGATTTTTAATTACCGAATCGGTGCAATTCGGTAATTAAAAATCGGTAAATCTATTTTACCTACATCGGGCCCCAGGTTATATAAATGTGTCCTTCGCCTGCCAAGGCCCTTCTTCGCTTCTCAGATTAGGCTGGAATTGAGCCTCCAGCGGTGACTGCCTAGAGGCGCTCTTATGAGCTGAAATCAATCCAGCAGCCCAAGGTGATAGCACCACCAGTCATTAAAATGAGCCAGTATGCCTATAAATTAGGTATTAAAAAATATGTACGTCTCTGGCCCTACCATTCTGACAGGGCTACCCTAGCCAAGCGCAAACATGCTTGCGCTGTTATAAACACCTTCCGGCCAGCGTACCCCACATCCTTTCTCACCTGCACCTAATTCATAAGTTCAAAGGGAAGATTTATGGCTCTCACTTCCAGGGAGTGACTGTGTTTGAGTCATCGAGCCTGTTAGTGTGGTGTCATGGGAGAAACAACTCGCAGAGGGTATGGTCAATGCGAGCACACAGTTGAACATGTAGTCTGCCCCTGTCCAGCTTTTGTTGGATGAATGAAAAAGCAGGCTCAAGCGTGAGTGGAACAAGCTGGAAGTAGGCACACGTCGGTAGGCAATAATTGCCTCCCTCAACTCTGATAACACTTTTTAAAATTCTCTGTTGACTAAATTTGTTACTTTTGCCACCAACAGGTTCAGACGAATAAACGAGTTATGGGAGCCTTGCTCAGTCTCAGGGAACTATGCAGACTGAGCTTGGCTCAGTAGGGGGGTACCCCTGTGCAAGATGAGCTATTAGTAACTGATGCTTTAGTTCACTATCCCACAATCTGACTCCTGTTTTTTTTGTTTTCAAGTTAAAATTGAAAGTGACAGACATTTATTAAAATGATGTGAGATTGTTTCTGCCATTCGAAAAAAATGTTTGTTATCCAGTAAGCTTCGTGCGCCCTTAAAGGGACTTATGACCCTTATGCTATGTTTGACAGCACTTTTTCACTTAATGAATTGTTTGTATTACTAATTGGTTATGCGCAAACACTTTGTTGGGTAATTAGGTATGTTCTCTTTTAACCAGGATTGTGTTTTTTATGCTATGCTAGACAGCCCTATTTTAGCTAGCGAATTGTTTTATTAATTGGTTTTGCAAAAGCACTTTGATGGCGACTTAGGTAAGTCATCCTCTACTAGAATCGTTTACTTGTTTGAAAGCATTTTCAGTCCTGGTCGTCTCTCCTCATTAGGACATATCATCACTTTAGCCACTATCATGGACTTCTCTTTTGTTAGGCTATGTTGTTCCTCTAGTCAGTCAGTTTGACCTCAACATTGCTGCTTACATTATGCTGTTTATTTGCTTTTTTAACTAGTGTGTTTTCTTATTTTGTGATTTGAAATTCTTTTTCTATCATGCACATGTTTTTATACGCAACTGTGAAGGTATTAATAAACCGAACAATAAACATCAACCCCTCTTATGTGAAATCCGTGAGCAGAAATTAGGACAAATATTATTACTTTAATTAAGGAACTGCTTTTTTCCAACACAAGTGCCAGTTTGTGCAACCGAAGTATGCAAAATGTGATGTTAATTAGCTACGTTGTATACAGTAATAACTAAAGTGATGAGTCCATAAAACCTATTTTTCAGATGTATCTAGCTAACATGCCTCATAAATGTGGTTAATTATCTTTTTGTTCTGCCAGATGAGTTGGGCACAGGTTCAAATTCGCATTCACTTTCAATGCATATTCAAAAACTTTATTTCAGTCAGTATGACCTTAAACGTACAGAGCCTAAAATCATATGTTAAAATACACAAGGGCAACAGATATCAGTTTGGGACGTTATAAAAAACACAATACACCTGAATATATAAATTGACTACCTTCATACATTGTAAAAAGATATGATTTTTAGGTGATATTGCTAGGCGGTAAATACATAATAATTTCGGAAAGTGCGTAGTGCAATGAATATATAAATAATTTAGCTAAAAGAGAAATTCATAAAAAGAGACAGGTCCATGAATCAGAAACAATGCATATTCCCATTAGTAAACAACTCATGAGATTCTGGGGAAGAAAATAAACTCCCAAGAATATTTCAAAGGCCCTGAAGTGACTTCAAGTATTGGAACACCATCTTCTCTCTCTCTTTCCTGTGGGGAAGCGAGGCCCTGCATTCTGCCCCGGACTTGTTCTCTATTGCCCGTCTCTTCACTTAGCTGTGTTTACATTTGTCGCTGTTTATATGAATTATTTCTCTATTTCGCTCTCTCTCACTCTTTGTGTCTATTTTACTCTGTTTCCTCCATCTTGCTCGTTCTTTCACTTTCTCTCTCTTCTCCCTGTATTTTAATTCTATCTCTCCATTTCTCTCACTCGTGTCTGTTGAGTAATTTTCCACTGACCTACCCTTTCTAGTTCCTCTTATTATCTTTTTCTTGTCTCTGAAATAGCTGCACTGTGCTTCTTTCATCTCCACATTTGAGTAAAAGTGAGAGAGACATGTGGCACCACCCTGACATCAACATTAAATTGATAATGGTGATATTATGTTACCATTTGTTAGGGAAAACAAAGTATATTTCATAGGCATTTGCTTGTTTTGCTTTTCCTGCATTCCTTGCACACATTCTGTACACAGAGCTGGAGAGGTCTGAGTGGCCCCTCTAGATTATGAAAAGTTCAAGGCTTTAACACTAAGGACCTGTGTTACATCTCTGGCATTGACAAAACATTCATGATAAATTAAGTAGACCCAGGGTCTCATATATGGAGATTTGGAGTAGTGCAGCGCAGCAAGTCAGTGTGCTGTGCTACCCTACTTCACAGTGAAAGGGCAGGAAAGCACAGTACTTATACAATACAGTGCATTCCTGTCCTTTCCCCCTGCACTGGCACAGTTTCACCAGCCTATAACCAGTGCACGCACCTTTGCACCATGGTGCAATGGTGCTTGTGTTGTTGGCAGAATTGTTTTTGTGCAGGAATGGGCAACTTCCTGCATAAAAACAATACCGGGAGGTGTTTTCCTCTTTCTGTGTGTGTTGCAGAACGCATTACAAATTGAATGTGGAACAAATGAGGATAAATAAAGCTGTATGAGGATTATTAATGCTATTTCTACTTGCTGAACCTCCCCTCGGTAGGCGTACGTTTCTGGTGCACACCCAGGTTTACATGGTTTTTGTAAATCAGAGTGAGCGTCAAAATCCATGGGTGTTGTGTGGGAACAGGTAAACAAAGTTTACAATGCATCATTTACAACCCATGCCATCACAACGCAAGTCGTTACAACGACGCGTTGTTATATTGCATTGCCATTACCACGCAAGACATTATAACCACATTTAAAAAGGGGGCAGAAGGTGTTGGATTTCTTGGATTTTCAATCCAACACCTTTTCTACTGTTGCTCACACTGGAGTTGGAATAGTAAATTATACTATTCCAAACTCCAGTGCCTCCCCTACGACAAGTCATTGTAACAACTTGCGTTGTAATGGCATGCGAGGTAACAAAGTGTTGTTATAATGACCTGCGTTATAATGGCATGCATGGTAAACCCATGCGTTGGAACCAGTGCTATTCGTGGGAACACCCACAGCAACACAACTGGAACGCCTCCCAATTGAAGAGTAAGACAACGCCACAATTTGTGCAGCCAGCTTCACTCCATATATATGAGTTTATTTAAAGTGGCTTTGCGTGACCTCATAAATATGGTTTTGTGGTTTGTGCTGCCAGAGCATCACAAAGTGATGATACAGCTGAGAAATGGACTCATAAATATGCCCCCACCAAGTGTCAGAATGCAGCTCATTAATATTAGGTGAGCAGCCCTTACCGCCTCCACCCGGAGAAATCTATGTTCAACCACAGGTAAGTCTGGTGGTACAAGCAGCAGGCATCTGCCTTTGGGATGTTTGGTATAGCAGTTGAGCTTAACACTAATGAATGCCTATGGACAATATTGTAAATGTCTCTGTAAAAACGGTTAAAATCACACAATTGCATCCGATTTTCATTCAATTTAAATATAGCAAACTCGTTTTTTTCCTTTTATCTATTTTTTATGAAGGAGGGTTTTCATTTTAAAAAAACGAAATTGTTTACGTCACCATATACAAGTTCAAACACTGATCCAGAATACCACTACCCTTACAGAAACCAAATTGCACATCAGTTATAATACCTGACTCAGTTGCTCACACTTGAATCCTATGCAACAAAACCCTCTCCAAAACCTTGACAAAGGAACTCAGAAGCTCATCGGTCTTCAAATGTATATATATATATTACCTACTGGCGATAGCCAGTAGGTATATATAGTTATGATTTTTTTCCTATGGGATTTTTGAAAATTCTATGTCGAATAACTTTGGCGTTTGAGGACAGAATTGGCTGAAATTTTCAGGAAAATGGAACATTTTGTTTCTGAGCAGCCCCTGAAAATTTGGGGGGGTTTCGTCAAGGGGGGGCCGAGAAAAAAGGGGGGTCCCAAAACGTGTTTTTCCCATGCAATTTTCCATAGGGCGGTTGGCCTCACTTTTAGCATGAACGGCTGAATGGATTTACACCAAACTTGGCAAAATTGTAGGGACTGGTAGCCCGATGTGCCTTTGCTATGTCTCAAGATATAGGCTCCAGTGGTTTTTACGAAAATTAACTTTGAAAAATATATATTGGGCTACATTGGGCTATATATATGTTGGAGCCCAAATGTAGCCCAATGTAGTCCAATGTAGCCCAATGTAGCCCAATGTAGCCCAAAGATGGCCACCAGAGACAAAAAAAAACAAATGTAGCCCAAATATCAGCCAGATGTAGCCCAACTATAGCCCAATGACAGAATGTCCCAGAGTGTTCTAAAGAACAACTAGAGTGCTAACAGTCCTACTTATTACAAAGGTTTGGCACACCTGAAGCCATCTTGATTGGAATAAAGTGGTAACTCTTAAAACATTTAATTTAAAAAGGAACAAAATGAGGGGGTTCATTTTGCCATAGAAAGTATGATTAGCGAATATATGACGAAATCCCGCGTACCATCAGTCCGCAAAAAAAATCCCGCATGTACTATTAGGCCGCAAATTAAAATAACGAAAACTTTTAGAACGAATATGCCTTTAGCATACACTAAACAACTAAACTACCCTAAACCCTAAAACACTACCCCCAGCATGACCCTACACTACACAAACAGTACAACACTACCCAAAACCCTAAAACACTACCCCCAGCATGACCCTACACTATGCAAACACTACAACACTACCCAAAACCCTAAAACACTACCCCCAGCAAGACCCTACACTACGCAAACACTACAACACTACCCTAAACCCTAAAATACTACACCCCAGCAAGACCCTACACTACGCAAACACTACAACACTACCCAAAACCCTAAAACACTACCCCCAGCATGACCCTACACTACGCAAACACTACAACACTATCCTAAACCCTAAAACACTACGCCCAGCATGACCCTACACTACGCAAACACTACAACACTACCCTAAACCCTAAAACACTAGCCCCAGCATGACCCTACACTACGCAAACACTACAACACAACCCTAAACCCTAAAACACTACCCCCAGCATGACCCTACACTACACAAACACTACAACACTACCCTAAACCCTAAAACACTACCCCCAGCATGACCCTACACTACGCAAACACTACAGCACAACCCTAAACCCTAAAACACTACCCCCAGCATGACCCTACACTAAACAACCACCACAACTCTACACTACACTAACACAACACTACACTACACAACACTACACTACACTACACAATCACTAACCCACGAAAAAATTAACACAAACCCACTTACCTCTCTCGTCATCGTGGTTTTCACAACGCAAATGCATTTACCATACATGCCTTTAAAACGTAATTCTTTGTAAAGGCATGCGCGATAAATGCACATGCGTTTTGAAAAAATGCGGGATAATGGTATGCGAGGTCAATGACCTTGCGGGATAATGGTATGCGGACTGAAAGTCTGCGGGATAAAAAATGCGGGAAAATGGCTGCAAACCATGATTAGCAGCAGACTTCCCTGGTGAGCACTAGCTTTACTACAGTGATCTAATGAGCAACTAGAGTGCTAACATTCAGAATTTATGGCAAATGTGTGACACATCTGAATGCCTTCTTGATAGAACCAAAGTAAACAAGCATTGAAAATGCAATAGATCTCGCCCTCGTTTAAGTTAAAGCCATTCTGTTTGTAATGAGGTGGCTTTTTAGCTTTGCTTTTATTAGTGTTTTTAAAACTTTCATGTAAATAGCATGCATATGTATGCATATATGTACATGTATGCATGCATTTATATTTATATAGATATGCAGATTATATATGTTTATATATGTATATTACCTACTGGCGATAGCCAGTGGGTATATATAGTTAGGATTTTTTCTCTATGGGATTTCTGAAAATTCTATGTCTAATAACTTTGGCGTTTGTGGACGGAATTGGCTGTAATTCTCAGGAAACTGGCACATTTTGTTTCCGAGCAGCCCCTGAAAATTTGGGGGGGGTTCGTCAAGGGGGGGCCGAGAAAAAAGGGGGGTCCCAAAACGCGTTTTTCCCATTCATTTTTCCATAGGGCGGTTGGACTCACTTTTAGCTCGAACGGCTGAATAGATTTACACGAAACTTGGCAAAATTGTAGATATGGTTTGCCCGACGTGCCTTTGCTATGTCTCAATATATGTGCTCCAGTGGATTTTGAGAAATTAACGTTTAAAAAAATATATATATCTGTGACAGCGCTCCGGTTAGCGCCCCGGTTCGCTTACCTGACGCGTAACGGAACTTCGCGAAGCGAAGCTGATTGGCTCTCCGGTGTCTGTCAACATTCTAAACAGTCCGGAGCGGCCGCCATCTTGTCTCTCGGTACGATCGAGAGACAAGATGTGGTGAAAAACGAAGGGGGAAATGAAGGAAAGGGGGCAAGGTAGACCACTCCTGACCCCCTAGGATTGATGAGGGGGATATTAAAGTTTTTTTTGCGAATTTTACGCCGTAGAGGCGCGTCCCGGTACGCGAACTGGGCAGCTCACCGGGCAGCTCACCGGGCAGCTAACCGGGCAGCTAACCGGCAGCGTAGCTGTCAACATTGTAAACAGTCCGGAGCGGCCGCCATCTTGTCTCTCGGTAGGTTCGAGAGACAAGATGTGGTGAAAAAAGAAGGGGGAAATGAAGGAAAGGGGGCAAGGTAAACCCCTCCTGACCCCCTAGGATTGATGAGGGGGATATTAAAGTCCCCCGTGATTTTTCGTGGTAGAGGCGCTTCCCGGTAGGCGAACCGGGCAGCTAACCGACAGCGTAACGGGAGTTCCCCATCTTGTGTTTTTGGAGCATCCGGTTCGCGTACCGGGTAGCGTCCCGGTAAGCGTAACAAGTGGAAAACCAAGAGAAACAATAAAAAAAAAATTAAGGGAATAGATTTCCAGCAAACTTGGCAAAATTGTAGGGACTGTTTGTTTGATGTGCCTTTGCAAGGCCTCAAGATATGTGCACGTGTGGATTTTGTCTAATTAAGGTTAAAAAAAAAATATATATATCTGTAAGCGTGCTCCGGCACGCTTACGTTACGGGTTTTGTTTGCGCTGCAGAGCCGATACGTCACTGTTATGCGACGCGTCATGAGGCGTCTCACGTGGCTACGTGATACGTCACGTAATAAAGAATATATTTTACAGCTATAGATATTAGCTTTTAAAAAACCAATGAAATTCACTGAAAAAAACATAGATTATAGACCATATATAGTTAGGAATTTGCATTTACAAAACCTTGAAAATTCACTGAAAAAACCATAGGTTAGAGACCATATATAGTTAGCTGGACATTTTATTGACATAAAACCAATGAAATTCCATATATAGTTAGTTGCACTAACTATATATCGCGCACCCGCAATCCACTGCTGATGATGTCCCATATTACATCATTCATGACATGGTAAGTGACATCACTGATGACATCACTGATGACATCTCAAATGACATCACTGATGACATCACTGATGACATCTCAAATGACATCACTGATGACATCATGACACAACAATACCAGTTACTACATACGCACTCACTGATTCCTACGTCTACACACACATTCACTCATTCACCCATACAATCACTCATACATACAGTCACTCATTATTACAACACTATCATATGCACTCATACACCTATGCAGACACTCACACACTGCCACTCATCCATGGAGTTACTCACACACCTAGTCAGTCCTGTAAAGAATCAATCACACTTCCATTTCCTCATCTATACAGTTAAACACAGAACACCATACTTCAGTGACATCACTGATGACATCACTGATGACATCTCAAATGACATCACTGATGACATCTCAAATGACATCACTGATGACATAATGACACACCAATACCAGTTACTACATACACACTCACTGATTCCTACGTCTACACACACATTCACTCATTCACCCATACAATCACTCATACATACAGTCACTCATTATTACAACACTATCATATGAACTCATACACCTAGTCAGTCCTGTGAAGAATCAATCACACTTCGATTTCCTCATCTATACAGTTAAACACAGAACACCATACTTTTCACACATATACTAACACATACTTACTCTCTTATACAATCACTGATACAAGTACACATTAATATGCACAGAGTCACACACCTCCCAGCCAGCCACACACACACTCAGTCTTCCATACATCCACTCATTCTTCAATATGTAAAACATATTTAAACTTTACAAAAACACACAGACACTAGATGATGTCATCAGTGATGTCATTTGAGATGTCATCAGTGATGTCATTTGAGATGTCATCAGTGATGTCATTTGAGATGTCATCAGTGATGTCATCAGTGATGTCACTGACCATGTCATGAATGATGTAATATGTGACATCATCAGCAGTGGATTGCGGGTGTGCGATATATAGTGAGTGCAACTAACTATATATGGAATTTCATTGGTTTTATGTCAATACAATGTCCAGCTAACTATATATGGTCTCTAACCTATGGTTTTTTCAGTGAATATATATATATATATCTCATCAGGTCCTGGGCACTTATTCCTGGATCTGGTTTCAATGAAGTTCTGGACCTCATCAAGGACAAAATCTGAACAATGGCTTACACTATTGTTAATGGCAGCCCTCAATTCCTTATATGGATTGCAAAGTTTGAGGGTACCACAACCATAATAGCCAGAAGCCTACAGCTAACCTTCCCTCCTATCATGGTCATTGCATGCCTCCTGAAGCTCAACCCAGGCAGATGTCCCAAAAGCCATTTTTGCCCTTCGTAGATTTTCTTTAGACCAAATTCTTCTTGCTGCAACAAATGCTTGATTCACACAGAAACACTTTAGCTGTAATGTACCAATTACATTTAGCTTTACTTTAGGCCATATCAAACAATTTTTGGTTGCCTGGAGGCAGAAACAAATGATGGACTATTGTGACCTTCAACTGGAATGGAGAGACCCGCACTATGCACATACCCTTAGTAATCAGAACAGTGTTAAATCTACCAGAACCACAAGGGGGCTCACCTCAGAAGTGAGCACAGCCTGGGAGCGATAGGAGAAACTGTTGACCAGGTAGATAAACTACTACAATTCTCCTTCCAAAGTCATTAATCAAGCCATCACAGGAAAAGATTCAACATGAAAAAAGGGCAGGTACACAAATCTACAAGAAGGTGACCTTGTAGATGAGAGCTAAAAGGGGTATACACACTACTGCGAAGGAACATTCATATAGATTCACCAAAGTCCCGTTTTGCGAGTCTGTAATAGCGATTATTAAGGAATCGCTATTACAGACTCGGAAAACGGGATTCATGTACAAATCGCAATTTATTTTGCGATTCCTACAGCTTCCTTATTTGCGAATAGCTAATTGCTAATCGCAAATAAGGAATAACTCCCCATTCATTCCTATGGGCCTAAAGGCCCATAGGAATGAATAGGAAGACATATCAATGTGCGAATCGCTATTTGTGATTCGTATTTTGAGTTTGCGATTTCAAGGGTGCAGGGGTGTCCAAAGGACACCCTGTTGCACCCCTGAAATGATCTTGGACGCTGGTGTTACGCACACACATGTCCCAAGGACACGTGTGTGTGTAACATACAACTTAGAAAAATGCACTTAAGTGCATTTTTCGAAGTTTGCGCTATTTACCACGAGGTTTGACTTCGCGGTAAATGGCGGCCCGAAATTGCGAATTCGCAATTTTCCAAAGGTTCATGAATAGCATTTAAGGAATCTCTAATTGAGATTCCTTAAATGCGATCGCAATTTGAGTAATCGCAATTATTTGCGATTTTACTAATTGCGAGTTCATGACCCATTGATGAATTCCAAATGCCATTTTTGCGGGAGCAAACGGCCGAATTTTGCGATTCGCACCGTTTGCGCTCGCAAAAATGCTTGATGAATCTATATGATTGTATCAAGTACATTGGATAAACCCATGCTCTGAATGTCACTTGGGCCTCTAAATGATGCCACCTCTGCAATGAACAGTTGAGCAACATGGACTAAAGCACAACAGGTAGCTGTTGAGTCTGGGCAAAGGGAAGACTCACAAATACTGAAGGACACATCTAAAGTGTCCCTGACCCTGATAGAGTGGTCTGTTAATACCACCTCAGATAGGGGTACCTCAAGATGCAGTCGTGTTGTTGGGGTTGTACATATTTGTTTCTTCGAGTTGGGGGCTATTCCAGCCTGACACAATGGGCACTACATAAACTTAAATATTAAGAATAAACATACTAGAAACTCTAAAATGCCCGCCACAGCCTTTTAAAGCCACTAAATAATAAAGGGAGTCGCCAATGGTGAAAATCAGGATTCTTAATGTACCAGGTCTTAATGCCCCAGCTAAAGGCCGGTCTCTACTATGCATGCTAAAGGAGTCAGGCTGTGACATATCTCTTCTACAGTAGACACATCTCTTTCCCAACAGTATTTATCATCATCATAATCAAAATATTTATTTTGACAATACATGTCATAAAAGCAATGTAAAATATAATTAGTTAAAACCACAAAATATCATATACACATATATACATATAAATGGAGCACCAGCACAGCATTGCTTAAGCAAAACGAGATCCTCAACATAGCTCTATCAGTCAAAATAGATCCAACTAAATCCCAGTACAATTTTCATAATGTTACAGATAACTAGGGTTTGAACTTTGATCTGATGATCCATATCCATCCCAGGAACTTGGCAACAGAAATTGCATATTAAAAAGAACAGTCTGAGTGCCGTAACCTCTGGGCAGCACTGCTGTCTCTGGTGCCCAGGCTCTTGCAGGTCGGTTAAAGCCAGAATTTAAAACCGTATTGATCCTCAGGACTCAACAAAAGGGGAATGGTTATTTTATTTGCCAATAAAATCAAGGAGAATACGTTGACAACTAATTCTGAAATCCCATGACACATGATAGCAGTCCGGATTTCTATGCTTGATCACACCTTCACACTGTGGGGCATATTATCAAGGGGTTGTATCTCCGCTTTTTTGGCTTTAAAAGCCAAGAAAGCGGAGATAAAATTATCTCCCTATTACCTAGCTGTCGCTAACACCAGTTAGCGACAGCTAGTAGGAGATAGCGACCATCTTGGGCCCCACTTTGCATGTCAGTGATATTTATCACTAATGACATGCAAAGTGGGCGTGCCAAGATGTTAGCGACTGGAAACAGTCGCTAACATCGCTATCTCCTATTACCAACTTTTGGAGATATTCGCGCTAAGCACGAATATCTCCAAAAGCTAACGCCTGCCATGAGCAGTTCTTAGCCATGTTATCCAATGGGAGGTGGATAACATGGCTAAGAGCATTAGCTCGGTAATGCATGAATATCGCTGACTTTTCAGCGATATTCATGCATTGCGGCCGTTTTTTATCGCATTTGCGATAAACCTTGGTAATACCAAGGTTTATCTGCGATAAAAATCGCCGCAGCACAGCGGTAAATTTTTGTCTCTAACCAAGCAATAGCGATAATTATCGCTATTGCTTGGTAATATGCCCCTGTGTTCTATGCCTATTTCAATTATGACCCCAACCTATTTTGAGATTCTAGTAGAAGGAGATTTGAAAGTAGTCATGTACTCAGCCCTGGACTGCTATGCTCAGAAGGTAGGTCAATCAAGAGCTCTGTCTGCAGCTGGGCTGGATTGAATGAGTGTTCTCAACCTGTCTCATATCTGTATAACTCGCAATCCAACCTGCAGAGATTGCACCTTCTTTTCTGCTTCACACCCTAGATATGCACAGTCTGATTACCTTCAGGATACAACACAAACACTGGCAATGACACTACACAAAGAAATAGGTGCATACACACTGTCACATCATGTGCCTATCACAATATCTCCACAAGATCCTCACTCCCCCCTCTCCATCAGTTGTAGCAACTACAAGGCTGGTTTTAATTTGGGCAGTCGGGCTGTCCACCGCCAGGGTAAACAGGATGGAGCCAAACAGTAAAGTTATGAGTTTTTTTATTTTCAAAAAGAAAATCCCAAAGCGCCATTCTCTTTATGAAAATTAAAAAAGCAATGCCACCTAACTATGAGAGTTTCCTCCCATGGGGAGTGGGGCATTGAGCACTTTTCAGTGCCCCTTGCCACCATGTTTCTCCTGGCATTAAAAACTGACTATATTTCCGCCCACTTATATTAGGTAGGCGAACATATAGTCAATTCTCGGAAGGCTCCTTCTCTGTCAGGCTATTTTACCACAGTGGAGACAGAGTTGTGCGCACTATCGCTAACTATGGTCTGCCCACATTTAAATTGGGTGGTCGGATCATAGCCTTGGTGAGTAGGTAATTCCATTGCGATTGTGATGGAGCTCCAGCTTAGCAAAAATCTACACCAGGCCCTCATTGAGAACCTCCTGAAGCACAAACCTGCACTTGTGACACTTAGAAAAAAAAGGGTCAACTTCCTATGGGAAAATTGGGGTTCTGTGTTCAACATAGCAGTTCTTTAGGGTGCTCTTCAGGCAGTTTTACATTGGGAACTAATCTCTTTGGCCACTAAATATATTGCAGAGAAGCATTATAAAAGACAAATTAGAAGGAAGGGTGAAGGAACTAGAGAGACAACACAAGCTCACAGGATTGCAGAAAACATGGCTTCAGCTCACATAAACTATACAACAACTTATAGCTCTAGACTTCAACAGGTTAGTGTACACTTTGTAAGAATCTGTAAAAAGTACTTTGGGGAGTGGGGGCCAGTGGTGTAACACGGGCCCCGTCAGCAACCGCAGGGCAGGGGCCCCCAAGATCCAGGGGGCCCCCTCAGCAAAGTACTCTTTTTGGAGAGCTCCTGTTTGAGTTTGGAGGGGGCCCACCATGTTCCTTGCGGGGGGCCCCCCTCAAGCTTAATTACGCCATTGGTGGGGGCGGGAATAAGGCTGGCAAGTTATCAGCCTGTAAATTGGGAACCAAGATCCAGAAGGCCACTATAGAACTACTCACTAGCGACCTAGGTGAATTGAAATATGATGATAACTAGATCACTGAAGCTTTTCACTAATTCTGTATGAAGTTATACCCCTCTGACCCACTCACAAGCTTTGACATCATTGAGTATATACAGTCAGTACAGATCACAGCTCTTACAACACAACTAGCTTCCACACTAGAAAAGATATTTCTTTTAAAAAAGTCATTTCCAGCATCCCCAAGTTGTACAAGAGCAATGCCCCAGGCCCTGATGGCTTAACTGCTATGTGCTACAGAGACACTCTTACACTCACTATGCAGGAAGCTGTTATCACAGTGATCCATAATACAGGAAAGTACCCTACACAGTGCGCTTCCTATTGGCCCATTTCACTCCATCACCTCGGCACCATGATATTCACAGGTATACTGACGAGGAAGCTAGGGCCCTATATGCAGGTGCTGGTGAACCTGGAGCAAATGGGCGGCATGCCAGAGAGAGGGTTCAGTGACAACACAAAGTGAATTCTACACATTTTTGATAGGACCACCAATTCTCGCCGATGGGCTTCTTACTGTCTATTGATGCTGAAAACACTTTTGTCCTGGCACACTGGTGTTATATGCTGGAGATACTGAAGAAAATAGGCTTTGGGGATAAATTCAAGATCTGTGTAATGAGAGGCTACTATCGCCACACAGCTGGATTGAGGACGAATGGAATGCTCTCTTACACACTGAGGGTGCATGGACGAATAAGGCAAACATTGGCTCTGTTGCTTTAAGCCCCGTACAAGAAGTCACTAATGGAGACTATCCTCTGATCTCAGGTATAAAATTAGGAAGTTATACACAGAAGTTATCACTCTGTGCTGACAATATTATATTTATACTCACCAACCTGCTGACCATTTTCCCTGCTCTGCTGCATGAGTTTGAGAACTTTTCTAAACTGTATGCATTCTCCTGGGTCGAACAGTATGTTCCCTGTCTCAGAATAATCATCTGCTCCACCACTGATAAAACAGCCATGCAGAACTATAATGGTCTCGATCACACAGCCTGTAAGTATTTACAGAGCTGGCAGATGGACGGGCTCTCTTGGTTCTGTAGAATTGCAGCAATCCATTTTTTATTCAATGCAGGTCATACCACTACGGCCACCCCGGTGATAATCAATATGGGCTAGATGTACAAAGCATTTTTGTGGTCCCTAATGGCCAGGTTAGCAGAATCTGGACATTTGAAACTGGAAAAATGCTAATTGGGTTGCACAAAGCCTAAATAGCGATTTGGTTACTTGTTACCAAATTTGTGTTTTGCAATTTGATGTTTGAAAGGGGCATGTTGAGGGTATCTCTTACTAATACCAAATTGAAATGGTATGTATGAATGTTTTGGGACCATAATGAGGTCACCAAGCATTCGCAATTTGCTCCCTTTTGAGAAATGGTGGTAGCCCAATGGCAAATTGGAAGGGATCCCAAAGGGAACCCTACCCCTTAAAGAATAATTGGCAATGTTTTTTTAAAAGCAGGCGGTGGTCCCATGGACCACTACTACTCTTAAAACAGGAAACTTGAATGTATTTTTTTTTCTTTAAAAAAAAAAAAGCATTGCTTTATTTAAAAGCAATCACAGACATGCTGGCCTGCTTGCCCCAGCAGGCCACCATCCCTGTATGGCAGCGAAACGTAGTGGGCCAAACATTGTGACCTGTCTCATTAATATTCATAAGGTATGTCTATTTGTAATTCACTAAGAATCGTTGATGAAATTCAAAAAAGTTTCATACATCAAAAATAGCGATTTCTCATCATTCGTAAAAATCGCAATTAGGAAATCACTAGTCCTAAATTTCGTACATCTGTCCCAAAATCACAAAGACCTGGAGAGCTTTATGTTGAGAGGGAAAAAGTCCTGCCTTTTGAAATGACAAACACATCTCACACCAGATGAGGGTGGGTTGGGAGTCCCACACTTAGTGCATTGCTATACTGCAGTGCAGCTCCAGTATATGTTGGACTGTAACCAAACATCGTCAGAGAAAAACTGGTGCTTTTTAGACCAATCCATTACAGGCACGCACATCTGAAGGTTTTCTTGGCTAGCCAAATAGCACAGACCCTTGGGAGTATCATCACCGATACTCAGGCCCACAGGGATACGGTGGCCACCTCAAGTACCTTCACTGCCATACACTCCCGACTAATGCCCATTATTTAAATATGAGGCATTTTCCAGCCCTTAACCTCTTCGGGGCTCATGACGAGCTGAGCTTGTCATGAGCCACGGCGCTCCGGTCCTCATGAGCCATGGAACGCTCGCATGCAGGGATAATTCCCCTGCTGTGCTGAGCGTTCCACGGCAGGTAATGCACCTGTGACGAGCTGAGCTCGTCATGAGCACAGGAGCGCCGTGCCTCATGACGAGCTCAGCTCGTCATGACCATGCGGGCGCTGTGCGCGCCCCCCTAGCACAGCGGGGGATTAACCCTCGCAGAGAAGGGGTTATGTGCAATGATTACATGGGATGCAAGCTGCAAATTGCAAAAGGGTAGAGAATTTTTAGGATACAGAGAGGATCCAGTATTTTGAGCAAGTGAAAGATGGTTACGGGATACCTGAGAAAGAAAACATCCACTCCATGCTAAACAGGCATTGTGCAGTTCATCCCGATATCAAATCGAAAATCAGCTGTCCTTTGACCCCCTTTGAAAAAGGTCTCATAAAACTAAGTAAGATGGAAAACACCTCATGTCTGATCTTTACAAATTCATAAGGACAGCTGCCTCCAAAAACTGCTGCACAGAAAAGTTGTGAGGCAGAGATAGAATGCACACTCTCATGAGCAGAGAACTTGTGGTGATGTGATGCTGGCAGAGCTCAGTGAGAACTCAGTGATGTCATCTGTAGTGTTGGCAAGCACCCTGGCCTGAGTGTTCTCTCAGTGGCAGTTACTGCTTGTGCCTTGCCTGTGCCAGCCGGGATGGCTCTCTGTACCCCTGCTAATAAAGACTGCTACTGGGAACTCACTACTACGTCTGCTCGACTTCATTTCAGAACTTTTACAGAACTCGTACCGCAGCTGCAAAAAGTGCAAGTTGAGAGATGCTGAACAAAATCACCATGTACTGGTATTATACCCCGACCAAATGCATATTTGGTCCCCTGCGAAATCATCCATATGCTGGACTTACAGGAATGCTAACAAAACTGTAATGGAAATCTCCCAAATTATTTTTACTGGCAGGAGGTTATGGACAGTGTAAACTCCATAAATGCAACTGATATCCCATAATTCCTAGCACAAATCTAACGAGTCTTACCCAATAAGGAACCTATCCACTGAGCTTGACTCATGGTAGAGAGATCACATTAGCTTTATGTGCTGCAAAGCAAATAATGACAGCATTGTGGGGGAAAGATAAAACCACTGGAACACGGGGGAGGAGCCACGCCCCGGTCAAGATG
Organism: Lissotriton helveticus; assembly: GCF_964261635.1. Classification (NCBI taxonomy): domain Eukaryota; kingdom Metazoa; phylum Chordata; class Amphibia; order Caudata; family Salamandridae; genus Lissotriton; species Lissotriton helveticus. The sequence goes on from NC_136065.1 coordinate 534,455,112, forward strand.
GCAGCGTAAAGACTTAGATCCTCCGGACCAGTCCCTGATCCCTACAATCCTGTGATACTTCCTGAAATCTGACCCCACCGCTAGCTGGCTGAAGGTGTGTGGTGCCTCCGCCAGCGATTCCGGGCCCGATACGACCTCCAGGGCCGGAGATAAGTCCCTCGTTAGCTGCGGCCTGTGTGCTGCCTGGAGATGGGAGATCGCCTGGACGTGAGAGCCGGTCACCAGTTGAATAACACCGGGGCCGCAGACCGGAAGTCGTCGGTCGGGCCCCAGGATGGATCTTCTGCACCCATCTCCTTGCGGAGAGTGGCGGCGGCACGGTAAACAGTGGTGTTGTCCCCCCGCTCGGCAACACGTTTACGAAGTGAGGAGCTGCGTAGGGGGCGGCAGAGAGTTCTTCTGTTTGCAGAGTGAAAGTGGAAGTGGAGCGGTGGCTCTGAGGGCGTGACTGCAGACCAAGTGCAGTGCTCAGGAAGATATTGAGCACCCCCCGGTGCTCGAGAATAACGGGCTCCTATACTGCGGTCTTGAGTGTGAATATATAGGGGAGGAGGGCCCCCCCTGCAACCTAATTGAGATGCCCCCTGTGGCAGCAGCGCAACATGAGGTGGTGCTGGGGGATGCCGGACCCGGGAGAGAAGGTGATGCTGGGCCCAGGGCCTGCCCTGGCTGAGTGATGTTGGTGAGCGACCAGGGCCCCTGAGACTGAGACCCACATCTCTACTGATCGCTGAATAGGCCGGACACCGAGGTCATCGGGTCCGGGTGACTAAAGGCCGCTGTGAGATGTGGAGGGAACGCAGTGGCTGTGGGGACCCCTGAACATCCTTCTGTGGCCGTGGGGTCTGACTCGCCCTGAGTGGTCCTGGATGTGGCTATTTGAGGTGGGCTGGACAGCGCATCCCTGTCCCTGTACCTCCCCCAGGATCGTGGATCTGTATTGTTAAGGTCCGAATAGCCTTTTGGGTCTATGGCATTGCAGCTGGGCAGGTTGACTTACCGGTTTTGGGGCCACATTGACTGGTAACATCATTTGACTGCCCACCCCTCCTGGCTGAGTGATTAGTGCGCTGTTGTTGCATCGACGTGGAGTGAAGTGGCCTGGGGTCCACTGAGGAGGTACTCGAGATAGTGTCAAATTCGGAGGGTGACAGGCAGCAGTCAAGAACTTCTAAAGGGTCGCGACAGGTCCAGACTAACAAACTTGACCGGTACACAATTCCTCGGGGGTCACCACCAGATTCGAGGCGTATTCAATCAATCGGAGGGGAGTCTGCTGGCCCACCGGCAGAGCCGACCCTAATTGACCTGATGGTGGCGATAGATGGTGTGAAGACCTCCCTGGGTTCTAAAATGGAGTTGCTGGACAATAAGTTGGATGCGGTCACCATCGAGGTCAATCTCATACGTGCTGACCTCACTAAGGCGAGTGAGAAAGTTAAGTCTCTGGATATTAAGACCGCCAGCTTAACGGATGACGTTGCACAGCTCAGGCAGGAAGTGCAAGACCTTAAGGCCTCCGGCGCCCTGACCAATCGGAAGCTGGACGAATATGAGGGGCGACCTGGTCGCAATAATGTCTGCATTATTGGTGTCCCCGAGAGAGCTGAGGGGCTCGCCCCGGACCTCTTCATCGAGGATATCATCCTTAACCATCTAAACCCCAAGGGGCTGGGCAACTTTTTCACGATCGAACGTGCGCACAGAGTGCCAGAGGGGAGACCCAAGCCGGGAGTTCCCCCTTGCCCAATGATTGTGAGGGTGCTAAATTTTAGGGACAGAGACGCTATCCTTCAGGCTTCCCGATCGGGAGGTCCCCAACGATATGAAAACGCTATTCTTTCTTTTTTCACGGATTTGACCCAGACAGTGCAGGAACAGCGCCAAAGTCTCCTCGGAGTGAAGAAGAAACTCAGAGATGCAGGACTGAAATACGCAATGATGTTCCCGGCCCGGTTGAGGGTAGAGGCTGACGGGAGGGTCTGGTTTTTTGACGTCCCAGAGGTGGCTTCTGATTGGTTGGAAAGCCATCCCCTGAGCGAACCAGAGAGACAGGACCGTGATGGAGGAGGTGAACCGCAGGAAGAAGAATGATGGAGACCGCGGAGTGTCCGGGACTTTTAAAGAGTCAGGTAGTGGGTTCTACACACATGTACTGTTTTGATCTTGCTCCCACGGACACAGAATAGGGTCGCTTTTTCATAGGGGTGGGGAGGATAGGGGATGGGGGAGGTGACAGGGTCCGGACCTCCTCTCCTCATAACTACTTTTAGTTAGTTAGTAGGATGGTTTTGGGTAACAGGCACACTGCGAGTTGGGATGGGCGTTTGCCATATGCAGGGATGCAGGGGGGGGGTGGAGTGGGGGTTCACTGAGATGTTAGCTGTTGAAATTTTCGCAAAGTTGTTTTTTCTTTTTTCATCCTTTGTGCATCAGGTGACAACGCTAAGTTTGCATTGTACCCATACCGGATAAATGGCAAATGTTAGTGGGGGATCGGGGATAAAAGTGCTAAGCTGGAATGTGAACGGCCTGGGGGATAGGATCAAAAGAGGGATGGTCACCCAGTTGATTAGAAGACATTTCCCGGACGTAGTGCTATTGCAGGAGACCCATCTGGTTGGAAATCGATGTATGACCCTTCACAGGGGGGGTTACAAGTTAGTGGCACATCCTGGGCTCACTGCGGGGTCCAGAGGGGTTGGGGTCCTGTTGAAGAACTACTTTCCCCAAAGCATCCAAGCTACATGGTCGGACCAGAGAGGCCGCTACATGGGAGTGTCAGGGCAGTGGGAGGGGAAGACAGTCACTTCCGTGTCAGTGTATGTCCCACCCGGCCTTCAATCCGATACTTTCCGAGACCTGGAAGCTATCTTCCTGACTTTGCCCTTGGGCATCCTAGTGTTAGGGGGAGACTTTAATGCGGTGGTGGATGGGGAGGTAGATAGACACTCGGCCAGAGTGCTGAGACCAGCCCAGAAGTGGCTTCCTGACTTCCTAGAAATGACAGGGCTTGTGGACAGTTGGAGAATACGTAATCCAACGGGGCTACATTATACCCACGTGTCCGCGGCGCATCACGGCCTGTCCAGAATTAACTATGTATTGGTGTCGGCGGCCCAGGCGGCCACGGTTAGAGAGGCACGACACCTGGGGAGGGGATATCTCCGACCACTCTCCCATTTGGCTCCAGCTGGAAATTGGCCAGTCTGCAGTGGACAGGGTGGCTCCTATTAGCATTTGGCACTTGAAGGATCCAGGCACCAAGAAAGAGATTGTCAAGATACCCTATAGGTATTTCCTAGAAAATAGGGACTCAGTAGACTCGTCACAGATTCTATGGGAAGCATATAAGACCGTCATTCGGGGGGAGGTACTGTCATAGGTAGCAGGGAAGAAAAAAAAGTGTCGGGCAGAGATGGTAAGGGTGGAGGTGGAAGTGATAAAACTAGAAGAAGAGTTAGCCAGGGCAGCAACTCCGGAGAACGTGCGCCTTCTAAAATTGCGACAAGATGATTACAGAGGCCTCGCTAGAGACAAGACCATAGCTCAGAATGACGATATTCAGAGTAGACTATACGAGCATGGAGACAAGGCCGGTAAATTGATAGCGTGGCTAGAGAAGGGAGAGTGGGCATCAAGGCTGTTACCAGAACTGGAGGGAATGGAATCCGAGGTAGTCACTGACCCGCAAGCAGTTGCGGATGAGTTCTCTGAGTACTATGGCGGTGTGTATACCTCAGTAGGAGGGTACACAGAGGAAGAAAATAGTGCAATGCTTAGGGACATCCAGATGCCTACGCTTTCGAAAGAAAACCGGGAATGTCTAGACTCTTCTATCACGGATAACGAGGTGGCGCAAGCCATCAGAGGGATGCGCTCCTGGAAGGCTACCGGCCCAAATGGAATTCCCATGGAACTATATAAACTACGTGCCAACAAAATCGCCCCGTTCCCTCGGACCATGTTCACGGAGAGTAGAGAGAAGAGCCTGCTCCCGTATGACCAGCGGGTGGCCAATATTATGGTTATCCACAAAGCAGGTAAACCCAAGACGCTCTGTTCTTCATACAGACCAATCTCGCTGCTCAATGCTGAGCCTAAAATTGTCACAAAGTTGCTAGCGACGCGACTTGTCAAGGTAATCTCCACTTTGATACACCCGAATCAATCCGCTTTCATGCCGTAACACAGCCCTCAATCTGTGCAGGCTACAAGGGATATTGGGCAGGGCCCCAACAATTCAGGAGCCTGAAGTGTTGGTTTCCTTAGACGCCACCATGGCGTTCGATAGAGTTGAGTGGCCCTACATATTTGCAGTGCTGGGGAAGATGGGCTTTGTACGGGAACTTGTTAGCTGGGTACGTTTACTCTACGCCAATCCCTTGGCCAGAATAGTTGTAAATAATCGCAAGTCCGCTGACTTTCCCCTTGGTAGAGGCACGAGGCAGGGTTGCCCCTTGTCCCTGCTTCTGTTTGCCTTCGCCCTGGAGCCCTTGGCGTTGTGGGTTCGATGGGACCGTTCGATACGAGGCCTGGGGTGGACGTTGTATTGGGAAGGTAAAATTTCGTTATATCCTGACATTATCCTGCTTTACCTTACCAACCCCAGCGGATCCTTAATCTGTTTTTGGATGTGCTAGCCATATTCAGGAGGTATTCCGGTTTCGCAATAAACGGGACAAAATCTGTGCTTTTTGTCCTTAGGGGCGATCCGCCGGGAATACCGCAGGCCTGCCCAATACAACTTGAGCCGATGGGGTTTAGGTACCTCGGTATCTATGTCACTCTTGATGCAAAGTTAAGATATGCTAACAATTTGGGCCCCATTTTGACTCAGTTTCAGAGGAATGTGGAGCACTGAAAGGCTCTTCCGCTCTCCCTCATGGGCAGAGCAGTGCTTTTCAAGATAATGGCCCTTCCCCGATTCTTGTACGCACTACAGAACACAATGGACCCGGTACCGGCATCCTACTTCAGGGAAATAGACGCCCTCCAGAGACGGCTTCTTTGGGATAGTAGGCCCCGATTAGCATTTACAAAACCCCAGGTATGACGGAGGGGTTTGATTGCCGGACCTACGGAAATATTATTGAGCCTCCCAACTGGCAGCAGTGAATCACATTGTTTATGGGCCCCCCGGGGACCCTGGATATGCTATGGACCGCTAGCAGGTGCCAGGGAGGGATTTTACCAGGGCACTGTATGCCAGACCTTGCCGGTTTCCCCTGGCGGGACCAACGGTGTATGCCATGCACGTGTGGCATGCGGCCAACAGGCATCTCGGTTGGGAGGGGAAGCTCACGCTCTCCACCCCCTTATGGAACTCGGAGAAGCTTGGAAGCTCGTGGAAGTCCAAGGGCTTTGACAAATTGATCTCATTGGGATCACGCAGATTAAAGACCTATGGGGAAGGGATACGGTGCACACATTTCCTTCTCTCAAGCAGCAATACAGCCTTCACGATAGTGAGCACTACCGTTACCTCCAGATGAGACATGCTCTACTTACACACATCCCGAGGGGCACGCGGCTTCCTGATGCATCCCTTCTTGAAGAATGTGTGTTGGACGGGCACCTCCCAGGGAAGACCATCTCCTTAATATATAAAAAGCTTATAAAAAATATGGAGGACCTGCTGGTATCTATCATGTCACACTGGAGTGACGATAGGTTGGAGCTGGACAACAAGGAATGGAGAGAGGTGATCTCCTCTCCGAGGGTGGTAGCGATACAGATGAGGCTCATATTGGTGCAATTGAAGATTTTACATAGGTCATATGTTACGGGCCACCTCTGGTTCACATGGGCCGAGTGGAGAGTGGGGAGTGTCAGAGGGGCTGCGAGGAGCTTGGCACCTTTATGCATATCTTGTGGCACTGCACGATGGTGCAGGATTACTGGGTGAAGATCCTTGAGGCTCTGCGAGATGTCCTTGGGGTGGAAATTTTACCGGAGGCCCGTAGGTGCATATTAAATGTTTGGGAACCCACAGATCTGAATGTGTACCGGAAACAATGGGTAACATTGGCATGTATGATAGTGAAACAAAACATAGGTCAGCTGTGGGGAGCCAGTCAGCCACCCCGGGTCACAAAGTGGGTGGAAGACTTGGACTGGTGTATGTTCAGGGAGAGGACAGTCTGTGTCGCCAGGGGTTGCCCTGAGAAGTGGGGGAAAGTATGGTAGGCCTGGAACCGTCACAGTGGAGATATTTGTACGCCCCCAATACATCTTGCAGAAGCAGAAGCGCAGGAGTCCCCGTGATCCATTATCTTTATTTTGTATTTAATATTCTGTAAGTATGGGAATGTATCGTTTACATGTGTGATAACTGCTAAAGTCATTTGATATTTTTCTTTTTTGTTATTGCGTTAATAATAATAAAGAGATTTATAAAAAAAAAAAAAAAAAACACTGGAACACAGCACATGCCTGTACGGGTTATGTGAGCTCCTGGGTAGGGAGAAGCTGTCACCCAGTATGGCGGGAAAGGAAATCAACTTTGAGAAAACTTGAGGCACATGTATTGCTTTGCTGTCGCAGGAGTTTCACAAGATCACATTTCCTAAATATTTGAGGGTCCACCGTCTCACACAACCATGCACTGTAGATCAGTCAGACACAATTGCTTTGTAATTTTGCACCAACGACTCTGTGGAATCCCTCCCAGACAAGGAGCCGTAAGCTGAAATCTAAAGTGCCTTCTAGTGCAAGAAGACTCCCCTTTGCTGATGCTGGAGGAGGGGCGTGAAAGAGAGGGTTGGTAAGTCGGGATAGTTGGGGTTAAAATAAATGTTGTACCTTTAGGGTTCAAAGTATCACTGCTTACCCACTGATCAATGGTTGTAGGTGGGTGTATGTTTCATTTGAATAAACAATAGGAACAGTCAAACTACACAAACAGTCACAAATTGGAGAGCTTTTATTTTACTTAATACATAATAATGTTGTCAAAAGTTTACAAAGTGATGTTTACACATAATAATAATGAACATTGCATTTATTAAAAAAAGAAGCAGGAAAGAGCTCCAGTTGGTGCGAATCTCTATACTTCGGTCTACAGAGGAAGGCCAGTTAGCACCTCCACAGTGTGTGCTTAGGCACCCCTAAAACTTTGAAACAGCTGTCACTATTGAGTGATTAGTTCAAGAGAGAGACGTAGAGCTGCTTTTAAGGGTTGTAAGACCCAACAAGGATCTCTGCTATCAAGGATGACCAATGGTGTGAACTTGTTGATCTCTAGGTTTCAGCTTGCAGGGTCCCTGGGCACTTGAGGTTCCTTAAAGTGTTTCAAAAAAGAAAACACTGCATTGGGAACTTTAGGGACAAAGGGGAAATTAAGGAGATACCAGCTGCACAGGTGGTCAAGAAAGTTCAATCTGATACTTGTTTATAGACAATTCTATTTGTCACAATTATTTTACAATGGTGCTAGCCTGCATGTTGCTTTTGTGCATGTAGTGGCTCAAATAGGCCAGACACTAAGTGAATTTGAGCCTTATAATACGTGGGATTCTGCAATCCCTGTATCAAAGCTTGTAGATTTTTTTTTATAATCTGTGTCTTCGCACCTAGTCCCTGCTTCTAATGAAGTGAATTCAGAAATAAACTATAACCAACGCCAGCAGATGGTGGAAAAGGTAGGTCAGGCCACTGGCCATAACTGAAGCAGCTGTTATAGAATGGAAAAAGTGGCTTTTCTTTCCTCTGCTCTGTTTTCTAGCTGTACAGTGACAACCAGACATGAGATGCTTATGGCTCCATGTTTATTTTTTTTACCCTTAAGGTAATTATAGAAAAGTTAGATTCCTTCTGCATGTTTCTACACATTCTGAGCTACTGAGCTTTTTGGAAACAAACACTGACTTGACTTAAACTGATTATAATATCTTCTTGCAATAAATATCTCTCCACCTTTTTGATGATTTAATTTTGCATCAGATGTTTTCTTTTTATTCCACATGTTTGCAAACATGATCCATCCTTTATATGGAAGAGCCCAAAATCAAGGATTTAAGTGCTATGTGGGAAAGGTGATGGTTTGACCATGTAGTATAAGGGTTACATTACCACCTGCCATACATGATAAGGACATAGCAAGGCAACTTGTAGTTCCACATCTTTATGAAGTGACTTGGCCTTCTGTCTCGATCCTCTATATGGCCATGGAACTCCTCAGTGTCTTGCAATAACATTATAATGTATGTCAGGGGATACTTTATCCCTTATAAAATCTCTATTTCACTAGATACATATGGAGTTGAAGCATTGTTCTAATGTGAGCACTACTTTTTGCCTGCCTCTAAATTCTTCATGCAAGTAATGTTTGCCACACTTCATTGATAGAGACAATTTTCTGAACAGATATGTCTAAACTAGTGAGGGGAACTAAAATATTCAGTGCAATTGCAACCTCTGGCATTATTGTCGCGAGTCCTCTGAAATCTGGCAAAAAAGCATAACTACAAAATACCTTGTCACAACAGTTAGCTGTTTCCACAATTGCCTCATCAGCCGTGCTGAGCTACATTTGTTGAAACTGGTTGGGTTTTCAACCTTCACCTTTCCTTCAGTGTCAACATTTTCAACAAACTCTAAAATACTTCCCACTTCATGTCGAGAACAAAATGAAGAAAGTCCCAGTTGACTTCTAAGAAGCCAGAATTATTACTACTTCTGCACTTGAATTCCGTGGGTCGTAAGACACGACACACATCATGTGATGAAAATCACTTGATGCATTTGCCAAAATTGTACCTACGTACTGCATTCATTTGAGACTGTTAATGTCAATTTTTTTAATCTCTATCTGACTGTAGCCTACGTCATGAAAGACACTTCAATCTGTGCCCCTGGACTGCTGCTTGACCTTTCACAAAGCCAATGTGTGACGTTGTGCTGTTATTTCTTCATGGTGTCAATGGCACATTCATTTGTATTTGTCTATCTGAGAATTTCATCCACAACAATACTTCCATCATTTCCTTTGCTAGTGACTCGAGCACTTGTTCTAGTAATTCAGCCTTTCATTTATGGGGCTCAGCATTTTAGCTCATACTAACTTTCAAAGTAATTTGAAAAGTAGATACAAAACACAGCAGCTCTGTGGCCACCTGGGCAAAGGTGTATGCCGGATGTATGACGTTACAACGCATACTTTTACAACGCCTACCATTACAACGAAACTTTTACAACGCAAAAACTTTTACAACGCATACCTTTACAACGCATACCATTACAACGTAAGTATTGGTAAGTATATAATAATTTTTTTAATTTAAATTAATTAAAAATATTGTAAAATAATTTAATTTTATTTAATTTAATTTAATTAATTTTATTTAAATGTAATTTTATTTTATTTATAAAAAATACCCCTGTACCCCAAAAACCCAAAACTGACCCTGAACCCTAAAAATACCCCTTTACCCAAAAACTGAAAACTGACCCTGAACCCTAAAAATACCCCATTATCCCCAAAAACCCAAAACTGACCCTGAACCCTAAAAATACCCCTTTACCCAAAAACTGAAAACTGACCCTGAACCCTAAAAATACCCCATTATCCCCAAAAACCCAAAACTGACCCTGAACCCTAAAAATACCCCTTTACCCAAAAACTGAAAACTGACCCTGAACCCTAAAAATACCCCTTTACCCAAAAACTAAAAACTGACCCTGAACCCTAAAAATAACCCTTTACCCAAAAACTAAAAACTGACCCTGAACCCTAAAAATACCCCTTTATCCAAAAACTGAAAACTGACCCTGAACCCTAAAAATACCCCTTTACCCAAAAACTGAAAACTGACCCTGAACCCTAAAAATACCCCTATACCCAAAAACTGAAAACTGACCCTGAACCCTAAAAATACCCCTTTACCCAAAAACCCAAACATATAACATTTTAAAAATAATTATATACTTACCAATACTTACGTTGTAATGGTATGCGTTGTAAAGGTATCTGCGTTGTAAAAACATGCGTTGTAAAGGTATTAGTTGTAAAAGTTTTTGCGTTGTAAAAGTTTTGTTGTAATGGTAGTGCGTTGTAAAAATTGTGTGGTAAACGTTGCATACCGTGTATGCCAGCAGTGCTAGCAAGGAGAGGGGGTGGGGGGTAAACCCAGCACTTCCCTCAAATCTAAGCAACGGGGTTGGCCACGCGATTTCGAGGGCAGGAGCAATGCCAATTTATACTGATGCTTCTTCTTTGCAAAACTCTAAATGCCCCTTCAGTATGAGAAATATTGGAAGCAACAGTCACACAAGTACATCTATGAAAACACACATCTCTCATGAAATATACACATTCATATATGCCAGGATCCACCGCACTCTTGTGCTAATTTAGAATGTAATTTCTGGCAAATTATAAGTAACCAGGGTCCTATTGTGTACAGGGTGCAATTTCCCTGTTTGCGCCCTGGTGCACCTTAAAACAGGTGCTCCAGGCACAGCCAGGGAAAGTGCGCCCTATTAAATAGAATGCACAGTCCCCAGGGCAGCTGAAAGCTCGCAGTGCCATGGGGGTAGCATATTTGTGTGAAAAATTGAGCTGCTGCTTTAAAGCCACTCAGTGTTTTCACAGTGCAGGTGGCACCCAGCTACACTTTTAAAGGGGATTGGAGAGCTCCTTGCAGGTGCGTGCAGTCAGTCTCTTCTTTGCCCTGTTCCTGCAAATTGAGTTTGATGTTTACAGCCAGTAGATACAGAGAGAAGTGAGAGACATATTTGCCTGAATGTAATGTCTTTATTCAGTGCTTAAATTCACTTTTTAACAGCCGTAGCAATTCTTACACCGATCACAGTGTTAATGTATTTTGCATTAAAACTGTGAATGTAATATTGGTCTTCAGGGGTTATGTTTCTATGTTCCTCTTCTACCATGCTATAAAATGTTTCTCCAAAATTACACAAGCCTTTGGAGATTCCACACGCACCTGTGAATTTGACCAAACGCTGATTATCTCGATGTTAACTAAGGAGCAGTTTACATATTTGAGTTTCATCAATGAATTTCACTCAACACTTATAAAGTAGATGTGGACCTATTGTACTCAGAGGGACATTCAGCCATGCAACTTCAACCCCAACGCAGGTGTCATTCCTTTGCTCTGCTTCCTCACAGTGGATTCATTGGAAATTAATGTTAACACTAAAGCAAAGAAGCAGTGTGCGCATAACATAAAGGCAGTCTTTCCTCCATGTTGAATTAACTGAATAGTTGACATGAGATTTGAGAACCCTAAAACAGATCTCATGAAGTTGTGTTGGGATCACTTCTAGCAATGAAAATGGCAGTTCCGACCCTTGCAAAGATGGGCTCTTGTTTTTTTTTGCCTGAGCAAAGCTTCCCGTCTTCCTTCTTTGTATCCTTCTCTCTTTTCCCTGTTCCATTTTTCTTTCCTTCTTTCCATTTTCTTTCCTTCCTTACATTTTTCCATTCTGCTTTCTTAGCTCTTTCTAGCTGTGCATTCTTTGTTCCCTTCTTTCGCACTCTGACCCCATTTTCATCTCTGTACCATGTTTGTTTCTTTTGTCACCCTTTGCCCCGCCCAACAACTGTCTCATGGTATATGATTTCCGTTGTTTATTAGTTTCTACTCGTGTCTTACAACATGTGAGTCACAGTTCAAGGATAAAAAGAACCATAACAAACAACTTAAACTGTCCTTTGATACCCCACAACCCTTGGAGCTAGTCTGGCAGGTGCTTCACTACGCCCAGGTCCATTTTAATACTGGAACTATTTTAACTTTCAAACACCAGTTTTCAAAACCCAGTATTTCCTTATCTTCTGCATTTTTCTAGCCAATAGGGTTTGCCATCTATTTTGAGCCATGAAGATCCTATTGAGCCACAAGTGAAGTCTGAATCCTGTGCCCAAAGGTCCACGAGGTCCATCAGCACTGAACCCTTTGTAACAGGGCTGGGCCATCCAGCTCCACAAACTATCTCTGAAACCAGTGATTTAGCCCTGTCTAGGAAATTGGCCACGCAGCTCTGTGGAGGATGGTGAGATGCATGGAACCCCTGACGGGACATTAATGGTACATAAAAGGCCTGGTTGGGTCTTTCTCAAGGTGCTCTGAGAGTGGACATACTGTTGGCGGTTTTGGCAGCTCAGGGCGGTGGGGCGTGTCCAGCCGGGAAGAGTCTCCAGGTGCGGCGTTTACTCAGCCGCTTGGAAGCCTGGGACTCGCAGTCCCGCTGGTATGCCGGTGCTGATGTTGGTATCCCCGCTGCAACCTTCCACTATACAGGGCACAAGAGAGTCCAATTTCCTTCCTCCTCCTTGCGTCTACGAGCGGGCGAGTCGCGGTTTTGGCAGCTCAGGGCGGTGGGGCGTGTCCAGCCGGGAAGAGTCTCCAGGTGCGGCGTTTACTCAGCCGCTTGGAAGCCTGGGACTCGCAGTCCCGCTGGTATGCGGGTGCTGATGTTGGTATCCCCGCTGCAACCTTCCACTATACAGGGCACAAGAGAGTCCAATTTCCTTCCTCCTCCTCGCGTCTACGAGCGGCACCCGCTAACTTATCTTTCTGATATAAGGCAACTCTTCTTAAGTTCCAATGTTCTCCATTAAATAAGGTGACAAAACCATTGTGAACTGATTTAACTTTAAATGAGCCCCTGAACTTTGTCAAACCACACCCGATGCGTCCCGGTTTAACCTTCACTAAATCATTTACCTCTATTTTGCTAATTCTTTCTTTGTTACCTTCCACTTCTTCCCCACTATTTCTTAAATTCGCCAAACCAAGGCAGTCCTTCATCCATGCCGCCATAAGTTTAGTACCAGCAGAACATCCCCTCATCATGCTGAACGGAACTTTCCCAGAACTACCATTCTCAGTGGTGCGGTAAGCCCACACCAATTCCTCCACCATTTCTTTAACCACACCACCAGTCGAAACAGCCATTTGTATTGCACCTTTTACCATTCGATTTGCCCTCTCCACAATACCGTTCCCTTGTGGGTTATACAAAGAAGTCCTACAATGAACAATCTCACAATGCTTCAAATACTTGACCATCTCATCAAATGTCAACTGTGTTCCATTATCAGTTATCATTTTCACTGGAAAACCCTCTGCCCTAAAAATTTCTGACATCAACCTAATAGTACACCTGGTAGTTATCTCTACAAAACTTCTCAATCAACCACTTTGAGGTAACATTGATCATCACAAGTGCAAATTTCAAATCTAAACCTAAACCATTAAATGGTCCTATAAAATCCATACACTTCGTATGCCAAACTATTCCCGGATCCCCTATCTTTCCAAAAGTAACCTGACTACCTACTTTCAACCTTTTCTCGCTCTCAAAACACTCGGAACACCTTTCAACCCACTCTGAAATCTGTTGATCCATTGTTGGCCACCAAAAATACTCCCTCACATGCTTTTTCGTTAGAGACTGACCAAGGTGCCCTTCGTGTGCTAACTTGAAAAAGGCAAATCTTAAGTCCTGAGGCGTAACAAACTTATCCTCCTTCATCACTATATTTTCATCTTTATCAAAAATTTACAAGTCATCCAAAACCTTCAAATATGGCCTAACAGCAATTGGAAGCGTGCTCTCTCACCTCGTGCCCTTAACAATCATTTCTTTTACACACCTAATAAACCTCATCTTTTCCCATACACCCATTCCACTGTGTCCTCCCTATTGCACAACGACATAGCTCCGCAATCTCATCAATAGCCGCAACAGATCCCTCACATTGAGATAACTCAACACCAGATTTATCTACCTCATACCACGGCAATGGTAACCTAGACAAACCATCCGCTTGTGCATTCTTCCATCCAGGAACATAATCAATCTTATAAATAAATTCCTGCATCCTTGTTGCCAACCTTGCCAACCTCGCAGAACCTTTCCCTGCACCACCCGGTGACAAAATCCTCAACAAAGGTTTATGGTCAGTTTGAAGTTTGAATTGAAAACCCCATAAGTACATTCTAAAGTACTTGCAACCCCAGGCAGCAGCCAATGCCTCCCTTTCAATTATTGAATAATTCCTCTCAGAACTAGTAAGAGACCTCAATGCAAATGCTACAGTCTTAACCTCAGTGTCATGTTCTTGTGCTAAAACTACCCCTATACCCACTGCACTGGCATCCACAGTCAGTACTGATTTCAATTTTGTATCGAACGGGGTAAGTATCTTCGCTTCACATATCTCTCTCTTAATGTCCTCGAAAACCTTTTCTTGCTCCGCTTCCCATTGGAACTTACAACCCCTTCTTAACAATTTCCTTATACCCTCAGTTTTATCAGCAAAGTTTCTCACAAATTTTGCGTAATACTCTATAAGACCCAAGAATGATCTTAACTGGTCTTTATCGACAGGTGTAGGAGCCTTTCTTATGGATTCCAATAAATCTCTCTTCGGTCTCACACCATCTTCTGAAAGTGTGTAACCCAGGTATTCCACCTCCCTCACACCAAATGCACATTTTCATTCCTCAAACTTAATCCTGCACTCTCTTATTTTTTTAACACCTCATTCAAAATCATGTTGTGATGCTCCATTGTTTCCCCAAGCAACAAAACATCATCCTGAAAATACACGACATTGTCCAACCCCTTCAATACTGATCCCATCATACGCTGGAAAACTCCTGCGGCAGATGCCAATCCAAATGGCATGCGCCTAAATTGGAACACCCCTTCAGGAGTTATGAATGCAGTCAACTTCTTTGATTCTTCATGCAAGCTAATCTGATGGTACACACTGCGTAAGTCTAATTTCGTAAAGTACCTTCCCCCCTTTAACATCAAAACCAATTTGTTGATATTCGGTAACGGAAAGTTATCTACAATTATGTTCTGATTAAGCGTGCGTAAGTCCACACAGAATCTGTATTTTCCGTCCGATTTGGTCGTGATTACCACTGGTGAAATCCATTCCGATGTTTCAATTTGTTCGATCACGCCTTGCTCTAACATGTCACACAACATCTTCTTCATTTCCTCTCTTGCTATTATGGGTACTTTCCTCACCTTGTGTTGCATTGGAACTGCATCCGGTTTGAGGACAATTTTGTGTACGTACTAGTTCAATTCACCAATCTCCTCCTTGAATAAACTAGTCATCCCTTCCACAATTGACTCAGTTGTCATCTCACTCACCAACATAACCTGGTCCTTTGCCCTAGGATTAATTATGATATGTAGGTCGTACTGATGACCCCACCCCAAAATCGGTGGTCCAGATTGAGCTACATATACCTTCCCCTTCACTACTCTTCCTTTAAAAATAATGTGTGTTAACATGTATCCAATTATATCTATTCTCTCTCCTTGGTAACCACTCGGATTTATATCCTTTGGTTCCAAATTTGCGTCAGGCCAAATTCGCTTAAACAAGTACTCCGGAATAATGGTCCAGAATGAACCCGAATCAACCATCAACTTCGTTTCCTTCCCACCATTAACAAACATAGCACTCGGTTTCTTCCTCCTACCAGGCTCCATTTCCGACTCCTCATCACTTATACACAATATTTTCCTCTTTCCCTCAACACTGCACTCTGAGACCTCACTCACACACTCTCCTTGAACTACCGCTATTTTCGTTCTACCACTAGACTTACACATTTTATAGAAGTGACCTTTCTTTCCTCACTTTTTGCATTCCTTATCTAATGCAAAACATTTTTTATATTCTGCAGTGTGATATGTGGTTCCACACCTAGTGCACATTCTTCCCATACTTCTATACTCGTCTGAGTTGTTGAAGACACCATATTTCTTACTACTTTTCTCACCCTTTTCTCCGCTCTTTTTACTTTCTACAACGGCTACCTCCTCTTCATTTTCTACACAAGACACATTCTCTTTCACCT
Source organism: Lissotriton helveticus (assembly GCF_964261635.1). Classification (NCBI taxonomy): domain Eukaryota; kingdom Metazoa; phylum Chordata; class Amphibia; order Caudata; family Salamandridae; genus Lissotriton; species Lissotriton helveticus. Next base: position 534,470,975 of record NC_136065.1, read on the forward strand.
TCTCCTTCCTTTCCATCTCCCTCATACATGCATCCGACTCCTCCACCACCTTTGCTATTTCTATCGCACTTTGTAGGGAGGGATTCTTTGCCGCCCACAGTTTCTCCTGCATCTTCTTATTTCTGCATTGCACTATCAGTTGATCCCTTATCATCTCATCTCTTAGTGTCCCAAAGTTATATTTTATCGACAACTCCCTCAAACGTGTCACAAATTGGTCAACCGTTTCATCTTGTCTCTGTGGCTGTGTATAAAATTTGTGTCTCGCCATAACAATATTCACCTCCTTAGAATACTGTTTTTTTAGTCTTGCCTTTGCTTCAAGGTATACATTCGAGATATTCCTCCCTTCTGCATTTGTGCCTGTGGGTAAGAACTTAAATGCGTGCTGCCCCTCTTTTCCTAGCGTGCTCAACAGTAAAGCTTTTTTCCTTGCCACACTGAAGTCTTTCCCATCCAATGCTTCTATATAGTTTTCAAATATCTCAATCCATTCGTCCCACTCTATCGGTGGATCTCCACTATGTTGCAAGAATAATGGGGGGTTATATCATTGAGATTCTCCATGATGTTTTATTTCCCCTTTATATTCCTAAAATGCAAGGAGATCAATTTAATGTTGTGTTACCTCAGTTTCCTTTGCTTATTTGAGTCTTTTATTTTCAGATAGCACTTTTGCTTACTGTTCCTTGTAATATCACATTGTTACCTGCTCTTTATAATATCCAGAAAGCAAAATCCCACTTGCGCCGTCAGTCTTACCGAGTTCACACCGCTGTTTTAACTCTACTTTTCCTCCTGAATCCTTTAAAAAGTAAACTTCCGTCGCTTTCAGCTTTTCTTACGCCTCCGACTCGATCCGACGTCTCCTAGCAACTCCTTTTGTTTACAATATGTCCGCCATGTTGTACGTAGCACGTCAATACGTACACTACGCTCTACGAAGCACTACGCTTTAACTTGTCTTCTTCACTGCTCTACTTCCAACGCTGCTCTGTGACGCTCTCACTTTGCTCAATTGCTCTGTCAGTTTCTATTCTTCCTCGCTCTCCTCACGCTCAAGAACAAGTCACCTCAACCAAATCTTAAGGTTTGCATTTTCTGAATCTTTTAAATTTAAAACACCTGACTCCAACAATGTGCTTCAATTTCATTACATTTTTAACGGAGTCACTTTCTTTTCCACTCGTACCTTAAACTTTAGCCACGCTTCTTCTTTGCTCATATTTTGTCAATTTCCAACACTCCATTTCAAATTTTGATTTCCTTTTATGCTTAATATCATTCTCTTGTGTGCCTTAATTTTCTTTCACACACTTTTCTTCTATTTTCATCATACACCAATTATCCTTCTTTTCCTTACTTCTCCTTCTTCTTTTTGTCAATTTTCACGCGTTGTTCCATCAGCTGGTTTCCTTTAACACACTCTGTGCTCCAATTCTCTACTAGCCATCGTCACCATGTGTTGTAGGGGAGATAAATCGCCACACAAGACTTGTTGTTTAATTAAAAGGTTATTTAATAAGAGCTACAGAGATAAGCTGATGTCCCCATAAAAGCTAACAGGAAAACTGATCTGACAAACAGCATACATAGAATACAAGTGAAGCAAGAATCTAAGTGGAACATTCACATTAAAGGGGAAGACCCCACACAGGCGATAAGTGAATATAAGTGAATACAACACATACATATTAAAGCAGAGTCAAAAATCTTCATCACATATATAGCCAGAAAAGTCTGGCATCTGTCAGCACTAACTATGATTACAGTTACTGAGTAATAAGTGGGAGAAAAGAAGATAGAAAAAGGACTGAAGCAAAAGAAAACGTGTTAACAACAAGAAAGAGGTCTTTCACACTTATTCATCCACACTGATATCCTTAAATAACATTCCTAACTAATACTGTGAACACTGCAAATGTCAATATATTTACCAAGGCATTTAGAATTAGTCTAAGATGTTTAGACTTTGAAACTTTTTGATGCAAAAGGGCACCCAAAGCACCTTCAGTGCTTACAATGACGCACATATTGGTACCTTTTGTCAGGCAAGGTTCTCATCAAGGGCATGTAGCTCTAGGGGCCAATGGGTTATATTGCTTGTCGTAAAAGTTGATGAAGTTGAGGATCCTTGATAACAAGTGTTCAACCATGATGCTATTTATTGACAATGAAGGAAAAAGTAAGCCAGGACAACTGTTTCACCAAGGATATGCTTCCAGGCAACACAGCTCAAAAGTTCCATTTACAATGCAGTTACAGAAACATTTCCTTAAACATTCAAGTAGATTTTTGGTGACCATCTAAAAGAAACTGGGCGCACTGGTGAAATTGGAATCATATTTTTGGGTGCTGTAAATATAATGGCAGTCCACGTAGATGTATGCTTTAAGTGTTATTTGTATAACTCAAACTTTGCCGAAAGGCAGAGGAGCATTGTACATGGTGAAAGGCAAAGATACATTTAACTTCTGACTGAAGGGGTAGATGTTATCTGACAGTGGATATGTACTGTAACTGTGTCATAATGTAGTGTTCAATATTGAAACATGTCTTCAGTTCTTTCCTAAATTCGATCATGGTTGTGATGTTACTAATGGATACAGGAAATCTGTTTTCGATCCATAATTCATAGAGAATGCGTGTTATCTTTTTAAAAAAAATTGTATTTGTTAATATCTAGTCTAATTGCATCCTGGCTGTGTATGTACAGAGAACCACCAGAGGTAGCAAGCTTATTGGCCAAGTACGCTGGATGCTGGTCATGCTGGTTTTGGAGATGATGCAGTTGGTCACGACTACCATGGGGGCAAGTCCATTTCCATCAGGGAGGGGAGTGATGTGGTCAGATTTCTTCAGAACTTTGGTGAGGTTTTTTGATGTGTGGGGGATGCCATTTACAGAGGCCAGTGTAGAGCCTTGAAGGCCATGGAACAGGATGGTGTCACCTTCAGATATATATATATATATACATATATATATATATATATATATATATATATTTTTCAACCAAAACGCCCCTGCGCTCAGGTGGGCACACATCACTGTTCTTCACCATCAGGTGTTTGTAAGCCTCGATGCTGCTCCCCCTTCGTTTTCATTCATTATCTGGCCATTTCCGACGCGTTTCGAGGCAATCACGCCTCTTACTCATGGGCTGACACAAATTCACAGAAAAGCTTGCCTGTTTGCTGTTATCACTATTTATTAGATGGAACCGCCTTTAGTGGGTGTGGCATTATCGTCATTGCCACAATGCATGATGGTCCTTGCAGTTTCAAACAGGTAAGATCAGTGTACTCCTTAGTAGGCTCCGTGTTTCTGTGTTTCTTTCAGCTTCTTAAATCCTTTAGTAGGGAAGAATTATTCGAGGGGGGAGTCCATTTGCGCTATAGAACAGTGCGCTTCTAGACGGGATGCATTGTCCTGCCACAGCCTTGTCTTCCATGGGAAATGGTGCTCCTCCTGTTACCGCGGCTCGGGCAGCCGCGTAATTATTTTTCAACCAAAACGCCCCTGCGCTCAGGTGGGCACACATCACTGTTCTTCACCATCAGGTGTTTGTAAGCCTCGATGCTGCTCCCCCTTCGTTTTCATTCATTATCTGGCCATTTCCGACGCGTTTCGAGGCAATCACGCCTCTTACTCATGGGCTGACACAAATTCACAGAAAAGCTTGCCTGTTTGCTGTTATCACTATTTATTAGATGGAACCGCCTTTAGTGGGTGTGGCATTATCGTCATTGCCACAATGCATGATGGTCCTTGCAGTTTCAAACAGGTAAGATCAGTGTACTCCTTAGTAGGCTCCGTGTTTCTGTGTTTCTTTCAGCTTCTTAAATCCTTTAGTAGGGAAGAATTATTCGAGGGGGGAGTCCATTTGCGCTATAGAACAGTGCGCTTCTAGACGGGATGCATTGTCCTGCCACAGCCTTGTCTTCCATGGGAAATGGTGCTCCTCCTGTTACCGCGGCTCGGGCAGCCGCGTAATTATTTTTCAACCAAAACGCCCCTGCGCTCAGGTGGGCACACATCACTGTTCTTCACCATCAGGTGTTTGTAAGCCTCGATGCTGCTCCCCCTTCGTTTTCATTCATTATCTGGCCATTTCCGACGCGTTTCGAGGCAATCACGCCTCTTACTCATGGGCTGACACAAATTCACAGAAAAGCTTGCCTGTTTGCTGTTATCACTATTTATTAGATGGAACCGCCTTTAGTGGGTGTGGCATTATCGTCATTGCCACAATGCATGATGGTCCTTGCAGTTTCAAACAGGTAAGATCAGTGTACTCCTTAGTAGGCTCCGTGTTTCTGTGTTTCTTTCAGCTTCTTAAATCCTTTAGTAGGGAAGAATTATTCGAGGGGGGAGTCCATTTGCGCTATAGAACAGTGCGCTTCTAGACGGGATGCATTGTCCTGCCACAGCCTTGTCTTCCATGGGAAATGGTGCTCCTCCTGTTACCGCGGCTCGGGCAGCCGCGTAATTATTTTTCAACCAAAACGCCCCTGCGCTCAGGTGGGCACACATCACTGTTCTTCACCATCAGGTGTTTGTAAGCCTCGATGCTGCTCCCCCTTCGTTTTCATTCATTATCTGGCCATTTCCGACGCGTTTCGAGGCAATCACGCCTCTTACTCATGGGCTGACACAAATTCACAGAAAAGCTTGCCTGTTTGCTGTTATCACTATTTATTAGATGGAACCGCCTTTAGTGGGTGTGGCATTATCGTCATTGCCACAATGCATGATGGTCCTTGCAGTTTCAAACAGGTAAGATCAGTGTACTCCTTAGTAGGCTCCGTGTTTCTGTGTTTCTTTCAGCTTCTTAAATCCTTTAGTAGGGAAGAATTATTCGAGGGGGGAGTCCATTTGCGCTATAGAACAGTGCGCTTCTAGACGGGATGCATTGTCCTGCCACAGCCTTGTCTTCCATGGGAAATGGTGCTCCTCCTGTTACCGCGGCTCGGGCAGCCGCGTAATTATTTTTCAACCAAAACGCCCCTGCGCTCAGGTGGGCACACATCACTGTTCTTCACCATCAGGTGTTTGTAAGCCTCGATGCTGCTCCCCCTTCGTTTTCATTCATTATCTGGCCATTTCCGACGCGTGTCGAGGCAATCACGCCTCTTACTCATGGGCTGACACAAATTCACAGAAAAGCTTGCCTGTTTGCTGTTATCACTATTTATTAGATGGAACCGCCTTTAGTGGGTGTGGCATTATCGTCATTGCCACAATGCATGATGGTCCTTGCAGTTTCAAACAGGTAAGATCAGTGTACTCCTTAGTAGGCTCCGTGTTTCTGTGTTTCTTTCAGCTTCTTAAATCCTTTAGTAGGGAAGAATTATTCGAGGGGGGAGTCCATTTGCGCTATAGAACAGTGCGCTTCTAGACGGGATGCATTGTCCTGCCACAGCCTTGTCTTCCATGGGAAATGGTGCTCCTCCTGTTACCGCGGCTCGGGCAGCCGCGTAATTATTTTTCAACCAAAACGCCCCTGCGCTCAGGTGGGCACACATCACTGTTCTTCACCATCAGGTGTTTGTAAGCCTCGATGCTGCTCCCCCTTCGTTTTCATTCATTATCTGGCCATTTCCGACGCGTTTCGAGGCAATCACGCCTCTTACTCATGGGCTGACACAAATTCACAGAAAAGCTTGCCTGTTTGCTGTTATCACTATTTATTAGATGGAACCGCCTTTAGTGGGTGTGGCATTATCGTCATTGCCACAATGCATGATGGTCCTTGCAGTTTCAAACAGGTAAGATCAGTGTACTCCTTAGTAGGCTCCGTGTTTCTGTGTTTCTTTCAGCTTCTTAAATCCTTTAGTAGGGAAGAATTATTCGAGGGGGGAGTCCATTTGCGCTATAGAACAGTGCGCTTCTAGACGGGATGCATTGTCCTGCCACAGCCTTGTCTTCCATGGGAAATGGTGCTCCTCCTGTTACCGCAGCTCGGGCATATGTATATATATATATATATTCACTGAAAAAACCATAGGTTATAGACCATATATAGTTAGGAATTAGCATTTACAAAACCTTATTTTACTCACACAAAACCATTGAAATTCGCATATATAGTTAGTTGTACTAACTATATATTGCGCACCCGCAATCCACTGCTGATCATGTCACATATTACATCATTCATGACATGGTCAGTGACATCACTGATGACATCTCAAATCCCCACATCTCAAATGAGAGGTGGGGATAGAACCGGACTAAAAGAACAATCCTGAGGGAAAGTGTTAAGAAAACAGTGAGCAAAAGTAAATAGGAATAAAACAAGATGTATGATAGTGACTAAGGTTAAAACATGTGGAATAACAGAGAGAAAAAACAGAAAGCAGAAAAGAAGAAGTGACAGAAAAGGAATGATTGAAACAGCAAAGAAATGTAAATAACATAGGGGCATATTATCAACACAGGCGATAACATTTTCGCTGCTTTTATCGGCAGAAAACTGCCGCTAAAGCCGCTTTTGCGTCAGTTTTCTGCCAATAAAAGCAGAGATAATTTTATTGCCTGTGTTGATAATATGCCCCTTAGTGTGCTTGAACTAAAGGGAGAAAGCATAATGAACAAGTAGTGAAAGAGTGATCAGTCAGAGACACTGAGAGTAATACAACAGGAGTGAGGAACTATGAGAACAGAGGGACTGAGAAAAGGAGTGGAAGGAGTAGAGTAAGTAAGTAATAGAGAAAGGAATGAGGGAAATAGCAAAGGCAGGAAACTGAGGGTTAAAGAAATGAAGCAGTGGAACTAATAGAAGTTAAATGTGATAGAAATGTAACGAAAAGAGTACAAAACATTTACCTTATAATTGTCGTTAACTTAGTCACTTGTTATTTTTATACTTTCAATCTGTGAAAGAAAGAACAAAAATTTGAAAAATATTAAAACATGTATTTAAAAATTAGAAAAGACAAGGGAAATGATTGACAATCAAAATATTTTACAGAGAAATAAAGTTAGAGATAAACATGCAGAAAAAAAGAGAAAGAAACGGTGATAGACAGTCAAACACAAAAAGAAATTGAAATAGAGTAAATTACTAAGAGAAAAAAAAGAAGATACTTTCAGTGACAGAAAAGAAGGATAGAAGAGAAAACTAAATTGAAGTTGTGTAAGCTACTAAAAGAAAGTGAGTAAGGTAAACTATATAAGGAAAGGGTGAATAAGGAAAAGAGAGTGAGGGAGAGAGGAGACAGAGGAAGTGAAGGAAAGAGTGTCAGATACAGACTGAGTGAGGCATCTACACAATGTGATTCATAATGTTAGGAAACACAGGTAATGTAATTGAAAAACGTTCAATTTTTTTTGCTCATTCCACAATCACATCACCTGTGTTTCCTTTGCTTAGGTATCTCATTGTGCAGATTTAGTCTAGCATATCCAAGAGTACGCAGAGGATGAGGACTGTATGCAACAGAGCAATGTACATTACTCACCTCCTTTGACACTTACAGAAGCCTCAGTTTAATATTTCTCAGTTCAATATTTATTTAAAGAAGCAGACACCAACATGACCTTCTCAAAAATGTGAAAAGCGTTTTTTTAAAAAAAAAAAAAAACATTTTCTGGTCATAATTTGAAAACACAACACAGGTCCTATGTAGAAGCCCATCCTATCAGTACTTAAATTAGCCAAGCACACATGGGGGAGTATTTACAAGGACCTTACACCACGGGCAAATGACTTAAATTAAAATGGGGAAAATAACATCAAAGGGACTCAAAGGCCTTGTAAATATGCCCCAAGCAGCCTATGAAACTCTAGCAGTACATATCAAGAAACTTAAATTACTTCAATAAACGTTTTTAAACACATCAAGTAAAGCAGTTATTCAACTACATTCAAGGGGAAGTGACTTAAAATGCCCTAACACACATTAAAGCGTATTTTGAAGGCCCTTGCTCCATTTTTCCATCACTTTTAACATGGCTATGTAACTCAAAGAAACAAAATCTAAATTTGCCAAGCACACATGGGGGCGTATTTACAAGGACCTTACACCACGGGCAAATGACTTAAATTAAAATGGGGAAAATAACATCAAAGGGACTCAAAGGCCTTGTAAATATGCCCCAAGCAGCCTATGAAACTTTAGCAGTACATATCAAGAAACTTAAATTACTTCAATAAACGTTTTTAAACACATCAACTAAAGCAGTTATTCAACTACATTCAAGGGGAAGTGACTTAAAATGCCCTAACACACATGAAAGCGTATTTTGAAGGCCCTTACACCATTTTTCCATCACTTTTAACATGGCTATGTAACTCAAAGAAACAAAATCTAAATTTGCCAAGCACACCTGGGGGCGTATTTACAAGGACCTTGCACCACGGGGAAATGACTTAAATTAAAATGGGGAAAATAACATCAAAGGGACTCAAAAGCTACCTATGAAACAAAGCAACATTTTAAATACACAACTTTCTTCATAATTTTCTCCTTAAAGCATACTATTCTCTATCTAAATTAAATGAATCTTTTCTCACCTTAGCAAATACTTTTTGAGTTTCAAAACAGTCTCAGACAGTCTCAGCCACACACCAATTTGTCTTCAGCAGTGCAAAAGGTATGCACTCCAGAGGCTGCAACCAACAATGGCACAGAAATGCTGTAATTCATCACACATATCTCTCATGTCACCCAATCAAAACTCTTCCCTCACTTTTTTCAAATCAACACCCTTCCCCCCTCTGCCCTTTCTGCCTTTTTTCCATAGCAACCACCTCCTGAAAGACCTCTCATGTTTGCAAGTTCACACACAATGTTTCAATTGAACTCTGAACTCTCAGTACACCTGCGTATACAGTGCAATCTTTCATAAAATGATTTTTTCTTGACCATTCAAATTACATCTTTCAAAGAACTCATCCATGCACCCTAACTTTCTGTTTTCAGCAATCAAAATCCACCAATCACTGCTACTGATTAATTACCACAGAAACTCCACAGTTTTTTTCATTACATACTCCTACTGTTCAAACTGCCATTTCTTTTCCACACTTCATCTGACTGCAGCAGAACCTCCTCTCACCATGTTTTCTGTCTGGATTGTTGGACATAGTTATATCCACTGGGCTCAAAGGTATGCTGATAACAGAAATTTACACAACCTCAATTTACAAAATGTGGAAATCAACTGGATTGGCCACAGAGGATTAAGATGTCACCAATTGATACCATTGGTGAAAACCTTTTTGCAATTGCCAAAACCTGACGTGTTAATTGTGCACTGTGGAGGAAATGACTTGGGCACTTTGACTGGGGTAGGTCTGGAAATGCTTTTAAAGGACACCTTTGAGCAATTGATGGCACTATTTCCTCAAACTGCCTTGGTATATTCAAATATATGTCAAAGACAGAAATGGAGGTGGTCGAACCAATTTTGTCCACAAATTGAGAAATCGAGGAAGCATGTAAATAAATCTGTTTCAGCTTACATGAGAGACCATGGAATGGGCTCCATCTACAACAATAACTTGCGTTACTACATGCAAGATATCTACAGAGCAGATGGAGTTCACTTCTCAGATGAGGGGAACAAAATTTTCATCCTGAATTTAAGACTGTGCATTGGTACCTACTTGTAGGTACCTAAATCAGCCACAGGACCCAAAAGCTCTTTTCAGAGCTACCCTACATCTGATCACTCACAATTATTATTTTACTCTAACTTTTTTCACAAATTTTCACCAAAGTACGCTCCCCGGAGCGCTACCCGGTACGCGCACCGGACGTTAACCACGCGAAAATTTAAAATAAAATGTTTTTTTTCCCGCACGTATGGGCCTCCTCAGCCACCCTCAGAAAACCTAGGGGGTCAGGATACGTCTACCGTGCCCCCTTCTACCCATTCTCAACATTATTTGCCCTCCATCTTGTATCTCAATTATACTGAAACACAAAATGGAGGACTCCCGTAACGCTGCCGGTTCGCGTACCGGGGCGCGCACCGGGAAGTGCTCGCTCAAAAAAGGTGGGAAAGTAATATACAGAAAAACCACTGGAGACACTTTCACCAAATATAGATTAATTCATACTACATACCAATCCCTACCATTTTCACAAATTTGGTTGGAATTCCATTTAGCCATTTAGCCTGTAGACCTCTCTAAATACCCTGAGGTAAATTACTTCACAAAACACATCTGAAGTGTTGGAATTGACAACCAATTAAAATGTTACTTTCATTTTCTACTTTTTTTACCTGACATTTGATTGGTTATGTACCTGAATATATATAAAGAAAGAGAGAGAAACACAGCCATTTTGACTACTACTTCCTGAAGTACATTCCAAGAGCATTTTCACTGACAACTTAAACTTGTTTTTAAAAGGTAAGATGTTATTTTGTAAATTTGAAAGGAGAACTATGTCATGCACTTTAAATTAATTTGGGAAAACATTTTCAGATAGTTATATACTGTCCCTCTGTAAGAGTTAGACATTGAGAAAGGCTTGTTTATTATAATTATGGATTTATTTAGGTTTCTGTGGTATAATTATGAATTTACTAAGGCTTCTTCACAGGCACTTTTTAATAGTACTACTTCACGCCTGAAACCATACAGTGCCCATAGATTACTACTCTGTTATAAACTCACAAGTACCTGTCTGAACTTAAACCCAACAGTGCCCTATCTCTACTGATATATTTATTTTTTATGCAAATTACAGCAAGAAAATGGAAGGAGAGCAGAATATTTCCTTCAAAATTGTTCTGGAGAACAACACAGAAAAAGATATTGAGGACAATGATGACTCAGATTTCATGGATGATTCACGGGACCATGAATTAGTTCAATGTGTAGATGCAGTAGATTCGCTGATTGAAAATGAGGACATTTCCGACAATGTGTTGTTAAATGTTCTGGTAAATTTGGAAAAAGAATCACAAAAATACATTTATTTTTAATAAAAAAAAGCAACAAAAAAAAACAACAAAATGAATAATCAATAAACATACAATATTTAAAAAGTCTATCATTCTTTTTTCCTTATAGTACGCTCCCCGGACCGCTTCCCGGTGCGCGTACCGGGCGCTCCCCACGCAAAAAACCCCGATTTTTTTTTATTTTTTTTTCCCCCGCGGGGCCCTTTTAAAGCCTCCACATCAAACCTAGGGGGTCAGGGAGGATCTACTATGCCCCCTTATGGTCATTTCCCCCTTTGTTTTGGCCTCCTCTTGTCTCTCGATCCTACCGAGAGACAAGATGGCGGCCGCTCCGGACTGTTTAGAATGTTGACAGACACCGGAGAGCCAATCAGCTTCGCTTCGCGAAGTTCCGTTACGAGTCAGGTACGCGAACCGGGGCGCTGCCCGGAGCGCGCTTACAGATATATATTTTTTTTTTAACCTTAATTTCTCTAAATCCACTGGAGCACATATATTGAGACCTAGCAAGGGCACATCGGGCTACCAGTCCCTACAATTTTGCCAAGTTTCATGAAAATCCATTCAGCCGTTCGAGCTAAAAGTGAGGCCAACCGCCCTATGGAAAATTGCATGGGAAAAACACGTTTTGGGACCCCCCTTTTTTCTCGGCCCCCCCTTGACGAAACCCCCCCAAATTTTCAGGGGCTGCTCAGAAACAAAATGTGCCATTTTCCTGAAAATATCAGCCAATTCCGTCCTCAAACGCCAAAGTTATTCGACATAGAATGTTCAAAAATCCCATAGAGAAAAAATCCTAACTATATATACCTACTGGCGACCGCCAGTAGGTAATATACATATATATATGTATATTACCTACTGGCGGTCGCCAGTAGGTAGTTATATTTAGGATTGATTTCCATAGGGAAATTGCAACATTCTATTGGGAATAACTTTGGCGCCGGTTGAGCAATCTGCCTGAATTTTTCAGCAACGTTGCGTCACGGCGCTCCGCTCCTTTCCTGAAAGTTTGGGGGGGATTCGTCAAGCGGGGGTCGAGATAAAAGGGGGGTCCCAAAACGTGTTTTCCCCATGTTAATTTCCATAGGGCGGTCGGTCGCACTTTTAGCTCGAAGGGCTGAATGGATTTTCACCAAACTTGGCAAAATTGTAGGGACTGGTAGCCTGATGTGCCTTTGCTATGTCTCAAGATATGTGCTCCAGTGGATTTTGAGTAATTTAGGTTAAAAAAATATATATCTATAGGCGAGCCCCGGTACGCGCACCGGGGCGCGTACCAGCGGGCTACGCGAGTTCGCGCGCGGAAAGCTGATTGGCTCTCGGGTGTCTGTAAACATTCAAAACAGTCCGGAGCGGCCGCCATCTTGTGTCTCGGTAGGATCGAGACACAAGAGGTGGCAAAAACAAAGGGGGAAATGACCAAAAGGGGGCAGGGTAGACCCCCCTGACCCCCTAGGTTTGATGTGGGGGCCATAAAAGGGTCCAGCGGGACAAAAAAATCTTTTTCGATTTTCGCGGGGGGAACGCCCGGTACGCGCCCCGGGGAGCGTACCTTGGAGAAAAAAGAATGACAGAGTTTTTAAAAAATGTAGCATTTTTTTATAAATTGGAGGTAGTTCTGAAAAGAACTTTTTTTTTCTTTGTGCTTTTTTTTTTTTTTTATACTTTTTTAAAACGATTTTATATTATTTTTGGATTTTTTTCAGGGGAAAACCAAAAACAGGGATTCCAAAACTGCTCAACAGGAGCAAAAAATTTTGAAAAATTTGGGACGGGGAGGGCAGCGGTGTTCCTGTCTCTTTATAGCAATGAGTTCAACGCTCTGCTCCCCATAACAGAGCAGTTCATCACAGTCCACGCATAGAAATTTTATGCCTGCAAACACCGGCTGCACGTTAGGGACCATTCTTCCACGTGGTGTTCCTGAAGGTGTTGCTCCACCAGTGGAGGTGCTGCTGCCATCTCTTGGTAAATTCCGTGCCAGGTCCCTCACACTCTCCCTGGCATAGTTATTTGGGTGTTTTCTCTGGACATGCCTAATTAAATTGGCATTTTCAAAGCTATATTTTTTATTAGGATTGCCTCTGGATAAAATACTGCCACATATCTTGCAGGTTACCTTAGCAGCATTAACCTTTTTTTTTCCTTCAGGGATGTCAAAAAATTTCCTAATGAAGTGGTCCTTTGTTTTGTGGTGAGTAAGGTCCTCAGGCAAAAAAACGTCAGAGTCACTGCTGGATGACTGCCTTGCAGCCATTGCTGTAGATCAGGAAACTTTGAGAAGCAGATAATGCAAAGAACACCTCTTGCTCTCTCCACGTACAAAGCAATAGTGAGAGAAATGGGTGGGTTTCTCAATATTTGGAAAAAATAATGTTCTGAACCAATGAAAAGTGTTACTTTAAAGTCACATGGCTTGACGCGCTTACGCTACGTGCCCTGGGGCGCGTCCCGGGGCGTGTAGCGTAAGCGCGTCGGGGTGCTTACGTTGCGCGGTCGTATACGCTCGAGCGCTTCCGGGAGCGCTTACGCGGTGCGTCATAAGACGCATCTCGCGGCTACGCGATACGTGTCTTATGACGCAAGGCGTCGCGGATACGCGATACATCACGATGATGTTTTCGTTCGCGGCAATGGCGCTCCCCGGTACGCGCCCCGGGGCGCGCCATAACAATGCGCTCACCGGTGAGCGCATCGGTACGTGCCCCGGAAGCGCACCGAGGCAAAAAAAAAAAAAACATTAAAAAATAGTATTACTTAATTATACAATATAAAATTCATTATAAAAAATATTATTTCATACATATAGAGATTTGCTATTAAAAAACCGATGAAATTCACTGAAAAAACCATACGTTTCACACCAGTTATAGTTAGGAATTAGCATTTAAAAAACCTATTAAATTCACTGAAAAAACCATAGGTTTCACACCAGTTATAGTTAGCTGGAAATTTTACTGGCATAAAACCAATGAAATTCCCACGTTATAGTTATTTGGACTCACTATAACTTGCACGTCCAATGCACTGCTGATGACGTCACATATTACATCACTCATGACATGGTCAGTGACATCACTCATGACATCACTGATGACACCATCCTTGTGACAGAGTGACAAACCTCCTTTCACTGTAATGTAACCCTTGAAGCACATATTCAATAATAGAAACTAAAATTTTCAAAAAAATGGAGATACCCATACTAGTAACAACAAACAATTCTAAAAATTCCACCATCTATATACACATCCACTTATTCACCAACAGTTCTATATAGTAACTCATACATATACTCACTCATTATATGTAGTGATACACCTATACATCCTGTTACACACCAACAGTCATCTAAAAGATACTCACACACATACTCACACATGCAAATAAACTATTAAACATCCATTTATTTGCATATACAGCTATACACACTACAACTTTACTTCTAATAAAAATTACACATACTTACTCTCTTAAACAATCACTTATAGAAACACATACTAATTTAAACAGGAAATCTTACAATCTCTTACTCTCACATATACTCACTTATGTACATTAATATTCACATATACATATGTAGTTACTGATAAAGACACTAGTGAGACACTCATTCACTCACTAACACACACATATACACACTCATCCACCCATACAGTCCTGCACATACGCTGTCTTCAAAACACATACAAAGAGAGAGTCAGTCATTCATGCATGTATGTGCTAAGTAATACCCCCACCAAACCATACAAACACTCATACTGATACTAAGAAAAACATCTAATAACCCATATACATAGACATGTAGCTACTCACCAACCCATGCAGCCACTTATACACAAAGTGAAACACTAATACATATATTTACATATTTAAACAATACTCTCTAATATATGTATTCACTAAGATACACTTAATAAACCAGTTAACCTCTCAAATTTTTTTTTTAAAACATCGATGTAAACACTTATTTAAACATTTATTCTTCCATCAACTTTTACATATACATATATAACACATATTTAGTTTTTCGGAAAGACACACATTCACTGGATGGTGTCATCAGTGATGTCATGAGTGATGTCACTGACCATGTCATGAGTGATGTAATATGTGACGTCATCAGCAGTGCATTGGACGCGCAAGTTATAGTGAGTCCAACTAACTATAACGTGGGAATTTCATTGGTTTTATGCCAGTAAAATTTCCAGCTAACTATAACTGGTGTGAAACCTATGGTTTTTTCAGTGAATTTAATAGGTTTTTTAAATGCTAATTCCTAACTATAACTGGTGTGAAACCTATGGTTTTTTCAGTGAATATATATATATATATATATATATATATATATATATATATATATATATATATATATATATATATATTACCTACTGGCGATAGCCAGTAGGTATATATAGTTAGGATTTTTTTCCTATGGGATTTTTGAAAATTCTATTTCGAATAACTTTGGCGTTTGAGGACAGAATTGGCTGAAATTTTCAGGACAATGGAACATTTTGTTTCTGAGCAGCCCCTGAAAATTTGAGGGGGTTTCGTCAAGGGGGGGCCGAGAAAAAAGGGGGGTCCCAAAACGTGTTTTTCCCATGCAATTTTCCATAGGGCGGTTGGCCTCACTTTTAGCCTGAACGGCTGAATGGATTTACACCAAACTTGGCAAAATTGTAGGTACTGGTAGCCCGATGTGCCTTTGCTATGTCTCAAGATATAGGCTCCAGTGGTTTTTACGAAAATTAACCTTGAAAAATATATATTGGGCTACATTGGGCTATATATATGTTGGAGCCCAAATGTAGCCCAATGTAGCCCAATGTAGCCCAAAGATGGCCACCAGAGACAAAAAAAAACAAATGTAGCCCAAATATCAGCCAGATGTAGCCCAACTATAGCCCAATGATAGAATGTCCCAGAGTGTTCTAAAGAACAACTAGAGTGCTAACAGTCCTACTTATTACAAAGGTATGGCACACCTGAAGCCATCTTGATTGGAATAAAGTGGTAACTCTTAAAACATTTAATTTAAAAAGGAACAAAATGAGGGGGTTCATTTTGCCATAGAAAGTATGATTAGCGAATATATGACGAAATCCCGCATACCATCAGTCCGCAAAAAAAATCCCGCATTTACTATGAGGCCACAAATTAAAATAACGAAAACTTTTAGAACGAATAAGCCTTTAGCATACACTAAACAACTAAACTACCCTAAACCCTAAAACACTACCCCCAGCATGACCCTACACTACACAAACAGTACAACACTACCCTAAACCCTAAAACACTACCCCCAGCATGACCCTACACTACACAAACACTACAACACTACCCTAAACCCTAAAACACTACCCCCAGCATGACCCTACACTACACAAACACTACAACACAACCCTAAACCCTAAAACACTACCCCCAGCATGACCCTACACTACGCAAACACTACAACACAACCCTAAACCCTAAAACACTGCCCCCAGCATGACCCTACACTACGCAAACACTACAACACTACCCTAAACCCTAAAACACTACCCCCAGCATGACCCTACACTACGCAAACACTACAACACTACCCAAAACCCTAAAACACTACACCTCAGCATGACCCTACACTACGCAAACACTACAACACTACCCTAAACCCTAAAACACTACCCCCAGCATGACCCTACACTACGCAAACACTACAACACTACCCAAAACCCAAAACACTACACCCCAGCATGACCCTACACTACGCAAACACTACAACACTACCCTAAACCCTAAAACACTACCCCCAGCATGACCCTACACTACGCAAACACTACAACACTACCCTAAACCCTAAAACACTACCCCCAGCATGACCCTACACTACGCAAACACTACAACACTACCCTAAACCCTAAAACACTACCCCCAGCATGACCCTACACTACGCAAACACTACAACACTACCCTAAACCCTAAAACACTACCCCCAGCATGACCCTACACTACGCAAACACTACAACACTACCCTAAACCCTAAAACACTACCCCCAGTATGACCCTACACTACGCAAACACTACAACACTACCCAAAACCCTAAAACACTACCCCCAGCATGACCCTACACTACGCAAACACTACAACACTACCAAAAACCTAAAACACTACCCCCCAGCATGACCCTACACTACGCAAGCACTACAACACTACCCAAAACCCTAAAACACTACCCCAGCATGACCCTACACTACGCAAACACTACAACACTACCCAAAACCCTAAACACTACACCCCAGCATGACCCTACACTACGCAAACACTACAACACTACCCAAAACCCTAAAACACTACACCCCTGCATGACCCTACACTACGCAAACACTACAACACTACCCAAAACCCTAAAACACTACCCCCAGCATGACCCTACACTACGCAAACACTACAACACTACCCAAAACCCTAAAACACTACCCCCAGCATGACCCTACACTACGCAAACACTACAACACTACCCTAAACCCGAAAATACTACACCCCAGCATGACCCTACACTACGCAAACACTACAACACTACCCAAAACCCTAAAACACTACCCCCAGCATGACCCTACACTACGCAAACACTACAACACTATCCTAAACCCTAAAACACTACGCCCAGCATGACCCTACACTACGCAAACACTACAACACTACCCTAAACCCTAAAACACTACCCCCAGCATGACCCTACACTACGCAAACACTACAACACTACCCTAAACCCTAAAACACTACCCCCAGCATGACCCTACACTACGCAAACACTACAACACTACCCTAAACCCTAAAACACTACCCCCAGCATGACCCTACACTACGCAAACACTACAACACTACCCTAAACCCTAAAACACTACCCCCAGTATGACCCTACACTACGCAAACACTACAACACTACCCAAAACCCTAAAACACTACCCCCAGCATGACCCTACACTACGCAAACACTACAACACTACCAAAACCCTAAAACACTACCCCCCAGCATGATCCTACACTACGCAAACACTACAACACTACCCAAAACCCTAAAACACTACCCCAGCATGACCCTACACTACGCAAACACTACAACACTACCCAAAACCCTAAAACACTACCCCCAGCATGACCCTACACTACGCAAACACTACAACACTACCCAAAACCCTAAAACACTACCCCCAGCATGACCCTACACTACGCAAACACTACAACACTACCCTAAACCCGAAAATACTACACCCCAGCATGACCCTACACTACGCAAACACTACAACACTACCCAAAACCCTAAAACACTACCCCCAGCATGACCCTACACTACGCAAACACTACAACACTATCCTAAACCCTAAAACACTACGCCCAGCATGACCCTACACTACACAAACACTACAACACTACCCTAAACCCTAAAACACTACCCCCAGCATGACCCTACACTACGCAAACAGTACAACACTACCCTAAACCCTAAAACACTACCCCCAGCATGACCCTACACTACACAAACACTACAACACTACCCTAAACCCTAAAACACTACCCCCAGCATGACCCTACACTACGCAAACACTACAACACTACCCAAAACCCTAAAACACTACACCCCAGCATGACCCTACACTACGCAAACACTACAACACTACCCTAAACTCTAAAACACTACCCCCAGCATGACCCTACACTACGCAAACACTACAACACAACCCTAAACCCTAAAACAATACCCCCAGCATGACCCTACACTACGCAAACACTACAACACAACCTTAAACCCTAAAACACTGCCCCCAGCATGACCCTACACTACGCAAACAATACAACACTACCCTAAACCCTAAAACACTACCCCCAGCATGACCCTACACTACGCAAACACTACAACACTACCCAAAACCCTAAAACACTACACCCCAGCATGACCCTACACTACGCAAACACTACAACACTACCCTAAACCCTAAAACACTACCCCCAGCATGACCCTACACTACGCAAACACTACAACACTACCCAAAACCCAAAACACTACACCCCAGCATGACCCTACACTACGCAAACACTACAACACTACTCTAAACCCTAAAACACTACCCCCAGCATGACCCTACACTACGCAAACACTACAACACTACCCTAAACCCTAAAACACTACCCCCAGCATGACCCTACACTACGCAAACACTACAACACTACCCTAAACCCTAAAACACTACCCCCAGCATGACCCTACACTACGCAAACACTACAACACTACCCTAAACCCTAAAACACTACCCCCAGCATGACCCTACACTACGCAAACACTACAACACTACCCTAAACCCTAAAACACTACCCCCAGCATGACCCTACACTATGCAAACACTACAACACTACCCAAAACCCTAAAACACTACCCCCAGCATGACCCTACACTACGCAAACACTACAACACTACCAAAACCCTAAAACACTACCCCCCAGCATGACCCTACACTACGCAAACACTACAACACTACCCAAAACCCTAAAACACTACCCCCAGCATGACCCTACACTACGCAAACACTACAACACTACCCAAAACCCTAAAACACTACCCCCAGCATGACCCCACACTACGCAAACACTACAACACTACCCAAAACCCTAAAACACTACACCCCAGCATGACCCTACACTACGCAAACACTACAACACTACCCAAAACCCTAAAACACTACACCCCAGCATGACCCTACACTACGCAAACACTACAACACTACCCAAAACACTAAAACACTACCCCCAGCATGACCCTACACTACGCAAACACTACAACACTACCCAAAACCCTAAAACACTACCCCCAGCATGACCCTACACTACGCAAACACTACAACACTACCCTAAACCCTAAAATACTACACCCCAGCATGACCCTACACTACTCAAACACTACAACACTACCCAAAACCCTAAAACACTACCCCCAGCATGACCCTACACTACGCAAACACTACAACACTATCCTAAACCCTAAAACACTACGCCCAGCATGACCCTACACTACGCAAACACTACAACACTACCCTAAAACACTAGCCCCAGCATGACCCTACACTACGCAAAAACTACAACACAACCCTAAACCCTAAAACACTACCCCCAGCATGACCCTACACTACGCAAACACTACAACACTACCCTAAACACTAAAACACTACCCCCAGCATGACCCTACACTACGCAAACACTACAACACAACCCTAAACCCTAAAACACTACCCCCAGCATGACCCTACACTAAACAACCACCACAACTCTACACTACACTAACACAATACTACACTACACAACACTACACTACACTACACAATCACTAACCCACGAAAAAATTAACACAAACCCACTTACCTCTCTTGTCATCGTGGTTTTCACAACGCAAATGCATTTACCATACATGCCTTGAAAACGTAATTCTTTGTAAAGGCATGCGCGATAAATGCACTTGCGTTGTGAAAAAATGCGGGATAATGGTATGCGAGGTCAATGACCTTGCGGGATAATGGTATGCGGACTGAAAGTCTGCGGGATAAAAAATGCGGGAAAATGGCTGCAAACCATGATTAGCAGCAGACTTCCCTGGTGAGCACTAGCTTTACTGCAGTGATCTAATGAGCAACTAGAGTGCTAACATTCAGAATTTATGGCAAATGTGTGACACATCTGAATGCCTTCTTGATAGAACCAAAGTAAACAAGCATTGAAAATGCAATAGATCTCGCCCTCGTTTAAGTTAAAGCCATTCTGTTTGTAATGAGGTGGCTTTTTAGCTTTGCTTTTATTAGTGTTTTTAAAACTTTCATGTAAATAACATGCATATGTATGCATATATGTATATGTATGCATGCATTTATATGTATATAGATATGCAGATTTTATATGTTTATATATGTATATTACCTACTGGCGATAGCCAGTGGGTATATATAGTTAGGATTTTTTCTCTATGGGATTTCTGAAAATTCTATGTCTAATAACTTTGGCGTTTGTGGACGGAATTGGCCGAAATTTTCAGGAAAATGGCACATTTTGTTTCTGAGCAGCCCCTGAAAATTTGGGGGGGTTTCGTCAAGGGGGGGCCTAGAAAAAAGGGGGGTCCCAAAACGCGTTTTTCCCATTCATTTTTCCATAGGGCGGTTGGACTCACTTTTAGCTCGAACGGCTGAATAGATTTACATGAAACTTGGCAAAATTGTAGATATGGTTTGCCCGACGTGCCTTTGCTATGTCTCAATATATGTGCTCCAGTGGATTTTGAGAAATTAACGTTTAAAAATATATATATATCTGTGACAGCGCTCCGGTTAGCGCCCCCGGTTCGCGTACCTGACGCGTAACGGAACTTCGCGAAGCGAAGCTGATTGGCTCTCCGGTGTCTGTCAACATTCTAAACAGTCCAGAGCGGCCGCCATCTTGTCTCTCGGTACGATCGAGAGACAAGATGTGGTGAAAAACGAAGGGGGAAATGAAGGAAAGGGGGCAAGGTAGACCACTCCTAACCCCCTAGGATTGATGAGGGGGATATTAAAGTGCCCCGCGGGGAAAAAAAATAAAAACATTTTTTTTTTTGCGATTTTACGCCATAGAGGCGCGTCCCGGTATGCGAACCGGGCAGCTCACCGGGCAGCTCACCAGGCAGCTAACCGGGCAGCTAACCGGCAGCGTAGCTGTCAACATTGTAAACAGTCCGGAGCGGCCGCCATCTTGTCTCTCGGTAGGTTCGAGAGACAAGATGTGGTGAAAAAAGAAGGGGGAAATGAAGGAAAGGGGGCAAGGTAAACCCCTCCTGACCCCCTAGGATTGATGAGGGGGATATCAAAGTCCCCCGCGATTTTTCGCGGTAGAGGCGCTTCCCGGTACGCGAACCGGGCAGCTAACCAGCAGCGTAACGGGAGTCCGCCATCTTGTGTTTTTGGAGCGTCCGGTTCGCGTACCGGGTAGCGTCCCGGTAAGCGTAACAAGGGAAAAACCAAGAGAAACAGTAAAAAAAAATTAAGGGAATAGATTTCCAGCAAACTTGGCAAAATTGTAGGGACTGTTTGTTTGATGTGCCTTTGCAAGGCCTCAAGATATGTGCACGTGTGGATTTTGTCTAATTAAGGTTAAAAAAATATATATATCTGTAAGCGTGCTCCGGCACGCTTACGTTACGGGTTTTGTTTGCGCTGCAGAGCCGATACGTCACGGTTATGCGACGCGTCATGAGGCGTCTCACGTGGCTACGTGATACGTCACATAATAAAGAATATATTTTACAGCTATAGATATTAGCTTTTAAAAAACCAATGAAATTCACTGAAAAAACCATAGGTTATAGACCATATATAGTTAGGAATTTGCATTTACAAAACCTTGAAAATTCACTGAAAAAACCATAGGTTAGAGACCATATATAGTTAGCTGGACATTTTATTGACATAAAACCAATGAAATTCCATATATAGTTAGTTGCACTAACTATATATCGCGCACCCGCAATCCACTGCTGATGATGTCACATATTACATCATTCATGACATGGTCAGTGACATCACTGATGACATCACTGATGACATCTCAAATGACATCACTGATGACATCACTGATGACCTCTCAAATGACATCACTGATGACATCATGACACACCAATACCAGTTACTACATACGCACTCACTGATTCCTACGTCTACACACACATTCACTCATTCACCCATACAATCACTCATACATACAGTCACTCATTATTACAACACTATCATATGCACTCATACACCTATACAGACACTCACACACTGCCACTCATCCATGGAGTTACTCACACACCTAGTCAGTCCTGTAAAGAATCAATCACACTTCCATTTCCTCATCTATACAGTTAAACACAGAACACCATACTTCAGTGACATCACTGATGACATCACTGATGACATCTCAAATGACATCACTGATGACATCTCAAATGACATCACTGATGACATCATGACACACCAATACCAGTTACTACATACGCACTCACTGATTCCTACGTCTACACACACATTCACTCATTCACCCATACAATCACTCATACATACAGTCACTCATTATTACAACACTATCATATGCACTCATACACCTAGTCAGTCCTGTGAAGAATCAATCACACTTCGATTTCCTCATCTATACAGTTAAACACAGAACACCATACTTTTCACACATATACTAACACATACTTACTCTCTTATACAATCACTGATACAAGTACACATTGATATGCACAGAGTCACACACCTCCCAGCCAGCCACACACACACTCAGTCTTCCATACATCCACTCATTCTTCAATATGTAAAACATATTTAAACTTTACAAAAACACACAGACACTAGATGTTGTCATCAGTGATGTCATTTGAGATGTCATCAGTGATGTCATCAGTGATGTCATTTGAGATGTCATCAGTGATGTCATCAGTGATGTCACTGACCATGTCATGAATGATGTAATATGTGACATCATCAGCAGTGGATTGCGGGTGCGCGATATATAGTTAGTGCAACTAACTATATATGGAATTTCATTGGTTTTATGTCAATAAAATGTCCAGCTAACTATATATGGTCTCTAACCTATGGTTTTTTCAGTGAATTTTCAAGGTTTTGTAAATGCAAATTCCTAACTATATATGGTCTATAACCTATGGTTTTTTCAGTGAATATATATATATATATATGGAGACAAAGTAGGTTTTCCTGGGATCAGTCTCAAGGTCAGGTGATGCGCCCCAGGCAAAACCAAATGCCGGGTATTCCATCCAAAATTGTCCAAAAGTAATTAGACGCACTCTCAGGGGTCAAGTTTGCTACACCAAGAGTTTATTCTTGTTAACTGCAACATGTTTTGACACCCCAATGTGTTTTGATCACACGATATTTTCATTACACAAGAAAGTGCATAAATAATAATTAAACATAAAAGAAACCACTCAACATTTCATTCACATTAGCCTTTTACATGGCGGCCATTTTGGAGTGGTGGTTTGAATATATTCTATGTATTGGAATTCATACATCAAGCGTATTCATGTATATACAGGGACAAAAAAACAACATTAGTGTTCTGAGTTGCATTTTAGGAAATCGATTACATATCACCTAGTGGTAATGAGCCATACCTTTATATTTTCATTATGTTTTACTCCTCCTACTAGAAAGGTCGAAATACAGCTCCCATAAATGTTGTTTTTTTTATGCATATTTGGGTAGTTTTGGTTGGTTTTTTCTTCGTGTTTTCACTTTTTATGGAGTAATATAGGCAATATCATAGAGCCTATGGGCAACTTGAGTCGTAGATGTACTTTATTAGCCAGCGGTTTTGATATAATAGAGGAAGGAGTATAATATAAGGGCACTAGTCCGAAATAAAATCTACCGTACACAATGGAGTAGTTAATCCACATGCGCCGATACTTAAAATTAGAAATATTGTTGTTCAGGGTGCTGGAGTAAGCGTACATGTGGTTTCCTAACCCTACTGCATTTATTACCAGGAGACAACAGGGCCATGATGTGAAAAGTTATTACCACGGACTTTTGTACTTATTGGTTTATGCTGAAGAAGTGATCGAGTAATTTTAATCACACGAGTAACCTAAGATATACAGTTTGGTTTGGCACTAGACCGCGAGCAACCAACATTTATGGGTGTTGTATTTCGATACACTAATAGCCACTGTTTTAAAAGTTCTTCCTGAAATTGATACTTGATCAGACACAACATTTTTAATTTTGGTTTCCAATTTTGTCTGATCTGCTCTACAAAGCTGCAGCATTAAAAAATATATTGTCCACATCTTTGTATAAATAATGTTGACAACATTTCCGATTTGCACTGAGTACATTCCATATGTGGATTAGCTGATTTGACTAGATCGTTGAAAGACACTGTTTTATAATCTGTCATTGTCAAATATATGAATCGTTCAGTGTCTGTTTTAGTGGTAGATGAAAATGAACAGCTGTCACATGTATGAACCCATCTGTAACGTAGTCCAAACAGATTTTCAATTTCTATACCTTCATCTTCTAATACTGCAAGCATAAACATAACAAATTCCAGAGCATATTGCTGTACATTCTGTGTACATTGTGAAGATCCAGAACATATATCCAGAAGATTCCACACATCAAAAGCAGTATGGATTTTCGTTTTATCAGTTTTCAACTTCTCAAAAATGTGATGTAACAAAGAACAAAATCTTTTTTCTTGGTTTTCCATAATTGTATGCTGTAGATTTTTTTTTTTAAAACAACGTTGACGATTACATTAGCATAGCAGTTGATACCTGAACTATTTTCAAACTGATATCCTACAGTATTAGCAATCGTGTTCCCTTCTATTTTCTTCCCTGACTCATCATCCTTTTCAATTCTTTTTTTCTTTGCAATCTCTGTAAAATCTTTATCATATTTTTGTTTTTGACGTATTAAATCTTTTTCATAAATAGGATATTCACCTAAATTAGGAGCATAAAGTATTCTTAACATATTGTACTCTTTTACACAATTTACATCTGCACTAACCTTTTCTTCATCAAAATCAATCAAATACAATCCGGATAACGTTCTTACTCGAGACAATGCAACATATGCCATACCCTCCTTAACCACAGAACTTCCAGTATTTACCAAAGCACTGTCTACACTTAAACCTTGAGATTTATGATTAGTCACTGCATATGCTAAACAAACAGGAAACTGTTTTCTACAAACATACAAATCTTTTACAAGCAAGAAACAAACATAACAGCGTCCAATCTGTTTCACCTCTTCAATCTGATCAAATGTAATCTTCAAATATTCAATCCCATCTCTATTTGCATAACTGAGAAAGTCAACAACTTTCCCCATTGCTCCATTTGTTAATCCTTTCTCAACGTCTAAATTATGCTGTAATATTACCCGGCAGTTTAGGGATACATATAAGGTTTTTTCCAAACCAGCAGTCTTAGATATTGATTTTTCCAAAGAGTCTAATTTTAACTGCAATTTCTCTGACAAAAGAATAGTTACTCCTTCATGTTCTATTTTATCAATAGCTACCATTTTCATTATCGGTTCATTCTCCAATTTCCAGTAAATGAGATCCCCCTTGGACACTTTGAATCCTAAGCATTCACTCCGCACACTAATTTCAATCAAAGAACCTTATTTCTCACATGTGATAAACAAAGAGGATATGTAAAATTATATAAAAATGTATACAATTTATTCAAAAGAGAAGATTAAAAACAATACAGGCTAGTAAACAACACATAATCCAAGCCTGTCATAAACACATTATAAATAAAAACAATGAAAACAATATTATCAGCCGAAACACAATATGGGAACTACACTAAGGAAAAAATTATTCCTATTTATACAAAGGGAGATACAAAAGTGAAAAGGAAATCAATTCTGATTAATGTTTCGACTTTCTATCAGAATTATTGTCTCCTCAGACTTAGAGTAATTATCCCTTTCTTGAGCATCGACGCGTTTTGGTGGGCAATTATTAAGTAGCCAGCACCTTCTTCAGGAAAAGATTATATTAATTCCCATTAAAATATAAATCTGTGAATAAAGTGAAATAAAAATAAAAAGAATAAATAATGGAATAGGAATAAGCAACAGCTCATATATCCCATCCACATCAAAAACATACATTTGTTACATTTTGCATAACCCCATTGTTATAAATAAAACACATTGTGATACATAAAAACACACTATACATTCTGAACCAAAGAACATAAGTCATTCAACTCATAAACACATATATTAGCTTAAAACCTCCTTCTGGACCAAATGTCTCCAAGATAAATGCATATATTTAATTGAAACATAAAACAGGTGTGCATAAATCAGTGTCAACCCATTACATATTTCATAGATATCCATCTATATCCTGGCAAGTAATAAATAAAAAACACTCAATTACAGGAATCATTATTACATATTATAGAAATCCTTCTAAATAAATCATACAGATGGCCTATATAACAGTCAATATAAAAAGTTGCATTAAATGCATACCATCGTCATCTATATAAAGTATTATCTTTTCCCTTTATATATCATTGAAATAACTTTAACATTCCTTGCTTGCTGCATCACCGTTTCCACTTCACTCATTGCCATTGCCGCTTCCTTTTCAAGTATGGCTTCTCCTAGTGGATCTTGACTTTGTGGAGCAGAACTCTGACACTCTTGAGAACTATCTCTAGCAATTTTAACTGCAATAGTTCTTTCTTGATTAATCTCTTTGTTTAACATTCGTAGATAATTTCGAAAAATTGTACATTCAATGCTATCTTTACATACATTGAAAGTATCTTCATAGCAGTCAAAATCTCCAAGTAATTCCATTTCAGTCCACCAAGCTTTGAAGAGTTGCAGAAGAGCTCAATAGAAAAACTCTCTTTTATCTGGAGTATCACAACTTAATTTCCTGTGATTAATCAAATTTCCTTTGTTATGCTTTACCAAACATCCTTCAGATCCAATTACAGCTTATTTTCCTTCATTTATTGTTTCTGTAACTTTTTTTAAAAACTTTAATGTTGCCGTATTTCATATAGACCTATGTTTTCCAGGTATGGACTTCTATTTGGATATTATGGGGCACATTAGGATGGCGGGCGGACTTTGTCCGCCCGCCACCCTAATGGAGAACGGGACCGCCCGCCATAAGGGCGGGGGTCCCGTAGGGGGAATTACGATGTGCCCGCCACAGTGGCGGGCACATCCTACATGTTTAGCATTGTGGCGGGCGATGCACTCTGCACCGCCCGCCACAATGCTAAACATTTCTGAATGCATTTGCATATGCAAAACGGCAGGCACCGCGTGGTGCCTGTCGCTTTGCATATGCAAATTTGGGGGGTACCATAGGTACACCCCCTGTGATCCCCCACCTCTGCCATCATCTGAGGGCCCCGCAGGGGGCCCCCACAGCACACACCGCCTGCCTTTCCGTGGCGGCATTGCCACCGCGGAAAGGCCCCTTACACCCACCATTGTAATATGGCTGGCGGTGTCCATTGGACACCGCCACCATATTATTCCCTTTCCGCCACGGTCGCAAGGCGACCGCGGCGGTAAAGCGGCGGACAGTCTTTCCATCCACCACGCTCCCCCCCGCCATCCAAATACGGTGGGGGGGAATCCAGGCATAGGTGTCCGGCGGATAGCCTCCGTCAGGCCGGCGGTGGCTACCGCGAGCCTGGTGGAGGCAATCCGCCCGACATCATAATGGGCCCCTATGTATCCAACATATTTGATTTCAGAATATTAGTACTTTCTGGTTCATTCAGTGCCAAGTATTCAATTTCTTGTACAGATTTCAAAACTTGATTTTGTGCTGCAGCAAGACCTAGACTTATCCAGATGATCCCTCTTGACTTTGAATATAAACTTGCAGATGTCAATCGATCCGAACATTCATAGGATCCAGTTTCTTGATGTGAAAGTATCTTCAAGCTGAAGTTGTACAATTTTTTGCTAAGTGTCTTCTACTGTTAAATTTCCTCACACATTTCTTTCAATTCTGTCTTCTCAGACTTGGTACTATATATGATGTGACATAGCGAGCAACAGCAATTGAGTTATCTGCAACATATTGTATGTCCATATTTGCATTCCACATCTTCAAAATCTCCGGATTGTAATCATTAATGTACTTCGATTCTTCTGTTCTTTTTATAATACAAGTATTTTTGGGTGATTTTCGAGTGATAGTATGCCTCCCTGCTGACATAAATCTGTTCCCTCTTCCTTTGGAAATTACTGAACGTGAAAAGCCAAATCAACATTTTGTGTGAAATGTATCCTTTGACTTATATCTCCGTCTGCAATAGTTTCCACATCGATGACTCTGAAACCGTAAACTTGCTGTCTTAAGATATTTTCTCTTCCTGTTTTTGAAATCGCACAGGTAACATACTGTTCAATGAAAGATAAAACAGTCTCATCCGAATCAGTTCCAAATTTAGAGGCATCCTTGATCCATAAAAGCATATGTATATGAGGAGCACCTCTAGCTTGGTATTCTTTTCTCCCCAAAAAATCAATACCTTCGCCAATAGGTGGATTTTTATTACAGATGAAAGACATCTTAGCTTTAAATCTATGATTAAACTATCTGCAGACACTTACAGGATCTAGGGAACACAGTTCTCCAGGTGTCTTCAATTCAATATTTTCTATATTTGAATTTGTTTCCAGTAAATTATCCCATGCGTACTCAGCACAACTTAGTGTAACAAACCACGTAGGGGTTCCTAAGTTTCTTAACATACATTTTAATTCCCCTTGACGTTGATACCAATATTCAGATACCAATATTCATTAGTGCCACTGTGACACGACATCAAATGAATTAACTGTGATTCTAAATGTTCGTCTCTTTATTCAACTTTGTCCATAAATTCCTTTGCAGAAACATGTGAGAGATGGGTTCCAGTTTTTAATATATGGTTGACTGCATATGAAAGTGCAGACAGATCACTCTCAAATAAAAGATGATACAAATATGATATACACTTAAGAAATCTTGGCTCTTCTGAGTACAGTCGTAAAGTACGATATTCTGATGCTGGAATCTGGACTGGTCGTTCATCCGAATCTTCCACCTTTTCCATTAGGGAACAGCTGGGGAAAACAACGAGCTTCCAAACTTTTTTCCCACACACTCATGGGAGTTCCTTTTGCTTTTTTCATCTGGAACAATTTAATAGAATCTCCTATCAGTGCTTTTGAATGTAGAGAGTGTATAGTATAATGTTCATACATTTCTTCTTTTCTTGAACTCTTCACTTTTTCTATTTGTCCACTTGAAATATGTGTTTCATCTCCTGAAGTAATTTTTTCTTTTTCTACATTTACAGTATTATAGTAAATATTGTTTTGCACCAGATATAATGTAGCCTATTGGACTTTCGTGACTTCTACTAACTCTTGCCATATTTTACGGCTCTTTGTGGGTACACCATTAACAAGAATGACTACAGGTTCAGTATCCTCTCTTTCTACACCAAGAGAGTCAACATTTTCTTAAAATCTAAAGGTGAATACACAACTCTTCCTTTTAAACCCCTTTGTAGATCTGTTGGAGGCAGCTTACCTGATTTAGGCTCTATACGAATTATAGCCTGAAAAGGGTGCACAGATTGTATAAGGATGACCTCATATGTATTTAAATCTTTCAGTACAGGAGGTATAGCTACTAATTCTAAGTCATTATGTACAGCTCTAGCTGGCATTTTGTTTTCTTCTAGTTTATTGTAACAATATTTACTAATACATTGTACAGTACCTAATTAAAAATGACCTTCCACAAACAGATAAGCAGCAAATTCTTTCCATTTAACATTGTTTTGCTTTTCACTATTTAAAAACGCATCTACATTCCTAGTTTGAATTTTATAATGAGTACGTTGACAACAAATATACATAGTTGGGATTTTCACTAGAAACCACTTTAATCTTTGTTACTTCTTTTTCAAAGTTCACATCAGTACTATCTTCCATCTCTTCTTCAACACCTGCACTTATCAAACTCTCACTTTCTCTACACTCCTCTTGACCAGCAAAGAAACTTAACTCTATATCATTACAATTTATTTTTACATCTAACACTGAAACATGCAAAAGAGCTGTATTAATTTCATTTATTCATAATGCAGGACTTTTCATGTAGTATTATCTTCTAACTAACCTTCGCATTTCATAATGATGTATTGCTAACATTCTTAAATGATGAAAACGACTTTGACACACTTTCCTAGAAAGACAAGCCAGAGAATGACCTTGCAACCCTGTATTTTTTCTCACTTTGCAAGGCTCCAGTACTTGTAATATCTTAATCATCTGTTGCGCAGTTTTACTTCCATATTCTCTTAAGAAATTTAGTAAAATATCAATAGATTGTTGACGTGTACTACAAATACTACTACAATCCCATGTAAACACTGAAGCCTGGGTACGTCTCTCTTGAACTTAATCAGCTTTTACTTGTTAAACATTTCTAGGAACAATCTTTTCTTTTTCAATTGGAGAGCCATTTTTCACTACATAACAACCACATGTATCAACTGCATGCAGTAATCCATTTTGTTGAAAATAACTTTCTTCATTAAAAAAAGGTTCCGTACTAGAAGTATGCTTCCATTCCCCAGAAAATATTTTACAAAAATTTGTTCTACTTACAATTCTTTTTCTTTTAAATTTGTCCTTCATACGCTGCATTATTCTATTTAAAGTCTTCAATCTTTTATAATTAAGATAAATTATTTTCTTTTCAATTCAAAGGCTTTTTCAATTACACTTAGAATCTTCTTTTTTGTCTGTAAAATGCTGACCTCCTTTTCTATATTTTACATATTTTTTTGCAATTTTTGGAGTACTCTACTTTTATAGATTTTTTTTGAATTTCTGAAAATTATTTCTTCCTGCTTCCAACATAATTATTTTTCCGATAATCCAATTTTCAACTTTTTTGTACATTCTTTTCCTTTTGTTTCACTGATCTTGTTCTATCTGTCTGTTCTTTATTTTTGAATTTGGAAACTTTTTTTACAAGTTTAAATAAAAAACTTTAGTTCTCTTACCAGAACACTTTTTCTTTAAATATCCATGTTGTAGTTGATCTAATTCCTCTTTTCCCTTTTTAAAAAAAACATCTTTTCTTTGTTCTCTTTTTCTTTGCTCTTTTCTTGTCATTGTAACTCGTTCCTAATAATTATGCAAAATATCTGTAAATTAAGAAAAGTTTTGAAAACAATTTAATATAATTAAAATAATTAAATATAAATATTCACATGTATAACTATAAAAATACATACAGATTCTTTTTTGAATTTCTGAAAATTGTTTCTTCCTGATTCCAACATAATTATTTTTCCTATAATCCAATTTTCAACTTTTTTGTACATTTTCCTTTTCCTTTTGTTTCACTGTTCTTGTTCTATCTGTCTGTTCTTTAACCCCTCCCATGCTCATGATAAGCTCAGCTCGTCATGCAGTACACTGCTCGTGTGCTCATGACGAGCTGAGCTTGTCATGAACAATGAGATTTAAGAGACTGCAGCACCAAGGGAGAATTGCTGTAGCATTGAAGGTGTTATTTTTGAAATTGGAAACTTTTTTTACACGTTTTAAAAAAAATCTTTAGTTCTCTTACCAGAACAATTTTTCTTTAAATATCCATGTTGTAGTTGATCTAATTCCTTTTTTCCCTTTTTAAAAAAAATCTTTCTTTGTTCTCTTTTTCTTTGCTCTTTTCTTGTCATTGTAACTCTTTCTTAATAATTATGCAAAATATCTGTAAAATAAGAAAAGTTTTGAAAACAATTTAATATAATTAAAATAATTAAATATAAATATTCACATGTATAACTATAAAAATACATACCAAGAAACTAGATCAATGATTTCAGCAATGGAACAGTGCTACCTGCATAATTGTAATAGTGTATGAGTAGTGTGAAAGGTACTAGAGCACAGCATTAGTAGTACATATCCAATAGAGGAACAGCATGGTTACAACCTGTATCATTCCATGAATACATGGCTAGTCAGTGAAAGATTACAATACTACAAGGAGAGTGCCTAAGTATAAAGTACATTTATAAGTGCTTAGGTATTGGCAGAGTGATAGGATAAGTAAATAGTGCTGGATGGGTGATTGAAGAAGTGCATGGGACTGACAGCAGGATTCCTACACTGCATAGGTACTAACTGGATATTTAGAGAAGTGTACCAATAGCATGTAGCTGGTTAGAGGTCTGCATGGATAGTGAACAGAATATTGTAGTTGTACTTGTATTAGTGGCTAGGCCATTCCATAAGTACATGACTAGTAACTGGAATGATTACAGTGCTGCAAACAGAGTGCATAGTGAATTTATAAGTGCTTAGGTATTTGCTAAGTATGAGCGAATAATGCGGATCTGCGGTCCGCGAATTCACGCGAAATCGCAAAAAAGTCCGAGAATTAGCGGATTTTCCCACGAAAACGCAGATTTTTTTTCGATTTCCATCTACTCAACTGGAGTACTTTCTACTGGCTAATCAGTAAGTGCTACCTCGTTGGGTAAATATATAGTGCTTTTCCTACACTGCAGCTGCGTAAACGGCCAGAAGATTTGTCTCCACTGACCATGTGTACCTGTAACATTGCCACTGCGCCAAAAGGCGCCGAGGTCCCTGGAGTGAGCTGTCCATCATAGTTGGGAAAGGGCGGGAAGAAGTTTGATACCGCTAGTGTGTGGTGCGGGGTCAAACGGCGGGGCTTCTATGCGTGTCACGTAACATGCCTCTTGTGTATAAAGGGTCAGAGAGCGAGCAGGGCAGCAGGTGAGGAGAAAGCAGCCTCCTGGTCACAGGAACTACACAGGGGTTGCGCTCGAGAAACTCATGGCTGCAGAGAGTGACCCGGGGCTTCTATGCGTGTTCACATGCCTCTTGTAAGGGTCAGAGAGCGAGCAGGGCAGCAGGAGAGGAGAAAGCAGCCTCCTGGTCACCGGAACTACACAGGGGTTGCGCTCGAGAAACTCATGGCTGCAGAGAGTGACCCGGGGCTTCAATGCGTGTTCACATGCCTCTTGTAGGGGTCAGAGAGCGAGCAGGGCAGCAGGTGAGGAGAAAGAAGCCTGCTGTTCACCGGAACTACACGGAGGTTGCGCTCGAGAAATTCATGGCTGCAGAGTGTGACCCGGGGCTTCTATGTGTGTTCACATGCCTCTTGTAAGGGTCAGAGAGCGAGCAGGGCAGCAGGTGGGGAGAAAGCAGCCTCCTGGTCACAGGAACTACACGGGGTTTCGCTCGAGAAACTCATGGCTGCAGAGAGTGATCCGGGGCTTCTATGCGTGTTCACATGCCTCTTGTAAGGGACAGAGAGCGAGCAGGGCAGCAGGTGAGAAGAAAGCAGCCTCCTGGTCACCAGAACTACACAGGGGTTGCGCTCGAGAAACTCATGGCTGCAGAGAGTGACCCGGGGCTTCTATGCGTGTTCACATGCCTCTTGTAAGGTTCAGAGAGCGAGCAGGGAAGCAGATGAGGAGAAAGCAGCCTCCTGGTCACCGGAACTACATGGGGTTATGCTAGAGAATCTCATGGCTGCAGAGTGACCCGGGGCTTCTATGCGTGTTCACATGCCTCTTGTAAGGGTCAGAGAGCGAGCAGGGCAGCAGGTGAGGAGAAAGCAGCCTCCTGGTCACCGGAACTACACGGGGGTTGCGTTCGAGAAACTCATGGCTGTAGAGAGTGACCCGGGGCTTCTATGCGTGTTCACATGCCTCTTGTAAGGGTCAGAGAGCGAGCAGGGCAGCAGATGAGGAGAAAGCAGCCTCCTGGTCACCGGCACTAAACGGGGGTTGCACTCGAGAAACTCATGGCTGCAGAGAGTGACCCGGGGATTCTATGCGTGTTCAAATGCCTCTTGTAAGGGTCAGAGAGCGAGTAGGGCAGCAGGTGAGGAGAAAGCAGCCTCCTGGTCACAGGAACTACACAGGAGTTGCGCTCGAGAAACTCATGGTTGCAGAGAGTGACCCAGGGCTTCTATGCGTGTTCACATGCCTCTTGTAAGGGTCAGCGAGTGAGCAGGGCAGCAGGTGAGGAGAAAGCAGCCTCCTGGTCACTGGAACTACACAGGGGTTGCCCTCGAGAAACTCATGGCTGCAGAGAGTGACCCGGGGCTTCTATGCGTGTTCACATGCCTCTTGTAAGGGTCAGAGAGCGAGCAGGGCAGCAGATGAGGAGAAAGCAGCCTCCTGGTCACTGGAACTACACAGGGGTTGCCCTCGAGAAACTCATGGCTGCAGAGAGTGACCCGGGCTTCTATGCGTGTTCACATGCCTCTTTATATTTATATTTATATTTATTGGCATATTTATATAGCGCTGTACTGTCACCCAAAGGGTATCCTGGCGCTTTGATTCAGCAAGCCGAAACCACCAAGGCAAAATCACACTGCTCTCGGGAACAGGTGGGTCTTCAGACCTCTCTTAAAAGGTAAAAAGTCACCCTGACTCCTCAATGATATCGGGAGAGAGTTCCAAAGTCTTGCAGCTGCAAAACTGAAAGACCGACCACCCATCCTTACCCTC
The DNA here is from genome assembly GCF_964261635.1 of Lissotriton helveticus. Lineage (NCBI taxonomy): Eukaryota > Metazoa > Chordata > Amphibia > Caudata > Salamandridae > Lissotriton > Lissotriton helveticus. The sequence goes on from NC_136065.1 coordinate 534,506,053, forward strand.
TGAACTCTGGGAACCGTCGCCAGATGCGCCGAGGAGGAGCATAGTCTCCGAGAGGTGGAGTACCATGAAAAAAGATTCTGCAGCAAAACTGGGCCCTGTCCATGCAACGCTCTAAAAACCAGGCAAGATGCTTTAAAAAGGATTCGTTGATGGACCGGCAGCCAGTGCAAATCCAGGAGTGCCCTGGAAGAAGAGGCGGTGCGCGGACGAGACAATGCTAACTTGGCTGCCATATTTTGAACCCGCACTACCTCAGGCCTAGCCCGCGCTGGAAGCAATGGAAGAACCTTGCGTAACATCCGCAGCAGAGTCATGCAAGTGGCTACGGTTTTATTAACAAAGATGTCCAATTGTAAGTTGGGGCCAAACATGACCCCTAGATTACGTGCAGATTCTGCTGCAGTCACTGTCCCAGGAAAGGAGGGATGCCAGAAATCGTCTGGCAGAGGACGAGGAGTCCGATCATTAGAACAGTACAACACCTCCGTTTTTGACCCATTGAACTGGAGGGAGTTGGAGCGTAGCCAGTCCGCTGTAACTGACATACAGCGGTGGAAGGTTTCTACAGATACAGCGTCTTTCCCCTCCAAAGAAAAAACCAATTGGGTATCGTCGGCGTAATTAAACACCGAGATACCAAAGGAACTTATCAATTGGATCAGGGGGCGGAGGTACAGATTGAATAAAATAGGACTGATGGCCGAGCCCTGGGCACCCCCTGCCCAACTTTCTGTACACCCGACCTAAAAGGTGGTAATGCCACCACCTGCTGCCTGTTGTTAAGGTACGAGACCAACCAGTCCCTTGCCAACCCCGTGGCTCCGATCTCCTCCAGCCGCTCCAAAAGGGTGGAGTGGCTGACCGTGTCGAACGCGGCCGACATGTCAAGCAGTACTAGAAAGGCTGCCTGACCCGCGTTGACCCGCGACCGAAGATTATTCAACACGGCCACCAGCGCAGACTCCATCCCATGAGCTGGGCGGAAGCCAAACTGGGCCACATCCAACCAGGTGTTATCCTCTAGGAATCTAGATAGAGATCGGGTAACCATCTTCTCCATGATTTTAACAGGAAAAGGGAGCAAGGAATGGGTCTGTAATTTGACAAGCAGGAGGGGTCGCGTGTGGGTTTCTTCAGGAGGGGTGAAACCACTGCCAACTTCCAGCTCTCCGAGACAGTTGCGGTGGCAAACGACTGATGGCAGATGGAGTATAATGGATAAAAGAGTTCTTTCTGGAATAATTTCCAGAATTTGTGCGGGAGTGGATCCAGCGGGGAGCCTGATGACACAGTTTGCGCTAATTTGCAAAACTCATCAAAGGAGGGAAGAGAAAAACAGCTCAGCTTGGGTCAACTGGAAGATTCCTCCGGAGCTCCCGGACTGCGAGAGTGATACCTCAGCTGGGGTCGACTGGAAGATTCATCCGGAGCTCCCGGACTAAAAGAGGGTCACCTCAGCTGGGGTCGACTGGAGGATTCAACCGGAGCTCCCAGACTGAGAGAAGGACACCTCAGCTGTCCTGAGGTGGAGGATTCAACCGGAGCTCCCAAACTAAGAGAGGAACACCTCAGCTGGGGTCGACTGGAAGATTCACCCGGAGCTTCCAGACTGAGAGAGGGACACCTCAGCTGGGGTCGACTGGAAGAATCATCCGGAGCTCCCAAACTGAGAGAGGGACTACTCGTCTGGGGTCGACTGGGAGATGCTTCTGGAGCATCCAGAGTAAAAGGGAGACTACTCCGCTGGGGTCGACTAGAGGCTTCCTCCGACTCACCCATCTGGGATCCACCTAGAGAGACCTCTAAAGCGGAGTCAGTCGGCCCAGCGAGTCCGCCCAGGATAGTGGTGATCTTATCCTCAAAGGCAGCGGCCAGAGAGTCGCATAAGGCCTGAGAGACTGGAATGTTGTTCATGGCACCAGTCGGATGGGAAAGATCCTTCACAATCCTGAATAAAGTCTGCGATTTGTTGGTCGCCTGATTCAGCGTATCTTCCAGATAAACCGCTTTTGCACACTTGATCTGTGCTTTATATTCTAGTAGTGCCAGTCTGAAGTTGACTTTTGCTGCGTCTAAATAGTGCTTCCTCCAGGCCCTCTCTGCCCGCTTACATCTGAACTTCAATTGTAAAAGATCGCTGGTAAACCAAGGCATAGCTCGGTTTTGTTTGTCCCTTGATCTGCGCACTGGGGCCACTTTTTCCAAGGAAATGGATAACTGTCGACACAGGTTAGCGTAGCTTTCGTCAACGCTACCCTCCAGAACAAATCCCTCAGGAAGTAAAGTGGGCAGAGCCGGAGATTTTAACAGTCTAAACCAGGATCGGCCAATTTTAACCTGTCTCAGTCCTGTGTCATTGGACGAAATGGCCGGCAGATGGAGGTGGAAAGATACGGGTGCGTGATCGGTCCAACATTGGGGCAGAATGTCCTTCACCACCACCTTCTGAGCATCAGCAAAAACCATGTCCAGGATGTGACCCTTCACATGGGTGGCAGAAAGGACCAGCTGTTGCAGCTGAATATTGCCACAGGCTTGGCAAAGATCATTATAGGCAGTATCCAAAGGGCCATTCTGCCACAGATTAAAGTCTCCTAAGACTAATAGTCCGGTATGGGAGTTAGATAGATCATAGATGAGATCAATGAATTCCGACAGAGATGATGGTGCATTGCCAGGCGGTCTATAGCATAGAACCCCACGAATATAGCGTTCTCTCATGCCCTTTAAAGGAGAATCCCATAAGGTCAAAGCCTGGTACCTCCTTAATCTCTAGCTGTGAAAGGGCTAGGGTTTCCCTGAAGATGAAACCTATTCCGCCACCTCTGTTCTTTAAGCGAGGGGCATGTCTAATTTTATAGCCCGGAGGGCAGACCAAACCCAGTTCCACCCCATTGTCCGCTCGTGTCCAAGTTTCCGTTAGGAAGAGCACATCCAGTCCACAGGACTCAATAAGGAGAACAATCTCCGTGTGCTGCTTACAAAGTGACCGAACGTTTAATAGGCCACATAAAAGCGGCTCCAGCGTGGCAGTGGGAGTATCCTGCTGAGCACAAGATGTCTGGGGCGGTCTCAGCTTCAAAAGGTCGGTCCTAGAGTAAGGTATGCGTGAGGCGGTTAAAAGGACAGAGTCGCCGGCCCTGGGCGCGCCAGCTGCGCGAACGGGTGCAAACGGCTTACCTCTGGCGCACCTCCGGCGCGCCTACGGCGCGCCCGCTGCGTGCCGACGCTGCGCGCTTGGGAGGTGGCCATCTTAAATACAGGAGTGTCGCGAGAATCCTGTGAGGGCAAGCCACTGGCCCCTCACGCAAGATGGCGCCTACAGCTAGTATACACCTCCTGAAAGCCCCAACCCAATATGGCGGCCAAAAGCGGCGCGTTCCAAATGAGCCCCCAAGCTATCCCTCTATCCCAGCAAACGTGGGTGCCAAACTATTATCGTGCGGGTAAGTTCTATCTAAGCCCCAGACATGGGAATTAGAGCGTCTGCGTTCTAAGCGCAAGCAGCACGAACAAATTAATGCCAAGTATAATTGATGCCAAATAGGTTTTTAAAATATTAAAACAGAACAGATAGTAGCAGTACAATAGCGCGTCGCGTAGTAGGCAAGTAAATCTGCCTGACTGAAGAGAGACAACTTACTTAAATAGGCTCCTCCTCCAATGAGAGAGTCCTGTGAGGGCAAGCCACTGGCCCCTCACGCAAGATGGCGCCTACAGCTAGTATACACCTCCTGAAAGCCCCAACCCAATATGGCGGCCAAAAGCGGCTAGTTCCAAATGAGCCCCCAAGCTATCCCTCTATCCCAGCAAACGTGGGTGCCAAACTATTATCGTGCGGGTAAGTTCTATCCAAGCCCCAGACACGGGAATTAGAGCGTCTGCGTTCTAAGCGCCAGCAGAACGAACAAATTAATGCCAAGTATAATTGATGCCAAATAGGTTTTTAAAATATTAAAACAGAACAGATAGTAGCAGTACAATAGCGCGTCGCGTAGTAGGCAAGTAAATCTGCCTGACTGAAGAGAGACAACTTACTTAAGTAGGCTCCTCCTCCAATGAGAGAGTCCTGTGAGGGCAAGCCACTGGCCCCTCACGCAAGATGGCGCCTACAGCTAGTATACACCTCCTGAAAGCCCCACCCCAATATGGCGGCCAAAAGCGGTGCGTTCCAAATGAGCCCCCAAGCTATCCCTCTATCCCAGCAAACGTGGGTGCCAAACTATTATCGTGCGGGTACGTTATATCTAAGCCCCAGACACGGGAATTAGAGCGTCTGCGTTCTAGGCGCAAGCAGCACGAACAAATTAATGCCAAGTATAATTGATGCCAAATAGGTTTTTAAAATATTAAAACAGAACAGATCGTAAGGGTCAGAGAGTGAGCAGGGCAGCAGGTGAGGAGAAAGCAGCCTCCTGATCACCGGAAGTACACGGGGGTTGCGTTCGAGAAACTCATAGCTGCAGAGAGTGACCCGGGGCTTCTATGCATGTTCACATGCCTCTTGTAAGGGTCAGAGATCGAGCTGGGCAGCAGATGAGGAGAAAGCAGCCTCCTGGTCACCGGAACTACACGGGGTTGCGCTCGAGAAACTCTTGGCTGCAGAGAGTGACCTGGGGCTTCTATGCGTGTTCACATGCCTCTTGTAAGGGTCAGAGAGCGAGCAGGGCAGCAGGTGAGGAGAAAGCAGCCTCCTGGTCACAGGAACTGCACGGGAGTTGCGCTCGAGAAACTCATGGCTGCAGAGAGTGACCCAGGGCTTCTATGCGTGTTCACTTGCCTCTTGTAAGGGTCAGAGATCGAGCAGGGCAGCAGATGAGGAGAAAGCAGCCTCCTGGTCACCGGAACTACACGGGGTTGCGCTCGAGAAACTCATGGCTGCAGAGAGTGACCCGGGGCTTCTATGCGTGTTCACATGCCTCTTGTAAGGGTCAGAGATCGAGCTGGGCAGCAGATGAGGAGAAAGCAGCCTCCTGGTCACCGGAACTACACGGGGGTTATGCTCGAGAAACCCATGGCTGCAGAGAGTGACCCAGGGCTTCTATGCGTGTTCACATGCCTCTTGTAAGGGTCAGAGAGCGAGCAGGGCAGCAGGTGAGGTGAAAGCAACCTCCTGGTCACCGGAACTACACGGGGGTTGCCCTCGAGAAACTCATGGCTGCAGAGAGTGACCCCGGGCTTCTAGGCATGTTCACATGCCTCTTGTAAGGGTCAGAGAGCGAGCAGGGCAGCAGATGAGGAGAAAGCAACCACCTGGTCACCGGAACTACACGGGGATGCGCTCGAGAAACTCATGGCTGCAGAGAGTGACCCGGGGCTTCTATGCGTGTTCACATGCCTCTTGTAAGGGTCAGAAAGCGAGCAGGGCAGCAGATGAGGAGAAAGCAGCCTCCTGGTCACCGGAACTACACTGGGTTATGCTCAAGAAACCCATGGCTGCAGAGAGTGACCCGGGGCTTCTATGCGTGTTCACATGCCTCTTGTTAGGGTCAGAGAGCAAGCAGGGCAGCAGGTGAGGAGAAAGCAGCCTCCTGGTCACCAGAAGTACACGGGGGTTGCGTTCGAGAAACTCATGGCTGCAGAGAGTGACCCGGGGCTTCTATGCATGTTCACATGCCTCTTGTAAGGGTCAGAGATCGAGCAGGGCAGCAGATGAGGAGAAAGCAGCCTCCTGGTCACCGGAACTACACGGGGTTGCGCTCAAGAAACTCTTGGCTGCAGAGAGTGACCTGGGGCTTCTATGCGTGTTCACATGTCTCTTGTAAGGGTCAGAGAGCGAGCAGGGCAGCAGGTGAGGAGAAAGCAGCCTCCTCGTCACAGGAACTACACGGGAGTTGCGCTCGAGAAACTCATGGCTGCAGAGAGTGACCCAGGGCTTCTATGCATGTTCACATGCCTCTTGTAAGGGTCAGAGATCGAGCAGGGCAGCAGATGAGGCGAAAGCAGCCTCCTGGTCACCGGAACTACACGGGGTTGCGCTCGAGAAACTCATGGCTGCAGAGAGTGACCCGGGGCTTCTATGCGTGTTCACATGCCTCTTGTAAGGGTCAGAGAGCGAGCAGGGCAGCAGATGAGGAGAAAGCAGTCTCCTGGTCACCGGAACTACACGGGGTTATGCTCGAGAAACCCATGGCTGCAGAGAGTGACCCGGGGCTTCTATGCGTGTTCACATGCCTCTTGTAAGGGTCAGAGAGCGAGCAGGGCAGCAGGTGAGGAGAAAGCAGCCTCCTGGTCACAGGAACTACACGGGAGTTGCGCGCGAGAAATTCATGGCTGCAGAGAGTGACCCAGGGCTTCTATGTGTGTTCACATGCCTCTTGTAAGGGTCAGAGAGCGAGCAGGGCAGCAGGTGAGGAGAAAGCAACCTCCTGGTCACCGGAACTACACGGGCGTTGCCCTCAAGAAACTTATGGCTGCAGAGAGTGACCCCGGGCTTCTATGCATGTTCACATGCCTCTTGTAAGGGTCAGAGAGAGAGCAGGGCAGCAGATGAGGAGAAAGCAACCACCTGGTCACCGGAACTACACGGGGATGCGCTCGAGAAACTCATGGCTGCAGAGAGTGACCCGTGGCTTCTATGCGTGTTCACATGCCTCTTGTAAGGGTCAGAGAGCAAGCAGGGCAGCAGATGAGGAGAAAGCAGCCTCCTGGTCACCGGAACTACACGGGGGTTGCGCTCGAGTAACTCATGGCTGCAGAGAGTGACCCGGGGCTTCTATGCGTGTTCACATGCCTCTTGTATGGGTCAGAGAGCGAGCAGGCGCAGCAGGTGAGGAGAAAGCAGCCTCCTGGTCACAGGAACTACCAATAGTATGTAGCTGGTTAGAGGTATGCATAGATACTGCACAGAATATTATAGATGTACGTGTCTTAGTGGCTAGGCCATTCCATAGTACATAACTACTATCTAGAATGATTGCAGTGCTGCAAACAGAGTGCATGGTGAATGTATAAGTGCTTAGGTATTGGCAGAGAGATAGGGTATGTAGATATTGCTGGATTGATGATTGGAGAAGTGCTTGACACCGATAGCAGGATTGTTTAACTACATGGCATGCAGAGGGAGAGCTGCAGGCTGGCTAGCAGAGGAACAGCTGCTGGCCAAATACTATAGTGAAAAGTACGGGCCGTCGCCTTGGAAAGAGATAGCTGCGACCGGTAATGTTGGAGGAGGGAGCATGAAGGGGATATCTAGCAGAGAGAACTGCAGTATTTTTCCAGGGTTGGCTTGCAGAGGTACAACTGCGGTCCCGACGGCTCGCAGATGAAGAGCTGCAAGCCAAACAATGGTTTGCAGAGGGAGCGCTGCGAGCTGGCGGGCTGGCTCGTAGAGGAAGACTTGCGAGCCGACTGACTGGCTCGTAGAGGGAGAACTGCAGCCCATGGGCTCTCAGAAGGAGAGCATCGGGCCAGCTAGCACAGAAACAGCTGCAGGCCAACTGCTATAGGGAAAGGTGCAGGCCGTCGGGTTGCAAATCATAGGTGTGGGATGGTGATGTGGGGAGAGGAAGCGTGAAGGGGGTATCTCGTAGAGAGAGACCTGCGGTATATTTCCAGTATTAGCTTGCAGAGCTACAACTGTGGGCCCGATGGCTCACAGACGAAGAGCTGCAAGCCGACTGGTGTTTCGCAGAGGGAGAGTTGCGAGCCCACCAATGGTTCCCAGAAAGAGAGCTGCAGGCCGGCGTGCTGGCTCATATAGAAAGAGCTGCATGCCGACTGGCTGACTCATACAGAGTGAGCTGCGGCCCGTCGACTCACAGAGGGAGAGCTGCGGGCCGGCTCGCAAGATGAACATCTGAGGGCGAACTGGTATAGGGAGAGGTGTGGGCCGTCAGCTTGCAACGGGATAGCTGCGGGACAGTGATGTGGAGAAAGGGATCGTGAAGGGGGTATCTCGCAGAGAGAGAGAGCTGCAGTATATTTCCAGTGTTGGCTTGCAGAGGTACAACTGCGGGTTGGCTTTCAGAGGAAGAGCTGCGAGCCAAACAAAGGTTCGCAGAGGGAGAGGTGCGAGCCAGCGGGCTGGCTGGTAGAGGAAGACCACCTTCTCTATATACTACAGATCCCACGAACATGCCAATAAAAGTATAAGTGCTATTTTTATACTAGATAAAGCTCTATTACTTAATTTTTATAAACACTACTGTTGGGTGCACAAAATAAAGAATATGAGATGAGAAGAGTAAACGGAGGTGTAATTCCTAAACTTTAATTATACCTTTCCTTTAATATACATATATTCAGGGCTTTTAGTGGGATAACAAAATGGTGGTTGTCTAAAAGCAGTAGAAGTGTTCAGCACTGGTAAGATCCGGCCCACTTAAAGGCCTACGTATATTCAGCACAGAGACACAACCTAACAATGTTCATCACTTATATTAACAGTTACCTTACTAGTGTGAAAAAATCATACAGAAAATTTACTTAAACTTTTTTTTTCTTTTTAATGCCTAACACATTTATCAAATATCTCTTGTAAAGAAACGCCCCTCTCCACCTTTATTTCATAAGAATGAGCAATAAATAATCCCTTTAGCAAAATCTAGTCACTGACTACTAACACGGTGCAGTATACCCAATTGTAAAGCACAAACACAATATAGATTATATCTTAAAGCATCATCATATGGTTCTAACCATGCATACATACAGAAAACACATGTACATTTACTTTGTCCATTTACTCTCCATGTAATCTGTGCACATTTTGAACGGGTTCGCAGTATAACACCTGTCTTCACATATATTCAAATGTACCTCACAGTGTAAAATATAACATCACAACCTATGCATATGTAATATTTCCAACATAACACAGTGCAGTTTTATACCAATGAAACTGATTGCAAAATTCTCTATATAGTATAACCCCTACCAATATGGCAATAAACTTAGAAGTGCTATGTTTATAATACAAAGAGTTGTATTAGATTATTTTTATGAACAGTACCGCTGGGGGCACAACATGGTAGTGGGAGCTGGACAGAGTAAATACATGTGTAATTCCCAAACTTTTTATGTATTGCCCCTTTACTATACGCATATTAACAGCTTTAAGTGGAATGAAACATTTGGCAACTGTCTTAAACGGGTGGTGGAGCTCAGTATCGGCAAGACCCGGACCACTTAAAGGCCTGCGTATATTCAGCAGACAAATACACTCTGATAATTACCTTCACCAATTATCACATTTACTTTAGCACTGTGAACAAAATCGTACAGACAATATACACAGAACATTTTCATTTATTTTTTATCTCCCACATATTTATAAAAACGTTCTTCTGAAGAAACGCTCCCCAACAACTTCCATTCATAACAACACCAAAATTCAAATCCTCCCAGTAAAACACCAGTCATGACTGATATTGAAATCTAGCTCTCCATATACAAAATTATACCACAATTTGTCTACATAATATTTCAGGTTTTTGTTCCACCTCTGTTAAGTTAATATATGAATTTTCTACTCTTATACCTTCCCCACTATTTCCACACTAAGCATAATTTAACGTACGTTCGTAGTTGGTATGCAGATTCCAAATTTCACAAATGCATTCAATTCTTTCTTTGTCGCACAGTACATGTAATGCACTGCTTTCACCAAGAATGGAACCAGTAATGCCATAATTTCCCTGTTGCTCCACACATAAATACATGTAAAGAACAAATCAGAATAGTTCCTTGATTTTTTCAAATTGCAAATTTTTTTCTCTATTGGCTATTTTTGAGCTTTCCATATAAACAGTTTTAAAAAAAAAGAACACATACAGGTGAGAAGTTCAACGTATTCTAGCAACACACTTTCTAGAACATTCTACGACACGTGCAGGTTAAAAGTTCATCATTTTTTTAAATCGAACGATATTTTTTTCTTACATTTTCTCAAACATTTAGCAGCACATGCAGGTTAAAGGTTCACCATTGTTTTAAGTTAGAATAGTGCCTTCCAAGTGCAAGTAGAAGGTGTGGGTGAACTGAGCACATTTTATCCTATCATATGTACTCCACATTGAAACTGATTTTTATTAACCAATGACAAAGATGCCTTTTGACAAACTAATATGCAACCTACTTTTTATGAAACAATGCTTTTCATCTCCCAATCAGTTATCGTTTTTTATGCGAATAAAAAGTAGTTCCGCATCTTTAAACATATCAATTATTCTATGAACAGACTGCATGAGCTACTGACATCTATGCATATCTTCCAGCAATACCTTCAAAATGCTAGTGTGGATCGTAGGACATAGCTAAAGTTTTCTGGTGCAAGTGGTAGGCAGAATAGAGACGTATTGACTTAGACCTAGGTTTACAAAATGTGCACATTAAATGGTTTGGACAGAGAGGATTGAAGTGGCACTAATTGCTCCCTTTGGTTGAAACCTGTTTGCATCTCCAACTCCCTGACCTCATGATTGTGCACTGTGGTGAAAACGACCTAGGCATATTGACTGGGGTAGGTTTGGAAATGCTAATGAAGGACACCTTTAGACAACTGATGTTGCTTTTGTCTCAAACTGTCTTTGTATATTCCAATATATGCCAAAGACAGAAGTGGAAATGGTCAAACCGATTTTATCCACAGATTGAAAAATTTAGGAAAAATGTCAACAAAGCTGTGCCTGCATACCTCAGAGACCATAGAATGGGGTTGATCTACAACAACAACATATGTTTCGATATAGCTGATATCCACAGAAGTGATGGAGTACACTTCACAGTTCAGGGAAATCGAGTTTTTCTTAATAACCTGAAGCTGTGCATCCACACTTATATGTACCTCTAACTAATAAACACAAAGGCTCTTTTTATAGCCACCTTATGTTCCCAATATCAGTTAGCAGAGTGACAGCTGTGATCCAGCTAGCACAGGGAGACCAGTGGGCCGTCGGGCAGCCTCGCAGAGGGAGAGCTGCGGCCCGTGGGCTTGGCTCGCACAGAGAGAGCTACGGGCCATTGGCTCACAAACGCAGAGCGGAGAGGCGACAGACTGGTAGTGTTTTATGGTTTTGGGTAGTGCATTGGTGTTTCTGTAGTGTAGGGGGTCATGCTGGGGGTAGTGTTTTAGGGTTTAATGTAGTGCAGTGGTGTTTGGGTAGTGTAGAGGGTCATGCTGACAGACTGGCTCACAGAGCGCTGAGCCAACGGACTGGCTTCTAAAGGCACAGCCGTGACCTGGTGATGTGGATAGAGGCAGCATGAAAGGGGTATCTCACACAGACACAGGTGCCAGTGTTAGCTTGCAGAAGTAAAACTACACACCGGATGGCTCTACATAGAGAGATGTGAGCTGACAGACTAAGTCACAAAATGCCTGTCAACACTCCCTACTTTCAACCATTCACAGCCAATGAGCCGCAAGCTTGTGCTTGTAACCCCTCAGCCAATCAAATGTCAGAATTCTCAAATAGCAATATCTGTAAAATTTAATATTTCTCAAAAACTACTGAACAGATTTACACCATTTCAACAAAAGTGCACTTTCTGGACCACGCCCTTTCTCCCTGCCAAATTGGGAGCAATTCCGTTCAGCAGTTTGACCTGTAGCCTTGTCTAAAGTTTCCTATGAAAAATGCATTGAGAAAACACATTTTGTGACCCCCTTTTTTCTCAGCCGCCCCTTGACAAATCACCCCCAAACTTTCAAGATAGGAGCCGATCAAAACAGAGAAACTTTTTAGAAAATTACGTAAAGATTTGTCAAAGAACGCTAAAGTTATAAGCACATGGAGGGCTCCAGGAGGGCGGCTGTGCAACCCTCTTCCCAACGTGAGTGAAGCCCCATGGCTGCGGGGGCCCCAGCGGGCCCCAGTGAGCCCCCACTATTATTTTTTAAGAAATGCCCACGGGACCTAACCCACTAGGGGGCCTAATTAAAATAAAATGTTGGAACCCGCGACCCCAGGGCGAATTGCGCCAATTTTGAAAAAAATGCTTTTTATGGCCCTGGGGTCCTTCTGGGGCCCCCTGACCAGACCTGGGGGGTCAGGGTGTTTCTACCCTGCCCCCTTCTCTTGTTTTAAACATTTGTTTCTCTATTTTCTAGTGACTCGCTTCTACTGAGCCACAAGATGGCTGCCAGCACTTCCTGGTTTGGAGTGTTGGGAGCCAATCACAGTGAAGCTCGTGCTCGGGACTTAGGCTCCGTCCAGGTATTGAAACTTTTATTTTTCTCAAAAACTACTGAATGTATATACATCATTTAAAAAAAGAGGTCGTTTTCTGAACCAAGCTCTACCTTTCTGCCAAATTTGGAGTAATTCCGTTCAACAGTTCGGGCTGTAGCTCGACATAAAATTTCCTATAGAAATTAACATGGGGAAAACGCGTTTTGGGGCACCCCTTTTTTCTCAGCCTCCGCTTGACGAATCACCCCCAAACTTTCAGGATAGGAGCTGACCTAGATAGACCTTGTTTTTGGAGAATTTTACGAAGATTTGTAAAACAACACCACAGTTAATAGCAAATCAAAAAATGCTTTTCTTATGGAAACTAGGTTGTAACTATAACAACCTACTGGCGATCGCCAGTAGGTAATATATATATCTGTGAGCAGAGAGATTGCGCGTCCGATTGCAGCTCTATAACTAATAAACTTACCAGTGCCTGAATTTGGGATTCGTTTTGTCCCTGTTCGCCAGCAAGGAAGTTTGGAGACGGCTTGTTCTGTTTCATATATATATATATATATATATATATATATATATATATATGTGTATATATATATATATATATATATATATATATATATATATATATTCCACTCCTCCTGCTTCTCCACGCTGCTCGCACGGCACGCAGAACACAAGGACCACCACACAGCTCGTCCAGTACAAAAGGTTAGTTTATAATCCCCCTTGTTTCTCACTGGCCTGACGCGTTTCGGGTATGGACTACCCTTGTTGACATAACGGATCAGTGGTACCGGAGACCTTTTATCAAGCACACCACGTGATTCATAGAAAGTGAGAACATACTCATACAAAACAGGATTAATGGCTTTTACATGTTTAGCAAAGCACATTTGCAGCATTTGACCATCTGAATTTATCATTTATAGTTTTAACCTCTTATAGCAGCATAAATGCGTTAATGGTAAACAGAGACTGGATTTGTGCAAATTTACAAAAATAAGTTAATGTGGCATATGACATTGTAATGTAAACAATTAAAAAAACATTTTTTTTAAAAACTATTTACTATATACACAGTGCATGAAATACATTATCATAAAATGCAATTCAAAAGTTCTTACAGCTTGAATGCTAAACATGTATGTGCAAAAAGGTGCCAATTTGTAAACTTGACTACTCCATTCCTACTCTATACCATTATCTAGTTTGCTTGGGTGTTACCCTTTGTGCAACTTTCCTACCTTAATGCAGTCGCATATGTGTAAATAAGCTATCCGTGCAAACTATACCAGATTCTCCTATATACATGTGCAAAATTTATTCGTATTGACTATGAACAACTGATCCCAGTTGTCATAAAAAATCTCTCTTTAAATCCTGTATCAAAAACAACTTTTTTAAAATTTTAGTGCTCATGAAAGTGAATGCTACACAATATTGTGTTAAAAGATATATATGTACATATATACAGTGAGGCTTTCTGCAGATTAGTTAACTTTTTCTTTTATCCATTGTATTGCATAGCTCTCATAGGCGGTCAACGGAACACATTAACAAATAGATTTCATCGCTCAACCCATATAATGTATGTCCATATAATTAGATTCACTTTTTATACAGATTATTTTCATCAGTTTTATCCAGATCAATCAAAGTTCTGCAATCCTGTAGAATGCTTCATCACATTAGCAAAGAAGACCCGTAAGAAGTTATTTTCTTCTTTCTTCTTTCTAGTTCATCTATATTTGGGATCCTCTTTTCAACATACTAGAGAGTGTGGAGGCAAGTTTGAAAAAGGAAAGGCAGTGAATATGAGCCTGTAAATCATGTAAATACATAAGACAATATATGACCACTCAGCTTATTGATCTAAAGGAATATATGTAGATCCTCTGTGTTATTGAGGCCCTGAGGGAATTTACTATTGAGATTTAAGATGTATTTAGTTTCTAATTGTCTCAAAAGAGTTTCCCTATCACCTCCCTTCCTGGGCATAGGGACGTGATCAATTACATAGTATTTCAAACAGTTAATGTCTTTATTATGCATGGCCTTGAAGTGCCTAGCTACCGGATAAGCCGGATCACAATTAATGATTGCCCTTATGTGTTGCAAAATTCTCACGTGCACTTGTTTGATGGTACTGCCCACGTATCTGAGCCCACAAGTGCAGGTGAGGACGTACACCGCATAATCTGTACGGCAATCAAAATTCCCTTTAATTGATTGTTCTTGTTCCCTGAATGGAGTGCTATATTTCGAAGTGTTAACCCCAAATTTGCAGGCCCGACAGGTTGCACATTTAAAAAATCCTTGTTTTGCCGGTAACCATGTTTTTACTGAGGTTCCTTCCATCATAGATTTTGATAGATAGGATTCCATCGTTTTACATCTTCGAAAGGTCACTGTTGGTTTCTCAGGTAATCTATATTTTAAGACATTGTCTGTTAACACTATGGGCCAGTTTTTTGTCAAGATAGCCTTAATATTACGCTCCTGCATGCTATAGGTGGTCATTAGCCTAGGGGTTTCCCTATCACTGCCTTCCTCAGTTATGCTTACTTGATTCATTGGAAGTAAGGATTCTCTAGATCTTTCATTAGCTTTCCGAACTGCTTTGCTTAGTACGTCATCATTGTAATCTCTTCTTTGAAACGATCTAAGGTTTCATTTTTACTTTTCTCATTTTCATCCTGCGTACTACAAATACGTTTCAACCGCAGCAATTCCCCGAAGGGAATGCTGGCGATCAGATGCTTCGGATGGGCACTGGTAGCATGCAATAATGCATTTCCTTCAGTGGGCTTTCTAAATGCACTAGTGACCAATTTCTCATCCACTATCTGTATCCGTACATCCAGAAAGTCCACAGCAGTAGAACTGCTGTTGGATGTAAAGTGTAGGTTACACTCGTTAATATTGATTTGATCAATGAAATCTTGGACACTGATGCTGTCACCCATATATATATATATATTACCTACTGGCGAACGCAATATCTGCTCAGGATGCACGGATCTTGCCAATAAAAAAACCCAAAGCTTGTGCTTTGGAATTTGGTCCGGGGGGGGGGGGCAAATCCTGGGGGAAATACTAATAAGGGGGCCCAGAGGGGCCCCCCTGCCCTGGGGACCATTACCCCCGGGCTGTGATAAATTATGTGTGGGGGGCTCTCAGGCCCCCCCCAACCCCAGGGACTGCCACTCCCCAGGGCTTCTTTCAATTGTATGTGGGGCTCTCAGGCTCCCCCAGCCCCGGGACCAGCATCCCGGGGCTTCTTGAAATTTGGTGGGGGGCTCCCAGCCCCCCCAGCCCCGGGGACCGCCACCCCAGAGATAATTGAAATTAGGTGTGGGGCTCTCGGGCCTCCCCCAACCCCTTCTTTAAATTTGTTGCAGGGGGGCTCTCAGGCCTCCACAGCCCCAGGGACTGCCACCCCTGGGGATTTTAGAAAAGAATGGTGGGGTGCACATGGGCCACCCACCCCGGGGCTTTTTTTAATAAAATACCCCGTGTGGGAGGGCTCAAGCCCCCCCACATGCCCGGGGACCGCCACCTCCCCGGGGCTCTAAATATGTAAATGGCGGTCTGTGATGGACCCCAAGCCCCGGGGACCACCACCCCTCGGGGCTTTGAAAGAGGTGGGAATGGGGCCATGCCGCCCCCCTCCTGGAACCCTTGTGGTCCCTGGGTCCCGCCACCCCCAGGGCCGGCTCCTGCAGTGTCCCGGGGTACCCACTCCCGGGACAATGTAGTTTGCAATGACAGGGCGGGAACCTCGCGACCCCTACACTGTCATTGCAAACTGCTTTGCTCTGTGAAAGAGAGAGCAGGAAACATGCTCTCTCGTCCAAATAGCATGTTAGCTGCTCACATGTGGAAAAGCAATGCCGGCTGGGACCGTGGGGGGATTGGGGACCCCCCCACGGCCCCCTACGGAGAGGGCCAGCCCTGGGGGATGGGGTCCCCGGGGCTATTACTGGCCCAGGAGGGGGGGCCATGCAGCCCCCCTCCTCAAATTGAAAAAACACTTAAAAAAAGGCCGGCCCCGGGGGATGGGGTCCCCAGGGCCATAAGTGGCCACAGGAGGGGGGCAAGGCAGCCCCCTCCAAAATAGTAATAATAAAAAAAAAAAGGCCATGCCCTGGGGGATGGTTCCCTGGTGCACCTCTCTGCAACACAGCTCTGTGGCGCTTATTGGAGGTACCTGGTGGGCTACTTTGAACCTAGGGACCCTCTAAAATCAGCCGAACCACGAATTCCGATGTACTCACCTGTTATCAGGAGATACCTCAGTGCTGCATCTTTGAGCCCAGTACTGATCCGGAAAAGTAAATCTAACCGTACTTACCAGTAACTTGAATTTCCTTCTATAGGCTAACATTGACTAGTTTCACTTGGAAATTCTTCTAAGTGTGGAGTTTTGGAACTTTAAAATATTCACCTAAAATCATCCGAACAACGAATAGCTCTTGAGGCCGCCCCAATACTCTTCGATGAAGCAGAGGTGGAGACAGCTATTTTAGAGACAACTAAGAATAAAGCTCCGGGGCCGGTTGGGGTCCCGGCAGACTTTTATAAACACTCCCCGAAACTTTGGGCCAGAATATTATCCAATGTATTTAACGCTGCCAATGGCAACTCTTTACCTACCACTTGGGCCACCTCTATCATAGTGCCAATCTTCAAAAAAGGTCAGCGAGATGACCCAGGGTGTTATAGACCAATATCCCTTTTAGATTCTGCAATTAAAATACTCGGCAGAGTCCTTATGGTTAGGTTGAGGGATAGCATTGAGAGCTGTGGGGGTCTATCAAACATCCAGTATGGGTTCGGAGAGAAGAGAGGCACTCTGGAGCAGTGCTCCAATTTGCATTTGTTGATATCAAAGTGTAGTGTAGCTCCTATTTTCCCAATAGGCTCTGCGCATTGGAATAGTACCTACAGCAGTAAAGGCCTAGACCAGACGTTAACTAGGTCTACTACTGTCGATACTAGACTTAATTTTTGGGTTTGCCAGCTAAGCTCAGAGTTCGCTAGAAACTTTCTCGAATGTTCAAGGAAGGATTAACTCCCCTGATTAGACAAGAAGGGATTTAGTTTCTGACAACCATAGAACATGACAACTTTGCTCTCCCCTAATCAAGAGTCAATCTCAAGAGTCGTGTGAGCACAAGGCAATTATTTTACTCAGTCAGTACGTGCATTCTTAGTCTCATCAGAATGTAGAGAAAAGGAAGAGACGGGCGTGTTCAATAAAAAGGTGTTATTTATTGATCAGTCTCTTTTCTCGTACAAGAGAAATGGATCGATATTATTGCAATACTTATAGTTAAGTAAAGTGCATACATTAAAAAGCAATAGTATAAAATAATACTGTAAAAACATTGATATGGTTTCTGAGCCATATGATGTTTTAAAATGATTAAAATATATTTACATACACATATACATTTGACTAAACGTACTCAACTGGTGTTTCTAAATACGCCTACCCCGTGTACCTGACCTAAGTCTAATGCGTGGGCGGGAATAGAAAGTTACAGTTTAAGTTAAGTTTGTTTTTGCCAAGTGAATAACTAAAGAATTCTCTGTGAGGGGTTATTCAGTTCTGTACCTGGAAGTTAGGATGAATGAGGAATGGTATCTCTTTCTCTGCTCTCGATATTCCAGGCTGCCTGCGAGGGCTACCTGGAAGCGCCGGTGCTGGGTCTCTCGGCTTGAGATAGCAGCGCGTCTCTCAGCGCGTCAGGAAGGCGGGGCTGCTGCCAGCGGGGTCTGCTTCTGCTCTCGGCTTCGGCAAGTATGGCTGCTCCGTCTTGTCACCACGCGTGTGTTTGCATAGGGCAAGGTCGGCAATATTTATACCTTAAAGGTGCCGGGATTGACGTAAGGATGGACATAGGTACGTCAATAAAGATGTCATACGACTTGCTCGTTAGCACATTCTTTTACTAAAGTTCTCTGTGAAATCAAAACAATGGCCGCACGGATTATCCAGGTTGTCATAGGTTTGATTTGTTATGAGAACGTCGTATGCCTTATCAGGGGCTGGAGGAATGTCGCTTGTCTAATTAGATCTCAAGCGTTATGACCTAATCAGATAACACGTTCCTGTGCCGTAGTGTGACTGCGTCAGATAACGGTATCTGCATCATGGGGGATTTCTTGCCTCATGGGCTGACTGTTAGTTAACTAGATAGTTAGTTTAACCAGAATAGGGTCAGGAATAGGGGGATCGATTCAGAACCTATAGAAATACACGACAAAAGTACACGGTAGCCAAGGAATGGTTGTTATTTTTGGCCTTTATGGACCTCTCCTCGGCTTTCGACCTGGTGAATAGGGCCAAATTGTGGGCAATTCTTCTGGAGCTTGGGATAGATGGGGCATTGGTTAAATTCATGGCGTCCCTTCATCATGAGTTGTTTGCTAAAATTAGGGTCACTAACGAGGGAAGGTGTACGACCCGTTTTAAATCAATGCGAGGAGTGCGCCAGGGCTGTATCTTGGCCCCCCACCTTTTTACCATCTATATTAATGGCCTGGGCCGATATCTGGAGGAGGTGGACGGGCACGTCCCGTGTATAGGAGATGCAAAGATCCGAGTTCTCCTATACGCGGATGACGCTGTCCTCATAGCCCGCACTGATAATGGTCTCCAGCGCTTACTGGACGCATTTGGAGCATTTATGGATAGGCTGGACCTAAAGGTACATGCTAATAAATCACACACTATGGTGGTCGGATTCCATAGCAATAGGGGTAAATCAAAAATCTTTAAATGCAAGGGTGAAGTAGTTTCTAGAGTGGCAGTGTTCCCATACTTGGGGGTGCTTTTTGATGAGAGGGGCTCGTGGGGCCCTCAGGTAAGGGTAAAGAGCCTGTCAATGGCTAGACCAACTGCAGCACTTTTGGGGTTCACTAAAAGGTTGGGGGCTAGGCCGATGGAGGCCCTGTTAAAAGTCTATAGTTCTAAATGTATTTCAATCGCGATGTATGGTTCAGCCTTATGGGGCTATGTACATCTCGAATCAATCCAGGGGGCGGAAAACAGGTTCTTGCGTTCCTTGCTGTCCGTTCCCCAGTCCACCCCGACTTTTTCGATCCATGCGGAGGTGGGTTTGGACTATGTCACCGACAGCCTTAATTTGGCACTGTTAATATTCTGGCTAAAGACTTGGCTTAAAAAGGAACTAACCCTTAACCACGCGATTTTAACTGACGTCATGTCCCTGGATCACTCTAAAAAAGTGCCCTGGCTGGCTTATTTGAGAAAGACATTTGAACAGCTGGGACGCCCGGAACTCTTCCTATCACCATCCTGGATTAGGAAGGAGGACGTGGACCTGATTAAAAAGCAATTTATGGAGGGGGCCAGATTAGCCCGTGAGGAAAGAGAATTGCTGAAACCCACAGTTAGATCACACTATATGTTATTAAGTTCCACCTCACTCGAGCCATTTCTTAGGATTGTCACACAGCCACTTCACAGGTTTTTATTGATTAAGTTTAGATTTAATCTGATTCACTTTTATTTGGGCAGCTATCCAACTTGGGTCAAACCAGACACAGCCACACCTTGCATCTGTGATAAATTCTCAACTCAAGACACAATGCACTTTGTTATGTTTTGTGGGCTTTTTTTTGACATAAGAAATAAATATTTGCTGCCCATTCGGAGGGAGGCGGGCTTCACTCAATTGAGGCCGGCACTAGTTTATCTTCAGTCATTGAGCAGCACCCGCATCATATTTTCTGTGGCTAATTTCTTAGTGGCGGCATCTAGAATTAAATCACATAAAGCGTAATTGATTGTAACATAGTGAATTTTTAATTGCATTATTTATGTAATTAATTTCTTCTGATCCATTGTATTGAACATGTTGAAAATGTATTATATCTTTTTACATGTATATAAATGTTTTATGCCTTTTATGATTTTTAACAAATCGAATAAAGTGTATTTGACTGACTGAATTCTGATTTACTCACCTGTTATTAGGAGAGAACCCAGTGCTGCATCTTTTAGCCCAGCACTGACCCTGAAAAGCAATTCTAACCGTATTTACCAATAACTTGTATTTCTTTCCGGAGGAATCCATTGTCTGGTTTTCACCAGAAAAGTGTTGATTTTCACAAACTGCAAATATTCCTTAAAAATCGCCTCTATAACATAAATGCATTCTTTCAGCTGTTTACAGGAGATGCACCAGTGCTGGATCCAGGATCCACCACTGAGTAAGAAAAAGTTACAATAACACTACTTACCTGCTAAGTTAATTTCCTCCCGTAGGATAACATTGCTGATTCTATGTGAACATTTTTCTGTGTCAACTTTTAAAATACTATAATATTCCTTAAAAATCACTACTGTAACCAAAACGCTTTTACTCAACTGTTTACAGGAGATGTCCCAGGACTGAATCTAGGATCCAGTCCTGTGGTTAAAAAGGTAATCCATAAAGTAACTAATTGCATTCAACTAGAAATTCCCATTGAACTCAATGTTGCATTGTATTTGAAATTGTGTTGCCGATTGCAACAATTGTAACTACTGTACTTAAAGTCTATTGCCTTTTTGAAAAGTATTTAAACTAAAGTAATTCATTCTGAGAAAGCATATTTTGTAATGTAATGTATAATGTAATTAATATGTAATTTAAAAAATAAAATACCTGAAAATAAATAGTTAAAAAATTGTAGTAAATCAGTATCAAAAAAATAAATATAACAATTAATACATTTAAAAATTGTCTTTTACAAAAATTTGAAATTCACTGAAAAAACCATAGGTTTCAGACATGTTATAGTTAGGAATTAGCATTTAAAAAACTTTATAAACTCATTGAAAAAACTATAGGTTTTAGGGGTGTTATAGTTAGCTGGACCTTTCACTCGTACAAAACGTATGAAATTCCTCCTTTATAGTTAGTTGTACTAACTATAACTCGCGCGCCCGCAATCCGCTGCTGGTGATGTCACGTATTACATCATTCATGAAATGGTCAGTGACATCACTGATGACATCTCAAATGATATCACTGATGACATCACTGATGACATCATCCATGTGACAATCTGATACACCTCCTCATACACTAGTATAACCTTTCATTACTCACTCTAAAATACTAGAGTACCATATTTAAAACATTCACATACCAATACAACTTTCTAAAAACCCACTCACTGATTTGTAGGTCTGCACACACATCTAAACACTTACCTAGATATTCATATATACATGCTAAGATAGATCAATAGAACATTATTAAAAATACTTATACACTCCCTTTTACCCTTTCTTCTTGTTCTCTTTTTCGAGGTGTCACTTTTTCTCTTCCATTTTCAATCTCTCTTTGTTCATCTATTTTCTATTATATCACTTTCTTTGCTTCTTCTTTCTTCTTTATGTATTTTTCATGATTCTGAGATTCGCTCTGATTGTAATGTTTTCCATTCTTTTCTGTTTTTTTAATGTCAGTGCGTATTGTTTCATGGAACGTTAAAGGTCTTAATTCTCCTATTAAGAGACAACGAATCCTGTCTCACCTCGCTAAATTGAATGTAGATTTTGCCTTTTTACAAGAGACTCATTTAACTGAAACAGAATCTGTTAAGCTTAGACGAAGCTGGGTGGGAGAGGTACATTTTGCTCCTGGGGATTGTAAGCGAAATGGGGTTGCTATTTTGATTCGTAAATCTCTTACTTACTCTATTTTAGATACTGACTCGGACTCTGATTGTAGATGGTCATATGTCAAGCTTTCCTTGAGGGGTGTTCCACTCTCTCTTTTTAATATTTATGCCCCCACAGGTGGTCATCCGACTTTCTGGCATGAGATGGCCACTCGCATCACTAGTCTCGTAGATGACCATTTTATTTTAGCAGGGGACTGTAATCAGCCTCTTGACCCTTTTTTAGATCCAAATTCCAAGACCTCCTTTATCCCGAACAAGCCCCATAAACTTTTCACTCACGCTATTTCACAGCATAAACTTATTGATGCCTGGCGTTTATGCAACCCAACGACCAAAGAGTTTACCTTTTATTCTCCTTCCCATCACTCCCAATCACGTATTGATTATATTTTTGTATCCCACCATCTTGCACAATCCCTCACTCATGCAGAAATTGGTCCTATTTTATTATCCGATCATGCCCCTGTTTCTATTAATATTGATATCCTACCCAAAGTCAGTGGTCCAAAGACATGGCGTTTCAATAATTCCCTGCTTTTAGATCCCAAATTTACCACTTCTTTTACTGAATTTTTCAATGAATATTTTACTCTCAATGACACCCCTTCTATTCCTACTCACACTATTTGGGATGCTTTCAAGGCCACGGCTAGGGACTTCATCATCCGTTTTGTGTCTGCGAAACGGAGGGCTGCACGTAAATATACCAGTGACCTGCTCCGCAAAATCAAGAGTTTGGAGCACTCCTATTATACCTCTCATTCCAAGGAAAGTTTGACAGCGCTTATTGATGCTAAGTTGAAATTTAACACGAAATCTACTGAGGATGCTTTGCTGATGCTCACATTTGTATTATCCCTAAGGAAGGCAAAGATTCCCCATATTGTAAAAATTATAGACCAATTTCCCTTGTCACTATTGATTATAAGATTTATGCCAAATCTCTTGCAGCCCGATTAGACTCCTTTTTACCTGAATTGCTTGGCCCCGAGCAATCTGGTTTTGTTAAGGGCCGTTTTATTACTGATAATACCAGGCTTCTTTTTAATGTTTTGTCTAAATCCTCACGCTTTCCAGATTCCCTGGCGGCTATTGCCCTGGACGCAGAGAAAGCGTTTGATAGGGTAGAATGGACCTATTTTTTCTCTGCCCTTAAATGGTTTGGTTTTGGTCCCAAATTCGTTTCCTTAATCTCCTTTCTTTATTCCAATCCCAGAGCAGCGGTTTGTGCAAATGGTCTGGTTTCCTCCTTTTTTGATTTGGGCAGGGGCGTTCGACAAGGATGTCCTCTATCCCCTTTTCTCTTTAATTTAGCTTTGGAACCTTTCCTTTCCAAACTTAGACAAAACCCTGACATACACGGCTTTCAGACTTCAAACTTTCACATTAAGCTCGCTGCTTACGCTGATGATATTTTGCTTTTCATCTCCAATCCCACTGTTTCTCTTCCCGCCTTCCTTTCTGAAGTTCGTGAGTATTCGTTAATTTCTGGATATAAGTTGACAATGATAAATGCAAAATCTTGCCCCTCACTAAATATACCTTCAGACCTGATTTTGCTGACTCTAATTTCACCTGGAGTTCTTCTCATATCAAATATCTAGGTATGTACGTCACTCCCTCCATCGCGGACACGGTTTCACTTTGCCTCAACAAATGTATCCAGAAGTTGACTGATCTCACTACCAAGTGGCATCCACTCTATCTTTCCTGATGGGGACGCCTTGATACTATTAAAATGATGCTATCCCCCATTGTTTTGTACACCATTTCCAATATTCCTGTCTCTATTCCCTTGAAGTTCTTCAAGAAGATTAACTCTATTCTTACTTCTTTTCTCTGGTCAGGCAAAAAACCCCGGATGTCTCTTCTTAGATTGACACGTCCTAAGTCTGAAGGAGGTGTCAATTTTCCTGATTTTCCGACCTATCATAAGGCTTTTCTTCTACGTCAAGCTTCCTTCTGGTTGCGAGACTCTGATGAACCCTGTCCTCTTTGGGTTACTGCAGAACGTCTCTCTCTTTCTCCCTTTCCGTTTGCTGAATTTCTATCTTTCTCCCGCAAGCCACAGTTATCATCCACCCCATACATAAATTCACAGTCAAGTTACTCTTAGCCTCCTCTCCGAAACCCCCTTCCTCTGTTGCTGACTTTTTCTCCACTACCATTTGGCACAGTAACACTATCCTTATTAACAACAAACCTTTCTATTGGAAATCTTGGAGGGAAAAGGGTTTAATCTGGATTTCTCAACTTTTCTCTCAATCCACCTTTTTATCCTTTCCCATGTTATGCCACTTTTTTGATTTACCTGTTTCCTTTGCTCGTAATTATCTTATTCTTAAGGAAGCGGTCATGTCTACTTACATCCAAATCCTGCATTCTCACAATTTCTCTTCACCTCCTAACCCCACCTCACAACTTCATTCTTTTTTGGCTACTCATTCCAAGGCTTCCCTTATCTATGCATTCCTCCGCTCCACGCCTTTGCCTCGTCCAAAGTCTAGGGTAGAGGAGCAGTGGGAATGCGACTTTGCTACTTCTTGGCCTACCTCACTATGGGACAAACTATGGGTTAAACTTCACAAATCGTCCAGATCAGCCACTTTAACTCAGACTCTATTTTTCATCTATAATAGACTCCTTTTTACACCACATTTGCTTCATACCAGATTTTCCTCCGTTCCTGACCGCTGTTGGTCTTGCTCTACACCCACTGCTACTTTATTTCACATGTTATTTTCCTGCACAATCATTCATGACTTCTGGAAGCAAATTTGGACCCAAATTAATGACATTTTTCACACCCAATTCCCTTTTACCTTTATCCACATTTTTCTTGGTAGTCTCTCCCCGTGTAGGGACCGTGTTACTTTTGATGTACGGATTATTGATCTACTGATAGCGGTCGCATTCCAACAAATTACTGCTAATTGGAAAGATTTTGCGAATATATCGATTAAAGCATGGTGGTATAAAGTTTGCCATAATCATAGGTTGGATACTGCATTTGTTTTTCCTCCTCATATGGCAATGAAACGCACTATTTTGTGGCTTCCTATAACATTATACCTTGATGCCTCTGCTAAAAATTCATTTCGTTTGTCTCCTATTCAGCAAGAAGTCCCCAAACCTCCTTGATTGACCTTATAGTTCCTGATTGCTTTCATATATAACAGACTTTACTACTGTTTTCCTTTTTTCTTCTCTAATGTATATTTTCACCTGATTTCCATAACCAGTGTACTTATTGTTTTGACATTTATGCAATGTTTCTTTAGCTTGTTTTGCTTCTTTTCCATATCACTTGTGTTTATTGTATTGACACCTCTTTTTGCTTAATAAACTTTATTTTGAACTTAAAAAAAAAAAATACTTATACACCTATAGTGATATTACACACCAGCACACATCCTATTCAGTTATGCAGCCATCCTTCTCACTTATGCAAACAATTGATTGTACTTACATTTACTCAGCTACACACTTATAGAAACAATACGTTGTTTATTCATATACATAGAAAGTCATACTTAGTGTGTTTTAAAATCACTATTATAAGTATACTGTTTCTATGCAGTCACTTATAAAGTCACTGAGTCTTATATATACTTATTTAAATACAAGAACTGTCACATACACTGCCTTTTATATTTATACTTTATTGGACAAGGATCATTCAGAAATATATTTAATCATCATCTCACCCATAAAGATATTCACTCACCCAAAGAACTGTTTTCACATGCAGTCTTAACGTAATATACAGATGTTTTGAGATGTCATCAGTGATGTCATGAGTGATGTCACTGACCATATCATGAGTGATGTAATATGTGACGTCATCAGCAGTGCATTGCGGGCGCGCGAGTTATAGATAGCTGAACTAACTATAACGGGGGAACTTCACTGGTTTTGTATGAGTGAAATGTCCAGCTAACTATAACATGTGTGAAACCTATGGTTTTTTCTGTGAATTTCTAAGGTTTTTTAAATGCTAATTCCTAACTATAACGTGGCTGAAACCTATGGTTTTTTTCAGTGAATTTCAAAGGTTTTGTAAATGATAATTTTTAAATGTATTAATTATTATATTTCTTTCTTTTTATACTAAATTCCTACATTTCTATTATAATTATGTATAGTTATTTTATTATTTAGGTTATATTCCTTATTCTTAATGTAAAATAAAAACAAAACAAATTTCAAAAATAATTTTTTTGTTAATTATTTTTTTCCCACTATATTAAAATTTAATTCTATATATTTTCTTTTTCCAATTTTTTGGGGGGGATAATCTTACGGTACGAGTATGGCGATCGCACTGTCCTATGTACGGCTAATCGTACTCTGCGCGTACCCGCGCACACGTCACAAATACGTTTTGACGTTACACGGCGCATCGGCGCTTCTGCATGACGTCATGTACGCTTGTACGGTGCCCCGCACGCGTACCCCACTAAAGTTTTATAATGTTTAAAACGATAGATCTATGCATTTAATGTAAATTTTAAGGGTAGACATTATATGGGATAATCATGAAAATAGTTTTTTTTAACTTTAACTTTTAAGTGTTAGGGGCAGATTTACAACCAACCTTTTGCCTCTTTTACACTGCTATTGCATCACTTTTCTGACGCAGCGGTGGTGCAAAAGATGCGTCATGGTGTGTGTTATTTACAATATGATGCATCTGGGAGGT
Organism: Lissotriton helveticus; assembly: GCF_964261635.1. Taxonomy (NCBI): domain Eukaryota; kingdom Metazoa; phylum Chordata; class Amphibia; order Caudata; family Salamandridae; genus Lissotriton; species Lissotriton helveticus. Next base: position 534,532,600 of record NC_136065.1, read on the forward strand.
GCGTTACATTCTAAATTTATGTACCAGAAGGAGACATTCCTACACGGGGGATGGGAGGGCGTTCCGGCACAGGAACACCTCCTAAAAGTGGCTGAGTGAAATATACAAGATTTCACTTTGTCACTTTTGAACTCATGCTGCGTCAAAACCCTGCACTTACTCGAAGCAGGTGAAAGGATGGACTCAGCATTGTGAACATAGAGCCCCCGAGCATTTCTAGAGGCAATGCGCCGCCTTCACTGCACAGATACATCACATATCTGTACCGTTTTTGCCCCATAGTGCAACACATTCTAAATACGGCGCATCCATAGTGATGATGTCACAGTGCACAATAACTGGCATATCCCTGGGGATATGCCAGCTATTGTACATCTACCCATTAGTGTTTTAATATAGTGAATGGATTACTACACACTGATCAATGAGTCACTACAAAACTATACCAGGAGTGACAGAGTGTTTGCTGGAAGTGTAAGGATAGAGACTGGGGAATTTAACATATAAAAGGCAAGTTTGCAGGTGCATAGAAGACTGCAAGCATAGTCTATAAGAGTGTAAAACAGTCCATGGCCTAAGGCCTACTTTGCTACATGACTGCTTGGGTAGTGACTGGATGATTACAGTTCTGCAAGGAGAGTGCCTGACTGAATTTATAAGAGCTTCAGGTTTAGCATAGTGCATAGATAAGGACATTCTGCTGAATGGCTCAGTACAATATTAAATCAGTAGTGGCAGAGTGTTTGGAGGGAGTGTAAGGATAGAGACTGGGTAATTAAAGGTTTAAAAGTCAAGTTTATAGATGCATAGAAAAGTGCATTTATTATCTATAGGTGTTTGAAGCAGTACATGCCCTTAGGACTACTTTGCTGCATGACTACTTGGGTAGTGACTGAATGGTAACAGTTGTCCAAGGACAGTGTCGAGCTGAATGTATAACTGCTTCACTTTTTGTACAGTGTATAGATAAGCACATATTGTTGTATGGCTCACTACAATATTGAAACAGTAATGGCAGAGTGTTTGGAGGGAGTGGAAGGATAGAGACTGGGTAATTAAAGGTTTAAAAGACAAGTTTTCAGGTGCATAGAAGAGTACATGCATAGTAAATAGGAGTTTGAAGCAGTGCATGTTCTAAGGCCTACCTTACGGCATGAAAACTTGGGTACTGACTGAATGATAACAGTTCTGCAAGCAGAGTGTCAAGCTGAATGTATAACTACTTCATTTTTAGAACAGTGTATAGATAAGCACATACTGTTGTATGGATCACTACAATACTGAAACAGTAGTGTGATAGTGTTTAGTGAAAATGTAACGATACAGACTGGGGAATTGAAGATATAAAAGACAAGCTTTCCGGTGCATAGAACAGTGCATGCATAGTCTATAGGGGTTTGAAGCAGTCCATGCCCTAAGGCCTACTTTCGTGCATGACTACTTGGGAACTGACTGAATGCTTACAGTTCTGCAAGGAGAGTGTCTGGCTGAATATATAGCAGCTTCACGTTTAAAACAGTGTATAGATAAACACATACTGCTGTATGGCTCACTACAATACTAAAATAGCAGTAGCAGAATCTTTGGAGGAAGTGTAAAGATACAGACTGGGCAATTGAAAGTTTAAAAGTCAAGTTTACAGATGCATAGAAAAGTGCTTTTATTATCTATAGGAGTTTGAAGCAGTCCATGCCCTTATGCCTACTTTGCTGCATGACTACTTGGGTAGTGGATGAATGATTACAGTTGTCCAAGGAGAGTGTCGAGCTGAAAGTGTAACTGCATCACTTTTAAAACAGTGTATAGATAAAAACATACTGCTGTATGGCTCACTACAATACTAAAATAGCAGTAGCAGAATGTTTGGAGGAAGTGTAAAGATACAGACTGGGCAATTGAAAGTTTAAAAGCCAAGTTTACAGGTGCCTAGAAAAGGGCATTTAATATTTATTAATCTTCCCAACGCCCAAAGCGCCAGCACACCTTTCCGAGGATAGGTTTACGATTTACAAATGCTAGCATTTTTTAAATTAAGAATCATAATAATAACAAATATTAATCCTTTTTTTTCTTCTAATGATAGCGATATTTTTTTTATGTCTTCTATTTAGATGTTTTTAATCATGAAAATGCAAAGAACACAGTTCACCGAGAAACACTTTTTAAACTCTCCAACGTATGTAGATAATAATACCTTATTTGTGTTACGATCGAAATCGAAACCGTTACAGCTTCACAGTTTGTAACTTTACAGAACACGTGCAGAAGAAAAACAGTTAAAACATGAGCACGTGTAAACTGCAAAACGTGCCATCTAAATAGGCGGATCCACAGCTTCCTTCCTTAGACTACTAAACAACCAAAAACTATATTAACCACACCTACTGTGCAATTAGTTTAGCTTTCGCAAGTCATTTCTGAGTCGCCAATCTATGTTGCAGGTTCCGTTTTCTAGCATAGGATTCTCTTTTTGCGTCAACAAACATATTCCGGAGATGTAAGTTGTTTCAATAGTACTTAGTTATAATTTGTGACTATTTGTCAATATTTAAACATTTATTTCTAGAAAAAAATGTTTTTGCTTTTTTTCTGTAACGTCAGCAGCTTGTTTTTAGAAACAGATAGAATATAACAAACATTGCTCCTTTTCTGGCTCCTTTCACCTTACATATAGTGACTTTCTATATTACAATATTGACACTGTACTTCGCTTGAGAGGTGTTGGTGACCCGTCGATGCAGACACTAAACATTTACAATCAACGTCACTATCTTCCACTTGTTATTGTGTTTTCCCCTAGAGATCACATACTGTTAATATGTATATTATAACATTAACAGTCTTGGTGATCTTAGTGGAGTTCACAATCTGTCGTCACAAAGAGTAATGATAAGTAAGCAACGTTACCGGCTTGCGGTTTTCAGTCTCTTTTCCCCTTGTGATCATGTGCTGTGAAAATATATACATATTAATATTCTCACCGTGATGATCTCAGAGGAGTTTATTCACCCGTCACCACAAAGATCAAACTTTTTCACCTCCTGGAGAAAAGAAGTTCAGTAAATAATTACCCCTCGAAAGTATTTCATTATGGATGTTCTGTTAAATACATAACTTTATTTTTCTTTTCTTTTTACTGTAACAATAGTATCAATCATTATATCATAATAGATTGTCAAATTGCTACAAAAGAGGAATGGGAGAATTTTCAGCGCCATCTATAATATAACTTTCAAATATTAAAAAGTACTTGATCAGATCTATTTTTCAAGAAACATTTTTTACGAAACAGCAGAACAAAAAAATATAGCTTTCATGCATACTTTATCACTTTAAATATTTAATAAACCCTACATTTCTGAATGTTATTTTCTAATTTCTATTCTTAATTAACAATAAAGCGGACTTCTGTATTTTTTTTTCTTCCGATACACGTACCCCGCGATTTAAAAAAAAAGTGTTGGGGCCTAACGATCCATGTTGGACCCCCTGACCAGGCCTAGGGGGTCAGGATGTTTCTACCCTGCCCCCTTCGTGTGTTTTTTACAATTCTTTCACTGCTTTCTTGTGACTCGGTTCTACTGAGGCACAAGATGGCTGCCAACACTTCCTGGTTTGGATTGTTGACAGACAGCTGACAGCCAATCAGCATGCAACTCGTGCTCGTAATTGTACGGTTTTGTACACTTACCGTACGCGTACGGTGCTTTGTCTCTAGATATCAACAAAACGTGTTTTCCCTATGCAATTTTACATAGGTACCATTCATCGCGGCTACAGCCCGAACGGCTGAACAGAATTAAATTTGGCAAAGTTGTAGTCTTTGGTTCAGATTCGTGCTCTTTGCTTATATGGTGTAAATCTGTTCAGTAGTTCCTGAGAAAATTACAATTAAAAGTACATATATATCTATGGCCTCGGTGTATGCGCAGATTATAAGCGCACCGTCCCGATCACGCGCAGAATGCTGATTGGCTGTCAAGTGGTTGTCAACATTCGAAAGCAGGAAGTGTTGGCAGCCTTTTTGTGCCTCGATAGAAGCGAGGATCAAGAAATTAGTGGAACAAGTGTTTAAAACGTATAAAGCGGGCAGGTAAGAAATATTTTGATCCTCTAGACCTGACAATTAGATACACCTCATCATAGACTAGTATAACCTTTCATCACTCACTGTAAAATAAAGAGTACCATATTTGAATCCATTGACACAGCAATATAACTATCTAAAAATCCACTCAGTGATTCCTATATCAACACACACATCTAATCAGTTACCTATAGATTCACTCATACATGCTAACAAAGATCAATAGAACACTATCAAACATACTTATACACCTATATTGACAGAACACACTAGCACACATCCTAATCAGTTATGCAGTCATCCTACTCACTTTCACAAACAATGTATCATATTTACATTTTCCTAGCAACACACTTATACAAATAGCATTTTATGTATTCAAATAGATAGCAACTCATACTTAGTGAGTTATGAAATCACTATTACAAGTATACAGTTATCTATACAGTCACTCATCCAATGAATGAGTCTTATGTATACTTATTGTTATACAACAACTGTCACATACACTGCCTTTTATTTTTCTAGTTTGTTGGACATGTACCATTGAGAGACATATTTGCTATTCACCACACTCATAAAGATATTCACTCACCCAAGCAACTGTTTCCACATGCAGTCTTAACCTCATATACCCACTGAATCAACTATTCACACATCTTTGGGCAGTCACACACAGCTCACCGAACCACACACACATTCACTCTCCCATATCAATACTGAGTTAACTAATCAATAAATATTATAGACTTTCACATAGCTAGTAACCAACTGGTGCAGCAGTTTAAACAACAACTGACAAAGTTATACAGATATTCACACAGTGTAGTCACTATCCAATATATTTAGTGAGACACTATACATTAGTCAAGTAAACAGTCAATCACACTGCTACTAAATGCTCCATTTAGATATTTATATTTATGTATCCACCCATTCTTCCATGCAGATTGCTATATATGTATGAGGTATTTAAATAACGAACCAAACCACTTTCAATGGATGATGTCATCAGTGATGACATTGGAGATGTCATCAGTGATGTCATCAGTGATGTCACTGACCATGTCATGAATGATGTAATATGTGACATCATCAGCAGTGTATTGTGGGCGCGCGGGTTATAGTTAGCAGAACTAGCTATAACGAAGGAATTTCAATGGTTTGGTGCGAGTGAAATGTCCAGCTAACTATAACACCCTTAAAACCTATGTTTTTTTCAGTGAATTTCTAAGGAATTTTAAATGCTAATTCCTAACTATAACATGTCTGAAACCCATGTGTTTTTCAGTGAATATATATATATATACACACACACACACACACATATGCATATACAGGGCAGGGGAGATATACAGTATAAATAAAATAAAAATACGCTTGGGTACCTTTGCAACTGCCTCAATATACTATTCTAGTCAGTGCCACAAAAAGAAGAAAAAAAGGGAACACTTTGTATTTATATTTCTATTACCTAAAATGAATCCTTGTTTAAAAACATACTGATATCTTTTTTTCTGGTAGTTTTTATATTTACACAGCATTGATTGCTGTATGTTTCTCTCAGAATAGCACTATTTGTTATCATTAGGAGGCACTCCCACGGCTTAATTTCCATGTCAAATATTCTGATAGGATGGCATGCCCTGTCAAAAACAACGGAACACTTAATACATCTGGCAAATCACATTACCACCATCAAGGTTTGCTTTATTGAGTGTGATTCTTTATACACATTTTCATAAAGCTAATCATACCCATTGGAATTGGTGAACAGTATAAAAATGATTATTTTCTCTCAGTGGTGGAATATTCATGATATATTATTTTAATATTGTGCAACAAGTTTCCAATATAACTTTGCTAAATACATTCACCTAGAATGATATTGTATTCAACTTATCTAAAGTAAAATGTGTTCTTTCTACGTACAAATCTTTCCAATATAACAAACTTTAATACATTTATATTTTTTGGCACACTTTAATACATTTATCTTTTTAGCAAAGCACTTGTGATCCCGGGTTCCCATAAGAGATAGAATATATGACACAACATGTTAATTTTATCAGGTATAAACTGTGTTTATAAAAATGTTTGCAGTAGAAAAAGTGTCAGATGCAGCATAACACAGATATTATAAATACCTAAACACAAGTACGGCTACCTTAGTCTTATGGAATACTCCCATTCCTACAATAACTATTAAACAGTATTTTACAAAGTCAAATGTCTGGCCTTTTCATAACTAAACATGCTAGTTTATGGATTGGCTAGTTTCGTCTGTGTGGCTGAGTGAAACAGTGATTGTAAGATTGGGATAGTGGTTGGAGGAATTGTTGAATGAGTGAATGACTGAGTTGATTGATGGATGAGTGTACAGATAGAGTTTTACATTTACCGATGAGTGCCCTGGGAATTGAATAGTCAATTGCATGGAGTAATAAAATTCATAAGGTGATGATGCATTGTTTTGATCGATATTTGAATGGTGCGTCATATACATCTTACATAACCTCTACTTTGCAGCTTGCACCAACAGACTAAGATGAAAGGAACAAATGTTCCTGAACACATCAAGTACTGTTTATTCTGCAATACACAACTTACTTGGATGTAACTGGCAGTGCATGTGATAAAGTTGAACAATATGCTATGAATTGTCACCACGTCAGAGCCAGTGTTGGCCAGGAGCAGACACCATTATGCTATGCATGTCCGTATCAAGCCAAGAAGTATCATCAGTAGGCCTTAAATACTATTATTCTGGGGTTGGGCACCATCATTCCGAGGATTCCCATATTATCGTAAAAATGATAACCATTGTGCCAACAATCATAACCGTGCAACCAATCATAACTGTTATGTGAGAAGCTAATGTCCTTATGTCAGAGGTAGATCCAGATTTTTGGGAGCACAGCTTCACATTCCATAATGGCGTGCATGATCTAGGGGTCAAATCAGAGGGATGCAGGTCACAGGCACATGCATAAAATGTCACTCTCTTACCCATACACACCAACGAACATAGAAGCTAACATAATAACTTTTTTGTACCGCTGTCCTCTGCAGTTTTTTCCTCAGAGCCCGACATGGTAGAAATGATGTGCTGATTAGCAGACAGATAACAGGTGGGTACACCATGTGCCCCCCCTGCATGCACCCCATGGCCCAGGGGCAAAAGGGGCCCTATAGAGCCCCCGTGGTTTCCTCACTGCCACACTTTTCATGGTGGTCGCACCTGCATGAAAAGTGCATCGGTGAGGAAACTACCAATATGCTTGGCCGTGCTGCAGAGGCACCTCCAACATCTTGGGGCCTCAGACCACTGCGACACCACCAGGGATTGTGGATCCCTGGAGGTAGCAGTGGTCTGTGGCAGTCCAACCGCCACAGTCCTAATGCGGCAGGCAGCCTGCCACAATGGGTGCGGCGGTCCATTGGGCCACCAAACTCATAATTAGGTGCATAGTTTCAAATGTCCAAGAGCCAGAAAATTATCACAACAGAGTAATCCACTGATATTTCAATGATATCTAACTAATACGAAGCTAAATTTGCACATGGCTCATACAATGGTGGGACAAATTATGGACTGGATTGTGGCCTAAGTGATTGCTACTGAAGGAAATTAATTCAAGCAATTATTTTATAGCTTTGCTGTTTGATTAAGAGACAGACGCTCGGCCTACTGCACTACGAATGCTGCTCCTTTGCTGTCTGATAACTATTGGATACATTGACTGATCAATGGAGTTTCATATAGCAGACTCATCAGAGACTTTCTAAAGAGGTGGTCACTCTAGCTGCACAAAAAACAGGATATGTCCCCATGTAACTTCCATTCTTATTAAATGGTGGTGTGCGCTTAATGAGGAAAAACTTTGTTAGACCTGATAGATTTAGGGTGGTCTTCCCCCCAACCTATTACCTACCTCCTCCACTTTTCTGATCTCGTTTTTGCTGGCTTTACAACTCTGTGCACTTTACCACTGCTAACCAATGCTAAAGTGCCTGTGCTCTCTCACCTACATATGGTAAAATTGGTTCAGCCCCAATTGGCATGTTTAATTTGCTTATAGGACCCTAGTAAAGTAGTACCCTGTACCCATGGCCTGTAAATTAAATGTTACTAGTGGCCTTCAGCACTGATTGTGCCACCCATTGAAGTAGCCCTTTAACCATGTCTCAGGTCTACCATTGCAGAGCCTGTGTATGCAGCTTTACACTGTCATGTCGACTTCAGAAAATAAACCTTTTACCAGGCCCATATCTTCCCTTTGTATACATATGTCACCCCTAAAGCAGGTCTTGAACAACCCTGGGGCCACAGTGCAATGTATTTAAAAGGCAGAATATGTACTTTTCAGTGTTAGATGTCTTAATAGTGAAAAACTCCCAACGTTATTTTTCACTACTGCAAGGCCTATCTCTTCCACAGGACAACATTGGGATTCCCATATTACATTCTATAAGTGAAATTTCTAATAGGGAAGAGACAAGACCCAAAAGTCTGGTGCCTTTGGATTCCTAATCCAAAATCCTAGCTCATGATCAAGTCGCATTTTAAATTACAGTTCAGGAAATTACATTTTTAGAAACTTGGCATTTTCTTACTTTAGCCATTTGGTGCCTGCTGTCTGTCTCTGATCAGTTTGGAGTGGGTGACAGCTGGGTTTTTGTATTTCCCTTCGACAGCCACACACAATGGGAGCTTAGGAATGACTTGATGGGCCATCCTGGGAGGATGGGAGGGAGGAGCTGGACCCAGACTCACTTACACCTAAATAGGCTGGGTCCTGTCCCCACACAAAAGTGATACATACCTCCCGTAGTTAGTCTAGAACCAGGGCAGGAAGGGAAGACCTTTGTGCACTTAAAAGACCTATCTTTGAAGTCTTTGTCACTTCAAAGGTCCAACTGGGTATAAGAACTGTGTGTCTGACACCATGATTGCAGAATACTTCTGGTTCTGTGAAGAATCTGTCAGGAAGGAATGATTTCCTGCTGAATGACTGCCACTTTGCCGAACTGCTGTTTTGCTGAACTCCTGCATTGCTGTGCTTCACTGCTGTTATGTTATGTTATATAATTTTATAGAACACGTTTTTACCCAAAAATGGGTATCTTGGCGCTATTGGCAAGATCTGTCAACATTGTCAATAATCTGAAAACAAAAGGAAAACCATATTTTAAGGGATGCCAAACTGCTGATCCATGGAGAAAAAACAGGATTTTAGATCCATCATCAATTTAAAAAGGTTTGGCTGTGCTGGTAGACCATTAGGCAATATATTCCACCATGTTGCTGCCATATAGGAAAATCTTCTTCCACTTCAAAGAACTTTCTTTATTCTGGGATTTGTACCTTGTTAGCTGTACTAGATATTAAAGTATGTGGGGGAACGTACTAGTGAAAAATGTCCTGCAAATAGAGTGAACCATCATGATGTAGACCCTCATGTGTCCAGCAGAGAGCTTTGAACTGGATCTGCTAACAAATTGAGAACCAATGAAGTTCCCTAATAGATTTAGAAACGAAGCAGGATTTTGGTATCTTGAACAGAACTCTTGCTGCTGCATTTTGCAGCGTCTGAAGTTTATTAACCTTTTCAGTGCGACCGCGTTTCCCCCTCCGCTGCTGGGCCCTAATAGAAACGGGCGTGGTCATGACGGAACGGTTCCGTCATGAGCACAGCTCAACCGTAGCTCATGACGGAACCGTTCCGTCATGAGCATGGAAGGGGTTAAGAAGATGTGCTTGACATCCTACAAATAGTGAATTACAATAATTAATCCTTGATAATACCAAGGCAATGATTACTGTTTTCCTATATTCTAATCGTAAGAATGGTAAGGTCTTTTTTTATTTTTAATGTGAAAAAGCAAGAGGAGGTTACCTGGTTTGAATGTTCAATGAAGCTTTGTCTGTTGTCAAAAATGACACCCAGATTTCTCACCTTCTGTGCTGGAGTTGACAGCTTGTGCAATTCCAAAAGCGCTGGATTCCACCAAAGTTGGTGCAGGTTAGTGATAACCTGCACCAATTTTGGTGGAAGACCCCATGAAATATTCAAGTAAGCATGTAACATGATCTACATTTACCATAATGCTGCGGTGCGAACTGTGCTGGGAGGTGAACCAGTGTGCTCCCACCCTTCCTATTTGAATAGTCTCCCTTGAGCGATTGAGCTGATGAGTTTGTGGAGATGCACCTGCGTGCCTGCGAGAGGTACTGAGACTTGAAAGAACTGTGGCAGCCTGCTCAGCAACCCAAGATTAAATTTGTTTTTATCTCTACTGATGATGAATGATATCCAGAAACAGGTGGCAATTCGTTTTTATCTCTACTGATGACAGATGATATCCAGAAACACATGTCTAGAGATTTACAGCACTAACCAGCACCAAGTGGAAGACTACAGGAAATATTCAAGGAGGCATGTAACATGAACTGCATTTACCATAATGCTAAGGGGCAAACTGTGCTGGGAGGTGAAGCAGTGTGCTCCCACCCCTTCCTGTATGAAAAGGCTCCCTTGAGCCATTGAGCTGGCAAGCTTGTAGAGATGCACCTGTGCGCCTGTGAGAGGTACTGAGGCCTGAAAGAATTGTGGCAGCCAGCTCAGCAACCCAGATTAAATTTGTTTTATCTTTACTGATGACGCATGATATCCAGAAACACGTCAATTTGTTTTTATCTTTACTGATGACGGGTGATATCCAGAAACATGTGTCTAGAGATTTACAGCACTAACCTGCACCAACTTTGGTGGAAGACTCCAGGAAATATCAATTAAGCATGTAACTTGAACTACATTTACCATAATGCTAAGGGGTGAACTGTGCTGGGAGGTGAAGCAGTGTGCTCCCACCCCTTCCTGTTTGAAAAGGCTCCCTTGAGCCATTAAGCTGACAAGCTTGTGCATATGCACCTGTGCGCCAGTGAGAGGTACAGACACCTGAAAGAATTGTGGCAGTCTGCTCAGCAAACCCAGATTAAATTCGATTTTATCTCTATTGATGACAGATGATATCCAGAAACACATGTCAATTCGTTTTTATCTCTACTGATGACAGATGATATCCAGAAACACATGTCTTGAGATTTACAGCACTAACCTGCACCAAGTTTGGTGGAAGACTCCAGGAAATATTCAAGTAGACATGTAACATGAACTGCATTTACAATAATGCTAAGGGACAAACTGTGCTGGGAGGTGAAGCAGTGCGCTCCCAGCCCTTCCTGTTTGAAAAGGCTCCCTTGAGCCATTGAGCTGACGAGCTTGTGGAGAATCACCTGTGGGACTGTGAGAGGAACTGAGACCTGAAAGAATTGTAGCAGCCTAATCAGCAACCCCAGATTAAATTTGTTTTTATCTTTACTAATGACGGAGAATATCCAGAAACACCTGACTAGAGATTTACAGCACTAACCTGCACCAACCTTGGTGAAAGACTCCAGAAAATATTTAAGTAAGCATGTAACTTGCAGTGCATTTATCATAATGCTATGGGGCAAACTGTGGTGGGAGGTGAAGCAGTGGGCTCCCACCCCTTCCTGCATTGCCTTTGGAACCACCAATGCATATGGTCCCTGCATATCTGTTGACGGATTCCCCTATGACAAATCTCCGCATCATAATTCTTCAATTATCAGAGACAATGAACAGTCACTGTTGAGCAGATCAGGACCTGTGCATCGCCCTCATTGCATTGACACTGATGCATCACTGCTGCTGTGGCCCAGGGTCCTCATATCCGGCTAGCGCTCCTTTGCCGGTCGGACAGACCATTTGACTTTGTCCCGGTCCGGCGCGACCAGATATCCCACATAAGGGCTTATTGCTTCTAGACACAATTTTCCAGTTTATTCTTCAAAAATCTATGTCTCAAGTACTTCTTATTGGATTTTTGTCATTTTGGCCTTGTTTTATTTATAAAATGAAGCTCTTTTTTTCTAACCTGGTATTTAATCTTTTTGTGTGGTAGCTTTGCTTTTTTACTGTTTGAAGGGTTGTACAAATACTTTACACATTATCTCTAAAGTGATACAGAGCAGTGCATGCCCTGTGCTAAGTTACCAGAGGGTGAGCACAGGTTAATTTAGGGTTTGATTGTGCTTTACCTTGACGAGGATATTTTTTACTGCTTGACCAGGGCTTATACTCCAGTCAACCTGGAGCCCAATTTCTAACAAACATCATACCTCATGACTGTCATTTAGATCCAATCAAAGTCTTTTATATCATTTTGAAAACTCTGGGTTGGGCAGTTCCGGAACAATCAGACATTATTGGACCCCCAACGGATTTGGAGCCAGATGTACAACCCGTTTTTGCATGCGCAAACGGGTTTTCGAACCGTTTGGGCATGCAAAATCCTACAGGGCCATGTACAAACCCTATTTAGCGAGTCACAATCTATTTGCGACTCGCTAAATAAGATTTGTGACTAGCAATTAGGAAGGGGGTTCCAAGGGCGTCCCTTCCTAATTGCGACTTGCTACCCTAAGTAATAATTTTTTACGGTCGCAAAACACTCGCCATTTGCCGCCCTCTTCAAGAGGGTGGTAATGCACTTGCAAATGGGAAGGGGTCCACAGGAGACCCCTTCCCCTTTCGAAATGCAGGGGAAAATATTTTTTAGGGGCAGGCAATGGTCCCAGGGACCACTAACTACCCTTAAGAAATTAAACAAAACAGTTTCATATTTTTTTTCAAAGGCAGCCTGTTTTCCTACAAGGAAAAGGGGCTGCAATAAAAAAAACTACTATAATTAAAAGCAGTCCCAGACATGGAGGTCTGCTGAGCCCAACAGGCCACCATACCTGGGAGGGCAAGCCATTCTCAATGGGGTCGCATATTACGCATGCCTCATGACTAGTGATGAGGCATGCAATTTGCGACCCCATTGAGAATCGCTAACAGTGTCTCAGACACTGTTGTTCATGTCATTTTGCGAGTCACAAATTGCAACTGGCATTTGAGCGCAATTTGTGACTTGCAAGATGACATGGTCGTACATCTGGCCCTTAATGCATGTCTTTCATTTCTGATGTCTTGTAGCCTCTTTGTAGACCCTCAAACTGGGGACCATGTAGCCATTTTTGTATTGACTCTCAAGGTAGTAAGGCAGTGAAGTGCAAGCTTGACTAAAATAAGTGCTGCTCTCTAGAAACAGAGAACTTAGCAACACATAAAATAACACTCAATAAATCATTATTAAATGAAAGCTTTTGCTTTAAAAAGGAAATGCATTTTAATATACACAAAGCTAAATAGTACAGGGAAGTGCTTCACATAGTAACAAACTTGCAGGTAAAATTGCAGCGTGGAACCAATTTTAAAAGGAGGCCTAAAAATAACCAAGGTGCAAATCACTTACCAGTAAAGAAATGTCACAAAGGCCAACTAACACCATAAATCCAGTCTTTCTCCTATCATTGAAAGATATTTTATGTCAAATGGCATACTAGTATGTCTTAACCCTAAACAAAGCAATACCCTTATCAAGAGATAGTGCAAAAAGATATTTGGCTTCTCACTATTCAAAAACATAGAGAAGGACCTACGGACTACAATGCATTTTTCAAATCAAGACATAAACTTATGGGGATTAACATGATAGCAATGACCTTTACATTTCAGAATGTATAAAACGACGCCAATTGGTTTTAACATAAAGATATGTTTTCATCATACAAAAGAAAATAGTACAGCCTTCAACAACAACATTTCACTTTATTTGTAGATTACATAGTAATCACTCTGTCCTGACAACTCAAGGGGATCAACTGTTTCGGAGCATTCCAACTCCAGCCCTATTGTGCTTGCTTGCTTTCTGGTGTCACTCAAAGCAACCCCGTTCTATCTCCTAGGATATTTAGGGGCCGATTACGATGTCAGTCAGAAAGCCTCCTCCCAACAGTCAGATTCTTTTCCACAGTGTCGGAGCCCTTGCTACCGACTCGGTCAGTTTACAGTCCGTCTGACCAATTACGAGGTTCACAGTGGGAAGGTAAACCGCACGGTCATTCTGAATGGGTTTACTGGCTCTCAGAGGATTTGCGTCTGTCAGAACCGCATTCTACACCCCTATGGACAGCGTGTCCGACCTCGGGATTACGATGTTGACTTCCAACGGCCTTTCTTACTCGGCCCGTCTGACATGAAAAGGCTTCCAGTTGGGGCCTGAGGGGATACCTAAGGGATCCCCATGTAAAACACCACACTGCGTGGCCGGCACTGTGGGGTGGCAACAACAGGATGCAGGGTTTTCCACACACGCTCCATTTCCCCATATGAGCCAGTGTTACAGCCGGTTGTTAGGCAGAACACAAGCTCCAATAGGAATCAATGGGGAAACAGTGTTTGTTCGCATCGTAATCGGGTGGGTGGACCCACGAACCGCAAGTCGTCGGTTCCGTTTCTGAGTTGGTGTCAGCTGGATAGTTTCTGCCCGACATTGTAATCATTGAATGAATTAATAAAATTTAATTTATAGTGCGCAAACTTAGCCCAACGGGCATCAAGGTGCAGTGCGTACATATACATTCATACAGAATAAAAATGAATTTAGTGATAGCCTGAGAGAAAAGTCACGTCTTCAAAAGTTTCCGAAATATGGCCAGAGAGGGTTGGTTAGAGAGTTCGGGAGGGAGACTGTTCCACAATTTGGGAGCTAGGGTGGAAAAGGCTCGTCTACCCCATCTAGCCTTTTTGAATCTGGGAATAACATGCAGATTTCGCGAGGATGACCGTAAGGGTCTATTAGGGGAGTAAAGACTAACCAGAGTCTTTACCCCTTCGGGGGCAGATCCAAACACAGCCCTGTGGGTCAAACAGATAAGTTTGAAGGAAATCCTGGCGTGCATTGGGAGCCAATGGAGGTCCTTCCTGGCTTGTGTTGCAGATGAAAGCCTAGGCAGCATTAGGGCCATCCTAGCAGCAGAGTTTTGAACCATCTGGAGACGGTATAGGGATTTCTTGTTTATGCCCCCATATAACACATTACAGTAGTCAAGCCTGGAAGATACCAGGGCGACTGTGGCCTGCTTACGAGCGTCAGATGACAAAAAGGGGGCAATTTTTTTCAGCATGCTGATGGTATTGCAGCAGGTGGATACAGTTCTGTTGACCTGAAGGTCGGAGGAGATGGCCGAGTCTATGAGGACACCCAGGTTTCTGGCCGAGTTGGAAGGTTTAGGGCAGTCACCTAGGGAGGGGGGCCACCAGTCTTCGGACTAGATGTCATGGTTCCCTCCAAAGACTAGGACCTCCGTTTTCACCCCATTAAGCTTTAGGTAGCTACGCACCATACACTGCGACACTGCCTCCATACAAGCTCGAAATTTGGAGGCAGCTGCTGAGGCCTGTGAGGTGGTGGAAATGATAATCTGGGTATCATCTGCATAAGACAGTATTTGATACCCAAAAGATCTTATTACCTCGGCAAGTGGGGTTACATAGATGTTAAATAACAGGGGACTCAGGGAAGAGCCCTGAGGAACCCCCACATTGCACGGCCTGGGAGCGGGAAAGGAAACTACCAATCTGGACCGTCTGTTGTCTCTGAGAGAGAAAAGAAGACAGGAGGCTCAGAGCAGTTCCCTCTACTCCTATCCCCTTAAAACTATCAACCAGAATGGAAGAGGATAGGGTATCAAATGCTGCTATAAGGTCAAGTAGCACCAAAAATGTGGTCTGCCCTCTGTCCACTTCGGAGCGGATGTTGTTAGCTACGACAATGAGGGCAGACTCTGTGCTATGAGCAGCACGAAACCCGTGCTGGGAAATATCAAGAAGGCCCCTCGTCGCCAGATAGGTAGTGAGATGGGAATTGAGGTGAGCCTCAAGTATCTTTGCTGGGGCGGGAAGCAAAGATATTGGCCGGAAATTTCAGGGTTTAGTGAGGGTTTCTTTAAAAGGGGCTTGACAACCGCTGATTTCCAAGGGGTAGGAAAAGACCCCTCATCTATAGCCATGTTCATAACTTGCAGAAGAGGAGGAAGAACCGTCTCTCTACATGACTTCATTATCTTTAAAGGACATGGGTCAAGAGGCGAAGATGATTTAGTGGAGTCAAGGAAGCGATTTAGATCGTCAAGTGTCAAGCAAGGAAATTTAGAAAAATTAGACAGGGGATCAAATTCGGGGATTTCATTGTGTGAAGAAGGAGAGGAAAGGGGCAAGAGTGCACTATTAGCATCTAATTCAGTATTAAGAAGAGTTAAAGAGGCATGGATATCAGACATTTTGGTGAGGAAGAACCTTGCGATGTTGTTGCAAAGCTCCTGGGACTCGTTAACTGACTCAATGGCTTTAGGTACTGAGAGTGAATCAATAATTTTAAAAAGCTCTCTAGATGATTTAAGTGAGGTGGTAACCTTGCTGTAGTAGATCTTTTTTCTACAGCTATGGCCTTTTTATAGTCTCTCGTGGCAGATTTATGTAGATTTTCCCCTAAAAGGTCAGGACGTACACACCAGGCTCTCTCCAGCTTTCTACATTTCTGCCGTAATAATCTGAGATGTTCCAAGAACCAGGGTGACGATGGACGTTTCCGAGCAGAGTAGTGTTTTTTAGAAGGTGTGACACTGCCTCCATACAAGCTCGAAATTTGGAGGCAGCCGCTGAGGCCTGTGAGGTGGTGGAAATGATAATCTGGGTATCATCTGCATAAGACAGTATCTGATACCCAAAAGATCTTATTACCTCGGCAAGTGGGGTTACATAGATGTTAAATAACAGGGGACTCAGGGAAGAGCCCTGAGGAACCCCCACATTGCACGGGCTGGGAGCGGGAAAGGAAACTACCAATCTGGACCGTCTGTTGTCTCTGAGAGAGAAAAGAAGACAGGAGGCTCAGAGCAGTTCCCTCTACTCCTATCCCCTTCAAACTATCAACCAGAATGGAAGAGGATAGGGTATCAAATGCTGCTATAAGGTCAAGTAGCACCAATAATGCGGTCTGCCCTCTGTCCACTTCGGAGCGGATGTTGTTAGCTACGACAATGAGGGCAGACTCTGTGCTATGAGCAGCACGAAACCCGTGCTGGGAAATATCAAGAAGGCCCCTCGTCGCCAGATAGGTAGTGAGATGGGAATTGAGGTCAGCCTCAAGTATCTTTGCTGGGGCGGGAAGCAAAGATATTGGCCGCAAGTTTCAGGGTTTAGTGAGGGTTTCTTTAAAAGGGGCATGACAACCGCTGATTTCCAAGGGATAGGAAAAGACCCCTCATCTATAGCCATGTTCATAACTTGCAGAAGAGGAGGAAGAACCATCTCTCTACATGACTTCATTATCTTTAAAGGACATGGGTCAAGAGGCGAAGATGATTTAGTGGAGTCAAGGAAGCGATTTAGATCGTCAAGTGTCAAGCAAGGAAATTTAGAAAAATTAGACAGGGGATCAAATTCGGGGATTTCATTGTGTGAAGAAGGAGAGGAAAGGGGCAAGAGTGCACTATTAGCATCTAATTCAGTATTAAGAAGAGTTAAAGAGGCATGGATATCAGACATTTTGGTGAGGAAGAACCTTGCGATGTTGTTGCAAAACTCCTGGGACTCGTTAACTGACTCAATGGCTTTAGGTACTGAGAGTGAATCAATAATTTTAAAAAAGCTCTCTAGATGATTTAAGTGAGGTGGTAACCTTGCTGTAGTAGATCTTTTTTCTATAGCTATGGCCTTTTTATAGTCTCTCATGGCAGATTTATGTAGATTTTCCCCTAAAAGGTCAGGACGTACACACCAGGCTCTCTCCAGCTTTCTACATTTCTGCTGTAATAATCTGAGATGTTCCAAGAACCAGGGTGACGATGGACGTTTCCAAGCAGAGTAGTGTTTTTTAGAAGGTGCTAGCACGTCCACAGCATTGAAGAGAGTGCCCGATAGGCCTAGGGCAGCTTCATTAATGTCGGGTAGGGAGAGGGGATGAAAATCAGTCAGGAAGGGGGAGAGAGTGAAGTTTGAGATTTTATTGTACTTTCGTCTGTAATCCCATACTTTCTTAATGGTTTGGTCAGGACCAGAGGAGGTCAGCTTGAGAAAGAGAGGGACTGCTTTATGGTCAGACCAAGAGAGAGGGATAGGGTATCCAGTCAACAGTCTAAAATCACTAGAAAAAATACCGTCCAAGGTATGTCCAGCAACTTGGGTAGGGCCTCCGACGAGTTGCTTTAGCCCACAAGAGGCGAGTCCCTCAAGAACAGCTTTGGAGTTATTATCCTCAAGTGATTCCAAATAAAAGTTGAAGTCACCGAGGAGAGTGAAATTGGACCTACTAATAAACGGTTCTAATAATGTAAGACGATTGTGACAAAAATTAGTTCTGGGGCCAGGGGGCCTATAACAGAGAATACCAGTGAAGGAGGCGGAGGGATTTAACTGTAGAATAAAGTGCAGTGCCTCATAGTTTTCCGTGGGGGTTGGGAGAGGGTCGATGCGGCAGGTGAAAGCATCCCTGCACAAGATTCCAAGTCCACCACCCCTACACCTCGCACGATCGATTCTGGTCAGTGCATATCCATCAGGGATAGCCTCAACCAGATCAGGGCCAGATGAGACCGAACCCCAGGTCTCTGTTATGAAAACCCAGGAAGGCTGCCTCTGTGTGACAAAGTCATTGAACGCTGTCTTGTTTTTGATCAGCGATCTAGCATTGATGAGAAAGCCAGTAAAATGTGTTGGAGGTTCGGAGGACCTAGCCTTGGTCTGGCGTCTCCTAGAAGATCTAGGATGTATAGAAGGGGGGGACAGCAACTACATTTGTGGAAAGGTGTACCTTCTGGTGATATGGTATGGTGACACAGCAAGAGGCGAGGTCGTTGTGACAACAGGGTGGTATATATATCCGACTCCTGAATAGTGGGTGAGTGATATAGACCATCCTGGCCGTCCTGCAGCCCGTCCTCAGCGCGGACGGGCGCAGACGGGCTGGACTCTGGCGTGACTTTGGCGGTGATCCAGCGCGCCCGCAATGCGCGTCCGCTGCGTGGAGGCATAGCCGTTTCTTTTAAAGGCTCGGCGAATAGAGCGCTGTAGGGGGAATCCTCCCACCTACCTAAAATGGCCGCCGCTAATAAGAGAGTTTGTGTGCCTCAGCCCTAAATCGGCTGGGCACCAGCAGTGAGGATCGAAGTATTAGCGGTTAGGGGAGCTGGCAGTTTAATAACAGTGCAGATCGGTAAGTAGCATTCGGAAAAAGTTTTTAAAGTAATTCTTAAAAACACAAAACACTTTTAAAATAATGGCTTTCCTATCAATCAACACGAAAGATAAAAGCCGAGAAGGCTCAGTATTCACCACACCACCTCCCGGCTTCCGCCTCAGGAAGGAACAGGCATTCAGTTAGACTTGCGTCTGTTTCTTGAGCTCTTTTAAAGGCTCGGCGACTAGAGCGCTGTAGGGGGAATCCTCCCACCTACCTAAAATGGCCACCGCTAATAAGAGAGCTCGTGTGCCTCAGCC
This sequence comes from Lissotriton helveticus, assembly GCF_964261635.1. Lineage (NCBI taxonomy): Eukaryota > Metazoa > Chordata > Amphibia > Caudata > Salamandridae > Lissotriton > Lissotriton helveticus. The sequence goes on from NC_136065.1 coordinate 534,552,160, forward strand.
CTAAATCCGCTGGGCACCAGCAGTGAGGATCGAAGTATTAGCGGTTAGGGGAGCTGGCAGTTTAATAACAGTGCAGATCGGTAAGTAGCATTCGGAAAACGTTTTTAAAGTAATTCTTAAAAACACAAAACACTTTTAAAATAATGGCTTTCCTATCAATTCATTCAATAATCATTACCTTAGTGTCACTGATTTCTCCCTGCACTGTGGGACTATTTGAGAATGCCCCACTGCCTTGACACACCGATGAAGAGACATTGGGGTGCGAAGCAGGTGGCCAATCCTGAGGTCATCCCTTTTTGATTATGCAAATTAATTGCCTTCCTGAGCTGGAGCTTTCTGGGTGTGCCATGGCTCCTGCTGTCTGTTGCCCTTTAATTCTTGATTCCCTTTCACATCTGAGGCACCCATGAATGTTCTCCTTTGACCATGCAGTTTTCTGTGAATGTGAAATCTCATCACCTCTCACTCTCCTCCCAACACTTATTTCTCAAGTTAACTGTGAGGAGTGTGACAGCAAAGACCATTAGCACCAATGCCCTGGGGGCTGACAACGTCAGAGCTATTGGGCTGGGGACTATAGGCTCCCCTAAGATAGGAAACATTTTGTTAGGTCCTCCAGGTCATGGCGATCACAGCAGTTTCCCCTGCCTCTAAACAGGTAAACCAAGGAAACCTATTATCATAATAAGAATATTTTCTTCATAATCAGTGTCCCCATTCCTCTAGGACATGGACATATAGACAAAGGGCCTCCAGATGAAGGGGGCATTCAAATGCTGATATATTAGTCCCTGATGCATGGTTGTCAGTGTTTTGTTTTGGGAAATCAGCCATGGTCATCTGGACCAATATCTATGGCCTTTTTTGATCCCCATATTTCAATGAAGAAGTTAATGTTGCTTTTTACTTTTTGTACAGCCCGTGCTTGATGTGTGAAATCTCACAAAAGTAGAGAGAACCATAATATATCAGGAAGTTGTTGTACACTGTGGAAGTGAATGTCAAATTTAAGGAGTGGAGATGGGCTTTTTGCTGAAAAATCCATCCTCACGTGTTATTTTGCTTTGTGAAGAATCTATTTACAGAGTTTTAAGGCATATAGACGCTGGGAATAGTCCACTCCCTTATGAACCCTATGAATGATATACAATCCTCATATTTGAGGAATAAAAGTAACTGAGGCAAAAATACTAATATCAAAGAGCAGTCACGTGTGAGGTAAAATTACACGCTGCCAAAAATTAAAGCAAAACAAAAAACAGCCTGCAAAAGCAACCGAGTATCACAGTTCCATTTCAGGCTGCTGAAAGCTTTGTGGCTTCCACTGAGTGTGAATGAAAACATGATTAAATATTGGTGTATATATTTTTTCATTGGTCCCCCACACTTAGAAGTGTTAATTCATTTCTATAAAATGTATCGTTTTACTTAAGTAATGGAAAATCATATGCTTTAGTTAGCGATAATAATAATGGCCATATGAAATAATGCTTCCCAATTAACAACTAACAGAAGCACTTTAATTATAACTATGTAGATGAATATACTCCTACCCAAAAATATATTTTTCCTAGTCCAACATTCCCACGCATTAGATAGGACTATGGGGGTCATTATGATGGCGGATTTTCCGCATACTCCGGGCCGGCGGAAGCCACCGCCGGCCCGGAGTATGCGGGAAATCCGCCGAGGAGGCCTGAAAGACCCACCGCCAAATCAGGATGGCTGGTGGGTCTCACAATGTGTCCGCCGCTTTTCCGCCGCGGTCGGAAGGCGACCACGGCGGAAAAGCACTAACATGGCTGGCGGTGTCTATCAGACACCGCCAGCCATATTAGGATGTAGGGAAAGTAATGCTTTTCCGCTGCGGCTTTTCCGCCGTGGAAAAGCATACGGACAATCACTTTGGGGGCCCGTTGCGGGCCCCCTGGGTGAAGGTTGCGTGGGGGGTGCACATCGGGGGTACCTATGGTACCCCCCTGCCTTTGCGTGCACGAAGCGGCAGGCACCGCGCGGTGCCTGCCGCTTTGTGCATGCAAATGCACAGCTTTCGTTTTTTACATTGCGGCGGGTGCTGCTTCAAGCAGCACCCGCCGCAATGTAAAACATACAGGATGTGACCGCCAGGGTGGCGGTCACATCCTAATTGCCATGGAGGGACCGCCGCTGCCCATGCGGATGGTCCCTCCTACTCAGGGGTGGCGGACGGACGCAAGTCCGTCCGCCATCCTAATCGGCCCCTATGTCTGGAATGTATTGTATCCATTTACCAAGCAGGGGTACATTCATCACAAAAAGATGGCATTTACAGGATGTGCAATTTCAGCCAGAGGTTTAAAGATTTGGCAAAACACTTTAACAATAACAGAAAATGAATGTAAATTGTACTTTACAATTCAATCTCAAGCAGTAAAGTGCACTTGTGCCATACTGCATAAATCGAGCTTTTGAAGCACTAAGTTTAGACACAGTCTCTGTCCCATTTGTTTAGCATCATTGTAGACATATCGGAACTAATCAGAACAATTAGCACAGGAGCGCACACAAAGCAACATAATACATGAGAAAGTGAATTATTAGTAGGCGTGAAAGGTAGTTCACCTCAAGTAATCAGTAGAGGCTCGTGGAGTGAGTGGCGCTGGGCGGTGGGGCGGGGTGGGGCTAGTAAACTCCGGCTCACGGCCCACTGGAGTAATATAAATAAACAAATAAATAAAATAAATTTGCGAGCGCTGAAACGCATTTGGAACTCCCTCCACGTGCCGCTAAGGCAAGCAATGGTGTCACTATTCTTCTTTGGTAACAAAAGGTTTCAGTAATTTAAACCTGAGCTCAACCACTGATAGTTATGGCACACAGCAGACAGACTAATCTTAAGAAAATCTGCAAAGAATTGAGAAGTATCAGAACAGTTAAAAAGTAAAAAATACAACATCAGAAAACTTCCACTCCAATTTGTAAAATTATGGGCTATTTTAATGAACAAAATAACAGCAAAACAACAAAAATCATTCAATAAAGGGAACCCAAGACAGGAATATTTTAAGTTTTAATAAAAATAGCACGAAAAGTGAAAAGGGCCTACTGTGGGCAACTAGTCCCACTAGACTGAGACATGAGTAATGTTTGAGGCAGACCAGGGTGTAGCACATGTCAGATAAGTGGACAAGTTGGTCCGGGTCAAACAGTTACATTCAGACTTAGACATTTTCTGAGAAGGTAGACTTTTCAGCAGGGTATTCGGACAAAAATATCAAGTTAAAAATATCTAGTTGTAGAAATATCAAGTTTTTAATATCATGACACAGAAATATTGTGTGCAAAAAGATAGTTGGCAAAAATATTGATTATTTTAACCCCTTCCACGCTCATGACGAGCTGGGCTCGTCATGAGGTAGCCTCCTCGCACGCTCATGACGAGCCCAGCTCGTCACGTAACATGCGATTTTAAAAAACTCAGAGTACGGGCGGAATTCCGCCCGCACGCATGCGGTTAAGGCATGAAATATCGTTTTTTACGTTTCTTTATGTGTTTAAATAATACTTTAATTGTAAATGTTTTATATGGTTTGTGTAATTGTTGGTAATGCTTTTAAATATAGTTTGTAATTTTAAGTTATTTATATTTTTAATTTAATTGTAAAATAGTAATTCATACTGTTGTAGCGGATTGTGAGGAGGGTACAGGTCGGAAAGTTAAATAAGTGTAATTAATTAATAATATTTTTTTAATTAATTTGAAATATTTATTTGATCATTTAGAATGTAAATTGTGTAAATAATATTTTTTAAGTAAAATTTTAGGTGCGAGCTGTTGAGTTGGGTTTAGGGTGGGAAGTTATGTAAATTGTGTAGTTATTAGAATTTTGTAATCATATTTTAGGTGCTGGTTGTTGGGTTTGTAGGGATATAGGGTGGGAAAGTTCATTAAATAATAATTGACTAATTCTTCCTTATTGATAAATTACTAATTCGCTAATTGTTAATTAAATGTATAGATTGTGTCATTATAATCACTTTTTAATTTAGATTTTAGGTGGAGGTTGTTGGGTTTGTAGGGGGATAGGGTGGGGAGGTAATTCAATAATAAATTATTATTTACACATTTTGTATTTATTATTAATTAATTGTAAATGAGTTATGTAAATTATGTCACTAATATCATTTTTTAATTTAGATATATGTTAAGTGTGCATTGCAAGGTATGTGGGACTATAGTGTGAGAATGTAATTAAACAATTATTAAATAATATGTTTTTCTTATAATTTTGTTTTAAAAATATATACATTTTTTAATTATTTAATTGATTTTTATGTATATATTTAATTTTATATTAATAGTTTTCTAATTTCAGAAAATTAAAACTTGTTTTAAAATAAGGTATGTGTTTGAAGTGAAGTACTTTCCATTACTGTTGCACCAACAGGAGTGGGTATAGTAAATTTTACCCCTCCTGAGTCCAACACTTTCCCAACTTTTGACAGACTGAAGTGGAAATAGTAAATTGTACTCTTCCTGAGTCCAACACTTTCTCTGCTGTTGCACTTATTGGAGTAGGAATAGTGAATGTTACCCCTCCTAAGTCCAATGATTTTCCTACTATTGCACTAACTGGAGTGGGAATAGTAAACTGTACCCTTCCAGAGTCCAACGCTTTCCTTTCTATTGCATAGACTGGAGTGGCAATAGTCAATTTTAACCTTCCTGAGTCCGATGCTTCCCCTTCAGTTGCAAATAAGGGAGAGGAAATAGTAAATATTCCCCCAACTGAGGTGAACGCTTTCCCTACTGTTGCGCTGATTGGAGTAGGGAAAGTAAATGTTATCCCTCCTGAGTCAAACGCTTTCCCTTCTGTTGCACAGACTGTAGTGGGAATAGTATATGTATTATTTGTAGACTTTTATAGGTTTGTTTATATTGTTTAAAAACATTTTTTTTTATGTTTCTGTGTATTTAGAAAAACTTATTTTATTAGTAATATTTGCAATAAATAATATATTTTTAGTAAAATATATATCTTTTATATTTTTTACTTTTTTCTATGTGTAATTAAATTGGTATTTTTTTGTTATTGATTTCCAGTGTATTTGTTACTGTTTTTAATTTATTGTTCATATGTATGTACTTGTTATATTACTAAATTAAAAACAAATTAGAAAATGATAATATAAATTACAATTACATATATGTTAGTGTGTATTTTTTAAAGTAAGTATTCATTTATATATATTTGATGTTTTTTAAATATATTTAATTTACATGATATTACTGTTACATTTTAAAATAGTTAATATTTACTATTTGTAACTATATATATATATATTTAAAAAAACAATATTTTTTAAAATATCTTTCGATGTTAGTGTAAAACTATATATGTTTTCGATATTTAAGTACAGGAAAACAATATTTTTGAAATCAATATTTTTGACACAATATTTCTGTATGATGATATTTAGCTTTTTGTATTTTGGCAGGACACCCTTCAGCGGGGCAAGGCAAGAGGCTGGATCGGAAGATAGGGTCATTGATGATGGATTGACAAAAGATGAGATCTTAGTGAAGTCATCAAATATCAAAGAAATCCAGTGTGTGTCTCTATCTACCTAAATTCAAGATGGCAGAACAATCCTTCCCTTGTTTGGTCATCCTGTCAGAGGAGGGAAGATCTCCTCACACCCAAAGCATGTGTCTCAGCTTTGTGAGAACATTTGCAACTCATCAAGGAGCTATTCAACTCCTGCATGACAGATAGAAGCTCATGCAAAATGGTTTCTAGAGGCTTTAGGCAGGCAGGGTAACTTTTAAAATACACATTTTGTAAGTATTTAATTCAAATCCGACTTTGCTTATTAATTGGATTTGTGATAAGTATTTCAAAAAGTCCAATAATTAATTTGTTAGCTGGTTTCCTAGGCCAAGATAACTTTATTTAATTGTAATATTAATTCCCAGTGCTTTCCTATGGAACAGCTAACCCTGCTAAAGTGAAAATACTTTTTTGGGGCCTTGTCACTATAAGGACATTTTACATAAAAGGTTTACATGTCCTACTTTTAAGTACCTTGCATGCTGCTTTATTGGGCATTAAGGCTTGCTTAGGGGTACCTTATTAGCCTTTAAAAGTAGGATTTAGGCCTGTCTAAGGGGGTTATTTAAACAGGTCTAATTTTCAGTTTAAACCACGCAGCCATGTTACTGGTGGTAGGCCTGAAGGCATGTTTTGCATTGACACTTTAGCGGTGGCACATATATGTGACAGTCCAATGGTGACATTGGTAGTGTTTTATACCTATGAGTGCCAGAACCCCGTGGATGCAATGAGAGAATTAAGTAACTATTTGAGGAGGTGTTAAGGTGTGGTCATTAATGGTTAGGAGATAATGAGAAGTTCAGTTGAATGTAGTACGCTTGTGAACATAGATGTCAGTTACGAGCTCTGTGTAGGGTGTGTTCATTTTGCATGCTACTGGGCTGGGGAGGACATTACAACTGGCGATGAGTGCAGGATCTGTGCCCTGAAGAAACAAGATTTTTCTCCCTGAGACTTTGCAACACTAGAGCAAACTGCTCATGTGTGCCAAGTGTGCCTCCTTGATGCGGAGCAGTCAAGTTGGCATGTGTACAATTGAAGCGGCACTCCAGCCTAGATATGGCTCTTGAAGAAGTCAAAGGCTCTGCTGAGGAGTATCCTTGAAAACCCACTAGAAAGACCTTAAGAGAAGATACTGCGCCACGGCCTAACACAAAGCCATCATGTATACAAAATGATAACTACACCTGGGCAGGGAACTTTACTCCACCAGCGGAGCTTGCAGAGTTTTACCTACTCTGCGCTCCATTGAGAACGCAGAGTTCAGGCAAAAACTCTGACTCTGGAGCTGAGTGGAGTTAGCCAGCCCCCCTGCACAAACAAGGGGAAAAAGGCACTTACCTCTGCTCTGGCGTCTCTGGGCTGCTCTCCTCCTCCTCACTGTGGTCTCTCTTGCCATCTCCTCAACCACCCATGCAAACCCCTACGTCGGGTATACATCTTGATAGGACTGCGCATGTGCACATGTGCACACATGCAGAGTTCGCGCAAGGCATATGTGGATGAGGAGACCGCGGGCATGACCATGGTGAGGAGGAGGAGTGCAGCCCGGAGGCAGCAGAGTTAAGTGTTTTTTTTCTTTTTTAATGTTTTTATTTATATTTTTTATTAGGGGGTAGAGGCAGGGAGTTTTTGCCCAACTCTGTGGAACTCCGCATAGTGGCACTCTCCACCCGGGGTTAGTGAAAGCGCTAAAGGCAATCCTGACCAGGTACGACAAAAAAGAAAATGATGCTAAAACCAGCCACAACCAGGTACAATGCAAAAACGCTAAAGGTAGTGACAACCATGTACCAAAATACAAACATACTTACCAGATTGAGGGAGGGAAGTGCCACACAACCTCATATTGGACTTGATGACCAGGCCTGGGTGAGCTGCTGATGTGTGCAAAGAAGCATGTGGCATCCAGTGCATTGAAAATGCCTTCATTATAGTGGAATTGTTTAATGGCTGTGGAAAAGAGCACAAAGTATGGTGCTGCTGCATTCCTCAAACCGCCACCACCATTCGGCTTGGTGATGAAGTTGAAAATTGATGCCAGATGGACTGCATGGATGAAGATTTTCCGTGATTTCATAGATGCCCTAGAAGAAGTGGATGATAAGAAAATCATTAAATACCTAAAGAACCTTCCCAGTGAAGGAGTAAAACAAGTGATAAAGAAAATGTCAGACAGAGTAATCAAATCAAAGAAGCAGTAGAAGCCAAATTCAATCTGATTGCAAAGGTCAACTATGAAAAGTACATTTTCAATCAAACAAGACACCATTTTGGTGAAATACTGGATTTATTTGTTGAGAAACTTGATGTGCTTATCAAACATTGTAACTTTAGTGAATTTAATGATGAAGAAGCCATGCACCTCAGAGACATTGATGGCTGCCTTTCAGACTCTTTTGGAAGACGCATGCTGAGAGAAATACTCAGTTTAGAAAAAGTGAAAATAGCTGAAAGAGCTGAGGAAAGAGCAGATCAGCAAGTTGCAGACATGGAAGATGGAACTGCAAAGAGTGAATCGGTACTAATGATGAAGAGCAAGCACGAAGTTTGAGACCCCCAAATAAAGGAAAGCTGTGTTTCCAATGTGGATTTCATTTCTGCATGAGGGCAATGTCCAGCCATCAGACTGACGTGCAAAGGTTGTGGAAAGGAGAAACGCTTCATAATGGCAAAGAGAAATCAGGTGCATCATGGCGAGATGAGAAATTGGACGCCAGGTAGTTCCAGAACATCCTCGCCACTCCTACAAAACAGAAAAGCAACTTCAATTGCAAAAGGTAGAAACTAAAAAAAGTAGATCATTATCAAGTCCATCCAAGAAAAGTGTTTTTTTTATTAATTTATTTATTTTTTTATTGAGCTTTTATGTCAGCATACAGACAAGGCAGAAAGCAATGACATATAGGCAATCATTATATATATTCCGCTTTTACCCACATATTTACACTTAAATATCATTTGCAATCAACAATTCATAATTCTAGAAATCATCATTCATTAAAAAAAAACAATCAGAATTAAAAAAATCCATCATAACCATTTTACAATAGCAGACCACAATTTCAAACCTGCATTTTCTTCCTAATACCCTTTGTTTTACACACTGAGATCTCAAGGTGATAAATAGACAATAATCTGGATTACCAATTAATAAAGTTGGTGGTTCAGCATCCAGCCATTGAGATGTAATACATAGGCGGAAAATGGACATACAAATAAACAAAAACCCTTCTTCGGGTCTCGACCTAGGGCTAGCCGAGTTTTCTTGCCAAACAGTCGATAAATGTGTTTGAATACCCAGGCTATGTATCAGAAAATATTCTACTTCCTTGATAAACTAGATTTCCATTTAGCAAATTTTCTTGGTGTCTAGTATAAGTCAAAAATAGACATAAAGTGTTGGGTTTTTAGAGGGCCGCTATATAATAATTCTATGGCCAACCCAATAATTTTCTCTAAATTAATTTGTTCTATCTTCAATTTGTTTTGCCATTTTGCCTCACAAAATCGCAAGATCATCTTCGCATCTTTCAGAAAACATTTGATATAAAGGGCCTATATTTGATCTTAATTTAATAGCTTCAATAACACCTATCTTTTTCAATGAGATCGTCTTTTGAGTTATTTTTCGGTCGAAAAAACTGTGAATTGGAGATATTTAAAGAAATCCATTCTGGGTAAATTATATTCTTACTGCAGCAACTCAAAATACACTATCTGATTCCCTGAAAACAAATCTCCAATCTGCTTAATTCCAACACTTTGCCACCTATCCATAACCTGGTCTCTAAATATTCCTGGAAGTAAAAGGCAATGCTTGAATGGAGAATAAAAATTCAAATTAGACCCTATGTCAAATTTCTTTCTAGTTTTTTTCCATATTTCATAAGCGGTCATAACAACTTTAAATGTTGTTCTCTTATAGTAGCTGGGTTCAATTACTCGATTTAGACATTGTCTTGCTTCTGAGCCCAACAGCATCTCATAAATAGAAGGCGCTACGAATTTATCTGTTGTGTCATCTTGCAGAATTAAAACCCCCATGTGCTGTAATATGGCTATCCAATGGTATATTTGGAAATTAGGTACTCCCCAGCCTCCCCTCGATCTAGGTAGCATACACCACTTGAGAGCTCTCCTTGACCAGGAATAGCTCCATAAGAACCTTGCGCACTTTCTCTCAATATGGGAAAAGAAGGAGGCTGAGATAAGCAGGGGGATAGCCCGAAATAAATACAGAAATTTAGGGAAAATAAGCATTTTTAACACATTAGTACGCCCATAGAGAGAAAGATGAAGATTATTAAGCCTTTCCAATGTCTTGCTTGAAGAAGCAATTATTGGGTCCAGATTCAAGGGGATAATATCCTCAACTTTAGATGATATTTTAATATCGAGATAAGTTGCTTCAGTTTCAAGGTTAAGATCAGTTGGTCGACCAACCTCTGAATGAATCAGTTGAGTTTTACAGATATTTAATTTATAACCCGAAAAGCAGCCAAATGTGTCCGCTGCGTCAATGATCCCAGGCAGAGCGTTACTAATATCGGAAGTAACCACAGCGATGTCGTCTGCGTATGCAAACACTTTATACACCACATTATTAATCTTGACCGGTTTTATTGCGGGATTTTTCTCCAAAGTGTTTATTAAGGGCTCGATGTAAAGAGCAAATAGCAAGGGGGAACAGGGACAACCTTGCCTCGTCCCCCTTGCTAGTGCAATATTCCCTGACAGCCTGCCCGCAATACGAATAGCAGCCGATGGCTTACTATATAAGGTCTGAATAGCTCTAATAAATTCCAAGGGGAACCCCTTCCATGTTAGGACTGACCATAAAAATCTCCACGAGACCCTGTTGAATGCTTTTTCAGCATCCAACAGGGCCACGCCTACCGGAGAGTTAGTACCGTGGGACCAGTCCAGCATGGATATGATCCTTTTGATATGATCTGTGGTATCTCTATACCGAATAAAACCATGTTGTTTCAACAAAACCAAGCCTGGCATTAAATCATTCAATCTATTTGCAAGCACCTTTGAGTATATCTTACTGTCAGAGTTTAGAAGCGAAATGGGTCTATAAGACCCCATTTCGGTGTCTTTCTTCCCTTTCTTCTTAAAGACAACAATTGTTGCCTGAGACCAAGAGTCAGGAGCATTACCACCAAAAACTTGTTGACAGATTTCTAACAGTTCAATTTTTAGCACATGCTTAAATGTTCAGTAAAATTCGAGCGGGATGCTATCGGGACCCATAGCCTTTCCCTGGGCTAATCCTAATAAGGCCACCTTGATTTCCTCCCAAACCAGCGGTGCCGATAATATCATTTTTTGCGCATCCTGCAAACCGTTTGGTACCAAATCCTTTAAATATTCACCCTCGTCCACTAATTAGCCAGCATCCTACCTGTTTGTTCACTAAATTCGTAAACCTCTTCCTTATGCTGAGCAGCCTTTTCCGCTATGTGATCAACAATATTGGCATACGCACTCGCCCTTTTTATAGTTAGATCTCTTGGGGCTATCGTAGAATCTACACCCAACCTCACTGTCTCAGCAAGTATATGCTCCACCAGTATGACCGCATCGAAATCCTTCTTATGTTTAGCCCAGACCCTTTTACGTTTGGAGCTAGCGAAGCTAAGAGTTTCGCCTCTAATGACAGATTTAAAGGTGTCCCAAACTACTGTCTGTTCTGCTGACCCTTTATTAAATTTAAAGAATTCCTGCATTATCTTCATCATGTATTGACAGTACTCTTCGTCAAGTAACAGTTTTCTCTCAAAGGACCATATTTGACTCCTTTCCTTCATCTCATAATCCAAAACCAGTTCTAATATTACAGGATTATGATCCGAAACCAGTTTCGGCTGAATCTCGACATTAACTTTCCCTAACAGTGCAGATGCTACAAAAAAATAATCTAATCTAACGAATTTGGAGTGAGGAGCAGAAAAAAAAGTAAACCCAGGATCATCAGAATAGAGTGAGTTCCACACATCATGTAATCCATGCTCTAAAATTAACCCCCTTAATGAAGTGTACACCATCTTCTTTCTACCTATGTATATGTTAGAGCTTCTCATGTCCAACCCGGCGTCCATATGTATATTAAGATCACCGCACATTATCAGTGGTTGTACTCATTGTGCTAACTCTGTATTCAGGAAGTTTAAAAGTTCTGCATCATCCAGGTTAGGGCCATACACATTACAGAGTGTGAATCTACACTGATTGATCTTAAGTTCAGTGATAGCCCAGCGCCCCATTTATCTGCTGAAGATTTTATACAAACACCCAAACCTCGCGTCATCAGTATTGCAACCCCTCTCTTAACACCAGTTTGCTTAGAACATACTACTAGCTCCAGCCCCAAGTACCCCCTGTTAGCCCAAGCAACATGCGTTTCTTGTAGACATAATAAATGTACAACTGCACAATTCTAGCCAAAATCTGCCTTTTCCTAGAATCATTAAGGCCACATATATTCAGAGATCACATTTTTACTTTCTTATCCATTTTCCCCCCAAAAAAAACACTACCTCATAAAGCGTCAGAGGCATAATCAAAACATGTCCACTCAGAACTTCATCTCTGTTCATCACTTTTCTATTTTTTCTTAGCATCATCTGGACACAAATAGCCATTTTGCCTTGCGACTTGTCTGCAGCTGACTTATCACCCCCCACCACCAAGACGCCAAACCCCCACACCCAACCCTCTTATCCCCCCTCCCCAGCGACCCACCCAACCTACCCTACCCACCATATGAGGCCCAGGGACCATCAGTCCCTGCTAGTGATGGGGTGCCGTACCCCCCACCCCGAATCTCAAGAAAGGAAGAGAGAAAAAAGATCTACTCGTTAAGGCAAACAAACACATTTAAACCACTCTTTAGCCTGCCCATTCCTACAAAGAACCCAAAAATTATTTTGCCTCATTTTCAGAAATAAAATATTTTGTTTGCCCCTTTGCAATCACTTTCAATTTTGCAGGGTTCTGTAAAAAAACGGTTGCCCCCTTATTTTGAAAATCGGGTATCAACTGGCAGGTGCCATCTTTTAGAAACAGTAGCCTGACAGAAGTCTGGTCTGACAAGAAAAGTGTTTTGATGTCACAATCGAGGAGCAGTGAAGAGGGTGAATGTGTGATGATCATATCTGCCAAAATGTGACATGCACACATGGGTCTTGCTGCTTGCAAAGAAGACAAATGAACTTCAAAAAAAAGTGTTTCAACTAAACAAATTAATTCATCCCCGTCATTGCCCCAAGATCACACTAAAGCTCAACGGTTTCCCCATAACCTTTGTAATTTACAGCTGTGAATCGAGCAGCATCATGCTAGTTGAACAATTTAACAATTTTTCTCCAGTACCAAGACTAAACGTGTCAAACATGTAGGGGTACACATGAGCTGCTTGGAAACTGTTGCAGAGTCAAGGATCATTCATGGCAACCTTACGACATAAAAAGAAGTCTGTGCAAGCCCTAATTCATGTTCTTTAAGGTACTTCATCCAGTGCATGTCTACTCAGTTTTGCAGTTGCTTTTTATATAGGACTAATATCTATTAATTATAACTTACATACACAATCTGAAATTGGGAGTGACACCGCAATCCAAGTACACCATCTGCGGCGTCCCCAAGGATCATCCCTCAGTCCAACCCTCTTCCATGTCTACATGATGCCACTAGCAGACCTCATCAGATCGCACAACATCCACATCAGCTTTTATGCTGACAACACTCAGATTGTCCTCTTGCTCTCAGCTGACCCAACCTTGATGAAGACCAGGTTCCAGAACTCCATGAAGATCATCTCAGCCTTTAAGAAGGACAACTGTGTGAAGCCAAACATGGACAAGACTGAAATTCTGATCTTTGGCAAAAACACCATCCTCTGGAGCAACTCCTGGTGGCCCTTGAAACTCGGACACACTCCCATGCTGATAGACCACTCCCGCAGCCTCAACATCTCCCTTGACAGCGAACTCTCCATGAAATGTCAGGTCAATGCCATCTCATCAGCTTGCTTCCACATGCTCCACAAAATCTTCAACTGGCTCCACATCAGCAGCAGGAAGACGGTAACATAGGTCCTCATCACCAGCCGATTGGACACAACCACTGAGCTCATGCAAAGACTCCAGAAAATCCAGAATGCTGCCGCCATACTGATCCTCAATCGCCCAAGAGAACCCACATCACCCAGCAACTGCAAAACCTCCACTGGCTCCCAGCCCAGAAGAGATGCTTTTTCAAGTACCTGACTCACGCTTACAAAGCACCCCACAACCAACCTGCACTTCCATCAATCCACCAGGATCCTCGGCTCTGCACACCTCGCCCTCGCACAGATCCCTCGCATATGCTGCATTGAAGAACGCTCCCCCTCCCATCTCACCGCCGAACCCTGCAACACTCTCCCCCTCCACTTATGCACTGCACCCTTGCTGATCGACTTCAGCAAGAGGCTCCCGACCTGGCTGCTTGACTGAGTCCAGCAACAATCACCTGCATATCCTCTGAGGTGACAAGTCATGATTAACAAGTACAAATTGATTGATTAACTCATATAGATTATGATGTTTACTAATTGTTATGCATTTGTTATAGGTTTTCATCACAATGTGACCATAAATGGGTGTTTCAGTTGTTCATGTATAAAATCTGAAAATTTACATATGCAGTCTAGTTTATTTTTTGGGCTTCCTTTGCTACTTTTAGTAGTATTGTGCTACACAGTAATCATAAACATTTTGACTCTCATAACTTCAAAACCACTTCATAATCTCACTTGCAATAACAATAAGAATCATCTTCCCAGGCCAATGTACATTGCTGTGAAATTTCATTACAACCCATTCACCCACGATTCTGCCACATTGGAGTGAAAGTGTGTATTGGGACCCCCCCCTTTTAGGTCTCGGCTAGGCGGCACATGCACTGTCTCGTTCAGAGATGCTGTATACAGTTTTGTAGGAAAAGCTCCACCCACTTTCTGCCCATTCTTTTGAGACACCATAGTTTTGTTTACAAATGCCATAAGTCTCGTGTAAATACGAGTCCTATTGCATTTTGTAACTGCTTGTTTATCGTGGGATTGGCTGGGTGAATCCGCACTCTTTGTCTTGTGATCGTAGTCCCTTCTGAGCTGAGGAAAATGACATTGATACAAAAAGAAACTATAACCCCCATAAAGCACCTTGAACAACTGAGCCAATGACAGTGTTTGTTGAAGGTGGGTGCTACTTCACGCATACGCTTTCGGTTGCTGTCGCATGTGGGAGTCAGCGCTGCCGGAGGACGAGGTGAGTTTAGAGGTGGTTTGGCATGTGTGGGCCCCAATCTATGCAAATAAAGCTTGACTTGTACAGTGAAAGCCCAGCCAATGCACTTTTTCGGCACGTATGTGGTGCTATTTCAGATGAACTTGTGTCTTAGGGAAGGTGGAAGGGAACGATGAAGGAGCAGCGGTGAAATGGTTCACATGATACCCCACACCTCCCTCCAACTCTCCCTCCCTCGGCCCCAAAGCCTGTAAATTCTAAAGCTATGGCTGGGCTCATTTTATGGGGCTTCTGGCTTCGACGCGTGATTTATTTTAACTGTTTGTTCCAGGAGCAGACCTCCGGCCATGTGTCGTCCCCTATCAGCTGCTCCTCCCAGAAGTTTATGATTAAGACCACCACACAGGCTTCCCATAAATTCCTGCAGCAAAATTTGGTAAAATGACTCTGCCGCCAATCAGGGTGCCCCAGGGGCCGGTCTGGCCACTCAGAGCATTGTGTCCAACGGCGCGATTTTACGAATGTTTCCCTTAGAAGTCACCCCATATTTTAATTCTCCGACTGACCAATGGGGTACATGAGGCTGTCTGGGAAAATATCATAACAACATTACGTTTGTATGGCCCGTACTGCACCTGGTTGTAGCTACGAAGCGTTATGCACATCAGCTACTTCTCTGCGTTCACGTCAATGTCACTCGTTTTTTCGACATCAGACTCAGTTGGTCTCAGCAGCCTAGAACCCACTATCTGCTATTTTCACGCAGACAGTAGCAGCAGCTGGCATTCTACCGAAAGAGCTGTCGAGGGTAGGGTTCGTGAACACTTACCTCCTCTGGTAGTTTTCCATCTCCAGGGCAGAAGCTTGCGTGCGCCCCTTGCATTGTCACCTGGGTTCACCATCATGTGCAGTGGTGTGAAGTCAGGACATGCTCTGGTGTCATGGAGAGTGTGATGCTCACAGAAGGCCCGGTGTGGTTGTCTGAGGGACAGGAACGCGGGGCACCCACATCCCAAGGGTGCGCTATCACTCAGAGAGCTCAGTAGTGTAGCCGCTGTGTCTCGGGTCCTAGTGTAAAGAAGGAAAGGCTTCCACACCCCTGACAGCTGCATGCATTATAAGATACAGCAATAAATAGAGCTTACTGGCCCCCTCTGGTGCCGCTCTACCTGCTGCACCAATTGAAGCCACTTTCCTGAGACAGCTGAGTTCGCTGGCACTCAAACTTGGAGTGAGGGCTGCTTGCCACATCCAGGAAAAAGGTCAAGTGGGGGACAGCACGAGGGGGGGTGGGGGACCAGGGTGCAGCTTGAAGGGTGGGTGAGGTGCAGTTACAGTGAGGCACCGGAGTGAGGTATCTCTTGGAGTGAGGGGACACACAGTGCAACCACGGGTGCAAGGCGGTTAGGCTGAGTCTGCTTAGAGGTGGTTGAATATATTGTAATCGCAAAGGTTTGAAAACCAGATTGGAACTATAGATATCTAGAGAAACCCATCCGACAAAATGTTGCTGTTGGGAAGATTTATCAGGTGGCGTGTACCCAGCGGCGTAGCTCGGGGGCGGTCCGCCCCAGGCGGCACTATTTGGGGGCGGCCGCAGCGGTGGCACTGTTGGCCCTACTGCAAAAAGAAGTGCGTCATGGCATTGCCCGCGCAAGAGATAGGCCTCACACTGCACCAGAGTGAAGACGGGCAACGGGAGGAGACAGAGAACCGGTACCATCAGCCGAAGGTCAAGCAGGCCAGGGGCCTGTGAACTTCCAGTGCTTCCACCGCAGAGTTGGATCCCTGACGCCAGCTCTCTGAATTAATCATGGCCGTGAATGAGAGAGGCCTGGGGGAGAGCTGCCTGCAGTGCTGTGCGGCCGTGACACGTGGGGCCCACCGCAGCGGCTGTTCAACACGCACTGAGAGAGCGTGAGACACTAGTGCCAGCTGCCAGAGTATTGTGAGACCACTACAGAACAAGTAAGTCATTGGCCAGGCAGTCTGCCTGCTGCCACTGACTTTAGTGGTGGTGTTGTTGTTCATGTCATAGAGAGTCTCACACACAGTGCACTGCAACTAGCCAAGTCCGTGAATTAGCCCTGGTAGCTGGGCACTGATGTGCGCCTGTATTAATTAAGTGGTTAACATTAATTTGCTGGCTGAGGACTCAGGATGCGGTATCGCCAGGCATCTGCATCGAACAATGGAGCCTGTGTGCTCTGCTGCACAGCAAACACTGCAAGACCTGATCTTTTCATTTATTTCAGACAGTAATCTGCAGGCACGGCTGCTCTGTCTCATCATCCTGCTTATGTTTATAATGTTGGGCACCGTCGGTCATTGAAAACACTAGTAGCCGGGCATGACCCACTCGGTCTGTAATTATCTTACTTCAGTTTATGGACAAAATTATAATTCAATGAGTCCGTGTCAGCGATAGAGTCTGCAGCTAAATCAGTCAGATAATCTAACTAATTAATTGTGTTCTTGAGTTGAGAGTTTGTTACGTGGTCACATTATACACATAATGTACACAGTGCTTAATTTATAAATGGTGCAAGAATTTGTACATAATATGTCTGAGACGGTTTATTTTCAGTGACCTAGGGCCCGATGTAGGTAAAAGTCATTTACCGATTTTAAAATACCGATTTTTTCCGAATCAGTATTCTGAAATTGGAAAATGAGATGTAGAGAAAAAAAATCTGTAAAATACCGATTCGGTAAAAATCGGTAGCGTGTTTCGATACTTACCGAATCTGTAATTACTGAATCGGTAGATACCGAATCGGTAATGACAATACAAGCCTATGGGTCAAAAGGGCCATAGGAATGCATTGGAAAAACCGATTCGGCAAATACCGATTCGGCAAATACCGAATCGGTAAATACCGAATCGGTAAATACCGAATTGGCAAGCAAGTAAAAGTGAAACCAATTCAAACAGCCAATGAGGTGGAACCACCCTCCCCCACCCTACCAGGGAGTGGCCACCCAGGCAGGTGCAACTCATCAGAACTTTCTGGAGAGGCAGCCAGAGCTGAGCAGTGAGAGGGAGCAGCAGAGAGAGTGGTAGCTGATTTTGCAGAGAGTGGAAATGGCAAGCAGCTCAGAGAGCCAGAAGGCTGAGAAGAAGCGCAAAGTGAAGTTTAGCAGCATGGAGCTGCAAGTACTGGTGGAGGAGGTGGCGAGGGTCCACAGGCAGCTCTATGGGAGGCTGTCCCTCACAGTCCCAGAGTCTACCAAGAGGAAACTGTGGAGTGCCATAAGTGAAAGGGTCAATGCAGTTGGTGTGACCCCCAGGAGCCTGGAGGACCTCAAGAAGAGGTTTTATGACATCCGGAGCCTCACCAAGAGGACATTGTCAGAGCTCCACAAGCAGGCAGGTCTGACTGGTGGAGGCAGGAACCCCTCACCCCCCCTGACTGACCTGGAGGAACTGGTGGCCACGACCATCGAGACGGAGAGTGTGGTGGGGGTAGGGGACATGGACAGCTCAGCCAGAGCTACAGCAAAAGGTAAGAAGCATGCGCAGCATGACACACCCAACCAGACACCTCCCCTATAGCCTCAATGTACAGTCAAACCCCAGTCCAGTACTGCTAGCACCATACATGAGCAATGCATAATGGGAAATGTAGTCTGCTAATGTAGGAACATTTGTCAGTGCACATTAATCTGCAAGGCACTTGAAAAAAGAATCAGAGTAATGAAAGTGACATGTGCAATGCTTTGATTTTAGTGACTGTAAGACATTTGCACTCAGTTCACAAATGCTTCTTTATACCTAGGGGCAACATCAGGCAGTGCAGGCAGTGGAGCATCAGCAGCACAAGCGACAGCTGCAGCGACGACGCAGAGTGTGGTGGCAGGGCCAAGCACCATGGATGCCTCGCAGGAGGAGGAGGACAGCAGTGCCATGGTCAATGAGGACGACCCTGTACATGCCCTCATTTTTCCCCACTCCCCCCAACTATCACAATCCCCCCATTGGTGTTCTCAGCTGAGAACTCCCCCTCACGGTCCCAGCCAGCACCTGCCACATCACCAGCCAGAAGGAGTATTGTGGCCCCATTGACAATCATGGAGGGAGCTGCGGGTCAGGCACCAGCACCCACACCAGCGACACCTGTAGCACAGCAGCCCACCCAGCAGGCCAGCACCAATCTCCGCCCACGCACTCCCAGCAGTGCATGTCCATCAGGAGAGGGCACAGTGTTCCAAGGCCTTGAGGGGAGCATGGTGCGAATCCAGCGCCTGCAGGCAAAATCCATCCTGGCATGCCACCGCCAACTGCGTGCACACAACCTGCAAATGGTAGAAATGGCAAAGGGCTTTGGTGAGTTGGTGGCAAGCAACAGGGAAGTGGCACAAACAAACAGAAACATTGCCACAGGAATGGGACGCATGACAACCGCCATCACACAGCTTTGTGCCAAGATGGAACATAATGAGCACACAAGGCGCAGGGATGCCCGTGTCCAAAACAGGGCAATTAACCGGCTTGCCGCCGCAATGTCCCAGCTATGTCGCCGAGGGGTAAATTTGGAAGAGAGCCTGACACAACACACTGCGGAGGTGACCAGGGGCATGGCCAGGATCACCAGTGCCATGGAGGCCCTCATCATATCTAATACAGTGGTCAATCCTGCCCTGGACGTGGCCGAGGCTGGGGACAGCAGCAGCCGCAGCAGCCCGGCTAGCGCTGTGTCAGAGCTGCGCAGGAGCAGCAGGCACTCCGCAGAGGCAGCAGGCCATGCTGAAGGGGGTGATCAGCATCCCAGTGGCACTGTGAAGCGCTTCAGAAAACGACTCTGCCAGTGTGGGTGAGGCAACCCGGGGCATTTCCAGTCCCCACATACAATTTCATATTTTCACTTGTTGCACATCAGTGCTTGAACGTTCTTCCAACATTTAAAAAAAAAAAATCACATCCATAACCTGTGTGTTCATCTGTACTCACTCAGAAATAGTTGTCTGTTATTTCCTCCCGTCTGTATCTGCCATCACTTGGTGTTGACACTCCAGCAGGTTGGGTTTGTGGCACAGCAATGTCGTCGTCATGGTCCTCGTAGTCTGACAACTTGACCGCAAGGTTGTGCAACATTGCACAGACAGCAATTATCTTGCAGCAGGTGATGGGGGTATACCGCCTTGCACCTCCACTCTTGTGCAAGCATCTGAACCTGCTTTTCCAGATGCCAAAGGTCCGTTCTACCACATTCCTTGTACTTTTGTGGGCCCGGTTATACCACTTTTGGCTGGTTGTTGAGGGGTTGAGGTAGGGGGTGAGTATGAATGAGCGGAGGGCATATGCACTGTCGCCTAGAAGAAAAAGGGGTAACATTACTCACATGCATACATGTACGTCACACTGCTATTTTTGTTATGGGGGTCTGACAATGTGTCTCACCTAGGAGGTATCCTTCACCAAATTCCCCTGCCATCAGCCGTGCATGGATGCCGCTGCTTTGAAAGATGTAGGAGTCGTGGGTACTCCCTGGGAATTTTGCAACCAGGTCTGTGATGACGCATTTAGCATTACAAATCACCTGCACATTTATGGTGTGCGTTGACTTCCGATTACGGTATATGTATTCTGTGTCAGCAGGGGGGCAAATCGGAATGTGCGTGCCATCAATGCAGCCAATGATGTGGGGGAATCTTGCCATCTGGTAAAAGTCTGCTTTAGTTTGTACCAGTTCCGCATGGGTTGCAGGGAAGGAAATGTATTGGTCCATCCTCTGTATCATGGCGTCAAGGAATTTGTGGAAAAACCTTGACAGGCTGCTCTGGGTCACCCCTCCTGCCACAGCAACTACACTTTGATAGCTGCCAGACGCAAGCAGGTGTAGGCTGCATAGCACCTGCACTTGTGTTGGGATTGCGTGTGCCCTTGGGGTGGGGTGGTCCAACAGTGGTTGGAGGTCCCTGATGAGGTCAGTGATGGTGTCTGGGGCCAACCTGTATCTCTGTAGGATCTCTGCTTCTGTGAGCATGCACAGGGTCACCCTCTGCCTGTAGACCTGCTCCTGTCTCAACCATTCCCTCTCTCCTTCCTCCTGTAGCCGTAGCCGTCTTGCAATGACATAAAATGCCGCCATAGTGCAAGAAGAATTGCCTTTTGGGTCCGTTTTTATAGGTTGCACCTGGTTACCACCTGATTCCAATCCATGGTAAATACAGACTCTTAAATACCGATTTTGAGGCAAATTCGGTATTTCTGAGCTTACCTACATCTCACTCTTCATTTTTCACACTTCTTATTTACAGAATCGGCATTTTACCGATTCGGTAACTTTACCGATTCGGTAGAATTACCGAATCGGTATATTTACCGATTCTGTATGTTAGCGAATCGTTAAAATTACCGAATCTGTGGTTTTTCTGAATCGGTATTTTACCGATGCGGTATAATTACCGATTCGGTATATTTACCGATTCTGTATGTTAGCAAATCGGTAAAATTACAGATTCTGTGTTTTTTTCCGATTCGGTATTTTACCGATTCGGTTTAATTACCGATTCGGTAATTTACCGATTATGACGGATTTCGGACTCCTACATCCCGATGGTTCGATTCCGCTCGGTAACGGCCGAAAATCGGTATTTTCGGCCGTTACCGACCGACCTACATCGGGCCCCTACTGTGGTGTTTTGCCAAGGCTCTCTGCTCTCTCTCATTAGGTGGAGGTTCGTCACGACTCGCGTCATCCCCCGGAGGCCCCTCATCATGCTCTCTCGGGAGGGAGCACTAGGGTTAGTGCTTTTCCATTTCTTGTGCTCTGCAGCAGTTTCAAGAATTCATTCGTTTTTTGTTGCCCAAATGGCTGTAATTTCTGATATTTAGAAGTTTCCCTCGCGAGAAAGTGTCACTCATAGTCGTTGAAATGTCACTCATAATTTCACTGACATTATGAAAATGTCACACATGGCAATCTGAAACCTTGGCAGCTATGGCAATAGAGGGAAAATAAGAGGTTGGATCTTGCTCTTTCTGCACTGTGGGAAGTGAGAACAAGAGCTGTTGCGCAATGCAGGCTCCAGGGGTGGAGACAAAGGCACTGTGTTTTCTCTGTCACGTCGTGACTTGGGGGCGAAGGCAGAAAGGCAGCGGCCTGTCCTGGCACTGCACGTGCTGTCATAGAGGGGTTCGTATATATTGAGCAGTGTGTGATTTGGGGTCAAGGGGGAGCAAGGAAGGATGTGTGGATTGGAACTGCTGGCAGTAGAATAAAGGGAAATGTAGATGACCGTGTTGTGGCACTGCCAGGCAATGCATCTTAGGGGTACAAGGTTGATGTGTTCTGTACTGCTGCATGCCCCGGGTGTAGGGAGAGCAAGATGGATGTGTTCTGACATCCCCTAAAGTGAAGGGCGGGGAGATGTGCTCTCATGGATTGGTGTCAAGGGTGTTAAGGGAGATGTGCTCTGCCCGCATTGTGTCATGGAAACATGGGGGCGTGTTCTTATTTAGCATACACCACTTTTTTTTCTATTTCTGTGTTTGATTTGATTTCAGGTGCCTTTCTGCTGCTGCTCTGCATCCTGATGGGTGGGGTCGGTTAGGACACCGCACCTCATGCACACAATGCTGTCCGTGTTTGAAGTAGGCCTCATTTGGGTGCCCATTACACATCATGTGCAGGTCCTCCCACGTTTTGTCTTCCCTTCTTACTCTGTCAGGGTGTCCAACATAGACCCAGGAGAGCAGGATGCGTGTCGGATGACCACTGGCTATGCAAATAATTTATTTTAGATTACTTGTGGCTAAACTTATATTACGGGAACTTCAAGAAAAACGGGCAAGGATCCAACCATCCTGGACACATTTTGGACACCTCTAAATCTATTGCGCCAGAGTGGCTGTCTTCGAAAATGCCCTTTTTGTGCTCATTGAGCCGAGGGGCATAGCTTTTGGTAGTGCCTGGGACCCAGAGACCAGAGGAGCCCTCTGCATCTTTGTTATTCCTGTATTTTTTCATTCAAACAGCTTGGGAAGGGGTCATTCCCTTTCTTGCCCCAGGCCCCATGACACACTGACTACAAGGCTGATTCAGCCCTTTCTTTCTCAAGGGAAATCCTGCACTCCCCACTCCCACTCCTCCTGAGGCACTGTGGGCAGCATCCTTGGCACAGCGACAACTAGAGCAATACGTCATTATTACACATACAACCACTAGCCGGCCTCAGCACTTTGTACAGGTGCAGCGCTGAGGATGGGACTACACAGAGCCTGATGTGCACAATTCAAAACCTTTTTGAAGAGGTTGGCACCTGAGTGTCTGTCATACTTAGGCTGTGTATTGGTGAGGCTGCTGCAAATAACGCTGCCCTGCCAGGTTACTGCAATTTTTCAATACATGGAAACCAAAGGAATTAAAACAAACACTGGGTCTCTGAGTTATGGCAGCAGGATTTTCAGAATGCTGACGTGGAGCACCTAAATGAGAATGGCGTGAGAACTCGCACATTCACTCACTCATCCTCATATGCTCCTTTGAGTGAGTTTAGCACTCCATACCTGCCAACCTGCAGACCAATCTCACTGTGTGAATAGGGGGCAGGGCCTTGCCGGGGACTCCTGCTGAGAAATACCTACAAGGCAATTTTTAACCCACCCAAGCCAAGCCCCCTCCCCCTCAAAAAAAAGGTTGTTGACATTGGTGCTGATGGCCTGGGGTGTTTTCACACTCCTTAATTGATGTCGGCAGTTGAAAGGGTCCAACATCGAGCTGAAAACCACTATTTACAGTGGTTTTCAGCTAGTTTTCCCAGCCAACGTGTGATATCGGCACCTCAGAGGGAGACAGTATGATGCTAGCCAATATCGTGTGTCAAACTGTGGCATCGTGTGAGTTGTCAGGTATGGCACTCGTTCTAGAGATCTGTCTTTAAGCTGCATACCACTCACACCTTAAGTGTACATGTTCTGTGAGCGATGAAAGCTTATACAACTCTGTCCTGCTAGATCTGTTCTGCAGGAAATGGAAGACTGCACTTTCTGCCTTCTGTGAAAGAGGGAAGCTTGCTATTCAACTGCCATCCTTTCGCTGTTGTGTGAGGCAGTGAAGCCTGCACTGCAGTTGCTTTATTTGTACTGTCCTGTGATGGGAAAAGCTTGTGCTGATGCTAGCACCGGCGTAGCTGGGGGGGGGGAGTGGTCCGCCCCAGGTGGCACTATTTTGGGGGCAGCGGCCAAGCGGCACTTGTGGCCCGTTGCTGCGGTCTTTATAATTTATTTGTGGATGCTCACTGACACTACTGTCAGTCATTATAATAGTGTCAGGGTCCCCAAATAAATTATAAAGGCCGCCGCAACGGGCCACCAGTGCTGCACGTGCGGCCCGTTTGAAGTACAAGTGCCCCTGTTTGCAACTGCTTCCTGCAGCGCACGCATCACCACCTAGCGAAGTGGTGGTGGTGTGGTGCGCGACTGGACCGAGGTCAGAGGGGAAAGACTCCAATCAGCCAATGAGCTCTCTCAGCTCAGAGATCCAGCCAACAAGCTCTCCCCTTCGTAGGGTGCAGGCCATTGAACGGAGGCACGCAAGGGTCTGTATTGGTTCAGCAGGCTTTGAATTTCTCTGTGATTATTGCCGCCCGATGTACCACGTTTGTTGTGGTTGCTGTGGGTCCGTCCCAGGGTTCAGTGGAGGACCAGAGCCAACCCGAGAGGAACTTCTACAGTGCATCACAGCTATCTCCACAGTTGTTTGTTTGGATTATCTGAAGACAGGAAAGAAAGGAGAGGAGCAGACAAGTAAGTCCTCCTGGCAAGCTTGTTGAAAATTATGCAAATGACAATTTTGCCCCTCAATACCACACTTGATCGTTGGCGCCTGAAAGTATACAAGCATCCATGAACATGGGTCCCAGTATGCTATTTTCCATTTTTCTTTACCATTAAGGCACTTTCAAGATTGATAATGATATGGATCCTTAATCCCACAAACATCCTTTTATTTATAAGACATGTCACTGTCATGAGTGTAAAATCTGAACATTTTGGGGAAGCAACCGTGTGGAGATATTAGTAGCAAAGCATTTATTGTGGCATTGATAATGCATTGTTGGGGAAAGCTAATACTACCTGGAATCTGAAAGCACTGATAAGGCATTAGTGGGGGAAGTAACTAACAAAACAGTGTCTATGGGTCTGAAGTAGCTTTAGTACCATCAGTGAAACACACCAAGTCAATAAACACAAGATGAAACTAAACAGATACGGAGGTGGAATCATGTGTTCCTAGCCTACTCTAACCAGTTAAGGATACCGATCAGTCACCACTCGAATCCGCCCTTCATCATTTGGGACTCCTTCAAGACCATATGTTAGTGGGCTACAAGTAGTGTATGAGGATAAGATGGAACAACCTCCACTATCATAGTAACCCACTCGATGGTCAGTAAATTGTGTGGTGATGGGTGACTGGTTTGCAGTGCAAGTGTAAATAAAAGAGTGTATTTTAAAATTGGGTGAGGGAGCAACACGTAATTTTATTCTTGTTTCTGCTCAGTCTTCCAAGGTTAAAAAACAGGACAAAACTGAGCAGTTTTAAACAAATAACCGCCTGGATGGGATATAGGTAAACTTGTTTCAGCAGAAAAATTGACTGAGTTGTCCCTGCCTTCTTCAGGACCTGTATTCGTGCTACTGCAAAGTGCAAAAAAAATTAATTAAATGTGCAGAACAGAAAATACCGATAAGGTGCACATTCATACAATAAAAAGGAACATGATCACCCGAGATCCTAGGTGTCTGCTATCTGCCTGTGTGTGGATCATACGTCCCACTAATGAGGAAACAGAAATATGTAAACAAACAGGTGTGCAGTAACAGTGGTACCCAAGTGCATGCCAATCAGCTTAATTTTTTTTTTTTAAATGTACTTTGACAAACGCTGAATATCAATATGTTATTTACTAAACAAAAAATTGGTAAACTGTTTATTTCTTACATAAAGAGAACACACTATCACTCAAATGTAAGTACTCTTCGGTTTACCAGTTGCACAGGAGATATAAGCCGGTTAATGTGACCTTTCCTAGTTAAAACAGTATACACTTACTCAAAAGTCTTTTTCGTATATAGCAAGCGTAATTTCTCAATGGTTAAGCCTAAGCTCATATCAGGAGAAAAAATCTTGCTATGTCTTGTGGGACAAATAGACATTCGTATCTTAAGCTACATCGCGTTTACACGTCAGTCTGCCACATGGATGAAACGGACGCAGTGTTTGTAAAGCGTCTCAATAATGACAGTACAATGTGCGCTTGTAGTTAACGAATCAGACTAAGGATTGCCGACGCCAACTCTCTCAAACGAGGAAACCATATCGTGGGACCCGCCCATAAATAAGCAACCTACTTCCTTACAACCCGACCAAGAGGAATGCATCATGTTGCAATGGTTGAGTTGAGAAAACAAAGGTAACAAGCACCCGTGGCCGGTATAGAAAACAAATGTAGGGAAGCTTACCTATCCGTCGGTACTCCGTGCCGGCGTCCGAGCTGACTGGGGAGGTACCAGTACGGAAAACAAACTCTCATTTTATGCAGCCTGAGGATTGGCTACCCTGTTGTCATGTGACGAGTATCATGTGACTAACATTGTCACTGTGTGGGCGTACCCCGTCACCAACAAAAAGTAGGTATATCACCACCACCTAAAATGCTATTTACAGCGAGCAAGGTAGTAACACCTCCTTATCATGAGTACTGTTCAGTCATAGCACAGTGGTTGTACGTACAAAAAAATTAATTAAGCGTCAGAAACGTGCAAAAGTCACAGATCAATAGGCCCTAGGCGCGATCTGTCGCATGGTGTGCTGGGAGTTGTAGTCATACATTGCAGCTACAAGATCAACCAACCTGAAGTCACATGATAGATACCATGTGACTTCTAATGTTGAAATCGTAACTATGGCCACTTATTTACAAAATAGAAGAAGTTATCCATCAGATAGTCCATGATGCTTTTTCGTAAGAACAGGGTGATGGAAAAGGAGAAAGGTAAAAGGTGGCACAACATAGCTGTCAATGCCCAAGGAATGCAAAGTGTGATATATAGCACTGCATCATGGGAATTATAGTCCAAAATATGCGAAGCCCCGTTAACTATGTCAGGCTAAGAGAACAGGCACACCCTTCTTATACTAAGTGTCAGAGAGGAGGCTATGAAGCCTCTATAAGCTGATGGTTAACAGGGAATGTGTGAAAAACTCCCGCATATCGATTTTAGCGCTTTATGGAAGTGATCGCACGCTGAATATGTGTTAGCATATGACAGTGAGCAAAAAGATGTAATACTAAGAGACAAGAAGGACTAAGCCAAAAACGTCCTGATTTGTCTCACATAGTATGGTAATCATCATAGAAAAAAAGGTGAACTACTGTTGCGCAAAACTCATAAGGACCCTGCCATCAAAGATCGGTGACAAAGGCCTGTGAGTCAATTTGGTCATCTCATTACTTGCGCAAAGATGGAACAGCAGAAACAAGGATTAACTATATCATAAAGAGCCTGAAAATGGGGCAGTCAAAGGGTGGACCAAAGGATTTCATCATTTAGTCCAACTCTGTTTGTGCCCAATGTATAAACCCATTTTTGCTCCTTCACCAGTAAATATTTGGTGAGATCTGTAATATGATCTGGAATGTAGGGCTGTTCCAGAACTGTCCATTGAAATGAATTAGGGTTATGTTTTGCTTCCAGAAAGTGATTAGTAAGTATGGTCGCCTGTCTCTTACATCTAATTGTACTTTTGTGTTCGGATACTCTGATCTTAATTTTACGTGTAGTCATCCCTACATATTTAAGACCACATGGACAAATGATTAAATAGATCAGCTTATCGCTGTTGAAGTTTGTGAACTTTTTCTGGACCCAAGGTCTATTAGTACCGAAGTCAATTTCCAAAGATTTCTTGGTTTGTGGGCATGCTGAACAAGAACCATATGGATAATGTCCCACAACCGGAGGGAGATCCCAGATGGTGCCCAGAACCCTAGATGTCTTATTTCTGGGTCTGGTATGAACTAACTGATCTCGTAGGTTAGGACCTCTTTTAAATGAGAAAAGTGGGAGCTGGATTGACTCATGACCAGAATTTAAAATGGGCCAGTGTTTCTTGACAATCTTCTGTATATTTTGTAATTAAGTGGCCATAGTTACGATTCCAACATTAGAAGTCATATGGTATCTATCATGTGACTTCAGGTTGGTTGATCTTGTAGCTGCAATGTACGACTACAACTCCCAGCACACCATGCGACAGATCCCGCGTAGGGTCTATTGATTTGTGACTTTCGCGTGTTTCTGACGCTTAATTAATAAATTTCTTTGTACGTACAACCACTGTGCTATGATTGAACAGTACTCATGATAAGGAGGTGTTACTACCTTGCTCGCAGTAAATAGCATTTTAGGTGGTGGTGATATACCTACTTTTTGTTGGTGACGGTGTACGCCCACACAGTGACGATGTTAGTATCTCTAGTCACATGATACTCGTCACATGACAACAGGGTAGCCAATCCTCAGGCTGCATTGTTTTCCGTACTGGTACCTCCCCAGTCGGCTCGGACGCCGGCACGGAGTACTGACAGATAGGTAAGCTTCTTTACATTTGTTTTCTATACCGGCCACGAGTGCTTGTTACCTTTGTTTTCTCAACTCAACCATTGCAACCTGATGCATTCCTCTTGGTCGTAATGTGAGGAAGTAGGTTGCTTATTTATGGGCGGGTCCCACAATATGGTTTCCTTGTTTGAGAGAGTTGACGTCGGCAAACCTTAGTCTGATTCGTTAACTACTAGCGCACATTATAATTCATTATTGAGACGCTTTACAAACACTGCGCCCGTCTCATCCATGTGGGAGACTGACGTGTAAACGCGATCTTGCTTAAGATACGAATGTCTATTTGTCCCACAAGACATAGCAAGATCCTGATATGAGCTTAGGCTTAACTATTGAGAAATTACGCTTGCTATATACGAAAAAGACTTTTGAGTAAGTGTATACTGTTTTAACTAGGAAAGGTCACATTAACCGGCTGGTTGGTGTTTCTGCTTCCCTTTTTATCTAGAGAGGTGCTTCCCTTATTTCCTGAGCTGCTGCCAGGTGGGGTGAGGCTTATATCTCCTGTGCAACTGGTAAACCGGAGATTACTTACATTTGAGTGATAGTGTGTTCTCTTTATGTAAGAAATAAACAGTTTACCTATTATTTGGTTTAGTAAATAACAAATTGATATTCAGCGTTTGTCAAAATACATTTAAAAAATTCTTTTTTTTAGCTAATTGGCATGCACTTGGGTACCACTGTTGCTGCATACCTGTTTGTTTACAGATTTCTGTTTCCTCATTAGTGGCACGTATGATCCACACACAGGAAGATAGCAGCCACCTAGGATCTCAGGTGATCATGTTCCTTTTTATTGTATGAATGTGCACCTTATCGGTATTTTCTGTTCTGCACATTTAATTATTTTTTTTGCACTTTGCAGTAGCACGAATACAGGTTCTGAATAATGCAGGGACAACTCAGTCCATTTTTCTGCTGAAACATGTTGACCTATATCCCATCCAGGCGGTTATTTGATTAAAACTGCCCCGTTTTGTCCTGTTTTTTAACCTTGGAGGAGTGAGCAGAAACAAGAATAAAATTACTTGTTACTCCCTCACCCAATTTTAAAATACACTTTTTTATTTACCCTTGCACTGCAAATCAGTCACCCATCACCACACAATTTACTGACCATCAGTACTCAGACCATCAAGTGGGTTACTATAATAGTGGAGGTTGTTCCATCTTATCCTCATACACTACTTGTAGCCCACTAACATATGGTCTTGAAGGAGTCCCAAATGATGATGGGCAGATTCGAGTGGTGTCTGATGGGTATCCTTAACTGGTTAGAGTAGGCTAGGAACACATGATTCCACCTCCGTATCTGTTTGGTTTCATCTTGTGTTTATTGACTTGGTGTGTTTCACTGATGGTACTAAAGCTACTTCAGACCCGCAGACACTGTTTTGTTAGTTACTACAGTCAGGGAGTGTGTCTATGCTTGGTCTCTTAAATATTTCCTAGGGCCCTCACCCACCGTAGTGTTGTTATTAGTGGAGGAAGATCGTGCGTACCTCAACACTGATAAGGCTCTTCTGTGGTAAGGTCATACTGCTGGGGTCCTGTAGCAATGATGCGGTGCTGGTAAGGCAAGTTGGCGGGCCTGGGATTCTCAAGGAATGAGAACACATCAGTTAAGAAGCTGGCACTGTTGATAGGCCTGGATGCTTTGGTGGATGGTGATGTTGTAACCTTGCAGGGTCACACTTTGTTGTTGCTATAGTGGCTTGCTGCTGTGGTGGGCCACCAGTGCGACTCTCAATTAATGCAGGCTGGTGCTAGGTTGTTGACGAGATAGACAGATCTTAGAAATCTCCCTTGACTTGAATTGAACTGAGCTGTTGCACACACTCCAACGTAGATCGGCACCAAGCAGTAGGCACTAGGAGTTTAGCAGAAACTCTCTGGCTGCAATGGTGTCGGTCTGAATGCTGAGACTGGTGTGACTCTGTTCTAAGAACAAGCTACATGTGTACCACCCCGCCCCACCTCCCCTCAGTAGTTCATGCTGTTCTGAGTTCATCATTGCATTATTGTACCTCAAGTCAGAGCACATCATGTTTGAGCACCTCCCCACTGCTTTAATGGGGGGACCATGATGTTTGGTCATTTAATGTCAGCTGTAGATGATGGATCCCCGAACAGTGTCATGTATGTGCATGTTTGCATTGTACTGAGGGGATTACCAGGTTATCATTCACCCAGCTCTCTGATGGATGTCACATGCGGTTTTTCTGAGTCCCCAGATAGATCATGCAGTCTGTGTGTTCTCCTTTGTACTGCCGATCACCGGTGTATTCAACCATGTAGCCTTGGACCGCGTCATGTATGTGCATGTAACTTGCATGATTGATCGAGGTAACTATTAGCGGCGATACTACGTGTCTCTTGGGCCTCTTTCAAGTGCTCGCCGTCCTTTTTCCCCAGCACCCCTCCTCCCCCAACCCCTAGGGGAGGCAACCTGAGGGATAGCCCCGGGCGCCACAAGCTCTAGCTATGCGATATTGTGTACCTAGGACTGGCATTCACACTGCATGAAACTTCGGAGGACGTGTGAGGGTCAATGTATGTGTACTGGAGTGAGTCTGTGTCAGAAAGTGTGAGTATGAAGGATGATGCGAAAGTCTGAGTTAGACGTCGTGTATACGTGAAATGGGATGGTGCAAGCTGCCTCGCGAATAAAGCCCCAGCACTCGTACTTTCTTTTTACAAATTAACCACTGCCGCCATATGTGCACTAGCTCCATTGGCAGCTCTGGACATTAGTCACATCCTCTGCCCACTTTCATGATTAGTAATTTGTTCTGCTGTAGGCGGCTAACAGGAGAGAAAGTGCTGGAAGGTGGGTGAACTATAAAGCGTGTGTATGAGTGTGCTAATCACGGAGGTTGTACAATAAGAGAGAGAGAGAACGAGAAAACGAGAACGTCAAGTGCCGTTCTCCGGCCACGCAGTACTAAAAAATGACAATTGCCAAAACTACACGAACCAATTTTATTTGAATGCATTCTCTGTGAACAAGCTAAGTGAAAGAGACACTAGACCCGAAGGACATGGTTTCTGCTGCCGAAGATCTGAGTGACAATGATAGAATACAGCCCTCTGCCTTTTAAAGCTCTGTCTGCAGCCAGACTGACCCCCATGCATCACATTATTTGGGACACTAGACAGTGACTATTATTCAGTGCATGTAACTCGGTGCTGCTGTACAGTGTTTGAGAAGGAAAAACAAAATGCAGGCCTTTGTGGGAGGCTATGTGCTCAGAGCAAAGCAAGAACGGATAAAAAAGAACCGGTACTGAAAGGGGGAAAGAAATCAGGGCACAACTGGGCCGGCGTCTCTAACTTGCCAGAACAATAAAGAAAGATGATTTTTGCTGAATGCTTACTGCTTTTCCTATGTGTTCATGTCACAGGGATGCCCATTATTAGATACAGATACGTAAATCATGTTTATACATTAGGGGGATGACGAAAGCTTTCTGAATTGGGTACACTTAATATGCATTTCGTTTTTTTCCTGTGAACAACAGCTCTGACCCTTGTTGGTTCTAAACACTGCGGTTCTACTGTTTATGGTTTTTAACTTTGGAATTGGAAGGGCAGACTGGCCCCTATCTAATTGTGCATTGCGTCCCTTGCCAAGCAGGGAATGGGTTGTGCTGATGGTGATAAGATAGCCATTGATGTCATGGGCTTTTCAATCTATAAGATGGATCTGTGGCCCCACTACTATCCAGTGTGCTAATCAAAATTTCGGGTGGAGGGGCTAATTCTTCCAGCAATAGGCAGAGTGGTGATGCAGGGGCTCGAAGGGGTGAAAAACAAAAAAGCTTCGTTAACAAGTAAATGGTATATTAAAGACCTGTGAAGTGCTCAGGTGCGGCCTCAGTAAGACAGACACCAGACCACATACAACAGTTCAAAAACTGTCTGTGTTTGTGCCCGGGGAGCTGTCTGTGTTGCTGAAGCCCTTTGAGCCTTATGGGCGTTGCGCGCCTGGCAGTGGCAGCACCAGCACCAGCGGACTGGCATCAGCAGCGGGGTGGCAAGCGCCCAGCTAAGACTGGCTCCAACACCACACTAAGCAATCAGATCTTCCCCTGGGTGAAGGACTCAAGACAGAACACCAAGAAGAAACATAGCTCCCCTAGCACAGGTATACCCCCACCTCCAACCTAATAGTCACAGTCATCAACGCAGATACTGTGCAAGCTGCAATATGGAAGTAAATAATACGGTGACACTGATTACAAGAGGGGGCTGGGCACCTACATCCGCGCACGTGTGAGCAGAGGGAGAGCATGGACGTGTGTATGTATAAACATGCACATACAGAGTGCACATGCCATTTATCACCATTGTTGAGTGTGCAGATGGGCCATGAATCCCAAGCAGCAGAGGCTCGAGTGTATCATGATGTCCGCACCCCCCTCAACAAGGGTAATAAATTCCATGTTATACTTTGGGCACCTGCATATATAGCTGATGCCATAATATTTGTTCACGAGTACGTGTTTACAAAACCAACACAGGCTGGAAGGGGTTACATTTGTGCAGTGTGGTAAAATCATGCTGGGGACACGAGTGACCCTTGCAGTGCACTAATTCATGGATGTTCATTAGTGCACCTGTTCTAAATAATGTCCAGCGGGCCACGCGCGTTTCCATTGGTACACGTATAATGGGGTGATGTGTATATTTACGTACCGCGGTACTCCAGAAACAGTCGTGCACTAAGTGGGCACTGTTTGGATGTCCATCAGTACAGCACTCACCCTGTAGAGAGGGGCGTTTCATGTGTGCATCAATCTACCATTGTGAGCAGTGCCAGGCCAGGAGTGCATGTGAAAGGGATAGCACTTCTCACCAGCACAGCAGCCTACCACCGTGAGCAGTGCCAGGAGTGCATGTGAAAGGGATAGCACCTCTCCAGAACAGCACCCTACCGTGAGCAGTTCCAGGCACACATACACACCCAGGCAGAGCAGGTGGTGAAAGCAACCTAGCTACTAATAGTGCAGCAAGTACAGTGGAACTGTGTCCCGTGAGAGGTCAGTGGTACTCAAATCATGGCTGTATTTGACTACCCAACAGGTTGGGAGGTGAGTGGAGGGCTTGCATTTCTTGATGGCCCCTTCGCTTTACCACTGCTGGGATCCTGCAGAGAGAGAGGGAGAGAGAGAGAGAAGTGTGATTCTCCTAGCATAAATGCAACGTTTCCCTCAACCTTCCCTTTCTCCGTGCATGAAGTGAGGCTCCATTCATAGCCTTATCTGAACTAGGAACACTTAGGCCCTTTTTTACAGGATTGCTGAGCGACTCACAACAGTGAGGCATCTCTGACACCTGCATACAACCAACACATATGTGTGAGGCTTGCCCTATCAGCGCTCTTGGATGTAAACACCTGTACCAAGTAACTTTGGACAGGGGTGACCGAACCCCTTCATCTGGAATGCCATGCACTCATTAGGCTGGGCAGGATAGTTTGCAATCAAAGTTTTTTACTTTTATATTTCTTTTAGTGTTACAGTGCCCTAAGTGAACTTTCATCTGCTAACTAACACTATATTAGTGCATTTGCAGGTTTTCAATTCACTCCCTTAGCTCTCTTTCCACTCATTCCGGCCCCCACCACAGTTCTATCAAGGGCACTGAAGGTAGGTACTGCTAGATAAGTACATGTTTCACCACCCAGGCTATTGTGCTGCATAGATAAATACATATAAGGTCCCAAAGGTGAGACTGATTGCACTGCAAATGCTTGTTTTCTTTGCATGCCCTTGGCCACAATCCATCAAACTTTCAATCCATCATGAATGTAACTGGTGCCTAAGGGTCTGCAAAGTTTTTTGAAGATTCATGAAAAGGGTGCAAAGTTATTAAGGGACAAATATCTGAGGAATTCCTATCTATCTATCTATATATATATATATATATATTCACAGAAAAAACCATAGGTTATAGACCATATATAGTTAGGAATTAGCATTTACAAAACCTTGAAAATTCACTGAAAAAACCATAGGTTATAGACCATATATAGTTAGGAATTAGCATTTAGAAAACCTTATTTTACTCACACAAAACCATTGAAATTCCATATATAGTTAGTTGCACTAACTATATATCGCGCACCCGCAATCCACTGCTGATGATGTCACATATTACATCATTCATGACATGGTCAGTGACATCACTGATGACATCACTGATGACATCTCAAATGACATCACTGATGACATCACTGATGACATCTCAAATGACATCACTGATGACATCATGACACACCAATACCAGTTACTACATACGCACTCACTGATTCCTACGTCTACACACACATTCACTCATTCACCCATACAATCACTCATACATACAGTCACTCATTATTACAACACTATCATATGCACTCATACACCTATGCAGACAGTCACACACTGCCACTCATCCATGGAGTTACTCACACACCAAGTCAGTCCTGTAAAGAATCAATCACACTTCCATTTCTTCATCTATACAGTTAAACACAGAACACCATACTTCAGTGACATCACTGATGACATCACTAATGACATCTGAAATGACATCACTGATGACATCATGACACACCAATACCAGTTACTACATACGCACTCACTGATTCGTACGTCTACACACACATTCACTCATTCACCCATACAATTACTCATACATACAGTCAGTTATTATTAGAACACTATCATATGCACTCATACACCTAGTCAGTCCTGTGAAGAATCAATCACACTTCGATTTCCTCATCTATAGTTAAACACAGAACACCATACTTTTCACACATATACTAACACATACTTACTCTCTTATACAATCACTGATACAAGTACACATTGATATGCACAGCGTCACACACCTCCCAGCCAGCCACACACACACTCAGTCTTCCATCCATCCAGTCATTCTTCAATATGTAAAACGTATTTAAACTTTACAAAAACACACAGACACTAGATGATGTCATCAGTGATGTCATTTGAGATGTCATCAGTGATGTCATCAGTGATGTCACTGACCATGTCATGAATGATGTAATATGTGACATCATCAGCAGTGGATTGCGGGTGCGCGATATATAGTTAGTGCAACTAACTATATATGGAATTTCAATGGTTTTGTGTGAGTAAAATAAGGTTTTCTAAATGCTAATTCCTAACTATATATGGTCTATAACCTATGGTTTTTTCAGTGAATTTTCAAGGTTTTGTAAATGCTAATTCCTAACTATATATGGTCTATAACCTATGGTTTTTTCTGTGAATTTCATTGGTTTTTTAACAGCTAATATCTGTAGCTGTAAAATGTATTCTTCTTTAAATCCAAAAATATATTTTATATGTTTATGAATAATTTTTTTTTTTAATATTTTTTTTTCTTCGTTCCCGCTTCGCGAATCGGGAAGCTTCCTGTTAGCTGACCTTGATGCCGCGAAATAGACCGCGAGCCGGTAAACGTTTCTTTACCGCAAGTGCCGCGTTAGAAAACAACATCGTGACGCCTCCCGTCCGCATGACGTTTCACGTTCTCGCGTGATACGTCATATGACGTGCTACGTTAGCGAACTGGTACGCGAAGCGAGTCGCAAAGCGCAGGTTTCTGGAAGCAAACCGGGAGGCCCTGCAAAGCGCTTAACGTAAACACAGCAAGTCATGTGACTTGGTAATAACACTTTTCATTGGTTCATTTCACTTTTGGTTTCCTAATGATGTAAGACTAGGTCATATAATCTAAAATGAACACTTTTGATTGGTTGAGAACTCTTGTTTTTCCCAAATGATGAAAATCCCTCCTTCTTTCCTCACTCTGACTTTCATCATTGTGAGAGAAAGACCCTTTGTGATCACTGAGCAATGGCTTCTTTAGTAGCTTCAGCTGGTGCTTCCCCACCACCTCCACCACATCCAAGGAAGAGTGGACCACCTGCTCAAGTTATAATTCAACAAGAAGAGGAAGAAGAGGAACAGGACGATGAGCACGAAGAGAGGCAGTTTTTGCCTGAGCAGCCCAGGACGTCTCACCGGAAAGAAAACTTCATTTGGCAATTTTTTAAAATTCCCAAAGGTCAGAAAAAAGTAAATGCAAGATACGTAACTTGCCTTATATGTCAAGATAGACTGTCCAGAGGAACCGAGAAAAAATACAGTTTCGGAAACTACACAATGCATCGCCATATGACTAGGTGGCATCCTAACAACTACAGTGCTGCACAGTTTCGGAACGACCTAGATAATCTCCCTATTATGGCCAGAAGATCTGTTGTACCGGAAGTAACGGGACCAGAGGGCAGGGAGATGGTGCCAAATATACAAATGAGATTTGGTGAAGTAAAACACATCTGCGTATTTTGCGATGGATTCATTTGCTACGGAGAAAGAAGCATCACTCTGATCAACAGAGCTATTGACTATCATATGCAAGTTTGTACGAAACGCCCAAAATAATAAATACTTCTTTTTTTGTTTTGTTGCTCCTGTTGAGCCCTTTACAATGAATCGTTTTCATTGCCCCCTCCAAGAAAAACCCAAAAAAATATAAAACTGTTCAGAAAAATTCAAAAAAAGTAAAAAAATGTTCCGAAAAATAATAAAAAAAATATAAAACAACAAAAACAATAAAAAAAAAGTTCTTTTCAGAACTACCTCCCCGTTATTAAAAAATTGGTACAATATTTGGAACTGTGCCAACCTCTATTTCTCTTAGTTCGCTTCCCAGTTCGCTCGCCGGTACGCGAACCGGAAGCGAACCAAAAACAGTAAGTATAAGGGAAGGAAACAGACACTTATGTTAAAAGAAAGACAGCTATAGGGGAGTAAACTAGAGATACTATTACCCGTAATCCACTGCTGATGATGTCACATATTACATCATTCATGACATGCTCAGTGACATCATCAGCAGAGGATTGCGGGTTTTTTGGCAACGTGCCTTATCCACGGTTTAATAACGCTGCCTTTTGCTTTATATAAGTTTTCAAATTGTATGAAATATATACCAATAGGTCGTTATGAACCTTTAGGTAGTGCTTTTCTTCATGAGGTCTGGTCGCTTCCATACACATACAGATGTTTCAAAGATGATCAAGAAGTTTATCTGAATGGAGAGGAATGCACTGAGACGCCAGATCATTAACTAATGTGTAGGCACATACAGTTACACGGTTCATGCAACAAACACCGACCAAATATGGCTTGCGTGTTGCAAGGCACGCCAGTTCCTGCTATCATCCCCACGTTCAAGTTGTTGGAAAATGGTAGTTATTTGATGCTCAATAATGAAGATTGTTCTGAGTTAATTAAAAGTATTCCTTTTATCGTAACAGTAAGTGAACGGGTTATTTGCTGCAGAAATGTTCTATTTCCTCCCACACATGAACATAGGGAGTTTTCAATCTGGCCACAAATACCAACCTTGGGACAGATTTCAACGGCATGGCAAGAATAAGAGCTCTTTTGTCTCAGAGAGAGGTGGCCTTGAGTTCGGCCCGTGAAACTTTCGTGCTTCACATAGCGAACACCCGTACAGAGGTGCAGACCCTTTTCAATTCAGATTTGCCTTTCAATTTCAGCAAGATGGTTCCGACTATCTTTAACGCATCCTCCACAAAGACCCTGGCGCACTTTTTTAAAGTTGTTACCAGTGGTCTCGTGACTTCATTTGAGAAAATCTTTGGAGTCATCCCTGCTTCCTTTCATTCTATTTTCTCCACTCTGGTTCGTGGATTGGCATTTTTACTTGCATTACCAGCGGACGCTCTTGTGCTTTTTTACATTTTTAAATATGGATGTCCCTCCTATGCAACCTCCCACCCTGCAGCTGCTGACACTGTTCCGCAATCGCATGCTAGAATATTATGGCACAATGCCGTTGGTGATATTAAGCACGGCATATGGATTATCTTTTCGATTCTCCTACTTCACCTGTGTCCAGCCTGTATTTCACTGCCTGACCTGTGATTTCGATTGGGCCATTGATTTGTGTCTCTGCGGACCGGTTTCTCCTGACGTCGACTTTAATCAGCTGATGACTCCTATCATTACTCACGAGTTGGTTTGTCCTGGCGAAAGGATTATGGCTGTGGCATTGATGCATGGACTACTTGGTCCCTGGAATTTACTGGCGGCAGCACAGTCTTTCTTGGAACAGAGCTTTCTTGAAAACCCACCGAGCTGTCCTCTGATGGTGATAGAGGATCCGGTGCTGGGAGAGCACGTATGTTCTTTTCCGCTTTTAAATTGGATGGCTGAACTGTTTTCGGTTGAAGACGGTGACTTCCTATTGGAGGCTGTTGCAGCTTATTTTGCATACACAGTTATGTCATAGACCTTTTTCATGTTTGATATGCTGAGTACTAGCATTTCATTGACAATTCATTGACTTATTTGTCAAGTTTTTATTATTTACCTTGCCTATTGGCTTAAGACTCGATAAAGTACTTGGCTGTTTTATTTTTCTTTAGCATTAAATTTTCCTAGTTTTTAATGCTTTACCTTGCGGACCGTCCACATATAAACTTGCAATCTGCTCTCATGAGATGGCACTTCTATTATCTTATTCAGTTCGTTTCCGGATCATGGGGAGGTGTCATCTAGGTCCTGGATATCTTTACACCGTGTTAAGTTAGCATGGGCTCATTACCGGTTTAAACGCCATTTTTCCTTTTTTGCAACTTCTGCACACGACACTTAGTTGTTGCTTTAGCTTTCCACCTAGTAGTTCATCGTGGTTTACATGAGAATAATATGTTATTGCTCTACTATCTGCTTTGCTTGTTAAACTATATCTGTACAGCGAGTGCTAAAGTTTCAAGAACAACACGATACAGAATTGTTATGAGGTCTGATCTCCACGACTTCATACTCATAACATAAGTGCAACTTCTGCCAATTCTGGGCATGAGGCGGGTTTTATATTGCTTTGCCGAACACACATACACAACAGTTGATGCGGTTCACATGAAGAGAGAGCTGGTGTATGCTGATTTGATTCCTTCAAATCTAAGACACTAAAGTATGGGCACGCCCTAAACCAACACAAAGAGACCTTCTTAGCAAATAATATAATATGTGTATTAGGGAGGGTGAGATATAAGCAGCCGCGGGCCGTGGAGGGAGTTACGGTGAGGCAGGGAGGCGGGGAGGGGGAGAAGCAGGGTGGAGCCCTCTCTACCTTGCCCCTCCCCCTCCCCGCCTCCCTGCCCCACCGTAACTCCCTCCACGGCCCGCGGCTGCTTATAAGTGTTGCTAACTCTTATTCATTTACAGCATGTTAACATACTGTCACCATTCGCTTTTTATGTACTAGTAACTATGCTGGTAATTTTGCTACTGATAATATGTGTACTTGTATTCTCCACCCTGCTTCTCCCCCTCCCCGCCTCCCTGCCTCAC
The DNA here is from genome assembly GCF_964261635.1 of Lissotriton helveticus. Classification (NCBI taxonomy): domain Eukaryota; kingdom Metazoa; phylum Chordata; class Amphibia; order Caudata; family Salamandridae; genus Lissotriton; species Lissotriton helveticus. Next base: position 534,592,103 of record NC_136065.1, read on the forward strand.
CGTAACTCCCTCCACGGCCCGCGGCTGCTTATAAGTGTTGCTAACTCTTATTCATTTACAGCATGTTAACATACTATCACCATTCGCTTTTTATGTACTAGTAACTATGCTGGTAATTTTGCTACTGATAATATGTGTACTTGTATTATCTAAGATACTACGCCTGAGAAGACGGCATTAGTAAATAAACATTTCAAATACACATGTGTTCTTCTTAACTCCATGTTCTGGTTTCTAAGAAATATATAACGACCGACTGTTCATGAGTTCCACGTATCCTGAGGTACTATAAGTTCATATTCTGGATTGTCTAAACATTGAGAGTTTGTTATATCCAATGTGACACTGTACCTAGCTTGCTAAGGAGTTTTTGATTACTAACGTGAGTTTTGGGACACCCTAATTCGCCGAGGTTCCAATCCTCTGTCCACAGTTCTGTGTGAGAACAGAAACCCTGCGACAGGGGCACCCCCGACCCTTGCTGGAGCTTCATCACACTTGCGATACAACTCCAGCAATGCGCCACCTTTACGGCACAGATACATCACGCATCTGTGCTGTTTTTGCCCCATGATGCGCCGCATTGTAAATGCAGCACACCATAGGTGACGGAACAGCGGCACAGAATGACTAACACATCCCTGGTGATGCGCCAGTCATCATAAATATATCCCTATGCTTCTTATCTTGTTAGAGATGAACCGCCATATGTATCATCAAAGTTTTTTGCATTTCCTAAATAGCGAACTTTAAGGAATAAATAGCGATTCTTTACCATTCCTAGTTTGCGATTAGCTATTTGCTAATTACAAATTACCCATTCATTTCCTTCATTTCCATAGGGCGGTTGGACTCACTTTTAGCTCGAACGGCTGAATGGATTTCCACGAAACTTGGCAAAATTGTAGGGACTGGTAGCCCGATGTGCCTTTGCTATGTCTCAAGATATATGCTCCAGTGGTTTTTACGAAAATTAACTTTGAAAAATATATATTGGGCTACATTGGCCTATATATATGTTGGAGCCCAAATGTAGCCCAATGTAGCCCAATGAAGCCCAATGTAGCCCAATGTAGCCCAAAGATGGCCGCCAGACACACAAAAAAACAAATGTAGCCCAAATATCAGCCAGATGTAGCCCAACTATAGCCCAGTGACAGAATGACCAATCAGCTTCGCAAACCTCCGTTACGCGAAGCGGAGCGCTGTTACAGATATATATCTTTTTTTGAACGTTAATTTCTCAAAATCCACTGGAGCACATATATTGAGACCTAGCAAAGGCACATCGGGCTACCAGTCCCTAATATTTTGCCAAGTTTCGTGCAAATCCATTCAGCCGTTCGATTATTATTATTATTATTTTTTTTTGCCCCGCGGGGCCCTTTTAAAACCTCCACATCAAACCTAGGGGGTCAGCGAGGATCTACTATGCCCCCTTATAGTTATTTCCCCCTTTGTTTTGACCTCCTCTTGTCTCTCGATCCTACCGAGAGACAAGATGGCGGCCGCTACGGACTTTTTGGAATGTTGACAGACGCCGGAGAACCAATCAGCTTCACTTCACAAAGCTCCGTTGCGCGCAAAGTACGCGTCCTGGGACGCTGCCAGGTCCGCTGTTACAGATATATATATCTTTTTTTAAACGTTAATTTCTCAAAATCCACTGGAGCACATATATTGAGACCTACAAAAGGCACATCGGGCTACCAGTCCCTACAATTTTGCCAAGTTTCGTGCAAATCCATTCAGCCGTTCGGGCTAAAAGTGAGGCCAACCGCCCTATGGAAAACTCAATGTTAAAAACACGTTTTGGGACCCCCCTTTTTTCTCGGCCCCCCCTTGACGAACCCCCCCCAAATTTTCAAGGGCTGCTCAGAAACAAAATGTGCCATTTTCCTGAAAATTTCAGCCAATTCCGTCCACAAACGCCAAAGTTATTAGACATAGAATTTTCAAAAATCCCATAGAGAAAAAATCCTAACTATATATACCTACTGGCGACCGCCAGTAGGTAATATATATATATATATATATATATATATATATATATATATATATATATATATATATATATATATATATATATATATATATATATATATATATATATATATATATATATATATATATATATATATATATATATATATATATATATATATATATGCCACTCAAGGTTATCCCTTATTGAAGACGCCTCACACGGAGAGTTAAAATCACCTCTTTATTTGCGGACTGCAAACAGAATGTCATTTGTTCACGGCTCCAAATGCAGCCATACGCGTTTCAGAATATTCATTCCTTCCTCATTGGCACATTCCGGAAACAACCGCAGCTTTCGGGGGGATGATTAAATACTCATTCAGTCCCGCCCTATGGGCGTGGGCAAACTGCCTCCTGGAACTTGTAGTTTCCCCCAAGTTATTCCCAAGTGGGTGCTGTTGTATCCGTGAATGAAAAAGTCAATAACCCCAGTGGGTTGGCGCCGATTGGAAACGACACTCAAGATGCAATTCAACTGTCCCGCAATGTGTGACTCTCCGTTCATGACACACCTCGTGGTTACGAGATGCAGATCTGTAGTCCACAGCAGGGCGTCTTCGCGACTAGGACGAGCCGCCAAACATTTGCCACACAAGGTTATCCCTTATTGAAGACGCCTCACACGGAGAGTTAAAATCACCTCTTTATTTGCAGACTGCAAACAGAATGTCATTTGTTCACGGCTCCAAATGCAGCCATACGCGTTTCAGAATATTTATTCCTTCCTCATTGGCACATTCCGGAAACAACCGCAGCTTTCGGGGGGATGATTAAATACTCATTCAGTCCCGCCCTATGGGCGTGGGCAAACTGCCTCCTGGAACTTGTAGTTTCCCCCAAGTTATTCCCAAGTGGGTGCTGTTGTATCCGTGAATGAAAAAGTCAATAACCCCAGTGGGTTGGCGCCGATTGGAAACGACACTCAAGATGCAATTCAACTGTCCCGCAATGTGTGACTCTCCGTTCTTGACACACCTCGTGGTTACGAGATGCAGATCTGTAGTCCACAGCAGGGCGTCTTCGCGACTAGGACGAGCCGCCAAACATTTGCCACACAAGGTTATCCCTTATTGAAGACGCCTCACACGGAGAGTTAAAATCACCTCTTTATTTGCGGACTGCAAACAGAATGTCATTTGTTCACGGCTCCAAATGCAGCCATACGCGTTTCAGAATATTCATTCCTTCCTCATTGGCACATTCCGGAAACAACCGCAGCTCTTTTTCATTCACGCATACAACAGCACCCACTTGGGAATAACTTGGGGGAAACTACAAGTTCCAGGAGGCAGTTTGCCCACGCCCATAGGGCGGGACTGAATGAGTATTTAATCATCCCCCCGAAAGCTGCGGTTGTTTCCGGAATGTGCCAATGAGGAAGGAATGAATATTCTGAAACACGTATGGCTGCATTTGGAGCCGTGAACAAATGACATTCTGTTTGCAGTCCGCAAATAAAGAGGTGATTTTAACTCTCCGTGTGAGGCGTCTTCAATAAGGGATAACCTTGTGTGGCAAATATATATATATATATATATATATATATATATATATATATATATAGCTATATTTATATATTATTATTCCACAAAGTTCAATTAAGCGATCACAAACAGGTTTTTCCACCACCAGTTGGTTTATTTTCAGAAACGAGTTGCGCCTGACACAGCAGGCTTGCTCACACACTGAGTTGTGGGACAAGCAGGCATACATATTGTAAAGTACATAAAGAGAAAACAGACTTCCTGCAGGCTGTAATGCATTATATGTTAACATTATATGTTAACACAGCGACCATACTGAAATGGTGCTGATTACATACAAATAAGGTGAATTCTTATTTTATTTTACAGGTAAATCACTGTTATGTATCCTGATTATGGTCAATTGTAGTTACATAATGTCCCCAATGGGTAGAATACCTGATGGGTTCCATCTACATGTATACAATTTATGACATAGTGTCAAGAGTGCAAAGGATACATTTTGTGATGTTTAATTGCACACATTTGTATCTGTTCCGGGTTAAAAGTCTTGGCTGATGATATTACAAGTATTAATACAACGAATGTGCATATTTCAGTTATGCTCTGTAGAGGCCCAGCAACAGCTAGGTCTGAGAACCGGGAGCTCTCCTCGTGTCCCTAGGGTTTCAAGTCAAGTTATACATCAATAACAGTATTACTCATTAATTCAACCTGAATTTCTGTGTCAACTCAAGTTAAACCATTTTATTTACTTGGTTAGTCTGCTTGATTTTGGTTATATACATAACATATCTACAAAAACAAAACAATTTGCTTACAAGAATTGTATATCATGTAATGATCAAATTATTCACATTCACAAAAAGCGTAACAAACATAATTTCAACATTTCCCAATGCATTTCGGGTCGATTGGACCCTTCTTCAGGGGAATTTTACTTGTGAAGATAAATTTCGTGTGAGTTTCATGCACATCAATCCGATGATAGGCACTGCAAAATCAATAAAAAGGGTTGATTCCCTTATAAACACACATGAGCTTTGTACAGATACAGAGTGGCTCTAGAATTAACAATCTCTCCCAAGGCAGAACCATGAGAATATGAATAAACTCAAAACTCAAAACGGTAAGAGAAGAAAGTAAGTGTGAAAGGGCCCTCAGCCCGAGAACTCCGTCATCATAATCAATAGGTGTGCCATGCAATACACGTGATAATCGAAGACAGTGCTGTTTGAAAATAAAAATCATGCCATCAATAACCTCCGTGATCGTAATCACTAGGTGTGCCATGCAATAACCATAGTTGTGAATAAAAAGTGCAATTGAAGATAAAATTCATACCATCAATAAACTCACCCTGGTGATAAAGTGTCAACCGTGCTCATGAAATATGCTATGAAGAATGTATTATACCTTTCAATGACCGCAAAAGGAGCCCTCAAAAATATCATGGATATGTACAACTCGGAATCTAGGTAAATCATATACGTCATCATCACCAATCCGTGTACCCAACATGTTAAAAAAGATGAACATACAAGAAACAACAATCTTACCATCTACTCTATAGTCGAGTATTTAACCGGGTATGTAAAGGGCCGTGTGCTCTCCAACCGCTGTAAAAGCGAGAATGTTTTACAAACACCAAGTTGACTACTTTAATACTAATTCAAGTCAACACGATTTCACTCAAGTTATACTTAAATATTCTCACCGCTAGTATCTTCCCAGTCAGGATACCCAAATGCTCTCTCACTCCATTCAAACACGGTCCGCTGGCAAGCAAATCTATTTCAGGGACAGGAATAGACTCATTAAAAGCCGATACTACAACAATGCGGTGCATTTTAAGAGGACGCCATTAACCACCAAGCGCCTACCTTCTTTCTCTAACGGAACACTGCCACTGCCTCCTGATGTACTTCCGGTGTCAACATCCGGTTCGAGCTCATGTGCCTTAAATGACGGTACGTAACGTGCTTAAACTCAACGTGAACAACTAAGTGTTATGCCGCCGACGTTCCATAGACATAAACGATTAACTATGTGTAGACTGCCAATTCTGATGCTCAGTGTTATGCCGTGAGCGCTTAAGCTCCATCGACATAAACAATTCACTACGTGTAAAATGCCCATTCTATTACGTGGTGAGTGCATCAACCGCATCAAGTGCTAAATACTAGGGTCATACGTGCAATGTCAGTGCTTGTGCAACACGTGATTAGAACAAGTCACAAATAAATAAGACAGAAATCACCAAATCATGAAACATATAATAAACCACAGTAAAGTTTAAGAAAGAGGCGTGAGCACATGGAAAGCAATCCCCACAAAAATAACACCCTTAGTGCAATGAAAGATACCTATTATCAACTGTGTAGAAAACATAATTAAAAAATGGGATGAATTGTCAATCCTGTACAATACTCATTCAGAGAGCATCTTCTAGACATATAACACCCTAAACATATTTAATGTTTATAAAAAACATGCCATCTCATATTGGTCATTAAGCCCTCCTGGTGTCAATGTTCCTAGCCTTTTTATCCAACTTGTCTCTCTTCGTTCCAAGGCTATGTTGTGATCTACTCCCTTGTGTTTCTCAACCACTTCTAAGATGGTAAATCTCAGTTGCGGTATTGTGTGACTAGTGTTATTCCAGTGTGTGGCTAGCAAGATGTTGATGATTTATTCCGTATGGTACTCTTATGCTCTATGATCCGAGTTTTAATTTTGCGCGAAGTTCTTCCCACATAGGTAAGTCCACATGGACATTGTATTGCATAAATCACTCCGGTTGTGTTGCAATCTCCGCTGTATTTCAACTGAATTGGTTTGCCCGTGTGGGGATGCTTAAAGTCTTTGCTGATGATCGTGTTATTGCATTGTCCACAATTAAAGCATTTCCTCATACCTTTATATTGTACTTGTGGTTGAGGGTGAGGGTTCTTCAAAATTTCTCGGATGTTTTTGGCTCTGGTATGTGCTATAATTGGGAGAGTCTTGAATAGATTTGCAAAGTCCGGTTCATTCGCTATCATCTCCCATCGCTTTCTGATGATATGTTTTATCCTTAGCGATTGTGTCGAATGTTTCATAACAAAAACTATTCGGTCATTGGTGGCTTTCTCCCTTTTTTTTAATAAAGAATCTCTGTTCATTGTTGAGACTTTTTCTTTTGCTTTTTCCAATATATCAGTCGGGTAGCCTCGGACTATGTACTTTTCAATTTGTTCTTCCATCATCATTTTGCAATTAGTCTCATCTGAGGATATTGTTTTAATCCTTATCAGCTGTGAGGTAGGTAAATGGTCTTTTAAACTTTTCGGATGTGCACTTGTGTAATGTAGGGCGTTGTTTACATCCGTAGGTTTCCTATAGACTCTAGTCTGAATCCCTTCCGATGTCTTCTGTATTTCAATGTCCAAAAATTGTATGCGTTGTTCCTGGATGTTAGAAGTGAGCTTAATTCTTGGGTTACACTCATTAAGTTCGCTAATTAGTTCATCCAATTGAGTCCTGGTGCCACGCCATATTATCAAAATATCATCAATGAACCGTAAGAAAAGAATCAAATTTGCTGTCCATCTGTTGTCAGACAGAATGTACTGTTGCTCAAAGTAAGCCATAAACGTGTTAGCGTATGCAGGCGCCCCTGAGAAACCCATTGACGTGCCAGTCTTTTGCAAAAAATATTTGGATTTCCAAGAAAAGTAACTGTGATATAAAGAAAAATGTAAGAGTTCTAACAAAAAAATCCCAAGTGTCTGATCCAAATCCGATTGAAATAGTCAACACTCTATGGCTTCCAAGCCCTCAGTATGTACAATGGAAGTATAAAGTGCCACCACATCTATGGTGCACAACAATGTGGTGTCTTCAATCAGATGATTTACTGCTTGTAACTTCAATAAGCAGTCTGTCGTGTCTTTAAGGTAAGTGTCCCAAGATTGGACCAACGGTTGTAAATGGTGATCTATAAAACGACCTACTGGTTCATGTATAGAACCACATCCTGCCACGATGGGTCTAAATGGTGGATCTATGATGTTCTTATGTATTTTTGGAAGCATGTATATATGCGGTACCTGTGGTGTATTCGTTCTTAGATATTTGCCAGTGTTATTGTCAATAATCCCGGACTCCTCTGCCTGGATGATGATTCTCTCCAAAATCAGGCTAAATTCTTGGGTTGGATCTTGTTCCATCTGTATGTATGTCTCGGGGTCCAAGACATGTTCGTCAACTTTGCGGTCATAAAAGGTTGTGTCCATCATCACCAATGCTCCGCCCTTGTCCGCTGGCTGAAATGTAATAGACTTATCTTGTTTTAATTCATTGAGAATTCTCTTTTGTTTAGTGGTCATGTTTTGTTTCTTGGGGGTAACATAATGGATTGCCTCCAGGTCCTTTTTTACCAGAGTCTCAAAGTTATCCAAAATTTTATGGGAGATCGGAGACATGAATTTGCTTCTAGGTTTGAATTTCTGTTGAATCCTTGTCGTGCCATCCGTGGTTATGGTTGAAAAAAACCACTTGAGTCTTAATTTTCGTAGAAATTTAAAAAGAGCAATCTCTGTCTCAAGACTGTTGGATACATAGGTAGGTACATACGACGTCCCTTTATTCAATACATCCACTTCATCTGATGTTAATTTCCTGCTAGAAATGTTGACAATCAAGTTTTTTTCGTGACTTGTCTCTGAGGTCGACCTGTCTCCGTGGTTTTTTTTGGAACCTTGTCCCCTCCGAGTGTGTCTGTTCTTAATTCCGTCGACTGGTCTGGTGGCTGGATTGCTGATTGACCCGCCGCTGAAAAAGACGGTGGTGTGAGTTGTGACATGCCAGATGTTGTGGCTTGTTGTGCGGTTGCGATCGAAGAGATAGATGCTGGTGGTCTCTGTAGTGAAAGATCCTCATCCTGTACTACACTTTCTTCAGATGAAGTATTTCTAGGCGGTCTGCTTGTAAACCTTTTTTGTGCATAGGCCTCTGCCCATGTATAGACCTCGTCCAGTTTATAATCAATCGTATCTCTACGAAACTTTCTTAATTTACGATCATGGACTTCCTTCGCATGTGTATCCAATCTTTTGTTGATGTCCTCAAGTATCTTCGTCCAGTCTTCTGTTGGAAGGGTTTTGGATAAATCTTGTTGAAGTTTGAAAATATCTTCCTTTAAGTCATTTAGAATTTGTGACAGTTCCTCTATGATCAATAAAATAAGATCGAGAGAACATTTGTTCAAAATCGCTTGCCATTTGATAATGAATGCTTTATTGAATTTGAACAACATTGGTTTTAGAGCAATTCGTAGTCCCCTCGGGATTCTCTTAACCTTGTGATATTCAATTAATGTTGTGGCATGCAAACGTTGGTTAACTTCCTTGCACATGATATATTCCAGTTGTTTTAGCATCTGAGTCGTAGTGCCCTTTGACGTGCTGAATGTGCGTGCTTGTTCAATAAGAGAGTAAATTGAAGCTGCTTCATCTGAACCATAAACCTTAATTTCAGCTTGGTTCATGGTAAGGTTCGCTATGTCATGAAAAGAGGCCATGATCAATTTTATTTGTGGGTGCAATCTAGTGTGGGGCTGTAGTTAAACTGCAATGTAAGATTCTATGCTGCACACCTCCTATTAGTCCAAACTTTATGGATTGTAATGGAAACTAAATGGTTTGTATTGGGAGCTACCCAGTGGTCAGTTGAGCCCACAACTGATTACTTAAATGCTCTGTAGAGGCCCAGCAACAGCTAGGTCTGAGAACCGGGAGCTCTCCTCGTGTCCCTAGGGTTTCAAGTCAAGTTATACATCAATAACAGTATTACTCATTAATTCAACCTGAATGTCTGTGTCAACTCAAGTTAAACCATTTTATTTACTTGGTTAGTCTGCTTGATTTTGGTTATATACATAACATATCTACAAAAACAAAACAATTTGCTTACAAGAATTGTATATCATGTAATGATCAAATTATTCACATTCACAAAAAGCGTAACAAACATAATTTCAACATTTCCCAATGCATTTCGGGTCGATTCGACCCTTCTTCAGGGGAATTTTACTTGTGAAGATAAATTTCGTGTGAGTTTCATGCACATCAATCCGATGATAGGCACTGCAAAATCAATAAAAAGGGTTGATTCCCTTATAAACACACATGAGCTTTGTACAGATACAGAGTGGCTCTAGAATTAACAATCTCTCCCAAGGCAGAACCATGAGAATATGAATAAACTCAAAACTCAAAACGGTAAGAGAAGAAAGTAAGTGTGAAAGGGCCCTCAGCCCAAGAACTCCGTCATCATAATCAATAGGTGTGCCATGCAATACACGTGATAATCGAAGACAGTGCTGTTTGAAAATAAAAATCATGCCATCAATAACCTCCGTGATCGTAATCACTAGGTGTGCCATGCAATAACCATAGTTGTGAATAAAAAGTGCAATTGAAGATAAAATTCATACCATCAATAACCTCACCCTGGTGATAAAGTGTCAACCGTGCTCATGAAATATGCTATGAAGAATGTATTATACCTTTCAATGACCGCAAAAGGAGCCCTCAAAAATATCATGGATATGTACAACTCGGAACCTAGGTAAATCATATACGTCATCATCAGCAATCCGTGTAACCAACATGTTAAAAAAGATGAACATACAAGAAACAACAATCTTACCATCTACTCTATAGTCGAGTATTTAACCGGGTATGTAAAGGGCCGTGTGCTCTCCAACCGCTGTAAAAGCGAGAATGTTTTACAAACACCAAGTTGACTACTTTAATACTAATTCAAGTCAACACGATTTCACTCAAGTTATACTTAAATATTCTCACCGCTAGTATCTTCCCAGTCAGGATACCCAAATGCTCTCTCACTCCATTCAAACACGGTCCGCTGGCAAGCGAATCTATTTCAGGGACAGGAATAGACTCATTAAAAGCCGATACTACAACAATGCGGTGCATTTTAAGAGGACGCCATTAACCACCAAGCGCCTACCTTCTTTCTCTAACGGAACACTGCCACTGCCTCCTGATGTACTTCCGGTGTCAACATCCGGTTTGAGCTCGCGTGCCTTAAATGACGGTACGTAACGTGCTTAAACTCAACGTGAACAACTAAGTGTTATGCCGCCGACGTTCCATAGACATAAACGATTAACTATGTGTAGACTGCCAATTCTGATGCTCAGTGTTATGCCGTGAGCGCTTAAGCTCCATCGACATAAACAATTCACTACGTGTAAAATGCCCATTCTATTACGTGGTGAGTGCATCAACCGCATCAAGTGCTAAATACTAGGGTCATACGTGCAATGTCAGTGCTTGTGCAACACGTGAATAGAACAAGTCACAAATAAATAAGACAGAAATCACCAAATCATGAAACATATAATAAACCACAGTAAAGTTTAAGAAAGAGGCGTGAGCACATGGAAAGCAATCCCCACAAAAATAACACCCTTAGTGCAATGAAAGATACCTATTATCAACTGTGTAGAAAACATAATTAAAAAATGGGATGAATTGGCAATCCTGTACAATACTCATTCAGAGAGCATCTTCTAGACATATAACACCCTAAACATATTTAATGTTTATAAAAACATGCCATCTCATATTGGTCATTAACTTGTCTCTCTTCGTGCCAAGGCTATGTTGTGATCTACTCCCTTGTGTTTCTCAACCACTTCTAAGATGGTAAATCTCAGTTGCGGTATTGTGTGACTAGTGTTATTCCAGTGTGTGGCTAAGCAAGATGTTGATGATTTATTCCGTATGGTACTCTTATGCTCTATGATCCGAGTTTTAATTTTGCGCGAAGTTCTTCCCACATAGGTAAGTCCACATGGACATTGTATTGCATAAATCACTCCGGTTGTGTTGCAATCTCCGCTGTATTTCAACTGAATTGGTTTGCCCGTGTGGGGATGCTTAAAGTCTTTGCTGATGATTGTGTTATTGCATTGTCCACAATTAAAGCATTTCCTCATACCTTTATATTGTACTTGTGGTTGAGGGTGAGGGTTCTTCAAAATTTCTCGGATGTTTTTGGCTCTGGTATGTGCTATAATTGGGAGAGTCTTGAATAGATTTGCAAAGTCCGGTTCATTCGCTATCATCTCCCATCACTTTCTGATGATATGTTTTATCCTTAGCGATTGTGTCGAATGTTTCATAACAAAAACTATTCGGTCATTGGTGGCTTTCTCCCTTTTTTTTTATAAAGAATCTCTGTTCATTGTTGAGACTTTTTCTTTTACTTTTTCCAATATATCAGTCGGGTAGCCTCGGACTATGTACTTTTCAATTTGTTCTTCCATCATCATTTTGCAATTAGTCTCATCTGAGGATATTCTTTTAATCCTTATCAGCTGTGAGGTAGGTAAATGGTCTTTTAAACTTTTCGGATGTGCACTTGTGTAATGTAGGGCGTTGTTTACATCCGTAGGTTTCCTATAGACTCTAGTCTGAATCCCTTCCGATGTCTTCTGTATTTCAATGTCCAAAAATTGTATGCGTTGTTCCTGGATGTTAGAAGTGAGCTTAATTCTTGGGTTACACTCATTAAGTTCGGTAATTAGTTCATCCAATTGAGTCCTGGTGCCACGCCATATTATCAAAATATCATCAATGAACCGTAAGAAAAGAATCAAATTTGCTGTCCATCTGTTGTCAGACAGAATGTACTGTTGCTCAAAGTAAGCCATAAACGTGTTAGCGTATGCAGGCGCCCCTGAGAAACCCATTGACGTGCCAGTCTTTTGCAAAAAATATTTGGATTTCCAAGAAAAGTAACTGTGATATAAAGAAAAATGTAAGAGTTCTAACAAAAAAATCCCAAGTGTCTGATCCAAATCCGATTGTAATAGTCTCCACTCTATGGCTTCCAAGCCCTCAGTATGTACAATGGAAGTATAAAGTGCCACCACATCTATGGTGCACAACAATGTGGTGTCTTCAATCAGATGATTTACTGCTTGTAACTTCAATAAGCAGTCTGTCGTGTCTTTAAGGTAAGTGTCCCAAGATTGGACCAACGGTTGTAAATGGTGATCTATAAAACGACCTACTGGTTCATGTATAGAACCACATCCTGCCACGATGGGTCTAAATGGTGGATCTATGATGTTCTTATGTATTTTTGGAAGCATGTATATATGCGGTACCTGTGGTGTATTCGTTCTTAGATATTTGCCAGTGTTATTGTCAATAATCCCGGACTCCTCTGCCTGGATGATGATTCTCTCCAAAATCAGGCTAAATTCTTGGGTTGGATCTTGTTCCATCTGTATGTATGTCTCGGGGTCCAAGACATGTTCGTCAACTTTGCGGTCATAAAAGGTTGTGTCCATCATCACCAATGCTCCGCCCTTGTCCGCAAGAAGGGTCGAATCGACCCGAAATGCATTGGGAAATGTTGAAATTATGTTTGTTACGCTTTTTGTGAATGTGAATAATTTGATCATTACATGATATACAATTCTTGTAAGCAAATTGTTTTGTTTTTGTAGATATGTTATGTATATAACCAAAATCAAGCAGACTAACCAAGTAAATAAAATGGTTTAACTTGAGTTGACACAGACATTCAGGTTGAATTAATGAGTAATACTGTTATTGATGTATAACTTGACTTGAAACCCTAGGGACACGAGGAGAGCTCCCGGTTCTCAGACCTAGCTGTTGCTGGGCCTCTACAGAGCATTTAAGTAATCAGTTGTGGGCTCAACTGACCACTGGGTAGCTCCCAATACAAACCATTTAGTTTCCATTACAATCCATAAAGTTTGGACTAATAGGAGGTGTGCAGCATAGAATCTTACATTGCATATTTCAGTTATGACATAGTGCTGTATTGTGTGCTTTCACACCTGTTCCGGATTAAACTGTACAGCTCACTATTGTCCTGATCTCCTGGGAAAACTCTTCTCTCACACACACAGAGGAGGGAGAGGAATTAAACACTTGTACAGCCTCCCAAAATTTCACAACTGGATACAAATGGTGTTTAAGTTTCTTTTCAGGGACTCACTTGCTCGTCTCCTGGAATATCACAGGTACCAGAAGATATTAGAAGAGGATACCTCACCCATGTTATTTGCTTCATCATAGGTGTCTGATCCCCATCCTGGCATGAAAATACCACCTCACTGAACTCAACCAATGGTCGGAGTTCAAAATTAAATGTTCTGAGTATAAGCAGGATTCTGGTGATTTTAAAATGTCTAATAGTATACCTAAAAGGTTTGTATTTTAATCAGATGGTGCCTTATGCATGATCAAACATTTTAACTGGGTTGTTAATTTTAAACAATGTTTCATGTATCTACTCAAATTTGCCTACATTTTCTGGGCATTTCTAGAACTCGGTTGGGTCACTGGCCTTCTTCAAGACTAGGGAAAACCCTACTTTGTTTGCATTCACTGTCATGCAGAACAAAAAATCAGGTGTAAGGCTCTCATATCTGTTTTTTGGAAGATTTGATTACCTCTGAAGTAAATATTATGTAATAGTATTAAAACATGTGTTAAAAACATTAAAAGGCTTTTTTGTCAAAGAACTGCATCAACACCCTTTAGTTAACATTTCAAAGCACACATTTGTGAGGTACCCAATGGTGAAGTGTGGGCACGGCACACTTAATAGGCACAGCAAATGTGAAAAGACTTGTCACACATCTTCAGTCAATTTCCCTAATTTGCAGTCTTTGGTTCAATATGGACTTGAGAAGGGAACTCTTCTCCATAGTCACACACTAAAGAAGGCAAAGCAACATAATGTCTGTATGAATTTTTCCATCTTCAATATATGTGTCCCACATAATAAAATTGATTAGTCCCATCAGCGTTCTTAGTTTTAAGGTTTTAAGGACACAGAACAGAAAGGCATGCAAGACATACAGACAAAGAGGTTATACCCTTTATGCTCAGGCCAAGAACCATAATTCATTGTTTTTACAGTTCATTTTTTTTGCATTGATATCGTCAGTGAACATTGATTCAAACTTTCCCGGACACGCGGTGAACATTTCCTGAGGGTTAACATAGACTTGAATTGTCACATTCCCACACATGTTCCTAATTGGCTTAGCACAGCTAATTTTATGCTTTCTATATCAAAGGTGCTTTGTTTAATTAAGCCATGGTGCCTGCCATTCTAATTAAAGTCTCTTTAGTAATGAATGTACTCATGCCCCTAGGTATAAAGCTAAGGCCATGCTTCTTTGCCAACATACATACACTCATTTCAATCACTCGCTATATAGATACTGGAGATTACTTGTACTTCCGTCCGAGGTTCTTTACTTAATTCATCAGGGTTTCCTGTTGCATGCATATCTATTCTTGCACCTCTTCTGCTATAATGGACAAAGGAGGCTGTCATTTTTCAACACGCCGGTCTATCAATGGGACTGTCAATGCTTCAGTCTGGTGTCTGATGTGATATGTCACATGCGGTGTTGGTGCCCAACCCCTGGTTTTGATGAGAATGAGACTGTTCAAGGAGTTGTTGTTTGACATTCTTCATTTTGATTGCTTTTTTTCAGTATCAAGGTAACTGAAATAAAATTACTTTTTTTCATAATTGCTAATGTAATATGGTTGTACACCTTCCAAGATGTTATCCCTAAATCCAAAGGTGATTATGTATTAGTGTTCAATGTCCTGTCACTTAATTCACAGCAAGGATAAAGGTATAGATGGGATGGTCTTGTTACATCTAGTTATTTAGTTTGTATACATAGTTGAACTGTATAAAACCTAATGATGCTGAAAATTTTACTGCTACCCTGGTACCCAAAGAAACGTGAGCTTGACAGCTAATGAAACCATTAACAGTTTGCATACAGTCTGAATATTATTATTAGAGATGGGCAATTTCATGTCATCATTCAGGCCATGATTACAAGTACCCAGGCAGCAGATCCAACATTGTTTTTGATACAATAATTGTGAGATTATGTTGTTGGCCCCTGGTGCCAGTTTCTCTATTATATTACAGACCACTCCAGTTGATTCTCAGAGTGTTTATGGTAGAGGGATGTTTTATTAGTTTAATTATTATATTTGTGCACCTAATCATATTATGTTCGTTGATGTGTGTTTTTCTTTTTCTTTTTGCTCATCACAAAATATTTGAGTTTGCAGTTTTGCAGGGGAATGTAATGATGTAGATTACATTACAGGAAATACAATTGGTATGTTTTTTAAGGTCTGTGGTGTTTTAAGACCTAGGACAAGTTATTTTGCCTTTTTGAGATGGGGCATATATTACGTTTCCCACAGGAAAAAAATTACATGAGACTGGTGGGAGGTTCCAAAGCAGTCTCACCATCGAGTTATGCTTTGTTACTATTGGTCTCATATGGATAATGGTATCTTTCCCCAAACTCTCACTTTTAAAATAAATAAAAGCATTGGCTTCCCATAATTCAGGTACCCTGAAGTGAAGATTTTGAAATGTTCAATGATCATTTTTTTCCCAAATATTTTAGAATGGACACAGTATGTGGTTACATAGATAATCTCTCTGTCTCTTTCTTTTTGAATGTTTGTAATAGCTGTTTTGGGCATTGCGTATTGCACTTTTTTGCTTGGTGAACAATACTAGAAAGATACCCTATTTCTTTACGATTCAAATTAAATCATAATGTGATTGAATGTTGGCCTTGTAAGACCTTTGGAGATAAGTTGGATTCACTAGATATATGTGCCCTGTCATGTTCTATTCAAAATCCAGTGATGAAACCAACTACCAAGGACCCCTAATAGATGTGATTACGATTGTTGGCCAAAACAAGTGACAAATAGTTTTTTTTCATTCAGGCACATTATAAAGTTATCATTCTGAAACAGTTTTTCGAATGATATAAAAAAAAGGTGCAGGAAATAACACGTGTAACTATTGCCTACGCTATTGATACGTGTAATCTTGGTTTCTACCTTCCAAGTACATAGGTAGTAAATTCCCTCCTTGAGCAGTGCAATGATTGCAAAAATGGATAAATATGAACCAATTAGCCATTATTTTATGTTTTTTTCAACTGTGTGATTAAAGTTTTGTGTCTGAGACGGGCAACTGTATGTTAGATATGCACAGGGAAGAGGGGGCACATTATGCTCTGTTGCATTGAGCTATCATCTTGACAAACAACCTACAAAAGGAGGAGGGAGTTTAATTTTAAAAATGTTATCCTGCTAATTTGTGAGCTCGTTTTGGTAGAAGTAGAGACACATACCTATGCGGAGATCCTTATCTTTAACGGCTACTTCAGTACTACTGTTTCCTAGGGAGGGGTTTCCTTTTCTTAAATGTTGCTTCTCTTGCAGACTTAAGGCTGGCTGTGGCTGAAGGAAATACATGTTTTTGATTGCTAATGATTAATTCTGCTGAACTTACTTATCCATTTTTCAGAGTCTTAAGTGTTTTCCACATTCTGAAAACCTATAACCTAACCCCTGTCTGCATGTGTTTTGAAATTCAAACGTATAGCTGCCAAAAGAGTATGGTAGCCCTGGGACCGCCGTACTCATGGTGGTGGTCCAACCGCCACAACTCTGGCAGTCTGATAGGCATATTACGATGGTGGTGGTGGGACTGCCACAAGAATGCTTCCTCTGCCAGATTCCAGGATCCCATGGTGGTGACGATGTTGGAAGGGGCAGAAAATGGTACCTCTGCCAGCGCCAACAAAGCAGAGCAGATTACAACCTGCATGTCTACTGCCCATTTCATGGCAGGGACCACGGCATGAAAAGTGTTAAGGAAATGCAGGTGAGATGGCCCTAATAGGGTGCCAGGAAAAATCTGCCCCTGGGGGGTGCATGTGGGGGTAAGTTTTGTGCCCCTCCCAAGAATTTCACCTTCGTGTGTGCACTGCGTGACATATGCAACATGGTGCATGCCACACAGTGCATGAGCATGCTGTAGGTGCTGTCACCGATGCTCCCACCACCTACCCAGAATTCAACTTGTAATCCAGTGGGTGGGTTCACCACAGGCTTGGCGGTTTTCCTGGGACCATAGTGGTAGTGGTCTTACAGGAAGACTGCCAAACTGATAATAAGGCCCTATGTCTTGGATTGAAATCATTCAATCAGGAGAATTGTAAGCATGCTACTCAAATGGGAGTGTCCCAAGTGCTGAGGGGGGTTCGCAGATCCGTCTAGTCGAAGAGCCAGGTCTTGAGGATCTTTCTGAAGGTGTTCAGGGAGAGGGCGCATCTGGTGCCTGCCGGTAGCTTGTTCCAGGTCTTGGCTGAAATGTGCGAGAAGGGTCTTCCGCCTGCTCTGGCTCTGTGGATGCATAGGGTTTCGGCCAGCGCGAGGTTGGAAGAACGGAGGTTTCTTTTGAGGATGTGGAAGTTGATTCTGTAATTGAGGTATTTGGGTATGTTGTTGTGTAGGCATTTGCAGGCGTAAGTGAGGATCTTGAAGGTGACTCTTTTCTCCATGGGGAGCCAGTGGAGTCTTTGTAGGTGTTGGCTGATGTGTTCGTGCCGGGGGATGCCGAGGACGGGTCTGGCAGCGGTGATCTGTATTGTCTGGAGTTTGCGGCGTGGGACTTGTTCATGCAGGTATAGAGTGCATTTCCATAGTCCCGGCTGCTGGTAATGAGTGCGTGTGTGACTGTCTTCCTTGACTCATGGGGGATCCAGTTGAAGGTCTTGCGGAGGATGCAGAGGTTGTTGAAGCAGCTGGAGGTGACGGCGTTAACCTGTTGGTTCATGGTGAGTGATGAGTCGAACACAATGCTGAGTAATTTGGCATGGTCTGAGGGGGTATGTGGGCTTCCGAGGGCGGTCAGTCACCACTTGTTGTCCCAAGTTGAAGGGGTGGTTCCAAGGACGAGGACTTCTGTCTTCTCGGTGTTGAGCTTCAGGCAGCTGTTGGTCATCCAAACTGCAACGTCATGCATTGCTTTCTGGAAGTTGAGTTTGGTGGCGGTGGGGTCTTTGGTGAGGGAGAGGATGAGCTGGGTGTCGTCAGCGTAGGATACGATGTTGAGGCCGTGTTGTCGGACGATGGCTGCGAGGGGGGCATGTAGATGTTGAAAAGGGTTGAGCTTAGAGATGACCCCTGTTGGACTCCGCGGGTGATTTTTGTGGGATCAGAGAGGTAGGGTGACAGCCTGATCCTTTGGCTTCTTCCGGTGAGGAATGATCAGATTCAGTCCAGGGCTGTTTCTTGTATGACGGCATTGTGTAGTCTGGGGACTAGTGTGCAGTAGGAGATGGTGTCGAAGGCCGCTAATAGGTCAAGTAGGATAAGAGCTGTGGAGTGGCCTTGGTCCAGGAGGCTGCAGCTGTCGTCTTTGGTGGGGAATAGGGCGGTCTCGGTGCTGTGGCTGCTTCGGAATCCGGATTGGGATGGGTCGAGGATGGCGTTCTCTTCAATGAATCACGTAAGTTTCCTGTTGACTGTTTTCTCTGCAACTTTGGCTGCGAAGGAGAGGAGCGAGATGGGCTGGTAGTTCTTGAGGTCGGTATTTTTTTAGAAGCCGTGACTTACTTCTTAAGAACAATTCTAAGGCACAGCGTGACACCACAAGGGCACTCATACCACTATTCTAGGAGGGAATAAAGATGATCTATTGCACATACAAAAGGCCTGATTTAGAGCCAGATATATCAAACAGTTTTACCCATTCTGTGTCTATGGGAAAATGTGTTCAACATCTCAGTTTAAGAAATAGCATACTCTGTCATAAAATGTGACAGATATTCCTTCTACTAAGAAAATACAATCATTGTCACTTTCCCACCCATCCTTCCTGGACTTCGTTTCTGTTTTACCTATTTGCATTAAAGTAATGCAATATTCCAACTATGGCGATCCAAACAGGGACATTGTTCTACCTAATGGAGCGAAAGTAAGAGTTTTTTCTGATGTGTCAGCTTCAGCAGCATGTAGACGGAGGGACTTTGTGGGTATGATGAGTCAATTCAAGAGTGTGGGAGCACAGGTCTCCATTGCAAAGCAGTCTAAACTGAAAGTTTTATGGAAAGGAAGGTTCCATCTCTGCTCCACTGTTGAGGAAGCCCAAGAACTGCTACAAACGATTGACCAAGCAAATGGAAAATAATGAGGGGTATTCGAGCAGAGACCGTTACTCGGTCTGCACACAGCAATGGAAATTTAGCTTAATTTTTTTGCACCTTAGGCACTTATCATACTTAGGCACCAGGTACTCTTTAAGACCACTCTATGGGTGTGTAGTTCTGCCATTTGCACTTTGTTCTCCTCTAGGGAGAGGATGTACTGGATATAGCGTTTAATACTGTTTTTCCTTATAGATATTACTCTCTCTTGTTATATTTATCCAGCATTTGGGTTTTAGAATGCACTCTGCACTTTATGCATTGTACTTACTTTCAATATTACACTATTGCACTTTATTTTTCTCCCTCTTATGAGGAAAGGAATGGTACTATCTCTACTGGACTGAGAAAAGCTTGCATCAATCTTTATTTTGGGAAAGTATTGGATACTGAAAGATGATTTGTACTTCTAATCTTTTCCTCTTGAGAAATTTTAAGAACTGCTACAATGGGTTGTCCAAGCAAATGGAAAATAATGATACTTCCTCAAATCACTGTGGTTTACATACAGTATATACAGTAATAGAAATCTAAGATTGTTCTTTTTGCACTTCAGGCATTTTAGACACTCAGGCACTAAGTCAACCTTAATTGTGTGTATTTTTGCCATTCGTACTTTGTTCTCCTCCAAGGGGATGATGAAGTGGATACAGCTGCTAGTATTGTTTCTTGTTATATATACTATTTTCTCTGCTATAAGTATCAAGTATTTAAGTACTAGATTGCACATGACAGTTCATGCACCAGGCTTACTTTCTGTATTGCACTATTTAAAGCACAAGCACTTTTTGATAACGAAAGCACTTTATGTCAGAGATACCTTGTGGCCTACTTAATCATATGGTATTTTGCACAGAGGGGGGGGAGTTGGACGTGCAACTAACTAGGTGCAAAGTCAAGGCGCCTTTATTCGTTGAGGAGGCTGGGGAGGCGAGGTAAGTGGTACCTCCCTCCGTAGATAGCCTGAGGAGGGAAGGGGTGGTGGGGATATGGGGTGAAGCATCACAAAATAAATGGGCGGTTGAATAGCGGTAAAGCATGGGATAACAAGTAAGAGGCTAACCTTTCTCTCCCCAAAAAGTATGCTCATGCGTTTTTTGCTTCGGCACATGCTGCATTAAGTGGGCTGGATATCCTACTTTCATCGGCGCTAGACTGGGAGCTGGGAAAGGAGATTCGGGATGAGAGAGCAAGATGGATCTGGATCGAAGTCTCAGTTAATGCAGAAGCCTTTGTGCTGCTAAACTAGTACGGGCCAATTGTTGACGACATGCAGGCCTTGAAAAAGATGTATAATTTGTTGACGAACGCTCATGATTTTGTAGTTATGGGTGGGGACTTCAATTTTATTCAAGATCTTGGCCTGGACACATTCAATAAGGGTAAGCAGCAATTAAAACCAAAGACAGCAAGATTATTACAAAATATGAAAGAAGATATCGCCCTATTAGATCCACGATGATCACCAGAGGCCTTACTGAGTTCACATGCTACTCAGATAGATATAAAACAGCAGCCAGACTGGATTTATTTTGATAAGTAATAATCTGGTAAGAGGGGAATCTGCTATATTTTCTAATTCATTCTCAGATCACTCCTTAGTCTCCTTGGTAGCATATTTACCAGCCCCTGTGCAAAAAAATAATAGCAGGTAGTATTTTGAGAAAGCTTTGCTCTCAGACCCAATATGGATTGCTGAAACTCGTGATTTTATACAATGTTTTTTTTAAGGAAAATGTTAACACAGCATCAGGTTTTATGGTCTGGGAGGCTTTTAAGGCTACTTTTAGGGGACTGGTTATTTCATATAGGACAAATCTCTTCAAACTAAGGCAATATAAGTTTGTAGGACTTCAGAATGCTGTGGATCGGGCTTGGGGAGTTCTTATGTCTAGGTCCCCAGGAGATATTGAGGAAGAGGTTCTCCAGCAGGAATTACTAAGGGCGAAAGCAATTAAAAATCTTTTTTAATCTTGAGGAGATTTCTGGGAGCAAAGCATCTCAACAAAAGGTTTACGAAGAGAGCCAACACATAGGTACATTTCTATCCTGGTCAACAAAAATGGATCAGCGTACACAACTAATCCTCTAAATAGGAGATCCCAGCACTGCAAGCTTGGTTAATAAATAAAGATAGCATTGCCAAAATCTTTGTGTCTCATTTTAGGAAGATCTATGCGGAAGCCCAGCTAGTTAGCACCCAGGTTCCTGTGGATTATTTTATGAAAGTCCAGTTACCCATGATCTCCGAAGAGGACTGTAGAGTGCTCAATGAACCGAATACATCGGCAGAACTAAGGGAAATTATAAAAGAAATGGCTAGTGCTAAGGCAAGTGGTAACGATGGGATACTGATTGAAGTCTACAATTTGTTTTTAGATGAACTTTCTCCCTTTTCTGTATCCATGTTTAATCAAATTATGGATGGACTGCCTGCCTCTGACAGATTTAAGGTATCTGTTGTGATCTCTATTCTGAAGATGGATAAGGACCCTAATGACCAGAGCTCCTACTGCTCAATGAGTCTATTAAATGTAGATTACAAGCTTTTTATGAAAATTTGGGCGAATAGGATCTCGGGCAGTGCGCAACAGGTAAAACATGCGGACCAAACAGGCTTCCTGCCTGGTAGATCGATGTCTGCAAATACATTTGTTTTGATTCAAGCTATCGACTATTTTTCAGGTAGGAAGGATAGTGCAACCAGTTTAAGGATGGATGCAGAAAAGGCATTCCATCTGGTGGATTGGCAGGCCCTTTTTTATCTTAGGAAAGTTTGGCTTTCCACTCCGTCTGATTGAGATGTTAGAAGGAAATTATAAGTAGGCAATCGCAAAAATAATCATAAACTCAGATTTAGCGTGAGAAGAGGTGATAAGGCGGGTTACTAGGCAGGGCTGCCCCCTTTCCCCCTTCTATTATCTCTTTTTATTTAGCCATTGTCAATAAAGATTCACTCCAATACATCAATTCGGACTCCCTTAATAGGAATGGTAAACATTAAGCTGTTTGCTGATGATTTGATTGTGTACTTGAACACAGACAAGGCGCACATCCAGTTGGCCCTTCGTGAAATCCATGCGTTTACAGAGTTGGGGGGTTTATAAGGTCCATCAGTCTAAAACGGAGCTTCTTCTATTCAGTTCACTGGGAGAGCCAATCTCCCTGAAGGGATGACATTTCTGCCTTTAAGACTTACTAGATATTTGGGGCTATACGTTACAGCCGACTACAATCAACTTTTCGCTTAAACTATGTAAAAATGCTTAATAAAATAAAAAACCTTTTAGATAGATTGTCCATTCTATCATTGACTATAATAGGCTGAGAATCCTAGGTAAAGATGTTTATACTTCCCTTGCTGATATTTCTGTTTTTAAATCTCCCTTTTAGAAAGACCAATCTCATATTTTCAGGTAGTAGATGAAGTGATTTGTAAGTTTGTATGGGCAAAAAAAACCTTGGGTTAAGCTATCTCTTTTACAATTGGACGTAGAGCAAGGGGGGCTTGTTCTGCCTCATTTATGTACTTATTATCAAGCTGTGCTACTTAATCAAATAATTCAGCCTGCGGCCCCGTCCTCGATTTTCGATAATTTCTTATTTAGTCTCATGTTAACAGAAAGTGCAATTAAGCCACCGGCATTCCTGCGCACTTCAAAACTACCGAAAAAGACAAGATATAAAGTTGTGAATATATTTCTAAATCGCATGCAGCGGTTCGATAAATTTTACAATGTTCCAACATGCCATGCATATACCTCTCTCCAAGACTGTGAGCTATAGGATCTTCAGCTCTCGCGTAAGGGAATGCTATTATATATTATGTTAAGCTTTTGTAAGCTAGATGACTTCTACAAAGGCAGTAATTTGATAATATGGGAATCTTTTGTAGCGCAATTCGTACTCCAGAGCCACGATCTCTGGTGAAGCTTCGGATAGATAACAAGCTTTCTCTCGAATAATTATAAAATAATTAACGAGAGGGTAAGAACAATCTTAAAAGCAGCCTTCGAGATGAATCTAACTGGTATTAGCAATTGGTATTGGTTACTGCCACAGGACATAAAAAAAGAGTCTTCTTGAAACAATGCTTCCTAAAATTGCTCAGGAGTCTAGTTGTTGGTTTAAATTCCAGGAATGGCAACGAGTGTGCGAGCTCGGGCATAGGGCTCTGAGGATGGTCAACTTTAAAAGGATGTCCTTTCTCTCAAGGTGAATGGTGTACTATACTCCTCTCAGACTAAATAAATGGTTTCCTTCAATCTCAAATGCATGTTTTAGATGTAATCTGGCAGAGGCAGGGGACTGGTCACATATTTTTCACATGTCCCAGATTACAACATTTCTGGAAGGAGGTGTTCAGGTTTATCAGTCTTTGTATGTCAATGACAATCCTACCATCAACATGGTTGGCCTTATTTGGCTTTTCTTATGCAATCAGTCAGCTACCAAAATATAGGCAATATTTTATTTCTACGGCCATAGCAGTAGCCAGATCGTTGGAATTACAAAATTGGAAATCCCAGGAGGTGCCTACAGTGGGAATGGGGCTTCTTGAGCTGGATCAGGCCTACCAATTCGAAGAGGCCTATGTGAAAAGGGTAGTGATGCTTTGTAGATTCAGGCAGACTTGGGAGGGCTATGCCTTGACCATACATACAAATGACTTTTGTTTTTATTTTACTATCAAGATGAGGCCAGCCTATAGCAATATGTCTTCACCTTTTTCTCTTGACTTGTACTTTTGGGTGATAGTCGGATGTGTGTTATACAGAATGCTGGTTTTATATCATGTAAAATAAAATGTGAATTTGCACTATTTGTTTTTTATTTTAATATGAGATTGGGGTATTTCGTAAGTTTGTCTTCTTTATGTACATTGATTTTCATGTCTGCCAATCATGCTCATTAAAAAAAAATCCCCAAAAAAACCCAGTATTGCAATATGCCATTTTGAAGAAATATTGGCTGCAAAATTAGTTTTTATTGTTGGTTTTGATGATTATCTCATAGCCCACATATTGTTTCACTACACATATAGTCACTGCTTAGTGTTCACCTATGGATATAATGTTCCTCTGTATAAATATGGCATTAACACCATGCCTTGTGAGTCACAACAATTCATTTGAACAATCAGAAAGCTGCAGGTGAAATCTTGACAGAGTTCTTCAAATCATAATACAATTTCACATGGTTGCCAGTGAGCAAACATAATGGGAAGAGTTGTGTTTGAATTTAAGTCGTTATATGTGAGCCAGGTGAGTCATGATAAATGAAAACATTAATTTGCGTGCACACCACTGCCCACTGGAAGATGCGTTTATATTGTGGAAGTGATCGTGACAGCATTTGACCATTTATAATATGAACTTTAAAGATCTTCATATTGAGGCATCCACTTCTGGTAACTCAGACCTTTCATCTTTTAATAACATGCTTCTCCTATGTAAACAGATTTACAAAGAATACCCTGAAGTCATAAGACTCTTGAGGATTTTATTAAACCGTTTTTTTTAGTATGAACAGTAAGGACAAATATACCATGCAATGAAGTGTTTCTTACAGACATGAACTACATGAAAATACTAACCAATAGCGGTGATCTGTTCCTTCATATTAGTAGCTCAACATGATTCAGGCACTAAAAATAACGCTAAAATGTGTATCTGCTCCGTTCAGTTATTGTCATTTCATGTACACATAATGGAAGATGAATAATTTACAATTAATTGCAGCAATATTTTTCAAAGCAAATCTCCCTCAGTGAGACCGAATTTTTCTCATCTCCCACATCATACTTCCTTGGCCTTATTGACGGACTATGAGCAGAATTGACGGACTGTAAGCAGAGCCCCCTGGCACATCGCGTTCCTGACATTGGAAGATCTTTGGATACACACACCTACCTGTTCCCCTCAGCCCCTCCACCCCCGGCGATGTGACCACCTCAGAGCTCCACTCATCGGTGTCTGCCTGCCCTGCTGGTCTGTGAGCCTTTGAAAATTTGGGGACCCATCTAGCCAAACTGACCCTTGAAGGAACGCAGCAGATCTGCCACATTGAGCCAGAAAAAGCCATAGAGGACCCCCCAGAGAGGTCTCAGGGAGCCTCACTGCAAGATTCAGACTTCAAAGAGATTTCAGTAGATGTCAATAATAGTCGATGCACCATCAACATAAAAAATGTACTTTCTCACTAGCCTCATCAATCGCATGGAGAGACAAGTGAATGAGCAGGAGGACCGGCTGGACCACCTTGAGGCCTGTGCGTTTGATGCGGAGGATGTTCAGACAGCGGCTGATGAACATCTGCTCTGCATTGATAATGTCCTTGAGGTCATCAGACTTCAAAATGAAAACTTGGAAGCAAGGTCCCGCGTAACAGCCTTTGCATCATTGGGATTCCATAATACACAGCACTTGACAAATTGGAAGACTTGGTGGAGAAAATGCTATGATCACTCTTTAAGGACGCTCTGTCAGCTCCCCTGGTGCTCCAGCTGAACCCATAGTCGCTAGACTTTTTAATTACAGAAATCGTGCCATCATCTTCCAGCTTGCCTGTGAGAGCCAATCCTTCCACTATCAGGGGAACAATGTCTCCTTCCACCCTGATTTCATGGGGGTGGTGCAGGCAACACGCAGTGAAATCGAACCGGCCTAAAGACTTCTTCAGAAAGCGGATATTACCTATTCTGTACTATAAACTGCCAAGCTGTGCATACAAAGCCTCACTACTTTACTAATGCACCAAACTATTCTTGACAAATCCAGTTCCAAAAAATAACTTCTTGTGCATCCCTGCCTCATCAGGATGACGGCCGCATTTGCCACTCTGAATAATACCCCAAGGAACAGCCTGCATTGGTCTGCTCCCAGGGCAGTGCTTCGTCTTTACCATTGGTACCTGGCTGCACCTGGCCTGCACTCTGATCTCTTGCCTGTGAGCGGGGCAGGCACCTCCATCCTGTCTCCACTCTTCTATGGGAACATATATGTGCTGTAATAGCCTCCATTTCCATCTCAGGTGCCTCTGCACCACACTTGCCACCAGGTTAACTTCTGACTGGGTCATTGGCTGGCTCTTTGACGCCTCTAGTGATGATTCCTATGGTGTTTGATTGTTTTTGTGTTGTGGTTTTGGGTAGGGGGGTTAGGGGTGGGATGTTGGCTCTCAAACTAGTTGTGGGGTGGAAGTGAGTGGGGTTGGTATGGTTTATTGGGTTATATTTTCTGGTTTCCCTCCAGCACACTTTCCATTTGGCACTGTATCACACTCAGTCACCACCAGTGCAGCTGATGGGTCGTGCTTGGCCTGCTTCCATGTAGACACAATGCCCTCATCTAGAAGTGTGATGACCACTACCAAATGCCTGACCACAAACGTCTGTGGATTTAATGAACACCAGAAGTCCAGGCTAGTTTGCGCCTACATTAACAGGCACCGCATTGACATCAATTTCTTCCCAGTACTCCATATGACCCCAGCAACCCCATCCCACTTATGTGCAGGGTTGTGTGCTGCAATGCACATGTCGCTCTACTCTAACTACGCTACATGTACAGCCATACTCCTGTGCAAGGGGTTGCACTGGCATCTGTGGCACACCGTATTTCGCGATAACCGGCGATTTGTCCTTCCTGCTGGCACACTTCATAGTCACCTAGTCATCCTAGCCTTAATATATGGCCCCAACACTGACAGCCCGGAGTTCTTTATCAGATTGTTGTGCCTTTTCACCGGCATGGACCCTTGCACTGTTGTCCAGGGGAGTTCTGTCAATGTGGTCCTCGCTCAGGCTGTAGACCGCTCTGGCACCTCTAGACATCTCAATCTTCACGCAGTGGCACAACTTCACAAACCGATGACTGATAATGACCTCACTGACATATGGAGGCTGACACACGTGACTAGCAAAGAGGGCACTTGCGCTACAAAGGTGCACAGTACATAGTCATGAATTCAGGATTGACAGCTTACTTGCAATGAACTCACCTGGGCCACTACTGCAACATATCCCCCCACACCCTCTCAGACTATGTCCCTGTTTTGCTGGACCTCTCCCCGCCACAAGCCGCCCCAGGGGCTTTCACGTGGCACTTGGCCCTCTGCAACCTGCGCAATGTATCTTTCAGGATGAGGTTCGAGCTGCAATCATTGACTATTTTGCAACTAACGAATGGTCAGTCTCTTCCCCTTCATCACTGTGGGGGGCTTTTAAAGTTGTAAGTAATTTGCAGCACTTGCATCGGAAAGCAGGAAGGCATTCTCAAGGAGATGTGGGCACAACTCACTGTGCTTGAGCTGGACCTCCAGAACCTTGAGTTGAAATTCTACACCTCAAAAAGTGCCTCCACTATGGTGGCCATTCATGCAATGCTCTTGGAATACAACAAGGAGGCTTAGAGAGAAACTTGATATATGCACTGGCAGGCGACTGGGCACCGATAAGAGGAGGGTGGCCACCCCGGGAAGATGCTAGTTAACATACTATGTAGGCCTTTGGCTTCAGCCCATGTTGTTGAGCTTATTGATAAGTACCAAAAGTGGCAGAATACCCCAGTTGGGCTGCTACAAACTATGATCTCTTTTTATTCTTGGCTCTTTAGTGCCTCAACAGAACTGGGTGAGGAGGAACTTTCAGCCTATCTGGATAGTATCCAGCAGATCTAGCTGGCCTGAGCGCACCATCTCTGCCTGGATTCCCCCTTTGTGGTAGAGGAAATATTTCAGGTCATACAGGGTCTTCCCAGAAACAAAGCACAAGGTCTAGGTGCCCTCACCACCTCCTTCTACAAGGAATACACAGATATCCTGGCCCCATACCTCCTGGCAATGTGCAAAGTATCTTAGGCATCTGGGATGTTGCTGTCGTCCCTGCATGAATCGGTTCTTGTTACGTTACTCAAGACAGATAAGCTGGCTGATCGATGCAACTCGAATCGGCCACTCTCAATGATCAATGTGAATTAACAAAAATGTGCAAATCTCCATGAGAACCACCTTCTTCCCTTGCTGCCTGACATTATCCTTCAGGATCATTCAGGATTTGTTCCAGGCCGGTCCACTACATACAATCCCCACACAATGCTCACCCTCATGCACACTATTGATCCTCAGCCAGCTGTAGTTGTGGTTCTGCTTGATACCACAAATGCGTTTAACTCTTTAGGGTGGCAATATCTATTCTGCATATTCTTGCACCTTGGGCTCAGCTCGTGCTTTGTGAGCCTGATTCAGCTTCAGTATGCTGCCCCGATGGCCCGCCTTCATCTCAACAGGATGCTTTCAGACCTGTTCCCTGTCATACAAGGGACCCAACAGGAGTGCCCTTTATCAGCAGCAACATGCCCGCAGAGGCCTTAATTTCACATCCAGAAGGCTAATAGTGGCCACGTACCCCAATGATGTCATGCTGTGTGTCCACAAGCCCCAAACTAGCCTAGCCCCGGTCCTTCGTGATGTCACCAGATTTGGCGGTTACTCAAGCATCCACATCAACTGGGCCAAATCTATTATTTTCCCTCTCACCGCTGGCAGGCTGTCATTCGAATCTCAATACCCCTGCCACTGGCCTCCAAACCAGTACAGTATCTGAGAATATGGCTTAGCTGTGACCTGGACAAACTCTTGAGAGTCAATTATAGCTGGGCCATAACATGGCTAGAGGAGCTGATACCATCCTGTATTCTGTCCTGCCTCTGCCTGTCATGGGATGGATTACAATTGCGAAAATTGCTGTATTACACAAATTCTTGTATTTTTTTCTCGTCTAGCCGATCCTGCTCGCCACACATTTCCTTCATTGTCTAAATTCCAACCTTATAGCCCTAGTCTGGGTTGGAATTAGCACCATGCCTTGTGAGTCAAAACAATTCATTTGAACAATCAGAAAGCTGCAGGTGAAATCTTGAAAGAGTTTTTCAAATCATAATACAATTTCACATGGTTGCCAGTGAGCAAACATAACGGGAAGAGTTGTGCTTGAATTTAAGTCGTTATATGTGAGCCAGGTGAGTCATGATAAATGAAAAAATTATTTCGTTTGCACACCACTTCCCACTTGATGATGCGTGTATATTGTGGAAGTGATCGTGACAGCATTTGACCCTTTATATTATGAACTTTAAAGATCTTCATATTGAGGCATCCACTTCTGGTAAGGCAGACCTTTCATCTTTTAATAGCATGCTTCTCCTATACAGACAGATTTACAAAGAATACCCTGAAGCCATAAGACTCTTGAGGATTTTATTAAACAGTTTTCTTTAATATGAACAGTAAGGACAAATATACCATGCAATGAAGTTTTTCTTACAGACATGAACTACATGAAAATACTACCCAATAGCAGTGATCTGTTCCTTCATATTAGTAGCTCAACATGATTCAGGCACTAAAGATCACACTAAAATGTGTATCTGCTCCGTTCATTTATTGTCATTTCATGTACACATAATGGACCTGCATAATGTACAATTAATTGCAGCAATATTTTCCAATGCAGATATCCCTCAGTGAGACCCAATTTTCCTCATCTCCCACATATACTTCCTGGGCCTTATTGACTGACTATGAGCAGAATTGAAAATTCTGAAATGAGAATTGAAGAGCCCCCTGGCTCATCGCTTTCCTGACATTGGAAGATAATTGGATACACACACCTACCTGTACCCCTCAGCCCCCCCCCCACCCCCCTCGGCGATGTGACCACCTCAGAGCACCACTCATTGTATCTGCCTGCCCTGCTGGCCTGTGAGCCATAGCTAAATTGGGGACCCATCAATCCAAACTGACCCTTGAAGGAACGCAGCAGACCTGCCACATTAAGCCAGAAAAAGCCATAGAGGACCACCCCAGGGAGGTCTCAGGGAGCCTCACTGCAAGATTCAAACATCAAAAAGATTTCAGTAGATGTCAATAATAGTCTACGCACTATCAACGTAAAAAATGTACTTTCTCACTAGCCTCATCAATCACATGGAGAGACAAGTGGATGAGCATGAGGACCGGCTGGACCACCTTGAGGCCTGTGCGTTTGATGCGGAGGCTGTTCAGACAGCGGCTGGTGAACCTCTGCTCTGCATTGATAATGTCCTTGAGGTCATCAGACTTCAAAATGAAAACTTGGAAGCAAGGTCCCGCGTAACAGCCTTTGCATCATTGGGATTCCATAATACACAGCACTTGACAAATTGGAAGACTTGGTGGAGAAAATGCTATGATCACTCTTTAAGGACTCTCTGTCAGCTCCCCTGGTGCTCCAGCTGGACCCATAGTCGCTAGACTTCTTAATTACAGAAATCGTGATATCATCTTCCGGCTTGCCTGTGAGAGCCAATCCATCCACTATCAGGGGAACAATGTCTCCTTCAACCCTGACTTCTCGGTGGCGGTGCAGGCAACGCGCAGTGAATTCGAACCGGCCGAAAGACTTTTTCAGAAGGCAGACATTACCTATTCTCTGCTATACACTGCCAAGCTGTGCATACAAAACCTCACTATTTTACTAATGCACCAAACTATTCTTGACAAATCCAGTTCCAGAAAATGACTTCTTGTGCATCCCTGCCTCGTCAGGATGACGGCCGCATTTGCCACAGTGAATAATACCCCAAGGAACAGCCTGCATTGGTCTGCTCCCAGGGCAGTGCTTCGTCTTTACCAGTGGTACCTGGCTGCACCTGGCCTGCACTCTGATCTCTTGCATGTGAGAGGGGCAGGAACCTCCATCCTGTCTCCACTCTTCTATGGGAACATATATGTGCTGTAGTAGCCGCCATTTCCATCTCAGGTGCCTCTGCACCACACTTGCCACCAGGTTAACTTCTGACTGGGTCATTGGCTGGCTCTTTGACGCCTCCAGTGATGATTCCTACTGTGTTTGATTGTTTTTGTGTTGTGGTTTTGGGTAGGGGGGTTAGGGGTGGGATGTTGGCTCTCAAACTCGTTTTGGGGTGTAAGTGGGTGGGGTTTGTATGGTTTATTGGGTTATGTTTTCTGTTTTCCCTCTAACACACTTTTCCTTTGGCACTGTATCACTCTCAGTCACCACCAGTGCAGCTGATGGGTCGTGCTTGGCCTGCTTCCATGTAGACATAATGCCCTCATCTAGAAGTGTGATGACCACTACCAAATGCCTGACCTCGAATGTCTGTGGGTTAAATGAACAGCAGAAGTCCAGGCTAGTTTGCGCCTATTAACAGGCACCGCATAGACATCAGTTTCCTGCAAGTACTCCATATGACCTCAGGAACCCCCTCCCACTTATGTGCAGGGCTGTGTGCTGCAATGCACATGTCGCTCTTCTCTAACTACGCTACATGTACAGCAATACTCCTGTGCAAGGGGTTGCCCTGGCATCTGTGCACATCGTATGACACGATAACCAGCAATTTGTCCTTCCTGCTGGCACACTTCATAGTCACCTAGTCATCCTAGCCTTAACACTATCAATGCTACAGCAATTCATCCTCTATGCTGACCATTTTTGAATCCCATTGTTCATGACGAGCTTAGCTCGTCATGAGCATGGAAGGGGTTAATATATGACCCCAACACAGACAGCCCGGAGTTCTTTACCTGAGTGTTGTGCCTTGTCACCGGCATGGACCCTTGCACTGTTGTCCAGGAAAGTTATTTCAATGAGGTCCTCGCTCAGGCTGTAGACCGCTCTGGCACCTCTAGACATATCAATCTTCACGCAGTGGCACAACTTCACAAGCTGATGGCTGATAATTACCTCACTGACATCTGGAGGCTGACACACGTGACTAGTGAAGATGGCACCTGCGCTACAATGGTGCACAATACATGGTCACAAATTCAGTATTGACAGCTTACTTGCTATGAACTTACCTGGGCCGCTACAGCAACATATCCCCCCACACCCTCTCAGACTATGTCCCTGTTTTGCTGGACCTCTCCCCGCCACAAGCCGCCCGATAGGCTTTCACGTGGCACTTGGCCCTCGGCAACCTGCGCAAGGCATCTTTCGGGACGAGGTTCGAGCTGCAATCATTGACTATTTTGCTACTAACGAAGGGTCAGTCTCTTCCCCTTCAACACTGTGGGGGGCTTTTAAAGTTGTAAGTAATTTACAACACTTGCATCGTACAGCAGGAAGACATTCTCAAGGAGATGTGGGCACAACTCATTGGGCTTGAACTGGACCGCCAGTACCTTCAGTTGGAATTCTACACCTCAAAAAGTGCCTCCACTATGGTGGCCATTCATGCAATGCTCTTGGAATACAACAAGGAGGCTTAGAGAGAGACGCGATATATGCACTGGCAGGTGACTGGGCACCGATAAGAGGTGGGTGGTCATCCCGGGAAGATGCTAGTTAACATGCTATGTAGGCCTTGGGCTACTACAAACTATGCCCTCCTTTTATTCTCGGCTCTACAGTGCCTAAACAGAACCAGATGAGGAGGAACTGTCAGCCTATCTGGATAGTATCCAGCAGATCTAGCTGGACTGAGCACACCATCTCTACCTGGATTCCCCCTTTGTGGTAGAAGAAATACTCCAGGTCATACAGGGTCTTGGGCTCAGCTTGTGCTTTGTGAGCCTGATTCCGCTTCAGTATGCCTCCCCGATGGCCCGCCTTCATCTCAACCGGATGCTTTCAGACCTGTTCCCTGTAATGCAAGAGACCCAACAGGGGTGCCCTTTATCAGCAGCAACATGCCACACAGAGTACTTAATTTCGCAGCCCGAAGGCTGATAGTGGCCACGTATGCTGATGATGTCATGCTGTGTGTCCACAAGCCCCAAACTAGCCTAGCCCCGGTCCTTTGTGATGTCACCAGATTTGGCAGTTACTCAAGCATTCACATCAACTGGGCCAAACCTATTATTTTCCCTCTCACCACTTGCAGGCTGTCATTCGAATCTCAATACCCACTGCAATGGACCTCCAAACCAATTCGGTATCTGGGAATATGGCTCAGCTGTGACCTGAACGAACTCTGGAGAGTCAATTATAGCTGGGCCATAACATGGCTAGAGGAGCTGATACCATCCTGTATTCTATCCTGCCTCTTCCTGTCATGGGATGGATTATAATCGTGAACATTGCTGTATTACCCAAATTCTTGTATCTTTTTCTTCACTTGCCGATCCCGCTCACCACACATTTCCTTCATTGTCTAAATTCCAACCTTATAGCCCTGGTCTGGGCTGGCAAGCAGTCAAGTATTACATGGGAGACGCTCACTCTGCCATTCCAGCAGGGGGAACTGGGTCCCCCGAACAGACTTTATATGCACTATATATGCAGGCCCAATATACTCATTTCCTTCTCTACTCAAGCGTTTTCAGCCCATAGCGGCAGTGGAAGCAGATCAGTCAGCTCTTGCCCCCTGACTACAGCAATCTACCAGCCCTACAAGCTGCCGTGGGCAGAAATCAATACAGTGGAGTGCACCCGATGGGTGTGGGACAACATGTGGCCTCCGCCTGGCTCCCTTGCATTAATGCTCTCTCTGTTCCTCTTGTGCGTAATCCCATGGTACCGCCGCTGCAAGATAATGGTGCTAGAGTTCAAGCCCACAGGCAAGGTCTCACCATGTTTGCTGACATACACCCAATGGCAAATGCCTACCCCCATTTGCAGCAGATAGACCCCCACGTCCCACAGCGCTAGACGTTCTTATTTGGCGTCAGCTCCTTGGCACCTGCTGTGCGCTGCACAACACATTTCCCTCACCTTCCCCCATGCTCCATGCACTCAAATACATGTTAACAAACCCTTTTTCTTCGCAAAATAGTCACTTGAATATAGACTGTGATACAAGACAAGGTGTCAGTGCATGTCCCGTCGGCCCACGCTGCCTGGGCACTCAACACGGAAACCCCCATCACTGATGCGCAATGGTCATACTGCTGTGGACAGATGGCTGCCCTCTCACCCAACTATAGACCTTGTCTCATCCAATTCACATTCCTACATGGCTGTACCACACTGCGATGCAGCTGCTCTGCGTGTGGGTAACCGATGCCTGCGCAGCATTGCCCCGTGGGCCAAATTTCTATACCTCATTTGGGGGTGCCTCAATCCGGTGCCAGATTACTGGCCACCCACTATTGGAGACCCCACTAGTTGGTCTTTTGGGATGTGCCGGGGATGTCCCCCCTGGGTCCTGGCACCTCATGACCCTGTTCTTGGCTAAATGATAAGTCACTGTGCACTGGGGGAGAAGGCCAGTCGCGAAGGCATAGACTTGGCTTCATGATGCGGTGTATTGCCAGGAGCAGTGTTCCTTATACTGGGAACTTATGACACTGAGATCACACCCAAAAGACATCTGGGAAACACTGTTGGCCTACCTAATACAGAGAGATGACCTTCCCCGGCTTGGCATTGCAGGGGAATTGCCGAGAGTAGCTCTTCCCACTTTGCTTGACTTAGCTGCCCTTCCGGACAGCCTCGCCCCTGCCCCCTGGCAGACCTGAAGCCATGCGCATTGGAGTGAACAGGAGTGCTGGGCCTCTGCACATCGGATGCCTGCCTGCTGGGGTGCTGATACATTGATTTATTATGTATTGCTATGAATTACTGCTCACTTAACCTTCTTGCTGCGATTATACGATGATTTCTTATGTAATTCCATTAACTCTCTGTGGTGCCTTGACCTTACCCCCATCCTCCCAGCCCCCAGTCCCCCCCAAAAGGCCACCGGCCTGTTATGTTGTATCTTTATGAAATGCTCATAAAGACAGTATATTAAAAAAAGTATCTAGGACGGGGTTACAGAGTCAGAGTTTTGTGAGCCCCCCATAACCCAGTGCCTGAGGTACAGTTCGGGCTCCGAGAATCTGTCCCAGTAAGCCCCTGACCCCGCTAAGGGAGAGAACAATCTGAATTATCAGATGGCTGTTCTTCAAGCCTTGTCATCTGGCCACCTTTAGCTGGGCTCTCTGGTTCTGCATGCCGTAGGAATGCATAGCCCACCTAGATGCCTGAAATGTCATGGAAGTCTCATTTAGGGGTCATTTGACTTTTTGAGCCCAACTGGATCTCCAGGAGTTCCAATGGACCGCGCCGGGACACCCCCGTCGGGGGTAGCTGTGCGCTTTATAAGTGATAATAATAATAATGATAATAATAATAATAATAATAATGATAATACATTTGCTTGTATGCCACCTCTCTCACTGAATGTGCACAGATTACAAGCCAAGTTTCTAACAACATTAATATGGAATACTCGTCTAGGATGCATTCATAACCAACTGAGCTCTTAAATGAACTAAATCCATGAATATTCCAAATCAAGATTTAACCCGCTGCGGGTTGCCCTGGAGCCTAATCATAATACCACTCAGTCCCACTCTTCCTAAAATTGTACCCTTTATCACCAATATGCTTGTGCTCTTGTTCAAATTCATGGCAATCTCTTCCCCCCTCCACTTCATCAATGTAATGCAATTTGAAGACTCACTCTTTTCATAATGCTGTTGAGTGTCTATACCACTACAATGCTGTACTTTCGTTTGTGTGGGGTCCAATCCCCCAGGAATTCTTATGTGGTAAATAAATAAATAAATACCGGTACTATTTTTCTATCCATTAACTAAAAGGGACAGCTCAATAAATTAGAGGCAGAATCCGTGGTATCTGAGTCATACGGGCTTTAATCAGATGGCTCGAGCCAATGGACCATCGGGTTCCATCACCTGCAAAGGTTCAGGAAGGGACAGACACAAGGAAAGGGGGAATGGCAGCTGCACCATCTCATTAACATCATACAGTATATATAGTAAAACAGTACAATTGCATTGAATACAGTAGGCGTAACAAGTGACAAACGAAAGATAAGAACACATGGGCGTGAAAAGAAGGCGTGCACAGGGCGTGCACGGAAACATGTGATGTAAACGTCACAGAAGTGTCATAAGTGGGTGGATACATGGAGGGGGCTACCTGGGCAGCTGGAACCTTTAACCTACTGGTGCGCGCAAACGGGCCATGACGTGTAACTGGGGAGAGCTGGGGGCTCTGACTTCTGGCACTAGAAAAGGAGACTAAAGTCTGGGATGTCATAACGACATGTACCTATAGCATATCTGATATCTTGTGTTTGGAGTACATGTTGCTTGAATCTAAAAGTCATCAGGGCAAAGGCTACTTGTCACTAAGGCTAGTGCATGCATATATTTCTTTGGATATTGCGTGTGCTATGAATCTTCTATGGATACTAATTCAGTAATTCTCTTGCATGGAGACAGAAAGACTAGACTATAGATGAAGATGTTTATGCAGTTCGTTAGCTAGGAATGTGAAGCCGGGGAGCTGAACTGATAACTAGAGGCATAACATATTCTTGGCAGACAGGCAGGCAGGCCAGGCCGGGCAGGGCACCGCGCTGCTTGGCAGAAAGTAAGTGAAGGGTTGGGATGCGGGAGGGGCTGCATCGCTCTTCGGAGTGGTTTCAGGAGACTTGAGGCTTGAATCTGGTGTCCGGGCCCTGTGAGGCCTAGAAACGGGGACAACTCGATGATTTAACGTGCACAATGTAAAGACGTTGGCAACATAGGCCTAATACTTGTTGCTTTCAGGAGGGACTGGATAACTGGCATACTAACGTTGGACACAACTATAAATGCGTCTTTATTCGGTCAAGGGGGTAAATATGCATATTAATCATGCACATATAACATACGATGGGGAACACGTAGGGACACATGACAGGGCAAAATTCAA
This sequence comes from Lissotriton helveticus, assembly GCF_964261635.1. NCBI lineage: Eukaryota > Metazoa > Chordata > Amphibia > Caudata > Salamandridae > Lissotriton > Lissotriton helveticus. The sequence continues at coordinate 534,629,472 of NC_136065.1, forward strand.
TTTTCCTCATTCCCTCCTTGTTCCCTACGTTTCCTTCAGGAAACATCAATATTCATGAGACCATCTATCTGTTCATACAGTATCATTTGCTCGTCTCTTATCTTTTGGGAATGGGACTTTGGACTTGGAATACAAGAGGTAGCGCACAAGCCGCAAATCGCAGGGCCACATTGTAAAAAGAGACAACAACTGAATATGATCATTACTACTATTCCTAGGAATGACAGTACTTTCCATCCCCAGGCAGATATTATATTCCAGAGCCAACAGGACTATGTCCAGGTACCTGGATTCTGGTGTAGCTGATGGGCTATTTTATGAAGTCTTGTTATTGCTGAATATACAGACGGTGCGTTATTAGGAATGAAAAGGCAACAACTAGATCCGATGACTCTACAAGCTCCGCCCCTATCGGCCAGTATGACGTCAAGAACAAGGCGGTTCTGAAGAACGACAAATCTCATAGCAGATTGCTCTTCTGTTAAGTTACCTAGGGCGGAAGTAGTCTCATTCACTACTGCTTCAAGGGTTCTGGTTAACCTGCGTATTAATTTACTATTCTGGACAGGACCTATAAAGAAAAAGAAACCTTTATTGAAATCTGTATACTGTTCTAATGCAGTTTCAGTTTGATCGACAATTGGGGACTCGATCTCCCTTCTATGTCTGACGTGTACTAGATGTGTATTTCGGTGATAATCGGATGGGGCTAGGAAAACTGGTGGCAGTAGGAAGGCAAGGTAACATGTTCCATCCCAATCTAGGGGCAGGCGTACATATGCGGTCTGACCACATACAAAATATGAATGACGTGAGGCTTTGAAAGTAGATTTCCCACTGTCACTATACTCGACCACAGTATTACAATCACTGTGTCCTAGATGTACCGAACCATTCTTTCTAACACATAATTCGCCTTTTACTGGTAGAACTGTTTTAGAAGGCAAGTCTGTAGTAGTCTCGGACTGAACATTCAAAACCATGAAGTTGGAGGAAAAATTACCTAGATCATATACTTCATTTTCTAGATCTAACCCTGTCCTATGGGAAAGACCTTCCTTGTCTGGGAAACATGTTCTATTCAGAAGGGACTTATCGTCTAAGGATGACGTTAACGTAAACCATGCTCCACACGAACCATTGTGTGAAAACGGATAGGGAAAGAGTGGCAGAACTCCCTTCGGTGTCTGGTAAGGGGGGAGTCGACCACACACCCAACAATTAGTGGCATTGCTGGTCTGGTGTGAATAGTGTAACATACGTATAAAAGTATTGTTGCGCATTGCAAGTCGGTAGGATAACTCGTGAGGGGGTAGTTCACTAAATGTGTGCTCTACTGTATCATTAGAGGAAAGATGTACATGCGAACCAAGAGGAGGAAAAAATACATGTAAAACATAACTTATACATGTGATCGTAAGACTCAGAAATAACATAAACAATAAAGTAACAACACGTCTGCTGCGCAGATTCTTATAATAACGTATTTTCTTGGAGTTTCTATCTCTCTCACTATGGGGGTCTATCTCATACATGTCAGGAACCTGTCTAACCGCTTCACCCGAGAGGGACTTAAACAATTAAACGCTGTCTGACTTGCTAGACCTCAACTTGAGTTTATACTCCTGCTGCGGAGTTTTCTCTAACAGAGGAAGTTTAGAGTCAGTATCGGGGCAGTCCTTGAAAAAAGTCTTTGGACGGAGTCCATGGAAACGCTTGATGTGGCTGGAGTGTAGCCAGCCCTTTCTGCCTTCCAGCTTTACGGCGGTCCTTGTGGTCATCAGAACAAGTTTCGGCTCCTTCCAGCGGGGCTCCAGCGGGCTTGAACGATCAAAATTCCTAACGAGGACCAGGTCGCCTGGAACGACCTCGTGCGGTGTCACCTGGGTGTTGTCTGGAAAGGCAGCCGCGACCTGTGAACGACAAGAGAGTAGTGCAGACATCAAGGAAGCTAGGTAATCTGTCAGCATATTACTGTCAACATCGGTGATTTTACGAGGCATAGGTGTACCCCACATGTTTGGGGGACGACCAAACACAACTTCAAAAGGTGACAGACCTGATCGGGAGTGAGCGACCATTCTCATATAGAAAAGGGCAACCGGCAGGGCTACCATCCAATCTACACCTTTCTCGGCACAGACCTTCGCAATACGTATTTTCAGAGTTTGATTGTGTCTCTCTACGAGGCCAGCTGCCTCGGGATGTCGTACGCAGTGGAACTTCCACTGGTACCCTAACAGAAGTGATACTTGTTTCATGAGTTCGGATGAGAATGGCTGTCCGTTGTCTGAATACACGACCCCGGGCAAACCATAGCGTGGGAAAAACTCACAAACCAACTGCCTGGCAGTGGTCGCGGCAGTGTAATCTGGGACTGGATATGCTTCTGTCCATCTGGACAAAGCGCATACAACTACGAGGACATACTTGAAACCTCGACATCGATCCATCTGAATATAATCCATTTGGAGGACTTCAAAAGGGTGGTCAGGAGGATGGAATCCACCTTGTTCCACCGCAACACCTTTTCCTGGATTGAACTGACAACAGATCATGCAGGTACACACTTTCTGCTTCGCTGCTGCTCGTAAATGCTTGTTAAACCAGAGGTTCTGGATACTGTCTAACATGGCTTTTTCTCCTAAATGTGCTGGACTATGTGCTGTATTAATAATGACTTGAACCATAGAGTCGGGGAGAAACCATGTGGCTTTTCCCTTCGTCAACCATCCCTGATCTGTCTGGACCCCTCCTTGTTCAGACCATTTCTTGATCTCGTCTGGGGTAGCATGTGTCTGTATGTCTAGTACGTCTTGTGTAGGGTCTTTAACTGTCATACAAGTCGTCTGGACTGGAACGTCTGTCTTTGTCATGTTAACTGGAATGTCTGGAGTCTGAGCTGTAAGCTTGGCTGTTCGATCTGCTAGATCGTTACCTTGGGAAATGGCGTCAGTGACTTTCGTATGTGCTTTGCACTTCATAATGGCAATGGCTGTCGGTAAATGTATTGCTTCTAACAGGGCTTGAATGAGGGCGCCATGCTGAATCTTGGCTCCATGAGAGGTCAGGAAACCTCTTTCTTGCCAGAGGACTCCAAAGTCGTGAACGACTCCGAATGCATAACGTGAATCTGTATATATGTTTACTTTCAGGTTCTTGGCTCGTATGCAGGCTTGGGTCAGAGCGATGTGCTCTGCTGCTTGAGCAGACAGGGTATCAATACGATGTGTTTCTATAACTTCAGTTTCAGTAGTCACTGCATACGGGCCTACTAACTCTCCTGTACTTGTTCTCATACATGAACCATCCACATAAAGTGTCAGGTCTGGGTCAGGTAATGCAATGTCCGTCATGTCTTGTCTTGGCTTTGTCATGGTGTTAATAACTTCCACACAGTCATGTGTGGCAGGATTCGATGTAATCGAGGGTAACAGTGTAGCAGGATTTAATATGTTGCAGAGTCTGATTTCTATGTGTGGCTGAAAATATGTCAGTTCATATCCTGTTAAACGTGCAATTGTCAAATGCTGAGTCTGTGTTCGGTTTAAAAGAACTTCCACGGAGTGTGGAACTTGTACTGTCAGGGAGTGTCCTAACACTATGGAATCACTTTGTCTGATAGCTAGAGCTGTGGCTGCAACTGATTTAAGGCACGCAGGCAGAGCCTGGGCTACTGGATCTAATGTGCTAGAAAAATAAGCACAAGGCTTGTGTTGTCCTGCTTGATCTTGTGTGAGAACAGATAATGCTGTACCTTCACGTTCAGTAACAAAAAGTGTAAAAGGCTTACTGTATTTTGGTGTCGCTAACACAGGTGCATTACATAAAGCTTTCTTTAACTCATTGAAAACAAGTGTATGTTCCTGGGTCCAAGGGAGGAGAGTCGATGTGGCTGCCTCCTGTGTTGTCAACTGTATCAGTGGTTTGGCTAGATATGCGTACTGAGGGATCCATTGTCTGCAGTAAGAAGTGAGGCCGATAAAAGCTTGTACCTCCTTCTGTGTCTTGGGCTGTGGAAGATGTGCTATTAACTGGATACGGTCAGGTGTCAACTGTCTACCCCTCTTGGACAGCAAGTGTCCAAGGTATACCACTTGCTGGACACAGAATTGCAGTTTCGAAGGGGACACCTTGTGCCCCATCTCTGCCAGGAAATACAAGACTGTCAGTGACGCACGTTCGCAGTCACGTTCTGTACGGGCTGTGATCAATAGATCATCGACATACTGGAGCAGGGCAGTGTCAGTTGGCATGTGAATACTGTCTAGTTGTCTTTTAAGTGCTTGACTGTAAATACTAGGACTTTCTGTGAAACCTTGAGGTGCACGTGTGAATTTATAGCTTCTTCCATTTAAACAGAATCCGAAAAGGAACTGGCTGTCTGGATGAATGGGGACACTAAAGAATGCGTTCTTGAGATCAATAACAGTAAAGAACGTAGCTTCAGAATCAATGGCAGTCAATAGGGAAGAGATATCTGGAACCACTGGGTACTGGGGTATGATACATTTATTGAGTTCTCGAAGGTCAATCACTAATCGATAAACTGGAGGTGCATTTGGGTCAGTACGTTTAAGAATCGGAATGATAGGAGAATTACATACATTGGAGTCAGTTTCTACAACTACTCCTTGAGCAATGAGCTCGTCAATAATTTTCGATAAGGCTGCTACAGCCTCAGGTGGCAATTTGTACTGTCGGATTCGTGGTAATACAACACCTTGTTTCAGGGTGACACGATATGGTGTAATATGCATACAACCTACATCAGTTGGACCTTGCGCCCATAAATGCTGTGGTACATTCAGTAATCTTGGATCAAAATCACGTAACACATAATGACCTTTAAAATCACGTAAAAACAATCTCACTCCTTCCGGAGAACAGCAAATTACAGCTCCTAAATCTTTCAATGTTTTAATACCAAGTAAGTTTTCTGGACATGATTTCGTAAGTAACAAGTCTGTAGTTCGGGACAATGGACCAACTTCGCGGGAAACTGGTTTCGATATTTCATTAACAATCGGCTTTCCTGAAATTCCCAGGGAAACATTTCTTGAGCCTGAGAGTGGAGCCCCTGGAACCTCGTCATGACTGATGGTAGTCCTACTTGCCCCTGTATCAATCAGAAACTTTCTGTCTTTCCCTAATACTTGACTGTGTACATAGGGACCCTCTTGATCTACAGGAACTTCGATGAGAGGCAAGCCAACCTCCCTCTCTAGGCTGTTTCATGAATACTGCTGATATTCTGGATAATCTGACTGTGCGTACTGGTACATCTGCTGTGTAACGTGTTGTGTGGCAGCTATAGGCTGCGGTACTGTAACTGTCTGTTGTGCGTTCTGCGGTGGTTGCGAATTTTGCGGAACATGTTCCTGTCTAGGAGGACGCGGTCTCTCTTTCGTCTTACCTGTAGCTATGTTGTGTTTCAGAACTGCACATTCGTTTATATAATGACCTGGCTTTTTACAGTAATTGCATGTCCCTTTAACGGGAGCTGCAGAATGACTAGTCTGATTCGTACCCCTCTTCTGACTATCTGCTGGAACAGACTGTGCTACTAGTACTTTCATTTTTGTGTCTTTCATACGTCTCCTTTCGTGTTCTTGCTCTTCCCTGATTCTGTTCTGGTGATACTGTAACATCTGTAGCATTTGGGACGGAGTATTAGCTTGCCAGGTACTCTCGACTTTTAATACTCGATTTTTAACTTGTGGTAAAGAATTCTCAACTAGTTTAGTAACAAAAAGATGTGGATACGACTCACTACTTGTTTTCAAACCGCTAATAATAATGAAACATTTCTCAAATCTGGAATAAAAATCACTAGTGTCTTCGTCTTGTTTCTGTTTACAGGCTGAGATGGCATCCCAATCTTCCTTTTTCGTGGCTAGTAATCTTGGCAAGACTTGTATTAACAACTCGGGCAATTCTTTGGCTTTATCCCCAAGACCAGTACCTGGGACTCGTGTGTTATCTTCGTTCTCTAACGCGGTCCAGTCAATCTTTTTCTCTCCCACCTCCCATTCTTTTTCATTGAGTTTTTCATATATGCCCGCAGGCAACAGGACCTTTAACATTTTGATGATATCGGGATACGTGTATTCTCCCATACGGAGCATGTCTTTTAACTCTCGGTGGAACCCTGCTGGATCTTTATCGTGACAGGGCACTAACTTCTTCATTTCTAGTAGTTCTATTTTCGTTATAGGGGTGTAAACAAATACTCGTTCGAGCTCAACCCCGTTCCCTTAACAGGATGCACTTCTCGCAATGGATTCTGTCTATCTATGTAGAATGGGGGTGAAACAGGAACAAAATGCGGAGTCAGGAACGTTCTGTATTTGTGGCGCTGTTCTAAAATGACACTAATTAAATCGGTACCTAGACCTTTCCATCTGTTTAGGAGTAACTCGTTCAATACATTATATAATGGACCTGGATCAGAATGCTGATCCTCGTACAGTGTAATGAGGTGCTGGATCATGTACATACCCACCAGTCGCTGCTCGGCTGGGGGCAGCTTCAGAAACATTTGAGCCACTACTTCGTCTGAATACGTGGTAGAATCACTAGTCCATCGAACTGCTGATCGGGCTAGTTCTTGTTCATGCATGGTACTAAGCTCACTGTAACCTATTCATAGTTTCAGAACTTTATCGGTAGCCTGGAATAATTGTTCAAGAGAACACTGTTCTGGTACGGGAGGAGGAAAAGCTTTCTTGTAGTCTAGGCGTGTGTGTCTATCAGAAGGTCTTGTCTTACCTACATACGCTATTCTGGTGGGATTCTCGTTGTCTACATCTTCGTCTGAAGAGTCATTCTCTTTCTCTGCTATTATTCTTGCTTTCTCCCTCTCATGTATACCTATGATTTCTTTACGAATCTTTCTGTACATCGTTTCTATACTATTCTGTGTCTTGTGTTTTCCGTCTGCTATATTGTCACTCCATCTTATCAGGACTTTCATCTCTTCTGGATTTTTATCAGGACGATCCTGTTCTCTTATTAAACAATTTATTAGAAATTGTAAAATCATGTCTTGAACCTCGACTTTCCTGTGTGCCATAGCTTCGTGAATACTTTCTGGTTTCTCCCCTGTTCGGATGAAATGATGTATTCTGTCTAAATGTTCTTTCATATCTGATATGGTAATCAAAAAGTTTGCAACTCGTCGTAAACGTACGGAATGCAATATCATGTGATCTTCACCTGGCACTGGGTCATATCTACAATCATTAAGGAACCGTTTGAGTGCTTCGTACGTGGCCACTTTTGGCGTACGCTGTAATGCTGCGTCTCTCAACGTCAGGCGCTTTGTTTGAGGCGGGGTGATAGGAATACCTCCCCCTGCTCCTCCTGAACTAGAATCGTCAATTAATACTGAATGTGCGGCTGCTGGTAACGTGACTGGTAAAGTAGGTGTACGTAAAGTGGGTTGGTCCTGGGGTACTGGCACATGGACAGGATTCCCGGGACCCACGGCTGGGGGCACAGTGATTACGTTATTAACAGGGTGCTGAGGTTGAACAGGCGGGGTAGGATTCGTATTAGCATATTCTGGGACAGTGTCGTCTAAATAGGAAGAAAGGAAAATTTCGGCTGCAGTCGGTTTATGACGTAGCTTAGTCGGGACCAATGGTGGCGGTAAATTACAGAATGTTTCCGGGGTCGCCCTAGGCAAACCCTCGGCGAGAATGGGATACATACCTTTAATAAGGGCATTTCTTTGTCTGTCTGATTGTTCTGCTCTAACTCGTTCACCTTCTTCTAGTAATTCCCTTTCTTGGGCTTTTTCTGAGGATTCCCTACTTAGTTCTGCTTTTCTGAATTCCTTTTCAGTTCTTTTATGCGATTCTTTACGCCACAATTCTATGGCATCTTTCTGGGATTGTCTGGCTTTCTTTCTCCATAATGCTTCTTCTACTCTCATGATGCACTCGGCATCCCATGTTCCTGAAACAGGCCATCTATATTTCTCTTCGAGATCTTTGGTGTAGTCCACCCATAAATCTAGATACAGTATGGCATCTAAGCCATGCTTATGATACATGAAATGTCCAGGACTGTCCCTAGGAGGGACAGGAACTGATTCTTCGAGTAACCCTTTTCTGGTTTTTATCTGACGTAACTTCGAAAACAGAGGCATATTTGAACCGTACTTGAACTTGAACACAATACACAATGAACACAGTAATGACTAGCAAACAAATCACTCATACCACGACATTAAAAACACATTAATAACAGTTCGAACAGATGCTACCTAATACATTGAAAACCTAATACTTGAATTTCTCGAGAACAGACTTACTAGAATTACTGGATGTACTGCTAAAACAGTACAGAACATACCGGTCTCCTAAAGAGACACGTCATACCGTATCCACCTAGGTGAACACGTCGGACCGGATCTGTGTACCCAAACCCGTCGGACCAGGCACAAATTAATGAACCCGTCTAGATACGTTCCCAGCAATGGTACTCACCGGGAAGCAAAACTGAAGGCCTCGGACTGGACTGGACTGCTACGACGTCTGGTTACTGCTACGCACTACGCATGCGCCTCGGGCTTCAGAAACAGGTGGGCCTCCGGATACCTCGGACCTTGCTCTCTCGGCTTGGGCTCTGGTCGGGACGATCCGCCTTCCTCACCGCCTCGTCTGGATGCCGGACCGCAGTCTCCGTCTCCTCCGTGGGCCTGAGGGAGACTTGAAGCAGAAATATCTGCACGTGCACAGTAGGGGTCCGTCACGGCTGTAGAAGGGTCAGGGGGCCTGCGTTACATCGCCGGCGCGTGGGGAAGGGGCTCGTCCCTATTCGGGCGCCATTATGTGGTAAATAAATAAATAAATACCAGTACTATTTTTCTATGCATTAACTAAAAGGGACAGCTCAATAAATAAGAGGCAGAATCCGTGGTATCTGAGTCATACGGGCTTTAATCAGATGGCTCGAGCCAATGGACCATCGGGTTCCATCACCTGCAAAGGTTCAGGAAGGGACAGACACAAGGAAAGGGGGAATGGCAGCTGCACCATCTCATTAACATCATACAGTATATATAGTAAAACAGTACAATTGCATTGAATACAGTAGGCGTAACAAGTGACAAACGAAAGATAAGAACACATGGGCGTGAAAAGAAGGCGTGCACAGGGCGTGCACGGAAACATGTGATGTAAACGTCACAGAAGTGTCATAAGTGGGTGGATACATGGAGGGGGCTACCTGGGCAGCTGGAACCTTTAACCTACTGGTGCGCGCAAACGGGCCATGACGTGTAACTGGGGAGAGCTGGGGGCTCTGACTTCTGGCACTAGAAAAGGAGACTAAAGTCTGGGATGTCAGAACGACCTGTACCTATAGCATATCTGATATCTTGTGTTTGGAGTACATGTTGCTTGAATCTAAAAGTCATCAGGGCAAAGGCTACTTGTCACTAAGGCTAGTGCATGCATATATTTCTTTGGATATTGCGTGTGCTATGAATCTTCTATGGATACTAATTCAGTAATTCTCTTGCATGGAGACAGAAAGACTAGACTATAGATGAAGATGTTTATGCAGTTCGTTAGCTAGGAATGTGAAGCCGGGGAGCTGAACTGATAACTAGAGGCATAACATATTCTTGGCAGACAGGCAGGCAGGCCAGGCCGGGCAGGGCACCGCGCTGCTTGGCAGAAAGTAAGTGAAGGGTCAGGGATGCGGGAGGGGCTGCATCGCTCTTCGGAGTGGTTTCAGGAGACTTGAGGCTTGAATCTGGTGTCCGGGCCCTGTGAGGCCTAGAAACGGGGACAACTCGATGATTTAACGTGCACAATGTAAAGACGTTGGCAACATAGGCCTAATACTTGTTGCTTTCAGGAGGGACTGGATAACTGGCATACTAACGTTGGACACAACTATAAATGCGTCTTTATTCGGTCAAGGGGGTAAATATGCATATTAATCATGCACATATAACATACGATGGGGAACACGTAGGGACACATGACAGGGCAAAATTCAATTTTCCTCACTTAACAGGGAAATTGTTGATAACATGACATTTTTCTTAATGTTCCCATTTTAAGATTTATATTTGGATTTCATCCACACCTTGGATTGTAACTATCCAGTACGCCATACTTTATTAATTTATATTTTCTCTTAATTACTTTTGTTCCTGTGCTTTCGAGGATAACTCAACATTCGCTAATTCACCTTCGCTAGTTATACAAAACCCTACCTAAACCAAATCCCCCGATGTTATTTCACAAAAGACGGGAATTAGTTTAGAGGTTGCAAGCCTGGGTCGATTTAAGTGCATTGAATGAAGTTTTCTTTTCCTCCTTTTTTTTATTAGGAGAAAATAGATGGATTAAGTTAACCTTTCCATTGCCTTTAAGGATGTGGTTGGTGTATAATTGTTCAGGGGAGTGGTCACCTGAGATCTCGTCTTTTTGTCTCAATAGTCGCTTGTATTGGATGGATAACAGCTCTCCCCTTTCCCATTATGCGAGGTGCTATAAAGATGTCTTTTGATTCTGGACCCTTTATTATTTTTCTGTGAGATTTCACCATATGTGATCTAAGGGTTCTCCTCCTGCCTATCAATAGACAAGGCGTGAGAGGAGCGAGGGATGGGCGGAACTCCGCGACCTGCAGAATTCCGCCGGTCCATTGTGCTGAGAGACATGTTACAGCGCAGTGCGCACACCCAGCACCCCTCAAGGCACCGCTCATTGTACCCAGAGAAATCTGCTGTTAGCCAGGAGGTTGTCGGTCCAAATGGAGCTCGAAGGAAGAAATTTGCATCTGATCAGACGGTTGAACTTGAAGAGCGCAGCTCTATGTTGAGGCTAGGAATATACATGACCTTTCCCACTTTCTACAAATCGAGCAGGGTGCATCTGAAGGGGTGCACGCAGAGTGCTACGATTTAGAGAAAGGATTTGTCCCCCTTTACATAAAATCTGGTGAGTGATGCCTCAACTGCTTTATAAATCTGTCTTTACTTATACCTTTGTCTTGCAACTCAACTGAAGCTCATTGAATCCTTAGTATCCCGCTTCTTATCAGTGGCGGCTGCTATTTAACGCCAGTGCAGGGGAGAGGAGGAATGGAATGAAAAAAACGAATTAAACACTTACCTGTGTGCCGCTGCTGCCTCTTTATCCTCTTCTCCCGTTACCATGCTCGGAAGCAGGAACAGGAATTACAGAGTCTTCCAGGCTCCCCTAAGCCAATCACAACTCTGCAATGCAGCATTGTGGTTGGTCTGAGCACCCTGGTTCGGTAGTCAGATGGGGACAGGGAGCCTGGGCATGTTCTCCATGGCGAACCATGTTGTGCACTTAAAGAGTGCAAACCACTCCTCCTCCAGCCCCTCTATGAGAGCCCAGCCCCGTCCCGCCCCAACACAGCTGAGCAACAACAGAAAAATAATATGATAACGAGTTATTATCATGTTTATTTTCCTTTTTGACCTGCTCAGTGGGGCAACCCTCCTATGCCTTAGTGGAGGAGCTGCCCCTGTTTCTGATTATGCTTGAATACATTTAGGGATTCCTTATACAGCACTATATAGACTGCTTCAGGACTCTTACTGCCCAAGAAAGTATAGTCAAACTCATTGAGGTTGTTCTAGCTAAGAAACTTAAATATTGAGTATCTCGAGGACCTCAGCTAAAGGCTGCATGTAGACAGCGCGAAAGAACTAAGGGCGATATGTATCAAGCCTTTTGTTATTCGCAAAGGCGGAAATTCGCAGAATTTCGGCCTTTGCGAATCGCAAACGGCCTTTTTTGCATGTTTTGGGATGTATGAAACATTCCCAAAATAAGGAATTGCAAACTTGTGTGATTCCTTATTTTGCCATCGCATTTAGGGAATCTCAATTTAGCGATTCCTCAAATGCTATGTATGTAGCATTTTTGGCTAGCGAATTTTGGTTTAGAATTCGCAAATTACCACCAACTTGTAGTTGATGGTAACTTGCGAATTCTTCCCAAAATGCACAATTTGGCATTTTTAAAGGTGGCATGTGATGCACACACATGCCCATAGGGCATGTATGTGCGCCATATGCACACACATGTAGATTTCAGGGGTGCAGCAGGGTGTCTTTGAGACACCCCTGCACCCTTGCAATAATTCTCAAATTGCGATTAGCAAATTGCGAAATCGCAATTTGAGAATTATTTTGCAGTCATTCCTATGGGCCTTCTGGCCCATAGGAATGCATTGGAAAATATTCCTTAATTACGAATTCGCAAAATGCGAATTCGCAAATAAGGAAGAGTAAGGAATCGCTAAAAAAAAGCGATTTTTTCCATACATACCATTTTGCAATTCCTAAATAGCGATTCCTTAAAAATCGCTATTTAGGAATCGCAAAATACTTACTTGATACATATGGCCCTAAGTCAAGTTTTAGTTTGCATTTCAGCAAACCTGTAATGCCGAGTTTAGCACTGTAGCCCTAATCCGTGCTATATTAGTATTCCGATGGGAGACGCGTTTTACACATCCTCCTGACCTCTTGTGAATGTATATATCTTGTGCCCTTTAATCAGCACCTCCTATTATTGTGTTTGTATGCTGTGTGTTACATGTAGCGCCACGTGTGTATACAAAGAAGAGCTGGCAGCAGTAGGCTCTTGAACAGCACAGAAACAGAATAATTCATGTAAGACTGATCTAAGCCCTTTCTCAGCTCAGCCAAGGGAAACCTCATCCAAACAGACTCCCTCCTAAGCCATCATTCTTTTCATTGCATGAAAACAAATACTGGCATAGCTGATAGATCCTGCATGCATGTTTCGTCCTGATTAAACATTTAAAGGAATGCTGCAACGAATAAACACAAAAACGATTGCTCCTGTATACAATGAACCTACGAGATAAATAATTTGATGTGTTAATACACAGTGTTCTTTTGAAATGCAAATGATTTCTAATGCGAGCACACCTCAGGAGGTGGAATGATACCCCGAATTGCCAATATTATGTAATGAGAGGAAAAAACTAGGCTAAGCAGAACCGAAGCCCACTGTATACTTGAAAGAATTGGTAACACTAATAAGGGCTGGGGTTGTCTGCATCTTTCCAGAGATATTAAGGACTGCCCCAATAATCCTGCTAGCTGGCTATGGCAGAAGATGGACCGCGGCAGGCTGCAGCAGAGGTCAGTGTGGCATACTCTTACCCGAGATATACTGCCAGTTTCCTGGGCACATACAATTCACACATTCAGGGAACACTGACAGCCTCCCCTCAGCTAGCTAAGCATGTGAGGTTGTAATGGCATTTGTAGAGCACACATTCTGTCACTGTAACGGCCCTTATAGCACTATTGGCAACCAGGTTGCCTTTCTCACATGTTTTCGGAGGTGACCATAGCACTCACCAGGCTGCTTAGATTTGCGACGGTGTGTTAAGGGCATTCTAGTCCTGTTCCCTGTTAGGTGGTAATGTGATATTCTCTCGGCAATGGGTGTATAATCTTTGCTTAATCCATACAGAGACTGAAGGACTGGTCTTACCCCTGATCACTTTACTGGATGCGAAAGTTATTCTAACGTCAATGCAATTGCATGGTAGTAAACTTAGCATGCAACTTCCTGGACTGCTATGGATGAGCTTAGAAAGCCAGCCTCTTTTCTTCAGTGAGAAGCGACCCTTCCACATTCTAGTTGGGTGCCATTAACAGACCCTTTTCTATGTAGTGGTTTTAAATATGCAGCACTTTCGGTGCACACAGTAGGTACAGACATTAGAGGAGGTCTCTTATCTCAGTATGCTGCACAGGGCGTCCTATGGAAGTCCTCAAAGCATCACCGTTGGCTCCTTAGAGGCAATCACAGTCCCCAGCCTCCTCAACAGCAGCCTCACTTATCTTATTCCAGTGCACATGCTCTTCTCCAAAATGCCTTTGAATTTTACCCTGACTACAAGACAGACGAATATTAATGAATGATAAAAGTTCCGTATAAAATCATGCAGGCATCCTGTCCGATGTAGGTAGACAGCGGAAAAAGCAATGCACTGCAATACAGGGAAAGGATTAAGGAACGGGATATAGATGTATTTGGCATATTCATCACAGATTATCGCATCCGCAAAATTCAAGGCCCTTACTTAGTCCCACTTTACTCGCTGGCCGCACCCTCCTCTTCACTTTATAATTATTTTTTCCAACAAATATATTTGCTTGTCAGTAAGGAAAGGAAACTTAACTTACTTTACTGCAGTGTAAGTTAGACTGAGTAGACTGAGTAAGTAGATACTTTACTACAGATTAGTGGGGTGTCACTGATCATCATCATGTGCCTAAGGTTTGGATAGTAAATCACTGTGGTTGACAAATGTCGAAAGGGAAAAATTTGAACAGGCATAAATCCATTGTGGAAGCCATGATGAAATAGATCACTCGGGCAAAAAAAATTGGCGCACGTAAAGAATGATTTTTCACATTTTTGGGAACGCTAGGACAGAACTTAGGAAAGAATAAAGGAGTGAAGTACTAGGAAGTGACTGATTGGGCAATGGGAGGAAAGGGAAACACACCTTGGTTTCGTATTGCCATGCATTGAAAACTTTGTAAATGCCATATTAACTGAAGCAGACGCAAGTTGCACAACAAATTGTCCAATTGAACCATGCAGCAAATGGGACATCAAGGGTGGCATTGGTGAAATGCCAAGGGTAGGGAGGGAGGGGAAGATTAATGTTGGGTGGGATACATAATATCTGCCTTACTTAAAACATACTGTGTGTAAATGGAGTAGACAGAAATACCACCCCAACCCTTTGAATCTAAGCTTTAATAAAACCATTCTAAGCAAGTGAAGTAGGCAAGCACACTCCTATCCAGAAGAGTGCCCTAGTTTCTTCCCCCAAGCAATTATTGATTCATCATGTCATTGTTCTAGTACTCTTCACCCTTTTCTTTGATACACACCATTTAAGCTTTACATTATTTTATTCAGTCTTTCACCAGTAAAAACCATCCATCCATATATACCCATCCATCCAAACATTGCTCTCACCGAACCCTACACCAACATCCATTTATCCACCCATGCTTCGTTTTACTCATTCACCCATGCTGCTTTAACCCACACGAGCATTCCTTTCACCCATTCAGGCAGGCATCCTTTCACCCACCCAGGTAGGCATCCTTTCATCCATCCTTCACCCACCCATACAGTCAATCACCCACCTATTTGCATCCTTTCACCTACACATCCTTTCACTCATATTATTTTTCACCTATCCTTTCACTTGCCACTCTTGTTTCCCTTTTCCACCAACCCATCGTTGTTAAAGTTCATTATGAACTTTTGTCTACTGAGTTGCAGATAAAAGAGGCCATTAACTACTCATATCCCTCTATATCTGGTAAAGAGGGATGCTCATGAGTCAACACCCTGCAGTGAGCATATTACTAATTGTCAATAAGCAAGCAATGTGATTTACCACTACGTGTCCCTGCTGCTGCTGAGACCCCTCCCCTTAGACCGCCGCAGGCGCCTCCGCCTCCGCTCCACTTGCGCTCCTACTGCCAGCCCTGGTGGTCATTGTGGCTAGAAAAAACATTAGAAATTGATGTAGACTGTGCACACCTTGATGATTATGCTCGAAACCAGTGATTAATGCACGTTTTTTGATCTGTGTGCAGCACCTTACTTTGTGTTTATCACCCACAATAGTACAAGTAAAATAGGGCCAGCAGCCAACGGGCCTCCTCTACAGTAGTGCGCACCTTTGTCCAGGAGGCGCATTGGCTGCTAGCCCTATTTTACTAGAAAAAATGTTACACGTTTTGGATGCCAGATACTCCTCTTCCTATTATTATTTTTTTAGCAAAAATACAACCACAATGCATCACTACAGTTCGGTTACATTATCTTCTATCAAAATATCATGGTCGGCAATTTGTTGGTTGGTAATGTTTGAAAAGACAGGTAGTCAAGCCAACTGAAAATGTTTTGTAATGGAGGGCCAGAGCTATGATGGATCTGAGTCATTGAAGCACAAGGAAGGCATGGAATATTAGAGCAATGATAGACACATGGTCTTGGTTGTCAAATGCAATGGGGCTGACCTCATACTTCCAGCCATGTTGCACTATCATCAACTGCTGGTATACTATGATAATAATACATAGACAACATTCGGGGGTCTGCCATGACCATGGGTACTCTCTTCTTTTACTGTTTGAACATGAGCAAAACATAGAAAGCCTTCTCAATAGAAATTCGTAGATTACCTTACTTGGACATGCAATCTTCACAGTAGAGTATCTGACCTAAAATGGGTTCTCTGAGTTTTATACCACCAGTATAAAATATATATATATATATATATATATATATATATATATATATATATATCAAAAACACGAAGGGTAGCCCTGGTGAAAGGAAGCCTACAGGCAGTTGTATTAGATCCATTTTATTGAGGCTCGACGTGCCAGCAAAGTTCAACGTGAACACAGAACTTCCAAGTGTCTCTCCTCTTGCCAGACGCGTTTCAGGAACAACGGTTCCCTTTCTCAATGGCTTGGAACTGCATCAAGTTCGTAATGCTGCCTTGCACTATTTATCTTCACGGGCCCTGCTCCAGTGGGCGTGGCCACAACAGCCTTCTGGGACCTGTAGTGCGAAGAAATTAAACTCCAGTGAGTGCAACGAACTTTGCAGGAAAAAAATTAACAAAGTCTTAAAACCCCAGTGGGTTGAAGTCAATGGCACGTTGAAAGCTGCCCTGCTTTGTAGTAGAGTCTCAGGAACACTGTCTCCCATGTGCGCCATCACCCTCACGGCAATAGCGCAGGTCCGCTTTTCGAGCAGCGAGCTTCCTTTCGCGGCTGGCAAAGCCGCTATTTATCAAAAACACGAAGGGTAGCCCTGGTGAAAGGAAGCCTACAGGCAGTTGTATTAGATCCATTTTATTGAGGCTCGACTTGCCAGCAAAGTTCAACGTGAACACAGAACTTCCAAGTGTCTCTCCTCTTGCCAGACGCGTTTCAGGAACAACGGTTCCCTTTCTCAATGGCTTGGAACTGCATCAAGTTCGTAATGCTGCCTTGCACTATTTATCTTCACGGGCCCTGCTCCAGTGGGCGTGGCCACAACAGCCTTCTGGGACCTGTAGTGCGAAGAAATTAAACTCCAGTGAGTGCAACGAACTTTGCAGGAAAAAAATTAACAAAGTCTTAAAACCCCAGTGGGTTGAAGTCAATGGCACGTTGAAAGCTGCCCTGCTTTGTAGTAGAGTCTCAGGAACACTGTCTCCCATGTGCGCCATCACCCTCACGGCAATAGCGCAGGTCCGCTTTTCGAGCAGCGAGCTTCCTTTCGCGGCTGGCAAAGCCGTTATTTATCAAAAACACGAAGGGTAGCCCTGGTGAAAGGAAGCCTACAGGCAGTTGTATTAGATCCATTTTATTGAGGCTCGACTTGCCAGCAAAGTTCAACGTGAACACAGAACTTCCAAGTGTCTCTCCTCTTGCCAGACGCGTTTCAGGAACAACGGTTCCCTTTCTCAAAGGCTTGGAACTGCATCAAGTTCGTAATGCTGCCTTGCACTATTTATCTTCACGGGCCCTGCTCCAGTGGGCGTGGCCACAACAGCCTTCTGGGACCTGTAGTGCGAAGAAATTAAACTCCAGTGAGTGCAACGAACTTTGCAGGAAAAAAATTAACAAAGTCTTAAAACCCCAGTGGGTTGAAGTCAATGGCACGTTGAAAGCTGCCCTGCTTTGTAGTAGAGTCTCAGGAACACTGTCTCCCATGTGCGCCATCACCCTCACGGCAATAGCGCAGGTCCGCTTTTCGAGCAGCGAGCTTCCTTTCGCGGCTGGCAAAGCCGCTATTTATCAAAAACACGAAGGGTAGCCCTGGTGAAAGGAAGCCTACAGGCAGTTGTATTAGATCCATTTTATTGAGGCTCGACTTGCCAGCAAAGTTCAACGTGAACACAGAACTTCCAAGTGTCTCTCCTCTTGCCAGACGCGTTTCAGGAACAACGGTTCCCTTTCTCAATGGCTTGGAACTGCATCAAGTTCGTAATGCTGCCTTGCACTATTTATCTTCACGGGCCCTGCTCCAGTGGGCGTGGCCACAACAGCCTTCTGGGACCTGTAGTGCGAAGAAATTAAACTCCAGTGAGTGCAACGAACTTTGCAGGAAAAAAATTAACAAAGTCTTAAAACCCCAGTGGGTTGAAGTCAATGGCACGTTGAAAGCTGCCCTGCTTTGTAGTAGAGTCTCAGGAACACTGTCTCCCATGTGCGCCATCACCCTCACGGCAATAGCGCAGGTCCGCTTTTCGAGCAGCGAGCTTCCTTTCGCGGCTGGCAAAGCCGCTATTTATCAAAAACACGAAGGGTAGCCCTGGTGAAAGGAAGCCTACAGGCAGTTGTATTAGATCCATTTTATTGAGGCTCGACTTGCCAGCAAAGTTCAACGTGAACACAGAACTTCCAAGTGTCTCTCCTCTTGCCAGACGCGTTTCAGGAACAACGGTTCCCTTTCTCAATGGCTTGGAACTGCATCAAGATCGTAATGCTGCCTTGCACTATTTATCTTCACGGGCCCTGCTCCAGTGGGCGTGGCCACAACAGCCTTCTGGGACCTGTAGTGCGAAAAATTAAACTCCAGTGAGTGCAACGAACTTTGCAGGAAAAAAATTAACAAAGTCTTAAAACCCCAGTGGATTGAAGTCAATGGCACGTTGAAAGCTGCCCTGCTTTGTAGTAGAGTCTCAGGAACACTGTCTCCCATGTGCGCCATCACCCTCACGGCAATAGCGCAGGTCCGCTTTTCGAGCAGCGAGCTTCCTTTCGCGGCTGGCAAAGCCGCTATTTATCAAAAACACGAAGGGTAGCCCTGGTGAAAGGAAGCCTACAGGCAGTTGTATTAGATCCATTTTATTGAGGCTCGACTTGCCAGCAAAGTTCAACGTGAACACAGAACTTCCAAGTGTCTCTCCTCTTGCCAGACGCGTTTCAGGAACAACGGTTCCCTTTCTCAATGGCTTGGAACTGCATCAAGTTCGTAATGCTGCCTTGCACTATTTATCTTCACGGGCCCTGCTCCAGTGGGCGTGGCCACAACAGCCTTCTGGGACCTGTAGTGCGAAGAAATTAAACTCCAGTGAGTGCAACGAACTTTGCAGGAAAAAAATTAACAAAGTCTTAAAACCCCAGTGGGTTGAAGTCAATGGCACGTTGAAAGCTGCCCTGCTTTGTAGTAGAGTCTCAGGAACACTGTCTCCCATGTGCGCCATCACCCTCACGGCAATAGCGCAGGTCCGCTTTTCGAGCAGCGAGCTTCCTTTCGCGGCTGGCAAAGCCGCTATTTATCAAAAACACGAAGGGTAGCCCTGGTGAAAGGAAGCCTACAGGCAGTTGTATTAGATCCATTTTATTGAGGCTCGACTTGCCAGCAAAGTTCAACGTGAACACAGAACTTCCAAGTGTCTCTCCTCTTGCCAGACGCGTTTCAGGAACAACGGTTCCCTTTCTCAAAGGCTTGGAACTGCATCAAGTTCGTAATGCTGCCTTGCACTATTTATCTTCACGGGCCCTGCTCCAGTGGGTGTGGCCACAACAGCCTTCTGGGACTTGTAGTACGAAGAAATTAAACTCCAGTGAGTGCAACGAACTTTGCAGGAAAAAAATTAACAAAGTCTTAAAACCCCAGTGGGTTGAAGTCAATGCCACGTTGAAAGCTGCCCTGCTTTGTAGTAGAGTCTCAGGAACACTGTCTCCCATGTGCGCCATCACCCTCACGGCAATAGCGCAGGTCCGCTTTTCGAGCAGCGAGCTTCCTTTCGCGGCTGGCAAAGCCGCTATTTATCAAAAACACGAAGGGTAGCCCTGGTGAAAGGAAGCCTACAGGCAGTTGTATTAGATCCATTTTATTGAGGCTCGACTTGCCAGCAAAGTTCAACGTGAACACAGAACTTCCAAGTGTCTCTCCTCTTGCCAGACGCGTTTCAGGAACAACGGTTCCCTTTCTCAATGGCTTGGAACTGCATCAAGTTCGTAATGCTGCCTTGCACTATTTATCTTCACGGGCCCTGCTCCAGTGGGCGTGGCCACAACAGCCTTCTGGGACCTGTAGTGCGAAGAAATTAAACTCCAGTGAGTGCAACGAACTTTGCAGGAAAAAAATTAACAAAGTCTTAAAACCCCAGTGGGTTGAAGTCAATGGCACGTTGAAAGCTGCCCTGCTTTGTAGTAGAGTCTCAGGAACACTGTCTCCCATGTGCGCCATCACCCTCACGGCAATAGCGCAGGTCCGCTTTTCGAGCAGCGAGCTTCCTTTCGCGGCTGGCAAAGCCGCTATTTATCAAAAACACGAAGGGTAGCCCTGGTGAAAGGAAGCCTACAGGCAGTTGTATTAGATCCATTTTATTGAGGCTCGACTTGCCAGCAAAGTTCAACGTGAACACAGAACTTCCAAGTGTCTCTCCTCTTGCCAGACGCGTTTCAGGAACAACGGTTCCCTTTCTCAATGGTTTGGAACTGCATCAAGATCGTAATGCTGCCTTGCACTATTTATCTTCACGGGCCCTGCTCCAGTGGGCGTGGCCACAACAGCCTTCTGGGACCTGTAGTGCGAAAAATTAAACTCCAGTGAGTGCAACGAACTTTGCAGGAAAAAAATTAACAACGTCTTAAAACCCCAGTGGATTGAAGTCAATGGCACGTTGAAAGCTGCCCTGCTTTGTAGTAGAGTCTCAGGAACACTGTCTCCCATGTGCGCCATCACCCTCACGGCAATAGCGCAGGTCCGCTTTTCGAGCAGCGAGCTTCCTTTCGCGGCTGGCAAAGCCGCTATTTATCAAAAACACGAAGGGTAGCCCTGGTGAAAGGAAGCCTACAGGCAGTTGTATTAGATCCATTTTATTGAGGCTCGACTTGCCAGCAAAGTTCAACGTGAACACAGAACTTCCAAGTGTCTCTCCTCTTGCCAGACGCGTTTCAGGAACAACGGTTCCCTTTCTCAATGGCTTGGAACTGCATCAAGTTCGTAATGCTGCCTTGCACTATTTATCTTCACGGGCCCTGCTCCAGTGGGCGTGGCCACAACAGCCTTCTGGGACCTGTAGTGCGAAGAAATTAAACTCCAGTGAGTGCAACGAACTTTGCAGGAAAAAAATTAACAAAGTCTTAAAACCCCAGTGGGTTGAAGTCAATGGCACGTTGAAAGCTGCCCTGCTTTGTAGTAGAGTCTCAGGAACACTGTCTCCCATGTGCGCCATCACCCTCACGGCAATAGCGCAGGTCCGCTTTTCGAGCAGCGAGCTTCCTTTCGCGGCTGGCAAAGCCGCTATTTATCAAAAACACGAAGGGTAGCCCTGGTGAAAGGAAGCCTACAGGCAGTTGTATTAGATACATTTTATTGAGGCTCGACTTGCCAGCAAAGTTCAACGTGAACACAGAACTTCCAAGTGTCTCTCCTCTTGCCAGACGCGTTTCAGGAACAACGATTCCCTTTCTCAATGGCTTGGAACTGCATCAAGTTCGTAATGCTGCCTTGCACTATTTATCTTCACGGGCCCTGCTCCAGTGGGCGTGGCCACAACAGCCTTCTGGGACCTGTAGTGCGAAGAAATTAAACTCCAGTGAGTGCAACGAACTTTGCAGGAAAAAAATTAACAAAGTCTTAAAACCCCAGTGGGTTGAAGTCAATGCCACGTTGAAAGCTGCCCTGCTTTGTAGTAGAGTCTCAGGAACACTGTCTCCCATGTGCGCCATCACCCTCACGGCAATAGCGCAGGTCCGCTTTTCGAGCAGCGAGCTTCCTTTCGCGGCTGGCAAAGCCGCTATTTATCAAAAACACGAAGGGTAGCCCTGGTGAAAGGAAGCCTACAGGCAGTTGTATTAGATCCATTTTATTGAGGCTCGACTTGCCAGCAAAGTTCAACGTGAACACAGAACTTCCAAGTGTCTCTCCTCTTGCCAGACGCGTTTCAGGAACAACGGTTCCCTTTCTCAATGGCTTGGAACTGCATCAAGTTCGTAATGCTGCCTTGCACTATTTATCTTCACGGGCCCTGCTCCAGTGGGCGTGGCCACAACAGCCTTCTGGGACCTGTAGTGCGAAGAAATTAAACTCCAGTGAGTGCAACGAACTTTGCAGGAAAAAAATTAACAAAGTCTTAAAACCCCAGTGGGTTGAAGTCAATGGCACGTTGAAAGCTGCCCTGCTTTGTAGTAGAGTCTCAGGAACACTGTCTCCCATGTGCGCCATCACCCTCACGGCAATAGCGCAGGTCCGCTTTTCGAGCAGCGAGCTTCCTTTCGCGGCTGGCAAAGCCGCTATTTATCAAAAACACGAAGGGTAGCCCTGGTGAAAGGAAGCCTACAGGCAGTTGTATTAGATCCATTTTATTGAGGCTCGACTTGCCAGCAAAGTTCAACGTGAACACAGAACTTCCAAGTGTCTCTCCTCTTGCCAGACGCGTTTCAGGAACAACGGTTCCCTTTCTCAATGGCTTGGAACTGCATCAAGTTCGTAATGCTGCCTTGCACTATTTATCTTCACGGGCCCTGCTCCAGTGGGCGTGGCCACAACAGCCTTCTGGGACCTGTAGTGCGAAAAAATTAAACTCCAGTGAGTGCAACGAACTTTGCAGGAAAAAAATTAACAAAGTCTTAAAACCCCAGTGGGTTGAAGTCAATGGCACGTTGAAAGCTGCCCTGCTTTGTAGTAGAGTCTCAGGAACACTGTCTCCCATGTGCGCCATCACCCTCACGGCAATAGCGCAGGTCCGCTTTTCGAGCAGCGAGCTTCCTTTCGCGGCTGGCAAAGCCGCTATTTATCAAAAACACGAAGGGTAGCCCTGGTGAAAGGAAGCCTACAGGCAGTTGTATTAGATCCATTTTATTGAGGCTCGACTTGCCAGCAAAGTTCAACGTGAACACAGAACTTCCAAGTGTCTCTCCTCTTGCCAGACGCGTTTCAGGATCTTCGCACTACAGGTCCCAGAAGGCTGTTGTGGCCACGGCCACTGGCGCAGGGCCCGTGAAGATAAATAGTGCAAGGCAGCATTACGAACTTGATGCAGTTCCAAGCCATTGAGAAAGGGAACCGTTGTTCCTGAAACGCGTACTTACTTAAAGGAGATTTTGTGGCATCACGGACTACATGTCCCACAAATACCAGTGCAGCAGAAATGAACCCACGCCCACTGGGGGGCCTGTAACCAATAAAGCCAGTGATTGAAGTGATGTCAGCCTCGAGTTTCGTTATTTGCAGCCCATGAAGAAGGGGTTGAAATACCCTGAAACGCGTCGGCAAACTCATGCAAGGTGAAACATGACGGCAGGTTGCAGTTTAACGCCGGAGTGCCGAGCGCTGCTGTGTGCTTCCCAATGCTTCAGGGCATTTTGCTTTTTCATCTACATGCACGGCAGCCCGGCCGTGGGGAAGGCACCGTCACCGGACTGAAAGAGAAATGATTCTTTGGCCGGTTTGAGCAGGGAATTACAAACTGATTGTGATACAGCCCAGTGCAGCGCTCTCTGCCTAAGAAATCTGCTCTAATGCAACACTATCCTACTCAAGGAATTTAATGAAAAGCTTTATTTTTAACAAACACTCGAACTTACTTAAAGGAGATTTTGTGGCATCACGGACTACATGTCCCACAAATACCAGTGCAGCAGAAATGAACCCACGCCCACTGGGGGGCCTGTAACCAATAAAGCCAGTGATTGAAGTGATGTCAGCCTCGAGTTTCGTTATTTGCAGCCCATGAAGAAGGGGTTGAAATACCCTGAAACGCGTCGGCAAACTCATGCAAGGTGAAACATGACGGCAGGTTGCAGTTTAACGCCGGAGTGCCGAGCGCTGCTGTGTGCTTCCCAATGCTTCAGGGCATTTTGCTTTTTCATCTACATTCACGGCAGCCCGGCCGTGGGGAAGGCACCGTCACCGGACTGAAAGAGAAATGATTCTTCGGCCGGTTTGAGCAGGGAATTACAAACTGATTGTGATACAGCCCAGTGCAGCGCTCTCTGCCTAAGAAATCTGCTCTAATGCAACACTATCCTACTCAAGGAATTTAATGAAAAGCTTTATTTTTAACGAACACTCGAACTTACTTAAAGGAGATTTTGTGGCATCACGGACTACATGTCCCACAAATACCAGTGCAGCAGAAATGAACCCACGCCCACTGGGGGGCCTGTAACCAATAAAGCCAGTGATTGAAGTGATGTCAGCCTCGAGTTTCGTTATTTGCAGCCCATGAAGAAGGGGTTGAAATACCCTGAAACGCGTCGGCAAACTCATGCAAGGTGAAACATGACGGCAGGTTGCAGTTTAACGCCGGAGTGCCGAGCGCTGCTGTGTGCTTCCCAATGCTTCAGGGCATTTTGCTTTTTCATCTACATGCACGGCAGCCCGGCCGTGGGGAAGGCACCGTCACCGGACTGAAAGAGAAATGATTCTTCGGCCGGTTTGAGCAGGGAATTACAAACTGATTGTGATACAGCCCAGTGCAGCGCTCTCTGCCTAAGAAATCTGCTCTAATGCAACACTATCCTACTCAAGGAATTTAATGAAAAGCTTTATTTTTAACGAACACTCGAACTTACTTAAAGGAGATTTTGTGGCATCACGGACTACATGTCCCACAAATACCAGTGCAGCAGAAATGAACCCACGCCCACTGGGGGGCCTGTAACCAATAAAGCCAGTGATTGAAGTGATGTCAGCCTCGAGTTTCGTTATTTGCAGCCCATGAAGAAGGGGTTGAAATACCCTGAAACGCGTCGGCAAACTCATGCAAGGTGAAACATGACGGCAGGTTGCAGTTTAACGCCGGAGTGCCGAGCGCTGCTGTGTGCTTCCCAATGCTTCAGGGCATTTTGCTTTTTCATCTACATGCACGGCAGCCCGGCCGTGGGGAAGGCACCGTCACCGGACTGAAAGAGAAATGATTCTTCGGCCGGTTTGAGCAGGGAATTACAAACTGATTGTGATACAGCCCAGTGCAGCGCTCTCTGCCTAAGAAATCTGCTCTAATGCAACACTATCCTACTCAAGGAATTTAATGAAAAGCTTTATTTTTAACGAACACTCGAACTTACTTAAAGGAGATTTTGTGGCATCACGGACTACATGTCCCACAAATACCAGTGCAGCAGAAATGAACCCACGCCCACTGGGGGGCCTGTAACCAATAAAGCCAGTGATTGAAGTGATGTCAGCCTCGAGTTTCGTTATTTGCAGCCCATGAAGAAGGGGTTGAAATACCCTGAAACGCGTCGGCAAACTCATGCAAGGTGAAACATGACGGCAGGTTGCAGTTTAACGCCGGAGTGCCGAGCGCTGCTGTGTGCTTCCCAATGCTTCAGGGCATTTTGCTTTTTCATCTACATGCACGGCAGCCCGGCCGTGGGGAAGGCACCGTCACCGGACTGAAAGAGAAATGATTCTTCGGCCAGTTTGAGCAGGGAATTACAAACTGATTGTGATACAGCCCAGTGCAGCGCTCTCTGCCTAAGAAATCTGCTCTAATGCAACACTATCCTACTCAAGGAATTTAATGAAAAGCTTTATTTTTAACGAACACTCGAACTTACTTAAAGGAGATTTTGTGGCATCACGGACTACATGTCCCACAAATACCAGTGCAGCAGAAATGAACCCACGCCCACTGGGGGGCCTGTAACCAATAAAGCCAGTGATTGAAGTGATGTCAGCCTCGAGTTTCGTTATTTGCAGCCCATGAAGAAGGGGTTGAAATACCCTGAAACGCGTCGGCAAACTCATGCAAGGTGAAACATGACGGCAGGTTGCAGTTTAACGCCGGAGTGCCGAGCGCTGCTGTGTGCTTCCCAATGCTTCAGGGCATTTTGCTTTTTCATCTACATGCACGGCAGCCCGGCCGTGGGGAAGGCACCGTCACCGGACTGAAAGAGAAATGATTCTTCGGCCGGTTTGAGCAGGGAATTACAAACTGATTGTGATACAGCCCAGTGCAGCGCTCTCTGCCTAAGAAATCTGCTCTAATGCAACACTATCCTACTCAAGGAATTTAATGAAAAGCTTTATTTTTAACGAACACTCGAACTTACTTAAAGGAGATTTTGTGGCATCACGGACTACATGTCCCACAAATACCAGTGCAGCAGAAATGAACCCACGCCCACTGGGGGGCCTGTAACCAATAAAGCCAGTGATTGAAGTGATGTCAGCCTCGAGTTTCGTTATTTGCAGCCCATGAAGAAGGGGTTGAAATACCCTGAAACGCGTCGGCAAACTCATGCAAGGTGAAACATGACGGCAGGTTGCAGTTTAACGCCGGAGTGCCGAGCGCTGCTGTGTGCTTCCCAATGCTTCAGGGCATTTTGCTTTTTCATCTACATGCACGGCAGCCCGGCCGTGGGGAAGGCACCGTCACCGGACTGAAAGAGAAATGATTCTTCGGCCGGTTTGAGCAGGGAATTACAAACTGATTGTGATACAGCCCAGTGCAGCGCTCTCTGCCTAAGAAATCTGCTCTAATGCAACACTATCCTACTCAAGGAATTTAATGAAAAGCTTTATTTTTAACGAACACTCGAACTTACTTAAAGGAGATTTTGTGGCATCACGGACTACATGTCCCACAAATACCAGTGCAGCAGAAATGAACCCACGCCCACTGGGGGGCCTGTAACCAATAAAGCCAGTGATTGAAGTGATGTCAGCCTCGAGTTTCGTTATTTGCAGCCCATGAAGAAGGGGTTGAAATACCCTGAAACGCGTCGGCAAACTCATGCAAGGTGAAACATGACGGCAGGTTGCAGTTTAACGCCGGAGTGCCGAGCGCTGCTGTGTGCTTCCCAATGCTTCAGGGCATTTTGCTTTTTCATCTACATGCACGGCAGCCCGGCCGTGGGGAAGGCACCGTCACCGGACTGAAAGAGAAATGATTCTTCGGCCGGTTTGAGCAGGGAATTACAAACTGATTGTGATACAGCCCAGTGCAGCGCTCTCTGCCTAAGAAATCTGCTCTAATGCAACACTATCCTACTCAAGGAATTTAATGAAAAGCTTTATTTTTAACGAACACTCGAACTTACTTAAAGGAGATTTTGTGGCATCACGGACTACATGTCCCACAAATACCAGTGCAGCAGAAATTAACCCACGCCCACTGGGGGGCCTGTAACCAATAAAGCCAGTGATTGAAGTGATGTCAGCCTCGAGTTTCGTTATTTGCAGCCCATGAAGAAGGGGTTGAAATACCCTGAAACGCGTCGGCAAACTCATGCAAGGTGAAACATGACGGCAGGTTGCAGTTTAATGCCGGAGTGCCGAGCGCTGCTGTGTGCTTCCCAATGCTTCAGGGCATTTTGCTTTTTCATCTACATGCACGGCAGCCCGGCCGTGGGGAAGGCACCGTCACCGGACTGAAAGAGAAATGATTCTTCGGCCGGTTTGAGCAGGGAATTACAAACTGATTGTGATACAGCCCAGTGCAGCGCTCTCTGCCTAAGAAATCTGCTCTAATGCAACACTATCCTACTCAAGGAATTTAATGAAAAGCTTTATTTTTAACGAACACTCGAACTTACTTAAAGGAGATTTTGTGGCATCACGGACTACATGTCCCACAAATACCAGTGCAGCAGAAATGAACCCACGCCCACTGGGGGGCCTGTAACCAATAAAGCCAGTGATTGAAGTGATGTCAGCCTCGAGTTTCGTTATTTGCAGCCCATGAAGAAGGGGTTGAAATACCCTGAAACGCGTCGGCAAACTCATGCAAGGTGAAACATGACGGCAGGTTGCAGTTTAACGCCGGAGTGCCGAGCGCTGCTGTGTGCTTCCCAATGCTTCAGGGCATTTTGCTTTTTCATCTACATGCACGGCAGCCCGGCCGTGGGGAAGGCACCGTCACCGGACTGAAAGAGAAATGATTCTTCGGCCGGTTTGAGCAGGGAATTACAAACTGATTGTGATACAGCCCAGTGCAGCGCTCTCTGCCTAAGAAATCTGCTCTAATGCAACACTATCCTACTCAAGGAATTTAATGAAAAGCTTTATTTTTAACGAACACTCGAACTTACTTAAAGGAGATTTTGTGGCATCACGGACTACATGTCCCACAAATACCAGTGCAGCAGAAATGAACCCACGCCCACTGGGGGGCCTGTAACCAATAAAGCCAGTGATTGAAGTGATGTCAGCCTCGAGTTTCGTTATTTGCAGCCCATGAAGAAGGGGTTGAAATACCCTGAAACGCGTCGGCAAACTCATGCAAGGTGAAACATGACGGCAGGTTGCAGTTTAACGCCGGAGTGCCGAGCGCTGCTGTGTGCTTCCCAATGCTTCAGGGCATTTTGCTTTTTCATCTACATGCACGGCAGCCCGGCCGTGGGGAAGGCACCGTCACCGGACTGAAAGAGAAATGATTCTTCGGCCGGTTTGAGCAGGGAATTACAAACTGATTGTGATACAGCCCAGTGCAGCGCTCTCTGCCTAAGAAATCTGCTCTAATGCAACACTATCCTACTCAAGGAATTTAATGAAAAGCTTTATTTTTAACGAACACTCAAACTTACTTAAAGGAGATTTTGTGGCATCACGGACTACATTTCCCACAAATACCAGTGCAGCAGAAATGAACCCACGCCCACTGGGGGGCCTGTAACCAATAAAGCCAGTGATTGAAGTGATGTCAGCCTCGAGTTTCGTTATTTGCAGCCCATGAAGAAGGGGTTGAAATACCCTGAAACGCGTCGGCAAACTCATGCAAGGTGAAACATGACGGCAGGTTGCAGTTTAACGCCGGAGTGCCGAGCGCTGCTGTGTGCTTCCCAATGCTTCAGGGCATTTTGCTTTTTCATCTACATGCACGGCAGCCCGGCCGTGGGGAAGGCACCGTCACCGGACTGAAAGAGAAATGATTCTTCGGCCGGTTTGAGCAGGGAATTACAAACTGATTGTGATACAGCCCAGTGCAGCGCTCTCTGCCTAAGAAATCTGCTCTAATGCAACACTATCCTACTCAAGGAATTTAATGAAAAGCTTTATTTTTAACGAACACTCGAACTTACTTAAAGGAGATTTTGTGGCATCACGGACTACATGTCCCACAAATACCAGTGCAGCAGAAATGAACCCACGCCCACTGGGGGGCCTGTAACCAATAAAGCCAGTGATTGAAGTGATGTCAGCCTCGAGTTTCGTTATTTGCAGCCCATGAAGAAGGGGTTGAAATACCCTGAAACGCGTCGGCAAACTCATGCAAGGTGAAACATGACGGCAGGTTGCAGTTTAACGCCGGAGTGCCGAGCGCTGCTGTGTGCTTCCCAATGCTTCAGGGCATTTTGCTTTTTCATCTACATGCACGGCAGCCCGGCCGTGGGGAAGGCACCGTCACCGGACTGAAAGAGAAATGATTCTTCGGCCGGTTTGAGCAGGGAATTACAAACTGATTGTGATACAGCCCAGTGCAGCGCTCTCTGCCTAAGAAATCTGCTCTAATGCAACACTATCCTACTCAAGGAATTTAATGAAAAGCTTTATTTTTAACGAACACTCGAACTTACTTAAAGGAGATTTTGTGGCATCACGGACTACATGTCCCAGAAATACCAGTGCAGCAGAAATGAACCCACGCCCACTGGGGGGCCTGTAACCAATAAAGCCAGTGATTGAAGTGATGTCAGCCTCGAGTTTCGTTATTTGCAGCCCATGAAGAAGGGGTTGAAATACCCTGAAACGCGTCGGCAAACTCATGCAAGGTGAAACATGACGGCAGGTTGCAGTTTAACGCCGGAGTGCCGAGCGCTGCTGTGTGCTTCCCAATGCTTCAGGGCATTTTGCTTTTTCATCTACATGCACGGCAGCCCGGCCGTGGGGAAGGCACCGTCACCGGACTGAAAGAGAAATGATTCTTCTGCCGGTTTGAGCAGGGAATTACAAACTGATTGTGATACAGCCCAGTGCAGCGCTCTCTGCCTAAGAAATCTGCTCTAATGCAACACTATCCTACTCAAGGAATTTAATAAAAAGCTTTATTTTTAACGAACACTCAAACTTACTTAAAGGAGATTTTGTGGCATCACGGACTACATGTCCCACAAATACCAGTGCAGCAGAAATGAACCCACGCCCACTGGGGGGCCTGTAACCAATAAAGCCAGTGATTGAAGTGATGTCAGCCTCGAGTTTCGTTATTTGCAGCCCATGAAGAAGGGGTTGAAATACCCTGAAACGCGTCGGCAAACTCATGCAAGGTGAAACATGACGGCAGGTTGCAGTTTAACGCCGGAGTGCCGAGCGCTGCTGTGTGCTTCCCAATGCTTCAGGGCATTTTGCTTTTTCATCTACATGCACGGCAGCCCGGCCGTGGGGAAGGCACCGTCACCGGACTGAAAGAGAAATGATTCTTCGGCCGGTTTGAGCAGGGAATTACAAACTGATTGTGATACAGCCCAGTGCAGCGCTCTCTGCCTAAGAAATCTGCTCTAATGCAACACTATCCTACTCAAGGAATTTAATGAAAAGCTTTATTTTTAACGAACACTCGAACTTACTTAAAGGAGATTTTGTGGCATCACGGACTACATGTCCCACAAATACCAGTGCAGCAGAAATGAACCCACGCCCACTGGGGGGCCTGTAACCAATAAAGCCAGTGATTGAAGTGATGTCAGCCTCGAGTTTCGTTATTTGCAGCCCATGAAGAAGGGGTTGAAATACCCTGAAACGCGTCGGCAAACTCATGCAAGGTGAAACATGACGGCAGGTTGCAGTTTAACGCCGGAGTGCCGAGCGCTGCTGTGTGCTTCCCAATGCTTCAGGGCATTTTGCTTTTTCATATATATATATATATATATATATATATATATATATATATATATATATATATATATATATATATCTATATATATATATATATATATAAGGGAAGAGGGAAAACTTACTGACAAAGCAGAAGAGAAGAAACTAAAGACACACCAGTATAGGCAGTTTGAAGTCAAGTGCAGAAACTTGAAATGTGTAAACTATGTAAATAGGATAATGCAGGGATAACAAGAACTTAAGAAACAGATTGAATGAAGATGAGTTTGAAAACAATTAGGAGACAGGCACAGCAATAAAATAAATAAACAAATAATAATTCTAAATGTGCAGTGGTAAAAGTTAGGGAAATAATAATATTATTACCAGGAGGACCTACTGGGGTCAGCAGAGCCATCTGCCGCAGCACTTGTGGAGACATCCCCGACTACCTCACCATGCCTCTGTTGTTCCAGGCCCAGCCCTCTTCTTGTCCACAAATGGTGTTGGGATGAATAAAGAATAGAAAAAAGGTTAGTGGCACAGTTAGTAATCTCCCCAAAAATATTTTGACAGGGAAAGGCAGGTGCACTAACATTGAACTTTTCTAAATCAGATCACCTATAGTACTAGTATTGAGGACCTATTTCTAATATCCTAAACCTACCCTTATTTCAAATTCCCTAAACTACAATTTGGAACTACTAATAGTTTCAGTTTGAAAGTGCTTTATTCGGTATATAAATATAACCATATAGCAACAATTCTTAAAAATACATATACATCGTTGAATTACATCCGGCTCTGAAATATCGTATACCAATTAAAACTCATTTCCAGCACATGTGCAAATTAGCAATGGTAAGGTGCATTTATAGTACACTCATTTAGTTATACATGTGCAAACTAGCAATATGAAAGTGCCTATTAGTGCAATCAACTAATTATACATGTGCAAACTAGCAAAACTAAAGTGCATATTGGTACATTCAATTTAATTATGCATGTGCAAACTTGCAGAACTAAAGTGCTTCAGAATCAGGGTCATTTGATAAATTCATACAATG
This sequence comes from Lissotriton helveticus, assembly GCF_964261635.1. NCBI lineage: Eukaryota > Metazoa > Chordata > Amphibia > Caudata > Salamandridae > Lissotriton > Lissotriton helveticus. Next base: position 534,661,339 of record NC_136065.1, read on the forward strand.
ATTGACTTTCGTGCAAAAATACATTTTAAAATATATGTAGCCACATAAAAACATATATCTGGGTTCTCTAAATTAAACACCAATAACATTGCTGCCTTAGTATTGCGCGTGTTATATTTTAAAAAGATGGGTTTTAAATAGGATTTTCTATAAGAAGTATAACATTTACGAAACAACATAAAATGGCAGCTACTCTGCTTAGAGATACTATCACTGGGGCATAGGCATGTTCCAGGTTTCTTAATTAGTGGAAATGCCACAAGATGGTGCACAATTCCTAGGCGTAAGCGGGATAATACAAAGCGATGGGAATTTTTAGTAACTACACTTAAATACAGTTGGAAACCTTCATTAACATTATAATCTAAATAAGAGTTAAACGTACTTTGTTTTACATATTTGGTCATTCTGGTACTTTTAGTATATTTCAGAAAAGTCACTTTAAGCTCTTTTTTTGATAAGCTTATCCCCATTATAGGTTCTTCAAAGATATCATATTCAAAAAGAGTCTTATACCAACACCGGATGTGACACAGCCATGGTATATTTAAACAGTGGTCAAGTTTCAAACAATCGTTAATCACATCCTGTGTAAATTTTGTTTCATCTTTGGACCAGATTGATCGCCATAGGGGCAAAGGGCGCAGGTCTATTAAATCCTCAACGTGTTCTAGTCCCACTTCCCTATGTATTAATTCATTTGAAGCCGCAGTCGGGGTACAAAGCAATCGTTTCAGGAAGGCATTTTCTTCTTGCTGTATTTGGTTGCCACTCTGTGTATGATATCCCCAAATCCCTGCCCCATACAGGGCTGATGATATGCACCTAGAATTGTATATGGACACCATCTCTTGAATTCTACGACCCCCTAATTTTGCTGCAAATCTAAAAACACCATTAATATTTCTAACCATTTTAAAACGTACACTCTCTTGTTCATTAACCCACCTCCCGTCTCCTGAGAATGTAATGCCGAGATAACAAAATTTCTTTACAGATTCCAATTTCTCCCCATCTAAATAAAAGGTCCTGCTCTTTCTTTTTTTCTTGCCACAAGTCATTACGACAGGTTTTCCTTTATTAATTATCAGCTTTCTACTCTCAGTGAAAGTATGGAACTTATTTATTAGGCTTTGCAGGCCATTTTGTGTCCGGGAAAGAAGGACCGCGTCATCCGCGTATAAAAGAATTGGAATGGGGTTACCATTTATAATAGGGGCTTCTGCTTGGACGGCTCTTAAAATTTGATCTATCTGATTAATAAATAATGAAAATAAAAGTGGGGCAAGAACACATCCTTGTCAAATGCCTCTATTAATTTTAAATAAAGGTGTACATTCTCCCGCTGATCCAAATCTAACTTTACAGGAAAAATGTTCATACAGTCTGGCCAGGAGGTGGACAATTTCAATCGGGGCACCCATTTCTAGCAAAACCGGCCATAGGAGCGAGTGTTCCACCAGATCGAATGCCGAACTCAAATCAGCAAAGCACAAAAATAAGTTACTCGCTTTAACTCTTGTGTACTTGCTGATTATGAGTTCCAGGTTCACACACTGCTCCATCGTTCCCATCCCCCTCCTGAACCCATACTGCACTGGGGATAAGATCTTTTTTTCCTCGACCCAGGCTTCCAACCTTTCTAGGAGGACTCGACTAAGAATTTTAATTGATGAGTCCAGGAGCGAGATGGGGCGGTAATTACGTGCCGCTGATCTGGAACCTTTCTTATAGAGGGGTACAATAATAGATTGACCCCATGTTGATGGGAGTCTGTCTTCTATGGCAGCATTAAAATATCGTGTCAATATTGGTGCCCATAGATGTATTTCATGTTTGTAAAAATCCATGGGCACCCCGTCCGGACCTGGGGCTTTGCCACCTTTACTATTTCTTATCGATTCAGTAACTTCGGATAGGGTCACAATTAACTGCATTTTTTCCCAATTCGTACTAGACACAACATCTGTGGTTAAAATTTGCCCATCTGGATTCAAATCAGAATTAAAAATCCCTGTGAAATGGGCTATCCAGGCGCGGCAGCTTACATGCGAAGTGATTTCAGGAATGTTATCATTCTTTAATAATGGTCTGTTTACAGTTTCCCAGAATAGTTTATGATTTTTGTCTCTGCTGCCATATCCAGGGTGGACTAAGCTTCGTTTTGAAGTTCTATTTTTCTAGTGGCCAGGGCAGTCTTGTAGTTATGGCGCTCTTCTTTAATTTTGACTGTATCTCTAGGCCTAGTGTCAAGAGCAATTTTAAGTTTGTTTAATGACAAAGCACAGTGCTTGTCAAACCATACCACTTTTGTTTTCCTTAATTTTCTACTCCTAACAGTAAGTGAGGCATCAATTGCTTTAATTATGTTCTGGAAATTCACAATTAAATTTCCTGGGGACACTTTAGATGCCAAGCAGTAACCTATTTCCCTCCTACATTTTGAAAGTACATCCATCATAAATTTAGCGGGATCAATTCTAATCCACTTTATTCTCATGCCGTTTGGTCTTTCAGCTGAGATTCCTTGAATAGGTCTCCCATAGGCATGAGTTTTTGGCCCCCATCCAAATAGTACAAGTGATATGCTGTTATGGTCACTCACTGGTTGCACATCTATCCAAACATTGGTGTAAACTGAACCGTTAGACACCAGGATATGGTCAATGTTAGAATGGGCGTCCCTCCCTCTAAATGACGGACAATCTTCATTATCTTTATTCTTAGTGCAATCTAGTAGTTCTAAATCTAATTTAGCTACTAGGTTATTCAAAGCACTTCCATAATTAGTGTGTGGGAAATGATTAAAAATGATACTACCTCCACTATAATACTCCCCTCGGTGACCACAAATCCCCTTCTGTGCATGGCTACATGCTTGAATATTAAAGTCTCCTGCCCAAATTATTACAGGGGAGTTACTTGATGACTTTAATACACCCTCTACTGCCTGCTCTATGTCCCGTACAATCATGCCCCGGTTAGGTCCAGTGATATTATTATAGAAGTTTATTACAACTAGGTCCCTTCCTTTTTTGTGTACAAGGCGCAAGATTGATGCACACGGGGCCACCTCCACATAACTCCCAAAACTGAACTCAGTTGAAGAGTTCGATACCAATGTCAATAGCCCACCTTTAGCTCTTCCTGCTATGGGAGCAGTTGCATCAATACTATATGATGTATACCCCTCAGCTTGTATTTGGGCTTTGTGCCATGTCTCCTGGAGACAGATTATATCATGGCCGTATTTGATGAAACTGTTCCAAAAGGGCGTACCAATTTTAGCAGCAATTCCCGCTATATTCCAAGTTATAAACATAAGGCCTTCAGCAGTATTAGCATGGGTGCTGTCATCTAGCACCACCATATCAGGTCTTTCTAGACTCTCCACCAGATTTGTGTCTATAACCGGGGTTACATCAGGATAGTTAATTTTATCAGTTTTATGCTGTTCATTACTTGTTGGCCCTACTATATTATCCCCTTCTTCCATTTCTATAACCCGCGACCCGAGGTCATTTTCAACATTTTCAACATTTCCCCTAGATACGACTACTTCAAAGTGGAGCGGTATAATTTGGTCCTTCAGTCAGTCGTTCTCATCTAGTGAGCCAAACACCTCAAATCTGTTATGAGTCGGGATTTCAAAATTATCCCATGTATTATGAAATGGAGCAAAAACATAAGCTGCGTTATATGGGTTATGGTAAGTATCTCTCTGGTAGTCAGCAATCTGAACTGTAGCATATTTCCCTGACTGGCCTCTATAGAAGTAATCTAAGGGGAGCAGTGTTGTATTGTACTCGTGTTTGGAAGGCGCAGGTGCATTAAGAATCGAGTCTCTGGCCCAGTCAGGAGTTCTAAAGTTTATGACTATGCAATCATCATTTATTTCCTTTTTACTAGGTCCCACCCATCCTACTCTCTGTGTAGAAATAATCTGGTTTGCCCCACGCATTGGAAATCTACAGTTATGAGTGAGCCAATGCAGTGTTTTATTCTTGAGAGTTTGCTGATTTTCAAACTGGGTAGGCTTAAGTGTTGGTACATTGGCAAGGATAGCTACATACGCGCTGCTTTCCGGTGGTAAATTTATCACCGCTGGAATTATATTATTGGTGATGTTACGTGTAGGTGCTACCCTGTCCATTTTATTAAATCCTATACCACCTTTATCCCTTTGAACAAAAACAGGTTTCTGCCCCATTGTTGCGTTGGGGATGTTAATAGATGGTGTTGCCGAAGTTGGGGCAACATTGACCACAGTGGGGTGACTAACTGTTTTTGTTCGACTAACTGCCGGGTTATTGGTGGGTTTAGCCTTTTGGGCACTAGTTGTGGGATGCTTGATGTGCGTGCTCAGTTGTTCTAGCAAGTCTAAATTAGCTATTCCTAACTTTTCCAGGGTTTCCACCTTATTGGTTAAGGTGCTCAGTCTTTCAGTCACTGGTGTAATATGTGATTTTACTAGCTGCTCGAGCTGTGATAATAAATTTGGTTGAACGGTGCTTTGGTTTTCATTCAGTTGCGAGTTACCACTCTGTTGTAAACCATTTCCTACCCCCCCTTGTATCTGGATTGTGTTAGTTGCCTTCCTCTTTATACTTCTATATCCCCTCCTAAGTCTATTTGAAGTTACCAACTTCCTGTTAGGTACTGTTCTACGTTTGGATCGGACAGCTTCATGGTCACTCATACTGTATGACGGGCTCATATTCACTGTTCCATCTGACAAATTTATATCATTATTTGCACAATCATCTACATCCACTCTAGCGTTGGATACATCAATAATTGTGGGAGGAGAAGGGATCTCACTGGGCTGTAGAGTGGGAGTTAATGACAGTCTATTCTCCCGAATTGAACACTCAGACGGTGACTGTTGTCGAATGTCCGCATAGTTCGTGCCATTCCCTGGTAAATTCACAAAAGAGTCTAATAGAATTGAATCCTGTGATATAGCTGTGATTGTAGATGTATTAGCAGGTATATTAGCTCCTTGCGTAGACTGGGTTATTAGGCACAGACCCGGTGGTAACGAGAGGCGTCTTTCAGTATTTTCTATAGCTGTCACAACAACCCCAATGGTTTGTTGCAACATTTTATCAATGGCAGTTAAAGTTGGAAGTGGGGTTGTTGCCTGGGCTAGCTTCCTTGATGTCGAACGAGTGGACATTGGTGTCTTTTTAACCATGATTAGGATAGGTATACTTATGGGTTCTTTAAGAGGGACACAGTTTGATCACACTCAAATAGGCAAGTAAGTTTTACCTTAGGCGGCAAGATGTTGGTAGGATCAAGAGGTGTGGCCCAGACCAGACTCCTCAGGCCTCTGAGGGCCTAAGAGGGCCCGCCCTTTGCCCGGGCTTCGCCCGGCGTCCCGCGAGATGGGGATTGCACCGATTTTAAGCGCCTCCTGGCGCGGTCCAATGATGCGTGGGCCACAGGGGTTGCTGGGAGTTGTGGTCCCCAGCCCCTCCTCCGCTCGGCGGTCGCGCTGGCTGGATGGCAGGAACCAGCGGGGCGGCGGGAGGCAGGCAGGGGGTCCCGTTGGCAGGCACTCGGTCAGCAAGCACCCAGAGTGGACGTGGGCAGGTCAGCAGAAGTTCCCCGCTCAACAGGGGATTGCACCGATTTTAAGCGCCTCCTGGCGTGGTCCAATGATGCGTGGGCCACAGGGGTTGCTGGGAGTTGTGGTCCCCAGCCCCTCCTCCGCTCGGCGGTCGCGCTGGCTGGATGGCAGGAACCAGCAGGACGGCGGGAGGCAGGCAGGGGGTCCCGTTGGCAGGCACTCGGTCAGCAAGCACCCAGAGTGGACGTGGGCAGGTCAGCAGAAGTTCCCCTACTAATAAATTGCATTAAATGATCCTTGCTACTCGCCTCATTCTCAACCTATTAACCCCCTTTGACAGGCCAACTTAGAGCTGCTTTAGAGCCAGAGAACCAGGTCAGCAGAGCTGCTGTAAAGCCTGAGAACCAGGTCAGCAGAACTGCTTTAGAGCCATGAAACCAGGTCAGCAGAGCTGCATTAGAGCCAGATAACCAGGTCAGCAGAGCTGCTCGGGAGCCTAAGAACCAGGTCAGCAGAGCTGCTCTAGAGCCAGAGAACCAGGTCAGCAGAGTTGCTGTAGAGCCAGAGAAACCAGGTCAGTAGAGCTGCTTTAGAGTAAAGGGACCAGGTCAGCAGAGCTGTTTTAGAGCCATAGAACCAGGTCAGCAGAGATGCTTTAGTGCCAGAGAACCAGGTCAGCAGAGATGCTCTAGAGGCAAAGAACCAGGTCAGCAGAGCTGCTTTAGAGGCAGAGAACCAGGTCAGCAGAGCTGCTTTAGAGCCAGAGAACCAGGTCGGCAGAGCTGCTCTAGAGCCAGAGAAACCAGGTCAGCAGAGCTGCTTTAGAGGGAGAGAACCAGGTCAGCAGGGCTGCTCTATAGGGAGAGAACCAGGTCAGCAGAGCTGCTATCGAGCCAGAGAACCATGTCAGCAGATCTGCTTTAGAGCCATAGAAACAGGTCAGAAGAGCTGCTTTAGAGCCATAGAACCAGGTCAGCAGAGCTGTTGTAGAGAGAGAGAACCAGGTCAGCAGAGCTGCTCTAGAAGGAGAGAACCAGGTCAGCAGAACTGTTCTAGAGCCAGAGAACCATGTGAGCAGTACTGCTTTAGAGCCAGAGAAACGGGTTAGCATAGCTGCTTTAGAGCCAGAGAACCAGGTCAGCAGAGCTGCTCTAGAGCCTACGAACTAGGTCAGCAGAGCTGCTCTAGAGCCAGAGAACCCGGTCAGCAGAGCTGCTGTAGAGCCAGAGAAACCAGGTCAGCAGAGATGCTTTAGAGGGAGAGAACCAGGTCAGCAGAGCTGTTTTAGAGCCAGAGAACCAGGCCAGCAGAGCTGCTTTAGAGCCAGAGAACAAGGTCAGCAGAGCTGCTTTAGAGCCAGAGAACCAAGTCAGCAGAGCTGCTCTAGAGCCTGAGAACCAAGTCAGCAGAGCTGCTTTAGAGCCATAGAACCAGGTCAGCAGAGCTGCTTTAGAGCCATAGAACCAGGTCAGCAGAGCTGCTTTAGAGCCATAGAAACGGGTCAGAAGAGCTGCTTTAGAGCCATAGAACCAGGTCAGCAGAGCTGTTGTAGAGAGAGAGAACCAGGTCAGCAGAGCTGCTCTCGATGGAGAGAACCAGGTCAGCAGAACTGTTCTAGAGCCAGAGAACCATGTCAGCAGTACTGCTTTAGAGACAGAGAAACGGGTTAGCATAGCTGCTTTAGAGCCAGAGAACCAGGTCAGCAGAGCTGCTCTAGAGCCTATGAACTAGGTCAGCAGAGCTGCTCTAGAGCCTGAGAACCCGGTCAGCAGACCTGCTGTAGAGCCAGAGAAACCAGGTAAGCAGAGCTGCTTTAGAGGAAGAGAACCAGGTCAGCAGAGCTGCTTTAGAGCCAGAGAACAAGGTCAGCAGAGCTGCTTTAGAGCCAGAGAACCAGGTCAGCAGAGCTGCTCTAGAGCCTAAGAACCAGGTCAACAGAGCTGCTCTAGAGCCATGTCAGCAGTACTGCTTTAGAGTCATAGAAACGGGTCAGCATAGCAGCTTTACAGCCAGAGAACAAGGTCAGCAGAGCTGTTGTAGAGCCAGAGAACCAGATCAGCAGAGCTGCTCTACAGCCTAAGAACTAAGTCAGCAGAGCTGCTCTAGAGACAGAGAACTAGGTCAGCAGAGCTGCTCCAGAGCCAGAGAACTAGTTCAGCAGACCTGCTGTAGCGCCAGAGAAACCAGGTCAGCAGAGATGCTTTAGAGGGAGAGAACCAGATCAGCAGAGCTGCTTTAGAGCCAGAAAACCAGGTCTGCAGAGCTGCTTTAGAGCCAGAGAACAAGGTCAGCAGAACTGCTCTAGCTGACATTGACTGACTGACACTGACTGACTGACAATGACTGATTGACACTGACTGACACTGATTGACTTACACTGACTGACTGACACAGACTAACACTGAATGACTACTCTCTACTACTCTACTACTCACTCTACTACTCACTCTCTACTACTCTCTCTCTACTACTACTCGCTCTCTACTGCTCACTCTCTACTACTATCTACTACTCACTCTCTACTTCTCTACTACTCTCTACTACTCACTCTCTACTACTACTCTCCACTACTGTCTCTCTACTATTCACTCTCTACTACTCTCTACTATTCACTCTCTACTACTCACTCTCTACTACTCTCTCTCTACTACTCAGTCTCTACTACTCACTTGCTACTACTCTCTAGTAATCACTCTCTACTACTCCCTCTCTACTACTCTCTACTACTCTCTGCTACTACTCTCTACTACTCACTCTCTACTACTCTCTACTATTCATTCGACTACTCTCTACTACTCTCTACCACTCACTCTCTACTACTCTACTACTAACTCTCTACTACTCTCCCTTTACTACTCACTCTCTACTACTCACTCTCTACTACTCACTCTCTACTATTCACTCTCTATTACTCAATCTCTACTGCTCGCTCTCTACTACTCTCCACTACTCACTCTCTACTACTCCCTACTAATCACTCTCTACTACTACTCACTCTCTACTGCTCACTCTCTACTACTATCTACTACTCACTCTCTACTTCTCTACTACTCTCTACTACTCACTCTCTACTACTACTCTCCACTACTGTCTCTCTACTATTCACTCTCTACTACTCTCTACTATTCACTCTCTACTACTCACTCTCTACTACTCTCTCTCTACTACTCAGTCTCTACTACTCACTTGCTACTACTCTCTAGTACTCACTCTCTACTACTCCCTCTCTACTACTCTCTACTACTCTCTGCTACTACTCTCTACTACTCACTCTCTACTACTCTCTACTATTCATTCGACTACTCTCTACTACTCTCTACCACTCACTCTCTACTACTCTACTACTAACTCTCTACTACTCTCCCTTTACTACTCACTCTCTACTATTCACTCTCTACTACTCACTCTCTACTATTCACTCTCTATTACTCAATCTCTACTGCTCGCTCTCTACTACTCTCCACTACTCACTCTCTACTACTCCCTACTAATCACTCTCTACTACTCTACTGTTCTCTACTTGTCTCTCTACTACTCTCTACTACTCTCTACCACTCACTCTCTACTACTCTACTACTCACTCTCTACTTTTCTCTACTACTCTCTCTCTACTACTCCCTCTCCACTACTCTCTGCTACTACTCTCTACTACTCACTCTCTACTACTCACTCTCTACTACTCTCTTATATTCATTCTACTACTTTCTACTACTCTCTACCACTCACTCTCTACTACTCTACTACTAATTCTCTACTACTCTCTCTTTACTACTCACTCTCTGCTACTCACTCTACTACTCACTCTCTACTTCTCACTCTCTACTATTCACTCTCTATTACTCACTCTCTACTACTCGCTCTCTATTACTCTCCACTACTCACTTTCTACTGCTCTCTACTAATCACTGTCTACTACTCTACTGTTCTCTACTTGTCTCTATACTACTCTCTACTACTCACTCTACTACTCTCTACTACTCTCTACCACTCACTCTCTACTACTCTACTACTCACTCTCTACTTCTCTCTACTACTTTCTCTCTACTACTCACTCTCTACTACTCACTCTACTACTCTTTACTACTCACTGTCTATTATATCTCTCTACTATTCAATCTCTACTACTCACTCTCTACTACTCACTCTCAACTACTCGCTTGCTACTACTCACTCTCCACTACTCACTCTCTACTACTCGCTCTCTACTACTCACTTTACTTTTCACTCTCTACTACTCTACTACTCTCTACTACTCTCTTTACTACTCACTCTCTACTACTTGCTCTCTACTAGTTGAAGTTTGAAGTTTATTTTTATTATGTTTTGGCTCTCAATGAGGGCCACATAAAAAGAAATAGACATTACATAGTACAATAATAACAAATAATATGAAATTATGGACTTACATAATCAATAATACAGGACAAAACACAAGAGTTATCAGTTTTCAAAGTGAGCCACGGCATCATTACAGCAACCTAATAAATATTTAAGAACCCTTTAAAAAATTTAAAAATCCTACAACAAAACAGTTCATTAGGAGGGCAGTAAAGTGCATGTATAAACAGTTTAGCATTTAAGATTCCCAATTGCAAACAAATAGGCTTAATCCATTTAAGTCGCAGAGAACGTAAGGCAGGGCAAACAAACAAGACGTGGTTACGATCTTGAACAGCGATATCACAAAAATTACATATCGGGGAGCTTCCGTGCCATTTTGCTAGGAGTGAATTAAGTGGGAGTAGATCATGTCGTAGGAGATACCATAACCTACGCACTCCATGAGGAACATTCCAAGTCAAATATTGTTGGGTCAGCTTGGGAGAGTATGTCTCCAACAAAGGTTCCCTATTATATAATTTGGGTTGGACAAGGGTATCCAACCTATAACATAGCTCCCACGAGGCTCTTTTTAGTGAAATTTTAAGCTCAGAGGGAGAAAGTGAGAGTAGGGTATCCTCATCCACCTCCAACAGGGCCACAGCTTTCCTAAAGTTTTTTAATAAAGAGGAAAAATCATTAAGATTACCCAGTAATTCCTTTTTAACAAGCTCTCTTAGTGTACCTGGTTTTCCTCTAGCCAAGCATGCTACCCATCTTACTAATGCCACCAATGCCTGTGTCCAACAGCTGCGGAGTCCAAATTCTAATCTGCATGAAGAGGTAGAACATGCATTGCTTAGGGACATAATTTTCCGAAGCACCCGTCCTTCCATTTTTTGAAGGAATCCCCAATATTTCATTTCCACTAATTCTATTCCATACAGGAGAGTAGCTGGTACTTTTGCTTTAAAGACTTCCAAAAAAAGAGAGAAATGTCTCTTCCCCGTAGCCTTATATAACGAACATAACCCCCCTCCATGGGTCAAAGCTTTACGAGAGTTATGTTCGATATGAGGTGTCTCACTAAGATTAGATGATATTATTTTACCCAAGAACGGATATGTTTTAACCACGTCTAGCCTTTGCCCCCCTATAGACCACCTATAATTGCTTGATCTACATTTTCTTTTACCAAAAATGCACATGATTTTACTTTTAGACGAATTAATTTTCATATGGTGCAATACAGCAAATTCATGCAATGCAAGCAGGCGATTAGATAGACCCTTCGGGGTCAAATCCAAAATAAGAATATCGTCTGCGTACATTAGGATAGATATAGCTGATCCTCCAATCTTCGGAGCAGCGCCCTCACAAGATGAGATAAAAATTGGAAGGTCAGCTATATACAAAGAGAACAATATAGGTGCTAACATGCACCCTTGTTTGAGGCCGTTCTGAGAGGGAATAGATGTTGTAATACCCTCTTCACCACCTTGTAGTACCTTACACCATGTATTCATGTGCAAAGAACGGACCAACGCAAGTAAGTATCCTGGCATACCCAATGTCGCCAGTTTTCTCCACAGCGTTGGGCGATCCACTCTGTCAAACGCCGCGGAGAAATCAATAAATGCGGCATATAAGCCACCATCACGGATACGTACATACTTGTCACTGATCACCTGTAGCATCGTCAAATTATCAAGCGTTCCGTGATCTTCACGAAAACCAGTTTGCTCCATTGGTAAAATCTTATTAGTTTCTGCCCATTCCATAATTAACATTAATACGCATTTGGCGAAAATTTTCCCTATGGCATCTAATAACGCAATTAGGCGGTAATTAGATGGCAGCTCCCGATCCCCCTTTTTAAATATAGGAATTAATATACTGCCCCTCCAGGAGTCAGGGACAGTTCTAGTTAAAAAGCAGGCCTGAAATAAGGGGAGAAGAATCCGACTCCAAGTAGAAATATCCTGCTTAATGATTGTCATAGGGAGTTCGTCTGGGCCCATGGCTCCAGTGGAGCGCATACTCTTTATTGCCGACACTATTATTTTTTCTGTAGGTAAATTGCTTTTTTGTAAATCATTTAATTCCATCATACCAGTATCCTCCAATACTTCATTTGGGGCGTATAATGCGGTTACAAATACTGTCCATACTTTTTCGCTTATGGATATAGGACGGGGAGTCAATATGGTACCACAACCTTTTCTTATTATAGACCAGAATTCTCTGGTTCGATTAAAGGTTATTGCCTCCCTCAGGCTAATCCAAAGAAGATCCTCTTTTTCTTTTTTCAGTTTCAATCTCAATCTAACTCTTCTGCGTTTTAATAATGCTAGTAAGGACTCATTTTCTACCGTTCTATTAAGATACTGGTTCCTGATTAATGCATTTATCTCCCTATTCAGAAAAAATAGTGGACTAGGTGAGAAGTGAAGTTTTTTTGGACCTCCCTTTTTCTTGGCGAATCCAATGACTTTTTTAATAAAAATTTCAAATTGCAGGAATTCTGTTCCCTCCCACTGGTCAAGTTCTAGTAGGGTTTGAGCCAAAAGGCTTTGTACATCCTTCATGGAAGAAGAACCCCAAAAACATCTACCTGATCTTCGATCAATAGTAAGATCTCTATGCTTTAAGGACCAAGCATTAGTTTCAGAAGGGGTTAATAGAAGAGTCAGATTTATTATTTTGTGATCACTCAGTATAGAATGAGTGACCTCCATATCCTCAATCAAGTGGAATGACTCAAAATCCGTAATGGCATAGTCCAAAATAGACTCTCCCCTATACGAACCATGTGTAAAATGGGCAGGACTATCAGAGGGCATTCTGCCATTAATAATAAGTCCTTCTAAAAGGCTTAGTTCCTCCAACAGGATCTTACCTCTTTTACTAGTTTTTATATTAGGAGGCCAGGACATTTGGGGTATATTATATACTTCTTCCTTCAGTTTATTTCTAAACTTAGCCAGAGTAGAGTTGGATATTTTACTGTTTAGATCTCCAACCATTAGTATAAAGGGGGGATATTCAACATTCATTAGATTCGTTACATAGGAAAACATTCGCTTCATGACACAATTAAAACATTCCTCAGGGGGAATATATGTGTTTAAAATAACAAACGAAGACCGCATTCCAACTTTGCCCAGGTTAGTGATAGTTACAGATTGAAAGAGATTACTATAATCAACATAATGCGTGTAATGCCATTGAAAAGAGGTAGATAACAAACAAGCGATTCCTCCTTTCGCATGGCCTTTTTTTGAGGATTTTGCAGGGCCCTCTAGGACATAAAACTCATTCCCTATATAGGGTAGTTTTTTACACCACGTCTCCTGCAAACATATTACATCAACATTTAATTTAGATAGAAAGTCAAATTTCTCAGGGGAATTAAACATGCCAGCAGCATTCCAAGAGACAATTTTTAAGTTATTGTTAAAGATGTTGGAAAAGTCTTGGGTTGTTCAAACAGTTAGTAGAAAGAACCCCCGGCAGCCAGTTCCACCTCTGATTGTCTTCTGTTAAAGGAACATCTGCATATTCAGGCAATGGCAAGGCCTGAGATACCATTCTTTTGCCTTTTGAGATCCAGATTTTCAGATCTTTATTACCTGAATAACCATCATTATATAAAGATGCTGGATTACTAATACTGTCTCTAAGGGCAGTAGATATGGATCTATTATAAAATGGCAATACATCAATTCCTCTGCATTGGAAAAATTCCGCTTGTTGTAAAACAAGATTAGAAATTATTTTTGAGTAAAATATTACTCTTGTTCGCTGTCCAATGCTTGATTTTACTGGGAAAACCAGGTCAATATCATTCGACAAAATCAGTTTTAAATTTTCAGTTTCTTTAAAGCAGTTTAGGAGCCAAGATCTATTCATTTTTACATCTTGATCAAACAACGGAAGAAAATCCAGTATTAATGTATCTACTGTTTTCATTTCACATTTTGCTGGTTGAGGAGTTGGGCCACTAATAGTATTAAGTTGGGGTCGGAAAGTAAATGCAGTTGGATTTAGTACTTTTACTATTTGTGGCGGAATGTCTATGACATCAGTCAACACAGATATAGGTTCCGGGACTAGTACCACATGAGCAGAAGACTGCTCATTTATACAGCTCTTAATCGTACTATCATCTAATGCATCGTTAAATTCATCGGCCACTGCTTTATTTTTAGTTCTATTCAATAGTGGATTTTCCCCATTTCCTGGCTCCTCTCGTGCATCAGCACATATGCTTTGGAAAATAATTTGCCTTGGTCTTTTTTTCTTATATTTACGTAATAACTTCCTATTTTTTCTTTTTATTCTTTCTTTTCTAGTTTTAGTCTGAGCCTGCACTCCATCTTGGCCCTTTTTTTCATTGACAAAGATTGGGAAAAGATCATTTCCCGTCGTTCGCACCATCTCTATTAGACTATCATCTTTGTCAGTGCATTTTATAGATTTACTCTCTCCAAATGGGACAGAGCTCTTCGGGGGTGGATGGGTGTCTACTTTGACAATTAATTTCGAAGGAATATTGCCCTGCAAAGGATTAGTACAAATTGACAGGCTCTGAGCTGCAGATTCAGTAAAAGGTACTATAATCTTTTCTACTACAGGTTCAGAGGTCGGTGCTTGGACATTAGCACCCTTTTTCGCCAACATTTCCTTCAAAATCTCAGACACAGATGATAGAATACAATCAGAACTCACAGCAAATTTACCAAGGAGCAACAGTATAGATGACAATATTTGTTCAAGCGCAATCAACGATTCTGATATCGGTTTCTCATTTTTTGGGTAGCTAGATTGAACAAAAGAACAAATCCCTGATATATTAAGGTGAGGAGATTTCAAATCACTGTTTGTTAAATAGTCATCTTGAGATTTGTTTGATGGTGTGCTACTATATAGAAGCATTCCAGATGGTGTTGCTCTAATTGGAATTTTACTGTCCGCAACATGGGCAGAGGATTTCTTATCCATGTATCGACCGCAAAGTTCAAGATCAATACTAGTGGAGATGGATGTAGCAGCAAAGTCTTCACCTTCCTTTTCTCTGTCAATAAAAATATTATGATCATGCGCCAAGAAAATACTATCCATCTTTTGAGGGGAAATAGATTGTTTAAATTCAATCGGTACACCAATATTTGAATCTATTTCTAACTTAATTTGTGATTGGGAGTGAGGCAATAAACCAGAGTTTGAAATTATTGGGTCTTTAGCAAGTTTATTCCCTGATTTTTCCCAAATATGTTCCAGTTGCATCTGACCTTTTATTAACGCAGTATTTTCTGATTTTTTCCTCAGGCGTATAGGTTCAGATATCACCTCTTCTTTGTCCTTTAGTACTTTCCCAGAACGTAGTTTCTTGGCAGACATGATTAATCTTTGAGATATAATCCTTCCGTTAGATTATAAAAATATAAATAGTCGGTTACGGAGGATAGCCGAAGAGATCACAATAAACAGATAACAAGAATATAGTCAAAAGATCATCCGTATAATGATATATGTAAGTTTGCTGCAATATCAGAGCAGCAAAAAACAAATAAAACTAAAATAACAGGGCCCAGCCCGGCCTACCTCGGCCACTGAGGGCCACAGAGGGCCCGCCCTTTGCCCGGGCTTAGCTCCGCGCTTTGCTCCGCGCGCGTCCCGCTAGCGCGTCAGTGGTGGTGAGTAAGTACCGGGAGAGGCGGGAAGAGGGCCAGCTGCGGCGAGTTAGGCAGCGCTGCGCCTGCTGGTCCTCGCAGTCCCGAAAGATGCTGGTCAATGGCAGGACCCCCTGCTGAAGAAGAAAATCCGGCGTGGTCAGAAGTGTGTACACCACGAGCGGCGCCCGCGGAGCGGGGGCCGCGAGGCGTTGGTGTAAAGGCAGCACAATTTCTGCAGAGATCCGGCAGAGCGCCAACAGCGTTTCCACTCGTAGTCAGGTAAGCAGAGCTCTCTACTACTCACTATACAATTCACTCTCTACTACTCTCTACTACTCACTCTACTACTCACTCTCTACTACTCTCTACTTCGTTCTCTCTACTACTCCACTACTCTCGCTCTACTACTCACTCTCTACTACTCTCTACTATTCACTCTCTACTACTCTCTACTACTCACTCTACTACTCACTTTCTACTACTCTCTACTTCTTTCTCTCTACTACTCCACTACTCTCGCTCTACTACTCACTCTCTACTACTCTCTACTACTCACTCTCTACTAGGCACTCTCTACTACTCACTCTCTACTACTCCCTCTCTACTACTCTCTACTATGCACTCTCCACTACTCACTCTACTACTCACTCTACTACTCACTCTCTACTACTCACTCTCTACTACTCACTCTCTACCACTCACTGTCTACTGCTCTCTACTACTCACTGTCTACTACTCTCTCTCTGCTACTCTCTACTAATCACTTTACTACTCACTCTCTACTACTCTCTACTACTTTCTCTCTGCTACTCACTCTCTACTACTATTCACTCTCTATTACTCACTCTCTACTACTCGCTCTCTATTACTCTCCACTACTCACTTTCTACTGCTCTCTACTAATCACTGTCTACTACTCTACTGTTCTCTACTTGTCTCTATACCACTCTCTACTACTCACTCTACTACTCTCTACTACTCTCTACCACTCACTCTCTACAACTCTACTACTCACTCTCTACTTCTCTCTACTACTTTCTCTCTACTACTCACTCTCTACTACTCACTCTACTACTCTTTACTACTCACTGTCTATTATATCTCTCTACTATTCAATCTCTACTACTCACTCTCTACTACTCACTCTCAACTACTCGCTTGCTACTACTCACTCTCCACTACTCACTCTCTACTACTCGCTCTCTACTACTCACTTTACTTTTCACTCTCTACTACTCTACTACTCTCTACTACTCTCTTTACTACTCATTCTCTACTACTTGCTCTCTACTACTCACTATACAATTCACTCTCTACTACTCTCTACTACTCACTCTACTACTCACTCTCTACTACTCTCTACTTCGTTCTCTCTACTACTCCACTACTCTCGCTCTACTACTCACTCTCTACTACTCTCTACTATTCACTCTCTACTACTCTCTACTACTCACTCTACTACTCACTTTCTACTACTCTCTACTTCTTTCTCTCTACTACTCCACTACTCTCGCTCTACTACTCACTCTCTACTACTCTCTACTACTCACTCTCTACTAGGCACTCTCTACTACTCACTCTCTACTACTCCCTCTCTACTACTCTCTACTATGCACTCTCCACTACTCACTCTACTACTCACTCTACTACTCACTCTCTACTACTCACTCTCTACTACTCACTCTCTACCACTCACTGTCTACTGCTCTCTACTACTCACTGTCTACTACTCTCTCTCTGTTACTCTCTACTAATCACTTTACTACTCACTCTCTACTACTCTCTACTACTTTCTCTCTGCTACTCACTCTCTACTACTCACTCTACTAGTTTCTACTACTCACACTACTACTCTCTACTACTCTCTACTACTCACTCTCTACTACTCACTCTCTACTACTCTTTACTACTCACTATCTACTACTCTCTACTACTCACTCTCTACTGCTCACTCTCTACTCCTCACTCTACTGCTCTCTACTACTCACTCTCTACTCTCTATTACTCACTCTCTACCTCTCTACCTCTCTCTCTACTACTCTCTACCTTTCTACCTCACTACCTCTACCTTTCTACCTCTCTACCTCTACACCTCTACCTCTACACCACTAGCCTCTCTACCTCTCTCTACACGCACACATATGCACATATATATATACAAATATGCATTTATATATGTATGTGTATAAATTACCTACTGGCGGTCGCCAGTAGGTAGTTATAGTTAGGACCTAGCTACCATAGGAAATCCGCAACATTCTATTGGGAATAACTCTGGCACCGGTTGAGGAATTTGCGTGTCATTTTCCAAAATTTTGGCAAGCTCCGCTCCGCTCCTTCCCTGAAAGGTTCGGGGGATTCAAGAAGTGGGGGCTGAGAAAAAAGGGGGGGTCCCAAAACATGTTTTCCCCATGTTAATTCCCATAGGACATTCTGACACGGCTCCAGCCCGAACTGCTGAACGGAATTACGCCAAACTTTGCAAAATTGTAGGGACTGGTACACAGATGTGCCTTTGCTATATTTGGTGAAAATTGCTCCAGTGTTTTTTTTTAAAATTAACATCAAAAACACATATATATCTAGAGGTGCGCTACGAGCGGTCACCAGTGCGCGTACTGGGGAGCGCACCCGGCGCGCTACGGGAGTACGCGAGCGGAAAGCTGATTGGCTCTCGGGTGTCTGTCAACATTCTAAACAGTCTGGAGAGTCCGCCATCGTGTGTCTCGGTAGAATCGAGACACAAGAGGTGAAAATAAAGGGGGAAATGATTAAAAGGGGGCAGGGTAGACACCCCCTGACCCCCTAGGTTTTCTGAGGGGGGCCTAGAAGGACCCTGAAGGGCAAACAAACTATTTTTTATTTTCGCGGGGTAAGCGATGGGTGCGTTCCCATGTGTGCTCTCCGGTACGCGCACCCTGAGCGCACCACGGGGAAAAACAGTGTGAAAAAAATAGTAAAAAAATAATTTAGAGTGCTTAGAGGTAGAGTAGCTCTGAAAAGAGCTGTTGTGTTATGTGGGTGTTTTTTGCACCTACAAGTAGGTACCAATGCAGAGTCTCAAATTCAAGAGGAAGACTCTATTCCCCTGATCTGTAAAATGTACACCATCTCTCCTATAAATGCCTTGTATGTTGTAATGAAAGTTGTTGTGGTAAATGGAACCCATACCATAGTCTCTGAGGAAAGCAGAAACAGATTTATTGACATGATTCCTTGCTTTCTCAATCTGTGGACAAATTGGTTGGACCAGTTCCATTTTTGCCTTTGGCATATATTAGAAAATACCAAGGCAGTTTTTGGAAAAAGTGACATCAATTGCCCAAAGATGTCCTTTAAAAGCATTTCCAGACCTACCCCAGTCAAAGTGCCAAGGTCATTGCCACCACAGTGCACAATTATAAGGTCAGGCTGTGGTAGATGCATAAAGGATTTTATTAATGGTATCAATTGGTGACTTCTCAATCCTCTCTGTCCAATCCACACAATGTCCACATTTGGTAAATCAAAGTTGTAAATACCTCTTTTACTTGCAATTTTTTCACTCCAGTAGACAAAGCTATGACCCACAAACCAGACTTTTGGCATCTTGAAGGTAGATGTGCTTGTATTCAGATGAGTTGTGGAAATGAAATGGCAGTTTGAAAGTAGGAGTTATGAAAAAAAATGGTTGAGATTCAGTGCACTTGAAAAACAAGAAATGATTGGTGCTTTCTTAACATTCTCCACTGAAAATTAGGGTGCATGCTTTTGTTTTGTGAAAAATGTAATTCTAATGGTTGAGAAAAAGTCATCGACAAAATATTGCACAGGATAAGCTGCTATATTGAGAAGTCAAACACCCTTGCTGGATTCATTTGCAACATAGTATCATGAACTTTTCACCTGTGTGGTCAGTTAGGTGGGAGTTACCATGGTAACAGGCTGAATGAGCACTGGGGGGATGGGTGAATATTATGTGAGTTTCAAAGAGTTGAAATGTGCAACGAATTAAAATGTGCAGTTTGGTTTTGAATTAAGAACAAAACCATAGGTTTCAGGGGAGTTATAGTTAGCTGGACATTTCTCACTCCCTATAACTCAGCCACACTCCCACTCTCACTTTCTTTCAGATCTCCTGTTTTACTTCCCTTCCTCTGTCTTCCCTTCCTTCGCTCCTTCACTCTTTTCCCTTCCCTTACTCTCCTTACTCCACTTCACTAACTCCTTCTCTTACTCCCTCTGTCCTCTTACTTCTACACTCCCCTTCGGTCATTCTCTCTCTGTTAGCCTCATTCTCTCCGTCCTCTTAGTCTCTCACTCCTCTTCTGTCACGCTCACTCCCTATAACTCAGCCACACTCCCACATCACTTTCTTTCAGATCTCCTGTTTTACTTCCCTTCCTCTCTCTTCCCTTCCTTCGCTCCTTCACTCTTTTCCCTTCCCTTACTCTCCTTACTCCACTTCACTAACTCCTTCTCTTACTCCCTCTGTCCTCATACTTCTACACTCCCCTTCCCTCATTCTCTCTCTGTTAGCCTCATTCTCTCCATCCTCTTAGTCTCTCACTCCTCTTCTGTCATGCTCACTCCCTATAACTCAGCCATATTCCCACACTCACCTTCTTTCAGACCTTCTCCTTTACTTTCCTTCCTCTCTCTTCCCTTCCTTCGCTCCTTCACTCTTTTTCCTTCCCTTACTCTTCTTACTCCACTTCATTAACTCCTTCTCTTACTCCCTCTTTCCTCTTACTTCTACACTTCCCTTCCCTTATTCTCTCTCTGTTAGCCTCATTCTCTCCGTCCCCTTAGTCTCTTACTCCTCTTCTGTCACGCTCACTCCCTATAACTCAGCCATACTCCCACACTTACCTTCTTTCAGACCTTCTCCTTTACTTTCCTTCCTCTCTCTTCCCTTCCTTCACTCCTTCACTCTTTTCCCTTCCCTTAGTCTCCTTACTCCACTTCACTAACTCCTTTTCTTTCTCCCTCTGTCCTTTTACTTCTACACTTCTCTTCCCTCATTCTCTCTCTGTTAGCCTCATTCTATCTGTCCCCTTAGTCTCTCACTCCTCTTCTGTCACGCTTACTCCCTATAACTCAGCCATACTCCCACACTCACCTTCTTTCAGACCTTCTCCTTTACTTTCCTTCCTCTCTCTTCCCTTCCTTCACTCCTTCACTCTTTTCCCTTCCCTTAGTCTCCTTACTCCACTTCACTAACTCCTTCTCTTACTCCCTCTGTCCTTTTACTTCTACACTTCTCTTCCCTCATTCTCTCTCTGTTAGCCTCATTCTATCTGTCCCCTTAGTCTCTCACTCCTCTTCTGTCACGCTTACTCCCTATAACTCAGCCATACTCCCACACTCACCTTCTTTCAGACCTTCTCCTTTACTTTCCTTCTCCTCTCTTCCCTTCCTTCACTCCTTCACTTTTTTCCCTTCCCTTACTCTCCTTACTCCACTTCACTAACTCCTTCTCTTACTCTCTTTGTCCTCTTACTTCTACACTTCCCTTCCCTCATTCTCACTCTGTTCGCCTCATTCTCTCCGTCCCCTTAGTCTCTAACTCCTCTTCTGTCACGCTCACTCCCTATAACTCAGCCATACTCCCACACTCACCTTCTTTCAGACCTTCTCCTTTACTTTCCTTCCTGTCTCTTCCCTTCCTTCGCTCCTTCACTCTTTTCCCTTCCCTTACTCTCCTTACTCCACTTCACTAACTGCTTCTCTTACTCCTTTTGTCCTCTTACTTCTACAACCCCCTTCCCTTATTCTCTCTCTGTTAGCCTCATTCTCTCCGTCCTCTTAGTCTCTCACTTCTCTTCTGTCACGCTCACTCCCTATAAGTCAGCCACACTCCCACACTAACCTTCTTTCAGACCTTCTCCTTTACTTTCCTTCCTCTCTCTTACCTTCCTTCGCTCCTTCACTCTTTTCCCTTCCCTTACTCTCCTTACTCCACTTCACTAACTCCTTCTCTCACTCCCTCTGTCCTCTTACTTCTACACTTCTCTTCCCGCATTCTCTCTCTCTGTTAGCGTCATTCTATCCATCCCCTTAGTCTCTCACTCCTCTTCTGTCACGCTCACTCCCTATAACTCAGCCATACTCTCACACTCACCTTCTTTCAGACCTTCTCCTTTACTTTCCTTCCTGTCTCTTCCCTTCCTGCGCTCCTTCACTCTTTTCCCTTCTGTTACTCTCCTTACTCCACTTCAGTAACTCCTTCAATCAAACCCTCTGTCCTCTAACTTACTCACTCCCCTTCCCTCACTCTCTCTCTGTTACCCCCATTCTCTCCGTCCTCTTAGTCTCTAACTCCTCTTCTGTTACGCTTACTCCCTATAACTCAGCCACACTCCATCACTTATCTTTCTTTCCTCCCTCACTCAGTCCTCTTCTCTCACTCTTTCCTTCACTTCCTCTGTCTCCTCACTCCCTCAGTCCCCTTGTCTCACGCTCACTTGCCTTTATCCACTCTCTATCACCACTCTTTCCTCAACCTCACTGCTGTTCTCTTGCCCTTCCTCACCCCCATTCTCTTACTCAGTTTTCTTCACTTATCTTCATTCCTCTTGTTCACTCCCCTTCCCCTCACTCACCTCCCACACTCACCTTCTTTCAATCCCTCTACTTCACTTCCCTTCCCCTCTCGTCCCTTCCTTTGCTCCCTCACTCATTTTTCTTTCCGCTCTCACTGCACTTCACTAAGTCCTTTTGAATTTGTAAAGAATACAGCTCTTTTTGGACAATTGGAGGTAGTTCTAAAAAGATCTGTTTTTTTCTTCTTTTTTAGTTTTTTTTTGTTTTTATAGTTTTTCAGAACGATTTTAAATTTGTTTTGTTTTTTTTTCTGAACAAAAATAGGGAATGCCAAACTGCTCAACAGGAGCAAAAAAAAGGGGAAAATTTGTGCTGAGGAAGGCAGCGGTGTTCTTACCTTCTGCGTACAATTAGCATGATACTCTGCTCTCCGTAGCAAAGCAGTTCATCACACTGCTTACATTTAATAGTGATGTCAGTAAATACTGGTTGTATGTTGGGAATCAGGTCCACTGATCTTCCTCTCCCCGATGATGTTGCTCCTCCGGTGGAAGTTGAGGCGCCATCTCTCGGGGGATTACGTGCCAGGTCCCTGACAGTCTCCCGGGCATAGTTCTGAGGGTGCCTCCTTTGAACATGCCTGATCATTGTTGAGTTGCCAAAACTATATTTTCTTCTAGGGTCACCCCGTGAAAGAATAGTTTTGCAAATTTTGCACTCCACCTTTGGAGCATTAACCTTTTTCTCTCCTGGTGGAATAGTAAAATTTTTCCATATAAAGTGCTCCTTCACCTTTGGCTGAGGAGGGTCCTCCTGGATAAACTCATCAGAGTCCTCACTGCTGCTAGGTGGTCTTGCAGCTATTCTTTCTAAAGTAATGTAGAGAAACAGGGAACAAGACTTGCTCTCTCCAAAGTGAAAGAGGTAGTGAAGGAAATGGGTGGGGTTTTCATTAGTTGTAAAAAAAACTGTTAACAACCAATGAAAAGTGTTATTTTATAGTCACATGACTTGACGCGCTTACGCTACGCCCACCGGAGCGCTTACGCGGCACGTACGTTGGCGCTTCTGGGGGCGCTTAAGCGGCGTGCCTGAATGACGTTTTCTTAGATTTTACAAAATGCGTTTAAAGTTAAAATACGGTTATTTAAAATCAAAAATAGTACTTTTATAAGTATGCCACTGAATGTCTTGCATTATTATTTACTTTAAATACATATTTTTTTTTCCGCACGCGGGAACAGCGCTCTCGCTACGCTAACGGGTGCGCTCACCGGTGCGCCCACCCTGAGTACTCCAGGGTAAAATGATAAAAAAAAAAAAACATGAAAAATACTTTGGAGAATTAATTTTAGACAAAAAAAAAAGAAAAAAAAATATAGTAATTAATAGTTATAAAAAAAACTAAAAAAACTTAATAATTCACTTTAAAAATCGTAGGTTACGACCTCAAAATAGCAAGGAATTAGCTTTTAAAAAACCTTTGAAATTCACTGAAAAAACCGTAGGTTTCACAAACGTTATAGGTAGGAATTAGCATTTCAAAAACCTTTGAAATTCACTAAAAAAACCATAGGTTTCACACTCGTTATAGTAAGGAATTAGCATTTAAAAAACCTTTGAAATTCACTGAAAAAACCATAGGTTTCACACCAGTTATAGGTAGCTGAACATTTTACTCATACAAAACCATTGAAATTCCCACGTTATAGTTAGTTGGACTCACTATAACTTGCGCGACCGCAATCCACTGCTGATGATGTCACATATTACATCATTCATGACATGGTCAGTGACATCACTGATGACATCACTGATGACATCTCAAATGACATCACTGAAGACATCACTGATGACATCTCAAATGACATCACTGATCACATCACTGATGACATCACTGATGACATCTCAAATGACATCACTGATGACATCATGCAGTGTCTGTGTGTTTCTATAAAGTTTAAATATGTTTTACATATTGAAGAATGAGTGGATGTATAAGTGTCTGGATGAAGGATTTAGTAGGTGCGTGACTGACTGTATGAGTGAGTGATTAAATGTGTCTTACTGAATGCATGGGTTAGTGACTAAACTGTCTGAATGTGTGCATCAGTATGTCTGTTGTTGTGTAAGCTGCTGCATGTGTTGATCAGTAGCTATATGAGTGGCTATATGGGTTATTGATTGGTTGCTCAAGTATTTGTATGTGAGGCTGGGTGTGTGTGTGGGTGGCTGGGAGGTGTGTGACTCTGTGCATAGATGTGTGAGCAGTTGATTCACTAGGTGTATGGGTTCAAGAGTGCATGTGGAAATAGCTGTATGGGTGGTTGACTGTGTGCATGGGTGTGTTGGTGAGTGAATGGATATCTCAGTGCTACATGTCCAAGTAAGTACATATGTAAAACACAGTGCATGTGATAGTTGGCATATATAAATGACTATACATGCGAGCCAGTGATTGTGCAAGTGGCTGTAGGGATCAATGTGTACTTGTATCAGGGATTGTATAAGACAGTAAGTATGTGTTAGTATATGTTTGAATAAGTAAGGTGTTGTGTGTATAACTGTATAGATGAGGAAATGGGAGTGTGATTGATTCTTTGCATGACTGACTAGGTGTGTGAGTAACTCCATGGATGAGTGGCAGTGTGTGAGTGTCTGTATAGGTGTAGGAGTGCATATGATAGTGTTGTATTGAGGAGTGACTGTATGTATGAGTGATTGTATGGGTGAATGAATGGATGTCTGTGTAGACCTAGGAATCAGTGAGTGCGTATGTAGTAACTGGTATTGGTGTGTCAATGGTTTCAAGAATGGTAGTTTTTTTTTAACACTGGGTGTATCAAAGTTTAGATTAGAGTATGAGGAGGTGCATCGTATTATCACATGAATGATGTCATCAGTGATGTCATTTGAGATGTCATCAGTGATATCATTTGAGATGTCATCAGTGATGTCATCAGTGATGTCACTGACCATGTCATGAATGATGTAATATGTGACATCATCAGCAGTGGATTGCGGGCGCGCGAGTTATAGTGAGTCCATCTAACTATAACGTGGGAATTTCAATGGTTTTGTATGAGTAAAATGTTCAGCTAACTATAACTGGTGTGAAACCTATGGTTTTTTCAGTGAATATATATATACATACATATAAAAACATATATATAATCTGCATATCTATATAAATACAAATATAAATGCATGCATACATATACATATACATATATGCATACATATGCATGTTATGTACATGAAAGTTTGAAAAACACTAATAAAAGCAAAGCTAAAAAGCCACCTAATTGCAAACAGAATGTCTTTAACTTAAACTAGGGTGAGACCTATTGCATTTTCAATGCTTGCTTACTTTGGTTCCATCAAGAGGGCATTCAGATGTGTCACACATTAGCCATACATTCTGAATGTTAGCACTCTAGTTGCTCATTAGATCACTGTACTAAAGCTACTGCTCACCAGGGAAGTCTTCTGCTGGCATTGAAAGTACATGTTTTAGTCTGCATGTCAGAATTTTTTTAAAGGAAATAGAAGAGGATTTGAGAAGTCACTCAAAATGTGCCCTAATTTTTCTTTCTGCAGAACAAATCATACTTTCTATGGCAAAATGAACCCCCTCATTTTGCTCCTTTTTAAATTAAAGTTACCACTTTATTCCAAGCAAGATGTCGTGCTCTACTTTTGTCATAAGTAAGGTCTTTAGCTTTTAGCACTCTAGTTGTTCTTCAGAACACTCTGTGAAGCTGCAGTAGAACACAAAAGGAATCAACTGATAGTCTCTGCCCTTGTTGGATGTACATGTTTTACTGAGAATCTCAGACTTTGTAGTGTAGTTCCTATTATCCCAATAGGCTCTGCGAATTGAAATAATACCTTCAATAGTATAGGCCTAGACCAGACGTTAACTAGGTCTACTACTGTCGATATTAGACTTAAAGTTTTGGGTTTGCCAGCTAGCTCAGAGTTCACTAGAAACTTTCTCGAATAGGCAAGGAGGAGTTGAACCTCCCTGGATAGACAAGAAGGGATTTAGTTTCTGACAACCATAGAACATGACAACTTTGCTCTCCCCTAATCAAGAGTGTATCTCTAGAGTCGTGTGAACAAAAGGCAATTTATTTTACTCAGTCAGTACGTGCATTCTTAGTCTCATCAGATTGTAGAGAAAAGGAGGAGACGGGCGTGTTCAATAAAAGATGTTATTTATTGATCAGTCTCTTTTCTCGTACAAGAGAAATGGATCGATATTATTGCAATACTTATGATTAAGTAAAGTGCATACATTAAAAGCAGAAGTATAAAATAATACTGTAAAAACATTGATATGGTTTCTAAGCCATATGAAGGTTTAAAATGAATAAAATATATTACATACACATATACATTTGACTAATCGTACTCAACTGGTGTTTCTAGCTACGCCTACCCCGTGTACCTGACCTAAGTCTAATGCGTGGGCGGGAATAGAAAGTTACAGTTTAAGTTAAGTTTGTTTTGCCAAGTGACTGACTAAAGAATTTTCTGTGAGGGGTTGTTCAGTTCTGTACCTGGAATCTAGGATGGATGAGGGATGGTATCTCTCGTCTCTGGTCTCGATATTCCAGGCTGCCTGCGAGGGCTACCCGGAAGCGCCGGAGCTGGATTTCTCGGCAGGAGAAAAGCGGCTTCTCGTTCTCAGCGCGTCAGGAAGGCGGGGCTGCGCCAGCGGGGTCTGCTCTGCTCTGGGCTTCGGCAAGTCTGGCTGCTCCGTCCTCGTCACCACCGCGTGTGTTTGCATAGGGCAATATCGGTAATATTTATACCTTTAAGGTGCCGAGATTGACGTAAGGATGGACATAGATACGTCAATAAGGATGTCATACGACCAGGTCGTTAGCACATTCTTTTGCTGAAGTTCTCGGTGAAATCAAAACAATGGCCGCAGGGTTTTTCCCAAGGTGTCATAGGTTTGATTTGTTATGAGAACTCCGTATGCCTTATCAGGGGCTGGAGGAATATCGCTTGTCTAATTTGATGGCAAGCGTTATGACCTAATCAGATAACACGCTCCTGTGCTGTAGTGTGGCTTTATCAGATAACGGTTCCTGCATCATGGGGGTTTTCTGCCTCATGGGATGGCTGCTAGTTAACTTGTTAGTTTGTTAACCAGAATAGGGTCAGGAATAGGGGGATCGATACAGAACCTATAGGAATACATCACACCCACTCCACGCTAACTATGGACATATTTACTAATCTATGCATAGTAAAACATACTGTAGAGTATCGTGTATACCTTACCACCCCAAAATACATAAATGCATTTTGAATTTATCAAATATAAGGGAAAAAAAGCATTTACATGTATTGTATGCACTCAAGCTGTGAAATAATGCTAAAGTAATCACGCATTTGTATACATTATTGCTAAATGGTATATGAGAATTTACACATGAAATGGCTCTTAATACAGAAAAAAGTTTCGAGACCATTCCATCACAGAATACAATAATTACGAACATACCAGCGGGCAGCTAATGTCTATAAGCTATCTAAAAGTAGAAATCTTAGTTCTCTAAGAATAGTCATTACTTTAAGCAGAAGATAGTGTCCCGAAAAATATGCAAAAATATTTTGGGGCTGCTGAAAAAATTTGCTGTCCGTGAACTGGAGGGAAAATTGTTCATGGTATTTTGCTATTCTAGTTGAAGGTCAAATTCAGGGAACGCCGTGTACGAGCTTGCTCAAAAGTCTCTATTTCTGCTCTGGTGAGAACATCATATCATTTAGACTCTCGAAAAAGTTGTCAACAGCTTCATGGGAGAGTTCCACTAACTCGGAAATAGGTGTAACCATGCATTCGTGCGCATGATTGTCTCCATTGACATTTTGATTTGGATTGCTGACAGAAGGTCGTACCTGATTGATGCTGCTTTAATTTTGAACCTCACTACCCCTTAATCGTAGTGGTGAAGCTTCCACGAATGCCGTCATCAGGATTGGTAGCCGTTGAGGGCAGCACAAAGCATGAGCCTTTGTTGGACTCAACAATGTTTCTGCATCCATTGGCGCATCCGATTGTAGCGTCAGACAGGTGTCTAACACACATTCTTCTCCGCATAGCAGGCACCTTAATACAGGTAAAACACATCGTTGCCACATTGGTCGAAATGATAGAAACCAAGTCATGTTCAGGTCTCTAAGCCGGGATAGTCCCAGGATTTTTGATATCCGGACCCGGTATCCAATGGCTAGGATTGTTTCTTCCCTTGTCGCAGGTGTTTTGTCTGTGACATGGTTTGCCATAACGAAATATGAGGACTAAGAATAGGATTCCTGCAATTAGTCCCAAAATGAGGGGAAGTCCGCCAAAAATCGAGTGGACGAAATCTGGAAAAATACCCAGTATGGCTTTGAATGGTGTTAATGCCATCGAAAATACTGTCTTAAATACTTTTGAGACTCCACTGGTATCAGAAATATTTAAGATTTAATTCAGGATTTCTGCGAAATGTATGGGGGAATTAGTCGATAACAATAAATGTATCTCTGCAGTCGTCCTTGCGACTAGGAGATCATACGTTTCTTTTGATGACGTGAGTCTGGTCGGCGTCTGAAGAAGCACTGTTTTAATTCTGCTTAAAGTATCTATTCGAATAGAAGTAATTTTCAAGTTGGGCCATGCCCTTGCCTCCCTGTCTGGAAAGGAGCTGGGGAACAAAAGGCGTCCACAGCACTTGACCTTCGCAGTCGTAGTTACGAGATAAGGAGTCCCGGGCATAAGACTACAGCATCTGCGGTCCACAATTAGAATGTAACTCCCATTGTAGAGTCTTTGAAAGAATGGTTCTATCTCTGTAGCAGGTGTGCCTAGCTGGTGACATGAAAGGTTATTTGAGTTCCCTTCACAGGCTCCATGCAAACTAATTCCGTTACACAGAAGTGTACCGCTTAGTGACATCGCACAATTATTGCCACTAAGAAACACTTTCTGTCCTTTATTACTGACACATGCATGTGAATAGGGCAGGTTCCATGTTGTTTTAATGTACCCTTTTCCCAATTTTTCGTACATGCCAGCCTGTATATATTTCTGGCAGTATTGAAACCTGAAGGTTGAGATTGGAATATTAATTATCCCATGTATTATCCATTCACTGACAGGTCGTTCTGACATTGTCACTGGTAATCTTTCGAGTTTCTCAATGCTCAGGATTGTATAATCAGCACCCTTCTGGGCCATACTTATTTGTTTATCAGTAAGGTTAAAGATATTGAAAAGTGACGTTGTGTTGATTAAACACCAAGGCACATAGCCTGAATGCAGATTTTGTAACGTCCAGCCAAGCTGTACAATAGAACGCAATTGAGACTGACCGTATTGTAACAACAGTAAGTCTTGCGATATTATGTCGATTGCTGAAGACACAATGCTGTCCAGAGAAAAAATTCTGGAGGACAGAGTCATTAACCCATTGTCCACTACAGAAAGTGATTTTTCCAAATTAATACGGTCAATTTCCCGTATTCTTTCTGCTGTCTCAATTTGAGTAACCTTCCAGGCCTCGTTATATGCTGCATATACAGAGGCTGCTATGAAACGTTTCTGACGCTGTTTGCGCGGTCCCATAATGAAATCACGCAAGTCAGCACCATCAGTAAGTAAAGTAAGGTGTTGCTTAATTTCTGCCAGTGTGGAAGTCTGTAGCCACTGAAGGCATAATTTGCCCACACTGTAGGTGGTAATTATTCCTGGGTGTTGTCTTTGGGAATATCTAGGGTCTGGCCTGGTCATTTTGAACCCTGTGTTTTGTTCAGGAATCTGTCTTGACAGTTATTAGTATCTGTGGGCCAGATCAACCACTGTTTCCAATCAGGATGTGTTCTGTTTTGGTTTAGTACATAATTTACGTCTATCTCTTCATCTGTGAAGCTATTGCTGTTCAATGCTGGTTTTGGAATAGACGGTTTATTTAACTCTTTGATTTTGGCTAGGCCAAGACAGGTAGTTTGTTGAACAGTGTCATTTAAAAATATAATTTGTTCTGGGATCATGCAGGCTCTAAACAAAGATTCTATACCCTGTATTTGCCATTCTTTTGTGCCCCAAACACTTTTCAATTCAACATTTTTGTCCCAATAATCAAAACCAAAAGTATTCATTTGTTCAAAGAATGAGTCTGAATATATCAATTTTGTGTTGGTTATCATGGTCTTTGTCCCTGTCTTATTTGACAATTTGAAATAAAATGTTTCAGCATTACTTGTGTTAAAACCTGAAAAGTATGAATATTTGTCGTAAATGGTTCTTGAGCTTCCTTTTGGAGGGGTTGCACAATGTTCCCATTGATTATAATTTAAAACATTTCTAGGTTGTGCAGATCTGTGTAAAAAATGGTTACCATAGTGGTTATAACAGTACATACTATCATAATTTGTCAAACCCTGCAAATAATCATGTTTGGTAAATTTAGCAGACATCACTAAGTCAGACATCATATTGTTTATACTTTCAAAGTCCCAATCATCAGCAAATGTGCTTGGTTTTACGAAGTCACTCAATGAGATTTTAATTTGGTGTGGATATTTCAGGATTTCAACCGGACCATAGATTTCGTAGTCAGTGTTGTCCCATGCTACCCCACCCGGTATAGGATTGGCTGTGAAGTTGACTGAAGAAAGTTCTCTTTTCTCGACGTGTGAAGATGTGTGTGGTTTGAGGATCAAGTTGATTTTCTGACTTGCTGTATCCATTTTAGCATATTTTCCCTCAATGAAGCGTCCCAATGTCAGTATCATGATGAGCCAAAGTATGAGGATAAATGCACCAAAACCCACCCAAAATTCAATCCATGGAGAAATTAGGTATGTTTCTTTCAGTTGTTTCAAAAGTACTTTAACTTTATCTTTAAAGGTTTTTGTTGATGGCTGTGTCTTTGATTCAGTGAAGCCTTCAGAGGAATCATCGAAGTTTATGAAGTAGCCGGATGCAGTTCTGTCTATTGTTCCAATTGTTTCAGGATTACTGTTTCTTGCATAGTCGTTTGTTACTTCATTATAGATTGGTGTGTCTCTGCTAAATGTTTTTATTTGGGTTTTCAGAGGTCTAAGTTCCATTGCATTGTTGCATAGTCCTTGTTGTTCTTCTGTAGGCGTTTCGAATGTGATTAGCCTCTTTGTTAGGACCTCTGTACTGGTAGCAAACCTCGGTGTTCTGCTACTCATGGGGAGTCCACTTGGCCTACTGTTTGTTATCGGCCACATGATTGTGGTTTTACCAGGTCGATGGATACAACTCGGTTCTCCTTTTTACCAGCAAGCGGCGGTAGTACAACTGATCTTGTCCCGTTGATAGACAAGACAGGAACTGCTTTTCTGTAAGAAGGCCCAAATTCCTTCTTTACCGTGATCTTTTCTCTGACTAGATCCCCGACTTTTGGAATCCAGACAGGTCTTGCTGGGACAGGTGGTGGTTCTTCAGTGGTTGTTGGCTGTTGTTTCAACTTTATGTTGCTCAGGTCTTTTCTTGTTTCGTTTAAGTCCTGTAAAATAGCCAAACGATCTTTGATATCAAAGCTTTTTTCCTTTACCACTGAAGTCTGACTGTCAAGGTCAGAGATTAACATCCTAGTTCCAAATAATAATTCGTACGGACTTAATCCCTTTAGAGAATTTCTTGGCAAGTTATTTAGACTACGTTGGACACTTATTAGATGTTTGACCCACCCAGCTCCCGAACCTAATACCTTTGCCGTTATAGATTGCTTTATGTCACGGTTTTTTCTTTCAACAATTCCGTTCCCCTCAGGGTGAAATGGACAAGAGTACCGCAATGTCACGCCCATGCTGACCATGGCCTCCTTATAAGCTCTAGAGCTAAAAGCAGGACCGTGGTCCGAATGCAGCATGCCAATTGCGTATGTGCCGATAAAGACTCGCAAATCTTTTATAACAGTTCTGGCGTCAGCCGTTCGCTGGGGCCACATCCATATGAATCTCGTGCATGAGTCCACTGCAACCAAGATATATTTATAGTTACCATCCCTTTGTAAGGGACCGCAGTGGTCCAGGTAAACACAGGCTAATGGTTTATCCGAGATTAGAAGGGGCGTCTGTGCTGGACGTCTCACCGTTGATACTTTCATCTTTTGACATATTTCACATTCTAAAACATAGTTCCTTGTTTGTCTTCTCATTTGTGGCCACCAGTATCTCTGTTTTAATAATGATACTGTGGCTGAGACGCCAGCATGTATAGAAGCAAGCCCTTCGTGTGCCGCTATTATTAGTCCTAACCTATGTTCCATGTTTGGAATTGCCCTATCCCCCACTCCAGGGATTCGAGCAAAAGGAACATTGTTTGCATCAGTTATGTATGAGTATTTTACTGGAAAGCCTTTCGGGAGTGTTTCTATCGAATCCTTTTCTGTAGCGCTGACAGCCTGTAATATTTCGCTGTCTATTTTTGTTTTTGACCGTGTGATGGCAGCTACGGAAGCCGTTTGCACAGCTACCTTCGCGGCCTCATCAGCCAATGAATTCCCTGCAACGTGAACGCCATCACGTTGATGACTCAGCGTATGTATCACGTGAGTCTTTGGTAGTTCTTTCTGTAAAAGAACTACTTGTTCCCAGAGCATTTTATGCTTGATTGTGCCACCTTTCGCATCCTTGAAACCATTCTGAAGCCAGATCTGCAAGTATTCATTGTAAGATTGAACGCAATAATACGAATCGCACACTATGAGTGTGAGGAATTCTCGATCGGTATTTTCAAGCGCCATCTTGAACGCCAGTAATTCAGCTCGCTGAGCTGTACAATCTCCTAGAGATTGTGTTTTAGTGATAGCTGGTTTAAATTTCCCTTCGTGCCAGCGACCTTTAACGATCGCGCACGCAGCACTGTAGGCTTGTTTACCCCCTACTGCGGGTTGTGCTGATCCGTCTGTGTATATTATACAGCCGTAATGTTCTAGAGGCATAATTTCGGTCAGCGGAGGACATTCAAATTCATATTGGAGAAATTCTTGTGTTTTTAAGTTAGGATCAAATTCGTATGCCACGTCTGTTGCAGCAAGAGAATTAGCCCATTGTATCCATCTCGGATGGAGCGCTTTGGCATTTGGAATGCTTGCCTTTGTTACCGCCTCTAGGGCTGGTATCGGTGTCACGATTATTATTCGTTTACCTTGTGCCAGGGCTCGTTCTTTTGCTATAGCTGTCTGTGTTGCAGTTAGAATTTTTTCCGTTGGGCTGAATTTCATTTCAGCCTTAGTGTACAAGTGTGATTTGAATGCAATTGGTACCTGTTCTCCCTCATTAGAGGTCAGGTATGTGAATCCGCATCTTCCTGGGATGACTCGAATCACAAGATTGCGTGTGTTATCACGTGTTTCTAATTTTGTTTTAATTAGCATGTCTGTTTGTAAGAATCTCAGAATTTCTGTGTGTATTTGAGTCCAATTGGTTCTTTTAAAATCTGGTTTTATTAGATCATAAAGGGGTTTGACCCTTTCTGCGTAATTTGCAATGTATGTTCTTCCGAAATTTAGGAAGCCTAGAATTGACTGTAGGTTTTTTAGTGTTCTAGGTGCTTGGAGTACGGCACATTTCTCTAGAAAATTGTCAGCCAGGCTTTTGCCTTCACTTGATAATTCATATCCTAAGAACAGGACTGTCAGATGGGCAATTCTGGATTTTTTAAAGTTGAATTTGTAACCTTCTGCAGCGAACCCAAGTATTATGGTGTTCACTCTCTTCAAGTGAGTCTCCAAGTCATCATCTGTTAAGTATATGTCGTCGACATAAGATAATGCTTCGTCATCATATGTATGTAGTAATTATGTTACTCTCGCTGAGAATACTCCCGGGCTGTTTTTGTACCCCTGGGCTAACCGACAGAATTGTTTTTGAGTGCCATTTATTGAGAATGCAGACAAATATCTGCTCTCTGGTGCTATGTTTTGACAAAAGAATCCATTAGAGATGTCTAATGTTGTTTTGTATTTTTTGCGCACTATGTTATTCATTAGTGCAGCACTATGCGAGTTTTGTACTGCAAAAGTTTTGCAACATGAGTTAAGGTGTCGGTAATCCAAAACTAGACGATATGAATTGTCTGGTTTGGAGACCGGAAACAAAGGGTTGTTCATTTGTGAGGTGCAAGTTTCAATCACCCCCTGGTATTCTAGCTGATCTAGGATTTCTTTTACCTGTTTTTTAGCTTCTTGCTTAATTGGGTACTGCCTTTGTGCAGTAGGTTGAGATTTTAACTGGATTTTGTGAGGAGGAGAGTCCTCATCCCATCCTACGTGATTTTTATATAAAGCAGGAGCTAGGGCTACTGCCCACTTTCTAGCAAGTGTGTATTTTTTATGAATTGGGATGTGATTTGAGAAGGCAGGCATAATTATTTCTTCGCCATGAGGGCACTCCCTGACAAACTCTGGTGGCCAGTCTTTTTCAGCTAGAAGGATGTCATAACCCTTGGAGAGATTATCCCAAAATAGTCCCCTTATTTTTCTAGTCTTATCCCCCTCTATATGTAAAGTTATTTCATATATTTTGTGAGGTTTGCTAACTCTGGTGTCTGCAGTTTCCACTTGAAGATATTCATTCGTGTCCACTGTCTCCAGATGATTCATAAGGACTTTGCGAGCTATGCTCACTTCTGCTGCGCTGTCTAGCATTGTCTGAGCCCATTCTCCGTTTTTCAGTTGTGTCCTCAGTATTCTCGGCATTGTTGACTACCTTGATACTAGCTACCTTCTTTTTTGGAAATTGTAATTTCTTTTTTAGCTGAGCAGGTTCCTTGTCTTTGGACTTGGCGTGCTCTTCTCTTTGTTCTGATCGTCCTCTTCTTTCCGATTTCTGCGAGGAAGTCTGAAAAGATTGAGAGGGACGTGTATCAATGTCTTGATATCTATCAGGCTTCTTTATATTATCCCTATTTCTAAAGTTATATCTTTTCCCAGAGGGGTCACTCTGGGGTGACCTGTGTCTTTGGTTCGGAGATTTTTCTCTCCGCCGAGGAGACCTTCCTCTGGACTGGAATTTCTTTTCTTTAGGATTGGATTGTTTGTTTCCATCCCAGCTCTTTTTTTGTGATGTTGAATTATTATTAAAAATATTTTTTCAGGACTTTCAATCAGTTGTGGTTTTACTGGTATTCCACCTAAACTATCTCTACCTAGTTCCTCATAGGATTTTTCTATGATTCTGGCAATTTCAGCTGGTTGGTCTGCTATATCTGTCTCTTTTAACCTCTGGCGGATCGCCACGTTTGCTGCTTCTCCCTTTATGTTGGCTAATAATATAGCCGAGACCTGCTTGAAGTCTTTTAGTAATTTCATACCAAGAGTTAAAGCGGGCTCTGGACCATATTCGTCTTGAATTTGTTTTAGCACATCTGGTATTACCGAAATGGATGGAACACAGTGCGTTTTTGTGTAGATGGAAGCAAAGACTGTACCCCAAGTGTCACAGTCCTCAATGTGTGGTGCGATTCCCATTGGAAGACAGATAGTCAGAATCCTGTGTTTTTCTAACGGGGTGGTGTCTGGAAACACAGCCTCTATTTGGGTGATTTTTTGTGCTAACCAGAATGGTATTTGTTCCCGTTTAGCTGGTACTTTACCCTAGGCAGGATTGTATGTTCTGTGGTGTAATTTTATTTGTGTTCCCCTGGTGAGGGGTCAGTTGTGGAATTTTAATTGCTGGTTGAATTGTTGAAGTCCGCATCACATATTGGACTAATTGTCTATGTAGTTTTATTAATTGTTTTAGCTGTGTTAAAAGCTCTGCTTGAGACATCCCATTGATGTCTGGATGTGGTGTGTATCCGGCTAGGACCGGCCACGTTGCTCCTGGTCTCCCTAAGGGACCGAGCCTGGTGATGTGATTATTATGTTTTAGGGCGCCATTAAATAAGAGCAAATGCTCTTGAAATTTAAGTGGTACTTCCACCTCCTCGAAAGGAGTGTACTCTCCAGGAGGTTCCTCTGTTTTGTAATAGTGGAAGTACTTTGTTACAGCATTTGCTGCTGAAAAATGTATCCATGAATAGTATACCTCTGTCTGCCGATATTCGTGTGCCTCAATTACGAATATGACTGTACCACCTCTAGGTGTCAGTCCATTTTCTATAAGTTTTAAGGTTATAGATTTCCTTTTAATGACCGGGATGAGTATTATATCCTGGTCTGCGTCTAGCAGTGCAGCATCAGCTGCTGCGAGTTCAGTTGCTAATCTAACTGCCTCTCTTTCATCATCACTGTCTACCATTTTACCGACAGGATGGTTACTTTGTTTGTTTGCAGATCAGGTTTCTTATGGAAACAAAGATTAGATGCACAATATTTTGGAACGGTGTATCCTTCAACGTTGACTAAACCAAGTACCATACATAGGAGTTTCCTCCTGCGAGGTTTGGCGGATATTACCTTTTACCCACTCCAGACGTCTTTGGAGTATTATGGGAGAAAGGGGTCTGAGTGAGAAAGCACGACTGAGTTACTCTAAATGTCTTACGTTAGTTTTATCGCCCTTCCAAACGCGTTGGGCACCATGTAGTGTAGTTCCTATTATCCCAATAGGCTCTGCGCATTGGAATAATACCTTCAATAGTATAGGCCTAGACCAGACGTTAACTAGGTCTACTACTGTTGATATTAGACTTAAAGTTTTGAGTTTGCCAGCTAGCTCAGAGTTCACTAGAAACTTTCTCGAATAGGCAAGGAGGAGTTGAACCTCCCTGGATAGACAAGAAGGGATTTAGTTTCTGACAACCATAGAACATGACAACTTTGCTCTCCCCTAATCAAGAGTGTATCTCTAGAGTCGTGTGAACAAAAGGCAATTTATTTTACTCAGTCAGTACGTGCATTCTTAGTCTCATCAGATTGTAGAGAAAAGGAGGAGACGGGCGTGTTCAATAAAAGATGTTATTTATTGATCAGTCTCTTTTCTCGTACAAGAGAAATGGATCGATATTATTGCAATACTTATGATTAAGTAAAGTGCATACATTAAAAGCAGAAGTATAAAATAATACTGTAAAAACATTGATATGGTTTCTAAGCCATATGAAGGTTTAAAATGAATAAAATATATTACATACAGAATTTACACATGAAAAAGCATTTACATGTATTGTATGCACTCAAGCTGTGAAATAATGCTAAAGTAATCACGCATTTGTATACATTATTGCTAAATGGTATATGAGAATTTACACATGAAATGGCTCTTAATACAGAAAAAAGTTTCGAGACCATTCCATCACAGAATACAATAATTACGAACATACCAGCGGGCAGCTAATGTCTATAAGCTATCTAAAAGTAGAAATCTTAGTTCTCTAAGAATAGTCATTACTTTAAGCAGAAGATAGTGTCCCGAAAAATATGCAAAAATATTTTGGGGCTGCTGAAAAAATTTGCTGTCCGTGAACTGGAGGGAAAATTGTTCATGGTATTTTGCTATTCTAGTTGAAGGTCAAATTCAGGGAACGCCGTGTACGAGCTTGCTCAAAAGTCTCTATTTCTGCTCTGGTGAGAACATCATATCATTTAGACTCTCGAAAAAGTTGTCAACAGCTTCATGGGAGAGTTCCACTAACTCGGAAATAGGTGTAACCATGCATTCGTGCGCATGATTGTCTCCATTGACATTTTGATTTGGATTGCTGACAGAAGGTCGTACCTGATTGATGCTGCTTTAATTTTGAACCTCACTACCCCTTAATCGTAGTGGTGAAGCTTCCACGAATGCCGTCATCAGGATTGGTAGTCGTTGAGGGCAGCACAAAGCATGAGCCTTTGTTGGACTCAACAATGTTTCTGCATCCATTGGCGCATCCGATTGTAGCGTCAGACAGGTGTCTAACACACATTCTTCTCCGCATAGCAGGCACCTTAATACAGGTAAAACACATCGTTGCCACATTGGTCGAAATGATAGAAACCAAGTCATGTTCAGGTCTCTAAGCCGGGATAGTCCCAGGATTTTTGATATCCGGTCCCGGTATCCAATGGCTAGGATTGTTTCTTCCCTTGTCGCAGGTGTTTTGTCTGTGACATGGTTTGCCATAACGAAATATGAGGACTAAGAATAGGATTCCTGCAATTAGTCCCAAAATGAGGGGAAGTCCGCCAAAAATCGAGTGGACGAAATCTGGAAAAATACCCAGTATGGCTTTGAATGGTGTTAATGCCATCGAAAATACTGTCTTAAATACTTTTGAGACTCCACTGGTATCAGAAATATTTAAGATTTAATTCAGGATTTCTGCGAAATGTATGGGGGAATTAGTCGATAACAATGAATGTATCTCTGCAGTCGTCCTTGCGACTAGGAGATCATACGTTTCTTTTGATGACGTGAGTCTGGTCGGCGTCTGAAGAAGCACTGTTTTAATTCTGCTTAAAGTATCTATTCGAATAGAAGTAATTTTCAAGTTGGGCCATGCCCTTGCCTCCCTGTCTGGAAAGGAGCTGGGGAACAAAAGGCGTCCACAGCACTTGACCTTCGCAGTCGTAGTTACGAGATAAGGAGTCCCGGGCATAAGACTACAGCATCTGCGGTCCACAATTAGAATGTAACTCCCATTGTAGAGTCTTTGAAAGAATGGTTCTATCTCTGTAGCAGGTGTGCCTAGCTGGTGACATGAAAGGTTATTTGAGTTCCCTTCACAGGCTCCATGCAAACTAATTCCGTTACACAGAAGTGTACCGCTTAGTGACATCGCACAATTATTGCCACTAAGAAACACTTTCTGTCCTTTATTACTGACACATGCATGTGAATAGGGCAGGTTCCATGTTGTTTTAATGTACCCTTTTCCCAATTTTTCGTACATGCCAGCCTGTATATATTTCTGGCAGTATTGAAACCTGAAGGTTGAGATTGGAATATTAATTATCCCATGTATTATCCATTCACTGACAGGTCGTTCTGACATTGTCACTGGTAATCTTTCGAGTTTCTCAATGCTCAGGATTGTATAATCAGCACCCTTCTGGGCCATACTGATTTGTTTATCAGTAAGGTTAAAGATATTGAAAAGTGACGTTGTGTTGATTAAACGCCAAGGCACATAGCCTGAACGCAGATTTTGTAACGTCCAGCCAAGCTGTACAATAGAACGCAATTGAGACTGACCGTATTGTTACAACAGTAAGTCTTGCGATATTATGTCGATTGCTGAAGACACAATGCTGTCCAGAGAAAAAATTCTGGAGGACAGAGTCATTAACCCATTGTCCACTACAGAAAGTGATTTTTCCAAATTAATACGGTCAATTTCCCGTATTCTTTCTGCTGTCTCAATTTGAGTAACCTTCCAGGCCTCGTTATATGCTGCATATACAGAGGCTGCTATGAAACGTTTCTGACGCTGTTTGCGCGGTCCCATAATGAAATCACGCAAGTCAGCACCATCAGTAAGTAAAGTAAGGTGTTGCTTAATTTCTGCCAGTGTGGAAGTCTGTAGCCACTGAAGGCATAATTTGCCCACACTGTAGGTGGTAATTATTCCTGGGTGTTGTCTTTGGGAATATCTAGGGTCTGGCCTGGTCATTTTGAACCCCTGTGTTTTGTTCAGGAATCTGTCTTGACAGTTATTAGTATTTGTGGGCCAGATCAACCACTGTTTCCAATCAGGATGTGTTCTGTTTTGGTTTAGTACATAATTTACGTCTATCTCTTCATCTGTGGAGCTATTGCTGTTCAATGCTGGTTTTGGAATAGACGGTTTATTTAACTCTTTGATTTTGGCTAGGCCAAGACAGGTAGTTTGTTGAACAGTGTCATTTAAAAATATAATTTGTTCTGGGATCATGCAGGCTCTAAACAAAGATTCTATACCCTGTATTTGCCATTCTTTTGTGCCCCAAACACTTTTCAATTCAACATTTTTGTCCCAATAATCAAAACCAAAAGTATTCATTTGTTCAAAGAATGAGTCTGAATATATCAATTTTGTGTTGGTTATCATGGTCTTTGTCCCTGTCTTATTTGACAATTTGAAATAAAATGTTTCAGCATTACTTGTGTTAAAACCTGAAAAGTATGAATATTTGTCGTAAATGGTTCTTGAGCTTCCTTTTGGAGGGGTTGCACAATGTTCCCATTGATTATAATTTAAAACATTTCTAGGTTGTGCAGATCTGTGTAAAAAATGGTTACCATAGTGGTTATAACAGTACATACTATCATAATTTGTCGAACCCTGCAAATAATCATGTTTGGTAAATTTAGCAGACATCACTAAGTCAGACATCATATTGTTTATACTTTCAAAGTCCCAATCATCAGCAAATGTGCTTGGTTTTACGAAGTCACTCAATGAGATTTTAATTTGGTGTGGATATTTCAGGATTTCAACCGGACCATAGATTTCGAAGTCAGTGTTGTCCCATGCTACCCCACCCGGTATATGATTGGCTGTGAAGTTGACTGAAGAAAGTTCTCTTTTCTCGACGTGTGAAGATGTGTGTGGTTTGAGGATCAAGTTGATTTTCTGACTTGCTGTGTCCATTTTAGCATATTTTCCCTCAATGAAGCGTCCCAATGTTAGTATCATGATGAGCCAAAGTATGAGGATAAATGCACCAAAACCCACCCAAAATTCAATCCATGGAGAAATTAGGTATGTTTCTTTCAGTTGTTTCAAAAGTACTTTAACTTTATCTTTAAAGGTTTTTGTTGATGGCTGTGTCTTTGATTCAGTGAAGCCTTCAGAGGAATCATCGAAGTTTATGAAGTAGCCGGATGCAGTTCTGTCTATTGTTCCAATTGTTTCAGGATTACTGTTTCTTGCATAGTCGTTTGTTACTTCATTATAGATTGGTGTGTCTCTGCTAAATGTTTTTATTTGGGTTTTCAGAGGTCTAAGTTCCATTGCATTGTTGCATAGTCCTTGTTGTTCTTCTGTAGGCGTTTCGAATGTGATTAGCCTCTTTGTTAGGACCTCTGTACTGGTAGCAAACCTCTGTGTTCTGCTACTCATGGGGAGTCCACTTGGCCTACTGTTTGTTATCGGCCACATGATTGTGGTTTTACCAGGTCGATGGATACAACTCGGTTCTCCTTTTTACCAGCAAGCGGCGGTAGTACAACTGATCTTGTCCCGTTGATAGACAAGACAGGAACTGCTTTTCTGTAAGAAGGCCCAAATTCCTTCTTTACCGTGATCTTTTCTCTGACTAGATCCCCGACTTTTGGAATCCAGACAGGTCTTGCTGGGACAGGTGGTGGTTCTTCAGTGGTTGTTGGCTGTTGTTTCAACTTTATGTTGCTCAGGTCTTTTCTTGTTTCGTTTAAGTCCTGTAAAATAGCCAAACGATCTTTGATATCAAAGCTTTTTTCCTTTACCACTGAAGTCTGACTGTCAAGGTCAGAGATTAACATCCTAGTTCCAAATAATAATTCGTACGGACTTAATCCCTTCAGAGAATTTCTTGGCAAGTTATTTAGAATACGTTGGACACTTATTAGATGTTTGACCCACCCAGCTCCCGAACCTAATACCTTTGCCGTTATAGATTGCTTTATGTCACGGTTTTTTCTTTCAACAATTCCGTTCCCCTCAGGGTGAAATGGACAAGAGTACCGCAATGTCACGCCCATGCTGACCATGGCCTCCTTATAAGCTCTAGAGCTAAAAGCAGGACCGTGGTCCGAATGCAGCATGACAATTGCGTATGTGCCGATAAAGACTCGCAAATCTTTTATAACAGTTCTGGCGTCAGCCGTTCGCTGGGGCCACATCCATATGAATCTCGTGCATGAGTCCACTGCAACCAAGATATATTTATAGTTACCATCCCTTTGTAAGGGACCGCAGTGGTCCAGGTAAACACAGGCTAATGGTTTATCCGAGATTAGAAGGGGCGTCTGTGCTGGACGTCTCACCGTTGATACTTTCATCTTTTGACATATTTCACATTCTAAAACATAGTTCCTTGTTTGTCTTCTCATTTGTGGCCACCAGTATCTCTGTTTTAATAATGATACTGTGGCTGAGACGCCAGCATGTATAGAAGCAAGCCCTTCGTGTGCCGCTATTATTAGTCCTAACCTATGTTCCATGTTTGGAATTGCCCTATCCCCCACTCCAGGGATTCGAGCAAAAGGAACATTGTTTGCATCAGTTATGTATGAGTATTTTACTGGAAAGCCTTTCGGGAGTGTTTCTATCGAATCCTTTTCTGTAGCGCTGACAGCCTGTAATATTTCGCTGTCTATTTTTGTTTTTGACCGTGTGATGGCAGCTACGGAAGCCGTTTGCACAGCTGCCTTCGCGGCCTCATCAGCCAATGAATTCCCTGCAACGTGAACGCCATCACGTTGATGACTCAGCGTATGTATCACGTGAGTCTTTGGTAGTTCTTTCTGTAAAAGAACTACTTGTTCCCAGAGCATTTTATGCTTGATTGTGCCACCTTTCGCATCCTTGAAACCATTCTGAAGCCAGATCTGCAAGTATTCATTGTAAGATTGAACGCAATAATACGAATCGCACACTATGAGTGTGAGGAATTCTCGATCGGTATTTTCAAGCGCCATCTTGAACGCCAGTAATTCAGCTCGCTGAGCTGTACAATCTCCTAGAGATTGTGTTTTAGTGATAGCTGGTTTAAATTTCCCTTCGTGCCAGCGACCTTTAACGATCGCGCACGCAGCACTGTAGGCTTGTTTACCCCCTACTGCGGGTTGTGCTGATCCGTCTGTGTATATTATACAGCCGTAATGTTCTAGAGGCATAATTTCGGTCGGCGGAGGACACTCAAATTCATATTGGAGAAATTCTTGTGTTTTTAAGTTAGGATCAAATTCGTATGCCACGTCTGTTGCAGCAAGAGAATTAGCCCATTGTATCCATCTCGGATGGAGCGCTTTGGCATTTGGAATGCTTGCCTTTGTTACCGCCTCTAGGGCTGGTATCGGTGTCACGATTATTATTCGTTTACCTTGTGCCAGGGCTCGTTCTTTTGCTATAGCTGTCTGTGTTGCAGTTAGAATTTTTTCCGTTGGGCTGAATTTCATTTCAGCCTTAGTGTACAAGTGTGATTTGAATGCAATTGGTACCTGTTCTCCCTCATTAGAGGTCAGGTATGTGAATCCGCATCTTCCTGGGATGACTCGAATCACAAGATTGCGTGTGTTATCACGTGTTTCTAATTTTGTTTTAATTAGCATGTCTGTTTGTAAGGATCTCAGAATTTCTGTGTGTATTTGAGTCCAATTGGTTCTTTTAAAATCTGGTTTTATTAGATCATAAAGGGGTTTGACCCTTTCTGCGTAATTTGCAATGTATGTTCTTCCGAAATTTAGGAAGCCTAGAATTGACTGTAGGTTTTTTAGTGTTCTAGGTGCTTGGAGTACGGCACATTTCTCTAGAAAATTGTCAGCCAGGCTTTTGCCTTCACTTGATAATTCATATCCTAAGAACAGGACTGTCAGATGGGCAATTCTGGATTTTTTAAAGTTGAATTTGTAACCTTCTGCTGCGAACCCAAGTATTATGGTGTTCACTCTCTTCAAGTGAGTCTCCAAGTCATCATCTGTTAAGTATATGTCGTCGACATAAGATAATGCTTCGTCGTCATATGTTTGTAGTAATTCTGTTACTCTCGCTGAGAATACTCCCGGGCTGTTTTTGTACCCCTGGGCTAACCGACAGAATTGTTTTTGAGTGCCATTTATTGAGAATGCAGACAAATATCTGCTCTCTGGTGCTATGTTTTGACAAAAGAATCCATTAGAGATGTCTAATGTTGTTTTGTATTTTTTGCGCACTATGTTATTCATTAGTGCAGCACTATGCGAGTTTTGTACTGCAAAAGTTTTGCAACATGAGTTAAGGTGTCGGTAATCCAAA
Source organism: Lissotriton helveticus (assembly GCF_964261635.1). Classification (NCBI taxonomy): domain Eukaryota; kingdom Metazoa; phylum Chordata; class Amphibia; order Caudata; family Salamandridae; genus Lissotriton; species Lissotriton helveticus. Next base: position 534,705,317 of record NC_136065.1, read on the forward strand.
ACTAGACGATATGAATTGTCTGGTTTGGAGACCGGAAACAAAGGGTTGTTCATTTGTGAGGTGCAAGTTTCAATCACCCCCTGGTATTCTAGCTGATCTAGGATTTCTTTTACCTGTTTTTTAGCTTCTTGCTTAATTGGGTACTGCCTTTGTGCAGTAGGTTGAGATTTTAACTGGGTTTTGTGAGGAGGAGAGTCCTCATCCCATCCTACGTGATTTTTATATAAAGCAGGAGCTAGGGCTACTGCCCACTTTCTAGCAAGTGTGTATTTTTTATGAATTTGGATGTGATTTGAGAAGGCAGGCATAATTATTTCTTCGCCATGAGGGCACTCCCTGACAAACTCTGGTGGCCAGTCTTTTTCAGCTAGAAGGATGTCATAACCCTTGGAGAGATTATCCCAAAATAGTCCCCTTATTTTTCTAGTCTTATCCCCCTCTATATGTAAAGTTATTTCATATATTTTGTGAGGTTTGCTAACTCTGGTGTCTGCAGTTTCCACTTGAAGATATTCATTCGTGTCCACTGTCTCCAGATGATTCATAAGGACTTTGCGAGCTATGCTCACTTCTGCTGCGCTGTCTAGCATTGTCTGAGCCCATTCTCCGTTTTTCAGTTGTGTCCTCAGTATTCTCGGCATTGTTGACTACCTTGATACTAGCTACCTTCTTTTTTGGAAATTGTAAGTTCTTTTTTAGCTGAGCAGGTTCCTTGTCTTTGGACTTGGCGTGCTCTTCTCTTTGTTCTGATCGTCCTCTTCTTTCCGATTTCTGCGAGGAAGTCTGAAAAGATTGAGAGGGACGTGTATCAATGTCTTGATATCTATCAGGCTTCTTTATATTATCCCTATTTCTAAAGTTATATCTTTTCCCAGAGGGGTCACTCTGGGGTGACCTGTGTCTTTGGTTCGGAGATTTTTCTCTCCGCCGAGGAGACCTTCCTCTGGACTGGAATTTCTTTTCTTTAGGATTGGATTGTTTGTTTCCATCCCAGCTCTTTTTTTGTGATGTTGAATTATTATTAAAAATATTTTTTCAGGACTTTCAATCAGTTGTGGTTTTACTGGTATTCCACCTAAACTATCTCTACCTAGTTCCTCATAGGATTTTTCTATGATTCTGGCAATTTCAGCTGGTTGGTCTGCTATATCTGTTTCTTTTAACCTCTGGCGGATCGCCACGTTTGCTGCTTCTCCCTTTATGTTGGCTAATAATATAGCCGAGACCTGCTTGAAGTCTTTTAGTAATTTCATACCAAGAGTTAAAGCGGGCTCTGGACCATATTCGTCTTGAATTTGTTTTAGCACATCTGGTATTACCGAAATGGATGGAACACCGTGCGTTTTTGTGTAGATGGAAGCAAAGACTGTACCCCAAGTGTCACAGTCCTCAATGTGTGGTGCGATTCCCATTGGAAGACAGATAGTCAGAATCCTGTGTTTTTCTAACGGGGTGGTGTCTGGAAACACAGCCTCTATTTGGGTGATTTTTTGTGCTAACCAGAATGGTATTTGTTCCCGTTTAGCTGGTACTTTACCCCAGGCAGGATTGTATGTTCTGTGGTGTAATTTTATTTGTGTTCCCCTGGTGAGGGGTCAGTTGTGGAATTTTAATTGCTGGTTGAATTGTTGAAGTCCGCATCACATATTGGACTAATTGTCTATGTAGTTTTATTAATTGTTTTAGCTGTGTTAAAAGCTCTGCTTGAGACATCCCATTGATGTCTGGATGTGGTGTGTATCCGGCTAGGACCGGCCACGTTGCTCCTGGTCTCCCTAAGGGACCGAGCCTGGTGATGTGATTATTATGTTTTAGGGCGCCATTAAATAAGAGCAAATGCTCTTGAAATTTAAGTGGTACTTCCACCTCCTCGAAAGGAGTGTACTCTCCAGGAGGTTCCTCTGTTTTGTAATAGTGGAAGTACTTTGTTACAGCATTTGCTGCTGGAAAATGTATCCATGAATAGTATACCTCTGTCTGCCGATATTCGTGTGCCTCAATTACGAATATGACTGTACCACCTCTAGGTGTCAGTCCATTTTCTATAAGTTTTAAGGTTATAGATTTCCTTTTAATGACCGGGATGAGTATTATATCCTGGTCTGCGTCTAGCAGTGCAGCATCAGCTGCTGCGAGTTCAGTTGCTAATCTAACTGCCTCTCTTTCATCATCACTGTCTACCATTTTACCGACAGGATGGTTACTTTGTTTGTTTGCAGATCAGGTTTCTTATGGAAACAAAGATTAGATGCACAATATTTTGGAACGGTGTATCCTTCAACGTTGACTAAACCAAGCACCATACATAGGAGTTTCCTCCTGCGAGGTTTGGCGGATATTACCTTTTACCCACTCCAGACGTCTTTGGAGTATTATGGGAGAAAGGGGTCTGAGTGAGAAAGCACGACTGAGGTACTCTAAATGTCTTACGTTAGTTTTATCGCCCTTCCAAACGCGTTGGGCGCCATGTAGTGTAGTTCCTATTATCCCAATAGGCTCTGCGCATTGGAATAATACCTTCAATAGTATAGGCCTAGACCAGACGTTAACTAGGTCTACTACTGTCGATATTAGACTTAAAGTTTTGAGTTTGCCAGCTAGCTCAGAGTTCACTAGAAACTTTCTCGAATAGGCAAGGAGGAGTTGAACCTCCCTGGATAGACAAGAAGGGATTTAGTTTCTGACAACCATAGAACATGACAACTTTGCTCTCCCCTAATCAAGAGTGTATCTCTAGAGTCGTGTGAACAAAAGGCAATTTATTTTACTCAGTCAGTACATGCATTCTTAGTCTCATCAGATTGTAGAGAAAAGGAGGAGACGGGCGTGTTCAATAAAAGATGTTATTTATTGATCAGTCTCTTTTCTCGTACAAGAGAAATGGATCGATATTATTGCAATACTTATGATTAAGTAAAGTGCATACATTAAAAGCAGAAGTATAAAATAATACTGTAAAAACATTGATATGGTTTCTAAGCCATATGAAGGTTTAAAATGAATAAAATATATTACATACACATATACATTTGACTAATCGTACTCAACTGGTGTTTCTAGCTACGCCTACCCCGTGTACCTGACCTAAGTCTAATGCGTGGGCGGGAATAGAAAGTTACAGTTTAAGTTAAGTTTTTTTTGCCAAGTGACTGACTAAAGAATTCTCTGTGAGGGGTTGTTCAGTTCTGTACCTGGAATCTAGGATGGATGAGGGATGGTATCTCTCGTCTCTGGTCTTGATATTCCAGGCTGCCTGCGAGGGCTACCCGGAAGCGCCGGAGCTGGATTTCTCGGCAGGAGAAAAACGGCTTCTCGTTCTCAGCGCGTCAGGAAGGCGGGGCTGCGCCAGCGGGGTCTGCTCTGCTCTGGGCTTCGGCAAGTCTGGCTGCTCCGTCCTCGTCACCACCGCGTGTGTTTGCATAGGGCAATATCGGTAATATTTATACCTTTAAGGTGCCAAGATTGACGTAAGGATGGACATAGATACGTCAATAAGGATGTCATACGACCAGGTCGTTAGCACATTCTTTTGCTGAAGTTCTCGGTGAAATCAAAACAATGGCCGCAGGGTTTTTCCCAAGGTGTCATAGGTTTGATTTGTTATGAGAACTCCGTATGCCTTATCAGGGGCTGGAGGAATATCGCTTGTCTAATTAGATGGCAAGCGTTATGACCTAATCAGATAACACGCTCCTGTGCCGTAGTGTGGCTTTATCAGATAACGGTTCCTGCATCATGGGGGTTTTCTGCCTCATGGGATGGCTGCTAGTTAACTTGTTAGTTTGTTAACCAGAATAGGGTCAGGAATAGGGGGATCGATACAGAACCTATAGGAATACATCACAACTTCAGTTCAGTTCAGTTCAGTAAATCTTTACTTCGATGATTTCAAACCATCATAAAAATACATTTTTCAAAATACATTAATTACATTTCTGAACCGTATCACATTAAAACCAATATTTATACAATTAAAACATGGGATATTATGTACATCATTAATCAACCTCTCGTATTTCTTAGTCTTACTCCAACTTTTAAAAAACTCATATTAGAGCATAGAGTGCGCATATCATTTGCTCTTTGCAGGAAAAGAAGTGCAGTTTTAGCATGACGGATTTTTGCCTCTTTTAAAAAATCTACAAGAAATCTGCGACAAGGAATCCGGTAAAAAGAACACAAAAGTACAAAATGAAGGGTGTCCTGCGGAGACCTATTGTCGCAGCCGCAGGCACCCTTCTGCTCAATTGTTAGAGTAAAACCTGATGGATGAGCTAAAATATTGGGTAACAAATTGAGCCTAAACCGACACATTAAAAATCTGTCCTGCTGGTTGTGCATCAGGAATAAATAAGGTTGCATGCTCTCCCCATTACGTACTAAACAATGTGCCACAACTGATCTTTTTAGTGAGTCCGGGTTTAATCTGCCCAATTCAAGTTTTTCTAATATCAGTTTTTTAATTCGATGTTTACAGGAGGTGGCAATTAAAGTCGGGTCGCTAAAGAGTATCTGCTGATCTATAAACCCTAGTGTATCCTTACCATAGTTTAACCATGGAATTTGGAGGTACTTATCTTTTCGTAAACAGTCTCCAACTATTATCCTGCTTAGTTCCGCTTCGGGGTTTACCCAAATTCGAAGCCATGTCATGATGGGTCTCACCTTTACCTGGTCTATAATGTATGGGATCCCAAGCTCAGTATGTGCAATTTCTGCTGGGGTACTCTGCGGTATTTTCAGGATCCCACGTAGGAATTTGTCTTCCTCTAATTGTAGTTGTATTGCATCCCTAAAACCCCATACCTCTGCACCATACAGAGCCTTTGCGGTGCTTACAGCTCTATATAAGTTCATTACTTGCTCCGGTGACCAACGGCCCAGTCTACGGGCGAAATTTAGTATCGCGCCGTTTGCAGAGACCAACTTTCTGCACCTTTCCTCAATTAAAGATTCAAACTTAATCTCCCCATCGAATAAAAGGCCCAGGTAGGAAAAGGTCCCTACGGTTTCTCATTTGTGGGTCCCTATTTTAAATGCAAATTTCCTAGAGGGTTTTTTGCCCGCCACCATCACATAGGACTTGCTCAAGTTCATGGACGAGTCCAAATTTTCCATGAACTTCACAAATCCATCAACGAGGTGTTGTAGACTCAGTGCTGTTCGTGCAAGCAGGACCGCGTCATCCGCGTACAACAGTACCGGAATATGACGCGTTCCTGCTTTGGGGCAATCCACATTCAGAGCAACCAATGTTCTCTCTAGGTCATTTATATACAATGAAAATAAAAAGGGAGCGAGGATACACCCTTGCCTCACTCCGCCAGTGCACGGTAAGGGATCAGTACTCCCCCCCCGTGATATAACGGACTTTAGCAGTGGTGTTCCAATGTAGTTCTTTTAGGATATTTATGAGTCCAGGGTCAATTCCTAGATTACTCTTCATAGCCCAAAGTTTGTTCCTATTTACATTGTCAAAGGCTGCAGCCAACCCCATAAAACCCATGTAGACTGTTCCATTGCTAGCTTTTGTGTATTTAGCAACTAATAGATAGAGGTTAAGACATTGATCGCTAGTTGACTTGCCCGATCTGAAACCATATTGGGTGTCTGCTATAGTGTGGTGCTCTTCTGTCCAGGCCGTGAGGCGATTTAAAACCGCCCTGCCCAGTAATTTGGCTGGCACATCAATCAGCGATATTGGTCTATAGCATTGGGGGTTGTCCCTGCTCCCCTTCTTGAAGATAGGGACAAATAATGCGGTAGACCAAGATCGCGGGAGCCCAGATTTTATAGCTGCATTTAACACCCTTGTCATGATAGGAGCCCGGAGGGCGATGTTGCTTAGATAAAGGTCTGGGGGCATGCCATCGGGCCCTGGTGCTTTATTTCGGGTCAGACCTTGAATAGCTTAAATAATTTTTGTAGTGAAAATTCTAGTTCCATAGGCCGGGCCCCATCCCAGCCCCCTGCCAAGACTGTATCGCAGGGGTGTTTGTAAAGGCCCTTAAAATGAGTCACCCACTGTTCGGGGAGAATACTAGTACTAATCACCGGGGCACTACTGTCTTGGAAACAAGGCCTATTGATAATTTTCAAAAATTCATAATAATGCCTCCCTCAGGTAAGCCCAGACTTCCGTTTGTAGCATGATCTTTCTCTGTTTGACCTTGGTTTTTTATATATTTCTGCAGAGGGCTACTTTCTGCTTGTCCCTGGGGTAAATTTTGAGACAAGATTTTAAATCTCTCAGTGCTCGAGAACAATCAGTGTCAAACCATTGTGGTTGTGTTATGTTTTTTTGGGGGCCTTTTGTTTTCAATAGTCCATCAACCAAGTTGGTTAAGGACTCGAACGCTGAGACCAGCTCACCACCCTCTACTGTAGGTTCGAGACAATCTTGTATCTGTTTTTTACCCCTTTTCAATTAGGGTTCTATAGAATTCCTGGGCATTAATTTTTGACCACCTTAGTCGCCTCCCCTGGTCCACAGGCCACACCTCAGTTTCTACAGGATTATTCCTTATTGAGTGACCGGTATATATTAAGTCCAAAATTAGAGGATTGTGGTCACTAAAGGGACTCCAATCCGTTCTCACCTCTTTAACCCAATCTTTAGCAAAAATAGATATCATCATATAGTCTATAATGAAGGAAAATCCTCTACCTTTAAATGTTGGTATAAGAGTACCCTCTTTTCCCGGGACCACCAGATCTATTGTATGTGTGAGAGCATAAGTATCTAAAAGCTTCAGTAATGATATTCCCTCCTTATTATGCTCGAAGTGTGGCCCACTCTCTATCGGGCAAGATGACCAGTCAGCGCTTACAGGAAACAGCTATGGGCATAGATGGTAATTTAAATCACCCATAACCAGGACGGTTGGCTCCCCACCCCCTTTCCTTTGCTCAATCTCTTGATTAAGTCTGCTGTCTAATTCCTGTATTACTGCATTATGCCCCTCAACAGGCCCTGAGTTATAGATGTTGAATATCAATACCTCAGCCCTTGCCCTTGAAATACAGCTGCCTGGAGGGTATGTGACGTCCAAGAGGGTTGTGTCCATGTGCCTTCAAGATCCAGATCAACATACAGTGCTAGCCCTCCCTTTACCCTGCCTGATCTGCCTTCTTGAGCTGGTACAAAGAAACATTTATAACCCTCTCTTTGGTAAGGGGAGGAATCAACCGCCCACATCTCCTGGAGCGCTAATATATGGAACCCACGAATGTACTTCCTCCATTCCTCATTTTCGAATCCCCCCCCCAGGCCTGCTATATTCCAGGACAATAAAGTTAGTCCTTCCCTGGGTACTTTCCCAACCTTTGGTCCCTGGTTATATGATCAGGCCTCATCCTTCCCAGACATCTTGACCCCTTGATCTCCCTCTCCTCCCGTTATTGGGGATTCTTCCGCCCTCTTTACTTCATAGTTTTCCAGAGCCCCTTTAGCGCTTTGTTCATTTCCCACCCTTGTACCCATCTTCTCTAGTCAGTTCCCTGTTTGGGGTAGTCAATCGTTTTCATCAAGGGACAGTAGCGGATTGAATCTATTTGCCCACTGGGGGTAGCCCTGGTTAGGTGTAAACGGGCCTAATTGTTCGTGCATTCTAGCCCAATGTCTAGCTGGTGCCCTTCCTGTACTGTAGTTGGAATAGGTCGGGGTGTGAATAGCCCATCTCCTCGGGTAAAAGTATCCTAATGGTAAGGTACGTATAGTACTGGTCTCATTTCTGTTAGAGTTACCTAGTATATAATCCAATAGATTGGTATCCCTAAAATTCACCACAATACAGTCCCCAGTTATATCTTTCCTCCTACTACCTAGCCAGTTTACTCTTCTTACCTGAAGAATCTCCCCACTTTCCCCACCTTTCAGGGGCCTATGGGCATTCAGCCACTTAATTATCTTATTTTTCAATTCTGTGTGTGATTCTTTCTCCGCTGCCCTAAGTTCGTGTGCCCCAGTAATAACAATAACGTAGGGGCATGCTTCAGGGGGTACGTTTATGTGTGGTGGAGGGTAATCTGCTCTGTCATTCAACTCATGGCCTGTTTGGTTTATTTGAGTCAGACCATGATTTGCACGGTACCCTATTTGCCCTATCTGAGCGTTTGTTCGCTGTAGGGGCTTGTCTATGTCCTTGTTTCCCCCCTTCTGCGTGTTTCCCCTCTCTCCCTACGCTGTAGGTTTGGGTGAATCATGTACTTGTGCAATGGCACATTGCACGTTACTAACACAATTATTGTTACCAGCTATTTGCCTAGTTGGCATAGTAGCTACTTGGGTAGGGTCCAAACTAGAATTACTACTTGTGGGGGCCTTTGACTTTCCCTGCTTAGTCAGTTCATTTGCAATTTTATCTATCCTGCTAATTATTGGTTTTAACTGACTGGTGATAAAAATTTCCAGACGTTTTTGTAGGTCTCCTATTACATCGTCCATCCATCCTGGTGGACCTGGATGGTATGAGGCTGCTACTTCCGTAACCCCCTCATCTTTGTCTTTTGGTCCGTGTGCGGCCATACTTGCTTTGTTTTTTCTAGGTTGGCCCTTCCTGCTGCACCGTTGTTTAGATCTTTTACTTGTAACTATGTTACTGTCCCTAGTAGTATCTGCCGCTACCTCCACTACCAGCTGCGCACAGGGAATACCTTCAGTTGAGTTTTCCAAAATGTCAGTATAAGAAATTGCTGATGTGTTTAAAACCCTGGATTGTGTGGGTGTGGCTGAGATAGGTATCGGTGAAATGGACAAGCTCCTCTCTGTCCGCTCAATCTCCCCTATGACTTTCCTCAACATCAGGTCAATCGCGGTAGGTTTTGTTTTAGGGGGCAACACTACATTTGGCTCGGGACCTAAAGGATTTGGGGTACGGGACGAGTGTGCTTTGCTTGTGGCCGAGCGCGTTTTAGCTTGGTTAGACATAGCGAGACTGGGCGGAGGGTACAGAAAATGTGCCCTGTCATCTACTGGTTCTCTTTCTCTAGAAGGCTAATAAGTAGGTCCTATTTACTACAAAACAAATTATATAAGTAAAATATCTCCTCCTCTGCCCATTAATACACAATAGACTGTAGTCCCCTATTTGTACCGTCCTTTACAAACAATTCCGACTTATATTTTTGTCGTGGTATCGTACTGCAAGAGAAAAGGCTTGATGTAAAGTACCTTTTAGGAGCATCAAAGGGAGGAGGCCCAGCCCGGCCTCCTCTGGCCCCTGATGGCCATAGATGGTCCCGACCTTGTCCCGGGCTTCTCCCGGCGACGCCCGCGTGCGTCCCGCGACGCGGGGGAGGAGGCAGATTAAGTAGCGCCTCCTGGCGCGTTTCTGTTGCTGCGGTTGGCGGCTTCCGGCCGCTATGCAGGCTGGGAACTGTAGTCCCAGCTAATCCCGGTGTCAAAAGCCCTCCCCCACACTGCGACCGCAGATAGGTGGCAAAGTCTTGCGGCGGCGGGGGGAGGGTGAGGGAGCAGGCAGCAGAACTACGTCCCCTGGCACTGGGGTCCCCACGGAAGGCACAAAAGGCAGGTGAGGTGTCAGTCAGTCAGCAACCGGCGTAGTTTGCAGGGTTCCCCGCTCCACCGGGGAGGAGGCAGATTAAGTAGCGCCTCCTGGCGCGTTTCTGTTGCTGCGGTTGGCGACTTCCGGCCGCTATGCAGGCTGGGAACTGTAGTCCCAGCTAGCCCCGGTGTCAGAAGCCCTCCCCCGCACTGCGACCGCAGATAGGTGGCAAAGTCTTGCGGCGGCGGGGGGAGGGTGAGGGAGCAGGCAGCAGAACTACGTCCCCAGGTACTGGAGTCCCCACGGAAGGCACAGAAGGCAGGTGAGGTGTCAGTCAGTCAGCAACCGGCGTTGTTTGCAGAGAAAGATAATGTGAATTTACAGAACAATGCGCTCAGTTTAGCTTATAGATCACCTTCCGAACCTCTGTGGGAAAAGCATGAGAAAATAGTTTTCTCTTGAACATGATTCATGATATCCCATCAGCAGGCTTTTTCACATAGTAAAATTACCTTAAAACACACCACAATTCCTAAAATGAGTACGGTACCATCAACAAATGATTTATAATGCAACTAAAGTCTTAGAACCTTCTATTAACTGCAATGCTTTTTAATGAGGTGCTATCATGTATACTGGTCCCAAGATGGCTGCCAACATTTCTTGGATTAAGTGCTGACAGCCAATCAGATCTCACGATGAGATGTGTTGTTAGGCTCTGCCCAGATATATATATGTATTTTTTCCTTTAATATCTAAAAAACTACTGAACAGATTTACACCATTTAACCAAAAGGCATGAGTGTGAACTAAGGACTACCACTTTGCCAAATTGGTTTATTCCGTTCAACAGTTCAGGCTGTAGCTGCGATTAAAGGTTCCTATGGAATATTGCATGGGGCAAACACTATTTGGTACCCCCCTTTATTCTCAGCCCCAGCTTGACGAATCACTCCAAGACTTTAAGGATAGGAACAGACCAGAGCGGGCCATAAGTTTTGAAAATTCCGCCAAGATTCGTCGACCGGCGAAAGTTATTCCAAATATATATATATAGCCCACCTCCTAAGTGCAGGTCTAGCAAGGGCCATTGCCAGCCGGCAGCTCGTGACTTCGCGAGGAGTATTGATTTATTGAAATCAGCCCACGGCCCAGCGGACTTGTGCCACAGAGGTTAGAACGTATGCGGGGACCGAGGGAGGCTACAGGACTGTATTCTAACTGGACACAAGGTGCCTGGGAGCTGTAGTGGCCATAATGTTACAGCTGGTGGACGATCACATGGTTTGGGAGGTGTGTGCTTCTGATTACGGGAGGACTGCAGGACCATTTAAAAGCAGAGGCGTGCCTGTGTTTTCCAGTTTAGCAGTGGCATCTGAGGAAGGCACTTAAGCCGAAATGCATAATGCCTGAATGAATGGCTGTCCCAATAAAAGCCTTTCCTGGATTCCCCATGTGGCCTCTTCCTTTGGTTTTGCTGGAGGTTCGTGTGGATATATATATATCATATATATAGGTCATGTGATCAAGGGAGGGATCTCCTGAAACGCGTCATGGCGGCATCGGCAAAATAAAATAATGCACTGAAAATTTCTTTGGTCCGCGCTGGTCTTTTCAAGGTCATTGAAGGAGCAAGGCGAGGTTGGATTTATACATATATATATATATTTGACATTGAAATTGCAATTTGCCTACTTGTACAACATTGGAGTTTTAAGGGTTAAACAAAAGTATAGGGCGGAGGTCATGTGACTCCTCCTTTTTTTCCCCTTAAACGGAAATGGATAAATATCCTCTGTAATTTCCGCGACGCTATCATGTGACCAAGCCTCGTGTCGGAGGCGAAACGCGTCATGCGGACTTGCTGGGTTTATCATTTAAAATAAACCACTGAGTTCATGATATGAATGGGTTTGTTCTTTTCGTCCTTTTCTTGAGCTGCTGATAAAGAAATTGGTAGTGGTGAGGCGGCGTCTCATCAGGCGGAGATTACGATATTTTAACACCGTGGAAGCTTCAATGGTGTAAGAACAAACCCCTCCCCGAAGGATTGGCTCGGCGGCAGGAAGCAGTTTGGTGCCGTAACCCGGAAACAAACGAGAACGGAGCTTCGGCGAGAAGCATACCGCAAGGAGCCCCTGGATGCTGGAAGTATTGCCTGCCTGATGTACGGGAGTCGAGGGCACCGTGTGTTGAGTTATCCGACGTTGCCAGAGACAGCCCATCAAAGGTAGGAACATTGCCAGAATTTCCAGTGGGGAGTACGTGACATCGGCTGCGAACACACAGGCTCAATTCGGGGATCCAAGGTCAGTTAATGGAGCTGATACAGTGGGGAAATATATGAGAAATTACCCCGATAGAGGAAGCAGTTGTTGCTTCAGCAAGTATGTCCGCCGATAAGTTGCGGAATAGGGAGGAGGCGGCAGAAAGCATGTTCGACAAAGCCCCGGCTGGGGGGTCGAATTTGGGAGATCAATTGCCTGTGGAGACCAATTTGAGCGCCAATCCCACACTGAAAGACTTGTTCAGACAGCTGGAAAAACTCACTAAAAAAGAACAAGGAAAATGGGTGGGAACACAAGTCCTTATCTAGATATTTGGCTGTTGGGCGGGTCCCAAGAGGGCTTTGCATAAGTCTTGCACCAAGCTATGAGACTCCAGACCCCGTGATGTTGACAAGATGGGCGGAAATAAATCTTGAGTGTTCTGCTAAGTTGATGGGAGTATTAGTGGAATTCGCTGAATGCGACCGCCTTAAGTTACAAACAGAAATTGAAAAAATAGAAACAGAAATAGCGGGCTTTGGAGCAAGTGAACAAGCTGATAAATTAAGAAAGGACATGGAAACAAGAGTTAAAAAAGATGAAGAGATAATAAAGAAGCGTAAAGCCTTCAAGTTCGAATGAGACCGCCTGGACTACCTGAATGGGCAAATTTTCACTTATGCAAAAAAGTATGAAAATGTTAAAGCTCGAGCAAGAAAGACCAGGCAAACCACAGGGGGAGATGGAAATGTGTTAGTTTCATCTACAGACGCCAGCCTGACCTCTGAAAGTGACGCGGAAAACGAGACCGCAGGGCCCTCCACGGTGGGGCTGGTCAAGCTGTCTCTAGCCCAGGAGGTGAGTTGCCTGTGCCAAGACCGGCGCGATACTCTAAGACCAAGAGTGAAAGGCCAAACACAGGTAAACAAAACCGGGCCAACCAAAAGTGCAACGCTAGGAGGAAATGTCGCAGGTTCAATGCAAGCCAAACCAAAACAGGCTGGGAGAAACCGTTGGAACAACACCAAGAAGAAGGCAAACTAACGTCAGGTAACGACAAATCTATCATCAATTTAACCGATGTTAGGTTAACTCCCAAAGAAGAGAAAATTCTGGGATTGGGGTTAACTTACTGTCCACCAATGAACATTAATTATGCAGATGCAAGAATGGACTCGTATCGCTTTATAAGAAAGTTAAAGCTTAAGAAATTCTTTCTGCAACAACCAAAACGCAAAAAAACAACTGAGTTATTGCGTAGTCCTTCATTGTTGGTTGCGGAAGAACGCGATACTTTCGAGGCAATATGGGATCTACAACAGGAAGATGTGACCATGAGGGACTTGCCTTTAATTATATCCTCTGAAGATTGCGCCCTAAGCCAAACACCATTCAAACCTAAGTCAACTTTTTCACCCGCCGCAGTGCACGATAACTTGGAAGTTTATCATGAACTTGTGACCAAAGATTTAAAGCAACTTTATACTGCCACAAACAAGAGAAACAAATTCATAAATAAGAAAAATCAATGCTATCAAAATTTAATCACGAAACTTGGTAATAGACATGATGTGATTGTACGCCAGGCCGATAAAAGCGGGAACATCGTTTTATGGCCTAGAACAATGTACATTGCGGAAGCTGAGAAACAGATGCTTGATACCATGTGTTACAGAAAGAGCAACATTACCATAGTAAAGGCTGCATGGGAAGAATTGAACCGGAAATTGATGGCGTGGAGAAGTGCGAAGTTGATATCCAATGATGAACACAAGTTCATGAAAAATGACTATCCAGTAATTCCATCGTTTTATTTAATACCGAAAGTGCACAAGGACACCAATTTTCCACCGGGTCGCCCGATTATATCGGCAATAAATAGTGCCACTGAAAACATCTCGCGCTATATTGACTTTTTCCTCCAGGATTGGGTAAAAGGTTTGAAGTCATACGTCCAGGATACGTCTGATTTTATCAGGAAATTGAACCAGGTGGTATGGCAGGAGAATTGCTTATTAATGACGTTAGATGTATCGTCATTATATACATCAATAAAGCATGCAGACGGACTCAGAGCAGTGAGATTTTTCCTTAACCAGAGACCTATGAATTTTTCATCACACAATAAGATGTTGTTGTCCATGATTGAGCTATGCTTGGAACAAAACTTTTTTCTGTTTGATAATCAGCTGTATCAGCAGATTAGGGGTGTCGCAACGGGGGCCTGCTTCTCTCCGAGTCTTGCGTGCTTGCACATGGGGCTCTGGGAGGAGCAGGTCCTATGGGGGACACTCAATGAAACAATGATGAAGCACGCTGTACTGTACTTAAGGTATATAGATGATTTATTTTTTGTATGGCGGGGTACAGAGCGGGAAGCAACAGATTTTGTGGAGACCTTAAATAACAATGGTGTCAATTTAACATTCACATCTAACATAGACACCAAATCTGTGGCATTCTTGGATACGGAGGTTTTCATTACGGAGACAGGTATAGCTACTAAAATGCACAGGAAGGCCACTGCAGGCAATACTGTTTTACACGCTTCAAGTCACCATCCTCAACATTTGATCAGCAGCATTCCCTTCGGGGAGATGCTGAGGATTAGGCGAATCTGCAGTTTGGAAACAGATTGTAGAAAGGCACAGGATGAGAGTAGAGATCGTTTTTTATTGCGTGGATACTCGGCAAAAACTATTCAGAGAGCCATAAACCGAGCAAATGCAATTCCACGTCAGGAAGCACTCGCAGTAAAAGTTAAGATTAGGCCCTCTACTGTAGTGGCTGACAATACAGTGTTTAAGCCTAGGGTGATTATAAATTACTGTAAACAACATAAGGAGATTCGAAAAATATTCTATAAAAACTGGAATTTAATAACAGGGGATCCTGTTATTGGAAAATACATTCATGGCAAACCAGACATAACTTTTAGGAGATCAGGATCTATGGCAGACAGGCTGGTCCATAACTTCCTTGAAAAACAAGTCTCGGACACATGGGGGATGTTGGGAGGAGGATTTAAAAAAAAAAGTGTGCAGTGTGTAAAGCCTGTAAGTATGGTTGCAGTAAAACGCAATACAATATACCCTTCAGGGAAGAGCCAGTAAAAATCAGAAAAAGGATGTCATGCAAAACAGACTTTGCAGTATATGTTTTGCAATGCCCCTGTGCCCTTCGGTACGTAGGGAGCACCCGCTTGCCGGTACATAAACGTGTGCTTCAACATATCAGGGCAATTGTGGGAAAAGATCAGACTTATCCGGTGGCTCGCCACTTTCAAGCTGTTCATAGCAGCGATCCAGCCTCCTTGCAATATTACGCCATCGACTGTGTCCCCCCTTTGAAAAGAGGGGGTGATAGAAATGCCAAGCTCAGAGTTCTAGAGACCAGGTATATATTGGAGCTGGACAGTAAGACTCCGAATGGCATGAATGCGAGCGAAGATCTATATACTTGCCTTTAGTACCTAAGAATCAGATCGGTTATGAAGACTTGCCTACTGTCCTTTTTGTCATTTTCTCCTTTATATAAATTCATTTTATTCTCTGATAGGATTACCAGCAATG
Source organism: Lissotriton helveticus (assembly GCF_964261635.1). Classification (NCBI taxonomy): domain Eukaryota; kingdom Metazoa; phylum Chordata; class Amphibia; order Caudata; family Salamandridae; genus Lissotriton; species Lissotriton helveticus. The sequence goes on from NC_136065.1 coordinate 534,720,662, forward strand.
ATGTTCTGAAAATGGGTTGTTACAGGAGTGGGTATTGGATGCTCATTGAGCCCACAGTAGTTGAGGCAGGACTTATTAGATCTGGTCCTCCCCTCTATGGATTCAATAGATTTGAGATAATTTTTAAAAAAAAATATTTTTCCCTTTTTTTTGATTTTTTACACATTATGTTATTATACACTGTAGGGTGTGAGTCACTCAGAGGATATAGAATCGAGTTGGATTTGCTCCTATGAAGTCAGGATTATGGCAAATTGCTATAGATATGTAGCAAGATGGTTGAATAAATGTAATGGTATGCCTCTTACTAGAGTGGAATCATAGGGGCATCCAATTTATGATATAGTAATAAGGTTCTGTTTTGTAATTTTTTATAGTCATGCATATATGAGCACACACACTATATAAACATTATTTTTATTAATAATGTTTGTGACATTTGTCACGTGTTATACATGAAGTGTAAATAGTATGAAATGACTCAAATACATAGTATGTATAATAATATATATATTTTTGTAATTTTGTACTGACATAATGTATATATTTTTGATAACATCCATCTTTTTATATGTATATAACCATATTTATTTGTATATATATCAAGTTGTTTAGTGTGATACAATGCCTGTATACAATACGTATGCATGAAATTTTATGTCATTGGAACTTATGAATTCGATCAACCATTATCATTTGGCACCATGCCATATATTTGACATTGAAATTGCAATTTGCCTACTTGTACAACATTGGAGTTTTAAGGGTTAAACAAAAGTATAGGGCGGAGGTCATGTGACTCCTCCTTTTTTTCCCCTTAAACGGAAATGGATAAATATCCTCTGTAATTTCCGCGATGCTATCATGTGACCAAGCCTCGTGTCGGAGGCGAAACGCGTCATGCGGACTTGCTGGGTTTATCATTTAAAATAAACCACTGAGTTCATGATATGAATGGGTTTGTTCTTTTCGTCCTTTTCTTGAGCTGCTGATAAAGAAATTGGTAGTGGTGAGGCGGCGTCTCATCAGGCAGAGATTACGATATTTTAACACCGTGGAAGCTTCAATGGTGTAAGAACAAACCCCTCCCCGAAGGATTGGCTCGGCGGCAGAAAGCAGTTTGGTGCCGTAACCCGGAAACAAACGAGAACGGAGCTTCGGCGAGAAGCATACCGCGAGGAGCCCCTGGATGCTGGAAGTATTGCCTGCCTGATGTACGGGAGTCGAGGGCACCGTGTGTTGAGTTATCCGACGTTGCCAGAGACAGCCCATCAAAGGTAGGAACATTGCCAGAATTTCCAGTGGGGAGTACGTGACATCGGCTGCGAACACACAGGCTCAATTCGGGGATCCAAGGTCAGTTGTTGGAGCCGATACAGTGGGGAAATATATGAGAAATTACCCCGATAGAGGAAGCAGTTGTTGCTTCAGCAAGTATGTCCGCCGATAAGTTGCGGAATAGGGAGGAGGCGGCAGAAAGCATGTTCGACAAAGCCCCGGCTGGGGGGTCGAATTTGGGAGATCAATTGCCTGTGGAGACCAATTTGAGCGCCAATCCCACACTGAAAGACTTGTTCAGACAGCTGGAAAAACTCACTAAAAAAGAACATGGAAAATGGTGGGAACACAAGTCCTTATCTAGATATTTGGCTGTTGGGCGGGTCCCAAGGGGTTTTCGCATAAGTCTTGCACCAAGCTATGAGACTCCAGACCCCGTGATGTTGACAAGATGGGCGGAAATAAATCTTGAGTGTTCTGCTAAGTTGATGGGAGTATTAGTGGAATTCGCTGAATGCGACCGCCTTAAGTTACAAACAGAAATTGAAAAAATAGAAACAGAAATAGCGGGCTTTGGAGCAAGTGAACAAGCTGATAAATTAAGAAAGGACATGGAAACAAGAGTTAAAAAAGATGAAGAGATAATAAAGAAGCGTAAAGCCTTCAAGTTCGAACGAGACCGCTGGACTACCTGAATGGGCAAATTTACACTTATGCAAAAAAGTATGAAAATGTTAAAGCTCGAGCAAGAAAGACCAGGCAAACCACAGGGGGAGATGGAAATGTGTTAGTTTCATCTACAGACGCCAGCCTGACCTCTGAAAGTGACGCGGAAAACGAGACCGCAGGGCCCTCCACGGTGGGGCTGGTCAAGCTGTCTCTAGCCCAGGAGGTGAGTTGCCTGTGCCAAGACCGGCGCGATACTCTAAGACCAAGAGTGAAAGGCCAAACACAGGTAAACAAAACCGGGCCAACCAAAAACGCAACGCTAGGAGGAAATGTCACAGGTTCAATGCAAGCCAAACCAAAACAGGCTGGGAGAAACCGTTGGAACAACACCAAGAAGAAGGCAAACTAACGTCAGGTAACGACAAATCTATCATCAATTTAACCGATGTTAGGTTAACTCCCAAAGAAGAGAAAATTCTGGGATTGGGGTTAACTTACTGTCCACCAATGAACATTAATTGTGCAGATGCAAGAATGGACTCGTATCGCTTTATAAGAAAGTTAAAGCTTAAGAAATTCTTTCTGCAACAACCAAAACGGAAAAAAACAACTGAGTTATTGCGTAGTCCTTCATTGTTGGTTGCGGAAGAACGCGATACTTTCGAGGCAATATGGGATCTACAACAGGAAGATGTGACCATGAGGGACTTGCCTTTAATTATATCCTCTGAAGATTGCGCCCTAAGCCAAACACCATTCAAACCTAAGTCAACTTTTTCACCCGCCGCAGTGCACGATAACTTGGAAGTTTATCATGAACTTGTGACCAAAGATTTAAAGCAACTTTATACTGCCACAAACAAGAGAAACAAATTCATAAATAAGAAAAATCAATGCTATCAAATTTAATCACGAAACTTGGTAATAGACATGATGTGATTGTACGCCAGGCCGATAAAGGCGGGAACATCGTTTTATGGCCTAGAACAATGTACATTGCGGAAGCTGAGAAACAGTTGCTTGATACCATGTGTTACAGAAAGAGCAACATTACCATAGTAAAGGCTGCATGGGAAGAATTGAACCGGAAATTGATGGCGTGGAGAAGTGCGAAGTTGATATCCAATGATGAACACAAGTTCATGAAAAATGACTATCCAGTAATTCCATCGTTTTATGTAATACCGAAAGTGCACAAGGACACCAATTTTCCACCGGGTCGCCCGATTATATCGGCAATAAATAGCGCCACTGAAAACATCTCGCGCTATATTGACTTTTTCCTCCAGGATTGGGTAAAAGGTTTGAAGTCATACGTCCAGGATACGTCTGATTTTATCAGGAAATTGAACCAGGTGGTATGGCAGGAGAATTGCTTATTAATGACGTTAGATGTATCGTCATTATATACATCAATAAAGCATGCAGACGGACTCAGAGCAGTGAGATTTTTCCTTAACCAGAGACCTATGAATTTTTCATCACACAATAAGATGTTGTTGTCCATGATTGAGCTATGCTTGGAACAAAACTTTTTTCTGTTTGATAATCAGCTGTATCAGCAGATTAGGGGTGTCGCAATGGGGGCCTGCTTCTCTCCGAGTCTTGCGTGCTTGCACATGGGGCTCTGGGAGGAGCAGGTCCTATGGGGGACACTCAATGAAACAATGATGAAGCACGCTGTACTGTACTTAAGGTATATAGATGATTTATTTTTTGTATGGCGGGGTACAGAGCGGGAAGCAACAGATTTTGTGGAGACCTTAAATAACAATGGTGTCAATTTAACATTCACATCTAACATAGACACCAAATCTGTGGCATTCTTGGATACGGAGGTTTTCATTACGGAGACAGGTATAGCTACTAAAATGCACAGAAAGGCCACTGCAGGCAATACTGTTTTACACGCTTCAAGTCACCATCCTCAACATTTGATCAGCAGCATTCCCTTTGGGGAGATGCTGAGGATTAGGCGAATCTGCAGTTTGGAAACAGATTGTAGAAAGGCACAGGATGAGAGTAGAGATTGTTTTTTATTGCGTGGATACTCGGCAAAAACTATTCAGAGAGCCATAAACCGAGCAAATGCAATTCCACGTCAGGAAGCACTCGCAGTAAAAGTTAAGATTAGGCCCTCTACTGCAGTGGCTGACAATACAGTGTTTAAGCCTAGGGTGATTATAAAATACTGTAAACAACATAAGGAGATTCGAAAAATATTCTATAAAAACTGGAATTTAATAACAGGGGATCCTGTTATTGGAAAATACATTCATGGCAAACCAGACATAACTTTTAGGAGATCAGGATCTATGGCAGACAGGCTGGTCCATAACTTCCTTGAAAAACAAGTCTCGGACACATGGGGGATGTTGGGAGGAGGATTTAAAAAGTGTGCAGTGTGTAAAGCCTGTAAGTATGGTTGCAGTAAAACGCAATACAATATACCCTTCAGGGAAGAGCCAGTAAAAATCAGAAAAAGGATGTCATGCAAAACAGACTTTGCAGTATATGTTTTGCAATGCCCCTGTGCCCTTTGGTACGTAGGGAGCACCCGCTTGCCGGTACATAAACGTGTGCTTCAACATATCAGGGCAATTGTGGGAAAAAATCAGACTTATCCGGTGGCTCGCCACTTTCAAGCTGTTCATAGCAGCGATCCAGCCTCCTTGCAATATTACGCCATCGACTGTGTCCCCCCTTTGAAAAGAGGGGGTGATAGAAATGCCAAGCTCAGAGTTCTAGAGACCAGGTATATATTGGAGCTGGACAGTAAGACTCCGAATGGCATGAATGCGAGCGAAGATCTATATACTTGCCTTTAGTACCTAAGAATCAGATCGGTTATGAAGACTTGCCTACTGTCCTTTTTGTCATTTTCTCCTTTATATAAATTCATTTTATTCTCTTGTGGAAAAGTAAATTCTGCCATGTTCTGTGTCCCTACGTGTCATCCATCATATGTTATGTGTGCATGATTAATATGCATATGTATTCCCTATGTTCGATTCAAGACGCAATTATAGTTGTGTCCACCTCTAGTATGTCAGTTTCCAGTCCTCGTGAATACTACGAATATCAGGCCTATGTAAAGCTACGTTGCCACGTCTCTCAGTGTGCACGTTATTCCATTGTAAAGTCCCCGTTTCTAGGCCTCAAAAGGGCCTGGACACCAGATTCAGCTCCTGTCTCCTGAAGCCTCGCTGAGGAGCGATACAGCCCCCACCTGTATCCTCGACCCTTCACTTACTTCCTGCCTCGCAGTGCCCGGTTCAGCCTGGCTCTGCCTCTGAGTCTGCCAAGAGTATGTTATAGTTTCAGTTATCAGTTCAGTCCTCCTTCTCTGCATTCCTAAGCTACTGAACTGCATCAATAGTTTCCGTCATTGTCTAGCCTTTCCGGCTCCATGTAAGAGAAATACTGTATTTAATGGTCATTTCATATTCTTCATCACGCACTACATGTAGAATAATGCATGCTCCAGTCTTAGAGTCTGTTAGCCTTTCCCCTCCTGACTTCTAGTTTATATCAACATGTTCTCTAAACATCAGATACTAGATACTGCTTAGGTACATGTCGCCCTGACTCTCCAGACTTCAGTCTCTGCTCCTAGCACAGAGTTCATAGCCCCCAGCTTCTCCTAGTGATACGTCATTGCCAGCTTGCGCGCACCATCAGGTTAGAGGTCCCGGCTCCTTAGGTAGCCCCCTCCACGGTTTCCGCCCCATTCATGACATATTCTGTTACGTTTGCATCACATGTCTATGTATACACCCTTTGCTCCACCCACTGCTCCGCCTATCATATGTACTGTAATGCAACTGTTTTACTATATATGCTTGTGTATTGTTATTAAATGCTAGCGCGCTCATCCCAGATCCAGCCCCGGCAGCTGCTGGGCCCTGCCATCCTATTCCTATGCAGGTTGTCCTGTTCCTGTCCTTTATGCTGTAATAAACCTGCGAAACTCCTACTACCTCGAATCTTGACTCTTATTTATTGAGCTATCTGTTATTCATTTATACATTCAAAAATAGGGTATTATTTATTTATTTACCACATAATGGCGCCCGAATAGGGACTTGCCCTTTCCCCACGCGCCGGTGAAGCCACGCCGGCCCCCTGACCCTCTGCAGCCGTGACGGAACCATACCGTGCACGTGCAGATATTTCTGCTTCAAGTATCCCTCAGGCCCACGGAGGAGACGGAGGAGGCGGTCCAGCATCCAGACGAGGCGGTGGAGGAATGCGGCGAGTCCCGACCAGAGCCCAAGCCAAGAGTCCAAGGTCCGAGGTATCCGGAGGTCCACCCGTAACTTAAGTCCGAAGTTCGTTGTCCGTCGTCGAAGCAGTCCAGTCCAGTCCGAGGCTTTCCGTTCTTGCTGCCCGGTGAGTACCATTACTGGGGTAGTATCTAGACAGGGTCAATCTAATTGACTCTGGTCCGTGGGTTGGTGGTACCCAGACACACAAACGAAGTGTCCACTTCGGTGGATGCGGGTCCTGACGTGTCTCTTTATGAGACCGGTAAGTTTCGTACTGTTTCAGCAGTGCATTTAGTTTCTGTTCCAGTCAGTTCTGTTCTCGAGAAAATTCATATAAAGTCATATATTCTGTGTTCCGTATTCCAGGTAGTATTCTGTTCGAACTGTTATTTCTAAATGTTTTTCATGTATTTTAATGTCGTGGTATGAATGGGGAATAAGTATCGTGTTCATTGTGTATTGTATTGTGTCTAGATTACAGTCCAGTCATGCCCTTATTTTCTAAGTTACGTCAGTTAAAAACTAGAAAGGGTCTGCTGGAAGCAGCAGTTCCAGTCCCGCCTAGGGACAGTCCAGGTCATTTTATGTATCAGAAGCATGGCATAAGTGCCATACTATATCTAGATTTATGGGTAGAGTATACAAAACAGTTAGAAGAAAAGTATAGATGGCCCGTATCGGGTACATGGGATGCCGAGTGCATCATGCGAGTAGAAGAGGCATTATGGAAAAAGAAAGCCAGACAATCACAGAAAGATGCCATCGAGCTATGGCGTAAAGAAGCTCATAAAAGAACCGAAAAAGAAATCAGAAAGTCAGAATTAAGTAGAGAATCCTCGGAACGAGCACAAGAAAAAGAACTAATCGAGATAGGTGAACAAGTCAAAGCCGAACAGTCAGACAGACAGAGGAATGCCCTCATTAAGGGTATGTATCCTCTTCTTGCCGAGGGCTTGCCAAAAGCGACCCCGGAGGCATCCAGTAATTTTCCGCCACCACTAGTTCCGATCAAGTTACGTCACAAACCAACCGCAGCTGATATTTTCATCTCGTCCTATTTGGACGACACAGTCCCAGAATATGCAAATCCTGTTCCCGCTCCACCAGTCCCTGTAAATCAGGCACTTCCCGTTCCTCCAGACACCGGGGCACCCTTTGCAGCACCTGCTACGGTCCCCCCGGTCCAGCCCGCCATACAAGTCCAGCCCGCATTCCAATTTCCCACCCTGCCAGGACGAAAAGCATCAGTTGATGATTCTAGTCTAGGGGCCGCAGGAGGAGGTCCTCCTCGAACCCCGCCGCCACATAAGCGTTTAACGGCAGCCGAATTACATATGCAAGCGTCACAACGTACGCCCAGACTGTCTGTTGCAGAAATAAGAAAATCCCTTGCCGAATGCTGCTATGACCCAGTCCCAGGCGAAGATGATATGGTTTTATATTCATTACGCGTAAGAAATGTGGCCGAGTATCTAGTCACCCTACCAGATATGAAGGAAGATCTAGACAGAATATATCGTTTCATCCGTACAGGGGAAGATCCAGAAAGTATTAGTGATGTCATGTCCCAAAGGAAAGCTGAGACCCAGCTCATGATATTAAAGTTTCTGATTAATTGTCTAATAAGAGAACAAGATTACCCGTCCAAAAATCAGGCCGAAATGAAAGCCCTGATGAAGTGGAGTAATAGTATAGCCGAGGGTAAGCACAAGACTATCGGTGCTATGGAGAGTATGTCCAAGAAAATCCGTAAAGAAATAATAAAGTTACACGAACAACGTAAAGCAGCACAAGTAAACGAGAAAGAAAGTAACTCTGATACTGAAGAGTTAGACGACGAGAATTCCGCCAGAATAGCGTATGTAGGACAACCTAGATTTCCAGATCGCCATTTACGTCTAGAACCCAAGTCTACGTTCCATCATCCAGTACCAGACCAAGGTTCTCTAGAACAAGTATTTCAAGCTACCGATCACATTCTGAAATCACGAATCAGTTACAGTGAGTTAAGTACTATGCATGAACAAGAACTAGCCCGATCAGCAGTCCGATGGATTACTGATTCTACCACTTTTCCAGACGAAATAGTGGCACAAATGTTTCTGAAAATGCCCCCAGCCGAGCAACGACTGGTGGGTATGTATATGATTCAGCACCTCATTACTCTGTATGAGGGTCAACATTCTGATCCAGGTCCGTTACATGATATCCTGAACGAGTTACTCCAGTATAGATGGAGAGGTCTAGGTACCGATTTAATTAGTGTCATTCTAGAACAGCGCCACAAATATAGAACGTTTCTGAACCCGCATTTTGTTCATGTCTCACCCCCAGAAAGTAAACCATTTTACATAGATAGACAGAATCCGTTACGAGAAGTCCACCCAGTTAGAGGAACGGGTGGCGAAATGCAGCGAGTGTTTGTATACACTCCGATCACAAAGATGGAACTTCTGGAGATGAAGAAATTAATTCCCTGTCATGATAAAGATCCAGCAGGGTTCCATAGAGAATTAAAAGGCATGCTCCGTATGGGAGAATACACGTATCCAGATATAATTAAAATGTTAAAGGTTCTGCTGCCCGCAGGGGTGTATGAAAAGCTCAAGGAAAAAGAATGGGAGGTGGGAGAGAAAAAGATCGATTGGGCAGTCCTAGAAGCTGAAGATAAGATACGAGTACCAGGTACCGGTCTCGGAGATAAATGTAAAGAATTACCTGAATTATTGATTCAAGTTTTACCCAGATTATTAACAACTAAAAAGGAAGACTGGGATGCAATCTCAGCCTGTAAACAGAAACAAGACGAAGATATTAGTGATTTTTATTCTAGATTCGAGAAATGTTTTAGCATCAACAGTGGCCTCAAGACAAGTAGTGAGTCATACCCTCACCTTTTTGTTACTAAATTAGTCGAGAATTCAAGTTCACCAATTAAAAATCGAGTTCTGAAAGTCGAAAGTACCTGGCAAGCTAATACCCCGTCCCAGATGTTGCAGATGCTCCAATACCACCAGAATAGAATCAGAGAAGAGCAAGAACATGAAAGAAAACGTATGAAAGACACGAAAATGAAAGTACTAGTTGCACAATCTGTTCCTCAAGACAGTCAGAAGAGGGGTCCGAATCAAGCCAGTCATCCTGCAGCTCCCGTTAAAGGGAATTGCAATTATTGTAAACAGCCAGGTCATTTTATAAACGAGTGTGCAGTTCTGAAACACAACATAGCTACTGGTAAGACTAAAGAAAGACCACGTCCGCCTAGACAAGAACAAGTTTCACAGACTCCTCAGTTACAGAATGCACCACAGACAGTTACAGCACCGCAGCCTATCGCTGCAACACAGCATGTCACACAGCAGATGTACCAGTATGCACAGTCTGAGTATCCAGAGTACCAACAGTATTCATGAAACAGCCTAGAGAGGGAGGTAGGCTTGCCTCTCATCGAGATACCTGTAGATCAAGAAGGTCCCTATGTTCACAGTCAAGTATTAGGGAAAGACAGAAAGTTTTTGATTGATACAGGGGCAAGTAGGACCACAATTAGTCACGCCGAAGTTCCAGGGGCTCCGCTCTCAGGCTCAAGAAATGTTTCCCTTGGATTTTCAGGAAAGCCTATCGTAAATGAGATCTCAAAGCCAGTTACTCTAGAAGTAGGTCCATTGTCCCGTACTACTGATCTGTTACTTACTAAGTCATGTCCAGAAAACCTATTAGGCATTAAAACACTGAAAGAGTTAGGTGCAGTTATATGCTGTTCCCCAGAGGGAATACGATTGTTCCTACGTGACTTTAAGGGTCACTATGTATTACGAGATTTTGATTCAAGACTGTCTAATGTTCCGCAGCATCTATGGGCGCAAGGTCCAACTGATGTTGGTTACATGCAAATCACACCCTATCGTGTGACTCTCAAACCAGGTGTAGTGTTACCACGAATCAGACAGTACAGATTGCCACCTGAGGCTGTAGCAGCCTTATCCAAAATTATTGACGAGCTTATTGCTCAAGGAGTGGTTGTAGAAACTGACTCCAATGTATGTAATTCTCCGATCATTCCAGTCATGAAACGTACTGATCCAAATGCACCCCCAGTATATCGATTAGTGATTGACCTACGAGAGCTTAATAAGTGTATTATTCCTCAGTACCCAGTTGTCCCAGACATCTCTTCCCTATTAACAGCCATTGATTCCGAAGCCACGTTCTTTACTGTAATCGACCTCAAGAACGCGTTTTTTAGTGTTCCCATTCATCCAGACAGCCAGTTCCTTTTCGGATTTTGTTTAAATGGAAGGAGCTATAAATTCACACGAGCTCCTCAAGGTTTCACAGAAAGTCCTAGTATTTACAGTCAAGCACTTAAGAGACAACTAGACAACATTCACATGCCAACTGACACTGCCCTGCTCCAGTATGTCGATGATCTCCTGATCACAGCCCGTTCTGAACGTGCTTGCGAGCAAGCATCCCTTACAGTCTTGTATTTCCTAGCCGAGATGGGGCACAAGGTGTCCCCTTCTAAGCTTCAATTCTGTGTCCAGCAAGTGGTATACTTAGGACACTTACTGTCCAAGAGGGGTAGGCAGTTGACACCAGACCGTATCCAGTTAATAGCGAGTCTTCCTCAGCCCAAGACCCAGAAGGAGGTACGTGCTTTTATTGGCCTTACTTCTTATTGCAGACAATGGATTCCTCAGTATGCATTTCTAGCCAAACCACTGATACAGTTAACGACACAGGAGGCAGCCGTATCGACTGTTCTCCCTTGGACATCTGAACATACACTTAGTTTCAATGAGTTAAAGAAAGCTTTATGCCAAGCTCCAGTTCTAGCGACACCGAACTACAGTAAGCCTTTTACACTTTTCGTCACTGAACGCGAAGGTACAGCATTATCTGTTCTCACACAAGATCAAGCAGGACAATACAAGCCCTGTGCTTATTTTTCGAGCACATTAGATCCTGTAGCCCAGGCTCTGCCTGTGTGCCTCAAGTCAGTTGCAGCCACAGCACTAGCTATCAGGCAAAGTGATTCCATAGTCTTAGGACATTTCCTGACAGTACAGGTTCCACACTCTGTGGAAGTTCTTTTGAACCGAACACAAACTCAGCACTTGACAATTGCACGTTTAACAGGTTATGAATTGACATTATTCCAGCCACACATAGAAATCAGACGCTGCAACATCCTTAATCCTGCTACACTGTTACCATCAGTTAATTCAAATCCAGCCACACATGATTGCGTGGAAGTGGTTGATATTACGACAAAGCCAAGACAAGATCTGACAGATACTCCGTTACCAGATCCCGACCTGACACTTTATGTGGATGGTTCATGCATGAGAACTAGTACAGGAGAACTAGTCGCCGCGTATGCAGTGACTACTGACACTGAAGTTATTGAGACACACCGTATTGACATCCTGTCCGCTCAAGCAGCAGAGCTAGTTGCTCTGACACAAGCCTGCATACATGCCAAGAACTTGAAAGTTAATGTCTACACGGATTCACGTTACGCATTTGGAGTCGTACACGACTTCGGAGTGCTCTGGCAGGAGAGAGGTTTCATGACTTCTCATGGAACCAAGATTCAGCATGGTCTCCTTATTCAAGCTCTGTTAGATGCCATACACTTACCGACATCTATCGCTATCATGAAATGCAAAGCACATACGAAAGTTACTGACGTTATTTCCCAAGGTAATGATCTAGCAGATCGCACAGCCAAGCTTACAGCACAGACTCTAGACATTCCAGTTAACATGACACATACTCCAGATCCGACTACATGTATGACAGTTAAGGACCCTACTCAAGATGTCATAGACATACAGTTACATGCTACTCCCGAAGAAATCAAGAAAAAGCTATGTTAGACAGTATCCAGAACATTTGGTTCAACAAGCATTTACGAACTGCAGCCAAGCAGAAAGTCCGTACCTGTATGATATGTTGTCAGTTTAATCCAGGTAAAAGTGTCCCGGTGGAACAAGGTGGATTCCAGCCCCCTGACCACCCTTTTGAAGTCCTCCAGATGGATTATATTCAGATGGAGCGATGTCGAGGTTTCAAGTATGTCCTTGTAGCTGTATGCGCTTTGTCCAGGTGGACAGAAGCATATCCAGTCCCAGATTACACAGCCGCGACCACTGCCAAGCAGTTGGTTCGTGAGTTCTTCCCCCGTTATGGACTCCCTAGAGTCGTATATTCTGACAACGGCCAGCCATTCTCATCTGAGTTGATGAAGCATGTTTCCCTTTTGTTGGGGTACCAGTGGAAGTTTCATTGTGTACGCCATCCTGAAGCAGCCGGTCTCGTAGAGAGACATAATCAGACTCTGAAAATCCGTATCGCCAAAGTATGCAAAGAAAAAGGTGTGGACTGGCTGGTAGCTCTACCAGTCACTTTATTTTATATGCGCATGGTCCCACATTCCAGATCAGGTCTGTCCCCGTATGAGGTCGTTTTCGGCCGCCCCCCTAACATGTGGGGTACTCCTAGACCCCGAAGTATTACCGATGTTTCAAGTAATATGCTGACAGATTACCTAGCTTCCTTGATGTCTGCCCTCAACTCATGTCGTTCACAGGTTGCCGCCGCATTTCCAGACAATACCGAGGTGGCACCGCATGAAATCGTTCCAGGATCCATGGTGTTGGTGAGGAATTTTGACAGATCAAGTCCGCTGGAGCCTCGCTGGAAGGAGCCCCGACAGGTCCTCCTCACCACCCGTACAGCCGTGAAGTTGGAAGGTCGCAAAGGCTGGGTGCACCTTTCTCATATAAAAAAGTTTTATGGACTGAAACCCGTCTTAAAGAACATTTCCCAGGATTTGAAGGATTGCCAAAGCACCATTTTTAAGGACTGTCCCGCAAAAGACAATGTTACTACACCCCCCCTGTTAGAGAAAACTCCGCAACAGGAGTATAAGTTAAAACTCCGGTCTAGTAAAATAAGTCAGTCAGTTTGATTGTCTAAGTCCTCCCCTAGGTGAAACGGTTAGACTGTTTCTGACATGTATAAAATAGACCCCCATAGTGAGAGAGTCAGTCAAAACTCAATCCGATGTATCGTTTTTCTAAGTTTCATATTATTTCTCAGCATTATGATTTCCTGCACCAGTTATGCATTTTACCTGTATCTTCCAGTTCCTCATGTAAATATGTCTTCTAATACTACTGTAGAGCACATGTTTAGTGACCTACCTCCCCATGAACTCTCTTACCGCCTCGCTATGCGAAATAATTCCTTTATCCGCATGTTACATTACTCACACCAGACCAGCAATGCCACTAATTGTTGGGTGTGTGGTCGACTCCCCCCTTTCCAGACACCGAAGGGAGTTCTGCCACTTTTTCCTTATCCATTTTCACATAATGGTTCGTGTGGAGCATGGTCCACGTTAACGTCATCCTCAACAGATATGTCTTTTCTTAACAGTACATGTTTCCCAGACAAGCAAGGTCTCCCCCACAGAACAGGTTTAGATCTAGAAAATGAAGTGTATAATTTAGGTAACTATTCTTCGAATTTCATGGTCCTGAATGTTCAGTCTGATACTACTCCAGACTTACCTGCTATTTCAGTATTACCAGTCAAAGGCGAATTATGTGTCCGAAATTATGGTTCCGTACATGTAGGACATAGTGATTGTACTACTATTGTCAAGTATAGTGACAGTGGGAAATCTATTTTCAAAGCTTCACGTCATTCTTATTTTATTTGTGGTCAAACTGCATATGTTCGTCTGCCCCTCGATTGGGAGGGAACCTGTTACATTGCCTTCCTACTGCCACCAGTTTTCCTAGCCCCACCTGATTATCACAGAAACACACATCTAGTACACATTAGACATAGAAGGGAGTCCCCAATTGTCGATTATACTGAAACTGCTCTAGAACAATATACAGATTTCAATAGAGGTTTCTTTTTCTTTATAGGACCTATCCAGAATAGTAAACTGATCCGTAGGTTAACCAGAACCCTCGAAGCTGTAGTAAATGAGACTGCCTCTGCTCTAGGTAACTTAACCGAAGAGCAATCTGCTATGAGATTTGTCGTTTTACAGAATCGTCTCGTCCTTGACGTCATACTGGCCGATAGGGGCGGGGCCTGTAGAGTCATCGGATCTAGTTGCTGCATTTTCATTCCAAATAACGCGCCGTCTGTTTATTCAGCTATAACCAGGCTCCATAAAATTGCCCATCTGATACACCAAGATCCAGGCACCTGGACATGGTCCGGTTGGTTCTGGAATATAATTTCCGCATGGGGATGGAAAATATTGTCCTTCCTAGGTATTGCAGTAGCGATCATATTCAGCTGCTGCCTCTGTATACAATGTGGCCCTGCGATTTGCGGCATTTGTGCTACCTCTTGTATTCCTAATCCCAAACCCCGTTCTAAATCCCGTTCCAGGATAATTCGAGACGAGCAAATGATACTGTATGAAATGATAGATGGTATCATGAATATTGATGTTTCCTGATGGAAACGTAGTGACAAGGAGGGAATGTGGAAAAGTAAATTCTGCCATGTTCTGTGTCCCTACGTGTCATCCATCATATGTTATGTGTGCATGATTAATATGCATATGTATTCCCTATGTTCGATTCAAGACGCAATTATAGTTGTGTCCACCTCTAGTATGTCAGTTTCCAGTCCTCGTGAATACTACGAATATCAGGCCTATGTAAAGCTACGTTGCCACGTCTCTCAGTGTGCACGTTATTCCATTGTAAAGTCCCCGTTTCTAGGCCTCAAAAGGGCCTGGACACCAGATTCAGCTCCTGTCTCCTGAAGCCTCGCTGAGGAGCGATACAGCCCCCACCTGTATCCTCGACCCTTCACTTACTTCCTGCCTCGCAGTGCCCGGTTCAGCCTGGCTCTGCCTCTGAGTCTGCCAAGAGTATGTTATAGTTTCAGTTATCAGTTCAGTCCTCCTTCTCTGCATTCCTAAGCTACTGAACTGCATCAATAGTTTCCGTCATTGTCTAGCCTTTCCGGCTCCATGTAAGAGAAATACTGTATTTAATGGTCATTTCATATTCTTCATCACGCACTACATGTAGAATAATGCATGCTCCAGTCTTAGAGTCTGTTAGCCTTTCCCCTCCTGACTTCTAGTTTATATCAACATGTTCTCTAAACATCAGATACTAGATACTGCTTAGGTACATGTCGCCCTGACTCTCCAGACTTCAGTCTCTGCTCCTAGCACAGAGTTCATAGCCCCCAGCTTCTCCTAGTGATACGTCATTGCCAGCTTGCGCGCACCATCAGGTTAGAGGTCCCGGCTCCTTAGGTAGCCCCCTCCACGGTTTCCGCCCCATTCATGACATATTCTGTTACGTTTGCATCACATGTCTATGTATACACCCTTTGCTCCACCCACTGCTCCGCCTATCATATGTACTGTAATGCAACTGTTTTACTATATATGCTTGTGTATTGTTATTAAATGCTAGCGCGCTCATCCCAGATCCAGCCCCGGCAGCTGCTGGGCCCTGCCATCCTATTCCTATGCAGGTTGTCCTGTTCCTGTCCTTTATGCTGTAATAAACCTGCGAAACTCCTACTACCTCGAATCTTGACTCTTATTTATTGAGCTATCTGTTATTCATTTATACATTCAAAAATAGGGTATTATTTATTTATTTACCACACTCTGATAGGATTACCAGCAATGATGTTCTGAAAATGGGTTGTTACAGGAGTGGGTATTGGATGCTCATTGAGCCCACAGTAGTTGAGGCAGGACTTATTAGATCTGGTCCTCCCCTCTATGGATTCAATAGATTTGAGATAATTTAAAAAAATATATATTTTTCCCTTTTTTTTGATTTTTTACACATTATGTTATTATACACTGTAGGGTGTGAGTCACTCAGAGGATATAGAATCGAGTTGGATTTGCTCCTATGAAGTCAGGATTATGGCAAATTGCTATAGATATGTAGCAAGATGGTTGAATAAATTTAATGGTATGCCTCTTACTAGAGTGGAATCATAGGGGCATCCAATTTATGATATAGTAATAAGGTTCTGTTTTGTAATTTTTTATAGTCATGCATATATGAGCACACACACTATATAAACATTCTTTTTATTAATAATGTTTGTGACATTTGTCACGTGTTATACATGAAGTGTAAATAGTATGAAATGACTCAAATACATAGTATGTATAATAATATATATATTTTTGTAATTTTGTACTGACATAATGTATATATTTTTGATAACATCCATCTTTTTATATGTATATACCCATATTTATTTGTATATATATCAAGTTGTTTAGTGTGATACAATGCCTGTATACAATACGTATGCATGAAATTTTATGTCATGGGAACTTATGAATTCGATCAACCATTATCATTTGGCAACATGCCATATATTTGACATTGAAATTGCAATTTGCCTACTTGTACAACATTGGAGTTTTAAGGGTTAAACAAAAGGATAGGGCGGAGGTCATGTGACTCCTCCTTTTTTTCCCCTTAAACGGAAATGGATAAATATCCTCTGTAATTTCCGCGACGCTATCATGTGACCAAGCCTTGTGTCGGAGGCGAAACGCGTCATGCGGACTTGCTGGGTTTATCATTTAAAATAAACCACTGAGTTCATGATATGAATGGGTTTGTTCTTTTCGTCCTTTTCTTGAGCTGCTGATAAAGAAATTGGTAGTGGTGAGGTGGCGTCTCATCAGGCGGAGATTACGATATATATATATATATATATATATATATATATATATTACCTGCTGGCGGTTGCCAGTAGGTAGTTATAGTTAGGATCGTTTTCCATAGGAAATCCGCAACATTCTAATGGGAATAACTTTGGCGCCGAATGAGGGATCTGCCTGTAATTTTCCTTAACTTTGCCTCGCTCCGCTCCTTCCCTGCAAGTTTCGGGGGGATCCGTCAAGCGGGGGCCAAGATAAAAGGGGGGTCCCAAAACTAGTTTTCCCCATGTTAATTTCCATTGGGCGGTTGGAGTCACTTTTAGCCCGAACGGCTGAATGGATTTCCACCAAACTTGGCAAAAATGTAGGGACTGGTACCCCGATGTGCCTTTGCTATGTCTCAAGATATATGCTCCAGTGGTTTTTACGAAAATTAACTTTGAAAAATACATATTGGGCTACATTGGGCTATATATATGTTAGAGCCCAAATGTAGCCCAATGTAGCCCAATGTAGCCCAAAGATGGCCACCAGAGACAAAAAAAACCAAATGTAGCCCAAATATCAGCCAGATGTATCCCAACTATAGCCCAATGACAGAATGTCCCAGAGTGTTCTAAAGAACAACTAGAGCGCTAACAGTCTTACTTATGACAAAAGTATGGCACACCTGAAGTCATCTTGATTGGAATAAAGTGTTAACACTTTAAACATTTAATTTGCAAAGGAACAAAATGAGGGGGTTCATTTTGCCATAGAAATTATGATTAGTGCTGAAGAAAGAAAAATTAGGGCACATTTTCAGTGACTTCTCAAATCCTCTTATATTTCATTAAAAACATTCTGATATGCAGTCTCCCAAGATGGCCACCAGAGACAAAAGAGCCCAAATGTAGCCCAAATATCAGCCAGATGTAGCCCAACCATAGCCCAATGACCGAATGTCCCAGAGTGTTCTAAAGAACAACTAGAACGCTAACAGTCTTACTTATGACAAAAGTATGGCACACCTGAAGTCATCTTGATTGGAATAAAGTGGTAACACTTAATACATTTAATTTGAAAAGGAACAAAATGAGGGGTTTCATTTTGCCATAGATATTTTATATATATATATATATATATATATATATATATATATATATATATATATATATATATGTAAAGAAAAGAGTTGCCTCCAATGAGATCACCACACTCAGTAAGTTTTTATCCTTTTAATCAGAGAGGCAACACAGCAGCACCATCAGCTAACGCCCAGCTTGAATGTCTTAGCCATACGCGTTTCGAGCGTTCAGACGCCCTTGTTCACTGGCAGAGTCGAAGAGCAGATGAGGAAAATCACACGCATTAAATAATCCCGCCCCAGTGGGCGTGTGCGTTTGCAATGTTAGCTGGTACTTGTGGTTTTCCAAAAAAATATCCGCCCCAGTGGGTTTCTGCTCTCCATCTCGAATCACATTAAAATATCACCCCCAGTGGGTCTGCTGACAGTCAACTGATTTCGAGCAAGCCGTGTAAATGCAACCTCTCAGACCGGCTTACCGCTCTTGCAGCGTCCTTTGATTTTTTGACGATGCAGACCCGCTCTTTGCAGCGGTGGGGCTCTCTCGCGGCAGGCATGCCGCTGAATATGTAAAGAAAAGAGTTGCCTCCAATGAGATCACCACACTCAGTAAGTTTTTATCCTTTTAATCAGAGAGGCAACACCGTAGCACCATCAGCTAACGCCCAGCTTGAATGTCTTAGCCATACGCGTTTCGAGCGTTCAGACGCCCTTGTTCACTGGCAGAGTCGAAGAGCAGATGAGGAAAATCACACGCATTAAATAATCCCGCCCCAGTGGGCGTGTGCGTTTGCAATGTTAGCTGGTACTTGTGGTTTTCCCAAAAAATATCCGCCCCAGTGGGTTTCTGCTCTCCATCTCGAATCACATTAAAATATCACCCCCAGTGGGTCTGCTGATAGTCAACTGATTTCGAGCAAGCCGTGTAAATGCAACCTCTCAGACCGGCTTACCGCTCTTGCAGCGTCCTTTGATTTTTTGACGATGCAGACCCGCTGTCTTCAAAATACATACAAATAGTGAGTCACTCATTCATGCATCTGTGCTCTAAGTAATATCCCCCACCGAACCATACAGACACTGATACTGATACTCAAAAAAACAACTAATAACCCATATACACACTCATGTAGCTACTCACCAACCCATGCAGCCACTTATACACAAAGTGAGACACAGATACAGACAGCATGTGTGCAAGACTGTATGGGTGGATGATTGTGTGTATGGGTGGGTTAGTGAGTATGTGTTTTTATAATTGATTGTTTAAGAGAGTAAATATGTTTCCGTTTCTGTAGAAGTATGTGTAGTGGTGTGTATATAGCAGTATAATCAAGTAAATGGTTTTTTGATAGTTTATTTGCATGTGTGAATTTGTGTGTGAGTAACTATATGGATGAGTATTAGTGTGTAACAGGATGTATAGGTGTATGAGTACATATGATGAGTAAGTACATGCATGAGTGACTATATAGAACTGTTGGTGAATGAGTGGATGTGTATGTAGATGTTGGAATTACCTAATAAGTTGTTGTAATTGGTATTGGTTTCTCCTTTTTTAAGAAAATGTTAGTTTCTATTTTTGAATGTGTGTGTCAAAGGTTATTTTATGCTGATAGGAGGTCTACCACTTTGCCACAAGGATGTTGTCATCAGTGATGTCATTTAAGATGTCATCAGTGATGTCATGAGTGATGTCACTGACCATGTCATGAGTGATGTAACATGTGACGTCATCAGCAGTGCATTGCACGCGCAAGTTATAGTGAGTCCAACTAACTATAACGTGGGAATATCAATGGTTTTATGCGAGTAAAATTTCCACCTAACTATAACTGGTGTGAAACCTATGGTTTTTTCAGTGAATATATATATATATATAATATGCAACAAAGCTCCACACCTTGACACGGCGAGAGTTCCACGGCACCTCGGAGGAAAGAGCCCACAGGTAATTTAACCAAAAAGAGTGTTTATTTAGTACACCATTAGTGCAAGCGTGGACGGTCAACGTGTTTTGGCTCCTGCCTTCAACTGGACCATATATATATACACATTTTTGGGTCTTCTATGGTTGACTATAAGAGACTTGATCCAAGTTCAAAGCCACTGTAAATTGCTGTAGTAGCTGGAAAAAAGCACATTCCACGGTGCTAAAGTGATATAATGTCAACTCTGGTATATATAAACCAAATACAAAGAGTCAGATGACAGGTAAACCCAAAACTGACTATACTGTGCTCTTCACTGAGAAGATCACATAACTAGCATGACATCACTTGTCTCTATTGTTTTAGGACCACTTTACCTGGAGCATGGCCAGACATTGCAGTCACATGACTCAATTTCACTTAATTTTAAAGCTAAGCCCATGACATGAATCAGAGAGCTTGGTAGAAGAAGGAAACTGTGACCAAAAGCGAAGGACCAAGATTAATCAAAAAAGTTTTGTTAAAATGGTGGGAACCTAACCTACACCTTATGGGTCCTCCGGTAAAGGATTGTTTTAACACATAGTGGATAGCTTTTCTACCCTGTACAAAGTAGTAAGATGAGATGAGAGAGGAGAGTAAGAGGTTGGCCGAGTTTTAAAGTGAGATAGACTGTGGTTGGACATGGAAAAAGGTGAGCATAGACGAACAATCTTCCTCTTTCGTCCACATGTAGATGTGGTGAATCCTTGCAAAGGAATGAAGCATGAAGTGCTAAGGATGTTATTCATGGAGTGAAGTGGATATATCCTGACATCCTTTTGTCTTTCTTCACCACTCCTTTCTCCTGGATTTGTTGCATATAAACGATTAGTTGAAATTGGATTTATGGTTTGCATTTGAGTATCCTCCCAGCAGTTTAATTAAATAAATCGATTGAGAAGAATTATATTGACTCCTAAATTCCTAAATGTAAACAAACCCAGCCCATGCTCCCCACCACTAAAGAGTGCGCTGAAATAAGATGATGTGCAGTATAAATGTTTTTATTATTGGTGTAGTGGTGCAGTACTCACATGTAGATGCTGTTGACATGGGATGCAGAAGCTGAGAAAATGTGATAAGAATGAAGCGATTCACACAAGCACTGTGATCGGGATTGGGACCAGCTGAGTGAACCAGGTAACACGCCAAGCAGCGCCAGCAGCAGAGTGCAGAGAGGCACGGCACGGGAAGGGACAGCGTCAGAAAGGAGCAGCGTGGTGGCAGCTGTGGCACAGAGGTACAGAGGCAGCGGAGGCATAAGAGGTGAGGGGAGATAACTCGGTGTGGAAAACTAGCCGTAGCCGAGCCGGGAGCCGAGTGACAAGGCAAAGACTGCAGAGTTGTGGAGTCGCCAGCTGTCAGGCCGCCATCACCACAATGGTCGCAACAGCAGAGCTTCTGCACTGAAGCAAGCAGCAGCATTTGAAAATTTAAAGGAAGCAGCAGCAGCACACTGCACACCATGCGTTGTATCATGGCAAAATCAGCACACAGCCTCTGACAAAACCATGATTCAAGGGGACTTAAAGGGGCAGAAGAGTGGGAGTGACTGTACAAGGCAGCGGTATATTGCAACATTATTATTCTTCATGTAAGGCACTCTGATTCCTTCGGGTCTAGCCAGCGCTAAATAATAATTCATTAATTATATTTGTTCCCATTTAGTGCTCTTTCTCTCCTTATCTACCTCCCTAGCTCCTATACCCTCTCCCATGAATCTCTCATCTTGCTTGCTAGTCTGCCTAGCCCCCTGTCCTTTGTGCCCTTTGACTAAGCACTCCTTCTCCCCTTGTTGGGGAAATATCCAATATTTATACTCTGGAGTCTCAGCGAACCCGCTGAGAGAGTCCACTGCACCAAGGGAGCCACTCACAGCTGAGGTATGGTGTGGCACCCCTTGCCAAAGCACTCCCTCTTCCCTTTTGGGGAAGGATCCAGTATGTAGGTCTTGGAGTCTCAGAGACCACTCTGAGAGAGTCCACTGCGTAAAGGGAGCCTCCCGCAACTGAGATAGGGAAGTGATACCACTTACCCTGGGATCACTGCTTACTGGACTTTGGACATTGCTTTGACTCGTCTTCCAGTTTGTGTCCCTGTCGCCCTTCCCCTCCTCTTTCCATGCGGTGTCCTTCACCCTCCCTTCCTCTTTCCTTCCTTTATTACCTGTCTACTTCCCCAGCTCCTTTCCCCTCCCCTGAATCTTTCCCCCTGCCTTCTTTTCCCCTTCGTTATTTGTGCTTATTGTTTATCTCGACCTTACAAGTAACTATGTTGCCATGCTCTAATAACTGTGTAACCTTTGTAATGATGTAACCTCTAACTATGATCTGATGCTAATGTAAAGTGCTCTGATACCTCCGGGTCTAGCCAGCGCTATATAAAACCTTTAAAATAAATAAAATAAAAAAAAGTGAGAGAGTGCAGCCACCTTTAGTAATGGCTATATGAGGTTGCTTGCAGGCCCTCAAGTGTGACCCGCTCTCTGTCACTGCTCTCTCCCTGCAGCGAACCATGGGAAACCTTACTTACCTTACTTCTGGCAAGGGCCAGGGCAGTGAGCACTGAGAAGGGTAGCAAAGTGGCCCCCACAGGAGTGGCAAGTAGTGGCATCATTGGGATCGGAGGAATCAGGACATCAGGACAACAGGCCACAAGCCAATAGCTAAAAAAGCCAAAGGGAGGTTTACGAAGAGGTGCAGGCAAGCCCCAACCCAAGGCCACAAAGGACCCAGCATCGGATCCAGTACTAGACCAAGTATAGACCAAGCGTATACCAGTACATATACACACACCTTGAATTTTGGAGACTACCACAGCCCTTTTCCCTCTGAGTTAGCTATAGCTAAGTAACCGGACTTCTGATCGACCTGCCAATCGTGACCAAACCTGACCAAACCTGACCAACCTAATTAAGCCTGACGAAGCCCGAGACTAAGCCGGAGGAATCGGAGATATAAGGTCATACAAGGACACAAAGTCACAAGGACACTGGGACACAAGTACACAAGGGCACAACCATTTCAAAGGTCAATATAAGGATAAATAAGGACAAATAAGGGTAAATCAAGGGCAGACCAAGTCATAAATAAAAAGGCAAAAAGGCAAAGGATTCTGGTCTTCTTCCAAAGATCACAAACAACAAATAAAGAAGAGACCCAAAAGAGAATCACAGCACTGAAAATCATGAGGTCAGAACATGTGCGTTGAGGGCCCACACCTACTAAAAACGCAAGCAAGTGAAAAAAGGAAGCTGGAAACGCTTGGAGGAACAGTGTCCAAACCACAGGCAAAGATAAGACCGGCAACGCAGCAAGAGGGCTCCATAATTGAAACAACACCAGATACAAAAACGACAAGAGGCACAGTTCCAGAAAGGAAAATGTTAAAAGACTGTCTCTTTCAGCCCAAAATTGACAAAAATGTTGCTTCCTAAAAAATGCAGGTGATACCTTGCTCTCATGTCCTACAGTAACAACGGGCCTTCAAACCCCCCTCCGGCCGTTTTCTCAATGGGGCAATGACAAGAAAGAAGGGAACGAAGGACTAGGCAGCATGGTGGAATCTCCCGGGCCAGCTAGCCCAACCACAGCTCCACATGGCCAAATACACTTTACTAGCCGGAGTCTCCAGTCTCTGGAAAAGAAACCCAATGGAGGACACACAGGGATACTACGAGAGATGGACAAAGAGATTGAGATAAAGGGAGTATGGGAAGCTCGGGAAGTTAACAAGGAAGCATCAAGCGACTGCAACCATGACACGGTAATAGCGCCAAATGCTTTAATGCCCAGACCCTCTTACCAAATCAAATACGATAGGAGCAACGGCATCATAACTGAGCCACTAAGTATACGTGAATTAGACAACCCCAAAGGCAATTGCGTCATAACTGAGCCACTAAGTATACGCAAATTAGACATCCCCAAAGGAAACTCACAGCCGCGGACCAAAACAGATGTACAAGCAGACAAATTGGATGAATTAAAGAACAAAATGGAATCAGCTGAAAACTTAAAGGAAAAACCGAGCTCAGAGCAAAAACTATTACTCATTTCACCGATTATACAATCTAAGCCAGAGACCCCCCCAACCAAGTTTAATGCAAGTCCCATAAGAGCCCGATCAATCTTCATATCATGATAAGGATGAGTGGGAGGTACTCCTTGAAACATATTGGCAGGATAAGCACAGGAATGACACCCCATTAAAGTAAAAAATAGAGGGGCCTATGGAAAACAAGGCTTATCCGATAGCGGAGGAGACAAAAGAGACAAGGAATCTGTCCAAATGTATAAATGGTGAACCTGGAGATCATCAAGGAGACACGCAAAAAACAGATCACAGGAACGCCTGGGCAAGTCTGCTAAAAACTGTGCAACTCTTGGTAGAAAAGAATAGAATAGAATAGAATAGAATAGAATAGAAGGGATTCTTATATAACGCATGGCTACCCGGAGGCATCCCAGCACTGTATGATCACTAGAGTAGGGACTGCCTTTTAAGGAAAGAGCCAGGTTTTGAGTTGTTTCCGAAAGCTAAGTAATTGGGTTGTGCCTGCAGCGGCAAAGGAAGGCTCTTCCACAGATTGGAGGCATTATATGAAAAGCAATGGCCACCGCTTCTGGCCTTCCTTAGGTAGAGGCCTTGCAATATCAATCTGACAAAATGGACACACAATTAACTTTATTGAACACCTTGGAAGTCCTTGTGGTAGCAATTGATGGCAAGTTAGGCACGCTAAATACTTTTTTACGAAGGATACAGGAATACGTGCTAGACAACAACCGAACCTGTGGATGCAGCCCGATTATTGATAAATTAGATACTCACCCGTCAATGTTGATCGACCTATGCTCACAATTCAAAAAGGCCTTGAATCATGCCTACAATCAGCCTACGGCTGAGCAAACTTCCTATGACAAACAAAGAGTTATAGCAAACTAACTAAACCTGACCGCTAAGGAAGATCACTCACTCACAACAACTAATCAAATACAAAACACAGCAAAAAATGAGAATAGTGAAAAAATAGTGAAAAAACAATAATACCTAGATATGTGCCAGAAATTCTAGAAGAAGATAAAGGGGAAAAGAAAATGAATGCAAAAGAAAGACGAGCACAAAAAAGAAAAGGACGAAATCAAAAACAAAGCCAAAACACAAATGGCTGTATGTGTCTCTTTGGGGCAACACCAGGACAAAAAGAAACAAATCGACAAAATAAATTAATGCTGGAAACAACTAATATAAAAAGTATAGAAATAATGTCAGGTTTGAGCCAACGCCCCCCAAGTGGAATGCAAAAAGCAAGAGGGATTGATCAAGTCTGGGAGGCAGCGGAGGCAGTGCCAGCCCAGCCTGACCTAACCGGAAACACAACTGAAAATCATATTAAAACTGCAGCAAAAACAGTGTCGAGAATACAAATTCTCATGTCTTGACCAAATGCTCATTGGAAACATACATACACTAAATACAACTGATAAAGCCACCGAGGGGAGAAAAGTAAACCTGTAAACTGGAAAATCAAAAAATCAGAAGCACCGACAAAAGGGATGGAGAAAACATAAGTATCAGTCAACATCCCCACAAAGGCATGATCGACATACAAACAACCTCTGTAAATATAATGAATGAATGAATGAATACATTTATTGTGTGGTTACTCAAAACCATTACATTAAAAACAGAGTACAAAACTACAAAAGTTAAAAAGAATCAGAGGAGTCATCTTCTTTAAGACAAGTCTGAGTGCTCAAAGTCTAGGTACTTGTAAACGCAGAGGGTAAAAGTCTATTTTCTTGCGGAACAGCGTGCGTTGGGTGAGACTCTGGAAGTTTTAGCTCGTGATGGCCATCAGCTTGGAACGAGTCTGTTGAATGAATTTGCCAAATGTGGCCATCTGTTTAACTGAGTTCAGTGTGTATAATTGATAATCCGCCTCCTTTGCGGTTCGCGTCCCCAGTTGTAAGATGATGGGCCTGAGGTAAAGGCTGTGTGGGCTGTGCGCAGAGCCGGGCAGCAAAATAGGAGGTGGACCAGGGACTCCCGTTTGTAGTTACAGAGCCTGTATTCCTTAGTCCCTATACCTGTTCGTTCAGTGGGGTATAATTCTTTGAGGGGCAGGGGGTGTAATCTGTAGGCTAGAATTTTATATAGAGCTGGACGGCCCACTGCCTGCATAAGATGTTGTTTAGCGTTATACGCCGTGTGCGGCAGGCTTTGGGACTCATGGAAACCTCTTTTTGCCAGTGACTCTAAGTCCAATGCACGAGAGCGGAGGCGGACTTGTTTTTTTATTACATTTTTAATAGCAGAATAGTTGACTAGCTCAGAGCTCCAGTTCTCCATGGCTAAGGTAAGGAAGTCCTTTGCCGCAGTGAGGGTCGCTGACCAAGGGTTCCCGGGTTCCTGGAAGATGTTTTTTAAGACTGCCTTCAGTGTTTTGTCGTGTGGCGCTGTTGTAAGATAATAGTATTTGCTTAAAGCAGCCATCCCTTCCAACTTTTGTTGGTTCAGAGAAAATTCAAGACGTACAAGGGTGTTTCTGGTGAACGCAGGTAGGTGGAATAATTTCTTGTATGCGCTGCAGTTAATTTTTTCTAGGTCCTTATTTAGTTTTCCAGGGAACGCTTGTTGAGCGTAATTAAGGGCTGGCACTTATTTTGCCTTTAGTACTCTTTGAATAGCCATTGTAGAGGGGCTGTGTAGGGTGGCTTGTAGTTTGCAAATGGCGTAGGTCATTGTTTTCCCTTTCAATTGAATTTTCCTTAGATGAACACCGGGTAGCCCCGATTCGTAGTACCAGACGCCCAAATAATTGGATTGCTGCGTGCAACCCAGTGTCAAGTGAACGAGCCTCCATTTAGCTAGTTTTTTTTTCGGATAGTGCCCAAAGATGACAATTTTGGATTTGGCTGCATTGGCCACCAGCCTATTTTTATCTTTTTAAATTGCCAGGGCCGATTGCGCCTTTTGTAGGCCTATTTTTGTATGATCCAGGAGTACCAGGTCATCGGCATATTGCATAAACTGGATTTTAATGCCCCCGATTCTTGGTGTGGCTAAGGCTGCTCCAGTCAAGGCTTAATCCATGCCTGCTGTGTATATATTAAACAGCAGAGGTGCTAAAACGCACCCTTGTTTTAAACCTCGGTCCGTTTCAATATTCTCTGATGCGGAGTCGCATGAAAGCTTGATTCTGACCCACGTTCTTTGGTACAGCAACTGAATTGCTTTCAGCACAGCTGGGTTGATGTTCCAGAGTTCCAGCTTCTTCCAAAGAATTGCGCAGTCAACCCCATCGAACGCTGCTGAGTAGTCGATAAAGCAAGCGAAGAGGGGAAGACTTTTGCGCAACCGTGCTTGGTGGGCTGGATAAGAAAGTGCAGTTATATTGTCCACGGTTGAGGCCCCAGGTCTGAATCCTGTTTGGGAGCGGGGCAGGAGTCCTTCTGTGCTTGCCCAATTTGCTAGCTCCTGCAAGATGGTGCTCGCGTAGGCCTTGCCCTCGATGTCCAGGAGGGCAATCAGGCGGTAGTTGGACGGGTCTGATTTAGGCCCTTTCTTGTGTTTTGGGTGCAGAAGCGACCCTCTCCAGGAGTCCGGGACGTCCCCCAGCATTCAGTATATAAGTGTGTCAGGTTTTCAGACAAAAATTCTATATTCGCCTTGAACAAAGACCCCGGGAGGCCATTGGGACCCGGTGCGCCATTTTGCCTGATTTTTTTTAGGATTTTGGATACTAGAAATTTTCCGGGAGCAACCTTCGGGTGAGCAATTAGATCTAACCTCTATAAATATAGAGCATCATCAAGAGCAGCTCCATGAGATAACCCGAGAACATAAGCAAATTAGCCCAGGATCAAGCCGGAAAGGAAGCACAGAACGGCGGTTAGGACCAGAACATAATGCACAACAAGAATACAAAGAAGGGAGCCAAATCGAAATAGGACGCTTATGGAAGGAGGCTGACCTCCCACCCATAAGCAATCGAAAATACGATCATCAACAGTTAGGTGGGAGGGAAACAAGTGCCCTATGGTTCATTCCAGTATATACCTCTAAAGGAATGCATGGCATCACGAACCGAGGTAACATACTGCGGCTGCTATCCCATATACCTTCATTGAGAGAGGTAAAATCGATGGACCTGGAGTCGATAGAATTTATTAAATGCAGGGATTCCATTGCAGGAGAAAAGACTAGAGCAACATGGACTTCCCTAACAACAGTGCACAAAATAATTTTAGAAAGTGACACTCCAACGCCCGGGGGGATAGCCATTGCTCCTTACATTAAACCAGGATACCCGGATTTGTTAATCCAGGTGAATACAAGGGACAATGTGATGACTACAAATAGATTAGCAACGCCGGTGTTGAAAGGAGAAGTGGGACACTGTCAAAGGGCTATGTTGCACGCATCAGAGGATATTAGTATGCGCTGCGCTCCATTTACGCTGCAAAACCGGGATTTTGATATAAGATGGATCTCGAGAACTATAAACAACAAAAAAGATTGACAACATCTCTGCCCGTCACAGATGAAACAGCAAGAGGGCTTGTCCAGATATGCTCTTTGAATGTGAATGGGCTTGCAAACAAGATAGGCGATCTTGATTTTGTCACCTATATTAGGTCGTTCAACATAGTAGCATTACAAGAAACTTGGCTAATTGATCCTCCCCATCGACAGGGATTTCTACGATTTTTAACAAGTGCAACCAAGGGGGCAAATTATGGTAATTTCCAAGGAGGATTGGTCACATACGTTGCAAACACAACTGTTCATACTCCCGTGTTTTGGCCCTACAATACCAGCACTATTAGCAGTAAACGTATTTTCTTCGTCAACATCAACAAACATAAGGGACACTAACATTATGATAATAAATGCGTACATCCAACCGAAACGGAAAACCAAAGCCACAAAGGAAATGTGCAACTTTGTGGAAACATGCATAAGAGAAGGACCCACAACTGACCTTATCCTAACTGGGGACTTAAATTTCAATCTAATGGGTCCCTTCTTGGACGAAGAAGTGTTAGTCAAAAATCTGGAACATACCAATGCAAGGGAAACCAAAATCATGCAAACAAACTAAAGCAGGACAGCTGGTTCTGGAGGAATTGGAACATCTTAATTTAAGAACACTCAATGGTAGATCAGCCAAAGATAACTCTCCAGTAGCAACTCACAGCTCAACGAGAACGAGTGCAATAGTGGACTACACCTTTGTCTCCCAAGATCTGTTCCATCAAGTTACATCGTTCCAGCTGGGTGACAAAGGTGATAGTGACCATCGGCCCCAGGAATTAGAGCTCAGAACAACTGTGCATATGCTTGAATGATGCCGGATTCCTCAAAGATCAGAACTCACCATCAACCTTAAAAGAATCAAGTTCAAGATAGCGTCAGAAAGCAACATGTTGGAAATTGCAAAGCAACACTTTGAGGTGAGGGGCGTACAAGGGGAAGTTGAGAAATGGGAATGCTTTGCCACAACCATGGAAGCATATGCAACTAAGATGAAACCATCAAACCAGCAGAGATTCAGTGGTGTAAAGCCCATTCTACATACTGCGAAGAAAGAAATCAAGCTCATCAAAAATGTCATCTATCGCCTAATGAGTCAATTCTGCCACCCGCCCAGTGATAAAACACATTTGCAATTATTACAGAAGCAAAAGAGACAATTGAAAAAACTAAAAAGGGACGCAATCAGAGATTTGGAGAATGACTTCTGGAAAAAAATGCACGTCGACATTAAGCACAACAATAGTGCCGGATTCTGGAGTACTATAAATCAATTTATCCACCGTAATCATGACGGGATCTGTTCGAACATCTCAGAGGAAGTCTGAGTAAAATACTTGAGGTCCCATTTCCATCAAGACACCGAACAAAGTGCGCATGGTCAAGAACTTGAAAACGTTTCAGAAGGCCAAACTACCATCAAGGTCTGGGCTGCAAATAACCTTACGGTATCTTGGAAACTAGGAGACACACCACCAGAGGACCTGCAAATAAACCATACTAACATCATCAAACGGCAAATAGGAAAGGGAAGGAAAGAAGGCGCCCCTGGCCCAAATTAAATACCACCAGTACTCTATAAACAAGAGGCACATTTTTGGGCAGAAGCACTGGAACCAGCCGAAAGACTGTGTAAAAAATCTGGGAGTCTGGATAGACTCTGCCCTGAACTTCGCCCACCATACCAAAAAAGTGGCGGCCACTTGCTTTGGCATTTTACGAAATCTTAGGCCAGTATTAAAGTTCTTTGACCATCAAACCCGCCAGCTGATAGTTCAGTCTGCCATCCTCTCGCGGCTGGACTATGCCAGCTCCCTTCTGCTAGGGGCTAACGTAGCAGAGAAAACCAGACTCCAGCGAGTCCAGAATGCCGCCGCCAGGGCCCTGACCGGACTTCCCCGCCGTACGTCAGTGGCGAGCGTCATCACAAAACTCCACTGGCTCCCAATGGAGAAAAAGATCCATTTTAAAACGCTTTGCCTAGCATTCAAAATTTTAAAAACTGCCTCCCCCCCCATGCTATGCCCACTCCTTTCAACTTACGTTCCCCGACGCACTTTGCGATCTGAAGGACAGAACTTAGCGGTCATTCCTCGCATCAAACTAGCTAGGATGGGCGGCCGTTCATTCAGATACCTGGCCGCAAAACTCTGGAACGGCCTCCCGGACCAGATACGAGGTCTGAATGATCTGCTATCCTTCAGAAGAGCCATTAAAACACATCTCTTCGGTTAAATCTGTATTTTCTCAGCACGCTTCCCCACCTCTGTCATTATCTAGCTCTCATACAGAAAGCGCCGGGACGCCCCTTGGCTGGGGCAGCCGTGCGCTATACAAGCACATATAACATAACATTAACATAACATTTGGAGAAATAATGAAGCTGAGTACCCTGCCTTGCTCTTGGAGAGGATCAATTATTTCACCAATTTATAAATCTGGAGAAAAGTCAAAACCACAAAACTATCGACTAGTGGCCCTAATAGACAATGAGACAAAATTATTTGTTGGAATGCTACTAGAGGAGGTCCAGGCATGGGCCAAAGAGAAATCCGCAATCCTATCATATTAGACGGGATTAGTGAAATCAGTTGGGACAACTACAAATATACTCAGTATGGCAATGCTTATGGATAAGGTGGAATCTGCAAGGATGCCCCTTCACCTATGCTTCATCAATTACAAGGCCTCCTTCGACCATGTCAATCTCAACAAACTCTGGTCCAAACGGCAAAAGTGGGGGCTGTCACAGCCCCTACTAAACTTGCTGATAAATCTGCACACCGACACATGGGTACAGATAAAGCTGGGTAATGGGTCACTCCTGTCAAGGCGTATACCAACGGAAAAAGGGTTGAAGCAAGGATGCGTACTAGCATCTTCACTTTTTAACCTATTTATGACTCATCTAGTCCCGCAATTAAATAGCTGCAACTCATATGTCCCAAAAATAGGAGACATATTGCTATACCATGTCTCCTATACGCAGACGATATAGTCCTGATTAGACAAACAAAAGTAGGGCTTCAACACCTTTTAAATGCTACACATTATTTCTCCAAAGCAAATCATTTATTGATAATTCTGGATAAAACAAGAAACATGGCGGTCGGCAAAAAAGGAGACAACCAGCTGCTTGGTTCTGGGGAGAGACCAGAATTGAGGATACAAGGGAATACAAATACTTGGGTGTAAAGCTAGACAATGGTGGCTGATTTTTGGCACAGAAGAACAGCATAAGGCATAAAGGTCTTGCACTGGCTACCTCCTTAAAAACATTTAATACCA
Source organism: Lissotriton helveticus (assembly GCF_964261635.1). Classification (NCBI taxonomy): domain Eukaryota; kingdom Metazoa; phylum Chordata; class Amphibia; order Caudata; family Salamandridae; genus Lissotriton; species Lissotriton helveticus. The sequence continues at coordinate 534,752,447 of NC_136065.1, forward strand.
AAGTAAATGGACCATTGACTTGGTACAGGTGGTCCGTGCAAAGCTACTGCCAACAATCACCTATGGCAGCGAGGCACGGAAAGGAAGAGATGCCAAATTACTGAACCCCACAGTAACAACTACATACAGGGTCATCTTCGGGCTACCTAAATACATCTCGCCAGCACAAATCCGACTCGAGTTTGGCATACAGAAACAATTGATTGCAAGACAAGGGGATTACATCATCACCTTAGACAAAGTGTGGAAAGCCCCCCGGGGAACTCTAAATGAACAGTTATGGAATGAGATACAACTACACACTGCAACACCTGCTGCGGAGTATCTCAACAGCAGCTTACATAACATGGGGCTGAACCAGCTTTGGGAAACACCTACAACTGCCACCACTTTTAGAAAACTGGTGTGGAAGACAGTGAAACATCTTTCATGACTGGAGGACAAGGCTTTTTTATTAAAAAGGTCCCATGCATGGCTGACTTTGAACACCTATACGAAGCATACCGCACAAACCTACTTTAACCTGGGTTATGCAAAAAACATAAAAATCAGCTTCATAAAATAGAGGCTCGGTCTGCTACCCTGCATACAGCATTTACCACCTTGGCTAAAGGAGAAAGTGGGCTCTACGTGCCGCTTATGCGGATCATCATCAGAAGACCTGTTGCATATACTATGTTCCTGTAAAGAACTTTTGAAGGAACGGAAGCAATTGCTAAAATGACAATTTAATCTACGAGGGGTTCACACCAGGAGGCACGCAGCACTGTCATGATTCGCATCTAACGATCCACAACTGAATAACCGTCTAGTAAAGTACTTGAGGCTATGCGAACAAAAAATGCCAGTAATGCAGTTATACAAGAACCTAGCTGAATGACAGACAGGCAAGACCGTGAGGAAGAGGTGAGAAGAACTCCTCTATATTCATCGCTTTCACTGGCACATCTGCACTTTGTTTCCGGAGTCAAACTTCTCCTAACTAAACTAGGGTATACCCAGGGAAAGGAAGAAATAGCTGGAATAAGTACTACCCCCCCCCCCCTAGTGAACTTGAACAGACTTGCGGGACATTACAGAAGTCAAGGATATTGCCTTAAGGAGCTGACAGCATATTTAGCTGTAAATGACTTTAGCTGGAAAAAAGTGAACACATAGCCTGTTTCTCTACTCGCTGAAGTAGAGCAATGTTTTTAAAAACAATTTATAAATACAAGCAATGTGAAGAAAGGAGTTTTATGTATGTACATTTCTGCTTTTAATTGAAAAAAATTGTATTGCAAATGTTTACATTTAACTATGCAAATAAATTAAACCTAAAATTGTAAAATAAATCTAAACCTAAGCGAAGGTGTGATTTGTTAATTGACATAGGGCTGTTAAGGTGGTGTGGTATGTCACCAGATATAGACAACTGGGTCTCTACTGATGAATTAGGCAGTGATGTGTGGACACAGAATGGTGTGGCAACAAGATGCAAGTTTAAAATGAATTCTGAGATAATGTTTTCCATTAAAGGCACTCTTTTGGGGCCCGATTTCATGGAAATCTTCAAAGAATCACTGGAGAAATAGTTCTTGACTGCCATTCAACTGCCATATGCCAATAAGGGCCTAATTTGAGAAAGTATTATACATAGTCAAAACAGTTGAAACTAAATTTTGAAATAATGTCTGGATAAAAAAATTTAGACAGCTAATTCCTTTTGGAAACACCATAAGCTTCTTTAACTACGTTACCTAGTAAGCTAGGGGTGAGAACTGGGTTGAATTAGCCTGGTTACATATGAACAGCAGATGTAGGAAGGCAGGTTACTACACAAACAAGTTATGGTAATGAAGGCTTGAAGGAGAGATAGATTGAATCGTGGCTTTCCATTTGAAAAGGTGCATAGTACCATACTCAGACTAAGTAGAACCACTCGCTTTTCTGATACTCTTCAGCAGCATATTAGCAGCAAGAAAGAGACCAGAGTTTAAGAAGAGTATTCAGGGGTCTCACCAGAATCGCTGAGCGGCCACGCCGTGAGGGGAACAGCTCCTGCTGCTTCTAACCACCTGCCATCACCTGCAAGCTCCCCCGAGCGCCGTGAGGGTAACGGCTGGGTCAAACTACAACTCCCAGCTGCCCCAGCTACCGGCGCGGGAGTGAGGCCATCGGCGCGCCCAGAGGTGCCTTAAGGATAGGGAGCGCCTCCCGCCCCGCGGGACGCGTGCGAGAGCCGCCGGGAGAAGCCCGGGACAAGGGCGGGACAGTCTGTGGCAGTCCGGGGCAGGAGGAGGCAGGGCTGGGCCACCCCCCCCCCCTTCATTTTACTGCCTAAGGTACTGTGCATGCATTGCTTGCTTTCCCAGACACATCAGTTATCCATCAGTTATACTAATGGGGAAAAGGAAATCCACTGAGGACATAAATGAGACAGTGGGTGGGTTGGCAAAGGGTGGGAAAAAAGCAAAAAGGTTGAAGGTTAAGCCCCAGAAAAAGTGTTTGATACATGCGGGCAGCAATTATGTTATGGACCGGATTGATAGTCTGGTGCAAGACTGTGAGGACCTGTTAATCTCTGCCCCGGACATACACGAGGCCGGGAGAAATGCACCAATCAGTGCAGGAAAGACCCTAAGGAGGGGTCCAGCGGTCATCCCAGAAATGTTTAGGAATAAACCTGGTACAGGGAGTGCGATTAAACCTGTGACTTGTGAAGAGGGGGGCCCTAACCTAGACTTACAACAGTCCCAATCAGCACCTGTTTGTGTCCCCGATGATATAATCACTTTGCCTTGCAGTAACAGGTTCTCAATATTGGCCCAAATAGAAAATCAGAATCCAAAAACCAGTCCAGAGGGACTAACGATAGTTCCCTCTACAGGTAAAGATATACTCCATGTGCCTGGACTTCTCGAGGTTCAATGGCAAGTGTAGGCAAATGATAACCCATTGGTCAAAGTTGTAAAGCACCTATGTGATCTGGTTGAAAGAATGCAGGCCAAAATTGAGCGGTTAACAGATGTGGTAAATAGTTTGAGGGCAGATTCAGGTTCTGGATATTGTCAACAAAGTCTTGTAACTATTTAATCCTCTGGTCCAAACAGATCGCAGGTGGGCGACCATACTAATCCTATTCCCACCACCAAAACTCCCTCTGGTGTTCTTCAATCTCAAAGCACCCCTTTTAGTGACGTGGTTAATACAGGTAGAGGAGTCTCCCATAATAATCGCGAACGCAAAGGGAGTGGTGTAATAACCCCAGGAAACAAGCCAGTAGGGAAAATGGGTGGTGTTCATACTCCCATAGTGAGATCTGGTGAACAGAAACTAGCAAGATGCCAACAGCCAGTTAAAGCGGCTCCATCTAGTACGTTTGTTGCCCATTGTAATTCCAACCAAAATAAGCCGTTTATGGTGTATCTGGTTAACACACCCAAGTTGAGTTTTGGCCGAAACCATGAATCCACTGAATCTTTGATTAACAAAGCCATTCATTGGATTATGTATGTCAGAGGTTGTAGGTTCGTCATTAGAGAGGACATTAGCAGTGCTGAAAGGCTTAGCTTTTCGGGGGACACTTACGACTGTATTGGACTAACTTTCAAAAATCCTAAGTTAGTGGGAGATTTAATCAACCTTGAATTCAGAACTTGTTCCCCGGATTCCTCAAGGATCCAACTGAGACCTACTCCTCCCCGGACCTGGCTGATTAAAAATCAAAAGCGCATCGTGGCCAACTCTGGGGCGAGCTCTAGCTTGGATCAAAATGATTGACTGTTGACAGAAGCTGGACAAGTGGAAGACAGAGTTGGAGTTAATATTGAAAAATTTCCCCCAGGTCCAAGTGGGACAGTAGTAAACAAGGGGCTCCCTGTATTAAGTCCCCCAGTCAAGGCCGCCTATGTGGGGACCAGGATCCTTAGCTGGAACATTTCTGGGCTCAACATTAAGGCAAAAGACCCAAAGTGGAGGGCCTGTCTCACTGAGTGTGATATCATCGGGCTCCAGGAAACCAGGGACACTAAAAATACTTTCCTTTTGGATGGGTATGCAGCATTCTGGTCACCGGCAGTTGCTTCCCTATGGGGAGAGCCAAGGGAGGGCTTTTAACTCTTATCTCATTAAGAATCGGGGGAACCTACACTAAGGTGGAGACAGGCACGCCTTACTGTTTGGCTGTCCAAATTTCAACAAAGCTCGCTGGTATTTGGCTCATGGTCAATTTTTATAATTCCTTATATAAGGCCTTTTTTAATTGACACTTAGTCAGTCTATATGAATTTTTGGAACTATATAGAAAAAATAATGCAAACTGTTATTCGGTTATTGTGTTGGGTGAATTTAATATTCATTGCTGTGATAAAAATTGCTTTGTTCAGGATAGCTTAGGACCAGCCGACCAAGAGAACACACACTTCGAGCATTCCCCACAGGGTTCCTATCTAGAAGAATTGGTGGTAGAAAATGATCTGATTTACCCTAAACAGGCCAAGGGGGAAGTCCCTACCTTTAAAGGAAAGGGCCTTGGATCAATCATTGACTATATTTTTGTCAGCTCTGCTGTAGCTAGCAGGGTAAGTCCGTATAGTGTCTCCTGGTCTATTTATAGTGATCATAACCCGGTAATAATGACCTTGGTAGATGATCTCCAGAAAAAAGAAAAACCTAATACAACAGTTGGTATGTTAGATATTAGACCCACTGATCAAGCTCGACGATTGAAATGGTGTCGGGTGGTTCCCCGTTAGTTTCATGACAACTTACTGGTTAAAGTTGGTCATGAAATGTTTATCTGTTTAACAGACGGGAAAGTGGATGAGGAGGTCCTGGTGGCCTATACTAAAATCTGTACCCAGATTAATAGAGATCTTAAAATATTTGGTAAGGGCCAGGAAAGGACTGGGGAGAAATGGTTTGACCACAATTGTTCATAGCACAAAAATTCACGCCCCCCAATAAAGTCGAGATAGCAACCCTTAGGAAATCATATAAAATGACACTTTGGAATCAGAAATAAGAAATTAGGGAGGATGCTTGGAATGAGCTATTATCTATTGACGTGGTTAAAAACAGCGCCAAATTCTGGGCAGTGGTTAATAGACCCTTTTTCCAGGATACCAGTAATGGTGAGCTTGATTGTGGTATACAGGAAGAATGTTGGCATAGTCATTTTAAGCAGGTTTATGATGGGGAAGGGAACCCCGTAAACCTAGATCTAAATATTGAAGAATACACTCTGTCCTTCACAGAATTAGAGGTATCGGAAGCAATAACCCAAATGACGAGTAACAAGGCCCCGGGACCAGACGGAGTGCCGGCTGACCTTTTTAAATCAGATATCAAGACATGGACAAAGATATTGTATAATGTCTTTGTCAATGCCTGTCAATTGGGCCTGCCAACCACATGGGCTAAATCCATCATAGTACCAATTTTTAAGAAAGAAAATAGAGGGGACCAAGTTGTTACCGTCCGATATCACTTATTGATTCTTCTGTAAAGGTGCTAGGAAGGGTGGTGCTAACCCAACTAACTGGGTGGTTGGAGGAGACGGGAACACTTTCCGTAGCACAGTATGGCTTTTGAAAAGGGATGGGCACGATAGATTAATGCCTAAACCTCGAGTTATTAATAGGGAAATATACAGTGGCTAAGAATGGAACACTTTTTCAGGGTTTTATGGACCTGTTTTTGGCCTTTGACCGAGTGAACAGGTCGAAACTGTGGTCCATTCATTTGACTTTAGGAGTAGATAGAAACATCGTCCACTTTTTAGCAGACTTGCATAGGGACCTATCCGCCACTGTGAGGTATGATTAGCAGGGTAATTGTACTGATGGAATACCCATTACCAATGGTGTCAGGCAGGGGTGCATCTTGGTGCCACTGCTTTTTACACTGTATATTATTAATTTAGATTCCACCTTAACTGCATCTTGCAAAGACATTCCCTGTGCAGGGAAACGCATGATCCCCGCATTGCTATATGCAGATGATGCCGCACTTTTAGCCAGAACGGCAGTAGGACTCCAGCTACAACTCCTTTGCGGTCTTTATGAGATCTATGGATTTGAGTGTAAACTTCTCTAAATCACATGTAATGGCCATCGGACAGAGATCTCCAAAAGTTAAAACTTTTTATTGTGAGGGGAACATACTTACCAGAGTCTCAACGTTCCCATATCTTGGAGTCTTGTTTGATGACCAGGGAACATGGGGAACTCAAATTTTAGCTAAAAAAAACGTCGTGATCAGAGCCACATCGGCTGTCCTAGGTTTTGCTAGGAAATTAGGAGCAAGGCCAATGAAGGCCCTCTTTCAAATATACAGAGCTAAGTGCATATTGCTCGTAATGTATGGGGCTGATTTGTGGGGTATCAAAAATGTGAAGGCCATTCAGATGGCTGAAGATAGGTTTCTTAAGAGCATTCTATCCCGCAATCAACAGCCAATCACATCGTTCACCAGGAATGTGGAATTGGCTTTGTTGAAGACGATATCGCAGTGGCACCTCTGCTGAAATGGATAGGGACCTGGCTAAACCCTGATTTAGTGTTAAATCATGACATCCTGAAAGATTGCATGACACTTGATCGTGGGCATTACATCCCCTGGCTTAAATATGTTAAGAAGCTGTCAGATAAGCTGGGTAGACCAGAACTATATAACTCGCCGGAAAAATTACTAAGGGGAGATATAAAATGGTCGAAGGAAACATACCTGCGTATAGCTACCATGGCCAGAGAAGAGAGAGAATTGGAAAAGGTAACTGTAAGGGCTCATCAGCTGCGGAAAACTACATTGTCCATGGAACCATATCTGGGTATTGTCACAAACCCAAATCACCGATTTTTATTGATTAGATTTAGACTAAATTAATTTCATTTCCTTCTCGGTGACCAGTTAGGATGGAAGAGGGTTGATGATCTTGGTGCTTGTACCTGTGACAATTTCTCTGGGCAGGATATTATGCATTTTATGTTTTTCTGTGAGCACCTTAATGACATCAGGAGGCGTTTTATTTCCCCAATTTTAGTTAATAAAGGCTTTATGCAAGTTAGGCCAGCCTTACTCTATCTTCAAATGTTGACAAATGTATGGGAAATCTTTAACATCGCCAATTTTCTGGCCTCAGCTGTAAGAATCCTAAGGAGAATAACCTAACATCATAAATCTATGTATGTATCTCATTGCTATCTTAAGATATAATGCTCGCAGCTGTTTCTTCTTTCTTGGGAGACATATCGGAATCCTGTTTCAGTCTCCTCGTGGTGTGGAGCGCTTGGGAGCCCAGCAGTGGAGGTAGCTGTTAACCCGGACATCATCCACGGACTACACCCAGGGGTCGGGGCTGCGAGTACCAGGGGACCTTGCGCACGCCAAACACAGCGCACCTGGTGACTCTTCCCGCCCCTGCCCCGCCCTGCTCCAGCGCGCATTTACAGCTCGCGGCCCCCGCTTCGTGGGAGCCGCTCGCAGCTGTTTCTTCTTTCTTGGGAGACATATCTGAATCCTGTTTCAGTCTCCTCGTGGTGTGGAGCGCTTGGGAGCCCAGCAGTGGAGGTAGCTGTTAACCCGGACATCATCCACGGACTACACCCAGGGGTCGGGACTGCGAGTACCAGGGGACCTTGCGCACGCCAAACACAGCGCACCTGGTGACTCTTCCCGCCCCTGCCCCGCACTATTTAGACCAGCCTCCTTACGCACAGCGGGACGCCGGACTAAGCCCGGACAAAGGGCGGACAGTCTAAGACAGTCCAAGACTGGCCATGACTGTACTGGACCAAGATATATTTCTACTGTGAGGTATTTACTAGTGACCGAAGTCCATAAGGCATTACTACTGCTTGCCTGCTGTGTAGACAGAACATTCTTGTGATTGCTAGTGGGTCACTAGATTTGCATATATTGTGCATGCTGTACGTTGCTCTTTGATCATGTCTAAACCAAAGTCAACTATCACTCCCTCTAACACCATGGACAACTACTTAGTCCAGGTAGTGGCAAAAATAAACAATGAGCGAAGGTCATCTTTGGGTCTAAGTGCTTCACCAATACTGACCCAGTTGGATTCCACAACGGGCGACCTACTGGATATAGATCCAACAAATGTCATTGCAACATCGCCCGATATAAATACAGGTAGCCCCCTCCTAAATGTCTTAACAAATTCCAATATAGACGCAATAGTAGAGGATGATTTAGTTGATTCACATCAAGACTTAGTCTTTGTAGAGGAAGATTCTCCCCAACCAGCACCTGTCCCCGCTCCGAGAGTAGCAAAAGGGGCCACTAGGCTCCAATCCAAACGAGGGGGGCTGCGCTCAAGTAAAAAAGGGCCAGCAACTCCCCCGAGCAAAAGAACCACAGAAGATAAAGGGGGCGACGAAAATGGCAGTAAGGGGTGGGATGAGGCCAACATTAAAAAACTTATGGGCATGTTGGACTCAAAATTAAGTCGCGTAATCAAACCACTACTATCTAAGATTGACCATCTCACAAACAAAGTCAACAAATTGGAGTCTCTATTGGAAAGTACTATTACCAATGTGGGGGACATACCTAATCAGGTGGCAGACAAGATTGAGTAAAAACAAATCATGGGAAAAACATCAGGGGAAGGAGGAGAGATAGCAGCTCCAACTCATCCACTCCAACCGCAAGCAGAAGCAGGTGCAAATATTGCTATAGCTGATGATCCTAGGGCAGAGCTACCACTGATTACTGAACCAGCTTGGGGTCTAGAAGCGGGACCAGTGGAATTAATTGTGGAAGCCTCTCCCCTAATATTGGTTTTAGCTAATGTCCCAACCTTGAAAGAAGGCCAGAATGAACCTCCCCAATCCTTATCACATAAAGCATTGCTTTGGTTGTGTAACAACATGCACATTTCTCCCTGGGGTAAACAAAAGCTGTCAGAAGACTTGTCATCAGCAAGAAGAGTAAAGTGGATAGGAAGTAGTTCTAAAAAATTCGAGGGCGACTGTGTGATATTGAATTTCAAATCTCCTGAAGTCCTACCTGAATTACTACCTAACCTATTCCCCCCGCAACGTAGAACAGCAGAAATAATTCCTCTTACGCTGGACTTCTTTTACAGTAGAAGAGGACTGGTAGCAAAACCAAGTGTGCTAAGGACCAAATGGTCAGTGGTGGGTAGTAGAAAGACAAGGGGGGGCCAAACATGTGATTGGGGGCTAACTACGGAAAATAGATATTCTGCCCTGTCCAATTTAAATGAGTGTGATTGACTCATAGGGCCAACGAATAAGCTAGAAAATTCACAGGAGAGGTTAACACCTTTATCTACTTTAAATACGGTCTGTAAACTGTTTAATACCCAGGTAGGAAGATGTAGGGAATCCTTAGATCCTATTGTAAGGAGGGTTGAAAATGCAAAACAGGATAGAAATAACATCGTTAAGCAGGAAATATCCGGTGGCCGAGTGTCTAAACAGGAGTTATCTGCTCCTCCTGATACCCTCGTGGCAACCCCAGAAACCAGTTTACCCCTAACATCTGAACAAATAGTAAATGGCAGAGGTCCACGTTTGACTGGACTAAACCAGGATAAATTAACCCTGACTTTTATGTCATGGAACGTCGCAGGTGTAGCAAATAAAATGGCAACTCCAGAATGGTGCGAGTTCATTAACCCTTTTGATATCATTATGTTACAAGAAACGTGGTCACTGAATCCAGTATTCCGACAGGGGTATATAACATTTTGTATCCCTGCAATAAAAAATCGAACTGGCCGACCTTCGGGAGGCCTACTAATATGGATACGTCAGTCATTGAACTGCACAGTAAAAAAAAGATCTCTACCAACTAATGATATCTTAGGACTTGACATTAGATGGGATAATGGCCAGGAGCTAGCCCTTTTTAACATATATGCCAGGGGGGTTGGTCGTGGGAAATCTTCCGATGTGGTGTCTACTTTAGAACGTGAACTAGAGCTGCTACCTCTGAAGCCACATATTATAGTAGGCGGAGACATTAATTCTACCTTTGAGCCTTTGGGGAAGGAGGATAGGGAATTATGTGAGGAAGAAGATAGTAAATGGGAAATTCCCCAGCTTGAGGTGCCTACTATTAAAAGTTGGAGTACTGTAGCCATCCAAGTGAAAAGCCTTTGTCTTGCAAGAGGTCTAAGAGCGGTTAATGGGCGTACGCCCTCTGATCGAAATGGAAATAACACATTTGATAATGGCCGGGCAGCTAGCAGAATAGACTATTTCTTATTAGACATACAGGAATGGAGTAAATTGATAGATATGGTCGTGGAACCAAGAATGGAAAGCGATCACAATCCCTTGTGCATGACCCTCCATACACACCAGGGGAGCATGGTACAAAGTAGTAGGGATAAACTGGTGACCAAGGATTTAGTATGCTCAAATAACCAGCGAAACCTGAAATGGGGAAGGCTTGTAGAAGTTGTAGGGAAGCTGGATGATCTGAAGAGAACAGTGGTTATTGAAATAAATAGCATTAAACCTCACACTGGGAACCCGGATTTCCAGGCCTACATGGTAGAGGCCCATAAATTTTTTTTTCATGAATTACTGGGTTTCTTCTTAAAAAAGGTAGACCGTAGCACGAGTAAAAAACAACCACCAAAACAGAGCTGGTATGATAAGAGCTGCAGAATGGCAAGACAAAATTTGAGTAGCGAATTAAGAAAGGGAAAGGCTGACGCAGTAAGGAAAGCGAGGGACCTATATAGACTATCCCAAAAGCAAGCTAAGAGACGATGGGACGAAGAACATTGGCGTGAGCTGAAGCATGCATGTGCAGCTAGGGATTCTAAGTTGTTTTGGTCTACGGTAAAATGGGATAGGGGAGGGGCAGCTCCTCAACCCCATAATCACGTGGGAAAAAACAAATGGATTGAGTTTTTCGAGCCACAGTATGCCCGCAGCAAAACACAAATCATTGAGACCCCCCCCAACTGTTTATTATACACAAAAAGTATTTAATGAAAATGATGTTAGTATTGCTTTGGATTGTATAACGGGGGGAAGAGCACCTGGAATGGACGGTATTCCGGCAGATGTTTTTTTAACAGATAGGGAATCATGGTGTTTGTATTTTTCATGGTTGGCGAATGCAGTGGCTATGGGAGGAGAAGTCCCTCCCACCTGGAAAGGAGCTGAAATAATTCCTGTCTTTAAAAAAGGCGATAAATCCCTTCCAAAAAATTATAGACCCATCAGCTTGATAGACACAGCACAGAAGCTGATGGGCCGACTAGTCCAGAACAAACTCCAGTCATGGATTGAGGAAAATAACATCTTGTCGCCATACCAAGCGGGGTTTCGCCCACTGACCAGTTCAATAGATCAGGTATTCTATTTCATCGCTATCTACTGGAGAAATGTAACCTTGAAAAACGGCACCTTATATGCCGTATTCGTGGACTTAAAATCAGCCTTTGACCTAGTGCCACGAGAAAAGCTGTGGAAAACTTTGGCTGAAGCAGGTTTAAGCCCAGAATTGCTCACTCTTCTGGTGCGTCTCCACGAAAATATTTACGCCAAAATCCGGTGGGGAGCACAGGGAGAAGTGACCGAGTCATTTCCAGTAGAACGAGGGGTGCGGCAAGGGTGCGTCCTGGCCCCTACATTATTTTCCATCTATATCAATGGTATTGTGGAACATTTGAAAAAAAACGCCTAACGATGCCCCAATCTTAGCTGGCTCACATGTCCCCGTCCTCATGTTTGCGGATGATACGCTTATACTTTCCCGCACACCGAGCGGCCTTCAAAAGGCTGTTAACTCATTTGGTGATTATTGTGATAGTCGGGGCCTTGAGCTGAACACAACCAAGACAAAATGTATGTGTTTGAATCGACAGTCTACATTTAAAGGTGTAATCAAGTATAAGGGTACTCCTCTTGAGGAAGTGAAAGATTTTTCCTATTTAGGAATAATACTCCAGAACAACATGAAATGGAAATCGCACATTAATACCGCAATACTAAAGTTTAGCCAGTTATCAGGTGCGGTGGCCATGAAACACAAAGCCTCCTTGACAAAACCCATAAATTGTGCTCTTGAAATTTATAATATGAAGGTCTTGAGCGCATGTTTGTATGGCTCTGAACTTTGGGGCTTATCAAACCTGGTGGACTTGGTTGTAGCGGAAAACAAATTTTTGCGAGGGTTAATAATGGTACCACAAAGTACACCCATAATTCCATTGAAGTTGGACCTGGGTAGGAAAAGCATTGAGGATATTGCCCGATTACGGCCATTGTTGTATTGGAGGCGACTGATGGTGACCCCTGAGCTGACTCACTACGCCGATGCATTGTTAGATGTTGTTAAGTTAGATCGGTTTCACTGTATTGCTTGGTTGAAAGATCTGCGGGGCCTATTGGTAAAACTAAATTTGGACCATCTTTGGGGCAACAGGGATGTGGGTTGCTTTCCGACAAAAGCAAAATTGAAAGAAATGTACTGGGAGATGGTGTACTCCACAATTTATTGCACTGGGAAAATAGCTAAACGGTCAGCCCGGTTTCTGGATATTAAAATGGTACCAGTATGTGAAACCTATTGGGACATAATTGAAAGCCCACGTGACAGGAAACTATATTTTCAATTCCGAGTAGGAACACTGCCAGTAAATGCTTTCGAGAAACATTGGATCCCACCGCGGGACGAGTATTGCTATTTCTGTAAAGATCAAACGGAGCATATTTCCCACTTGTTGTTTTGTTGCCCCTTATATGCCAACCCACGCTGGAAATGGCTACGTCCAGTTTGTCTAAATATTGGCACTCGCAGCCAATCGACTGCTCTTAGAATACTAGAATCAGACTGCTCCCCGCTCTTTGCAATTGCTGTAGCAAAATTTCTTGGCTGGGCATGGGTAATTCGCACTCGCACTTTGGCAGCTAATGAGATAAACTGAAATTGTTTTATCAGAATTTTATGAAATAAGCAAGTAGCTTCAACTGTATAGTGTTTTCGACTGTCAAATGTTTAATAATGTATTTTAATATAACTTTTTAGATGTAGTATTTATTTGTATAGTGTTTAGGGAGGAAATGCTTTTATGACAAAATGTCGAATAAAGCTTTGAAATTGATTGTTTTTTTATTGCATTTTATATGTATATATTTGAGTATTAATTATTTATTGTATATCATGGTTTTATATTTGGTGATATAAATTGTCTTTTAGTATGCTTTTATGGTTTGTACAGTAACCGAATAAAGTAAATTTGACTGACTGACTGACTGACTGAGTATTCAGCAGCAGGATACTCCTCGTTATAGGTTCCCTGACTGACATAGCCTTTCAGGCCATATTTACAGGTGGTTACGTGACGTTAAGCTCATTAGGATGATGTCACCCACATGGTTCTACTATAGAACGTAGTTTACTACAGGTCCTTTCACATTAACCAGAGAAGTTTTATTGGTGTAATATGGGATCTACCTGAAGTTTGTTTCACCCTCAAGTTAGCCTTGAGCCAGAGCTAGGTTATTTGAGTAACTGTAGCCTGGAGCCTCGTGCAGGATGAGGTCAGCCACGGAACATTGGGCAGGAATGTCGAGCTGCTTTGAAGACCTGAGGCAAGCAGCAGTTGGATTAGACTAGCTGATGGATGAGGTGTTTTGGATGAAACAGGATCTTACCTGCTTATGAGTATTGTCCCTGTTTCATCTGTATGTCACATTATTGGGCGACGCTGGAGGGGATCCTTTCACCTCAACAAGACAAGTAGCTGGTGCTGGTGGCCAACGTCTGCACGATTTCCTTGACGGTTTGGCAGTCGATTTGGTTTTCAGGGAGCTTGCTGCTTAAAGAAGTTCATGTCTCATTGTTAGACTCATCGGCAAGGCTGTGTTAGTGAGCTCTGGCGGTGGCACAGAAGCAGTGTGCTGGTAAAACAGTGTGTTGCTCTTTGTGCACTTATCTCATGCAAGGTACCTACCACTGGGGGTTAGTGCTCAGAGGAATGACTACTTCACCCTCTAGCACCCTGTGATATGTTGGTATTATCAAGTGCTTGCAGGAGTGTAGAGGAACGTCTTTTTGCCCTCTAGCTCTCATGTCTTTCCTTGCGGTGCGCATGTGCTGAATCACATGGTTTGTCTAGAAACAACTATACCTTTAACTGTTCCTTTTCCTGGTTGATAATATGGACTATTTGATGGTGTGAGATTCACGGAGGAGCGTCAACCTCATCTTCCTGTTTCTTTTCATATTTTGTTCATGAACCTTTTGCGTGGGATTCAAGGAGGAACGTAATTTTCGCCCTTCTGTCTATATTTATATCTGGTTCATGAACCTTTGACGGTTGATGGTTCAGCACACAGTTTAATGCTTTTTCTTTAGTTCATTTTTACTTGTGTCAATGTTCTTCATTTTGAAGGAAGAATAGAAGTGAACTCTACTGGGCCAAAGTTTTTTTTTCATTTTGTGCAAGTTCGTTAATTTATTTCTCAAAATGTTCTTGTTTTGTTTTCTTCACTGTTTTCTTGGTGGAAGCTTCTCCTTTGATTATAATCTCAGTTCTGTTGTAGTTTGCATATTTTACACAAGAACCGTACTGTTTTCTTTTTGGGAGAGGTGTGGCGCCGCGGCCAGGGCGACTGATGCTGGAATCTGGGATCAGGGTTCGATCCCCGGCTCCGACGGCAGGTTAGCCCAGCACCATGTGACTCTGGGCAATAGCTCGATTAATCTTCCCGACGGCCCCCAGCGCCTAGAGACCCTTACGGGTGATTGTGCGCTTTACAAATGTGGATTATTATTATTATTATTATTATTATATATTATTATTATTTCAGAAAGAGTGTGGGTGATCCTATCACCTCTGTTTTACTGTGATAATGCAAAATGTAACTGCGCCATCCTTTTTCTTATCTTCTCCTGGTGACCCTGTAATCAAGTGGTCCCAATGGAAGAAGGTGTTTTCAAATTACGCTCGTGTATGTGGTACAAATTTAATGCTGAAAGGAAGCATGCTTTATTATTATACTGTTTGGTGTTGAGGAGCAAGATGTTTTAGAAGATCTGCCTGACTTGCCACAATCAGAAGCGTGTGACATAAATTAATGTAAGATTGCCATAGCTAGGTTAGATCGTCACTATCTTCCTAAAGTTAGTACTATTTTGGAAAGATATCTTTTTGGATTACGCACTCAAGGTCAGGACGAGTGTGTAAAATAATTTGTCACTAGCTTAAGGAAGCTTGATTCCAATTGCAAATTTGGCTCAGCAATTGAAGAAAGAATTAGAGCTCAATTCTTATTGTATTGCAACAGTGACAAGATTCATGAGGAGTTGTGGATGAAGGATGAGCCGCCTTTAGAAGAAGTTCTTTTAGTTGCCAAGCATGTTGAACATATGTTAAGGTGTGTGGGTGAACTTAAAACTGATAAGCTCCCTAAGGCCATGGATAAAGGAGACGTGACTAAGGTTTGTGAAGTTAAAACGCAGAAACAGGGTGGTAAGAAAGTAAAAATAGAAGTGAAGGGTCAGAGGAAATCAGTGCCCGGTTTTAGCAGTACTTGTTTCAGTTGTAGTATGGTTGGTCATATGGCTAATGATAGATCTTCTCCTGCCTGGTCCCAGAACAGCAGTTTTAGTGGTATCAAAGGTCATTTTGGTAAATGTTGTCGCATCAGGGGCAGAAGAGGGTTTAAAACTAAGACCCAAGAAATTTGTCAGGAAGTGTTGCTACAAGTGGGAGATGGTTTTTTACCTTCAGAGGTTGTTGGTGTTAATGGTAAGCAAATCCCCTCGGAGTCTTAATCTTGTCCTCGTAGTACCATCATCTCTAAGCAAACTTTGTTTGATGTGTTTGAGGGAGGTAAGGATTTATTACCAATGGACATTCAGCCTGGAGGTTATGGAGAATCCAAGATAGAGATGCTTGGGTATTTTGAAGCTGACATTAGTCTTGGTGCAGAAGTGACATTAGGGAAGATATATGTCTCAGGTCAGGGTGATAACCTTTTGGGTGGGTTCACCAGAGTGAGCTAGGTGTCAATTTGCATCTCAACAGAGTTCCCCCAGTTCAAATTGAATAAGTTTCTATTGGCAATGACAAATTTATTAAGGAATTTGCTAATCTTTTTCAGAATAGGTTAGGAAAGTTACTGGGTCATAAGCATAAGATCAAGCTTGGAATAGATGCCTGCCCCACTGTGGCTAAAGTTCGTAGAGTTCCTCTCCAAATGCAAGCAACTGTAGAAGAAGAATTGGGGAGGTTGTGTGACTGTGGTGTGATTGAACGAGTGGAAACAACTGAGTGGTAGGCTCCCATTGTTGTGGCATGCAAAGGCAATGGTGATATTCGTCTTTGCGTTGGCTTGCATGCTCTCAAAAAGGAGTTGATTGTAGACAAATTTCCTTTGCCAAACATTGAGGAAATGGTATCCACTTTCCCTGGGGCATGGATATTCACAACCCTTGATTTAGTGTCAGCCTACCAACAGATTGAACTTCATGAAGATTCATAAGATCTTACAGCAGTTTTTTATCCCTTCTGGAACTTATCGGTTCAAGAGGATGTCTTTTGGACTGATTAAAGCCACAGCAATGTTTCAGAGGATTAAGGGAAAGATTCTGAAGGATTTACCTTGAGTGAAATGTTATCAAGATGACAATATCGTTTTTGGGGCATCTGTTGTTGTACATGATCACTGTGTTAGAAATTATTTGAGGAAATTGCAGGAAGAGGGTTTAACCCTCAAGTAGAGAAGTGTGGCTCACTGGTTAGAGAAGGCAGACCTGGAAGCAGAGGTCAGCCCGGGACCAGGGTTCAATTCCCGGCTCGGCGGTGTCTTGAGTCCTAAAATGTCCATGGACTCGACAATTCTCGCTCCGGTGCCTACTCGATTCACGGGTTCACACTCTGCGACTCTGGGCAATAGCTTGCTTAATCTCCACAACGGCCCCTCGCGGCGGGATGCTGGCTTTCACCTTGTGGATACAATGCCGGGGTTATCTCACAGGGGAATACCAGGACGGGTTCCCTAAGCAAGCGCTTAGAAACCGCTTGGTGATTTGCGCTATATAAATTCCTGTACATTTACATTTACATTTACAAGGCCAAAAAGTACAGATTTGGCTTTTCAAAGGTCATCTATTTGGGATACAAAATCTCAGAGTCTGGTATTAAGCCTCGTTCTGAACTTGTAGAGACTGTTAAATTGTTAGAGGCTCCTAAGTCAAAGGAAGAGCTGGTTTCTGTCCTTAGCATGGTTGGATACTACAGCAAATGTATTAGAGACTTTGCCAGCAAGACACTTTGTATGAGGAAACTGTTAAGAAAAAATCAGGAATTTGTGTGGTACTCACAATGTGCCAATGAGTTCTCTTCTGTGAAACATGAGTCAAGTGATGCTCCTTGATTGATAGCCTACAATCCTCTGGGAGACACGTGTGTAGTGTGAATGCCAGTTCCAAGGGTTTGGGGGCTTTATTGATTCAAGTCAAAGATGGTAAGGAGAATTTGATAGCGTGCACGTCACAGACTTTGAGAGATGTGGAATGCAATTACTCCGTCATCGAGAGGAAATCTCTTGCAGTTCATTGGGCTGTTAACAGGTTCAGACAATGTTAGAAAGGCGATTCCAGGGGAGGCAGAAGATGTCTGACTGCCGCCCCGAAACCCACCTTTCCGTATGGAATTGGCCGAGCGCCGTCGAGGGGCCTCTTTGGCGAGGCTCCTCTCCTACTATCGTAACAGCCGAGCAATCACACCACTACAGAGAGACACCACACAAGAGTAGATTTAAGAGTCTTTATATAAGGAATAAAGGCAAGGTTTTGCAGTAATATGTACAGGGGGATCGTGGGATCCCAACAAAGTCTCAATGTCCGGGGAAGGAGGGTAGCGGGACAGTCTTGGTACCAGCGGGTACTAGGAAACCCTGCACACAGCTCTCAATCCTCGAGCTGGGGGGTGCCGGGAGCCGCGACAGCGTCAGCATGGCTCCGAAGATGGTTCAGCGTGCTAGAGCCGCGACAGCGTCAGCAGGGCTCGGCGGATGGTTCAGCTTAGTAGAGCCGCAACAGCGTCAGCAGGGCTCGGCAGATGGTTCAGCTTGGTAGAGCCGCGACAGCGTCAGCAGGGCTCGGCGGATGGTTCAGCTTGGTAGAGCCGCGACAGCGTCAGCAGGGTTCGGCGGATTGTTCAGCTTGATAGAGCCGCGACAGCGTCAGCAGGGCTCGGAGGATGGTTCAGCGTAGTGGAGCCGCGACGGCGTCAGCAGGGCTCAGAGGTTCCAGGTTCCAAGTTCAAGAGTTCTTATCAGGATCAGCCGCGACGAGGTCAGCAGGGCTTCGACTCCCAGATACAACTGATTCCCTGACCCAGGGCTGCCCCAGATATAGGACTGGAGTCCCTTGATGTCCGGGCTCTCGCGCCTGGGGGTCAGAGGGACAGGGATGAAGGTGTTCAGACGCCCAGCAGGGGGGTGGAGCCAGCGCCCAGGGAGGCCGGAGGGCGATCGATACCAGGCGTCCGGGGATGGCTGGAGGGCCATCGAAACTCCTCTCCTCCGGGATCCGTCAAGTGGCCACTTTACCCCCTGGTTTGATCTTGGTGCCACGATGTCGGGGCTTCGCTGGGGCCGCGGCCGGGGTCGGGCCGAGGCCACGTGCTCGGGACGTGATGGGCCCAAGATGGAGTCGGGCCTGAGAGGGTGGCCCGGGGTGGTGACCGGACCTGCAGAGTTGGGGCGAACCGGGTTCGCCGGGTTTCCAGAGGGGGAGAGCCGGGGTTTGCCAGGGGTGGCTCTCGTCGAGAGTTCGTTGAGGGTGGTGTCCGGAGGGGCGACAGCGGGTTGATGGAGGGCCGATGTCGTCCAGGGTCCGCCATGCGGGAGGGGTAGGACCACGCCACGAGGCCGGGTCCAACACACCTCCCCTCCAGCTGAAGGCGGGGAGAGTCACCCATCTTCCTGGGGATTCTCCTCGTCGAGGCGGAAGAAGCGGGACAGGCCGTCAGCGTTGGCGTGGTCGTTGCCAGGGCGATGTTCTACAGTGAAGTCCATCCCTTGCAGTTAGATGGACCATCGCAGCAGCTTCGGGTTCTTGCCACGCATCTGCATCAGCCACCGCAGGGGCCGGTGGTCGGTCTGTACCCTAAAGTGGGTGCCGGAGAGGTAGGGCCGGAGTTTCTTTAGGGCCCAAACGACGGCGAAGGCTTCTCTTTCTATGGTGCTCCATCGTTGTTCTCGAGCCAGCAGCCGCCGGCTGATGAAGGCCACAGGTTGGTCAGCCCCCTTTGGGGTTGACTTGCGACAGGACCGCCCCGATGCCGTGATCCGAGGCGTCGGTTTGGACCACAAACTCTCGGCTGTAGTCGGGGGGCTGGAGCACAGGGGCGGTGCACATGGCAGTCTTTAGAGTCTCGAAGGCTGCTTGGCACTCGGGGGTCCAGTGCACCTTCTGTGGTAGTCTTTTGGAGGTCAGTTCAGTGAGGGGCCCCACAATGCTCCCGTAGTCCTTTATGAAGCGCCGATAATATCCAGTGAGCCCCAGGAAGGCTCGGACTGCTGTCTGGGTGATCGGGGGCTCCCAGGCCACTATGGCGTCGATTTTGGGTTGGAGGGGAGCCACCTGGCCGCTCCCAACTTGGTGCCCCAGATAGGTCACGGACCCTTGGCCTATCTGGCACTTGCTTGCTTTCACTGTTAGTCCGGCCCGCCGGAGGGCCGTCAGGACCTCCCAGAGGTGTCTCAAGTGTTCGTTCCAGTGGAGGCTGTACACCGCAATATCGTCCAGGTAGGCGGCACTGAACTCTTCTAGCCCCGCCAGCACTCTGTTCACTAGTCTCTGGAAGGTAGCGGGGGCGTTTTTCATGCCGAAGGGCATCACCTTGAATTGGAAGTGGCCATCGGGGGTCGAGAAGGCGGATCGTTCTTGGGCCCCGGGGGTGAGGCCGATCTGCCAATATCCGGCCGTGAGATCGAAGGTGCTGAGGTATCTGGCGGCCCCCAGGCGATCGATCAGTTCATCCGCCCGGGGGATGGGGTGGGCGTCGGTCCTGGTAACGGCATTCAGTCCCCGGTAGTCGACACAAAACCAGAGCTCTGGAGGGGCGCCGGGGGCGGCGGCTTTAGGGACCAGGACAACTGGACTGGCCCAGGGACTGTCTGAGGGCTCGACCACTCCCAGGGCTAGCATCTTGGCAACCTCGGACTGGATGCAGGCCCGGACTTGGTCGGGAACTCGGTCGGCCCGGTGCCGCACGGGCGGGCTGTCCCCGGTGTCGACATCGTGGACACACCACTGTTTGACCCCGGGAGTGAGCGAAAACAGGTCCGCGAACTACCCCAACAGCTCTTGGCAGTCCTGGCGTTGTTCGGGGGTCAGGGCGGAGGAGAGGGGAACTCCCTCGACGGAGCCATCCTTTTTCAGAGTACTTCAGGAGGTCGGGCAGGGGCTCGGAGTCGTCTTCGGCCCCGTCATCCGTAGCTAGCAGCAGGCTCAGCTCCGTGCGGGCAAAGTTAGGCTTGAGCCGGTTGGCGTGCAGGACCCGGAGGGGGTTCCTGTGGGACTCCATGTCTACCAGATAGGTGACGGGGCTCTTGCGCTCCACCACTTTGAAGGGCCCCATCCATTTGTCCTGGAGGGCACAGGGTTCGATCGGGGACATGACCCAGACTTGTTGGCCCGGCTTGAACTCAATGGACGAGGCGTTCTGGTCATACCAGCGTTTCATCTCCTCCTGGCTGGCCTCCAGATTGGCCTCGGTGAATTCCCGGAACTTCCAAGTCTGGTTCCGGAGAGTCAGGAGGTATCGGTAGACATCTGGCGGGGCATCTCGGACTGTATTCTCCCAGCCTTCTTTGACCAGGCTGAGGGGACCTCGGACAGGGTGTCCATACAATAGTTCAACGGGGCTGAACCCCAGAGACTTCTGAGGTACCTCCCGATAGGCAAACAGGAGGCATGGTAGTAGGACGTCCCATTTGCGGCGGAGGGGTTCTTCTAGGCCCTTGATCATCCCCTTGAGTGTTCTGTTAAACCGCTCCACAAGTCCATTCCCTTGAGGGTGATACGGGGTGGTGAACTTATATGTGACCCCGCATTGTTGCCACAGGGACCGCATATATTTCGATATAAAGTTTGTGCCCCGATCACTCACGACCTCTCGGGGGAATCCCATTCGGGAGAAGATTCCCATTAGTGCTCGGCCCACCACGGGGGTCGTTATGGTCCGGAGAGGGATGGCTTCTGGGTAGCGGGTGGCGTGGTCCACCAGGACGAGGATGAAGCGGTGTCCCTGTGAGGTGCGGGGGTCCAGGGGCCCCACAATATCGATCCCCACTCGCTCGAAGGGGGTTGTCACCACGGGAAAGTGTTGGAGCGGGGCCTTGGCTTTTCCCCCGCTCTTCCCGCTGGCTTGACAGGTCGGACAGGTCCTGCAGTGATTGCTCACATCGCTGCGCATCTTGGGCCAGTAGAAGTGGGTCACCAGGCGGCTGTAAGTTTTGTCCTGCCCCAGGTGCCCGGCGAGGGGCACGTCGTGTGCCAGGTTTAAGAGGAAGTCTCTGAATCGTAGGGGGACCACCAACACTCGGCTGGCCCCCAGTTCAGCAATCTTCTGTTCACTGTATAGGAGGTCGTGGTCCCAGTAGACCCATTGGATCCCCAACGTGTCCCCGGCGGCTTGAGCTGTGGCTTGCTGCCGGGTCCCCTCGAGGGAAGTACAGGTCTTCTGTTCCTGCCGGAATTGTTCTCGGGTGGGACCACCTTCCTGGCGCCATTGGCTTAGTTCAGGGATGTCGCCGAGTTCGGCGATGTCTTCGCGGTTGGGCCCTGGTGACCCGGGCTCAGGGCCGGTTTCTTCATCGATGGCGGGTGGCGGAGGCGCGGGCCATTCTTGTTCTTCAGACGGGGCGGCCTCCGCCGGCGCCGGGGCCCGGGCTGCCATGGATCGGGTTGTCACACAAACCCACTCGGGCAGTGCCAGCATCCCCAGATGCTCTCTCCGCTCGACTTGGGCCCAGGGGGAACTCTCGAGATCGTTTCCGAGGAGGCAGTCCACGGGGGCGTCGTCCCGGACGGTCACCATCAGCATGCCCGACACCCCTCCCCACTCAAAGGGAATGCGGGCCATCTGGCACAGGGTCTCGGAATTGTCGGCGGCCAGCACGGGGCACAGCACATTCGGTAGGATCTGTTCAGGGGTCACCAGGTGGCAGCGGACGGCTGTCACACTGGCTCCAGTGTCACGGAGGGCTTCGGTCCGGCGCCCATTAATGTTGACCCACTGATGGTACTTTTGGGTGTTGCTCGGGAGTGGAGCCCGGGGGATCATGTCTCTCTCGCCCAGACAGACTAGGGCCATGGCGGCTGGATCCCACTTGGTCTGGTCCTCGTTGCATATCTCTTCTTCTTGCTCGCCTCCTTCCCCCAGGGCTGCGGCAGCGATCTGGCAGGTCAGAGGTCCGGCAACGCCGGGGCGCTGGTTCATTGGGGGTCACTGGCGAAGTGACCTGGCCGCTGGCATCTGTGGCAGGTAAAGTTCGGGCAGGGCCCCGTCGTGCTGGGGGGGGCCCTCTTCGGGTCAGGGATGGTGAAGTGCTGTTCTGGGGCGACCCCCGGGGTGGACTCCGGGGCGGCGCAGGCGGGAAGTCTCGGCTCCGGTTCTGGCCTCCTCCGCCGCCTCGCTGGCGGGGGTGCCCTTGCGTGTTCCGTCCTGATTCTCCTATCGGGGTCCGGGGGACCCGGCTGCTCACCCATCGATCGGCCTCGACGGCGAGTTTCCGTGGCTCGGTCAGCTTGCTGTCGAGTAGATGCTGTCTGAGCTCGACAAAGCAGTTGTTGGAGAGGTGCTCCCATACGATGAGGTCGAACAGCTGCTCGTAGGTGGTCACTTTGCTGCCCTTTATCCACCCTTCTAGCGCTCTGCTATAAAAGTTCACGTACTCCACCCATGTAGTACCGGGGATCTTTTTACAGTCTCTGAATCTTTGCCGGTACATCTCAGGGGTGAGTCCATACCAGGTGAGCAGGGCGTCCTTCATGTGATCATAGGAGGACATCACGTCGTCGGCCAGGTCCAGCAGGGTGTCCCTTCCTTCGCTGACGAATCTCCCCCATAGGCCGGCACCCCAATCTTTTCGGGGTATGCGGTGCGCGGCCATGGCTACTTCGTAGGCCTTAAACCACTGCTGGATGTTGTCATTTTTGTAGTACTCCTTGACGACATCCTTGGGAATGTGGACCTTCGGTTCGGCAGGAGGCGGGGGGTTTCGGAGCACCGCGGCGCCAGCTTCTTTGCTCTTGGCCTTGATCTCCAGTTCTTTGAGGCCACGCTCGTGTTCGAACGTGAGTTTATTTTCTTCCAATTCGCTCTGCCTCCGTCTTTCCTCCAGGTCTCCTTGCAGCCGTAGTTGCTCAAGGGCAATTTTCTTTTCTGCTAACTGGAGTTCTCCGTCCAGCCGGAGTCGGGCGAGCTCCAACTCGTGGAGCCGGCTTCTCTCTCGTTCTCGGGCATCTTCATGGGAGAGGCCCGGGTCTCTGTTAGTGTTTCTTTCCTCTACGGGGGCTGCTGAGGTCCCCTGTTGCACGTCTGGGACTGATTCACCTCCGGTCGGGGGTGGTGTCTCTCGGGCCTCCACCCATGTTTGCAGCGCTTCTTTAAAATCTTCCTTTGTACTTAGTCCGGTGGTAGTGATACCTACATTTTTTCAGAACTGTTTGAGTTCTTTATGTGTGTACTCCTCCAGTAGTTCCTTCTGGAACTCTGCGGTCATTCTGGCTTCTTTCTCGTTCATGGTTGCTGTGGTCTCTGTTAGTAGTGGGCGATTTGTTCGCTGTACGATATGCGTCGGCTCGGATCCCGTCGCCTGCCACCAATGTTAGAAAGGCGATTCCAGGGGAGGCAGAAGATGTCTGACTGCCGCCCCGAAACCCACCTTTCCATATGGAATTGGCCGAGCGCCGTCGATGGGCCTCTTTGGCGAGGCTCCCCTCCTACTATCGTAACAGCCGAGCAATCACACCACTACAGAGAGACACCACACAAGAGTAGATTTAAGAGTCTTTATATAAGGAATAAAGGCAAGGTTTTGCAGTAATATGTACAGGGGGATCGTGGGATCCCAACAAAGTCTCAATGTCCGGGGAAGGAGGGTAGCGGGACAGTCTTGGTACCAGCGGGTACTAGGAAACCCTGCGCACAGCTCTCAATCCTCGAGCTGGGGGTTGCCGGGAGCCGCGACAGCATCAGCAGGGCTCCGAAGATGGTTCAGCTTGCTAGAGCCGCGACAGCGGCAGCAGGGCTCGGCGGATGGTTCAGCTTAGTAGAGCCGCACCAGCGTCAGCAGGGCTTGGCGGATGGTTCAGCTTGGTAGAGCCGCGACAGCGTCAGCAGGGCTCGGCGGATGGTTCAGCTTGGTAGAACCGCGACAGCGTCAGCAGGGCTCGGTGGATGGTTCAGCTTGATAGAGCCGCGACAGCGTCAGCAGGGCTCGGAGGATGGTTCAGCGTAGTGGAGCCGCGACGGCGTCAGCAGGGCTCAGAGGTTCCAGGTTCCAAGTTCAAGAGTTCCCTATCAGGATCAGCCGCGACGAGGTCAGCAGGGCTTCGACTCCCAGATACAACCGATTCCCTGACCCAGGGCTGCCCCAGATATAGGACTGGAGTCCCTTGATGTCCGGACTCTCGCACCTGGGGGTCAGAGGGACCGGGATGAAGGTGTCCAGACGCCCAGCAGGGGGGTGGAGCTAGCGCCCAGGGAGGCCGGAGGGCGATCGATACCAGGCGTCCGGGGACGGCTGGAGGGCCATCGAAACTCCTCTCCTCCGGGATCCGTCAAGTGGCCACTTTACCCCCTGGGTTGATCTTGGTGCCACGATGTCGGGGCTTCACTGGGGCCGCGGCCGGGTTCGGGCCGAGGCCACGTGCTCGGGACGTGATGGGCCCAAGATGGAGTCGGGCCTGAGAGGGTGGCCCGGGGTGGTGACCGGACCTGCAGAGTTGGGGCGAACCGGGTTCGCCGGGTTTTCAGAGGGGGAGAGCCGGGGTTTGCCAGGGGTGGCTCTCGTCGAGAGTTCGTTGAGGGTGGTCTCCGGAGGGGTGACAGCGGGTTGATGGAGGGCTGATGTCGTCTAGGGTCAGCCATGCGGGAGGGGTAGGACCACGCCACGAGGCCGGGTCCAACAGACAATTTCTGTGGGGTACCAGATTTACTGTCCATACTGACCACAAGCCTTTCGTTGAGATATTCTCCAAGGAAGGTCTTGACTCTATCTCAGTACATATCAGTCGATGGGTTGCTAGCTTGCAAGAATGCATCTTCGATGTACTGTATGTTCCTGGAGCAAGCAATCTCTCCGCTGATTGTTTGTCCAGGTTGGTAAATGGCACCATTTCCGATGTGTGTGATGACTTGGATGAAGATGAAGTGGTGAGTGTGTGTGAAGTTTCTGATCAAACCATCTCTGAAAAAGAGTGGTTAGACGAGTTGTTTCTGGATGATGAGTTGACTCAAGTTATCCGGGTTATGAGTTCAAGTAAATTAAGCTCTACCGAGCTGGGATGTTACTAGTCTAGGTGGGAAAAAAATTCTGGAGGACCTAGTGTCGACAGAGGACTTTTCTTGAGAGGGAAGAGATGAATTCCGCCCAATAAATTAAGACAGAGAGTTTTGTAACTTGTTCATGAGGGTCATAAGGGCATTTTGAAAACCAAGCCAAAACTTTGGAGAGACTTCCGGTAGCCTTCTCTTGATCATGACTCTGAGTGTGTAGAATGTGTAACTTGTGACAAAGGTCTCAAAACGAATCAGTTACCCATGGTTTGTCATGTCCTTCTGAAATAACCCTGGGAGGAGGTTGCAATGGACATTTTGGGACCCATTAAGAGCGAACATGCCACTCCTTTCATAATTGTTTTAATGGACTTGTAGTCCAGGTGGGTGGAGGTGTCCTGTGTACAAGATGTTTCTTCTTCTGCAGTGATCAGATTTCTCGAGGGTGTGATCAAGAGAGAGAGTTTCCCCAGATTTTTACACACTGATAATGAAGTTCAATTTTGCTCACATGAGACTGAATACCTGAAGGAGTGTGGTATTGTGCATACAAAGGCTGCTTTATATCATCCTGAAACCAATGGTGCCATTGAAAGGGTGATTAAGACATTTAAACAAGGCATACAGCTAGCAAAAGTCAACAATCTGGATTAGACGAAAGAGTTGTCCAATTGGTTGGCTGGCTATTGGTTTTCACTGCATGGTTCCACTGGTAAATCTCCTTTTGAATTATTCAAAGGACGTACTCCCTCAAGATGCATGTGTCCTAGTAGGATGTTTTGGAACAAAGGTTGTGTTGATAACACACCGGGTGAATGGATGGAGAAGGAGATTTTAGCTCAACATAAGAGAAAAGATCATTTTGACTCTAGCAAACGTGAGAAATATTCTGGTTAAGGTGGGTGATTTTGTGAAAGTTAGAGTGCCCAAATGGTGCGCAAATTGGCCCAGTTTCACAAGGAATTTGCATGTGATCAAATGTTTCAACAATGCTGTTAAAACCTATGAGGGTCGCATATGGAACAAGTCCAGGGTTGCTGTTCTTGAGCAACAACTTGCATCCTTACTTTCTGCTTCCTCTAGTTCACATCTTGTTGGAAGTGGGTCCAGTAGTCCTGACCTGCAGGTTGCTTCTGGTTGTTCTCCTGCAACACACAGGAGGAGTGCTAGAGTTATCAGGAAGCCTGCTTATCTTAATGATTGTTTTGTTTGAATTGTTTTTTACAGGCATTGTTCTCACCTGTTGGTTCATTTTTTTTCTTCTTCTCATGCTATTCTTTGATATTGTTTTATATTCCCTGGGGGTGGGTCCTGGGGGTTGGGTTGATATTCTCATTTTGTTATGTATGGGAGGGAGAAGGGTGGCATGGAGCCTCGTGTGGGATGAGGTCAGCCACTGAACCTTTGGGGCAGGAATGTTGAGCTGGTTTGAAGACCTGAGGTAAGCGCCAATGGGATTAGACTCGCTGTTGGATGAGGTGTTTTGGATTAAACTGTATCTTATCTGCTTATGAGTATTGTCCCTGTTTCATCTGTACATCACATTATGTTATGCTTATTAGCATGATGTCTCCGTCATGGTACTACTACAGAACCGTAGTTTACTACAGGTCCTTTCACATTAACCAGAACAGTTGCACTGATGTGAGATGGGATCTACCTGAAGTTTGCCTCCCACTCGAATTCCAATGGATGAAGTGACCCAATGTATTGGTTTACTGAATTTGCTCTGTGGGACATAAAGAGTGCTCTCCTTTAGCCCAGGACAGAACTGCTCAAATATAAAGCACAGTATCTAAAAGAATAAAGTATCAGACCATGTCCAAACAATCTTGAGTAATCAACAGTAGCCCAAACCAAAATTATTTTTTTTTAATGCCTGAAACAATAGAAAATCAAGGTATTGTCTAAAACCAGCAGCTACGAAGAACTTTAGGCCCCACAGAAGCTGGCATGCTAGATAAAGAAAGCCAGACACCACATGACAAAAAAACAGGAATACGTTATACTTGGAGTGGAGCTAGGATTGGGGGCACACAAGGCACTTCCAGCCATTATTGGACCTGGTTCTTTTTGCAGGGTTATCCCTTTTCTTTTGCCTTCTTCCTCTTATTTTTCTGATCTTTGTTTTGGAGGCTTTAGGACTCTGGGCACTTTACCACTGCTAATCAGTGCAAAAGTGCATGCTCTCTCTCCTTTAAACATGGTATGATTGGTTTACAACTGTTTGCCATATTGATTGCACCAGCCATAGAAGTTGACTTTTAAACCTGTCTCAGGCCTGCCACTCAAGGGCCTGAGTTTCCAGTTTACTGCCACATTGACGTGGCATTTAAAACTACTTTCCAAGCATTAAACTCCCCTTTTACTACATAAAGGTCACCCCTAGGTTAGCCCTATGGGCTACATTGTATGTAAGTAAAAGGTAGGACATGTGCCTTTATTGTGTGGCATGCCCTGATAGTGACAAACACCCCATGTTGATTCTCACTACTGTGAGGCCTACCCCTGTCATAGGCTAGCATTGGGAATTTTCTTATATGTGTTTAAGTGGTAATTACGGATTTTAAAGGAGTAACATTACCGTGTTTGGTATGTTTAGAATTATAGTGATAAATCCTGCTTACTGGTGTAAGTGGGTTTTACATTACTATTTTTGAAATGGCACTTTTATAAAGTGGGGATTTCTCTGTGCTTGTACCTCTATGTGCTTTGCAGCATGTCTCTATTCCACAACTAGGCCTGGCTAACAGCTGCACTTTGTGAATACTTTCCTGACAGCCATCACACAAGAAGAGTTGGGTGTGACAGGGTTACATCTGCATATTGATAGTCTTCCTGGGCTGGGAGAGAGGGAAGCTGGGTGCATCTACATTGTGTAAGTTGTGTCCTGCCCACACAGAAAGGTCTGATTTAACCCCTACTGACATTTGAAGCCAGGGCTGTGTTGAAAGGGGGTGTTGTGCACTTATAAGGTTTCTTTTGAAATGCCCCCTAGACCAAACACATTTAGAGTATATGTACAGGGGCTCTGACCCCATGTTTTTAGGGCACTTATGGATCTGGAACCAAACTGTTAGATTTGGGGGTCTCTAATTAGCAGAGGTAGGTACCTGTGACTAAATAGGGACCCTTGAATCTAGCCAGGGTAAGGGGGTACACTCCTAAAATAACCCCTGCTCACCCCCTTGGTAGCTTTGCATGAGCAGGCAGGCTTATCTCAGAGGCAGTGTGTAAAGCATTTGTGAACACATACAGAAACCCAGTGACAACACTACAGATGGACACCACACAGGTTGTATTTTAAAATAAGTATTCTTTATATAGATTGAACACAAGACCACAAACAACAAAAAGGCACAATACAGTACTTTAAAAACTGTAGAAATAGCTTAGTTCGCTTTAGATGTAAAATGCGTCACTTTGAGTTCAATGTACCTTTGGATGCGTAACGCCATACAACAAAAGTGTTGCAGGGAATGTGATGCGTTCGTTCCCTACATGCAAGAAAGGTGATGCGTCGGGTCTCTACTACTGCGTAGGGGATGTGTCGGTTCTTCTCCGCGTGGGGAGGTGATGCATCCGTTTCCTACCGCGCTTCTGTGGCGATGCGACCAGCAGCTCCGTGATGCGATGAAGATCCGGTGCAATGAAACAAAAATGGCATCTTCTTCTTGATGCGACATGATGCGTGCACGCCCGATGGCTGTGCGGTGACTCAACGATCCTTCTGAGCTGCGACAGGCCCTGCGACATGCTCCTCCAATGATGCGACGCTGTCTGCTGCGACGGTGACACTCTTCTCTGGTGATGCGAGGCGCTTTGGCGGTGCGATGCGACAGCGGCGGCACCCTTCTTGAGTGATGCAATAACAGCGGCTGCAGAGGGGACACGCTTCTCTGATGATGCGACGGCATCTGCTGCGATGGCGACACTCTTCTCCGTCGATGGGAGGTGCTTATGCGATGCGAAGCGACAGCGGTGACACCCTTCTTCGGTGATGCGACGACAGTTGCTGAGGCTGCAACACTTTTCTTCTTAGTGAGTCGCGCTTCCAGTTCCTTGTGACACACAGTCCCTCAGACGGCCCAGCACAACAGCAGGCACTTCACAAGAACGCTTGGGGAGCTGGTTGGTGAAGTTTGTTGTCCCTGAGACTTCAGCAGGAGGCACGCTGTATCTCAAGCCCTTGGAGATCCTTCACAAGGTGATTTGAAAGTAGCAAAAAGTCCTTTCTCCTTTCTTTGGCAGGCAGGCAACCACTGCAGCAGGCCAATCCCCCAAACAGCACTCACCTTAGGGATAGTCTCCTCCTCAGTTTCTCTGGTTACTCTCCTCAGCAAAGGTTCTTCTTATTTCCCAAAAGTGATCTAAAGTTCTGGGGTCTCGGTCCCTTCTTTTATACTACTATTCTCTTTAATCTCTGTAGGCAGAGAGTGTCCTGCACCTAGTCCAAACCAGTTCTGGCCAGTCCTGGAGAACTTTTTTGACAATATTCCTCCTTTCCTTTGACAGTGTGGGCCAGGGACATCAGACGCACCACAGGCGGTGGAGCCAGCATTGTGGAAGGCAGACACAGCCCTATTCAGGTCCCGGGTAACTCCTCCCACCACTCTACATGCAGATGGCTCTATTCAGCCTTGTGCTGACTCACCCTGTCTCCTGGAATTCCCCAGCCCATGTCACTCAAACTCCAGACAAAGAATACACAACCTAGCAGAGGCTGGCTTGTATAGTTAGGCAAGAAAATACCTACTTTCTAAAATTGGTATTTTAAAACACATATTGTTAAAACTAACTTCACTAAAAGATGTATTTTATCAGTCTAAGTCCAGGCATACTAAACTCAAATGTCTACCTAGTTCCATGAGTCAGTTAGAATTATAAGATTTTATAATCAAACTGCCCATTCTGGCCAATGGGGAACAGGTAGCCTTGCAATAATGAAAAACAATAATGGCTGTAATTCACTATCAGGACATGCCACACACATCAGGGCATGTGCTACCTTTTACCTACAAAGCACCCTGCCCTTGGGCTAACCATAGGGGTGACTAATATGCAGGAAAAGGAAGATTTGGGGACCGGCAAGTGGGTGCACTTGCCTAGTCAACATGACAGTACCAGACTGCACACAGGCTCAGCAATGTCAGACCTGAGACACACTTTACAAGCTGCTTCTGTGGGTGGCACAACCAGTGCTGCAAGCTCACCAGCAGCATTTGATTTACAAGCCCTGGACACACTCAGTGCACTGTACTAGGGTCTGACAAGTAACCCAAACCAGCCAATCATAGAGTCACTAATCTATACATCAATTTACCATAGGGAGAGCATATGCAGTTTAGCACTGATCAGCAGTGGTAAAGTGCCTAGAGTCATAAAACCAACAAAAACAGGTCAGACTAAATACAGGAGTCCAACAAAAACCTATGTAGGAAAGACTGCTCTGCTGTTTAAAGGACTCAGCAGAACGGGTCTTCTGCTGTGGCTCTGCTGCCTGCTACTTACTGTGTGGATAAGGGACTCACTAAATTGCTTTTCTGTTTGTTGACCTGCTGCCAGCTGCTCCCTGACTGTTCTGCATGGGCAGTGTGGTGCTGCCAGGAGAGATCACCATTTGAACCACTTGCTTTGTTGTCTGGGTCTGCTTGTCTACTGTTTGCTGCTGATGCTCCCAGTGTTCTTCAAGGATAGCTGGTTATGGCTCCTTGCCTTTGTGACCCCAGCAAGTGCTGAGCATGCTATTTCAATGGAGCATTTGGGAAGCGCTTCCGCACATTCTACTGCCCCAAGTGTGCTGGCGGATGCATGGTGGGCACTGGAAAAGTAGGAGACAGCTCACGCAGACATGCTCTTTTGGTCCCCCACCATCGCTTGGGTACTGGGGTTGACGTGGATGAGCACATGGACAACGTTCCTCATTCTAAGATAAAGAAGTACCATATCAGGGTTCCACCTCCCAAATAGGCACTCCTGGGAAACAGGCGTGACCTCAGATCCAGTGCGCTCACGACTGTAGCACCGGCTCCTCACTGCTGAGACCAGGAGTAGTGCTGGGCCCCAGCCCTGTCTGCTTCTCCGAGATTTGTTGCAGCATGGCTCGCCTTTCCAGTGCACAGTGCGACAGCTACCAGAACATGGGCAACCAGGACAGACCAATGGAGGTCCCCCATCACCTATACTTGACCGTCATTATGGAAAAAGCCAGCAACTAGCCCATACGCTTCTAGATAGTTGTGTCCGCGGATCAGGCACACAATGGACCCAGTGAGGTCGCCCTACTGAGATTACAGTGTGTGTGTGGTCCGCCGTTTCCCCCCATAGGGCTGTACTTGGTGGGAACACTAGGTATCGCAGTAGCAGCTCCAGGGTGAGACCTCAACAGAGGCCCTCCGGTGTTACCAAGAAACTTGCTGCATTTGACAAGCCTAATTACTGTAGTAAAACTAGAATAAGCACCTAAGTAGAAGGGAAAGTACACTGTCCACATTGCTCTTATGGTGAATGCAAGCAAAAAGGGGAATAATCCACAGCAAGCACATACCTAGGCTAGAAAGAGGAAGGGCAAAACTGCACGATAAGAAGTGAACACTTGATCAGTAGGCAGTAAGACCAAACATTATCCACTATTGATGTGAATAAAAGGGGCAATTGTGTATTCCACACCTCTTCACACTGATGAAAAACTGTACAGTAACAACTGCAATATCAAAAGGGGTCTATTAGGGTAATCACTAGCAATTAATTCCCAAACAAACACAAGAAAAGTACTGCACAATTCATGAAAGTATTACAATCTAGCAAGAAAACACTCTAATGAGCCAATACTAGTATAAGTCCCATGGACCAGAAAAAGAAAAGAGAACACTCATATATGTAATCATGGGAGGAGAAGTAAGATATCTACTGTGAGGAATAATGCCTCCAAGTCAGAGATGAAGTCACATTCAAGACCAGAACTATAAAGAATACACTCCAAGTTACACAACACCTTTTCTCACCTGCAAAGGTTGTTTAAACCTGAACTGACCCTTCCTCCACTACCCCACCATCTTCACTCTGAGAAAGTTACATACATTCCTTATAACAACCTTGTTGTTATGTTTATTATCATGGCACATCTTATGAACCACTAGAGTTCTCAGAATTTTTTCCTTAACCAGTTCTGGAGACAAATCAACTTTCTTAGTCGTATACATCCAACCTGAATTGTCTTTGGAAAATGGTGTCTGCCCTCTCATTAGTTCAAAAGTACTACAGACCATTGTAATACATGGAATAATTCTACCTGCCTATAAAATGCAGACAGTTTTTCTTCCAATTCGGCTTATTATTGATAGCCAATTGTATTGACCCTTTAATTTCTCAATTAAAGAGCTGCACTGTAAAAATGCCCTGTAGAGTGATACACAGAAGAGGTACTATGCACAATACCATCACTCTTCAAGAAAGCTTTGAAAACCTCTGATAAAAACAACATAACATTATCACTTAGTATACGCTTCGGTAAACCCTCTTTTGAAAGTACTTCATCCTAGAATTTCATCGCAGCTTTTGAATAAACATTTTCATCCACCCCATCTTTCGGTCCCTTAGAAAAATGTTCCATTATGACAATAAGATATTTTGTTTATCATCCTCAATATATCTATGCTAATCCTTTTCATCTGCATTTCAGGACTCCTCATAGTACACAATGCTGGTCTTTATGTAACCTACAGTTTGTCTGAAATATCACATAAAACCCAATCCTTTAACCTACTCTCAATTGTCAGATCCAAACCAGGCCACCTGTGTAAAGTTTTCATTCTAATCTTAGTCTTTACAATTCCAAGACGGCCTTCATGGCAAATGTCTAGCAGCTTTTGTCTAACACCTAGCGATGGAACTACTTTATAACTCTCATGTCTTTACCATGTTCAACAGATAATTCATGGTTCAGTCCCCAAAAACCTTTTATTTGGCCATCCTTCTATATTCATTCTTCTCACTTCCAGTACTATTATGGCTTCCTGACATTCCTCGCATGATATGCCTTCTCTATTATCATTAATATTAGCTACACTACACCTTTCTACATCATCATCAATATGGGTAATAACAATAGACTTAGGAAGTCTTCCACTCTGTTATTCACAGCTGGAATGTATAACACCACATCATTTTAGTTCAGGACTCCAATAGACATTCTAGCCAAACGTGTGGGTGCATTTTACAATCCTTTCATTGTGAAAATCTTAGTTAGCAGTTTGTGGTCGCTGTGTAGCTTTATAAGAGTACTCCATAAGTATGGCATGAAAAGTTCCAGGCCCCAAACATAAACTGCTACTTTCCGTTCTATAACAGAGTACTTTTCTTCTGTTGTGGTCAAGAAACGAGCATTTAAAACATAACACATTCTTCTCCTGATTCGTTTACCAATGCTAAAGTAGTACAAATGCCTTTGGGGCTGGCATCCATAGTCCCTACACTTTGTAACTTGGAATCAAACCCTTGTAGAGGTGGATCATGGCGATTTTCATTTTTCACCTCCCAAAATAATCATTGACACTCATTCAACCATTTAAATGTATTCTCAAGTTTCAAAAGTTGGCGAACATGATAAGCCTTGGATTAAAAAAATCCCAACAAATTTGGAAAGACCTAATAATGCTCGATCGCATTGTCCTTGTTCTTAGGAATAGGCGAGTACCTAATGGCCGCCACCAGTTTTTCTTTGGTTTTATACCATCACCACTCACTTTGTGACCAAGATACATTACACTCTGCATGATGAATATATGTATATTGTTTTCTGCTGTTAGACCCTGTCTTTCTGTGCTGTGTAATGTCGAGTGAGCTGGTCACCATGCTCTGAATTGTTTCTTCAAACTACTAAAAATAGTCGTTAACTTCTATTGTTATTTCTACTTTTCCTTCACTGCGCTCTCTACTTCTCCTTCATGTACTTACTGTTTATTCATTTTGTGTCTACACACCATACTGTATCCTTCAATGTTATCCAAGCTGGTACACTACTACAGTTATAAAGTATGATCTCTGAGCTTTGATTTGTCTTACACCGTAATAACACCTCTGGTCGGTCTTGTTACCCGCATATGTACTCAGGGACCCAGCCTTTTCCGTGCCAAATGTATAGGTGCATACTATCAATATTACTTTTAGATCCATGCCTTTGCTTACAGGCAACCTCCCTGGCACTCACATTGACTGCACTTCTATTCATCCAGTGTGTGTTCCATGTTTTTAGATAACGTTTTTACCATATATAGAGTAGATCGTTTCTCACTCGAGTGAAGATACTTTGCCCTCCGAGATACCGCTATTCACACCATACATATTGAACAGTTCGTTCTATACCTGTTTGAGGATATATTATTTTTTCTTTGCTCTTCTTTTTATCATTATGGTACACACAAGATTGCTGTAATCCAATGTTCTTTCCCTCCCCACCTATGGCATATTATAAAGCAGTCACTGTATGCTTCTCAGTCCACCTGTCAACGCTATGTGTTAATAATTATGTACCTATTTCCTGACTTCGTCTAGACCTTTTGCATACCATTTGTAGATTTTACATTTACGTTGGTTCGGAGAATTTTGTGTTTTCTCTCCCACCTTCGGCCTACATTCTTGCAAATCCTTGTATATCTCTCATTGCTACCAGTTTACGCCCCATGCTTAATCGAATACACCGTGCTTGTACCGTGCACTTGGTCACCTTTACCAACACGATTCACTCACTTCACGGGCCCATCAAACCACGACAGATTGTTTTTTCTTTGTGTTTTTCCTTGTTTTCTCCCCCTTTAGGACAGCAGGACATTACTACCTCTTATATATCCCACACCGAGAGCTGTACCTATCTACTTGTTCTTTTAGCGTTACGTACCACCAGCGCGTGTTCAATTTGCGAGATTTGTTTTCCCTTTTGTCTTCTTTTAGATGACTCTGGAGTCCACATCCAGGACGTTACATACAGACAGACCTGAGCACATGTTCCTCTGACTTCAATGGCCTCGCCCATGTTTTAAATGCACCAATGTGCACCATAATTTTTGGGTTCGCTGTCTTTGGGTGACATTTCACAACTTGTATTTTATATGCACCATAGGGTCTCCACGTTCACCTAGCATCTTCACCCCCATTTTTTTTGCCCTGTTTATTTCCAACAATACGTCATTTATTTTGTTTTTATTTCCCCTCCCTCCTTCCTTCCTTTTGTACCTTCTCTAGCCCTGATGAGTTACTACTCCTTCATGGTGTGACGAAACACGTGTCGGCTGGCTACTATTTTACTGTACTGACCACTACTTGACTTATAAAAAACTTTATTCACATGAACCCTGATATCCTATGTTCTTTTGTACTTTGAAGCAACTATTTTCTCTCAGTAGAATTTTTAGTCCTCACACCAGGACTACATTCTACACTTGCGTGTGCGCAGGATCCGTTCTCCTTCCATTTGGTCTACGCCTCCCTACACCATTTCAGGGTTTGTTTTTCCAGTAGGGTTTGTGTTCCCCTATCCTGTTTTGCACTGCGTGCCTACTGCACACCTATCTCAGTTACAAGATCACACTGCTCAGAGCGCCACTACTTCCTACTCTCCCAACGCAAACCCAGCCTCTCACTAAAACTACTAAAAATAGTCTTGGAGAAATATGAAATCTTTCACACCCATGAACAACTCATACATCAACCTTTGAAGCGGAGAAGCAGCTGACATCAGACAAGAAGGTACTCTCACATGACTAAAACTACCAAATGGTGTAACAAAAGTGCTAAGACTATTACTTTCAGGATGCAAAGGCATTTGATGGTAGGCCACTGTAAGATCAAAAGTGGAAAACCACTTGATACATTTTGTTAAGGATATTTTTTTAATCTTGAGAACTGGAAACTGATTAAGCAGAATATTCTTATTAAGATCCCTCAAATCCACACACCACCTTAATTTGCTACTTGCACATCTCACTATCACCACGACAAATGTATCACCCACTCAGATACTTCCACTGTTTCTGTAACACATGCAGACTGCAATTTCTCAGGTTCATCCAAGACTTCCTCTCTTAATGTCATGGGAATATTCTTTGCCTTGTGCAAATGGTACAACATTGGGTTTAAAGATAATCTTATCATGAAAAACCTCCAAATTGCCATTCTTCCCAGAAAATATTTTGAGATGAGAAATCAGTATGTTGAGTCCAAATTTCTCAGACTGCAGGGACAATATAGGCTTAGGACTGTTGGGGTCAAACATCCTCCCCAGTTCTCCTTGTTCTCTCCAACCTAGGGCAGGTCCTGGGACTGAAACATACAGATTACACTTCTCTGTTTTTAGATTTAAATATTAAACTTCTGCACCCATCTATCTGAATAGATTCTCCTGTAAAAACGTTTTGGAGTAATGTTTGTAGGTAATAACTTTTCCCGCAAGTCCAGAACAAAATTCTTCCACCATGTATCGTTGTTGACAATTGCATAAAGGGAACCTGAATTAGGTAATATTTACACTTCCTATGGTAGTTGGGCACATGGGCTTTTTGTTTTGTGCTCAATATATTTGCATAAACGCTTGAAACACATAAATTAAATTTGCATCTTCATCCTCAGAATATTAAGATTCAGAGGAAGATTTTTCCTCCAATACTTTCACAGCTTTTTCTATCTTATTTCGGCAACCCTTTTAATAGAATCCAGTCACACCACAACTTAAACATTTTTGTTTACAGGCTGGGCATTTCCTCTCATTGGCTAAATGACCAACATTTGCACATCAATAACACTTGGTGTGAAAGTAATAGCTTCTGATTTATTTGTGGTCAGTTTGTCTTTAGACGTGTTTTTAAAGCACAGTCATATGCTGTTTGTCCTGTATGCTCTTACTAACTTTCATTGTTTTGAAGTTTTCATAACACTGATGGGAATTTGTATCTCTTGATCGCAGCAGCAGGCAATGTGCAGATGTCAATGGTGGATTAAAACCAGCAAATAGACAAGGTCCTTCCGATGGCCTTGTACCCCACCATCAACCATGTTTCCATGACAAACCTTAAGAATTTTTGCCAAATGCACTCTACTTAGAAGAAAAGAATGCAGTGACCTGCAATAGTTTCACTCTAGACATCACTATAAAAGCGAGGCAAACGCAACACAATGGGGTTGAGTCCGATCCGGGAAAATGCGCTCCGAATATCTGTACGGAGCGTATTTCCCGTACGAATCGTACCCTGCAACGTCCCCCGTACGTGCGGTCAAGTACAATCACAACCCAAAGCACATCCCATACGATTCGTCCCAAACTCCGTACAAAACAAAAATACATACATTTTGCATACGATTCACACTGTACGTGACGTCTGTACGTAAACAGGCAGCAGTTTCCGTCCCAGCAAGTACGATTCGTCTATTCGACACTCTGTATGACCCTTTTTCTACGGGACCTGAAAACAGCCATAAAACCAGAGTCCAGCTCGAACCGCACCCCGGTACGTGACATACACGCCATGAACCCCATCGTCCGTCGCATCCCAGACCTGTACGCCTACGACCTGGTGCACAGAAACCGACGACGGCGCAGACGGTGAGTACAACGTACCACAACAACGGAAGTGTACATGTACGGTGCGTCACACGCTCGCGTATATCAGCATTGCAATAGAGATACGAGCCGCACACACGGCAGGAATGTTGGGGTACGGTGCGTCACACGCACGCATATATCACCATTGCAATAGTGATACGAGCTGCACGCAAGCCATGAATGTTGTGGTACGGTGCTTCATACGCTCGCGTATATCACCATTGCAACATATGAGGGGTGGGTGCAGAGTTTGCGCAACTTCGCACTACGCGAGCTGCACGTAGCACAGTGCGAACACGCGT
Organism: Lissotriton helveticus; assembly: GCF_964261635.1. Taxonomy (NCBI): domain Eukaryota; kingdom Metazoa; phylum Chordata; class Amphibia; order Caudata; family Salamandridae; genus Lissotriton; species Lissotriton helveticus. The sequence continues at coordinate 534,790,860 of NC_136065.1, forward strand.
AGTTCTGCGTAGCGTAGTGCAGCAGGTATTTTTTGCTTGTTCACGGTCCTCAACATCATGTTCGCGACCGCGAGCAAGCAAAATGACATCCCGGCGAGACTCTCAACGCGGGGAGGTCAGGTTTCTCATTACGAGTGGTCGTGCATGCTCACGACCGCTCGCGATGAGAAACTACCAGTTCGCGTTGAGAAAGCTGCCGCTCGAGTAGAAATCTACTCGAGCGGCAAAAAACGACAGCTCTCACTGTGCAAGATGCCGTTTTCAATGATTGCACAGTGCCGGATGCTTGTTCGCACTGTGCAATCATTGAAAATGCATCTTGCACAGTGCGAACATGCTACTGCGCAGCTCGCGTAGTGCGAAGTGAAGTACGCGTAGTGCGAACTGCACTTTGCGTAGCTTTGCGTTGCGCTACTTCGCGAACTACGTCCACCCTTAGAGGACTCCAAGCAGTGCCCAACAGTATAGGGGTGGGTTCAGAGAACTCCAAGCAGTGCCCAACAGTATAGGGGTGGGTGCAGAGGACTCCCAGCAGTGTCCAACAGTATAGGGGTGGGTGCAGGGGACTCCCAGCAGTGGCCAAACATAAGAGAGGTGGGTGCAGAGGACTCCTAGCAGTGGCCAACAGTGGTATATTAACATCCCTAACTTATGAGTTTACGGATAGTGCCATAGCAACACATCACTAACAGCAGTGTCCCACTCCTCGTTGGATGGATTTCTGTCACACACTGCGTGACACACCACATGTGGGTGTGATGTCACATCCCACATGCATATCCACCCATGGATGTTGCAGGCAACCTACACACCCTACCATCATGGCACAATAGTGTATAGTCATGTAACAGCCCAACAAACTAAGAGAGCGAAAGGGAACACACACTGTCATGTACATCCCTGGGCTGATATGAATGTCCAGCTGGTGGTCACACCACCAACATGTACTATCTCATAGAAGGAATAGGCTAGAAACCCCTTAGATACAATGCACAACATTGTGAGTCATGTGTACAAATACCCTGCAGAACAATTTCCTACATAGGGGTAGGCTGGGATTACACACCTGTATTGTGGGGAAAACGGTGAATGTGCCCATGAAGGCATTAGTACACACTCAAAACACAAGTACAGTGAGTTGCATGGATGGCACAGTCGAATGAGCAGTAGTCATCTGTGAGCAGGCATGGCCATTGCTGAAGGGAACCATCAAGTAAATAGGAAATCTGCACACATGTATGCACAGCAATTGTACAAATGTCTGTACTGAAGATCTCAGGTGTCACAGAGGAAGGAACACTCCTTGGGGCAATGTCTGTAGCCAAACTGGACACACACAGCCAATGATAACTTGCTGAGATATTGTGATGGCACATACATACCATGGTCCACCTCATTAACATCATAAAATAGACATCTGTCTGAACCACATAACATTACCATGACACCAACTCCTAGGCCCTCAGCACCTATAGCAAGTACCTGAAATCCAATAGTTCAGAAGGAAAAATAAAATGCTTTATTCAGCTACAAAGTAAACTTTTTTGAAAAATGAGTCCAAGCTCCAAGAAGGCCAATGGCCAGTCCACATAAAAGTTTGTGTTGGGGACGTTGGGGAGGTTGTCAACCCCAAACTTGCCTGCACAGAATGGAGCTAAACGGTTGTGGACCCGCGGGGGGCATCATCTGGCTCAGGGTCCGGCACTGCAGGGCCAGGAGAGGGAAGGGTAGGTGTTGTGGGTGCAGGGGGGGAGGAATCCTCCGCAGTGGCTTGTGCAGCGCCAAAGGTGGTAACTAATTCAGCGCTGCACACTGATGACAGTTCCGCCAGACCCAACAACGATATACCGATCAGGTTGGGGACCCATGGGAATATTTAAAGACCTCAGCTCTGGGAACATTCCCAAACTACACTTAACAACGAAAGGGTTCCAGAGGGTCTAGAAAAAAAGTGAATCAACCATGCAAGTCACCAAGAGGCATAACAACATACTAAATGACTCCCAACAATGGTACACCGGGACACCCTACCAGATGATCCATGGTACCCATCAGTCACCACTCGGAACCGCCCTTCATCATTTGGGATTCCTTAAGTAGACCATCAATATATACAAACTATTCTCATGAACAAAGATAACCAAGATGGTACAATGGTTCCTTTGACTGGAATAGAATTTGGTATGGTCATACACCTCCTTTGGAAGTGAAGTGGTAAGTCATCAGGTGACTGATAGTGTGCAGTGCAAAAAGGAAGATTAAACGTAAAAGAAAAAAGGTGAAAATGTGCAATTAAAATTGGATAGGGGAGTAAAGAACAGCTTTATTCGGGTGATACTCGCCCTAGCAAATCTAAAAATTTGCCAAGACAGGTTAGAAAAATAACTGCCTAGAGGTGGTACCAGGTCGACATGTTTCAGCAAATAATGGATACAATTATCCTTGCTTTCCTCAGGACCTCACAACAAATGGATTGCTACTGCAAAAACTCAAAATAGAAAAAACAGTGAAAACATAAAAGTAAAGACAAGTATGGAGATCACCTGAAATTCCTAGGTGTCACTTGTTGTCTTGCTCTCACAAGTCGTGTGTTAGTCACTATAAAGGGAAGGGAGTCAGAAAGAGAGAGATGAATGCCCGTAGTTCCTAGGGCACAAGTTGAAACACACACATTTAACTAGGTACAAAACTTAAACCTTAGTTCAGCCAATGATGCAAGTGCTATAAACACCCATAATGGTGTACTACCGTTATCACATTCAAGGGAAAACATCTATATCTCACATGAACATTACTTCTGTGGATCTTACCAGATTTGTAAGAAGTGAAGACCTCACCCCACCTGGCAGCAGCTCAGGAATGATGAGAAGCACCGCTCTGTATCAGGGCAAGTAGACAAACATGTATTGAAAACACGCCCCTCTTCTTAGTGGGCACGACACACTGAGCTAATGCCCCACACACACAAGTCTCACTCGAATTAAAACCTCAAATGTCAACTCGAACGTCTCTATTGTTCAATGTTCGTGAGATGTGTATCGGATGTCTCACACGCACATCGCACTCACATTACATTGAAGCCTCAAATGTAAAGCTCAGAACGCCTCTATTATTCTATATTTGCCAAATGCAAGCTGATTATCCCGCATCCGAGAAATAGCAAGTAACTGCGCTCGGAAAAAGAGAGTAATGTGGCTAGATCCGGTACTACCTCCTATTTAGAGAGGACACGGCGGATCATTATTTCTAGTCTTTTAAATCAATCCACTCGTACTATAAAAGACTGCAAAACGATGTAACCAGAAGGGTAGTCTCGAAATCACACCCGAACCACAAGCGGGTTCGCACTCACCTAACCGTCGGTACTCCAGCGCCGGCTTCCGAACCGACTGGGGAGGTGCTGGCGTGACCGAACGCACTAGTTTAAAAGACGTGATGGAATTCGTCTTTGGAATCACATGACCCCTCAATGTCTTCAGTGATTGGTCGGTCACTTTCTTGACACGAGCTACTCTATTGGTGTAAGTGGCAACTCGAGTCCAAGAAAGAAAAAAAGTGTGTTAAACAACGGTAATATATGCAAAAAGTAAACAAAACCGAGGCGACCTTCGTCTGCTTATTATCGCTGACTGTTCATTGTGAATGACATAATCCCAAGTGTATAGCATCCCAAATGTAGACATAGTGTAAGTGGCGCCTTATGATTGATGTCTGTCAATGTCTAGAATGCAGAAGTCTGTTCACAGCTCACCACACATTGACTAAAGGTGAAAGACCGACACCACTTATTAGAAACATGACAAATGAGTGTGCAACTCTGATCATACAAAGATGTGTGCAACTCTGATCATAAAAAGATGCCGGAAGTGTATGTAGAGTCAGGTTGCAACTAAAGGAGATGGCATATCGGATAGGATAATAACCTAACCATCAGTAGATTAGACTCATCCACACGACCTTTAAGACTTAAGATTTGTAGAGCCTATATAAAGGCAGTATGCCCTATCCAGAAAAAGTGTAATGCACAGATCGTAACACCTTCCATGAACACTTATCGAGGGCCTGACCAGGTTTAGAGAGAAGGCCAGGGAATCTCATCGTTCAGGCCTCTATGATGGGTATCAAGCTTCAAGACCCACTTCTGCTCTTTCTACAACAGAAACCTTGTCACATCTGTTATGTGTGCTGGAATAAAAGGCTGCTCCAACACAGTCCATTGAAAAGCAGTGGAGGGATGACGTGCCTCTAGGAAATGTGTCGTCAATTTTGTGGCCTGTCTCTTGCACCTAATGGTGCTCTTGTGCTCAGATATCCGCAATCGGATCTTACGGGTGGTCATTCCTACGTATTTCAACCCGCAAGGACAAGTTATTAGATGCACAAGTCTTGCACTGTTGCAGTTTGTGAATTTGGTCTGTTGCCATGGTCTAGATGAGCCAATGTCAATCTCAGTTGTTTTCTTAGTCTGTGGGCAGGCTTGGCAAGATCCACATGGATGATGTCCAGTCACAGGCGGAAGGTCCCATAAGGAACCCACAGCCCTAGACGGCTCTCCTCGGGGTCTTGTGTGGACCATCCTGTCCCTCAGATTAGGACCTCTCTTAAAAGAGAAAAGGGGTGTCTGGATAGAAATCACTCCTGAGTTGAGGATAGGCCAATGTCTTTTGACCTGTTTCTGGATTCTGTTGGAAAGGGTCCCAAATGTATGTACGAAGGTAAGGCGTTCTAATGGTGGTTTCACTGGCGGTGGTTCAAGTAACGCCAGGCGGTTGTTGTTACTCGCCCGTTTCATCGAACGCCGTACCAGTCTGGGTGGATATTTACGTGAAATCAATTGTTCACAGAGGTCAGTAGAATGTTGTTTGAAAGTTTGAGTAGTGGAACAGTTTCTTTGTACTCGGAGAAACTGTCCAAACGGTAAATTCTCCCTAAGAGCTCTGGGATGATCGCTATCGAACAAGAGAAGGGAGTTTCTTGACATCGATTTCCTGTAAAGCTCGGACTGTAAACCGTTGGCAGTGGCCTGGATCTTCAAATCTAGAAAAGCCAAACTATGGACTCCTATTTCAATGGTGAAATGCAGAAAAGTATTCCTGTTATTCAACCACTGAAGAAAAGCTTCACAGGTATCTCTCGGACCTCGCCACACAACCAGCACATCATCGATGTATCTCTTCCAAATTATTAGGTGCTTCCTATATGGGTTGCTGTTGGTGAGGATGTGTTCTTGTTCGAAAGGGGGAGCGTTTATGCCCCCAGCCTCGCTAATCTGTACATGCATTGCTGGTTGTGTGGCGAGGTCCGAGAGATACCTGTGAAGCTTTTCTTCAGTGGTTGAATAACAGGAATACTTTTCTGCGTTTCACCATTGAAATAGGAGTCCATAGTTTGGCTTTTCTAGATTTGAAGATCCAGGCCACTGCCAACGGTTTACAGTCCGAGCTTTACAGGAAATCGATGTCAAGAAACTCCCTACTCTTGTTCGATAGCCATCATCCCAGAGCTCCTAGGGAGAATTTACCGTTTGAACAGTTTCTCCGAGTACAAAGAAACTGTTCCACTACTCAAACTTTCAAACAACATTCTACTGACCTCTGTGAACAAAAGATTTCACGTAAATATCCACCCAGACTGGTACGGCGTTCGATGAAACGAGCGAGTAACAACAACCGCCTGGTGTTACTTGAACCACCGCCAGTGAAACCACCATTAGAACGCCTTACATTCGTACATACATTTGGGACCCTTTCCAACTGAATCCAGAAACAGGTCAAAAGACATTGGCCTATCCTCAACTCAGGAGTGATTTCTATCCAGACACCCCTTTTCTCTTTTAAGAGAGGTCCTAATCTGAGGGACAGGATGGTCCACACAAGACCCCGAGGAGAGCCGTCTAGGGCTGTGGGTTCCTTATGGGACCTTCCGCCTGTGACTGGACATCATCCATGTGGATCTTGCCAAGCCTGCCCACAGACTAAGAAAACAACTGAGATTGACATTGGCTCATCTAGACCATGGCAACAGACCAAATTCACAAACTGCAACAGTGCAATACTTGTGTATCTAATAACTTGTCCTTGCGGGTTGAAATACGTAGGAATGACCACCCGTAAGATCCGATTGCAGATATCTGAGCACAAGAGCACCATTAGGTGCAAGAGACAGGCCACAAAATTGACGACACATTTCCTAGAGGCACGTCATCCCTCCACTGCTTTTCAATGGACTGTGTTGGAGCAGCCTTTAATTCCAGCACACATAACAGATGTGACAAGGTTTCTGTTGTTGAAAGATCAGAAGTGGGTCTTGAAGCTTGATACCCATCATAGAGGCCTGAACGATGAGATTCCTTGGTCTTCTCTCTAAACCTGGTCAGGCCCTCGATAACTGTTCATGGAAGGTGTTACGATCTGTGCATTACACTTTTTCTGGATAGGGCATACTGCCTTTATATAGGCTCTACAAATCTTAAGTCTTAAAGGTCGTGTGGATGAGTCTGATCTACTGATGGTTAGGTTATTATCCTATCCGATATGCCATCTCCTTTAGTTGCAACCTGACTCTACATACACTTCCGGCATCTTTTTATGATCAGAGTTGCACACATCTTTGTATGATCAGAGTTGCACACTCATTTGTCATGTTTCTAATAAGTGGTGTCGGTCTTTCACCTTTAGTCAATGTGTGGTGAGCTGTGAACAGACTTCTGCATTCTAGACATTGACAGACATCAATCATAAGGCGCCACTTACACTATGTCTACATTTGGGATGCTATACACTTGGGATTATGTCATTCACAATGAACAGTCAGCGATAATAAGCAGACGAAGGTCGCCTCGGTTTTGTTTACTTTTTGCATATATTACCGTTGTTTAACACACTTTTTTTCTTTCTTGGACTCGAGTTGCCACTTACACCAATAGAGTAGCTCGTGTCAAGAAAGTGACCGACCAATCACTGAAGACATTGAGGGGTCATGTGATTCCAAAGACGAATTCCATCACATCTTTTAAACTAGTGCGTTCGGTCACGCCAGCACCTCCCCAGTCGGTTCGGAAGCCGGCGCTGGAGTACCGACGGTTAGGTGAGTGCAAACCTGCTTGTGGTTCGGGTGTGATTTCGAGACTACCCTTCTGGTTACATCGTTTTGCAGTCTTTTATAGTACGAGTGGATTGATTTAAAAGACTGTAAATAATGATCCGCCGTGTCCTCTCTAAATAGGAGGTAGTACCGGATCTAGCCACATTACTCTCTTTTTCCGAGCGCAGTTACTTGCTATTTCTCGGATGCGGGATAACCAGCTTACATTTGGCAAATATAGAATAATAGAGGCATTCTGAGCTTTACATTTGAGGCTTCAATGTAATGTGAGTGCGATGTGCGTGTGAGACATCCGACTCACATCTCACGAACATTGAACAATAGAGACGTTCGAGTTGACATTTGAGGTTTTAATTCGAGTGAGACTTGTGTGTGTGGGGCATTAGCTCAGTGTGTCGTGCCCACTAAGAAGAGGGGCGTGTTTTCAATACATGTTTGTCTACTTGCCCTGATACAGAGCGGTGCTTCTCATCATTCCTGAGCTGCTGCCAGGTGGGGTGAGGTCTTCACTTCTTAAAAATCTGGTAAGATCCACAGAAGTAATGTTCATGTGAGATATAGATGTTTTCCCTTGAATGTGATAACGGTAGTACACCATTATGGGTGTTTATAGCACTTGCATCATTGGCTGAACTAAGGTTTAAGTTTTGTACCTAGTTAAATGTGTGTGTTTCAACTTGTGCCCTAGGAACTACGGGCATTCATCTCTCTCTTTCTGACTCCCTTCCCTTTATAGTGACTAACACACGACTTGTGAGAGCAAGACAACAAGTGACACCTAGGAATTTCAGGTGATCTCCATACTTGTCTTTACTTTTATGTTTTCACTGTTTTTTCTATTTTGAGTTTTTGCAGTAGCAATCCATTTGTTGTGAGGTCCTGAGGAAAGCAAGGATAATTGTATCCATTATTTGCTGAAACATGTCGACCTGGTACCACCTCTAGGCAGTTATTTTTCTAACCTGTCTTGGCAAATTTTTAGATTTGGTAGGGCGAGTATCACCCGAATAAAGCTGTTCTTTACTCCCCTATCCAATTTTAATTGCACATTTTCACCTTTTTTCTTTTACGTTTAATCTTCCTTTTTGCACTGCACACTATCAGTCACCTGATGACTTACCACTTCACTTCCAAAGGAGGTGTATGACCATACCAAATTCTATTCCAGTCAAAGGAACCATTGTACCATCTTGGTTATCTTTGTTCATGAGAATAGTTTGTATATATCGATGGTCTACTTAAGGAATCCCAAATGATGAAGGGCGGTTCCGAGTGGTGACTGATGGGTACCTTGAATCATCTGGTAGGGTGTCCCGGTGTACCATTGTTGGGAGTCATTTAGTATGTTGTTATGCCTCTTGGTGACTTGCATGGTTGATTCACTTTTTTTCTAGACCCTCTGGAACCCTTTTGTTGTTAAGTTCCGCCAGACCACCACCTGCACCCGGGGACACAATGGGAGTGTAGGTAGAGGGCTCTGAGTCTTGCGGCCGGTATCTGTGGCTGCGTGCCTGCCGTCTGTCCCCAGTCCCTGTGGGTGTGCCTGCATACCCCTGAGATTGCGTGCCTGCAGATCTGCGCCAAGACTTTTGTGGTGGTGTGGTGGTTGTGTCTGTTGATGTTTGAGATCTTGTGCGTCTGCGTGTGCTCTGGACAGGCATGGGAGAGGGGGGTGTGGATGGGTCTGAAGGAGGGGGGGCAGACTGCTGCAGGAGGGCAACTGCTGCCGTCAGTGAGGAGTCCATGGACGCTAGAATCCGATGTTGGTCAGACATCGTAGCTGACATGCCCTCCATGAATGACAACAACTGTGTCAGGATACTAGTGTGGCCATGGAGGACAGTCAGCATTGATGTCTGACCAACATGAATCTGCCAGAGTAGGTCCACAGACTCGGCACTGAGGGCAGCGGGGGGAGACAGGGGCAGGGGCTGCGGTGCCGGGGATGAAGGAGACATGGGGTGCAGCACGGACAGCAGGGTCCCTAGCAACTGGGAGGCTGGAGATGGGTCTGGAGGAGGCGGGGACAGACACAGTGAATGAAGATGGTGTCGCCGCATATTCCCCCTCCTCCTGGGAGTCAGAAGCCGATCCGTCCACATGGTAGCTGGTGGTGCCTTCCAAAGGTCCGGCCGGCTGACTCCCCTCACCCTCCGTGCCACTCTCTTCCTCCAACTCCTCAGCTGTGGTGGCAATGCTGCTGGGTCCCTCCTCTTGGTCCGTGCTCATGTCTCCTCCTGTGTCTGTTGATGATGCTGTGGGCAAGGAGAAAAAACAAAAATGCATCAGTCACCTGTACACATCTGACACATGAGCACAAAATCAGTAGGTCACCCTGCAAATCATGGCAGAAATCATGAGTAACAGCCAGATAGCTCTGCACGTATTTGAGAATAGTACTGACCAGTAGGCATAGACACAATGATACTTGGACACAAGGATCCAAAGAACACACCAGGCCACAACTTGAATGAGAATTACACGGAGAAGCTCCTGTATTGTCATAGAAGAGCAGATCTATACCAAGAACTAATGCCACCTCAAGTCGAAAAAGAAATGAACAGTACTGTTGCTCCTCATGGCAAAGTAACACACCACACTCCCCAAGGTGACACCACACTCAGAGCCCTGTCACTACTTCTGGGGGAAAAAATAATGTCAAGAATTGTTGGCTGCTTGGGACTCACCATATTTCACACATTCAACTTGTATTTAATGGGATCATTCTCCATCTTGTGAAGCAAACACGTATGTGCCTGCATGAAATTTGACTCACAAGGAAATGATGACAAAAACACATCTGCACATCCATGGAAACAGCTGGCACACTTTAACATGAAATAGTGTTACAATAAAATGGTGTAGCACATTGGCCATATACATGGTCTAACTGATGTCTTTATGGCTTGGCACACATTAGTTTGCACAATTGACAACAAAGGAGTCTCAAGATCGCAAGACCACAGTGGGGATATATATATGGAGAGCAAGGCACAACATTGATCACTAACACTGGCCTACTTCAAAAGATGCCTGCTTCGTCAAAACATTTGGAAATTTATTTTTGTGTGCACTTCCTTGTGAGACAACTATCATGCAGTCACATAAGTATTACCCACACAACTCGTCATATCAACACTTTCTAAACAGAAACACCATTTTACAAGTCTTGTGAGTGCCAAGGTACTTCCACCAATGTGAGACAACTTGAAATATGTGAGTCCTCACAGGGGCATTTAGTAGCTGAACATACAGTTGGTAGCACATAAGACCCACTGGCTGTCATGTGAAGTGGCCCACATGTCCCAAATCAGGACGATGCTCAAGCTAATGGGCCTGTATTTGTGAAGAACAAAATCATTGCTGCATCGTGGACACGCCCTTCTCCCCAGGCAAAATGTCAACAAAGTAGTGTGCACAATAAGACAAAACAACGTTGCACCAGAACTACATACATGTGGCAAAAACGAATTAGGCACAATGATGTCTTGAAACAAATGACATAGGCTGTCAAGCCCCAAATGAAAGCACTGTCCACCATCACAGGGGAAGGGCATGGTGAAACATCGACAAGCCAATTCTCACACACAGGTCACATCAAATCAGGTAGGCCCATTAGACCTCTCCTGCACAACACCCCCATCCCTCAGTCAATGTGTTAGTTACAGCTCAAGAAGTGAGAACTCAGAATCGGGGTAACAAAAACTGTGCAGCAACATTTTTAAAGGTAACCCAAGCTCACCTTGTGGGGCTGCCAATACATATTAGTCACAAACAACCAACAACAGATTGTTGTGAATAGGCACACAGGCACTGCCCTGTGTGACTATGCACAAGCCAAATTTTGTATCCATGTCCAGTGGGAACATGTAGCAGACACAGGATAAATACAAACTATGGCAGGGACCAATGCCACTGAGGCAGACCCATGCTGAACCCACATAGAATGGGCACAGTGTTGGATGACACACATGAATAGGAGACCAGGGTGTCGCAGGGGACTGTGGTGGGCACACTGATCCGTGGTTATGGAATGAGCTGACTGTTACATTAAGAACCTTCATGGCACAATGCATATCTCCTAAATAAGGTACATCATGTCTGACTACACAACATGGGCCATGCATGCTGCAAGGGTGTGCAGTTGGAAGCTCACACTCTTCTGTTGAGACTTGTCATCAGTGCAAACAAATGTGAAGCCCTAACACAGTGCACAGGTCATGGCACAGGCAAGGTCCCAAAAACATGTCACAGACCACCCTCCCACATGAAGCGCTAATCAATGTGCAGTCTAAAACACTTGCATCCTAGGTGAACTTGTGCAAATTTGAATACACACAGACCAGGGGACACATGTGAAGGAGGGGAAGGGAAGAAAAAAAGCACCCTCGGAATATGGGGACTAAAAAATACACTGCACATTGAACCTGTCTGACCAGACACCCCAACTGTGGGTGTGTTTGTATGCTTCAGAGCACCTCAAGTAGCAGGTGACACAAAACACTACAAACAGCCATGTACCTACCCCCTCCTTGCTGCTGTCTCTCCTGCAACTGCCTATGGAGGTCTGGAAAGACCACTTCCAGAACCCGGAGCATGTGGGGGGTGAGATGACGGCTTCCACCATGCCGGTGGGGAGGTGACAGCTTCAGCTGGACCCGGGCGATACGCTGGGTCCAGCAACGGATGTCCTGCCACCTCTTCTGCATGTTGCGCAGCTGCCGGCGATGGCCCCCCACAGACCTGACAGCCCGGACAACATCCAACCAGATCTCCCCCTTCTCGTAGGCAGTTACCTGTCAGGAAGACAAGGTGAAAGTACATCACTTCACCGGCTACATGTCCCAGAGACACACACTTGCACAAACATTGATGATGTGAACAGGGCATAGGATGGTGACAGGACTTGCATCATTGGCCATGAGAATTTGGCCTGTGGGCAAAGCCCAATGCACTACATGCCTTTGAAAGGCAACAGATGGCATAAGGGGTGCAACACACTCACTGATCATGGCACACACTGTAAAACACATGCAACTGCAGGGTGTGGGACAGCACGTGACAAGCAATCGCAAAAACCCACTCCACCTAAGAACCCTCAGCAGACCACACATACACATCCTGGCACAGATCACTCACCTGTCAGCGTCCACTGTGTATACAACTAAGCATGGGCTTAAAATCCGTTCCGTTCGCGGAATTTGCGGATTTTCTGCAATTTTGCGGTCCGCGAATCTCACGAAATCGCAGAAAAATCCGCCAAATCGCGTGCGGGACGGATTTTCAAAAACTGAAGTACATGAAGCACTTACAGGGTTACAGCAGGTGCCCAAGTTGATGCTAATTTCTTTGTAGCCATTTACAAAATGGTTACAAAGAAATTAACTATAACTTGGGCATCTGCCGTAACCCTGTAAGTGCTTCCTGAGCGGTGCCTCCAGAGTTGTTACCTACTTGCAACTATTCTCTGAAACTGCTCTGACCCTCTAAGCAGGGTCAGAAAAGAGTTACAAGTAAGGCACAATGCTCCAGGCTGTCACAAAAATTAAACCACAACAGGAAGCACTTACAGATAAGGAAGCAGGTGCCGGACGTGAAGCTCAAATTCAGTAACACATTAACCAGCCCCCCGTTGAGGCTGGGCAGGTGTGCTTTCTCCCCATAATCTACAGTGGTGAACCAGAGGGTGCTGTGATGAACCAGAAGGTGCAGTTGTGAACCAGAGGGTGCTGTGATGAACCAGAGGGTGGCAGTGGTGAACCAGAGGGTGGCAGTGGTGAACCAGAGGGTGCTGTGATGAACCAGAGGGTGGCAGTGATGAACCAGAGGGTGGCAGTGATGAACCCGAGGGTGACAGTGATAAACCAAAGGGTGGCAGTGGTGAACCTGAGGGTGGCAGTGATGAACCAGAGGGTGGCAGTGCTGAACAGAGGGTGTCAGTGGTGAACCAGAGGGTGGCAGTGATGAACCAGAGGGTGGCAGTGATGTACCAGAGGGTGACAGTGGTGAACCAGAGGGTGACAGTGGTGACCTAGAGGGTGCTGTGATGAACCAGATGGTGGCAGGAGTGAATCAGAGGGTGGCAGTGATGAATCTGATGGTGGAAGTGGTGACCCAGACGCTGCTGTGATGAACCAGAGGGTGGCAGTGGTGAACCAGAGGGTGGCAGTGGTGAATCAGAGGGTAGCAGTGATGAACCAGAGGGTGAACGTGGTGAACCAGAGGGTGGCAGTGATGAACCAGAGGGTGACAGTGGTGAACCAGAGGGTGGCAGTGGTGAACTAGAGGGTGGCAGTGAAGAACCAGAGGGTGGCAGTGGTGACCCAGAGGGTGACAGTGATAAACCAGATGGTGGCAGTGGTGAACCAGAGGGTGGCAGTGGTGAACCAGAGGGTGACAGTCATGAACCAGATGCTGGCAGTTGTGAACCGGAGGGTGGCAGTGATGAACCGGAGGGTGGCAGTGGTGAACCGGAGGGTGGCAGTGATGAACCAGAGGGTAACAGTGGTGAACCAGAGGGTGGTAGTGATGAACCAGAGGGTGACAGTGGTGAACCAGAGAGTGGCAGTGGTGAACCAGAGGGTGGCAGTGATGAGCCAGAGGGTGGCAGTGGTGACCCAGAGGGTGGCAGTGATGAACTAGATGGTGGCAGTGGTGAACCAGAGGGTGGCAGTGGTGAACCAGAGGGTAACAGTCATGAACCAGAGGCTGGCAGATGTGAACCGGAGGGTGGCAGTGATGAACCAGAGAATGGCAGTGGTGAACCAGAGGGTGGCAGTGATGAACCAGTGGGTGACAGTGATGAACCAGAGGGTGGCAGTGGTGAGCCAGAGGGTAGCAGTGATGAACCAGAGGGTGGCAGTGGTGAACCAGAGGGTGACAGTGATGAACCAGAGGGTGGCAGTGGTGAACCAGAGGGTGGCAGTGATGAACCAGAGGGTGGCAGTGGTGAACCAGAGGGTGGCAGTGATGAACCAGAGGGTGGCAGTGATGAACCAGAGGGTGGCAGTGGTGAACCAGATGGTGGCAGGGGTGAACCAGAGGGTGGCAGTGGTGAACCAGAGGGTGCTGTGATAAATTGGAGGGTGGCAGTGGTGAACCAGAGGGTGCTGTGATGAACCAGTGGGTGGCAGTGGTGAACCAGAGTGTGACAGTGATGAACCAGAGGGTGGCAGTGGTGAACCCGAGGGTGGCAGTGGTGAACCAGAGGGTGACAGTGATAAACCTGAGGGTGGCAGTGGTGAACCAGAGGGTGGCAGTGATGAACCAGAGGGTGGCAGTGGTGAACCAGAGGGTGACAGTGATGAACCCGAGGGTGGCAGTGGTGAACCAGAGGGTGGCAGTGATGAACCAGAGGGTGGCAGTGATGAACCAGATGGTGGCAGTGGTGAACCAGAGGGTGACAGTGGTGAACCAGAGGGTGGCAGTGATGAACCAGAGGGTGGCAGTGATGTACCAGAGGGTGACAGTGGTGAACCAGAGGGTGACAGTGGTGAACTAGAGGGTGCTGTGATGAACCAGATGGTGGCAGGAGTGAATCAGAGGGTGGCAGTGATGAACCTGATGGTGGAAGTGGTGACCCAGAGGCTGCTGTGATGAACCAGAGGGTGGCAGTGATGAACCAGAGGGTGACAGTGGTGAACCAGAGGGTGGCAGTGGTGAACTAGAGGGTGGCCGTGAAGAACCAGAGGGTGGCAGTGGTGACCCAGAGGGTGGCAGTGATGAACCAGATGGTGGCAGTGGTGAACCAGAGGGTGGCAGTGGTGAACCAGAGGGTGACAGTCATGAACCAGATGCTGGCAGTTGTGAACCGGAGGGTGGCAGTGATGAACCGGAGGGTGGCAGTGGTGAACCGGAGGGTGGCAGTGATGAACCAGAGGGTGACAGTGGTGAACCAGAGGGTGGCAGTGATGAACCAGAGGGTGACAGTGGTGAACCAGAGAGTGGCAGTGGTGAACCAGAGGGTGGCAGTGATGAACCAGAGGGTGGCAGTGGTGACCCAGAGGGTGGCAGTGATGAACTAGATGGTGGCAGTGGTGAACCAGAGGGTGACAGTGGTGAACCAGAGGGTAACAGTCATGAACCAGAGGCTGGCAGATGTGAACCGGAGGGTGGCAGTGATGAACCAGAGGGTGGCAGTGATGAACCAGAGGGTGGCAGTGGTGAACCAGAGGGTGACAGTGATGAACCAGAGGGTGGCAGTGGTGAACCAGAGGGTGGCAGTGATGAACCAGAGGGTGGCAGTGGTGAACCAGAGGGTGGCAGTGATGAACCAGAGTGTGGCAGTGATGAACCAGAGGGTGGCAGTGGTGAACCAGATGGTGGCAGGGGTGAACCAGAGGGTGGCAGTGGTGAACCAGAGGGTGCTGTGATAAATTGGAGGGTGGCAGTGGTGAACCAGAGGGTGCTGTGATGAACCAGCGGGTGGCAGTGGTGAACCAGAGTGTGACAGTGATGAACCAGAGGGTGGCAGTGGTGAACCAGAGGGTGGCAGTGGTGAACCAGAGGGTGACAGTGATGAACCTGAGGGTGGCAGTGGTGAACCAGAGGGTGGCATTGATGAACCAGAGGGTGGCAGTGGTGAACCAGAGGGTAACAGTGACGAACCAGAGGCTGGCAGATGTGAACCGGAGGGTGGCAGTGATGAACCAGAGGGTGGCAGTGATGAACCAGAGGGTGGCAGTGGTGAACCAGAGGGTGACAGTGATGAACCAGAGGGTGGCAGTGGTGAACCAGAGGGTGGCAGTGATGAACCAGAGGGTGGCAGTGGTGAACCAGAGGGTGGCAGTGATGAACCAGAGTGTGGCAGTGATGAACCAGAGGGTGGCAGTGGTGAACCAGATGGTGGCAGGGGTGAACCAGAGGGTGGCAGTGGTGAACCAGAGGGTGCTGTGATAAATTGGAGGGTGGCAGTGGTGAACCAGAGGGTGCTGTGATGAACCAGCGGGTGGCAGTGGTGAACCAGAGTGTGACAGTGATGAACCAGAGGGTGGCAGTGGTGAACCAGAGGGTGGCAGTGGTGAACCAGAGGGTGACAGTGATGAACCTGAGGGTGGCAGTGGTGAACCAGAGGGTGGCATTGATGAACCAGAGGGTGGCAGTGGTGAACCAGAGGGTAACAGTGACGAACCAGAGGGTGGCAGTGCTGAACCAGACGGTGGCATTGATTAACCAGAGGGTGGCTGTGATGAACCAGTGGGTGGCAGTGATGAACCAGAGGGTGACAGTGGTGAACCAGAGGGTGACAGTGATGAACCAGAGGGTGCTGTGATGAACCAGATGGTGACAGGGGTGAACCAGAGGGTGGCAGTGGTGAACCAGATGGTGGCAGTGGTGAACCAGAGGGTGCTGTGATGAACCCGAGGGTGGCAGTGGTGAACCAGAGGGTGGAAGTGGTGAACCAGAGGGTGGCAGTGATGAACCAGAGGGTGACAGTGATAAACCAGAGGGTGGCAGTGGTGAACCTGAGGGTGGCAGCGATGAAACAAAGGGTGACAGTGATGAACCAGAGGGTGGCAGTGGTGAACCAGTGGGTGGTAGTGATGAACCAGAGGGTGGCAGTGGTGAACCAGAGGGTGGCAGTGATGAACCAGAGGCTGACAGTGATGAACCAGAGGGTGGCAGTGGTGAACCAGAGGGTGGCAGTGATGAACCAGAGGGTGGTAGTGATGAACCAGAGGGTGGCAGTGGTGACCCAGATGGTGGCAGGGGTGAACCAGAGGGTGGCAGTGGTGAACCAGAGGGTGGCAGTGGTGAACCAGAGGGTGGCAGTGATGAACCAGAGGGTGACAGTGATAAACCAGAGGGTGGCAGTGGTGAACCTGAGGGTGGCAGCGATGAAACAAAGGGTGACAGTGATGAACCAGAGGGTGGCAGTGATGAACCAGAGGGTGGCAGTGGTGAACCAGAGGGTGACAGTGATGAACCAGAGGGTGGCAGTGGTGAACCAGAGGGTGGCAGTGATGAACCAGAGGGTGGCAGTGGTGAACCAGAGGGTGGCAGTGATGAACCAGAGGCTGGCAGTGATGAACCAGAGGGTGGCAGTGGTGAACCAGATGGTGGCAGGGGTGAACCAGAGGGTGGCAGTGGTGAACCAGAGGGTGCTGTGATAAATTGGAGGGTGGCAGTGGTGAACCAGAGGGTGCTGTGATGAACCAGCGGGTGGCAGTGGTGAACCAGAGTGTGACAGTGATGAACCAGAGGGTGGCAGTGGTGAACCAGAGGGTGGCAGTGGTGAACCAGAGGGTGACAGTGATGAACCTGAGGGTGGCAGTGGTGAACCAGAGGGTGGCATTAATGAACCAGAGGGTGGCAGTGGTGAACCAGAGGGTAACAGTGACGAACCAGAGGGTGGCAGTGCTGAACCAGACGGTGGCATTGATGAACCAGAGGGTGGCTGTGATGAACCAGTGGGTGGCAGTGATGAACCAGAGGGTGACAGTGGTGAACCAGAGGGTGACAGTGATGAACCAGAGGGTGCTGTGATGAACCAGATGGTGGCAGGGGTGAACCAGAGGGTGGCAGTGGTGAACCAGATGGTGGCAGTGGTGAACCAGAGGGTGCTGTGATGAACCCGAGGGTGGCAGTGGTGAACCAGAGGGTGGCAGTGGTGAACCAGAGGGTGGCAGTGATGAACCAGAGGGTGACAGTGATAAACCAGAGGGTGGCAGTGGTGAACCTGAGGGTGGCAGCGATGAAACAAAGGGTGACAGTGATGAACCAGAGGGTGGCAGTGGTGAACCAGTGGGTGGTAGTGATGAACCAGAGGGTGGCAGTGGTGAACCAGAGGGTGGCAGTGATGAACCAGAGGCTGACAGTGATGAACCAGAGGGTGGCAGTGATGAACCAGAGGGTGGCAGTGGTGAACCAGAGGGTGCTGTGATGAACCATAGGGTGGCAGTGATGAACCAGAGGGTGACAGTGATAAACCAGAGGGTGGCAGTGGTGAACCAGAGGGTGCTGTGATGAACCAGAGGGTGGCAGTGACAAACCAGAGGGTGACCGTGATGAACCAGAGGGTGGCAGTGGTGAACCAGAGGGTGGCAGTGATGAACCAGAGGGTGGCAGTGGTGAACCAGAGGGTGGCAGTGATAAACCAGAGGTTGGCAGTGATGAACCAGAGGGTGGCGCTGCTAAACTGCCCGGGAGCCCTGTGGGTGTTAGCCCCCGTGCTGCTGAGCTGCCAAGGGGTTGTGAGCCCACGCGCTACTGAACTGCCCCGGGGCAGAGTGGGTGTGAGCCCCTGTGCTGCTGAACTGCCCCGGAGCCCTCTCAGTGTGAAAATCATTTTGCTCAATTGCCTGGGAGCCCTCTGGGTGTGAGCACACATTGTGCCAAGTGCCTTCCTGCCCGCAGTACATATATACCCGTATCGCACAGCACTATTATGCTCTTGCACCATGAAGTCTGGTGCCTGGATGCTTCTGATCCGTGTTGGTGGTGCCACCGTCTGGTGCAGTCAAAATGTAAAGTCATAACTTGCTACACAGCACCAATAAACACAAGTTCCCCTGGCATGCGCATGTACCAGGTGTGGAGCACCCGCATGCCACTGCACCCTATGCCCAGGGCCAGCATATGCCTGTACGGGGCAGGTTAGTATGAGATGGGACATTGTCCAGCAGCAGCAGCTGCATGCGCTTGAACCCACTGAGCAGGATCAGAATGGCTTTGTACCAACATGCGCAGCAGAGCTCTCTTGGACATCTGAAGGATTCTGGGGTCCTGTGACAAATGTATTTTTGCATCCATGAGTTTCCCGAGCGCCCTCCCCGTGTAGCTCCTGTGACTAGGAGGCTGCTTTCTCCTCATCTGCTGCTCTGCTCGGTCTCTGACCCTTTATAATCAAGATGCATGTGAACTCGCATAGAAGCCCCGCCCATTTGGCCCCGTCCACAACACACTAGCGGTATGAAACGTCTTCCCGCCCATCCCCACTATAATGGCCAGCTCATTCAAGGGGCATCGGTGCCTTTTGGCGCACTGGCAAAGTTACAGGCACAAATGGCACAAAAATCCGGGTGTTCGCGGGAAAATTCGCGAACTCGCGGATTTTTTTTTGCCTTTTCGCACGAATTCGCGGACCGCGAATTCGCAAATTTCGCCCATACTTATATACAACCCTCACTTTGCACATGTGCCACTTCACAAAGAGGTGCCACAGGTGTTGTGCTATTTGTGCAAGTCAGTACAAAAGGGGGTGGTGATGGACGGAGCATCTGAACCAATCAAACACTCACACCCTGTCAGGTTTACACTCCGCAGGATCCGCATGCAGCAACAATGCTCCACCTCCGGACCATCCAAACACCCTGACGTATAAACACAGGGTGTTCAGACGATACGGCGAGGGAAAAAAAAAACAAAAGGGGAAAAAACCCAGAAAGAATAAAGAGAAAAAGGAAGGGGCAGCAGGGATAAAGAAACTGTAAAACAAAAGTACAAAGGTTAATACAATTCATAAGCCTACTTTCATCAATTCTCACTAGTCCAATAACCCCTGAAATCACCTGTAACGTATGGGCTCTACACCACCCTATAGCTGTGTCTCCCGTCTTCCTTCCATCCTGCTCAACACAAAGAAAGGTATTACCAACAAGCCATGCCTTCAGGAACTAAAAGCCTTAATTGTCGTTTTACACATACCCCATAGTACAACGAAGGAGCTTGTAAATAGATCCAAAATAAACGTGAAAAACACCAAGACTAAGGAGCACACCTGTGCTTAAAAGATGCAAAGAGTTCACTCTGTCACTGAAATAAAGGACAATGTTTTCCTTCCTTCCACTGTGAACAAAAGAAAACCAAACAAGGTAGTGCGTAGTTCCTTCTCTACTTCACTCCGCTTTGGTATTTGTAAATCCACGAGTTCGGATAAAGAGAACCCCAGACCAAGGATTCGTGACGGGAGTGCGGAGGTCCTAAATCCCCCCCTGCACTCCGCCACTTGAATATCCGCAAAATGCAGTGATAAACAGTAACACTCACGCCCTGGAATCCTCCAGAACCGTGTGCATAGCACACCTAAACACTTTGGCAATAATCCCTCGCAGCCGCGAGGCAAAAACAAACACCCAGCGTAGTTCCAACTAGGATAAGAATGTCAGTTTCAAAATCAGCTGAATGCACGCACCAGCCGGCGTGTGAACAACGTTACCAAAGATATCGGCTCCCGTCTTCATGAACAGGGAACCCACATGGTCACTCGAAACAGCAGAACAGGGAAGCAGCCGCCACCTCCAAACATCCGGAATCACTAGCACCAGTTGTCAGGCTCTGCTTGGAGATATCCCGTGACTCCGCCGGGAATTCTGGGAAAAGTAGTCATGAGCCAGGGATTGCTGGGAAACGTAGTTTTTTGGGCAGGCGCGCTAGTCTAAGCCCTGACAGTACGCCCCCCTCCCAAGCGCCTCCTAGGCCCAGGCTTCGCTGGAAACCGCTCATGGAAAGACCTCACAGCCCTAGGAGCATGGATATGTTGCACCGGCTCCCATGAATCCTCCTCTGCCCCATAGCCCTTCCATGAGACCAGATACCACAGCACCCCTCTGCGGAATTTGGAGTCCCGGATAGACCTCACCTCGTACTCCAGATTCCCGTCACTAGCAAGGACAGGAGGCGCAAGTCTGCGCGACGTAAGTGCTCTCTTTAGCAACTGCACATGGAACACAGGATGGATTCTCAAGGTGTTAGGCAGCTTCAGCTTGTATGCAACAGGGTTGATACGACGCACCACGGTATAGGGCCCAATGAATCGCGGATGGAATATGCTTCTCAATTTGAAACGGATGTATTTGGTCGAAAGCCACACCTTATCCCCCACCTCGAACTGAGGACCAGGTACACGATGCTTGTCCTCCCATCGTTTGTACACCTCTTTGGCCTTCAACAGATGTCTTTGCACTGCTCTATGTACTCTCCTTATTGTCAGTACACGTTCCCTCACAGAGGGTTGATTACCCAAACCTTCAGGAATATTGATCGGCAGGGTCTGTACATCGTAACCGTAATTAGCTTTGAACGGGGACATGCCTATGGAGCTGTGCCAAGTATTGTTGTATGCCAACTCTGCCATCCACAATAGATCCAACCAAGACGCATGAGCTTCCTTAGCGTAACGGCGCAAATATTTTTTCAAAGTCTGATTCAGACGTTCCGTCTGTCCATCTGTTTGGGGATGGAAACTGGTAGAGAGCGCTGACTCTATACCCAATGCACTGCACCACATACGCCAAAAGCGAGCGATGAATTGTGGTCCCCTATCAGACACAATGACTTTCGGAATGCCATGCAAACGTATGACCTGAGATGCCAACAACTGAGCCGTTTGACTAGCAGTGGGGAGGTTCACACACGGTATAAAGTGTCCCATCTTTGTCAGGTTGTCCACTATCACCAACACTGCAGTGTTTCCCCAGTCAGAAGGGAGACCCGTAATGAAGTCCAGACTAATGTTCAACCACGGTCGCTCAGGTGTGGGCATAGGCATCAAACAACCTTTCTTTTTTGTAGTTTCCCCCTTAGCTCTGGCGCAGGTATCACATCTACCCACCCATTGAGTCGCATCTTTGACCAAAGACTCCCACCAGAAATGCCTCCTAAGCAGTTCCACAGTCTTGGTAATCCCGGGCTGTCCAGCCGCTGGAGCATCGTGACACCAACTGAAAGCTTTCTTTCTAATCTCCTCATTAGGGAGAAACAAACACTCCCCTTGGAAAGGTAAACCCTGTCTCACCTTCCTGCCTGGTTTATCAGCTGCCCATCGTACCCAAGACCCCAAAGACCTTGAGCACTTTATGTCTTCCAGAAACTTCTCGGCCCTGATCACACACACCACCTTACTGGAAGGGATGATGGATTGCTCCTCCTCACGCTGTTTCAGGGGGATATCCCGTCTGGAAAGAGCATCCGCCTTCCTGTTCTCTGAGCCAGGACGAAAAGTGACCACAAAGTTGTACTCGGAAAAGAACAGCATCCACCGCATCTGTCTTTGCGTCAGATGTCTGGCGGAGGACATGTATTGGAGATTCCTGTGATCTGTATAAACCGTCAGTGCCTGACAAGCCCCCCACAGATAAGGCCTCCACTCCTGAAAGGCCTTTTTAATCGCCAAGAGTTCTTTCTCCGCAATTGAATAGTTGACCTCTGCCGAGCTCAACTTCTGCGAAAGGTAAGCAACAGGATGGAGATGACCTGAGTGTACATCTCTCTGAGACAGAACTGCCCCTATGGCTTAATCCGAAGCATCGGCCTCGACTATGAAAGGATGTTCCAAAACAGGATGTGCCAACACCGGTGCTGTAGTGAAAGCTCTTTTCAGAGCTCGAAATGCCTCCTCAGCCTCCCCTGTCCACTCAAAGGACTTCCATTTTCTTAATAGCCTGGTGATGGGGACAGCAGTTTGGGAAAAATGCACGATGAACCGCCGATAATAATTGGCGAACCCCAAGAAACTCTGCACCTCCTTCACATTCTTAGGGGCTGGCCAATCCCTTACCGCCTGTACCTTTCTCTCGGACATCTGTAATCCGCTAGGACTAAGGTTTACACCCAGAAATTCCACCTCTCGCACCCCAAACTCACATTTATTCAGCTTCACGTATAAACGATGTTCCCTTAGTTTATCCAAAACTTTACAGACATGTTTCGTATGGCATGTTACATCCTGTGAGTAGATCAAGATGTCATCAATGTACATCACAACAAATTGATCCACGTATTCCTTCAGAACATCGTTTATAAAAAACTGAAACGCTGCAGGAGCATTACATAGCCCAAAAGGCATCACTAAGTACTCGTACAGACCAAACCGCGTCTTGAACGCCGTCTTCCACTCATCCCCCTCTCTCACTCTGACCAGGTGATATGCCCCGCGTAAATCCAAACGGGTATAAATCTTGGCCTCTCTCACCTGATCAAGCAATACAGAGATGAGTGGAAGAGGGTAACGATTACGGATGGTGTTTCTGTTCAAGACACGGTAGTCCACACATGCTCTTAAGTCCCCGTTGGCCTTCGCTATGAAGAAAAGAGGGGAAGCCGCTGGAGAGCGGGAGGGTCGGATGAACCCCAAACGAGAATAATGCTCTATGTATTCTTTCAAATGTTTCGTTTCAGGTACAGACAAAGCATACACTCTACAAGATGGTATTATTGCCCCATCTACCAAATCAATACGGCAGTCATATTCCCTGTGAGGGGGTAGAGCCTCTGCCTTTGTCTCACTGAATACGTCACTATAAGCCAAGTATACAACTGGTAGCCTGACATCTTTTTCCGCAGCCGTAGCTGCCAAAAACGGGGTGGCTAACACCGTGACATTAGCAGACACACATGGTGTTAAATGATCCATACAAGACTCAGATACAAACTGAAACGTTTTCGACTGCCAATCCACCACAGGGTTGTGTTTATGTAACCAGGGCATACCCAATATGATTTCATACTGAGGAGCGTCAATGATGTTTAGAGACAACACTTCAGAATGCACATATCCTTGTGTCACCACTGACAACCCCAATTCGCCTGTTCTTTCCGTTATCTGACCTGATGTTAAAGGCTGCCCATCAACTGCCAACACGTCCTCAGGTATCTCCCTAGAGACACGAGGCAAAGCTAGACGCCTCACCAAACCTTCATCCACAAAATTACCAGTCGCTCCGGAATCCAACATCACCATCACCTGACATCTTTCTAGTTCGTATTCTAGTGTCATTATAACCACCAAGTGCGGCTCTGTTTCATCATCACCCCGAGAGGACAAAGATGTGAGTTTCCACGCATGTCCCCCTTCTACACTAGAAGTGCTGTCTTCCTTCTGCTCTCTTTCCTGTACTGTATTAGATACAGCAACCTTTTTGAACCTACTGAAATTCCCCGAAGACTTGGGTTTAGAAGGACATTCCCGGACATAATGCCCCTTCTTCCCACAGTACATGCACAGGCCCTGTACCCTTCTGGTTTCCCTCTCTTCTCTAGACAAAGGTGCTCTAAGTGCTCCTATCTCCATAGGTTCTGGCGGATTGTTCGTACCCACAGATACCTTCCGCGGGTTTCTTTCACCAACGTAAGCTCCTTTTTCCCATCGTCTCCTGTTACACCCCCTATCCGTAAGACGACTATCCAGCCTTAACACCAGGTTTACCATGTCCACAAAGGAAGTGGGCTGTGGATCCACCTGAGCCACTACATCCTTCAAATCATCGTGTAACCCTCGATAAAACAAGGACAATATTTTCTCCTCTGGCCATTCTGCTTCTGCCACAAGTCTATTGAAAGCAGTAAGATATGTAATCAATTCACCCCTGCCTTGTCTCAATGTGAGCAACTCTCGATCAGCACTGAATGTAGTGGCTCTTCGGTCAAAGACCCTCTCAAATTCTTTCTTAAACGCTGTCCAGTCGGACAGGATAGCATCGTCTCGTTTTACCAAGGGTACCACCCAATCAGCTGCATCCCCAACCAAATACGAAATCAAAAAAGCCACCCTCGAATGGTTTGTGGGGAACGAAGAAGGCTTACATGAAAAATGCATGAGGATTTGTGTCATAAACACATGTACCTTCCGAGGGTCCCCTGAAAACCGTTCAGGAGTAGCCAGCGGAATGGGTGGAGGCACCGTGACCTGGACATTAGAAGACGAAGTGGAGGCGTTGAAAGGATTACCGCTCAGCCGCTCCACTTTTTCCCGCAAGGCAGCGGTCTCTGCCTTAGAGGAGGCCAACTCCTGCTGTACCAGGACCAAAGCGTGTAACACATCCTCCATAGACGCCATTGTTGCTACATATGAATCAGGCAGAGTGAATTTCTTGGGCTAGTGATTCTGTCAGGTTTACACTCCGCAGGATCCACATGCAGCAACAATGCTCCACCTCCGGACCATCCAAACACCCTGACGTATAAACACAGGGTGTTCAGACAATACGGCGAGGGAAAAAAAAACAAAAGGGGAAAAAACCCAGAAAGAATAAAGAGAAGAAGGAAGGGGCAGCAGGGATAAAGAAACTGTAAGACAAAAGTACAAAGGTTAATACAATTCATAACCCTACTCTCATCAATTCTCACTAGTCCAATAACCCCTGAAATCACCTGTAACGTATGGGCTCCACACCACCCTATAGCTGTGTCTCCCGTCTTCCTTCCATCCTGCTCAACACAAAGAAAGGTATTACCAACAAGCCATGCCTTCAGGAACCAATATCCTTAATTGTCGTTTTACACATACCCCATAGTACAACGAAGGAGCTTGTAAATAGATCCAAAATAAACGTGAAAAACACCAAGACTAAGGAGCACACCTGTGCTTAAAAGATGCAAAGAGTTCACTCTGTCACTGAAATAAAGGACAATGTTTTCCTTCCTTCCACTGTGAACAAAAGAAAACCAAACACGGTAGTGCGTAGTTCCTTCTCTACTTCACTCCGCTTTGGTATTTGTAAATCCACGAGTTCGGATAAAGAGAACGCCAGACCAAGGATTCGTGACGGCAGTGCGGAGGTCCTAAATCCCCCCCTGCACTCCGCCACTTGAATATCCGCAAAATGCAGTGATAAACAGTAACACTCACGCCCTGGAATCCTCCAGAACCGTGTGCATAGCACACCTAAACACTTTGGCAATAATCCCTCGCAGCCGCGAGGCAAAAACAAACACCCAGCGTAGTTCCAACTAGGATAAGAATGTCAGTTTCAAAATCAGCTGAATGCACGCACCAGCCGGCGTGTGAACAACGTTACCAAAGATATCGGCTCCCGTCTTCATGAACAGGGAACCCACATGGTCACTCGAAACAGCAGAACAGGGAAGCAGCCGCCACCTCCAAACATCCGGAATCACTAGCACCAGTTGTCAGGCTCTGCTTGGAGATATCCCGTGACTCCGCCGGGAATTCTGGGAAAAGTAGTCATGAGCCAGGGATTGCTGGGAAACGTAGTTTTTTGGGCAGGCGCGCTAGTCTAAGCCCTGACAGTACGCCCCCCTCCCAAGCGCCTCCTAGGCCCAGGCTTCGCTGGAAACCGCTCATGGAAAGACCTCACAGCCCTAGGAGCATGGATATGTTGCACCGGCTCCCATGAATCCTCCTCTGCCCCATAGCCCTTCCATGAGACCAGATACCACAGCACCCCTCTGCGGAATTTGGAGTCCCGGATAGACCTCACCTCGTACTCCAGATTCCCGTCACTAGCAAGGACAGGAGGCGCAAGTCTGCGCGACGTAAGTGCTCTCTTTAGCAACTGCACATGGAACACAGGATGGATTCTCAAGGTGTTAGGCAGCTTCAGCTTGTATGCAACAGGGTTGATACGACGCACCACGGTATAGGGCCCAATGAATCGCGGATGGAATATGCTTCTCAATTTGAAACGGATGTATTTGGTCGAAAGCCACACCTTATCCCCCACCTCGAACTGAGGACCAGGTACACGATGCTTGTCCTCCCATTGTTTGTACACCTCTTTGGCCTTCAACAGATGTCTTTGCACTGCTCTATGTACTCTCCTTATTGTCAGTACACGTTCCCTCACAGAGGGTTGATTACCCAAACCTTCAGGAATATTGATCGGCAGGGTCTGTACATCGTAACCGTAATTAGCTTTGAACGAGGACATGCCTATGGAGCTGTGCCAAGTATTGTTGTATGCCAACTCTGCCATCCACAATAGATCCAACCAAGACGCATGAGCTTCCTTAGCGTAACGGCGCAAATATTTTTTCAAAGTCTGATTCAGACGTTCCGTCTGTCCATCTGTTTGGGGATGGAAACTGGTAGAGAGCGCTGACTCTATACCCAATGCACTGCACCACATACGCCAAAAGCGAGCGATGAATTGTGGTCCCCTATCAGACACAATGACTTTCGGAATGCCATGCAAACGTATGACCTGAGATGCAAACAACTGAGCCGTTTGACTAGCAGTGGGGAGGTTCACACACGGTATAAAGTGTCCCATCTTTGTCAGGTTGTCCACTATCACCAACACTGCAGTGTTTCCCCAGTCAGAAGGGAGACCCGTAATGAAGTCCAGACTAATGTTCAACCACGGTCGCTCAGGTGTGGGCATAGGCATCAAACAGCCTTTCTTTTTTGTAGTTTCCCCCTTAGCTCTGGCGCAGGTATCACATCTACCCACCCATTGAGTCGCATCTTTGACCAAAGACTCCCACCAGAAATGCCTCCTAAGCAGTTCCACAGTCTTGGTAATCCCGGGCTGTCCAGCCGCTGGAGCATCGTGACACCAACTGAAAGCTTTCTTTCTAATCTCCTCATTAGGGAGAAACAAACACTCCCCTTGGAAAGGTAAACCCTGTCTCACCTTCCTGCCTGGTTTATCAGCTGCCCATCGTACCCAAGACCCCAAAGACCTTGAGCACTTTATGTCTTCCAGAAACTTCTCGGCCCTGATCACACACACCACCTTACTGGAAGGGATGATGGATTGCTCCTCCTCACGCTGTTTCAGGGGGATATCCCGTCTGGAAAGAGCATCCGCCTTCCTGTTCTCTGAGCCAGGACGAAAAGTGACCACAAAGTTGTACTCGGAAAAGAACAGCATCCACCGCATCTGTCTTTGCGTCAGATGTCTGGCGGAGGACATGTATTGGAGATTCCTGTGATCTGTATAAACCGTCAGTGCCTGACAAGCCCCCCACAGATAAGGCCTCCACTCCTGAAAGGCCTTTTTAATCGCCAAGAGTTCTTTCTCCGCAATTGAATAGTTGACCTCTGCCGAGCTCAACTTCTGCGAAAGGTAAGCAACAGGATGGAGCTGACCTGAGTGTACATCTCTCTGAGACAGAACTGCCCCTATGGCTTAATCCGAAGCATCGGCCTCGACTATGAAAGGATGTTCCAAAACAGGATGTGCCAACACCGGTGCTGTAGTGAAAGCTCTTTTCAGAGCTCAAAATGCCTCCTCAGCCTCCCCTGTCCACTCAAAGGACTTCCCTTTTCTTAATAGCCTGGTGATGGGGACAGCAGTTTGGGAAAAATGCACGATGAACCGCCGATAATAATTGGCGAACCCCAAGAAACTCTGCACCTCCTTCACATTCTTAGGGGCTGGCCAATCCCTTACCGCCTGTACCTTTCTCTCGGACATCTGTAATCCGCTAGGACTAAGGTTTACACCCAGAAATTCCACCTCTCGCACCCCAAACTCACATTTACTCAGCTTCACGTATAAACGATGTTCCCTTAGTTTATCCAAAACTTTACAGACATGTTTCGTATGGCATGTTACATCCTGTGAGTAGATCAAGATGTCATCAATGTACATCACAACAAATTGATCCACGTATTCCTTCAGAACATCGTTTATAAAAAACTGAAACGCTGCAGGAGCATTACATAGCCCAAAAGGCATCACTAAGTACTCGTACAGACCGAACCGCGTCTTGAACGCCGTCTTCCACTCATCCCCCTCTCTCACTCTGACCAGGTGATACGCCCCGCGTAAATCCAAACGGGTATAAATCTTGGCCTCTCTCACCTGATCAAGCAATACAGAGATGAGTGGAAGAGGGTAACGATTACGGATGGTGTTTCTGTTCAAGACACGGTAGTCCACACATGCTCTTAAGTCCCCGTTGGCCTTCGCTATGAAGAAAAGAGGGGAAGCCGCTGGAGAGCGGGAGGGTCGGATGAACCCCAAACGAGAATAATGCTCTATGTATTCTTTCAAATGTTTCGTTTCAGGTACAGACAAAGCATACACTCTACAAGATGGTATTTTTGCCCCATCTACCAAATCAATACGGCAGTCATATTCCCTGTGAGGGGGTAGAGCCTCTGCCTTTGTCTCACTGAATACGTCACTATAAGCCGAGTATACAACTGGTAGCCTGACATCTTTTTCCGCAGCCGTAGCTGCCAAAAACGGGGTGGCTAACACCGTGACATTAGCAGACACACATGGTGTTAAATGATCCATACAAGACTCAGATACAAACTGAAACGTTTTCGACTGCCAATCCACCACAGGGTTGTGTTTATGTAACCAGGGCATACCCAATATGATTTCATACTGAGGAGCGTCAATGATGTTTAGAGACAACACTTCAGAATGCACATATCCTTGTGTCACCACTGACAACCCCAATTCGCCTGTTCTTTCCGTTATCTGACCTGATGTTAAAGGCTGCCCATCAACTGCCAACACGTCCTCAGGTATCTCCCTAGAGACACGAGGCAAAGCTAGACGCCTCACCAAACCTTCATCCACAAAATTACCAGTCGCTCCGGAATCCAACATCACCATCACCTGACATCTTTCTAGTTCGTATTCTAGTGTCATTATAACCACCAAGTGCGGCTCTGTTTCATCATCACCCCGAGAGGACAAAGATGTGAGTTTCCACGCATGTCCCCCTTCTACACTAGAAGTGCTGTCTTCCTTCTGCTCTCTTTCCTGTACTGTATTAGATACAGCAACCTTTTTGAACCTACTGAAATTCCCCGAAGACTTGGGTTTAGAAGGACATTCCCGGACATAATGCCCCTTCTTCCCACAGTACATGCACAGGCCCTGTACCCTTCTGGTTTCCCTCTCTTCTCTAGACAAAGGTGCTCTAAGTGCTCCTATCTCCATAGGTTCTGGCAGATTGTTCGTACCCACAGATACCTTCCGCGGGTTTCTTTCACCAACGTAAGCTCCTTTTTCCCATCGTCTCCTGTTACACCCCCTATCCGTAAGACGACTATCCAGCCTTAACACCAGGTTTACCATGTCCACAAAGGAAGTGGGCTGTGGATCCACCTGAGCCACTACATCCTTCAAATCATCGTGTAACCCTCGATAAAACAAGGACAATATTTTCTCCTCTGGCCATTCTGCTTCTGCCACAAGTCTATTGAAAGCAGTAAGATATGTAATCAATTCACCCCTGCCTTGTCTCAATGTGAGCAACTCTCGATCAGCACTGAATGTAGTGGCTCTTCGGTCAAAGACCCTCTCAAATTCTTTCTTAAACGCTGTCCAGTCGGACAGGATAGCATCGTCTCGTTTTACCAAGGGTACCACCCAATCAGCTGCATCCCCAACCAAATACGAAATCAAAAAAGCCACCCTCGAATGGTTTGTGGGGAACGAAGAAGGCTTACATGAAAAATGCATGAGGATTTGTGTCATAAACACATGTACCTTCCGAGGGTCCCCTGAAAACCGTTCAGGAGTAGCCAGCGGAATGGGTGGAGGCACCGTGACCTGGACATTAGAAGACGAAGTGGAGGCGTTGAAAGGATTACCGCTCAGCCGCTCCACTTTTTCCCGCAAGGCAGCGGTCTCTGCCTTAGAGGAGGCCAACTCCTGCTGTACCAGGACCAAAGCGTGTAACACATCCTCCATAGACGCCATTGTTGCTACATATGAATCAGGCAGAGTGAATTTCTTGGGCTAGTGATTCTGTCAGGTTTACACTCCGCAGGATCCACATGCAGCAACAATGCTCCACCTCCGGACCATCCAAACACCCTGACGTATAAACACAGGGTGTTCAGACAATACGGCGAGGGAAAAAAAAACAAAAGGGGAAAAAACCCAGAAAGAATAAAGAGAAGAAGGAAGGGGCAGCAGGGATAAAGAAACTGTAAGACAAAAGTACAAAGGTTAATACAATTCATAACCCTACTCTCATCAATTCTCACTAGTCCAATAACCCCTGAAATCACCTGTAACGTATGGGCTCCACACCACCCTATAGCTGTGTCTCCCGTCTTCCTTCCATCCTGCTCAACACAAAGAAAGGTATTACCAACAAGCCATGCCTTCAGGAACCAATATCCTTAATTGTCGTTTTACACATACCCCATAGTACAACGAAGGAGCTTGTAAATAGATCCAAAATAAACGTGAAAAACACCAAGACTAAGGAGCACACCTGTGCTTAAAAGATGCAAAGAGTTCACTCTGTCACTGAAATAAAGGACAATGTTTTCCTTCCTTCCACTGTGAACAAAAGAAAACCAAACACGGTAGTGCGTAGTTCCTTCACTACTTCACTCCGCTTTGGTATTTGTAAATCCACGAGTTCGGATAAAGAGAACCCCAGACCAAGGATTCGTGACGGCAGTGCGGAGGTCCTAAATCCCCCCCTGCACTCCGCCACTTGAATATCCGCAAAATGCAGTGATAAACACTCACGCCCCGGAATCCTCCAGAACCGCGTGCATAGCACACCTAAACACTTTGGCAATAATCCCTCGCAGCCGCGAGGCAAAAACAAACACCCAGCGTAGTTCCAACTAGGATAAGAATGTCAGTTTTAAAATCAGCTGAATGCACACACCAGCCGGCGTGTGAACAACGTTACCAAAGATATCGGCTCCCGTCTTCATGAACAGAGAACCCACAAGGTCACTCGAAACAGCAGAACAGGGAAGCAGCCGCCACCTCCAAACATCCGGAATCACTAGCACCGGTTGTCAGGCTCTGCCCGGAGATATCCCGTGACTCCGCCGGGATTTCTGGGAAAAGTAGTCATGAGCCAGGGATTGCTGGGAAACGTAGTTTTTTGGGGAGGCGCGCTAGTCTAAGCCCTGACACACCCAGTCAAAAGATCTGGGTTTGATCCATCACTGTTCTTTAGCCCACTCTTTAACCCAGATCTTTTGACTGGGTGTGAGAGTTTGATTGGTTCAGATGCTCCGTCCATCACCACCCCCTTTTGTACCGCTTTTGGCCGCCATAAGTGTGGAAAGGTATGCTCAGACGTGAGTCCCTTGCTCACTTTACCACTTGATTCAAGCAAGCCGGGCTGAAGACGGCAGGAATGCCAGAAACCGGTCCTCGGAAGCTTGTTTCCGGTCCAGGGAAGGCATGGCTTGGCAGTTCGGGCTGGACTGTTCCCATGAGGCACAGGGTTAGACTGATTTGCATATAGCCATGTCTGAACTGGGGTGGCAGAGTGGGCTAAAGAACGGTGATGGCTCAAACCCAGATCTTTTGAATGGGTGTGAGTGTTTGATTGGTTCAGATGCTCCGTCCATCACCACCCCCTTTTGTACCGCTTTTGGCCGCCATAAGTGTGGCAGGGTATGCTCAGACGTGAGCCCCTTGCTCACTTTGCCACTGGATTCAAGCAAGCCGGGCTGAAGACGGCTGGAATGCCAGAAACCAGTCCCCGGAAGCTTGTTTCCGGTCCATGGAAGACATGGCTTGGCAGTTCGGACTGGACTGTTCCCATGAGGCACAGGGTCAGACTGATTTGCATATAGCCATGTCTGAACTGGGGTGGCAGAGTGGGCTAAAGAACGGTGATGGATCAAACCCAGATCTTTTGACTGGGTGTGAGTGTTTGATTGGTTCAGATGCTCCGTCCATCACCACCCCCTTTTGTACCGCTTTTGGCTGCCATAAGTGTGGCAGGGTATGCTCAAACGTGAGTCCCTTGCTCACTTTGCCACTGGATTCGAGCAAGCCGGGCTGAAGACGGCTGGAATGCCAGAAACCGGTCCTCGGAAGCTTGTTTCCGGTCCAGGGAAGGCATGGCTTGGCAGTTCGGGCTGCACTGTTCCCATGAGGCACAGGGTTAGACTGATTTGCATATAGCCATGTCTGAACTGGGGTGGCAGAGTGGGCTAAAGAACGGTGATGGATCAAACCCAGATCTTTTGAATGGGTGTGAGTGTTTGATTGGTTCAGATGCTCCGTCCATCACCACCCCCTTTTGTACCGCTTTTGGCCGCCATAAGTGTGGCAGGGTATGCTCAGACATGAGTCCCTTGCTCACTTTGCCACTGGATTCAAGCAAGCCGGGCTGAAGACGGCTGGAATGCCAGAAACCAGTCCCCGGAAACTTGTTTCCGGTCCATGGAAGACATGGCTTGGCAGTTTGGGCTGGACTGTTCCCATGAGGCACAGGGTTAGACTGATTTGTATATAGCCATGTCTGAACTGGGGTGGCAGAGTGGGCTAAAGAAAGGTGATGGATCAAACCGAGATCTTTTGACTGGGTGTGAGTGTTTGATTGGTTCAAATGCTCCGTCTATCACCACCCCCTTTTGTACGGCTGTTGGCCGCCATAAGTGTGGCAGGGTATGCTCAGACGTGAGTCCCTTGCTCACTTTGCCACTGGATTCAAGCAAGCCGGGCTGAAGACGGCTGGAATGCCATAAACCGGTCCTCGGAAGCTTGTTTCCGGTCCAGGGAAGGCATGGCTTGGCAGTTCGGGCTGGACTGTTCCCATGAGGCACAGGGTCAGACTGATTTGCATATAGCCATGTCTGAACTGGGGTGGCAGAGTGGGCTAAAGAACGGTGATGGATAAAACCCAGATCTTTTGACTGGGTGTGAGTGTTTGATTGGTTCAGATGCTCCATCCATCACCACCCCCTTTTGTACCGCTTTTGGCCGCCATAAGTGTGGCAGGGTATGCTCAGACGTGAGTCCCTTGCTCACTTTGCCACTGGATTCAAGCAAGCCGGGCTGAAGACGGCTGGAATGCCAAAAACCGGTCCTCGGAAGCTTGTTTCCGGTCAAGGGAAGGCATGGCTTGGCAGTTCGGGCTGGACTGTTCCCATGAGGCACAGGGTCAGACTGATTTGCATATAGCCATGTCGGAACTGGGATGGCAGAGTGGGCTAAAGAATGGTGATGGATCAAACCCAGATCTTTTGACTGGGTGTGAGTGTTTGATTGGTTCAGATGCTCCATCCATCACCACCCCCTTTTTTACCGCTTTTGGCCGCCATAAGTGTGGCAGGGTATGCTCAGACGTGAGTCCCTTGCTCACTTTGCCACTGGATTCAAGCAAGCCCTGCTGAAGACGGCTGGAATGCCAGAAACCGGTCCTCAGAAGCTTGTTTCCGGTCCAGGGAAGGCATGGCTTGGCAGTTCGGGCTGGACTGTTCCCATGAGGCACAGGTTCAGACTGATTTGCATATAGCCATGTCTGAACTAGGGTGGCAGAGTGGGCTAAAGAACGGTGATGGATCAAACCCAGATCTTTTGACTGGGTGTGAGTGTTTGATTGGTTCCATCACCTTCCCCTTTTGTACCGCATTTGTGCAAGTCAGGCACACAACACTGCATACTTGTCACATCAGATGGATGGAGCTTCTGCAAACGCCATGCTGCTGTGGTGCAAAACATCACATACACACTCGCCCAGGTGACAAGGAACATGCACGGTCTTCAATGTCCATCACTTTAAACACAGCATTTGTGCAATATCAACACAGGTTCCCAAAAGTCATAAACATCAGTGAGTACATTTAGCTGTCACTCCAGGTGGAACACTGTTACACCTCAGTGAAATTGGGAAATAAAACCAGCAAGGTGTGTCACAGCAGATTGTGTCATTGAGTATGCATGTAATGCCACAGTTAGCATAATGCAAGTGAGGAGTGATCACACTTGAACTACATCATGCTCTGCATGAGAGACACCACCATGAACACCCCCTGGGACTCTCTCAAAACCACACTGCATGACTGTCCCACCAATACACAATGCCTGTTGTGAGATTCACACAAGAGCTACACAGTCAAAGCTACTGCAGTCAGCACTCAACTGCTCCCCTGGTCTCCCATACAGCTTGCTACACTGTGGTAGGAGGGCATCCAGCAGGGCCTTGTTTTCCTCTTCACTAAAGTATGGTGCCCTCTCCATGGTACGCGACATGAGAGTCCAGGGAATGCGGAGACAGCAGCAGTGTGTTCCACTCCAATGTTGTGCAGGCAAGTGCTCTCTCACAGCCACATGCAGCCTTAAATCAGTGCTGCTGAGGGGCTTTCAGTCTCAGGAGTACAGCGTGATAGGCTACATTCCTTTGCATCCTTCGTTTCATCCAATCTCTTTAAACATAAGGCCCTGACACGCATTGGCATGGTTAAAAATTTGAGCTTCAGCTCCAACCAAAGTTTGCAACATTGTATATTTTTGGCCAACTGACTTTTGCAGGACACCTGTAGCACACACTCTCAGTATCCATGACAACCAGCCTGCATTCAGGGCCTACAACTCGTCCCCTTTGTGTCCCATAAGTATTTTTTGAGCTCCACACAGTGTACGGAGCGTTTTACATTACGTATTGCACCATTTTAATAGTGATACGATGTGCACACACGCGCGTAATGTCGGGGTAAGCTTTGATCGCGTATGGCACGATTACAATTGTGAAACGATGCACACACACGCATCTATTGTCGAGGTACGCTTCGCTTGCGTATGGCACGATTACAGTGGCGAAACGATGCGCACACACGCATCTATTGTCGGGGTACGCTTCGCTCGCGTATAGCACGATTACATTGGTGAAACGATGCGCACACACGCGCTGTAATGTCGGGGTGCGCTTTGCTCGCGTATGGCACGATTACAACTGTGAAACGATGCGCACACACACATCTATTGTCGGGGTATGCTTTGCTTGTGTATGGCACGATTACAATTGTGAAACGATGCACACACACGCATCTATTGTCGGCGTACACTTCGCTCGCGTATGGCACGATTACATTGGTGAAACGATGTGCACACACGCTTCTATTGTCGCGGTACGCTTCACTCGCATATGACACAATTACAATTGTGAAACGATGCGCACACACGCATCTATCATTAGGGAACGCTTCGCCCACGTATGGCACAATTACATTAGCGAAACGATGCGCACACACGCATCTATTGTCGGGGTACGCTTCGCTCGCGTATGGCACGATTACATTGGTGAAACGATGCGCACACACGCGCTGTAATGTCGGGGTACGCTGCGTTTCACAGGCTTGGTTTCACAAGCATTTGTTGATGCAGGGGTACGGTGCTTTTCACGCGCTCACGTATGCCACCATTACAATAGTGATACGAGGCGCACACATGGCAGGGATGTAGGGGTACCGTTCTAACAAGGATGGGTAACACATTATTATCATTTCACTCATACATGTACAGTCCCTGCTTGTGGCAGGGAATGAAATAGCACAGGGCGTCCGATCCTGTTGCCCAATTGATGTGTGCAGACCTGTCTACACATGTCATGTGTGATGGTGCACTATGTGCTACACATGACCTTAACACTTGTCACAGGAGTAGCATCATGCAGATGTGCAGCTGTAGCCAAGCACGTCAAGACTGGGATGGCACATTCATCACTGCGGGCACCTGTCTCATGATGCCAGGAAGGGGGGCACTTAGTCACTTGACATTTCACGCTCAGCATGACCCTATGTGGCAATGTTTGGTGTGTGTCATGTCAAACATTGAGCCTGTTGTGTGTGTTACGTAAACTGCATCTGCTGTTGGTGCATTTAACATGGGTCTGTGTTGAGATGGGCTATGGTGTCACATGTATGCTCACCATGCCACATGTACATTTATGGGGCTTATGTGTCTGATGGCACCACACATAATTTCTCCCAAGGCACACATGTGTGCATCCTGACAAGGGCAGAGTTGTTTTCTTCTCACATGCACAGCTTAATTTGTAAGTGTTTGTTATGTTCTTTTGCCATTCCATGTGTCCTGTGCATGTGCTTTCCAGTCAGCTGTCTGGATGAGTTGACAATCCTTCAACGGCAGGTTTGGTGACGTGTGTCACTACAGTGATATCTTGGATTGTTCACTCAGATCAGACCAGCAGCTTGTATCAGAGAATGTCTTGTTATTTGTGGCAAACAGCAGGTGTAACTGGGCTTACATTGGGGTGCCAGCAAAATGCCATATCTGTACTGGATGTATGTCACACGCCTGACTCCATAGTGACATGA
The DNA here is from genome assembly GCF_964261635.1 of Lissotriton helveticus. Lineage (NCBI taxonomy): Eukaryota > Metazoa > Chordata > Amphibia > Caudata > Salamandridae > Lissotriton > Lissotriton helveticus. The sequence continues at coordinate 534,827,665 of NC_136065.1, forward strand.
TGTGTAGTAGCTGTTTTGCATGTGCTATGTACCTTGCCATTGATGTTTGAAAGTTATTCTCCATTCTTCACAATTATGCCCTGCAGGACACCACCTCTACCAAGGCCGTTTCCAGACTTGGTTACCATGAGCAAACGTGACTGCATCCGACGTTACAGATTCACTCAACAGTTGATTCAGGAGTTGACGGACAAGCTGGCACCACATCACGAACCGCTACACAGGTATCCAACTGCGCTGACCCCCGAGATAAAGGTGATGACAGCCCTACATTTTTTTGCTACAGGTACGTTCCAATTGACCATAGCTGATGTTGGGGGCATGTCCCAAACAATGTTCAGCTGTGTCTTGCGTGATGTGTTATCAGCAATGAGCAGCATATAGATGAATTCATCAAATTTCCCACTCCTGAAGAGTTGGGAGATGTCAAGGGTGAATTTTTATGCCCTAGGAGGGATGCCACATGTCATTGGGTCCATTGATGGGTCACATGCGGCTTTGGTGCCACCACAGGCTCAGTAACAGGCTTATCGCAACAGAAAACATTACCACTCAATAAATGCCCTGGTGGTGTGTCTAGCTAACATGCTGATTACCCATGTTTGTGCACGTTTTCCAGGGTCATGCCATGATGCATTCATCATGAGGCGTAGCAGGGTACCACAGATGATTCTGCAGCTGCGCAACAATCGGGCATGTCTTGTTGGTGGGTATACTCTGTGTGTCCTGTGTGTTTCAGTATCTTTTGCTCTGTCTGCATCTCATGAATCACTTATTTACATGATGTATGTTTTGCAGGTGACTCAGGATATCCCAATATGCCATGGCTTATTACTCCTCTGCGGAACCCAAGAACAGCTGCAGATCAGCAGTACAATAATGCACATGGGCACACCAGGTGAGTGATAGAACGGACGTTTGGACTCCTGAAGAGCCGATTCCGGTGTCTTGGTAAGACCGGCGGATCCCTCTCCCTATGCCCCGGTCAAGGTCTGTAATATCTTCATTGTGTGCTATATGCTGCACAACATGGCAGTTGAGAAGGCAGTGCCACTCATCCTGGATCCTGCGGAGCAGGAACATCTACCCGTGAAGGATCAAGGGCTTGGTCACGATGCAAGTGATGAGGAGGGGGAGGATGACATCCGGAGTCAGCTCATACGCAACTTCTTCTCATAATGGTGAGTCACAGCAAATGAGTGTGCAAGCTTGTAACATTGAGTGGCATGTGTTGCAATGTGTGTGCCCAGCTATCTGTATGCAAAGTCACTTTGATGTGTGTCTTGAAGTGTAACGCAAGTGCTGATGTCATGCCACATTAAAATGCACATTGACGTAGCTGATAGTTTACATGTGTACTATATTATTTGTGTTATGTACCAGCCCATGTGTTTGGCAAATAATTGTAACGGTGAGCCCTTGTGTGTCTCTCATTCCCAGGTAGCTATGCCTCTTGTCTGTTTGTGTCATCTCAGAAATCCTGCTATTTCTCATGATGTTAGCAACGTGGGCATGATCAGCGTTCCAGGCACGGACATGTGTAAATGTCAGTTTAGGTAAGAGATACACACATGCTTTTTTTGTGTTGTAATGGTTTGGGAAGGTGTGGGAACAGTTTAAGTGCATGTTGAAGTACCATCCCTACATGTGTAGTCACGATGGATCACATGACATGTTGCACCACTCACATGACGGGACAGTCACCCTTCTTGACAGTCATCTGTAGTGGAGTATGGACACTGGTGTGGGCATCGATGTGTTTCAACCTTGACCCTAACACATTGCGTATTCCACGTGTTGTCATTGTGTAGGACATCACAACCACAGGCTCCATGGGCAATTGCAGCCTCACTGTGTGCAGCAGGATGTGTTTGGCTCATCCACTTCATCTTGTGTGCCACTGCAGTTAGATTTCCAAACCATGTTGTGAAGGTGTGGGCCAGGGTATGTTCTACATGTACTGTCAAGTATCCTGTGAGTCTGTTCGTATGGATGCATTGCCCCTTGTGCCAGTATGTCATGTCACTGTCACATTGCTTTCTCAGGGCCGGTGAAGGACACAACTTAGCAAGTCTTCTTTGTCAGTTGGTGTTAACTTTCTATTACCACGATTCCTGGAACGTTGCGCTTATGATGTCACAACGTTGTGCTGTAGCTTTTGTAAACGCTTCCGTTGCACCAGTCGGGTGACGTCAATCCCAGGAATCTCTTGTGGCGTGCTGCACATCCTGGTCACGGTAGGGTTTGTTTTGTGACATTGCTCCTCATTACTCTCTGTTGATTTCCGGACCAGCAGTTTGTGATGTTAGGCATTACATAACCCTGTTGGACGGGACAATGACTGTCTCTTGTGGGGCTTCCTTTTGTTAACATAAATACCTCCCTCGTCGGATGTTCTTCTTGAGGCTCTTGTGGTAGATGTATCATTTCCCTTCTCGACCCTCACTGATTGCCAGGGATAATTACGGAATGTTGCCTTTGTGTGATTACCACTGCATTGCCTTAGTTTTATTTTACAGAGAAACCTTATACATACACTGTGAGTACGTCCGATCGTGCATGGCACTAATAGCATTGAAGAAGCATGCACATCCTGCACACCCTACATTTTGGTACTAAATATCTGCTACCTTTTATGTGTCGTTGTCAAAACATCATAACTTGTATGATTTTCATTAATGTGATGCCAAGTATGATACCGTGGCTGTTGTTTTCATTTACAGGTGTTACAGTTACAGTATAGGTCCTGAGGTGTTCTGTGAATCAGTGGCAAGATGTGTTGAATGCTTATGCTTCTTTACCTTTGTTTCAGATCTCCCTCCCTCCTGTTCCCTTTCTTCCCTTCCCTCGCCTGATCACCCTTTGGAGTCAGTAATTTACACTCCGACCGAGGGGCTATTGGGAGGTGGACCACTATGATCATCGCACCTTTATGAGGAATCAAGTAACCTTCAGTCCCAGGCAGTCGTGTGCACATTGTCTCTCCAGCATTACAGGTAAACTCCTTGCATGACTGTTATTTCCTTCTGAGCAATGGGACCTGACATGAACATTGGCTGAAGCAGCATGGCCTCCACACATACGTTATCCAATGATAATGCAAATGTGTCACGCACAGTACAACGTGCAGCATAACTGTTGCGGCAGATCTATTTCCAGTTTGCAAGTGTCATCTAGGACATAATTTACAAATATTGTGCATATAGGAGTATGTGTACTGTGGCAACATGCATGGTGTCCTTCATAGCTAATGATCCAAATTGTGCATGAAGTACATGGTTGTGTATATATTGGTGTGGATTGATACACACAACGGCCAGCCCACACCTGCTGATGCTGTGTGTCCTGTGCGCAGGTTGGCCTTTTGGTGGCTGATCCTGTGCCCGTCATTTATGGTGATTGATGTTCCATTTTAGTTCTGTAAGCCTTTAGTAACCAGACACTCCTTCCTTTCCATACACGGCTTACATTGTACCTTTCAATCCTCCTTCTCTTTCGGTGCTACGTTTTGCATGGTGTCTCACCCCTTCCACCATCATGTGTTCACTCATTCCTATTGCTGCCTCCCATGCAGCACAACCCCACCGAGTGCCCAGAATCTGCAACACACAACTCCCAGAAGCTCCTCCCTCCAGCCACCCATTGTTAATGCATGTGTCACCTTGTCAGTGACCCTTTAGCTCCACATCCATGCAAAAGGCAGGAACGTCTGCACATGCAACATGCACAGTGCATGACCCTCTGGTCCTTCCATTACGCAGGTAACACAACAGATTCATTGTCCAGCCACCCTCCAAACTGGGAACACGAGGCATTCATCCACCTGCTATGATGCAACCCCAGCAAAACCCTTACAGCTTTGCTGGCTGTGTGTGCAACTGCCCCCGCCAACAACGCACTGCCCCTCATGGCAGACCATGTCCGTACTACCAGGTCATGTGCCTCCTACTGAACACCCGCTACTTCCACCAGGACGCCATTGGACTCTGTCACCTCAGCCAACACAACAGCCCCACACATTGCCTTCATTACAGTGCCCTGTTTGCACGCATCCTCAGCACACCACATCAATATTGCCATCACAGATGGATGCGAGATCACCCACAGGGCCCACACCAACACTCCGGGACAATGTATAGCAATATATTCAGAAGTAACATACAACACCAAGGACACACTCAGCATTGTCAGACATCTGCACTTCAGGTTTCACACCAACACCCAGCCCACCCTCAGTCCAACTATCATTCTCAGATCTCCTGGCCTAAACCCATAAGCCTGCTTAAGCCATCTACAAATATGTCAGACAACGGGCTTGTCACAGCGCTGTAGTGTCCCAAAAGTAAGGTAGCGTACAGAAGAGCAAATAATCACGCAGGCTACTTATCCAGGTCTTAAGGGCTTAGCGGCAATCTTATTCTTACAGATTCAGACACTGCGGAAGAGGTAGCTTTGTCCAACATTGGGTGGTACCTACCTGAGAGGTTTCACAACTGGATCGAGTTTTCACTAAGCAAGGACTAATGAGCTAGTCCTTGTAATTGGAACTCAGAGATCGTGATTGACAATAGGGATGCAGTCTCATCCTAAAGTAGACAAGACCACGGCCTTGTCCTGCCCTGATGGCGAGTGTAAGCGCCTTGAAATATATTTGTGTAGCCATGGCAGCCAATGGAGTAGTGTAAGATAGGGGCAGATATGTTGTGAAAGAGAGACGCCACATCCAAGGCAGGCAGCAGCGTCTTTGCCCGTCTGCAGTTTACGGAGTATGCCTAATGTGAGACCTACTTATGAGGCTTTCGTATAGTGTAAAAGGAAGGTAATCCGTGTGTGAAGCACCGTTTTGGGTGTTACAATCTGCAGATAGTGTATGATTCTCTAGAAGAGTTTGATTTTGCCAAAACAAGCGGCACTAGCCTCTTTCACCTGTGTGGCACGTGATAGCTGACTGTTCCATCTGAATCCTTGATTCCATGCCAAGGCCTTGTGTGCCGGAGCAATGGCCAGTTGCTTTGGCACCCACCGATCGTAGGAGAGGGTAGAAGGTTTGTTAATGAAATAAGATCTTGGTTTTCACTATATTAAGCCCTCAAAAATAGTGGTAAATCGAGGCCACTAGAATGTTTTAAATCTTATTTTCTAATTCTAAAATAGCGGCACACTCATCATTCAAGGTGAATTGCAGCAGAATCTCATCAGCATATGATATGATTTTGACTTCAGACATGGCATTCGATGCAGCCAGCATGCTTGAGTGAATATTACTAAACAGGGGGCTCAGAGCAGAGATCAGTATCACGCCCTACTTCAGTGAATTGACTGGGGAGACGGATGTATAGGTCCGGACCTGCTGTGTGCAGTCAGATAGTGAGTACGATCTCCAGTTCACCATGAAGCACACCACGCCTATGGTCTTAGTGAGGTTCAGAAGAATGGGATGGGCAACGGTGTCAAATGCATTAGACAAGTCTGACAGCCACAGCCCCGGCTTGGAACCTAGGTTGACCCCCCCAGCGTATAGATTCTGCACTTTCAATGAGGGCCAACTCCGTACTATATCCATGTTTGACGCAGATGGTGGGTGATTGTTCACTTACATCTTGGCCAGAGCTGTTAGGAGAGAGTAAGGTGTATGATTGGAAGGAGATTCAGGATCTGCGTTGGCTTTCCTGAAGATGGGCAGGAGGAACACGTGTTTCCACACTTCCGGATAATAGCCTAAATTGAGGCAAAAATTCCTGTTGGAGCTTAAATGTTGTTTGGGACTCTTACAAGGATGTTGTATAGCTTGGTGGGCAAGGGTTCAGTAGGTGAACCGGATTTACACATGTGCTACTACAGCATTGAGGCTTCATACGAAAAATTGTCTATGATGTGCAACCACAGAGATGGGAAACGGCTTTACAGATTGCTCCTCAGACATTGGAGGAGTGCATCAGCATGCAGGCCCTCACCTACACAGACTACATGGGTCAGGGAGATAGCAACTCCTGGCAGGAGGGCAACCACTGCACCATCCTGAATTTGCACATCAACATTGGCATCCAGTTGCCCAATTAACCAACACACTGCACCACACTCCACAACAGATCCACCTAGACTGATAGACCAAACTCAACACAAACAAGTCTGTGGCACCCTCACATGGGAAACTCCTACCAACACCACCACCACCACAACCTGCAACCCCACACACTGGATCAGCAGCTGATCCAAAACTCTTGCCACATTTGCGGATTTTCCTGTGATGCACAACCACAGTTGTGCCACCCGGGACGAGGCAGACCGACAGGACTCATACAGATGTATGCAGAGTCTTGTGCAAACATTGTATGGAAGTAAAACATATCTGTTAACTTTCAGCCCTGAAAACCACACAGACATCACCATATCATCAGCACTGACAAGAGGACAAGCTACAGGTATGGCCTACACACACAACATGAATGACCTCATCGGCATTGTGTGACAATTATCAGAGCCCGATTCATGAAAGGGGGTGGTGATGGACAGAGCATCTGAATTAAACAGAACACTCATACCCAGTCAAAAGATCAGGGCTTGATCCATCACCGTTTTTTAGCTCACTACACCATCCCAGCTCAGAACCTGGTTACATGCAAATTAGTCTGTCCCTGGCCCAGTGCATCATGGGAACAGGGCAGACCAAATTACCAAGCCAATTCTTTACTGGAAAGGAAACAAGCTTCCGGGGACCGGTTTCTGGCATTGCAGCCGTCTTCGGCACGGCTTGCTTGAATCCTGATGGTGCAGTGAGCAAGGGACTCATGTCTGAGCATACCCTGCCACTCCTATAGTGGCCAAAACGATTCATGAAAGGAGGTGGTGATGGACAGAGCATCTGAATTAAACAGAACACTCATACCCAGTCAAAAGATCAGGGCTTGATCCATCACCGTTTTTTAGCTCACTACACCATCCCAGCTCAGAACCTGGCTACATGCAAATTAGTCTGTCCCTGGCCCAGTGCATCATGGGAACAGGGCAGACCAAACTACCAAGCCAATTCTTTACTGGAAAGGAAATAAGCTTCCGAGGACCGGTTTCTGGCATTGCAGCCATCTTCGGCCCGGCTTGCTTGAATCCTGATGGTGCAGTGAGCAAGGGACTCATGTCTGAGCATACCCTGCCACTCCTATAGTGGCCAAAACGATTCATGAAAGGGGGTGGTGATAGACAGAGCATTTGAATTAAACAGAACACTCATACCCAGTCAAAAGATCAGGGCTTGATCCATCACCGTTTTTTAGCTCACTACACCATCCCAGCTCAGAACCTGGCTACATGCAAATTAGTCTGTCCCTGGCCCAGTGCATCATGGGAACAGGGCAGACCAAACTACCAAGCCAATTCTTTACTGGAAAGGTAACAAGCTTCCGAGCACCGGTTTCTGGCATTGCAGCCATCTTCGGCCCGGCTTGCTTGAATCCTGATGGTGCAGTGAGCAAGGGACTCATGTCTGAGCATACCCTGCCACTCCTATAGTGGCCAAAACGATTCATGAAAGGGGGTGGTGATGGACAGAGCATCTGAATTAAACAGAACACTCATACCCAGTCAAAAGATCAGGGCTTGATCCATCACCGTTTTTTAGCTCACTACACCATCCCAGCTCAGAACCTGGCTACATGCAAATTAGTCTGTCCCTGGCCCAGTGCATCATGGGAACAGGGCAGACCAAACTACCAAGCCAATTCTTTACTGGAAAGGAAACAAGCTTCCGGGGACCTCATCGGCAATGTGTGACAATTGTCAGAGCCCAGCTCTCCATCCAAAAGACATCCAACCCTTGCAAGGCCAAGGGGATCCCTTGCCAGTTACTACCACTGGAAACTAGTGGACGTTCACAGCAGCCTCGCCACACAGAGGCAGATAGCGCTATTTTCCACAGGACATACCCCCCTCTGGACCAGGACTCCCGTCAGCATCAAATATACCACCCGGCTCATGTACACCATCCACTCCAGCTCACCATCTGGGCCTTTCCCACTCAACATCTCAATCACAGCCTACAAATCCTTCAGTCCCACCTCCAGGACGTCATGAATGTCTACTTTCAGTATGACACTTTCAATGTGAGCTGTAGGCATGCAGGAAGCCATTCCCTACTTTGACGATGTACGGCATTGACGCAGGATATCATGGGACATCACCCTGCTTCCCTACCCAGCAAGTGTCATCAAGAAAACAGTCAAGATGCTACTGAGCTTCTCACTCCAAGCAAACATCTGCAGGCAACCCGCACCAGACCGTCTTCAACAGTAAACCCCCCACTGCAACAGCCCTCATTGCCACCAGCACCAACATCTTGGACCCTGCTCAACAATGGTGAGTACACCACCCTCACCCCTTTGACCTCTCATCCAGCATTCAACACCATGTGGTACCACGGCGTCAGATCACAAATCTCCAACACTGGAATCCAGAGTGCGTTCAGGACGAAAGCCCCAAACACATCACCAGCAAGGTCCAGGGATTCGCCCTCCCCCCTTCGGCACATAGTACACTGGGGTCATATGGCCCAGGCCTCATCTCTCAGTGTGACTATCTACATTGTCTCCTTGACCCCACTCACCAACATCACATGCGCAGACGACCTCATCATCATGTCCTCTGTCTTTGACAGCCAACTGCTCCTCATCCTCACCAAGGACTCAGCCACTCCCAGATCCAGATTCTAGAAAGCATGAGGTGCATTGACATATGGAGGAACATCAGCCACATGAGGCTGGACTTGGACAAGACTAGGCTCATCATCTGAGGAATGTACCCTTATGGCTCGGACAAATCCTTGTGTCACAGCGGCCTCAGCAGCACACAGGCACACATTGATCACACATGCACGCAGGTGCTCATCGTACACTCCTCGCTCACAATGGACATGCAACTCAACGCCATCTCTACCTCATGCTGCAAGTCCCTCCGCATGCCGCAAATGTTCATCAGACAGATCCACTCCTAGTCAAGACAGACAGTCACCCAGGTACACGACACCAGGCAGCTCCACTACAGCAATTCACTCTAGGCATGAACAACAGCCAGACTCCATGAGGACTTGTGCACATACAGGGTGCATTAATTCAGTACACCTCATCCTCAACATCCCCTGCCACAGGCACATGACCATCCACCTGAGATACCCTACAATAGGCTCACTGTCAACAGCAGGGTCACCTACATACTCCTCAGCCACACTCAGGAGGCACTCCGCAACCCCTGCCCCGAATACGAACATGGACGCCTCCCATCCAACACACCATTGAACCAACTCCATCCAGCCAAACTTGCCCTGGTCACCATTCTTCGCATCCACAGTACAACTGCATGCGGAAGATAGTTCACCCACATCAACATACAGACCTAGTACTTCCTCCCTGGGCACCTCCACATGACCCATGACCTCTACGCCTTAATTACACTAACCCAAAACTGTCTGTCTGAGCAGTATGGCAAACCCCACTCCCCCAGCAGATTGAGACCATCACAGGTGAGTATAGCACTCCATGTATGTATTAGATAATAAATTGTGACCTATGTGTGTCCTCGACCGGACTCAGATCCCAGTGTATGGATGGGTTGAGTTTGTTCCACACTGTGGCATACTTTCACATATCCCCACACGTATGTTGTAGAATGATGGAAAATGACTGCAACATCAATTTCAGTAGTGTTGTTTTCGTTTATTTATGGTTCTTGTGGGGTAAACGTGAGTTAGTGATGAGTGCTGTACAAAAAGGGGGGGAATCCAAAGTTCACAAAGGGAGATGTGATGCCTTGCAGTTGGAGTCACCAGAGTCCAGAGCACAGTGCTTGGCATCATTGGTCAGACAGGAACCAGCAAATCCATGTGGGAGGGTAAGACAGTCAATGAGGTGATGCTGTTGCACATAGACTCCAGGGGCCAGACCAGGTGTCCTGGGAGATGTGCATGTCTGCTGCCTCTCAGTGTGTCTTCCGTGGACGACCCACCTACCTAGGGGACCCTCATATGCAGGCCTTGATGATGCACGGGACGCTCCGTCGGACGATTCCTCCTCCTCCTCCCTCCCTGTGCCTGGTGGCCGTCTTTGCCTTGATGTGTCTCGCCTGGTGACACAGGGAGGGTGCTGCATGTTGTCAGCAATCCGATGGAGTGATTGGCTAATGTCCCTGTGCACCACCAGGAGCTCAGCCAGTCTTGCCTCCATCCGTCCTTGGTATTGTTGTTGACAGGCGTGTTGCTCAGCCTGCATGTTTTTTATCTCAGTGAGGGCCCCCACTACCTGGCTGAACTCCCTGGTGTCCCGCCGGTATACATCCATGATGTCGCGGGGCTGCTACTCCCGCCACCACTGCCCACACAAGCCTGGCCTGCCGTTGTGGGCACATCAGCTCGACGGGTCCCTTGAGTGATGGCAGTCGTGGTGATGTCTGCCCCCTCCTGGGTGCCCGTCGAACCTTGTCCCTCATTGTCAGACTGGCTCAGTTCTTGAGTGTGTGCAGGGTTTCGAGCTGTCTGCTGGGATGTGGCAGGAATGGTGGTGGCGGTTGGCGCAGGTGTGCCTGATCCAGTTGCTGCACGGTTTGGGGTACCAGAGGTGCCAGGTCGCTCGGGATCATCCATGGAGTGGTGAGAGGCATCGCTGTCGGTGAGATGAGGGTCCTGCAGAGCCTGGGACTGGGAATAATCATCCCCATCATTGGGGTTGGATTGTGCACGTTGCCCTGTGGGTGTGAGAGACAGACAATGTTAATGCCATGTAATGCTACATCCATTTCTCATACACATTGTACATGGCACTGTTCCACCTGGTAGTTGTTCATGATTTGGATTGTCCTCAATGTTCACTTGTTGATGGATATGTTGTGGGGTCCGATTGATATGTGCCCCTGAGTCATTGACATGGGGGGTGGGGCATATTTACTATAACTGGCACAGCCCTGCATATCAGCAGGGATTCACCAGTCTTTGTGCACCACAGCTATGCCTAAACAGATGCTACGCATTCAAATTGTGGAGCACCATGGCCACTTTTGGGAGCGGTGCCTGTGCCGTAACGCAGACCCCCACCTCCCCCCCTGCACCAGTACACCTACTTGTGGAACGGGGCTTTGAAACCTGACACATCTCCCAGATGCGTCAGCTTGTAAATAACCAGCACCTTGGCGCGTCTTTTGTGCCGCGAGTGTGTCACAGGGGTGACGCAACGGCAGCGTGAAAGAAGCGCTAGTGGCTTGTGAATGCGGATGCTTCATCTGGTCAGAATTGGTTTAGTTGTGTGTTACATAACCATTGTGACAGTGGGGAACTCCATTGCCTTTCCCAGGTGGGTATGTTTGTGTGAGGGGTGTGTGTGACAGCCTGTGGTGGTAGTTGGAGTCTAAGTTGGCACTAAGCCTCCCTCGTGGTGTGGCTGTCCCCCCATGGAGCATGCTGCCATGACAGTGATTGTGAGTTTCTGCCCAAGATATCTGACCTTGGTGTCCTGGTGTTTGCGTTTGCACTGGTCACAGGAGGGCCTTGTGCTGCCTATACCAGGGCCCAGTGTCAGCTAACGTGTCAGTACATTCACACTCCATGTGCATTGAGAATGGTGCACGGTTGTGTACCTGCGCCATATGGGATGAGTACAATTGGACATAGGCATCCACAGAGATGTTTATAGGGGTGTGCAGATTTTTGGCTTCATCACCATCCCCCTTGCACCCTTCTCACCCACCCCCTTGTACCCTCCTCCACTCCCCCTTGCACCCTTCTCACACTCCCCCTTGCACCCTTCTCCACTCCCCCTTGCACCCTTCTCACACTCCCCCTTGCACCCTTCTGCACTCCCCCTTGCACCCTTCTCACACTCCCCCTTGCACCCTTCTGCACTCCCCCTTGCACCCTTCTCACCCTCCCCCTTGCACCCTTCTCACCCTACCCCTTACACCCTCCTCCAATCACCCTTGCACCTTCCTCCACTCCACCTTGCACCCATCTCACCCTCCACCTTGCACCCTTCTCACACTACCCCCTGCACCCTCCCCCAATCCCCCTTGCACCCTCCTCCACTCCACCTTGCACCCTTCTCACCCTCCCCCTTGCACCCTTCTCACCCTACCCCTTGCACCCTCCTCCAATCCCCCTTGCACCCTCCTCCACTCCACCTTGCACCCTTCTCACCCTCCCCCTTGCACCCTTCTCACCCTGCCCCTTGCACCTTCCTCCCCTCCGCCTTGCACCCTTCTCACCCTACCCCTTGCACCCTTCCCACACAATGTCGGGTGCTACCACCTGGGACAATGGGACCATTTGTAAGGACAATGGACTAGGGCGGGCCCTGATTAGGCCAACACCAGTAACACTGGTAATCTAGGGGGGGCCCAAGATCCCCCCTTCACCCCCATGCAGACGCACATGGAATTGGGTCTGATTTGGGGTCCCACAATGCATTTAATGACACCCACCCTACCAGGATACTGGACGTCTAATCGTGGGTCTGTGCTTCCTGTAGCATGGGACATGGTATTGCCTTGGGTTGTTAATGGGACATAGACATGTTAGTGGCATTTGCGTTGTGTTTGCCTGTAGTTATGGGCAGCTGGCGCTTGGCGCTTGTAGCTGCCATTACCCCCATGTTACATGAGTTGTTTGTATACTCACCAGGCTCTACGACTCCTTCAATCCCATGTACTCCCGCCGGTGGTAGCAGGGCCATGACCTTTTCCTCCCAGGGATGGTAGTGTACTGATCTGCGGGGACCACCACCTCCAGTGTATTGGCTCTGTTGGTAGTCGGTGTCCATCTTCTTCTTCACCATCCTCCGCAGATCGTACCACCTGGCCTGGCATTCTGTCCTGGTGCGTCTGATGGGTGCAACAGCATTCACATTATTGACGATCCTCTCCCACAGTTGTGTTTTCTTAGCTATGCTGGTCCGTCTGACCAATGCACCAAACAGCTGTAGCTCGACTCTGATGACTTCATCTGCAAGGATCTCCATCTCCTCCTTTGTGAACTTTGGATTCTTGTGTGCGGACATGGTGTGGGGTGAATGTGATTGGGGGTTGAGGGTGTGTATGGATGTGGGTGTGTGGGTATGAGTGTGAATGGGGGGGGGGTGAAGGTGAATGTGTGAAGGTGGATGTGTGCAGTTGCTGGTGTGTTGTCTGTGTGCCTGTAGAAAAATGTCTATGTTGCTAAGGATGATGGTTTGTGTGTGTGGGCACTGTTTATTGGTCCATTTGTGGGTGGAGCTTGGTTTGAATTTTTGGTGGGTGTGTTATAAGGGGTGGATCTGAGTTAGGCCCTCTGTTTGCCTGTGTAGATCTGGCCAGGAAATTATTTTCAAATGGTATGTACACAGGAGATATGTTTTGTGTTGTTGTGCGAGTCGTTTGCACCCTCCTTGTGCTATTTTCATGGGTTTGCGTGCGCTTGATTGAGGGGGGGTTCAAATCATATTTGCTTGTATGGCGTGCTCATACGCGATGTGTATACGGGGTTCGCATGCGCTTCGTTGAGGGGGGGTTCGATTCGTATTTGCTTGTGTGGCTCGCTCATACGTGACGTGTATACGGGCCTCGCGTGCGCTTCGTTGAGGGGGGTTCGAATCGTATTTGTTTGTGTGGCGCGCTCATAGGCGGCGTTTATACGGGTTTCGTGTGCGCTTCGTTGGGGGGGTTCGATTCATATTTGCTTGTGTGGCTCGCTCATACGCAATGTGTATATGGGGTTCGCGTGCGCTTCGTTCTGGGGGGTTTGATTCGTATTTGCTTGTGTGGCTCGCTCATACGCAATGTGTATACGTGGCCCCCACCATCATCCCTCCGCTCACGGCCCTCATCAATGCCTCTCTCCTGGAGGGAGAGGTCCCTCCCAGTTGGAAAGCAGCTGTTGTAAAAGGGCTCCTGAAAAAACCTTCATTGGACCCTCAGGATTTAGCCAACTACAGGCCAATCTCCCTCCTCCCAGGAAACAGCAAAATCACAGAGAAACTTGTGAACAAAAAGCTATCTCTATTCCTGGAAGCGAACAACCTGCTCAGGAACTCCCAGACAGGCTTCCGTCCAGGCCAGGGCACCGACACCGCCCTCCTGGCGGCAGTGGAGAAGGCCAGAAGCATTCTAGACTCAGGAGGATCAGTGGCAGTGATCCTCCTGGACCTCAGTGCGGCCTTCGACACTGTCAATCACCAGGTTTTAATCCAGCGGCTGAGAGACACGGGAGTGAAGGGCACGGCCTTGAAGTGGCTTGCCTCGTTCCTCGATGGCCGCTCGTTCCAAGTCTGGGAAAACGACAGCCACTCTCCGGCGGTCCACCTCCGTTGTGGAGTACCGCAGGGTTCATCACTAAGCCCAACGTTATTTAACGTTTATATGTCCCCGTTGGAGGAGCTGGTCACCCCGTTTGGAGTGACGATTATCAGTTACGCTGACGACACCCAGCTGGTGGTGACCCTCTCGCACCCCAACCAAGAACCCTCCAATCTTCACGGCTGTCTTACGGAAAACCATAGTTGGATGAACACCTCCACACTCAAGGTCAATGGGTCCAAGACCGAAATCTTGCTGCTTGGACAAAAAGGAGCCTCCGTGCCACCCAACATCTGGCCCGCCTGCCTAGGTGACCCCCCTTCTCCCAAAAACGAAGTTAAAAGCCTGGGTATATGGCTCGAGAAAGATCTTAGCTTCAGAGTCCAGGCAAAGAAAACGGCGGGAATATGCTTTGGACTCCTTAGAGTTTGCAGGAAGGTGCTCCCCTTGTTACCCCCGACCTCCCGGAAACTGCTGATCCAGGGCCTCATTTTGTCCAGGCTGGATTACAGCAATGCAATCTATCTGGGAGCCCCGGAAGCCACATTCAACACCTTACAGAAAATCCAGAACGCCGCTGCCCGGCTCCTAACTAACACCCCAGCAAGATCATCAGCAAAACCTGCCTTGAAACAACTTCATTGGCTTCCAGTCAGAGAGAGGGTGGTTTTTAAGGCCCTCTGTCTGGCTCATAAACTCCTTCACAACAAAGGTCCTCCTATCCTCAAAAATTTCATTACCCCTTACTCAGCCACCAGGTCACTCCGGTCAAACCAAGAGAACTTCATCACAGTACATAGAGTGAAAAAAGCTAGGTCTGGAGGCCGCCGCTTCTCGGTACATACTGCAAAGCACTGGAATAACCTCCCACGCAAACTAAGAACCGAACCAAACATTCTCCATTTCAGGAAATCTTTAAAAACCCTCCTTTTTCCATGATCCCCCTCTCCCTCTGCTGCTGCTCCCTTTTGATTCTGCAGGTCTTAGCGCTGGGATGCTCACGGGTTACTGTGCGCTCTACAAAAACCTTAAATAAATAAATAAATAAATTTGCGTGCGCTTCGTTCCGGGGGGTTCGAATCGTATTTGCTTGTGTGGCTCGCTCATACGCAATGTGTATACGGGGTTTGCGTGCGCTTCGTTGAGGGGGGGTTCGAATCGTATTTGCTTGTGTGGCTCGCTCATACACGATGTGTATACAGGGTTCACGTGCGCTTCGTTGAGGGGGGGTTCGAATCGTATATTCTTGTGTGGCTCGCTCATACGCGATGTTTTCCGTACGAATCGCGGTTCATGCACGAAGATGTTTTTCCATACAAATCGCGTTCTCGGTCCCACGGCTGGATCGTACTTGTCGGGTCGTACGGCGTGAATACGATTTGTACGGTTTATTTCCCCAGTCAGTATTGTACGGAGTCGCGCTTGATATTCGGACGGTTCGCACGGATTCAGACGTATTTTCTCGCAACGGATCGTACTACGCGATTCGTACCGATTTATACGAATCTTACGGAAACGGCTACGAATTCGAATCGTCGGATGGTTTTCTTTCCCAAATCGGAATCGGCCCCTAAATGTGCCTCCCATTGCATTAATACACTCAAAGAGAAGCCCACTTTTACACAGACAGTACAGCCAAGACTGTTTACCTGTATCCTGAAAGAGAGGGGGGCATCAACCACGGGACCAAATCACTGCCCAGTCAAAAAATGAAAAATGCACATATGCACCTGCAGTCTCGCAGTTTGGCATATATAGAGAAAATCCTTCCTGCAGAAAGCCTCCTGTGTTTAGTATAGCTCAGGGAACAGAAAAAAAGGAAACACCCTCCTATGATTAAGAAACATGATTTATTTCAGAAGTGTTCAATATGGAGGAAGGAAAAGTCTGATGCAAGGAATGAGCAGCAGAGAAAGAGGGATGTATGTACCCAAGGCAAGGACCAAAAAATAGAATAGGTGGATTCTGAGAATGCCTGCTCTCATACTGAGACCAGGAAGCAGGATGGGGCTGGTATTGTTCCTGTCTCAAAGAGTTGGGATTACCTTACAATAATAATATCCTTCATGGGACTGTAACCTATTTCCATTTCTCTGTTTCACTTAGATAGTTGATACTCTGTTCTCCGTTAAAAGTGACGTTCACTAAAAAACTTGAAAAGCTAAGGGATTTTTTAAAATGTACTTATCTAATGAAAGCCATTCTTATTGCGCAGTCAGGAACAGAGATGTAAATACTATTTGTTCCATTCTTTAGTATAGTTTTCTTGTTTCTGTAACAATAACACAAATAAGGAACACTAAAAAATTCTGCTCAATAATCTCTTTTTGGGCCACAATAATAAATGTCTTTTTTGTTTTTCCTTTGGTTCTTGAATTTACCTATACAATTCAGTAAAGCAGACAAATGATTGCATCAGTTAGTTCCATCTTACACCAGTGGAATTATTTAATTGCAAAGTGCGTTGTATTCAAAGTAAAAAACTACCGTTGTACTGCAATGCGAGGTAGAGTCTTTCAAAGTAATGTATTCTCCTTAGCACAAATTCCCTTTTTGCTGAGCTGGATAGGGCAGCTTATGGCTACATGTGGGTAGACAAAAAAAGCGAGGTTCTTCTAAACAAAAAATACAGGATGGGTTTGAGATGTGTGTGTTTTACCGGTACTAAGTGGAGCATAACTAGAATTGCTCCCATAGCCTAATGTAATTTTTTGCACAAACACTCCTTGAACCGAAAACAGTCCAGATTTGACTGCATAGAGAAGACATCTAAGGCCTGAATTTCTAATTTGATTTGCAATCTCAAAGCTTGAAATTGACAAATAACTGGCTTTGCGATTAAGAAATGTCTTTCTGACTTGCAGTATGCACTTTCAGGAACTGTGCGACATATTACAATAAAGAAAGCTGATGTGGAATGAAAGAAGGATCCCACTTCTTTTTAAATCATAGCATCATTTATTAATGCAATTATTCCACATTTATGGCATCAAATCAATGCTAATATAGAGTCTTTTTGAAGGAAAGTGGAGTATTATGTGGTATGGCTGTGTAGCCTTACCATGTAATATTACAATACCCCAAAGATGGCCCTTGAATTCACACTAATAAATACTTAGCTCAGTACTGGCAGAGTGGCAAAGAGTTATCAGACTTTACTAGAGAAAAGTGTTAAGCATTTCAGAGTACCTATATGGATGATAAACAATTGACATGACTCAAGAGGAATCTGACACCAATTTACAAAAATAGAGTGCATTTTTATCTTAATTTAGACAAAGCACAAATATAACTGGAGTTATAGATTTTTGAACCAATATTAAATCAGTGTAGTAAAATAAATAGACAAAATAGCATTTTGGTCAATGGCAAAACCCACTAGTCACCATTGATCACGTGCAGGTTGAGTTGCATGGAACCCTTACAGGGTTAAGGTTATGCGGGTCCCAGGAGTCTGGCTGCGGCATTGTTCTGGCTGTCCTTGGTGCTCAGCTAGAGCCATTCTCGTGCTAATTTTACTGCTTACAAGGTGCGGCAAGAAACCGAATGCAAAAACACAATTGATGCACAGCTGCTGATGTTGGATGATGATTGCACAGTGTTCCCTTTAGATGCAAGGTCGAGTGTGGGTGTTGGATACAGGATTGGTGACCAACAAGCCATGGCGGAGGTAACCACAGCGAAAAGCCACTTGAACTTCACTGGGTCTAGGGGAATGACATAGCAACCTGAATCTTAGAGGCAGGCGAGACTACAACTCCCACAAAGCGCTGGACAAGCTGGATTTGGGTGCTCTCATGAGGAGTCAGGTGGCCAGCAATTCTTTGCATCTGGCAAGTGTTTTTACCTACAGTTTGTAGGGGACTAATGCATCTAGTCCAGGGATGACTGAGGGTGCTTCTGGTTTCCACAAGGGTCCCTCTCTTTGGGAGTGCTTAGTTTTAGCCAAGGATGAGGGTAGTTCACGTGGTGTCAAGTCTGTTGCTACAGGGACAGAGTATCCCTCTTTTGCTTTGGTGTTATGGACAAAGCCCTGTTGTCAGCGACATGAGTCTCTTCTTGGTCCTTTCTTCAACTAAAGTTTTCAGATCTGAGGTTCTGGTGTCAGGGGGTCCCTTAAATCCTAGATGTAGGGGAGTTAGAGGTGTAGGAGTTAGCTGCCAATGGGCAGCTAGTCTCTGCAGCTAATCCTCCCCTAGAGTGACCACATGTAGATCACTTTTACTGTAGGGAACCCTCTATTCTGCCTCTCCTAAAGGTGGCAGAAATCAAATTATGGTGTACAGACCTTGCTGCTCATCCAGGATGTGTGGCTTGCCTTCTGGGGGTGTACACCTCCCTGCACAGCTAATATCCAGCCTGACGGGGTGCAATTGTGCCTGGAGTCTTTTCTTCCACTGGGAGTCAGCACTAATGCAAATCAGAGATGGTGCAGCCTTTGAAGCCTACCGCCTTGATGTGCCACTTCACTAACCTGCCTGAGGGGAGGAGTTATGACACCCTTCCTGCTCAAGCATTTGTTACTGACTCCTAGGAGTGATCACTCTGTCTGTCAGGAAATCAAAACCCTATCTTGCTGGCTGCAGGCACAGGAAAGTGTGAGCTGGTCAGCCAGAGCACAAAGAAAATGGGGAATCCAGGTGGGCAACCTCTGAGGTGTCACCTGGGGACATGCCATGTCAACCAGTGCACGAGAATCATGTCAGGGGTGAGAACACACGTTGTTTCCTACCAAGCATGACATATTTTAGTGGTACTATAGTGGAGCTGCTAATCTTGGGAGCGCCTCTTTGGCAAAATATGTTATCCTATGGACACTTATAGTAGTTTCCAATGGGGAACACCACTATAGGGACATAAGGACTTGCACATATATGTCCTCACCTTTAATACACTACACCATGTCTCCTTGGCTGAGGAGGCTTACTTTAGGGATGTCTGACACATATTATAGGCAGTGCATTTGACTGTGCTACACATGCTGAGGGCATAGTCGAGTTCCTGCAATCTGCAATGGCAGGCCTGCTCTAGGTGGCTAGCTTGTGTCACCCAGGATGGCAAAAAAACATGCTGCAGCCATGGGCACCACTTTACCATCTATGCCCTGGATACAACTGGAACCATATACTAGGGACGTACAAGGGGGTTAAAGTCCCTGAAAATTGGGGATACCAATTTATACATAACAGTTTTGGGGAAAGAGCACTGGCAATGGAACCTTGTTAGCAGGCTTTGGTGCACTGTCAGTGTCAAAAACCAGCATTTAGTTGTCCAAATGGGGGCAGAACATGTGGGGCATAAGCAAAGAGCCCTGTTTTCTTACACTCTTCATAGCAGTTGGTATTGTATTTGCAAAATGGATGGGGTCCATGAGGGATACCTTGCATTTTGTGAATGTGAGTTCTGGCATTCGGGGAAGCACAGATTGGACCAAGTGACTGCTTCATTCTCCACCCCTTGCCACTAACATAAATCCTATTTTATTTTTTTAATTCTTCTCCAGTTTCATTAACCAACAGGTACCACAACAAATAGTAGGCATTCTGTGATAGTAAATGCAGAATTGGAGGTCTGCTGACCCATACAGGCCTCTATCATGGCATTTACAACATGTCATAAGGGAGATTCCTGCTCTGTTATTATTAAAAAGGCAGGTGGTTTGAAAATGTTAGTGTCCTGTCCCTTTGAAGTATGAGGGCTTTGAGCTTCCCTAACATCGCAAAGCAAAATCTTGGTTGCAGCACAACACAAAAACTGTGCTGTAATCATTGTCTTCTGTACTTTTTCTTAAATCTGCACATAAACAAGTAGAATCACCTGCGGTCATGTGCTACTGTGACTGTGGGCTTGCATAATGGGTATGTGGTCTATCTGGGTTTAGACAGTTTTTATTGCTATCACTCACTTGCCTCTCTTTTTATGGAAGACAAGAAAGGTAAATATGTTTGGATACTGAGGGCAAATTTTGCTAACATTTTGTTCCGGGTTTTTGTTACAAATGTGATGAAAATCAGCCCAAAATGTTTTTGGGTAATTTACTTTCCAGTGCAAAACTTGTTTTGCACTTGAAAGTAGTCTGAAAGTAAGGAAAACCAGCACAAAGCACTGCTTTGCATTACTTAGCATCAAAGGGACATTCCATGGGTGATACATGGGCTTTCCCGTGCACCCACCCATTGTTTTTAACACAAAACCCTATCTACTAACAATCAAAGACAGGGGTTTGCATCAAAAATGACCAATACTTCAAAGCAGACAATAAAAGGAGACATTTTTAATTTCTCCTTTCTCCCCAACTTTACATGAATGCTGCACCGCACAGCATACATACAATGTAGGAAAAGTTCTAAAAGTTGTCAAGGCATAATATGTTGCACTGGAAGGGAACCCTTCCAGTACAAAACCTATGCTAGACTCATGCACATACTTTTGCACCTTGCCACAACTGTGTGCGTGTGGCGCTTGGTGGAAAATTTCCATGACGGTGCTGGAGAGAGGGAAGGAGAATGCCATATCTTTGTAAATATGGCTCTCTCCCGCTCGCTCCTTGTAACACAATGTAGCACAGCATTTTCTGCTGCTGCGCTGCATTTGGTGACATTTTGATAAATCTGCCCCTGAATGTTTTCCAGACAGTGTGATGCTCAGTTTTGACCCCCTCAGTAGATGCTTCATCAACAGTGATATATTCACAAGTGAAGTGAGAGAAGATGATGGCACAGAGCTTTTGCTCCTACGCTCTCACCACAGAAGAAACTTTTTTTATACTGATAAGGCGATATATGTTTGACATTAAAAATCCCAAATTGCTCTAGTCAATGACATAAGATGACACTGCTATTTGACCTGTTAACTCTCACTGTATGATGTGCTTTTTAAAATTTTTGAAAAACAAGGGAGTAAGTAATTGATTTAAATACTGCATTTCGCAACTGAGCATTTCATTTGTGGATCCCCTGAATCTTAGAAATGACTGTCGAATGATCCTGCACAAGCACATTGGGAAGAAATCTAGAACATTCTTGCAGGATAATTGTAAGTGGCTAAATAATTCCCTTAAAAGGTGGGCGGGGGATGTGACCAGGGTATGAATGAGGGTCTCTGTGCCCATTCTGTTCTACCCAAAGCTAACTTTCTTCTTAGCGATAACACTAACCTATAACTATCAAATAGGAAAGTCTGAACCAGGGAACCTGTTGCTTACTAAGCAAATACTTAGGGTTTGATTTACATCTTGGGGGATAGGTTACTCTGTCACAATGGTGCCATATATCTCGTCCGCCTAAATATAAATCTCATTGTATCCCATGGGATTTATATTCCGGAAGATTGGATATCCGAAGGAGAAACCCATCCGCCCTTCGTTTTTTATAGCTGCAACAGGTTCAGAGACTTAGCGGCACATTTTTTGGTCAGGGAATGCCATATCTCTCTGTTTTAAATTCCCACTCCTCCAGAGGGTATTTTGATGGAAAGTGCTCTAACCAACACATCAAGAACATATTCAGTAAAACAATCATCATTCACTGAAGCACGCTTATCAATGCTTTTGTTCTTCAGAACCAAGAAACAAGCAAGCAATGTGCCTGAACCTTAGGGCCTGGTAGGATATATGAATATTAGAAGGTCCACGCATTACAATATTAAAGTAGTGCTCAATTTAATGAAGAAGTGGATAAATAGGGAACATGGAAATGCTTTATGAAAAAGTGAACCAGAATGAGGGGTGGAGCAGGCATCTATGTTTGGGTCAACGCTTTGAATCTCGTGTGGTTTAGGATGTACCTCAAGTGTCTTTCACCCTACCACTAGGGGTGTAATGGAGACCCCCGCAGCACCAGCAGTGTGGGTGGCACCCATTCTTTTGTACATGAAGGGGGCCCTCTCAGCTTGTCAGCTCGTGAGCATGGGTATTGGGAGTGCCCCCTCCCCACCCTCGCAGGGGGGGAGGCTAAGGATTCCTTACGCCACTGACTGCTGCTATTTTGAAACAGCAGTAAATGCATTTGTAATATGTGCAACTGTGAGCAAATGTGTGAAGACTTCGGGTAATGAGGTTCTGGAAAGCTATATCACTAGACATGTCTCTAATTCCATGTATGTTGTAGAGCACATATTAAATAAAACAAAGTGAGGGGCTCCAAAGCAATTCTTAAGCTGCAAAGTAAGAACGCAGACGTCATAAAAAAATCTATGAAACACGAACAAATACACTCTCCTACACAGAGTGATGAACGAGTTTGTTTTTTTCAAACTTACATGACTCTCACCCAAATACACCGCATTACAGCAGTCGTTCTTGTAACTTTTTTTATTCTCAATATTTTTAACTTTCTTTGGTTATTAACGATTAGCAAAGTGGGATACATCCCAAACAATTCTTAGTTACCTTTATTTCTGCTTCACTTACTCTGTGCCATCTGTCAGCACTGCTTTCATTGAAGGTTTGGGAAGATCTGTGCCTCCACATCTGCTCTCGATTCTGAACAGACTTAGGTGACACCTCCACAACAGATTGTTTATTGTTACTTGGATCATATTTTACTTTGTGATATATTTTCTTTGTTCTCTGTATTTCTCTTTGGTCTTACAGTGCTTGCAGCGAGCCAAGAACCATTTCATATGTGCCGCAGAGAGGTTTGTTATTTTACAGTTTCAGGATTTCATACCAGACAATCCATTAAATCCCCACAGAGACGATACTTGCAAATTATGGATATGCATGCAGATTGCTTTTAGACAGTATTTCTCAAAAATAATTCCTGTAATTTGCAAGAGGGAAACAAGTGACATCCACAATATATATGCTTTGAGGGAGAGAATTCCTTGTGCCATACGTTTACTTTTAGATTCCTATTTATTGCACGGCATAATGGGATGACTTGAAATTGACTCTTGGCACAAGATGCCCCAAAAATGGGGGCCAGCTTTATCGGAAATTGTGTAGGTTGTCAACGTCGATTGTGCTGAGCTCAGTATTTACTGGGAACACAATTGCAATTCGAGAGGTGTAAGATACTGATTTTTGTAAATGAAATGTTGTGAACTTATGCAAAATTACGCAAATGGCGTTACATTTGGTTTGTCATTACCTCACGTAATATATACACGCAACTGACTGGAGACTTGTTTCATTAGAAGAAGTTACTTGGCAAGAAGCTTTCTGCCAGAACCATTCCCCTGCATGCCACAAATGATGTAAAATGATGTCATGAGAAATGTTGTGACTTACTTAAATTCCATGGGGCAGATTTACAAGCCCCTTGCGCCACTAGTGAGTTACTTTTCGTGACGCACCAACAGCTCAGTCAGTCAAAAATACTTTATTCGGTTCATAACACAAACCATAAAAGTATACTACATAATGCATCAAAGTCAAGACATTTGTTAAAAAATTACAATAGATTGATTTTACAATCCATCCACTAAAATTACGTACGTATATATAAAAAACATGTGTTATAAATATTGGTAAAAAAGTAATACAAAAACGATAAACAGTTTTTTAAAAACAATGAAGCGCTGCTCAGTTCATAAGTATACCGCTATGTACAATGTGCCCAGTTAATTTTCCTCCTCAGTCTCATTGCTATTGTTAAAAAATTCGCTCTGTTGAAAATCTCCCAGGTATTAGACAACAGCTGTAGATACAAAAGCGGTACAAAAGGGGGTGGTGGTGATGGACGGAGCATCTGAATCAATCCAACACTCACACCCAGTCAAAAGATCTGGGTTTAATCCATCACCGTTCTTTAGCCCACTCTGCCACCCCAGTTCAGACATGGCTATATGCAAATCAGTCTGACCCTGTGCCTCATGGGAACAGTCCAGCCCGAACTGCTAATCCATGTCTTCCCTGGACCGGAAACAAGCTTCCGAGGACCGGTTTCTGGCATTCCAGCCGTCTTCAGCCCGGCTTGCTTGAATCCAGTGGCAAAGTGAGCAAGGGACTCACGTCTGAGCATACCCTGCCACACTTATGGCGGCGAAAAGCTCAGACGTGAGTCCCTTGCTCACTTTGCCACTGGATTCAAGCAAGCCGGGCTGAAGACGGCTGTAATGCCAGAAACCGGTCCTCTGAAGCTTGTTTCCGGTCCAGGGAAGGCATGGCTTGGCAGTTCGGGCTGGACTGTTCCCATGAGGCACAGGGTCAGACTGATTTGCATATAGCCATGTCTGAACTGGGGTGGCAGAGTGGGCTAAAGAACGGTGATGGATTAAACCCAGATCTTTTGACTGGGTGTGAGTGTTTGATTGGTTCAGATGCTCCGTCCATTACCACCCCCTTTTGTGCCGCTTTTGGCCGCCATAAGTGTGGCAGTGTATGCTCAGACGTGAGTCCCTTGCTCACTTTGCCACTGGATTCAAGCAAGCCGGGCTGAAGACGGCTGTAATGCCAGAAACCGGTCCTCGGAAGCTTGTTTCCAGTCCAGGGAAGGCATGGCTTGGCAGTTCGGGCTGGACTGTTCCCAGGCATAGGGTCAGACTGATTTGCATATAGCCATGCCTGAACTGGGGTACCAGAGTGGGCTAAAGAACGGTGATGGATTAAACCCACATCTTTTGACTTGGTGTGAGTGTTAGATTGGCTCAGATGCTCCGTCCATTACCACCCCCTTTTGTACCGTAGATACAAAAGGGCAGGTTTAACTTGTCTAAAGCCCTTATCCACAATGAGAGGAATAATTAATTTTTTACGAATAGGGCACAGATGCTTGCAGAAAAAAATAAAGTGCGCAGTATCTTTAATAGAGAATCCGTCACAGGAACAAATCTCCAGTTCCAACTCCTTAGTCCAACCTGGGCGTTCTGTGAGAAGAAGGTGGAATTTGTTCAATATAAACCAACAGCTCATTTCACTGCTCCATATTTACAATGACAGGATAAGCCACCCTTCATGACTTTTCCTATCCTTGTAAATACAGCCCCTTTACATGCAACACAATGCATGAAAGGGGCATTACATGGTGTTGCTGTGGGTGTTCCCACCCAAAACCCATGGAACCAGACAGATTTACGAGGTATCATAAACCTGGAAATGCATCAAAATGCTACGCCACCCTAGGGGTGGCGTAGTGAGGCGCAACGATGAGAAATGTTTTCATTTCTCCTCGTTTTTTTCTGTTTAAATGTGTGCTGCATTCTACAGCACATATTGAAAGAGGAAAATGTCAGGAAGGTGACCCTTCTTGCACAAAAACAATCTACCCATGACGCAGGCATCCTTGCACCATGTTGCAAGGGTGCCTGCGCCGGTGCATGGCAGCTGCTTGTGCGCAGTCCAGGGGAGCACAGGAATGCAACATATTATTGTTAATATGTCACATTCCTGTGCTTTGCGTGGCGCAGCTAAAGGGTTTGCGTTGCCATGCTGCTGCACTTTCTTGTAAATCTGCCCCCATGAGTGTAATCAACATTTCTCCCGGGACAATTAAACCCCTCCGAAGGCACAAATTGCATGCAGTTTGTATTGTAAGAAGCATATGGAAATTTCAACTGGGCATTTGCACTATGTATTTGGCCTGTTTACGAGTGTGAATCTTTCTAAACTTGTAATTGTGAATAACATAACATTACGTAGTGAGAAACAATGCAATATTCGTGCAATAAAAGGAAGGATATATGTTATGCTCAGTAACTTTAAATTGCTTATGATACTAGACTTTGATATTTTTGTATCTTCTGCTACAGCAACGGTTGCAATGGTCCAAATAATTCCACATATCTTTAATATAAAACATTTCTTTAACGTGTTGCTGTGTTTGCTTTTGTGCATAAGGTGTTAGGAGTTTCCACACGATTTGAGCATACGTTCCCTCAGTTAAATTTGCTATACTGAAGTTAGTAGAGGCAGCCCACTTATTGTTTACTACTCACAGCCATTGATAAAATTATGCATAACTTCTTCATGTGTAATTCGAATCTTTATTAGTACAAATGTTCTTTTTTAAAGTAAACTTGTGGCTTAAAGACATAGTTCATCTTCATTTGCATTAGCTATGACTACATTGTGTCACTGTTTACCTGATAAGCAAATAGTTTTTTTCTATTTCAATGTTTCTCTACAAAACGTACCCCACTAAGCGGATCCTTTCAGAATATAGATTTTCCACACATTATCATGCATATTTTCCTCTCTACAGCTTCATAGCTCAAAACCTAGTTTTTTTAAATTTATTAGGAATCCGGATAAGTTTCTACACCTTGAAACATTGGAATATTAAATGTAAGGCAGTCTTTAAGTGGTTACCCGGTTCTCATTTTGGGAGTAGGCGATTTAATATTGGAAGTGGCCCAGATCCAAGGATCTATACTATTCGAAACACGAAGGTGCAGTGAAAACGAACCCCAAACTGCGGAGAAAATAG
Organism: Lissotriton helveticus; assembly: GCF_964261635.1. Lineage (NCBI taxonomy): Eukaryota > Metazoa > Chordata > Amphibia > Caudata > Salamandridae > Lissotriton > Lissotriton helveticus. Next base: position 534,854,331 of record NC_136065.1, read on the forward strand.
AATAAAGAACAAATGTATCAACAACATTTTCAATATATTTTGTATCCTGTTGACATATATATGTCATAATTCATTGCATAAGACTGCCATGATTGCATTGGGTGTATGGATTTTCGTGCTGCAGAGTGTTGAATTAATATGCGATCATTATTTAGTACCAGAAACATTCATGGGTTTATGGATGAACTACAGAAAATGGTGGAATCAGACATTGTTTTCAGCGCTCTACCTTTTTTCGACCAGTAAGTAACATCCTCATCAAAGTAATAGCCTAGACAGGATATTGGGTCTATTGATAGTAACTATTTTGTCGCGAAGTAGCCCTCGACTGCTCAGCCTAGCTATCCTTCAATAATAAAAGGGGTTACTTCGTTATCCAATCAGCGTTTGAATCTACCCTCCACCGAAATTACCCAGTACCCAATGGCTGCTCAAAGGCACAGAGAAAGGACTCACACTACCAATTTTTGTACAGTTCATGCAAAGCAGTGGGAGAGGAGAGTGGTTTTAACGTATGAAGCTGCATCAATTAAAGTAAAGAAAGAAATGACAACAGAACTACAGAGGTCTTCATAAAATAAAAACACATCAGAATGCGGCCTCATCAATTAACGATCTGGAATGAAAGGCACTCAAAATTAGGAAAGTAATTTACATACATTGATAGGATCGACTGGAGCTTGGAGAAGATGGAAGAGTGGGGAGACAAATTACTGTCCACGAAATGTGCTGACAGAAATATATTTATTGGCATAAAATACAAACCAACGGCAGGTTGAAGTGGATCTTTACTAATGTGAACATGACTTCATGATTGTGCGTTAAAATAAAGTTACCAGGTACTATGAGTGAAAAGATCATGCCAGCACCTAGGGGTCCCTAGGCTGTAGAGATGTATTTATTTAGGGTCAGATGTACGACCATTTTTTGCGGTCACAAAGGGGTTTTACAGCCGTTTGCGAGTGCAAATAAGGAGTGGCCAATGTACCAACCCAATTTTGCGAGTCGCTAATCAATTAGCGCCTCGCAAAATAGGGTTAGCGACTCGCTATTAGGAAGCGGCATGCCAAGGGTGTCCCTTCCTAATAGCGAGTCCAGAACCTATGTATGAATGTTTTGCAACCACAATTATGGTCGCAAAACACTTGCAGTTTACCACCCTGGTTCACCCTAAGTTGGCAGGGTAAGCCCAGACGTGGATCTCTTGCACACTTTGACCCTGGATTCAAGCTAGCCTAGCTGATGATGGATGATTAGCCAGAAACCGGTCCCAGGATGCTTGTTTCTGGTCCAGAGAAGACATGGCTTGGCAGTTCGGGCTGGACTGTTCCCATGAGGCACAGGGTCAGACTGATTTGCATATAAGTCATGTCTGAACTGTGGTGGCAGAGTGAGCTAAAGAATGATAATGGATTAAACCCAGATCAGCTGACTGGGGGTGAGTGCTTGCAATGTTCAACACTCCACCCATCATCCCCTTTGGTTTTGCTTTGTTTGCCCTAAGTTGGCTGGGTATACTCAGACGTGGGTCCCTTGCTCACTTTGCCACTGGTTTCAAGCTAGCCTGGCTGATGATGGCTGATCATCCAGAAACCGGCCACAGGATGCTTGTTTCCGGTCCAGGGAAGACATGGGTTGGCAGTTAAGGCTTGGCTGTTCCCATGAGGCACAGGGTCAGATTGATTTGCATATAGACATGTCTGAACTGGGGTGGCGGAGTGAGCTAACGAATGATGATGGATTAAACCCAAATCAGTTGACTGGGGGTGAGTGCTTGCAATGTTCAACACTCCATAAATCATCCCCTTTAGTTTTGCTTTGTTCACCCTAAGTTGTCAGGGTATGCCCAGACGTGGGTCCCTTGCTCACTTTGCCACTGGATTTAAGCTAGCCTGGCTGATGATCGCTGATTAGCCAGGAAACCGGTCCCAGGATGCTTGTTTCCAGTCCAGGGAAGACGTGGCTTGGCAGTTCGGTCTAGAATGTTCCCATGAGGCACAGGGTCAGACTGATTTGCATATAGCCATGTCTGAACTGGGGTGGCGGAGGGAGCTAAAGAATGGTGATGGATTAAACCCAGATCAGTTAACTGGGGGTGAGTGCTTGCAATGTTCAACACTCCGACCATCATCCCCTTTTGTTTTGCTTTGTTTGCCCTAAGTTGGCAGAGTATGCGCAGACATGGGTCCCTTGCTCACTTTGCCACTGGATTCAAGCTAGCCTGGGTGATGATGGCTGATTAGCCAGAAACCGGTCCCAGGATGCTTGTTTCCAGTCCAGGGAAGACATGGCTTGGCAGTACAGGCTGGACTGTTCCCATGAGGCACAGGGTGAGACTGATTTGCATGAAGCCATGTCTGAACTGGGATGGCGGAGTGAGCTAAAGAATCACGATGGATTAAACCCAGATCAGTTCACTGGGGTGAGTGCTTGCAATGTTCAACCATCCTTCCATCATCCCCTTTGGTTTTGAGGGTATGAATAACCTGTCATTTGTAAATGTAATTTTGCAGGAAGTCCTACAAATTACATTCTCTAGCCCCCTGGAACTTCATAGAACACACACAGTACAAACATGTAATTCAGACAGTAAAGACTCCCTACAACCTATTATAGCATTCATAATGTGTTATCAAGAAGCCAGACAGATTCAGGAAATAGCAAAAAAGTGAGGGTTTCTATAATTTCATGACGCGTTTCAACATCCATCTTCCTCCAGGTGGTTTCAGCCTTTTTGCGTGTTCTTTACTGCACATGTCCTCTGGTACTTCAACAATGATGCAACCCATCATTTTGTGGGGGAAGGGTAACTACATTTTTAAAGTGTGCCGAATTACACAGGAAATGCGGCATATTATGTTCATGTGATTTTCACTTCCTGATGGAAGCCTTACTGTTGTGAAATTGAAACATGAAACTTTTCCAAAGCAACGAAGAAGCTTTCTCCAAATATAAGGGATGTCAGTAAAGAACACGCAAAGAACACACAAAAAGACTGGAACAACCTGGAGGAAGAAGGGTGTCGAAATGTGTTGTGATGTCTTATGGAAAGCTGTATGTTTATTAAAGATTATTGCTAAATATAAACCTCCGGGAGTGTAGCATTATCTCCTTTTGTTAATTCAATGTTTTGAGGGTTTGTGGTCTTTTACCCCCCATGCTAGCACTAGCAGCAAGATCGCACTGCCTTTAGACCACTTTACATTTCATATATATAGAGGGGATAACATTTACTATTCTCGATCCAGTTTGTGCAACAGTTGAGAAACTGTTGGACTCCAGAGGGGTAGGCTTTACTTTTCCCACTCCAGTCTTTGCAACAGTATGGAAAGCATTGGTCTTTGGATTGCTAAAAGGTACGATTCCCACTCCAATCTATTCAACAATATTTGAAAGTGTAGGCCTACGAAGTAGTAAAATGTATTATTTCCAATCGGCTTTGAACTTAAGAGAGGTAACGTTTACTGTTCCTACTCCAGTAAGTGCATTGGTAGGGAAAGTCTTGTACTCCAGAGGGGTACAATTTACTATTCACACTCCAACCTGTGCAGCAGTAGGAAAAGTGTTTGACTCCATAGGAGTAACATTTACTATTACCACTCAAGTCTGTGCAACAATAGAGAAAGTGTTGAACTCCGGAAGGCCAACATTTACTATTCCCACTCCAATCTGTGCAACAGTAGGAAAGTACTTCTCTTCAGACACACAACATATATGAAACATAACCCTGTTAATTTATGAAAAAATATAAAACTCTTACTATTTATTACTTTTAAAAACTGACCATTACGTATTACATATTCAACTTACAACACAGTATATACACACAAACCTAGCAGCTCACAATTACAATAGTATTAAATACATAAGTGTGACACAAAGAACATAATTAATAACTAAATAAATATTAAGTATTAATGAATACATTCATAATCGGTTGTTACATATGTAATCAATCAATTAAGTATGAATAATTAACCAATTAATAACTTTCTTAATTAAAGGATTGATTGGTAATTAACTTCTCACCCTATACCACTACAAACCCATCAACCTGAACCTAACAAATAACTTTCAAAAGTATCATTATGACAAAATGTACATAATTAATAATTACCCTTCTCCCCCGGTGCACCTGTGAAATCGAGGGAACTTGCTGGGACGTCACTAACCTCTGTGGAGTCTCTGTGGACTGCTCGCCGCTCCCGCTGCGCGGGAGCCGCTTCGCCCGTGGGAGGACCCACCAACGCGGACCTAGCCTTGCCTGGTTGCTGGCTGCCGAGGGAGACCGCCAACAGAGGAGGCTACAGGGGTAAGCGCAGCAGGGACTCGCTATCCCAGGAGTCCCTGCATGACCACGAGTCATCGGTCAGCGCCCCCCTTTGTGCCCCGCCCCCATCGCCACTCCACAAGACCAGAGGAGAGCCCGTCTTGCGGGACGCAAGCGGGACGCCGGGCGAAGCCCGGGCAAAGGGCGGGCCGTCTGTGGCCGTCCGGGGCAGGAGGAGGCAGGGCTGGGCCACCCCTCTTGCACCTCTGCAACAGGTCCTAGTTCGTGGTGCTTCACTGTGGGTCCGGAATCCAGCATGTCAACCCGTTCCGGCAAGGCCTTGAGGGGTGGCGGTGAAAGTGCCCCAGGGGGTGCTATGTTCGGTTCTATGGACAAATTCCTCACCAGGGTGGCGGCTGTTATTGACAATGAGATCGCCATATCAGAACGGCGCCTCTCTTTTGACTTCCCCCCTTCCAAAAGTCCTTCTTCGGCATTAGTGATGTCCTCATCAATCTCCATTTCCCCTGCACCCTTGCTTGGGGATCTACCAGGGGATTCTCATATTGCACCACTAGAGGTTGGAACAGATGGGGTAGAAAGTTTGCTGATTGATCCTCACCTCGTCAGCCCTTGTACCGTGGTTGTAGAGTCCCGCCCCGACCTTCCCACAGCCGGTTCTCCTGGCATTCAGTCCCAATACTGCTCTGACGCTCCCACACCCGATCCACAACTTCCGCCCAAGACTCGATCTATCCAGGGGCCTATGAAAAGGAAGGGGAAAAGGGCGACCACCATCCGAAAGGGCTGTCACTCCACGCTTATTAAGCACGCCAGGTATCAGCCCCAGAGGGGCCCCACACTCCCAGGTGCCGGAGGACCTGCACCACCTGGGAACTCTAATGCCCCTCCAATCGCAGCTGACACAGTGCTACCCCCCTGCTGGTCCCAGCAGTACCTGACCTAGCCAACGAGGGTCTCTTTCTGGAGCCGATCGAGAAACTGGTCAGGTCTCTTTTGGTACCACTTATCGACCAAGTCAAAAGGTTGGGGGACAGGCTTGACCGTTTTGAACAGGTTACCAGGGACAATTTCTTTTCCCTGAAAACCCTGTTCAAATTACAGCCGAAGCCCAGCGAGGATAGGACAGACAGGAACACTGGGAAAGAGGCTTTAGTGAGTCATCCTCCAGTAGAACAGTTGACACAGCCGCCCAAGCGACCAGCTTCTGGGAACGCTTCCTCGGTCGCCTCCCAGGATGGCCCGAGGCAGACAAGGCCGATTGTCTCCACTCATGCTGCCCAAGTGCATGCTATTCCTCCCCCAGTTGTAACAACCCCTGTCCCTAACCTAGGCCAAAGGAAACACCAGAAGGGAGGGACGGGCCCAACTTCACAACCTGGGGCCGCTTTACACGCCAAAACTGGTGGTACAGCGACAACCCTTAAGGCTAAACCCACCACCCTTCCGCCCAAAAACCCTTCTCCATTGGCTTCTTCGCAGAAACCTACACGAAAGTGTCCCCCAGTTAACCTCCCCCCTGAGTGCCACCCATTTGTTGTCGTCCTCACCAAAGTCCCCCCTATTAGGAGTACCCAGCAGGAAAATCACCAGGCGCTTAAGAACAAGGTCATCCATTGGCTGAAAATCAACAGGCCCCTCCCTCCGGGAGTGGATGGCATAATTCTTGGCGTACGCAGGGTGGGATGGATTGGACACGGGAAAAAATCTCTTGAAGGGGATTGTGTGGTGGGTAATTTCCAAGACGCAAGAGTCGCCCATTTGATATGCTCCCAAGGGCGATCCACGGCTGGAACGGGTGTCGATGCAGTCGACTTAACATTCTTCTACCCACGGACTATCACGACCACTCCTACCATCCACCTTGGACAACTCCCCTATAATAGCAGTCCTGGGGGCCAATTTCTCGTAGAAAACATCGTCAACGGCCACCCTTCCCCGGGAGTCTTCTCACAGCAGTTATATCCAGCTCCAGTGATACAGAATTGGGGTTCCTGGGGTTGCTGACTCTGTGACGCTCCCGGGGAGGCCCTTGTGGTTTTGAGTCCTGCTGCCGAGCCTACACCCCTCCTTAAAACCCGTAGCCCCTTGACTACATCTCAAAGCCAGGCTACTGCCGAGTTTGTAAAGAGCAAGGGGAGACCGGGGCATCTTCTGACCTTCTGGTTAGCCTCCCTGGTGTGGGTGTTGTGGACACGCTGCACCCTGTCGAGGACTGTAGCATTACAGCTGTGACGGACCCCTCGATTAGGGTTTTCAGCTGGAATGTGGCGGGCCTCGAGAGGAAGCTAGCGCTGCCGGACTGGAACGCGCTAGTGGAGCAACACTCCATATGCCTGTTCCAGGAAACCTGGAGTGGGGTGCCCCTGCATAAGGCAGGATATTCCACCCACTTTTTGCCGGCAGTTCATAGTGCAACTGGTAGGGGCCGCCCTTCGGGTGGCCTCTTAATTTGGGTGGCTTCAGAACTCAACTGCAGGGTGGTGGAGCGGGATACTAAATGCCCGGATCTCCTCAATATATTGCTGAAAAATTCCCAGGGTCGAGTCATCCTAAATATTTTTAACATTTACGCCCGAGGCACAAAGGGGGGTAGAGAATCCCCAGTAATAGCCTGTCTAGAAGCCCAGCTTCGCTCGTCACCTCATAGGTCTTGTACCTTGTTGGCGGGCGATTTCAATTGTACCTTTGAGCCCCTGGACCTCGAAATTCTAACAGATCAAGAGGAACATGACATCAGGTGGGGGATTCCGTCCCTTGAACTCAGTCCCATCAAAAAGTGGACAGAAGTGGCCCTCCAGATCAACTCATTAGCTATGGAGTTTGGTCTGAGGGCTGCCAATGGCAGGACTTGGTCCGACAAAGCAGGGGCCCATACCTACAATAGGCCAGGGCATACGTCACGGATTGATTACTTTCTCCTTGACATACACCTGTGGAGCATGGTGGAGGACATGGTGATTATACCATCTGTCGAGAGTGACCACAACCTCCTCTCTCTCACCTTGTCTCACAGGTGGCTAACTAGCACTGTGAGCAGAACTTCTCGTAACCCCGCCTCGGACCTGTCAGTAGTCGCCAACTGTGGACGGCGGCTAAAGTGGGCGAAGTTGGCACTTTCAGAGGAGAAAACTTCTGCCATCAGGCAGCTTCTTGCCTCAGCCCTAGTCAATCTTGACCCCCAAGAGGATGGGTTGCTGGAGGTGGCCCCAAGGTTTTGTACCATAACCCAGGCTATTAGTGACCTCTTTGTAGTTCCAGCTAACACGAACAGAAGGAAACCAAGCTTACGAGCTAGACAGGGCTGGTACAATCAGAAGTGCAGGGAGGCGAAGTCACTTCTCATTGAAGCAGTCAAGTCCAAACTACCGTCCAAGACTAGGGTGGCTAGGAGACACTATGCACTCTGCCAAAAAAACGCGAAGATGGAGTGGGAGGATAACTTCTGGCAGGACCTCCTGGCTGCCAGTCGTGTTAAAGACGCCAAAGGTTTTTGGGACTTGGTGGGCAATAGGTACCGTCCCGATGACACCCTGAGGACCTGTACCATCAATGCCCAGACATGGTTCTCCCACTTCCAAAAACTTTATTCTGCCGCTGAAGGCCCACTAAACGACCCTTTTAACCTCCCGCCCCTTACCCTAGTTCAAGACCTGGAATTTTTTTCTGTTTTGGATGTTACAAAGCAGATTAAAACCTTGGTACCATTAAAAGCAGCTGGTCCGGATGGCCTACCAGGCGATATCCTCCGAGCATATCCGGAAGAATGGGGGGTACTAATCTCTGCACTCCTCAATGCAATCGTTGTGGGAGGCCCTGTGCCAGATTCCTGGAGAGGTGCGGAGGTGGTCCCCATCTACAAAAAGGGCAGCCGGGATCTACCTGGGAATTACAGGCCCATAAGCCTAATAGACTCGAGCCAGAAACTGGCGGGGAAAGCCATTTTGGGGAGGATCTCACAATGGGTGGACGATAACCACATCCTGTCCGATATGCAAGCTGGGTTCCGTTCAGGCACAGGAACTATCGAACAGGTCTTTAGGCTCCTGCTACTATACTGGAAGGTGGTGGAGCTGGGCAAAGGCAGTCTTTACTTGGCCTTTATTGACCTAAAGACTGCCTTTGACCTGGTTCCTAGGGAGGAACTTTGGAGGGTGCTTCACGGACTAGGGATGCCCCCGTATATACTAAACCTCCTTATCAAACTGCACAACAACACCTATGCCCAGGTCAGATGGGGGTTGAACGGGGAAAAGACCGACAAGATCAGGGTCGAGAGGGGAGTAAGGCAGGGTTGTGTCCTGGCCCCCACCCTATTCTCCCTCTATATCAATGGAGTGGTAGATCATCTACTCGGCGAACCAGCAGACGCTCCCACTCTGGGAGGCGTAAAAATTCCAACCTTGCTGTTCGCCGACGACACCCTCCTCATCTCTAAAACCCCCCAAGGTCTCCAGACACTATTGAACCGCTTTCAGGACTTTTGCACCACCAAGGGACTTGTCATCAACGTGGAAAAAACCAAGTACCTAGTTATGCATCCACCACGCAAACTTGGCCGCCCTCCCATTCTGAACTCCATACCCCTTGAAAGAGTGGCAGAATTCGATTACTTGGGAATTCGACTTAACGACGCGATGAGCTGGACCGCCCACATCAATAAAATGACAATGGCCCACAAAAGGGTGGGGGGGCCCTCCTCAAGGAGTTCAACAACTCAACAAAACACTGTGTTGCCCCTCTACTAGACATATACAAAGCACGTGCGGTCCCTGCGTCACTCTATGGAGCCGAACTGTGGGGCCTGGGCAAAGTGGACTTACTGAGCAAGGCCGAAAACAAATTCATTAAAGATCTCCTTGCTATTCCATCGAGTAGTCCGACTATCCCAGTGCTCATGGATACTGGCTGTAAAGCTATAAGGGATCAGGCCCGTCTTCGACCCCTCTTGCTCTGGGCTCGCCTGTGGAGGGTTCCTGAGCTAAAATCTTATGCCAATGGTCTAGCTGAGGTGATGCACTCCGACGGTTGGCATAGCATTAAATGGCTGAAGGACATTAAACACCTTTTAGGGGACTTAGGCCTGGACTCCTACTGGCATAGCCACTCCGCTCCCCCAAAGGAGACCCTAAAAAAACTTTTTTGGGAGTGGGTTTGTGTGAAGCGCATCAGCAGCCAGCAGCACTGCAAAACCACCGCAGCTTTTCTGCTGTTAAAAGATGTCGTCACCTACGAGCCGTACATGGACATAATAACAATTGCCATGGATCGGTCCCTGTACATTAAATTCCGGTTAGGAACCCTACCCTTGGCCGACTTCTGCTCCAGGTGGAATAAACCCCAGTCCCCATCACGCTTTTGTGCTCTTTGTCCCGATAAACCAGAGACGGTGCCACACTTTCTTTTCGAATGCCCGGACTATGGTCGCCCCAGATCACGTTGGCTTGGTCCTATCTGCAGAGAATTGGGTACCCGCCAGCACTCTGTCGCCCTCCGGATTCTTTTAACCAATACAGCCCCTCCCATTGTTTGTGCTGTTGCCAAGTTTTTAAAATGGGCTTGGTTGATTAGACATAGAAGACTGTCCATATCAATTTAATCCTCTCTTTTAATTAATTTATGCTGATCTAATGTGCTTTATTCTTTTACCGAATGTACAGTCATACTTTTTTTCGACATGCTGTTTTTACCTTTTGTACTGCTTTTATGATATATGCATATCGAAATAAAGCAATCAATCAATCAATAATTAATTACTTAATTATTAATACATTAACTAATTATTGAATAATCATGACTTAATCAGCTTCCCAGCCTTTATCCCTACAACGCCAGCAGCTTGCAACTAACAAAGAAGTTCAATAATATAATTATTACACAATTAACATTATTAATGATCAATTATATAATAATACATTCATGATTCAATATTAATTAATTATAATTAATGTACTCCCCTCTATATCCCTGCAAACCTAGCAACCAGCTACAACAGTTTAAATACTATTATAAATAAATTAAAAATGATAAACTCCTTAACATTTCAAACTATATATACAATTATTACTAACATTAATACAAAGAATAATAACAAAAAAAATGTACATATAAACTAACACACATTAAGATAATTAAAAAACATTTTTTTACAACTACAAGGATAATCTTAAAAATGATATTTGTTACCTAACAAATCAATATTCTTGACAACGATATTTCTACATCACGATATTGTTGTGTCCTGATATTTTTTCTCCGATATTTCTGCAACTGATATTTCCAACTCAATATTTTGTCCAAACACTGTCAAATTTAGGTCTGATCTAGTGTAAGGTTTTTTCCAGTCACTTCTAACTGTCCCATAATGTGAGGAATATCGCTGTCTCATGTGAAATACTGAACTTTGGATATCTTCTTAGCCACCGGGTTTCTTTAAGCCCTTTAGTCCCTTCCTCCCTTCCTATTGAGTTATATGACTCAGCTGACATAAGGACACCTCCCTCGTACATTCGCAACATACCTCTGACATGTACATGCTGATGGTATTCTAACCTGACATTTATCTTCTCTAGACCTGCATAATACCATATACCTTTTACATGCATACATTTTAAGTTGGTACTCAGATTTGATTCAGGAGCTGCTAAATGTACATTGCTCAACAGAGCATACTAGCTGTAGCCTGTTCCCATGAGGCTATATACAGTGGCCTTGTCATTTGTTTCTCCCATAATCTTGCCCTACCAGTGTATTGATAAGAAAAATACATGAACATCTATTGTTCAATAAAATGGAGATTGGGTTGAGTTTGCCATGGATTTGGACCATCAGGTAAAGTGATGTAAAGCAGTACTAAGATGCAACACTGGCTATTTTAGATACCAATGCTTCTTCATCCTTGATATTTTACTGAAGGGTATTCACCCACATACTCTCCTCTCACTCTTATAGCTTGAAGAGGTAGCTATAATGCACTGCTTTTAAAAAAAAGTTCTGTTCATTGATACATATAAGACATTCAACATTATAACGTGTTCCGTGTGATGCTTAGCCCATCACACAGGTGGTGTAGCTGTACAGAACAAAACTCAAACCTCGGAAATCAGACAAACAAATGTTATAAAGTCATATGTCCATCAATCCCTCCGAAGAATTAGCAGGACATATTGATCCAGCAGGACCTTACCTCATGTTTAGAACTATGACAGGCGACAATAGTTCCTCCACAAGCCTAAAATATTTTCACATTATGTGGGCACCCTCTACCTTCATATATAAATCGCTCAGTTCTCATGTACCATTCCATGTCAGTTATCTAACGTTTCGTTTAGGATGATGTTTGGGAGTTCCACAATAGTTCAATATTATTTCGGTCTATTACTAAGCCCAAAATGCAAACCAGGTATTGCTATCTAGTACTTTTGTTGTCCTCAAGTATGCTCAGTATGCATAACTCCACTTCCGGGGTCAGTTTCAGTCCTGTCACTATCGCCAGAGTCTGCACGACTGTTCCCAATGCGGTTGCAGGGAGGGACAGTAAAACTATGTAGGCAAAATATTTCCGCTCTGTCTACAGTCTGGTAACATTCATCAGTGCCTGCTCTGCAAATCTTAAACAGAAGCACCATATATTGAATAGACCCTATGCAGGATATTCAGTCAAAAAAGGTGGAACCCCGCCTTAATATCAACATCTCTAGACCTCATGAGTGCCTCAGTCCATTCCTCATCAGAGAAGTCTCCAAGATTTCACTAACAAATTACCCATAAAGCCTCCAGTGCACCTAGCATTTTATTTTCTATAGATCAAAGAGATAGCACTGTGTGCCAGGAGTTCTTTAAGTATGACATATTCCAAAGTGTTGGCATCCAGTATCTGAGTGCCATCCGGAATGTCCTTAGATAGAACATGTTGAAGGCACAAATAGCAGAAGACATACCCCTCGGGTATCATGTATTCATCCTTGTTTTCTCATACTGCTTCATGTCCATGCCACCCAGACATCTCTAAGGGTGCTGATCTCAATTAGATACAAGTGCTGAAAGCCTGATAGTCCCTGCAGTTCAGGTAGAATCCAGGAGTTGCAGAGCGGGATCCTTTCTGTTAGGATTGTAGACTACCCATCTGGTGGAGAGCCTTTTACCATTATTCTAATATATGTTGCCAACTCGATATGCTTTACCTTCCATAGACGGTCGTTATGTAGCTGTCCAAGCATATGAGTGCCCTATCCCCTCACACAGATGCCTCATGTTGGTCTGAAAAATACTTACTCATTGGCTGCCAGTTGTGTCACCCAATAATACCGCCTCAGGTCTGGAAAGACTATCCTACAATCATACATTCCTTTAGTGAACTTAGTGAGAGTACTCCTCTAGGTTCTGCAGTTCAACAGAAACTGCCTCGGTTGGTTCTCGATCTACATTTTGAAAGAAGCTTTCTGGAATGACATAGGGCATGTTTTGTAGTATACAAAGAGATTTCGACAGCAGTGTTTTCTAGTGCATAGCATCCCTCCTGAACTTCTCCAGAATATAGTAGAGGTTGTCTTTGAGGAAGCTCTCTGGGGAAAAGGCAATGTCAAGTCCAAAGTATCGAAAGCGCTGCATGGAGATCTTCGAGTCACCCCTAATTGGGGAACATCGTTTACCTCGTTGCCTTTACAACTATGCCATTACAACGCAAGTCATTACTACGACTTGCGCTGGATTACACTGTTGTATAAGGAATATTGTAATTTTATATTCCAACACCTTTCCTACTTTTACGTGGACTGGTGTGATAGAGCGAGATAGAAAATAAAATTTTGTTTAAACTCGTGAAGTCACACTTCCATAACATAAATTAATAATATTAATGATTTGTGATGTGTTATGCTAACTTAACCTAGATTAAACTTTACACACAGGGACATTAACATGTGTGCTCATAAACGTGCATTATTGTTGCATCTTTTGTTCGTGCAAAAATAATAAATTAATTTTGTCGTTTTCATATTGTCATTACTAATTGCGGCAGATTTAAAAGTGGCATGTGCTTATTTTGCTTTCCTTGTCTATGTGATGTCATTTCCACTATTATAGGTGCATATAAGATTTCATGGATTCTTGAAGACTGGTAGATATAAAATGCTGCTTTATTTGTTTGCTTCTTGCTAGGTAACACTAGACTAATAGGGTGGGTTAATCAATTAGTAAACGAAGGGTGGAAACAGAATAAAATAATATTTCTTTCATTAATACTTTCCTTGTGTTTGTTTTATACTAGAAAAAAAAGTTGCCTGCTTTTGGGCCTAGTTTGCTCGAGTTTGCTAAAAGATGAATTTAATTTCTGCAAGGAGCACAAGATGTCCACTCTAAAGTTTTCCATGAAAGTTACATTCACTTAACAATGAAGAAGCGCTGTCATTATTTTTGTCGGACGTGGCCAAGGTCAGAAACCGGCAGAAAGAACATTTGATAACTTGGCATCCGAGGAAGTGAAATGAAACCAGTGAGAACTCTTGTTCATATTTGTTGCAAACTAAGGAAGCTTTGGAACACGTACAATAAAGACAATGGTCGCAAAGAATATGACGAAATGGAAGTTTTGAAATATGGGGTGACATGTCACTTGTCACTCACGGACCAATGGGACATCGACTTTTGCAGAAAATTTCCCTTTACTTAGATTAGCTAGAGTAGAAAGGTATAAAAAACCCATGCCCTATGGATGGGTCTCGCTGTTGCTTTTCAACTTTCGGATGAGGGTGTCATGCTGACGGACTTTGCTTGGAGCACGTAAGAACCCTTAAAGACTTTATTTTATTTCCAATTATTTAGCTTAGCTAGGGACTTAGGATTTTAGAAATGCTAAACTTATAATTTCTTGCTTAAAACTGTAATTTTCTATGATGATTTCAAACATGCTTACTATGATTCTAATAAAATTGCATTTATAAAATTATATTCTCAACAATCTAAAATTAGTTAATAAAATCTTACTTTTGAAAACAAGCTGGTCTTGGTTATTCAGGAGTGCAAGTTACTATTAGCTAGATGCCATCGCCATGGTGGTCATTTAAATAGTTAGGATTTGTTCAAATGATGTCATCTTTTACCTCGGTTGTATATAATTTGTAAATCAATCAATCAATCAGTGACACTTATAAAGCGCGCTACATACCCGTAGGGTCTCAAGGCGCTGGGGGGGGGGGTGCCGCTACTGCTCGAACAGCCAGGTCTTCAGCTTCTTCCTGAAGGAGAGGTGGTCTTGGGTCAGGCGCAGGTCGGTCGGGAGGGAGTTCCAGGTCTTGGCGGCCAGGTAGGAGAAGGACCTTCCTCCTGTAGTCGCTCTTCGGATGCGGGGGACGGCGGCGAGGGCGTGGTTGGCTGATCGGAGGCGGCGTTTGGGAGCGTAGAAGTTGACTCGGCTGTTGAGGTAGCTCGGGCCTCGGTCGTGTATGGCTTTGTGTGCGTGGGTGAGGAGGCGGAAGGTGATTCTTTTGTTGACGGGGAGCCAGTGAAGGTCTCTCAGATGTCCGGAGATGTGGCTGGTTCGTGGGATGTCGAGGATGAGTCTGGCTGAGGCGTTCTGGATCCGCTGGAGTCTCTTCTGGAGCTTGGCGGTGGTACCGGCGTATAGGGCGTTGCCGTAGTCCAGACGGCTGGTGACGAGGGCCTGGGTGACGGTCTTCCTGGTCTCGGTGGGGATCCACCAGAAGATCTTTCGTAGCATGCGCAGGATGTTGAAGCACGACGAGGAGACGGCGTTGACTTGTCTGGTCATGGAGAGGGAGGAGTCCAGGATGAAGCCCAGGTTGCGTGCGTGGTCTGTCGGTTTGGGTGCGGTGCCCAGGGCGGGTGGCCACCAGGAGTCGTCCCAGGCGGAGGGTGAAGAGCCCAGGATGAGGACCTCCGTCTTGTCTGAGTTCAGTTTCAGGCGGCTGGTCGTCATCCACTCGGCTACCTCTTTCATCCCTTCGTGCAGGTTGGCTCTGGCGGCGGCGGGGTCGTTGGTCAGGGGGAGGATCAGCTGGGTGTCGTCGGCGTAGGAGATTATGCTGAGGTTGTGTTTGCGTACGATGGCCGCGAGGGGGCTCATGTAGACGTTGAAGAGGGTGGGGCTCAGAGATGATCCTTGGGGGACGCCGCAGATGACTTCGGAGGCCTCTGACTTGTACGGTGGCAGGCGGACTCTCTGTGTTCTTCCGTCGAGGAAGGAGATGATCCATTCCAGTGCCTTCTCCTGAATTCCGACGTCGCTGAGGCGCTGCACTAGGGTGCGGTGGCAGACAGTGTCGAATGCCGCGGAGAGGTCTAGGAGGATGAGGGCCGCTGTTTCTCCATTGTCCATCAGGGCTCGGATGTCATCGGTGGCGGCGATGAGGGCGGTCTCGGTGCTGTGATTGGCTCGGAAGCCGGACTGTGAGGGGTCGAGGGATCCGTTCGTCTCGAGGAAGGCGGCCATCTGCTTGTTGACGGTCTTCTCGATGACTTTGGCTGGAAACGGGAGAAGCGAGATGGGGCGGTAGTTCTTGAGGTCGGTGGGGTCCGCTGTTGGTTTCTTGAGTAGGGCGCTGAGTTCGGCGTGTTTCCAGCTCTCAGGGAAGATGGTGGTGTCGAAGGATGTGTTGATGATGTCTCGCAGGTGGGGTGCGATGACAGCGTCGGCCTTGTTGAAGACGTGGTGAGGGCAGGGGTCGGTCGGTGATCCGGAGTGGATGGAGTTCATCGTGCGGATGGTGTCTTCGGTGCTGATCGGGGTCCAGGCGTGGAGGGTGGTGGTGGGGGGTGGTTGTTCGGTCCTGGTGAGCGTTGGTTGGTTGTATATAAGTTTAATTTGGCCACCTGATTCAGTAGGTCAAAATATGTCATATTTGATTAATGGGTCCATGAGTTAGAGTAGTGTTTTATGAAGTAGGTTATAGAGTTAGGTAGCGTTGCTTATGACATATTTCCTATAGGCCGCTGGATCCGGTGTTGGAATATAAAATTATAATATTCCACAATCCACGTCCTACAACGCAAGTTGTTGTAAGGACTTGCGTTGTAATGGCAGCGTTGTCATGTACCGCGATCTAAAAGATCGTGTTGTACTGACATACATCCCCCCTAATTGGTAGGGACAGTTTCCATCTTGTGAGTGGCTGGAGTACTGCTTTATACCAGTTAATGCACAATCCACTATATCTCCCAAAATCTGCATAACCTGCTTTATTCTGTCAATAGAAAGCGCCAGATTAGAGACATAAAATAAGATGTCATCAGCATATAGTGAAACTTTCTCCATTTGGTCCCTTTCTCATTGCAGACCTCTTGTCAGTGGCTCATATATCAACCAGAATGCCAGAAGTTCCAGTGATAGGGCAATTACCATAATTGATATTGGGTGTTAGGACCGGTATCTTTGGAGTGAATTCCCCCTAACCTTTTGTCTTCAGACCTGATGTTAGGATTGTGCACACTTTACCACTGCTAACTAGTGCTAAAGTGATTGTGCTCTCATGTTAGAATGGCATGGTTAATACCCAATTGACAAATTGAATTTATTTGTAAATTCCTATTAAAGGGCCACAAATTGTGCCCATTGCCTGTAAATTAAATAAAAGAGTTTTACACTGCCAGGACATGTAGAACTGAACAATACATGTCCTGCTTTTTAAATCCATTGTACCCTGTCTGCAGGGCTGTTCAGGGCCTACGCTAGGGGCAACTCCTTTGTATCAAAAAGAAAGGTTTGGGCCTAGCAATTGGTTTAACTTTCTAGAGAACATGGCAGTTTAAAACTGCATTCACAGGCTTGGCGATGGCAGGCCTGAGACATGTTTAAAGGGATACTTACGTGTGTGGCACATCCACAGCTCTTCTCTTCCTTGCAGCCAGCTGGCCAGATGCAGCCTCAGGTCTCTCTCAGCCTGCCTGTCCTTTAATTTCTCAGGAGACAAGGTTTGGGAGTCGACACTGCTTCCTGCACTGGATCCAGGATGTGACCTTGTTTCTGTGGGCTCCCCTCTCTCCTCCGGTGCCTTTGCTAAGTAATTTTCCTTCTCCTCCTCATCCTTCTCAGGGACACTGCCCTCTTGGGGCTCTGCTTCTGAGGTCAGGTGTAGCCAGGGCTCTGTATTTTCTAGCCTTAGAATTGCAAAGGGATCCTCCTCATCAGACTCTTCCCCAGAGTCATCACCCTCCTGGTCCTCTTTTGAAGCATTTCCCCAGCATGCAGGGCTGCCCGAAGATCCTACTTTGTGAACCTCCTGTTCACAGATAGTCCCTCCTACTTGCAGATATCCTTCAGCTCCTTCATATTTTAGAATGATAGGTAGTTGAGATCCCATATGGCGGGATATCACTAGTGCAACAACAAGAGTCCCAAGTGTATGAAGATGAAGCATGAGTCACATCACTGTATGACACCCGACAAACACAAGTGCTATGCCACTGCCACCACCAATGTCAGAAATTGGGTTACTGTTTGACTTGGGTATGACACCTGGTGAAGCAACGGCCACAATCCTAGTCAGGGTAAGAACCAGGCAAGCCACAAATTAACTTGTGTTCACTCTCTGGTTGCCTGGCATAGAGCAGTCAGCCTTAACTTAGAGGCATTGTGTAAAGTATTTGTGCAACTCTTCCAACAGTAAAACAGTGAAAACAGCAACAAGATTCCACAACAGGTTAGAAAAATAGAACTCAATTTAAAAAATAAAACAAGATCAGGATGACAACAATCCAATAAGTAGAGCTGAGCTACAAGTTTTTAAAGAATAAATCATAAATAGCTCTTAAAAGCAATAAGCGCTTACTTGGGATATCTGGTTGTGCCGAACTGGGAGAAAGTCAAACATTCAGGCCGACCGTGATTGGAACGCAGGGCAGATACAGGGACCCTGTGAGGCCTGCGGAACAAAAGTACCTTTAGCCTGGCTTCATCAACATCGAAGATTCAGGGTGAATCTGAAGCGATGCATCTGTGTCGATCCACAGAGTGGTGGTGCAGCAGCAGTGATACGTCGGCTCCAATGAGCAAAGAGCTGCAATGCAGAGATTTTTCTTCGTCAAGAGTGTCATTGACTGAGATGCATCAACCTTGTGCAATGGTGGTTGCAAAGACAATGGGCTGATCCACACAGCAGAAGTGACGTGCCAGTTCTGGTCTACGGAACAGGAGTGATGCGCTGGTTCTGATCCATGCAACACGAGTGATGAGCTAGTTCTGATCCATGCATCAGTAGCAATGTGCCAGTTCTGATCCATGCCCTGGTGCTGATGCATCGGTTCGACAGAGGATATGTACATTTAGCTGAAAACAGCACCTTAAGCCTCACATCCAAAGGTCCAGGACTTTGGTGGCACCACTTGCGAGGACAGACTTACAGGGGGCAGAGTCCAGGTGTAGAAACAGGTAAGATGAAGTATTTTATGTCACTGAGACTTGAGATCAGGAGGCCGTTCAACTAGCCATTGGAGTCTTTCTGTGTGCAAGTGATGCAGGCCCAGTCCTTCTCACCCAGGCCGGTGTACAGCAGGCAGCAGTAAGCAAGGCAGGAGTCCAGCAAAGCAGCAGACCTGCAGAGTGGCAGTCTTTCAGTAGCAGAGCAGTCCTTTTTCCTGGTAAAGTCTTTACAGGTCCAGAAGTGTACTGTAGTGGTTATGTGTGAGGTCCAGTACTTATACTCAGTGGCACCTTTGAAGTGGGGAAGATGTCCTGCCCTTCGTGCTCGTGCTCCAAACTCACTACAAGGGGGCTTGCAGTCCTTTGTGTGGAGACCAGAGACTACCTATTCAGGTGTAAGTGAGGCTAGGTCTAGTTCCTCCCTCCCATCCTGTCAGGATGGTCCATCAAGGTACACTTAAGATCCTATTGTGTGTGCCTGTCTAGTGGGATACACAAAGTCCAGCTGTCATCTTCCCCAGGCATATGATAAGAGAAAGGCAGCAGGCACAAAATGGCTAAAGCAAATAAATGCCAACTTTCTATAACTTGCATTTTCAGGATTGCAATTTGAAATCTGACTTCACCATAAGTTATGCTTTTAAATTGTGATTCCAGAGACATCAAACTTCAAGGGATCATTTCTTACCATTTGGAAAAAGTAATAAGGCAACTCCAATGTTATCCTATGGGAGAGACAGGACTCACAGTAGTGAAAAATGAATATACGTGTTTTTCACTACTAGAACGAGTAAAAATCAAAAATACATGTCCTTCTTTTTAAATATATTGCACCCTACCCTCTGGGCTGTTCAAGCCTACCCTAGGTGTGACTTAAATGTATTAAAAAGAAATGTGTGGGTCTGGCAAGAGGTATAATTTGCCAGGTCAACATGGCAGTTTAAAACTGCACAGACAATCTCTACAACAGCAGACATGAGAAATGTTTTAAGGTCTACTTAAGTAGGTAGCATAATCAGTGCTGCAGGCCCACTAGTAGCATGTAATTTACACCCCCATAGGCAGAGATGGTGCACACATCTATAAGGACTTATAAATACTTATAAGTAGAGTAAATTGAATATGCCAATTCTGGATAGTCCAAAGTCACCAGCTTTTAGAGAGAGATCACGTGCACTTTAGCACTGGTTAGCAGTGAACAGATTCAGCAAAAAAGGGGAGGAAGGCAAAACATTTGGGGGTGACCCTGCAGAATGGGATATTTCCAACATTTCCACCTGCAGTTGAGGGGGAGGACTTACGCCCTAAAGTAGAACCCCCTGCCAGGGAATGGAGTAGGTGTTTTCCCACAGTCCATCCCAGCAGGAGCTGGCTGAGAGGACGGAGGAGAGAGAATTAAAGCTGCAGCGAGGAGGGAGGATAGAGAATTCAAGCTGCAGAATGGAGGAAATGAAACTGGACATGAAGGAGATGAGAGATGAGACTGAGAGAGCATTAGAGGAAAAATGTTGGTACTGGCTTGTGAACTGAATTTTAAGATGCTGGAAATCAAGGCCAGAAAGGCAGAATCCAGCAGTGATGGTGGCAGCTTTTCTACAGTGTCTTCTGGAGACAAGTGGGTGCATATTCCCACGGTCTGGTGCATTACTTTGTTGTGGGGGATGACATCGGCACGTACTTCATAGCTTATGAAATTGCTTTACATGCAGAGGATCCCTGAGGAGCATTGAGGGGATATTCTTTGGAAGCATGTCCATAATGAAGGAAAGGATACCCACTGGCCGGGGACAAGGGAGACAAGATGAGGTATCCCCCCATGAAGGAAGCCTTGTCAGGAAGTATGGGCTTAACCCAGAAAAGTATAGACAGAAGTTTAGGGACAGCCAAAAGTTGTCCCAACAGACCTGGTGGATTGCATGGATTAGTTTTGAAAGGCACTGGATGTTTGGGTGAAGGACAGTGAAGTAAATGATTATTAGGGACTGTACAATCTGAGGGCTAAAGACCATATGTTCAGTGTCTGATTTGCAGATCTTTGCCAAAATGTGATTGACAGTTAGCTCTCTGACCGCAGGGAGCTAGCTAAAGAGGCAGACTGCTGTGCCAGCATCAAGGCCCACAAGAAAGTATCGGGGGGAGCACTACAAGGGTGGACAGGGTTGTCACCTGAAGAAGGAGTTGGGAGACAAAAATAAAATTAAGGAGTTCTCTCAAGGCCCCCAAACTAATTCAGTGGGCCAGGACTCCCATCCCCAAACTGAGAAGAAGAAGAAGTGGTTACTTTGCAATAAGTCCTAAGGGAAGTCATCCCAAAGTGCTAAGAGTGACAATTGGAACGCCACTTCAAAGGGGATGCAAGTATCCCAAGCAGACACAGCACCTGGTGAGATGTCAACGCGATTGGCTAGTGTAGCACTTGGGGAGGAGATTGTCCCAGTTAGCTTGGGGGCAGTGTAGGGGTTACCCTAGTGTCCCTGGGTGACATAGAGGGGATGCAAAGAAAACTCACATGCCAAGTAGCATTTTGAAATACAGGCAGCGGGTCACTGTCAATGCTCAGAGGGTGGAGGCTCTGGGAGACACTGGAGCCAGCAGGACAACTGTTGTATGTTGTCTGTTTACCTCCGAGTAGGTCATCCCTAATGTATTCTACCAAGTTGTTGCAGTTAACAAACTTGACAATCACTACCCAGTGGCTCTTGTTCCCATTGAATGGGTGGGTCTCAGGTTCCTTGAGGGTAGCTGTGCGTCCATCTAGGCCTGTGGATTGTCTGCTTTGCAATGAACTAGAGCACACATGTGGAAGGAGGGAGAGCCCAGGTCACACTTGGAGATGTTAGGGTTGCCAAAATGTATGTGCCTGACCATACAGTCCATGGCCACCAGAGAGGGTAGTCAGGAGGACCTTGACCCTGAAATAATGGCCCAGTTACCTGTCAAAAAGAAGAAAGGCAATGGGTATGGAAAATGCGCTTCTAAGACTCGCATGGTTTGGGAGGAGGCTGACCCTAAAGAAGATGCCCCAGAGCCTACAGGGTAGGAGGTTGCTGCCTTGGGGAATCTACTAGACCTGGACAACTACCAGCAGAATGGGGGTCCCACCAGGAAGAAGTTCTGCAAGGTGCAAATGGAGTGCCCTATTCTTGAAGGCCTACGGCAGCAGACCGAGGCCCAAGCAACTGGCAAAGCCTATTGTGACCACCAAATTTACTAGGTGAATAGTCTCCTGAATAGCAAGCCTCAAGTTCCTGAGCCAAAGGGTGACACGTATGTTGGTAGTGCACCAGTCCTTTAGGGCCTTCCTACTGGTGCTGGCTCATGATGTACCCCTTGCAGGTCATTTGGGGCAGAAACAGGCCTTTGACCGGTTTGTCATCCACTTCTATTGGCCTCAAAGGAAGAGGGTTGTAGATGCTTTCTGCAGGTCCTGTACTACCAACCAGGCCAGTGGTAAGTCAGGAAGTAAGTCCAAGGCTCCCTTGCATAGGTTACCTGTCATTTTCAACTCCTTTGAAAAGGTATGCATCAACATTGTCTGGCCTCTGGACCATAAGACAGACATGGCAACAGGTTCATCCTGATCTTGGTGGACCATGCCACCCATACCCAGAGGCTATCCTTCTGATAATGGTGACTGCACCCTCAGTAGCCATGGCACTGAGGGAGCTATTTACCCATGTGGGCTTCCCCAAGGATGTAGTGTCAGACCCTGGTACCTACTCCATGTCGGCATATATGAAAGCAATGTGAAAGACGTTTGGGGTAACCTACAAGTTCTCCAATCCTTACCACTCCAAACCAATGGTCTTGTTAAGAGGTTCAACAAGACCCACAAATGAATGATCATGGGCCTAATAGAGACCTTGATGCAGAAGTAGGACGTCCTCAGCCATGCCTGTAGTTTGTGTACTGGGAGGTGCCCCACGCAGTGATTGGCTACAGCTCCATAGAGCTTCTGCATGAGTAACCGGTGTGAGGACCTCTCAGCCTTGCAAAGGAGGAGTGGGGGTAAGCTTCTAGGAAGGCCCTTCAGTATGGGCTGTATGAGGTGAAGGAGCATAAGAGTGAGATCACCTACCTAATGGACTGCAAGACTCTAGGAAACCCTTTAAGAGTTCTACTTGTCAATCACCCCACTTCGAGAAGTCTGAAGTAACCTTGCTCCTAGTCACGGATGATGGGGTGGAAGAGGAGAGTGAACCTCTTCCCAATCTCCTTTCTTCCTATGGAGCAGGATGGGTCAGTGCAGGGTGACAGCCTCTTCAGTACACTGACCCTAAAACAACAGAGAGACTGCCGACAGTTAGGGGAGATTGCTCTTTATACTCCCTTACCCCAGGACTCACTACATGGTTTATTCATGATATTGACACTGGTGACAGCACACCAGTGAAGGGTAAAATCTACTGGTTGTCTGATAAGGTAGGCCTAGTATCAAGGAGGAAATCCAAGATGCTGGAGTTAGGGGTTATTGAGCCCTCAAACACATCTTCGTCCAGCCCAGTGGTGTTGGTCCCCATGGCTGCTTCTGCAGGTGCCACCCCATAACTTAGAGTCTCTGTGGATTACCGGGGACTCAAAGATTCCTGATGCACACCCCATCCCCGGAGCTGATGAACTCATAGATCAGTTGGGTGCCGCCAAGTTCCTCAGCGCATTTGACTTAATGTGTGGGTGGGGGCAGACTGCCTTAACCAAAGGGGCCAAAGAGATGCCTACATTCACTACCCTGGAAGATCACTACCAGTTCTGGGTAATGCCCTTTGGGCTGAAGAATGCCAGGTCCTTGTCGGTTGGAGATCTTCAGTGTTAGGTCCACAGAGAAGAATTTGGAGAGACATTTTGATTTCAGATGCTTTATGAGTAAGTCCTCCACAAATAAATCAGCACTGTCATTTGTACCATTATATGTTTGCTATGTGTAACTTTATGAGCACCATATATACATGTTTGTATTGCTTTTGTGACAAGTTTCATGTTTCATAAACATTATTTCAATAACTAAAACCCTTTTTCTGGAGAAAAAAATTCTTGTTTGTGGGTACCTTTATATATTTTCCCTTATGGGTATTTGCACTTTTTGCCTTTTCTCTTTCACATCTTGATATAATCATTTGGATTTGTTATGACAAATCAATTAGAGGGGGGTTAGATATGTTTTCTTTAAACATTTTTTCATGCTGATCCATTGTAGCTGTCACACAACTTTTTAAAAGTGGCATTTTCAAAACTGAAATTCAAAATCTGGCTTTACAAAAAAATATTCATTTTCCATACAATTCAGAAGACCCCAAACATCATGGCATGAATCACAAAATTCCTCCACACATGTGGCGGAGGCCCCGCAGGCGTGGGGGAGTCTCTGCACTCAGGGTGGAATCTCCACAGGGAGAATTCCCATTGCAGAGATTCTGTATTAGTGTTGAGACACCCCTTCAACTGTGAGGCTTCCACCATGAGTACGGAGGCCCTTTGTGGGTCAGGTCTGAACTGTTTACTTGTTCCTATTTGGAAGATATCCTTATTAAGAGGGATAATGCAACTCCAGTGTTAACAAATGGGAGAGGAAGGTCCTGCAGTAGTAAAACATCCAATGTAAGAGTTTTTCACTATCAGGATATGTAAAAATTACAAGTAATTGTCCTACTTTTCAAATACATTGCATCCTGCTTGATGGGCTGTTTGGGACCTACCCTGTGGATGACTTATATGTTTTTAAAAGGAAGGGTTAGGACTGTCTAAAAGTTTATTTTGCCAAGTCGAAGTGGCAGTTTAAAACTGCACACACAGGCTGGAATGGCAGGCCTGAGACACATTTAAAGGGCTGCTCAAGTGTGTGGCACAATCAGTGCTGCATGCCCACTAGTAGCATTTAATTTACAGGCCCTGGGCACATGCAGTGAGCTAGGGATTTATAAGTAACTTAAATATGGCAATTGGGGACAAGCCAATATTACCATATTGTAAGGAGGGAGCACACACACTTTAGCACTGGCAAGCCGTGGTGAAGCGAAAGAGTCCTGAAGCTAAAAAAACAAGATCAAAAAAATATGGAGGAGTAAGGGAAAAGTTTTGGGGGAAGACCACCCCAAGGCTGACAGGTCTTACAGCACCATTGATTGAAAAGACAGCCAACATCTTTGTAAGATAGAGAACACTGTAGCTATAATTGTAAACATTGTATTAGGCAATAGATTTAACTATGTATTTAGAATAATCATTGTTGTTCTAAATCCAACCATGCTAACCTAAATTTACCAATGTATTAAGAGTTGTATCTGCAACACCAACAAATCTAAACTGAAAACAACATACGTATGCAAACACCACATATCAATGATTGTGCCTACCAAGTACATAGTCTAACTGGGAAGCCTTTCAGCATTTGATATATTTTGCTACTTCTTCAGTAACACACTCTGGGCCCATATAAAAAGAAGTTTTTTTGAACACAAGTGGGCTAGGACTAGGTATGCTGTATGGAAAAAAATATCTACTTCATGTAATGCTTGCTACCTAGCATAAGGTCCACAAATCATTGAACATTTAATGTTTATAGCAACACAATGCAGCCCTGTGTGGCAATTTCGAACTCAAATTTGGGAACTTTCCATGCCGATAGCCAAGGTGGGAACCTAAAGGAAAATCTTTACTAAACGATGTGTTTAGTTATTGACTCTCAAATCACTCTTAGAGCTACAAGAGTAATTTTCTATCTCAAATGATCAAAAACGATAATATTCCCAGCTGTCACATTGCCTGTCTCATGAGACTCAATACCATTTGTGATTCTCCTATAGATTCAGACATAACAACCTGAGGTAACATGATGGGAGTGGATTTAGTACCATATACCATTCTTATTCAAACCCTTAAATATATCCCAATAGAGTTGTCCATGCAAAGGTTTTGACAAAATGTACTACAATCTCAATTGCACATAGAAGATTGATCAAAATTGTCAGAGCTTCACTGTAGAGAGCTAAGAGAAATGTGTGTGAATTGTTCCTACATTTACATTTCTCGTGCTTGGCGTGGAACCCTGGCTTATTGCCCAGGATAAGACTGTGCCCCCTTTGAAAATGCTGGTGGTGCAACCGGAACGACTATGATCTACTCCAAGTACCTTGGGCATGTACACCTCTACAAAATTATTGGGTATCCCCATGTAACTCGTATTAACTCATAGGGTGTATTGCACTTCACATTAGCCATGATCCTCGATATGTGATAAAAGTCTATTTTGAATAATCAAAACAGAAGATGGCTGGATATCCCTTGGCAGGAACAGATGGGGTGTTGGGAGCCTCACATTCCAACACAGTTCGCCCCTTTGCATTATGGTGAATGCAGTACATAACAAGTGCTTATTTCAAGTGTAACTGCAGTTTTTCACCAAAGTTCATGCCAATACTGCTGTACCTTTCTAGAGACATGCTTCTGGATTTTATCCTTCATCATTAGAGATCATAAAACGAGCACATCTGGGGTTGCTCGAAATGCTGCCACAGTCTTCACAGGTCTTAGTACCACGCCCACTTTATGAATTAGCCTGAATTAACTGAATTTAAGAATGCTCTAAACTGGGAAGGTGGTTTTTAGAAATTAATTTAAAATCAACTGATCATTGGTACTGTATGTATTTTAAGCTTGTGTACTCTTATTGTAATTTTATGGCTTTTTTAGAGTTTGTTAGTATGAAGTGTTTAGTATGCTTTTATGGTTTTAATATGAACCGAATAAAGTACTTTTTTGACACTCACAGGGGCACAGGTGCGTCTCCAAAGCTCACTGGCTTGCTGGCTCAAGGGAGCCTCTTTAACAGAATGGGGATCGGGGGCACACTTCCTCACTTTTCAGCCCAGTTCACCCCTTTCCATTATGGTGAATGCAGTACATTGTGAGTGCTTACTTCAAGTTTAATTGTAGTACACAAACAAGTGATTCATAGAGTTGTGCTTTAACTGAAAAAATACTTTTGTTATCAGAAGGTAATGGCATTTTCACTTTTAGAGTAGAACGATTTAGTCTTGGAGGATATAAAACATGAACATGTTCTCCCTCTCCGTTTTACAAGCCCGTTATGCTGTCCATGCGTCACTTTTAATATGGAAAAACGTGTGAGGGCAGATTTACAATAACTGGCGCATCCCCAGGGATGCACCAGTTATTGTGCGCCGCAGCTCCGCCAACCATGGTGCGCCGCATTTACAATGCGGCACATCATGGGGTAAAAACGGCACAGATGCGTGACGCATCTGTGCTGTAAAGGCGGCGCATTGTTGGAGTTGCGTCGCAAGCGCGACGCAGCTCCAGCAATGCTCCGGGGGCCCTATCTGTCCAATGCTGCGTCAGGCCTTATGCCAGGGTTTTGACGCAGCATTGGCCTAAAAGTAGATTTCATCCAGCCACTTTTAGGAGGCGTTCCTGCGCAGGAACGCCCCCCTCTGCGCAGGACGCCTACTTATGGCGCAGGGCTTTACAATGTGACGCATCACCCAGATGCGTCACGTTGTAAATACCCCGCACCATGGCGCATCTTTTGCGCCGCCGCTGCGTCACAAAAGTGACGCAACGGCGGTGTAAAAGAGGTGCAAGGGGCTTGTAAATCTGCCCCCTGGTACCTACGGCGCAAGGGGCTTGTAAATAAGCTCCATAGAGTTGTAAGTGGGGGAGAGGGGCGAATGAATGTACAGTAGCCTAGCAATAGCACTATGTGCCCTAATGCGAGGCCAGAAATGGCGCCCCTAGTTTCTGTTTGGTATTAATGGACAGTTATAAGTGGAGTGGGCCCGTCATCCTCCTCGGCCCCAGGGCCACTGCAATTGCGTATCCAGTTATAGATACGTCCCTGCAGATAAAATCTTCATTTTATTTAGTATCCAAGAATTCAGATCGAAAGAAAAGGGCTCACCTAAATCTCAGATGAATGTACCTTGGGGGGAAGGGGGGGCGCAAAGACGCACAGTGGAGACTTTATTTTCTCTTAAGGGAATATATCACCTAGAATGCTTCCCAAACTATTTTTACAGCCTCAGAAGCACGGTTGGAAGAACCTTATTGCATTCGTTTCTCTGTGACTAAGAATTCTTGCTACAAATCTGCACTGACAAACTTTCGTACTAAATGCAGTCTCACAAGTTAAATGACTCGCTCGCATAAATGGCCCTATTTGCTCAATCATGGGGTTCGCGCACTGCCCAGTGGAGCTTTACCATACCGGTGCATCGCAGTGACTAACAACATGAGAATGAAAAAGGAATACTTTTAATAGCCGGTTATGAATAATGCAAACTAGAAAACACTGATGTTTATGTTTTACAGCTTTTTAATGCCGCATGAATTCTTCTGTACTGTTGTAGCTTGCAGCAGTGTCACACAATATGTTGCTCTTCCTTGCATTTAGAGAAGAGTGAATTTTATATCAGCACTCTGTGGGAAGAATAAGAAAAGAAGGTTGTTCGAATTTTTTGAAAATTCAGCATGAATACATCGAGAGGGTGACATGCAGAGAGATAAATCAGTTTCATCAAATTCTTAGCACCCTCTAGAAGGTATGATATTATAGTATTTCAATATAAGGGCCCCTATCGACTTATCGAGCAAGCTGCCACTCTCCAAAAATGAGTGCCGGCGGCCCCCACCAACAACCCTCGGCTAAAATTAAGCAGTGGCACCAGTTGCAAATGACATCAAACAAACAGTTGAGCAGATCTGCGGGAGAAAACATTTACTCATACATCATCCTACAGTCACATAATCAATTAGTAGCCAGAACACGAATAATAAAAAAAGGCAAATGCTATCTTTGATTTAGCCCCAAATACAGTGCTCTCACGGCTACAGGATGCATATTCCGCAAAAAAAGCAAAGGTGCACAGAGAGACAATTTATAGAATGGAAAATGTGCAATTTGTCAGGAAGATCTGCTAAGAACTGTGATACACAAATTAGAGTGCGTGACGTAACAGTCAAACATTAATTCCCCTGGACAGCATCAAAAATACGTTCTATGGCCAATGGCCACTTACTAGCTGATCACCATAATAATCTCTGGATTACAGTCGGGTGAAATTGTGTTTTTCCCCATGAAATAGGCATCATTATCATAAGATCTTGCATATCAATCAACCCACTTTTTGACTGTGTGCTGCTAGTATACGAGGATAAAGAAAACATTGGCAGAGCTAATAGGTTTCGCCTATACAGGAGCTATTGGCTTTGGCAATGTGTTTTTGCCAAGTTGAACACCAGTGTGGCTGCTGTTCTGCATGGCTAAAAGTTAGTGGCATGAAGTGTCCTAAAATGGAGTTGGAGAGTAGAGTTTTTTAGAGTTGAATAGAGAGGAGTAGAGTTCTGTGGTTCAGTGGCAGAGAGTTTAGTAGAGTGCAGTGTAACAGAGTGCAATGTCACAGAGTGCAGTGTCATAGAGTGGAGTGGCGTAGAGAGTATGGCGTAGAGTAGGGTGGAATAGGGCTGAGTGGATTGAGGTAGTTGGGTGGATTGAATTGAATTGGAGTAGATTGGGGTGGGTTGGATTGGGGTAGAGTTGGTTGGTTTGAGTGGAGCGGGCTGGACGATTGGAATGGGTGGACTGGATGGGTGAATAGGATTGGATTGGAGTGAGATGGATTGAAATGGGGTGAGGGGGGTTAGAAAGGGGTGCATTAGATTGGTTTGGGGTGGATTACATTGAGGTGGGGTGGATTGGATTAGAGTAGGGAGGTTTGGAGTGGGGTCAATGAGAGTGGATTGGAGGGGGATGAATTGGACTGGACTGGAGAGGGGTGGATTGGAGTGGGGTAGATTGGATTGGGGTGGAACAGATTGCATTGAATTGGAGTGGAGTGGGGTAGATTGGACTGGACAGGGGTGGAGTGGATTGAATTGGAGTGGGGTGGGGTGGATTGGAATGTGGTTGGCTTGATGGGTTGGATTGAGTGGGGTGGACTGAATGGGGGTGGATTGGATTGGGGTGGATTGAAGTAGAGTAGGGTGGATTGGAATGGGGTGGACTGATGAGGTGGATTAAATTCGAGCGGGTAGATTGAAATGGAGTTGGATAAGTTGGGGTGGATAGGAGTGGGGTGGATTGGACTTGAGAGGGTAGACTGGAGTGAGGTGGAATGGAGTGAGGTTGATTGGATTGAGGTGGAATGGATTGGATTTGGGTGGGTGGATTGGAGTGGGGTAGCTTGACTTTGGCTGGATTGGATTGGAGTGAGGTGGATTTGATTGAGGTGAGGTGGATTGGATTGGAGTGGGGTGGATTGGAGTGGGGTTGATTGGAGTGGGGTGCATTGGAGTGGGGCAGATTGTTGTGGATTGGAGTAGGGCAGGTTGGAGTGGACAGATTGTTTTTAATTGGAGTAAGTCTGATTGGAGTGGGGCAGATTGAAGTGGGGAAGTTCGTTATGGGTTGAGTGGGGCTGCTTGGGGTGGGACAGACTGTTTTGGATTGGAGTGGGACAGATTGTTTTGGATTGGAGTGCGGCAGATTATTTTGGATTGGAGTTGTGCAGATTGTTTTGGATTGGAGTGAGGCAGATTGGAGTGGGCAGATTGTTTTGGATTGAGTGTGGCCTATTGGTGTGGGACAGATTGGAGTGGGAAGGCAAGACAGAGATGTCCCAAGATGATAAGTACAGATATACACTAAAATACCATGAACATTTCTTACATAAGGATCGTTAATCACAAAGTATGGCCTAAAAAATGTTGCGTCAGCAAACACTAAATGATGCTCAAAAAACATTATATAAAATCAATTTGTTCAGTTTATTCCTCATATAGTTAAAACACAATTATTCCATAAAAACATTTCATTATAGCAAGTTTACAATATTTGAATTGGAACGATTGTGCTTCTAGCCTTGTACAAATCTCATGAAAAATAAGAAAACTGTCCTGAAGAAGGCGAACATCCTTTTGAAATCACCGAAACGCAGCGTCGACTTTGTTCTCTAAAGTGTTTTGTAAACTTGTTATAATGAAATGTTTTTTATGGAATAATTGTGTTTTAACTGTATGTGGGATAAATTGAACAAATTGCTTTTTATGCATTGTTTTTTGTGCATCATTTCGTGTTTGCTGACGCAACATTTTTTAAGCCATACTTTGTGATTAATGATCGTTATGTAAGAAATGTTAATGTTATTTTAGTGTATATCTGTACTTATA
Source organism: Lissotriton helveticus (assembly GCF_964261635.1). NCBI lineage: Eukaryota > Metazoa > Chordata > Amphibia > Caudata > Salamandridae > Lissotriton > Lissotriton helveticus. Next base: position 534,885,176 of record NC_136065.1, read on the forward strand.
ATCTTGGGACATCTCTGTCTTGCCTTCTGAATCTACCCAGTCCCTATTGTCAGTAGTAGGGTACTTCCCTTTTGTTGAGTAAACAGATTGGACTGGGACAGGTTGTTTTGGATTGGACTCTGGTGGATTGGATTGGAGTGGATTGGGTAGGGAGTGTGGTGGGTTTGTATTGGGTAAATTGGATTGGGCTAGATTGTATTGGTGTGGGTGGATTGGAGGGGGCGGATTGTTGTGGATTGGAGTGGGAGAGGTTGGAGTGGGCAGATTGTTTTGAATTGGAGTGGGTCTGATTGGAGTAGAGCAGATTGAAGTGGGGAAGTTTATTTTGGATTGAGTAGGGCTGATTGGAGTGGGGAAGATAGTTTTGGATTGGAGTGGGTCAGATTGTTTTGGATTGGATTGGGGCAGAATATTTTGAATTGGAGTGGTGCAGATTGTTTTGGTTTGAAGTGAGTCAGATTGGAGTGGGCGGATTGATTTGGATTGGAGTGGGGCTAATTGTTGTGGATTGGACTGTGGTGGATTGGATTGGATTGGACTGGGATGGATTGGGAAGGGAGTGGGTGGATTGGATTGGTGTGGGGTGGATTGGATTGGTGTGGGGTTGATTGTGGTGGATTAGAGTGGGGTGAATGGGAATGAAGTGCATGGATTGGAGTGAGGTGGATTGGAGAGGGCGGATTACAGTGGGGCAAATTGCAATGGGGCAGATTGGAGTGGAACAGATTATTTTGGATTGGAGTGGGGAAGATTGGAGCAGGCAGATTGTTTTGTATTGGAGTGGGGCAGAGTGGAGGTGGCATTTTAGAATGGGGCAGACTGTTTTGGATTGGAGCAGGCAGAATGGTTTGGGCAGGTTGGAGGGAGCATATTGTTTTGGATTAGAGTGGGGCAGATTGCAGTGGGATGAAATGGAGTGGGGCAGATTGTGTTGGATTTGAGTGGGACAGACTAGAGTGGGCATATTATTTTGGATTGAGTGGGGTGAATTGGAGTGAGACAGATTGTTTTGGATTAGAGTGGGGTAGGTTGTAGTAGGACAGATTAGAGTGGGGCAGATTGTTTTGGTTTGGAGTGGGGCAGCTTGTTTTGGATTGGAGTTGGGCAGAGTGGAGCATTGTAAAATATTTTAGGATGGAGTGAGGCAGATTGGTTTGGATTAGAGTGGGCAGATTGTTGGAGTGAGTCACATTATAATGGAATGGATTAGAGTGGAAATGATTGTTTTGGAATGGACTGGAACAGAGTGGAGTAGGGCTGAAAGTTTTGCATTGAGTGGGCAGATTGTTTCGATTGGGGTGGGGAAGATTGTTTGGTATCGGAGTGGGGCAGACTGGAGTGGGGCAGATTTGTTTGAAGTGGAATGGGGCAAACTGGAGTGGGCAGACTGTTTTAGATTGAAGTAAGGCAGATTGGAGTGGGACAGATTGAATTGGGGCAGATTATTTTAGATTATTTTGGATTTGGAGTTGGGTAGATTGGAGTAGGGCAGATTAAAGTGGGAAAGAATATTTAAGTTTGGAGTGAGGCAGATTGTTTTGGATTGGAGTGATTGTTTTGGATTAGAGTGTGGTAGAGTGTGCTAGACTGAAGTTGGGCAGATTGGAGTGCAGAAGATCGGAGTGGGGCAGATTGTGAGGTGTCCCTTCCTCCACAGAAACAATCCTGCTTACAATACAGGCACCCTTGCACTGTGGTTCAAGGGTGCCTGCATTGGTGCTAGGCTGCACATTGTGCACAATCACAACATTGCCACCAGACGCCTGTTTACTTATTGAGCTCACATTCCCAACTTCCACAACGGCTCATCCATATTTCAGTTGTTTGGGGTTTTAGTTTCAAGAGGGCAGACAGAGTGTGGTTTTTCAAATACTCAGTCAAGGGATGATGTCTTTAATGATGAACTGAGCTTCCTTTCAGCTGAGTTCAAGGATGAAGATCTGGATGAACTGCCTCAAACTAAACAAGGACAAGACAGAAGTGGTTGTGTTCAGCAAAGATGTCTCACCATAGTACTCCACCTGATGGCCTTCGAATCACGGTCCTACCCCAAATCCCAGCTCACAAGCAAGACATTCATAATCATTATAGACTGCATACTTGACATTGCCGTCCAAAATAACCACAGTTGCCTCTTCCTGTTTCAATACCCAGAAAATGCTGAAGAAGATTTTCAAGTGGCTACCAGACAGCACCCGGAAAACAGTTACCCAAACCATCATCACCAGCAGACTGGACTACAGGAACACCCTCTACCTAGTAAACACCAACCAACTCACAAGACGATTTCAGACCATCCAGAATGCAGCAGCCAGACTTCTCCTCAATCACCATTGTCAAGCCCACATCACACCTCACCTTAAGGATCTCCACTGGCTCCTGGTGCCGGGATGTCAAAGATAACGTAGACAAGAATATTGAAGTTAAGAATATCATTGTAAGTGTTGTTTTTAATGATGTACAAAATATTGATTTAGAAAATGTTGTTGTATGTAATATTGTTTGTAAGGGTTAATTTGTATGTAATGTATTGTAGTGTGTTTGATTATATACCTTCATTTTGTTTGTGTGTTTTTAGATAATTTATTCATTATGAAATTGTTGAAATTTGTCTTTTTAGTTGTATTGAAGTCTAAAAATAATGGATGTATCTTTTGTTAGCAGCATATCATTGAGTTTTTAGTGGACAAGAGTTGGAAGTTTTTTTTAAAGTGGAAAGATGTAAATATAATTTTAATTGTATTAATGATATACAAATTATATTTGCAAAACATTTAAATTAATACACATTTGGCGTAGCAGCGCATGCAATTTATTTTGTTTTATTTCTTTCTTTCTTTACCTAACTCTGATCTGCCATATATACCGGAGTTTACTACCCCCCACCCTGCCCCTCCACTGCCCCTCCCCACCGCCCAGCAGCACTCCCTCCAGGAGCTGCTTCTGTCCTTATTGTCCAACACCTTTCCTAAATTGGTATAGATTGAGTGGAAATAGTAAATGGAACTTTAGTGTCCAACACCTTCACCAAATTGGTTTAGATTGGAGTAGGATTACTAAATGTCCTCCCTTTAGTGTTCAATGCCTTCTCCAAATTGGTTTAGATTGGAGTAGGAATAGTAAATGTCATCACTTTAGTGTCCAACACCTTCTCCAAATTGGTTTAGATTGGACTTGGAATAGTATATGTCACCACTTTAGTGCCCAGCACAGTCTCCAAATTGGTTAAACTTGGAGTGGGAATAGTAAATGCAACCCCTTTAGTGTACAACACTTTCTTGATAGTGGCTCACATAGGAGTTGGAGTATTTAGCAATTTTTGGCTGAAACATTTTGTTTAAATTGTATATGTATGTTATAGAAATAGTTTTTGGTATTCTATTAGTATTATTACTGTTTTGAAATATAATACAAAAGTAGTTGTATGTTTGTAATAAATAATGTTATTAACTACATTTTCTCCTAGAAGAATGATGTAATGCATTTTTCAATTTCATGTTTTCAAAGTTTATTTAATGTATTTTTTTGCATGTTTGAATATATACATTTCTACTTACAAATAATAATTTTATAGGCAAATTAAAAATATCAATTATAAAATAGTAATATATGTTGTACATTTTCAGCTTTTTTCCTGTTGCTTAACATTTTTTAACCTTTTCTAAATTGATTCATATACATATTTTCAACATAATGTTAATATACATTTCTATCAGTATATACTAAATGATTGTATATTTGTTATTCTGTTATTTAATTTACACTTTACAATTCTTCATTATTTTTTACAACATTTTTAACATGATTTTTTAATAAATTTATTCAACATTTTAAATTATTTCACATTCATTTCTATGGGGTAAAGTTTTATATTTCTTTCATTTAGCATCCATATTTTGTAACAGCTACCTTCTATTTCTTAGTCTTTTTATGTAATATTTAGTCATTTTTTTCAGGATCCAGTTCGCAGCAGGGTGCTGCTGTTCGTCAGAGCAGATAAGTCCATTTTTATGGATTTCATTAGGGTTTTGAGTGTAGGGGGATGTAGGGATGAGTTCTAGAGTTTAATTATAGTGTTGCTCATAGGTTTCTTTTTTAAAAAAAAATATTTTATTGAGAGTTCATAAAGGCAGAATAAACATTACAAGACACATTTGTAAATAGAATTAATACAGTACAGGACACTTAAATACAAAGACGTGTTCAGATTTCATCAGTTCAGAACTTACTTATAAAGTGCAATGTGAATAAATAAAAACAATCTAGCAGACTGATATTAAGAAGATGTGGTTAATATTAGATATCGACAGAAAACCAACTAGGATTCAAACAAACTCCAGAATTTCTCATATTTCTTAAGGGCCCCTGATCTCAATGCATATTTTCTTTCCCTGCCCTGGATTCGTAGTAATTTTGCCTTCCATTCCTGAAAGGTTGGCACTAGATCTGTTTTCCAGGACTGCAAAATAAGGGATTTAGCTATTAAAGAGGCTATAAAAAGGGACTCATCATATGGAGTGTGGCTGGAGGAGCAGCCTAGGACAGGAATTAAATCATCGAATATTATAATGGCTTTGAGCTCAATAGACAGGTTTTTTTCTATTTCCTTCCAGAATAACTGAATTTTTGAACACTCCCAAACGATATGTTTCCAGGTGCCTTTTTCTTCACACCAAAAGCATTTGTCAGCGACTTGGGGAAAGATACTGTGGAGGAAAGAGGGGGTTCTGTAAATTAACCATTTATTATAAAATTGCATACGCTTGAAATTAGCGCCGCGGAAAATGGTTTTATTAAATTTATTTATCTTATCCCATACCTGCTGGCTAATTTCAATATCTTCCCTCTTTTTCCACCTATCAATGATCTTACTGGAGGATTCCTGCCCTTTGTTTTCTTTTAGTATTTTAATCCAAATACTTATCTTCTTTTGTATTTGATTATTCAAAGCTGTAGAGATATTTTCTTTATGAAATACATTTCCTATATCAAGCTCTCTGAGTTTTGGATTAAGCATAAGAAATGACCAGTTCAAAATTGTGTAGGACTGGTGTATCTGTCTAGAAATTTCATCCCAAGACTTCCACCTATCACCCATAAGGAAGTCTTCAATCTTCTCAAAGCCATTCTCCTTCCAGAGATTTATTATATTAATGTCCAAGCAGCCCTCTTCTCCTAAACTGAGGTTGATTAAATCCGTTGTATTACCTATTTTAGGGATAGAATAGAATTTCAAAAACTGAGTTTTCTGTTTAAAAATCCACTGAAGGGACTTATAACAAACTTTCTTCGGATCCTTCGTAATTCTAACCGGGTCAGTGATTTTTGATTCTGACAGCATCTTCTTCATAAAAAAATTGTCTGCCTCGTGAGTTTCTAAAAAAAAAAAACTAAAACTATGGTGCGTAAAAGACGCAAAATAATATTCTCTAATATTTGGAGTGCAAGCCTAGGAGGTTTTTTTGCCCAGAGAAAAGAGGAAATCAAAGGAGGCCTGGATTGCACAGGGTACGGCGCTGAAAATAAAATTAAAAAGAGGTAAAATTGACATGCGTACTAACGCTGCCCATCCCATTAAAGACAAGGGTAATAAATTCCAACGATCTAAAAGAGACCCAACCTTTTTTAACAGAGGTAAACAATTCAGTGGATACAGATCTTCCAATGGTCCGATATGAATATTCCCAGATACCTCTTTGGGCATGTGTTATATATCTGCCTAAATTCCGGTACTAAAGTGTCTACAGTGCAGTTGGCTAAAAGGATTTCCGTTTTGTTGACATTAATCTTGTAGCCCCCTAATTTTTGGAAGACAGAATTTTTTTTTACAATTGTCAGTTGACTTGAGGGTTTAGAATCTAAAAAAAGGGCAATATCATCCGCGTATAATTTTATATTTGTCATTCCAACTACTGGGGCAATGTCGGTCCTTGTATCCCTAATTGCAATCGCCAACGGTTCAATAAATAACGCAAATAAAATTGGCGACAGGGGGGATCCTTGTTGCGTGCCTCTAGTGACCTGACATGTCACAATATTAGTATTATTAATGATAATCTGTGCCCTAGAATTCATATAAAGTTGTTTTAAAAGAGAAATAAAAACAATCGGGAAGTTGAAACTGTGCAAAATAGCAAAAAGGCAGTCCCATGACACTAGATCGAAGGCTTTCTCCGCGTCTAAAAGCCAGATTTGAGCCTTCACCTTATTAGTCTTGAAATAATCTAGGGCCAGATGTAGGTCGTTCGGTAACGGCCGAAAATCGGTATTTTCGTCCGTTACCGACCGGTATTTGAGAAATGGTATGTAGGGCCACATATTTTACAGATTCGGTAAATTTACCGATCGGTAAATTTACCGAATCTGTAAAATACCGAATCAGTATATTTACCGATTCGGTAAATTTGATATGTAGGTGGGACTCTTCTGAGTCCCACAAGCCTTACAGAATCGGTATTTTACCATCAAATCTATTTGATGGTAAAATACCGATTCCGGTGTGCATGCACATGTGTGCATGCACACCTGTGCCATATGACAGGCAGACCTGCCCTTAGGGCAGGTATGCCTGCCACACGGCACCCGAGCCTCTTTTGGGGGTGCCAGAGGGTGTCAAAGTGACACCCCCTGCACCCTTGTGTCAGTCGGTATTTACCGATTCGGTAAATACCGAATCGGTAATGCCCATTCATTCCTATGGGCTTCAAAGCCCATAGGAATGAATGGGCATTACCGGTCGGTATTTACAGAATCGGTAAATACAGATTTTTTTCCGATTCGGTAAAAGGAACATCTGGATGCTCCTACATGTCCCCCCTTCTCATTTACCGATTCTCATTTACCGAATCGGTAAAATTCGGTAAATAAAAATCGGTAAATGAGTCCTACCTACATCGGGCCCCTAGTGCCTCCAATAGAAATTTTGTGTTTGAATGAAGATGCCTGCCTGTGATAAAACCACACTGATCATGGGCTACCAGAGACCCCACTATTTTGTTTAATCGGTTTGCTAAAAGTTTTGTAAAAATGTTATAGTCTGTATTTAAAAGACTTATGAGTCTGTACGAATTTATATTTTCCTTGTCCTTTCCTTTTTTAAAAATGCTAACCACCACCGCTGAATGAAAAGAGTCCGGTGGAGGTCCTCCTTGAAGTAAGTAGTTGACTAAGAGCAGAAGTTCTTTACGCAGGGTACCTCCAAATTAAAAAAATAATTCAATAGGAAGACCATCATCGCCATTATCCTTACCATTGGAAAAGGAGCAAATCACCTCATCTAATTCTAACATTGAGAAGTCCTCTATGAGGCATTTCTTGCCCCATCATCTAATTTAGGTATTGCGAGTGACTTTAAAAATCCCCCAATGGAATCGGATGTAGCCACTTCAGTTGCGTGATAGACTCCCTCGTAGTGTTTCAAAAACAACTCACCAATGGAGGCAGTGGTCTTAGCATGTAATTTAGTGATAGGGTCAGTTAGTTGGTCTATCCTATTTCGGGCCTACTTTTCTTTGGCTTGCCAGGCCAGGAGCTTCCCTGTGTATTCACTCTCTTCATATATCTTTTGGGCATAGAGCTTACTATTAGTCTCGCCTAAGTCATAGTAAAAATCCTTCATCCTGCACTTTGCCTACGACAGCTTTTGCCCAGAGAGCATTGATCTAAATCTGTAATGTTCTTGGGTTGCCTGCGTGAGTTCAATTGTAGATTGATTTTCTCCTCCCTTCTTGCCTTCTGCTTTGGTATTTCTTTAGATGTAATTAACCCCCGCAAGGTGGCCTTAAATGCATCCCAGGTCGTATTTAATGGGGCTGTGCCTCTATTCTGTGCAAAGAACTGCTCAATCTTTTCTTTAATATCTATACACCATTGTGGGTCTAGGGGGTTCAGTTTGTTAAAAAACCATCTTCTTAAAGGCCTTGCTTCGTATAGCCCCAATTTTACCTCCATACAGAGTGTCGCATGGTCCGAGAAAGCATTTGGTAGGTGGGCATAATTATGTAACTCTAAATCATGAGATGTTAAAAAAAAATCTAACCTAGATGCAGAGTTATACTTTGCTCAATGGCATGAATATTCTCGTTTGAGGGGGTTAGAGAATTGCCAATAATCAATGACGTCAAGGTCTAGTTTGCAGCTTTGGATGGCCATAGCAACTTGGGGTTTGTTCTGGCGGCGATCTTTTTTGGAGGAGTCCAATAGAGGATTTTGTAAAAAATGTAAATCTCCCCCCCATATTATTGGCCCAGGAAGGCCTGTTATAGCATGCTTTAACTGTAAGATTGGCAGAGGGTCATCTGGAATTGGTGCATAGATTGTGGCGAAAATTATGTTTGCATTATTTAATTTACCATATGCAACTGCCCATCTACCTGTGGGGTCTATGAGTGTCCCTTCCAGAATGAAGCCTATATGTCTTCCTATTAGTATACATACTCCTCTCTGCGCCAGCCCAGCTGTTGAGGATATCTTGTGGCCAACCCAGCTCTTAAAAAGTTTATCTGACTCAGCCTGATCTCTATAATGGGTTTTTTGTAAGTAAATAACATCTGGGATAAGATTTTTTATCCAGCACTCAATGGCATTTGTTTTGGGAACATTGTTCAAACCATTTGCATTGAGAGAAATAAACTTCAACATACTATGTGTTCTTCAAAATATTAAAACGTCTATAAGAACAACAAATAATAAATAAATATATCCAGGGGAGTTTTAAACCTCAGCCTGTGCAAAAGAGCAATAAGCAGCGTACATATATTATAGCAGCAAATAATTATAAAAGAACTACAGCATATTGTTTGTTCTAAACTTCTCCTTTTGCAAAATATGCAAAAAAGCAGCATAGATATGTAATAGAGCAAAAGATCAAAAAGATCAACACTATATTGTTCTAAATCTCTCTTTGTGCAAATATGCAAGTAAGCATCACAATTGTACAATAGCAGCAAAACGTATTGGTTTAAACCTCCCCTTGTGCAAATACGCAAATAAGCAACGCTATTCTATAATAGCAACAAAGCAGGAGAGAATAAGCAGCAGCTCAAAATAAGCAAAAAAGCAGCATAGATATATAATAGAGCAACATTTCAAAAAGATCAACATTATATTGTTCTAAATCTCTCTTTGTGCAAATATGCAAATAAGCAGCACAATTGTACAATAGCAGCAAAACATATTGTTCTAGACCTCTCCTTGTGCAAATACACAATAAGCAGCGCAGTTGTGTAATAGCAACAAAGCAGGGAAGAAAAGAACAAAAATATATGAATTGGTCTTTAAAGTGACAGGTGCAGCATATCAAAATTAAATCGCCCTTTTGTGCAAAAAAGCCTTTTAGATGTAACATTGTCCGTACCATAGCTGTGTCAGTATTAAAACAGATAATTGAAAACTCAGCTCAGCAGCAGCGAATTATGCGAATTATGCTCCAAGACCTTCAAGGAAAGACTGAGCTTCATGCAGGATCGTGAAAATAAAGAATTTCCCTTTGGCCAGTACTTTAAGTTTTGATTGCTGTACTATCATGGCTTGAGCTCCCTTGCTCTTAAAAGAGTCAATCAATTTAACAAAGTCCCTGCGTCTATGGGCAGACGCAGCCGACATATCAGAAAAAATCCGAAAGTTATTCACCCCCTCCGCATTGAATGTTTTCTTAGAAAATGCAGTGTTTAGAATTTTCTCTTTTACCCTGAAATCTGAAAAATTGAGCAAAATTTTGCGGGGATATTTCATGTTATTGGGTTTATGCACCGGGACTCTGTGCGCCCTTGTGATCGTTAGGTCACCTTGGAGCTCAGGTATGGCTTTTTTCAAGAGGGAATCTGACCATTTAACTACATCCTTGTCTTCCAGTTCCTCTGGTATGCCTGCTAGCCGTAAGTTGGACCTCCTGTTATAATTTTCAAGGTCCTGCATTTTTTCCGCTAGTTGAGTTTTGTCTCTGTTGGTCACTAAACGATCTTTCTGCATTCCCGTTAGGCAGTCCTCTAAGGACGAAATTCGAGCTTCATCTTCGGAGACTCTCAAGGGAAGATTACCAAGGCATTCCTCCATTTTTGTGAGCCTGCTGTGCAGCTGTGAGATTTCCTGAGCCTGGGAGTTTTTAAAGTCTCTTAGTTCCTGAAGGATAGTTGCAAGCATGTCTTCAATAGAGTTCACTTTTGTGGCATTCGGAAGAAAGGACAAGCCTCCCCCCTGAGGTGCTTGTGGACTTGGGTCTTGGCTTGGAGCTTTTGTAATTAGCTTGTGGCTTGGGATTGTAATCAGCTGAACCGGAGGGTGGGGGAGGGTCTGAGGAAGCGCAACGGAAGGGGAAACCCTGGTTGATACAGTTAGTGCTGCCGAGATTACTTCTTCTGAGCCTACCGCCGCCTCTTGCGCTGCCACTGGTGTCTCATGCATTGTAAGGCTATTTGTATTCCCTCCAGCGTTGGAAACATCTCGCTCCAACATGCCACTTGCCCCTCCTTGGTTAATCTCCCCCCGTGCAGGAGTGCTCGAGAGTTGCCCCTGTTGAAGAAGGGGTTTAGAGAAAAGAGGTTATTGCTTGGGGGTTGATTGACTCTCAGATCCCTTAGCTAGAGGCATGTTATCAGCCTTGACCACTTTGTCCACCACTTTGTCCCTCCCTCATGTCCTTCTACAGGATATGCTGGATGGTCCCTGGTTCTGGTGGGGGGTCTGAATGACCAGGACCACGAAGCACCACTAAAAATTCATAGAATACAGCCTTACCCTTACTTTGTGGATATTTTTAGATCTGCACTGGTGGCCATCTAACTTCACAGTGGCGGGCTCAGCCGTAGCTTTTCTTTGGAATTCCCCATGGTATAACATGTTTAATTATGGGTTTACGTACAGGGAACATCCCTCTAAATAGTGGTTTGGCAAATAGGAATAAGAATCAACACATATCTCCTATTTCTATCCTCTGCTATAATGGAGATAACAATATGTTTCACATTTCACACTTGTATCCAGCGCTAAAAGAGACTAGAAATAAATATTTGCTTCCTTTAATTACAATAATTGAATTGGACTCTCCTCAGGATTTGATGGACTTGCTGTAAAACCCTCCAAAGGAATTTGTGTGTTTTAAAAACAAACTTGAAACTTTGTGGCCTGTGACATGCATTTAGTATTCAAGACTAAGTAGACTGGGACACTCCATAACTCCTGCCAACGTTTCCCCTAGGTTTAGTGTAAGCAGGCGGCATTCTTTGCTCCTCTGGGATGTGTACTCTCCAGGTACATATTGTGTAATGGGACATGCACTAAAATGACCGGGTTTTCTGTCTTTTTCTTGAGTGGCACACCTATTTTAAGTTGCTAAAGAAGAATACAATGTTTGGTTGCCAAGATAAACATACAATTCATCTACAGTACCAGCCTTGCTCCATGTTTAATGGAATCACAAAGGGGATGTAGCAAGAGGTTCTTGCTTTTGATAGTCTATTGCATAAAAAATATTTTTCTGTTTTTCAGAATTTGTTATATTCCACCTGCACCTTGAAATTGCTTAGTCCTAGGGTTTGACTGGTAACAATTAATATTCACTGGAACTAGGGCATGCCACACCCTTTTTTCACATTTAGGCTGGTCTACAATATGATTTTGATTAAGAGTTTGATTAATTTTTGAGCTTTTGGTTCTTGATTTTCTTTACTAAATTTTTGCTGTTTTCCCAAAGAAGGAAATTTATATTTGTAATGTGAGTGAGACTATGGGGATGCCAAGTCCTGGACTGGATGGATAACAGCTCCTAAAATTAACGGCTTGGATGAGTCTAAATGCCGCTGTCCTCAACAACTGCAGTATATTGCCTTGCCAGATACAAAGTCATTTTCCATTAATTCGTTTTTGCTATCTTGATTGTTTATGGATTTAGTACAACCTCACTGGTTTTGCTTTATTATCACATAATTAGTTTGCATTTGATGGCTAATTTAATATGCCTTTATTTGTTTTCAAATGAAATCCTTTTTGTAAGAAAAAAACCACAATGCCCCTGCACTTGTACAAAAGTATATATAAGGTGTGTGGTAACAACACTGTCAATTAGCTCAATATGAGGGAAAATGGTTTAGAACAACGTCCAACTCCTTCAGGTAGATCAATTGTCAGTAATCGTTTTTCAGACAAAATAGGGAAGGAAAATCAGGATGTAATCCGTTGTTGATGCAAAAGAGTTTTCGTTTATTATTCCTTTAAGTAGGCCAACACGTGTTTCATCGCAGGGAAACAGACTGCGAATCTTCAGGGCCTAATAGGTGAGGTGCAAGGGCCACCTCGGATACGTGTATTCGAAAGATCCTGTAAGCCGGAGTTTCACTGGTTGAGTGAAGTCGCACTCCGAGACCGGATAAGTCTCTTAAATAAAGCACAGAGTATAAACCGGGAGGAGAGGATTGACAGGTGACATCAAATACGTGACACTGTCAACCAACAGGAAAGGCGGGTACACCTTGTCGTAGCAGTTCTCCCTCTTGAGTTTCCCGGCGCCGTTTTCCGAAGACGGTCGGAAAACGGCGCCGGGAAACTCAAGAGGGAGAACTGCTACGACAAGGTGTACCCGCCTTTCCTGTCGGTTGACAGTGTCACGTATTTGATGTCACCTGTCAATCCTCTCCTCCCGGTTTATACTCTGTGCTTTATTTAAGAGACTTATCCGGTCTCGGAGTGCGACTTCACTCAACCAGTGAAACTCCGGCTTACAGGATCTTTCGAATACACGTATCCGAGGTGGCCCTTGCACCTCACCTATTAGGCCCTGAAGATTCGCAGTCTGTTTCCCTGCGATGAAACACGTGTTGGCCTACTTAAAGGAATAATAAACGAAAACTCTTTTGCATCAACAACGGATTACATCCTGATTTTCCTTCCCTATTTTGTCTGAAAAACGATTACTGACAATTGATCTACCTGAAGGAGTTGGACGTTGTTCTAAACCATTTTCCCTCATATTGAGCTAATTGACAGTGTTGTTACCACACACCTTATATATACTTTTGTACAAGTGCAGGGGCATTGTGGTTTTTTTCTTGCTCTAGTATGTACCAATCTTGGTCCATCTTCGAACGGTTGTGAGGTTTTACCGTTCGCCCCATTGCCTGTACCAATTATTGTATACCTTTGTTTTAAGCTTTAATTTTACGGACACTCTGGTTGTGCGCCTTGTAATTCTGGAATACCTAAAAAAAAAACCTCAGTCGACAGTAGAAATCCTTTTTGTAAACTGGAATTTACAATACTGCCTTACCCATCATTTTCAAAGTTACTCCACGACATTTCCTACTAAACTAAGCGATCGTTTCCGATATAGATATCACTGTATTAAAGTGTGTGCAATTCTATGCTATTTATGAGCATATCATGTAGTAACTGCTTGCACATTACAGAATAAACATGGTAATGACACTAAGGCTGGGTCATTTTTTTGTCTTAATTGTTTATTGTAAGAGCACTCAATTAGATATGTGGTGGCATTGTGGTTATTGCAACTATTATCTTAATGAAGCTGCTACTTTTTAGAAGTTATTAGGATTTTACTGCTTCATAAACAGAAACTTTAAAATTGAATACTTGTGTGGGAGTGCTAAGCAGACACTGGCCACAAGTGCAGTTTATTAGTGGTTGGTCATCAGTTTTTACTTTCCATTAAGATCTTTCTTACTTACAGAAATCAATCTGCCTATTTTCATGTCGCCATATCCTCGTATAGATAAGAGGTCGGCAGGGTGTTTCCAGTGTTTAAGAGTTCAGAGTTGTGTGAGAGATATGATGTTTTTCTGAGAGCCATTTCAATGTCACTCTCCCTGTTACAGTTTGTGTTTTAATTCTGAGAAGAACACAAGACATTGACTAAGGAGCTTCTGAACTTTAAGTAGTAGGGAGGGAAGAATTGGGGCACCAAAAGCAGCCATGGCAAAAATGCTCAAACCAGCACCAGCCCATTTATATCCTTGTGTAATCTTTCTCTTTCCTTCCAGTCTCTCTCTCACTCTCTCTCACTCTCTCTCCCTCTCTCTCTCTCTCTCTCTCTCTCTCTCTCTCTCTCTCTCTCCCTCTCTCGCATGCTCTCTCTCTATTCTCCCCCTCGGATCTCTACCTTTCCCTCCCTCTGTTTCTTTCTCTTTGTCTTGAAGCCTCCCGTGCCTGCTGCAATCAGCCAAGGGAACTGGGGAAAGTGACAGAGGCACTAGAAGCTACGAAGTGCTTTCAAAATCGTCCTCCAAGAAGCTCCAGCCCACAGGGGAATTGACTGGTGGAATAAAAGGCCCTGAGGGGTGGCAAGACAAAAAGTAAAATGCACCACGTAGTCCGATTAGTGCAAGACCGGAATGGCTTTATATTCCAGCACATTTCCCCTCTGGGCCGGAGACTTTGGTGGCTGGTTTTGAAAGCCCGAGGGCCGCTGCTACATTTACCTACCCCCTGTTCACCGAGGATAATAGCACCAGGCATTGGTGGCCTCAAGAGAGGGAAGGAGGGAGAAAGGAATGGAGGGAGGAGGGAAAGGCGGGAGGGAGCGTTAGAGAGAAAACGAGAGTGAGCTAGAGAAGCAGGGGTAGAAAGAATAAGATAGATGGAAAGAGAGAGGGATAGAGCGAGGAGAAGAAGCAGGCGAGGCTGGTTTCAGTATTTTTGTTTTGCTGCTTTTGTCTCCCCAGTCCGGTTCATTAGTGTATCTGATGTCTTAAATTATATCTGTTAGGTCTTATCCTATTGCTCTTGAGCTATCACTATAAGTGATGTACCAGATTAACGGTATGTAGTTTTTCAATTGCTGGATTTTAGAATCTCAATCTTGATCTGGCTGGTAATCCAGTTTGTAGCGCAAAATCTTGTTTGCGCCCAAAACGCGACTGCAATATTGCCACACATTGCAGGGGCACATAGCTCACTGAAGGTTTTGTACGTCAGAGAAGGAATAATATACACTATTCACATGCTGGTTCTCATTCCTAGGTGTCAAAATTGGAATCAGATGTGCAATTTGTATCTGTATTTTTTCGGTTTTATTGTCATCTGGTAACAGAGTCATTTGTTTCAGCAGCAATCTGTTTGTTGATCACTCAGTGTCACTAACTGTGTAGCATTTAAAGCATGTTACATTCTGAAAAACAACGTCTCCATATCACTTCATTTTCAAAATGTAAATACTTAGGGCCTTATTGCGAGTGGATCATTATTATTCGAACCCTGCGTAAACCCATGTTTGCTCACTGCTTTGGGATTATGAGTTGAGTGTTATATAACATATCCGATTGTTATCTGATGCATTAAACATCTCAACCTTTGTTAAATTTAGGCAGGTCATACATGCCGAAATGTTCAGGGAAAAAGCATGCAGTATTTACTGTTACCTACGAATTTTTGTGCGTTAAACACCAAAATACGCGTGTTATTTCCAGGGAACGCGTGATAGATAGGTGCTATATATCACAGTAGTTAAATAAAGTACCCCTTGGTATTGTTACTTATCAGGTGCGATAAACAGCACTTATACTCATAATCAGTCACTTATTCAGTAAAGTTGAAATGGTACACAGTGTGGTATTGTGATGCTACATGCAAGCCATAGCATATTGTGCTCTGCTTTGAGCAAGCAAGAGCATCTTGTTGTCGCTTGCTCAAAGCCAAGCACAATTGCTTTGCCAGAGCATGTGACCAGCTCCTTCTGTGTCAAAGGAATGCTGGCTCTCGCAGGAGGCAGGAAGCTGACAGGGTCCGCAGGGGCCTTGAGGCTTTGCCCGCAGTCCCCATCATTGAAGAGTGGATAACTTGGGTGGGACTAGGGCACCCACAACTGCGGCTCCCAGCCCTCATACAAAATAGGCCGGGACCCGGGGATGGGGTCAAATAAATAATAAAAAATATTTTTAAGAGGAAGACTGGCACATCACCAGAGTCCCTGCCCCCTTTGTTCACCACTCTGCAAACACACCTTGTGGCACACTGCTGGTTGGGGGATGAGGTCCTCTTGGGTCTAGAGGGTCCTTGGGGGCCAGAAAGCCCTCCTATTACCACCAGTAAGTCCCACACAGGGAATTGCTGAGAGGTCTTCAGAGGTCATGCCTCCTTTCTCTACCACTCTGCAAACATGCCTCCTGGTGCACTGCTGGTTGGAGGATTAAATGCTCTTGGATGCTGAGGGTTCTTAGGGATTCAGAAGCCCTCCTGCTGTGTTGAGCAAAAAAAAAACGACCAATTTAGGCCCAGATCTCTGTACTGGGGTGAATGTATGACATTGTTCTGCATTCTGTCCATCAACTGTTGTTTTTGCATTTGTCACCCCGAGTGGGACGGGTATGCTCAGACGTGAGTCCCGTGCTCTCCACGCCACTGGAGTCAAGCTATCCTGGCTAATGACGGCTGATAGCCAGAAACCGGTCCTAGGATGCTTGATTCCGGTCCAGGGAAGACATGGCTTGGCAGTTCGGGCCGGACTGTTCCCATGAGGCACGGGGTCAAGGCTGATTTACATATGGCCATGTCTGAACTGGGGTGGTGTGGTGAGCAAAAAAACAATGGATTTAGGCCCAGATCTCTGTACTGGGGTGAATGTATGACATTGTTCTGCATTCTGTCCATCAACTGTTGGTTTTGCATTTGTCTCCCCGAGTGGGACGGGTATGCTCAGACGTGAGTCCCGTGCTCTCCACGCCACTGGAGTCAAGCTATCCTTGCTGATGATGGCTGACAGCCAGAAACTGGTCCTAGGATGCTTGATTCCGGTCCAGGGTAGACATGTCTTGGAAGTTCGGGCTGGACTGTTCCCATGAGGCACAGGATCAAGGCTGATTTGCATATGGCCATGTCTGAACTGGGGTGGTGTGGTGAGCAAAAAAAGGATGGATTTAAGCCCAGATCTCTGTACTGGTGTGCATGTATGACATTGTTCTGCATTCTGTCCATCAACTGTTGTTTTTGCCCTCCTGCTATGTTCAGTAACTGCAACACAGCAGGGTTCCTGAGACCTGGTCAGATTGCCTACCCCTTTCTACACCACTCTGCAAACTCAACCACTAGTTAAAAAAACCCATAGAAATTCACTTGACTAAGTGTTCGAATTACTAATTAGGAACATACACACTTATAGTTCACTTATTTTGGCATAATACACTTTAATATAAAAAAAATTTCATGTGAGTAAGGTGGGATAAACTTGTGCGAAACCCGTCCTGAAGAAGGAGTTCTGTACTCCGAAACATGACTCATGTCGACGCACTTTAGAGGTTATTGTACATAATTCTACAACATTAACCTCACACTGAACCCCTTTTAACAATACCAGCCGGGGCTTAATTAAAAGTTTTTTTCTCCCCACGAGGCAGGTATTTTTTAACTATCACCATCACCACTCCACCACTCACATATAATACCCCACACACTTTAACACATAGTTCACAGGGAGTGCTCCCACCTAGCCGTAGGTTGCAGCACGCCGCATCCCGAAGAGGGGTGCGAAGACCCCAATGATGAAGCATGACACCAAGGGGCCTGTTGGTGTGTGAGGGGTATTCAAACAACACGGTGTGCTCCCCACCACAGCAGGGACCACCACTAACCCCTTAGTGGATTCCAATTTGTTTATTTGTTACAAAAGATGTGCATCATCAAACTGGACATATAACTTCATTTTTCAATTTCCATTTAGTGGGAATACATGTGTACATCACAAATGTTGCATAATTGTGAAAAAATAAATATCTCCATTTAGTTTCTTTCCTTATCTACTTTATGTATACAACATACATGACCCATTTTCCTACACTTTACTGGAAAATAATTGTGAATGCTCATAAAATGCTGTCTGTATTAGAGACAGTCTAATGTGCATGCTATTTCCTGGACCATTCCATTAACAATCTCAAGTAAAAGTCCAATATTCTAAACTAAATGAAAAACTAAGAGGTTGCTGAAAACTCAAGTATATTCACTTCACACACCTAAATACCCCTTCTGATTTGTTCTTCTAGTTGTTTCATGCTTCTCAATCAGGTATATATTAAACAAGTATCACTTCTGATGTGCTTGAGGTAGACATCTGGCTTATGCTGGATTAAAGCTTTATAACACATGGGATTCTGTAAACACCAGACTCTAATTTCTTTATAATTGGTTACTTGTGACGCACCCAGTCTCAGATTATAAAGAAAAGAGGTCAGGACTCAGCTACAATAAGTTATTACAGTTGAGTGTTGACACTAGAATACCTGCTGCCAGCAGTTAAGGTGAAAGGCAGGTCAGGTCACGGAGCATTACTAAAGCAGCTGTTTAAATCAATGAAAACAGAACATTGTTTTTGTTTTTTCTGCTCTATTGTTTTAGTTTACAATGATGAGCAGAGGGCACATGTTTGATTTTTGCACTCCTTAGACAGAGAAAAGCTAGAATATTTCTGCATATTTCTAGACATTCTGAACTAGTCCAGTTTTTTAAAACTGACTCATATTGGACTGTTTATGATATATGTTTGCAGCAAATAACGGACAGTAAGTATGTAGTAAGTTTTGATTCATTGATTTAGACCTCTACCAAGGTCAACAATTAACGTTGAATACAAAGATCACTTATAAGTGAGACTTGATAATAATAAATACAGTTTCTATCTAAAACAATGATAAAAAAAGTTTAAAAAACCTATACACATTGTAACAAACACATTCATTTGCAGGATAATGTATTAAAATCATCAAATTGCTAACAGTAGAAACCTTGTGTCTAAAGTATATGGGGTTTAAAACCTGATGCAGGGATTCAACTACCACTTTACTTGGACAATTGTGTAGCACATGGGCTAGATCCTGTTCCCCCTCCAGTACAGAGCTTACATAATCCCGATTTAGCACTTGTTTTATCCCAGTGCTTTGTGTAAGACTCTAAAAGCAAGATCCCTAAGCGTAGTATGATAATACAGCATTGAACGCTCTGAGCAGGTGTGATTCTCAGGTACTGCTGGTAGGTCTTATACTCAGAGACGTTGAATAGGATCTATAGTGGGATAGTTAAGAACAATGATCGACATCCAGGTCAGAGCTAAGATACTGTGTCATATTTTTTATGGATAGCTTTAGATGGGCCCACTTCCAAGACTGTAAGAGCAGTACTGTGTATTTAAAGTAAGATAAAGCTACTATAGGATTTTAGTTAAATGCTAAATTGTTCGATCCAGCCTCACTTATTTCGAACTTTAGTAAAGTTCTCATGATATCTTTTCCTGTCTGTATCATGAATCACTGACATATTATCGAAAGACACAATATCGAGATACTAAAATATCGGAACAAATATATCGAAACCATTAATATCGACCTCCTATACTTAACTATAAACATACAAAATTATCTGGAACACTATATCGACATACATAAACACCGATATCAATAATATCGACTACATACATATCGAATAAAATAAATATTGATCACATTAATTTTTATACACCAGTACAAAAATATTGATTTCACAAATATCGTGAACAATAATATTGTCTATTTAAATATATCGATAAATTATATTATATATATAAATAATTTCTAGCGAATAATATTATTATTTGCTTTTAAATAAACACCTCTCATTCAATTTGAGATTTTTAAACATTTTCAAAAATCAACAACAAATAATAATAATAAATTATATCACCAACATTTTTATATTTATTTATATTCTTATCTTTTAAACATAAATAAATAACATTACCCTTATCTAACAACATCAAACTCCCAACAGAAATTCAAAAACACTAACTAACCAATAAACATACAGAAATACAAAACTAACCAATAGCAAACTAATTGCTAATTACAATACTCTATATAAACAATTACCCACTAAACACAAACCACATGCTAAAACTAACGAAAGAAGATACATCTATGGATGAATTGCACTACAACTACAAGAACATCAAAATTAGCTGGATAAATTAATGGATTTCAAGTAAGTAATTCTAATAAAATAAATATAAGTAACTGCTAAAATGTAAATTAATTAACAAATATCCACTTTTCCATTTCTCTATCAACTACAGATTAGTCTACAGACAACAAGCAGAGAAAAATACTCAGAAAACCGAAGATACAACAAGCTAAGTAAGTATATTCAAAAACTTAATTAACTGGTAACATGTTTAAAATAAAAACACTGATTTACATTTTCTAATACATATCTAATTTGCATTTTCAGATACCACTACAAAACAGTATACTACAAAAGAACAAACAACAAAACTACACAATCAAAAATAAAACTAACAAAGTAGGTACATCCAAATACTAAACTAACTGTTAACACGCCAAAAATAGCACATGTTCTAATTAAAAACAAATATCTACTTTTTATTTCCTCCTAAAACTACAGAAAACTCTACTGACAAAATACAGAATTTAGATAACCGAATACCAAAGATATAACTAACTAAGTAAGTATATTGAAGGACTAAAGTAACTGGTAAAATGTTAAAAAGATAAATACATGTTAACATTTCTAACACATATGTACTTTTTATTTTCAGATACAACTACAGAATACTCTACTAACAAATAACAGACAACTCTACTCCAAAGTCCTATCTAAAAGTAACAAAGTAAGTATATTCACAATTTTTTATAAAATGCTACAGTTATTAGTAGCCAATTTTATAGACAAAATTAGCACTGAAACTCAAACAATATACAAAAGCAAATCATAAAAATTACAAAAAATGTTTCCTAACAGATCAAAGAAAATCAGAAAACACAGTCAACAACTGAAGAATAAAGCATATCAAAATATTTCACAGATTTGGACAAATTGTAAGTATATATTAAACAATTGTTTAATTAATTAATTTTAAACACAAACATTACCATTTAAATTACTATTAAATATATCTCTTGTAGATTTACAAACAACACAATGACTGAGGGAGCAGAATTTGTGACCAGCCAGAAAGGAAAGCTATTACTCTGCTACATGGGTTGCACTTATACCCAGGAGAAACAATATGGGATGAAAGTAAATTGGAAATGTTGCAAATGTTATTCAAACAAGTGTTATGGAAGAGCAACAACTAGAGAAGCAACTGTACTTTATACTAGGGAACACAATTACCCACTAAACATAACAGAAATAGAAGTTAGAACAGCATTAGAAAACATAAAAGAGGCAAGCACAGGTTCCCAAAAACCAACCAGTGTCATATTAAAAGAAGAAATTCCCAAAATTCCCAAAACAGCAACAACACAGATGCCAAATATTCTTGCACTAAAAAGAACTATAGCACGAACAAACAAAAAATACTACTACTACCACACCACCTCCAAGAACATATAGTGATATAAGTTTAAATGTCAACCAAACCATAACTCTAAACAAACAACCATTTATCATTTATGACAATGAAAGCAACGATAAAAGACTTATAATTTTTGGAACAAATCTTAACTTAATAAAACTTCAGCAAACTCAATATTGGATGATGGACGGGACTTTTAACATCTGTCCCAAACCCTTTTTCCAATTATACACCATACATGGCCTATATCAAAACTGCAACATACCTCTACTTTATGCACTACTACCAAATAAAACTAATTCCACATATATGGAATTATTAAATATAATCAAACAAAAAACTAATGACTATTCCCCAGAAAAAATAATCCTAGATTTTGAGCAAGCAATGCTTTCAAGCATTTTGAAAATACACCCCATTCCTGCATTCAAGGCTGCTACTACCATTTAAACCAGTGTCTATGGAGGCATCTACAAAAGACAACCTTAAGCATAGAATATGCAACAAATTCATCTTTTGCATATCAAATTAAAAAACTCATAGCACTGGCTTATGTTCCAGAAACAGACGTAGCAGAACACTACAACATTCTAATAGATAGCACCTTTTATAAACAAAATGAGGCAAAACTGAGTCCATTTTTAGACTACTTTGAAGACACCTGGGTAGGCAGACTCCATAGATCTGGCCACAGAAGAAACCCCAAATTCCTAATACCCTGGTGGAACGTTTACAGAAGCACCTTAAATGGCGAATCAAAAACAAATAACGCAGTTGAAGGTTGGCACAATGCCTTTATACAATCAACTGGCAGAACTAAACCAAGTTTAGAAAAATTCATTAAATGCCTGCAAAAAGAACAAAGCTACCAGGAGTTTAGAATGGAACAATCCATTACAGAACTAGTCCCTAAAACATCTAAACAAACCAAACGAATGCACAAATACCTAGAACAACAAGTAAAGCAATACCCTAGTACTAAAGGCATAGAATACCTAAACCTAATTGACAAAACACTACTCTAAATAAATCTGAACACCAAACCAATACATACAAATGAAACCTAAACAACCAAAATAACATGTAAATCTTTATTTTCAATACTCTTTAATGTATGCAATATATATATAATTTTTTTACATATATATGCACACATTACTTAAAATTAACAACAATAAAACTGAACAATAATAATAATTACATTACCCACCCACAAACAATAAAAAAAATAACTTACCAAGCATTTTGCAAATCCAGTAAAATCCTTCTCCAACAAAATAACCCAGTTAGTAAAAATTTGTCTAAAAAAAAATGCAAAAATACAACTGTACCAAAATTCGATAATCCATCCAACGAAGATCCTTAGGAAAACCATAAAAATCCCGAAAATTGGTCAAAAATAAAATAAACGCTCCAGGAAAACCGAAAAGTTTAAAGAAGTGTTTGAAATCCATTAGTTAATAAAACTAACAAACACTTCCTAAAAAAATGCTCCTTCCGAAATGGTGAACACCTAAAACAGAAACATATAAAACATACATTCCCACCCACATAAAACTACACATAAACAACTACTAAGATTAGTATTAACATTATATTCCTTATCCATATACTTTAAACATTCCAAACAAGCCTAAAACAAGGTAAAACTACGAGTACCTACCACACGTAAATAAACGATCTCAAACACTGTAATACAACTCACTTACATCTAACAACAATAAATAGCACTATACTAGTCTCAAAAATAAAATAAAACACACATAAAACATATAAAACAAACCTTACCTTAAGCGACGTGAAGTGTCTCCCAACCGCGAGCTGCTCTCCATCCAAATTACACAAAACGACCTAACCGGGTTACAAAATAAAAGACCCAAAAGCAACAAAATAGTCCATTATAACAAACATATTATTAATTCACTGTAAATTTACCTACAATAATTTCAAAATCAGTACAATATTTTCCAAAATGTTTTCTTA
Source organism: Lissotriton helveticus (assembly GCF_964261635.1). Taxonomy (NCBI): domain Eukaryota; kingdom Metazoa; phylum Chordata; class Amphibia; order Caudata; family Salamandridae; genus Lissotriton; species Lissotriton helveticus. The sequence goes on from NC_136065.1 coordinate 534,908,442, forward strand.
TTCCTTATATTAAATATTTGTGAAATATGTAGTAAAAATATACAAATAAATATTATAAAATAAATTATATTTATTTACAAATTATTAGAAATGTTATAAAATGTAACAACATTTTGTGATTTCAATTTTCTATTTGTATATAAAGAAACCTATGTTGAAAACAAAATGTATACAAATATATTGTTTAAAATATTAATATTAATATATATAATACAAAAATTGTATTTACTAACTACATATGTAACACTATAAAAATGTGATATTACATTAAACAATACTATTTTTCTTCTTCTGATTTAAAATAAAACTTACTTTTGAATAATGTTTCTGTTTCAAAAATATACATTTTTCTGAAATGTAAATAATATAATTTGAAAATAATTATCTCTGCAAAATATACAATACCTAATAAATTTATGTTGTTGAAAAAAAATGTAATAAGTTTCTGTGTTTTTACTATAATTATCATAAAAAATTGTGATTTCCCATACACAAAAATATTATATATTTATTTATATACATAAAAAACAACTCTTCCAAAACGAATCCACATAAATATCAATTAGTTGCTGGACACTAATTAAATCTAATTTACTATTCCCACTCCATTCTACTTAAAATGTAATTACATGCTGGACACTAATTAAATATAATTCACTATTCCCACTCCATTCTACTTAAAATGTATTTAGATGCTGGACACTAAATAAATATAATTTACTATTCCAACTCCAGTCTACATAAAGTTGAAGTAGGTGCTGGACAGTCCAGTGGCAGTGGGCTTGCAAGCGACTGCTGGAGTGCGACTGTCTATTTTAGTGGAAAATTATTCTTTTTTTCGCATTACCGCTGATTACTAGCGGTGCTAACTGCTTCCCTGATCGGTCCCGCTGACTACGAGCGGCGGACCTTCATTTTAAATTGTGTGCCATTACTTGCCCTGCTGAGTACTAGTAGCGTTTTTAAACCCCTACCTTGTCTTCTGCACCCAGTCCATCCGCTGTAGTGAGACCGCTTGCCGGTGCTCCTCAGCGCTCGTGGGCGCCATCTTGGGCTGGGTTGGACGGCGATCCTCGCCACACCCCCCTGTCTCCTCCCTATTTAGGACTCTCCTCCCCTTGCCTTCTGTGATCGCCGGCAGCCCAGTGGCAGTGGGCTTGCAAGCGACTGCTGGAGTGCGACTGTCTATTTTAGTGGAAAATTATTCTTTGTTTCGCATTACCGCTGATTACTAGCGGTGCTAACCGCTTCCCTGATCGGTCCCGCTGACTACGAGCGGCGGACCTTCATTTTAAATTGTGTGCCATTACTTGCCCTGCTGAGTACTAGCAGCGTTTTTAAACCCCTACCTTGTCTTCTGCACCCAGTCCATCCGCTGTAGTGAGACCGCTTGCCGGTGCTCCTCAGCGCTCGTGGGCGCCATCTTGGGCTGGGTTGGACGGCGATCCTCGCCACACCCCCCTGTCTCCTCCCTATTTAGGACTCTCCTCCCCTTGCCTTCTGTGATCGCCGGCAGCCCAGTGGCAGTGGGCTTGCAAGCGACTGCTGGAGTGCGACTGTCTATTTTAGTGGAATTTTTTTTTTTTTCGCATTACCGCTGATTACTAGTAGTGAGACCGCTTGCCGGTGCTCCTCAGCGCTCGTGGGCGCCATCTTGGGCTGGGTTGGACGGCGATCCTCACCACACCCCCCTCTCTCCTCCCTATTTAAACGGCCACTATGTGTCAGCGCAGCGGACGAGCGCCGGAGTCGCACCAGAGTCAAGCCCGTCTGCGCCCGTCCGCGGCCGGCAGGGGCTAGGGGTAGGGGCTGCTAGTCATAACATCTCATTTACCGCTATGCAATTGAGACATTACAACCTACCTGGTTTGGCTCCCCCTCCAGTCACCATGGGGAGACTCACTGCACTCGGTATTTCCTGTAACCCCCCCTTTTGCCTGACCCCCCGGCTCCCCGGTCTGTCCCTGCACTGACTCATATCTCCATTCGGGTTCTACTTTTAAACACCCGCTCAATGGTCAGACACCAGGCTGATATTTTCACCCTGCTGCTACAAGAAAGCCCTGACCTCCTTTTGCTCACTGAGTCCTGGCTCACCGAGAACTCTCTCCCTGACATCTTGGCAGCCCTTCCCCCAGACTATTTCATTCTCCATGCTGATCGCACTGCCGATCACCCCGGTGGTGGGGTGGCTGCCATTATCTCGAAACGTTTTCACCTCATTTCCTCTTCTTCCCTGGCACTTCCACAAATAGAGAATCTAGTTGTTAACCTGGGGACGCCAGCTGGGGCCTTTTCTTTTGCCCTTTTATATCGTCCGCCCCGCCCCATGCCAGACTTTGCGGAGAAACTCTGCGAACATCTGACTGCCCTCTTGCCTTCATTACCCAGTTTCGCCCTATTTGGGGATTTTAGTTATTGGTTTGATGACGCCAACGCGGGGGCGCATGCCTCAGCATTATCTGAGATGTTGACAAGTCTGAATTTGAGTCAGCAAGTCACCTCACCGACTCATGCAAAAGGCCACATATTAGATCAGGTTTGGACCTCGAATATAACCCTCTCAACCCCTTCTACACTTCCATGCGTATGGTCAGACCATTTCATAGTCGACACGACCATCACATTTAGTGGGCGAACTAAGGCCCCACTAATGGCAGGTGGCTCTGCACGCAAATGGAAGAATTATGATTCCAAGGGTTTTATAGCCACCCTGGCTTCTACCTGTCCGAACACCCTTCCTTATGAGGATGTTAATAGGATCGACACTAACATCTGCAGCTGGTTGAAAGGGGCCAGTGACCAATTTGCCCCAGTAGTTAAGTTCCCTTGTACCAGACACCCCAATGCCAACCGGTGGTTCTCTAACAACCTAAAGCAAATAAAACTTGAGGTACGTCAATTGGAACGTATCTGGAGGCGGGACTACTCCCTGTCATCCAGACAGAAATTTGTTACCGCTCGGAGGGAATACAAATTGGCTATTCTATCAGCCAAATCGGAGCACTTCTCTGATAGAATCCTCTCTGCCACTAACAAATCTCGCGAGGTGTTCAGGATTATGAATGAACTGACCACGGACGACAGGACTCTCCCAGTTCAAACTCCGTCCAAAGAGACCTGCGAGGCTCTCAATCTCTTCTTTATGGAAAAAATCATTAAAATAAAAAATTCTATCACCTCTACTCCTCAGCCGTCACCATCTCTGGACACTTTTCCGGGCAATCTATCTTCTTTTACTTTATTTCCCATTCTGGATCCTCCTTCCCTGGCGAAATTAGCCAATCGTGTAAAATCGGGCTCGCCGGAGGACCATTGCCCTCCCGCGGTATTGCGGGAGGTCTGTCTTAAACTACCGGAGTGTATACTTCCCTTTCTGAATGCTTCCCTCACCTCTGGCACAGTCCCTGGAACCTTCAAGGAGGCCATTCTCTTGCCTCTCCTGAAGAAGCCAGGGGCTGATGCGGCTGAACCTTCCAACTATCGCCCAATATCTTTGCTGCCTTATTTGTCAAAACTCCTTGAAGCCCATGTCACCTGGTGCCTCTCTAATTTCATCGAGAGCTCGTGCTTCCTTGAGTCCAACCAGGCCGGCTTTAGGCCGGCCCACTCCACGGAAGCAGGCATCTTGGCAGTTATGGATACCCTGAGAAAGAACGCAGACGCCAAGAGACCACAGGCTCTGGTTCTTTTGGATCTGTCTGCCGCGTTCGACATGGTGGATCACGACATCCTTCTCCACCGTGTCGAACAAGCCGGCATCCGGGGCACAGCCCTCAAGTGGGTGGAGTCATTCCTGACGGGAAGATCACAAGACGTGCGTCTTGGCCGCTTCACCGCATCTAAATCCCCTATCACTTGTGGTGTTCCCCAGGGTTCTTCACTTTCCCCGTTATTATTTAATCTTTACCTGCGCCCTCTAATTCTTTCCCTTCGCAACTGGGACGTCAGCGTCTTCAATTATGCTGACGATTTGCAGCTCGTCTTTCCACTTGATTCTCCTCAGGCGACTAACAACTTTCACGCCGTTATGACCCATATCCATCAATGGATGAATCAGAATCAATTAAAACTCAATCCTGGAAAGACTGAGCTACTTCTTCCTGGTTCCAGTGTCGCTTTTTGGGGTCCGCAGTTTTGGCCTCCCGACCTGGGCTCCCCTCCGACACCACTCAAGGCCGTTAGGAGTCTGGGGGTGACGATCAACGCTGAATTGTCACTCAAGGCCCAAGTGGGTGCCACGATTTCTTCGTGTATGTTCCAACTCCGAAAAATCCGGAAGATCAGGCACCTACTTCCACATGCGTCCTTGTGTCAGGTCGTCATGTCCCTTGTCATATCGCGCCTTGATTTTTCTAATTCCCTCGATCATGCACTCCCGCGATTTCTTTCACACCGCCTCCAGGTTGTACAAAACCAGGCAGCCCGCCTCATATTTAAGATCCCTAAGTGGCAATCGGCGAGGCCCCTGCTCCGCAGGCTTCATTGGCTACCAGTGAAGGAGAGAGCAGCCTTTAAGATGGGCTGCTTGGTATTCAAATCCCTTCATTGCTCTTGTCCTGCTTTTCTGAAATCTCTGATCACTCTGTATCAACCTGCCCGCTCTCTTCGCTCAGCTTCCCATCACTTGGTTGTTACCCCCAAGTTTAAACTTCATAAATTTGGCGGCCGTCGTTTTGCTCTCCTTGCCCCCAAATTTTGGAACTCCCTCCCTCTGATTATCAAATCCAGTAAATCCCTTCTTCAGTTCAGGAAACTTCTCAAGACTTTTTTATTTACCCTTTCTGAATAAACTTTTTTTCTGCTCATTTACATGTCCCTTCAGCCAGCGCCATGAAACCTCCGGGTGTTAGTGCGCTTAATAAGAATCATTTAACATAACATAACAAATTAAATATAATTTACTATTCCCACTTCAGTCGACATAAAATTGAAGTAGGTGCTGGACACTAATTAAATATAATTTACTATTCCCACTCCAGTCTACATAAAATTGAAGTAGGTGCTGGACACTAATTAAATATCATTTACTATTCCCACTCCAGTCTACATAACATTGAAGTAGGTGCTGGACACTAATTAAATATAATTTACTATTCCCACTCCAGTCTACATAAAATTGAAGTAGGTGCTGGACACTATTTAAATATAATTTACTATTCCCACTCCAGTCTACATAAAATTGAAGTAGGTGATGGACACTTTTTAAATATAATTTACTATTCCCACTCCAGTCTACATAAAATTGAAGTAGGTGCTGGACACAACTTAAATATAATTTACTATTCCCATTCCAGTCTACATAAAATTGAAGTAGGTGCTGGACACTAATTTAATATAATTTACTATTCCCACTCCAGTCTACATAAAATTAATATAAGTGCTGGACACTAATTAAATATAATTTACTATTCCCACTCCAGTCTACATAAAATTGAAGTAGGTGCTGGACACTAAATAAATATTATTTACTATTCCCACTCCAGGCTACATACAATTGAAGTAGGTGCTGGACACTAATTAAATATAATTTACTATTCCCACTCCAGTCTACATAAAATTGAAGTAGGTGCTGGACACTAATTAAATATAATTTACTATTCCCACTCCAGTCTACATCAAATTGAAGTAGGTGCTGGACACTAATTAAATATAATTTACTATTTCCACTCCAGTCTACATAAAATTGAAGTATGTGCTGGACACTAATTAAATATAATTTACTATTCCCACTCCAGTCTACATAAAATTTGAAGTAAGTGCTGGACACTAATTAAATATAATTTACTATTCCCACTCCAGTCTACATAAAATTAATATAAGTGCTGGAAACTAATTAAATATTATTTACTATTCCCACTCCAGTCTACATAAAGTTGAAGTAGGTGCTGGACAGTCCAGTGGCAGTGGGCTTGCAAGCGACTGCTGGAGTGCGACTGTCTATTTTAGTGGAAAATTATTCTTTTTTTCGCATTACCGCTGATTACTAGCGGTGCTAACTGCTTCCCTGATCGGTCCCGCTGACTACGAGCGGCGGACCTTCATTTTAAATTGTGTGCCATTACTTGCCCTGCTGAGTACTAGTAGCGTTTTTAAACCCCTACCTTGTCTTCTGCACCCAGTCCATCCGCTGTAGTGAGACCGCTTGCCGGTGCTCCTCAGCGCTCGTGGGCGCCATCTTGGGCTGGGTTGGACGGCGATCCTCGCCACACCCCCCTGTCTCCTCCCTATTTAGGACTCTCCTCCCCTTGCCTTCTGTGATCGCCGGCAGCCCAGTGGCAGTGGGCTTGCAAGCGACTGCTGGAGTGCGACTGTCTATTTTAGTGGAAAATTATTCTTTGTTTCGCATTACCGCTGATTACTAGCGGTGCTAACCGCTTCCCTGATCGGTCCCGCTGACTACGAGCGGCGGACCTTCATTTTAAATTGTGTGCCATTACTTGCCCTGCTGAGTACTAGCAGCGTTTTTAAACCCCTACCTTGTCTTCTGCACCCAGTCCATCCGCTGTAGTGAGACCGCTTGCCGGTGCTCCTCAGCGCTCGTGGGCGCCATCTTGGGCTGGGTTGGACGGCGATCCTCGCCACACCCCCCTGTCTCCTCCCTATTTAGGACTCTCCTCCCCTTGCCTTCTGTGATCGCCGGCAGCCCAGTGGCAGTGGGCTTGCAAGCGACTGCTGGAGTGCGACTGTCTATTTTAGTGGAATTTTTTTTTTTTTCGCATTACCGCTGATTACTAGTAGTGAGACCGCTTGCCGGTGCTCCTCAGCGCTCGTGGGCGCCATCTTGGGCTGGGTTGGACGGCGATCCTCACCACACCCCCCTCTCTCCTCCCTATTTAAACGGCCACTATGTGTCAGCGCAGCGGACGAGCGCCGGAGTCGCACCAGAGTCAAGCCCGTCTGCGCCCGTCCGCGGCCGGCAGGGGCTAGGGGTAGGGGCTGCTAGTCATAACATCTCATTTACCGCTATGCAATTGAGACATTACAACCTACCTGGTTTGGCTCCCCCTCCAGTCACCATGGGGAGACTCACTGCACTCGGTATTTCCTGTAACCCCCCCTTTTGCCTGACCCCCCGGCTCCCCGGTCTGTCCCTGCACTGACTCATATCTCCATTCGGGTTCTACTTTTAAACACCCGCTCAATGGTCAGACACCAGGCTGATATTTTCACCCTGCTGCTACAAGAAAGCCCTGACCTCCTTTTGCTCACTGAGTCCTGGCTCACCGAGAACTCTCTCCCTGACATCTTGGCAGCCCTTCCCCCAGACTATTTCATTCTCCATGCTGATCGCACTGCCGATCACCCCGGTGGTGGGGTGGCTGCCATTATCTCGAAACGTTTTCACCTCATTTCCTCTTCTTCCCTGGCACTTCCACAAATAGAGAATCTAGTTGTTAACCTGGGGACGCCAGCTGGGGCCTTTTCTTTTGCCCTTTTATATCGTCCGCCCCGCCCCATGCCAGACTTTGCGGAGAAACTCTGCGAACATCTGACTGCCCTCTTGCCTTCATTACCCAGTTTCGCCCTATTTGGGGATTTTAGTTATTGGTTTGATGACGCCAACGCGGGGGCGCATGCCTCAGCATTATCTGAGATGTTGACAAGTCTGAATTTGAGTCAGCAAGTCACCTCACCGACTCATGCAAAAGGCCACATATTAGATCAGGTTTGGACCTCGAATATAACCCTCTCAACCCCTTCTACACTTCCATGCGTATGGTCAGACCATTTCATAGTCGACACGACCATCACATTTAGTGGGCGAACTAAGGCCCCACTAATGGCAGGTGGCTCTGCACGCAAATGGAAGAATTATGATTCCAAGGGTTTTATAGCCACCCTGGCTTCTACCTGTCCGAACACCCTTCCTTATGAGGATGTTAATAGGATCGACACTAACATCTGCAGCTGGTTGAAAGGGGCCAGTGACCAATTTGCCCCAGTAGTTAAGTTCCCTTGTACCAGACACCCCAATGCCAACCGGTGGTTCTCTAACAACCTAAAGCAAATAAAACTTGAGGTACGTCAATTGGAACGTATCTGGAGGCGGGACTACTCCCTGTCATCCAGACAGAAATTTGTTACCGCTCGGAGGGAATACAAATTGGCTATTCTATCAGCCAAATCGGAGCACTTCTCTGATAGAATCCTCTCTGCCACTAACAAATCTCGCGAGGTGTTCAGGATTATGAATGAACTGACCACGGACGACAGGACTCTCCCAGTTCAAACTCCGTCCAAAGAGACCTGCGAGGCTCTCAATCTCTTCTTTATGGAAAAAATCATTAAAATAAAAAATTCTATCACCTCTACTCCTCAGCCGTCACCATCTCTGGACACTTTTCCGGGCAATCTATCTTCTTTTACTTTATTTCCCATTCTGGATCCTCCTTCCCTGGCGAAATTAGCCAATCGTGTAAAATCGGGCTCGCCGGAGGACCATTGCCCTCCCGCGGTATTGCGGGAGGTCTGTCTTAAACTACCGGAGTGTATACTTCCCTTTCTGAATGCTTCCCTCACCTCTGGCACAGTCCCTGGAACCTTCAAGGAGGCCATTCTCTTGCCTCTCCTGAAGAAGCCAGGGGCTGATGCGGCTGAACCTTCCAACTATCGCCCAATATCTTTGCTGCCTTATTTGTCAAAACTCCTTGAAGCCCATGTCACCTGGTGCCTCTCTAATTTCATCGAGAGCTCGTGCTTCCTTGAGTCCAACCAGGCCGGCTTTAGGCCGGCCCACTCCACGGAAGCAGGCATCTTGGCAGTTATGGATACCCTGAGAAAGAACGCAGACGCCAAGAGACCACAGGCTCTGGTTCTTTTGGATCTGTCTGCCGCGTTCGACATGGTGGATCACGACATCCTTCTCCACCGTGTCGAACAAGCCGGCATCCGGGGCACAGCCCTCAAGTGGGTGGAGTCATTCCTGACGGGAAGATCACAAGACGTGCGTCTTGGCCGCTTCACCGCATCTAAATCCCCTATCACTTGTGGTGTTCCCCAGGGTTCTTCACTTTCCCCGTTATTATTTAATCTTTACCTGCGCCCTCTAATTCTTTCCCTTCGCAACTGGGACGTCAGCGTCTTCAATTATGCTGACGATTTGCAGCTCGTCTTTCCACTTGATTCTCCTCAGGCGACTAACAACTTTCACGCCGTTATGACCCATATCCATCAATGGATGAATCAGAATCAATTAAAACTCAATCCTGGAAAGACTGAGCTACTTCTTCCTGGTTCCAGTGTCGCTTTTTGGGGTCCGCAGTTTTGGCCTCCCGACCTGGGCTCCCCTCCGACACCACTCAAGGCCGTTAGGAGTCTGGGGGTGACGATCAACGCTGAATTGTCACTCAAGGCCCAAGTGGGTGCCACGATTTCTTCGTGTATGTTCCAACTCCGAAAAATCCGGAAGATCAGGCACCTACTTCCACATGCGTCCTTGTGTCAGGTCGTCATGTCCCTTGTCATATCGCGCCTTGATTTTTCTAATTCCCTCGATCATGCACTCCCGCGATTTCTTTCACACCGCCTCCAGGTTGTACAAAACCAGGCAGCCCGCCTCATATTTAAGATCCCTAAGTGGCAATCGGCGAGGCCCCTGCTCCGCAGGCTTCATTGGCTACCAGTGAAGGAGAGAGCAGCCTTTAAGATGGGCTGCTTGGTATTCAAATCCCTTCATTGCTCTTGTCCTGCTTTTCTGAAATCTCTGATCACTCTGTATCAACCTGCCCGCTCTCTTCGCTCAGCTTCCCATCACTTGGTTGTTACCCCCAAGTTTAAACTTCATAAATTTGGCGGCCGTCGTTTTGCTCTCCTTGCCCCCAAATTTTGGAACTCCCTCCCTCTGATTATCAAATCCAGTAAATCCCTTCTTCAGTTCAGGAAACTTCTCAAGACTTTTTTATTTACCCTTTCTGAATAAACTTTTTTTCTGCTCATTTACATGTCCCTTCAGCCAGCGCCATGAAACCTCCGGGTGTTAGTGCGCTTAATAAGAATCATTTAACATAACATAACAAATTAAATATAATTTACTATTCCCACTTCAGTCGACATAAAATTGAAGTAGGTGCTGGACACTAATTAAATATAATTTACTATTCCCACTCCAGTCTACATAAAATTGAAGTAGGTGCTGGACACTAATTAAATATCATTTACTATTCCCACTCCAGTCTACATAACATTGAAGTAGGTGCTGGACACTAATTAAATATAATTTACTATTCCCACTCCAGTCTACATAAAATTGAAGTAGGTGCTGGACACTATTTAAATATAATTTACTATTCCCACTCCAGTCTACATAAAATTGAAGTAGGTGATGGACACTTTTTAAATATAATTTACTATTCCCACTCCAGTCTACATAAAATTGAAGTAGGTGCTGGACACAACTTAAATATAATTTACTATTCCCATTCCAGTCTACATAAAATTGAAGTAGGTGCTGGACACTAATTTAATATAATTTACTATTCCCACTCCAGTCTACATAAAATTAATATAAGTGCTGGACACTAATTAAATATAATTTACTATTCCCACTCCAGTCTACATAAAATTGAAGTAGGTGCTGGACACTAAATAAATATTATTTACTATTCCCACTCCAGGCTACATACAATTGAAGTAGGTGCTGGACACTAATTAAATATAATTTACTATTCCCACTCCAGTCTACATAAAATTGAAGTAGGTGCTGGACACTAATTAAATATAATTTACTATTCCCACTCCAGTCTACATCAAATTGAAGTAGGTGCTGGACACTAATTAAATATAATTTACTATTTCCACTCCAGTCTACATAAAATTGAAGTATGTGCTGGACACTAATTAAATATAATTTACTATTCCCACTCCAGTCTACATAAAATTTGAAGTAAGTGCTGGACACTAATTAAATATAATTTACTATTCCCACTCCAGTCTACATAAAATTAATATAAGTGCTGGAAACTAATTAAATATTATTTACTATTCCCACTCCAGTCTACATAAAATTGAAGTAGGTGCTGGACACTAATTAATTATAATTCACTACTCCCACTCCAGTCTACATAAAATTGAAGTAGCTGCTGGACACAACTTAAATATAATTTACTATTCCCACTCCAGTCTACATGAAATTGAACTAGGTGCTAGACACTAATTTAATATAATTTACTATTCCCACTCCAGTCTACATAAAATTAATATAAGTGCTGGGCACTAATTAAATATAATTTACTATTCCCACTCCAGTCTACATAAAATTGAAGTAGGTGCTGGACACTAATTAAATATCATTTACTATTCCCACTCCAGTCTACATAACATTGAAGTAGGTGCTGGACACTAATTAAATATAATTTACTATTCCCACTCCAGTCTACATAAAATTGAAGTAGGTGCTGGACACTATTTAAATATAATTTACTATTCCCACTCCAGTCTACATAAAATTGAAGTAGGTGATGGACACTTTTTAAATATAATTTACTATTCCCACTCCAGTCTACATAAAATTGAAGTAGGTGCTGGACACAACTTAAATATAATTTACTATTCCCATTCCAGTCTACATAAAATTGAAGTAGGTGCTGGACACTAATTTAATATAATTTACTATTCCCACTCCAGTCTACATAAAATTAATATAAGTGCTGGACACTAATTAAATATAATTTACTATTCCCACTCCAGTCTACATAAAATTGAAGTAGGTGCTGGACACTAAATAAATATTATTTACTATTCCCACTCCAGGCTACATACAATTGAAGTAGGTGCTGGACACTAATTAAATATAATTTACTATTCCCACTCCAGTCTACATAAAATTGAAGTAGGTGCTGGACACTAATTAAATATAATTTACTATTCCCACTCCAGTCTACATCAAATTGAAGTAGGTGCTGGACACTAATTAAATATAATTTACTATTTCCACTCCAGTCTACATAAAATTGAAGTATGTGCTGGACACTAATTAAATATAATTTACTATTCCCACTCCAGTCTACATAAAATTTGAAGTAAGTGCTGGACACTAATTAAATATAATTTACTATTCCCACTCCAGTCTACATAAAATTAATATAAGTGCTGGAAACTAATTAAATATTATTTACTATTCCCACTCCAGTCTACATAAAATTGAAGTAGGTGCTGGACACTAATTAATTATAATTCACTACTCCCACTCCAGTCTACATAAAATTGAAGTAGCTGCTGGACACAACTTAAATATAATTTACTATTCCCACTCCAGTCTACATGAAATTGAACTAGGTGCTAGACACTAATTTAATATAATTTACTATTCCCACTCCAGTCTACATAAAATTAATATAAGTGCTGGGCACTAATTAAATATAATTTACTATTCCCACTCCAGTCTACATAAAATTGAAGTAGGTGCTGGACACTAATTAAATATTATTTACTATTCCCACTCCAGTCTACATACAATTGAAGTAGGTGCTGGACACTAATTAAATATAATTTACTATTCCCAATCCAGTCTACATAAAATTGAAGTAGGTGCTGGACACTAATTAAATATAATTTACTATTCCCACTCCAGTCTACATAAAATTGAAGTAGGTGCTGGACACAAATTAAATATAATTTACTATTCCCACTCCAGTCTACATAAAATTGAAGTAGGTGCTGGACACTAATTAAATATAATTTACTATTCCCACTCCAGTCTACATACAATTGAAGTAGGTGCTGGACACTAATTAAATATAATTTACTATTCCCACTCCAGTCTACATAAAATTAATATAAGTGCTGGAAACTAATTAAATATTATTTACTATTCCCACTCCAGTCTACATAAAATTGAAGTAGGTGCTGGACACTAATTAATTATAATTTACTATTCCCACTCCAGTCTACATTGAATTGAAGTAGGTGCTGGACACTAATTAAATATAATTTACTATTCCCACTCCAGTCTACATAAAATTGAAGTAGGTGCTGGAAACTAATTAAATATAATTTACTATTCCCACTCCAGTCTACATAAAATTGAAGTAGGTGCTGGACACTAATTAAATATAATTTACTATTCCCACTCCAGTCTACATAACATTGAAGTAGGTGCTGGACACTAATTAAATATAATTTACTATTCCCACTCCAGTCTACATAAAATTGAAGTAGGTGCTGGAAACTAATTAAATATAATTTACTATTCCCACTCCAGTCTACATAAAATTGAAGTAGATGATGGACACTTTTTAAATATAATTTACTATTCCCACTCCAGTCTACATAAAATGAAGTAGGTGCTGGACACAACTTAAATACAATTTACTATTCCCACTCCAGTCTACATAAAATTGAAGTAGGTGCTGGACACTAATTTAATATAATTTACTATTCCCACTCCAGTCTACATAAAATTAATATAAGTGCTGGACACTAATTAAATATAATTTACTATTCCCACTCCAGTCTACATAAAATTGAAGTAGGTGCTGGACACTAATTAAATATTATTTACTATTCCCACTCCAGTCTTCATAAAATTGAAGTAGGTGCTGGACACTAATTAAATATTAATTACTATTCCCACTCCAGTGTACATAAAATTGAAGTAGGTGCTGGACACTAATTAAATATAATTTACTATTCCCACTCCAGTCTAAATAAAATTGAAGTAGGTGCTGGACACTAATTAAATATAATTTACTATTCCCACTCCAGTCTACATAAAATTGAAGTAGGTGCTGGACACTAATTAAATATAATTTACTATTCCCACTCCAGTCTACATAACATTGAAGTAGGTGCTGGACACTAATTAAATATAATTTACTATTCCCACTCCAGTCTACATAAAATTGAAGTAGGTGCTGGACACTAATTAATTATAATTTACTATTCGCACTCCAGTCTACATAAAATTTATATAAGTGCTGGACACTAATTAAATATTATTTACTATTCCCACTCCAGTCTACACAAAATTGAAGTAGGTGCTGGACACTAATTAATTATAATGTACTATTCCCACTCCAGTCTACATAAAATTGAAGTAGGTGCTGGACACTAATTAAATATAATTTACTATTTCCACTCCAGTCTACATAAAATTGAAGTAGGTGCTGAACACAACCTAAATATAATTTACTATTCCCACTCCAGTCTACATAAAATTGAAGTAGGTGCTGGACACTAATTAATTATAATTTACTATTCCCACTCCAGTCTACATAAAATTAATATAAGTGCTGGACTGTAATTAAATATAATTTACTATTCCCACTCCAGTCTACATAAAATTGAAGTAGGTGCTGGACACTAATTAAATATTATTTACTATTCCCACTCCAGTCTACATAAAATTGAAGTAGGTGCTGGACACTAATTAAATATAATTTACTATTCGCACTCCAGTCTACATAAAATTAATATAAGTGCTGGACACTAATTAAATATTATTTACTATTCCCACTCCAGTCTACACAAAATTGAAGTAGGTGCTGGACACAAATTAAATATAATTTACTATTCCCATTCCAATATATATCAAATTGAAGTACATTCTGGACTGAAATAGTTATTATTAATTTAAATATGTAAACACATTATCCACAATAATCCCATATACAACCAATAATATTCTACCAATGTTATGCTTGTATTAATATATTTGAATAATTAATCAAATTAGTGCAATTTATACATTTTTATAAAAATGTTATCATTAATAATTTATTTAATACTTCAATATCAAATTGTATCATTATTTATTTATAATATAATAAATATTAACTCCCTAGCCTAATTTACAAAAAAGTATTTCACAACTATTAATAAAATAAAATTAAATTTGTATATTTTATATATGAAAACATCTAATATAATATTATGTTTTGACATTTTTAATTAAATTTCAAATAAAATGTTAATATTTCTAAAGGTTATATACAAAATATTTCTTTATTATATAATTTTTAGGAACTTCTAATATTTCTATTATAAAAAATTTTATCATTTTTTTAAATATTAAAAATTGCTAAATTAGAATTATTTATTTATAATTTTAAAAAATAATATATTTTCTACATTTATTTTCTATTATCAAATTATTTATAAATATATAAATATTTTTGTTCATTATTCATTTTTAATAAATATATCTTTTAAACACTCCCCACCCTTATCCCCTATAAACTCAATAACCCACTCCAAAAAATAAAAATGTTTATAA
This sequence comes from Lissotriton helveticus, assembly GCF_964261635.1. NCBI lineage: Eukaryota > Metazoa > Chordata > Amphibia > Caudata > Salamandridae > Lissotriton > Lissotriton helveticus. The sequence goes on from NC_136065.1 coordinate 534,923,656, forward strand.
AATTATTATATTATTATATTAATTTTTATAATTTTTGCTATATTATATTAACAGATTCAAATACAATACTAGCATAAATAATACATATATTTTTCTTAAAATATCAATTTTTTTTAAATTTCAAATTTCGAAATTTTTATTTTTATTTTTAAAATGTAATATTTTTTATAAAATTTGTAATCATTATATAATTATTTGTAAATATATATACTATTTTTCTCATTAATATTTTTTAATACATATATTTTTAAAACACTCCCCACCCTTATCCCCTATAAACCCAATAACCCGCTACTAAAAATATATATGCATTTTTATGTATTATATTATAAAACAAAATTATATTTATTTTTATAAAAAACATTAACATATTAAAATTCAAAATTAGCTTACATTAAAAAAAATTAAAATTCGAATTTCGAAATTAAATTTTTATTTTTATTTTTTTATAAAATTTCTAATCATTATATATTTATTTGTATATATATATACTATTTTTCTCATTATTATTTTTTAATACATGTATTTTTAAAACACTCCCCACCCTTATCCCCTATAAACCCAATAACCCGCTACTAAAAATATATATGAATTTTTATTTATTATAATATAACATTTATTTTAAAATTATTTTTTTAAATCACATTAACAGATTACAATACTAAATTAGCTTACATTATATATTTTTAACTATTATTTACTATTATACGATATTTTTTATATTCGATATTTTGTCTTCCGATGTCATTACTTTCGATATTATAATACACATACTATTTACGATATTTTTGTATACGATATTTTTTATTTCGATATATTTTACCTACGATATTTAATCTTCGATATTATGTCGTATCGATATAAAATTTTCGATATTATGTCTGATTACCCTGTATCATATTACATGCCCATCTGAATGTGTTGGCCAAGGCGATTGTATAGGCACTAGACAGGACAGTTCTAGTCAAAGTCCCTGGATTGGGGTAGACTGGCTTGTATTAGTTACTTTCCATAGTAATTTCCCTTTGCGCTTACACAGGAACCCCCATTTTCAATTGGGATGTATTTTAATGCATACGTCAGGGTGGACGGAATTTTGGCTCGTTATATTTACAAGAATGGATAGAAATACCTCTTTCCTAGGGAAGAATAAACACTCTTTAATAAAGTGTGCTTACATGGATAATAGCCTATGATTCTAGTGTTTGAGGATGAGAATTATTTTCAAGCGTCCGTGTGAACATTCTCCCTAACTACACATACTCCTTGACTACATCAATGGATTCCCCTCCCAATTTCCAATTAAAGTGGGCATGGTCTTTCCTTCCCTCATATGGAACCAATTTTGTCTTTCAGATATTAACTTTCGGGATGTTTTTTTCCGTATGACTAAAGAGAGCATCTAAGTTACGTTGTAGGCCAATAGGTGTTAGGTCAAATATGACCACATCATCTGCGTAGTATTAAATGTGTATTTTGTGGGAAGGTGCTTTTTGCAGGAATTTTTGTATTCCTAATAAACACTCAGGTAAATCGCTCACAAATATGGAGAACAATATAGGGGCTTGCAGACAGCTGTGCTTAAGGCTGTTCAAAGTGGGTATCTTGTGGGTTAGACCATTTTGGCCCCCTATCTGGACTCTACATGACATTGCTATATGCAATGCTACAATTAACCTTAATAAGGCGTTAGGGATCCCATTTTCTCCCGGTTTCCTTTGTAAGGTGTGTCTGTCGACCCTATCAAAAGCTGTTGAGAAATCTACAATTAAACTGTAGACTATCTGCAATTTCATTGTAACGTATTTGTATATTAATGTTTGTAAAAGTCCGATGTTATCAATGATGGAGTGCTTAGGACGGAAGCTTGCCTGGACCATTGGAATCGCGCCCCTGGAAAAAGCTCAGTCTTTCAGGTGGTCCAGGATACTTGCAGCAAAGATTTTCCCAGTTGCGTCCAGTTGAACAATTTGTCTGTAGTTATTGGAAGACAGGCAGGAGCCCTACTTTAAGAGTGGAAGCAAATGCTCCCTGTCATTGATATTGGAATTTGACCAGTTTTATAGCTGTAACTGAACAATGGTGCCAGCATTGTGCTCAAAATATCAATGGGGAGGGAAAGAGAAGCTGTGATCCACTCGGCTTCCAATGGTTAATGCAAAAATCAAGTAGGGGGAGAGTAGACCACTTGTCCTGTGTCACCAGGGTCTCAAATGACATGGCAAACCATTGTTGTAAAAAACCCTCATATACGGACACAGGCGTTTGGCGGTATATGTTGATTCTCCGCCTTTCTGTACCATAACAGCATTATCATTGGATCTTTTCCTTTGTATGTTATGCTGACCTCCTCATGGAGGAAGACCAACTGGGTTTACAGTAGTGGTGGTCAGAAATCAAAGAACGGGCGTGCTCATATTTAAAAAAGTGACTTTACAATTCTTTTTTAATTCATATTAAGAGCTACAACACGGCTCTTAAACTACTGGTCCTGACAAAAGCCTCTAGATGTCCCAAGAGGCTGAAACATGTTGACCTTGATGATCACAATTACCAGTTCGATAGACTAATAACAGAGTCTAAAAAAGCATGCCACTGTTTTTAATTTCCTACTTCACTTGCCTCGGGAATAAAACACAAGAGACTTGAATCTAGGAATTTTAAAGTCACTTTTGTAAATATGAGATTCTAACTCTGCCATATTCCAGGAAACAATGTCTATAATTTTACTAAAATGGAAGTTTAGATCCTTCTTCCTGCCTGTTACCATTTAAGGAGCTTGCAATCCAGGACCAAAAGTTACTTTTAGTGAATTCCCATGGTTAGAATGGATATGGTTCCAGATCTTCCTGTCTCCACCTTCCAGGCAGATTGTTAGGTTATCTGCTGGTGCAGTACTTGAGTGCACTTTCAGTACATTATTGTGTGGTTGATGTATCATTCCCCAGGTTAAATCTGTGGTTGACTCCGATAACATTGAATTCTTTTTTATATAGCGTTTCACTTTCTTTAACACTTTTAACACTATAGCTGGGACCACATTAAACCATAATTCCACTCTTGCTGTCTTCACATTAGACTTCTCTGGGAAGGAAACTAGTTTTATTTCTGGAGATGAAAATTTTGAAGAGTAAGGAGATTCTGTAGAAGGTTTAAGATCCGCTGGTGGTTTAAGGGATCATTACCTGTAGTGAATAGATCTGAAATTTCTAATGCATGGATGGAGTTCTGATGGTGTTTCTTTTCTAGAATTAGATCCAAGATGTTTACAACTGGACTTAGTTGAGTACATGGGTAAAAGATGTTAGGAGTAATCTTTTTTTTTCATTTTAAGAATTTTTTATTTTGTTTTAAGAACATACAAGATAATTATAACAAGTCATATATATCGGTCAAATAAAGTAATAAAGATAATATAGAATGACTATGAATATTAAATCAATTAGGAGTGAGGGGGGGAGGGGAGAAAGGAAGTTAGAAAAGAAAGCTAGAAAAGAAAGATAGAAGTAGGAAGAGAGGAGAAGGGAAAGGGAGAAAGAAAGAGAAGAAGAGAAGAGGGGATTAGATAGGGGAAGCCAGAGAAGATCACATTTAATTGTCAAGGGTACAGAAGAAGAAGAGGAGGCAATGGCAATTCGATGTTCATCACATATGAAATTCCACCAAGCGTGAACAGACAGTTTGGAGTTATCTTTCCAACAAGACAGAATAACTTTGAGAGCAAGAGCAATAAACAAGTCAAGTAATTTTGCACTTGATGGAACAATATCAAGGTCATCGGAGTCAGAACCTAAAAATACAGTAGCAAACGATAATGGAACAGAAAAATGAAACATGCGCATGCAAATATTCCAAACAGATTTCCAAAAATGTAAAACTGAGGGGCAATCAAACAGTTGATGTTTGAGTGTACCAGCTTGCAAAGCACAGGACCAACAAAGATCAATTGGGTTTTTAGGATTTAATTATATTGTTAGGAGTAATCTGACATGAAATTTTCAGCTTGAGGGTTCAGATGCTGAGGAGCACCCTCCCAAGAAGATTATTACGATGTTCCCTTTTTATGTTTGAGGTCAGATTTTATAGGTTTTCAGATGTTGGGGCTTTTTTCCTCTTCTTGGGGATCTATTGATGGAAGAACATGTTGTGGAATGTTTATTTTCCGAAATTTCAGTTTTGAGAATCTTTAATTCTTTTTATTTCCTTTCTTTGGTACTGACTTTAGTTGTACTTTCTTTTTAGCACTGACATTATTTTGTGATTTTGTATCTTCAATCGACTCAGTTCCTGAAACATTTAATGATGTAGTAGAGGTTGTAGGTTGTTGTGGTGCCTTTCTTTGGGTGAATATTGGATAGCTTTGAAGGGATGGGTTTAGTTCACTCTCTCCTTCGGGGTCCTGAAAAGGTTTTCTTAGGAAATAGATGTTGTCTTCTTTTCCTTTAGTCTTTTTCTGCCCTTCTGTTTGAACTACAATTTTGCGTTGCTCTTGCTTTATTTTGCATCTGTGATTGCTTATTCACCTCCAGTAAAGTATCATGCTCTGCATTTCTGATCAGTAGACGTGAAATAGTTTACTTATTATCTTGAGTGATCAAATACTGTAAAATCTGAGCTTGAGTTTTCAAAGAATGGTCTGAATTTAATCTAGTTTTTCCAACAGTGTAAGTATTAATTCGAGCACCCTCTGTAATGAAAAAGCTATCCTGAAAGGATATCTTGGTGGTATATAGACTGAGGGTATAAGGATAGAGAGCAATCTGGAAAATGATATATATTTCCCTTTGAGCCTTGTATATTACTCGGAGTACTATTACATATTTGAATCCACTCCTATGGGACTTTAGGTACTGTTAGATGTGTCAGCTATTTACGTCTGGTAGTGCATAGTCCATATTTAAAATAACATGTATAGATGCTTGTGAGAGTAACTGTTGCTGATCCTCTATTGTGGGTTGATCTGTTTCTTCGTTATAATCCTGTTTTGAAATGTCTGATCTCCTGGTGGTATTCATTTTTCCCTTACTTTGTTCTGCTGTTTCTTACGACATGGAACCTTGGTTTTTTATTCCTCTAGGCTTAGTATTTTGTACTGCAAGTGTATACTTCCAGTACAAATCCTATACTAGACTGCACACACCCATCTCTGCACCATGTTGAAATGTTGGGTGTGGTAGTTAGTAGACTTTAACCCCTTGCATGCTCGTGACAGAACCATTCCATCACGAGCCACAGTGGGGCTCTGCTGGTGACGGAATGGTTCCGTCACGGACCGGCCGCAGCGCAGGCGCAGCGCTGATTACGCGCCTGCACTGAGGGTTCTATTAGGTGGGCGGGCCGTGACGGAACCATGAAGGCGGCTTGTGACGGAGTGGTTCCGTCATGAGCATGGCGGCGCCACGCGGCCCCCCTCCCCCTTAGCGCAGCGGCGGAATTACCGCGGCCAAGGGGTTAAAGAGTGCCAGCTCAGGGAATGACAACAGTAGCAAACATATTTTAAGAAACATGGCTCTGCACTACTCTCCCTCCTTGCACAACACAGCTGAGCAACTTTGGTTTTAGAACACTGCTGCACTAAAACATAGTAATACTTCCCCATCAAACCCTCCCTGCTTTCTTCTGCTGTCCATGGCCCCTGATATGAGTGTGAAGGGTGGTGCCAGGGGTGAAAAGAATTAGCAAGGTGAAGCAACTGCTAACCGGGTGAACTCTTTGACGCCCAAGTATATCCCATTGGTTGGCTCACTATCGAGCCCAGGTTCTCCTAGTTCTGGGTCACCTTCCTTACTGTCCATCTGCTCTGTAGAACCACACATGTGATTCCGCTTCACCTTTCTCATTCATGTGGCAGGTACTTCATCTATTTGTTTTCCCATCGCCACCTTAAAGATGCAGTGTACCAACAGCAAGGTTTTCACAACTGTAATCTGATATATTTCATGCAGAAAGTCATACATTTATGAGATCAAACTAATTGGTCGATACACTCTGTATAAAGTGCTTTATAGAGCAATATAATCCATTATTTCACAACTCATTCATATATTTTCAATCAAAACATAATTGAAAATATGCATCTCATGTGTGATAAAAAAAATAATTAAGAAAAAAACTCCACAGTACTGTCTGTAGCACGGCCAAATGTCTTGTGTTTATAGTAACACAAATAATACGGGCAAAGGTATCTGCGTTCGCCATATTTGAGGTCGCAGCTGCTGGGGCTCTTTGTGGATTCTACTACTTGGTTAAATAAGATGAGGCTCCTGTAATTGCCGATGGTATGCCACCTCCCCCCACCCCTCTACCCACCTCGCTAGGGAGCAGTGGTCGCCTCATCTTACCACAGCGATAACAGTTTGTAGATGGTCAGGCCAGTTGCATGTAAGGATGCCAAGGGCTCAGGGGCAAGTAAGGAAAATGGTCCCTTTGATTGCTGTTGTGTTAGTAAATACAGCGGGCCTCATTTATGAGGCTGTGCGTCACTTTTACGCCGCCGGTGCGTCACTTTTTGTGACACATCAGTGGCGTAAAAAATGCGCCTTTTTGTGCCATATTTACAAAGTGGCGCATCTAGGTAGATGCGTCACTTTGTAAACCCCTGTGCCACATTATACCTGCGCCAGGTATAATGTATGCAAGGGCGGCGTTTTGACGCAAGAAAGGGTCATGGAAGTGACGCAGTGAAATCTATAAGATTTCACTGCGACACTTCTAGGACACAAATGCGTCAATTTCTTACGCCTGCCTCACAGCAGGCATATGACTGACGCAGGCCCTTTCACATGGGGCTTGCCTCATGTGAAAGGACACATTGCTGGAGTTGCGTCACTTTTGTGACACACTCCAGCACTGCGTCACTTTTGCGCCATACAGATATGTCAGAAATACTGACAAATCTGTAACTCCTTGCGCCATGATGCGTCATACTGTAAATATGACGCATCATTGGTGTCGCAAGGAGGGCGCAGTGAAAAGTGACGCATCGCTGTTTTCACGCAGCGATGCGTCACTTTTCATAAATGAGGCCCGGGCATCTTTTATGGTAAAAGGCCCTGGTGCCACTTTACCTGTTGCACCAACAGTAGTTACACTTCTGGGCAGCACTGAAGATGACTGTTGGGAGCAGGCGAGTGTCTGAATGCTGCGAGAACACAACCTGTAATCCACGACGAAAGCATCGATTGTGCTCCTGGTCTTTCTGCCAAGCATTAGCAATGGCTTTCCTTCGCTCTAGAAATAGCATCATCATATCCTTTCATCTTTCAGTCAGGCAGGCATCCTCGTTTGCTGCTCTTTTTTCTTTCCCTTACATTATCTGGGCACTTCTGTCCATCTCAAGTGTGTTAAGTGACTCATTTATCTCCGAAATGTAGTTTGTTTCTGCTGTTTCGAATGTATTTCTATAGTTTAGTACATTCTGGAATGTTTGTTGATATTTCACTTCAGAAGACACCGTAATGTATCACATCCACCTTTCCCTTCCTTGCCTCCAAAATCCACTGCCTTTAATCCATGTCCTCTGTTATTTAATGACATTATTAAACATATGAAACACAGCCAACATATGGGCACAGATTTACTAAAGTCTTGCGCTGGTGGTAGTGCAACACAAAGCGGGCTTTATATTTCCTGTACAGTGCAAAAGGGGTTTGATCTACTCAAAGCATAATAATATTAATAATAGGGACACGAATAACAGATGGGGCCAAGATTATTATCGAAATACTGAATATCACCCACCCCATCCAGCTCACCATAATTCTTTTGCACAACCCTTATTGCTGTCTAATCGTTATGCTCCTCTTTCCTTTTTGGACCAAAATGATTGACTTTCGCCTGCATATATAAACAAGGAAGAGAAACAAGTAGAAGCTCTTAGCATGTTTACCTGGAATATCGCAGGAATTAAGTCTAAAGTAGGCAATGTGGCATGTATAGATTTTATGACAAGGTTTGACGTAATTGCTTTGCAGGAAACTTGGGATACAAATAATAGTTTTTCTTTAGATGGCTATAGTCATTTTTGTATCCCTGCAGTAGCTAGCGTTGCTGGAAGAGCCAAGGGAGGCCTTTTAAGCCTCTTTAAAATAGATATAAATGGGTGTTTAAAGAAATGTGATTCGGGCTCCGATCAATGTCTAATAGTTGAACTTTCGTCGGCAGAATCTTCTAATATTTTATTTTTACATTTTTATAATTCCAATGCATCGGACTGTACATTACATAGTTTAGATAGATTGGATCACTTTTTGTCAGTCTATAGTGAAAATGTTAATTCCTTTGAAATCATTTTCTTGGGTGATTTTAACATACACCCGTGTTTACTAATGTGTGTTTGCGATGAAGCAGAATCCCCCCCGAACTGTATACCTATCCATCTTGAACATAACAAACAGGGGGAGTGTTTAGAGAATTTTTTGGCAAGATGGAATCTATATGAGTCTGGGAGTGGGGATGGGGGGGTTAGACTCCCCACATTTAAGGGAACAGACAATGGCTCAATTATTGATTACATATTTATTTCATCGTGTTTCTTGGATCAGGTTTTAATGTATAAAACTGTGGTTTCTGCCTTCAGTGATCACAATCCTGTCTCCTTGGATTTAGTAATCAATGGTCTTATAAGGCGCAAAGATGGCCCCTGTAATAGTACACAAGCACTTAAACTCAAAGACCAGGGACGTAGATTAAAATGGGATAGCATTATCCCTGAACCCTTTGTACAAGAGGTACTCACTGACGCTGAGCTCGAGATTGGTGTGTGTCTATTTAGTGAGGCAGAAAATAGGGAAGTGATACTTGCCTTCGGTAGCATTTGTAGTAAGATTAACCACCGACTGTCTATTGGCTCTAAACCTAAGACAGTGTGTACTATAAGATGGTTTGATCATAAATGCTCAAAAGCACATTCTGTACTACTAAACGCCTTAAAGGCTGTCCCAAAAGACCGAGAATTTATTACTATTTGCAGAGCCCAGTACAAAAAAGCCATAACAGACAGGAAAAAAGAGATTAGAGATGAAGCCTGGAACCAGCTCCTTGATCCAGCAATACTGAAAAACAGTGGAGAATTCTGGAAGATTGTTAACCAACCCCTTTTTACAGGGGAGGAGAATTCCCCCCTTGAAACAAATATAACTGACGAAGGCTGGATCAAAGATTTTAGTGACATATATTCCAGCCACACCAGTGGAGATCAGGGGGCCCAGGAGAATGACATTAAAGCCATTGGGACTCAACTGCACTTTGAGACATCGGAAGTTTTACTTGCAATAGACTGTACTATAAAGAAGAAGGCGCCAGGTCCCGACGGGGTACCTGCGGACGCCTTTAAATGCTTCCCTAATTTCTGGTCTAGATTACTTTGCAGGGTATTTAATGCATTAGGCCATTATAATATACCTAAATCATGGAAAACATCTATAAGTATCCCAGTGTTCAAAAAGGGAAACAGGCAGGACCCTGCATGTTATAGACCAATCTCATTGATTGACTCTTCAGTTAAGATCCTAGGAAGAGTCATCTTAGTAAAACTAAATGAGTGGGCTACTGAGAATAATATTCTCACAAATGTGCAATATGGGTTTAGACCAAAAAGAAGCACCCAGGACCAATGTCTTAATCTCCACCTGCTGATAGAGAAATACACCAGGGCTAAGGAGGGGTCCATGTACCTTGGTTTCATGGACCTCTCCTCTGCCTTTGACCTGGTCAATAGATCGAAGCTCTGGGCAAAATTGCTGGAAATGGGTCTGGATAGGTCCATAGTTAATCTTTTGGCTGATTTGCACACGGGCCTTACTGCAAAAATTAGAGTTACCACGAGAGGTAGGTGCACTGACGCCTTTGCCTCTGAAAAAGGTGTAAGACAGGGGTGCATTTTAGCTCCCCTTTTGTTCACTCTATATGTAAATGCCTTGGAGCCGGCCCTTAGGGACGTGACCCCAGACATTCAGCGGGCAGGAGAACAGGGGATCCCTGTCCTCCTCTACGCGGATGATGCGGTCCTTCTTGCGTGTACTGGGGTGGGTCTCCAGCGCCTCCTGGATGCTTTTGAAATTTTCATGGCCTCATTAGATTTGAAAATAAATACAAAGAAATCTCAAGTTATGCTTATGGGAAGAGTAGCAAGAAAAAAATGTCACAAAACTTTCCTTTGTGGACAGGAGAAGCTTGCTCGAGTTACTGCCTTCCCTTACTTGGGAATCACATTTGATGAGAGGGGAAATTGGGGCCCCCAGGTCAAGAACAGAGTCATAGCCCTAGCAAGAACTTCTGCAGCCCTTCAGGGGTTCTCTAAAAAACTTGGGGCTAGGCCAATTATAGCAATATTGAAAATCTATAAGGCTAAATGCATCTCGGTGGCAACCTATGGTAGTTCTATTTGGGGATATAGGGGGCTGGATTCCTTACAAATCATGGAAAATACATTTTTTAGATCTCTCCTTGGTGTTCCACAATCCACCCCATCCTACACTGTCCATATGGAATTAGGGGAAGGCTACATCACAGACCTGATAAAAACAGCACCTTTAGTAGCATGGCTGAGGTTGTGGCTAAATAAGGAAATCCCCTTAAACCATATTATTATGAAAGACTGTTTGTGTTTGGACAAAGCCGACAATATTAAGTGGCTGACTTACATCAAGGAAAATTTTTCCAGGTTGGGGAGGCCTGAACTTTACTCTGAAACAGATTCTATAACATCTAAAGATACTGCACTCACAAAATGTGCGATGAGAGAGCTATTATCTCTGGAGAGAGAAGAGTGTGAGCTAAAAAAAACTAGCGTCAGGGCTAGCCTAATATTATCAATACCCGACGGCCCAGAAAACTATTTGAACATGGTGACTCACCCTTACCACAGGTTTATTTTAACTCGCTTTCGTTTTAACATGATTCATCTTACTCTTGGTTTTTATCCCGTTTGGAGCACCCCAGACAAGGTGTTACCATGTTCTTGTGACCATTTCTCCGAACAAAATACAATGCACCTTGTAATGTTTTGTAGTCACTACATTGATGCTAGGAGAAAGTTTCTAGTGCCAATTCTTAAGAAGGAGGGATTCATTCAAGTAAAACCTGCTCTTATCTTCTTACAACTTTTACAGACTCCCAGGATTATGTTTCATGTGGCTAGTTTCCTGGTGAGTGCTATTAGGAGCAGGAATATTAGACTAAAAAGTGTGTCTACCGCCTTAAGTAACGCAGATTACGTACCTTAAAATGGCACTGGGTAATCATATCATGGTTTATATTCAGGGCACATTTGGTCCCTGCTATTTTTGTCCTGCTGGGGTTTTTCCTTTTTAGTAACTGTTTTTAGCTTTTAGCACTTTGCACTTTGTATTTCGCACTGATACGTACTGTAAAATGTATTGTGGTTTTTTATTCTCACTGTATTTTAATTGTTTTTAAGCATGAATTTTCCGCATATGTATTTTGTTTAATTTGTATTTTGCCATTGTCTTTATATGATATTAAGTTATCGCAATAAAGTATTTTGACTGACTACTCAAAGCATCGATAAACAAAGGGTAAATGTGTTCATTTCTCAAAAAGACACAATGCACGTGTGCTGCAGTGCACATCACACATGAAATGAGTGGGAACCGTCTGGGGTTGTCTGTGCATAGAAACTAGTCCCTAAGGGAATGGTTTCCAGTACAAACCCTAGGCTAAACAGAGCACAATTGCTTCTGATCCACAGTATGATGATGCTGTGCGTTGCTCAAGGCAGTCTTATTGAACAACACCAATGCAGGGATAACACCAACAGCTGATCATTCTATCTACACAGTAAATGTGGAACCTGCACTGTATTGTGCAAAGAAATAGTAAATCTATCCCTTCGTTGAGGGGGCGTGGCTAACCACTGAGGAAGATGGCAGCTTGATTCTGAGCTCCAGCCCAGCCTCCCTGCATCTGCCAGAATTCTGCTGACCTGGAGTACCTGGGTGACCACACTCACAATTCCTGGCGCCACCCGCGGGGATGGTGGCCTCTTGAATGCAGCCAGTGCACCAGTAGGATTCCAATGGCGTGTTGAGTGGCCCTCAAACAGGCCTCCCCGCCAGATCAAAATGGTGGTGAGTGCCGGAGCAGCTGGGAGGCCTGAGAGGGCTGGCAGTGAACCAGAAGCAGTCTGCAGGAGCAGTGGGGGCCATACGGTGGAAGGCCTTGTGTGGGCAAGGAACCAAAAGAGATCAGGGGTGACCCCGTTAAGAGGGTGAGCCTGCGTCCCCGCTGCCAGATCGGATGGCCAACTCTCTTTGCCCTGACGATAGCACCGGGAATTGGTGACAGCAAAGTACTGTGAGACCTGCTGTGATCTGAAATGCTGTCCTGACTTGGGGAGCAACGCAGGGCGCCAGTGGTGAAGACTGAGTGAGAACCTGAAACCAGGGAGGGGCACATCAAGGACCATGTTTGTGGGGCCAGACAGGGCACTCAGTTTGCCAGGTGCATCGCAGGATTGGTGCGAGGTTGCTGCCCCTGCAGAATGCCCAGAGGTGATTGTCAGCCTGGATACCACCGGGGCAACATGGACTCTATACTTGGGGGATCTAACGGTTTGCCAGCCCTTGTGGAGATGTTGAAACCTGTAACTCAGGAGACAACTTGCTAGGAGAGGAGACATCCATGGCATATTACATTGGACTTTGCTCTGGGGCGACTGGTGCTTCTTGGGGCCTAGTTATTGCTGGATGGACATGGACCTGGACAACAATTAATTCCCAGGTCCAAAACTGCCAGCTTCTGCCATGGCAACTTTGAGATGGGGGCTTACCTGCTGTGAGGCTAGGAGTGGCCACTGGACCCCAGTCCAACTGGTGTGGAGCCCACCCAGATGAGACCCTATAATGTGGCACACCACAAAGTGTTATATCGTGGGAAGAACTAGAACCACAAAGGAGCCCAGACTGCACAAGGGTGTGAATGCCACACAGCCTGCAGCAATGACTCACCACAGAGACCTCTGGCCATTCTGTGCTTGCAACAAATGGACGACAAGCTAGACAAGATCTTGGAGGCGGGCAATGTCTCTAGAGAAGTGCTCGGATCCAAATTTGATAAAGTGGCCATTGGCTTGGACATACTCCTTGATGACCATGACAAGCTAGTGGACAAAGTTAAATTACATGAGTAGGCAGTGGGGGAAATGTGGCCAGTAGTGTTGCATCTCCAGTCGCAGATTAAGGACCTCAGAAGTAGAGTTACACTACAGGACAGACAGGCAGAGGACGCAGCCACCAAAATAATATCGGGGTGACTGGCCTGTTGGAGAACATGGAGGGCAAGAATATGATCAGCTTCCTTGAAACCTGGTTGTCGACGGAGGCCACCCCAAGAGACTGTCCCCCCTTTTCTCGGTAGAGCCGGCCCATAGGTTCCCAGCATGCCACCCACCATCGGGGCCCAATCCAGGCCTATGATGGCCCGCCTCTTCCATTACAAAGACAGGCAACTGATTATCCAGAAGGCACGGACTAATGGCAACTTGTGGGTGGAAAGTAGAAAAGGGAATATTTTCCCTGACTACACTCTGCAGGTCAAGCATAAGATATCTTGCTTTCATGAGTCAAGATGGAGTTGAGAAAAGTAGGCATAGCATAATGCTCCTATTCCCAGTGCGGCTGAAGGCCATGATGGACGGGCAGGCTCATTTCTTCTCTGAACCCTCTGAAGCCTGGCACTGGTTAGAACAGTGCAAGGCTTGAATAGACAGAGAGATACGACCAGGGGTCGTGCCTCCGAAATCTAAATGATAGTGACGGAGAGTCAAGACAACAAGGCTTCACCCCTCTAGGGAATAGGGGACCTAGTCTGAGGCTGATGTGGTGGACCTGGCTTCCACGATATGTTCCTCATCACCACTCTTGCAAAACAATATACCAAAGGATCCACCCCCAGAGGGGTCCAAAAGAGACATGTCCTGTGAGGAATATGAGAGTGGATCCATTTTGATCCCTCGACTGTCAGATGACCAGTAACAGGACTGAGGGCTGGCTGCTGCAGATCATGGATCAACCAATGGAAGACCTGAGATGACGCTGATCCTGCGGTGGTCCCTAGGCGTGTGTACTGCACCAATTTCAATCCTTTGCATAGGTACCCTTGAGCCCTCCGGTGCTTGAAAGACCAATGCCTGGGTGGGCTAGTGGCCAATGACTATTGGAAGATAGCCCCCTCCTTCACTGACTCCCATGCATGGATGCCTGGGAGAGCTGCCCAATGATTGCGGAATTCTGGGGCAGGATTACTTATGACCTGGAACATGCAATAGGGCCCACACATAAAGGAGAGCTACCTGGTGCATGCCAAGCTTGGGTCCCAAGCCTTTGTCTCAAAAGGCGCCCCCTAGATTAATTGATTTGACGCTCATCGCTGACAAGAGGGCAATCACGCTACATTGGAAAGCTCCTACAGGACCCCCACCCCAGCAAATGGAGAACGGTGTTTACAAAATAGGAGGTGGCTGAGGGCTCAGCAGTGCGACAGGAGGAGGGCAGGGGGCTATGCAAATACCCACTGGCAGATGAGCATGAACACATACCTGACAGCTTCAGTGGGAGGGCAAGGAACATCGGGGGACCCGATTCCCCCGACAAGAACAGCACACTGGAACAGGAAACTCTACCACATACTCCTATGAGACAGCCCATCGTAAACACTTAGGTCATTTGCACAGGAAGGAGGGGGATACAGGGAATAACAGCCAGCGGAATGCTACCGTTCATTGTTAACCGTTTGACTTTACTGATATGTTAACACTTCTGTCACCATATCATACATGTGCACGTAATAAAATGTGTAATACTATCACGTACAAATGTTTAATTGTGACTGTGATATACTTACAAGTTGCTACAAGAAAAGTTAAGTACTGTTAACTGTAATATACAAAAGAATGTAAAACTCAATAAAAATACTTTAAAAAAAAAATCAAGGCCTTGGGTTCTTTTCAGTCAATTTGCTTAGACTATCGCGGTTATGTATTTTTGTGACACATACTTTTGCCATCCTTCATTTATTAACTGTGCTAGCCTTGTAATTAAAGTCTTCATAACTCATTCGTACTAAGAGAATGTCATGACTATCTAAGCAATCACTTCTCTTTGATAAAATAATCTGGCTTTGCTAGTAACTTACCTCAGCGGAAGTTTGTCCCCCCCCCACACACACACACACGCATACACATTTCATGAATTTTAAGGCAATACGTTGGTAATGCAATGCCTAATCAACAAAACATATTTTTCAAGAGTGATCACCACATTGACAGTCATTTTTAGGTTTTGCCTAGCAATGCGTACGAAGTACGCATGCGCTAGCAAAACCTCTTGAGTTCTATGTCGGGTGATGACCCGCCTCTGTCTATCATTGGCTAGCTCCATAAATGGAGGCTAGCCATTGGGAGACAGAGGCTGTCAATCGCGCTTTCTCTTGAAAACGCGATTCGGGGGCGTTTCGCGGTGTTTTTTAAGCCCCGCCCCTTTGTCCTGGGCCGCGCTGCGATTGGCTGCCGGCCCGGGACACCCCCGTGATGTCAGCCAATCACAGCGCGGCCCGGGACCTGACTTGTTTTATTTTGTGTGCGTGCGTTGCCTCGTTCTCCTTACTGGAAGGTCAGGAAGGAGGCATTGCAGTGGATGGACCCTCCTTGTTTTATTATGGAGAAAGTGCAATGTAAACGTGCATCTGCTGTTACGCAATGGCGATAGCCTGTTTTACCCGCCCCTCAACCCGTGCGGACTGCTGGCTCGCTCTGCGCCCTCACTCCGAGACAACAGGAACAGGAAGAAGAGGCTGAATCTGGAGCTGAGGAACAGACAGCCCAGGGAGGTTAGGCAGCCGTACGACGTGGGGTGTTTGGGGGAGAGGGCCGCCAAGGTGGCTGGACGGAGATGCGCCAGGCGAGGGAGGAGACCAGCACCTGCAGCTAAACTCCAACAGGCTGTCTTCAATGGCTTCCGCCGGCAACGGAACAAGCGCTTTCACTTAATTTTCAGCTGCGTTTCATCACAGCATGGCAGCTCCTTGCGAAGGTCGCGTGCCTTTCTTTGTTTCCTGCAAGGCGCCCGCAGCTAAAACAAAGTAGGCTGCCATAAATGGCTTCTGCACTCTGCCGGCAACAATCAAGCTCTTTAACGTTTAATTTACAGAGCTTCATAGCGGATGAGCTGAGCAAGAAGCATCAGCTCGCCTTGCTTCCTACTTCCGCTTGTAAATTCGGCCGCCCTGTGCTACAGCACCGTATCTAAAAGCACAAAGTAAGACGCTCTGGTCTGTGCTAATCACAATACAGTTCTGCTAATTCCAACGCTGGTTATTAACATGGAGCACTTCTTAGAAGGACCTGCGCCTTTAAATCCTGGCACGCCGCCCACTTTCATTGCAGACCCTTTATTTTACAGCCAAGAGGTCTGACTGGAGATGCACGGAGCAGGGAAGATTTCTGGGCGAGTGCCCTTGCTGCTCGTGTTGACTGACCGTGCTTGTTGTGAACTGTGAATGTGTGCGTGTCTGCGTGCGTGTACATATGTGAATGTCTGCATGCTTTCGCGTGCCAATGTGTATGTAAACCTGTGTGGATGCGCGCCTTCATATATATGCATGTTTCTGTGGGTGTGTGTAAGCACATGCTTGTGTGTTTTCATGTGCCTCCGCGTGTGTAAGCTTTTGTCTGTTTATTGGTGTGTCTCGGCATTTGATCCCACCCACTACCCACCCCGAGATGTTATCTTTCAGAGTTGTTAGCTGATCAGCAGTGCTGGCTACTGTCTCCGACAATCATGGGCAAAAAACACCGAGAAATGCCCATCCACACAATCGGAGAAAAAAAAAAAATCACATGACGTCAAATAAATTATCAAGAAACATCCATATAAAAATCTCACGGTCAAGAGATAAACACACAATCAGAAAAAAAATCTTTTAACCGAGAAACAAACGCAAAACAATGAAATAATAAGAGACGGTTAAGAGAAACGGGCGCAAACAGAATCCAATGTAAAATCAGAGAAACAGTCACAAAGGAATCCATTAGAAAAGCACCGAAAGAGTCACATACAAGCACGCAGACCCGCTTATAAACACTTTCTAAATCAGGCACAATTCGGATACATCATATTTAACCCAGTCACTTCCGCCAACCTGTCCCTGAAAGTGGGTCATGCAAGGCCTAGATGTACAACTGCGGACTGTTAGGCTGCTGCAGCAGGCGCAGTAACCCACTGAGCAATTTCACCTCCCCAGGGGTTATGGCAGACAGACAAAGCAAGGTGACTACACTGGTGTAAATGCAATAGGTTCCGCATTTAAACTTTTTTTAGCAATTGCCATATTAAATTACAATGCGTTTTATTTATGTTTTACAAAAGAAAACAATGTCATTTACAATGTCAATAGCTCAAAATTATGTCCGTGCGAGACCTATTGCATTGTAAATGCTTGTTTAATTTGGTCAGACTGGGCGTGACTTGTCTCACATGGCTTCATCAGATGGTGTTATCAAAGTCTGGCTAATGAATCATCACTGTGTGTAAAATCTGGTGATCGCCAATTGCAGTTCGTAATAAGTTGATATTTGAAAGGAAAGATGTTCCTTTTGCATGAGATTCGACACCCCTCTGTCAGTGAAGCATCAGATGAATGTTTTTTTCTGAATAATCCTTCCATAAAAAATATTTGTTTTTAAAGGACTGCTCATGTCTAAACCACTTTCCAAGGTATTCATGTATGGTAGTTGGTCTTGTGATGTAGTTATAGCTGTTGATAAATAGAAGTGTTGATTAGAAATGAGACAAATATGACTACGCAGATTTGAATGGAAAAGTGTTGTAGGAGTTGAGCCTCACTAATTTTGACAAAAAATGTCTTTGTACATTGACCCACAGACCTGTTGTATCAAAGTGTGTGTTTAAGTCGGCAGATTGGGTATTCGGGCTGAAACTGCTGTTGTGTTCATCCCTATAGTGCTGACGAGCTCCTGGCCTGCCGCAGCTGCTGCTTCCCTATCCCCGGAAGTACTAAATATAGCACCTGACTGACTCCCTGAAGCCTGCGAGGGCATCTACGTGCTGTCAGTGTCTCACACACCAGCCGAAGTACAGGGGCTGCCTGCCGCCCCTCATCACAAACCTACCAAGTGCGCTTCTCTTTAAGAAGCCAGCCCATGCAGCAAGTACAGCCCAGGCCGTCAATCCCTGGAGATGGTGTCCGTGGACTCTCAGGAGCAGCACCTCCAGTCAAGACCATAGCCTCCAGTCCTGCCAGTGTGCGGAAGCTGGGGGATTGTTCTGTCTGTGGACACACGAGCAGCATCCCCATCCGATACCAGAGCATCCAGTCCTGCCTCTGTGTGGAAGGTATAGGGCTGTGCTATCTGTGGACATGCAAGAGCAGCACCTCCAACTGAGACCAGAGCATCCAGCCCTGCTACTGTACAGAAGCTGTGTGATTGTGCTAACTGTGGACATGCAAGAACAGCACCTCCAACTGAGACCAGAGCATCCAGTCCTGCCTCTGTGTGGAAGGTATAGGGCTGTGCTATATGTGGACATGCAAGAGCAGCACCTCCAACTGAGACCAGAGCATCCAGTCCTCCCTCTGTGTGGAAGGTATAGGGCTGTGCTATCTGTGGACATGCAAGAGCAGCACCTCCAACTGAGACCAGAGCATCCAGTCCTGCCTCTGTGTGGAAGGTATAGGGCTGTGCTATCTGTGGACATGCAAGAGCATCACCTCCAACTGAGACCAGAGCATCCAGTCCTGCCTCTGTGTGGAAGGTATAGGGCTGTGCTATCTGTGGACATGCAAGAGCAGCACCTCCAACTGAGACCAGAGCCTCCAGTCCTGCCTCTGTGTGGAAGGTATAGGGCTGTGCTATCTGTGGACATGCAAGAGCAGCACCTCCAACTGAGACCAGAGCATCCAGTCCTGCCATGGTTCTGAAGCCATGGGTTTGTGCTGTCCGGTGGCATGCAGGAGCTGTCCCTCCAGCCAAGACCAGAGCCTCCAGTCCTGCTACTGTACAGAAGCTGTGTGATTGTGCTAACTGTGGACATGCAAGAACAGCACCTCCAGCTGAGACTAGTGTCTAGTGCCGCCACTGTGCTGAAGCCGTGGGATTGTGCTGTATGTGGACATGCATTTGCAACCTCTTCAGCCGAGGCCAGAGCATCCAGTCCTGCCACTGTGCAGAAGTCATGGTATTATGCTGTCCGTGGACACGCAAGAGCAGCACATCCATCTAAGACCAGAGCATCCAGTCCTGCCAGTGTGCGGAAGATGGGCGATTGTGCTGTCCGTGGACACGCAAGAGCAGCACATCCATCTGAGACCAGAGCATCCAGTCCTGCCAGTGTGCGGAAGATGGGCGATTGTGCTGTCCGTGGACACGCAAGAGCAGCACATCCATCTGAGACCAGAGCATCCAGGCCTGTCAGTGTGCGGAAACTGGGGGATTGTGCTGTCCATGGGAGCAGCACAGCCATCCGAGACCAGAGCATCTAGTTCTGCCAGTGTGCAGAAACCGTGGGATTGTGCTCTCCGTGGACATACATGAGCAGCCTCTACATCCAAGACCAGGGCATCCAGTCCTGCCTTTGTGCGGAGGCCGGGGGATTGTGCCGCCTGTGACTATGCAAGGGCTGCACCTCCAGCAAAGACCAGAGCGCCCAGTCTAGCCACTGTACGCAAGCTGTAGGATTGTACGGCTGTCTGTGGAGACACAAGAGCAGCACCTTTGTCCAAGGCCAGAGCCTGCAGTCCTGCCACTATGCGGAAGCTGGAGGATTGTGCTGTCCGTGGACACGCAGGAGCAGCACCTTCGTCAAAGGCCAGAGCTTGCAGTCCTGCCACTGCGCGGAAGCAGGGGGATTTTGCTGTCAATGGACACGCAGGAGCAGCACCTCCAACCGAGACTAGTCTTTAGTGCTGCCACTATGCTGAAGACATGGGATTGTGCTGTACGTGGAAACGCAGGAGCAACCACTCCAGCCAAGAACAGAGCGTCCAGCGCTGCCATTGTGTGGAAGCTGGGGTACTGCGCTGTCCGTGGACACGCAAGAGCAGCACATCCATCTGAGACCAGAGCATCCAGTCCTGCCAGTGTGCGGAAGATGGGCGATTGTGCTGTCCGTGGACACGCAAGAGCAGCACATCCATCTGAGACCAGAGCATCCAGTCCTGTCAGTGTGCGGAAACTGGGGGATTGTGCTGTCCATGGGAGCAGCACAGCCATCCGAGACCAGAGCATCTAGTTCTGCCAGTGTGCAGAAGCCGTGGGATTGTGCTCTCCGTGGACATACATGAGCAGCCTCTACATCCAAGACCAGGGCATCCAGTCCTGCCTTTGTGCGGAGGCCGGGGGATTGTGCCGCCTGTGGCTATGCAAGGGCTGCACCTCCAGCAGAAACCAGAGCGCCCAGTCTAGCCACTGTACGCAAGCTGTAGGATTGTACGGCTGTCTGTGGAGACACAAGAGCAGCACCTTTGTCCAAGGCCAGAGCCTGCAGTCCTGCCACTATGCGGAAGCTGGAGGATTGTGCTGTCCGTGGACACGCAGGAGCAGCACCTTCGTCCAAGGCCAGAGCTTGCAGTCCTGCCACTGCGCGGAAGCAGGGGGATTTTGCTGTCAATGGACACGCAGGAGCAGCACCTCCAACCGAGACTAGTCTTTAGTGCTGCCACTATGCTGAAGACGTGGGATTGTGCTGTACCTGGAAACGCAGGAGCAACCCCCCCAACCAATACCAGAGCGTCCAGAGCTGCCATTGTGTGGAAGCCGAGAGCAGTGTGTGCTGTACTGCCACTGTGCACAAGTAGTTTCCTGTGGCTACCTCTGCATCCTGTGCATGGAGGCTGCAGCATGCTCCAGCGATCCTCACTAGGTACGCCCCTTGTGCTGAACTAGCTCCTTGTTTCTGATGAGCAGTGGTAGGACTGTGGTATACTGTACACTGGTTTCCTGTGCCTCTTGTCTGTATGGCTTCAGGCCGGGTTAGTGCACAGTGTGCACTTTGAACATTCAGACTTTAAATGTTCGAGATGGCCAGCCATGGAGAAGAACAGTGCGCCTCCGTGCGTTATGTACAGGTAAGCTGTGAATATCCACCGCCTTATCTCTTATAAACAAGGGCCCTGGAAGGACATCACACTCACTGTCTGGCGGCCTTTAAAACGACTTCAGTACCCCCCAGGAGAAACATAGTCACATAGTCATCCTCTAAAATGTGCTTGCCCTTTATAGAATGCTTTCCAGATTTCCCATTCCCTTTTTAGGTTTCGCCTCGCCGAAAGCGGCTTACCGCGCAGCTTTTCGGCGCAGGCGAAATCTAATGTTTACAGTATGTGGCTTGGGAATCCGCCCTCTGTTCCATTGGCTAGCTCCATAAATGGAGGCTAGCCATTGGAACAGAGATCTGTCCGTCAATTGCGGAGCAGATTCGGGGGCGTTCCCGAGAATTTTAGGCTTTCTGCTCACGTCATGCGGTGGTGGGCGGTTCCTATTTTTTTGGGGGGGGGGGGTTTGTTTTGGTCATTGCAGGCCGACCGCCGCCGGAAGAAGTCCAGGTGAGTGCTTTTTCTTGCCGTTTCCGCCCCCCTCCCGCTGTCCGTGCCGTTTCCGCCCCCCTCCCGCTGTCCGTGCCTTTCCCACCCCCCTCCCGCTGTCCGTGCCTTTCCCGCCCCCCTCCCGCTGTCCGTGCCTTTCCCGTCCCCCCTCCCGCTGTCCGTGACGTTCCCATGCCTCCAACCGCTGTGCAACACGGACTCACCATGCACCCACGATCGTGACCCACAAATGGCAAAAGTATAAAAATTCAACAAAACGTACCGAGCAGCAGGGCAAGAAACTAAAGGCATGAAGTAGGCTGACCCTTTGCCTAGGCTTTATACTGTGGGGGTCAGAACCAATGGTTATTGTAACTTGAGTACACCAGTGGATGTGCAGGGTGACCCAAAGCCCAGGTATGTGTGTATATATGTATTGTATTTCGATCATGAGTTTTTTTTAAATATGAGGCTGGTGATACAATTGTAGCTGCCTCTATGTCAGGCCTAAAAAGGCTTCTTGCACCACAGACATCCAGTAACATCGATTCATGGTAACAGAAGGATCCAGGCGTCAATTTCGATATTTTATGTCCCGACCCTGATTTTACCCTATTTGGATTACTAGGAGGATGGGCGCCTTTGAGTTTTCCGCACAGTGAGCTTCCTACCAGTATGAAATCATCACAGAAGTTACCAATGGCTCCTAACGGGACCGCCATCTTTGCCTGAAGTATGGCCAGGTTGTGAGAGAGTCTCAAGAAGGGGAGTCTGCGAACATACCCTTCACACCACTCACACGGCGGTAGCTGGAATGCAGCATGCTGCGATGAACAAGCACAAAATAAATAAATATAAACAAAATACAAATCGCTTTTGCACTAGCATCAGCAAACACGTTACAAAAACACTGAAGTGCAAGGTAGGGTGTCATTGTTTAGCAATCTGTGTTTCTCTTCTTCTCATTGTGTGCCTAATTGTGGCCCTCTTTACTGCAGAGAGGTCTCTAGTGTCATGTTGTGCCATCGTTTGCTTTCTTGCCTTGCATCAGAGAAACCGAATCTGCAACAATCGGTGGTGCACATGGAAATATGTACTTCCTCATGCAGTGGTTTGAGAGCTAGCAATGTCCAGCTACCACAGAATGATGGTCGTGATATGGAAATCAATCAGGCGAGCTTCGGGCCTGATGAGATGGTTAAAGGGCGTCCCTGCTTGTGCTATGTCCATTAAATATGTGCATGGAGCACAGACATCCACAAAAACGAGATGCTTCATGTCAAACAAATGGATTCACCCCGCATCGTCATAAATCCCTTCAATGGCACATTCATTAATTCCGCGAGTTCCTTGAGGAGCTATGGGCTTGCTGCAGCACGCAGCGGCAAGAAGTTCCAGCACTGATACCAGCGAATGGGACCCACGAAAGCGCAGACTATCCCCCACAGAACCACAAATCCTAGACCCATGACCAGGAAGAGATTCATTAAGATTAACATATTAACAAAGAATGCAAGGGTTGCCCGCGCACAGACACTAGGCATGAGTGCCAGTTTTGCCCACGCCTGTGTTTTGAAAGGTGTTTCTGGGCATCAGTAGCACCCCCTCTGGCTGTTACGCCACATCATCTCCCCTGTATGATTTGTGCCGGGGGACACAGGCATCTGCTGGTCAGTAATGCCCTCCAGCTTTAAGAGAGAGGCTTATCGGGACGAACAGAAGGGTCTTCTTCGGAGAAAGGTGATGGTACAGCCATTTAATGGGAACGATGTGGGCAAAATCAAACGACCAGGGCAGCCTTACAGCCTGAGACCAAAGACAGAGCTGGACACCAAGTAGGATTCTATTTCAGAAGATATTTTAACCATTCTTAAAAAAACGGTTTGCCCAATGCTCCAAGTCTTTTCAATTGTAAACCCTATAACATGATTATTTTGTGCAAATATGTGGCATTGTTTTATCAATTTTGAGGCTGTAAGTGTATATGCAACTCCAGTTTTACAAGCCATTGCATTTACGCAAGTTTGAGCTATTGCCAATGTAAATGACAATGCCATTTCTTTATCTGTTTTCAAAACCAACACATAAATACAAATTTTGTCATTTACAATGCCAATAGCTCTAACTTTTCCAAAGGCGAAACCGTTGCATTGTAAATGCTTGTTAATATTGTCACAAAGTTTGGAACGAGGCCGGTTTTCCTTCTGTGTTTAACGCTCTAACGTCAGCGTTTTTTGCAGCATGTAGATCTCTTAATAATACTTGGTAATGATAATGCAGACTGAATATTTAAAGCTTGGATTAAAGCGTTGCATGGTTCATTACAAAGCTAAAAAGACTGCGACTTTCACATTCTTAAGAAGTTGAAGCTGAAGGTTGACCAAATGCTCTCAGATCTTTGGAGTGCGAAGCAAGCTTTCATCTCTGGCCTGAACAGCAGGTTGCATTTGATGCCTTTAAGCCATGTATACTGTGCATTACTTTTTTAAATCTCGTTCGTCTTGCTAAGGCTATAAGTAAGTTCCAAATTCATATCTACTGGTACCTGTTCTGCTTCACGTCACGCAACGAGGAAACTGAAAGTATACTAATGTAACATTTCAAACTAGTCAGTCATGTTGTCCCTGTACATTTAACGTCTCACAACTAGTACCGCAGACGTAAAGACACGTCAAGGAAAACTGCAGGCCGCTCATTCGTCAGATTTACAATCTAGAAACATAGCAAATAATTGGAAATTCAGCTTTTTACGGAAGATGTTGGTAAACTCTCTGCTCTTAATCTGTGCAGTCCTGCATTCTGAGGTGACTATTATATTATGATCATAAACATTTCCTGAAACAACCATTTTGTTAATTTGAGTGCTGTATGTCTTCTTTGTAAGGCACATATTTTTCAAATGATAATTTTGCGGTGTGTTTTGGTGTCTTCTTTCAGCAGGAGGACTGTGGAGCTGCTTTGCATAATGAGGGGAAGTTCTGTCAGGGATAAACACTGAGTCCCAGGTTTATTGAACCTTTGCATTGTTCTTGTGTTATTGCTTTATTTACAAAGCCGAACAAGTAGCAATTTGAGTTGCCTTGTGTGACTTTTTAAAGAATTTTACATTTTCTAGTGTTAGGCATTGTATGGGTGGAACATGGCCATCCCATGCATTCATCCAAGACCATGGCATAGCAAGGAGAAATATGTGCATATCCCATTGTTACCTCCTCTGTTTATGCATGATGCAGTGCACCACACACAAAAAGAGGAAATTGCCTTTTACGGTTGTTTTTGTGCAGGAAGGTACCGCTTCCTTCACAAAACAATCCTGTTTATAACAGAGGCACCCTTGTGCTATGGTGCAAGCCTGCAAGGGTGCCTTTGTTGGTGCTAGGCTGCGTCAAGTGCACCAGCGCAGGTAGTGAACTGAGGTGTGCCATATCTTTGCAGACATGCCACTCTTCAGATCTCTCCCATTCAAGCAAAAGAGTGCAGCAATGTAATCCCAAACTGTGATTTAAAAAGCCACACAAGGGGAGATTTAGGCTGCTTTGCATGACTTTGTAAGGAAATGTAACGCAATGCAGTGGCTTGCACAGTGTTGCATTATTTTATTGTAATAGGCATTCCATGGGTGAGGCATGAGCATTCCAGTGAATCCACCAATGAATTTAGACACAAGCACAGATTTACTAAAGACAATTTAACCTGGGATTGCATTAACAGGGTGCACCTACCACAGAGGATCATAACAAGAAGAACAATTTATTCTTCTTGTTATTTGCTCTTCCCATGTGTGCGGAAATGTGAAGTACAAATAGAAAGAGAAATAAGCCTATAAATGATGCTTTCGAGCAGGAAGGAAGCTACGCCTACCTGCACTGAAACAATCCTGTCCGTGACTCAGGCACCCTTGCATCATGGTACAAGGGTGCTTTCGTTGGCGTTAGGCAGCACGCAGCGTGAAAGCATTTGGAGAGACTAGGGGGCTCATTTATGAGCCCTTGCGTCACTTTTACGGAGTAAAAAATGTGCCTTATTGCACCATATTTACGAAGTGACGCATCTAGGTAGATGTGTCACTTTGTAAACCCCTGCGCCACATTATACCTTCCCCAGGTATAATGTATGCAAGGGGGGCATTTTGACGCAAGAAAGCGTCATAGAAGTGACGCAGTGAAATCTATAAGATTTCACTGCGCCATTTCTTGGACACTAATGCGTCGAAATTTTACGTCTGCCTCATGGCAGGCGTAAGACTGACGCAGGCACTAACAACATGGGACTTGCCCAAGTGAAAGTACCCATTGCTGGATTTGCGTCACTTTTGCGACACACTCCAGCAATGCGTCACTTTTGCGCCTACAGATATATCAGAAATACTGACAAATCTGTAACTCCTTGCGACATGATGCGTCATACTGTAAATATGACGCATCTATGGTGTCGCATGGAGAGCGCAGTGAAAAGTGACGCATCGCTGTTTTCATGCAGCGATGCTGCGTGAAATAAATGAGGCCCTAGATGTGCACCAAATATGGCATATTTCTGCTGTCTCCGTTTTACATAATTCAGCACAACAAATCCATTGCTTTATTGCGTTGCCTGAAATGTTAGTAAATCTGACCCGAAATTAGAGGAAGAATATCTTCACTGCACAAGAGAAAAGCGAGATGTGCATTCCTTCTCACCAATACCCTTATGTGGTAAATGGCACAGGACTCTGTGGTGTGTAGAAACATCAGTTGTTTCTTATAAAAATGTCTTGGTTATCTCTTGATCATATACATTTAAAATGTGCGGGGATTGGTGACATGGAGCACTAGCGGCCAAGTTCTTTCTTCAAACAAATGCGGCACCAGTTAAAATAATAAAGGAGAATAATGCAAATACTATTTTCATTATACATTCATTCTTATTTATGCAGTTCTCTATGTTTAGTAGATATGAATATGAAGCCGCCCGCTTCTGAGCAGAGATTTGGGCAAAGGATCTTATTTTTTTACAAATTAAATACTGTTTATCTTATATTACTTCACCACAATAAACTGCTGGAAAGGCCAATGTAAGCTGTTTTGAATATCTGTGGCTAACTGTGTGTGGTGGATTTCCTTTGGATGAATCATCTCTGCAAAATGTGGTGCTTGTTTCCATGTTTTTGTGGGGCTAGCCGCCAATGTGACCTCCAGTTACACAGGAGGCTCAAGATAGAGCTTGCAAAATTCCAAGCTCACGCACTACCTAAGTGGGCAAATATGGAGAAAGTGTTGGCTTGTGCTACCTCTTCCACATGCCTCACTGTGGATATAGGGCCATATGTATGAAGCTATTTTGCATTCACAAACAAGCGGATTTGCAGAATTGGCCCACTTGCAAATGCAAAAAAAGGCTTATTGAATGTACTAAACTCTGTTTTGCAATTCGGTGACCTGTTAACGAATTGCAAAATGGATTTGCGAGTTGGTATTAAGAAAGGGAGAGTTTAGGGCACACCTTCTAATACTGAATCTTGGTAACAAATTAGCAGAGGGAAGGGGTCTCTTTTGTGAATGGTGGAGAAAACGTTTTTTTAAGAGTAGGCAGTAGTCTCACGGACCATTGCCTGCTCTTAAAAAAATGAAAAGATAACTTTTGATTTTTTTCTTTTAAATGCAACCCATTTTCCTTCAAGTAAAACAGGCTGCATTTATAAAAAAAAAAAAAAAAAAAAGATGTATTTATTTAAAAGCAATCATGGACATGTTGGTCTTCTGACACCAGCTGGCCACCATACCCATGATTTTAGCGATTCCCAATCGGTCACAAATTGTGACCTATCTCCTTAATATTAATGGCTGATTTGCGATCCCCTAGGAATTGCTAAATGAAATTCATGGAGTTTCAGACATTAGGAATATCAATTACCTAATAGTGATTTGGAGAAAATTGCAATTAGGTAAGCGCTAGTTCTCATATTGATACATGTGGCCCATAGTCTCAGCTCGAGCTCCTTCATCATTGGTCCTTCACCTCTGATTCTGCTGGGTAAGGCCTAAGGCATTAGCAGGCAGCACGTTATTCATAAGGGTTGGTGCTCCGATGTTGGTGCAAGGATGGCAAGCGTTCTTCTAACTTTCTCTCACAAACAAACCACATTCCCTTCTGCCAATCCCAGCTGGCTTTGATCTTCATAGAAAATATGTTAAATCATGTCCTGAATTACTGTTTGGAAATCCAGTGCCATTTAGAGGTTGTTTAATTAATATGCAGATTGAGAAGAAAGAAGTCCATTCAGTTAAGGCTAAAATCCTTTGAAGATCTGAATGCCCTCAAATTTTCAAAAGTGATTGGCTTCTTTTCACATTCTCTACTGTAGTTGTCATGCTTTTGCTAAGGAGTACATTACTTTCAAGGGATATGATATCTAACTGTAATTGCTCCGAGTTCATCAAGTATCAAGCATCCCCATTTCTATGGTGTTCTTGTCATTTTATTTTAAAGCACTAGCATAAAATTGATATGATTTGCAGACTATTTTTTCCAATTCTAGTTATTTTTTTGTTTTTGTTTTATCAATTCTGTTCTCATATTATGTTTCCAGATATGCTGGTCGTAGTGCTGCTAACACTTTCCTTCAGGAACCAGGAGAACCCCACTTGAGTAGCTAATCTTCCTGACGGCCTCCAGCGCCGGGACACCTCTCCGGAGGTAGCTGTGCACTTTACAAATGCTGGTATTTACCTGCTTTAATCACTATGGATAACTTAACTTCACTGCAAAACATCTGTAATACTGTAGTCTACAAAATTAGAATTTCAAGATTTAGATCAAATTTTCAGTCCTCAATTTCACTTACCTTACGTATAACAATATGGTTAAATCCTGAGATAAAGCTAACCCGACATCCAACATTTTGGCAATTCTGGTTCAAGGCTGGCATTTTGTATTTTAAAAGATACTTCTCATAATAACGCTTTTTTTTTACCTTTGATGAATTACAGGAAAAATAACATTCCAACCACTCCTGGATTCATCCTAAATAAATCTCCTCTAAAGAAAGTTTCAAATTTAGAAATATACATTCATACAATTGCTTCATCATCACATGCAGTATCATTGTTTTACAAAAAATGATTAACTTAAAAGGGTACAATTTTAACATGCAGAATTAGATTTATCAATATCTCAAGATAAATGGAAGAAAGTTTGGCTGAATAGCATCTCTGGATGGTTGCCTGTCTCTCTATATCAAACTAATTATTTTACATTATTTAACTGTTTATGGACTCCATTAAGGTTATGTGAAGCAAAACTTTCAGATTTTTTCTAATTGTTGGGATTGTAGATAGAATGCTGTCTCCTTACTCCATATGCTTTATAAGTGAGCTATTGTTGTTGGAATGAGGTTTGGAGGATCTTTTAACAACTATTTCATATAATAGATACCCTGTCACATGACATAGTAATTTGTAAATCATCTTTACTTAAAACAAGGCTCTGTGTAATAAATAGCAAATGTTTTAATTTTTTAATTTGTGTAGCTTTAAAAACAATTAGTACCACTTAGAAAAATGTGTCATTGTTATCTGTACATTCTTGGTGGTACTGGGTAATATTTACCAGAAGAGGAGCTAAATTGACTTTGTTGGGTGTCACTCACAATACTCATAATTATCATTTATTTTGGAAGCCTATTGATAATCATATGAAATTTCATATCTGATAAATTCCTTTTTATATTATTATAATTGTTTCATGTTTAAACAGAATTAGTTACATTTAGTAGCTCTATTAGGTTATATTTGTAATGTTGTTTCACTTTATCCCCTTGTCAGTTTCCTTTTACTTTTATTATCTTTATTGTATTTGAATATGCATAGGTACTTTATTGCCTTTACTTTTATGTTATCTAACCATTGATTTTGTTATAGCCATATTATCATATTGTTGTACAGTTTTAAGTACCTTTTTATGGTGCTCTTTTTTGTCTGGTCTTTTACTCAACTTAAATTTCAATAAAATATTTTGAACATGAAATTACAATTGTGGATCCGCTCAAACAAGCATGTTTGGGTGCTGTTAACGGACAAAGATTTAGACCTGGCAGAATAACAGATGCGCTTTATTAGCACTGGGTGTTGAGGATCAAATGAGTTTGACCTCTTACCTGAATATACATCTGCTCAACATGAAGTATTGGACACATATAAAATTGCTGCCAAGCAACTGGAAGCATATTTTGGGGGAAAGATGAATTTACTGGTCAACTTCTATATATTGTTCTCAAGAAGTCAGGATTGAAATGGCTCAATTTGCCTTGCACCAGCATCCTGCTAAAGAATGTGTTGACTTAAAGAATATGTTCATTTGCTTCATCACACCATATTAGATAATCTTGCTTTAACAAGGAACTTTGCTGTGGATTCATAATGAATAGACTGTTAGAATTAATTTAGATATATTGTATGTATGCCTAATTAAGACATTGTCGATATATTTGATTAATTTCATTTGACTATCACTTTGTATTAACAGGATATTGAACACAGCTAAAAGCTTAGGTAAGAAGGTTCTCATGAGAACTTTACTCAATGTATCAATGCTCGCAACAACTGTTTAACTATGTACCGTAGATAATGTTTACCATAGGAATTGGAAGGAGAACAAACGGATTTTGACTACACTATTGGATAAGCAGTTTTCATTTGGATGAGAGCATCATCCATCTACTCATTTTTGTTACCTTATTGTGCGATTTTACACTATATTTGAGCGGTCCTAGTTAGAGAGTTAGGAAGATCCCTCATGACTCTCCTACACGAGAGATGCTCTATTGTTGCTGGAAGCCACTGCTGACAGTGATTTTAGTTTCCTTCATCCTGATTCTGATATTTCAATGGAACTCATCTAATTTTCCAGAACAACTCTTTATGGGACGTTCAAGACTTTATCTATGCTCTGAATATCTTGCTCTTTTGTAGGAAGAACTCTTCATGCATTCCTTATTTAGGCTAGGTTAGGCTCCTTTTGCTAGTTCAGTGACAAATCTCCTTTAGGGAATACTGTGGTTTACGCAGCCACTAATCAATATTTTATTCGATATTTCTTTAATCTGGACTAACTTAAACAAAGGTGAAAAAACATACTAATCCTTTAAAGATAAATAAAGGTTTTCGAAACTTCTACAACTTCTTGTCATTAATTGAAAATAATGAACCTGAAAGTTGATGATATTTAAGACTAGGATTCCCAGTTTTATGGTATTTATATTTTTGTCAATCCATCTGTATTTATCAATCAATCAATCAATCAATGACATTTATAGAGCGCACTACATACCCGTAGGTCCCATTTTTATTTTTTGCAAACTTTACCTGTATTTATCCATATTTATTGTTTGGTTTGTGAAAAATGAAGCTGAAATGTGTATATTTCTGCATTTAATTAACTAGTTAATATGCATTTGTACCTGAATGCCTGACTTGTTTCAATGATATATACACACTCAGGCGGTAAAATATACACTTGTAAGAAAGTATATACATTTTAGTATCAAGGTTGTGGAAAGGTACTGCTGTTTAAGGCTCTTTACTAAAATCCCTATAATATTTTCAATCCCCTTGCCTGTCAATCTGCTCAGCTATTGTCATGGCAGCCATGATTGACAGCAGTTAGAATCATTCAAAAACAACCCAATGTCCGTTTTTCTCCACATTTAAAAATAAATACCGACAGGAAAATACATCGGGGCATATTACCAAGGGTGGTGATAGGCAATTATCGCCGGAGTAGCGACCGTTTTTGGCCGCTAAGCGGCGATAATTCTATCGCTCTATTAGCAAGCTGTCGCTAACTGATGTTAGCGACAGCTTTTAGGTGATAGCGAGCGGTTTGGGGCCCGCTTTGCATGTTAGCGATATTTATCGCTAACGACATGCAAAGTGGGCGTACCCAACCTGTTAGTGACTGAAAGCAGTCGTTAACGTCGCTATCGCCTATTAGCAAGGCAGGCGTAGCGGTGGGAATATTCACGCTATCGCCAAAAACCGACGCCTGCTCAGACCAGTTCTTTGCCATGTTATCCAATGGGAGGTGGATAATATGGCTAAGAGCATTTAGTCGCTAATGCGTGAATATCGCTGTATTCTCAGCGATAATCACGTATTTCGGCGCTATCGTTGGATATTTTATCACAATGGAGAAAAACGTTGCTAATAGCATGTTTTCTCCGCTAACATATCCAGCGATAGGCAGCGATAAAAAAATCGTCGCTAAGCTTATTTAGCGATAATTATCGCTACTTGTTGGTAATATGCCCCATGGTTTTCTGTCTGTATTTATATGTAAAAATGGAAAACCCAGGAGCCTTATTTAGGACTGACCTTTTGTTCACACTCCATTAACAACACAGTGGTAAAGCGCCGCTCTCATGGTATCCTGAGCCAAGGCTGTCACCTCTCCACTCGCGCAGCATGTCTGGCCCCGCCCAACCTACCCATCAATGAACTCGCTATTTTGTATCTCAACACTCGCTCCCTTGTCAAGCATCAGATGGACATCTTCCTTCTATTAGACACGGAAAAGCCAGATATCCTCCTTTTGGCAGAAACCTGGCTAACCCCTGCTTCAGCACCCGATATTATAGCAGCACTGCCTCCTGACTACTATATTATTCAGGCTGACCGCGCCACCGGGAAAGGAGGAGGTGGAGTTGCGGCGATTATTCATTCCAGCTTGGATGTCACCACTCTCACCTGCTTGATGCTATTCAATACAGACAATCTGGTATTAAAGATTGCCACTCCTCACATGTCTATAGCATGTGTTCTTTTATATAGACCACCTACCTCAATGCCATTGTTTCCTATGTCTCTGAGCGAGCAAGCCGCTAATCTGGCTTTGGATCATACCAGGGTCATATTGGTTGGCGATTTCAACTACTGGTATAAAGACCCAGCAGAGGGCTCCAATCGGCAGAACTGACTGACCTTCTATCTAACCTCAATTTTAAGCAACTGGTGCTTTCCCCCACCCACGCTAAAGGACACATTTTAGACCAAGTGTGGTCTAACACTACGTGTGTGTCCTCTCCTTTAACCTGGCCTTGCCTATGGTCAGATCATCTCATTCTCAGATTTAAGATCTGTATTGAGAATATCAGAACTACGGTGCCAATCACTGGCAAATTAGCCAGAAACTGGAATGCTATGGATAAGGATGCCTTCTTACAGTCACTAGGCAATGATGTCCCTTCCTTGGATAACGACTTAAATCGGTCAGTTGCCACACTAACCAACTGGCTACAAGAGGCCAGTAACCTTCACGCTCCTTATAAAACAATTCGATTAGCACGCCGTGCGGACGCCAACAGATGGTTCTCAGCCGACCTAAAAAGCAGGAAATTGGCCCTTCGGCATCTTGAACGCCTGTGGCGCCATGATTATGACACCGAGGGGAAAATTAAATACACTAGGGCGAGGAAGGAATACATGAAAGCTATCTCTGCAGCGAAGACAGAGTACTTTTCTTCTCGTATCCTAGAATCAACAAACAAATCCAAAGACATCTTTTCGGTTTTTAATGAACTGACTAACTTGGAGAACGTTCGTCCTAAAGTAACTCCCACCCAGTGTTTGTGTGACTCACTCAACACTTACTTCAGTGACAAAATCACGGATATAAAAGCTAGCATTCCCCAATCAAAAACTCTAATCATGACCGGCATGGCAATCAAAACCGGTTCTGCCACCCTTACCAACTTTTCACCCATAACTCATGACCAGCTTTTGGAGCTATTGATGAGAGTTAAATCTGGCTCCCCATTGGATATCTGTCCCCCCCGCATCCTGAAAGAATGTTTTTCCACCTACCCTACCCCTGTTCTTGCCCTCCTTAATGACTCTCTCTTGTCAGGCATAGTCCCGTCTGCCTTCAAAGAAGCAACGGTCATACCTTTATTGAAAAAACCTGGGGCCGACCCGACATGTAAGGCAAACTACAGGCCTATCTCGTTGTTGCCTTACCTGGCAAAGATTTTAGAGGCACACGTGGCGAAAATCCTCTCCAACTTTCTGGAGGAGTCCTCCTGCTTTGATCCCCATCAGACTGGATTTCGGCCTGCGCACTCCACGGAGGCAGTGGTCACTGCGGTGTTGGACACTCTCCGAGATTGCGCAGACAGACGCTCTCCCCAGGCACTGGTGCTCCTGGATCTGTCGGCCGCGTTCGACACGGTCGACCACAACATCTTGGTCGACCGTGTCGGACAGGTCGGCATACAGGGCACAGCGGCTTGTTGGTTGAGATCCTTCTTGGAGGACCGCTCACAAGCGGTGCGCCTGGGGGACCTAACTGGTGTTAAACAGCTTACACCATGCGGAGTGCCACAGGGTTCTTCCTTGTCACCTCACCTCTTCAATATATATATACTCCCCCTGATACAAACTTTGAGGGACAAACAGGTGAGAGTTTTTAACTACGCAGATGATCTGCAATTACTTTTCACCATTGATAACTCTGAAAAATCCGTCAGTCACTTCCAGTCAACCATGAGGTTTATTAAATCCTGGATGGATCAAAATCAATTGAAATTGAACCCGGGGAAAACAGAACTGGTATTGACTGGGGACAGCGCTAAACACTGGGGCCCTCACTATTGGCCCTTAGACCTGGGTCATCGGCTAAAACGTTGGGAGTCATTGTGGATAGCGACCTTTCGTTAAAGGCACAAGTGGGCCAAGTGGTTTCCAAGTGTTTCTTTCAACTAAAAAAAATCAGGAAGGTTCGGCGATTACTAACGCTAGAGGCCACTACCCAGGTTGTGATCGCCACTGTTCTGTCCCACCTGGATTACGCAAATTCCATCTATTTGGGTCTCCCAGTCTTTCTACTTAAGCGTCTCCAGATGGTACAGCACTATGCTGCTAGGATGATACTGAAGCAACCAAGGTGGCAAGCAGCGACCCCCCTTCTTACTAAACTGCACTGGCTTCCGATCACACAACGCTGTGCCTTTAAGGCAGGTTGTATGATTTTTAAATCACTGCATGGCAAAAGCCCCAAATTTATTAATCAATTAATTACCAGATATGTTATCCCCGCAACCTTCGCTCACTCCACTTAGGCCTTCTTCAGATCCCCCCGTTCAAGCTCAAACGTTCTGGTGGACGTAGGTTTGCTACACTTGCCCCCAGCTTATGGAATACCTTGCCACTGGAAATTCGGCTCTGTCAAGACCTTCTACCTTTCCGGAAAGCACTGAAGACCTGGCTTTTCAGACAAGCTTTTTAAAACTTACTTCCCCTACCTCTGTTGTGTTACTATCAAACCTAGCGCCAAGAAACTGATCAGTGTTAGTGCGCTTAATAAATAATTTAATAACATAAAGGTCCATCTGACCTATCAAGCGCCATCTGGATTTCAAGGGTACAAGCTGTAAGTTGGGGTATTTGGTTTAATACCATTTTTTTGCCAATCCTTTAGGTGCTAACAGTTTCTGACAGCAGAGGATATGGTTCACACCTCGATTGGAGTAAAAAAATTGTATTCAATATATGTGACTCCAGTTTCCAGTGTCCAGATCCTGGCAGTGTGACAAAGTAGAATTCGAAGGCAATTTCGGTATTGACAGTTGTGGTTTTGAAGGTTTAAGTATTAATAGGGGGAATATGTTTTGGTTGTGAGTGCTGCAGTCGGGTATGTATTCTCTTTTTGAATGTCGAAAGATTCCAGGATAATAACAAAAGTTTGAAACTTTTGTGTTAAAATGTTAGATGTGGAAGGTGAAGAACGATCACTTCCATAGGTAGCAAGAGGGACAAGTTGTTCTGTTTGATTAATCTTGGTTAATGTTAGGAGAACCTTATTGTGCAAACTGGGGAAACTGCACTGATCTGTGTGATTTTTTGCTGGTGGAGAATTCACTTGCAACTATAGCAAATTCTTGAGTGATTGAGATACTTAATTTCCTTTAGTAATAGAAAACAAGAAGTAGTATAAAGAAGTTTTTTGAAAGTTGTGTGTGAATGTGAGGAAAAGTTCAAAGGAGGGTGACTGCTGTGAGGAGTGAAATTGTATGTCATAGTGTTTTGAGCTGGGAATAAATAGCTGGTGTGCTTTTGCTCTGCCATTGGCTAGTGAATTTTCAGTACAACGCTGTGATTGCAACTTGTCAATTTGAGTGCTGTCTTTGGATATGGTTAGGAGTTGCATGAAATTAATAGCTGAAATTTGAATGGCGAATTAAAATTTGAAATGTATGGAACAGAATCAAAACATTTTGCTTAATGTGAAAATTTGAGAACATTAAATTACCATCATAAAAATGTTTAAAAGTTCTTAAGAAATTGGTAGGAGGGGATGGCACTAGGCCTGGAGACAGAGGAAAGAATGCATCTGAGGGTGCTTTGGCATACATTATGACTACCAAACATGGTTTAAGCCCATGTTTTTGGCTTCAACAATAGAGTAGGATTAGGGAAATTTGGTTTTGGTTTTTCATAGGTATGGGACCTTTAAGACCAGAAACATAGATCAGTTGAAGGATAAATTGTAGAAAATGAACCCACCACCCAGACCCATGCAGTATGAGGCTTTTAATGCGTGGGAATGAGTTGCAAGAAAAAAGGGATGAAGAGAAATCTCAGATAAAGACTGGAAGTGTAATGCAGAAATAGGCAAACACTTGATGGAATGAAGAACAGTGTAGGTGGAGGAAGGGCATTATTGTAGGAGCCAGATTATATCCCATTCTTAGGTCCGAAGGTGCAGAAAAGTGTAAGGTTACAATTAGACAAATGGGAGATGAGTCAGGTACTGATTCAGGGGATGAAATATTGGAATAGATGTTGTATTCCCAACCAACACCACCTTCTGGTTTCGCTGACCCAGGAGAGAATAGTGCAAGTGCTACTCAGATCAAAGTTTCTGCCCCATATGACACAGGTTCACTTCCTTTTCAATGACCTTTACAAGTTTTACAAATTGCTCCACTAGTTTGTGAGATGATCACCAGCTCTAGTTCCAAAAGAGAATGTTCCAGTTGCACCTCGGTTGTTGCAAGCACTTCACTCCAGATTGATGGAAGGCCTGATGTCTTAACAACATCAGCGGTTTGAAATGTACTGACAACTCAGAATTCACATTTTGTTTTGTGGAGACCTACTCAAACTTTGCAGGCTATGGTAGACGCAGCAGGGACCATTGTCTTTACAACGCTGTTAGCTTCTGTTGAGTTGAATGTAAATGAGGAGGGGTATTTACCCGCATGGCTTGAGGAAGTCAAAAGAGAAAAGAAAGTAAATGACACAGAGCCCACAGAGGACCTAAACCAGATAATACAAACCATTGGCCATTCCAAAATTGAAGGTGGAATTAGAGGAAATAATCAAAGGATGCCTGGAGTTTGATCACGTGGATCAGTACCAAAGAAATTAGTTAATCTACCTGTGCACGGAGATTTATTGAAGGGTTGCTATGGTGCACAACAGATTGGCAGGGATAGCAAACAAGTACAATGTGGATCTTTCCAGCAATTTAAACTGGCATCAGGGTTACAAGGTTGAGTTGGATGATCAGGCTACATAAAATATGAGGATTATAGGAAAGATTTTGCACCTTAGCGAACTGACAAAGTCGTTTGCAGATGGAAGGATGTAGAAAAGCTAGAACCTCAGGTGGGCAAGGAAACATGAAATGAAAAAGAGGGATGCAGCTGCCGAGGGAAAACAGGAAGAGCCAAATGATGATGAGTCAGCAGCCTATCCACTGAAAGAAGTAGCTGGAGGAACTTATGTACATGTTCAATGGAATAGAGGTGACTTGACAGCATTAACAATCAATTTCCTGATATTGAGAGACAAGCAGGTGCAGTGGTATGCACAAGTGGGGAGGTTCATAAAAACTTCTAAAGTGTTGTGGATTGATTTAAATACAGTCTTTGACATTGTGGTACCCACAGATTTATGGGTAGAGTGTAAGACTGCAATGCAATGGCCAAAAGGAGATCCATCTAGAGGGAAAGAGACACATGCACTATCACCAGAGAAATATGAAGCAGCTATTACCTTTCTGAAAGGGAGAATACTGACAAAAAATACTGTCTGGTTCAAAAATAAAGAGAACCACACAAGAGCCAAAAGATACCGGCCATGAGTATTACAAAAGGTTATTGTAGGGGTTTCAGCAGCATACTGGGTGTGAACATCTTCAGGAAAAGGATATGGGAATATTTGTGTCCCAGTTTGTATTAGGATTGAAGTCTGGGAGGCAAGATGGCGACTGAGTGAAGCCGGTCGTAGGTGGCTTCCTTGGTGATGGCGAGTCGGAGTTAAACATAAGATGCAGAGGACCTGAATGGCGTGCTATCAGACCAGAATCAGTCCCACAAAGAATCTAGTGGTGACGGAGCTGTACCTACCAGGGATCAGGCATGGGGCTTCGGTCCTGGCACAAATCGCAGAGCAGCTGATCACTGGCTGCCGTGGTCTGGAGCAGGAATTGGCTCGGATTCAAAGCTGGAGCAGTGGAGGCCGTGTGGTCCTTAACACTGATACGGATGTCATGGCCCCGAAGACGGGAACAAAGGGAAAAGTAGGACCTGTGCAATCAGCCCGGTGGAATCCCCACAGAAGCCCTCGCAGCAGAACCTGACAGATTCAGAGCCGGCTCCTGCCACGGTGATTCAGGGACGACGGCAGTGACTGCGGCCGGAGATTCCTCTGGTCGGGAAGGGGAGGGGTGCGGGCGCGCAGCCCCAGCTGCCTCGGCCCACCACAATCATCGACATGTTCCGAGGCACAGAGAGCAGTCCAGCCTCCGGTTTGCCAGGGGAGGAGCTCGTCATTTTAGACCCAGCTAAGAAAGATGGACGTAATGGACTAAATGTAATGGGTAGGCCGCCGCTGGACCATGGAGAAACGTCGGAACTAAGTGAAATAGAGGCAATAAAGTTACAGGCACATGCTACTGCTCTGGCTAGTACTGGAAATGAGAGCACGGGTGAGTCAGGGCTAGCTAGTGGTGTAAGGAATATTGACTTACCAAGGAAATGGCGATTCAACAGGAGGAAGGTTCTGGGCAGTACCCAAGGCTGCAAAACTCAAGGGGGAAAGAAAGTGATTTTAAAGGGCCCCCCAAGTCCCGCAGGATATTGGAGACAGGCAGGGAGAAGGACATTGATTCGGAAGCAAATTTCTTTTACTCGCTCTCCCATGCCACTCGGTCTAGTCTGGGCTCAGGCCATGGGACTAACTCAGAATCAAGCGAGGAAGAAAGCATTTTTGGTACGGATGTTAGAGGTATGGATAGGATTACATCTATTAGGAAAACATTCCCTTGTTGTGGGAGAATGGATAACCCCAAACAAACTGATCTTAGATGGGATTACTCTAAGGGTGATCAATTGTTGGGGGTAGCAATCAGCCTAATTCAGAAGAAGATCCAGCAGGGTCCCCGGCACTCTCTCCCACCCTAGAGTCCATACTGCAGTGTGTAATGGCACATAGGGAAGAAGCCCGATTGAAAAGCAAGCGCTCCCAGAATGCTAACCGGAAACTCCTGTGTGCAGTTAGGAAAATTGCTAAAACTTGCAACGATATAAGTGATCGGATGACGGAGCTGGAAACAAGGACGGCTGCATTGGAAGAGGATATAGTGGGCTCAAGAGGTTAAGCTACAGCGTACAAGGAACAACTCACTGACATTCAGTGGAAACTTGAGGAAGGTGAAAACTGACAAAGAAGGAATACCGTACGTTTTCTTGGAATTTCTTGAGGGAAAGGAAGGTTCCGATGCACTCATCTCTATGGTCCAGCTTCTGGAGAAATCCTTTCCAGAGCTGGCAGGATGGAACTGGGCACAAGAAGTACAAAGAGCACATCGAGATCCTTTTAATATTCGCCAGCCAGTTTGCCCAGATGCCAAACCTCGGGCATTTCTGGTGTATTTCAGGAATTTCTTGCTGAGACAGAATGTGTTTGAGAAGGCAAGACCAGAAGCACAGCGGGCGGCAGACGGATTTACTTTTTTCACTAGGCCAGACTTCTGCCACGGTACAGTGGAGCGAAGATGGCGTCTGCGGCAAATGATTACCCAGTTCCAAGAGAAGGGAGCACAGGCCTTTCTTCTCAACCCGGCTCGACTGAAAGTTATTTGGAAAGATCAAACCCATTTTTTTATATCAGTAATAAGCAGAAATTCCAGCCAGGAAAGCAATGTATTTGGACAGAAGACAAGTTATACCAGTGGCAGTAGTTACACTAGAAGTAGGGCAAGAGAGGAATCAAGGAAACCGCAAATATGGGTAGGCTGACTATATCCACATTTCATATTGGTGGACTGAATGATAGAGGTAAAAGAAACAGGGCTGGAAAAAATGCTGCGAGCACTAGGGGCCAACATTATATGTCAGCAAGAGACTCACATTCCCTGGCAGAAAAGAGGGATCAATATCATACCAGGGTATTCTCAAGTTATTTGCTCATCTCAGTCCACCAACACTAGAGGGGTACCTATGAATGTCTCTCATCGAATTTTACCTATTAACTTATTTTTCATACCCACACAGGAAATATGTCAGACTTGATTATTTTTTGGCTTCAGTCTCTCTCTTAGAGGGAGCAAGGATTAAAAGACTCCCTATGGTCCGGTCGGACCATAACCCACTAGTAATGAGCATTGAGGTCCCAGCATACACAACGGGTTTTAAAAAGTGGACGTTTGATTAAAAACTACTAGTTACAGAAGGATTTATAGAGCATATTAGGGGGTGGACCAATCATTTTTTCGATATAAATAGATTTAGTACATCAAGAGAAAATGTTTGGGATGCATATAAGGCAGGGTTTAGGGGTGAAATAACAAGCTTAGGGGTATTTCATCAGAAACAACAGAGGGACGAAATACATGCAATTACAGAGGAATTGAGCCTGAACGAGAGACAACATATGGCAGCCATAGTACAAAAACAGACAGATTTACAAACTAGCCTAGAGCTAAAAGTAATCAGGATTAAGGCCAAAATTAATGGAATTTACAACAAAAAAGTGGCGGAAAGATTTAAAACGGAAACATGGGATAACTATGAGAATGGGGAGATGATGGGAAAACATCTGGCACTGCGAATAAAACAAAGGGGGGGCGGCAAACAATATTTTACAATTAAGAGGGAAAGATGGAACAACAGTTACAGACCTATCAGGTATATTAAAAATACTTACAGATTTTTATTAGGATCTTCATTGCTCCAGGGATTCGACATCAGATGGAATGGGGATAGCAATGGGGAACGAGACTCCTCAGTTGCAAGAGCTTGAAGCAGATATTTTTCTGAATGAGGTCCTTGAGGCTTTAAGGACGATGGCTTCAGGCACGGCATCGGAGATATATAAAGCTTTACAGACAGAGTTGACACCTCTATTGTTGGATTTGTTCTTATCGGTACAACAGAAGGGGTCCCGCCACAATCTTGGCAGGAAACTAATATTGTGATATTATTTAAGAAGGGAAAGAAACCAGAAGGCCGCGCCGCATATAGACCAATATTATTAATCAATACCGATGAGAAACTGTACTCCAAGATTTTTGCTCTAAGACTGTCCAGGATAATTGGGACCCTAGTGAGTCAATGGCAACATGGCTTCATCCCCGGCAGAAGTACAACGGACCACGTCTGAAGGGTTGTTACTCTATTTGATATCGCCGAAGCCACAGTGACACGGAAGTCTTTGATATTGTTGGATGCGCAAAAAGCATTTGACCAAGTAGAATGGACATAACAGTGGCAACATTTAAGATCTAAGGGATTTGGCGCACAAATACTAACTGCCATTCAGGCTATGTATTTTGAAGCACATGCAAAAATACAGCAAACGGGAAGGAGTCAGGTAGGATTAAGATCACTCGGGGGACGAGGCAGGGGTGCCCATGCTCCCCTATTTTCTTTGCCCTCTATATAAACCCCTTGATCGGATCTATGTTGGATGATAATGCAATCAAACCAATAGTGACCCTGGGCTATAATACCAAAGTGCTAGCCTACGCAGATGACATTGCGGTCATTACCCCAGACCCACAAGGTGCAATAGATAAGATTGAAAGGCTTGGGGTAGAATTCCGGAAACAATCAGGCTATAGCCTTAAGACCGACAAAACACAAATTGTTTGTACTAGAAATACAATATTCCAGGACCCACGAAGGACAGATTCAGCCACTTATTTAGGGATAGCTATCACAGCGGAGGTAAGCACAACATGGGAAATAAATTTGGCTCCTCTCTTTGAAAAAATGGAGGGGGACCTGAAGAGACTGGATAACCTACACTTATCCATTATTGGCAGAGTGAATGTCATAAAAATGATGATGTTCCCTAAGGTGTTTTATATATTTCGGTGTATACCTTTGGAGCCGGAAAACTCAATATTAAAAAAGAAAGAGGGGATGTTTTCTCAATTTATATGGGGTTATAAGAAAATTAGGAGATCAGTAAAATGTATGACCTTACCGCAACATCAAGGGGGCTGGCAGTTCCTAATATTTTATATTATTTCTTGGCGGGAATGCTGCAACACATGAGTATCTTATTTAAGCCACAAATTTGGGATTCGGCCAGGGTAGTGGAGGTGGATAATGAAACTCTGCCTTCTATCTATGAATTAGCAATTGGCAAACTAGCACCAGGGCTAGTTTTAAGGCAGTTGGAAGGCAGCTATTATAAAAAAAACATGTTTAAGATTATAAGAGCTGCCTGGAATATATGGCGGAAGATCAGTAAAAACATGGAAATACCCAGAATCCAAAGATATATATTGTTATGACGCTCCTCGGCCTTCCCAGCTCCATTTTATGATAATATAAGTAGAACCTGAAAAAAGGCAGGAATAAAAAATATAGGAGATATCGCTGACCAGAACGGGGTTGTTTCATTTGGTGAACTCCAGAAACGATATGGGCTAGATTCTAGCACTATCTTTAAATATATACAAGTAAGCGAGATTATGAATAAGTTGGTCGTGCAACCTACTAACCTGGTTCAAATCCCGCTACTAGAATATTTAACAAAAAAACAGATTTGAGTTAAGGATTTGTATACAATACTGATGGAGGCCACTCCGGATTATATTTCCAAAGTAGAGAGTGCATGGGCGGTTAAACTGGACAATCCGGATGTAGACATCTGTAGATCACTACAGCTGTCTAAAAAAACCTTTATAACTGCAAATCTCAAAGACCAAACCTTTAAAATGGTTTTTAGACTCTATTTTACCCCGCCTAAACTTTGGGCATGGGGTAAAAGGGATAATAATAAATGCCTAATGTGCGATCAGGGCCCAGCTGATATAGTTTACATGTTTTCTGACTGTTGTAAATTGGATGGCTTGAAGGAAGGTACCAAGCTGTTTTTATGTCGAAATCTGGGGCGGGCGGTATCTTTAACATCAACCAAGCTCTTATTTGGAGTTGATGAAAGACTACAGTTAGAACCTCCTCAAGTCTACTTATGCTTCATGGTTACAGCTATTTATTGTATATTGATTGCCACTATGTGAAAGGATGTAGATCCGCCAACCTATCAGGCATGGTATGCTAGACTTTTTCATATATTTAATTTAGAGATTGCATTGTATAAATGTAAAGGTAAGAGTGGGAGGGCAAGGGGTTGACAGATATGGAGAGTAATGATGGAACAGTAGGGGAAATTGAAGGAGAATTTGTGGATACTCATTATGATTTTTGTCTGCTCTTAATATATGCCCTTCTTTCCTTGTTTTTTTTTGGTTTTGTTTGTTTTAGTTTTTTTTCTTTTCTCTCTTCTTTTTTCTTTTGAATGAAGTTTGATTTATACGGAATGTGTAAGAACCGGTATGTCGTATACAAAATTATGTAATTACTGCTTCCTGGAAAAATATTTTTTTTTAAAAGGATTGAAGTCTGAAATCAGTGCCCACGTCGCGCAAAGTGTGAACAGTTGGAAAACCAAGTCATTAAATGAAATCCTGCGTTATGCAAAATTCTGTGGGGATGAATTAGAACTGAGGAAAATAAAGGATGAATTCATGCTGGCTCAGGCTAAGTTAGCACAGAAAGGTTTTCATAACCCTTCTTTTAAAGGAAATCAGGGAAACGATGCAGGACGTTGTTGTGCGACAAGCTGGATTTTCAGGAAATTAAGGAAGACTGAATATGTCCCAAGGCAGAGGCAGAGTGGTTCCCATAGAATCTGGAAAAGATATTGCTGCAGTGAAGAAGGTTACAGCTTGTCACGTCTGTCATAGGGTGGAGAATTTGAAATCAAGATGTCAATTTAATCCTGAACAGCTGAGGAAATTGTGCAGAATTTACAAGGTGCACCAGTTCTAAAATGCCTATGCAACAGATGTAAACTCCCATGCAAAATCAAGCCCAAATGTTGATCCCTGCTCCTGCAGAAATGGGAAATCCCAGGTTTAATTTGAATCAAATGTTGAAGTTTAATGCAAACCAGTTTCAGAATGTTATGCCTCATTTACAAAACCTGAACCAAAATGCCGTATTACAATTCCCATTATTCGATACTAATGGATCTGCTTCTGATACATCCAATGAAGGTGTCTGAAGGAAGAAGGTTGCGTACCTGGTGCAGTCTTAGAGGTAAAT
Source organism: Lissotriton helveticus (assembly GCF_964261635.1). Taxonomy (NCBI): domain Eukaryota; kingdom Metazoa; phylum Chordata; class Amphibia; order Caudata; family Salamandridae; genus Lissotriton; species Lissotriton helveticus. The sequence goes on from NC_136065.1 coordinate 534,967,811, forward strand.
CAGAGTGTCCCAAATGTAGATGCAAATATTTATGGTAATTTTTGATCTACACAGGAGCTACCCATTCCACTGTCAGAACAGTGGAAGTACCAGACTTACCTCTCTCTGGGGAAAATAATCCAAGTAGCTGGGGTTACAAACAGACAAATTTAAATCCAATATCAGCAGAAGTCCCTGTAAAAATAAGAACCTTTAAAGAAAAACATTGATTTGCTGTCTGTGATACAAGCCCAGTAAATCTGTTAGGGAGAGATGTGTTGTGCAATTTAAATTGTAGAATATTTTGTACTCCAGATGGTGTGGCATTACACACCCATGAGACTTTAAAATGATCAAACAGAATGCTGAGGTAGGATTTTTCTCTTTACTGACCATTTCTGAGTTGCGTGAAGACTTGAGAGACACCGTAAATGCAGACATTTGGGACTTCACTGGAAAGATATTGGACTTATAAAAGGTGAAGAACTAGTCCAAATCATATTAAAGTCTAATGCTGTTTACCCCAGAACACCACCCTATCATTTGACTCCAGAGACTATTGAAGTATAAAAACCAATGATTGAAGACATGCTTAAAAAAGGCATACTTAGAGAGTTGATTGGAAGCCTATATAATTCTCCTATTATAGGCTTACAGAAGCCCAACGGTAAATATAGAATCATCCAGGATTAGCAACAAATTAATGAACTAGTGGTGCCCTGTTGCCCTGTTGTACCAAATCCTGCCACTGTGTAGAATTAGTTTACTTTCATTGATTGATACTAAGCTTTCTTTTTGGTGCCCTTGCGTGACAATAGCCAATAATTGTTTTAATTTACATTCCAGCAGAAGACAATATCATGGTGTTGTGTCCCTCAAGAGTATACATAGTCCATTAGTTTTCAACCAGACTCTAAAAAGAAATTTAGAGTTTTTGCAAATGGCATGTGTGTCTACACCTGTTCAGTAAATAGACGACCTCTAGTAGCATCAGAAACATGCAATGCTTGTAACTGCAACACAATTGCGTTCTTGAATCCCACATCAGAGAACGGACACAAAGTGTCTCCAGGGAAACTGCAGTACTGTCAAAAAGAAGTTCAATATCTGAGATGCATTATCATGAATGGAGTCAGAAAGGTGTCAACAGAGAGAGTTGAAGCCATCTTACAGATGAATCTACCATGAATATAAAAGGGAGGGGGGATGTTTTTAGGAATGGTTGCATACTGTAGACGGTGGATACCAAACATTTCCTTGATGGCCGAACCTCTACTGAAGTTGACACACCAAGACGTGTCTGATCCACTTTGATGGGACAACGAATATACCAAAGCATTTCTAGATCTAAAAGAGAAACTGTATCACGCTGCAGCTCTGGGAACGCCTGATTATACAAAACAATTTACTCTGTTTTGCAATGAGAGAGATGGGTGTGCACTTTCAGTTTTGACACAGACTGTGTCAGGTGTCCTCTGCTGCCTGAAGGCAGTGGCTGCGGTGAGTGCTAGTCTGGAAAACAGCAGGAACATAGTGATGGGATGTCCTTTAGTTCTCATGGTCCCGCACTATGTGGAGCCATTGTTGACCAAAACTGAGACACAATATCTTACACACAATAGACTGACATGCTATGAACAGAGTTTATTGCCTTCTGAAAACGTTTTGATAAAATAAAGCAATATGGTAAATCTTTCTACATTGCTACCTGCAATTGTGCAAAGTAAAAAACATGAAGTATTCGATCATGATTGCCAAAGTGTCACTGAACTATTGACTAAACCCAGACCTGATATTAAGGATGAACTGCTAAATGAGCCTACCATGTCCTATTTGTGGATGGTTCATGCCTGAGAGGAAATGAAGGCACATTAATAGCAGCATATGCTGGGTGCTCCATAAAAGTTGTGATAGAAGCCACCTGGCTTCAGTCTGTTTTCTCCACATAAGTTGTAGAGTTAATTGTCCTCACCTGAGTTAGCAGTTTAACTACACAAATGAGAGTCACCATCTTTACTGACATCTAGTATGGATTTGGTATGATTTCTTTCTTTTTTTAATGACTTTTGGCAAATTTGGACGAAGCAAGGGTTTCTCACTTCCACAGATACTCCACTTCAGAATGGACATCATGTTAAAGGTTTGCTTGAAGCACTTCAGTTGCCTAGTGAAATTGCTGTATTAAAATTTCTATGTCATTAAACCAGCAGCGGGTATGTTGTCATCGGCAACAGACACTCTAACTCAGTAGCCAGGTATTGTGGATTGCTAGCTTTAACATTTAATGGAGCAATTGCATGTGAATCTGAGGAAGACAGCTCTTTTGCAATGATAAAGAACATGAATAACATTTGGATATCAGCAGATGGAAGGCCAGTGCAGCCTGATAACTTGTTGCTTCCAATGACACGGTACTACAGCGTTTACACACATCTAGGGAGAGATGCCATCAGGGTAAGTAAGTAAGTAATTATTTTATTGCTCAGTTAATTAAAACAATTGCAATCAGCTACATATAGTATGTATAAACAAACTTAGAATACAATTTTTTATAAATAGATTTGTTAAAATTTTATTGAAAAACATGGAGCAAAATTTCATAAGTTTAAAAAGTCAGTTCTATAAAAAAATAGGCATCTTTTAGCACTTTCCAAGAATTAAGATAAAAGTAAATCGTTATGTGGTCCAAAGTGTCTATATTAGGATCTTTACAACTGCTGGATCTTGGGGTGATTTTAAGCAACACTGTCAGGTGTCCGGGACAGTCAAAAAGATGGGCCTTTAAGGGTGTCTTACAGCTGGTTGCAAACAGGTCTGCAATTTTGTAGCATTGTAACCAGTCCACAGTGAGGGAGATGTGCCAACTTGCTTACAAAAAGGAAGAATTATATATTCTTTCATGAATTAAAGTGGGCACTGCCTGAGTGTCTGGACGCGCAGTTTGTACTATTTAATGACGGATGCCATTTCTTATGAGGTTTTAACGTTGAGGTGGTTGTTCCTTGTCATTGCCGAGTGGGGCGATAGGGCTCAAATGCCGAATGGGTTTGCTTTGTCCAATCTCTTCCTTCTGGCGTTCTGCTTTTTTTCTGCTTTTTCCAGAAATTGAACAATATGACTTGCTAATTGGATGTTTTTCCATTCAAAGCATGCCTTGACCGCCTGCCAACATGTTCTTATTCCCAGTTTCTTTAGTGCTGGTTTTAAATGATATCTGAACTCCTCTACCAGTCCTTTGCAAATGCGTATTAGGTGAAGGATATCCTCTTTTGGGTCCCTGCATAACCGGTAATTTGTTATTGTTTGGTGCTGTTTCCACGGGGGAAGGTGGTGTTGTGATGGAAGAATCCCCAGCCGTAGTAGTATAAACTTCTCCTTTGTGATTCATGTGTGACCGACTCCGAGGTAGCTCTGACAGGCGAGACTAGAATAATTTTGGATGATGGTCCAGCCATGAGCCCCGTTGGCTAGTGTTGCTTTGTTCTCCACTAACGAAATTATCCTTACAGATTTGTTTACTAGTTGTTTGAAGATATTATGAGATCCAGTGCTCTTCCAGGCTTCTTGTAGTTCCAAGGAGTCTATTGAGTGCTTTAGATAGTTTGCAGCTGCACATTTATTTTTTCTGTCTAACTCCTTCCAGAGATGGTGATTAAAGCTTGAGACTTCGGCTCCCTGTATTTTATGCCAACTTTTGGCATAGACGCCCATTCTTTCTACTATTTGATTTCTCAGGTCAAATTCAATCCTTATTTGTGCCTGCGAGGTATAATTAGGCAGTTTGAATATCGTTCGCATTGCCCTGGCTGTTATGTTATCCAATATCTGTGCATCCCTCCCTCAGAGGCATTCGCTTCTGTAAGTAATGGTCGGTGTTAGTTTTGCTTGGATCACTTGTAGTAGTGGAGTAAAGCTGCAAACTGCAGCTTTTATTTTGAGATTCCTCAGTGCGACCGCTATTGTGGTTCCTCTCCTTTGTATTGCTTCTTTCTGTGGTTCAAATGTCCCTTTTCTATCAACAATTACGCCCAGATATTTATATTCCTTCACAGTTTCCAGTGTTAGACCTCCCATTTGCCAGCAAAACATGGAGGGGGGGACATTTCAACATGGTTGGTGCAAACCCAGGTTCCAAATAAATGCTGATGAGATTTGCCATAGATGTGTTACATCTACACAGCTAAATTCAGGAAGAAAACCACAAGTCAGAAGCACATACTTAAGGAGATCAAAGGGTCCTTTTAACAGAATGCAGATTGATTTTATTGAGATGCCGGTGCATAACTAGTTGAGATACATCCTTGTGATTGTCTTTGTTTTCTCCAGATGGATAGTAGCCTACCCAACAAGGAGAAATGACAGTCTGACTGTAGCCAAACTGTTATTATGTGAACTCATTCAAAGATACGGGAAGCCTATCCTTCTTGAGTCAAATAGAGGAGCACACTTCATCAATGAAGTGATGAACATGTTGCAGCAACAGACGTGAAATATAGTTGAACAAATTAATTGAACCATCAAATCTAGATAGTTTATGCTTTGACTTCACTGAAATGGCTAGATGGTTAACCTTTAGTGCTGATGAGTGTTCCAATTATACCAGACAGGAAGCCAGGACTATCTCCTCATAAGATATTGATGTGAACAGCTATGAGACTGCCTGACGTGCCTGCAAGTGCCCTTGTGAATATCATAGATGACATAATATTGGACTACCGCAAGACAATGATTGATATAGTTCATTCTGTCTCCCATCAGGTATCAGCTGCCATTCAAGACCCTCAGCAAGAATAGTGCCACAACTTCAATCCTGGAAGCATGTTCAGATAAATGGTAATACATATGGATACAAAGGCCCCACTCTGCTGTTAAATGTGTTGGTATCCCGAATCAGATATATGCCTCACAAACCAAGAAAGTGAGATATCCAGAAAAAGTGCCTTTGGTCTATGATCCTGAAAGAAGAGCTTTAGTGGTCATACCACCAGTCGAGAGACCACCTTGACCTGTAGCCCAGCACCTGTTCCGATATAGAGAGAAGCACAAGGCAAAGAAAGGGGTGAATATTTGCAGACCAAGAAAAAGTTATGTCATTTTGAATGAGACACTTCGGAGACACCAGGAAGATTTAAAACAGAGGAAAGCTCGAAAACTTAGGAGAGATGAAATAGATCACAAGGAAGGCAGGATTTTCACATTTGCTAAAACATGTATGACCAAATGATGCAAGCGGACAGTGATACCAATGGGAATGGCACATGTGGGACCACCTTGATCTCTTCTAGTTCCACATCATCAAGTGCCCCACCCACCAGTGACAGTGAAGTGATTGACAATTCCTTTTTAAGGGAAGTTCAAAGGATAAAGAGTGGCAACAGAGGTCAACCTAGATGTTCAGGCATTTAAAAAAAACCTTTAGGGTCAAGAGAGGAGGGAACGGAAGAAGAAAGGAGAGGGATAAAGACCAGATCTTGGGACAAGATGAACTGATGAACACCCAGGATATGGGGTGGAGGTCCTCAATTTCTCGAATAGGGAGCTTTCCATAGATATGATTACATTGTTACAAACAGGATTAGGTTTATGTCCAAGCGAGGACGGGGACATGTGTAAACTTAAAATTGACTTTTTTACATTTGTGAGAGGCTTGAAATTGAAGGAATTCTTCAAAAGCAAGCCCTTGTCTAATAAAACCAAATAAATGTTCCAGCTAATCTTGTTTCCGATGTAATGACCATACAGTGCGTACGAGATACAGAACTATTACCTTCTATCACGGATTTAGAACAAGATCCCAGTAATTTGGCTAGACTACTGTTGGACTTAAACATTGATCCAGATTTAACAATATCCAGTAGCTTGGAATGTAAATCAAGATGGACTCCGGTTTTAACAAGTGGCAAAAAAATTGATATTTTTCATACATTGTTTGTAAATGATCTTGATAAATACAGTCATAAAGAAATGACACACAAGCATAAAAAAGGACAATCTAACAAAAAGGGAATGAATAGCACTAGGACAACTGGAACAGGACAAAGATATAATGATTAGAGAAGCGGACAAGGGGGGGGCAATATCATGATCATGGATAAAAATGATTATGAACATGAAATAATGACACAGTTAAATGACCCAACCTGTTATGAGAAATTGAAGCTGAATCCGATTTGGTCACTCACCAACAAGATTAATGTCTATCTGAAGGATTGGTATGATTATGGTCTTATAGATGAGGATGATTATATGTATTTGAAGATTGCATGACCTAGATTTCTATGTTTATATACATTATCTAAGGTGTATAAGAACTTGCCCTTTCCACCAGATAGACCAATTGTGTTGAGTATTGGAGGTCCTACAGAAAGACTATCTCAATATGTGGATTTATTTCTTCACCCTATAATTTGAAACTTCCTCTCATACATTAAAGATACAAAACATATCCTGAGACTCCTAGCAGACGTGACTTGTGAAGAGGGAATGATCTTAGCCACACTAGATGTGGTCTCACTCTAGACAAGGATCAGGTCTAAACTGGTTTACAAGCAATCAAACATTATTTGAACATGAACTTGTGGAGATGCTAATAAAGATGATTGATCTGATCTTGACTAACATTTTCATTTTTGAAAAACAGTGGTACAGAGAAATACAGGGGGAGGCCATGGGCTCCAGGCTTTCTCTATCCTACACCAGCCTCTTCATGGGGTGGGTAGAGGAAGAATGGATCTGGGGAGCTGAAGGAATGGAATGGTGCAACTTAATTATCTATTAGAATCGTTTTGTAGACAACTGCATCATGATTTGGTCTGGGCCTATGGATAGGCTCATACAATTCTGTGAGTATCTTAACACCAATACTACAGACATTGAATTCACTTACCAATATAGCAGGGCTATCATTATATTTCTAGATGTAGAATTATTCATACAAGACAACCGAATACAGAGTAGACTTCATTGCAAACCAACAGCATGTAATTCAATACTACATGCAACAAGTGCACCACCGACAAATCAGATTCAAGCCATCCCTTTTGGTGAACTCACCAGAGCAAGAAGAAACTGTAGTGCGGTCAATGATTTTTAAACATGTGTATACAACATGAAGTCACGTTTTACTGCTTGGGGCTATGATAAGCATTTATTAACAAAGCTGAGCTAAAGATCCTGAAAATCAAGAGACATGAAACTTTAAAAGATAAACCACCAAGTAAGGATGAGACAAACAAAATGAGATTAGTCGCTAATTACATCAGCCTTTCTAAGGTAATAGTGAATAGTATGAATAAACATTGGGACATCCTACGAGCTGATAAATCACTTGAGGAATGCCCCTGAATAAAATGTGAATTTCTTTTAGAAAGGGAAGGACCTTGAAATCAGTGTTGAATCCTAGTTTCCCAAATGACAAAAATTCAGGACATTGGTTACCACAGCACACTTTGGGGTTCCATAAATGTAGACATTGCTGGATGTGTAGATGGACCACTGATAATAAGAAAGACTTTAAAGCATTGGATGGCAGGACATATGTCATACGACACAATATTAATAGTAACACTAAGTATGCAATTTACGTGATTGAGTGCAAATGTAAACACCTTTATGTAGGCAGATCCATCAGAGAACTCAAAGAAAGAATCAGTGAGCATTTGAGAGCTCTCAAACAGCAGGATGTCAGATATCCCATGACAATTTATGCAATGGATTGAGAGTCACAGGGTCACCACAAACAATTTACTTTCTATGGCATAGATCTATGAAACAGAACCCCCGTTAACAGGGAACTAAATTTAAGGCAAAATGAATCATTATAGATGATGCGTCTTAAGGCAGCAGAACTGCATATAAATACAGATCAGGAATTACAGTATTATTTTAGGGGACTAGGAAACAATCAGTAAAATATTGTTGATTTCATTTGACCGTTACGAAATGTGATGATCTTGCTACATATACTTTACAATATTTCTATCTAATGGATTGTATTAAATCAAGACAGGTAATAATAACACCTGATGCACTTTGACAACAATGGAATATGTGAATAGCATGGACATGTAATGCCGATAATCACAACAGGTGAAATTTGGTATAAATGTAGGCAGTTGCAGTTTCTGATTTAAGGTCAATATGTACAATCAGAATGTGACACAAATCATTATAGAGGGATGGTGCCTTCTGAAGTAGAAAGGACAAAAGTTTGGACGGGTGTTCTTAAAATGTAAAAAGTTAAGCTCTTACTTACTGTACATACTATTTTGAAGCCACCATGGTAACATACAAATTACGGGTTCTTCCAAAATGGTGTTTAACTCACACCATTGAAGGAACAAGAAGTATACGGTCTAGTCCTTGTGGAGAGAAAATAACGCTTTAATACTGGGTTCAGCAGGCGTTAACACTTCCGTGCCGACTTACACGGAAGCACAGCTGAGAATCACCGGACTGTCAGCGTACTCGCTAACATGTATATTGTGAGGATTGGAACGGGTGATTTAATGAAGGGCTAAGTTGCTGGGTTCTAATAGAGAGTACAACTTATTTGATCTATCATAGGAGGAATTGATGTTGAATTTGGTGAACCAAAAATATATACGGAAGTCAAGAATTGAACAGGATAGAACACGGATACTGGTGGAACACTGACCTTAAAAATGGGTGAGACATCATGTGTATCGATATACAATTAGAGGTCAATCATCAGGAAAATTGCATCTGGCTGATGGGGATTGTGATACTCTGTTTATTGTCTTTAGGTGATTTCATTGTCATTTAAATATTGTGCACGGCAGATGATTCTTGTTTCCACAGGTGGAACGGAAGTAGAACCGGCATAGAGGTAATAATATGATATACTAACTATTGGATATTTTGGCAATTTACTAAATAGTTTGGTTTTAAATCTTCTTGAATGCAGGTGGGACACTAAAATAAATGTCAGTCTTACTGGTATGTTTGTATTTGTGACTGGATTAGGAATCAATGGGGCACTATCCATTCTGGATCACGCACACTTAAGGGTAGAGGGCAGTTCCAAATAACCCTGGGCGGGGAACTCCGCTCTGCTCGTAGGGTTTGCAGAGTTTTCCGCACTCCGTGTTACATGGAGTGCACGGCGTTCTGAAAAACTCCGCAAACATAGCGGAGCAGAGTTTTTTTCCTCGCTCGCTTTCGTCAACGTCAAGTTGGCAAGCGCGAGCGAGGTAAATCAACCTCCTGGTGAGATTTTCCCCATTCGCGTTCGTCAACTTCAAGGTGGCTAACTTGAGTGTGGAAAAATTAACCTCCCCGCGAGATTTCTTAATGTGGTGGGGTCAGGTTTCTCACTGCGAGTGGTCGGGAATGCTCGCGACTGCTCACATTGAGAATCTGCCCGTTTGCGTTGAGAAAGCTGCTGCTCGAGTAAAAATCTACTCGAGCGGCAGAAAAGGAAAGCAGGGACTGCTTGCTCTGTGCAAGGTGCTGTTCACAATGATTGCACAGTGCGGACAAGCATCCGGCACTGTGCAATCACATTACTTTGCCACCGTAGTCATTCACCTTGTTAGGGTAGTTACAGAATACTTTGAAACTTTCTAATATATTACCTTTCCAGTATAAAATAAAAAATCACTGACCTTCAAACTTCATGAACTTCTATTCATCAAGCACGAGGGGTAGCAGAAGTGACATTGTACAGCTTTGATGACCAATGGCAGCAAATGTTTAACCACTTGTTCCACCATTATCACCTTAACAGACTTCTACTTTATGCTTAGTGAATCGGAGAATAACAAAAAAAGGGAATTAAAGAAAGTAAACATTGCTTTGAAAGCCTTGATTAGTTCACATTCCTGCCACTGCCCTGATGACCGCTAAAACTAAGCTGAAAAGAGGCAGTGGCAATGGGCTGATAGAATAAGGTGGACGAAGCAGTTGCGGCTCCTAGTTATCCTGTGCTTAGTCCTATAATGCAACCGTTCCCTGCTGTATGTTGGACATTAACTTAGTTGACTAAATACAACTAAATCACCCGAGAAACTAGTTCAATCAATGCTACAATTAACAACAGCCTATCTCTGGACAAATACAAAAATGTGATGAAATGTTCTCACCCACCACCAGGTGTCATGTTTCATCATAGGACTACCATTGCTCTTCAAAAACCTGGTGTGATGAAGAGTGGCCCTACACCTGGAGGTCAGGGAGGCACTTCTAACTAGGACTAATCCTGTGACATAAAATAATCACAAACCAATGTGATATACCAGACTGACTTTTATATTTAAACAGGATACCACTTGGTATTAAAAACCTACGTGGGGATAAAGGGAACTAGCACCCCATTGCCAATGACACCGTCAGCATGTTTTATTTTGATAGCTCATGTGAGTCTGTGGTATTATTCAGGATGGAAAAACAGGATAGGTGTAGCCTTGATTGAAATAGTTTCTTAGGGAGCTTAGCTGTGTTTAACCTGTTGTGATTGCAGGCCAGATCACCCTTGAGGCCCCACAACCTCTAGTTCTTTACCGTGGATAGAGTTCATGGGTATTGCTGTATTGACATTAACCTAGTTGAACATATTTTGATTGTACATAGAAAACTTAATGTATCAAAAATAAATCTTCTAACATTCATTTCTCAGGTTGGAAACATCAAAGTGGTTTATTCTTATCAAATGCAGCACTAAATTTGGACTTCACTGAAATACAAGTTTTATTGCATATTAATAAAATAAGGTCAGGCACCAGACACTTTTATCGGACTGAGAGAACGCATGTGAACCTCTTTTGTCTTGTCATGATGTGGATAAGTCTATAACACCCCCTCATGTCCTTTTTTACAATAGTTTTTTTAGATGGACACTGAGACAGGGGAGGGTGGAGTTCTGGACTTTTTGGTTCCGTCCAGAGGTGTCAGGGACAACACCCGAAGACCCCGGAGTTCAACCTGTCTCGGTGCACAAACAAACAGAAACACGGGCTTCTCGATGGTGGCGTCAAAGACCAAAGGTTTATTACTGCAGGGACACAGAAGTCACAGAAACTGCACACGGGCAGTGTCTAGGAGCCTGTTCAATTTGTACAAAGAGGGTTGTTCCTTATATACTAAATATTCTGCTCGGGGCAAATTCTTTACAAGTTACCACAGTTCTAAACATTCGTGTCTTAAACAATAAATATTTGGCGTTGCACAGGAATCGTCAACAGTATCTGATGTCAAAACATTACGAATGAGGGGTTCCCACTAGTCCATCATAATCCCATGTCAATTCTTCATTCAAGACCCGGACCGCCTCATCGTAAATTTCGTTACCTCCCCCTAATAAAGGCCCAGTAGGAAAGGAGCAGAGCCAGGTGTGGAAGATAGAAAGACAGGATAAGAGATGTTTGTGGGTCGTAAATGGGCACGGTTACCAGCTTCGGCCGCCTAATCATGATCAGGCCAATGGAAACAAGAACCAGTATAGCAGGACTGGCCTCAGGCTGGGGAGGCAGTTCTTGCCGAGTCATGCTGCTACAGCGTTGCTGGCCTAAGGTGCACGTGTCACTAGCAAGGTGAATCGCCGGTTAAAGCCTACGTGTCCTTTAATGAAGAGAGATCATTGCGTGTCCATTGACTATGTGAGGGCAAGGAATACAAAATGGCTTCCGTGTTCTAAAATGGATGCCACGGGTAGATCAGAAATGTGTTCATAACAGGAGTGCTCTTGCTCGTAGCATAGCGAAAACACCAGGATATACTAAATGGATCATTTGCGGTTCACTGATACCAAAATTATGTATTTACGACAATGTTACAAACACGAGTAAAATCGTCACGGAACCTCAGACCCTCCTTTTGCCCTTACATAGGCAATTACTCAGTCTATATCAGAGTCAGAGTCTAATTCTATGCTCATTAGGTTAGTGACATGTTGTTGCATCATCATCCTGTCTCGTGCCTTTTCTCCTAATGCAGGTGGTTTTCTGAAACAGGTTGCAGCACAGAGACTACACAGAGCGGGACCACATTGGATAATAAGGCAGCACGAGAACAGAAATACTAGGATGACACCAATAACCATCAGAACCTTCCATCCCCACGCTGATACCAGAGTCCAAAACCACTCCATGAAGGACCAGTTTCCCTTATCTACGTGTATAGAGTCGGAAATCTTGTGTAGTTTAGAGATCGCTTCATAGACTGTTGGAGCATTATTTGGAATAAAGACACAGCAGCTCCATTGGATCATTCTGCATACCCCACCTCGATCTGCAAGTATTACATCTAGAACCATTCGGTTCTGCAACGTCATGAGACGATCCGCCTGAAGCTCAGCTGTTAAGTTACTAAGGGCACCTGCAGTTTCCGTAATAGTAGATTCAACTACCCGTGTTAGTTGACGTAGATTTCTACTATTGGCCATAGGCCCCCAAAACGGAAGGAAACCTTTGAAGAAGTCTCCAGCTTCCTGACCAGCGGTATCTTCCTTGCTGAAGACACCTCTTGTTACTCTGGTCTTGTGATAATCTGAAGAAGCAGTGTATGTCGGAGGTAACAATCGAGCAATATAACATGAACCTGAAAAGTCAGCAGGCAGCCATGTATATGCTCTGTCCTGACAGATGAAGTAGGTACCCCTAGCAGTCAGAAAGGCAGGGGAGGAGTTAGACGGAAATACGTAAGTCTCAACGTACTCACTCCTCCCTAGCTGAGCTCTCGGATTTCTCCCATTTCCTTGTAAACAGACCTGACCTCGGTGAGGCACGACCCAAACTGAAGTGGAGCTTTTACGCTTGCTTTCTCCCAAACTAAGGCGATACTCTGTAGAGTTCCAACTCAAATACACCCGTAATTCATCTCTAGGGTAAGATGGAGTATTATTGACGTCTTTAATCATGTCAATAATTCCCTGGACTAAAGCTTTGTTGGCTGAGTTGTATTTAGTGGACCGTGGTGGACGCGGAGGATAGGTCTCAAGGGCATATGAAAAAATGGTCTGAAAGGCCTGAAATGATCCATTGTAGCTAAAAGGCAAGACTAGATAGGGAATGCCTTTATCCATAGTGTGAGGTATCAAGCCACACACCCAGCAGTCTGTAGTATTAACTACCAGTTGGTGTTGATGCAAGAGCTGTACAAATGTATTGTTAATAAATTCTGAGCGTCGAGCTTGTTCGTGTTCAGGAAATGAGTGAAAAGAATGCATAGAAGAAACCGTAGAAGTAGTAGGATCAAGGGGAGATACTGTAGTTACTGGCATAAAAATCAAATGTACACCAAAGATGATTCCACCCACCAACGTTATCAAAACAATTAAAAATGTAACTGCACATTGCATTAGAAAGCATTTGCTGTGAAGTATTCTGTACAGTCTATTTCTGCGAACATAAATTACATTTTCTCGTTGCAGCTCAGGAAGCTCCATCTTCTACGACCGTTCGCGACCACTGATGATGTGTACGTAGATGAAAATGCCTCTATCAGCCCTGGGAGTTCCCAGAACTAACAGAAAGATCGACCTTGTGTCTGACCCCCGCAGATTCAACTAGGCACACAGCCACGACCCTACGGCTACCCAGACGGCAAGGCAATTTTAAAACAAAAAGAAACAATACAAAGTATTAGCAAACTTCCTGGCTGGAGGCAATGTATAGAAAATTCAAATCTGAAAATAGGCAGTTTCCTGCTTTATTTGTCCATATTGCGAGGTCGCAAGTTGTATCTCAGTTTTGCAGGAGCTGTCTGATCTGGAAACAATGTATTTTCAACTGACGTTGCAATGTTCACGTTCGCAGATGGCAAATGTTCAGCGTTCAAAAGAGCAGTTTCAGGAGGAGAGTCAGAATTTGGTGAATCCGTGATCAGTTCTGCATCGCTGAAAGGTATGAACCTGGGGATTCGTTCCGTTTCAGAGGCACCGATTCCTTTCTTTACCCAGTTGTCGTAAGGAAGTGGCAGAGGCACACGTTTGACATGTGTCGTATGGATCCAGTTTTTCCTTCCGGCCACACGAATAGCAGTTCTCGTTGCTAGCAGGACTTGGAAAGGGCCAATGAATCTGGGCTGAAGATTTTTCGTTCTTGCAAAATTTCTAATGACCACCTGATCACCCGGTTTCAGCTGATGGCCTGGACTCTCCGGTGGCTTTGGCAATGCATCGAAAACCTGTTGGTGAATAAGACTCAATTTAGCAGTCAAGTCGAAAAGGTAATCAATTAACATTGGGTATTCCAGCTGCTTGAATTCTTTTGGTCTAGGTACCCCCCAAACATTTGCAGGACGACCAAAAACTATTTCATAAGGACTAAGCCCTACTCTAGAATGTACAGTTGCTCTTGTTGATAGCAAAGCCAAAGGCAATGCGTCTGGCCAGGACAAACCCGTGGATGCTTGTATCTTAGCAAGTTTCAGTTTAAGGGTGCCATTGTAACCCTCGACTAAACCCGCGGACTGGGGATGATTCGCACTATGAAACTTCTGTCTAATCCCTAGGCCGGCACACACACTCTGCATAACTTTCCCTACGAACTCACTTCCGTTATCTGACCATACAATCCGTGGCATTCCGTATCTGGGGAAGTATTCTTTAAGAAGAATTTTGGCAGTGGATAAGGCAGTATTGTCCTTTAGCGGGTATGCTTCGATCCATCTGGAGAAAGCACAAACTACCACTAGGACGTATTTCAGGTTATTACAACGATCCATGTGAATGAAGTCTAGTTGGATCACTTCAAAGGGGCAGGAAGGAGGAGCGAAGTGACCTGCAGGTGTGGGGATTCCCTTGCCAGGATTATGCATCAAGCATACCATGCAATTTCTCACCACTCTCTCTGCACACTTACTAATCCCATCATTCTTCCAGACCGGAGCCAACATCTTACAAATCCCTTTTGAACTGATGTGTGCTGTTGCATGTGCCATCGTCACTACTGCAAGCACATACGCATCAGGCAACATCCAACGCTGTTGTTCCGACAAGTCAATCCAACACCCACTCGAGTCCAATTTACCCGTGCTCTCTCTCCATGCAAGTTTTTCCTCCTCAGTCGCCTCTTTCTGAATTTCTTTCATGCTTTCCACTGTGTCCTCACATATTCCAGACTCAGAAATCCATCTTGCAGACGTTGCAACATACATTCTACTCATCATATTTCTAGCTGTCTGTTTTGCAATCTCATCGGCAAAAGCATTCCCACGACCAACATCATCCGTGATTGCTTTATGAGCACTGCATTTCACAATCGCAACTTCAGTCGGCAAGGTTAGAGATTCCAACAAGTCATTAACTAGCTGGCCATGTTGAATCTTAGTCCCATGGGACGTAATGAAACCTCTCTCTTTCCACAAGCGGCCAAAACTATGGGCCACGCCGAACGCGTACTGACTATCTGTGAAAACATTCACTCTCTTTCCCTTAGCTAAAACGCACGCTCTTGTTAGCGCGATCAATTCTGCAGCCTGGGCAGAATTCTGACTCACTCTCGCAGTCTCCACAATCGTACTCAAGGTCGTTACTGCATAGGCAGCAGTCACATCACCATTCTCCAATTTGAAGCAAGACCCATCAACATACAGCGTGCCATCTGGATCTGATAACGGAGTGTTTTTTAGATCAATTCGTCCTTTGGTTTCTTCCTCAGTTTTGAAACAACAGTCGTGTGGTTCGGAATCACTCGACTCTTGGCTAGTCGGCAACAATGTTGCTGGATTCAATACATTGCATCTTTTGATCTGAATATGACTAGCTAACAGTGTTAGTTCATAACCTGATAATCTAGCACTGGTAAGGTGCTGCGTTTTGGTTCGGTTCATGAGTGTATCCA
Organism: Lissotriton helveticus; assembly: GCF_964261635.1. Classification (NCBI taxonomy): domain Eukaryota; kingdom Metazoa; phylum Chordata; class Amphibia; order Caudata; family Salamandridae; genus Lissotriton; species Lissotriton helveticus. The sequence goes on from NC_136065.1 coordinate 534,983,590, forward strand.
CAGCATGAGGAACCATAACTACTAGCATGTTGTTCATTACTAAACCAGCAGATTGTCGAATGGAAGCTGCAGCTGCGGCTGTAGCTCTCAAGCAACTAGGCAATGCTCTGGCTACCGGATCTAACGTTGATGAAAAATACGCACAAGGGCGTTGTTTATCACCAAATTTCTGCGTCAAAACACTCAATGCACAACCTTCTCTCTCGTGGACATAGAGCGTGAATGGCTTACTGTAGTCGGGTGTACCCAATACAGGTGCTGAACACAGTGCATTTCGCAATTCAGAAAAACTCTGCTGACATTCAGCAGACCATGGTACCGGACTCGGAACATTTTTCCCAGTCAAGGCTACCAATGGTTTTGTTAAAAGAGAAAAATTTGGGATCCATTGCCTACAATATGAGGTAATACCTAAAAAGGCACGTACTTCTCTCTGCGTGCTAGGAACATTCATCTGTGTAATTGCTTTTATTCTCTCTGGGGTCAACTTCCTTCCCTCCTTTGACAAGAGATGACCTAGGTAGGTCACTTCTTGGCAGCAGTATTGCATTTTTGAAGGTGACACCTTATGATTCAAATCTGACAAGTGATGCAATAAAGAAATCGTAGCTGTTTTGCAAGTTTCTTTGTCATCGGCAGCCACTAGAAGATCATCGACATATTGTACTAAAGCAGAACCAAGAGGAAGTACGAAGGAATCTAACTGGCTTTTTAATGCTTGACTGTAAATGGATGGGCTTTCACAATAGCCTTGTGGAGCGCGTTTAAACCTGAAGCTTCGTCCTCCTAGAGAGAAACCGAAGATATCTCTGCTTTCTTCGGCTATCGGAATGCTGAAAAAGGCATTTTTCAAGTCGACAACCGAAAACCATGCTGCTGTAGCAGGAATCAACGTTAACAACGCAGTAATATCTGGAACCACAGGAAATTGTGGAATCACAATTTTATTAACCTCTCTGAGATCAATTACAAACCTATATACTGGAGGTTTTGTTGGGTCAGTTTGTTTCAAAATAGGCAGTACAGGACTATTACAGACATTACCTCTAGTTTCTTCTATAACGTCTTTCTTGATCAGATCCTGTACTATCAGTAGGAGCGCACGCTCACCTTCACTAGAGATTCTGTATTGTGGAATTCGTGGAAGTTTGACATTTGCTTTCAAAGTTACTACATAGGGTGGAATTTCCAATAGACCTACATCATTAGGACCAGTCGCCCAAAGAGTATCAGGGAGTGAACGCAGCTCTGGTGGGAGCGCATCCATCGACAAGTACATCGGAGAGATTATTCTTTTACCCAACGTAAGCTGTACTCCTGCTGGAGAACAGTACAATGTCGCGTACAGGCGTTTTAACAAGTCTAAACCAAGCAGATTTTCGTTACAACCTGTCGTCAAAATCAGGGGTGCTTTCAAGTGGCAGGGTCCAACAGAAATCGACAAAGGACCAGAAACAGGGTTATGAACAGGGGCGCCCGAAAAACCTACTGAAACGTTTGTTGAGCCAGACAAAGGTGCGCCAGGGAGTTTCGCATAAATGATAGAACTTTTTGCTGCACCAGTATCCAACAGAAACGGTTCGACTATACCTGATGTTGCTACTGCGACATAAGGCCCACTCTGATCTACTGGTACTGATACTACTCCCTCTCTTTGTCCATGGCTGTCCTAGTATTCACTTTGCTGACCTTCCTCACTAGCTTCATAATAGTCTTCAACATGATACTGTGGAGACCTATTCTGTTGGGCAGATTGTCCATTTCGCTGGTCGAAATAATTAGGAGGGCGATCACTCGTCTGCGGAGGCATAGCACCTCGTCCTCGACCTCTAGAGTTTTGCATAGAACTACCACGACCTCTCTGAGCTGCCGCAGTATTATTTTGTGCCCGAACTGGACACTCATTTTTGTAATGACCTTCCACTTTGCAATAAGCACATTGATTCCATTGGTATTGTGGCCTTTGAAAATTATAATCCGTTCTTTGATAAGACCCTTGCTGCATGTTAGTCTGATTCGTGCGAGGCGGATATGCTTGCTGTAAAAGTACTTTAGTTTTTAAATCTTTCGTCTTTTTATCTGATTTTTCCTTCTCTTCTTTATCCCTATTTTCATAGTACTGGGCAGTCGCAAGTATTTGCGCAGTCGTAGAGACAGCCCACGCACTTTCAGAATTCTTTAATTTACCACTAAGTTCTGGCAACAGATTGTGCACAAATTTATCAACAAATAATCTCTGGCCTCCTTCTGTTCTCATATCCTGACCACTATGATCCACGAAAGTCTCCTCGAATCTTGTGAAAAAGTCGGAGACGCTTTCGTCTTTCTTCTGTTTGCACGCGGACAATTTGTCCCAGTTAACGCGCAATGCTGGCATCAAGGTTTTCATTAAATCGATTATTCTACCAGGCAAATTAGCAATTAAGGGTTCAGGTTTTGAACCACCTATTTGTTGACCATCCGCTGCAATTATAGCTGCCCAATCACCACCTAGGGCAACTGGATGATTCTCTTTACGAATTTTAGCCCAAATTGGTTGTGGTACTACATTACCAAATAGCAGATCTATGTCAGCAAGATTCAATACACAAGCGTCAACTGTTTGAGCCAACTCTTTGTAGTACCCTGCAGGATTTTTACGCGGATCTGGCAAGGCCTGTTTCACTGCTAATACTTCAGCTCGCTTCCATGGAATATGTATCCATACTCTCTGGAATTGGGCCGGAGCGGCTGCAATACCAAGCGGTGCATTAGCTTGCACAGCTTCACGCCAAATTGGTGGAACCTCTCTCATTGGGTATTGACGATTTTGTTTCGTACTACGTTTCTCTAATTCTCTCGGTGAACGAAGGGATGAGTCGGTCCTATAACTTAGAACCAGTTCCATCGCTTCTTTTATATTTTGTCCAACTATCATACCTGCAGCAAACTCTTTCTGTACATTAATTAATTCTCCTAGATTTGATTCAGGGTCATCCTCTTCCAATTCCTCACGTAGAAGGAAACACATTTCATCGAACACATATCGTTGTGTCGGTTCATTCCATTGCATAAATGTATCTAATACATCTTGTACATTATATCTTCCAACTTTTGAAACCCATCTAAGAGCAGTGGAATCTAATATTCCTCTTTCTTCAGTACTGGGAAGCTGACTACGTCTCTGCACAGAGTCAGAGGTAGGAGTCTTAATCAGAGTTTTATAGAAGGGAGATAGAATATTAGAGACAGAATCAGTGATTCTCCGACGAACAGAAAGCGGAGTCATAATATTAGCAGAGGCAGTAAATAGAGTAGCAGTTGGAACAGATAGATCAGGAACAGTAGGAGTAGCAGGCAAAATAGCTTGGGAACTAGCAGGTGTGAGCGACATAGGCATAGGTAAAGAAGCCGGCAACCCTGGAAGAGGGGTTGTCGAAGGAACATTAATATTGACCACAGGAGGTACAGGAACTTGATTCGGGGGAGCGGGAACAGGGACACCAGGTTGTCCAGCAACCGGTAATTGAACATTCGGTATAGGTGGAGCCGTAGCACCCTGTGCATACGGTGGGGGTGATCGTAACAAGTAAGACAACAGGGGATCCTTTTCAGGGTCCTCTACTATCTTAGCCGTACTCGTTGGCAAAGCAGGATAGCACTTGTCTATCGCTAAATTACGCTCTCTATTGGCCACCTCCATCGCTTTTTCAGATTCGTTGAGTTGCAGCTGCCTAGCAGACTGTTCTAAAGTCAACTCTTGCTCTTTCTGTTCTTTCTTCAACTTTTTAATCTCTCTCTGTTTAGATTCTTTTCGCCAATAACGGAAAGAATCAAACATTGCCGGCCGGGCTTTCTTCTTAAACAACCTTCTTTCTAGATTATCGAGAACTTCAGGTTCAAAACTACCGTGTAGTGGCCAACTAAGGACACCATCTTTCTCTGTGAAGCGGATCCATACCTCGTTATAAGAGATAGGGCCCACGCCAAACTTGCAATATAGATCATAAAGGGGAGTTCCAATCGGAGGAACCAAACACGAGTCCTCCAACCGGGAATCACTGTTGCAACTAAAACAAGACAACATACAATTTTTCCGACTTACCATTTTATAATCCGGAACACAAAACAAACAAGACACAAACAGAAACGATGCGCACTCGAACCAAGAACTTAGGCCTACCAGAACTGACAAATGTATCGATACCTGAACTGAACAGAATGATTATCGTAACCAGAATAACCAGTGATAATCTTACAGAACTGAACTGAACTGAGAACTAAAAGGATTATCCAAACAGGAGCAACCCTTACAAAATACTTAACTGAGGCACTGAAGACGTCACCAAGGAGAAACCCGTCACGTCTCGCCGTACTGAGGACTGCACCTCGGGTCCAAGACAGGGCGACGGTCAAGGCAACGGACCACTGCAGCCGTCTGAACGGGAACCCTCGTGGAAGAGAACGTCGGGGCCACTTTTGCGATATGCCGGGATCGATGAAGTGGGGCGCCTCCCTCTGAAATCTTCACACGAAGCTCCTCGAACTCTTCAGGCTTTTGGACCGGTACCGAATGACGTCGCCCCACGTTGGGCGCCAATTGGAGTTCTGGACTTTTTGGTTCCGTCCAGAGGTGTCAGGGACAACACCCGAAGACCCCGGAGTTCAACCTGTCTCGGTGCACAAACAAACAGAAACACGGGCTTCTCGATGGTGGCGTCAAAGACCAAAGGTTTATTACTGCAGGGACACAGAAGTCACAGAAACTGCACACGGGCAGTGTCTAGGAGCCTGTTCAATTTGTACAAAGAGGGTTGTTCCTTATATACTAAATATTCTGCTCGGGGCAAATTCTTTACAAGTTACCACAGTTCTAAACATTCGTGTCTTAAACAATAAATATTTGGCGTTGCACAGGAATCGTCAACAGTATCTGATGTCAAAACATTACGAATGAGGGGTTCCCACTAGTCCATCATAATCCCATGTCAATTCTTCATTCAAGACCCGGACCGCCTCATCGTAAATTTCGTTACCTCCCCCTAATAAAGGCCCAGAAGGAAAGGAGCAGAGCCAGGTGTGGAAGATAGAAAGACAGGATAAGAGATGTTTGTGGGTCGTAAATGGGCACGGTTACCAGCTTCGGCCGCCTAATCATGATCAGGCCAATGGAAACAAGAACCAGTATAGCAGGACTGGCCTCAGGCTGGGGAGGCAGTTCTTGCCGAGTCATGCTGCTACAGCGTTGCTGGCCTAAGGTGCACGTGTCACTAGCAAGGTGAATCGCCGGTTAAAGCCTACGTGTCCTTTAATGAAGAGAGATCATTGCGTGTCCATTGACTATGTGAGGGCAAGGAATACAAAATGGCTTCCGTGTTCTAAAATGGATGCCACGGGTAGATCAGAAATGTGTTCATAACAGGAGTGCTCTTGCTCGTAGCATAGCGAAAACACCAGGATATACTAAATGGATCATTTGCGGTTCACTGATACCAAAATTATGTATTTACGACAATGTTACAAACACGAGTCAAATCGTCACGGAACCTCAAGGGCGACCAGCTTAGGTAGGTTAACCAGCACAGGTACTACAAAACAAACTCCATGATAATTTCTGCCAAAGAATACACTATTATAAACCATTGCTAAAGTGTTTAGAGTGAGCTTTTGCTCTGCGTCGTCACTTCAAATGCAGCTGATGGGCTTAAGGGGATTGCGAGTCTGTGCCTGATTCATTGAACCAGATCCTCATGAGCAAACATTTTCATGAGAGTTTCCAACTTTGTAAACTGGATCATAAGATTTGTGCCTTTGTGGCAGGCATACATGTTCCTGGAAAAATGTGGCAAATGTTGGATTGTACACAAACCAGCCATACACATAACAAAAGCTCTCATAGAATAAGTATTATTATAAGTGTTGTTTTTCCCTTTGTGAAGCTACATGATGTACTGAATTTACAGCGGTTTAACTGAGATGCTTTTTGAAACATAATAAACATGTTCAAATGTCAAATAGTCGTTAATTGCATATTTTTACAGCCCACACAAAGAGATGTAATTAATGAGCGCACAGTATGATGGGACCAGCAGACAAAAAAATAATCAAAAAAAATGTGGGACACCCAATTTTGCCTTTTTATACCCCTGGGGTTGGCCAAGATTTGAATCGGCTGTGCGCTGCATGCTCCCTTTTGCCAGTGTCTGGGGTAGGAGTTTGATGTTGGCCTCAGTGCTCTGCCTACCCTGAACACAGGCAGAAAGTGCGGGGAAAAAGTGTTCTGCTCCTGCTGATGTGAGTTAAAACAAAACGCTGCTCCTGCCTGGCGAGAGCACAAAGTGGTTGTGGCCTGCTCCCTCGTTTCCTTGACAGGGACTGCCCGGGGAGAGCTGGAATCGCCACTGGGGCCTTGGGGCTCCCCAGCGGACCCCACTGAAAAGGCAAGCTGTTGTGAAGCCAATAAAATTGAATATCAAAAGATCGGATGGAGTTGGTCATTAAATATTCACTGCTCCTGGCCAGGAACACCACATAATGCCCTAATTGGGCGAATTTGCATATTTGTTCTTGCTTTTTGGTACCCCAGTCTGGGCAGGAGCACCACCAACATGTTAAAAAAAAGAAAGAGGGATGCAGGGAGGGCAACAGCCCTCCCCCACCAACATTCCCCAGTCCCAGAAATAATTTATCAAAAGGAACGTTATGTTTCCTGCGGCATTTACAGCTTGACCTCAGAAAATGTTTATGATGTTTCAAAACATATCTAGAGATGGACATTTTGCTCTTCAATTGAGGATTACATGGATCCTTTCTAGCTGATCCTATGACTACATTTGTGATATGAGATCTCGTAAAGAAAGACTATGACAGTGTTTACTGCTGTGGACAAAACTTGTCTTCATATGTTGATGTAACGACCCATTGACAAAGCAAATAGACTTGCCATGTCTGATGATATGCTCACCCCTTGACAAAGTCAATAGACTTGGCATAATGTAATTATGTTGTGACCTTTTACCAAAGTCAATAGGCTTGACTTTGTATAATGATGTGGTGACCGCTTGATAAACACAATGGAGCTTATTTATGAGATCTTTGTGCCGCCGGTGAGTCACCTTTTGTGACACTTTTTGTGATGCTGCTGCTTAGACGCTTAACTTTGTAAATATGGCCACGTTGCGCCATATTTGCAAAGTGAACGGTCAAAGCAGAAGCTTCACTTTGTAAAGACCTGCACTACATTATACATGCATCAGATACAATGTATGCAGGGTGGGCGTTCACGCATCGAAAAGGGTCGTTGAAGTGGTGTAGTGAAATCTATGGGATGAATTGAGATATTAATGCAGCCATGAAGTGTTAAATTGACTTTGTAGTTAGTTGAGTGTTGAATTTGACCCTTTCTGTAGGGTCATCCCCAGACTGTTTGCCTTCACTTCTTGATTCTTTTTTATTTGCTGGATTCCTTTTAGTCGGCCTTAGAACTCTGTGCACTTTACTAATATTAACCAGTGCTAAAGTGCTTGTGTTCTCCATTCAAAACATGGTAACATTGGCGTATACCCAATTGGCATATTTAATTTACTTACAAGTCCCTATTAAAGTGGCAATGCATGTGCTCACTGCCTGTAAATGAAATGCTACTAGAGGGTCTGCAGCACTGATTCTGCAACCCACTAAAGTAGCCCATTAAACATATCTCTGAGCTGCCATTGCAGCCTCTGAGTTTGCAGTTTTAAACTGCTCTTGGGGAAGTTGATAGGATAAAGAGAAAATCCGCTGTAATCACTTGTCTAGAAAAAATACGTTTTTTAGAGACCTCTCACCCATCAGGGTTGTCCCTAGGTAGCATGCTTCATCATTGGCATTCCTCTCAATCCTCTACGGATTTAAGCATGCTGCGACTTGTGAAATAAGTAGGAGCACTTACTGGTTCATACTATGTGGAGTGCAGTGAAGTGGAGTGGAAAAGGGAAAGAAAACCTAAAAATACAAATGAAGAAGCATGCCACCTAGTGGCAACCTTGGTGGGCGAGGGGCCTCTAAAAAAAATTATTTTTTATAGATGAGCGATTACAGTGGATTCTCGCTGTATCCTAACAACTTCCCCATGGGCAGGTTTTCTTTGAATTACTCGATTTGTGTTTCTCTACATAACTGTCAGGAGGATAAACCTAGCCTCTGCCTCCCTCTCTTCTTTATTTGTACTTATGCAGTTTTAAACTGCCATTTCGACCTGGCAAAATAAACTTTTTGTCAGACCCTAACATTCCTTTTTACTACATAACAGTCACCCCTAGTGTAGGCCCTGGACAGCCCAGAATGCAGGGTGCAATTAATTTACGAAATAGGACATGTAGTTTCAAGTTTTACATGTAGGACTAGAGAGATACCAGGTCCTGTTTGGTGTCTCTGGAATCACAATGTAAAATCCTAACTTCTAGTGAAATTAGATTTTAAATTGATTCTGAAAATGCCAGTTTTAGAAAGTTGGCATTCTTCTGCCTTAGCCCATTAGTGTCTGTAGCCTGTACCTGGGTCACTTGACTGGGTGTAGTTGACAGTTGAGCTTTGTGTATGCTTCCTAGACAGCCACAGGTGTAACAGGATGGACAATCACTGACAGGATGGGAGAGAGAAGCTGTGCACAATCCCAATAACACTTGAATATGCTGCGTCCTGTCTCCACACAAAGGGCTGAATACTCCCTGTAGTCAGTCTGGAGCCAGGAAAGGGACAGCAGGATCCCCGGGGACTTCAAAGTGATACCTTTAGAAGCCTCTTCCCCAATTTAAAGGTACCAATAGGTATATATACACTGGACTTGAGACACCAACTGTTCAGAACACTTCTGGACCTGTGGATACACTGTCAGGTAGAAAGACTGCTATGCTGCTGAAAGGACTGCCATTCTGCTGGAATGGTACTGTGCAAGGACTACACCCTGCAATGCTGGTCTGCGGCTTGTTGTCCTCTTGCCTGGAGAAGAAGATCTGGATCTGAAACTACATCTTGAACCCAGGACCCTAGAGTGACACCAAGGCTAGTCTTCTGGCCTCCTGAACTGAGCCTAAGGATCTTAAAAGACTCCCTAACCAACTCCTTGACCCAGCTGCTGCAAATTAGCGACCCCCAAATGGTGCCTCGCAAGTCCAGGAACCTTGGTGTGGGTCAGGGACTCTGGAATCAAGCTTTTGAGCTCTTAGTGACAGCGAATGGGCACACTTTCACTCGGACCATGCCGCCCACACCAATATCCAGCGCAAGCTGCCATCAGCCCCTATCTTCTCACAGCAGCATCGAAAGCCCAAGGGTAATCGCCAACGTGAAGTTTAAGACCATCCATTCACGGCATCTGGTCTGCCTTTCACACTATGCTGATAGCCTCCCATGTAGCTCCCCTTGCTCCTTGTTATCCTCTCCAACACCAATGGGACTCTTAGCACCAAAACATGAAAGCGTAAACCTTCAGCCAGACTAATCTGGGACTGTATCTGACCTGCACTTCATCGCCGTTGGCCTGAACTTTGGACATTGAGCTGGTCTGGCATGAACAGATGACCGAGGTTATAGATTTGTGCTTTTAGGCACTATTTTACCCTTTATTCTTTAAAAATTCTTAACTCCGGCTTTTCCTTTTGGTCTTGTTTTATTTTTTAAATCGAGCTCTATTTTTCCAACCTGGTCTGGGACCATTTTGTGAGTTTTTTCTATTGTTTTACTGTTTGAAGTGTTGTACAAATACTTTACACATTGTCACAAGTTAAATCTGTCTATTCAATACCAAGCTACCAGGGGGATGAGCACAGGATAATTTGGGGTTTGCTTGTGCTTATTTGACAAGGATTTGTGTTGCTGCTTGAATGCTGTTCACACCCCAGTCAACCAGTAACCCCGTTTCTTACAGTGAAGTGCTTTGATTTTAGCTTACATTAAACAACACTAGCAATTCACTGAAAAGACAAAGGTAAAATGGCATTATAGTTAGGCCTTGTTATAATATGCAAACTATTGTTTTAAAACAAGCAGCATTAAGGGGCAACTTTACGGGCCCCTTGCACTGCCTGAGCATAACTTTTTGTGATGCTGTGGTGGCACAAATAAGAAAATCCTATTCATAAGGTCACGCAAATCGACTATGCGTATGTTTGAATGGTTTTATAGATATGGAGTAACGCAAAGCAGCGCAAATTGGTGTGTAGCCTCACTGTATGATCTGGAGGCATCCCGTGGGCATTGCGGTTTGTGTTCCCACACAACATCCATGAATTTCAACACTTTCCCAGATTTAAAAGAGCATTTAGGGGGCGTGGTCTGGCCACAAGAGAAGATGTATAATGGATAATAGCTGTGCACTGCTTAGTTAATGATGAGTCTACTAGGTATACCGTGCTCCTAGGATAACTCCCCGCTCAGGAGTATAATGAAAATCTAAAAAAGGTAGAACCGACACTAGATGTGTGGGTGTCTCCTGGGGCACTGGTTTGAGTGCTGGCGACGTCCAGCAAAAGTTTGTCAATAAAGTTTTACTTTGAAGACGTTTTCTTTGTATATTTCTAAAGTATTTTATTCATACTTCTGTGCAATATCTGTTGACTTTTTTATAACCATTCAATTCTTCATTTTATAAGTCACAACAATCCATCCAATGCATTTCGGCACTAGGCCTTCATCAGGGAAGTCTGTAATGCAAAATGTATATATGTAACTCCTCTATATCACAAAAACTGTTAGTATGTTCAACACAATCCCAAATTTTTTTTTCAACACAATCCAAAATTTTCAATACAGGTGCTCTAAATCAATTTCATAACCACATTTGAAATCATGATATCAGTCATTTGTTATGAGTACTCCACACATGCTAATTCGATAGTTCATAGACTAGGAAAAGTAATATTCAATGCTTAGCTTGATGATAGTTGAAAAGCTGAACTCGATGTTTCAAATACTATCGTGATCGAAATGAAACAAACATTGATGGTTCAACATAACGCTACTCACTTAGAGAAAAACGATAAAAAATGATATTGAGTTAACACTAGATATCATTTTTTATCGTTTTTCTCTAAGTGAGTAGCGTTATGTTGAACCATCAATGTTTGTTTCACAAGAGAAGATGGCCACTTGATTCCAGAGCTCCACTTAGAGAAGGCCCAGGACGGCGGCAAGTGGCACTTATGGCTTGGTGAGGGCTTGAAGACCTGTCTCCATGTCATGCTCATCTTTTGAGGCACCTGGCTCTTGTCTTCTTGCTGTCATTGCTGACTCTGTGGTGGTGTCATCTCCTCCTTCTCTGGCAGCGTCGCAGAGGGGCCCTTGGGCCTGAAGGCACGATGTACTGTTGCACCCCCGGCCTGAGATGCCTCCTTCATGTGACTCCACCACGCCCCGTGATCCAGACTAGTTAGTTCCGGCGTTCGTGCCGTTTCCCTGACTACGCCCGACTCGTCCGGATTCGACTCTGCTGTTGCTACTAAGGAGGTATGTGGCTCCCTCGCTCCTAACCGATGGCCGTGATCCTTCCCGGTTTATCGTTAGACCCTAAGCCCTCTATTTCTGTCTGTTCAGATTCATTCCTACCCACGCTGATCACCATTGGGATCAGATCGTACTCAATCATTGCCGTTCGCAACCCCGACGGCTTCCCGGGTGTTGACTTCACTACTCCCTGCCCGTTATCATTCATGTGGGCCGGCGGTGCCACTTTTGCAAGGTACGTAGCACCCCGCTCCTGTTTCCGCTCCCGATCTCTCCCCCCTCTGATCTATGGGCTCTTATGATTCCCATTGTTTTTTACACCCCTCCATTTTAGATTTACTCCCGCCTACGCTGATGACTAATTGGACCAGTCCTCCCGTGCAAGACTACACGAGTCACAGGTTACTTTCGTCCCTGGCCCGCGCCCCTGCTCCGATCACTCCCTGAATCAGCCCTTGATTCCTCCAGTGCCCTACTCCGATGACCTTGGCCCGCGCCCCCTCCCTCCTTCCCCCGCCTTCCATTCAGGCCTGCGCTTCCTCCCCATCAGACACCTTTCCATCTCGTGCCTGTGTTCCCTTCTGGAGCCCGCAGCCCTGCCATAGACCCCGCACCCCCAACCACCGGGTTTTAGTCGGTCCAACTCCTTTACTGAGCACGATCCACGGTCCTCCGCACGCATTCCCGTTCCTGAGCACATTCCTCCCTGGCCCTGCGTGGTTGCCCACTGGAGCTCCCCTCACCGGTTTGTTCCATCCCTTGCACCCCCCCCAGCGCGACTGTCCCACCCCCCTCCTGAATCCTAACCCTTCTTCCTTTCCCCCATAGACAGCACTGTCCCTCGTCACACAACCCAGTCATGATAATGATCCCTAGTCACACGGATCGAAACGTCGTCGACCCCTCAGCCTAATCATAGGCGCAACCCACGATATGGCACAATCTATCATGAACTAAAATTACAACTTGAACAAGTCACCTGGAAACCAGTTTAAGCCATATTGTTGTCCAAACCACTGTATATTTTTGACACCAAGCCTCACTGCGCCGTATAAGCTGATCACTTTGTCACTTGCGTCGCTACCTTGCTCACCGAATGCACTTCTCACGTACCAAGTACAATTTGGGTTGTATCATTTATTTACCTACGGTGCTGATATAACTGTACCACACTTGTTATATGTGATAAACTAGATGCCTCTGGCACCTTCTATGGATGTATTGACTTTCCTTTTTTCCTTGTAGATAATGCTTTTTGCATATCATGTTTAATTGTTCTATTACTTATACCTGTTGGAATACCATATATTTTGTTACTTTCTACCCCAATCCCAATGTGGTTGAAGGGTTCATACTCCTGTTGTATACACAAGATTGTGAGCAGCTGCTGAGCTGCGAGAGTTAGCCACCCTGGGCTTTACTTTCCGATCAACTTTGTGATCCTGTACTCTGGGGGAAACTTTTTTGCTCCCCTAGAATGTCTAAGGAATCTCTATACTACTCTGAGGAATACATCTAAAGCCTTATGGGTGGTCCTTCCCTACTTTCTGGAGCACCCATTATCCCTCCTACTACCACATCTGCAAACTCTTCTCGTGCACTCCTCGATTAAACTTGAAAAACTAAAAAAGAAACAAATCTGCACGGAACTACACGCACGCATGCTAAAGATTACTTAAAATCTGGAGTGATCCCAGTGGGTCTACAAATCCGTAACAGTCCTGCAATCTTCACCCAAGATCCCAAATTCAGAACAGGCTTCAGTCATCTGCCCACCTCCTGCTCCCGCCATTGGATGGTGTTGGGCATTGAAACAGCGATCGCCCACAGTCGCCTAGAACTCGAAGAAATTTCTAAGCTGGTAAAACTCATTCTAGCCGATTCTACTATCTCTGACGCAAAAAATCTCTTGGAAACAATAAACGCCACCATTGCCACTTTCAATACTTTTGAATTCAATAAAAAAGTTACCAAAATTCAAAAAGAGTCACATTAAACACTACAGAGTGGAACAAACCTATCCATACCTCTCAGACGAGTTCTATAACACACCATACGTTCCTCCTAGAACAAAGACCTGGGGCCGATTCCGCAACAATCAGAGAATTACCTTTTCTGACTCTTCCAACACCTCTGCGTGAAGAAAGCGACCCAGACGAAGGATTAAGCAATCAGAATAGACATCAACCACTGTTGCCTCCCGTTTTTTTAGGAAGGGGCCGCGGACGCGGCCAACCAGCCACCAGACAAGTAAGAAACCGACACTACCAACCACAGTTTGCCGAAGAGAGACAGACACGCAATCAATTCTACCAATGGGGCCCGCCACAGTAGACACATCCACTACGCCAAACCCTGTAACCATTACCGGCCTTGACAATAAGACCATCCCCATTTTCAATCTATCAAACCAACAACTTTCAACGGACGAAACAAAGATCCTTTTGCGTGGCCTTAGCTTTGTACCCACTGAAAAAAACAATTTTTTGGAACTACAATCCAACCTCCTCAGATTCTTCCGCCGAATACGTTTAAAACAGTATTTCATCAATGAGCCAGAACCCACTGAACGGATGCATGGCGTTACAACGTATACTTTTACCACGCATACCTTTACAACGCGGTATTTACAACGAATACCGTTACAACGCATAGCGCTTTGAGGTGCTGGATAGTGGTAAGTATAATTTTCTATTCGAACTCCAGTCCTCGTGGACACTAGGGAAGGTGTTGGATAGAAAATTAAACGTATCCCCTATCCTAGAGCGCCCCCCAGCGCAATGCGTTGTAATGGTATGCGTGGTAATGCCTGCGTTGTAATGGTAGTGCGTTGTAAAAATTTCGTTGTAAACGTTACATACCCACTGAACCCATGCCACCACGGTTCCACCCACCTTCCACATTCAATCCCCCATCATCTTCCATGCCTCCTGAAATTCTAGCGTTTGAACTTCTGGTTCTCAAAGACATTGCTGAACTTCAAACTGAATTCCAATGCATCCCCTATAACATCTCCAGACTAGAAAAACAATCGCTTCTGACCCTCAAAAACAAGGCTGAGATCGTGATAAAACCCGCGGACAAGGGCGGAGGTATTGTCATTATGGGAATAGACAAATATGACACAGAAATCAAACGACAATTGAACAATGCTAACCATTATCGCCCACTCTCCAAAGACCCTCGAGCGGAGATCAGTCAAAAAATCAAAGACGTCACGGAAAGACCCAAGGCCGCAAACATCATTTCACATAAAGAGTACCTCTTCTTGAACAACCCACATCCCCACACTCCAGTACTGTATATCCTCCCGAAAATACATAAGGACAACATCAACCCACCCGGACGGCCCATCGTCTCCGGAGGTGGTTCCCTTCTGGAACCACTAGGTAAATACATTGACTCCATTATCAAGGAGTTCGTGCCTGCCACTGATACCTTCATCCATGATACTATGGACTTGATTAATACCATCGTAGACAGACCACACAATGTTGACACTGACTTGATGGTTGGTCTAGATAGCGAATCACTCTATACTAACATCCCCCATCACGAAGGACTTGAGGTCATCAAGTCACTCCTACAGGAAAGATCCAGACCCAACCGGATCCCTACAGATTTCATTATGGATTTGCTACGAATCGCACTCCAAAACAATTACTTCCTATACCGTGAGACATTCTACCGACAGATCAAGGGAGTCTCCACGGGCGCATGTTTTGCTCCAAATTTTGCAATACTCTTTGTCCACCATATGGAAAAAACACACATCCTCCATCACAACAACCTCTACCTAAATAACATCAACCTCTGGCGGCGCTACATAGATGACATTCTTGTCCTATGGACCGGGACAAAAGACACACTCATGATCTTCATTGAATGGCTTAACAACTCCCAACAACATCTAAGATTCACTTGTGATTGCCAATGTAATGATCTCCCCTTCCTGGATGTCATCATACACTCAGCGGAAGGCAAAATGGGCACCTGCCTGTTCCGTAAGCCAACTGAGAGGAACACGCTACTACACTACTCTAGTTACCACCCGTGAGGACTACGGGATGGCCTTCCCTACGGCCAATTCCTACGGAACTGCAAATGGCGCCATGATTACTTTCGGGAATCGGATGTCCTAGCTCAGAAACTAATCACCAGAGGATTCCCGAAATGGCTAGTCAACAGAGCCAAGAAAAGAGTTTGGTATTGCCACAGTGAACATTTGTTGACACATCAACCTAAGAAACCCATGAAACGCATCCCTTTCGTATCCAAATTCAGTCCCACCAGCAATCAAGTGGCTAAAATCATCAAAAACAACTGGTCTCTACTACGTACATTCGAACCTTTCAAGGACCCGCCACTTTTCTCATATCAAAGGGGCGATAACCTGGCATGTCACTTGGTACACGCCATTACCTGGAAAGGAAAAACGACGAAAAACCAAACAATTACTGCTGCATAGGGGCTCCCATCAGTAGTGGGACACTACAAATGCCAAAACTGTTCTGTCTGCGATCTTACCGCCAACACCAAGGATTTCTGCTACAACAACAAAACCTACAAATTGAAACACCACACAAACTGCAGATCATAAAACGTTATCTATGTGATCAAATGCCCATGCAACCTCTTGTATGTCGGTCAAACCACCCAATTGGTAAAAAACAGAATAATCCAACACAGAAGCCAAATTAACTGCAAAAATTTTACCGCTCCACTGGTCTCACACTTTTTGGAAAAGAAACATCTAGACACTGACATTTACTGGCAAATAATTGAACAGATCACACTACCTTCCAGAGGAGGCAACATACAAAATCTCCTCAATCGCTGTGAATGTAAATGGATGACCTACTGTGACTCCGTCAACCATGGCCTCAACACCATTGACGAATGGAACAGCACTGTGGCTATCTAGGCTATCTCTTTCCATTCTATACACACCTATGCTAGCCTAAATGCATCAATGTCCGAAATACTCCAAACATGTCTCTTAGTGCAACTGATGCACTGCGATTACCTTCATTGATTGTCCATTATCACTGTGCTTTTTCTGTAGGCCTTTAACTGTATGCTCCTACATGTACAACTATCATGCAGTCATTTGTACCTTGTACTATGCAGCCCTCTGTACCTGATACTATGCGCAATTACCCCTGTCTCCTTCATATTTGTATGCCTTAAATGCGATTATCCAGTACCCTGAGTTTCACTTATGTGCCCCCATTACTATCTGTCACTAATTAGGTACTGTGATACGACCTTGTTTGTTTTGTTTTACTAGTATAAGAATTTCTGACCCTCCATAACTATCAGTTGCTCTGTTAGCGTTTCGGTGCCTCTCTTACATTCTGCCATGTACCACGAATTCTATCCTCCCCCACCCTGTCTTCTGACTACAGGTTCACGCCCCCCCTCCCTTGACCAATCAACACATCCCTTGTCCCGCCCTTCCCCTTCACGTGACTCCACCATGCCCCGTGATCCAGACTAGTTAGTTCGGGAGTTCGTGGCATATCCCTGACTACGCCCGACTCGTCCGGATTCGACTCTGCTGTTGCTACTAAGGAGGTATGTGGCTCCCTCGCTCCTAACCGATGGCCGTGGTTTATCGTTAGACCCTAAGCCCTCTATTTCTGTCCCATTGCAGATCCATTCCTACCCACGCTGATCAACATTGGGATCAGATCGTACTCAATTATTGCCGTTCACAATCCCGTCGGCTTCCCGGGTGTTGACTTCACTACGCCCTGCCCGTTATCATTTAAGTGGGCCGGCGGTGCCACTTTTGCAAGGTACGTAGCACCCCGCTCCCGTTTCCGCCCGATCTCTCCCCCCTCTGATCTATGGGTTCTTACGATTCCCGTTGTTTTCCCCCCCCTCCATTGTAGAATTACTCCCGCCTACGCAGACCACTGATTGGACCAGTCCTCCCGTGCAAGACTACCACGAGTCACAGGTTAGTTTTTTCCCTGGCCCGCGCCCCCGCTCCGATCACTCCCTGAATCAGCCCTTGATTCCTCCCATGCCCTACTCCGATGTCCTTGGCCCGCACCCTCTCCCTCCTTCCCCCGCCTTCTATTCAGGCCCGCGCTTCCTCCCCATCGGACACCTTTCTATCTCGTGCCTGTGTTCTCTTCTGGAGCCCACAGCCCTGCCATAGACCGCCCACCCCCAACCACCGGGTTTTAGTCGGTCCAACTCCTTTACTGAGCACGATCCACGGTCCTCCATTGCACACATTCCTGTGACCGAGCACATTCCTCCCTGGCCCTGCATGGTTGCCCACTGCAGCTCCCCTCACCGGTTTGTTCCATCCCTTGAGCCCCCCCCAGCGCGACTGTCCCACCCCCCTCCTGAATCCTAACCCTTCTTCCTTTCCCCCATATACAGCACTGTCCCTCATCACACAACCCAGTCCTGATGATGATCCCTAGTCACACGGATCGAAACGTCATCGACCTCTCAGCCTAATCATTGGCGCAACCCACGATATGGCACTAAAATTACAACTTGAACAAGTCACCTGGAAACCAGTTTAAGCCATATTGTTGTCCAAACCACTGTATATTTTTGACACCAAGCCTCACTGCGCCGTATAAGCTGATCACTTTGTCAATTGTGTTGCTACCTTGCTCACCGTATGCACTTCTCACGCACCAAGTACAATTTGGGTTGTACCATTTATTTACCTACAGTGCTGATATAACTGTACCACACTTGTTTATATGTGATAAACTTGATGCCTCTGGCACCTTCTATGGATGTATTGAGTTTCCTTTGTTCCTTGTAGATAATGCTTTCCGCATATCATGTGTAATTGTTCCATTACTTATACCTGTTGGGATACCATATATTTTGTTCCTGAGAGTGCAGGCGCCCCAATCAACTTCCCACCCCATTTTGTTTACTGGAGCAGGAAGAGTCCCGAGACTGGCCAGCCTGGCACAGATCGGCAAAGGTTTGTTGGGCCTAGATGAAACCAGGAAGCCTCTGCCCACAGTGCTTCCTCTGGTGTGCGCTGGAACAGCGGAACCCAAGACTGGGGCAGAGACCCCAACAGAGCAGTGCACTCCCAGGGCGAAGGAGTCCAGGTCCGCCAGGCTATGGCTGTCCACACTCAAGAGTAGGACGGAGGCAAATCACGTTCCCCCATTAAAACCCACTCTTGCCACATAGTGACCACCCTGGGGACAGTTGTGCTGTGCCGAACCTGGAGTGACTGAGGAAACTGCAGCAGGACTTAATGAACCAGCGCCCCCCCCAGACGGCTGAGTATCATCATGACTTTTGAATATTTAAATGTTCTGTTTGTGCTATGTGCTCTGTATGCTGCTTTGTTCTGGCTCTCCAGCAAGAACAGTGCTAGACTCCTTTTTTTTTTATTTTGTATTCCTCATATACCAGATAAAAGGAGGCATTCTAAATGAGGAACGCCCCCCCCCCCCCTCTCCTGCTTTTGTGATTTTCCGGCTTAGATGTTTGAGACCCAAGGAGAAAGAGAAAGGGGTAGCAACTCTAGCCTTCACTGTTTGCTCAATCCACTCCAATCTTATTTACCTGGGAGACCCTTGGTTAGATTAGAGATAAAGCCCCAACAGTGCCCAGGTTAAATCATCGGAATACCCTTATCTGTTCCGCCATGCCACAAGGGCCGCCCAGATCTTGTCACCACTAGAGCTGTCACAGGCCATGTCCGATTTGCCTATATAAATAATATGTTTCAAACAAGATGGAAAAGTGGGTGCTTTCTCATCCTTCCAGGCCCTGCAGATTTCAAGCCTTGCTAATCACATCACATAGAAGATGAATTTAGACGCCATGTCATCAAGATGATACTCCATGATTAACCCAAACAAAATTACCCTTGCAGTGATCACAAATTGCATGTC
Organism: Lissotriton helveticus; assembly: GCF_964261635.1. Lineage (NCBI taxonomy): Eukaryota > Metazoa > Chordata > Amphibia > Caudata > Salamandridae > Lissotriton > Lissotriton helveticus. The sequence goes on from NC_136065.1 coordinate 535,002,948, forward strand.
CAGTACTTCAGTGATAAACTCACCCCTTTTGGACCAATAATTTACAAGCATCGGGCAATCTACAAACATGTGGAGGTCATCAGCGGCCGGGAGTCTGCACCTTGGACAACAGTATTCTGTGTTCGTAATTCTAGCTAGTTTTTTAGGTGAGATGTATACCCTATACAAAGTGAACAGGTGATTCCTTTTGAGTGGAGTTGACTTAACCACTGCATGTAACATCTTAAAGTAATCCACCCACAAATCTTGTAAATTATTATGATCCAAATCTGCAGCATCACACCATGTCTTTTGGAGTTCGAGCTCTGTCACTCCCTCTGCCTCCATCATGGCCCAATACCAAAAGGATAGCTCCTTTTTCCATCTCCCCTTTCTATTCACAGAGTCGAACTTTGAATTCGATGCACCAGACACCCATGGCCTAGTAGCCCACCATCCTGACAGTTGATAATACTTGAACCTAGTGAGGGTTCTTCCTGTCAGTCTAGAGAGTGATTCCCAGTCCTTGAGCTGTGAGTCATTTTGTAAATTTCGCCAGTGTGTTATGCCGGCTGATTTAAGGGGACGTGCTAGTTGGTCCTTAAGGCACTCGGGTGTCCTTGGGGAATCCCATATCGGTGCCTGGGATTCATAATAAGGAATTCCCAGCTTTTTTCTAAAGAATACCCAGTTTTTCAGAGCTGCACCCAGAATCTTTAGCCTCACTTTCCTGTAGAACTTGGGATCCCCGAATTTAAACAAAAAATATTCATGCCCTTGAGGGATACCTTGTAATAACGCCTGAAACAAACGGCCTAAGGAAGTTGTGTCAGCCTTGTCAGCCAATAGCCTAAAATTTTTAAACTGGAAAGAGTGGCAATAAATAGGTATATCTGGCAAGGCTAACCCTCCTGATTTTAGTTTTCTCCTCAATTTCTTCCAGGAGATTCTTGGTGACTTTGTATTCCAGATGAATGAGCCTAATTTCCCCTGCATTTTAGCTATGTGTTTCAGACTGAACATTAAACGGTATTGAGTTGAACAGGAAAGTGATTTTAGGTAAAGTAACCATTTTTATTAAGTTCACTCTCCCAAAAATTTTCAATGGGAGACCAGACCAACGTTGTAAGAGGCCACAGACCTCCTTATACACTCTATCTAAATTTATTTTGGATATCTCCCTGATATCCTGAGCCAAATGGACTCCCAGATATCTCATCCGTGATTTATCTCCCGGAAACTCCACCTCCTGGTTCCACTGCATAAGCTCAGTCTTTTCTTTATTTATTTTGTAGCCTGAAATCTCCCCAAAGGCTTCTGCCTGGTCAAAAAGTCGAGGAATTGCCTCTTCAGGATTGGAGGTAAACATTAAAATATCGTCGGCATATAAAGCAAATTTTAACGCTAAATCTGCAATATTAAAAGGCTTGATTAAGGGGTCCGATCTCAACTGAATAACAAAAGGTTCAATATATAAATTCAACAAAAGCGGGGAGAGGGGACACCCCTGCCTGGTTCCACGGGATATTCGAACCCAATCCGTAAGAAGGCCGTTCACAAGAATTTTAGCCTTGGGGTTTAAGTATAATGATCGAATCGACGATATAAAATTTATCGGAATGCCAAATCCAGCTAGTGCTTCCCATGAATAAGACCAATTGACTTGGTCAAAAGCCTTTGTGGCATCGATGGCTACTATGGTCAAAGGAGATTTCTCATCGGTGGCAACGTCTATAGCAGCGATAGCCTGAAACGTAAGTTCATTCAGTTGCCTACCCGGCATAAAGCCCCTCTGATCCTCGTGCACTACCGATTTAATAACTTTAGCCAATCTCGCCGCCAGAACCCCCGCAAAGATTTTATAATCGGTATTCAGCAGCGAGAATGGCCGATAGGACTCAATGATCAGAGGGCCCTTATTGGGATTTAATATCAAGGCAACTGTAGCTTCTGACCAGGTTTGTGGAACGGTCTCACCTGTAAGGTGTATTTTATTAAATAAAGTTGTAAGGACAGGAACGACTGTGTCCAGGCTTATTTGAAATATTTCTAAGGGAAGCCCATCTGGACCAGCTGCTTTACCCTTCCCTATTCTTTTTATTTGGTTATATACTTCTCCCTCTTTGATAGCTGAACTCAAAAAGGCACTATCTGTCTCCGTAAAATGGGGTACCTCTAGCTGTTGTAACCAATTTTCTACTCTTTCTGCTCTTTCAGATGAAAGATCACTGCTCTCTGCATATAGCTTTAACATATAGGCTTTGGCTTCCTCCGCAATTTGACCATTATCATATGATATAGCCCCTGTACTATGTATAATTAGTCCTCTAATTTGGTTTCTGTCCCTATCTGACCTCGCCTTCCATGCAAGGAGACGTCCACATTTTTCCCCATAAGAAAAGTTTTGCAATTTGCTCACGTCCCACCTATCTTTAATTATTTTATCAAGATTTGCCCGATAATCTGCTTTCAAACAGTCCAACTCATGCTGTATAGCCTCAAGGTCAGTCCGCTGATCTAATGAGGCTTGTTGCAGCTGCTGTTCTTTCTGTTTTATTTTGAAGAGGGAGTCTGCATCTGCTTTTCTACTATCTTTATTTCTCTTAATCGTAATAGTAGTTAGTATCCCCCTCAGGAAGGATTTAAAGGCCTCCCAGACAATTTGATCGCAGGCAGTGCCACTATTGAACCTAAAATACTCATCTATCTGTGTTACTAAGTCATCTTTTACTTCCTCTTTTTGTAGTATTGACCTATCGAGGGTCCACCTTCTTGTTTGTACTCCCTGCGTGATTTTAATCGTTAACTCGACCATAGAGTGGTCTGATAACAGAGCTGGAATATATGTGATAGCATCGACCCCAGAGAATAATACCTGATCGATAAGAAAAAAGTCTATTCATGAGTGATGCCTATATCTGTGGCTATAGAAACAATAGTCTCTGCTTTTAGCATTTTTGACCCTCCAAACCTCCAAAAGATTGAAATCTTTCATAATATGTTTAAGCTCAGTTTTCATTTTATGTGGGGGAGTGATCATAGCCCTAGAGGTGCAGTCCAGGGTTGCATCAAAAACCAAATTAAGTCGCCCCCCAAGATGACAGGTACATTCAAATCAGAGAGACTAGATTTCAGGCTCAACAAGAACTCTGGGCAATCTCGGTTAGGGCCATAATATACTGCACATGCCAACTGAAGACTAACTACCGCAGGCGACACAGTCAACCATCTATCTGAAGAATCCGTCTCGTACTTCTCTACTCTAATCCTACTATTTACCCGAATTATTATCACCACTCCTCTGGTTTTCCTGCTTTGCTTAGAGCGGAGAAGATCCTGGATCCAACCTTGTTTTCTAAAAGCTGTCTTGCATTCTTGCGATTCAAGATGAGTTTCTTCTAAGAGACAGATGTGAGCCCCTGATTTCTTTAAAAATTCACAGATTCTATTGAGCTTCCTGCCCTCCCTCAAACCGTTAACGTTCCAGCTCACTATTTTAATTTTATTTGAAATATTCGTCATAAGGATGGACCTTTTGTACATAACTCAATAGAGACCTTGACCCAATTGACACTAAAAAATGGCCTCATATTCTTGGCTGTATGAGGAATAATTTTTCTCTTTATCTGCCCTATCCCTTACCACCCCACACCACCCCCCTTGAGTAATCCCCCCTTGTGAACCTTGGCGATTTTACTGCCTATTGGAAGCCCTAACCCCAACCTGGATTCTACCTCTGAATATTGTGTAGACTATATACAACCTGTGCCACTAACTATGAGAAATGATACCCCAGAGTCCCGAGTGCATTTATTTATTTATATATATATATATATATATATATATATATATATATATATATATATATATATATATATATATATATATATTTATTTATTTATTTATTTATTTGTATATTTCCCCTTATGTATGATAGATTCAAATGTGTACTCATACTGGTTATTTTGCGATATATATGTTCCCTACAATCATCTATATCATGGAGTATCTAATGTTGTGCCTCTTTCTCTTTCATATTGGATAAAAAAGTATCAACCTCCTGAGTGGAGGTGAAATTGTACGTTTTATTTCTCCATACCACCCTTAGCGCCACGGGATCTCGCTCTCAAGGTCAATATCAGGCCTGTCTTTTAACACCCCCTCTCTCAACAATTTACAGACCAAGGACTTCACATCGCCGTTTTCTGCCCCTTCCGGTATCTTCAAGAATTTTAAGTTGTTCCTCCTGGCGTGAATCTCTAATCGCTCCATTTCCAGTTGCAGAGTCCTATTCTGTGTTTTAAGCTCGGAAAGAGTTCTTGAATGAGCCTGAGAGACCCTCGAGAGATTAGCAACTTCTCCTTCCAGCACCTCAGTCCTGGTACAAATGTCATCTAACTTGCTCTCCAAACTAGTACATTTCTCAGCAATTTCTTTCTGATTTCCGTCTGAAATTTCAGACTTGGGGAGTAGTTTTGCCAATAAATCTTCACGTAGAGACCGAAGGAGGCTCTCGAGTTGATTACTCTCATTTCCTCTTGATTGCTCCCCCATAGGGACCACTCCTGTATTTTCAGCGTTATTATCATCATTTGATTGAACAGGGAGCTGAGAGCTAGACTCCAATTGTTGCTGAGAGGATAGCTCTCCTCTATACTTCCTTCACCCTCCAAGCTGAGTGGGGCATCACCTACCCCTGCTTCTAAGTCCATCTCTGGTTCAGATATTAACGGAGCATACCTATTTACTAGTTTAACCGGTTCCTTGGGGCGTACAGTTGGGAAAGACTGTGAATCAATCTGTGTCTCTACCTGCTTAGAGACTTTATGCGGGCTGGCAACTGGGGTGGTACAGATAGAGGGGGGAGTTTTAGGGGCCGTCATCCTCTCCATTATCTTAAAATAAGACTTCAATGAAGGAGCAGGTTTTAATATGTTAGAACTACTTTTACCTTTTCTAACTTCGTCTGTCTTACTTCTCTCCTTCCTCTCCCTCTTTTTCTGTCGCGGAGTCCGAGGGACTACACACCCTGTATGGACAGCAAGGTAGAGTTGTTCCTTTTCTGGCTGAGAGCGAAGCAGATATCTATTCCTAGCTGCCGGAGGTGCCGAGCATACTTTCCCCGCCTGACCCCTGACCTCCTCGTCTGTTCCACACTCGCTGACCACAGTAATTGTTTTGCCCCCTGTACTTTCTGTCTGGTGGGGCGATCTTCCAGTGTGGTGGGGGGGACTTCTCTGCCACAATGGCCATCCCTACACCCCCTAGGTCTGGTCAATTACCTCTCACAGCAGCTCGCACATCACCCACATTACCCGCTTTCCAAGATCCAGAATGAAGCTTCCCACAGCAGAGACCCCCAGGGGCCCGGAAACCGCCTCCAATGCAAGCGATACTTTTAGCCCACCAAAAGTCACTCCCCCCTTGCCCTGCATTAGTGACCGTAAGTGCGGTGATTCCAATCTGAATTGAATATAATTCCCTGTGCAATGTGTGGGTCGAGGGTAGACCTTTGCTGATGCTGCCGGGATTCTTCGCCACAGCCTTGCCGGGCTCCTGCAGCTGCCGAGTCTCGCTTCGTTGTCCCTCGCGTTCAGCTCCACTGGCGTCCGCACAAAAATGCTCATCCGGGGTCCTCAGGGTCCTTGCGCTTAACGGAGCGCCGGGCTCAGGTGTCGGAGAACCGTAACAATAAAAAAAGATGCCGAATTTCAATAACTCTTGGTTGTAAACAAAAGAGATGAAATCACTGCATCCTCACCGTTCTCCTCACGTTAAGGAGACTTGTAGGGCACAGAACCTTGCCGGTATCGCCAGGTCAGGAACGGAGCTTCCACAGCCAGCGTCAGCCCGCCGCCATGTTCCTCTCCAACAGTGCTAGACTCCTAAGCACACTGTGGTGGTAGGATGGTGGGCTGAGGCTGCCTCAAGATACCTCTCCTCTCTCCAACTCCCCCGCAAGCTTAGTTCATTTACTACTAGTAGCGCTATGAGCCGAACTGTTGTTTTGTTTCCTGCAGTATGCTAGTTTGCCTTCCCCAGCCCCATCTTTCTAGAATCCTGCAGCTGAGTAGGATATGGGTGTCACTAGCCCCCCTCATTCAAGATTGCTCCGTATGCATTCACCCGAATACCCCTCCACTCCACTGGTGGGGACATGGCCCCTCCCAGCAGCCACCTACTGCCATTCTGTGGCTGGGAGTTTTGCATTTGCCCTATGCAACGAGCCCACCCCACCTCCCATCAACCTTGTAGGCCTGGGTGAATTGCCCCAACCCCCGGCAAGGGCAGTGCACCCTCTTCCCGCTCCATGCCCATGGCACCTCGGGTCCACTAATGTTCCCCCCCGGAGGATGCCCAGAAATGCCTTTACTAGATTTCTACCCCCAGCGACCTTGACGGGCATTCTATGCTCCTGTCCAACCACTCTCGTCCGCCACTCAGACTGCCGTGCTTTCCCAAAGGTGTCCCCTCAGCATTTCCCCTCAGCAAGTCTAGACCCATGATACACAGTTCAGTGTCCCCTGTGCTGCGTCCCACTGCTGCAGCTCATCCCAACTCTTTTCCTACCTCCTTTCCACTACTCCCCCCACTGCACACATCCCAGGCATCCCTCAGCAGCCCTCGCCTCACACCAGTTAGTGCTCTGGCCCCTGGGAGTTGTGTCCGATACATCGACAACCCACCACTCCTCATCTGCCCCTCCTCCCGTCCTGCCCAAAAGGTGTCCAAATCTCCCCACCCTCACTCTTCCTTTTTATGCATCCCATTTCTCCTGCTTGCTTTCAACCGCCCCATCCTCTTACCTGGGTCTGTTCCCCCTGCACCTTCCTCCTCACCCCGGTCTCCTAGCCGTCTGCGCAGCCTCGGTATGCACATACCACACCGTATCTCTGTATGACTCCCTGCCCTATCTCCCCTCCCTCTCCACACCTGGATCTTCTTTTCTACACTCCATCACAGCCCGGCGCCGCAGCAGGCTTCTGTAAACCCATGCCTGCCTATCATGTACGTGCCACCTACCCTCTTCTTATCCTATATTGGAATGTTAATGGCCTCAGGCACTATCTCAAATGCAAAAAGTGCTCTCTTACCTAGAAGCAAGAAAGCGGATGTGGCTCTAAGGCAGGAGACACCTGTAGCAAACCTGGAATCCGACAAACTGCTCCGCATATGGGTGGGCAGAGTGAACCATAGTAGCATTGTGACTGTGCCATCCACTCAGGGAGGGACACCGTAGAATTGCAAAGTGGCTAACCTTATCTATTACCATTGTGAAAAGCTGGTCTGACCATGAGGGCAGTTATACATGTGCCAAGTCGCTGTTGCGGGGCAGATCCCTTAGTGTAGGATTGGTAAACACCCCGACTGGGTAAAAACTCCCTTTCTTTCTTCAACTGAAGTGCCTGCTTCTGGAGATTGGGTGTCGCAGTATGCCATTGGCGGGGACTTAAACCTAACCTGGACATAGTTCTGGACAGGGGAGGCCCTCTAGACAAAGGCAACGATGCGGACAGGGTCCTGCTTGGTGAAGTGGCCTTGGACTACAGCCTGGTAGACCACTGGCATCTCAGCCACCCAGCGGATAAGAAGTTCACCTTCCTTTTTTCTGGTTCACAGCATGCCATCTAGATTGAACTACTTGCTCATTTTCCAGAAAACTAGGAAGCCGCCCTGTCTGATCATTCCCACGTTCTTCTATCCCTCGACTTGGGCCTGGCCTCCCCAGGTCGCGTAATCCATGGTGCCTGAATGTACAACCATATTGCAACCCGAAAGGGCAAGTCCCTCTTGAAAGCCCATGTTTCCGAGTACATGTTGGACAACAGCTACTCTGCGGACTCCCACAGTTCTGTGGGCTGCTGTTAAGGCAACAATAAGAGGCCAACTCATTAGGGATGCCACCATGTCCAATGAACAAGCGACTCTCCGCCGGACAGAAATGGAGGAGCCGATAGCTTCTCTTACCCGTTTCTACTCCTCCCACCTTACATTGCCCAACTGCCGAACCTGGAACAGGCCAGCATGGCCTTCAATGGCCTCTTTATCTCCAAAGCTGATTATGCAGTACAACGCCTCAAGGGATGGCTTTATGAACAGGGGGAAAAAGAGGGTCACCTACTGCGTCCCAACTGAGGCAACGGGAGGCTGCCATGGTTATCCCTAACATACCTTCAGGGAGCAGGGAAGTTCTCACTAGCCCACAAGACATCGTTGATGAGTTTGCTTAATTCTACAAGACTTTATACACCTAAGAGGCATGGGCTAGCACAGAATGGTTGGCTACCTTCTTGGTCAGCATACACCTTCCCTGCTTGATAGGGAACTACTCGCAGGAGAGATTAGCAGGGAAGAGATAGCGCTGCCCAGTTCTGAATTGCCATCCCTCAAAGCCCTAGGGGAGGATGGCTTCCCTGTGGAGTTTTGTATGTGGTCAGGTAAGGAGACAGTCGACTCCTACATGGCCCTTTCTAGGAGGCAGAATGGACAGCTTCATTGGGGCCTCTCTCCAACAAGGCAGTGATCACAGTCCTACCTAAACTAAGGAGGGACCCTTTACTATGTGGCAGTTACAGACCCATCCAGCTGCTGAATGGTGATATCAAAATCCTCGCCAGCATCTTGGCTGCGTGCCTCGGTAAAGTCATTCCCTCTCTTGTCCACCACATGCAGGTCAGTTTCATGCCGGGAGGCTCCTCCAAGAAGCACGTTTACACCCAGGTCCACACCCTCTGGGTGGCCAAGGACCTTCCGGTGTATGCAATGGCCCTCTCCCTGGATGCCGAGAAGGCATTTGATCACATTGAGTGAGGTACCTCTTCGTCAGTATGAAACAATTCAGCCTAGGCAACCATTTCATCACCAAGGTATGGCTGCTGTATGATTGTCCAACAGCCAAGGTAAACAGTCATGGATTCTTTTTGGACCCTTTCCCAATCCAGAGGGGCACCAGTGTTGGATGCCAGCTCCCACCATTTCTATTTGCCATGGAACACCTTGCCTCTGCTATCCGTCATTCAGCATACATTGCAGACATACCACTCATGGGCAGAACATCCAAACTCCACCTCTACGCAGATGATGTCCTACTCACCCTCACAGATCTCCACTGTTCCTGGCCCGCTCTCTTGGAAGACATCAAGGATTTAGCTTCCCTATCTGGTTACAAAGTAAACTGGGACAATGGGCACCATGAAAGAGGTGATACAAACCTATCATTTCTGTTGGTAGTCCTTGTGTTTCAAATACTTGGGGATACTGGTCATTAGAGGAATGGTCAGGATGGTCTCGGACAACTTAGATCCCCTGTTATCCCAGATGAAGATGGACTTCAAGGAATGGCTCCTAATGGGGTTCTCCATGTGGTGCAGTGTGCAGGTTGTGAGTATGGTCATACTACTGTGCTTCACTTACATGCTTAGAATGCTCCCTGCACTGGTGCCTTTAACCATTCTATACCCTATTGACTCGCAGATTTGGTCCTTTATGTTGGGTTCCTCGTGCCCCCAGCTGGCCGCTTCAAAACACATAGCACACCGCTCCTGTGGAGGCTTAAGCCTCCCGTCAGTGGAACATTACATCCTAGCTCTAAACCTAACGCAAATGGCATATTTGCTCCATGGTACCCCCGACCCACCGTAGTGGGCCCACACTAAAAAGATCGCTCCTCTCTGGAGGTGAGGGGCTTGGGCATTCTGTATGGGGACCATGACCCACAGCCATGGCTCTTTCACCCTGTGCTGCAGGCCACACAAAAAGCCTGGTTATGTGCTCACCGACCACTCGGGGTGGACCTATGCTTACATGTTAAAGCACCACTGTTGGGCAATGACGGTCTGCTCATTGAATATCAGGCTTTATGCTGGACCCACTGGATGAAGGTGGGCATACACACCCTGGACCAAATCTTGCCCAACGGGGATTGAAAACCTTTGGAGTTTGGTCTCCACTCACGGCAAGCCTGGTGCTACTTTCAACTGCAGCACCGACTTAGGCGTCACTTAGGCCCAGGTCCTTGCTCTGTACAGTCCTGACCAGTGGTGGCTTCCCTGACTACATAGGGACAACACAAGGGAGTGATGTTGGGACTCTATGGCACGCTCATGAGCCACCTCTTCTACCCAGCCGCTCCAGTAAATGACAGGCACCCCTGCAAACAACCCTTGAGGAAGGGGACTGGGCTCATATTCTGGAAGCCCTGGATAGGGGCACCCTGGAAGCCCGCTTAAAATTCTGTCTCTTCAAAATGCTCTGCATTTGGCACTGGACAATGGCAAAACTGAACAGGGCAAGACTTCTTCCCCATGCAAACTGTTGGAGGTGTATGGATGCCCACTGCAACCTCTCACTCACATCCTCTGTTAGTGTTCCTCAACTCGGTCCTTCTGGTCATATGTTGGGAACACCTTGTCATTCTCCTCCATGACACCGGGGATTCTCCCGAAATTTCCTGTCTACAGAGTTGTCTATTTCACACAGCCTTGGCCACCGCCAAGATTTGTATCCTCTGCCAAAAGAGGTCACCTGTGCCACAATCCCAGGAGGATTGGACAGTGTAAATGATCCATACAGTGTAGCATGAGCATGTTATTTACCACCAGCAGGACCAACCAGAAGTGTTAACGCAGACATGGGATCTTTTCTAAGAAATGACCCCTGAATTGGGAGACACCGCTTCTCCCCCCAATTGCCCCCCACCTGAGCCCCGAGGCTGGCATATTTGCGAGCTACGTGGGCAACTCTTGTTGTATCCCTCGGAAGCCTTGTGCCTTCCCCCCCAGCCTCACCATCCACATCCCACCATTCCCCCCCTCCACCGCACCCCCTTGCGTCTTTTCTCCTTTATGGCCGCTCCCCTCTCTACTACCATCCCCTCTCTTTCCTTTCCCCAGCCCTCCCAACTTCCTCCTGTGCCCTTTCTGCCTGCCTCCTTTCTTGTCTCCCCATTGCCCTAATTCCCTAGTTATGTCCCCCTTCTCCCATACTCCCTCTTCCCTGCTGCCTCTGCTCCTCCCTTTCCCTTGCCTTCCTCCTCTCCCCCCTGGACACACAGGCCTGTGGAGCCCCTTAACATGGGGAACTGCCACCGCAAATCCCTCCACCCTCTACACACCCTCGCGGGGACCTCTCCTTCCCTCTCTCGGTGGTGGGCTACGGAATTCACGAGCCCGATACCTCGGGGCTCCTCCCTTACAACAGTGTGCATCCCCCAATTCTGTTGCCCACCCCATCTGGATCCTAGGGCTGTGTCCTCTCTCCCCTCCTCCCCCAGAGTGACTGGTTGCACAGGACCCCCCTCCTCCCCCTCCTCTACATGGGCCTCCTGCCCAATGGTTCTTTGACACTTGATGCATAGGGAGATGCGCCGCACTGGGAAAGTTGGCTATATTAGTTCTATATGTAAAGTGCTTTTTCCCTGTTCCTTCATACTCGCCCCAATTAATTGCATTGTATTGCTTAATGGTCACTTATGTTTGTGCCAAAATGTACATACGCTGTATGATCCTGTTTCATTAAAAAATTGTGATACAAAAAAAAGAATTTAAACCTGGCGAAGCACCAAAAACCTTATGACTCCTGAGGTGAGGAATAACAACTAGAAATAACTTTATTTCTCCTTGTTATTTCCACTTTCTATGTGTGTTGCAGAATAGATAGAGGAAAACAACTCTCAGGATTGTTTCTGTGGAGTAAGGTGCCCTTTCCTGCACAAAAACAATCCTGTCGACAACTCAGGAATCCTTGCATCATTGCGCAAGGGAGCTTGCATTGGTGCTAGGCTGCTTAAATGGCACCATCGCAGAGGTAAAGGACAGAAATGCACTGTATTGGATAAATACGGTGCTTTTTACCCTCTCAGTTTGGTGTAGTAAAGGACAGCAAGCTAACTTGCTTTACTGCCCTTCGCCAAATCCCCATAAATGAGAGCCTAAAATTCACTATTTTCAGTTTACCGAGCTGACCATAACTTACGGCCTGGCCATGTACTTCTTATTACCTCATAAATAGCATAAACCGAGGAGGCAAGAATGATTGTGAATGTAGGTCTACCATTTTCAAGTCACAAAGTTTTGGGGTGCAAGTGTTACTTACTGATGAATAAGATAAAAGCTTAGCGTGCATAATATGGGTTGCAGACACATGTTCAAAAACAGATTGAGGCTTAAAGCCAAGCCCTGCCTCAAAGAAATCTGTGAAAAAGGCCAAATCTTGTGTTCACATTAAATTACCTAAAGTAGGACATATACATCTCCCAACTCCACCAAAAGAAGAAAGCATGCACACAAGACTGAAGAATCAAAACTCTTTAATGTGTTGAGACTCTCTCGGCCAGGCAACTCCGAGAGGCATTTCGACTGTATCAACAGCCTTTATCAATTCATTAAACACAATTTTGTTTAACAAATATATACGCTCTCAAACTCATAGACATTGAACAAATTACCCCCTACAGTATTTACGAATTTCATTACAGAGTGGAACTGTTACAAATGTGAAACATTTTTATAAAACAATGTGATGCTGTATGCGACAATAGCAATATTATATTGATACAATACGTATCCCGGCCCAAACCCTAATTGATCACAACTACACAGGGCAATATAAAAGTCTTAAAGACTGAGAGAACCCTCTGAAAATGGCAATTATATGCAACCTGCCCGCCTTTCAATTTCAGGCTGCAAGCCCACATCTTTTCAGAGACTCTTCAATATTCACAGCATCATTGTTTTCATTTGAAACATTCAGAAAATACCTCTGTGTTTGCTTAACAATATTAAACTTGATTTTACTATCATATTTACGAGCCTCACTCTCAAACTATGGAAGGGGAAATAGAGAAAAAGATCCCCTTATTATAATTGCAGACAAAACAAACATTTGCAGTGCAATAAGTCTCGCATTCATGTGAGTTTGAGCTATTGGCATTGTAAAAAGACAATGCCGTTTATTTATGTTATGAGTTTTAAAACATAAATAAAAGGCATTGTAATCTACAATACTAATAGCTTAAACACTCACTAATGCATGACCTATTGCATTGAAATAAAGGTCCTTCTCGACCGCTTGTTGGATGGTAAATATCAGAGGAAGAAACCAGCCTGCGACGTCTTCAAGGCAGTGATAAATAGTGCAGTGAAGAAGATGTGTAAGTGTTGTAAATTACACAGACACAAAGTGTGACGTGAGAGTTACATAAACAGTAACAAAGCGCTCCAACACCTTTTGCGCTGTGATTCCACTGTCGCGGCTCAGGAAGAAGAGCGGGAGGGAGGCCATTTCCCATCCTCGCCATGATTTGAGTGTGCAGTGTAGCATTGCGTAATGTCAGTGCTTTCTTTGGCCTAATACAAACTCTCCAGCTGAAGAAGGGCCCTGGCTTCACCTCCTGGTGCAGGGTGGGCTGGGCTTTATGCCAGGCATGGAGGGAGGGAGGGATGGTCTCGCTGCAGCTCTGCCCTCGTACAGTTCCCCTGCTATTACTAGTCAGCAAGAGGCGCTGAGGTGGTAGTATTGGTGGTGGTGATATTGGTAATGGTGGTATTGATGGTGGTGGTGGTATTGGTGGTGGTTGTATTGGTATTGGTGATATTGGTGGTGATGGTATTGATGGTGGTGTTATTGGTGGTGCTGGTATTGGTGTTATTGGTGGTACTCTTACTGGTGTTATTGGTAGTGGTGGTATTGGTGATATTGGTGTTGGTGGCGTTGGTGGTATTGGTGGTGCTGGTATTGGTGGATGAATTTGTATTGGTATTGGTGGTGGTGGTGGTATTTGTATTGGTGGAAGTGTTACTTGTATTGGTGGTAGTATTGGTATTGGTGGTGGTATTGTTGATATTGGTGGTTGTATTGGTGGTGTTGGTGGTATTGGTGGTGGGATATTGGTGGCAGTGGAGATATTGGTGGTAGTATTGGTAGTGGTGGTGGTGGTATTGGTGGTGGTGGTGTTAGCATTGGTTGTGGTATTGGTGGTGGTATTGGCGGTGGTGGTGATATTGGTATTTGTGGTGGTGGTATTGGTATTATTGGTGGTGGTGGTATTGGCAGTGGTGGTATTTGTGGTGGTGATGTTGTTGGTACTGGTGGTGGTATTGGTGGTGGTGGAGGTGGTGGTTATTGATGGTGGTGGTGGTATTGTGGTGGTATTGGTGGTGGTATTATATGGAGGTGGTGGTATTGGTGGCGGTGGTGGTTGTGGTATTGGTGGTGGTGGTATTGGTGGTGGTGGTGGCTTTGGTGGTGGTGGTACTGTTGGTGGTGGTGGTATTGGTGATGGTGGTGATGTTAATGAAACAGGCTTTTGAAAACAACCCGTCAGGTGGCTTTAGGAGAGATGACATGCAACACAGATGTGCTGTTGTCAGCCTCAGCTTCGGCTGATTAGCACAGGATTACGTGCTACCTGGAATTCACATGACATAATTTGCAAATCATTTCTAAAGCCATGTTACTTGATGGTTTTGAAACAGATACTAGATAATGCTGGGTTAAAGTGATTGAAAAAGCAGGCGTCCTTGTTACAGGGGCGGTCGTGCTGCTTAAAAAACCACAAGCGGTTTCAGCTGAAGCAGGGCAAGTCTGGCCTGCAGTAAGAGAAACTCAATAAAGTAAACTCCTGAGAAATATAAGTGAGCTGCCAAAGATAGAACACATAAAAATATTTTGCTGATGTAATGGAAATTTCTGCTGGAGGTTAAGGTATATGAAGCCTCTCTCTTTTAAAATCAAACATAATTGACAAGAATTATAACTTCTCCCAAAAAAGCAGGAACTTTCCATCGAATGCTGAGATAGGTGGTAACAATCCAAGCAAAGTGCCCTGCGAGAAAAGCCATCACTTGTTGTAAGTTAAGCCTGCTAGGACAACCCAACACACTCCTATTTTATTTCTTCATGTATGTTCAAATAAAAACTATTACTCCCATTTATTTATTAAATAAAAATAACAACTTCTCTGTTGACATTTTTCTCTATATTTGCAGTAGAAATGACATTGACCATCCTTCTATAAATAGATTTCAGCACCACAATGAAGCCGATCAACAACAAAAATGTTGTCAACTTCTGAGGACCCGCAAGGTAATATAAATCACTTCTGGCAGAAAATGAATGTGTCTGCGTTGTGAGTGTGTGGGTGGGGTGAAAGTGTGTTGTGTGGTTTGGGGGCGGGGTTGTCACAGGTGAATTTAATTTTGACATACCATTGTCAATAAAAATAAAATCCTGAAACAAAAACAGGGGCAGGAGTCTGCATGCCATGGAAGCGGGGGCTCCTCTGCTCAGACACAGGCTGTGCCGTGTGAAGGGGGCACCCACCGGCTCCCAGAACAGCTCTCATTTCAGACAGTTTTTTGGTTCCACACCTCAGATTCCTGCTTAAAGTTCTGTGTCAAGCTTTGCTCTGCCATTTGGGAAGCTGTGCCCGAAGAAGATGCTCTGTCCTCTCCGCAAACCCTTCCTACCCTTGAAATGATGTAGCGCCCAACAAATGGCACCATGTTCCCCTGTTAAGGCTTCCCCTACCCTCTGAGGAGCAGAGAGAAGGTACACCTCACTCGGAGCCTCCTGCCTTCAAGTTATTTTACTTTCTGCGCTAAAGACATTTAAAAAAAAAAATATTTGCAATGCTATAGGTCTCGCATTTAAATGCAAGACCTATGGCATTGCAAACAAACGGCCGCCATTGTCCCTGCTTCGAAAGTGAAAGCAGGCATGGTGTGCTGAATGTAGGTGAAGCACCTCATCCTGCCTAATGTAGGAGAAGCTCAATAAAGAAAAAAAAGTACACTCACCGTGTAACAACCAAGTAAAAGTGCCAGTAGCCATGAGAGGATACAAATGACAACATGGCCGTACTAAGGAGGGACTAACAAGCCTATTAAGGAATCTAGCACCAGCATTTATAAAGGACAAAGACAAAAGCCAATGAAAAATATGGGTGCAGCTTCTCCTTCGTACTCTAATTGCAACAGATCGCCAGAGCAGCGCTTGCGCGCTGGCTCAGGCTCGACTTAAAAACTATGGATGAGTGTAAACATATTCAAACGTTGGATTCCCTGCGCCATGTGGTTAACATTTGAAATACTACCAGTCCCCTACTAAAAATTAAATGGGTAGGTTTTAACATAATAAATGACAATATGTTTCAAATGACAGTATTTAGCACAGGTTATAATTAACGACAACTCTTCAGATAGAAAGCATAATTTAATTGCTGCTATATTTTGTGTGAAAAACCTATAGGTTCCATTTTGTGACACTTTGATGAATTCCTATAACTGTTTCTCATGTTAGATATGGCTTTTATCTAATAAAGCATTGAGGATCCTTTTAACTGTACACAGATGTCGTATCAAACTTCAGTGGAAGTGGGGTCAAAACAATGTGCTGGAGGAGGTTGAAAGGGGAGAGTTGTGAAAGTTTGGTGTAATGTGTTGTACCTATTGTAATAAACAACAAGGGGAGATTTGTTTGACTTAAGAATCTAGCATGGTGCCCTGCCCTCTTGGATTTTTGGGCCTCTCTCTATTTGCCTTGATTTTCCTAAAGTGTAGCACCAAGGACCCTTCAATGGGAGTTGCATGACTCCCCCGCGCGAGTCTTGACCTCCACTTTGGCCAATGCCTGGTATACCCCTTTCTAATGAAAATTCTGAAGCGATCTGGCACTACTGTACCTCATCCCAAATATTGGGGTTCACGCCGATGGCCCAAAGCACTGGTGGTACTTGTTAAAGTATCAACTGCTGATGTTTTTGAATGTCCATACATATCCCAACTCCATCAAAAGAAGACAACATGCACACAAAGACTGAAGAATCAGTCAGTCAGTCATAAAACTTTTATTCGGTTACAATTATGCATAACCATAAAAAGTACATACACTGGTTAAAAAACTACATTTCTAAAAAACATCTTAAAAGCACAGTTCATTAAATACATTTTTTTATTAAAAAGATTATAAAACAACTTAATTTTAACAATAACGTACATTTCAATCAATGAGTTGGGCCTCGGATTTTTCTGCAACAAATTTTAAGCGTAAATCTAATATACTCATTACAGAATTGGTGTTGTATTCGAGGTCCAAGAACAGCGCTAAACGGTGAAAGTATAACTTTATCACAGGTAGCTAAGCCACACAAAGACTGCGCCTGATATTTAGACATAGTTTTAGGAAACCAGCTACACATTTTGCATTATATACAGAGTCCAAGGACTGTAGTGCCAAGTAAGCGGGTTGACACTTTCGCAAACCCATTGTGCGCAATACAGGCAAAATCCAGCGCTTACGTGGGGTCGTATAATATCTACAAAACAATATTATGTGAATTGTTGACTGGTCCGAGATCCCATCACAGGGACATTTCATTAAATTGTGTGACCAGTCTTGTTGCTTTGGATATGTGACTAGGTGGTAAAATGTATTAAATCTAAACCTAGTCAATAAATATTTGTCGTAGGTACTTAAATAAAAAGTTAAGTAAGGCTGGATCCCCAAAGTAGTCTGAAATGTTAAGATATGGGCGTTTGAAGGTTTGCTTATTTCCTGTGTCAATCGTAGTTCCCTGAGATGGGAGAGGCAAAGTTTTTTCAAATCTTTCCTAGAAATGTCCATCAATGCAGGTGGATCCCAGAAATAAACAATGCGATCCAGGTCACCTAGGAACTTTTTTACATACTGGAGCCATGGAATATTGTGCCAATTAGCTAGGGCCAGGCAGTCCGTTAGGAGTGAGCGGGTTAGGTGGCACTGCGTTTTGGTCCAAACACGGTGCCACAAAAGGATCGGCTGAACCCTGATGTTATCGGTCAGATAGTCGATTCCTAGCTCAATATGGCAGCCGTATGTAGGGGCACTTTGAGGTACAGCCAGCAGATATTTTATCAAACCCATTCTCAACTACTTGAAGGGCTTCAACTGGTACATACCCCCAGACCCCTGCACCGTAGGTCGCTACGCTATGGCATTTAGCGTAATAGATTTTTAGTAATTCCGCTGCAGCAGGCTTACCCAATTTCCTTGAAAAGGAAACTAGGGCTGAAGTTGCTCTCTGAAAGAGCAATTTTTTACTAACTAGATGTTGCTTCCAGCTTAATTTATCATCCACTAGGATTCCTAAGTATGGATACTCCCTGGTTCGTTCCAACCTGACGTTATCGATAACTATTGGTTTGGTTCTCCTCGCCCTGGGCCCAATATGCATTACAAAAGTTTTCTTTTTATTTACTCTTAAACCCAGGGATGACATAAATTCGCAGTACTTATTTAATTGTAGTTGGAGTTGGTTGAGTGTTCTTGCTAATATAACAGAATCATCTGCATATAATAATGCAGGGATAGGGTGATGATTAATAGTTGGAAGGTCCTGACTCCCTGCAAGCATGGCTACTTCTAGGCCATTTGTATACAGATTGAATAGGAAGGGAGCCAGGAGACAGCCCTGTCTAACCCCCCTATTGATGGCGAAAGATGTTGATAATTCTCCGTTCACTCCATATCTGATGCAAGCTGAAGCGTCAGAATGGAGGTGGCGGAGGAAATTGATAAGAGGGGGGTCGACCCCTAGCTCGCCGAGTATAGACCACAGCTTTGAATGGATGACGCAATCGAAAGCTGCGCTGAGGTCGACGTAAACTAGATATAAATTAGCCCCTTTAACTCCTACATACTTGCCAATCAAGAGGGCTAAGTTTAAAGCCTGCTCCACGGTGCCAAGGCCCTCCTGGAAGCCGTATTGCAGGTCGGTCATGATGTTATTCGTGGTTGCCCAATCCTGGAGACGCTCCAGGATTAACCGACCCGCAACTTTACCCAAGGAATCCAGGAGGGAGATCGGCCTGTAGCAGGCTGGGTTGTTACGCTCGCCTTTCTTAAAGATAGGAAGGAGAATTGAGGTGGACCAGGAGTCTATTAGACCTATATTTGTAACAGCGGACATAACCTGAGTGATAAGAGGTGTCCAAAGGTCTGGACAGTGTGCAAAGATGTCCAGGGGTAACCCATCCGGGCCAGGTGCCTTGCCTGTCTTAGAAGAAGATAATGCATTGATGACCTCCTCATGGCTAAACGCAAGATCTATTGGATAAGTCTGACTTAAACTTCCAACCTCCCTACCTTCGGTGATAGTCTGTGTAGATGAATCACAAAATATTTTGGAAAGGTATGCTACCCACTCTTCAGCCGACACCACCACATCAAGATGGCAGGAAGTGGTGGTATCAACCAAAAGGGGTGATTTAACCGTGCGCCAAAACAGGGAGCTGTCTTTTGTTAGACAACTCTCGTGGAGTTGGGCCCACAGTTTTTTCTTAATTTCTTTCCTGCAATTGTATAGAGCTAAGTTATAGCCCTTTCTGAGTGATTTAACTTCATCTTGGCCTCTAACAGGTTTATGCAGGGCTGTTTTTAAATTACTCAGGGCTTTGCGACAATCTGAATTAAACCAGCCATTAGTTTTTGATTTCTTGGACTTTTGATTGCTAGTCAGCTCTTCCCGTATTATACTGACAATTTCCAGAAAACTATTGATGATCAACTTTGGAGAGGAGTCTAGTGCTAGACAAGTGTTCAACCAAGGAAGGGCTCTGCTTACAACTTTACTAGAGATTACTGCTGGATCGATTTTAGCCCATTTTACTGAAAACCCATTTACTTTGTCCATGGTCAATGATTGTTGGGTCAATAAACTCAACCTATCAGGTTCAAAGAGGACATTTCGAAGTATTAGTGAAACACTGTTTGGAAAATGATCACTGCTGATATCAGAACCTGTGATAAAGTTAGTCAATTGACCCTTTATATTTTGAGAACAAAGTCAATTACACTTGACAGACCCCTCCCATGAAACGTTGGTGTAAAATCAACAGGGGGTTCAACTAAGTCATTTGCAAAATCCATTTCTAAAGAAAATAAGCAGTCATTCAGACAATTTCCTTCCTTTGTGTGGTGATAGTGTGTTAGTGGAGAACCATTTACATCCGTAAAACCACAATTGCCGTTCTTACAATTAGTACATAATGGCATGTTAAAATCCCCTCCCCATATCAAATAGGATGGTTTGGTAATGAACTTAATCCGCTGTTCGTTCAAAAAGGATGTTATTTCGGTTAGAGTATTTACACAGTCTGCCTGAGAGAGATTGTTGTAAAAGTTAACAAAAAAGAATGTTACACATTTTTTAAATGTAACCCTTAAAATTTGATAGTTCACATTACACTTCAAGATATTTGCTTCCATCGATGGGAGATTATTTGCTACATAAAGTGCAAGTCCACCCTTGGGTCTACCTGATGTACTGGGACTAGCAGGTACATAATAGGTTTTGAAGCCTAATAAATGTATAGGCACAGTGGACCATGTCTCCTGTAAGCGTAATATCTGGTGTGCTCTAACTGTAGCTAACCATGTCGGAAGATTAGTTTTCGTGCGGAGACCTGCTACATTCCAATATAGAACGGAGAAGGTTAAATAGGGGTTTGGCATATCATTAGTTTCGAGGTGGACCATACTGTCCTCCTGTAGATACGTATCTGTTAACAATGAGCCTTGTGGTATATCATCAGGGTTACAAACAACAAACAGTCTTTCTAGGGTTCAAGGGAAATATTTAAAGACCAGAGCACAGTTATATTCCCCGCACAAGTATTAAAGAACAAAAAATAACTGTGGGTCTAAAAGGTGAGTTCAAGACATGCTAAATAGTGCTGGCTATGTGTCTGCTACTCCAAGTGCGATAGAAGACAGACTGGACAGTTAACCACTGTGAAAAATGTCCATCAGTTACGCGATTTTAGGCACCCAGTACATCATCTGGTCTACTCCACAGTAGTTTCACCACCACTCTATCTCAATAGGTGTATATTGGGGATACAGAGTGATGGGTGGATGTCTGGTAAGTGAGAATTAATCGTAACTAAGAGCAGTGCACAAAAAATGAGTGTGAAAAAAATTATAAATATAAAATTGGATGGTGCATGCAATTATTACTTTATTCTGGAGTCAAGCACCTCCAAATTTAAAAACAATAGTGCAAAAAAGTCAGGTGGTTCAAACAAATACCTTCTGACTGGGCTATCTGGTCGACATGTTTCTGCGGCGCCTGGTCAGTAATTAGACCATCCGCTTCATCAGGACCCATAAACTTAATTGCTACTGCTAAACAAGTGATAGTGATAAACAGGACATTAGTGAGCGAAAAAAGTGTCACCTGTACACTTCCATTATCCTCCTGTGAGTGTCCATTTTATGCCAAAGCCAGCGAATCCACATGTAATGAAAAACCAAACAAGCACAGCACTTCTGTTAGTTCATGCTATGTACACATTATTAAACAAATTATTCAAATACTGCATCTGGGTCAAGTGACCCTAGTGTGTATAACTTAGTCAGCGTGATCAAAGTCTCACCTTAATTTGCAAGGGGAATGGCCTCACCTCACCTGGCAAACAGCTCAGGAAAATGAAGCACCGCTCTATAGTGCAGAAAAATATATACAAAAGTCAGTGTAAAATGACAGTGTCAGGCAGGTACAGAGTCACCACCTACAAGATGCAGTACAGCACCCAATAGGGGTCAATTGTCTTATCACAGTGTGTGAAGATGGCATATTGTTCGACATTGTGTTGTTAAGTAAATAGCGTCACTCTTTGTAGAACGCCGAGTAACACCCCATCAAGATGCAACCCAACGCCTTTAGCATTAAAAGGACGCCCTTTGATGCAGATAAATGCTGTCACAAAATGCTACCACACGTTGCTTATCTGGCAATCGGAAATGACATTGCCGAGAGCCCCGGGGGTCTCAATACATGGATGGTCAACAATCCGATGTTATATAATTATTTGTCATGGGTCGCGCCGTGTCAACAAACGCGGTCTTATCATTCCCACAAGTTGCGTCTGTCTCGCATAGCAACGCGAGTGAAGAGTAAAGTAAAGCCCCACAGCATGTTTGAATGGGCTATACAATTAAGACGCGGAGATGCCAAACAAACTATTAACCCCAGAGCGGTCGCGCTGTGTCTGAAAGCGCCGTCTTATCATAGCCGCAAAAAGGGTCTATCAGGCATTCAGTGGTCACTAAAGAGTTAATGCGTTAGCTGAAGCCCCTCCTGCCGCCTCACCTCTCCGTCGGTTCTTCAATCAGCCGTCCGTGCTGTTTGGGGAGGTGCTGCGGGGGGCGCCGTGCACTTCCTTATGGTTTCTGAGCCAGCGCGATAGGACGCGCGCGCGGCTCCAAGAACTACAGAAAACAAAGAGGCTCTCGGGAAATGTGGTCCTGCTTGCGCTAGGCAGGTCAGGACTACAGAAACCATGGGAAATGTAGTATCACACGCTTAAGCGTGATCGCGTTTATTTATAGTTTACTACCGTTAATCAAAAGGCTGTACAAATACAACGCGGTGGCACCAAAGGTTCCAAGGTGCCCCGCGGTAATTGGATTTCTAGTCTCAGGGTGTCGAATTATCAAACACACTAGGCTCATACTCAAGGCAGCTGTGAACCGGTGTGGTGAAAAAAAGTATTGGTTAATGGTACAGAACTCCCCACCTTATCAGCATGTTTACACAGCATATTTATAAGCCAAACATCTATCCGGCTGACTTGCCTGAATAGGTGTTTTGGAGATGAATGGTCCAAACCTCATAAGTTCGGACTAACCTCAGGATAGTGACCGGTGGCCAAACGCACTGGCCTCTCAAGTGTACATGCAGACATTGAATGATGAGATCAAACGATGAACCTACAGTGTCATCCACGGGATATCTTCGTTCAACCCGTCCTTATCACTGTTAAGCTTATACACCCATTTCTGCTCGATTTTAAATAGGTATCTTGAGATGTCCGTTGAGTAGCAGACACATAGCCAGCACTATTTAGCATGTCTTGAACTCACCTTTTAGACCCACAGTTATTTTTTGTTCTTTAATATCATCAGGGTTGTCAGAGCCGGTTTGAATGTGGGTAATCTCCTCAATTGGCCCTGCGTCTAAAGGCCTAGAGTTTTCTACCACCCCCATGTCTACTGGTGACTCAGTTTCAATGGTTACAGATCCTAGATGGTCAGTGCTGATACCTATTGAGCCAAACTTTGGTGATGTTTCCGGGGGTATGTTCCTGATAGTTGATACTGTATTTATTGGAACTGTAGAGTGAGCCCTCCCGTTTTTCCGACCAGGATATGAAAGGTATAAAAGGCCCTGCCTGCCTAGTCTGGTACTGAGGTTGAAAGGGGAGAATTGTGAAAGTTTGGTGTAATGTGTTGTACCTATTGTAATAAACCGCAAGGGGAGATTTGTTTGACTTAAGAATCTAGCATGGTGCCCTGCCCTCTTGGATTTTTGGGCCTCTCTCTATTTGCCTTGATTTTCCTAAAATGTAGCACCAAGGACCCTTCCATGGGAGTTGCATGACTCCCCCGCGCGAGTCTTGACCTTCACTTTGGCCAATGCCTGGTATACCCCTTTCTAATGAAAATTCTGAAGCGATCTGGCACTACTGTACCTCATCCCAAATATTGGTGTTCACGCCGATGGCCCAAAGCACTGGTGGTACTTGTTAAAGTATCAACTGCTGATGTTTTTGAATGTCCATACATATCCCAACTCCATCAAAAGAAGAGAACATGCACACAAAGACTGAAGACTGAAGAATCAAAACTCTTTAATGCGTTTGGCATTTCTTGACCAGGCAACTCAAAGAGACTATCAACAGCCTTTATCAATCTGATAAGCACCGTTATGTTTAATGAATATATAATCTCTCAAACTCATAGACTCATAGACATAAGAGAATTGCTCCTTGCAATAGTTACTGTTTTTGACGTAAGACCTTTTTTAAGCTTTCTTTTGTATCCAAGGCCTGGACTGCATTTTATTCATGTTGGGCCCGATTCACAAAAGTAATCTGAGACAAAATCCTAACTTTACTACTTTTGGTAATCACAAAAGGCATTTAGGAGTAGTAAAGTTAGGATTTTGTCTTAAGTTTGTCTTAAGTTTTGGTCTTAAGACAAAATCCTAACTTAAGTTACACTTAAGGTAAACTCAAGTTAGGATTTGTCTTAAGTTTGTCTTAAATTTTGCTCTTAAGACAAAATCCAAAATTAAATTAAACCTAAATTAAACGTAAGTTAGGATTTTGTCTTAAGTTTGTCTTAAGTTTTGGTCTTGAGAAAAAATCTTAACTTAAGTTTAACGTAAGTTTAAGTTAAGTTTGGATTTTGTCTTAAGAGCAAAATTTAAGACAAACTTAAGACAAATCCTAACTTAAGTTTCACTTAATGTAGGAAAACGCTGGGGGACCCATGCAAGCCATACCTCGCTGGACTCCCCCGTGTGTCTAGTTTTCAAAAATGTTTGGGTTTGGTAGTTTTCCAAGATGGACGCCGAGCCCGGGGACAAAAACCTAGGTGACCCCCCCTTGCAAATGCAGGTTGTTTTGTGATAGGTCATTCTGATGTCGCCTCAATAGATTTTGGGCCCTTACCTGTCACGGTTACTTGACCCACCCACACAAGTGAGGTATACATTTTATTGGGAGACCTGGGGGAATGCTGGGTGGGAGTAAATTTGTGGATCTACATAGATTCCAGCACTTTCCCACACAGAAATGTGAGAAAAAAGTGATTTTTTTCAGCTAAATTTGAAGTTTGCAGGAGATTCTAGGTAGGAAAATGTTAGGGGACCCACGCAAGCCATACCTCGCTGGGCTCCCCCGGGTGTTGAGTTTTCAGAAATGTATGGGTTTGGTAGGTTTCCCTAGATGGCTGCCGAGCTCGGGGTCAAAAACTCATGGGACCCCCATTGCAAAACCAGGTTGTTTTGTGATAGGTAATTTTGATATTGCCTCAACAGATTTTGGGTCCTTGCCTGTCACGGGTACTTGACCCACCCACTAGGGTGAGGTATCATTTATATCGGGAGACCAGGGGGAACAGTGGGTGGGAGGAAATTTGTGGATCCATGTAGATTTCAGAAGTTTCCCACACAGAAATTTGAGGAAAAAAAGTGATTTTTTACAGCTAAATTTGAGGTTTGCAGGGGATTGTGGGTAGTAAAACGTTAGGGGACCCATGCAAGCCATACTTTTCTGGACTCCCCCGGGTGTCTAGTTTTCAGAAATGTGTGGGTTTGGTAGGTTTCCCTAGATGGCCGCTGAGCCCGGGGCAAAAAACTCATGGGACCTCCCTTGCAAAACCAGGTTGTTTTGTGATAGATAATTTTGATGTCGCTTCAAAAGGTTTTTTAACCCTTGCCTATTGCGGGTACTTGACCCACCCACGTGGGTGAGATATCACTTTTATAGGGAGACCTATGGGAAGGCTGGATGTGATGAAATTTGTGGACCCACGTAGATTCCAGAACTTTCCCACACAGAAATTTGAGAAAAAAGTGAATATTTCAGCTAAATTTGAGGTTTGCACGGGATTCTGGGTAGGAAAACGTTAGGGGACCCACGCAAGCCATACCTCGCTGGACTCCCCCGGGTGTTTAGTTTTCAGAAATGTGTGTAATTGTTGCAGGGGATGCTCATTTTGGGAGTCCCCACCCTAATTCAAATTTGCTCAAAAATATTCCCTGGCGTCTAGTGGGTTTTTTGCCCCCCGGCTGGGCAGATTGGTGGCTAATGCCCCATATGCCCCCCAGGGGGGTGGGGGGGGTAGAAAGTCCACTAGATGCCAGGGAGTTTTTCGGGACAATTTTTAAATAGGATGGGGGCTGCCCAAAACCGGCATTACAATGCCCGCACTCTAACAAAAATTTGCCCAAAGAAATCTCTGGCGTCTAGTGGGCTTTTTGCGCCCTTGGGGGGCAGGAAGGCTGTCATTTTTGCAGGGGCAGGGGCTTGGGCATGCCCGTTTTGGGAGCCCCCACCCTAATTCAAGTTTGCCCCAAAAATCCTTGGCAACTAGAGCGCTAACAGTCCTACTAATGACAAACGTATTGCACACCTGAAGCGATCTTGATTGGAATAAAGTGGTAACTCTTAAAACATTTAATATAAAAAGGAACAAAATGAGGGGGTTCATTTTGCCATAGAAAGTATGATTAGTGCTGCAGAAGGAAAAATTAGGGCACATTTTGAGTGACTTCTCAAATCCTCTTCTATTTCATCAAAAAAGTCTGACATGCAGACTGAAACATGCACTTTTAATACCAGCAGCAGACTTTCCTGGTGAGCAGTAGCCTTACTACAGTGATCTAATAAGCAACCAGAGTGCTAACATTCAGAATTTATGGCAAATGTGTGACACATCTGAATGCCTTCTTGATGGAATCAAAGTAAAAAACCGAAAGTATTTCCTACTGAGGAGACTGTAGTAAATGAGGAAATTCGGAAAATTAATAACAAATAACTCTCCCAAGATGGCCACCAGAGACAAAAGAGCCCAAATGTAGCACAAATATCACCCAGATGTAGCCCAATGACAGAATGTCCCAGAGTGTTCTAAAGAACAAGTAGAGCGCTAACAGTCTTACTTATGACAAAAGTATGGCACACCTAAAGTCATCTTGATTGGAATAAAGTGGTAACCCTTAAAACATTTACTTTGCAAAGGAACAAAATGAGGGGGTTCATTTTGCCATAGAAATAATGATTAGTGCGGCAGAAAGAAACATTAGGGCTCATTTTGACTTCTCAAATCCTCTTCTATTTCATTGAAAAAATTCTGACATGCAGACTGAAACATGCACTTTGAAAACAAGCAGCAGACTTCCGTGGGGAGCAGTAGCTTTACTACAGTGATCTAATAAGCAACTAAAGTGCTAACAATCAGAATTCATGGCATATCTGATTACCTTCCTGATGGAATCAAAGTAAAAAACTGAAAGCATTTCCTACTGAGGAGACTGCAGTAAATAAGGAAATTAGGAAACTTCATAACAAATAAATCTCCCAAGATCGCCACCAGAGACAAAAGAGCTCAAATGTAGCACAAATATCACCCAGATGTAGCCCACATGTAGCCCAATGACAGAAGTGTGCAAAACACTTTTTATTTTCTATGTTTTAGCAGTTTTATACAGTGCAGACTTGTCAGGTATTGGAGTGCTTTACATGAGCATTGGTTACATCACACAAGAACACATTTATTTTGGTTTTAGACATGGGGAGACCAGAATCACAGAATGTCGAGCTGAAGCAGAAACTCCAACCTGGTTCCCCAGTTGCAAAATATGCAGCTCTGGAAGTAACACCACATCCTCTCCCCTAAGAGCAACATTTATTCAAGTGGTCAACTGGATAAAAAAACATAAAGATAACAAGTAATTTAAAAGTGCTTTGTCGCTATTTAAAAACTCCAAAAAATATGTCCTCAATTTAGTTTTTTAGAGCACTAACCATATTTTTGATGCAAATAAGACCCTCTCATATAAGTAATTTCTAAAGGAAATGCTATAGGTATGTAATGTAATGTAATGTAAAAGAGCATTTGTACCGCGCAGCAACCACTCCAAGGAGCATCAAGGTGCCAGATACTGATCCAGAGATGTAGGAAACAGGTTGGGCGTAGATGGAAGCTCACCCAACTGTTACCCTAGGGCTCTAACACAGGTGTCCTGTAGCTTGAAGACCCAGGTTTTCAGTCCCTTTCTGAAGTCTTTTTCATTGTCTAGGGCACGTAGAGAGGGTGGAAGAGTGTTCCAGGCTTTTGCTCCGAGTACTGGGAGAGATTTGCCACCTCTCGGGCTAAGCCTAAATCTAGGGACCGACAGGGAATTTGAGTTGGATGATCGGAGATTGCGTGAAGGGTGGTATCTGGCAAATCTCTGCTGTAGGTATTTTGGTCCTAGGGCATGGGTAGCTCTAAAGGTAATGATCAATATTTTGAAGAGGACTCTCTTGTTTATTGGAAGCCAATGCAGTGTATTTAGTGCTGATGATGCAGAGGATTTCCTTGGCCATTTGAGGACTAACCCAGCTGCGGCATTTTGTACCATTTGAAGTTTATGTGTGATGGTTTTAGTAGTACCTGCATATAGACTATTACAATAGTCTATCCTCGACGTCACTAAGGCAACTGTTACAGTCTTCCTGGCCTCTAGTGGGAGGAGGTCGAAAAACTTCCTGAGTCCTTTAATGATGGCAAAGCAGTTCCTTGCGACCTTCAGGGCTTGCTGCTTGAAAGATAGGTTGCTGTCAAATGTGATCCCTAAATTTCGTGCCGATTGAGTTGTATTGGGTGGGATTTCTGCCTTTTCCGGCCACCAGGTTTTGGGCGTGAAGTTGTTATTTGAGCCCATAGGCACGATTTCTGTCTTGCCTGTGTTACATTTTAGATGATTGGCTTTCATCCAGTTGAATGTAGCCGTGAGGCAGCCTTTTAATTTTTCTTCCCATTCCTGTGTGTCTTTGTCCAGGACCAATATCAATTGAGTGTCGTCGGCATAGGCCACAACATCAATTCCAAATGACGATATTAGTTTGATTAAAGGGGCCGTGTAAACATTAAACAGTGTTGGGCTAAAGCTCGAGCCCTGTGGGACGCCCATCTTTATTAGTTTTTCCTTAGAGCGAAATTCGCCAAGGGTGACTACTTGTCTCCTGTCACTCAGGAAGTTTTTGATCCATTCCAACACTGTACCAGAGATGCCAGATTTTTCAAGTCTATTAATCAGGATGGCATGCGACACAGTGTCGAAGGCCGCCGACAGATCTAATAAAATCAGGACGGCCTTCTTACCCTGGTCCAGTGCCATACGGATGGTATCAGAGGTGAGCAGGAGGGCAGTTTCCGTGGAGTGTTGTGCCCTGAAGCCAGATTGATTGGGATGCCATGCTTCATTTTCTTCCAGGAACTTAGTGATCTGTTTGTTTACACAGGCCTCAGTGATTTTACATAGCATTGGAAGGAGGGATATAGGTCTTAAATTGGACAGAGTGGTGGGGTCAGGGAGAGGTTTTTTTTGTAGTGGTTTAACTGCCGCTAGTTTCCATTCAGCTGGGACTATTGCTGTGGTCAAAGAGGAGTTCACAATACTGTTAATCACAGGGTTGGCTACCTCGACCATCATGTGTAGCAGTGCCGGAGGACATGGGTCGAAGGGAGAGCCAGACTTAGCAGCTAAAATGGCCTTATGGGTCTCGTCCAAGCTGATTGGATGGAAGGTTTCCAACATGTTCCTTCCCTTATTTTCATCATCTACCCTGACTTCGGGAGTGATGAAATCCTTGGTAAGTGCTAGTACCTTGTCTTCAAAGTAGTCTGCGATGGTGTTACACAGACACTCCGAGGGCGGGATTTCTTGTTCTAGTATTTTGGGTTTGTTGACAGTGTTGATTACATCAAGATGATGTCAGGCATTCCACACTTTTGTAATAAATATAGAATTTTAGCAATCTAGTTGTTCATTAGGATACTGTTGAGAGGCAGAGGCCAGGGGTGCGGCCTCTGAAAATTTAAGGCAGGTAGGAGGGTGCAGAGGCAACCATTTCACCAAACTGGGCAGACAGGAAGGGCAGTGGCAGCACAATAGACTATGGAGGGCAGTGGAACGGGAGGCAGGGGCAACAAACTAACAATACAGGACTGGCAAGAGAGGCTGTGGCAATAAAATAGACCATTGTGGGCAGAAGGAAGAGGCAGTGGTAGCACAACAATACATCCCAACAGACCCGATTCAGCCAGGAAACGTCCAATGTTTTTAAGCCCAAATGAGCTTTATTTGATCTGTCTCCTGTCTACAATCTCCTCTTTTTCAATCTAAGTCAAAGGGGAAAATCAATATCCCATTTTGTTTTCAAAATCTCCCTCTTACCAAGTTCAAAATGTTAGCAAGTATGGTACATTGGATCATGGTAGGCAGGAGGAATTGGGGTAGGGACATGGACTTGGATAACAGAGGACAGGAGGGACATGGAGAGGTGCACCAAACTGACCCTACAGAGCAGGCATCAGGGTTTGCAGCAGCACATTACACCACACATGGCATGTGGGACGGGAGTGCAGCACAACAATCCATAGAAAACAATTGGGAGGGGACAGGACCATGCACATGGACAACTGAGAACAGATGGGAAAGAGGCAATGGTAGCTAGCTGACCATAATGGACAGACAGAAGAGAAAGCTGCAGCATAACGGACCATAAAGGGCAGAGGGACGATCAGGGGCATTACAATGGAACAGACAAGCCAGGAGGGAGGGAATAGGGGTCTGCACATGGAAACAGAGGGCTGGGGGAAAGGGGGCAGGGCAGGAGCAGCAAGATGACTATGGAGGTCAGGCACGATGGGCACTAGAAGCAAGAAACACCATGGAAAGCAGCAGTGAGACAATAATGGCATACACACAGACCATGGAGGGAAGGTGGGAGGGGGTCAGGGGCAGCTAGCTGACCACACAGGGAAGGTGGGAGGGGCCGTGGCAGCACAGAAGGCCATGCATGGCAAGCGGTTTGTGACAGCACAATGTCTATGTTGGGCAAGAAGGATGGTGCATGGGCATGCACAAAGGACCATAGAGGATAGAAGGGAGGGTCAGGACCTGGGCACAGACAAGAGAGTTAAGGGGAAGGGGCCTCACAACAGACCACATGGGGCAGGCAAGAGGAGCAGTTGCAGCACAACAGACCAGGGAGGGCAGAAGGGTATGGCAGTAAAATGGACCATGGAGGACAGGAGGAAGGAGATAGGGGCATGGAATGTGGACAGGCAGGGTGGAGGTGGCAGGAACAGGTTACCGTCATCTGACAATGCTAGGCAGGTGGGAGGGGAGAGGCAGCTCAACAGAACACTTAGAGTAGATAGGAGTGGCAGGTCCATAGAACATGGTGGGCACAAAGGATATAGCAGGGGCATGCACACATACATCAGAGGGCAGGGGAAAGGAGAATAGGGACAGCAAGCTAAGCTCAGAGGCTAAGCAGGAGGTCAATGATGGGGCAGAGAATTGGGCAATATAGGGCAGGAGGAGTGGACTGGTACATTATGCTAAATGGAGGGCAGTGGCAGCACATCAGACCATGCATGGCAGGAGGGAGGAGGCTAGTCCATGGATTCAGACAACAGAGGATAGGGAGGAGGTGGATTGGGCAGCAAGCTATCTGTTCAGAGAAGGCGGGAAGGCTAATTGCAGAACAACGGCCACACAGGGCTGCAATAAGGGAGCAGGGACATGGACTTGGACAATGGATGGCTAGGAGGAGGGAAGGCAGGAACAGCAAGCTTGGGTGGGGCAGCATAATGCCAGGCCCTGCTTCCAACACCCCACCATCCATTGTGATATGCATCTTACTTAACGTTAGAAAAAATCTAGAAATTTGCTGAAAAAAACAAAGATTACAGGCACGGTATAGTGAGACTCAGATTTCACTCATACACAACCAGTGAAATTCAGCAGTTATAGTTACCTGAGCTAACTGTAACTTACACCCCGCAATGTACTGCTAATGACCTCAGACATTACATCATTCATGACATGGTCAGTTACATCACTCATGACATCACTCTTGACATCTCAAATAAGCTGTGAATGGAATGGAACTATAATCACTAGAACTTTATTTAGGGATAGTGTTTGTATAGTAACACCCCTTTTTTTTCTTTTCTTTCGCGTAAGAACCATTAGAATACGCAACGTGCCCAGATTAATATGGCCGATAGCCTTTCACTTTAAAGTAATGTGTAGTCCATTGCTTATGTTGATATTTGCAATCCTAAGTATGCTTATTATGAATAAGTCAAGTTGACGAACATACAGGTATGGCGATCACGGGGCAAGATATGCTGAAATGACATTGTGTGCATAATAACACTTGTTTTCCTTTCTTTATTGTATCAATTTCTGAATTTTAACATCGTGACCAGGCCAATATGGCCACCAGCTTTTTGGATTAATGTAATATGTAGTCGTTTGTTAATGTTGGCAACTTTAGACATTTGCACATTTAAATAAGGATGCTACAATGACGTCTTGCATGGTTTTCAATGTTCGGACGAGCCGAAACGCGTGGATCACGTCCTTTGCAGATTAAATTCTTCCAAACTATAACCTGAGTGCTGATTCCTTCCTTGTAAGAGTGAGAGGAGATTAAATACATATATATATATAATTCACTGAAAAAAACACAAATTTCAAGGACATTATAGTTAGAAATTAGCATTTAAAAAACCTCAGAAATTCACTGAAAAAAACACAGGTTTCATGGACGTCATAGTTAGTTGGAAATTGTATTTGTACAAAACAAGAGGAATTCGGCCGTTATAGTTAGTTGTGCTAACTATAACTTGCGCCCCCAAATGCACGGCTGATGAAATCACATATTACTTCACTCATGACATGGTCAGTGACATCACTGATGACATCTCAAATGACATCACTGATTACATCATCCACGTGATCATCTGATGCACCTCCTCACACCCTAAAATACAGACTACCATTCTCGAAACCATAGAAACAGCAATACTAGTACAGCTGCAATATTCTGTGCACTATGCATGCAGACCTCCAACCAGCTGCATATTATTGATACACACTTTTTGATACCCAGTTAGTACCTATGCAGTCTAGCAATCCTTCTGTCTGTCCCAAGCACTTCTCCATTCACCCATCCAGCACTTTCTACGTATCCAATCACTCCACCAATACCTAAGCATTTATTAATTCAGCACGCACTTTCTTTGCAACACTGAAATTACTCCAGTTATTATTCGTATACTTAAGGAATGGCATAGTCACTAACACAAGTGCAGGTACAATATTTTGCACACTATGCATGCACACATCCAACCAGCTACAAACTATTGATCCGCTCTTCTAAATACCCAGTTAGTACCTATGCAGTGTAGGAATCCTCCTGCCTGTCCCATTCATTTCTCCAATCACCCATCCAGCACTATCTACTTATCCTATCACTCCACCAATACCTAAGCACTTATAAATTCACTGTACACTCTGTTTGTAATACTTTAATTATTATAGTTACTAGACATGAACTTATTGAATGGCCTAGCTACTAACACAAGTACAGCTATCATATTTTGTGCACTATCCAAGCAGACCTCTAACTAGCTACATACTATTGATACACTTTTTTAATCACTTATCTACCACTATCTACTTATCCTATCACTCCACCAAGACGTAAGCACTTATAAATTAAGTGTTCACTCTATTTGCAACACTGTCATCATTCAAGTTACTAGTGGTATTCTTATAAAATGACCTAGGCACCAACACAAGTACACATAAAATACACATAAAATATTCTGTGCATGATCCCTACAAATCTCTAAGCAGATACATACTATTCGTCCACTCCATTAATTACTGAAGCAGTACCCATGTAGCATAGGATACCTCCTGTCAGTCTCATGCAATTCTTCAATCATCCATCCAGCACTATGTTCTTGTTGTGTCAGTCTGCCAATACCTACGCACTTATGGGGCAGATTTACAAGCACTTTGCACCACCAATATATCACTTTTTGTAACGTAGTGATGGCGCCAGGCACTCCTTCATATTTACAAGGAGAGGAAAAGCCACCCTGCATGTTTTTTCCTCTCCTTGTAAATACGACCCCTTCATACATTGAACTTTGCGTTGAAGTGGCGTTCCATAGGTGTTGCTGTGGTTGTTCCCACGCAACTCCCATAGAACAAGACACATCTCCAGATTTATGAGAAATCGTAAATCTGGAGATGTGTGTGAATGCTGCGCACGACACAGACATCCTTGCACCATGGTGCAAGAGTGCCCGTGTCACCGCATGGCTGCAGATTGTGCAGCAGTGCAGAGGGAAGCACAGAGTTGCAACATATTCGTGTACATATGTCACATCCCTGTGCTTCAGAAGTGCCACAGTGCAGTGCAGCTAAAGAGCTTGCAGTGTCATGCGGCAGTACTCCCTCATAAATCTCCACCTATAAATTTACCATACACTGATATACTAATGCATTCTTTCAGTCAATCATGCTGTATACAAATATTCAACCAAACTTTCACACATTACCTTGCAATCATAGTTCTATCTTTAACCAGATAAGGTAGTTCTGATAAGAACTTTTCTTCTTTTTTCTTTTGTACTTTTCTTAATTTTTTTGAACAAGTTTGTATTTTTTTGGGTGTTTTTTCAAAAAATTAACAAAAAAAAGAATGAATAAAACAGGAAACCTTTGGAATTACTTATCATTCCAATAACAAAAACAAAAAATGTACAATGATGGTTGCGTTGCGCAGCACAAACTGCATCCACCGACTGCTCACCGAAGCATATAAGTTTCTTATACTTCACGCAGTGTTGCTTGAGAAAGGCGAATTCTGGCCTAATATTCATTGCAGGTGTTCCTGAGGACACTCCAGACGTACTTGCCACAGCAGGTGGGGGGTTCAAAGCAGCTCGCCTCATTTCCTCCCGAGCAAGATTGGGAGGATGTGTGGTCTGGAGATGCTTGTACATAGAAGCAGTGCCACAAGACTATTTTTTTTTACTGCCTCTTGACATGACTCGGTCACAAATTTTGCAGGTCACCTTTCTCGCATTTACTGTCTTCTTTCCATGTGGAAAAGTGAAGAATTTCCACACAACAGATTCCGGCCACTGTGGACGTGGTGCCTCCTGCAATAATTCTTCTTCAGAAGATACTTCCTCCTGCTGCTGCTGCTCTCCAGAAGCCATTTTGTTTGATATTTTTTGAAAAACACCAAAAAAACAAGCAAATAGGGTTCTTGTAGGAAAATAGACATCTCTCTAAAGATGCTCCAACAAGAATGATTAAAATGGGTGGGGTCCTTCAATTGTAATTTAGTCTGAAAGATTTAATTGTAATATTAAGAGCAAATAAATAAAATCACTGTATAAATGCATGGTTAAGACCAACAAGAGAATCAAGAGTTGAAGTGCAAAATCAAGTACAGTGCCCAGTGTGTGTAAAGTGCTTTGTGCAGTGCAAATTGTATTCATATAATTGCTTCAAGGGAGGATTCTTACCATTTATGTTTGCTGTGTGAAACTAATTCAGGAATATAACCTGGCACCTATAGCCTACAGTCATCCAGCGATAATGTATCATGTTACTTGAAATATAGAAACTACTCTGTATGGAATAAAGAGTGAATTGAAGGACGACTTCTAAATTGATGTAATACTGAAAAATTCACAAAAAAGTTGTGCAAATCCTCACTGTTGTTGAGGCCATTAGGTACTTTAGAATCTAGTTCCAAAATGATCCTTGATTCTAACCGGCAAGGCACCTTTTCCCTATTGCTACCTCTTCTCATGGGCGACACAGCTCCTACTACATAGTAGTTTAAACAGTTTAAATCCTTGTTATGTTCCTGTTTGATGTGTCTGGCCACTAGGTAAGTGTGATCTGAATTAACTATTGCCCTTAAATGTTGAAGTATCCTCAAATGCACCTGTAGCTTAAATATGCCCACATAACAGGGACCACAGAGGCATTCAAGGACATACACAACATGATCTGTGTTTTGAAATTATATACACCTTTCAGAGCGATAGGTTTGAGACTGAATACAGACATATAGTCCACTTTTCTTACCCCAAAGCGGCAAGCTCTGCATGAGCTGCACTTATAGAAACCATTATTGGGTGAAAACCAATTGGTTTTGACGTTTGGGGTATTTTTAGTGTTTTATTGTCCATCTCCCGGCTACTCATGACTAACGCATTTTTCATAGAGGGTGTCCATCTGAATGTCAGAGTTGGTCTGTTAGGAAGTCATTGGCCCAATATAGCATCAGCCATCACTATTGGCCATAAATTGTTAATAATGGATCTTATTTTCCTTTCTTGTCGACTGTATGTTGTAATAAGTCTTACATCCAAATTGACATCTGATTCTAGAATGGTTGTGTCATGCGTGCGATCACTTGTGTTTAAAACTTCTGAAAGCATACCATCGCTAGTGATACCATTGAATTTTGACAAAGCCTCTTCTTCAGTTTTTCCATCATAGCCTCTATTATAATATCTTTTTTTTAGTTTTCTGTTGGCAGTGAATTAAATTAGAATCTGAACAGCAGATCTTACGCAGCCTTAGAAACTCACCATAGGGGATACTTTTAATGAGGTGTTTTGGATGGAAACTGAGAGCATGTAGTGTGGAATTGCCTGCTGTGCATTTACGGTGCAAAGTGGATTCCAATTTGTTTCTGGCTACATATACATGTACATCAAGGAAATCAATCGCTTGATGATGCATTAATGCATTGAATTCCAAGTTTAAATCATTAACATTAATACTGTGCACAAACGACATTGCACTATCTCTTGATCCATTCTAAATTAAAATATATATTATATATATGAAAATCACCATTGTGTGCCCTCTCGAAGCTCAAGGGCTTTTTTGATGAATCACAGTAATTCACGGCTGCCCTGGCCGTGGGGAGGTGCACCAATTTCTCCCAGGTTGGAGAAATCGTGTGGGAAACGGCTTTGGAGAAGAACCTTCTTTTCCTTGAAGCACGCTAACTCGAGGGGGATTTTCGCTTGGCTGCTGGACTCCCTTGTCTACTCAAAGTTTGAATATAAAGCACAAATATCACAGGGGGATTGAGCATACTCAAGGTATTACTTTACCCTGTGCGCCATGGACTTCATCTACCAGCATGCAAGTGGGCATTCAGAAGGCCAACCCCACTTAGGGCGTAAATCTTCTTTTCCGTGGAAAGAGTGCTTTTTGGTTTGTTGATAACTTTGGCCCCATTTAATGAATCTTCACAAAACTTTCTCCCCCAAAAAGTTCATGCACCTCGGTGACTTCCTAGAAAGTTTTGAGGTGATTCATCCAGCAGGACTTGAAAAAAGAGGAGGGATCTCAAAATGCTAAATCCCCTTGCATTTGCCATAGATTTCTTTATTAAAAATGTGAAATAGTAAATCTATTGTTTTATTCCCTTCTCTAGCCGGTATGGTTAAAAATCAGGGGTAGTGTCTGAAGGGGTAGACTATAATGAGTCTATTCTCTTCATCAATGGTCGGTCAACATGTTTTGATCCTCTACCCTATTAGCTCTTCATTAGGACCTATAGGAAATCTAACCCTATTGGTACCATTCCTCAAGATCTTTTAATAAGGACACAATGGAAATCATGCCATGCGCATACCCCTATTATACATACGGTAACCGATATAGTCAATCCGTATATTTTAGACGATGTGCTATAGCGTTATGGTCCTGCCAGGTAGGAGGGAGCCTGTATTCAAACCTTCATCAAGGCCGTCCTCAGCCTTTTTGCATAATAGTGATGGAGCAGGGTTTTGCAAAAATGAAAACCTGCTCCAATTGAGTACCCTCATAATACATACTAACATTAATTATATGTAGTGAAACTAATAGACACCAACATGAAACAAGGGAACTGCTTTGTGCATGTCTGAATTAACATGTAATTACATAGTAATGTGATAACTTTTGTGCCCTAGGAGAAACGAAGGAGATGCATGAATAGGGTGCATGTGCTTCAGTATTTGCATGCCGCATTCTGCTTTAAAGATAATGTCAATACCACTTTTCGCACTAGGCTTATGCTAGGTAACGTTAATGGGAAGTAGTGACTAGTGGAAAGTAAACAGTGATGGTTTCATTATCACATAATTAATAAATGTTCATTTCTATTTACTTTAGTGTATTGAAGGAGAACACCCTCTTATTTAACTTGGCTATGGTCTAAGGGGGAACTGTTAAGAGCGAG
The DNA here is from genome assembly GCF_964261635.1 of Lissotriton helveticus. Taxonomy (NCBI): domain Eukaryota; kingdom Metazoa; phylum Chordata; class Amphibia; order Caudata; family Salamandridae; genus Lissotriton; species Lissotriton helveticus. The sequence continues at coordinate 535,040,600 of NC_136065.1, forward strand.
TTCATTCTGCCATGAGGAGAAAAAGATGTGCTGTGCACCGTAGATGACATGAAGGAGTGAAGGCCAGTGTGTCCGTCTCCTGTTAACCACTGTACCCGAGCGTGGGACCGGAGATGTTCTCTCCAAATAACTTTGATTCACAAATAAAGAAATGTACAATTTGTAACTGACGTGGAGAACATGTGAATAAGCTGAGATTCAGGCCATGGGAACTGTTGAACACAATAAAGTTGTTGAATAATAGGTGAAATGATGATGGGGTGACAACACCACCTCCCCAGCCCACCAATCCCTGTATGAGTTAGAAGGTAAAAAGCAACATTCGAGGGATGGACATGTCTATTTAGACTATGATTAGGGTGCCTTTAGAGGTGTGTAGAGGAAGCGTAGGCTGACAGGAGAGAAGAGGGGAGATGTGTCGCTGTCCGTCGGTTTGCAGAGAGGCCTAGCTGTTCCTATCCTATCCTGTTCTTGTCCTTATACCTTGCGTTTCCTGATTACCTTTTGGGGAGCCTCCATCATCTCCTGGGTTCAGGGGGTCGGTTTTCCCTACAGACCGTTAGGTTTGTATTTCGCCTATATTGTTCTCAGAATCTCAGCATTAATGTATTTGTCTCTGAATCTTTTGTCTCTCCACCTATCCACTCTGTCAACAATATATTGATATGCATTATTTTAGATGAACCTAGTATCTCTTCATCCATCCCTCCGTTAGGTATATTATTGTTTGGCATAATTATTAGCTGAATCTTTTGTCTCTTACTCTATCCACTCCTTCATTGCATAATGTCATTGCATAATGAGTCTGTATAAAATGCATAATTACTCCTGTCATGAGATTTGCTGTTTGTAATTGTGACCTGCTGCAGATGAGCATTTACCTTTAAATTGAGATAAAAATTCATTTATCAACCTTACCCGAGAGTCTGTAATTAATTTTGACGAATGGTTATGAGTTAGTATTTATCATTACCATCAACTATTCAACTAATTTGTCCATCGACCAAAAAGAAGAAGAGTTGATATCAAGATTAGTTATTTAATGGATGTCCCTAAGAGATCTATAAAAGAAATATTTGATGAATTAAACAAATTGACCCCAGTGCATCAGGGATACTGAGTGAATGTGTATGGGGCATTGTAGAGATTTTGTTGAGTATCAATCCCTGATCAGTTATTGGTAATGGCGCTGGATCAATAGGAATCCCTGGGGACCGCATGCGCATGTATAAAAGTGGTATGTGCTTGGCATGATTTCCATTGTGTCCTTATTAATTAATAATATACCTTCTAGTCAGGTATTTGTAAAACACCAGCACTTATTTTCTACTCCCTTCACCAATACTGTCTTTATCATACATTCCATCTGATAAGTACTCCCTCGTAACCGTTTGGTTGCAGCACACCTCAATCCGCAGCGGATTGGGTGGAACCCCCCTGATGAAGCATGCCACCAAGGGGCAACCCTGGTGGGTAAGGGGCCTCTAAGAAACACTATCTTTTCATACTAACTATCTTGGTGGAGATCTATTGCTTCTATACACACTCTTTCCTAGGCTGGGTTTCTTTTGATTTTTTCGATTTTTTTTTAAACATATCTATAAGAAGGACAAACTTAGCCTCTACCTCTTCCTCCCTCGTTTTTTGTTGAATAGATTTCTTTAGACAAGGCTATTACAAAAACTGCTGAACGGAATTACACCAAATTCGACGGGGACTATACTTTGGTCCACAGACTGTGTTTTTTTGTGATGTGCTGTAAATCTGTTTAGTAGTTTTTGAGACATTTAAGTTTAAAGATATGTGGATGATTATGCTGTCGACAAACTCAGAGAGACTAGTGGGAGCGCCAGCTTTAAAATAGCTCGTTATGATTGTGACAGGCAATTTTATTTTACTTGGGCTATCTCACTCCTGATTGGCTGCCACTAAAGGACTCAGGGATGTAGACCCTGGTTCTGAAGTTCAAAAGAAAAAAAAGATACATGGTTGCAGGGAACAGACACATTGACCCCCTAGGCCCATAGGGGAAAGCCAGAGGGAGCCCCCTGGAGCTAAAAAATAAACAAAAATGCCACAATCTAATAAGATTCTCATGGGATAAAAAAGAAATGGGCAGCCGGGACTCATTTATTTATCATAATCCCCAGGGAGCCTTCTCCCCCGCCTGGCGTCCAAAGGACACCCGGGCCAAAAACAATGTTACTGTGGAGGGTATGTGCGGCCACTATCCCCAAGCGGGAGACAACCTTTACAACGCAACTTTTACTACGCAGTGCCATTACGACGCAACTTTTACAACGCATACCATTACAACGCATTGCGCTGGTGGGCGCTCTGGGATAGGGAATAGGTTTAATTTGCTATCCAACACCTTCCCTACTATCCACGGGGACTGGAGTTGGAATAGTAAATTAAACTATTCACTATCCAGCGCCCCAAAGCACTATGCGTTGTAATGGTATGCGTTGTAAAAGTTGCGTCGTAATGGCATGCGTTGTGAAAGTATGCGTTGTGATGTCATACATCCCCCAAGCCATTAGAGGCCCTGGAGAGCCCACCCACCAGGGGCGAATGTATTTTTAATGGAGATAAGGAGGTGCGACTCCCCTCCCTGTGCCTCAAGAACCTCAGAAGAACTCACCCCCATGGCTGAATATACTTTCCATGGAGAAAAAGGTGTGTATGTCCCCCTTCGCATGCCTCGAGCATTATATACTGAATTTAAAATGTTGTCTATCGTTGCACGCTCTATATAAATGCTGCACACATGCAACTTCTCTTAGATTATGTCTTTCGATTTATGGAATTTCCCTTTGGTTCTCTTCTGTTTCAGCCGTAAGTTCATGAGTACAGTCTCTGTAGAGGATATCTGTGCATAGGAGTCTTAGCTCACATTTATTTGAGGCTCAGTGGTTCAGCATTTCTCACCAAATGTGTAGTAAAAAAAGTATTCCTCATGACGCCTTAAATGTCCGTGGCATGGCATAAGTGACCATCTCAAAAAAAGTATTCATTAGTTAAGTTATGATCCCTAAATTTCATCTTAATTTAAAATTCTGATTTCGTTTTCTGTTACCTTCACTTTCAGCTCTCTTGTGGTAGTATGAAAATAGCGTGTCAAAATGCAATTTTGTCACAGAAAATTGCAAACGTGCTTGCACATTAAATTGAATCATTTTAAAAGCATTTTTTTCTGAGAGCTTGCATTTCAAAGCACATTTCCTCTCAACAGGTTCTGTAATATATGTGTTTTATACCATATGTAGAATAATTTATTTTGCACCTCAGAATTTTTTTTTTTATGAGAGGGAAGTAGAAGTACCATCGCCTCCAGATTGGATGCCTACATAGATATATGATATTTGCTACAGGTGCCAAAACAAATGATTGGTTATGTAGAATAAAGTAACTGAATCATACATTTCACAGTTTATATTTAGGTAGTTTTTAAATTACACAATTCTAGGTTGTGCAAGCAGGAACCACTAGAGAAACAAACAGGGAGGGGTGGGGAAAGGAAGAAAATGTAAGAACTTTCCGGTGAATGATGCTGCTACAAATTTCGAAACCCCAGCTGACATCATCAACAAACATCATAGAATACCTATTGTTGGTGATTGTTAGAGATGATGACTGGACAAAGAGGACTTTTTTCTGTTCTCCTGGGAGGCTTATTTATGATGCAGTTTGTCACTCTTGCATAAATATAAGGTTGTGCAAGAGCAACGCAAACCTTAGGTAAGATTTTTTCAGCGAACCAAAGTAGCTTGCATGGCTCTGAGTGGCATAAAAAATTTAGAGTAACACAAAGCAGCGCAAATCGCTACATTATGTTACTCTACCCAGAGAAGGCATTCCAAGGGTGTTGCATGAGTGTTACCATGCAGCTCCAATGGATTTTGACGCATTACCCAAATTTACAAGAACTTGTATACCGGGGAACACATCAAAATCTCACACCTTCCCAGGGGAGGTGTAACAAAGAAAAAATAACTCTATTTTTTCTTGTTACTTCCTCTTTCTGCATTCTGCAGCAAATATAGCAAGAGGAATATGCCTCCCAGGATTTTATTGTGCCAGATGGCGTCTCTTCCTGCACAAACACAATCTTGTATGCAACGCAGAAACCCTTACCCAACTGTGCAAGGGTTCTTGGGTTAGTGCTAGGCAGCCCATTGCGTGCCATATTTTATTTAATATGGTGCATTCCTGCCCTTTCCCTGTCATTCAGTGCAGCGGATGTAGGTGACTTGCTGTGCTGCACTGCATCACAAACCTCATAAATGAGCCCCCTCAATGTCTACTTTGAGCAGAGTGGTTGAAATGGTGCAGTCCAATTATAACATCATTCATTTTGTATACTTCACGGTGCATATTCAGTAAATTAAGGCTGCAGCTCGTTTGATTATATAGCATACACTACAAATCAAATTGACTTTCTGCAGCAAAAGTAGAAGTAAAGTCCACTGTACCCTCTCTGGGATAGTTGCACCATAGTCCCTGTAACGCACCTTCCTATTTTTGACAAAGGTATGCTGTTTACTTACACAGCCTATATTGTTGCCATGTTTAATTTCTTGACTGAATGATTATATTTCTAAGGCGCAAGCTACCTACAAGTGACTCTCTTGGTCTTGCAGCTGGATGTTAAAATATATGTGAAGACTAATATCATGGTTAGTAACAGAAAATTATGTGCCTCCCATGAAAGTCATTTTAGTTCAAGGAACATACATCAACCTTTGTCTTTGTTGTGCAGGGTTCTGGATGTAAGAGAGAGCATGACACGAATATTCCTTTCACTGATGGGCTGTTTGTGCACCTCTGGGGCAGAGCTCTTTGAAAAACAATTGGCTTTTATGGTTGTGTAAGCACATGTACTTCTTTGGTCTGTTTGTTCATGCATAGAAATGCTTTGCAGGGCCTTCAGGGCTATGCATGTGTGCAAGCCTGCATCAATATCTCATTGCGACATAAAAACCTGCATCAATATCTCATTGCAAGGCAAACATATAATGAAAAATGTGGGAATATTTACATTTAAAAAAAAGTTTGATTAACATCTTCTTGCATTGGTCAAATGGAGATTCATAAATACCAGAACAGAAATTAATGACATTTTACCATAAATGTCTGTTTATAATGCACTTGCCCAGACTGCCTGGTGAGCAGAAAACTGAACCAGACCTTTGACAGATTTGTAGCTATTTTCTTTCCAAAACATGGTAATTTCCTTCAGTCCCCCTCATGCAGGAACATGTACTCGCAAAAGCTAGACCCCAACTTTATTCCTCTCTGTTTCCTGACCATAGGGTATGTAGTTATAGTTAGGTCCAAGTTTCCATAGGAAGTGTTTTTTAGCTTGCCTATATCTCTGGAGTAGTTTGATGAATCTTCACAAACTTAGCTCAAAAAAGCGTGCCGGTCATTCTAGTTGTGAATGGAAGGTTTTGGGGTGATCTGTGAAGTGAGGGATGAGAAAAAGGGGGGTCAAAAAAGTGTGTTTTTCATGTAAATTCCTAGAGAGATTTCAGACACGACTACAGTTCAAACTGCTGAATGGGAATACAACAGATTTGGCAGAAATCTAGATCTTGGTCCAGAAATAACACTTGTTGTGATTTGGTGTAAATCCATTGAGTAGGTTTTGAGATATTAAAGGAAATCCAAATATGTATATCTATGGTCACGACTAATTTGCCACCACTTTGCGTTGAATCACGAATGCATACACCAAAAAGAATGCCATGATTGGCTGGCTGCAACCTGAGCGCAAGGTTGGGTCCACCATTTAAAGTAACAGGACATGCTCCCCGGGGCTGAAACTGGTCATCAAAAGTTGCATAAGGGTTCAAGGTACCGTGACCTCAGGGGTGGTATTTAAAGGTGTTTTAGAGGTCCCCCATTTGCAATAAATAGAGAAGCTGATTTTTTTCCACGTGTAATATTCGTGAATTTGTTGCGCCTCTCGATTCAATTCAATCTTTATTCAATCTCAAAAATGGATCATAAAAGATAAAAATAATTTTAAAAATCATCGTGAATTAAAAATATTATTATAAATTCAAACAGGATGGTTAAAAATGGATAAAACACTACAACGTGTAATAATAAGAACCTTGCTTTTGATATTTCATCGTCAAAAGGTGCAAGTTTTTTGTTGTACCTTAGTACAGCAAGCAAGGATGACCCAAGACAAATAGCACAAAGTATAGCAGCATGACAAACAATAAGATGGAAAGCACTACCGTTGTGCCAAACAAGTGCATATCAGATAAAAATCAGCCATGTAGTTTGTATTGCATACATTACATGCCCAACATAGCAACCTTAAAATTAACATTCTTTTCCTCTGAGCAAAGATGTCTTTCAAGAAGCATCCAGTCCAAAAACAGGTACCCAAGTCATTAAGTTGTTTTAAAAACTAGAGCAACTTTACATTTAGAAAATGTAAACCTATGTAATAAAGGCAGTAAAAATGTCCTGGTATATGGAAGGTAAAATCGGCAGAAAAAGTGCAATAAAGTCTAGGAGGAATTCTCATCACATGGGCAAGAATATATATCTGAGGAGGAATAGTGCCCTATCAGGAAACCAAGCAGCCAACGCAATGAGCCCAATCTCAATCTGGTCAACATTGTACGTTTGTAAACATGCTGTATGAATGATAAATAAGGTGCAGTCATCTGAATTACACAATAGTCTCTCACAATTGGTTTTTGCACCTCCACCGCCTTGCTAGATGCCTGCCTATGATTTACAAAACAATTCTGAACCCAGGCTTTGCTTTTTTTTGTTATGGCCTCAGGGTTCACAAAAAAATTGGCACAACACAGTCCAGAAAAGACACTCTATATACTTCAACCATGGCATTTTAAGACCACGGTCGCAAGAATGGCAATTTCTTATAATGACCTTATTGAAATCAGCTTCACTATTCGCCAATGTTAAGCACAAAAGAGTCAGAGGGACAACGTTGATAAAGTCTTAAAGATAATCCAACTCTAGTTCCAGATGAGAGCAGTAGTGTGAAGTCAAAGGGGGGACCACCAACAAGCGATGACAAAACCTGTTTTCCTCTACATAGATCGCCCCAACATCTCTGCAGCCCCAAATACCAATACAATAGGTTACTGTTGGTATACCGATGCTTTTATAAATTTCCAATATTGGTGCAACTGGTTTTCATCCAATACAAGCAGCACAGGAGAAGGTAATGTCAACTGCATGAGTAAAGCATGCAAACCTGCTTATAATACAAGGGGTCCATGTGCAGGCATCATCAACATCAAAGCTGAGGCATGGGAAGGAATTCATCCTATCCAGATTTCTTCCCCCTATATTTGGAGGTCTAGTTTTGTTATTTCTAGAGCCACACACCATTGTAAAAGTTTTAGAAAAATTGGACTCTTAATCAAGCCCTATTATAAAAGTCACAAAGCTAGAAATTAAAATTAGAAATTAAATTCTTTAGGCAATTGACTGTCCTGGCAAGAAGAACAGCATTGTCTACATGTAACAAAGCAGGCACGGCCTTTGTCCCAACACATGGTACATCAACCCCAGCGTTTACCAACACATCTTCCAGGCCAGTTGTATAAAGCAGAAAGAGAATGGGGGTGAATATAAATCCTTGGTATACGGCACATCTAACCTTAAAGTATGAAATGCATTCCCAAACCTTACAGAGGTCGAAAGATCCTGATGGAGAAGTCTAAGGAGGGGGACCAGCCCCTGCTTGAGGCCCATAGCCACCAGAATAACCCTAATTTGGACCTGTAAAAACAATTAAATGCACTCATCAGATTCATAAATGCAAGCTGAATATGGGCACCGTTTGCAAATTTATATTTGGCCACTATGAGATGTAAATGAATACAGTGCTGAACTGTTCCGAGGACTTTTCTGAACACATATTGTAACTGAGACTAAAATAAATTCTCCTTTACCCAAAAGAAGAAATTGTTCCAAAATGTCCCTATTATTTTAGCTGTAGAATCAAGAAGAGAGGTATCGGGGGGGGGGGTATAATCTAGTGTTGTTTACCTTACCCTTTTAAAAAATAGGAACCACTATTGACTAATAGCATGCTGGTAAGACACCCTCCCAACAAACTGTATTAAAAACACAAGTAAGTATAAGATGCCAACACTCAGGATCCACTTTAAACAAGTCAAGAGGTATACCATCTGGTCCTGCAGCCTTTTTCCAGGGACTATTTTGAATGGCTTTAATGACATCTACAGCATAAAAAGTAAGGTTAACACCTAAGGAGTGACCACGCTGACTTTCATCAAGTGACACATCATCAATAGTTGAATAAACTGCAGAGAAATAGTCTGTCCATGCCTCAGCAATAATATGGACAGTAACCTTATCAGAGATTGATGCAAGATATAAGCCGGCTCGCACCGCACTCCAGAAAGCCTATGTATATTTTTCTTGACAAGCGACAACTATAGCCTAACATTTTTCATCTTTAACAGCTACTTTTGTCTTTTTTAGTGCCAAGCATACACCTTTCTACAGGTTCAGATTCAACTCTGATGTCTTGGTATTTGCTGTAATACACTATGCAAGCTTTCATCAGCAACCCTGCAATTTTTGTCAAACCAGGATTTCGCCTTCGAAAGAACCTTACCCACTGGTCTAGTTGATGTCTGTTTAAAACATGACCAGTGAAACAGTCTAATACAGTTAGGGACCTTCGTACATTCAAGTACAGGAGTTCACCAGGTCCATACTGGAACCAAACACATGTTGCATTACCAATTTACTGTCAGCAGATCGCCAGATGAGCCTTGGTCGCTAACACCTTCTTATTCCTAGCAACAGACCGATAATGATTTAAAGGTACCACAATCTGGGCAACTAGCGGATTGTGATCACTGAAGGCTGATACAAGGACCGTTGCCCTGTCATCAAAGTTAAAAATCTACTTGAGCAACAAATATAATCAATTTTGGAACCATTTCCCTTCCCAGTGAAAGTAAAAGTTGCTGATGGAGAAAAATCGGACACCACATCCTGAAGATCGTAATCCAACAGCATGGTTTATAAAAAGAGCCTCCTTGCATCCATGGCAATAAAATCATCTTCCATAGAAGGTGGGTCAAAAATTGCTTAAGTCAAGGTAGGCATGTGTCCTAATTTAGCATTAAAATCACCCACCAGCAAGAGGTTGAAGGAGTTACCAGACTCTACTTCTTCCTCCTCTGGAAGACGAATCAGGGAAAACAGCCCACAAAAGTTCAACTTGTTCTTAGTGGAGAAGTCATTATCATAAAAATTCACCATAATCACCCTAAAGTTACTCCCCCAGGCCTGGCCCACATTCAAATTAGAATCATCTGATAAGATAGTACAGCCAATATCGACCTTAAACCTGGCCGCCAATTCCCCTTTTGCACGACCCGCTGATGAAGGCAAAGCCGGTAGGTTATAACACATTTTCCCATCAAAAACATTTTAGTTAACATACGAGGTTTCCTGCATAAATATAACATCATATTCCTTAATAAATGATTGTCACCCGACATCATGTATTTTAGAGGCAGACCCGGCTACATTCCAGGGTTACGTGCATAAACAATCATTGTGTCACCATTAAAATGCTTTCCCTGGTGGCCAATCCCTCCCCCTGAAGAGCAAAAAGAATTGCATTACAAAGATCACGATTTCCATGCACAGCGCAGTTGCCTGTGTAACATTGCAACACATTTGCGAATATCACCCAAAAAAGTCTACCACATTGTGCAAGAAAGGGTCAAAAAGCACTGACCATTTAGAATTGGGTTAAGAAAAGTAAAATATGAAAGGGATGCTTTTCTTTGCTATCTTCACCAGTATTATTGACAGCAAAGCTGCAAAGGTAGCCATTAATTGTTGCTACGCACGAGAGTGGTGTACCATTCTTATGCTTAGTTTTTGCATTCATACTGTGCCTACAGTGTAACTGAGAGCATTAACAAAAACCTTGTCAACCAACTCAATTTACAGGTATGTGAATTACAGAGTAGTTTAAAAAAATGAAGATGAAGGTATGTGTATAGATGAAGTTAATTCAAATTGTGTATGATATATTTGTGAGTGTATCAGTGAGTGGGTGAGTGTTTTTGTGGGATTTTGAATGTGTGTGAGTGTCTTTATGTTTGTGAGTGTATGTGAGTGTCTGTCTAGGTGTTTGAGAAGTCCTTCAAACATGAATCGTCCTGGAACTGTAAAGTATGTGTTTGTGTTGTTTTACTGCATGGCTAAAGTTGGCATTAAAAACTCCTTGCTGAGCTTGAATCTTCTGTTTTACTATATACAGGTTAAAGCCTCTGCTGCATTGTGTACTGCTTATCCCCAAGGTCAGGTGTAGGTAAGTCATAGGGCAGGGTGGTATGTGCTTAGAGAGTTAGATGAGCACTTTAAAGTCTCACTGACTCATGAGCGCAGTTTAAGACCCCTAGATATACTTATATATACAGTCTTTTTCCCATAGTGCAAGCTTTATACATATTTACAAAATCAGATGTACTTACCTTGCCTGTACGAGAATAGACAGAGGCATGTAAATATTCAGTAACATACCCTTTCAGCACTTACGTATGCATCAGTAACAGAGGCAGTTGCATACACATTTAGAAAATCAACAGTCAGTAATAGAGGCAAGTAAGTAAAATATACCTAGAGAGGGACTGATACACTTATTTAAATGTGTACTGAAGTAGTGATACTCCTAGCTTCTCATCCTAACTAGTAGGGGATCTGCTTGCTCTGAAGATGCTGTCTATGCAGCTTGGCTGCCAGGTTCAGTTGACATTTTAAACTGCTTACCTCCCATACTGTTACTTGCATACCTGTTGACAAAAGCATAGAGGCATTCACCCACCCAGTCAGGCAGAGACAGAAGCACTTACACATTCATCACATGCCCATAGAGTAATTATGTGTCTAGCAGTAATGGAGCCACTAGCACACAACTGTATATCTCCACACTCAGTAATGGAGGCAATATCCATATCCATATCCATACTAATATTATAAAGAGAGAGCCCAAACCTTTGAGGCGGGTAATCTCAGTAACCACAGCACCAATCACAACACCCAATACAGCATTGGAAAGGGCAGTTGCAGCAGATGGACATAGGCTATGCAGACGGCCACCATATATATATTTTTTTTTTGTTGCAGAGTTTTATATAGCGCGAACTTGACCCGACCAGAATCAGGTATCAGAGCACTTTACATAGCACCAGTTACGTTACATGAGGACACACATTCATTTTTGTTAGGCACGGGGAGATTAAGTGATTTGCCCAGAATCACAGGATGTTTGGCGTCGTTACCAAGACTCGAACCCAGATCCCCAGGTCCGAGGTCGAGCGCCTTATCCGTTAGGCCAACTCCTCTATACATTTAAAAGGTAAAAGAACCGCGCCGTCAAAGTAGTCCCTTGTGGGTGTGTTGCGTTGTGCTGTGGGCGTGGGCTGGGGGCGTGACTAACGCTGGGGGCATGTGGTACGGCCATCACATCGTGGGCTGTGGGCGTGTACAGGGGGTGTGACAAACTCTGGGGGCATGACAAACGCTGGGGGCGTGTGTCTGCCCTTCATGCCATGTGAGTCGTACATACAAGTGCCAATTAAGTTGCTGCGCAGCATCAAGGGGCACGCTGGGGGCGTGACACGCTGGGAGCATGAGAAACGCTGGGGGCATGCCATGTGAACGCAATTGCGCCGCATCAAGGGGCACGCTGGGGGCGTGAGAAATGCTGGGGGCGTGTACTACATCCTGCCCTTCATGCCATGTGGGTCGTACATTAATCAGAAGATCGTCTGCTGTGGTCGTGTGCTGGGGGCGTGACAAACGCGTTCACCTGGAGGCCTGGTAAGTAACGTTACTGCAGCCTCTCCTGCGCGCTGTTACTGAACTCTCTCATTCAACGAAATTACACGCGCCTGCTACCATCAACCAGGGCTCTAGCCGGGCTCAGGCGGCGGATCAGTACACTAATTACACGTGCCTGATAACATGAACCAGGGCTGCAGCTGGGCCTCAAGCGGAGGAACACGCGCCTGCTAACATCAAACAGGCCTGCACCTGGGCCTCAAGCGGGGGAACACGCAAATGAGCGTGTCTGCGGGGACAATTACTGCAGCCTCTCCTACTCGCTGTCACTCAGCTCTCTGATTAAACGGATTTACCCGTGGCTGATAACTCTCTCATTCAACGACATTACACGTGCCTGCTAACATCAACCAGGGCTGCAGCTGGGCCTTCTCCGTCCCTATTCTAATGAAACAAAAAAATTTGTCTACAGCGAGATTTTAAAATAAATTTCCCTTGCCAAATACACACATTGCACACATTCTATTTCATTCTATTTCATACCCGGACACCGTCGGGACGGGCTGCTGTTGTAATATATACACGCAGTTAAATAGACACATAGACAGCCATAGAGATACCAAGACAGCTAGTGATATAGCTACATTTAACCAATTCAGTGACAAACCCAGAAAAGGCCTGATTGTATTGCTTTGCCTTTCACATAACACAGAGTTCTACAATTTCCACTCCCAGGCGGTGGCTCAAACATGGCAAAACAGGAGACATAAAACACAACACCCAGAAAAGGGTTTCACATGACTCTCTTTTAGAATAAGACTTGGGGTTTTATTTATGCAATGGTCTCTAGCAGAAAGGCTTTTCCAGATGTCAAATGAACCACATTCAAATGTATATAGAGATATACATTTATATACAACAAGAATAACACTCTTGGTAAATGCAACTGTTAAATGAATGGAAAATATTATGAAATACAATCAGCAAATAATATGAGATAAATCTCAAGAAAATATACTGGACGTCCTGCAAGGGATCAGAAAGATATATATACACTAAATACATCAAATTATTTCTTTGGATGTGCACTCTGAGTCACGTACACATCACAATAAAATCACCTCAAACGACCACAGCCACTGGAACCACGCATCACAATGACACTAGTCAGAAACAAATCACCTCACCTGATCATTCACTCAACATCCTTGCCTCCTCAAACTGGAGGAGCCCATAACAGCCAGGCAATGGACTCGCGATCAGGACTCAAATTCAGATTCTTGTGGCAAAACGTCTATTCCACGAATAAACTCCCAAGCTGGCTGTTAACAACCCTCAGCTTAATAGTCTCAAAACACACTGGAAGGTTTGAGAGTCTTCCGTCTATGTTAAGGAAACTTACTGAAACTGGCCAGTTTCCAGGCAAGCATTCCACGGCAAGATGGAGTCCCATGTTCCCTCTACATTCTCACATGTTCCATCCTTTATCTTCATGTGAAGCTTACGAAAGCCTTCCAGGGTACATTAAACAATCTCTCACAAACATACCTTGAACATGATTAACCCAAGCAACTTGCAAACACTCTGGAGGCCTGTCTGTGCCAGGAGAAATACTCAAGCAAGGCAGTGTCAGAATTCAGGATGACATGAGGCCATGTCAAAGCCAATAGTAGGAACTTCATAATACTTCCCGCTGTACAACACAATGCAAATTTGTGCAACACTGCCTATAGCATCACATACTTCATCTCTCAATGTACAACACAATGCACATTTGTGAACCACTGCTTATAGCATCACATACTTCTTCTCTCAATGTACAACACTTTGAGACCAAAAAGTGCATTCCACACCTCTCTCCCGCTCATGCTTTCAAATGTACATCTCACACGTTCTGTTCTTGGTAAGCTGTTTCACTGTGACAGCTCCCACTATAAGACTGCAAAATTACAAGAACAAAACCTTCAAGAGAAACAAGGCATATGCAGGATGTTGTACATTCATGCTAGGATAAAATAACACACCAAAGACAATTAAATGATGGTGGACAAAGGTCATCACGCAATGTCAGACCACAAGAGTGCCTCTAGCACTACACTGATATACCTATTTAGGTATGTACTGAAGTATTGATACTTCTAATCAGCCATGCAGACAAGTATCACTTACAATATTCATTGGGTCTGCTAATGCAGAGCCTTTGTGTGCAGTTTTCCTGCTTAGTCAAGTTGACATGTCAATCTATTTTCCAAGCTTTAAACTTCCCTTGTACTACATATAAGTCACTCCTAAGGTAGGGTGTACATAGGCCATAGTGCAGGGTGTTAAGTGCTTAAGAGATAAAACGATGTTTATAGTGTACAAAAAAAAGGGAACATGAAATTTTTCATTATAATGTGATATACTATTACAACATGAGCAATGTGTTCTGTTTTTATTCTGAACTTTTGTAAATGTAATACTAACTTATTTTAATGTTCTTTTTCTTTTTCAAGAGTGGTACACCTTTAGTTGTTTCAACATACTGATTGTGCTACATGAATTTTTGAAAGACCTACCCTTTGAGAGGGTTTTGTCACTTAAAGAGCACTTTGCATGTGTTGCTTCTACTTTCATTTGCCTGGAGAAGATGGGGAAAACTTCCATACACTTGATTGCTGCTTTGGTGGGGTTGCTCCTCGAAGGAACGATGTTCAACAGGATGTGGCAACTGATCTTCACTGCCACCAAATGCCATTTTATTGTTAAATGATGAAAAAGCAGCAAACTCTAATTTACAAAAGAAAGAGAGCAGGTGCTCAAATGTGAAAAGATTTTACAATCTTTATGATTGTTCTTTTGCCCCACTGTTCAAGGATGAAACTTAATACACTATGTTGATTATGGTGCACAAATATAAAAGCTGAGAACAGTAAATAAGAGAAAATGAAATGTTTTACTATAATGTGAAATACTATTACAGCTTAAGGTATGTCTAGTGTTTGGTTCATAGTTTGAACTTATGCAATGCAGAAACAATATGTTTGCCATTGAGTTTAGCAAACAGATAAATTACACCATCTATTGGAGTGAAGTAATTTCGTAATTACGTCTTTCCGCAAACTCACTTTGTCAAGCTATACACCAAGGTAGAGTATTATAGAGCCACTGAGACATCCAGACATACACTGATAGAGCCACTACTGCACCTAGTCTCTCACCCATTCAGCCACTTACATAGCCACTCACTTACCGACACACTCAACAACACATCAAGTCAGTTACCAACAAATATACTACCACATGTACTCGCTCACACATATAGGCACTCACACACCCACTCACAGACCTATACAGCTACTAACATGCCCACTTACTCATCCATACAGTTAATGACAGACCCACTCACACATCCATACAGACACAAACATGCCCACTAACTCACCCATACAGCTACTAACAAAGTCAATCACTCGCATATATAGCCACTAACACACCTGGTTACACACCCATATGGTCACTGACATACCCAATCACTCACCCATATAGCTAGCAACACATACACTCACTCAACCATACACTAACGTTCACACTCAGTTACTCACTGATAAAGCTACCCATACACCCAATCACCCGTACAGTTACTAACATACCCACTCACACACTCATGCTGCCACTCACATAGCCACTCACTCACCCATAGAGTCACTGACACACTGTAGAGAAAATATAGAGTAGAATATGTTTTTTTATTTTTCCAAGGTACATCCACTGATACCTCCAGCTTGCTCTTCAGCTACAACTACCCCTCACATTCAAGGATCAACATTCTAGCCACTAACAATGGTTCTTAATTCCATTCTCTAGGGGTTCTAGCACCTCCACACATCTTCCCACTTATATACAACAAAAAATGAAGACAGCATTATACAGAAAAAATTGTACATAGAGCAATCATAGAAACATTGTAATAACACAATAACAGGTTCAAAGAATATCAACCCTCCCCGGAAGTAAAGTACAAGGTGAAGGGTAAAGCTCACATGTCATAACTATCATCAAGCATAGCCTGGGGACTTCGACATTTACAGGCATCCCCCACATTCCAAGCAGAAACATCAGTCATAATGAAAACTTTCCTCTTAATTGCTTTCACTTGTATTGGTTTGGAAAATGTGCTTTTACCTTTGGTGACAATTCTACCTTTTTTAACCGCAACCCAATCACCCTCCTTTATGTCAGGTACTTTGACACCCTTCCTGGCACTGTAGTATTCCATAGCAGCAAGTTACTTCTGGGCCACATCATCTTCCACAGCAGCATGGTTTACCCATACACAGTCTTTGTTTTTTTTTCATCCACCCTGGAACCTCCTTCAAACCCAGTTCTCTCCCTTTGAGGGAGACAAAAGGTGACACTCCTGTCACTGTATGAGGTGTCACCCAAGAGGACCACACCATTTTCTTCAACTCTTCAGACCATGACATCCAATTTGACAATGAGAGCTGTATATTTTCTATGATCGAGCGATTGACTCTCTCTACCAATCCATTGACTTGAGGTCTAACAAAGCCACCTTTTCATGTTTGATCCCCAGTTCGTATAAAAATGATTTCATTTTACTGGATACTAACTGTACACCATGATCAGATACCAGGATTTCTGGAAAGCCTTCATTCATAAACACTTGCCAAAAAACCCACCACCTTCTCTGTATCAATACAATCAGTGGTCTCAACAACAAACCACTTAGAATAATAGTCTACAAGAACCATCATGTATTTCCTTTGTGAACCAAGCTTGGATATCGGACACAAAAAGTCTATTGCTTCTCTTTCCCAAGGCCTATAGGGAAGAGCCACACCACCCAGGGGAGGTTGTCTCATAACTCTAGTTTTATCACTGTTTGCACATGCACAACATTCTCTCACCACGTCCTCAATGTCACTGTCCATGCCATGCCACCAAAATGATTGCAACACCCGTCTCTTGGTCACATTCCTGCCCAGATGTCCCTCATGTGCAATGTCTACAATTCTCTTCCTGAGTCCCACAGATGGCACAAACTGACTCCTTCTTAGCAATTTGCCATCACACACACTCAACTCACTCTGCACATGGCGATAATCCTTGAAACGGATATCATCCACCTGATCCTTCCTCTAACCTTCTGACACCACACTTCATTACATGTTGCAAAACATCATCCTCCAACATAGCTGTCACCAACTCCATTTTGTCAAGCGCAATCTCCTCAGTACTGCCTCTCACCATTTTAACTTCATTATCCACCTCTTGGTCTACTTCCTCCACCGTCATCCTCGACAAGAAGTCAGTACCATGTTCTTTAGAACCTTCACATACTCCATCTCAAAGGTGTATTCTAGAACAGATACCATCCACCTGGATATTCTGGGGGCCACACTTCCCTCTAAACCCCTACCTCCTTTAAACAAATGAATATCGGGCATATGATCAGTGCAGAATGGTAGACCACAAACAAAGTACCTAAAATGCTTTATCCTCTAACAATATGCTAGGCCCTCCTTTTCAATGACTGTATTGGAAATGTTGGCATCCCAAAGCCGCCTAGAAGTAAACCCTTTGATCCGTTAATCACCTTCCTTCACCTGAGTTAGCACAGCTCCAATCCCCACCGCACTAGCATCAGTAGTTACAAAAGTCTTGGCCTTGACGTCAAAGGGACGACGGGTAGGGGCGTGAAGTATACCAGCATTCACCTTTTAAAAAGCCTCATTGCAGCACTCGTTCTACCCAAATGCAGTGCCCCTTTTCAATAACAACCTAAAAGGGTCTACAATTATGGTGAAACCAGCCACAAACTTTGAACAATATTCTGCTAAACTGAGGAAGGATTTCAACTGTTCATTATTAAGGGGAGTAGGGGCGCTCTACACTGCAGAGACAATGCTCTTCTTAGGTCTTATTCCACGTTTAGATATTTAATGTCCCAAATAGGCAACACAATCCTTTCTTAACTGGCACTTCTCTTTCTTTATCATTAAACCATGACTATCCATCCGCCTGAATACTTCATTCATTATTTCATCATGATGAACATAGATCCTACCCACAATCAGCTCATCATCCTAGAAACAAAGGACTCCTCCAAGTCCCTCAAATATCTGCTGCATAACCCTCTGGAACACCGCCAAGGCAAATGCTAATCTGAATCGCATGTTACTCTTTCCCAAACCTTTTGGGAAGGGTCAAAACAAAGCCACCTTTTGGTTCTAAATTCTGTTACACAAATCAATGGAGTTGCAGGATAATTCAAAAGGAAACTTCAAAAGTAAGCAGCAAAATACATCATAACATAAGGCTCACAACGCACCCTATTGGTTGCACAGATCTTCATGAACTCGAACTGTAGACCATTCTGTCTACACACACAAGCAAGTCTAAATTCAAGAATATGAGCAATACTCAAATAAAGTGTGTAAGCAACTCTAGGCCCTCAAGATGAAAGCAAAGTATTCACAGTTGAGCAGAAACCTTGTTTCTCAACTTGTCAAATCGTTATGTATGGTGCTTATACATTTGAGTACAGAGCAATTGGTACTTAATGCTGAAATCTTGAATTAGCTTGGGAAATCTTTCAAAGTAGTTTCCTTGCAACTATATCTATCTATGAAGAATCAGGTAAACGCAGTCTCATCGTCCTGCTGCCATACCATATGCATGCTCCGCAAGATCAATCGTTGGCTCCCAGTCAACACCAGAAGGACTGTCACACAGGCATTCATCCCAGCAGGCTGGATTTGGGGAACTTATTCTACATAGGAATCACTGCATGCCTCCTGAAGAGACACTAGACAATCCAAATCTCAGCAGCAAGACTCATCATTATCTACCCAGATAGACCCACATCACACCCTACCTCAATAAGCTACACTGGCTCCTGATCCAGAAGAGGTGCTAGTTCAACGAGTTGACCGACGCATACCAAGCCCTGCAAACCAAAGGAGCAGAATAGATCAACAAAGGCATGACCTACCACCAACCGACCAGACACATACAATCTGCCTCCCTCTTCCTCTAAGACACCACCCGGATCTGCGAAGGCAACAGTGGAGGATGTTCCTTCTCACACCTTACAGTCAAAGCTTGGAACAATCTTCCCCCGGACCGCAGGACTGCCTCATTGCTCCAGCCTTTCAGGGAAGAACTGAAGACCTGGCTGTTTGAATGAACAGATCATCACAAAGCAATTAGCAACTCAAGTGACATTGAGAAGCTCACTGGTGATTTGCCTCACTTTATAAATCCTTTATTGATTAACTGAAGCACAAGGACCGATGGTCAATAAACAAGAGAAAACATACAAAAGAAAGACGATCCCGGTGGACCAGAAGCGGAAACCAATAAAAGGGATATGAAGGTCGGAGAGTATCTATTGAGAAAAGTGCCTGGAGGTGGTTATGCGCATGTGCCCGAAGATTGTGCTGATCTTTGAACATACACAAATCAGTTTCTAAAGTTGTGGGAGAATCACGATCAATGATATACTCAAGTGCAAAGGTTTGTGAAGATTTTGAAAGTGAATTTGGAGGACTTGTGTACTTGCTTTGGCATTGTAGTCCCTAAAGATTCATGGATGGCATGCAAGGTGGCCTTACAGTGGCCAGATGCTGAGCAGCCGAGAGATACTCAGTCTCATGTCCCTTCTACTACTTTTATAACCAGGTAATTGTCCATGTGAAAATGAAAGTTCCAAAGAAAGAGGTTGATTGGCTTGAAATATCCAGAGCTAATCAAGAGACCAAAGACTCTGTGCATGCTTATCATTATGAGAGGTTTATGCAAGTTTTTGGGCAGCACATTGGCATTGAAAATCCAGAAAGGGAAAATCTCAATGGTTACTTGTCACAGTTCATTCTTGGTTTGTGTCCTTAAACTCGCTACAACATACAGCAGAATGTGATTTGCTGGAAGTCAAAGTCTATAAATTGAATTTTGGAGGCAAAAGAAAAAATTATTAAGGAGAAAAAGAATTTGGCACAGACTAAATTGGCACAAAGAGGATGTCGTTTTGGCCCATGTGGAAAGCTCTAGCCATGAAGAGGGATTTCCCCAATCCTCCCGACTTCTACATGTTTATATTTCTCTGGTATCTTGTTCTCTTTTTGTTACTACTGTCCTAATATGAGACCTTGAATACATTGTTATGCCCTGTGCAGGCCTTATAATGTAATTGTGTATCCAAAAAGAAATAGTCCAATTTCTTTGTTAGTAGAGTGTGATTCTGCATGCTTTACTGTAAGTCTGTGGTACAAAAGGGGGTGGTGATGGACGGAGCATCTGAACCAATCAAACACTCACACCCAGTCAAAAGATCTTGGTTTGATCCATCACCGTTCTTTAGCTCACTCTGCCATCCCAGTTCAGACATGGCTATATGCAAATCAGTCTGACCCTGTGCCTCATGGGAACAGTCCAGCCCGAACTGCCAAGCCATGCCTTACCTGGACCGGAAACAAGCTTCCGAGGACCGGTTTCTGGCATTCCAGCCGTCTTCAGCCCGGCTTGTTTGAATCCAGTGGTAAAGTGAGCAAGGGACTCACGTCTGAGCATACCCTGCCACACTTATGGTGGCCAAAAGCGGTACAAAAGGGGGTGGTGATGGACGGAGCATCCAAACCAATCAAGTCTGTGGTCATTTACTTTATTCATGCACTACAGGAAAGCTGCACCAAAATATGAACTTTGCAATGGCGCAACATAGACAAACAATTGAAGTCCATGTTTGTACTGTTATGTTATGTTATTTTAATTTTATATAGCGCAAATTACCACTGGTCTCTAAGTGCTTAAGAGAGAAGCAGGGCACTGCAAGACTGCAGGGCGGCGGGCTAAACAGATGTCAGTGTGGCTCTGAACAGATGTGTTTTTAACAGCTTTCTAAAGGGGAGCAAGGCTGGTTCCCTATGTCAGGACTCTGGTAAGTCATTCCAGATCCGTGGCAGCAGGATCGAAAATGCTCTGCCCCCTTTGGTCTTAAGGTTGTATCTAGAAGAGGCTAGTCTGCAGGTCTCTGAAGAACGCAGAGCCCGTCCCGGCACGTACTTTTGTACTCTATCTTTTATATATTTTGGCGCATCTCCGTGTATGGCCTTGTGGGCTATACACAGGCTCTTAAAGTGGACCCGCTGTCCTATAGGCAGCCAGTGTAATTTATTCAGCAGAGGGGTGGCTCTTGTGCGCCTAGGGAGGCTAAAAATTAACCTAGCTGCGTCATTTTGAACAACCTGCAGCCTCCGTAGTAGCTTCTGTGGGATGCCTAAATAAAGGGTATTCCCATAGTCTAGCCGGGAGACGACCGTAGCTGATACGATTGATTGTAGGACAGAGGTGGAGAGGAGAGGGACAAGTTTCCGTAATTGCCTGAGTAGGCCCATACATATACCCACCACTGTCGATACCTGGCTAGACATCGACAGCTCAGAGTTGATCTTCAGACCTAGGCTCTTTACTACTAGTACTGGGGTTGGTGCCCCACCTAACTCCGAGGGCCAGAACAGTTCGCACCAAGGGGTATTTTGAACTGGGACAATAAGCACCTCGGTTTTATCCGGGTTAATATTTAGCAAGTTAGCTGCCATCCAGTTAACAGTGTACCTGAGAAGATTTCTCACGGAATCTTGGGCCTGACTGGTATGGTCAAGATGGACCAGAAGTTGGGTGTCATCTGCGTAGTTAAAGACCTGGCAATCCCTGCCTGTGAGCGCCTCCACCAAGGGCTGCAGATAGATGTTAAAGAGGAGTGGAGACAACGTAGAACCCTGGGGGACTCCACAGGTCAGGGAGCCCAAAGTCGACACCTGGTCCCCCATTTGGACTCTCTGGGTATGGTTGGTCAGGAAGGATCTTAGCCGCTGGAGTGCGTGTCCTTTGATGCCCAGATTTGACAACTGGCACAGCAAGATGTCATAGCTGACCTTGTCGAATGCTGCTGACAGATCTAATAGAATCAGGGCACTCGGATGTTTGTTATCGGCCCTGCATCTAAGATCATCCAGAACCAACACCATCACCAGCTCAGCGCTATGATGTGTCCTGAAACCCGCTTGTCTAGAGTGTAGGAGATAGTGGTCATCTAGATATTTTGAAAGGGATTTCAGGACATGTTGTTCCTGTATTTTAGCAAGGGAAGGGAGCTGTGAGATGGGTCTGTAATTTTTTAAGGCTGACGCATCCGCCCCTGTTTTTTTCAACAGGGGAGTGACCCTTGCTTCTTTCAGCATTTCTGGTAAATAGCCCAGATCTAAGGACTCATTGAGTAGTTCCAGGGCCTGCTTTTCCACTCCCAGCAGGGCCATTTGAAAAAGGCCCGGTGGGCAGGGATCCATTCTTGAGCCTGATTTAGTCTGATTGGCCATGGTGGTTAAGGTGACCTGGTCGAGTTTTGGAAAGCTGGGCAACTGACTACTCAGGCAGGGGGCGTGTGATGGAGCATACTGGTCCAGGAGACTATGGTCTATGGCATTAGCAATGATTTTTGAGACAATATCCCGAACCTTTTGAAGGAAAAACTCCTGAAAGCTATCACAGGTCGGCAAGTCTCCTGTGACGTTTTTGTCGCCTAATTGGCTCAGTTCTTTCAGTATTGCGAAGATCTCTTTTTGTTTATTTCCTGCCAAGCTAATCCTAGTTTCGTAGAATGCTGCTTTTTTCTCTAGGATAGCTGATTTATGGGCGTCAAGGATGGTTTTATAATTCATTAGATCTAAAGGATCATACCTAAGTCTCCACCTCCACTCGGCTTGATGAAGGGTTTGTTTTTTCTCCCTTAAGTACTCGTCGTATCTCTAACCCTTTCTTTCCGTTCAGGTGCTAAGGATTCAAAGGCCTGTACTAATCGGGAGAATAGGGCTGCACATTTATGGTCCAGATTATCCTCACTTAGAACAGGGACGGGAATAGAGTGGAGCAAGGCGACTAAGGAATCTGCCTCGACATTCTTCCATAGTCTAACTTTCCTCCACAGAGGTGGTGGGGGGTCGCAGAAGTGGACTGTCCATGGGGACCCAGCATCTCAACAGCGAGTGGTCCAACCAGGCACAAGGACTGATGTCAGTTATCCGTGCCAAGGGTTTAGAGGACCAGATTAGGTCTAACGTGTGCAATTTAATATGAATGGGTCCCTTTACTAGCTGCACCATTTCCATAGAGTTCATACTTGATTCAAATACAGATTCCGCCGGTTCTTCATGCGGCCTGTCCCAGTGATAGTTAAGGTCCCCCACTACTAGGACGTGTTTATATCTGGAGCATAAATCAGACAAGAGTTCCAGAAAGCCCTCATTAAAGTCCGGGGTGGATCTGGGGGGACGATAAACTACTGTTAGTAGAAAGCAGGACGATTTCAAAAAGATTTTAACCGCCAAAATGTCAGCGCTGTCACAGTTATCCGCAAGTATTTTGGTCACTGTGAGACTCTTTTTGAACAAGACCGCTACTCCCCCTCCCCTGCAGTCGCCAGGTCTATTGTGCCAGATTGCGTCATAGTCAGCAGGCAAAGCTGCCACCATGTCAGGCATAGAGGTGTCTCCAACCACGTCTCAGTAAGAGCCAAGATATCGATGTTACCTTCTTGTAGAAGGGAGAACACTTCGAGGTGATGTTTCTGCACGGAGCGCGTGTTAAGGAGTGCTATCTTCAGACCGTTCCCCAGGGGGGCTTGGGTCTGCCTCGGAGTCCCCCGGGCCCCCTCCCCCTCCCTCTCCCAGTGACTGTTCACCAGCAGGGATTCCGCTTGGAGTACTGAACGTACATTGTCCTCAAGCCCACAGCTATCAGGTTTGAGTGCCCATAAAGTCTCAGGTGCATACCTCAATACTTGAGCAGGGCTTCTGGCCCCTGGTCCCTGCCAGTCGCTGACGGGCGCAGACGGGTTTGCCTCTGGCGCGCTTTTGGCGCGCTACTGGCGCGCCCGCTGCACGCGTCCGCTGCTCGTAGGCTCCATCTGCTCTTTTTATGGCAGCCGCGGCAGAGCCAGAGCGCTAACACAGATGGCGGCGTGGGCTGTGCCACCGGAAGTTAGGCTGACCGCACCCGTCACTCTGCACTCCCTCCACACAAACAGCACCTCAAGTTGCGGTGGACCGGGGAGAAGTGACCGGGATGCGGCGAAAGGCAAGCAAGGCAGGCAAGTGTAGTATGACCCACAATTTAAAAGTGCCCCCGAAGTGTGTCTCTGTTCAGGCAGCTACCTGTGACCACTCCAAGTAAACACAAATAAACCCAGTAAAGTTTCAGTTTTGAAAGCTCCGTGTTAGCTACTTCTCTCTAGACTGCGCGTCCGCTCCATCTACTCTTTTTATGGCAGCCGCGGCAGGGCTAGAGCGCTAACAAAGATGGTGGCGTGGGCTGTGCCACCGGAAGTTAGGCTGACAGCACCCGTCACTCTGCACTCCCTCCACACAAACAGCACCTCAAGCTGCGGTGGACTGGGGAGAAGTGACCGGGATGCGGCGAAAGGCAGGCAAGTATAGTATGACCCACGATTTAAAAGTGCCCCCGAAGTGTGTCTCTGCTCAGGCAGCTACCTGTCACCACTCCAAGTACTACTTTGTGTACTTTGGGTTGCAGAGTAATTTCCTGAATCAGCCCTAATGAGATTTGGGCTTCAAAAGACCCAGCTGACCCAAGTTAATTACTGTGCAGGTAGAGCAAGGGCCCCACCCAAATAATAAGCTCATATTGAGGGGATTAACCATTATCCTGACAGAAGAAGAGAGTGAGGACAAAATCTTTGTAGCCTGATTACCGGTTAACTCCCTTGCAAACCTAGTCATGCCTTTCATACTGGGACAAAGGGAAGCAGGCAGACCTCTGGCTCCGGTCATGCCAGGGGGGTAGAGCGTTTACTACGCACCTTTTACAACGCTGTGCCTTTGCGACGCAACTTTTACAACGCAAGTCGTTACAACGACTTGCGCTGGGGGGCGCTCCAGGATAGGGAATAGTTTAATTTACTATCCAACTCTTTCCCTACTATCCACGGGGACTGGAGTTGGAATAGTAAATTAAACTATTCACTATCCAGCGCCCCCCAACGCAAGTCGTTTTAATGACTTGCATTATAAAAGTTGCGTCGTAAAGGCATGCGTTGTAAATGCATGCGTAGTAACGACATACATCCCATGCCAGGGGCTCCCATCAGGCATGCCAAACGGAAGCCTGTCTGTGCCCATCTGCGCCCAAATGTGACAGGGGGCTGTACTTTATGCCCATTTTCATAGTTACTTGACCTGAGAGCTGATCTTACACCAGGGTAATTACATATTAATGATACTACCCGCTTTAATCTAGAGAAAGCAAATATTGTTGCCCTCAGACATACTTTTCCTGAAATTGACATTAAAAGCCCTCCTACTTCTATCATGTCCCACAACCTGAATACTCGTTATATGGTGAAACACCAGCTGGAAGTCTTCCAGCTCTTAGACTCTGATAACCCAGACATTCTCCTTCTCATGGAACCATGGCTGACTGGCGAATCTGCCTCTACATTTTGGTCGCAGTACTGGATAAGTACTATATTCTTCAGTCTAATCGCCCCTCAGGAAAATCTGGTGGTGGGGTGCCAGCCATTATTCATCAAGACCATCAATTCACTTCCTTAGTGGTCACGGGCATACCTTCAGTTGACAGCCTAGTTTTATAATGTGAATCCCTCCAGTCACCTTTTATTTGTGCCCTCTTCTACAGACCTCTCCATCACATTGCTATATTTCCTCAGGCATAGGATGAAATGATATCCCCTTTTGTCATTAATCACGCCAGAATTCTAATAATTGGGGATTTCAATTACTGGCCTAATGATGAAAGGGAGTGCCCCAACTCGGTTGAATTGACAGATCTTTTAACTGGAATGAATTGCACCCAGCATGTCAAAGTTGCTACACATATAAAAGGGCATACCCAAGCCCAAATATGGACATCCAACCTAGGAGATTTCCACTCCAGTGATTTCTCCCTTTATTTGGTCAGATCATCATATTATAACTTTCTACCTTATTGATGTCTTCCCTCCCAAACCCCAACATTTTAGGAATGTAATGTCAAGAAACTGACAACCCACTGATCAATTCAGATTATTGCTAACTTACATGGCCTCCTCTGCACAGGAGGCGTTTCTGACCCAGACATAGAGGATTAAGACGTGTCTTGAGCTGGTCAGTGACCGTATTGCTCCCCTCAAGAAAATCACGATTCTGAGACCCCATGATGCCCAACGATGGTTCTCTGACGACTTAAAAAACAAGAAACTTGCCTTAAGACAGGCTGAACGCAGTTGGAGATTTCACTATCTCTTTGACAAGAGGGCTATATATGTAACCCTCCTGAAAGAATACAAAAAGGAGATTCTTCGTACCATGGAAGATTATTTCTCTAACAAAATTCTTACTTTATCTAATAAACCTAAAGAAATCTTCTCCATTGTGAATCAGCTCTCTAAACCGGACAGGATCATGCCGAAACCAGTCCCTACACAGTCCTGTGACTCCCTTAATTCTTTCTTTCTTGAGAAAACTGCATCTACTAAAGTTAGTATCCCCTGCTCTAACCTTCCTATATCCGACACGAATACTTGTCTGAATGTATTTCGGATGGATCAAATTCCCTTGATCTTTAAGGAGACTTTTCTTAATCTACTTAAAAAGTTTGACTCTGGTTCCCCCACTGATTGTTACCCTCCTCATATACTTCGAGAAGCTTTTACTATCTGTCCTGACCCCCCTCATTCATTCCTCAACGATTCACTTAAACATGGTATTGTCCCTGACATATTTAAAAGTGCGGAAATCTTCTCTATTCTGAAGAAACCGGGTACGGATCAGTCAGTTGTTAGCAATTATCGCCCCATCTCCTTGTTGTCCTATTTGAGTAACGTTCTAGCGGTGTATGTGTCAAATTGCTTTAGCTCATTTGACGAACATTACCAGATCTTGGACTCCCATCAGGCAGGTTTTAGACCTACCAATTCTATGGAATCTGTTTTACTTACAGTTTTGGATGAATTAAGAACAGGAGCTGATAATGGCATCCCCCAGGCCCAGGTTCTCCTGGATTTGTCAGCAGCATTTGACACGGTCGATCATAACATTCTGATTGACCGTGTCAGAAATGCTGGGATCCAGGGTCTGGCATTAAGACTGCTTTTCACCTTCCTTAGCACCCGCTTCCAAGTAGTACGGCTTGCTAATTTCTCATCCAACAAGAGGGAACTGACTGATGAAAATAAATCGACCTGAAAACAAGAAAACTTGGACACACTCTTATTCATATATTTGTCGGTTGCCCTGGAAAATCTGTTTACTAGTATGGAATTGCCCCAGATTGATGCAGGGCCCTGAGGCACCCTTCAGTGGACCGGAGGGCCTGAGACCTGCTGCGTGCTGGAACACAGTATGTTACTGCTGTAATACCTTGGCCCAAGGAAGGCTACTGAGAAATTGGGGGAAGGAGGGCAGGTCCCTGAGATCCACCTCATCTGGGGATAAACCAGTTTAAACAAAGGTCAAATACAATCTAAACAATTTAGGGACAAGGAGGCCTCCTTACCCCTTCTGATGGCTACCACATGTAACCAGGCGAAAAAACACACCAAACTCCATCTGGTTTGCCTCAATATGGACAGAGACATCTCTATTTCTGCTAGCCGCTAATGTGCTGTTCTATTCCTTGTTGCACAGTTGCAGCATGTCTGACTATCACCAACAGGGCCTTATATTTACTTTCAGTAAGGGCCAGTGTCCTGGGTGTGAAGAGCACAGAGCTTTCCCATACTGTTTATTTCCAAACAGGGAGTTTCAGGGCCCAAGACGATTGATGGAAACCAAGTGTGCCTACCCCATCTTTGTAGAAATCTCCCCTAAGAGGGTCAGTGCCCTAGTATAAAAAATTGCCTACAGTTGGTGGCCTCGACTTCCCGCTTCTGCAGCCATCAGATTCACAATCAAAAAAGGAGATTCACTTGGGACTTGGCACTCACTTTGGCTAAAAAGCTTGCCTGTAGGAACAATACCAAAAAAATGGCCCTCAGAAGCTGGATCAAAGCTTTTGTTGCGGACCTAGAAAAGTGTCTTATATGAGGCCTTGTAGGCCTTTAAAAAAAGGTCCTATTGGGCACCCATGCCCCAGGAAGACTGTAGGTCTATTTTAGTGAGGGTGCTGGTTGTCTGCAAGATTATTGCAAGAGTGTCTTGGGAAGAGTTTCCTTTTGTTCACAGCCACTCTTGAAGCTCTTGTGTTTTGCAAATACTTGGAGGTGCATAGAATTTTATTGTTAAGCCTTGTGATTGTTTTGCAACCTTGTTTAAATATAAAGAAGGAATCTAGACCCTTATGTTTTGAATCTTGAAACATTTATTTTTATATACATGTTGACAGTAAATCACTGCATGCATTTTGTTATGTTAGTTAAAGGTGGTGCAATGTTCAGCGGTTTTAGATACTGATTATCCTGGGTATTTTGCTTTTGTTCCATCTTTCATTGTTATGGTAACAGTCTAATGAAACTAATAGTCTTGACTCTTAATTAATGTACTCCTTACATGGTGTTAGGCACACTGGTGGAGGAATGGGTGATTTTAGAGATTAGTGCTTGTTGGTATGCAGGCCACTAAAGGTGCCTCCAGCACAGATGATCCATGGTACATTGAGGGGTTTACTTGATCTGTGGGACTTTTCTTTGTTGTATATCCCCTACTACTTGTGAGGCCCTTCAGAGAATGCCACAGTAGGCATTTACACATGCCACTATGTAAATATTTGTTCATTTGTTTTTAGTTTTCAGGATTTTATGTAAAAAGGTAATTTTCCTTTTTTAAAGAAAAAGCAGCAGCTGGATACCAAATTATTATGTTTAGTTTGCTTGGTTGCTGAGTTCTCATTCTCTATCCAGCACACCTCTCCTGAGTAAACCTTGAACTGTTCTGCCTTGCTATCCTGGGAGTCAAGCTCTAAAAAGGGGACTTTGTTCCCAGTTGGGGGTCCACAGTACTGGGAGGGGGCAGGGATATCAGTGGCAAAATACCCTAGTTGTTACACTTGGTATCCAGTAACCCTTGTCTATCCTGAGACACTCTAACATGGATTTCTTACCTTACTCTTCCTACCAGGGCATAAAATCAAGATGTAAACATGGTAGCATATACACATGAAGAAACATGTTTACCTGCTTTACATGGTTGGCTAATATGACAGTGTTACCACAATTGAGCTATGGGTTCATGTTCACGTCCTTATTTGTAAGAGCTGAAAGGCCTCCAAAAATTAATGAATAAAAGCGATATGCAAGATGCCTCAGAGTTTTGTCACCATATAGACCCACGCTATCAGACTCACTTTTCTGTATGTTTACTAAATGCCTCAGTCACTTTAAAAATATTTATGATTTAATGCTGCATGTATTGAATCCATATATAATTGAAATTCTAGTGCTTGATTCAAGACAGTAACCTTACATTTTTCCATACGTTTACATTTGTTTGATATTCACAAAGGTATTTTACGAGTAGTATCTTTATGACTACGGAGACTCCGTACCTAAAAAGATAGGACAGTCCTATCTTTTGATGTAAGAAGAGTCCACAATTGTAAATATACTACTCATTATATACCTCGTAACCTGTGTGAACAGCAAACAAATGTACATTTTCACAAAAGTGTAAGCTTACCTTTGTGATTTAGGCCCTCAAATTCAAACTTTGTTATGTGGAACTAGTTAGAGAAAGCCTTGTGTTTAAGGCCAAGTGTCTCAGTTTCACAATCACTAAAACTATACAGTACATGGAAGCATACTTACAATGAAATGGCGAGTGTGGCACTGCAAGCAATTTTGTTGCGCCGAGCTGTGTCATTTAAACATTTCAGGGATGAGCCGTATTTACAAGAATACTATGCACCCCTATGCTTCCCCCTGCATTGGCGCTAAAACAGCAGCCAAGAACCAAGGCGTTGTAAGACTGATTGTTGTTGTGCAGGAAGGGACACCCTATGGACAAAAACAATGATTAAGGTCATTTAGGCCTTCTATGTGTGGTGCTGAATGCAGCCTACATAAAAACAGCAAAAAACGAGGAGAAATAAAAGTATTTCTCCATGTTGCGCCACTTTAATGCCTCCACTAGAAAGGCATTAGTTTTTGCCGTTTCCTTAGATTTATGAATCCTTGTAAATCTGAGGCAGTGTCAGCAACACTGATGGAGCATGATTATTGGAGGCATTTTGCAAAAAGGGTTCAGTTTTCACTGCAAAAATGTGGTGTGTACACATTACGTTTTAGACCGTTTACTGTCTCGGGCACCAGACCTACCCACACAAGTGAGGGATCAATTTATTGGAAGACTTTGGGGAATGTGGGGTGGGTGTAAGTTTGTGGACCTACGCAGGTTCCAGAGCTTTCCATCACAAAAATGTGAGGAATATTTGTTTTTTTGGGACAAAGTTTAAGGTTTTCAAGGGATTCTGGGTAACAGAACCTGGTGAGAGCCGCACAAGTCACCCCATCCTGGATTTCCCTGGGTGTCTACTTTAATTTTTTTAATAGATTTTCTAGGTTTCCCTAGGTGCCTGCAGCGCTAGGGTTCAAAATCTATACCTAGGCACTTGGCAAAAAAAGGGTCAGTTTTCACAGTAAAAATGTGGTGTGTCCACGTTGCATTTTAGGCCATTTCCTGTCACGCGAGGAATGTCTGCCCAAACAAGTGAGGTACAATTATTATCTGGAGACTTTGTGGAATGCTGGGTGGGTGGAAGTTTGTAGATATGCGCAGATTCCAGAACTTTCCATCACAGAAATGTGAGGAAAATGTGTTTTTTTTTTACAAAGTTTGAGGTTTGCAAGGGATTCTGGGTAATAGAACCTAGTGAGAGCCACACAAGTCACCACATCCTGGATTCCCCTGGGTGTCTAACTTAAAAAAAATGTACAGGTTTGCTGGGTTTCCTTGGGTGCCAGCTGCGCTAGGACCCTACATCCACAGGTAGGCACATTCCGAAAAAAAAGTCAGTGCCTAGTGGGCTTTCTGCCACCCTGGGGAGGGGGGAATCGGGAGCTATTGTCCCATAATTCCCCCTAGGGCGGCAGAAAGACTGAGGCTATTTTTTGTGGGGTGGGGACATTGGGATGCCCATTCTAGGCAGCCCACAACCCTACATATAAAAAAGCCAGCATAATTGCTGGCGCCTAGTGGGCTCTCTGCCCGCTGAGGGGCAGATCAGGGGCTCCTTTCCCATCTGCCTCCCGGCGGGCAGAAGGACTGTGGCATATTTTTAGGGGATTGGGGGCATTGACATTTCCATTCTGGGCAGCCCTCCACCCCTGAATTTTGAAAAAACTGTAGCCCTGGTGACTAGTGGGCTTTCTGCCCCCAAGGGGCAGATAAGGGGATATTGCCCCATCTGACTCCGGGGGGGTAGAAAGACTGTGGGATTTTTTGGGGGTGGGGGCTGCCTAGAATGGGCATGCCAATGTCTCCAAAAAAATCCCACAGTCTTTCTACCCCCAGAGTCAGATGGAGCAATACATATCAAAAAATTGTCTGGCGTCTAGTGGGATTTCGGTCCCTCCGGGGTGGGGGCAGATCAGTGGCTACTGCCTCATCTGCCTCCTGGGGGGCAGAAAGACTCTAGCTTTTTTGGGGGGGGCGGCGGCATTGGCATGCCCATTCAGGACTGCCCCAACCCTGAACTTTGAGGAATAAAATTCCCTGCTGCCTAGAGGGCTTTCTGCCCCATTCTCGGCAGCCGCACACCCCTGGCCTATAAAATATGATCCCTGGTGTCTAGGGTGCTTTCTGGCAGATTGGGGCCAGAAAGACTGAGTGTGGCAAATTTTATGGGGTGAGCAAGGGCCCTTGCCCAAGTGGCGGCTCCCCTGGTGGCTAGTGGGTGGATCCCTGCTTGGGGATCGCCCTCCTGGGGTGATCACCAAGCAGGGATTCACTAGAGAAGGGTAGCATTAAAAAGGGGCAATTCTCCCCTTTCCAACAATACCTCTCACACATGTTTTGGTGTTCGGGGGCTGAGATAGCCCCACGAGCACCGAAACAATGAAACTGAAACTAAGTTTCTGTTTAAATTCTCAATGCAATGACGTCAGCGCTCAATGTGTGCATTCGTCATTGCATTGAAAATGCAAAACGGCCTCAGAAGGTTGGGGAAGCTCTTCCCCAACCTTCTGAGGCCAACAAACAAAAAAGGAAATGCCTCTGCTGTCTGCACTAGAGGGATTTAGTGCCCCTGTACTCATGACAGAATGGTTCCATCATGAGCACAGGAGCACTGGTGCTCATGAAGGAATCATTCCGTTATGGACACCGAAAGGGTTAAAATGCTGATTTTATTTGTTTAGTTGTGTACAGCATATCACCAGAATTTCCTCCCTACAGATAGAATATTTCTTTCTATGAAAAATTGTGTTGACTATGTTGCAAGCTGATGTGGAAGAGAGCGTATGGATATGGAGAGGTTTCGATTTGGTTTTCTTGCTTCGGAAGCAAAAAATACATCATCCAGATGATCAAAGGACTGATTTGTTTAGTTACGGATGAACTAGCTTGGAGAATGATCACCTCATGAACCTAACCAATAGAATTGTGCAAAACTGAGAAACAGAAACCTTTGGGGGTTGGAATTGTGAACATTTTGGGGCATAATACCATTTGTTGGAAAAGAACTAGGGAGTAGCTGCTTTTGATGAGAAGAGAGCCTTTTGCTGTTGCATTCTCTATGCAACTCTGGCTAGCTATTATCCGTGCAATTTTGGGAATGACATGTTGTCAGTCCGAACTTTTAATTTCCCTTGAACTGAACTATCCGGATTGCTTTGCACTTCAACGGCTGGTGATGATGCACAAGCTATACCTTTGTGGCTGAAGGGTTAGCTATTACTGTCTATTGCATACTGTGCATTAGCTCATTGATGTTGGGTTCGTCTGAATACTGAAAACGCAAACATATATTTTCTTTTCTCTCTCTCACTCTCCTCTCACAGTTGTTATTGATTTTATGATGTATTTGCCATGAACTGTATTCCTTATTGTGTTTTACCTGTAATATTGAAATAATACAGATTTGACATTACTAATGTGCTTGCATACTGACCATTCGTATTTGATGATTGAGATAAAAGTAACTTGATAGGTATTAAAAGTTTGTCTTATTTTGATGAGTTATATGGCATGATATTTTGACTATTGTTGTTGGTTAGAAATGTTCTTCATTATAGGTCCTCATGAAGGAAATAGCATCTGTCTCTTATCATCTGAGTCCCTATTAGCTCTTTTGTAAGTGGTTATAGAGTTTTCATGGGCCCAAACTCTTTATTATAGGAACATTTCTGTTCATGATATAATGGAGATATTATTCTGAATGATTATAAAATGGACACCACTTGCGCTGGATCAGCACCATGACATGCCGTTTGACACAGAGTACTGCGTGAAGGAGGGCCATGTTTACAAGGCTGTGTAAAGCCACGTAAAGTGGTTTTGCATGAGCCTTGCAAATAATGCAAAGCGCACAGCGCCACCGGAGCGGCCAAAAAAGTGACCCTCAGGTGACCTCAGAGGCTTGTAAATATGCCCCATGGTGGATCAAGAGTATGGACTGATAAAATGGTCTTTAACACATACTCATCTCTAAGGTTGTGAATGTGCCACTAGTCATGGTAGCTAAGGTTTTTTTTTTATCATATAGCGAGTGAAATCTTGCTTCCAAATTACTCACCTGCTTTTCATGTTTAATTCAAACATGGAATGTAAAATCAAAATTCTGAAACAAATCAACCTTATTTCAGAACAATTTACAGCAGTTCACCTTAGCTAAAATGCTTGAGAGGCACATCTTTGCAGTTTATGACTTCTAACATCTTTTAAGAGTGTTCTATCAATAATAGAAATGTGCTCTTTTCAAAAGTTTATAAAGCTCCATCTAGATATCTTAACATTGCGGGCTCGTTTATCATATAATCAATTATCTTCTTTCACATTCATGCCACTGCAAACTCTGAAATATTCATATAGTATGGAGGTGTGTGATACAAAAATACATATACTTATCTCCAAATACGGAAGAAAAGGATATCTTTAGCCCTAATCATACCAAGATTGTGGAGAAGGCCATATAATACAGGTCTGGGGGAGCACAATAAATACCTCACAAGCTTTGCGGAGCATTAGGATGAGCAGTCTCTATTCTCAATGTGTATTGTGTGACATGTTTAATTATAAAAGTGCAAAGAAAGCGCTGCATTTGACGGCACCAATTTCCTTTTACAAGGTCTACCAATTGTCCTTTCCTGTCAGGTAGGAAAATGATACGTAGCTACAGTGATGAAATGCAGTACCTTTGTTTCCGAAAATAGTAATTTATTAGAAGTTAATATTTTTTTTATCAGTTTTATGTAGCCTGGGCATTACTGCAATGATGTCAGGCATTTAACAGACAATATTTTGTTACAGTTGTACAATAATGCATTTGTGCAATTAGCAATTGTGGCGGGAAAGCAAATTACTGTGATGTACAACAAGTATCTATACCTTGCTCTAGTTACAGTGGAAAAACAATAAACATATATAAAATGAATTAGAAATAGTGATTCCAATTAAACCTGGGCGGAGTTTGCGGAGTTCCGTGGAACTCTGCGAAGTGACCTAAAAACTCGGCCGGGCTACGTGGAGTTCTGCATGCGGCAGAGTGCACTTGGTCATGCCTGTTTACATTGATTTTCAGCGCAAGTTAGTCCTGTGCTGGAAAATCTACGTGAATAGCACCATATGCAGCAGGAGGCAGTGCTGCTTCTTTTCTGCCACTCGAGTAAAATTTCTTCTTTCTCTTTCTCAATGCGAACTGAATGTTTGTCCACCCAAGCGGTCGCGACGACCCTTGACCATCTGCCCTGAGAAATCTGACCGCTCACATTAAAAAATCTCGCCAGGAGGTGGATTGTTCCCACTTGCGCTCGCCAACATGACGTTGGGAAGTGTGAGGGGGGGCGGGAATCTCGCCGGGAGGTAGATTTTCCTCGCTCACCAACTTGACATTGAAGAGCGCGAGCGAGGAAAAAAATACGCTCTGCGGAGTGCAGTTTTTTGGAACTTGGCGTTCTCGGCTGATTGCGGAAACCTCCACAAACTCGGCGAATGGAGCAGAGTTCATCGCCCGAGCTTAATTCCAATATGAAAATGCTGGCAATGAACCATGAATGTGATATTTCCATTAAAAAAATGTAACAATTCCCTACGTTTAGTTCGTTTGCATCCCCAGTGAAATTTGAGTACCAGGGGCATTATTTATGAAGGCCTTGCGCCGCCGGTGCGTCACTTTTTCCCATTTTAAAAGTGGCGCACCGGCGGCGCAAGGCCTTCATAAATAAGGCCCCAGATGTTTGTAGCCTTTCAGTGATAGGCTGGAACGATGTTTTTTAAAAAAAGAGTCATTGTCAAAATGAGTGAGTTTCAACTCTGGAGTGAGCAAAGGTGTCCAGGAAATGTTAATTACTTCGTCAGGTATTTTGGGGTGCCAGAGCTTTATGAAGTAAAAGCCTAAACATGAATATTTTAGATTTTTATTCAATGCACCAATCTTGCAGCAGAATATGAGGCTGTTTAGTGGATCCCAAGAGAATGTTTGGAATCCATAAAAGTAATGAGTTCCAACAAGATATCCTACAAAGGACTAAAGATTGGACTACAACTTTGAATTCTGGTTTGAGACTGAAAGGCACATTTACCAACATTTCATGCAACACTGGGAAGCAAGCAAAATTGCTGTACTGTGTTGCTTGAAATACATCCTATCCACTATCACTCAATAAACATTTTTTGGGCAGAAAAAGCCATACACATTTAACAGCCATACCTTATAAAATGTATAATATATATACAAGTGTACATTATTCAAAGCATAATAGTTGGCATTTAAAAACAATTACAAAAAAATACTTTCAACAGTTACTTATAATAAAATTGTACAGCATCTGATGACTAGCAACCAGTACGTTTCGTTTTTAAGTGAAAGTATATATGGTAAGGGACTACCGACCAACCCCCTCCCCCGACTTGGCACCACCACGAATTACAATCAAAGCAATTGGACATGAGAGGAGTTTCTTTGGAAGGTGGAGGGTCTCGCGACCCCCCGGCCGTATTTATTAAAACATGAAAACAAATTAAGCATTTATGCAGAAAAATGTTGACATAAGATTACAATCAATGTAGACTGGTATTAAAGCGCTAACCTTAACAAATGTCTAATACAGCGTGTTTCCTACCCGAATCTGGATCGAAACGGTTATGTTCATAGGTAACGTCTTATATGTGGTGCCCAGCAGTCACAATTTAAGAGTAGGTATAAACCAAAGCAATTAAACACACAGCTATAATAATTTGTCAGAACGTACTAGTAAGATATTAAAAAACAGCATTAGGAGCAAGTTTCTTAATCGCTCGGAAAGTGCATTGCGCTTGGACTACTTTTATCAGCCGAGTTGTTATAAATATAGAGAAATAAATAATGTACTCTATACACATGTTAATATTATAGCCGCAGAATCACTTGATAGTACTGGGGTGACCAATTTGAACTAAGCTCCTTATACAGTATTTAGGGAGGAGTCAGAGGCAAAGCCTTTGTTCTAAAGTTCCAGGCCCATAGGAGGTACCGAGAGACCACGAACAGTATAGTTCCACTTATTTCACTCTTTAAGATACTAAGAGCATCGCTGTGTTGCCTCACAGCAATCTTCCGACATAGCGCCATAATCCATTTTTTGCGGGACAGTACGTACTTTGCGCAGAAGAAGAGGAAATGTGCCTCAGTCTCCGTATGTCCACATGGGGGCAGTGACTTAGATGACCTCCTGATTTGTCTCATTTTGAAGTGTATGAACATAGCTGTAGGACTCTGCATCTAAATTGGGCACACAGTATTTTAGCTTTAAACGGATAGACTCTATCCACATATGGCTCGAAGCTAGGGCTACATTTATGTAACAGAAACTGCCCTGCTATGGACCCCTCTGGATAATCATTTCAGAGGCGCAACATCACGGTCTCCTTGTAACTTCTTTTCAATTTCTCAATTTTACCCTTGGGTATTTTAGCTGGACAATCCCACAATTCTCCCAAGTTAACAAATCCTCATAGTTTCTTGACATAATTTAGCCACAGGGAGCGGGCATTTTTATCACATAGGATTAGATCTTGTAAAAGTGTCCGATAGGTTGACCATTACCTGACCCAGTACAGCTAGGGTTTTAAAGCAGTAATCGAGTGAATACTATTAAGAGCTAAGTCGAGTCTCAGTGGAAGGAGAGGGGTGCTCACTGGTAGACTGAATAGAACCCCAAATCATGTAAGATATCTCACATTTCTGTTGTCTTCTAGCACTAGTGCACTGTGTGCTGCCTAGCGCCAAAGCAGGCACCTCTGCACCATGGTGCAACGGTGCCTGCGTTAAGGGCAGGGTTGCTTTTATGCAGGAAAGGATACCTTCATGCAAAAATCAAAACTTAAATGCAATTTCCTATTTCTGTGTTTGCTGCAGAATGCAGATCAAATGGGAAGAAAAAATAATGAGGAGAAATAAAGATATTATTCCTCGTTGTGCCTGCTTCAGGGAGTCGTAGCTTTATGGCTCAATCCCAGGTTTCCTCACTTTAGTAAATCTGGGGGATTGCATCACAATACATGAGTGGAAGCCTGTGAATGCCCCTGCTCCACCCATAAAGCGCCATATAGATTATTGGCCCTATTTCTGGCAAAGAAACACAACGCAGCGCAGCAAGTCACCTTGCTGTGCTGCGCTGTGTAACAGACAAAGGACAGGAATGCATTATATTTAAAATAATATGGCACGTTCCTGCCTTTGTCCCTGCACTGGTGCTGTTTTGTTTACCTAGTGCCAAAAATAGGTACCTTTGCACCATGGTGCAAGAGTGCCTGTGTTGCGTGCAGGATCTTTTTTTTTTCAGGAAGGGGCACTCTCCTGGACAAAAACAATCCTGAGAGGCATTTTCCTCTTTCTATGTTTGCTCTAGAAAGAGGAAGCAATGAGGAGAATTAAACATAATTCTCCTCATTACACCTCACTTGGGAAGGTGTATTTGTTTGGCGCATTCCCAGTTCTACCACTTTTGGTAAATCTGGGAATGCAGCAAAAATCATGGGAGTCGCGTGGTAATACCCACGCAACACCCATGGAATGCCTTCCAAGGACAGAATAACGCAACACAGTGGTTTGCACTGCTTTGCATTACTCCATATTTATGAAGCAACTCAGGACCATGCAAGGTGGCCTTTTGTGGCTTTATAATTTGCATTTTGGACTTGCGCTGTGCTTGCACCATGTTGACTGGTGCAAAAGTGACTCAACTCCACTTGACCGTGAGTTTTTAGTCTAGGGTGAAACATAGGGATTTCATGCACCAAGTGAGTTCTGGTTTGAAGGCTATTATTTCAAAGGAGTAAAGTAAACATCGAGTCACAACTGTGTAGTGAGGGCAATGAAATTAGGAGATATTGTGCTTCTGGAGGATTCCATTTCATACAGAGAAAGGTCATCCAGGAAGCCTATTCCATAGAATCAGTCAGTTGTGAAATGTCACTGGAAAATATATTTTCAGTTCTACTAAATATCATCATAGTTTATATTACCAGAAATGGTCTTAGACTGAGAACAAGGCTTATGGATTTAGTGTAAAAATGTAATAGTGCAGGGAAAAATGTGGATCAGTTGGGAACACCTTCTTTTCTAATGGATAGTTCTGATAGATTGTTGCTTATGCTAATTTGCTGGGACTGACAGTCTACCAATGAGAGGAAGAAACTGTCGCAGGGATTCTGCTCCTATACAGAACTGTGCATAGAGACTTGGAACCTCAGTGACTCAGTGAATTAAGGTGTGCAAAAACTCACCTTAGTAACCAAAATCCCCTACCAGATTAGCTATCAGTGTCTCATTGGTCCTTACAAACTCCAAATGTTTAGACAACCCAGAACATGGACTTAGAACACATCAGGTAACGTGGAACACATGAACACTCTTTCGTTATACAATCATATCAATCCAGAACGAGGAGTAAATGAGGACGCGTGCACATTTGAAATGTTTATTTTCTAATGCAGTGTTCTCAAGCGCAGTCTCTTAGCTAATACAAGCAAATATATTATAAGAAACAAAGTAATCAGCATAGTTACTAGTCCTTAGGTAGATGAAAGCATGTTAAAATGCTAGAGGGAAGAAGGCTAAAACACACCTAAATCTCACCCTCCCTTGCTAGTATATTATATTATATCTAAGAAGGTCTCTTTGGGTTTTAGCAGGGCGGCCCCATACCTCTGATCCTAGTGGTAAGGGATCACATCATCTTCCACCAGCTCTCTGCATGCGAAGCATCATCATGTGTGTGTGTATGCTCTGTGCAGTGCAATATAAAACGCGCCTAAAGCCAGAATTTGGCCCCAGCTGCATGTATGTTATGTCTAGAACGTGTGAAGATCAAACCTCACAACAACCACTGTGTTGAACTAACCTTGAAGGCCGCGGCACTTACTGTACAGACATAGCTTACCAAGAAAAGCTGATACTAAATACAAAACATATTATTCTCGTGTGAAGCAAAATATTTCACTGGGCTAAAGCTCTAATTACAATATGTGTCGTGTGCAGAAGCAGCAGAAAGGTGAAATGGTGTTTAAACTCGTAATAAGCTCATGCTAACTTAACACATTGCGAAGGCAAAGCATATCAATATGACAAAACCTAGGATAAGCATATCATCTTCAATTATTTGAATCATGGTTTTTAAAGTGATATATTAGACTCTAAATCATAAATGGAAATTATGAAAAAGATCATTTTCAGCTATGAATTTACTAAGTTAAAAGCTATGTGGTTCTCGATGGGCCCAGTTGTTAGTCAGATGGATTTTTTACAATTTAATTCAAATGAAATTTTGAATTACTGGTGGCCAGGTTAGTTCTACAAATTTCACATCAAATTCCCATTTCTATAGGGATTTTACACTCTCAATTCCCACCTGCTCAGAGCAAGCGGGTTTCGAGTTTGCAGACCACTGAAGTGCTAGGAATGGGGGCGGGGTGGAGAAGGTGATGGGAAACAGGGGAAAAGCCAGCTGGTGCGAGGGACCATTGCACGTTTCACCTTTGCAATAGATGGGTGTGAGACAGTGGCTGAGCACTTAGGTCGGGTACTGAGATAGGTCCAAGCCTAAGATGATTTCACTGATTAGATTTTCTGGAAAATCAAATCCACTGTGGTGCTCCCATAGCTGAAAAACCTGGGTGTGGGAACATTGGGTCTGTTAAAAAAGAGTGGAACTGTAACCCTCCCAAATATACCACCCTGCCTACCTTGGAAATGGGCCTAAGACATTAGCTTGGTCCATAATGTTCGCTACCCGGAGAAAATAGTTCGGATCTTCCAGGCATCTTTCTCCTTTTTTGGTGAGCTGGTACATATCTCAGGTATATAAAAGAAGGATGGAACATTAGTTAGAAGAAATTGTTTCAGTCAGTCATGATAAAATAACAATACTCATGGAATGTGTTAAGTGATCATTTGTAAAGTTATATATAAAGCATGTGTGTCAAAAAGCATTATTGTTTATTTAACAGGCATTTCAAGGACTATCTGTGTTACAGCACGTCTTAAGCAATGTTTTATCATGTTTCTTTTTTTATAGTACAGAACTCGCCACTTACATTTCCTTTTACTGCTGTTAACGGTTGAAATGGTTGAGAGACAAAGGATACACATCTTACCTTGTGGCATTTTCAAGGGCATTGCAAAGACAATATGAACCCACCTCCACTATGCTCTATGTTTCCTCATTTTGAAAATAGCATTCTACTAGAAAGCGGTCGAGCTTGTGAAGGATGGCCTGGTCTGCTGGAATCTGATCTGGTGTGAGTAGTCTATTGGCACTGCGTTCTGTTTTCAAATCTTTTATGCAGAGGCACACTATTAGTACTTAGGCCCAGCCTTAAATCGCAAATGTTTCCCTGAGTCAAGCCCCCTGTACTGCTGTGTGTGTTTCTAGTACAAGCATACCTGCGAGGCAACAGGAGTGATGATGGTGTTTTTAAATAATAAGATGGCAGCTCTGATTCTCCTCCAGTAGCTCCCCGAAATCATAAAATGCGGAACCCTTCTGGCCACTGCTAAACAAGAAACATGATGAGAGACACTGAATCAGATTAGAACATTAACTCTTACAATGCGCTTTCCTTAAGAAGCAGAATTCGACAACTGTGTAACTATACATAAATGGAATTACAATGTGCCATCAGAACATTGATCTCACAGGGTGCTGCCTTAACTAACTTCCGGTTTCGAGGATTGCTGTATTTGTTTCCCACCTTTTCTGCAGTTTTACTTTGGGCACATGGTCAAGTCACAAGTTCAAACAATGGCAAGTTTACAAAGTTCTCAAACCAACCAATATACCACCTCCTAATTAGTCTTCTTAGGAGACACTGGTATTTGTTAGGGTTCATGTAAGTACTTGGTTAATGTTCTTTTTAGTTCCCAAAAGGCATACAAGTATTCTCTGTACCTGCAGCGTTATTTGCATTGGTAAGAGGTTACTTTGTTTTTTTTCTTTTCTTTAGGGAATGTTTGTTGCAGCAGCCAGCCACTGAAATGACATGCAAGTGAATTCCGAGATGAACTGCCAATGACACAGAGACGGGATGCCTAGTGCCGATGTCAGCATAGCAAGGTACATGCAATAAATAATTACAGCACACAAATTTTGTTTGAAAACAGTTTGCAGGTTTATTTCATACAAGAAGTATGCCAAAGTGGTGGGTTGACTTATGGGTGATCCAAAGGCATTCAGCGCTGAGTACTGAGTAACCTGAGCTGCCCACCCTCCTTATGAACCATATGACACCATGACCAACCCAATCGGTGCTACAATATATCTGGAGATTTGCCTCCTTAAGTACCATGGACCACCAGTCAATTAATTTACATTTTCAGGGGCAGAGCGCTGCTAGGCAAGCCCCCGGTTGCTCAGGCTTACAACTGCCTGAAGGACAAGTGGGGCGCCAACGTTTCCATCCAGAGTCCTGCCATAAAAAATTCTAGGGTTTGGCATAGAGCACCCCTGCTGTGCTCATTGTGAGGGTACTCCTTTGCGCCAATCAGCCTTCGGATCACCTGTAACTCTGCCTGCAAGACAAAGTAACATACTAACATGTTCAGTACATTGCCCCGCTATTCTGCCGGCACGCTGGGTATGCGGTTGGAAGGGTGACAATGTGTTCAGCGTGGGAACCAAGAGGATGGCCAGTATGCGGGGGCAGGTATAAGTATCTGAGCCCACCCCTTGCGCACTGGAAATGACCCTGTGAAGGCACTGGATATGGAGGGACTCCTGTGAGTGGTCACAGTCAGTGGAGCGCGGGGGATGTGCAGGAATGTAGCACTAAGGTGGCCGCCCTCTTAAAAGGGCACACTGTGTGTGCTGCGGGCCGCAGGATAGTGCCGATATCAGAAACCCTCACCTGAAGCATAGTAAGGTACTTGGTACACAGTGCAATAAATAATCTTGCCATACAAATTTTGTTGGAAAAGAGTTTGCTGCAGGTTTTTTTCATACAGGAAGTATGCCAATGGGGGGCATGGCCAGCTGGCTACCAAGAAAGCCACACCAGAGTAGAGCTCCAAAAATCGAGCAATTAAACCCCCAAAATCCGACAAATGAATCTGTTTTTGCCAGCAAGCGGAACATCCCCTGCAGTCCCAAGCCCATCGGGGAGCGTAAGGCGGTAAACAGCGAAATCCAACCGCCCCTGGACGAAGAATCAGGCCAAAAGCAAAAGTGTGTGGAAGAACGGCAAGAGGACCCCCGTGAGCATCGGAGGTAGAGGAGGCTGTAGCCAGCGAGGCAGATATCACGGAGGGGCCCGGCAGAGATAAGGGTCTGTTCTCCCATCCCCCCTCCTACCCCACTCCCCCTGCCCCAAGCAGATGGCACCAGTGGCGACATTGTGAAGCAGCTGAGCGGCACACGACAGCTGCCCAAACTGCAGAGGAAAGGACTGATGCAGCAGCAGCAAGTGAGGATCCCGAAACGTACATCATGGCAGCTCGGACCTCGATATCCAACACGGTGAGTTTGCCACAGCAATAACAAAAGATCAGCTGAGCAGCCGCTAATCAAACACCCACCCCTTCAAAAAAAGTGTGCTCTCAGACTTGAGGATTGGGACAAACAGTGATGGCTGGCAGGGCAGAGTGGCGTAGAATGCTCCCATGGGGAACAAGTGGACTGGCTGGAACGAACTGCCTGGCCTCCAAGGCAGTTATTGAATGTATGTTTAAAAGGTGGATATGCATTCCTAGCAGGGGCTGCGGGGGAGATGATAGGCGCCCTGTGGTGTGACGCACTCAATATAACAAAGAGAGGTCCAGAGATTCCTGAGCACAGCCAGTTTGGGAAGGGGGGCTTGGGGGAGGGAGCTGACCGAAGGGTGGTCCCCTCCCCCGGGCGTTTTGGGAGGGCTGCGAGGGGTCCATTAGAAAGTAGTAGAACTTTCGAGAATTGGGCTGGTCTAGTAGGTTTTGACCAGCCCAAATATAAATGTAGGTTACTCCGCCC
Organism: Lissotriton helveticus; assembly: GCF_964261635.1. NCBI lineage: Eukaryota > Metazoa > Chordata > Amphibia > Caudata > Salamandridae > Lissotriton > Lissotriton helveticus. The sequence goes on from NC_136065.1 coordinate 535,084,083, forward strand.
CCTAGCCACCATTTTAGGTTTGGTGACCTGGTGGCTAGGAGGGCTGTTAGCGTTTTTTATGGTAATTAATTAGAGAGCATTCAGGTAGTATTATTTGAGTTTATTGTTGCTTTTTAATTGTGGTAATGGAAGATTATCGAGTCCTTGAGGCGATGAGGCTTCTGTCCGAAGCAGGTCGCATGGATTTACTGGTGGGAGGGGGGCCGGCGCGCCCCCAGCGCCAGGCCTCCTTGGGTGTTGCTGCCGCGGTGTTGGCGTGCTCCTCACCGAAGAAGAGACGCTCCGGGCAGGTGAGTGAGAGGGGCCGGTCCCGTACAAGGAAACCGGCCCCTTCTGGTACTGCGCGTGTGGCGGTTGGGGAGGGGGGAGCTCCGGCGGCGTCTGGCGCTCCCTCGGTGTGCGCTACGGAGGTGCTTTCGGCCCATGCTGGACACGCGCGAGTAGCGTTTGGGGCAGGGGGAGCTCCGGCGATGTCTGGTGCTACCTCGGGGCATGCGGGGAAGGCGGGAAGCGCGTTTTTTGTACCGGCGGCAATGCGGGCGGGCAGTGTGGTTCCCGTGGAAGAGTTGACATCAGTTTTGAATGTCTCAGGCAGGCGGGGGAGGGGGGGGGCGGGGAGGGAGCAAGAAGCGCTCAGCCTCAGACCCATTATTGGAGCGCCGGGTGGAGCCGGAGCTTGTGGTTGTTGCGCGAGGAGCGCGCAGAGGCTCTGTGCAATTTACTGAGTTCCAAGGTTTATGCCAGGAACACGTTCAGCCCAGTGTGAATCCTTCTGTGACGGTGGTTGCTGAATCTCAGTTTCTATTGGAGGCAGGCACTCAGGTTTTATCATTACCTTCTAGTCATTTAGTGCCAGGGAAACATGTTGTGGGTAGGATGGTTCCAGGCAATCTTGTAACAGGTGGAGTGGAGGGCTCTGGGGTTTTGGAGCATCAAGCTGGTCAGTCCTTTTGTTCTCATGATGTGGGTGATAGTCAGTTGGAGGTGGATGGTTATGTGGGCAGTCCTTTATTGTTTTCTACTCCTGGTTCTTCAGTAGGTGCTGCTTTGTTTGTGGGGGGGGGGTTCCAGGGGAGAAGGGGAGAAGGGGAGTGGGCCCAAATGGGAGTGGGGGGTTCCATTTCTGGTGCTCCTTTAGATTTAAATGTTTCAAGGCCTGGGGATACAGGGTCTTTTGGTATGTTGGATGTGGATGACCGTTGTCAGTGGGAGGGCAGGGGTCGGTCACAGGTAGGCCAGAGATCTTTTTCTTACGATGCTAATGTTGGAGGGGCAGTGGTGGGCCATTCTTCAGGGGACTGTCATTATGTGTTAAAGAGTGTGGGGGGTGTTGGTCTTTCTGACAGAGAAGCGGTACATGACAGGGCTTTCACACAGGTAACTGGTGGACATGGGCAGGGTTTTAGGGAGACTGTTCCTTATTGGTCTGGGGGTGCGGGAGGGCCCTCTTTCATGTATGGTTCTCCTGGTTGGGAGCATTTTGGTGCTGCGGGTTTGGCACAGCGTGGTTTACAGAAGGATGGTGAGGGTCAAGTTCGGGGTGCAGGGGCCCCTCTTCTGGCTTCTTCTTCAGCGGTGGGGGGATAACTTGGATGAGAGTGATGATGATGAGGTGATAGGCGACTCTCCGGTCAGAGGGGTGCCTTTGAGGGGCTGTATTAGAGGGCGTTCTTTGGATAGGTTTCAAGGGATGGTTATTGGTTCTAAGTTGCAGGGGACAGGGTCTGTATCAGAGGTTGTATTCAGAGACCCTAGCACACCAGTCCAAACTTTTTCTTTTCAGGACAGGGATAGGTGCGCCGGTCCTGACTTGGTAGGGCGTGGTCCAGTCCATTTTCGCCAAGGTGAAGTGAGGAGAATGCCTAGCGCGGCCCTCTCTGTTCCACCGAGGGAACCCGACGCGGTCAGCACACGAGGGCCCGGCGTGGCCCCGCTGGCCCCAACGAATAGCAGGTATAGGTGGTCCACCTTACCGTCGGCTATGGAGCCACAGAGTCAGCGCCAGGGGAGGTACGGGCGTGTACAGTCTGCTCCCCCTCATGGAATTTCTACACAAAACTTAAAATGTAATATGGCTGATGTTGGGTTAGGTAAGACCCGTGGTGTGGTGTTTCCTGCTGAACGTGATTCAGTGGTTCTGGATTACGATGAGGATAGTCCCGAAGAAGGAGAGTTGCGGGACGTGGAAGGGGGGGTACCCTCTCATGTTTCTGGTAGTGTTTTTCAGGCTCCAGCGGTGCAAAGACAAGTAAAGGAGAGACGAGAACGCGGCCCGTCAATCAGGGCGCCTCCAAGACGAGATACATTGGTATCGGCACCACAGGCTGGGCCTGCGAGAGTGGTCTCTTTGTTACCAGGTGAGCAGCTAGCTACACAGGCCGAACCAACTATGGTGTCTGTGGGCACAGGTGGGACAGAGGCTGTTGGGTTTGGTGAGGGGCGGTTGGTAAAGGGACGTTATGTTAAAGACACGGCTGTGGGCACTGATGAGGTTTTGGACATTACAGGTAAAGTTGAAAGTAGTACTGGCACAGAGGCCTCAGGTGGTGCAAAGGAGCCATTGGCTAGCAAAGAATTGAAAATTCAAAAATTGCCCTATATGGGAGTCACGAAGCCTTTGGGTGCCCATTTAATGTTGAGTACAAAAGAAAGAATTTGGAAGGGTGAATATGTGGAACTTCTTAAGTTGCTACACAGAGAAGTCCGGTCCAAGGAAGGGTCCAAAGAGGAGGAATTTGAGCTGGCAAAACGTCCTAGAGTTCCCTTAACGATTGAAAATTGGACGGCTGCGTTCCTTATATATGCGAGTGTGTACTGTGAAAAATTCCCAGAGCGCAGCGTGTCTCTTTTTAAATACATGGATGTTATACGTAAGGCGCAGCTTACTGGGGGCGGGTTTGCTTGGTCCCAATATGACGAGGAATTAAGGGCTAGGATGGCTTGGGATCCAGAGGCCAAGTGGGGGGAACTGGACACTGATTTATGGCAGCACACTATGGGGTCGGCTTCGGGGGGTAACACGATTTTTACAGCCAGTGGTCTCCCCTTAATTTACCGGCCCTTTCAGGGCAAGCCCACCAGGGGAGGGGTGGGAAGTAGCTCAAACACACAGCCTGCAGTTGGCACGTGCTGGGAGTTTAATAAAGGTTTCTGTACTAGAGAGTACTGTAAATTCAGACATGAATGCTGAGACACCCCTTGTCTAGATGCTGGGAGAACAAGCCAGCAGGAGGTCAACAGGGGGCGCAGTCAGGTGCAGGGGGTTCGGGGATGTCCCAACAGTCTTCAGGGGGTAGGGGATTTAGAGGTAATCGGGGTTCTGGGCCCAAGGGCTCATACACCGGTTAACTGGGAAAAGTTGCGACTTGCACTTCAAGATTATGATGATGAAGCTGTGAAAGGGGAATTGTTGGAAGGTTTTGAATTCGGATTTCGTTTAAGTTACATGGGTTCCAGACAAAGGAGATGGTCTGCTAATTTGAAATCAGCGTCTGAGTATGGCGCAGTGGTACAAGACAAATTAAACAAAGAAGTACGTGAAGGAAGGATGGCAGCCCCTTTTCATGATTGGCCGATCCAGAATTTGATAATATCACCGGTTGGAGTAGTCCCTAAAAAAGATCCGGGACAATTTAGGCTTATTCAGCACTTGTCATGGCCGGAGGGGTCGTCTGTGAACGATTTTATTGAACCTGATTCTACTTCGGTCTCTTATTCCTCAGTTGACGTGGCCATGTCACTTGTTGTGACCGCGGGCGCAGCTGCTGAGATGTCTAAGTGTGACATTAAGTCTGCCTTCCGGCTGCTGCCTGTCCATCCAGATGACTGGTGTCTGCTGGGCATACAATTTTCAGGAAAATGGTATGTGGATAAGGCATTGCCGATGGGTTGCTCCATATCCTGTGCTCTTTTTGAGCGTTTCAGTACATTTCTACAATGGTACTTTACTCATCGGTCTGGTCACTCATTGGTAACGCACTACCTAGATGACTTTTTCTTTGTCGGATCCCCGGGCTCCACGGAGTGCCAGTCTGCTCTGGACACCTTCCAAGGGCTTATGGAGGATCTGGGAGTTCCTTTGTCTCCCGAGAAAACTGTGGGTCCTGCTACTGTCTTGTCCTTTTTGGGAATTGAAATCGATTCAGTTGCAATGCGGGCTCGCTTGCCAGAAGACAAGAAAGTAAAGATGCTGGAGTTGCTTGAAAACATGTTGGCAAAACGGAAAGTAATGGTGAGAGATATTCAGGTGCTGCTAGGTCACCTCAATTTCGCGTGCAGGGTGGTGAGAGCAGGGAGAACTTTTTGTCGCAGATTAGGCAGGGCCCTTGCAGGCCAACATTTGCCTCACCACCGTGTTCGCTTGTCTGCTGGTGTCAAAGAGGATTTGAGAATGTGGACATTTTTTCTCTCTTCTTTTAATGGGGTACCTTTGGTTCAGGATGTGGACTTCCAATGGGATGTACAAATGTTTTCTGATGCGGCAGGTAGTGAGGGATTTGGCTTGTACTGGAATGGGAGATGGTGTGCAAAACGGTGGCCGGATGAGTGGTTGAATGGTGGTCGGAGCATAACCTTTTTGGAGCTTTTCCCTTTACTGGTGGCTTTGACTCTGTGGGGGGAGGCCTTGGCACACAAAAAGGTGCTGTTTCGTGTGGACAACATGGCTGTGGTGGAAATTAATCGACAGTCTGCCAGAGATGAATAGGTGTTGAAGCTCATGAGAGTCTTCGTGCTGGGCTGTTTGAGACACGACATTCACTTTCGTGCTTTGCACATTCCTGGGGTGGACAATGACATTGCGGATGCTTTGTCTCGTTCACAGTGGGGGAGATTCCGGGGACTGGCCAGGGAGGCGGACAGATCACCAACACCGATGCCGGATCATCTGTGGCACGTAGGCAACATCGGGTCTTACAATTGGTGGTAGGTTCTCTATCTGTGTCTACACGTTCAGCATATTCTCTGGCTTGGAGGGAATTTCTGGAGTCCGGCGCTTGCAGGCGTGAGGAGGTTTGGCGTCGTTCTGAGGATGTGGTGAAATTCATTCTAGATCTCATGGATAAAGGCCTAACTAGAGTCGCTATTGCTGGAAAACTGGCAGGAATAGCTTTCATGGGTAAGTTGGTGTGGGGTTATTCTCCTTCGGCGGGTGAGATTGGCAGGAGAATGCTTGAGGGATGGGCTAGGGAACAAGGTCATTCCAGCAGAGCAAGGGCCCCGTTATCTTGGCAGATGCTGGCTCGGTTGATAGCTATTTTGCCTTCGGTTTGTTCAGATGATTTTGAGTCTTGCTTGTTCTCGATGTTAATGGCATTTATGTTTTTTGGAGCTTTCAGGGTGTCGGAGTTGTTGGGCTCAAAATGTAAGCCTGGAATTTGTTGGCGTGATGTTTTTTGTTCTGATGAGGGGGTACATGTTTGGTTAGCTAGTTCCAAAAACGATCAGAAGCATTTGGGGAAAGGAGTGTGGTTAGAAGCGCGCTCTCCTATAGTCACTTGCCCTTTGCTGTTGGCCCGGCGCTGGCGCTCTTTATCAGGGGGTGGTGATGGGGCTCTTGTTTTCCAGCATATTAATAACACTCCTGTTACAGCATACCAATTGCGCATGGTTTTGCGCAAGGCACTACAACACTTGGGTCTGGATGGGAATTTATATGGTACACATTCTTTTCGAATTGGTGCTGCAACTGAAGCCTTTAATAGAGGATGGACGCCAAGGGACATCATGAGGTTGGAGCGTTGGTCTTCTAACTGTTTTCAGCGTTACGTGAGAAGCCAAGCGGAGGAGGCGCTTGCGTCATCTTCCTTTTCATAAGCATTAACTATGTTTTCTTTTATAGGATCTGTCGCTGGGCCCCGTTCTCCAGTGGTGACGGTCTGGATAGTTGGGCATTCCTTCGTGAAATGGGCCCGAGTTCAGGCGGCGCAGAGTTACTTCGGAGAGCTTTTGGGTTTTAATGCTCAAATGTTTAACATTGTTTGGAAGGGGAAAGGTGGTATGCTCTGGAGAGAGTTAATTCCATGTCTCAACAACAATATGGTGGGTGGGCTTTGTCCTGACATTTTGGTGATTCATTTAGGAGAGAACGACCTCTGTACCACGAAGGGTGTTGTGTTGTTGCGGGCTATTAAAAAAGATTTGGGTTTACTTAAAGAATTTTGGGCTGGTTGCCACGTTTTTTGGACTGAACTAATTCCGCGTAGGATCTGGAGAGGAGCGGTAAACCCCAGAGCTGTAGACAGAGCCAGGAAAAAGGTGAATTCCGAGGTTTCTAGATGTTGCAGGTCGCTTGGTTTCAGCAGGATTTCTCATAGAGAGATACGCTTTGAGACAGTGGGGTTTTTCAGGGATGATGGGGTTCATCTCTCTAAAATTGGGATGGACCTATATTTGTTGGAGCTGCGCGAAGTTTTGGCACGATCGCTGTCGATGCAGCGTTAACTTTTCTTAGTCTCTGCTTCTATTTTCCTATGTTGGGGGGGTAGAAAGGGGGGTGGTGTAGTTTTCCTCCCCCCTCCCTGCCTTTCTGGGTGGCGGCGTTTTGTTGTTTCGCTGCTGTTTATAGTAAAGTTTTGGTGAGTATTGGGCTGATTCATTGATTGACAGGTAAAGGGGAAGTTGGTCATTGCTTGACCGTTCAGGTTTTGGGGGTATTGACAGGGGTGAAGGGTCAGGCAGGCTTTTGGTTATAGAGGGCCTGGTTTTCATTATGTGATGGGGATTGTGGATGACGTAATAGGTTAAGTGATGATGTAATAATTTAATGGATGATGTAATGCTTTATTCATGATATTATGTTTATAATGTTATTGTAATGTTTAATGCTGTATTGTTGGGTGGGGGAGGGGCCAAAGAAATTTAGGGGAGGGGGTGGGGTCGGGGGCTTGAAGTTATTTATTTATTTAGTGAGGTATAGTTTTGTCAGGCTTTGCCAGGTTTTAAATATTGTAATGTGCACCTGTTTCCTAATAAAGCGGCCTTTTTCACACTCAAATACTCTGGTCTACTTTTCTCCCTCACCCCTCGCCCTCCCTCCTAAGGGGGGCTTGGGGGAGGGAGCTGACCGAAGGGAGGTCCCCTCCACCGGGCGTTTTGGGAGGGCTGCGAAGGGTCCATTAGGAAGTAGTAGAACTTTCGAGAATTGGGATGGTCTAGTAGGTTTTGACCAGCCCAAATATAAATGTAGGTTACTCCGCCCCCTAGCCACCATTTTAGGTTTGGTGACCTGGTGGCTAGGAGGGCTGTTAGCGTTTTTTGTCCCTCCCTCCCTCCCATCTAAGAATTTTTTACTGGCTTTTGGCAAATTGTTTCCGTCTCCATTTACTTTGATAGTTTTCTAAAGCTTCTTCTTTTTCTAATTTCTGTTTTTTGTCCAAAGGCTGTTTTTCTGGGTGACAGGTGTACAGGGGGTTCTGATTTGTATTGTCGCTAGGAACAGGTGCTGTGCGGGGTTTTGTTGTTTCACTGCTGTTTATTGTAAAGTTTTGGTGAGTATTGGGCTGATTCATTGATTGACAGGTAAAGGGGAAGTTGGTCATTGCTTGACCGTTCAGGTTTTGGGGGTATTGACAGGGGTGAAGGGTCAGGCAGGCTTTTGGTTATAGAGGGCCTGGTTTTCATTATGTGATGGGGATTGTGGATGACGTAATAGGTTAAGTGATGACGTAATAATTTAATGGATGATGTAATGCTTTATTCATGATATTATGTTTATAATGTTATTGTAATGTTTAATGCTGTATTGTTGGGTGGGGGAGGGGCCAAAGAAATTTAGGGGAGGGGGTGGGGTCGGGGGCTTGAAGTTATTTATTTATTTAGTGAGGTATAGTTTTGTCAGGCTTTGCCAGGTTTTAAATATTGTAATGTGCACCTGTTTCCTAATAAAGCGGCCTTTTTCACACTCAAATATTCTGGTCTACTTTTCTCCCTCACCCCTCGCCCTCCCTCCCAAGGACCGCGGTAAAGGTTACTGAACGACCAGGTTTTAGGAAGGGGAGAAAGACCTAAAGAGAAAGCTTCCACTTTTCTGGAGCAGAGGAGGCACACACCTCGAGTGAGGTAAAGCGCTACAACCCACTATAAGTTCCAAGCAGTGAGCACCGCAATAATTAAAGTAAAGTTGCAAGAGCTGTCATGCAACATCATTGAGTCCTGGCAAAATGTTGACACACCAACTGAAATTGGATAAATATGCACATCCCAAAGCAGAAGTTGGGGTGGACAAAAGTGAAATGTACGGCACAAAGCAGCAAGAAGAAGATGGCGCCCGACCCTACAAGATATTATAGAGGCCCTACCTGGAGTACGTTCCACACTGGAGAATAAAATAGACACAGTTCCTGCCAAAGTAACACTAATGCATGCAGACCTGCAAAACCTGGGGTATCGAATGAAAGCTACCAAAGACTCAATCACTACTCTTCAGAAATCTACAAAAACATTGAAAGTAAATGTTAAAAAGCTCCAGGTAATGTCAGCGGAACTGGAGTCAAAGCTCGAAGATTATGAAGGGCATGCACAAAGAAATAACATGCACATTTTGGGAGTGCTGGAGAGGGCGGATGGCCAGGCTGTGGACTTGTTCGTGAAAGACCTGGTGCAGTATTAATTTACAACCCAGTGTGCTCTACCGATACTTCTCAGTTGAAAGTGCCCACCGGGTGCCAGGAGGTCCACAGATGGGCATCCTATCCTGGCGAGGCACTTTAACTATAGGGACAGAGACATAATTTTGCGGACTGCCCACACAGCTCCCCCACTAAAGTTTGAAATTCTACAATAACCTCTTTCCCGGACATTATGGTGAAGGTGCAGAAGATGGGATGATCCTTCCTGGAGGTAAAGCGTGTGCTCCGGGATAAAGACATCAAGTATGCATTGCTCTTCCCAGCCAGTCTGCAGGTAATGGCGGATCAGAAGTCATGCTTTTTGTGTCCCCAGAGGAGGTCTGGGAGTGGTTGGAGGGGTGGAGGGCTTCTGAAACCCAAAGACCTAACTTTGAGAGGCGCACACAGGGACAAGAGAGTCGTCAAGACAATTGTGTGCACAATGACGGATTGGAAAAGGAAGTGGGTCTGAATGGTAAAACTAACCAGTGGCGAGACTCTGAAGACAATAATTGAATTAAGACTTGTCCAAAAGGGCACTGATGGATTTTCCAATATGTGGCTGTGGGATTAAGAAGGTAGATGCTAGACAAGTCAGTTCAAAATCAGCAATTAGGGCGGATCAACTGGAACCAGTTACAGGATATATTTGGTCCAAAATGCCTGAATGTAAAAGGTATCAAAAGGGCTAAAACGTCATAAGTTTGAGGGGGATAATGAGGATTGGCTAGGAGCCGACCGAGCCGCGTTCCCCCTACACTGTGTTTAATGAGTAAGGGTATTGAGGCACTTTGCACATTTTGGGGGTGGGCAGTTTTAAGTCCATGCTGCAGGAAGGCAGGCAGTGGGGTTGGGGTGGGTAGTTTCATAAGGGTAAGTTACAGAGTTGTTTAATGTTCACAGGGGAATATGAAATAAAAGGTTTGTAGTGCATGTGCTGTGCACGAATTATGGATAGGACAAATGATATCACAAAAGGTCAGATGGTAAGTTACAGCGACGTCAGACACTCTGAGGCATGGTGAGGCCCAGAGAGATTTTCACAATCTCTTGTACCCGCAGAGTGCACCCTCAGAAACGGTTAGATGCATATTGATTCAACGTTAGCACTGCCACCCTGCAATTTTAAGGTACTTTTGTGGAATGTAATGGGTTGGGGGCTGGAATTAAATGTGGGGTGGTATTGCAATACCTGAAGTGACAGGCACCCAACGTACTATTGTTGCTAGAGACCCACATAAAGGGGACCTCTTATTGTGTGTTAACTAGATGGGGGTATAAGCTGGTTGCCCATGCAGGATGTACCAGAGGATCAAGAGGGGTAGGTATTCTACTGCGTTAATCATTCCCCTTTAAAATACAAACCCTTAAACATGATGCATTGGGTAAGTTTGTGACCTTATCTGGATACTGGGAGGGGGATTGGTGAATATTACATCTCTCTATGTTCCACCTAGATTGGCCTCCTCCATCCTGGCTGATTTGGGGTCACATATAATCACTCTGCCAGAAGGAGATGTATTAATAGGAGGGGTTTGTAATGCAGCCATTAACAGAGATTTGGATAGAAACCCAATCAAACCAAGGAAACACTCCAAGAACTTCTGAGAGCAATGGGCCTAATAGATGTCTGGAGAGCCCATAATTCCACAACTCTCCAATATACTTTCCACTCTGGGAAGTCTATCCTGCAAAGATTATATGCTTGGAAGAGCTGAGCAACTCCCAATGTTCACCACCCAAGGTGTATCTCCGACCATTAAGCAATGATCACGCAGTATGGGGCATACCTATCTTAAAAAAATATGGGATGGTACTTAATCCTTGGTATCTTAAGGTACCGAGTATAAGGGAGGGCTTGATCAAGGCGACCACTGACTGACCACTGACTACTTCCAAGAAAATGAAGGGTCAGTGGACTCAGCCCAAATGATGAAGGAGTCGTACAAGACAGTAAACAGGGGACAAGGAATCTCAGCAATCGCCAGTTATAAAAAAGAAAAGCAGAAGTAGCTGCTCGAGAAAGAAATCAGCACACTAGAACATGAGCTAATATTGCTAGAGTCACCAGACACCATACGTAGATTACAGATCAAGCAGACAGAATATAAGGACATTGCGGAAGAGGTGGCTAAAGCGCAATATCGAGTGACCCAACATCGAAAATATGAGGTGGGGGATAAGGCGGGTAAACTACTGGCATGGTTGGATAAGCGGGAGAAGGCCACTAGATGGGTGTTTGAGATTAAGACATGCCAAGGGACCCTGCTTAAAGATAGACATGAAAGAGCAGAAGCCTTTGCAGAGTATTTTAAACAGATCTATACACCAACAGGGGTGTCGCCTCAAATTGATGCACGAGAATTGTTGGCTACCCTCAGTCTTCCCTCCTTAGAGAGTACAGATAGAGAAGGTTTAGAGTCCTATTTGACAGAACAAGAAGTGATACAAGCAATTTGGAGGCTACAGGCTGATAAACAATAGGCCTGTGTCGGCTACCAATTGAATATATAAACCAAATGAATCCACAATTGCCCCTGATTTGGTGAAAATGTTTGAAGAGAGTGTAGAGAGAGGTATTCTGCCAGAGAGTCAGAGATTGGCCAATATCGTACTAATACACAAAAGTGGAAAACCCCCAGAAAAGTGTGGCTCCTATTGACCTATATCCCTGTTAAATCCGGAGGTTAAAGTTCTAGTAAAAATTTTGGCCACTCGTTTGTCCCCCCTACTACACAAACTGGTCCACTCCGATCAATTCAGCTTGATGCCGGGCAGAAATACTGCACTTAACTTGCGGCACCTCATTGGAGTTCTGGGTAGGGCAGAAACTATCAGAGAAGAGGCACTGATAATGTTGCTAGATGCCAAAAGGGCATTTGATATGACTGAATGACAATTTCTGTTTGCGGCCCTTGAAATATTCTGATTTAGGAAAAAACGCGTGTATATGGCTTTTCTATGCAGGGCCCCTAGCAAAAGTTACAGTGAATGGAGGAAGATCATCTGTCTTCAAATTGCAGAGAGGGTTGGGACAGGGCTGGCCACTCTCTCCACTAATATTTGCGGTGGATTTAGAACCTTTGGCAGTCTGGATCGGATGCTCCACTCATCAAGGGACTCAAGTGGACGGAGGAATGGGAAGGATGGATTTCCCTATATGCTGATGATATTTTGCTTTATTTAGCCAAACCAAGGGGCAGATTTACAAGGAACTTACGCATCTGCATAGATGTGTCAGTTTCCTTGCATCACCTCCAAATGTCCTTGCGCCACCATGTATTTACAATACGGTGCACCATGGCGCAAGGAATTACAGATGCATCAGCAATTCTGACGCATCTGTTGGAGGAAAAGTGCTGCATTGATGGAGTTTGTCACGAAAGTGACGCAACCCCAACAATGCGCCAGAAAACATAAGTAGGTCCCATGTAAATTGCCCTGCATCAATCCTTATGCCTGGTCTGAGCAAGCATAGGGATTTTGATGCAATGAAGACGGAGTGATGCAGTGAAATCTTGTAAATTTCACTGCGCCAATTCTACGTGGCTTTTTGTATGGGAACGCCCACCCTGCATACATTATACCTCGCGTAGACATAATGTGAGGCAGGGCTTTACAACGTGACGCATCTCGCTAGATGGGTCACGTTGTAAATGGGCCGCAACTTTTACACGGCTGCTGCGTCACAAAAGTGATGCAACAGCGGCATAAAATTGATGCAAGGGGGTTTTAAATCTGCCCCCAAGTTTCTCAATAAATAGAATACTTCACACATTTACCCTTTTTCCAAAATACTCAGGGTACACTATTAATTTGGACAAGTTACTTGTCTATGTTCTTTGCTGGACGGACGTTAACCTTCCAAGGGGCTGTGCTGCCAAAATAGTCACCTAGGAGTTTTGATACTTGGGGATTTAGGTAATCACAAGCCCAACAGTTTTTTATGATAAAAACTTGGCTCCCCCACTACATCGACTACAATATGATGTGCGGCCCTGGAAGACCCTGCACCTTACGCTACTTGCAGAGCCTCCTTGTACACAATGATGACACTCCCCTAGTTTGTTTACATCTTGCAGAATTTCCCATATCTTATACCAGCAAGATATTTTCATGTAATAGAATCAGAGATACAAACACTTCTTTGGAATAATGGGATCCCTCGTATAGCACTGACTTAAGTCGTGAAAGCTGGTACGATGGAGATGTAGCCCTCCCAGCAATCCATTTATTATTATTGGGAATCATAGTTGGTTGTGACAAACCATTGGGTACACTGGCCACAAATGAGATCCAGCCTACATGACGGACAGATATAACATGTAAAAAAATACAGCATAAGGTTAGTTTACAACTGGACCTCTCCGCATGAAGCGGGACGAGCTACACATTATGGGTTACTTCAGCCGTGACTATGGACGATACACAAATGCACTTATACATGTTGGTTTGAGGCTACGTCTAACATAACGAGCACACCAGTTCTTCGTGTATTAATAAGACTGCCCCCGCTCATGTTTTGGAAGCCAGATGCTTGCATGAACCAGAAAAGTACCTAATCTTGTCCCTTACAATGATTACAACAATTGCAAGTGTACAAAAGTAACGTTTCTACATACAAGTTTCAAGTCTGAAGTTTGGACTATTGCTATTGTTGTCTCAACTCCCCAAATTAAACAGGGGACTTTGCAGTTTATACATGCTTGTAAAGTTCTAAGTTTAAGCCTTGAAAAAGTTGTCTAAACGACAAAACACATGTCGGCTGTCTGCATCTATGCTACAACTTTGTGTCAACATAATCAAGAGTTTTCTATATATTTGCATTTGGACTGATTTACCCTATCCATTGTGTTTGTTCTTGTTGCTATGTCTATGAGAAAAACTGACTGGCAATAGGGTCAGTTGTAAACTAACATGATGCTGTGCTCTGTACCATATGTTTTTTTTTTAAGTGTATAAGGAAAGTATTTTCCTTTACAGGGTAACACAGTGATTACATTGAGCATGCTTTTATAATTAGAATCTAACTTATTGAAAACATAACGGAGGTGCTGACCTTGTCTGTATTACCACTGCCACTTGCTTCTAGTTTGATAGACATAACATGTCCCCTGGGAATTTTTAAGAGCAATTTATGAGGGGAGGAAGAATGCTACAAGATACATGCCAAACCTCAACGGTAACCATCCTTTACAACGCAACTTTTACCACGCAGTGCCTTTACGACGCAACTGTTACAACGCATGTCATTACAACGCATAGCGCTGGGGGCGCTCTAGGATAGGGAATTGATTTAATTTACTATCCAACACCTTCCCTACTATCCACGGGGACTGGAGTTGGAATAGTAAATTAAACTATTCACTATCCAGCACCCCTTAACGCTATGCGTTGTAACAGCATGCGTTGTAAAAACTGCAATGTAAAGGCATGTGTGGTAAAACCATGCGTTGTAAAGTCGTACAACCACCTCAACTACAGTCACTCTTTGGCACAAGGCCTCGGCTATGTTGGGATGGAAGAACACAATAACAAAGGCCACTCCTTTTTTGGAGTCAGAGCATCTTGGACTATTAGCAGAGTACCCGGTATTCAATAAATGGGATTTGATTGGACTTTCTAAGGTTGAAGATTTGCGGGCAAGAGGGAAGATTGTCCCCTTCAGTGACCTCCAAAGAGACTATGAGCTAGATGAAGGGGAAACTTTTCGATACCTTCAGGTGCGCAGCGTGTTACAAAAAGCAGTCCCCAAGGGTACTGAACTCTCTGCCTCCTCACCTTTAGAGGACAGACTCTTGGACAACTATATAATTAAGAACGCAATATAATTAACATATAGGAAGATATTGAATAACTCACCTGAAAAGTTAGGGAAATTGTGCACCAAATGGATGGAGGATGTGGGGGATATGAGTTACGAAGAGTGGCACGAGGCATTGGCATCCCCTCAGGAGGTGGCAATACGCTCACGCTAAAATTAGTACAGCTAAAAGTTTTACATAGAGCATATTACACCAGGATGGCACTAGTCAACATAGGTACATTAAACCCACCATTGTGCCCCAGGGGATGTGGTCAGGTGGGAACGTTTATACACCAATGGTGGGAATTTCCAGTTATTAAGATATATTGAGAGACATTAATGCTAACATTGTGTGGAAAGGATGTAAGGGTCTTACCCAATGGTGCCTCCTTAACATATGGGATACGATGGACCTCACAGCAAAATAAGTAACCTGGGTTTCCCTGAGGTGTATGATGGCTAAGAGCAAAATTGCAGGGACATGGAGGGGAATATCCGGGCCTGGATTTCGAGACTGGGACGCAGACATTGATTGGTGTATGCAGGTGTATGAGAGTAGTCTATGAAGGAAGAGGATGCCCACAAAAATGGTCCAAGATTTGGGGGGAATGGAACAAAAGTAGAGGGATGATATGAATGCCGACTGACGGCCCTTCCATACAAAGGGAGTAATGGTAAAGGAGGATACTCGTAAGGCGGCTGAGAAAAACAGTGATTCTTCTATTAATACCTATCCTATGTAGTGGTATATTCAAAACTGTAAACATGCAATGTACTAGATTGATGTTGAATGCTTATGTTCTGCAATTACTTTTCAATAAAGTGATTTTAAAAAAAAGAAGTATGACAACATCCAGGGCTAACTTACTGGAGATCCAAGGGCAGGCAACACTGAGTAACCTGAGCTGCCCACCCACCTGATGAGCCAAACGGCACAGTGGCGAACCAAATTGGTGCTACCATATATCTGGGGATTTCCCCCCTTAAATACCGCCGACCACCAGTCCATGATTTTTCTGACGCCTTTTCAGGGGCGGAGCGTTGCAAGACAAGCTCCCAGTTGCTTAGGCTTACAACCACTTTCAGGACTAGTGGGGTGTCAATGTTTCCATCCAGGGTCCTACCAAAAAGACTCCTGAGGCTTGGCATAGAGCACACCTGCAGTTAGAAGTCCTGCTAGCCGGACCAAGTCCCTATCCACCTCTGGTGTACCAGGTCCCCATCGGAGTACCCTGTGGTGTTTGCACTAATGAGGCTACACCCTATTAACCGAGCCCTTCTTGAGAGCTGGGGGCCCGCTGGCCCTTGCTGCCACTTTGTGACCAAACTGCACTAATACATGTAGGGTGACCCAGCCCTGCTGTCAGAATGAGGGGGAGCGCTTCAACATGTCAAAAGTTTATTCATTAATAAGTTGCTGCTTAATGTCAGCCATTCCGTTATCTTTACCAGCTACTACCATTTTCCAGCTTCTACAGCAGGCCCCCCCCCCCGGGACCAATTTAAAACTACTGCTCTCTTCGTAACCATAGTTCCATGTGATATAATCCATTGTGCACTGTGTGCTAATTTCTGCCTTTACATTTGGGGTATGACTAAGCACTTGTTTACCCTCCTACTATGCAAATCCTAAATTTGAGGGTTCTAGCTGATAACCATGTGCCACACCAGCAAGTAAAATATGGCCCGGCTGGAGGGGGTATTTGGGATTTGACAGGGTAGAGTCATGTGACCAGTGGTAACCCCCCCTCCTTGTGCTATCTCCTTAGGCATGGCCCTTTCACTCATATGACATGTATGGAATTTAGGCTGTGCCATGTCTTTTTGAGTATTCCAGCGGATTTTCTCCCACCTAAACCAAGACAAAGGTGGATCTAAAAAAAGGGGTTGAGGCAAGAGGTCCCCTAAATGTACTCCAAATATTCTGCTACATTTCTTGTCCTTATTGCCTGCAAACCCTAGCCAATGTAGCCCATAGCCAGTTTCTGCAATAGGTATACCATAGTGCCTACAAAAGATGCCAATGCTTTTGGATGGTAAGAACATGGTATAAAACATATATACAAATTTACCTGCACCTTCTTTAATATGGGAATTACAAATCTGTTCTAGAAATTGTCAGCATTTGTGCTCCAAACCCATATTTCTTGACACTATTAGCACACTTTTTAGAATGACAAACTAACGCAACCCACCTGGCTGAATGGCAGGTTTTTTTTTGTTTAAATGCAGGATCCCATAACCTACACTCTCATATTTACAGAGAGCACATCTTCTATAGAAATGGCCAAAAGGAAAACATATTTAAAACCCATTCTATTTAAACAGTTTCCTGAGAATGTACCCTTCTGCCTCTTTATGGGTCAATGTAACGCATATAGCCTTGCAAAACCCAACGCACCACCATCTTAATGCGATCAGGGGATGATCCCTGTACCCCCAGTATTCTGATTCAATTCATGTCCTGATTGACTGCAAACCCATCACCATCTAACTGTGATCTTTAGATGGTGTGTTGCCATGCTGTTGTCCCCACCCTAGAGTAAGTAGCCCAGTGAAAAACTTCTTCTAATACATACAAGAATGCAGACAAGTGGATAGAATAGCTTTGGGATGGTGAGAACAGAGGAGAAAAATATGTACAGATTTACCTGCCCTTTCATAAATTATGGGAATGCTGAATGTTTTCTAATACATTGTAGCCTTTGTGCTCTAACCCAGTGTTTCCCAAACCTTTGGAACTACAACACTTTTCAGAATGACAAACTTACACAACCCCCAAGCTTCAATGGTAATAAGGTGGGCCAATTTGCTAATCTGAAGCATCCTGTAACCACACTCATTTACGGAGAGCACATTTTCTGTTGACATGGCCAATACAGTTGTACAGGCAGTTTTATTGATAAAACCAAAGCAAACGAATTAAAAATAGGTCAAAACTGGTTTCAGTGAATGTTTGTCTTTTGTGCATCTGCCAGTAAGAACCTTGATTTGTTTTGGCTGTGTTAAAATTGTTGCTTCCGTCACACTTCAGGATTACAAGAAATGTGCTTAATCTTTTGCTTTCTTGACTGCTGAGTGTGCCCAGTCCGTTCATAGCTCTTTCTTTACATTTTCCTTTTCTGACTGCAAAATGGAAGGAGATTGCAAGCACTAATCCCAGTGCTAAAATAAATAACAATTTAGCATATTCCTTCAGAGGACATAGCCTCATATTTGCCCTCTGTGGGCATATGTGGGTAGTGATGTAAATTCACCTTTGTCAGTTGTTATTCAAGCAAGCATATGCTAGCTGGGATACCTGAATTGATCTGCTGTCTGGGATACCTAACTTTCTCCCTCTCAGTGGTAATTTGTAGTAAATCCATGATGTTGTCAACAGCAAGGGCCGTGCTGCATGAGATCCTGTCATGTGCCCATAGTTCCATCTTGTGACATCTCTGCTAGCTGGGCTAACCCATCTGCTCCTTTTCAGTTGCAATCTTAGTAATTCACTGAACTGACAACCGAAGGGGCCTAATACAGCGCTGTGTATATGTTGCCCTGGTTGAACTTAAACAATCAGCTTAGTGTGGATGGCCTGTCCACATTGCCTGGCTGTAGTGCAATACCTGTGCCCGAGCATCACCTGACAATCTGTGCCAATGAAGGTAGAAGTAAGAGTTATATCCAGCCAACCTTACTTTCCTCTCTTCCAGTTAATCTGTGTATAGTGACTTGTTGGAGTGCTGTAAGAAGGTGGCCTAGTATATGCTGTCCACTAATTAAAGTGGGCACCCTGTACCAGTCAACCCTTTATGATGTATGAGGTTAAAGGTAACCGTTAGGAAGCTATCCTAGTGGTAGCTTGTGATGTATGAGTCAAAGGTAACCTTTAGAAAGCTATCCTAGTGGTAGCTGTGGAGAGCAGCCTTCAGGCTTAATCTTGAAGGAATGTAAATCAGCTTGTTTTACCAGAATATCACCTCCTGAATGACTAAATGAAAGGAGAACCACACAGTAGTTATATAAAAATGTGTATTAATTAATATAACACTCTCTACTAATCTCTACACGAGATTAGAACATAAAGCACATCATACTGATTCAATAGAACATTCGTAAGTAGCACAATACACAGCAGGCTCCAGAGGGAGACCGAACCATATACTAAAAGAATTATATAACAATTATGACTTGACTAGACAAAGTGCCTAGAGCAGGTAGAATCGCTGGGACCCCAAGGAACCACCCAAGGTAGTGACAGAGGGAGCCAACGGAGGACGGGTGCAGTAAGGAAACACGACTGCGTGCTCCGTACAACTCTATGGGAAAATCTTGGTTGCAAAGTTAGAGTTTAAGGACACTTCTATGAGGACTTCAAGCAAACCCTTTGGAACATAGGAGGTTCTAAAGCCAACCCACCAGTGAGTACAGAAGTACCCGTGTTACCTATTCCAGAGGAACCGGGTGCATATGGGTCAATTGGTGTCAGATACCCTTGTCGTGGAGAGCTGCAAAGAAATACTGCTACCAGGAAGGTGAAGAGTGTCCGGTGTAATCCAAGCTTGGATTCCAGGTGAGAGGAACCTGAAAGCAGAGAGGACAGAGTGTGGGTCACGTCAGGTGACCAGGGGCTCGGTAGTCGAAGGCCCACCAATGTCGGGTCGTACAGGTGCGAAGAAGGGATGCTTGACTCTGCAGCCACGGGGACCAGGAGATATCAAGGACAATCAGGAGGTGAGCTCTCCCACACAGGATGTCGAGTGCTGAGGGGTCGATGTCTGGCTGGAGCACCAACAAGCCTTGGCTAATGCAACCCATGCAAGAAGGAAAAACATATTATGGTGTGGACCAGCAAGGTCCAGTGGACTCTCCAAGCAATGGAGAGTCAGTGCGCGTCTGGAGCAACCAGGAAAGATCAGGAAAAAACAAGGTGTCTCTCGCCAGGACCCACAGGCCAATGGACCAGTAATCGTGAGGAGACCTCAAGCAAAGTTACAAAGCACCAGCCCACGGAGCATTCTTCGTATTTCTTCAGTGCAAATACTGCTCGGTGTCAGGACTACACTACACAGGACTACGGGGGCGGTGCTTGCGGCCCGGAGGCGGAGCTTCCGGGCCAAAGGCGGAGCTTGCGGCACAGAGTTGGAGATTTCAGCCATGGCTAAATCCCCACCTCCGAGCCGGAAGCTCCGCCTCCAAGCCGTAAGCTCCGCCTCCGTGCCGGAAGCTCCGCAACCGGGCCAGAAGCTCCGCCTCCAAGCCGGAAGCTCCGATACCAGGCCGGAATTTCCGGCCCGAGTGCGGACGTAAAGTTAGTAGTCTTAAATCTATTCTGTGAATACCGAAAGTAGTAAGTTCATTCTGTGAATCCCGAAAGTAGTAAGTTCACTCTGTGAATCCCGAAAGTAGCAAGTGCATTCTGTGAATACCAAATAGTAGTACGTTTAGGATTTAGTCTTAAGTTCATTCTGTGAATCGGGCCCTTTGTTTTCATCATTTTACATACTATAGAGGCTCCAGTTTGTATAAAGTGTGTGTCAATTTCATGTCAAAGCAGTCCTTAACAGCCGGTTCTCAGTTGGTGATTATCCCACTATGATGCGCGATGGCTCAACTTCAGATGAGCGTATAAATATGTGCATTAAGCAGTAGGTGTCCTTATGTAATTGCCATATGTCCCTCATTTCCTAGAGGAATTTTGCACGTGCAGTTTAATCTGTGGTGTTTTTCCCCCAATCTTCAATCTTCCCAGGCTGCTTAACTGCTAACAATGTGAACAGTTGCTGACATTAAAGGGGGGGTCTAATAGTTTCAACTTCAAAGTGTACGCCTCCCACCTTAATGTGCTTCATTGTAAGTAATTAGGTGCTTAATTTATAATTCTCCCCCCCCCCCCCGAAAAAATACAAAATCCGCTTTGATCATGAAAACATTAATAAGCACTAAATGTAACCATGGGCATACCTCTAAATGTCTCTGAGGCGGGGCAGTTGAAGAACACAAGACCCAGGCAGTATGCAGGATTTGAATGGCTCTACTTGACCAAATGACCAGAAAGACACATCAAACCTGCAAAGACACCTTTGAGGTATGCTAACCTGGCCCAAAATCTGCTTTCTCCTGTTCCTGAACTGGGAACATTTCGCACGGAGGTAACAACCCCTCAGCCTCTGAAACCTTCTGAGATCAGGCGGCTGAAGCTGCGACTAAAAGCATTACACTTGCTTACCCAGGTCTTGCACCAAAAGGACTTCTGCACCCTCAAAGATACCATAATCAGCGTTAACCTGTTGGGCTTTACCTTAACATTCTACACTTAAAACATAAGGCCTCATGGCTCTTGATGGTACCAGACTCAGGTGTTAGATAAACTGTGGCTCAATGTGAGTTTGCTGTGGCGAAATGAAAATTGTAATTCTGAATGTCCTAATTCAAATGGGATAATGACAATAGCACTGAAGGGGTTTTAACCTGGTGAAGTGCTGCAGACTCAATGCAAGCTAATTTACCCATGATCATAAACCAAGTTATCAAACACTAAACCACAGATCTCCTGATGGCAAAATACTAAATCTGCTTTTATGCATGCAGCGTATCTATTACAATAAAGGGCAATAAATCATGCCAGTCCAAACTCATGTGTCTAAGACATAAAACATATCCCTTCAAAGAATACATTTCTGGGAATTCAGCAACTTGTCCAGCCTAACTGCAACAAGATGGGCATGACCAAGTATCAAACTCATAGGATATTAAAAGGGGTGTATCAGTTATTAGGAAACTCATCCCTTCAATCTGAAACAAGATAGTCATTAACAGAACACCAAGTCAAGAGACTGAAAAGAGCAGTATCAACTATTAGCACATCGTCCCCTCTCACTGAGGCAGGATGGACATTCAAGAATGGTTTTAACACGCAGCATTCCCATAGTGTTCCTGCACATTTATAGTAACGCTTTGATGCAGTGCAACCAGGTGGCCTAGTGCATTATGGCACCGCAAAGGCTCTTTCTTTTAAGAAAGAACATCAAATGAGGCTCATTCTTTACTTGGTATTGTATAATCTGCCATCATGAAACCTTTACAGGAAGATGAACGGGCAGCCACCGCCAAGACTTGAAACATCACCTTAAAGGGGCCTGTTACACCCAATGCAGAAGCCTTTGCCTCTGAGCAACAGCTCATGCTTTCAATAACCCTACTGAATGTGAATAACCCAGCAAAAAGAACGGGTTCTATAAACAACTTAAAAGCAGTTGTCGAAGTGGGCGGGATTGGAAGGGCACAGTGTGCCCCTACTTCTTTAATTTCATAGAGTCCGTTCCCCTACTTTCTTATTTTGAACATGCCTCTCTGACGGCAGAAATCGCCAATAGTTAAGGCTCTGCTTTTGGGTACGGGCGGAACCGGCAGAGAAAGAAAAGAACTCTGGGGCATATTTTCAAGGACGGGCGATACATTATCGCCGCTTTTATCGGCAGGAAACTGCCGATAAAGTGGCGATAATGTGCTTGATAATATGCTCTATGAATTCCTATCGAAGCCCATTTTAGATGTCTTCACATCTAACATGGGCTTCGATAGGAATTCATAGAGCATATTATCAAGCCCATTATCGCCGCTTTATCGGCAGTTTCCTGCCGATAAAAGCAGCGATAATGTATCGCCCGTCCTTGATAATATGCCCCACTGTGTTTTCCTTTGTACCCAGAGAAGACAAGTAAATGGAGGAACTGAAATACCTGCTTGAAGGGTGAATTGGAAAACAAAATGTGTACAGTGGCTCTGTGTTCATGAACGTGGTCTTTTTAAACCATACAGCTTACGTTTTACAAGGATATAAGCAAAGGACATTGAAACAGGTCCCTTCTGGGCCCTCTAGTCATGACCTTAACTTTTCGGGCAAAAGCACTTCCTCATTTCTGAATAATGAGTGTAAAAAAAAAATGTAATAATGTTGTTCCTGCTTACATTTCACCTGCTTTTCTTAATCTTACATTCGCTATGAGTGCTTGCTTTTTCTAGGATGTTGTTAATTTGTTTAGGCAGCATATTTCTCTTGTCTAGTGCGTAAATTGTAATGAGTCACATCCAGGTGTTTATAGCGGGTCAGTGCAGTGCAAGTTTCTCTCAGTGGGGCAGTATGGTCCTCAGTGAGGGAGAGGATGTGGCACTATGGTCAGAGCTGATGAATTTGGAACTAGGGAACCAAGTTCAGCCTTCATGACCAGTCCACCAGACAACTACCCCGGAGGGAGCACATTCCCATGCTAGACCTTAGAAGGCCAAACAAGACCTTAGAAGCTCTGGTGTCTTAGCACCAGCAGGTGGACCCTAGCAGTGGCAAGTGTGGATTAACATTGAAGGCCTGTCCAGCACAATTCATTCTGAAGTTCAACTCCAGTCTTGCAGGCAGGCCTATAAAGCAGCACACCATAGAATGACAGTGACTCTGTCACTGAGGTCACAGGACCCTTAAGCAGGACATCTCTAGGGCAGTGCGACCGCAGCAGGCGCTGACCAGGCGCGGTCCGTGCAGGTAACAGTGGTGGGGCAGAAGGGCCGGGTAAGGGGTGTTTCGAGGGACGATTCCGAGGGAAAATTAAATAATTAATTTTCCCTTGGCATTGTCCCTCGAAATCCCCCCTTTTCCAGCTCCACCGCCCCACCACTGTTACCTGCACGGACGGCGGCTGGCGCTGGCTTCAGGTGGGGGCGTCGTATTTGAAAATATAATATGGTTTTAAAAGCACTTGCTGCCTCCTTCCTTGCCTCCAACAATTTTCGGCAACAATAAAAATGCATTGATAACTCCAGTGATTCATGTTCTAAGTAGACAGAGATGATGTTTTGTCTTTTGGACGTTTTGACTCATGGAAAGAGGGTTAATGTGCCTGCTGCTAAGAACATGTACCATGCAGATCAGAAAGTGCGCATAATGTAAATAGGTCAGTGGGTTACTTACTCCTATTGTTACTTGTAGTTAATAAGTTAAAAACCTAACATAGAATGGTGAGCTATTAACTGTCATGTAAGAGCTGCATGCAAACTGCAAGGTATAAATTAGATCATTATGGTTTTTCCCCAGTCTTTGATTATCCTAATGTTGCAAAAAAGGGTTCATTTGGGTAGAAATCAATTCTGATTATTAAAGAGAACCCCCAACCTTGGTATTACGTTTTAAATTCTGAGTTTGTGTTTCTCCAGACCAATCACTATTAAACTATGCTGCCTACTAGTATGGTTGTCATGTGACTCCTGCACCTTGTACTTCTTTGTCTTATGTAACATTTCCTACACAGTGATTTACACACAAACGATTGTTTGTCTCTGTGTAATTTGTGTAATGTAAAGCGCTCTGACACCCTACACGGGTATTAGTGATGCTGTAAATCTTTTCATACTTTATTATTTTGACATTTTTACACATGGTAACAGTCTCTGCAAATATTTTTCCTTATTAGTACTGGCGGAACATACAACTGCAGCAGTGAGAAAGCTGACCAGTTAATCTTTGCAAAGGGCCCTCCACTTTACAACAGAACAAGTCAAATTGTTTTGTAATTTTTTATCCGTTTGAGCTATAAACAATTCATTAATTAAAATCTTCATATTATGCAACAGATGATGTATTACGTGGCAAATATGGCAGAGTCATAATTATGTGGAAAACATTTGCAAACTAGGATGTTTTGCCATTCAAGTTTGAACTGCTCTAGTGGAAAAAGCGAGGAGAAGTGCTGATGAAAGAAACTCCATGGCTGGGAGACAAATGGCTTGCGATTCTACTTTTAAGGATATTTGGGACATTCTATGATTGGATACGTAACCCACTTTGTGAATGTATTTTTATGCCAATAGCCCATATTACACCTTAAATAAACATGTGTATCCATTGGTTAAATTAAATAATGTAATAAGCTGTAACTGGTTAGTGAATTGAGTAACAAATACCAAACATTGGGATATTTTGCTCTTTCTGCCTCACCTCTGACTCCGCCTACTGACCCAATCCACGGGTTATTCCTGCACTCTGATTCTCGGCCCACAGTTCCCCTACTTTTTTTCCCCCACTTCGAGCACTGCTTAAAAGGCGATGTGCCTGCAAAGCATGTAATAAAACACAGGAAGACATAGTTTTACCTTTACCCCTTTCTCACCAAATTTGAACGATTCCAGCCTCTCAGGAGAGGCTGCCGCCTCCCACGTCTGCATAGTGCAGAAAACAGTGCATGTACACCACAATGGTCATGAATTCCTTCCCTTACACATCCAGGCCATGCATACTGACTGCAGAACCGTACTTGAAAATATTCTAGATGTGATGGAAAGATCTCCAGTCTCCTCTGAGGATTTTGCATGGAGTCAGGAGGACACAGTTGGGACATCCAAATACCACAGTAGATTAGGCAAGGATGCATCTACTTAAAGAAGAGCGCTAAATAAGACTTCAAAGGGTGATGGGAGGATTAGAAGCAAACCGTCCTGAAATATTTGCAGATAACCCTCCCGCATATTTCTGCCCGCAGAGGGACCTGAAACCTTCCTGAGGACCAGCATAAAAACCTTGCCTTGGAGCTTCTGCTTGTTCCCCCCATACTGCTGGTGAAGCAGGCCCAGAAAATGCCAGGAGACCGAAACAGTCAACCCCATGAGAGGGGATGGGCATGGCTCCAGGAGGTTAAATAAACAGCCTCACTGAGCACACACACTGGTGAAGAAATGCCACTAGTGTGTAAGTGCAACTTGAGGGCCATAGCTAACTATGCTCCCCACCCCCAAATTACATGCTTACAACCCCCCACCCATGATCCGAGTGGGTAGGATGACCAACCGTCCGTAAATTTCACGGACTGTCCGTAATTGGGACCTGTTGTCCGTGAGGATCCCTTTTACAGATGCCTTTTGTCCGTAATTTTGGACATTGCAGGGAACAGCCCTGTTCCCTGTATAAATCCTCAACTCCCTGATGAGGCTGCCTCTCATCCTACTTGGTTCAGAAAAGGGGGTGGTGATGAACAGAGTGTTTGAATTAAGCAGACCACTCTTACCCAGTCCAAAGATCAGGGCTTGATCCATCACCGTTATTTATCTCACTGCCCCATCCCAGCTCAGAACCTGGCTATATGCAAATTAGTCTGTCCCTGGCCCAGTGCATCATGGGAACAGGGCAGACCAAACTACCAAGCCAATTCTTCACCAGAAAGGAGACAAGCTACCGGGGACCGGTTTCTGGCATTTCAGCCTCTTTGGCCCGGCTTGCTTGAATCCTGATGGAGCAGTGAGAAAGGGACTCATGTCTGAGTATACCCTGCCACACCTGTAGTGGCCAAAAACGATTCAGAAAAGGGGGTGGTGATGAACAGAGTGTCTGAATTAAGCAGACCACTCTTACCCAGTCCAAAGATCAGGGCTTGATCCATCACCGTTATTTATCTCACTGCCCCATCCCAGCTCAGAACCTGGCTATATGCAAATTAGTCTGTCCCTGGCCCAGTGCATCATGGGAACAGGGCAGACCAAACTACCAAGCCAATTCTTCACCAGAAAGGAGACAAGCTACCGGGGACCGGTTTCTGGCATTTCAGCCTCTTCGGCCCGGCTTGCTTGAATCCTGATGGAGCAGTGAGAAAGGGACTCATGTCTGAGTATACCCTGCCACACCTGTAGTGGCCAAAAACGATTCAGAAAAGGGGGTGGTGATGAACAGAGTGTCTGAATTAAGCAGACCACTCTTACCCAGTCCAAAGATCAGGGCTTGATCCATCACCGTTATTTATCTCACTGCCCCATCCCAGCTCAGAACCTGGCTATATGCAAATTAGTCTGTCCCTGGCCCAGTGCATCATGGGAACAGGGCAGACCAAACTACCAAGCCAATTCTTCACCAGAAAGGAGACAAGCTACCGGGGACCGGTTTCTGGCATTTCAGCCTCTTCGGCCCGGCTTGCTTGAATCCTGATGGAGCAGTGAGAAAGGGACTCATGTCATCCTACTTGGAGCACAAGGCAGCCCCACAGTCCTTCCATGCTCTCCTGGCTGATGACGGCTGATAGCCAGAAACTGGTCCTAGGATCCATAATTCCGGTCCAGGGAAGACATGGCTTGGCAGTTCGGGCTAGACTGTTCTCATGAGGTACAGGGTCAATGCTGATTTGCATATGGCCATATCTGAACTGGGGTGGCTTGGTGAGCAAAAAAACGATGGAATTAGGCCCAGATCTCTGTACGGGGGTGAATGTATGACATTATTCTGCATTCTGTCCATCAACTGGTGTTTTTGCATTCTGTTTTTGTTCAGCGTGTTCCCAGTCTCAATGATGGTGTGTTTCCAGTATTAGTGCTAATGAGTTCCTTGTCAAAGTTCCTATTTAGACCCTTTGTACGTTTTGGCGTATTCATTGTGATCATGTCAACATATGTTATGATGCAGAGGCAGTATACTTCACATTACAGATGCAGTATATTCCCAGTCCCGTTGTTTTAGTAGTCTCTTGAAATGTGTGTGTACTTGACCCAGTATAATCCCTTTGCTCAATACAGTTGACTACCCTTTCAACTGTGTATGGAAGAAATTCCATTTGCTCATAGGTTTTACAAACAAATTTGCTGTCTGAAGTTTTGAATTTTATCTATGACGAGTATTTAGCAAGGACCCCCTGAGTTCAGTTCCTAGATCAGGGAAATTAATATATTTGAAAGGCAACAACCTAGGCAACTAGTATTTGGATAACAGTAATAATGGAGTAATAATGGAGTAAATGAACAATTGGCTAAGGCTGGCTAGAAGAGTTGGATTTTTTATTAAACAATTACAAAGTTGGCAATTCATTAGCATGACATGATTTTAAAGATTAAAATTTTTTCATAACAAGTTATTTATTAAAATTTATACACAAACACAAAAAGAGAACACAAATTAAAAAATATGTTTATCTATAATAGATGGCGAGAATGAGTCTCTACGCGCGTTTCGGCCATCTTATGAGATAACAGAATTATATTCTAATATTCTAATATTCATCTTGACTGAACTTGATATAGTCTTACCTATCGATTCAGTATTGTTATTTTCAGTTTCTTGGCCCCAATTTGCGATCTTGTGATGTGATCTATTACAAGCTGGGCTGATTTGGATGGCTTCGTGGTAATCCACAAAAAACGGGGGAAGGAACGCAACGATTAGATTTATATCTTATATTTTATCCTCTAGCGATTTAAATTAATAGGTCACAAACTCTTAAAATTCTTTTTACTCTTACCAACGGAAGCTGGATTTTAACTTCCAAAGTAAAGATGGTGCGCGAGGGATTTTCGGGCTGTGTTGGTAGGTAGGGAAGGTAATGATAAAAGATCTCCCTGCCTGTAGGTGTAAAGAATGGCGATTATTAAGTTAAATTTAAATAACACGTGGGAAAAGGTTTTTTGATTCTGTTCTAGGGCGATTTGTTTCATTTAGTGTCTCACCTCAGGATAATTGGCAGGGCTCACTATGTCCGGCGGCGGGATGGTCCGTCTAGCGATTCAGGAAAGCGGGAACTGATGGTTGATGGCACGTTAGGAGATCGTGTTTATATACTTCTGTTAATTAGTGGGAATTATCCACACCTACTTTAAATCTCCGATTCGTTTGCCTGGCACGACGATTTTGGGAAGAGGTTTCCGACGTAAACACCCAATGGCGGAGTTATTGAATACACTTCACTAATTGGGAGTAGTGCGCTTGCGTTGTGGTGTTCGCAAGTGAGAAAAGACTCGGTTTTGTAGTTTTAGTTTTAGTTTTAGTCTTTCATCGGAAACAATTTTCATGACGGAGATCGGGCGCTTGTATTATCTGAGCCTTGTCAGACTTGCGTTGTTGATGTTAGCAAGTAAAAAAGGGGGACTTGATTTTGTAGTTTAAATTAATGATTTCTCTTTAGTCTATTAATGTGTCCAATATTATGATGGAAATCGGGCGCTTCTATTATTAGCGCCTACAGATGATGAAAAAAGACTCTAATTCTAAAGTATACATTTGTAGTTGATGGACACTTCTATTCTCTGTGTTAGCGGGGGTGGGGCAACCCGTAACAAATATACAATTATTACGTGTTTTGGAGTTACTAATATTTTTTCGGCAGCTTGTTTTTTTAGAAAGCATGCCTCGATGATTGCTATATTAAACTTCCATTATAGTTATCAGAGGCATTAGGATTCAGAAAAAAACTTGTATATATTCTTTTAGTCATATTTGCCCATAGATCAGTGAATATACAACAATTTTTATTATTTTTAAAATATTATCATATATAGATGGTTGTTTCATCCATCTTTCATTTTAGTTAATAAAGGCATTGTCATGTCAGTAAAACATAATTATATTCATAAGTAAATTGAGGCATTGTCATGTCAGTAAAACATAATTATATTCATAAATAAATTGAATATGTACATATATTTGAATTGAATATGTGCATATACTTTGTTTCAGTAAGAGGGGAATTTTCATAAGTAAATTGGATATGTACATATATATGTATATATAAGTTAAATATGTACATATACTTTGTTTCAGTAAGAGGGGAATTTTCAGCAAATGGCATGTTCCCACGGAATTTCATTATTCAATCCTTGGCGAAAAGTATTAAAAATAAAAATCCAAAAGACTTCCCTTTTCTTTCGGATAGCTGTACCACCTTTGGAGTCTGGAGTATGGATTTTTTCTAAAATTCTCCATTTAAAATCATCAGCACAATGGCCCTTCTCTATAAAGTGTTTTACCATGGGACAAGCAATTTTTTGGGTTCTTATGGCTGAGCGGTGTTCGCTCAAGCGTGTCTGAACCATACGTGAGGTTTCTCCCACATATCCTAGGAGGCAGGGACATTGTATGAAATAGACCACATTGGTGGATTTACAGTTCCACATTTCCTTTGCTCTTGTTTTATGGTCATTGTGTTCAAACTCTTCACCTCGCAAAATATTTCCACATGAAATACATGAGGAACAGGGAAAGGTCCCTTTTAAACCCATTAAAAGGGACCTTTCCCTGTTCCTCATGTATTTCATGTGGAAATATTTTGCGAGGTGAAGAGTTTGAACACAATGACCATAAAACAAGAGCAAAGGAAATGTGGAACTGTAAATCCACCAATGTGGTCTATTTCATACAATGTCCCTGCCTCCTAGGATATGTGGGAGAAACCTCACGTATGGTTCAGACACGCTTGAGCGAACACCGCTCAGCCATAAGAACCAAAAAAATTGCTTGTCCCATGGTAAAACACTTTATAGAGAAGGGCCATTGTGCTGATGATTTTAAATGGAGAATTTTAGAAAAAATCCATACTCCAGACTCCAAAGGCGGTACAGCTATCCGAAAGAAAAGGGAAGTCTTTTGGATTTTTATTTTTAATACTTTTCGCCAAGGATTGAATAATGAAATTCCGTGGGAACCTGCCATTTGCTGAAAATTCCCCTCTTACTGAAACAAAGTATATGTACATATTTAACTTATATATACATATATATGTACATATCCAATTTACTTATGAAAATTCCCCTCTTACTGAAACAAAGTATATGCACATATTCAATTCAAATATATGTACATATTCAATTTATTTATGAATATAATTATGTTTTACTGACATGACAATGCCTCAATTTACTTATGAATATAATTATGTTTTACTGACATGACAATGCCTTTATTAACTAAAATGAAAGATGGATGAAACAACCATCTATATATGATAATATTTTAAAAATAATAAAAATTGTTGTATATTCACTGATCTATGGGCAAATATGACTAAAAGAATATATAAAAGGTTTTTTACGAATCCTAATGCCTCTGATAACTATAATGGAAGTTTAATATAGCAATCATCGAGGCATGCTTTCTAAAAAAACAAGCTGCCGAAAAAATATTAGTAACTCCAAAACACGTAATAATTGTATATTTGTTACGGGTTGCCCCACCCCCGCTAACACAGAGAATAGAAGTGTCCATCAACTACAAATGTATACTTTAGAATTAGAGTCTTTTTTCATCATCTGTAGGCGCTAATAATAGAAGCGCCCGATTTCCATCATAATATTGGACACATTGATAGACTAAAGAGAAATCATTAATTTAAACTACAAAATCAAGTCCCCCTTTTTTACTTGCTAACATCAACAACGCAAGTCTGACAAGGCTCAGATAATACAAGCGCCCGATCTCCGTCATGAAAATTGTTTCCGATGAAAGACTAAAACTAAAACTAAAACTACAAAACCGAGTCTTTTCTCACTTGCGAACACCACAACGCAAGCGCACTACTCCCAATTAGTGAAGTGTATTCAATAACTCCGCCATTGGGTGTTTACGTCGGAAACCTCTTCCCAAAATCATCGTGCCAGGCAAACGAATCGGAGATTTAAAGTAGGTGTGGATAATTCCCACTAATTAACAGAAGTATATAAACACGATCTCCTAACGTGCCATCAACCATCAGTTCCCGCTTTCCTGAATCGCTAGACGGACCATCCCGCCGCCGGACATAGTGAGCCCTGCCAATTATCCTGAGGTGAGACACTAAATGAAACAAATCGCCCTAGAACAGAATCAAAAAACCTTTTCCCACGTGTTATTTAAATTTAACTTAATAATCGCCATTCTTTACACCTACAGGCAGGGAGATCTTTTATCATTACCTTCCCTACCTATCAACACAGCCCGAAAATCCCTTGCGCACCATCTTTACTTTGGAAGTTAAAATCCAGCTTCCGTTGGTAAGAGTAAAAAGAATTTTAAGAGTTTGTGACCTATTAATTTAAATCGCTAGAGGATAAAATATAAGATATAGATCTAATCGTTGCGTTCCTTCCCCCGTTTTTTGTGGATTACCACGAAGCCATCCAAATCAGCCCAGCTTGTAATAGATCACATCACAAGATCGCAAATTGGGGCCAAGAAACTGAAAATAACAATACTGAATCGATAGGTAAGACTATATCAAGTTCAGTCAAGATGAATATTAGAATATAATTCTGTTATCTCATAAGATGCTGCACCTAATTGAAATCATTATTGGAAAAATATATATATATATATATAATTTATATCTAGAAATCTCTTGGGAAGAACTAGACTTTCTGAATCCTATCCAACACTTCTCCATACAAAGGGTTCCGGCCGGCGGGAACTAGTGACTCACCCTCTTAGTAACCAGGTA
Organism: Lissotriton helveticus; assembly: GCF_964261635.1. NCBI lineage: Eukaryota > Metazoa > Chordata > Amphibia > Caudata > Salamandridae > Lissotriton > Lissotriton helveticus. The sequence continues at coordinate 535,115,684 of NC_136065.1, forward strand.
TTTATTGAAAAAAGTGATTATATATACAACCTTCTAATTTCTTAAACCTATAACAAAAACTAATAATAATTATGATCTCTTTTACCTAAGCCTCTGACATACTTGATCTCGAAAGAAGTACAAAAGAAGTAAAAATTCTACTGAACCGATACTCTAACTAGATCCTCAGAGTAAGTATCTCAGACAAATAAACCAAGACAATAGTAGACAATTATAGCAGAATAAGTAAAAGTCTGAGTTCTCCTCTTTTCTTTAGAAAAAAAGTTAAAGTATTGACTTTGTCATGTATCTGTCTTCCAATCAAACATCTCAAATAGCGAGCCTCTAAAAAATCCTCTTCTCTCTGTTTTTGTATCTACATTTTTTTGCTATTAGAAATTGCCTTACCATTATTTAAACTTTATTGATACAGGAATTATCAATCCACGAATAACGCTATGTAAATATAACAAGCTATTTACCACTAAGTATATCAGTACCTTATTTTCTAAAAACAAGTGTCTTTTTGGATTGAGACAGATCAAGTAAGGAAATGACAAAGATAAAAAAGAACATTGGAAACCAATTCTGTTTTCTAATTGTCTAAAACTAGATACCAGACTAACTGGCTGCAAAATTATATCTCTTGACGTTGGAATTGTTTATAACTATTGTATAACTATGTCGTTGCATATTTTTATAATTATGTAATCTATATATTTTTACTTTATAGAAATTGTGTGGCTACTCCATGAAGAAGGCGCTGGCCGCCGAAACGCGTGTAGAGACTCATTCTCGCCACTTATCTATTATAGATAAACATATTTTTTAATTTGTGTTCTCTTTTTGTGTTTGTGTATACATTTTAATAAATAACTTGTTATGAAAAAATTTTAATCTTTAAAATCATGTCATGCTAATGAATTGCCAACTTTGTAATTGTTTAATAAAAAATCCAACTCTTCTAGCCAGCCTTAGCCAATTGTTCATTTACTCCATTATTACTGTTATCCAAATACTAGTTGCCTACGTTGTTGCCTTTCAAATATGGAATTTTATCTATGCCATTGGCCAATGCCTGTTGACCGTGTCAAGGTCCCTATAAGATTTGTTAAAATTGATGCTCCCCTTCTCTGTCAGTGCATCCCTTGCTACCATTGGTCGGGCCTAAAATTGTATGTGGTGAATTGACTCATAATAATATGTCAAATATTAATAATCAATTCTTTATAGCGTGTTATCATGGGGATGTCTAACTCTGCATGGTCGCCTGTGTACTTTATGTTTGTAGTATATGATTATTTTCTAATGAGCCCCAAAAAATCCCCAAGTTAACTTTGTGCACTACATTGAATCCTGAACGACCTGTGCTTACATTATGGTATCCCGTAAATAGTTTTTGTCAATTTCATATTACATTTGGACCGGTGGCATCTACACAATTCATATTTGAAGGATTTATGTATATAGTATCAAAATGCCCTATTCTGACAGGTATAATAGGCTACCATGTACCTACATTATTCAGCCAAGGGCCAGCAATGAATAAATGACACACCTGGGCTGTGAGGCAATTAAGACATACATAATATCCTGCAGTGTTCAATGGGCCTTGCGACAACCTTCTGATTAACAGAGAGCTTAAGGTGAAATGATTTCCGGGACCTTGCCTGGCACTGGATGGTCCTGGTTTTGAAAGGCCTATTTAAAGACGTTAGACCCAGTCTTTTACACCATGCATGAGTCATCAAGCTTATTGATGAGAAAGACAACAATGAACTAATTCAGTGGACAAGTTGGTTGGGTTAGTAATGGGTGTAGTGTTTACTGGTGAAGAAGAGGTCTAATATTGATATAAAGGTCATATTGAATATACATGAAATTTCCAGGACCAAAAAGCTAAAATGAAAAGAGAGCCTGTCACCTTCATGAACTAACACTGGATCTATTACTCATTATTTTAAGACTGCCAAGGTGTGAGAAATAGGGAAGAATTTCTGTTCTACCTCAGGAAGGAAGAATATCTGATTGCCTAAAGTAGGAAATGTATCAAAGGTTGTTCTAACCTCCACTTGAATCCCTGAATGATTAAACATTTTACAGGGCTGTGGAATATAGTACAGACTGCTCGTGATATTGTAGGCTTGGTCTGCTGTGCAAAGTTTGTAATTAGCTATTTCATCCGAAGACATCTGGAGCTGAAAGGTCCTATTAGAGAAGAAACTTGGGGGCATATTACCAAGCAATAGCGATAATTATCGCTATTGCTTGGTTAGAGACAAATATTTACCGCTGAGCTGCGGCGATTATTATCGCAAATAAACCTTGGTATTACCAAGATTTATCGCAAATGTGATAAAAATCGGCCACAATGCATGAATATCGCTGAAAAGTCAGCGATATTCATGCATTACCGAGCTAATGCTCTTAGCCATGTTATCCACCTCCCATTGGATAACATGGCTAAGAACTGCTCAGGGCAGGTGTTAGCTGTTGGAGATATTCGCACTTAGCGCACATATCTCCATAAGTTGTTAATAGGAGATAGCGATGTTAGCGACTGTTTCCAGTCGCTAACATCTTGGCACGCCCACTTTGCATGTCATTAGTGATAAATATCACTGACATGCAAAGTGGGGCCCAAGATGGTCGCTATCTCCTACTAGCTGTGGCTAACTGGTGTTAGCGACAGCTAGGTAATAGAGAGATAATTTTATCTCCGCTTTCTTGGCTTTTAAAGCCAAAAAAGCGGAGATAAACCCCCTTGATAATATGCCCCTTGTTGCTTACAAGATGGAACCACAATTTATTGACATATCACTGAGAAGAATATTGAATTTTGAAACACAGGTGTTTACATCTATCATTGCCTCACAAGATTACATGAGTCAATTTCAACCCACTTTCAAATAAACCCTGATGGTAATTTCCTTGGCTGGCTAAAGCCTCAACATGAATTTATTTGCATACAATTACAGGTCAGCTTTGGAGTTGATCATTTTCAGCCCACAACCACACACAATGTGATGATGGTAAATTCCTTTTCTGACCAAAGCCTCACAAAGGATTTTCAAACAATTACAGGTCAAACTTGGTAGGACTTTCGATACCGGAAATATTTCTATGACAGAACTGCATTCATTTTGTTGAATATTTGAGCTATTTAAACATTCATTTGTATTGAACTGTAGTTGCTGTGGTTATCTGAAAGAATGGTGTTTCAGCTTCAATATCTCCAAAGATCTACTTCTAAGTCTTTCTTGTGCCAGGGGTGAAGCTTGGTTAGTAAGATTGGGGGGTATGAACTTCAGATTTCCCAATAATCACACTGGTTAAAATACTTTCTACAAGAAGCAGGGCAGGAGCCTTAAGGAGCAGTAGGAAGGGGAAATGAATGCGGATTGCGAGGGGTACTTATAACGTATTATTTTAAAAAATAGCAATTTTTAAGACCTTAAAAAGAGAAAAATAACATGTGTGTGTTTTTGTCTGCAAGTGTATGTAAAGATCCGTCAAACACCTCGCCATACCCGGCTTTAAGCTCCTGTGCCCAACTATTTACTATAGACTGCATTTATTAGGGTGTGTAACACCCCAGACACCCTCCCCCCCAAACAACGTCCCTGCATTTTGCGTATTCATTTTTGCATCTTTTCATGCAACATGGATTATTTCATCAAGGATTTTTGTTAGCTGAATCATTATCCAGCTGATTTTCCTAATTGTAAAGACCCTGGGGACGTGTCTTGCATTCCATGTTAAGCTGCCAAAAGTGAGCAATCTTAATCCAAGAGAAAAACTGATTTACCTCCATTACGAATTCCTTTTGACATTATGAGTGCACATACGCAACTCACATCAAGACTGTGGCCATTTCCTTCCTATAAAGTGTGATAAACATTCAGTAAATGCTTATTAAATAACTTGTCTTGCCCAGTGTGTTTTAGGTCTCAAGCTATTTGTACCCCTGTCTGAGAAATATGTATTGCCTTACCCCAGTGTTAGAAGATGCCATGTGCCTTAGTCAGTCTGTTTACTGCCTGGGTGTGTGTCTTCATATCTAGTTTCACTTTGCGAGCATGCATTTTCCCCCGATCTATCACAATGTCATACCTCAATTAGGAGATGTGTGGTGGAGGGGTGCTTAAATGACCAGTTCCAGATTAATTGACACTAGCTGGTAAATAGTCCCTTGGAATGTTAAATAATACCATGAGTCCAGAATTATCACGACAATTACATTTCCACATATCACCGGCTTTAAGAAGCTGGTAAATGGGAGTGGAAGAAACCTCTCCAAGGTGGGCACGAGATGCATCTTAAAGAGAATTGCAGACTTTGGGCAGTTGTCTTTGTTTCCTCTGCACCACAGGTGATTGTCAGGTGGAAGCCAAACTGTCCGATCCTCTATTGATTTTTCTGGTGGACTTTTCCGGCTCTGCTCCATTGCGGTTGGTCCGAACGTTTGAATTTGACCAGATAGCCATGGTTGGTGCATTCTGCTTTTAGGTTCTATATTGCAGTTTACTTAAAAATTCATAACTCAGGTTCTACTGATTGTATTTTTGTCATTTTGGTCTTGTTTTATTTCTTAAATTAAGCTCTATTCTAGAAACCTGGTGTAGGAACTTTTTTTGCGTGGTGTTTTCACAATTTTGTTTGAAGTGTTGTACAAATACTTTAGACGCTGACGTTAAGTTAAGCTTTACTGCTCTGTGTCAAGCTACAAGGAGGTTGAGCACAGGTTAATTTGAGGTTTGCTTGTGACTTATCCTAACTAGGATTGTGGTTGTTGCTTGACCAGAGCTTTCAACACAGTCAACCAGTAGCCCAATTTCTAACATTGGTGAACAGCGATGAGGATAGGACTTTTGTTTGTACAGTGCCATACAGTGGTTTGGTACATATTACCATCCCATATCTAAGACCAATTTGAGGTTTAAATTCTCTATGACTGGCCTTTTTGCTTTTAAATTCATTCCAGCTCTTCTTGACCGTTGTGCCTGTGGCCCCACCTGCAAACATGGAGTTTGAGCTTGTCAATGTGGAGAGCTAGGCTGTCGCTCAGCTCATGGAGTTTTGCCAGAAGAAGGGGCTGGTCGCTAAAAGGAGCACCAAGAAGGTAGAGCTCCAGGAAGAGGGCATAGGTTATCCTAATGTCCCTGGGTGATGGAGAGATTGAGAGATGGTGCAGATAACTCACATGCCTAGTAATACTAGGAAGTACAGACAGTGAGTCACCATAAATGGATAAAGGGTGGAGGCTCTGAGGGAAACTGGAACCAGAATGACAACTGTGAGGTGTCATCTGGTGACCTCAGAGCATGTACCCCCAAATGCATTCCACCATGCTGTTTGAAGCTGGCAACCATGAGAGTCACTATCCAGTTGCTCTGGTGCTCCTTGAATGGGGGGGGGGTGTCAGGATCCTTGAGGGTAACTGTGAGTCCGTCCACCCCTGTGGATTGTCTGCTTGGCAATGACCAGAAGCACAAGTTCTGGAAGAAGATGGACCTCTGGTCCCACTTAGAGATGTTAGGGGTGCCTTAGTGGGTGAGCCTGTCCACACATTCCATGCCAGCCCAATAGGGTAGTCAGGAGGATTTGTTGGCTAGAAGAATGACCCAGGAATCTGCCAAAAAGAGTAAGGGCAAGGGTCATGGGAATCCCACTCCTGGACATACTATGATGCTGAATCTGAGGGGATGCCCTAGAGCCTACAGGAGAGGATATTGCCACCCTGGGGAACCTATATGAGCTGGCCAACTGGCAGAAGGAAGGGGGTTCCACCAGGCAGGAGTTCTGCAATGCTCAGTGGAAATGCCCTACTCTTGTGGGCCTACAGCAGCAGGCCAAGATCCAGCCAGCTGGCGACACCTCTGGTGATCACTTGACTTACTGGGAGAATAGTCTCTTGTATAGTGAGGCTAAGGTTCCTGATCCTGTTGCAACCTGTGTATTGGTGGTCCCACAGTACTACAGTACCTTCCTAATGGCACTGGCTCATGATGGTACCCCTGGCAGGTTGGTTGGAGCAGAACAAGACCTTAGACAGGCTTATCACTCATTTTTACTGGCCTCAAATGAGGAGAGCCTCAGATGTGTTCTGCAGGTCCTGTCCTATCTGGCCAGCGGCAAGTAAGGAGGGAAACTCAAGTTTCCCCTGCAACCTTTTCCTGTCATTGACACCCCCTTTGAAAGAGTGGGCATTGACATTATTGGGCCTCTGAACTCCAAGACAGCATTGGACAACAGGTTTTTCCTGGTCTTGGTGGACCATACCACCTGGTTCCCAGAGGCTACCCCTCTGAGAGGAGTGACTGCGCCCACTGTGGCCAGGGCACTGATGGGAATCTTTACCCATGTGGGCTTCCCCGTGGAGGTGGTATCAGACTGTGGTGCCAACTTCATGTCAGGTACATGAAGGCCATGTGGAAGGAATGTGGGGTAACCTACAAGTTCTCCACAACTTAGCACTCTCAAACAAATAGGTGTGTTAAGAGATTCAACAGGACCCTAAGAGGCATGATAATAGGCCTGTTGGATCCCATGAGGTGGAAGTGGGATATGCTCCTACCTGGCCTTTTATTTGCCTACAGGGAGGTACCACAGAAGGGGGTTGGCTTCAGCCCCTTTGAACTTCTGTACGGGCACCCTGTGAGAGAACCCTTCAGTCTGGTGAAGTAGTGATGGGAGCAAGCTCGCCGGAAGGCCCCCCAGGATGTGATCAACAACATGCTGGCACTCCATAACTAGATGATGCACTTCTTGAAGCAAGCACAGGAGCCTGTCAATCCCCCTGCCCTGTAAACCTGCTGGTATGGGCCTTATGAGGTAAAGGAGCGCAAGAGCGACATCACCTACCTGGTGGACCTCAACCATTAAAGGTTCCTGCATATCAATCTCCTCAAGCTCCACTTTGAGAGGTGTGAGTTGACCATGCTCCTAGTCATGTATGATGTGTGGAAGAAGAGAATGAACCTCTCCCTGTACTATTTTCTTTCAAGGAGCAGGGTGGGTCAGTGGAGGGTGTCAGCCTCTCCCCTACACTGACTAAGCTATCTTCAGGTAGCCTTGGAAACGACCAAACCTTCTGAACTTTGGGATGCACAACTCGGCTATCTCAACTTTAAAAAAACGAGTCTGGAAAAACATAAACCAAATCTCCTTAGCGGAGGACACGGCGAACTTCTCAAACAGATCTCATGCCTGGATGACCCTTAACTCCTACAAACTACTCACCCCACAACCATACTTTAACCAGGGCTACCACAGGGCCATAAAAAGAACTTCCTACGGTACAGATTAGGGATCCTTCCATTCACAGAGCAACAACCACCATGGCTGAGGGCAAAAGGACAAGATACTTACAGGCCGTGTAACACCAATAATGGCGACATTCTACATTTAATTTGTCTATGCAAAGAACTGCACCAAGCGCGGTAATAGCTCCTAAAACAACCTCTGAAACAGATAGACATCCACACTAGGAGGCAAGTGGTGCTGGCCTGCCTAAATCCAGTAGAAATACAACTAAACTGCAGATTGGCAAAATTCCTGATGTTGGACAAACAAAAAATGCCAAAAATACCAAAAAATGGTCCACAAAGCCTTTTGCCGCAAGCTGTTCAGCAGACGCGAAAAAGTCTTAGCAGAACCACTTTAAGGATGGCCGCTAGTAGCAGAGGGGTAAATCTTGCAACAAGTCGAGATAACTTGAACGATGTTGACAAATGGGCAACCTTTGCTGAAGTAAAGAAAACCTGAGGTAGCACATCACAGCATCCAGTGAGCAAAGGACTTTCCTTAACATGCATAATCTAACTGTGATTTTAAACTGCAGTGAATCTTCTACCTTTGACTTTTAACTGGTTTTAACAAAGATGTTCTGTAGCAACTGTAAGAACTAAAAAGGCAGTTAAGGCGGAGGAAAGTATACTGAATGCCTATTTATAAAAAAAATGTTTTATTGTAATATTGCAATGGTTTTAGTTAACTATGCAAAAATAAAATAAACTTAAACAAACTGACCCTAGAACAACAGAAAACTGCAGCCCGTTGTTATGGAGGTTTGCCTCTTTAGTCACCTTACCCAGCACTCACTACATGGTGTACCCATGATATTGACATTGGTTATAGCATGCCTCTAAAGAGTAACATCTACAGGTTACCTGACAAGGTGAGAGCCGGCATTAAGGAGGAGGTCTCCAAGATGCTGTAGTTAGGAGTTATTGAGCCCTCAAACAGCCCTTGGTTTAGCCCAGTGGTGTGGGTCCCCAATGCTGACACTCCAGGTGTCACTCCAGAACTTAGGTTCCATGTGGATTACAGTGGGTTCAATGCTATCACCAAGATTGATGCACACCCAATCCTCAGAGCTGATGAGCTCATAGATTGGCAAGGAGCTGCAAAGTTCCTCAATTCGTTTGACTTACTGTCTGGGTACTGGCAGATTGCCTTGACTGAGAAGGCCAATGAGAGGTCTGCATTCTCTACCCCAGAAGGACACTTCCAGTTCAGGGTAATGCCCTTCTGGTTGAAGAATGCCCCTGCCACCTTCCAGAGGTTGGTCAACCAGGTCCTGACTGTGTTGGAGAGGTCAGCGCTGCATATCTCGACAACAATTTGGTCTGGAGTTCTAGTTAGGAGGACCACCTGTGCCACCTTGGTAAAGGGCTTCGAACTCTACAGAGGGCAGTGACTATCGAGGCTAGTAAGTGCCAGATAAATCAAGTTTCACAGGGCTACTTGGGTCATCAAGTGGGAGAAGGCAAGGTGCAGCTCCTCCGGGCCAAGATTTAAACCATTCTGGCTCGGGAATCCCCCAAGACCCAGATAGAGGTAAGAGCCTTCGTAGGCTTCACCAGCTACTACAGGAGATTTGTCAAGGAAAATGGCAGCATTGTTGCCCCATTGGCCGGGCTCACTTCCAAGAAGCAGCCACGTCAAGTGATCTGACAGAAGCATGCCAGAACTAATTTGACACCCAGTAGGAGGCCATGTGCTCAGCACTCATGCTCAAGGCCCCTGACTTCTACAAATAATTAATTGTGCAGAGAGACACCTCATAGCATGGCATAGGGGCTGTGCTCTCACAGCTAAATGAGGAGGTTTTGGATCAGCCTGTAGCCTTCATCAATAGGAGGTTACTTCCCAGAGAACAGTGGTGGAGTGCAATGGAAAGGGAATCCTTTGCAGTGGTCTAGGCACTGAAGAAGCTGAGATTACCTGTTTAGTGCTCACTTCTGGCATCAGAGAGACCACAGACCCTTTAGATGGTTAATGCAGATGAATGGTAAGAATCCTAAACTGATGAGGTGGTCCATCTCCCTACAGGGAATGCGTTTTACAGGGGAACACCAACCTGGAACCCACCACGCCAATACTGATGGTCTCACAAAGGTTCTAACCTCTTAGTGAAGAGCACTCCCTAGGGGTTAGAAAGTTCTCCCCACTTTCAGCTGGGGGAACAAGTGTTAGACCTGGCATTCTTGGCATGGTTTCCTCCCTAATAATTTTGCCTTTAGACCTTCTATTTTTTCAGATTTCGTTTTTTGCTGGCCTTAGGACTCTGCACACTTTGCCACTGCTAATCAGCATTAAAGTGTTTCTGCTCTCTTCTCAAAACACAGTAAATATTGGCTTATACCCAATTGGTCAATTTAATTTACTTATGAGTCCCTAGTAAATTACATTACATGTGCCCAGGGCCTGTAAATTAAATGCTACTAGTAGTCCTGCAGCACTGATTGTCCCACCCACTTAAGTAGCTCTTTAAGCATGTCTCATGCCTGGAGTTTTAAGCTGCATGTGCAGCTTTACCCTGGATGGTGAACCTGGCAAAATAAGCATTTTTCCAGGTCCAAATCTCCCCCAAGGTCAGGGTGCATTGTATTTAAAAAGTTGGATATGTACTTTAAAGTTTAACATGTCCTTGTTGTAAAAAACTCATATTCGTTTTTCACTGCTGTAAGTGCTATCTCTCCCATAGGATAATATTGGAGTTGCCTTATTACATTTCATAAGTGTAATTTCCAAATGGGAAGGTATCATATGGCTAATGGTTGGCATCTCTGGAATCCAAATTTGAAATCTGACTTATAGCGAAGTCGGATTTTAGATTACAATTCTGACAAATCCACCTTTAGAAAGTTGGCATTTTCCTGCAATGGGCATTTGGTGCCTGTAGCCTGTCTCTGGTGACATGACCTGGTGTATTTGGCAGTTGGGTGTTGTGTACTCCTGCTAGACAGCCACTCACAATAGGAGCGTAGGTGTAACTGAATGGGCCACTACTGGCAGGATGGAAGGGAGGAGCTGGACCCAACCTCATTTACACCTGAATAGGCTGTTTCCAGTCTCCACACCAAGGGCTTCATATTCTCTGTAATGAGTCTGGAGCCAGGGCAGTGAAGTCAGGGCAGGCATCTGTGCACCTCGAAGGCATGCCGCTTGATGCTTCTCCTGACTTCAAAGGTACAACTATGTATAAAAGAAGGACCTCAGACACCACAACTTCAGTACACTTCTGGACAAGTGGATACTCTGCCAGGAAGGAGGACTGCTGTGCTGCTACAAGGACTGCCACTCTGTTGGACTGCTACTCTAAAGGAACTGCTGCCTTGCGGTGCTGACCTGCTGCCCTCTTGTCTGGGTAAGAAGAACTAGACCTGCAACTTCGGGGACATTAAACGCTCCCCAACAGTTTCAAGACCGGTCTTGTGTGCGTTCCTGACCCCCAAATGGTGCCTCTCATGTCCTGGACCCTTGGTGTGGCTCTCAAGCTCCTGAATTAATGCTTTAGGGCTTTTCATGATCGCAAAAGAGGCCGTTCATACTGGAACCATGATGCTCCCTCATAAAATCAGTGCAGGCCACCGCTAGTCCGTCTCTTTGCTCAGCAGCATCGACAGCCTGTGGGGGATTGCAAATGCAAAGCTCCAGCCCATACAGCAGCGACGCTCAAGCTGCTCTTTGCATCACACTGACTGCCACCAGAGATGCTCTCCTTGTTCCTTATGACCCTCTCCAAATCATACAGGACTCTTGGCACAAAACTTGAGAAGGTAAATCTTCACCTGGACTAATCTGGGACTCTATCCAAGCCTCCCTTCATCGCAGTTGGCCTGAACTTTCAATTTGACCCCGTTCCGTGCAACCAGATAGCCATGGCTAGCACTTTGTGCTTTAAGGCACTATATTTCAGTTCATTCTTTAACCTATTCGCTGCGGCATGTCTGCGCGGTGCTGAAAGAAATTACATCTGCGTGGTTTGGATAGCCCCTGGCCGCCCACCGCACACGCCCACTGTGACGTCGGGCGGCCGGGGGCCATCCGACGTATCCGAGAGGTTAAAAATGTATAACTTCAGTTCAACTAATTGGATTTTTGTTAATGTGGTCATGTTTTATATATTAAATTAACCTCTATTTTTTTTCAACCTGGTGAGGGACATTTTTGAGTGGTGTTTTCACTGTTTTACTATTTGAAGTTTGTACAAATACATTAGACATTGCCTTTAAGTTAGGCCTGCCTGCTCTGTACCAAGCTACCAGGGGGGTGAGTACAGGCTAATGTGGGGTTTGCTTGTGCCTTACCATGACTAGGATTATTGTTGCTGCCTGACCAGGACTCACATCCCAGTCAGCCAGTAACCCAATTTCCAACACCTCTGACATTGGTACAGAAGTACAGTGACCGAGGACAAGCGGCACATCTTAAAAAAACGGGAAACTGAAATGAAGCACCTCGAAATTAACCTTAGAGTGATCTATTAATGCACTCGAAATGCATGGTAACATATCTGCCTTTATTGCACTTCTCAACCTTGGGTGCAAACATAGGGCATAATGGGTTAGGTGGGTTCTGTAAACAATCATCCTACTCAGGGGGTAGCAGCTGTCAATAGTGCCTTCACTATTCAGGCGTGCTATAATTAATTCTGCACAGTGGGACAAGCCCATAGGTGATGGCATGGCACCTAGCACCACTTTCTAGGAGTCCTTCATGGAATGTTTGTCAATAAAATGGGAGCAAAATCTGACATTCCTCTCCAGAAAATGGCCCAAATTGTTCGTGCAAAAGAAACTAGTAGCTCAAGATGTTCTAAGAGTAGAAGGGCAAAGGTTATGTGAAGGGATGTGACAAGTTACTTGCTGCATTTACACAAGACTAATATTCAGTTTGAGAAGAGGAATTATTCACTGTCCAGAAGTGGATAACATCTGTGATTGTCAACGGCCTTGGCATGTGGTTACAAATAGCAAACTGTAAAAGGCAGGACATGGTCCGAGAAAAACAATTGACAAGTAGTAGTTTACTGTTTTGTCAAACAAACCAAATGGTGACACTGTTCAACGATTTTTAAGGCTCATAATACCTCAAGTATCATATACAAATAAAGGTGTTTAAAAAAATGATAAAAATGCAAACATTTACATCAGGGCACAAGTCCTATAAAAAGAAGTGGGGGGACTGACAGTAGGCAAATTACCTCATGACGTCACGTGCTGACGTGTCCCGGTGTCTGAAAATTACACCGGGACACGTTCAGCATATTTCTATGGGGCCCAGCTTCTTGGCAGGGGGGATGGCGTCCACCCTGTGAAAAGAGTTGGGGGATGCCGTGCACCTGCGTGCACCCCCGACTGGAGCCCTGATTTATGTTGTATGGTGGAGGGTACATAGGACCAGAGGTAGCCAAGTATTTCAATGTAGAGGTTTATCAGTCAAGTTCCAAGATAGTAGTTACAGGTTCCAAGTTAATTCAAGAGCTGGTTCAAAGCTGGAACAGAGCCCCACCAGGAGCTGCATCTTCGCTGCTCAGCCCACTCTCACCAACTGTCATTCTTCCCATCCACCATGCACACCAACATTCCTGCTCAGCCCACTCTCACCAACTGTCATTCTTCCCATCTACCATGCACATCAACATTCCTCGCAGTCATCACTCATACCAAGGTTCCATACATACACACATATACACTGGCTGAGCAGCATAAATGTAAGTACAACAATTTACATGCAAACTTATTACTGGGTATCACTTAGATCTAACTCCATGTTTCGTACAGCTCATCAGAAGAGGAATGTGTTATTTCCTCAACTGAAAGTTTTGTGGAACTGATGAAAAGTGAGTTTCCCTGAATTTAATATCTACAACAGTAAGTGATTGAGTAAGTGAGTGAGTGAATGAGTGAGCTAGTGCATTACCCTGCAGTGAAAATACATACCAATATTAGTGAATAGGAAGCAATGGATATAGCTCAATGTAATTTCTTAGTTAAAAAAATGCATCTTATTATCATTCTTTTTCATTATTTGCAAAGTAACTGATTGGACTACATATTATGTGGGCATTTCAATGGCTCTCTGTGTTTTGCGGTGATATACAGTGTTGCTATGCGCTGTTGTAATGAGCCTTAAGAGACTGAATGTCTTTCTTGCTGATTGAAAATTTACTTCTTGCAATAAAACATGTTGCTTTGGGAAACCACTACAATGCATAAATATTTCTAGCTTAAATTATTATGCTATGCAGAGCTGGGCAAAGAAAATTGTTTATGTTGTGAATAATCATGTAAATAAATAATGGTATTTGCCTTGCTTAACACTTACCCAGTGAACAGTAAAGATTGAGATTTATCTCGAGCATTAATATTTTAGCAAGAAAAATGTATCACACAAGCTACCAATGCACTTTAGACATCAGTAATTAACTAGTCTCACAATGCAGGTGTACGCTTTATTTGAACAGCATCCCTTCGTGTGTGTTTAATACATTTCTCTCTCAGGATTTGTCTTTTCCCCGTTCATTTATATAATCCAAATTAATTGGGTGAGTATTCAACTGCCAATGATTTCAGTTTTGGGCACACCTTGCAATGGCAAATCTCTTTCATACGATGGGAGAGATTCTCAAACGTTTTGCGATGCGTTTTGCGTCATCACTAAAGTGATGTTAACCAGCAAAAAACATTTTTTTCCTGATTCTCGTTCCAGTGCAAAACGTGTTTGGCGCTGGAAAGTACCGCAAAGTAATGCAAAGCAGTGCAAAATGCTGCTTTGCAGTATTTTGCATCAAAGGGGCATTACATGGGATGCAACCATCCTTGTTTTTGACACTAAACCCTATCTACTAACATTAGTGGACTGGGTTTAGCGGCAAAAGTAAACGCTGCTGAAAAGCAGATGTTAAAAGGAGAAATATTTGCATTTCTGCTTTAATTTCCAACTTTACATGTGCCCTGCACTGTACAGCACATACTCAGGGGCATAGCGTCTGGAGGGGGGGGGGGGCTGTTGAATTTCACCAGGGATTTTCACATATACACAAAAAAATGCCCACACACTCTCCCTCTCTTTTATGAAAGTCTTGTTGGTTATTTTACAAAAAATTGTTTTTACTCTTGCATAATACCCTTACCAATCCGCATTCCTCTGCCTTTCCACTGCCCCTTAAACCCCTCTTATGCACCTGCTTGTTGTCTAATGTATTTTAACAATATATGCCAGTATGATTATTGGAAAATCTGAAGCTCATCCCTCCATCTTACTGACCAAGCTATGCCCCTGCACACATGCAAACAAGGAAAAGATTTTTCACTTGTCTAGCCACAGCATTTTATACAGGAGGAGTACCCTTCCTGTACAAAACCTATGGTAGGCTCAGGTACGCAGCCTAGCCCTATGGGGCTACGGTGTGTGCCTGGCACACGGCAGCTGTAATCAGTGCCAGCTCTAGGGAGAGGGGCAAAGAGAACAATACCGCTGTAGATATCACCCTTTCTTGCTTCCTCCCTGTCACACAATGCAGCATAGCATTTCTGGCTGCTGGACTGTGTTCCGTGACACTGGGCCATAAGGTCACATCTGCAATTTAAAATGGTAGCACAAACACAGCCCTCAATCATTGTACTTATATTTGGGACCTATTTTAAATGTATTTCCCACTTTGGGTATATGTGGATTAGTCAGCAAAAAAGGATAACAGTGGGAGCCCTTAATTTAATATCATATTTTAGAATAGGACCAGATTTATAATGCTTTCTAAGTCAGTCCAGAAAAAAATGAATACGTGGTTTGAAACCAAAGGGAATCAATGGATTAGAAGTTACCATCATTTTATGCAATGGCCGGGTGGGTTCGCCATCTCCCTAGGATAAGGGAATTTTGAAAATATGGAAGAACAAGATAAATGTAGTCCAAAATGTGAGAAGGCGATTGAAGGTGCTGGAAGAATGCACACACGCCCATAACAAAATCAAATGAAGGGGCGGGGTGATCAGCAAACAAGAATTAATGAGAACTAGGCCTGGGCGAAAAATTCCGTTCCGCACGCGGAATTTGGTTAATTTTGCATTCTGCGGAGATATTTTCCCCCGAGCACGCAAACAATGATTGCTAACAGCAAAAAAACATCGCGAACAAGCAATTGTGCGTGTTCGCAAAATTTCTGCTTGTTTGAGGAGATTTTTTACCGTTTCGCAGAGATTTGCGTAACGCAATTACGCAAATTCCTTTCACCCCTAATAAGAACATCGCTTTTGAGAAGCAAACCACTGTGCAGTAAGCGGCCAAACAACGTGTAATTGATCAAACTATACACGTGGATGTGAAGATTGGCACTAAATAAGATTGAGGGTTACAAGGAATGAGAGGCACCCCCGCGTCTAGGGGAGGGGTGCCTTTAGTGGGATTTTAGTGCCGAGGGAACGGTTTCGTTTCCCTGAAAGTGGGCAAGGGGAGGGACGCCTGAAATGCGAGTAAAGAAGGAGGTGCATGGGCGATCCCTCCCCTTAGTTGATAAAATAGCTGGAAGCAAGGGAGTAGCCCTCTTTGTCCTCTAGCCTTGTGGAGTAGCCGGAAAGGCGCAGCGGGAACAGTTGAAGTGATTGACGGGCCCGGGCAGCGCTGGTGGCGATTCCCTAGGCGAGGGGGCCTCACGGCGTAGCAAGCAGCTGGAGCGGGTGTAAAGTAGGTATCAGTAACACAGGGAGGGGGATGTGGACGGAGCATCCGAGTGGCGCTGGCGCGATAGCGCTGAGAGCAGTGGGACAGTTAGGAGCAAGGCGCGCTTAAATGTCGTGCGTTTACGAGGAGAAATAATTGTGTGCCTTTTGAAAGCCTGTCTGCTTTTAAAAGTGAGTTCAGGTCTAGCGGAAGTGTAAAGGATGATTTTATTTCAGATGTTGTGTGCTTGCTTAACGGGTGCAGCGCTGAGGTCGCCATGCATTCGAATGATGATGCATATTGTACAATTACGTTCCCACAAGTGGTTCTCGTCACCGACTACCTTGTTATGGCGCTGGGGGTGCACTCCTGGAAGCGAGATAGTTAATCACGGCTGGTACAGTCGTTTCGTGCTGTGCTTGAGATTGGGTGTAACGTATCTGGTTCTATTGCACAGTGCGCTGACACCTTCGGGAAAAGTCTGCGCTTTATAAAATGAATTAAATACGTAAATTATAATTGGCTCTGCTGAGCACTGATTAACTCCCGTAGTAGGGCTGCATGCCAGAAACCGCTTTTAGGGGACAGCGCTCAGTCGCTCACATTGCTGCATAACGAAGTAAGGAGTCAAAGCATATGCGGTGAAGTATATGTTCCATTTCGTTTCTCCTCTTGTAATTCTTTAAAAAAAGAAAAATAATAATAAATAAAAAGCAAAGAAAAAGGAATGGTTTCATACTAAGGAGCGACTGGCCTGGGGATATTTTTATGTCAGACTCGGTCGGTAATGGGGCAGTGTCGGTCACAACAAGTCCGGTAATAGGGCATATTTGGCACGTCAGGCGCTCGCCAGGATGGTGCCTCTGACAGATAGATTCTCTGTGGTGTGTTGTTAAGGATTGGAATAGATTATCTATAAAAAGTGCTGTTCACCGGTTGTGCTCCAATAGACGTTTTAAAGCTGACCCAGTGCTTAATTGTTGCTGTTGTTTAACCCCAAGAACTTCCCGACTTTCACGCTCACAGCCGCGCTGAGCTCACAGCAAGGCATGCTTAGAAGAAACAAGTGCAAGGCCTATCCTTAAAATTATAGAAATGTGGCTGGGCAGCGAGGCCTAGCAAAAACACAAACAGGGCAGGGGCAGCGAGGCCTAGCAAAAACACAAACAGGGCAGGGGCAGCGAGGCCTAGCAAAAACACAAACAGGGCAGGGGCAGGCAGCCATGGTCCTGCAGAGCAAGCAAGGTGCCCTCACACAGCAAACATAAGCAATCCGACAAAAAAGTAACAGAAATGTACAGTGATCCGCACTACCTTCAGTGTTCACGAACTAATGTACAGAATGAAAGATATACATAAGAGCAGTGGCAGGCAGCCACGGTCCTGCAAAGCAAGCAAGGCAGGTATGCACAAACCACGTTGTTGAGGAAAACGTGCACAGAGAGGTACTTCAAATTAAAGGAAATTATCTTGTAACAATTACAGAGTATGACCTAAGGACTAGGATAGTTGAATTCGAAACTAGAGAACCAGGTTCGTGTCTCGGCAGGGACGCTCAACATCCGGTGGTTCTGGGCAATTCACTTAATCTACCCTTGGCCTTACAAAAACAGTACGGGTATGTTTACTGTAATGCAACTGGTGCTCATGTAAAGAACTCTGATGCTTTCTGGTGGAGTTCGTGCTACAGAAAATAAATAATAAAATAAATAAATAAATAAATGAACCGTTCCCAATATCCGAAGGCCCGATTTACAATTTGTTTGCGGACCAGTATTTAAGTTTTGAGGGACAAAAAGCCCCCTTTTGGAATTTTGCATGTGTAATTTAGTCACTGTTCAACAGGGTCAAGAATTAGGAAGGTAATAACATTATTAACGCCTTATCTTGGTGTGTAGTCATATACATTTCAAGCAATGCAGGATAACGCATAAAGCCAATTTAAAAATATCGATGGAGAATGCCCACATACATTTTCCTGAACCACCATATTACACGGTGGTGTAGGAGTTTGTACTGGAGCTGCAAATGTTGCAACAGGTGTCACAGGTGGTAAATGACCTTAAAGCTGGCCGGGTTGTTGCCAGTCCAAACAGTTGGTGTCAGACAATATCACAGTTAAAGAACATGGTGTGAATGGGGCACCGCAGTCTCGTGGTTAGGTCTCTGACTCTCATTCCAAAGATTATGCGTTCAAATAAGGTCCTTTTGAGTTCACATTTGCGGTATTTCTTCAAAAAGGGGTTACTGGTGGCACGTTTATGCACAAGTAAGATTCTGAAAGAGTGTGTATTGGGCTAAGGTTGTGGGGATGCCAAGTTACACACATTGGCATGTGTTTGGCTTCAGATTGCTGATGCTCTAGGGGATCTGCGGCATTTCTCAGTTGTCTCGAAAGGTTGACTGTTCGGTGGCAGTCGTATTGGGGTGGAAGATGATATTTGCTTGGGGTTTATAAAGATGAACTTTCTGCTCCACACATATGAGCCCTTTGAAGTGGAAGACCATCTAATATTAACTGCTTGTTTTCTTTTCCTTTATATGCTGACTGGGGCGCACTATGCTGAGAAAGGCGGTAACATGGTCGCCGGACAGCGACTGACAGGAACTTAAGGATGGCCATCATATCGGTGCCAGCACACATGGGAAGGAGTCCAGATTCTCTGTGGTAACAGTATGGATCTTGCCATAGGATATGCCATGGTGGTGCAATGGGAACCTGAACGGCAAGGAGGGAAGCGAGTCCGCGTCTCAGTGGGCTCATTGGTATGGGGATACTTCGTCAGATGCAAGTTTCTCCCTTGGTGCTAACACGTTAAAATTTTGGGGGTGGCTACACATTAAGGGGGGATTATCCTCGGGGGCCAGGTGGATAAAGCTTGCCCAGCTAGCCCGGTGGGGGGGGCCTCACCATTGTAGTGGCTTCCTTTGAGCTTGGTTGCTAAAAGGCGTTGAGGTATCTTTTACGCACAGTAAGAAACAAGTGGGCATGGTGCCGGGCGGATTGTCAGATATGTCATAATATGGCAGCACATTACGTAGAACAGACATTGCAATAGAAACAGTTTATCCATAAGTACTTGTCTCTCATTATTGACAAGTCTCTCATCAATTACTGTGAGCTCACTGGGGTTAATTTCACTTAATTTAATAACGCCTAATTTATTTCTTGCACGATTTTAGCAGGTTTCTGACACAATGGAGATGGTTTCACTTGACTTTAATAACACTAGCAGGCCCAAATTATTCCTGCACCATTTCATCACGTTTCTGACACCCTTTAATCTGGTAACTGCAAGGAACTGTTGGATAGTAGCTCAGTGGGGACAGCAGTAGGGGGGATTTGGGCCTGCGTAACATGAGCAGATCATCTCATGTGGTGCTTGTTAGGACCTAACATAGGCTTTTCAAATTCCTTTGGAGTATGGATTAAGGGCACGCGAGGTTACATTGCGCCAGTTGCAGGGCTTGGTGGGGCAACTCAATTTTGCTTTATGAACTATGCCCATGGGCAGGGTCTTCTCCAGGAATATTGACAGGGCAATGTCAGGTTTAAGGAAAAACACCACCACACTAGGCTATCGGTGGGGGTATAGGATGACTTGGTCATGTGGAGAGAATTTTGGAGTGTTTCAGTGGTTCGAGGATTGGGCAACACCTGGCACAGGTCAACGGTGTGTTAGAGCGTTACACAGATGCAGCAGGCAGAGTGGGGTTCGGTGCAGTGCTAGGTCAAGGTGACTAGAGAACCAGCGCATTGTGTTTTGGTCAGGCAGCATATCGGTACTCCTGGCAGTGAACAGTCAAAGGGCACGTGGGTACTTTGCTTGCTGGTTCAGGGTTGCCTCAGGCGTAATGTGTATTTTACTGCCAAACATGTACCGGGTGTGGATAATGCAGTGGCTGACGCTCTGTCTCCTTTTAAATTGACATAATTCAGAGCGCGATGGCTGCAGGTGGGCGTTCAGAGGACGGTCTTCCCGGAAAGCCTATGGAGGTTTGGGGACCCATTGCTCCCGAACTCACAGCGGCGTAGATGGCGCGCAAGACTAAGTGGATGTATGAGAAGGCATGGCAGGTATACTTAGAAGTGGTGTGGAAAGATGGGAGCACAGTGGAATTCACAACACAGGGGGTCCTATGGTTCATAGTTCATAAGAAAGAGAAGGGGCGGTCGTTGACCATTGTTAGGAGGCAGTTGTCGGCAATTGCCTTCTTTGCTGGTTTAAAAGAGGTAGCGGATCCTATCAAGTATGTTAGAGTTAGGCCGGCTCTAAAAGGTTGGGAAAGACTGGCTCCAAGCGTGAAGGATAACAGGAGACCCATAGATGCCAGTAGGTGGGTAAATATCCGGAGTGTGTTACCTCAGGTGTGTTGGTCGTCATATACACACTCATCGTCATATACGCTTTGCGTACTCTGGATATCGGAGCTCGTATCGAGCTATAAGGCGGACAGAAAAGGAGGGAAAGCTGCTTGGGGTCCAGCTACGATCAAGCGCTATGTCAGACTACGGCTGGTGTAGGTAGAAACCAGGGGTTTCGGCGGTTTGATAATTATGCCCTCTTCTGTATTTTGTCTGGGGGCTTATATGCAGTGGTGTCAAGTAAGGAGACGCAGGTATGCTGGTGTGGAGATTCGGTTATACACAGAGCCCGGAGAATTTGGAATGCGAAGGGCCATGGGAGTCAACCATAATTGGTTAGGTATTGATGGGCATCGTGTGGAGGACGTTGCAGGCCAATTTCAGAGTGCTCTGGACGATGGTATGCCCATTCTAGATGTGTTGGTTATTCACTCAGTGGGTGAAATATGGTTCCGGGTGGCAGGAGGGGATGAAGAAGGCCCTGTTCTCTACCTTCTCATGGGTCAAGAGAGTATTGGCGGAAACCATTATCTTATGGTCAGAGGTGTTTGCATGGGAGTCAACCATAATTGGTTAGGTATTGATGGGCATTGTGTGAAGGACGTTGCAGGCCATTTGCAGAGTGCGCTGGACGATGGTATGCCCATTCCAGATGTGTTGGTTATTCACTCGGGGGGTGAAATATGTTTCCGGGTGGCAGGAGGGGATGAAGAAGGCCCTGTTCTCTACCTTCTCATGGGTCAAGAGAGTATTGCCAGACACCATTATCTTATGGTCAGAGGTGTTTGCTAGTAGAGTCTGGGGTGATGGAGTGTCTTTAGCCACGGCTAACACATCTGTGAGAACGGAATCGAGAGGTAGTGAAACTATAGCGGGGTTCACAAATTCTTCCCAGTAGGCATAGTATGCTGCAGGCATTAAACTCAAATTTGTATTGGGCAGAGGGATTGCAGCTGTCCAGGGCAAGATTGGAGCTGTTTGTCGAAACGATACTGGGGGGCTATGGAGTTGCATTCAAAAGTATAGCCCAGAGCATCACAAATGGAAGGTGGATCAGCTTGGGGGGGGGGGCAAGAGCGCCAGTGGGCTACTTGCCCTGTGGCGGGGTCCCGGACAAGAGGAAAAGGCCCGGGGACTTCTTTATGCGGAAACTGCCTGACCTTGCAACAGGGAGGCAGTCATTGGGGCTCTGGGCTGGCGGGAGAGGGGGCCGTCCTGCTGGTGGTCCTGGACTCTCCGGCCCTACCCTAGTAGCCGGTGCTTGGATGAAGCAACATGGTATCTCATATGGACGAAGTGGTAAGGGGTTGGGTTGTGTCCTGCTGGTACAACACGCCTCAAGTGGATCTAGAGCTGACAAATTGTAAATACATGGTAACCTGTGGCGCAGATGGATACTGCGCCGCCTTATTTTCAGTAATGGTATTAAGTGGTAAGGGGTTGGGTTGTGTCCTGCTGGTACAACACGCCTCGAGTGGATCTAGAGCTGATGAATTGTAAATACATGGTAACCTGTGGCGCAGATGGATACTGCGCCTCCTTATGTTCAGTAATGGTATTTCAATGGTTAATAAAATTGGTCAAAAGTTGGAGGTTTAATAACAAATAAAGATGGTGTTATTGACAAGTAATAAAAGCTATGCAGTGAACACCAAGTTCGTGTAAAGTGTCTTTGTGGTGGGCGGGGGGGTGGTGGACGAATGGCACGGATATCCCCACTATGCAGAGTGAGATGAATTAATTTAATTGTGAATATTACGAGTTAAGGAATATTAAGGACGTAATCTACAAAGAAGCAAGTGAAACAAAGCAAACAAACAAAGTGAAATATAATGTAAGAAAGACAAGCGAAATGGATAATAGTGGCAGAACGTACATTCCAGGAGGGTTCTAATGCCATGGGAAATGAAAGTGCATCCAATGTAATAAATAAAACACCAACTCAATCCGTAAGAGATTTGAGAAAAGCAAGACATGCAGAAGCAAAGCAGTGGTGGGAGATGACCTCTCTCACCAAATATTTAGAGTGTAAAAGGATTCCTAGAGGGTTAAGGATCATGTTGTTGCCAACAAATGAGGATATGGATGAAGACCTAATAGATGAGTGGTGTGGAAACACTGAAAATGTTCAGTGAAACTAATGAGAACTCGCATAAAACACGCTGAAAGGAAAATGGATTTGCAGACAGCAATGATTGAAATCATCTATGAGGAAATGCAAAAATATAAAGATGAGTCACATGTAAAGGATTTAATAGCAAACATGAAGAAATCATTGCAAGTTTATGATGAGGAAACCATGGAAATTAAAGCTAGAAAGTTTACGATGGACAATTTGCATTATCAGTATGGCCATAATTACACCTTCGCAAGAAAATTAGATAGGTTGAGAGCGAAAGAAAAAACTGGTCCATAAGTGAGAAAAAATCAAAGTGAGAGTGAAATGAGCTCTGAGAGTGGGTCCAGTGCAGAGGAGGCCAGATGGGGAGGGAGAGCCTTTTTCTCTCTCGCGCCCAAACTGTGGAACACCCTTCCCGCTGATCTTAAGGGTCAATCGTCTCTTGCCCTTTTTTGGAAGAATTTAAAAACCTGGCTATTTGCAGAATTCTACATGTGATATCTGTCTCCTCCTTCTGCCCCCGACCATTCAGCTGTTTATTGGTCCATCTGATGCGCCTTGATGCCCTCGGGTTTAGTTGCGCCTATATAAATTGCTAATTCATTCATTCAACTGACAAAGTGGATTTTCACAAGGAGTTGTGGCTATTGAGGATGACTACGTGACAACGAGGTAGGGACAGAGTGCCACAAAACTACAAAAGACAAACAGTAGAACAAGAAGGAGCAAGAGGAAGACGACGAGGAAAGAACAGAGCCCGCTAATAGGTCCTTTGATGCCGGATGAGATGGAAAAGCCCTTTGTAGTGAACATCTCATTGACTACACTGAATGCTACCAGGAAAGATTACTTAATTTGGGCTTGACATTCTGTCCATCAGCACAACCTGATTTTACAGATTCGAGACTAGAACTGTATAAATATGTTAGAAAACTAAAGCTCCATATGTATCTTCAGATGAAACCTAAGAAATCTAATAGTGATGCACAAGTACAACTGAGACCCTCTTCTTTCAAAATTGCGGATGTCCCTGACCTCATTAAAATACATGATTTAGCTATAGGGGACAAAATGGAAGTCTCGAAAACCAATGAGGGTACATCATCTAATATCAACAATGAGCTAGGAGTACTAGAGATGAGAAAACTACCACATGGTAACACCTTGATAGGCATGGTTTTGAAACAGATCTTCAAGTGGGAAGTGGTTTAAAACCACAGAGCAGATTTTGTCCTCAGTTAACCCCCTGGAATCGGATTTTCAGGAGCTGGTGATAGAGGACTAAACTGATCTCCAAACAATTTTCCCTTAAAGGATTGGAAGGACATTAACGATCTGAGAAATCATTTGTCATTGATTATAAAACCCTTGGACAAAGGGGCAAATATTGTTCTGATGGATCAGCAAACCTCTCGATCAGAGGTTAGGTGGCAATTGAGCAACTCTATCCATCACACCTGCATCAAGGAAAATTCTATGAGAGAATTGGAGAAGGACTACCATTTAAATATATAGGTTATGGCATGATTCAAATCTCTTGGAATGGGATGAACATCAGTATCTAAATGTGGGAAATGCAAAGATCATAACTATTTATCTTGTGCCAAAAATGCATAAGTTCAGTATCAATCCACCAGGGAGGCCTATAGTTAGTTCAGTTGGATCTCTATTGAAAAACATCTCAAGATATCTTGATTTGTTGCAGGAGTGTGTAACCAACCTACCATCATATTTAAAAGATAGCAATGATTTTCTAAGGAAATTGTATCAGATCTCATGGAAACAGGAATATATAATGGTGACACCAGATGTGGTCTCATTATATACATCTGGTGAACACAGTAACAGAGTTCAGGCATGTGAATGCTTTTTGAGAGATCGTCCAATAGAACGGTTTGATCATACACAAATGTTGCAAGATTTGTTGAATATATTGCCTTAAACACAATGTTTTTATATTTAATGGCAAGTATTATTTACAACAACAGGGTGTGGCTCTGGGCAACTCCTTTACCCCCAATTATGCAAATTTGTTCATGGGGAGGTGGGAGAAGGAGGTGACCTGGGGCCAAGAGAATAAGATATTTACCAACAAAATTGCAATCTGGACTCGGTTCATAGACGATTTATTTATTTTGTTGGAAGGCGATGGGAATGAATGGAATGCCTTCCTCGCAATACCTAATAACAATGAGCTCAAATTGCAGTTTATGAATACGCAGAGTCTCCTCCCTTGTGATTTTTTTGGATGTAGAAATAGAAGTAGTTGATGATGTCTTACCCACAAGGGTTGATAGAAAACCAACTGCCACTAACTCCTTACTGCATGTGAACATTGGCCATCTGGGCATTCTAGAATGGAGCATTCCATGTAGTCTAATGCTAAGGGCCAAGAGAATATGTTCCGCAGAAGAGCTGTACATTAAGGAAACATGTGGCATGGTCAAGCGTTTCCTCAAAAGGGGACATCCTTAGAGTGTCTAGAAAGATGCCAAAAAAGAGCCCATGAAAAAAACAGAGACCAACTTTTGTACTCACAAAATACCAGCCTAAAAAAGAAACATCATGAAGTGAATAGATTATTTTTGGAACATAATATGGCACAATCGAAATATGAGAGGGTCTTGCAAAAGAATTAGCATGACCTAAAGAAGGATGAGCATCTTAAGGACATTGTGAAGATGGGTCCCTGAATAACTTTCAAAAAGACGAGATCCTTTAATAGTCACTATTATCCGGAGAAGGAACAGAACAATTGTCTCTCTGTGAATACAGGAGGTTTCATAAAAAGTAGCTCCTGCAAAGCATTTAAATATGGTTCAAACTTCAGGAGTTATCGAACCTTTGAAGTCCATGAGGTAAGAATTAATGAAAGAATCACTTGTAATACAGATTATGTGATCTATGTCCTCAAATGTAGATGTGATAAGCTGTAAGTGGGAAGCACCATCAATAAGTTAAAATTGAGAATATTACAACACATTCAAGCAATAAAGACTGGGGGCAAGAGTAACCCCATGGCCTGCCACTTTGAACTATATCACAACCGATCATCAACAAAATCCGGTTATTGTGGAGTTAAACACATTCGGCCCCACCAATGGGAGGTGATCAAGGAAAGGAATTGAGGAAGCAAATCATTTTTAATATTATCAATAGGACGGGAGATACCTTTGGGTCACAATGCTGATGCTGAATTGTATGTACATCTATGATTAGGACATTGATTGAAACCTTGGTTGAGTTTATTGAGCTCTGTGAAGATTATGCATTGTGCAATTTATGAGCATTTATGCACTTTAAATATGTGGATCATATTATGACATATTATGTATTCTTTAGGAATGTGAGAGCGGTATGCAGTTTATGAACATTATGCACTTTAATTACATTATAAAGTTCTATGTGGGCTGCATATATTTGATCTTATATCTTTATAAATTAGAGTGTCTTTTATATCACTTGGAAAATGCACGCAATAGTACCTTTGGTGGATCTATAATTGCAGGAATGTTATGACTATGCATTGTGCACTTTATGAGCATTTATGCACTTTAAATATGTGGTTCATAATATGACATAATATATATTCTTTAGGAATTTAGGATCTTAGGAGTGTAGTCATTATGAATTATTATGTATTCTATATTAGGTGAGAGGCTCTAACATATTTTAGGTCTATCAGGATCTTGCACTGTGCACTTTATGGGCATTGCGCACTTTAAATTATTGAGGTATGAGGCGCAGTGTGGGTAATGAGTAGCCTTATACGTGATTTCTTTAAATGTGGCATCTATGCATTAAACATTTATATTAAATACTATTATGAATTTATCATAGCTGGAAATTTTGAAGAGATATCTGTTTGTAAGATGCCTTAATATCACATAGTATGCTCTTGGAAAATAACATACACTCTGGAAAATTGAATCCTATGATGATGCACCATGCGCTTTATAATAGCCTAGAGGATGATAATAGGGGTTACTGGCGCAGAGAATACATAAATAAATGATAAACCATTTAACTGAAGCCCAAATGTATGTTTTTTGTTGTCTGTGGGTGAGAAAAAGAAAAAAAAACTTTGGGGGATTAGTGTGTTTAAACAGAACAAGAAAGATTCTTGATGGCAATTTATTTTAAGTTCCTTAAAACAGTGTTGTTTGTGTACGAGAAAAATATAAAGAAACACATATAAAATTACTGTGTATAATATAAAGAAATGGATCATGAAATGTTAGCATAGTAATGAATGTATATTATGAAGTCTCGTTTCAGAGTGGCGAAGAAAGGGGGCATGGCCTCCAAGTCCTCTCAGAAATTCCACTGTCTGGGACTTACTGGAGGTAACAGAAGGGATTGTTGGCCCTCAAATTCCCTCAGTATTTAAGGGGACTTCATTCCCCAACCACCACTGTGCCAGGAGGCGCGTTTGCAGAGTGGATTGTGAAGGGGGCAATCCCTCTGGAGACTTTTCAAAGGATTTTGTTTTATAAAATGTTTTTAAGGAAGGGGGCTATGCGCCTTTGCCTTGGCCGATTTTGGCCCCAGGGACCCCATCCCCTGGGGCCACTCTTTTATGAAATGGGGCTTCCCTCTTTGGGGTGATTACGACCCCGGGTACCTATCCCACAGAGCCCGGCCTTTTCCTTTATATTCCCCCTTTTTTTTTATAAAATAAAGGAAGAGGAATCATGCTGTCCCCCTTCCATGTGCTAATTTTGGCCTCAGGTACCCTACACCCAGGTCTTGCCCTTTATTTTATTATTTTTTTACATGAGAGGTGGGCAGCAAAGGCATATTTTTTTTTTAAATGAGGAGGGGTCCAGCATGGCCTCCTCCCCAGGCCGATATTGCCCCAGGAAGGTAACGGTCCCGGGGCAGGGGAGAAGCTGTGAGGCTACCTCGCTTATAATTAAGGTACTGCCCTGAGGAGGTGGGGGTCCCTGGGCTGTGGGGAAGGCCACATGCCCCCCCACATTATTTTATTAAGGCATTTGTGACCCGGGTGGTAGTGGTCTCTTGGGCAGCGTGGAGCTGCAAGGCTCCACGCTTATAATTATAATCACTCCACCGGGGAAGTGGCGTCCCCGGGGCTTCGAATAGCCCAATGAGGGGGCCCTACACCCCTCCTCTATTTGTACCATGCCCCTGGGATTTGGACAACCCGGAGGCTTTAGAAAAAAGATGAACAGGAGCCCATGCGTCCTTTTGGGAGAAAAATATTGACACAGATTCTGTGAGCCACCAGTGAGTTCGCAACAAAATACAAAAAATACACTTTTAAACCTCAGCGGGGTCCCTGTCAGACCCCCCTCATCATATCTGAGGGGTCAGTGTATTCCTACCCTGCCCTCTTTTCCCTACGTTTTCTCTTTTTTCTGGGACATTTATGACCTTTATCTTACCATGTTCTGCTTTTATTACCTCTATTTAGCCTCATTCTTCTCATTTCTGATTTCTGTTGTGCCTCTTTCTGCTTGTTGCTGGCATTTTTTGCCTCTTTCTGCTCTTTGCCGACTTTTATGCTGCCTCTTGATGCTCGTTTCTGACCATTATTTTGCCTCTTTCTGCTCATTGCTGATCTCTGTTTTGCCTCTTTCTGCTCATTTCTGACCATTATTTTGTCTCTTTCTCCACTTTTCTGAACCTTATTTTGCACCTTTCTTCTCTTTTTAAACCTCTATATTACCACTTTCTGCTCTTTTTTTTAACCACTATTTTGCCTCATTCTTCCAGTTTCTGATATCTGTTCTGCCTCTTTCTGCTTGTTGCTAGCCTTTTTTTTGCCTCTTTCAGCTCATTGCTGACCTTTATTTTGCCTCTTTCTGCTCTTTGCTGGCCTTTATTCTGACTCTTGCTGCTCATACCTGACCATTATTTTGTCACTTTCTGATGATTGTTGATCTCTGTTTTGTGTCTCTCTGCTCGTTGCTGGCCTTTATTTTCCCGCTTTGTGCTTGTTTCTGATCTCTATTTTGCTTCTTTCTGCTCATTGCTGGCCTTTACTTTGCCTCTTTCTACTCGTTTCTGATCTCTATTTTGACTCTTCCTGCTAGTTGCTGGCTTATATTTCGCCTCTTTCTGCTCGTGTCTGACCTTTATTTTACCTCTTTCTGCTCATTGAAAATCTCTATTTGCCTTTTTCTATTCATATCTGATCCTTATGTTGCCTCTTTCTGCTTGCTGCTGATCTCTATTTTGCCTCTTTCTGCTCATTGCTGGTCTCTAGTTTGGATCCTTCTACTCATTTCTGATCACAATTTTGTCTCTTCTTGCTGTTTGCTGACCTATATTCTGCCTCTTGCTGCTCATTTCTGACAATTATTTTGCCTCTTTCTGCTTATTGCTGATCTCTATTTTGCCTCTTTCTGCTCATTGCTGGCCTTTATTTTGCCTCTTTCTACTTGTTTCTGACCTTTATTCTTCCTCTTGCTGCTCATTTCCGACCTATGTTGTGCCTCTTTCGGCTCGTTGCTTACCGTTATTCTTCCTCTTGCTGCTCATTTCTGACCTTTATTCTGCCTCTTGCTGCTCGTTTCTGACCACTATTTTGCCTGTTTCAGCTCATTTCTCAGCTTTATTTTGCCTCTTACTGCTCATTTCTGGATTTAATCTTGCCTGCTTCTACTTGTTCCTGACCTTTATTCTGCCACTTTCTGATAATTTCGGACCTTTATTCTGCCTCTCACAGCTCGTTTCTTACCTGGGCTGCTGGGTGCAGGGTGCTGGTTTGGCGTTGGGTGCCCTGTTGATTTTAAGGGGGATTCTCCAGTTGCAACAAAGACTGCAGGCTCAGGGATGAAGGTCTTTTGGAGTTGACTACCAGTTGGAGAGGTAAGTTGGCATGCCTGGGGATGGTAGGACACCATTGGTTGGGCCACTCAGCGCCGTGGTACGTCAGGTGCAGGGGTGTCTTTAGGCTTCTGGTTTTCTTACCAGAACCAGGCACGGTCTGGGGGATTCTCCACAAAGAGGCTGCAGGCTTTGCTTTTAGGTTCAAAGCAGGTCAGATATCACCATATATCAGGTCAGGATTGCAGGGAAAACCTCCTGGTGGTGTTGAGCCACTCAAACTTGGGCGGTAGGTGACGGGTGCTGAGTGGTGCAGACTCGCATATTTGGCTGGAGCCAGAGTCTGTGGGTGAGTAAATACAGTGCTCCAAGAAAACAAAGTCTTTCTTGTGGAAGGAAGGGCATGTCCTTGGGTTTTTTGAGGTTGCTGGCTGCAGGACACACCAGGATTTTGCTGTAGCAGGTTTGAGGTGGGGACAGGCCAATAGGGCTGGGGCCAAATCAGTGGGTGTCCTCCTCTAGTTTCAGCACGGCTCTTCAGTCCTTCTTCTTAGTCAGTTCTTGTCTATGGAGGCAAGGTTCAGGGTGGCCCTAAATTCCCGATTTAAGGGTGCTACAGGTAGCTAAAGGTTGAGACCATGGGTCTCTTCCTTGGGGTGGGTACACCCCATTTTATTCCACCCTCCAGTGGAAGGGGGCATATGCCTCAGTCTGGTTGGCTGGGTCCCCCATCTGCAAGATGGCTGGGACTGAGAGTAGTGCTTCACCTCACTTCTCCCACCTCAGAGGTGGGGTTGGCAAAGGTGGGCAAACCTCCTTTCCTCACTTGGTTTTCCCGCCGATTCTCCTGCCCAAAGTGGGGGTCAGAACCAGTGGAGGCCAGTTGCTGGAAGCACTAAAGGCCTGGGTAAGCTCACAAAGGTGGCAGGCCTCTGAAACATCCCCGTTATGGACCCTGTCTATCCTGGGGGAGGAGGCTTGGCACCTCATCCCAGGATGTGCATTGTTTCAGACCTGAGGCCAGCAGGCTCTCTACCCAGGGGTCCGGAAACATGTCTGGTTGTGACAGCTGGCAAGCAGCCACTCAGCCTGGACACTATTGTTAGATCATTTTTCAGGGGGCATCTCTAAGATGCCCTCTGTGGGCATTTTCATTAAATCCCACACTGGCATCAGTGTGGGTTTAATGTGCTGAGAGGTTTTATACCAAATTTTTCCCAGTTGTCTGCAAATCCGTTATGGTACTGTGGAGTTCGTAATGAGAAACTCGCTGAACCATATACTCTTAATGGCATTACTGCACTTACAATGTCTCAGAGTTGACTTAAACACTGTAGGGGTACATGTCTCTTGCACTTGTACCCTCACCACTGGTAAAGTGCACCCAGCTAGAGGGGTGGCTGACCTATGCCAGGGCAGTGGGTTGTGGGCATTGCACACAGGGATGTGTGCCATGTCGACACTTCACTTTATTCTGCACCAAAACACGCAGCTTGCAGAGGCAGTGTGTGTGTGTAAGGGTAGAGGGCCTTTAAGGGTGGCACAATAAGTGCTGCAATAGGGGCCTTCCCTGAGCACAGTTCCCTTGGTAACTGTGGTACCATTTGCAAGAGACTGACTTGTGGCCAAAGAGTGCCAATTGGGTTTTGTTTTCAATGCAGTTTAGGGAAATAACAAAGGCCCTGTGTACCTACTTGGCAGGAACCCAGGGCACACTTAGTCAATGTACATCAGCAGTTTAGCAAAAGGTGGGGGCAACCATGCAAAAAGAGGGCACTTTCTTACACGACACCCCCAAACACAAGAGGATGAGACTAAGATTTCCCTAGAGAGTCATCAGCGGATATTCTCAAGAACGTTTGATAATTATCGCAAAATAAGCTTAATGCAATTATTCACATCGCAGTCTATTGCGAGAAAAAAACCGCTGTGTTAACATTGTATTCTCAACACGGCGGTACCATGCGATAGTCTAATGATAACGCTTCAAATGTCCAGGATGATGTCAGTGGAATGGTGATAAAAAAGTAAACCCCAATGCGAAAAAAGTTGCGATGGGCCCAACCGCGATAAAATAAATCTGCGATAATCTTCCCCAGGCCTGCAATTCACACACGTAATGCAGGAAAAATCACTATAAAAGTAGAAAAAAAACATACAAACAAAAGCCAAACAACAGCGAAGCACAATGGAGGTAGCAGGAGTAAGTACAGAGGACAACCAGAACCCCACAAGCCCCACGGAGGACCAGCCAGGGACCTCGGGGTCAGGGAAGGGCAAGGACAAGAGGAGTAGGAAGAAGGGGGTCAGTCCGCAGAAAAACAGGATCCTGATAACGGAGGTGGTAGAACACCATCAACTACTGTTCATCACCTACACTGTGTCATTTACAACAAAAAATGGTATATTGCAGTCCATTGTGGACAAGTGAATGCAGTCTGAGTCCTGAAGAGGACAATGGAAGAGGTCAAGTGGCGCTGGAATGGTGCGAAGAGCAAAGCCAAGCAGAAACTCTCCAATAACAGGAAGGCAACAATCAGGGCCGGACTGGGAACCACAACCGTCCCTGGCAAAGTGCTCGGCTGCCCCCCCCTCCCCACTCGGGGGGGGGGGGGGTTGGAGGTGTCGCCGAGCTGTTTGCCGGTGCCGGTTTTCGGCCAATTTTGGTACAGGGCCGATTTTGCAGCTATGCTGCAAAATCGGCCCTGTAACAATAACTCCGTCCATCACCACCCCCTTTTGTACCTCTGTAACAATAACGGCCCCCAGGGGCCCAAAACCGGCCCCCACCCGTGCGGCGCACCGGGGGATTGCCCGTTGCCCGCTATGGCCAGTCCAGCCCTGGCAACAATGCCGACTGGAGGTAGGAGTCCAGCGCCACAGGAGGACCTGGATGAGATGGAGGAAATGGTGTCCACAGTCATCAGTGGGGGGACAGTGGCAGGAGTTGGGGGACCAGACACTGCTCAACATAACTGGACACAACAGCACCAGGGTGAGTGACGACTAGGGACTGGGGGGACGGGAGAGATGGGCACAATGGCACACATGTACAATTAAGTTGAGCACATCTGCGGACAAACGATGCCCCAGACCCCCAACTCCGACCAAGAGACCAATGTACCCAAGTATGCAACATCTCAGCACTGTATAAGCACAGAAGTCAAAGGCATACTGCATGAAAAGGAGAAGGGGCAGTAAAATCAGAGCTGCGGGGGTGACTCCCCCAAAATGCCGCACACACACATAACAGGCAGAGCACATCAACTGTGACAACAATGTTGTACAAACCGCAACACGACCACAACAGTACAGATGACACAACTGGTGCCGCCTGTGTGTAGAAACTGGCCAATCACATTTGGCATTGCGTGGAAATGTGAGATGATGATGTACAAGTACAAACACACATCCGTGATGATGTCAAAATGTCCACTGTCCCGCATCAAATAGGCAGCTCCTCCCAAACAGTCACAATATACACTGTCATGCAGTCAGAATGTAAACATGTACAGTACGTCAACATACATGTGAACACAATGTTAAACTGCACCTCCCCTTCACATTGTCCAGGAAAATCCAATGCCTCCTGGAGAGCAGGCCGAACCTCTCTTCTCTGATGACAAAGAGGACCACCACACCTTCGACCCCGACGCCCTCCAACACTTGTGCACAGCCTCCGTACCCCACTTCCAGGATCAGAGCAGTCGAGCTGCTACAAGGGGACCACATCCCCTTGCACAGACCACACAGCAGGCAGCACCCACCACCATGGCTGCCTTCCAGGACCTATTTTCAATCAAGGAGGGGGAGAAGGAAGGTTCGTGATCTCTTCAGCTTCCTAGGCTAGTTACAAAAAATCAATGGTGGGGGGAGAAGGGATCACTTGTCCTGAGTAACCAGGGTTATTCTTAATTTTCGTTCCTATGCCGATAAAAGACCCTCATTCACGTACTTAGGATCGGTTGGCGGTATATCTTGTTTCTCCGCCTCACTTTTTACATGATAGCATCATCATAGGGTTAGTTGTTGTGCTTCCTCCACCAGGAGGTGAACCACTGGTTAATACAGTAGTGATGAGAGATAATTGTGATAAGTGAAATTAAAGAAAAATGTTAAAAAAGCCCTAATAACCATAGAAAGTGAATTTTATTGGGTCTTGGTATGAGGCTTATTAAAATAAGGGCATGCGTGGGAAGAGTAATTAGGAATCTTCCGCACTATTGTATGTCCAGTAAAAAGGTCGACATGTTTCAGCCCTTTGATTGCCCCGAAGGGGTCAGGTGGGCTTTCTTAAGGACCTAAGGATTTTGTACCTGTTTTTTAACAAGGTTGGTCTAGGTATTGTGCCTGGCCGGTATGGAGGTCTGGTAGTACCTGTGGATAAAAAGGAATACACAAACAACATGAATTCTTTCAGGCTCCAATACTGAGGTTTCCAGGTCAGTGCCAAGCAGACATGCAGCTGGAAGCTTTGGAGAGTCCACTACCTGTTTCGGCCAGTAACCCTTCCCCAGTCTAATGTCACCATAGTCATGTCATGGTCAGTGGTAACACAGGCAGCGATGGTGACTGGGTAAGTTTTCCCAATCAGGTATTGCTCTGGGGAAACCAGTGTATCTCTCCACATAGTGACAATGGCACCTTTATCCCTCAGAGCCTCCATTCTATTCCCATTGATCCAGGGGTTTTGTAAATACTTCTTTAAGTTGGGTGGCCTCACAGCTAAAGTGGCAAACTCAACTTCACCCTCTGTGACTAGAACTGCTTCAGTGTGAGTGGATATATGGGTGTGTGCTTGTGTCAGTGATGGAATAGGTGAATAAGTATGTGTTAGTATCTGTTTGAATAAGTGAGTTGCTATGTATATAACTGTATAGGTGAGTAAGTGGCTGTGTGATTGGCTCTATGGGTGAGTGAGTAGGTGTGTGAGTAGCTCCATGGGTAACTGAGAGCATGTGAGTGGCTGTATAGGTGTAAATGTGGCTATATCAGTGGCTGTATTAGTGAGCGAGTTGGTGTATGAATGGCTGTATGAGTGATTGAGTGGATGTGTGTGTAGACCTATGAATCAATGAGTGGGTATATACGTACTAGTATGGCTGTGTCAATGGTTTTGATAATGGTAATGTGGAAGTTGGAGTGGGTGTATGAAAGGTTACATGAGGTTGGGAGTAGGCACATCAGAGATTCTGTGGATGATGTCATCAGTGATGTAATTGACCACGTCGTGAGTGAGGTAATATGTGAGGTCATAAGCAGTGCATTGCGAGGGCATGAGTTATAGTTAACTCAGCAAACTATAGCTGCTGAATTTCTCTGGATTTGTATGAGTAATATGTCAGCCTAACTATAACGTCACTGTAACCTTTGATTTTTTCACTGAATTGCTAGGGTTTTTCAAATTCTATTTCCCAACTGTAAAGTCCTTGTAACCTATGATATTTTATTGAATTTTAAGGTTTTTAAATCATATTTCCTATTTAAAATTGCTCTGTAAGAGGTGTTTTTATAAACTTGTATTTTCTTCAGTAGAATAATAAGTTGGTTTATTTCTTTGCATTTTTTATATTTGCAACAATGTCGTGATCCCTGTGGACACATCGTGAAAACAGAAACAAAAGCAAACATTCAATGACCAGCAACCCATCTAAAAATATTATGTAAAAAAAGATCCATTCTAAACATTGTCCTACACATATTACTATATACATACTTCTTTCAAAACATGTTTAAACTCATATTTGTGTACTAAGTTTCTTTAAACACCATCTTTCAGACCTATTTTCAGTTTTATTTGGGACGTTGTGACCATGACGTTAACCGCAATGATTGCACGTTTTCCACAGAGTCTATATATATATATATCCACATGTATTATATAATTTTTTACACTTAGGGTTCTTGCACTATTCTCTAAAGTCCTGTTTTTCTAGAGTTTCCATGAATCCCATCTCTGAAACCAATTTTACCTTTTCGCAGTGACTCCGGAGACTGCGATGACATGGGTATTCACAATCCCTGCAGACATGGTGCAAAAATAGAAACAAAAGCAGACATTCAATGACCACTAACACATCCAGAAATATTATGTAAAAAAAATCCATTCTGAACATTGCCAACACATATTACTATATACATACTTTTTTCAAAGCATGTTTAAACTCATATTTTTGTACTAGGTTTCTTTAAACATAATCTTCATACGTATTCTCCGTGTTCGCGGTTATTCGGGATGCCACGAGGACGTCATTCACGCCGATGATCACGCCTTTTCCATAAAGTGAAAACATATATATGCACACATATTGCATTATTTCCCACACAAGGGGTTTATTACTATGCACTTCAAACACATGCTTTTCTTGTGTATTTCTAGAACAACCCTCTCTAAAACCTATTTTCTGTTTTTGCGGTGAGGCCAGAGATCACAATGAAGTTTGTCATTTTGATCCCCATGATTCCGTCATGGAAGCAGAAAGCAAAACCAGGAAATCAATAGCCACCACCACGCAAACAAATTATAACTAGACAATGAATTCTAACCATCACAGTAGATATCTCACTATATGAATAACTCTAGAAAAACATTTACCAGAATCTAAATATATCTATGACAATGCGTTTTGATGATTCACTGATATATTTTTTTACAAGTCGGGATGTCCTAGCGAAGATACATGGGGAAGCCGTGCTGGCGCTCACTGCATGATCGTGAATATCACACACGATGAAAAAAATCTATTTTGGATATATAATTTGTGTCACTAACACCCCCATTCCCTCATTCTCAGTCCTCACTGCACGGATCACCCCCAAACTTTCCATGACAACCAGAGCCTGTAAAGTTTCATAAAGATTGGTCAAACAAAGCCAAAGTTATAGTCAAATCAAAAAATACTTTTCCTACGGAAACTAGGTTCTAACTATAACTACCTACTCACAATATAAATATACTTATTTCCTACTAGCGGTCACTAGTGGGTAGTTATAGTTAGGACCTAATTTCTATTAAAAAGCCTGTTTCCACTTGCCTTTATCTTTGGTGCAGGTTGATGATTCTTTATAAAATTTTCCCAAAAACGTTGACGCTTATGTGAGCTGCTGTCTAGAAAGTTTCGGTATGACGTGTAATGCGGGGGCCAAGAAAAAGAGGGTGGTCTCAAAATGCATTTTTCCCATATTAATTTCTATAGTGTTTTTGAAGAGGTCTACAACCTGAACCACTAAATGGAATTACACCAAATTTGTCAGAAAGCTAGAGCTCGGTTCAGAGTAGTGCCTTTGGGTAGTTTGTTGTTGTAAATACATTTTGTAGTTTTAGAGATTTGAACCAAAATCCGATTTTTTAATATCTGGGGGAACGGATTCTCCATGGATCTGACAGTCCCCTTGCTGCAATCTAATTGCCTGCCAACACTTCAACCAGGAAGTGTTGACAGCCATCTTATAAAAAAACATTTAAATTTAGAAAATGGGGCAGGGTAGGATTACCCTGACCCCTAGGTGGGATGGTGGCATCCCAAGGGATCCCCTGTGGTTTAAAAAATGTTTTTTTCAATTTTGCTGTGAAATCACGTGTGGATCCATAAATTTGTGGATCTTTTTTAAAGCGTTGTCTCCCACGCTTGTTTTTCAATAATGCCCCCTCGGTGGGTCAGGTCCTGGGGGAATTAATTTTCATCCAAGAGTTAGGGGCCCCCTGTAGAAACAGATCCAATCTAACACAGAAGTGCCATTGAGCCCAAGATCACATACCCAGCTGCCTCTCCTATACCTGCTGTCACCCCAGCTGACACTTGGCTTGAGCCCTGACAGAGGTAGGGGTGACTGGGAAACCAGGCTGCTGCTGAGTTAGAGGGAAAGCTGCATTCAGTCGCTGCACCAGAAAGGATAAGGGGGAGGAGGGAGGAAGCTGGAGCGGCTTAGCTGCCTTTCAGTCTCCTAGAAGTGGTAAGAGCCCCCGGCGTCCGGGTGCAAGGGGGCAAGTGCTCTGGTGGGTCTGAGAGCTGAGCTAATGATATTTCACAAGCCCAGATGATAGGTATCAATGGGAGAGGGAGGAAAACTACTGGAGCCAGTTCACGTACCCTGGTATATGTGTAGATATCAACAAGAACCAGCTCTGTAGTAGATGCTCCTACCGTTTGTATGTAATGAGGAGAAAACACATTGTGTTTTGAAAAAAAGCCCTCCCTCACCAACCTAGGTGGTGACATGCTTCATCATTGGGCCCCACCAAAAGTGCCGAGTGCACCTCAGGTGTGCTATGACGCCTGGATACAGCGAAGCGGGTATTGTAACGTGAGAGTGAAGTGATAGTGGGTGAGTGAATGTTAAAAAGAACTGTCCTAAGGGTCCCACTGGGCAAAAAAATACTATTTTAATATGTGGGCCCTTGGCAGCGAGTAAAAACGGGAGGCAGCTATTATGAGAGATCGTTAGGTGACTCCAATATCCTAATTGGTCAACATGTTTCAGCCATGCTCCCTTTATTGGTATGGCTTTCTTCAGGAACAGTGTGTGACAGTAAAGTGAGTGGTCTCAAAAGTGTTATTGGAAGACCAGTATGTGACACGCGCTAAGGTGTGCATTGTGTTAGAGGAGTTTTTCCTGTAGCAGCGCTTTCCTATGGATGGACAAAAGACAAACAAACATGCAAACAATAATACAGTTTAGGATACTGATGTAATACACAGTGGTAGGTGTATTGAGGAGCGGTGTGTCCATGCTCTATGCGGACAATGACGGAGTGAGTACGGAATGTGGCATTGAGTGATAGATTATAACTACCGCCTTGGTCATATGCGTTAGCCAGTGATAATCAATATGTGTTGGTAAATTGTGCATGGAGGGTACACTGGTAAGTATTAAAACAAGGGTCCCTTCTCAGATAGTTATCGAGAAATGCCCCGTGCGTTCCATGCGGGGGCCCGACCTGTAGTCACACTCTATGTGACCGAGAGAAGAAAACAAAAAGTGGTTTAAACAATACGCGCCTGCTCAGCGAGTGCTACTGCCTGCAGTGGTTTGAGAGTTAAAATAGGTTGAAGAAGAGAGAAGGGAACAGAGAGACTGCCGGGGAGAGATTCCCACTTACTTAATTCATCATGGTCTAAAGTTGGGGTGGGCGTAGTTCGCGAAGTAGCGCTACGCGTAGCTTCGCGAAGTGCACTTTGCACTACGCGAACTACGCGTAGGACTACGCAAACTGCATAGTAGCATGTTCCCACTGTGCAAGATGTCGTTTTCAATTATTGCACAGTGTGGACAAGCATCCGGCACTGTGCAATCATTGAAAACGGCATCTTGTACAGTGCGAGCTGTACTTTTCTGCCGCTCGAATAGATTTTTACTCGAGCTGCAGCTTTCTCAACGCGGACTGGTAGTTTCTCATCGCGAGCGGTCGCGAGCATGTGCGACACTCGCAATGAGAAACCTGACCTCACCGCGTTGAGAATCTCGCAGGGAGGTTTATTTTCCATGGTCGCGATCGGCAACTTGATGTTGCTGATCGTGAACAAGGAAAAAGTCTTGCGAAGATGTCATTTTGCTTGCTCGTGGTCGCCAACTTGATGTTGAGGGCCGCGAGCAAGCAAAAAATGACCGCTGCACTACGCTACGCATGTTCGCACTGTGCTACGTGCAGCTTGCGTAGTGCGAAGTTGCGTAAAACTTTGCAAACTACCCAAGCGTAGCGTAGTGCTTTGCCCAGGATTAGTCTAAAGCCCTGCTAGGTACCTGCTGTGGCCGCCGGCTGCCATGGCGCTCTGTTGCTGGATGTGTGCAGTTTGACGGCTGCTTAAATATTCAGCTGGCTTCCTTGATGTTCATGGGCTTGTTAATGGGTATCTGGCCAGGGGCTTGGTAATTGAAGGTGTGTGTCAGAGTGCACGTATACCTTCGACGCCTCCTGTTTAGAAAGATAAAACAGAGAAAGATACGCTCTTGCTAGTATGCCTGGAGCTCGTGTTTCAATGAAATAAAATGAGTTTGAAAGATGCCCTTGCTAGTACGCCTGGCACTTGTGTTTCAAAGAAATAAATTAGTCGGAGTTAGAAAGCTTTAGGCACGAATTGGGGCTAAAGGAAAGGCATGCTGATTGATGTGCGGATTCCTGATATTGGGGAGGGGCTGGCTTGAGGTTTGTTCATAAGCATATGGCTAAAGGGCTGGATGTCGGATGTCTCTGGGTTTAAGGGTTTCAACCTCATACAGATGTGTAAGGTGGTTCTGAGGGCATTGCATTGACTAGGTCTAAACATGAATGCAGTCACAGGCTCTGCATCGTGTAAGGCTGTAAAATGGGAGCTCATCTAGGGCTTGTGTATCTGTAGTGTTGGCAATCACTAGGGTGGTGCGAGCCCATGAGTGTGTTATGGTATGTTCAAACTGTGTATAAAAAAGCATGGACTGTGAGTGTGCCAAAAGTTGGTCGCCCAGCGAGGTATGCTCTATATGAACAGTGTTTGTAGGTTTATCTCTGGATCAAGTTGTTCCTGTGTATGTTATCATTCAATCCTGTCACGTTTGTGGACAAACGGTTTATCCAACATTGATCCTTGTGGAGTAAAATTCTGCCATTGGTGGTATTCTGACTTTCAATTTGTTCTATTACTGTCCAGCTTAGGTCATTTGGAGTGTGGCATACTTGGATGAAATGGTCCGTGAGCTTACTCACATTCTTTTTGCACCGTATTGTGCTTCTATGTTTAACGATGCGGGTTCTGATTTTACGGCTGGTGATGCTCAAATAGATGACATTGGTTGAGCTACAGTTGGTGTGGTTTAACTGCCGGCAGGTTTTGCCTCCTTCAAGGTTTAGGGTTTTTGTTGCTTTAGTGAGGTGGTTCTATCTAACTCTTGAGGGGTTCTATCTAACCCTTGAGGGGTCTGCGCCTTTGGACTATGCCTGGTTGTGACAGCACCGCATGGCCATACTGTCCTTGGTGCAGGTGGTGATGTATAATACAGAGTTGTGGGTGCCAGGGGCTGGTACCACTTCCCATCACCCACTGCTTTAGATGCCGCCACTGCTGTTTGCATCCCACCCTGCAGTGGGGGGCTCCCACCACTATCCATCTGTCAACTCTACACTCACGGTCACTGCCTCTGTTGCTCATCTAGGGCCAGCTACAAATCTCTTTCCATTGCCCTGGGTGATTACACTGCTCATTATGCCCAACATTTTCCCTGGGTGCTGACATCACTATCCATCTTCTACCCACTAAACAGAATACTATCACTGTAGTCCCTCTCCAACAGCTGCCCAGAATGATATGATAATTACTTGCCTTCTACCCCTCCCATGGATACCATCAGCGCTGTCCAGCTCCTGTCAAGTAACCTCTAAGTGCAGGAAAATCCATGGGCATTACAGACACCCTGCTTTGGGTGCTGCCATCACTACCCAAGTCTTACCCCTTGCCATCACAACAACGATAATGACCTAGGTCTAGGGCAATCAATTTTCAAGGGAGAGTGCAATCCCCAAAGGCCACTATCCCTGTGGAAATTGTTCCGTGTGCCCTCTGACTGTTAAAACATCGACCATAAAATTGCAATCTGGCAAAATATGGTCGTTGGGACAATTGAGCAATTGCAATACCACCAATGTGGTATACAGACTCCAATGTCAATGTGGTTTGGAATACATCGGCTTAACCACACGCAAAATAAAATTGAGAATACAGGAGCACCTGAGTACAATCAGAGCAGGGAAGCTCACAACGAAGCTGGTACAACATCGCCACAGGAACAAACACACTTTTACATGGGTGGTATTGGAGAAAGTAACAGGAGATGCACAAACGGTAGAGAGAGTGTTAACACCAAAAGAAGCCAGATGGATCTACAGGGAGAAAAGTGAACAAAGAGGATTGAACGAACTCCTAGAATGGAACAAGCTACATTGAAGCCAGCTCTGGTGTTCCTTTTCGTCTGTAGGGGTGTCTCATGAACTGGGTAGAGGTTAGTTCTCCCTTTTCCCATATATCAGGTATATGCCTTGGGAGTGAGATGATAATATTAATTGTCTCTCTAGAGGTCTGGATTATACAATGAACAGATATGTATACTATATCACCCTCTAGATAGGATAATATATACCAACCCAGATAATGCCCTAAACGCTAAGAGAATAACAACAGATGGTGCCATTGAGCATAGATAGGTCCATTGGTCAAGATAGATTGATGAGAAGTCAGTGAAATCTGTGTGAAGTATAAAATTATCGATGTATACAAAACATTTTTTTGCAGTTTTTTAATATGAATATAGAGTGCTGATACATTT
Organism: Lissotriton helveticus; assembly: GCF_964261635.1. Classification (NCBI taxonomy): domain Eukaryota; kingdom Metazoa; phylum Chordata; class Amphibia; order Caudata; family Salamandridae; genus Lissotriton; species Lissotriton helveticus. Next base: position 535,157,188 of record NC_136065.1, read on the forward strand.
GAGACTATATATAAATAAATGGTTAATACACAGAAAAGGATAATAACACACTTTCAAATACTTGGAGACTGTTAGGAATACTGGAAGACGTGAACTTGCGAGATCATCGGAGTATTCAGCAATCTAAACAGTGTGTAATGTGACTCAGCCCGATCTAAGATGGCCGCTTAATATCGCGAGATCAGTCTAACCAATCAGCTCTTACAAGGATGTAAATAGAGAACAGCCGAGTGGCAACTTGTTCGAGGGACGAGAGAAAGCCGGCGAAACTCCTCATATAGGTAACGTTCATGGAGAGAGCTAAAGGAAGGGGTGTAATCAGATTAAAAAGTACAGGGATTTAGAGACAGGCTGACTGGGAAATGCTCATGAAACTGTTATGTTGTTATGGTGTTTTTCAGTTACAAATTACGGAAGGAGGTACCACGTGACTCACGAAGGGAGTTAACTGGAATTTGTTTTTATCACCTCTCGGCTGGTAGGAGAGATATCTGCCGACAGAGGGTAAATATGACGGCAGGTGTGCGTTCTGTGCAGTGGGGCTATTTGAATATGCACGTTGAGCAGTAAAGTAAAACTCGGTTTCAATTTTATTATGTCTTTGATAACAGTGCTTGCAACCCTGGTGTCCAATGCAGTGGCGTAAAAAGTATATGCCCTGAAGAAATTGCCTGAAAAGTACCTAGGCAATGAAACATGTCGGCAAGTAGAAAGTGGCTCTATAGGTAGTAACCATATTCACTTTTTTAATGTCCGCAAACAGCATAAAGGAACAAGAATAAAGTTGTCTGTTTGTGCTGTATGCGCTTTTATATTATATGTTATATGTTGTGTGACATCACTATTTGTGTTATTTGTATCGTTTCCACTGCACTTATCACAGTTAACACAGTTGTTTTCATTTGGACACCATTTCTATAGGCACGATAGCACCAATGATGATAACAGGGCCGTCCTGGTGAGTACCTACCAGGGGTCCCATTGGTGGTGCGCCCGTGAGGTGCTATTGTGCTAGCTCACACTTTTTTCCATCACATGTTGGTGTGGGTTGTTCTACTGTTTTGGATAAGGAGACAGGCTTTTTAAGATGGGCTATTGACTGGTGTATCCCCTACCCTGCATATAAAAAGTGGGAGGTTTTTGTAAGTGACTGTGACATGAGATACCCAAGCTCGATGAAAAATTGATTGCCCTAGACCTAGGTCATTATCGTAGTTGTGACTTTTTGAGTGGAGGGCGACCTAGGCCTATATTACCCTCTTAGCTCCAGTGTTGGTGTGCTTACCCCTTGCCATCACCAAGTTCACAACCTCCGCTGTCTTCCATTTGAACCTACTCTTCACATTTCCACTGCTACCCTGCTTCTCTTATTTCAATGTTTGTCCTCAGGTTGAACAGGTCTCTGCTGAGACCCAGAAGGAGGGCTGCACACATGGATTGGGGCATCTATGTGGTGCAGAGTTGGAACAGGCAGCTGGGGAGAGGACCATGTGCAAGCGTGTTCAGCTTTGCCTGATTTTCTGGGCCGTGTAATTGGTGTGCACGAAGTCTGCAGCTGTGTTTCTGCAGCATCGCACATGTTCTGCTTTAAAGCATAACAGAGTTTTCAACAGCACTGGTCTGTCCATATTTATCACAGCCGGAGGCACCAGTGTGTCCTTGCCCTCCTCCTCCTCGCCGTGGTCTCTTCTGCAAACTGAAACCTCTACGTCAGACGTACGTCAGACGTATGTCGTGGGTAGGACTGCATGCACATGCGCAATCCTACCATGACGTACTTCTGATGTAGAGGATTCGGCAGGATAGACCACAGCGAGAAGGAGGGAGGCAGCCTGGATACGCCGCGATGAAGTGTGTTTTTTACCTTAATTTTTATTTTTAGTTTAAAAATATTGATTATGGGGGGGTGGAGGCGGGGAGGGCCTGGAGCTGAACTCCACTCTGCTGTGGAGTCAGAGTTTTGCATAAACTTTGCGTTCTCAAAGGAACTCGGAGTATGCAGAACTCTGCAAGCTCCGCCAGCGGAGCAGAGTTCTCTGCCCACGCCTAATCACAACTTCACAAGCGAGGTCCCACTTCCAGTTCCACCTGCGTGAGCTCCAACTGTAGGATTAATCTGAATGATTGATTATCCATCGTAGGCAAACAAATGTGAAACAAGACTGAGTTAGCGGCTTCTATTTTATCAAAGCTTTAAAAAGAATTGAAATCTGAGTAAAACATGATCACACAACAAGAACCCCTGATAGTAATAAAATACAAAAGAAAGCAATGCTAGAACACTTTGGCTAATCAGGAGCTAGTGATCCAGCGGGCTATAGAAAATATATCATAAACAACGCTACCCAACTTCATAACCTATAAACAAAATTCTATACTAAATTTGGACCCATTTATAAGCCTGATATATTTTGGACCTACTGAATCAGGTGGTCAGAATAAATCTATATACACATTATCTACAAACTATATACATATTTATACATTTGCAGAAAGAATATTGTCATTAGAATAAAACTATACCATTTAAATAACCACCATTGGCGACGTGATCTAGCTAATAGTAACCTACACTTCTGAATGACCAAGACCAGCTTGTTTGTCAAAAGTAAGATTTTATTTACTAAATTATGGTATATAAGTTGAAGGTTTTATAAATGAATTTTATTAGCATTAAAGCAAGCATGATTGTAATGAAATATGAGAAAAATACAATTTAAGCAAGTGAATCAAATTTAAAGTAAATATATAAAGTTTAGCATTTCTAAAATCTAATTCCCTAACTGAGCTAAATAGATAGAAATTAAAGTAAAGTTCTTTGAGGATTCTTACGTGCTCCACGCAAAGTCCAACAGCACATCACCCTCATCGGAAAGTCAGAAAGCAGCAGCCAGCCCATCCCTAAGGGCATGACTTTTTATACCTTTCTACGCTAACTGAACTAAGCAAAGGAAAGTTTTCAGAAATCTTCGACGTCCCATTGGCTGAGAGTGACAAGTGACATGTCACCCAATTCTCAAAAAGTTCCATTAAATCATGTCTCATAAAGACCATTGTCTCTTCCACGTGAAGCCAGAAGCTTCCTGAGATTGCAACAAATGTATTAAGTCATTCTCGCAGCGTCCATAGACTTTCAATACGACTTCCGCGGATGCCAAGTTAAGGACTGACAAAATGTTCACTTTCGACCTTGGCCATGTCCGACAGAATGATGACAGCATTAGTTTTTGCTTTGTGAACGCAGCTTTTGACAAACGTTTTATTTCAGAATGGGCGTCTCGTGACTTCTGCAGAATTACATGTCAACTCTTTTCTGCGACTCAAGCGACTAGGCCCAAAAGCAGGCAACTTATGATTTCTAATATAAAACAAACACAAGAAAAGTATTAATGTAAGAAATAATGTAGATTCTGTATCCACCCCATGGTTCACTAATTATTTAACCCACCCGATTAATCAAAATGTTACCTAGCCATTGCAAACAAATAAAGCAGCGTTTATATCTACCAGTCTCCGTTATTCCATGAGACCCATATGCACCTAGAATAGTAGAAATGACATCATACAGACAAGGAAAAGCAAAACAAGCACATGCTTATTTTAAGTTTGCAGCAATTAGTAATGACAAAAACGAAAACAATAAATTATTTTATTATTTTGCACGAACAAAAAGATGCAACATTTATGCACGTTTATGAGCACACTTGTTAGTCCTCCCACGTGTAAAGTTTAATCTAAGTTGTATTAGCACGACATATCACAAATCATTAATATTTTTATTCATGTTATGGAAATGTGACTTTGCGAGTTTAAACAAAATTTTGTTTTCTATCTCGCTCCATCAACTCCCTCATCTGGTGATTAACAAATCACCACACCAGCACTCAAAATTTTGGTAAATTAAATTTATAAGAAATCGATTCAAATTCATTTGTATCAGTAAACCTAAAAGTCTGTTTCTGCATAATCTTTGCAATTAACATGACGCTCTCTATGTAACTCCTGTAATTCAATTTCCCTTTCTTCTTCTTTTCTGAGTTTATAGATTCTTTTCTTTTCTTTCAACTGTTTCTTTCTTTTATGTAACAAACAACCTAATTTGGTCAAAATAAAAATGAATACTATTATAATCAAAGGTGCCAGAATCTTGCCAAGAATTGAACTTCCGATATTATGAAACCAGTTTTTAATTGCTTGAAACCTTTTTGAAAGTTTCCCTGTAAAATCTTCTTCTTCTAAAGGAATTATCTCTGAATGCATTTGTGTAATATTCTTAATATACATTTCAATATTCTTACTTTCATCAGGTATATATGTACAGCAATGTTGAACATGTAAAATGCCACAGACTCCTCCCTCTTTTGCTAGGAGTATGTCTAAAGCAAGACGGTCTTGAATTACCATAGATCTAATTGCAATAACTTCAACATTCACTAATTGAAACCCATCAGCTGTGTCAGTTGATAATCTATCAACTATAGTGGACAATTTTCTGATTCTCCCTGCATTTAAGGTTATACCAACAAAAGGTATTACAGCTTGAAAAATATCTCCCAGAACTTCAGTAAAAGTTTCTCTTTTAGCTCTATTTACATAATTATGAATTTTAAACAATCCTTCTGAATCTCTGTCAACATGAAACACTTTAGGAAAAACAATTCCCACATAACAAGTTCCATACCAATGGTCTGGAAGGTTGTAGTAGGCTTTGTCACCACAAACAAAATAAATCCCAGGAAAGATAGGATCTTTTCCACCTTTAAATCCCCAACCTCCCATAATCTGATAAGTATCTTCACAGTTACTTGCACCTACAAAATAATTATCAAAAAGTGTATTATCTCTTCTAATGCAAAGCTTTCCACTAACTGGTTTGTCTATGTGAATAGCAATATTTTCAAGCATTTTGCCATTTAACTTCTCATCCTCTTTCTGCCAGAAAGCTGTCTTAGTCTGCTTGACTAATTCGTTCCTCTTATAAATTGCTCTTCTCTCTTCAACCATATTCAAAAATTTCTTTCCTTCAGCACTTAATTTACATGTTAGATTATTCTTGTAAGCATACTCATATGTGAGTTCGTTAGTAACAAGGAAATATTCTCTCATTTGTTTTGCTTTCTTATGCTTATTTAAAGCATTATCAATCTTAATATTAGCAAAAATCTCATCATAATTTGAATAGTAATATTCTAAACGTCCAGTTTGATAAAATAAACTAGTTAATACACTACATGTTACAGCATAAGTGAGAGGAAGCATATTATATGTTACTCCCTCAGAAACAGAAGCAGGTAATTTAACACAGACATAGCAGTCTTTTGCATCCATTACCTTAACATATTCACTCAATAGCTTTGTAAATGTATTACTTGAAAAATCTCCTATTGATTTATCTTGATGAATGTTAGGCTGATGATCAATAACTTTTGCAGATGTACTATGTTTAGTTTGACTAACCAGAGCTTTACTTGTTAAATTAACTTTGTGTAATTCTCTATTCATTTCTAAAGGGATAATCACAGCTAGAACCAACCAGAGCAGAACTAAAATGAGCAGACATACCAGAGTCATCTTACAGCATCTTTTAAAAACAGAACACTTTGAAGTGCTCTCTTTAACATAAGGCATTTTTGGTTAATTTTAGCCTAAAAAATAAAAATAAATTTTAAAATTTATATACACCCCCCTTTTAAAATATATTTTTCTTTTATAACCCTAAACAAGATTTCTTCGACCTTATGTCATACATTAGTTTTCTTCAACTAAACAGTTTTTTCTTCGACCTTGTGTCAACTAACAAATTTTCTTCAGCCTTTTGCCAATTTAATAATTCTGTACTTCAATCATTGTCACTAATTTCTTGGATTTCGTTTTCTTCTTCACTACTATCATATATGTCAATAACAGGTGGAATTACTAAGTAAGTCCACTCAGGAGACTTGTATTTTTGGTTTGGTCTTATTATTCTCTTCCCTTTTCTCGATATCACTTCAATTTTCCTTCCAACTCCAACTTCTTTTCCAGGACTCTTTTGACTACTGATTTCTTCAACTTGTTCTATTGGCTTTTTGATCAGTCTGACTCTCAATCTTCCACCTGGCCAGTAGTCTGCTTTTCTCACGTACTTCTTCTTTGGTTCAGAATTATTTGATTCTGACTTCCAAGTCCTTTTCTTTCCGTTTTCACTTCCACCTTCCACGTCACTTTCTTCAGTTTCGTAGTCTGAAATTTCAATTGACTCAGGAACTTCTCTATTCGGCAATTTCACTCCTTCAGGAACTTCACTTTGTCTTCCATCACTGGTACTTGGTAATTCGTTCTCCTCCTCTTCCTCAATTACCTCCAACTTCCCAGATTTCGGATTTTTGTTCCTTACTTCAGAGTTTGTTCTCTGCCTTTCGATACTCTCCTGGTCTGAAACTTCTTTTGGTTCAGCTTCTTTGTCTTCAATAGAGACAACCGAATCCTCAGTTATCTTTCCTTTTAACAGATTCTCTTCACCTTCAGAATCTATTTCAATTATTTCTAAGTCTTTTCTTGTCAGATTTCCATTCACTGGCACAGTTTCCAGATGTCGACTTTCTTGTCGATCTTCAGAATCTGGAATTACTTCACCTTCTGTTTTGTCTTCTGCTTCAGAATCAGAATCATCTGTGGTATCACTTTCAATATCAGAACTCTCAGGAGTTGGTACTGGAATAGTATGACTAGGATGTATCCAACGTTTCAATCCTCTGCACTTTACAGCATTAGTAGTGATCAAAATTATCTGCCTAGGTTTCTGCCATCTAGGAGCTAGACAATTCCTTCTCCGATGTACTTTCGTTCTGACCCAATCGCCAGGTCTCAGATCATGAGTCAAAACTTTTTCATTTGATTGAGCTTCAGTTCCCACCTGATTAGACACAGAAGTTACCATATCAGATAACCTTTTACAGTAATCCAAAATTGCACTGTCATTTATGCTCAACAGTTTACCTACAGGTACAAAAGCTTGCCTCATAACTCTTCCCATTAAAATTTCATGAGGACTCAAACCTGTCTTTTTATCTGGTGTGCTTCTTAATGACATCAAAACAAGTGGAAGAGCATCAGTCCACTTTATGCCTGTCTCAAGACACATTTTTCCAATTCTGTTTTTAATTGTCCCATTTATTTGTTCAACTACACCTGATGCCTCTGGTCTGTATGCACAGTGTATTTTCTGCTCAATGCTCAAAGCTTCGCAAATTAACTTCATCAGTTTGTTATCAAAATGGCTTCCTCCATCACTCTCAATAGTGACTGGAAAACCGTACCTTGGGATGATTTCTCTGAGCATTAGTTTTGCTACTGTAATTGAATCACAATGTCGTGTAGGGAAAGCCTCTACCCATCGTGAAAATAAGCATACAATTACAAGCACATATTTCAAACAATTGTGTAAGGGCATTTCAATGAAATCCATTTGTAATCTGGTAAAGGGACCACCTTCTCGACCAATTATTCCTGTCCCCACCACTGATTTTCTGTTTGGATTCATTTGTTGGCATGACAAACACCTTTGACAAAAAGATTCAGCAATAGTTCTAAACTTGGTATTGAACCATGTTTCTCTGAAAAGTCTGACCATAGAATCTCTTCCTAGATGTGCAGGACCATGATATAATCTGGCCATGTCAGCAATCAAACAATTTGGTAGGACTACTCTGCCATCTTTGTAAACCCACACTCCATCTTCTTCACGTGGTCTACAATCTGATCTTAACCATAAGTCTTTTTCATCATCTTCTGCTTCGTTTTGTAAATCTCTAATCTCATGCCATGTTTCTACAACAGTTGTTAGCATTAATGAATTTGAATCAGTTTCTTTGCTCCTCTCCCGATTGTAAGAATAATTTTTCCTTGCGCAGTACTTTGCTGTTTCATCTGCGAAGGCATTTCCCTTGGAAATATAATCAGTTCCTCTAGTGTGCGCTGCACATTTGACAATGGCGATTTCTTTTGGCAATTGTATTGCTTCAATTAATCTCCTAATGAAAACTGCATTTTTAATTGGTGATCCTGTTGATGTCATGTATCCTCTCTGTGACCAGAGTTGTCCATAATCATGCACAACTCCGTACCCATACTGACTATCAGTAATGATGGTAACTCTTATATCCTTTGATATTTCACATGCACGAATTAAAGCAATCAATTCAGCCACTTGTGCTGAACGAACTCCTTCAAGACATGATGCTTCTTCAACATCTACAACTGTACAAACTGAATATGAAGCTTTCAAGACACCTCCTTCGGATCTTAAGCATGAGCCATCTACAAAGTAGACAAAATCCGATTCAGTCAAAGGTCTGTCTTTGATGTCTTTTCTTGGTTTAGTGCAGAATTCCATGACATCTAAACATTCATGTTCTGTCTCAATGTCATCAACAATTTCAGAATCAGGCAGTAATGTAGAAGGATTCAGATTCAAACATCTTGAAATCGAAACATTATCTGCTCCCAGTATGATTTTCTCATACTTTGTCAATCTGCTACTTGTTAAATGTTGAGTCTTACCTCTTGTCAGTAATATTTCAACTGAATGAGGCACAAAAACTTTCACAGGAAATCCCATAATGATTCCTTCACTTTGTTCAAGGCTGATACTTGTAGCTGCAACTGCTTTTAAGCAACCTGGTAATGCTTTTGCAATTGGATCAAGAACTGCAGAGAAGTATGCAATAGGTTTCTTTAGATTTCCATGTCTCTGAATTAATACAGATAATGCACATCCTTCTCTCTCACTACAATACAGTTCAAAATCTTTCTCATAATTTGGCATACCTAAAGCAGGAGCTTGGCATAAGCTCTTTTTCAGGTTTTCAAAAGATTCCATCTCAGCATCATTGAGAATAATTGGATCTTTTACATCTGACTTTGTCAATCTTTGTAGTGGTTTTGCAATTACTGAAAATCCACTTATCCATTGTCGACAGTAACCAACCATTCCCAAGAACATTCTGACCTGTCTTTGTGTTCTTGGTGGTAACATTGCCTGAATCATTTTTATTCTCTCTATTGTTACTTGTCTTTTTCCCTTTGCAATTCTGTGACCAAGATATTTTACTTCTTGTTTGCAAAATTGTAGTTTTGCTGGGGACACTTTATGTCCTTCTTCTGCAAGGCGATTTAACAGAATTATTGTGTCTGTTACACAATTTTCTCTTGTCTTTGCAGCTATTAACAAATCATCAATATACTGCACTAGCGTAGACCTACCTGGTAAATCTAGGTCTTCTAATGATCTTTTTAACAGTTCGTTAAAGATTGAAGGACTTTCTGTATAGCCTTGAGGGATTCTTGTCCATCCGAGGGTTTTACCTTGGAATCTGAAAGCAAATATTTCATAACTGTCTGGATGTAAGGGAACAGTAAAGAATGCATTGCAAAGGTCGATGACTGTATACCATTCAGCATCATGTGGAATCTGAAATAGAATTACTGCTGGATTTGGAACCACAGGACAACACGGAATGACAATTTGATTAACCTTTCTCAAATCTTGTACGATTCTAAATGTTCCGTTAGACTTTTTAACTCCCATAATTGGTGAATTACAAGAGCTACTCTTCATTTCTTTTAATACACCTTGCTTGATTAATTTTTCAATTATAGGTGTAATACCTTCAATTGTTTCTGTTTTCATTTTATACTGTGGAGTGTTTGGAAATTCTATTCCCTGTTTCAATGCAATCTTTACAGGATCTACGTTTTTCATCAGACCCATTTCATTTCCAGTAAAATCCCATATTTCAGATTTCACTGTTTCCTTTAGCTCTTCAGGTAAATCCTTTTCTTCAAATGCAGGAAACAATTTTGTTTCTTCTGCTTCCATCATCATCATTGTCATCCTGTATAAACCATCTTCCTCCATAGTTTGTAATTCAACTCCATCAGGAGAACAATATATTCTGCAATTCATTTTACATAGGATGTCTCTGCCTAATAGATTTACTGGACTACTATTACAAACCACAAATCTGTGTTTATCTCTGTAATTTCCAATTTCAACTGGTACTGGATCAGTTAAGTCAGTTTTAATTTGCTGATTACTTACTCCGACAACTTGGATGGTATCCCCTGAGAGAGGTAGGTTTTCAATTTCCACTGATCTAACAGTAGAACGGGTAGCACCAGTGTCCACTAGAAAAGTGATGTCTACATCATTAACTTTCCCGTTTACATAAGGACCAGACTGGTCAACCTCAAGAGTGGCTCCAACAACACACTCTTCCTCCTCTCTCGGGCACCGTCAGCAATAATCATCAGAATCACTGTCTTGACTTTCTGCTAATAAGAATTGTTGTGAAGCATTTTGCATTTGAACCCTTTGCTGCTTTTGCTGTTTTTGTGGTTTTATTACCTGTTCACTTCCCTGAAATCCCACGTTTGGATTATATTTTTGAACTCCCCCACAATTTGGAAAAGGTGGTTGTGGCAATTGATCTTGACGATTATTCACCTGTTGTTGTTGCTGTTGCTGTAATTGTCGTTGAATATTAAATTCGTTTAACCCCTGTTGCATCTGTAGCTGTCGCTGCAGGTCAACACCATTCTGCATCTGTGGATTCAATAAGGGATTCTTTAAGTTTTTAGGAGGATGAGGACACTCGTCCCTCCAATGTCCAATTTCGCCACAATTAAAACAAGGTAATCTTTGCTTCAGTTCCTCAATCTTTGGGCTAAATTTCTTTGGGAAATTATTACCTTTAAACTTTCCTTGTATCTGGTTTGTATTTCCAGTTTGAACAAAATTAGTATTCTTATTTCCCATGCTGGCAATCTGTTGCTCAGCCACCTTTACCTGTGCCCACATGGCTTTCTCCTTCAGCTTCTTCTGTTTTACTTCTATTTCATCGCTACAATACTTTGCTTTTCTTAAAATATCATCTACAGATAGTGATTGCCATCCGACAATACTAGTTCTGATCATTTCTCCAATTTCAGGTTTTAGTCCATAAACAAATCTATAGACAAAATGACTCATGTCTTTTTCATCTAATTTTTCATAACCACTGTATTGTTTAAAGATTAACAGTAGTCTTTCATAAAAAGAATGAACTGATTCTTTTGTTTCCTGTTCTGTTCTTTCTATTTTAACCCAATCGACTTCTTTGGGTGGAATTTTGTTTTTCATCCAAACAATTACCTTTTCATAAAAATCCATTACAAGTGGATTAGGAGCACCTGTTTCTTTAATTCGCTCGGGTTCTGCTTTTGGCCAACTAATCGATATTTTGCATTCTGTCCAAAGATCAGATGGAACTACGATGTCAAAAAATCCATCTAAATCAATCCACAGAACTTTTGACACTTTGATGAATCTATCAACTTGCCTGTACCACTCAACTGGTTTTTCCCTCAATTTTGGAAAGTCATTTGTAAATAACAGAATGTCCTGTCTCGACCACGGGATATGAACATATCCTCCACCTGCAACTTCTCTCATTGGAAATTGTTTTGACAATTTATCTAACCTTTCATCTTCCTTCTTTTTCGTCCATTTTACTCTCCATTTATTCAGTTCTCCTAGCTTTTTGATATAGACAATCAGATCTTTAATATGAACTATTCTTCCCATTGAGTTCAAACTCTCAATGTCGCTTTCTGAAAAGTCTAATCTGTAATGCTTTGCAAAATTCTTTTGTTTACTCACATCAATTTCAAGTTCTGTTGCTAGATCTTCTAGTTGATCATATTTATTTTTCGTTTTCCACTGAATGCTTTTGCAAATGAACAGTAATTCATCATCCCGATAGTAATTTAAACTATCGGGACCAATTGTTCCAATTATTAATTCTTCGATATTCGCTTTTAATTTGGCCACATCTAGTTTTGGTGTGGTTACCCTGACTTCAGGACTCCCTATATCTGATACAGCACCCATTGGTGTTTTTGGAGATAAATCTTCATTAAATGTTAAATCAGGCATTCTTGATTTAGAAGTATTTATTTCAGATAAATCCGAATAAAATTTTTCAGCAGCCTTTTGAATTTCTGTATTTAAAGGAATAGTTAATCCAGTTTTGATTGTTTCCCTTTGGTCGAATACAGGCTGAACAGGACCAATTGTTACTGGAACTGTGACAGCTTCCATGCCTTTTGTCATTCTTTTAATTAATTCTTCTTTAGATCTTAAATATTCATTATAATCAACATCTTCAACATTTCTTGTCTCTCTTGTATAATCTTTTGGAGGTTCCCTTGCTCTTGGAGTCATTGAAAAATGTCTACCTTCATTTCGAGCATTCTCGAATTCTGGTCTTCTAGGAGTTTCATTGATTTCACAATTATTTGGATAAAGTTTAGGAGCTTCACTAATTGGAGGTGCACTCGGTGAAGTTTCAGTAGAAACCACCGGAGTAGACCATGACCTAGGAGGTCTCAAAGGCTGATTAGGCTGATTCTTTCTAGCAGTTGTATATATTTCTTCCATAACTGCATCCTCAGATTCACTTTCCATAGATTTCCCTGTAGGAGTACCCATTACCATTTCATGAATTAAATACAATCCTTCACTCATGTTTCCCTGTCTCCACATTCTCAATCTATCTTCATGAGTTTCTCTTTTCCAAGATGGATTTTTAGAAGGTCTTTTAATTCCACTAGCTTCTCTTTGTAACTGATACATCTCGTCTTCCCACTCAACTAAAGCTTCAAATTGAGTTGGTCTCGGTCTTGGAACAAGAGCATTCATTTTCTCTCGTAAATTTCTTAAAACTCTTACATTAAATGAACCATCATCAGGCCAAGCTAAAACACCGTCGTTTTTAGTATAACGTTTCCAACTGTCGAACCATAAGACAGTATGATATCCATATTCACCTTCCATGTACGCTGCAGGTGTTTTATACTTATGAAGTAGTTTACCACCTCGCGTTTCGATTTTCTTGTCAGGTGAAAATAAATTCTTGAATTTCTGAAATAATGTTGTCTTTTTCTCAACATGTTTAAAATGATAACTCATTTTTAAGAGTTAAAACTAATTTATAAAATCGTTCGTAAAATATTTCCGGGATGTTCCGTAAAACAACCAATCCGTGCGCGAAACACACCAACAAGCCAATGACAGTTGAGCTACGTCACTTTTCTGCTCAACCAATAAATTTGGAGATTTTCTGAAGGACCAATCAGCTCACTGGCCGTCAGAGACTCAAGAGCCAATCAGAATACAGCTTGTGACGTAGGTCACCCAATCCCAGCGCGGCTCTGTGACGTACACAGCAGCTGCGGTTTCTCGCTTCTCACTCCTGGCGCTTACCCCTCCTTCACAAAATCTTTTCACAGCGCCATTTTAAGGACACTTTTCAGTGTAAATTAATTTTTAACGATGACTATAAGGACAACATCTGTTCGTTTCACTATTTAGGATAGTTTACATACATTCAAGTATCCACACTTCGGAATAGACGGCGCTATTCACACTAAGGATAATATTCAATTGTCAGTAGAGTAACCTTACCCCACCCTTCTAACACGTATAATTATGAACTCGCTTTGCTCTGAACCCACCGCGAAGTGAAAGTTCTAAGAGTTCCACTTGAACATAAAATACAGTTCAAACTGGCACTTTCACACGGAAAATTCCCTAATTTCAAACACACATGAAATCCGTACAGGACTTTCACCTGTTTATAGAGATCATGCACCGTTAGCAAAATAACGACGTTATCCGTACAGGGCTCTCACCTGTTTATAGATATGAAACATGTACCCGTACAGGACTCTAACCTGTTTATAGATAATCATGCACCGACGCTAATTTACCCTTCACTCAAGCTCGGATATAACTAATACTTTTATCACAGTGAGTTTTATGGAAGGCGCTTTGTCCCTATTCTCATGCTGCTCTAATTTCTTAGAAAACCCTCACTATACAAGATTCACACCTAGCCCTAAAACTGTGCTGCTCGGCGACAACACTATGGTACACGGCGATACCTCTTGTGATACTCGGCGATATCACTACAAACAGAACAGATGGCTTGCGTGACTAATTTCTCGCCACACAATCTATACCGGTATAGCTTACAGATAGCACGAAAAACGAACTCAACAAGTGTTAAAACATCGATCCTATTTCCATACCATTACTTAACCCTTAGCAACCAACATATTACCTTGGTTACCCCTTAGCAACCATCAATTTCTGCTACCAGAGAATTGATCCAGCGGGCTATAGAAAATATATCATAAACAACGCTACCCAACTTCATAACCTATAAATAAAATTCTATACTAAATTTGGACCCATTTATAAGCCTGATATATTTTGGACCTACTGAATCAGGTGGTCAGAATAAATCTATATACACATTATCTACAAACTATATACATATTTATACATTTGCAGAAAGAATATTGTCATTAGAATAAAACTATACCATTTAAATAACCACCATTGGCGACGGGATCTAGCTAATAGTAACCTACACTTCTGAATGACCAAGACCAGCTTGTTTGTCAAAAGTAAGATTTTATTTACTAAATTATGGTATATAAGTTGAAGGTTTTATAAATGAATTTTATTAGCATTAAAGCAAGCATGATTGTAATGAAATATGAGAAAAATACAATTTAAGCAAGTGAATCAAATTTAAAGTAAATATATAAAGTTTAGCATTTCTAAAATCTAATTCCCTAACTGAGCTAAATAGATAGAAATTAAAGTAAAGTTCTTTGAGGATTCTTACGTGCTCCACGCAAAGTCCAACAGCACATCACCCTCATCGGAAAGTCAGAAAGCAGCAGCCAGCCCATCCCTAAGGGCATGACTTTTTATACCTTTCTACGCTAACTGAACTAAGCAAAGGAAAGTTTTCAGAAATCTTCGACGTCCCATTGGCTGAGAGTGACAAGTGACATGTCACCCAATTCTCAAAAAGTTCCATTAAATCATGTCTCATAAAGACCATTGTCTCTTCCACGTGAAGCCAGAAGCTTCCTGAGATTGCAACAAATGTATTAAGTCATTCTCGCAGCGTCCATAGACTTTCAATACGACTTCCGCGGATGCCAAGTTAAGGACTGACAAAATGTTCACTTTCGACCTTGGCCATGTCCGACAGAATGATGACAGCATTAGTTTTTGCTTTGTGAACGCAGCTTTTGACAAACGTTTTATTTCAGAATGGGCGTCTAGTGACTTCTGCAGAATTACATGTCAACTCTTTTCTGCGACTCAAGCGACTAGGCCCAAAAGCAGGCAACTTATGATTTCTAATATAAAACAAACACAAGAAAAGTATTAATGTAAGAAATAATGTAGATTCTGTATCCACCCCATGGTTCACTAATTATTTAACCCACCCGATTAATCAAAATGTTACCTAGCCATTGCAAACAAATAAAGCAGCGTTTATATCTACCAGTCTCCGTTATTCCATGAGACCCATATGCACCTAGAATAGTAGAAATGACATCATACAGACAAGGAAAAGCAAAACAAGCACATGCTTATTTTAAGTTTGCAGCAATTAGTAATGACAAAAACGAAAACAATAAATTATTTTATTATTTTGCACGAACAAAAAGATGCAACATTTATGCACGTTTATGAGCACACTTGTTAGTCCTCCCACGTGTAAAGTTTAATCTAAGTTGTATTAGCACGACATATCACAAATCATTAATATTTTTATTCATGTTATGGAAATGTGACTTTGCGAGTTTAAACAAAATTTTGTTTTCTATCTCGCTCCATCACTAGCAGTAATATTTAGTAAATTCTCGCGTTCTAAAAAATAGATTCATAGTCTGGAGTGGACAAGCTTAGGTTAGGCGTTTATGGTTACACAACACAAGGCCTGAATGATGATGCTGACAACTGATGTTCTTCATTCTATATCTAAAATATGGATAGCTTTTCATGCAAAGGAGGGTAAATGGAGCCAGTGAGGGTTATTGCTTAGAAGTTCCTGCAGTGAGTTGGTGTTGCTCTCACTACATCCACCCCACCAAGTATGTGCTCTATTAATGGTGTAAATTAAACCACCTCAATAAATCACACAGCCCGAGAAAAGAGGATTAGGACTTTGATGAATGGATAGGAAGGGGGATGTGGGGAAAGGTTTGACAAAGACAAACACTACACAAGGACAACATTCATTAGGGAAATGAGCAGCATATCATTCATGATCAATCTGTAGTGGAAGGAAACAAAGCAACAAGTATGACAGAGTTCAGATAAATGCATTACATACTGTCCTTTTGCCCCCATGACTCAAGTTATCAGATAACTAAATGTTCTGTCTTCTTGGTTGGGGTGTGTCCCCACCCACCCAGCTCTTCAAATATGATTGTTAACACAAATGTTATACCATATTGCAAAATTAGGTGGTGCATCTGCATTTTCCCCGGAATGTCCACTCTTTGGTGCCTGTTTAGACTGCTGCGGTAGGTAAGCAGTAATGGTGTTGAGCTTAGCATTTGCCTTTCATTTGTGTAGGAGACTAGAAGAAGACATGTGGGTTGCAAAAGAGAAACTGTATTTTAAAGTCAAGGAGAATTACAGAAGGATTGTAAGTTTCATGATGAATGTATCAAGAAGACTCAGAGGCAGAGCAAAAAAATACAAGAGGGGGACTCAGAGTTTCACTTTTTCCACAAGTCCAACACACACACACACACACACACACACAACAGTATTTCACAAACACACCTCTCTCTATTCCACATTGCTGAGTACTAGGCCCCTTATTCTTGGTTTTACTTTGAACTGAAGTTGATTATATCTTGCTTATAGCTGTTGATAAGATAGTCTCACAGCTCCCACCTTGAGTAATTCTATCCTCCTCCTGAGTCCTGACTCTATGTAACTCCGTACCTAGGGTGAACAATCATCCGTAAATTTCACAGACCGTTCACATTTTGGACCTCCCGTCCGCTGTCTGTGAGGATCCTCTTTATGGGCACCTTTTGTCTGTAATTTTGGGCCTTGAAGGGAGCAGAGCTGTTCTCCTGCAAGAGGTCTCAGCTCCTGCGGTAAATTGGCAGCAATGGGTTAGCATTAGCAGAAGCCATCTTGTAATTAGAAGTTATCTTATCCGCTTTGTGAAATCCATTTTGTATTTCTGGCAGCCATTTTGTTTGCCATGTGCTTGCTATGTGCTCTGTCCTACCTTTCTGTTAACTGCTCTTGTATTCTGCCTAGAGACAAACTATGTTTAGCATCTTCCACCTTCGCATATGCCCAGAAGGGCCTAGCCAGTAGAATGCACCTGCTTCTCTAGTATAACTGTCAGGCTATTTTTGCTGCTGTATGGAGAAGTAACTCTCCACCCACTTTGTTGAGCAAGCAGATCTTGTATGCCCATCTTAGTCATATTTGCATGCTTACATGAGCCAGGACTGCCCCTTGGTTTTATGCTTACTATGTAACCCTAAGCATATATAAGGCCTCAGTTTTCTGCACTCCTCAGACTGCCTCATTCAGTTGCTAAAGCTTCTGTGTGACGTAGGCTCACTCATTTGAGGATAATAAAGAGTCTCTTTTATATTTCAGCTTCTGTGCCAATTTCTTCTTTGTGAGTTTAAAAGGACCAAGTATCAGTGGGACCCCTGAGAAGATTTCTTTGTTCAACGCTCCATAAGGAAGCGCCTTACACTCCTCCTCGGAGGACAAGAGCAGCCCCATGCCACCCATTGTCATTCTGCATGTGGCTGATTCCACATGAAGAATTACAAAGGGCTAGTTTGAACTGTTACTGGATATGGTGACCTCCTCCTGCCTTGGTCTAGGGCAGGGCATTATGTTAGGGTTAGATGGAAGAAATGCCCATGCTGCTGTGTGCCAGTTCATGGAAAGAAGTTGAAAAGAGGAGGTTATAGTTCATACACAGTCTCATTATTTCAGAGCTGAAGCATTCTTAATATTATATACAACAAAGCCATAGTTGCTACTTTTTTATGTACTTTATGCGACTAACATCCATTGACTAACCCAGTAGTCATGGCTTATAGGTCTAATGTTACTGGATGCAATGATAGAAACAGCAAAATACCAGGCTTGCGGCACATTATGCTCAACACATATTTTTAACTTAGGTGTTTTAAGCCACGCCCTTAATTATATTAGACACACCCCTTAGAGAGACACCCAGTTTCTTCACCCCACTTAAAGCCCTGGACACCATGTCACAATCACCTTACGTCCTGGGTCTGTGCATCATGCATGACTCATGACTTCCAAGTTTTCAGATTGCCTATGTGCAGCCACATAGTGAAGCCTCCCCTTGCTTTTGGAACTACAGCGATGGTAAAGTTCTTTATGGGCCTCTTCTGTCTGCAACTCAATAGACAAAGGCTCAGCTCATAATTAATGTGAAAAGGTGGGTGAGTGAATAAGTGAAGGTATGGGTAAATGGCTAGATGGATTAGGGAAAGGATGAATGGATGAGTGAAAGTGTCAATGGATGGATAATGAGAGAAAGGATGGATGGTGGATGGATCAGTAAAAGGTGGATAATGGGCAAGGGAAACGGGTAATGGGTGGATGAGAGAAATGATGGATGGATTGATGAATTGATAAGTGAAATGGTGAATGAATGGTTGGATGGATGAGTGAAAGGATGGATGTAAGGAAGGACGAGTGAGTGAAAGGGAGGGTAGATGGACAAAAGGGTGGATACATGAGTGAAAGGGTGGATGGATGAGAGAAAGGATGGATGGATGATTGAAAGGATGGACTAGTGATAGGCTAAATGGATGGATTAATGAGTGGAAGAGGAACTGGATGAGTGGTTGCATGGGTGAAGGGTGGATAGAAGGATGGGGGCTAAGTGAAAGGGAATGGTGCGAGAAAGAGGATGGCTGGATGGATGTATCAGTGAAAGCATTAATGAATGATTGGCAGAATGGATGAGCAAATGGGTGCATTTATAAGAGAAAAGAAAAATGTAAAGATGGATGAGTGAAAGAATGCATACATGAGTTAAAGGGAGGGTGGAGAGCTGGAAGAAAGGATGAATTGATCAGTAAAAGGTTGAATGAGTCGACGGATTAGTAAGTGAAAGGATGGGTAGATGGGTGAAAGGCTAAATAGTTGCATGAGTAAAAGGGTAGATGGATGAGGGAAAGGATGGATGGATGAGTGAAAGGATGGATGAGTGATAGGGTCAATGGACGGATTCATGAGTGGATGAGTAAATGGATGAGTGGGTGGATGGGTGAAGGGTGGATGGAAGGATGGGTGGCTAAGTGAAAGGGGAATGGAGAGAGAAAGGGAGGATGGTTGGATGGATGGATGGATGAGGGAAAGCATGGATGAATGATTAGCAGAATGGATGAGCAAATGGGTGCATGGATGAGTAAAAGTAAGAATGTATAGATGGATGAGTGAAAGAATGCATGCATGAGTGAAAGGGCGGATGGAGAGATGGAAGGAAGGATGGATGAATGGATGAGTGAAAGGTCGAATGGGTGGAAGGATGAGTGGCTGGGTGGGTGGATGAGTAAATGAAAGGATGGCTGGATCGGTGAAAGGCTACATGGTTGGATGGATGAGTAAATAGATAGATGGGTGGAAGAGTGGATGGATGAGTGAGTGAAAGGGAGGGTAAATGGATAAAGCGATGGATAGATGAGTGAAATGGTGGATGGATGAGAGAAAGGATGGATGGGTGAGAGAAAGGATGGATGAGTGATATGGTAAATGGGTGGATTCATGAGTGAATGAGTAAATGGATAAGTGAGTGGATGGGTGAAGGGTGGATGGTAAGATGGGTGGCTACGTAAAAGGGGAATGGAGAGAGAAAGGGAAAATTAATGGATGGATGGATGGATGAGGGAAATCATGGATAAATGATTGGCAGAATGGATAGGCAAATGGGTGCCTGGATGAGTGACAAGAAGAATATAAAGATGGAAGAGTGAAAGAATGCATACGTGAGTGAAAGGGAGGGTGGAGAGCAGGATGGATGAGTGAAAAGTTGAATGGGTGGACGGATGGATGGGTGGAAGAGTGGATGGATGAGTGAAAGGATGGATTGTGTGAAAGGGTGATTGGATGAGTGAAAGGATGGATTGTGTGAAAGGGTGATTGGATGATGGATGGATGAGTGAAAGGGTAGATAGATGAGTGAAATGATGGATGGAAGGATAGATGATGGATAGGTTTGCAAATGGTTGAACAGGTTCCGATATGGATGGGCACATAGATGGAAGGACAAATTGAATGGTGAAGGGCTGAATGATAGACAAAAGATTTAATAGATGAGAGAAAGTACATTTGAAATGGTGGATATTAGGGGTTTGATGGAAGGATGAGTGGCTAGATCCTTGGACAAGAGAGCTATTCTGGGGAGGGTGGTGATGACTTACTTTGCTTTCTTGGTGCCATAAGTGCTTTAGTTCAAAGTGGGAGGTACTTACATTTCCTGGCTACTCCTTGCTTATGTGTTACTATTATGTGTTTGCTGTGTCCTTATGTGTGGGATCTATACATCATTCACATGACATTTTGAGTGACACCCAACTGCTACTTGAAGGTTACACTAGTAATTGTAAATGGTTGCATGTTTTGTTTTATGTGTAAGTTTTTAGGGAGAGCCTCATAGTGCCATGAGCTGTGCTTGAGATATATATTGTGTTTGTAGCAATAGGCAAGGCATCAATAATAAACTATGCAATAGTGTATCAACAGTGCCTTCGTTAAGAAAGCTGCAGGGAAAAGCACCTATGTGAATTCCGTCAGTTAGTGCAACTCTCTGCAAAGCCCCCATAAGCAAAGTCAGATTCCATATTTTAAGTTCCACTTGCTAAAACACCCATAATGTATTATCTATAGTGGGTTCATCACAGCAATCTCCCTTTAGTTCACCTATGCATGCACTTTACATTTCACAATGGCACTCAGATATGAGATTCTAGAAACAAAGTCTATCCGAGCAGATCTTCCTTACCACTTCTCTCACCAAACATGCCCGCCCAGGAGCATGAGTTGTAAACAAAATATCAGACTGGACAACACAGTGCAGTAACCATATAAATAGATTATTATCATATGAAATACCACAAAATGACCTGCACAGTTGCTCAAAGCTGTGCGCATACCTGAAAAACCTTGAGGTGCATGACTGTCTCAACCTGATATAAACTTATTTTGACTTGTACTTAATTGGTTGTCTATTTACTTACTTCTATACTATCACTCAACTTCCTCTGATGTGTCTGTAAAACGTACCTTTTGTCCCGAGGTTTTGTCCTGAATTTTGACCTTCTTTCCTGAAATTTTACACTTACCGTCCTGAATTTTCACCCATGCCTGTAGGTCACCCTATCCGTACCACATCAGTCATCATCATGAGCCGAGCAAGATAGATTTGTAGTGCACTGCTGTTAAAGAACAAGTAGAGAAACAGAATTGCAATATTTTGCATAGGCTTTTGTTTATAAACTTAAGGGATTGTGCTGGTCCCTGAAGAACCAGAAAAAAAGGAAAGCACCCTGCTATTAAATCTCGCTATGTGTGAAATGGCCAATCACCTCCAGGGAAAATAATGATCACCCATCAGGTAGGCCCCAAACATTGCAAATCAATAATCACCTCAAGAAATTTCCCATTTTACAGTTCAACACACCCTCCCTCACTCTCAGCCTCCAAATCAATCATCACGCACAGTCACTCAATAATCTGATCACTTATTGGTGCAATGGTTACCTGTTCCAATCCAAGCACAGTGGTAGGTACACTATCTTCCCTTTAATGCAAGCAACAGATTGGAATTTGGCAGTCTTGTAAATCAAACGATTGTCTGGGGGAGCCATCCTAGATGATGAAAAAAACAGAAGGATCATAGGAGTGGACTATACAGGTTAATTAATTTTAACTAAGTAAGTTTGTGAAGACCAATCACCTCCAGGAAAAAAATTATTGCCCATCACTTAGGCCCCAAACATTGTAAATCAATCATCTCAGGCAAGTTTACACATTACAGTTTAACATCCTCCCTCACTGTCTTTCATTAAATGAATCATCAGTCATCATCATCACTCACACAGTCACTCACTCGCCATTGCAATAGTTGTAGTTACCTCTTCCAATCCAAGAATGAGTAGTTTTGGTATAAGGTATTCAGCTTAGATGCAGGCCACACAATGGAATTTGGTATTGGCAGGCAGTCTTGTAAATAATAAATGATCTTCTGGGGCAGACCCTCTAGTGATAAGTGATGCAAAAAGGGATAGGGAACGGGCATGCAAGGGGGGCAGGCATTGTCCCCAATGTCATAAAGGAAGTGTGGAGGCTTCTTCAATGCTCACTTGTCCAACTGCAATCTGGCAATATATGTGACTAAAAAAATGGTGTGACAGCATAAATCTGACATGAAAATAATGATGTTCCACTAGTTCTTTTTTGTTGTTGGTGAAGACAGAAGCTCAACGAGAAATAAGTAAAAAGGTTTTATAGGGGCACTGGCACACTTAGTCCTGTAAGCAGAGTTTGTCCTCAAACTCAGGTGGGTCACCCACAAGTTGATCAGCTAATACATTTGATTCAGATTTGGAACCAATCACCCTCCTTCTCCTCCTTTGCTGCTGTTTCAGGAACAGAGTAATTGTGTGGTATAAAATGTTAGTTCATCTTGATCATAGTCAATCTCTCCACATTTTGAGGTGAGAGGGTTGTCCTTCTCACTGTAACAACCACACCAGCTGCAATGAACACACTCTCAGCAGAGAAACTGGTGACAGGACAAGCCATATATTTTATTGCCATCCTTCTGAGTTCTAGCTTTTGCGCTCCTTCCCATACGAATACATCAATGGATTTTGATCCAAATAGACCTCTTTTGGATCATTTTGACACTCTTGGAACATCCTGTGGATGGTTATTGGTACTTCCACTTTCTCAACCTGTTTTGCATTCACCTCTGCACTGGACATGGGTCCTGCCGATTGTAACCAATACAATGCAGAGGTTGGGTGCGTTCCTTCTGTTGCTGTTGTTGCCAGTGTTCTGGTTGATGGTGTTGTTGGCTGTTGTGAGACAAGACTGCCTTCTCTGGAAGTTGAAGGCAGCACCCCAGAACTGCGTGGTGGGACTCAAAGTTCCAGCCATTCTTCTTCCAGGTCTCTGACTTGCTCTACAATCCTCCTCCTCTATTTTAAAACATCCCTTTCAGAAAAAACAATGAAAGTCGGCAGAATTGTTTTACACTGTGGATCTAGTAGTGTGGCAAAGATGTACTCTTTTGACGTGATGATGTCATGTTGCAGTCTTGTATTACAAGCCAAGCGAAGGATTAAGGTCTCAACAAAGGCATGTGCTTCTGTATTTTCATTCACCCCTGTGGGGTCGATCCTTTCAGATGCCTTCTTTACCTTGTCCTGCAGGAGATGCAACAATGGGATAGCTTGGCCCATCGTACTGTCCTCCTTGCTTACCTCCCCTGTGAAAATCTCAAAAGGGAGTAGCATCTATGACAGGTATTTGACTAGGCCCCTTTTGTCCGCATCCATGGTCATAGCTTTCCCAACTGCATTCCCCCCTCTTTGAATGACATAGTAATTGATCTGTTTATACTGCTCAAACAGACATTGCGAAATGTAAAAGATTGAGTTCCAAGATGTTGGCACCTCCTGTATAAGGGCTTTAACTCAGGCTCTATTATTACGCTGAACAATCCGCAGCTGCTTCTGGGTTTTAAAAAAATGGCTGAAGGGAGAGCAAATTCTTCTGCAGGTGGTCAGTATGGTGCTGACTATGTCTTATTTTTTTAGTAAGTCTTGCACCACCAGGTTGATCAATGGGCCAAACACAGGACCCATAAATAGACTCTGTCTGACATGGCCTAGATTATGTTACTGCCATTGTCCTTGGCAATAAATTCAAATCTGACACTTATGGGTTGCAGCCATTCATACACTTTGCTGCTAAATTCCTCCAAGATATTTATAGCTGTATGTGATTTCTCCATGGTGAACATGGTCACTGTTGCATGCTACTGAATGCTCTTAGAACTTTCATCAGGGCTTAGAACTGGAGATATCCCCCACAAAAGACATCCAGTGTGCAGTGATGCACATGTACTCAGACACCAGACAAATGGTCCACATGTCTGTCTTCAAGTGGATGGTGTGAACAACACTATGCTGCAAAGCTTGTCCAACCAACTGCAGCACATTATGATGCAGTGATGGAACAACAACTCCAGCAAAATAGGTCTGACTTAGTACCTTCCATTTTGGGCAGATGCATTCCCCAAATTCTATGAATCCTACTCCTTCCACAAAACAAAAAAAGGGAGGTGGTCCAGCACTAACATTTTTTCCAGCTTTCCATTGTACAAATATGTAGTTCTGCCGTTAGGGCACCTCTTGCATAAACATGCCCGTAATAGTAGTCTGGATTTTTTTCTTTTCTGGGGCCACTGACACAGGTGTCTTTCAAGAAATAGATGGTGGTGGTAGACTCAATAAGTGTTGTGGTGGGGGAGTCACTGTATACCATGGTTTCTCCATCTCACTCCAAATGTTGTGCCATTGTGAAGTCACAGACGGTGGTGAATCTTCTAGTGTTCTGCTTTGCATGAAGGTGTCACTCTCTTCTTTCTCATTATCACCTGCCACAGGACTTGTATTTGTAGATGATATTCCCTGGCTCTCCTCTCCACCATGACCACGTTCAGCAATTATTTAAGGTGATTCTCCCACTTGATTGTGTGGTATGTTTTCATTTGTCTCTTGTGGCATCTATTACCAAAATGTGTACAAGGCTTACAGCAACAAACATTTGTGTAACAAATGGTGCATACTGCAATGTGCTCCCCCTCTTTACTAACCCTAAAAAAGACCCAAACTGTAGAGGAGTACTTTTTTTACTGTGCTACTGCCAATGCCTGAAGAAGAACTAGAGGTAGGTGGGCGTGTTGTTGATTGCCTCTCTACTTCTCCTGAGGAAGTGTTTGGCGCAGGTCTCAGCTGGGGCTTTGCAAAATAGGAGCTGGAGGCAGTGCTATCTGTGCCACATCTCCCGAAGCAGGTCAAATAGCAATATCAGACTCCACTGTGTCACCTTCCACCATTACTGCCTCATCATCATCATCATCCTCCTCCTCATCATCCCCTTCGATTAAGTCTAACTTTTTTGGGAACTTTTCTTTTCCCTTGCCTCTCCAGTTGTCTCCTGGATTCTGCCAGGGTCAACTCCATGTCAGAAGTGGTGCTTGAAGAAAGAAGTAGAGATCTCAGAGCCAATGTTGAACTTCTTGCTCGTAAGGAAGCTCAGCCTTCGGTTCTGCTCCAATATCAGGAAAATGTACTATTGTTGGCTGCGGCTGCTGCCCACTTTGCTCTGTTTCCTGAAACAATTATGTAGTACTTTTCGACAGGGACATATCCAATTCAACGTCACTAATCGTCAGTGTCGACATGCTTGGAGTGGGTGCCCTCACTGACAGACATGGTCCTGGGCTTAGTTTGGTAGGGGTGGTGCTGTTTATGAAAGAGTGCTTCTCTCAGCTTGCTCACTGGAGGCCTGTGCAGCAGGCACAAGGTTACTGAAAAAGCTTCTCTTCAGCACAGGGAGTCTCTGGTGCACTTCCTTCCTTTTTGAAAATAAAAGTTTTTTAAAAAGTCTTGATGGTCAGTTTTAGAAGAAAATCCACTCCAAAAGCCTCGCAGTTGCATCTTGAGCACAAAAGCTTCTTTAGCGCTCCGTTAGCAAGTGCGATTTGCACTAGAGGCCGGAAGCTGTGCCAGTTAGCGCAAAGTCTTGCAGGAGCTCGCTAGCAGTGCAAGTACGAGGAGGTACAAATTGATATTAGGGAATGTATGGTTGTTTCAAAGTCTACAACTGGATAAGATCAAAATGTGCACAAATAAAAAGTCTAGTACGGGCTGACAAAAGAGATGGATGGTGATAAATACAAGACCACTATAAAACTGGCCAAGAGGCACTGACAATGTCATCGGACAAAATCCACATCTTCCTACTCTAATGTGTGTTTTTCCTCCCCTGAAGTTGGTGGTGTTAGTATGGGAGGTATTTGAGGCACACACACATCAGGGGCAGAAGATCTGGCTCCCCTGTCTCCACCAGCATTAGGCAACAGTAAGGTAGCAGAAATCCCTGACAACAGTCTGGCGGTTTGACAGAAAAGCAACAATGTTGCTGTTGAGAGCACCAATTTTTGCCATAAAGGAGTCCAACCTGCGCACCAGAGAATCCATGATGTTACGGGTTGCCCCCAGCTGACTGGTGACTTCACTGATTTCAGATGTAAAAGGCTGTTGCAGTTCCCTCTGCATCATGACACCAGCAATGCCAGCTAGGTACTCATCCAGGCATGGAGCCAAGTGTAGGCATCTCTAATTGACTTAGTCATATCCTTATTAGGACTCACACACCTACAAACTCCTTCTAGGGTCTCCATCCCCGCCCCCACCTCATCAACCATTAACTTCAGGACTCCTACCACTCGCCATTGTAATGCAAATTGGGGGTCCTCAGAGTCCTCAGCTGGGATTGGACTGCTAGATCAGGCATGTCCTGTGGTGACACTTTCTCTGGAGATCCTGCAACACTGGCTTTCCTTGCCAAGCCCAGAGGAGGAGATTCAATAGAGTCCAGGAGCTGCTGGAAGGTGTTATAGCCTGGGGGGGGGGCAAGGTGACATCACCAACAGGTTGATCATCAAGGACAGCCTGTTGCACAGGAGGTATAATCTGTCTCTCTGCAATGAGATAGACATATGTCATTAATGATCCATGAGAGGCGTATATATAAATGATTTAGGTGGCAATCAGACAGTTGCTATTATTTACTTTCAAGTACAGAGATATGTAAAATAAGGGTCACTACAATCATGGGACACTATTGTAACCTTTCACATAGCAATACCTGTAAATTGTTCAGACAACAACTGTTTAACAAGGGAGGCCTATTTGTGTAATGATACACTATGCAACGAGTCTAGGCAGCTAGCTGGCATGCCCT
The DNA here is from genome assembly GCF_964261635.1 of Lissotriton helveticus. Classification (NCBI taxonomy): domain Eukaryota; kingdom Metazoa; phylum Chordata; class Amphibia; order Caudata; family Salamandridae; genus Lissotriton; species Lissotriton helveticus. The sequence goes on from NC_136065.1 coordinate 535,184,150, forward strand.
GCCTCTTAAAGGGTGAATGCAGTTGAGGGCCCCATTTCAGGTATTGATTTGCTTATCTAATATTTGGCTGCAGTGATGTTACATTCACTTATTGACACCAGTGCTGAGAATATTCCTTCCTGTCACCAGGGTGCCTGCATTCCCTCTAGCCATCAGTTAGCTCTCAACACTGACAAAGGAATGTTATTTTGTCATTTATTACATAACATTCTGAACTCTTCCGTTCACACAATACAACACACCAATCTGGCTCGCTGTACTGTCATGCATGCACTTTGTGCAATATTGTTGTCTAAGGGTCATATTTAACCAACATCCACACCACTGTTCACAGCAGGCAAACTTGCTACACAGCAGGAATGGGTAAGTGCATGTATTTACCATACTTTACCTATTTGTGTGGAATCCAGCCAGTAGTTTCCTATCACACACAGTCATATCCAGAGTCTAGATCAGTAGGTACTGAGAACCATTTCTAAAGGTGATAGCCACCATCACATTTGGTAATCAGTACCCAGGATGTTCATTTGCAGAGTTGCACAAATGTTTTCACTCAGCCCCACTCACTTATGCTTGTACATGACTCATCTAGTAATCATCATTCAGACCCAGGAACTCAACGTCATTTCACACACTGACGACACCCATATCATATAATAGCACTCAGGAGACACCAACTTTTGTTGCAATATGCAATTTCCCAACATACCTACCTGTATGTGAGAGTTGCGGGTCATATTGAACCTCACAAGGTTACAGTGAGGATATTCTGTCACATATGCCCACCATGGTTGGACACACAACTAGGCCCAAACAGCTCACTATCCAACCATCCCAGAAACATGCCGATCATCCTGAAACATGCCCATCATCCTGGACACCTTCCTCACCCTGACACTTCACAATTCTGTTTCACATCCACCAACTTTCACATATGTTCTAAAGTCAGACATTTCTTCTCATGGCTCCCTCCTGACACCTGAGACACCATCACCCAAGCACACATCACATGTAGAGTTTGATACATCAATGCCATTAAACATGGCATCTCTGCACAGCTGTTACACAAGTGGCAAATAATAATACACGGCAGCGGCTGACTATCACTCAGCCTACCTTGCAGCACTCACATCACACTTCACCTCCTTGCAATACAATGGCTCTCCAATCTGTGACACTGCAAGTAGACTGTGCTTGGCCACACTTACAAGGCACTACACTACTAGGGGCCCACCTGGCTCACACACCATTTACGTTTCCAATCCACAATCATGAACTTCTGCTGTCCATCACTTGCATTGACCCTCAATATTCGTTTGTGCAAGAAAGGAGGTAGGGTGGTATCTTACATGGCAGGCAACACCTGTAAAAATTCACATCAGGAACGTTGCTTGCAGTATGGTTTAGTGATAGTGTAGGACTTGGCCTTTTTGGCTAAAGTTCCCAAAACGTTTTGCTTTCCCTCTATACCGTTTTCCTGACAGAGTTGCCAATTTAGATGCTTTGGGTACTTTGCCCCTGCTGATCAGTGTCAAAGTACAAGTGTTCCCTGTGTAATGTGTAATGGTAATTGGTTGCCCATGATTGGTATGTTTGCCTTACTAGTAAAGTCCCTAGTGATGTGCACAGTGTGTACCAGCGCTAGTAATGCAAAGCTGCCCAGAGAAGGGAACTCAGGCCTGCAGTGTAGGGTCTGCACGCAGTTTGCTAAGTTAGCATGTTGTCCTGACAAGTGCAACCACTTGTAAGGCCTTACTTTCCCTTTTTCATACAGAGTGCAGCCACCCGCATGCTGGTGGCCCTTCCTAAATCATGCTCTGTTTCCCACGTACTTCGGAAACTCCACTGGTTGCCGGTGAAGAAGCGCATTCAATTTAAGGCGCTCTGTTTGCCACATAAGATCCTGTCGTCTAGCCACCCGTGGGGCTGGCGGAGCTGCTAGAGTTCTACGTGCCACGGCGTCCTTTGAGATCCGCCGTTTCAGCTCTGGTTTGCACCCCGCGTGTCCTGAAAGCCAGAGTGGGTGGCCATTCCTTTCACAGTCCGGCCGCGCAACTCTGGAACTCGCTTTCTGTTTCCATCAGAGTGATCCAGAACCATCTTGCGTTCCGGAAGGCCATAAAGACTTGGCTTTTCCCTGTATAATCTTCTGCTCTCTGGTTCCTGTCTTGGAGTCTGTGGTTTGCGCTGGGACGCCCCATCACTATGCGCATTATAAATTCGACAAATAAATAAATAAATACACATTGTGCACCCCTGTGGTAGGTCCCGGGTAACCCCTGGTCAGGGTGCAGGGTAAGTAAAAGGCATGACATATACTGAGGGGTGTGCTATGTCCTGACAGTGAAAAATACTCCATTTCGTTTTTCACTGGTGAAAGGCCATCCTGCCCATAGGACAGAATTGGGGAGGCTGGGAATATAGTATCCTATAAGTTTAAAATGGAGAGTTGAAGTTTAGTATGTATGAACTCACAATGTCATAACACATCTTTCTATGAAAGTGGTTTTGTCACTGTGTGTTCAGAAACCACTCTTTTAGAAAGTGGCTGAGTTTTGTGCTTTAAGCATTTCTGTGTGTCTCTGCTGAATATGGATTGACTGTATGGATCTAAGAGGTGAGAGGAGCTGGGGGAGGTCTTGACCCAGGGAGGGGTTGAGATAGCACCAGGCTGATCTGCATCTGGAGAGTAGGCGAGGAGAAGCCCCGGGAGGTAAAGAAGCCTGGGTTGCTGCTATAAAACAATCAACCCGTCTCCTGCTGAGTGATTAGGGATCCAGATCCCCAATATCAAAGGGAGAAAGGTAACACTGGGAGGGAGACACCCAGAACTGATTTAGGCAGGGGTCAGGGACCCCTGAGCACAATGAACTTCAAAGACATCTAGGGGTATAACTATGAGGGCTATGAACCCTGAACGTTGGAATAGAAATGGATTGATAATGAAAAGGCTTGGACCCATTTTGTGGTCACGAGGAACCTCTGCTAAGTTAGAAGCAACTGAAGAGATTGCTAGGAAGGACCAACACTTGTTTCGTGATCTGGGGCTGGTCTACAGTTTTCTCTTTTAATCAAGGAGGAGGCTGTTGGGACTGTGCTTTGTGCGCTGGGACCCCCTGCTTGAAGAAGACTGTGATTTGTGCTTTGCCTTGTTACCCCAAGGGCCTGAGGTGAGCTGGCTCCCTGTTTGGAAACACAGGAACACAAAACTTTCTGGAGAAGTTTCAAGCAACGCGGTGGGCGTGTGTTGTGGCAGCTTGAGACCCTTGGAAGGTGTGCTATGTGATCTTGGACACATGGAGGAGAAGGGAAACTTGGACGGGCTGGGTGCGTGTTGTGGTGTACAGGAGGCATTGGTGAAGAGCGCCTGGTCTACGTGTGCATTGAAGGTGAAGTTAGTCTTGGACACGCTGTGTGCGTGTTGTGATTCACCGCAGGCATTGGTGAAGAGTGTCTGGTCAGCGTGTGCATCGGCGGTGAAGTGAGACTCAGACGTGCAGCGCGCGTGTCTTGATGCACCGCAGGTGTTGGTGAAGAGTGCCTGGTCTGCGTGGGGATCGGAGGTGAAGGGAGTTTCAGATGCACAGGGAGTTTCGGATGCACAGGGTGTGTGTCGTGGTGCACAGGAGGTGTTGGTGAGGAGCACCTGGTCAACGTGTGCATTGGAAGTGGAGTGAGCCTCGGACATGCAGGGTGCATGTCTGAGTGCACCGGAGGTACTGGTGAAGAGCGTCTGGTCAGCGAGTGCACCAGAGGAGAAGTGAGTCTCGGACACAGTGAGCGTGTCGTGGTGCGGCTGAAGGCATTGGTGAAGAGCGCCAGGATATCGGGGCACCAGAGTTGGAGTAAGTCTCAGTGAAGCAGTGTCCCTGCTTTGGTGCAACCTGGGACTGTGGAGGTGATCGGCTGATCATCTTGTGCACCGCAAGAAAGTGAGTCTCTGCAGTGCGGTGTGCGTGTCTTGGTGCCAACTGAGACCGCAGGAAGGAGTGCCTTGTGAACGTGCACTCGGAGTCGACGTGAAGTCCCATCAGTGTTGTGTGTGTGGCTTTGTGCCAGAGGAGACCCAAAGTGTGCTGTGGTGAACGTGCACCCGGAGTAACGTAATCTCAGAGGCATGGGGTACGGGTGCCCCGCAATCTCCTTCAACCTTCCTAACATCCGCGGCCCGGACCGACATCCCCAGAGGAGATGAGCTGCCAGGCAGAGCTGCTGAGGCCCATTGAGAAAGTTCTGCACGGAAGGCCCAGTTTACTGAAGGAGGAGAGGAGAGTGGGGTCACGCCCCTCAGGTAACGTGGATCACTACCTGGGTGGGGTGCGGGCTCAGAGGGACACTCTCTCGGACTCTCAGTCCTTCCTGCTACACAAGCCTTTGCTTCGGCACAGATTAGGACCTGTACCAACCAAAGGAGTGGCAGTACTGGGGCAGAGTGAAAAGCTGTACTAAATGTCATCATTGATACGTGTGGAGGGCAACTGTTATCAAAGAGGCTGATTGTTGTAATATACATTGCTAATATTGCTGCTAATGAACTGCCGGACTGTCTTATGATGCCTGACATTATTTCTGCATAACAAAGTAGACAATTGTAGCGCTACGCAGTGCATTATTTCTCCATTGCAAAGGACAGGGTTGTAGCGGCCCGCATTGCATTATTTCTTCATTGCAAAGTACATGATTGTATTGGTGCTCATTGCATTATTTCTTCATTGCAAAGTACATGATTGTAACTACACATTGCAGTATTCCTTAATTGCAAAGTACATGATTGTAGCGGTGCGCATTGCATTATTTCTCCTTTGCCCAACACAGGATTGTATTGTTACACACTGCATTATTGTTTGGCCATTGCAACGGATGTGATTATAGCATTGCGACCTGCAGAGCATTTTGAAAGTGGTGGTTGGGATTTGAACCTAACAGCCAGCCGGAATGAGTATTACCCTTTATTATATAATGGCTTTTGTATTGTGTGGTCTGATCGTATATCTTTTTATATAAAGTTTATACTCGTTTTATCAAACTTGTGTGGAGTTCATTTGTGGTGTCACCATTGGGTTGCTGTGGGTGTGGTTGAACAAACTGTACACCTTGGAGATAGGTCTGGCTGCTCGTGCCAAGCTACTAAGGGGGTGAGCAGGGCTATCTCAAACGGTGTCCTTACTTGGCCTAAAGTTGAGTAAGGATTCCCGAGTCCCGCATTTGGTTACAGTAGTGCGGGACTGGGACTCCGGCTTCCAACAGAAAATGACTGTACACTTCGCTTTTCACATGATTCTACTTGAAGAGCCTTTACATACTCAGCACCTGGATCCCCTCTTGTGAGGAGTTGGCTCACCGTATTCCATTATATTACATTAAACTGTTGGCTGCCTAGCACCTAGACAAGCACACTTGCCTCAAGCTGCAAGGGGCCTGCATTGTCACTGATATATCTGCAAAGTTTCCAATGTCCCTACATGGTGTGCTGCTCCAGTCCCGGGTTGTTGCTTGGTATTGTGGGACTTGTAGTCCTGGTCAATCTTGTTACACATTACACAAGTCATAGGATTCAAAGGTCAGCCCGTACTGGGACAGGATATCAAGCATGGACCTGAGAAACTTGGCAAGGATGTACTGGGCTGAATGAATTATCACTGCAAAAGTAAATTGCATTTATATGATGTATTAAGTTACAAGTGAAACATTCCTACCCTTTCCTTTGCACACAGTGCCGCACTACAAAGTGTGCTGCTGTGCGGCATGACAGTTTTTAATATATGATCCCTTGTTTTGACTTACACTGTAGTTATTCCTGGTCCTTAGACACAGCAGTGTCCTGTCCTTCCACTCCTGCCACTAACTCTGTTGGGGTGAATAATGCCACCTGCTCCTCCAATAGGTCCAACTACTCCAGGACATTGGGTCCTTTTCCGGTTCACATTGCTTCCCTCAAGTTCTTGCCCAGTTTTTCTTTGGTCCAGCGCTTATAATCTTGCCAGCGCTTCTTGAACTTCCGGCACTGTCCTTTTTGTTTGCCCTATACTGTTGATCTTATCAACTATGGACTGCCAAATGGCTTCCTTCTTCCCTAATGGCAATTTGGAGGTAACAAAGAGAAGCTGCTAATTCTTTGTCACCTCAGACATTAATACATTTGGTTCTCCTCCTCACTGAAATTGCTCTTCCTCTTCCCCTGGCCTGCTGTCCAGTCATCTTAGCTTGGGTTGTGGTTGTTGACCTTAATGAAGGTTCCTTCAGACACTTGGCCCCTAAACACTGGAATGAACTTCCACTTGATCTTTGAATGGAACCTTCAGAAACTAGATTCCGTGCCAAACTCAAAACTCATCTGTTTCCAGTCACCCAATTTCTCCCCCCTCCCTCTGACCCCCGCTTCACTCTCCCCCACTTTCTGTCTCTTGAGATGTAGTAGCATTCTTGCGCGGGGACACACTATTTTTGGTGCAGCCAGGCGCTTTAAAAATGGCTTTATTATTATTATTATTAATGCTTTTGCTTTAAGCTTGACTGCCTCACCTTTCAGGCCAGGATGGGCACCGCTCCTGAGTTTATATGCTCAGCCATCAAGCCCTACCGGCCGGGTAGAGAACTCCGTTCCACCCATATGGCACTCCTGATCACTCCCTGTTTCAAAAAGAAGAAAGCTGGAGGAGCAAAATTTGCGGTCCTTGCCCCAGCTTTCTGGAACTCTCTCCCTGTGCGACTCCGCACTTCACCTTCTTACATCGAGTTCCGTAAGAACCTCAAAACCTTTCTTTTTTCCCAAGCTTTCGCTGCCTAGCCCCCTCTTGCTGCTGTTGCCGGTCGTAATCTGAAAAGCGCCAAGAAACCGCTCGGTAAAAGTGCGCTCAATAAATGTTTTTAAATTCAAATTCTTATTGTTGGTGCTCCTTCCTACAATTGGAAAACTTTTTAGCTTTGTAATGTGTCACTTTTTGATGGTTCCCGCAATGCAACACACTCCCGTGTGAGGCAATACTGATTTGTGGCATGTGAAGGTGCTTTAAAACATGCAAATTAGCTTTGCGTCATTTCGGTAGCAGTTGCGTTATGAAACATTGTGGCGTTATTCCCACATACAACAAAAAAACCCTTATGCCCCCGCCTTTTTATAAAACTCTGTGGGCAACCACTTCACAGAAAACGACTACATCCAACAATAACCTATCCTCCATAACAGTGATGGACCTTCACTCTATGTCCCCAGAGCCAAATCGAAAAAGGACCAAATAAACCCTATGGCCATTAATTTTGGTTATAAATATATGAATCTGTTGCAGCCAACATAAATATACTATTGCCAAAGCAACCGGTCCTACAAACATTCGATATTCAATCGACCGGACTAACCCATATATTAGATTGAATTAATAATCATTTTTAAATTCCCCCTTTTTATTCATTGGTATCAATATTCACATCCGGAGTGAAGAATTTAATTTTCCACTATTCTTCCACATTAACCCAATAAAAATACAGTCATGTGGAATTAAAGAAATGCGGAAAGTATTTTTTCCATTTCCAGCACCACAAGGTAAAAATGAACCCGGAACCACACCTCCCTGTAGTTCCGAGTGATTAGAGGCAGAGCCAGCACATACGGCCGAGACCGAGCAGAAGGCACACAGGTAACGCGAGGAACCTCCCGCAATGGAGCATGAGATCGAAAACCGCAAGTAAGACATGCGCCCTGTAACTAACTGTTTTGAATATCCCCCTAGCAACCTCTCTCGATCAACCTCAATCCTCGATGAAGTAATTCTTCATAAATAACAAGGTATGCACGAAACGGGGAAGCGCATATAGCGCATTGGGCACCAGCGACGTCATGCACAACGCACCCCGCAATAATGACTCACGAACATTTTTGCCCAGAAAATAGCATGTTATCGTTAAGTAAACAACACGAACGATAAGTTAAGTGATAAAACGGAAAAAAGCATGTTTACAATTTATTGCTGATATTACAAATACACGAATGATATGTGAAAGTAAGCATGGTATAACTGGAGTATGAATGCGACCACGAAACGGCCACAAACAATAGTTCTCACTATAGAACACGCACAGAGAGAGTACAATGTTAAAACTATGGGCACCATATTATAATACCAGCCCCTCCTGCCTACCGAAGTATGACAAAGGAAGAGTTGACGCCTGAAATGAGTACGAAGTAAAGTATTGCCAATCTCTAGTTCCTTAACAATTGAAAGGTACTATTGTACATAATATATGTGTTTTTCCGCACCCCATCTCCCTATTTGTTGTCGTTGTGTGTGTGTGTTTAATTTTCCAGGTACAATGAAACCTTGAATCGCGAAGAATCAGGTCAATTTACCTTTTTTCTTCTCACAACGTTTGTTTTCTCACCACTTAATCACCCCTATTGGTCCTGACGAAAGCCTAAGATCCTCTGACTACCAAAGGCTGAAACATGTTGACCTCTTTTTAGCTTTGTAAGGCACTTGAACCCCTAATAAATTCAAAAAGCGCACCGAACCTTTTTACTCAGTCCGAATCCAGACTTATTAAAATTGCTCCTGTCTGGCTGTCCGGATTTTTAACAACTATACCACTACCACAACCCCTTCCCCACTATCCACGATCACTACTGCCTTAAACCAAAGGCAAAACCTCCTGGTGGAGGGTGCACAATACAAAAAAATAACTCAATGATTACGCACGCACGTGTAAAAAAAGCGGGTACCCAGTATATACCGCTGAAATAGAACCATCTGAAATACACGTGTATGAGAGTTATATTTGTTGGGAGATACCAGTTCCTCGACTTGTGAAACCCAAGGTTTAAGCAGGACAAGTGATCCTTTCCCCTTCCTGATTATAATAGTTATTCCCACAGATGCATCTGCAGTTTTGATGCCACTTTGGACCTTACAACATGGTGCACCGTACCATAAATATAGCACATTCAAATCGCAAAAAGCGTCACAATGCAGCCCAAGTTTTTCTGATGCAACCCTGCCACACCGCAATGTTGAGTCAGTTCTCATAAGAATGCCTCTAAATATAGTCAGCAGCCTCAAGTTATTAGACAGAATCGTATCTGCGTTACAATTTCTTCTTAACATAGAAGACTGTGTGCACCTGGTACTAACCTAAGTACATGTGCTTATTTTGCTTATTTTAATGGGCTATATGTTCATTTTACACCACAGTATGAAGGTTGCAGGTAGTATGATCTTTACCACCTTCAGATCATGTTATTTTAAGTGAATAAACACACTTTGGACAAGTGCTGCATAGTGTGCTTTGTAGATAATTTTAATACACTGTGGTGTATTTCTCATGAGTGTTTCGCTGTAAGTGTGGTACAGAGCAAACTCTCTCCATAGAGTAAACACTGCTAACATTAACCACTTTTGTAGTATTATCCAATTCATTTCTCAATGTAGGTTCAATGATTTTCAGGGCTTTGATTCAGGGAAAGAGTGTCCGTAATAGGGCATTAGTTATGTAACAGAGTTTGAGTATCTTGAGGAACTTGGTTTCCCTGAACAGCTGTATACAGATTGAAAACCGTGTGCAGGATAGGTTACCCTTTCATCTGTGGTTCATAGTCAATATGAACTCATCTACAAATGAAGTGTATGGTATAGGGTCAATGTTACAAGTAATTCAAGCTTGCTTTACCTATGATGGTTGTACATATGATAGCAGTACAGACTCTTCATATTATTTTCTGAGATTTTTTGCACTTTCATGGCTTGAATGATTTACCTATTTAAAGACCAATGTATACAAAATAAGCTTGGAAGATGTCATCAGTGATATCATCAAGGATGTTATTTGAGATGTCATCACTGATGTCATAAATGAAGTCATAGAACATGTCATGACCGCTGTCATATTTGAGGTCATAAGCAGTGCATGGTGGGGACACAAGTTCAAGTTAGCTCTAATAACTATAACAGATGATCTTCTGTGGTTTTTTTAGTTCAAAATGTTAATGTCACTGACAAATTCACCTAATTAAAGCTTTACTTTAACCTTTGGTTTTGCAGTCAATTTTAGTTTTTACTTGGAATGTAAAATAATATTTGATTACTGTATCTAAATGCAACCCCAGGGGCGTGTACGGAGGGGGTTTGGCTGCAGGGCGAGGTCTGTAGCCATGCCCTGCAGGCTGCAGCCAACTCCCCACATAAAGCCAGCCTGGTAACAGCAGCCAATCCAACATAGTGCAAGGCCTTCGGTCGTGCATGGAGGGGTTTGGCCATAGCACCTGGCCCTGGGGACGCCATCACCCAGGGCCTGTTTTTCTAATTAAAGGGGAGGGGGTCACACAGTCCCCCTCTCCAAGCCGTGTTAGGCCCTGGGGACCCCGTCTCCAGGGCCATTCTATATATAGAGCCATTATCAGCCCCAGGGACACCATCCCCTGGGACCACTTATTTAAATAAAAAGCAGGGGACCACATGGCCACCCACTGAGCCTTGTTAGGCCCTGGGGGACTGTCCCCCAGGGCCACTCTTTTAAACAAAGAGTAGGAGAATACAGGGTCCTCCTCGCTGGACCGCTTTTGACCTTGGAGACCCCATTCTTGGGGCTCAAGGTAATTTTAAGGGGGAGGAAGACAAGGAGCCCGCTCCCACGGCTGATTTTGGCCCCAAGGATCCCATCACCCAGCGTCATTTTAAGGGGGAGGGGGCACACGGCCGTCCTCCCAGGGCCAATTTTGGCCTGGGGACCCCATCCTCCAATGCAATTTTCAGGGGGCCCAACTTCATTTTTAGAAGGAGGGGGGCATACAGTCACTCTCCCTGGGCTGATTTTGGACCTGGGGACCCCATTCTCCGGGGCCCTGCATAGTTACAGGTGGGTGCCATGGTGCCCTCCTAGGGCACCCAGCATACTCTCACTAGAGACCACAGGTAGAGCCCAAGGCTCCCACATCCCCAGCAGGCTCCTCGCACACAGCGGGGTTGGAATTGCTCCTGCCTGCAGAGAGCAGCTCCTTATGCTGCTCCCTACGGCTGGGAGCAATATTTTGACATGTTTCCCTGCTCACTTCAGTGCGTTCAGGGAAAAAGAGCAACTGTCCGGTCCCAGCAGGTGGAAGCATTTTCAAAGCTACTGCCCGCAAAGAACAGACTTGATGTTTGTGTTTGCTCCCTTTTAGATTGTTATGAAAAAATTCTATCGCTAAGCGAGAGCAAACACAGGTTTCCCTGACCACACCGCTGTAAGCAGGGAAACTGATATGTCCTGGTGCTGGGGTCTCTGGGGCCATTAATGACTTAGGGATGGGGGGTCCACTCAACCCCCTCCCGTAATGTAATCAATTCCAGGGGTGACTCTCACCCGCTCCAATGTTATGTAGAGGCTCTACATAACATTGGAGCCTTATCCCCGTCCTGTTTCTGCGTAGGGTGATCTTCACTTACACAATTTGTCACATGTGGGGCGGAGTTATTATGATTTTTTCAGCCTCTATTGAGGTTTGTGGCGATTCTCTTATATTGAGTTGATGCTATGAACTTTTTCATACCAGCATCGCAGGGGTCACATTATAGATTGGTCTACATCTGTTGTTGCTCACTCATGCTCTCAAATAGACTGAGCTGCTGGTGACCTTTATTTACTGTCTTCATGCTACCAACTTTATTCGTATCTATGTCAGAGAGGACACATTACACAGTGTCCCAGGTATGCTGATGCTTATGTATGTTCTCGAACAGATTTTACTTACACTTTAATTATTATGCTGATCATGTTTTCATAGGTGTGCGCTCAATTATGGTATGCTTTGCACTTTTAAGCTCCAGACCTTTTTATAAATCTACATGACAAGTTCAGTGGAATATAATGTACCATACTTGACATTAGGGGTTCCATGACTTATGTTCTCTAATTGGCAGTATTATAACACTACATGTTTCCTAGGTACTCTTTTCAGTGTCTATCAAGATACAGGCGCGATGACTCAAACCAGTTTTGCGGGATTTGACTCTTTTATTTCTTAACAGTGCCATTGATCGTACCTTGATGATATACAGGCTCTTATATCTTAATGTTCATTTATAGGGCCTTTCTGCTCCAGTCCACCATAAACTTCCGTACGATTTGGTTCCCAATCCGCCTATCCTCTAGCGACTTGAACTATTTATGATACTTCTGACCGCCTTACTGGTGGGTTTTTATCAATTTAATTCTTTAATAGCTGCATGCCGCATATGCCTCACTTATATAGAATTGTTACTTACGGTCACGGATGATCTGACATTGTGCAGGTGCCTGATGGGTATCTAGTTTCCAGGTTGCTTTGTGATATTACTTCCATGTTTTCCATTATGCTCAATGTAATATCCTAGGAGTTACATGTAACCTCTGTGGATACCTTGCAAATTTATAGGTGGACGGCGACTATTCATTATTCTTGTATACACCATCTCTCTTATGAGCACTTTTAATATTTCTCTCTTGTTGGTAGCTTCTTTATCACATCCAATCTTTCTTCTTCACACTTATTCTCAGTGTTCCTTCCCCTTCCTCTCTCTCTTTTTTAACTTGACATTTGATCATGTATCATGAGCATTGAGCCTTCTTTATCAAATTTGTTGGCACTATCTGTTAGATTTATGTTTATATTGTCTGTGTCTACAGCCTTGAGAAAGTCTGAGTACCAACATTGTACAGACGAAACATGTGTTGGCTGCATATCACATTTGAATATGAACAACGAATAAATAAAACTACACGCACAAAAATCCTGATTTGGTCATCTTGTCCTGATATAATTTGAAATTTGTCTATGTCATTGATTATATCTCGTACTTTTATAACACAGGTTCATTTTTGGATTATATAATCTTGAGACTGTCAAGACTTTATACGTTTGCAATTGGGTTGTGCTTCGCTGACCTTCTTATTTTGATAGTTGTTATACAGTAGTACAGTGAAATTCTATGTAAAGAAGATGTTTATAATGTGTGGATGTTTATTTCCAGAACATCATTGAAGATTGTGGAGTACTACAAATTGTTGAATATATGTAGAATGTAGTGGTGACCCACTTAGAGATTCTGTTTCACATATACCGGGCCCTAGGTTTTGGAATCAGTGAACGCCACTTGGATGTTCACACAAGTTTCAGCTTCTGCAATAAAAAGTAAACTCTCATCAAACCTGATTTCATCCACAGCTGGCAGGGTGAACATTTACCATAATTATCCCATGGTGTTATCTTTGTTAGTCTTTGACATACCACACTTAAATATCCCAAAAAGTTATTCTTCTTAGTTACCGAAAGAAGAAATTGACCAATTCACTTGACCAGTAGGCACAAGTCAAAACCCAGAAACTATAAAAAAAGCAACAAGAAACAACTTGGCAAGTTCAACACTGAACTCAAGTAATAAAATGCAGAATGACTGCATCGAGACTGGTGTATAGTCCTGTGGCAACAAATAAGCTTGAAGGGTGAAAAATAAGGGGATACTGATCATTGTACCAGAGAACTTTTAGGTCTACAAATAAGCCTAAGTGTCAGATTTAGAGTTCAGCAGATGGCTAACTCCATCACAAATGTGATGGATATCCCATCTGTATTACAAGTGTCATTAAATATCATGAACTTGTAATACAGTGGATGGGATATCTGTCATGTTTGTGACAGAGTAACCCATCCACACTAAATCTAAATCAGGCCTATAGTAGGTTAACACTAGCTCCCATCAAATAGCTCACTAATAACATTATGCAATACTTCAGCATCAACATAAACATACCTAGTTTTGGAACGAAAAGTCCCTCACTTGCTGACGGACACGCATCCCTGCCCTAAGTGCCCAGCTGTAATGATTTCTGGATCTCTAATGCTGATTTTTGATGCCTTGGGTGAAAAATGATCATGTGTGTGCACCAGGACATAGGCATGTTTAATGGATTGTAGTCTTTTTGGACGGGGAGCCCAAAGTGCTACCCTCATAGTGATGAAAGTCTACTAGTTTTACCAGGAGTTCAGCAGCACAAGTGTGGTGGTTGCACCATACCATATAATGATCAGTTCGGGTTAACAGGTTATTTTTACCTGCGTTATTGGAGTGAGGCCTACAAGCACACTTTTTCAACACTGCTGTGTGCTTAACTCTCCACTAGCCTCCATCAGGTTGGTTTGTAGTGCCGGACTGTATGTGTGTGGTACACGGGTGCTGGGTGTATGTGTAGCTGTGTGAGTGGCACAATACAGGGATAATGCAGTGCTGTGCGGTGTGTGCATATTTTATGCATGTGTTGGGGTGTATGTGTGAGGAGATGGCTACTGCACTGAGCTGGTGTTGCCTATGTGCAGGGAAGTGTTGGCAACCCCCATATGCTGAAGGAGGGCTTCTGTGAAGTGATCCGTGAACGTGACTGCACCAGCCTGGTGATCACATGCGTCAGGTTGTAAGATGGAAACCCTGTATGCCAGATGGTGCCACCGTGAAGAGTGCTGCTGTGGCAATCGGGCTGTAGCCCAACTACTGAGGTGGAATGGTGACCCACTTTGCCAGGGGGGGCACTGGGAAAAGGCAAGGAAATTAGTCTGGGTGAGAATGTTGGAAGAGGAATGGAGGCCTCTTTGGTGTCCTGAGTGGACCCAGGCCTCGACTGAGTGCCAGCATGAAGAGCGTCACTCCCCCCTACCTGTGGTAAGGATCCCAAGAAAATGACCAGCATCACAGTAGCATTGAGAAACTCCTGGTTATGACCGTTGCAGGACTCGTTCAACATTTCCTAGTAAAGTTGGACGCAATAGGCAGCTGATAATGAATTTGATTATTTCATGAGTACACATTCAAATCTTTCTGGAAAGCCCCTAACTATTTGGCCAAATTCTTTAGGAATTGAGACGCAAAATGAACCTTTGGGCCACATTGTTTTCAGAATTCCATTGTGAGAGCAACCCCCTCACTCCGTGTAATTTTGGACAGTGTTCACAATAGACCACCACATTACATCACTCTATGTAGCATAAATCAACACTGCAGCCATTTTATTTTCTATACTGTAAAGATGGCTGCCACTTTTAAACATCAACATAAAATCAGTCCTGTTGCATGGAGCAGAGACTTGGAGGAAAACCGTGACAACAACCAACAAAGTCCAAATATTCACCAACACCTGTCTGAGGAAAATCCTCCAAATTCACTGGCCAAACACCATCAGCAACAACATCTTTCCAACTTGCTGCCCTTGAAATAATCATGTAAAGATCCTGGGATTGGATAGGTTGCATCCTTCCCTAGCCTGCAATAAACACCACTAGGCAAGCACTCACCTTGAACCCTCAAGGGAAAAGGAAAAGAGGAAGGCCACAAATCATCTGGCACTGTGGTCTTGAGGCTGACTACAAGGAGATGGATTACACCTGGAGTCGGATAGGAAGAAAACCCTACTGCAGAGATGGATGGAGAGATCGAGTTGACGGCTTATGCTTCAGTAGGTATAAGTAAGTAAAGATGGTTGCAGCAGTGTGTCACACCATAGTGCGTCATGCAATGTATTTGCCATCGTGAAAGTATATACTTTCAAAATGGGCAGTTGATGCTATCTGCTTTGCCTATGCAAGTGCAATTATAAAAGTATTGGCAAAGGCAATAGCAGAAACCAAGACCAGCTGGCTTAGCCCTTTCTTTTTCACATATGTGCCCCAGCCCAGACAATATCCAACAAAAGACCTCCCTAACTGCCATCATTCAACTTGGTTAAGAAACTGTTCTCTGAAGATAAAGCATTGTACTTAGTCTCCAAAAATTGGCAGCAGATCGCCACATGTACAAATATCTGATGCTGGAAAAAAGTCTAGCACCTCCATTTTTCACTCTAAGAAGAATTTCCAAAATTTCTAGAAAGACCGATCTTCCACACAACCTGCTTGGGCATTTAATTGATAAAGACGTCAAATGCACACCAGTCCTTCACAATGTAGTCTCTTTTTTTGTGTGTAATTGCACCTCCAGAAACGGCAGCAGCGGCTGGCACGGGTAAGCGCGGTGGGTGGGGTGGTGGGATGGTGGGATGGTGGGGCAGAGGCTGGGTGGGAGCTGGAGAAATTTGACAGACAACGGAATAGGTATAATTAAATAAATAAATAAACAACACCTATTCCGGCATCTTTCGGCCTCCCCGCCAGTGGCGTCACTAGGGCTGGTGTCACCCGGTGCGGGTAACTCATGGTGTCACCCCCTCACAACTTACCCGATGGACCATCTCACCCTCTGCCTGCACCATCTCCCCTCTGCCTGCACCATCTCCCCTCCGCCTGCACCATCTCCCCTCCGCCTGCTCCATCTCATCCCCTGCCTGCACCATCTCTCCCTTAGCCTGCACCATCTCACCCTCTGCCTGCACCATCTCCCCTCTGCCTGCACCATCTCCCCTCCGCCTGCACCATCTCCCCTCCGCCTGCACCATCTCATCCCCTGCCTGCACCATCTCTCCCTTAGCCTGCACCATCTCACCCTCTGCCTGCACCATCTCCCCTCTGCCTGCACCATATCCCCTCTGCCTGCACCATCTCTCCCTCTGCCATCTCCCCTCCACCTTCTCTCCCCTTGCCTGCACCATCTCTCCCTTTGTCCGCACCATCTCCCCTCCACCTGCACCGTCTCTCCCTCTGCCTGCACCATCTCTCCCTCTGCCTGCACCATCTCTCCCTCTGCCCCCACCATCTCTCCCCTGCCTGCACCATCTCCCCTCTGCCTCTCCCAACCTCTGCCTGCACCATCTCACCCTCTGCCTGAACCATCTCCCTCTCTGTCTCCACCATCTCACCCTCTGCCTGCACCATCTCACCCACTGCCTGCACCATCTCACCCTCTGCCTGCACCATCTCCCTGCACCATCTCACCCTCTGCCTGCACCATCTCACCCTCTGCCTGCAGCATCTCCCCTCTGCCTGCACCATCTCACCCTCTGCCTGCACCATCTCACCCTCTGCCTGCAGCATCTCCCCTCTGCCTGCACCATCTCAACCTCTGCCTGCACCATCTCAACCTCTGCCTGTACCATCTCACCCTCTGCCTGCACCATCTCACCCTCTGCCTGAACCATCGCACCCTCTGCCTGCACCATCTCTCCCCTCCGCATGCACCATCTCTACCCTCCGCCTGCACCATCTCTACCCTCCGCCTGTACCATCCCTCCCCCTCCGCCTGCACCATCCCTCGCCCTCCGCCTGCACCCCCCTCCCCCGCCTGCACCCCCCTTCCCCCGCCTGCATCCCCCCTCCCCCGGGTGCTGCACTTTTAACCCTTTCCTCAGCGCCTTCTCCACCCCCCCCCCATGGTTTCACCCTCACAGTTCTTGCTCTTCACAAAGTGACTGAAATAACTCATGAAATGTGCTTTGCATTTGTGTATGCGACACTGAGAGGATACGTTTAAATAGACACAGAAGACACACTCGCCCTCACCTTCGAGCAGAGCTGTGTTACACAGCGTAACCAGATGGTGTCACCCCATGTGAGGGTGTCAGCCGGTGCGATCCGCACCCCCCACACCCCCCTAGTGACGCCACTGACTGTTTATACAGTTGTGCACACACTTCATTGTACTTACAGGCTTCTTAATGGCTAATCCTCCCTCCTTGATAATAGCCCTGCTATGACAATGGGGCACATGGACGTCATTTTGGAGTCGCAGCTGCAACCCCTGGCTTGCCCCTTGCTACTCCGCCCCTGCTTTTGCTACCCCTGGCCTCAGGGGTGGCAAAATCAGTGCCTGGAACACAGGGGCAGCTCTTTCTAATGGAAGCTGGTTGGAGCGCCACTTGCCTGGTATCTTTCAATTTTGAGTTATATTATCCACTATTAGTGTAATGAAAAATAGAGTACATTAGTTGGAATATGACCCTATCTGGACACTAAGGTAAGTAAAAAAAATGCTCTTAAATGTATGTTTTATGTAAGCTTGCGGGTGAGAGTGTTTTTATGTGCGCAAGAGTGTGTGAATGTGTTAGCATTTGTAAAGTGGTATTTTTGTGAATTGACGTCCATGATGGGACACCCTGAAAGCCAAGGCCCTTGCTGCTTGTCAACTCTGACCTCTAAAAACAAACCCCCCAGTTCTAACATCAGTTGGCTGGTGCTCTGCTCTCTGTTTCTATGTTAGTCTGGTTCTAACTGTCTATTGTTTTATTTTACCTTTTCTTGTTTCTCGTTTGTTTCTGTAACGTGTAAATATGTAATATTCTCCTCATCTAGCATACTTGGTCCTATTGTGAAGCGCTCTAACACCTTTAGGTGAAGTCTGCGCTACATAAAAATGCATTAAATAAATAAATAAAATAACCTGTTGCCAATGTCTGGATACTCATCTCCAGAGACAAAAGGGGTTTCACCCGCTGACAGCCTTTAGGTCCTGATTTTTTCTGCCATTATGGTGTTGGTCTGATGCCAGGGCCTCTGTTTTAATGAAAGTGGAATTCTTGTCTTTTGCCAAGGCATTTGCACTTTAGAGTCAATTCTCAAAAGAAGGTATGAGCACAGGAAGTAGTACCAAAGGAGTACTGTTAAACACATCTCCCCGCCAGCCCCGCCGCACCGGCCACCGCACTTACCTGTGCTAGCCACTGCTGAAAAAAGGCCTGGGAGTGTACCTTAACGATCCCGCTCTGGTACATCACTTTACCCGATGATATGGGTGTAATTTCACCGTCATCCTCTATACAGCTGCCCAGTGTGCAGCATATACTACTCATTATGTGCTGAGCATCCTCTTCAGAGCAACAATGCACACTATGCGTATCCTTACTCGTGTAGAAAGCGCCCTGTGGGTTGCCTAATTATGTTTTCTAGTGCCAATGTTCACTATATGGTATGGGATTATTAGCAAAGCCTTTCATAGTATATTTGATAACATCTTAAACAATTAAAGGTTGCCGTACATTAACAAAAAATGGAATATGCAAGTGTATTTTACTCGTGTTTTCATTTCTAAGCGTTAAATAAGTCTACATGATATGTAGTAAAATGTATTAATGCTTGTGCATAATTAGTTCGAGGCAGATGGTGATGGAGAGAGACAGAAGGGTGGACCCTAAAACTTAAAGTCTAACTCTCAACAGTGCGGCTAAGATCCTTCAGCGTGTGGCAGTAAAATCCACGGAGGAGCGCTGATAGAATGTATTGATCGTCTAGATAATCGCCATTATTTCATAAGTATTAGGTTTTACACGTTAATTTCATTTAACGCTTTTGCTAGCAGTAAAGCCATAACTGTTTAAAGAGCATTGTCCCTATTATCTTGGGAAAGCACGCGAATGGCTTTGACGGCGGATCAATGCATTTTTATGGTCACCGCTGCCATAGAGCATGGCAGGCAATTAAATATCATCAGAGGGGAGGTTGCTTAAGGTTCACGCATCCCATAAGTCTTCACTATCTTACCCTTGCAGACACTTGCCCTGCAGGATATAGGATTTTTACGACGCCTCTATCCGTCCCCCTCCATAAAGGACCAACCAGTGTAAATGAATGATGCGCTCATTTCTGCAGTGGGAATGAGCAGCGCTAATGTGACTTTGGGTGGCAGATTTACTTCCGGAATGCTGATGATGGTCCCTATCTTGCGAAGTTCTGTCTGTGCTAATTTGAAGCCTGCGAGAAAACATTCAACGTACCTTTCCGATTTAACTTTGAAGCCAATCCTGCCTGTAAACGGACCTGCATATTAAAATGCCAGCAGAAATCTACGATGTTTGTCACTTCGGCGAGTTTTTGTCGTTTTTTCCTTGTTTTCTCTTCTCCTGCACGTTTTTCTCGCTGGGTCACTTTTAAATGCCCAAAAGGTGAGGTGCAGAACTTTACAAGACTTCGGAATAAACCCTTTGGGCCTCATTTATGAGAATCCTTGCGCCTCATGGAGCGTCACTTTTTGTGATGTTTCGTGGAGCAGAAGCCTGCGTTATACTTATCAGGCAGCTCTAAGCCACTTTTTTTTGGCTTAATGCTGCCTGATAAATATGTCTCTTTAACCCAGTGTTCTGTGTTAAAGGGGCATGAAATGGGTGTTGCTGGGGCGTTCCCATCAACATCAATGGCCTTTTGAACCTGCCCCAGATTTATGAGAAATCGTAAATCTGGGGCAGGACCAAAAACTTATGGCTCTCCAGGGGAGGCGTAAGGGAGGCACAACGAGGAGAAATATCTTTATTTCTACTCATTTTTCCTTTTCCTATGTGTGCTAGAGAAAAAGCCTCTTGTGATTAGTTTTATACAGAAAGGTTTCCCTTCCTGTACAAAAATATTCATCCCCACAATGCACCCTTGCACCATGGTACGAAGGTGCCTGTGTTGGGGCACGGCAGCCCATTGTGCACAGGCGCAGGGGAATATGACAGAAATGTGCTGTATCTTGTAGATACGGGGCATTCCTGCCCTTTTCTTTTGCCATAGGGAAGCGCAGTTGGAAGGCCTGCTTCACTGCCCTACGGCAAAACCTCTTAAATGAGGCCCATTGTGTGGTGAATGTAAATACACTGCTTCAATGCATTTGGGCAGCAGGAGTGCTGTGAGTCCATGACCTAAAGCAGCGATGCAGGAGGATGAGGCGTGACAGCCAGGTTCGAGTCGCTGCGTCGGCATAGCGACATCCTGTGATTCTGGGCAAATCACTTAGGGGCAGATTTACAAGAAAGTGCCTGGTACCGAAAAACTTTGGCTGCACCAAAAAGCACAAAAATGCAAAACATATTTACAATAATATGTCACATTCCTGTGCTATCCCTTGCGCTGGTGCACAAACAGCTGCCATGTGCCGGCGCAGGCACCCTTGCACCATGGTGCAAGGATGCCTGCGTCATGGGGAGATTGTTTTTGTGCAGGAAGGGGCACCTTCCTACACACAAAAACAATCACTACAGGCTATCACACTCTCACTGACACTCTCACAGACTCTCACTCTCTCACACTCACTGACACTACCATTCTCAATGACACTCCTACTCTCACTCACACTGACTCTCTCACCCACACTAACTCACTCTTACTGACTCTCTCACTCACACAGACTCTCTCACTGACAGACTCTCCCACTCTCAGTATCTCACTGACTGAATCTACCACTCACTCACTCACTCTCTCTCACTGACAGACTCACTGATAGACTCTCACTGACGGACTGACTCACTCACTCTCACTGACAGACTCTCACTGACTCACTCTCACTGACAGACTCTCCCACTCTCACTCACTGACTGACTCTCCCACTCTCTCTCCATCACTCACTGACTCACTTACTCTCACTCACTGACTGACTGACTCACTCTCAATCACTGACTGACTCATTCACTGACAGACTCACTCACTCTAACTGACTGACTCACTCACTCTCACTGACTGACTGACTCACTCTCACTGACAGACTCTCACTGACTCTCCCCCTCTCTCACTGACTGACTCTCCCACTCCCTCACTGACGGACTCTCCCACTGACTGACTCACTCTCTCACTCTCACTGACACTCACTGAAAGACTCTCCCACTCACTCTCTTACTGACTGACTCTCCCACTTGCTCTCACTCACTGACTGACTCTTTCACTCACTGACAACTCACTCAGTCTCACTGACTGACTCACTCACTTACTCACTCTAACTCACTCTCACTGACTCACTCTCACTGATACTCTCTCACTGACTGAGTATCTCAATCTCACTGACTGACTCGCTCTCACTGACAGACTCTCACTCACTGACTCACTCTCACTGACAAACTCTCTCACTGACTGACTCTCCCACTCTCCCTCTGACTGACTGACGCTCCTACTCACTCTGACTGACTGACTCACTCACTCAGTCTCACTGACTGACTCACTCACTCTCTCTCACTGACAGACTCGCTCTCACTGACAGACTCTCACTCACTGACTCACTCTCACTGACAAACTCTCTCACTGACTGACTCTCCCACTCTCCCTCTGACTGACTGACGCTCCTACTCACTCTGACTGACTGACTCACTCACTCAGTCTCACTGACTGACTCACTCACTCTCTCTCACTGACAGACTCTCACTGACTCATTCACACTGACTCACTCTTACTGACGCACTCTCACTGACTCACGCTCACTGACACTCTCTCACTGACTGAGTTACTCACTCTCACTGACTGACTCACTCACTATCACTGACAAACTCTCTCACTGACTGACTCTCCCACTCTCTCACTGACTGACTGACTCACTCACTCTCACTGACAGACTCTCACTGACTGACAGACTCTCCATGACAGACTCTCCCACTCTCTCTCACTCTCTGTCACTGACTGACAGACTCACTCTCACTGGCAGACTCTCCCACTCTCTTACTGACTGACTCTCTCCCTCTCACTGACTGACTCTCTCCCACTCTCTCTCACTGACTGACATACTCACTCTCACTGGCAGACTCTCACTAACAGACTCTCCCACTCTCCTTATGACTGACTCTCTCCCTCTCACTGACTGACTCTCTCTCACTGACTGACTCACTCTCACTGACTGACAGACTTTCTCACTGACTGACAGAACCTCTCTTACTCACTGACTGACTCACCCTCACTGACTCACTTTCACTGACAGACTCTCACTGACTCTCCCTCTCTCTCTCACTGACTGAATGACCCACTCTTTCTCACTGACTGACTTACTCACTCTCACTGACATACTATCACTGACAGACTATCCCATTCTCTCTGACTCTTTGACTGACTCTCCCACTCACTCACTCTCACTTACTGACTGACTCTCCCACTCACTCTCACTGACTGACTGACTGACTTGACTCACTAACTGACTGACTGGATCACTCAGTCTCACTGACTGACAGACTTACTCTCATTGAAAGACTCTCCCACTCTCTCTCTCTCTCTGGCTGACTCTCTCTCTCTCTCTCACTGACTGACTCACTCTTACTGACAGACTCACTGACTCACTCTCTCTCTCACCGAATGAGTCACTCACTCACTCTCACTGACTGACTCACTCACTCTCACTGACTAACAGACTCACACTCACTGAATGACAGACTTACTCTCTCACTCTCACTGACAGACTCACTCTCTCACTGACAGATTCTCTCAGTAACAGACTCACTCACTGACTGACAGACTCTCTCAGTAACAGACTCACTCACCGACTGACAGACTCGCTCTCACTGACTGACAGACTCTCACTGACAGACTCTCCCACTCTCTCTCACTGACTGACTGACAGACTCGCGCTCACTGACTGACTGGCTCACTCTCTCTCAATGATTGACTCACTCACTCTCACTGAATGACAGACTCACTCACTCTCACTGACTGATAGACTCACTCTCAATGAATGACAGACTCACTCACTCTCACTGACTGACAGACTCACACTCACTGACTGACAGACTCACTCTCTCACTCTCACTGACAGACTCACTCTCACTGACAGACTGACTCTCACTCTCTCACTGACAGACTATCTCACTGACAGACTCTCACTGACAGACTCTCCCACTCTCTTAATGACTGACTCTATCCCTCTCACTGACTGACTCTCTCTAACTGACTGACTCACACTCACTGACTGACATACTTTCTCACTGACTGACAGAACCTCTCTTACTCACTAACTGACTCACTCTCATTGACTCACTTTCACTGAGAGACTCTAAATGACTCTCCCTCTCTCTCTCACTGCCTGAATGACCCACTCACTCTCACTGACAGACTATCACTAACAGACTATCCCATTCCCTCTGACTCTTTGACTGACTCTCCCACTCACTCACTCTCACTTACTGACTGACTCTCCCACTCACTCTCACTCACTGACTGACTTGACTCACTCACTGACTGGCTGGCTCACTGACTGACAGACTTACTCTCATTGACAGACTCTCACTCACAGACTCTCCCACTCTCTCTCTCTCTCTCTCTCTCTCTCTCTCTCTCTCTCTCTCTCTCTCTCACTGGCTGACTCTCTCTCTCTCTCACACTGACTGACTCACTCTTACTGACTGACTCACTGACTGACTCTCTCTTTCACTGAATGAGTCACTCACTCACTCTCACTGACTCACTCACTCACTCTCACTGACAAACTCTCACTGACAGACTCTCACTGACAGACCTTCATTGACGGAAAGACCCTCATTGACTGACAGACTCTCACTGACTGAAAGATTCTCACTGACTAACAGACTCTCACTGACAGACTCTCACTGATAGACTCTCACTGACGCTCACTCACTGACAGACTCACTCTCTGAATGACAGACTCTCCCACTCTCTCTAACTGACAGACAGACTGACTCACTCTCACTGACAGACTCTCGTTGACAGACGCTCACAGACTCTCACTGAAAGAATCTCACAGACTCTCAATGACAGATTCACTGGCAGACTCTCACTGACAGACTCTCCCACTCCTCTCACTGACTGACTGACTCATTCTCATTGACAGACTCTCACTGACAGCCTCTCTAACGCTCTCACTGACTGAATGACTCATTCTCACTGACAGACTCTCACTGACTCATTCTCAATGACAGACTCTCACTGACAGATTCTCTCACTCACTTCACTGACTCACTCCCACTGACAGACTCTCACTGACAGACTATCTCACTGACTGACCCACTCTCTCTGACAGACTCTCACTGACTCACTCTCTCTGACTCATTCTAACTGATTCACTCCACTGACTCACTCTCACTGACTCACTGTCACTGATTCACTCTCCCACTCTCTCTCTCACTGACTGACTCGCTCTCACTGACAGGCACACTGACTGACTCTCACTGACAGACTCTCCCACTCTCTCTCACTGACTGACGGATTCACTCTCACTGACAGACTCTCTCACTCACTTCACTGACTCACTCTCACTGACAGACTCTCAATGACACTCTCTCACTCTCTCAATGACTGACTCTCACAGGCAGACTCTCTCACTGACTGACTCACTCTCACTGACAGACTCTCACTGATGGACTCTCACTGACGGACTCTCACTGATAGACTCTCAATGACTCATTCTTACTGCCTCATTCTCACGGACTCACTCTCACTGACTCACTCTACCACTTTCTCTCACTGACAACTGACTCTCTGACTCTCTTGCACTGACTGACTTACTCTCATGGACAGACTCACTGACTCACTCTCACTGACTTACTCTCACTGACTGACTCTCACTGACAGAATCTCACTGACAGACTCTCACTGACAGACTCTCACTGACAGACTCAAACTTACAGACTCTCACTGACAGACTCTCCCTTACAGACTCTCTGTCTCGCTGACTGACTGACTCACTCTCTTTCACTGACTGACTGACTCTTCCACTCACTCTCACTGACTGACTGACTCACTCTTACTGACTGACTCTCTCTCTCTCTATCACTGACTGACTGACTGACTCACTCTCAATGAGAGACTCTCACTGACAGACTCTCACTGAGAGACTATCACTGACCGAATCTCACTGAAAGACTCACTCTTTCTCACTGACTGACTCTTCCACTCTCACTGACTGACAGTCTCACTCAGTCTCACAGACAGACCTTCACTGACAGACTCACTGACAGACTCTCACTGACAGACTGACTCTCCCACTCTCTCTCAATGACTTACTCACTCTCACTAACTGACTGTCCCACTCTCTCTCACTGACTATATATCTCTCTCACTGACTGACTCACTCTCTCTCACTGACTGACTTACTCACTCTCTCTCAATGACTTACTAACTCACTCTTTCTCACTGATTGACTGACTCACTCACTCTCACTGACTGACTGACTCACTCACTCTCACTGACTGATTCTCCCACTCTCTCTCACCAACTGACTGACTCACTCACCAACTCTCACTGACAGACTCTCTCACTCTCTCACTTACTGACTATATCTCTCTCACTGACTGACTCACTCTCACTGACTGACTGACTCACTCTCTCTCACTGACTGACTGACACTCTCTTCTACTGACTGACTGACTCTCTCACTCTCACTGATTGAGTGACTGGCTCACTCTCACTGACTGACTCTCCCACTCTCTCTCACTGACTGACTGACTCATTCTCATTGACAGACTCTCACTGACAGCCTCTCTAACGCTCTCACTGACTGAATGACTCATTCTCACTGACAGACTCTCACTGACTCATTCTCAATGACAGACTCTCACTGACAGATTCTCTCACTCACTTCACTGACTCACTCACACTGACAGACTCTCACTGACAGACTATCTCACTGAATGACCCACTCTCTCTGACAGACTCTCACTGACAGACTCTCACTGACTTACTCTCTCTGACTCATTCTAACTGACTCACTCCACTGACTCACTCTCACTGACTCACTCTCACTGATTCACTATCCCAATCTCTCTCTCTCTCACTGACAGACACACTGACTCTCTCACTGACAGACTCTCCCACTCTCTCTCACTGACTGACGGATTCACTCTCACTGACAGACTCTCTCACTCACTTCACTGACTCACTCTCACTGACAGACTCTCAATGACACTCTCTCACTCTCTCAATGACTGACTCTCACAGGCAGACTCTCTCACTGACTGACTCACTCTCACTGACAGACTCTCACTGATGGACTCTCACTGACGGACTCCTACTGATAGACTCTCAATGACTCATTCTTACTGCCTCATTCTCACGGACTCACTCTCACTGACTCACTCTACCACTTTCTCTCACTGACAACTGACTCTCTGACTCTCTTGCACTGACTGACTCACTCTCATGGACAGACTCACTGACTCACTCTCACTGACTTACTCTCACTGACTGACTCTCACTGACAGACTCTCACTGACAGACTCTCACTGACAGACTCTCACTTACAGACTCTCACTGACAGACTCTCACTTACAGACTCTCTGTCTCGCTGACTGACTGACTCACTCTCTCTCACTGACTGACTGACTCTTCCACTCACTCTCACTGACTGACTGACTCACTCTTACTGACTGACTCTCTCTCTCTCTCTATCACTGACTGACTGACTGACTCACTCTCAATGAGAGACTCTCACTGACAGACTCTCACTGAGAGACTATCACTGACCGAATCTCACTGAAAGACTCACTCTTTCTCACTGACTGACTCTTCCACTCTCACTGACTGACAGTCTCACTCAGTCTCACAGACAGACCTTCACTGGCAGACTCACTGACAGACTCTCACTGACAGACTGACTCTCCCACTCTCTCTCAATGACTTACTCACTCTCACTAACTGACTATCCCACTCTCTCTCACTGACTATATATCTCTCTCACTGACTGACTCTTCCACTCTCACTGACTGACAGTCTCACTCAGTCTCACAGACAGACCTTCACTGACAGACTCACTGACAGACTCTCACTGACAGACTGACTCTCCCACTCTCTCTCAATGACTTACTCACTCTCACTAACTGACTGTCCCACTCTCTCTCACTGACTATATATCTCTCTCACTGACTGACTCACTCTCTCTCACTGACTGACTTACTCACTCTCTCTCAATGACTTACTAACTCACTCTTTCTCACTGATTGACTGACTCACTCACTCTCACTGACTGACTCACTCACTCACTCTCACTGACTGATTCTCCCACTCTCTCTCACCAACTGACTAACTCACTCTCACTGACCAACTCTCACTGACAGACTCTCTCACTCTATCACTTACTGACTATATCTCTCTCACTGACTGACTCACTCTCACTGACTGACTGACTCACTCTCTCTCACTGACTGACTGACACTCTCTTCTACTGACTGACTGAGTCTCTCACTCTCACTGATTGAGTGACTGGCTCACTCTCACTGACTGACTCTCCCACTCTCTCTCACTGACTGACTGACTCATTCTCATTGACAGACTCTCACTGACAGCCTCTCTAACGCTCTCACTGACTGAATGACTCATTCTCACTGACAGACTCTCACTGACTCATTCTCAATGACAGACTCTCACTGACAGATTCTCTCACTCACTTCACTGACTCACTCACACTGACAGACTCTCACTGACAGACTATCTCACTGACTGACCCACTCTCTCTGACAGACTCTCACTGACAGACTCTCACTGACTTACTCTCTCTGACTCATTCTAACTGACTCACTCCACTGACTCACTCTCACTGACTCACTCTCACTGATTCACTCTCCCAATCTCTCTCTCTCTCACTGACAGACACACTGACTGACTCTCACTGACAGACTCTCCCACTCTCTCTCACTGACTGACGGATTCACTCTCACTGACAGACTCTCTCACTCACTTCACTGACTCACTCTCACTGACAGACTCTCAATGACACTCTCTCACTCTCTCAATGACTGACTCTCACAGGCAGACTCTCTCACTGACTGACTCACTCTCACTGACAGACTCTCACTGATGGACTCTCACTGACGGACTCCCACTGATAGACTCTCAATGACTCATTCTTACTGCCTCATTCTCACGGACTCACTCTCACTGACTCACTCTACCACTTTCTCTCACTGACAACTGACTCTCTGACTCTCTTGCACTGACTGACTCACTCTCATGGACAGACTCACTGACTCACTCTCACTGACTTACTCTCACTGACTGACTCTCACTGACAGACTCTCACTGACAGACTCTCACTGACAGACTCTCACTTACAGACTCTCACTGACAGACTCTCACTTACAGACTCTCTGTCTCGCTGACTGACTGACTCACTCTCTCTCACTGACTGACTGACTCTTCCACTCACTCTCACTGACTGACTGACTCACTCTTACTGACTGACTCTCTCTCTCTCTCTCTCTCTCTATCACTGACTGACTGACTGACTCACTCTCAATGAGAGACTCTCACTGACAGACTCTCACTGAGAGACTATCACTGACCGAATCTCACTGAAAGACTCACTCTTTCTCACTGACTGACTCTTCCACTCTCACTGACTGACAGTCTCACTCAGTCTCACAGACAGACCTTCACTGGCAGACTCACTGACAGACTCTCACTGACAGACTGACTCTCCCACTCTCTCTAAATGACTTACTCACTCTCACTAACTGACTATCCCACTCTCTCTCACTGACTATATATCTCTCTCACTGACTGACTCACTCTCTCTCACTGACTGACTTACTCACTCTCTCTCACTGACTTACTAACTCACTCTTTCTCACTGATTGACTGACTCACTCACTCTCACTGACTGACTCACTCACTCACTCTCACTGACTGATTCTCCCACTCTCTCTCACCAACTGACTGACTCACTCTCACTGACCAACTCTCACTGACAGACTCTCTCACTCTCTCACTTACTGACTATATCTCTCTCACTGACTGACTCACTATCACTGACTGACTGACTCACTCTCTCTCACTGACTGACTGACACTCTCTTCTACTGACTGACTGACTCTCTCATTCTCACTGATTGAGTGACTGGCTCACTCTCACTGACTGACTCTCCCACTCTCTCTCACTGACTGACTGACTCATTCTCATTGACAGACTCTCACTGACAGCCTCTCTAACGCTCTCACTGACTGAATGACTCATTCTCACTGACAGACTCTCACTGACTCATTCTCAATGACAGACTCTCACTGACAGATTCTCTCACTCACTTCACTGACTCACTCACACTGACAGACTCTCACTGACAGACTATCTCACTGACTGACCCACTCTCTCTGACAGACTCTCACTGACAGACTCTCACTGACTTACTCTCTCTGACTCATTCTAACTGACTCACTCCACTGACTCACTCTCACTGACTCACTCTCACTGATTCACTCTCCCACTCTCTCTCTCACTGACTGACTCGCTCTCACTGACAGACACACTGACTGACTCTCACTGACAGACTCTCCCACTCTCTCTCACTGACTGACGGATTCACTCTCACTGACAGACTCTCTCACTCACTTCACTGACTCACTCTCACTGACAGACTCTCAATGACACTCTCTCACTCTCTCAATGACTGACTCTCACAGGCAGACTCTCTCACTGACTGACTCACTCTCACTGACAGACTCTCACTGATGGACTCTCACTGACGGACTCTCACTGATAGACTCTCAATGACTCATTCTTACTGCCTCATTCTCACGGACTCACTCTCACTGACTCACTCTACCACTTTCTCTCACTGACAACTGACTCTCTGACTCTCTTGCACTGACTGACTCACTCTCATGGACAGACTCACTGACTCACTCTCACTGACTTACTCTCACTGACTGACTCTCACTGACAGATTCTCACTGACAGACTCTCACTGACAGACTCTCACTTACAGACTCGCAATGACAGACTCTCACTCTCTCACTGAATGACTCTCACTGACTGACTCTCACTGACTGACTCTCTCACTGACTGACTCATTCTCAGTGACAGACTCAAACTGAAAGACTCTCACTGACAGACTCTCACTGACTCTCTCTCACAGACTCTCACTTACCACTGACTCTCTCACCACTGACTCTCTCCCACTACTGACTCTCTCTCACCACTGACTCTCTCACTACTGACTCCCACTACTGACTCTCGCTCACTGACTCTGTCACTGACTCTGTCACTGACTCTCTCACTGACAGACTCTCACCGACAGACTCTCACCAACAGACTCTCACTGACAGACTCTCACTGAAAGAATCTCTCACTCTCTCACTGACTGACTCTCCCACTCACTCTCACTGACTCACTCTCACTGACTCACTCTCCCACTCTCTCTCACTGACTCACTCTCCCACTCTCTCTCACTGACTGACTCACTCTCACTGACAGACTCACTGACTCACTCTCACTGACCACTCTCACTGCCACACTCTCACTGACAGACTCTCACTGACAGACTCCCACTGACAGACTCTCACTTACAGACTCTCACTCTCTTTCACTGACTGACTCACTCACTCTCACTGACTGACTGACTCTTCCACTCTCTCTCACTGACTGACTGACTCTTCCACTCTCTCTCACTGACTGACTCACTCACCCACTCTCAATGATTGACTCTCACTGAGAGACTCTCAATGACAGACTCTCACTGACAGACTTTCTCACTCTCACTGACTGACTCTCCCACTCTCTCTCACAGACCGACTCACTCTCACTGACAGACTCTCACTGACTGACTCTCACTGATGGACTCTCACTGATAGACTCTCACTGACTCATTCTTACTGACTCATTCTCTCTGACTCACGCTCACTGACTCAGTCAAAGAGGTACAAAAGAGGGTGGTGATGGACGGAGCATCTGAACCAATCAAACACTCACACCCAGTCAAAAGATCTGGGTTTGATCCATCACCGTACTTTAGCCCACTCTGCCACCCCTGTTCAGACATGGCTATATGCAAATCAATCTAACCCTGTGCCTCATGGGAACAGTCCAGCCCGAACTGCCAAGCCATGCCTTCTCTGGACCGGAAACAAGCTTCCGAGGACCGGTTTCTGGCATTACAGCCGTCTTCAGCCCGGCTTGCTTGAATCCAGTGGCAAAGTGAGCAAGGGACTCACGTCTGAGCATACCCTGCCACACTTATGGCGGCCAAAGCGGTACAAAAGAGGGTGGTGATGGACGGAGCATCTGAACCAATCAAACACTCACACCCAGTCAAAAGATCTGGGTTTGATCCATCACCGTTCTTTAGCCCACTCTGCCACCCCAGTTCAGACATGGCTATATGCAAATCAGTCTAACCCTGTGCCTCATGGGAACAGTCCAGCCCGAACAGCCAAGCCAAGACTCAGTCAGTCAGTCAGTCAAACAATCTTTATTTCGATTAATTAAAATCACAAAAGAAAAACAGTACATACATCCTCTGTTCATAAAATAGTTAAAAACAATAAATAAATAAGCATTCGATTAGGTAAAATTCATATATATATACACTATTTAAAACACAAGGATCAAACATTAAATCTACCTTTGTTTTAAAATACCCTTCCTCCCATACCCAAAAAAAAGTTGAGGTACAGCATTTACGATTTAAAGTGCATCACAGGGTGTCCTAAGTTTAAAGTGCATCAATACATTTCTTATATTCAAAAGACCACAATCCCCTTATAAATCCTACCATACAATTACATATAAATAAGTCTTTTATTGTTTACCGGAGCCGCAGCCACCATAAAACTAGCTACGCTAAAGATGACATGCACCCTACTCAACATTTGCAAGTGCAAAAGAGCAGGCCTCACTTGTACGAAACCAGCTTCACGAAGAATAGGATTTAAAAAGTGTTTACGCACTTTTGAAAATTTCTCACAAAACATTACAAGATGGATAGTGTCTTGTGTCGAGAACCTGTCACATGAGCATGGTGCAGTGTCTTCCGGTTTCCCCCGTTGGGGGAATACGCCCAGAGTGAGATGAATTAAATTGAACCTGAATCTAACCAGCAAAAAACGATGAAACTGATTAGTAACAATCTTCAAATAGGGTTCAATAGATAGAGAAGTCTGTAGTACATCAATTCTTCTTACTCCTTGTTTTCTAAGCTCCTGCTCCTCCCTTTCCTGCTCCAACAAATTCAGAAAACTCTTTTTAATCCATCCTAAATCCTTTTTCTGTATTACCTCCGGAGCTGTGTACAATTTAGGTCGACCCAGTCTGGCACACGTCGCTCTAACGTATGCCAGCCATGGGATCTTATCTACCTTATCCAGGGCTAAACAATCTTTTAGGATTCGATGATTAAGAGTGATCTCCTCATTAAGCAACGTCTTCACCCAACAAATCAACGGGGCCATATTTAAGTGATCTGAAATATAGCCCAGGCCTAATTAAGCATGTAAGGAGAGTGTTGGAGATGACTGGGGAACCGATAACAGGGATCTAAGAAACCTGTTTTCTACCACTTGTAGTTTACTCACAGGAGCGTATCCCCAAATAGCGGCCCCATAAGAGGCAATCGCTAAGAACTTGGATTTGTATATCTTAAGCATAGCCCCCACGGGCCTAGCTCCCAACCTCTTAGAAAAGCTAAAAAGGGCTGATGTGGATCTAGTAACAACATTGCACTTCTGTCTCAACTGGGGACCCCAGTTGCCCTTCTCGTCAAAGAGGACTCCCAAGTAAGTAAAAACCAGGACCCTCGTTACTTCCGCACCCATGCAAGTAAAACTTTTAACCTTACTATTCTTCCTTCTCGCCCCCGTCACCATAACATGAGATTTTTTACTGTTAACTTCAAGGTCAAGGGACTGCATGAAACTGCCAAAATGATCCAGCAGCCTCTGCAGGCCCGTTCCTGTACGTGCAAGTAAGACAGCATCGTCCGCGTACAGGAGAACCGGGATTCCTGATCCCCCTATACGCGGAGTGTCTAATGTGGCCTTGGCAAGGGAATCTTCAAGGGCATTAATGTAGATCGTAAAAAGGAGAGGGGCCAGTATGCAACCTTGTCTGACCCCCCTCCTAGAACTAAATTGACCCATGCACCGGCCTTCCTGCGTGACCCCAACAGAGGCAGAGAGGTCCTGGTGGAGGTCACTAAGAAAATTAATCAAAGGGGCCTCTATCCCCATTTCACGCAGGATTCGCCACAGTTTCGAACGATTGGCCAAATCGAATGCCGATGATAAGTCCATAAAACACAAGTATAAAAGACCATCCTTTGCTATTGTATATTTACCTATAAGGAGGTACAAATTTAGACGTTGGTCCATGGTACTTCTGTGTTCTCTAAAACCATATTGGAGGTTAGAGAGCACCACCCTGCCCGAAAGCCAATCTCCCAGTTTCTGTAGAATCACTCTGCCCATGATTTTTACAGCAGAATCTAACAGGGAGATTGGCCTATAGCAGGCGGGGTCCCCTCTATTCTCCTTTTTAAAAATGAGGACTATGACCGAGGTGGACCACGAGGGTGGAAAACCTACTGAATATGAGGCGTTAAAAACGTTTGTTCAAATTTTTGCCCAAAAATTTGGATACATAATATTGAGGTCCACAGGTACCCCGTCGGGGCCTGGCGCCTTATGTTTGGATGTGTCTCTAATTGCCCTTTCTACATCAGCTACTTCAAATATAACAGGATCAGTGAGCCTAGTGGTAACAGAACTCCAGGACAAAGACTCCAAATGCACCTTATCGTCGTAGATGTTCTTAAAGTGTTGGAGCCAAGTGTCATCGGGGATTACGTAGTCCGTATCTAAGTTATCATTGTCGGTAAAAAACTACTGATTTATTGTGGACCAGAACTTCCTACTATCCCTTAGTACGTCAATAGAATGAAGGGTATCCCACGCCTCCTCTTTGATTTTGCGTTTGCGCGTGCTAATGGCCACTTTATACTCCTTGCGGAGGGAAGCGACTAGACCCTTGTCCCTTGGTATTTTCTTAAGAGCTTTTAAAAGAGCCCCATGGGCCTTAGAACAAGAGTTATCAAACCATTTATGGGTCTTCCTTATGCGTACTCTACTATCTAACTGCAGTTTCTTAGCTATCTGCGTACATACTGCTTCATAAGCAATTATGATTTCAGTGGCTGAAGCAGATCCATCCAGGCAGATAGCAAGGTTAGCCTCAGCTTTAAAAGCAAGATCTTCAAAGAAAGCTTCCGGCACCACAATATCCCATTTAATACTTCTGCCTTGATCTTTTGTAGATAAAACCCTCGACGGCCACCCCCCTTCATTAATGACAAACAAACCCCCGACTCAATTTCCAACAAGACTGGGTTATGGTCACTAAAAGTTGACATCACCACTCTATAACCCAAAGTCTTCGCCAGTACTAACAGGGATATAAACATATAATCAATCACTGAATTTGCTCCACGACCGATAAAAGTAGGGGCCCTTTCCAGTCCCTCCTCCCTACCTGGTTCAAATAAATTCATATTGGAGAGGGCTTCCTCAAGAGCTTCACCCTGTTTGCTATGCTCAAAATGAGGAGCCCCCCATTCAGTATCCACTCCTGATCCTCTCCGTAACAGTCCCAAGGACATGGATGTTTGTTAAAATCTCCAAGAAGTAACACTTCTGGTACACAAGTCTGATTTAACTTAAAGACTGACAAAAATTGGTCCAAGGTGCTAAAGTGCTCCATCTGGTGTGAGTCTTCCTTGGAATTATATAGGTTAATTAACAGATATTTCTGCTGATCGGGGGCAGTCCAGTCAAGTTTTTTAAAAGTGCCAGCAAGGTTTAACGAGATAAGAAAAAGCAAACCCCCCTTTGGTCTCCCTGCCATTCCTGGGACAGCTGGAATAGCAAAACTAAGGTAACCATCCAGTGTAAAACTGGATGCAACCTCCCAAGTTTCCTGAAAGGCAAGAATGTCAAACTGCCTTACAAACTTCAGCCAAATGGGGCTTTTCGATCTAATGCCTGCCACATTCCAACTCAAGAGTTTACAAGAAGTTCTCTCGCTCGCAGCTCCTACCACCATCCCTGATCTTAAGGAACCCACAGGTAGTCAGTCATTGGACTCCATCTGGGACAGCGGGGAAAAATGGTTAGATAGACTTATCTCCCCCCTAGATTGGCAGCCGGACGGGGAAGCAGGTGTTATGGTAGTAGATGCATTTACCACCCTGCCTGCCAACCCCTGTGCAAGTCTTAACTGTGAGTTTTCCATATCCCGTTGGGGTAGCGTGTACTTGTTAGTAGGGTAAGATTGTTCCCACTTTGCTCGCTGTTAGTAACTATGTGGCCTAGCTGGGGGATAACTATATGGCCTAACTGGGGAATAGAAAAACCCGAGGGGTAATGGTCTAATGCCCTGATTATCCAAGTCTGAGGCATCCCATAATAAACTCTCAGCACTAGCCCGGTTGTTAAAATTCACCACCACGCAGTCCCCCGGGATATTTTTGGGAGAACGCCCCACCCTGCTGACCCTCCTTGCCATGATGACAGAGCGTGTAATATCATTTCCTCCAGTACTAAACTGTAGGCACCACTGCCTAGCTAGATCCATGAGATCATGAGTTGATTCATTAGTACCCCCTCTTAACGGAGGAACCCCAGTGAAAACAGCCACCAAAGGGGCAGCCTCCGGGGGCAGCTCTAGAAATCTGTCATGTTGTGGGCTCTGCCTGGTACTCTCTTGTGCCTGTTTACACATGATACTTGCTCCGGGGATGAGACTTACTGGCCCACCCCTCTTAGGTGCCTGCCCAGCATTGCCCTCATCCCTAGTCACATTTCTAGCCATACTGGCTTTCTGGCCCAAGATCATATTATCAACCACAGGCCTAATTATAGTCGGAGCTTGAGATTGGCTGGAACACCCCTTATCCCCTATGTGCTGCTTAAGGAGCAAGTCAATTTTCTCACATTTAGACAGTAACCCAGCTACACAAGAGTTAAATGTATCCACAATGTTTTGGCCATATTCACAAGCACCGGTTCCAATCGTGAGGTAAACAAATTGTAAAGATGAGGCGCAGACTGATGTAGGAGGTCATAGGTTTATTTATGTAAAAGAGCCGTCCAGCTTGAAGGGGAGAAGAGCAGCTCCAACTGCCGCACAGGGAAACAGGGAATCGAGTGACAGAGCATAGGAACACTCAGATCATGAGAACACTACATATTACATCACAGAATTCTAGTAATAGAATTATAACAAATGGTATCTAGAACAGATCACCACACACCTCCCTCCTTTTTGAAAAAAAAAAAAAATTCTGTGGATTAAATGACAGTAGTAAAAGAAAGGTCAAACGTAATCACGAAACTTGTTTGGTCTGACAGTTGTTCTTGAACTCTTCCTTAAATTATTTCCAACATCAACAATTTTAGGAGAAAAAACAGTTGTATGGGAAGGATCTTTGGCAACACGAGAAGTACTCCACCAATTACCATTAGACAATTTGACAGCATTTTTGCGAACTTCGACCACTTGTTGAGAATCAAGAAATTTTGAAAAACCTTTCTTAACAGTAACAGGATTCTTGATTCTGACCCAATCACCTGTTCGAATATTGGGGAGCAATTTTTTGCATGAATGTTCATTATTGGGTAGAGAAGTCAAAGATTTCTCGTTAGCACATTGCCACACTTCTTCCAAATTACATCCCTTGTGGAAACTTTTAGCCATCCAAAAAGGAAAATCTTGGGAACAGGCTTTTCTTCCTCTCATAAGCTCGAAAGGAGAAAATCCAGTGGCAACATGAGGAGAAATACGATAGGACCAAATGAGATCTCTTACAGCTTGAAAAATACAATTGCCTGACCTGAAAGCAGCTTGCACACATTCTACAATGACTCTATTGAATCTCTCAGTTTTGCCGTTGCTCTGGGGATGATATAAGGGAGTTCTAGTATGTTTAACACAACAATTTTTTAAGAAAATGCTCATTTCTTTGGAAATAAATTGTACACCATTGTCAGTGAGAATTTCTTCCGGACAACCTTCCCTCAAAAATATTTTACTCAAACAATCAATGACACTTCTAGTGTTGGGAATATTAATGGGTTCAACTTCAACCCATCTGGAAAGATGATCAACAAGTACCAGGAAATATTTTGAAGTATTGGGAAGGACATGAAATGGACCTAAAAAATCCAGACCAATTTTCTGCCAAGCTCTAATAGGAGGAGGAACAACAGAATTACTAACACCCTCTAAAATAAGAACTTTATCACTAGTATTGCACCGCGTGCAAGTTTTGATGGCTTCAACAATCTGATTGTCCATTTTAGGCCACCAAAAATTTGACCTGACATTTCTCTTGGTAATGGTAGCTCCTAGGTGTCCAGAATGTGCATTATTAATTATTTTCTCCCGATAAACAGAAGGAGGGATACATTTATTGCCTCTAACAACTTTGCCATTTTCTAATGAAAGTTCTGAATTAATTTTCCAATAGATCTGAAGTTCAGGAGAAAGAGATTTTTCTTTGGGCCAACCTTTTTGAATAAAAGAAGATACATCTTTAAGTACAACATCATTCTGGACTGCTTTGATCCAATCACTTTCAGCAAAGGAAATTGAATCTTCAGAAATGTTGGCCACAAAGCATTCTTCAATCTCATTCTCCCAATCTTTATCCTCAGAATCTTGTATAGGTAATCTGGATAAACAATCTGCTCGTTTGTTTTTGCTACCTGGAATGTAAATAACTTTGAAATTGAATTCTAATAATTTGGTAGAAAGTCTAGCCAAACGTGCAGTGGTGCGATTGATATTCTTGCCTGACAATATATCGACAAGAGGTTTATGGTCGGTCTGAAGAACAAAGGGTCGGCCCCATAAGTAGGATTTGAATTTTTCTACGCTCCAGACGCATGCCAGAAGCTCTTTCTCTATTACTGAATACTTTCTTTCAATAGGACGAAGAGTCCTGGAGGCAAACCCCACTGTGAATTCTTTTCCGTAAGCCAATTGAGAAAGAACAGCTCCTAAGCCATATTCACAGGCGTCAACAGTGACCATAGTTTCTCTATCTCCATTGAATGGTTGAAGAGCAGGAGCTCTAGTTATATGTTCTTTAATTAGCAGAAAACCTTTTTCACATTCATCAGACCAGCTGAAGGTAGCGCCTTTTTTAAGTAAAAGTCTAAAACATTCAGTATTTTTGGCATAGTCTTTCATGAATTTGGAGTAAAATTCACAAAGACCCAGGAATGACAAAAGTTGCTCTTTGTTTGAGGGAGGAGGAGCTTCAATAATGCTTTTGACTAAACCTGGTCTGGGTTTAATGCCATCTTCGGAAATGATATGACCAAGATATTCTACCTCTCTCGTTTTGAATATACATTTATTTTTTTGTAAAGTTACACCTCTTTGTTCTAAAATGTTGAACACTTGGTCAATGACTTTCTCATGTTCAGTTTCAGTTTCAGTAAAAATGAGAATGTCATCTTGGAAAACCACAACATTAGTGAGTCCTTCAAACATTTCTGACATAATACGCTGAAAGACAGCAGCAGCAGAAGCTAAGCCAAAAGGAAGACGACGAAATTGAAAAACACCATCTGGCGTTACAAAAGCAGTAAGATGTCGTGAGAGAGGATGTAATTCAATTTGGTGGTAGGCTGCTTTAAGATCAAGTTTGGAAAACCAAGTGGAAGAGCCCACCTTAGTTATTAAATCTTCAATACGGGGAAGGGGAAAACCATCAACCCAGATGGCCTCATTGAGACTGCGTAAATCTACACACATCCTAAGATCGCCAGATCTCTTCCTGGCCAAAACAATGGGAGAAAGCCATAATGTGGATTCTACTTTCTCAATAATTCCTTGTTCACATAGTGACTTAAGATGTTTGGATAAATCATTTCTAATGCTAAGTGGGACATTTCTAAGTTTATGTTTGATCGGGGTAATGTTGTCTTTAACCTTAATGAAATGTTGAAAGTTGGTGATTTTGCCAAGTCGATCTTCAAAAATTTTCTCATATTTATTTTCCCACCATTTGTTGTTTAAAATGTTGCATACAGGAACAGGAAGTGAAGATTTAGAACAAGGAGGATTGTACCCTTCAATAAATACAGGATTGGGTAAACCAGGTTTAATGGTAATGCCGAATTCAGCTTGATGTATGAGACCGAGGACGTTAATGCCTCGTTTAGCAACATAAACTTTCCCTTTAATATGTTTATTGAAAATTGATATTTCAGCCCAGAAGTATCCTAAAAGATTAATTCTACTTCCTTCAAAAGCTACAGTAAGAATGTCAGGAGGAAGTAGGCATTTGTCTTGCCAAAAATGAGAATATTTGTCATGAGACACAATAGTAATGCGAGCTCCAGTGTCTACAAGTAATTGAATGTGATAACTATCAATGATAGTGTCAACTTCGGGATCTGGAACATGAAATGTAAAGCTGGAGTTGTCACTATTTTTTACTACAACAATATATTCTTGATTAGTTATATCACATTCCGGATATTCAGTGGAAAGTATTGGAGAATTTACATCGGAGGAAGATTCATTTTCATTTATAACACATCGCACATTGCCTCTTCTACCTCTCATGCAAACTTTTGAGAAATGACCATTTTTGCCACATTGACTGCATTGTTGGTTAGCAGCAGGACAATTTTTGAAATTAGAAACATGGTAAGAAGAACCACATCTGAAACAAAAAGTACTTTGACTAAATTGTCTATTAGGCATAAAAGGTCTTCTGGTACCCATTCTTCTAAAATAACCACGTGAGTCACGAGGAATGAAATTAGGTGTTTTGATGGGAGTAGACATTTTGGTAGAGACAGTACTTGAAATAGATGTATTAGAAAGGGAAACTTCTAATTGTTTAGAATCTTCTAAAGATGTTTCTATACTTTTAGCTATGTCTATAGCTTTATCTAAAGAAGGATCTTTGCAAGATAATAATTTTCCTTGAATTTGTTTGCAAGAGCAACGGGCAATGAGTTGATCCCTAATAAGTTGTGAGGTGAAATTATCAAATTCGCATTTGGAGGCAAGGATTTTCAAAGCAGTTACAAAAGTGTCAATGCTTTCTTCAGGCTTTTGAACTCTAGTAAAAAATTTATAACGATGTACTACCATGTTCTTGGTTTTGACAAAATATTTGTCTAATCTGGCTATAGCCGTTTCAAATTCATCTGGGGTTTCACCAGGGGGTGGAGTGTAAGGAGGTAAATGATCAAAAACATTTTGACCTTCTACTCCAAGGTGATAATACATAAGATTCTTTTTTCTTTCAGCACGATATCTTAGGCCGTCAATTACACCTAAATAAGCCATGAAGGATCTCAACCAAAGTTTCCATTCGAGAGGAGGATCACCAGGAGTCTGGAGAAATGGAGCTGGAGCAGTAACGCTTTGCATTGTGAAATTCTCTATTTTTGTTTATTAATTGAAGTGAGAAAAAAATTTTGAATTTGTTGAGAAGCTGTGCGCATCAGCGTGAAGAAAAGCTGTGCACACCAGCGTGAAGAAAAGCTGTGCACACCAGCGTGAGGATGTTGCTCTAATAGATGAACATTGTGTGCATATCAGTCACTTTATAAATTAAAGTTTGTATAAATACGTAGTTGTTTTGATATTTGAATGTAAATTATTCATTGTATGTACATCAGCGTGCAAAAGTTCTTTTTAGTAGTAGTAGTATTCGTTGTATGTACATCAGCGTGCAAAAGTTCTTTTTAGTAGTAGTAGAGGTTTGTATATATGTGGCTGTGTGCATCAGCGAAGATGTAGTGCTTTTGATTGGCTGTGCACAAAATATATATTAAAAAAATTGAAGACAGTATATTTTTATAATAAAGTAGAGGAAGCCTTTGTGATGATAATGGAGATTGTAGCCGAGTTTTTTTTTTTTTTTTTGTGTGTGCCTTTGTGACGATAGTTGCAGCAGAGTCTTTTCGTGCTGAGGCTTTGTGACGTTTAATACTCCAGTAACGTCATGTCGTGTGAACGAGATGAGACATTGCTGAAAGGCTAGCGTGAATTGTGAAGCGTGAAGCGTGAAGAGACGTCGTCGTCATTGGTAACTAGCGTTTGTAGCGTGATGACGCTGAGCCAATATCCGTTAGGACGTCATCAGAACGAGTGGGTAGTTCGCAGAGAAAGGAACCGGCAAAATAGTTGTGCGCAGTGCGGTAAAGTAAGTTCTGAACGAAAATTATAGTTTGTTGTACAAGTCAGTAGAGCGCTGTTATGTGTAGTTGCAGAAATGACTGCGCGCGCTGGTTTGAGTAGTGCGTTGTAGAGCTGGGCGTAGATCAGCTGTGACGGCTCTCGGTGAGTACGGCAGGCGTTATAAAGATTGAGAAAGGTACTCACGTACTCCTTGTAGAGAAAGCGTCGTCATCGGTTTGACAGCGTGAAGCGCTGATTGTTCTTGCTTTTGAGTCTTACTGTATTTGGCGGATGTTCGTCGTAGAATCAGAGAAGCAGCTGACCATCCTCTGTCGCCATTGTAAAGATGAGGCGCAGACTGATGTAGGAGGTCATAGGTTTATTTATGTAAAAGAGCCGTCCAGCTTGAAGGGGAGAAGAGCAGCTCCAACTGCCGCACAGGGAAACAGGGAATCGAGTGACAGAGCATAGGAACACTCAGATCATGAGAACACTACATATTACATCACAGAATTCTAGTAATAGAATTATAACAAATGGTATCTAGAACAGATCACCACACAAATCCTCTACAATCTTTCCAATTTGGACCCTATGACCATGGGCCATTAGAGGGGCCTCAACCCTGGCTATTTTCCTCCTGGCCAATTTTTTGAGTGACTTGCTCCTTCTCTTTCTGAGCACCTTCTGTGGATGTAGACAATGTGTGATGTCCTTATGGTGACTCGGAGATTTCAATGGGGTTGATATTACAGTTTGCTGCGATTCAACTACAATGGTTGGTTTTGTGATCATAATATTTGGCTCCAAGGGTATGGCCCGACATTGGTCTATAGTTAATGCCAGATCAATTTCAACATCACCCAAACCCAGCTCTTTCTCCACAATCGCAATTTCTTTAGTCAAGACCCCAACTGCTGATGTTAAATACGAAATTATCGAATCTGACTTCCTTGGGTACTTCGCTTTTTTCCCTTCATCCTCCCCACAACATAACTGCTTTCTCTTACCCATTGTGGAATATCAGGGGGGTTGCCCGGCCCGGCCTCTTCTGGCCCCTGATGGCCACAGATGGTCCCGCCCTTGTCCCGGGCTTCTCCCGTGCGCAGCTCGCGGGTCGAGTGGCGTCCCTGCTTCTTCAAGCGCCTCCGGGCGCGCTGCTGGCATAAGGAATGTGCGCTGCCCCCAGGGCTGCCGGGATATGTAGTTCGATGTTCGGAACTACAGCCGTTGCCCTCACGGTGTTTGCGGTAAGGTAAGGAACCGTTGCCCTCACGGCTTGTAGGTTGGTCAAGTCTATGTCCCCCAGGAGCTCTCGGCGCTCCGGCTTCTTCAAGCGCCTCTGGGCGCGCTGCTGGCATGAGGAATGTGCACCGCCCCCAAGGCTGCTGGGATATGTAGTTTGGTATTCGGAACTACAGCCGTTGCCCTCACTGCGTTTGCGGTAAGGTAAGGAGCCGTTGCCCACCCGGCTTGTAGGTTGGTCAAGTCTATGTCTCACTGACTCAGTCTCACTGACTCACTCTCACTGACTAACTCTCCCACTTGCTCTCACTGACAACTGACTCTCTGACTCTCTTGCACTGACTGACTCACTCTCATGGAGAGACTCACTGACTCACTCTCACTGACTTACTCTCACTGAATGACTCTCACAGACAGACTCTCACTGACAGACTCTCTCTCTCACTGACTGACTGACTCACTCTCTCTCACTGACTGACTGACTCTTCCACTCTCTCTCACTGACTCGCCCACTCTCTCTCACTGACTGCCTGACTC
Organism: Lissotriton helveticus; assembly: GCF_964261635.1. NCBI lineage: Eukaryota > Metazoa > Chordata > Amphibia > Caudata > Salamandridae > Lissotriton > Lissotriton helveticus. The sequence goes on from NC_136065.1 coordinate 535,227,432, forward strand.
ACTCTTACTGACTGACTCTCTCTCTCTCTATCACTGACTGACTCACTCACTCACTCTCAATGAGAGACTCTCACTGACAGACTCTCACTGAGAGACTATCACTGACCGACTCTCACTGAAAGACTCACTCTCTCTCACTGACTGACTCTTCCACTCTCACTGACTGACAGTCTCACTCAGTCTCACAGACAGACTCTCACTGACAGACTCACTGACAGACTCTCACTGACAGACTGACTCTCGCACTCTCTCTCAATGACTTACTCACTCTCACTAACTGACTCTCCCACTCTCTCTCACTGACTGACTCTTCCACTCTCACTGATTGACTGACTCACTCACTCTCACTGACAGACTCTTACTGACAGACTCTCACTGACAGACTCTCTCACTCTTACTGACTGACTGACTCTCTCTCCCTCTCTCTCTCTCACTGACTGACTGTCTCTCTCACTCTCTCTCACTGATTAACTCTCCCACTCTCTCTCACTAACTGACTCAATCACTCACTCTCACTGACAGACTCTCTTACTTACTGACTATATCTCTCTCTCACTGACTGACTCACTCTCTCTCACTGACTGACTTACTCACTCTCTCTCACTGACTTACTCACTCTTTCTCACTGATTGACTGACTCACTCACTCTCTCTCACCGACTGACTGACTCCCTCTCACTGACAGACTCTCACTGACAGACTCTCTCACTCTCTTACTTACTGACTATATCTCTTTCTCACTGACTGACTCACTCTCTCTCATTGACTGACTTACTCACTCTCTCTCACTGACTTACTAACTCACTCTTTCTCACTGATTGACTGACTGACTCACTCTCACTGACTGACTGACTCACTCACTCACTCTCACTGACTGACTCTCCCACTCTCTCTCACCGACTGACTGACTCCCTCTCACTGACAGACTCCCTCACTCTCTCACTTACTGACTATATAACTCTCTCACTGACTGACTCACTCTCTCTCACTGACTGACTGACACTCTCTCTTACTGACTGACTCACTCACTCACTCTCACTGACTGAGTGACTGGCTCACTCTCACTGACTGACTCTCCCACTCTCTCTCACTGACTGACTGACTCACTCTCACTGACAGACTCGCAATGACAGACTCCTACTCTCTCACTGACTGACTCTCACTGACTGACTCTCACTGACTGACTCTCACTGACTGACTCTCTCACTGACTGACTCACTCTCAGTGACAGACTCAAACTGAAAGACTCTCACTGACAGACTCTCACTGACTCTCTCTCACAGATTCTCACTTACCACTGACTCTCTCACCACTGACTCTCTCTCACTACTGACTCTCTCTCACCACTGACTCTCTCACTACTGACTCTCACCGACAGACTCTCACTGACATACTCTCACTGAAAGAATCTCTCACTCTCCCACTGACTGACTCTCCCACTCACTCTCACTGACTCACTCTCAATGACTCACTCTCCCACTCTCTCACTGAATCACTGACTCACTCATTTCACTGACTCACTCTCACTGACAGACTCTCACTGACTCACTCTCTCTGACTCACTCTCACTGAATCACTCTCACTGACTCACTCTCCCACTCTCTCTCACTGACTGACTCTCCCACTCTCTCTCACTGACTGACTCACTCTCACTGACAGACTCACTGACTCACTCTCACTGATTCACTCCCACTCACTCTCACTGACAGACTCTCACTGACACTTTCTCACGGACTGACTCTCACTGACAGACTCTCTCACTGACTGACTCACTCTCACTGACAGACTCTCACTGACAGACTCTTAGTCATTCACTCTCACTGACTCACTCTCTCTGACTCACTCTCACTGACTCACTCTCACTGACTCACTGTCCCACTCTCTCTCACTGACTCACTCTCCCACTCTCTCTCACTGACTGACTCACTCTCACGACTCACTCTCACTGACCCACTCTCACTGACACACTCTCACTGACAGACTCTCACTGACAGACTCCCACTGACAGACTCTCACTTACAGACTCTCACTCTCTCTCACTGTCTGATTCACTCACTCACTCTCACTGACTGACTGACTCTTCCACTCTCTCTCACTGACTGACTGACTCTCCTACTCTCTCTCACTGACTGACTCACTCACCCACTCTCAATGAGCGACTCTCACTGAGAGACTCTCAATGACAGACTCTCACTGACAGACTTTCTCACTCTCACTGACTGACTCTCCCACTCTCTCTCACCGACTGACTCTTCCACTCTCTCTCACTGACTGACAGACTCACTCACTCTCACTGACAGACTCTCACTGGCAGACTCACTGACAGACTCTCACTGACAGACTCTCACTGACTCACTCTTACTGACTCACCGACTCTCCAACTCTCTTGCACTAACGCACTCACTCTCACTGACTGACTCTCCCACTCTCTCTCACTGACTCTCCCACTCTCTCTCTCACACTGACTGACTGATTCACTCACTCTCACTGACAGACTCTTACTGACAGACTCTCAATGACAGACTCTCTCACTCTCACTGACTCACTGACTCACTCTCTCTCACTGACTGACTGACTCTCCCACTCACTCTCTCTCACTAACTAACTCTCCCACTCTCTCTTACTGACTGACTCACTCATTGTCACTGACTGACTCTCCCACTCTCTCTCACTGACTGACTGACTCACTCACTCTCACTGACCGACTCTCACTGACTCACTCTCACTGACAGACTCTCTCACTCTCTCACTGGCAGACTCTCTCTCACTGACTGACTCACTCTCTCTCACTGACTGACTGACCCACTCTCCCTCACTGACTGACTGACTGAGTGACTCTTACTGACTGACTGACTACTCACTCTGACTGACTGACTGAGTCACTCTCACTGACTGACTGACTGACTGGCTCACTCTCATTGACTGACTGAATCACTCTCACTGACTGACTGACTGGCTCACTCTCTATGACTGACTGACTGACTTACTCTCACTGACCAACTCACTCTCACTGACTCACTCTCACTGACAGACTCTCACTGACAGACTCTCACTGACAGACTCCTATTCTCTCTCACTGACTCTTGATGTCTCTCTCTCACTGACTGTGTCTTAATGACTGACTGACTGACTCACTCTCACTGACAGACTCTCACTGACAGTCTCTCTCACTCTTTCACCGACTGACTCTCCCACTGACTGACTCACTCTCACTGACTGATTGACTCACTCTCTATGATTGACTCACTCTCACTGACTGACTCTCTCTCTCACTGTCTCTCTCTCACTGACTCTCTCTCACTGACTCTCTCTCACTGACTCTCACTGACTTTCTCTCACTGACTCTCTCTCACTGGCTCTCTCACTGACTCTCTCTCACTGACTCTCTCTCACTGACTGACTCTCACTGACTGACTCTCTCACTGGCTGACTTACTCTCGCTAAAAGACTGACTGACTCTCGCTAAAAGACTGACTCACTCTCACTGACTATCTCACTGCCTCACTCTCTTACACTCACTGACTGCCTGATTCACTCTCTCACTCTCATTCACTCTCACTAACTGACTCTCACTCTCACTGACTCTCTCACTCTCACTGACTGAATCTCTCACACTCACTGACTGACTCTCTCACTGACTGACTCACTCTCTCACTCTCACTGACTGACTCTCTCACTGACTCTCACTCTCTCACTGACTGACTGACTCTCACTCTCTCACTGACTGACTGACTCTCACTCTGACTGACTCTCTCATTCTCTCACTGACTCACTCTCTCACTCACTCTCACTAACTGACTGACTGACTGACCTTCATCCTCCTGTTATTTATGCCCCCATACAAAAAACACATCAAGCAACCATTGGGACAGGCTGATACAATTTGCCAACATTGAAAGGATAAAAAAAACTGAAGACATTATTTGTAATACTTTTTTATTATTGTCGTTTAGTTGTACATAATGCTTTTTTTGTGATATCTAAGGTAACAAAAATGCTTCGGACATTTCTTTATTATAACTTTTCAGCATGCTGTAGACTTCTGTACTGAGTTACACAAAAAGGGGGGGTGCCCAAACCTTATATTTTAGTGAAACAATTTACACGCGATCAAATACGAATTACTTTGACCTGGTCAGGTACTTTTATTTATACCAATCAATCATATTATTATTTAAATCCTTTTTTTTGGAATTTTCATAGGCGGAAAAAGAACCAACATTTAAGACAAATATGACAATACAAAAACATTTAACAAAAACTAAACATGATCAAATAAATCAAGAAAAATCAACAGTGCATCCAATTTAACACTAAACATTATACATAACAAATACCATTACAAAAAAGCCTTTTTCATACATATTCACAAATCAATTTCTTATTAAAAACAAGCTAAACGACATTTGGTCACAAGAGAACAATAGTGTATAGTTATTTTTATATCACTCGATGATATGATTGACTCTTGTTGGTATGCAGACGCGTTTCAGGTTCGAGGAACCAGTTCTCGAACCCTCATCAGGGCTTTACTAATTGTCTTTGTTTTTTGGGGTGAAAGTGTCTTCACTATTGTCGACGCAGAGGGCGTTATGTTGTGCTTCTGAATAATTTTCTCCTTGTGCACCGGCCGGCGCTTCTCGGAGGGAGGAGAGGATGAACTCGAAATGTCTGAGTCTCTTATATTCTTCTTTTTGATTGTCACGAAGGTTTATTCGTTCAGTTGTGGTTCATTAAGAAACGACCTGCATCAGAACCGAAGTTCGATGTCTCCCTCCTTTCTGATTGATTTTCCAATGAGCCCCAAGGGTCTGGTCTATCCGTCTTGAGTCGTCACACACTATTATTTGCTAACGCCGAGCCTCCACTGTCAGGTTTCACTCAATCGCCTCAACAACCTGATGCAGGTCGTTTCTTAATGAACCACAACTGAACGAATAAACCTTCGTGACAATCAAAAAGAAGAATATAAGGGACTCAGACATTTCGAGTTCATCCTCTCCTCCCTCCGAGAAGCGCCGGCCGGTGCACAAGGAGAAAATAATTCAGAAGCACAACATAACGCCCTCTGCGTCGACAATAGTGAAGACACTTCCACCCCAAAAAACAAGGACAATTAGTAAAGCCCTGATGAGGGTTCGAGAACTGGTTCCTCGAACCTGAAACGCGTCGGCATACCAACAAGAGTCAATCATATCATTGAGTGATATAAAAATACCTATACACTATTGTTCTCTTGTGACCAAATGTCGTTTAGCTTGTTTTTAATAAGAAATTGATTTGTGAATATGTATGAAAAAGGCTTTTTTGTAGTGGTATTTGTTATGTATAATGTTTAGTGTTAAATTGGATGCACTGTTGATTTTTCTTGATTTATTTGATCATGTTTAGTTTTTGTTAAATGTTTTTGTATTGTCATATTTGTCTTAAATATTGGTTCTTTTTCCGCCTATGAAAATTCCAAAAAAAAGGATTTAAATAATAATATGATTGATTGGTATAAATAAAAGTACCGGACCAGGTCAAAGTAATTCGTATTTGGTCGCGTGTAAATTGTTTCACTAAAATATAAGGTTTAGGCACCCCCCCTTTTTGTGTAACTCAGTATAACGGTCCAGCCCATCCTTAGTCCCGCCAAAAAGGACCTAACTCCTTCGTAGACTTCTGTACAGCACAGCTTAAAGACCTAGGTAAAGTCAATATCTCTGGCTAAACACTTATAAGTTCCCAAAGGCAAGACCTATTGGCTATGCCAATGCTTGTTTCTCTAGTGGTTCTTCTGGTATACTATGGTTGAAAGAGGTGTGGAAACATTTTTGGAGGCTTGTATTGTCCATTGCCATGTCTACGAGCTTCACCATCTCAACGATTATTGATTGCTCAAAACTTTGTCGGGCTAATCAGTCTATTGTATGGGCAAGTGCCTCACTCTGTTTTGCCTCTTCTGGACCGAGATGGATTAAGCCTAACTTAGTTTCCACGGATCCTCCTGTTTCCCCCATGCAGTCTCCTAGTTTATTTATTTATTTTATTTATTTAGAGAGTTTTATATAGCGCGAACGTGACCCTTGGGTATCAGAGCGCTTCACAGATACATATACATGGTATTGGTGTATACTTCGCATAAACATTGCCATACAGTGAGTGAGGTAGGTAGTATAAGCTATATAGTAACATTTCCCTTGATAAGAGGTAGGTAGGTATAATCTAAGGTATAGAGCTATATAGAACACAAATACATATACATATAGTTCGTACATCATTATCATATAGTGCGTGAGTTAGGTAAGTACAGAGATATGTAGTGAGCATTTCCCTTGATAAGAGGTAGGTTAGGTATAAGTCTAAAGTTATATAGTAAACATTTCCCGCTGCTAAGAGGTAGGTTAAGTATAAGTATATAAGGAACCTATCCTAGCATATGTACAATGGATTCATAAGAATAGAAAAGTGATTGACATTGGTGTTACATCTTTCTTTATATTTTCAGACTGCGTCAGCCCGGTTATTCTACTAATCTATTATTTCTGTATGTTGTACTACTGTTCAAATGATCTGCATTGTCTTTTATCTGTGTATTCTTCAATCCGTTTCTGGGTAAATAAAGTACCTCCAGCTTGTCCTGTCTAGTAGAAACTTTCTCTTTCTTCCATTCAATGTTCAGATTTGACACATTTACGTGGTGGCGGAGTGGTCCTTTCTTGGCTATGTAAGGAACTTACTCATTAGGAAGATCTTTGTTTCCCTTTTGAATGTTGTTGTGTTTGTAATTTTTCTGATATTTGGAGGGAGTGAGTTCCAAATTCTGGGGGCTGCCCCTGAGAAAGCTCTGTCGTATGTTTTATTTTTCCGGAAGATGGGTGGTTTCAGCATCAGAAGATTGGCGCTCCTTACTGGTCTGCTTCCTCCAGACAGCTCAATCTTCTGGGCCAGGTATCTTGGTGTTCTGTAGTGTACAGCTTTGTTGGTAACACATGCCATTTTGAATTGGATTCTGGCTTCGTATGGGACCCAATTTAATGCTTTTAGATGAGAGGAGATATAGTCGAATTTCCTCGAGCCGGTAATGAGCCTTGCTGCTGCATTGAGGCATGCCTTCAGTGGTGCGTGGAAATTTTTGGTAGGCCTGCTAAGGTTGTACATCCGTATTCAATCCTTGAGATTACTAATGATTGTATTGCCAGTTTGAGATCTGCTGGTGAGATGAATGGTTTCACTTTCCTTAAGTAGTTCAGGTGAAAGCGGGCATTTTTTGCCATTGAGTTGATGTGGGCTTTCATGTCTAGGTTTTTATCGGATGTATGACGTTACAACGCATACTTTTACAACGCCTACCTATACAACGCGGTTTTTACCACGCATACCATTACAACGCATAGCGCTTTGGGGTGCTGGATAGTGAATAGTTTAATTTACTATTCCAACTCCAGTCCCCATGGATAGTAGGGAAGGTTATTGGATAGTAAATTAACCTATTCCCTATCCTAGAGCTCCCCCCAGAGCAATGCGGTGTAATAGTTTGCGTTGTAAAAGTTGCGTTGTAATGGTAGGTCGTTGTAAAAGTTTCGTTGTAAAGGTTACATACCGTTTTTATCTAATGTGATTCCTAGTGATTTCGCTGAGTCCACTAGCGTAGGGGTGCAATTCAACGCTGTGATCAATCTGGTCCATTCTTCTGCCTCTGAGTGGTTCTTTGGTGGTGAAATTAGTAGGAATTCAGTTTTTTGTGCATTGAGTTTCAGGTGATTACTTGTTAGCCATCTCAAAGTCATTTTTAAAGTCTCATTCAATAACTTGATGTCCTTCAGGGATTCGATCTTGATGTAAACTTGCGTGTCGTCCGCGTACATGTGGTAGGATATGTTTGCGTCTCGGAAGATTTCTGTCAGTGATTCGACGTACAAGTTAAAAAGTGAAGGAGATAGTGTCGATCCTTGAGGGACTCCGATTGAATTCGGACATGATGTGGATAGTGTCTGGTTGACCCAAAATCTTTGTGATCTGTCCTGAAGGAAGGATTCAAACCATTTCAGCACATTTCCCGTCATTCCCATCCTGTAGTGGAGTCTGTCTAGTAGTTTTCCATGATTTACAGTGTCGAATGCAGATGACAAGTCCAGAAGAACTAGTAGACATGTCCTATTGCGGTCAAGGGCCTGTACTGCGTCATCGACGATATGTAGGATAGCTGTTTCCGTGCTGTGACCTGTTCTGAATCCCGACTGGCAGTCATCTAGCAGAATGAAATTAGTGATGTGTTGGCTCAGTTGGTTTTGTACACATTTCTCGATTAGCTTGGACAGTAATGGAATATTGGTAACTGGGCGGAAGTTATTAGGATCTGCTGGGTCAGCCGTTGGTTTCCTGATGATCGGGGCCACTTGGCCTGTTTTTAAGCATTCTGGAAGGATCCCTTGTGATAGGGAGGCGTTTATTATTTTTGTCCATATCGGGATGATGATGTGGTTGATTTTTTGTAGACATTTGGCGGGGAGTGGATCATTGTAGTGGTTATTTGGTTTGATATCCGCTAGTGTCTTGGTGATGGTATTCTGATCATATAGCTTGAAGGTATCCCAGTGCGCTTTGTTTTTTGCTTCATCTTGGTCAAATGTCGGTGTGGCAGTGATCAGTCTGTGTGGTTGGTTGTGCAGGTGGTCCGCTGCCGTCTTGAGTTCTATCTCCAACTTGTTGGCCTTTTTGGTGAAAAAATGTGAGAATTCTTCACAGCTTAACTGGGTTTTAGTGATTTCTTGGGCCGATTTTGCTAGTTTGTTGGATTGTTGCTTTAAGATTTCGAATAGTTTCCGTGGTCTGTTTTTGGCGTTGTCCAATTCTGATCTAATATATTCTTTTTTGGCTCTGAGGATCTTTTTGTTGTATTCGTTTCTGATTTTTCTGAGTGATTTCAGTTCTGGTGTTGCAGGGTGTTCTCTCCATTTTCTTTCTGCCATTCTTAGTTTCCTTCTATCATCGTTCAATAAGCCATTAAACCATGGGTTCTTGTCCTTTTCCGAGACTCTTCAATTTTAGTGGCATAGTGGTGTTAACTATGTTTGCTACTGTTGTAGTGTAGTGATCCGTTAGTTCATTCACATTCTGTAGGCTGTTAGGTGGTTTCCGATCTTTCTCACAGTTTTCTACTAATCGTTCAATATTCCGGTCTTTAGTGTCCCTTGTCCACTTTTTGAGTTTGATGGGCTGTGATATCTTATTCCTTTCTAATGTTGGAATTAGGAAGATTATGGCGTGATGATCCGACCAGTCGCACGGCATAACTGAGTGGACCACTATGTTCTTGTTTCTTGATAATATCCAGTCTAGTGTTGCTCCTTTTGAATGTGTTGGCTGTGTGCAAGCTTGGACTAGATTTAGCTCAGTCAGGAATGTTTTAAGAGCGTTAATCTGTTTGTCCTTCTTGTCTTCCCAGTGTAAGTTAAAATCACCCAGGAATATGTTGTTAGAGTGAGTGTTAGAGTTATCCGTGATAATCTCCATTAGTTGGTCTATGAAAGTTTCATTGTTTCCTGGAGGATGGTACAGGGCATGTAGTGTGCATCTTTGATTGTCTATTGATTTAATATTAAGACCTAGATATTCACAGGATTCCGGAGGGTCTGATTGTATTTGTTTAATTTCTATGTCTGATCGGTAGATGCAGGCTATCCCACCCCCTATCTTCTTCGGTCTATCTAGTCTCATTATGTTGTATTGCGGGGGCACTAACAGATCCATGCAGGGAGAGGATGATTCCGAGAGCCATGTTTCTGTTAAGATTGCTAGATCAATTTCCTGGTTAATGATAAGTGCAGCGATGTCTGACGCGTGTTTTACTGCTGATCGACAGTTGAGCAGTAGGCATTTCAGAGGCTTTCTTGTATTGTTCGGGTCTCTTGCAAGCCGGTTGGAGGGTAGCTGGATTTGTTGTAAGTTGTTAAAGTTTGGTTTCCTTGTCTTATGTTTGGAAGTTCTGTTAGTGTCAATCGGAACTGTTTCAATTTTCTCCCCTCCCCCGTATTTTGTCGGCTCGTATGTCTGTAGTAATGAAAGGGTTTCTTCTTCTGTCAAGTAACTAAGGTTTCTGTCTAGTCGATTGTGTCGATCTGCTGATGGCATGTCCCTCTCGTTCCTTGTTTCTAGCGATTTCCGCACTAATTCTTGGATGTGCTCAACTTTGGATTGTGTTCCCGCAGTGATTTCCAGGATCTTTACCATTGTTTTCAGAGTATTTTGGCTGTCCTGTGCTATATTGTCAATTTGTGTCTGTATTCCTTTGAAGTCTTTCTGGGGCTGCTGAGATGTATTAGCAGCGTTCGTCCTCTCAGTTTGGTCTTCATCGTTTGAGTTGGCATGTTTAAGTTCCCTACCTGTTTGTTGTAATGTATTGTTCCCCGATGTTATATATAATTCTCTCCTCTCTATATCCCCTTCAACCAGTTTGTCTCCACTTCTCGCTATGATCCCTGGAGTCGTTGCATGTTGTGGCAGCGATGTTTCTTCGTTCTGTGCGTGTGCCGGCACGCTCTTGGCCAGTAGTATCGGTGTTACTGTTCTTTCTATGTCCTTTCCGTCCCAACTGTTTCCTGTCTCCGTTGTGTCTCTTAATGGCGTTGGGTGTTGAGGATGTTGTGGCTCTCTGGGTAGCATGATGTCTGTGTCATCATGTGGCGTTCGGTGATGTGGATCTTGCGTTTGTCTAGGCAATGTGTTGCTTGTGGTGTTATGGTGGATGGAGTCTAGGCTATCTGCTTGTGTTGTCCGAGGATGTTGTTGTTGTTGATCCCTAGGTTTCTCTACCCATTCTTTTAAGGTCAGGAATATATTGTCGAATTTCTCTAAATCATCATTGGTTGCTTGTATGAGCACTATTCCGTTCTTGTATAACGCTATGCAGAGGTTTGCTCTAAGTCTTGGTGATGGTATGATCAGTAGTTTTGTGCCATGTGGTATATTGTTAATAGTTCTTATGTTGAGCTTCTCTGTGATGATATTGCACCATTTAGCCGTTCTTCTAGTGAAAAATATCAAGTCATTGACGATTATGCCTTTGTTTAGATTAAATGAGGGGTCAGAGATCAAGATGTCCGGGTTTTTCCTCATTAGATTGTGTTTAAACTTTTTGGCTGCTGTTTTGGATAGATACGATGGATATTTTATGACCTGTGCGTTTTTGCCCGTCGCTTCTAAATTGTTATCAACCATTTTGCTAAATATTGTCAGGTGTTGTGTATTGCGGTATCTTCCAGCGGTGTTGACTCTTTAAGATGTAATCAGCTCTCCTCTGCTGTTTAAATAATATGTTCTACTAGAGTTGCTGTGATGTTCTATTACATGCACCTGTGTGTCTCTACCTTAATTGCAGCTAACCTTTTCTTTAAGCCTTTTGGGTGCTGTAGCCTTTATTTGATGTTTTGTCAACTTTGTGGACTGGCCACCATTTTAGGGTCAGTCGGGCCGGGGTCTTGTTATTCCCCTTCAGCTGTGCTTGCTAGCAGTTATTTTCTGTTGATGCTGTCTGCAGCGGCTGCCATTTCTGTGTCAGGCAGGGCTTATCTTGCATCCTGTTGAGCCTCCATTGTTTGTAACTCCGTTTCGTTCATAGTATAGGGGGGGGGCAAATATCAGTGTCTGCCAAACTGATAGTCTAGTCGTAAATAGCCTCCTTCATTTTGCAGTTTGCTGCGAATGCAAACTTTTTGTCCGCGATGGCCGCCATTTTAAGGTCAGGCGGGGCGGATCTTTCATTTCTCTCTTGCCACTTTTCTAATTTGCTCCGTATTTTTCCCACCAGCAGATAGCGGGCAGGTGGGATAGCGCTGGAGGGGTGAGGATGTACGCACCTTGTCCCGCGTGCTCACCGCTCTTATACGTGGATGCTCCCAGCACTTCCCACGTCTGTATTACCTAGTCTCTGCCCGCAGTCCCGGCGATGCCGTTGATGATGAGTCCGATATCGCTCGAAGCGTGCAAGTCAGCGCAGTTCAGGGTGGCATTTATTCTACTGTGGGCGCTGCTGCATGAATCTCCGAGTCCATCATTTTGGGCGCTGCCTAGAGGTCCTCCATGTCCTCCGTGTTCACTGCAAGTATAGTGCCGTCTGGCAAGGCAAGGCAGTTGTCTCGTTGTTCCGTTGTTCCAGGTTTGTCGTTTTTATTCTTCTTTTCTTCTTTACTGTCCCATTCGTATGGCTGGTAGCTCGCAGGTCGCAGGAGGGTTTAATTCTAGTGATTCCGCCTTCAGTCTGGCGAAGTACTGGTGTGTAGGATTGCTTGTTAAGGCCAGGCTGTGGTTCTGAGGTGGTGGACCCTTGATGAGGTCCTGGTCTGCCCCTCCATCTGCGATTGTGGTCTGACTCCTCTCTGTGATGATATTTGACTGAGTCCCTGTCTTTCTTTGACCAGACATACTTCTCAACCCTCTTTGAGGCCCTGCCCTTTTGGCTCCGGTTTCTAAGTCCATGAGGACCGCTCTTCTCTGATCTCTTCTAGAGATGATGTTGTTTCGTTGGGACTCAAAGACCCTATGTGAATGTTTCCAATTGATATTGAATGCAGAAACCCGCTTCCCAGTCTTGTGTGTCCGCTCTGTTGATCTTGATTGCCTAGTTTTCCTGATTTATCCGGCTGGATGTGTTAGCACAGTCAATATCACCAAGGGCGTTGAGCTCGTCATGGGCATATAACTTTTCGAGTTGGTTTGATTAACATTTGTGCCTTGCTATTGCACTTGTTCCTTGCTCCTTGTTCCTGAGTCGAACGCAGGTGGCTTTTGTTGACGTAGAGTTGCTGCCTGGATTTGGTGACATTTGGTTGTAAGACCACGTCGGAAGAAATGACCATGTTATTCCAGCGCCATCTCTAAGGTTGGGTGCCTCTTTTTTGCATTTGCAGAATTTTCCTGTCCACGCAGTGAGTGCTTGTGGCCCCTGATGCTATGACACAAGCCGCACTGACCTAACGCCGACTGCTTCTGTGCCACTGACAGGATTTTGCTGCCTAATGCCTGATGTCGCGATACCAAAGGGGATGATGGATGGAGCGCTTGTGCAAATCAAACACTCACCCCCAGTCAACGGATCTGGGTTTAATCCATCATCATGCTTTAGCTCACTCCACCACCCCAGTTCAGACATGGCCATATGCAAATCAGTCTGACCCTGTGCCTCAGGGGAACAGTCCAGCCTGAACTGCCTAGCCATGTCTTCACTGGACCGGAAACAAGCATCCTAGGACCGGTTTCTGGTTAATCAGCCGTCATCAGCCAAGCTAGCTTGAATCCAGTGGCAAAGTGAACAAGGGACTCATGTCTGGGCATACCCTGCCAACTTAGGGCGAACAAAGCGATACCAAAGGGGATGATGGATGGGGAGCTTGAGCAAATCAAACACTCACCTGATGACAATCACTCACTGCATATTTTGTTCAAGTTCTTTGTAGTTGCTGCATTTTTCTACCTTCTTCATCTAACTTGGCTTGCTCCTTGCCCTGCTACTTGCCTCACAGTGAGTCTCCCTTGCTTGGCTTTCTCTCTCCTCATAGCTATCTCTAAGTCCTGTGTCATGCTCAGGGGGGCTAAGTACCGCATGATTCTACTTTCATACCTACCCAGCTTCAGAGATGAGGCTAAAAGTGCCAAGATGTAAGGTGAGGCTGAGAACTGGGTTGAGCTACAGGCTCCAAGTTGTGGATGAGGTTGCAATTGCATTTGCTAAGGGTAATGCTATGGCAGAGGCTATGATGTTGGTTGGGGTGAAGGCTGAGCTGCAGGTTGCAAGCCGTAGATAGTTGTTGCAGCCAAAGTTGATGCTGTAGCCGAAGCTGTAATATTGGCTTTGATAATGGTGATATTGTCTGGTGTTGGTTGGGGCTTGCTGGGTTTTAAAGCCCCCCCACTCCCTGTGTGGCACAGGCTGTGTCTATGGCCACTGCTCCTGGGCCTAGTTGAGTGCTGGCTGAGCACTGGATGAAGCTTAGGCTGTCTGAAGTTGAAACATTGTGTCTCAGCCCCTCTGGTTCGCTAGTGGGAGCTGCTGGTGGAAGCTCATCCCCGGAGCTGAATCCTTTTGGAAAGCTGGTTCCAGGGGAGCGGGACAAAGAAGCGGGGCTGCTGGATTGAAACATGGCTACAACGGACCCAGTGCTCGGCTGCAGCCCAGCCCTGGCTACCTCTTGCATGGCTCCCGTGGCTCCAACAGAGGCTCTACTCTGCTGAGCTCCGCTCCATCCTTGTGCCGTGCTAGCTGCATTGCTTATGCTTCGCTTCCAGTTCTGGTTCACCGTATGCAGCATGGGTTCATGCAAGAGGGATTTGTATGTTGACGGTTGTTCCAAGCACCAGTTTCTCACTTTAGCTGCAGTTACATTGGCAAGAAGGTGTCTTACGGACAGGAGTGGATATTCAGTTTGATGTTGTCCACTATTTCTGTCTTGTTTGCTATCAGACTACAGCTGGATGTATGACGTTACAACGCATACTTTTACAACGCCTACCATTACCACGCAATTTTTACAACGCAGGATCCATTACAACGAAGTACCATTACAACGCATGTATTTACAACGCAGGTACCTTTCCAACGCATACCATTACAACATAAGTATTGGTAAATTTATAATATTTTTTTAAATTTAAATTTAATTAAAATTAATATTATTTAATTTAATTTAATTTAATTTAATTAATTTTATTTAATGTTTTTAAATTAATTTAATTTAATTTAATTTAATTTAATTTAATCAATTTAATTTAATGTAATTTAAATTTAATTATATTTAATTTTTACCCTTTATCCCTTTACCCAAAAACCCAATACTGACCCTGAACCCTAAAAATACCCTTTTACCCAAAAACTCAAAACTGACCCTGAACCCTAAAAATACCCCTTTACCCAAAAACCCCAAACTGACCCTGAACCCTAAAAATACCCCTTTACCCAAAAACCCAAAACTGACCCTGAACCCTAAAAATACCCCTTTACCCAAAAACCCAAAACTGACCCTGAACCCTAAAAATACCCCTTTACCCAAAACAGACCCTGAACCCTAAAAATACCCCTTTACCCAAAAACCCAAAACTGACCCTGAACCCTAAAAATACCCCTTTATCCAAAAACCCAAAACTGACCCTGAACCCTAAAAATACCCCTTTACCCAAAAACCCAAAACTGACCCTGAACCCTAAAAATACCCCTTTACCCAAAAACCCAAAACTGACCCTGAACCCTAAAAATACCCCTTTACCCAAAAACCCAAAACTGACCCTGAACCCTAAAAATACCCCTTTACCTCAAAACCCAAAACTGACCCTGAACCTTAAAAATACCCCTTTACCCAAAAACCCCAAACTGACCCTGAACCCTAAAAATACACCTTTACCCAAAAACCCAAAACTGACCCTGAACCCTAAAAATATCCCTTTATCCAAAAACCCCAAACTGACCTTGAACCCTAAAAATACCCCTTTACCCAAAAACCCAAAACTGACCCTGAACCCTAAAAATACCCCTTTACCCAAAAACCCAAACTTATAATATTTTAAATAAAATTATATACTTACCAATACTTACGTTGTAATGGTATGCGTTGTAAAAGTACTTGCGTTGTAAATACATGCGCTGTAATGGTACTTCGTTGTAATGGATCCTGCGTTGTAAAAATTGCGTGGTAATGGTAGGTCGTTGTAAAAGTTGCGTTGTAATGGTTGTATACCACTACAGCTGGAATGGAAAACAACTTTGTAGTTCAGTATCCCATAAATTGGGGGTCAAAGTGTGGCAGAGGATATGGGGCTGAGTCATGAGGGGTGGCGTTTGATAAGTAGAAATCAAAACAAAGTAAAGGAGACCCCCTTCTGTTAAAGGTCTGGGACCAGGGGAAAATGTTCAAAAAGGCACAAACGTCCCTGAGGGAGCCACAAAGCCTGACAGTGAACTTATACATTCATTTTAAAAAATCTACTGGGAATAATATGGGAAACAAAGACAAATGTGGTAGAAAATCCGTTCTAACTATTTGGGCACAAAAAAGCAAGCCATTTTTTAAAATATCTTGGAGGGTTAAGATACCTGCTGCAGAGATCTTTGTGCATCCTACAATTTTGGTGGGACTACTGCAAAAGCAATATAACTCAGTGTTTAATGCTATTCTGGGAGAGTTCTGCGTTTTGTCCAGTCACAGGTTTGACTCCCAAAGTGATGTAGATGGTTAATGTGCCTGCTGCAAAGCACATTATGTTACATACATAGCACGGGTTTGTATTTTATGTAGATATGTAAGTGGGCTACTTCTATTGACAATGAGATCGTTTTGTTACTTCCGGCTCACAAGCTGTAATTCTTGTAATTTAGCCCATCAAGGTGCTACCTGCAAATTGTAAGGCACACGTTTGGACCCTTATTGTTTTTTTTCTCAGTCTGCTAGTATTCTAAGATTGCAAAGAAGGGCTCTGCTCCCTTTGGAAGTAATACAATCTTGTTAGTACAGACAACACTAATCACTGCATTGCATTTAATCTCCTGACTTTCTGTTTCTCCCAACCATTTACTCTTAACATATAAAGTCTACAAGTATGGGCAAGATGTGATTCCAACAGTTTATAACCCTCATCAACTTTAGTAACATTTACTGCACATTGATTTACACACTTGTATGTTTTATTGTGTATCTGTGTGTTATGCAAAGTCCTCTGACACCCTACAATCGGATGAACAGCATTATAAAAAACTATACCGAAACTAAATCAGTAGGTGCCCTTTAAATCCGTATTAGTGTAATTACTTATGCACACAGATACATTTTGCATTTTTACAGTATGTGCACATATCTTACACGTGAAGGTTCAACCAAGTCAAAAGCTTGCCTCCAAGTCATAGTTTCTCCAAAGTACTTGTGAAGTGATAAGCTATGTGCCTTTGATTCCTCCCATTTCATTGACATCTTTAGTGTTAGATTCCAGATGGCTTCCATCCTAGATGATAATTAAACAATAAAAGGACTGATGCCCCCATAAATCAGGCCTTTGTTCCGTGCTTAGATGGAAGTGAAAACAAGAACACCCCCTACTACCTGCATGGTGCTGCACCGAACAGAATACAGAAAACGTGCGGGTGCTGCTGAATTATGTCCTGGTGTCTGAAAATGACACCAGGACATATTCAGCATATTTTTCAGTGTCGGCTGGATCCCAGATCAAGTCTAGAAATAGCCACTGAAACCGGGATCTTGAGCGTTCCTCGTACTTTACAGCACTATAGCAGACAATTGAAACATCGGGGGCATATTTACAAGCCCCTTCCGCCACTTTTGCGTCACTTTTCCCATGTTAAAAGTGACGCAAAAGTAGCGCAAGGGGCTTGTTAATCTGCCCCATGGTTTGTTCCTTGAGCCTTGTTGCATCATTGAAAGTGTTGGGTGGAGGAGCATGTTTTCTTGGTCTATACAGGGAATATTTTCGAGTCGAAAAACGTTTTTACGTCCTTCTTGCGAGAGAGGAGCAGGGAAAAATGTGAGTTGATGGTTCAGAAGATTTGCAGAGAGGCAAGGTTCTTTTGCAGTACTGTCTGCGACCTGGGATATTTCTGAAGTTGGAATGAAGGTGATGTAGGGCAGACCATTGAGTATGCTTTAAAGGCCCTTGTCTTTTGAGCAGTATGCTCTACACTTCCAGGAGCCAGTGCATTGTTTTGTGGTGGAAGCATCCGTTATGTTTTACTGGAATTCATGCCTTTCGGAAAATGTCCTCTAACAATGTGCCAGGAGGTTTGGATTCTGTTGACATGGTGACAACAATTATGGCTGTTATTATTTACTGTCAAAATCTAGCAGCAAAGAAACAACATGTAACAGAATTCTAATATGGATGACGCTTTTACATATCAATAAATAAGGATCTTCATATTAGTACCCCAGGTATCTTGTAACCAGTGCACAAATCATCACACAGCAACCATAAAACGATCCCCCCAACAGCATCAAATACCTCATCTTTGCATATCATATTGAAAGCATATGATGAAGTCACATAACTAATGCTTAAACGATGCACTCAAATCCTTCAGCTTGAGTCATGGAAAAGAGGCAGATTCTGAAATAAATCAACTCAGTTCAGTTCAATAGTCTTTATTTGGTCATGGCAATAACCATAAAACACAAAATTAAAATACAGTATACATCATATAGTTTTTCAAATTCAGAGGTTATTAAAAGGCTTCACACATCAAATAAAAATGGATTTAAAACATCATTAAATATAATCTGTTTATACATCTTAATCCGGTATTTGTAAAGCACGAACTACTCACCCCTAAGTGTCTAAAGGTGCTTGGGGCCGTTGGGGAGATTACGCTATTGCCCACAGTCACATGGTGTTGAGCTGAGCTGCTGCCAGTGCCAGGGATCGAACCATGAGCCCTGCACTTAAGAGTCAGCCACCCTGGCAGCTGCCCAACACCTCTCCCTGTATACATTTAGCCAATTAAATTAAATAAAGTTACTGTATTAGCACCCCTAGTGACGTGTGCTTATTTACATTTAGTGCCAGTCTCATCAGGGCTGAAATAAGTATCCTTATAAGCCATACCTCATCCTCAGTTTTATTGTAAAAAGAATAAAGTTAAGGACAGAGAAACAAATTGTAGGGGTATTTTAACCTTTAAAAAAATCAATCCCTCTTGGTACTATGTAAACTGTGCTTTAAAAGTGGTAGTGAAGGCACCTTCTCAAGCTACTTTATAAAGTACAAAAAATTATACAGTGCGTTGTTGTTTGTGGCAAGAAGTTATTACAAGGGCAATCCGGAAGAGATTCAAACCAGGAGCCAGAGTTAGGGAAGCAACCGAATAATGATTTGTATGAAACTTGAACCTCGAGAGATAAAATCTATAGTGTGGTTTTTCTATCCAGGTTAAATACTGCTCTGTCACATGCATGGTGGAAGTAGGAAAATAATTAAAAACTGAGGTTAAATGGCTTGCCCTTGTGATTCTAATCTCGGAATTTATCAAAATAAAATTTTCCGTAACTATGGGCCCAATGTAGGTCGCCAATTACCGGTCGGTAACGGCCGATTTCGGCTCTTACCAACCGGTATTTGGGAATTGACATGTAGGTAGGCATAATGCACAGAATCGGTATATTTACTGATTCGGTAAATTTACCGATTCTGTAAAATACAGAATCAGTAAATTTACCGAATCGGTAAATACAGATGTAGGTGGCACTGAAAACAGTGCCACAGGCCATTACCGATGCGTTATTTACCATGTAATACTATTACATGGTAAATAACGAATTCAAGTGTACATGCACAGCTGTGCATGTACACCAGTGCCATATGGCACACAGACATGCCCTAAGGGCATGTATCTGTGTCACATGGCACACAAGCCAGTAACAGGGGTGCAACAGGGTGTCAAAGTGACACCCTGTCCCCCTTGGCAATTCTGTATTGTTACCGATTCGGTAATTACCGAATCGGTATTCGCCATTGATTTCCATGGGCTTCAAGGCCCATAGGAATCAATGGCAAATACCGATTCGGTCATTATCGAATCGGTAAATACCGAATCATACCGATTCTGTATTTTTTACAGAATTTTTACCTACATTTGATTTACCGATTCATGAATACCGAATCGGTAAAATTCGGTATTTATGAATCGGTAAATCACATTTACCTACATCTAGGCCTATGTCCTTAGTTTGGGGCCCAATGCTATCTGGAAAAACAAAAAGGTTAATCAGGCTCATGTCATTAAATCTTTTCTTGACATATGCCAGCCAAGGAATAGAGCATATGTTGTCCAATTTCAAACAGTCACCCACAATGTCACCCAAAATGCTTCTCGAAAAACTTGCACTGTATTTTAAACCCTGAGTAAGAGGGGGCGTTTTAACTTTGTCTTCTAACTAGCCCATGCACAATTCACTATGGTAGTAAAAGCTTGGAGATGGTTTCTGGATAGCCAGTAACCAACAGAGGAACTCTTTTCAAAGGCCTGCATTCTAGGTATTGTGTGACCCCACACACCTGCTCCATATGATCCTACACCTAATAATTTAGATTTATATAACTTGACCATCTCTTTAATTGAATTAACTCCCAGTTTTTTTGAGAAACTAAAACTTGATTCATACATTACTCCCAATATCTGTGTTCTCTGACAAGTCATGCCACCCTATGACATATTTGCTTCAAACATGATGCCTAAATAATCAAAATGTAAAACCTTAAACCTTAGTGATCGGCCTCCAACCAATAAAGAAAGATTTTGTTTTCATATTTTTTTGACTGCATGTTAAAATAAGCTTTTTCTAATGATTTACTTTTAAACTCAAGTTTGTCATAAAACTATTAAAACCATTAAAGGTTTCTGGAGGCCAATTGCTCTTTGTAAAATTAAAACTGCGTCATCTGCATATAAAAGAACTGGGACTGGTAGAGAGGTGATTTTAAGGGTATCATTGCTACATAAAGTCAGGACTTTGTCTAGGGAATTAATATGAAATAAAAACAGGAAAGGTGCCAGTGTACAGTCCTACCTGATCCCTTTGGCTACCTTTATAGGTTCTGCACAAACCCCTTGTTGACCCTGCTGATTGTATCCCAGTGTGACCACCTTATAAGGTTAAACAATGGTGGATCCATTTCTGATACCTCTATCAGAGACCACAACCTTCCCGTGTACACCAAGTTAAAAGTATACACACTGTAGAAGCTACCCCAAAGTTGTAGTCACTTATGTGACGTAACCGTATCCCTATAAGCACTATATAGATGGAGTGCTAGGACACCAATTTGAGGCTGACTACATTTACCACTCAGAAAATCCCTAAAGAGAACAGATTAAACCCTGGTGCACGTACATCGATGATGTGTTAATAGTATGGCATGGTAACAAGGAACAGGCTCCTGAATTTGCAGAGTGGGTAAACACAAAGGACAGACATTTAAAATTCACATACAACATCGACAAGGAGGAAGCAGTATTCCTGGAACTGGTGATCACAAAAGACCAAGAAGGTATAAGAACGGGAGTTCACTACAATTTTGGGGTAGCTCCTACAGTGTGTATATCGTAGGTTTGGAGGCTAGCTCACCCTGAAGACCCCACATCCTCTAGTTCGCTCCCTTGGATATCTTTAAGGGTGTTGTGTTTATGTGCGCCAAGTCAAAAACACAGAAGAAGTCCATAAATGCCATATGTAATGAACCTCTCCTGGCCATGACATACTTTCCTAAGATAAGGGATAAGTGATAAGTTTAGTGCCTGCTCAATTGTCCCCAGGCCTGTGCAGAAACCATATTGAGGCTCGCAAAAGAAAGAATTATTTTCTTCCAGAATTTCCATTTGTTCTAGGATCACCCATCCTAGAGTCTTTACTGTGTTATCTAATGAAGAAATTGGGCCGATCATTTAGGGCAATTTGTATTCCCTTTCTTGAATATAGGTACTAAAATGGATCCCTTCCATGTGTTAATTGGGGCCCTTTCACAACTGCTTCAAAGACATTAGTTGCTAATGGGTCCCAAAATTCTAAATGATATTTTAACAAGTCAATGGGGCTCCATCAGAGCCTGGGGCCTTTCCAGGGGGAGCGCTCTTGGTAGCTTTAGTGACAGCTGTTAAATCAATAAATTCACTTAGCCAGACATTGTCAAAAAAGAGTGGATCAATTTTTGGTGCCATGTGGGGTTCATCAGGTTGGGCATCAGGATTAAAGATTTTGGAGAAATGACTTACCCACTCTGTTCTAGGACGTGACATTCAATTCCGTTTAAGGAGGCCTCTGTCAGAAAGGTCTATTGATAGACTTGCAAAAGAGCCTGCTGTCTTTTAGATGGGCCGCTTTATCTAGATCTTCTCAGGCTTTGTCCCAGATTTCCCTTTTCCTGATTTTTAGTGCTTTTTTATAGCATTTCCAGTCTGATGTCACAGCCTCTAAACTGCACAGGATTGTGCTGGCGGCTTTTTTGGTGAATTCCTCTCCCCTGTTATGTCCTTGCAATGTGGGGTGCCACAAGGGTCGGCTCTCAGCCTGACCCTATTTAACATTTATGTTGCCCCCCTTGCAAGGCTAGTAAAATCTCAGGGGATGGAATTGGGGTCATACGCCGATGACACTCAAATTATGGTGTCACTGACCCACTCAGTTTCAACATCTGCCACCAACTTCAGGATCTGTATGCAGACAGTCTCTGACTAGATGCTTCAGAATTCCCTGAAGTTGAATGGCGACAAAACTGAGATCCTGGTCTTTGGCAAAGACCAGGATATTTGGTCGGATGAGTGGTGGCCGGCCTCACTGGGAACCTGTCCATCTCCTTCCCAGTCTGCAAGAAATCTTGGTGTAATCTTTGACACCTCCTTGTCCATGACTTTGCAGGTCAACCGTACGGTTGCCACCTGCTGGGGGGTGTTAAAGATTCTTAAGAGGATCCTTCACTATCTCTCCCCCTCAGCACGTAAGCAGGTGGCAGTGGCATTGGTGAGTTCAAGGTTGGACTACTGTAATGCGCTTTATGCAGACTCCAACAAGGGGCTCATTCAGCGATTACAGGTCGTTCAAAATGCGGCTGCTCGCTTTGTCTTAGCACTTCCCAATGCCTCATCTGCGACGATGGCTAGAAAGAGCCTTCATTGGCTCCCTATTCAACTGAGGATCTCGTTTAAGATCCTATGCCTTGCCTATCGAGCTTTGGCTGAGGGTTTCTCTGATCCCCTTGGTGCCTTGCTGACCCGTTACCAGCCTTGTAGATCTCTGAGATCTTCAGAGATGAATCTGCTGGTTGTCCCACGTGACAAAAGGGTACGCTGGGGAAACAGAGCATTTTCCATTGTTGCTCCCAAATTATGGAACTTGCTGCCTCATGAGATTAAGATGCAACCTTCTCTGTCTTCTTTTAAAAAAGCGCTCAAGACCTGGTGTTTTGTCAGGGCATACCCGTAATTAGGAGTATACTCTGATAGCTGGTATTGTTTGGTTATGCGCCTTGACGCCCACCGGGCTTAGTTGCGCGTTAAAAATTGTATTTCATTTCATTTCTTTAAAAGCTGAAGTGCAGTCCGAATTGAACCAGGGGTGCTGTGTATTATATTTAGGTGGAAAATCACTTTGTTTTTGTTAGCTTTAGGAATATGGGCACTTTATCACTGCTAACCAATGCTAAAGTGCACATATATTTCTGCTTAAAAACATGGTAACATTGGTGTATCCACAATTGACATATTTAATATACTTCTAAGACCCTAGTAAAGTGCACTACATGTGCCCAGGGCCTGTACATTAAATGTTACTATGGGGCCTGCAGCACCAACTGTACCATTCAGTTAAGTAGCCCCTTAAACATGTCTAGGGCCTGCCATTCCAGAGCCTGTGTGTGCAGTTTTAGACTGCCATGTCGATCTGGCAAGTTAACCCTCTTGCCTGGACCAAATCTTCCTTTTTAATACATGTAAGTCACCCCTAAGTTAGGTCCTGGACTGCCCATGTAAAGGGTGTAGTGTATCTAAAGAGTAGGGCATGTACTTTTAATTTTACTTTCCCTGGTGGTGAAAAACTCTTACATTTGTTTTACACTAGTGCAAGGCCATCTCTTCTATTGGTTAATATTGTGATTACCTGATTACATTTTATAGGTGTAATTTCCAGTTGGGAAGAGATGGGACCCCCAGGTCTGTTGTCTCTGGAACCACAATTTAAAATCCTAACTTATGGTGAAGTTAGATTTTAAATTGTAATTCTGAAAATACGACTTTTAGAAAGTTTGTATTTTCTTACTTTAGCCATTTGACGTCTTCTGCCTGTCTCTGAATACACATCTGAGATGGGTGACAGCTGGGCTTTGTGCATTCCCTCTAGACAGCCACAAGCAAAGGGAGTTTGGGTGTGAATGATGGACCATCCACATCCTGATGGGCCATCCTGGGCAGGATGGGAGGAAGTAGTGGGCACTTACACATGAATAGACTATCTCCAGTCCCCACTCAAAGGGGTGCACACCCCCTGTAGTGAGCCCGGAGCCAAGGAAGGATGGGGCATGGACTCTGTGCACTTCAAAGGCCTCTCTTTAAAGTCTCCCCCACTTCAATGGCACAACTTGGAGGAAGTACTAGACCTCTGACACCACCAACTCAGTACACTCCTGGACCTGTGGATACTCTGCCAGGAAGAATGATCACTGTGTTGCTGAAAGGACTACCACTCTGCTAGCCTTCTACTCTGCTGGACTACTGCTCTGCTATGCTGACCTGCTGCCTGCTGCCCCCCTTGCATGGGAGTGAGAAGGACTGGACTTGCATCTCTCTAACCCAGAACCAGAGTGACTCAAAGGGCTTGCTGGATTGCCTACTGTTAGAAGTCCCAGGGACATCAAAGATTTCCAACCCATTTACTTACAGCACCTGGACTCTGCCATCTGAGAGTCTTGCCCTGCCAAGTTGTTTCAATCAAATCCCAGGCCCTTTGAAGTGGGTATAAACTGCTGGAACTGCCAAAATCCATTCATCGCTGCCTTTGACTGCACAGCATAGACAACGCAACTGCAAACTAAGTTACTGTTTCAGCGGGCCAAAGCTGATCCTTGTAGCTGACCCATTCTTTATTACGGTTGGCCTGAACGTTTGGATTAGACCCAGTCTAGCGTGACCAGGTTGCTCCTGTTTGCGCTTTATGCTTTGAAACACCAAAGTTCAGTTTACTCTTATAAAATGTGTACGTTTGGTTTAACTTATTGGTGTTTTGTTATTTTGGTCTTGTTTTGTTCATTTAATTTCGCTCTATTTTTCTAACCAGGTATGGTATCTTGTATTGTAGTGTTTTCACTGATTACTGTTTGAACGGTTGCACAAATACTTTACAAATTGCCTTTCAAGTTAAGCCTGACTGCTCTGTGCCTGGCTACCAGACGGTGAGCAGAGGTTAATTTAGGGTGTGTATCTGACTTACCCTGACTAGATTGTGGTTTCTGATTGGACAGTCGGCGTACCCCCCCCATCCAGGAACTAAATTTCTAACATTATCTAATCACACACAAAATTTTGCATGCCGTACTACTAAACTAAAGCTCTTACATGTGTAACCATTCTAAAGAAGATCAAACATGGTGCTTTATTAAAGTTGCTAATAATCATTATTAAATCATCACTAAGCATTTCCAAAATGTCTTACACTGTTTTCACTTTCCACAATACAGAACATTTTAGTTTAGGAAGAACTCTGAGACAAACTGATCTCAAGGCTCTACACATAAAAAAATGGTTTGCTGCTGATTCACCCTTAAATATGATATGACCTGTCACAATTTATGAGCTGCAATCTTTAACCATCCTAGAGCCCTCGCTTGAAGTTAATAACGAAACCACCACTTGAGGACCATCAATGGGATCAATTTGTTACCTAAACACTGGCATCCTGCAAAAGCCCCAGGACATCATGAAATCGTCTAAGCCATGAGCTGAAGATTACCCTGAACAACCAACTCATGAAGAAAACCCATCAGATTTTGAAGCAAAAGAGAAACCCTGGAAGAAACCTGGGAAAGTCTACAGAAAACTCTGGAAGCTGAGAGTACCATACTTTGGGTGGCCAAAGTGGTTAGAAGAACTAGATTCACTAAATTATTCCTGATATGTACCAGTGTTCTCAGAATCTTTGTAAAAGGTGAGGCAGCATAACCCCATAAGAAACTCTATATCTGAATAAAAACCTTTACTGCTGCTGCTTCTTGATATGACCTCCAGCTGAAGAACTCTGGAATCTTGCACTTCAACAGTGAAGCACCTAGTTCACTTTACATGGATTCTAAATAGAATGAATCCCCTAAAATATAACTGGGTCTAGGTACATTTCACTTCTGTACTGAAGGAATCAGGATCCCCAGTCTGTGACTGGGTTAGATAGACCCAAGAGATATCCTGCCAGCACTGTAATCCCTTCGTATCGACAAAATAAATCCTCTAAACCCTTAGATCACATAACCCTTAACTTGTTTATGTAACTGACCATAAACACATTGTCTATCCACAGAAGAAAGGAATTTGCCTGATTGTGAGTCCGATTTGTTTTTACCATGAAGGAACCTGAAATCAGCGCTGAGTAATTTGTGTGGTGATGAGCCTCTTTGAGGGACACTTGTCTCCTGTGGCCATGCATGCACATTGAACACCAATTTAGTTTGCTGCCATAAAATCTTAACGTTATGCATGAGGCCTGGTCAAATTGGATTTTCCATTCCTACCCTCCATTTGGGAATTTTCCCTGAGCCCGAGTTGCTTCAGACACTTGCTTTTGGCAGGAACTTTCTTTAGTAACCATAGAATGGGAACCACACCCCTGGAAACCAGGCACCATATCCAGAAGGCATGGGGTGAATAGTCAATATTTATATTACAAGAGGCTGCAATCAAGCGTGCTATGACATCTTAAAATGGACAGGTACAATCACTGCTAGGCCCTGGTGATATTTTATGTGAGAGCACAGCAGCTATGTGACCAAACTGAACTCAAGTAACTTTTGTTCATGGCACTTGTGATCTTGTGCTATTGTTTGTATTGTTATGTATTGTGATGTGCTAAAATATAGCATTGTGCAATTTTTCTTGTTCGTTCCTCAAATTTGGAGATTATGCAAAAAGAAATTACACAAACTTTATTTTACACCCATTTAGTCACTGTTGACCACACCAAACCCGGAACAGACATTTGTCTGGCAGAGGCAGAGGCAGAGTCATGCCTTATTCATGCATTATTTTCATCTTCACCCAGTTAGGATTCAAACTCATAATGGTATGTAATATTTGGAGGTTTCATGAGAAAAAATATTCTCAACCCATTTTTCTCTGTATACTCCATGACACTCCTGGTTAGAGGCAGATTAATTGACACAGGCAAGAAACCTACAACCCAAAGCTAAGCAATGGGAAGTGTAACCCCTCTCAATCAAGTGGAAAAAATAATTTTATAATTTATAAATGTCTCCCTATTTTTTCAATGCAGCAAACAAACTGCAAACAAACTTGTCCTCAAAATTAATCCCCACATGTGCTTCCTCAATACTGCCTGATGTAGGCCAAAAACATGGACACCAAGAAACATTTTCAGGTCCCAGCTAAACTAATGTTCCACTGCACGCAAACACCAGCAAAAGGTGAATACACAATGTCTCTTTTTCAGTGGTAGCTATCCCTAGTTATTCACTGCTTGGATATTGCTGCAAAAAGGTGATCCCCAAGCAGGAATCCACCCACTAGGCAACAGGGACTGTTTAGGGGGAGTGACCGCCTGACCATTGGTAAGAGTCTCCCCGTTAAAAACTTTTTTTATGCCCCCCTGGAAATGGCAATTGGGTAATTTACCCCTAATTTGATCTGCAAGAAACATTTTCGTAGTTACAAATGGGGAGGTCCACCTGTCATCATGCCTTGCCCCCATCCATAAAGCCCCAGTATTCTTTCTGCCACACTGGGGTCTAGCTCATCCCCATCCCCATGGGAAGTGAGAGTAAAGTTTGACAAATGAGACTGAAGTGAATGGGTAAATCCCCATCTCTTATTACTTGGTCATTGTGAATAGCTTCACTGTTTGGTTCTGGGTTAGTCTAAACTAAGAAACATCACTTGTGTGCATCTCACCACAGCTTCTTACCCAGAATGTCCAGTAATTGTCAAAGTATGATTATTTCCCCATGTTTATGTGGGGAAACAACCAGGCACTCCCAACCAATTGTCAAAGTTTTACAACTCTGCTTTTCCATACTTCTCCTGATAGAAACACTGCCTCTCATGTGTGGGTGGACCTAACACATGTAATTGAAATGGGTCAAAACTTCCTTGGCAGCATATTGATTTCACACATTCTTTGTTTTTACCAGTTACTGTCACATGCGATAACCTCAGCCACACAAGTGGGGTACCGTTTTTATTGGGAACACAGTCCCTGACAGAAATGTGAAGAACATTTATGACTTTTTATAATGCTTAATGTTTGCATGGCATTCTTTGTAAGAAAACCTTGACTCCGCTTGGTGTTTAGTTTTTTTATATACTTCTGGGTTTGGTAGATTTCTCTGGCTGATGGTTGAGCTTTGGCTCAAACACAGAAGTTACCCACATTGCCAGAATGGATCAATTTGCAAGACAAAATTTGATGTCTGCAGGTTGAGTTTTGGGGCCTTTCCTGTTGCAAGTGGTAGGTCCAGTGACACAAGTGGTGTGCCTGTTTTATTGGGAGGATTGTGGAAACACTGGGTGTCAGAAAGTTTGCGGATCCCCACAGATTCTTATGTTTACCTGGCAGAAATGTGAGGGAAAAGCACACTTTTATTCAAAGTTTCACATTTGAATGCCATTCTGGCTAAAAAAAGGCAGTGGGATCAATGCAAGTTACACCACCCTGGACTCATCTGGGTGTTTAGTTTTCAGGAATGCCTGGGTTTGGTGAAAAATCATATATATCAATATACCCTATATTTCTGTTTCATTTGATGACATCTCTAAATTCAATGACTTATATAAATGGATAGCTAGTCCATTATTGTTCTTAACTGCAGAATAATAATAAACATCGACCACTGACCCTCTCTTTAAGGAATTAATGTCCTTCTCCAAAAGATCAACATTGTAGAAATTCAACTTGACATTTTATTTTTATTTTATTTCCTGCTTCTCTTAATGGGATGTTGTAGTTCCATGACATTCTAAGTAAACACACATAGATTATACATGCACAGCAATTAATCCTAAGCCAAGGAGAACACATTAAAAAAAATCAGACTGAACATTAAAGGACATAAAATGGAAATAAATGAAAAACAAATGGAACTGAAAAATACTGAAAGAAAGTGAAAGTAAATGGGAAAAATTAAATAGAAAGTTATTCTTAAAAAGAGTGAAAAGATATGGTAAAAAGCAATAATGAGATCAATTATTACTTTTAAGACCCAAATAAAGAGAGGAAATAAGGAGTGGTGAGTCAAAAAAAGAAAGACAGCAACACAAATGACACAACCCACAGAAACTTTAACCAGGAAATATACAAAATATGACAACAGAAGTCAAAACATTAGAATACTATGGTGACAAAATAGAAAAGAAACATTCATAATAATAAAATGAATTACCACATCAAAAGCATGAATAAAAAGACAAAACCTCTAGTACAGGTTACAAAAAGCCAAGACACATGCATCCAATGATGGGCTGAATAAACCCCCAGAATCACCAAAAGGACATAAACTCTCCGAAAATGGACTGAAGCTTATTTGAAGTGATACAATGGCTCATATCAACAGAATACAAATGTACAAGTGATGAAATAAGCAATGGAGGGAAAAAGGAAAAAGACATATTGATGAGAGAAGAAAAAGACAACTGATTGCAAGGATTAAGCAATCAGTTAACTTTTTCTAATAGCCATCTCTTCTGGAACTGAATATAATCCTGTAGATCAGGGATACTCAAAGTACGGCCCAAAGGCCACATGCAGCCCTTCTAACCTTTAATTATGGCCCCCTGGTGAACAGCAGCACTGAGCTGTTGTTCACTTGACAGAGCAGGAACATTGCGAAACCTATGAAACAGGCATACTTTATTCGTATATTAACTGAACTAAAGCTAAAGAAGCAAACAATGTTTCCTAGACAACTTATATTTAGCATGCATCTGCTTTTCATTCCGCTACGCCCACCTTACAACACCCCGGCCCCCAGCTTCTGCATTGGTGTGGCCCTCGGAATGCCAAAGACAGTACTTTGTGACCCCCGGGGAAATGTTTGTGAGTACCTGTTTGACTTGGCCCTTTTGGCAGGTTCACCCCGAAACTTTTTGCATTTTCCTAGCCTGTTTCTGTAACCTGGTGTTGGTGATTTTAGGTCTCTGTGCACTTTTTCACTGTGGTCCAGTGTAAAATGCGTGCGCTCTCTGTGTATGTGTGGTTAGAGTGGCCTGCCCTCCCATAGGAATGCTTGGGGATATGTGTGTCCATGGTAATTCCTGATGTGTGTGGCATGTGCTAACTCGTTAGATTAAATGCTGCGCGATGATGTGTGCAGATTTATTGTGTCTAGTGGAGAAGTGCCACTTCTAGAAGCTGGCATGTCAGTGCAGTGAATGTGAATTGACTGTCTGGCTTGTGATTGGCTGGAGCTGGCTTGTGTGCTTGGCTCCAGGAGTCAGGATGGGTCTGCCCGGTGGTGAATGGGGAGATCTGCATGTTGATGGCAGGGAGGAGTTGCACCTGGGACCTGAATAGGGCTGGGCCTTCACTTCACAAATCTGGCTCCACCCCCTGTGGTGTGTCTGATGACCCATGCCTGTCCTGTAAA
This sequence comes from Lissotriton helveticus, assembly GCF_964261635.1. NCBI lineage: Eukaryota > Metazoa > Chordata > Amphibia > Caudata > Salamandridae > Lissotriton > Lissotriton helveticus. Next base: position 535,257,749 of record NC_136065.1, read on the forward strand.
TAGGGAGAGGGGCTGAGCAAAACAAAGTGCTCCAGAACCAGTTGCATCTGATTCGCCCCTTGCCTGCACCTTTGGAAACAAGATCTGGATCTGTGTATAAAAGAAGGGGCTGTGACCCCATGAAAAGGTTCTTGTTCCTGACATGAATCTACCAGGGGCGTGCTGCTGCTGGAGCCCAGGGGAAGGCTTGCCTCCCTGGGCCCTGCCCAGCCCCTGGATGCCTTGGAGACCTTGTTCCTTGGGCACCCCTCTGCCTTGCCTGGGGGACTGGAGGACGTCCCTTTGCTGAGGAGCTGGTTGCTCCATTTCTTTGCCTCAGGACCTTGTTGCAAACCTTTGTGCACCCAGGAAGCGCAGAGATTTAGCTCCAAAAGGAGCCCTTGAGCGTGGCAGTGCTGTGTTGCACTTTTGTCCTGAGGGAATCCCCTATATTTGAAAACAACAAGGGCACCCAATAAAGTCGGCAAGGGACCTTGGGAGTAGATTCTTTTTAAACAACAGGGGCCCCTTACAAGCAAATGAATACAGTCTAATAAATATGAACACATTCGTTTCTATATTGGATGACGCGTCAAGCCGGACAGAGGTCTAATATTTACTCATTTAGTAGTATCAACAAATTCAACAGCAATTTAGAAGGTGGGGCACAAGCCTGTACCCTACTTAGCATTCATGAAACGTACAGAAGGGAAACGTAAAACACAAAGGGCTTTTTAGGCAAAATCTTAAGGTTCTGTTATTCGTACAGTTTCAATTGTCAAGCAGAACATCAATACACTTTTACAAGTGACATCAAGAATCATAAATGTATAAGGTGCGTCATTTTGTCGACGGTGTTTCGATCCAACTAAACCAGTATGTGGATCATCATCAGGACATGTGATAAATGCCTAATAAATGCAAGTCTCATTTGCCTATATGTATCCAGTATGTGAAGAACGAAGACTCAGGGTTGGGGTCCTCACAGAAGCGTCAAGTCAATAAGGGCAATGTGGGTGATCGATTCGTCGTGACTGCACGACCCTGCTTGATACTTGCGGCAATTTTTCTCCAAACGAAGCGATCACCCACATCTTTTGTGGTTTATGATTATGAGTTTATTTTACATTTCATGTGGTTATGCTAGTGAGATTATACTTCACTCTGTGATTTACGCCCCTAAATGTAAATTATACTTAGGAGGTAGGGTCTAATGTGTTTAGACTAGTGAGGAGATTGCATAATGTGTTTATGCAGGTGAGGTTGGCGCAGGATGTAATTCGCGCCTGATGTGACTGTGCATAATGTAAAGTTATGTTACAGGTTGAGGTGGAGTACAGTGATTACCAGTGGCTACTGGTTGTAGGTTTATGATCTATTTTTTACTTGTACCAATTTATGCTAAGTGTTGATCCTGACAGTGACCCACGTGGCCCTGTCCTGTGTAAATAATCCCTTGTGAATATTGCCAACGCCAGTTGGCACAATGTATATTGTGTGATTGCTATCTGATGTGTTTTGAGAATACAACAGCTATTTTTGTATAACCTTGCGTGGAGTTCCTTTTGTAGTGTGCCTGGGATGTTGTTGCTGTATGCGTGCGCAAATGCTTTACACATTGTCACCGGGATATGCCTGACTGCTCGTGCCCAGCTACCAAGTGGGTGAGCAGGGGTTATCTTTGGCGTGTAACTCCCTTGCCCTGACTAGAGTGGTGGTTTCTGCCTGGCTTCGGCGCAAGCCTTAGCCAACCAGAAATCCCATTTCTAACAGTACCCATGCTATAAATTGTCAGGATTCTTAAATACAGATGCCTTGTCATTATATGTCTTCTTAAATAAAAATTATGAATCAGACAAAAATCACAGACCTCTGGTTTTAACATAACCCTGAAAATTACTTCCTTTTGTTAGCTGTTACTCTAGGTACATTTTGTGAAATTAACATTTTGTGTCCAGACTGTAGCATTCATATGCTTAGCTTTGACTCAGAAAGGCTCTCATGAGGTCTGTAAATTGGAGAAGAAGGTCAATTATACAGTTAGATTTAATTGTACAGGCCTCATCAGAGGACATATTATTTGGACCAAGTTCATGAGCTCCGTAAATGTTTAGTACAGTAGTATGAGACAAACCTACAGTCTTGGATATATATATTTCCAGAACAAAAATCATAATGATCCCTCTGCATCCTTAGGAATTCCATAAATCCTTATGTTGTTGCATCTACGTCTGTTCTCTAAGTCTTCTGTTTCTTTCATAAGTACACCAAACTCCACTACCATAATGCCTTGTGTATCACTTAACCTCTGCTGTGCCTCTATAACCCTTGTTTCTGGGCTTGACCATTTCTCCTCTTTTCTTTGCAATGTATTATTGGTATGCACAGTAAAAGGCTTAACGTTTCTATATTCCTCCACCTATCAATCAAAGCGAGGAAAGATGGACACTTAGATGGTAACTCAAGGTCTTTGTTAGCTATTTTATTAGTCACCTGATACATTCTTTCTTGCTTCCACTATGGATGACAAAGAGACACATAGTTCAGGAAATGTCAGAGATGTGTTCTTCATGTTATAAAGTGCTTGGAAAATAATCTTTCCTTGAGAATGTTTCCCTCTTGTGATGATAAAAAGCAGATATCCCTTTGCCAAAGAACATGTTACTGTGATTAAAGGATTTTCTCATCCTATAAACAGGAAATGATGTCAAAATTATTGTCAAAAGGTTCCATTCACAAACGTTTTACACATCAATGTAAAACAGTGTCCCAGCAGTGATATAAATATAAAATAGTAAAACTGTGTCACAACAATAATATAAACACAAAAGATGTAGGACAAATGAGTAACCTAAAAACATAATGTTCCAGAAATTGACTTAAAAACAGACATGGGAAAGCAGTTTAGTCCTAGAACTCATGTATATATAAAGAAGAAGTTCTTGCTTTTCCTAACTTACTAGAAATAACACAATATAAAACAAAATAATGGCTGCAACCAAGTAAAGATGAAGAGCAGAGATATCTTGAACAGAAATATTGATTCCAACAGGAGAAAATATATTTCTGTCCACCTCACTGCTCCCCAGTCACTGAAACTGAAAATTCAATTTTCAGGAATGAAAACATTACATTTATGATATCTTCATTTGTATCAGCCAGACTGGGAACCTTACAGCTTCGCTACTAAGCTGCCATCTTCTTGGGCAGTTAAGATACACTCCTGTTATATTATATTTAGAGCAGAACCTTGATGATATTGCTGCATGCAATCACTGTTTATTTTTGGGACATGATTAGCTATGATACATTAATTAGCATTTACTCTTGCCCTTCCTACCCTGTGGTAATAATTGTTTTTTGTGTATTGATGCATATAGGGAACATAACATTTGAAACAAGAGAGTTGTTCTGGGAACAGATGGCCATATATTGAAATGCTTTTATGTGCAGTGGAAACCTGAATTTTATTAATGGATGAACTACGCCTTCTGACTAAATTATTTTAGGTGATCAGCATTTCTTTTACCTCATATGCCACAGTTTTACGCAGTGTTATATTCTGATCTTAATGTTTTGATGGTGTATTTCTGATATATTAAGCTGCTGTAAGTACTGGGGACTTCTAGTAGTGAATAGTATGTAATTCAGAAGCTTCATTAATGCTGGTGGCTATAGATATAAGCTGTAATATTAATGTAGCCACAGTTTTTAACAGAATTTTCTTTATGCTCACCTTTCTTGTGTTCTGCTGTACAACATCAAAAATAGTCGATTTGAGTAATACTCGATTATTTTACATAGAACTCTATCACATAGAACTCTTATTAACACTTATTTTGCACATGAGAGAGCAAGATCAATATTTTCTTTATCTAAATGAAGACTTTCACGTCCTTGTTGTTTCTTTTTGCCTTTATTCAAACATCTTGACAAGACAAAGTAAGATGACACATCCACAGAGAACAGCCAATACGTTTATTCCCTATTCGATTGGCACTTCTTCAGGGCTCACGTGTTCACACTGTATTTTCCTCTTATACATAAAAACAGTGTGTCCGTCTATTCACTTTTTCTCTAATGCAATTTTCTCACACTGCAGATTTTCACTACATATCCATAAATTCGTCTTCGTAAAGCACCTGTCAATATTCATTGGACCTTGAATTCACATGGCCCCATTCAGCGCAATTGCGCATGAGCGAAGGAGTGCAGTTGCCCCCTCCTTTCCACGTCAATGAGTCATGTAAAATGCAGAGGTTTCATTTTTGTTTACACCTCCTTGAATTTGCGCTGCTTTGTCTTACTCCATTCTCTATGAGGCCACGGAAAGCCACACAGTGTGGCTAGGTGTCTTTACATAGATATGATTGAGAGGCTTGCACCACCAGAACACAAAAAAAGTGACGCTCTGGCAGCACAAGCCTCTCATATATAAGTCCCTGAATGTGCTATCTGACTCTAAAGTCACATTTAGTATCATGTGCTCTCCCCCCTGCACTTCTGTCCTGTTCCAGCAAGAGACTATTATGAATGCATTAACAAACAAAAGCTTTAGCCTGAACATCAGCTTTAACTTTACTTAGCGGATGCCACTTATTGAAATTACTGTACAAGTAAAAAATATAATATGTCTCTTGAGAATATTCAGATAGATTTTCAAGCTTTTCAACAGGCACTTGCAAATTGGTATCACCATTTAAATACTAATATTAATTTTTGATAGGTAAGGTGAGCCTATCATAGATCACTGGCTGCCTCTCTTTCACTTCACACATGTTATGTTATGTTATGTTATGTTATGTTACGTCTATTTATTGTGCGCACAGATACTCCAGCCAAGGAGCGTCCTGGCGCAGAGACAAGGTAGCCCGTAACACAACGAGAGGCAAGAACAGAGACTAAGAAACAACTAAAACAAGAAGGTTTTTAAAGCCTTCCGAAAAGTCAAAAGGTCCTCCAGCAGGCGGATTTCAACGGGCAGGGAGTTCCATGCCGACGCAGCCATTACCCTAATCGAGCGGCCTCCCATGCGGCTAAGCCTGAATCTGGGAACCACCGCAAGGGCCAGACCTTGAGAGCGGAGGCAACGGGCAGGGACATAAAAAGACAGACAACTCGACAGGATTTCCGGGCCTGTACCTCTCAAGATTTTAAAAGCAAGGCACAAGACCTTAAAAAGGATGCGCTTTCTAACCGGGAGCCAGTGTAGGGAGCGAAGGACACCTGTCACTGAGCAGAATCTGGGTAAACCAACAATCGCCCTCGCCGCAGCATTCTGAACCCGTTGTAAACGGGTTAGTTCAGCCTGGTTGGCCCCAGCCAGGAGAGAGCTGGCATAATCCAGGCGAGAGATGATTGTGGCCTGGATCACCAGCTGCCTGGTCGGGGCGTCAAAGAACTTGAGAACAGGTCTCAAGCCCCTCAGGAGACCAAAACAGCAGGCCGCAGTTCTCTTAGTATGGCCTATAAAGGAGAGGCCCGCATCCAGCCACACCCCCAGATTTTTCACTTCCGATACCGGGATCGGAGTAGGACCCAGCTCTGAGGGCCACCAGTGGTCACCCCACAGCTCCACTCCCTTCCCGACGACCATCACCTCTGTTTTAGTGGCGTTTAGCTGAAGGCAGTTGCCTGTCAGCCAACTAGCCACCGCCTTCAGTCCGGACTGAAACCTGGGGGCCTCAATTTCCGCATCCCCGCTGAGAGTAACCGCCAGCTGAGTGTCGTCGGCATATGAGACCAAAGTAAGGCCCCACTGCCTAGCGACATAAGCCAGCGGTCTCACGTATAGATTGAACAACGTGGGACTCAGCGAGGACCCTTGCGGAACCCCCATGGCCAGTGGTTGGTAGCTGGACTTGAAGGGAGGGATGGCAACACAGAAGGAGCGGTCGTCTAAAAAGGAGCGGAACCATTGCAACACCTGACCGCCAATACCAGTCTCCTCGAGCCGACGCAGGAGGATGCTGTGGTCTACCGTATCAAAGACGGCGCTAAGATCTAACAAAATAAGCGCCGCCGTTTGACCAGCATCCAACCTTGCCCGGAGATGTTCCACCATCACAAGTAACGCAGTTTCCGTACTGTGCCCAGCACGGAATCCGTTTTGTGTGGGGTCGAGGGCATTGGTCCGAGTCAGATGTTCAGACAGGGCCAAGTTGACGTGGGCTTCAGTGATCTTGGCTGGCCAGGGCAGCAACGAGATGGGGCGATAACTTTCAGGCTTAGAGGGGTCCAGGGTGGGCTTTTTAATAATCGGGGACACCACGGCTTGTTTCCACTTAGATGGTACAGTTCCAGTTTCCAAGGAGAGATTGACAAGGGAGCATACAACTGTACGCCCCATAAAAGCTTGGTCTCGGAAGAGAGCAGGCCTTACTGGGTCAGATGGAGACCCAGATTTAACTTGCAACGCAAGTTTGTCAAAACCATCCGAGGTAAGGGGGGGGAAAACAAGCAGTGTGGTCTGATGGTGAACCCGACTAACACTTTCCGCAGTGAACCCTATGCTAGGGAATGTCCTATATATAGCTTGGACCTTCCCCAAGAAGTAGGATGCAAGGGATTCACAGTGGGAAAGGGAGCTTACGGTCGTAGTGGAGGTCCGCTTCGCCGTAAGTTGTTTTACGGCCTTGAAAATAGCTTTTGACGGATTTGGGCTGTTCCGGAATTCGGTGGCATAGAAAGCCGCACGAGCTCGGCAGATAGCTCGATGGTAGAGCTTAACGGACCTGGTATATGAGGCTTTTAGATCAGCCCCATAGGTTTTCCTCCAGGCCCTCTCTGCTCGTCTACAGGCACCCTTTAGGGCCCGGAGAGTGCCATCGTACCAGGGGCTCGACTCTCTGGGATTGATTTTAGTAGAGACGATAGGTATCAGAGAGTCCAAGGCCCTAGTTATCCATGAACAGAAGAGGTCATACCCCCCTTCCACATCCGTAAAAAGACCCAGCGGCTCCTCCAATAGAAGACGATGGAAGTCCTCTAACCTAAGCTTTTTCCAAGCCCTCTTCTGAACCCGTCTGGCCGTAGAGGTGGAAAGAGTGGCCAAAACAGGGCAGGAAATGGACACCAAAAAGTGGTCTGTCCATTCCACCGGAGAGACAGAAGTAACTAGAATCCCCAACAGATTGGTAAACAGGGGATCCAAAATATGTCCACCCAGGTGGGTAGGCTGGGAAACCATCTGGAGAAGTTGAAAGGCCTCAAGGTCATTACTAAACAGGTCGCTCATCTAATTACCCATATGATCAACAATCGCAAAGCCCTAGAAGTCTAACAGAACTTTGCAGGTTATTTCATTATGTATGTCATTATCTCTTTAAAACTGTAATTTGTAAAAGGCCTCTGCTAAAGTGAGAATGCCTCAGCTCACCAGGGACATAAAGAGCCAGGACTAATTTTACACCTGTGTGATCCTGAAGCTCTGATTGATTTTCAGACCTGTCAACCTGTGAGATTACCCTTGAATGACAATGCGTTTGTTAAGTGTAGATAAGTAAATGTCCTGTGGAAGTGCATGGGTGAAACCTTATTTTCAAGTTTGAGGATCAGTGGATGATTTTGTCTTATTAAATATATACATTTATCTCTGGAGGTGGTTGTATATTTTACTTGTACCACTGTCTGATACAGCAATATCATAGATATGTTTATATATTTATAGGCATACATTAAAGAGGTTTCAAAAAAGAGGTAGCTGTAAGTGTGAACCATCCAATGCACAGCACACAGAGGCAAACTTTAGGCTACTGTAAAGTCACTCAAAGTGGCGTATAGTATTGGAAAACCTTTTACGCTGGAAAGGTTTCCTTTTTTTCTGTGCAAATAGTGCTTTGTGCAACTTTGTGTCATGGTGCAATCCATGGGTGGGAATTGGGTGTCAGCACAAGCACCCATTTTTTGTCACAAAACCCTATCTATGAAAGATTTCATATGAGCTTTGCGTTTATAAAACAGGCAGGTGCAAAGTTGGAGAGTTATATTTATTTCTCCGTACAGTTCACACATTTACTATGTGCTGCACTGTACAGCACACATCCAATGAATGAAATGTTGTAAACATTGCCTAGGCCAGCAGCAGCTTTTTCACTATGGTGGAGGAGGATGCCGTCCCTGTCAGCACCCTCAAAAACGTAACAAATAAAACAATATTAAAATGGGATTTAAACCTGTTTTATTATCTTTTTATTTTTCTTCCAAGTATGCCAAGTCTTGGGGGTGGGGTCCGAGAGATGACAGGCACTTCAGTCTCAGGACGGCTAAACCAATATGCACACCGAAGCTGCCTCCATCTAGAGCTGCGTTGCTAGGTTTGAGACAGCAGGCACAGGCTCCAGGTCCCACTGGAAGAACAAATCGAGAACGCTCAAGCCAATTCTAATGCTGCTCTTATGCTGCCTGAAAGCAGCATCAGGATTGGCTGCAGTGGATTCTGAGAGCCTGTCTGCAAAGAGCAGAAGGGTGCGATGGGCCGGCTGAAGGTAAGTTCATATTTTATATTTACTTTCTTTTTATTGTCGTAGTCTGTTGTGGTCCCATGCCCGCCCCCCCCCCCCAGCAGCAACAGGCCATATGTAGTAAATATGGCTATGTGTTGCTCTGTCCTTTTGCACAATGCTGTGCAGTAGCCAATTTTTGGTTGCTGCACGGCGTTGAGTGACATTTTAGCAACCTTGCTCCATAGTGATTTTTGCTCAGCTATTACCATCCAATGGAGATTCAGCCAATACAGAAAATAAAATCTTACACCAGTTGGAGCTTGGAATATCTCCATGGATTACTACAGGGAGTGTGCACATTTTTCCTTTGGCAGAAAAATGTTTAAAGTGTACAGTGTTTTAAAAGAATATGGTGCACTTAGGATACTGTTGGTTTTTAGAAAGAGTTAGGAGGGCATGAATATGCCTTTGTGTTCTTAGGTTATAGCCATTTATGATAGACCAGACCTCACCTGTCGCAGGCATTGCATTATTACAGCAAATGTCTTCTAAGGGTCATATCAGCAATATAAATCAGTGGGAAATTGTCATACACTTACAAATGTAATTGTTCAGACAATCACTGGATGATGTCATCAGTGATATCTTCAGTGATGTCATTTGAGATGTCATCAGTAATGTCACTGACCATGTCATGAGTGATGAAATATGTAAGGTCATAAGCAGCGCACTGTGGGGGCTCAAGCTATAGTTAGCTAATGTAACTATAACTGCTGAATTTCTGTGTTTTTTATGAGTTAAATCTGAGCCTAATTATAACAACCCTGTAACCTTTGGTTTTTCAGTGAATTACAAAGGTTTTTTTTTAATTGCCATTTCCTAGCTATAAAATCCCTGTAACTGTGTTTTTTTCAGTGAATTTAAAGTCTTTTTAAATTCCATCTCTAAAATAGTATGTCCCTCTAATGTTTTGTGTTTTTAGGTAATGTGTAGGGTTTATTTTTAATACTAACTGTATTTCAAGTTACTTTTATTTTTCATTTAGTTTATTTGTATTGTAAATCATAGTTTTAAACTCATAAAAATCAGATTTGTAGTTAATGTAAAGTAAATGAAGTTATCTAAAATGTAATTAAACGAAGTTTATTTTTTTATATAATTTTGGGTACCTCAGTACCTTTTTGGGTCTGCAAATATAGACGTACTACTGCTCTATAGTTTTACTCTCGATCACTTGATCAGAAGAAATCTGCACCTAAATTTGTGGATTCACCACAAATATTTTATAAATTACTGGCCATATGTACACCCCTCCATTGTCGTCATTAATACCATCAGTGTGAACATATTTACAAGTATATATAAACCACCTTATATTTGTTTTTCAAAATAAGTTACCCATTTTACCAGTTTAACAAATCTGCAAATATATGGGCCGGGTACACAAATTCACTCAAAAACAAACCCAAACCTTGACTTCTGATTTGATACATCAAGACCCCACCCTTCCACATGGAAATCCACACCCAAAAGCAGTTAGTTCTCCAGTGAAGTCTCTGGGAGGATGATTGCGAACCAGTGCTGCTCTGCTTTTACACAATGGCTGAAGCTACATCATCCATCCAAGGTGGGCGTCCACAACCTGTTGAGGATGATGAGGAAGACGTGCCACCTTGCAGAAATGAAAATGATTTGTGGAAGCTCTTTACTACACTGGGGAAAAGAAGGTAACCGAAAAATATGTGCAGTTCAATATTTGTGGCAAACAGTTAACCAGAGGCACTGTAAATAAGTATTCATATGGGAGAAGCCCATGTGAAAGCACTTAAAACCAGGTCATGAAAGGGTCTACGTGCAGATGATATGAGATAAAGCAGGTGCAGCAGGACAGTCTACCTTTACAGCGGACTTGGGAGAAATATCGTCAGCTGCAGTCATTTCAGTATTAGCTACCTGCGAGGAATTGAGTGGCATGGTTATTCACTGCGCAAGATTCCATATGCTTGTCTCGGCAAACATGTCTTCTGCGAGTGCATTCTTGGATACAGTGAATAAGCATCACTGTTAGTTTTTCTTTTTTGTGCTTCAAGTGACTGTTAAAGCAACTTGCTTCTTTGCTTTTCCCTCTCCCTACCCTTTTTACTACCCTGTTCACTTTTTATCAAAAAAGGAGAAACACCTAAAAATATGTTTAAAAACCTTCTAGAACTAAAAACGTTCCTTGTTAGATCCACCACCTACTCAGGCAAAGAGCTAACTCTGTGCTTTTAATGTGTCAGTGACTGTATTGTTGTGAGAGTTGGTGTGTCAGTGTGTGCATGAGTGCATACCTGGGTGTGTTATTAGATGCTTTGCCTGGTGTGTAGGTGCCTGCTTTGGTGTATGCCTGTCTGTGTCAGTGTTTAAATGTGCGTTTTAATTGGTTTTTGAATATTTTTATTACAAATTGCTTTAATTGACTGTCACCAATTCTTCTTGTCTAATTCGGTGAAGCACTGAGAATTGTACCTGTATGAACCTGGTGGGCATATTTACTAACATTTGACACAACTGTTAGACCTGTTGGCCTTAGGGTATTCTCCCCTTCCCCCTAACCATGTTGACTTCCTCCTCCATTTCTTCTGATATGAAGTTTGCTGTTCTTAGGATTCTGTACACTTTACCACTGCTAAACAGTGCTAACATGTGTGTCCACTTTCTTTAAAACATGATATTATTGGCTTCTTCCTACTTGACATATTTAATTTACTTGTAAGTCATTAGTAAAGTGACATTACATGTGCCCAGGGCCTTTAAATCAAATGCTACTCATGGGCCTGCATTGCTGATTGTGCCACCCACTTAAATAGTCATCTAAACATGTCTCAGGCCTGCAATTGCAGCCTGTGCGTGCATTGTTTACTGCAAGGTTGACCTGGCAAAATAAAACTTTTTGAGAAACTGACTTGTGCGCTAACTCGCACCACCCAAGATGCACAGTCACATGAAACAATAGTCTGATATTGTCCAAGAAATCCTAAGCAAAATCAAAATCTAATCCATATATTTCAATGTTATCAAAAATCATACAGAGGCAACATGATTCCAATCTTCAAATGCAAATGAACTGCACATCCAGGCTCCTTTCAACAGCATGTCGGATTTCATATTTCATCTTGAGTAACCAAACTGATTTACCCAATGCATGTGTGCAGCATGCCCTTCGTCAGGGGTAACTACAATACACACCGATATGGACGCACGAGGTCCTGACGGAGGATATATCACCAGTCAGTTTCAGGATATGTGGCTGACAATAATGAAATTTTAAGCTGGGATATTGAGGTTTGACGTCTTGGTTTTCCTAGAAGCTCGAATAAAGATTGAATATTTACTCTAGGAATTCTGAGTAAACTTCTTAATGTTAATCTCTATTTTGATTTTGATGATCTTGTTCTTTTTGCCCTCATGAATTCCGTGGCGAATAGCCTTATGGACGAAACATGTTTTGGCAAGTTTTGTGGCCTGATTACATGTTGTTGAGAAGAAGGATATAATTGAAATATACCTGACAAGTTTGAAATAAAACAAGAAGAAAGGACTGACATTTGGACTTTATTTTTTACTTTGATTTATATGCTCTTTGCTTGGATTACCAACTGTTCAATTAGCTTTTGTTGGGCTCTGCCTACAATTTACGACGTGAGGTGGTCGCTGTATGGTGAATCTTGAGCATTAGCATCTATCAGGATACCCAGTATCATTACTATCATCACGTCCCTGCGCAGATTTACCCTACCACCTTCTGTTTTGCTAGAGGACAATGCTCAAAGAGACCTATCAGTTACCAGCGGTAATCTCGTTATCATAACCATAGATGAAAAGTTGAGTACCTCAGTGTTTAAACAAGTTCATCAAAGTAATATGCAACACCACAACAACGCATACTGCACATAATTACATTTGTGGTTTAAGAAAGATAATTTTTTTAAAATAAATCTTTAGTAAACAAAATTTGATCCAATCATACAAGTAGGACTGTTCAACCGGAGATATTCTATACAGCGTTCGGTATATGGAGTGCATTTGGTATACATAAATGAAAAGGGGTTTGACGATATTAGACAGAACACGCCTTACAATTGGTCCTCCAGCTCTCCCGCTCATGTACATTAGTGTCCCCCCCACCGCTCCCTATTGAGAAGTGTATATCTCTTACAGGCTCCAGATTTTTTCCCACTTCTTTGGACGTCCCCTGCTCTTGTATACCACTTTTTTCTGCCAGTCGGCACCAGTTCATGTCCACTTTCCAATCAGAGATCTTTGGTGGGTCCCGTGCCCCCTACAGTCATGTAACATTTCATTTTGCTACCCCTAAGGCGAGCATGAGCCAGGCTTTGGTGTGGGCCACATGTCATCCCCCGTAACCCCCAGCAGGTGCCAGCGGGCATCCAGTTCGATTTGGATGCCCAGCACTGTTGACATCACCCCCATCACCCCTGCCCAGTAGTTCTGGACTTTGGGGCATTTCTAAATGATGTGAAAGAATGTACCCATCTCCCTGCATCCCCTAACACAATGGTGTGTATCAGCTCTTCCTAGTTTGTGTTGGACCATTCAGGGAGAGTACCAATGGTGCAAAATTCTGAGTTGGATAAGTCAGAATCTTGCCCGTATACCTATATCTCGGGGACTTTGGTTTGCTTCTTGACAGTCACCGTCTTCTAGCAATCCCAAGTCAGTCTCCCTCGCTGTTCTCACTGGGCCCATGGGGTTGGGGAGATTGTTCATTATTTTCTTCCGTGTGGGAGATGGCTTTATTATGGGTTGGGTCTAATAGCAGTTGGACTTCAAGCGGGGAGTACTCCGGAAGTAGCTCACCATCCGTGATGTGGCACCTTAGGGCATGTTTTGCTGTAGGTATCGGAACTGCTCTCTGTCTGTCGGTTGAAATTCTGTTTGAAGTTCCTTGAAGGTAAGCATATTGCCATTTCGCCATATATCTTCAAGAGTGTCTATACCTATAACGCTCCATCTGCGAAAGCCATGTAGGCGACCCACTTCCCTCAGCACGTTCCTATCCCATAGTGGGGTTTCCTGGGTCAGTCTGCCCTCCCAGACCATTGATTTGGTGACAAAATGCCATGCTAATACCACCATGTGTGTGTGTGTGTGTGCCAGGGCCAACCTCCCCCTGTCTCTATGATACAGCGCCGCCTGGTGAGCTGCCTGGTAAGCCAGTTCAGAACAGGGTGCAGAGACCCAGCCATTGGTGTTAATGAGTTGGGCTGCCAAATAGGGGAGAGGATGTAGCCTTACGGCAAGAGTGGTCTACCTCGAAGCTGGGGAACCGGGTTTGAGGCTCAGCAAAGACACTCAACAACCTGCGATTCTGGGCAAATCACTTAATCTCCCCATGCCTAACAAAAAAATGAATGTGTCCATCTGTGACTGGTGCTCATGTAGAGCGCTCTGATACCCCATGTCTCTGGTCTAGTTTGCGCTGTAAAAAAACTCTAAAACAACAAATAGTAATTCTGGATGTCTGGGATGGCTAATTTACCCTCATATACCCCCGCTGTAGTTTGAGGAATGCTATGGGTGGTCAGCCTCCCTCCCATAGTAGGTTGCGCTGTTCCCCTTTATTGGCCTGAAAGAAGGTATCTGGAATCTTATGTGGTCTGTTTTGTAATGAATCGAGTAAGCTTGGGAGGGCCATCATTTTGAATAACTGCCCTACCCATAAGAGAAATAGGCAGTTAGCATCAGTGTAGAGTGTCTTCTCGCAGCTTTGTCAGTTCTGAGTGTATATTCAGGTTGAGGAATTCCTTGGCTGATTATGTAATCCATATGCCTAGGTATTTGAATGCATATAGCTGTGTCAGGGCAGCACAGTCAGTTGTAAGTGGGGGCAACACTCTAGATAGGTTAAACATTAATAATTTGTCCTAGTTTCTCTAGTACCCTAAGTATGTGCTGAATAGCTGGAATATATTGATAAGCCTATGGAATGTTTGCTGGGGTCTGCTCACGTAGAGCCACACATCGTCTGCGTATACGAGATGCGTTCCTCCCATTCCCCCACAATATCTATACCCTTGACAATAGGGTCCCCTCTGATCCATACCGCAAGCGGCTCGAGTACTAGCGCGAATAGATTGGTTGAGTGGACATCCCTGGCACGTGCCTCTATTGAGGACAAATGGCCTGGAGATTGACCCGTTCACCCTTACACAAGCTGTTGGTTCCCTATAGAGAAGACAGAACCAAGCACAAAAGTCCAGCCAAATCCCAATCTGGGCAAGACTGCTTGAAGATAGGGCAATTCAATGCTGTAAAATGCCACACGAGCATACAATGACAGTCGTGATGTGGATTCTCTTTGGTTTGTTGCCGAAGCATGCATCATCCCATAAAGGCGTCGTAGGTTCAGCCTGGTACTGTGCTGGGGCATAAATCCTGATTTATCCAGGTGGACAAGAGCGGAGATGATGGGAGAAAGCCGGTTGGTTAACACTTTTGCTAACACTTTAGTTTCACAATTTAGTAAAGAGATGGGCCAATATGAGCTGAAAGGCTACCTTGGTTTGCCCTTTTTTGGAATAACTACTATTGTGCCAGTCTCAGGTCTTCCGGCAAGCAACCATCCTGCATTGCGACATTGATCATATTCAGCATTTGGTGCGCCATCCCGGCTGCCACGCATTTAAAGAGCTCTGAGTGGAGCCCATTCGGGCCTGCCGCTTTCCAGGATTGTAAGTTCTGAATGGCCCCTTCTACTTCAACCACTGTCAGATCTTGGTCTATAGTTTCCCTGTCTTCCTGCGATATGCTCAATAGGGGTAGGCCCACAAGTAGTTTGGTGCTGTCGTCCATTGATCTTATCCTTACCAACTGATATATCGTCTCGTAGTAGGACGTGAATGCTTCCGCTATGTCAACCCCAGATCTACATGGCGCTTAGCTTATTAGCCTTATCCCTTAGATCATATAGTTATCGTTGTGTGGCGAGTGCGTGTTGTCTCTCCGTGTCTATCTCCAAGTCCCTAAGCTCCCTTTGCCTGAGGCGTATCTTCTGTACCAATTCGGGAGCGTCCAGTTCACTCCGTCTTATTTCACGTTCTAGGGCATTAATCTCACTTTCTAGCTCATCGCACTTGGAGCATTTCTGCTTCCTTAGTCCGCCTGTTACTGCCTGGATATAACCCCTTGGCACCACTTGTATGCCTCCCATAGTGTACTATGCGAATCAACTGGCCCCATCTTTTCTGCAAAATATTGTTGTGTACGTTCTCCGAACTTCTCCTGGAATTTCCTGTCCTTGAAATGCCAGGGAGCTATACATGGTGGGAGGGTGTAATCGCTGGCTGGGACCTGTAGCAGGACTTCCACCAGTGAGTGATCTGATATACACCTAGCCTTGTGTTGTGCCCCATGGAAGTGTCCCACTTGTGTGCATTGTGTGAAGATGTAGTCCAGTCACGATCCACTAACGTGTGCCATTGGGTTGGCTGCGTTGTTTTGTCCAGCTCATGTGCTATCACTGCATTCATATCTCTGTCAATTATGATCACACCGGCTGGCATGTTTAAAAGTGTTTTGCTTAGTTTGGGAAAGGTCTCCATGTGTAGCCTTGGTGGAATATATGTGGAACACAAGTTTAAGTTTTAGCCCTCCCACTTCTCTGCGACTGCAACAAACCTGCCCAGAGGGTCCTTACAAGTTCGGTCTTTTACAAGCGGTATAAACTTCTTTAACAGGATTGCCACTCCCCTGGAACCCGACGTGAAGCCCGCATGGGCCAGGAGGTTGTATCCAAACCTGTTTAGTGCTAGATAGTTGTTGTCTCGCAGGTGTGTCTCCTGCAGGAAGACAAGACCAGGGGGAATACCTACATAAATATTGCAGGACTATTGTTCACTTGGTCTTGTCTCCTAGCCCACTAACATTCCCCAACATCATTTTCAGTGTTTTTGTGGGTTGTGTAGCCATATCTGTGTTTGAGTGCTCAGTGACCGCCCTCAGGACCCTCCCCAGCCCTCCCTCCCTCGAAAGCTGCCCTCTGGACCATGCATGGGGTGGTGAATCTATGAGTGGATCATGAGAAACATTAAACATTGTACATAATATTACACTTTTGAAACTGTAGCCCTGTACAGAATCTCCACTCTCTGCTACCCTGCAATGTAGGTTTAAAACTATCCACATCCCCAAATTGCAGAGCACCTGTTGCCCTAATAAAACGTACGTTTATAACGTGGGGGTTGGCCAGTTCCGCCCCTTGTAGTCAGGCTGCAGCCCTCCTGTGCTCCGTTCATTGTCTGCTTTCTGAATGTGTGTCCTTTAGTATGGTGCAATCATTGCACCCCCTTCCCGTATGTTCCATACCTGCAGGAGGGATCCAGTATACCTGCTACAGACCAGGATGCTGTGGCCAGGTGCACACCCAAGTCCTCATCATTACAGAGGGGGGCAGCCCCCTGTCCCATCCCCCATCTTCTGAGTGTTACTTGGACAGATCACTAAGGGACAGTCCCCACTGCAGGGCCCTCGTCTTTCTGTTCCATGTGGAGTCCCGTTGGGGAGGCATCCCTCTGTTTCCCCTGCCGTTGGTACATCCCTGCCGTGCCGATTGGACAGCCGTGCGTCCTCTCTCAAGCCAGTCCCACACTTCATCAGGGAATGTAATGTACCATGCGTTACCGTTGTCCAGCACTCTTAATGTGGGTGGGACTAGCATTGCATATTTAAGGTTTTCAGTCTGTAGTGCACTTTTAGCCTCATCAAAGTTGCTTCGTTGGCGCTGGATCATGAAGGTGAAATCCGGAAAGAAACAGATAGTTGAATTTTCAAAGGGTAGATCTCACTTTATTTGGGCTGTTTGCAGGATGGCATCTCGATCCCGGAAGTTGAGGTTCTGAGCTGTGATGGGTCGAGGTGGGGCCCTCATGTACCCCCACCACACTGATGTTATTCCTTCGGGCACACCCCTCCTGGTCCTCCAGCTATGCTACCATGCTTTTTTGCAGGTGCGTGAGCTGCTGTATCTGTTCTTCCATTCTCTTGGTTGCGACTTGGAGTTCGTCTATATGAGTTTCAGCTGTGGAGACTTTTTCAGAGTTCTTGCTCATATCCTCAGTAGGCTGAGCTTGATTGTGACTTTGTCCATCTTTGATTCCCGGGTCGTGCCCAGCACCTGAATGGCCTCCTTGATCACCCCTAGTGATGGTTCTGTTACCTCCTGGCTCCCCTGCGCAGTCGCATTGTCTGCCTTTGCTGCCCTGGGCCCCACATACTTGTCTACTATATTAGTCTGAGGCAGGGTGCAGCCGTTCTGGCCGCATCGTGTAACTTATCTCAGCGAAGGGAGGGTGGGGAGAAGATAGGTGTGGACCATTCAGTTAAGTGCCCCCTCTTCGTGCCCCACTCATATTGTCATCAGACTGTGTCCACTAGCCCCCACTGTTGAGACTTTCAGACACCCGCTGAATGTTCAATCCTCCATGCGCGTCGCTTCGGGCAGCAACTCTGCCAAGGCCCAGCCTGGCTGTTTCACCTATGGGGCCCACAAAATCCCTGTGCACTGTGTGTTCTTGATGCTCTGTTTAGCTGGTCCGGGGCCATACCGCTATACACAGCACATGGCCTATGGCGTTGAGTTTGCAGATTCAATCCTGTTTGCCCAATCAATCCTCCCACCTGCCCATTCATATGGGAGGAAGGAGAGGGTGCCCGGCAGCCACAGCAGGACACATTCCTTAATCTCCCTGCATGTACCATGGAGGCCCTCTTATGTAGCAGCTCACTGTTGTGTCTACTGTCCTGGCTGTGTCCCTGGGGGTCCTCCGCTGTCATTCGATGCAAGCTGCCTCTGCCACCGTCATGCTCAAGCGGCACCCGGCAATCCAACGTACTGGTCTCAGCCCGCTTCCACTCTTTGATGGCAGGTCCCTTTGATGTTCGTGCATGGATGGCAGGTCCCTTTGCATCAGCCCTCACGAGGGACTGCCATCTTCTGCTGTCTCAGGGAGAGGACCACTTCCTCGGTGCTGATGCTGGGCCACTCCCCGCCGTGGCAGGCCTCAATGTCTTCTGGCCCTTCGGTGGGAGATTGGGTCCACTTCCAGACTCCAAGCGCTGGCCGTCACTTATGAGACAACCCGAGTTTTCCGGTGGGGCTTATTAAGTCCGGATGGTGTTAGAAAGCGGAAGGCCTTGGCGGACCTCCTATAGTGCATGGCCATCTTGGCTGGCTCCAAGTCAAGCCCACAAGAAATATAATTTAATTAATAACAAAACATAAGTGGTGTTCAAAATTACTCCATAATGAGAAACCATGCCTTAGGCTAACCAATACCAAGTGCAATGCAGTACGTGTAACAAAAGAATTCCAATTAAAATTAAAAGTGTCCAAATGTAACCCAACAGTAAACTTACGGTGTGAACATAATGTAATCTATGCCTGCTAGGATATGAAAGCCATTGTCTCCTATTAGGCAGAACGACCACTCAATGGGATTCCGACAGAGCCACCAGAGTTTGTGCAGACAAGCTAATTCATTGAGAAACGCTTCGTGAGAACCACCAGTGAAATCAATCAAGTTAAGGAAACAGAGACACATGACCGAAATCTGATTCAGAGAGAATGCATGAAAGAAAAAACGTAACACACTCAATGAAAATGTGCCATGCACCCCAAGCATTACTTGAAAAAAAGAAAAGTGCAACCTTCCAACCATCTTTGTGATATATATATACACGTTTTTGTTCCATGCAAATAAAACTCTGTAAAGTACTAAAAACATTAGAACAACACAATCACACCTTATACATGCTAAATGAAATTAGAAACACATGTTAAGCACTGAATTGTTTAAATACTGTTATCTGCAAAGTAACATAAGACACTACAATGATGAATATGTGTAAATTTGTTGTTTGAACAATGTTAGAAATGGGGGTCTCTAATTGGCAATGGTTTTCATCTTTGTCCAAGTAGGGGCCCTTCTTCCTATTCAGGGAAAGGGGGATACACATCTGAAATAACCCCTGCTCACTCCCTTGGTAGCTTGGCTCGAGCAGACAGTCTTATCTTAGAGGCAATGTGTAAAGCATATGTGCACACATACAGTAATGCAGTGAAAACACTACAAATGGACACCACACCAGTTTAGATAAATAGGTAATCTTTATCTAAACCAAACAAGACCAAGACGACAACAATCCACAATACTGTAATCAAAATGCAACTTTTAGAAGGTAAAAGCAGTTCTGTCCATAGCAAACTATAGCTGCAACATTTTCTACACAAAGTACCTCTGATGCGTCAGAATCATACACAATAACAGCTGCAGGAAAGGTGATGTGTCGGTTCCTTACTCCAGGAGAGGTTGTGCATTGGTAAATTACTGCCACGCAGGAGAGGTGATGTGCCGGTTCCTTACTGAAGAGCAGGTGATGCGTTGGTTTCTTAATGTGAGGGGAGGTGATGCGTCAATTTCTTACTGCAGACCCAGCGTTGATGTAAACTTTGCGCCACGGTGTGATGTGTGGGGATTCAGGGATGCGTTGGTTCCCCTTGCGCTGTGGCAGCATTGCTTTGTTTATTCTCTCCAGCCATTGTCCCATGATATGTTGGATCTGAGAGCCACACAGCAGGGTCTATGTCAGAATCAGTGTGATCTCGGACTTCAGAGATCGGTGCACGGGATTCGGTGTGCACCTATTTCTCGAACCGCAGGCAGGCACTGCATCATTTTCTTCAGAAGTGAGGCAGTGATGTGTCAGAAACGGGTGCAGATGTGTTGGTCTCCGTTAGGCGCTTCTCTGTTCTAGCCCCCAGCAGCAGGAACAACCTCCAGAGGCCCAACTCTGGAATAGGTACCTCTTGGCAGGTCAGAACACCCAGCAAGGAAGTACAGGGGAGCTGGTGGTGGTCTTTGTGTCCCTGAGACTTCAGAACAGGAGGCCAGCTCTACTTCAAACGCTTAGAGATCTTCTTCAAGCAGGATACACAGCACACAGCAAAGTTTTTGCCCTCTCCTTGGCAGAAACGGCCAATGCAGGCCAACCCCAGATAGCACATAGCAAAGGGGCAGTACTTCTCCATCAGCTTTCCCAGCTGTTCACTTTGACAAAGGTTCCTCTTGAGTCCAAAAGTATTCTACGGTTCTGGGGTCTAGGCCTCAATATTTATACAGAATTTTTCTTTGTTCTCTGGAGGTAGAGAGGCTCTGTGCACTGTCAAAACCAGTTCTGTCCTCTCTGGTCCAGCTTTCCGGCAGGAGGTGGAGACAGAATTGTGTAAGGCAGACCAGGCTCATTCAAGGGCAAGGAAATCTCTTCCCCCTACTCTAAATGCAGCCCAGGTCTCTTCAACCCAGCCCTACCTCATCCGGTAAACACAGGACACACCTCAAAACCCCCCGTGGCTGTCTACAGTGAATGCACATCCCCAGCCCCTGTCACTCTAAATCCAGACAGTCAATCCACAAACCAGCAGAGGCACACAGTATGGCTAAACAAGAAAATACCCTGTTAAACTTAGCATCTTTGATGTGGTTTCCCCTGACTTTTTTCCTCTACCTCCGGTATTTTTGATGCAGGTTGAATTTAGTTTTAGCTAGCTTAGATGCTTTGGGCACTGTGCCACTACTGATCAGTGTCAAAGTGCAAGTGCTCCCTGTGTAAATTGTGTTTACAATTGGTTTCCCCTGATTGGCATATTTGATTTACTGGTAAGTCCCTAATAAATGTGCCCTGAGTGTGCCAAGGCCTGTAAATCAAATGCTACTATTAGGCCTGTAGCACTGGTTGTGCCACCTACATGAGTATCCCTGAAAAGGAATCTAAAAATCGGCCACTGCAGTGTCTGTGCAGTTTGTAAAATTCAATTTCAACTTGGGAAGTGCACCCACTTAGCAGGCCCTAACCTTCTCTTTTCTTTTATGTAAGGCACCCATATAGTAGGCCCAAGGTAATCCCCGTGCAGGGTGTAGTGTATTTGAAATGTGGGACATGTACTAGTGTGTGTGACATATCCTGATAGTGAAATACTTCCAATGATATTTTTCACTATTTAAAGGCTATCTTGCCCCATAGGAAGGAATGGGAAATGCTTTGTAACATCCTACAAGTATAAGTTACCATTGGGATAAGATAGCGAAATAACGTTTAAGCTCTCTGAACTTAGAATTTCATAACACGTCTTCTAGTAAAGATGCTTTTAAATTGTGTGTTTGAGAATGTCTCTTTTAGAAAGTAGGAATTTTCTTGTTTAACCATTCTGTGTGTCTCTGCCTGTTTGTGTATTAACAGTCTGGTTTCGGTGTGACATGAGCTGGGCATTTGCATTCATTGTAGACAGCCACTGGGGAGGTTGAGGTATTCCTGGCCCTTCCTGGATGACTCAGAGTTGAGCTGAGTGGAGCTTGGCTGCATTTAGAGTAGTGGGAGGAGATTTCCTTGTACCTGAATAGGGCCTGTCTCACATGCACAATGTTGGCTCTACCCCTGTGGTCATAAGGCAACAGTGAGGGCAGGAATGGTAAGGACTGGGCTGGGAGCAGCACTTTCACAATTGAATGACGAGGGCTTGGACCAACCCGTGGCTTTCATTAGTAGAAGGCTACTTCCCAGGGAACAGAGGTGGAGTGCAATTGAAATAGAAGCTTTTGCTGTGATCTGGGCACTGAAGAAGCCTAAGACCCTACTTGTTTGGGACTCACTTCCGGGTTGAGACGGACCACAGGCCCCTCATATGGTTGGTGCAGATGAGGGGTGAGAATCCAAAACTGTTGAAGTTGTACATCTTCCTACAGGGAATAGACTTTACTGTGGAACAACACCCTGGTACAGAAAACGCCAATGCTGATGTTCTATCCAGATTTTTTTGCCTTAGTGATGAGAACTCCCAAGAGGGTCGCTAGTTCTCCCCATCTTTCAGCTGGAGGGGACACATGTTAGATTTGCATTTTTGGTGTTGTTTCCCCTAACTTTTTGCCTTTACCTCCTGCATTTTGATGCTGTGCTGGATTTCATTTTTGCTGGCTTAGATGCTTTGGACACTTTGCCACTGCAATATAAGATACAGGGGGGAGGTAGTGGCACTGTAGAGCCTGCTGGACTAATGAATGACATATCCTGTGGGGGTTTCTGGAAGCAGTTGGGACCCCAAGCTCTCAGTTTAGGTCATCCAAAATGTGCAGGTCCTGGGGATTTTTAGGAACTACATAACACCATAGTTTTCTATGGGCCAAGTTGCTTGAAACCTTTTTAAAGTCATATTCTTTTTGCATGTATGTTGGATTTTTGTCATTTTGGCCTTGTTCAATTTAGATGAAGATACTTTATTTTTGTAAACTTGTGTGGTGTCCATTTGCGGTATTATCACTATATTACTGTGTGTTTTGAATACAAATACTTTAAACATTGCCTTTGGGATAAGTCTGTCTGCTCTTGCCAAGCTACCCAGGGGGAGTGCAGGGGTTATCTAAGGTGTGTATCCCCCTTTCCCTGATTAGAAGCAAAGATCCCTATTTGGACAAAGGTACCTACCTCTGCAAACTAGAGACCCCTATTTCTAACACTGGTGGTCAGCGGTGAGGATTTGAACTTGTATTTGTACTTGACCCACAGTGATTGGTGCACCTCACTAGTTTAGTGCAGACCACTAGGCAACCACATACTGTGTTTTATTTTTGGTTCAATGTTTGATCTGACCCTTGATTTATGTCTCTAAATGGTAAATCAGCGAGTGAGGCTGCAGAATTGGAGTTTGACATTGAAATGCTAAGGAGTTACCAAGTAGAGCAACTCAAGCAATTCTTAAAGAGCTTTGGATGTCCCATAAGAAGCAACTCTAAGAAAGAGGAGCTATAAAGGCCTTAGGGGCCTGGTGGGAGGCCAGACAAGCTGAGGAGACAGGGGCTGCAGTTATGGAAGGGGGAGCACCAGAAAATGGTTTCAGATCCCAGGATTTGCCTGTTGGAAGAACAGCCTCTAAGGCTGGCAGCAATCATTCTTCCACAAAGTAGGTACCAAGGCAGAGGAGAGCAAGAATGCTTGTGCTTTAGAGGAAAATAAATGTATCTTGGCTGATGAATTGAACATGAGAGAACTGGACATTAAAGCCAAACAGGTGGAGTCCAGTACAAATGGTGGCAGCTCACAGTCAGTGAAAGGGGGTAAGGTTTACATTCCCAAGGGTCCAGTACAAAATTTCCAGAAGGAGGATGACGTGTATGTATGGTTTGCGTCTTATGAGGCAGCACTGCGAATGAATGAGGTCCCTGAGAAGAATTTGGGGGTGGGCCTGTGGAGAAACTTTGAGGCCAATGGGAGGAACACCCTGACACTTTTGGAGGAGGCGGGTGATCTGGCCAATCCCAGTAAGAAAGAGGCTTTATGTCTCAGGTATGGGCTCACGCCTGAGCAGTACAGGGAAAAGTTTAGGTCCTTCAAGAACATTTACTCCAATACTTAGGTTGAGTGTGTGAACATGTTTTGCAGAGCACTGTATGGTTGGATAAAGGGCAGCAAGTTAACTCATTACCAGGGGTTGTACAACTTGATTGGTTGGGAGCACTTGAGTATTCTTTGTGTTCTAGAGCTGCACCAGCATCTGATGAATAATAAGCTGACTGACCCCAGGAAGCTCGCTCAGGAGGTGGACCGCTGGATAAGTACCAGGGTCCACAAGGGGTATTTGAGACTCCCAGCCAAAGGTGGGCAGGTCACCTAGCAGAAGAGTGGGGGGAAAGGGTAATGAAAAGGAGTTCTTTAAAGGGCCGCAAAATAGTTCCCAGGGAAAAGATTCACAGCCCCCCAGTTCTAAGAAGCCGTGGCCCTCTAAGGGTATGCCAGACAACCGGGGTCCCAGCAAGTGTTCTGGATGTGGTCAGGAAGGCCACCTGGCGAATGACCCCAAGTGCTCCAAGGCACCACCAGCACCCACTGGTGACCCTCCATGGGGTTAGTTAGTTTAGTGCTGGGGGGAATTGGTTCCTAGTGAGGGTAGGGAGCCAGCTGTGAAGCCCCCTATCTCTTTAGGAGATAGAGAGATGGTCCAGGAAACCTACCTGCCGGATAACACTGAAAAGTGCCTGCAATGGGTGACCATCAATGGGATGAGGGTGAAGGCTCTGAGAGACCCAGGAGCCAGGATGACATCTGCCAGATATCAGTTGGTGTCTGAAGAGCAAGTCATCCCCAATGTACTTCACCCTGTAGTTGCTGCAGACAACTCTGAGTGCCTGTGTAAGGTGACACAGGTTCCTTTTGAGTGGGAGGGTCTCAGGTTCCTTGAAGGTTGTTGTAAGTCTGTCCATGCCTGTTGGCTGTCTGCTTGGCAATAACCTTGAGAGCTCACCTTGGAAGGAGGTAGCAAGCCAGGCTCATTTAAAGATGTTGGGACTGGGGGAGCTAGAGGGCGCACTGCGAGATGGCTGCCTGCTAGGACAGCTCCATTGGTCAGGTGCAGTAATTGACCTTGATGGAGCGCTAGCAGGGCGGGTTTTTGCCATTTCATGACTGACCCAAGCGTAGGAAACTGTGGTGCCTGGTTGGAGTGTGTTGGGAGGCGGAATCGAGGTGGGGAAGGCGATGTAATCGACTCTTGCCGTTCCAGCGTGGCTGTCCCCAACATGGCGGCCGCCAGCTATCGGCTCCCTGTGGCAGCATCAAGTGCACTGCTTGTGAGCCATCGCCGACAGCGCCATCTCACTGGCATTACTATGACAGCGGGATAGCGTCGGAGATTCCCATCGGCTCCCGACCGGAGAGTAAAGGCTGAAAACTCCTGCATATGTATTGTTGCGGGGAGTGCTGCGTGGGGACTACCCTCCTGGTGCCGGAAAAAGCGGCGGAACACTGCGGTAAGTAGCGCTTGTGACCTAGAACGCCATTTCGGAGAGACATTAACTTCGCTGCCCGGGAAGTGGACGACTATGCAGGTGAAAAGCTTTGACGGCAGGCCAATTGGCAGCACATAGCGTATCCTGCCCAACGGCATAAAATGGCGGCTTAGGCTGCCGGGCTCAACGATGGCGATATAGGGGAAAATTGCATAGTGGCCTCCTATGATTAAAATGTAGAGGTAATCACTTCTACTGAGAAGGGCAGCACTCTTGAACTACTTCCAGCATCAGATATAGCGTCTCGCGTGCCTGCAATGTCCTGGTTTTTCTATAACGGGCAGCCATTCGGGGCCGGCGAGCTTATACACTACAGCGCTCCGCTCACATCATTCCTGCGCACTGCATTGGGACGACTGCAGGAGCGGCAGCCAGACTCTCGTGCGGGTTCTTTATTGAGCTGTGATTGCTGGCATGCTGGCTGGTGGATGTTGCCTGTACTAATCCAAGTGCATAATTGTTTGCTTTTGGGGCAACTGGACATGGATGAAACCTTCCAGCGCAAGTCATAGTTGTGGGAGTTGTGCTGCAACTGGGTGCCATTTATTACATATCCATACTGCTGCTTGGCTCCCCAGAATCCCTGCACTTCTTGCCTGTCTTGGAGAATCTTCTTACACTCCCTCCTCAGTATCTATCACGTGTGCCATTGAGCGTCCATTCTCATAGCATTGTAAATTGAGGGGTGAAACTGGTACAACTCGCTGGCAGCTCATCTTGATCAACATATTGCTCTACATTCACTAGTGAAACCATGGGTAAGCCTGACAAACAGCAGCCCAACTCTCGTTTGAATCCAAAAAGCAACAAAAAGGTGCAGCGTCTCATTCAGACACTGAGTTAGATGCGGACACGCCAACTGGGGGCACAATGGAGGCTGTGCTCACATCTATCCAAGCCAGCTTTCAAGATAATAATGGAAAGTTGGACAACATTACACAGAGAGTGGATAACATGGCAGCAAAACTAGATAAGCAGGGAGAGAGACTGGATAACGCGAAGACCTGAATCGCAGCAGTTAAAGATGAAGCGCACGCCACCACCAGCAAATGCGCTAGTATGGAGAAGGTCTTAGAGGTTCTCAGGAATAAGGCTGAGGACCTTGAAGCGCGATCGCGCCGGAATAATATCCGAATATCAGGCGTTCCAGAGTCCACCAATACTGGACGACTTGAGACGTATGTGGAGGAGATGCTTCGGTCCGTTTTTGGCACAGAACTCTTCTCAGCAGTCCTTATCGTGGAACGTGCCCATCGATCACTTGCACCGCGTCCGCCCCCAGGAGCAGCACCGCGTCGTATTGTTGCTCGAATATTGAGCTATAGGGACAGAGACACTGCGTTAAGACTGGCCAGGGAGAAACAGCCAGTCACATACCAAGGTAATAAGTTGAAGTTTTATCCCAATTTTACTATAGCGGTTCAGCAGGCTCGTCGGGAATTCACACAAGCCAAATCGAAACAGCGGGACCTTAATGTTCAGTATGCGATGCTTTACCCCGCAAGGCTGAAGGTAATGTGGGATGGACGCACAACAATTTTACAGACGCCCAAAGCTGCTCAGGACTTCATCAAGAAGATAATTTCGAAACGCAAAGACAGTAGGCGGGGTGAACCATCTCAAGATTCCGACTAAGAGGTCGCAGTGCGACATGGATTGGATTGACAGTACTATCCAAGCAGGATTTCTTTATATTTGTTGATAACGTCCTACACACATGAACTGTGCACATCGAGACTTGGTGCTGTGCTACGCGGCCCTCTCAGTGGCTCTGAAGGGGGGTGACTGTATGGTGCACTAGCGGTTCAAACGAGGAACTCCCTGTTTTTCATCATGGGTCTCTTTACTTTGATGCATCATCTGGAGCTGGTGAGGACGCCAAGATTTCAGGTGAACTGCATGATGGAACTGTGCCAGCTTGTCTGGAGGTATAGGACTGAGTTTATTGATGAAAGTTAGTTTACCTTGTAGCAGAGAGCCAGTGGCGTTCCCCCTCTGGTATGTATAGGAGTATGACTATGCAGGGACTTTTGGTGCTTGACATTTCCGAACTATTGCCAGTGTTTCATACTGACTGTTGACTCAGATTGTGTAGCTCAGCAGGGCCTGGCGCATTATATGGGATGTCCCTGCCACCAATATGGCACCAAACGTACATAGGCGGATGACTGTTGTTGCACTATGTTTGTTGCTTTCATCTGTTTGATTGGTAGCCAAACCGTTTTCTTTAAAGTTTGCATATTACTGCACTGTTTTTTATATTGTCTACCTGACCACATCCACCAAGGTGGATGGTGTTGTGTGCCTCTGGCGGGCCTTCAAGCGGGGGTTCCCCAGACTGTTCATGGTTGATTTGGGATTTTATGAGGGGTTTTGTCTTTGGCATGTTTGGGATGCTAAAGTGGGTGGGGGTGGGAGGGTGAGGGTAGGTATTTGTTTTACAGACGAGAGTGTTTGAGATGCACCGCCGTACTCCATACCACATGTGCTAAACCGTGCTTGTTGGGTACTACTCACAACACACTCTTTTTGCATGTGTGGATGCAATTATTGCATATTGTGTGATGCCAAGATATGTTGTTTATGAAATGTCATGGTTCCAGATAGATTAAGACTTGCATCGCTCAATTTTGTTACCTGGAATATTCGGGGCCTTAACAACCCAAAAAAATACGACAAATGTTTGCATATTTTGATCGTTTGCATGTTGATATTGCATTGCTCCAGGGAACACACATTGCCCCTCATTCTGGTCATAAACTGGGTCGTAAATGGGCTGAATCGATTCATAGTTCAACATATTCCTCATATTCAAGGGGGGTCACTATCTTGATTAAAAAGGGTACGCAGGGGCGATATATCATTCTTGTGGGCAACCTTTGTTCACAGCGATTGACACTTATAAACACGTATGGTCCGAATGTGGATGCCCCCGATTTTTATCATGAGGTATGACAAATACTAAACAAAATAGCAGATAAAACATTGTTATGGGGGGGGGGGGGGGCTAATTTAGTATTAAATGACAGTCTAGACCGCTCGCCCTCTACGAAGGAACCCCACCGGAAGGCTATGGCCAAAATGATCGACCTTCTGTCGGAACTGAAATTGCATGACATTTGGCGGGTTAAATATCCAAATCGCAGGGAGGCGACACATGTGTCTGCGGCACATACCAGTTGGTCCCAACTTGACTACTGTTTCAGCACTCTCGATGCTCTACTTTGGACTAACGCCATCACCCATCTCCCACGAACAATGTCCGATCATAACCCTGTCCTGCTGACCATCACAATACCGTATTACATACCGTCCCCTTATAGTTGGAGCTTTAATGCAAGGGCCCTATTTGACTCGGTGTACACTGACACTCTTGCTACAGCCTTCTCAGAATTTTTCCTTTTTAATGAATCAACCACTGATGATCCATGCCTGCTTTGGGAGGCTTTTAAGGCCACACTGCATGCTGTCTGTATAAGCACCACTGCAGGTATCTGAAAAGATATTCGTAGGCAAATACTTAAATGTGAAAATAGGCTGAAATCCTTGGAGCGAGACTATGAGCAAACACAGAACCCGCAGAGATTGGGCGACATTGGGATGGCTGTATCTGAATAGAACATATTAGCAGTTATAGAACGAAACGAGGTAGAGCCAGGGCCTTTGGTGAAGGAGGCAGACCTGGCAGTATGTTAGCCTCTAAAATTTGTGAAGGTCGTGCCCCGCACACTGTCTCACGAATTCGCGACGCAGCTGGGAAGGTGCAGACAACTGCACATAGAATTTTACAGGAGTTTAGATACACCTATGGCGCCTTATATGAATCACGTACTACTGCCACGCCGAATGAGATTTTGCAGTATCTGGAGGATGTGGCCATCGTTTGGCTCTCCCACACGCAGCGGGAGTATCTCTCCCTACCTGTCACGGTAGAAGAAGTCACAGAAATTATCAAATCTCTTCCCAATGGGAAAGCCCCATGCCCGGATGGGTTTACGGGAGATTTTTATAAGGCCTTTGTAGATCTGTTGGCACCACACCTGGTTGCCATGTATGGCGACTCCTTTGACAAAGCAATTCTTACTCCATCTTTACGTGAAGCTGTCCTGATTGCCCTCCTAAAACCTGCGAAGGACCCTGAAAGTTGAGATTCTTATAGGCCATTATCACTCATAAACGTAGACTCTAAAATACTGGGCAAGTTGCTGACAGTGCGATTGCACCCCTCATGACTAATTTGGTACCGCCGGACCAATCAGGGTTTATCCCGAAGAGGTCCACAGCACATAATACTCGTACTTTATTTGCCCTCTCTCATTACTTGGTACCTACTACAAAGGCGGCGGCAGTCATGTTGGACGCCGCCAAAGCTTTCGATTCAATAGAGTGGCCCTATCTCATGACTGTACTTAAGAGTATGGGGTTTCCCCCTGTCTTTATACAATGGGTTTAGCTCCTACATACCGCGCCGGTGGCCTGTATTCGTATTAGCAATTATATATTGGACAGTACAACCATAAAACGGGGAACTCTGCAGGGATGTCCCTTATCACCATTGCTATTTGCATTGGCGCTCGAGTCTTTAGCTTGTAAGATACGACAGGGTCATCATTATTTGGCTTTGCAATTCCCAAAGAGACCTTTACATATCTCCATGTATGCGGATGATATGTTACTGTATGTACGCGACCCGGGAACTCATTTAGCCCCTCTGTTAAGAGAATATATCAAATTTGGTAGACATTCAGGCCTCCAAATTAATTGGGACAACTCTATCATTATCCCCCTGACAGACTCTAGCTCTCCGCACGCTATGGAATTTCCCTTGGAGTGGCAAACGGATCCGGACCGATATTTAGGAGTCTGGTACCATCGGGATTCGGAACTTGTCATTCGTACCAATTATGGTCGCGCAATCAGTACTATGATGGATAGGGTTAATTGTTGGATCCAATTGCCTCTCTCCCTCGCTGACAGATTGGCTATAGTAAAAATGGTAGTGCTCCCTAAATTTTTGTATCTATTTAACAACATCCCCATAACACCCCCCCTCGACAGTGTTCCGGCAATTATCGTCCCTAGTGACCAAACTTATTTGGGCTGGCAAACAAGCCAGAATTGAATTACGTCCGCTAACTCTACCATACCCACAAGGAGGTTTCAAGGTTCTGGATTTTTTTCCTAATTATCTTTGCGCACAGGCACAGTAAGTGCACTACTGGTATCATCCCGCACCTTACCTCACGCATGTAGCCATCAAAGAGGGAGACGCATTACCTATTCCACTGAATGCCATTACACGCTAATGATATTAACACAGTGGACACTACTAACACTGCATGACGGGCCCTAGGTGGATTAACAAATAAACTTCCATTGTATGCCCCGGCCCTTCCATTATATCACCACCCAAACTTGTCTGTCACACAAGAAGAGGTTGGCACGGGGCTATTGAAACAAGTTGGGATAGCCACCATGGGCGATCTTTATGCCAATGGCATGTTTCAGGGCATAGAGGACTTGGATTATATTAGCAACCAGACGCTCCTTTTCCGGTTCACCTACCACAGACTTCAACAAGCTGTCAAACAACACTACCCTACCTATCCGGAGGAACCGATGCAGCTCCGTGCCCTCCAATTGATAATAGCTTCCACTAGTAATACACACTTAATATCATGATTATACACCATTATTCAGAAGGAAATTGCTGACACAACACACAGGGCATGGACGAGGTGGAATGAGGCACTTGAAACTCCCCTCACGGAAGAGGAGTGGAAAATAACCTGCTCTTTAACGGGAATGCTAACACCTAACGGCAATCTCAGAATACTGCATTATAAGTACTTGCATCAAACATATTATACACCGGCCAGGCTTCATAAATATGGACTACGACCAGATGCAAGGTGTAAAAGGTGTAGACTTGCACCAGTGGATTTTCTGCACCTTACTTGGAATTGCGGGAGGCTTAAGGACTATTGGGTCAACGTCACACAAATCCTGAGTGATATGGTGGGGGTGTTAATACCTTGTTCTAGTCGCACATGTCTTTTGGGGTTGTTGAGGAGTGTCCGGGCGTTAAAACGCAAGTACTGCATGGTTGCTTTGCTGCTTGCAAAACTTAGAGTCTCATTGTGTTGGGATAGTAAGAATATACCCACGACATTGCCTACTGTCATGAAACGCTCATCACTTATGAGGAAGAACTGCCAGCTGGATCACGACCGCTTGATTACTGGTCGTATTTGATGGACTATTTGCGAACTAACCTTCTGGATTCTGGATAAATTGCACTGTATGCTATTTAATGTTTTTATTTGCCTGTGGGTAGTGGGTGGTATCTTGTCAGTACTGTACCTGTGAAGTATTGTTGTATATGGGGCGGGGAGCGGTAGCATGATGGTCTGTATTATTGTTTATTTCGGACACATGTTTGTCTTAAAATGCCAATAAAAAGATATTAAAAAAAAAAGATGTTGGGACTGCCTGAGTGGGCCTGTGTGACCACTCGGTCAATGGCAGCCAGTAGGGGTCATCAAGAGGACCTGGATCCTGAAAGAGTGGTTCAGGTGCCTGCCAGAAAGAGGAAGGGCAGGGGGCATGTGAAACCAGCCCCAAAGTTCCCACAGACCAGGAAAGGGCAGAACCTGAGAGGGATCTCCCGGAACCTACAGGGGAATAAGTGGCTGAACTGGGCCTGAGCTGACCCATTCACTGCAGGAAGGAGGTCCCTACAGGGAGGAGTTATGCAAGGTGCAGATGGAACGCCCTACTCTTGTTGGTTTGCTGCAGCCGGCTGCAGACCAGGTAGCAGGTGGTCTGTCCGGATCACATTTGATTTATTGGGAGAATGGTCTCCTTTACATTGAGCCTAAGGTTGCTGAGCCTGGGACAGCCTGTGTGCTGGTGGTACCTGTGGGCTATAGGACCTACCTGCTAGGTCTGGCACCCGACGTGCCTTTAGCAGGATATTTGGGAAGCAACAAGACCTATCCCAGGAGTGTCACCCACTTTTATTGGCCCCAAATGCAGAAGCATGTTGGCGTACATTGTAGGTCTCGGAAGACTTGCCAGACAAGTGGCAACCCTGGAGGGAAGTGTAAGATCCCTCTCTAACACTTTCCTGTGGTTAGCACCCCTTTCAAATGGGTAGGTATTTACATTGTGGGGCCACTGGAACCCAAAACAGCCTTAGGCAATACGTTTATCTTGGTGGACCAAGACATCCGGTACCTGGAAGCTGTCCCTCTCAGAACAATCATGGCCCCTGTGGTGAGCTGTGCATTTATGGGGATCTTTTCCTATTAGGTGTTTCCCAGGGAGGTGGTCTCTGACCGTGGTACAAACTTCATTTTCAGGTATATGAAGTTACTGTGGGAGGAGTGCGGTGTTATGTAGAAATGTGCCACTTCTTACTATAGCCAAGGGAATGGGTTGATTGAGAGGTTCAACTGAACCCTGAAAGGCATGATAAATAGTCTTGCAGAACCCATGAGACTTAAGTGGGACTTTTCCTACCATGCCTGTTGTTTTCCTACAGGGAGGTACCACAGAAATTCTTAGGGTCAGTCCCAATGAATTGCTGTATGGGCACCCAGAGGACCTCTGAGTCTGGTGAAGAAGGGCTGGGGGAAAACTCCTGGTAAGACCCCCCAAGATTCGTTCAGCTACATGTAGCATACAGAAATGAGACTCTGCGCTTCAGGAAAATTGCTCAGGCAAACCGGGAAGCCAACCAGGAGGAGATGAAACAATGGTACAACCAGATACCACTCTGGTTTACTTTCAGCCTGGCAAAAAAGTGTGGCTAATGGCACTAGTGGAACCTTGTGTTTTCCAAGACAAGTGGCTGGTCTATTTGAGGTGGTGGAGTGCAAGAGTGATGTGACCTACGTGGTCAACTTGCAAACTCCCAGGAACCCTTTGAGGGTAAAACACATGAACCGCCTCAAACCTCACTTTGAGAGGTCTGAAGAGACAATGCTCCTGCCTACAGATGATGGTATGGAAGAGGAGAGTGAGCCTCTTCCTGACCTCCTGTCAGCCAAGGAACATGAAGGCTCAGTGGATTGAGTGAACCTCTCTCCCACCCTGACCCCAGAGCAGCAGAGGGAAGGTCACCAGTTACTGGGACAGTTCACATCCCTGCTCTCCTTGACTACAGGAATCACCAATTGGTGTTTCCATGATTTGGACACTGGGGACAGTTTACCTGTGAAACATTAAATGTACAGAGTAACTGACAAAGTCAGGTACAACATTAAGGAAGAGGTTTCCAAAATGTTGGCGTTAGGGGTAATAGAGCCTTCCACAGCCCCTGGGCTAGCCCAGTGGTCTTGGGTCTAAAATCTGCGGCAACCTGGTGCCACACATGAACTCCGGTTCTGTGTGGCCTACCGTGGGCTCAATGCCGTCACCAGGACTGACGCGCACCCCATCCCCAGAGCTGGTGAGCTCAGTGGTCGGCTGGGAGCTGCCTGGTACCTTAGTACAGTTGATCTAACATCTGGGTAATGGCAGATTGCCTTGACTGATGGGGCAAGAGAGAGGTCGGTATTTTCAATGCCAGAGGAGCACTACTAGTTTCCAGTCACACCTTTTAGGTTAAAGAACGCACCTGCCACCTTTCAGAGACTGATCAACCAGGTACTGTCCGGGTTGGAGGAATTTAGTGCTGCCTACCTGGATGGCAGTGCTGTTTTCAGCTCCAGCTGGGAGGAACACTTGCAACACCTCAGTGACATGGCGAAGGCTTTGCAGAAGGTAGGCCTCACTATCAAGGCCAGTAAGTGTCATATAGGGCAGGGATCTGTGGTGTACTTAGGGCACCAGGTAGGAAGTGGGCAGATGGCGCCCCTACACACTAAGATCAACACCATTCTTGCTTGGGAGCCCCCTAAGATTGAGACAGAGGTGAGAGTCTTTTTAGGACTTACCGGGCACTACAGGTGGTTTGTCAAGGGATATAGCACCCCCTTGACAGAGCTGACTTTCAAGGGAGCAGGCCAAAGAAGTGATCTGGACCGATGCCTGTCGAACCACTTTTGATGCCCTGAAATCTCCCATGTGCACGGTGACTGTGCTCAAGGCACCTAACTTCTCCCAAGAATTTGTTGTGCTGACAGATGCTTCAAGTATTTCTAAAGACAATGGTCCCTAAACAATAATCAGAACCAAGTTAATAAATATAGACTCAGTCAGGCAAAAAGAGTTTTTTGTGTAGAGCACATTTCAAACATCATTATATATTAGACTTGACAATTTGAAAAATATATATGGTGTACAAAATGTCAATGTTATTTAGATCCCTTAAGTGAATGCTGGGATCATGTTCAGGATGCTCCCTTATCAGGGCGCTTACCCACGGTACATTTATGCCATTATATAGGCTATTGTATACAGTCATGCTAATTTAATAATAATAATAAAATAATAATAATTACATTTGTAAAGCGCCTGGTTACACTGAGGCCAGTTTGTCCCCGCGCTATGGTAGCAGTAAAAACAGCAACAATCAGGTAAAACAGATCAAATTAGGAGGCAGGAAACAAGTGAGTTTTTAGACCCCTCCGGAAGGTGGATTCGGAACACTCCAGGCGGAGTGCCTGAGGGAGCGAGTTCCACATCAAGGCTGCCAAATAGCAAAACGAACGGCCGCCCATTCTGGCTCTCTTGATTTTTGAAACATGCACCTTCCCTTTCCCGCTTGACCTTAATAGTCTAGTCGGAAGATAGAGAGTTAGGAAATCATGCAGGTAACTGGGCCCCTTTCTCTGTGGGATCCGGGGACTCATGCACAAGGCCTTGAACTTTACTCACTCCCTAATTGGGAGCCAGTGTAGAGAGGCCAGTGCACCAGTGGCAGAGGCCCTCTTTGGAAGCATAAGAACTAGCCTTGCTGCTGCATTTTGGTTGCAAAAGTCTTGAAGATGATCCCGGCATTCACTTAAGGGATCGAAAAGCCGTTGACACTTTGTACACCATATACATTTTTGAAATTGTCAAGTCTAATATGTAATGGTGTCCCAATTATATTCTGTTTGTTCCATTTGAAATGTGCTCTACACAAACAAACTATTTTTGCCTGAACCCTTTACTTTATGTTGTGCATTCTTTCTTGCTAAGTTGGATGCAAGCTTGTGTCCCACTTATATTGATTTCCCTGTATTACTTGAATAATCTACTTTGATTACATATTAAATTCCTATCCGGCTGGACAGAGGTATAAAGTACTGACCAAGTCTATATTTATTAACTCAGTTCTGATTATTGTCTAGGGACCATTGTCTTTAGAAACAGTTAACTTACCCAAGGTCCCTAACCGATTATATTTGAGTCCCCTTGTCTTTTCCATAGCAGCAAAAGATGCTTCAAAGCATGGTGTGGGAGCAGCACTGAGAGACCCTTGCACAAAGACAACAAACACATTTGGGGGATAATTATTAGACCTAAACCCCAAAATGTTTAGACTACTTCTGGAAATAAGAGGAACCTTTGACAAGGAGAAGAATTGGAGAAACTGGAGGAGGAGCACTGCCCTCTTTGCGGTGTGCTATCTAGGGGTGGCCTGCAGAAGCTGCTTCTGCCAAGGAAAGGATAAGGACTTTGCTGTGTGCTGTGCCCACCCCTGCTTAAGGAAGATCACCCAGGGGTTGAGTAGAGCTTGGCTCCTGCTCTGAAGTCTCAGAGACACAAAGACTTCGCCCCCAGCTCCCCTGAACTTCGTTGCTGGGAGTTCTGACCTGCCAAGAGGTGCCCGTGACTGTGTTGGGCCTCTGGAGGTTGTTCCTGGTATTGGGAGATGGAGAAGCAACAGAACTGCAAGAAAATCAACGCATCGCTCTTCTCGCAGCTGGTTTTGCAATGCAGCACCGCTGTGTATGAAGAATCTCCATGCATCGCCACGCCACTACCGAAACCGTCGCAGCACCGCTGCAAAAACTGATGTATCGAAGGATCGCAGGTGAAGAGACCGATGCAGCGCCACTCGGCGCTACTGCATCGATCGCTGATGCATCCTGAATTTCCACACATCGTACCTGTGTGGCAAGTTTTCCCAACGCATCACCCGTGGACCAAAACCTTCTCGGAATCGGCTCATCACTTTCCCCTACAGACCATACTTGAAGCATCACTTCTCCTGCGTGCAGCAGAACTGTTGCATCGCCTCCCCATGGTCACAGGAACTGATGCATCTCTTTGTTTTTCAATGCTTCCCATCTCTGCGACTCTTCAGCCTTGTGAATTGTTTCGCAACTACAGATACTTTGAGAGAAATCACACATCCATAGTTTTCTATGGGTCAAATTGCTTGAAATGTTTTTGAAGTCATCGTATTATTGCATGTATGTTGGATTGTTGTAGTTTTGATCCTGTTGAGTTTAGATAATGATACTTTATTTTTCTAAACTGGTTTGGTGTCCATTTTGGTGTTATCACTGTATTATTGTGTGTTTTGAGTATAATTATTTTACACATTGCCTTTGGAATAAGTCCGTCTGCTCCTGCCAAGCTACCCATGGGGTGAGAAGGGGTTATCTGAATTGTGTATCCCCCTTACCCTGACTAGAAGCAAGGTTCCCTATTTGGACAAAGGTATCTACCTCTGCCAACTAGAGACCAGCATTTTTAACATACCTACTTTCTAAAAGTGGTATTTTCAAACACACAATATAAAAATCATCTTTCCTAAAAGATGCATATTTTATATTCTGAGTTAATTCATGCTAAACTATCTTTCTATCTTGTTGCAATGGAAAGTTCTACTTATTAATTGTTGTACATAAACTCCCATTCTATCCTATAGGACAGATAACCTTTCAATAGTGAAAAACAAAATTCACTGTAGTTCACTATCAGGACATGTTACACACATTCAGACATGTACTACCTTTCACATACTCTGCACCCTGCCCATAGGGGTATCTTGGGCCTACATTAGGGGTGTCTTACATGTGATAAAAGGGAGGGTTAGGGCCTGACAAGTGAATGTACTGGCCAGGTCAACATGGCAGTATAGACTACGCGCAGACACTGCAGTGGCAGGTCTGAGACCCATTTGAAAGGCCGCTTATATGGGTGGCACAATCAGTTCTGCAGGCTCCCTAGCAGCAATTGACTTACATGCCCAGTGCACACACAGTGCACTGTACTAGGTGCTTAGTAGTTATTCAAACAAGCCAGTCATGGAAACACCAATTCATATTTACAATTTACACAGAGAGCCCATGCACTTTAGCATTGATCAGCAGTGGTAAAGTGCCCAGTGTCATAAAACCAACCAAAACAGGGTCAAAAACAGGAGGCCAAAAAGCAAAACATCTGGGGATAAACCCGCTGAAAAAGCCAGATCTAACACACAACATAAATAAAGCTCCTGTAGATGAGCTTGATGCAGTGCAGTATTCCAAAGTGGCCTCCAAAGGGATGTTTTCCTATCAATTTAATCCAAATATCAGGGTGTAGTCAATCAGGACGAGAGAGAAATGTGAAATCTCTGGACTTCAGATTGCAAGATCTCTTGACGGCGGTATCTTTGACAATGACTCAATAGGACCTCACACCACCTCACAAACTAGGATTGAAGGTACTTTGTTCAGTGAACCTAACTTAGTCCCTGTAGCTGGCCTGCGCTGCATCGTGGTTGGCCCAAACTTGTGACTTTTTGCTGGTCCGGTGTGACCAGATATCCACAGTTGAAGCTTTACTGAAATCTGTAACATTTAATATCTCTGGTTCTACTGATTGGAATTTGGTCATTCATGTCTTGTTTAATTTATTAACAATTCCTCTATTGTTCAACCTATGTACTGGGCTGCTTTTCTGGTGTGTTTTTACTGTGTTTCTGTTTAAAGTGCTGTACAAATACTTTACATATTGCCTATGAGTTAAGCCTGACTGCCCTGTGCCAAGCTACCTGAGGGCTAAGCATATGTTAATTTAGGTAGGGTTTGTTTGTGACTTCAAACTTGGAAAAATTGTGGTTGCTGCATGAGAAGGGTTTCACCCCCATCAACCAGTAACCCAATTTCTTACAGCAACGCAGATGGACAACTTGCTTTGTTAGGTCAAAAACACAAGGGCAGGTATGTGCCATAACTACTAAGATATGACGCATTCATGCCCTCTCACTGTGCTGGCACACTAGTGGCTACCAAGCCCCAATGCAGGCACCCTTGCACCATGGTGAAAGGTGGACTGCATTGAAAGCGGGATTCTCTTTGTCCAAGAAGGGACACCACTGAGGCTTTCTCCTTTTTCTATGTGTGTTGTAGAATGCAGCACATGTAGAAAGAGAAAAAAAGGGACCTAATGAGGTGAAATAAACATATTTCTCTTCGTTACGTCTCCCCTTGGAAGGCATAGCCTTTTGACGCATTCCTCGTTTTAATCTTGTTAGTAAACCTGGGAATGCATTAAAAACAATTGGTGGATGCGTGGGAACACCAAAGTTCCACCCATGGGATGCCAGGCCAGAGTAACACAAGGCAGGTCTTACTCCAGATTTACTATGCCAAAAAGAGCCATGCAAGGTGTCTTTGTTTGGAGTAGTAAATGTCATTTGCGTGACGGAAGGACAATGCAAGTCCTTAGCAGATTTGGGCCCGGTTTTGCATGCTCAACACACTTGAATGAACAGTAAATCACATGAATAAAACACCCATAATTAAGATACTAAATAAAGGTCTGAAACTGAAAGCAATCTCCAAGGTAAACACTATTCTGTTCTAGGGACTGCATTTTCAGACCTGCTACTCTTCCCAACAGAACAAGCCAAGTGCAAAGGTACAGAGCTGTGGAGAACAAGTAGACATCATTCTGTTGTGGGCTGAAGGTCACCTGAACGCTCCTCCTGTCATTCCAAAAGTGCAGTGTTTCAGAAGAGGAGCTCTCCTCAAAACTCCTGACAATGCTCCACGGAAATTAGTACTTGGATTATCTCTGGAATGCAGGGATTAGCACTCCTCTGTTAAAGGGTTTCTGGTTGATTTATGGGTCTGGAAATTTGATGTGGAGGGCCTTTTCTGAGATGAATATCATGGCCATTTGGCCCTTACCAATGGCCATGCCTCTTGAGGGTGGAAGTGCAAGGAGGAGAGAACAAAGAAGCACTTACACTCTGATGAAGATGTAAATACTAAATAAAGCTCCCAACCACTTTGTTAGTATGCCGCTCTCCCTGTCATTGCTCATTGGCAACTAGGGCTGCCATAGCCCCCCAATTGCTTGTAACTCTCTGCTCTATGGTTGCCTATTGTATTGCAACATATTCATTGTGTTTTACTGTTGCACTTTATTTAGCTGTTTTTCTTGTTGCTTTTCTTTGCTGCTCCCACCAATTTTTCTTGCTCCGTGCCCAACCATCTTCCGCTTCCTGCTAGCCCATCCCACCTCCCAGGACTATTTATGGAGGGTACAGTGTAGATCCTGTGAGCAGCTCTCGACCCTTAATTAGTGTGCCACTCCCCCGCTGCTGCTGCTTGTTCATTGGCAACTGGGAATGCCTTTGTCCCCCAATTGCTTGTAACTCTCTCCTGTGTGGTTGCGTATTGTACTATATTCATTGTATTTTATTGTTGTACTTTATTTTAACGTTTTTCTTCTTTACAGCTTCTCCCAATTTTTTTCCTGCTTCATGCCCTCCCACCTTTCACATCCTGCTAGCCCCTCCCACCTCCCAGGACTACTTATGTAGGAAACAGCATGGAAATGCAACAGATGAAAGGAAAGTCTGCCTGTGCCCATCCATGCCTGGACCATGCCCAGCACCAGAAACCCTGAACCCACCGCTGCCTTAAGAAACACCGCCATCGAGCTCCAAACCCTGGACCCAAGACTCTACAAACAACAACTGCTCCCTTACCTCTCCCCGATCCACAGTAGGACCCTGCTAGCCTTGTCTCTTCACCTGCAGAACTGAAGCTCCAGAAAGCATGGCAACCACCATTACACCTACCATGACCAGCCAAGGCCATCTCCACTGCCTCTTGCTCAAAGCATGATCTCCCTGCAAGCATGCCACAGAGATATGGGACATTATTACCTCCCTCTCCCTCAATAACATCTTCCTCACTGAGACCTGGCTTAACCCTGCATCCAAACCTGACATCGCTGCAGCCGCCCCTGACTGCTACAAGATCACACACTGAGACTACATCACCAATGGCGCATGTGGAGCACCATCACCCACAAGGAAGCCATCCACTGCATCACTACCACAGATGACGTCATCTCAATCATGGAACATCTTAGCTTCCAACTGAATCAACAGCAAAATGACTTTCAGAGGCACCCTTGCCTACAGACCTCCTGGACCTCGCCTCAGCTTCTGCAATGCCATCCTTAAGTTCATCTCCCCGCTCACCATCGGCGACCTCAACTTTCCCCTCTATGACCCCAATGATACCAACACAACCAACCTCTTCAAAAGCATGAGCAACATCGGCCACACCCAATTGGTAACAAACCCCACTCTCATCGTTGGACACATACTTGACTCAATCTTTATGGCCAGCTACAGTATTAAGTATAACTATTCACAGCTGGACCAACCACACATCATCCATTTCACCATCTAGGGGTCCCAGGCACTGCCCCCAAGCCACCCAGCACATCACACTGCAGCTGAAACAAGATGTCAGAGAGCGAACGGACTGTAGCCCTCAACACCTCCTGACTTCCCACAACCAACCTAGGACAGACGACCAAGAACTTCTCAAACTGAAACACAGACTGTACTGATAGTGTCGGCCACAGCAAACCCATCAAGCTCAAAAAACCTCCAAGCAAGCCAGCTGGTACACGACAGAATTAAGAAACATGAAGTGCACCTGCAAAGCACTCAAAAATGAAATAGCATACTAGCATGGAGCCCATGGACAAACAACATTCAAAACTGCTCTCAACCACTTCCCACAACTTCTGAAAAAGACAAAAAGAAAAAACACTGGAGGAGCACACAGAAGCAAGCTCCAACCAATGCAAGGAATTCTTGAACATCACTCCTGACCCTCAGCCTCCAAAAGCTTCAACACCCCTTCACAGGAACTTTGCGATTCCCTGGTGGACTTCTTCCACAGCAAGTTCTCGACTATCTCCAGACATTTTGAACCCCAATTCACTGACCGCCTCAGCCATCTCAACCCCATGAATGAGGAACACAAGCACCTGCTCACCACCTGGCGCGTCAGCGGACGCAACACCAGTGCTGCTAGCCGCGAGTACGTAAGAAGGATAATACTGCTCTCTGAGGCAAATTGTTTTTAAAAATGGGCACGAAATATTGTTTTTACCTGCACACAACTTTATTGTAAACCCGAGACTCCGTTCTGACGCGGCAAGTGCCGTTTGATCGGAGGGTCAGAGGGAGCACTGCAACTTCCGTGACACCCTCACCACCGGCGAGGTCAGCGGACTAGTTGTCTGCCCCAACATACTATATAGGCAGGCACTAATGCGCACGCGCAGCGGACGCAACACCAGTGCTGCTAGCTGCGAGTACGTAAGAAGGATAATACTGCTCGCTGAGGCAAATTGTTTTTAAAAATCTGCACAAAATATTGTTTTTACCTGCACACAACTTTATTGTAAGCCCCAGACCCCATTCCGACGCGGCAAGTGGCGTTTGTTCGGAGGGTCAGAGGGGGCACTGCAACTTCTAGGACACCCCCACCAGCGGTGAGGTCAGTGGACTAGTTGTCTGCCCCAATATACTATTAGGCAGGCACCAATAGGCCCGCGCAGCGGGCGTGCCGGCGGTGCACCGAAGGCAAGCCCGTCTGTGCCCGTCCGTGCCTGGCCTGGGCCGAGGGCCAGAACCCCTGCCCCACAAAACCCAGCACGTATTACATACTCTAGAGCGGACCTAACTAATCTGAGCTTCAGGTTAGCTCCCTACTGTTGCTCCAAACTTGACCTATCATTGATACCTAAAGATTGTGAACACTGCAAACTCCAGTTTAATTGTAAACAGATATTACCTCCAACCAAAGTAAAACAGTCAGAAACTGCCAGTGAAAAAAAAGCCATGTCAATCAACTCACGATCTCTAATCAAACATAATGTAGAGATGGCTAAAATGATAGACAGTCATTGCCTGGATTTAGTTTTTGTGACAGAGACTTGGGCCAATGATGCATCTGATCCTGATTTATTGCAAGCACTCCCTATTGGTTTCCAGATTATCAGAGCATATAGAAATAATAAAAGAGGAGGCGGACTAGCCATCATTGTCAAATATGGTATATCTATAACAACATCCTCATTAGGCACCACACAGGACTGCAAATTGCTATCTTTCCAGATACACCTCTGTCCCAATGGCTCTTGGAACGGTCTAGTAATCTATGAATTTACTATCCACCCAGAGCTCAGGCACCTCTGGTGGACAAACTTACTCCCTATCTAGAAAATAGCATTAATTATGCAAATTATACCATATTAGGCGATTTCAGCCACCACTTAGAAAACATTCTGGACTCTAAGAATGCTGAGCTTTTCGACACCATGAAAATAAATCCAAGTGGGGCACAACTCTTAAGCACCTTACTGTCGCACTGCGGATAAGGAAAATCTTTCCTACATCATGTTTATCATACAGCGGTTTAGCATTTATCTCTCTTTAACCATGTTAAAGATTTTGGATTAACATGGTTAAAGAGAGATAAATGCTAAACCGCTGTATGATAAACATGATGTAGGAAAGATTTTCCTTATCCGCAGTGCGACAGTAAGGTGCTTAAGAGTTGTGCCCCACTTGGATTTATTTTCATATTGAGCCGTGAAGAGGCGCTCCACGGCTGCTGTTTCGCACGCATTTAAATAAAACAGTTGATGAACATAATAAATGAGTAAAGGGAAGGAGTGCAGTCGCTCTACTTCTACATTTCTGCTTTGCAACTGATCGCCTCAAGAGCTTGCACCCCATATGTCAAATTCTAAAATTCAAAGAAAGCATCACTACGGAGACACAAGAAAAACATCACTGAAAGTGTGAAGTTTTAAATGTAATGACTGATCTCTCTGGTATCGAATTACGGAAGCAACCGACTGCGCTGCTTGAACACTTTTCATCGAATCTAAAACATGTAGTTTCAACACTGATTTATTTATTTGTTTTTATATGGACCGATGCTTGTGGTTTCACATATTTTTGAATTCATGGGATTGCATTGAATTTGAGGGCTTTTAAGTTGAGGGGCTTCGTTGTTCAGATATTATTTGTAGGGCTTAGTGGGAGATGTAGTTTTGGTTCAGGAACACGCTGCAACAAGGGGGGAGGAGTGAATCACGACCTGATTGTGAACAGGTGGGAAAATCTTATCTTCAAAAACGCTACGGACGGGAGGGAGTTACAACGATCATTTCAGTGACAAACAAGGGAAATGAGTTATGTTGCCAAACATGGCACAGATAAGGTAATTGGGAGAGAGGGTCGCTCGTAGCTTTTGGGATACTATTTTAATGGGTGAGAGTCGTGACACTAGATAGGTTAAAATTAATGGTGGATGTACATTTTGAAATATGGGATGTATATGAGTAACCTGGGGGGTTGAGTTTGTTTTAGGGTAAACATCGTTTTTTTGTTGCAAAGTTTGGGTTTGGTTGAAATTAGATAAATGAGCTGTGTTTTGTTGCACAGAAATTATGACTAAACAGCCTGTTGAATTGTTTCCTTATCTTTTACCTGTAGTTAACCCCTGACGAAGAATCTAATTGATTCGAAATGCATTGGGATATGCTTACGTTTAAACATCGC
Organism: Lissotriton helveticus; assembly: GCF_964261635.1. NCBI lineage: Eukaryota > Metazoa > Chordata > Amphibia > Caudata > Salamandridae > Lissotriton > Lissotriton helveticus. The sequence continues at coordinate 535,301,827 of NC_136065.1, forward strand.
TTTTGAGAACATGTTTGGCTTCACATGTCTTCGTAAAAGCCTGGTTTGGCAACGTCTGACACTTGAAAATGTTGAATAAAAAATTCGCAGTGCAAACATGCCGTCTCCGCATTGGTGCATAACTAAAGCAGATATATGACTAAAGATTTTGGATTAACATGGTTAAAGAGAGATAAATGCTAAACCGCTGTATGATAAACATGATGTAGGAAAGATTTTCCTTATCCGCAGTGCGACAGTAAGGTGCTTAAGAGTTGTGCCCCACTTGGATTTATTTTCATACTGAGCCGTGAAGAGGCGCTCCACGGCTGCTGTTTCGCACGCATTTAAATAAAACAGTTGATGAACTTAATAAATGAGTAAAGGGAAGGAGTGCAGTCGCTCTACTTCTACATTTCTGCTTTTCGACACCATGTCAAGCTTAGGGATGGAGCAAATAGTCAAAGAGAGCACTCATATCGCTGGACATACATTAGACAGCCTTTTCACCTCCAACCCGAACATCAAAATTAGGGAGGTTCTACCAGTGGTGTGGTCAGACCATAGAGCCATTATGTTTACAATTAAGGCCACACCTCAGCCAAAGACAGAGACCAATCTATCAGCGACACATACCTACTGTGTCTGGGCAAAAATTGACGCTGACCACCTTCAGGCATCTCTACTAACAAATACACTTAATGTACAGGTTAAAACCGATTTGGCAGTACAGAATATAACTTCCTGGATCACCAATGCAACCAATACCATAGCCCCTCTAAAGACCACTGTCTCGAGAAGGAATAAACCATCTGAGCCATGGTTTTCCAATAGACTAAGGAAACAAAAAGAGCTCTGTAGGAGAGCAGAAAAACAATGGAGACAAAATGATAGTAAAGATTTGAAAAAGATCTACGCACAGGTACTAGCTACCTATAAAAAAATTGATTACAGAGGAAAAAAAGTAACTATTTTACTACTAAAATCTTGGCTTCTAAAAACTCTAGTAAATAGCTCTTTGCTGCTAGTAGAAAATTAGCAAAACTGCCGTTCAAAAGTAAATTTGACATTAATTCAGACTTTTGCAACATCCTTGGCCAGGCTTTCGTGGACAAGGTGGAGCTGGTTTACAGAACTTTTTCCAATCTCCCCAACAATTCACCTCCTAATAGGAGCGACCTTGCCCCAAATCCATCTGGCTTTTCCTTCACCCCACCAACCAGAGAACAGATTACTGAAACTATATTAGGTACTAAATCAGGGGCACCATCTGATCCGTGTCCCCCTAAAATCTTCCATCTCTTTAAAGATATCCTCGGGCGAACAGTTAACTGAGCTATTCTTGGAGATCATACTTCAGGAGCAGTTTCCTGAAGCATTGAAGACAGCTTCTGTACTACCTTTGTTGAAAAAACCTCATCTGGACCCTGCCGAACCCAATTATTAATGACCAATCTTCAGAATCCCATTTTTTCTAAGATCCTGGAAAAATTGCTGAACATCCAGCTTTCGGCATACATCTCCACCAGTAATTTACTTAACCATTCACAGTTTGATTTTAGAGAGGGCCATGGAACCGAAACCGCTTTAATTACCGCGAGCGAGGAGCTCAGGAAGACACTGGATGAAGGCGGGAAGGCCGCCCTGATACTATTAGATCTGTCGGCGGCCTTCAACACTGTCAATCATAACATCCTAATTTCCAGACTGTCTGAAATGGGCTTTTAAGATTCTGCCATGACTCTTTTAACAACCTATCTCACTGAGAGATCCTTCAGAGTCGAACTTAATGAGTCCAGCTCTCAAACTTTCAATCTGCAATGTGGAGTACCGCAGGGCTCTTCTTTAACGCCTACGCTATTTAACATTTACGTGACACCTTTGGCAGTGCTGATAAGACAGCATGGGTTCTCGGTAGTTTCATACGCTGACGACACGCAGGTAGTCGTCTCGGTAACCAACAATGTGGAGGAAACTGCTGATCGCTTCAATAACTGCATGCGCCACCTTAACATCAGGATCCAATCCAGCTATCTTAAACTTAATGGCAGTAAGACCGAAGTATTGCTGCTGGGTGCAAACCCCATTGCTTGGTCTGTTAATTGGTGGCCTTCAGAGCTGGGTGAATGTCCTACACCTGTATCAAAGGCAAAAAACCTTGGGATTACCTTTGACTGCAGGCTGACGTTTGACAGCAAAATCAATTGCCTTTCTTCCAGTTTCTGGGCCATCCTCAAAATGATTAGGACGATTTGTGCCTTTATCCCTCCTGAGTCTCTAAAAACAGTGGTAACTGCCCTTGCCATCTCCAGGCTGGATTATGGCAACGCACTTTAATTGGGGATCCAAACTCAATTCTTGAAAAAGCTATGACTGCAGAATGCAGCGGCTAGTCTGATTTTGGATATACCTAAATATGAGTCAGTTTCCAGGCAGCTGGATGCATTGCACTGGCTACCAGTCAAGAAAAGAATAGTATTCAAAGCTTTGTGTATCACCTTCAAAGCACTCCAGGGGAAAGGCCCCTCATACCTGACAGCATGTATAACATATTACGCTCGGTCTAGGATCCTTAGATCTACACAACAAAAACTGTTGCAAATTCCTAGGTTCAAACAAGTACGATGGGGAGGCAGGAGTTTCTTGCTAAGATCTGCTAAATTTTGGAACCTGCTTCCATTAGCAATTAAAAACAGCACAGATCTGAAAATATTCAGGAAGGCAGTAACAACTTGGCTATTCCAATCTGACCTCTAATGCTCGTTCACATGCTAGCTTCACACTTGTCTGAGTCATTTTATTTATTTATTTATTGAAGTTTTGTATAGCGCTAGCTAGACCCGAGGGTATCAGCGCCAAGACACCTCCGGGCAATCGTTGCGCTCTATAAATCTAAAAACCAAATCAAATCAAACATGGTAATAGCTCACCATGGAAGACACCTAAAGCATCATGCTCTCTGTCCACTCAAAAGCACTATTGAACCCCTTCCCCAGCCACATCTTCAATCTTAGGAGTGGGACAATGAGCCATGAGCTCACCACCATACTCAACAACACATCTATTCCACAGCCACATTCCCAGAAGAATGGAAGCACGCAGAAGTGAAGCCCCTTCTCAGGAAATCATCCATCAACTCGAATGAAGCCAAGAACTACAACCCCATCTCTCTGCTCCCCTTTTCCACCAATGTCTCAAAAAGGACATCAAGCACCAAATCACAGAACACATGGAGAACAACAATCTTCTGGACACGTTCCAATCTTGACTCCACACCAACCACAGCACTAAGGCCATGCTGATTGAAGCCACAGACAACATCAGTAACCTACTCACCTTAAAAAATGGCAGCCCTGAATCTTTTCGACCTCTCAGCAGTGTTTGACACAGTATCACGCCATACACTGGTCAAAAGGCTCCATAGCATTGGAAGTTTCCTTCCTCACAAGGAGAATCCTACCAGAGAATCTGCCTTTGGCCCATCCCCTTGGAAGCCAGGAACACCGTCTGTGGCAGTCCTCAAGGTTCGTCCCTCAGCTACACCCTGTTCAACACCTACATGACTCGCCTGGCCAACATCATCAGTTCGCATGGACTGAACGTCATAACCTATGCCAACAATACCAACCTCATGCTTACGCTATCAGAAGAATCCTTCACCACGCTGACCAACATCCGCAGATACATGATAAACATCGCTGAGTGGATGAGTGACAACTGCTTAAAACTCTTTATTAACCAGACCGAAGTGCTGATCTTCACAAAAAACACTACCCCTTGTCACACTGCCTAGTGGCTCACCAAACTAGGACCTGCATCCATGCAATCTGACTAAGCCGGCAACCTATGCATCATCCTGGACAGCTAGGTCTCCATGAAAAGACAGATCAAGGCTCCTTACTCTTACTCTTTGCAAGCTCCAGGAGATTTTCAAGTGGCTCCCCATTGACACCAGATGCACCGTCACACAGGCCCTGGTCACCAACTGACTGGACTATTGCAACACACTCTACATATAAATCACATTACACCTCCTCAATTGACTGCAGACTAAACAAAACTCAGTGGCCAGACTCATGCTAGACCTACCTAAACGGACCCAAATCACCCCCACCTCAAGAGGCTTCACTGGCTTCCCATTCAGAAGAGATGCCAGTTCAAGATGTTGATCCACACCTCCTAAGCCCTCCACAACCATGGACTAGCATACATGAACCACCGGCTGAACTTCCACCTTCCATCCAGACTCCTGTGCTCTACCTCCCTCTACATCGTCCTCACACCCTACATCGGCTGCAGCAACAGTTGAGGATGGTCCTTCTCCTACCTTGCTGGGAAGGCCTGGAAAGACCTCCCACTTCACCCACAGACCTCATCACATCAGCTAGAATTCATAAAAGAACTCAAGACTTGGTTGTTCAACTGAGCCCCCTGAAGTGGCACTCTCAGAGCCTGAATACCCTCACTGGTTATTAGCTGTGCTATACAACTCCAGATTGATTGATTGAATAAAGATAATGTCCCATAGAGTCAGATGTGGAATGATGCAACTCATCCAACCAGAACACTCCGCAGCCAAACTGTTCCCGGGCAGTACAAAAACAAGAATAGGGAGGAAAGCTGCTGCATTAAAGTAGACACTGGAGATAAACTGCAAAGCCAACCATTCACAAGCAAGGGGTTGAAGCAAAGTGTACTTATTAGAAAGAACTGGTCTTGCCAGGAGGCAGAATAATCTGTCTTTAGATAATATCTAATAATAGGGGCGTGGCTTGACCGCTGAGGAAGATGGCTGCGCCTGAGTGAGGCTCCAAGGGTCGATGCAGCGGGTTACACGGCACCATCATCTAATTCCCAACATGCAAAGGAGTTCTTTGAGCTAAGATGCTTACCTGATCAGGAAAATAGCTTTTGCAGCCGTTTTCGCGGCTCTGGGTACTGAATTTTTGCTACACACAGTCTCTGTCTGTGCTTCACAATAGTTGCGGTTGCCTTTTTGGGTAAGATATTTCCCTGAGGTGCTCTCTCCGCAGAAGCCCTACAATGAAAGTTCTTTCCTCCTCATCCTTTTTGGGCTAATTCTTTCACTTACTTTCTTGTATTTTACTCTGAAGAAACGCTACACAGCCTCCTGTTATTGAGATCCTACTGCCATTGGAACTGCACCATCAATGTCTGCCATTCTTGTCATGCTTCCTCTTCACAATACGGCTGATATATGACAGGACTGTTTGAATGTTATTTACATTTACACAATATATTAATATTTTTGCCACGGATAACATGCTCAACTAAACTGTCTAACTTCTGTTTTTGCTGGAGTCTTCATTTTTGTTTCAATATACTTCGAAACCTGTGTATTGACTTGGTCCTATTTGTTCTTGAGTTGCCTCATACTTTTACAATTACTCTTATATGGGATGATTGAAAAAGGTGAGCTCCTGCTGGTTCGCACTACGCAGTCATTTGTTAAGAATTCTTCAGTCTTTTCGAAATTCTCCAGGATGGCAGACTCTTTAGGCTTTTTATCCAAGGGTTCCACTTCTTCAACATTGCCTTCTAATATTGCAGGGAAAGCCTCCGCAAAACGTCTGGAAGAAGATCCACCATCTCCTCTAAAATCATCTTTGCTGGTCTCTTGCTTGAAGAAATTTGCTCCTTACGTCCCTTTGTGGAGGAAACTAATGCTAAACTGCAATTCCTCACAGAAAATTGGTCAAAAATGAATGAAAGACTAACTTTGGTGGAACATAATGTATCCTCACTTGGTCTCGCAGATGGCAAACTCAACACCCTCCAATCTCACGTAGCTTCTCTTCAGAAACAAGTTGAGGACCGTGAAAATAGAAATAGGTAAAATAATTTACACATTTATGGACTGCCGTAGGGCTTGGAGAGAAACAACTCTCTCACTTTTTTCAAATCGTTCATTCCAAAGACTCTAAATATGCCAGCTGAGGCCTCTCTTAATATTCAGCGTGCTCCCCATCTAGGACGTCAACAAACTTCCTCAGCCAATGGACAATGCCCTAGAGGGATTATCCTTTATTTCTTGGAGTACACTGACTTACTTAAGGTTCTTTCAGCAGCTAGGTCAATCAAGCAGGTTATCTGGTCTGGCAGTAATTTATATTTTTCTCAGGAATATGCTAAAAGCACAGCTGACAGACAAAAAGAGTTTCTCAATTTGAGGTCTGATCTGAGATGCCTTGGAGCTCGTTATGGTCTTTTCAACCCTGGCCTATTCAAAGTCACCTACAAGAATGAAACAACGACTTGTGAAGATCCGATCAGACTTAAAAGTTTTATTTATTCGTGCAAGATGGAAACTATGTATTTCTCCGAAACATCTGCATCTAGGGCTGTGTAATGCTGCAGAATCTGCTTAACCTTAATCCGTTTAAATTAAAAAATGATATTCTTGTTCCTAAGGCGATGTTTTGGGGAATTGTGATGTTGTTTCCCTTAAACTGATGTAAATTGTAACTTGATTGTTTGTGTTGATTAACTTTTTCCTTCCTTCCCTTACAGGTCCATTCATGCTCATTCCTGTTTGTCCTTTCCCTTGTTCTGTGAGCCATGACCTTCCTTCATTCTCCCCTCAGTCATCCTTGGGCATCTCATCTACTCCTCATGGTTTCCCATCACCCCCATTCCTAATTGGATTCTTAGGTATGTTTTCTACCTCTGTTCTCTTTGTATTGTACATCTCATCTTTTTTTTTATTTGCTTGTTGAAGTTTTCAGTATCACTCAGCATAGTTGCATAACATGCAGTGTAAACTAAATCCATAGTAACAAAAAAACTATGAAGGTACAATTGGAGATCAGATGATACAATTAGTGCACTGGAGTGGTCCCACTCTGTAAATGCAGTAGAAGCATGTCGGGTAACATTATAACACAGTATTACAGATTGTCATGCAATATCATGTAGGGATAGTATGATCCTGGAGTAACAAATATTCCCTTAGAGGGGCCCATATATCTGTAGGTCTGGATGTTACTGGCAGTCCTTCAGTATATAGTTCCAACTAATCTTGCCAATATACCAAGTCTTTCATCCATTCATTCATTTTCGGAGCAAACTTACTTTCCCAAGTGAACATAATCCGCCTCTTGGCGAGCAGGAATGCCACACTAACAAATCTACCCACAGTGGCCTTTAACTGGGGGACGTAGCCAAGGAGGCACTCCATGGGCGTTCATTGTAAAGAGACGCCCGTCATAGTGTGTAGGCATGCAACACCTGTTTCCCAATATTTAAATACAGCAAGCAAGATGGATAAAATCAACATTGGATTGCCCACAACATGTACACGGATCAGAGTCCCTGAGGCCTATTTTATATAGTTTAACAGGGGTATGATACATTTGGTGAATTAATTTAAAATGAATAATACGCAGATTGCCATTCAGTGTAAGACAACCTGTTAATATGCAAATCTGTTCCCATTCTTTTGGAGTGATCTGGGGGCTGGGGGGTCATTATCGCGTTCCACCTCCCTAACCTGTTATTATCTGGCCCACCATTTTTATTACTGCGATGGGGTATGCAAGGGACAGCAGGAGATGGGAACACCTGTCCACTTGTTGCACCTAAGTGCTGTAGGCGTACATCTTATCTTTTCTCCCTTTTTCACACTGATTTCTTTTAATGTTACTTTTGATCTTATCGCTCTTTTTCTATTGCTGTGCCTTTTTCTTTCTCCCCATATCTCTTTTTGTTCTTCCTTCTTTTTCGTTTCCTCTGTCTCCTATCCCTTCTCTTCTTTTTCTTTTTTATTCAATTCAATGATTCATATTTATATTCAAACCACTTTCTTTTAAGATTTACATATAATAATATCACATTCACACATGACTTGGCTGTTATAACAGTCGTTCTATGCTGTTGGATGGTATGACTCGATCATTATCTTTCTCATATATTCATATCATTGTCTTCATGTCTCTGAAAATTGTGTCATGGAATGTTGGAGGTTTGAATTCAGAACAACTACAAAAAGTATCAGAGGGTCTAGAACAGGGAAGAGTTTGAAGGTGACAGACACCAAACCGACAGTATAAAACCCTTAAACTGACTAAACAGAAGCGTGGTGTGCAATAACATCTCCAGTGGATGAGGAAAAAGCCCATCAGTCACCACTCGGATCCGCCCTTCATCATTTGGGATTTGTCCGGACCATCCGTGTGAGTATGTTCTATCACAGTCATAAGGAGACCAGATGGTTAAAAGGTCTTCTTCGCTGTGCCAACAACAGTATGGTCTACCACTCGGTAACAACTAATGAGTGGCAAAAAATGCGATGTAACTGGGGTGTGCAGTGCAGATAAATGTGAATTGAAAAACAATAAACAATGTGTTATAAAATTGGATGAGAGAGCACAGAACTAACTTTATTCAATTGATGCTCACTGGACCAAAATTAAAATGTATGTCAAAGACAGTTAAGTTACGTGGACTGTCTAAGGTGGAACCAGGTCGACATGTTTCAGCAATTTAGGACTTCTTTGTCCTTGCTTTCATCAGGACCATATAAACAAAAACAGTGCTACTGCACGATAGTGAAAAAAGAAAAGTGACAACAGAGAAATGGTGTAGGACATACAAGTGCAAATGTCACCTGAAATTTCCAAAGTACGATTACAGCTAGTGTTGTTCACTGTGGATTCAGAAAGAAAAAGAGGATTGAGTGTCAGATATGGCAATCTACACCTTTTGAAACTCATTTTGAGACTCTTTTAGTAGTTAAGTCCATTCAGTATAGACCTACAACTTTGTCAGAATTTACTGGTGCTGACATACGCACTCTTAACAGTAGAGGATCAGTTGTATTATATTTGGATATATACTTTACATTCCAAACACGTAAGAGAACAAAAATTCTTACCATAGTCTGTAAAATAGGACGACCTCACCCCGCCTGGCAGTGGCTCAGGGGAAGAGGGAAGCACCGCTCTAAAAAACATGTAAAAGTCACGACATGTTTTACATAGTGTGCAAGAACCTTCATACAACTACCTTCTCTCTAGTAGACAGTATAAGAGAAAGACGAATCTATCAAACGATTGATTAGCCCAGTTGATTTAGTTCGAGACTGTTATTAAACACTCGAGGGTAGTAGTGAAGCCACTCGTATGCCATTGGCAGGAAGCATAATGAATCAGAGGGCTAATCTATATAACTATCGCTGCGGTGGAAGAGCGGAGCATACTCTTACCTGTCCATCGGTACTCCGTAGCCGGCGTCTGAACCGACTGGGGAGGTACCGAACGGCAGGACAGAGCTTCGTTATCTTATCCGTCTGATAGGCGGAAAACCACGTGGTATCTACGGCTCAGCGATCCTATAGGTCTGTTCTGAGCTGGCCATAAAACCGCGCTCGTCATTGGTGTTGCTGGGGTTACAGAGATTGTGTTCGTGTATGTCATTGCTATTGTCGGGGTTGCGGAACTGTAAACAGAATCTACGTGCAAACACAGTCTGTTAACAAAATCTGCACGCAAAATGTGTATCTGCGTGTAGCGGAGCCCTCATAGTAAATGCTGAGTATTATTACCAGAGGCGCCGCGACCTACCAAACGAGCACTAAATGTAGCGAAACAGAATCCCCACGTGGTATCCAGAGTTTAGCGGTCCCATTGGTCAGTTCTAAGCTGGCCATGATACCACGCCAATCATTGGTGTTGTTAGTGTTGTTGGGATTACATTCGCATTTGACATAGATAGTCCCAGGGTTGCAGACATATGAACAGAATCTGCGCAAAAAATATATGGGCGTAGTGGAGCCCTCATAGTTGGTACTAGGTATTATATCCAAGGGCACCGCAGCCTATCAACAAAAAGTACTGAGTGTCTCAAGACAGTGCTTATAGAATCTTGGTGTGTGTGCGCTTTAGGTAAGAAAGATGTCATGATGACACTGTGTTGAAGTGTATACTAGGCACACACTCGAAGGGAATGTTAATCAAATCTGACCGTCATATCAGGAATTAGACATATTGCGACATTATTGTCAGGGCTGGGTGCAGTCAGACCCAATCGGCTCAGTTGGTAAATTACACCCTACCTATCTCATATGAGTCAGTATCGGTAAGTACAAAGGACAGGAATACTCCAGAGTATAGCTAATCATAATGCGGACCATGGAATATCGTCATTGAGCCCTTCACGATGAGTGTTGAGCTTCAGTACCCATTTCTGTTCTTTTACCAATAGGTATTTTGCTACATCTGCAGTGTGTGAAGGAATGAAAGGTTGCTCTCAGACAGTCCAATGGAACTCAGTAGACAGATGTTTGGCCTCTAGAAAGTGAGTAGTGAGTTTTGTTGCCTGTCTCGCACAGCGAATCGTACTTTTATGTTCCGATATTCGAATACGGACTTTTCGCGTGGTCATCCCCACATACTTGTATCCACAGGGACATATGATTAGATAGATGAGTCGATCACTGTTGCAATTGGTAAATTTTACTTGTTTCCAGGGTCTTGATGTTCCAATGTCTATCTCAGTTGACTTGTTGGTCTGTGCGCAAGCATGACAGGAGCCACAGGGATGGTGTCCTGTGACTGGGGAAAGATTCCACAATGACCCGATCGCTCTTGATTGTTCTTCAGGAGGTCTAGTGTGTACCAGCCTATCCTTCAAGTTGGAACCTCTTTTGAACGAGAACAATGGACGTTGTAAAGTCAATCGTCCCGAATTCAGAATAGGCCAGTGCTTCCTGACCATTTTTTGTATCCTGTTGGATAGGATACCGAATGTATGAACAAAAGTAAGTCGTTCCAAAGGAGCTTTTGGTGCAGTCGGTTCCAATAGGGCTAACCGGTTATTGTTCATGGCCCGTTTCATGGACTGTTTTACCAGTCTAGGGGGGTACTTCCGGGCAACCAACTGGTTACATAAGGTGCTGGAATGTTTCTTGTAGGCTGCAGTTGTAGAGCAATTCCTTTGGACACGCAAAAATTGTCCAAATGGAAGGTTTTCCTTCAATGATTTTGGATGGTGGCTGTCGAACAGCAAAAGTGAATTTCTTGAGGTCGGTTTTCTGTATAACTCAGAATGCAAGCCCTCCGGCTTGGCAAGAATCAGTAAGTCGAGAAAAGCAAGTTCATGTACTCCTATCTCTATAGTGAACTTCAGGTAGGAATCTCTGGTGTTGAGCCATCCTAAGAATTCGAGACATTTTTCTTTCCATCCAAAATCATTGAAGGAAAACCTTCCATTTGGACAATTTTTGCGTGTCCAAAGGAATTGCTCTACAACTGCAGCCTACAAGAAACATTCCAGCACCTTATGTAACCAGTTGGTTGCCCGGAAGTACCCCCCTAGACTGGTAAAACAGTCCATGAAACGGGCCATGAACAATAACCGGTTAGCCCTATTGGAACCGACTGCACCAAAAGCTCCTTTGGAACGACTTACTTTTGTTCATACTTTCGGTACCCTATCCAACAGGATACAAAAAATGGTCAGGAAGCACTGGCCTATTCTGAATTCGGGACGATTGACTTTACAACGTCCATTGTTCTCGTTCAAAAGAGGTTCCAACTTGAAGGATAGGCTGGTACACACTAGACCACCTGAAGAACAATCAAGAGCGATAGGGTCATTGTGGAATCTTCCCCCAGTCACAGGACACCATCCCTGTGGCTCCTGTCATGCTTGTGCACAGACCAACAAGTCAACTGAGATAGACATTGGAACATCAAGACCCTGGAAACAAGTAAAATTTACCAATTGCAACAGTGATCGACTCATCTTTCTAATCATATGTCCCTGTGGATACAAGTATGTGGGGATGACCACGCGAAAAGTCCGTATTCGAATATCGGAACATAAAAGTACGATTCGCAGTGCGAGACAGGCAACAAAACTCACTACTCACTTTCTAGAGGCCAAACATCTGTCTACTGAGTTCCATTGGACTGTCTTAGAGCAACCTTTCATTCCTTCACTCACTGCAGATGTAGCAAAATACCTATTGGTAAAAGAACAGAAATGGGTACTGAAGCTCAACACTCATCGTGAAGGGCTCAATGACGATATTCCATGGTCCACATTATGATTAGCTATACTCTGGAGTATTCCTGTCCTTTGTACTTACCGATACTGACTCATATGAGATAGGTAGGGTGTAATTTACCAACTGAGCCGATTGGGTCTGACTGCACCCAGCCCTGACAATAATGTCGCAATATATCTATTTCCTGATATGACGGTCAGATTTGATTAACATTCCCTTCGAGTGTGTGCCTAGTATACACTTCAACACAGTGTCATCATGACATCTTTCTTACCTAAAGCGCACACACACCAAGATTCTGTAAGCACTGTCTTGAGACACTCAGTACTTTTTGTTGATAGGCTGCGGTGCCCTTGGATATAATACCTAGTACCAACTATGAGGGCTCCACTACGCCCATATATTTTTTGCACAGATTCTGTTCATATCTCTGCAACCCCGGGACTATCTAAGTGAAATGCGAATGTAATCCCAACAACACTAACAACACCAATGATTGGCGTGGTATCATGGCCAGCTTAGAACTGACCAATAGGACCGCTAAACTCTGGATACCACGTGGGGATTCTGTTTTGCTACATTTAGTGCTCATTTGGTAGGTCGCGGCGCCTCTGGTAATAATACTCAGCATTTACTATGAGGGCTCCGCTACACGCAGATACACATTTTGCGTGCAGATTTTGTTAACAGACTGTGTTTGCACGTAGATTCTGTTTACAGTTCCGCAACCCTGACAATAGCAATGACATACACGAACACAATCTCTGTAACCCCAGCAACACCAATGACGAGCGCGGTTTTATGGCCAGCTCAGAACAGACCTATAGGATCGCTGAGCCGTAGATACCACGTGTTTTTCCGCCTATCAGACGGCGCTAGATAACGAAGCTCTGTCCTGCCGTTCGGTACCTCCCCAGTCGGTTCAGACGCCGGCTCTGGAGTACCAACGGACAGGTAAGAGTATGCTCCGCTCTTCCACCGCAGCGATAGTTATATAGATTAGCCCTCTGATTCATTATGCTCCCTGCCAATGGCATACGAGTGGCTTCACTACTACCCTTGAGTGTTTAATAACAGTCTCAAACTAAATCAACTGGGCTAATCAATCGTTTGATAGATTCGTCTTTCTCTTATACTGTCCACTAGAGAGAAGGTAGTTGTATGAAGGTTCTTGCACACTATGTAAATTATGTTGTGACTTTTACATGTTTTTTAGAGCGGTGCTTCACTCTTCCCCTGAGCCACTGCCAGGCGGGGTGAGGTCGTCCTATTTTACAGACTATGGTAAGAATTTTTGTTCTCTTACGTGTTTGGAATGTAAAGTATATATCCAAATATAATACAACTGATCCTCTACTGTTAAGAGTGCGTATGTCAGCACCAGTAAATTCTGACAAAGTTGTAGGTCTATACTGAATGGACTTAACTACTAAAAGAGTCTCAAAATGAGTTTCAAAAGGTGTAGATTGCCATATCTGACACTCAATCCTCTTTTTCTTTCTGAATCCACAGTGAACAACACTAGCTGTAATCGTACTTTGGAAATTTCAGGTGACATTTGCACTTGTATGTCCTACACCATTTCTCTGTTGTCACTTTTCCTTTTTCACTATCGTGCAGTAGCACTGTTTTTGTTTATATGGTCCTGATGAAAGCAAGGACAGAGGAGTCCTGAATTGCTGAAACATGTCGACCTGGTTCCACCTTAGCCAGTCCACGTAACTTAACTGTCTTTGACATACATTTTAATTTTGGTCCAGTGAGCATCAATTGAATAAAGTTAGTTCTGTGCTCTCTCATCCAATTTTATAACACATTGTTTATTGTTTTTCAATTCACATTTATCTGCACTGCACACCCCAGTTACATCGCATTTTTTGCCACTCATTAGTTGTTACCGAGTGGTAGACCATACTGTTGTTGGCACAGCGAAGAAGACCTTTTAACCATCTGGTCTCCTTATGACTGTGATAGAACATACTCACACGGATGGTCCGGACAAATCCCAAATGATGAAGGGCGGATCCGAGTGGTGACTGATGGGCTTTTTCCTCATCCACTTGAGATGTTATTGCACACCACGCTTCTGTTTAGTCAGTTTAAGGGTTTTATACTGTCGGTTTGGTGTCTGTCACCTTCAAACTCTTCCCTGTTCTAGACCCTCTGATACTTTTTGTAGTTGTTCGGTATTTGGGGACTGTATTCAGAGCCAGGTCTTTAAATATTCCCTAGGTCCTACCCCACCGTTGTGTTTTTGTTGCAGGTTTGAATTCACCCCAAAAAAGACAACATGTTTTAACTAATTTATCTAAATTAGAAGCTGATATAGTTCTTATACAAGAATCTCACTTAAGGGCATCTGAATCTTCAAAATTAAAAAGAAATTGGGTATAGGAAATCTTCTTTTCCCACGTGATAGTAAACGTAATGGTGTAGTGACACTTTGCCATAAGTCAATTTCTGTTAAACTAATTTCTTAATTATCTAATGAAAATGAATATTTACTAGATTGCAAATTGGCAATGCTCTGGTTTCTTTGTCTAATATATACCCTCCCACTAATGGTGACCCTTATTTTTAGTCTTCTCTCTCCCAACAAATTTCGTCTTTTTGGACGATAACTTTATCCTTTCAGGAGATTGCATACAAATTGTTGATCCTTTCATAGATCATAATTCATTAGCCTCATTTAAATCACATTAGACGCATAAAACGTTTATAGACATCATACAACAGTATAAGCTTATTGATGGCTGGAGAATTTGTAACTCTGTTATAAGAGAATATACTTTTTATTTCCCTTCTCACCTAACACAATCTCGAATAGACCATTTTTATGTAACTCATTAAGTAGCTCAATCTTTGTGAAACACAGAGATTGGGACAATTTTAATAACGGACCATGCTCCTATTTCTATCAATTTGGATATTTTATCAAAATTGAGTACACCCAGGAGATGGCGTTTTAATAACTCTCTCCTTCTAGATAAAACCTTTAATTCCTCTTTTATCTCTTTTTTTAATGAATATTTTTCTTTAAACCAGACCAATACTTTACCCCTTTCTGTTATTTGGGATGCATTTCAGGTAGCTGCCAGAGATTTTATCATGGGTTTTGTGTCTAAAAAGCGTAGAATTTCTCGTGAAGCCACTAAAAATCTTTTGGCAAGGGGGAGGAGCTTTGCAGCAACCAAGATGGCCGCGTGAGCATAGGGCTCTCGAGACCCTCGTAACCTCCCGCATATATTCTGTCGTTTATCCTCATTTTTATTGACGTCTTCGTACAGATGACCCACAGGAGCAACTAAAACTGCAACGTACGTCCCGATCGGACCCGGGAGTCCAGAGTTGTGGTGTTGGGCAGTTTGCGGCCTTGGACTCGAGGAAGCCTGGCGCTGGAGTTGGCTGTGTGCCCGGGGTGTAATTGAACAACAACGGCCAGACATGGAGGTTGACATCCGGAGCTGGTTTTACTTTCACTTTCGATTTCGCCACCGGAGCCAGATTCCATCGGGGACACATGCCCGATCTGACAATCGAATGAGACTTATTTTGCTGGAAGTGCTGATCTTTGGTCGGAAGGCTGGCCGTCTCTCTCTTCTGACCAAATGCCATTTTTTGGACCTACTGTTTTTCCGCTTCACAGCCGTCTGCCGTGCAGATAGGCATCCCTGGCTATTGGGTGTCGTCTGGTGCTTTTTGGCTGGTCTTTTCGTTGGCTTCCCCCCCCTTCGGTCCTGTCTCGGACTCTACTTGAATATCTCCCGTAATGGCGGGGAAGCCGGTGGGAGACAAATTGAAGTCTAAACCTACCAGGCGGGGTGGATATACCCAAACCAATGTTATGGATCGATATGCCCAGGTCAAGGGGTCGCCCAACGGACCGGGTAGGCCATTGTAGGAGGCGAGGGATGCGACGCCTCTGACCATCGACCCAACTTTGCAGGATATTATGGCTGCCATCGAAGGCATCAAGTCGTCCCTCGGGAAGCAAATGGAGACTCTTGCTCACAAGCTGGACACGGTGGCGATAGAGGTCAACTTGATTTGTACTGACTTGACTAAAACCAACGAAAAAGTCAAGTCCTTGGATATAAAAACTTCGAGTTTGATGGGCGATGTAGTAGACTTGCAGACTGAAGTCTGCAATTTAAGGGCTTCTAATGATCTGGTTACGCGTCGCCTGGAGGATTTCGAAGGGAGGGCTTGGCGGAACAACATCCGTATCGTTGGAGTTCCAGAAAAGGCAGAGGATCCGGCAGCTGACCTCTTTGTGGAAGACCTTATTATCAACCATCTGGCGCTCAAGGGCATGAGTAAATTTTTCACCGTTGAACGAGCACACAGAGTCCCGGGTGGTAAGCCTAAGGTGGGTGCCCCGCCTCGGCCTATGATAGCGTGCATTTTTAACTTTCGAGACAGAGATGCTATCATTCAGGCCTCACGAACGGGTGGACCCTTGAAATTTGAAAATTCCACCCTCAGTTTGTATCCTGACTTTACCCAAGCAGTCCAGAAGCAGAGACTCAGTTTTCTTGGGGTAAAAAGGAGACTCCGTGATATGGGCCTCAAGTATGCTATGCTTTTCCCCGCAAAGTTGCGGATTGAATATGAAGAGCGTGCCTATTTCTTTGATAAACCCGAGGTGGTAGCTGATTGGCTGGACACTCGACCTGCATGACCAGACCCGGAGCAACGGTCCGGCGGAGCGGAGAGAGGTTTACCCGAACAGGAATTAACATCGTCTATCTGGTTTCTGGGGACGCTACGGAGACACTACAGTAACAAACAAAGTCATAATCTGGCAAATAGGGCAACAGTATAGATCTCTGAGTCCACGGAAAGCACATTATCCAGGGACCCATTGACTCTCTCAACTAGCATGATCTAACTGTGTTTAAATTGTATGAAATTCATATTTTAAGTTTCTTTTTTAAATGATTTTACTCATGTTACGAATTTTGTAGTGCTTTTATTGCAATGGTTTTAATTAACTATGCTAATAAACTAAAACT
Organism: Lissotriton helveticus; assembly: GCF_964261635.1. Classification (NCBI taxonomy): domain Eukaryota; kingdom Metazoa; phylum Chordata; class Amphibia; order Caudata; family Salamandridae; genus Lissotriton; species Lissotriton helveticus. The sequence continues at coordinate 535,318,849 of NC_136065.1, forward strand.
TGAAACTTGAAACTGTGGGGTCTTAATAATGCTATATGATCATTTGTAGATAGCAGGGGGGTATGGGGTTTCTGGTGGGTCTCTTTCCTCGTCAGTCCGACTTTTTGTAGTTTAGTTTAGATGTGAGGGCGACAGGCACACTGCAAGTTGGGGTGGCTTTCTAGGCTTATGCAGGGGTGCAGGGTGGGGGGTGTTCTGTGGGGTTGTTTCAGGGGGGGAGGGGTTTGTTGGGATTCCAGTTTCTCTTTTTACACAAATTCTAAGGATCAAACGAATAGCATCTACGGAAGAATTATACACGAAACATAAACAGGAGACACTACAGAAATTTAAAAAGAGGGGGTATCCTGATCCCATTCTGGAATCAGCAGCAAGTAGAGCGGATAAACTACAGCGCCAACATCTACTAAGATCGGTAACAAAACCAGAAGAAAAGAGAAGTGTATTTGTGTCAAAATTCTCCACCAAAAGTTCCAAGATCAGAAAGATAATCAAGAAAAATTGGCCATTACTTGCATTGGAGGAAGACTTCAAAGGCATTTTCTCGAAACCTCCAATTTTTGCCTATGAAAGAACACGGAACTTGAAAGAATTGCTAAAAGAATCTAAAACTCAAGAACAAACCAAATATAGTGGAACGCTACCATGTTACAATTGTGGCAATTGCTCAGCTATTATCAAAGGAAATGTCATCAACCATCCGACAAAAGGTACTCCTATTACCTTGAAGGTATCTGGCACATGCAACACAGAAAACGTGGTATACTTGCTACGATGTCCATGTGGATTATCGTATGTGGGTAAAACACAAAGAAAAATAAAAACTTGTGTAATAGAACACAAGAGTAACATTAGACTGAAGAATCAAAAATCTACAGTAGCGGTCCACTTCAATCAAGCCAATCACAATGCAAGTCAATTAAAATTTTGCATTTTGGAAACTGTGGCAAATATTCCTGGAAGGGATAACAACAATCATTTATTACAAAGAGAAGTATTTTGGATTAACTTTTTATGTACCACACAGCCAAAAGGCCTCAATGAACGATTGGACCTTAATTGCTTTCTATAAAAATTCATGGAACTTTCGATCCGCTATTTTTGATATGTATAAACTTTATCATGTTTAACTGTATAATGTTGACAAATAAGCAATGTGAACAACGTATATCTAGGTAGGAATTACACATGACCGTAGTTTTAAGAGATAGTTATCTCAATTTCACACACACGTTAAATCTAATGCATGTTCACGGATATTTTTATTAAGGAGTATGTAGCTTTAAAATCCATTGTAAACAAGGACCCGCACGTAGCCACGTGATCGGAAACTGAATATAGAGTTGGCATGCAAGGCAGGGATAGAGCGACGCACGCCAAGGTAGCGAGGGAAGACCAGCATGAGCGTATACCGGGTAAGAGTACGGAGCATAACGATAATATGGAGCGCCTTAGCACGTTACGCATAACAAAAGAAATACTAAGAAACCCTGTTGTTTCCTTTTTTTGATTTACAGTGTTGAAAATTCACGTGAATGAATTAAGGTCAGTGCAAATTACGTTAACAAGTGACTTGGAGTTATAAGGTGTAATAAGTGCACGGGTTACTGACCATTGGAGATTATGCATGTGTAGATCTATTGCGTTGTTAACATAACATGAATCAATGAAAACTTAAATTGTTCTAAGGTGGAATGTTGGATTAATATCAAACCGTAGTACTTAATTTTGTGTATTATATTTTCAGACTAACAATCCCCTGATGAAGAGCGTAATGCTTGAAATGCATTGGGAATAAATACAATCATGTAGAAATTGTAAATGAAAAATAAATTAGATGATTTGAAAAACTCGCTACAGCATGATGTTTGAAAATGAAAATAAAATTTACAAACAAGCATCTAAACCTTTGGAGTAAATATTGACGAATGTGAAAGGAGTGCCAGGAAGGAGTGGGTTCTATGTGTACAGAGCACACACGTTATACTCTTTTTACAAGGCAACATATTGCAAGACTCTTTCATTGAAGTGCTGGACTCTGGCCGGGGCTAGATCTTTTTCCTTTTTCGTGATGGGGGGTAGAGGGTTGATATTGGTTAGTTGGAATGTGAATGGGTTGGGAGATAGGATAAAACGTGGGGTTGTATTGCAATTGTTAAAACGTTATTCCCCTGATGTGGTCTTACTCCAGGAGACCCATTTGATCGGGAATACGTGCCATGCCATGAACAGGAAGGGTTATCGTCTTGTTGCCCACACGGGGTTCTCCTCTGGTTCCCGGGGGGTGGGAATCCTGGTCAGGAATTCTCTCCCGCTTGAGATTGATGATACAGTCCTTAATGATAGGGGGAGATATGTTGCCATATCTGTGCATTGGGAGGGTCGGACACTTTCCCTGGTTTCTGTCTATGTACCTCCGGGTTTGCAGTCTACCACCTTTGCTGATCTGGGGCGGGTCTTACTTGATCTCCCTGAGGGCTCTTTGATCCTGGGTGGGGATTTCAATGCTGTTGTGTCTGGTATGCTTGATAGACATCCGCCTAGGGACCTTAGGAGAGCGCACGGCTGGCTGCCTGGTTTAATTGATACCTTAGGCCTGGTGGATTGTTGGAGCTTGCTACATCCTGCCTAACAGCAGTACACATTTCACTCTGGTGCACATGGCAGCCTCTCTAGGATAGATTACATGTTGGTACCAGCGGCACAGGCTTACTCTGTTGCGGAGGTCAAACATATGGCTCGAGGTATTTCAGATCACTCCCCTATATGGCTTCAGGTCGAATTGGCGTCGGGGACCAAGGGACGGGTAGCCCTGATTAACCCTTGGTATCTCTGAAATCCTAAGACCCATAGGGAACTGGTTCGGTCCTAAGATCTCTATTTTCAGGAGAATGAGGGCTCGGTCTCTTCCGCGATGTTGTTGTGGGAAGCCTTCAAAAGTGTGGTGAGGGGACAGGCCCTGTCTTTGATTGCTGGAGTCAAGAAACAGAGAGCTGAGGATATAGTACGGGTGGAAACTGAAATAGCGGATTTGGAGTTGGATCTAGAGCAAGAAGTAACCCGCACCCGGTTGAAACAATTGGAATATAAGACGCTAGCTACTGACACTGTGAAGGCTCTTGGTTGGGAGCAACAGGGACGTCTGTATGATGTCGGAGATAAAGCGGGTAAGCTGATAGCATGGCTGGAAAAAGAGATAGAGCGAGTCGCGTGGTGCCTGAGCTTGAGATTGCAGAGGGATCTCCGATCACCGACCCGTCGGAGATAGTGGCAAGCTTTGCTGAGCATTTTCAGGCAGTCTACTCTCCGGTCTCGAGTAGGCCGGAGGAAGACTCTCACTTATTGTTGCGAGATATCGCCCTGCCGTGTCTATCTGACGCAGACCGGGAGCTTATGGATAGCAAAATAACTGCGGACGAGGTGGCATTGGCGATGCGTTCCCTGCGCTCGGGTAAGGCTATGGGTCCAAATGGTCTGCCGATAGAGCTGTATAAGCTTCGGCCCAATAAAATTGCTCCTTATTTACGGGATATGTTTTTGGAATCTCGAGAACAGGGTTTTCTCTCCCGAGATCAGCGGCTTGCGAAAATTGTCATGATACATAACGAAGGGAAGCCGAGAAACAAATGTGGATCGTATCGGCCGATCTCGCTTTTAAACGCCGAACCTAAAATCCTTGCCAAGTTGCTGGCCAATAGATTGGTTACAGTTATAAATGATCTAATCCATCCAGATCAATCCGGTTTTATTCCGCATCGTAACACAGCACTGAATCTCAGGCGTCTACATGGTGTTCTCGCGAGGGCTGCGACGCTGCGTGAGTCGGCCATTTTGGCGTCATTGGACGCCACTATGGCTTTCGATACTGTGGAATGGCCGTATTTGTGGGCGGCGTTAGCTAAATTTGGTTTCGGGCCGGAATTTATTGGATGGGTGCGGCTTCTCTGCAAGGACCCCCTCGCACAGATAGTTGTTAACGGTCGTGTCTCTGATCCGTTTGGTCTTGGGCGTGGTACCCGTCAAGGTTGTCCTTTATCACCTCTCCTGTTTGCATTAGCCCTTGAGCCTTTGGCAGAGTGGATCCGTTGGGAACCCTCTCTGAGGGGTATTCAGTGGTCCCCGGAATACTAAGATCGTATCTCGTTGTATGAGGACGATATTTTATTATATCTGACTTCACCCAGAAAATCATTGATAGTATTGTGCGATGTATTGACCTCTTTTGGCAGAAACTCGGGCCTGGTTATCAATTGGACGAAGTCGTATCTCTATGTGCTCAGTGGTGACACCCTTCTCCTCCCGCGCAATTGTCCCTCCCAAGTTACACAGGAAGGGTTTAAGTACTTGGGTATATTTGTGTCACTGGACCCCTCCATTCGATATAAAAAAAATCTTGGCCCTCATTTGGATCGTTTGAGACAAGACGTTGCGGGTTGGCATAGGCTTCCGCTTTCGCCACTCGAACACAAGGCTCTCTTTAAAACGATGTCCCTCCCCCGTTTTTTGTACGCCCTCCAGAATACGCTCGATGTGGTTCCAGCTAGCTATTTCCGTGTGGTAGAGGGTCTTCAGAGGAAGTTGCTATGGGATGGTAGGCCTCGCATAGCGCTTGCCAAACTCACACTCCCATAGTATGATGGAGGCATAGCTGTTCCTGATATCAAACGATACTATTGGGCATCACAATTAGGGGCAATTATTCATGGTATGTATGGCCCGAAGTTGAACCCTGGTTCTGCTATGGACCGGTGGCTACTGCCCGGTGGTAACTATTATAGGGCGTTGTATACTAAATCGGTGGTTGGCTCTTTGACGGGGCCTACGAAGTCGGCTGTTCGCATTTGGAAAGACGTCACCAGCTCTTTGGGATGGAAGGATCGTTTGACATTAGCGACGCCGCTTTTTGGCTCTGATAGATTAGGCAAATTGTGGAATACTAAAGGATTCGATAAGTGGGATCTCATCGGCATTACGAAGGTGGGAGACCTATGGGCCAAGGGGCGAGTGAAGCCGTTTTCGGCCTTGCAGGCGGAGATTGACTTGAGTAAAACGGAATACTTCCACTATGCCCAGGTCCGACATGCCCTGATGTCGGTCTTTCAGGAGGGGGAAGTAATACCGGAGAGTACCCCACTGGAGGATCGGGTGTTGGATGGCCATATGCCCGATAGTACTATCTCCCTGTTTAAAAGACATTGATTAACGACAGGACAGACCTTCTGCTCCATTTGCGTGAACTCTGGAACCATGACGGCCTTGAATTAGATGATGAGGACTGGCAGTCTGTGATCTCCTCTCCTAAGGAGGTCGCGATTCCAGCGAGACCCATATTGGTTCAACTGAAAATCTAACACAGGGTCTATGTCACGGGTCCCCGTCTGGTTCAGATGGGCTTTTCTGAGGAGGGTTTGTGTAAATGGGGTTGTGGATTGTTGGGTACATTTCTTCATATTATTTGGGAATGTCGGGAAGTTGCTGATTATTGGAAACGAGTCCATGACGTGATGGAGGAGGTTACAGGTGTTGCTCTCCTGCCCAAGGCTAGGCGCTGCTTATTGAATGTTTGGGAGACGACTGATTACAATGTTGCTAAGACTCAGTGGGCGACCTTGGGGGCCATGATCGCCAAATGCAATATGGCGCAGCTATGGGGATCACAGAAGCCTCCCACTCTTGATGTATGGATGGAGAACATGGACTGGTGCATGTTCAGGGAGAAAACAGTATATCTGGCCCGGGGTCGCCCCCAGAAATGGCATAGAATTTGGGGTCCTTGGAACCGATATCAGGGTGACATATGTGTTCCTCCAGCAACTACCATCATGGATGTTCCACTTTCCCCCTGACCTTAAGTTGTTTCTCTATTGTTCCCCTCCTCTCCTCCCCTCCCCCATTATTGTAATATTTGTATTGTGGTAAATCAAGGGGATTTTCCGCCTCGGTACAAGCTATGCACGCTGTATTTTATATTCATGCCTTGTTTGTTGGTTTTTCCAATAAAAAAAATATTTAAAAAAAAAAAAAATCTTTTGGCAAAAATAAAGAAACTAGAGCATTCCTATTATGCTTCGAAATCCAAAGACTGTTTAGCATAGGTTATTGAGGCCAAACTCTATTTTAATAAGCTTTTGGCGAATTATTTAAAGGTTAAGAATAACAAGCTTTACATTGAATCAATTCTTGTTAAAGAAAACATATTAAGGTTTAAATATTCTGAAATTTTAGATGAATTCCTCCTCTTTTACAAAGATTTATACACGCCAGAGTCCGCACCCTCAAATCTTGATATTTCTCATTTCCTTGCAGATATTCACCATACCTCTGATTTCCAATTAGACTACGCTCTGTTAGAATCTTACATCTCACAACAAGATCTTCTCAGTGCACTTCAGACACTCAAGAAGGATAATAATCCAGGACCAGATGGGTTTACAGTGGAATTTTTTACACACTTTGCACCACTGCTCCTCCCCAAGTTGCACATCCTTTTCAATTCCTTTTTGCAATCAGGCAAATCCTCTGGATCTTTTTTTAGAAGCACTAATATGTTTAATTCTGAAAGATGGTAAAAATGTGAAACACTTCAAAAATGATAGACCTATTTCTTTAGTCAAAATTGATTACAAAATGTTCTCTAAAACCATAGCAATGCGTCTTGAATCCTATCTCCCTCAACTGTTAGGTGCTGAACAACCTGGTTTTATAATGTGGCACCTCATTTCAGATAACACTAGTCTATTCTTTGACATTTTATTCAAGTCTTCTCACATGCCTCACTCATTAGCCACAGTGGCCTTGGATGCGGAGAAGGATTTTGACTGTGCTAACTGGTCATTTCTTCTTCATGTACTCAATGGTTTCGTTTTGGTTCAAAGATCATATCTTTGATTTTGCTCTTATACTCTAGTCCTCGAGCTGCTGTCTTTGTAAATAGTAACACATCTTCTTATTTTGATTTGAGAAGAGGTGTATGTGAAGGCTGCCCACTGTCTCCATTTCTCTTTAACTTAGCTTTGGAGCCCTTCTTATACAAAATTTGTCAGAGTAAGGATATCCAGGGCTTTAATGATAACAATAAACAAATTAAATTTAAACAGTTTACGCTGATGATATATTACTATTTATATCCAATCCACAATCCTTTATTCCTGCCTTCTTACATGAGGAGGAACTTTTTGCTTCAGTTTCTGGTTATAAACTAAATAGAGATAAGTGTGAAATACTACCTCTAACTAAATATACATTTAAAGAGGATTTTGCTATCTCAAATTTCACTTGGAATTCTAAGTACATAAAATACCTGGGATTACTTTTTGCCCCTTCAATCCAACAACACTTTCTCTATGTTTAGAAAGTTGTATACAGAGAATTTCCTCATTAACCTCCAAATGGCATCCTCTACATTTGTCATGGTGGGGAGATCTTGATACTATCAAAATGAAGCTCTCTCCTATAGAATTGAGTTTCTAATATTCCAGGACCTATCCCCTCAAATAAATTTAAGAAAATCAATACCATATTGTCATCTTTTTATTGAACACTAAAAAGACTTGTATGTCGTTACTAAGACTCATAAAACCAAAGTCAGATGGTGGGGTTAATTTTCCTGATTTTCCCAACTACCGTAAATTCTTCCTACTTCGTCAATCCTCGAAATGGCTTTCTGATACTCAAGCGGACTGTCCTTTGTGGGTGGAACTTGAAAGGGCATATCACTCTCCTTTCTCTTTTAAAGAGTATCTTTCCTTCACCCTCAAACCACAATCTGTTTCCACTTCTGTTCTTAAACACTCCAGTAAGCTTCTGGAGTCCAACCAGAAGGCACCTCCCACAGATTTATAGTCTTTCCTCAATTCCACACTTTTGCATAATAATTTGTTATTGATTCATGGTAAACCTTTTTGCAGGAAGCCATGGAGAAAGAAAGGCTTAATTTGGATACATCAGCTTTTTATTCACAATTAAATTATATCTTTTTCACAGGCTAGCCGTCTTTTTGATTTTCCAGCTTCCCACCAACCTAAATAAACCCTCCTAAACCACGCCTTACTGACTGCTATACTCAAGTTATGTCTCTCAGTCAACACGTGCCTCACTCAGTCAATAGGTTGCACACTTTCTTACACTCATGTCCTAGAGCATCTACTATTTATACTTACCTCTGTAATCTGCACATCAATAGAGAGAAAACTAAAGTAGAATTATCTTGGGAAGAGGATCTTGAGGTGGATTGGCCACCTTCCTTTTGGAACAAAATATGGTCTAAAATTAGGAAATCATCTAGAGCAGCAAATACCACACAGAAATTATTTTTATTTATAATAGACTTTTATTAGATCCGGTCATTATGCACAAGAGATATCACGATGTCCCTGATACCTGCTGGACTTGTTCATCCCCATCTGCTGATTTGAAACATCTACTCTTTACATGCCCACATGTACATACTTTCTGGAAAAATGTTTGGTCTCAAATTAATTAATTTTTGTTGCTAAAATACCATTTTCCATTGTTCATCTATTTTTAGGAAGTATATCACCGGTTTGGGATAAACATACCCTTACTATCAAGATTGTAGATTTGTTGATAGCAGCAGCCTTTCAGCAAATCACAAAAAACTGGTAAGACCTAACCAAGTTATTATGTCAGGCCTGGTTGTACACCGTGTGTTATAACCATAGGTTAAATATGGCTCGTGTGCATCTTATTTACTTAGCTACAAAACGCTTAATTCTATGGTCACCTGTCACAGGACATATTGAGATAAAAGCTAGATGTTCTTTCTCTATGACTCCCATACAAGAAGAAGTTGCTCAACCTCTGTTACATTCTATAACCTACCATAATATTATGTTTCATCTGCCCATGTCATTTTTATGTATTTTTAAATTAAGTTGCAGTATTTATTGAACGATATGATTATCTTTCTCTTCTTATTCAGGCATTCCATTCCAGTTGTATGTAATTGATATTTTCACTTACACAAGGTTATATATAATGTTTAATTATTCTCTTTTATGATTATATTCTAATGATTGTATTAATGTATATTTTTACTTTATGTTCTCTCAATAAACTCTCTTTTTGAACAAAAAAAATTATAATATCTAATAATGACTGTTGTTCTGATTATTTCCAACATTTTACAAAATATAATAATTCATTCTCGGTCATTGGAACATCACTGAAAATGTCATTACTTATCCGAAAAACAATGGGTCATATTAGCAAGACCCTAGTTAAAATTATCGCCGTTTTAGCGGCAGGAAACTGACGATAATGAGCTTGCTAATTTGCGTTATAAAATTCCAATAGAAGCCCGGGTTAGATTAACATGCAGGACATCTAACCTGGGCCTCTATTGCAATTCTATAATGCATAATAGCAAGCCCATTATCGCCATTTTAGCGGCAGTTTCCTGCCGCTAAACGGCAATAATTTTAATGAGGTTCTCTCTAATATGCCCTAATGTTCTTTAAGTGCGGGTATGCCTAGTATACTGAGTTAGAGATGAGATGTTAGATCTCAACCTGCTACATGCACTGCAGGCCTTCATTCCCAAGGGGCACGATTCACAAAGTAATCTGTAACAAAATCCTAACTTTACGACTTTTAGTATTCACAAAAGGCATTTAGGAGTAGTAAAGTTAGGATTTTGTCTTAAGTTTGTCCTAAGTTGTGGTCTTAAGACAAAATCCTAACTTAAGTTGAACTTAAGTTAAAGGGTTATTAATCAGTACTATGACTTCTGTAACATTGTGAAAGTTCACGGCTCAAAAAGAATTCAAATCTCAATTTTATTTTCAACTTAGCATACCTCTCAATCCTAAGCCTCCTTTGCTTTCACTCTCTACACAACTCTAGCACCTACATTAGAACGTAGATAAAAAGACCATTGCCATTGTTCTGGCAGGGGTGGCTCCTCTACTAAGACGGAGAATCCTGGTTCCACTGCTCTCAGGGCAGTGAAAAAGGGAAAAATAAAATGATAAGAACACCATTATTATCATTTTAGTTTTTTGTAGCTACAGGGCTGGGTTGGGGTGGGGCTGGTGTCACAGCCTGGAGGAGGGTGCACAAGACAGTTTGGCAGACTAACTTGGGCCAGCCTAACAGGCTTGTGCACTTAGCATATTCTCCACCAGGCTGTAATACACAGCCTGGGTGGAGAACAAGCACCGGCTCCCTGTCCCCGACTGAGTACCGAACCACGCTCAGACCAAATACAATGCTGCTAACAGCAGGGTTGTGGCTTAGGGGAGCCTGTGTGCCAGCACTGTGTTCTGGGAGACACATCAGGGACGAATGAAGATTTTCTTTAGTGTTTTAAGAGTAAATAAGCCATATTCTACCATGTCATAATTTCAAAAACATACTACATATCGTACTTTGGGATTTCGTACTAGTTAGATTTAGGGCCAAACGTTACGGAAATTCTGTCCGCCTTATCACAGGAGCCATAGGATATAATGTGACTAAACCACACACCAAACTCTAAATCAGACTCTTAATTTGGTTCCTTTAATAAATACTTATTTTACCAAAATTGAACACCTACTAAAATTAGCAGTTTTACACTTGCAAGTTAATGTAATGAATGTAGAGTAAATAATATATTTGCATCCCAATCCCATTTTAACTGTCAGACTTATCTTGTGAAAACAGCTGCAACGTCTGAATTATATTTTGCAGTCAAACTCATTTTTCAATACGAAATGTTCAAATACTTCGTTTTCAGAGATGGAATTGTGAGCACAGTTTATCTTTGATCTTCACATCAAATAAAACATGCCTGCTCTCGGTTCTTTTTGTGTTTCGTTTTAAGTAAGGTTCCTGAGGAGCAACTCAATACTAACAGCATCATTTTTGTGACAACATTTTGTGTTACATAAATTGAAGACATATTTTGAAAAGTGACATCTTGATGTTTGCTTCTAAGCCCAAGTGCTGCCCTTTACTGGCTTCCGCAAATTACTTCCTCAGTTTAACAATTCTTTCCTTTGGTAAATGCTACGAACAACAAGTGACATAAAAACGAGCCAATTGCAGGCTGTTTGTTTCTAAAGCGTAAGCTTGCAAGAACGTGGAGAACAAAATTGTCCCTTAAAGATGAAATAATATTTTATTTTTTTATAAATTGATGTCCCGCGCTGCACTTCATGTGTTTTGTTTTAAATGTGCCAAGAGTGTTGCTTTCCCTGTACAATGTTTGTGAAACTGCAAATTCATAACTATTGGCTCTGAATAATGCAATTTCCGAAACTATTTAGGGAAGAAAGGATGTGCAGGTTTTTAACCAATACATCGTTTAATGCTTATAATATAGCCTGCTTACAAAGAAATATACTAGTCACTAAAGGCCATCTATCGTACAGTCCAGGGCTTATAACAAGGGGGAGGGCCTCCAGTGACATGCATAGCCTAAGGCAGAAATGCTGTCAAGGTGTTAGAACATTCCATCGCTGAGGGTAGATATGTTTAGATTAAAAGATAATATATAGGAAATACATTTAAATGCTGAAACACAAAGATTATAAAAGCCTTTTTTGGTCTGAACTTAGCGCAGCTCCAAACATTCAGTATTAGAACATTGAAACGATGAGCACCTTTAACAACTTGCCACCAGAATATAATGATGTTTTACAGAGATTACCCATCAGTGACATAGAACTTGTAGTTATAGTTAAGAGACACTTTTCAAAAGGCAATTGTTTTTGATTTGCTTATTTATTTAGTGCCGTTTGATGAACCCCCAAAACACCTAATAGTCATTTTAAAGACCAGGGGCCTCATTTATGAAAAGTGACACATTGCTGCGTGAAAACAGCGATGCGTCACTGTTCACTGCGCTCTCCCTGCGACATGATTGATGCGTCATATTTATAATATGACGCATCATGTCGCAAGGAGATACAGATACGTCAGTATTTCTGACGTATCTGTAGGCGCAAAAGTGACGCATTGATGGAGTGTGTCACAAAAGTGACGCAACTCCAGCAATGCTTCCTTTCACATGGGGAAAGCCCCATGTGAAAGGGCTTGCGTCAGTCTTACGCCTGCTGTGAGGCAGGCGCAAGATTTTGACGCAACAGCGTCCTAAAAGTGACGCAGTGAAATCTCATAGATTTCACTGCGTCACTATTACGAGGCTTTTTGCGGGTGAACGCCCCCTCTGCATACATTATACCTGACGCAGGTATAATGTAGCGCAGGGGTTTACAAAGTGACGCATCTGCTTAGATGCGTCACTTTGTAAATAGTGCGCATCAGGAGGCATGTTTTACGCCGCCGATGCGTCACAAAAAGTGACGCATCGGAAGCGCAAAACTCACGCAAGGCCTCATAAATGAGGCCCCAGATGTTTGTTCAAGAACAATTTGGTACAGGTTAGGGCTGTGCAATCTTATATGGCGGTCATCAAGTAGTTGCATTTCATATTAGATGCAATTCATATTTTAAACCCCATGGCAATTGTATGATCTCCTCTTCATCAAAAATGCTGCATGCAATTGCATCCCACTTTGCATGATGGTGTAACGTTACTGAAAATAGGTCTGCTCTGTGTGTTGGCATAAATAACAGCCAGCAGTAGTTTTGTTGATATCTGCCATAAAAATATTGTCCAGTGGGATAGAATGGAATCATTTTATGTGTGCATTGTCATTTCGGCTAAAGAAAGCCTGTTTTTATATTAAACACTGAAGCATCTTCCCAGCCTGGGTACCCACCAACAACGTCTTCACACATGGAGCTTAGTATTACAAGTCTTTATTCTGTTGCATGTAACTGAGAACCCAACATTCTAAGACAAGATTTCATGGCATTGTGCTCTGACACCTGCGTCACAGCTCTACAGAGTCTATTAGGAGCCAAAAGAGTTCTGTCATAAAATATCAGAAGACACTACATCTCCTGTGGCAGTGATGTTCTGGGCTAACAATATGGCAGCTGGTGTATTTGACTTTACAATGAAATTAATGTAGGCTTCCGCCGTCTTGGATGGATTATCTTGAACTTTTGTAGGCACTCTGGAAAAGTAGTTAGAAAGGTTTTGATTCTTCCCTGGACTATGTACAATGGTGTAATCATATTCTTATAATTGGAGTCCCCACCGTCCAAAGCAAGGAGGCATCTTGGCTTTTGTTTTGCTAAAGATGATCAATAATGATTGATCACAAACTCCCAGCATTAAAGGTTTTCATACAGGAATACATGGAAATCTTCACAAGCCATACCACAGCCAAACATTCATTTTTGGGTTGAGAGTAAGCAAGTTCTGTTTGGGACAATCTTTTACTGGCATATGCCACAATATGCCTTTGAGCATGGGGACGTCCGCTGTGCTGTGCCAGGATAGCACCTAACCCAACAGGGATAGTGTCAATAATAACCTCAATAGCATTTCCAATGACTTGTTTGATTTTCTTGAAACTTCTTTCAAATTCTTGTGACCACTTGAATGAAACATTTTTCTTCGTTAACTGTCGTAAGGGAGCACTTATGGCAGCAAAGTCTTGTATGTATCTTAAACAGTAACTGGCCATGCCAAGAAAGGAATCTATCATATAAACATCTTGTGGGGGATCGGCATTTCACAGAGCTTGTACTTTAGCAGGATTGTACAATCAACCCCATCAGAAAAGATATGGCCAAAGAATTTTAACCTGATTTTGTGGAACTCAAACTTGTCAGTATTTAAAGTCAGGGGTGCAACAATCAGAAAGCGACATACTTGAGTGAGAGCTTTATCATGCTCTTTTGTGTAGCTCTGAAAATAAATATGCCATCACTATAGTTGAATATATTCACAGCTGGCTGTATGACACATAGAATTATGTCTTGGCAAAGTTCTGTGGCCAAAGACTGAGTCTTTTATATTGAAACAGACCGACATGTGTAGAAACAGTTGTAGTATACCAGCAATCTTCTTTGAGTTCCATCTGATGATAACCTTTATTTAAATCAATGCGAGAGAAAATCTACAACATCATTTAATTACGTTATCATGTCAGCAATATTCGGACCTGGATGTCATTCTCGTTCAATTGCCTTGTTTGCTTGGTACATATCAACAGATATGCATACAGCTCCTTCAGTGTCTGGGCACTATCACTATGGGCGAAACCCATGGCATTGGACCAGTTGAACGCTTAATAATGTCATGTTTACGCAATGGTTCAAGTTCTTTTTCAACAACATCTTGTAAATGAAAAGCAACTCATCTATGTCTCAAAGCAACAAGATGTACATCATCATTAAAGTGCAGCTTTACTTTCAAAATCTTTAGTTTTCCCAAAACATGAAACAATGAAGGAAAGTGACTTACTATTTCATGGTGAGCATTCACAGAAATCAGTCCCTTATCAGCAGCAGTACTGAAACTGAGCAGGCAGGCACTTAATGCAGTACCTTGAAGTACATGGATGGTTGCTTGCACCTTCGTCTTCTTGTGTTTCAAATGAGCTTTGACTTTTTATGGATGTTGATGCAGCCCAAGTATATACTTTTGTTTTTTGATGGCATAAGTTGAGGCAATGGAGACAATGAATTGTATTTCTCTTCATGCATTAGCTTTATTGATGCACCACTGGCAATGATGAAAGGTATTGAGCAGTCATTTATTTTTCATGAATGTTTTGGACAATGTTTGCATGACTTTGGTGCTTTGGCATGTCGACTTTTCTTTCACTGACATTTTTGCTTGCATGCAGCCACTCCTCTATGCACACGCTTCTTTGAGGTAAAAATTAATGTGACGCAACTGGCTTCCTCAGTAGATAGTGAGGCGGAGGAACTGTTTGACGGTGATTTAGATGACAGTGAACTTTGTTCAGTGTCAATTTGCCTAAATTGATGTCGCCGCTAGACCTTGTGAGGGTTCTTAGAACATTGCCTCTGGAATGTTCTGGCAGACATTTTGTCTTTACACCATGGCACACTTCCTTTTTCCCTCACTTTACAAACCGTCAAAAAATGGTTCTCTTGCCCACAGGTTTTACACATCCGTCCAATGGCAGGACATTTACCTTCATGCGGAAACTAAAATCCACTTCTGAAATATAACTTCTTTTACTTGTTGTTAACACTTTGTGCACTTCAGTCTTCTGCTTTGTCTTACTTGTTATGCTCATGACTGATTTACTTTGCACACTTCTGGCCTCCATATTAGCAGCTTGTCTTTCAGCATGCTCCTCAGCTCCACGCTAAGATTTTCTCTCAACATTTGTTGTTGAAATTAATCTGACAAGGATCCATCAATAACTCTAAGTCGTATAGCTTCCTCCTCATTAAATTCATTGAACTATCAGTGTTTGATGAGCACATCAAGTCTCTCCACAATTTCATCAATGGTTACACCAACTTTTTGACGTTTTTGACTGAAAATGTATCTTTTGTAATCGACATTTGACACTAGATTGAACTTTAGATTCAGCGTTTCTTTAATCTGACAATATGTACTTTCTTTGTAAGTATGTGGCATTATCTTCATGACTTCTTTTACACCATCACCAGCAAGATATTTGAGATACTTGGTAATCTTTTTGTTATCAGTCTCTTCAAGTGCATCAATGAAATCATCAGAGGTCTCTATCCACACATACCATCTATCACCAGCATTTTGCTTTTTGGCAGTATGAAATGGTGGTGGTGGTTTCAGGAATGCAGCAGCATTGTAAACCAATGTAGAACTTAATGACATTGTGAGTGATTCATTGAGACTTGGTGTGTGCAAGATGTCCATGAGACCTTGCGACTTGCTGCTGGCCTCCAACTCACCTTTAATGAGAGAGCTGAAAATTTGACTTTCTTTAAAGCCATCTAAAAGATTTCACTATTTCGAGAGTTGTTCTCCGTTTCTTATTTTCTGAAGACTAGTGAAGTTGTTCTGAGCCCCACTTGGCAACTTTGCAAATGGATACTTTCAAATATGGATGGCTCCTTAAGCACAACCCAGAACACTTCTTCTTGTGCCACCTTCACCAAGTGCAGTAGTGCTTAATTTGAAAGAAAATAGGTTAAATAAGAGCTAGGGCTCTTGGCAAGAGGCCACCCAATCTTGCACCAACCCTTGCCCACGGTAGAGCTTCGAATGACAGTACCTACACACTAACTAATCATCACACTTTTACAGGTGTGACAATTCAGACTGTTCAAGGCCCCCAAAGCTATGAGAATGGCTTAGGAGCAAGGTATTAACTGTTTTTAATGTATATTGAATTAATAAACAACTGTTTTTCTGTCCATATCTGAATTACACAAACAGGGTCACCATGTGTCAACTCTCATAAGTGCCAGTGCCAATAATTGAGTGCAGGTGCCCAGCACCAGAAACCACCTGCTCAAATTAAGCACAGGCGGTAGTACGATGACTCTCTACAGGGTATTCAGTAAGCCATGTATGTTTTTCTTGTCTAAATGTCAATTTGCATTTTTTAACACCTGGTTAATCTCCACCTTGGAGCATTTCTGTTCTCAGCATTAATTTGTAAGTTATAATTATCGGCGGCTGTGTGCCATAAACTAGGTTGAATCTGCTTTTAGCGCAAACACTCTTCATATTTTTCCCTTTTATCTGGTGTAGCAGGACGGTGCCTTTATGTAGGACTTGACCAGCATGTTCCCAACCATCAATCTGTAGTTTCTTTGCAGTGCTTCTATTGTCTTCATGTGCTGTACAGCGGCTGATTTTGTACTTTGACTCCACATGCATGAAACATCAATTTTGTTCTTAGACAGTGACACATATGGCATGCACAAATAGTTTGCTTTGACCACAGCAAACTCTCTGGGCGAGCACGATCGCTCTTTGGGTTACTTATCCTCTATCTCATCCCCATTTGTACCTCCTTCCCAGTTTGTGTACACGTCAATGACCACGCCATAAGATGAGCTTAGAATTACACGTCTTTATTCTGCTGAGTGTAGCTGCAAACCCCACATTCTAAGACAAGATTTCAAGGCATTGCTCTCTGAAACCTACCTCACAGCTCTACAGAGTACATTAGAAGCCAAAAGGGCTGCGTCATAACATTTTGTAAGACAATAATAACACCAAATTGACTAGCTAAAACAGTATATTTTTTCATCATGCTTGCAGTTCTTGAATGTTCGTAAAAGCTATGATTCTCACCTTCACCTAATTGGTTGTCAAAGGTTAAAAAGCAGTTTAAAAAATTCTAGATCTGCATGCAAAGACTAGCCAATGGTTTAATATCAAACAGAGATTTGGGTCATAACCACCAGCAGTAGCTTATATTAATTGGGAATGGCACACTATCCGATGATCAGAAAACATGCTGTATATGCCCTTTGTTTGAATTGCGACCCAGCAGTGTATGGATGAAGGCTGTGTTCAGCAGGCCCCATGTTCATGATAGTTGAAAGCAGAGAATTGTTGGAACTGGCAGTAAAGATATCTTGTGCCAAAATAATGCTTGACTAAAGGCTTGCAGGGGTGCATTTACTATTATTTCACACATCGCAGTGCAACAAGGGAACTTGCTGCACTGCTTTACATAAAGGCTAGATATCATAAATGCTCAAATTTTACTAAGATATAGAGCTTTTCTGCTCTCTTCGTCTGCTGGTGCACTCTGTACTGTCATTGCAGGCACCCTTTCATCGGAGTGCAAGAGTGCCTGTGTTACAGGTAGGATTATTTTTATGCAAGAAGAGATACCTTCCTACACAAAAATCTGAAGAGACATACTCCTCCTTCTGTGTGTGCTACAAAATACATCACACATAGAGGAAGCAACAAGGAGAAATAAAGATATTTCCTTGTTACACCTCTGTCGGGTAGGTGCACCATTTTGGCACAAACCCAGGTTTACAAGTCTTTGATGGGTCAACAACATACTAGCACAATGTCTGCTATACATATAAGACCAAAAACTAAGAATCAAGATAGTCCTTTGCGCAAATGGGTGACTTCAAAAGGGGAGGTCAAAGCAGTCATATCTAGATTATCTGGTTCTGGCCCTGGTCTGGGGCCAAATCCGGTAACTACTGGTGCTTATTGTCTTCCACCCTCTCAGCAAATGGCGCATGGCTTACTAAATGATGCCAGTAGTGTTAGTAGTGCAAAGGTATCAGCGTTGCTGAGGACTCTTATATCACTGAAGGGCCATACGACTGCCCCAGCTATCGTAAATATCTTAGGTTCAGCATCAACATTAGAACCATCATTAACGTCAATTATGCAGGCACTATTAATGCAAAGTGCTGAAGGACAGGAGGATTTTACTCAGCTTAGGGCAGAGAAGCGTGGCTCAGTGGTTAGAGGCGGCAGACCCGGAAGCTGAGATCGACCGTGGACCAGGGTTCGATTCCCCGCCTCGGCGGGTCTCGGGCTCAAAAATTCCACGGACTCGACAATTCTCGCTCCGGTGCCTACTCGAATCACGGGGTCACACTCTGCAACTCTGGGCAATAGCTTGCTTAATCTCCACTACGGCCCCTCGCGGCGGGATGCCTGGCTTTCACCTTGTGGACACCCTGCCGGGGTTTCTCACAGGGGAATACCAGGACAGGTTCCCTAAGCAAGCGCCAGGATGCCCTTTGGGTGACAGGTTTGCGCTATATAAGTACACCTACATTTACATTTACATTTACATAATGCTAGCATACAACAGACTCTAGTGGCAGTAACTGATAAGGTGGCAGTAATCACAACTGAGCTGACTAATCTTCAGCAAAGGTTATTGGATAAAGAGGATGCAGTCGCACATTCAACTAAATTACTCCAGGAGCAGGATACACAACTTAATACTCTCCAGTCAAAGGTAGATGTTCTTGAGAATTGGCAGCGTTGGAACAATCTGCAAATATTCAGGATCCCGGAGGGTAGGGAAGGATCGGCTCCACGAGGGTTCATAGTTCAAATCTTTCAGAAAGCTTTCCCCGATTTATCAGATTGGGATTGGGACTCTTAAATACAGCAAACTCTAGGCTACCAAATATCTCTAAAACAAGGAGATCAGCTCAATCCACGGCGACCAAGACCAATACTTAGCAATATAGGCAATTTTTTTCTACATCAGGCAATTGCAATCAAAGCCCGACCTACTACACCAATTTCAGTTGAATCACTCTCTATCGTTGCAAGGTCGGACTTATTTAAAGTTATGATGCACAAGAGGTGTAGAAAGAAACAACTCATCGATTCTTGGATAGCTCTTGGTGCCCTGGTGTATCTGCAAGAACCAGCTCGACTGAAGGTCATTAGGGATGCCAGATCACAGTTCTATTATACAGATCAGGAGGCAAAATTGGCACGTACTAAAGCTCAACAAGCTCAACAAGGCTACAAATAATTACTTTGAAATGTGAGAACATTTAAAGACAGGATGAATCAGCGCACGGAACAAGGACGTAGAATATAAATGTTTCTTACTTTCTGTTCTCTGACATTTGAGGCCCTAAACAATAATTTAGATTTGGGAACATTTAAAGCCATGATTAATCGGGACATTGAATATGAATACATGGATATATCATAGAAATTGCTCTTTGTTTATTTAGTTTTTTTCTCTTCTCTTCTTTTTGATAATCAGAATGATTATCTTTTTATAACAAGAAAGAAAGATATAATTTACAACGTATTAAATAATGTTGGGAGAATCTCACAGAAGCGCTGCTTCTTTAGCTGTCTGTGAACAACAGCAGGATGGTGGGGGTGATTCCTTTTTCAGGACACGGGGTGGGGAGGTGAGCTACCCTTCATGGTTTGAGGAGGGGTTGGGGAGGGGGAAGGGAAGGGTGAGGCTCATTGATGATAAGGGGCCTTGTGCCGACATACAATGGTATTCGGGGTATAAATCAAGGGGTGTACAGACTAAAACAGTATAGAGGGTACACAATGATACAAGCTGCAGAATCTTCATAGGCATATTTGTTATTCAACTACTTAAAAGGCTGTTACTTTCAAAATTAATTCGAAAGCCGTTTTCGGGGAGAATCAGGGTGAGCCCGAAATATCTTAAACACATGTAATGGGGTCAATCAGATATATAAGCTGGAATGTGGCTGGGCTTAATTCATCCACTAAGAGGCATTTGGTGAGATAGGAGTTTAAGATTATAAGCCACACTTGGCGATTCTATTAGAGACACATTTAGCATACAAGGATAGGGGTTTTCTTAAACAGCTTGGTCTAGAAGTGCTAGAGTGCACTTCAAAGAATGTAGTAATCAGAGGTGTGGCTATTCTTAAAGACAAATACTTTGCTTGTGCAAAACTCAAAAAAGCTTCAAGTTCTGACCCAGGTGGCAGATGGGTAGTCTTACAATTGGAAATTAGTAACAAGAAATTAGTCCTATGTGGATTATATGGGCCAAATCAGATTGCTCCTATTCTTTTTGAAAAACTAATGATGGAACTTTTGGATTGGCAGGGGGAAATTATAATTTAAGGGGATTTAAATGTACTTTAAACTACTCTATTAACTCATCCAATCGCTTTGCCTTTCCAAGAATGAATAGAGTCAGAAGGCCAATTTTGGAAATGTCTCTACTCCATGGGTTGACTGATCTATGGCATTCATTATATCCTACTAAACCTGGTTTCATGTATTACTCTAAACCACATCAACATTTCTCTAGAATTGATTTAATTTTTGGAATCGCTCACTCTTAGGGAAACTAAACATAGAAGTATGCCCGCGAATAACATCCGATCACAACTCATTATTTATATACCAGCAGTTTTCTTCAGAGGATAATTGTTGTCGCTATTTTTCATTTCCTAGTGTTATGGGATGCATTATGGCGGATACTACTTAACAACGCATTACCAGATCGGGTAATGAACTGGATTAAGGCATTAAATACCAACCCGCAGGCTAAGTTAGCATATGCTAATCTGTATTCTAAAACCTTCTCAATACAACGTGGCACGAGGGAGGGGTGCCCATTATCTCCCTTGCTTTTTGCTCTTTATACCAAGCCTTTTATTGAAACATTAAATCAAAAAGGAGATATCACTCCATTTAGTAATGGTGCGTACCAACTCAAAGCTGTTGCATGCGCAGACGATATCGCGGTCTTTACATCAGACCCAGTAACTACTGTCGATATTATACAGGAAGAAGCAAAAAAATGTGGCCATTTCTTGGGATATAAGCTTAATATAAGTAAAACACAAATAGTACATAATTTGCCACCTAACACATCTATCGACGGTACTTGCACAGTGGCTACATATTTCGGTGTTAGGATCACCAAAAATGTGGACCAAATCTGGAAATTAAACTATGAAACATTACTACAGACAGTAATTAAACAGATTAAGAATTGGAAAAAATTGCCAATAACTATTATTGGTCGAATCAATAAAATTCAAATGATTATTTTACCTAAATTTCTACATTTGTTCCGGGCAATTCCTATATGGGTTCCCAATTACTTTTTTGTAAATTAGAGGGCGCAATTAGTAGCTTTATTTGGGGCTATGAACAAGCTCTGCGATCGATTAAATCTCTCAAGTTTTCTTATAAATTTGGTGGCTTGCAACTTCCTGATTTCAAATTGTATTTTTGGGCAGCATTTACAGGGCACATACAAAGTCATTTAACTGATAAACTCCCATATTATGGGCTTATTTTAGCTTTATGTAATGATAATCGTATGTTTTTGTATAAGATTAATGATCCAAACTATTATAAAAGAGTTTGCTTTAAGACCATAAGGAACATTGTCCTTATCTGGAAGGAAATCCTTGGTTATTTGTTGCTTACTTTTGAGGATCTTGCTAGACAATAATATTCTAAATTATGGATACATCTATCCCTTCCGAATATATTCCATGATGTATCTGCTTCTAACTGGGCTAGATATGGTATTGATAGATTGGGACAGCTATATGATCACTCTGGTTTTTTCTACTTACTCACTGTTGCAACAATCTTTTGATCTCCCATACCAGTCATTTTTTAAATACTTACAATTTAGAGATTTTTTTTCAAATAAAAATTAATGCATCTGCCACACTCTCATATAGTTCTTTCGTACTTCTTAAATCTTGCTTACAAAACTAGAATTAGTACAAAGTACGTGCATTTGTGGGGTGCTAGAAGTGCTGATCTCAGTGAATTAGCAAATAAATGAAGTCAGACCTTGAATATGGAAATAAAAAAATGTGAAATCACAATGGCTTTAGATAAGGTAAATAATTCAGTACATTCTGTTTGCTTGAAGCTGTAACAGTTTCGTACAGTTTGCATGTTATATTATACTCCAGATAAAATAATAAAGTGGCAACTAGCAGCACAACTACCTAGCAGTGGGAGTACGGATAGAACATGCTGTCCTAACTGTGGTCAAAAGGCAGCCAACTTCTTTCATATGTTTTATTTATGCCCTAAACTATCAGATTTTTAGGAAAAAGTCACACAATATATTGCTCAACATTTTAACCTTGATTCAACTATATCCTTTAAAAAGGTTATGTTGGGGTATAAGATTTGTGACAACCCTTATATGAGATGTTTAATGTCCATTTTATTAGTAACAGCCCCTCTCTGATTAGCTAGAGAGTAGATCAGTTCTAGCCCTCCTTCATCATTTGATTAGCTGGTTCTTATGGAGGATATTTATGAAAAAGAACGTGCATTAGCTAAAACATGATCAAATCGCTCAATGTTAAGATTCAATCGTATTTGGAATTTTCTTGAATGTTAGTATGATATGTTGCCAAACTGACTGAGTATAGTCTTAGATTGTCTCTGTATAAGTATTTCTTCTTTTTTGTTCTGTACTGAGCGTATCATCATAGGAGCAGGATGACGTGTACTATATCTTTATATTTAAAATGGCAATTTGCTATCACACTCTTAACATGTTATTTGCTTGTATTTTTGATGTTATTGTATATCTTCTTTTCTTTTATTTTCTGTAATTAGTATGAATAGGTCTTTATGATTAATATGTAACATGCATATTTCATTAAAGCTTATAGTGCGGCGTGTACCACCTCTACACTAAAGTTGGTCATTAGTTGCTTACTTAGTTTTGCAGCAGTTGCCAATGTTATTCCAGTGTTTTAAAGAAGAGAGAAGTGTTATACCTACTGCTCAGCCAGTGTGACTGAGTGCATGAAATGTTGGTGTGGTGATGCTGTGGAATGTTGGATGAGTGTGGTGTCATTTGGAGGATGGGCTGAGCAGCAGGAAGGCTGCTCCTAGTGGGGCTCTTCATCTTACCATCTTACTTAATACATCAACTTATTTGAGCCACCTTCGAACTGGGCGTCTTTCATTTACAACAGTTAGGAAAAGAAATGTCCCTGCAAAATCTCTTTAGGATGAGCTGTATAATTTTGATGCCAAAATAGAAAAACAAATGAAATGTACTAGTTATAGTAACACAACACCATCCTTCTCAAATTCTGCAACAGCAAATGTGATCTCTATAAAGAATATGTTGAAAGATAAAGGCATAACAGCAATGGGCACATAACCTCACCCATATTAAAGGAATAGCAATCAAATATCTTAGATGGGAGAGAGGGACAGCAAACTCAATGCTTGGCAATAGACTCAATGATTGGAAATATGAACATAAATGACGAACACTTAAAAGGATACTCATGGAAGTGAAAGATAGATAGATAAGTTTAAAGCTATATGCTGGCCTTCGTAAAAGAGAAAAGGCTAGAATTATTTAGATTTAGTCAAATATATAGGGGCTCATACCTGAGCCAGCTTAATGAGAAACTCCTTCCAAACAAGAAAGAACACCACTGTTATCATGCATTTTTAAAGTATCAACATTGAAGGCTTTTGAATCTGGAATCGTAAAAACACACAAGTTTAAAAAAACATATACCTGCCCTAAAATATTGTTTCAAAAGTTTGGACTTCACTAGCAGGAAATGTCAACCCTGGTCTATAGAGCCTGGAAGTGTAACTCGGGATCATGCATATTTGGGCAAGGGATTCTCTTGTTACTGGATAGGGGAGCCAGAAGGAACTTTAGGGGCCATGTTATGGTAAAAGTGCTTTTTCATTGTTTGCACAGGGCGCACCTTTGTAAAGGTGCCCCGGGCGCAAACAGTGAAAATGCACCCTATTACCATGAATGGGCTGCACCCAGGGCAGCTGCAAACTCGTGCATCCCTGTGGGCAGCACTCCATGTTTTCACAGTACAGGCGGCAACCTGCCTGCACTTTTAAAGGGGATTCGAGATTCCCTTGCAGACGGGAGTAGTCAATAACTGCACCTGCCTGCATAGGGCTGCCATCAAGGGCTACACTGACAGTGCACCACCTTTTAGATGGCGCACTGGGCTTGTTTGCCCCTGTGCCCATGTCTATAATACGAGGCGGGCCAGAGCCAAAGGGATTCCCTCATTTGCATGGGGCATGCCACCAGGCAAATGAGGTAACACCCACTGCAGATAGTGCTGGCGCTTTGTGTGCGCCAGCGCTATTGGTATCACAGAACAGGGCGCACAAGTGCTCGCTGCGCCCCTGAGCCACTTTATGTAATACGGCCCCAGGTTTCAATTGATAGTGATTGAGGTTTGTCTTAAAGAGGCATGCTTTCAGATAGTTGCTAAAGTGCAGACATGAAGAAACATGCCTCTTTTATAGTAGGTTTCATTCTGTTACCTTAGTACTTAACAAGTGAAGGCTGCTGATTTACTGTACTTTTCTTTCTTTTACTCCTTGATTTCCAATCTGGTATTGTGACATATTCATAGGTTGTAAGAGCAAGTATTTTTAAGCCATGAACAGTATGGTGGAGTGCTGGGTGCTACTGTCTTATAGGCAATGCAGCAGATTTCAAAGACAATTCAAAGCTTCCGTAATAGCCATAGAAGATTATTTAGAGAAGCCATGATGTGGTCCTATTTCTTTACCCCCTTGATACGTCATGAAGTCATATGTTGGAGGACCTATTTGCAAAAAGTGGTATTTATGGTTAATGGAAAAAGGGGCTTGTTACTGTCAAGATGACAGAGGAGAAGAACTTCAACATGAACTTGAATTCAGGGCATTGTCTGGCCATGAACGACGATGGCCGCTTGATTCCTGAGCTCCGGGCAGAAGATGGGCCTGGACGGCGGCGAGGGCAACCCAGGAGTTCTATATTAGCCATACATGCTAGTTCCATGTTTGATCCACCATTGTAAATGCAAGAGCCAATCGTGTTGGACCACAATATGGAGGGAAGCCTATGAGCCCACGGCCATTTATCGCTTGCATCATTTGACAGGATCAGCCCGCCAGCTGATACACAGCAGCTCACACTCATGGCCCGTACACATTCGAAAGCCACAAGATCCGGAAAGCAGCGAACTTCTCCAAATGAACTAACAAGCACCCCAAAGCCTTCCTCTCTCGTAGACCTCTCCTATGACAGCTGGACATTAAATATGGCCTTTTCGAATCCGCACGTCTTTGGATCACCACAATCGGGGTCTCCAAGGAATTTTTAAATCCAGCAGACCTATGCTACTTCCTAGATGGCATTACCCCCCAAGACATGGACCACCCTACCTCCAACCCGGGAGACAATCCTCCCCACCCATGGCCAGCAGACTCCCTGAGCAGGGGAAGAGATCTGGAATGTTTCGCTCACTCCCTGGGAGATAGGACCCAGGCTCTGCATGCAGTTGCCTCTCACACGCAAGAGCATGATATGGACAAGTCACAGTCCCCCTGAAACCAACCTCTGCTGAGACAGGCACATCCTGCATTGTGGAGGTCCGGGTCCTGCATGCCCGATGGGAGGGCAGAGAACTGTCAAACTGTCGCCCTCCTGCCCGATGACAAAGACAGATAGCTGAGTACCAGCTTGCTTACAATATACAGTTTTTCTCCTCCTCTTCTCATTTTGTTCTCCCTTTTTCTCTCTATTCTTTCATAAACATGTTGATTCTAAATGTTTAATGGCCACTGTAGGATATTAATGATTTTCATGACTTACATGTGCTCTCTCAGTTGTGCACCCTGCGTAATGTATATTGCCTCTTTATACGTGCCCCTTCTCCCTTCTAGCCTCCTCAATACTTTTTCATATACCCACCCACTATGATTATACATTACTAGAAATGTATCAGTCTGTGCCATCTTAGGCTATCACTGCACCCACTACCTACATGTTACTAACCATTGTAATTCTGCATCCATCTCCACCCCTCCCCTGTAATTAAATGGAACAAACACCCCTACACTCTACCAACTCCTCAAATATAGGAGCCTAGGCTAGGCACACCTTCCTCCTTCTCATCCACTTCTTACACTCTTACATACCCATAACGTGGTTTTATTGATCACCCTTCTTTCTTGATCCTGAGTCCTGCCCCAAATAAATAACATTGCTCATGTAGTTCATTAAATTAATAGCCTCCCTGGGTTATCACCGTGATCTTCCCCTTCCCAGTGCTCTTACCCCTCTACAAACCTACCTCCCACTATTCTCCCCGCAAGACCTCACTGACCTTGTATGTCACACTGACATAGTAATTGAGCCCTGGTCACACACAGCGGGGAAACTTACACCCCTTTTTCTCTGCCTAAACCATCTACTTGTGGCGTCTCACTACGTTATCAGGGCCAACTGGAATCTCGCCCACAACGCAGTGCTGTATAGGATGGGGCCCCTGGACAAGGCCCTGCTGGGAGACATAGCCTCTGACCATAGACTGATTGAACACTGGCATCTCTACCACCCGACTGACAAGGACTATACTTTCTGTCAATGGTCCAAGGCACTCAGTCTTGACTAGACTACTTTCTCGTCTCCCACCCTGTGATTGTATTTATCAGCCACTCCCTTATCTGGGAGGCTGCCCTCTCCGACCACTCCGCGGTTCTGCTGGCCCTAGATGTAGGTTTAGTTTTCCCAAGACATAAACAATGGCATCAAAATAGTCAGAGGTACTGCTCACCCCAGGGCAAGGTCCAATTACGAATTCACCTTTCCACCTATATATCCAATATTAAGGCATCAGTTACCTCCCACAGGACCGTATGGGCAGTTGCAGATGCAACAATTCGAGGACAACTGATGAGAGATGCAGCCGCAGTCAATATGAAAGCGTCTCTCTGCCGTATAGAGGTTGAAGACCAGATCTCCTCCCTCACTCATCTATACTCCTCCTGCCCTTCAGTGCCCAACCGCTGCCACCTAGAACTAGCCCTAATGTCTGTTAATAGCTGAATATGCCCTTCAACGAACAAAAGAAAGGCCCTACAAGCTTGCTGACACTGGCAGCACAGCTGAGGCAATGAGAGGCTGCGATGCGCATCACTGCCATCCATACTTAGGCAGGTTCATTCCTCACTAAACCCCAAGATATTGTCAATGAATTTGCCTCATTCTATGAAAATGTTGTACCTCAGAGACACTAGCTACTGGTGAACAACTATCCACGTATCTTGAGGGGATTGAACTACCAGGACGGTCAGATAAAGATAGGGAATTACGGGAAGGGGACGTTAGCAAAGAGGAGATCGCAGTCGCCATTGCCAAACTGCCCTACCACAAATCCCCAGGTGTTGATGGAGTCCCTGTGGAATATTACAAATGGTCTGGTGAAGAGGCCATTGATAATCTATATGCTGCCCTACATGAGGCTGAAACAACTGCTTCCCTAGGCTCTATCTGTAATAGAGTGATGATTGCAGTCATATCAAACCGGGTAGGGACCCACTTTCTTGTAGAAGTTATCATTTCATATCCCTCATAAATGGAGACATAAAAATCTTAACCATAATACTGGCGGCAAGACTGAGTATGGTCATCCCATCCCTTATCCATCACACACAGGTTGGCTTTGTCTATTTATTTATTTATTTATAAAGTTTTATATAGCGCAAACTTGACCCAAGAGGGTATCAAGGCGGTTTACATTTAGGATCATTGCGTTACAACATACATCAGATACAAGAGCATAGAAAGGTACAGTACACATAAACAATGTTTCAATAATTCGTAAGAGGGAGGGGAGGAAGGAGCAAAAGCAAGGAGACGAGGAGGAACAATGCCTAATATCCAGCTGGGTAGGTGACGTTCAAGGGGGAAACCAGGGCCAGACTCCTCATTAGCTGTCAAGCAGCTCCACTGGTCATCAGCCATGTTGCTCAGGTCTCAGCGTTCAGGAAAAAACAGTTTTAGTTTATTTGATTTGCGAAGATTATATAGCGCTGTCTAAACCCGAAGGTATCAGAGCTCATAACCAGGGGAACGTTGCATTAGAAGGTACATCAAAAGGATTATAAAGTGCTGGCTAGACCCATAGGTATCAGAGCGCTATAGCAGAGGAACATTGCATTACAAATTACATCAGTTACAATAGCATAGTAAGGTACATTAAACAAACAACGCGGTTGAGAGAATTTATAGGAAAAGAGGGGAGGAGTGAGCCATAGCAGGGAGACGAGGAAGAACTGTGTCCAATGTCCAGAGTGACAAATCGAGAGGGAAAGGGGAGAGGTGGAGTGAGAAGGGAGAGGGAGAGGGGTGGAAGGGCGTTTGACGAGGTGGCATAGGGGCAGAGAAACGCATCTTCTCCATGACTCCGTGCTCCTGCCCTGTCATAGCAAACACTGCTTCACTTCACTTCAAAACTGCTCTCACTTCCATGAAGCAAAGCGGAATTGCTTTTGGGAAAAGGGAGCTGCATGTTAGCAGCTCTTCTTGTCCAAAAACAATGCTGGCTCCCGTTGGAGGCGGGGAGCTGGCAGGGACTTTGGGGCATTAGAGCTCTCCCTGCGGTCCCCAACGTGAGGCCAGGCCCTGGGGGATGGGTTCCCCGGGCCAAAAGTAGCCCTGGGAAGGGGGCCACGCAGACCACTCCCATTAAATAAAAAATGTAATTAAAAAAAGAGGCAAAGCCCCAAGGATGGATTCCCTGGGCTGAGAATGACCTCAGGAGGAGGGCCGAAATTGGCCGAAATGTAGCTAATTTATGGAAAAAATGGCCATGCCCTGGGGGATGGAGCGTCCGGGCCGAAATTGGCCGCAGGAGGGGGGCTGTGTTGCTCCCTTCCAGTTTAAAAAAAAATATTTAAAAATGGCTCAGACCGTGGGGATGGGGTCCTTAGGGCCCAAACTGTATTAAGGGAAGAGGGGCCACACAGCCCCACTTCAAGAAAGAAGACAGAAAAGAGAAGTCGGCATCTCGACGGAGGCCCACCCCCTCCCTGCACCACTCTGAAAATGCACCTCTTGGGGCATTCTGGATAGGGGGATAAGGTCCCCTTAAATCCTAAGGGTCCTTAGGGGCAACTAGGCCACCCGGTACCTCCAGTAAGCCCCACACAGTGGGATTGGTGAGAGGTGGTCAAAGGCTGTGCCCCTTTTTACACCACTCTACAAATGTGCCTCTGGTGCACTGCTGGTGGAGTGATGAGGTCCTCTTGTGTCCTGAGGACCTCAGGACTAAAGTAGACTTCATCCACAAAGCAGCTGTGTGCCAGGAGGCACGTTTGCAGAGTGGTGTAAAAAGGGTGCATGGCCACTCATAGCAATCCAGCTGTTTGGGGCTTACTGGAGTGCTAGTTGGCCTGCAGGGACCCTCAGGATGCAAGGGGAACGCTATCCCTCAACCAGGACTGTGCCAGGAGGTGCATTTGCAGAGTGGTTGAGAAAGGGGGCGTGGCCTGTGACCACCTCAGGATTAAAGTCTCCTTTACTGCTGGGGGTCGTTAGAGGTCAAATACCCATCCTGTTACCTCCAGTAAGTCCCACACAGCGGGATTGCTAAGAGGTCTTCGGAGGTAAGCATGGGCGCAAAATCCGTTCCGCTCGCGGATTTTTCGGATTTTCGGTAAATCGCAATCCACGAACTCTCGCGGATGTGGCGAAAATACGCAAATCCGCGCGCGACGGATTTTTTGCTTGTGTTCGCACTGCTCGCGGGCCGCGGCGTGGGCAGCAACAATCTCGCACTCGCGAAATTACAAAAATTACAATTGGGGAGGAGTGAAGGAAGTGACCCAGTCTCCAACTTCCTCTTCCTGTCCAGCAAGCTCCTCCCATTGCTTAGTCCATTTCCTGGCCACTTTGAATTCGATCTTGACTGGGAAGGATTACTTTTTGTGGATGCTGCTGGAGATTTGGCTTTGAGGCCTTTTGGATTACTTTTTGATTAGAAATTTGATTTACAAGTAAGTTGATAAGTTGATGTTGTTTGTTTGTGGTGATTTTTGTGTGTGTTTTTCTTTTTTTTATTTTTTTTTTAAACCTTTATTGTACAGAGAAGGCTCACAAATACGGGCCTACAACCCAGCGGGCTGGCCACCACAAATAAGGAACATAGTCAACAGTACAGAAACGCGTACAGAATAACACAACAAATCATACAGGAGATAAGGGCTAAAAGCCATACAGCAACCTGCCGGGGCAGGATACGAGAAGGTTGATTTTCTAATATAGTAACGGGTATGACAGGATAATAACAGGTAGAAAGTCTCGGAGGGCCGTGGTGGGCCGCGAACAAGCCGCGGTAGAAGATACAGGATAACCCAATAATGACAAACACATATCGGTAAAAGCAGAATAAAAGTCTCGCCAGAAAAACAGTGGCAACCGCCGTTCAGCGCCCACCCACCACAACAAGAACGTATCATATCAAACAGAGTCGAAAAAACTTATCAAATAAAGCCCTCCGTCACACAACCCAGGGAATAAGGAAAAAACCCCCCCACGAGAGGGGGGGAGGAAGGGAGGAAAAAGAGGGAAAAGGGGACAAAAGGCGAAAGAAAGAACGCCATCTCAAGCACGCGCCCCATGGCAAACGAGGCCGGAAACCACAAATCGGTATACAGAACCAGTAGTAACCGGAGCAAAATTACGTAGTGAGCCAAAGTCACAGTAAGACCAGACGGCTAGTACATCAAAAATAACCCACCCAGAGGGACACATGCTGAGACCGCGTCCCGAAAAAGAGGACACACAAGAGCCATAGAACCAAAAAAGTAGGAAAAATGAGGGGAGAAAAAACCCCCCAAAGAAATGACAGACCCCCCCCCACCCCGCAAGCCCACCCTGCACCCCTGCAGAAGGCTATGGCCTACCCCCCAGCAGCGTGCCTGTCGCCCTAATCGGAACCCGAAATATAGAAGAACTAAAGCAAGATGGAACCATAAAGACAAAAAAAGGGGGGGGAGAAAGAATGAGGGAGGAAAGAACACGGGAGAGGGCCATAAAACAGAATCATATGCTCCCACCCTCCCGTCCGAAACATCAATGTCCACGGGAAGACAAAGATTCTAAGGATACAGTCCAGGAATACGACAAAAATCCGACATGGTCATACCGTACCAACCGATCATCCAGCCATTACAAGACAACAGTCCACAAAGGTAAAATCGTCTCATCCCTGTCCTTGTTTTACCAAATCTGTAGCAGTCCACCTCACGAAGAACCAGACCACGAGGAACAGGAGGCAGAGAACAGGGAGATCAAACTTCAATCCGCAGAAGATGTTTCGTGTACAACTCGGATGATCCGGAACAGTCAGAAACCATTGTACACAATGCAGGCACAGTTCCGAAGAGGATCTGAGGAAAGCCGACCCAGCGGAGTCAGCACCGGATCTACGTTCGGCCATTCGAGGAGATGAAGAACAGGAAAAACCACCAAGACCGGCCCGGACAGGACCCGGCCCACCTACCCACAGCACAGGAGAGGACACATCACGATGGAGGGCAGCGGAACTCCGCATATCCGGAGAAACGGCAGCCACCGGGTCCACAATGTCCAGGATAGTTCCAGCCGCACCCAGCAGCGACGTAGCCGCACACTCCAGGGGGGGCTCAAACGGCCCAGCGAAACGAGCCTCCTCCAGGTTAACAGCGGGTGCCGCCACAGGAGTACCCCAGGAGCGCAGGGCGGGGAGGATGTCGGCAAGTGTAGGAACACCTTTACAGTATCCGGCTTCTGTGCCACATCGTGGACCACCGCCGCTCATCTCGGCCCAGCTGAGATATACAGTGTCGGCCGCCATCTTGGAAGCCCGGCGGGGTCGCAGCGATCCTCGACCCCCGACCGGGCCGCAGCAAGGCAAACGGAATTCAGTCAACCACCAGCAGAGGCACGTCCAGAGCAGGAAGGGGGGCCACCAGAAGAAGGGGGATTGCCGGCCCCCCAATGCCACCGGCCCCGTTCTCCGAGTCCGGGCGGAGGCACTCAAAATGGCCGGACCGGAGAACAAAGGGGGGGACAAGCCACATTTACGGTCAGCCCCGTCAACAGAAGGCAGCGCCTCCACTCCAGGCCGCGGGACCGCCTGATCAGGCCAGAAAGCCGCTACCGGCCTCTCCGCACAACCGCCTCGTCGGCCGAGCTCACTGCGCCATCAAGGGCCGGTCATAGCGTAGCGCCCCGTCCGGGCGCCGCCGAGGAGACTCAGGCCAGTCCGCTCCGGAGGCCCCGAAGCGAGCGGAGGCACAGTTCCGGAACCACGGCACCCAGAGACAACCGGAACAGACGGTAAGTGCCTAGAAATCGCCGTAGATCCACAGCGTAGCAAGAATTGTCTTCCCGGGGCAGGATAAAAGCAGGATCTATGTTTCGAACAGGAAAGTAGACGGAGCCGAGCTAAAGCGCGGCCATCTCGGATGCGAGCTTGGCTCCTCCTTGTGTGTGTTTTTCGACTTTTTGGGGTGGGTTTGGGGGCTGGCTATGTGTGGGAGGCCATTTTGAGGCATGGTCCTGCAGGTCCTGGCCATGTGGATGGGGTCAATCGGCCATTTTGAAGTCAGGCAGTGTGTTTTGTGCCCTATGCCCACCCAGTCTGCTCTGATTGCTTTCATTATGCCCAGGGGGCCTCGAACTCCCGCGGATTACCCGAAAATCGGATGTAAAAAAAATTTTTTGCCTGTGTTCGCACTGCTCGCGTCCCGCGCAGCAACAATCTCGCACTCGCGAAATTGTAAAAATTACAATTCTGCACATGAATTGAAAACTACCAGGCTTAGTTATGGGTGCATGCATGATACAACTGTTTTCTTTAATTTTAACATTATTCTGGCCAGGGCATGGATGGCATTGGATTGTTGTGATTTTTGTGTGTTTTACGACTTTTTGGGGTGGTGTTGGGGGCTTGCTATGTGGGTGGGGGCCAGTTTATTGCCTGGTCCCGTGTGGGTGGGGGTCTAGGGGCCATTTTTAAGCCAGTTTGTGTGCTTTGTGCCATAGGCCTGCACCCAGTGTGCTGTGATTTTATCATGCCCAGGGGGCCCAGAATCCGTCTGTTCGCGGATTTTGCTGGTTATTCGCCACGTTCGCTTCATGAAGCAACAATCTCGCACTTGCGAAATTGCAAAAATTGCAACTTCGCACCAGAAAACCACCAGCAGGCAGCATAAACCTTCTGAAACTTGATGGATGGCATTGGATTGTGGTGATTTGATTGGTGTTGTGTTTTTTGACTTTTTGGAGTAGGGGTTGGGGGCTGGCTATGTTGGTGGGGGCCATTATGAGACATGGTCCTGGCCATGTGGATGGGGGTCAAGCGGCCATTTTGAAGGCAGGCAGTGAGCTTTGTGCCATAGGCCTGCACCCATTTTGCCTTGCTTTCACCCATTGTGCCCAGGGGGAGTCAGTGGTACATGAAACTATAACCCTCTGTGTGTGTGCTATCTTGGATTCCTGTTTCCCAAAAATTTAGCAATTCTTAATTTTGAAATTTCCATATTGTGTGGTGTGCACGTGTGTATTCATAAATGCCTACTTGCAAACTATTTATTGAAGCGCTACATATGCAACATATATTTACTGATGTTCCTCTGTCTTCGTTTGCTTTTAGGTGCACAAAGTCAATAACTCCGCATCATCGTTGAGCATCAGTGCCAGGAAGAAGTCCTGCTGCGGCCTGCTGTTCCGACATCTGAAGAAGATGGCTCCAAAAAGAGGTGCCCATAGCTCCTCTTGCAAGAAAGATGTCTCTACTAAGGAGAAGAAGAAGCAAGTGGCACCACTTACCAAGGAGACTGGTGGCTCGACCACTAAGTTTTTGTGGAAAAAACAAAAGTCCACCATGAGTGCTGCACAGGTAGCCTGTTTAGTGGTTGAATCACCAACGACCAGTGATGTTGGTTCATCGCAAGAAAGTAGCAGCACACCATCAACACAGGTTGTAACTCATCTCACAAGTACTATTCAACAACCAAAGCCGCAACAACAACTGCATGGGCTACTAGTACAAGCACAAGTACATGCGCAAGGAGCTGTCCGAGAAGGAGATGTCCGAGAAGGAGCTGTCTGAGAAGGAGCTGTCCGAGAAGGAGCTGGCCGAGAAGGAGCTGGTCGAGAAGGAGAAGGTCGAGAAGGAGAAGGCCGAGAAGTAGAAGGCCGAGAAGTAGAAGGCCGAGAAGGAGAAGGCCGAGAAGGAGAAGGCCGAGAAGGAGAAGGCCGAGAAGGAGAGGTCCATGGAGAGTTGCAAGTAGAGGTCAGTGAAGAGGCCCATGTAGCGGCGCATGGAGCGGTGCAAGTGCCCACAATGGTTCTTCTTCCAGGAGTAGGGGCACAGGAGGAAATTGACTTTGGAGCCGGGGTATCATGTCAGGAAGACGAAGGCACTCCTCCTGATGATTCATTTTCTCCCAGCTCCCCAGCAAGGAAAAGATCATGGAGTGTGTGTAGAAGTTCCTCTTCAAGCCCCGCTCCATCAGATGATCTGGATCTAGATTGGCAACCATCTCCGACGTCTGAGAGGGAGGCACACCACTCGCTGCGAAAGGTATCAAAAGTTAAAAGGAAGGGCCCCGGAAAGCTCATACTTATGGATCCGAACGCCGGACTTGATGAAGTGGTTCATTCTGATGTTGATGAACAGGATGACAGCAATGACCTAGTCATCACACACGTCATTCCAGCCACACCGGCCATGCAGCAGACAGACATTTATACCCTATCCCGACGTCATGCTGAGCGTGACCCTGGCGACGTGGCACTGGTAGCACCACCAACGCAGTCAAGTAGTACAACAAGTTCAACAAAACCTACAGCTCCCATATTTTCTCCCCAGAGGGGGACTCCATCCAGCTCGACTCCCTCAAGTAGGGTTGCTGCAATAATTGCACAACCCAGTAGATGTCTGCAAGGCTCATCCACCCCTGCTTCATCTGGCATTGGCAGTATCATCTCGTGCGGCAAAACCAGAAGTTTCCAGTCCCCAGTTTGGAACTTTTTTAGTGTCCATGAAAAATATGATAACATAGCCGTTTGTTGCATTTGTAAGACTAGAGTTAGCCGTGGTAAGACTGGTACCAACTATGGAACCGGAGGCCAGATAGGTCATCTTCAAAGAAGGCACGCTGTCGTATGGTTTGCGCACCTAGCAAACATCAAGGGAAAGCAATCCCAAAGGGCAAGTGGCCAAAATATACCCATACTAGGTGTTTCATCTGAAGATGACGGGGAGGTAGAAGAAGCGTCAGACATTTGTCCGGTTGCACCCAGTACTCCTGGCAGCACCACACCCTCCGGAACACATAGGAGGCACACTAAGAGTCTGGGAGACACACCAATGCGGAAAATGTCAACACTGAGCACAAGTGGGTCGAAGAAGGCATCAGCATCATCCAGTAAATTTGTCCAGCGCACCATTTCAGCCATGTTCTCCTCAGATGTGCAATTTCAACGCAACCACCCAATTGTACGCCTGTATAACACTAAGCTGGCTAAAATGCTAGCGGTGGACCTTCTCCCTTTTTCGTTTGTCGAAAATGTGGGTTTTCTTGAACTCGTGGCAACACTGGCCCCTAAATGGAAGGTTCCTAGCCGGTTCTATTTTGCCAGGGTTGCTGTTCCAGCACTACATAAAGAGGTGCTTGAGTTGGTTGGGGCAGCTTTGCAGAAGAGTGCTGTTCACACTATACACCTGACAACAGACATGTGGACCAGATGCCAAGCCCTTGATTACATGTGCATCACTGCACACTGGGTCTCCTTTTCAGGGGTTGCACAACAGATAAATGCAGGTGGTGACTTGGTCGAGATTTTTAAGGGTGCTCGTAAACATGCAACATTAGCCATGTTTGGCATGGAGAAAAGTCATACTGCAGTCAACATTTTGGATGACTTTAACAAAAAGGTCTCACAATGGCTGCCCCCAAGAAATTGCAAGGTTGGTTATGTTTCTACTGATAATGGCAGCAATGTAGTTAAGGCCATGGAGAACGGTTACTATTTCAGAGTGCCGTGTTTGGCGCACTGTATGAACCTTGTCGTGCAAAAGTTCTTGAAAAAAGAACTTGCAGTCGACCAAATACTGACCATCTGCAGAAGAATATGCACACACTTCAACCATTCTTTTAAGGCCCGGAAGGAGCTGAGGCGCCAGCAAAATGTACGTAGAATGCCAGTGAAAGCACTTATCCAGGAGGTGGCAACACGTTGGAACTCAACCTTCTACATGCTTGAGCGTCTGCATGAGCTGTTTCCAGTAGTCAATGAGTATTTCTACAACCTGGGTGGTGATACGACAGAAATGATGCTAGCGGTGGAGCAATGGCAGCTAGTTAAAAGCCTGACAGACATGCTTCGTCCTTTTCAGGTCTTCACGCGTGACGTCAGCAGGGAGGACTGTTCTTTGAGCAAAGCTATCCCATTGTTGCTGAATCTCGAGCACCAAGTCAAGGTGGTGTCTTCAGAATTAAAAGATGCTGGAAAGAATGAAGCATATGAGTTGGCGCAGAGATTATTACATCGCCTAGTTAGCAATAAACGGCTTGTAAATATCAAGAAACAACAGCACTACATTTGTGCTACTATTCTGGATCCACGTTACAAAAAGCCATTGTTTGGCAAAGTAATAATTCCTTAGTACAAAGGTCGGCTAGCTCAGTCAGCCATTTGTTTTGAAAGAGAGCGGAAGGAAACTGTAGGAGAACTTGAAGACAGTACTACTAGTGATTCAGCAGGCCATCAGGCGTCCCAAAAAAACACTTCTGCATCTGTGCCTGTGGCAGAAGTGAGTGACTTTTCCTCTGAGCCGTTAACCACACCAGCAACCGTATCATCTGCACCAGGCCCAGGCGATATGTCTGAAGCGGATTGGCTAAGTGAGCTAGGGTTTCCTTGTCCCAGAAAGGACACAGAAGTGCAAAGTACAGGAATCCGGGAGAACATTGTTTCTATGGTGCAGGCCTATCTGGATGACTCAACAGCGGTCAATATTACTGAGGACCCATTGGCGTATTGGCATGGGAAAAGAAACATATGGCGAGAGCTCACCAACCTGGCTATCAATTACTTGTCTTGCCCACTCGCAAGCGTGTCTTCAGAACGTGTTTTTAGTTCTGCTGGTGGCATTGTGACTTGCAAAAGGTCCCGTCTCTTGCCCGCAAATATGGAGCAGCTCACCATGATAAAGATGAACCAGCACTTCATACCACCAGATTACAAAGTACGAGAATGCACGCAGGAAGAAGACGAGGACACCGACCTACCTGAGGAAAGTTCTCCTCAGTTACCAGAAGTACTACCAACTCAATTTGCAGAGTTTGAGGACGAGCTCTGCTTCCCTGACAGCGATTTCTGAAAATGAGTCAATAATTAATTAACTTTAACATTAGTCCTTATTCATTTTTATTCCTGTGTGTCTGTCTTTCTTTTTTAGCAAGTGCTTGATCACATTCACAACAAAACTGTAATCACCCCATCACAAGCAACAACAAGCCCATCAGCAGAACTGTCTTGATTTTGATGCCGCAGCATTCCTCAGGTTCACAACAGTTAGTTGACAAGAACTCAGTCCTGGTCGTCTATCCTCCTCCTCCAGACTCACCCTATCCATTTCCCGTAATGCTGATGCCTGGAATCTGCACAATGAAGAAACTTACGTTGACGAGTCCCCTAAAGAGGGACTGTCTGGAAGTAGTGAGTCCTCATTTAAATACATTTTGCTAAGTGTGACTTTTTTGCGTTTGGGTTTACGGGTCTTGGCTGGGCCATTGCTGGCAAGGTCTATTAAGGGATGAAATTGGTTAGGCATTTACTTTGGAAAACATTTGGCCTATTACACGTGAACGTTTAGGCGTTATTATTGCTCGCTTGCCTGTCTTAGGGGTGCTGTCTGTGGGGCTTCTAGGATTTTGGGGTCTGTGAGCACCGCTGCCATATTTCTAATGTTGATTGCTTTTGTTTTGCAGAAAATCCACGCCGGGAAACTCCAGTTGGGGCCCTGCTGCAGAACGCTTTAGGACACTGTGAATTCCAGGTGGAGCCAGCCCTCAAACACAAATTACAGGTAAGATAAGCGTTTGGATGGGAGGTAGTATAATGGAGTATTCGGAGAGGCGAGAGAGTGACAGTGGTACTAGTAGTAAAGTCATAGGGCTCTTGAATTAACAAACTCTGTGACAGGCATTTACTTTGGAAAACATTTGGCCTATTACACGTGAACCAACACGATGACAGTGTTCAGTTAAATGAACTTACTGCAAAACCACCACCCACCAAGCTCAAAAGTAGTAAAAAAACCAGGTATGCTCAGATAAAGTTTGAAAAAGTATATTTTTATATCCCTAACAAAATAATCTCCCGCAAGACCCTCCCTAACCCCAACAAATGACTAGTCATTCAAAAGTCCCCAAAAAACCCAACTCCCAATTCCCACCCCCCAAAAGTCTCTACAAAAGGGGCAAGGGACACTCTAGGGATGCACAGTGTTGAGTTTGGCCTCCAGGGCATCATGCCTTAGGGCCAGGGCATCGTACTTCTCCTGGAGGGTGGCGTGATCTAAGCGGAGGCCCTCCACCACATTCTGATAGTCTTTCCATTTCTGGACCTCCGCCTCTAGGTCGGACACTCTGCGGAGTGCTCGGCGCAAGCGAGCCTTTACACTGCTGTGAGGTGCAGCCTTTGCTGCTTGGCGGTGGCGTCTGCCAGCACGGCTCCGTTTGGCTGGAGCACTGCGCTTACCGGCAGAACGCGGGGTCACGGAGGAGGATGCAGATGTTACATTTGATGCACTGGACTGCGTGTCGTCCCCCTCCAGTTCCACCAGCCGCCGATATTCGGCAACAGTTGCTTCCAGCCTCCGTTGCCGGGCCAGTACAGCCAGCATACTCCTCGTCGGTTTTGAGGTTTTAGTATTACCAACTATATGAAGAAAGAAAGACATAATATGTAACCAATGCTCTTTAAGAATATGATTAACACAAAATAATTCAGCAGGAAGTTGTGTCACAGTACAACTAGCAACTAGCCAGCGCAGTACAAAACTATTCAGGCCAGTATCATGGGCGTCCGCAGGGAGGGGCAAGGGGGGGCGCTTAAATCACCATTTCCCTTCCCACAACTCACTTGTATCCTTGGTTTGATGCTCTTTCATATGAAAGAGATCTGGCAGAAGCCCAGGCGATATGTCTGTTTCCCTCTCTCTCTCTCTCTCTCTGTCTCCCTCTTTATGTCTCCCTGTGTCTCCCTCTACCTTGCTGTCTCTCTCTCTCTGTCTCCCTCCCTCACCCTCCCTCTGGCTCCCTCCCTCTCTCTCTCTCCTTCTGTCTTCCTCTCTCTCTGTCTCTGCCTCTATCTGTCTGTCGGTCCCAGCCTGCTGTAATTACCATATTGTAATTTGTCACTGGGCCAGCACTGGATACACATCATATCCTATCTAAGAGTCAGATAGTACCATGATCCAGCTTACCTGTACTCGCCACCGCCACTGTCTGCTTCCTCACAGTCTGTTCATTGGCCACTTGCGCCTCATTCTCCCCAGAGCTGTCCTCGGACTCAGAGTCAATGATCACCACCACATCCGAGCTGGCCCCGCCACCAGATGTTCCACCTACAAAGTAGATTTAAGAATGTTAGATTACACCACTCACTAGTATTTGGTGTATGAATGAAGAAATGTGAAAACAACAGAAAAATGAATTGACTGTCTACTCTAGTCTAAAGTAAAAATGTCCCTCCTTCCAGGGAAGGTTGTTGTCTTGCTGCATTTTTTTGTCATAATTGATGAATGCTTGATTAATTTTAACACACATCATTTTTCTCTGAACAGACAGAAACTGGACTTCTAAGGACAAGAGCAACATCAACTTCAAACCAGGTGAAAGCTCGGCTCGACCACAAGAAATGTGTTCCATTACTCTTCAACTCAGCACCAAGCACTTTTCCATTTCCAACTAACTTTATTTTAATATATGTGTTTACTTAAACTTTTAATAAAGCTTTTAAACTTGAATAGACTCTGTGGTTTTTGGTCCTCCAGACTAGAGTGACTGAGCGAAAGGTTTTGCAATTTTTGCAAGGAGGAGTCCGTGCCGCTGACACTACCAGGTTTATACAGTGTGCCAAACACGCCACTCTGAAATATTATTAGTCTGGTCTTTGGTGTCCATAGTTCGGTTTGTGGAGAATTGTCCCTGCAACAGTAGTATTATTGATTTTGCTCCTATCTAAACACTATTTCGAAAAAATTAAATTAGGAACGCTTGGACAACAATAGGTCCTCTATATTTAAATGAAAACTTACTGGGGCCAGCAAAGGAGCCCTCGCCGCCCTGGCCTGCATCCTCCTCCTTTGGAGCCACTGCATCCGTTTTTTCTGTCCGCTTGCCCCTGGGCGGACCTGACGTACAACATGAAAGAATGAACAGAAAACATTGATGATTGCTGCTTGCCGATGTCCTTGTCAACCAAATCAAACATTTAGAAAGAACAAGAACCAACTATTTCAGCCAAAATGAGGGCTACAAAGGAAGGACTGCACCTGAGCCTCTACTCTAGGGGCAGATTTACAAGCCCCTTGCAGCTCTTTTGCTCCGTTCTTGCGTCAGTTTTGTGACGCAGCGCCACAACAAGAGAGGTGCCATGATGTGGCGTATATTAACAACCTGACGCATATGGGAGATGCATCCCATTCTAAAGCCCTGCACCATAAGGGAGCGTTCCAGCGCAAGGGAGGGCGTTCCTGCGCAGGAACGCATGCTAAAAGTGGCTATGGGGAATATATAAAATTTCAATCAGTTATTTAGGACAATGATGCGTCACTGTAACCCTGCGCCTGCATGAAGCAGACTTACGGCTTGACGCAGCATTGCTGGAGCTGCGCCATCGTTGCAACGCAACTCCATCAATGAGCCGCCTTTACGGCACCGATGCGTAACGCTTCGGTGACGTTTTGGGACCATGGTGTGCCGCGTTGTAAATACGGCGCACCATGGGTGGTGCTGGCGTGCCGCACACTTTGCAGGGATGCACAGGTAATTGCTAATCTGACACTTAGGGGCATACTTACGAGTTCTGAGCTGGACACCTCCAGATGTGCACCAGAACAAATGCGTAACGCAAAACTAACCTTGCGTCACGGTAGATGCGCCGCAATTACAATGCGGCAAACCCTGGCGCAAGGTTAGGCAGATGCGTGACGCTTCTCGTGGCGAAAGAGAGGCGCATCTCTAGAGTCGCGTCGCAGGCGCGATGCAACTATAGCAATGTTCAGGGCTTCCCAATACTCAACATACCGCATCAGTCCTTACACCTGCTTCAAGCAAGCAGGCATAAAGAATTAACGTAGCAGCGTCGCGGAAGTGCCTGCGTTAAATCTTGTAGGTTTCACGCAGGCACTTTTGCGAGGCGCACAGCTGCCTGACCGCCACCCCCTACCCCCCCCTGCGTGGGAACGCACCCATTGTGGCGCAGGCCCAGGCCTTAACGTGGCGCATCTCCTTAGATGCATCACGTTGTACATGACTCGCAGGGATGCGCCACGTTTACGTCGCTGTGCGTCAGATAAGGCAGCGCAAACGTGGCACAAGGGGCTTGTAAATCTGCCCCTTTGTGTCTAGCATTACGCAGTTCTGTAAAATACACTCATACATTACTCAGCCCAATTAAATGAACACAAAATAGAAAACAAATAAGCAGTGGCACCGCCACAGAGAAGGAGAACAGTGCACCTGAAATGCACAGAAGATTTTGAAATATTAATTTACCTCTCTTATCAATGTAATCAGCAGCATTATTGCTCTTTGTAAAAAAGTTAAAGCAAACATTTGCAATATAACACAGTCACACAGAGCAGGAGATAAAACAGAGTAGTGAGTGATGAAAAAATTGCTACTACTACTCACCAAGCCCGGGGACCTCCACTCCCAGCACGTCTAGCAGGTCGCGCTCTCGGTCCAGGATATCGGTCCAGCGGTGGGTCACTTGATTGTAGGTGCGCTGGACCCCCGTGATGTTAAAAAGGGCCCGGCACACCTGCCCCCACCGCTTCCGTCGCTCCTGGCTGTTGGTATAACCAGCAGCGATCCTGCCGCCTGCCGCGATGGTCCTGGGGAGATGGCGCTGCACATAAAAAATGAGTGCGCCCACCTCCTCAGGGCTGAAGATCTCCCGGGGCACCACCATTTCCGCCCTCAAGCGGCCACACGGGAGCCGGGCACGGGCTGCGGTGCCCGTCTTGGGCAGCTTGACAGCTGTCTTCACCATGTTCTGGGCAGGTGTTAGCAGTAAGGAGACAAAATGAAAAAGAATAAGAGTAGGGAAGAAGGAAATAAAAGTTTAAAAAAGTAGTTGAAAAGTAACCAAAAGTAGCCTAAAACACAAAAATATAGACCTAGAAAAATAGAGGGATAGAAAAAAAGTTAAATAGATCAAAAAAATATTAAAACAAGCAAAGGATGGCAGAGATATACAGAGGATAGAAACACCATGCCCAGACACATAGGAATGAATGAAAAACAAGATGGCGGCCCGAACAAGTGCGTGTAAGTAAGTTCGCACGCGATTTCTCTCGCGAACTCGTGCGAACTTGCATTCGCAAGGCGCTCATTGCGCGAGATTACACATAGCGGGCGGAAACGGAAATACGTCACGCAAACAAAATGGAGGCGCCCATACAAAACCTTGGGGTAACTCGCACGAGTTCGCGGCTTCCACGGTCGATTTCGCATGACGCCGCGCCTCGCGAATAGGGCAAAATTACCGAAAAACGAGTTTTGCAAAAGCAAAACCAACGAGCAGGTGCAAAAGTTCGAGCTCATCATTTGTAACCATTTACCTGTAGTGCTTCCTGAAGGGGCCCTCCAGAATCCGGTTGCCTACTTGCAACTATTGTGTGACCCTGCTCTGACAGTCACAGAATAGTTACAAGTATGCCATTGCATCCTGTTATTGCAACAAAAAGGAAAGGGAGCAGACAAGCAGGTGCCAGCCTTCATTAATGTCAGTTGGGGCAGGGCAGGTGTTGTTGTTTGCAAAACTTAGTGCAGGTGTGCTTGGCTTTGCCACAATAATGTACACTCACTAGTCAATCAGAGGGTGCTGTGATGACACCGAGGGTGGCATGGGTGTGCCAGCCAGAGGGTGGCATGGGTGAACCAGAGTGCCAGTGTTGACAGAGGATGGCAGTGCTTTGCTTTGCCCCAATAATGTACACTGGTGAACCAGAGGGTGCTGTGATGACACAGAGGGTGACATGGGTGAGCCAGAGGGTGACATGGGTGATAAAAGAGAGTGCCAGTGGTGACAGAGGGTGGCAGTGATGAAGAAAGCCTTGCAAACAGGCTGGGCACGTAGAAACAACAAGTTCGCAAAACTGGCGACCCGACAAGTAAGTTCGCAATTTGCGAAATTGTACAAAACCCTCGCGAACTTGCAGAAACCCGTGCGAACACACACCCCCCAAAAAAATACGCAAATCCGCGAGAATTCACGGATTTTGCGGATTTTCGCAATACGCAAATCCGCAAATTCGCGGATTGCGAATCCGCAAAATCCGCCCATGCTTATTCGGAGGCCACACACCCTTTCTCCACCACTCTGCAAACGAGCCTCCTGGCAAACTACTGGTTGGGGATGAAGTCCACTTTACTCCTGAGGGACTTTGGGGGCCAAGAAGTCCTCCTGGTATCTCCTGTAAGTCCTATGCAGTGGAATTCCTGAGCACTGGTCTGAGACCCAGCCCCCTTTCTCCACCTCTCTGAAAATGCGACAGCTAGTTAAAGAAGCATTTGCAATGTTGTAGGTCTCACATTTGCGAAAGTTAGGGTTATTGGCGTTTGTAATGTAAATGTTTTTTACTAATGTTTTTTGGATTGAAGTGGATGTACGTTGTGTGTAGTGGAATTATGTGGTATGTTGTACAGTGAAATTATGTAGATAGAATGTATGTGGTATATAGTGTATAGGAATTACGTAGAGTGGGATTATGTGTTATGGAGAGTAAGTA
Organism: Lissotriton helveticus; assembly: GCF_964261635.1. Taxonomy (NCBI): domain Eukaryota; kingdom Metazoa; phylum Chordata; class Amphibia; order Caudata; family Salamandridae; genus Lissotriton; species Lissotriton helveticus. The sequence continues at coordinate 535,362,994 of NC_136065.1, forward strand.
TGTGGTATCGTAGTCTGTGTTGTGGAGTGGTAACATCAGGGGGTCGATTCCGATTTGGGAAAAAAACGTCCTTACGATTTGTATCCGGAGCCCTCTCCGTACGAATCGTACCCGTCCATCTGAGTCACGTAGTACGATCCGTATTCCGTGAATCCGTCCGAATCATCGCGATCCGTACGACTCGTACACATGCCGTACGACCCGACGAGTACGATCTGGACCAGGGTATGAGGACGCGATTCGTACGGTCCACGTCAGGTAAGGGCGAGTCGTACGGAAAAGCACACAAACACATACACACCGTACGGTCCGTATCCCACATGATCGCTGGGGTACCCCTGCGATCATGGGGTGTACGAGCCGTACCCCATCTACGATGGGTATACGAGCCGTACCCCCATCTTACATGGGGTACGGCTCGTATACCAATCGTACATGGAGTACGGCTCGTACACCCATCGTATGATGGGTGTACGAGCCGTACCCCATGTACTATGGGTGTATGAGCCATACCCCATGTAATATGGGGGTACGGCTCGTATCCCATGTACGATGGGTGTACCCATCGTACATGGGGTACGGCTCGTAACCCCATCGTACATGGGGTACGGCTCATACACCCATCGTACATGGGGTATGGCTCGTACACCCATCGTACACAGGGTATGGCTCGTACACCCATCGTACATGGGGTACAGCTCGTACATCCCATGATCGCAGGGGTACGGTGCGTACCCCTGCGATCATGGGGGGTAAGCACCATACACGGGGGGCCGTTCCGTGCCTGTTTCGGCGCAAACTCTGCTTTTACGGCTGTTTTCAGCTCCCGTAGAAAAAGGGTCGTACGGTGCGTACCCGACACGTATCGTACTTGTTGGGTCGTAAAAACCAGCCGCGAACCGTACAGATGTCGCGTACAGCGGGTTCCGAGGGAGAATCGTGCGGAGATTAGAGTCATACGGTCTTTGTACGACTCGTACGGAGTACGGCTCCTGGTACAAATCGTACTTCGTCGTACATACGGGGGACGTTGCAGGGTACGATTCGTACAAGAAAAATGCTCCGAACGGCTATTCAGAGTGGTTTTTCCTGAATCGGAATCGGCCCCAGGTTTCAATAGAAGCTAAACGATAAACTCAATGAGTCAAAAAAAGAAGGAACCACTGAGGAGCAATTCTGGATCTAGTTGGAGGTATGAGCAGGGCCACTGGAATTTTGCAACAGTTCAGCTGCACCGATTTTCACATTATTAGACATTTTCCACATTTTCCACATTTGCCACATAATGCATCATCTGCTGCATAATCTGAAGATTTGAAAAAAAACTTGTTTCTGGCTCAAACGTAACCAAAAATGCAGCATCAAGTGTTACAGCATGGGAGGGGGCGCTAGGTGGCGCTGGAGCGAAATGGCTGCTCCTGTGTAGAGCTCCTGCTGGACCGGGGACGACGCTCAACATAAACCCCATCCTGGCCACAACAAATCGGCTGTAAATACCCCCGATCCCTTCTGGGGGTTCTCCTCCGCAATAGGTGGAAGTCTCGGGCTGTATCGCCTGCGACGCGCCGGAGGGGTGAGCTTGAAGTTGCCGCGGGGAGGAGCGGCGTAGGTGACTGCGCTCCTCCGCGGCTGCTGCTATCTAATAGAGGTCGGTGCTGCGGGGCCTAGCGGGTCGCTCCGATTACATCACCTTGCTTCCTCGTGCGGGGCCCCGATTAGACCGGGTCAACTCCCCGCTGTGCCTGCTGCCGCTCCCCCGGAGCCCGAGTGAACAGGGGGCGGTGCCGAGGTGCTGTGGAGGCCCCCCTCGCCGCCCTTCCTGCCGCCATCAGCCACACCACATTTGGCTGGTGAACCAGGGAAACGTGGTGCCTTGAGAAGCCCCCCCGCCTCCCGGATATTACCACGTGTGATGGCTCCTGTGTAGGACAGCTGGAGAGGTGGGGACAGAACGTGGATAACCACCTGCAGTGCTGGGGCAGCACGCTGCGAAGCCGGGACTCACGTCCTCCATTTTGACGACTCCTGAGGAACGAGGCCTCGCGACTCCTGCAAATCCGGTAAGAGGCTTCGGACTCCTGGCGCCTGCTGTGTTGTGCTCCACCGAGTCTACAGTGTCACACACTCGCACCAACCTGTTGGCGCTGCGTCGGTGGAGGATGGCCTCCGGGCCCCTGCTCCCCCTCCACCTCCTGCTTGCCGGCTGCCATTTCGCGGCACCCAGTGGATCGACCACTGCTCACCTGGCCTTGTTGCTGAATTGGTGACCTTCCTGAGGTGCTTCAGCCCACGCTTGCCTCTGGGGACCCTGCTCGCTGGCCCGGGGCCTACCGAGGGGAGGTGAGACACACTGCTGCCTATATTGACTCTGCTGCTTGTGGCTGCTTCCGCTGAGGACCCTTCCACGCGCCTCGCCGCTGCAGACCCTTTGCTCCTGTGGGGGGTGCGTTCGCTCGTTCGCTTGGGCTGTTCGCGCTTGGACCATCAGTGACTCTGGAGCCGGTCCCTCACGCTGTCGGCGCCTCATAGCGCTGCTAACCCGGACGACGCGCCCGCCATTTCCTCGCCCAGAACGGTTCATAAAGGGGGTGGTGATGGACAGAGTATCTGAATTAAGCAGAACACTCCTACCCAGTCAAAAGATCAGGGCTTGATCCATCACCGTTTTTTAGCTCACTGCACCATCCCAGCTCAGAACCTGGCTACATGCAAATTAGTCTGACCCTGCCCAGTGCATCATGGGAACAGAGCAGACCAAACTACCAAGCCAATTCTTTACTGGAAAGGAAACAAGCTTTTGGGGACGGTTTCTGGCATTACAGCCGTCTTCGGCCCGGCTTGCTTAAATCCTGATGGTGCAGTGAGCAAGGGACTCACATCTGAGCATACCCTTCCACACTTGTGGTGGCCAAAACGGTTCATAAAGGGGGTGGTGATGGACAGCGTATCTGAATTAAGCAGAACACTCCTACCCAGTCAAAAGATCAGGGCTTGATCCATCACCGTTTTTTAGCTCACTGCACCATCCCAGCTCAGAACCTGGCTACATGCAAATTAGTCTGACCCTGGCCCAGTGCATCATGGGAACAGAGCAGACCAAACTACCAAGCCAATTCTTTACTGGAAAGGAAACAAGCTTCCGGGGACCCGTTTCTGGCATTACAGCCGTCTTCGGCCCGGCTTGCTTGAATCCTGATGGTGCAGTGAGCAAGGGACTCACATCTGAGCATACCCTTCCACACTTGTGGTGGCCAAAACGGTTCATAAAGGGGGTGGTGATGGACAAAGTATCTGAATTAAGCAGAATACTCCTACCCATTCAAAAGATCAGGGCTTTATCCATCACCGTTTTTTAGCTCACTGCACCATCCCAGCTCAGAACCTGGCTACATGCAAATTAGTCTGACCCTGGCCCAGTGCATCATGGGAACAGAGCAGACCAAACTACCAGACCAATTCTTTACTGGAAAGGAAACAAGCTTCCGGGGACCGGTTTCTGGCATTACAGCCGTCTTCGGCCCGCCTTGCTTGAATCCTGATGGTGCATTGAGCAAGGGACTCACATCTGAGCATACCCTTCCACACTTGTGGTGGCCAAAACGGTTCATAAAGGGGGTGGTGATGGACAGAGTATCTGAATTAAGCAGAACACTCCTACCCAGTCAAAAGATCCGGGCTTGATCCATCACCGTTTTTTAGCTCACTGCACCATCCCAGCTCAGAACCTGGCTACATGCAAATTAGTCTGACCCTGGCCCAGTGCATCATGGGAACAGAGCAGACCAAACTACCAAGCCAATTCTTTACTGGAAAGGAAACAAGCTTCCGGGGACCGGTTTCTGGCATTACAGCCGTCTTCGGCCTGGCTTGCTTGAATTCTGATGGTGCAGTGAGCAAGGGACTCACATCTGAGCATACCCTTCCACACTTGTGGTGGCCAAAACGGTTCATAAAGGGGGTGGTGATGGACAGAGTATCTGAATTAAGCAGAACACTCCTACCCAGTCAAAAGATCAGGGCTTGATCCATCACCGTTTTTTAGCTCACTGCACCATCCCAGCTCAGAACCTGGCTACATGCAAATTAGTCTGACCCTGGCCCAGTGCATCATGGGAACAGAGCAGACCAAACTACCAAGCCAATTCTTTACTGGAAAGGAAACAAGCTTCCGGGGACCGGTTTCTGGCATTACAGCCGTCTTCGGCCCGGCTTGCTTGAATCCTGATGGTGCAGTGAGCAAGGGACTCACATCTGAGCATACCCTTCCACACTTGTGGTGGCCAAAACGGTTCATAAAGGGGGTGGTGATGGACAGAGTATCTGAATTAATCAGAACACTCCTACCCAGTCAAAAGATCAGGGCTTGATCCATCACCGTTTTTTAGCTCACTGCACCATCCCAGCTCAGAACCTGGCTACATGCAAATTAGTCTGACCCTGGCCCAGTGCATCATGGGAACAGAGCAGACCAAACTACCAAGCCAATTCTTCACTGGAAAGGAAACAAGCTTCCGGGGACCGGTTTCTGGCATTACAGCCATCTTCGGCCCGGCTTGCTTGAATCCTGATGGTGCAGTGAGCAAGGGACTCACATCTGAGCATACCCTTCCACACTTGTGGTGGCCAAAACGGTTCATAAAGGGGGTGGTGATGGACAGAGTATCTGAATTAAGCAGAACACTCCTACCCAGTCAAAAGATCAGGGCTTGATCCATCACCATTTTTTAGCTCACTGCACCATCCCAGCTCAGAACCTGGCTACATGCAAATTAGTCTGACCCTGGCCCAGTGCATCATGGGAACAGAGCAGACCAAACTACCAAGCCAATTCTTTACTGGAAAGGAAACAAGCTTCCGGGGACCAGTTTCTGGCATTACAGCCGTCTTCGGCCCGGCTTGCTTGAATCCTGATGGTGCAGTGAGCAAGGGACTCACATCTGAGCGTACCCTTCCACACTTGTGGTGGCCAAAACGGTTCATAAAGGGGGTGGTGATGGACAGAGTATCTGAATTAAGCAGAACACTCCTACCCAGTCAAAAGATCAGGGCTTGATCCATCACCGTTTTTTAGCTCACTGCACCATCCCAGCTCAGAACCTGGCTACATGCAAATTAGTCTGACCCTGGCCCAGTGCATCATGGGAACAGAGCAGACCAAACTACCAAGCCAATTCTTTACTGGAAAGGAAACAAGCTTCCGGGGACCGGTTTCTGGCATTACAGCCGTCTTCGGCCCGGCTTGCTTGAATCCTGATGGTGCAGTGAGCAAGGGACTCACATCTGAGCATACCCTTCCACACTTGTGGTGGCCAAAACGGTTCATAAAGGGGGTGGTGATGGACAGAGTATCTGAATTAAGCAGAACACTCCTACCCAGTCAAAAGATCAGGGCTTGATCCATCACCGTTTTTTAGCTCACTGCACCATCCCAGCTCAGAACCTGGCTACATGCAAATTAGTCTGACCCTGGCCCAGTGCATCATGGGAACAGAGCAGACCAAACTACCAAGCCAATTATTTACTGGAAAGGAAACAAGCTTCCGGGCAAAAAAAACGGTGATGAATCAAGCCCTGATCTGTTGACTGGGTAGGAGTGTTCTGATTAACTCAGATACTCTGTCCATCACCACCCCCTTTTTGTAATTATTTTGGCCACCATGAGTGTGGAAGGGTATGCTCAGACATGAGTCCCTTGCTCATTGCACCATCAGGATTCAAGCAAGCCGGGCCGAAGACGGCTGTAATGCCAGAAACCGGTCCCCGGAAGCTTGTTTCCTTTCCAGTGAAGAATTGGCTTGGTAGTTTGGTCTGCCCTGTTCCCATGATGCACTGGGCCAGGGACAGACTAATTTGCATATAGCCAGGTTCTGAACTGGGATGGTGCAGTGAGCTAAAAAACGGTGATGAATCAAGCCCTGATCTGTTGACTGGGTAGGAGTGTTCTGATTAACTCAGATACTCTGTCCATCACCACCCCCTTTTTGTAATTATTTCTTCGCCCAGAGCACACAAGCACTGGATTTGCGCGGCTGAGTGGGGGAACATGGGCTAGCCGTTGGGGACCCTGACCTGCAACGCCCTTGCTCGGACCGAGCTGTCGGGATGGGGAAGACTGAACCTAGGCAGTCGAAGCTGCCTTTCGAGGGCCGCAGGGCACCGGGTGCCGGCTCCAGGACTCCGGTTGAGACTGACCCCCCGCCCCCGAGGCACAGGACGACGGCTGGAAAACCCTGCTGGTCACCATGCAAAAAAGCCTAACCTCAATAGACTCCAAAATTGATTCCATGAATCTCAGGTTGGACAATGTGGTGGCCAAGTTGGATGGGCACGAAGAACGCCTCAAAGAAGCTGAACATAGAATCTCAGGCCTAGAAGATGGTGCAACCACAACTCAACAGCAAGTGACGCAGATGGACAAACTCTTGAAGGTGATTGCGGACAAAAATGAGGAGTTGGAGGCGCGCTCCAGGTGGAACAACGTGCGCCTCCTTGGCCTAGCTGAATCCACAAACACTGGCCACCTAGAAGATTACATGGAACGACTGCTAAGTGGCATTTTTGGCCGCGACTCTTTTTCGGCGCACCTAGTTATTGAACGTGCACATCGGTCACTAGCGCCCAAACCTCCTCCAGGAGCACCACCCCGTCCGATTATCATGAAATTTCTCAACTACCGAGACACTTTGCTACGCCTGGCACGGAAGAAGGGGGAAGTTCGATTTGAAAACACCACGCTATCCTTCTATCCAGATTTCACACAGGCAGTGCAAGAGGCTCAACGCAAGTTCCTGGCAGTGAAGAAGCAGCTCCAATCCCGTAGTATCCAATATGCAATGCTTTACCCTGCACGTCTGTAGATTCACCATCAGGGCCGCCAGCACATCTTCCAAATGCCTCATCAAGCTGAAGAATACCTGAAACATGACAGGAGGTCGGGATCGCGAGAGGCTGCTGGCAGGCACCGGTCGGTCCCGCTCACATTCACCTCTGTCGGAACCCTCTTGAGGTGCCTCTCTCAAGATGGACTTATCCTGCGGAGTGATTCCTCCTCATGGCACCATGACGACATCCTGCTGATTGGTGATGTATTACTCTATTGTAGACCAAAGAATTTCTATTGTCCCTGGTCTGCTCCTCTCCACCCCGTTGTTTCCGCCCCTGAGACCCAGGTGGTGGTAGACGGGTGAAATAGGGAGATGGAGTATTATGGGCAGGAGCCCTTAGCGGCCCTCCTTCTAAGGGCATTCCCCGTTGAGACTTCATGACTTTTCTTTGTTGGGGCTGTTACTACTGGGAGCAGCTTCTCAGTGGATGGGTTATGGGGGGAGGGATGGTTTATTCCTGGCGAGTTGGGGTAGCCAGTGTGGGAGAGGGGGGGGCACATTTGTCCTAAGTCCGGAGTATCACTATTACATCACTTTCATATGCTATGTTTAGTTACCACTGTGTTGTTCCACTTGTGTACACATACTCGTTACCTGCACTACTGTTCTCTGCCATACCCTTTTCCCAGCCACCATGACCCGCTCTGATCAGGTGCAGTGTATCAGGTTAATATCCTGGAATGTAAGAGGGCTGAACGACGCTAGAAAGCGCAGACAGATACTAGGATACCTTGACAGGCAGGGCGTAAACGTTGCCCTTTTGCAGGAAATGCACCTTTTCCCCGGTCAAGCCCCTGCCTTCGCGACCCGATGGGCCTCCAGTCGCACCTTCTCACAGTATTCTAACTACGCTAGGGGGGTCACGATTTTGATTAAAAAGGGAGTGGCCTTTAAGCCCGCAGGATACGACACTGATAACGAGGGCAGATTCTGTCTAGTATGGGGTCATTTATGCTCGCACGATGTATTGTTCGCCAACTTCTATGGCCCCAACGTCGACAAGCCGTCCACCCTGAGGGTATTATGGAGCAAGATACACACATTAGGCATCACTCACGTTGTTCTGGGTGGGGATTTTAACACTGCTATGCAGTCCTCTGCTGATCGATCCCGCCTGCTCCCCGCACACTACACTAACATGCAGCGCGCCCTGTGCGAAGTCGCGGCGGATAACAATCTAATAGATGCGTGGCGACACCTCCACCCTACCTTACGAGAAGGCACGCATTACTCCTCCCTGCACTCTACCTGGGCACGACTCGACTATGTGTATGTTTCTGCTGGGTTGGCTCCCTGGCTGACCCGAGCAGTACATCTTGCACGCACCTTCTCGGACCACTCTCCTGTCCTTGTAGAGCTCCAAATCCCCCTGAATGTCTCCCCGTACCTGTCGTGGCGTCTCAATCCTGCTCACCTTCGGGATGCAGCCTTTAAGGCCGAACTCGAACAAGATATTTGCGACTTTTTTGAGCGCAACATCTCCTCAGTAGATAGTATGACCACTGTCTGGGAAGCCTTTAAAGTTACTGTCCGGGGATGGTGCATCTCGAAGGGTGGCGGAGTGTTAAAGTCTTTACGCAATGCCCTGCATAAACTAGAAATTGAGCTAAAGGAACTAGAAAGGGCCAGGGCTCTCAACCCAATTGACCCTGACACTCTCCTACGATTACGTAGCAAAATTTCTGAATACACACAGGTGGCAGATACAGAGGGTACATTTTCGGGGCGCCCACACATGGCACGTATATACGGAGAGGGAGACAGACCGGGGAGGGCTCTGGCGAATGCTGTCAGGCCCCCCCAGATTTACGACTTACGTCACATTTATGACCTCCTAGACTTGGAAAAGCCCCTTTGTCTCATGTTAACTGAGACCTGGCTGGGGGAATTCTCCAATCCCGATGTGGCTGCTGCCATCCCCGCGGGCTATAATGTCTTTAGGCAGGATAGACTCAAGGGTAGGGGTGGAGGAGTTGCTCTGGTGGTGAAGGAGAGTGTGGCCTGTTCCATTCTGCCTGTAGATGACATCCGCGGCTCTGAGTCCCTTGCCTTCTCCATTACCTTGGCACCTCACCAATCCTTCAAAGGTCTGCTGGTCTACAGACCACCCGGTTCACCGGGCACCTTCTTCGAAGATTTTGAGTCCGTTCTTTCAGGGCTGGTCCTGAAAACGGATCAGTGTATTGTCGCTGGAGATTTTAACTTCCGCATGGATGACCCTTTAGATCCGGATACCACCAAATTTTTGGAGGCCACTGCCCCCTTGGGCCTGATTCCGTTTCTCTCGGGACCCACGCATGACAAGGGGCACACCCTGGACCAGGTCTTTTCGACATCCCCTTTGGAGGTTAAGGAGATAGTTCCGGTGCTCTGGTCAGACCATAGGCTTGCCAAATTTTTGGTTAAAGGTACTATGAGACCTGCCAATTCTGGATCTCAGCAACAGCGGCGCGCCCATCGGGCTTATCATTCTGTGACCCCGGCGATGCTCGCTCAGGCGGCGCTGGACCATCCGTGCCCTTTCACGGGAGATCTCGAAAAAGATCTGGAAGCTTTGCAGGGTTGGCTGTTGGACAGGCTTAACGACCTTGCCCCAGTGATGGCCCCCCGCTTAACACCGAAACAGGTGTCGGCCCCGTGGTTCACTGCGGCACTGTCGACTGCCCGACAGTCCTGTAAAGTGGCGGAGAGAGTTTGGCGCTCCCAATATGATCCTGAGGCAAAACTGCTTTACAAGACAGCGGTTAAGGCATATCAGCGGGACATTCGCCTTGGAAAAAGGGTTTATCTTGCTGGGAGAATAGAGGCTGCATCTAACCCCTGCAAGGAAATCTTCTCCATAGTGAGAGAATTTACAGCTCCCCGCTCTAATGTTTCGCGCGATATGCCCCCGAAGTCTTGGGCAGTGGATCTTGCTAACTTTTTCACCAGCAAGATAAAGCTTATCCAGGACTCTTTCCATCTGGTGGTGCCTGCAGGTGTAACCTGCACAGAGGATAGCTCGCGTCTGGCAGTTTCATCTGGCCCGACGCTGGCAATCTTCCCTCCTCTTTCAGCCGCCGCTTCTTTAGGGCTTATGGGCACGCTTAAATCTGGATCGCCCTTGGACCCTTGCCCGGCTAAGTTTCTATCCAGAATGGCGGAAGTCTTAAATCCTTTGGTCAACCCACTTCTTAATCTTTCACTAAGCCAGGGTCTGGTTCCGCCAGCATGGAAGCAGGCAATGGTGATTCCGTTGCTGAAGAAGCCTGGCCTCGACCCTGAGGCTTTGGTCAATTATAGACCAATTTCTCTCTTGCCTGCCCTTATGAAAGTTTTGGAGAAGCACATACACACGGTGCTCTCCAATTTTTTGGAATCACATGAGATTCTGCATGCCTCCCAATCGGGCTTTCGCCCTAATCTCAGCACAGAGACAGCGCTCCTGGAGGTGTCGGAAGACATTAAAGGGGTACTGGACTCTGGGGGCAAGGCCATGCTGGTCATGTTGGACTTGTCGGCGGCCTTTGACACCGTCCCCCATGATCGCCTTCTCTCTAGACTCTATGAGATAGGCCTCAGGGGGACGGTGCTCAGCTGGTTTTCATAATTTCTAGCTGACCGCCGACAAACGGTCTGGGCCTCCCTGGACTCTGCTGTGATGCCGCCATTGGGTGTTGGGGTCCCGCAGGGCTCTATTTTGAGCCCGACCCTCTTTAACATCTTTATGACCCCTTTGGCGGCACTGGCGGAGTCTTTCGGGGCCCGGATCGTGTCCTATGCCGACGACACACAGCTCCTCTTCTCCTGCAAGAGTGGAGGAGACTTTAATGGAGAGAGCATCCGGGATTGCCTTGGGGCTGTCTTTAGATGGATTCATTTGAGTGGCCTCAAGTGCAATTCCGAGAAGTCCGAAGTTCTCTTCTTTGGGTGTGCGTCGGACCCTGACTGGCATATCTGGTGGCCTACTAGCATGTTTCCACCTTCCTGTCCATCTTTAGTGGCTAAGAATTTGGGGGTCAAGATGGACAAGGGCTTGACGATGAGAGCCCAGATTTTGGGGGTGACGGGCACTTGCTTCGGTCTCCTGAGGGTACTGAGGATGTTTCTACCCCTTTTGTCGGAGGAACATCGGAAACTGACTGTACAGGCTCTGGTCGGGTCCAGGCTGGACTATGCCAATGTCCTTTACCTGGGCCTGCCGGAGTATCTGTTACAGCGGCTCCAGGTGGCACAGAATGCGGCGGCAAGAGCCATTTATGGCTTAAATAGGCGTGCTAGTGTGGTGGGTCTCTTGCAGACCTTACACTGGCTGCCTATCCGCAAGCGCATCATCTTTAAGACGCTGACTCTGGCCTATAAGGCCCTTCACGCCGGGGGCGCGAAGTACCTTCAAAGGACACTGTCTTTCTACCATCCGGCCCGTGCTCTTAGATCGGAGTCACAGTTCCTGGCAGTGGTGCCACGTGTGAAAAGAGCTCGCATCGGAGGTCGTTCCTTTGGACTGCTGGCACCACAGCTGTGGAACTCTCTGCCGCTGACACTCCGGTGTGCCACCAGCCTGCTTGCTTTTAGGAAGGGTCTAAAGACCTGGCTGTTCACCTTATAGGCCTCCTTCCCTCCTCTTACTGCATTTACCCTCTTTGTTTTATTGCCGTGTTATGTTATTTTACTGTAGGTCTCGCTGCTAAATACTCTTTTTGAGTCGACGCGCGCTATACAAAAATAAATATAACATAACATAACATAACACTGAGGTGCAGGATAACAGTGGGGACACGCACAGAAACCTCCCTGATGTCCTCCGCATTTTCCGGGACCACTACCATGCACTATACACGTCACACAGAGGAAAACCTATTGACCTCCCCTCATACTTCGAAGACGTCGCGCTGGCGTGGCTTGGTGAGGGACAACAGAAGTTTTTACATGCCCCCTTGGAACTCGAGGAAATAACGGACGCCATTATGAGTATGCGCTCTGGCAAAGCCCCAGGCTCCGATGGCCTCCCTATTGATTTTTATAAACTCTATGCCCCCATTTTGGCACCCATCCTGAAACAGGTTTACTACGCAGCTCTAGAGGAGGGCAGCCTGCCTTGCACCATGAGGGAGGCGCTTATTACCTCTCTACTTAAACCCGGTAAGTCCCCTTCACACTGCGATTCCTACCGACCCCTCTCCCTCATGAACAATGACACTAAGATACTAGCCAAGGTGTTAGCCACGAGACTCAATCTCCTCATGGAACGCTTAGTTCTTCCTGACCAAGCTGGGTTTGTGCCCAATCGGGCTACTTCCCATAACCTCCGTACACTCCATGCCGTGATCCAAGATCTCAACCCCAAATGTGATGCCGTTGCGGTCTTTCTTGATGCCACCAAGGCATTTGATTCCCTCGAGTGGGACTACTTGCTAGGTACACTACAATATAGCGGGGTACCGTTCAGTTTCCTAGACTGGGTGAAACTCCTCTTTCATCAGCCCACTGCTACTGTACTCCTCAATGGGTTCAGAGCCGCTCCGTTTCATGTCCAGCGAGGGACCCGGCAGGGCTGCCCACTATCCCCCCATCCTCTTTGCCTTGGCAATTGAGCCCCTGGCTGCAATACTTAGGCAAAAACACAACCACCGCTCCCTCATCTATAGCTCTCGGCCTCTCCTGGTGTCACTATATGCCGACGACATCACCTTGTACATTGAGAAACCCAGCGTGAATCTAAACCCGATACTGCGCGAAATTACTAAATTTGGAGGTGTCACTGGAATTCAGATTAATTGGTCCAAGTCTGCTGTCTTCCCACTCACAGATAATACGCACATTTTTCCGCTCGACTACCCATTGCTGTGGGAGCAGGATGAGGTGAAATATCTGGGTGTCCATATACTTAGGGACAAGGAAGCAATGATGCGTGCCAGCTATGGCACCGCAATGGACAGGATTACGGACAACATCTCGAAATGGCTCCACCTTCCCCTCTCCATGGCGGGTCGCATTGCGTTGATAAAAATGAACATACTGCCCAAGCTGCTATACCTGCTATACCTTTTTGTTAACATCCCATACAACCCTAGCGCCTTTTTCTTCCGCACCCTCAATTCCCAGCTTTCGCGTCTTATATGGGGAGGGAAACAAGCCCGACTCAGCCTCGACGTTCTTATGCTCCCTTTCTATCTGGGTGGATTTGAAGTCCCCAATTTTGAGAGGTATTATGATTGTGCGCAGGCCCATTTTGCGGTTTACTGGTATCACCCTCCTCCATATATGGCCCATTTGGCCGTAGAGCCAGGTTATATGAGCCCTGTTGTCCCCACTGGATATATTCATACCCGTGTCAGTCAAAGGAGTCGTGACCCTTCCACTGTGGACTGCACTGTACAGGCATGGGACCGTCTTCTCAATGTACTGGGTAACACATTCGCATACTCGCCCAATTTAAATTTGCTTAATGACCCTAGGCTACAAGTTACATGTGAAGTAATATGTCACGTAATGTTACGTAAATTTAAAATAGGCTGCTGGGGAGACCTTTATGTACAGGGTACATTCCGCATGGTGGAACAGTTTTTCGGGGACGTGACACCTTCTATCATGGATACCTTTCTATTTACCAGACTGAGGCAGAATGTGCGAACCTTGACTCCCTCTTTCCCCACTGAACCTGATACACTCGCTATACTTCACGCATTGGTGCAACCTGAAGCCCCTCGACACGTCATATCCATGCTTTATAAACACGCGCTGAATGCGCCCAGTGCTGCCCCTGCTAGAGCCAGATTGGAATGGGATGTAGACTTGGACTCGCCCCTCACTGACGAACAGTGGGAAACCAGCTGCACTCAAACACAGGCAATTACCAGTAACAATAGACTGCGGCTACTCCATTATAAATTTCTTCACAGGCTCTATAATACACCGGCCAAATTACATAAGTTTCGCTTAAGAGACACTGATTGCTGTCTTCGATGCGGCGCCGCTGGAGCCGATTTCATACATTTAGCGTGGTTCTGCCCCCAAATTGCTAGATACTGGGATCAGGTGTTTGAGGGACTCACGAGCATGCTCGGTGTGACAATCACTCCCTGTCCACTCATGGCATTGTTGGGATTAACGCAATCTGTAGTCACCATACACAAAAAATTCCTAGCCATGAGTCTGCTGCTTGCTAAGCGTTTACTCGCATGCCGCTGAGGCAGAGGCGCGCCCGAAGTTTAAATGTTGGATTCACTCCCCGTCCACTTGGCAAGAGAGGCTGCACGACTATGCTGAGCTCCTCCCCCTCACCTCACAGCCGAGGGACATATGGGCACCACTCACGGCATATCTTCTTCGGTTGAGTGCAGGGGAAGAGGACATTCAGGCTGGGGAGGCTCTACCCACTGCAGCGCTGCTCACTACAACATCTGAGTGACTCCGTGTCCGCATACACTCTGCTACTGCTCACAGGCTATTGGGGTTGTATTTGTATGTGTTGCTCACTCTGTATTCATGCGGGACTGGACCTAATTTATGATTCCTATGTTGGGGTCGTGACCTGATTATTGTGTCTCCTTACCGGCAACTGGGAGGGTGGGGTACAGAAGATGGACGACACCCTTACATCGCTCTTTGTACATCTGCTATGCATATGGACTACTTCCCGACTACTATGGACATTTGCTTCCTACGAATTCATCCATGTTATGTTAAGGGGGGAGGGAGAGGTTAGGGTAACTTTTGATTATCCCTTTCATTTTAGTTTAACGACTACTTCGACACAGCATGGGAAGATGACCTATATATGCTTTCTAATGCTTAATGTCATTATTCGAAGTTTATGCATTGATGTACCATGCTCTATGACTCAATAAAGGTTTTTGAAATTAAAAAAAAAAGTGTTACAGCATCGTAATAGGCCCTTTGCAACCCTGGGGTGGTCACATGTTACTTATAGCTAAATGTGGGTTTTAAATTGGTACTAATTAGTGTGCAAACCACTATTGCTTGTTTCTGTGCCTCTCTTGCCTCTTTCTGCATTTCTTTTTCCTCTTTCTGCACTTCTCTTGTGTGTTCCTGCACCTCTTTTACCTCTTTCTATACCTCTGCTACCTCTTGCTGTACCTCACATGCTTCTTTCTGTACCCCCGCCTCTTTTTGCATCCTTCTTCCCGCTTTCTGTACCTCTATTGCCTCTTTTTACACTCCTGTTCCCTCTTTCTGCACCTCTCCTGCCTGTTTCTGCACTGTTCTTGCCTCTTTCTGCACCCCTCTTGCCTCTTTCTCTACCTCTTTTGCTTCTTTCTGTACTTCTCTTGCTGTACCCCTCTTGCCTCTTTCTGTACCTCTGTTTGCAACAAGATCACAGCCAACCAGCTCGCGTCCTCCCTGAGCATGAACCCTCCCACCAGCACAACGAACCCTAGCCAGGCGGCCACCAACCTCACGAAGTGGATCAGCGACTGCGCAGACGAGCTCGCCCCCCCTGAGGACCCCGCCCAGCAGACCCGGTAGCAAGAAAGCCCCATGGTTCACCGACGAACTCAAGAGCTCCAAGAAGAACAGCCGAGCCCTCGAGAGAACCTGGCGCAGAGACCCAACACCGGACAACATGACTGCCCTCAAGCTCGCCACCCGAAAACACCACCAACTCATCCGCGCCACCAAGAAAACTGCATTCAAGGAACGACTGGACAACAACGCACACAACAGCAAAGAACTCTTCAACATCGTCAAAGAGCTCTCCAACCCCAACGCCGGAAACAACGACATCACCCCTTCGCAAGACCTCTGCAACTCCCTCGCCTCCTACTTCCACAACAAGATCGCGGACATACACAACAGCTTCAGCACTCAACCGACAAACACCACGACCGAACCACCGCCCCCCACCACCACCCTCCGCGCCTGGTCTCCGATCAGCACCGAAGACACCGTCCGCACGATGAACTCCATCCACTCCGGATCTCCGACCGACCCCTGCCCTCATCACGTCTTCAACAAGGCCGACGCTGTCATCGCACCCCACCTGCGGGACATCATCAACACATCCTTCGACACCGCTTCCTTCTCAGAGAGCTGGAAGCACGCCGAACTCAGCGCTCTACCCAAGAAGCCATCGGCTGACCCCACCGACCTCAAAAACTACCGCCCCATCTCGCTGCTCCCGTTTCCTGCGAAAGTCTTCGAGAAGACCGTCAACAAGCAGCTGGCCGCCTTCCTCGAGACGAACGGATCCCTCGACCCCTCGCAGTCTGGCTTCCGGGCCAACCACAGCACCGAGACCGCCCTGATCGCAGTCACCGATGACATCCGAGCGCTGCTCGACAACGGAGAAACAGCGGCCCTCATCCTCCTCGACCTCTCCGCGGCCTTCGACACTGTCTGCCATCGTACCCTAGTACAACGCCTCAGCAACGTCGGAGTCCAGGAGAAGGCACTGGAGTGGATCATCTCCTTCCTCGCCGGAAGGACACAGAGAGTCCGCCTCCCTCTGTTCAGATCTGAAGCCACCAAAGTCGTCTGCGGCGTCCCTCAAGGCTCCTCGCTCAGTCCAACCCTTTTCAACATCTACATGAGCCCCCTCGAAGACATCGCACGCCAGCACAACCTCAACATCATCTCCTACGCCGATGACACCCAGCTGATCCTTTCCCTTACCAACGACCCCGCCACCGCCAGAGCCAACCTTCACAAAGGGATGAAAGAGGTAGCCGAATGGATGAAGAACAGCCGCCTGAAACTGAACTCAGATAAGACGGAAGTCCTCATCTTGGGATCCTCACCCGCCGCTTGGGACGACTCCTGGTGGCCCCCCGCCCTAGGCAGCGCACCCAAACCAACAGACCACGCACGCAACCTGGGCTTCATCCTGGACTCCTCCCTCTCCATGACCAGACAAGTCAACGCCGTCTCCTCGCCGTGCTTCAACATCCTGCGCATGCTACGTAAGATCTTCCGGTGGATCCCCACCGAGACCAGGAAGACGGTCACCCAGGCCCTTGTCACCAGCCGTCTGGACTACGGCAACACCCTCTACGCCGGAACCACCGCCAAACTCCAGAAGAGACTCCAGCGGATCCAGAACGCCTCAGCACGACTCATCCTGGACATCTCCCGCCGCAGCCACATCTCCGGACCCCTGAGAGACCTGCACTGGCTCCCGGTGAACAAGAGAATCACCTTCCGTCTCCTCACCCACGCACACAAAGCTCTACACAGCCAAGGCCCAGGATACCTCAACAGCCGCCTCAACTTCTACGCTCCCAAACGCCAGCTTCGATCGACCAGCCTCGCCCTCGCCGCCGTCCCCCGCATCTGTAGAGCCACCACAGGGGGACGGTCCTTCTCCTACCTCGCCGCCAAGACATGGAACTCCCTCCCCACCCACCTCCGCCTGACCCAGGACCACCTCGCCTTCAGGAAGCAACTCAAGACCTGGCTGTTCGAGCAGTAGCAGATCCCCCTCCCCCAGCGCCTTGAGACCCACTGGGTAAGTAGTGCGCTATATAAATGCGATGATTGATTGATTGATTGATTGATTGATTGATTGTTCTGTCTTCCCTGCTCTTGCTTTTTTCTGCACCTCTCTTGCAAATTTCTACAGCCGTCTTGCCTTTTTCTGTACCTCTCTTAACTCTTTCTGTACCTTTCTTCCTTTGTCTGCACCCCGTTCCCTCTTTCTGCAACTCTTCTGCCTGTTTCTGTAACTCTCTTACCTCTTTCTGAAGTTCTCTTGCCTCCTTTTGCACCTCTGTTGCTTCTTTCTGCACTTTTCTTGCGTGTTTTTGCACCCCTCCAGCCTCTTTCTGCACCACTGTTGCTTACTTCTGCACTTCTCTTACTTTTTTCTGTCTACACCTCTCTCGTGTCTTTCAGCACCTCTCTTGCCTCTTTCTGCATTTCTCTTGCCTCTTTCTGCACCTCTGTTGCTTCTTTCTACACTTCTCTTGCTCTTTCTGCACCACTGTTGCCTCTTTTTCTACTCGTGTTCCATCTTTCTGTACATCTCTTGCCTCTTTATGCACTCCTCTTGCCTCTTTCTGCATTTCGCTTGCCTCTTTCTGCACATTTGTTACTCTTTCTATACCTCTCTTGTTTTTTTTTTAATTCCCTACTCTTGCTTTTTTCTGTACTTCTCTCGACACATTCTGTACTGAAATGAAATGGTAAGTGCAAGCTGTCAAGTTTTAGGGTGTACGTGCTCCTGTGACTGAGGTATATGTCTACTTGTATATGTATTCTTACATGTTATATGTATCTGAAGATGGTAGGTTAAAAAGTGGGTAGATTCTCCTATAAGTGGTTAAAAATTCTCAGTTCTGCTCTGTCAATCAGTTGCACAGGCGTACATGTCTTATGTATATATGTGTTATAGAGCACTTCATATATACTGTTGAATACCCATGTACCTGTATTATGGGCAGAAAGAAATTCATACACCTTTTTGTACACATATTTACAGAGTAAGCTGTTTGAAACACAGGAATTCAAGTATTTGTATGTTTAATTTTATGTAACATGTCACTAGGTAAAAGCAGAGGCTCACATGCATACCTTTTGAAACTTGGTCAGACTTACAGCAGTGATATGCTTAGGATTGCTCTTTTATAGTTGGTAGGCCTAACATTCTGAGCAGTTGCTTAATAGTCAACCTTCAAGAGAAAAGTGAGGGTTAAGACATCTTGGCAGAAGGATTAGTGATTAGGGTACTTTGTATGAGTCTATTGTAAGGTACAGTCAAAGTAGGCCTCTTTCTCCACCGCTGTTGGTTCTTTTTGCATGTCTCTTGCTTCTTTCTGTACCTTTCTGTGTCTTTTTGGACTTCTGTTACCTCTTTCTGCATTTCTCTTGCTTCTTGCTGTACCTTCTCCCTCTTTCAGCACCTTTCTTCCCTCTTTCTTCACTTCTCTTGCTTCTTTCTATGCCTTTCTTCCTCTTTCTACACATGGCCTACTTATGTAGGCATAGTTAGAAAGTAGCATTTTAAAAACCTTAGAAATTCACTGAGAAAATAGAGGTTTCAAGGACATTTTAGTTAGGAACTAGCATTTCAAAAACCTTTGAAATTCACTGAAAAAAACAGAGGTTTCAGGGATGTTATAGTTAGGAATTAGCATTTAAACAACCTTAGAAATTCACTGAAAAAAACACAGATTTTGGGTACGTTATAGTTAGGCAGAGATTTACCTCATACAAAACCAGAGAAATTCAGCCATTATAGTTAGCTAAGCTAACTATAACTCGTCCCCCCGCAACGCACTGCTGATGAAGTCCTTCTGTTTAAAAAGAATCCCTTCAGTCACGGACCTGGCGAGCTCTTGGAGATGCACCTGTGCACCAGGGAGAGGTACAGAGACCTGCGAGGATTGTGGAAGCTATCTCAGCTACCCAAGATGAATTTTAATTTCGTTTTTACTCTATTGATGAAGGATAATATCCAGAAACACATGTTTGTAGAGATTAACAGCACTAACCTGCACCAACTTTGGTGAAACACTTCTACAAAAATTCAAGTAAGTATTTAACCTGAACTGCATTTACCAGGATGCTAAGGGACTAACTGTGCTTGGAGGTGAAGCAGTGTGCTCTCATCCCCCTTCTAGCTCTGGCACAGAATTTAGCTGCTGAGTGCCACACACACAGCTTTACACCATAGGGTAGGGCTGTGTAGGTGATGCTAGCACAGGTTTTGTACGGGAAGGTTACCTTTCCGGTTCAAAACAATATGACTAGACAAGATTTAAAACTACAGTGCAGCACACATGCAAAGTCGAAGAAGAAAAAAGAAGTGAAGACAGCAGTGTTATTCGTTGGTGGAAAACCATGTCTACTAATGTTATTAGATACGGTTTTGCATCAAAAAGCACGGGCTGTTACATGGGAATGTTCATTTCCCACCAATCAAATGCCCCCTTGGCACTAAGTAATACAAAGTAACACTTTGCACTGGTTTGCCTTACTTTTCCTTACTAACCAATGCAAATACCAATTTGCGTTGTTTTTTAGATCCCCAAAAAGGGTTTGCTTTGGGGTTGCATTAAAAAAGAACCAAAACCTGATGCAAAACCTTTGTAAATCTTGGCCCACATATCAAGTCATTACTACAGCTATACAATAACAAATTGAAAAATATGCCTATATCTTAACAAAGCACTAAATACAAATACTCCAAAACGTCAGCAATATTATATTCCTAAGAGCCCTTGGAGAACAACTACAACTAATTCAGATGCCAATAGGAAACTGAATGGAGATGGACCGAACCACTCAACAAACTCACTGATCTAGGAAATCCTCTATTCTGTATGCAGAACCTTCATCATCACAACCAAGACGATCAATAAAAGGAAAGCGGGGCATATAAATACTGTGCCGATCCATCAATCTCACAATTGTTCGAGAAGCTGAATAGCCTCAATCACTTCTTTACTGACAACATAAACTGAATCCGTAGATCAACAATATGGAAAAGACTTCAATATTGCTTTCAACCCCACTATGTCATCAAAACCTTCAATGCACCACAGACAACATTGTACTGGCTTGTATTGTGAGACTACTCTGTGGGGATGATTTCATAACATTGTGAGCTTCTTCTGCAGTCATGGAACCTTCTCAAAACAGAGCAGATCCTCCATCAGCAACAGAAATCCAAGCTAGACAAATTACCAATCCATCATCCATTTATCTGTCAATGGAAAAATCATTGAGGAACACTCTCCATAAAACTATACGATGATATCAACAAGAATAAACTCCTAGAGTGTTACCAGTATGGCTGCAGTACATTCTGATTCATGAAGCCTGTTAGTATTCCACCAGAACATCGACTACAGAAATCATGGGGACAATATATTGAGGCCGAAATATTGAGAACTAAAATATTGTGAAGATAAGTATTTCCAGGTGAGCATAGGTTTACTATTCTTAACATGACATATATGCACCTTGAAAATATGAAACTCTTTAAGGTATGTAAATGTAGAGTAATAGTAAATCCATTCTTTCCTAAATGTACTTACCTTCACAACATTTTGGTCCTCGATATTAAGACCTTGATATTTAGGCCCCACAATATTTTTGCCCTTAATATTCTGACATACAACAAAACTGTCATCCTCCATTTATTTGTAGACACACTCTCCTACGCACCCGCAACATTAAGAATCACCCTCCTCACTAAATCTTCCAAAAATGTATTTAAGAATTCAATACATTTTAAGCCAAAATCCATGTAAGGAGTAGCTCAGAGAAATATGATTGAACATAAAGTACATAAACATGTGCAAATATGACCAAAACAGTTTTATTTGCCCCCACAACCTTTTTTATCTGTAGAAAGAGAAGTTTAACTCCTTCCTTGATATGGCCAATCCATTTTTCTATTTTGGTGCCGCTTTTGCATGCAATATCAGTACAGTTAAGCAGTACAAACATACAATGAAACTCTTCAGACTTACACCATTGGGAGAAAGGCAACATTTATTTTTGAATGTCCAGTCATATACAACAAAAATACAAAAAACAGGTGGCTTGAAAAGCAACAAATCAAAGGAGCAAAAGGGGCCAGAACCCATTCCTCACAGTCATATTAATTAGTGTTGGTTGTATTATTTGGGTATTTTTAATTACCATTAAAACTATTTGGCCTTTTTTCCTTTATTTTCTGATAGATGATTTTGTTCAGTTTTACTTGAGATTTTGTTAATGTGCATTTTTTCACTTTTCTGTTCTCTGATCAAATTTCCAATGTTGAAGGTTTTCTTATTCTGAAAAGTAATGCCATTAATGTTGTTCATCTTTTCTTACCTATATATTTAAATGTCAATAATTTCATTATTTCATGAGTGTGATAATGTTTATAAGATCAAGGTGTGTTACCTCAGTTTGAGACATAGATGGGACTATTCTGCTTGTGATGGAAGCTGTGACAGTTGCTTTTCAACTACCTCGTTTTTCAGGACTGATCTTTATTTCATTGAATAATGTTTTATATCAATTTGTTTTAATGTTACATATTTTAGAAGGAAAAGCATAGTTTTTTTAAAAAGGCTTTTATTTTCTGACTAATTTAAATTGTTTGAAATAATAATGTATGACTTTTTACTAAAATATATATAAAGAAAATTAAATTAAAATTATTACAGGGCATGAGCACACATTAAAAATATGTTAAAATGTTACAGTGAATTAAAAAATTGGGTATGCATTTTCATGGTGCTCAATGAAAGAAAGACGATGAAGTGGTTTCCGATGTTGTGGTAAACACTACAAATAGAATTTTTTTTTAGCGGTTGATAGATAAGTGGTTGAGTATGTTGTTGTTCTCGAAATAATAACATACAGCCACTGAAAAAACATATGAGAAGTATAAACAATGAGCTTCTTGGACATTTCCGTTTAAACATGAAAATCGCAGGTGACACTATATACTAGCAGGCATATATATGACTTTATTGGCATACGCTGCCCTTGTTCACAGGAAAAGGGCAGCAATGCACCATATTTATCCAATATGGCACATTCCTGCCCTTTTTCCAATGCAGTCATGCAAAGGTGCTTGCACCATGGTGCAAGGGAGACCGTGTTGTAAATAGGATTGTTTTGTGCGGGAAGGGGTACCTAATGAGAGTAGTTTTCCTCTTTATATGTGTGGTGCAGAATGAAGGGGAAAAAACAAGGAGAAATATTTTTGGCACATTCCTATATTTACCTGTTCTTGTAAATCTGGGAATGTGTCAAAATCCATGAATGTTGCATTAGAACACCCATGCAACACCCATGAAATGCCTTCCTGCGCAAGGTCATGCAACACAGTGATATGCTCTGCGTTACATTACTGAAGAATAATGAAGCCACACAGTGCCACACAAGATCGCCTTGCAAGGCTTCATAAATCTCATTTTACATATCGTCCCTCTTGCACCATGTTGCATGGTGCAAGAATGGTGCATAGGGGCTCATAAATAATCTGTCCAGTAAATCATGAATACACTTAGGCCTCATACTTTTGTGCCACTGGAAAATCATTTTTTTACATTCCGGTGGCGCAATCTGTGACTGGCATATTTATAAGGCCACATAAAGCCACCTTTAGTTGGCTTCCCATGGCCTTATCAGTATGTACCTCTTTAATGCTGGTTGTTGCTGGGGGCGTTGGCAGCAACATCCATGGCTTTTTGACACTGCCCCAGATTTACGAGAAGTCGTACATCTGAGGCAGAGCCAAAAACGTACGTACAATGATGAAAAATATCTTTATTTCTTCTCGTTTTTCCTCTTTCTATGTGTGCTGCATTCGGAAACAGCCTCTTGTGATTGTTTTTATGCAGGAACGTTTCCCTTCCTGCACATAAATAATCATCCCATCCCTGCACAGCAAGCACCCTTGCAGCATGGTGCAAAGTGCCAGTGTTGGTGCTCAGCAACCCATTGTGTTCCAGCGCTGGGTAAAACGAGAGGAATGCACCATATCTTATAGATACAGTGCATTCCTGCACTTTTCTGTTGCCGTAGTACAGCACAGAAGGAAGCCCTGCTGCACAGCCCTACGGCAAAAAACCTATAAATGCGGCCCCGAATGTTTAATTTTTCTGAAGAGTGAAATAGCTTCTATTGATTCTAATTCCACAAAGGAATTAATTCGATCCCTCTTTCATTTCTATGCAAAGCTGTCGATCACTCAAATACAGTTCTGATGAATTCACTCTTAATAAAAAATAATTCTGCATGACAAATTCAGTTCAAAGAGCCCTTAGCTTCCTTATCTAATACTGTTTTGTTCTTAAAAAGAGAAGCATGGAGGCAATGCAAGACTATTGCCCACTGTTACAATAGTATTGTATGTACCTTTTATGTAGAAATCACTTTTAACGAGACAGATTAAATAAAACCCAGTGAGTGAATCAATATGAAAAATCATTGAACCCACTTTTATGATCCAGGATGTGCTTTTCTTGGCTGCCTTAATAGAAAACTTCAGGACTTGTTGTGGAATAGCATATTTTCGATTAAGGTAGTCTTATGTGTAAAAGCGTCCCGTGGATAAGTAAAATGCGAAGAAAAGCAGACTAGCAGCGTCTTCCTTCTTAAAATACAGCTCGGCAGTTCCTTTGTGGTTTTCAGTGTGCATTAACTTTTCTAACGAGTCCCTCGAATTGTGAAGCCCGAGCTCTAATAATAGTTTTGTGTGCTGAAGCATTTAAGTTAGTGTCATGCTGGGTGTCTTTCCCTTCCATTCAGCAGAATATTACAGAAATACAGCAGCCAGCACTTTTTGTTTTCTTATCACAAAATATTTCAAAAGAAGAAAACTGACTGTGGTTAAGCAGGTAGTGGCAGGTTCCTGCAAGTTTTCCCTTTATTGTTAACAAACCTCTAAATTAATCCCTCCATTCACACATACCGTATAAACAGAAGAACATTTAAAATAATTGATCTAATTATTTTCTTGACCGGGTTCCAGACATAACTGGAATTTTCTCCCCAAAAGTTCTTTATGTTCTCAATTCTCATACATATTTGTACTTTTAAGGAACCTTAGATGTGCAAACATCTTCAATGCAAGGACAAACTCCCAACATTAAATGGAATGACCTCACATTGAAATTCAGCCATTTTACAGAATTGTCTGCAAGAGCATATTTGCTTCCGAAGAGGGGTTTGTCAAGGGTCTTTTTTGTGAATTCGCCAACAAAACATGGTGAGCACTCGTTTGTAGGCATTTTCTCCGGAGCACACATATACATGTGCTGCTTTCAAGCAAATGTAAATGTGTGTTTTTCACAGGGGAAAAAAATCCCGTTGAAAGAAGTCAAATGTGTCGATGTGCAAATGCACATTTGTGTTGCATTTCTACACAGATTTGAGTACCATTTAAAATTTGTTTGGCCTCAGAAGGCTCCCTATATTGTCTAAGGTTGAGGCTCTTAGTCTAAAGAATGACCCAAACCACGACTCTGTATGATCCGCAAGGACATACAATTAGCGACCCATGGGACATAGAAAAACCTAAACTAGTCTGCTTGACTTACAGTCAGAACATGTATGGAAAACCCTTAACCTAGGTCCGGGCTTACCACTGCTTATAAATAATTGTTGACGTTTATCTGCAAGCAGACACATATAACTTCTGCCTCTCATCCTAATAATTATACTAACTGACCACTTAGAATGGAGCTCCTTTCACGTTCTTGTTCACCTATTTTAATGTATGAATATATATGTTCCCAATCATTAGCAAAATGGTGTCTAGTTAGTATTACAAACATTGGAAAATGTTTGGACAGAAAATTAATCGAGATCACTTTTGACACATGGTATATGAATCGCGGAACTGAATAGTAGACGTTTGGCACATCTACTATTCAGTTCCCCCATACGTAATCACAAATATTATTTTGCATGTAAGCTTAATGTAAGATGGAGGATGGATTGTATCACTCACTATCTGACATAAATAAATATAAAAGACTGTTAAAAAGTGCCAGGTTTAGTGAAATCATTGCGTCCCCAGGAGAAATTTTATGTAATCAGTTGCAAATGATTTATACTGGATCAGAGATTGGGATATGGGGTTTTAGACAATTGAATTAATATTCCAAGCTTATAAAATTAAGGTTCCACTTAGGAAATATAATAATCAATTAAAAAATGTGCATCCCTAACCAATGTACATCGCTGACCAACACCCAGATATAATTTGGAATGTTCTTCACAGGCTTCATTCACGGCTCTGAGATTCACTTGAAATAGTAGACTGTTCGGTACATTCTAAGAACCTAAAACTACATTTTAGGACTATTTGTTTAATGTTCTATACACCGGAGAAAATGTTAAAATAGGATGCGAGCAGTTCTACTGACAAGACTAGTTGTCCAAAATGTGGCTTGTTAGCTGCAGATATTGTACCTATACTTGCTATGTACCCCGCTCTACAGGATTTTTGGGATGTGTGATTAGGCTAATAACATCTGTCTTAGGTTGTCAAGTTATGTTATCTCCTAAAGAGACTGATGGGAGTTAAGTCTTAATATGGTGGGGGTGTAAAACGAGTGTTCTCAATAATGATAGTTGTTAGCCAGCGCAGTATTGACAGGTCATGAGTATCTACTTTTTCCCCAAAGCAAGCCGAATGGTTGTCCTCTCTTCCGCAAATTTATGAGTCGGAACTGGCTCGAGCCAAAGTTATAGGTCTCTCTTCTTTGAAAAAGTTTAATTGAACTTGGCTACATCATAGATGGGTTCCTTCAAATCATAGGCTGATTGAATTAATGTAAATAGTCAAATTCCAGAGTAATCATTATGCTATCTTATTTATTCTTGTGTTTTTCTTTTTGGAATACTGTAATATATATATATATATGTATTGAGCATTTGTGTCTAAAAAAAAGACAAATAAAACAAAACAAAAAAAAATACAGGCTCCATTTCCAAAAGTATTGCTGCATGTTCGAAACTGGGTTCCAGGTTGGCAGATGTATGCACCCTGTCCAAGCAGGAACAACATTCCTAATCAGGGTAAATCAGATACACACTCTACATTAGCCTGTGCTCATCCTCTGGTAGATAGGCACAGAGCATTCAGGCTGAAATTAAGAGGCAATGTGTAAAGTATTTGTGCAACAGTTTAAACAGTAAAAAAGTGAAACCCACACAAAAAGATACCACACCTGGTTAGCGAAACTAGAGCTTACTATAATAAAACCAGAGCAAAATAGTACCTTGGTTTGCACTTGAATCGACATCAAGGAGGAAATTCCAGGAGCAGAGGAAGTGATGTGTCAGTTTTGGTCCTCACAAGTTGGAGATGCATTGTTGTCGAACCCCAAGATGTAGGGAATGGGTTGTTGTCAAATCAAGAAAGCTGAGGAAGAGTCAAGAACTGGAGGCAATGCTTGGGGCAGTTGGTGAAGCAATGTCTTTGGTACTTGCAGCAATGGCAATGCGTTGACATCAAGGGAGATGCCTCACTTCTGAGCCAGGGAACGACAGCAGTGCAAGGGTTTGTACTGAAGCAGTACTCAATACCCCCTTCCAATGGCCTAAGACTGGATTGGCATCACTTGGCAGGACAGAACTCTCAGATGGCAGAGTCCAGGTGCTGTACATGAGTGGATTGAGGTTCTAGATTTCCCTTAGAAATCCCAACAGGAGGCAAGCCAAAAAGCCCTCGGAGTCACTTTGGTTCTGGGTTGTAGAGAAGCTGTTATGTTTCATATAGGTGCCCCAATATATGCTCAGGTAGCAACTTCATCTTTCACCTATATCCTCCCCTGCTATTACACTACATAACGGTTCTTGGGACTGACCCTTTTACCTATTAACAGTACTGCAAACAGTATGTGGGGTTTTCCCTGAAAATTAGCCTCATCCAGAATGCATGAGGATTCTTGGAAACTCAGCAGGACTACCATCTCCTGCAAAATAACTATGTACAAGTGTCATTCCTTCTGTCATCCTAAGTCCACCATGACACAGCAAGGTAGAACCCCTGAGGGTACCACTTTGGGTATATATACACCATATCTTGCTGAGGTAGTCACAGGAGAAAAGGACTTCTATGCTGTAACACTGATGCGAGACACTGAGGTTCCTGCATGCAGACACTCCAGCTTGCAGTGGTCTGACATTCCTTGCGGGGTGTCCATCTCGAGACCAAGATGGGGTCCTACAGTTTCTCACTTCAGGTAATGGAGTTGACTTTATCCTAGAGTGATTCTTGGCCTGTCTAATGGTTGTTTCAGCACACCTATTTTACACTAGAAATACGCTGGTTCAATAAATGCTTATTGAAAAACATCCCCACTATTTATTCTGTGTATCTCTCTGAGACGAAGTGACGAGTGACTGAGCGAAAAGTAATACACTTTTTTCATGATTCTGAAGTATCAGGGTTGTCATGGTTGCTAGTTGCCAATACCTATTCTCTCCCTGGTAAGAAGAGTTTCTAGTGGCACTGTGAGCTAGCTGGTATACAGGCTAACATACCCGATGGGGGTGTCTAGAATCAGTCTAGACACCAATTCTACAGTGAATGGGGGCCGGAGCACCCTGCTTGTCATCTCAGCGCTGTTTAACCCCGTTGCATCCTGGTAAACGCAGTTAGTTCGCTCTTTCAAGTCGCTGTAGTTTTTAACCATTGTTGGTTCTGGCAGTGCAGATATCTCTAGACACTAGTGTTTCAGGGTTTAGCCCATCGTCAGTAGAGAGCGTATAGTAATTTTAGTAACATGAAAAATGTCTTTGGGTGTTGCTGAGAAGGAGCCCAGGTCGTCGCAGGTTACAGCACCCTTCCAAGGCACACAGGTGCTACACCGGAGAGCTCGTCAGCTCGTCAGCTCGAGGCCGAACAAAACGGAAATTGGGGCCGGAGCACCCTGCTTGTCATCTCAGCGCTGTTTAACACCAATTCTACAGTATATGTTGTCTAGAGGGGCAGATCCTATATAGGTTTATAGGAACTACAAAACATGGCACCCAATGTTTGTTTTGTACCTATTTAGAATCAATCGTTTCTATTGCATAGTAGAAGCACAGTAATACACAGCTTAACTGTCTACATCAGGGCGCCGGCAGAGCGTAATCTCAAAGACATTACACAGAATTTAGGTCTACAACCCAGAGGGCGACCCCGCGATAAGATTCAGTCCCTAACACAATGATAGGGCACTTGGCTAAGAAACCACTTTTATAGAACAAAATGAAACAGAAAAATAGACAAACAACTGCACCTCCCTCCACCCTAGCCCCCCAAACCCCTCCCCTCTGCATCAGTTCAGAACCTTCACATCTTACCGCACCCTAGCAGCCAGTCCCTGGTTAGTGACTTTCAGACTATTTGTCGGAGGCACCTGATGGTTCCAGTGGTATAAGCTGTAAGATTTGTGAGTATTTCGGCATGTAACTTCCCTCGTGTCCTTGGTAAGGAGTTGTAAGAATGGGGCCCATATTTTCAAATATTACGTGCCCTTCCCATCTACACTGAGCAAAAGGTGCTCCATTGTTAAGAGATGCCAAAGCCTCTGGATCCAGTCCGGGGTTCTGGAGCTGATGAGGACCCCCACTGCGCCAGCAGTACCTGCCTTGCTGCAAGCAATGCCAGGGCTATCTGCTTACCCCTCAGTGATCGCAAAGGGAAGGATCCAGAGTGAAGAAATCCCAGCAATGTGTGCTCAGGTGCTCATGGAAATGTAATCTGAAATGCAGCATCAAGGTCATCGAGGATAGCTGTCCAATACGGCGCCAGTTTCGGGCAATGCCACAGTAAATGTAAGAAAGTGCCAGTAAGACCACACCCCCTCAAGCAGAGGTCTGACTTAGCTCTATCCCATGATTTGATGTGTTCTGGGGTATAATACCAGTAAGTAACGACTTTATAGGCAGATTCCGCACCCGCTGAGTTGGAAGCAGTGTTATGCGCCCGATAAAAGATGTGTTCCCATTCTTTTTGTGTTAAGTGCCGCCCTATTTCAGTCTCGCACCGAACCAGTGCTTTTGTGCGTTGTTTCTTAGGGCTTGCAATAATCATAGCATACAGTTCAGATATGAGTTTGTGGTCATCCTTTTTACAGATCAGCCACTTTTCAAAAGCGGTCAAGGGGCGGGACATGAGAGGGCTGTGTCAGCCAATGTGCAAGCTGTGAGTAATGGAAAGCGTCTGACTCTGGTAGATTATAATAATCCTTGTGCAGTTGGGGAAAGGGAATCAAGCCATCTAGCTCAACAAGAGAATCCACCCTTTTACAACCCTCCTCCCTCCAGCGATGGAAGACTGGTGACGCACAACTTGGTGGGAAATCGGGGTTATCCACAATTGGGGTCATAGGGGAGGGGAACATGGTCCATCCCTTCTGGCGAGCTAGCTGGTCCCACACCTTAAGGTCGACGAAGTAACCGGAGAGGAATAGAGGCCCCAGGCCCTGTGTCTGCGTGGGAGCCACAGCTCGTGCCAGATATTACAGCCAGTCACCGTTTGGTCCTTAAAATTCCAGTGTTTACTGGATAAGGGCCTGTTCCATTCCATAATGTAACGAAGGCAAGATGCTAGGTAATAAGCACTCACTAGCGGGAAGCCAAGCCCCCGCTAGTTTTCGGAGAGGTAACAAAGGATAGCTCCAGCCGCAGCTTTTTATTGTCCCACAGGAACTTGTTAAGGATCCCCTGCAATTTTCGAAGGGTGTCTGGTGGGGGATTCACAGGAAGCATTTGAAAGATCTATAGGATGCGCGGGAGCACAGTCATTTTCACTGCTGCTAACCTCCTGTACCATGCCAGGTTGAGACGGGACCAGGCAGGCAATGCCTTGGTCGTTTCCTCCAACAATAATTTATAATTAAGGGCAGAGGTTTTAGAGATAGATGAGGTCAGCCGAATGCCAAAATACGTGATGTCTGTGTGAGCCCATTGGAAGGCGAAATCCTTTTGAAAGTCCTGGACCTCAGCTTCAGGAAAAGAGACTTTAAGGACCTGTGATTTTGAAAAGTTAACTTTGAATCCCGCGACATCTCCAAAAGCAAGGAGCTCTCTCTATAGATGCCGCAGTGTTGACCGATGCTGCATGAGGGAGAGGATGACATCATCCACGTACATACTGATTTTGTGTGTGCCCTGCCAAATTTGACACCTACAATGTCAGGATTGGTTCGGATGCGTTGGGCAAAAGGCTCCATGAAGAGTGCGAATAGCAGCGGAGACATGGGACAACCTTGCCGCGTTCCCCTAGCACTTGAAAAAGGAGTCTATTTACACTCATTCACCCGCACTGCAGCCTTGGGGGAGGCATATAGACACTGAACCCAGCGGACAAAGTTATCGCCGAATCCGAAAGCCCTCATGACTGTGAATAAATAGTCCCAGTCGACGCTGTCCAAGGCCTTCTCTGCGACGATTGAGAGCATGAAGGCCTGAGTACGGGGCCGGTGAACTAAGTCTATTAGGTGGAGGAGCAGTTTAATGTTGTCCCCTCTTTGCTGTATCGGGATAAAGCCGGATTGGTCCAGATCAAAGAGGCCATCCATCAAGGGACTAAGTCGCACTGGCAATATACTCGCGAATAGCTTTGCGTCGATGTTAAGGAGTGAAATTGGCCGGTACGATCCGCCCTCCTTAGGATCCTTTCAAGGTATAAGAATGACAGAAATGGCCGCCTTGGACATTGAGGGTGTCACCTCCCCAGAATCGAGGAAAGAGTTAAAATGTCTTGTTAAAAGGGGAGCCAGCTCCACGCAGAATGTTTTGTAAAACATTGCTGAGAAGCCATCCGGACCCGGGGATTTGGCCAACTTCAATCGTGCAATTGCTGAAATGACTTCCTCTATTCGAATGGCCGAGTCCAAGGTGTCAGCGGAGATTTTAAACAGAGGAGTGATTTTGCAAGAGTTTAAGTATTCCTTTATATTATGTGAGCAGGCAGCCCCCCTTGTGTGAAGGTGTTGATAGAACCGGTAGAAGGAGTCGACAATAAGAGTGTTTGTGCTATTCTCCACCACATTCAAATCTCAAATAAATTGGATAGTGGTCTGTGTGCCAACATCTTCCCTCCCTTGTCCCCGCTGAGATAGAATTTCATGATGTAGCCTTAGAAGGGCATGCTCTGCCCTGTCCAAGTCTAGGTGTTTCAGCATGCGTCGCCGCGTTTCCAGTTCCCTCCAGACTCTGGGGGCTCCAATCCGTTTGTGAACTTTCCAGTTCGGAACACTTTTCTTTGCATAACCACGCAAAGGATGCTGCGATCGCGATAAATTCACCCCGCTCTGCTAGTTTCAAAGCTTCCCATACCGCCGGGAGAGTAGTACCCGCTTGGTCATTGTCCGCGAGGTAGTGTACTATATTATGCCGAATTCGAGTAGCGACCTCCTCCGCGTGAGAAAGGAAGTCCCGAAGACGCCAACCTACGGCGATGAACGCTTACTATGAGATGTGAGTGGTACCGATATAAGGGCATGGTCCAAAAGGGAACGGGAAGTGACATTTGCTGTGTGTAAGCCAGAGAGGAGAGAGGTGGAAGCTAAAAAGTGATCTAAACGGGCATAGGTTTTGTGAGCTGCAGAGTAGTAAGTGTAATCACGCTCATTCGGGTTCTGGGTAAGCCACACATCGCTTAGCCTACAGTCAGTTAACCATTGCTTCCCTTCCTCCGGCATTGCCCCCTTTTTGATGTGATCTGTGCTCTGATCTACCCACCGCTGGGTCCATCACCACACTAAGGTCGCCTCCCACCAAAAAAGCTGCATCTGGAGAGGCAAGAACTTCGGAGAGAGCTAGCTGTAGGAAGGGTTCTTGTCGTTCATTCGGGGCATATAAAGACCCTATTGTCATTTGTCTGTCTCCCCAGTGTATGTGGAGTGCAAAAACTTGCCTTTTATATCTGCCACAGTGGAGATGACTTTGCATTGTGAATGCGTGCTAAATAGCATAGCAATCCCATTTTTCTCTGCCAACCCTGAGGACCACAGCTGCAGCGGGAAACGTTTATCTCTAATCTGTTTAGTATCTTTGGGTAACAAATGGGTTTCTTGAAGCAAACAGACATCGCCCCACAGTATTTTCTAAGAGAGAAAGTATTGCAGAGCGTTTAACTGGGTTGTTCAACCCTCGTACATTCAAGCTTACAATTTTCAAGTCCCTAGCCATCGAACCTAAAGGGGGAAATAAAGACATCTAGATGCCCAAGCCCACCCGAGCCTGTACCAGTGCAATTCACCCTCCTTGATCCAGGCCCCTGCCAAACCTGCCTGAGAACTGATGCAGCACCCCCAAAAACACTTGGGCCAAATAACTGTCAATCTTGCCTATGAACTAATGCGGAGCCCCAAAAACCCCAAAGACCCGAAGTTGCACGTGCAACAACAAAACCAAATCAAAAAAACTGAAAATCCAGTGGAGTGACAAAAGTCTGTCTCATAAGTCAAATGTTCAAGGGGACATGGCATACCCCCAACTTGCGCCATACCGTACAGAGGATGACGTGGCCAAGGCCCTCAACCCATGAGGATCAACGTGTCCAGCACACCGATGTCTAGGGTGTAGAAGCACTGCGCTCCATCGAAGGGCCTCCTCCCTCCGGCGCCAAGTGAAGTGCCCATGCTGTCGCCATTCTAAGAACATCAAGGTATCGCGGGGCTGTCGGTCACCCGAGTAACTGATGAGAGGGCTGCCTCTCTCTCTAGCTTACTAGTAGCCGTGTCTGGCACAGGGCCTGGAAGCGGTCTTCCCACTCATTGCCATTTGGAGGAGCGCCAACGCACGCAAGGGAGTGACTGATCTTCGTCTGACCCAGCGGGAGGTCTGTCAATGCTCAGTTTGTCATATGCTTCCTCCAAGGACCGTACCTGCAGCAATTTGCCCTGGAATTTGATGATGAGGCGGAAAGAATTGCTCCAAGAGTAAGGCATCTTCTGTTCTCGCAGATGGTTGGTGATAGGCTTGAAATCTCTGCGTTTGCTCAATATGGAAGCTGCTAAGTCCTGATAAAGTACCGGTTGGTGACCGCGAAATTGTATTGGATTAAGGTCTTTAGCTCTACGTAGGATGCGTTCCTTTAGCTGAAAATCATGCACACAGACAAGGATGTCGGGGGGGGGGGCGATTTAGTACCATGCAGCAGCCCCACTCGATGGACACGGTCCATTTGTATCTCTTGCACCTCCTCATCACCAAGGATCTGCAGGAACAAGGCACTGACATAGCCACAGAGGTCGTCGCCTTCGCCCTTCCACAGGATTGCTTGGATCCTAATATTGTTACGCCTGGAGTGGTTCTCCAAGTCCTCTGCGTGCGCATGCAGATCTATGTTTTGGTCTCGAAGACACCTCATCTCCTGCTGCAGTTGGTGCATATCGTCCTCCCTGCTTAAGTCATGTTCCTCGAGCGTTGCCACCCGCTCTTCAATTCCATCTACATCCCGCCGGACCTCCCGGATATCCGCAGACAGCTGCAAGTGGAGGTCTTGAATGTCTTCTTTAATGGCAGAGAAAAGCTAAACCATGAAGGCCTTCGTTGCTGGCACGTCCTCCCCATCCATCAGTGCCGTTCCTGCCGCCGATTGCGCTGCAGAGTGCCCTGTTGTCTCCTGCAAAAGGTCTTTTAGGGACTTGTCTCTTCTCCCTTAGTGGAGGACATCTTGGGGATGAATGCCTGACGCAGGATGATCCTTTACCTTTTACCGCTGCGTAGGAGCCGCGGGTCAGCACACCCACTACCACCGGCCCTTCTCCATCCATACCAGCACTCTGCAGTAGTCTATCTTTGGCACGCCAGGAGAGTCACCTACTGTCACCTAACACAAGCGTGCACCACTTTCCCACCCTCTATGCTCCTGCCGGTGCCCTTCTCAGGGATGTGCCCTTGCCTGGCAGAACAGAGCTGTTGTGGGAAATAGGGGGAGTCCATTCAACCCTGTATGTCAGCAGGGAGAGACAGCATCTGCAAGGAGCCCAGGACTCATGGTGTCCACTCCCCCACCAGTGCACTGGCAAAATGGGGAACTCCATAGGCACCAAGCCAATGTCCCATAGCTAGCCACGTGGCACTCACTCCGTATGAAGAAGTCACCAACACTCTCCGGGTGTCCAGGAGACTCACTCCCCAGGCCCAAACCAGGCAGCAGAGATTGCCAGGGCAGCCACAGCTCCAGAGGCACCCCACCCCAAGCAGCTTGCACGGCCAGTGGCGGCGGGAGAGACTGCACAGGTAATATATGTAGTGCCGGTGCTATGAGGATGACAGTCAATGTCCCCCTCATGGAGGCTGGCACAGAATTGCCTCAGTCTCTGCAAACCACATATGCTCAGCCGCACCAGCACCTGGGATTAGGCAGCACCCCCCACATTCTCTGCTCCCAGCCTCCGGGGATCAACAGAGCACAACTCCATCTGCCAAACTGCAGACCAGGCCCCCTGCCACAATCGCGTCAAACTCCCCGGCCTGCTACTCCTCACCTGCAGGCCCCACAGTGAAGCGCCACCTCCGCATAGATTGATGCTTCCAGCCACTGCTACACGACAGTTCTCTTCTAGGCCGAGGACTCAGGTTGGCTGCTGCCCTGCCGAAATGGGATAGGCTCGAACTGTCACTCTCTCCCAGCCACCATTTCGAACACGGCCCGGGCTGGTCCCTTTGATGTCCCCAAAATGGCTCTGCCTCTGAATCGCATCCTTCACGATCGCGCCAGCAACCGGGCCAGTGGGGGGTTCGCTGCAGGAGGGGGTAGATGCTCTACTGCTATGCTCACCCAGATGGGCCGCCCTGAAGAGCACAGCAAGCTACAAGAACATATGGCCTTTCACCCGGCCGCACGTCTCCCGCCGGGTGGCAGCAAGGCGGGGCCAGGAAGGGTGGCATGGCGGAGCAGATCAGTCAAGCCTGCCATCAAGCCCAGCACAGCTACGCGATTCAGCTCACCCGCTTGCAGGATCGGATGGGCACCAGGTAGGGCGATAATCCAAAGTTAAGTAGCAGCGGCGGCGGAGGGATAGGGAACCAAGTCCTATCTCGTCGTCATCTTGGCCATGCACCCCTTTGGTACCTATTCAGCAGTCAAATCTGAGTAGGTCAGTCATGCTATTCTCAGCGAACCCTACTCACATTTGTTGAGAGACATCTGGCGTGGGAAGGGAACTCTCCACCACAGCTGAGTAGGCCTATCCTAAGTATTGGCTCATAGTTTATCAAGCTGAAGGACAAATTATTACTATGGTGCATAAAACCTTATCTCAGTTTCCTTGAAACTCTTCCTTGAGAACCTTTGTCAACAATGGCTGATGAGGACGCCACTGTGCAAGCACAACGTGCTGTAGTCAAGGAGGAAGCAGAGGACAGTGAAATTAACATTTCAGAAAATGTTAGAACTGCCCTCACTCAGTAGCTAACAGACTACGGAGTCACAGCTAGGGGCGGGACGGTAACCTTTGAGATTGAGGCTCACAAGTCATCTAGAAAAGAGGTATTCTATTCATGGGTTAAATTCCCACAAACAGATGCACAATCAAATACATTTTATTCTTACTCTAAAGATGAAACAACCAGCAGAATACTGTCCATATGAGGACATTGAAGTTCCTCTCACCTACCAGAAGCACATAAACTGGTTTAAAGGCACCCTCCCCCACACAAAAGACAAAGTAAGACTAGGTCCGCTCGGAAGAGATGGAGCCACTTGCCTGTCCTAGCAGCTTATACACCACATCCAGACATTAACTCAATGCCAGTGGCAGACTTCCGTCCACTTCATAAAGAAATAATAAAACTCTACAGACACCTGACACAGTTTGTGATGAGGACACTCACACATTAGCCAACAAGAGCTACATTAATAGGGAAAATTCAGGGACCTACAACTAAATAACACCACAAACGCTACACACAGTTATGGGTAAAATTCCCAGTTAACATGAGCAAATGCCATTCTGGATAGCTCAAAAAAATAACACAGCTAGAGGCAGTATTTCCACACACAAGCTCTCACGAAAAAAAACAGCCTGCTAACAATCTGCTTGCCAATGGGGATAGCTCCCCAAATAGAGGATTGTACCTCTTGGCGTACAGTTTGTGCTGCTATATATACCAGAACTCATGATTTCCCTTTATTAGCAGTAATACCAGAAGTATTAAGACAAATACAAACTGAGTATGGAGCAGAACCTGCTCTGAACTTAGGGATGAAATTATTGGGTTATTTTGCCCAGGTATCAGCTATATTATTAACAAATCTAAAAGGGGAGGCAGCAGCAGTAGCAATACTCCAACGCCTGAGGAATTTTACTGCTTTACAACAGGAATGTGAATTACCTAAAATTATTGAAGACACCTATGCTGAATTAGGTAGAGATACTTTGGGAGCTAGAGCAACAACAACCTCAACTCATGGGTGGTCCTGAAAAGGATAATGCCAAGCAAGCATCTGATTCTTCCAAGAAGAAATGGAATAATACCAATAAAAAAACAAAAGACTAGATCTCAGTCCAGGGGTAGGTCTGCTCAACAGTAGCTCTCAGAAAGGAGGTACAACCTTAGGAATAGAGATAACATTAAAAGACCCGACAGGTATCAGGACACTGCTAAACATTCCTCTCCTTCAGGGTTCACCAAGAAACTCAGAGAGAGAAGGACGGTCAGATCACAGAAAAGAAGAGAGGACAAAGTCCAGAGACATGCCACACACATCAGATTATACTTCCAAGAAAGAAGAGAAGCCAAAATCAATTTAAAAAGAAGAAAGTAGCAGGTCTAACATGTAGCCATACCCAGAATTCTGAGGACTCAAGTTCTGAACGGGGAATGGGCTCTGATGATGCTAGACAGCGCAGCAGAAGAAACCATAGCTCACCAGAAGCTGATGGAATTTCTGGTAGCAGTGGAGTTGAATGAGCTTATCACAGTGGAAACACCTGATGCAAGGGTGAGTGTCCCACATCAGTTACAGGAGATAACACTCCAAATGGAGGGGGACAAAACTTGAAAAATTAAAGGTCTCTTTTGGGAGAGCCTGACTTCTGGCAATGACATCCTTTTAGCTGAAAAAGATTGCCCACCTAAAATTGTTATGGAGTGCCCAAAGGGAGAAACAGTAATTTTACCCTCCTTTTCCGAACTCGTTCCAATTTACTTAAAACATGCATACAAGCAGGGGTGGGAGGTAGCCCTTTCTCCGGCATTATAATGCAACCATGTTGGGATTCTGAGTCACCTCACCATGTAATCCCAGTAAAAACTACTCCAACTCCACAGAGAGAGTACCCAATAAAACAAGAAGTGAAAAAAACAGATCAGGGAGATCCCAGAACAACTTGAATACCGGGGTTTAATTGAAATTTGCACCTTTCCAATGAATAATCCTTTGTTTCTTGTAATGAACCCTGATAATTCACAATGACTACACACATCTGCACCACAAAATTTGCAGTACAGAATGCACACAGTGCTGCATTAATGAATAACATTGTTCGGAAAAATCCAAAACAACACTAGATTTCTCAAATCGATTTTTCTGCCAACATATAGCACCTGAAAGCAGGTATCTGACCGCCTTTTCCACGCTAGGCTCTCACCGTCAATTTTGTAAACTCCCCCTAGGGTATAAGAATAGCCCTGGGTTGTTTTCCACAAGGGTAACAGAGTTACTTCAGATATTTGGATTTTAAGGCATTCTCCTATGTAGATGATATTTATCTGATGGATGGAGATTTAAAGGATCACTTGAACAGAGTGAGCAATATCATTTTGGGGTTCGCCTCAGAGGACTACAAATTTAAGTTTAATAAAATCAAAAATAGCCCACCTCAATGTCCTATTTTTGGGATATGAGTTATCAAGTGAAGTAAAAAGCCTGGCAGCTAACTTTTTAGAAAAGTGTGCGCTGCTCCAACCATCTAAATAACTGAAAAACTTACATTCCATATCGGAATTTGAAATTTTGTCAGAACATACATTTTGGATTACGCAGAAAAAGTAAGACCTTTCTACTACTCAAGCAGACCTGATTTCTCAGTTAGGCATTGGATACAGGAACACAATCATATCCTTCATTCCCTACAAGCTCACATGATAGCTTCAAAACACTTGCAGACACTTGTAAATGTTTGCAACTTGGTTATCTGTGTTATTGCAGGTCAATCTGGGTACACTTACTTAACCTTCAATGAAGGCCAAAGGTACCCATACCATACGAATCACATTTTTACACAAATGTTGAAATGCGCTTTGCTTCTAGAGAGAAAATTCTGACAGCGGTACAGACCACTGTAGTAAGAGTAAGAGCACTGGCTCGGGGAAACAAATAATTGTCGTAACTCCAGTATCAGCCTTAGAGGCTGCCACAAAGGCTAGCATTCCAAATGCTAAAGCCTTACATCCAAGATGGATACAATGGCTAATTTTCTCACTGCAACAGATGTAGAATACAGATATGACCCAAGTTTAAAAACACAAGTATTCTTGCAATATTAACAAGAATATCCTCTCCCAAATGAAATAATAATGCCTCTATAGCAGTATGAATGCATTATTTACACAGACGGATCTGCTCAGCCGTAGGAAGAAAACAGCAATACAGCGCCGCATGTGCGTTTGTGAAGGGTCAAATGCGGGAAGGCAAGTTCCATCCCAGTGATACGAAAACACAGTCTCTAGGAGACTGCACGGCTCAGCTGGCAGAACTAAAAGCCCTATTACTGGCTCTAATAAATAAGGATAGAGAATTCCCCACACTGATAGTGTGCGATTCTTTTTACTTTGATCAGTCTTATGATGAATATCTTCACTACTGGGGTCAAAATAGGTTTACAAACTCTAAAGGTGGCACAATTAAGAATAAAATGCTATGGGAACACGAAGCTGAGTTTAAAATTGTACTGCCAAGATTTCAAGTGAACACACCTTGAGTTTTCAACATGATGGGAATCGTTGCCCGATGAAGCCACAAAAGGGGCAGTACGTACTGCTTCCATAGCTGCAATCTCTCATTCAAAAATGAGAATAGACGGACAGATAGTGGTAGCTGTCATTGCTTCAAGCAAAAACAGCACAGCCTTACTGAAAGGTTTTCCACTCAAGTACTCCTACAAGTTAGATGCAAACAACATTCCATCTGCTCAGATTCTAGGAGTGGGGGATAAAGTAATACCAAACATGAATCGCAGATTAGATTTAATACTAGCTGCACAGAAGGGTCGAGGTTCTCAAACACAGGCATTACCACAATAGTTTCTTTACTGAAACAACTCTATTGGTGGCCAGGGTTAACAAAACAGATGAAGAATTTTGTCTTACAATGCGACATCTCTCATCAGATGAAGGGTTCCACCGTGGCACCTCCAGCGCAGACACCATTTCTAACATCAGACAGATCACTTGTGTGTGTCTATTTGGATCACTGTGGCTCCCTACAATCAGATGGGGCTTACAAGTATATTTTGGTGGCAGTGGATTCATGTTCTAGATTCCTATGGGTATGGCCTCAGCTCTCGGCTGACTCTCAAACGGTTATAAAAGATTTGCGAGTCTTTATAGGGACAAACGCAGTTCTCACATTACATTCTGACCATGGCCCCTCGTTTAGTTCTAGGGCTTACAAGGAAGCTATGGAAGGTTTGGGTGTTACTCTACGGTACTCCTCTCTGTACCATCCAGAGGAAAATTTGGTCTTGGAGAGGGAAAACCGGGCTTAAAGCAGCCTTTAACAGCGAGGGTATTAGGCTTGGGTGGGAGTTGGTTCAACCACTTGTATGCGGATCAACGAGCCCTCAACAATATGCCAAGAAGTTCTCTAGGGGGTGTCACTCCTTAAGAAGTCCTATTTGGGATGAGAATGTGGGTACCTGATCTTGATTATGAAGCACAGTGGTGGATGAAAAACCATTTGAAATAAATAAATGTTTGGCTGTTTTACAGGATCTGAATGAATCTCTGGCACTACTAAGCAACGTGCAAGTAAAATGCACCAACACTGGAGAAGTCAAATCAGTCATGGCAAGACCTGTTTGGATCCCAAAAGTAGGGGATCGGGACAGAGAATGATCTAGGACAAGAAAGAATTTGGGCCATCATGCAGAAAGCCTGTACCTGTCCTGGCTGTTGACAGAACAAGAACAGTACTTCTTCCGCCTCTCGCAGGCAAAAAAGAAAAGAGATTTGTTTCCATTGATCTGATAAAACCACACTATATGGCCGATACTGAATAGTAGGGCTTGTGGGCTACTGGGTAGCTGATGCTCTCCTCTCGCTAACATACAGGAAGTTCAGACAGAAAGAGTCATAACATTTGAAGAGTCACCAATACAAAATGATGGAATTTCCATCAATGAAATGGAACTCGTTCCTCTTGAAACAGAACTTCAAAACACAAATGAAAGACAAATATCTATTCGGCCTAACTCCAATGTCTACGTCAATATGCCTATACAAGAGACGTCTGCCAGTTCAACAAAACTTGCTGAACTACCAATAATAGATCAAACTGCATCTGTGCATCTGGCTGCTTCATCGATTTTGATACATTTTCTCTGGATCACAGTGAACCTGAAACAACAGCAGCTC
Source organism: Lissotriton helveticus (assembly GCF_964261635.1). Lineage (NCBI taxonomy): Eukaryota > Metazoa > Chordata > Amphibia > Caudata > Salamandridae > Lissotriton > Lissotriton helveticus. The sequence goes on from NC_136065.1 coordinate 535,403,868, forward strand.
CAGTTTCCATAACCAACAAATTTGTGACTTCTACATTTTTCTGAAAAAAACTTACTTAGTATATCCTTGGCTCCAGCACTGGATCATATTGTTTTTTCTGCTCTGAATTCGCCTAGCGACTGTCTTTTACTTACTCATAAAGGGAAAATATCTCCCAGAACGCTCTGCAGCATCAAATGTGAACTTGGTTCTGAAAGCTCATACATAATCTCATCGTGAACAAAGAGACCTGTTTTCCGTGAACATTACAGCTGTTCCAATTCCTGATGGTATAGATCGGGACAAAATTGATTATGATGTATTTGACCCCACTGAACTTTTGAAAATACAACATTTGTTACAAACTTCTCTAAATGATATAATTTCCTCCAGTATATTTTCAGATGATTGGGATTTTAAAACTGTATATAATATGTTTTCTGATCTAGAAAAATCTGCTGCATTTTCAAGCAAAGAAATGTTAGAGGACACATCTGATCTCGATAATATGTACTATTAACATCATTATGGTAATCACTTTTTACACAAATCCAATATCCCACGAAATATCTTCACATACCACCAGTGGGAATATTGTCCGACACCACCAAAAAGTAGTCAGAAGAAATTTGCACAGAAATGTTCGGATTTTTCAGGGTTTAACACTTCTGACCCAACCTCATATTACTATAAGTTGCACATAAAAATATGCCAAACTAACAGAACAGATTTATTCTGCAACCTTCATCGCAAAACAGTTGGAACAGGGTTTTGACTTATGGAAGGACACTATAGACATATAATCAGTCTGGGGTTCAAAAGAATGGCAAGTCCAGGGAACAGAAGCACTTTTTAGCAGATGATATTTTTGAAGGACACTATGCAACAGACTTCCTGTCTTGGAGTGGCCAAGAACAAGGATTTGAACACACCTCGGATACCCACAACATCACACATGAATTTTACATCACATGTAGGGGATACAATAGATGACATCATACAGTACAATTCATCATACCCCAATTGGAAGGGATGAGTAGTTTGGCCCACAGACACCAACAGATGTTAATCAAGATTCAAGGGTACAACCGAAAGGGTTTAGTATCAATAGGCCAGACCAACGTTATGTACAGTGAGAACATCTAGAGTTACTGACATCATACAGGGTGTGGAAGTTGTACCTCAATTGGCTAAAAATCTTGACACTGTCCCAGGTGAAACAGCACTTATCCTTACTCTCTGATGAGGAGGAGCTAAGGGATTTTGTATTAGGTCCCCGGAACTTCAAAGGGGGATTCTTAACCAAGGTGTGCCTCAGGGCTCCTCCCTGAGCCCCACGCTTTTTAACGTTTATATGCAACCATTGGCAGAGATTGTTCACCCGTTTGGCTTTGAAATTGTGACCTACGCTGATGACACTCAGTTGGTGCTAGCTCTGAATCAGCCAGGTCACACTCCTTCGAACCTGAGCAGCTGCCTGGTAGCAGTCACAGACTGGATGGCCTCCTCCCATCTAAAACTTAACGGGGACAAAACTGAACTTATGTTCCTGGGGAACTCAGCCCACCCCAGCCCCACTTTATCTTGGCCACCCTGTATGGGCTCCCCCCCAGAACCGAAAAAACAAATTAAAAGCTTGGGCATGTGGCTAGACAACACCCTTACTTTCAATCAGCAAGCCACTATATTGTCCGCCACTTGCTTCGGGCTGATGCGCATGCTGCGGAAAATTCTACCTCTTCTTCCTTTTCAGGCTCGCAGGATATTGGTCCAGGCCATTATCCTGTCCCGCCTCGACTACGGGAACGCCCTATATCTGGGTGCACCGAGTAGCACTCTTAAAACACTGCAAGTCACCCAGAACGCAGCAGCACGTCTACTGCTAGGCCTCTCCCGTAGTCATTCAGGCACTACTGCCTTGAGAAACTTACACTGGCTGCCCATCCAAGCCAGAGTAAAATTTAAAGCGATGTGCATCATGCATAAGGCCATGTTGAAAAATGCTCCCGCAATGATCTGCTCCTTAGCCACTCCTTACCATCCCCAGAAATCATTGCGTTCAAGCACAGCTTTTCTGGCAACAACACGTAAAATTAAACGAGCCAGGTGGGGCGGACGCTCCTTCTCCCTCAATGCGGCCGCTACCTGGAACTCTTTACCCTTTTTGCTCCGGAATGAGCCCAACCTTTTAAAATTTTGAAAAATCCTTAAAACTTTTCTTTTTTCCACATAGAACTGCATTCCCCCCAGAAGTAAGCAACCTTAGCGCTACGAGGCCTTCGGGTAGTATTGCGCTCTATAAAACCCACTTTCATTTCATTTCATTCATTATACACCAAGTTTTCAGTACTTTGAATTAGTGTTATGGGTATCTTTAGTTACGGGTATTCTATTGAATCATGGGAATTGTAGTTTATAACGCTGTCATGGTTGCTTTAGGCAACTGAGAGAATGTCAGGTGATTAATCAACATGTGTGAATGTGGGAGGGACAATGTAGGGGTTTAAAATGAATGGCTAAAAGAGGTTAGGTAACACTGTCATGAAGAATGAATGTTCCGAGGAGAGTGGGATGCAGTTTGCACAGATTTGTGAGGAGTTGCAAATAAGTTAGCAAGATGGGGTTTTGAGGGAGTGAGGAAAAAAAGAGGGTTTTGTACACAGTGTGAAAGTGATTGGCGTGGTGAGTGTTAGATGTTACAATTGGGGAGTTAGAGTAAGGTGGGCATGTGGGAGGTTTGAGTGCGTGAATAAGGAAAGAGAGTAGAAAGAATGCGAATGGTGTGGTGAGTGAACAAAAGTTAGAAATTTTACTTGAGAGTAAAAAATAAAGATTGCATGTTGGAATATGATTAATTAGGAATGATGAGAATGAAGGGCGAGAGCGTAGTATGATGTGTTAAGGAGTTTCAGTTTTAAGCGTTTCACGTATGGGGCAGGTTGGAAGACATAGGTTAACTAGACACGGGAGGGAAGGGTTAGAATCTGACAAGGTTGTTAATTTGGAGTTGCAGTGATTTATTTATATTTGTTTCTTTACCTATTTTTAAATTAAGCACACAGATAAAACAAAGAATGTATTAATGTAATTTGATGAGGACGAATTGTGACACATGTAAAACTAAAGATATGTATAGTAATGGTGGTTATTTATTTGACTTTTACAGTTACCTCTGACTTAGGGACTGACAGGCCCGAAATGCATTGGGTTGCAATAAAAGAAAGTGCTTCAGATGACAAATGCGTTTTTGTAATTTCTTTTCGCTTTCTTAAAGAGAGCCCTGGATAGGCACACTTCGAGCAAGTTGGTTTAAAAGAAAACAGCATGATATCCTACATGTGGAGCAAACATATAAGTTTAGGAAAGTATCTGATAAAATTGGATTCACTTGTCGAGGAAAATGGAGTAAAATGATGGATAAGATTTGCATAGTTATGGACATTTGCGATTTTCAGTGCGACTTGGCTTGGAGTGGAATGTAGCTCCACACAGTTCTGTCGACTAGGTTCCCAAAAGCCATGTCAGAAAAGTTTCTATTATGATGTCTACAATGAAATCTGGAAAATCTCTCAACAAGAAGCTGCAGAGAGACTTCATGAAATTGAGCAAATTAACCTAGAAAAGGTGCTAGCTGTAGTTGACAATGGTATGACTACATTAACATCCAGGATTTATTCATTGGGCAACATTGTTTCTTCTGCTATAGATATACTAGAATAGGACTTGTCCATACTACAACACGAACAATCTCAACTATGTTTTATTATGTTATTAAGCTGGACACTGCAATCATTGCGTGCTGGTTATTGCCTTGGCGATTTATTAACAGTACGTCCCTATTTTCTGCAAAGTAACTGAAAAGCAAATAACACTGGCACAAAGGGGAGCAAAATATACAAAGCTGCATATTGAAAAACTTAACAAATTACCTTTTACTGTGGCAGAGTCACTGTCCAAAAAATGGTTAATCCATGGCCATATAACATTACCGGTCACAACTTTCCAGTATCAGTATTGCCTAGAACAACAACAGGCGGGCAGATATGAAGCAATGGGTAGGGAATTCATCAAGGAATTTTGGGACTTACCATTATTACCATAATTACCATACAGACTTTTATGTAGAAAATGGAGACAGCGATGTGTTACTTCGCGGTACTGACTGCGAGAACTCTTTAAGTGGATCTCTCCTATGCCAGGATATCATGCTTCATGGGGCCTGTAATGGTTCAGTTGCTAACTTATCCTGTCACTTGAAAGGGTCCCTGGCTCCCGTGAATAATCCGGTGTTTAAGTTACATTCAAATTGGATTGACTTGATGTTGAATGATCAAGATTGTTGTGGGATGCTCCCAGGCATCGCATATCTTATCACTGTAAGCGCCAGGGTTACTTGCTGTATGCAAGTATTGTTTCCACTTACCCATACAGTCCGGGAGGCACCATTATGGCCTTCGTTGAATGTTTCCTTTATACGGTTTGATACTCTGAGCTGAATGAAAGCTATGCTTTTACAGCAAACCGAGCCCTTAACCTCCGCTTGAGAAACTTATGATCTCCAGGTTGCAAGGTCTTCGGCTGAGATACAGGCACTAGTACTGACAAACTGCCATTTCCATTTCACAGAAATAGTATAACTTATCTTTAACATGTCTGAGATGACGGGTATTTAATACCATAGGTTCTGGACTGTTAAGCACCTTGTAGACAATCCTAAGAGTTATTCCCAAATTCAGACACTCCTTATTCGGAAGCATTTTGGGAGGGCTTCCTCTGATCCTGTTTCTAATAACCGGTATACTGATTTTTCTGCTACGCAATGGACGTTCCAGTCATCAAGAAGATTAAAAAAATGCTTCTGGAGCATGGATACCATGATCAAATGGTACTCCATCTGCGCACACCTTGTCTTTGCAAACTAAGTGAATCCTGTTCTGCGGACAGAATGCATGTTGGACCTCCATCTAACACTTCCATCAGTCGCGCCACCGTGCTTTACTGGACCCGATAATGGCCCATGTTCTGCAGTGTCCTCAGCATATGCCAATGTTCATGTCTGCATTCTTAGAGCCACCACAGGATGCTTCAGCTCTTGTCGGAATGAATACCGGCTCCTCAACAAATACTCAGGCCTAGGATGGTACACAGGCTTCCTCAGCATCAACTGTGGTGAATACGGAGGAACATCTGTGTTCCATTGACCTGATCTGCGAGGTTGAATTAACATTTCGCTCATTGTGTGCTGGGAAAATTCAGCTTTTTTTAAAAAGAACTACATTCGAATTATAAACATGACACTTTTTGCTCAACTACATGGCTTTCAGTCACTACGGGCTTAGTTAGTACAGAGTTCAATTGCATGTAATATTTTTCTTTTTTAGCATTTCTTAGAAATCTTACATCTTTAAGTGCCATTTTAAATGGACTTATCAATTGTTTGCATACAACATTTAGCCGTACGTTAGAATTTTTTTAGTATCTCATTGGATGAGGAGTGGGTGATATGTTTCATGTAGGTACCCCAATACAGGCTCAGGTAGCAACTTCACATTTCACCTATATTCTCCCCTACCATTATACTACATTACGGTTCTTGGGACGGACCTTTTACCTAGTTTTTTTTGTTGTTTTTTTTTAAACACCTTTATTAACATTGTTCAAATCATACACAGCTTCCCGCCTACAACCCATTTGGGCCGGCGATGCGACAATGCTGGATACAGTCGAGCACCAGGTAAGACAATGTACACAGCCTGACGCCGTCAACCCAGGGGTACGGCAGCGTAATAGCACAGTACAACAAGCAAGCTAAACGTGAGCCAACACCGGAGTCGTCGCCGCCCACTTGCCGATGTACCCCAGTGGCTTAGGGGGTAGGACACGTAGGACGGTTGCTGCACAGTCAGAAATGTAGGTGTATTTTGTGTTTAGTAAGACCCCCAAACTCCCAAAAAGAGCTTCCAGTCCCCCCCCACCTCCCCCCGTCCAACCTGTCCACAATTCCACTCAATAGCAACTACTCTACGTCTAGGCCGTGTCGGTGCCCCCTCTCTAGTTCCCAAATGTGACTCCCTTAAGGTGTTTCAGGTGCAGCCCACTCCCATCCCCCCTTCATAGCTCGGAGTCTACCACTCATCACTGGTCTTGTGACAGCCGGGTATCAATACTCCACCCGGCCATCCTACCAGCCCCTCAGACATCATCACCTCTCCCGCAACTGAGATCCCGGGGGGGGGGGTCTCCCCATAGTAAAGGCTATCATTGTGCATCCCCCCGTTCGTCACCCTGCGTGTCCGCTACCTCCTCTCTAGCATATCTGAAGGTGTTATACAGACCCCAAAAGTTTTTCGGTCTACTAGTGGGGGGGGGAGAACACTGTAGTGTTCAGCTTGCGTACAACAGTACACCATGTCCCTGGCCCACCGTTTTTTAGTCAGGGTCGGCCCTCTCTTCCAACACTGTGCCACCGTACGTCTCGCCAACAACAAACCCATATCCGCCAAACGCCTACACGCTACTGGCAGAGGTTTCGAGTAGCCCAGCAGCGCCAAAGCCGGATCGACCTGCAGTTCGTGCTCTAGTATTTCACTGAGTTCCGAGAAGACCGCAACCCAGAACTCTTGAATCTTGCGGCAGCTCCACGCCATATGTAGGAAGTCTGCCACAGGTGCGTGACAACGCTCACATTCTGGAGACTGACGGAGGCCATAACGGTGTAGTCGCTCGGGAGTGTAATACACTCGCTGCAGAAATTTAAAGTGTATCAGCCTGTGCCGTCCATTCAGAGACACTTTTTTGGTGTTACTACAGCAGTACGTCCACATTGCATCATTGATATCCACTTCCAGGTCCATCTGCCACGCCAACCGGGCTTTGGAGGGTTCCCGCGCCCTGTATGAAATAATGCTCTTGTACAGATGCGTCGTCAAGTGCCGTGGGGAGGGGTGGGCTATGACGTAGGCGAGTTCAGGGATGTCCGGCAGCTCGGTCATATCTGGTCCCAGGACTTCCTTCAAGGCTCCACGAAGCCTGTGAAATTGGAACCGCTGCAGCGGAGTCGGGTGCTTCACCTCTAGGGCCACCTGGTCCCATGTTTTGGCCTGTCCGTCCGCAAACAATGCGCCCGCCGTCTTAATCCCGAGGGCATGTAGCGCACGAATAACAGTCCTGTCTCCGATGGGGGCCAGCGACTGCAACCATTCCACCGCCATCGCGGGGGAGTACAACAGCACTTCCTCCCTAGCCTTCAACAACTCGTTCCAGGCATGTTTTGTGGCTGTTATGGAGTCCAGGATGCCCACTCGGCGGTCCGCAGGTGTGCAGACCGTGGCCGGGAGCGGGAGAGGGTCCGCAAACAGCCGCTCCATCCGAACGTGCGGGATGTTCCTGTCCCCATGTATCCACGTATGTAAGTGAGTGGCCTGGGCCACCCTATAGTACCGCTCCAGGTCGGGCGTGCCGAGCCCTCCCAGTTCGTACGGCAGTGTGAGCGTGTTCCAGCGCACCCGCGGCTGTTTACCTCCCCGGCCAGTCGAGTCATAAGTTTTGTCACATTCCGAAAGAAGGTTCGTGAAAGTATTATGGGCAAGGTGGCAAACAAGAACAAGAATCTCGGGAGAAGCACCATTTTCATGATGGCCACACGGCCCATCAAGGAAAGCGGGAGCTTGCACCAGCGTTCCACATCGTCCTCACACCTACTGAAGGCCACCCCATAATTCTCATTGAAGAGCACTTCCGGGTCTGTATGGATCATCACACCCAGGTAGCGTACCGGGTCTGTGGTCCAGTTTAGCGGGTAGTCCATGTCGAAGCGGTCCGTCACCGGAGTCAGGGGGAACACAGCCGATTCCTCCCAATTCACTTTCAGACCTGAGAGGGCACCAAAACGGACCACCTCCCTGAGAACTGGGGCGAGGTTTGATTCCGGGTTCCGAACGTACAGTAATGTGTCGTCTGCGTATGTCGAGATGACAATTTTGTAGGACGGAAAGCTAACCAGTGATATTCGCGCAGAGCACATGCCAGTGGTTCCGCCACCAGAGCATACAGCAGGGGGGACAGAGGGCATCCCTGTCTCGTTCCTCTGCTAATAGGAAAGGGCTCCGAAACTCGATCCCCCAGTCTCACCCTGGCTACCGGTTTCCAGTACAGTGCGCCAATCATCTGTAAAAACTGCTCTCCCAGCCCCATACGACGGAGGACCCGTATCATGAATGGCCATTCGACAGAGTCGAATGACTTCTCCATGTCCAGGAAGATGGCCACCGCCTTCGCGTCTTGACGGACATGTTGCATCGTACCGAGCACCGTTCGTATATTATAGGACAGATTCCGTCCCGGGACGAAGCCGGCCTGTTCCGGGGCTACTATCTCCGGTGCAATGAGGGATAACCGGGCGGCCAGAACTTTGGCATAAAGTTTCGCATCGACGTTTAAGAGGGATATTGGTCTGTACGAGCTGCAAAGATTAGGGGGTTTACCCGGCTTCAAGATGGTAACCAACTGGGCTTCCCTCATCGTTTCCGGCATACTTCCCTCCTCGCCTATCTCGTCAAATAAGGACAGCAAGTGGGGAATGAGTTTTTCCTTGAAAGCTTTATAAAACCCCACTGTCAGGCCATCGACACCGGGAGCGCTGTGGGCCCGCATGGAAGCCAAGGCCTCAGAGACCTCGTCCGCCTGGATGGGCGCCATGAGGAACTCCCTGACCGACTGCGCTAGAAACGGTAATTGTATATGTTCTAGATAGTCGTCTATATCCGTTTCCAGATCTGTGGATTTGGTAGCGTATAAGTCGGAGTAGTAGTCGCGGAAGGCAGATATGATGTCCACGTCTGTCGTGACTGTGGACCCTCCCGGGGTATCCAATTCCGACAGCCTGGGGGCGCTTTTTTCATCGCGCAGTATTCTGGCCAGGAATGAACTGGGGCGTTCAGCTTCCCCATAAGTCCTCGCCGAGGCATACTTCCCCATGAAACGGACCTCCCTGTCTGCCTCCTCATTAAATTCTGAGACCAGAGTCCGTAGAGCGGCGGCCACTGCGGGATCAGGGTCTGTAAGGAGTTGCGCCTCCAAGACGGCTAGTTGAGATTCTAAGGCATGAAGCCTCTGCCGAATAGCCTTCAGAACGCTGGAATGTTTGGCCATGACTATCCCGCGAATGAAAACCTTGAATGCCTCCCAGATAGTGTGGAAGTCTTCCACGGAGCCTAAGTTCTTCTCAAAGAAGAGATCAATCTCTTCCGCCACCTCTCCCCGGAACGTGTCGTCTAGCAGGGCGTATGGCGGGAAGCGCCAGGTAAACGGGGGGATCCCACGCCTCGGCGCCTCTAGTGCCAATAGTATTGGCGAGTGGTCAGACAGAGTTCGCGCGAGCACGGTGCACTCCACAATGTGATTAGTGATGGAATGAGAGGCCAGCCAATAATCGATTCTAGTGTGGATGTCATGAAAGGAAGAGTAGTGTGTATACCCACCCCTGCCCGCATTTCGAGACCTCCACACATCGTCCATATCCAGGGTCAACAGCTCAGCTGTAAGAGCCACCGCTGCCGCAGCAGGCTTCCGCATGGGGCCCGAAGACCTATCTAATCCGGGGTTCAGCACCAGGTTAAAGTCCCCCCCCCCAGAGCATGGACGTGGAGACATACTGCCTACAACTTTGAGCTAGCCGGGTATAGAAGTCCGGGGAATCATGATTCGGGCCATACACATTAACTACAGTTAGGGCATGTCCCTTCCCCTCACATCTCGATATGAGATAACGGCCTTCGGGGTCTGCCGTAATCAGTCGCAGAACCAGCTTGGAGCGAGGGTTTACCCACGTCAGCACCCCCCTGGAATGTGTAGTGAAGCCCGCCGCGGTGGAGTTACCCAACAGGCCTCTGTGCTGTAGCAACTTGCTCGTGAGAGGTAAATGTGTCTCCTGAATCAAGGCAAGATCTACGTGGTGTCTTTGCAAGTAGTGGAGTACCTTCCTCAACTTTCTGTGGTCCTTAAGACCCCTAACATTCCAGGTTAACACTTTTAGGGTATCAACAGAGGAGGCCGAGGCCGTTACCTGGGCATCCGCCATTGGAGTTGACATAGGACAATATAACAGTACACTTCAGCAATGTCACCAATATTCCTCACGTTGCCTGAGCGGTGCAGTGAACATTTCGTGGACAGTCCCCTCCCTTTCGTGTCCCCCCCCCCCTCCCTCCCCCCAGCCCTCCCAAACACTGTAACCCCCAATGCGGCAAACCCCCGTTTCCCACCCATACCAAAACGCACCAGCCCTCCACCCACAGCAGACCCACCCCAACCTGGTCCGACAGCATCACCCCCACCCCGCACCCCAACAGACCCACCCCAACCAGGGTCATCAACCAAAACAGTGTGCTTAACGCGCAGGGCAGCAGGGAGCCTAGTGACATAGTCTCCACCCACATCTCAGATCACTCGTGTGGCCCTCCACCCGCTCCCGCCGTGCACAGCACCCCAGAGTTATGCAGCCGTCATAACCATGAAGATTGTCCATTACTCGCCTCGCCCCCACCAGACCCTGCACACAGTTCCCAGGTCCAGGTTCATTGCCTTTAAGGGGCCAATAACAAGGTTCCCGCACCAGGCCCCAGCGCGCACCTAGGGCAGAAGAAGCATGAACCTCCACCAAGGTGGTCCCCCCCGCCCCGCACACCTCTCAGCAATACCACTTATCTGTGCAATCAGCAATGGTCGCGTAGGTTCTCGAGCGCCCCAGCACTCCTTCAAAACTGTCCCAGAGTCTCCACCTCGGAGGCATAGAATGTAATCTTTCGGAGACAGTGTTCAGTCTTGGTCATCCAGTCGGCTGTCGGCCCCTTCGTCCTCGGGCGTTTTTTCAGAGTTCGTTTTCTGTTCCTTCGCCCACCTCTTCATCGCCTGCTGTAGTGCCTTGGGGTCTGTGAAAATATGAGAGTGTCCTCCCTTATTGACGCGAAGTTTGGCTGGGTACAGTAAGGCGTAGTCCAGGCCCATCTCTCGGAGCCGCTTCTTGTGGGGGATGAACTGTTTCCGCTCCTCTTGGACTTTTGCTGTAAAGTCCGGATACAGCGAGATGGCGGACCCCTCATACTGCAGGTGTTGTTTGGCTCTCGCCAAGCGGAGCGCAGTGTCTCTATCCCTGTAGTTGAGGAGTTTCGCTATGATAGGGCGCGGTGGCGCACCAGGCTGCGGCCGCGGGGCCAACGACCTGTGGGCCCTCTCAACCGTGAACATGGCCGAGAACACTCCGTCCCCCAGCAGTTTCGTGAGGAGATCCTCCACAAAGCGTTCCATGGGACCAGTGGAAGCGCTCTCCGGAAGGCCCGTGATGCGTAGATTACAGCGTCGCAAGCGCGCCTCCAAATCTTCCGTCTTATCACTCAGGACATGCATCATTCTTTCCATTTTTTTCTGTGCCGTGTTCAAGTCCGTTTGAGCCTCCTCTACCTCCGTCATCTGTCTTTCCGCCATGTCGTGTCTCTCTGCATGCTTATCCAATCGTTCCGCCATCCGGTCCATCCTATACAACATGGCGTCAATCTTGGACCCTAGGGCCGAAATACTGGTCTGTATTCCTTGTTCCTTGGACAATAACATGGTTTTTATGTCCAAGTCGCCACCCCGAGCCACCTCTGTATGCGTCGTGGGGCCGTCCTCTGCGGCCGGGCTCTGTTGGAGCAGCCGTTTTTGGGAGAAGGGCAGCTTGCTCTGTGTCCTGTCCCCCTTGCCCATTGTCTCTCAGCGATCGTCTGCTGTGCGCCGCAGAGTGTGGGGGCCCTCGAGGCAGTATACAGCGCAATGAAATGGAGGGTCGCAGCACAGGCGTGTGTCTCCAGAACCCCAAGCCGCCGCCCGGGGGGTCATCAAGAAGAGGGATCACCAGGTCCACTCCTCCCCCGCTGCTCTTCGTGGTCCCGCTCAATCCCCTAAGCAGCGCTACCTGATCCATGTCCCCTTCTCTCTCGTGGAGTGGCCCGATGGCCCAAGCCCCAATGTGGTCCAATGGAGGAACGGGGGGGGTGAAGGAGATGTGAGGCCCCAAAGGCTGCCCAGCTGGTCAGGGGTCCTGTGTGCGCCCTATTTCAGGGGCCCCCTACCACTCGAGCGTGCCAGTCCAGCAGTCTCTAAGGCGTTCCAGAGCCACACAGTGCAGCGCGTATGGCGCAAGGAGATGGCGTGGCGCGGTCCAGGGGGCCGGTCTCCTCGCCCCACGGGTCCGCCTCGACAGTGCCTCTCGATGCGGTCCCCAATAAAATCCTCGGCTGGGGACGCCTCACAACCAGTCCTTCAGGGGGAATCAGTGGCTCGCCCACACTCCTCCGTCGTCCCAAAGGGGGGAGGGGGACTCCGCGCCTCTCCGTCTCCCCGTGTTGGTCAGCGGCCTGGAGGCAGTCTCTAGGGGTCCCGCCGTGGTGGGCCCAGCCGCCGGAGCCGCGGCAGAGGGTAGCGGACCGTCCGGTATGCTCACCTCGGATGTGCGAGGGGGAGGGGCACCGGACCGGCAACAGGTGAAGTCCGCGGCCGCACGTCACGCGCCGCCAGCCGGATGACGAGCTCACCCGAGCCCGTTGCTTGCGGCCCGGACCCTCGGTGATGCGGGATCCGTCTCGCCCGGCCGCGCCTCTCGATCCCCAGCGCCGCCGGAGCTACCGCCGAATCCCCGCTGGTCAGGGGGTTGGCTGGGGCCTAGACTCGGCGAGATTACACTGCACAAGAAGGATCTTCCAGGATATTTAGGGCAGTGCACGGCGGAGCTGTGGAACTAGGCAGCCATTTCGCTTGCCGGCTAGCTCCGCCCCCCCCGACCTTTTACCTAGTTATGGTTCTGCATACAGGACATGGGGTTTTCCCTGAAAACTAGCCTCATCCATTATGCATGAGGATTCTTGGAAACTCAGCAGGACTACCATCTCCTGCATAATAAGTTATAACTATGTACAAGAGTCATTACTTCTGTCATCCAAAGTTCAACATGACACAGCAAGGTAGAACCCCTGAGGGTACCACTTTGGGTATATATACACCATATTTGCTGAGTTAGTCAGAGGAGAAAAGGACTTCCACATGACACACTAATGTGAGACGCTGAGGTTCCTGCAAGCAGACACTCTAGCTTACAGTGGTCTGACGTATTTTGCAGGGTGTCCATCTCGAGACCAAGACGGGGTACCACAGTCTCTCACTTCAGGTAATGGGGTTGACTTTAACTTAAAGGGATTCTTGGCCTTTATACCCACATACAGGCTAGGTACACTTAGATACATCTAGTTAGGGTTGCATTGTAGGAGTACGCATTTATTACTGTAATGTATTTTATATACTTGCCTGTATTCATTGTTTTAGCACAATGGTTGAAATCTATCATCCTTTTGCTCTGTTAATGCTTATAATCATTTATATCTGTTACTGTCTAGTGGTTGTTTCAGCAACTCTATTTTAAACTAGAATGACGCTCGTTCAATAAATGCTTATTGATAAACGTCCCCACCGTTTATTCTGTGTATCGTTCTGAGACTAAGTGAGCACGAGTGACTGAGCGAAAAGTGATACCCTGTTTCCACGAACCTGAGGGATCAGGATTGTCATGTTCGATAGTTGACAAGAGCTATTCTCTCCTTGGTAAGAGGAGTTTCTAGTGGCACTCTGAACTAGCTCGTATACAGGCTAACATACCCTGTGGGAGTGTCAAGAATCAGTCTGGACATCAATCCTACAGTTTATGCTGTCTAAACGCACAGATCCTATATAGATTTATAGGAACTACACGACAAAGCAGGTCCAGCTCTTCAATCCCAGGTAAGGAGGCTAGCTGGCAGCAGGTAAGCACAGCAGAGCAGGAGTCAAGCAGAGTGGTAGTCCTTTCAGCAGTACTACAGTTCTTCTTCCTGGCAAAGTATCCATATGCCCATAAATGTACTGAGTTGGTGATTTCAAAGGTCCAGTACTTATACCCAGTTGTGCCTTTTAAGTGTGGGAGACTTCAAAGAGAGGCCTTTATAGTACACAGCGTTCCTGCCCTTCCACGCTTACTAAAGGGGGATATGCAGCCCTTAGTCTGGGGACAGGTCACAGCCTTTTCAGGGGTAAGTGTCAGCCCTTCCCTCCCATCCTCCCCAGGATGGCTCATCAGGATGTGGATGGCTAATCGGTCACACCTCAGCTCCCTTTGTGTGTTCCTGTCTAGAGGGAATGCACAACTTCCAGCTATCACCCTCGCCAGACATGTATTCAGAGACAGGTATGAGGCACCAACTGGCTAAATTAAGAAGATGCCAACTTTCTAAAAGGAGCATTTTCAGAATGACAATTTAAAGTCTGATTTCACCATAAGTTAGGATTTTAAATTGTGATTCCAGAGACACTAAACTTGTGGGTCCCACCTGTTTCCAATTAGAAATGACACTAAAAAGTGTAATAAGGTAGTCTCAATGTTAATGTGAGTGATAGGCCTTGCAGTAGTGATATACTACCAGCATATATAAAACTCAAAAGTACATGTCCTGCTTTTAAAACACACTGCACCATGCCCTTGCTCTGTCCACATCCTACCTTAGAGGTGACCTATACGTATTAAAAAGGAACGGTTGGGCCTAGCAAGAGGGTTAAATTCCAAGGTCGACATGGCAGTTTAAAACTGTACACACAATCTCTGAATTTTCCTTCTTCGATGAAGACTGCTCTCAACTCCCTCTGAAATCAACCGGAATGGCAAGGAATGAACACGCTTGCCACTCCTATTGACTCCCGGGGGAAGGGGGAAATGGGAATTAAAGACAAGAAGAGAAACACAGGAATCTTAATGGGCTGCTTCGCAGTCTGGTCACACCAAATGTCTCTCTCTGGTAGTGGAAGTGGACTGGGTTCCAGGTCTTTTTCAGTAAAATGCTTTTCTGGAGATTCACCTAACAAGAAAGAGTAACAATCAGCACATGGAAGAAACACTAACTTTCGCACTAACTCTTCTTTTAAGGCCAGTTCTTCCGTACAACCTACCAGGTTCATTTAGATGCTTGGAATCTTTCCCTGTTTTTTTAAATCTGCGATTGATTTCGTAAACTGTATACATTCCTTCATAAAATAATAAGAAAACACAAAGTAATCACATGAAAACAATTCACTTCTCTTATTCTGCCAAATAATTAACTTACTTCAGTTAGCACATACCTGAAATTACCCAGAATATTGCCCAAAAGGATCCGTAACATAAGAGAAATAATAAAATAAAATAAAGTACTGAATGCAATGTCCTTTTACAATATTCCCAATGTTACTACTCCTGTAACAACATAGTTTAAAGGCTTCTCGTGATCTAAGGTCTTCTCAGTTCAGACCTAAAACAGTATCTAACTACTCAAACAGTGTTCCGATAGTCTTTAAATCAGATGAGTTACTTTTACTTTAAATGTCAAAGTGCACTTAAATGATCTCCTTTGTAGCTTGCGTCGATTATTTAAATATCGTAAGGTTGTTCAAAAGTTCCAGAATTGGGTTTAGGAATTTTCATGAATTCATTGTGGCCCTGAAGCATCTAAATTAGGTAATATAAGAGCTGTTACATTTTTTTAAGCAAAAAGTGCTTTACCATTTCCATTGAGGTGTTGCATAGCAACTCCTTGTTGATTCCCTTGACTCTTTTTCTTTCACAGGAAATCGGGAGGAATATTTAGCAGGGGACAGGAGGACGGGATATCCAGAACTGGAGCACATTCAAGGGTACAGGAAAAATTAAGGGAAACGCCTGAAGAAGTCTAGTAGAAGAATAGGATTCGCGTTGATCCAACCGGAGTCAGGTGAGTGTTTTTTTCGTGAAGCGAAGCACCCGGGCTAACGCGGGTGGGGTTTAAATAGTTCATTTGCATTACGCGTGTGATTGCTGCAGCAGTTTACACGTGTATTAGAAGTGAACAGCTTTCACGACGTATATTGTCTGCGTGCCAGAGCATTTGCATTGCGCGCGTGGCTGCTGAGGCAGTTTACACGTGCTCTAGATGTGTGCAGCTGTCACGTGCATTAACTATGAGCAAAGCAAATGCGTTCTTTGTTCAGTTCCCTCTTGAAAAACTAGTTTTAACATGAATCCAAACAAACGTTGATTACTCCAAGGATGTGTTAACAATTGAATAAAGAAACGTCAGCATTGTTAATGTTAAAGACGCACGGTATTAAGCAATCAATGATTATAGATAGGCAACAATAGTAACAACATTCTCACATCACATAACAGGATATGTATTACTTATATTTGTGCGTTATTGGTTCTTTAATTGCTGAGTTTAGTATCCTCGTAACACTGAAGTGGCAGACCTGAGATATCTTCGAAGAGCTACTGAAAAAGGGAGCACAATTAGTGCTGCAGGCCCACTAGTAGCATTTAATTTACAGGCCGTGGCACAGGTATGGCACTTTACTATGGACTTATAAGTAAAAAAATATGCCAGTAGTGGATAAGCCACTGTTACCATATTTTAAGCAGAAAACACTGATTTGCTATGGTAAAGTGTCCAGATTACTAAAACCAGCAAAAGTTAGGTCAGCAAAACAGTAGGTTAGAAAGCAAAACATCAGGGGAAACCACGCCAAGGATGTCAGGTCTAACACTAAAATATCCATTGTATAGGAATTTCTGTAAGAGCAAATTTGCTTCCCAGGATGGTGTTGTCAAGGTTCCTTTTGTAAGTTCACCAGCAAACTATGGAGAAACCCAACAAAGCAGTAAGAGTGTGAGTATTCACAAAACAGTTGTAGGTATTCCCTCCAAAAGAACACACATCCATGTGCTCCTTTCAGGCAGGTATGAATGTGGTTTTGTTTTGAGAATGAAAAGTGATGGGAAAGTGAACATCCCAAAAATATATCGTTTATAAGGAATTAACCCCTTCGATGCGGATGACAAAGCCAGCTCGTCATGGGCGTTACCTGCGCTACGCGCATGACGAGCTGGCTTTGTCACAAACCGCGTTTTTTTGAAATTTCAGCGCACAGCGGGAAAACCCGCTAGCGCACATGCGGTTAAGCAGTTTCTCTACAGCGGAGAAAAAATCATAGTGAAAACTGTGGGCCTCATTTATGAGACTAAGCGTCACTTTTACGCCCCAGGTGCGTCACTTTTTGTGACGCACCAGTGGCGTAAAAAATGCGCCTTGTTGTGCCATATTTACAAAGTGACGCATCTAGGTAGATGCTTCACTTTGTAAACCCCTGTGCCACATTATACCTGCGCTAGGTATAATGTATGCAAGGGGGCATATTGACGCAAGAAAGGGTCGTAGAAGTGACGCAGTGAAATCTATGTGATTTCACTGCGCAACTTCTAGGAAACAAATGTGTCAATTTCTTACGCCTGCCTCACAGCAGGCGTAAGACTGACGCAGGTCCTTTTATATGGGGCTTACGCCATGTGAAAGGATACATTGCTGGAGTTGAGTCACTTTTGTGACACACTCCAGCAATGCGCCACTTTTGCGCCATACAGATACGTCAGAAATACTGAAGTACCTGTAACTCCTTGCACAATGATGCGTCATACTGTAAATATGACGCATCATTGGTGGTGCAAGGAGGGCGCAGTGAAAAGTGACGCATTGCTGTTTTCACGCAGCGATGCGTCACTTTTCATAAATGAGGCCCTGTGTTTCCATTGACAAATGCACCTTTGTGTTAGATTTGCACATGTTGAAATTGATAGATTTGAATACCACCTTCCTTTTTGCCTTTGTCCCCTAAAGCCCCCTACATTTTTGCTTTTGTCTATGTTTGTGACACTTAATCAAAGGAAATCCCCAAACACAACTGCATTTGTTTCTCAAGGGCTGGCACTTGGTGAGCCATTGGACATCGGGGAACTTGTTGAAACTCTCCTTGTCACATTGTTCTTGATGGCATGTACTCAAAGCTCCTCACCTAGTTCCTAGCTTACTGCAGTCTATAACTAATTCTTGGTGTACAGCTGCATGAGAGAGAGAGATGAGTATGGTCTCTCCCAGAGCATAATGTTGTGCCAGGTGACCTTTCCTAATGGTACTCTTTTCTTGTTTACATTTTAAATATATGAAAGTGTTCCCATTTATTAGTATAATTGAGATTAGGGCACTAATGATATACATAGAAATAGCGTGGACAGAAAACTAAAGACTTTACCAAGATTACTTTTGGAACACCTAGTAGTAGGTTCAACTGTATAGCACCAGACATATTTTTTGTATTAACGCTGAATATAAGATGCAGGATGAAGGCTTCCCTCAGAAGCATCTCTCAATTCCTATTTCTTTTCCTCATTCAGGAATTGTAATGATGGGATGTACATGGGTTCTCATCAGAGCAATCCTCCTGGGATCTGCTTTGCTTGAGTGGAACGCCCGGCATAACACAAGATTCCAAATAATGCTGATCAGAGCCCCAAAGGCCCTCCCTGTCACTCACTCCAGATCAGATGTCTGGTTAAGCATATGCCAAATTGTTAGTGCCTTTGCCTGTGAATCTGTCTGGGAAGCAAATCACCAAACCTTAGCCTACGTGGGAATCCTCCACTTTACCATTAATGGTACTCACTAGTATCATTCTGACAATATATGAGATTAGGCCCATCAATTGCATGTTTATGTGGGTGCTGGAAAAAGTATCTCTTATGCTTATCTACAACTGGGGATCCTCTGACCTTGGCTATCTATTAAGTGGTCTAGCACCCAGGCAGCTTTTTTGATAGCTAAACTGAGAGCATGAAGAAGATTATGAGATTTGGTGTATGCCTCTGTGGGCTCATGGCAGTTTGCTATTAAACTGTTAGAGACCATCCTAACCCCTTTATTGTCAAGAACTCCCTTCTGAATCCTCACAGCTAAAGACCCGATGTTGCTAATATTGTACGGGTAAAAGATAGATGACTTTTTAGCACATTTGCCACATAGACCATCAGTTGGGTGTCAAATCAGACTTTTTTTGTTCAAATTAATAATACATTTAAATGTGGACACTGCAACCCATAACAATACACTTTAATGTTCTGTCAAGGTTTTGATTAATCTACACTTGTGTATTTAACAGTGATCAAGATATTTTAATGATTGCAATCAGTACAGTGAGGACAGTTCATTTTGGCAGACATATCAGTGTTCTGGACTATTTCCATACCAGTGATACATTGTTTAATATATAAAGGATTCCAATCCTTTCATTGTCAGCAGTGGAGTAGAATAATTGTACAGTTTGTGAACAGTAAGGTCAACATAATAAATTAAATGGCAAATTGATAGCCAGATACCTATGAATAAGTTAACATTGTTCATTGTTTCTTAAAAAAAGACATTGACTGTTACTACTTCCAGATTCCTTTTCCTGTCTGTTTATTTTCATTAGAGTTTGCTCAAATACTTGTGCAATTTGATTCTGATAAATATATTTATTTAAAGACGTTTGAGGTTAAAACTGCATTTCGGAACTGAAAACTCAATTGGGAACCTAACTTTAAACTCAAAGTACAAAAAGGTAATTATTTTTAACAATTGATTTATACCTTGAGGAAACAGTAGGACAGTGAAACACATATTGGCTGTGGTCTCAATTGTTGTAAAGATTGAACTTAGAACACATTATTGTAAAGTTTGGAATGGAGAATAAATGATGAAAACTTTGACCATATTATCATAAGGTTAATAATGAAGATGCAAATTCAAGAACGCGAAAAAACTTTATCATTATGACTCTGTGATCACCTCTACGTTTGCTCACTTTATGCTTTGTGCTGTGTTAATTATAGGGAACACCTAAGGGAGACGTAAAAGTAGTTAATGCTGACCGTGTTCTTGTTTAATCTATCTATCTATCTATCTATCTATCTATCTATCTATCTATCTATCTATCTATCTATCTATCTATCTATCTATCTATCTATCTATCTATCTATCTATCTATCTATCTATCTATCTATCTATCTATCTGTCTGTCTATCTGTCTGTCTGTCTGTCTGTCTGTCTGTCTGTCTGTCTGTCTGTCTGTCTGTCTGTCTGTCTGTCTGTCTGTCTGTCTGTCTGCCTATCTATCTATCTATCTATCTATCTATCTATCTATCTATCTATCTATCTATCTATCTATCTATCTATCTATCTATCTATCTATCTATCTATCTATCTATCTATCTATCTATCTATCTATCTATCTATCTATCTATCTATCTGTCTGTCTGTCTGTCTGTCTGTCTGTCTGTCTGTCTGTCTGTCTGTCTATCTATCTATCTATCTATCTATCTATCTATCTATCTATCTATATCTATCTATCTATTTTAGATTCATTACACATATGTGACCATGGCACTTGTCAGTCTGCCACTAAACCATGGTTCACAAACACATAATGGCAACAGAGCCATCTGCCAGATGTATTTTCAATACCACTAAATACTTGTCCACCAACTCACTATTTTGCCTGCTTTCTGATCTATAATGCTCTAGAGTATCATTAGAAACATGTATCATCTCATGCAAGGTAGTCTGGAACTGAGACAGCTAATGGGATGGACAAATTCATAAGTTGACATGATGATCATACTTCCCTCCCCAGTCATCATGATGGGCTTATGTCTTGAATGTCAATGCTATAATGGTCTGCATGCAGGACAACAGACAAGCACAAATACTGCATCCTCACAAATGTTCATGTGGCATTCTATACCACTGGCCTGTCCGGCTAAATAGTCAGTACTGACTCTTGCAAAAGGGGCAGTGAAACACAACTTTAAAGTCAGCACAGTGTCACAATCATTTATTCACTGTTAAAGCTACATCTGTAGAGGTCAAGTATACGTGTTCCCTCCATGTCACACACAATTTAAAGACTTTGACAAGCTCACGTTGTTCTGCTTAGACATTGGAGTATATGAATGAACAAATCTGTTTTTTAAAGCTCTCAAGAAGAAGGTAATGCAGCATACACATATATGTTGAAGTTACCATTATGATGACACACACATGTGAAGGTCCTGTGTATCAGAGCACCATTCCATGAATTAGATGTCTGTCCATATTTCATATATTTATTACCTGTGTATTTAAAAACGGTCTGCCTGTGCACACTGTCAGTGTCGGATACGTGATTTTCAAATTTACAATGGCAAAAGTGTTGCCTGACACACAACAATCTGATGTGACAGTGTCTCAAATGGCCAAAGTTGGCATACCTGTCCTTGGTCCATGTGATAATTGTGATTACACAGAGCACTATGCAGGTGACTAAACATTTTGAACACTTATCCATTTCATTTGTCTGAGGCATCAACATTGGTCTCACCTGCTGCACGGGTGTGTAGCATATTTTTCACAAACCTGTCTGCACCTAGATCACCATTTATAACATATATGTATGTTCCACACAGAGTACAGGTCATATTTCAGTCAATGTACTGACACTTCTCAGACAATTACATCACTCATGATGGTCAACTCAATGCACCTGTTGTATATGGTGCTGATGACATTAACCTTGGACTACAGCAAATACACAGGACCTAAGTGACACATTTCACAGACGGAAATAGACACACCTGGGAGTCAGATGAAAATGGGGCATAATTACATTTTGGCACAGAAGTGGTGTCTCAGCACACAACAGACGACCTGTGAGAGGGGCACCAAGCTGAGGGAGTGCAACATGCATGTCAAACATAGTTCAGGAACATGACACATACTCACCCCATCCTTGCTGATGTCTGGCCTTCTACTGTGTAGACAGGTCACGGAAGACCACCTTCAGTATCTGGGACATGTGGCAGGTCATGGTCCATCGTCCACCCCTTTTGCGAGGAGGTGAAAACTTCAACTGGACTCTTGCAATCCTCCGGATCTAGCCACGGAGGTCCAGCCACCTCTTTTGGCAGCAGCGTACGTGGCATTTGAAGACCCCCACAGATCTTACAGCGCGGACATTGGTCTGCCAAATTTCATTCTTCTGATGGGCATCAACCTGTAAGGATGACATGGTGGCACGCCATTACTACACGTGCTACATGTTTATTCATCACCCACTTGGACATATAGATCATGACCAGATTGGCAGTTACTGTCTAAGGTTTATCCAAGTATCATCATGGGCAGTTGTCCTGTGTGCAAGTCTCCCTTAATAACATGAGAACAGTGAAGAGAAATGCATCCCACCAAAAACACTTCTACATCACTGTACCTGTCCAGAACATGAATCTACACACTGTGAGACTTACTGTAACTATGTGTGTATGCTTGCCCTTGGGGATCACAATGCTTGTAGTGTCTGTTTAACAACATGGCCAATTGAAAAGGCAGTGTAATCAACACTCACCTGTTCCCTATGTTTTCCATACAGCTTGGTGTACTATGGAAGGAGGCTGCCCTGCAGGGCCTGGTTCTCCTCCTCTGTGAAAGCTTGTTCCCTCGCCACACAGTGTGCCATTGTAGATCCCAGAGGATGCAGAGACAGAAGCAGGGTTAGCTAGTAATCTTGTCAAGTAGCATCTAGAGCAGGCAAGTGAGGTCTTTTGGGAACAGACAGACTTATATCTGTGCAGCAGAGGCGGATTTGGTTCCATGTGTCCAAATCGATAGTTCCGAGACGTTCGCATTATCCGAATTTGGCCAATCCTTAACATTGCACCCATCTGACATTCCTACCACGTCGTTCAAATATTCTGCATCATAACATTGTTGAGTTTGATACATTGTTTTTGTAAGCCAACAGAATCAGTTTGCACACAATTCGCACACAAAGCGAAACTGCGTTTGTCAACATGACGACCAATAGTCAATGTGTGCGTCCGGCTCTGTTTGGATGTGTAGAATGCATCTTTTGAATACTCACCCACGTCATTCACCATTACAGTCAACAGGGTGAGGCTCAAGGTGCTCTACACTAATCAATCAGCATGTCAGACAGTATGGCAAATCTTTATGTTCTGCTTTATTACATGTGTGGGTACAGTGATTCACATGTCATATTGGACAGCACACTTTATAGCTAACACTCCCATGATGAGCCAACCTTCATGTGCACCAAATACATTGTTTGTGAGGAACATCACAACTGTGAGTGACCACTTCACAGATCACCCTCCGAAGCCTGGACACAGTCCCAGGGGATCATTGTGTTAACACAGGGTACATCTACCCATAATAACTCTTTATTGGACTGTGTGTTCAAAAGTGCATTGTGTGAAGTTATTTTGAGTGAATCCACAATATCTGAGTCTTTTACACTCCATTGCTGAGGTTGTTAATGATATTTACTTGAGACATCAATTTGTATTCGGCATGTGAGCTGCTGTTGTGTCTTTGTGTCGCAGGCATCCATGTATGTTTGTCAAACAAAATGTGCTGCACATCATGACTGTTTAGTGTATGTGATGGTACTTGTATGTCAGACATTACATCATGACAGTGTCCAGTTGGCATTACATGATCCCTCGGTGTGTACCTTTTCACCATGTGTTAGTTGTTACAAACATCTATCTTTGATAGTTAATTTGGTGCAGGGTTTAGTATGGATAGTTGTGGGGGTCTCTTTCTGGCAGAAGTAGGTACCTTTGACCAAATAGGGACCCTTGTGTCTAGTCAGGGTAAGGGGGTACACTCCTAAAATAACCCCTGCTCACCCCTTGGTTGCTTGGCACAAGCAGACAGGCTTATCTCAGAGGCAGTGTGCAAAGCATTTGTGAAAACATACAGTAACCCAGTGACAACACTACAGATGGACACCACACAAGTTGCAGTATAAAAATAAGTATTTTTATATAGACTTAACACAAGACCACAAACTACAAAAATCCACAATACTGTACTTTAAAAATGGTAGAAATAGCTTAGTTCTCTTTAGATGGTAAATGCAACACTTTATGCTCAATCTACCCTTGGATGCGTAACGCTATACAACAAAAGAGTTGCAGGGAAGGTGATGCATTGGTTCCTTATACGCAAGAACGGTGATGCGTTGGTTCCCTAGTGCTGCATAGGGAACGGTGAAGCATCGGTTCTTCTCCGCGTGGGGAGGTGATGCATTGGTTTCTTACTGCACTTCCGTGGCAATGCAACCCACAAATGCTGTGATGCGATGAAGATCCGGTGCAATGAACCAAAATGGCATCTTCTTCTTGATGCGACAATTACGAGGGGATGCGTGCATGCCTGATGGCCATGCAGCGACTCAACGAATCTTCTGAGGCGCGACAGGCCCTGCGGCATGCTTCTCCCGTGATGCGACAGAATCTGCTGCGACAGAGACACTCTTTTCCGGTGATGCAAGACGCTTCGTGATGCGATGCGGCAGTGGCTACACCCTTCTTCAGTGATGCGACAACAGTGGCTGCGACGGCGTCACGCTTCTTCTCCATGATTTGCGATTCCAGCTCCCTGTGACACGCAGTCTCTCAGAAGGCCCAGCACAACAGTAGGCACTTCAAATTCCCAGCAAGGGAACTCAGGGGAGCTGGTTAGTGAAGTCTATTGTCCCTGAGAATTCAGCAGGAGGCAAGCTCTATCTTCAAGCCCTTAGAGATCCTTTACAAGTTGATAAAAGTAGCAAAAAGTTCCTTTCTTCTTTCTTTGGCAGTCAGACAACCACTGCAGGCCGATCCCCCAAACAGCACTCAGCTTAGGGATAGTCTCCTCCTTCAGTTTCTCTCTGGTTCCTCTTCTCAGCCAAGGTTCTTCTTGTTTCCCAAAAGTGATCTAACTTTCTCGGGTCTGGGTCCCCCCTTTTATACACCTATTCTCTTTGTTCTCTGAAAGCAGAGAGTGTGTGTACCTATGCCAAACCAGTTCTGGTCAGTCCTTGAGCACTTTTTTGACAAGACTCCTTCTTTCCTTTTACAGTGTGGGCCAGGGACATCAGATGCACCACAGGAGGTGGAGCAAGCATTGTGGAAGGCAGGCACAGCCCTATTCAGGTCGCAGAGGCTCCCCTCCCCTCACTCTACATGCAGATGTGTCTATTCAGCCCTGTGATGACTCACACTGTCTCCTCGAATCCCCCAGCCCCTGTTAATTAAACTCCAGACAAGGCATACACAACCGAGCAGAGGCAGGCTTGAATAGTTAAGCAAGAAATTACCTACTTTCTAAAAGTGGTATTTTCATACACAGAATGATAATACCAATTTCACTAAAATGATGTATTTTCTCATTCTGTGTTCAGACATACAAAACTCGAATTTCTACCTAGTTCCCTGAGTCAGTTAGGATTATAAGATGTTATAATCAAGCTGCCCATTCTGGCCTTTGGGGAACAGATAGCCTTGCAATAGTGAAAAACGAAAATGGCTGTAATTCACTTTTAGGGCATGCCACACACATCAGGTTATGTCCTACCTTTTACCTACAATGCACCCAGCCCTTGGGCCTACCATAGGGGTGACTAATATGCAGAAAAGGAAAGGTTTAGGGACTGGCAAGTGGGTGCACTTGCCCAGTCAACATGGCAGTATCAGGCTGCATATAGGCTCTGCAATGGCAGAACTGAGACACACTTTACATGCTGCTTCTGTGGGTGGCACAACCAGTGCTGCAAGCCCACTAGCAGCATTTGATTTACAAGCCCTGGGCACACTCAGTGTACTGTACTAGGGTCTGACAAGTAAACCAAACCAGACAGTTATGGAGTCACTCATCCATACATCAATTTACTATAGGGAGCACTTCCACTGTGGCACTGAATAGCAGTGGCACAGTGCCCAAAGCCTCTATAACCAGCAAAAACACATGAGGCAATAGCAAAATATGGAAGGGAGACCCACACCAATGGTGCCAGGTTTAACAAGTATGTCATGTTTGATCACATGGACTGTGACAGACACCATTGTTTAGTCACAGCATAGCATTGCAATTGTGGAGAAACCGTTATAAAATGAAATGTTCTGTGAGGGTCACATTGCTGCCCTTTGTGTAAAGGCTCAACATTACACATCTGACTTCATTGAGTCTTGCTTTGATTTAGTATATGATTTTTTGCATGCTCCTTGCCATATTGGAAAGTGAATTGCTAATGTTTTGATTTGTTACCTATGTACCGCAGGAGACCAGCTGTCCACAGACCCTTCCCCGACCTACAGACCATGGTAGAACATGACAGCATCAGATGTTACCGCTTCACCAGACCACTCATTGAGGAGTTTGCAGAGCAGTTGGCTCCACATTTCCTACATGGATGTCCTTATCCATTTGCGCTGACCCCCAAGGTGAAGGTAATGACAGCCCTACATTACTTTGCAATGGGAACCTTGTAGTATACTGTGGCTACTGTTGGTGGGATGTCACAGACAATGTTTAGCCATGTGCTTCGTGATTTTTTGGAGGCAATGTCACATTTTCTGAACCTGTTCATCAAGTTACCAACACCCAGACAGTTAGCTGACATCAAGAGTGACTTTTATGCTTTGGGAAGAATGCCACATGTCAATGGCTCACTTGATGGTACACATGTGGCTTTGGTCCCACCACAAGCCAATGAACAAACATGCAGGCATTGTAAGCATTACCACTCCATAAATGCCCTGGTGGTATGTCTTCCTAACATGAAACTCTCACCTGTCTGTGCGCATTTCCCAGGATCAGCACATGACGCATACATTATAAGAAGCAGTAGGATCCCACAGATGATGTCTCAGCTGCCAAATCAGTGTGCCTGGCTTATAATGTCTGTTTATGTTGTGTGTTGCTTGTATTTTAGGTTGTACCTTATTTTCAGAAATATTAAGACTTTTCTGTTTTAAATTTAGGAGACTCTTGATACCCCAACATGCTGTGGTTGCTCACACCACTCAGGAACCCTGTCACCTCTGCTGAGTCTAGTTTAAATGAGGCACATGGGCGGACCAGGTGAGTGATTGAGTGGATATTTGGGCTACTGATAAACAGATTTTGCTGCCTGGACCATACAGGAGAAGCCCTCCAATATGCACCAATAAAGGTGTGTAAGATCATCATTGTGTGTTGCATGCTACACAACCAGGCACTGAGGAATGAGCTATCTCTCATCTAAGATGACGGGAATCAGCAGCCTACAGCAGGGGAGGATTCAGGTCTGGGGCATGCTGCCAGTGATGATGAGGGGGAGGAGGATGTTCAAAGACAGCTCATCAACAACTTTTTCCCATGATTGTAACTATGCAATGATGAGTTGACAAAGCAGTTTCTTTCTATGATATGTGTCTGTTGTACAATATCTGTGTATACGTATAGGTGTCCATTCAAGTAGTATGTTCACCAATACAGTGTTGACATGACTCCTAGCTAGTGTTCACAGTTTATAAAATGTAAATATGAAATGTCTCTTGGAGATGTATGCAGAAAATTTGGTATTTTAAGACTGTTCTATGTCTCTCCCTCACAGGTTCCTTTACCTGTTGTATGGAGACATGTGACCTCCCAGTCACACAATGCAGTTACAGAGTGCAACTTTTCTCGGAATCAGGAATCTGTGCACACACTCAATTCCAACATTTTTTGTAACATCTTGGTTAATTAGTGCTTATTGCCATAGTGTAATTTGATTGCATCTGTTGTGGAGGCAACATGTTGTGCATGTTGTGCCTGTGTAATAAACCATACGTTCCACATTGAGGTGTGACTCGTCTGTATACACACATCCAGCATTCATTTGCATACTGCATATGTGCCCTGATATTCACTTTATCTAACAATGATTAGTGTTTGGGCATTAAAATGTGTTTCTAAAATTGTAATAGGGACTCCCTGTGTCCAGTTTTAATCACTGTCTCTGCACCTATGTTCACTTGGGATCCCATATTACTTTCACTTATTTGCTATATTGTCTCCCCCCTCCCTTTCGCTCCATCTCCAGCCCTGGTCTGCGCCAAGGCATGTTAGCAGCCCTATGATGAAGCATGACACAGTTTGCTGTGTGTGAGGACAGTTTTAACACCCCTGTGCGATTCCCCCACTTTTGTTTACAGCTATCTGGGTACACAGTCCCTCTCCCATATTGTGGTTATATTGAAAGCCAAGCGCCACCCTGTGCCTGACACAGGTGTGTTGTTATTTTCCACATCTGTGTTTTTACAATGACATACGTACTCCTCCTCTTATGATGCAAGAATTGTGCATGTGTGCTGGCATTTGTGCATGTATTTTGGAGCCACATTGTTCTGCCTACCAACACGCTCACAGTCCAGTATGTGTGTGAGAATTTTGCATTTAGTATTTTGATAAATGTGTTCCTAGTTCTCATCTCATTGCACACATGTGAATAGCTTTCAGTAGCAAATGGTGTTGCTGCTTAGCTTTGTGCCTAATCACACCATGTATATTGTCCTTGTCCTCCATGGACCGATGAGTTAACCAAGGCTGCTTTCTTGCTTTTCCATGCTCAGAACTGTGAGGTACAGAGGTTTGTGTGCTTGTGTTATGCTGCTGGAAGTTGTACCCCTCCTCCTACCCAGTCCAGCTTACTCCTCGTGGAAAAAGTATCAATGACAGTGAGGGAAGTTTAGTGCCATGGATGCTCACAATGCTGCATGATGACTGAGTAGAATGCAACTCCCAACAGTGATCTGTGAAAATGGCACCATGCAACAGTTTCAGCCATCTTGCTGTGGCCTTTCCATTCACTGTCAGGTATCCCTTGTCACTGATGGACATGTTGCTTTGTGTGTGGATGGTGATGTGTGCTATGACTGCAACACACACTATGTCCTGTACTCCACACACCTTTCAAGCCAGCCGAGGGAACACACCTGGGACAGTGCATCCCCAGACAGTGAGTAAAAATGTACATTGAAGATGGCTGAGCGTGGGTACTGGTGTGAGAGGGCCAGAGCCTAGGTGTGACTTGTGACCAATTCATACATAAGGCCCATGTGTCAGCCAACTTACTGGTACATTTCCTTTCACTGTCATGGACTGACTAGTCACAAGAGTGCTATTTGTTTGGCTGAGAATGTGTATGTAGGGCAGGCCTTGATGGTAGTTGCAGTCACTGAAGATACTCCTCGTGCCACCAGAGCAAGAAGCCACCATGAACCATGCTTCCATGACAGTGAGTACAAGTTTACATTCAAGATGTTTGACAGTGATGGCCTGGTATTTTATTGAGCAAAACACTCAACAGGGCCTTGTGCTCCTCACCCCAGAGCCCAGTGTCAGCCATCTTACAGTACTTTTTCACTCCTTGTGAGATGGCATAGTTCAAGCTGTGCTTGTTGGGCCATGTGAGAGGAGGATTGTTAGCTGTGACTACAACTCCCATCATGCTTTTAGCTGTACTCACCTTCCCACCAATTCCAATCTTACTTCCTGTGACTCAGCTTTCCTGGGGGTGAATGTGTGCAATTAAGATGGTTGCTGCATGTGACTAGTGTTTGGATCCCATTGCCTTGCTGGGAGTCAGTGCTAAGTTTGTACATATTTATAAATGGTGAGCTTTCCAGTTACATTGCATGTATGTCGTTAGTTAATATCTATTTTTGATCACATATACCATCATGGACTAGTGCTGCTCACACTAGGGCCAAGTGTCAGGCATCTTGGAAATGGATGTTCCTCAACTCTCAGAGTGAGCATTGTCCCAAGTGTGGTGTTTGGTGTTGGTAGGAGGGGTGTGTGTGTGACAGGGCCTGTTGGTAGATGTAGTCAGAGCTAGCACTCCTCTTAGCATCCAGACCAAATAGGCCACCATGAACCATGCTTCCATGGCAGTGAGTAAACGTTTACATTCAAGATGTCTGACAGTGGTGGCCTGGTATTTGTTTGAGCACACCTCCCAACAGGGCCTTGTTCTCCCCACACCGGAGCCCAGTGTCAGCCATCTTGGCAGTTCTTTTTAACTCCCTGTGAGATGAGCATGGTTGAAGGTGGGATTGTTGGACAATGTGAGAG
Organism: Lissotriton helveticus; assembly: GCF_964261635.1. Taxonomy (NCBI): domain Eukaryota; kingdom Metazoa; phylum Chordata; class Amphibia; order Caudata; family Salamandridae; genus Lissotriton; species Lissotriton helveticus. Next base: position 535,433,699 of record NC_136065.1, read on the forward strand.
GAGGACTGATGGCTGTGACTAAGACTCCCATCAAGTGTTCAGCAACACCCACCTTCCCAGCAAACACAACCTTCCTTCCTGGGACTCACCTTCACTGTGAATGAGTGAAACAGTGCTGCCACAACGGCTGCCAGTGGTGGTTGGTGTTTTGAACCCAAAACCTTGCTGTGTTTTTTAGTAAGTTTGTACATGTCATGAAAGAGTTACATATTACTCTTAGATTGCAGGTATTTTGTTTGTCAAACTGGCATACGCATCATATGCTCATTTGCTTAATGTTGTATGGCTTTGCTGACAGTGATTAGTATAGCTGTGTCCTTGACAGTGATGTCTGTGCATTTGATATGAAAATTTACTATTTGAGTATGTACTCACTGGTCTCTGGTACTCCTGATATTCCATGGGCACCCTCAAGTGGAAGGATCAGCCGCACCTTCTCCTCCCAGGAAGTGAGGTGCACAGGTAGTACAGGAGGGCCACCGCCAGTCCGCTGACTCAGTTCATGCTCTTTGTTGATGAGCTTCCTGACCCTCCTTCGCACAGCAGCTCTCCGGGCTCTCTCGCGGCTAGGTGGGCCATTGAACATTCACATCTGGTTGGTAGAAAGGCTCACTGGTTTGACAAAAGGGCTCGGTGTTTCCTATGGATTTTTGCTGCAGCCACAAATAAATCACGAAGCATCAATTACCTGTGTTGGGCTCTCTCATTTGAGGTAAGTTTTGTGGAAAAATGTTCAACAGCCTACCTAGCTGTGACAAAGCCCCGCTGCTGCTTGCAGACCTGGTTGACGCCAACCTGCTGCCATCATAGCAGGACAGGACCTGGTATTCGTGTCACTAAGGTGCAAGCAACTATCACGAGGACTGCAGAGCCACCCACTGGGGGAACACTTATGTAAGCAACACTGTGGTACACTACATGTCCCAGGAGGCCGTCGAGCTGCTGCGCCCACGGAGGCGTAGGACTTAAAACGATCTCGGGTGCACTAACTAGTTTCTGCATTCCAGTTTCAAAGCCAATGATTAAGGGCGGGGGCCCGAAATGGGATTGGCTTGACAAAAGGGCTGTGTGTTTCCTACGGATTTTTGCTGCAGCCACGTATAGATCATGAACCATGAATTACCTGTGTTGGACTCTCTCATTTCAGGTAATATTTGTGGAAAAATGTACAACGGCCTACCTAGCTGCAAGAGAGAGCCCACCACTGCTGCTGGAAGACCTGGATGATGCCAAGCGGCTTCCATCGTATCAGTGCAGAAGCTGATATTCGTGTCACTAAGGTGCAAGCAACTATCACAAGGACTGCAGAGCCACCCATGGTGGAACACTTATAAATTTACATCTGGTTGGCAGAAAGGCTCACTTTAAGCAACACTTTGGTACACTACATGTCCCAGGAGGCCATGCGAGCGGCCGTACCCACGGAGGCATAGGACTTAAAATTATCTCGGGTGCACCAGCTGGATACTGCGTTGCAGTATCAAAACCAAGTATCAAAACCAATGTTTATGGGCGGAGGCCGGAAAGCATCTGGTTTGACAAAAGGGCTCTGTGTTTCCTACAGGATTTTGCTGCAGCCACGAATAAATCGTGAAGTATAAATTACCTGTGTTGGGCCCTCTCATTTGAGGTAACTCTTGCGTAAAAAAACCCAATATATATATATATATATATTCACTGAAAAAAACATAGGTTTTAGGCCATATATAGTTAGGAATTAGCATTTAAAAAACCATTGAAATTCACTGAAAAAACATCGGTTTCAGGCCTTATATAGTTAGGAATTAACATATAAAAAACCATTGAAATTGCTCCTATATAGTTAGTTGGACTAACTATATTTGATGCACCCGCAATCCACTGCTGATGATGTCACATATTACATCATTCATGACATGGTCAGTGACATCACTGATGACATCACTGATGACATCTCAAATGACATCACTGATGACATCACTGATTACATCATTCATGTGATAATACGATGCACCTCCTCACACACTAATATAACCTTTGATACACCCAGTGTTAAATACAGACTACCATTCTTGAAAGTATTGACACACCAATACCAGTTACTACATAGGCACTGACTGATTCCTAGGTCTACTCACACATCCACTCATTCACCCATACAATCACTCATACATACAGGCACTCATCAATGCAACACCATCATATGCACTCATACACCTATGCAGACACTCACACACTGCCACTTATCCATGGAGTTACTCACACACCTAGTCAGTCATGAAAGAATCAATCACACTTCCATTTCCTCATCTATATAGTTATACACACAACACCTTACTTATTCAAACATATACTAACACATACTTACTCTCTCATACAATCACTGATACAAGTACACATTGATCTGCACAGAGTCACACACCTCCCAGCCAGCCACACACACACTCAGTCTCCCATACAAATACTTGGGCAACCAATCAATAACCCATATAGCCACTCATATAGCTACTGATCAAAGTATGCAGCAGCTTACACAACAACAGACATACTGATGCACACATTCACACAGTTTAGTCACTAACCTATGCATTCAGTAAGACACATGTAATCACTCACTCATACAGTCAGTCAAGCACCTACTAAATCCTTCATCCAGACACTTATACATCCACTCATTCTTCAATAGGTAAAACATATTTAAACTTTACAGAAAAACACAGTCACTGGATGATGTCATCAGTGATGTCAAATGAGATGTCATCAGTGATGTCATTAGTGATGTCATTTGAGATGTCATCAGTGATGTCATCAGTGATGTCACTGACCATGTCATGAATGATGTAATATGTGACATCATCAGCAGTGGATTGCGGGTGCGCCAAATATAGTTAGTCCAACTAACTATATAGGAGCAATTTCAATGGTTTTTTATATGCTAATTCCTAACTATATAAGGCCTGAAACCTATGTTTTTTCAGTGAATTTCAATGGTTTTTTAAATGCTAATTCCTAACTATATAAGGCCTAAAACCTATGGTTTTTTCAGTGAATTTCAAAGGTTTTTTAAATGCTAATTCCTAACTATATAAGGTCTAAAACCTATGTTTTTTTCAGTGAATTTCAAAGGTTTTTTAAATGCTAAATCCTAACTAAATAAGGCCTGAAACCTATGTTTTTTTCAGTGAATTTGCAAGGTTTTTAAAATGCTAATTCTATTAGCGGATAATGTTTAAATATGTTAATATCCTTGTGGGACCACCTGAGCAGCCCTAGGGATCCAATTTTTGGACCGGAGCAAGATGCTCTCTAATTGTGCCATATTTCTTGCCTTCTGCCCCCCTGATTGTGCCGTATTTCTTGCTTCTGCCCCCCTGAACACCACTTCCGGTCAGGGAGTGGGGAGGGCATTCCTGGACAGTGAGGGCACGGGCAAGGGTGTGCATATGGGCAGCAACGCAAACTAAGAGAATAAAGTAACGTCAGAAACTAACCTGTCTCTGCCTGGCTTTGTGGGAGAAGACAGGGAGGTTCACAAAAGGTTTAGTACATACATAAGTATCTGACGAAACTCAGGTACAGTTGACTGTGCACATGGAAAGATGCTACGTTAACGCTATTTTTACATCATGGGGAAATTAGGCAATTAATTCCAATGGATCCACTTGTACACTATGAGCTTTCTCCCTTTATTTGTCATTCTTTAGTTTATGTTTTTCAACCACAGCTAGCATTTAATGTTTCTCTCTTACACATTCATAAAGGTTTCTTCTGATGTCATTTTACTTTTGTAGTGCACTCTTTCTTTATGGCTTTTTTTCGTCCTCCTTCTCCGTTTCTAGCATGCTTCCTTCCAACTTTCCTTCCCCCCGCTCTTTATCCTCCTTCTTGTTTTTCCTTGTCTATTTGTTCCCTTCTTTCTTCTCTTGACCACCTTTCCATCCTTTTCCATTCTTTTCTACTTTGTCCTTTCATCTCTTCAAAACTTTTATCCCTGATGCCTTCCAAACTTCCTTCTTTCCTTCCTCCCTCCCTCTCTTACCTTTTTTCATCGTTCATTCCTTACTTCAACTAATATTCTCATTTTCCTCCTTGCCCCCCTTTTGTTCCTTTTCCTTCTTTCTTTCCTTTTCCCCACCCTTCTATCCTTTCCATCCGTAGTTTCTCCATTTTGTTCTTCCTTCCTTGATTCTCGCCCCTTCCTTTCCAACCTTCGTCTCTCTTTCGTTTTAGCTACACTCCCTCCTTCCTTCCATACCTCTTTGCTTCTTTCATTTCGTTCTTCCTCCCTTGCCTCTTTACTTCCCTTCCGCCTTCCTCATTCTTCTTCCTTTGTTCCATTTCCTTTCTTCTTTCCACCTACTTTCTAACCTTTGTCCTATAGTTCCTTTATTTCTTCCTTCCATTCCACCTTCACTCTTTTATTTCAGTCTTCCTCCCTTCCATCTGTCTTCTTTCTCCACCTTTTCTTCCCTCAATCCTTCCTTCTGCCAAAACACCCACATTTTTTTAATGCCAGGGCACTCACTTTGCAGCGTGCCTGGAAACTCCGCTAGACCGGCTGGGCCACACAGTACTTATACAGATACAGATACAGTTAGTACAAAAACCGGGGCCGCTCTAACTACAAATGCAGAACTGTCCCGCACTCACCGGTACGAAGGAGGCACTCCTCAGGTGCGGCGGGGCTCTTCTCCTGTGGCTCGCCTTCTCCTCTCTGCCGGCAGCTGCGGGGCTCTCCCAACACCACGGGGGCCAAAGGGCATATTAATGATCTGCAGCTGAAAAATATATTCAAATTGTATTAGAAACATGTACTTCAGCTTTAAATATGGGGAGAGGAGTTGCCTAAGGGCTAGGGCGGTTGACCTCGAAACTTGGGAACCGGGTTCGAGTCTCAGCAATGACACTGAACATCCTGTGATTCTGGGCAAATCACTTAATCTCCACGTGCCTAACAAAAAATGAACGTGTCCTCATGTAACGTAACTGGTGCTATGTAAAGCACCCTGATACCAGATACCTTTGGGTCATGTGTGCGCTGTATAAAACTCTGAAGAAAAAAACAACAACAAAAAATTACTGGTGCTCTGAACAAGACAAAACCCTATCAAATCCAATAATATAACCAGGCCCACTGGAATTATGCGATTGTGCGGCTGCTGTGTTTTTCACATAATTATAGATTTGGCACATTTGCCACATAATCCCTAATCTACTCCATGATCTGCAGATTTTGACAAATAAAATGTTTCTAGCTCAGTCAGTTCAAAAGTTACTAAAAACGCACTGCACGTGTTGCCTGGAGGTGGAAGGCCCTTGGCAAAGGTGGATTGTTCATCTTTATGTTCCTTATTGCTATATTTCGGTGTTAGACTGGCACTAATGAGGTGCAACCAATGCCCAGACAGGGTTAACAAGTGTGAAAATCACAAAATAATAAAGTAATACGATCACAGAATATGCTGCATTATGCCTCACAATTTGCCTTTTTGATCGCATAATTTGCTCAGCCCTGCCAGAGAATTTGGCTTCCCCCTGCCACATAATTCCAGTAGCCCTAAATATATCCCTAGAATGGGGTCACTGGATTTGAAATTCAAAAGTAATCCGCTACATGTTCACCTGACATCATTTACCCAATATGTTTTACCCAAGTGGTTCTGTGCTTTATAAAAGGGTGAACACTGAAAGCACTTTGTATTGTGTCAGATTATCGTGCACGGGGAGATGGTCCGGTTTCCCCAGGATCACCGGTTGTGAATTGAACGGCTAGGAATCGGATAGAAACTCAGACCCCTTTGGTTCCTAAACCTGCACCTTTGCCACCACAGCAAGCTTCCTGCTTCCAGAACACCACCTGGGTGGACATGGAAAGCCCACTCACGCAGCCTCTAAGAGGGTATTGGCATGACGTTGTCAAACCGCCTAGTGGGTAAATGCAACTGCTGCAGAGATCACTTTACATACCGGGACGTAGAGTCCCAGTGTCACGACAGGGCTAACCAAACCATTCATCCTCTTGAATTCAGTGACACAAGCACGGAAGCACCATTGAGTTGGCTAATAGCAACATCTGTTGTCATAGCATCTGGCCACCCAAGATGTTGCATTACATAAACTGCATACCATCACTGACATTTAAGGGTAGGAAAATACCACCATAAGTTAAATGAAACTTTCATTTATATGAAATGTTTGTTTATTCATTGCTTAAAGGAAAGTGCCCATGTACAACCCATCGTGGCAGTTGCTGCACTGTTGTCTCCAATTCATCTTTCAGTTGGAAACATTGACTGTTAGATATACCTCGTCTTATATGGGGATGTTGCTTCGTCTGCGCGAGGCTGTGTTAATTTACTATTTTAATAGTGTTTAATTTAGCCCACTCAGAACGAGGATAGACTGCCTCATTCCTGCAGGTGCCGAACGCGTGAACTGCAGGGCACACGTATGTCAGTGGGTGCCTTATTCACATGGCTGCCTTACTTGCCGATGGGAGTCTTCTGCCCCCACAAACCCCGCCCCCTGGGATGCGGTCCAGAGTCCAGAGGCATCCTCGGTTTCAGGGTCATGTTTTCGTAACCTTGTGCGTCCGAGCTGGTGGCTGCAGGAGGGAGTCACGCTATCCAGGCTAAATACAATAAGCGTATTAAGGGTGACTGCACTGGCATGTGCTTTTTGGCGTCATGTTTCGGGGTGTCACGAGTTGGAAGATGGATTACTGCGGGGTAGCATTCACGTGATGTGACAGGCATGCTAGCACTAACCTGTGGCTCGCCTTCTCCTCTCCGCCGACAGCTGCGGGGCTCTCCCAACACCACGGGGGCCCCGCTGCGGTACGGGCGGCGTCTCCTCTTTTCCCGGGGCTCCCTCAGCACACGGGAGCCCCGCACCAGCCCACACTTTTTCCTCGGGCCGGCAGCAACACCCAGTCTCCCCCTCGGCATGGGAGACCGGACGGGCACATCAAAGGCTTCCCCCAGGCAGGGGGAAGCAGAAACCACGTCCTCCCGGCCCTGCCCACCACCAGGCGGCGGCCATCTTGAGGCGGCTCGGGCATCGGCGGTGATCTCGGGGGTAAAACGAGGGGTGGGCACCCTCGAAATTAAAATAAAACAGATTAAAATAAAAGAGAGAAGCCCCCCCAAATTCTTTTCCGAAAAATCGCGGGGTGCGCGCACGGTGCGCGCTTACAGATATATAACTGTTTTCTCTTTTAATTTTCTCAGGAACCACTGGAGGGATTTACACTATTTTACCAAAAGCGTGATCTGCGTACCAGACACTACCATTTTGACAAGTTTGGTGTCATTCCCTTCAGCGGTTCAAGCTGTAGCCGTGTCACAAGGTCCTATGGAAATTAACATGGGGAAAACACGTTTTGGGACCCCCCTTTTTTCTCAGCCCCCACTTGACTAATCCCCCCCAAACTTTCAGGGAAGGAGAGGAGCGGAGCGAGCCATCTTCTTTGAGAAATTTGCGAAGATTCATCAACCAGCGCCAAAGTTATTCCCAATAGAATGTTGGGGATTTCCTATGGAAACTAGGTCCTAACTATATATACCTACTGGCGACCGCCAGTAGGTAATATATATATATATATATATATATATATATATATATATATATATATATATATATATATATTTTCCATCAATCCTTTGGTATATGCACGAACCAAAAAGAACCGAGCCCAACTCCTTGATACGTGGATAGATTGTTTTATTTTCAATTCATCGACAAATCCTTGCCCGACGCATTTCGGCGCCAAGCTCCTTTGTCACGGGTCAAATTCATTTGTGTTTGTTAAAGTATATAACCATAAAAAAAGAGTGATAAAAACATCACAACAACATAAACATCAAAATAGGACTACTACACCACATCTTAGGCTTAGTGAAAGTGGAAGCCATTTTAGAGTGTCGTTTAAGTTCATAATGATATTGCTTTCTTTATACATTTCATGGATCAGAACTTTGTATTTCTATTCAATAAAATTCCTTAAGGTGTATTTCCTCATTTTGAATCTCAATACGATTGATGTGACATTGTTATGATTTAAATAACAAAAATTTATAAACAATTCTGCCCCAGTGGGCAATAATAACAGTATATTTTAAAGTTCGAAAACAATACTCCATGTGTCTCTTTCATATTGCAATATATACATTATTTACAATTATGCCCATGTGGGCTTTTTTAGTAGTACTCGTATAACACTGGCTTCTCACTACTGTCCCCATATTTCTGATGATGGTGTCTCCGTCTCCTAAGATAAAAACATACAAGTGATCAATATTCATCTATTAAAATATGTACAAACAATTTGCAGGCTACTTTACTTCTTTTAACAGTGGATCTAATCATCCCAAATGAACTGACAGTTCCTCATCCTTGTTTAACCCAAGGGGATACTTTGTCTCTTACTTTATAATCATTTTGGATTCTCTGTGCCTTAATTCTTTTAAGTGATTCCCTCCTCTTTCAATCTTTGGAATCCTGTACAATGCACAATATTTCAACAGTTCCACATTTTTATCATGCACATCTTTGAAATGCCTCGCTATTGGAGATTGCCTAGCCTCATTCACAATGGCTCTTCTGTGCTCGAGAACACGCTTTTTCACCTGATGTATAGTGCTTCCGATATAGATTAGGGGGCAAGGACAAATTAGGGCATATACTCAAAAATCTGATTTGCACGTTAGATGTATATCTATCACAAATGGTTTTTGATGTACACATAAATGAATGTGCTTCATGTTTGTGCTGTTACACGCTTGCAAGCCCTACAAGTGAAAAATCATTTTACCATTTATTTCTCACTTGCGTCCCTTAAATCACTACTACATAGCATGTCTCCTAGAGCAGTGCATTTTCTATAGGTGATTTTAGGATTCTCACCTACTTATTCTTGTAGGGTGCTGTCAGTTCTTAGGACATTCCAAAATTTCTTTAAACAACGTCTTACCTCCCAGGCCTGATTACTGTACGTTGTAATAAAACGTGCGGGGGTATTTGATTTAATGTCCTCATCTTTAGCCACTAACAAATCTTTTCTATCTATTAGTTGGATTTTATCACATGCCTGTTTTATGATGCAGGTGACGTAACAACTCCCCATAAGGGATGCTATTCACCAGGTTTCTTGGGTGACAACTATCAGAGTGAATTAGGCTGTTAGCTGAAGTCTTCTTTCTGAACAGCCTGCTTTCCAATTTCTCATTTTTCACTGATAGCTCTACATCTAGGGATTCAATTCTTTTATCATCAATGGTGCTCATGAATTTAACCCCTTCCCTGCTGCCGTTGGCCGTTGGACGTCGCGCGCGCTACCTCCCTGGTGCTGCGCATGTCCAATGGCCGACGCGGCCCCGCCCACCCTTTGGCGATCCTTGAACTGTGCTCAGGCCAAGACGCTCCCCCGCCGCCCCAGCGCTCCCTTCTGGTTGTGTGTCTTCCGGCTGCTGCCCTTCACGACGACTGGGAGTTCGAGGCCCTCCTCCACCAGCAGGCTCCCGCCTGCGCCTCACGCCTGGTGGCCCAGTGGTGGGCGGTGAGTATTCGGTCTGTCCCTTCTCCTTTGTTCTCGATCATAATCTCCTGTAGTACTTGTTGCCTGTGTACTGTTTATTGTCTCCTGTTTCTGTATTTGCTGCCTGTATTTTGTGTTTTTTCCTCTGTTTCCTCTGTTTCATGTTGCCTTGATCCCCTCTCTTCCTGCTTTTTCCGCCTTCTCTGCCCGTTTCCCGCCACTGCGTCCCCGCGGCCCCTCCCACCTCCCTCCCATTCGCTCCCCACCACCCACCTCCCAGCTGCTTCTTCCTCCCTCCACCCCTTCTTAATGCAGATCGCCACGCGGCGAGAGTGCGATCCTTGACCTGTGCTCAGGCCAAGACTCTCCCCCGCCGCATCAGCGCTCCCTGCTGGTGCTGTGTCCTCCGGCTGCTGCCCTTCACGCCGACTGGGAGTTCGAGGCCCTCCTCCACCTGCAGGCTCCCGCCTGCGCCTCACCCCTGGTGGCCCAGTGGTGGGCGGTAAGTATTCGGTCTGTCCCTTCTCCTGTAATCTCCTGTAGTACTTGTTGCCTGTGTACTGTTTATTGTCCCCTGTTTCTGTATTTGCTGCCTGTATTTTGTGTTTTTCCTCTGTTTCCTCTGTTTCATGTTGACTTGATCCCCTCTCTTCCCGCTTTTGCCACCTTCTCTGCCCGTTTCCCGCCACAGCGTCCCCGCGGCCCCGCCCCCCTCCCTCCCATTCTCTCCCCACCACCCACCTCCCAGCTGCTCCTCCCTCCCTCCACACCCTTCTTAATGCAGGTTGCTGCGCAGCCGCGAGGCTGGCGCGCCAGAGGCACGCCATCGGGAAGCCCGTCTGCGCCTGTCCGCACCTGGATCGTGCCCAGCACCACATGCCCTGGCCCCCGCGCACCCCACCACGCCAAACCCAGCCTCAGCTACGACGCCGGCTCCCTCCACGCTCTCAACACCGGCTGAGACCAACAATGCAATCAAGCCGCCCCGAAACTCACAAAAAGACCCTTCTCCTGCCGCAAGTGCCGCTTCACCTGCAACAGAACCATCAAAGTGGCAAAGACCAGACCCAACCACCTCCGCTGCATACTCCTCAACGCCCGCTCCGCACGCAAACATGCCGTTGAGCTCTGGAACCTGCTCGACACCACCGCTCCCGACGTAGCCATCCTTACCGAGACGTGGTGGAACGACTCCTCTGCGCTGGACATCACCATTGCCATCCCAGGCGGCTACAAGATCTCCCGCAAGGACCCCACCAACGGCATCGGAGGAGGAATTGCCATCGTCCACAAGTCCACCCTCAAGGTCACCACCCACGCAGACGACACCCTCCACACCGCCGAACACCGGCACTTACGGATCCACACCGACCCCAACACCACCCTCAGCGGAACACTCGTCTACAGACCCCCCAGGCCACGGGCCCAGTTCAGCTACAACATCGCCGACCTCGCCAGCACTCACGCACTCACTTCCACGGACTACATACTCCTCGGGGACCTGAACTTTCACCTCGAGAAAAGCAACAACGCCAACTCCACCACGCTGATCGACAACCTCGCGAACCTCGGCCTCAGACAAATCGTCACCACACCGACCCACCCCACCGGTCATGCGCTGGACACCATCTTCTCCACAAGCAACCACGTCACCTTCAACCACACCACCGAACCCTACTGGACCGACCACCGCTGCATTCACTTCACCTACAAAAAAACAACTATGCACCACCGCACACTCCAGCTGCCCCGCCGCGGATGGAGCAAAGTCCCCGAAGGCCAGCTACTCACCACCCTCTCCAAGAACCCTCCCACCGAACCCACCGACCCTGACTCCGCAGCCTGCAAAATCAGACAGTGGATCAACGACTGTGGCAACACCCTCGTCCCACTGAAGAAACCCCCCAGCAACCACACCAGCAAGAAAGCCACCTGATTCACCAACGAGCGCCTGGCCTCCAAATGCGCATGCCGGAAGCTGGAAAAGGAATGGCTCCACGAACGCACACGAGACAATCATGCAGCCCTCAAGGACGCCACCCACAGACACCACCACCTCATCAGATCAGCCAAGAGGTCCTCCTTCAAAGACCGCCTGGATAACAATGCACACGACAGCAAAGAGCTCTTCCGCATCGTGAAAGAGTTAGCCAACCCCAGCGCCAACATCAACGACATCCCGCCCTCACAGGATCTATGCAACTCACTGACAATCTTCTTCCACCGCAAGATCGCTGACATCCATGACAGCTTCAACACCATGACCACGCCAGTCCCCACCGCCCCCCCGAACACAAGCAACATCAACCACCTTACCTCCTGGACCAACGTCAGCGACGACGAGACGCGCAAGGTCATAAACTCCATCCACTCAGGATCCCCAACAGACCCCTGCCCCCACCACATATTTAACAAGGCAGACACAGTCATCCCCCCCAACTACGTAAGATCATCAACGTCAGCGACATTCCCGGAAAGCTGGAAGCACGCCGAAATCAACGCCCTCCTCCAGAAGCGCAAGGCAGACCCCAAGGACCTCAAAAACTTCTGACCGATCTCCCTACTCCCATTCCCGGTGAAGGTCGCCGAGAAAACAGTCAACATACAACTAACCCGCAACCTTGAAGACAACAACATCCTGGACCCGTCCCAATCTGGATTCAGATGGAACCACAGCACCGAGACCGCCCTCATCGCCGCCACAGACGACATCAGGCACCAACTAGACAACAGCGAAACTTCTGCCCTCATCCTCCTGGACCTCTCAGCAGCCTTCGACACGGTATGCCATCACACCCTGAAAACACGCCTCCAAGAAACCAGAATTCAGGAAAAAGCCCTAGACTGGACCAAATCCTTCCTCTCCGGCAGAACCCAGAGCGTCCGCCTACCACCCTACCGCTCAGAAGCCACCGACATCATCTGCAGCGTTCCCCAGGGCTCTTCCTTCAGCCCAACGCTGTTCAACGTCTACATGGCCCCCCTCGCACAAGTGTCCCGCCACCACGACCTCAACATCATCTCCTACACCGACGACACCCAGCTCATCCTCTCCCTCACCAAGGACCCCCACACCGCCAAAACCAACCTCCACGAGGAAATGAAGGCTGTCGCAGACTGGATGAGGAGCAGCTGTCTGAAACTGAACTCGGACAAGACGGAAGTTCTCATCCTCGGACCCTCCCCCTCAACCTGGGATGACTCCTGCTGGCCTACCACAATGGGGATAGCACCAACCCCCACTGACCATGCACGCAACCTGGGATTCATCCTCGATTCTTCCCTCTCCATGTCCAAGCAAGTCAATGCCGTCTCCTCCTCCTGCTACAACACCCTCCGCACTCTCTGCAGGATCTACAAGTGGATCCCGACCGAAACCAGAAGAACAGTGACACAGGCCCTCGTCAGCAGCAGTCTGGACTACGGCAACACACTCTACGCAGGAATCCCAGCCAAGCACCTACGACGACTACAACGCATCCAAAACGCCTCCGCCCGACTGATCGTCAACGCCCCCCACCGCAGCCACATCACCCCCCATTTGAGAGACCTACACTGGCTCCCCGTTGACAAGAGGATCACCTTCAAGCTCTTCACCCACGCACACAAAGCACTCCACAACGCCGGACCAGCCTACCTAAACAGCAGACTCAGCTTCTACACCCCCACTCGCCAGCTCCGCTCCGCCAGCCTCGCTCTCGCCACTGTCCCCCGCATCCAACAAACCGCATCCGGTGGCAGATCCTTCTCCTACCTCGGCGCCAAAACCTGGAACACCCTCTCCACCCACCTGCGACAGACCCAAGACCTACTCGCCTACAGAAGACTACTCCAGACCTGGCTCTTCGAGCAGTAGCAGCCCCCCCTCCCCATAGCGCCTTGAGACACTTGCAGGTAAGTAGCGCGCTTTACAAATCATATGATTGATTGATTGATTGATAGAACGCCTGCACTGAGGCAGAAAAATCGCTGGGGTTAAGGCGTTAAGATTTAGCTCGTTGTTATTCAGAGTCTGAATGAATTCTAAGGCTTTTAATTCAGAGCTTCGCCAAACACAGAAAACATTGTCAATGTATCTGGCCCAGAGGACGACATTTTGGGAAAGGGCATTGATCTTACTCGCCACCGGCTCCTCCCACCAGCCCAGGTATAAACCTGCGTAACTGCGGGCGAAGCAGGTTCCTACTGTCCTGTCTTATACCCAGGCAACCGCAAAGACACCTACCATGACCTAGTTGTGGCAGAATTAGAAGTCATGAGGAACACACTAATTAAAAAAGAAAAAAGAAAAAGAAAATGTAACTAAAAAGGAACGCCTAGCCCTGAAAGCCCTCGAGACAAATCCTCTGATTGAAATAAAACCGGCTGACAATGGGGGGAACATAGTCATCTTGAACAAAACAGACTATGTTGAGGAAGCTAATCGCCAATTAAATAATGTGATGAAATACAAACAACTACAACGAAATCTATCTGTTGATATAATGATTGAACTACACAAACTGATTCAAGCATGGCAAGAAAAGGGACTGATCAGCAAAGAGGAAGCAAAATACCTCACTGTAACACATCCAATAACCCCTACCATATACTTCTTGCCAAAGATTCACAAAACACTAATCAATCCACCAGCCCGACCAATAATATCAAGCTGTGGCTCATTGTGTGAAACTGTAGCATCATATGTGGACCATTTTTTGGCACCTATTGTTCCCACCCTCAACTCATTCATCAAAGATACCAGTGACTTTTTAAGAATAATTATGGAGACTTACTGGCATCCTGAATATTGGTTAGTTACCATTGATGTCGTTTCATTGTACACGTCAATACAACACGACATAGGACTAACAGCAATCAAATACTTTTTGAAACAAAGACCAATATCTGATTTGAGAGATACTATCATACTGTTAAAAATGATAACATTCTGCTTAACCAATAATGTGTTCCTATTTAACAAGAACCTTTATGCACAAACATGCGGTTGTGCCATGGGCGTTTCCTTCTCTCCAAGCTATGCCAACCTCACCATGGGTTGGTGGGAGAAAAACATAGCTTGGAGAGAAGAGAATGAGAATTATACCACGGGTGTGGTATTATGGCTCAGATTCATAGACGACCTTTTCCTCTTCTGGAAAGGTCCGAAACAAAAACTGATAGAGTATATAGAAATTCTTAATCAAAATGAAGTGGGACTGAAATTCACTTTCAACATCCAGAAAACAGAAATTGATTTTTTAGACACTAAGGTCTATGTGAAGAACAATAAATTAGAGACAACAGTCTTCAGAAAGAAAACCTCCACGAACAGTGTGCTACATGGCACTAGTTTCCACCCTACATCATTAAAACAAAGCATTCCCTATGGTGAATTTTTACGCATGAAACGCAATTGCTCTGAACCATCAGAGATGGAAAACAAATTCAAGGAAACTAAAGATCGTTTTGCCAATCGTGGATACAAACATGCTGACATATTACGAGGTGAACAAAGAGCAAGGGTGAAAACAAGAACAGAAACCCTCATACCTAAGGACAGAAGTGATATCAAAGCAGATGATGACAGACCACGACTGATTCTCACTTACTCAAAGGAAAGCTTCAAGATACGACACATTCAAACAAAATGTTGGAGTGTCCTAAAAAAAGATACTGAAATAGGATCATTGATAGGAGATAGACCACTGATTGCATTCTGGAAAGCTCCTTCAATCCAAGATACCTTGGTAAACAGTCATTTCAAAAAAGACAAACCGATTACATGGTTGGACAAACGACAACTAGGCTTCACCAAATGCCAATCATGTAAGGCATGTAAAGTTGGTCAGAATCTTAAAAGTCTGAAAGATACAAAGTGAAGAAACTTTGAGATAAAAGACAAAATAACCTGCGACTCACAGTTTGTGGTCTATCAATTGCAATGCTACTGTGGTCTGAAATACATTGGATCAACTATTTGTCCTCTCAAAAAGAAAATACTTGAACATATTCGATCAATTCAAAACAACGATTACAGTTATGCCATTGCGAAACATCTGAAAAGCCATCCAGGTAAAACCTGGAAAGATATAAAGTATGCGGGAATGGCAATGATAAAAGAGAATGAACGTGGTGGAGACAGAAACAAAAAATTGAGACATCTTGAATCTAAACTAATAATAAGATACAAAACCCAGAGTCCATAGGGACTGAACGTGGATGAGGAAATGTATGTACATCTCTGATACTGAGAACAAATATGAACAATCAAGGACTCATTGAAAATTGTGATGTTGACAATGAACAGTAACCCCTTTTGAATTTGAACCAGTACTAATCTGGTCTATTGTAATTTGTACTCTAATTAATTAAGATCGTAAGACATGTTAAGTAAATTAATTTTGGAATAATTAATTGGCATCCAAGTTTTGGCAGACCAGGAGATCGACATGAATGATTCCATGGGACAAAAAGTAAACAAAGGCCAATTATGTCAAATGACACTCAGTCACAAATCACACGCGTGAAACACGCTATCGTATGATGATGATCCAGGAATCTATCCGAGTAATCACATCAATATAAATGGCATATGCTTATAACTGAGATATTTTAATTTTACCCCATAATGTCTTAAAAATGTCGGACACCGGCCTGCCGAAAACAAAGGATGAGCTTTAAAAATCAGCAACTATCAAAAACTACCAAGCCCATAATGCAACGTAACACTGCTACATGGTGTCTAGGGTATAAATAAGTAACATAAACAATGGACAAATGTTTGTTAACCGTGACCAGGGACATTTACTGTCCGAAATGCGTAGGTGGGGAATACCTACATGAAATAAAAAACCGAAACAATCCTTGGAGTGGTGTGCGGCTTCTTCTTTATTGAAGGTCTGTTGCTTACAAATATATATATATATATATTCACTGAAAAAACCATAGGTTATAGACCATATATAGTTAGGAATTAGCATTTACAAAACCTTGAAAATTCACTGAAAAAACCATAGGTTATAGACCATATATAGTTAGGAATTAGCATTTAAAAAACCTTATTTTACTCACACAAAACCATTGAAATTCCATATATAGTTAGTTGCACTAACTATATATCGCGCACCCGCAATCCACTGCTGATGATGTCACATATTACATCATTCATGACATGGTCAGTGACATCACTGATGACATCACTGATGACATCTCAAATGACATCACTGATGACATCATCCAGTGACTGTGTGTTTCTGTAAAGTTTAAATATGTTTTACATATTGAAGAATGAGTAGATGTAGAAGTGTCTGGATGAAGGATTTAGTAGGTGCGTGACTGACTGTATGAGTGAGTGATTAAATGTGTCTCACTGAGTGCATGGGTTAGTGACTAAACTGTCTTAATTTGTGCATCATTATGTCTGTTGTTCTGTAAACTGCTGCATGTGTTGATCAGTAGCTATATGAGTAACTATATGGGTTATTGATTGATTGCCCAAGTATTTGTATGGGAGACTGAGTGTGTGTGTGGCTGGCTGGGAGGTGTGTGACTCTGTGCAGATCAATGTGTACTTGTATCAATGATTGTATAAGAGAGTAATTATGTGTTAGTATATGTTTCAAAATGTAAGGTGCTCTATGTTTAACTGTATAGATTAGAAAATGGAAGTGTGATTGATTCTTTACAGGACTGACTAGGTGTGTGAGTAACTCCATGGATGAGTGACAGAGTGTGAGAGTCTGTATAGGTGTATGAGTGCATATGATAGTGTTGTAAAGATGAGTGATTGTATGTATGAATGATTGTATGGGTAAATGAGTGAATGTGTGTGTAAACATAGGAATCACTGAGTGCGTATGTAGTAACTAGTATTGGTGTGTCAATGGTTTCAAAAATTATACTCTGTATTTAACACTGGGTGTAACAGAGGTTATATTAAAGTGTGAGGAGATGCATTGTATTGTCACATGAATGATATCATCAGTGATGTGGTCATTGATGTCAAATGAGATGTCATCAGTGATGTCATCAGTGATGTCATTTGAGATGTCATCAGTGATGTCATCAGTGATGTCACTGACCATGTCATGAATGATGTAATATGTGACATCATCAGCAGTGGATTGCGGGTGCGCGATATATAGTTAGTGCAACTAACTATATATGGAATTTCAATGGTTTTGTGTGAGTAAAATAAGGTTTTTTAAATGCTAATTCCTAACTATATATGGTCTATAACCTATGGTTTTTTCAGTGAATTTTCAAGGTTTTGTAAATGCTAATTCCTAACTATATATGGTCTATAACCTATGGTTTTTTCAGTGAATTTTCAAGGTTTTGTAAATGCTAATTCCTAACTATATATGGTCTATAACCTATGGTTTTTTCAGTGAATTTCAATGTTTTTTTAATAGCAAATATCATATGCTGTCGAATGTCAAGTACGTGGTAAGTAAAAACATTTTCGTGTTTATGCACACTGATCTGCTTTGATTGCTGCCCCCCACCCCTCATTTCTATTAGGAGTACTCTCTCTTTGCAGATAGTGAAGGGTAGTTAACGCAGCCCTTTGCCCCCTTTGTAATCCGTCGTGCCTGCTTCTCTCTCCATTTGATTGATTGTTCTCTTTGGTTCATTCTCTATTTACAAACAAGCACAGAGTCGCAATACTCTGTTTAGTCTTTGCAGATAGCGAAAAATCGTGTAAAAAAACAAAAGGAATCGAGCAAAATCAGTAGGCCACTAATGGGATCTCTTTTGACCTCGCTAAAATAGAAACATTAGGAACAACCTGTTGAAAATAGCAATGCGTATGTATATAAGCGGCGTTCATTTGTGTTCACAGTACCCCTTGTTGATTGTTTCAATCGAGCATTGAATTGTTCGAAGTTAATTCTCTTAAGGATCTTCTCTACCTGCAAACGAGGAAGAATAGGAATATTCTATCTCCCTTTGCAGATAGTGAAGGGTAGGTAACGCAAGCCTTTAACACGTCGTACCTATTTCATTCCTCATTGATTGATTGATTGTCCGAACATTGACTGTTTGAAATTAGTTCTTTTTGGAGGTATTCCCTGTTTGCAAATAAACGTAGGAAAATCTTTGCAAGTAGTGAAAGGGTACGTAATGCGGACCGTTCTCCCCCGTTGTAATCTGTCATGCCTATCTACTCCCCACTGATTGATGCACCTTTTTCACCCGGACCATTTACTAGAGATACGTCATCTGGCCCGACCAGAGAGCACCCCTAGTGAAAAGGACATATGCAATAATAACGAAGTGATCACTGTATCCTGTTAACAGAAACTTTACCATGAAACAACCTGGAAAGAAAAAAATAGGAAAACGAAAATCAGTAGGCCACTGATGAACATGAACTTTTATTAAACAACGAACAAAGAAACGATAACATAACGTAATGATAAAACCTATTAATGTCCTAGAAACAAGAAAACGTTAAAATATGCCAGTGGTGAGAGACCAGAAAAACAGTAAGAGAAACCAAATCACCCCTCGCTGTCCCACCGCCTGCCACGCCAAAAAAATCGATAGACTAGGGAAAATGCAAGTCAGTAGAACACCCACCCCCACTCTGGAAACTTCCAAGGTGGGGCAGGGTTCCGGCTACGCCCAGCCGGGAGCAGCCCATATAAGGCAGGTCCTGCTGCCACGCCTCGGCCAGGAGATCCTAACGTAGGGTGTAGCCGAAGGAGAGGCCGAGGCCAGCGGGACCCGGCCAGGGGATTGCCTTTACAACGCTGAACAGTTGCAGGGGGGGGGAATGTCTCCTCGACCCTCCCCTCTCTCTCCCATTCCGGCCGCGGTGGCCCTTGAGAGTTGCAGGTAGTCCCGCCACATGCTCTTCCGGTCCGACCACCAACGGTCGGGGGGCCGAGGCCGACGGGATCCGGCTGCAGCCGATAAACCAAGAAACCCGTTCATGGGGCCAGAGCCAGGGGCGTCCGGCCGACATCCACCGGAAGCCCGGCCCGAAGACGGACGGGACACTTCTTTCTTTTATAATGGCTGCGACAACACTGGGGGGGGGATGTCTTGCACATGCCTCCGACCCCCCCCTCGTCCTCATCGCCTGGTCCGGCCATAACAAATCTCAAGCGAGACGCCGTGGGGTGCACTGGGAGGGAGAGACGGTGCGAACAGGCCTCTCCCGCCTCCCCAGGTGGAGACTTCCCAGCTGCACCCTCAGCGCTCCAGGCGCCCGGAAAACGGTTCTTCCACTGTGGCCATGCTGCAACGTCTCGCCCGGCAGGGTGGAGCCCGTCCGCTCATGTGACCCCGCGATCGCCGGTAGCTGCCGAACTCTCAAAATGGCGGTCGACCTGGCAAGAGCGGGCCCAGCATAAAGAAATGGCCCGGTCACTGGTTGACTCCACCACCGTAGTCCTCCACGACCTTGAAGATTCTAGAGGAGCCGCGGGAGTCTCCGACCCCCGATGGGGAATGACTGCCATGATCGCCCGTGGAGTGACGAAACTGTATCCGCGGGACGTCGGCGCTCCCATGCTGGCGCCAGCCTCACTTTGAATTACTAGAATCCTGCAGACCTCACTTCCGGTGAAAGCACAGTGTGACCCGGTAGGAAAAATTATTGCACCCCCTCCCCTTTTTGACTGATAGTTCAAACCACCGATCCTTTCCTTTGCCCTTTTAACGGAACTTTGGACTGCCTCCCCCTCTTTTACATTTTCTAGAGAAAACAAAACATTAACCACTACATTAGCATAGCAGTTGACACCAGAACTGTTTTCAAATTGAAAACCAACAACATCTTCAACAGAATCCTTTTTGTTTCTGCTGTGACCCTGCTACAGCACAGGCATTGTCCCCAGCAGTAATTCTGCAATGCCGGTAAGAATAGCTGTGGTGCCTACTGGACTCACTCACCCCCGCGGCGCCCCACGCCGTTTTTTGCTGGGCGGCAACTTACTAGACATCACTTTCGTGCCATCTAGATTTCAGCGCGTTCTGCTGCCTTGGAACTATTCGCACAACAGACCGCTACTGACAAGAATATTTCATTATTGGTGCTGTCAATTTCAATAAATCTATTGGATAATTAAAAAGAAATTGCCACGGTCTCTTCGTTGTTTAAATGTTTTTACTGTTTTTGTTTTGTTGTATATATTTATATGTTATTAAAGTTTTATATTCCTACTACTTTGTTGGAGTGCTATATATTTTTAATGTGACACATAATTGTAAAAACTTTGATGTACAAAGAGTCATTCCTGGAATCTTCCGCTTCAGGCTCGGTCCCCTCCCCAATCACAATACAGGATGGTTTTCAGATAGTAGGAACACGTGTGGTGTGACGGATCTCATCGAGTGTGGGCCTTGATCTACTATAACTCCTTTGAAGAGGGGTGATTCTTTACAGCTGGGGCCATAAACTACATCTGCAGGGCTAGCTGATAGCCTGGACAATCGGACACAGAGAAAGAGGAGTGTCAGAGGGTGCGGTAGTGAATAGGGCGAAAGGGAGGTGTCGGGCGGGCACAGAGTGTGATTCTCAGGGAAGAGCAGCGCAGATGGGGGGAGGTTTATTGCCCATGCATAAGACAGAGAGCGGTGGTGACCAGTGCCTAGGGAAGATGCTTGCGTGGGTGAGGAGCCATGCTACGAATCGACAGCGTGCAGAGAGTGGGTCTGGTCAAGACACCTAAAATGGCTGCCGTGCACGACAAAAGTGTGGCATTTCAAAAAAGGCAAGATGGCGCAGACAATGTTTTTCAACACTTCCTCATTTCCTTCGAATCGAACGTTAACAGACGTTGGGGCATATTACCAAAGTTAAGCGATATTTATCGCTAACGATGCTTACCAACCAATTTTTTACCACTAAGCATCGTCAGAAATTATCGAAGATAAACCTTACTATTATCAAGGTTTATCGCAAATGCGATAATAAACGGCCGCAATTCATGAATATCGCTAAAAACTCAGCGATATTCATGCATTACCGAGCTAATGCTCTTAGCCATGTTATCCACCTCCCATTGGATAACATGGCTAAGAACTGCTCAGGGCAGGTGTTACTTTTTGGAGATATTCGCGCTTAGCGCGAATATCTCCAAAAGTTGGTAATAGGAGATAGATATCTTGCATGTTGTAATGCAAGTTATTGTGGTATATGGAACTCATACCATAATCTCTCAGGAAAGCAGAAACTGATCCTTTTGGGACCGCCTAAAAAGGCCTAGGGGGTGAGGAGTACTCTACTTTGCCCCCTTTTCACGTTCCGAACTATTTTATTTTACTCTCTTCTGTAATTACACAAAATACCAGCGATAAGATGCATCGGAGACACACAGTGAGAGAAAGGAGGCCGGAGATGAAGAAGACATGTCAAATACACATTGGAGATAATATAGTGGCAGAAGGGAAGTAAATATGAGTAAACTTACCATGTAACATAAAAATGTTGCACTCTATACTATAAGTCTCATTTTATACTACAATCACTTCGCTACAACCTCATAAATTAAAAATAAAAATGAATAATGTCTCAAACAATTTTTGATTTCTAAATATAAATTTATTCTTCAGAATTTTCTAAATTTGAAAGAACTAGTAACATGTCCTCATCAGCAATGTCCTCATTAAAAGTCTCCAATGATGATTCTTGTAACTCTATGGTCTCCAAATACTCGATAAATTCGCCATCAAGAGATTGATCAAAAAAATCATTCAAGTCATCTCCTCCTTGTGACAATATTTCATTATTGGTGCTGTCAATTTCAATCAATGTAGTGGAATCATTCAAGTCATCTCCTCGTGACAATATTTCATTATTGGTGCTCTCAATTTCAATCAATGTAGTGGAATCATTCAAGTCATCTCCTCCTTGTGACAATATTTCATTATTGGTGCTGTCCATTTCAATCAATCTAATGGAATCATACAAGCCATCTCCTCCTTGTGACAATATTTCATTATTGGTGCTCTCAATTTCAATCAATGTAGTGGAATCATTCAAGTCATCTCCTTGTGACAATATTTCATTCTTGGTGCTGTCCATTTCAATCAATCTAATGGAATCATACAAGTCATGTCCTCCTTGTGACAATATTTCATTATTGGTGCTCTCAATTTCAATCAATGTGTTGGACAATTCAAAAGAAATTGCCACGGTCTCTTCATTGTGAGCCATTTTATTTTGAAATTGCTTGCTGTAAATTGCAGAAAAAAATAATCACTTTCATTTATCGTTTTTAGTAATACATAATATAAAACTAACTTTATCAAGTATTTAGTATAACAGAAGGACTGCAAATAAATAACAGAAAACATTTTTCAAATTATCTTCAAGTGTACAACATAGTTCCCCTTACAAATTAACAACTCACCTTTTTAAAAGTAGCAGAAGTGTTAGTACTGTGTAAATCAAACACCAGAAATTCACCACCAAAAATTCCTCACAAATGTACCTCAGACAGTAGTATCACAAAATGGCTGTGGTTTCCTCTCATTTGACATATATACATAACCAATTAACTTTCATCACACACAAATACAAAACCAAAGTAACATTTTAATTGGTTCTAAATTTCAACACTTTCAAATGTGTTTTCCCCATGGAATTTTCCATAGGACATTTACATACGTCTACAGCCTGAATGGCTGAACGGAATTACACCAAACTTGGCAAAATGGTACATCAAACCTAAGAGGTCAGGAAGGATCTACTATGCCCCCTTATGGTCATTTCCCCCTTCGCTTTGGCCTCCTCTTGTCTCTCAATCCTACCGAGGGACAAGATGGCGGCCGCTACGGACTGTTTGGAATGTTGACAGACGCCGGAGAACCAATCAGCTTCGCAAAGCTCCGTAACGCGAAAAGTACGCGAAGCGGAGCGCTGTTACAGATATATATCTTTTTTTGAACGTTAATTTCTCAAAATCCACTGGAGCACATATATTGAGACCTAGCAAAGGCACATCGGGCTACCAGTCCCTAATATTTTGCCAAGTTTCGTGCAAATCCATTCAGCCGTTCGATTATTATTATTTTGTTTTTTTTTTGCCCCGCGGGGCCCTTTTAAAACCTCCACATCAAAACTAGGGGGTCAGCGAGGATCTACTATGCCCCCTTATAGTTATTTCCCCCTTTGTTTTGACCTCCTCTTGTCTCTCGATCCTACCGAGAGACAAGATGGCGGCCGCTACGGACTGTTTGGAATGTTGACAGACGCCGGAGAACCAATCAGCTTCGCTTCACAAAGCTCCGTTGCGCGAAAAGTCCGCGAACCAGTGCGCTGCCCGGTCCGCTGTTACAGATATATATCTTTTTTTAAACGTTAATTTCTCAAAATCCACTGGAGCACATATATTGAGACCTACAAAAGGCACATCGGGCGACCAGTCCCTACAATTTTGCCAAGTTTCGTGCAAATCCATTCAGCCGTTCGGGCTAAAAGTGAGGCCAACCGCTCTATGGAAAACTCAATGTTAAAAACACGTTTTGGGACCCCCCTTTTTTCTCGGCCCCCCCTTGACGACCCCCCCCCAAATTTTCAAGGGCTGCTCAGAAACAAAATGTGCCATTTTCCTGAAAATTTCAGCCAATTCCGTCCACAAACGCCAAAGTTATTAGACATAGAATTTTCAAAAAACCCATAGAGAAAAAATCCTAACTATATATACCTACTGGCGACCGCCAGTAGGTAATATATATGCTCCAAAATTCCAGGAAAATCAATCCTCAAGGAAAGTAGCACACACAGGGGAGGTTCCACAAAGATTTAATGAAAGAACCAACAGCAACGACGCGTTTCGCCTTGGGGCTTTGTCAAGTTGTGCAGAGAGCCGAGGCGTGCGTCGATTTAAAAAGGCAACATGTGACTCAATGAAAACAAATCAATGAAAGCAAAGTAGGACTGTGCCGTGTTTACATGGCCGCCATTATAGAACGGTATTCAATACATGGCATCTGCAGGCAGTTGAATTACATTTCAACAAAATTAGTGCACTTGTAAACATAAGTATATAAAATACACAAATAAATCAATCACTGATGCCTAAGACCAAATCCATGTACCCCGTGAATCGAGAGTGCACAGTCACATACACAATGTAAATAATTATGCCCTGAATGGGCATGTGATAGGAACTAAATATACCTCACAGTGTTAAATAGCAAATTGCAAAGAACGGGGCTGATATGGAAACATGCCATCTGATCTGCAAACCCGTCCCCGTTTTTTAAAACATATAGCCAGATTACTACACTAGTCGGTATG
Source organism: Lissotriton helveticus (assembly GCF_964261635.1). Lineage (NCBI taxonomy): Eukaryota > Metazoa > Chordata > Amphibia > Caudata > Salamandridae > Lissotriton > Lissotriton helveticus. The sequence goes on from NC_136065.1 coordinate 535,458,454, forward strand.
ATAACAAACCACAGTGCTATCACGCCCAGGATGGGCACATATATGGAAATTCATTGAGTGAAACATAGGTCACAAATTGCATCAAAATACCATTAGTATAAAAAACATTAAAAGAATGTGTGAAACACACAATATCATCAAATTCATACTAACATATTCAAATGAAAAGCGGATGAGGAAAAGGAAAGGTACAGTCATGGAAATACGAGGGTTAAGTCTAATATACAGAATATGCTGAGAGTGATACCTCATCAGTCAGCCTAAATGAACTGACAATTCTTCATGCATGTTAAGGCCGTTGGGGTGCTTGCTCTGTAAATCTATAATGTATCTAGATTCTAGTCGTCTGAGTTTAAGCAGACGATCTCCCCCTCTGATGCTCAATGGTACACTATCAATGCAAGTATATACTAACAGATCCCTGTTACTTTTGTGCATTTTGGCAAAGTGCCTGGCCACAGGATAGGCATCATCTTTTTTGGCGATCGCACGCATATGCCCTAATACCCTGAGTTTCACTGCATTGGTGGTGCTGCCGATATAGTTCAGGCCGCACGGGCATGTGAGACAATAAATGGCGTAGGGTGTAGAGCATGTCAAAAATTTGCTTATCCTTTTGGGAATGGGAACACCTGGTATCTTATAAGTAAGCGTCCGCTTACTAAATTTACAGGCCTTACAGCGGCCACAAGGATAAAAACCATTGAGTATAGGCATATTGGGGGTCTTTTGGGGAGCAGAGTAGTGACTGGAAACTAAGTGATCCCTTAACGATCTAGCCTTTCTAAATGTTATAAGGGGATTCGAAGGTAAGTCTGTTTTGATGGTATTGTCAGACAATAGAATATTCCAGTTTTTTCTTAGTATTTGCTTAATATGGCCTGCATTTTGCGAAAAAGTAGTAATGAGACGAAAACTGCCATTCTTGGATTTAACCTTCTTTTTGGACTTGAGTAACTCTTCGCGTCTCGTTAACTTAACTCTTTCATAGGCCTTAGAATATTGGTTAGTTACCATTGATGTCGTTTCATGTCGAACAATTCTAATGATGGTGATTTTGAGAAAGCAGCCCATACTATTCACTTGGAACCCCTCTGAGGCGGAAAGCCGGAGGTTTTGTAAAATCGCACCTTTTTAAAACTGTCACAATTTATTGCTCTTTTAACCCACAAAACGCTCCTGCTCACCTTGCTGGAAGCGCTGCTGCTACGCGCTAATTCAGCCTCCCACTCTCTGGGAAACGCCATCACCGACAGCGCGCCAAAGGCGGAGCCACGCCCACTGCGAGGCCACGCCCACCGACCGACTATTTAAACGCTCTACTAGCGCAACGACTTCATTCACTTGGAACCCCTCTGAGGCGGAAAGCCGGAGGTTTTGTAAAATCGCACCTTTTTAAAACTGTCACAATTTATTGCTCTTTTAACCCACAAAACGCTCATGCTCACCTTGCTGGAAGCGCTGCTGCTACGCGCTAATTCAGCCTCCCACTCTCTGGGAAACGCCATCACCGACAGCGCGCCAAAGGCGGAGCCACGCCCACTGCGAGGCCACGCCCACCGACCGACTATTTAAACGCTCTACTAGCGCAACGACTTCATTCACTTGGAACCCCTCTGAGGCGGAAAGCCGGAGGTTTTGTAAAATCGCACCTTTTTAAAACTGTCACAATTTATTGCTCTTTTAACCCACAAAACGCTCCTGCTCACCTTGCTGGAAGCGCTGCTGCTACGCGCTAATTCAGCCTCCCACTCTCTGGGAAACGCCATCACCGACAGCGCGCCAAAGGCGGAGCCACGGCCACTGCGAGGCCACGCCCACCGACCGACTATTTAAACGCTCTACTAGCGCAACGACTTCATTCACTTGGAACCCCTCTGAGGCGGAAAGCCGGAGGTTTTGTAAAATCGCACCTTTTTAAAACTGTCACAATTTATTGCTCTTTTAACCCACAAAACGCTCCTGCTCACCTTGCTGGAAGCGCTGCTGCTACGCGCTAATTCAGCCTCCCACTCTCTGGGAAACGCCATCACCGACAGCGCGCCAAAGGCGGAGCCACGCCCACTGCGAGGCCACGCCCACCAACCGACTATTTAAACGCTCTACTAGCGCAACGACTTCATTCACTTGGAACCCCTCTGAGGGGGAAAGCCGGAGGTTTTGTAAAATCGCACCTTTTTAAAACTGTCACAATTTATTGCTCTTTTAACCCACAAAACGCTCCTGCTCACCTTGCTGGAAGCGCTGCTGCTACGCGCTAATTCAGCCTCCCACTCTCTGGGAAACGCCATCACCGACAGCGCGCCAAAGGCGGAGCCACGCCCACTGCGAGGCCACGCCCATCACATCTAGTACAAATGTGTCGACCCCCCCAGCGCAGCGGACGAGCGCAGCGGGAGCGCCGTCTGCGCGCCGAAGGCGCGCCTAAGGCAAGCCCGTCTGCGCCCGTCTGCGCACGACCGGGCCTAGGGCCAGAACCCCTGCCCGATTCCCTCCATTCAATTATAAGGTACTCCCGCAGAGACCTATTGAGCCTCAGACCTCCCCCACCGTCCTGTGGTTACATCTATAATCTTAAGGGACCCTTCACTGGCTGCTCCTTATGCAAACCAACGCAGCTCACGCTACCCACTAGACCCAGCAAACCTGCCACCCTTAACTTTGCCTCTCTGAACTGCCGTTCACTTCCCAAACACGCGACTCAGATTGCCGACATTATAGAAGACCATGGAATTGATATATTTTTCCTCACGGAAACGTGGCTCAGCCCTCACTCACAATCTGACATGGTCCTAGCAACCCCACAGGGCTACTGTATTCAATCCCTACCCCGTCCTCTAGGTAGAGGAGGCGGGATAGCCATTATTCATCGAGAACACCTCTACTTCAAAACCTACGACGCACAGATTACCGACGCAGAAAGCCTGCATTTTTCCGTCACACTCAACCCAACCACCTCCCTTACAGGACTCCTCATTTACCGCCCTCCCGGCACTCCGGGTCCCTTCACCTGTTTGCTTCTGGACCTAGTCACAACCCAAGCCCACTCCTTCTCAAACTACATGATAGTTGGAGACCTGAACATCCACCTTGAAGACCCGGCCAACTCGGTAGCCCTTGATCTGATTCAAGATCTAGCGGCTCTCGATATCCGTCTACTAAACTCCGGAGCCACCCACTCCAAGGGCCACCTTTTAGACCCTGTACTTACCAACTCGCCCTCAATGTTAGCTAAGGAGGCCTTGCCCCTCCCCTGGACAGACCACTTTCTGGTCTCTTTCCAATTACCTGGAACCTCCACGAAAAACCGTACACCCCCTACCTTCAGCAAGGATAGGACCTGGCCCAGACTCTCCACGGACGAATGGGCTCAGACCCTGGAAAAAAACATCCCTGCTCAGGCCGAAGACCCAAATACAGCTGACAGAAGATTCAGAGATTGGATTACCGTCTCCCTAGACCTTATACTTCCACTCAGAAATAGGGAAAATAAAAACGGCAAACGTGGCTCAGGACCATGGTACTCCACAGAGCTAAGAACACTGCGCAAAAATTGCAAAAAGGCCGAACGTCTCTGGAGAAAGACCTGGCAACATGCCAACAAAGAAGCCTACCAGTCTGCGGTCAAAATTTACAAAGAGGCTATCAAATCAGCCAAAGCTTCCTACTACAACACACGTATACAAGAAGCAGCCAATTCAGCCCGAGAATCTTTTTTGATCGTTAAAGAGCTGACCAAGGTCCCCTCCACCTCCTCCTCCAATACACCCAAAGTTGACAGAAGTAACGAGTTAGCCAACTTCTTCAACGAGAAAATTACCCGTATCCTGGCCTCCCTCCCTCCCTCCAGCCTTCCCAGCCTCACGGAAAGTAGTACTGCCCCCGAACCGACTGAAAGCATCTGTCGTCCTTCGCTTGAGACTTTCCGACCTGTCACCCCCGCAGAGGTTGAGCGAACCCTAGTAAAAATGAAAAGTGGATCTCCTCTGGACCCAGCCCCTATCAGGTTCCTCAAGACAGTAGCCTCAGTAATTGTTCCTACCATTACGGACCTTATCAACTGTTCGTTTTCCCATGGAACCGTCCCCGACAGCTGGAAGAGTGCTGTGGTTAAAGCACTCTTAAAAAAACCCCAGCTGGATCCATCGGACCTGTCCAACTATAGGCCAATATCCCTACTCCCTGGCATTAGTAAAGTCACCGAGAAATTAGTAAACATCCAACTATCCCAGTTCCTTGAAACGAACAAACTGCTCAGACAATCCCAAACCGGATTTCGCCCAGGCCACGGAACGGACACCGCACTGCTTGCGGTGATTGAAGAGGCAAGGGGCTTACTAGATTCAGGAGGATCAGTGGCAGTGATCCTCCTGGATCTAAGTGCAGCCTTCGATACGGTCAACCACCGTGTCCTTCTGAGCAGACTGGCAAATGCAGGACTTACCGGGACAGCTATCAAATGGATCGAATCCTATCTCACAGGACGCACCTTTCAAGTTTGGGATGACAGCCACCACTCATCCACCCTCCCACTTACTAGCGGCGTCCCCCAGGGCTCTTCCCTAAGCCCCACGCTTTTTAATGTCTATATGGCCCCCCTCGAGGACGTGGTAACACCATTTAACATCAAAATGGTGAGTTACGCCGATGACACCCAACTAGTCGTCTCCCTGTCCCAGCTGACTGACCATCCTGAAAACCTGACTAACTGCCTCATAAACATCCACAACTGGATGAACGAATCATCATTGAAATTGAATGGGACTAAGACGGAGGTAATGTTACTTGGTAAGCAATGGACAACTATCCCTCCCACGATATGGCCCGATGTGTTCGGTGAAATTCCCCCCCCCAAATCTGAAATCAAGACACTCGGGGTGTGGCTAGAGCCACAACTTACGATGAAGACCCAGGCAACCAAAACCTCGGGCACATGTTTTGGGCTCATGCGTACGACTCGTAAAATCCTGCCCCTTCTCCCTCCTATGTCCAGAAAGCTCCTTATCCAGGGCCTAGTGCTGTCCCGTTTAGACTACAGCAATCTGGTCTATTTGGGAGCCCCCGAGGCTACCATCACGAAACTCCAGCGGACACAGAATGCGGCAGCACGCATGATCACCAACACTCCCTCCAGAACATCCGCCAAGCCAGCCCTTAAAACCCTGCATTGGCTCCCTGTTCGCCAAAGGGTGCACTTTAAAGCTATGTGTACCACACACAAGCTTTACAACGGTTCTGGCCCAGCGACCCTTAGCAAAATGATCACACCCTATATAGCCACCAGATCGCTACGATCTCAAAATGAGAATCTAGTCCTCATTCCCAGATTCAAAAAAGTCCGCACAGGAGGCCGTCAATTCTCCGTTCAGGCGGCCAAAGGCTGGAACGCACTCCCTCGCGCCCTCAGACTGGAATCCAACTTCCTTGCGTTCCGCAAAAAACTCAAGACCCATTTGTTTCCCAAATAACACCCCTCGGCTACCTCCCCTCTCAATAGGTTCAAGTTACATAGCGCGGGGATACCCCTGGGTCACCAGGCGCTGTAGAAATCGCTAAAAAAAAAAAAAAAAAAAAAATGCTAGCATGCTCAGGTTCAAAATAAGGGGTTATAGTGACAGTGTATTATCTAAGGCCTATGAAAGAGTTAAGTTAACGAGACGCAAAGAGTTACTCAAGTCCAAAAAGAAGGTTAAATCCAAGAATGGCAGTTTTCGTCTCATTACTACTTTTTCGCAAAATGCAGGCCAAATTAAGCAAATACTAAGAAAAAACTGGAATATTCTATTGTCTGACAATACCATCAAAACAGACTTACCTTCGAATCCCCTTATAACATTTAGAAAGGCTAGATCGTTAAGGGATCACTTAGTTTCCAGTCACTACTCTGCTCCCCAAAAGACCCCCAATATGCCTATACTCAATGGTTTTTATCCTTGTGGCCGCTGTAAGGCCTGTAAATTTAGTAAGCGGACGCTTACTTATAAGATACCAGGTGTTACCATTCCCAAAAGGATAAGCAAATTTTTGACATGCTCTACACCCTACGCCATTTATTGTCTCACATGCCCGTGCGGCCTGAACTATATCGGCAGCACCACCAATGCAGTGAAACTCAGGGTATTAGAGCATATGCGTGCGATCGCCAAAAAAGATGATGCCTATCCTGTGGCCAGGCACTTTGCCAAAATGCACAAAAGTAACAGGGATCTGTTAGTATATACTTGCATTGATAGTGTACCATTGAGCATCAGAGGGGGAGATCGTCTGCTTAAACTCAGACGACTAGAATCTAGATACATTATAGATTTACAGAGCAAGCACCCCAACGGCCTTAACATGCATGAAGAATTGTCAGTTCATTTAGGCTGACTGATGAGGTATCACTCTCAGCATATTCTGTATATTAGACTTAACCCTCGTATTTCCATGACTGTACCTTTCCTTTTCCTCATCCGCTTTTCATTTGAATATGTTAGTATGAATTTGATGATATTGTGTGTTTCACACATTCTTTTAATGTTTTTTATACTAATGGTATTTTGATGCAATTTGTGACCTATGTTTCACTCAATGAATTTCCATATATGTGCCCATCCTGGGCGTGATAGCACTGTGGGTTGTTATCATACCGACTAGTGTAGTAATCTGGCTATATGTTTTAAAAACGGGGACGGGTTTGCAGATCAGATGGCATGTTTCCATATCAGCCCCGTTCTTTGCAATTTGCTATTTAACACTGTGAGGTATATTTAGTTCCTATCACATGCCCATTCAGGGCATAATTATTTACATTGTGTATGTGACTGTGCACTCTCGATTCACGGGGTACATGGATTTGGTCTTAGGCATCAGTGATTGATTTATTTGTGTATTTTATATACTTATGTTTACAAGTGCACTAATTTTGTTGAAATGTAATTCAACTGCCTGCAGATGCCATGTATTGAATACCGTTCTATAATGGCGGCCATGTAAACACGGCACAATCCTACTTTGCTTTCATTGATTTGTTTTCATCGAGTCACATGTTGCCTTTTTAAATCGACGCACGCCTCGGCTCTCTGCACAACTTGACAAAGCCCCAAGGCGAAACGCGTCGTTGCTGTTGGTTCTTTCATTAAATCTTTGTGGAACCTCCCCTGTGTGTGCTACTTTCCTTGAGGATTGATTTTCCTGGAATTTTGGAGCGTATTTAAGACACGGGCACACCCCCGTTTTTGTGTGCACCCACTCGTGAGTGCAACTAGTTGGTGTTTTGAAGCTTTTCATATATATATATATATATATATATATATATATATATATATATATATATTTCAAAACAAAACCCTTTCAGGCATAGAGTGACGCATAAATTATACAAAAAAGAAGGAGAGAACTCTGGGTAGTTCTCAGTTTAGTTGGAAAGCAGCTCCTGTTAGAGCACTCTCAACACCAGCGACACTCTAGATCTGCCCACCTCAAATGTCTGTTTTTCTGTCAAAGTTTTTAAGCGTAGGATTAGTACAGTGCTATCCACGCCGAGATAGAAAATGACAAAGTCTTTTGCCATTTATACAGCAAAGTCTTTAAGCATATGACTAGTACAGTGCTGTCCTTGTATATATATATTCAAACCAAGTGCCCTGAAGCATCAGGATGGCACTTGACGGCGCTCTGCCCTTTTCAATGCAGCTCGCCTTCTTGCTCCATTTTCACATTGTGACTGCCAACGCGTTTTAGGGTATTCAACCCCTTCTTCCTGGGCTAAAAAGGACAATTGAAACTTGCCGTGCTCTATTTCCTGTTCTTTTTATTGGTGTTTCAGCCCCCAGTGGGCATGTGCTTAGTGCGATATTTTACGTAATGCACGAAGGGACATGGAATCCTTGCAAGTATTTAGTACACCTTTTAGTAAGGTCAAGTGTCCATTTTTATTAAAAAGTCTAATTTTTTCCTGTAGTAGGTAATGAAACAGTTCGGCATGCTTAATTTGCATATGGAGTGTCGTGCTACAAGTCCTGAGAAGTGCAGAACTGAAGCCTCACCCAGCTGGTCTTTCCTTCCTTCTCACACTGGTGATGGTGCTCTATCCCGACGGCCAGGCTGCTGTGTGTAATTCTTCAAACCAAGTGCCCTGAAGCATCGGGATGGCATTTCAATGCAGCTTGCCTTCCTGCTTCATTTTCACATCATGACTGCCGACGCATTTCAGGGTTTTCAACCTCTTCTTCCTGGGCTAAAAAGGACAATTGAAACTTGCCATGCTCTATTTCCTGTTCTTTTTATTGGTGTTTCATCCCCCAGTGGGCGTGTGCTTAGTGCGATATTTTAAGTAATGCACGATGGGACATGGACTCCTTGCAAGTATTTAGTACACCTTTAAGTAAGGTCAAGCATCCATTTTAATTTAAAAGTCTTTTTCTTTCCTGTAGTAGGTAATGAAACAGTTCGGCATGCTTAATTTGCATATGGAGCATGTGCTAAAAGTCCTAAGAAGTGCAGATATGAAGCCCCACCCAGCTGGTCTTTCCTTCCTCCTCACGCTGGTGATGGTGCTCTATCCCCACGGCCAGGCTGCCGTGTGTAAATATTCAAACTAAGTGCCCTGAAGCATCAGGATGGCACGCAACGGCGCTCTGCCCTGTGGCTTTTCAATGCAGCTCGCCTTCCTGCTTCATTTTCACATCATGACTGCCAACGCATTTTAGGGTATTCAACCCCTTCTTCCTGGGCTAAAAAGGACAATTGAAACTCGCCATGCTCTATTTCCTGTTCTTTTTATTGATGTTTCAGTCCCCAGTGGGCTTGTGCTTAGTGCAATATTTTATGTAATGCACAATGGGACATGGAGTACTTGCGAGTATTTAGTACACCTTTAAGTAAGGTCAAGTGTCCATTTCAATTTAAAAGTCTCCGTTTTTTCCTGTAGTAGGTAAGGAAACAGTTTGGCATGCTTAATTTGCATTTGGAGCATCGTGCTAAAAGTCCTGAGAAGTGCACAACTGAAGCCTCACCCAGCTGGTCTTTCCTTTCTTCTCACGCTGGTGATGGTGCTCTATCCCCACGGCCAGGCTGCTGTGTGTAATTATTCAAACCAAGTGCCCTGAAGCATCGGGATGGCACGCGACGGCGCTCTGCCCTACGGCTCGCCTTCCTGCTTCATTTTCACATCATGACTGCAAACGCGTTTCAGGGTATTCAACCCCTTCTTCCTGGGCAAAAAAGGACAATTGAAACTCACCATGCTCTATTTACTGTTCTTTTTATTGGTGTTTCAGCCCCCATAGGCGTGTGCTTAGTGCGATATTTTACGTAATGCAAGATGTGACATGGAGTCTGCATGCTTAATTTGCATATGGAGCGTCGTGCTAAAAGTCCTGATCTAGGGAGTGTCGACTCTATCTTCACAATATAAAGAAATTTAAATTGATTAACAATATGCTGATCATCCTGTTCAGAGAAATGAAACATGTAATAACTCATAATTTATATTGGGATTTATCCTCGATATTTGTACTTTCTATATTTATTCATTTCTTTATGTAAAAGATTTATAAAGCATGCAGCTACCTAACAGGGTTTCCCGGCACTGAAAGTGGAAACAGACGAGAGTGGAGCTTAGTTGGCCTTAGGCCTGACTAAACAGAAAGGTCTTTAGCTTTTTTCAGAAAGCGAGGAGAGATTGACAATTCCTACGACCTAGCGGAAGGGAGTTCCATAATTTCGGTCCCTGAAAGGAAAATGAGCAGCCTTCCATGCCAGTTAGACGTACTCTGGGTACTGATAAAAGAGAGAGATTGGCCGATCTTATGTTGCAAGAGGGTCAATAAGGCTTAACAAGATTGAGTATGTGCACGGGGGCAAGGCCGTGCTGAGCTCTAAACATATAACAGAAGGCCTTAAACTCAATACGCTTGCTGACCCTGAGCCAGTGAAGTTGATGGAGCAGAGGGGAAGTTGAGGCGTGTCGAGGCAATCTAAAAAGTAGGCAGGCTGCTGCATTCTAAATGCATGCTTTTCTCATCCAATCTAAAGTCCAAATGTAAAAAAACCTACACGTGGATGGCAAACCACTAGAATTAGTGACAGAGTTTGATTATATGGGTATTAAACTCACCCATAATATGAGATGGATTCTACAATTGGATAAAGCTCAGTCAACCCAGACTTATTAAACGGCCAGCATTCTGGAAATTCACAAGAGAACTATATCTAGAAAACTGGCTCCAGCATTAGAAATGTATAACACAAAAGCCCTAGGTGCGCCCTTATATGGTGCAGAGCTCTGGGGTTGTTCTAACTGTAATAACCTCCTAGTCATTGATCAGAGGTTCTTTAGATCACTAGTGAGAGAGAGAGAGAGAAACTTGTTTATTTAGACCTTGGTCTTTTAAACAGTACAGAACACACACACAATCTGGATCAAAAAGAGTCCGAACAGACAAAATTCTACTACATCTTAAATAGATAAAATTCAATACTTGTTAATAAAAAGATAAAAGAGGGTGGCGCCCTCAGAAGCACAACATGCAATGAACCTTATTTTTACAGAAATCTCAAAATCGCTAAAAGGATAAAATTGAAAATTTACATTTTATAAAAACTTTAAGACAACTTAAAAATCAGTGCCCCTCCTTCAAAATCTCCCTTCCAAATTCTTTTAAACCCTTCAAAAATGTACCCAATCCAATTGCAATTTCTAACGTGGGCATATCGGTCAGTAGGCAGATCGCCTGAGCACGTGAGATTATCTTATGTGATAGGAATATAGGACATAAAAACAATTTCCTTATATCATATACAAATAAGCAATCGAGTAAAATGTGCAGCATATCATGTCTTAGGCCACGCCCACAGTTACAGTTACCTTCAGGGCTAATCAGTGCAGACTTTAATTTTCCATCTATCTTCCAAGGGTTAACCCCAACCGGGTTCTAAGAATTTCACATCTCATCACTTGGTTGGGCAGCATGTCCAAATACGGGAACCATTCAGAAAAAGGGGTGGTGATGAACAGAGTGCCTGAATTAAGCAGACCACTCTTACCCAGTCCAAAGATCAGGGCTTGATCCATCACCGTTTTTTAGCTCACTGCACCATCCCAGCTCAGAACTTGGCTATATGCAAATTAGTCTGTTCCTGTCCCAGTGCATGATGGGAACAGGGCAAACCAAACTACCAAGCCAATTCTTGTACTGGGAAGGAAACAAGCTTCCGGGGACCGGTTTCTGCCATTTCAGGCGTCGTCGGCCCGGCTTGCTTGAATCCTGATGGTGCAATGAGCAAGGGACTCACATCTGAGTATACCCTTCCACGCTTATGGTGGACAAAATGATTCAGAAAAAGGGGTGGTGATGAACAGAGTGCCTGAATTAAGCAGACCACTCTTACCCAGTCCAAAGATCAGGGCTTGATCCATCACCGTTTTTTAGCTCACTGCACCATCCCAGCTCAGAACTTGGCTATATGCAAATTAGTCTGTTCCTGTCCCAGTGCATGATGGGAACAGGGCAAACCAAACTACCAAGCCAATTCTTGTACTGGTAAGGAAACAAGCTTCCGGGGACCGGTTTCTGCCATTTCAGGCGTCGTCGGCCCGGCTTGCTTGAATCCTGATGGTGCAATGAGCAAGGGACTCACATCTGAGTATACCCTTCCACGCTTATGGTGGACAAAATGATTCAGAAAAAGGGGTGGTGATGAACAGAGTGCCTGAATTAAGCAGACCACTCTTACCCAGTCCAAAGATCAGGGCTTGATCCATCACCGTTTTTTAGCTCACTGCACCATCCCAGCTCAGAACTTGGCTATATGCAAATTAGTCTGTTCCTGTCCCAGTGCATGATGGGAACAGGGCAAACCAAACTACCAAGCCAATTCTTGTACTGGGAAGGAAACAAGCTTCCGGGGACCGGTTTCTGCCATTTCAGGCGTCGTCGGCCCGGCTTGCTTGAATCCTGATGGTGCAATGAGCAAGGGACTCACATCTGAGTATACCCTTCCACGCTTATGGTGGACAAAATGATTCAGAAAAAGGGGTGGTGATGAACAGAGTGCCTGAATTAAGCAGACCACTCTTACCCAGTCCAAAGATCAGGGCTTGATCCATCACCGTTTTTTAGCTCACTGCACCATCCCAGCTCAGAACTTGGCTATATGCAAATTAGTCTGTTCCTGTCCCAGTGCATGATGGGAACAGGGCAAACCAAACTACCAAGCCAATTCTTGTACTGGGAAGGAAACAAGCTTCCGGGGACCGGTTTCTGCCATTTCAGGTGTCGTCGGCCCGGCTTGCTTGAATCCTGATGGTGCAATGAGCAAGGGACTCACATCTGAGTATACCCTTCCACGCTTATGGTGGACAAAATGATTCAGAAAAAGGGGTGGTGATGAACAGAGTGCCTGAATTAAGCAGACCACTCTTACCCAGTCCAAAGATCAGGGCTTGATCCATCACCGTTTTTTAGCTCACTGCACCATCCCAGCTCAGAACTTGGCTATATGCAAATTAGTCTGTTCCTGTCCCAGTGCATGATGGGAACAGGGCAAACCAAACTACCAAGCCAATTCTTGTACTGGGAAGGAAACAAGCTTCCGGGGACCGGTTTCTGCCATTTCAGGCGTCGTCGGCCCGGCTTGCTTGAATCCTGATGGTGCAATGAGCAAGGGACTCACATCTGAGTATACCCTTCCACGCTTATGGTGGACAAAATGATTCAGAAAAAGGGGTGGTGATGAACAGAGTGCCTGAATTAAGCAGACCACTCTTACCCAGTCCAAAGATCAGGGCTTGATCCATCACCGTTTTTTAGCTCACTGCACCATCCCAGCTCAGAACTTGGCTATATGCAAATTAGTCTGTTCCTGTCCCAGTGCATGATGGGAACAGGGCAAACCAAACTACCAAGCCAATTCTTGTACTGGGAAGGAAACAAGCTTCCGGGGACCGGTTTCTGCCATTTCAGGCGTCGTCGGCCCGGCTTGCTTGAATCCTGATGGTGCAATGAGCAAGGGACTCACATCTGAGTATACCCTTCCACGCTTATGGTGGACAAAATGATTCAGAAAAAGGGGTGGTGATGAACAGAGTGCCTGAATTAAGCAGACCACTCTTACCCAGTCCAAAGATCAGGGCTTGATCCATCACCGTTTTTTAGCTCACTGCACCATCCCAGCTCAGAACTTGGCTATATGCAAATTAGTCTGTTCCTGTCCCAGTGCATGATGGGAACAGGGCAAACCAAACTACCAAGCCAATTCTTGTACTGGGAAGGAAACAAGCTTCCGGGGACCGGTTTCTGCCATTTCAGGCGTCGTCGGCCCGGCTTGCTTGAATCCTGATGGTGCAATGAGCAAGGGACTCACATCTGAGTATACCCTTCCACGCTTATGGTGGACAAAATGATTCAGAAAAAGGGGTGGTGATGAACAGAGTGCCTGAATTAAGCAGACCACTCTTACCCAGTCCAAAGATCAGGGCTTGATCCATCACCGTTTTTTAGCTCACTGCACCATCCCAGCTCAGAACTTGGCTATATGCAAATTAGTCTGTTCCTGTCCCAGTGCATGATGGGAACAGGGCAAACCAAACTACCAAGCCAATTCTTGTACTGGGAAGGAAACAAGCTTCCGGGGACCGGTTTCTGCCATTTCAGGCGTCGTCGGCCCGGCTTGCTTGAATCCTGATGGTGCAATGAGCAAGGGACTCACATCTGAGTATACCCTTCCACGCTTATGGTGGACAAAATGATTCAGAAAAAGGGGTGGTGATGAACAGAGTGCCTGAATTAAGCAGACCACTCTTACCCAGTCCAAAGATCAGGGCTTGATCCATCACCGTTTTTTAGCTCACTGCACCATCCCAGCTCAGAACTTGGCTATATGCAAATTAGTCTGTTCCTGACCCAGTGCATGATGGGAACAGGGCAAACCAAACTACCAAGCCAATTCTTGTACTGGGAAGAAAACAAGCTTCCGGGGACCGGTTTCTGCCATTTCAGGCGTCGTCGGCCCGGCTTGCTTGAATCCTGATGGTGCAATGAGCAAGGGACTCACATCTGAGTATACCCTTCCACGCTTATGGTGGACAAAATGATTCAGAAAAAGGGGTGGTGATGAACAGAGTGCCTGAATTAAGCAGACCACTCTTACCCAGTCCAAAGATCAGGGCTTGATCCATCACCGTTTTTTAGCTCACTGCACCATCCCAGCTCAGAACTTGGCTATATGCAAATTAGTCTGTTCCTGTCCCAGTGCATGATGGGAACAGGGCAAACCAAACTACCAAGCCAATTCTTGTACTGGGAAGGAAACAAGCTTCCGGGGACCGGTTTCTGCCATTTCAGGCGTCGTCGGCCCGGCTTGCTTGAATCCTGATGGTGCAATGAGCAAGGGACTCACATCTGAGTATACCCTTCCACGCTTATGGTGGACAAAATGATTCAGAAAAAAGGGGTGGTGATGAACAGAGTGCCTGAATTAAGCAGACCACTCTTACCCAGTCCAAAGATCAGGGCTTGATCCATCACCGTTTTTTAGCTCACTGCACCATCCCAGCTCAGAACTTGGCTATATGCAAATTAGTCTGTTCCTGTCCCAGTGCATGATGGGAACAGGGCAAACCAAACTACCAAGCCAATTCTTGTACTGGGAAGGAAACAAGCTTCCGGGGACCGGTTTCTGCCATTTCAGGCGTCGTCGGCCCGGCTTGCTTGAATCCTGATGGTGCAATGAGCAAGGGACTCACATCTGAGTATACCCTTCCACGCTTATGGTGGAAAAAATGATTCAGAAAAAGGGGTGGTGATGAACAGAGTGCCTGAATTAAGCAGACCACTCTTACCCAGTCCAAAGATCAGGGCTTGATCCATCACCGTTTTTTAGCTCACTGCACCATCCCAGCTCAGAACTTGGCTATATGCAAATTAGTCTGTTCCTGTCCCAGTGCATGATGGGAACAGGGCAAACCAAACTACCAAGCCAATTCTTGTACTGGGAAGGAAACAAGCTTCCGGGGACCGGTTTCTGCCATTTCAGGCGTCGTCGGCCCGGCTTGCTTGAATCCTGATGGTGCAATGAGCAAGGGACTCACATCTGAGTATACCCTTCCACGCTTATGGTGGACAAAATGATTCAGAAAAAGGGGTCCCCGGTAGCTTGTCTCCTTTCTGGTGAAGAATTGGCTTGGTAGTTTGGTCTGCCCTGTTCCCATGATGCACTGGGCCAGGGACAGACTAATTTGCATATAGCCAGGTTCTGAGCTGGGATGGGGCAGTGAGATAAATAACGGTGATGGATCAAGCCCTGATCTTTGGACTGGGTAAGAGTGGTCTGCTTAATTCAGACACTCTGTTCATCACCACCCCCTTTTCTGTATCGTTTTTGGCCACTATAGGTGTGGCAGGGTATACTCAGACATGAGTCCCTTTCTCACTGCTCCATCAGGATTCAAGCAAGCCGGGCCGAAGAGGCTGAAATGCCAGAAACCGGTCCCCGGTAGCTTGTCTCCTTTCTGGTGAAGAATTGGCTTGGTAGTTTGGTCTGCCCTGTTCCCATGATGCACTGGGCCAGGGACAGACTAATTTGCATATAGCCAGGTTCTGAGCTGGGATGGGGCAGTGAGATAAATAACGGTGATGGATCAAGCCCTGATCTTTGGACTGGGTAAGAGTGGTCTGCTTAATTCAGACACTCTGTTCATCACCACCCCCTTTTCTGTATCGTTTTTGGCCACTATAGGTGTGGCAGGGTATACTCAGACATGAGTCCCTTTCTCACTGCTCCATCAGGATTCAAGCAAGCCGGGCCGAAGAGGCTGAAATGCCAGAAACCGGTCCCCGGTAGCTTGTCTCCTTTCTGGTGAAGAATTGGCTTGGTAGTTTGGTCTGCCCTGTTCCCATGATGCACTGGGCCAGGGACAGACTAATTTGCATATAGCCAGGTTCTGAGCTGGGATGGGGCAGTGAGATAAATAACGGTGATGGATCAAGCCCTGATCTTTGGACTGGGTAAGAGTGGTCTGCTTAATTCAGACACTCTGTTCATCACCACCCCCTTTTCTGTATCGTTTTTGGCCACTATAGGTGTGGCAGGGTATACTCAGACATGAGTCCCTTTCTCACTGCTCCATCAGGATTCAAGCAAGCCGGGCCGAAGAGGCTGAAATGCCAGAAACCGGTCCCCGGTAGCTTGTCTCCTTTCTGGTGAAGAATTGGCTTGGTAGTTTGGTCTGCCCTGTTCCCATGATGCACTGGGCCAGGGACAGACTAATTTGCATATAGCCAGGTTCTGAGCTGGGATGGGGCAGTGAGATAAATAACGGTGATGGATCAAGCCCTGATCTTTGGACTGGGTAAGAGTGGTCTGCTTAATTCAGACACTCTGTTCATCACCACCCCCTTTTCTGTATCGTTTTTGGCCACTATAGGTGTGGCAGGGTATACTCAGACATGAGTCCCTTTCTCACTGCTCCATCAGGATTCAAGCAAGCCGGGCCGAAGAGGCTGAAATGCCAGAAACCGGTCCCCGGTAGCTTGTCTCCTTTCTGGTGAAGAATTGGCTTGGTAGTTTGGTCTGCCCTGTTCCCATGATGCACTGGGCCAGGGACAGACTAATTTGCATATAGCCAGGTTCTGAGCTGGGATGGGGCAGTGAGATAAATAACGGTGATGGATCAAGCCCTGATCTTTGGACTGGGTAAGAGTGGTCTGCTTAATTCAGACACTCTGTTCATCACCACCCCCTTTTCTGTATCGTTTTTGGCCACTATAGGTGTGGCAGGGTATACTCAGACATGAGTCCCTTTCTCACTGCTCCATCAGGATTCAAGCAAGCCGGGCCGAAGAGGCTGAAATGCCAGAAACCGGTCCCCGGTAGCTTGTCTCCTTTCTGGTGAAGAATTGGCTTGGTAGTTTGGTCTGCCCTGTTCCCATGATGCACTGGGCCAGGGACAGACTAATTTGCATATAGCCAGGTTCTGAGCTGGGATGGGGCAGTGAGATAAATAACGGTGATGGATCAAGCCCTGATCTTTGGACTGGGTAAGAGTGGTCTGCTTAATTCAGACACTCTGTTCATCACCACCCCCTTTTCTGTATCGTTTTTGGCCACTATAGGTGTGGCAGGGTATACTCAGACATGAGTCCCTTTCTCACTGCTCCATCAGGATTCAAGCAAGCCGGGCCGAAGAGGCTGAAATGCCAGAAACCGGTCCCCGGTAGCTTGTCTCCTTTCTGGTGAAGAATTGGCTTGGTAGTTTGGTCTGCCCTGTTCCCATGATGCACTGGGCCAGGGACAGACTAATTTGCATATAGCCAGGTTCTGAGCTGGGATGGGGCAGTGAGATAAATAACGGTGATGGATCAAGCCCTGATCTTTGGACTGGGTAAGAGTGGTCTGCTTAATTCAGACACTCTGTTCATCACCACCCCCTTTTCTGTATCGTTTTTGGCCACTATAGGTGTGGCAGGGTATACTCAGACATGAGTCCCTTTCTCACTGCTCCATCAGGATTCAAGCAAGCCGGGCCGAAGAGGCTGAAATGCCAGAAACCGGTCCCCGGTAGCTTGTCTCCTTTCTGGTGAAGAATTGGCTTGGTAGTTTGGTCTGCCCTGTTCCCATGATGCACTGGGCCAGGGACAGACTAATTTGCATATAGCCAGGTTCTGAGCTGGGATGGGGCAGTGAGATAAATAACGGTGATGGATCAAGCCCTGATCTTTGGACTGGGTAAGAGTGGTCTGCTTAATTCAGACACTCTGTTCATCACCACCCCCTTTTCTGTATCGTTTTTGGCCACTATAGGTGTGGCAGGGTATACTCAGACATGAGTCCCTTTCTCACTGCTCCATCAGGATTCAAGCAAGCCGGGCCGAAGAGGCTGAAATGCCAGAAACCGGTCCCCGGTAGCTTGTCTCCTTTCTGGTGAAGAATTGGCTTGGTAGTTTGGTCTGCCCTGTTCCCATGATGCACTGGGCCAGGGACAGACTAATTTGCATATAGCCAGGTTCTGAGCTGGGATGGGGCAGTGAGATAAATAACGGTGATGGATCAAGCCCTGATCTTTGGACTGGGTAAGAGTGGTCTGCTTAATTCAGACACTCTGTTCATCACCACCCCCTTTTCTGTATCGTTTTTGGCCACTATAGGTGTGGCAGGGTATACTCAGACATGAGTCCCTTTCTCACTGCTCCATCAGGATTCAAGCAAGCCGGGCCGAAGAGGCTGAAATGCCAGAAACCGGTCCCCGGTAGCTTGTCTCCTTTCTGGTGAAGAATTGGCTTGGTAGTTTGGTCTGCCCTGTTCCCATGATGCACTGGGCCAGGGACAGACTAATTTGCATATAGCCAGGTTCTGAGCTGGGATGGGGCAGTGAGATAAATAACGGTGATGGATCAAGCCCTGATCTTTGGACTGGGTAAGAGTGGTCTGCTTAATTCAGACACTCTGTTCATCACCACCCCCTTTTCTGTATCGTTTTTGGCCACTATAGGTGTGGCAGGGTATACTCAGACATGAGTCCCTTTCTCACTGCTCCATCAGGATTCATGCAAGCCGGGCCGAAGAGGCTGAAATGCCAGAAACCGGTCCCCGGTAGCTTGTCTCCTTTCTGGTGAAGAATTGGCTTGGTAGTTTGGTCTGCCCTGTTCCCATGATGCACTGGGCCAGGGACAGACTAATTTGCATATAGCCAGGTTCTGAGCTGGGATGGGGCAGTGAGATAAATAACGGTGATGGATCAAGCCCTGATCTTTGGACTGGGTAAGAGTGGTCTGCTTAATTCAGACACTCTGTTCATCACCACCCCCTTTTCTGTATCAAATACGGGAACCAGCCATCGTTAACCCATGACTTTTTTAACCACTGGACCGATTTTTTCTCTGACATATAAACTAGGTCCTGCGCCCTAGAGAGTGACTGGCCTTGTTCCCTAAGAGTTTTCTTAGTAAAATCGGCTATCAAGGCATCCTGAGAGAATTTCACATTAAGGCGCCCTGTTACTTTCTGGAGAGTTTTACTCACATCCTTTGCCCAGACAAGATTACTAGTGAATCTTCCGGTGTCTACTCAATTGATTCCTCTTCATCTAGATCTTGGCCAGAAGAGGGTTTCACATAAAATTGGCTTATGGATACTCATGTTCTGGCACCGGTTATAGACCATTGAAGCACTTGCCTCTTATAGGGTAGGTCTCCGTGACCTAATGATAGCAGCTTATGTGGACAAGATTCCCTGGATGTGCACAGTCAAGAATTTGCTAGTTAAGTTAGGACTGGTTGCCTATTGGAGAGACCTTGAAACCCTTAGCCAGATCAGTAAATCTAATCTTAAAGCTGTATATTGTTTTTTTTTAAATCTGACCTGAATATGAATTATAAGGGATTACTTTTGATTGATTTGATGAATTTTAAACAGATTATGCTATTTGAGCCCACACTGGATGAAATTGAAGTTCCACTAGCGAGGAAACTATACCTACTGTTTAGGCATGGCTGTCTACCTCTAAATTACTTTAAAAGACTCTGGTGTAGGAGAGAGTGCTGAAGAATATTGCCCTTGCTGCCAAGAGACCCCTGAGCTACCCGAACATGTTTTATTCTTTTGTCCTTTGTACTCCCGATTTAAATGGATTGCTTCCCTTTGTAGAAACCTGGGAGTAAGGAGGTACAAAGAGGCATGCAGAATACTGAAGACAAATACAATGCGTATGATTGTATTTTGTATAGCCAAGTTCCTAATGGCTTAATAGGATTAGGCACACTAAGTACTCTCATGATAGTCTCTAGGGTGTAGCTATTTATGGCGCACCATACTTTGAGGCACCGTAAAAAAAATTAAAATTTTTTTAAAGCTTTTATTGTGGGTCGTGTCTTACCAAATGCACATAGTTTTTTGAAACTTTTACAATCTCACAATGAGGCTCCTAGGTAAAAATAAGGATGCATTCTGCTTGACCTATATTGCTGTGATTGTAAATAGGCTGTGAATGTTTACCTAAAATGTTATGTTTTACTGTTCTTTTAAAAGAACATAGGGGCTTATTACGATGGCATAAAAATCGCCACAGCTGAGCCATATGGTGGTGGGTATCGCGGCAGATGCAAAGTCCGTCCTCTACTTTTCCACCGGTCGGCAATCGTTACGCTTGCCGGCTGGTTGGATTTGGGCCACTAATATGCCATATTAGGATGTGTGTGGTGAAAGGCCTTTCCATGTCATCAATGCCGCCATGGAAAGGCTGGAGGTGTTTGGCTTTGGGGGCCTGTTGTGGGCCCCCTTCAGGGGGGTGCCCTTGGGGGGTACCCATGGTACCCCCTGCAGTTCGTGGCAGGCACTGCATGGTGCCTGCCACGTGGTGCAGGCAAATGCTGTGCATGCCCTTTCACCATTGCCGTCGGCGCTGCAACCCGCATCACCATCTGCAATGGTAAAAGGGCAGGATGCGCCTGCCAGTATGGCGGGCACATCCTAATTGTGCCGGTGGGACCGCCGCGCATCTGACGGTCGGTTCCATCTCCGTTATGGTGGCAGGCGGATTGATGTTTGCCAGCCATCATAATAAGCACCATTGTCTTAAACATATCTTATCCTTTCCTAAGTACACCGTGAGGAATTCCGTAATTGTTAAAAAAATGATGTAATTTTTACATTTATGCTGCTATTATAATGGACTCTTTTTTTTGTACAAACACTGATGCTCTTTGACCGATCTATTTAGCTGCGACTGTAAATAGACTGTGATCTAGTTTGACAGCTGCTAATCTCACACTACCTTTGTCTAACTCCACTGCTGATAGGTCACACTCAGCTTTAGAGTGCTGCACTACTTCCGCTCGTCTGGATTGTTGGCCCCCCTCTTAGCTTGCACTCTCTCACTCTTATTCTGGATAAAGTCAAGTCCGGCTCTCCTAATGACCCATTACCAGCTTCTATTCTTAAGCAACTCGATTGTTGTCACATGAAGGTCATCTTGGATACATTAAATTCTTCCCTAACGGAGTCCAAGGTTCCTCCACTGTGGAAACATGCCATGTTGACTCCTCTTCTTAAAAAAACGACTGCTGATCCTGCTATTCTTACTAACTATCGCCTGATTTCTCTTCTACCGAATTTCTCTCAAATCCTTGAAAGGCACATTCACTTTCATTTTTCCCAGTTTATTGAGACCAACACAATCCTTCATCCGTCTCAATCTGGGTTCAGAACAGGATTTTAAACTGAAACCACTTTTTTGGGGGGTCGCAGAGAGGCTCCGTCACCTCTTGGATGATGGGGAAACTGTTGCGCTTGTATTATTAGATATTAGTGCAGCGTTTGACACTATCTGTTTACCTATGCTGATGATTCTCAGATCATCTTTTCATTATCTTGTTCTTTTCTACATCCTGTCTCCAATCAGGCATTAGGCACATTGCTACATGGATGAACCAGAACTTTTTGAATCTGAACGGTGAAAAAAACGAGGTTTTATTTCTTTGCTAGGAGAAAGACCTATGGGGCCCACTACATTGGCCTGCTGAGATGGGAACTCTCCCGCAGCCTTCCAGTCACGTCTGTAATCTGGACGTTTATATTGATGATTCTTTATCCATGCACCAATAAGCAGTCAGGGTAACAACCACATGCTTCCCAATCCTAAAATGGCTTAGGAACATCCTTTGGATATTACCTAAGACCACCCAGAAAACTGTGATCCATGCCCTTATCACCTAATGGCTGGATTACGGTAATGTCCTTTTTCTGGGCGCTAATAAAGCTGTGGCCCGTAGACTGCAGCTGGTGCAGAATGCTGCAGTGAGACTGCTATGCAGTGTCCCCAGATTCACATCCATCTTCGGCTATATTTGCGACCTACATTGGCTCAGGGTGGAAAATCGTATCAAATTTAAAGCCCTGACTTATATGTTTAAGATCAAATGGGATTTAGCTCCTCAATATCTGCTCTCCTTGGCCTGCACATATGTTCCTACTCGCCATCTCCGTTCAGCGTCTCTGGATAATTTTGTGGTGCGCAGATTTAAACTTGCTAGGATGGGCGGCCGCTCTTTTTCCTATCTTGTCCTACTCTCTGGAATGCTCAACCTCCTGCCCTCCGCAAAGAACATAACTACTTCCATTTCCGCAGTTCTCTGAATACTTGGTAATTCAATCAGTAATTTTCTTTCCATTCTTGCTTTCCTGCTCTCAATCCCTGTCCTCGCGCCGGGAAACCCTTTTTGGGCAGCTGTAGTGGCCTACAAATTCAAAAATAAATAAATAAATAAAATAAAATTGTTTATGTATAATTAATTGTCCTATTTGTATTGTGTGTTTGTATTTGTCATGTTTTATAGTGCATTTTTAGGATCCCCAGTGATCAAAAAAAGTATTTGATTGATTGAATGAGCTTAAGACATTGTACAGAGGTCTTGTCCGCACCCAGATACAGCACATTACCACAATGAAGCCTAGAGATCACCAGGGCCTGCAGGATAGTTCTCTGAGCAGCCGGTGGAATTAACCAAAGAATTTCCGTTAACTACTTGAGGACCGCAAAGCAGGTCCAGGTGACTCCTGAGATTTGGGAAGCGAGAGAAAGCATGCTACTAATGTAAAAACCAAGGTTCTTAACCTTAGAAACCAAGGTAGGCAAAGGTCTCAAAGAGACAGGCCAGTGGCTGGCTTCTAAGCACTGCAACCATATACAGATTACTGGCATTCAATGAATCCACCACGCAAGCATGGAGGACTAAGTCGGCCCGCCCAGTTTCAAACATGACCTGAAGATCATGGCAACTACCTCCATGGGGTGTTTATATCATTGAGACCTTCTATTAGAGGGCCAATAATATACAAAATGTCTGCACAAATTATGGGAAAAGAGCCTAATGAAAATTATTCATCTGTCAGCTCCTTGAGGACAGTCTTCAATTACATGGATGTTGTTAAATACGGATGGGTCGTTAACCAGAAATCAATTTAGGGTGGAGCTAAGTTAAAATGATTAGGGAAAGATTTTTAATTCCCTGCAAGGGATAGATCTGCCCAAAAACAGAAGGGCGGCGCATGGCCAAATGCAGGCTAAGATGACTGCAGCTTAGTAAACCTCTGTACTATCCATCCAAACATCCAAGGGTAGTTGTCAAAGTGAGTCAAAGAAGCTATGCTGATCCCTCACCTCTAGGGAGGACTGGCCAGTGGTGGAGCAGTCTACTGTGACCTGGATCTGGTGGCGGAGCCCCAGACTGCAGTCAGGAAGAGCCTGGAGGAGTCATGCACCCTTGGACTTTGACTGGCCTCTGCATGGCGGATGACAAATCTGGTTCCCCGCTGCAATCATCGGAGGTGAGGAGTGAGGTCGGACTTGACTAACCAATGAGGGAAGGCTGAAAACCCGCTGATTTGATCTGGCTGCCTTAGATCCGGCTGCATTGGTGCTCTCCCCCTTTTTTATCTCTGTGGTTATACCTGTTGCGTGGGGCTCCAAGCCGCAGGTGAAGCTGTGCAAGGCAACTGGGGGCTGCAGTCCAGAGTTGAATTAAAAAGCCGGACAGGGGAGCCTGTCCTGGTGCCCAACTTAGTACTGCTGTAACCTGGATCTGACAGACGCCGACTCTGGAGGTGGTGGCACACCAAAAGCGGGGCGTGGGCAGAGGCTGCAAAGTGGGCAGCAGTGAAGCAGAGGCCCAAAGTGAACACAGAGGAGCCCTGAGAATAAGGGGACTGAGAGAGGCCTGTGCATCCCAAATCTTGCTCAAGAGGTAAAAATGGAATAAAAGTGGGCCCAGAAGGGGTGGGGGCTAGCGACTCACCTCTTTTCAAGATGCAGTACAGGTGTGTGGTGCTGCCTCCCCCCAGCCATAGTAAGTGGAGAAACCTCTGTCTGACCACTCGAAAGCATAGATCCTGAGCCAGTGTCATGAAGGGCCCATACGTACGGATTCGGTAGGGAAAAGAGAGGAGGAATCCGACACTCTACCCCCTTTCATATCTCCTTTCTCGTCCTTACAGCCTGCGGTGTCTGTCATTGAGGCTGACCTTGCTGCAGAGAGCAGTAGGGACGCTTGACCTCTGACGAATTACGCCACAACAGAAAAGAAGACACCTCAAAATGGCGGTGAGAACAGAAATGCCAAGAACGAAGGGGGCATGTTCAGCCCACCACATAAAAATGGAGACATACGCCTAGCCCAGAACAGAGGCCCCCACCGTGGTGGTGGAGAACCAGCAACCCTCGGCGTCGAAGCATGCCCTAGTGACCAAAGAGTCCTTAACTCTTCAGGACATTATGGCAGCAATACATGGCATCAAAATGTCCCTGCAGGACAAAATAGATTTTGTAACAACAGAAGTGACACTCATGCATACTAACCTACGGAAAGTTGGTACCCGAGATAGAGAGATGGAAGACTCCATAGCTGCGCTCCAGACGGAGACAAAGGCACTATGGGCCCAGGTTGGAGGTCTGGAAGAAGCTGTCAAGGTTTTGGGAACTGTAGTGTAGAACTCCAACTGCAAGTCTCGTCTAAATAATATCCAAATAATTGGGGTCCCGGAAAGGGCAGAGACCCCAATATGGGACTCCTAGAAGCTAGGTCTACTGCAATGGCAAAGGGGCTTTGGCAAATGTGATTTAATAGGCCTATCAAGGGTTGATCGTCCATGGGTGGGGGTTGAAGTATGGTCATTTGCGTACCTACAAACGGAGGCCTTTCGCTAACTCCAGGTCAGAAAGCACGGTTCAAAGAAAGAATATAGATGCAAAAATATTGACTTGCACAAATATTAAGGTAAAAATATTGCTGGTCAAAAATATCGACAGACAAAATATCGTGGTCAACAATATCCATTTTAGATAAGTAATATCGATGTTTAAAATATTGAAGTGTTTAATATCGTTTGCAAAGATATAGTTGTTAAAACTATAGATTTTTTATTAATGTTATGTAGTTTAGTATATATTTTATATGAATGTGATGTATTTTTTGTATAAGAACTGTTTGTATTTTTATCATATGTGTTAAAATTGGAGTAGTTATTAATTTTCTTAATTAGAAGTTTGCTTTTTTAGTTCCAAAGCGGGTTACAGGTTTATAGGGCAATAGGGTGGCAAATAATTTTATTCTAAAAAATGTATAGATTATTTTTAGTTGTTATTAATATTTATTTATTTGAAATTTGCATTTTTAGTTCTGTAGCGGGTTGTGGGTTTATAGGAGAATAGGGTGGGAAGTAATTTAATGATAATACATTTATTGAATACTTTTTATTTATTCATATTTCTTCAATTTATATTTTACAGTGTTAAATGTGTCAAGTAATTTATTAGGAATTAATTAATTAATAATGTGTTGGTAATTAATTTTAATTATTTGAATAATTAATTGGCAGTTAATTATGGTAATTGTGTAATTAGTTTTAGGTGTGTGTTGTGGTGTTTATAGGTGTAAATGGAGGGATGAGTGGAATGTGATTTCTTTTAATTGATCATTTGATAATTAGTACCTAATTATGGTGATTGTGTAATTAGTTGTAGGTGTGTGTTGTGGTGTTTATAGGTGTAAATGGTGGGAAGGGTGAGTAGTAATTTATTTTTTCATTGATTAATTAATAATCAGTTGTTAATTAATTGAAATTAAGTATGGTAATTTTGTAATTAATTTGAGTGTATGTTTTGGATAGTATTGTGTTAAAGCATGTGCATTTAATGAATGTGTATTACTTTTTTATTAAAAATATTTTTTTTAATTGCTTTTTAATTATGTTAAGTATGGAAATCAATTTAAATAAAACTTTTGAAGTGTTTTTTATTATTGGTGTGGTGTTACAGGGTAGGAAATAAAATTAATACATTCATGTTTTGAATAATTGTTTTGTTTGTTAATATTGGCTCCTATTAAATATTTACTGTTTATTAATGTATTTATTAATTTATTTCATATAATATTCGTAGCTTTTGTTATAATTAATTTATATTACATGTGTTCTTTTTATATGTTTAATATATTTAATCATATATTTTTAATATTGTTTGTTTATTTTTATGATTTAAAAAAAAAATCTATTGTTTAAATGTTATTAGTAATTTGTGTTTCTCTGCTATCCAACACTTTTCCTAATGTTGCACTCACTGAAGTGGGAATCGGAGTTTTTACCCCTCCACTATCCAACACTTTCCCTACAGTTGCACTCACTGGAGTGGGAATAGTAATTTTTACCCCTCCGCTATCCTGCACTTTCCCTACTATTGCACTTACTGAAGTGGGAATAGTGTTCTTTACCCCTGTGCTATCCAATAAGTTCCCTACTGTTGCACTTACTAGAGTGGGAATAGTAACTTTCACCCCTCTGCTATCTAGCACTTTCCCCACTGTTGCAATCACTAGCTGCACTCACTGTAGTGGGAATAGTATTTTTTACCCATCCACTATCCAACATTTTCCCTACTGTTGCACTCACTGGAGTTGGAATAGTAAGTTTTATTCCTCCGCTATCCAACACTTACCCTACTTTTGCACTCACTGGTGTGGGAATCTTAATTTTTACCCCTCCGCTATCCAACACTTTCCCTACTGTTGCACTCTTTAGAGTGGGAATAGTAATTTTTGCCCCTTCGCTATCCAACACTTTCCACACTGTTGCACTCACTGGAGTGGGAATGGTAATTTTTACACCTTTGCTATCCAATACTTTCCATACTGTTGCACTCTTTGGAGTGGGAATAGTAATTGTTACCCCTCCGCTATTAAGCACTTTTCCTACTGTTGCACTCATTGTAGTGGGAATAGTAATTTTTACCCCTTCTCTATCCAACATTTACCCTAATGTTGCACTCACTGGAGTTGGAATAGTAAATTTAATTCCTCTGCTATCCAACACTTACCTTACTTTTGCATTCACTGGAGTGGGAATAGTAATTTTTACCGCTCCACTATCCAACATTTTCCCTACTGTTGCACTCTTTGGAGTGGGAATAAGAATTCTTGCCCCTTCTCTATCCAACACTTCCCCTACTGTTGTGCTCACTGGAGTGGAAAAGGTAACTTTTACTCCTCGTTACACAATGCTCTCCCTACTGTTGCACTCTTTGGAGTGGGAATAGTAATTTTTTTCTCTCCGCTATCCAACACATTCCCTACTGTTTATCGTACTGGAGTGGGAATATTAATGTTTACCACTCTTCCATCCAACACATTCCCTATTGTTGCACTCACTGGAGTTGGAATAGTCACTTTCATTATTTTGCTTTCCAATATTTTCCCTACTGTTGCATTTATTGTGTTGTGAAATGTAAGTTTTAATTGTATTTAATAATTTAATGTTTGAATGTATTATAGAATGTTTTTTTTATTTTAAATTGTTGATATATATACATATACATATATATATTCACTGAAAAAAACATAGGTTATAGACCATATATAGTTAGGAATTAGCATTTAAAAAACCTTATTTTACTCACACAAAACCAATGAAATTCCATATATAGTTAGTTGTACTAACTATATATCACGCACCCGCAATCCACTGCTGATCATGTCACATATTACATCATTCATGACATGGTCAGTGACATCACTGATGACATCACTGATGACATCTCAAATGACATCACTGATGACATCACTGATGACATCTCAAATGACATCACTGATGACATCATTGATGACATCATACAGTGACTGTATTTTTCTGTAAAGTTAAAATATGTCTTACATATTTAAGAATGAGTGGATGTATAAGTGTCTGGATGAAGGATTTAGTAGGTGCATGACTGACTGTATGAGTGAGTGGTTAAATGTGTCTCACTGAGTGCATGGGTTAGTGACTAAACTGTCTTAATTTGTGCATCATTATGTCTGTTGTTCTGTAAACTGCTGCATGTGTTGATCAGTAGCTATATGAGTAACTATATGGGTTATTGATTGGTTGCCCAAGCATTTGTATGGGAGACTGAGTGTGTGTGTGGGTGGCTGGGAGGTGTATGACTCTGTGCATAGATGTATGGGTTCAAAAGTGCATGTGGAAACAGCTGTATGGGCGGTTGACTGTGTGCATGACTGTATTGGTGAGTGAATGGATATCTCAGTGCTACATGTCAAAGTAAGTACATATGTAAAATACAGTACATGTGAGAGTTGACATATATAAATAACTGTGCATAAGAGCCAGTGAATGTGTGAGTGGCTGTATGGATCATTGTGCTCTTGTATCCAGGATTGTATAAGTGAGTAAATATGTTTTAGTATATGTTTGAATAAGTAAGATGTGTATAACTGTATAGTTGTGAAAATGGAGGTGTGATTGATTCTTTGCATGACTGACTAGGTGTGTAAGTAACTCCATGGATGAGTGACAGTCTGTGAGTGTCTGTTTACACTGAGTGTATCTAAGGTTATATTAGAGTCTGAAGAGGTTCATCGTATTATCACATGAATGATGTCATCAGTGATGTGATCAGTAATGTCAAATGAGATGTCATCAGTGATGTCATCAGTGATGTCATTTGAGATGTCATCAGTGATGTCATCAGTGATGTCATTGGAGATGTCATCAGTGATGTCATCAGTGATGTCATTTGAGATGTCATCAGTGATGTCATCAGTGATGTCATTTGAGATGTCATCAGTGATGTCATCAGTGATGTCACTGACCATGTCATGAATGATGTAATATGTGACATGATCAGCAGTGGATTGCGGGTGCGTGATATATAGTTAGTACAACTAACTATATATGGAATTTCATTGGTTTTGTGTGAGTAAAATAAGGTTTTTTAAATGCTAATTCCTAACTATATATGGTCTATAACCTATGGTTTTTTCAGTGAATTTTCAAGGTTTTGTAAATGCTAATTCCTAACTATATATGGTTTATAACCTATGGTTTTTTCAGTGAATTTCAATGGTTTTTTAATAGCAAATATCTATAGCTGTAAAATGTATTCTTATTTAAATCCAAAAATATATTTTATATGTTTATTAATAATTTTTTTTAAATATTTTTTTTGTTTCGCTCCCGGTCCGCGAACCGGGAAGCTTCCCGTTAGCTCAATTTGATGCCGTGACCCGGTCCGCGAACCGGTAAAAAATCAACTTAGTGACGGTATCGCGTTGCCGCGTAATGCGTCTTATGACGTACTGCGTTAGCGCACCCGGAAGTGCCCCGGGGCGCGGACCGAGGCGCGAAGCTCAGCGACCCGGAAGCTAACAGGGGCGCATCGCGAAAGCGCGACGTATCGCGTTGCCGCGTAATGCGTCTTGTGACGTACCGCGTTAGCGCACCCGGAAGTGTCCCGGGGCGCGGACCGAGGCGCGAAGCTCAGCGACCCGGAAGCTAACCGGGGCGCGTTCCGCAGCGCGTAACATGAGCGTGAGAGGTCATGTGACTTGTTAATAAAACTTTTCATTGGTTCATTTCACTTTTGGTTTCATAATGATGTAAGGCTAGGTCAGGTGACCTAAAAATAACACTTTTCATTGGTTGAGAATTATTGTTTTTCCCAAATGATGAAAACCCCTCCTTCTTTCCTCACTCTGACTTTCATCATTGTGAGAGGAAGACCTATTTTGCTTGTTGGAAAATGGCTTCATTGGTAGCTTCAGCTGGTGGACCCCCACCACCACAACCACCTCCTCATGGGAAGAGAGGACCACCTCCCCAGGTCCTGACCAACACTGAGGAGGAAGAGGAAGAAATGGATGAGGAGGGAGAAGAACCACAGTTCTTAGAAGAGGTGCCCCGTGTTTCCAGAAAGAAAGCCAGTTTCATCTGGCAGTTTTATTCGATGCCTCGTGGCCAAAAAAAAGTCAATGCGAGGTATGTCACCTGCCGCATATGCAAAGAACAATTGTCCAGAGGGACGGACAAAAAATATAGCTATGGAAATCACACAATGCACAGGCACATGACAAGGAAGCATCCACTAAATTACAGCCGGGCGGAAATAAGGGATATGCAGGACAATCCAAGACCAACTCCTGTGGCCAGACCAACAATACCGATTTCTCTAACACCAGAAGAGGCACGGGAAACTGTGCCAAATATTCAAGAAAATTTTGGGCACATGATTCACTTATGTATGCACTGTCGTGCATTATTAGCTTGTGGCAACATGAGCATCAATGCACTCAACCTGGCGTATGAACACCATGATTGCCCTAACCGCCCCCAGTAATTTTTTTTGCTCCTGTTGAGCCCTTTTCAACGCCTGTTTTTTGTTGTTTCCCCCCCCCCAAAAAAAACCAAAAAAAATATAAAATCGTTCAAAAAATACAAAAAAACAAAAAATAAAAAAAAATATAAAACAACAAAAATATTAAAAAAAAAGTTCTTTTCAGAACTAACTTCCCTTTCAAAAAAAATTGCTAGAATGTTTAGCACTCTGGCAAGCTCTATTTCTTTTGGTACGCTCCCGGGTTAGCTTCCCGGTACGCGGACCGGGAGCTAACCAAAAAAATTTATTAAAAAAAAAAGTGTAAGTATAAGGAAAGTAAACAGAGAGTGATGTTAAAAGAAAGACAGCTATAGGGAGTAAAGAAGAGATACTGTTTAATAGATCTATTTACCGAAGAAAAGACAGAAGAGGGTATAATTGTGAAAAACAAAATAGATAACGAAGTGAAAGAAAAAAAAAGAGAGTATAACATTAACAAAGAAGAGTTTCTTGGAGAATGTGAGTGAATGTTCAAAATAAGATTAAAACATGAGGAATAACAGAGAGAAAAAATAGAAAACAGAAAACAAAAAATAACAGAAAAAGATTAATTGAAACAGCAAAGAAATGTAAGTAACATAGAGCCATATCATCAACATAGGCAATAAAAGTTTTGCAGCTTTTATTGGCAGAAATGTGTCACTAAAGCTGCTTTTGTGGCAGAAAACTGCCGCTAAAACCACTTTTGCACCAGTTTTCTGCCAATAAAAAGAGCAATAATTTTATTGGCTGTGTTCATAATATTCCCCTTAGTGTGCTTCAACTACACACAGAAAGCATTATGAACAAGTAGTGATAGAGTGATCAGTCAAAGACACTAAGAGTAATAGAGACGGAGTGAGTGAACAAGAGTGAGGAACTATGAGAAGAGAGGGACTGAGAAAAAGAGTGGAAGGAGTTGAGTAAGTAGGTAATAGAGAAAGGAATGAGGGAAGTAGCAAAGGCAGGAAACTGAGGGTTAAAGAAATGAAGCAGTGGAACTAATAGTAGTTAAATGTGATAGAAATGTAACGAAAAGAGTACAAAATATTTACCTTATAATTGTCGTTAAATTACTCACTTTTTGTTTTTATACTTTCAATCTGTGAAAGAGAGAACAAACATTTGAAAAATATTAAAACATGTATTTAAAAATTAGAAAAGACAAGGGAAAAGATTGAAGGACAAACAGTTTTTCAACAACTTTGACACTTACAGAAGCTTCTGCTTCTCCAGGCCCCCTACACAGTCCTAAAGATATACATTTTAAACTACCAGTATCTTGATGCAGATGAAGTGAGGCCTATCTTAAAACATGGTGCATCTTTTGCATTGCTGTTGTTTCAGAAAAGTGTCGCAAGACACTAAAATTTTAAATAATTGCTTCAGGATGCCAATAAGATGTCTACTATCCAGAGGTTTGTTTGAGGTGAGGCCTACTCAGGGTTGCAGATGAGATTTACACCTGTTGAAGAGTACAGAGGAGATAATACATGTGAAGGTCTACCAATGAAGTGAGTCATGTCCACTGCACTCTTCAACAAAGTCCAAACCTCCTATGTTTCCCTGGACAGACCTAAACTTGATCTGCACAATGTGATTCGTAATGATAGGAAACACAGGTGATGTAATTGAAATACGTGCAATTTATTTTGCTCATTTCACAATCACATCACTTGTGTTTCCTTTGCTTAGGTATCTCATTGTGCAGATGTAGTCTAGCATATGAAAGAATACGCAGAAGTGCAGCACTGCATGCAACAACTTTGACACTTACAGAAGCCTCACCTTCTCCATGCCTCCTACACAGTTCTACATATACATCATAAATGCAAACAGTACAGAATTAATTATACATGTTAAATGGTTTATTTTTGCTGTTCTCAGAATGTATCAAAATTCACTAAAAACAGTGACTTGAAGGTATTCATCATATAACAGCGGGGAAAAAAAAACACAATCAAAATGATTGTGCTTAAAAAACCCATACAACATAAGAAATCAAAATTCAGAACTCCTTAAAGTTAACTTACTTTCCATGACGTCCAAGGATGTCCTATGAACAGCTTACACTCTTTTGTGCTGTTATTACTTTCAGCCCGCCACTTTCTGAAAGAAAATCTCCATCGTTTTTAAAAACACGTTACATGCAATAAATGACTTCTTGCTCTCTACCACAAGTTTCCACAAGGCCAAATCTGGTCAGAGCCATTTATAACTCTTGGATTTCTTGTAAGCCAATCCCGTCATTTGGCATTTCCGCAACTTTCAGAATTAAAATGTTGAAGATCATTTTCACAATCCTGGAATAGTAATATCTTCCCCTTCTTGCTCAGTCATGTTCTACATTTCCTATGACACTGATACTGCTTACTATGAAGCAGACTTACACTACCTCTATGACTACTACAATTATTTAATTCTCTACATCACTTTTAATCACAAAGCAATGTAAAACAGTAGACAGCATTGCAGACTTACATTCCCTCTACTCCATGTTTTGATTGGCTGCTTCAATTAGCTTATAAAAAGAAACAGTTTTTCTGAACTCATTCAAAGTGCACGTATTTCTCCATGATGTCCAGTCCTATGGTTAGAAGTTATGTCTCTGAACTACACTTATCCTCAAGGCCAAATTGTGTAGGAGCCATTAGAACTTCTTGAAATTCCACAGAGCACATCCCGAGATTATTTCCCTAAAATTTTGGTTTTAAAAACACCAGGTAAGAGTTTTTAAGGTCATACGGCAATTTTTTTTTGAAAATTAAAACAGAATCATTGCAGAATGACCAGCCATTTCTACACTTTAAATAAGCTGTGTAATGTCCTGATGTTATTGAAGGGCCGTCATGATATATAATTGCTGCAGTTACAAAAGTCCTTCCTGATATTGACAACTGCGAAGCTACAAAATTTTTAATTAAAGTTGTCAATTTTGTTCCATCAGGCCTACATCGTTGGAACATTAAAATGACATACTGGCCATATGTTCGTATAAATAATGTGGACATCATTTCAGATTTACATTGGCTACACTCCATGTTGTGATCAGCTGCTTTTACTAGCTTATTAAAGGAGACTGATTTACTGTCTGGCAAAGTTAAATATATAAATCTTTCTGAGTCTACACTAGTAGTACTTGATACCATACAGTTCTCGCAGTCATGCTGCCATTGATAAGAAAGCCCAAACAGCTGATCTACATCTACACCTTCAGCATGTAATACATCAAGCATATACATTAAAAACTCCTGACAATCTTGCTGAATATTTTGAGAGAATTGTGTTTGGCCTGAACATCTGTCTAACAGATTTCGAATTTCAGACACACTTTCTATGTTTGTTCTATCAGTGCTACATTTCTCTAACACAGAATTTAACAAACTGCAAAATGTTTGATCAGAATTGACCACAATCTCTTCTTTTACATTTTCTAGAGAAAACAAAACATTAACCACTACATTAGCATAGCAGTTGACACCAGAACTGTTTTCAAACTGAAAACCAACAACATCTTCAACAGAATCCTTTTTGTTTCTGCTTGTAATTTTAGGTTCATCGACTTTTTGTCTTTTTGCTACAACCTCCCCAGTATTGGTCACATTTCTTCGTTTCCGGCCTACCACACGTTTCTCAAACAAAGGATACTGAGGCAAATGTGGCGCATACTCTCTTCTTAACCTATTGTATTCCTTAACACAATCTAGATCCGCACAAATGTTTGTGACATCACACTCAATCAAGTACAATCCCGATAAAGTTCTAACTCGTGACAATGCCACATATGCCATACCCTCCTTGAACACAGAACTGCCAATATTCACCAATGCACTGCCTATACTTAAACCTTGCGATTTATGGATTGTCACCGCATATGCCAAGCAAACAGGAAACTGCTTACGGCGAACATATAAGTCTTTTACAAGCAAAAATCTAGCAGAGCAACGACCAATTAGCTGTACTTCCTCAATGCCATCAAATTTAATTTTTAAAAATTCAATTCCATCTCTATTTCTGTATTTTACAAAATCAACAACATTACCCATTGATCCATTTACCAGACCTCTTTCAACATGTAAATTCCTTCTTAAAATTATACGGCAGTTCAAGCACACATTTAGAGTCTTTTCAAAACCTGCAGTTTTAGATATACTCTTCTCTAATGAATCCAATTTTGTTTTCAGATTCTCAGACAAAATAATTGTTGATCCCATATGCACTACTCTGTCAATAGCTTCCAGTTTCACAATCTCTTGCTTTTCTAAATGCAACATTTTGTTGTTGAATTTGGCACATTCTGCAAGAGTTGGCATCAAACATATTCCAGATTTCTTCTCAGTAATTTTCTGAAAAATATTCTCAGGCACAACATCTTGTTCTGGATATAAATTTGACAGTAATCGTGCATGTAAAGCTTCTTTCCCATGCTCGGTCACTTTTCCAATTCTAACATCTTGTAGAATAGTCTTGTAAACTTCATCCTTTGCCTGACGCATATTTTCATGCAGTTCAGCATAATTGAAGTTTAACCATATATTGACGTTGCCAATGCTGCCTAGGCACTTCCTGGTATCTTCATGCGTGAGCATTTTGAACACAGGTTGCCCTTTCACTGGTGTCAGCTGCAGAAGATCTCCGAAAACAATGATGTGTTTGCCACCAAATAACACATCATACTCTGTTTTGAGAACTTCTTGCATTCTCAAATGCACAAAGGCAAGCATGACATTGGAAACCATGCTTACTTCGTCAATGATAAGAAGTTTCATTTTCCTCAAGATTCTTGAAACTTCAAAACAAGCATCTCCAGATAGCTTGTGATATTGTAATTTGTTGTCATGCTCCACTGGCAGCATCAGTAAACGATGTAAAGTAATCCCTTTAATGTTATGTGCTGCCAGTCCAGTTGGAGCGGTGACAACACAAGACAGCGATGACTCTGTCCTTTCCTGCAAATAGCATGAAATTGCTTTAATGAGGAAACTTTTTCCAGTTCCCGCTTCTCCACTCACGTACAGTCGGACAGGCTTCAACGACGTACATGAGCACTCTTTCTTGTCATGACTTAATCCATGATCAATTTGCATGGTAACTTCGTCATATATTTTCCTCTGCTCAACGTTGAGTTGTCTTTCCAACTCTTCTAAGTTAACCGCATCCTCTTGAGCATGTGCCATGGCTCTTTCCACTTCATTCATGGCAGTGGCAGCTTCATTTTCGATAACAGGTCCTCCTAGTGGATCCTGACTCAATGAAGCAGAACTCTGACTGTCCTGAGAACTGTCTCTGGCAATCTCGGCTGCAATCGTTGCTTCCTGCTCAATTTCTGCATTCAACATTTCTACATATTTGGGAAAAGCAGGACATTCTATGGTCTCCTTGGCGGCATTGAAAGAGTCTTCGTAACAGAGGAAATCTCCAAGCAGTTCCTCTTCTGCACGCCAAGGCTTGAAAAGTTGCAAAAGTGCTAAATAGAAAAACTCCTTTTTTTCAGGAGATTCGCCACTCAATTTTCGATGGTTTACCAAGTGGCATTTTCTTTGCTTGACCAGACATCCCTCACTTCCTATTACAGCATACACTCCTTTCTCAGTATCTTCTTTGATGTTCCTCTTGAATATGTAATTTTGAAGAACCTCATACAGACAAACATTGTCGAGGTGACTGCTTCTATTTGGATAATATGTATCCAACATGTTGGTCTTCAAAATGTCGGTACTGTTTGGCTCCTTTTCCGCCAAATACTCAATTTCCCGCACAGGTTTCAGAACTCGATTACGCGTTGCAGCAAGACCAAGACTCGCCCAAACGATACTCCTGGACTTGGCATAGAGACTTGCTGAAGACAACCGGTCAGAGCATTCATAAGCTCCAATTTCTCGATGCGACAACATCTTCAGACTGAAACTGTACAACTTCTTGCTGAGGCTCTTTTCATGGGAAATGTCCTCCCACATATCCTTCAATTCTGTCTTCTCTTTTTTGGTGATGTAAGACGTCACATACCGAGCCACAGCCATACAGTTATCAGCCACAAACTGTATATCCATGTTAGCATTCCACATGGACAAAATCACCGGGTTGTAGTAGTTGATGTACTTGGACTCTTCGTTCCTCTTCAAATTGTATGTGTTTTTAGGTGATTTCTTCATGACATTGTGTCGCAGCGAAGACATCAAACTGTTTACTCTTCCTTTAGAAATCACCGGTCGTGGAAAGCCGAAACGACATTTGGTGTAGAACTTGTCCTTGTTTCGGAATTTACGACGGCAGTACTTTCCACATCGATGGCTTTGGAAACGCAGAACTTTTTCTCTTAGGCTTTTCTTCTCCTTTGCGTTTGGAACAGCACACGTAGAATACTGTTGGATGAAACTCATCACTGAGTCTTCTGGATCCGTTCCAAATTTAGGTGCATCCTTAATCCACAGCAACATATGTATATGAGGAGCACCTCTTGCTTGGTACTCCTTTCTCCAGAAGAAATCCAACACCTCTCCAAGAGGTGGATTCTTCTTATTCATGATGAAAGACATCATAGCTTCAAATCTATGATTGAAGTACCTACATACATTGACTGGATCCAAAGAGCACAGTTCTCCGGGTGTCTTGAATTCGATGTTATCTACGTTAGCATTTGCCTCTCGTAGAAATTCAAGTAAGTCTTCCCAGCCATACTCGGCACAGCTCAGAGTGAGGAACCATGTGGGAGTACCTAAGTTCCTCAGCATACATTTTAAATCACCATGACGACGGTACCAGTACTCATTAGTACCACGCTGACACGCCATGAGATTAATCAGGTGAGAATCCAAAATACTGTCTTGGACATTGACTTTATCCATAAAGTCACTTGCCGAGATGTTTTGCATGTGTATACCACTTTTCAAGATGTGGTTCACTGCATATGACAGTCCAGACAGATCGCTTTCAAACAGGAGATGAAACAAATAGGGAATGCATTGTCGAAACCTAGCATCTCCTGCATACAATCGCAAAGTCCGGTATTCAGAAGCAGGAATTTGATGAGGTCGCTCATCATATCTTCCTCCCTGACCTGTTGGAAAAAGCTGTGGGAAACACCGAGCTTCCAAACTTTCCTCCCAAACACTAATGGGACTCCCTTTGGCTTGTTTCATTTGAAACAACTCAATAGCATTCCCCATGACTTCCTTGGAATGCAAAGGATGAACACTATAATGTTCATATATTTCTTCACTAGTAGAGGGTTCTACTTTCTCAATTTGACCAGCACACAAATCGCTATCCTCTTCCTCACTTACTTCCTCTTCTGCAACATATACATTCTTATAGTATTTATTATTTTTTTTCAAATACAATGTTGCCTTTTTAACTTTCCTAACATCTACTAAATCTTGCCATATTTTCTTATTCTTTGTCGGAACCCCATTAACTAAGATAACCAGAGGTTCCTCGTCCACTTTTTCTACTCCGATTGTGTTAATGTTTTTCTTCAAATCTAGAGGCAAATAAACAACTCTTCCCTTTAATCCTCTCTGTAAATCTGATGGAGGCAATTTCCCTGTCTTTGGCTCCATTCTTACAATAGCCTGAAAGGGATGGATACTTTGAATCAAAATTGATTCATAAGTATTTAAATCCTTCAATTCAGAAGGAATCTCAACCAATTCCAGATTATTATGAACTGCTCTAGCAGGCATCTGGTTTTGATTTAATTTGCAACAACAATAAGTACACACACGTTGATCGAATCCCAAATCAAAACAATTTTCTACCATCAAGTATGTTGCAAAATCCTTCCATTCACTATTATTTTCCCTTTCACTTTTTGCATATAAATCCACTAACTTAGTCTGATTCTTATAATAAGTGCGTCGACAACACACACAAGTGAAATTAGGCCTCTCACTTGATTTCACCTGAAACGTCGCAATTTCCCTCTGGAAATTATCTGTACTGGAAACCTGTACACTATCTTCCACATTACCCTCTTCTTCTGGGTCAATTTCAACATTCTCCTCTTTACTTCCAAAGTAACAAAACTCAATTTCTTCACATATGTTCTTCACATCTATTTCAGAACCATGCAAAAGAGCAGCGCATAATTGTTTAAGCATAATTGCTGGACTCTTAGCATAATACAACATTCTAACTAATTTCCTCACTTTATTATGATGCCCTGCTAGCATCCTGAAATGATGAAAAACACTCTGGCATACTCTCCTGGAAAGACAAGCCAGTGAATGACCATGCAAACCTGTCACTTCTCTCACTCTGCAAGGATCTAATTCTTGCAACAACTTCATTTTCTGCTTCAAACTTTTCTTATTAAATGACCGTACAAAATCACAAAGCAAATTGATGGAATCCTGTCGCACACTGCAAATACTACTACACTTCCAGGTGTACACAGGACCCTTAGCACGTCTTCCTAAAACCTCATTACCTAACACCTCTTCTGCCTCTGTTGTCACAAGTTTTTCTTTTTCAACTGGCCAACCATCTTTCACTTCATAAGCACGACCACTGGTGTCAACTGCATGCACCAAATCATTATCCTGGAAATAACTCTCCTCATTAAAAAATGCCTCACAGCTTGAACTATGCATCCATTCTCCAGAAAAAACTTCACAAAAATTACTACGATTAACTATTCTCTTCCATCTACTATTTCTTTTGAAATCATAAATTGCCTTGTTTAGCTTCCTAATTCTATTGATTATCAAAATAAATAACTTACGTTTAATTTCAAATGCCTGATCAATAACTTTCTCAACTTTTTTTTTTCTCTTATAAAAAACCAGTTTCTGTTGACCTTTCTTAATATTTTTTAACAAATTGCCAATTATCCTGTTGCGGAACATTCGTTTACGAATGTCCCTAAACTGTTGTTTCCTTCTACTATCATGCACAGAGTTATCTCTTGCTCTAGCAGTAACATTTTTGATTGGCCTTTCCTTTCCATTTGATTTGCTTATCTTTTTATGGACTGAAACATTTTCTGTAGTAATATTTTTTTTACTACACATATTTCTTATGAAATATTTTGTGCTCTTACCCGGTGCTTTCTTCGTGACTTGACAAATCTTTTTGTTAGAGGACTGCTGCTTATTTTGTTTCACCTGCTGTCTTTGACGTTTTGCAGCCTTTCTCTGTCTTTCTAATGTTGGCATGGTGAAATCTTGAAATGATCTGCAGTTGAATCTGTGGTAAAATATAATAAAAAATGTTATTAACCATTATTACCAAACAGTAAATCAATAACAATGATCAAAAACTTAACACACTACTTGACATT
Organism: Lissotriton helveticus; assembly: GCF_964261635.1. Lineage (NCBI taxonomy): Eukaryota > Metazoa > Chordata > Amphibia > Caudata > Salamandridae > Lissotriton > Lissotriton helveticus. Next base: position 535,497,888 of record NC_136065.1, read on the forward strand.
TTAAATAGAAGATTTTTTAGTCCTTGGCAAATTTACAATACAGAAATAGCAGAAAAGAAATGACATTTATATTTATGTTACCTGTGCTATTTTATATGTGAATCTGATCTAATTTTATGAGCATATTTTAATATTTTATTGAAGACACTACACATAACCTGTTTTTGAAGGTGTCTTTATTTTTAAATTAAACGGTTTACATTTTTACTTTCTATTAATTATACATTTTAAAAATAAATGTTTATATTTCCATAGGCTCAAGCAGGTCAGCTTCCCACCCTATGTCATATAATTCGGACAAATCTGCATCCTCATCACGCTCTTCTTCATCCTCAGGATTTAAATCATCCAATGGATCAACATCCACTGATGCTTCAATTACAAGTTCAATGATGAGGTCAAAATCAACTGATTGCAGATTGTCACTCATGTTAATGTTGTCTTTATCTTTAAAGAAAGATAACAACAATGAGATGTTGCAGAGTAAGAGACAAATCTCAGAGATTATAATAGTAAAATTGTTTAACAAGAGTAATATTTTGCAGCTATTATTTAGCCATGTCCAGCAATGCTGATCAGGTGAAGACTATGTCTAATTTTTCAGTGAACAGGACTCATCTCTTCTTAACCTTGGATAAGCCTCACCGACTCTGTGTGTCCTGCACATACTTAAATGTAAAGGGGCAGATTTATGTTAAATGGCACATCCCCAGGCATGCACCAGTTAACGTGCACCGCTGCTCTGCCACCCATGGTGTGCCGTATTTACAATCAGATAGGAGAAAACTGCGTCAAAACCCTGCGCCTGCTTTAAGCAGGCATAGGTCTTGACGCAACATTGTGGAGATGGGGCACCCCTGAGCCTTGCTTGAGCTGCATCGCACTTGCGATACAACTCCAGCAATCACTACCTTTACATCACAGATACATCACGCATCTGTGCCATTTTTGCCCCATGATGCCCCGCATTGTAAATGCAGCACACCATGGGTGGCGGAACAGCGGCACAGGATGACTGACACATCCCTGGTGATGCACCAGTCATCATAAATCTATCCCTAATCTTCTTATCTTGTTACAGATGAACCGCCATATGTACCATCAAACTATTTTGCATTTCCTAAATAGCGAATTTTAAGGAATAAATAGCAATTCTTTACCATTCCTAATTTGCAATGAGCAAATTGCTAATTGCAAGTTACCCATTCATTTCCATGGGCTAGGAGCCTCATAGGAATGAAGGTGCAATTTGCGATTAGCAATTTGCTCATCACAAATTAGGAATTTTTTCAAGGGTGCAGGGGTGTCTCAAGAACACCCTGCTGCACCCTTGAAAAAGAAATTTGTGGGCATATGGCACACATACATGCCCTAAGGGCATGTGTTGGCGTCATATGGGACCTTTTGTTATTTTGAAAAAAAGCTTTTTGAAAAGAATTCACAAATTACCACCAATTTACCACAATAGTTTCCAAATCCTTAATGTCATTTTTTACATATTTTTTGTTTGATACATTGCATTTAAGTAATCGCAAAATTTGCAAATCCTTCAGTGCAATCGCAAAATAAGGAATAGCAAATTGTGCTATTCCTTATTTTGCATCAAACTTGTTTGATACATACCATTTGTCTAATTAGCATTCGCAAAGGCCGAAATTCGCAGAATTTTGATCTTTGCGAATGCTAATTAGCTTGATACATATGGCCCCAAGTGAGGCCTGTCTTGCAACATGGTCCATCTTTTGCATCACTGCTGCATCGGTTTCATGTGGTACGTTTTTTTTACACCATGACATGTCTGCCTAAAAGCATCAATTTGTAATTTTGTCGCCTCATAGCAAATCTTTTGCACCGCCGCTGCATCATAAAAGTGACGCACAGTGGCGCAAAAGAGGCATACACCTATCATAAATCTGTCCCTAGCATTTTAAATGATTAATCCAGGATGACGATAAGGTGTGGCCTATCCAGAGGTTTGTTTAAGGTGAGGCCTACTCAGGATTGCAGATTAAAGTTACGCTTGATGAAGAATACAGAAGAGATAATACATGTAAAGGCCTACCAATGAAGTAAGTGATTTGCACTTTATTTCGCCAGTCATCATAAATGTATCCCTAAGCTTCTTATCTTGTTACAGAAGAACCACCATATGTACCATCAAACTATTTTGCATTTCCTAAATAGCGAATTTTAAGGAATAAATAGCAATTCTTTACCATTCCTAATTTGCAATGAGCAATTTGCTAATTGCAAATTACCCATTCATTTCCATGGGCTAGGAGGCTCATAGGAATGAAGGTGCAATTTGCGATTAGCAATTAGCTCATCACAAAATAGGAATTTTTTCAAGGGTGCAGGGGTATCTCAAGAACACCCTGCTGCACCCCTGAAAAAGAAATTTGGGGGCATATGGCGCACATACATGCCCTAATGGCATGTATGGGCGTCATATGGCACCTTTTGTTTTTTGGAAAAAAATGCTTTTTGAAAAGAATTCGCAAATTACCACCAACTAGAAGTTGGTGGTAGTTTCCAAATCCTTAATGTCATTTTTTACATATTTTTTGTTTGATACATTGCATTTAAGGAATCGCAAAATTTGCAAATCCTTCAGTGCAATCGCAAAATAAGGAATAGCAAATTTTGAATTAAGGACATTTTAAGTCATTTCCACATGTGCAGTGTTTTCAAATTATGATTTGAAAATCGTTTTTGGGGAAAAATAATGGTTTGCACATTTATGACAAGGACATAATGGTGTATGCTTCTCTATAAGGCATTTCAGTGTCTCTGATGTCATTTTTCCCATATTACATTATAAGACCTTTCCCCATGGAGCACATTCCTTGTAAATATGCTCCCACCTGTGCATGGTGAATTTAGATTTTGACTGTTTGAGTCACATAGCCATGTTAAAAGTGACCCAAAAAAATTGCAAACGCTTTAAAAAAACACATTCATGTGTCTTAAGGACATTTTAAGTCATTTCCCCATGGACAGTGTTTTGTAAGTGGCGCAAAAGAGGCATACACCTATCATAAATCTGTCCCTAGCATTTTAAATGATTAATTCAGGATGACGATAAGATGTGGCCTATCCAGAGGTTTGTTTAAGGTGAGGCCTACTCAGGATTGCAGATTAAAGTTACGCTTGATGAAGAATACAGAGGACATAATACATGTAAAGCTCTACCAATGAAGTAAGTGATGTCCACTTCATTGCGCCAGTCATCATAAATCTATCCCTAAGCTTCTTATCTTGTTAGACATCAACCGCCATATGTATCATATAACTATTTTGCATTTCCAAAATAGCGAATTTTAAGGAATAAATAGCGATTCTTTACCATTCCAAATTTGCAATGAGCAAATTGCTAATTGCAAATTACCCATTCATTTCCATGCGCCAGGATGCCCATATGAAAGAAGGTGCAATTTGCAATTAGCAATTAGCTCATCGCAAATTAGGAATTTTTCCAAAGGTGTAGGGGTGTCTCAATAACACCCTGCTGCACCCCTGAAAAAGAAATTTGGGGGCATATGGCGCACATAAATTTTAACAACATTCCTTTACCTCAAAAACGATTTTCAATTCATAATTTGAAAACACTGCCCACAGGGAAATTACTTAAAATGTCCTTAAGACACATGAAAGTGTTTTTTTATTGCCTTTCCAGCATGGTTGGGTCACTTTTAACATGGCTATGTAACACAAACATTTAAAATCTAAATTTGCCATGCACAGGTGGGAGCATATTTACAAGCAATTTGCGCCACAGAGAAAGGTCTTACATTAAAATGGGAAAAATAACATCAGGGACAGTCAATTGCCTTATAAAGAAGCATACACCATTATGTCCTTGTCATAAATTTAAAAACAATTCCTTTTCCCCAAAAACGATTTTCAAATCATAATTTCAAAACACTGCACATGGGAAAATTACTTAAAATGTCCTTAAGACACATAAAAGCGTTTTTTAATTGCCTTTGCAGCATGTTTGTATCACTTTTAACATGGCTATGTAACACAAACATTAAAAATCTAAATTTTCCTTGCACAGGTGGGAGCATATTTACAAGCAATTTGCGCCACATAATTCATAATTTTCTCCTTAAAGCACACTATTCTCTATCTAAATTAAAGAAATATTTTCTCACCTTAGCAAATACTTTGAGTTTGAAAACAGTCTCAGAAACACACCAATTTGTCTTCAGCGGAGCAAAAGGTATGCACTCCAGAGTCTACAGCTATCAAAAGCACAGAAATGCTGTAATTCTTCACACATATCTCTCATGTCACCCAATCAAAACTCTTCCCTCACTTTTTTCAAATGAAAACCCTTCCCCCCTCTACCCTTTCTGCCTTTTCTGCATGGCAACCACCTCTTGGAAGACTTCTGGTGTCTGCAAGTTCACACAACAATGTTGCAATTGAACTCTGAACTCTCAGTGCACCTGCATATCCAGTGCATTCTTTCATTTAATGATTTTTTATTGACCATTCAAAATACATCTTTCAAATAACTCATCCGTGCACCCTAACTTTCTGTTTTCAGCAATCAAAATCCACCAATCACTGTTACTGCTTCATGAACACAGAAACTCCACAGTTTTTTTCATTTTAAACTCTCATTTTTTCAACTGCCATTTCATTGCCACACTTCATCTGACTGCAGGAGAACCTTCTCTCACCATGTTTTCTGTCTGGATTGTTGGACATAGTTATATTCACTGGGCTCAAAGGTACACTGAAAACAGGAATTTACCTAACCTCAATTTACAAGATGTGGAAATTAAGTGGTTTGGCCACAGAGGATTAAAATGTCACCAATTGATACCATTGGTGAAAACCTTTATGCATTTGCCCAAACCTGACCTGTTAATTGTGCACTGTGGAGGTAATGACTTGGGCACTTTGACTGGTGTAGGTCTGGAAATGCTTTTAAAGGACACCTTTGAGCAATTGATGGCACTTTTTCCTCAGACTGCCTTGGTATATTCAAATATATGCCAAAGACAGAAATGGAGGTGGTCAAACCAATTTTGTCCACAAATTGAGAAGTCGAGGAAGCATGTAAACAAATCTGTTTCAGCTTACATGAGAGACCATGGAATGGGCTCCCTGTACAACAATAACTTGCGTTACTACATGCAAGATATCTACAGAGGAGATGGAGTTCACTTCTCAGATGAGGGCAACAGAATTTTCACTCTGAATTTAAGAATGTGCATTGGTACCTACTTATAAGTACCTAAATGTACCATAAACCCAAAAGCTCTTCTCAGAGCTACCCTACATCTGATCACTCACAATTATTATTTTACTCTAACATTTTTCACTAATTTTCAACAAAGTACGCTCCCTGGGGCGCTACCCGGTACGCGAACCGGGAGCTAACCTCGCGAAATTTAAAAAAAAAATGTTTTTTTTTCGCACATATGGGCCTCCTCAGCCACCCTCACAAAACCTAGGGGGTCAAGATAAGTCTACCGTGCCCCCTTCTACCCATTCTGAACATTATTTGCCCTCCATCTTGTATCTTAATTCGACCGAAACACAAAATGGTGGACTCCCGTTACGCTTAAGGTTCGCGAACCGGGGCGCTCAACGGTTCGCGTACCGGGTCGCTCCCTGGGAAGCGCACCATCAAAAAAGGTGGGAAAGTAGTTCACAGAAAAGCCACTGGAGACAATTTCCCCAAATATAGACTAGCTCATACTACATACCAATCCCTACCATTTTCACAAATTTGATTGGAATTCCATTTAGCCATTTAGCCTGTAGACCTCTCTAAATACCGTGAGGTAAATTACTTCACAAAACACATCTGAAGTGTTGGAATTGACAACCAATTAAAATGTTACTTTCATTTTCTACTTTTTTTACCTGACATTTGATTGGTTATATACCTGAATATATATAAAGGAAGAGAAGAAAACACAGCCATTTTGACTACTACTTCTTGCTGTACATTTCAATAGGATTTTCACTAATTCCTTCAACTTCTATCTAAAGGTAAGTTTTTATTTTTAAAACTGAAGTATATTGTGCACTATAAATTAATATGGTAAACTTTTTCTGATAGTTATATACTATCCCTCTGTAGTAGTTATAGATTTAGATAGACTTCTCTGTTATAGTTATGGATGGAGTTAGGCTTCTCTTGTATAATTATGAATTTACTTACGTTAAATCACATACACTTTTTTATATTCCTACTTCCACTCTGATACTATACACTGCCCAAAATTAATCCCAACAGTGCCCTATCTCTAGTAATATATATTTTTTTAATCTAAATTTCAGGCAAAATGGAAGGCGAGCAGAAAGTTGAATTTCAAATTGTCCTGCAAGAGAGCAGCCAAGAAATCAATGATGAAAATGATATTGAATTTTTCGATGAAACTTTAGACAAAGAACTACTGCAATGTGTACAAGCAGTAGATAACCTCCTTGAAAATGAGGACATTTTACACCCTCAGAGACCACAATGTATATTCAATGATAATTATGAAATTTCTGACAATGAAATGTTAGAAAGTTTAATAAATTATGAAACACAATCACAATAAAAAAAAATGCTTAAAAAATAAAGAAAATAAAAAATAATCAACAAAACCAACAATCAATTAACATACAGCATTTGAAAAGTCCATCATTCATTTTTCATTGCAGTACGCTGCCCAGAACGCTTCCCGGTTCGCGGACCGGGCGCTCCCCACGCAAAAAACAAAAATTCTTTTTTGTTTTTTTTGCCCCGCGGGGCCCTTTTAAAACCTCCACATTAAACCTAGGGGGTCAGGGAGGATCTAGTATGCCCCCTTATGGTTATTTCCCCCTTTGTTTTGGCCTCCTCTTGTCTCTCAATCCTACCGAGAGACAAGATGGCGGCCGCTCCGGACTGTTTAGAATGTTGACAGACACCGGAGAGCCAATCAGCTTAGCTACGCGAAGTTCCGGTACGCTTAAGGTCCGCGGACCGGAGCGCTGCCCGGAGCGCGCTTACAGATATATATCTTTTTTTAAACGTTAATTTCTCAAAATCCACTGGAGCACATATATTGAGACCTAGAAAAGGCACATCGGGCTACCAGTCCCTACAATTTTGCCAAGTTTCATGCAAATCCATTCAGCCGTTCGGGCTAAAAGTGAGGCCAACCGCCCTATGGAAAACTCAATGTTAAAAACACGTTTCTGGACCCCCCTTTTTTCTCGGCCCCCCCTTGACGAAACCCCCCCAAATTTCCAGGGGCTGCTCAGAAACAAAATGTTCCATTTTCCAGAAAATTTCAGCCAATTCCGTCCGCAAACGCCAAAGTTATTAGACATAGAATTTTCAAAAATCCCATAGGGAAAAAATCCTAACTATATATACCTACTGGCGACCGCCAGTAGGTAATATATATATATTTCGTACATTTGGTTCTATGTAGAACGCCGGCGCTCTTGATTATAGCGTGGTGCCCTCCTCCAATGACAGAACCAGTCGTAATATTATACACAGGAAAACCGGATGGAGACCGGTAAGGAGGCACTCACTCAGGCAATTTTCAGTTTTAGACCAACTGCATTATTTCCAGCATACTCGTCTTAACCCAACGCGTTTGGCCTTCAGCCGAAGGATTGATCACGGGTGTTGAGCTCTAACACGAGCCTACTTTTATTTTAGTGCACAGTGAAAAAAACTTAACAGTGAAATGCATTGCATTGTGGGTAACGTAGTTTTTCACGTGAAAAAAGTGTTAAAGTGCTCAATTTACAATACAATTGTATAGAAGCATCTCTTTGGATTTTGTGGACATTAGAACAATGTTTTTAGTTCATATTTTTCAGTCATTGATGACTAGCAATCACAGCAGTGATTGTGTCGTAATACATGCTCTCGTGAGCGATTTCACAATAGTCATGGGTTAATCAGTGCTATTTCTCTCAGTACAAAGGTGATTATGAGGTTATCGTCTCTCTGGTGAGTGAGTGCTCTCAAATCATTATTATGTGACACCAATGTTGTGGTTTTCTGATTCTGATGGTTTTGAGAATGAATTACAGATGGACATGTAGTTAAGACGAGTATGCTGGAAATAAAGCAGTTGGTCTAAAACTGAAAATTGCCTGAGTGAGTGCCTCCTTACCGGTCTCCAGCCGGTTTTCCTGTGTATAATATATGTATATATATATATATATTCACTGAAAAAACCATAGGTTATAGACCATATATAGTTAGGAATTAGCATTTACAAAACCTTGAAAATTCACTGAAAAAACCATAGGTTATAGACCATATATAGTTAGGAATTAGCATTTAAAAAACCTTATTTTACTCACACAAAACCATTGAAATTACATATATAGTTAGTTGCACTAACTATATATCGCGCACCTGCAATCCACTGCTGATGATGTCACATATTACATCATTCATGACATGGTCAGTGACATCACTGATGACATCACTGATGACATCTCAAATGACATCACTGATGACATCACTGATGACATCTCATTTGACATCAATGACCACATCACTGATGATATCATTCATATGACAATACAATGCATCTCCTCACATTTTAATATAACCTCTGTTTCACCCAGTGTTAAATACAGAATATAATTTTTGAAACCATTGACACACCAATACTAGTTACTACATACGCACTCACTGATTCCTACGTCTACACACACCTTCACTCATTCACCCATACTATCATTCATACATACAATCACTCATCTTTACAACACTATCATATGCACTCATACACCTATACAGACACTCACAGTCTGCCACTCATCCATGGAGTTACTCACACACCTAGTCAGTCCTGTAAAGAATCAATGACACTTCCATTTTCTTGTCTATACAGTTAAACATAGAGCACCTTACATTTTCAAACATATACTAACACATACTTACCTTGTTATACAATCATTGATACAAGTACACATTGATCTGCACAGAGTCACACACCTCCCAGCCAGCCACACACACACTCAGTCTCCCATACAAATACTTGGACAATCAATCAGTAACCCATATAGTTAATTATATAGCTACTGATCAAAACATGCAGCAGTTTACAGAACAACAGACATAATGATGCACAAATTAAGACACTTTAGTCACTAACCCATGCACTCAGTGAGACACATTTAATCACTCACTCATGCATTCAGTCATGCACCTACTAAATCCTTTGTCCAGACACTTATACTTCCACTCATTCTTCAATATGTAAGACACATTTTAACTTTACAGAAACATACAGTCACTGGATGTTGTCATCAGTGATGTCATCAGTGATGTCATTTGAGATGTCATCAGTGATGTCATCAGTGATGTCACTGACCATGTCATGAATGATGTAATATGTGACATCATCAGCAGTGGATTGCAGGTGCGCGATATATAGTTAGTGCAACTAACTATATATGTAATTTCAATGGTTTTGTGTGAGTAAAATAAGGTTTTTTAAATGCTAATTCCTAACTATATATGGTCTATAACCTATGGTTTTTTCAGTGAATTTTCAAGGTTTTGTAAATGCTAATTCCTAACTATATATGGTCTATAACCTATGGTTTTTTCAGTGAATTTCAATGGTTTTTTAATAGCAAATATCATAAGCTGTCGAATGTCAAGTACGTGGTAAGTGAAAACATTTTCGTGTTTATGCACACTGATCTGCTTTGAATGGTGCCCCCCCCCCCTCATTTCTATTAGGAGTACTCTCTCTTTGCAGATAGTGAAAGGTAGTTAACGCAGGCCTTTGCCCCCGTTGTAATCCGTCGTGCCTGCTTCTCTCTCCATTTGATTGATTGTTATCCAAGTATTTACTGTTTTAGAATTAGTTCTCTTTGGTTCATTCTCTATTTACAAACAAACACAGAGTCGCAATACTCTGTTTAGTCTTTGCAGATAACGAAAAATCGTGTAAAAAAAAAGAAAAGGAATCGAGCAAAATCAGTAGGCCACTAATGGGATCTCTTTTTGACCTCGCTAAAATAGAAACATTAGGAACAACCCCTCATGACAAATACAAAACTAGTGAGATGAACTGAACTCCACACAATGATGGCTGCAAAACAGCTCGGCTCCGCCACCCACCCCGCCCAAAATAACGATAAAGAGCGGCTGCCATGATTGGTTGCGGAATGGCCACGACGGAGCTACGAAATGATGCTGCTCTCATGCTAACCCCAGCTTCAGTCTGAAACATCCAGAAACACTGTAGACTACCAATTCGATCAGTTCCGGTAGCGCCCCAATGTAACCCGGTAGAGAAGAACTAGCCCTCCCCTCTTTCACTGATGGTTCTTGTTGCCTGTCCCTTCTGTTCTCATTTAACAGAACTATTTAGCCTGCTGAAAGGGGTTGTGTTCCGACCGCTGGTTGGTGGAGACATTTTGACTATATTCTGGACCTGCGTTGTCGCGTAATGCGTCATATGACGCGCCGCGTTAGCGCATCCGGAAGTCATCCGGGGCGCGCAGCGCGTAACGTAAGCATAACAAGTCATGTGACTTGTTAATAAAACTTTTCATTGGTTCATTTTACTTTTCTTATTGTAATGATGAAAGGCTTGCTCATATGACCTAAAAATTACGCTTTTCATTACTTCCGAACATTATTTTTTCTTAAATATATGTTATAATGTTCCAGGCTAATGTACTTTCCCGGAAATTTTACAACTGTCCTGCAAGTAAAATATATTCTTTTTTCGAGAAAAAGAGCGTTTCTTCGTCCCATGATGGAGCCGTTGAGCAAAAGAGGGTCGACCTGCTGTCTTAGTCGCCGATACGCCTGAATATGAGATTCTTATCGATCACTTTATGTTGCAGGAATAGAAAACACAACAGCCCTTGACCATTTATCTTTACTGCGTTCCTTCGTATTATACCTTTTACCCTTCATGTAATTGGTCTGCTTTATTTCACTTGCCTTTTAATGATTCTAAAACAGTGACTATTATTACAAACTTTACCAATGTATATACTACTACCATGTTTTCTTTTAAAAACCTTTATTGTGAAAATTTCATTATACAAATACGAGCCTATAACCACGTGGGCCGGCCACGGAGCAAACTGTAATCGTATGTGATGAGTAGACATTTACACTGTAGAGGAACGTAACGGGCGGGCCATTAGGTTGCAAGAACTAAGGTGTCTAACAGTTATGGAATCGGTGGACGTACATTTTATAATTAAAATACGACAGGGCCAGTTACAATAAAATTATCTAGATATACATTTGCGGGCAAGTACCATGGGTGACGTTAATTCGAACTTTCAACAGTACAGTAATCAATAACACATCAGAACTTAATATCAATAGGGATGTCGAAATATTCAATCAATTCTCGTCCCCGCCCGCCATGTGCTTCAAAACTGCATACGTATCTCGTGATTTCAAGGTTCTGCAACCAGTACACAACAAGGAGTTACGAGTCCCATTTATTCCGGCGCCATTTTGGGCGAGGACGGGCAGGTCCAGGATATAGTCAAAATGTCTCTACCAACCATCGACTATGATGATGTTCATATGCTGTATTTATTAGAGTAACACTCATCTGCCCACATGAAATTAATTTACCACAATCTAAACATGTCATTTTAATCTTTCCAAAGTTCTTCTAAATATTTGGGACCGTTTCCCTTGCCTCTGAAGCTCTCAGTGCCACTTCTTTGATGAATGTACTAGCAGGTCAGGGGTTCTCCTCCAAATCTCTCTTTTATGCAGCACTATAATTAATTGGTGCCACCTCTCCATATGACGATGCATGGTATAGTTACCACAACTATATATTTTTTCGTTTCCTCTGGAGAGTTCATCGTGGCAGATGAAGCGTGTAACATACCGGGCATTTACCTTTTTTTGCATGTACAGGAAAGGAAAAAAAAATCGAGCGTTCGAGTTCTTAGGTGTCCCAGGGCCATTTTAGTGGACCAGGCCCAAATCCAAAGAACAGCTATCTCACAGGCTAATGGGGCGACCCACGCCGAGTTTCAGCATTGTAGGATGACCACACAAGTACAGCAACTTGCTAGACATCACCTCGGTGCCATCCGGATCTCGGCGCCCCACTGCAGATGAAGTGCCTCTCAACTATGAAACCACCAGAAAACGCTTGAGTCAGCTTTGTGTGAAGCCGCCATTTTGATTCAATCAATAGCGTCCCCCTGCACACATTCAGGGACCTGGTCGTGTCTTCAGGTCAAACGAATTTGGGACAAGATGCAGAAAGGAAAAGGAAAAAAGTTCCGCCGGACCCCGGGAGGTGGCCGCCTATGTCATGGGCGATCTTAGGCCACACCAGGGCAATAGTGAAGCTGCAGCAGGTGCAAATAAGCTTCAGACAGTGTTACAAGCGCTGCTCAGAACTCTCAACTATGACACCACCTCGGTGCCATCCGGATCTTGGCGCCTTGTGCTGGTTCCGGCCTATTCACACATCGGTCCGCTACTGACGCCACCTCACAGGCCAACGGGGCACCCCACGCCGACTTTCGGCGCAGCATTGTAGGATGGCCACACCAGTGCGGCAAATTGCTGGACACCACCTCGGTGCCATCCAGATCTCGGCGCGTTGTGCTGCCTTCGGCCTATTCGCCACAAGTGCGCACGCAACTCAGCTGCATAGCGAGTGAAACACCAAGGGGCGCCCCACTGCAGCCGAGGAACCTCCATCTTGGGGGCGACGCACAGCATCACATTGCTTTCCAATGCAGTCAGATCCTCAAACAGCCCCCACTGACTGACGCGAACTCACAGGCCAACGGGGCGCCCCACGCCGACTTTCGGCGCAGCATTGTAGGATGGCCACACCAGTGCGGCAAGTTGCTGGACACCACCTCGGTGCCATCCGGATCTTGGCGCGTTGTGCTGCCTTTGGCCCCATTCGCACATCAGTCCGCTACTGACGCCATCTCACAGGCTAATGGTTCGCCCCACGCCGACTTTCAGCATTGTAGGATGACCACACCAGTACAGCAACTTGCTAGACATCACCTCGGTGCCATCCGGATCTCGGCGCCCCACTGCAGATGAAGTGCCTCTCAACTATGAAACCACCACTGTGACATCCGGATCTTGGCGCGTTGTGCTGCCTTCGGCCTATTCGCACATCGGTCCGCTACTGACGCCATCTCACAGGCTAATGGGGCGACCCACGCCGAGTTTCAGCATTGTAGGATGACCACACCAACTTGCTAGACATCACCTCGGTGCCATCCGAATCTTGGCATCTCAACGCCTAGTGGTATCTTCCATACAGAAAATATTGTTACGCTACCTTTGGCCCCATTCGCACATCAGTCCGCAACTTAGACATCACCTCGGTGCCATCCGGATCTTGGCATCTCAGCGCCTTGTGGTGTCTTCTCGTCAGAAAATATTGTTGCGCTGCCTTTGGCCCCATTCGCACATCAGTCCGCTACTGACACCATCTCACAGGCCAACAGGGCGCCCCACGCCGACTTTCAGCATTGTAGGATGGCCACACCAGTGCAGCAACTTACTAGACACCACCTCGGTGCCATCCGGATCTTGGCGCGTTGTGCTGCCTTCGGCCTATTCGCACATCGGTCCGCTACTGACGCAAACTCACAGGCCAACGGGGCGCCCCACGCCGACTTTCAACATTGTAGGATGGCCACACCAGTGCTGCAACTTGCTGGACACCACCTCGGTGCCATCCGGATCTTGGCGCGTTGTGCTGCCTTCGGCCTATTCGCACATCGGTCCGCTACTGACGCCGCCTCACGTGCCAACGTATTTTCTCCGCATTTTATACCCTATGCCGCATAACAGGTCATGTGACTTGTTTATAAAACTTTTCATTGGTTCATTTTACTTTTGGTTTCCTAATGATGGAAGGCTTGATCATATGACCTAAAAACAACACTTTTCATTGGATGAAAACTTTTTTTTTTTCCAAACGATGAAAGCCCCACCTTGTTTCTGGATGTTTCAGACTGAAGCTGGCGTCAGCATGAGAGCACCACCATCTCGTAGCTCCGTCGTAGTCATTCCGCGAGCAATCATGGCAGCCGCTCCCCACCAGAAGCCTGCAGGAGTCGGGGCCCCCAAAACTTTTGATGAATTCTCAAGGCGGAGGGGACGCTTTCGAGAATGGGGTCCAAGACCTAGCAGACAAGCGTCCGATTTCCAAGGTGTCCCAGGGCCATTTCAGTGGACCAGGCCCAAAAAGGAAAGAGCCTGCCGCCATTTTGAGAGTCCTGTGACAGCCGCCTATCGCTGCACCGCAAGAGTGGGCGCAACTCAGCTGAATTGCGGCTTTTGACACAGTGGACCAAAAACGGACGGAATGGCAACTGAAACGGTAAAGGGGCGCCCCACTACAACAGATGACACTCCACCTGGAGAGGCCCGTTCACGCCGCCTCCCCCGGGGCGCCCCACGCCGTTATTCGGAGCAGCATTGTAGGATACCAAAACCAGTGCGGCAACTTACTGGACATCACCTTGGTGCCATCGTTCTGCTGCCTTGGAACTATTCGCACAACAGTTTGCTACTGAAGACCCACCCCCCGCGACGCCCCACGCCGTTATTTGCTGGGTGGCAACTTACTAGACATCACTTTCGTGTCATCTAGATTTCAGCGCGTTCTGCTGCCTTGGAACTATTCGCACAACAGTTTGCTACTGATGACCCGCCCCACGCCGGAAATCTGGACGTTGTGCTGCGTTGGGACTATTCGCACAGCCGACCGCTACTTCGTTGTTTTTCCCTAAAAATGTTTATATGTTATTACTATTTTTGTTTTCTTGTATATATTTATAAATTATTAAAGTTTTATAATCTTACTACTTTGTCGGAGTGCTATATATTTTTAATGTGACACATAATTGTAAAAACTTTGATGTACAAAGAGTCATCCCTGGAATCTTCCGCTTCACGCTCGGTCCCCTCCCCAATCACAATACAGGATGGTTTTCAGATAATAGCAACGCTTCTGCTGTGACGGATCTCATCGAGTGTGGGCCTTGATCTACTATAACTCCTTTGAAGAGGGGTGAATCTTTACAGCTGTGGCCATAAACTACATCTGCAGGGCTAGCTGATACCCTAGGACCAGCCTGGACAATCGGACACAGAGGAAAAGGAGTGTCAGAGGGTGCAGTAGTGAATAGGGCGAAAGGGAGGTGTCGGGCGGGCACAGGGTGTGATTCTCAGGAAAGAGCAGCGCAGATGGGGGGAGGTTTATTACCCATGCATAAAACAGAGAGCGGGGGTGACCACTGCCTGGGGGAGATGCTTGCGAGGGTGGGGAGCCATGCTAAGGATCGACAGCGTGCACAGAGTGGGTCTGGTCAAGGCATCTAAAATGGCTGCCGTGCACGACAAAAGTGTGGCATTTGAAAAAAGACAAGATGGCGCAGACAATGTTTTTCAACACTTCCTGATTTCCTTCGAATCGAACGTTAACAGACGTTGGGGCATATTACCAAAGTTAAGCGATATTTATCCCTAACGATGCATTGCAAAGATTTTTTTACCGTCAGAAATTATCGCAGATAAACCTTGCTATTATCAAAGTTTATCGCAAATACGATAAAAACCGACCGCAATGCATTAATATCGCTGAAAACTCAGCGATATTCATGCATTACCGAGCTAATCCTCTTAGCCATGTTATCCACCTCCCATAGGATAACATGGCTAAGAACTGCTCAGGGCAGCTGTTACTTTTTGGAGATATTCGCGCTTATCTCGAATATTTCCAAAAGTTGATAATAGGAGATAGCGATGTTAGCGACTGTTTCCAGTCGCTAACATCTTGGCATGCCCACTTTGCATGTCATTAGTGATAAATATCACTCACATGCAAAGTGGGGCCCAAGATGCTATCTCCTACTAGCCGTCGCTAACTGGTGTTAGCAACAGCTAGGTAATACAGATATAATTTTATCTCCGCGAAGCGGAGCGCTGTTACAGATATATATCTTGTTTTTGAACGTTAATTTCTCAAAATGCACTGAAGCACATATATTGAGACCTAGCAAAGGCACATCGGGCTACCAGTCCCTAATATTTTACCAAGTTTCGTGCAAATCCATTCAGCCGTTCGATTATTATTATTATTTATTTTTTTTGCCCCGCGGGGCCCTTTTAAAACCTCCACATCAAACCTAGGGGATCAGCGAGGATCTACTATGCCCCCTTATGGTCATTTGCCCCTTCGCTTTGGCCTCCTCTTGTCTCTCGATCCTACCGAGAGACAAGATGGCGGCCGCTACGGACTGTTTGGAATGTTTACAGACACCGGAGAGCCAATCAGCTTCGCTTCGCAAAGCTCCGTAACGCGAAAAGTACGCGAAGCGGTGCGCTGTTACAGATATATATCTTTTTTTGAACGTTAATTTCTCAAAATCCACTGAAGCACATATATTGAGACCTAGCAAAGGCACATCGGGCTACCAGTCCCTACAATTTTGCCAAGTTTCGTGCAAATCCATTCAGCCGTAAGATTATTATTATAATTTTAATACCTCCACATCAAACCTAGGGGGTCAGCGAGGATCTACTATTCCCCCTTATGGTCATTTACCCCTTCGCTTTGGCCTCCTCTTGTCTCTCGATCCTACCGAGAGACAAGATGGCGGCCACTACGGACTGTTTGCGGCCACTACGGACTGTTTGGAATGTTGACAGACGCCGGAGAACCAATCAGCTTCGCTTCACAAAGCTCCGTTGCGCGAAAAGTACGCGTCCTAGGCCGCTGCCCGGTCCGCGCTTACAGATATATATCTTTTTTTAAACGTTAATTTCTCAAAATCCACTGGAGCACATATATTGAGACCTACAAAAGGCACATCGGGCTACCAGTCCCTACAATTTTGCCAAGTTTCGTGCAAATCCATTCAGCCGTTCGGTCTAAAAGTGAGGCCAACCGCCCTATGGAAATTAACATGGGAAAAACGCGTTTTGGGACCCCCCTTTTTTCTCGGCCCCCCCTTGACGAACCCCCCCCAAATTTTCAAAGGCTGCTCAGAAACAAAATGTGCCATTTTCCTGAAAATTTCAGCCAATTCCGTCCACAAACGGCAAAGTTATTAGACATAGAATTTTCAAAAATCCCATAGAGAAAAAATCCTAACTATATATACCTACTGGCGACCGCCAGTAGGTAATATATAAAATATATATATATAATTTATATAATATTTTAAATATTAGGTAAATATATCATAACTTGTTTTGTTTGTGTGTTTATAGATTATAAATTTAGTGTTTTTGTTATATTTAGCCAAAATATGTATTCAATTTAATTTATTTAGTTAAAAATAATATTAACATTTAATATATTTAATTAGTTGTTAATATATATTTTTAAATCAATGTTTTTTGATTTAAAAAACGTTGATGTTTTTTATTCAATATTTTTTGTACTTACCTGTTTAAGTATAGGGAGACGATAGTTTTGCATTCTATATTTTTTCATTTATATTTTTAACATCAATATTATGTCAAAGAGCCCAGTCACCAACTGAGTGTAGTACTGTTGAAAGTAGAGTCCTCCTCTTTGGGGACAGATTGCTGGACGAGTATATGGTTGAGAAGGTGATCTCCCTTAAATATATTGTAAAATTATGAATAACTCACCAGAAGTTTTGAGAGAGGGATGTGGAAAGCCTGGAGTACGAAGAATGTTAGGAGTCCATCGCCTCCCCCAGAGAGGTGGCCATACACTTGCGCTTTAGGTTGGTACAGCTGAAGATTTTACACAGAACCTACTTTGCTTGCACCACACTTGAGAAGCTCTGACTCTCCGCTATAACTTAGAGGATGGGACCAGGAGGGCACCTTTTTCCACATAAAACGGGATGAAATGGGCATTTCAGGAATACTAGGAGGTGTTGTTTCTCATGTACGTGAGAGGTGTACGGCATAGATACATATTGGATGAAATGGTTCTAACTAGCAAAGAACGCCTCTGGGGGACATTGGGGTTCATGGTGGCCATGCGCAATTTAGCGAGTCACATTGGCCCCTACGCAGAGTGAGTGGAGGGCAGATATGGACTGATGCATGCTTGCAGAGAGAGCTGTTATGAGAGCAGAGGCTGTCCCAACAAATAGACCTAAGTTTGGGGAAATGAAATCAGTGCAGGAGAATGATTTGCATACCCATTGTGGGCAGGGGCAGTTAACTGGAGAAGCATGATGAGTGGTACAGAAATACGTGGATGAAGAGGGGAAAAATATGTTTTGTAAAAGATTTCACAATAGACATTACCTCCCCACTGTTGGACTGTATTTGGATGTATAGTTTTGTGAACATGAATGTCATCATAATCCAATATTTACCTTTTGCAATAAAAAAACAGAAGATGGAATTTGCATATTGACAGACTACTGTGACTACTGTGTGTATAGTCTTTTTACCATGTCTGCAGTGTGGAGGGGGCAGAGCATCTACAAACTGTTCCGGTTCTCCTCATACATTTAACATAAAAGAATGGGATTCTTCTTGATGTAGGCATATTAGTCCCCACTTATGTCAGTACACAGGGAGAACCAGGAAAGCTGGCAGTTGTAGGGTCTGCTTACTGGGGAGAGGAGTTGGCCTAACGGCTAGGGCGCTCGACCTCGGACCTGGGGATCTGGCTTCGAGTCTCGGTAAGGACGCCAAAACCACCTGTGATTCTGGGCAAATCACTTAATCTCCCCATGCCTAAAATGAAAGTAACTGGATACGTAAAATGTAACGTAACTGGAAAAATATGTAAAGCGCTCTGATACCTGATTCGGTTTGGGTCTAGTTCGCGCGATATAAAACTCTGCAAAAAAAAAAAAAATACCATAAGCATATTCAAAGAAGCATTTGCAAAGCAAATATTTGTCTGGCTTGATATGGAGTAGAGTTAATCTTATAATAAATAGCATCTGATGTATTTGTTGGGGATGCTATTAGAAAGATAACCTATTTTCACAAAAAACCATAAGGCAATTAAACACTATGCATATTTAATGTATGTGCACTGCAGTACCTTAATAAGAACATGAGTGACTCAGGTCCTATTTCAAATGTTTATTATTTGCAAACCACTGTTTGCTGTCATATGAAAACAAACACATGCATATGAACAAGCTTGCCATCACATCAGAGATAATGGTATTGCTAACTTTTATCTACTTTGTTGAAATATTTCATGACCCATTTGCAAAAAATACAGTCACGCTTTCGCCATTATAAAGCCTAAGGCATTCTTTTTTATATCCGTCCATCTGCCCACAGAAAGCACTCTCAACTGTGTTTGATCCTCCCATTTTACATCTCAACACTGCTGCCAAGTGGTAACTGTCATGGTCTGGATTTTGGCAAAAATAATTTTGCATTATGGGATTTCTAGTTTTGCTTTTTATGCCAGAAGTATAGATTTACAAATCCCAGTGTGTAAAACGCATTTAGTCAAAAACGTAGGACTGCTGAACGGAGTCGCACTTGACATTGGTCAAGTCAGCAGCTATGAAGCTGTGCGTCTGTGCCTATTTGTGAACAATTTTGCCTGTATCTATTGTTGATATGACCGTGTGCCTGTGCAGTATTGTCTGCATGAGTATTCCGTGTATTTACTAATTTATGCATAAAAGCGTACAACTGGCTTGCTATGTGTCCACGTCTCTACATATGTTATGTAGTGGTGAGTATATGCTCAATAAAACTAAGCCAATTCTATTGTCTTGTCACTTAAGGCAAATCTTTTGGCCCTGCTTTTATCAGCAGCAATATTGACAGTAGTGAAAGAAGGAACATAGGCTGGCATGGAGAGTAGCTGGACAGATGAAGGTGGTGGTAAGCAGGCAGGAGGTGAGATGGGAAAGGCGGGAGATACACTGAGTGAAGTCGAGGAGTTAGCATGAATGAGTGAGACGTAGTCAGTGGCAGAGTTAAGGGTGGGGGGCACAAAACAGTGTTGAGAGGTAAAAAGGGAACATCAAACATTGTTGAGAGGAACTAATGGCATACATATCATAAAGAGGAGGATGGAGAGGTAGGGGAGCGATAGACAGCAGGTATGTGAGACATTGTTGCATGGCATGGTTCAACCCACTTAAGAGGAGCACGTCATTGAAATAAGAGGTTAATAAGAAACGTTCTGTAAGAAAAGAGAGCACACGTCTGATCTAACAAATGGAGCCATCTAGTGGGATTAGCTGTGTGAGTTGTGTTGGGATTAATAAATAGGGTAACTTTTCCATAAAAGCTATTTAAAAAAATGTGAGGTCTGGGAAATAATGACCTCTCCATGCCCCCTTCTGACAAGCCTGGTTGACAGAGAGGAGTGGAGAGAGGCATGTGGTGACATATGCTGAGGATAAGCGACATAGAGGAATTAGGGGATGGCAGGAAGAGTACATAGAGTGTGTCAAGCCAGTGAATGAGAGGAGACAGGAAAAAAGAATGGGAAAGGCATGGGGTAAAAGAGAGGGGCAAGGCAGTGATTTGAGAGATAGGCTGATGTGTGATAAGCAAATGGTAAGAATATTTGAGATGTGATGAGGCAGGATGGTGAGGGAGAAAGTGGCCAGTAAACGCAGGAATTTACAAGTGAAAAAAGAAACAACATGAAAGTAAGAAACACTGAGTGAGGAGGACATGGGAGAAAGGTCTGCACAAGAAAGAAGAGACCATAGTAGATGGATTTAATCTGGTTGATTCAGTCTCGCGGTACTGGGCCCTAAACCTTTATTTTTACAGAGAATGTGCTTCTCTTGCTGGACCATTTACAACAGTTGTACTTGCTAGCCACCTTGTTCTCCAATGTACTTATTTGCATCATACTGAGGGGAGAGAGAGTTAGCATAACTCCCCCAATCAAATCCAATTAACAGAGTTACTGAAAAATCCAAGCTACGCAATGGAGCAGAGTTCTTTTTGTGTTTGCACGCTTGAAATGCATTTTCGCTTGTGCAGGAGCAACTTCCGGGATGCTTTCGTTCGCCGACGAGATTTCCCATTCGTTCGCGAGCACCACGAGATTAATTAGCCGGAGCGTGTGTGATTGGAAACCCGTTATTCAGCAGAGCAAACGGACTTCTGGCAGAGCGTTTGTGGAGATCGCAATCCCGAACACAAAGAACTTGCAATCTGGAGAAGAATCTCTCTGGAGCAGCCTCAAAACCTTCTCGAAATGATGATTTGGATTTTAAAAAACTCTATTTACATTTGGCAGTACTTTTTTGTGCATGGGTCCTTTTTCTTTTTTTGAAGAGGAAGCAAGTGCCCCAGATTCTCCAACTTCCTGTTCCTGTCCAGGAGGCTCCTCCCAGTGCTTTGTCCATCTCCTATTCACTTTTCATTTGGATTTGGAGCTGTAAGGATCACACTTTGTGTCTGCTACATCATATATCATTGGATTTGAGTACCTTTGGATTTGAGATTTTACAAGTACGTTTGAAAATTGGTGTTGCGTTTGTTTGATTGGGGCATTGCACCTAGATTATTTTGTACTTCTCATTTTTGTTTAAAAATGTATTGTGGTGTGTGGCCTGTAGCTTCAATAGGGGCCTATTTGTTTCTTTGTATGTAATTTTCTTCTAGTTTTCTTTTATAAAGTAAACATGTTGCAAAATTCACTACATTTTCTCCAACTTTTGAAATCACTTTGCAATATTTATTTAATTCACTAGCCCAGTAATCTGCCAATAGGCCTTTCAGCTAGCAGGCCCAGAGCTACTCATGGGTGCATGTAACAACTGTGATATCTGTTGAATTTAAACATCATTTAGGGCATGGATGGTACTGGATGGCACTGGCTTGAAATGCAAAATGTGTTTTTTTAGGTATTTCACTTTTTTCATGTGGGTTAAATAAATGCCTTTGTTGGATGTGTGTGTTTGTAACTTGCAAATCTTGTTTAGCCCAATGGAACTTACGTTTTTGAAATTGTTGCATTAAAGTTGTGTTGTTTAGCATGCCCCCTTTGTCTGGCTAGTGTGTGAGTGTGTTTGTAATAGTGGGCAGCATTTGCCTTGGCTGCGCCTCCCCGTGTGGCCAGGTACCATTTTGTAAAGTCTGTGTCCATATAGGCCTGTTCGAGTTCATTGTTTTCCAGATCTCCTGCTTGTTGTTGTGAGTGACCATGTGGCTGGTGGTAGTGCTTTTGCCATAGACCTGCATGTCTTCTTTCCTTTATTCCTCTTGGCTTATTGCTTCTTGTTTTGGCCTGCCTTTGCCATAGGCATGCATTGTCTGCCTTCCCTTCCTTGTTGTTGTGGCCTGACTGGCCATGTGGCTGACGGCCATTTAGTGAAGGCAACCAGTGTGCTTTTCCATAGGACTGCATTGTCTGTCTTCACTTTCTTGTTGTTGTGGCCTACCTGGCCATGTGGCTGGCAGCCATTTTTTGAAGGCAGCCAGTGTGCTTTTGCCATAGGCCTGCATTGTCTGTCTTCCCTTTCTTGTTGTTGTGGCCTGGCAATGTGGCTGGCAGACTTTTTGTGAAGGGGCAGCCAGTGTGCTTTTGCATTAGGCCTGCAAGCCTTATTTGTGGTGGCCATGCCTTCTTGCTGGTTGTTGTTTTGCATGCATTGTTTTCTTCTTTTATCCAGCAAATAATTTTGAACAGTTCACTACATTTCCTAATACATTTTCAAAATTATTGATTTAAATTGATTCACTATGTGGCCTAGTCTGCCAGTGGGTTTTCCAACCAATAGGCCCAGAGCTACTCACGAGTGCATGAAACAACTGTTGCTGTGACATCTGTTGAATTTCAACATCATTTAGGGCATGGATGGCATTGGATTGAAATGCAAAATGTGTTTTTTTGGTATTTCACTTTTTTATGCAGGTTAAATAAAGGCCTTTATTGGATGTGTGTGGTTGTAACTTGCAAACCTTTTTTAGCCCTTTGGATCTTCGTTTTTGGCATTGTTGCATTAAAGCTGTGTGGTTTACATGCCTCCTTTGTATGGCCAGTGTGTGAGTGTTTTAGTAATAGTGGGCTAGCATTTGCCTTGGCTGTGCCTCCCCGTGTGGCCAGGTGCCATTTTGTAAAGTCTGTGTCCACATAGGCCTGCTTGAGTTAATTGTTTTTCAGGCCTCCTTTTTGTTGTTGTTGCTTCTGAGTGACCTTGTGGCTGGTGGCCATTTTTGGTGGTGGTAGTTAGTGTGCTTGCTTTTGCCTTAGGCCTGCATGTCTTCTTTCCTTTGTTCCTCTTGGCTTATTGCTTCTTCTTGTTGTGGTAGCCTGCCTGGCCATGTGGCTGGTGGCCATTTTGTGAAGGCAACCAGTGTGCTTTTGCCATAGGCCTGCATTGTCTGTCTTCCCTTTCTTGTTGTTGTTGCATGACTATGTAGCTTGCCGCCATTTTGTGAAGGCCGCCAGTGTGCATCTGCATTAGGCCTGCATGTCTTTCTCTTTCCTTGCATCCTCCTGGATTATTTGCTTCTATCCATTGTCAGCTGCAGCTCCCTGAATGTTGAATACCAATTGATGCACAATGCCAAACAGGGTCCATTTACATTTGCATTTTTTTTTTGTTCTTCTTCTTTCCTACCCTTCCTCAGTGTACTGTACACTAGTACATCAACCATGAAAGTCCTTGTTTTTGTCAGTCTCACAAATGTTTACACTGTATTATGTTTTTTAATAACTGAGGTAATAAATGTAATCATTTTAATAAGTTTGACAACACACAAAGTTATATATTATATTTGTTAGTTTGTACTAGTAGTAATTGAACCACAACAATGAATACCATGTTTCACAGATGTTCTTCTTGCTACTTTGCTTTTAGGTACACAAAAGAGGAGGAGGCTTCGTCACCCATTGTACTGCCAGACAGAAGTCCTGCTGTGCACAACTTCACGTGACGTGTGACCACAAACATTGCTTCAAATTCTGCCACTTTGTGCTGCTGATATCTGAAGAAGATGGCCCCAAAGAAAGGTACCAGGTACTCCAGTACCAAGAAAGCTGCCAGTGAGAAGAAGGGACCCCCACTTACCAAGACTGGTGTGCCGTCCAAGACCTTTTTTGGGAAATCAAAAATTGCGCCTGCAGCAGCGGTGTCTAGGGAGCAAGCTGGGAGCAGCACCTCTGCATCAGTGGACCCACCCCTTCAACCTAGGCCTAAACCCATGTCTGTCGCAGAGGTAGCCAGAAAAATAACGCCAATGCCAACGAGCAGTGATGTTGAAAAATACCTATTGTTACTGCAAAGTAGTACCCAAACAATCCATGGAACTGTGAAAAGTGGGCAACAACAGCTACAACTGCCTGCAATAGTAGTTGTTGGTCACGAAGTAGGGGCACTTCAGGGGATAGTGCTTCCTGCAGAGGAAGAAGAGCAAGCCACTCTTTCAGAAGATCCATTGTCTTCCAGATCCCCAGCAAGGAAAAGGAGAGTTAGTATATCAACTTCTTCTGAAAGCCCCCCTTCTGATGATCTAGACTCCACTTGGATCCCGCCACCTCAGTCTGAGAGTGAGACAAGTCACAAGACAATGATAGGGAAAAGGAAGGTTTCAGAAAGCCTTAGTGTTATGGAGGTAGATGTAAAAGAGGAAGATGATGATAGTGACAAGGCAGTCATCATGGACATTAGTCCCACCCCAGTGGAGACCGACACTACCCCCATCCCAAAGTGCTGTGAGGGATGTGGCACGGATACTACCAACACAGATCAGACCAACAACACCACTTCCAGTTTTCATATTTCGCCGGCAGGCATGTACATCCATCACAAGTACCACCACTGTAGAAGTAGGTACTGCAGAGAGTCAAACTTAACACCAACCTACTAGTTCAGCCGGCATTGCAAGTGGCAACAGCAGCAGCACCAGGAAGTTGACTTCACCAGTTTGACTTCGTTCCGTTAGCAGGAAGGAGGTGAACATTTCTCTATGCTCCATTTGTGGACAAGTTTGGGTAAGAGTGGTACAAACTATGGTACCGGAAGCCAAACAACCCAACTGAGAAAACACCACTTGATCGAGTGGTAGGCGCACCTTAGCGGCCCAAAAACTGCACCCATTGCTGTTGGTTGGGATGAAGAAGAAGTAGAAGAAGATTCAATTGCGGTGAAGGTGAACAAGAGGGAGACATTTTCTCTGGAACACAAATTAGCTCTGTACCAAGCAGTCTAGTGGTACCACACACATCCTCATTCGCAACATTTCAGTGGTGCAAGAGTAAGAATGAGGCTGAGATACCAAGGGGTCCCTGGCAAGAGAGTACTGCAATGAAATAAACATGTGTTGAGCACAACATCTGGTATCAAGAAGTCACCTGCATCAGTAGCACCAGAAAAGGAAAAAAAATCCAGGCTACCATTCTCAGTATGTTTAGGTCGGAGGGGCAGTACGAACGCAACCACCCAATGGCATATTTGTACAATGCAAAGCTGGCTAAAAAGTTAGCACTGGACCTCCTCCCTTTTTCTTTTGTGAAAGGGGTGGGTTTTCTTGAAATTGTGATAACCATTAGCCCAAAATGGAAGGTTTGCAGCTGGTCCTATTTTTCCAGAGTTGCTGTCTTAGCACTACATCATGACGTGCTTGAATTGCTTGGACAAGCTTTGCAGCCGAGAGATGTTCACACTATCCACCTGACAACAGACATGTGAACTAGTTGCCAAGCCACGGTTTGTTTACATGTGCATCACTGCACACTGGATCCCTTTTTGAGGGGGTTAGAGAAAAGATATCGGCTGCAGGTGTTGCTGACACTGCTGAGATTTTGTATGCCACTTGGACACATGCAACTGTAGCCATGTTCGTCATGGAGACATTTCATACTGCTGGAAACATTTTGGAAGACTTTGAAAGCAAGGTCTTTGAATGACTGCACCCAAGAGGGGTTAACATTGGTTTTGTTGCCATGGACAATTGCTGTAATATAGTTAGGGCCATGTACGATGGTGGCTATTTCAGGGTCCTGTGTTTGTCGTACTGCATTAACATTTTTCAAGACTTTCTGAAAAAAAGAGACCAAGTCAGCAACTTACTGACCACCTGCAGAAGAATCTGCACACATTTCAACCATTCTTTTAAAGACTTGAAGCACCTGAGGATCGGGACGAGCGGCATTACTACTGCGTCTACAGAGAATGAATGAGACGACCAGTTTACAGAAGGCGCATATCATCAGATGATCGCTTCCAAAGCCCAAAGTCCCACCGTGATAGTATACCCTCGTGGTACACACAACTTATGAAGCTAAAATTCTTTCATTCAGAAACATTTTACATCGCCACTGTATCAAGGCATAACGACCGGGACGCAAGAAGCTCGCATCATCGACAATAGAATTTTCAGGCTGCCAAGCTACTAAACAGGTACTATCACCACCTCCGCATTAGTTACGAGCGTTCAGCACGTCAGATGTTGATATCTTCTACACCAGAAACCGCAGCCGACGATAGCTATTAAACAGCTACTGTTGATGTAACAAAGGAGATCACAGAATTCCTGAGGAAGGCGAATGGCCGAAACGCGTCGGAAATGAAT
The DNA here is from genome assembly GCF_964261635.1 of Lissotriton helveticus. Lineage (NCBI taxonomy): Eukaryota > Metazoa > Chordata > Amphibia > Caudata > Salamandridae > Lissotriton > Lissotriton helveticus. The sequence goes on from NC_136065.1 coordinate 535,524,370, forward strand.
ACATTCTGTGCTAAAGATTTGAAGTGTCTAATTGTGTAGATATTTTATAAATTAGAAAACGTTTAATCATTGTTATGTGTTATATGTAAAAACTGTGTAAAAAAAATAATCAAAATGTGCTTATAAAAAGTACAAAATGAAATAAGAGTTGTTGGGAAAAAAAAGTATATATATCATAACCAAAAAAAAGAGATCTACAAAATATAAATAAAAATACTCAACACTCAATGCTACTTTGTAGAAATGGTTTTATCTTAAAACAACGTCTCAGTTGCTCTTCAGTATAATTACACGTAACCCGGTGTGCACAGTTCATTTCTTATAAAAATATAGCACCTGAGGATCATTCAATGTGAACATAGAGTGCTAGTTAGAGCACTCATCAGGGGGTGCCAGCACGTTGGGGCTCAACTTATTACATGCTTGAATGTCTGTTTGAGCAGTACAGACCAATCAATGAATATGTCATGCAAAGAGCGGATGCTACTGTGAAAGGCATGACCATTGAGATGGACCAATGGGGCATAGTTAAATGCCTCACAGAAATGCTTCTTCCTTTCGAGGTCTTCACACATGAAGTCAGCAAGGAGGACTGTACTATGGGCCAAGCTATCCCATGTTTGTATATGCTACAGGAACAGCTGAAGGGGGTGTCTGCAATGTACGCAGGTGTGGAGGAAAAAAACAGAAGCAAATGAGTTGGTGGAGAGATTAACCCCTTACTAATTTGCAAATACAAGGATGCAAAGAGACATTGTATCATCTAACCATTACATTTCTGCCACAATTCTGGATCCACGGTACAAAGCAGTAATGAACAAATTGATTCCTTTTTCAGAAGTGGATGTTGCCAAGTACAAAACTTGGATAGCTGCGGAAGCCAGCCGCTTAGAAAAAGAATGGCTGGAATTAGAGGCCCGCTACTCCAGCCAACAAAAAGTACTACAGGGCAGCCGGCGTCAAGTTCAACTTCAGAGCCTGAGGGCTGTGCGGTTGACTCACAGCATTCAAAATCATAAACAACACAAAGAACAATATCAACAACAACAAAAACAGGAGAATCACCCCTACCAAAATTGGCACAGGAATAGTTTTTACAGCAAGGGCTTGTTAGGTCCAGTGCAGAGGCAGAGGCAAAGGCAAAAAAGGCTGAGCAAAGTGGAGCATCCCTGAGCATTGAACGGATGGTCCAGGTCTATCTGGATCACCCAATAGAGGTCTACATTGATCAAAACTCATTTGTATATTGGTATGGGAAAAGGCCAGTGCTCAGCAGGCTGTTGATAAACTATCTGGCCTGCCCTGTCGCAAGTGTCTCTTCTCAGCATGTTTTCAGTGCTGCTGGTGCTGTTCTGAAAGTGAGAAGGACCAGTCTTTTGCCCCCAAACATGGAGAGGTTAACCATGATCAAAATGAATCAGCACCTTATACCACCGGATTACACCATACCTGAAGTAGCACAGCAGAAAGATGATGACGGCAACTTAGGTCATGGAAGTATGTTAGATAACCTACTTCTGGGTGAACCACCAGAGTTTGAGGATAAGCTCTACTTCCCTGACAACTAGGCTTTCGACTTGTTACTTTCTTTCTTGCTTATTTACTTTTATTATTTATGTTTGTGTCAGTCTTTCTGATTCGAATCACAACAAATCCATCAAAACAATCTTTTATTGCCGGATTGGATTTGCACCGTGTGCAGTCAGTGAAGAAGTAAGTCCACTCCCTAAGTCCTGCTTTAGTCCACTCCTGACTTGCCCTAAATCCATTTCCCTCAAGCCAGACATTGGATGGAGATTAGTACAACAAATGTGTGAATGCCTAGTCAAGTCCCTCCAAAGAACCTGACTATAGCTATCATCCTTTCTGAGCCGATAGGGAATGTCCCTTAAGAACAGGTAAGTGATGGCATGCATTGGATGCTGACCCTAAGTGGTTGGTGTTTGTAGTGTTGTTGTGCATGAAGTCTACTAGTGTAATCTACACACAAAAAAGTGACTCAAGTCAATGTTTCCCTTCTTTTGTTTAATAACAAAATGTTTCTACTGCAGGCCGTTCCATTGCATTTTTGATTCTGTAATTTGGACTCATTCAGTAAACTACCGAGTTGGACACCAAGATGACCATACTATACTTGCAGTCAGTCAGTAGGATCAAAGATGTTTGATGGAATAACTCGGGGCATTTCATGAAGTGGCTTAAAAGGTACGCAAGTCAACAACAACCACACCAGACCTATATGTCTGTGTGGTGGTGGTGGCGAGTGTAGTGGTATGACTGACAGCGGTGCATTGATTTAGTTACTATATTTGGAAAATGCTATGTTGCTGTATATGTGTGAAATGCTCAGTGCTGTCTGGCTCAAAATCTAGGCTAAGTGGAGGTTGGGTAGGCACTGTGGGCCTGCCTCTGTCCTGTTGATGAAGGTTAGTGCTGGAAACAGAGTAGACATGATTTAGCCTTGCCGACTCTGAAAGTTTTCTTGTTGCACTCCTTAATTTATGCATTTTACCTATACTTTTCTCATTGATTATTCAATATCCCTTTTGTTTTTCCATTTACACTTACAGGCCTTCCTTTGCCCTGTGCTATACTGAGAAAAAAAATCACACTTACCTTACCAATCCGCATCTGCCAGGCAGGTAGTGGGACCCAAGATTGACAGATGGAGCATCTATGGAATGAAGGACCAAGAGTGATGCTGAGATGCAACTCTCAATTTGACAATAACATAGTTACTTATAGTATCATCATCTTTTATTTAAATTGATTCATTTTTCCCTCCAATCATTACGACTGTTTGTGTTGTTGTTTATTATGTTTGCTTATATATTTGACCCCTACAGCTATTTTTTATTTTCTTTGCTAGGTCTAAAAGGAAGCCCGGTACAACTGAACATAAAATGTATGTAATTTGGGTCTCTCTGGGGGCAGACAGGCAAGGCAATTGCATAATAATAATAATTAATAATATACTGCTGCCCTATACTACTATTCTAGGACTACTCATCATAAACCATCAAGTCATCATCATGCATGCATTTCCTTTTTCTGTGTCCATGTGTAATGTTTGTCTTTGTCAAAGCTTTCCCTCAAATACCCCTTCCCAACCATTCATCAAACCCTAACCCTCTTCCCTCGGGGGGTGTGATTGATATTGAGGTGTGACCAAATTAAAGTTACACCAATAATTGATCACACACTTGCTGGGGCGAATGTGGTGAAAGCAACACTAACTCAAGGCAGGGAGAAGATCTTCTTCTGCTTGCCTCTCCATGCTCCATATTTGCAAGTACATTTTATTTCCAGAGGAACATAATCCATCATAATTACTTGCCAGCATCGATTCATTATCCTCCCAGCACTAAAGGTTACATTTGTCCACTTCATTGGTCGAGTCAACTACAGTTTGTAACTTGTACTAGGCTATCCCTGCCACCATTATGTTTTATTTTACTTTAGCATTGCTTATCATCATCATGGTTTCTTGTTTGGCAGTCTTCTTGCGTACTGTACTTCTACTACTCCTTCCCAAGTCTCCCTCGCGTGACTGACTGTCTCATTTTCTGTTTTTGCAAATGCTACTTCCAGTATCTACTACTACTACCACCACCACCTTGGCATCGTGGGAAACCAAACCATCATCACCATGCAGTCATAACTTTGCCTAAGTATACAAAACATCAATCACAGGTAAGAGAAGAAGTTTGGGGGAGGCATAATTAATAATACGAAAATGTATTCATTAATTCGCAAACCCACACCCTTCTGAGTTCAGTTCAGACTGCATAAACTAGGAGGAGAGACTGACAGTACTGGTAGGATAGGTCACTCACAAGTGAGGGTATCGCATCTATCTGTTTGTGTCTGACACTATTGGCAGATTATTTAAATCAAAAACTGACTGCGGCCCTGCAGCAGCAAAGGAAACCATGTGAAGTAAAAGAGTAACCCCCCAACAAAACATTTACATTGTATGTAAACTTTAAATATAAATAATTTATTCCCCTACAACACCTGACCCATCTCTCTTCCTAACCCCCAACCGATGTCCAAGGACAAATTTCAATGTTTGCTCTGTCCATAAATCATAAATATAAACCCCAACTTTTCCCCAATGCCCAATTTCCCCCCCACCAAAAAAAAAGATTAAACAAGGGGATGGAATTCTAGCAGTGGGCTCGCTGGTTACTCTCCAGGACCTTTATCCGCTCATCTAGGTGCACCATCCAGAGGAGCATGCGACGCTCGAATGCTTTACATTTGCATCCTTGGGGGCAGCAGTGTTCAATGAAGCTCAGTGGGCGGCTGCAAGAACGTGGCACATTACCACAGGGGGGGCCTGGCTGGGGCCCGGGGCATTGGGGGAGGCTGCAGCTGCTCACACCTCCTCCTCCTCCTCTTCCGCCATAGCCACCAGCGCCAATATTTAGTGCAGATGGCCTCCAGCTTCCTGTATCGGGCCATGGCTGCTAACTGCTTTCTGTTTGGTAACGCTTGTGCTTTTGGTTATGAAGGAGTAGCTATATCAAGAAAGAAAAAAGACAATTGTAAACAATACTCTTAGCAAAACAGCAACACTGAATTAATGAATTCTACACATAGTGGCACAGAAGCACCAGCAAGCACAGTACATAACATTTGTGGTATACTATCCTTCCACTTCTTCGGCCTCTAATATTTGTGGGGGTTTCAGGCATTACTACTACTAGGGACTATGGAGTAGACAAGTCTTTTTCTTTACTCTCTCTTGTTTAGCTAAATTAACCTTCTTGTAGGCATGTCAGCTTGCGCCCTGGACAAGCATACTTGTGTCGCAGACTCACGTTGTTTTTATTTACTACTGTCTGCAGGTGGGGAAGCTGTAGTCTACAACTACACGATTATCTTATTTTTCTACTAAGGCCATAATCATTGCATTGCTCTTCTAGCATTATGTTTCTTTAATTCTAATTGTATTCTATTCTCCTTGGCTATGCTTTGCTACTCTGGCGTGGTTTATTTTTCTTTTACATTCTCTTCAAAGACTCCTCATCCAGGGACAGCTACAGACAGACTAATAGTAGTAGTACAGAGTCAGAGGCAATTGGAGGCAGGGATAAGAAGTATTTAGAAACAGATAGATCGGAAAAGATTTCGTAAGAAATAGAACTAGGAAATGGAAATCATAGTTCAGAAAAAATGAGGTGCAGTAAAAGTTAGGGAAATATAATTTTTAATATTAACAACAGGAGGACTTACTGGGGCCAGCAGCAGAGTCCTTAGTAGAGGAGCGGTCCTGGTCCTTGCCCTGGGTGGCTTCTCCAGCTCCCATCTCAGACCCTGTTGTCTTCTTGCCTCTGAGTGCTGATCATGTAAGATATAACTAAGGCACAAACATTGATGATTGGTGTAATACAAATAAAATATTTTTTAAAACGCCATAAAAGCATTTTTAGAAAGGAAACAACAATTGCAATAAAATTGACCTATCGAATCTGATCGACTAGCAGTATTGTGGCCCGTCTAGGTATTATTTATTATTCCCATTTTCCATTCTGATTCCAGAATCCTAAACCTAAGTACCACCTAGCCCACCTATTCCAAAGACATTGGAAATAAATTGCCAAAAATATATTTTTTTCTTCTAGTTTCAATCTCATTCAAAATTATCAATGAATCAACCCCCTTTGACGGGCCAATTCAAGTCTGCATTTCCATTTATTTTAGTTCTCAAAAATGCATAGATGGACACATGCATATTGCATACCTGTAGGGTTAATGTAACAACAGAATGTTATAATTACATGATGCACTGATTGGCTTATGAATTGGAATGTCCGGACAGAGTACAGAATGTATTATCTCAAAGATTCTGTAAGGACATTACTGTTGGCAGAACTGAAGAAGAAACTGCTGTGCTGAGGATTTCCCTTTATCCAGAATAAACTACTATTGATTCATCAATCTGGAGGTGTGATCTTTACATATTTGGCGACGAGGATGTGTCTGTGCGAGGGACAGACTACGAATTTCCTCACCCTTGGACTGAAACACTGTTTAAATACCGATCTACAATCTGGTAAGATCGTTTCTATTACTTTATTTCACTGCGCTTTTAAAATCCTTAATTGGATGAAAGATGCCTGAACTACAAGCGTTCTAATGATAAAAGAGTAAGAGAAAAATTGTTGACAAAAGACCTTGATCTTGAGGCGACCATTCAAGTAGTAAAAGGAATGGAACATGCTTCCAAATGGTTGAAAGAGATTGATACTTCATTGAAAACTGAAACAAAATCTACGAGTGCCAGTAATGAGGTGTCTCCTATTTGTCTTGTTCATAAATCTCCTACTAATGACACCATAAAGAAAGACTCTGAGGGAGTAAAGAGAACTTTAGCAGATGATGGCAAAAAGAAAGATACCAGAGAAATAAAGTGTTTTCGTTGTGGTGCTCCAGGACATATAGCCACAAGTTTTAAATGTGCGGCCAGAGGTGTTATATGTCGTAATTGTGGGAGAAAAGGACACTTTTCTAAAATGTGCAGATCAAAGTACACTCAAAGTGGTGTTAAATGTATAAGTGAAGCACCATGCGAAGATGTAACTGAAGTAGTTGTACCTATTGATGGAGAAGAATGTACTTGTATTTGTAAGGTTGAATTAAGAAAAGAAGGGATGGTAGAAGGGGCAAACATGGAGAGTGATGAAAAACTTGAGAAACCACATTGTATTATCAATCTAAATGATTTTCAGGTAAAAGTGTTAGCTGATTCTGGGAGCATGTACACTTTGATATCTAAAGATGTATTATCTGGTGAGCAAAATGATAATTGGTCAGACCATGATATAAAAGCTGTGGGGTATGGAGGTAAGAAAATTGACATACTTGCAATGAAGTGGATGAATATTTCATTAATGAAACAAGTAGTCTATGGACGAGTCTATCTAACCAATTATGGATCTAACCTTTTAGGTTGGCGCCACCTGAAAGATCTTGGGATAAAATTAGATCCTAATGCAAAAAATCCTATTATTGTGTCGATACCTGAAAGTCCCAATGTGAATTCTGTAGATACTTTTGAAGAATGCATTTCTAAAGAATTTCCAAGAGTTCTTAATCATGAGTTAGGTTTATTAATAGGATTTTGTCACAAGATAATTTTAAAAAGAAATGCTGTGCCAATTGTGCATAAAGTACGGAATGTACCCTTTATGATGAGAGAATCTTTGCAAAAAGAATTAGACAAACTTTTGAGTCAGGGTATAATTGAGCCGATAGAATCATCCGAGTGGTGGCTCCCATTGTTGTGGCTCCCAAGGAAGGGGGGAAGATTAGATTATGCATTGACTTAAGAGACATGAACTAAAATATTTGGGTTGACAGACAACCACTCCCCAATATTTCAGAGATGCTATCAGCTATGACTGGTGGGAAGGTTTTTTCGGTTGTAGATATGACATCAGCTTATCATCAGATTAATCTTCACGTGGAATCTAGGCATTTGACCTCCTGCGTAACTTCATTAGGAGCATTTCGTTACTTTAGGATGCCTTTTGGGTTAGCATCTGCTGCTGCAGTCTTTCAGAGGGTAATGGCGAAGGTGTTTGAAGGTCTAGAGAATGTCTGGTTTTTTCAAGATGATATCATGATACCGGGAAAGGATGAGAATCATCATGATGATCTGTTGGATAAAGTGATGAAGCGCTTAGAAGATTATGGGTTGACTGTTAAACGTGAAAAATGCCAATTTAGGAAAAGATCTGTAACATATCTAGGTCATACCATTTCAGGAGATGGTATAAAACCTAAACAGAGCATTGTTCAAGGCATAAAAGAAGCGCCACGACCAGAAAGTAAGGATCAGTTAAAGTCTTTCCTTGGGTTAGCCGGGTATTGTTCGAAGTTCGTAAAGAACTTTACTGAAATTGTAGAACCTTTGAGGTTACAAATGAAGAAGGATGTAACATTTGAATGGAACGAGAGGTGTGAGAATGCATTTGAACAAGTTAAGGATTGTATCATGAAAGCTCCTTTATTGTGGCATTTTGAAATTAATGGGAAAACATATCTAACAACTGATGTGAGTGGTGTTGGATTAGGAGCAGTACTAACTCAAGTTGTAGAGGGAAAGGAAAGGATTATTGGTTTTGCTCCAGGAGCTTGCAAGGTGCTGAAACAAGTTACTCAACAATTGAAAGAGAAGCCCTTGCATGTTGCTGGGGAATCAGAAATGTTAAATATTTTCTTTGGGGTTTGCCGTTCAAGGTTAGGACAGATCACAAACCACTAACACATTTATTCAAGAGAGGAAGAGGTCTTGAAGGTGGTGTTACCCCTAGGATTTCGAGATGGTTGTTGTCTGTTTTAGAATACAACTTTGAAGTAGAATATTTAAAGAGACTAAAAAATGTAGTAGCAGATTGTCTATCTCGTCTCCCTATGAGAAATGAGATTACTGAAGTTAATGATTTCGGAACTAATGAAAATGAAGAAAGTGGAATTCATGAATGTGCGGCATTGAGGAAGGAAATATGTGATTTTGCGATGGAAAGTGATCCTGTCCTAGTGAAGATAAAAGAATATATTAGGAATGGATGGGAAACCTATGTAAGTTCCGATGAAGATATAAAAGAGTATTGGGACATTAAGGAAGAATTGAGCATAAATGATAGTAAAATAATGAGAAGAGATCGCATTGTACCTCCAATAAGTCTTTGGAGTCAGATCATTGAATTAGCCCATGAGGGACATCCTGGTAGGAGCATGACAAAAAGGAGAATTAGACAAACTTACTGGTGGCCAAAACTAGATGGTATGGTAGAAGATGTGATTAAACATTGTTATGCATGTGCAAACAGGGATAAGGTTAAAACATTAAGAGAACCTCCGCTTAAGTGTGTGGAGTTGCCGGTCAGACCTTGGGAAAAACTAGCAATGGATTTTTTAGGTCCTATAAACAAGTTAGGTAGTGCCAATAGATTCATTTTTGTTCTTGCAGATTACCACACAAAGTGGTTTGTATATGAAACATCTAGTGCTATTAACACAAAAACTGTAACAGAGTTTTTAGAAGAGATTTTTCTAGAAGAAGGGATTCCAAAAACCATTGTGTCAGACAAAGGTGTACAATTTGTATCAAGGGAAATGAAGGAGTTTATGTCAAGATGGGGAATTACTCATGATAAAGTAGCTTTATATAAACCACAAGCTAATGGGATGGTGGAGAGGATAAATCGTCTTATAATGGATAATATTCAATTATCATTAGCTAATGGTTTATCTTGGAAGGAGGAATTGAGAAAAATGGTGTGGGCTGACAGAACTACTCCCCATGCTATTACAGGTGTTTCTCCTTTTGTATCTCTCAAAGGGAGAGAGCCAGGTAGGAAAGACAATCCCAATTGGTTGGTTGCTAAAGATCGTTTATGGGTAGATCACCATGCCATTAAGGAAATGGTTTCTGAAAAACAAAAAGATACTGAAAAATATTGCAATTTGAGGAAAGGTGTGAAAATACCGAATATCAGTGTTGGAGATTGGGTTGTTACCAAGAAAAGTGGTGTGATCACGAAAGGAGACAGTAAGTTTTCAATCCCCTTAAAGGTGAGTGAAGTAAAAAGAAATGTGGTAGTGTTAGAGAATGGGACAGTTTGGAGTATTAGTAATATTTGCAAAGTTTCCAATGTACAATAATATAATTGTTATTTATTGACAGTTCAAATGTCATCACTGAATTTGTTTCTGTTATATTTTATGTTGTCATCTTCAAAATTTCATTTCTTTAATTCTTTATAAGGGGGAGAAATGTAGGGTTAATGTAACAACAGAATGTTATAATTACATGATGCACTGATTGGCTTATGAATTGGAATGTCCTGTCAGAGTACAGAATGTATTATCTCAAAGATTCTGTAAGGACATTACTGTTAGCAGAACTGAAGAAGAAACTGCTGTGCTGAGGATTTCCCTTTATCCAGAATAAACTACTATTGATTCATCAATCTGGAGGTGTGATCTTTACAATACCCCAAATTGTTGGTTAGTTGCTGCTGATGTGCTGATAAGTTGCTATATTTCTCACTCACTAACAAAGTACAAAAGATTCCACTAAGGACTGGAGTCAGTAGCACGTGGCGTGATGGAGGACACGTCACAAAGACCGCTAAAAAATTACCAGCTAAAGTAAGTGACTTAACCACCTACCAATTCACCACTATCTTAGTAAAAGGACAAAGGAAAGGACTGGAGTCTCCCTAGCATTACCTAACTTAAGTTCTCTAAACTCTCTTACATAATTAGCCCATGCAAGTGCAAAGTTGCAAACAAGTAACATTACTAGCACAGAGCACATGTCTAGTGTCACGAAGAATAACAATCACATAATATAAGATGTTTTAACGTTACTTACCTGCATGTAAGCAGCAGCATTCTTGCTATTTTGGAAAAAATAATATTTGCATTAACACAGAACAGAATACGCAAAGCTACTATAATTAGTTACTCACCAAGCGCCATGACCTCAACACCTAGCAGATCCAGCAGGTCCTGCTCCCAGTCCAAGATGTCTGACCACCAGTGAGCCAGCTGGTTATGGGTGCGCAGGACCCCAGAACAGCAAAACACTGCTTGGCGCACCCTTGCCTACCGGCGATGATGCTCATTCGTAGCATAGCCAGGGGCGGGCCTGCCGCATGCTGCAAGGTTAAGGGGAGGTGGCGCTGTACAAAAAAAACAGGGCCAGCCGCCTCTACCTGGGAGAAAAGGGCCCGGGCTGCATCCCTTCTGGGCGTCGCCTGCCGCAAGGAAGGCAGCTCTTGGTTGCAGGTGCAGCTGTAGCCTTGGCTTTCCCCTTCTTACTACTAGAGGTAGTAGTAGCGTTATCCATGGTTCTAGATGGGCAGGGGGTGGAAAAGAAAATGTAGTAGTAAAAAGAAAGTCAGGAAAAGAAGTAGGAAAGTAAAAAAGCAAGTAATGTAAAACAGTCAAAAAAAACGCAGTAAAAGTAGAAATCAAACACAAAATATACGCTTAGGGAGATAGAGGGATAGATAATAAATAAAAAAGATCAGAAAAATAGTGTAAAAAACAAAGGATTGAAAAGATTGGGAGGGATGAAAAACAAGCCCCAGAACCATGCAAAGAGCAGGAAAACAAGATGGCTGTGCCCTATTGGCAACAGCCTGGGGAAGTTTGCACAATATTTCCCCCAAACACGCCATCCGCATTGCCAAACATCAAAAACATCTTGCGAGCATGCGGAACAAGCAACTCGGCATGCTAGCATAACTCCGTGTAGTGTTGCGGAGTTTTTTTACTGATTCGCATAGGCTCATGTAGCGTGGCTATGCGAAATCCACCCGCCGTTATTTATTACAAATTTGAGATCAGGTTTAAGCGGATCTCTCTACAAATATAATTGTATAGATACAGTATAGCAACAGGGAGGACTAGCCTCCTGAAGTGAACAAGGATCAGACAAACAAGCAGCTATGTAGCCGCAATGCAAAAAACAACATTAGTATCTGATGCTCAGAATGCAATCTAGCTTGGTCTTTCTTAGGCATTAGTTTTTTACATTGCAGAGCTTGGTTAGGAGTCTTCAAAGTGTTGAGAAGTGCTGGTCTAAACCTCACTTGTGGAAATTAACGTGACAGAGGGATTTGTCTCTAAGAGTCCATTTAAGGGGCCATGGGATTTGGGTTGTTGGGGAAAATGCGAAAAATGGATCAGGAGGGAGTCTAAAGGAAGGCCCAGTAAAGAACTTGCAGAAAGAGTTCAGCAAAGAAATCCAGCATGGGGTCTGGAAAGAAAGCCCAAAGTCATCTGCCCTCATTGTCTCTCATCTATATCATTATCTTCCCTCTCATCTAGGGCAACCAATACATTATCAATCCCAAAGTTCGTTGTCACTCCCCATTTGGTAGGGCATCAATAGCAGTCCATTGTATGTGTTTCAAAAGTTCATTTCGTTGCAAAAGTTATTTAGACTGACACATTGTGATAAATTCACACATTGAATATGCTCCCACACTCAAGGGTAAAAACAACAGTGCATTGTTTGTGTAAAGAATTCTCATGTGCTCCTAGTAGGAATCCGTTCCCAGACTTGTATCTTGTAAGAAATGTATCGATTCAAACTTAAAGTTGGTGATAACTCCTACAAAGTAAGCATGGGACCACAAATTAAACCTTAAGAGTAATGCAGCTAACGTAAGAAATTAGCTTCTTTAATGCACAATTTATGCGCATGTGCACATTTAAACATAAACATATACAATATTTTTTATGCTTTAGTACACTAAATCTTATAACAAGCAATGGAATTTCAAGACAGTACGTTAACTTGAGAACTTCATTCAAGATGATATAAGTATACCATTATGCATACATTGATGAAACATTATTGTTTAAGTTATTCTAATATTTTCCACATGTAAGGATCATTTAAAGCAAAGAACAACATTTCTAGCAGTTACACAGACAAAGTGGAACACACTTATGAATCAAGTGAAAGGCTTCAGCAATCAAATGAAGAGAATGGTTTAAAAATGAACTATACCATGCAAGTCTCATTATTCATTATAATATGTATTATTTCTTATAAGTCCTTTTAGTGGTAACACTCATAACGTTATATTATTATGTCAGTCACTTTATTAGAAAATTATTTTATTCTAGAGACATCTTTCATTAATTAGGAAGGATTCTACGTTAATCCTCAAATGTGTTTCACTGTATTTTTAGTAAGACATAAAATATAATGAAAAGGCTTCATAAAACTCTCGGCATCAGCAATATCAATTGTAACGTGTCAAAATCACAAAGACACGAAAGAGTCATGTGAAAGTGCACATTCATTTTATGTGTAAGGTATTAGTTGTAATTAGGTTTTATTGGCGTCTAAAGAGTGGGCAACTTTACTTTGCACCAAAAACAAAGTGCAAAATGGGAGAATCAATGGACAATATGACAGGGGAGGCAGTGGGTGAGAAATGGAAATAGGGAAAAATGCCTTCGAGGATGAAAGTCAGAGGGGGAGGAAAGTGTGAGACAGAAAGAGACTTGGTGTAACTGGATAGGAAAGACAAATGTTGAAAAAGAATAAAGGACTATACAGTGTGCGTTGGTGAGCAAGAGAGGAGATGAGAAAAAGCATGTGGGAGAGGAAGACATGAGATATTAGCATCTATTTAAAAGCTGGGGGAGCACAACCGGAAGAAAAGAGCAGTGCTTGAATTGAATTGATATGTTTAGGAAGAGTACATATAAGGTTGAGTGTGAAAAGACTTGCTGCCTACCCGCACATCCTGGACACCTGTGCCAGCTTGCTGTTTTTGGTTTAACAATTATGATTCCTACTGACAGTAGCAATGCCAAGGCAAAGCCACTCCCGGTTTATCAGAAGATAACTTCTCAGCAAGGGGGGAGAGACTGGTGGTTGACTTTCCACTGGTCAGTAGAAGACTCACAGTGTGTGTTCTATGAAACTGTAAATCATGACAATTATCCATGTTTTTTAGGGCTTTTTTACAAGTTGCACAGAGTAGTATCTCTTGGGGGGGGGTGTTACCACTATGGTCAACCACACATGTTGTTTTATTTGGCCTATTATTACAGGGTCCTCAAACTAATTACTGGCCCAGAGACAATGGACCTGGACCCTCAGAGGAGCTGCGGGGCCTGCAGGCAGCTGCTGTGTATAACCACTGCCCACCTGCAAATTTCAGCATGGGGGAGAAGAAGCTCTTGCAACTAAAGAAAAAGAATACTTCCCCTCCTGCCAACCCTCAGGCACTTTCCACCCACCCATTGGCAGGAAATAAAGTCTCCGGAGCATTACCACCTTCTCCAAGCAGTTAGTACATGTTCACAGATCTGGGCCCATTTTTCGTCCGGAAAGAGGAAAGCATGCAAAACTGAACTCAGTGTTTCACATTCCGCATGTTAATCCCCATTATCTCTCTGGAAGATATTGCCGACCCTGTAAATTCAGACCCCCTGTCCCTGTGGAGATAATGGGGGACTCATCATCAAAGGGTACTACTAAACAGACTCTTCTGTAGTTTTGGGTTGACAGTTACCTTCAGTAGCATAGAGAAGAGCTGGAGCAGTGTCATTTTACCACGCAAGTCAATAGAAATGGTTTCTGGTCACAAGAACTTACAAGAAATTTGCTACTTTTGCCTGGAAACGTTACTCATTTGTTGACATATTTTGAGTAAACAACAGAACAAAACAAAACAGCATACTACAGCATAATAATACAGAGGGCTAGGGGTGGGCAGTAAACACCGCTCCGCTGGCAGAGTTCGCAGAGTTTTACCCACTCTGTACTTGGAGCGCGGAGCTTGGTAAAACTCCACCAATTGCCGTTTGGCGAAGTTTACCACCCACCCCTACTTGAAATGTGCAGTGTGCATATGTATCAATTGAATTAACGATGACTTGTGTGGTGTTGGTGCCCTCCCGACCTCCTCAAGTACAACTGAAATACCCTGTGGACCCTGGTAAACAAAGCAGGCTGTGCGACAGACCCTACCAATATTCTTTTCATTCGTCATAATTGTCTACTGGTGCTTATATCAACATTTACTGTTCACACTGGTGCTCATTTCTCCACCTCAAGAGGATGAAACGATGGTTGAAAGCAGTGATCTCTGGGCAACCATCACTTCTCTGCGGCCTGGCTCGCAATCCACTGAGCTGGCTGTCTAGCACTTCTTACAGAATAAACAAGGTATGCAAGCGGAGAATGTGTGTGCCCTAGAGGGATGTGAGCCCTGTAAATATTAGATGGAACAATACATGAATTTCCTCGCGGATGGAACTGTCATTTCTCCGTTATGCCATGTTGTACATCTTTCCAGAGAGGTGTTCCTTCTGCGATGTCCCTCTTGAGATGCTATCCCCCTGAGTTGCATCAATGCACGTCCCAACCCATCTCCTCCGTTCCAGTGTTGAAGATGGTTTTGGTGGTAATATAAGGGGTGATATTGAAGGCGGCGGTGGGACTGGTTTTTTGGTGGTAGTATTAGTTATTAGTAAAGTATTATTTACATTGGAGGTAGTATTGGTGGAGATGTCATTGATAGAGGTACTGGCATTTGTTGCTGTGGTATTTGTGGTGATGGGATTGGTGGTTGTGGCATTTGAGTTTCTAGCAGGGTAGTGGTGTGGAATTATTGCTGGCAATATTGGTGGTCAAATTGGCTGTAGCTTTTATGGTGTTCAGGGAAGGTGGTGTGAGATAGTGATATCGGTGGGGTACTTGCAAAGGTTTTGTTGGTGCTGGTGCTGGTAGTTTTTGATTGAGGTGGTATTGATGTCAGTGTTGATGGTGGTATTTTGGTGTTGCTAGTGTTTTTTTTACCAGTAGTATTGGTACTAGTGGTGGCTCTGGTAGTGGTGTTGTGAAAAATTGGGTTGTTGTTTGACAGGGGTGTGAGCCCAGATCAAGCAACAGCCACAATTCTTGCAGCGTGAACCACAAATTTTGGGTAGGATATCTGGGCACAACAAGCTGTCAGGCTTAATTTATAGATAATAAGTAAAGTATTTACACAGTACTTAAACAACAATAAAGTGGCACAAGTAAAATCCCACACCAATTTAGACACATTGAGAACATTTTAATAAATTACTTGACACCAAAATGTCAAAAATTCAGACAGGAGAACCATAGTTTTGAATATTGAAAGGTTTGACTGAAATTAGCACATTAAAACACAAAGTGCCAGTCATGGATATCTGGTTGCACTGGACCAGGTCAAAGTCAGAAGTTAAGGCCAACCGCGATGGAGTGCATGTCGGCTACAGCCACCAGATTAGTCCTGTTTAAAGTTTTCCCTGCTCAAATCAGCCCCTAGAATCTTGTTTACGGTGCAGGGGGCCGTGAGAAGCAGGGAGAGCATCGCAGGAGGCTGCCGGAATACCGTGAAGAGCAGGTCAAGTATCTCAGATGGGTGTTGCTGGAGCTTTTCATTGGTGGTCCCCGTGAGTGGTCATTGCTGTAGTGCTAAGAGGTGGCTGCCGGAGTTTCACCTCGAATGTTGGCAAGAGCGGCAAATTCTCGGTGCAAATTGACTCATTTGTGGTTGTGAAGATCCTAACAACTTCAATACAGCTCTCTGAAGACACACCAAGGGTTCAGGACCTGAGGCACACAGCTTGAGGGTTAGGAACTCACTTCAGCTGAGTCCAGGTACTGTTGCAGGATATCGGAGGGCCTTTTATGTCCCTGAAGTTCAGATCAGGAGACTAGCTGTGGAGTCACTCTGATAGTGTTGGGTTCACGTTGAAGTTGCCAGCCCAGTTCTGCTCTCCCAGGCAAGAGGACAGCAGGGCAGCAGTTCAGCAGAGGAGGAGTCCTTTCGGCTGAATAGCTATGGCTGAAAAACACAAGGATAAATCCTCCTTTCTGTTAATTGTAAGCACTATGTCTGGCAGACAGCTGTGTTGTAAATCCAGACTTAAATAGTCTGTCTATCTGTCTACCTGAAATATGGTATAATTCAGAAGTACTTTATCCATAGGCAGAAGAAATCTGCTATGTACATAATAATAGACCTGCAATGTAAACAGTGCTTCTTATCAGGATAGCTGTTAGACGTGGTCCTTTTGACAGGTTTATCCCCAAACTGTTTGCATTTTGTCTCCTATTTTTCTGACCCCATTTTTGTTGGATATAGGATTCTTGGCACTTTACCACGGCTGATCAGTGCTAAATTGCATATGCTCTTTGTATTCATTGCGACAATGATTAGTTAACCATGACTAGCATATTTGATTTACTGGTAAGTCCTTAGTAAATTGCACGTGTGTGCCTGGGCCTGTAAATCAAAAACTACTAGTGTGCTTGCAGCTCTGGTTGTGCCACCCACCTGAGTAGCCCTGTAAATGTGTCACAGATCTATCATTGTAGTGTCTGTGCTCACAGTTGTAAACTGCCATATTGTCCTAGCAAGTGCACCCACTTGCCATGCGCAAACCTTCCCTTTCCTTAAATGTAAAGGACCCCTAAGGTAGGCACAAGGTACCTCATGGGCAGGGTGCAATGTATTTGAATGGTAGGACATGTACTGGTGTGTGTTACATGTCCTGATAGAGAAATACTGTGTAATTCATTTCAAAAGGCTACCTGTCCCATAGGCTTATCATTGGGGTTGCACTTTAACATTTTTACATGTGTAACTTGCAATAGGGACAAGATACAAAAATGAAGTTTAGGCTAGCTGAACTCAGGATTTAATAATATACCTTTTTGTGACGGTTATAAAATTGTGTGTTTGAAATTTGCCACTTTTAGAATGTGGGCATTCTCTCACTTTAGCATTCAGTGTGCCTCTGGCTGTTTCTGCTTTCATCGTCTGGTGTTTGAGTGACAAGAGCTTGGATGTGCATTCAATCTAGACATTAACTGGGGTGGGGGTGAGGTATGCCCTGCCTTGACTGGGTGACTCATCGTAGGACTGAATAGACCTGGTCTGCCTTTAGAGTGGTGGAAGGAGCTTTGCTTGCACCTAAATAGGATGTGTCTCCTTTTTCACAAGGCTGTCTCTGCTGCCTGTGGTCATGCTGCACCAGGGAGTACAGGACTGGTTTGGACTGGCTTCAGAGACCCTTGCCACAAAGAGCACAATGACAATTTGCAGTATAAGTACTACACCAAAATCACCAGGACTTTAGATTACTTCAAGGAACAAGAGGATACTGCCAAGAAGAAGAGCAGAAGGACTGTGTGAAAAGCGCTGCATTTTCTGAGTGAGGGGTGGGTTGCCCTGCAGTTGTCTGGTGAAGGATAACGACAGACTCTTTTTACCCTGTTGGGGTATCCTGCTTGTGAAGGACTCTCCAAGGGCTTGTTTGTGCTGGCCTCCTGTTGGAAATCTCAGGGAGATAAACGATTTCAATAAAGATCCTTGCTTTTTAAAGAGTCCTGCCTAGGAGCAGTGCTGGAGAAACTGTGTGAGAGCGCTGCCCCTGGCCTGTGTGGGGTAGAACAGCCTGCAGTAGTTGCTCCTGCCTGGAGCAAGAAAAGGACTGGACTGTCCTTGTACCTTTCTGGGAGAAAGAAGAAAGTGGCGGGAGAAGCACTTTGTTTGGCAGCCCAGTGCGAGAAAGAGAGCTGTGCCTTCAAGTGCGTCTCAAATGCGTATCCTCACAATGCTCTACAAACCAGGTTTGAGGTACTCTGTTAACGGACCTAACTGGGTCTCTGTAGCTGGCCCGCACTCCATCATGGGTCGTCCTGAACTTATGACTTTGTCCTGCTCTGCCACAAACACACAGTTGGTACTTTGTGCTTTTTGGTGCTATTTTCACTAAAATATTTAATTTAAACTTGCCTATCTCCTGTTCTACTGATGGGATGTTTTCCTTTGGGTCTTGTACTAATTATTAAAGAAAGCTCTATATTTATAATTTGGCATGGGATCCTTTTTTCTGTGTGTTTTTTCATTTTATTACTGTTTGAAGTGTTCCACAAATACTTTACATATTGCCTCTAAATTAAACCTGACTGCTCTGTGCCAAGCTACCAGAGGATTGAGCACAGGTTAAGTTAAGTTTGGCTTGTGCCAAGGATTGTGTTGCTGATTGACCAGGGCTCACCCCTCAGTCAACTAATATCCCAATTTTTACACCTGAATATTTCTATCCTACCTAACATGTTTAAGTGCTACTATGAATTTTAACGTGTGCGGTTTAAATAAGCCATCCAACATTGGATTGTGGTGATCCTTTTCTGATGTTCTTAGGTATAGATGATGAACATCTGGTATGAAAGTGCTCAGCTTTGGTAAGCCTCCAAAAGGGGATCTCTATTTTTTTTAAATATTTTTATTGAATAATTTGTAATTTTATACAGGCAAGTAAACAGCAGAGCAGTATATTATGCATTATAACAAAACAAGAGATTAGATATGTTTACATGATATGAAATAATGAAAGACCATTCAAAATTCGATAGATCCTAAAATACATAAGAGCGATTGAAAGAAAAGATAAGACGAATAGAGGCGATATCAAGTTTTACCCTTTACACAAAAGGAGTTCTCAGTGAAATGTGACAGGTATATTCACAGCAAAGAGTATCATGCAATGTTGTCCTGTTGAACCTGGAGTTCAATTCCCCCTTTTTTAGTTGATGGCTATAGGAACATCCACACAATGAGCCAATAATTGATAAGTGAAGGATAGCATAGAAGAGAATGGAAATACAGTAGTATGTTATCTAGTATGTGTGGCTTCCCCCTTACAAGTAGTTCAAAGCCACTGTTATCCTTATCATTCACAATTCCTTTGGCATTGTGTTCATGTAAGCCATCTTATATATTTAAAGTACCAAGGAGAAGAACTAATTTAAGCAGGGCCCATAAATGCTGAGTGAAGGTTCTGAGGTATATTGAAGAAAATAAGCATCTTTTGGAAGAGTGGTGGGCCTGAACAAAAATTAAGAAAGGGCCTGGGCTGGTGAGAATCAATTATAAGATCTAATTGAAGGACTAATTCTACATCTTCCTGGATATTATTGGGCACTTTCAGAACAAATCATCTATTGGTTTAAAAATCAGAACATGGAGGATTTCAACATGGAGAATTTAAACACGGTTACTGATTTCTTAAGAGCCACTTTGCAGTGGAGCAAGAGAAAGAGCAGCCTAGAACGTCAACTGCAAAACCAAGTCCTTAAGTGCCTGGTTTGCTTGTGGCTTATCACATAACTTTGATTTAGTAAATTGTTTCTTATATTTCCACCGGTCATGCTTCTACTCATATGTTGCTTAAAGAATGGCTGTCTTCACTTGCCTACTAAACTGCAAGAGATTAGATCAGCAAAATGATAAATGTATTTCTGCAATAAATGTTGCCAATTATAGTCAATCTAGTAATGCTTATTCTCATGTGGCAGATGCATGCCCTCGTGAACAGAAAATTATTTTTCAACAAGGGATTTTTGTTAATTAGCATGTCTTCAAAGCATACATTGATACAACCCCTGCTGAAGGTTATACGCGTAATATACTTATGTACAACAGGTTTATTTCAAGGGTTAGGGTCAGTCTCTCTTTTTAATTAAGTCCAGTATGTTCTTCTTGGGCATCTGAATACATTTATCATATTTCAAACAGATGTTGCAGATGTGAAAAAGGCAAAAGCGTCTTTTTATTGGATTTCCAAAAGTGGGGCTGTTTTAGATTGTACCTATATGTGGCTTTTTCCGCCAGGTGCATGCAGGCAGATTTTCTGCAACAGATAGATGACCTCCTCTTTGAATGTGTTGGTTGTCAGCAAGGTTGATTTGGCAATCACACTCAGCTTTAATGATTTTCTAGGATCAGTATACAATAAATACATTTTTCTCTGCAGTAGTAGTCCAGGAACAATATGATTGTTTTGCATATGCATGCATTCTTTATTTGGCATTATATTTCTTCAGGGATCACACTGGAAACTTGAAACACATTTATCTTTCTGCCTTATCAGCATGTCTCAATGCACATTTTTGGTATGTCTCCATCTGTGCATGATTCGAATGCCTATTTCCTTACCTGTTATTTGGAATCTTTGGTTGTACTCGCTGAAAGGAATAGCTCCTGTGCAGATTTGCTGGAAAGTATTTATTCAGTGCCTTGTAAGTGTCCACAGGTAATATTGCATACCCATTGAACTCTTGGATTTTGCCACCTCTTTCATCTAACAGATAAAAAGTGCAATTCTGCAATATCTAAAATGAACCACCATTGAATAAACAATTGGGCTGAAAAGCAGATTTCGCTGCGTGCACGTCTCAGGGTTTGATCTTGTGTACTCACCTGAAAATGTGCATTGAAAAATCAACTTCTGCTGAACACACTGCGTGGTGAGTGCTTGCATCTTGTCCCATTCCTTTAACGCAAGGGCATAGGTGTAGAGGATTCTGGGAATAAGGCAGGCCTTGCTCAGGATTGATATAGTGTTAGAAAAGAAGGACGAAACATTCAGGTATCTTTAGTTTAGAAATGGTTAAACTGTGATAGTCCTGGTCTTCACTTGGCATATAAAAATGTAAATAAAGAGAAAACATTTTTATAATTAACACGTCAGATCTAAAATAATTTTTCTCATAAGAATGGCACAGTTCCAACTCTTGTGCCTGCATAATTGTGTTACTTCAGGCATTTGCCATCTTTCTGAATTTTCAGCAGTGTACGGCTGTGGCTTTCTGTCAGCAGATCTCTTGCTTCCAATGCTTAACATATACTTAACTTGGGCTTTGGGTTAGGCACTTGCTAGTGATTGGCTAGTTTTGTTGTTTATTTCAGTTGTCTGCTCTTGATTTGATGGCTTTCTTCTGTATTCTTGGTTTGTCCTACCCAGGACCATTTCAGACTGACTGTGTTCCGATTAGATAAGTGTATATTTCCGCTACTTACTTGAGAGGATTCCTGTTTATTTACTCTTGAGTGCTTCATGGGAGGGGAAGTGTTACCATGATCTCTCTCCTGTTCAATTTTATGTTTTTTTCCTCTTTACCCCATCTACCCCTGTGCTCTGTTTTCATTGCCCTCTCTCCAATGCGACCCTCCTGCTCCCTATCTCGATCTGCATGTCACATCTTTTTATTTTACCTTTTTTACTTTGATGGCTCCACCGCTAAGGCAGAGAAATAGAAAGGAAAAAGATTAAATGATTATACCGTAATGTTGTTGTCATTTTATTTTGTCCACCTGCTGTGGCAGCTTGTGTGAGGGGGCAGGACTGCAGAGTGGGGGAGGAGTGGGAGAACACTCCTAAGTACGCAATGACTGTTTGGCCGGACATCTCGGGCCGCCCAAATCAGTCATGCGCACTTTCCCTGTTCTCCATATAGGCTGCATTACAGCCTGCATGGAGAACATGCCCATCCCTCCAGGCCCTGGCTGAGTGATGTGTGATGGCGCTCAGACCAATCCCAGTGCTGCATTGCATGGTTATAATTGACTGCGGGTAGGGTGTGAGCCATGGTGCTTCATGTTTCTCCCAAGAAGCCACCAAGAGGAAGCAGGAGAGGAGGCTGGGAGGTGTTTTTGTTTTTTTAACTGATTCCCCCCCCCGCCCCTTACACTGCTGCTTCCAGGTAGCAGGCTCAACTGCTTTTTGAATGAAAGCCCAGCGGCTCACTCCACATAAGTGCTTCTTCCTATGTTACCCTGTTTATGTGCTCTTCTTTTTTTAACTTTTTTTCATTTAATTTACTTTGCTAACTTGGCTATTTGTAATATCAAAATGGTAAATAAAAAATGCCCACTGTCCATCGTGTAGCAGGCATGCACACACATCACAATGCATGTACAGACATATATCATGTTGCATGTGTACACACTCTTCATGACATGTACTCATGCACCTTGACATACATGTGTGGATCAGAACCTAACAAGGAATTAACTTTCTTTAGTCAAAAAACATATTTCATGATTACTGGTTATGCATGCACTTGAACCTTGACGCATGTACACTCATGCGATTGGATATAATCAGTGGGAAACCTACAAGAGCAGACACCTATTCACTTGGTAAATATGAATATATGTTTTCAGATTATGATATGAAGATGCCTACTAAAGAATTTGAAAAATAGATTTGCAAATCATTACCGTTGTCCTGTTAAACATCATAGTAACTTTAGTGAAAATATATTTGAAAAAAGCTTCACATTTTAAATGGTTTTGAAAATTATTCGAACAGTTCACAATTTTAGGTTTCTTCACAACTAGGGCCAAGGGAATATGTTAAATCCATCCTTTTAGTAAGAATTTTGAGAAAATAAATTAAAATACTGTGATATGAGCCTTTAACGAGAGTATGGAAATTGATGGGGTGGTATTCAGTGGGTATGCCTATTTTTTAACCAATCACACTCAAGAGGTAAAAGTATGCACCATGCTTTCTAGTCAAGAAACCCTGCACAAAGCAGTTCCCCAGAGGTCCACACTCGCGCGAGCTCTTGGGCAACCTATTTATTGGATCCATGATGTGCTCAAGCTGCATATCAATGCCATTTGACTTGCATTCTATTGATTCTCTTCTTTATTTAGATATGCCTCCCAGGAAGGCATCTCATAACGAGGCATGGATAAATCAACACTATATCAAAAGAAATATATTTAAGATAGATCCTTTTCTCATTCCTCCATTCTCTCTTGCCCACTCCCCACAGAGTAACATCCTGAATCAATCTTAGTTTGTCTTGATTAGCATATTGGACCGGAAGCCCCCCCCCCCATGAAATATCGAGAAATTTCTATGTTTCATATTAGATAGGAGTCTCAATCTGCCTGTTCATATAATTAATTTTGTCAAAATGCTCAAAACAAATGAAGGGGCTTATTTTCAAGAACCTGATGCGTCTGTATAGATACGTCAGTTTCCCTGCGCCTGAGTGTGAAAACCTTGCACCACCATGGATGCACCTTACTTACAAAGCGGCGCACCATGGCGCATGGATTGATAGATGCATCTAAAATTCTGACGCACCTGCCATTGAAAAAGTCACACATTGCTGGAGTTGTGTCGCAAGCATGGCGCTCCTCCAGCAATGCATGGGAAGGCCTATTTCTAATAGTCTGGGCCACTCCTTATGCCTGCTCCAAGCAGGCGTAGAGTTTTGAAGCAGTGGCATACTAGAAGTGGCGCAGTGAAATCTTGTAGATTTCACTGCGACACTTCGACGAGGCTTTCTCGAGTGGGAACACCCACCCTGCATACATTATACTTGACACAGGTATAATGTGAAGTAGGACTTTACACGGCAACGCACCTTGCGAGATGCGTCACATTGTAAATGGTCCGCAACGTGGCACATTCTTTACGCCGCTGCTGGGTCACACAAAGTGATGCGACAGTGCTGCAAAGGTGTCGCAAGGGGTTTGCAAATCTACCATTCAGATTGTTACTTTGGACAAAACTCTCCATCCTGGAATTTGACTTCACAATCGTGCTTCAGTCTTTAGTCTTATCCAAAGTGTGCTATTGAAATTCTCTATTTTGAAAACTTCCAAAAGCACACCTTGCTGTACTGAAATCAGCATTAAATACTGAGGCAAGGTTGGACTCAGAGAGTAGATGTTACATTCTCAGTAGCCAGATTCACCTCACTCTGCAGTGGCATTAAGTTGAAGCCAACCATATCTTCGGAAAAACCTTTTTCGTACCTAGTTGTAGATTGATGTACCCCAAGCCGTATGACTAAGAAACTGACAAATTCAACATGTCTATATTCACTTTGAAGTGCTGACAATCTCTTCTAGAACAACCGGATTAGAGGAACATCCTAATCCCATGTAAACGTGTGCAATGTTTCCACCTGTGGGCTTCCACGTGATAACCTAATGCACTCGGGGTGGTGTAATATTTCTTACTTCAATTGAATTAACCAAACTTACCCCACCTTATAGTAATGATTTATGAGTGAAAAAGTCAGGACTGGAAACATTGTTCATCATAACATGGAAAAAGGGGTTATCCAAATCAGGGTTTTAGAAAGGCACTATTAGTCTGTGTTTTGCAGGTGGTGCTCTACACGTGTGGACTTCCATCCCCATCCAACCCCAAGACAAAGCCCTCTTTCATTAACTCCCATGAAAGAACGAGCTGACCGGTTTTTGAAACATCATTCCCACTTTGGCATGTGCTCTCCACTCTCACCGATGGCTGCTGAAATGCTCCACTCGATTTCGGTTTAGCACCTGCGTGAATCGTAGTGCACTGCATTGCCCATTATTGGTTTAAAACATTTTTCATTTATTTTAAACATGTTTACATTATCTGTGTGCCATTTTATTATTTTGTGATCTTGTTTAATTGTCCACTTTTTCTTTGAATGAAATTTGGATTAACTCTCAGCACTGTTGTGACCATAAATCGCGTAGCCTTGGCATGGTTTGCAGAATGTAAAACAAGGGAAAAACATGAATATATATGTATTGAAAAAAGGAAGCACAATAGCATGTCTCTATGCTTATATGTATGCATAAATGTGTGTATGTGCGAAAGCACAAAACAGCTATGTAGCATTCTTATGAGAATCTGAAAAAGGGACCAAAAGTATGATTTACATTGAATAGAAACTGATCAATTTAAAAATCAGCTAAAGGGGAAAACGTTTAGAAAACGGACAAAGAAAGGCAACAGATCATACTAGGCAAGGTGAAATAAAAGAAAAGTAGAGCATGGAAGTGCAAGGAGTTAGCTCCCACGGATTGATAAAGACAGTGGCGGCTGGTGACATTTCAAAGTGGTGAGGCGTAAACGTTGGGGATGAATGCCATGTTGCAATAAAAGCTAGTGAGACGGGTGTCATAAGGGGAGGTTCAGTGGAGAGGGAGGATTCTCCAGAAATTTTGAAAAAAAGAGTAGGCAAATGGTGCATTTTAAAGCGCATTTGAGCAAGCATGAAGGTTTATAAAACAATTGTGAATGCATATCCTTGAAATATTACAACACTAGAAACCGGCTGCCCCATATATTACTGCATTACTGCACCATGTCATAGGTAAACTTGTTATTGAAGTGAGGTGATGAGTCAAGTTAAATTTCACAAATAGGATATCCTGTTTTAACTAAATCAGTATCTCCCACTTGCAGCTCTATCCACGCTCAAACTAGACACAGTATTCATGG
The DNA here is from genome assembly GCF_964261635.1 of Lissotriton helveticus. Classification (NCBI taxonomy): domain Eukaryota; kingdom Metazoa; phylum Chordata; class Amphibia; order Caudata; family Salamandridae; genus Lissotriton; species Lissotriton helveticus. The sequence goes on from NC_136065.1 coordinate 535,549,996, forward strand.
TCTCTCAGATTCTCAGCAACTCAATACTAAAAACAAAACTCTGGCTTCCTGGATATTGCTGTAACCTATACATATGATGCAATCACTGTCCTTTTCTGTGCAACTACAATAGTTAATGTTCTATTTTTACTAGGCACTCTATAGTCAAGTTGAAAAAGATAAAACATTTCCTGTCATAGAGTTTGTAGCCTGCCCAAGCCCATAGATCACGATTACCACCACTTTCATCCCCATCAAATACAGATAGCCATCCATCACCAGTCCCGTGTTTATTTTATGCCAAATCCTTTGCATTTATTGCTCGCATTTTAAAGGAGTTTGAGAAGGAAAACCTCTGCTACTCTACACAATATTGCTGCGTGCGTGGTGACAAAGTCCTACTCTCATTCACGCACCAGTTGACGCATGTATTTAAAACAAAGAAATACATCATTCAGAAAGTAAAACGTTACTTTTTCACAGCAAAAACACTCCATGACTGCCCACATGCCATGCCAGGATAAATATAGGCAGGCAGTGCTCTTCAAACTCTGGGCAGCAGGGCCCAGATAAGGCGCGCGTGCCCCCTTCTCCCATGCTGCGCATCAACAATTAACCAGGCCTGTCCTTTATTACCACTGTTTTCAATGTTGTAACAAAGCAGCAGCTCACTAACATTAGCGCAAATAATCTCGGGGACACCCTCACATTTCTCATATGTCAGCTAGTTTTGATCTAAAAAACTTTTTTTTATAGATGTTGCGTAAAACGTAAACACAATATGTCTCTTCAAAATGTATGGTATAGATTCCCACATCAAAAATAAATTAAAGTAAAGCAGTATTTTAAACAATTAGGAATTATTCAAGGTAATCAGGGCAAGATTTTCTGCAGAACAGTGCACACTCTGTCAGGAGGCCCCTTGAAAGTCTTGGGCCCTGGGCCAGAGCCCACTTTGCCCCTGCCCCAAAACATCTCTGAGTAAGAGGAGCCACTCTTTGGAAATCTCTGCCAAAAATTAGCGCAACAGACCTAATGCTATCTAGATTAGATATAATGTGAATCTGGACAATTCAAAAATTAAACTGGATGTCCACTAACATAACTCAGGTCAGGGTGTACATCTCCCTGCACCTACATATCGATGGTCACCATTAGCAGTTGGGCAGGTAAACCTTTACTGAGTCCGCAAGCCTCCTTTGTGTCCTGGTGCTGGCTGCGATATCAGTACTACCAAGTGGAATCAAAGGGCGTGGTAGTTTTCATGTAACAGATTCACCGACACATAAACGTATAAAAGGCATGACCCTGCAGGGAGGCTAACTAGCTAACTGGCTTCTGATTGGGCCCCACCTCTATTCACAAAACGAAAGTACAGGGGAACACTGTAGATGTGGGAAAACATTTATCGAGTTCAAATATTTAGGTAAACGAAAAAAAAAATCTGACAGGCAAGTATAATATTTAGCACCAGAGAGCGATTTTTAAAGAATTCTGCGACTATGCTGGTGCCCGATTAGAGAACCTATCCTATTAAAGACAAGTGGAACATTCTTGTGTTTGTCACACAAGGCAGAAAGAACGGATGCTGGTTTTTGGCATGCAAATTACTTTAGCACTGCTTTCAAAGGTGCATCCCTGCGATGCACTTCTGAAGCATACACAGCTGCGTGCAAGGTTCAAGCAGGACGCGGGCCTAACTGCCTGGACTGCACCAGACCAATCAGTCCGTGTTGCCGCTATGTAAACATTAACACTCTTTGAAGTGCAGAGTGGCTTGACTCTACACTTGAAAGAGTGTTAATGTTTTCTAGCGGGAATGCACGCAACGGTTCAAGAGCTAGCCTAGCCACACACACACATGAAAGTCGCAGCTCGCAATACTTGGGGGTGTGGGGGGGATGGTCGCGCGGGGGGGGTGGAGGCCGCCGGGGAAGTTTAAAATGTAATTATATTAAAAGAAAACTTACCGGTCTGCGCCGCCTCTGCTCGACTGCTCCTGGGCCGGGGTCTCGCGCTCCTCAACAAACCGGAACAGCTGCGACGTCACTGGGCAACCTCTCTACGTGCCAGGCCCAGGATTGGCTGAGGGCAAGGATACTATCTGCCCATTAGGAGACCGGGGGCTGCGGCATGAAGCAACCCTCGGTCTCTTAAGGGGTACACTAGTGCGCAAGTGCGGGCTGATCGTAAATATGATCAGCCCAACAACAAACATGCTCAGTAGCAATGCAGTGACGTGACTGTTTAGTGCCGTGCCTGCTGTCACTCAAACGCTGCCGCAGCCCCACCCCCTTCAGCGCGATGTCCGTAGTTCTGTTCTACTGTTCTCCGATGTTAATTCCAATCATTAGTCCTGATTGGAATTAGCGTGGGAGAGGTAGAACAAAGAATTTGAATGGTATTAGTGGTGGGCCAACGCCCCAGCGCCCCCAATGGACGCACCGCCACTGGATAAAGATTAAACTCTTTTGTAGAGTTTGTAAGTCTCTCAGTTTTCTTAAGCTATATATTTTTTTCTCTTCTGTTCAGGGATATAAGAGGAATTATGAGCTCTCACATATGCTCTAGACCTTCTTGTCCCTGAAATATGTGTAACCCTCTGAGCATGACTAAACAGGTTGGGCTTATACATAAGTCACTGTCCTTGACATTTGGTAAAGAATACTTTTTTCTTTTTAGGCAATGTGTTCTCTTTTTTGATGACACTATTTGTGTGAAGACTGGAGGTAGATATTTTTCTTTTCACAAGAAAGTAATCTATTTTCTTTTAACTTTCTAATAAACCATGGAGCACTATAAATTCCAGAACCTAGAAAATATCATAATCGTGGGGCATCCCTAGATAATATTGTGTCTCATTATTTCGGATTTCCCATCTACCCACCTTCATGTTTAAAGTGGGTGGCCCTGAAGAAGGTGGCCTTAAAGTAAATATGTGCCACCGAAGCATACGTTGACCTAAATGTCAGATACCCAGCCTCTACCCAGCCACAGAGACTGTTCGTGATCTGTTTTTTACTGTGACCTCTTTGTTGTATGTGGGCTGGTTGGGTACAGACTATGTGTGAAGAATAAGTGAGAATGTTTGGTATGATAGGGAGTGTGCAAGTGGGACCCTCAGTTATGGGATTTGTGACACTAGTATGATGAAATTATTGTTCGTGATGAGAATACAACACACATGCTGATGCATTCCAATTGATGAAATTGGAAAAAAAGACACATTGTGCAAAGAATGTTTTCACTAAAAATATATGCATTATTTAAATATTTTTTGTACATGAATATAAATAAAATGAAAAAATGTATGAAGTAATTTAATAATTTAAAAAATGTATAATAAAAGGACACTGATACTGGAGTTTGTATTGTGGATAGCACCGAAGAGCTGGTGTCATCCTATACTAAAGCATTATAGGTCATGTGGGAGGTTTTCTTGTGATATTCTTTGGTTATTTCCCCCTTCTCCCAGACCTAAAAGTAACTCTTAGGGGGCACCTTTGTTTAATGGTAGTGCAAGAAAGTAAACATTATGGTTTGACATTGCTGTCCTTGAAATCGCCCATGTACCAATTCAAAAGTTTATCCTTCCGCAAAGGGGTACTCCCAGTTTTCAAATGTCGCAGAATATACAGCGTTTCCCTGTGTTTTTTGCATTCTAGTTGACATAATAAGATTTTACTTCACATATTAAGGATAGTGCATCAACAGTTTTCTGAACAAGTTTCAAGAGATTTGATAAGATATTAATTAGTTAATTATAAAGGGGGGGATTTACACATGTTTCATGCAACACAGGGCAACAAGCAAAGCTGCTGTGGTGCCTTGCATGAAAGGGAGACAGCAGAAATGCACCATATCAACTAAGATGTGGCACATTTGGTTGAGCTATAGTGCTGACACACTGTGTGCTCCCTAGTGCCAACACAGGCACCGCTGCACCATGGTGCAAGCGTGCCTGCATTACATACAGGATTGTTTTTTGTGCAGGTAGGGATACCTTCCTGCACAAAAACAATCCTGGGCCTTGGGGTTCACTTTTCCTGTTTGCGCCATGGTGCACCTTTATATAGGTGACCCATATGGAAACAGAGAAAGTAATCCCTATTAACCCCTTCCATGCTGGGGACGAACCCCAGCCGTCACGCCCCGCGGCGCTCGTGTGCGGATGACGGCCCGGGTTCGTCACGGCCCCGCCCTGTTCGTTTGTTTACCGCACAGCGGCGGAAATGGGCCAGCATGGAAGGGGTTAAAGACAGGGCATTCATTTTGCTCAGGCAGCCGCAAACTCGTGCTGCACTGGGAGCAGCGCATTCAAGGGAAATACGGAGTGGGTGCTTCAAGCTACTCCATGCTTCACTGTGCAGACGGCAACCCACCTGCACTGTGACGAGGGATTAGAGATCCTTTGCAATTGGGTGCAGTGAGGAACTGCAACTGCCTGCAAGGGGATATCTGGGGGTCCATGGGACCCCATTCCCCCTCCAGAAGGGTCCCATCAGGGGGTGCACTGACAGCACACCACCTTCTGTGACCCACTTTCAGTTTGTCTCCTGACAGTTTTTACCTTTGTGCTCCATCCATAAAATAGCATGGGCGCAGAGGCAAGACATTTACTCATTTCAATGGGGCTACGCCCCCATGCAATTGAGGAAAAGCCTTCTTGAGATAGTGCTGGTGCTACATGCGCTCAAGTGTTATCAGTCTTACAGAAGGGGCCACACAAGCACTTGCGGCCCTTCTGTAATGCCAAAGTACCCCTGGGGCACACAAAGCAGGCACACATGCCCATTACACCCCAGGGGCTCTATCTGTAATACAACCCCTGAAAAGCAGTAAAGATATTTCTATTTGTTATGCTTGCTCCAAAGGAGGCCTAGCTTTTTGATGCATTTCTTGGTTTACTAGCTTTAATAAATCTGGGAATGTGCCACATGTTACTGATGGATGCATAAGAATGACCATACTCGACCCATGGAATGCCTCCCTAATGCAAAGTAACGCAATGCCTTACAAGACTGATTTGTGTAGCTTTGCAAATGACAAATACCATTTTGCGCTGTGGCAGCACGAAAAAAGTGGCACATGTATGTCGCAAAATGTTAATAAATCTTCCTTGTAATGCTTTACTCAAATACTAACTTTTTATTTTCTTTTTCAACTACCACTTGTTATTCATGGGCCACTTGAGGGTGGCCAGCATCATGCGATCAGTATAGCTTAAAATGTATATCACTTCTTCCTGGTGGGTCTCCATTTGTTTTGCCTTATTGTTGTATTTAAAGTGTGTCATTACTGTATAGTCTTGTATCCTCTACAAATAATTGCCATTTTAAATAAAAAGGGCAAGAATCACCAGCGATTTAAATTGTCTCAAAATTTATAATGCTTGTTTATGAACTCCAGCGCAGTCATGCTCAATTTCAGTGGGTGGATTGAAAATGCCTAGAAAAATACGTTTTCAACATTACACCAAGGAAATATGCCTTAATGAAATTCATATTTTTGAACTACTAACCTAGGAATCTGAGTTGACACTTGCAAATATTATTTATTAAAACAGGGCAATCGGGTTAATGTTATGTTAATCGGTTTGTACTGTACTACAGAAATGTCATCCTAAATTGTATTATAATTTATTTATAATATGCTAAAATATTACTCTGTACTGTACATGAAAGATGGAATGCTGAAATGAATACAAAAATAGCTATAGAGTGCAAAATAACGTTGCAGAGTCTGATACAAACATCTCTAAAAATGACACTACAGTTGTGCCTATTTTCGAGAGAGGGCACCAGATGGGCAGATCAAGAATAGGCAGAAACATTTGTTGACTCTAACAAAACATTTGGGGGACAATAAAATGTGATGTTGGTTACTGGACACTTATAAGCTTTACATAATTTCAAGTTTGTGGGCATTGATAGACTGATGTGCTATCACAGGCAAAAACACATCCTAAAACCCCTTGGGGCAGATTTATGAAGGCCTTGCGCCGCCGGTGCGTCATTTTTAACATGGGAAAAAGTGACGCACCGGCGGCGCAAGGCCTTCATAAATCTGCCCCCTTGTTTCTCAATCCGATGAGTGGCTACAGGTGTAGCATCGTATTGGAATGTTTTCGTTGGTTAACAAGATAGTACTGTCGTACATGTCAATCAATGTGAAATATTGAGACTAGAGTTAGGATGAGTTTTCATTAATGTTCTTCTTGGTTTTTAAAGGTGTTGTTATTTCTTTTATGGATGTATAATGAAGGGACATATTCAAACACATCCCAGAGTATTGCATCTTTTCGCAACAAAACTAATATGAGAAGTTGAGAAACCAAACATGGACATCTGCCTTCCAACAAGTCTGGCAACTTGTTATGCATAGTTAATACAATGCAAAGGAATTACACATGCAAGTTAGAACTCGGACAATTATAACACTCTGCTGACTACGGCATCCAAGCCACGTTTACATTCTCTTGAGTGCTTTAGGTACCCTTTCCAAACTCCACATTGTGGCCATCATTGCCAGGGGGAGTGGAGAAATTGCCTCGGTTAGATAGCTAGCATTACGAGTTACCAAAACCACAGGCTATGTCAATTCCTGAATCCAGGATTACTGCACCATTATTGCTTGGAGCCCTAGATTGGGAATACGAGAAAGAATCGGTGTTTGAGCATCGATGACCCATTTTCCCCTCAATCCTCAGATTTTTTTGCTTGTCAAAATCTTAAAAATTGAAAAAATCTGCAAAGAGGAAAATTCAAGGGTGTTGGGATTCAGGCAGTATTCAGATTTCAGAGTCAACCTATAACTCTCCTGTTTGCCTGGATTGGGAAATGTATCATAATGGGCATTGAATTCTGTATTCTTTCTGTTTTGAGATAGGGGTGCATTCATATTTAAATGGGACCTTCTTCCCTTAGTAGAATGTGTGCTCTGCCTCCATGCCCTTTAACGAGTCTAATGGGGAATAAATAGTAACAGAAAATATTTAGCACCTACAGCGTAAAAACATCCATACCTCTCATATTTAGGACAGTTTGTCAAACATGCATGGCCAAATAGTTGCATTATTAAGCAGGTAGCAAACATGTTGATCAAGTTAGCAGTCACGACATACACTTCTAACAATTAACTCTGTCTACAACTCCAGTTACTAATATTCTCAGATGTTATGTGTAGTATGGGTGGATATGGAAAGGTGCGGCATATGCAAGTTAACAAGTATGTGGAGAGCTCCAGTGAAAACAATTGAAAGGCTCAGGGCCAATAATGGGTTGTGAAGGCCTACAGGAAGACTGTGCCCGAGGAGGAATGCCCCCACCAGTCATTAGATATAGCTAGAAAGGGGAGAATCCTCCAGCATTACCAATTGCTCCTCAACCAACCAAGGGATGCAGTCTACCTCCCAGGGGCAGAGCCCTCATTAGACACCAGGAATAGAATAAGAATAAAGGTAAAACAGGAAAGGGGTGTGGGATAGTTATGTTGGCAGCGGACTGCGCCATTAACTCATACCCTTTACTCCCGATTTGCCTGTCTGAGAGGGGAAAATATCTGTTAGACGTCAGTGAAATGCTTTCTTAAAAAAGGAATGTGGTAGGGGACTGATTCTTTCTGGCTTGGGGTGACTCTCTCACCTCAGGGCGAAAACTATGGGCCTTATTTATGAAGGCCTTGCGCCGCCGGTGCGTCACTTTTAAAATGGGAAAAAGTGACTGACCGGCGGCGCAAGGCCTTCATAAATAAGGCCCTATCTTTTTGCTTCTTGCACTGGGACATATTGAAGATTCACCCCCACCCCCCATTTTGTCCATGTGGGCATAGCTTAAAGCCCACCAGACAACAGGCACTTGATTTTGAGTGGGTAGCTGGCTTGACTGGGTTTTGTCCCCCCAAACCCACGTCTGGGTCCAGGACAATGTTACTACACCCCTGGAAGTTTAAAGCACAACTTGTCCCCTTTGTTGGGGAGGCAGTAATTCTACTAGATACTCTACCAGGAGGGCAGGAAGTGCATGGCACAATGAGGGGAAAAAGTGAGAAAGCTAATGATGTGGGGTGGAGATTGATGCATGAACCCCATCTTTGCTGGCAATATATCAAAACTATGCTCAAAGTAAACCCAGTCATGCCATGAGTGATGGCTCCACTATTCAGGATCCTGGCTGGCTGCCAACAAGGGAATCCTACCAACCCTGGACATTTCTGAAATATAAAGACCCAAGGGAATCCAGAGTGGTGTGACTTATGAAGATCCCTTCATGATGCTTTACCCAAATGGAGCTAAGAGCAACAGAAAACTTCTTTCACTTGCAATGGAAATTATTACCTTTTCAGGTTGTTGGTCCAGTGGTACCCAGTAAATCACATTAACAAGATCACATCGCAAAACTAGAGAAACAGGATAATATGGCTGGTATGCCTTACATGTAACCCTGGGCAGCACGTTGCCTTACCAGAGTGCATTGCAAACGTCCACACTATGCCTAAAAAACAATTTTCTTTCACTTACCATGCCAGTTTGTTGAAGTATTTGTAATTTGGATCGACATTCATCCATGGAAGCCTGCTAACCTTGAGAATCTCTGAAAAATAGTGACCCAGTGAAATAGAAAGTATCTTGTGTTGATCCTAGCACATTGTCTTGCCAGGAATGCCTGGAGGATGTTGAAAGTATGCCTAAAAGATTCCTCTTACTAGCAATTGAGGATCACAGCAGTATTCAGATTCTGACTCATCAGCACCCTGCTGACCCTTGAAAGGGTAAGTGGACATAATATTGAATTTTTAATATCGACATGTGATTATATCAAGCATTAAATATCAATAGTAAAATATATTGATGTTTAAAATATCGATGTAAATAATATTAATTTAGTGTGTTGTTAAAAATATTGTTGTGATAAATATCGTTTGCTAAAATTTCGCAATGAAAATATATTGTTTTAGTATTTATTTCATAATTGTTAATACATTTTTTTTAAGTTTTGAATTATGATTTTTTTTAGGAGTGGGATGTTGGCTTTCTAGGGGATAAGGTTGGGGAGTGTTTTACAAAATTATTAATGTACATTTAAAAAAATGTCAATTTTTTATTAAATCATTATTTTTTGAGGAGAGAGATGTTGTTTTTAAAGGGGATAAGCTTGAGTAGTTTTTTTGAAAATGTAAACAAAATATTTGGGTAATTATTCATTTTATATTTATGCGAGTACATTTTTGTTTATAGTAGATTATATATCTAAGGGGCCCATTACGATATCGGGCGGATCGGCCGCCAAATGTCCCTGGTTCACCTCCCACCATATTAGTATGACGGGGGCACCATAGTGGACGGGAAGACCGTCTGCCGCTTTTCTGCTAGTCGGATTGCCCACCAGGCAGAAAAGGGACTCAATTAGTATGCATGCCTTTCCATGGCGGAGACTCCGGAATGCAGGAAATCTCCACATGGGCCCACTGCAGGCCCCCGGGGGTCTGGGAGGTGGGTTGCTGCACTGGGGGGTACCCATGGCACCCCCCCCCCCATCATTGCCATGCACAAGGTGGCAGGCACCGCATGACAATGCACAACATGGGCATAAATATTGTGGAGGGTGCTGCTTAAAGCGCCGCCCACTGCAATGTTACTGTTGAGGATGCGCCCGCCAGTTTGGCGGGTGCATCCTAATTTGCATGGCGGGACCGCCGCAACTTTGTTGGTCGGTCCAGTGCTCCATGGCGGTGGAAGGCAGGCAAATTCTGCCCGCCATCGTATTAGGCCCCTAATTTGGTCATAATATTAAAAATATTTTTTCTTCATTAGTAAAATTTTATGAAAAATTAATATTTATCTGTATAATGTATTGTGAAATATATATTTAAAAAAGTAAAATATTTAAATTATTATGTATCTTTATTTTGTTAAAATGTGTTACAGTATTAAAAATTTTAGTTTTATGAAGCTATAGCCATCCCAAGAATCAATGTAATTCAAATGAAAATGGTGTGTTTTTGTGCATTTCGTGCCTGTTTCAATGGACCTGCTAATATGTGCAGTGCTGTTTTTATCTGTAGAATTATGAGGATAGAAAATACTCCAAATATAAGTCAATGAGTTAAAAACGCATAATGTAAAATGTCCTCAGAACAACCTGATCTCTATTTATTGATTGTTGGACATATATTAACCCGTTGGCTGCTGCCGTCGGCCAACGGTCGTCGCGTGCACTACGTTGGTACGTGCGCACGTCCGTTGGCCGACGCAGCCCCACCCGTTTTTCGAACGTTCAGCACTGGAGCTGAACGTTCGACGCAGCCAATGGGTTCAAAGTGCATAGGTTTATAGGTTCCTTCATACCTATTTGCCTATTAGATAATATTGATGATTGATTGTATAATGGTGTAGTTTAGTTGATGGCTTTTGGCATTACATGTTTTAAGCAACCAATAAACATTATAAGTCTCGGGGATTGTAAACGTCTGATGAATGTAAGAATATATGACTTTTCTGGATCATCTTCAGTGCAACAAATGATGAAAACCTTTGTCATCGATTTTAGTTTTTCCTACTTTTTGTTAATGCATTTAAAAAAAACAAATACTCTACTGCACAGTACCTTTTTCTCATTAAAAAAGTGAAATATTAGCTATTTTCTCAGTTCTTTTTGAGTACACATAAGCCAATGGTACCCTTGGAATCCAAAACATGCGTCGAAAATGACACAAATTTGGCCTGTTTTTGTTTTTTTGTTTTAACTTCATGAATGCTTAAGCAAAAACTGCGTCAAACATTTGAAAAGGGGCTCAATCCTGAGGGGCGAATCCTCAGCACTTAAGGACTGACACTTCTAAGTGGGGCATATGTTAAAACTCATATCAATCAAACAGTTTGAATATTTACTAGATGTGCTACAAAAAGTAACAAGCTAGGAATTGCAGAACAACGTGGAGAAATACCGAAGAGGAAAGAGAACAGAACACAGAGAACAGAGCTTTAAAGTCTTCATCATCCCTGAGGCTGAAGCTAGAATTATAACACTTAACAAATGTTTAAGGAATCCCTTTGAAATATAATGTGTAGGGGAAACGGCCATTACAACGAGGCCGTTTCAACGAAAACCATAACCACGCATGCATTACAACGCATGCGTGGTTACAACGACAGCTTTTACCACGCATACTTTTACTACGATGTACGTAGTAAAGGCATGTGTGGTAAAGGGTAAAAATTAAAAAGGGGGGGTTGGGGGGGCTTGCCCCCCCAAAAATAAACCACTAACCTTTAGAGGAGATGTGCAGGAAATCGGCGGCGCAGGGGAAGGAAACGGCCGTTTTTTTTTTTTCCATTTATGACGTCACCACGGAAAAAACGTGGAGAAGGAAAGGCGTGAAAATAGTATTCCGTTGTAACGCATGCGTGGTAAAGGCATGCGTTACAACGGAGTTCGTTGTAAGATCATACAACCAATGTGTAGAGTGCACTCCAGCAGAATAGCACTTTTATCCCCAATTTAAATTAATGCTTTATTGATGTGACTGAAGTAGTGACCGTCTTTCATCTTAAAGTTGATAGTTCGGTCATTACAAGGACATTTTTCCAAGAACTACTGAGATTTACAAGACTTTAATTTTCCAGCAGAACAGTTGTCGTTGATTTAGAAGGCAGATGCCCATCTGTTAAACTTAATATTAAAGGATTCGGTATCTCTCTGCTCACATATTCTTTACTAACCAGATCTCCAATTTCAAGTAGTCGGGTGCTTTAAAGGAAGATCTAATTAAATGCGTGTATCCACATATAATCTATTATTGGAAGAATACCTTGAAAGGATCCCCTTCTTACATAATGTATTTTCTTTGTCCGCAAACAGCTGAGAGGTTTTCGCTGTAAGGTAAATATCGTATTAAAATTAGATGTTCAGAAGTAGTATTATTTGTTCCTCGAAGAACACATGTGAAAAGAATAATGTGGCAGAGGTCGTCAAATGACGAAAATATGTTCTCCGGAAATGGTTATGTGCATTTTGATGTACAGAGCACTATGAGCCTTGAACTAACATTTTAGGTAATGCATAATATAGAAAAAACATGCATTTTGGAGTAGATATATGATTTCAGTAGGATTTATGCTTATTACACATCCTTTTTCAGCAACAAAAATCCAATAAAATGCGATGTAATTGTCTTTTTAAAATAAGGATGCATTATACTTGGGAAATATGTCTAATTCAAAAACACCCTTTTAAAACTGTGAAAGTATTGCATATGGAATGGATTATTCTGTGCAGGTAACACATTTGTGTGATTTAATTTTGATGTGATCTGATTTGGAGAACAAATCTTGCAAACTTTCCTGAAGGCAAGGTGCCTTTAAATACAAAGCTATTCAATTAGCAGGTTCGTGGATGTTTGTGAGAGGGAGCACTTCTGAGTGAAATGGTGTCTACGTTCAAGATATTAAGGGGTATATTTATCCAGGGTTTGCAGGGTTGGACTGGCTACCGGGCGGTTGTGTGTGCTGCCGAGCTGGGGGCTGATTTCGTTGATGGGGACATGCGTGTGCTGAACAAAATTCGTTTTGCTTTTTTTTTTATTTCAAAGCCCACGCAGGTCCCCATCAACGAAATCAGCCCCACTGCAGAGAAATTAGCCCCCAGCTCAGCAGCACACAGAAACGCCCTGTAGCCAGTCCAGCCCTGAGGGTTTTGCATCAGGTTTGCACCACACAACATGATACAGGTGTGACGCAAACCCAAAAAGCAATATATCAATCCACACATGGCCACTTTGCGTGGCCCTGAGTGGCTTGATAAATCAAGAGTAACGCAACGCAATGCAAATCGTTGTGTTGCATTTTACTGCCACAGGAATGTGTTTCATGGGCTTTGAATGGGTGTTCCTATGGAAAACTCATGGATTTTAATGCATTGACAGATTTCCCATTACTGGTAGACCTGAGAATGAACCAAAATGCACATGCCTTCCTAGGGAAGGGGTAACTAGAAGAAGTTTCTTCACTTCTCCTCGTTACTTCCTTTTTCAATGTGTGCTGCATTCTACACCACATGAAGAAAGAGAAATATGCCTTAGGAGATTGTTTTTGTGCAGGAAGGAGCCCTTCCTGCCCAAAAACAAACCTGCATGCAAAGAAGCACCCTTGCACCATGGTGCAAGGGTGCCTGTATTGGCGCTAGGCGGCCCATTGTGCGCCATTATTTGGGAAAGGACAGGAATGTGTTGCAATGAGATAAATACAGCACATTCCTGCCCTTTCCATGTGATGGAGCGCAGTAAGAGGACTTGCTGCTTTGCACTGCGTTACGTTTCAATAAATATGCCACTTAACTACATGCGCGCTGCGGGTTTTCCCGCTGTGCGCTGACATTTGCGAAAACCCGCGTATCATGACGAGCTCAGCTCGTCCTGAGCGTACGACAGGCGTAACTCATAACGAGCTGAGCTCGTCATGAGCGTCGAAGGGGTTAATATTCTAAAGAGACTACGAAGACATGTTTTTCACTAGAGAGTATAGAAACCCTGGCTGTAAATTAGTTCATGAATTAGGAGAGAGACAGGCTGTGTGGCAATGCGGGCCTTGTCAGATTCCTGCGAAATAAGCAACAGAAATTCTGAGCAATATATTCTATATGGTGACTACATGTACCAGAAATATTAGACTGTCCTCACATATTTTCTGATTTTGTCACTTTTCATCAAAGCAGAACTCTCCGTGAGAATTGTGTGATGACACTTTGACAATGGGATGACTTAAAGAGCGGAAAGGCTGTCTCTTTGATATTAAATATTTCAATGCAGGTAAGTACAACTTAGTCTATACAATTTGTGTATGAAGTGCTGGTACGCCATGTATATTTTCTAGTTTAGTGTCAGACGAACTGATGAACTATATTTGTAATTTTCAAACCATTTATTAGGGATTATATAGAAAGCATGTTTTTATAGTTGAGATGACTAACAAGGAACATCAACTTAGGGCATTATGGCGAGGCAGGAAGATCCTAAGTGAATGTTTGTATTATATAAAGAACCACACATGAGTTGGTATTGACCAAGTGCTTCTAGCTATAACAAAATCTTCTAACAATATATTGTATACCTTTAATCATCATATGTGGCCATATTTATGAGGTTTGTGGCACAGGGCAGCAGAGCAAGTCACCCTGCTGCCCTGTGTCATAGTGAAAGGGCAGGAATTTGATGTATTTATCCAATACAGCATATTCCTGTCCTTTTCACTTATCCTGACACTGCTTTGGCAGCCTAGAGCCAATGTAGGCACCCATGTGCCTGTTGCTGGCAGGACAGTTTTTCTACAGGAAGGGGCACCTTCCTGCACAAAAACAATTTAATAGACGTTTTCCTCTTTCTATGTGTGCTGCAGAATGCAGTCCTCTTTTTATGTATGCTGCAGGTGCAGCACACATATAAAGAAGAAGTAAGGAGGAGTAATGAAGATATTTATTCTGGTTACACCGCACCGGCGGCGCAAGGCCTTCATAAATCTGCTCCCTTGTTTCTCAATCCGATGAGTGGCTACAGGTGTAGCATCGTATTGGAATGTTTTCGTTGGTTAACAAGATAGTACTGTCGTACATGTCAATCAATGTGAAATATTGAGACTAGAGTTAGGATGAGTTTTCATTAATGTTCTTCTTGGTTTTTAAAGGTGTTGTTATTTCTTTTATGGATGTATAATGAAGGGACATATTCAAACACATCCCAGAGTATTGCATCTTTTCGCAACAAAACTAATATGAGAAGTTGAGAAACCAAACATGGACATCTGCCTTCCAACAAGTCTGGCAACTTGTTATGCATAGTTAATACAATGCAAAGGAATTACACATGCAAGTTAGAACTCGGACAATTATAACACTCTGCTGACTACGGCATCCAAGCCACGTTTACATTCTCTTGAGTGCTTAAGGTACCCTTTCCATACTCCACATTGTGGCCTTCATTGCCAGGGGGAGTGGAGAAATTGCCTCGGTTAGATAGCTAGCATTACGAGTTACCAAAACCACAGGCTATGTCAATTCCTGAATCCAGGATTACTGCACCATTATTGCTTGGAGCCCTAGATTGGGAATACGAGAAAGAATCGGTGTTTGAGCATCGATGACCCATTTTCCCCTCAATCCTCAGATTTTTTTGCTTGTCAAAATCTTAAAAATTGAAAAAATCTGCAAAGAGGAAAATTCAAGGGTGTTGGGATTCAGGCAGTATTCAGATTTCAGAGTCAACCTATAACTCTCCTGTTTGCCTGGATTGGGAAATGTATCATAATGGGCATTGAATTCTGTATTCTTTCTGTTTTGAGATAGGGGTGCATTCATATTTAAATGGGACCTTCTTCCCTTAGTAGAATGTGTGTTCTGCCTCCATGCCCTTTAACGAGTCTAATGGGGAATAAATAGTAACAGAAAATATTTAGCTCCTATAGCGTAAAAACATCCATACCTCTCATATTTAGGACAGTTTGTCAAACATGCATGGCCAAATAGTTGCATTATTAAGCAGGTAGCCAACATGTTGATCAAGTTAGCAGTCACGACATACACTTCTAACATTTAACTCTGTCTACAACTCCAGTTACTAATATTCTCAGATGTTATGTGTAGTATGGGTGGATATGGAAAGGTGCGGCATATGCAAGTTAACAAGTATGTGGAGAGCTCCAGTGAAAACAATTGAAAGGCTCAGGGCCAATAATGGGTTGTGAAGGCCTACAGGAAGACTGTGCCCGAGGAGGAATGCCCCCACCAGTCATTAGATATAGCTAGAAAGGGGAGAATCCTCCAGTATTACCAATTGCTCCTCAACCAACCAAGGGATGCAGTCTACCTCCCAGGGGCAGAGCCCTCATTAGACACCAGGAATAGAATAAGAATAAAGGTAAAACAGGAAAGGGGTGTGGGATAGTTATGTTGGCAGCGGACTGCGCCATTAACTCATACCCTTTACTCCCGATTTGCCTGTCTGAGAGGGGAAAATATCTGTTAGACGTCAGTGAAATGCTTTCTTAAAAAAGGAATGTGGTAGGGGACTGATTCTTTCTGGCTTGGGGTGACTCTCTCACCTCAGGGCGAAAACTATGGGCCTTATTTATGAAGGCCTTGCGCCGCCGGTGCGTCACTTTTAAAATGGGAAAAAGTGACTGACCGGCGGCGCAAGGCCTTCATAAATAAGGGCCTATCTTTTTGCTTCTTGCACTGGGACAGATTGAAGATTCACCCCCACCCCCCATTTTGTCCATGTGGGCATAGCTTAAAGCCCACCAGGCAACAGGCACTTGATTTTGAGTGGGTAGCTGGCTTGACTGGGTTTTGTCCCCCCAAACCCACGTCTGGGTCCAGGACAATGTTTCTACACCCCTGGAAGTTTAAAGCACAACTTGTCCCCTTTGTTGAGGAGGCAGTAATTCTACTAGATACTCTACCAGGAGGGCAGGAAGTGCATGGCACAATGAGGGGAAAAAGTGAGAAAGCTAATGATGTGGGGTGGAGATTGATGCATGAACCCCATCTTTGCTGGCAATATATCAAAACTATGCTCAAAGTAAACCCAGTCATGCCATGAGTGATGGCTCCACTATTCAGGATCCTGGCTGGCTGCCAACAAGGGAATCCTACCAACCATGGACATTTCTGAAATATAAAGACCCAAGGGAATCCAGAGTGGTGTGGCTTATGAAGATCCCTTCATGATGCTTTACCCAAATGGAGCTGAGAGCAACAGAAAACTTCTTTCACTTGCAATGGAAATTGCTTCAGTTTTCAGGTTGTTGGTCTAGTGGTACCCACTAAATCCCATTACCAAGATCACTTCGCAAAACTAGAGAAACAGGATAATATGGCTGGTATACCTTACATGTAACCCTGGGCAGCACGTTGCCTTACCAGAAGCATTGCACACATCAACACTATGCTTAAAAAACAATTTTCTTTCACTTACCATGCCAGTTTGTTGAAGTATTTGTAATCTAGACCGACATTCATCCATGGAAGCCTTCTAACCTTGAGAATGTCTGAAAAATAGTGACCCAGTGAAATAGAAAGTATCTTGTGTTGATCCTAGCACATTGTCTTGCCAGGAATGCCTGGAGGATGTTGAAAGTATGCCTAAAAGATTCCTCTTACTAGCAATTGAGGATCACAGCAGTATTCAGAATCTGACTCATCAGCACCTAAAGAACCCTGCTGACACTTGAAAGGGTAAGTGGACATAATATTGAATTTTTAATATCGACATGTCATTATATCAAGCTTTAAATATCAATAGTAAAAAATATTGATGTTTAAACTATAGATGTTAATATTATTAATTTAGCGTGTTGTTAAAAATATTGTTGTGATAAATATCGTTTGCTAAAATTTTGCCATAAAAATATATTGTTTTAGTATTTATTTCATAATTGTTAATTAATTATTTTTTTTAAGTTTTGAATTATGATTTCTTTTTTAGGAGCGGGATGTTGGGTTTATAGGGGATAAGGTTGGGAGTATTTTAAAAAATCAGTAATGTACATTTAAAAAAGTGCCAATTTTTTATTAAATCATTATTTTTTGAGGAGAGGGATGTTGTTTTTAAAGGGGATAAGCTAGAGTAGTTTTTTTGAAAATGTAAATTAAATATTTGGGTAATTATTCATTTTTTATTTATGCGAGTACATTTTTGTTTATAGTAGATTATATATCTAAGGGGCCCATTACGATATCGGGCGATCGACCGCTAAATGTCCCTGATTCACCCCCCCGCCATATTAGTATGACGGGGGCACCACAGTGGACGGGAAGACCGTCTGCCGCTTTTCCGCTAGTTGGATTGCCTGCCGGGCAGAAAAGGGACTCAATTAGTATGCATGCCTTTCCATGGTGGAGACTCCGGAATGCAGGAAATCTCCACATGGGCCCACTGCAGGCCCCCGGGGGTGGAGGAGGTGGGTTGCTGCACTGGGGGGTACCCATGGCACCCCCCCATCGTTGCCATGCACAAGGTGGCAGGCACCGCATTACAATGCACAACATGGGCATTAATATTGTGGAGGGTGCTGCTTAAAGCGCCGCCCACTGCAATGTTATTGTTGAGGATGCGCCCGCCAGTTTGGCGGGTGCATCCTAATTTGCATGGCGGGACCACCGCAACTTTGTCGGTCGGTCCCGTGCTCCATGGCGGTGGAAGGCAGGCAAATTCTGCCCGCCATCGTATTAGGCCCCTTAATTTGGTCATAATATAAAAAATATTTTTTCTTCATTAGTAAAATTTTATAAAAAAGTAATATTTATCGGTATAATGTATTGTGAAATATATATTTAAAAAAAGTAAAATATTTAAATTATTATGTATCTTTAATTATTTAGTTAAAATGTGTTACAGTATTCAAATTTTTAGTTTTATGAAGCTATGGCCATCCCAAGAATCAATGTAATTCAAATTAAAATGGTGTGTTTTTGTGCATTTCGTGCCTGTTTCAATAGACCTGCTAATATGTGCAGTGCTGTTTTTATCTGTAGAATTGTGAGGATGGAAAATACTCCAAATATAAGTCAATGAGTTAAAAACGCATAATGTAAAATGTCCTCAGAACAACCTGATCTCTATTTATTGATTGTTGGACATATTTTAACCCGTTGGCTGCTGCCGTCGGCCAACGGTCGTCGCGTGCACTACCTTGGTACGTGCGCACGTCCGTTGGCCGACGCAGCCCCACCCGTTTTTCGAACGTTCAGCACTGGAGCTGAACGTTCGACGCAGCCAATGGGTTCAAATTGCATAGGTTTATAGGTTCCTTCATACCTATTTGCTTATTAGATAATATTGATGATTGATTGTATAATGGTGTAGGTTGGTTGATGGCTTTTGGAATTACATGTTTGAAGCAACCAATAAACATTATAAGTCTTGGGGATTGTAAACGTCTGATGAATGTAAGAATATATTACTTTTCTGGATCATCTTCAGTGCAACAAATGATGAAAACATTTGTCATCGATTTTAGTTTTTCCCACTTTTTGTTAATGCATTTAAAAAAAACACATACTCTACTGCACAGTACCTTTTTCTCATTTAAAAAAAAAAAAGTGAAATATTGGCTATTTTCTCAGTTCTTTTTGAGTACACATAAGCCAATGGTACCCTCGGTACCCAAAATATGCGTCGAAAATGACACAAGTTTGGCTTTTTTTTTTTTTGTTTTAACTTCATGAATGCGTAAGCAAAAACTGCGCCAAACATTTGAAAAGGGGCTCAATGCTGAGGGATGGAGGGGAGGGGCGAATCCTCAGCACTTAAGGACTGACACTTCTAAGTGGGGCATATGTTAAAACTCATATAAACCAAACAGTATGAATATTTACTAGATGTGCTACAAAAAGTAACAAGCTAGGAATTGCAGAACAACGTGGAGAAATACCGAAGAGGAAAGAGAACAGAACACAGAGAACAGAGCATCAAAGTCTTCATCATCCCTGAGGCTGAAGCTAGAATTATAACACTTAACAAATGTTTAAGGAATCCCTTTGAAATATAATGTGTAGAGTGCACTCCAACAGAATAGCACTTTTATCCCCAATTTAAATTAATGCTTCATTGATGTGACTGAAGTAGTGACCGTCTTTCATCTTAAAGTTGATAGTTCGGTCATTACAAGGACATTTTTCCAAGAACTATGAGATTTACAACACTTTAATTTTCCAGCAGAACAGTTGTCGGTGATTTATACGTGATTTAGAAGGCAGATGCCGATCTGTTAAACTTAATATTAAAGGATTCGGTATATCTCTGCTTCACATATTCTTTACTAACCAGATCTCCAATTTCAAGTAGTCGGGTGCTTTAAAGGAAGATCTAATTAAATGCGTGTATCCACATATAATCTATTATTGGAAGAATACCTTGAAAGTATCCCCTTCTTAGATAATGTATTTTCTTTGTCCGCCAAACAGCTGAGAGGATTTCGCTGTAAGGTAAATATCGTATTAAAATTAGATGTTCAGAAGTAGTATTATTTGTTACTCGAAGTACACATGTGGAAAGAATAATGTGGCAGAGGTCGTCAAATGACGAAAAATATGTTCTCCGGAAACGGTTTTGTGCATTTTGGTGTAAAGAGCACTATGAGTCTTGAACTAACATTTTAGGTAATGCATAATATAGAAAAAACATGCATTTTTGAGTAGATATATGATTTCAGTATAGGATTTATGCTTATTACACGTGCTTTTTCAACAACAAAAATCCAATAAAATGCGATGTAATTGACTTTTTAAAATAAGGATGCATTCTACTTGGGAAATATGTCTAATTCAAAAACACCCTTTTAAAACGGTGAAAGTATTGCATATGGAATGGATGATTCTGTGCAGGTAACACATTTGTCTGATTTAATTTTGATGTGATCTGATTTGGAGAACAAATCTTGCAAACTTTCCTGAAGGCAAGGTGCCTTTAAATACAATACAATTCCAAAATGATATTTAATTAGCAGGTATGGGGATGTTCGTGAGAGGGAGCACTTCTGAGTGAAATGGTGTCTAAGTTCAAGATATTTAGGGGTATATTTATCCAGGGTTGACATCAGGTTTGCACCACACAACATGATACAAACCCAAAAAGCAATATATCAATCCACACAAGGCACTTTGCGTGGCCCTGAGTGGCTTGATAAATCGAGAGAAACGCAAGGCAGTGCAAATCGTTGTGTTGCGGTTTTCTGCCACAGGGATGTGTTTCATGGGCTTTGAATGGGTGTTCCTATGGAAAACTCATGGATTTTAACGCATTGCCAGATTTCCCATTACTGGTAGACCTGGGAATGAACCAAAATGCACATGCCTTCCTAGGGAAGGGGTAACTAGAAGAAGTTTCTTCACTTCTCCTCGTTACATCCTTTTTCTATGTGTGCTGCATTCTACATCACATTAAGAAAGAGAAATATGCCTTAGGAGATTGTTTTTGTGCAGGAAGGTGCCCTTCCTGCCCAAAAACAAACCTGCATGCAAAGAAGCACCCTTGCACCATGGTACAAGGGTGCCTGCGTTGGTGCTAGGGGCCCATTGTGCGCCATTATTTGGGAAAGGACACGAATGTGTTGTAATGAGATAAATACAGCACATTCCTGCCCTTTCCATATGATGGAGCGCAGTAAGAGGACTTGCTGCTCTGCACGGCGTTACGTTTTAATAAATATGCCACTTAATATTCTAAAGAGACTACGAAGACATGTTTTTCACTAGAGAGTATAGAAACCCTGGCTGTAAATTAGTTCATGAATTAGGAGAGAGGCGGGCTATATTCTTACATTCATGTGGCAATTCGGGCCTAGTCAGATTCCTGGAGATACTAGACATATCACCCGTCCTACTCCAAGATCCTTTGTCCTTTGAATACCTTTGCACCGACCTCTCTTTTTCTGGCTTTCCCACCACTCGGCTTCATACCATCTACCCCCCCCCCAGGAAATTGCCTCCCCTTCACAGAAGAGATGACTGATCTTATTATCCAAGCTTCAATCTCTCACCCCAAAAATCTCTTCCTGGGTGACTACAACATCCACTGGAATAATACAGATGACCCAGCGGTCTCCCTTTTCAATGATACCCTAGACATCAATGACCTGACCCAACTCTGCCTAGCTCCCACTCACACCAAAGGCACCACCCTGGATGCTATCCTGACGAACAAGGATTTGGCCTCTTTGTCGAATATAACACCTGTTGATTGGTCTGATCACCACCTCATCCTCTTCACCCTGAACAGCCCCTCCACCCCCCGGCCCTTACCAGCACCCTTCCCATGAAACCCACTCGTAACCTCAACCTCATCCCACCTGACGTACTGGAATCCTCAAATAAAACCGGCCTACTTCCCCCCCCCTCTCGTAGCACGAATGATCTCACTGATCATTATAACAATTCCATTCTTAAGGCCCTTAACTTAATTGCCCCCATTAAACAAAAAAAACAAAAAAACATTCCTCCCAAATCCTGGTTCAACGCTGACCTTAATAACGAAAGACGGACCCTCAGACAATCTGAACGCGCCTGGAGAAATCATCCTTCCTCTGAAAATCTGACCCTACTGCGATCCAACAGAGCACATTACAAAAAACATATCTTTAACGAAAAAGCCACCTTCCTCCGGTCTCAACTTGATCAGGCCAGAAACCGCCCCAGAGAACTGTTTAACATTGTTAAAAAACAAACTTCCTCTGGCCCTCCTAAACTTGCAGCTTCTGTAGATAGATGCGAAGAAATTGCCAGCTTCTTTTCGAACAAAGTCAACTCAATTGAACTATCCTTCTCTTCCCCTCCTCTCTCCCTCCAACCTCCCGCCATCCAATCCATTGTACCAAATATTCCCAATTCACCTGCTTCCTACTCCCTCCCCCCTCTCACCTATCACCCTCCCCGTCCAAATCCCCCTCCTCAGCACTCCCAATTCATTTATTTCCTCCTCCCTCCCGCACCCCGAGTCCACCCAACCCCTCCCCTCTCTCACCCTGCCGGACACATCCTCTACCTTTTCCCTACCTAAAAATAACGCTTCATGGAGTGTATTTAATCGAACCTCTGAAACCACTATCATCAACATTATCTCCAAACTCAAACCATCCTCTCATTCCAAAGACCCCCTCCCCGCCCACTTAGTTCAAGATCTCAAACACACCATTGCCCCAATCTAGACCGCTATCATCAACTCCTCACTTTCTTTCAGCTGCGTTCCTGCCTCCCTTCACCTAGGTCAAATCTCTCCTATTCTAAAAAACCCCACTGCCGTGTTCTGTCTCAGACAACCATATCTCCTCCATCAACCTACTTGACATCTTCCAATCTGGGTTTAGAAAGGGATGCAGCACAGAAACAGCCATGCTAAATATTACTGATGACATTCACCGCTCTCTTGACAAGGGCGAATCCTCACTGCTAATCCTCCTTGATCTCTCGGCTGCCTTCAATACGGTACACCACCCCACCCTGTTGAACACCCTAAATGTTCGCTTTGGTTGAAAGGCATTGTACTCCAATGGTTCACCTCCTTCCTCCAAAACAGATCTCAACAAATTAAACTCAGCCACTGCCTGTCTAAACCTCAACCTGTCACTCTCGGGGTCCCCCCAAGGGTCTATCCTCTCTCCAACCCTTTTCAACCTCTTTATGGAACCCCTCACTCTCATTCTCAAAAAAGCCAAAATCAGTTACCACCTATATGCCGATGATACCCAACTATACTACAAGATTGAAACCCACAATGACATCCTTCACCTCAATGACACTCTATTGAAAGTCCAAGCCTGGTTCCACCTTAATCATCTTAAACTCAATCCTAAAAAAACGAAATCATCCTTTTCACCCCTAAATTCAACTCCCTACCCATTCAACTCTGGATTAAAGACATCACAGCCCTTAATTGCTCCCTCTCCACCTCCAATACGGTCAAATCCCTGGGTATCAGCATTGATCGGAACCTTACTCTCATCCCCCACATCAAAAATACAACAAGAAGTGCGCTCTCCACCCTACACCACCTCAAAAAAGTTAAACCTTTCATTCCAGCTGATGATTTCAAAATCGTCGTACAATCTCTTGTCCTATCCAGGATTGACTATGGTAACGCCACCCTGGCTGGCACCCCCAAAGTCCACCTGGCACCAATTAAATCTGTCCTCAACATAGCCGCCAGACTTATCTCTGACTGTCGAAAATTCAACCACATTTCCCCTGTCCTCAAAAACCTGAACTGGCTCCCAATCGAAGGCCGATCCACTTACAAGATTGCCTGCATTACACACAAAGCTCTCCACCAAGACCCCTTCTCTTACCTGTCTAGCAAACTACAAAAAGCAGGGAGCACTAGATCCCTGAGAAGTACTAACTCCTTTGTCCTTATCCCTCCCAAACTTAAATGCAAAAAGACCCAATCTCGTGCATTCTCTGGTAATGCCCCCACTATCTGGAATGCACTACCCAAAGACCTTCGCTGTAACCCCTCCTACCCTCCCTTCAAAAGGAGACTCAAAGCTCTTCTCCTCAATAAATACTCGGGCACTTAATTTTTATCGATCCTGAACTTGCTCATCACCCTTCTATCACTCTTTCTCTATCACCCTACTTTCGCCCGCCTCCATCTCACCCTCCCCCCACCTCACCCACTTCCTTAGCACTACTTTCAAATCCCCCTGCACTGCCTCTACTATGCTCTACTAATGCCTGTCGCTAACTTACAGCCTTGTACTTTTTATTTTATTTTATTTTCTTAATTTCTCCCGCTCATTTCCAATTGTATATTTTTTACTTAATATGTAATTGCTTTGTTCTTATTCTCACTATGTTTAGCGCTCTGATACTCTCGGGCCCAGAAGCGCTATATAAAACTTTTTAAATAAAAAATAAATAAAATAAAATAAATAAATATGGTGACTACATGTACCAGAAATAATAGACTGTCCTCACATATTTTCTGATTTAGTCACTTTCTATCAAAGCAGAACTCTCCGTGAGAATTGTGTGATGCTATTTTGACAATTGGATGACTTAAAGAGCGGAAAGGCGGTCTCTTTGATGTTAAATATTTCAATGCAGATAAGTACAACTTAGTCTATACAATTTGTGTATGAAGTGCTGTTCCGCCATGCATATTTTCTAGTTTAGTGTCAGACGAACTGATGAACTATATTTGTAATTTTCGAACCATTTATTAGGCATTATATAGAATGCATGTTTTTATAGTTGAGATGACTAACAAGGAACAACAACTAATGGCATTATGGCGAGGCAGGAAGATCCTAAGTGAATGCTTGTATTATATAAAGAACCACACATGAGTTGGTATTGACCAAGTGCTTCAAGCTATAACAAAATCTTCTAACAATATATTGTATACCTTTAATCATATGGGGCCATATTCATGAAGTTTGTGGCTCAGGGCAGCAGAGCAAGTCACCTTGCTGCCCTGTGTCATAGTGAAAGGGCAGGAATTTGCTGTATTTATCCAATACAGTGCATTCCTGTCATTTTCACTTGTCCTGACACTGCTTTGGCAGCCTAAATCCAATGCAGGCACCCATGTGCCTGTTGCAGGCAGGATCGTTTTTCTACAGGAAGGGTCACCTTCCTGCACAAAAATAATTTAATAGACTTTTTCCTCTTTCTATGTGTGCTGCAGAATGCAGTCCTATTTTATGTATGCTCTGCAGGTGCAGCACACATATAAAGAAAAAGTAAGGAGGAGTAATGAATATATTTCTTTTGGTTACGCCTCTCCTGGGGAGGTGTATACTTTTGGTGTATTCCCAGGTTTACAAGGTCTTGTAAAACTGAGAAAGTGTCCAAATTCATGGGAGCTGTGTGGGAACACCCAAACAATTCCCATGGAATGCCTACCCAGGGCAGACTATGCAACACAGTGATTTGTGCTGCGTTGTGTTACTCAAGATTTTTGGAGCCACTCAAAGCCACACAGAGTAGCTTTGCCTGGCTTCAAAATCTGATTAAGGTTTGGGTTACTCTTGCACCACGTTGCATGGTGCAAAAGCAATTCAAACCGGGTCATAAATATGGCCCCTAGTGTGGTTATAGTATGACTCAGGGAAAAATGCATATTCTGTGTCATAGTGTTAGATTTTTTTCAGCATGTTGCATATTCATTTTTGTGACATTTTTGTTGGGAGACAAAGAAGCTCAGTTTTAAATCACCACTATACTGTAGATGTGCCCGTATTTATTTGTAAACAGCTATTTTGCAAAATAAAACAGCCATTTGTGTGGAAAGCAGGCTGTTGTGTTTTCTTAAAGAGTATACACTGTTGAGAACACTTGAACCTTATTACCTGGAAACCTTGTATGATTTATGTTTAATTTAGCCGAATTACATCACCTAAACTACATTGAAGATTTGAGGCAACATATTCCTACTGCGTCCCAGCCATAGGTGCTCATTCACAGTTCACTTCAAGACAGTGCTGCTCCCCTAAAGAATTTCTAGTGGAGTACTTTCACCGAGAGATGGCAAGGTTTTTCTAGCAAAAAAGAATGTTGCTGGAGCAACATTTAAAATATGTACCGTCAGCAGTATTTAAACGTAAAGTGTGAGTGTATTGAAAATGCCACATTTATGTCAAGATCCAAATTGTTTAAATTTATGAAAGTAGTTTAAAGGGGCTATTTTACTATAATTTCATAATCTTTTTGGAGGACTTCGGTTTTTTGGGTATATAAATCAAATAGTGCAATGTTTTCCATGTCTGAAAATCTATTACTTATGAAATATGTTCCCTTTTAAAAAAATATATATATTTTAAATTTGTCCTCATTCATACAATTGTTGGGCTATGACTAGACAGTATCCCCATCATTTGTAGGATGTCTGGTTGGGGATTATACTCACTTTTCTAGTGAGAGGGATGCCCTCTTTTCCCAGAGTGAGATCGTGTGTTAGGACCTCCAAATTCTTTGAGATGATCTATCACTGAGCCATGATAATGATCCTCCTGAATTTGTTTTCTCGCATAGAGAGTAATCATTGGACATCCCTTCCTACCCTACCTTAAGTTTTCATCCCAAATTTCCCAAAACCTTCTCTTATTACTCTTCCCTATAGACCTCTACAGAAAACTGCCATTCAATTACACTTGGAGAAATTGCAAGTATCCACTTTATGCACATCTCGCTTCTAGCCCAAAAAATTAATATAAATAGTAGTTGGTTTTGGTTATTATTAGACACCAGAGGGGGACCAGTACTTTCTATCTCCCCAAAAAATATATAAATGTGCTTACATTAATATTCAACTCTAAAAGTTTATCAACAATCTTACCCACTTCTTCCCAGAATTTGGCAAGGTGGGAACAGTGATGAAACATGTGGATATTATTTGCTTCTGGTTCCCCACATTATGAGCAGTTTTTCACTACCTGCCTGTTCATATTGGTTATCTTTTCTGGTGTCTAATATGACCTGTGTAAAGTCAAAAGATGTTTTTTCCTGAGAGGTGCGGATACTATAATTCGCCATTAAAAAGTGCAGGATACCTGCCATTGATGTTACAAGTCTTGTGCTGGAAAAGTCTTACTCCATAGATCATCTGGAAGGCTAAATTATTTGTCTCTTGCTCGTATCAGGTGTCAATACCACTTTGATATTTCTTTTCTTGAAAGGTCACGTTGTATTGCGTTTTCCAACTCTACTGTGTTTCCCAAAATTTTTATCCTGATACTTGGCCCAACTTTTCAGTTGATAGTATTTGAACCCGGACCATTTTTGTATCTGTTCCTACTAGCAGGGAGCCCCAACTTTGCAATGCTCCTGCCTTAAATAATTTACCCCATTTTGTTATTCCAGCCTCCTTCAGGGGCCCTGCTAGATGGTCTTTTAAGCCATCAGGAGCGCCAGGTGACTTCCAAATAGGTGCTAGACAACTATAGTATGGAATCTTCCAAGTCCTTCTCACTTCGTACCACATCTTACTTGCTGCACCTAATACTTTTAACTTATTTTTTTTTTATATTTACGCTGACCAAATTAGTCCTCACCTGTAACCGCTTTCCAATATGGGGAATAAAAGGAGTGAGCTCTAAGAAGGATTTAAATATTTTTGAAATTAAAGGCTCCATAATAAAAAAGCAAATCAGGAGTTGCAATACCACCCTGATTTTTTCTTCTGCGCAACATTTCCACGCTATCCTCATGCCTTTTGAGGCCCACATAAATCTACTAATTTCACCTTGGATCTTTTTGATCCAATGGGTCTTAAACTCCAGTGGTATGGCATTAAAAATGAAGGTTAATTTGGGCAAGATGGACATTTTTACAATATTAGATCTCCCCATGAATGAGAAAGATGGGCCGCTTCAAGATCTTAACAGCTTCCTTGTTTCCTTCACCTTTAAGTCAAAATGTACTCAGGCAATCTGATCAATATTTTTTAGAATGTCTATCCCCAAATATTTAATTCTATTCTTTGCTCCAGCTATTGGTGACTGAGAGCACCATTGCATTATTTCTGATTTCCTTATGGTTCACCTGATAACCGGAAATCTGACCAAAATCATTTGGAATATGTTCTCTTTGTTACAGGCCCTATGCCTCCTGCTATCCAGAATTCAGATCTAAAACTATTTATTTATAGTTTTGTTAAAATATGTTTACAGTCAAATATAACATTATGACATTTTCTCCATGTTGCTTTAAAAACACAATTAGGCGTCCAAAAGCATTTGGAAACATGTATAAATCATAAATTCAATGGAGCAACAATGAGCTATCTTCAAAGCAGGGCAAACTGTGGGGCACATGCATCAAGCTAATTACAGGTCGCAAACGAGCCGA
Organism: Lissotriton helveticus; assembly: GCF_964261635.1. Classification (NCBI taxonomy): domain Eukaryota; kingdom Metazoa; phylum Chordata; class Amphibia; order Caudata; family Salamandridae; genus Lissotriton; species Lissotriton helveticus. The sequence continues at coordinate 535,578,306 of NC_136065.1, forward strand.
TTCGCTAATCGGCCCCTTTGCGACGGGTATGTATCAAGCCCAAAGCCATTCACAAAATAGGTAATCTTTAAATTTAAATGTAGATTTCCGATGACTGATTCCCTATTTGGTGAATGCATATAGGGAATCACAATTTGCGATTCCCTAAATACAATGAAAGAAGCATTTTTAGGATGCGACTTTGCATTAAGGAATCGTAAATTACCATCAACTTCAAGCTGATGGTAATTTGCAAATCTTTATAAAACTGCACAATATTGCATTGTTCTAAGTGCCTTATGGTGCACACACATGCCATTGGGGCATGTGGGTGCACCACATGTGCACACATGCCAATATTTGGGGTGCATCACGGGGGCCTTTTGGCCCCCTAGCACCCTTGAAATTGCCTGCGCAGTTTGCGATTACCTTTTTGGTAATTGCAAATTGCGAATAGTTTCCTATTCATTCCGATGAATCTTTAGACCCATGTGAATGAATGGGAAGGCATTTCCTATTAGCGAATTACAATTTGTGATTTCCTAATAGGGAATGTGTAGGAATCTCAATTTATTTAATGATTCCTACATGCATAAGGAATTGGGATTCCTAAATAGCGATTCTTTACTAAGCGCTATTAAGGAATCGCAATTCATTATGTTGATGAATGTGCCCCTGTATCTCATGCACTGTCTAGAGATAGAGAATGAAAACAGTTCTCCATTGCTGTTGTTTGCTGTCTTCTAGAGTTTACTTTGTGTTTTGGAGAACCTCTATCTTAGTTTCCCAAATGTTCATAAGAAAGCATTCAGCACGTGGGACCAATATTTTTTACATATAAATCTTAGGCCTATCTTTGAATTCACACTGGAGAATGGAGATAAATAATGCATTATCGAGCTGTGTGAAAGACCCTTTGAAAAATTATAATGCTGTTTTTAGTTTTACAGTGTGATTGTTGACTGCCTTGTCTGTCAATCAATCAAACATAATTTATTTAGCTGACATAGCCATCAAAATGTACATAAAAATGTACAGGATAAAATATTAAAAATCGATTAGTGTAAATATAAAAACTTACAATCATAAAATCCAGTACTTATTACACTAATCATGACATAAGACTTTGCAGCAAGTAATCTCAAAGTAATATAGAACAGAGATATTACATCCACTGCATATGTAGAGTAATACATGTAAAATTTAAAAACAGATATGACCGACTAATAAAAAATGTTCATGGCAAATCCAGAGTGCAAAGATCATAAAGTACAGAAGTATCAGAAGATTTGCATAACCCAAAACAACACACAAAGTAGGCAGTATAATGCAACATGGTACTGGTTACATCAATCATGATATGGAATTTTGCAGCAAAAAATCACAGCATGGCATAAAACAAAAGCACTTTGCTCAGTTAGACCAAACATTAAATAGGAAGTGGCTTGCTGAAAATACAGTTGGACCAGAAGTGTCAATCTTCAAAATGTATTGGTTGGCTAGAAAGAAGAGTGATCCAAAGTTCTGGCACATATGACATATCCAGCATCGGCGTGAGCAGTGATAATCCAAGCAGCAGAACTAAATATGTTCCTCTGTTTCAGGGACCAAGTTACAGATGGGGCACAAATTAGAGACCTGATCTTTTCCACACTTGGTACTAAATGCCTTCATTGGCACGCAACCTAGACAAAACCTTACATATATGCTTTTTGAAAGGGGTAGTGGCCTGATGTACAAGAATATTTTGAAGTAAGGGCCCAGTATGTTGACTTCAAAAGGGCAATCTATGATTTGCATATTTTCCCATGGTCCTCCCACAGTGTGTGTATGCCTACCTTCTTGAAAGCGTTAAAAACACAACACAGCCAGGTAAACCTTCAATTTTTTTTTTTTTTTTTTTGAAATAATTTTTATTGTAGACATACCTGTACAGGTCATTACACATAGAATCATCATCATAAATGTAGCAGACTTTCAACTTGCTTCGTCAATCTGTACACAGCCTATCTGCCCACAACCCTGGGGTCGGGCGGCAATGATGTCTCTGCTCGTCCACACCTGACGTTCCATATGAAGGAGGAATCAGTGTGCGGATTACTGTGTATGCCTACTTTTATAGTCCTACCTAACTACGCGCTAAACCCCAACTCCCCTTCCCTGCGCAAAGCCCCGAACTCCCCCCCCAACCCACCCCACCCACCACCACCTGCCTGAGGTTCCATTGCGACCATTCCTGGATTGCTAGTGTCATCCCCCCTGCATACCTGCTGCGCCTAGGGCCTCAGTCCACCTCCTCCGTCCCATCCGCCCCGGGGGCCTCCCCCTCATCATCAGCCTCGCTGTCCCTAAGTGCCTGCACCATTACTTCCCACGAGGTAGCAGTGTCAGCTGCTGTTGGGCTAGGGGTCCTACGCGCAAGCTGGTACCTATGTGTGCTGTCTGCCGCGGCCCATTTCAGAAATTCCTGCCGCCACCTCCGCGGAGTTGGCCCCACTCTCGCCTTCCAGTTCTTCGTGATCTCCCTCTTGGCCACCATCAGTCCCATGTCTATAAACTTACTGGTGAGTTTATTCTTGGGGGTGTGGGGGAACCAGTGCAAGAGACATTCCGCTGGACCGTATTCTATGGATCTGTCAGTAACCTCATTCAACACCTCTCCTATGTCCTGCCAATATTCCCGCAGGGCCGGGCATGCCCACAGCATGTGCACCAGTTCGGCCCCCTCTTCCGGGCACCTAGGGCAGGCCGCTGTCTCATCTCCAAAATACCGCCTGATTCTGCCCGGGGTCATGTACGCCCTGTGCAGCACATAGTAGTGGATTAGCTGGAACCTAGCGTTCCTAGTGCTGTTGCGAGCCCTGCGGACGAGTTGCTCCCACGTTGTGTCAGGTATTTCCCTTCCTAGGTCTGCTTCCCATTTGGCTTTGAGGGATGCGAGTGGAGGGGTATTCTCTCTGAGCATCCGATTATAGAGGCACGTCACCGCCTTGATCGTGCCTGCCGCCATCATGGTGTATTGGCACGCCGCTGCCGTCCCAGGTTCCTCCAATCCCGTGCCCCAGTGGGCCTGCATCGCCCTGGTTACGGCTGCGTGCAGCAGGAATCCCCCTCTCGGGATGCCAAAGCGATCTGTCAGCTCCTGGAATGGGAGCAGTGCGCCATTTTCAAATAGGTCCCCAACCACCTGTATTCCCGCTTCCTCCCAGTCCTGTAGGTGCGACCAGTCGCCGCCATGTGGTAGGGCCGTAAGCATGCCCAGGGGGATCTCGGGCGCATATGGGCGCTGGATACCCGCTCTCTTTTGGGCCCGGTTCCAGCATTGTCGGTACGTGCGCTGCTCCAGTGACAAATCCCGACTGTCCAGCCGCTGTTGGAGGGCGACATATGCTAGGACATGTCTGGGCGTCCCCCGCAAGCTTTCATCCTCAGGGCCCCGGAACACCCGCGCCACTTCCTGCGTGAAGACTTGCAGTTGGGCTGCTAGGTAATATAGCTCAAAGTCCGGTACCGCAAGCCCCCCCTCATCCTTCGGACGAGAAAGCGTGGCCAGCGCTACTCTGCACCGACCCGTTCCCCAGATGAACGCCGTAATCTGAGACTTAAGTTGTCTAAAGAAAGAGCTGGGTAGCCAGATTGGGAGCGTCCGGAAATAATACAGTAATCTCGGCAGGGCGACCATCTTAAGTAGTGATATCCGGCCCGCTACCGACAGTGGTAACGTGGTCCAAAAGGCCATACAGCCCTTCAGTCCACGTATGCAGCGCCCCAGGTTGCCCTCAAGCAAGTCTCCTGGTTTGTGGTAAACGTGGACCCCCAGATATTTTATACAGGTAGGGCTCCAGACCGCCTCGGATCGGTGCTGTGGCTGGGTAGTGCCCACCAGGAGCGGGAACAAGCTCGTTTTGGGCCAGTTAACCCTTAGGCCCGACATCTCTCCGAAGCTCTCCAGCAGGGCTTCCGCTCTCTGCAGGTCCTCCACACCGTCGCTGAGGAACAGCAGTAGGTCATCGGCATATAGCGAGATGAAATGGTGTCCGTCTCGGGCCCGCACTCCGCGAATATGCTGCCCTGTCCGGGCCGCAGCCGCCAGCGGCTCAATAGCCAGCGCAAATAACAGCGGCGAGAGGGAGCAGCCCTGACGTGTGCCCCGCTCCACTGGGTAGCGGAGGGATACAGTCGAACCCACCTTCACTCTTGCCATCGCCCCCGCATAAAGGACCTTCGTCCAGTGAATGTAACCGGCACCCAGCCCGAGGCGCTCCATAACAGCATACAGGTAGTCCCACTCGAGGCTGTCGAAGGCCTTTTCGATGTCGACTGAGAGGACCAGCTCCGTCCCCGCCCCGCCGTCGAGCCCATCCATGATACGGACAAGCCTTCTGATATTCAGTGAGGTATTGCGCTGTGGTATAAATCCGTTCTGGTCACCGTGTACAAGCCCCGTCATATGAGGCAGGAGCCTCGCCGCTAGTATGGAGCTCAGGATTTTATAATCCGCTGTGAGCATGGAGAGTGGTCGGTAGGACGCAGGGTCAGCGCCCTCCCTGCCGGGTTTCAATAGTGGGACCACTAACGCCTCCCGCATCGACTGCGGCAGCCGGCCCGTCGCCTTGGCCTCTCCATAGACAGTCAGGAGCCGTGGTGCCAGCGCGTCCAGGTACTTGCTGTAGAACTCTATAGGGAGTCCATCAATTCCCGGCGATTTGTTCCTTGCCATACGCCGCACCGCCGCCCGTATCTCCCCCACATCTATATCAGACCCTAAATCTTTCGCCTGGTCCGCCTCCAGCCGGTGCAGGGGCAGGTCAGCCAGGAAGGGGTCCACTAGGCCCGTCCTGTCTCCCGGGGTACTCCGGTATAGACCCGCGTAATATTGCTGAAAGCCGTTGACTATGCCCAGCTGTGTGTGTTGCACCACGCCCGCTGTGTCCCTCAGTTGGAGTATGGGAGCGCACCGTCTTGTGGGGTTCGAGAGCCATGCCAGGAGCGTGCCCGCCTTATCGCCTTCAACATGGGAGCGCAGTACATATCGCTTGTAGTCGAAGGCTCGAAGTCTCTCCACTTCAACGGCCACCGCCTCTTTGGCCGCACATAGAGCCTCCTGGAGGTCCGGGTGTCCGGGCCGCCTCTTCTCTACCTCTCTAAGCGTAGTGTCCGCCTTAGTCAAGTCGCCCAGCAGTACTTTCCGCACCCCTATATAATCTTTAATACAAATACCCCTCACCACTACCTTCAAGGCGTCCCATTCCGTCGCTCTAGAGGTCGCCGTCCCTGCATTCTCTGCGAAATATAGGTCCACTCCCTCCGCCAGAGCCTCCCCGAATAGGGGGTCCTCTAGAGTCTCCGGCCTCAGTTTCCAGAGCGGAATCCTGGGCTTCTCCGCTGTCCATGCTAGCCGGATTAGGAGCGGGTTATGGTCCGAAATTGTTCTTGAGAGATACTCCGAACCGGTGACGCTCGGCAGCACCCCCCGGGAGCAGAGCATCGTGTCCAGACGGACATGCAAGTCATGGAGCCCGGAGAAAAACGAATAATCCCGGTCAGTCGGGTGTTGCCCTCTCCAAATATCTATTAGCTCCCAGCTCTCCTGCCATTCCCTCCTCCCTCTAGATAGCCTATGAACTGGGGAGTCACGTAGGGGGGGGTGGGACCTATCCAGCAAGGGGTCGGCAATGGAATTAAAGTCGCCTCCCAGCAGGACCGGGCCCGCCAAGGAGTGGGCCAGCGTCCCTGACAGTGTCGCTAGGAAAGCCAGTTGGTCCGTGTTCGGGGCGTATATACTAGCCAGCACAATATCCTTACCTTCTAGCTTCCCCTCCACCACCACGTACCTCCCGTCCTGGTCCACCCATTGGCGCGTTAGTTGGAAAGGGGTGCCCGCTCTAACCCATATAAGCACTCCCCGCGCATAGGCCGAGTAGCTGGTGTGGAAAACCTGTCCCCGCCATCTCCTCTGTAACGCCACCCCCTCTTGTCGTGCGAGATGCGTCTCCTGCAGCATTGCAATGTGTACTCCCCTCCGCACTAAATAGGCATGCACTTTATGTCTACGCTGCATGGTGTGTAGGCCCCGGACATTCCAGGTAATACAGTTCAATCCATTCACATTAGCCATTGTCCCGGTGGTCTAGTCGGAACCCTCTCCCCAGATCCTGCCCTTCGGCGGTGGTGGTGCCCCCCCTGAACAAAACAAAACATTGCATCTGCCCTCCCCATGGTGCCCCCAGGGTCAACAACCTCAAGAAAGTAAACAGTCCCCAACTGTGGTACCCCTCCCCCCCCTCCCCCAGAACAGGCCCCAATATTGACATATCAGTCCCCATCCAAACTCCCAAACCTGATGACCCAGGTCACAACTACACAGCCGTAGCCGTGGGTGCCTTAAGGGCTTACGGAGCGCGGCCTCGTCCAAAGGGGGGCTGCGCCGCCTCGCTCCCCGTCTCCTCCCCCGTTCCACATGGTCGCCCTGCCCCGAGCCCTGCGGTGTGCCCCGGCCCCCACTGTGTGCTCAGGCAATGGTTCCCCTCCCAGTCATTTCAAACATTACCCATGCTGCATCAACGGAAGTTCATATGCTCAGGATCTCATCCGCCGTTTGCGGTGTCACCCGCGGCCCCTCTGCACGGTGAATCCCCGGAAGGTCCGACTCCGATCCAGAGGCCGATACGTGAGTGTCCGAGTCCACGGCCCCCCCGGATTCAGGGCCCTCCGCTCGACCAATCTTCTCGACTTCCAGTAGCGCGGCCTGCCGTTCCACCTCAGTCTGGGAGGCCGTGGGTCCCAGCTTTCCCCGCCCTCGTTTCCATAGTCTCCTCGATTTCCGCAGCCGCTTGGGCGAGCGCTCTCGTTCCTTTTCTCGCTCTTCTCGTGCCTTGGCGCCATCAGTCCCGGCCTTGTACGTCTCCCACCACTCCCAGGCTTCCACTGACGTCGCGAAGAAGATCGCCTTGTCGTCCACTACTATCCTGAGCCTAGCCGGGAAAAGCAAGGAGTAGGTGATCCCTTCAGCCCGCAGCTCCTTCTTGATTGTGAGGAAGGAGGCCCGTTGCTTCTGCGTTTCAAAGGTGAAATCTGGGAAAAGCGTGACTGCGCTGTTCGCTATCTGGAAAGGGCCATCCTCTCGAGCTTTCCGCAGGAGCAGATCTCTGTCCTTGTGGTGCAGCAACTTGGCTATAATCGGTCTAGGTGGGAGCCCTGGCTTGGGCGGACCCGAGGGGACCCTGTGCGCTCGCTCCAGAGTGAAGAACGGCGAGAGCCCCTCCGGCGCCACCACTGTCTTCAGCCATCCCTCCATGTAGGCAACCAAGTTCCCCGACCCCTCCGTCTCTGGCACGCCTACGATCCGCACATTGCTGCGCCGGCTTCGATTTTCTGCGTCCTCGGCTCGCCGTTCCAGGGTGCGTATGCGGTCCAGGGCGTCCGTTAGTTTATTTTCCATCGCCTTATGAGCCGGTGCCAGGTCACTCAGCGCCACTTCGGTATCCTTGACCCTGTCTCTCAGTTTGTCGTGGTCCGCTCGAAGCAGGCCCAGCCCCGACGCCACCCGCGCAATGTCATTATGAAGCGCGTCCCTGGTGGCCGAAATGGCGTCCAAGATCCGATCCTGCAGTCTCTGCAGATCCGTCTGCTCAGCGGGGCCCCCTTCTGCCATACTCGACGACGCCGCCTCCTCCGCCTTGGTTCTCGGTTTCCCCATAGCCGCCGGCCTCCTCGCTCCCGCCTGCCACGTCCGCCTGTTATCCGTGCGGTCAGCTCCTGCGCGCTGTGGGGTCTCGCTGCTCAGTCACTTCCCCAGTGGGTGCGTCCACCGTGGTGTCCGATCCCCGGGTGCTGTGGGGGATCGCTCTCACTACCCTGGAGCGGCGCGTTAGGCTGGCCGCGCCCTCGGTCGTCTGGCGTTGTGAGAGAACCCTCAGTGGCCCATGGGCTCCTCCGTTATGTCCCCACTCGCTCGCTCACCGGGCTCCTGCTGCAGGGGGAAGGGGGGGGGCGCCAAGGTGGGCAGCGCCGTGCCCCGTCTCCCCGGGACCCCCTCTCCAGGCGGCCCTCCGCTCACCTGATGGGTTGGCTGGCAATCAGGGCCGGGCCGATGCTCCAGGTCCCGCTCTCCCCGCCAAGGAGTCTGTCTGGAAGTCGCGCCTGCAGCGGCGCGTCCGGGTGGCTCTCCCCGTCCCCACACGTCCTCGCTGCACTCCGCGGCCGCGGACCTAGGATCGCCTCCCGCTGTGCGGGGGATCGGCGCTGCCGGCTATCGCGTCCCTTCAGTGCCCGCCGGCGTTGCGACCTGCTGTGCAGCCCTCGGTGCTCCGGGGCGCCGTCGCGGTAGCCATCTTGTGTGGCGCAGTTCGCCTCTCCTCATCAGCGATCGGCGGTCTGCCTTGGCGCTGCGGGTCCGCCGGCCGCCCAAGCCTCGCCCAGCTGGCCTCCGATGATCTCTCTGCCGGCGCCAGGGCACCCACGGGCTCTCCGGCCCCTGTGTCAGGATTTTCGCGGGGAAGAGGCACGGAGCTACGAGCTCACGCCGCCATCTCCCTCGGCGCTCAAGCCACGCCCCCCGCCAGGTAAACCTTCAAGACACCACCTGTGTTTGTCAGATCCCCTAGGGATCCATGTATACTAATAGCTCAGGGGTTGACCAGATGTAGATTCAGTATAATAGTGGTTTCAGCTGTGCTGCATTTTAAATCCATTTTACACCTAGATCAAGAAAAAGCGGGATAAGAAGAGTACTGGTCGGAACCGATATCAGTGATCTTACTAAATTATTTTCGGTTACCACCAGCTTCAGGTTGCTGGTATAATGTAAGACCAAGAATCACAACTAAAACATGGATATCAGAAAGGCCACTTGGCTTCCATGTATGTGGTAATTGTTTTGTCTGCAGCCTAGGGAACAAAAAGCAGGTATGCTTCTAATACAACAGTTCAAAGGAATTTAAGATCACATCTTTTATAAACCGTAATACCACATATACAGTATATCTTATTGGATGTGTGTGTGAGAAAATATATATTGTCAGCAGTGCTCTAGGACCACTTGTTTATTGGATTCAGCTTTGGGTCACCCCCCAGTTAAAGGAATTTAGAGATTGTTTCGTTAAAGTGCTCTCTTTCAAGGGTGCCAAGCCAATATCCTGGGTTAAACATGTTTCCAATTGGTTCATTAAACTGGGTCTAACAAGATTTTGGACTAACCCGGAAAATATGAGTAAAATTGATCTTAACATTATGAAATCTAGCTACTGAGTTTAGATCCAAGACAATAATTTTCATTTTGTTTTGTTTCAAATACTTTTATTTCGGTTACTAGGACCATAAAAAGTAAGCACAGACAGAATAACATACATTATTGAGTACTGAGTACCATGATTAAAAAGGACACTCCATAAGTAATACAATTTCCAATTTACATCAGATACAGTGATTTTACGAACGGCTAGGGAAGAGGGAGGGAAGGCAATAAATTAGCACTGGGAGAAAAGATTATCTCAATAAATGTGATACACAGGAGCCCCTTTTAAACGTGAATGATCTACCCTGATTGGTGTAAGTTCACACGGTTAATGGTCTAAGTCCCCGAACCACCACTATGGGAGCAAGTTGAAGGACTGTATTGGAAAAGTGGTGCTGGGATGGGCCAAATTGGCAGTCTATGTACCATAGTTCATCTTTTTGCTCAGTTAACACATTAATGGAGGACAAAGGCTCAAAAGATGCATTAAAGTCTCCTGCAACTACTATTTTTGCTTGCAACTGACATCTTTCTGTGTGTTTATCCCGCATAGCCAGAAGAGATGATAAATTACAAGCATGTACTGATCTGACTTTGACATTAAATAGTGCTATAGCCAGTCCAGAAGCAAATTTGAGCAGAAGGTCCATTGCATTGGGATAATCTATTGCCAATGCTGTGTGAACATGCAATAGTATTTTTTTACCATGGCCAGCAACCACCCTATCACCCATCCAGATTTAATTCCACATTGTATGAAACATAGCCATTAACACTCTCTTCACTTCAGATGTCTCTTACTAGTGGGCAGAAGGGGGAAGAGACAGTGGACTGGGGAAGCTGACCCACAGCTGGATGGATTTACCACCAAAAAATAGTGCAGGTGATCAGAAAACCTATTCCTGTTACAAGACACGGGGTTCATCCACTGCACGAAGGATCTCACCAAACCTGGGTCCCAAAAGTTGACCACAATGCAGTCCCCTTGTGTAGTTTTTGAAGAAGGACTGAGCCAATCCACTCTGTGTATCATTATAATACAATCTTCTAGGTCTATTGGTCAGTCTGACTTCTTTCTGCACTAGTGGGCTTCCTTGAACTTTAATAAATCCTTTGAGATCCCAGTATCCAGTGGGGGAACTCCCTCCAGGATGATAACATATGGTGTACATTTGGGAGGGAGGTGTAAAAGCTTGGATCAACCCCCATAAGGGGAATCACTCATCTGGATGCGGCAGCCAGAATCTGAATTCAAAATGGCTGGCAGCCCTCCAGTGTCACCTGTGTTTGCTGGGCATATGTTAGTAGTGGGGCCTGTGGGAGACAGCTCGGACTATGGTTTTGGAGGCAGTGGCGTAATCTTTAGGGGGAAAGGTATTAAACCAGGGGCCGAGTTGGCAACTCAGGATTCTTTCCAGGGGAGGGACAATGATCTTACATAATTCAGCCTCAATTGATGCCAGGCAACTGTGGATGGGCTCCAATTTGGTCACCGAGATGTCGATGAGACTATTGCATAGGTCCCTGACAGACTCCAGAAGTAAATCCTTGAGCCCAGCCATGCAAAATTCCCCCTTCGTTAGGACCCGCTCCTGTTTCTTAGATGTAGTTGGAGGCTAAATCTCAGTAGCGGTCGGTGGTGGGAGTGCTGCTGGGCGGTGACATAGGGTGGGGAGGGGCTGGGTGGGGGGTAGTAAACTATCAAATACAGCCCTATACAGGTAGGTAAACAAATTAATAAATAAAAAGAATGTTGTTGCACGCACTGCATCACATTATTTATTTATATGGTCCCTTACCTGTATTGAGCCATATTCCGTACTAACCCCCACCCTGTCCTCCCCCACCTCCTATCACCACCCAGCAGCACTCCCACCACCGACTGCTACTGCTCAATCTTCTTCCTTTTAATTATAGAACTCCTAGCTGACTGTTAGAGTAGTATCGCACTCTGCCACACTCTGGCAAGCCATGGTGGTGCTTTTAACAATAGGAGGTAGCAAGGTTAAATCCAATGGTTGGCCGGGTGAAGAACAGGGCATTGGCAACTCAGGATTATTTCCAGGGGAGGTACATTGATCTTACATAATTCGGCCTCAATTGATGCCAGGCAACTGTAGATGGGCTCCAATTTGGTCACCAAGACGTCAATGAGACTATTGCATAAGACCTTGACAGACTCCAGAAGTGAATCCTTGAGCCCAGCCATCCAAAATTCCCCCTTCATTAGGACTTGTTCGTGTTTCTTAGATGTAGTAGGAGGCTCAATCTCAGTAGTGGTTGGTGGTGGGAGTGCTGCCAGGCATAGTGTTCGTTGATGCATGTTTTTTCTGTATATTGCTGTATGAAAAATAGTTATCTGCATGCGAGATTCTTGTTTAATCTGATAATGTGCCTTTTTTTCAAATTGTAACCCATACTGTGAGACCCACTCATAGTTTATTTTCTTTTATCACATGAGGAGCAGAAAGGGGCCTACTTAGAGAATCTTCGAAAGTGCCTAACCTTTCCTTCAGAATCACCACATTGGAGTTCAACAACCCTACAGATAAGAGATCCGTTCTCTTTTACTTTGAACTTTATCTCAACTGATCTGGGTTTTATTTTGCATCACATACACCTTTTTGTAGTTATATGTAGAACAGTTTGTTTTGTTCACTTTTGTTTGGATAGACTCACTACAGAGTAGCATGTTCATGTTTGTGACTTCATTCTACTGTTACATTCTGGCAATGTCGAGAACATTAATCAGGTTGTTGAAGATTGCCTATTAACATCTTCTCCTGCAGCTCTAGGGCACTTTGCCTCATCTATTTGAATTTGCTGGACTAAGGGAGTGATCGGGTACCAGCACACAGCTCAGAATCTCCCATAACAACTCCCGGGCAGATAGGTTCCGCACTCGCGGATCGTTATACATATAGGGATCATATCAAATGGCACGCATACAATACTAGGCATAAAAATATACTTATTTATTTATCCTGTGTGTGTACTGGAGTGAGGTTCATACTACAGTTGAATGGCAGTCAATGTATGATTGTGCAATAAATGACTAGCCTACACACAACATTAAAAAAAATGGATGCCACTTTGGGAACAGTGATTTGTAGTATATGCTGTCCTTCATCTGTTTCTATACTGTATGTATTGGTGTCAGTTCCCACAATGAAGTTTGTGAACAAGCCTGTGTTAGGCAAAATGCGTAACTGGAATAAACCCTCTACTGATGAGTATACTACCTCCACAGCGATCCTCTGCCTTGGGCGTGGGGAGACAAAAGCAGCAAAAATGTCTTTATATTAGGGGTGGGCGTAGTTCGCGAAGTCGCGCTACGCATAGCTACGCAAAGCTACGCAAAGTGCACTTTGCACTATACGAGCTACGTGTAGCCCTACTTAAACTGCGTAGTAGCATGTTCGCACTGTGCAAGATGTCGTTTTCCTTGATTGCACAGTGTGGACAAGCTTCCAACACTGTGCAATATTTGAAAACGGCATCTTGCACAGTGCAAGCTGTACTTTTTTGCTGCTCGAGTAGATTTTTACTCGAGCTGCAGCTTTCTCAACGCGGACTGGTAGTTTCGCAACGCGAGCGGTCGCGGGCATGCGCAACCACTTGCAATGAGAAACCTTACCTCTCCACGTTGGAATCTCGCCGGGAGGTTTATTTTTCATGCTCGCGATCGGCAACTTGCTGTTGCTGATCGCGAACAAGGAAAAAGTCTTGCGAGGATGTAATTTTTCTTGCTCGCGGTCGCCCACTTGACGTTGAGGACCACGAGCAAGCAAGAAATGACTGCTGCACTACGCTATGCATGTTCGCACTGTGCTACGTGCAGTTCACGTAGTGCGAACTTGCGCAAACTACGCGAGCGTATCGTAGTGCTTTGCCCAGGGATAATTTATATGTATATATATATATATATATATATATGCGAAAAGAACTCCACAGCCACTTCCAATCACACGGACTGGCGAAGCAGGAGACGGACCACAGGATCTGGTGAAGATGTTTTATTTCTTGTTCTCAGGTAAAAACAGCAACGACGCGTTTCGGGCTCACGAGCCCTTATATATATTCAGCCAACACCATTCAAAATCAGGCACCGACTCCTTGGGATGAAGTTCCAAGGTTGATATTTATTCCATACGATTAGACGCGTTTCGGCGGACAGAGCCGCCTTGATCACTACATCTCTATTTATATATAAAACCTACTGGCAGTCGCCAATAGGTAATTATAGTCAGGACCTCGTTTCTATTTAAAAAAGCGTTTTTTCTTTTGCCAACATCTTTAGCGCCGTTTGACGAATCTTCCTGAAATTTTCAAAATGAATGGTTAACTCAGGACAGCTCCTGTTTTGAAGCACAGGCCGAGAAGCAGGGGCGTCCCAAAATGCATTTTTCCTGTGTTAATTTCCATAGCAACATTAGACACGCCTACAGCCCGAACTGCTGAACGGAATTACACCAGATATGGCAAAAAGGTAGCTCTTGTTTCAGAAAGCAACCTTTTTTTAAATGGTGTAAATCGATTCAGTTGTTCTTGAGAAATTCAAAAAATAAAAGTTTTGATATCTGAGGGCCAAGGAGGATTTGAGAACCCTCCGGAGCACAAGTTTTATTCTGATTGGTTGTCAACACTTCAAACCAGGAAGTGTTTGCAGCCATCTTGTGACTCGGTAACCGAGTCACAAGAAAAAGGGTGAAAAAAGATAAAAAACAACAAAAGGGGGCAGGGTTGAAACCTCCTGGTCCGCCAGGCCTGCTATGGTGGTCCCAAAGGGAGCCCTCAGGCCCTCAAAAAGCACTCTTTTTTTATTCTTAAAAATCAGCCGAATTCACACTGGTTGCGCAAATTCAGCCAAAAAACTGAACAAAAAACAATAATGATAATGCTTGGGGGGCATGAAGCCCCCCTGCAGACCCTGAGACTGCCACCTCACCAGGACTTTTAATAAAATGCATGAGGGGGCTCCCAACTCCTCCTGAGATATTGGGGGGCATTGTGTGTACCCCCAAGCCCCGGGACCACAACCTCTCCGGGGCTTTACTTGATTCTGGGTGGGGGACCTCATGGACCGCCACCTCCCTGGGCACTAATTATTTAAATAAGGGGGTCCGTTGTGAACTCCCACCCTGGGGACCACCATCTCCCTGGGGCTATGTAAATGATGGGATGGGGGCCCACAGCTCCCCTAATGCCCTCCTTTTGCCCTGAGGACTGCCACCCCCAGGGCCGGTTCAGGCAATGTCCCCAGGACATTGTACTTTGCAATGACAGGGCGGGAGCGCTGCTCCCCCCCTGTCATTGCAAAGTTCTGCTTTGCTTCATGGAAGCGAAAGCAGAAAACCTGCTCTCGCTTCCACAAAGCAAAGCAGTATTGCTTTTGGACAAGGGGAGCTTCATGTTTGCAACTCCCCTTTGCCCAAAAGCAATGCCTGCTCCCCCAGGAGGCAAGGGAGTCGGCAGGGACCGTGGGAGCATTGGGGCATCCCCCGCAGTCCCCAATGTGTAGCAAGGCCCTGGTGATGGGGTCCCCAGGGCCAATAGTGGCCCAGGGAAGGGGGCACATGCTGCCCTTCCTGTTTTAATTAAATATTTATTTGATCAAAAATAAGGCCTGGCCCAGGGGATGGGCCAGGCCTTATTCTCTCTCCGGTGCCAAAAAGTGACCCAGGGGAGAGGGGCCAGATGGCCCCTCCATGAAAAAAAAGTTAAATAAATGAGGCTCAGCCCCGGGAGATGGGGTCCCGGGCCATGAAAGACCTTCCCAGTTAAAAAATAATAATATTTAAAAAATGGGTCAGGCCCTGTGGGATTGGGTCTCCAGGTCCCACAAAATATTAAGAAAAGGGGGGGCCACAGAGACCCCTTCTAATAAAAAAAGCAGAAGCCAGCATCTCACTGGAGGCCCCACCCCCTCCCTGCACATCTATGCAAATGCGCTTCCTGGCGCATTCTGGATTGGGGGATTCAGTCCACTTGAATCCTGAGGGTCCTTAGGGGCCGGCTAGCCCATCAGGTATATCCAGTAATCCCCACACAGTGGGATTGTTGAGAGATAGTTCCAGGCCATGCCCCTTTTTACACCACTCTGCAAACACGCCTCTTGGCACACTGCTGGTGGAGTGATGAGGTACTCTTGTTTCCTGAGGACCTCAGGACTGAAGTGGACTTCATCCCCAAGCAGAAGTGTGCCAGGCAGGGCGTTTCCAGAGTGGTGTAAAAAGGGGTGCAGTCTTGGACCACTCTCAGCAATCCAGCTTCCTGGAGGCAACAGGAGGGCTAGATGGCTCCCAGGGACCCTCAGGAGGCAAGAGGACTTCATCCCCCAACGAAAAGCATGCCAGGGGGTGTGTTTGCAGAGTGGTGGAGAAAGGGGGCATGGCCTGTGTCCACCTCTCACTAATTCCACTGTGTGGGGCTTATTGGAGGTAAGAGGTAGGCTAGTTGGCCCCTAACCCTCCCAGCAGTGAAGGAGACTTTAATCCCCATGGAAGAGCAAGCCAGGGATGGTGTTTGCAGACTGGTGGGCAAAGGGGGTGAGGCCTGCTATGAGAATTTACCAATGCTGCTGTGTGGGACTTACTGCCGGTAATAGGAGAGGTAGTTGGCCTTCAAGGTTGTCCTGTTACCTTTAGTAAGTTCCACAGAGTAAGATTGCTAAATGGTCTTTGGAGGCCATGCCCACCTGTCTCCACCACTCTGCAAACGCTCTTCCTGGCACACTACGGGTTAGGAGATGAAGTCCTCTTTTCTCCTGAGGGACTTTGGGGGTCAACAAGCCCTCATTGTACCTCCTGTAAGTCCCAAGCAATGGAATTCCTGAGCGTGGTTGTAGGCCCAGCCCCCTTTCTCCACCTCTCTGCAAACGTGACTACTAGTTAAAGAAGAATTTCCAATGTAATAGGTTTTGCATTTGCGAGAGTTAGAGCTATTGGCATTGTAAATGTAAAAGTGTTTTATTAATGTTTCTTGGAGTGGAGTGAATGTAGGTTTTGTGTACTGGAATTATGTGGTATGTTGAACAGTGAAATTATGTGGATAGAAAGTATGTGGTATTTAGTGTATAGGAATTAAGTAGAGCGGGATTATGTGTTATGGAGAGTGATTGTGTGGTATGACAGTCTGTGTTGTGGAGTGGTTCCCTCAGGTTTAGTCTTCCTCGTTTCCATAGAAGCTAAACTAAAAACTCAATGAGACAAAAAAAAGAAGGAACCACTGAGGAGCACTTCTAGACCTAGTCAGAGGTATGAGCAGGGTCAATGGAATTATGCGACTGCTTGGCTGCACTGACATTTGGACAGTTATATATTTTCCGCATTTGCCACATAATCCATCATCTGCATCGTAATCTGCAGATTTGAACAAAAAAACCTTGTGTCTAGCTCAAACAGCTCACACGTTACCAAAAATGCAGCGACAATTGTTACAGCGTTGTGGAAGGCCCTTTGCTAACCTCGAATGGTCACCTGTTACTTTTTGCTAAAAGTGGGTATTAAATTGGTACTAATGGTGTGCAAACCATATGTGCTTCTTTCTGTGACTCTCTTGCCTCTTTCTGCATTTCAGTTGCTTCCTTCTACACCTTTCTTTCTTTTACTGTACTTCTTTTGCCTTTTTCTGCTCATCTCTTCTACTTGCTGCACCTCTCTTGCCTCTTTCTGCACCCCTGTGGCCTCTTTGTGTACCTCACTTGCCTCTTTCTGTACCCATTTTCTCTTTTTCTGCACCTCTACTGCCTGTTTCTGCACCTCTCTTGACTCTTATTGCACTTCTCTTGCCTCTTCCTGCACTTCTTTTGGTTATTTTGCACTGTTTTTGCTTCTTTCTGCATCTCTTTTGCAAACTTTTATACCCCTCTTACCTCGTTCTGCACCCCTCTTCCCACTTTATTTACCTCTCTTGCCTCTGCACCCCTGTTCCCTCTTTCTGCACCTTGTTTGCCTGTTTCTGCAACTTTCTTGCCTCTTCTTGCAGTTCTCTTGCCTCCTTTTGTACCTTTATTGCTTCTTTCTGCACCCCTGTTGTCTCTTTCTGCACTCCTGTTGTCTCTTTCTACAC
Organism: Lissotriton helveticus; assembly: GCF_964261635.1. Taxonomy (NCBI): domain Eukaryota; kingdom Metazoa; phylum Chordata; class Amphibia; order Caudata; family Salamandridae; genus Lissotriton; species Lissotriton helveticus. Next base: position 535,595,590 of record NC_136065.1, read on the forward strand.
TCGCCTTCTCTCATTCTGGACCACTCTTGCTTCTTTCTGCACTTCTCTTGCTTTTTTATGCCCCCCTCTTGCTTCTTTCTACACCCCTGTTGTCTCTTTCTGCACTCATCTTCCCTCTTTCTGTACTAGTCTTCTCTCATTCTGCCACTCTCTTGCACCTTTCTGTACTTCTCTTGCTTCTTTCTGTACCTCTCTTGCTTCTTTCTGCACCCTTCTCCCCTTCTTTGCATCCCTCTTACCCCTTTTTGCAGTTCTCTTGCCCTTTTCTGCACCTCTCTTGCCTCTTTCTGTACCTCACTTGCTTCTTTCTGCACCCCTGTTGTCTCTTTCCACACGTGTCTTTCCTCTTTCTGCACCTCTATTGCTTCTTTCTGTACTTCTTTACTTCTGTCTGCATCTCTCGTGCTCCTTTCTGTACCCTTCTTCCTTTTTTTGCATCCCTCTTGTGTCTTTCTGCCATTCTCTTGCCATTTTCTGCACCTTTCATGCCTCTTTCTGTACCTCACTTGCCTCTTTCTGCACTACTCTTGCTTCTTTCTACACCTCTATTGCTTCTTTCAGCAATTCTTTTTCCTATTTCTGGATTTCTCTTGCTTGTTTCTGCATCTCTCTTCCATCTTTCTCCACCTCTGTTGATCTTTCTGCACCTCACTTGCTTCTTTCTGTATCCCTCTTGCCTCTTTCTGCACCCATCTTCCCTCTTTCTGTACCTCTCTTGCCTCTTTCTGTACCCCTCTTGCATATTTGTGCACCTCTCCTACCTCTTTCTGCACCCTTCTTGCCTCTTTTTGCACTTCTCTTGCTTACTTCTGCACTGCTCTTGCTTCCTTCTGTGCCTCTCTTGCAAATTTGTATATCCCTCTTTCCTCTTTCTGCACCCCTGATACCTCTATCTGTACACTTCTTGCCTATTTCTGTACTTTATTTGCCTCTTTCGGCACCCCTGTTGCTTCTTCCTGCACTTCATTTGCCTCTTTCTGCACCCCTCTTGCCTCTTTCAGCACCTCTGAGGCCTCTTTCTGCACTTCTATTGCTTCTTTCTAATCCTCTGTTGCTTCTTTCAGCAATTCTCGTAGGTCTTTCTGCACTTCTCTTGCTTGTTCCTGCACCTCTCCTGCATCTTTCTGCACCTCTGTTGCCTCTTTCTGCACTTCACCTGCTTCTTTCTGCACCTCTCTTGACTCTTTTGGCACCTCTGTTTATTCTTTCTGCACCCCTCTTCCCTGTTTGTGTAATTCTCTTGCCTCTTTCTACACATCTCTTCCCTCTTTCTGCACAACTATTGCCTCTTTCTGTACCTCTGTTGCTTCTTTCTGTACTTCTCTTCCTTCTGTCTACACCCTTCGTGCTTCCATTTTCACCTCTGTTGCTTCTTTCTGCACCCCTATTCCCTTATTCTGTACAACTGTTGCTTCTTTCTGCACAACTGTTGCTTCTTTCAGCACTTCTCTTTTTTCTTTCAGCACCTCTCTTGCTTCTTTCTGCAACCCTCTTTCTGTACTTCTTTTGCCTCTTTCTGTAACTCTCTTGCTTCTTTCTGAACTTCTCTGGCTCCTTTCTGCACCCCTCTTGCCTCTTTCTATAACCCTTTTGCCTCTTTCTGCACATCTTCTGCCTCTTCCTGCACCCATAATGCCTCTTTTGCACCTTTGTTGGTTCTTTATTCACTGCTCTTACTTCTTTCTGCACCTCACTTGCCTCTTTCTGTACTTATCTTGCTTCTTTATACACCTCTGTTGCTTCTTTCAGGAATTCTCTTGCCTCTTTCTGAACTTTTCTTGCTTGTTTCTGCACCTCTATTGCATCTTTCTGTTCCTCTGTTGCCTATTTCTGCACTTCACTTGCTTCTTTCCACACCCATCTTGCCTCTTTCTGTAAACTTCTTCCCTCTTTCTGCATCTCTTTTCCCACTTTCTGCACACACAGGGCGACTTTTAAACTGACCTCAGGCTCAGGAGTGTACACATGCAAGTGCAGAAAAGGGATACTGGTCTCTAAACTGCCATACCCTATTATATGCTAGGGAGTTAGAGGCAGTTTTAATCACCCTGCCTTAATATGTACTAGGGCCTTAAAGGAGAGGTCAAGCCAATCACAGGGGTACCCCAACCCTTAGTGTACCCTAGTGTATGTAGGTGTTTCCACTGTATTCTAAGTTTCTTTCAGGATAGTACTGACTCCGGGCCTGGTTAGGCAGAGCCCAGGGTCAGTCAGAGTCAGTTACCACCAGTACCAGCCAGCAGAAAGTTGTGGGTGCCCAGGGCACAGGATGACTTTGTAACAAGGCCTCTTTCTGCACCTCTGTTGGTTCTTTCAGCATATCTCCTGCTTCTTTCTGCACCTTTCTTCCTCTTTCTGGACTTCGGTTGCCGCTTTCTGCATTTCTCTTCCTTCTTTCTACGCCTTGCTTCCTTTTTCTGCACATGGCATACCTCTGTAGGCATAGTTAGAAATTACCATTTGAAAAACCTTAGAAATTCACCTAAGAAACCATAGGTTTGATCGATGTTATAGTTAGAAATTAGCATTTAAAAAACCTTTGCAATTCACAGAAAAAAATATGTTTCATGGGCGTTATTGTTAGAAATAAGCATTTAAAAAACCTTAGAAATTCTCTGAAAAACCACATGTTTCAGGGACTTTATAGTTAGTTAGACATTTCACTTATATAAAATCACTTCAATGTAAATCAATGGGGAAAACTCGCCAACTAGCATAGGAAATTGCAAACTGAGTCCAGCAGAGGTCAGCAGTGAGCCGTGAGCTGAGCAATAGCCGAGTAACTGCTGGTTGAGGGAGCTCCCTGTAGCCCGCCAGAGCAGATCCCGATGGATTTTTCTCTTTTTCTCTTTTTCTCTTTTCATCGAGCCGTGCCGTGCCGTGGAGTGGAGCCGGGAGGCAAAAGGCAAGAGGGGGCAGGAGGTGGGCTCGAGAAAATCAATCTGCTCTGAGCCGCTCCCGCTCCCATAGCTCTACGTCTGGTCTTTCTCACAGCTACCGTGGTAAACGCGGGAACGTCCCGGCGGGAACGGGAACCCCAGCAGATTTCAAGCAGAGCCCTCGGCAGATCAGGGGAGGACGGAGAAATTGACAACTGCCGCACTTGGGCTGCGCACACTGCGGCATCTCCCTGACTCCCTGACTCCAGTCCCCCGGTGTCCTCTCGGTTGTTTAGCCCTGCGGTGCCTGAGGGGGGCCAGGCTACGGTCAAAGCGGAACAGGATCCACAGGACCTCAGCATACTGTTCATACAGTGCTACTGGTGAGAGGGGCAGCATTGGTGTTTTGACAGTATCGGCGCAACGTACTTTAAAGCATCCCCAAACATTTAACAAAGCGCCAGTAATTGCCCATTTCAAACGACTAACTATGAACTTATGAACTTTATGAATGTTGGATAAAGTTGACCGACGGTATTTCCTGGAAAGCTGCATGGCTGGTGTGTAACACTTGGAGCGCTAGAGAGTTGTGGGGAAACACGCTGTAGCTGCTGCGGCGCTGTGGTTGCTGACCTGTTGGTCGACCAACGTGACCCTTCAACATTCTGATATCTCGTCGCGCCGTGGGCCCGATGCTCCTGGGGATAGTACGAGCTTGAAAGTCATGGAGCAGTGGGATTGATAACCCAAAGTGAGACCAAGCCAAGCCTAGCCAAGCCAAGCTAGGAAACGGATACAGCTGGCTACTGCACAAAACAAGTAGGCGGAGGATAATCATCACCGGGCATTGGCAATGGCCGGTAAGAAAGAAAAAATCAAATTTGCTCCAGCGTTCCACATTATTATAAACTATAAACACTCCTTGTAAATTCACTACATAACTATAAATATAAATATAAGTTGCAGCCTTTCGAAGCCTGAGTCCTCTGAGCAATCTTGAAAAACGCATAGCACTGATTATTCTGAATCATCGTGTATTGTCAATGCAGTAATTACGTGAGATAAACTTGATTTCCCCACTGTTCTATTGATCAGCCCTCTACTGGAAACTGGTTATCCCGCAATCACTGTAACGTGGCCTCTCTGACGGCAGCTGCACCAGATCCCCTAGTGTTGTGCCTGGTGTACGAAATGGCTACACGGTAGGGAACGAAGGGTGCAGACAGGCTTGGGAGGGCGTGTGGATTGCGTGTGGACTGCGCAGCCTTGTACCACCAGACTTGAGTTATCTCGTGAATACCTTGCAGTAAGGGGACTGTTCAATACTTGTATTGCCTGGGCTGGGGCGATACCTAAGGTCCAAGACATAATAAAGCCAACGATCAAGACAAAGTCCAGGATAAAGATCAAGATAAAGATAAGTCAATATAAAGATTTTTTCTGGTTATACCATGAGGTCTGGGAAAGTGAGGAAGGCTCTAGGGGACAAGACTCCAGTCTCACGAGGCACCCTCAAATGAAAAAGATTGAAAGAAGAGAATGCCAATAAAGCAAATAGTTCTATACAAAATCCACTGATTTCACCAAACGCCTCTCTGTTTGAAAAATCAATCCAAAACAAAATTTCGTCATGCGCTCGATTCCAGTACTTGAAAGACACGGGGGATGTAGTGTTTTCATCAACGGAAGGAGTCCCGGGCCTTTCAACACCAATAGAGCCTACAACTGAGATCCACCACGGGGAACATCGGGTGGGCACCCCAATCAAAGCCTCCTCAAGCTTTTTTGTCACACATAGTAATCAATCAAGTGATATATGTAAACATACTGATCAGATGGAGAGCTTATGTAACAAGGAAAAATCAACAGGAGTGTGGGGAAAAAATCATGAAGTTAAAACAGCAGCATTAGTCCACAATACCCCGGTGAACAAACCAATGACATCCTTAAACCCGCAGTCCCCAGATCTGTCAACAATTGTAAGATTGAGTCAAGCTTTTCCGGCTCTAACAGAGCCTACAGCTTTTGGGGAAGTTTACAGCGCGGGTTCAACGGAAGTGGCCTGTTCCAGTCACAATACAAGCTCAATGTCAGACAAGGGTGACTGGAAGGATGTGTCGGTAGGGTTCTTCCCAGGTAAAGGGGAGTCAGAGGGGGTAGGAACATCCAAGAGTGTCATGGAGGTCAATTATCTGGCAGATGAGGGTCTCATGGAACATATACAGAGACCAATGGGTCCCAGGGTGTCTTTGCCTTTATCACCAACAATTAATACATATCACACAAACCACAAAGATCCAACAAAGGAGGAACCCATGACTAAATCACAAATGGATATGGCCTTCGTGGATTTGGTTTCCCCTCTCCTAAAAGTCTTGCAAACGTCTGTAACAACCATGACAATGCAATCAGATAAATTGGACATCCAAATCGACCTAATGAGCATTATGGCAACCAACATTGCCGGGATAAATACAAAGCTGGATAACTTAAATAGCCTAATATCAAGAGCACAAGCACATACGTATCAGGTGCAATCCTCCTGTTCCTGTGGCCCCGTTTTGGACAAATTGAGCACTCTCCCAGTCATCCTAGAACAGATTTTAACCCTAAATCAAAGATTGATTAATGCAAATGAGATGCAGGTTGGTAGGACCAGTGCCAAGCCTGGGTTAAATTTACAGGATGATGAAAATACTAAAAAAGTGTCCTGTACCAATGAGGTTAACATGGCCTTGGGTAAGATTAATACAGGCGATGTCATCGACTTAATAGCTGTGAACGACGCTGGAAATAATGAGACCACAAAGCCAATGGTAACTAAGAGACAAAGGAAAAAAGAGAGGAAAGCCAGAAATAAGAAAAGTGGGTTCGTTCCAAACAAGGATAGTGGACTATATCCAATCTTTTTGAATTTGAACCAACGTTTGCCAAAAACAACTGGTAAATCCGAAAGCTACACAGAGTCAATATCAAGTAATGAAACGGCTAAAGGAGGTAAATCAGTATTCAAAAATGCTGTCAAAAATCTCCAGAAATCCGACACACTTACTAATTCTATATCTGTGGGAAAAATACAGCAAACTGAGATGGCTGGCACAAATCATCCACCTATTTTAAAACCCGAAAGAGATTGCAAATATACTGGTAATCAGAGCATGCAGCAAGAAGCAAATTATAACATCAACCGTACTGAAGTCATGGTCCCAGGTTCGGATAAGGATGATAAGAGGGGTCATTTACAACCTAGTGGGAGTATAGTGGAATTAATACCAACAATACCACAGGCGGATGACCAGCCAATAGAAAAAAATACTGCCCCTGAATGTTTAATTAACCTTGCACAAATGTTAACTCATAGTGATGAGGGTCTAAAGGGAATTCCAGCTCCTTCGACTCAACCAACAACGCACAGGGCAATCATAATCAGAGAGGTCTCATCCCATCATGAACGTCAAGGACTGAATGTGGACTCAAGCTCCCCGTCGCAGAGACCAATAAAACTCTGCGTAAAGAACCCAGAGGTTGGTCAGGTAAATACGGAATCAGTCATCCTGCCACGGCCACTCAATCATAAAGCTGGTGTTGAGCTGAACAAAATAATTTGGTCACCAGAGTATAAGTCCCAGGGGACACATGACATACTAAACAGGAGCAATATTCTGAAGCTACTGACAGAATTTGATGACCTAAAGGAAATCAACACGGCAGATCTTGAGCTGGTACAATTTCTTAAAGGCCCTAATGAAACGTCAGCTGAATATACTCTGACAACCTGGAAATCAACAGAAACAGCAGAAGCAATCATGAGGAAAGTGGATATCTTTCAATTGTGGGGCATTCAAATATCTTACCAGATTTCCCCACGATATCCGCCGCCATTGAAGAGGTTGTGCGGAGTTCAAGTCACTAGGAAAATTGACGACGCACATGCAAATCAAAAGAAACCAGTTTATTCCATCCTATTTAATGCAAAGGGTAGAAGCGAAGTTTCACCAATACGTGAAGAATCAAAAGGGGCAAATGAGGAATCACATAGTACACTAGATAATTTGAAATGGCTCCCTGGTACGCTAAATGCAAAACGGCAGGTCTGACCGTTCAAAACTATACAGAAACAAGATATTAATAAGGACATTCACCTAGTTTCATGGAATATTGCAGGTGCTAAGAGACTGCTGGAAGAGGGTCTTCCTCCGGGAGAATGGCACGGTTGCGACATAATTGCGCTACAGGAAACCTGGCTCCAAGAAGATATGGCACTTGCTGGGTTTATTCATTATAGCGTGGCAGCAGAAAAATGTAAGATCCACGGCCGTGCAATCGGTGGCCTTTCTGTATATGTATCCTCATCTCTAAAAATCAATTCAGTACAACTACAGTCACCGGATCCCAGTATTCAGCTAATCAAACTAACAGATCAAAGCAATAACTGTAATAAACCAACAATCCTGGTTAATTATTATACGCAACCAAAAATTAAGGCAAAAAAGCTAAAGAATGAGATGTTGTGCAAAGTCATAACAGACCTACGGTCTACTGATCCACTCTCCAACCTCATACTAACGGGTGACTTTAATTCCAACTTGATTTTAACACCTGAAGATGATGATAAATTATTATCAGATAACATCTATTGGGGAGTCCCCCAACAGTTGCAAGGAGGTACCGGTCCACGCAAAGACAGTCTAGCAATCCAATTAGTGACTGAACTGGAGTTTCTGGGATTGCGTGTATTGAATGGGAGATATTCCGAGGATCAACCCCCCAGGAAAACATTCTATGGTCCTCATTCTCAAACCACGTTGGACTTTACAATGGTTAGTCTGTCATTAATCCCCCTGGTGATCAATTTTAAAATCGAGTTCACCCTGTTGAGTGACCATGCATTGCAACATAGCTTTTTTAACCTGAACAAGGAAAGACTGCAACCATCACACTTACCGGAAGGGCAGATAAGTACTGTCAATTTGAAACGGATAAATTGGTCCAACATAAATGATTATGAGTGGTTCTCTACAATGAAGGACACACTGACTGAGATAAGGAGTTCCTCAATGAACGCTATTCAAGGATGGTCTCTTTTTCTGTCAAAATTAAAATCAAAGATGAAGCCACCTGTCATGAAACCCGGCCCTGATGGACCAGGGGAAAAAACTCCCGAAAGAGCTACAAGACCTGCGAAGACATCTTAGAAAAACTCAAAGGAAGCTACAGTCGGCAAATCATGGTCCAAGCCAGTGGGCCAGTTTCAGGGCTCAAAGAAAAGAATATAAAAATATGATCTGGGAACATAAAAGGTCAACTAATGACAGCTTTTGGTTAAAACTAATCTACAGCTCAAAACTACAGAATTCTAATATATTCTGGCAAACAATAAACCAGTTAACGAGACCTTGTAACGTCCTGAGTTCTAATGTGCAGGAATCGGAGTGGGCAGCATTTCTCGCATCTAAATTCTCGGACACGGTGGTAAAAACACAAAGCAGTGACCCATGCACTAAAAGTCAAAACAAACTGTGCCATGTAGAAGAAAAAGGGGGTAAATCGTTGCTCAGAGACCATAGTGATGTAATAAGCTCGGACCCTCAGAATAATCCATACACGGCGGAAGAAATAATTAAAAGAATCAAAAAAGGAAAAACAAGCGGGGCGCCATGCCCGAACGGCATCCCACAAGCGGCGTACAAATATGCTCCGGAATTCTGGGGACCTTGCCTGGCGGAACTGTTCTCAGACGTACAAAACATGAACCAAGTACCGGAGAGCTGGAAAGGATCAATATTCACGCCGATTTATAAAGGTGGGGAAAGATCTTTAGCAAACAACTATCGTTTGATAGCGTTGCAGGACATCGAGGCAAAATATTTTGCTTCTCTACTCTTGGATGATTTGGTCGCATGGTCAAGTGAGAAAGAACTGATCCCCATAAATCAAACGGGGTTCAGGAAGGGGATCGGAACGACAGCAAATATCCTATCGATAACTATGATCGCGGAGAAGTGTATGAGTAGAAAACAGGATCTGAATATGTGTTTTATTGATCTTCAGGCGGCCTTCGACAGTGTGGATCGTAATCTCCTGTGGGCGAAATTGAGATCATGGGCAATCCCTGAGTGTATCCTAAGGGGTTTGCTGCTATTTTATTCTGATACTTGGTCGCAAGTAAAAATTGGTGATGGAACACGACTGTCGAGAAAAGTTCCCACAACGATCGGCCTCAAACAGGGGTGTGTTCTTGCGCCACACTTATTTAACCTTTTCATCTCAGCTCTCTCTGCGAAATTGAACCACTGCAATGCCCATCCACCAAAACTTGGTGATCTACAGCTCACTCATTTGGCCTATGCAGACGACATTGTCCTCTTGAGCCTAACAAAGGTGGGGCTAACCAGATTAGTAACGGAACTGTCGGATTTCTTGTTGGCAAACAAGTTGGCATTAAACGTCTCAAAAACTAAAACCATGTTGATTACTAACCGCCGTGGATTGCATCATGATATATGGTTAAAAGGAAAACCACTAGAGAAAGTCTCGGCTTACAAATATTTGGTTTTTTTTATAGATGACAAACTTAACCTAAAAGAACAGAAGAATTATCTGACCCAAAGAGCGGGTGCTCTGATATTTGGACTAAGTACCTTGGCAAAAAAGTTGGAAGGGCCATCACTCAAACCCCTTCTAACCGTGATGGCAAATAAAATCCTCCCAACCCTGACCTATGCAAGTGTGGCAATGCACGGAAAGGACACCGACCTACTAAACACCTTGACAACTAAAATATACAAAAAAGTATTACGACTCCCACGCACGACATCACCAGCTCAATTGCGACTTGAATTCGGACTAAAAAACGAAATACCGGGGCGACTATATTCTCATATTAAGGTGTGGTATCAGATCAAGCAAAAAGCAAGTAATAACAATCTGAATACCTACCTATGGCAAGAGTTTAAATCCCAAAAAAAATCCAAAGCAAATCAATTTCTCATGCAAGCTTTGGAGACAACCTGCTCAAAAACCTTATGGGATAATAATCTGTCATTTGTTGTACTAAAACAGACCCTAAATAAAGTGGCCAAACTCCACTCGTTAATTTTGGACAAAGAAATTTTCTCCCATCGTTCGCACTCGTGGGCTGTGATAAATGGTTATAAGACATTGACAGCTGCACAATACCTGGAAACAACTTACTCTGTTTTTATTAAGAAAAAGCTGATGGCTTTGAGACTTGGCGACTTTCCGACACAAGCCAATGAACCTGCCTGGAAACTGCTTGATGATGTTTCTTGTCGACTGTGTGGCAGCCCTAAAGAGGATCTAATACACATCATTTGTCACTGTAAAATGCTATCCAAGGAACGGTCACACCTAAAGGAAAGTTATCGGTCCATGAAACTACGAACATGTAGATCAGCCATTATTGGAAGCCTGGACACTACCACTCCAAGAATACACTGCAAGCTGGTGAAGTTCTTGCAGGCATTTGAGAAACGTATAAAAACAACATGAACAATTAATGCTTGAATTTTTTAACATTAAGTCTTTTTATCAATCATTTTAGCGATAAATGTATAAATTTTATATCTGTTATGTGACATTCATCAAATTGTTATGGTTTTAATTAACTAAACAATAAAGTTTAAATCTCAATCTCAACTCATATAAAATCTGAGAAATTCAGCAGTTATAGTTAGCTGCGCTAACTATAACTTATAACTTGTGCTACAGTCATACACTGCTTATGACCTGACTTATTTAATCACTCATGACAGAGTCAAACAATGTCTGAGTTGGTCTGTGAGTGGGTATGCTAAATGACTGGGTCTGTGAGTGGGTGTGTTAGGGTTTGAGTGGGTTTGTAACTATGAGTGGGTATGTGAGAGGTGCTTTGCATTTTGGGCAAATGGGTAAGAGGGACAGGAACCCCTGCCTGGGTTGATTTTAACCCAGCCTAAAAAAACATATTTTTTAAATGGGTAAGGAGGACCACACAGCGCCCCTTCCACAACTGATTTTGGTCCCGGGACCCTATTCCCTAGGGTCAGACCTCAATTTAATGAGGGGTTTGGGCTGAGTGGTCCCCTCCCGAGGCCAATTTTGGATCGAGGACCCCATCCCCTTGGGCCCAGCTATCTGTCTGGGTGCTCTAATTCTGGTTAAAGCTCTGCCAAGCCATAGCAAACAGCTATGTCCCGGGGATGGGCACCCCAGGACATAGCAGGAGCCAGCCCTGGGCGTTGGCGGTCCCCAGGGCTTGTATGGCTCTAGGAGGGGGTCCACATACCCCGATCCTTTCTTGGATTTGGTCTTGGGTTGGTGGTGATCCCCGGGGAACAGGCAGGCCGAGCGGACCTGCATCCCTCCACATTTTAAAGTGCCCCAAAGAAGTACAGTCAACACTGTTGTTGAACTCCTCCCCGACCTGTAGGCATTGGGGAGACCCGATGATGACACCACTAGGGTGTGTGAGGCTAATTAAACAAAACATTTTTTCCTTACTCCCGTTCAGGTTGAGTTAGGTGTATCCTTATTATAGATAATTCCCACTTTTTTTACAGTTAGACATCTGTTCTACTGACCACATGCTGGTCCATTGGAGTATTTTTTGTGGATTACTCAAGGAGAGTCAGAACGGCCCCCCTGCATTCAGTCCAATCAAAGCCCCACATAGGTGTTGGCCCTTAGGGCTGGGAGGGTCCGCCTGCCACCTCCACTCAATCAAATTAAAGCCTCAGGGAGGTGGCGGCCCCAGGGCGAGGTGGTGATCTCTACAGCCCCGGATTTCTAGTTTTCAGAAATGTCTGGGTTTGGTAGGTTTTCCTAGTTGGCCGACGAGTGGCATGGACCAAAAAGCAAGTTCCCCCCTTGCAAATACAGGTTGTTCTGTGATAGATCATGTTTAAATCTCCACAATAAATTTTGGGCCCTTCCCTGTTGCAGGTACTTGGCCCACCGACACAAGTGAAGTAGCCTTTTTATTGGGATCCCTGACGGAATGCCGGGTGGAAGGAAGTTTGTGGCTCCCTACAGATCTAGAACTTTTCATCATATAAATGTGAGGAAAACTAGTTTTTTTAGTTAAAGTTTTGAGGTTTTCTAGGGATTCTTGGTAACAAAAACTTGGTGATTGCCCACTCTGGATCTAGTTATTCCTAGGTGTCAAGTTAAAAAAAATATACAGGTTAGCTAGGATTCCCTAGATGCCAGTTGAGCTACGGTCCAAAATCTAGAACTTACTACATTGGAAAAAGAGGGTCAGTTTTTGGTGAAAAAAATTGATGTGTCCATGTTGCATTCTGGGCCATTGCCTGTCGCGGCCACTGCGACTACCCACACAAGTAAGGTGCCATTTTTATTGGGAGACTTAGGGAAATGCTGGGCGGAAGTAAGTTTGCAACTGCCCCTAGATTCCAGTACATTACATTACAGAAATAGGAGTAATATTTCTTTTTTTTAATGAAGGTTTGAGGTTTGCAACGGATTCTGGGTAAAAAAAAATCCTCGTGAGAGCAAGCAAGTTAGCCCACCCTGGATACCCCTTGGTGTCTAGTTTACAAAAATGTGCAGGTTGGCTACTTTTCCTAGGTACCAACTGAGCTAGGATCCAAATCCTAGTGTTACCCACAATTGGAAAAAGAGGGTCTGTTTTCAGTGACAAAATCTGATGCAGCTATATTGTGTTTGGGGTTGTTTCCTGTCATGGACAGTAGGCATACCCACACAAGTGAGACCAGTTGTATAGGGAGACTTGTGGGAGCATAAAATAGTCAAACATTTATTGTCACCGATTAGAATTAAATGCATATGCGCCTTTCAAATGTAAACCAGTGCATAAGAAAGATGACATTTTGAAAAATACCTTCCAAATCATATGCTAGTAAGGGGACCCCTTAGTTCAGAGATGTAGAAATAACCACTGCTACTTAACTTTACATCTTTTCTCATTTCAGAAATACATTAGTTTTCTTGATAACCATTTTTCACTCTGCCTATTTTGCTATAAGATTTGTTCTATACTCTGTACTCAATAAAAAAATCTTTGCATGGTGCAGCTCAGTTGTTGGATCTGGGTACCTTGGGGCATATTACCAACCAATAGAGATCATTTTTGTCTCTAGCTTGTTTAGAGACAAAACTTATCGCCGCAAATCGGCAATTTTTATCGCAGATAAACCTTGCTATTAGCAAGGTTTGTCGCAAATGCGATAAAAAACAGCCGCAATGCATGGATATCGCTGAAAAGTCAGCGATATTCATGCATTATCGAGCAAATGCTCTTAGCCATGTTATCCACCTCCCATTGAATAACATGGCTAAGAACTGCTCCTGGGCAAGTGTTAGCTTTTGGAGATATTCGCGCTTAGCTCGAATATCTCCAAAAGTTGGTAATAGGAGATAGCGATGTTAGCGACTGTTTTCAGTCGCTAACATCGTGGCACGCCCACTTTGCATGTCATTAGTGATAAATATCACTGACATGCAAAGCGGGGCCCAAGATGGTCACTATCTCCTATTAGCTGTCGCTAACTGGTGTTAGCGACAGCTTGGTAATAGGGAGATAATTTTATCTCCGCTTTCTTGGCTTTTAAAGCCAAAAAAGCGGAGATAAAGCCCCTTGATAATATGCCCCCTTGGGTTCTTGGAGAACCTACAAACTCTATATATTCCTGCAACCAGAATAGTCTAGCAGATGTAATGGTGTGTTGCTTTTGCCAATCAGCTATCATGATGACAAATTACAGATTACAGATGAAAATGTTGTCACAAATGCCCATTTTTTCCTTGTCTTTTCAATACTTCTTTATTTCAACAGTTATTTTCCTTGAGAAAACCTTGAGGGATCTATACATATGACTCCTTGCAGATTTTGGACTGTTGTTTACTTTTCAGAAATCGTTAGCTTTTGTGGATCAGCCATGGGTTTCACCCTGGTTCCCACCAGACCCTGGAAGTATGGTGAAAGCACACCACATACGGAAAACAGGCTACTGCTTAAAAACATGCCAAAACTGTGGTACAAATTATTTTTTCTGATTCAGCTCTGCATGTTCCTGAAAGCTGGGAAGATGGTGACTCTAGTACAGTAAACTGCTTGCAGATGCCCTTTTTATGACAAAAAACAAGACACTTTTATCCGGAGCACATTTACCCTCTTTGAAAAATAAAAACTCTAATTGTTGCTACATTTAGCCTATTTTCAGGTCACCTCCAGGAGAATCCACAAACCCTGGGTATCTTTAGAATTCCCAGGATGATTAAAAAAGGATATCTTATGTGGAATAAAGTTATGGAGTCCTAAGTGTGAACTACCTCAAATGCCAACAAAATAGGCTTAGCACTGGGGAGGGGGGCCCAGCAAGGGGTTAAGGCCATATAGGCTGGATCAAAATGGGTTGTCTCTCAGAAATGGGAAGGCAAACTACTCTGCTATTAGGTAACCTTCAAGACAGCTATATATAAAAGTGATTTAGAACTGCACGCCTGGGTGACCCACTTTAAAGGGGTATTTTGGATACCTGGGGAGGGTCCTTTTTTATCACCAGGGTTCCTGGTGTACCCACCGGAAGACAAATTATCTCTTTCCCTAGATGAAATAAAAAGTTTTGAATCAATGTAGTAAATTGAGGGCAGCTAGCCCCGACGGGGTACCAATAGATTTCTTTTTAGCTAACGAGGAGCTTTGGGCCCCGTTACTCACTAATGTTTTTAATGTCCCTTTCTCTTGTAAAAAGTCAGTTATTATCCTGATTTATATAAAGGGAGACAAAGCCATAGCAAAAAATGATAGACCAATATTGCTTCTAGATAGCACAGCAAAACTAATGGGCAGTTTATTGTGAAACAGTTTAGAGGTATGAGCCCAAGAAAAGAAGATATTAACTCAAAGTAACTTAATTAAATATTAATTTTTAGAAATTATTAATTATTTTTAATTTAATTTTGCTTTTTAGTTCTGTAGCGGGTTGTGGGTTTATAGGGGAATAGGGTGGGAAGCAATATAATTGTTATTAGGTAATTATTTATTTATATTTACTGGTATTGAGAATTCATTTATTGTTAATTAATTATTCATTGGTAATTCATTTGTATTAATTGGTAATATTTTTTTAGTTGGTAATTCATTTGTATTAATTGATCAATTGATAATTATATTAACTGTACTAACTCATTATTTGGAGTGCATTGTGGGTTTATAGGGAAATAGGGTGGTAAGTAATTTAATTGTAATTTATTAATTATTGCAATACATTTTGTATATTAATAAATAATTTAGTGCCAGATGTAGGTAATCCCCAATTACCGATTCTTAAATACCGAATCATACCGATTCTGTATTTAAGAAGTGACAATCAGAATGTAGGTATATTTACCGAATGAATCGGTATTTACCGAGTCTGTAGCTGCCATTGTTTCCAACGGGCCTTGAGGCCCATAGGAATCAATGTCAATTACCGAATCGGTAAATACCGATTCGGTAATTGGGGGAAATATTGAAGGGTGGGAGGGTGTCACTTTGACATCCTGTTGCACCCCTCAATTGTGCATGGGTGCACATGTTGCTGACATACATGCCCTTAGGGCATGTATGTCTGTCACATGGCACTGTTTAAAAAGCAAAAATAATTCTTTTTAAATGGTTTTCTTAATTTACCACCAACTACTAGTTGGTGGTAAATTAAGAATTCTTAAACCCTTGTAGCACTGAAAACAGTGCTACCTACTTCTTAAATTACAGAATCGGTAATTTTACCAATTCGGTATTTTACCGAATCTGTAAAATTACAGAATCTGTGAAATTACCGATTCTGTAATTTTACATGCCCCTACATACCAATGTCCAAATACCGGTCGGAAACGGCCGAAAATCGGTATTTTCGGCCGTTTCCGACCGGTATTTGGACACCTACATCTGGCCCCTAGTGTTAATTCATTATTAATTGGTAAATGTTGTTATTGCTTATTATTTTTGTTAGTGAATATTAATTTGCTGGTAATTCTTAAATAATAGGTAATTAATTTGTATTAACTAATGTTTATTGGCGTATATATAAATAATTACTTATTAAATATTTTGTAATTGGTAATAATTTTAATTATTTGTTTATCGTTTTTGCTAATTAATTTATTTTCATTTAAATATTAAATCATTACTTTCCCTACTGTTGCTGTCACTGGAGTGGGAATAGTAATTTTTACCACTACGCTATCCAACACTTTCTCTACTGTTGCACTCACTGAAGTGGGAATAGTAATGTTAACCCCTACGCTTTCCAACACTTTCCCTACTGTCGCATTCACTGGAGTGGGGAATAGTAATTTTTACCATCCCGCTATCCAACGCTTTCCCTACTGATGCACTCACTGGAGTGGGAATAGTAATTTTTAAACCTACGCTATCCAACACTTTCCCTACTGTTGCACTGACTAGAGTGGACATAGTAATTTTTACCCTCCCGCTTTCCAATGCTTTCTCTACTGTTGCACTCACTAGAGTGGGAATAGTAATTTTCACCCTCCCGCTATCCAACGCTTTCCCCACTGTTGCACTCACTGGAGTGGGAATAGTACATTTTACCCTCCCGCTATCCTACGCTAAAATTATTTACTATTTTGTAATATTATCAAGTTAATATATATATATATATATATATATGGACAAAGATGAGATTGACAAACAGCGGGAAGAAGCTGCCTTGTCACTTTTTGATGCCACAGACACATCTTCCAATTGCAACAAAGAACAGACGCAAAGTGATCATGGCAATTCGCAAATGAAAGATCTAAAACAATTGTTTAAGGAGCTAGTGAAATTACGCAAAGCTGAGTGTACAAAATGGTGGGAGCACAAATCCCTCAGCAAATACGAAGAAGTGGGTCGGGTACCACGAGGACTGAGGATTTTACTGGCCCCCAGTTTCGACAACCCGGACCCAGCCATGTTACAAAAATGGGGGGAAAGCAACTTAGCCGCATCGATGAATTTAGTCTGTATACTAATAGAATATGCTGTCAGTGATCGTGCAAAATTATTGGAACGGATTAAAACACTAGAACTGGAAATTGATGCTTGCCAGAACGCTGTGGAAACCAAGAAACTCACAGAAAATATGAACGAGCAACTCCATAAACATGAAGAAAAAATAAAGGCTCGCAAAGCATCCAAATTTACCCGCGATGCAGACGATTATCGTCTTGGCAGGATTTTCACATTTTCCAGAAAATACAATACAGCTAAAAGACAGGCATACACGAACAAGAAAAATGCCTCTGCATCCAAATCCAACAATGTGATGGTAACTACTAGCCTTGGCCTAACAGTATCTGGCACCACTGATGCAGATGGAATGGCACATCAAACTGATTCATCGGTCACAAGTGCATCCAGCATAGAATCTTTATCATCTGGCTCAACTAGCTCTGATTTAAACTCAATTGGACTGGAAACATTAAATCTCCAGCAGGAAATGGATTTTGTAGTGGAGGAGAGGCTCCAAACCTTGAGATCGTGGCAACACAATCCACAAACAAACAAAGGAGGAACAAACGTAGGAAGGAACAACGGCGCAGAAGGAAGCAGCTCCGGTGTACAGGCACAGCAACAGCAAAAGAAAAAGAAAAAAACATGGGGGAAACGACGATAAGTGATAATACCATCATTAACCTCTCCGATGTTGTTCTTAACAAAGCAGAGGAGCAATTACTTACATTGGGATTAAACTATTCACCAATACAAAATTTCAACTACACCATGACTAGGGTTGATCTCTTCTGTTTTATAAGAAAACTGAAGCTGAAAAAACATTTTGCTTTACAATCAGCCAAAGATCTTGATGGCCAGAATGACGATATGAGAGCAAATGAATCTGATGGGCCAGTATTATTATTGGCATCCGATACACATGTCTTCCTTGATGCTAATGATTTACTCAGCTCTAACAATAATGCAGAACCTAACTCTATAGATTCAACCCAAAATCGTTTAAGACAAGTCCCTATTCCTCCTAAAGGAGCTGGTTTGAGTCCTTTCCACAGCAAATCAAAATTCGTACCTTTAATGCCCAAAGATGCGATTGACATTTTTCATGATTGAGTCACAAATGACATCAAGAAATTGTATACCCAAACTAACAACAAACGACGCAAAAAGGAGACTCAGAAAAATTGCCTATGACAAGCTGATGAAGAAACTAGATAACAACCCTGATATAGTGCTCAAGAAATCAGACAAGGGGGGCAACCTGGTGATTTGGCCTAAAAAAGACTACATCGCTGAAGCCAAGCGCCAACTTGAGGACCCCCTTTGTTATGCTAAAAGTACACAAAAAGAATATGAAAAAGCAACATCTCAGCTACATAAGTCTCTAAGCCAATGGAAAAGGGAAGGACTAATATCGTCTGAAGAATACAAATTCATGGATGTTAATTTTCCCATCTTGCCTTCTCTCTACCTCATTCCGAAGGTACATAAGGCCGTGCAACCGATTCCAGGCAGGCCAATTGTGTCAGCTATTGGTAGTGCAGGGGAAAAAGTTGGAGAGTATGTAGACTTTTTCCTCCAAGACTTTGTCAAACAACTCCCCAGTTTCACTCGCGACACCAGTGACTTCATAACTAAGATAGCTACAATTGTATGGGAGAGTGACATGTGGCTTATTTCGCTTGATGTTGAATCGCTGTACACCAGCATAGATCACGTGAGAGGCCTTTCAGCCGTACAACACTACCTTTCTAGCAGACCCATCCAATATTATGAACACAATAAGGTGATTGTAGGTCTTATAGAATGGTGCCTTTATAACAACTTCTTTTCCTTTGGTAAAGAGATTTACAGGCAACTGAGAGGCGTGGCGATGGGGGCCTGCTTCTCTCCCAGCTATGCGTGCTTGCACGTTGGCTGGTGGGAGGAGCAGGTCCTCAAAGTACGCCATAAGGCGTGGATGGAGAGTCATGTTAGGTGCTTCTTAAGGTACATCGATGATGTCTTCATCGTCTGGAAGGGTAGTAAAGAGGAAGCATTGTCTTTTATTTGTGATATCAATGACAATTCGCTAAATCTTAACTTCACGGCTCACATTCAGAAAAATCGCATCCAATTCTTGGATGTTGAGGTATATGTCTCCGATGGAATCCTAAACACTACCCTTCACAGGAAACAGACTGCAGGCAATGCCACATTGCATGCAACCAGTATGCATCCCAGGCACACAATCTCTGGAATCCCCTACGGGGAAATCCTCAGGTTGAAGAGGATTTGCAGTTCCCCTTCTGATTTCGATGACTGCTTGGAAGAACTTTTAAACAGATTGAGAGCTAGAGGATATTCCGAGCGGACATTAAACGCAGCAGTAACTAAATCCCTTTCAAGATCTAGGGAGAGTCTTTTTCCTGATTCTACTCCTACAACTGAATTACCTTTGGATACAGAACCCCAACTAGAGTGCCCACGTCTAATCACTACTTTCAGTAGGGAAGATAGGAAAATCAGGTCAATCCTCAATAAACATTGGCCGATCATTCTGAGTGACCACATCTTAAACACCAGATTACCCTCTTCCCCTACAGTAACCTTTAGACGGGCTAAAACTACGGGCAACTACTTAGACAAAGCTGCGCCTGAATTAAAAACCAAAGTTCCATGGCTACGCCCGACTAGGGGATTCTTTAAATGCTCCAGTTGTAGGGCCTGTAAGTTTGGCGTCACTACCACTCACTATCTCACCCCGTTTAGCACAGTTGCCAAGACCATCAATGGCAACTATAATTGCAAAACTGATCATGCTGTGTATGTTCTGGCGTGCACCTGTGGGCTTAGATATGTTGGCAGCACTAAGCTCCAGGTGCACGTCCGAATACTACAGCACTTGCGGGCAATTCTTCATAGTGACCCTACTTACCCGGTCGCCCGACATTTCAAGCGGGTACATAACAAAGATTTAAACTGCCTTAGCTACTTTGTGATTGGAGCAGTACCCAGTTTGAGAAGAGGAGGTGACCGTGAGGCAGAACTCAGGAAAATGGAGTCTAGATTCATACTGTCTAGATGGAGTCTAGATTCATAGTCGTTGGCCCAACGGGCTCAACAATATTGAGGAAATGCACCATTTTTTGTAATTACCATGTTAATACTGGTTGCTCCACTCTTTTTTCCTCTCAGCAATTATAAATGTACTTCTAGTTAGGTTTCCTATTAGAAGTACCCTGTGTTTCCGATATCCCTTGTCCCATGATCTGCTTTTACAACTAGTGAAGTTTAGATCGATATTCACTCATGGTGACGCACATTATGTACTGTATTATATAGCACGATTAATATGCATTTTTACTATATTCATACAATTCTATTCCAGGACTTATTGAAAGAGTTCTATGGTAATTACTCCAATGACAATTTTAGACTGTATAGTTATTTCAATATGAAGGTATAAATTGTAGATTTGTGTATATAAATATTGTGCTGAACATTAACATATAAGGGGTATTTATGGAGATGCACACATGTATAAATTTGTATATAAAATGGGAGGTTTGTGTTTGTATTTGTATATATATGTATGTATGTTCACATATATATATATATATTCACTGAAAAAACCATAGGTTATAGACCATATATAGTTAGCAATTAGCATTTAGAAAACCTTATTTTACTCACACAAAACCATTGAAATTCCATATATAGTTAGTTGCACTAACTATATATCGCGCACCCGCAATCCACTGCTGATGATGTCACATATTACATCATTCATGACATGGTCAGTGACATCACTGATGACATCACTGATGACATCTCAAATGACATCACTGATGACATCACTGATGACATCATCCAGTGACTGTGTGTTTCTGTAAAGTTTAAATATGTTTTACATATTGAAGAATGAGTAGATGTAGAAGTGTCTGGATGAAGGATTTAGTAGGTGCGTGACTGACTGTATGAGTGAGTGATTAAATGTGTCTCACTGAGTGCATGGGTTAGTGACTAAACTGTCTTAATTTGTGCATCATTATGTCTGTTGTTCTGTAAACTGCTGCATGTGTTGATCAGTAGCTATATGAGTAACTATATGGGTTATTGATTGATTGCCCAAGTATTTGTATGGGAGACTGAGTGTGTGTGTGGCTGGCTGGGAGGTGTGTGACTCTGTGCAGATCAATGTGTACTTGTATCAATGATTGTATAAGAGAGTAATTATGTGTTAGTATATGTTTCAAAATGTAAGGTGCTCTATGTTTAACTGTATAGATTAGAAAATGGAAGTGTGATTGATTCTTTACAGGACTGACTAGGTGTGTGAGTAACTCCATGGATGAGTGACAGAGTGTGAGAGTCTGTATAGGTGTATGAGTGCATATGATAGTGTTGTAAAGATGAGTGATTGTATGTATGAATGATTGTATGGGTAAATGAGTGAATGTGTGTGTAAACATAGGAATCACTGAGTGCGTATGTAGTAACTAGTATTGGTGTGTCAATGGTTTCAAAAATTATACTCTGTATTTAACACTGGGTGTAACAGAGGTTATATTAAAGTGTGAGGAGATGCATTGTATTGTCACATGAATGATATCATCAGTGATGTGGTCATTGATGTCAAATGAGATGTCATCAGTGATGTCATCAGTGATGTCATTTGAGATGTCATCAGTGATGTCATCAGTGATGTCACTGACCATGTCATGAATGATGTAATATGTGACATCATCAGCAGTGGATTGCGGGTGCGCGATATATAGTTAGTGCAACTAACTATATATGGAATTTCAATGGTTTTGTGTGAGTAAAATAAGGTTTTCTAAATGCTAATTCCTAACTATATATGGTCTATAACCTATGGTTTTTTCAGTGAATTTTCAAGGTTTTGTAAATGCTAATTCCTAACTATATATGGTCTATAACCTATGTTTTTTTCAGTGAATTTTCAAGGTTTTGTAAATGCTAATTCCTAACTATATATGGTCTATAACCTATGGTTTTTTCAGTGAATTTCAATGGTTTTTTAATAGCAAATATCATAAGCTGTCGAATGTCAAGTACGTGGTAAGTAAAAACATTTTCGTGTTTATGCACACTGATCTGCTTTGATTGCTGCCCCCCACCCCTCATTTCTATTAGGAGTACTCTCTCTTTGCAGATAGTGAAGGGTAGTTAACGCAGCCCTTTGCCCCCTTTGTAATCCGTCGTGCCTGCTTCTCTCTCCATTTGATTGATTGTTCTCTTTGGTTCATTCTCTATTTACAAACAAGCACAGAGTCGCAATACTCTGTTTAGTCTTTGCAGATAGCGAAAAATCGTGTAAAAAAACAAAAGGAATCGAGCAAAATCAGTAGGCCACTAATGGGATCTCTTTTGACCTCGCTAAAATAGAAACATTAGGAACAACCTGTTGAAAATAGCAATGCGTATGTATATAAGCGGCGTTCATTTGTGTTCACAGTACCCCTTGTTGATTGTTTCAATCGAGCATTGAATTGTTCGAAGTTAATTCTCTTAAGGATCTTCTCTACCTGCAAACGAGGAAGAATAGGAATATTCTATCTCCCTTTGCAGATAGTGAAGGGTAGGTAACGCAAGCCTTTAACACGTCGTACCTATTTCATTCCTCATTGATTGATTGATTGTCCGAACATTGACTGTTTGGGAATTAGTTCTTTTTGGAGGTATTCCCTGTTTGCAAATAAACGTAGGAAAATCTTTGCAAGTAGTGAAAGGGTACTTAATGCGGACCGTTCTCCCCCGTTGTAATCTGTCATGCCTATCTACTCCCCACTGATTGATGCACCTTTTTCACCCGGACCATTTACTAGAGATACGTCATCTGGCCCGACCAGAGAGCACCCCTAGTGAAAAGGATATATGCAATAATAACGAAGTGATCACTGTATCCTGTTAACAGAAACTTTACCATGAAACAACCTGGAAAGAAAAAAATAGGAAAACGAAAATCAGTAGGCCACTGATGAACAAGAACTTTTATTAAACAACGAACAAAGAAACGATAACATAACGTAATGATAAAACCTATTAATGTCCTAGAAACAAGAAAACGTTAAAATATGCCAGTGGTGAGAGACCAGAAAAACAGTAAGAGAAACCAAATCACCCCTCGCTGTCCCACCGCCTGCCACGCCAAAAAAATCGATAGACTAGGGAAAATGCAAGTCAGTAGAACATCCACCCCCACTCTGGAAACTTCCAAGGTGGGGCAGGGTTCCGGCTACGCCCAGCCGGGAGCAGCCCATATAAGGCAGGTCCTGCTGCCACGCCTCGGCCAGGAGATCCTAACGTAGGGTGTAGCCGAAGGAGAGGCCGAGGCCAGCGGGACCCGGCCAGGGGATTGCCTTTACAACGCTGAACAGTTGCAGGGGGGGGAATGTCTCCTCGACCCTCCCCTCTCTCTCCCAGTCCGGCCGCGGTGGCCCTTGAGAGTTGCAGGTAGTCCCGCCACATGCTCTTCCGGTCCGACCACCAACGGTCGGGGGCCCGAGGCCGACGGGATCCGGCTGCAGCCGATAAACCAAGAAACCCGTTCATGGGGCCAGAGCCAGGGGCGTCCGGCCGACATCCACCGGAAGCCCGGCCCGAAGACGGACGGGACACTTCTTTCTTTTATAATGGCTGCGACAACACTGGGGGGGGATGTCTTGCACATGCCTCCGACCCCCCCCTCGTCCTCATCGTCTGGTCCGGCCATAACAAATCTCAAGCGAGACGCCGTGGGGTGCACTGGGAGGGAGAGACGGTGCGAACAGGCCTCTCCCGCCTCCCCAGGTGGAGACTTCCCAGCTGCACCCTCAGCGCTCCAGGCGCCCGGAAAACGGTTCTTCCACTGTGGCCATGCTGCAACGTCTCGCCCGGCAGGGTGGAGCCCGTCCGCTCATGTGACCCCGCGATCGCCGGTAGCTGCCGAACTCTCAAAATGGCGGTCGACCTGGCAAGAGCGGGCCCAGCATAAAGAAATGGCCCGGTCACTGGTTGACTCCACCACCGTAGTCCTCCACGACCTTGAAGATTCTAGAGGAGCCGCGGGAGTCTCCGACCCCCGATGGGGAATGACTGCCATGATCGCCCGTGGAGTGACGAAACTGTATCCGCGGGACGTCGGCGCTCCCATGCTGGCGCCAGCCTCACTTTGAATTACTAGCATCCTGCAGACCTCACTTCCGGTGAAAGCACAGTGTGACCCGGTAGGAAAAATTATTGCACCCCCTCCCCTTTTTGACTGATAGTTCAAACCACCGATCCTTTCCTTTGCCCTTTTAACGGAACTTTGGACTGCCTCCCCCTCTTTTACATTTTCTAGAGAAAACAAAACATTAACCACTACATTAGCATAGCAGTTGACACCAGAACTGTTTTCAAATTGAAAACCAACAACATCTTCAACAGAATCCTTTTTGTTTCTGCTGTGACCCTGCTACAGCACAGGCATTGTCCCCAGCAGTAATTCTGCAATGCCGGTAAGAATAGCTGTGGTGCCTACTGGACTCACTCACCCCCGCGGCGCCCCACGCCGTTTTTTGCTGGGCGGCAACTTACTAGACATCACTTTCGTGCCATCTAGATTTCAGCGCGTTCTGCTGCCTTGGAACTATTCGCACAACAGACCGCTACTGACAAGAATATTTCATTATTGGTGCTGTCAATTTCAATAAATCTATTGGATAATTAAAAAGAAATTGCCACGGTCTCTTCGTTGTTTAAATGTTTTTACTGTTTTTGTTTTGTTGTATATATTTATATGTTATTAAAGTTTTATATTCCTACTACTTTGTTGGAGTGCTATATATTTTTAATGTGACACATAATTGTAAAAACTTTGATGTACAAAGAGTCATTCCTGGAATCTTCCGCTTCAGGCTCGGTCCCCTCCCCAATCACAATACAGGATGGTTTTCAGATAGTAGGAACACGTGTGGTGTGACGGATCTCATCGGGTGTGGGCCTTGATCTACTATAACTCCTTTGAAGAGGGGTGATTCTTTACAGCTGGGGCCATAAACTACATCTGCAGGGCTAGCTGATAGCCTGGACAATCGGACACAGAGAAAGAGGAGTGTCAGAGGGTGCGGTAGTGAATAGGGCGAAAGGGAGGTGTCGGGCGGGCACAGAGTGTGATTCTCAGGGAAGAGCAGCGCAGATGGGGGGAGGTTTATTGCCCATGCATAAGACAGAGAGCGGTGGTGACCAGTGCCTAGGGAAGATGCTTGCGTGGGTGAGGAGCCATGCTACGAATCGACAGCGTGCAGAGAGTGGGTCTGGTCAAGACATCTAAAATGGCTGCCGTGCACGACAAAAGTGTGGCATTTCAAAAAAGGCAAGATGGCGCAGACAATGTTTTTCAACACTTCCTCATTTCCTTCGAATCGAACGTTAACAGACGTTGGGGCATATTACCAAAGTTAAGCGATATTTATCGCTAACGATGCTTACCAACCAATTTTTTACCACTAAGCATCGTCAGAAATTATCGAAGATAAACCTTACTATTATCAAGGTTTATCGCAAATGTGATAATAAACGGCCGCAATGCATGAATATCGCTAAAAACTCAGCGATATTCATGCATTACCGAGCTAATGCTCTTAGCCATGTTATCCACCTCCCATTGGATAACATGGCTAAGAACTGCTCAGGGCAGGTGTTACTTTTTGGAGATATTCGCGCTTAGCGCGAATATCTCCAAAAGTTGGTAATAGGAGATAGATATCTTGCATGTTGTAATGCAAGTTATTGTGGTATATGGAACTCATACCATAATCTCTCAGGAAAGCAGAAACTGATCCTTTTGGGACCGCCTAAAAAGGCCTAGGGGGTGAGGAGTACTCTACTTTGCCCCCTTTTCACGTTCCGAACTATTTTATTTTACTCTCTTCTGTAATTACACAAAATAGCAGCGATAAGATGCATCGGAGACACACAGTGAGAGAAAGGAGGCCGGAGATGAAGAAGACATGTCAAATACACATTGGAGATAATATAGTGGCAGAAGGGAAGTAAATATGAGTAAACTTACCATGTAACATAAAAATGTTGCACTCTATACTATAAGTCTCATTTTATACTACAATCACTTCGCTACAACCTCATAAATTAAAAATAAAAATGAATAATGTCTCAAACAATTTTTGAATTCTAAATATAAATTTATTCTTCAGAATTTTCTAAATTTGAAAGAACTAGTAACATGTCCTCATCAGCAATGTCCTCATTAAAAGTCTCCAATGATGATTCTTGTAACTCTATGGTCTCCAAACACTCGATAAATTCGCCATCAAGAGATTGATCAAAAAAATCATTCAAGTCATCTCCTCCTTGTGACAATATTTCATTATTGGTGCTGTCAATTTCAATCAATGTAGTGGAATCATTCAAGTCATCTCCTCGTGACAATATTTCATTATTGGTGCTCTCAATTTCAATCAATGTAGTGGAATCATTCAAGTCATCTCCTCCTTGTGACAATATTTCATTATTGGTGCTGTCCATTTCAATCAATCTAATGGAATCATACAAGCCATCTCCTCCTTGTGACAATATTTCATTATTGGTGCTCTCAATTTCAATCAATGTAGTGGAATCATTCAAGTCATCTCCTTGTGACAATATTTCATTCTTGGTGCTGTCCATTTCAATCAATCTAATGGAATCATACAAGTCATGTCCTCCTTGTGACAATATTTCATTATTGGTGCTCTCAATTTCAATCAATGTGTTGGACAATTCAAAAGAAATTGCCACGGTCTCTTCATTGTGAGCCATTTTATTTTGAAATTGCTTGCTGTAAATTGCAGAAAAAAATAATCACTTTCATTTATCGTTTTTAGTAATACATAATATAAAACTAACTTTATCAAGTATTTAGTATAACAGAAGGACTGCAAATAAATAACAGAAAACATTTTTCAAATTATCTTCAAGTGTACAACATAGTTCCCCTTACAAATTAACAACTCACCTTTTTAAAAGTAGCAGAAGTGTTAGTACTGTGTAAATCAAACACCAGAAATTCACCACCAAAAATTCCTCACAAATGTACCTCAGACAGTAGTATCACAAAATGGCTGTGGTTTCCTCTCATTTGACATATATACATAACGAATTAACTTTCATCACACACAAATACAAAACCAAAGTAACATTTTAATTGGTTCTAAATTTCAACACTTTCAAATGTGTTTTCCCCATGCAATTTTCCATAGGACATTTACATACGTCTACAGCCTGAATGGCTGAACGGAATTACACCAAACTTGGCAAAATGGTACATCAAACCTAAGAGGTCAGGAAGGATCTACTATGCCCCCTTATGGTCATTTCCCCCTTCGCTTTGGCCTCCTCTTGTCTCTCAATCCTACCGAGGGACAAGATGGCGGCCGCTACGGACTGTTTGGAATGTTGACAGACGCCGGAG
Organism: Lissotriton helveticus; assembly: GCF_964261635.1. Classification (NCBI taxonomy): domain Eukaryota; kingdom Metazoa; phylum Chordata; class Amphibia; order Caudata; family Salamandridae; genus Lissotriton; species Lissotriton helveticus. Next base: position 535,622,888 of record NC_136065.1, read on the forward strand.
AACCAATCAGCTTCGCAAAGCTCCGTAACGCGAAAAGTACGCGAAGCGGAGCGCTGTTACAGATATATATCTTTTTTTGAACGTTAATTTCTCAAAATCCACTGGAGCACATATATTGAGACCTAGCAAAGGCACATCGGGCTACCAGTCCCTAATATTTTGCCAAGTTTCGTGCAAATCCATTCAGCCGTTCGATTATTATTATTTTGTTTTTTTTTTGCCCCGCGGGGCCCTTTTAAAACCTCCACATCAAACCTAGGGGGTCAGCGAGGATCTACTATGCCCCCTTATAGTTATTTCCCCCTTTGTTTTGACCTCCTCTTGTCTCTCGATCCTACCGAGAGACAAGATGGCGGCCGCTACGGACTGTTTGGAATGTTGACAGACGCCGGAGAACCAATCAGCTTCGCTTCACAAAGCTCCGTTGCGCGAAAAGTCCGCGAACCAGAGCGCTGCCCGGTCCGCTGTTACAGATATATATCTTTTTTTAAACGTTAATTTCTCAAAATCCACTGGAGCACATATATTGAGACCTACAAAAGGCACATCGGGCTACCAGTCCCTACAATTTTGCCAAGTTTCGTGCAAATCCATTCAGCCGTTCGGGCTAAAAGTGAGGCCAACCGCCCTATGGAAAACTCAATGTTAAAAACACGTTTTGGGACCCCCCTTTTTTCTCGGCCCCCCCTTGACGAACCCCCCCCAAATTTTCAAGGGCTGCTCAGAAACAAAATGTGCCATTTTCCTGAAAATTTCAGCCAATTCCGTCCACAAACGCCAAAGTTATTAGACATAGAATTTTCAAAAAACCCATAGAGAAAAAATCCTAACTATATATACCTACTGGCGACCGTCAGTAGGTAATATATGTGTATGTATATATGTATATAGATATATATATCTGGGATGAATCTGGTCCTTTTGTGTTCGTTACAACAGTGTGTTTCCATTTCAGTTTGGGTTGATTTAAAGTTACTACTGGTTAGATGTGTGGGGGGGTATGTAGTGGTGTGTGTGTATATATATGAAATATGGTCTTATTTATACATATTGTCATTTTTAGCTTCTTGGAAAATAATCTCTTTTTCTACCTGGAACACTTTAAAAGAACTTAATATAGAATAAGATTGTTTGATGAATTTACTCATGCATTTATTAATGTACATTGTATATTTGCACATTACTATTCTAATGGTAGTTTAGTATGTTCCCGCAACTTTCTTGCACTTTATTACATCTTTATCACTTATGCACTTTTTTATCTATGCACTTTATAACTTTCGCTGCTACATATAAGAATTTGCATATTTGCACAGAATTGGTATATATGTCATTTGAATTTTAATTTGACAATAGAAATTGCTTCTTAATGCTTTTGACCTACAATTTTATTATCTGACTGAATTGGATTAATTCCTGGATTTAACCAGTAACAACTTTCTGTACACATGCCAGCAAATGGATAAGTATATTAGCGATAGTGTGTTTTCACTGTTTATTATATGTCACGTGATTATGGTGGACGCCACCAGGGGGCGGCGTCAACATCACTGCATAAACTTATAAAATAGCATAATGATCCTAAACATGTTGCAGCGTGACCAAGGGCTTTCGGCCCGAAACGCGTCGCTGGTTCTGTTTTTGTTTTAAATAAATACCATCTTGCTGACTCTGCTGGTCCGGTCCTTAGTCTTTGCTGGCGTGGAGGCGGTGTCTGCGAGCGCAGAGCAAGCTGAGGAGGAACTTTCTTTTCATATATATATATATATATATGTATTAAAAAATAACAATGCATGTGTATTTCCTTTATTACATTAATTATTTATTACTTTTAAGGTTATTTACATATTTTAAGTATGTTTTACTTATTTACTTTATTATTTCACATTACTTTTCAGACATTTAAAACATTCGATATTTTTACAAACTATAATATTTACAACAATATTTTGGATTCGATATTTTTGTACTCACCTGTTTGGAGATAGGAATTCGATATTCTGGCATTCTATATTTTGTCATCGATATTTTGCCAGGTCGATATTTTGCTCCTTGATATTTAGTCAGTTATCCCATTAGAGGGCTCATGATGGAAAAATGTATAGCGCCCATTTTTAGCTTTATAAAACCTAGGGTCCAAACCATTGGAGGCAATAAGAAAGATATACGAAGCTAAAATGACATAGGTTGCAACATATGGTGTGGCTGTGTGGGGAATCGTCTCCATAACTACCTTAAAGCAAATTGAGTACAGCTTTTGAAAGCGATTGGTAGGTGTTCCCCAATCATGCTCTTCTTATAATTGTCACACTGAGTTAGATGTCCCCTTTATTACGGATCAGATCTGTTCTGCTCTGCCTCTCTTGTGGCATTCAGTGTGGAGAAGGGAACTATTGAAGATAACACAAGAAATATTGAATGATTGCCTAAAATGTGATGGCTCATTTAAAATAAAGTGGCTGCATGCTGTTAAGAATAGTTTTTATTCCATTGGTATGCCCAAATTATTTGATGACCCAACCTCATGAACTACTATTTCAAGGTCCGAATTGAAAGAACTATTGATAGGGAAGCAGAGGAAAGAGAGATGGAAGTCAATTTGCTCAGAGTCTAGGGATATCACATAGCACCAATAATAAACACATTTGATTTTACCTACTCATCCTTTGTGATGAATACCCAACACAGATTTCTTCTATTGAGGTTTTGATTGAATTACATTCCTCTTATACTGGGTTATCCTTATAATACACCCTCGCTGTTTGTCCATTTGACACCTGCTGGTCCCAATGTGATCTTAATCTCCTATTCTTTTGTAGTTTGTGCAGTGAGAAAAGAAAATTGTATATTTGTGTAATCATGCGTAGATTTCATTTTGGGCAATGTCGCAGAAGCTATATATTTTTTAAGGCAACTATCTGATCCCTTTTGTTGTTATTGTCTGGCTTCGTTCTTTCAGTGTGCTATAAAAAGGTGAAAAATAGCACCCGTAATGTGAGACAAAGTAAACAAGTTCCAAGTCTTTGTACCGCTTTATCTTTAGCTGTAGGAGTGTTCTTATCATGTATTTTTTAACACTACTGTCTTAATGTAAAGTATGATTTTTTATTGTGTATAGAAAACATTTTATGCCGTCTTATGTACTGACAAAATAAAGTGATGATGACTGACTGACTGAACTAGAAACTGTACATATGTATCTTAATAAGGTAAAAGTGCTTGTTATGGATAAATACTACAAATCAGAGCTGCCTTCTACTACCACCCCTAGGAATATTCTACCTTATTCCAGATCAACTCTGACCAATTTAAATACACATACTTTACGTAGCCACGTAGACTGTATAAAAGCCTCACCCGAACTCATAGAAGGACCTTTCACTTGTTTGAAATGTAAATGGAGCAGCCTAACGAGTACAGAACTCGTATACAATATAGGGAAAAATGGCATTAGAATTAAATGTTTAAATTTCAATGCCAGATCTGTACCAAAACACTCCATTGAGATTTGGGACACCATTAACGAATTGAATCCCGACTTAGTCTTCATCACGGAAACTTGGTTAAGTGACTACAATTGCTCTGACAAGGCCACCACCCTCCCTCCAAGATACAAAATTACACGCCAGGATAGACAAGGGATGAGAGGAGGGGGACTTGCTATTATATTTAAGGACAACTTCAATTGTCTCCTCATAACAACTACAATGTACGATGAACATGAACTATTAGCCTTCCAAATATCTAAAGATAATCACACCTTACTAGGAGGAGCTATAGTTTATAATCCCCCAGGCCATCATGCAGACTTTAGTGCAAGGCTACTCTCACAAATTGTTTCCGTCTGTCTCAAATACAAAAACTTTATGAAAATTGGAGATTTCAACATTCACTTCGAGAAATCCGACAATCAAGTTGCAACACACCTAAGTAACAATATGTCCATTCTCCATCTTAAACAGTGGATTCAAGGACTCACACATAGTGCAGGTCATACTTTGGATCTACTGTTCACTAACATAGATATCACCTCGATCGAGGAGATTAAACCAGCATCATGGACAGATCATTCCCTAATCTTTTTTTCGTTCGACCAACCCTCACCACCCGTCAGACCATCTTGATCAACGCCCGAATTTTACAGACCTCTGAAGCTTGTGACCCCTGAAGTTTTTAAACCCCACCGGCCTGCTAATACCATTCCTGACCCTCCTGGTGTCCCCTGTACGAACACTGTTGCCCTAAATCTTGAAACCGGGATTAGCAATACGCTGGACCTATGCACCCCCAAAATCAAATCTAAATCATCTAAAAAAGTTATTTCTCAAAAGTGGTACACCCCAGAAATTAAAACTCTATAAAGAATCTGAAAAAACAGGGAACATACCTGGCGAATGTCTCGTTTAGATACGGACAAACTGACCTACAAGGTCGAGCTCAGAGCGTACTACTTAGCCATAAAAATGCAAAAAAACAACATTACGCACAAAGAATAAGCGAAAACGGCAATTCTGCCAAAGAATTATATAAAATAGTGTGTAAACCCAACTGTTTGTCCAAAGCCCTACACCCTTCAATCGGGAATTGCGAAAGGATCAGTAAATATTTTATAGATAAAATAGAGGAAATATATGCCACTTTTAAAACCAACAACTGCATGAAAGTATCCACTTGCTCCCCAAAAATCTTGCTAACTTAAATAGCTTCACCCTAATAACAGAAGACGAAGTTGCCAGCACTATGCTGGAAATCAAATCTGGATCACCCCTTGATCCTTGCCCTCACTTCATCTTCAGACAGCTTATACCCATCCTTACCCCAGCCATCAAGCGACTTTTCAATAAATCGCTAGAAACAGCCGTCTTCCCGGAGATATGGAAACAAGCCATAGTCACCCCACTGCTAAAAAAGCAGGTTCAAAAGCAGGTTCGAACGTAACAAACCCAGTTAACTATAGACCCATCTCCCAACTTCCCTACCTTTCCAAAGTGCTGGAGAAATTAATTAACAGACAGCTGTCCAAATATTTAGAGGACAACAACCTATTGGACCCAACTCAAACCGGGTTCAGGGCCATAAACAGCACAGAAGCTACATTACTGGCTGTTACGGACAGCATTTGAAACTCTCTGGATCAGGGTGAAGCGGTGGCTTTGATCCTATTAGATCTGTCGGCTGCGTTCGACACGGTCTCCCACCATTTCCTATTAGAAAATTTGCAAGAAAAAGGGATACAGACCACTAAGATCACAACACCTCGCTCTTGCCAAAACAAAGAAAATAAAAAAGACCAAAGCGGGAGGTCACACTTTCTCCTATTTGGCTGCACGACATTGGAATGAACTCCCAGTGGAACTTAGGTTAACTAAGAATTACAACACCTTTAGAAAAAAACTTAAAACACACCTTTTCCCTAAAGATTGATTCATGACATTTGGCCAACGCAGTTCCCATCCGCTACCATAGTCCTTAGCGCCGTGATATCCCCTGTGATAAATGTTGCCCTCTATGAATAAATAAATACATAAATAAATAAATAAATAAATGATTATCAGCTAATTCTTTGAAGTCCTTGGGTTCCCACCAAAAGTGACGTGTAATTTCCAATTGGGACCAAATAGTGCTTCCAGTCAAATCTGGGACTATGGGAAATGCAGAACACTGCATCCCTGGACATTTCACTAGGTAATACCTGCATATATTCCTGTGATGATTCCATATGTCTCTAGGGACCATTGGAAGGGAAGCGATTCTGTATACAGTGGTGTGCTTGTGTCCCATAATTAACAATAACCGTTATACTGGTAATTGTGGGAGTGAAAAATAGTATATGGTATTCTCCATTCCATCATTATGGCCCTCCATGTATAAAAATAGAGGTCATCTAATTTTCAGAATTTTATGAAGCAATCTTGGTATTGATATGAGGGACAGATCACGATTTACAATTTTAGTTTGTTAAGGGCAATTTAGAATTAAGCAGGATCTTATTTTGGTATTTCAGAATCAAAAACATGCATATTTTACTCAAATCCCAAAAGGAGGTTACAAAATATCTTGATCAATTAGAAATCATGAATTTTTCATCCACAGTGCTATTCTTGTTTAGTTTTAATGTAGTGCTCTTACAATTGCGTTACTTGCCTAGTACAAATTCAGAGACTGACTGCAATCCGTGTAAAAATAAACATCAACATCCTGTCCATATAATGGGCAATCTATTTCAACTAAAAAGCAAGGATCATTTTAGCTTGACAATTTTCTTCCAAAATATGTAGGAGTCCTTTGTACCACCATCTTGGATCACAAGCTACCTCACTGCTAAACTTTCTGTTGGAAAATACATTTGTGGAGTCATTTAGGGCAGTGCGTGTAGCCAATATGATAGTGCCTTGATCAGATGCATACCTTTGCTACACTTGGGTCTTCTCAAGCTCATGATTGTATAGCTGAATAATTGCTATTGGGCGGATGTAGCACAAAAAAAGTTCTAAGGGGTTATACAATGGTTTCATGGTTTCCACAGCCTCTCCAACAAACGAATGCTGGTTCACGGAGAGAAACGCTTGTATACTTAGAAAGATCGGATCTAAGCAACGCCTGCCCAACGTGTGAGGCGTCCATTATTCATGTGTCTGTGACAAACCCTGATTTTCTCACCGAGTCTCGATCAAAGTAATCGCCAGTTAAACATGTGAGGCTTCCAATTTTCAGTGCCAAAGCCTGCTTTAATTACGGCAAGGTTTCTCGCTCACCTAATCCCCCGTCCTGATGAAGACCCGTTCCGTAAGGGGAACTATCCCTACCATCACAAGGGTCGAAACGTAGACTTTACCTACCGATACCAGCTTCTGTCCCAAGCAGGATTAATTCCGCCAACCAGAAGACTGTGTTTTTTTCCAATTTGTTTTTCCTGACTTGTTTAAGCAGCATTTTGTGGCCCCCGGAGGGGGAGCCATTTTGAATAAATTGTTATTACATATAGAATGAAATGCAATTCTATTTCTCGAATTATGAATGTTCTTCTTGCACTAGTTACAATTTTTCCTGCACAACACCTTCACTTCCCCACCACCCCTCCCCCTTTGCGCGCGTGGGCACTACTATGGTACAATAATCTAATGATTGTCCAAGAATTAACATTGTTATAACCAATTGTAGGTTTCTTGTATGTTGTGAATAAACAACCATACTACTATGATTCATCTTGTGTGTTATGATTAGTTTAAAGTTGTTTTTCTGATGACTCTAAATTATTCTCCCAGTCTGGGACCCCTTTATCTCTAACATCTCCAACAAAACCAGCACTGTTATCCTGGCCCTTGACATGCCCAATCCTTTTAGACTTCAGACTTTGGATGGACATGTTCCTTCACTGGTGAAGTAGTCATTAGGTCCTGTAGAGTAGACAATGATTTGGGCAGAGGTAAGTACATGTCCTGTATGTAGGGTGGGATTTTCAGCAAAGCGGGTAAGGAATTATTGCTTCTTTTTTCTTTCAGCTTCATTCTGAAATACCAGTGCCCACTTCAGTGGTTTTTAAAATGGGAGCTAAAACATGGTTAGTTGTTGCTAATCCGGTATCTATGGTCGCCTTTGCCTTGTCAGCCTGAGTCCAATGTGTACAGTTAGGCACCATGGCAGTAGGAAGGCTGCAGTGGGAGTAGAAAGACAGAAATATTATGCATGTCTCCAACTACAGCCGAATCCAAACTCCAGCAGGCAAAATAGAAAACGCATCATGGCCTATTTATTCAATCAGATTAATGCTGTTGCATTTTCCTTATTTTGCATGCACTTAAAACCATTTGTGAGCTTGGAAGCATTTGAAATTACTCCTGCGCACCTGTAGCACAAGAGTGCAATGCACACTAAAAGAAATGTAATGGTTCTGTCAATTCTAAATGAGAAAGAATGTGACGTGCTGTTTTTTACCAAAATGGGGTAGCATTTTTTAAAATGTATTTAGTGTAGTATTGGACAATGCCATTTTGGTTCCCGTGGTTGTGCTACTCGTATAATCTTTGGATATACTCTGCTACTATATTACAGTGATGCAAAAGGATACGTTTTTCTGATCTCAATTCAGTGTATAAATCATGTCTGTATAGATTGAATTACAAACGTACTGTCAAAAATGATAAACAGCTACCAACGATCTTTAAACTGCTTAGGCAGTAGAAACTCGAAAAAAATTATTTTACATATTAATTTAATCATAATTGTTACTCAAATGGTGTAATTGACATCTGGATTCACTGTAGGCATTAATGCAAATGGACTGGTACTTATGCTCGGGGCATGTTTTCAAGTTATTTGTGGTAGAGGTCAAAAGTTAGAAAATTGGCTAAAGTCATTGTTTGTAAAGGGGATAATTGAACCGGAGGATCATTTGTGATTCATATTTCGTGCCAAGAATACACTTTTCGCTGAAAGAAAGATGGAAAAATGAGTGAACGTTCTTCTTCACTATGGCCTAGCTAGCTTCTGCTGTTTGCTTTATATATTCCAATCATTGTGTAGATCTGTCTAATTTAGCAAGATGTCCTCTTTAAAATCAATACCTCTCTTTGCAACAGAGGAAATGAAATGCCATCATTATCACTCTTGTGATATGTAATTTACAAGCCTGAAAATTAATGTGTTTACCCTTTTATTACGGCAATCAATTCAAGTATAAATAAAAAATGGGTCATGTACTGTCCTTCTTTGTACATCATTCTAGAATAAATTACGAATAGAGCAGAAACAAAAGCAAAGTTATTGTAAATACCGCTAGGGGTCGATTGTGTGGTGGATTCTAAATTAAAGCCCAGAAAAGCGCTGCGACCTCCTAGCCAGGTCTTGCCTTGAAACCAGTCTGGAGAAGGACTGAATCCCATTAAGATTTTGGCCTCTTATTATTTAACCCCTCTCATGCTCTTGATGAGCTCAGCTCGTCATGAGCCACGGTGGCCGTGTGCTCATGACGAGCTGAGCTCGTCATACCGGCAGCACCGCTCGCATGCGGGGCTAGTTCCCCCGCTGTGCTGAGCGTTCTAAAGAAACGGGTGTGGCCGAGCCGAGCTCGTCATGTGCACCGGGGCGCTGAGCGCGCCCCCCGCCCTCCAGCACAGTGGAGGAATTAGCCCCGCAGGCAAGGGGTTAAGACTGGGGGCCAGATGTAGGAGCCTAAATACCGGTCGGTAATGGACGATTTCGGCCGTTACCGACCAGTATTTAAGAATTGGCATTAGGGTCCCTATTTTACCGATTCGGTAAATTTACCGATTCGGTAAATTTACCGAATCGGTAAAATACCGAATCGGTATTTTTACTGAGTCGGTAACTTCCTGATGTAGGTGGGACTCTTCAGAGTCCCAAAGGCCTTACTGATTCGGTATTTTACCACCCAATCCAGTTGGGTGGTAAAATACCGAATCCAGGTGTGCATGCACATGTGTGCATGCACACCTATGCCATGTGACAGACAGACATGCCCTTATGGCATGTCTGTGTGCCACATGGCACACATGCCTGTATTTGGGGTGCTTGAGGGTGTCAAAGTGACACTCCCTGCACCCTTGCGGGAATCGGTATTTACCGATTCGGTAATACCGAATCGGTATTTCCCATTGATTTCTATGGGCTTCGCAGCCCATAGGAATCAATAGGAATTTACCGATTCGGGAAATACCGAATCGGTATTTCCCGAATCGGTAAATACCAAATTTTAAAGAATCGGTTATTCAATTACCGATTCTTCCGAAATCTCCCTCCTTCATATTTACCGATTCATAAGTACCGAATCGGTAAAATTCGGTATTTATGAATCGGTAAATACGATTTTCCTACATCTGGCCCTAGGTCTCTACCACCATGGCAGAGGTCTCTCTAGAGTCGAGCATTGGGAAAACTTGCAAAGTTTATTAAACATTTTCAAAATTGAAAAAAAAATAATGTTAAATATTACTGATGAATAATGTTATCTAGAGGGCCACTTTAATTATACAGCAGGAGAGGGCCAAATTATGTGGCAGGGTTGACTAAAGTACGCAGCAATAAAAGTCATATCTTGCAGCACAATGCCACACATTTTGTGATAATGTTAATTCATTATTTTGTTATTTTTACACTTGATAACAATGTTTAGGCCTTGGTTACCCCTCACTAGTACTGGCTTAATATTCAAATATAGCAATAAGCAGCAGAAGGGTGACCAGTCAACCTTTGCAAAGGGATTTCAAGTAGGCAGTAACACGTGTCGCTCTGTTTTGAGTAACATTTGAGGTGGAAACATATTCTTTGTTAAAATCTGCAGAATATGCAGTAGATGATGGATTATGTGGCCAATGCTGCAAATCTATAATTAAGCGAAAATCGCCACGGCCACTCAATCTCATAATTCCAGGGCCCTGGTTATGTATTTATTTTTTATATAGAACAACTTAAAAATGGCAGAATGTTGCTTGGCTTATAAATTAGGGGGTCCATTAGGATAGCGGGCGGAAAATCACCCCGACCGCCATGGTGGTGGAAAACAACCGCCCACCAGGACCGTGGATAAACCGGCAGTCAAATTAGGTTCAACCGCCACTAAAGACCGACCGCGGCGGTAGCGGTTGAAATAAAACCGCCCGACTTGTGCGGTTATGCCAAAACTCCGACCCCGGCGGTCGGAAAAGCAGCGGATAAGACAAAACCGTCCACAGGTAAAGCGGAGACACCGCACAGGATATTACGAAATACCAGAGGGTGTCGCGGGCGGAACCGCCGACACCGACCGCCGCGGTCGCACCCAGGAGTGAATGGGAGAAATGGCGGTCAAGCCGCAGCAAAGCCACCGCTGCGGAAGAACATGAAAAACATGGCGGTCGATGTGAAAACACCGCAGTGATGCCTAACATTGCATAAACAAAGTTGCCCTGCCCCCAAAATATACAACACACATACACAGAAACATTAACCCCTTCGCTGCTAGGCCTTTTCCCCTCCTGTGCTAAGCCTTTTTTTGGCGTTTTGGGGTAGTGCGCGCTTAGGCCCTTGTAACTTTTTGACCACATAAGGTATCCGCGCCAAATTTGCGTCCTTTTCTTCCAACATCATGGGGATTCTAAAGGCGCCCAGGGTTTGTGGATTCCCTCGGAGGGGTCCCAGAAATTAACCAAAATATAGTGATTTTTTAGTTTTTTTCAGAAAAATGGGAAAAACGGGCTGCAAATGAAAGCCTCTGGGTTTTTCCCTAAAAATGGTATCACAAAAGGGTTTGTGGGGCTGAAATCTCCATTTTTTCAGATTTCAGGGAATGACAGTCTTTTGTCAGAGAACCGAAATTTTTTACTCAGTTTTGGCATTTTTCTGGGACATAGCCTATTTTTGCTATTTTTAGAGCTTTCCACCTCCTTCCAGTTAATGGTAGAAATGAGTTTGAAAGCAATAATGGATCCAGGAAAGCTTTACATTTTCGAACAGTAGACAACATTCTGAATTCAGAAAGGGGTCATTTGTCTAAATCCATGAAGGTTTCGTTATAGAAACTAACAGTTAGATATTGGAATATTTGAAATTTTGTTGAAAAAAACAGCCTTTTTTCTCAACGTTTTCACCTATAATTTTTTCTAATTTTGACAACTCTTGGAAAGCAATATACCGTTACATTTGTTAGACCTTCCTGGTTGTGGGGATATATAGGACTTGTAGTTTCACCAAGAACCCGACGAACCCAGATCCAAAAACTGAGCAGCAATTTGCAATGGTATTTTTTCATTTACTGGGTATAGTGCACTTTGTCTTGGAAAATGTATACATGGAATAATCTGTATGAAAGACACCTATGTATTTCTGAATTGGGTACAAAATATAGAGTTCAGAAACAGGATATAATTGCACATTTTCAAAGTTGGGAATACTCATACTAGCTTGAGAAGTATTGGTCATTTTTCATAAAGATTTTTTTTTTACACAATGTCTTTCATTGAAAGGGAGAAATGCATGAAAGCTCAATTGGTAATAACAGTTGATTTACAAATCTGAATTACCCCAAGTGTCCCGATAAAAACGGTACCTCACTTGTGTGGGTCGGCCTTGTGCCTGCGACAGGAAACGGCGCAAAATGCAACGTGGTCACACCTAAATTTTGCAGTTACAAATTGACCCTTTTTTGGCAAAGTGCCTACCTGTAGTTTTTGCACCCTAGCTCTGCCGGCACCTAGGGAAACCTAGCAAACCTATACATTTCTGAAAAGTAGACACCCAGGGACATTCAGGATGGGGTGACTCGTCTGCCTACCCCCAGGTTTTGTTACCCAGAATCCCTTGCAAATCTAAAAATTTGACAAAAAAACACATTTTCCTCACATTTCTGTGGTGGAAAGTTCTGGAATCTCCGTGGATCAACAAATTTCCACCCACCCAGCGTGCCCCCAGGTCTCCCAAAAAAAATGGTACCTCACTTGCGTGGGTAGGCATAGTGGCTGCGACATGAAACAGCGCAAAACGCAGCATGGTCGCACCTCAATTTCCCAGTGAAATTTAGCACGATTCGGTCAAAAAGACTACCTTTTGTTTTTGCGCCGTAGCTCTGCCAGCACCTAGGGAAACCTAGCAAGCCTATACATTTTAGAAAACTAGACACCCAGGGCAAATCAGGATGGGGTGACTCGTCTGCCTACCCCCAGGTTTTGTTACCCAGAATCCCTTGCAAACATAAAGATTTGACCAAAAAAACACATTTTCCTCACATTTCTTTGGTGGAAAGTTCTGGAATCTGCTTGGATCAACAAATTTCCACCCACCCAGCGTGCCCCCAGGCCTCCCAAAAAAAATGGTACCTCACTTGCGTGGGTAGGCATAGTGGTTGCGACATGAAACAGCGCAAAACGCAGCATGGTCGCACCTCAATTTCCCAGTGAAAGTTAGCACGTTTTGGACAAAAAGACTACCTTTTGTTTTTGCGCCGTAGCTCTGCCAGCACCTAGGGAAACCTAGCAAACCTATACATTTTTTAAAACTAGACACCCAGGGCAATTCAGGATGGGGTGACTCGTCTGCCTACCCCCAGGTTTTGTTACCCAGAATCCCTTGCAAACATAAACATTTGACCAAAAAAACACATTTTCCTCACATTTCTGTGGTGGAAAGTTCTGGAATCTGCGTGGATCAACAAATTTCCACCCACCCAGCGTGCCACCAAGTCTCCCGAAAAAAATGGTACCTCACTTGCGTCGGTAGGCATAGTGGCTGCGACATGAAACAGCGCAAAACGCAGCATGGTCGCACCTCAATTTCCCAGTGAAATTTAGCACGATTCAGACAAAAAGACTAACTTTTGTTTTTGTGCGTAGCTCGGCCAGCACCTAGGGAAACCTAGCAAACCTATACTTTTTTGAAAACTAGACACCCAGGGCAATTCAGGACGGGGTGACTCGTCTGCCTACCCCCAGGTTTTGTTACCCAGAATCCCTTGCAAACATAAAAATTTAACCAAAAAAAACACATTTTCCTCACATTTCTGTGGTGGAAAGTTCTGGAATCTGCGTGGATCAACAGATTTCCACCCACCCAGCATGCCCCCAGGTCTCCCAAAAAAAATGGTACCTCACATGCGTGGGTAGGCATAGTGGCTGCGACATGAAACAGCGCAAAACGCAGCATGGTCGCACCTCAATTTCCCAGTGAAATTTAGTACGATTCGGACAAAAAGACTAACTTTTGTTTTTGCGCCGTAGCTCTGCCAGCACCTAGGGAAACCTAGCAAACCTATACATTTTTAAAAACTAGACACCCAGGGAACTTCAGGACGGGGTCACTCGTCTGCCTACCCCCAGGTTTTGTTACCCAGAATCCCTTGCAAACCTAAAAATGTGACCAAAAAAAACACATTTTCCTCACATTTCTGTGGTGAAAAGTTCTGGAATCTGCGTGGATCAACAAATTTCCACCCACCCAGTGTGCCCCCAGTTCTCCCCAAAAAAATGGTACCTCACTTGCGTGGGTAGGCATAGTGGCTGCGACATGAAACAGCGCAAAACGCAGCATGGTCGTACCTCAATTTCCCAGTGAAATTTAGAACGATTCGGACAAAAAGACTACCTTTTGTTTTTGCGCCATAGCTCTGCCAGCACCTAGGGAAACCTAGCAAACCTATACATTTTTGAAAACTAGACACCCCGGGCAATTCAGGATGGGGTGACTCGTCTGCCTACCACCAGGTTTTGTTACCCAGAATCCCTTGCAAACATAAAAAGTTGACCAAAAAAACACATTTTCCTCACATTTCTGTGGTGGAAAGTTCTGGAATCTGCGTGGATCAACAAATTTCCACCCACCCAGCGTGCCCCCAGGTCTCCCAAAAAAAATGGTACCTCACTTGCGTGGGTAGGCATAGTGGCTGCGACATGAAACAGCGCAAAACGCAGCATGGTCGCACCTCAATTTCCCAGTGAAATTTAGCACGATTCAGACAAAAAGACTAACTTTTGTTTTTGCGCCGTAGCTCGGCCAGCACCTAGGGAAACCTAGCAAACCTATACTTTTTTAAAAACTAGACACCCAGGGCAATTCAGGACGGGGTGACTCGTCTGCCTACCCCCAGGTTTTGTTACCCAGAATCCCTTGCAAACATAAAAATTTAACCAAAAAAAACACATTTTCCTCACATTTCTGTGGTGGAAAGTTCTGGAATCTGCGTGGATCAACAGATTTCCACCCACCCAGCATGCCCCCAGGTCTCCCAAAAAAAATGGTACCTCACATGCGTGGGTAGGCATAGTGGCTGCGACATGAAACAGCGCAAAACGCAGCATGGTTGCACCTCAATTTCACAGTGAAATTTAGTACGATTCGGACAAAAAGACTAACTTTTGTTTTTGCGCCGTAGCTCTGCCAGCACCTAGGGAAACCTAGCAAACCTATACATTTTTGAAAACTAGACACCCAGGGCACTTCAGGACGGGGTCACTCGTCTGCCTACCCCCAGGTTTTGTTACCCAGAATCCCTTGCAAACTTAAAAATTTGACCAAAAAAAACACATTTTCCTCACATTTCTGTGGTGAAAAGTTCTGGAATCTGCGTGGATCAACAAATTTCCACCCACCCAGTGTGCCCCCAGGTCTCCCAAAAAAAATGGTACCTCACTTGCGTGGGTAGGCATAGTGGCTGCGACATGAAACAGCGCAAAACGCAGCATGGTCGTACCTCAATTTCCCAGTGAAATTTAGCACGATTCGGACAAAAAGACTACCTTTTGTTTTTGCGCCATAGCTCTGCCAGCACCTAGGGAAACCTAGCAAACCTATACATTTTTGAAAACTAGACACCCAGGGCAATTCAGGATGGGGTGACTCGTCTGCCTACCACCAGGTTTTGTTACCCAGAATCCCTTGCAAACATAAAAAGTTGACCAAAAAAACACATTTTCCTCACATTTCTGTGGTGGAAAGTTCTGGAATCTGTGTGGATCAACAAATTTCCAGCCACCCAGCGTGCCCCCAGGTCTCCCAAAAAAAATGGTACTTCACTTGCGTGGGTAGGCATAGTGGCTGCGACATGAAACAGCGCAAAACGCAGCATGGTCGCACCTCAATTTCCTAGTGAAATTTAGCACGATTCGGACAAAAAGACTAACTTTTGTTTTTGCGCCGTAGCTCTGCCAGCACCTAGGGAAACCTAGCAAACCTATACTTTTTTGAAAACTAGACACCCAGGGCAATACAGGACGGGGTGAATCGTCTGCCTACCCCCAGGTTTTGTTACCCAGAATCCCTTGCAAACATAAAAATTTAACCAAAAAAACACATTTTCCTCACATTTCTGTGGTGGAAAGTTCTGGAATCTGCGTGGATCAACAGATTTCCACCCACCCAGCATGCCCCTAGGTCTCCCAAAAAAAATGGTACCTCACATGCGTGGGTAGGCATAGTGGCTGCGACATGAAACAGCGCAAAATGCAGCATGGTCGCACCTCAATTTCCCAGTGAAATTTAGCACGATTCGGACAAAAAGACTACCTTTTGTTTTTGCGCCGTAGCTCTTCCAGCACCTAGGGAAACCTAGCAAACCTAAAAATTTTGAAAACTAGACACCCAGGGCAATTCAGGATGGGGTGACTCGTCTGCCTACCACCAGGTTTTGTTACCCAGAATCCCTTGCAAACATAAAATTTGACCAAAAAAACACATTTTCCTCACATTTCTGTGGTGGAAAGTTATGGAATCTGCGTGGATCAACAAATTTCCACCCACCCAGCGTGCCCCCAGGTCTCCCAAAAAAAATGGTACCTCACTTGCATGGGTAGGCATAGTGGCTGCGACATGAAACAGCGCAAAA
The DNA here is from genome assembly GCF_964261635.1 of Lissotriton helveticus. Taxonomy (NCBI): domain Eukaryota; kingdom Metazoa; phylum Chordata; class Amphibia; order Caudata; family Salamandridae; genus Lissotriton; species Lissotriton helveticus. Next base: position 535,639,194 of record NC_136065.1, read on the forward strand.
CGCAGCATGGTCGCACCTCAATTTCCCAGTGAAATTTAGCACGATTCGGACAAAAAGACTACCTTTTGTTTTTGCGCTGTAGCTCTACCAGCACCTAGGTAAACATAGCAAACCTATACATTTTTGAAAACTAGACACGCAGAGAAATTCAGGACGGTGTGACTCGTCTGCCTACCCCCAGGTTTTGTTACCCAGAATCCCTTGCAAACATAAAAATTTGACCAAAAAAACACATTTTCCTCACATTTCTGTGGTGGAAAGTTCTGGAATCTGCGTGGATCAACAGATTTCCACCCACCCAGTGTGCCCCCAGGTCTCCCAAAAAAAATGGTACCTCACTTGCGTGGGTAGGCATAGTGGCTGCGACATGAAACAGCGCAAAACGCAGCATGGTCGCACCTCAATTTCCCAGTGAAATTTAGCACGATTCGGACAAAAAGACTACCTTTTGTTTTTGCGCCGTAGCTCTGCCAGCACCTTGGGAAACCTAGCAAACCTATACATTTTTGAAAACTAGACACCCAGGGCAATTCAGGATGGGTTGACTCGTCTGCCTACCCCCAGGTTTTGTTACCCAGAATCCCTTGCAAACATAAAAATTTGACCAAAAAAACACATTTTCCTCACATTTTTGTGGTGGAAAGTTCTGGAATCTGCGTGGATCAACAGATTTCCACCCACCCAGTGTGCCCCCAGGTCTCCCGAAAAAAATGGTACCTCACTTGCGTGGGTAGGGATAGTGGCTGCGACATGAAACAGCGCAAAACGCAGCATGGTTGCACCTCAATTTCCCAGTGAAATTTAGCACGATTCGGACAAAAAGACTACCTTTTGTTTTTGCGCCGTAGCTCTGCCAGCACCTAGGGAAACCTAGCAAACCTATACATTTTTGAAAACTAGACACCCAGGGCAATTCAGGATGGGGTGACTCGTCTGCCTACCCCCAGGTTTTGTTACCCAGAATCCCTTGCAAACATAAAGAATTGACCAAAAAAACACATTTTCCTCACATTTCTGTGGTGGAAAGTTCTGGAATCTGCGCGGATCAACAAATTTCCACCCACCCAGCGTGCCCTCAGGTCTCTCGAAAAAAATGGTACCTCACTTGCGTGAATAGACATAGTGGCTGCAACAGGAAACGGTTCAAATCGTACGGTGGTGAATTTACATTACCTTATTGCAAAACTACCTTGATTTTGGGGGGGGGCATCTGAATTTGTGGCCCGGGGCTCGGTGGTATTCTTTGCAAAGTAGCAAACCCAAACAGTTCTGAAAACTAGACACCCGGGGGAGTCCAGGGAGGTATGGCATGCATGGGTCCCCCAATGTTTTCCTACCCAGAACTCCCTGCAAACCTTAAAATTAGGTAAAAATGGCACTTTTCCAAACTTTTGGGCGTGGGATCGCCGTGCCGGCAAAAAAGTCATACCACCCTGCGTTCCCCTTGTTCTCCCGAGTAAAAGGATACCTCACTTGTGTGGGTGCCCCAAAGCAGAACACGCCAAAAATGAATTTTGAAAAAAGTAGTTTTTACTCATATTTACGTTTTACAAATTAAGCACCCCAGCCTAAGTCACATGCCTTTGGCCCACCCACACAAGTGAGGTATCATTTTACTCGGGAGAACAAGGGAAACGCTGGGTGGTAGGACATTTGTTCCGGCAGCGAGATCCCACCCAAAAAAGTATGGAAAAGTGGGTTTTTTGACCAAAATGTCAGGTTTGCAGGGGTTTCTGGGTAGGAAAACATTGGGGGACCCACGCATGCCATACCACCCTGGACTCCCCCGGGTGTCTAGTTCTCAGAACTGTTTGGGTTTGGTAGTTTCCAAAGATGCCTGCCAAGCCCCGGGCCAAAAGCTCAGGTGACCCCCTCAAAAAATAAGATTATTTGGCTAAAGGTAATGTTTTCGTCTCCACAGTATGAATTGGGCCTTTTCCTAAAGCAGCCGCTATGCCTACCCACGCAAGTGAGGTACCATTTTTATCGGGAGACCTTGGAGAACGCTGGGTAGGAGGTAATTTGTGTGAGCCCAGTGATGCCACGCTTTCCCACACTAAAACGTGTGAAAAAACAGATTTTTCCCATGCAAAATATGAGGTTTGCAAGGGATTCTGGGTAAAGGAACGTTGGAGGATCCACGCAAGCCATACCTCATTGGAAGCCCCCGGGTGTCTACTTTTCAGAAATGTGTGGGATTGGTAGGTTTCCCTAGATGGCTGTCTCGCACGGGGCCAAAAACCCAGGTAACCCCTCTTGCAAAAGCTGGTGGACTTAAGATTTTCACCATTGTTACATTCACCAGCTTTTGCAAGAGGGGTTACCTGGGTTTCTGGCCCCGTGCGAGACAGCCATCTATGGAAACCTACCAAACCCACACATTTCTGAAAAGTAGACACCCGGGGGCTTCCAAGGAGGTATGGCTTGCGTGGATCCTCCAACGTTCCTTTACCCAGAATCCCTTGCAAACCTCAATTTTAGCAGAAAAAAATAAATTTTTTCACACGTTGTAGTCTGGGAAAGTGTGGCATCACTGGGCTCACACAAATTACCTCCCACCCAGCGTTCCCCCAGGTCTCCCGATAAAAACGGTACCTCACTTGCATGGGTAGACATAGTGGCTGCAACAGGAAAAGGTTCAAATCGTACGGTGGTGAATTTACATTACCTTATTGCAAAACTACCTTGATTTTGGGGGGGGGGGCATCTGAATTTGTGGCCCGGGGCTCGGTGGTATTCTTTGCAAAGTAGCAAACCCAAACAGTTCTGAAAACTAGACACCCGGGGGAGTCCAGGGAGGTATGGCATGCATGGGTCCCCCAATGTTTTCCTACCCAGAACTCCCTGCAAACCTTAAAATTAGGTAAAAATTGCACTTTTCCAAACTTTTTGGCGTGGGATCGCCGTGCTGGCAAAAAAGTCGTACCACCCTGCGTTCCCCTTGTTCTCCCGAGTAAAAGGATACCTCACTTGTGTGCGTGATCCAAAGCAGAACACGCCAAAAATGAATTTTGAAAAAAGTAGTTTTTACTCATATTTACGTTTTACAAATTAAGCACCCCAGCCTAAGTCACATGCCTTTGGCCCACCCACACAAGTGAGGTATCATGTTACTCGGGAGAACAAGGGAAACGCTGGGTGGTAGGACATTTGTTCCGGCAGCGAGATCCCACCCAAAAAAGTATGGAAAAGTGGGGTTTTTGACCAAAATTTCAGGTTTGCAGGGGTTTCTGGGTAGGAAAACATTGGGGGACCCACGCATGCCATACCACCCTGGTCTAACCCGGGTGTCTAGTTCTCAGAACTGTTTGGGTTTGGTAGTTTCCAAAGATGCCTGCCAAGCCCCGGGCCAAAAGCTCAGGTGACCCCCTCAAAAAATAAGATTATTTGGCTAAAGGTAATGTTTTTTTCTCCACAGTATGAATTGGGCCTTTTCCTAAAGCAGCCGCTATGCCTACCCACGCAAATGAGGTACCATTTTTATCGGGAGACCTTGGGCAACGCTGGGTGGGAGGTAATTTGTGTGAGCCCAGTGATGCCACGCTTTCCCACACTAAAACGTGTGAAAAAACTGATTTTTTCCATGCAAAAAATGAGGTTTGCAAGGGATTCTGGGTAAATGAACGTTGGAGGATCCACGCAAGCCATACCTCCTTGGAAGCCCCCGGGTGTCTACTTTTCAGAAATGTGTGGGATTGGTAGGTTTCCCTAGATGGCTGTCTCGCACGGGGCCAAAAACCCAGGTAACCCCTCTTGCAAAAGCTGGTGGACTTAAGATTTTCACCATTGTTACATTCACCAGCTTTTGCAAGAGGTGTTACCTGGGTTTCTGGCCCCGTGCGAGACAGCCATCTATGGAAACCTACCAAACCCACACATTTCTGAAAAGTAGACACCCGGGGGCTTCAAAGGAGGTATGGCTTGCGTGGATCCTCCAACGTTCCTTTACCCAGAATCCCTTGCAAACCTCAATTTTAGCAGAAAAAAATAAAAATTTTCACACGTTGTAGTCTGGGAAAGCGTGGCATCACTGGGCTCACACAAATTACCTCCCACCCAGCGTTCCCCCAGGTCTCCTGATAAAAACGGTACCTCACTTGCGTGGGTAGCCATAGTGGCTGCAACAGGAAAAGGTCCAAATCTAACGGTGGTGAATATAAAATACCCTGAAGCAATATAACTTTGATTTTTTGGGGGGGAGGCACCTGAGTTTTTGGCCCGGGGCTGGGTGGTATTCTTTGGAAAGTAACAAACCCAAACAGTTCTGAAAACTAGACACCCGGGAGAGTCCAGGGAGGTATGGCATGTGTGGGTCCACCAATGTTTTCCTACCCAGAACTCCTTGCAAACCTTAAAAATAGGTAAAAATAGCACTTTTCCAAACATTTTGGCGTGGGATCGCCGTGCCGGCAAAAAAGTCCTACCACCCTGCGTTCCCCTTGTTGTTGTAAAAGTATACCACACCTTAACAGAGTTACTCAAAAGTCAAACATTCAAGCACGGCTATCTATTCCTCAAAGATACACACATACAGGTTGGATTTGGCACGAGGGCGAGTGATGGTTCAGTACATAAAATTTTATTAACAAGATATTTTAAAAAAATGAAATGCTCTGTCAATAAATAAATGCATAAAAACTGAACAAGTGACTCGCAACTCGTGAGCTGTAAAGCCACGACAAGGCACCAACCGTTTTACAGGCCATTCACGCACCTTTCATACCTGATACAAACCAGACCATTGACACCATCCGAATGGAAAAGCAACACATAACAACAATCACAATAAGGGGCAAGGTACACCCTACTGCAGAAAGAGAAAAAAAACAATTATTACTGCACACCCATCTAATCCGCAAGCACACACACATACTGGTTGGATTTGGCACGAGGGTGAGTGATGATTCGGTACATACAATTGTATACGCAAGTAATTTCACAAAAATGAAATACACTGTGTATAATTGAAAGTATGATAAACTGAACCACTGACTCACAGCTCGTGAGCTGTAAAGCCACGTCAAGGCACCAACCTCTTTACAGGCCATTCATACACCTTTCGTACGCGTGACACATACAAAACATTCACACCGCCAGCCGCGGACCCATCACATTCCAACACTCACACCAGCAAACAGCGCCATTCAAGGGCCCATCACTTTCACACGCCGACATTTCGGACACTGCAACTACACAAAATGATGGACTGTGTGGAGTGTCTCTCAACTAGCAGTGTGTGTAGTGACCAACAGAAAGTAACTACTCACACACCGCCTGCCGAGCGCCAGTCCACCCACACCACCATCCAAGCACCAGACCATGCACATCGCCAGCCAAGCACCACTCCGTGCACAGACAGCCAAGTACCACTCCATGCACACCACCAGCCAAGCGCCCCTCCACACACACCACCAGCCAAGCGCCACTCCACAAACACAACACCAGCCAAGCACCACTCCGTGCACAGACAGCCAAGTACCACTCCACGCACACCGTCCAGCCAAGCGCCACTCCACACACACCACCAGCCAAGCACCACTCCACACACACAGCCAGCCAAGCACCACTCCGTGCACAGACAGCCAAGTACCACTCCATGCACACCACCAGCCAAGCGCCCCTCCACACACACCACCAGCCAAGCGCCACTCCACAAACACAACACCAGCCAAGCACCACTCCGTGCACAGACAGCCAAGTACCACTCCACGCACACCGTCCAGCCAAGCGCCACTCCACACACACCCCCAGCCAAGCACCACTCCACACACACCGCCAGCCAAGCACCACTCCGTGCACAGACAGCCAAGTACCACTCCATGCACACCATCAGCCAAGCGCCCCTCCACACACACCACCAGTCAAGCACCACTCCACGAACACCCCCAGCCAAAGACAAATCCAAACACAACACCAGGCAAGCGCAAGAGCACGCACACCGCCAACCAAACACCAGACCACACACACCGCCAGTCAAGCACCAGTCCGCAGACACCGCCAGACAAGCATCAGTCCACAGACACCGGCAGTCAAGCGCCAAACCATGCACACAGTCAGACAATGGACACTACACGCAAACCAACATCATACATTAGTTTTTTTTTTAAATAAAAGAGAAACAAAAACAAATTGCAAATTGATACAAATCTACTAACTCGACAACTAAATCTAAAAAGACTACACAAATACAAACTTTGAAACTGAACAATAACTATTACAGAATAAAGACCAACCAGTTCACTTTACCACTCATTGATACTCCCAAAAATTATTTTGCGTGTGGTACAATCTAAAACAAGCAGGTACACACAGCCCGGGGTTTGAAGGGCAGTCGGGGCAGTACATGCGAACCTCCTTCCGCAAACCTCTTCGCCAACAGACTCTACATCTCTGACTGGGAAAGTCTTTTGAGGTTGTAGGAGGAATTGTATCAGCAAAGTGGCGATCTTTCAATCTGGCAACATCCTCCACCACTCCAACTCTAGGAACACTTGCCTGTTCCACTAAAACAAGGCTGCCTATTACAGACTCCTGAAACTTTACAAAAGTCAACTTTGACTGGGGACAAGATTTCTGGAACACAATAAAAGCATTAAAGGTTGCCAAGTGGAAAAGATGGATAGCCAACTTCTTGTACCAAATGTAAGCCTTACGAAGAGCAGCATACGGTTCCAACCTCTGATCAACTCTGTCAACACCACCCATGTACTTATTGTAGTCCAGTATGCACACAGGTTTGCGCACTTCTGCAACCTGACCCCAAACATTCCGCGGTTCAGTGCTTTCATCATGTATTGTAGTCAACATGTAGACATCTCTCCTGTCTGTAAACTTCACAGCTAGAAGCTCCTCACAACGCAAAGCACTGCACTGTCCTCGAGCAAGCTTTCGACAAACAAGTTCTTTTGGGAAACCTTTACGGTTTGAGCGGATTGTGCCACAAGCAGCAGTGTCCACTTTGGCCAATTCCCTAAACAACCGCACACCAGTGTAGAAGTTATCGACATACAAATGATGGCATTTGTTAAAAAATCCACGACCAAGTTCCCACACAATTTTCTCAGTCACTCCAAAAGTCGACGGACAACCAGGGGGGTTAATCTTGGATTCCTTACCAGTGTACACCCTGAAATTAGAGACGTATCCAGTCTCACTGTCACACAGCATATACAGTTTGATTCCATAGCGTGCCCTCTTACTAGGAATGTATTGCCGAAATACCAAGCGGCCCTTGAACAACAGCAAAGACTCATCCACTGCAATTTCTTTCCCAGGATAAAAGATCTCAGAAAATCGATCAACCAAATGATCAAGGACAGGCCGAATCTTGAAAAGACGGTCACAATCAGGGTGATCTCGTGGCAAAGCAAGACTATTGTCAACAAAATGCATCATCCGCAGCAGAAGCAAATACCTATCACGACTCATGACTGCCGGAAATATAGCTGTTGCCATCAAGGGACTAGTAGACCAATATGAAGCCATTGATGGTTTCCTAAGCAAGCCCATCAAAAAAGTTAAACCCAAAAACTTTTTCATCTCCTCCAAATTTGTGGGAGTCCACCGGGTAGCTCTAGCGTAGGGCTTAAGGCTGGCACTGTTCACCCTCAAAAAAATGTCAGCATACAAATTAGTCTGCTCTACAATCTCTGCCAAAAACACATCATCCATAAACAACTTGAAAAAATCAATAGGCAAAAAGTTTTCAGTGTTCACCCTACACCCTGGAACACCAGTAAATTCAGGCAATGCCGGCTGCACCATGCCTGGTGCAACCCAGAGGTCAGAACTTTCATCGTCAAGTCTTGCAGCCGCAGGCCGCCGCCCAGCTAACCCTTGTCTCACAACACCCACTGGAAGTCTAGCAGCCCCAGGCTGCAGCCCAGATGTCTCTTGCCGCACAATTGGCACATCACTGTCCTCCGCAACCACAGGCACAAGCATGTCCTCCAAAACCGTAAACACAGCAATGTCCTCCCCAACCACAGGCACATCATCCACACCAAAAGTAGCTTCATCAGCACTCAAAGTGTCTTCATCATCAGATGAAGCCATGTGTAGAGAAAACTCACTACCTGAATCTTCACCTCCCACCTCTGGCTCAGAATCAGAGTCAGACTCTGGACCATGGTCAGAGGAAGAATCAAAAAGCATTCCAACAACTTGCTGAGCAGTAATCCGGCGGCTAGCCATTATCCTTACAAATAAAGGAGTCTGCACAAACAACTCAACAACCCCAACACTGCGCAAAGTAAGATAAAAATTTAAGACTTTTTCACCCAAAAATATATTTAGAAAAAATATACAATTCACTTACAAGACACAACTACACTCACCAGCACCTACTCTGCAAAGACACAGCAAATAGGCAACGATATCCCACTAGAAAGAAGAAAAAAAAACCTTACATCTACAGAAGGACACATCAAAAACAAATGCAAAACATGTTTTACAATCACAACAAACAGCAACAACACATACTCGTATTACTACACACTTTGCAAAATAAACAATTACATTACAATTGAACAAAAAAAAGGTCTCTTACCAAACACATGCAACTACAGAAACAGCAGAACAACAGAACCACCAGTAACAGAACCGCACACTGCAACAATCTAAAGAGAAAAAAAAACAATACACATTAGAAGAAACAAAAACAACACACATTACAACAGGCTATGTCACAGGGTATGTCACAAATGGGGTGTCTGTCCCCAAGGGGGGAAGATTATAAATCATTATAAACGTGGGCCCCCTGGAAGCAACCCTACGGAGGGCAGAGAGGCCAAATAAAGACACGGCAGAACATACTGAAAACAAATGGGCCCAAGGAAGCAACCCTTGGCCAAGGGGTCACTCCCTATAAAAAACAAAAACCTGGAGTACAGTGGGCTTTTCTATCCCCCCCCCCATGGACCAGAAACTGTAAAAAAAACAGCCACTCCGCCCCCAGGGGGGGGGGGCAGAATAGTCTACAATATTTATAATGCCCCCTGGAAGCGACCCTTGCCCAAGGGGTCGCTTCCTTTATAAATATACTAAAATCCCTGGTGTCTAGTGGGCTTTTCTACCCCCCCTGGGTCCAGATGTGTCCCAAAAAATGGGTGATCTGCCCCCAGGGGGGGGGGGCAGACAAGTCTAAAAAAAATTATGGGCCACTAGGAAGCGACCCTTCCCCAAGGGGTCGCTTCCTTTACAATTAGAAATAAATCCCTGGTGTCTAGTGGGATTTTCTGCCCCCCCTGGGTCCAGATCACGCGCTAACATGGGCGATCTGCCCCCAGGGGGGGCAGAAAAGTCTGCATTGAAAAATTATGGCCCTAGGAAGCGACCCTTCCCTAAGGGGTCGCTTCCTTTACAATTATAAATAAATCCCTGGTGTCTAGTGTGCTTTCTGCCCCCCCTGGGTCGAGATCGCTCGCTAAAACGAGCGATGTCGACCCAGGGGGGGCAGAAAAGTCTGAATTATAAAGAAATTGCCCCTGGAAGCGACCCTTGCCCAAGGGGTCGCTTCCTTTTCAAACAACAACAATCCCTGGTGTCTAGTGGGCTTTTCTGCCCCCCCTGGGTCGAGACCGCTCGCTAAAGCGACCGATGTCGACCCAGGGGGGGCAGAAAAGTCTGTAAACATAAAATTAGCCCCTGGAAGCGACCCTTGCCCAAGGGGTCGCTTCCTTTTCAAACAACAACAATCCCTGGTGTCTAGTGGGCTTTTCTGCCCCCCTGGGTCGAGATCGCTCGCTAAAGCGACCGATGTCGACCCAGGGGGGGCAGAAAAGTCTGTAAACATAAAATTAGCCCCTGGAAGCGACCCTTGCCCAAGGGGTCGCTTCCTTTTCAAACAACAACAATCCCTGGTGTCTAGTGGGCTTTTCTGCCCCCCCTGGGTCGAGATCGCTCGCTAAAGCGACCGATGTCGACCCAGGGGGGGCAGAAAAGTCTGTAAACATAAAATTAGCCCCTGGAAGCGACCCTTGCCCAAGGGGTCGCTTCCTTTCCAACCAAAAACATCCCTGGTGTCTAGTGGGGGCATTACTGGTGCAGGATCGCGACGCTGTGCGCGATCCTGAACCAGTAATGCCCTGCATTGGGACATCAGGGGAGAGGAAACAGTGTTTCCTCCCCCCCGATGCCTCAAGGCACCAAGAAATGCCCCCCCGCCCCACCGGAGACCAAAAAACCTACCTTTCAGCTGGACACGCTGGAAAGAAATGGCTTCCAGCGCGTCCAGCACTAACTGATGACGTCGGCGTGCGCGACAGCGCGCTGACGTCACCAGGAAGTGCGGGGGAAGTGCGGGGGGGCCGGGGGGTGCAGCGCGAAGTCTTCCGCTGCCAACCCCCCGAAAACAACCACGATCGCAGCCCCGAGGGCTGTACTGATGACGGAGCGGTTCCGTCATCAGCACAGCCCAACCGATGCTGATGACGGAACCGCTCCGTCATCAGCATCGAAGGGGTTAATAACGAAAATTAATATACAAAACTACTGAACTACTCCCACAACACACCTGAAAACCACAATCCAATTGGACACACCCACACAGCTTAGTACAAAGCCACCCCCTTCACTGACCACAATCCTTTGCATCTTTCCAGAACAGAAGGCCATACACCACATCTGACAGGAGAGGCAAAAGAGCACACCACACCCACCCACCCACCACCACCACCACCACCACCACCATCACACCATCACAAACAAACCCCCATCACACAACACACCTCACACATCATCACCAAACCCCTGCACCCACAAACACCTCAAACCCCACACACCATGACATCACAAAAAATGCCCAAATTCATCGAGAGTGAGTTGACAGTCATGGTCAACGAGATTGTGAGAGTAGAGCCACAACTATTTGGTAGCCTGGTCCAACAGACACCATCAGCCACCAGGACACAAATGTGGGAAAGGATAGTCCAAACGGTGAATGCAGTAGGGGCCACCCCAAGATCCAAGAAGGAGATCCAGAAGCGGTGGCATGATCTGATCTCAAGAGGGTTGTCAAGGAGAGGAGGAGCAAGAACTGGACGCTGGCAAACGCGACTGGCAGTGGCCCTCCCATCCCACCAAAGACATTCACACCATGGGAGGAGAAGGTGCTTGCCATCCTGCTTCCTGAGAGTCTCACAGGAGTAGCCGGGGGAGCGGAGGCTGGTAAGTAGAGACAAATGTTTATCACCACAATGAGAATTACCTCCTTGCAATACCCAAACACCATTACACTGTCCATCCCCACCCAACATGTAGCCAGCCACCCTGCTCAAGAGGCCTGTATGGGGGAGGGAGGTCTGTCCAACAACTCACACCATAGCCCCTGTACCACAGCTAAGCAGCATGGAGGCCTCCCCCACCCAGGAGCATGTGTCAGCCATTGCACTGTTTAACAAACAGACTCACAGGTTGGTAGCCATCTTGTATTGGAGCACTGTTTGGGGGTGTGAGGGTTGTATCACAACTCCCAGCATACCCCCTGGCCCACACACCAGCAGCATGGAGGTCTCTCCCACCCAGGAGCATGTGTCAGCCATTGCACTGTTTAACAAACAGACTTACAGGTTGGTAGCCATCTTCACTGGGAGGGTGTGTGATGGGAGGCAGGGAGGGAGGCCTGCACTACTACTACCAGCATACCCCCCGGCTCACACCCCAGCAGCATGGAGGTCTCCCCCACACAGGAGCATGTGTCAGCCATTGCACTGTTTAACAAACAGACTTACAGCGTGGTAGTCATCTTCACTGGGAGGGTGTGTGATGGAAGGCAGGGAGGGAGGCCTGCACTACTACTACCAGCATACCCCCTGGCCCACACCCCAGCAGCATGGAGGTCTCCCCCACCCAGGAGCATGTGTCAGCCATTGCACTGTTTAACAAACAGACTCACGGGTTGGTAGCCATCTCCACTGGGAGGGTGTGTGATAGGAGGGAGGCCTGCACTACTACTACCAGCATACCCCTGGCCCACACCCCAGCAGCATGGAGGTCTCCCCCACCCAGGAGCATGTGTCAGCCATTGCACTGTTTAACAAAGAGACTCACAGGTTGGTAGCCATCTTGTATTGGAGCACTGTGGTGTGAGGGTTGTATCACAACTCCCAGCATACCCCCTGGCCCACACCCAGGCAGCATGGAGGTCTCCCCCACCCAGGAGCATGTGTCAGCCAGTGCACTGTTTAACAAACAGACTTACAGGTTGGTAGCCATACTCACTGGGAGGGTGTGTGATGGGAGGCAGGGAGGGAGGCCTGCACTACTACTACCAGCATACCCCCTGGCCCACACCCCAGCAGCATGGAGGTCTCCCCCACCCAGGAGCATGTGTCAGCCATTGCACTGTTTAACAAACAGACTCACAGGTTGGTAGCCATCTCCACTGGGAGGGTGTGTGATGGGAGGGAGGCCTGCACTACTACTACCACCATTCCCCCTGGCCCACACCCCAGCAGCATTGAGGTCTCCCCCACCCAGGAGCATGTGTCAGCCATTGCACTGTTTAACAAACAGACTTACAGGTTGGTAGCCATCTCCACTGGGAGTGTGTGTGATGGGAGGCCGGGAGGGAGGCTTGCACTACTACTACCAGCATACCCCCTGGCCCACACCCCAGCAGCATGGAGGTCTCCCCCACCCAGGAGCATGTGCCAGCCATTGCACTGTTTAACAAACAGACTCACAGGTTGGTAGCCATCTTGTACTGGAGCACTGTTTGGGGGTGTGAGGGTTGTATCACAACTCCCAGCATACCCCCTGGCCCACACCCAGGCAGCATGGAGGTCTCCCCCACCCAGGAGCATGTGTCAGCCAGTGCACTGTTTAACAAACAGACTTACAGGATGGTAGCCATCCTCACTGGGAGGGTGTGTGATGGGAGGCAGGGAGGGAGGCCTGCACTACTACTACCAGCATACCCCCTGGCCCACACCCCAGCAGCATGGAGGTCTCCCCCACCCAGGAGCATGTATCAGCCATTGCACTGTTTAACAAACAGACTCACAGGTTGGTAGCCGTCTCCACTGGGAGGGTGTGTGATGGGAGGGAGGCCTGCACTACTACTACCACCATTCCCCCTGGCCCACACCCCAGCAGCATGGAGGTCTCCCCCACCCAGGAGCATGTGTCAGCCATTGCACTGTTTAACAAACAGACTTACAGGTTGGTAGCCATCTCCACTGGGAGTGTGTGTGATGGGAGGCAGGGAGGGAGGCCTGCACTACTACTACCAGCATACCCCCTGGCCCACACCCCAGCAGCATGGAGGTCTCCCCCACCCAGGAGCATGTGTCAGCCATTGCACTGTTTAACAAACAGACTCACAGGTTGGTAGCCATCTTGTATTGGAGCACTGTTTGGGGGTGTGAGGGTTGTATCACAACTCCCAGCATACCCCCTTGCCCACACCCAGGCAGCATGGAGGTCTCCCCCACCCAGGAGCATGTGTCAGCCAGTGCACTGTTTAACAAACAGACTTACAGGTTGGTAGCCATCCTCACTGGGAGGGTGTGTGATGGGAGGCAGGGAGGGAGGCCTGCACTACTACTACCAGCATACCCCCTGGCCCACACCCCAGCAGCATGGAGGTCTCCCCCACCCAGGAGCATGTGTCAGCCATTGCACTGTTTAACAAACAGACTCACAGGTTGGTAGCCATCTCCACTGGGAGGGTGTGTGATGGGAGGGAGGCCTGCACTACTACTACCACCATTCCCCCTGGTCCACACCCCAGCAGCATGGAGGTCTCCCCACCCAGGAGCATGTGTCAGCCAGTGCACTGTTTATCAAACAGACTTACAGGTTGGTAGCCATCTTCACTGGGAGGGTGTGGGATGGGAGGCAGGGAGGGAGGCCTGCACTACTACTACCAGCATACCCCCTGGCCCACACCCCAGCAGCATGGAGGTCTCCCCCACCCATGAGCATGTGTCAGCCATTGCACTGTTTAACAAACAGACTCACAGGTTGGTAGCCATCTCCACTGGGAGGGTGTATGATGGGAGGGAGGCCTGCACTACTACTACCACCATTCCCACTGGCCCACACACAAGCAGCATGGAGGCCTCCCCCACCCAGGAGCATGTGTCAGCTATTGCACTGTTTAACAAACAGACTCACAGGTTGGTAGCCATCTCCACTGGGAGTGTGTGTGATGGGAGGCAGGGAGGGAGGCCTGCACTACTACTATCAGCATACCCCCTGGCCCACACCCCAGCAGCATGGAGGTCTCCCCCACCCAGGAGCATGTGTCAGCCATTGCACTGTTTATCAAACAGACTTACAGGTTGATAGCCATCTACACTGGGAGGGTGTGTGATGGGAGGCAGGGAGGGAGGCCTGTACTACTACTACCAGCATACCCCCTGGCCCACACCCCAGCAGCATGGAGGTCTCCCCCACCCAGGAGCATGTGTCAGCCATTGCACTGTTTAACAAACAGACTCACAGGTTGGTAGCCATCTTGTATTGGAGCACTGTTTGGGGATGTGAGGGTTGTATCACAACTCCCAGCATACCCCCTGGCTCATACCCCAGCAGCATGGAGGTTTCCCTCACCCAGGAGCATGTCTCAGCCATTGCACTGTTTAACAAACAGACTTACAGGTTGGTAGCCATCTTCACTGGGAGGGTGTGTGATGGGAGGCAGGGAGGGAGGCCTGCACTACTACTACCAGCATACCCTCTGGCCCACACCCCAGCAGCATGGAGGTCTCCCCCACCCAGGAGCATGTGTCAGCCATTGCACTGTTTAACAAACAGACTTACAGGTTGGTAGCCATCTCCACTGGGAGGGTGTGTGATGGGAGGGAGGCCTGCACTACTACTACCAGCATACCCCCTGGCCCACACCTCAGCAGCATGGAGGTCTCCCCCACCCAGGAGCATGTGTCAGCCATTGCACTGTTTAACAAACAGACTCACAGGTTGGTAGCCATCTTGTATTGGAGCACTGTTTGGGGATGTGAGGGTTGTATCACAACTCCCAGCATACCCCCTGGCTCATACCCCAGCAGCATGGAGGTTTCCCTCACCCAGGAGCATGTCTCAGCCATTGCACTGTTTAACAAACAGACTTACAGGTTGGTAGCCATCTTCACTGGGAGGGTGTGTGATGGGAGGCAGGGAGGGAGGCCTGCACTACTACTACCAGCATACCCTCTGGCCCACACCCCAGCAGCATGGAGGTCTCCCCCACCCAGGAGCATGTGTCAGCCATTGCACTGTTTAACAAACAGACTTACAGGTTGGTAGCCATCTTCACTGGGAGGGTATGTGATGGGAGGCAGGGAAGGAGGCCTGCACTACTACTACCAGCATACCCCCTGGCCTACACCCCAGTAGCATGGAGGCCTCCCCCACCCAGGAGCATGTGTCAGCCATTGCACCCTGCAAACTCACCTTACAGGTATGTACCTACCGTAATTCTTCATGAAGTGTGTGTGTAGTAAACAAAGAACAATTGGACGCAATGCATTGACATTCAACATGTATGACTCCATGATGTCCCTCTGCACTATGAAATGTTACACGGTGTTGCCATGAATTGTACAACTGATGACTGCATATATAACTAGTGTACAGACAGATGATGATACGCAGACGACAGAAACACTGACCACTCCCCATCTACTCCACAGGTGATGTAGAACTCACTGCTGAGGAGCACACCAACGACCAGCAGGGCCAGTCTCCACCTCCGGCACATGGACTCTCAGATGTGGACTCCCAGGACAGTTTGGATGATGAGCTCCAGCCCGGCCCATCTGTTGTGCCACAGACCCAGAGGTCCCAGGCCCCCATCCTCCCCAACACCACCTCTGCTGCAACAACAACGCAGCAGACCCCTGCTGTCCCGGCCTCTGCCTCCACCGCAACCACCACCGCCATCACCGCCACTGCCACCAACACAGCCACTACCACCAGTACCACCTGCAGCACACTCCCTGTCCCTAGGGATGACCATCCCACAGCAACACCTGTAGAGGGCAGGGATACAGTGCGTGGCGCACCAGTGGCGAGGGAAGAGGTCCGTGGCAGCAGAGCAGGTGGGAGGGCCAGGGTCAACACCAGACCTCGGGAGGAGTGGACACCATCCCTGGACCACTTCACCAGAGTTGTGCAGGCCTACCAAGAGGTCCAGGGACAAAGTGGCCGGTCTGATGAACTATTAAGGGAGCTCATCCTGCTGATGAGGTCCATCGATGACCGTCTGGGACAGATGGTGGACCTCATGGGTCAGCAAGTGGCATTGCAGAGGGACAGGCCTGTGTCCCAACCACCACCTCCGTCCCCTTCTGTTGCTCCGCAGGATGACAGTGCTCCATCCTCCCCTGCGCCAACAGAGAGGGGCGAGTCCTCTGACGCCGCTGCCCATTCAGCAGGCCCCCCACCGCCAAAAAGATCTATGGGGCGTCCAAAGAAGAGCCTGGGAGTCTCTGGAGGCAAAGCACCTGCCACACGACAGTCACGGAGCCAGCCATGAAGACAACCCTCTTCCCAACTGCATTCACTGTTTGGACTTTCTTTCCCCACATTGCCGGGATACTTTGCACACACATGTGATATTGTCATGTCCGCAAGGCACACCACCTGCACATTTATGGAGTGGTAGTGTTTGCGGTTCCGATAAATGTGCTCCGTCGCCTGCAGTGCCACCAGACCTACATGGGTGCAATCTATGGCACCGACTACATGTGGGATGCGCCCAAGGGGATAGAAGTCCCCATTAACGGCAGCCAATTCACGTCCCCTGGGGAAATGTATGTAGCGATTGCGATATATCATCATGGCCGCAAGTACATCCCTCAGCACCATGCTGAACATGGGCTGTGACATCCCCCCAGCGTTAGCCACGGTCTCCTGGAAGGAACCAGTCGCAAAGAAGCGGAGTGCTGGCAGCACCTTGGTGGTGGGTGTGAATGTCGTAGGATAGTGATGGCGAGGCTGCAGGTGGGGCTCCAATAGATGACACAGGATCTTCAATGCTGGTCTGTCCAGCCTGAATTTCCTGATGATTGCCTCATTCTCCATGTCCTCAAGCACAGTCAGGTGACGAAGGAGATTCGGCCTCCTCCTAGTTGAGGCGCAAAATGAATATGTCAGTGACAAGCATCATGAGATGGCCATAGCACAAAGCATCAATGATATCATGGGAAAACAAAAAGTGCCAGAGAGATGCATGGCACATCAGGTTACATGGCTGGCCAATAGCTACACACAGAGGGCAGGCCTCTCCAGTGACAATACCCAAGTGACACAAACACATCGGGGACTGTGAATGCGGATATAATGGCTGAACAATTCACATGTGCAGACATGGTGCAACAAGACCCGCCAATGTAATGTGACTTAACATGTCTATCATACCCATCTGCTGTATCTGCCACACCTCAATGCATCATGTAAAGTCGGCACACATTCATTAACACAATGATCACAGTAGCAGGGACACTTCCGGTTGTGTGCATGAGCAGTTGTGAATGCACAGTCAGGTACGATACAATGCAGTGACACCAGCCAGGTCAAGGTCTGCACTGACCCACAACACATTAAACGTCACAACATCATTTAGACCAGCTGAAGTCTGTCAATCATCATCAGCCATCAAATTTCTTACTAAAATGGCTGAAACACAGGCAAAAGTGTCTCACACTGAACGTGCGTCCACCTGTGGATGACATGGCTGTGTGGCATCGTGTGTACAATGATGTGCCCTTCACCATGTAGCTGCAGGGTGCTGATACAGTGTCCTTGATTAACATACACAGCAATGGGTTCGAAAATGGCAGTACCTACCGCCAGTCCCCTGCGGTGTGACCCCAGCACCACCCCCTTCACAAGTGCTCTAGCCATTGGCATATGGACATGTGTATATGGCGGTGGGTATGCTCCGCCGTCTGAGTCGTGGTACCTACCGCCGGTCCCCTGTGGTGTGACCCCAGCACCACCATCTACCCAGCCAAGGTAGCCATTGGCATATGGACATGTGTATATGGCGGTGGGTATGCTCCGCCGCATGAGTCGCGGTACCTACCGCCGGTCCCCTGCGGTGTGACCCCAGCACCACCATCTACCCAGCCAAGGTAGCCATTGGCATATGGACATGTGTATATGGCGGTGGGTATGCTCCGCCGTCTGAGTCGCGGTACCTACCGCCGGGCCCCGGCGGTGCATCACCGCCATGGGGCATTGCATACAGCCAATGGCATCGATGTACGCGGTGGCATGATGCAGATTTGAAAATCGCAGAAGGTGTGCTCCGCTACCATGGAGGCGGTCATTGGATGCTTTTGAATGATTCACCATCGCAGTAGCGCACCCCGGGCACCCGCGGTGCATCACCGCCGTGGAGCATTGCATACAGCCAATGGCATCGATGATCACGGTGGCATGATGCAGATTTGGAAATCACGGAAGGTGTGCTCCGCTACCGTGGAGGCGGTCATTGGATGCTTTTGAATAAGGCAGACCCAGACAACCAATTGTAGCAGCTTTTAAGCATCTGGACGACCCCAGGGGGCTATACATCTGTGGAAGTGAGCCTCACATTTCCACTGCTCACAGAGCCTGCTGCCTGGGACCCTGTCCTGCTGCTGCTTCAAGAGCCTGCTGCCTGGGACCCTGTCCTGCTGCTGCTTCAAGAGCCTACTGCCTGGGATCCCTCACAACTCACTTCAGCCACAGGTCTGCTATATCCACAGGGATGTCAAGAACAGATAAGATCCATGTCAGTCCATTCACGAGTGAGGAGCTGGATGTTTTTGTGAACGAGGTGCTGGCACAGTATCCACGGCTGTTTGGTGGCCCCAATGTTGTGGTAAGTCACCATGAAGGGAGTTGTAGGGCAGGGTGTGTCAGACGTGTAGTCATGATGCTGCAGTATATGCTTGGGGATGTGGGGTGATGACAAACACTGACAGACAAGCTGTTTCCAGGTCATGGGAGTGTGTGTGTTGCACTGTGACTCTTTCCTAGGCCTGTACTTGTATGTGTGAGTGGGTTGTGTTACATTTTCGGGCATACAGAACCAACAGTTGTTAGCCTTGTAGATGCCAGGACAGTGAACGCTTGTGAGGACATTTCAGGGTGCCCCTGTAGTCATAGTCAGTGTGACCCACAGAGTAGGTTCAGTGGCTGCACAGCCAAACGTTGAACAACAGCCAACTTACATGCTACAGTTGCTTCACACTGATTAGTAGATATGCCCCATCAGTGCCCTGTCCAATTTCTGAATTACACACTGCTGTCGATGCATTTGTGTTGAGGCATCATGCTTTTGTGTGATTATCATGGAGACTAGGAACCTCAATGTGTGCATGCATTCACTAATGTTTATGCCATGCAGGGTGGCCTTGTGAGGGTACCCCCAGTTCTGGAGGGAGGGAGGTTACTGTGAGTCCTGAGTCAGTGTCTGGCTGCTGTACTGATATAAGCTTACGACAAAGGTACCATTGATGAGCGAACCAAAAAATTCCTACTGGTTGACTTCCCGAGAAGTCCCACGCTGACCCTACTACCAAAGATACATAAAAACCTAATGGACCCGCCAATGCGGCCAATCGTGTCCACCAAAGGATCTCTGCATGAACCTATAGGTAAATTTCTTGACCGTTACCTTCAACCTCTTGTTAAGGAACTCAAAAGTTATGTGAAAGACACTACCGAGTTCATACTCAAACTATCAGAAATTAAGATCACCAAAAATGACAACCTAATATTCTGCACAGCGGATGTGAATAGTTTATACACCTCCATACCACATGGAGGGGGTATTGAAGCTATTGAGAAAGCTCTCACACACAGCAACATCCCCGAAGCTATGCAAGTGTTCCTCATGGAGCTGATGATTTACACTCTTTACCACAGCTACTTCTGCCACAACAACCAGTGGTTTCAACAATCTTCTGGAATGTCCATGGGCAACTGCGCGGCGCCAGCGTATGCTAATATCTACATGTCCGATTTTGAACTACAGCATATCTATGACAATCCAGTTTGGACCAACAATCTGTTAATGTATGTCAGATACATTGACGATTTATTTTTCTTGTGGAAAGGCAGCAGAACTATGCTAGAAGATGAACTAAACAACCTCAACTCCAAAGACCAAAGAATTCAATTGACTTGGAATCTGGATGATTCCCGAATCAACTTCTTGGACGTATCAATCACTAGATCTGACATGGGCTTAACCACCGATCTTTACAGGAAACCAACCGACAGGAATAACACGTTGCACTTTACAAGTTTCCATCAACACTCCCTAAAACGTCACCTTCCTTATAGTCAAATGTTACGACTAAAACGCATTGTATCCAACCCGGACACATATGCTCAAAGGATCAATGAAATGAACCTCAGATTTGCAGCTAGAGGATATCCACCAGAAACCACTAATGAAGCCACCAACAAAGTTTTCACCATCGACCGTGAAACTGCCTTAAAGAAAACAACTAAGAATGACTCAAACCGGATGGTAGTTGTTTCGAAATTCTCCACTCTAAGCGGAAGATACAAGAAAATCATCCTGGAACATTGGAGAATCTTGGCATCTGAACCAGATTTTCATGAAATGTTTAAAAATCCCCCCATCTTCGCTTACTCAAGAGCCAATAATCTTAAGGAGATCCTTTCCAAAGAAACACCCACTCAAACCATCTACAAAGGCACTAAACCGTGCCACAACTGCAACAACTGCAATAACATTATCGCTGGCAGCAAAATAAATCACCCAATGAGAGGTACAGAAATTAAAGTGCACGTCAATGCAACATGTGACTCATCTAATCTCATTTATCTACTGAAATGCCCTTGTGGTAAGATCTATATAGGCAAAACAGAACGAAAAATAAAGGTGAGGTTAAATGAACACAAATCCAATATTCGGACAAAGCAAACAAAATCTAGTGTGGCAACCCACTTCATGGAATGTCATCACACCATTGCACAGTTGAAGTTCATGGTCCTTGAAATTGTTGACAAAAAGGAAGGAAGAGATAACAACAAGTTCCTTTTGCAAAGAGAAATGTCATGGATTTATCGCTTGCAAGCCTGCAAACCTTTTGGTCTGAATGATCGGATCGAACTCAGTTGCTTTTTATAAATACCCGGCCGGGTATTTAAGGACACTTTGATCCATTGCGAGTCTTTGAAACATCACTGTTGTATCATTTTTTTATTTGTCATATTTTCCATTGGTCATATTTGTTCACAATTATTATTCTTCCTATTAATCTATGCAATATTGTTCATCATCCCCTTCCACCTCCCATGGTGTGGGCTATTCTTTTCACTTTTTCCGCCTATTTCACCTTTACACCGTTAATGACACGCTCTCCCGTTTAGGTTTCCCCTCTCACCATTCCAACATGGCCCCCATAGCCGGCATTTGAGTCCTTCTTCAATCTCCACTATAGCTAACTCGGGTTCTTGTTATCACCGAGTCAGTTTCCCACACAAGCCTCGACACCCACCGGGCGTTAACGTGTAGCAGCCGACTAGCAGTTTACCCGCTTGGAGACTTCACAGTCCCCCCATAGAATCTAGCTAGGTAAGTCAAGTTCCGCTCTTGCCAGCAAGCCTCCGTCAATCGTGGCAGACTCAAACACAGATTGTTTGGTTATTGGCTAATCCTCCGTTTTCTTCACAGCACCGCGTTACAGCTTCAAGTCTACGTGAGCACGCTTTAGATTTTTTCCACTTATCTTCACTTTCGCGAACCGTCTTCCACTATTAGGCACTTCTGACTATATCTGGGTGAGCCCATAATTTTTCTAAACCACCAAGGTACCCCGGCATTGTAATCCATACTCACCATTCCTCACTGCCCACCCAACAAGTCACAACTTTTCCTATCTCCTTCACTTTTTTCACTCGCCTCCGCTGTGTTTAATTCACTTTTGGAAATGTTTATATTTATCTTTTACGTTTTGTGAATGTAATGCTGATATAAATGCAGTTCGTTTTCATTTTCAGAGCTCCTTGAGAAAGGGTAATGCACCCGAAATGCATTGGAGCAACAATGACTTCGTATAAAGCCGTATAATTTGGATGCTACCTATTAATTAATGAAACTCATTTGAAAATATCCAATCAAATTGAATAAATTTTGGAACTTTATTGGATTCTTTTTTTTTTGAACCAGAGGGAGTGCCCAATCACTGGGATGTGCGCACTGATTGTGTTCACACATTCATTGGTTTATCTCTTGGCGTAAACGGACGGTTACGCCGCCAGTTGGAGCACCTTTAAAATTCCTTTATATCGTCAAATTCCCCATTTAAAAACATCTCTACTACAACACAAGCTGTGCATTGCCTGCTTCATTTATTTGATTTATTTGTACTGATAGATGCTGACATATGACATTGTGTAATTGTTCATTTGCCCTTCTTTACTCTCATACCTGCAGCTCAAGGTACACCAACGTAAGGCCGTGTGGAGGGCCATAGCAGCAAAGGTACGAGACCTGGGGGTATCAAACAGATGACACACACACTGTCACAAGAGGTGGGACGACATCAGCCGGCTGGCTAAGCAAGTGGCAGAGATGACCTTGGGGATGGTACCACGCACAGGGCGTTTGGCATGGCGCACCATGACTCCGCTGATGGGACGCATACTGGCAGTGACCAATCCAGAGCTGAATGCACGTCTTAAGGGACATCAGCAGAAAGACAGAGATGGTGAGTATCTGGGGGGGAGAGTTTGTCTGGGAGTGGATGCATGTGTACAAGGCATGTTGCAGTGGTGACACATGTGATGTGCGTGTGTTGTCATGCTGTGATATGTGATGTGAGTGGCGACTGTGATGTGTACCTGTATGAGGCATTGGGCCACCATGGCCTTACTGTGCTGCTCCTGCCTGCAGTTCTCAGTCCTTGACAGATTTTTGGTGTCCACATGGTCACTCTTCTTTGGGATGGTGTGGGGAGTCCATATTCTGCTATACAGCAGTGACAACTTAATGAGTGTGACACCATGTCTGTCTACTTTGCATGCACCATGATGGTTGAGGCCCACACATCTGACGACAATGTGAACCCTGATCGGCACATGGTGATTGCTATGGCCTATTTGGCATTGTGGCATGTGTAGTCAATACAGGTGTGTGTGGTCCCCTCTGGTTCCCTTTTGGGCTGTAAGTGGTGATGTGTGTTGTGGCTACATCATGTCCATGGGGCAGGTCAATGTGGGCTGGGGGAACACCATCCATGGGCAGGGTGTAGTGCTGTGTAGCATCGACATTGCTCCACTCCTGGCAGTTTGTCTGCATGACAAGCACTGTTGTGGTCTATATAGTGTGTAGCTGCACAGTGATTGCAGGGTGTGGTGGTTACCATGTAGCTCTAGGCCTCTAATGTGCTGCATTGACCTGAAATCATGTGACCAGACGATGTTACTTACACAACCCTGTTTCTCTCACTAATGCAGATTCGCAAGACACCACGACGGTACATGATCCTGAAACAAGTGGTGGCGAGACCAGCACGACAGCGGCAGCGGAGGCAAGTGAGACTGAGCCAAGTGACACTGAGCACACCAGCGCTACTGAGGGTGACAGGAGTATGCATGAGGAATCTGTGGCTGAGACACAGAGTACCACTTCATCAGATGGCAGCGGGTATGCGTCCCTGTTAGCAACCACAGGGGATGGGGAGTCTGCTGCAGCATCTGACAACCAGCGGCCACTGCCCAGCCTCCCATCCACTTCCTCTGGGGCTGGCCGTATCCGTGTCACTAAGAGGGAACGTGTAACATTCACGCATGGCACCGCTGCCCCTGCACCTGTCCCCCCTGCTGCCCTCAGTGCAGAGTGCGTAGAGCTCCTGCGCCAACTTTGCGTGGGCCAGACCGCCCTGCTCAATGCCCACGAGAACAAATTAGGCCAGGTACTAGCATTCATGGAAGGCATACACTCTGACGTGGGTGGGCTACATCGTACACTCCAGTCATTGTCAGCCACAGTCACGTCAGCCCTCCAACAGGCACATGCTCCCATTGCAGCTCAGGTCCCTGTGACGTCCACCCATTCAGTGGCCACATCAGATGACAGTGACCACTTGGGACCTACATCAACTAAACGATACAACACTAGGAGCACAGGTCAGACCCAAACCAAACAATCCCGTCCACAGACTCCATCCCCAATATGCACAGACAAGGTGAAGTCACAGAAGAGCAAGGCCAGAAGATCATTGTGGCAGACATCAAGCTCACATGCTGCAGAGGCATCACCAGAAATTGACTCAGCTATGCCCACAGAGGATGTGTGGCATGTGATGGCTACACCTGGCGAGAGCACAGGGACTCAACCACTCACCACATCCACCCCAGAACAAAGTGCATCGAGGCAGGTGGAGGAGAGCCCTGTTGTGACCAGCTCAGTCATTGTGGCAGAGGAGAGCCCTGTTGTGACCAGCCCAGTGATTAAGGCAAGGGAGGGCAGTGTTGTGTCCAGGCCAGTGATTAAGGCAAGGGAGGGCAGTGTTGTGTCCAGGCCAGTGATTCAGGAAAAGGAGGGCAGTGTTGTGTCCAGGCCAGTGATTCAGGAAAAGGAGGGCAGTGTTGCGTCCAGGCCAGCGATTCAGGAAAAGGAGGGCAGTGTTGTGTCCAGGCCAGTGATTCAGGAAAAGGAGGGCAGTGTTGTGAGCAGCCCTGGCAAGAAGGGACAGGAGGGCACTGTAGACACCATCCCTGGGGGAAGTGGGAAGGTGGTCACTGTAGGGGGTACACCTTCCAGAGAGGGTAAGGTGGTTCGGAGGTGTAGCCAGCCAAAGCATTCTGCAGGATCAAGCACATCACCAGAGGGAGTGCCAGTATCTGCCCCTGAAGTGGGACAGTTGGTGTGTGTGCCTGTTGTGTCACCAACACTTCCCATCAACCCCAACACAGGGAAGCCATTTCATGTTCCCAAAAAGTGGAAGGGCACCCCTCCAACCTCTCCCACCCACACTGTGTCTGGGTTGTGCATGACTCCACCTCCACGTGCCACTGTGCCACCTGGTCCTCACAGCCCTCCACCTTGCCGGCCCTCTGTTATTACCACATCACATGGGCCTCTGTCACCCCAGTCAAGTGGGCCTGCTGTCCCTGACACACAGCCAGGTCCCAGTCCGCATGACAGCCAGGAGTGAGTTGTCAACACCCTCATACGCCTGTGCCCCACACAGGTGTGCTAGTCAAGATCATTGTTTGCAAACTGGGTGTGCTGCTGAGCCTGTTGCTCTGATGTGCTGTACACTACCCTGCCAAGGACTCTGGGCCTGTTGCTCTGATGTGCTATACTCTCCCCTGCCAAGGACTCTGGGCCTGTTGCTCTGATGTGCTGTACACTCCCCTGCCAAGGACTCTTGGCCTGTTGCTCTGATGTGCTGTACTCTCCCCTGTGCAGCCACTCATGTACTTGCTGTTTCCCCTGCCAAGGACTCTGGGCCCGTTGCTCTGATGTGCTGTACTCTCCCCTGCCAAGAACATTGGGCCTGTTGCTCTGATGTGCTGTACACTCCCCTGCCAAGGACTCTGGGCCTGTTGCTCTGATGTGCTGTACTCTCCCCTGTGCCGCCTCTCATGTACTTGCTGTCTCCCCTGCCAAGGACTCTGGGCCTGTTGCTCTGATGTGCTGTACTCTCCCCTGCCAAGGACTCTGGGCCTGTTGCTCTGATGTGCTGTACTCTCCCCTGTGCAGCCTCTCATGTACTTGCTGTCTCCCCTGCCAAGGACTCTGGGCCTGTTGCTCTGATGTGCTGTACTCCCCCTGCCAAGGACTCTGGGCCTGTTGCTCTGATGTGCTGTACTCTCCCCTGTGCAGCCTCTCATGTACTTGCTGTCTCCCCTGCCAAGGACTCTGGGCCTGTTGCTCTGATGTGCTGTACTCTCCCCTGTGCAGCCTCTCATGTACTTGCTGTCTCCCCTGCCAAGGACTCTGGGCCTGTTGCTCTGATGTGATGTACTCTCCCCTGCCAAGGACTCTGGGCCTGTTGCTCTGATGAGCTGTACTCTCCCCTGTGCAGCCTCTCATGTACTTGCTGTCTCCCCTGCCAAGGACTCTGGGCCTGTTGCTCTGATGTGCTGTACTCTCCCCTGCTAAGGACTCTGGGCCTGTTGCTCTGATGTGCTGTACTCTCCCCTGCCAAGGACTCTGGGCCTGTTGCTCTGATGTGCTGTACTCTCCCCTGCCAAGGACTCTGGGCCTGTTGCTCTGATGTGCTGTACACTCCCCTGCCAAGGACTCTGGGCCTGTTGCTCTGATGTGCTGTACACTCCCCTGCCATGGACTCTGGCCTTCCTGTTTGTGTTTGACCTGTGCATATTCTCTACCATTTGTACATGATTTTATGACTTGCTGTTGTGTACTAATGTTGTATTGCTACATCTGTGCAATATGTGAATAAATACAGTTAAATCTGGTGTGTGTTTTATCACTCTCCTTGCAGATTAAAGTCTTTTTCTTGTTTGCATTTGCTTGACTGTGTACCATGCTCTATTTTTCTGTTCAACATTGCAAGGCTCTTTGTAGCCATCTGATTTTTAGACAGGGGTGACAGGGTCTTCAGTCCATCTGGCCCTGCTGATGTTGTACTCTGTGATGGCTATTTTACTGGCCATGCAGTTATCTTGTTGGTGGTGATTTGCTATTGTTGCATACACTGTTCACAGGTCATGTTGGGGGACACTGGCAGCACGGGGTGTGCTGCTGTTCAGAGGCTGGCTGTGATGTCATGATGTATGTGTGTGTTTTCCTTTCTGTATGCCCAGGCGTGTATGTGTATGGTCATCTTGTGTTGGCCCTTAGTCCTGGTGGCATGGCTTACATGACATGTGTGGTGTTGGGTGTAGCAGAGGTGTGCAGTGTGAAGGGTGTAAGTTTGTAGTGTATGTATGTGTGCCCCTGTATAGTGTGAGATACACATGTGTCAGCAAGGAGTTGTATGTCTGTTGTTTGTTTTGTCTTGCCCTGTGTGGATGATTGTATGCAATTGTGTGGGCAGTGGGGAGTGCACTGGTGTTGTGTGTTCCTTGTCAGCCAATCCTGCAGTGCCTGTGTCCCTGGTTGTGTGTTGTGTGTTGCAGTGTGTGTGTATTGTGCTTGTTGTTACAGTGCTTGTTGGTGTGCATGGGGGTGCACGGGATAAGCACCTGGCCTGTGACTAGAGGCCTCATTAGGATGGCGGACGGACGCAGGAAGAGGGACCGTCCGCATGGGCAGCGGCGGTCCCTCCATGCAAATTATCTTTATCCATTAAAAGATCTTTAACCTTGCGGCGGGGGCTGCTTGAAGCAGCACCCGCCGCAAGGTTAAAAAAGCATGTTTCACATTTACATGCACAAAGCGGCAGGCACCGTGCAGTGCCTGCCGCTTTGGGCATGCAAATGCAGAGGGGTACCATAGGTACCCCCCATGTGCACCCCCACCCCCCCAGAAGCAAAGGTCCACATGCTTTTCCACGGCGGAAAAACCGCAGCGGAAAAGCATGTTTACTCATGCTTCCTAATTTGGCTGACGGTGTCTTGCAGACACCGCCACCAAATGGCCCGGCAAAACACGCGGATCAGCGGCGGACGGACCTGCCGTCCGCCGCTGGTCCAACCACATTCCCACCGCCATCCTAATCTGGCGCTGGGTGTTTGATGTGGCCGCAGCGGTGAATCCGCATCCTCCGGGCCGGCGTTGGCTTCCGCCGGCCCGGAGGATGCGGATTCACCGCCATCCTAATGAGGCCCTAGGTTGGGTGGGGTGCAGTGTGATTTGGGGTGGTGTGTCCCTCTGATGTTTGTGCCCTGCCCATGCTTTGGCTCTGCCTTCTGCCTAGTGCGCATGTGTTGACCGCTGCGGTGACGTGACCGTGACGGGACGTTGCTGCTGGTTGACGGACGTTGTGTGTTCCGGATGCTGTGGGGTGCCTTGTTGTGAGGTGGGTGATGTGTGGGTACCCATGTTGATGTGTTGTACCCCCCAGCAGGATGCCTGTGTGGTGCTTGGGCCCTGTGTCGGCATGTATGTTGTGTGTTGCATATGTGTAGTTGCGTACCTGCAGCGGTGTCCGCGGCGGCCCATCTGGCGATAGTGTTGCAGCAGGTACATGACCGGATGCATGTGGAGGGCTGGGTCCATGGGGTTCATGTTGTGACTTGGCGTTCGTGCTCCGCTGTCGACTTTCCGCCTGCTTCAGCTGTGCGGTGTCTCCGCTGCGGTGCGTCTGCTTGTTTGGGCCGTCCTAATTTGTTGAGCGGGGCGGACGTCATAGGGCGCTGCGGAGGGTCTCGATTGGCTCCCACTGCCGCGACGGCGGGCGCACTTTGATGGCGGTGCGGGCGCTCCGCTGCGGACGGGAAATGACCTGTGTTTACCTATCCTAATATTGCAGACGTGAGTTCCGATGCTCGCGGGCGGTAAATGCTGTTTTTCTGCCATGCCACCACGGCGGTGGTGCCATTGCCCGACATCCTAATGGACCCCTGAGACTCTATAGAAGATGTAAGTTTGATTGCTTTTTGTTTTTATAGGGTTTTATAAGTTGATTGACCCAATTTTCTTCTTTAACAACTTGTTCTTCTCCTTTCTTTCAGGTCACCTGGGAATCCCGTCCGCCTGCACCCTAGACAGAAAGTAGAGTTCAGGTAAGGTTTTAGACATACGTAACCATTTCTTTTTGTGTTGTCTGGCATTCCACTTTCATATGATGTGGGGTTAATAAAATGAAAAAAGAAAGAGGTTGTTTGATCAAAAAGAGAGCCAAACCAAAATATAGAATCCAACTGGTTCTCTGATCCGCTATTTTAGGGGTGTGAATAAATAGCATGTAGCCTGGGGGCGTTGTCCACTTCCGGAAAGCTTCTCTGCCAGTACCCCTGGACCACAAACCCATCAGGGCCAACACTACGCAGCCAGGCCACACTAATCAGCATCTGACACCGGAGTGTGTAATGGAGGGCCCAACACGCGCCAGTGTAAGATCCAATACCGAGGCCTGCAACCTGGCCAGCGTTTCAGACCACCGCTGTCCCCAAGACGCTAGCCCATATTACTCCTTTCTCGTTTAGATATTCTACCCGTAACCTCTGTGGCCCAGTGGGTCCCATATGTGAGACTGTGTCCTGGCTCCTCAATGGCAGTAACCCCGATTCCGGGACAGAGGCCACAGCACCAGGCCCCCTTCGATCCATGAGGCATAGTGCCATATGTGCAACTTGCGACACATGCTTCCGCAAACCCTGTCCACTGCCATCCGGCGAGCCGTGCTGCCACAAACCCTGTCTAATGCCATTCGGTGAGCCGTGCTGCCACAAACCCTGTCTAACACCATCCGGAGAGCTGTGCTGCCACAAACCCTGTCCAACGCCAGCCAGACACGAATCACTGTCAAAATATCGATTTCACTAAATTCGACCTACACAAATATCGTGTCTCAAATATCGAATACAAATAAATCGACACCCTATATTTATTTAAAAAACGACTAAAACATCGATCAAACAATATCGTTATACAAAAACATCGACCACTAAAAAATCGAACACACTCATATCGGAATTAAAAATATTGACACTTATAAATAAATATACCAAGTAACAAATTTATCGATAACAAAAATATAGACATCAATATTATCGATGTTACCTAAATATCGACATTCCTAAACTAATCAAAAAATAATATTAAACACACTACACCTTTAAACTATTAAAAATACATTCATATGACTATATATATATACATACCAAACACAATTAAAAAAAGATATTTCCCTAAAATAATGCTTCAAAAATACTACATAAATTAAAACGATTTAAACAAACACATTTAAAATATACACATTTTTAAATGAACATAATACATTTGTAAAAGCTATACAAAATATATAAACTATACATAAAATACATAAAAACACACACAATGTCTAAATAACAATTTCACATACAACTAACCTAATTAATTTACTTTAAAAAATTCAAACTAACCAATAGAAACACATTTCAAAGTATCTAACCAATCACATAGAAACACTAATTAAAAACACACTATATAAAGAACTAAATTTAATACTCTAAAACCAGCAGAAAATATTCAGCTTGAAGAAACACTGCAAAATTCTCGACAACCTTAAAGAATCATCTGATAACCAACAAAGTACAAACAACAAAAAGTAAGTAATCATAGTTTTCTGAATAAAATGTTAAATTAAATGTAACATACTATTTATACTCAGAACTTAATAAATTAATTATCTTTCTATCTCAACATATGTCCACAACAGATTCAAATTTAAGAAAAATAGGAACATTTTCTACAAACTAAAACAACCAACTGAAAAAGTAAGTATGCTAAATGTTTTTTTTAAACACTAAGGAAAAGCTAAATAAAATGCTCAAATTTTATAAGCATCTAAAAAACTCCTACTTAACTTTCAAATTTATTTAAAATTGTAAACACATGTTTAAAAGAAATAAAATGTAAAAAGCTTGTTTAAAGTAAACCAACTTCACTTTTAAATAAAAACCAAAATATTAAACACACATTTATTTCTTTCCACAGACAGCTTAACCAAGAAAAGCAGCAAAATATCAAGAAAATATCTACATTAAACAACAAATAAATAACACTTGGTAAGTATAGAAGACATGCACATGTACTATTATTTATCGTAAAAAACCCACAATGTTAATACTTCACTAACTAGAAATATATATAATTTTTTTTAAACAAGTATTTACTTTAAATAAAATAAACTGAACTTTTTTATTATAAAATATAGCACCCTACAAAATGTTTAACCAAAATACACATGTAAACATTCAATAAAAAATGCTTAACTTTCTTTCCACAGACCACTAAAATTCAGAAGAGCATCAAGGAAAAAAGACAACATCTACATTCAAAGTCAAATACATTACAATTGGTAAGTACCTAACAATACTACATATACAAATCTTTATTTTTATATTAAAAACACATTTTCTAATATTATTTCATACATCCTTTCTAGATTTAAGAAACGAACAATGACTGAAGAAGCAAAATTTGTTACATCTCAGAAAGGACATTTTTTGTTATGCTATATGGGGTATACTTATACTCAGGAAAAACAAAAAGACCTTAAAGTAAACTGGAAATGTACTAAGTATTACTCTAACAAATGCTATGGGTGTGCAACAACTAGAGAAACAAGTGTAATTAATACAACTGAACACAACCATCCACCTAATATCTCAGAAATAGAGGTTAGATCTACTCTAGAAAATATTAAAGAATTAAGCAGCACCTCAGACCTACCAACAAGTGTAATACTTAAAGAATTACTACCTAAAGTACCTAGAGAAGCAAGAGGTCAATTACCAACAATAGCTGCTATAAAAAGAACAAAAGCTAGGAAAAAAAAATCAACAAGAACAAAAATACCAACACCTAAAACTTTTGAAGAGGTCATAATTCCACCAGACCTTACCACAACTCATAACGATGAACCTTTTATCTTCTACGATAACAAGATAAAAGGATAATAATGTTTGCTACAAACAACAATATTAAAAAATTAAAAGAAAGCCAAACATGGATGATGGATGGCACATTTACCATATGACCTAAACCATTCTATCAATTATATACGATACATGGGCAATACCATAATACATGCATACCATTTATCTATTGTTTGTTACCAAACAAACAAACCTCAACCTACACAGAAATAAGAAAAAAAACTAAAAGAAGAAACAACAGACTTCTTTCCCCATAAAATTATAATAGACTTTGCACAAGCCATGATAAATTCCATCCTTAAAATATATCCTCACACATCCATACAAGGATGTTACTTCCACTTTAACCAATGTCTATGGAGACATTTGCAAAAATCAAGACTTAGGGTTCCATTAGAATATCGGGCGGATTGCCTCCGCCAGGGTGGCGGTGGGCACCGCCACCCTGGCGGAGGCAATCCGCACGACAACCACTCTCGTTCCCCCTCCGCCAGATTAGGATGGCGGAGGGGACAGCGGCGGACTGAAAGACCGCCCGTCGCTTTACCGCGACCGCGGCGGTAATAGACTAATATGGTGGCGGTACCGCCAGCCATATTACGATGGCAAAATGTGTGGGCAGGCGGAGATTGCTGTGGGGGCCCCCTGCAGGGCCCCCAGGTTGCCGACATTGTCGGGGGGGCACATGGGGGTACCTATGGTACCCCCCCATATTTACATATGCAAAGCGGCAGGCACCGCGTGGTGCCTGCCGCTTTGCATGTGTGAATGCGTCAACTTATGTTTTACATTGTGGCAGGTGGTGCAGTGAGCACCGCACGCCACAATGTAAGACATATAGGATGTGCCCGCCACTGTGGCGGGCACATCCTAATACCCCCAACGGGACCCCTGCCCTTATGGCGGGCGGTCCCGATCTCCGTTAGGGTGGCAGGCGGACAAAGTCCGCTCGCCATCCTAATGGACCCCTTAGTGTTGAATATGCAACCAATATTACATTTGCATACCAAATAAAACACCTCCTAGCCCTAGCATACGTGCCAATCACCGATGTGGCTGAGCACTATAACCTTTTAATAGAATGTCCTTTCTATACAAAAAATGAACAAAAACTAGCTCCACTTCTCGATTATTTCGAGGACACCTTGGTGGGGAGACTACACAGGTCAGGCCACAGACGCCAACCCAAATTCCTAATACCTTGGTGGAATATATATCTACGAAAAACTCCTACACTACAAAAACTCCTAATAGCAATATAAAAAGAACAAAGTTTTCAGGAATTAAGAATGGAGCAATCTGTCTTACAATTAAAACCTAAACTATCAAGACAAACTGCCCAAATGTACCAATATTTACAACAACAAGTACAACTTTATCCTACAACAAGAGGACTAGAATACTTAAAAATGATTGCCAAAACATTAAACTACAAACACTAACCATCTAAAAGTAAAATAATCCTAAAAATGCCTCTACATAAACAAACACATTTCCTTCACCAATTATTACATATTTATTTTGTCGACAATATTGAAATATTCAAAAATATGTAGACAAAACAAATATCTAAATAAACAAAAACTGTAAAAAATAATTTACATTTCCCAACCCCCAAAAATATTAATATAAAACCACTTACCTTTCACAGCAACGTAAATAGCAAAACCAAATGTCCATAAAAATCCAGGTAGTAATAAATTCAAAGTTTAAAAATAAAATACCCCAATAAAATGAAAAAATACAACCATACAAAATTCATTGAACATCCAAATAAATCGATAATCCAGAATCCATCAAAAACCCGAAAAAGATTAAAAATGTTAAGAAAGGCTCCAGGAAACCCGAAAAATAAAGGAAGTGTAAAATACATATTAGTTGAAACAACTAAAAAACACCTCCTTTGAAAAAAAAAACTGAAAAGTTCCGAAAACGTAAACGCTGTATCCAAAAACCTAGAACAGAAAAATAAACATTCCCACCCACAAAAAACGTAAAACCATACATTCATAATCACCATTGCAGACATATTTAAAACCAAAAGTAAATAAATACCCACAAACACAATAACTCCAAGAAGGCCGTAAATCGAGAAAACGCAGAGAAAACATAAAAACGTAAATAACGAACTACATACAATCTAAAGTCTAATACAGAAGTCCACAAACTCTAAATAACAAATTACTACCTTCAAAACTTACTTAAAATAGTTAAAATATAAAGAATAGAACTCTTACCTACTCAGACGCGAAGTAGCTTCCAACTGCGAGCTTGAATCTTCCCAAATGACACAAAGGGGGTCATTACCATGTCGGGCGGATCGCCACCGCCATGGTGTCGGTGGCGATCCGCCCGACAGAAATGCCCATACGCCACGCTTTTCCCCGCCACATTACAATGGCGGGGGGACCGCAGCGGAGGCAAACACCGCCCCCCACTTTTCCGCCCCGGTCGCCTTGCGGCTGGGGCGGAAAAGGGTTCATATGGTGGCGGTGTCTATCAGACACCGCCAGCCATATTTGGATGCTTGTAAATATGTGCCTTTCCGCGGCGGCAATGCCGCTACGGAAAGGCAGGCGGTCTTTGCTTTGGGGGGCCCCTGGTGAAGGCCGAGGAGGGGGTGCACGGGGGGGGGGTACCTATGGTACCCCCTTCATTTGCATGTACAAAGCGGCAGGCACCACGCGGTGCCTGCCACTTTGCATATGCAAATGCGTAAAAGAATTTTTAGCATTGTGGCGGGCGGTGCAGAGTGCACCGCCCGCCACAATGCTAAAACTACAGGATGTGCCCGCCACTGTGGCGGGCACATCCTAATTCCCCCCACGGGACCCCCGCCCTTATGGCGAGCGGTCCCGTTCTCCGACAGGGTGGCGGGCGGACAATGTCCGCCTGTCATCCTAATGGGGCCCTAATAGCGGTTACAAAATAAAAGACCCAAATAACATTATACCCACAAAAATAGTTTAATAAATGACAAAAAAAATTATTTAACATTTAAAAATTTCGGAAAACTTTATTAAATAATTTTTCCAAATGTATGCAATTTATGTATATTTATTAAAAATATATAATATTATATTTATATATTTTAAAATATAAAATTAAATATGATTACAGTTTAATATTTTATTTTATATTTATTAAATATTTTTCTGGTACAATTTCTCAAACAAAATGTATAATTTGTATGTATTTAATTAAAAATAAGTCTAACAAAAATTATATTAATACAATTGAAAAATATACCAAACATTATATTTCAAAAATGTTATGAAAAAAACATATATTGTATAATATAATCAATATATAATATCATTGTTGTTTCAACACTAACTTTATATGTTAAAATGTTATAAAATATACATTAATAAAATGTTTTAAATGTAAAATGTTTTTTTCCAACTGTATGTACTATATATATTCTAATATTCGCTATATTTTCATTTACTATATTGTTTATATATACCTAAAATGTACTTTACTCAACAACTATACAACAACTAAATACTTTATATAAATTATACTTATATTTATTTGTTAAAATTGTATACATTCATTTATAAAAAATGTATTATTTGATTTATGTACTATATAAACAAATAAAGAAAAATATTTTTCAAAAACTGTGTCATTCTTGACTACTACAAATACGGAACGGGTACCTGCCCTATGGATTTGGACAGAAAGGCCTAGGAGAGGTCCAATGTATTAATATAGAAACACCTAAACCCAGGCAAATTACACCACAAATACAGGTTTATTCATTTTATATCAAAATTTATTTTTCATGAGTAAATATTTTAGACTGCCTTTCATTGCAGATACATAAATATGTTTTATGGGAAAACCTACACCATAATAAATAGACACAAAAATATAAATAAGTATAAACAGTGGTTCAAATTCCGCTCTGACATATCATCTACATTCATACAACAATCATTCACAAATCATACAACACCAAGCGATGATGGTTATAAATAACAAAGGGTCCGATGGTTCGGGGAACAGGTTGGTTCTGAGAGTTCCTGGGTGGGAACAAGCGCCTACGCGCGTTTCGGTGTATGGCCCCGTCCGGGGCTACACCTTCATCAGGGCACAGTGAGAGGACGGAAGGGGAACCACAATCAGGTAGGATTTCTGTGAAACAAGCATTAAAAACAATGGTTAGGTATATATATTTTTGCGAGGGTTTAGGTGTAAACTAGCAAAGGCTGACATCTGTAATCAGACTAGTGACATCCAGTTTGTTGGCGGTCGAGATTAGGCTTGCATAACACACTCATAGCATAATAGAGATATTTATTTACAGAGAAGGGGAAAAGGGAGGGAATTTAAAGGCGAATAATGGCTACAATCTGCTGGGACTATTAATAGAAAAACAATAGGGAGGACTAACGGGGGGCTAAAGAACAATTTAGATGAGATGCAATAATTTGGAGTGTAATGGTTCAGGATTTTTACCTGGTTTATCACAGGTGGTGCAGTCTATCTTGAGAGGGCACAGTTACTATCAGCTTGCGTCGGGAAAAGGCAGAAAATTCACCGTGGCGTTTCTAAGGGGATTTAATTAGTTAACAACTCAGAAAGGGCCTGATCATTTCTGAACGTTTTTAAAGTCTCTCTGTAGTTAATGGTCTGGAGAGAAAACCAGATTGATTTTACGGTCTAGCATACCTGTTTGACAAGGCAAAGGGAATGCCCCCGGGGGCATGCACGGGCAAGGAGGGGCTGATAAGATCCTACGACAAGATGAAAGCGCGGGAGTCCCTGTTGACGAACAATGCATAATAAATAATAAGGGTGCATACACCGAAACGCGCGTAGGCGCTTGTTCCCACCCAGGAACTCTCAGAACCAACCTGGACCCGAACCATCGGACCCTTTGTTATTTATAACCATCATCGCTTGGTGTTGTATGATTTGTGAATGATTGTTGTATGAATGTAGATGATATGTCAGAGCGGAATTTGAACCACTGTTTATACTTATTTATATTTTTGTGTCTATTTATTATGGTGTAGGTTTTCCCATAAAACATATTTATGTATCTGCAATGAAAGGCAGTCTAAAATATTTACTCATGAAAAATAAATTTTGATATAAAATGAATAAACCTGTATTTGTGGTGTAATTTGCCTGGGTTTAGGTGTTTCTATATTAATACATTGGACCTCTCCTAGGCCTTTCTGTCCAAATCCATAGGGCAGGTACCCGTTCCGTATTTGATGTTCTTTTCCCCGTCTACCTGCCTTAGATTGATGTGGGGTCCCCCTCTGAATTGAATTTTCTTCGCAGCCCGGTGCTGCGGGGGTTAGTGCGCATTATTCCTTTCCCTGGACTCCAGTATTGTACCTGGTCCCTTCCTAGGCTTGTTTGAACTGCTGAATCCTTTTGTTGCTTGTTGTATATCCTCGTTATCCCTTTTCCTACTCACAGTCCTTTTCTCCTTCCTTCACCATTCCCCCTCTGCTTCTCCTTCTGAGTTGATCATTCCCCCCTAGAGATCACCACATGGAGAGCATTAAAACTTTCAGCTTCTCTGATGATGATTACGCCAAAATGGTTGGCGCTACATCCAGCGATAATTCTGCCTTTCTTCCACCTAAAGGATTACAGGGCGAATGGTCCAAACTTCTTAATCTGCGCAAAAAATCCAAGCGCACGGAATCCCATGCCAAGTTCATTCTCGATTATCTTAAGGCGGGCACTATACCCATAGGCCTTAGGGTTAGAAACATCCCGGGCCTCTTTGTAGAGGTCAGACAGTTCCTGGAGAAATGGGCCCTCATCTCCAATCGATGCTCCAGGGACTGGATGATGCTCATAATCGAGACTGCCCGTGAGATCCTAGACATTCTTGCCAAAGAAATCGAGACACTTGAAGAAAAATTAAAATCAGAAGACGCGTTAGACCTTGCTAAAAAGAAACTTGATGAGATCGAGGCGGAATTAGACTCTTTCTCCGAGTACCTACTCAAGAGGAAAACGGAAAAGTTCCGCAATGATATCCGCCTCTTTACTCAAGAGAAGGCATACCCTTACCTTGCGAGTAACTTTTATAGTGCTTCTAACAGCTTGGACCAACAGAGTGGCCACCAAAATTGGGGGAACCAGCGAATAACTACTTTCTCAGACACTACAGACTCCGGTGGCGAAGAGAACCATAACTCAAACTATGATACCCATTATGACAGTAAATATCCCCCTCCGGGTAGACCGGATAATACTGACAGACCCCTACGATCCAACCGTTTTTTAGGAAACCGCCGGGGGAATTACAAACCAAGGAACCGGAACCCGCACAGAGGCAACTACCATCAGGGTCCTCCTCAACCATATGTCCAGACTCGACATCAACAGTATTGGACAAGGTGAGACCAATTCCGGTCTTCAACCTGTCCACCAATGACATGACCCCGGACACAGTGGGACTCTTATCTAGGGGTCTATCCTTTGTGCCCACCACACGGTTCAACAAATTTGAGTTTCTGAGTGATCTCTATGCATTTTTCAGAAAAATACGCCTTAAGAAATTCTTCCTGAGTCATCCCTCTCCGGAGGAAAATACAAACAAGTCCGGCCTTAAACCTCCGTCTAATTTCACTCCCAACTTGGAGGACATAGGCCATGAGGTCGGAACCTTTGAAAAAACAGTCATCCTTAAAATCACTAGAATGCTCAAATCCATCCCCAAGGGACCCAGAAACCTCACCAATACCGAGGAAGAAACTCTAAAGTCCCTGGAAACCAATGACACTCTTACTATAAAACCTTGTGATAAGGGCGGGGGTATCGTCATCTTCGACACCCCCACATACATAGAAAAAATGAACACCCTCCTGTCCGCCACTGAATACTACAAAAAAATAACTAGGAACCCGGAACCTGCCCTCAAACGCCGTATCCTACAGATAACCGAGAGAGGAGTCTACAATGGTCACATTTGCGAGAAGG
This sequence comes from Lissotriton helveticus, assembly GCF_964261635.1. NCBI lineage: Eukaryota > Metazoa > Chordata > Amphibia > Caudata > Salamandridae > Lissotriton > Lissotriton helveticus. The sequence goes on from NC_136065.1 coordinate 535,677,633, forward strand.
AAGCCGAATTCCTCACCCCCACATTCACCAGAATGCCGATCATTTATGGGGTCCCTAAGACCCATAAGAATCTACATGACCCCCCTCTAAGGCCCATCGGGTCTATGATTGGATCTGCCTTAGAGCCATTATCCAAATACATTGACCGATTCCTCCAACCCCTAGTGGGAACTTTGGAATCTTACATCAAGGATACAGGCCACTTTATCTCTAAGGTGGAAGGAATTACTTACCATCACAACCGGCAACTCCTGGTCACCCTGGATGTGGAGTCCCTTTACTCCAACATCCCTCAGATAGGAGCCCTATCCGTTGTACAGAAGATTTTAACATCCAACCCCCAAATTGAGAATGCCAGCTTCATCATGGAATGCTTAAAAACAGTTTTAATGGAAAACTACTTCGAGTTTAACAACAATTTCTACCACCAAACTGGTGGAGTCAGCATGGGAGCTGCATGTGCACCCAGCATCGCCTGTCTGTACTTGGGAGAATTCGAACGAACCCATGTATACAACGAGATGGCCCCATTCTTCGAGAATGTGCGCGCCTGGTCTCGTTTTATCGACGACGTGTTTTTCATCTGGGAGGGGGATGACACCACCCTGATTGAATTTATCGCTTGGCTCAATCTAGCTGACCCTAATCTTAGGTTCACCAGCCATTTCAGCCAAGACAAAATTGAATTCCTGGACCTATGGGTCGAACATCATAATCAGGTCATTACGGTATCCCTATTCACCAAACCCACTGCCCGTAACACCATCCTCCAATAAGGCAGTTACCATCCCCGCTGTCAACGCGACAATATCCCGTTCAGCCAATTTCTCCGAATTAGGAGGAATTGTACAGACATTAGGGATTTCTTAACTGAAGGGGATATCCTTAAGGACAAGTTACTACAATGGGGCTACCCTTACCGGCTGGTTAAGGAGAGCTTCAAACGGGCCAGATACTACAACCGTGACTCTATGTTCGAACCCAGGAACTCCAATCCTAAGGAATCGATTGTTTGTATTACGCGACACTCTATGGCCAACAACCAACTTAGACAGGCCATTAACTTCAGCTGGTTCCTTTTGAATTTAAATCAGGACCAAAGTGCTTTACCCAAACCCATTTTTGCATTCAAACGCAATAAAAATCTCAGAAACCATCTAGTAAGAGGCAAAATGCGTGAATCGAAACCATGGATCCAAAGTTCCATTGTTGGCCCTGACCCAGTCACTGGCAACCACAAATGTGGCAGATGCCAAGCATGTCCGAATGCCATAGTGGGAAATTTGATCCCCACGCCTACCCGCAGCATAAATCTCCCTATAATGACCAACTGTCGGACCACCAATTGCATCTACATTATCTTATGCCCGTGTGAAATTCCATTCGTCGGTGAAACGGGCAGGGAGATAAGACTCCGTATCGGGGAGCATAAATCCAATATACGTATCGGCAAAAGGGGAGCCCCCCTCGTCGAACATTGGATGTCCCTCGAACATTCTGAAACTGACCTTAGGTGGTCCATATTGGAAAAGATTCAAGCACCGGCGGGCACGGACCCCACACTGTGGAGAAAAAAACGAGAGGTCTTTTGGATCTTTTTTCTTAACAGCATGGAGAAAGGTCTTAACGAGGAATGCCCATGGGCCAATGCATTATTGTAAATAATAACTTCGTCCCCACTTGTGTGGTAGATTGCACAAAAGGGGCCCCTTCGAAACCTGAGTCCTAACTGTGCTCTCTCAAGATAGACTGCACCACCTGTGATAAACCAGGTAAAAATCCTGAACCATTACACTCCAAATTATTGCATCTCATCTAAATTGTTCTTTAGCCCCCCGTTAGTCCTCCCTATTGTTTTTCTATTAATAGTCCCAGCAGATTGTAGCCATTATTCGCCTTTAAATTCCCTCCCTTTTCCCCTTCTCTGTAAATACATATCTCTATTATGCTATGAGTGTGTTTTGCAAGCCTAGTCTCGACCGCCAACAAACTGGATGTCACTAGTCTGATTACAGATGTCAGCCTTTGCTAGTTTACACCTAAACCCTCGCAAAAATATATATACCTAACCATTGTTTTTAATGCTTGTTTCACAGAAATCCTACCTGATTGTGGTTCCCCTTCCGTCCTCTCACTGTGCCCTGATGAAGGTGTAGCCCCGGACGGGGCCATACACCGAAACGCGCGTAGGCGCTTGTTCCCACCCAGGAACTCTCAGAACCAACCTGGACCCCAAACCATCGGACCCTTTGTTATTTATAACCATCATCGCTTGGTGTTGTATGATTTGTGAATGATTGTTGTATGAATGTAGATGATATGTCAGAGCGGAATTTGAACCACTGTTTATACTTATTTATATTTTTGTGTCTATTTATTATTGTGTAGGTTTTCCCATAAAACATATTTATGTATCTGCAATGAAAGGCAGTCTAAAATATTTACTCATGAAAAATAAATTTTGATATAAAATGAATAAACCTGTATTTGTGGTGTAATTTGCCTGGGTTTAGGTGTTTCTATATTAATACATTGGACCTCTCCTAGGCCTTTCTGTCCAAATCCATAGGGCAGGTACCCGTTCCGTATTTGATGTTCTTTTCCCCGTCTACCTGCCTTAGATTGATGTGGGGTCCCCCTCTGAATTGAATTTTCTTCGCAGCCCGGTGCTGCGGGGGTTAGTGCGCATTATTCCTTTCCCTGGACTCCAGTATTGTACCTGGTCCCTTCCTAGGCTTGTTTGAACTGCTGAATCCTTTTGTTGCTTGTTGTTTATCCTCGTTATCCCTTTTCTTACTCACAGTCCTTTTCTCCTTCCTTCACCATTCCCCCTCTGCTTCTCCTTCTGAGTTGATCATTCCCCCTAGAGATCACCACATGGAGAGCATTAAAACTTTCGGCTTCTCTGATGATGATTACGCCAAAATGGTTGGCGCTACATCCAGCGATAATTCTGCCTTTCTTCCACCTAAAGGATTACAGGGCGAATGGTCCAAACTTCTTAATCTGCGCAAAAAATCCAAGCGCACGGAATCCCATGCCAAGTTCATTCTCGATTATCTTAAGGCGGGGACTATACCCATAGGCCTTAGGGTTAGAAACATCCCGGGCCTCTTTGTAGAGGTCAGACAGTTCCTGGAGAAATGGGCCCTCATCTCCAATCGATGCTCCAGGGACTGGATGATGCTCATAATCGAGACTGCCCGTGAGATCCTAGACATTCTTGCCAAAGAAATCGAGACACTTGAAGAAAAATTAAAATCAGAAGACGCGTTAGACCTTGCTAAAAAGAAACTTGATGAGATCGAGGCGGAATTAGACTCTTTCTCTGAGTACCTACTCAAGAGGAAAACGGAAAAGTTCCGCAAGGATATCCGCCTCTTTACTCAAGAGAAGGCATACCCTTACCTTGCGAGTAACTTTTATAGTGCTTCTAACAGCTTGGACCAACAGATTGGCCACCAAAATTGGGGGAACCAGCGAATAACTACTTTCTCAGACACTACAGACTCCGGTGGCGAAGAGAACCATAACTCAAACTATGATACCCATTATGACAGTAACTATCCCCCTCCGGGTAGACCGGATAATACTGACAGACCCCTACGATCCAACCGTTTTTTAGGAAACCGCCGGGGGAATTACAAACCAAGGAACCGGAACCCGCACAGAGGCAACTACCATCAGGGTCCTCCTCAACCATATGTCCAGACTCGACATCAACAGTATTGGACAAGGTGAGACCAATTCGGGTCTTCAACCTGTCCACCAATGACATGACCCCGGACACGGTGGGACTCTTATCTAGGGGTCTATCCTTTGTGCCCACCACACGGTTCAACAAATTTGAGTTTCTGAGTGATCTCTATGCATTTTTCAGAAAAATACGCCTTAAGAAATTCTTCCTGAGTCATCCCTCTCCGGAGGAAAATGAAAACAAGTCCGGCCTTAAACCTCCGTCTAATTTCACTCCCAACTTGGAGGACATAGGCCATGAGGTCGGAACCTTTGAAAAAACAGTCATCCTTAAAATCAATAGGATGCTCAAATACATCCCCAAGGGACCCAGAAACCTCACCAATACCGAGGAAGAAACTCTAAAGTCCCTGGAAACCAATGACACTCTTACTATAAAACCTTGTGATAAGGGCGGGGGTATCGTCATCTTCGACACCCCCACATACATAGAAAAAATGAACACCCTCCTGTCCGCCACTGAATACTACAAAAAAATAACTAGGAACCCGGAACCTGCCCTCAAACGCCATATCCTACAGATAACCGAGAGAGGAGTCTACAATGGTCACATTTGCGAGAAGGAAGCCGAATTCCTCACCCCCACATTCACCAGAATGCCGATCATTTATGGGGTCCCTAAGACCCATAAGAATCTACATGACCCCCCTCTAAGGCCCATCGTGTCTATGATTGGATCTGCCTTAGAGCCATTATCCAAATACATTGACCGATTCCTCCAACCCCTAGTGGGAACTTTGGAATCTTACATCAAGGATACAGGCCACTTTATCTCTAAGGTGGAAGGAATTACTTACCATCACAACCGGCAACTCCTGGTCACCCTGGATGTGGAGTCCCTTTACTCCAACATCCCTCAGATAGGAGCCCTATCCGTTGTACAGAAGATTTTAACATCCAACCCCCAAATTGAGAATGCCAGCTTCATCATGGAATGCCTAAAAACAGTTTTAATGGAAAACTACTTCGAGTTTAACAACAATTTCTACCACCAAACTGGTGGAGTCAGCATGGGAGCTGCATGTGCACCCAGCATCGCCTGTCTGTACATGGGAGAATTCGAACGAACCCATGTATACAACGAGATGGCCCCATTCTTCGAGAATGTGTGCGCCTGGTCTCGTTTTATCGACGACGTGTTTTTCATCTGGGAGGGGGATGACACCACCCTGATTGAATTTATCGCTTGGCTCAATCTAGATGACCCTAATCTTAGGTTCACCAGCCATTTCAGCCAAGACAAAATTGAATTCCTGGACCTATGGGTCGAACATCATAATCAGGTCATTACGGTATCCCTATTCACCAAACCCACTGCCCGTAACACCATCCTCCAATACGGCAATTACCATCCCCGCTGTCAACGCGACAATATCCCTTTCAGCCAATTTCTCCGAATTAGGAGGAATTGTACAGACATTAGGGATTTCTTAACTGAAGGGGATATCCTCAAGGACAAGTTACTACAACGGGGCTACCCTTACCGGCTGGTTAAGGAGAGCTTCAAACGGGCCAGATACTACAACCGTGACTCTATGTTCGAACCCAGGAACTCCAATCCTAAGGAATCGATTGTTTGTATTACGCGACACTCTATGGCCAACAACCAACTTAGACAGGCCATTAACTACAGCTGGTTCCTTTTGAATTTAAATCAGGACCAAAGTGCTTTACCCAAACCCTTTTTTGCATTCAAACGCAATACAAATCTCAGAAACCATCTAGTAAGAGGCAAAATGCGTGAATCGAAACCATGGATCCAAAGTTCCATTGTTGGCCCTGACCCAGTCAATGGCAACCACAAATGTGGCAGATGCCAAGCATGTCCGAATGCCATAGTGGGAAATTTGATCCCCACGCCTACCCGCAGCATAAATCTCCCTATAATGACCAACTGTCGGACCACCAATTGCATCTACATTATCTTATGCCCGTGTGAAATTCCATACGTCAGTGAAACGGGCAGGGAGATAAGACTCCGTATCGGGGAGCATAAATCCAATATACGTATCGGCAAAAGGGGAGCCCCCCTCGTCGAACATTGGATGTCCCTCGAACATTCTGAAACTGACCTTAGGTGGTCCATATTGGAAAAGATTCAAGCACCGGCGGGCACGGACCCCACACTGTGGAGAAAAAAACGAGAGGTCTTTTGGATCTTTTTTCTTAACAGCATGGAGAAAGGTCTTAACGAGGAATGCCCATGGGCCAATGCATTATTGTAAATAATAACTTCGTCCCCACTTGTGTGGTAGATTGCACAAAAGGGGCCCCTTCGAAACCTGAGTCCTACTTATGGTATTTTATTCGTCCCTAGCTTATATGTACTTCCCCTAATATGATGCAGCAGTAAGGTACTGAACAATACTCGTTTAGGGTACCCCGCCTATTGACAGATACAACCAAAAACTTCCCTCTAATGACCTTGTATATGATCAACATCGAAGCGTTTTTCGTATCTAATATTCTTCCTTTTTTCTCACACAATATTTCTTGAATATCCCTCCCCTCATGTATTTTTTATTTTTTATTTCTTTCGATTATTCTCAGTACTCTAAACACCATTCTGCGCCCTTCATAATTTATTAGGATCGTTTCCGATTATGGAACTAGGCTCCGCTCCCCATTACAAGATGGCCACCACAGTCCCCACTGAACCCGGGGCTATTTCGAACTGTCTTTTATTTCACTGCCCCCTCGAGGGCCGTGCGCCACCCCAGCTGACCGCTATTCCAGCCCCTGGTCCGCTATATAGAGGCGTCCATCGTAGCTTGACCTTGTCCCTTGGCTAGCCATTCCATCACCCGTGGAGACCGCCGACTGGAAAACACGACCCGACCCAACTTCAAGTAAGTGATATCCCTGAGTCCGCTATGCCCCCTTGAGTCTATCCGCTAGAACTGTAAACTCTTCTTAAAGTATTTTCACCCCGGACTAACGCGGGGACCCTTATCCTCATTTTTATCTCGCCAGCCTCGTTGCTGATCACCGCAGCCCGAAAATGCCAGGACACACTTAAATGCCAAACAGTAGATGGGCCGTTTTATACTTTTGGACACCCTCCGGGTAAGAATCCAAGCACGCGCCCCCCAGCTCACGCAGTTCTATCTCAGGCGCTAGCGGTCATACGCAGTAGGTCTCATTCTTTAAGCCAGCCGCCTTGTATATTTTTTGTATAGGTGCCTATTTAATCTTGTACCAGCCGGCGGCGCCCCCCCTCCCCCGAGAATCCATTGAGGAGAGCATCACCTGTTATTACCGGTAATTGTTCCCACTTTTTGTCTTGTGTGATTGTCTGCCTAAATTAATTTTTTCCTGTTCTTATTAACCAGCCCTATGCACCCTTATTATTTATTATGCATTGTTCGTCAACAGGGTCTCCCGCGCTTTCATCTTGTCGTAGGATCTTATCAGCCACTCCTTGCCTGTGCATGCCCCCGGGGGCATTCCCTTTGCCTTGTCAAACAGGTATGCTAGACCGTAAAATCAATCTGGTTTTCTCTCCAGACCATTAACTACAGAAAGACTTTAAAAACGTTCAGAAATGATCAGGCCCTTTCTGAGTTGTTAACTATTTAAATCCCCTTAGAAACGGCACGGTGAATTTTCTGCCTTTTCCCGACGCAAGCTGATAGTAACTGTGCTCTCTCAAGATAGACTGGACCACCTGTGATAAACCAGGTAAAAATCCTGAACCATTACACTCCAAATTATTGCATCTCATCTAAATTGTTCTTTAGCCCCCCGCTAGTCCTCCCTATTGTTTTTCTATTAATAGTCCCAGCAGATTGTAGCCATTATTCGCCTTTAAATTCCCTCCCTTTTCCCCTTCTCTGTAAATAAATATCTCTATTATGCTATGAGTGTGTTTTGCAAGCCTAGTCTCGACCGCCAACAAACTGGATGTCACTAGTCTGATTACAGATGTCAGCCTTTGCTAGTTTACACCTAAACCCTCGCAAAAATATATATACCTAACCATTGTTTTTAATGCTTGTTTCACAGAAATCCTACCTGATTGTGGTTCCCCTTCCGTCCTCTCACTGTGCCCTGATGAAGGTGTAGCCCCGGACGGGGCCATACACCGAAACGCGCGTAGGCGCTTGTTCCCACCCAGGAACTCTCAGAACCAACCTGGACCCCGAACCATCGGACCCTTTGTTATTTATAACCATCATCGCTTGGTGTTGTATGATTTGTGAATGATTGTTGTATGAATGTAGATGATATGTCAGAGCGGAATTTGAACCACTGTTTATACTTATTTATATTTTTGTGTCTATTTATTATGGTGTAGGTTTTCCCATAAAACATATTTATGTATTTGCAATGAAAGGCAGTCTAAAATATTTACTCATGAAAAATAAATTTTGATATAAAATGAATAAACCTGTATTTGTGGTGTAATTTGCCTGGGTTTAGGTGTTTCTATATTAATACATTGGACCTCTCCTAGGCCTTTCTGTCAAAATCCATAGGGCAGGTACCCGTTCCGTATTTGATGTTCTTTTCCCCGTCTACCTGCCTTAGATTGATGTGGGGTCCCCCTCTGAATTGAATTTTCTTCGCAGCCCGGTGCTGCGGGGGTTAGTGCGCATTATTCCTTTCCCTGGACTCCAGTATTGTACCTGGTCCCTTCCTAGGCTTGTTTGAACTGCTGAATCCTTTTGTTGCTTGTTGTATATCCTCGTTATCCCTTTTCTTACTCACAGTCCTTTTCTCCTTCCTTCACCATTCCCCCTCTGCTTCTCCTTCTGAGTTGATCATTCCCCCCTAGAGATCACCACATGGAGAGCATTAAAACTTTCGGCTTCTCTGATGATGATTACGCCAAAATGGTTGGCGCTACATCCAGCGATAATTCTGCCTTTCTTCCACCTAAAGGATTACAGGGCGAATGGTCCAAACTTCTTAATCTGCGCAAAAAATCCAAGCGCACGGAATCCCATGCCAAGTTCATTCTCGATTATCTTAAGGCGGGCACTATACCCATAGGCCTTAGGGTTAGAAACATCCCGGGCCTCTTTGTAGAGGTCAGACAGTTCCTGGAGAAATGGGCCCTCATCTCCAATCGATGCTCCAGGGACTGGATGATGCTCATAATCGAGACTGTCCGTGAGATCCTAGACATTGTTGCCAAAGAAATCGAGACACTTGAAGAAAAATTTAAATCAGAAGACGCGTTAGACCTTGCTAAAAAGAAACTTGATGAGATCGAGGCGGAATTAGACTCTTTCTCCGAGTACCTACTCAAGAGGAAAACGGAAAAGTTCCGCAAGGATATCCGCCTCTTTACTCAAGAGAAGGCATACCCTTACCTTGCGAGTAACTTTTATAGTGCTTCTAACAGCTTGGACCAACAGAGTGGCCACCAAAATTGGGGGAACCAGCGAATAACTACTTTCTCAGACACTACAGACTCCGGTGGCGAAGAGAACCATAACTCAAACTATGATACCCATTATGACAGTAACTATCCCCCTCCGGGTAGACCGGATAATACTGACAGATCCCTACGATCCAACCGTTTTTTAGGAAACCGCCGGGGGAATTACAAACCAAGGAACCGGAACCCGCACAGAGGCAACTACCATCAGGGTCCTCCTCAACCATATGTCCAGACTCGACATCAACAGTATTGGACAAGGTGAGACCAATTCCGGTCTTCAACCTGACACCAATGACATGACCCCGGACACGGTGGGACTCTTATCTAGGGGTCTATCCTTTGTGCCCACCACACGGTTCAACAAATTTGAGTTTCTGAGTGATCTCTATGCATTTTTCAGAAAAATACGCCTTAAGAAATTCTTCCTGAGTCATCCCTCTCCGGAGGAAAATGAAAACAAGTCCGGCCTTAAACCTCCGTCTAATTTCACTCCCAACTTGGAGGACATAGGCCATGAGGTCGGAACCTTTGAAAAAACAGTCATCCTTAAAATCAATAGGATGCTCAAATCCATCCCCAAGGGACCCAGAAACCTCACCAATACCGAGGAAGAAACTCTAAAGTCCCTGGAAACCAATGACACTCTTACTATAAAACCTTGTGATAAGGGCGGGGGTATCGTCATCTTCGACACCCCCACATACATAGAAAAAATGAACACCCTCCTGTCTGCCACTGAATACTACAAAAAAATAACTAGGAACCCGGAACCTGCCCTCAAACACCGTATCCTACAGATAACCGAGAGAGGAGTCTACAATGGTCACATTTGCGAGAAGGAAGCCGAATTCCTCACCCCCACATTCACCAGAATGCCGATCATTTATGGGGTCCCTAAGACCCATAAGAATCTACATGACCCCCCTCTAAGGCCCATCGTGTCTATGATTGGATCTGCCTTAGAGCCATTATCCAAATACATTGACCGATTCCTCCAACCCCTAGTGGGAACTTTGGAATCTTACATCAAGGATACAGGCCACTTTATCTCTAAGGTGGAAGGAATTACTTACCATCACAATCGGCAACTCCTGGTCACCCTGGATGTGGAGTCCCTTTACTCCAACATCCCTCAGATAGGAGCCCTATCCGTTGTACAGAAGATTTTAACATCCAACCCCCAAATTGAGAATGCCAGCTTCATCATGGAATGCCTAAAAACAGTTTTAATGGAAAACTACTTCGAGTTTAACAACAATTTCTACCACCAAACTGGTGGAGTCAGCATGGGAGCTGCATGTGCACCCAGCATCGCCTGTCTGTACATGGGAGAATTCGAACAAACCCATGTATACAACGAGATGGCCCCATTCTTCGAGAATGTGCGCGCCTGGTCTCGTTTTATCGACGACGTGTTTTTCATCTGGGAGGGGGATGACACCACCCTGATTGAATTTATCGCTTGGCTCAAACTAGCTGACCCTAATCTTAGGTTCACCAGCCATTTCAGCCAAGACAAAATTGAATTCCTGGACCTATGGGTCGAACATCATAATCAGGTCATTACGGTATCCCTATTCACCAAACCCACTGCCCGTAACACCATCCTCCAATACGGCAGTTACCATCCCCGCTGTCAACGCGACAATATCCCGTTCAGCCAATTTCTCCGAATTAGGAGGAATTGTACAGACATTAGGGATTTCTTAACTGAAGGGGATATCCTCAAGGACAAGTTACTACAACGGGGCTACCCTTACCGGCTGGTTAAGGAGAGCTTCAAACGGGCCAGATACTACAACCGTGACTCTATGTTCGAACCCAGGAACTCCAATCCTAAGGAATCGATTGTTTGTATTACGCGACACTCTATGGCCAACAACCAACTTAGACAGGCCATTAACTCCAGCTGGTTCCTTTTGAATTTAAATCAGGACCAAAGTGCTTTACCCAAACCCATTTTTGCATTCAAACGCAATAAAAATCTCAGAAACCATCTAGTAAGAGGCAAAATGCGTGAATCGAAACCATGGATCCAAAGTTCCATTGTTGGCTCTGACCCAGTCACTGGCAACCACAAATGTGGCAGATGCCAAGCATGTCCGAATGCCATAGTGGGAAATTTGATCTCCACGCCTACCCGCAGCATAAATCTCCCTATAATGACCAACTGTCGGACCACCAATTGCATCTACATTATCTTATGCCCGTGTGAAATTCCATACGTCGGTGAAACGGGCAGGGAGATAAGACTCCGTATCGGGGAGCATAAATCCAATATACGTATCGGCAAAAGGGGAGCCCCCCTCGTCGAACATTGGATGTCCCTCGAACATTCTGAAACTGACCTTAGGTGGTCCATATTGGAAAAGATTCAAGCACCGGCGGGCACGGACCCCACACTGTGGAGAAAAAAACGAGAGGTCTTTTGGATCTTTTTTCTTAACAGCATGGAGAAAGGTCTTAACGAGGAATGCCCATGGGCCAATGCATTATTGTAAATAATAACTTCGTCCCCACTTGTGTGGTAGATTGCAGAAAAGGGGCCCCTTCGAAACCTGAGTCCTACTTATGGTATTTTATTTGTCCCTAGCTTATATGTACTTCCCCTAATATGATGCAGCAGTAAGGTACTGAACAATACTCGTTTAGGGTACCCCGCCTATTGACAGATACAACCAAAAACTTCCCTCTAATGACCTTGTATATGATCAACATCGAAGCGTTTTTCGTATCTAATATTCTTCCTTTTTTCTCACACAATATTTCTTGAATATCCCTCCCCTCATGTATTTTTTATTTTTTATTTCTTTCGATTATTCTCAGTACTCTAAACACCATTCTGCGCCCTTCATAATTTATTAGGATCGTTTCCGATTATGGAACTAGGCTCCGCTCCCCATTACAAGATGGCCACCACAGTCCCCACTGAACCCGGGGCTATTTCGAACTGTCTTTTATTTCACTGCCCCCTCGAGGGCCGCGCACCACCCCAGCTGACCGCTATTCCAGCCCCTGGTCCGCTATATAGAGGCGTCCATCGTAGCTTGACCTTGTCCCTTGGCTAGCCATTCCATCACCCGTGGAGACCGCCGACTGGAAAACACGACCCGACCCAACTTCAAGTAAGTGATATCCCTGAGTCCGCTATGCCCCATTGAGGCTATCCGCTAGAACTGTAAACTCTTCTTAAAGTATTTTCACCCCGGACTCACGCGGGGACACTTATCCTCATTTTTATCTCGCCAGCCTCGTTGCTGATCACCGCAGCCCGAAAATGCCAGGACGCACTTAAATGCCAAACAGTAGATGGGCCGTTTTATACTTTTGGACACCCTCCGGGTAAGAATCCAAGCACGCGCCCCCCAGCTCACGCAGTTCTATCTCAGGCGCTAGCGGTCATACGCAGTAGGTCTCATTCTTTAAGCCAGCCGCCTTGTATATTTTTTGTATAGGTGCCTATTTAATCTTGTACCAGCCGGCGGCGCCCCCCCTCCCCCGAGAATCCATTGAGGAGAGCATCACCTGTTATTACCGGTAATTGTTCCCACTTTTTGTCTTGTGTGATTGTCTGCCTAAATTAATTTTTTCCTGTTCTTATTAACCAGCCCTATGCACCCTTATATTTATTATGCATTGTTCGTCAACAGGGTCTCCCGCGCTTTCATCTTGTCGTAGGATCTTATCAGCCCCTCCTTGCCCGTGCATGCCCCGGGGGCATTCCCTTTGCCTTGTCAAACAGGTATGCTAGACCGTAAAATCAATCTGGTTTTCTCTCCAGACCATTAACTACAGAGAGACTTTAAAAACGTTCAGAAATGATCAGGCCCTTTCTGAGTTGTTAACTATTTAAATCCCCTTAGAAACGGCACGGTGAATTTTCTGCCTTTTCCCGACGCAAGCTTATAGTAACTGTGCTCTCTCAAGATAGACTGCACCACCTGTGATAAACCAGGTAAAAATCCTGAACCATTACACTCCAAATTATTGCATCTCATCTAAATTGTTCTTTAGCCCCCCGTTAGTCCTCCCTATTGTTTTTCTATTAATAGTCCCAGCAGATTGTAGCCATTATTCACCTTTAAATTCCCTCCCTTTTCCCCTTCTCTGTAAATACATATCTCTATTATGCTATGAGTGTGTTTTGCAAGCCTAGTCTCGACCGCCAACAAACTGGATGTCACTAGTCTGATTACAGATGTCAGCCTTTGCTAGTTTACACCTAAACCCTCGCAAAAATATATATACCTAACCATTGTTTTTAATGCTTGTTTCACAGAAATCCTACCTGATTGTGGTTCCCCTTCCGTCCTCTCACTGTGCCCTGATGAAGGTGTAGCCCCGGACGGGGCCATACACCGAAACGCGCGTAGGCGCTTGTTCCCACCCAGGAACTCTCAGAACCAACCTGGACCCCAAACCATCGGACCCTTTGTTATTTATAACCATCATCGCTTGGTGTTGTATGATTTGTGAATGATTGTTGTATGAATGTAGATGATATGTCAGAGCGGAATTTGAACCACTGTTTATACTTATTTATATTTTTGTGTCTATTTATTATTGTGTAGGTTTTCCCATAAAACATATTTATGTATCTGCAATGAAAGGCAGTCTAAAATATTTACTCATGAAAAATAAATTTTGATATAAAATGAATAAACCTGTATTTGTGGTGTAATTTGCCTGGGTTTAGGTGTTTCTATATTAATACATTGGACCTCTCCTAGGCCTTTCTGTCCAAATCCATAGGGCAGGTACCCGTTCCGTATTTGATGTTCTTTTCCCCGTCTACCTGCCTTAGATTGATGTGGGGTCCCCCTCTGAATTGAATTTTCTTCGCAGCCCGGTGCTGCGGGGGTTAGTGCGCATTATTCCTTTCCCTGGACTCCAGTATTGTACCTGGTCCCTTCCTAGGCTTGTTTGAACTGCTGAATCCTTTTGTTGCTTGTTGTATATCCTCGTTATCCCTTTTCTTACTCACAGTCCTTTTCTCCTTCCTTCACCATTCCCCCTCTGCTTCTCCTTCTGAGTTGATCATTCCCCCCTAGAGATCACCACATGGAGAGCATTAAAACTTTCGGCTTCTCTGATGATGATTACGCCAAAATGGTTGGCGCTACATCCAGCGATAATTCTGCCTTTCTTCCACCTAAAGGATTACAGGGCGAATGGTCCAAACTTCTTAATCTGCGCAAAAAATCCAAGCGCACGGAATCCCATGCCAAGTTCATTCTCGATTATCTTAAGGCGGGCACTATACCCATAGGCCTTAGGGTTAGAAACATCCCGGGCCTCTTTGTAGAGGTCAGACAGTTCCTGGAGAAATGGGCCCTCATCTCCAATCGATGCTCCAGGGACTGGATGATGCTCATAATCGAGACTGCCCGTGAGATCCTAGACATTCTTGCCAAAGAAATCGAGACACTTGAAGAAAAATTAAAATCAGAAGACGCGTTAGACCTTGCTAAAAAGAAACTTGATGAGATCGAGGCGGAATTAGACTCTTTCTCTGAGTACCTACTCAAGAGGAAAACGGAAAAGTTCCGCAAGGATATCCGCCTCTTTACTCAAGAGAAGTCATACCCTTACCTTGCGAGTAACTTTTATAGTGCTTCTAACAGCTTGGACCAACAGAGTGGCCACCAAAATTGGGGGAACCAGCGAATGACTACTTTCTCAGACACTACAGACTCCGGTGGCGAAGAGAACCATAACTCAAACTATGATACCCATTATGACAGTAACTATCCCCCTCCGGGTAGACCGGATAATACTGACAGACCCCTACGATCCAACCGTTTTTTAGGAAACCGCCGGGGGAATTACAAACCAAGGAACCGGAACCCGCACAGAGGCAACTACCATCAGGGTCCTCCTCAACCATATGTCCAGACTCGACATCAACAGTATTGGACAAGGTGAGACCAATTCCGGTCTTCAACCTGACACCAATGACATGACCCCGGACACGGTGGGACTCTTATCTAGGGGTCTATCCTTTGTGCCCACCACACGGTTCAACAAATTTGAGTTTCTGAGTGATCTCTATGCATTTTTCAGAAAAATACGCCTTAAGAAATTCTTCCTGAGTCATCCCTCTCCGGAGGAAAATGAAAACAAGTCCGGCCTTAAACCTCCGTCTAATTTCACTCCCAACTTGGAGGACATAGGCCATGAGGTCGGAACCTTTGAAAAAACAGTCATCCTTAAAATCAATAGGATGCTCAAATCCATCCCCAAGGGACCCAGAAACCTCACCAATACCGAGGAAGAAACTCTAAAGTCCCTGGAAACCAATGACACTCTTACTATAAAACCTTGTGATAAGGGCAGGGGTATCGTCATCTTCGACACCCCCACATACATAGAAAAAATGAACACCCTCCTGTCCGCCACTGAATACTACAAAAAAATAACTAGGAACCCGGAACCTGCCCTCAAACGCCATATCCTACAGATAACCGAGAGAGGAGTCTACAATGGTCACATTTGCGAGAAGGAAGCCGAATTCCTCACCCCCACATTCACCAGAATGCCGATCATTTATGGGGTCCCTAAGACCCATAAGAATCTACATGACCCCCCTCTAAGGCCCATCGTGTCTATGATTGGATCTGCCTTAGAGCCATTATCCAAATACATTGACCGATTCCTCCAACCCCTAGTGGGAACTTTGGAATCTTACATCAAGGATACAGGCCACTTTATCTCTAAGGTGGAAGGAATTACTTACCATCACAACCGGCAACTCCTGGTCACCCTGGATGTGGAGTCCCTTTACTCCAACATCCCTCAGATAGGAGCCCTATCCGTTGTACAGAAGATTTTAACATCCAACCCCCAAATTGAGAATGCCAGCTTCATCATGGAATGCCTAAAAACAGTTTTAATGGAAAACTACTTCGAGTTTAACAACAATTTCTACCACCAAACTGGTGGAGTCAGCATGGGAGCTGCATGTGCACCCAGCATCGCCTGTCTGTACATGGGAGAATTCGAACGAACCCATGTATACAAGGAGATGGCCCCATTCTTCGAGAATGTGCGCGCCTGGTCTCGTTTTATCGACGACGTGTTTTTCATCTGGGAGGGGGATGACACCACCCTGATTGAATTTATCGCTTGGCTCAATCTAGCTGACCCTAATCTTAGGTTCACCAGCCATTTCAGCCAAGACAAAATTGAATTCCTGGACCTATGGGTCGAACATCATAATCAGGTCATTACGGTATCCCTATTCACCAAACCCACTGCCCGTAACACCATCCTCCAATACGGCAATTACCATCCCCGCTGTCAACGCGACAATATCCCTTTCAGCCAATTTCTCCGAATTAGGAGGAATTGTACAGACATTAGGGATTTCTTAACTGAAGGGGATATCCTCAAGGACAAGTTACTACAACGGGGCTACCCTTACCGGCTGGTTAAGGAGAGCTTCAAACGGGCCAGATACTACAACCGTGACTCTATGTTCGAACCCAGGAACTCCAATCCTAAGGAATCGATTGTTTGTATTACGCGACACTCTATGGCCAACAACCAACTTAGACAGGCCATTAACTCCAGCTGGTTCCTTTTGAATTTAAATCAGGACCAAAGTGCTTTACCCAAACCCTTTTTTGCATTCAAACGCAATACAAATCTCAGAAACCATCTAGTAAGAGGCAAAATGCGTGAATCGAAACCATGGATCCAAAGTTCCATTGTTGGCCCTGACCCAGTCAATGGCAACCACAAATGTGGCAGATGCCAAGCATGTCCGAATGCCATAGTGGGAAATTTGATCCCCACGCCTACCCGCAGCATAAATCTCCCTATAATGACCAACTGTCGGACCACCAATTGCATCTACATTATCTTATGCCCGTGTGAAATTCCATACGTCAGTGAAACAGGCAGGGAGATAAGACTCCGTATCGGGGAGCATAAATCCAATATACGTATCGGCAAAAGGGGAGCCCCCCTCGTCGAACATTGGATGTCCCTCGAACATTCTGAAACTGACCTTAGGTGGTCCATATTGGAAAAGATTCAAGCACCGGCGGGCACGGACCCCACACTGTGGAGAAAAAAACGAGAGGTCTTTTGGATCTTTTTTCTTAACAGCATGGAGAAAGGTCTTAACGAGGAATGCCCATGGGCCAATGCATTATTGTAAATAATAACTTCGTCCCCACTTGTGTGGTAGATTGCAGAAAAGGGGCCCCTTCGAAACCTGAGTCCTACTTATGGTATTTTATTCGTCCCTAGCTTATATGTACTTCCCCTAATATGATGCAGCAGTAAGGTACTGAACAATACTCGTTTAGGGTACCCCGCCTATTGACAGATACAACCAAAAACTTCCCTCTAATGACCTTGTATATGATCAACATCGAAGCGTTTTTCGTATCTAATATTCTTCCTTTTTTCTCACACAATATTTCTTGAATATCCCTCCCCTCATGTATTTTTTATTTTTTATTTCTTTCGATTATTCTCAGTACTCTAAACACCATTCTGCGCCCTTCATAATTTATTAGGATCGTTTCCGATTATGGAACTAGGCTCCGCTCCCCATTACAAGATGGCCACCACAGTCCCCACTGAACCCGGGGCTATTTAGAACTGTCTTTTATTTCACTGCCCCCTCGAGGGCCGCGCGCCACCCCAGCTGACCGCTATTCCAGCCCCTGGTCCGCTATATAGAGGCGTCCATCGTAGCTTGACCTTGTCCCTTGGCTAGCCATTCCATCACCCGTGGAGACCGCCGACTGGAAAACACGACCCGACCCAACCTCAAGTAAGTGATATCCCTGAGTCCGCTATGCCCCCTTGAGTCTATCCGCTAGAACTGTAAACTCTTCTTAAAGTATTTTCACCCCGGACTCACGCGGGGACCCTTATCCTCATTTTTATCTCGCCAGCCTCGTTGCTGATCACCGCAGCCCGAAAATGCCAGGACGCACTTAAATGCCAAACAGTAGATGGGCCGTTTTATACTTTTGGACACCCTCCGTGTAAGAATCCAAGCACGCGCCCCCCAGCTCACGCAGTTCTATCTCAGGCGCTAGCGGTCATACGCAGTAGGTCTCATTCTTTAAGCCAGCCGCCTTGTATATTTTTTGTATAGGTGCCTATTTAATCTTGTACCAGCCGGCGGCGCCCCCCTCCCCCGAGAATCCATTGAGGAGAGCATCACCTGTTATTACCAGTAATTGTTCCGACTTTTTGTCTTGTGTGATTGTCTGCCTAAATTAATTTTTTCCTGTTCTTATTAACCAGCCCTATGCACCCTTATTATTTATTATGCATTGTTCGTCAACAGGGTCTCCCGCGCTTTCATCTTGTCGTAGGATCTTATCAGCCCCTCCTTGCCCGTGCATGCCCCCGGGGGCATTCCCTTTGCCTTGTCAAACAGGTATGCTAGACCGTAAAATCAATCTGGTTTTCTCTCCAGACCATTAACTACAGAGAGACTTTAAAAACGTTCAGAAATGATCAGGCCCTTTCTGAGTTGTTAACTAATTAAATCCCCTTAGAAACGCCACGGTGAATTTTCTGCCTTTTCCCGACGCAAGCTGATAGTAACTGTGCCCTCTCAAGATAGACTGCACCACCTGTGATAAACCAGGTAAAAATCCTGAACCATTACACTCCAAATTATTGCATCTCATCTAAATTGTTCTTTAGCCCCCCGTTAGTCCTCCCTATTGTTTTTCTATTAATAGTCCCAGCAGATTGTAGCCATTATTCGCCTTTAAATTCCCTCCCTTTTCCCCTTCTCTGTAAATAAATATCTCTATTATGCTATGAGTGTGTTTTGCAAGCCTAGTCTCGACCGCCAACAAACTGGATGTCACTAGTCTGATTACAGATCTCAGCCTTTGCTAGTTTACACCTAAACCCTCGCAAAAATAAATATACCTAACCATTGTTTTTAATGCTTGTTTCACAGAAATCCTACCTGATTGTGGTTCCCCTTCCGTCCTCTCACTGTGCCCTGATGAAGGTGTAGCCCCGGACGGGGCCATACACCGAAACGCGCGTAGGCGCTTGTTCCCACCCAGGAACTCTCAGAACCAACCTGGACCCCGAACCATCGGACCCTTTGTTATTTATAACCATCATCGCTTGGTGTTGTATGATTTGTGAATGATTGTTGTATGAATGTAGATGATATGTCAGAGCGGAATTTGAACCACTGTTTATACTTATTTATATTTTTGTGTCTATTTATTATGGTGTAGGTTTTCCCATAAAACATATTTATGTATCTGCAATGAAAGGCAGTCTAAAATATTTACTCATGAAAAATAAATTTTGATATAAAATGAATAAACCTGTATTTGTGGTGTAATTTGCCTGGGTTTAGGTGTTTCTATATTAATACATTGGACCTCTCCTAGGCCTTTCTGTCCAAATCCATAGGGCAGGTACCCGTTCCGTATTTGATGTTCTTTTCCCCGTCTACCTGCCTTAGATTGATGTGGGGGCCCCCTCTGAATTGAATTCTTGACTACTACATATTATAAAATATTACTACCAATCTATAAAAAAATGTTTTGTAAAAACTTTATAGAGATATTTAAAATTGTAAATAACTATACAAATTTTTTTTTTTAAATTTAATATTCACACTAGAATCTACATTTAATTGAGGTAGGTGCTGCACACTGAACAGAATTAATTTACTAATCCAACTCCAATATACATTTAATTGAAGTAGTTGCTGGACACTGGACCTATTTAATTTACTATTCAAACTCCAATCTACATTTAATTGGGGTAGATGCTGCACACTGAAATTATTTTATTTACTATTCCAACTCCAATATACATTTAATTCAGGTAGATGCTGGACACTGAACCTATTTAATTTACTATTCTAACTCCAATTTACATTTAATTGGGGTAGGTGCTGGACACTGAACCTATTTAATTTACTATTCCAACTCCAATTTACATTAGATTGGGATAGGTGCTGGACATTAGACCTATTTAATTTACTATTCCAACTCCAATCTACATTTAATTGAGGTAGGTGCTGGACACTGAACCTATTAAATTTACTATTCCAACTCCAATTTACATTTAATTGGGGTAGGTGCTGGACACTGAACCTATTTAATTTACTATTCCAACTCCAATATACATGTACTTGGGGTAGTTGCTGGACACTGGACCTATTTAATTTACTATTCCAACTCCAATCTACATTTAATTGAAGTAGGTGCAGGTGCTGGACACTAGACCTTTTTGATTTACTTTTCCAACTCCAATCTACATTTAATTGAAGTAGGTGCTGGACACTGAACCTATTAAATGTACTATTCCTACTCCAATCTACATTTAATTGAAGTAGGTGCAGGTGGTGCACACTAGACCTATTTAATTTACTATTCCAACTGCAATATACATTTAATTGAGGTAGGTGCTGGACACTGAAAATATTTAATTTACTATTCCAACTCCAATTTACATTTAATTGGGGTAGGTGCTGGACACTGAACCTATTTAATTTACTATTCCAACTCCAATTTACATTTAATTGGGGTAGGTGCTGGACAATAGACCTATTTAAGTTAACATTCCAACTCCAATCTACATTTAATTGGGGTAGGTTCCGGACACTGAACCTATTTAATTTACTATTCCAACTCCAATTTATATTTAATTGGGGTAGGTGCTGGACACTTAACCTATTTATTTTACTATTCCAAATCCAATATATATTTAATTGGGGTAGATGCTGGACACTGAACCTATTTAATTTACTATTCCAACTCCTATATACATTTAATGTATCCTATTTAATGTAATATTCCAACTCCAATCCACATTTAATTGGGGTAGTTGCTGGACACTGGACATATTTAATTTACTATTCCAACTCCAATCTACATTTAATTGGGGTAGTTGCTGGACACTGAACCTATTTAATTTACTACGCCAACTCCAATCTACATTTAATTGAGGTAGTTGCTGGACACTGGACCTATTTAATGTACTATTCCAACTCCAATTTATATTTAATTCAAGTAGGTGCAGGACACTGAACCTATTTAATTTACTATTCCAACTCCAATCTACATTTAATTGGGGAAGTTGCTGGACACTGGACCTATTTATTTTACTATTCCAACTCCAATTTACCTTTAATGGAAGTAGATGCTGGACACTGGACCTATTTAATTTACTATTCCAACTCCAATCTACATTTAATTGGGGTAGGTGCTGGACATTGGACATATTTAATTTACTAATGAAACTCCTGTATCCATTTAATTGGAGGAGATGCTGGACCACTGAACCTATTTAATTTTTAAATACAAATAATAAATCTATAGAATAATTATTTTGAACATATATTAATATTTTATATAATAAGATTTTAATAATTTAACAATTTATTTATTAAAAATATGTTATATTGTAATAAATATTTACACATAATCATTCCATTGAACTAATTAAAATCTATTAAAAATTATAAATATACTTATACATTTAATAATTAATATATTGCTCAAATTTTAAACATTTAATATTTATCTATACGCTCACCACCCTTATACCCTATAACACTAAGGGGGTCATTAGGATGGCGGGCGGACTTTGCCCGCTCGCCATCCTCGTGGTAATCCGGACAGCCCGCCATAACGGTGGGGGTCCCGTGGGGAGTATTAGATGTGCCCGCCACAGTGGTGGGGACATTGTGGTAAATAAATAATTAATTACCGGTACTATTTTTCAGGATACTCATACAAATAGATAGCTCAATAAATAAGAGTCAAGATACGAGGTAGCTAGAGTTGACAGGCTTTAATTAAGCATAAAGGACTGGAACAGGACAGCCTGTACGGGGATGGGATGGCAGCTGCCTGGGGCAGGGACAAAGGAATGGTAACTTTTAATAACAGTGCACAAGTATATATAGTTAAAACATTCACATGGCATTCAATACAATAGGCGTAGCAGTAGGCGGAGTTTGTAGCAGTCGCGAAAGATAAGGCATAAAGTGGGTGTAACAAGAGGTGTGTACAAGGCGGATACATAGACATGTGATGCAAACGTAACAGAATATGTCATAAAAAGGGGCGGAAACATGGAGGGGGCTACCTGAGCAGCTGGGACCTCTAACCTAGTGGTGTGCGCAAACTGACAATGACGTGTTACTAGGGAGAACTGGGGGGCTATGACTTCTGCGCTAGAAGAGGAGACTAAAGTCTGGAGTGTCAGAGCGACATGTACCCGGGCATATCTAGTATCTCGTGTTTAGGGAACATGTTGATAGAAACTAAAAGTTATCAGGGCAAAGGCTAACAGACACTAAGACTGGGGCATGCATTATTCTACATGTAGTGTGTGTGCGAGGAATATTCTATGAATATTAATACAGTATTTCTCTTACATGGAGACAGTAAGGCTAGACCATGACGGAAACTATTGATGCGATTCAGTAGCTTAGGAATGCAGAGAAGGAGGGCTGGACTGATAACTAGAATCATAACATACTTTTGGCAGACTGAGGGGCAGAGCCAGGCCGTGCCGGGCACTGCGAGGCATGAAAGTAAGCTAAGGGTCAGGGATACAGGTGGGGGCTGTATCGCTCCTCGGAGAGGGTTCAGGAAACAGGAGCTGAATCTGAGTCCGGGCCCTTTTGAGGCCTAGAAACGGGGACTTTTCAATGAATTAACGTGCACACTGTAAAACGTGGCAACGTAGCTTTACATAGGCCTGATATTCGTTGTATTCACGAAAACTGGTAACTGGCATACTAGAGATGGACACAACTGTAATTGCGTCTTTAATCGATCATAGGGAATACATGCATATCGATCATGCACATATAACATAACATGGGGAACACGTAGGCACATACAACATGGCAAAATTTACTTTTCCACATTCCCTCCTTGTGCCCTACGTTTCCATCAGGAAACATCTATATTCATGATACCATCTATCATTTCATACAGCATTATTTGCTCGTCTTGAATTGTCTTGGAATGGGACTTAGGACTAGGAATACAAGAGGTAGCACAAATGCCGCAAATCGCAGGGCCACATTGTATACAGAGGCAGCAACTGAATATGATCATTACTGCAATACCTAGGAATGACAATACTTTCCATCCCCAGGCAGATATAATACTCCAGAGCCAACCGGACCATGTCCAGGTGCCTGGATTCTGGTGTAACTGATGGGCAGTTTTATGAAGTCTGGTTATAGCTGAATAAACAGACGGTGCGTTATTAGGAATGAAAATGCAACAACTAGATCCGATGACCCTACATGCTCCTCCTCTATCGGCCAGTATGACGTCAAGAACGAGACGATTTTGGAGCACGACAAATCTCATAGCAGATTGCTCTTCAGTTAAGTTACCTAGAGCAGAAGTAATCTCATTCACTACTGCTTCAAGGGTTCTGGTTAATCTACGTATTAGCTTACTATTCTGGACAGGTCCTATAAAGAAGAAGAAACCTTTATTAAAATCTTGATATTGTTCTAGAGCAGTTTCAGTTTGATCGACAATTGGGGACTCAATCTCTCTTCTATGTCTGACGTGTACTAGATGTGTGTTTCTGTGATAATCAGATGGAGCTAGAAAAACTGGTGGCAGTAGGAAGGCAATGTAACATGTTCCATCCCAATCGAGGGGCAGACGAACATATGCGGTCTGACCACACACAAAATAAGAATGACGTGAGGCTTTGAAAATAGATTTCCCACTGTCACTATACTCGACAGTAGTAGTACAATCACTATGTCCTACATGTGCGGAACCATTATTTCTGACACATAATTCGCCTTTGACTGGTAGTACTGAAATAGCAGGTAAGTCTGGAGTAGTATCAGACTGAACATTCAGGACCATGAAATTCGAAGAATAGTTACCTAAATTATAAACTTCATTTTCTAGATCTAACCCTGTTCTATGGGAGCGACCTTGCTTGTCTGGAAAACATGTTCTGTTCAGAAGGGACATATCATTAGAAAATGACGTTAACATGGACCATGCTCCACACGAACCATTATGTGAAAACGGATAAGGAAAGAGTGGCAGAACTCCCTTCGGTGTCTGGAAAGGGGGGAGTCGACCACACACCCAACAATTAGTAGCATTGCTGGTCTGGTGTGAATAGTGTAACATTCTAATAAATGTGTTATTACGCATAGCAAGACGATAGGATAACTCGTGAGGAGGCAGATCACTAAACGTGTGCTCTACTGTAGCATTAGAAAACTTATTTACATGAGAAATTGGAAAACATAAATGCAATGCATAACTTGTGCAAGTAACCATCAAACTTAGAAACAATAGAAAACTTAGAAAAACGATACATCGGATAGAGTTTTGACTAACTCTCTCACTATGGGGGTCTATCTTATACATGTCAGATACCTGTCTAACCGTTTCACCCGAGGGGGACTTAGACAATTAAACTGGCTGACTTATTTTACTAGACCGGAGCTTTAATTTATACTCCTGCTGCGGAGTTCTCTCTAACAGAGGAATTTTTAGTTCTGGATTTGAATGAATGTCTGATTTAGAGTCTGGTTTCAGGTAGTCCTTTGAAATGGAAATGTCTGTAGAAATGTCATTAAAAGTCTTGTTTCGGAGTCCGTGAAATTTCTTGACATGAGACAGATGGACCCAACCTTTACGGCCCTCCAACTTCACGGCCGTACGGGTGGTCAGAAGGACTAGTTTCGGTTCTTTCCAGCGAGGCTCCAGCGGACTTGAATGATCAAAGTTCCGTATTAAAACCAAATCCCCAGGAAGGACCTCATGCGGTTTTACTTCAGTATTGTCTGGAAATGCAGCGGCAACCTGTGAACGACAAGAGTGTAGGGCAGACATCAAGGAAGCTAGGTAATCTGTCAACATATTACTGGAAACATCTGTAATACTGCGGGGTCTAGGTGTACCCCACATATTTGGGGGGCGGCCAAATACGACCTCATAAGGGGACAGACCTGATCTGGAATGTGCGACCATGCGCATAAAAAATAAAGCAACTGGCAGGGCAACTAGCCAGTCTACACCTTTCTCTTGACATACTTTGGCAATACGGATTTTCAGGGTCTGATTATGTCTCTCTACGAGACCGGCTGCTTCTGGATGGCGTACACAATGGAACTTCCACTGGTACCCTAACAAAAGGGAAACATGCTTCATTAACTCTGATGAGAATGGCTGGCCGTTATCAGAATACACGACCCTAGGGAGTCCATAACGGGGGAAGAATTCACGAACCAACTGCCTGGCAGTGGTCGCTGCTGTGTAATCTGGAACTGGATATGCTTCTGTCCACCTGGACAAAGCGCATACAACTACGAGGACATACTTGAAACCTCGACATCGCTCCATCTGAATATAATCCATCTGGAGGACTTCAAAAGGGTGGTCAGGAGGCTGGAATCCACCTTGTTCCACCGGGACACTTTTACCTGGATTGAATTGACAACATATCATACAAGTACGGACTTTCTGCTTGGCTGCAGCTCGTAAGTGCTTGTTGAACCAAAGGTTCTGGATACTGTCTAACATAGCTTTCTCTCCTAGATGTGCTGGACTATGTGCGGTATTGATAATGACTTGAACCATAGAGTCGGGGAGAAACCATGTGGCTTTTCCCTTCGTCAACCATCCCTGATCTGTCTGGACCGCTCCTTGTTCGGACCATTTCTTGATTTCTTCGGGAGTAGCATGTAACTGTATGTCTATGACATCTTGTGTAGGGTCCTTAACTGTCATACAAGTAGTCTGTTCTGGAGTGGATGTCTGTGTCGTGTTGACTGGAATGTCTGGAGTCTGAGCTGTAAGCTTGGCTGTTCGATCTGCTAGATCGTTACCTTGGGAAATAATGTCAGTAACTTTCGTATGTGCCTTGCACTTCATGATAGCAATAGCTGTCGGTAAATGTATTGCATCTAACAGAGCTTGAATGAGGAGACCATGCTGAATCTTAGTTCCATGAGAAGTCATGAAACCTCTCTCCTGCCAGAGCACTCCGAAGTCGTGTACAACTCCGAATGCGTAACGTGAATCTGTATATATGTTTACTTTCAGGTCCTTGGCACGTATGCAGGCTTGGGTCAGAGCAACTAGCTCTGCTGCTTGAGCAGACAGGGTGTCAATACGGTGCGTTTCAATAACTTCAGTGTCAGTAGTCACTGCATACGCGGCTACTAGTTCTCCTGTACTAGTTCTCATTCATGAACCATCCACATAAAGTGTCAGGTCGGGATTAGGTAATGCAATGTCTGTCAGGTCTTGTCTTGGCTTAGTCATGGTGTTAACAACTTCCACACAGTCATGTGTGGCCGGATTTGAAGTAACTGACGGTAACAGTGTAGCAGGATTTAGAACGTTGCAGCGTCTGATTTCTATGTGTGGCTGAAACAATGTAAGTTCGTAACCTGTTAAACGTGCAATGGTCAAGTGTTGAGTCTGGGTTCGGTTTAAAAGAACTTCCACGGAGTGTGGAACTTGTACTGTCAGGGAATGTCCTAATACTATGGAATCACTTTGTCTGATTGCTAGAGCTGTGGCTGCAACTGACTTGAGGCACGCAGGCAAAGCCTGGGCTACTGGATCTAATGTGCTCGAAAAATAAGCACAAGGCTTGTACTGTCCTGCTTGATCTTGTGTGAGAACAGATAATGCAGTACCATCACGTTCTGTGACAAAAAGTGTAAAAGGCTTACTGTAGTTCGGTGTAGCTAGAACAGGTGCTTGGCATAAGGCTTTCTTTAATTCATTAAAACTAAGTGTATGTTCCTGGGTCCAAGGGAGGACAGTCGATACGGCTGCCTCCTGTGTCGTTAACTGTATCAGTGGCTTTGCTAGAAATGCATACTGAGGAATCCATTGTCTGCAATAGGAAGTGAGGCCGATAAAAGCACGTACCTCCTTCTGTGTCTTGGGCTGTGGAAGACTCGCTATTAACTGGATACGGTCTGGTGTCAACTGCCTACCCCACTTGGACAGTAAGTGGCCTAAGTAGATCACTTGCTGGACACAGAACTGGAGCTTCGAAGGGGACACCTTGTGCCCCATCTCGGCTAGGAAATACAGAACTGTAAGTGACGCACGCTCGCAATCACGTTCAGAACGGGCTGTGATCAGTAGATCATCCACATACTGGAGCAGGGCAGTGTCAGCTGGCATGTGAATATTGTCTAGTTGTCTTTTAAGTGCTTGACTGTAAATACTAGGACTTTCTGTGAAACCTTGAGGAGCTCGTGTGAATTTATAGCTCCTTCCATTTAAACAAAAACCGAAAAGGTACTGGCTGTCTGGATGAATTGGAACACTGAAAAATGCATTCTTGAGGTCGATTACAGTAAAAAATACAGCTTCAGAATCAATAGCTGTCAATAGGGATGAAATATCTGGGACTACTGGATACTGGGGTATGATACATTTATTAAGTTCTCGAAGGTCAATCACCAATCGATATACTGGAGGTGCATTTGGATCAGTACGTTTCATGACTGGAATGATAGGAGAATTACATACATTGGAGTCAGTTTCTACAACCACTCCTTGAGCAATGAGCTCGTCTATAATTTTGGATAAGGCTGCTACAGCCTCAGGTGGCAATCTGTACTGTCTAATTCGTGGCAAGACTATACCTTGCTTGAGAGTCACACGATGGGGTGTGATTTGCATTAAACCTACATCAGTTGGACCTTGCGCCCATAAATGCTGCGGAACATTGGACAATCTTGGATCAAAATCTCGTAATACATAGTGGCCTTTAAAGTCCCTTAAAAACATACGTATTCCCTCTGGGGAACAGCAAATAACTGCACCTAATTCTTTCAATGTCTTAATACCCAACAAATTTTCTGGACATGACTTCGTAAGTAATAAATCAGTAGTTCGGGACAATGGACCAACTTCTAGAGCAACTGGCTTTGATATCTCGTTTACAATAGGCTTTCCTGAAAATCCAAGGGAAACATTTCTAGAGCCTGAGAGCGGAGCCCCTGGAACCTCGTCATGACTGATAGTAGTCCTACTTGCCCCTGTATCAATCAAAAACTTTCTGTCTTTCCCTAATACTTGACTGTGCACATAGGGACCCTCTTGATCTACAGGTATCTCGATGAGAGGCAAGCCTACCTCCCTCTCTAGGCTGTTTCATGAATACGGTTGATACTCTGGATACTCTGTCTGGGCATACTGGTACATCTGCTGTGTAACATGCTGTGTTGCAGCTATAGGCTGCGGTGCTGGAACTGTCTGTTGTGCATTCTGTGGTGACTGAGAAGTCTGTAAAACTTGTTATTGTCTAGGCGGACGTGGTCTTTCTTTAGTCTTACCAGTTGCTATGTTGTGTTTCAGAACTGCACACTCGTTTATAAAATGACCTGGCTGTTTACAATAATTGCATGTCCCTTTAACGGGAGCTGCAGGATGACTGGCTTGATTCGGACCCCTCTTCTGACTGTCTTGTGGAACAGATTGTGCAACTAGTACTTTCATTTTCGTGTCTTTCATACGTCTCCTTTCATGTTCTTGTTCTTCCCTGATTCTGTTCTTGTGATACTGGAGCATCTGGAGCATCTGTGACGGGGTACTAGCTTGCCAAGTACTTTCGACTTTCAAAACTCGATTTTTAACTTGTGGACTTGAATTCTCGACTAGTTTAGTAACAAAAAGATGACTCGCTACCTGTCTTCAAACCACTGTTGATCATAAAACATTTCTCAAATCTAGAATAAAAATCACTAGTATCTTCATCCTGTTTCTGTTTGCATGCTGAGATTGCATCCCAATCTTCCTTTTTCGTGGCTAATAATCTTGGCAAAACCTGAATCAATAACTCGGGCAATTCTTTACATTTGTCCCCAAGACCGGTACCTGGTACTCGTATTTTATCTTCAGCTTCTAGAGCTGTCCAATCAATCTTTTTCTCTCCCACCTCCCATTCTTTTTCCTTGAGTTTTTCATATACCCCTGCGGGCAACAGGACCTTTAACATTTTAATAATATCTGGATACGTTTATTCTCCCATACGGAGCATGTCTTTTAATTCTCGATGGAACCCTGCTGGATCTTTGTCGTGACAGGGAATTCATTTCTTCATCTCTAAGAGTTCCATCTTTGTGATGGGGGTGTAAACAAATACTCGTTGCATTTCACCATCTGGTGTCCTAACTGGGTGTACTTCTCGTAACGGATGCTGTCTATCTATGTAAAATGGTTTACTTTCTGGAGGTGAGACGTGAACAAAATGCGGGTTCAGAAACGTTCTATATTTGTGGCGCTGTTCTAGAATGACACTAATTAAATCGGTACCTAAACCTTTCCATTTATACTGGAGTAACTCGTTCAGAACATCATGTAACGGACCTGGATCAGAATGTTGTCCCTCATACAGTGTAATGAGGTGCTGGATCATATACATACCCACCAGTCGCTGCTCGGCTGGGGGCAGTTTCAGAAACATTTGTGCCACTATTTCGTCTGGAAAAGTGGTAGAATCAGTAATCCATCGGACTGCTGATCGGACTAGTTCTTGTTCATGCATGGTACTAAGTTCACTATAACCGATTCGTGATTTCAGAATGTGATCGGTAGCTTGAAATACTTGTTCTAGAGAACCTTGTTCTGGTGCTGGATGATGAAAGACTTTCTTGTGTTCTAGGCGTGAATGTCGGTCTGGAAATCTAGATTTACCTACATACGCTATTCTGGCGGTATTCTCGTCTTCTGCTTCTTCAGTATCAGAGTTACTTTCTTTCTCGCTTACTAGTGCCTCTTTGCGTTGTTCGTGTAACCTTATTATTTCTTTACGTATTTTCTTGTACATACTCTCTATACTACTGATGGTCCTGTGTTTACCCTCGGCTATATTATCACTCCACCTTGTCAGAACTTTCATTTCGGTCGGATCTTTAGTCGGACAATCTTGTTCCCTTATTAAGCAATTGATTAGAAACTTTAATAACATGAGCTGGGTCTCAGCTTTCCTGAGAGACATGATTTCGCCAACACTTTCTGGATCTTCTCCTGTACGGATGAAACGATACATTCTGTCTAAATCTTCTTTCATATTCGATAGGGTGGCCAGATACTCGGTCACCCGTCTTACACGCAATGAATATAAAACCATATTGTCTTCGCCTGGGACTGGATCATAACAGCATTCGGTAAGGGCTCGCCTGATGTCTGCGACGGACTGATGTTTGGGCGTACGCTGTAACGCACGTTCATGTAACTCGACCAACCCTATACGTTTATTTGGCGGCGGGGTGCCAGGAGGACCTCCTCCCGCGGCCCCTAAACTGGAATCGTCGACTGATACTCTTCGTGCTGGTAGAGTGACTGATGTAGCGGGAACTTGTACTATGGGCTGGACCGGGGGTACCGTAACAGGTACTGCAACAGGTGCCCCGGTGTCTGGAGGAACAGGAATTACATTATTTACAGGAGCTGGCGGAGCAGGATTCGCATATTCTGGGACTGTGTCGTCCAAATAGGACGAGAGAAAAATATCAGCTGCGGTCGGTTTGTGACGTAGCTTAATCGGAACTAATGGCGGCGGAAAATTACATGGTGCTTCCGGGGTTGCTTTTGGCAAGCCCTCGGCAAGAAGAGGATACATTCCCTTAATGAGGGCATTTCTCTGTCTGTCTGACTGTTCGGCTTTAACTCGTTCACCTATTTCGATTAATTCCCTTTCTTGGGCTCTTTCTGAGGATTCTCTACTTAATTCTGACTTTCTGATTTCTTTTTCGGTTCTTTTATGAGATTCTTTGCGCCATAACTCGATGGCATCTTTCTGTGACTGTCTGGCTTTCTTTTTCCATAATGCTTCTTCTACTCGCATGATGCACTCGGCATCCCACGTACCTGATACGGGCCATCTATACTTTTCCTCTAATTCCTTGGTGTACTCCACCCATAAGTCTAGATATAATATGGCACTTATGCCATGCTTATGATACATAAAATGACCTGGACTGTCCCTAGGCGGGACAGGAACTGCTTCTTCGAGCAGACCTTTTCTAGTTCTTAGCTGACGTAATTTTGAGAACAGAGGCATGACTAGACTGGAGTCTGGACACAATACAATACACAATGAACACAATAATAACTGCAATACGAATCATTCATACCACGACGTTGAAAACACATGAAATAACATTTAGAATAACAGTTCGGACAAGATACTACCTGAAATACTGAGAACAGAACACATGAATTTCTCGAGAACAGAACTTACTAGAACAGACTAGATGCACTGCTGAAACAGTACGAAACTTACCGGTCCCATAAAGAGACACGTCAGGACCCGCATCCACCTAAGTGGACACTTCGTGTTGTATCTGTGTACCCAAACCCACGGACCAGAGACAAATTAATTGACCCTGTCTAGATACTACCCCAGCAACGGTACTCACCGGGCAGCAAGAACGGAAGGCCTCGGACTGGACTGGACTGCTACGACGACGGACGGACGAACTTCGAACTTCAGTTACAGGTGGGCCTCCGGATACCTCGGACCTTGGACTCTCGGCTTGGGCTCTGGTCGGGACTCGCCGCCTTCCTCCACCGCCTCGTCTGGATGCTGGACCGCAACCTCCGTCTCCTCCGTGGACCTGAGGGATACTTGAGGCAGAAATATCTGCCGCTGCGCAGGATGGTTCCGTCACGGCTGCAGAGGATCAGGGGGCCTGCGTGGCTTCTCCGGCGCGTGGGGAAAGGGCAAGTCCCTATTCGGGCGCCATTATGTGGTAAATAAATAATTAATTACCGGTACTATTTTTCAGGATACTCATACAAATAGATAGCTCAATAAATAAGAGTCAAGATACGAGGTAGCTAGAGTTGACAGGCTTTAATTAAGCATAAAGGACTGGAACAGGACAGCCTGTACGGGGATGGGATGGCAGCTGCCTGGGGCAGGGACAAAGGAATGGTAACTTTTAATAACAGTGCACAAGTATATATAGTTAAAACATTCACATGGCATTCAATACAATAGGCGTAGCAGTAGGCGGAGTTTGTAGCAGTCGCGAAAGATAAGGCATAAAGTGGGTGTAACAAGAGGTGTGTACAAGGCGGATACATAGACATGTGATGCAAACGTAACAGAATATGTCATAAAAAGGGGCGGAAACATGGAGGGGGCTACCTGAGCAGCTGGGACCTCTAACCTAGTGGTGTGCGCAAACTGACAATGACGTGTTACTAGGGAGAACTGGGGGGCTATGACTTCTGCGCTAGAAGAGGAGACTAAAGTCTGGAGTGTCAGAGCGACATGTACCCGGGCATATCTAGTATCTCGTGTTTAGGGAACATGTTGATAGAAACTAAAAGTTATCAGGGCAAAGGCTAACAGACACTAAGACTGGGGCATGCATTATTCTACATGTAGTGTGTGTGCGAGGAATATTCTATGAATATTAATACAGTATTTCTCTTACATGGAGACAGTAAGGCTAGACCATGACGGAAACTATTGATGCGATTCAGTAGCTTAGGAATGCAGAGAAGGAGGGCTGGACTGATAACTAGAATCATAACATACTTTTGGCAGACTGAGGGGCAGAGCCAGGCCGTGCCGGGCACTGCGAGGCATGAAAGTAAGCTAAGGGTCAGGGATACAGGTGGGGGCTGTATTGCTCCTCGGAGAGGGTTCAGGAAACAGGAGCTGAATCTGAGTCCGGGCCCTTTTGAGGCCTAGAAACGGGGACTTTTCAATGAATTAACGTGCACACTGTAAAACGTGGCAACGTAGCTTTACATAGGCCTGATATTCGTTGTATTCACGAAAACTGGTAACTGGCATACTAGAGATGGACACAACTGTAATTGCGTCTTTAATCGATCATAGGGAATATATGCATATCGATCATGCACATATAACATAACATGGGGAACACGTAGGCACATACAACATGGCAAAATTTACTTTTCCACAACATCCTGTATTTTTAGTATTGTGGCAGGCGGTGCTCTCTGCACCGCCCGCCACAATGCTAAAAAAGCATTTCAGCATTTGCATAATCAAAGCAGCAGGCACCGCACGGTGCCTGACGCTTTGATTATGCTAATGCAGTGGGGTACCACAGGTACCCCGATGTGCATCCTGTACTCTCCATCACTCTGGGGGTCCGCACGGGGCCCCCAGAGTGAAGTCCGCCTGCCTTTCGCCACGGAAAAGCATCTGCAGATGCCCATTCAAATATGGCTGGCGGTGTCTGATAGACACCGCCACCATATGAACCCTTTTCTGCCCAGCCGCAAGGCGACCGGGGCGGAAAAGTGGCGGGCGGTGTTTGCCTCCGCTGAGGTCCCCCCCGCCATTGTAATGTGGCGGGGGGGAAAAGGGTGGCGGGCATTTATGTCGGGCAGATCGCCACCGCCACCATGGCGGTGGCGATCCACCCGACATGGTAATGGACCCCTAACATTCCACTCATAAAATTTTAAATCAAATTTAACATATTAAAATGAAACATATTTATGTTTAAATATTTTTAAAATTGATTTCAATTAGAAATTTTTCAAAAGCATCCCCCCATTATCCTCTATAACCCCCAACATCTCACTCCTAAAATATAAAATTTTAGTATAAATTTGAAATTTCAAATTCCTATTTAAATTTAATTTATTTTCAAAAAAATTAATATCAAAATATATATTTTTAAAACACTCCCCACACTTATCCCCTATAAACCCAACATCCCACTCCTAAAATTGAAAAATAATTTTGAAATTTGAAATTTCAAATTCCTAATTCTATTTAATATTTTTTTACAAATTTTCAATTTAATTTAAATATTTTTAAAACACTCCCCACTCTTATCCCCTATAAACCCAACATCCTGCTCCTAAAATTGATAATTGAATTTGAAATTTCAAATTTCAAATTCCTAAATAAAATTAATATTTTTTTACAAATGTTCTATTTTATTTATATATTTTTAAAACACTCCCCACCCTTATCCCCTATAAACCCAACATCCCGCTCCTAAAATTGAACATTTAATTTGAAATTTGAAATTTGAAATTCCTAATTCAATTTTATAATTTTTTTACAAATTTTCAATTTAATTTAAATATTTTTAAAACAATCCCCACCCTTATCCCCTAGAAAACCAATATTCCGCTCCTAAAATTGAACATTAAATTTAAAATTTGAAATTTCAAATTCCTAATTCATACAAATTTGCAATTTTATGTAAATATTTTAAAAACACTCCCCACCCTTATCCCCTATAAACCCAACATCCCGCTCCTACAATTGAATATTTATTTTGAAATTTGAAATTTCAAAGTCATAATTCAATTTAATAATTTTTTACAAATTTTCAATTTAATGTAAATATTTTTAAAACACTCCCCACCCTTATCCCCTATAAACCCAACATCCCGCTCCTAAAATTTAATATTTATTTTTAAATTTCAAATTTCAAATTCATAAATAGATTTAATAATTTTTTACATATTTTCAATTTTATGTAAATATGTTTAAAACACTCCCCACCCTTATCCCCTATAAACCCAACATCCCGCTCCTAAAAATTTATAATACATTAGTAAACTTTTTTAATTCACTATAAAAAATTATTTCTAAACAATTAAAAATTTCTACTTTATAAAATATAAAACAACGATATTTTGACATTTCGATATTTTACATATCGATATTTCTTATCTCGACATTACTTGACTCGATATTAAAAACAATAGATCAAAACAATATTTTTTCACTACGATATTTACAACATCGATATTTCTTACCTTCGATATTTGGAACACAATATTACTGCAAGTCGACATAAAACACTCGATATTTTGACTCTGTACCGCCGGACACACGTGGATAAGGGACCAGGACCACCCTGCGGACCAATAGGTCTCACATCCAGCACCTAGTCGGGAATGTCGAATGGCTGAGTCCACACCAGTGGAGAGGAGTAAGAGGACGATACGGCTCAGTCTGGACGAAAGACAGGTCACACTCACGGAGGTGACTGAACACGTGGTGTCACTGAATCTGAACTACGCAGGGCCCCCAACCAACACCAGCAACAGTCGTGAATGGCCCATGCTGACCGCTGCCTCAGGCTGCTCTCGGCCTAGGCTGTGCTTGAGTAGGTCACAGATTTGGAACTGAACATTGAGTATGCAAAGGCAGATGACACATCCTTGCACACAAGGAGAGGCCTCAGATGATGTCGCCTTGTATCTTGGCATAGAGAAAAGGATCAGCATTACGGAGGTGTTTGTACAGTACCGACAACTGCCCTGGTGTCACTAGGGATGTGCATCGTGAGCCAAAGACACATGGCTGTTGGCCACTGCTAACAGCTGCCTGCAGCCTGCACTGCGCTCCAGTAGGTCACTGAGTCATGATTCAGCAATAGCGGAGTCCATATCAGTGTACCGGCATCTGCATAATCTGCATCCCCACTCAGCCCCAGTGCCACTAAGTCTGTTCCCCGACATTCATGGACACTCTCTGGTCGAACAGTGGTGGCGTCTGAGCCTGTGGACTAGGGGGCAGTTTTCACCCCCATGTAGCTGATATGGAATTGGTGGTGGCAACGGGCTGTCGCATTCCACTCCTCTATTTCCTGCTTATGGATTAAATCAAACCTTTCGGCGTGGTCTTGCACTGTATGCAGCGTCTGGGCCCAAATGCGTGCCACCAGGGCTCACACACCAAAGTGAGTCCAGACCGGCCTGAATGACGCATCACCACAGGAGACACACGCCACCACCGCAAGGACCACCACCAAACGTCATCGGCCAGAGTTGAAGCGGTGGTCCTGACAGACTTCTGAGTTGCTCAGGCCTGTCGTGGATGCCATCATCGGCCTGATTCCTTGCTCAGCACTCTAGGTGCCAGCAACTCAGTGCACCGCAGGCCATTGTCCATTACTGATTGTATTTTATGCTGTGGAGCGGTTGCGCAGGTATGTCACCTCTAACAGTGTGGTGGCCCTGAGACATTGATGGTGAAGGTGATGCAGGTCTGACACACCCTAATGCATGTGCATCAGGAATGTATCGAAGGGACACATCAGAGACTTTTTCGGCACATGAGCGCACTCATCTCTAGTGTCCACAGCCCAGAGCACTGCAACTCACATACACTTCTGTTTGTATGTTGGCTGTCCTCTGGACTTTATCCGGCTCACCCAATGTTGTTCAGCAGTTGACTGTGTATTGCATGTGTTTTCTGTTTCTGTTGCACTGGTGTCCAATGTCCAAGTGTTTGCCAACACCATACATTCTGTGTGGGTTGGCTGATACTCACCCCACAAACACCCAGCACAGGCGTCACTGTACATGTGGCCCTGCCAATAAAGGGGCCGGGCGCATGTGCCCATAGTCAGTTCAACATAAAGTCTGTGTGAGTCCCTGTGGTCTTGTAGTATGCATGCGGACCCTGCAACTTTACATTGTGTGGTGTACATCGGATGCAGACATGTCTCCGGAGGCAGCAGGTTGGGGCTTGGACATATAGCTTTGTTGTGACCTATTCAATTTGTGAGCCATCGTACTCACAGCCAACATGGGTGTGTGACTGATAGTTGCACGCCCCGGGGTGTGGTTCTGTGTTGTGAATGTGCTGCTGCATGTGTTTCTATGGCAGCGTGTATCGCCTTTGTGGGGTGTGGGTGGGCCCTGAAGGGTGATAGTTCCCTATGTATGTGTCCTTGTTCGCGTTTTATGGGTTCGGCCGCCACCCGCACCTGTTGGGCCATCTCCATTTGCCATGCTGACACATGGCATTGGGGTGCCATGTGTGGGGGAAGTGTCGTGAGCCTGCTGTGCTTGCGGGTACTTCCTGCTGTGTGGTCTGTTGCAGGCTCAGTGTTCTCCGCAGAGTAGCTTGGCTGTCTGGGTCCTGGTGTGGGGTTGCGTGGGATATCCATGTGCTGTTGTAGGGCGTCGGTGTCGATGGTGTGGTGGTCCTCTTCGGCATCACTGATATGTTGTATTATATGCTCCTCTGTGATGTGAAGGGGAGGTGCGTGCTGCCTTTGTGTTGACATATATGTTGGCACATTGTGGTAGTTTGCATGCAGACTGTATGGCAGAGAACATTGTTACTGTTTGGGGGCCGCTTGATTATTCTGCAGGGAAGTGTACATTTGGACTACATGACCAATGTGAGGTTGTACGCGTACATTTCCATTTCACTGTTAGCGGCTCTGTCAACTGTAGTGGGCATGTTTCTGTGCATGTGCGGAGCCAGTTGTGTCCTCTGTTTTGCAATGTTGGATATGCGCATAGTTCCACGTTGTCGTCAATGTGGGTACGCTGTTCATGCTATGTGTGCATGCTGCAGTGTGCCAAGGGGATTTGGGACATGATCTTGGGTGTTTCAGGGTGTGCAGTGTGCTACGCTGTAGGAGAGTAGGGTCTGCTTCCTATGGTCACCCCCACTTTTTGCATTGTTTTACTGGTTTTCGACTTAGATGTGGCTGTGGGCCTGCTAATCAGACCCACAGCCCAGATGCACTCTCTCTAAATTTACACCATGTACTCTAGGTACATACACAATTGGGAATTGGTTCACCTTGTCAGCCCCTGTAGAAGTGTACCCTAGGTACTCAGGGCATAGGTGTAACCAAGGCCTACCAGGGGCTGCAGCATGTATTGTGCCACCCCTTGCTGGCCACTCAAATAGACACAACTGGCTGATCACTCAGCTGGGGCAAGGTCGTGTAATCACCCCTTGCTTACATATGGTATTCCTATACCCACTTATATATAGACACATAGTAACCTATAAGTCACTCCTATGGCAGGCCTTAACAATCCTGGAGGCAGAGTGCTTGGTTATGTGTGAGATGGTGCTCTAGCATGAGCTGAGCTTGTCTGCAGCTTTCGGAACCATGTCCTTATAGCTGTTCTATGATATTGCCATACCATATACTCTTAACCGCATGCGTGCGGGCGGAATTCCGCCCGTACGCTGGGATTTACTCATTCCCATGTTTCATGACGAGCTGGGCTCGTCATGAGCGTGCGAGGAGGCTACCTCATGACGAGCCCAGGGGTTAAGGGCATTATGAACCTCGGGGTTAAATGCTAACTCTGGTTTGGCTTTATCCAAACATGTCGTGTAAGGTGTCATACGCTTTGGAATACTACCCCCTCACCAATTATGGAGACGAGGGTAGCATTCCACCCTTCTAGAGGGAGAAGACATGTTGTTGCTGACTAGCCCTGGTAAAGTTAACCAGAGCCCCAGCGTCACAAATTGGACGCTGCTGCCACCGACACAAGTCTGACCTCCTGCTGCTGGGAGTCCTTCCAGTCACGGAGGTTTGGACAATAGGTTTCCTGCCTGGGGAGGTGCGAGCACCACCCCAGGAAGGACTTTGTGTATTGGGACAGGGAGGGCTGAATAGAATGAGACACTGCCTGGAGCACCCTAGGTGCTCCATGCATACCCCGGTTCAAACCGGTTGCTGAGGCACTCCAGCCCCAGCTCTGGCACGAAACTGGACAAAGGAAAGGGGGTGTAACCACCCCCCTTCCTGGTCCCACCCATAGGAGGGACCTAGAAAGTAATCCAGCCCCTTTTAATTGTGTAAAGGTAGGAGCTGAGTCCTGAGACGTTAGATTAATCCTGAAACGAAACTTGACACGAAACTCTGGACCTTCCACATTCTGCTGAAGCTGAAGACTGAAGAATCTCCCTTGTGGCCAAGGAGTGACCACCCTGGGCAACCAGGCACCATCCAGCAAATCAACGGCTTGCTTTGTCGACGTTCCCGCAGGAACCCGAGCACAGAGCCTGACAAGACCCAGACTTCCAGACCTCTCTGACCCTCTCTTCACAACTGCAGCATAGCTGAGATCCGTGGAGGCAATGAGACATGTGGGACCAGACATCCTGGAAAGCCTACAACTTGCTAACTGTGCTGCTCCTGAGGCATCCTCGAAGCTGTGCACTGGGGATTGAGAAACCCCGAACCCGAGCTCCACCTGCACCAATGATCAGCCCTCCACACTCCATGAGTTCTGCGTGGGGCCCTTCTGCTTGTGTTCTGCTTGACGCGTTATCCGGTTGCTGGCCCGTTGGCTAGTAGCCTATGTGACGACAATCCTTTTGAACCACCTCACTGGTCTGGTTGCTCCAGACTTGCCCTTGCTTCCCTGCAAAGGTGAGGCACCCCAGACCTTGCTGGTCTGCACCAGAAGCCTTTGTTTAATCCTGCGTGGGTTACCTTTGCCAAGGCTCGTTGACTCCAATCCGGACGTCGACTCCTCCATCTGCCAGAACCTTTGTGGTACAGCTCGTCTCCAGCACCTGGTCATCGTCGACGCCTCCTGGTCCACGTGGCTGCCAAGACAAGCTTCAAGACAGCACCTGATCGCTCCTCGACGTCGTCTGGTTCCTTCCTGGTTCCACCTGGTCACTAGCTAGTGACCCAGACTCTGTCCCCTCTGCTTTCAGGTCCTCTTCATCCTAGATCCACCCTTGGATCTACCCGGACATCTTCCTCCTGGTCGCCTGAAGCATCTTTCTCCAGGTCTCCATAGGATCCAACGACGAAACCCGACACATCTTCACACCTATGCACCCGTCGTCCGTGGGTGAGGTAACGCGAGTACTTCAGTGCTCCCAAGGGTATTGACTATCCAAGTGTCTAAGTCTTTAGTTGTTTCCTCCTAGCTAAACCGGAAGTGTCCTAAATCCTTCTAAATCTAAGTTCCCATTGACTTTGCATTAACTCACGCGTGTGTGTAAAGACACTGCACGCGCCGCCTGTGGGCTTCCAACTCCTAAACTATGATAGTGTAGCCCCAGCGATTCCCTAGGCCCTAGGCCTTTCCTTTTCTCATGATGTGGTACTTATATCACTTTCTTAATATATGGTTTGCTTCACCCCTAGGGCCTAACCGTAAATTGTGCAACTTAACGTATTCTGACTAAGTATCTTGTTATGTGCTTTGGCCTCTGATCTCATAAAGAGTTCAGAGGAGTGTGTTAGTAAATAAATACAAATATATTTTATATATATCCTGTGTGGTGTCCTTTCATTTGATATTCAAGGGGTTACATATGGTAAAACAGCTGGCTTTACACGCCCTCAAGAGTCTTTTAACCTAAGACTGTTCTGTCCAGGCTACCACTAGGATAGCTGGTCTATAAGGTTGACTTACAACCATCACCATAAGGGTTGTTTGGACAGGTGCATGGTGATCACTAGAATAGTGAACATCATATACCAGGCCAACTTCTCACATACGCCTCGTTGTGCATGTATGCCATTGTGCCCATCTCCCCCGTCCCCCCAAAGCCCTGTTTGTTGCACTCTCTGTTGGTGTTGTGTCTGGTCCTCTCGAGCTGTGTCTGTACATCCTCCTCCTTGCACCGTCTCCACACTGATGACTGTGGGCTGGGTTTTAACCAGCACCTCCGGTGGCGCTGGACTGTCACCTCCTGTCGCCTTTGCTGCCTTCTTGTTGACAGCGGGTTGGTGCCTGGTTTGGGTTGTGACATCATGCCGTCGCCTGTTGGCTTCCTTGATTGGCCTCCTTGGCACTCTGACTGCATTTCAGGTGGTCTGCTTTCGGTTCAGTTGCTGGTAGTGTTCTGTCACCTCCATGATGCTGGTCTTGTTTTCCTGTGGTCTGCACCCCGTCTTCCTCTCCCTCTTCTCCTTGGCCTTCCCCAACCCCGTTGTTCCTTGCAGGTAGTCTGTGGGGGTTGTGGGGTTCGAGTTGGCCTCTGTGCTGTGTCAGGGTGCATCCATATTGCAACATGCTTTGGCTTGTTTCTGGTGTATTTTTTCCGTGGTTTTTATGGTGCATTGTCCCTCCAGATGCGTGGAATTTGCAGGCCTGTGTCTGGTTTTCGCTACTTTTTCTACACCGCGGTTGGCCTCATCGCATTTTTTTTGCGTTTGCGTATTGCATTTTAGCGGCACGGCATTGATTTTCAGCAGACATTTGCCACGTTATCTGGTGTCTATCGCACGCTACCGCCGTTTTGTGAATTCCACATTAACACAGGGTTATTTTCCCACGATAGGCTGCAATGTTGAAAGTTGCGTTACGCTACTCTTGCGATAGTTACCACACATTCTTGTGAATATACCCCAGGGTTTCTTTAGGACCATTTGATCTGAGCCCCACCTGAGCAAGCAGGTTATCAGATGCTACTCCTGGTCCTTTATGGCTCCTCATTTTTTATTTTTCGGTATGTGTGTGTCCTGTAGTGACAATTGCAACAATTTTCTTCAAGTTATGGCCAAGCAGTCAGGAAGCTTCTGGTCTAGGAACCAGGCATGGTGAGTTGAAATAGATGACAGGAGAAAAAACTCTATTGTTCAATCAGTTATAAGCAGTTTTTTTTAAAGTTGGAGTCCGTGAATGGTCAGCAAATACAGGTTGGCTGAGCCTTCACAGATTGTCTCTGATTTGATTGGCACCTCACGCAAAAGTCACACCTTTTTAAGACACTTTTGAAATGTCTATTTCTAAACATCTACATATTGACACCAAATCAGCACTTCTTGATTCTGTGCAGATGCAAAGTCTCCTATGTGATTAAAAAAAAGAAATGTCACTATTTTTAGACTCCATTTTTTTGTCTCCTACTTGACACATCAAACATAAACCTGTCATGCTGGGACCTAATAGGAAAATCTTTCTTTCAATGTTTCTTGCAGATGCATCAGTGTTGCAAATTTGTTATTGTTTTTAAAATAGTGTAAGTCAGAATTATCAGCAACTACACAGAGCCCATGTGTAATACGATTTTATGTGCATTTAAAATGTCCTTCAGTCATCTTTTTGAAGTATAACTAAAAACTGTTTAACAAATACAACAATTAATTTTTACTAGAGATCCATAAAAGGAGCATGGAAATATTGCAATGCTTTATATTGATGCAAATACTGAAAAATATGGTCAAATATTGTTTCTTCTGTACTTTTGTTAGTGCTCACTAATTCCTTTGTGCACGGTTAATTAGTTTGTATTTGAAATACCATATTATTGTTTTCAATGCAGAAGTTTTATAGATATCAACAGTTCATTTTACCTGGTAATCTTGATTAACAAACATTTTGGCTTCACTCTGGGATGTATTACAGTGTTCACAACAAAAAACAACTTAAACAGATATCTCTTTTATAACAATGGACATTGATTTGTCGAACTAGGCACTGTACAAAATTATAATTTCAGGCACAGTCTCACTCAAAATCCGTGTCATTATAGAAGGTCAACACATAAATGATACCAGATAATAGACTACAAGAATAGAAAATGGGCTGGCAACACATTTTAAATCCACTTCATCAACTGTTTCAAAAGATGGTAATGCAATCAAAACATAACTGGTCAGCAATATAAAATGTTAGCTAACACTTGAACACTTGGTGGTCATAATAAAACAGATGCGGCCGGCACAGGTAACAGTGGTGGGGCGGGGGGCCGGTTGCAGTGGTGGGGAGGGGTAGTGGACAGATGACGGGATAGAGAAAGTAAAATAAAAAAATTCATAAAACCACTTACCTCGCGCTCACCACATAGCTGAGACGGCGATGCAGTGAGCGCAAGGTAAGGGATTTTATGATTTTTTAAATTTCATTTTACCTACTAGTTATCCTGTCGTATGTCGACTTACCCCACCCCCCCCCCCCCACTGCCCCGCCCAACTACCGCTCTTACCTGTGCCGGCTGCGCCTGTAATGAAAACACAAAAGCGCAGGGTGATAATATTGGTGTGGTGATCATTGATCTATCCACCTGCTCCCTTAGATTATATATGAAATGAAGTTTAGACTGAAGACTGTTTTCTTTTACAAAACATAGAATTTGTGCAGCTAATTTCAAGGAGAGAAACTGTGTTTTGATGGGTACCTAATTTATGCCGCTGTATTATTCCCAAGTGAAGCATTTAGCAGAGTTCTTATGATAACAGGCACACTGTGAAGGTTAAAAATCTATTGATTAATGTGGATATTTTGCAACAAATCTGTCACACAGAAATTAAATTAAGTAAGATTCAAAACAACCACTTCACAAACTGTGGCTTTTGAAATATTATTACTATAGCGGCCAAACTCAATGAGGTGCATTTTAATTAAGTGCATTAGGTTCAATTATTATGTGAAGCGCAGTCAGAACATAAAATCCCTAAGCAATTGGGAACTGAAATTCACTAAACGCTAGTGTGTCAACGCATCAGGGTATAACACGGAAGTTATTCACAGTGATTAAGAGCTATACAGCAGAACAGGGAATAGTTGGGCTCAAAATACAAAATTTAATATGCACATATTTTTAGCCAAGGTGAAGATGAAATCAGACTGTAAGCCTACAGAAAAAGTGTTACACTTAACATGTACATGTTTACTCAAAGTGCATATTATCCGGCATTAGGCGCTATCGACCTCAAATGATGTGTGGGACACAGCACAAATGCTGCGTCACAGTATAATATATCATTTTGTGCTAAAAATTGTATTAACACATTATTAGAGGTAAGCTATTAATTGCAACATTTGTGTTCTTTCCAGTATATAGGCCAGGACATTGATGTACTTTTCACTTCCTGATGAGGAATACATGTAACCAACATTGCCCAGCAGGCATGTGGATTTGTCACAATTTTTCTCATTTTGACCACGCTCTGCATCCTCACTAACCTTTGGATCAGGGGCACAGTTTAGGTAAATAGAGTTCAACTTTTAACTTCATCCCCACATACAGGTTTAAGCGCCGCACCCAAGCTGGCTTCTTTGGATGAATCGCCTCAGGTGACGTATCTTTGCCGCAATATTTTGAATCAGGAGCTATTTTAAGTACAGTCAATGACGAGAGTTTGAGATATTTTTTAAAGCTTTATTTTGCATACAGAGCTTATTAAAATTCATATATTCTCTTTATGCAGATTAGCCAGTAAAAACAAGTACGCTTAAAGAAATCTCATCCAAAGCAATGGTTAGAACAAATAATCACTTAGTGCATTTAGCATGTTCTATAAAGGACCAAAATCCCTATTCTAAAATCAGGATCAGAATTTAAAGTTAGTGT
Organism: Lissotriton helveticus; assembly: GCF_964261635.1. Taxonomy (NCBI): domain Eukaryota; kingdom Metazoa; phylum Chordata; class Amphibia; order Caudata; family Salamandridae; genus Lissotriton; species Lissotriton helveticus. The sequence continues at coordinate 535,721,821 of NC_136065.1, forward strand.
AACTCATCAAGAGTTCAAGTTCAAAGGAAAAGAATGAGATATGACGAGAGCATAGAGCTCAATTCTAATTAAGCAGTAGAACTTCCATAAAGAGTAGTTCATGAAACTCAGCTGAGTCTCATTAATTCGAGCAAACAATTGCTGCAGCAATCTGTAAAATTAAGCATCAAAGTTAAAGTACAGGATGAACAGAAGCAGCAGTAGCCACAGCTGTCAGAAAGGGATAATGGTATGGGTCTCATATTCTAAAGTTACGTTTCTATAAAGATTGTGGGCATATTTAGATGAATTTGGTGAAGCGCAGTGCCGCAAGGAACATTGCTGCGCTGAGCTGCATCATTTTCCAAGTACAGGAAAGAGCCAAATTTACAACAAAACCGCGCGCGCATTTTTGTACTCACCCCTGCACTGGCACAAAAAAAAGCAGCCTAGTACCAGCACAGGCATCTTTGCACCATGGTGCAAGGGTGCCTGCGCTGTGGGGATGATTGTTGTTGTGCAGCCTTTATGCACAAAAACAATCAATGGCGTTTTGTTGCTTCTATGTGTGCTGGAGAATGCAGCACACATTGAAAGAGCAAAAAAACAAGGAGAAGTAAAAGTATTTCTTCTAGTTGTGTTACTCTTATGCCCCCTTTGTCTTCCGTTTTTGGCACTGCCTCTGATTTACATATCCTTATAAATCTGGAGCAGTGTCAAAAAGCAATAGGTGTTGTGTGGGAACGCCTACAGCAACACCCATTGCATGCCCCTTTGCTGCAGAAAACTGCATCGAAGAGGACCATATTTTCAAGGCGGCATAAAGCCAAGCAAAGTGGCTTAGCACCCTCTTGTAAATATGAAGCAGGGTACAGCACCACCCCACCAGATCGAAAAGTGACTCTCCGGTGGGGCAGTTCCCTTGTAAATATGCCCCTGTGTGTTTGACTAGAAATACACACTGATATAAAAGGCACAAAATGTTGTAGACATTGTTGCAGGCTTCTCTTTCCTCTTATCCAATCATTCAGTAGCGTTCTTCTGAGAGCGAGTTCAGTTCTTCCTTTCCCACCAAAGAAGATGCCGCTTGAAAGGTTTTTTCACAAAGTGTGTTACTGCTATCTCACATTTTAGTCTTCTTGATTCAAAATTCTCCATTCCTAGGCATCAAACACAGTTAACCTTCTACTTTTAAATGTTTCATTGCATACACAGTGAACTACTCTAAACAAGAGGCACATCAACCTGCAAAATACTATTTAGTAATGCATTTAATTTACATGAGCAAGAAATACTGTTTTAAACTGCACAATATTCTATTCAAGACTTATGTGAAACATGGTGTGAAAATAGGAAGTTTAGTGATTAAAATAATATGTGGCTTAGTAGATACATTTAGTAAACTGGAACCTTCTGACAAGACAAGACTTTCTGAGCATGTCACATTAAGGTCAAGTTTCCAAATTGTATTTTGCACATTTCTTAAGATTTTCTTGCGGCCAGTACTAAATACTAAGTCTGCCTGGTGAAGCTTGCACATTTAAAATGTGTGTCATTTCCATCCTATTTTCAAATGTTTGCAAATATAGCTGTGATTTTATATCATTTTCATCTTAAGTTATCTCTTTCAGTTCTTTTGAGGGGCTGATTCAAAGAATGAAATCCTGCTCTCAGACCTTATTGCCTCCACAACAGTGTTCCTGCCTATGTAAACATTGTACATTGTATATAAACTGGTGAAGTTGTGGTAGGAGAGAGAAGGAAATGCAAACAATGGGCTTGGTATTCTCTGATCACAAACTAACACATTTCAAAGTACAGTTGATAAATACATATATCTAACTTTTAAATATGTATTGTGTGTGAAATTGGTTTGCATCACTAGCATACCACAGTCAAAAAGAAAGACTATGAGCTGTGAACTGTGTTTTGGGCTTTTAATTTTACCAAATGGACAGAATTCTTCACCCGTTGGTTTGTTAGATTGTTATTATTATTATATGTCTGAACACAGCAGCGTGGTGCAATGATAAAGTACCCCTGAACCGTTGCTCTACCAAAGCACAATGTTGTCACATATAGTGACAGCAGTCCTTATCAGTGCCAAGGGCTTCCAAGAAATACATTTTTCTTTATTAAATGTGATAGAGCGCATACAGCAATCTAATTGCAGGGGTGCACTATACTCATGATTTAAATGCACCTGCATATGTTTTCAGTATCACAATGTATTATGTTTATTACATGCATTTATTCTATACGTTAGCCAAGATATGTAATGTGTCTTTTACATAGACTTTGCATATATTAGAAGGCGCCATTATATTGTATACACTTGTGCAGAAAGACACTATATTCATCTTCATGTGTGTTAAAGTTGCCTGCAGTCTAGGCCCGAGCTGCAGGTTGTTTACAGTTTAGCTTCCTCAGCTACTGAAGAATTAATTGAATGTATCTTTGTTTGTGCTAGTACGGTATGCTTTCATCCCATTGTAGGTAGAAGGAATGTATCCTCATTATTTTTAGTGTAAGGAGATAACTAGAATGCCTGAGAAGTGAGAAGGGAGGATATCCTCTGTACCAGGCCTATCTACCCTCCAAGGTCAAAAGAAGCAAAGAAGGTTTAATTGAAAAGTCATGGAAAACAATTGTTGTGTTGTAGAATTGAAATGATTCGTCACATGATACATTTAGGAGGGGGGGCTAAATTTCTCCTTTTTACATTGTGCGCAGGGGCAGAAAATTCAGACTTCTAGATTTTTGGAGGAGAAGGAGCAACTTAAGAACGAGCACCATAGCTTTAAGCTATTTTGACCCAATTGACGTGAGTACTTCTAGTGTTGTTCTTTAATAAAAAAAATACCACAGGTGGTCAGCTTATACTACCACCTCAAGTATGATGCATTATTCTTGCCTTTCAAAGTTAACCATGCTTATCACTCATAGCTCTTCCTGGAGGGCCTTCTCCGTGTTTACCTAATCCTTTTCAAGGACTTGACAACAACTGAGTTAGAGTAGAATGTACACCTGGGATTTGGTCTTTTACAGATCATTTGACTTATCATTAGCTTCTTTGAGAATTCTTCCCTTGAGAAAGAATACAAGTATTAATTATGATGGTGAACTACTAGCATTCTGGATGGGGGTTATTCTAATGAGGATCAATCGGTTTCCCAATTGGTGGCTGTCTAGCCTACATAGCACAACACATGGCAAGATATTCACACAAAAGCATATAACTGTCATCCCAGGACACCTGTTCTGCAGTTTAACTTCCACAACGCAATGTTGTGACTGACTGACTGACTCACTCTCACTGACTCAGTCTCACTGACTCACTCTCACTGACAGACTCTCACTGACAGACACTCGCTGACACTCTCTCACGTTCACTGACTCACTCTATCACTGACTGACTGACTCACTCACTCTCACTCACTGACTGACTCACTCTCACTCACTGACTGACTCACTCTCTCACTGACTGACTTTTCACTCTCTCACTGAATGACTGACTCACTCTCACAGACAGAATCTCACTGACAGACTTTCACTGACTGACAGACTCTCACTGATAGACTCTCCCACTCTCTCACTGACTGACTTACTCACTCACTCTCATTGACTGACAGATAAGCATGGGCGGATTTTGCGAATTGGCAATCCGCGGACTTGCGTATTTACGGATTCGCAATCCGCAAAATCCGCGAACTCTCGCGAATTTGCGGATTTTTTTTTGTGTTCGCAAGGGTTTCTGCCAGTTCGCGAGGGTTGTGTACCAGTTCGCAATTGCGAACTTACTTGTCGGCTCGCAACGGCCGCGACTATGTTGTTTCTACGTCTGGTTCATCATCACAGGTTCACAGCACCCTCTGTTTCACCACTGCCACTCTCTGGTACACCCATACCACCCTCTGGTACATCACTGCCACCCTCTGGTTGGTTTATCACTGTAGATTATGGAGGTGAAAAAAAGCAAGCACACCTGCCCTGCTTCAACTGACATGAATTAATTTGGGGTTGATTAATGTGTCACTGAATTTAAACTTCCAGTCTGGCTGGCACCTGCTTCCTTATCTGTAATTTGCTTTCTGTTGCAGTGCAATTTTTTTTCACAGGACCTTTGTGGCCTACTTGTAGCTATTCTCTGAGCCTGCTGTGAGGGTCAGAGCAGGGTCATAGAATAGTTGCAAGTAGGCAACTGAACTCTGAAGGGGCCCCTCAGGAAGCACTCCGGGGAATGGTTACTAATGATAAGATTGAACTTTTGCACCTGCTGAGTGCTTTCAGTTTTGCAAAAATCCAAATATCCAGCAGCATCCACAAAAAGTAATCCTTCCAGGTCAAGATCCAAATCAAAGTGACCAGCACATGAAGAAAGCACTGGGAGGGGGCTGCTGGACAGGAACAGGAAGTTGGAGACTGTGGGGCACTTCCTTCCTGCCCCCCCCCCAAAATGGACTCCTTGCAAGGAAAAAGTGCAGTCAAATTTCAATCTGAGGAGTTATTCTGATAAAAATCATAATTTTCAAGGTTTATGCTGCCTGCTGGTGGATTTCTTGTGCGAAATTGCAAGATTGTCGCTGCCCGCCGCATCGACGTGTTCGCAAGTGTTTACTCCCGCCAAATTGTATAGTATTCTAGTTGGCAAGTGCGACCAAGCAAAAAATCCGCTTCGCACGGTTTTTACAAATTTTCGGCAAGTTCGCGGATTGCGAATTTGCCAAAAATCCGCAAAATCCGCGAGCGCAACGGATTTTACGCTCATGCTTACTGACAGACTCTCTCTCGAAGACTGACAGACTCAATCTCACTGACTGACTCACTCTCACTAACTCACTCTCACTGACTGACAGACTCTCACTGACACACTCTCCCTCTCTCTCTCACTGACTGACTCACTCTCTCGCACTGACTGACAGACATACTCTCACTCTCTGACTGACTCACTCTCACTAACTGACTCACTCTCAATGACTCACTCTCACTGGCAGACTCTCACTGACTTTCCCACTCTCTCTCACTGACTGACTGACCCAATTTCTCTCATGGACTCACTGACTGACTCACTCACTCTCACTGACAGATTCTCACTGACAGACTATCACTGACAGACTCTCACTGACTCACTCTCACTGACTCACTCTCACTGACAGACTCTCTCACTCTCTCACTGACTGACACACTCTCTCTCACTGACTGACTCACTCACTCTCCCTGACTGACTCTAACACTCTTTCTCACTGACTAGCTGACTCACTCACTCTCACCGACAGACTCTCACTGACTCACTTTCACTGACTTACTCTCACTGACAGACTCTCTCACTCTCTCACTGACTGACTCACTCTCTCTCACTGACTGACTCACTCACTCACTCTCTCTCACTGACTGACCCACTTTTTCTTACTGACTCACTCTCCCACTCTCTCCCACTGACTGACTCCCTTACTCTCACTGACTGACTCTGCCACTCTCTCTCACTGACTGACTGACTTACTCACTCTCACTGACAGACTCTCTCTGACAGACTCTCTCACTTATTCTCACTGACTCAATCTCACTGACTCACTCTCACTGACTGACTCTCCCCTCTATCTCACTGACTGACTCTCCTACTCTCTCTCTCTCTGAATGACAGACTCACTCTCACTGACAGACTCTAACTGACAGACTCTCCCACTCTCTCACTTTCTCTCACATTCTCTCACTGTCTGACTCACTCACTCTCACTGACTGACTAATTCACTCATTCTCACTAACTGAATCAATCTCTCTCACTAACTGACTCACTCACTCTCACTAACTGACACACAACACAGGTGAGCCCTACTTAATGCTCGCCTCCTGCGCGCAGCGGTGACGCGCAGCGGGAGCGCCGGACTCTCGCCGGAGTCAAGCCAGAGTCCTGCCCGTCTGCGCCCGTCAGCGTCCCGGAGGCGGGCGGAGCGGCGGGTGGGATTCTTCTTACAGGGATGTGTCCCCCTGGGACCCCCGCCTTGCGCTATTCCCCTAGCGAACTTCGCTCATTCTATCCTCATGGCTCTGGCTGTCGCACTGTTTTCCCTGGCCGTTACCATGGGAAATCCCGTTGCCCGAGTTGTGGCTGGCGCCCGACCCGCTCGCTCTTTTTACGGCCGAGCAATAACATCTCTAGTATGGGCTTCGGGTGCATGCTATTGAACACCAGGTCAGCTTGCAAACATGCGCAGGATATCTATGAGCTTCTCGATATAGATAAACCACTATGTCTCTTGCTTACTGAGACATGGTGGGGTGACTCTTCTAACCCTGACGTCGCTTTGGCAATCCCGCCTGATTACAACATCTTCAGAAAGGATAGAGCCAAGGGAAGGGGAGGTGGAGTAGCGCTAGTGGTCCGGAAAGGAACCCCCTGTGAGATCCTGCCAGCTATTGACATCCGAGGCTCGGAGACCCTAGCCTTCTCTATCACTCTTTCGCCCCACCAATCCTTCAAGGGACTGCTTGTATATAGGCCACCTGGTACTCCCGGCACCTTCTTTGAAGATCTGGATACGGTGCTGGTGGAGTTGGCCCTGAAAGCCGAACATTTCATCGTGGCTGGCGATTTTAACTTCCGGATGGATGATTCATCCGACCCGGCTGCCGCCAAACTCTCGGAGGCGCTGACCCCGCTGCGGCTCATCCCCTACTTTCAGGAGCCTACGCATGAGAAGGGGCATACCCTTGACCAGGTCTTCTCGTCTGTCCCTCTCGAGGGTATAGAGATCACTCCTGTCCTATGGTCTGACCACTTTCTTGCCAAATTTGTGATCAAGGGCATAGTTAAATCAGTGCCTATCCCGGCACATCAACAGGGTCGTGTCCATAGGGCTTTCCATCGAGTAACCCCGGAGATGCTGGCCCAGGCAGCTGAGGCCCACCCCTGCCTTCTTTCAGGTGATCTAGACAGGGATCTGCAGACCATGCAAGACTGGTTAGTGGACAGGCTAAACGATCTTGCCCCGGAAGTAACATCTCGCCCGACACCGAAACGGGTCTCTGCGCCTTGGTTTACCGCTGCACTGTCGGCTACGCGGCAGCAGTGCAAGGTAGCCGAAAGAGCTTGGCGGGCACAATATGACACTGTTGCCAAGTTGACATACCAAACGGTGGTTAAGGCTTATCACCGGGACATCCGCCTGGAGAAAAAAGCTTATCTAGCCAGGAGAATTGATGCTGCTTCCAACTCCTGCAAGGAGATTTTCTCCATTGTGAGAGAATTCACCTCACCTTGGTCTAACACCTCGGACCAAAAACTATCTGGTACCTGGGCCACGGACCTTGCTGACTTCTTCACGAGCAAGATCCAACGCATCCAGGAGTCATTCCTGGTACCAGCGTCTGCGGGCCAGACTGAGCCCGACATCACCACACTGCCACAGGCCGGGCCAGGGGCGACGTTGAGTGTGTTTCCTCCAATCTCTGCTCCGGACTCCCTGGCTCTCATGGGCAATTTAAAATCGGGTTCTCCCCTTGACCCATGTCCTGCTAAATTTCTAGCAAAAGTTGCGGAGGTGATCAACCCGCTGGTTAATCCACTCTTAAATCTTTCGCTGAGGCTCGGTGTGGTCCCGCGAACCTGGAAGCAGGCGATGGTGATTCCCTTGCTCAAAAAACCTGGTCTAGACCCGAAGGCCCCTGTTAATTATAGGCCTATCTCTCTGCTGCCGGCCCTCATGAAGATTCTGGAAAAGCACGTCCATGGCGTGCTCTCCAACTTTCTTGAATCTAATGAGATCCTGCATGCCACCCAATCGGGCTTTCGTCCCCATCTCAGTACTGAGACAGCGCTCCTGGAGGTCTCGGAAACCATTAAAGGGGTTCTGGACTCTGGGGGCAAAGTCATGCTGGTGATGTTAGACCTGTCGGTGGCGTTCGACACCGTTCCACATGATGGTCTTCTCGCTAGACTTTTCGAGATAGGCTTACGGGGGACGGTGTTCGACTGGTTTTCCTCTTTCCTAGCCGGCCGCCGGCAATCGATCTGGGCCCCGCCTGATTCCGCCGTGATGCCGCCTCTGGGAGTCGGGGTCCCTCAGGGCTCTATTTTGAGCCCGACCCTCTTTAACATCATTATGACCCCATTGGCGGCGTTGGTGGAGTCGCATGGTGCCCAGATCGTATCCTACGCGGACGACACCCAGCTCCTCTTCTCTTGTAAGAGAGGAGGCGACTTTGATGGGGAGAGTATTCGGGATTGCCTTGGGGCTGTTTTTCATTGGTTCCATCTAAACAGCCTTAAGTGCAATTCCGACAAGTCCGAAGTACTTTTCTTTGGGTTCGACACAGAGCCAGATTGGCAGACCTGGTGGCCACTGGATATGTTCCCTCCGTCCTGCTCCTCTCAGGTTGCTAAGAATCTGGGGGTGAAGATGGATAACAGGCTTACCTTGAAATCCCAGATCCTGGGGGTGTCGGGCATTTGCTTTGGCATCCTTAGGATGCTGCGGAGGTTCCTTCCTCTGTTATCCGTGGAACATAGGACGCTGACAGTCCAGGCTCTGATTGGGTCCAGGTTGGATTATTCCAACGTTCTTTACCTGGGCCTTCCAGAGTACTTGCTGCAGCGGCTTCAAGTGGTACAGAACGCCGCTGCCAGGGCAATCTTTGGCCTTAGTAGGCGCTCCAGGGCCTCGGGCTTGCTGGCAACTTTACATTGGCTTCCTATCCGCAAGAGGATCGCCTTTAAGGCGCTGACCTTGGCCTACAAAGCTCTTCACAAGGAGGGAGCCAAGTACCTCCAAAAGAGGCTGGTCTTTTATCATCCGACCAGGTCTCTGAGGTCGGAAGCCCTGTACCTTGCTGTTGTCCCCCGGGTAAAGAAAGCGCGCCTCGGAGGCCGCTCTTTTGGACTGTTGGCATCTCAGTTGTGGAACTCTTTACCACTGGCCCTGCGGGGAGCCACCAGTCTACTGACTTTTAGGAAAGGCCTTAAAACTTGGCTGTTCACTCAGTAGCCGGTCTTCCGTGAATCTTTGGCCCACTCTTCTGTTATGTTTTTTTATCTGGTGTTATGTTAGTATGTTGCAGTTTTGTCTCTTTCTCCAATAAAGCGCCGGGACACTCTCTTTGAGTAGCCGCGCTCTATAGAAATAAACAATTAACATAACATAACATAACATAACTGACAGACTCACTATCACTGGCTGAGAGACTCACTGACAGACTCTCCCATTCTCTCACACTGACTGACTGTCAGACTCAATCTCACTGACTTACTCACTCTCACTGACAGACTCTCCTACTCTCTCTCACTGACTGACATACTCACTCTCACTGACTGACTCACCTGCTCTCTCTCACTGACTCACTCACTTTCACTGACTGACTCACACACTCTCACTAACTGACTCACTCACTCTCACTAACTGACAGACTCACTCTCACTGACTGACAGACTCACTCTCTCACTCTCACTGACTCACTCTCACTGACTGACAGACTCTCACTGACACACTCTCCCTCTCTCTCTCACTGACTGACTCACTCTCTCGCACTGACTGACAGACATACTCTCACTCTCTGACTGACTCACTCTCACTAACTGACTCACTCTCAATGACTCACTCTCACTGGCAGACTCTCACTGACTTTCCCACTCTCTCTCACTGACTGACTGACCCAATTTCTCTCATGGACTGACTGACTAGACTCACTCACTCTCACTGACAGATTCTCACTGACAGACTATCACTGACAGACTCTCACTGACTCACTCTCACTGACTCACTCTCACTGACAGACTCTCTCACTCTCTCACTGACTGACACACTCTCTCTCACTGACTGACTCACTCACTCTCCCTGACTGACTCTAACACTCTTTCTCACTGACTAGCTGACTCACTCACTCTCACCGACAGACTCTCACTGACTCACTTTCACTGACTTACTCTCACTGACAGACTCTCTCACTCTCTCACTGACTGACTCACTCTCTCTCACTGACTGACTGACTCACTCACTCTCTCTCACTGACTGACTGACCCACTTTTTCTTACTGACTCACTCTCCCACTCTCTCCCACTGACTGACTCCCTTACTCTCACTGACTGACTCTGCCACTCTCTCTCACTGACTGACTGACTTACTCACTCTCACTGACAGACTCTCTCTGACAGACTCTCTCACTTATTCTCACTGACTCAATCTCACTGACTCACTCTCACTGACTGACTCTCCCCTCTATCTCACTGACTGACTCTCCTACTCTCTCTCTCTCTGAATGACAGACTCACTCTCACTGACAGACTCTAACTGACAGACTCTCCCACTCTCTCACTTTCTCTCACATTCTCTCACTGTCTGACTCACTCACTCTCACTGACTGACTAATTCACTCATTCTCACTAACTGAATCACTCTCTCTCACTAACTGACTCACTCACTCTCACTAACTGACAGACTCACTATCACTGGCTGAGAGACTCACTGACAGACTCTCCCACTCTCTCACACTGACTGACTGTCAGACTCAATCTCACTGACTTACTCACTCTCACTGACAGACTCTCCTACTCTCTCTCACTGACTGACATACTCACTCTCACTGACTGACTCACCTGCTCTCTCTCACTGACTCACTCACTTTCACTGACTGACTCACACACTCTCACTAACTGACTCACTCACTCTCACTAACTGACAGACTCACTCACTCTCACTGACTGACAGACTCACTCTCTCACTCTCACTGACAGACTCATCTCACTGACAGACTCACTCTCACTCTCTCACTGACAGACTCACTCACTCTCACTGACTGATAGACTCACTCTCACCAACAGACTCTCACTGACTGACTCTCCCACTATCTCTCACTGGCTGACTGACAGACTCCCTCTCACTGACTGACTGGCTCACTCTCTCTCACTGACTGACTGATTCACTCTCTCTGACTGACTCGCTCACTCTCACTGACTGACAGACTCACTGTCACACTCTCACTGACAGACTCACACTCTCACTCTCACTGACAGACTCACTTTCACTCTCTCACTGACAGACTCACTCTTTCTCACTGACTGACTCACTCAATTTCACTGACTGACTCACTCTCACTAACTGACTCACTCACTCTCACTAACTGACAGACTCACTCTCACAGACTGACAGACTAACTCTCTCACTCTCACTCTCACTGACAGGCTCATCTCACTGACAGACTCACTCTCACTCTTTCACTGACAGACTCTCTCACTGACAGACTCACTCACTCTCACTGACTGGCAGACTCACTCTCACTGACAGACTCTCACTGAAAGACTCGCCCACTCACTCTCACTGGCTGATAGACTCACTCTCACTGACTGACAGACTCACTCTCACACTCTCACTGACAGACTCACACTCTCACTCTCACTGACAGACTCACTTTCACTCTCTCACTGACAGACTCACTCTTTCTCACTGACTGACTCACTCAATTTCACTGACTGACTCACTCTCACTAACTGACTCACTCACTCTCACTAACTGACAGACTCACTCTCACAGACTGACAGACTAACTCTCTCACTCTCACTCTCACTGACAGGCTCATCTCACTGACAGACTCACTCTCACTCTTTCACTGACAGACTCTCTCACTGACAGACTCACTCACTCTCACTGACTGGCAGACTCACTCTCACTGACAGACTCTCACTGAAAGACTCGCCCACTCACTCTCACTGGCTGACAGACTCACTCTCACTGACTGACCGGCTCACTCTCTCTCTCTTACTGACTGATTGACTCACTATCACTGACTGACTTGTACACTCTCACTGACTGACAGACTCACTCTCACTGACTGACAGACTCACTCTCGCACTCTCACTGACAGACTCACTCTCTCACCCTCACTGACAGACTCACTCTCACTGACAGACTCTCCCACTGTCTCACTAACAGTCTCTCCCACTCTCTCACACTGACTGACTCATTCATTCATTCAAAATCTGTATTCGGTTTTTCAGACAGAAAAAAAAAACATAAAAGCACATTAGTCAATAAAAAATATTACACGATAAAACATATTATACAGCATAAAATACCCAATTACTATGAAATATATTAATAACAACAATCACAGATTGGCAGGTGTAAAAATTACGGCGGTACTTAAACAGTTAACTTCCCCTACTGTTTCTAATTCTTAAGGCAGATTTTTAAAAAACAGACACAAATAAAGTGCTTTCAGGGTTTAACAGTTGCAAGTAATAAAGGGCAGGTCTGACCTGGGTAAAATTCAGTTTTTTTTAAAAAAGGGCTTTAAATAAAACCTCCGAGGTAGATCATAAAAGGGGCAGATAAATAAAAAGTGCACCAGATCCTGCGGAGACTCATTGTCGCAGCCGCAGGATGGTAGCACTTGGCCTCTATGAGAACCCCTTGGAACGGCTAACAAGAGATGATAATAGTTCAGGCGAAACCGAATTAACAGGTGCCGTTCAAAACCCGTCATGGACCAGGTTAAGTAAGCTTCCAGTGAGGAGGTGGTTTTCAGCATGGCATGGTTTCGGGTGCTGAGTTTATTTAGTTCCACCTCTTCCTGATTCATTTGATGTGACAGAGAAAATGTTTTCCTTACAGCCTCAACATCAACAGATCGGATTGAATCAGGATTTTAAAAAAGTTCTGGACGCCCCACGGCAGTAAAACAGTCTTTTAAATATTTTAGCCATGGGATTTTAAGCATGTTGTCTAAAGATAGTGCTTCCCTTAGGAGTAGATGGTTTAGAGGCAGATCTTTGTTTAGCCAACATTTTAGCCAAAAGGTTAGTGGCCGTAGTGCAAGAGTGTCACTAATGTGGGGTGTTCCTGTTTCTTCATGCACTACTAAATTGGAGGTCCCCATGGGGACCCCCAACAGTTGTTTCAGAAAGATATTCTCTGCCACCGCAATATCTTTAGCTGCCACATACCCCCAGAGATCACTACCATAGCTACCTATTACCACGCTCTTTGCCTGGTAAATCTTTAGAAGTGCAGCAATAGGACGTTTGCCCATTTTCCTTGCAAAATTAAATATAGCAGCATTTGCCCTGGATATCTTGCCCCTTTTCTTTTGGATTAACGGTCCCCATTTTAACTGATCATCAAGCAGAACTCCCAGATAAGAGAATGTTCTGGTTGTGGGGAACCTCTCCTTGTTGACCCTAAATGAACAAGGCTTAATGTTACGCTGCCCCACCTGCATTACATAGGATTTAGTGTTGTTGATAGCTAAATCACGGGCATCCATAAAAATATGAAAAGCGTTTAATAGGGTCTGAAGGCCTCTTGGGGTCCTAGCCAGAAGGTCAGCGTCGTCCGCGTACAGTAATACGGGCAACCCCTTACGACCAACATAGGGGTAATCAGCACCAGTATTTATTAAAAACTCTTCCAAGTTGTTAATATATAAATTGAAGAGAAAGGGGGCTAAAATACAGCCCTGTCTAACACCCCTGCGGACACTAAAGTCCCTGGACACTCTTAAGTCCTGCGAGTACCTCACGTTAGCCTTAGTGACCTGATGCATGTCCCTGAGGAGGTTGACCAGGCCGGGCTCCACCCCCATGGCGCCCATGGCCTCCCAAAGTTTCCCCCGGTTGACACAGTCAAACGCGGAGGAGAGATCCATGAACGCCATGTGAATGGTACCCCGCCTAGCAAAGGTATACTTCCCCAGGAGCGGGAACAGGTTGAGGCACTGCGCTATCGTGGAGTGGCCAGGCCGAAACCCATATTGGATTTGAGAGATTACCCCATGGTCATTGGCCCAGGCAGTCAATCTATTTTGGATTACTCCACCCACTACTTTGACCACTGAGTCAATGAGGGAGGTCAGCCTATAACAGGTAGTGCAATTACGATCTCCTTTTTTAAATACTGGCACTATCGTGGATGTCCCCAAGGACTGAGGCCAGCCATGCTCGGCGGCGGCGTTGAGCACAGCAGTAAGAACCGGCGCCCAAAGCAATTCATTTGATTTAAATAGGTCTGGGGGCACGCCATCTGGACCTGGAGCTTTATTACTGGATAACCCCAAGATACCTTTCTTAACCTCACTAATTGTAAAAACTGGGAGAGTTACACTTTGTTCCCCACTAACCACTTCTGTCTGAGAAGTCTGAGAACTGTTAAAAATAAAACTAAAATGGGATACCCACTCGTCTTCGGTAATATTAGTGCCAGTTGAGTTGAACCCTACCACATCGAACAGAGGTTTGTTAATAATACCCCAGAAACGTTCACTGTTTCCAAGGGTATTTGGATCTAACAGATCTTGCCAGATCATGTCCTTCAATTCTGACTTACGCTTAGCCAGGGCCTTTTTGTAAGACAGCCGTAGTAACTTAATTAGTGTTGGATCTCTGGGAGTGGACTTCAAAGCTACCTTTAACTCACGGCCTGATTTTGAGCATGAATGGTCAAACCATTTGGGTTCCCCGCACCGAGGGCCTGAGGTAGGTACGGATAGCATTTCGCCTACTTTTAGAACAATCCCGTCAAATGCTGAGAGAATATCAGACGGGATAGACGCAGGCGATACACATAGAGATAACTCGGAGGCACAAGTGTTAATAATTTTATCATAAATTGTCTCCGAGTTCACCTTGGACCATTTTAGACGTCGCCTGCCATCAGAACATTTCAAGATCCCACAATGTTGGACTTTCTCACGTAAATTTAAAAGGTACCTGCCAGTGAAATGCAAACAGGATTGTGGTCGCTGTATAAAGATTCCTGGACTTTGAAGCCAGATATTGTTGATTCTAGGCCATTGGAGAGGAGGATATGATCAATATAGAACCCCCCCGAGTACCCTTTAAATGTTGGAACGGGCTGGCAGCTACAAACATCAACCAGGGACATGGCAGAAAGTAGGTCGAATTCATTTAATAGCTGGTTCAACTTTGCACCCCGAACAGAATGTTCAAAGTGAAGACCTCCCATTCTGTGACAACCTAGTTCTCCCATTACGGTATTCAGAGGATCCCCACATGGATGCAGGTTAAAGTCCCCCATGATAAGGATCCGATCCGTGAAATGTTCACAATGATTCCTAATGAAATCGCCTAATTCAACAATCCTGCATTCCCCTCTTAAATTTACAGTATTATAAAAATTAATCAGGGACATTCTCTCGTTCCCTCTTCTTATATTCACGGCTTGAATGTCGGTGTTATGAGTAGGTATTGCTTTAACAGCACAAAGCAAGGCTAAATCGATATACATAGCCAAGCCCCCTTTGGCTCTACCACTTTGTGAACGTTCTGCTGGTGTGAAAAAACTTTTATACCCTTCTAGGAAAATATCACACTCCACCAACCAAGTTTCTTGTAGGCAGATCCCGGAGAAAGACTTTATATATTCTACCCATATTGGGTCTTTATCCTTATCCGCTAACCCAGCAATATTCCAGGAGATAACGTTGTAACCTGCTTTTTTACATACAGATAATTGCGACAATCGGGTTGTAGTCATACCCCCTCTAGAATCAGCATTATCGACTAAATTAGCACCCCTAAGGGGGATTGGGGGGCACAGGTTGTTCTAATTACTAGCTCGGGGGTGACCTCTAGTTGTACATGATTGCCACTGATGGATTGCACACTCATTTCGTCCCTGGAGTGGTGGAGTCAATCAACCAGATCTAATCCGCTATACATGTTTTGTATATGGGTTTGACTGGCTATATGCGATTGGCCCCTAGCCACGCTTACCCCACCCCGACGTGTAACCAGTGTCCAGTCACTTTCCGGGTCCAACAGATGGGATGGGGGTAAAAGTATGACAATAGGAGGGGTTGGATAGAGAACTCATAGCTGGGGCTCTTCCAATTACAGATATGCCCCGCACTGCGCCTTCCCTAAAATTCACTACTACACAGTCTCCTTGGATAGTTTTTGGCCTATGCCCCACCCACGACAATATGCGCACCATCAGAATTTCACTAGAAACACTACTGGGGAGTGGTCTATGCCTGGTTAGCCAGTCGGCGTTTTTATTTTTTAAGGAGATGACTGACTCACTCTCACTGACAGACTCTCAAGGATAGCCTCTCACTACTGACTCACTCTCACTACTGACACTCTTTCACTACTGATTCTCTCTCACCACTGACTCGCTCTCACTACTGACTCTCTCTCACTGACAGACTCTCTCACTGACTGACTCTCCCACTCACTCTCACTGACTCACTCTCACTGATTCACTCTCCCACTCTCTCTCACTGACTGACTCACTCACTCACTCTCCCTGACAGAGTCTTACTGATAGAATCTCACTGACAGACTCTCCCACTCTCTCTCACTGACTGACTCACTCTCACTGACAGACTTCCACTGACAGCCTCTCACTGACAGACTCGCTCACTGACAGACCTTCTCACCCTCTCACTGACAGATTCTCCCACTCTCTCTCACTGACTAACTGGCTCACTCTCACAGACTGACCTGCTCACTCTCACTTTCTCAGTCTCACTGACTCAGTCTCACTGACAGACTCTCACTGACAGACTATCGCTGACAGGCTATCACTGACAGACTCTCAAAGACACACTGACAGACTCTCACTGACAGACTCACTCTCACTGACAGACTCTCCCACTCTCTCTCACTGACTGACTCACTAACTAATTCTCACTGACTCACTCTCACTCTCTCACTGATTGACTGACTCACTCTCTCTCACTGACAGACTCTCACTGACTCACTCACTGACTCTCTCACTGATAGACTCTCACTGACTCTCTCTCACTGACAGACTCTCACTGACTCACTCTCACTGACTCACTCTCACTACTGACTCACTCTCACTACTGACATTCTCTCACTACTGGTTCTCTCTCACCAATGACTCTCTCTCTCTCACTACTGACTCTCTCTCACTGACAGACTCTGACTGTCAGATTTACACTCACTGATAGACTCTCACTGACAGACTCTCACTGACTGACTCTACCACTCACACTCACTGACTCACTCTCCCACTTTCTCTCACTGACTGACTCACTCACTCTCACTGTCAGACTCTCGCTGACAGACACTCTCACTCACTTCACTGACTCACTCTCACTGACAGACTCTCACTGACAGACTCCCTCACTTTCTCACTGATGGACTCTCCTACTGTCTCACTGACTCACTCTCAGTAACTCACTCTCCCACTTTCTCTCACTGACTGACTCACTCACTCTTACTGACAGACTCTCAGTGACTCACTCTCACTGACATACTCTAACTGACTCACTCTCACTGACTGACTGACTCTCCCACTCTCTCTCACTGACAGACTCACTTACTCTCACTGATTGACTCTCCCACTCTCTCTTACTGACTGACTGACTCACTCACTCACTCTCACTGACAGACTCTCACTGATAGACTCACTGACTCACTCTCACTCACTCACTCTTACTGACAGACACTCTCACTTGCTCACTCACTCACTCACTCTCACGGACTCACTCTCACTGACTCACTCTCACTGACTCACTCTTACTGACAGAATCACTGAAAGGCACTCTCACTCTCACTGACTCACTCCTCCACTTTCTCTCACTGACTGACTTACCCACTCACTCTCAATGATTGAGTGACTCTCACACTCTCTCTCACTGACTGACTCACTCACTCTCCCTGACTGACTCTCCCACTCTCTCTTACTGACTGGCTGACTCCCTCACTCTCACTGACAGACTCTCACTGATTCACTCGCACTGACTTGTTCTCACTGACAGACTCTCTCACCCACTCTCTCATTGACTGGCTCACTCTCTCTCACTGACTGACTCACTCACTCTCTCTCACTGACTGACTGACTGACTAACTCTTTCTTACTGACTGACTCATTCTTTCTTACTGACTGACTCATTCTCCCTCACTGACTGACTGACTCTCCCACTCTCTCCCACTGACTGACTCCCTCACTCTCACTGACTGACTCTGCCACTCTCACTGACAAACTCTCTCTGACAGACTCTCTCACTCATTCTCACTGACTCACTCTTACTGACTCACTCTCACTGACTCACTCTCATCTCTCTCACTGACTGAATCTCCCACTCTCTCTCACTGAATGACAAACTCACTCTCACTGACAGACTCTAACTGATAGACTCTGCCACTCTCTCACTTTCTCTCACACTCTCTCACTGACTGCCAGACTCACACTACTCACTCTCACTCACTGACAGACTCACTCACTCTCACTGACTGACAGACTCACTCTCACCGACAGACTCTCACTGATAGACTATCCCACTATCTCACACTGGCTGACTGACAGACTCACGCTCACTGACTGACTGGCTCACTCTCTCTCACTGACTGACTGATTCACTCCCTCTGACTGACTCACTCACTCTCACTGACTGACAGACTCACTCTCACTCAATGACAGTCTCACTCACTCCCACTGACTGACAGACTTACTCTCACTGACTGACGTACTCACTCTCACACTCTCACTGACAAACTCACTCTCTCACTCTCAGTGAGAGACTCACTCTCACTCTCTCGCTGACAGACGGACTCACTCTTTCTCACTGACTGACTCACTCAATTTCACTGACTGACTCACTCACTCTCACTAACTGACTCACTCACTCTCACTAACTGACAGGCTCACTCTCACTGACTGACAGACTCACTCTCTCACTGTCACTCTCACTGACAGACTCATCTCACTGACAGACTCACTCTCACTCTCTCACTGACAGACTCTCTCACTGATAGACTCACTCACTCTCACTAACTGACAGACTCACTCTATCTGACAGAATCTCACTGACAGACTCTCCCGCTCTCTCTCACTGGCTGACAGACTCACTCTCACTGACTGACTGGCTCACTCTCTCTCACTGACTGACTGACTCACTCTCACTGACTGACTCGTTCACTCTCACTGACTGACTCGTTCACTCTCACTGACTGACACACTCACTCCCAGTGACTGACAGACTCACTCTCGCACTCTCACTGATAGACTCACTCTCTCACTCTCACTGAAAGACTCACTCTCACTGACAGACTCTCTCACTCTTTCACTAACAGACTCTCCCACTCTCTGTAGGAGAGTAGGGTCTGCTTCCTCTGGTCACCTCCACTTTTTGCTGTGATTCTCTGGTTTTTCGACTTTAGTGTGGCTGTGGGCCTGCTAATCAGACCCACGGCCCAGCTGTTCTCTCTCTACATTGATACCATGTACTTTAGGTGCATACCAGATTGGTTACTGGGTCACCCCTGTGAGCCCCTGTATAGTTTACCATAGGTACCCAGGGCATAGGTGCACCTTAGGCCTACCAGGGGTTGCAACATGTATTGTGCCACCCCTGGTTTGCCTTCCAAACTGACACCACTGGTCTGTTCACCCAGCCTGGGTAAGGTGGTGTAATCACCCCTTACTTAGATATAGTATACTATATCTACCTTTACATATAGACACATATACACCTATAAGCCACCCCTATGGTAGGCCTCGACAATCCTGGAGGCAGAGTGCTTGTTTTTATGTGAGAGGGTGCCCTAGCATGAGCTGAGCCCCTCTGCCACTTTCGGAACCAACTCCTTATAGCTGTTCTATGATATAGCCATACCATATCCTCTTAAGTGCATTATAATCCTCGCGGTTAATGCTAACTTTGGTTTGGCTTTATCAAAACATGTTGTGTAAGGTGTCAAACACTTTGGAACACTATCCCCCCACCAGTCCTGGTGGCGGGGGTAGAATTCCACCCTTCTAGAGGGAGACGACATGTAGTTACTGCCTTACCCGGTTAAAGTTAAACAGAGCCTCAGCATCACAAAATGGATGCTGCTGCCACAGACACAAATCTGGCCTCCTGCTGCTGGACGAATCTCCGGCAGAGGAGGCCTGGACAGTAGGTTTCCTGTCGAGGGAGGTGCCCGCACCTCCCCAGACAGGGTTTTGTGTATTGGGGCAGGGAGGGCTGCATCAGTAGATGCTTTTTCAGACACTGCCTGGGGCACACAAGGAGCTCCATGCATAGCCCGGTTCAAACCAGTTGCTGGGGCACTCCAGCCCTGCTCTGGCACGAAACTGGACAAAGGGAACGGGGTGTAACCACCCCATTCTCAGGTACACCCATAGTAGGGACCTAGACAGGTAATCCAGCCCCATTTCTTAACATAAGTCTATGAGCTGTGTCCCTGGGACTTTAGATTATCCTGGATGAATCTTTGAAAAACATATCTTGGACCTTCAACATTCCATTCTGAATGGAAGACAGAAGATTTCTCCCTTGTGGTCAAGGAGTGACCACCCTGTGCAAACAGGCACCAACAGCAACTTTGCCGGTCTGCAGTTTAAAGGCTCCCATTGTTACCCCAAGACTCTGCGACTCAAAAACTGGACTTCCACACTTCTCTGACCCCGACCCACATCCACATCAAAGTTGAGACCTGTGGCAGACACAAGAGATGTGGGACCTTTTCTGAAGTCTCAGTAAATTGTGCATTGGGGTAAAAGAAGCCCCAGCCCCGAGCACCATTTGCTTTGAAGCCCAGGCTCACACACTCTGCGAGTGTCCCGTGGGCCCCTCCTTTGCATTTGAGCTTGACACGTCTTCCTGGTTGCTTTCCTGTCAGATGATGCCATCTTGAATTTAATTTACTTTCCTGATTGCTTCAAGCTTGCTCCAGCTTCTCTGAAAAGGAGAAGTACCACAGACCTTGCTGGTCTGCAACAGAGCCAATCTCAACATCCTGCATGGGTTGCGGTTTTCAAGGCTTGTTGGGTTCAATCCGGATACCAACACCGGTGTCATCTAGATCCATTGATGAACAGCTCGAATTCAGCGCCTGGTCATCGTCGATGCCTCCTGGACCTCGTGGCTGAAGAGACAAACTCACCTTCTTCACCTGCAAGCACCGATATCGCCTGGCTCCTTTATGGTACCTTCCTGGTCACTGGCCAGTGACCCAGACTCTGTCCCCTCTGCTTTCAGGTACTTCACATCATTGATCCAACCTTGGATCCAACCAGACACTTTTCCTCTGGTCGCCTGCAGCACTTCTTTGCAGCTCTCCATAGAAAACGATGACAAAACCCGACACGAAAAGACACCTAAGCACCCGGCTTCCCTGGGTGAGGTAACACGAGTACTCTGGTGCTCTCGTGGGTCTTGACTCTCGTAGTGTCCTAGTTTAAAAGGGTTCCATCCTAGTCCATCCGAAAGTGTCCTTAAATTGCATGTTTGTAACTTCTTCGTTTCCCATAGAAAGTCAACGGTAACCCGCGTCAGTGTTTAGACACTGCACGCGACTCCTGTGGGCCCCCTACGTCCTAACCTTTGGTTGTTTAGTGTAGCCTCAATTATTACACAGGCACCAGGCCTGCTTTACAACTCTCATGTGGTACTTATACCACTTTCTTAGTATATGGTTTATGAGGCCCCTAGGGCATAACGTAGACCGTGCAACTTATCGTATATTAACTGTGTGACTTGTATTGTATTTTGACCTCTGACCTCACAAAGAGTGCAGAGGGGATGTGTTTAGATTAAATACATATATATTTGATATATACCTTGTGTGATGTCCTTTCATTTGGTATTCAAGGGATTACATATGGTAAAACAACTTGCTTAACTTGCCTACTGAAGTCTTAGCCTGAACACTGCTGGTTCATGCTACCACTAGGATAGCTTTCTATAAGGTTGACTTTACAACCACCATCAATAAGGGTTGATTAGACTGGTGCAAGGTGCCCACTTGAACTAGTGGACATCATATGCCAGGCTAACTTCTCACACTCTCTCTCACTGACTGACTCACTCTCACTGACAGCCTCTCTCTGACAGCCTCTCACTGACAGACTCACTCACAGACAGACGTTCTCACTCTCTCACTGACAGACTCTCCCACTCTCTCTCACTGACTGACTGACTCACTCTCACTGACAGACTGACTGACTCACTCTCACTGACAGACTCTCAATGACAGACCCACTGACCGACTATCACTGACATACTCTCACAGACGTTCTCACTCTCTCATTGACAGACTCTCCCACTCTCCCTCACTGACTGACTGACATTCTAACTGACAGACTCTCACTAACTCATTGTCACTGACTCACTCTCTCACTGACTGACTGACTCACTCTCTCTCACTGACAGACTCTCACTGACTCTCACTGACAGACTCTCACTGACTCTCTCAACGACAGACTCTCACTGACTCTCTCACTGACTCTCTCTCACTGACACTCTCACTGACTCTCTCCCACTGACAGACTCTCACTGACTCACTCTCACTGACTCACTCTCACTGACTCACTTTCTCTACTGACTCACTCTCACTACTGACACTCTTTCACTACTGACTCTCTCTCACCACTGACTCTCTCTCACTACTGACTCTCTCGATGACCCTCTCTCACTGACAGACTCTCACTGACAGACTCTCTCACTGACTGACTCTCCCACTCACTCTCACTGACTCACTCTCACTGATTCACTCTCCCACTCTCTCTCACTGACTGACTGACTGACTCACTCTCACTGACAGACTCTTACTGATAGAATCTCACTGACAAACTCTCACTGACAGACTATCCCACTCTCTCTCACTGGCTAACTAACAGACTCACGCTCACTGACTAGAATTCTGCAATGGATCGCACTCCGCTAGCCCCTCCTCCGGGTCGCCCCTAAGCACTCTGGTATTTGAAGTGCGTGTAGTTCGAAGAATAAAAGTCAAGTTCATAAGTGGTTCACCAAAGTTGGTGCGAGTAGGTACTCGTTGTTCCCAAAATCTCTAGACCCAAGACATGGCTCGGGTTTCGGGATAGTTTCCCTCATCAGTAGAGAACAAGTATGGGGTGGATGAGAAGGCCGCCAAGTAACCGTCACAGGCCTCGATGCCTCTCTGGCTGGCAGGGCGTCTCCAGAAGCTCGTCAGCTTGGCGCTCAAGGGAGCGATAAGTAGAATTCTGCAATGGATCGCACTCCGCTAGCCCCTCCTCCGGGTCGCCCCTAAGCACTCTGGTATTTGAAGTGCGTGTAGTTCGAAGAATAAAAGTCAAGTTCATAAGTGGTTCACCAAAGTTGGTGCGAGTAGGTACTCGTTGTTCCCAAAATCTCTAGACCCAAGACATGGCTCGGGTTTCGGGATAGTTCTTCGAACTACACGCACTTCAAATACCAGAGTGCTTAGGGGAGGGGCTAGCGGAGTGCGATCCATTGCAGAATTCTACTTATCGCTCCCTTGAGCGCCAAGCTGACGAGCTTCTGGAGACGCCCTGCGAGCCAGAGAGGCATCGAGGCCTGTGACGGTTACTTGGCGGCCTTCTCATCCACCCCATACTTGTTCTCTACTGATGAGGGAAACTATCCCGAAACCCGAGCCATGTCTTGGGTCTAGAGATTTTGGGAACAACGAGTACCTACTCGCACCAACTTTGGTGAACCACTTATGAACTTGACTTTTATTCTTCGAACTACACGCACTTCAAATACCAGAGTGCTTAGGGGCGACCCGGAGGAGGGGCTAGCGGAGTGCGATCCATTGCAGAATTCTACTTATCGCTCCCTTGAGCGCCAAGCTGACGAGCTTCTGGAGACGCCCTGCGAGCCAGAGAGGCATCGAGGCCTGTGATGGTTACTTGGCGGCCTTGTCATCCACCCCATACTTGTTCTCTACTGATGAGGGAAACTATCCCGAAACCCGAGCCATGTCTTGGGTCTAGAGATTTTGGGAACAACGAGTACCTACTCGCACCAACTTTGGTGAACCACTTATGAACTTGACTTTTATTCTTCGAACTACACGCACTTCAAATACCAGAGTGCTTAGGGGCGACCCGGAGGAGGGGCTAGCGGAGTGCGATCCATTGCAGAATTCTACTTATCGCTCCCTTGAGCGCCAAGCTGACGAGCTTCTGGAAACGCCCTGCGAGCCAGAGAGGCATCGAGGCCTGTGACGGTTACTTGGCGGCCTTCTCATCCACCCCATACTTGTTCTCTACTGATGAGGGAAACTATCCCGAAACCCGAGCCATGTCTTGGGTCTAGAGATTTTGGGAACAACGAGTACCTACTCGCACCAACTTTGGCGAACCACTTATGAACTTGACTTTTATTCTTCGAACTACACGCACTTCAAATACCAGAGTGCTTAGGGGCGACCCGGAGGAGGGGCTAGCGGAGTGCGATCCATTGCAGAATTCTACTTATCGCTCCCTTGAGCGCCAAGCTGACGAGCTTCTGGAGACGCCCTGCGAGCCAGAGAGGCATCGAGGCCTGTGACGGTTACTTGGCGGCCTTCTCATCCACCCCATACTTGTTCTCTACTGATGAGGGAAACTATCCCAAAACCCGAGCCATGTCTTGGGTCTAGAGATTTTGGGAACAACGAGTACCTACTCGCACCAACTTTGGTGAACCACTTATGAACTTGACTTTTATTCTTCGAACTACACGCACTTCAAATACCAGAGTGCTTAGGGGCGACCCGGATGAGGGGCTAGCGGAGTGCGATCCATTGCAGAATTCAACTTATCGCTCCCTTGAGCGCCAAGCTGACGAGCTTCTGGAGACACCCTGCGAGCCAGAGAGGCATCGAGGCCTGTGACGGTTACTTGGCGGCCTTCTCATCCACCCCATACTTGTTCTCTACTGATGAGGGAAACTATCCCGAAACCCGAGCCATGTCTTGGGTCTAGAGATTTTGGGAACAACGAGTACCTACTCGCACCAACTTTGGTGAACCACTTATGAACTTGACTTTTATTCTTCGAACTACACGCACTTCAAATACCAGAGTGCTTAGGGGCGACCCGGAGGAGGGGCTTGCGGAGTGCGATCCATTGCAGAATTCTACTTATCGCTCCCTTGAGCGCCAAGCTGACGAGCTTCTGGAGACGCCCTGCGAGCCAGAGAGGCATCGAGGCCTGTGACGGTTACTTGGCGGCCTTCTCATCCACCCCATACTTGTTCTCTACTGATGAGGGAAACTATCCCGAAACCCGAGCCATGTCTTGGGTCTAGAGATTTTGGGAACAACGAGTACCTACTCGCACCAACTTTGGTGAACCACTTATGAACTTGACTTTTATTCTTCGAACTACACGCACTTCAAATACCAGAGTGCTTAGGGGCGACCCGGAGGAGGGGCTAGCGGAGTGCGATCCATTGCAGAATTCTACTTATCGCTCCCTTGAGCGCCAAGCTGACGAGCTTCTGGAGACGCCCTGCGAGCCAGAGAGGCATCGAGGCCTGTGACAGTTACTTGGCGGCCTTCTCATCCACCCCATACTTGTTCTCTACTGATGAGGGAAACTATCCCGAAACCCGAGCCATGTCTTGGGTCTAGAGATTTTGGGAACAACGAGTACCTACTCGCACCAACTTTGGTGAACCACTTATGAACTTGACATTTATTCTTCGAACTACACGCACTTCAAATACCAGAGTGCTTAGGGGCGACCCGGAGGAGGGGCTAGCGGAGTGCGATCCATTGCAGAATTCTACTTATCGCTCCCTTGAGCCCCAAGCTGACGAGCTTCTGGAGACGCCCTGCGAGCCAGAGAGGCATCGAGGCCTGTGACGGTTACTTGGCGGCCTTCTCATCCACCCCATACTTGTTCTCTACTGATGAGGGAAACTATCCCGAAACTCGAGCCATGTCTTGGGTCTAGAGATTTTGGGAACAACGAGTACCTACTCGCACCAACTTTGGTGAACCACTTATGAACTTGACTTTTATTCTTCGAACTACACGCACTTCAAATACCAGAGTGCTTAGGGGCGACCCGGAGGAGGGGCTAGCGGAGTGCGATCAATTGCAGAATTCTACTTATCGCTCCCTTGAGCGCCAAGCTGACGAGCTTCTGGAGACGCCCTGCGAGCCAGAGAGGCATCGAGGCCTGTGACGGTTACTTGGCGGCCTTCTCATCCACCCCATACTTGTTCTCTACTGATGAGGGAAACTATCCCGAAACCCGAGCCATGTCTTGGGTCTAGAGATTTTGGGAACAACGAGTACCTACTCGCACCAACTTTGGTGAACCACTTATGAACTTGACTTTTATTCTTCGAACTACACGCACTTCAAATACCAGAGTGCTTAGGGGCGACCCGGAGGAGGGGCTAGCGGAGTGCGATCCATTGCAGAATTCTACTTATCGCTCCCTTGAGCGCCAAGCTGACGAGCTTCTGGAGACGCCCTGCGAGCCAGATAGGCATCGAGGCCTGTGACGGTTACTTGGCGGCCTTCTCATCCACCCCATACTTGTTCTCTACTGATGAGGGAAACTATCCCGAAACCCGAGCCATGTCTTGGGTCTAGAGATTTTGGGAACAACGAGTACCTACTCGCACCAACTTTGGTGAACCACTTATGAACTTGACTTTTATTCTTTGAACTACACGCACTTCAAATACCAGAGTGCTTAGGGGCGACCCGGAGGAGGGGCTAGCGGAGTGCGATCCATTGCAGAATTCTACTTATCGCTCCCTTGAGCGCCAAGCTGACGAGCTTCTGGAGACGCCCTGCGAGCCAGAGAGGCATCGAGGCCTGTGACGGTTACTTGGCGGCCTTCTCATCCACCCCATACTTGTTCTCTACTGATGAGGGAAACTATCCCGAAACCCGAGCCATGTCTTGGGTCTGGAGATTTTGGGAACAACGAGTACCTACTCGCACCAACTTTGGTGAACCACTTATGAACTTGACTTTTATTCTTCGAACTACACGCACTTCAAATACCAGAGTGCTTAGGGGTGACCCTGAGGAGGGGCTAGCGGAGTGCGATCCATTGCAGAATTCTACTTATCGCTCCCTTGAGCGCCAAGCTGACGAGCTTCTGGAGACGCCCTGCGAGCCAGAGAGGCATCGAGGCCTGTGACGGTTACTTGGCGGCCTTCTCATCCACCCCATACTTGTTCTCTACTGATGAGGGAAACTATCCCGAAACCCGAGCCATGTCTTGGGTCTAGAGATTTTGGGAACAACGAGTACCTACTCGCACCAACTTTGGTGAACCACTTATGAACTTGACTTTTATTCTTCGAACTACACGCACTTCAAATACCAGAGTGCTTAGGGGCGACCCGGAGGAGGGGCTAGCGGAGTGCGATCCATTGCAGAATTCTACTTATCGCTCCCTTGAGCGCCAAGCTGACAAGCTTCTGGAGACGCCCTGCGAGCCAGAGAGGCATCGAGGCCTGTGACGGTTACTTGGCGGCCTTCTCATCCACCCCATACTTGTTCTCTACTGATGAGGGAAACTATCCCGAAACCCGAGCCATGTCTTGGGTCTAGAGATTTTGGGAACAACGAGTACCTACTCGCACCAACTTTGGTGAACCACTTATGAACTTGACTTTTATTCTTCGAACTACACGCACTTCAAATACCAGAGTGCTTAGGGGCGACACGGAGGAGGGGCTAGCGGAGTGCGATCCATTGCAGAATTCTACTTATCGCACCCTTGAGCGCCAAGCTGACGAGCTTCTGGAGACGCCCTGCGAGCCAGAGAGGCATCGAGGCCTGTGACGGTTACTTGGCGGCCTTCTCATCCACCCCATACTTGTTCCCTACTGATGAGGGAAACTATCCCGAAACCCGAGCCATGTCTTGGGTCTAGAGATTTTGGGAACAACGAGTACCTACTCGCACCAACTTTGGTGAACCACTTATGAACTTGACTTTTATTCTTCGAACTACACGCACTTCAAATACCAGAGTGCTTAGGGGCGACCCGGAGGAGGGGCTAGCGGAGTGCGATCCATTGCAGAATTCCACGCTCACTGACTGACTGACTCACTCACTCTCACTGACTGACAGACTCAGTCTCACTAAATGACAGTCTCACTCACTCTCACTGACTGCCAGACTCACCCTCACTGACTGACAGACTCACTCTCACTGACAGACTCACTTTCACTCTCTTACTGACAGACTCTCTCACTGACAGACTCTCACTGACAGACTCTCTCACTCTCTCACTGAAAGACTCTCTCTCTCACTGACTGACTCACTCTCACTGACAGACAATCACTGACAGTCTCTCACTGACAGACTCTCTCACTGACAGACTCTCCCACTCTCTCTCGCTGAATGGCTGACTCACTCTCACAGACTGACCGACTCACTCTCACTGTCTCAGTCTCACTGACTCACTCTCACTGACAGACTCTCACTGACAGACTATCACTCACAGACTCTCGAAGACTCACTGACAAACTCTCACTGACAGACTCACTCTCACTGACAGACTCTTCCACTCTCTCTCACTGACTGACTCACTAGATAATTCTCACTGACTCACTCGCACTCTCTCACTGACTGACTGACTCGCTCTTTCTCACTGACAGACACTCACTGACTCTCTCACTGACAGACTCTCACTGACTCGCTCACTGACTCTCTCACTGATAGACTCTCACTGACTCTCTCTCACTGACAGACTCTCATTGACTCACTCTCACTGACTCAATCTCACTACTGACACTCTCTCGCTACTGATTCTCTCTCACCACTGGCTCTCTCTCACTACTGACTCTCTCACTGACAGACTCTCACTGACAGACTTACTCTCACTGACAGACTCTCACTGACAGACTGTCTCACGGACTGACTCTACCACTCACTCTCACTAATTCACTCTCACTGACTCATTCTCCCACTTTCTCTCACTAACTGAATGACTCACCCACTCTCACTGACAGCCTCTCAATGACAGACACTCTCACTCACTTCACTGACTCACTCTCGCTGACAGACTCCCTCACTCTCCCACTTTATCTCACTGACTAACTGACTCACTCACTCTCACTGACAGACTCTCAGTGACTCACTCTTACTGACATACTCTAACTGACTCACTCTCACTGACTGACTGACTCTCCCATTCTCTCTCACTGACTGACTCTCCCACTCTCTCTCACTGACTGACTGACTGACTCACTCTCACTGACAGACTCTCACTGACAGACTCTCTCACTGACTGACTCTCCAACTCTCTCTCACTGATTGACTAACTCATTCTCTCTCACTGACTGACTCTCCCACTCTCTCTCGCAGACTGACTGACTCACTCACTCTCACTGACTGACTCTCCCACTCTCTCTCACTGACTGACTGACTCACTCACTCTCACTGACAGACTCTCACTGACAGACTCTCTCACTGAATGACTCTCCTACGCTCTCTCACTGACTAAATATCCCACTCTGTCTCACTGACCTACTCTCCCACTCTCTCTTACTGACTGATGGACTCACTCACTCTCACTGACAGACTCTTACTGACAGACTCTCACTGACTCACTCTTACTGACTGACTGACTCTCCCACTCTTTCTCACTAAGTGACTAAGTCTCCCACTGTCTCTCACTGACTGACTGACTCACTCTCACTGACTGACTCCCCCACTCTCTCTCACTGACTGACTGACTCACTCACTCTCACTGACTGACAGACTCAGTCTCACTAAATGACAGTCTCACTCACTCTCACTGACTGCCAGACTCACTCTCACTGACTGAGAGACTCACTCTCTCACTCTCACTGACAGACCCACTCTCACTCTCTTACTGACAGACTCTCTCACTGACAGACTCTCACAGATAGCCTCATTTTCACTGACAGACTCTCTCACTCTCTCACTGAAGGACTCTCTCTCTCACTGACTGACTCACTCTCACTGACAGACAATCACTGACAGTCTCTCACTGACAGACTCTCTCACTGACAGACTCACCCACTCTCACTGACAGCCTCTCAATGACAGACACTCTCACTCACTTCACTGACTCACTCTCACTGACAGACTCCCTCACTCTCCCACTTTATCTCACTGACTAACTGACTCACTCACTCTCACTGACAGACTCTCAGTGACTCACTCTTACTGACATACTCTAACTGACTCACTCTCACTGACTGACTGACTCTCCCATTCTCTCTCACTGACTGACTCTCCCACTCTCTCTCACTGACTGACTGACTGACTCACTCTCACTGACTGACTCTCATAATCTCTCACTGACTGACTCACTCACTCTCACTGACAGACTCTTACTGACAGACTCTCTCACTGACTGACTCTCCAACTCTCTCTCACTGACTGACTAACTCATTCTCTCTCACTGACTGACTCTCCCACTCTCTCTCACAGACTGACTGACTCACTCACTCTCACTGACTGACTCTCCCACTCTCTCTCACTGACTGACTCACTCACTCACTCTCACTGACTGAATCTCCCACTCTCTCTTACTGACTGACTGACTGACTCACTCTCACTGACAGACTCTCACTGACAGACTCTCTCACTGAATGACTCTCCTACGCTCTCTCACTGACTAAATATCCCACTCTGTCTCACTGACCTACTCTCCAACTCTCTCTTACTGACTGATGGACTCACTCACTCTCACTGACAGACTCTTACTGACAGACTCTCACTGACTCACTCTCACTGACTGACTGACTCTCCCACTCTCTCTCACTAAGTGACTAAGTCTCCCACTGTCTCTCACTGACTGACTGACTCACTCACTCTCACTGACTGACTCCCCCACTCTCTCTCACTGACTGACTGACTCACTCACTCTCACTGACTGACACACTCAGTCTCACTAAATGACAGTCTCACTCACTCTCACTGACTGCCAGACTCACTCTCACTGACTGACAGACTCACTCTCTCACTCTCACTGACAGACTCACTCTCACTCTCTTACTGACAGACTCTCTCACTGACAGACTCTCACAGATAGCCTCATTCTCACTGACAGACTCTCACTGACAGTCTCTCACTGACAGACTCTCTCACTGACAGACTCTCCCACTCTCTCTCGCTGAATGGCTGACTCACTCTCACAGACTGACCGACTCACTCTCACTGTATCAGTCTCACTGACTCACTCTCACTGACAGACTCTCACTGACAGACTATCACTCACAGACTCTCGAAGACTCACTGACAGACTCTCACTGACAGACTCACTCTCACTGACAGACTCTTCCACTCTCTCTCACTGACTGACTCACTAGATAATTCTCACTGACTCACTCGCACTCTCTCACTGACTGACTGACTTGCTCTTTCTCACTGACAGACACTCACTGAATCTCTCACTGACAGACTCTCACTGACTCGCTCACTGACTCTCTCACTGATAGACTCTCACTGACTCTCTCTCACTGACAGACTCTCATCGACTCACTCTCACTGACTCACTCTCACTGACTCATTCTCACTACTGACTCACTCTCACTACTGACACTCTCTCGCTACTGATTCTCTCTCACCACTGGCTCTCTCTCACTACTGACTCTCTCACTGACAGACTCTCACTGACAGACTTACTCTCACTGACAGACTCTCACTGACAGACTGTCTCACGGACTGACTCTACAACTCACTCTCACTAATTCACTCTCACTGACTCATTCTCCCACTTTCTCCCACTAACTGAATGACTCACCCACTCTCACTGACAGCCTCTCAATGACAGACACTCTCACTCACTTCACTGACTCACTCTCACTGACAGACTCCCTCACTCTCCCACTTTCTCTTACTGACAAACTGACTCACTCACTCTCACTGACAGACTCTCAGTGACTCACTCTTACTGACATACTCTAACTGACTCACTCTCACTGACTGACTGACTCTCCCATTCTCTCTCACTGACTGACTCTCCCACTCTCTCTCACTGACTGACTGACTGACTCACTCTCACTGACTGACTCTCATAATCTCTCACTGACTGACTGACTCACTCACTCTCACTGACAGACTCTCACTGACAGACTCTCTCACTGACTGACTCTCCAACTCTCTCTCACTGACTGACTAACTCATTCTCTCTCACTGACTGACTCTCCCACTCTCTCTCACTGACTGACTGACTCACTCACTCTCACTGACTGACTCTCCCACTCTCTCTCACTGACTGACTGACTCACTCACTCTCACTGACTGAATCTCCCACTCTCTCTCACTGACTGACTGACTGACTCACTCTCACTGACAGACTCTCACTGACAGACTCTCTCACTGAATGACTCTCCTACGTTCTCTCACTGACTAAATATCCCACTCTGTCTCACTGACCTACTCTCCCACTCTCTTTTACTGACTGATGGACTCACTCACTCTCACTGACAGACTCTTACTGACAGACTCTCACTGACTCACTCTCACTGACTGACTGACTCTCCCACTCTCTCTCACTAAGTGACTAAGTCTCCCACTGTCTCTCACTGACTGACTCACTCACTCTCACTGACTGACTCCCCACTCTCTCTCACTGACTGACTGACTCACTCACTCTCACTGACTAACTCTCACTAACTTCCTCTCACTGACTCACTCTAACTGACTGACTCTCACACACTCTCTCACTGACTGACTCTCCCACTCTCTCTCACTGACTGACTCACTTACTCACTCTCACTGACTGACTCCCACTCTCACTGACTGACTCACTCACTCTCACTGACTGACTCGTTCACTCTCTGTGACTGACTCGTTCACTCTCACTGACTGACACACTCACTCCCACTGACTGACAGACTCACTCTCTCACTCTCACTGACAGACTCTCTCACTCTTTCACTAACAGACTCTCCCACTCTCTGTGGTAGAGTAGGGTCTGCTTCCTCTGGTCACCTCCACTTTTTGCTGTGATTCTCTGGTTTTTCGACTTTAATGTGGCTGTGATCAGACCCACAGCCCAGCTGTTCTCTCTCTACATTGATACCATGTACTTTGGGTACATACCAGATTGGTTACTGGGTCACCCTTGTGAGCCCCTGTATAGTTTACCATAGGTACCCAGGGCATAGGTGCACCTTAGGCCTACCAGGGGTTGCAACATGTATTGTGCCACCCCTGGTTTGCCTTCCAAACTGACACCACTGGTCTGTTCACCCAGCCTGGGTAAGGTGGTGTAATCGCCCATTACTTAGATATAGTATACCTATATCTACCTTTACATATAGACACATATACACCTATAAGCCACCCCTATGGTAGGCCTCGACAATCCTGGAGGCAGAGTGCTTGGTTTTATGTGAGAGGGTGCCCTAGCATGAGCTGATCCCCTCTGCCACTTTCAGAACCAACTCCTTATAGCTGTTCTATGATATAGCCATACCATATCCTCTTAAGTGCATTATAATCCTCGCGGTTAATGCTAACTTTGGTTTGGCTTTATCAAAACATGTTTTGTAAGGTGTCAAACACTTTGGAATACTATCCCCCCACCAGTCCTGGTGGCGGGGGTAGCATTCCACCCTTCTAGAGGGAGACGACATGTAGTTACTGCCTTACCCGGTTAAAGTTAAACAGAGCCTCAGCATCACAAAATGGATACTGCTGCCACAGACACAAGTCTGGCCTCCTGCTGCTGGACGAATCTCCGGCAGGGGAGGCCTGGACAATAGGTTTCCTGTCGAGGGAGGTGCCCGCACCTCCCCAGACGGGGTTTTGTGTATTGGGGCAGGGAGGGCTGCATCAGTAGATGCTTTTTCAGACACTGCCTGGGGCACACAAGGAGCTCCATGCATAGCCCGGTTAAAACCAGTTGCTGGGGCACTCCAGCCCTGCTCTGGCACGAAACTGGACAAAGGGAACGGGGTGTAACCACCCCCTTCTCAGGTACACCCATAGTAGGGACCTAGTCAGGTAATCAGCCCCATTTCTTAATATAAGTATAGGAGCTGTGTCCCTGGGACTTTAGATTATCCTGGATGAATCTTTGAAAAACATATCTTGGACCTTCAACATTCAATTCTGACTGGAAAACAGAAGATATCTCCCTTGTGGTCAAGGAGTTACCACCCTGTGCAAACAGCCACCAACAGCAACTTTGTCAGTCTGCAGTTTAAAGGCTCCCATTGGAACCCCAAGACTCTGCGACTCAAAAACTGGACTTCTACACTTCTCTGATCCCGACCCACATCCACATCAAAGTTGCGAACTGTGGCAGACACAAGAGATGTGGGACCTTTTCTGAAGTCTCAGTAAGTTGTGCATTGGGGTACAAGAAGCCCCAGCCCTGAGCACCATTTGCTTTGAAGCCCAGGCTCACACACTCTGCGAGTGTCCCGTGGGCCCCGCCTTTGCATTTGAGCTTGACACGTCTTCCTGGTTCCTTTCCTGTTGGCTAGTGAGCCCCCAGATGATGCCATCTTGAATTTAATTTACTTTCCTGATCGCTCCAAGCTTGCTCCAGCTTCTCTGAAAAGGAGAAGTACCACAGACCTTGCTGGTCTGCAACAGAGCCAATCTCAACATCTTGCATGGGTTGCGGTTTTCAAGGCTTGTTGGGTTCAATCCGCATACCGACACCGGTGTCATCTAGATCCATTGAGGAACAGCTCGAATTCAGCGCCTGGTTATCGTCGATGCCTCCTGGACCTCGTGGCTGAAGAGACAAACTCACCTTCTTCACCTGGAAGCACCGATATCGCCTGGCTCCTTTATGGTACCTTCCTGGTCACTGGCCAGTGACCCAGACTCTGTCCCCTCTGCTTTCAGGTTCTTCACATCATTGATCCAACCTTGGATCCAACCAGACACTTTTCCTCTGGTCGCCTGCAGCATTTCTTTGCAGCTCTCCATAGAAAACGACAACAGAACCTGACACAAAAAGACACCTATGCACCCGGCTTCCCTGGGTGAGGTAACATGAGTACTCCGGTGCTCTCGTGGGTCTTGACTCTCGAAGTGTCCTAGTTCAAAAGGGTTCCATCCTAGTCCATCCGGAAGTGTCCTTAAATTGCATGTTTGTAACTTCTTCGTTTCCCATAGAAAGTCAATGGTAACCTGCGTCTGTGTTTAGACACTGCACGCGACTCCTGTGGGTCCCCTACGTCCTAACCTTTGGTTGTTTATTGTAGCCTCAGTTATTACACAGGCACCAGGCTTGCTTTCTAACTCTCATGTGGTACTTATACCACTTTCTTAGTATATGGTTTGTGAGGCTCCTAGGGCATAACGTAGACCGTGCAACTTATCGTTTATTAACTGTGTGACTTGTATTGTATTTTGACCTCTGACCTCATAAAGAGTGCAGAGGCGATGTGTTTAGATTAAATACATATATATTTGATATATACCTTGTGTGGTGTCCTTTCATTTGGTATTCAAGGGATTACATATGGTAAAACAACTTGCTTAACTCGCCTACTGAAGTCTTAGCCTGAACACTGCTGGTTCATGCTACTCTAGGATAGCTTTCTATAAGGTTGACTTTACAACCACCATCAATAAGGGTTGATTAGATTGGTGCAAGGTGCCCACTTGAACTAGTGGACATCATATGCCAGGCTAACTTCTCACACTCTCTCTCACTGACTGACTCACTCTCACTGACAGCCTCTCTCTGACAGCCTCTCACTGACAGACTCACTCACAGACAGACGTTCTCACTCTCTCATTGACAGACTCTCCCACTCTCTCTCACTGACTGACTGACTGACTCACTCTCAGTGACAGACTGACTGACTCACTCTCACTGACAGACTCTCAATGACAGACCCACTGACCGACTATCACTGACATACTCTCACAGACGTTCTCACTCTCTCATTGACAGACTCTCCCACTCTCCCTCACTGACTGACTGACATTCTAACTGACAGACTCTCACTAACTCATTGTCACTGACTCACTCTCTCACTGACTGACTGACTCACTCTCTATCACTGACAGACTCTCACTGACTCTCACTGACAGACTCTCACTGACTCTCTCAACGACAGACTCTCACTGACTCTCTCACTGACTCTCTCTCACTGACACTCTCACTGACTCTCTCCCACTGACAGACTCTCACTGACTCACTCTCACTGACTCACTCTCACTGACTCACTTTCTCTACTGACTCACTCTCACTACTGACACTCTTTCACTACTGACTCTCTCTCACCACTGACTCTCTCTCAATACTGACTCTCTCTCTCGATGACTCTCTCTCACTGGCAGACTCTCATTGACAGACTCTCTCACTGACTGACTCGCCCACTCACTCTCACTAACTCACTCTCACTGATTCACTCACCCACTCTCTCTCACTGACTGACTGACTGACTCACTCTCCCTGACAGACTCTCACTGATAGAATCTCACTGACAGACTGTCACTGACAGACTATCCCACTCTCTCTCACTGGCTAACTAACAGACTCACGCTCACTGACTGATTGGCTCACTCTCTTTCATTGACTGACTCACTTTCACTGACTGACTCACTCACTCTCACTGACTGACAGACTCAGTCTCACTGAATGACATTCTCACTCACTCTCACTGACTGCCAGACTCACTCTCACTGACTGACAGACTTACTCTCACTGACTGACAGACTCACTCTCTCACTCGCACTGACAGACTCACTCTCACTCTCTTACTGACACACTCTCACTGACAGACTCTCACTGATAGACTCATTCTCACTGACAGACTCTGTCTGACAGACTCTCTCACTCTTTCACTGAAAGACTCTCTCTCTCACTGACTGACTCACTCTCACTGACAGACTATCAATGACAGTCTCTCACTGACAGACTCTCTCACTGACAGACTCTCCCACTCTCTCTCGCTGAATGACTGACTCACTCTCACAGACTGACCGACTCACTCTCACTGTCTCAGTCTCATTGACTCACTCTCACTGACAGACTCTCACTGACAGACTATCACTCACAGGCTCTCGAAGACTCACTGACAGACTCTCACTGACAGACTCACTCTCACTGACAGACTCTTCCACTCTCTCTCACGGACTGACTCCCTAGCTAATTCTCACTGACTCACTCGCACTCTCTCACTGACTGACTGACTCGCTCTTTCTCACTGACAGACACTCACTGACTCTCTCACTGGCAGACTCTCACTGACTCGCTCACTGACTCTCCCACTGATAGACTCTCACTGACTCTCTCTCACTGACAGACTCTCATTGACTCACTCTCACTGACTCACTCTCACTGACTCACTCTCACTACTGACTCACTCCCACTACTGACACTCTCTCACTACTGATTCTCTCTCACCACTGGCTCTCTCTCACTACTGATTCTCTCACTGACAGACTCTCACTGACAGACTTACTCTCACTGACAGACTCTCACTGACAGACTGTCTCACGGACTGACTCTACCACTCACTCTCACTAATTCACTCTCACTGACTCATTCTCCCACTTTCTCTCACTAACTGAATGACTCACCCACTCTCACTGACAGCCTCTCAATGACAGACACTCTCACTCACTTCACTGACGCACTCTCACTGACAGACTTCCTCACTCTCCCACTTTCTCTTACTGACTTACTGACTCACTCACTCTCACTGACAGACTCTTAGTGACTCACTCTCACTGACATACTCTAACTGACTCACTCTCACTGACTGACTCACTCTCCCATTCTCTCTCACTGACTGACTCTCCCACCCTCTCTCACTGACTGACTGACTGACTCACTCTCACTGACTGACTCTCATAATCTCTCAATGACTGACTGACTCACTCACTCTCACTGACAGACTCTCACTGACAGACTCTCACTGACAGACCCTCCCACTGAATGACTCCCCTACGCTCTCTAACTGACTGACTGACTAACTCACTCTCACTGACTGACTCTCCCACTCTCTCTCACTGACTGACTGACTCACTCACTCTCACTGACTGAATCTCCCACTCTGTCTCACTGACTGACTGACTGACTCACTCTCACTGACAGACTCTCACTGACAAACTCTCTCACTGAATGACTCTCCTACGCTCTCTCACTGACTAAATATCCCACTCTCTCTCACTGACTGACTCACTTACTCACTCTCACTGACTGACTCCCACTCTCACTGACTGACTGACTCACTCACTCCCACTGACAGACTCCCACTGACAGACTCTCACTGACTGATGTTCCCACTCGCTCTCACTGACTGACTCACTCCCCTTGACAGACTCTCACTGACAGACTCTATCACTCTCACTGACTGACAGATTCTCCCACTCTCTCTCACTGACTGACCCTCCCACTTTGTCTAACTGACTGATTCTCCCACTCTCTCTCATTGACTGACAGACTCCCTCACTCTCACTGATAGACTCTCACTGACAAACTCTTGCTGACTCACTCTAACTGATTGGCTGACTCTCCCACTCTCTCTCACTGACTGACTCTCCCACTCTCTCTCACTAAGTGACTCACTCACTCTCACTGACTGACTCTCCCACTCTCTCACTGACTGAATCACTCACTCACTATCACTGACTGACTCTCCCACTCTCTCTCACTGACTGACTGATAAGCATGGGCGAAATTTGCGAAATTTGCGAATTCGTGTTCCCCGAATTCGCGGATTTCCCTGTGAAATCGCAAAAAAAACTGCGAATTCGCGAATTTTCCTGCGAAATCGCGGATTTTTTTGCGATTTTCCCTGGAGTACTTTCTACTGGCTAATCCAGTAAGTGCTCCCTCATTGGGTAAATGTATAGTGCTTTTACTATACTGCAGCTGCGTAAAGGGCCAGAAGATGTGTCTCCAGTGACCATGTGTGCGCTTGCGACGCAGCTCCAGCAATGCGCTGCTTTTACGGCACAGATGCGTCACGCATCTGTGCCGTTTTTGCCACATGGTGCGCCGCATTGTAAATGCGGCGCACCATGGGTGGCGGAGCTGCGGGTCACAATAACTGGCGCATCCCTGGGGATGCGCCTGTTATTGTAAATCTGCCCCTATACATTTAGCCAACGAGGGAGCACTTACTGATTAGACAGTAGAAAGTACTCCAGTTGAGTAGAGGTATTGCACAAAAAGGTGGCATCTTCGTGGACAAACACGCAGGGCGGGATTCATTCTGCTCCCTGTTAGACTCATTTTTTGTGCCCTTCTGCCCTCTGTTAGACTCGTTTTTCCCTTGTTTTTCTGCCCTTCTGCCCTCTGTTAGACTCGTTTTTCCCTTGTTTTTCTGCCCTTCTGCCCCTGTTAGACTTGTTTTTTGTGCCCTTCTGCCCTCTGTTAGACTCATTTTTCCCTTGTTTTTCTACCCTTCTGCCCTCTGTTAGACTCGTTTTTTGTGCCCTTCTGCCCTCTGTTATTCCTTTGTTTTTGTGCCCTTCTGCCCTCTGTTAGACTCGTTTTTGTGCCTTCCTGCCCCCTGTTAGGCTCGTTTTTTGTGCCCTTCTGCCCTCTGTTAGACTCGTTTTCCCATGTTTTTCTGCCCTTCTGTCCTCTGTTAGACTGTTTTTTGTGCCCTTGTGCCCTCTGTTAGACTCGTTTTTCCCTTGTTTTTCTGCCCTTCTGCCCGTTGTTAGACTGCTTTTTGTGCCTTTCTGCCCTATGCATCACCACATCATCACTCAGCGCTACCCCAGCATCACTCAGCACCACCACATTATCACTCAGCACCACCACATTATCACTCAGCACCACCACAGCACCACTCAGTACCACCACAGCATCACTCAACACCACCACAGCATCACTCAGCACTAAGTATGGGCGAAATTTGCGAATTCGCGTTCCGTGAATTCGCGCAAAATCAAATTCGCAATCCGCAAAATCCGCGAATTCTTGCGAATTTGCGGATTTTTGTTTTTTGCGTGTTCGCAGGTTTTTTGCGTGTTCGCGGGGTTTTTTGCGTGTTCGCAGGGCTTTTTGCGTGTTCGCGGGCCGCTTGCATGGCGAAGTTACCCATGCGGTCGTGTCTGGGCACAGCACCCTCTGGTTCACCACTGTCACCTTCTGGTTCATCACTGCCACCCTCTGGTTCACCACTGCTGCCCTCTGGTTCACACCTGCCACCCTCTGGTTCACCCATGCCACCCTCTGGTTCACCACTGCCACCCTCTGGTTCATCACAGCACCTCTGGTTCACCACTGCCACCATCTGGTTAACCACTGTCACCCTCTGGTTCAGCACTGCCACCCTCTGGTTCACCACTGCCACCATCTGGTTCACCCCTGCCACCCTCTGGTTCACCACTGCCACCCTCTGGTTCATCACAGCACCCTCTGGTTCACCCCTGCCACCCTCTGGTACAGCACTGTCACCCTCTGGTTCACCACTGCCACCCTCTAGTTCACGACTGCCACCCTCTGGTTCATCACAGCACCTCTGGTTCACCCCTGCCACCCTCTGGTACAGCACTGTCACCCTCTGGTTCACCACTGCCACCCTCTGGTTCACGACTGCCACCCTCTGGTTCATCACAGCACCTCTGGTTCACTACTGCCACCCTCTGGTTAACCACTGTCACCCTCTGGTTCAGCACTGCCACCCTCTGGTTCACCACTGCCACCCTCTGGTTCACCCCTGCCACCCTTTGGTTCACCACTGCCACCCTCTGGTTCATCACAGCACCCTCTGGTTCACCCCTGCCACCCTCTGGTACAGCACTGTCACCCTCTGGTTCACCACTGCCACCCTCTGGTTCACAACTGCCACCCTCTGGTTCATCACAGCACCTCTGGTTCACCACTGCCACCCTCTGGTTAACCGCTGTCACCCTCTGGTTCAGCACTGCCACCCTCTGGTTCACCACTGCCACTCTCTGGTTCACCACTGCCACCCTCTGGTTCACCCATGCCACCCTCTGGTTCACCACTGCCACCCTCTGGTTCACCCCTGCCACCATCTGGTTCATCACTGCCACCCTCTGGTTCACCCCTGCCACCCTCTGGTTCAGCACTGACACCCTCTGGTTCAGCACTGTCACCCTCTGGTTCACCACTGCCACCCTCTGGTTCACCACTGCCACCCTCTGGTTCATCACAGCACCTCTGGTTCACTACTGCCACCCTCTGGTTAACCACTGTCACCCTCTGGTTCAGCACTGCCACCCTCTGGTTCACCACTGCCACCCTCTGGTTCACCCCTGCCACCCTTTGGTTCACCACTGCCACCCTCTTTTTCATCACAGCACCATCTGGTTCACCCCTGCCACCCTCTGGTACAGCACTGTCACCCTCTGGTTCACCACTGCCACCCTCTGGTTCAGCACTGCCACCCTCTGGTTCACCACTGCCACCCTCTGGTTCACCCCTGCCACCCTTTGGTTCACCACTGCCACCCTCTGGTTCATCACAACACCCTCTGGTTCACCCCTGCCACCCTCTGGTACAGCACTGTCACCCTCTGGTTCACCACTGCCACCCTCTGGTTCATCACAGCACCTCTGGTTCACCACTGCCACACTCTGGTTAACGACTGTCACCCTCTGGTTCAGCACTGCCACCCTCTGGTTCACCACTGCCACTCTCTGGTTCACCACTGCCACCCTCTGGTTCACCCATGCCACCCTCTGGTTCACCACTGCCACCCTCTGGTTCACCCCTGCCACCATCTGGTTCATCACTGCCACCCTCTGGTTCACCCCTGCCACCCTCTTGTTCAGCACTGTCACCCTCTGGTTCACCCCTGCCACAATCTGGTTCATCACTGTCACCCTCTGGTTCATCACTGCCACCCTGTGGTTCACCACTGCCACCCTCTACCGAGACCTTTTGTGACGCAGCGGCAGCACAAAAGATGCGCCATGGTGCTGGGTATTAACAACGTGACGCATCTGAGAGATGCGTCACGTTGTAAAGCCCTGTGCCATCAGTAGGCGTCCCGGCGCAGGGGAGGGCGTTCCTGCGCAGGAACGCCTCCTAAAAGTGACTGAGTGAAATCTACAAGAATTCACTCAGTCACTTTTAGGCCAATGCTGCGTCAAAACCCTGCGCGTGCTTGAAGCAGGCACAAGGCTTGATGCAGCATTGGGGAGATAGGGCCCCCAGAGCATTGCTGGAGCTGCGTCGCAAGCGCGACGCAGCTCCAGCAATGTGCTGCTTTTACGGCACAGATGCGTGACGCATCTGTGCCGTTTTTGCCACATGGTGCGCTGCATTGTAAATGCGGCGCACCACGGGTGGCGGAGCTGCGGCGCACAATAACTGGCGCATCCCTGGGGATGCGCCAGTTATTGTAAATCGGCCGCTATACATTTAGCCAACGAGGGAGCACTTACTGATTAGACAGTAGAAAGTACTCCAGTTGAGTAGAGGTATTGCACAAAAAGGTGGCATCTTCGTGGACAAACACGCACGGCGGGATTCATTCTGCCCCCTGTTAGACTCGTTTTTGTGCCCTTCTGCCCTCTGTTAGACTCGTTTTTCCCTTGTTTTTCTGCCCTTCTGCCCTCTGTTAGACTCGTTTTTCCCTTGTTTTTCTGCCCTTCTGCCCCCTGTTAGACTGGTTTTTTGTGCCCTTCTGCCCTCTGTTAGACTCATTTTTCCCTTGTTTTTCTGCCCTTCTGCCGTCTGTTAGACTCATTTTTTGTGCCCTTCTGCCCTCTGTTATTCCCTTGTTTTTGTGCCCTTCTGCCGTCTGTTAGACTCATTTTTTGTGTCCTTCTGCCCTCTGTTAGACTCGTTTTTGTGCCTTTCCGCCCCGCTAGACTCGTTTTTTGTGCCCTTCTGCCCTCTGTTAGACTCATTTTTCCCTTGTTTTTCTGCCCTTCTGTCCTCTGTTAGACTGTTTTTTTGTACCCTTCTGCCCTCTGTTAGACTCGTTTTTCCCTTGTTTTTCTGCCCTTCTGCCCTTTGTTAGACTGCTTTTTGTGCCTTTCTGCCCTTTGCATCACCACATCATCACTCAGCGCTACCCCAGCATCACTCAGCACCACCACATTA
Organism: Lissotriton helveticus; assembly: GCF_964261635.1. Lineage (NCBI taxonomy): Eukaryota > Metazoa > Chordata > Amphibia > Caudata > Salamandridae > Lissotriton > Lissotriton helveticus. Next base: position 535,764,474 of record NC_136065.1, read on the forward strand.
TCACTCAGCACCACCACATTATCACTCAGCACCACCAAAGCACCACTTAGCGCCACCACAGCATCACTCAGCGCCACCACAGCATCACTCAGCGCCACCACATTATCACTGAGCACCACCACAGCACCACTCAGCACCACCACAGCATCACTCAGCACCACCACAGAATCACTCAGCACCACCACATTATCACTCAGCACCACCACAGCACCACTCAGCACCACCACAGCATCACTCAGCACCACCACAGCATCACTCAGCACCACCACAGCACCACTCAGCACCACCACAGCATCATCCCAGTATCACTCAGCACCACCACTGCACCACTCAGCATCACCACAGCACCACTCAGCACCACCACAGCACCACTCAGCGCCACCCCAGCATCAATCTGTGCAACCATTCAACAACAACGGGTTCAAATATGTTCTCTCAATGTTTCAAACTTTATTACAAATGTCACAAAAAGATGTTATTATTTCACTTCTGTTCTTGGATTTTCGTCACAATAAAATACACTGAACATAATCTTCACAAAAGTTATTTACAAAAGTTTAAGATATTGCCATTATAAATTAAAATCACTTTTATTTAAGTATTAATTATTTAAAAAAATTAAAAGCCATTGTAATTTGGAATATCAATACAGCTAAGTCACGTAAATACAAAACATGTTGCATTACAAATGCTATAGGTGTCACATTTGCGAAAGTTATAACTATTGGCATTGTAAATGACAAAGCTATTAAATTAGCTATTTTCAAAACCAACACATAAATAAAAAAAATTGTCATTTACAAGACCAATAGCTCAAACTTTCCTAATGCGAGACCTATTGCATTGCAAATGCTTGTTTTTATATCTGTCAGTGCTTCCTGTCGAGGTTTAATTTTCATGACAGGCGCCTCATTGCCTATTTGTAACTATTCTCTGACCCTGCTTCAATGGTCAGGGCAGGGTCAGAGAATAGTTGCAGGTGGGCAACGAGGCGCCAGGAAGCACTTACAGACTTACAGCAGCAGGTGCCCAAGTTGAAGTTAATTTCTTTGTAACCCTTTTGTAAAAGGTTACAAAAAATTAGCTTCAACTTTTGCACCTGCTGCTGTAACCCTGTAAGTGCTTGGCTGAAAATTCGTCCCCGCTGATTTTACCCCGATTTCGCGAGATTCGCGGATCGCGAAATCGTGGAAAATCCGCAAATTCCGCAAGCGGAACGAATTTTCAGCCCATGCTTACTCAGCACCACCACAGCACGACTCAGCACCAACACAGCACCACTCAGTGCCACCGCAGCATCACTCAGCACCACCATAGCATCACTCAGCACCACCACATTATCACTCAGCACCACCACAGCACCACTCAGCACCACCACAGCATCACTCAGCACCACCACAGCATCACTCAGCACCACTACAGCACCACTCAGCACCACCACAGCATCACTCAGCACCACCACAGCACCACTCAGCACCACCACAGCAGCACTCAGCGCCACCACAGCATCACTCAGCGCCACCACAGCATCACTCAGCGCCACCACATTATCACTCAGCACCACCACAGCACCAATCAGCACAACCACAGCACCACTCAGCGCCACCACAGCATCACTCAGCACCACCACAGCATCACTCAGCACCACCACATTATCACCCAGCACCACCACAGCACCACTCAGAACCACCACAGCATCACTCAGCACCTCCACAGCATCAGTCAGCACCACCACAGCACCACTCAGCACCACCCCAGCATCACTCAGCACCATCCCAGTATCACTCAGCACCACCACAGCACCACTCAGCATCACCACAGCACCACTCAGCGCCACCCCAGCATCAACCTGCTCAACCATTCAGCAGCAACTGGTTCAAATATGTTCTCTCAATGTTTCAAGCTTTATTACAAATGTCACAAAAAGATGTTAATATTTCCCTTCTGTTCTTGGATTTTCGTCACAATAAAATACACTGAACATAATCTTCACAAAAGTTATTTACAAAAGTTCAAGCTATTGCCATTATAAATTAAAATCACTTTTATTTCAGTATTAATTATTTAAAAAACATTAAAAGCCATTGTAATTTGTAACATCAATACATCTAAGTCACGTAAATACAAAACATGTTGCATTACAAATGCTATAGGTGTCACATTTGCGAAAGTTATAACTATTGGCATTGTAAATGACAAAGCTATTAATTTAGCTATTTTCAAAAGAAAAAAAAAAAAAAAAAAAAAATGGTCATTTACAAAACCAATAGCTCAAACTTTCCTAATGCGAGACCTATTGCATTGCAAATGCTTGTTTTTATATCTGTCAGTGCTTCCTGTTGAGGTTTAATTTTCGTGACAGGCGCCTCATTGCCTATTTGTAACAATTCTCTGACCCTGCTTCAAGGGTCAGAGCAGGGTCAGAGAATAGTTGCAAGTAGGCAACGAGGCGCCAGGAAGCACTTACAGGCTTACAGCAGCAGGTGCCCAAGTTGAAGTTAATTTCTTTGTAACCCTTTTGTAAAAGGTTACAAAAAATTAGCTTCAACTTTTGCACCTGCTGCTGTAACCCTGTAAGTGCTTGGCTGAAAATTCGTCCGCGCTGATTCGCGGATCTTACCGCGAGTTCGCGAGATTTGCGGATCGGAAATCGCGGAAAATCCGCAAATTCCGTGAGCGGAACGAATTTTCAGCCCATGCTTACTGACTGACTGACTCATTCTCACTGACAGACTCTCTCACTGACAGACTCTCTCACTGACTGATGCTCCCACTCTCTCTCACTGACTGACTCACTCTCATTGACAGACTCTCACTGACAGACTCTCTAATTCTCACTGACTGACTGACTCTCCTACTCTCTCTCACTGACTGAATTTCCCACTCTGTCTCACTGACTGACTCTCCCACTCTCTCTCACTGACTGGTGGACTCACTCACTCTCACTGACAGACTCTCACTGATTCACTCTTACTGACTGGCTGACTCTCCTACTCTCTCTCACTGACTGACTCTCATATTCTCTCCCACTGACTGACTGACTCACTCTCTCTTACTGACAGACTCTTACTGACAAACTCTCACTCTCACTGAATAACTAACTGACTCTCTCTTTCTCACTGACTGACTGACTCTCCCACTCTCTCTCACTGACTGACTAACTCTCCCACTCTCTCTCACTGACTGACTCACTCTCACTGACTCACCTTCACTGACAGACTCTCTCAATCTCTCACTGACTGACTTACTCACTCTCTCTCACTGACTGACTGACTCACTCTCACTGTCAGACTCTCACTGATAGACTCTCACTGACAGACTCTCTCACTCTCTCACTGACTCACTCACTCTCTCTCACTGACTGACTGACTCACTCTCTCTCTCTCTCTCCCTCTCACTGACTGACTCATACTCTCTCACTGACTGACTCACTCACTCTCACTGACTGACTGACTCACACTGACTCACTCTCACTGACTCACTCTCAATGACAGACTCACTGACAGACTCTCTCACTCTCTCTCACTGACTGACTTTCCCACTCTCTCTCACTCACTGACTGACTGACTCACTCTCAATGTCTAACTGACTCACTCACTCTCACTGACAGACTCTCACTGACAAACTCTCTCACTCTCACTCACTGAATGACTGACTCCCTCTCACTGACTGATTGACTCTCTCTCACTGATTGACTCTCTCTTACTGACTCAATCTCACTGACTGACTCTCTCGCTGTCACTGACTGACTCTCTCTCACTGACAGACTGACTCTCGCTAAAAGACGGACTGACTCTCGCTAAAAGACTGACTCACTCTCACTAACTGACTGTCTCACTGATTCACTCTTTTTCACTCACTGACTAACTGACTCATTCTTTCACTCTCATTCACTCTCACTTTCAATGTCTGACTCTCACTCTCACTGACTGACTCTCTCACTTTCACTGACTTACTGACTCTCTCACTCTCACTGACTAACTGACTCTCACTCTCACTGACTGACTGACTCACTCTCACTGACTGACTCTCTCACTCTCGCACTGACTCTCACTCTCACTGACTGATTGACTCTCTAACTCTGACTGACTGGCTCTCTCACTGACTGACTCTCTCTCACTGACTGACTCACTCACTCTCACTAACTGACGAACTGACTGACTGAATTAGCTTCACCCTCCTGTTATTTAAGCCCTCCCATAACAGAAAAATCACAACAAGCAACCATTGGGACAGGCAGATACAAGTTGCCAGCATTGAAAGGACAAACAAAACCTCAAGACATTATTTTTAATACTTTTTTATTATGTTCATTCAGTTGTACATAATGCTTTTTTTGTCATATCTAAGGTAACAAAAATGCTTCTGACACTTCTTTATTTTAACTGTTCAGCATGCTGCAGACTTCTGTACAGCACAGCTTAAAGACATAGGTCAAGTTAATATCTCTGTCTAAACACGTATACATTCCCAAAAGCAAGACCTATTGGCTATGCCAATGCTTGTTTAAATTCAGTGTTTGGAAATAGCACTTTTAAAAAGTGGCTATTTTCTTGTTCAACCTTTCCTTGTGCCTCTGACTGTTTGTGAATTGACTCTCTGGTTTGTGAGTGACAGGGGCTGGGGTGGCTCCAGGAGGCTGGGTGAGTCATCACTAGGCTGAATAGAACTATCTATATTTGGAGTGGTGGGAGGAGTAGCACCTGGGCCTGAATAGGGCTGTGCCTGCCTTTCACAATGCTGGCTCCACCTCCTGCAGTGTGTCTGATGGCCCTGGCCCACACTCACAAAGGAGGAAGATGTGCACTGACAGAGTGCACCTAGAACTGGTTTGTACTCGGTCCAGGACCCCTCACACATGAAATACCAAGACTTTTGGGGCATAAATATCAGAGCTGAAACCCCTAAATTTTAGTCTAAGAAACTTCATGATCAAGAAGGAATCCTTGCCAAACAAAACAGCTGAAGAAGACTGAGGAAAAGTGCAGTCATTGCTATGTGTCTGGGGTGGACCTGCAGCTGCTGTTTCTGCTGAGGAAGAGGACTAAGGGACATTTGGCTGTGTGCTGTGTCCCCCTACTTGAAGGGGAACTGTGCTGTGTGGTTTGTTCTTCTGAAGACAAGAGTCTCCAAGGGCCTGAGAAGAGATTGCCTCCTGTTAATAAAACACTACCCATCTGATGCACTGTGTGGAGCCCGTGTTTCCTCGTATTCTACAAGGAGAACTGTGTGCCTGCTCTTCAGGGACGATGGTCGGAGTTGCCAGACAAGATCCTGAGTATCATGAGAAGAGGCGCTGGGTGGCCACTGACCCATTGACCAGAGGGGAGGGTGGTTTGCTGTTATCCCAGCCGGCCCGGGAGTCTGAAGGCGCTGTGTGCCTGCAATTACCGCCGCCGGCCCGGGAGCTGCAAGAGCACTTTGCTGCCTTCACCGCTGCCGGCCCAGAGTCTGCCGACGTCAGAGCTGAGCCACGCTGGGATTGGCAGCAAGGAGCTTGTGCAGGAGGAGACTCGCTGAGATCCGTGGGCGCGAGGTATCCCCTAGCAACTGGGGCCTCCCCAAGTTCATTGACGAGAGCAGAGCTGTGCCCGAGACCGTGGAGCAGCAAAGAGGAGAAAACTGCCTTTTGGATTTGACAGTGCGGACTGCACAGCCCCATCATACTCACAGATAATGACTCCAATCAGTGACCCGAGCCTGCACCCAAGACTGTTGTTGGTGAGCACGCTGCAGGCGGGCCTTGTCTCGCTTGCTTAAAAGCTGTATCGGCTGGCTCCCACTCACGCAGTGAGGAGAGGTGATCTGTAGGAGTTCAAGATAATTAAGGGGTGGCATTATTTAAACCCTGCAACTACACGCTTGAGGTGATTGGTAGGATTTCAAGAGAACTGAGGGGTGTCATTGTTTAAACTCTGCAGCTTCATGCTAGAGGTGATATTTAGGAGCTTCAGAGATCTGAGGGGTGATAATTTATCACACTTTTACGCACAGTACAGAAGATTACTGCATTCAATTTCTAATGTGAACTTTTACCAAAGAACATTTCTAAGGAAAGACTATCTATGTATGTTAGAATTTCTGAAGTTATTGGTCTTACCTACAATCAGATAAAGATATTTGTATTTTTTTATAAATAACCAGTGTGGTGTCCATTTGTGGTGTTTCACTGTGTTACTGTGGTTGTTGGTGCAAATACTTGGTTGGAATGTGCCCACTGTGTATGTCCTGATAAAGTCTCACAGATCCTTTATAACAGTTCGGGCATCAGTCGACTGCTTCGGCCCTACCCACAGGAATTAGGAGCAGGAATCCACTGCTATCAAGATGTACTTGTAAGCCCCATCTAATGACACAGGACCCAATGGTCCAGATAGACACAAGACAATGGCTTGTTTGAAATCAGTAGAGGTGTCTGGGGTATATGTGCTATGGTTGGAAAACACACAAGACAAAGACTTACAAAATGTATTAACACCATGGTATAAGTACATTGTTATGAGACAAGACATTCTACATGCAAGTATGACATTGCACGTGCTCAACTGTTAAGACACTGCTCAAAACTCCATATAACAATTTATAGAAATTCACAAGATAAAACATGTATTCTAAGAAATATTAAGAGAAAGAAAAAGCAAAAGAGAAAAAAAGGACAATTGTACAATAACCATTAAATACATTTGTTTTACGTACAGAAACCTTATAACCACATAGTTATTTAAAAATGTGTCCAATATATTCTTATAAAGCTAAAGAAAATCAATATTAAATACTACATTTGATGCTCCAATTTGGGATTTCATAATTTACATTCGGATGTGGCCTCAGTAAATGAATCCAAACTTCCAAATAAGTGTACCAATACCCAAATTTTAACTCTTCTCAATGCGAAATCAATATCACTGCCGAAAAGTTGTTTTTTTTGTCACACAAGCCACAAGTCCTCATCCTATTAAACAAAAGAATCCTTAGCGTGCAGTGTTGCAAATCTATTTGAAAAAGGGGGGGAACGCATCTGCTGTTAGACACGCTCAGAGAAATGTTAAAATAGGCCTTGGCTCTCATATTCTGTTGTAAACATAATAAAAGTTTTGGTTTTTCAGAGTTGCATTAGCAAATCTGTCGGCCCCAGGCAGAGACCTCAGACCTGTCTCCAAACCATGTTTAGCTTGCGGTTTGCTGATTGAAAGGAAATACTACGACAAGTAAATTTAAGAAAATAATAAAAAGTGAGTCCAACAATCTCATAGAAGCTAGTATACAAAACAATGGCAAAATGATTATATTAACTTCAATTGAGCGATTCATTTTACTGTTTAGTTTAATTACAACAGTGTCAAAGCACAAGGGAGCCCTCATTTATGACTATCACAGGCGACACAAAACTCTCACCCGGATGCCAATGTGCCAACCATATGGCAACGCCTGCTGGCCTAGTGTCTCAGACAGTATGCGTATGACCTGTCACTGAAGGGCCATCAAGGGTGCATGCATTGGCGCTATGCAGCCAAAATGACGCCAGTGCAGTGGAAAAGGCAGAAATGTGCTGTATTCTGTAATACGGTGCATTGCTGCCCGTTCTGTGTGACACAGTGCAGCACAGCAAGATGAGGTGCAGCGCTGCACTGCGTGATAAATCTCGTAAATATGCTCCTGGTTGACAGAACAGCAGATGAGTCATCCTAAATACCCTAAAGTACTCAAATTGAGGCTGCTACAAAAGTGTGTCACTCAGCATCTCTGAATGTCAGAAGTCACTTCTCGATGTAGATAGTTCAAGAGTTGATAATGTTTTGGAGGAACAGTGACACCTCTGATCTAGACCTAACTACGCCTGCTAGTGATTAGTTGTTATTTTTATTCTTTAACCTTTTGTTTCCAATGGGCGGACTGAAGACTGCCAGATTAGGGACCAGTTACCAAATCCTGCTAGGCTCTTAGCCACAAGTCTTTCTTTTTCTTTTTTAGGTCTCGCATTAGGCAGCGTATGCGCTGCCTATGTGAGGCATCAAGTAATTAGTATTAGTGGAGAAACTCCACCCCTTTCGTTCCTATTTGTTTTCTCACTTGGCATTGGTTACATCTGGCATTGCTCTTCTTAGCTCACTGACTCATTGGCTGGTGGTCTGATACATTACTTCCCTGTTGTCTCCGTTTTGCAGGAAGCAGCACTGACCAACTACAGTGTAGTTCCACTGCTGGCTGTTAGGTATTCATTTAGGGACTACTTGGTTGTATGTGATTACATGATACAGCTCACTCCAGGCTCAAACCCTGTTCTCCAGCCCCAAAGTCAGCAGCGTTATACCTTGAGCCTCCTCCTTGTGTCGATTCTCAGATGCTATATGTGCCTTGTTTTTTAAAAATTAAATATGCTGAAGAACTTGTAATTGTTTCCTGTAGTTTCCTGCGCCAGGGCTGCTTCACGAACTGGTGGAAGGAGGTTTCCTGGACGTATACACCCGCGCACGCAAACCCCTCCCATCCGCAAGATCTCTGCCACAGATTCTCAACAGCGCGGGTCGTGCTTCCTGGGCTGCAGATCTTCACTACCATCTTAGTTGATTGCCACGATCCTGGTCGTCGCACACCGCGAAGAGCCCAAATTTCTGGTCCTTTTTCCCCCATGCATATCCATTCTCAGTCCCGTTTAGGTCTTCACTTATTACAGTTTATACACCGGCAGTCATTCTAAGTTAGAACGTAACGTTAGTCCTTTTCGTGTTTGGGAGTTCGATCCCCGCTTCCCCCCCTACCTGGGTGATTGTTAATTTTATTTTCATTTACATTTTTTATGGGCTGAAGCTGTCCAGACAGTTTGGGCTCAATTGCTATCTGCATCAGGGCTGTCCGTCACAACAAACAACAGAGACACTAATCAATCTTTAAAGACTGCCTCGCAGCACCGCAAACGGCAAGCATTGGCCAATGGTGTCCAGGGTATCCCAAACTGGAATGTAGTGTCACTTCACAATTATGCTGCACTTTGTTTATTTTTAGGTTGGCAGGCAACTTTAGCACAGGGTTCCTATTTCCAGAATGTGATGTGGAGCAGTTGTGCGGTTTGACTACTATCATATGTAACTGTTCGAAAATCAATATCCAGCTGCCTCAGACCTTTCAAAAATACGCTCTCAGCTGTTAAAAGTAGCATGAAAGCGTAAAAAGTAACATCAGCAAGCAGTCACAGGGCTAGAAGCTGCTGCATATTTTTTACCCTTTGTCATCAGTTGTGGTTTATTTTATATACCCATGCTAGGCTGAGAGGGTTTATCTGTGCAAAGGAAGCAAGCCTAATTCAAAGGGCAGGAAAGAATCCGTCAGAGTGAAGCTCCGAGCAGCTGTATTTGTGCACGGAAACTGTCGTGTTCCCCATCCCAGGAACACACGCATGACAAGATGCTGGTTACTCAGGTAACTTTATTAGCTCCTTGCATACAGGATACAGCGCGCTGCCATTGCGACCTCTCACCCCGAGGTTCTAGCCCATTCTGCCTCCTTGTCCCCTCCCCTGACCGGATGTGGTGTCCGGTGTCCCCTGTCCCCCACCCTGTGCCCCCAGGGTCCTAGTGCCATCGTCTGGGCACGACATCTCCCCCCTTGTTGCGAACAAACATTTTCTTGCCATTTGTCCCATGGCTTGTGATAGTGAGATAGAGAGAAAAAGAGAGAGAGAGAGAGAGAGAGAGAGAGAGAGAGAGGGAGAGATAGAAAGAGAGAGAGAGAGAGAGAGAGAGAGAGAGAGAGAGAGAGAGAGAGAGAGAGAGAGCTCCACTCTCTTGACATGTTGGCGTCTACATCTCAGTCTCTTCACATCTCTTCGATCAGTCTCTTTGTCTTTTTGCATTCCCTTCTTGGTCGCTGTTCTCTGATGTCCATTGGTGACTCTGCTTGTGATCTGTCCCCTTTCAGCTCTTTTCTTTGGCATTTCTTCTTCTTTGGTTCTCAGTTCCCTGAAATGGGAGCTGTCTCGTGTAACGTCGTGCTGACCAGCTGATGCTGTGATCATTGGCCCCTTTACTTCTGTCACTTTCAAGGGATCTTTTGAGAAGGCGCTAACTGACTTTCTCGCCTGTCGCTGTTTCACAAACACAGTATCTACTTCTTTTATTTTGGTAATTGTTGCATGCCTTCTCTGATCTGCATAGGCCTCCATCATTGCTTTCTGTTCCTTGCCTCTTGTCGCAACGTCTTTGTGTTCGTTTTCTCCCCTTCTTTTATTGGTGGCAACCCCGTTCGGCTTGAGCGCCCTGATACCAACTCGGCGGGGCACCTTCCCGTGGAGCTGTGAGGGGTGTTTCGATAGTCCCTTAGTACTTGACATAGCGCTTGTCCAGTTGATATTTGTATCATCTTTGCCCTCTGTATTGCCTTCTTGATCGTTCCCATGAACTGTTCGGCCATTCCGTTTGCCTGTGGCCACATTGGTGTTATTCGTCTGTGGTTTATTCCAAGGTAGGCCAAAAATCTCTTGAACTCCTCACCTGAGAATGGTGGGCCATTATCTGTCTTGACGGTCTGTGGTGAACCCCAGCGCTTTCCATATATGACCATGTGGTAGTGTTCGCAGGCCCACACCACTGCCAGACTCTCTTTTTCTGGTTGGGAATATCCCTTCTCGACATCCGACAAGCTCTTGCTTCCATATGCCACTATGTGTCTTGGGGAGTCCCTCCTTGGCTGAGGCTGTGCCAAGATCACTCCTAGTCCTACAGGACTCGCATCAACTGTTAGTTCTGTGCATAGCTTTTGATCGAAATATGCCAGGTGATCCACTGCTGTCACGGCCTTTCTTATTTTGGACGTGTCTTTCTTTGGGACAGCCACAATGGGTGATACCCAGGGTGTCGGTCCTTCCGCTGGCTCTATTATGTCCTGCTTTAGTAACGCTTCAAGGTCTTCTTCTATTTGTGGTTGCAGTTGTATGGGCACTCTTCTGTGGTGCTGTGCAATTGGCCTTACTGTTTCATCGATGTGCAACGTTATCTGTCGTCCTTTCATCTTTCCTTGTCCTTGTAGTAGCTTGGGGTGTTCCTTATAGATATTTTTCTTTTCTCACATGTTGTATGACATTTCCATCAGACCCATTATTTGTGCCGTGACGTTGCTCAGTAAGCATGGCGCTGGGATGTCTCCTTTTAGTACGTGTGTTTCTTCAGTTATTCTTTGATCCTTGTACATCAGTCTTCTTTGAATTTTCCCATGTTTATCACTGGTCTTTTGGACCCCCATGTGAATACTTCCACCCGAGATGGCTTTAGAGTCTGTTTTACTTTCATTTTTTCGTATTCTGGGACGAACATGATGTTGCACGTCGCACCACTGTCCAGGACAAATTTTGTTTCGTGTGGCCCCACTTTTATAGTCACCGACTCTGTCTTTCTTATCTTCTTTTTGTCCACAAGACATATTCTTTCTTCACTTTCTTCTTCTTCTCCTACTGATTCTATGGTGACATCTGTCATGAAATACAGTCGTTCCATTTTTTTTTCTTCACACTCTTCTTCTGACTCTACAGACGAGCTTCTTGCTCCTGCCTCGACATGCCTGATGTGTCTGCTTGTCGGTATTCGCGCTATTCCTGGTCTTCCTCTGTCGTTTCTGAACTGCATCCCTTGACACACGCTGGCATAGTGGTTCCTTCCATTGCACTTCCTACAGGTCTGGCCAAACGCTGGGCATGGGCCTCGGTGCGGGAACTCCAATCCGCACCTATAGCATGTTCCTTCCTGTTGTTTCTTCACCGTCTGTTTACCTCTATCTTTTTTCCAGCCTCCTGATCGGTTGTTGTTCGTCATCCGTTGAATCTGTTCTCCACCTCTTACTTTGCCTCGTTCCATTTCTTTTGCATGGGTTGTTGCTCTGGCTTCCGCCCTTCTTAGTGCTAGGATGTTCTCTAGTGATATTGGTTCTTTTAGGACCCTAGCGTGGAAATCTGTATCGCGACAGCCCTCGACGATGCGTAGCCTTATTGCCTGTTCATTGTCGAATTTATCGAATTCGCAATGTGTGACAAGTTTCCGCAGCCTTGTTGCGAAGTCATCCAGAGATTCTTCTGCTTGCTGGAAGGGGATCATGAAACTGTATCGCTCAAAGTCGACGTTTCTTTGAGGATCAAATTCGTCCGTTAGGCACTTCTTCAATTTATCATAAGTGGCAATTTCTTCTTTTGGTAGTGTCACTAGCAAATCTTCAACTTCGTCTCCTACTAGATTCAGAAATAGTCCTAATTACTTGGCTGTCGTGACATCTGTTGCCTCTACATAGTTTTCAAATCGTCTGACCCATTTTTCCCATCTAATTCCAGTTTGTGGTTCAGATAGACTGAACGGTAGTGGCCTCCTGTACTGTGCGCTTGGTTTTGAGTCTGCCATCCTGCGCCTTCTTTGTTCCCTTTTTCTTAGTCTTTTGTGTGCTTCTTTCTTTTATATATTCTTCTTCTCTTCTTTTATTTATTTTTCTTTATTTATTCCTGTCACTTCTTGTGACCCCTTGTGCTTTTATGATTCCTTTAGTTCTGCCCTTTATTCTAGTCTTTTCCTTTTTTTGTGTCCTTTTCTTTTATATTTCCCACTTTTTCTTCCTTTATTTGTCTTCTTTACTTGTTTCTGTCACTTCCTGTGCTTTTTGTCTCTTTATCGTTGTTTTTTCACTTTGTTCTGCACCTTTTTGTGCTTTCTCGCGCTTTGCCTGACCCCAAAATGGCCGCTGCGCTGATTCTCTCTTCCTATTGGCTCTCGCGCCTGTCTTCAAAATGGCCGCCGGATTCTTGCGCGACTTCGCGGCCAATCAGGACGATTCCTGACTTCAAAATGGCCGCCCGTGTAAGCTCCACTCTGATTGGCTCTGGCGCCTGATCCCAATATAGCTGCCGAGACTTTTGCGAGAGCTCGCGCCAATTTCTTCAATCTTCGCGCTTTTCTTAGGCGCTTACCGGCTCACTTGGCTTTTCTCCTGCAGCGATCGGGGTGGGCTTCGGTGTCGCTGCGCTTTCTTGATGGCACTTCCGTCCTCTTCTCGCTCCGGTCACAACGCGATCCATGATCCAGGGTGGGCTCCTGGTTTAAAATCGCGATTTCTGCACGCCGGTGGGCTCCGATCCTCCTTCGTCGCCAGTTGTCGTGTTCCTCATCCCAGGAACACACGCATGACACGATGCTGGTTACTCAGGTAACTTTATTAGCTCCTTGCATACAGGATACAGCGCGCTGCCATTGCGACCTCTCACCCCGAGGTCCTAGCCCATTCTGCCTCCTGGTCCCCTCCCCTGACCGGATGTGGTGTCCGGTGTCCCCTGTCCCCCACCCTGTGTCCCCAGGGTCCTAGTGCCATCGTCTGGGCACGAAAGAAACCATTTGCATGTATGCGGTTGGAGATTCCAGGGTTTGTCTCCAGCTGGGGGGAGGGGTGCGGTTCGGAGGGGGAGGGGACTGCCTTGGGATAACTTCCACCCTGTTGTTGCATAAACTAGTTAAAAGAAAACCTCATGTGTGGTGAAGCTCGCCTTGAGATGTGTGCTTTGGGGGAGGCCAGGCTGTGTGCCCCTTCCAAAACAAATTGCAACAGGAAGCAGAATCAGGTGGGTGAAATTCTAGGTGTTGTTTTCCACGGAGGTCTTTAGAACCACTGTAGGTAACGACTAACGTGCTTGGTGTCCCTTGCTTCCTGTGTGCCCTGCATGGGTGGGCCCCTCAATGCAGAAGGGGAAGTGAACGGTGCCCAGGTGGTTTAAATGGTATATGTGCCCCTCGAACTTCATGGAGTTTGCCATCCAAACATCCCAAATGCTGGTGAATGATGAATTCTGTCCACAGCTGTCCATCTCTGACGTACACCCAGGAACTCAGTTGGTGTTTTCACCTCTGAAGAGTTTCCTCTTTAATAGGCTTGTGGCCCTTTGCACACAGACTTCCATTAGGTCTCATTTAAAAGGGCGGGTCAGGCGTTAGTTTGAACATCAAGTCTATTTTCCCTTTCTTGTAGCCGGGAAGTTCTTGGTAATTAAAGACTAGCAGAAGCATAACTCCCAATCGTAGCGACTGTGTAGGTGACAATCGCAGATGCCTCTCAGTGAAAGCCCGGCTGTCATGTGCCAGGTATGGTGAGCTGTTCAGACCCCTCACTCTAGTGCCCTAGAGCACCAGCCTCAGAAGGCACGGTGTCTCCTTGTGCACTGAGGCAGGTTGGATCTTCCACAGTGCAGGAATCCCTGGTTCTCTCGGGGATTGGTACTAGCTTACTGGATATGCTTAGCCAGACACGGGCGGAATGTTAATTAAGAATTGCAGGTAAAAGGGGCATCATTGGGGAGCAGCGAAGAATGCCCCCAAAAAAGTGTTTCACCTTTACTGTTACTGACCGGGCCCTATGCATAACCCCCTCTACCCCTAGGATCGAGGAGTTTCCAGAATGACACTGCTAAAGCCACATGGCAGTTTGGATCATAGAAATGCCACACCCAGCCCAGCCCGCCGTTTAATTTGTAACCTGTTTCTGCTGCCCTTTAAAATCTTCCATTTCAGATCACTTTGCGCTCAGTCGGTTATGCGCCGCTGAATGTATATGCCTATATTACTAAAACAAGATCTGCTCGCTTATAAAAAAAAACACGTGCTGCCACTGATGCATTACAACCCTGCATATCGTTTGTGTGACTAAAGTAAACTTTGTTTTTAACTCATTTCAAAAACAGTTACACGATATTTGCTTTTGTGCTGTAAAAGCCCTCAAACCCACTTATTTTAATCAACTCTCAAGCTGGCTTTCAATGTTGTCCGCTAACCTAATTATTCGCAAAACCTAATTGTTGTATATCTGCTTTATTTCTTAGCCAAGAGTACTGTACATTTGTTGGAAATAAAGTTCTGCACTTCGAAATTCTAATTTTTTTTGTAAAGTTGTATCTTTAGTAGACCTAACAGCCTCCACACCTGCCCTTCATACTTTGGCTACAGCAGGTTGGTGGTGGGTGGAATATCCCCAAGGAAATGACCAAGCTGCAACGTGCTCAGGATTTTCATGCGTGGGGCTGCTACACTGGAGAACTCTGCATTCCTTTCTTGGAACACTTTTGTGCGTTACCTGCGCTTGGAATACATTTGTAACAACATCGCTGTTTGTGTGGACTGTAAGTGGAAGTATCTGAGTGTTAGTCATGGGGCCACAACTTCGCCTTTACACGCAATAGGAGAAAAGGAATGCTCCACTAATGCCTGTATAGCCATGTGATGTTCACACCTCCAGAATCCATATGCAGTCGAAAAACATAATCGCTATGGGGGCTATCTATGTGCATATTTCCAAGACTGATCCCTAACATTGGCTCTCAAAATGGTCCTAAAATACCTCCACAAAGAGAGGGAGGCGAGTTTAGCTTACCAGTGCCTGTGTAGGTCTAAGAGAGCCATGCCAGATATGTTAGATACTCACAGATATATAATCAAGCATTTGCAATGCAATATGTCTCGCATTCTCGAGATTTTGAGCTATTGGCATTGTAAATGGCAATGCCTATCAATTATGTGTTTGAAAACCTACAAGCGGTGCGTAAACACGCACTTTCTACTTATGGTCCTTGCTTACGAGAAGCAAAGCTGGCAGTAACTGCTCCTCTTTTACAGCCAGCATTGCTTCTTGTAAGCAAGGACTAGTAGGAAATGTGCATGTTTACGCACCGCTTGAAGGTTTTCAAAACATATAAATGAAAGGCATTGTTATTTACAATACCCATAGCTCTAACGCTAGCAAATGCGAGACCTTTTGCATTGCAAATGCTTGTTCGTTTATGTGTTTTCCCTGTTGCACTGAAGTGGCAGACAAGATGAGTGGCTCCATATTGTAATAGATTGAAACATACCACATGAAAATATTTACACGGACAATTGTTTTGGAACAATCAATTATTATGAAACAAAACCATGCTGCACCTCCGTAGATCAGGACGCATCAGTTTGGGCCTGATGCAGATAGGTAAGCTTACACTTTTGTGTAAGTTTATGTTTGCTTTGGACTGCATAAACTATGATTTAATAGTAAGTTTATGACTGCGTGCAGTCGGGACAGAGATCTTCGTACATAAAAAAATAGACATGTGGTATTTTTTTTGTGTGTAGTTCTACGCCCCGATTGTACAGGAATTTATATAGCGCAAATCACCAAGCGGTTTCTAAGCGCTTGCTTAGGGAACCCGTCCTGGTATTCCCCTGTGAGATAACCCCAGCAGGGTATCCGCAAAGTTAAAGCCAGGCATCCCGCAGCGAGGGGCCGTTGTGGAGATTAAGCAAGCTATTGCCCAGAGTCGCAGAGTGTGAACCCGTGAATGGAGTAGGCATCGGAGCGAGAATTGTCGAGTCCATTGACATTTTAGGACTCAAGACCCCGCCGAGCCGGGAATTGAACCCTGGTCCCAGGCTGACCTCTGCTTCCAGGTCTGCCTCCTCTAACCCGTGAGCCACACTTCTCCATTGTAGAGTCTCTGCAGTCATAAACTTACTATTAACCACTTGCATGTGGCCGCGATTCTGCGCCTGTACGGCAAAATCGCAAGTGGGCGGGTTTATGAGGGCCCCCAGCCGTCATCAGCACACAACGCCGTAGTGCATGACGGCTGGGGGCCGTCATCCGCATCAAGGGGTTAAATCGTAGTTTGTGAATTCCAAAACAAACACATTTACACAAACGTTTAACACCTTCAATGCTGCAGGAGATTTTCCTGGGTGCTGAACTTTTCAGATTTCCGTGCTTCATGACGAGCTCAGCTCGTCATGAGCACACGAGCAGTGTACTGCATGACGAGCTGAGCTCGTCATGAGGATGGAAGGGGTTAAGCTTACCTTTGTGAAAAATGCCCAATAATTTAGTCCTTGAGAAATGTGGTGGGCTGGATGATTTGGGTATCACCGATGACTAATTTATATTTTCATCTCATCTCATCTCAATACTTGTCATGCAGCCCCAAGTTCCTCAAATTTGTATTTGTTTACCTCTGTCAATCAACCTCCCCTTTCAATAGATTCAATTTGGTATTCTCTGAGCATTATGTACATTGATCTCCACCAAGAACATAATACAATAAAAGAACTTCATGAAGGTCCCTTTCTAACACTCTAAATGGAGAGCTGGTGAATGAGGGGTGGTTGCCAACCTACCTGATCTACTCTTTACTTTGGCCCACGGTGAGCTAAGCCAGTTGCTACTGCACCTGAGTTGCTCAGCTGGGAACAGGGCAAAAAAACAAGCTGCAGTTCACTACTTAACGAATGTCCTCTACTTCACTCATTTTTTAAGCCACCCCCATCCTCTTTTGGCAAGGTGGGAAAGGACAAGATCATTTTTCACCCCTTGCTATTGGTCAATTTAAGGAGTTTGTCGTGAAATCTCCTTCGCTTTTAAGCAAGGGGAGTGTTTTGGGGGGCAGACACTTGACAAAAACAGGAAGTAGACTCTTCTATTGCCAAGCCGCCATGCTTGTGAATTAAAATAAACCCCCTTCCTGCACAGAATTTGTATCCCTCATGATGTTGGCAAAAATAGTGGTGGGCTTAATACACATTGGTAAATACAATTATTGTATACTAGGGCTGCAAGGCTATGGCATGCCTACATATTCAGAAACTGAGGGGTGGCAGACAGAAGGGTAGCAGGGCCATAACATGGCAAGGCAGAACAAAGGACCTTCAGGAGGAACAGTGCTACTCAAAGGGGCTTGTGTGTCGCAGGGGGTACATGGATCATCCTGCAGATAGATACAAAGCAATTTTTCTATTTGTGGATCATTTTGGCCCCTCTGGACACATCTGCACCAAATGTGGTACTAGCTCAGCATAGTAGGATGCATGCCATATTCTGTG
Source organism: Lissotriton helveticus (assembly GCF_964261635.1). Lineage (NCBI taxonomy): Eukaryota > Metazoa > Chordata > Amphibia > Caudata > Salamandridae > Lissotriton > Lissotriton helveticus. The sequence continues at coordinate 535,782,326 of NC_136065.1, forward strand.
CATTTCTGTGCAATGTAAAAAAATGGGTGTCAAAAAAAGATATAATAATTTACTATGTTTCCAATACAAAATTTTGCTTGCAGCTACAACCAGAAATATCTGAATAATTTACACTATACCTGGCATAAAAGTAGAAATGTATTCAGAATGTGTGCTTTGGATGTTTTGCTGTGAATCTATTCACTAGGCTTTGAGATACTTGTGTTTATATTTTCAAATCTGTTTATTTGAAAGATATTTTTCAAAAAACAATAGTCATCACAGATAGCATAAATCTTACGGCATTTACTGTTCACTATGGTGGCAAAGGGAAAGAAGCTATGGGTAGGAGTAAGGGTTCATCAGGTACCTTTGTGGAGGAAGCATACAATATATGGTAGATATGACATATAAAGACTTTAGGTGAGGTAAGCCATGATGCCTACTTGGGTAGAGAGTTCAACTATACATCTGTGTGGCAGATTAAACATTCGCGGAAAGTAATGAAAGGTATCTAAGGGAGGAAAGAAGAAACAGGGGATAAGGTGTGGGGGGGAAGTGGGGTTTGCTCGGTGTGTAGTTAGGAGAGTCAGGTGGTGCGGTTAGGAGGAAAAAGAGGCCCCAACTGAGTCATAATTTGGAGGAGATATTTGAGGGGGCCCTCTAGTGTAAGGCAGAAGAGAGTCTTCAAACAGCTGCAGAGCCCACAGCCAAGGGGGAGCAAAGTGAGAGTTCTCTATCGGAGAAAGATGCTGAACAAGCAGCTGCAGAGTAGGGGTGAATTTAGTGTCTGTGTGATTAAGGAGGGCTGCTAGTAGTTCTAGAGCCATGATATGCCAGAGAAGGAGGAACCATGTTGAGATAGGTGGGGGTGAGGGATTTTTCCAGTATAGTGCTATAGATTGTCTTGCTGCCCCAGCATCTGTGCTTTGAGGTGCCAGTCCAAATGGGTAATGGTAACCAATTGAGAAGGCCTAATGTCTACCAAGGTTAATATGGGAGAGCATGCTATGGGAAAACCCACTGTGTCCTTTATATCAGAGAGGACTTCTTTCCAGAAAATCACCAGGGTGGGCAGGTCCACCAGAAGTGGATAAAATCGCCAGTCCCACCATGACATCTCCAACACGTTGGGCAGAAGTTTGGATGTATCTTCTGGAGGGGGACAGGAGTTTAGTACCATTGCTTCATCAATTTGTACACGGATTTCGTTGGGAAATAGTTTTATAGATTTTGGGAATATTGCACCAGAGCTGATCCCAGCTTTCTGGCAAGATCTCTTCCCCAGCATCTGTGTTCCATTACCTTTGGTATGTGTGTGGTTGGATTGGGTGCCAGTGTTGTAAACCTTATCTGTGCAAGAGATTAGACCTCGTGAACCCTCAAAGGCCCGGACTAGGGCTTCAAAAGTGGTGAACGATCTGGTCGCTCCCTTCACATAATAGGGGGACAGCAGCCAGTGGCGGAGTTGGTAGTATTGCATCGTTGAAGTGTCTGCAATATGAAACAATTTTTTACACTACTCAAAAGTTTTGAATGTGTTTCCATGAAATAAGTCCTGAATAGTACAGCACTCTCCCTCTGTCAAGGATAGAAAAGCATGTGGCTACAAAGCTGGCGGGAAAATGGGGTCGCATGTTATAGGGGTGTTGGTAAATTGGAACAATGTCTGGCCTTGAGAAACGGCAAGTTTGTCTCATATGTCGAGAACTGTTTTCGTGGGAGTAGCTATGCATGCACTACAGGGGAAGCCAAGCTAGGTCCCATAGAGGCCTACAGGAGACTGCGTGGTCCCTGTGGAACCAATGTTTTTAGCTCTTGCAAACAACCCATTCCGAAATATAGCGGGGATGGCATGACCAATAGTATTCAAGAAGGTTAGGATATGCCAGTCCTCTGCAATCATGGGGAAGCAAAAGTTGTTTATTTGAAAAGCGTGGGTGGCCTTTGCCCCATATGAAGGCAGTTAGATCTCATTGGAGAGCTTGGATATCCAGTTGAGGTATTGGGGTGGGAAGGGTTTGAAATAAATAGAGCACATTTGGAAGAAGGGACATTTTAACCACATTGAGTCGCCCTAACCAATAAAGAGGGAGATTCTTCCACCGTTGTATATCATCTCGTATTTTATGCCTACAGGCCAGCCAGTTGGCTTGGGTCCAGGAGGACAGGGAGGGGGTTAGGTCAAGGCCTAGATACCTTATTGATCGCACAGCCCAGTGTAGAGGGAGCAGGGCCTCTAGTCCATGTACCTCTGAAAGTGAGAGGGTAAGGTTTGGGCATGGGATTTGGCTATGTTAATCTTGAAGCTCCAGGCTCCTTTGAAGGAGGGGAGAAGTCGGGCAGTTAAAGAGAGGAGAATATCGTCAGCAAATGGGGATAGCTTATGTTCATAGTCTCCAAAGAGGAAACCCAAAATGGCTTGGGATTGGAGTATTGCGATTGCTAACGGCTCCACTGCCAGTGCAAACAAGAATAGAGAGAGCGGACAGTCTTGCCTGGTGCCCCTGTGTATTGAAACAAAGTGAGTGAGAAGGGCGTTGTCATGGATTCGTGTGCATGATCAGGTGTAGGGGCCATCCGCTTAGAAGTCATGGCCAGACCAGGCTGATCTTATGAAGCACAGCATATAAGAAGCAACAGTCCTCCCGATCGAAAGACTTCTCCATGTCCAGTGACACCTGGCAAGCTGGAAGGTTTCTATGCTGTACCTTTTCAATGACATGGGCTATGCGGCATATGTTGTCCGCCCTTGGCAGAGACAGATAAATCCCACTTGATCTGGGTTGATATGCCAGGTAGATAGGGTTCAAGGTGATTTGTAAGGATCTTAGTGAAGATCTTTGCATCAGTGTTCAGGAGGCCAATGGGTCCCTATTATGTGCAGAGTGAGGGGTCCTTTCCTGGCTTTGGGAGGAGTACCACCTCTGCCTCCGACATAGTGGGAGTGAGGCCTGTGGCTTCAGAGAAGCTACTGAAGAGGTGTAAGAGATGACTTTGAAGTTGGGGGAGAAATGTACAATAGAAGTTGACAGTAAATCCATCCGGTCCAAGGGGTTTCCCCATTGGGAGTTGTTTGAATGAAAATTTTGTCAGGTCATCCAGCGATATTGGATTGTCCAGAAGTTGAAGAAGGCAATCGCCATTTTTTCTTTGAAAATTCAATATTTACACATTATTTCAATTTTCCCTCTGTCCCCATGGGACTAGTGAGAGCACTTATAAGAATGGAAAATGAGGCCAAAAAACGAATTTGCCATGGTAAAATCATGAGTTTCACGAAATTTACTGTCAAGTGACAGCCACTTTGTAGTACAAGAAATGATATTGGCTTGTGAAAAAAAGACCATTGTAGAATGCACAGGCTGGTGCTCCAAGTGTTACAAAACGTCAGACCCTATGGCTATTGATGCACAGGGGCAAATGTTTGGTGCAGTAGGAGTTTGCCATGTATGGCGACTGGGTGCTAAAGGCAATTCCCATTACTGAATAGATACAAAGAAATTCACAAAAAACACAGGTTAATTTTCAACACAATGCATGCCTTAACTCAGCCTTTCTGCCATGTTTTGCTCTTGGTAGACAGCTGTATTTTATATACAATCGCAAAACGGCGCAGTGAGAATTCTAGGTTCATGACGTATAGCATGTGTTGTGTGTATTACATACCATAACTGAAGATAAATAGGTCTATATTGGCTGAATCATAACCAAACTTTGTACTGTCTTCATGTTCAGTTTTTCATATGAACACAATCCGTATCTCCCACTACAGCCATGCAAGCTGTAACTTAGACACCAAATGTAATGCTTAAGACCTCAAATGTAATGAAAAAGATGAAATTACAAATGTTGTAAATCATTTTATAGATATGTTTAAACATCAAATTACTCTCACCACGTTGACAGAGATGACTATGAATAGTATCATTATTTGGTTTGATTATATATTGTTTAATTACATTGCACTTTAAGGTGTTGTTATTTAATGGTATTCATATTGTGAGGTCCAAATAATTTTATGTGGAGTGTGAGTTATAATTTCCACGGCTGTTGTGCTATTGATTGTGATCCTAACCATAACTTGCAAATTGTAGTGGCTTTTCAGTTTTAGATCATAGCATAATACTGCTTTCACTGTGCTTTTAAGTGAATTTCAGAGGTTTACATTAGCATATGTTAAGGTGTCATAACAAGGCAACCTTAACTTCACTTTAAGCTTTGTTTTTTCAGTTAATTTTTTTATTTTGTTTTCATGATTATATTTAACTTTCATTTTCAAGATTTCACTGAACCTCTCCTCACACAGGCTTGGAAACCATGCTAAGCAAAGCCTTTAGCTGCGCGCAATGATGATTTGCAGAAGGGTCTTGCCTTTATCAAGGTCTGACCAAAACTCTTAGGACAGTCAACCGCCAATGCCCGGTCTTCAGCCATATGCATATGAGTTGAGATCAGGGCCTATTCCCCAGTACCCATCCTACCCATGGCATGTAGCCCATGCTGTGCCCTGCCTTTGATCATTACCAGTGGAATTTAGTTATAGGTCCGGGTCACCATCCATACCCTGGCCCAACCCTCCACACATTTCCACCTTTGTTATGCATGATCTTTGGCTGTATGCTGCAGGAGGTCGGGACACAGGGCCTGGCCTCCACACCCTTCCTGCCACAGTTGTGCAACTCCTGCTCTATAAAGCCTTTGACCATGTACAGTGAGGGTTAGCTACAAGGCCTGGATCTGTGAGTCCTGGTTCCCTCTGTGTCTGAAAGTTCCAAGGATGGTCCTGGATTCACGAATCTAGCAAAGGAATATCAAATGCTGTAAAAACGTGATGAAACAATATTGAATGAACTGCTTCTGTAATTAGCTAACAGTGGCATGTGATACATTTAGAGCTGGGTCTGACTGCAGTCCTATCCCTTCTGCCAATCCCTACTGCACTCTACCAAAGGCTGTGCACGGGTGCTACAACAGGATTGGGCCCCATGTCCAACATATCCTGCAAACAACCAGAAGCCTTGGACAATTGGGTCAGCCGCTTGCTGCAAGTTGATTGCAGGGCTTACCATCTGTGGTCAGCTCCCGATGCACATGGCCAAAGTCTGTGTGCAAAGGCGTTTGACAGCCTTTAGATGGTTGGGCTCATAACAGTCTCTGTGACTAACCGCCATTGTACATAGCCAAATGTCAAGCACTGCACAGCGGGCTGCTTATTGTTCAATGGCTCCACAGAACTCTTGAATGCTGTATAAAATTGTCATAACCCTTTGACAGGGCCACTGGGCAAGCAGAGAATACTGGTCCAACCATAGTGTTTGTAGCCTTTTAGTCCTGTTGTCCCGGGGTACATCTTTCTATGGGCCCTGAGCAACTCAGCCAAGTAATATCAGTTCAGTATTTGACTCTCAGTGGTAGCTCGAGTGGAGCAATCCGAAGCTCTTCAGGGGGAGTTTGACACAAGGTATGCCTTGATGGAGCAAGGATTCGCATGAAACGCGACTTGCTTGTACTCAACCCTCTCAACATAACGTTAATAAATTAATCAACATGTTTGTATTACTAATATTGCATTACACTACATTTTGGGTATCTATATGAAGCTTGCACATGTGCTTTTACTAACCGTGATCCGCTTGCAATAATATGGCCGCTGCTACGCGGGGTTTTCTACTGCGCATGCATCTGTTATACTCACGTGACATGACGTACTCTTTGCTTTGGAGGGAATCTTTCGCTTCTGCGCACTAGAATTAAAATGGCTGCTATGTGTTACAGCATTCATGAAGCTTGCACTGCTGCTTTTGCTAAGCTGTTCGTTCTGCTTAACCTTAACGTAAAAGTTAAAAATAAATAAATAGGAATAGAGTAGAGATAAGTGGTATACAGTACATTCATATATTCTGTGTTCTCAAACTGTTTCTTTTCTATTTTTTATATGAATGAATTTTGGGCCTGACGCTTGTCGCTGAACTCCATATTGAAACCGTTGAGCCTGCGCACAAGAGACAGAAAATTTGTCGAGTCATGGCATTGAATAAGTGCCAGGGACAGTCTAGACCAAGAAGCGCCTGAGAACCTCCCCTCCTGAACTCTACGAAGGAAACTGAATTCTAATATGAACTAAAATGTAACAAATAATAGAACATTCATTGTTGGGTGGAATAAAGATGTCATGAGAAAATAAAATTGATGTGTGGGGACGAAAATTTAAATATGAGATGCAGAAAGTGTCATTTTGGTATTGTGTGACGACCTCTCCTCATTCCTTGTCCAATCAAAATTGGGGATCCTTACACTTGCAACATTTGGGGGAGGTACACTGACCTGAAAATAGTATAACTAGGGTAGGCTTAGCTAGTTAATTTGTCCGACTTGTCCGAATAGCTGACCTGGCACTGACCCAACGCACTCAATAGGTGATCAAGAACAGAGGGCTGCGGCGCACTCTGTCCGAAGAAATCGATAACCCAATCGGGGTTCTGGGAAGCTGAAGTGCTGGCGAAGCACTTTGCCGGGGAAATCGATAATCCAATCGGGGTTCTGGCTGTTATCTGCAGAGAGGGAGTAGCGCAGGCGTTGCAACTTAACTGCGGGTGCCAATCTTAATCTTTGGTGGTCTTGTCCTGATCCAATTTGGCTTTACCTGTCCTGATTCTGATCTGCACCTGCTAGCCTACTGGTGACTGCAACTTTCCGGGTTCTGTCCTTCAAAATGACCTGTGGCCAGGGTTAGTTCTTCACACCATTCCTAGGTAAATATAAATTTATATGGGTTTGTTATCAACTTATTTCCTTCTCTTCCCCTCCCTAAATGTTACATATATGATAATAGTGCTTGCATATCGATGATCCTTTTCTCTGTACCCTTCCTACTGTTAAAATTTGACATGTTCCCTTTTTTACCCTCCCATTTGTTAAATGCTTAAACATTTTGATTGTATTTTATGTTCCCTTTCTTTACCTTCCCTATTGCTAAATGATCGAAATTTGTTTACATTTTCTGCATAGTTACATTGTGATTCTGATTTTCGTAATTGAAAGTCTTTTGGTGTTTAATCTTTGGATCATGACCATTTAAGAAACTTAGATAAAGAATTTAAAACTTCCAGAGTTTGTGGTTATTATATGAGTGCAAATGTTATTATTCCTATTATGCTAACACCCTTGATCCCTTAGGACTTTAAGTACCGGTGACGTGGATTGGTAAGTCAAGGTATAGATAAGTCAAAAAGTCCTTAATGTCTAAAATACACTGGTAGTAGAGCGAAGGTTACCTGCATAATTTGTGAGATTTTATTTGATTATGGGCCCAGGCGAATATTGATAAAAGACTAGTCAGGTGACCTGGGGGCTCTATCAGTATGCCTAAACCCATGCTTCCAAATTCCCACAGTGACACCCATAAGTGGTTTGTCCAATCTAATACTTACTTTGCTTATTAAAGCGGTATTTATTATATGCTCAAACACAATGCGCTAAATAAACCATGCAGTCATTTTGCAAAGAAGTCACCCTAGCCTGGAATGGTGCTGCTTCCTTCCTCAGATTCTCTCTCCCCTTCTTTCGCCTTCAGGCTTAACAATGCATCTAGGCAGTGTGTTTCAAAGGGTTGCTTTAGCCCTGAAAGTTAATTTCCCCAGGCAGTAAACTGCTGAGCTCATACAAGTCTCAAAATGTCCTGCAATGAGCAGCTTGTGCATGTCTTCTTGCAGTTGCCAGGGTCAGCACACTGAGGCGGATGCTGTTGACAATTGCTTTTAGGTGCTGGGCTTTTTCGCAGATCTCACTGGTAAGATGGTGAAGCAGAGACAATACTGAAGGATGGCTTCTGATCTTGCTCCTGGGACCTTCTGCTGGAAGCTTGAACTCCTCCAGATGTGGCCATGGCAGGAATGATCCTAGTGACCCCCTCCTGGTATCCCGGGGTCATGAAAATGGGTGATGTCCAAACAAGGTCAGATCTTCCAGGAGACATTCTCAACAGTTTCTCTCGTGGCATACAGGGATCACAGACAGAGGTGACAGCCCCAGTAATCTCAGCTGCAATGGGTGAAGGTCTCAACAGTCTCAGTGGCAACAGAATCAGAGTGAGATCGATGTTACCAGCGATGGCCCCCTAACTTCACAACAGCCCTGATGGGGAGTTCTGACTTACCCCAGAGAGTCAATGGCTATATCACACCGGGCTCGACTAGACAAGGTGCTAAACAATGTCCTCACCAGGAAACACTCACCAGGGTCCTCGCTGAGCCTCTCTCCCTAATCCTAAGAGGGACCACTTGTCTTGGCAGGCAGGCAGAAGGCTGGTGCACTAGGCACAGGGGAAATGTTCTGTGCTTCTTAGGTGATAACCTTTCTCCTATCTTGAAGACTGGCAGACCTTGGTCTCCAGTCCTGTTTGCAGCAGCTCAAAGTCTTGACAACATTCTTTCTCCTGATGAACATTGTTGTTGAAAAAAACTGTGAGACTCAGGCTCCCATTTGAATAGTCCAACTCCAGGCATATATGTGATTTAGTGTCTGAGCCTTTGAAATTCGGGATTTGAAGTGATTTCTCTTCTGTATTGTTCTTTCTCAAAGGGACAGTCTGCCACAGTGGGAGTAGCTTCAATCCAATGGACTCACAACACAGGCCAATGGAGAAACCAGGGATCACACCTGGATGTTAGCCTTCACTGAACTATGACTCCTAAAGTTGCATAGGCCTAATTGTTTCTTCCCTTCTAACTGCCCAGGTCCACAGCATAAACTATATCAGTCTCACCATCCCCACGACAAAGCTTAGGCCCCACTGCCCAATAACTCTTCATGGAATCAAAGAGACCTTTGTAGTATACAGAGGATGCTCTACCCCTGACTCCTCCAGTGTGTGTCCTCGAACACTAGTCCTCAGGAATGTTGGCAGTCCACATCTCCTCACAGATGTTTGCATACTTCACCTCCGCAATTCTTTTCAGGTCCTAGGCTTCTAAAATGGAACCCATGCTATTTACCATACACAGTCGCACACATGCACACGCACATGCAAGTATAACATGCATGGCAAGGGTGAGTTAAGTGCACAGATATGGAGCTTTTGCATGAGTGGACCAGAAGACCACACTCCACTAAAACTGGTAAAAAGACATGCTCACTCTATTAAATACTACTAAAAAGAAAATGGTATGCTGCAACAACTGTGCTCATGTCAATTAACTCAAGGTATAGGTAGCAGTAGCGGCCCGTATAGAGCGTGCTGCCGGGCGCTGAAGTGGGGCAGGGGAGGGGCAGGGTGGGGGGTAGTAAACACCAGAATATGGATGAATGCAGGTAATGCAACATTTAAATCAATAAAACGAATTTCGTTGCTCGTGCTGCATCGCATTTGGCGATGCAGGGCACGCAACGAAATTAGTTTTATTGATTTGAATGTCTATTTACCTGCATACATCTGTATTCTGGTGTTTACTACCCCCCACCCTGCCCCTCCCCTTGGTGCGCTCCTTCCCAACTAACCAAACCGCATTGCCATGAGACACGCTTAGGGAATGGCGCACACTAATGATTCGTAATAACCAAAAAAAAACATTGCAAGGGGCCCAAATATCCATGCAAGTGGGGCACTCAGAGCAGGGGGTCCATCAACATGCAGGGAGATTTGCCGTCTCAAGGATGATAAAAAAAGTTGGAGTGGGTGAGTTTTACTCTGTGGAATTCCGTGGAGTTACATAGAAACTCAGCGAGATTCCATGGTGCTCCGCGAGTGTGCGGAAATTGCTATGTTGTGCTACTCATGCAGATTTGTAGTGGTGCTTGCTTGTTCCACACAGTAAAATCATCACAAATGGTACAACACAGCACATGAGAGGGAGCTGCATATTTACTGCTGCTTGAGTAGATTTTCTACTTAAGCGGCAGCTTTCTCACATGAAAGGTTATGACTGCTTGCATTGAGTAATTGTCGCTGGATGCTCCAACAAATTTTGCTAGGGTACATTGATTCTCACTCACACTTGCTTACTCCACCACGTGGCAGTTGGCGGTGTATTGCAGGAACTCTGCAATACAAGCGTAATGCAGAGTGCCAAAATCCACCCGCCCCCAAAAAATAAAGCCCCATTAACTGATGTTTATAAAAACCTTAGAAAATCTGCTAAAACACATTTAAAGTACTGTTTTGGTTACAAGTTAAAGCAATAAAACATCCTCTGTGGGTTCTTCATGGCAAGTTTTGTGCAGATCCATCAACGAAACAACAAAAAAGGGACAATTGGCCAAAAGTGACATTTCCTATTGTCATTCTTAGAGGATAATATCCTGTTCGACACAAAAGAAAATGGCTGAACATAATGAACATTATTTTGCCATGAAGGTAGAACATAATTTAAGGAAATTAATTTGATTGTAAATCCATTCAGTAATTTTTGAGAAATTAACATGTAAAAAGGTGCTTTGTTTTCACATGAAGAGGTAGATTTCGGATGTATCTGGAATGTTTCTTCGTGGATTCTTTCTGGTTTTGCAGATCCAGGAAAACATTTGTGAATCCAGTTAAAAATTGAGGCACACTACTAGAAGAGGGACCTTTTCCTTCCACCCTGCATTGCGGATTCATGAATACAGCCACAGATTCATGTAGGTGCCAGATTCTGATTGGATCATCTTTAGAGGATAAATTCTGTTGATGCTTGCCATTATCCAAAATGATGCACTGTACACTGTTGGGCCTATTCACAATTTTCATTTTCTAGTACACTTAGTAGAACTACAATTGTACTAGAAGTAAATCTTATGAAAACCAAAGTAGCTAAATTCACAGAGGGAATTATAACACCTCGAGCTTGACTATTCCACTATAGTATATTGCCTCTGACATTGCAGGAGAGAAGATGACAAAGCTCCTAGACTTATTAATGGCAAAGATCTAACAGTTAACATTCAAGCTCCTAAATCATATCACACAGGCCCAACTGCGTCTAGAGTTTGGTCTCACGAAACTCAGCTGGGCTATCAAACATGTTTTCTTCAAGATATGTTATGTTTCTTGCTTGGCTTTAAGAAACAGTCTCATCCCGGTGCTGGCAGGTAATAAACAATTTTGTCTCTGGGGTAGGCGATTATCTGAAAGACAGCTTATCTCCTGAGGCGGAAGCTGGGAGAAGTGTGTGCTAACCGAATTCTTTTAAAAATGGATTGTTTATTGTGTTTTTAAAAAGCTTACCTGCTGCTACTTCATGCACTGACGCCCAGCGGACTCTAGCGCTGACGCGAACCACAAATCAGGTTTGCCGCCATTGCCCGGCACTCTGAGGCCACGCCCACCTCCCTTTGGCCACGCCCCCTAACACTATATCATGTGCACCTCCCGGCCGCGCAGCGGACGCGCCGTTTGCGCGCCGAAGGCGCGCCTAAGGCAAGCCCGTCTGCGCCCGTCCGCGCCGGCTCCGTGCCCAGGGCCAGCCATGCTGCCAGTTCTCCACCAGCCCAGCTCTTAACTTGGACCAGAACTCAGCTCCTGGACCTAGGCAAGACCTCCTGCCCGTCCCCTACGTCTTGCAACTTCCCTTTAGCCAGCCCTTTCCTTCACAAATGCCCCAACTGCTCTTTCACCCTATGCCCCGCCTGGACTTGTCCTCGCAAACCTCCTGACATCAAACCCCCTCTCACCAAAACCTACTCCATGGGGTTAGTCAACTGCCGCTCACTACCCGGCCACGCCAACGACATCTGGCTTTTACTGTCCTCCGTAAGCTCCGCCTCTGGGCCGTAAGCTCCGCCTCCGGGCCGTAAACTCGCCTCCGGGCCGGAATTTACTCCCCGATTTCGGACTTAGAGTTAGTAGTCTTAAATCTATTCTGTGAATACCGAAAATAGTAAGTTTATTCTGTGAATCCCAAAAGTAGTAAGTTCACTCTGTGAATCCCGAAAGTAGTAAGTGCATTCTGTGAATACCAAATAGTAGTAAGTTTAGGATTTAGTCTTAAATTCATTCTGTGAATCGGGCCCACAGTGATAATCTGTCAAACTTTTTTGAAGAGAAAATTACCAACATCGCAGCAACGATCCGCCAGAACGATCCAGCCAGCGCTGTAGACCTTGACACGAACTACAAATATGCTTTCACATCATTCCAACCACTCACTAAGGAACATGCTATGAAACTATTTCTGGAATGCAAATCAGGTTCACCTCTGGATCCTGCCCCAGCCACAATCCTGAATGAAATTGCCCCCTTAATCATGAACCCCCTTCTCGAAATCGCTGGCTGGAAACATGCATTGTTTATCCCTATCCAAAAAAAAGCTGGCATTGCCCCTCCCTGTCTAAACAACTACCGCCCGATCTCACTCCTGCCCAAACCCGCAAAAGTACTTGAGAAAGCTGTTCAAATGCAACTATCGAGTTACCTTGAAACAAACTCCTTGTTCCACGATACCCAATCAGGCTTCAGACCGGACTATAGTACCGAGTCAGCGCTACTTGAAGTTTCCGAGTCAATCCGGGAATGCACGGATAGGCGAGAGGAGGCCATGTTGGTCCTCCTTGACCTATCTGCTGCATTCAATACCATCTCGCATGACAAACTTTTGACTCGTCTTCAAGAGATAGGGATCGGCGGGCCCCCCCTTTCATGGATAAAATCATTCCTCACAAACAGAACTCAACAAGTGATGCTGGGTCCCTTTCTCTCGTCAAAAAACCATCAATTTGGGTAGTCCCACAGGGCTCCTCCCTTAGCCCACTCCTCTTCAATGTGTACCTCAAACCACTGGCAAAAGTTGTCGAATCTTGTGGCGTCAAAGTTACCTTCTACGCCGACGACACCCAGCTGGTGTTCTCTTTCAAAGACCACACTGAAAAATCTTTCGACAACTTTCGACATTGCACGCTGAAGATTGCCGCATGGATGTCTGAGAACAACTTAAAGCTCAACACGGATAAGACTGAAGTCTTATTTTTGATCAGAAATCACCTGTACCGCCCACCATCTGGTGGCCTACCGAACTCTACCCCCCCCAGTACCAGTCCTAGCTGCCCGAAACTTAGGATTTCAATTCGACACCTCTCTCTCCTGTAAAACCCAAATCAGCAAAGTTACCTCTGCCTGCTTCGGAAAGCTACGAATGTTAAAAAAAATCATCCCCTACTTACCGCAAGACTCCCGAAAAACAGTAGTCCACGCCCTGATAACTTCCCACCTAGACTATGCTAATAGCCTATATGTAGGTGCTCCATCCTACCTCATTAACCAGCTACAGAGAGTTCAGAACTCTGCAGCCAGGCTGATTAATAACATTCCTTATCGCCACTCCATTTCACCCCATCTTATCAAACTTCATTGGCTCCCAATAAAACCGCGGATACAATTCAAAGCCCTAACCCTAGCTTTCAGAGCCCTTAATGATCGAGGCCCTTCATACCTACGGCGCAGACTGAAGTTCTCACAGTCACAACGCAACCTCAGATCCAATCATCTCCGCCTCATGACATGCCCCCGCTTCCGTCTTGCCCGCATGGGAGGAAGGGCTCTGGCAGTTGTCACCTCCAAACTCTGGAACCAGCTGCCCACAGAGTTAAGATTCATGACGTCAGAACCCCTGTTCCGAAAAAAATTAAAGACCTGGTTTTTCTCCCAGATTAAACCCACTTCATTCCTTCTTCTCTGACCCTTCTGAGATAACGTCTTCAGCGCCGGGACACCTCCGTCGGAGGTAGCTGCGCGCTCTACAAAATACTAAAATAAATAAAAATAAATAAATAATTCTCTCAAAGCAGGAAATTCTTGGAACCTTCATGTCTCATCTAAAGAATTTAAAAGACACATTCATCTAATCAACAGGTCACTTTCTTCGTAAGATGATATAGCAACTCTGGCGGGGAAAGCTTATGCTTGGCAAGTCATCAATTCTTACAAGCTCTTAAAACCTCAGCCTTATTTTAATCATGGATACCCATTCCACTTAAAGCTATCATTCATGTGCTTGTGCCTTGGGGTCCAGCCAACTTTGTACGAGATTTCTTCCAAGTCCAGAATAACTGAAGGAGATGAGTGCAGGCGTTGAAGCAAGAAAGGAGATAATTCATACAATTTACGTCTATCCGGAGTTACTCCTTGTAAGAAGAAAATGACTGAGGGGCCCCTGTGTCCAAGCCGCAATAAGAACCTGTGGACAGGCACTCTAGCAAGGCCTCAACTCAGTATATACACGCCTGAATATAAGGGTTGTCAAATTTGTACAACTATTGGCGGCGAAAGTAAAGGCCTATTAAGGTTTGAGCAAGACTGATAATTATCATCATTATCATAAAGGAGAAGAGGTCCCCTTTTTAACCCTTTCTTTTTGTAAATGCATTACCATCTCCTTCGAGGGGTCTGTAAAATATCAACATTTAATAAGCGGATTTTGGTTGCTTGGTTGTAAAGCATTGATACATATTTGAAAGGGACACATGCAACACTCCTCTTCTAGATAACAAATCAGTACCCTGTTGGATTCGCATTTTAGGAGTCATAAAAATGTTTACAATTCCTAAATCGGGATTAGTAAATAAGAAGAAGCATACCATGCCAAATCAAGTGTTTATGACTGTTAAAATGGTTAGTACATCTGAACCCAATATTTGCATATTTTTGGATGGTGTAGGCCTGAGGTTATAATTCATTTTCTCCATTACCCTTGCGATTTTTGGTCTAGATATGTCTTCATACTGTGGTGCATTTTACTTAGGCTGAGAGGAGGCTCACCCATGGATCAAGAGCAGTATCACCAAAACCATAGCCCATGTCTCTCATTGTGACAGTAACTGCAATCATATAGAGCAGTGAGTTTGAGATCAGTTTGTCTCAACAGCAAACTACATCTTCACAGATAAATCTAAAACAGGAACCACAGCCTGCAGCACCTTATTTTATCGAACCAGGAGCAAAGCAGTAATTTTAGCTTGCTACAGAGCAGGATGCTGTTGTGACTGCTCTTTCATTGGGCACACTGTTTCACCATCTTTGACAAGGAAAAGAAAGGGCGCTTCCCTATCTTCCCCATCCCTCCATCTGATGTTTTTGACATGAATTGTATACCCACCAAGACTCACGAGGAAAAAAAAGAAGGTTCCCGAAAGCTTTCAAAATGGAAAAGATAAACCAGTGATTGTGGGGAGAGTGCTTCAGAGGAAGTCACCTCTATTCAACATACTCTGAGTCATGCAGTGCACCAACACCACCTGCTTCCATCTTTTTAAGACAGGTAACTGACACAATATAGATGTAAATAATATTGTTTGACATAAAATTGTGCCAAAAATATCGTTTAACAAAATATTGTGTCCCTATACTTATAATGGTAAGTACAAAACTATGGAAAATAACATATCATTGACACTAATATTGTCAAAATATAGATAAAAATATCAATTTTATTCCATTAATATTTAATACGATATGTAAATATATACTTGTATAAACACACAAACATATATCTATAGTGTTTGTAATTATATATACATAGAGAGAGAAAGAGCAAAAAAATAGTTTTTTTCGTAACTTTATTTATTGATTTTGCAACATATATCAGTACATGCAGAAACAGGCACTTCACGGCCTCAGCTGAGACAGAGAATAATGGTGACAGGGCATAGCCGCTTTTTTCCAATGGGAAACAGTACACAAAATCTTAATCATTACGGAAATTGGGCAGTGTGTAGTGGTATACAGTTTGATACGACAGCAAACAGTTAGCAGTATTACACAGGAATGCGCTCCCGCTATTCACATTGGCGAGCTGTACATTTGGCCTGTTCCCAACGTCTGGGTGTGGTGTGCAATGTGAGAGTGTTACATTTACCCCAGTGATCTTAGGAATATGTTTAAGGACTAAGGATAAGCGATTCAGTGGTCGGGGTGATGCATCCGCAACATGTGAGGCCTCTGGAGCTACCTTCTCTTTACGTGTGTTGGCCCATGACACAAATGGAGCCCATATGTCTTTGGGCCTAGACACCATGGGCATTAGATCCCAATACGCCAACAGCATTTCTTGACAGTATGTAATGTTGTGAATCCAAGTTTCTACTTTGGGTTCCCTAAGTGAACGCCAGTGCATTGCAATGCAGCGCTTGGCCATTAGGAGCATCATGGCCAACAAACGATTTGTGCCCAGAGGGGCACCTGCCACATACCCTAATATCGCTATTAACAGCGTGCAGTTCAGTCGTGTCCCGGTCACCTCATTGATAATATCAAATACTTTATCCCAGAATTGTGAGATGGGTAGGCAAGACCACACCAGGTGGAGGAAGGATGTTCGTGTGTCAGCACAACTCCAACATCTGGTGTCCCGTCTCAGACCCATTTTGAGTAATTGTAGTTGATGGAGCGAGATAGAAAACAAAATTTTGTTTAATCTCGTGAAGTCACATTTCCATAACATGAATAATAATATTAATGATTTGTGATATGTCGTGCTAATACAACTTAGATTAAACTTTACACATGGGGGGACTAATATGTGTGCTCATAAACGTGCATAATTGTTGCATCTTTTTGTTCGTGTAAAATAATAAAATAATTTATTGTTTTCGTTTTTATCATTACTAACTGCTGCAAACTTAAAAGAAGCATGTGCTTGTTTCGCTTTTCCTTGTCTGTGTGATGTCATTTCTACTATTCTAGGTGCATTTAAGTCTCATGGAATAACGGAGACTGGTAGATATAAACGCTGCTTTATTTGTTTGCAATGGCTAGGTAACATTTTGATTAATCGGGTGGGTTAATTAATTAGTAAATCTTGGGGTGGATACAGAATCTACATCATTTCTTACATTAATACTTTTCCTGTGTTTGTTTTATACTAGAAATCATAAGTTGCCTGCTTTTGGGCCTAGTCAATTGAGTAGCAGAAAAGAGCTGACTTGTAATTCTGCAAAAGTCACGAGACGCCCATTTTGAAATAAATTATTCGTCAAAAGCTGCGTTCACAAAGCAAAAACTAATGTGCTGTCATCATTCTGTCGGACATGGCCAAGGTCGAAAAAGAACATTTTGTCAGTCCTTAACTTGGCATCCGCGGAAGTCAATTGAAAGTCAATGGACGCTGCGAGAATGACTTAATACATTTGTTGCAAACTCAGGAAGCTTCTGGTTTCACGTGGAAGAGACAATGGTCTCTAAGAAATATGACTTTATGGAAGTTTTGAAAAGTGGGTGACATGTCACTTGTCACTCTCAGCCAATGGGACGTCGAAGATTTCTGAAAACTTTCCTTTGCGTAGTTTAGTTAGCATAGAAAGGTATAAAAAGTCATGCCCTTAGGGATGGGCTGGCTGCTGCTTTCTGACTTTCCGATGAGGGTGATGTGCTGTCGGACTTTGCGTGGAGCACGTAAGAATCCTCAAAGAACTTTTCTTTAAATTCTATCTATTTAGCTCAGTTAGGGAATTAGGTTTTAGAAATGCTAAACTTTATATATTCACTTTAAATTTGATTTACTTGCTTAAATTGTATTTTCTCATATTTCTTTACAATCATGCTTGCTTTATTGCAAATAAAATTCATTTATAAAACTATCAACTTATATACCATAATTTAGTAAATAAAATCTTACTTTTGACAAACAAGCTGGTCTTGATTATTCAGAAGTGTAGGTTACTATTAGCTAGATCACGTCGCCAATGGTGGTCGTTTAAATGGTCAAGTTTTATTCTAATGACAATATTCTTTCCACAGATGTATAAAAATGTATATAGTTTGTAGATAATGTGTATATAGATTTAATCTGACCACCTGATTCAGTAGGCCCAAAATATATCAGGTTTATAAATGGGTCCATATTTAGTATAGAATTTTGTATATAGGTTATGAAGTTGGGTAGCGTTGTTTATGATATATTTTCTATAGGCCGCTGGATCAATTCTCTGGTAGCAGAAATTGATGGTTGCTAAAGGTAACCAAGGTAATATGTTGGTTGCTAAGGGTTACTAAAGTGTTATGGTATGGAAATAGGATCGATGTTTTAACACATGTTGAGTTCGTTTTTCGTGCTATCTGTAAACTATACCGGTATAGATTGTGTGGCGAGAAATTAGTCACGCAAGCCATCTGTTCTGTTTGTAGTGATATCGCCGAGTATCACAAGAGGTATCGCCGTGTACCATAGTGTTGTCGCCGAGCAGCACAGTTTTAGGGCTAGGTCTGAATCTTGTATAGTGAGGGTGTTCTAAGAAATTAAAACAGCATGAGAATAGGGACAAAGCGCCTTCCATAAAACTCACTGTGATGAGAGTATTAGTTATATCCGAGCTTGAGTGAAGGGTAAATTAGCGTCGGTGCATGAATATCTATAAACAGGTTAGAGTCCTGTACGGGTACATGTTTCATATCTATAAACAGGTGAGAGCCCCGTACGGATAACGTCGTTATTTTGCTAACGGTGCATGATTTCTATAAACAGGTGAGAGTCCTGTACGGATTTCATGTATGTTTGAAATTAGGGAAATTTCAGCGTGAAAGTGCGAGTTTGAATTGTATTTTATGTTCAAGTGGAACTCTTAGAACTTTCACTTCGCGGTGGGTTCAGAGCAAAGCGAGTTCATAATTATACGTGTTAGAAGGGTGGGGTAAGGTTACTCTACTGACAATTGAATATTATCCTTAGTGTGAATAGCGCCGTCTATTCCGAAGTGTGGATACTTGAATGTATGTAAACTATCCTAAATAGTGAAACGAACAGATGTTGTCTTTATAGTCATTGTTAAGAATTAATTTACACTGAAAAGTGTTCTTAAAATGGCGCTGTGAAAAGATTTTGTGAAGGAGGGGTAAGCGCCAGGAGTGAGAAACGAGAAACCGCAGCTGCTGTGTACGTCACAGAGCCGCGCTGGGATTGGGTGACCTACGTCACAAGCTATATTCTGATTGGCTCTTGAGTCTCTGACGGCCTGTGAGCTGATTGGTCTTTCGGAAAAACTCCAAATTTATTGGTTGAGCAGAAAAGTGACGTAGCTCAACTGTCATTGGCTTGTTGGTGTGTTTCGCGCACGGATTGGTTGTTTTGCGGAACATCCCGGAAAAATTTTACGAACGATTTTGTGAATTAGATTTAACTCTTAAAAATGAGTTATCATTTTAAACATGTTGAGAAAAAGCCAACATTATTTCAGAAATTTAAGAATTTATTTTCACCTGACAAGAAAATCGAAACGCGAGGTGGTAAACTACTTCATAAGTATAAAACACCTGCAGCGTATATGGAAGGTGAATATGGATATCATACTGTCTTATGGTTTGATAGTTGGAAACGATATACTAAGAACGACGGTGTTTTAACTTGGCCTGATGATGGTTCATTTAATGTAAAAGTTTTAAGAAATTTACGAGAGAAAATGAATGCTTTTGTTCCGAAACCGAGACCAACTCAATTTGAAGCTTTAGTTGAGTGGGAAGACGAGATGTATCAGTTACAAAGAGAAGCTAGTGGAATTAAAAGACCTTCTAAAAATCCATCTTGGAAAAGAGAAACTCATGAAGATAGATTGCGAATGTGGAGACAGGGAAACATGAGTGAAGGATTGTATTTAATTCATGAAATGGTAATGGGTACTCCTACAGGGAAATCTATGGAAAGTGAATCTGAGGATGCAGTTATGGAAGAAATATATACAACTGCTAGAAAGAATCAGCCTTTGAGACCTCCTAGATCATGGTCAACTCCGGTGGTTTCTACTGAAACTTCACCGAGTGCACCTCCAATTAATGAAGCTCCTAAACTTTATCCAAATAATTGTGAAATCATTGAAACTCCTAGAAGACCAGAATTCGAGAATGCTCGAAATGAAGGTAGACATTTTACAATGGCTCCAAGAGCAAGAGAACCTCCAAAAGATTATTCAAGAGAGGCAAGAAATGTTGAAGATGTTGATTATAATGAATATTTAAGATCAAAAGAAGAATTAATAAAAAGAATGACAAAAGGCATGGAAGCTGTGACAGTTCCAGTAACAATTGGTCCTGTTCAGCCCGTATTTGATCAAAAGGAGACAAACAAGACTGGATTAACTATTCCTTTAAATACAGAAATTCAAAAGGCTGCTGAAAAATTTTATTCAGATTTATCTGAAATAAACACTTCTAAATCGAGAATGCCTGATTTAACCTTTAATGAGGATTTATCTCCAAAAACACCAATGGGTGCTATATCAGATATAGGGAGTCCTGAAGCCAGGGTAACCACACCAAAACTTGATGTGGCCAAATTAAAAGCGAATATCGAAGAATTAATAATTGGAACAATTGGTCCAGATAGTTTAAATTACTATCGAGATGATGAACTACTGTTCATTTGTAAAAGCATACAGTGGAAAACGAAAAACAAATATGATCAACTAGAGGATCTAGCAGCAGAACTTGAAATCGATGTGAGTAAACAAAAGAATTTTGCAAAGCATTACAGATTAGACTTTTCAGAAAGTGACATTGAGAGTTTAAACTCAATGGGAAGAATAGTTCATATTAAAGATTTGATTGTCTATATCAAAAAACTAGGAGAACTGAACAAATGGAGAGTAAAATGGACGAAAAAGAAGGAAGATGAAAGATTGGAAAAATTGTCAAAACAATTTCCAATGAGAGAAATTGCAGGTGGAGGATATGTTCATGTCCCTTGGTCGAGACAGGACATTCTGTTATTTACAAATGACTTTCCAAAATTGAGGGAAAAACCAGTTGAATGGTACAGGCAAGTCGATAGATTTATCAAAGTGTCAAAAGTTCTGTGGATTGATTTAGATGGATTTTTTGACATTGTTGTTCCATCTGATCTTTGGACAGAATGCAAAATATCGATTAGTTGGCCAAAAACAGAACCTGAGCGAATCAAAGAAACAGGTGCTCCAAATCCACTTGTAATGGATTTCTATGAAAAAGTAATTGTTTGGATGAAAAACAAAATTCCACCCAAAGAAGTTGATTGGGTTAAAATAGAAAGGACAGAACAGGAAACAAAAGAATCAGTTCATTCTTTTTATGAAAGACTACTGTTAATCTTTAAACAATACAGTGGTTATGAAAAATTAGATGAAAAAGACATGAGCCATTTTGTCTATAGATTTGTTTATGGACTAAAACCTGAAATTGGAGAAATGATCAGAAATAGTATTGTCGGATGGCAATCACTATCTGTAGATGATATTCTAAGAAAAGCAAAGTATTGCAGTGATGAAATAGAAGTAAAACAGAAGAAGCTGAAGGAGAAAGCCATGTGGGCTCAGGTAAAGGTGGCTGAGCAACAGATTGCCAGCATGGGAAATAAGAACACTAATTTTGTTCAAACTGGAAATACAAACCAGATACAAGGAAAGTTTAAAAGTAATAATTTCCCAAAGAAATTTAGCCCAAAGATTGAGGAGTTAAAGCAAAGATTACCTTGTTTTAATTGTGGCGAAATTGGACATTGGAGAGACGAGTGTCCTCATCCCCCTAAAAACTTAAAGAATCCATTATTGAATCCACAGATGCAGAATGGTGTTGACCTGCAGCGACAGCTACAGATGCAACAGGGGTTAAACGAATTTAATATTCAGCGACAGTTACAGCAACAACAACAACAACAGGTGAATAATCGTCAAGACCAATTGCCACAACCACCTTTTCCGAATTGTGGGGGAGTTCAAAAATATAATCCAAACGTGGGATTTCAGGGAAGTGAACAGGTAATAAAACCACAAAAACAGCAAAAGCAGCAAAGGGTTCAAATGCAAAATGCTTCACAACAATTTTTATTAGCAGAAAGTCAAGACAGCGATTCTGATGATTATTGTTGACGGTGCCCGAGAGAGGAGGAAGAGTGTGTTGTTGGAGCCACTCTTGAGGTTGATCAGTCTGGTCCTTTTGTAAACGGGAAAGTTAATGATGTAGACATCACTTTTCTAGTGGACACTGGTGCTACCCGTTCTACTGTTAGATCAGTGGAAATTGAAAACCTACCTCTCTCTGGGGATACCATCCAAGTTGTTGGAGTAAGTAATCAACAAATTAAAACTGACTTAACTGATCCAGTACCAGTTGAAATTGGAAATTACAGAGACAAACACAGATTTGTGGTTTGTAATAGTAGTCCAGTAAATCTATTAGGCAGAGACATCCTATGTAAAATGAATTGTAGAATATATTGTTCTCCTGATGGAGTTGAGTTACAAACAATGGAGGAAGATGGTTTATACAGAATGACAATGATGATGATAGAAGCAGAAGAAACAAAATTGTTTCCTGCATTTGAAGAAAAAGATTTACCTGAAGAACTAAAAGAAACAGTGAAATCTGAAATATGGGATTTTACTGGAAATGAGATGGGTCTGATGAAAAACGTAGATCCAGTAAAAATTACATTGAAACAGGGAATAGAATTTCCAAACACTCCACAATATAAAATGAAAACAGAAACAATTGAAGGTATTACACCAATAATTGAAAAATTAATTAAGCAAGGTGTATTAAAAGAAATGGAGAGTAGCTCTTGTAATTCACCAATTATGGGAGTTAAAAAGTCTAACGGAACATTTAGAATCGTACAAGATTTGAGAAAGGTTAATCAAATTGTCGTTCCATGTTGTCCTGTGGTTCCAAATCCAGCAGTAATTCTATTTCAAATTCCACATGATGCTGAATGGTATACAGTCATTGACCTTTGCAATGCATTCTTTACTGTTCCCTTACATCCAGACAGTTATGAAATATTTGCTTTCAGATTCCAAGGTAAGACCCTCGGATGGTCAAGAATCCCTCAGGGCTATACAGAAAGTCCTTCAATCTTTAACGAACTGTTAAAAAGATCATTAGAAGACCTAGACTTACCTGGTAGGTCTACGCTAGTGCAGTATATTGATGATTTGTTAATAGCTGCAAAGACAAGAGAAAATTGTGTAACAGACACAATAATTCTGTTAAATCACCTTGCAGAAGAAGGACATAAAGTGTCCCCAGCAAAACTACAAGAAGTAAAATATCTTGGTCACAGAATTGCAAAAGGAAAAAGACAAGTAACAATAGAGAGAATAAAAATGATTCAAGCAATGTTACCACCAAGAACACAAAGACAGGTCAGAATGTTCTTAGGAATGGTTGGTTACTGTCGACAATGGATAAGCGGATTTTCAGTAATTGCAAAACCATTACAAAGACTGACAAAGTCAGATGTAAAAGATCCAATTATTCTCAATGATGCTGAGATGGAATCTTTTGAGAACCTGAAAAAGAGCTTATGCCAAGCTCCTGCTTTAGGTATGCCAAATTATGAGAAAGATTTTGAACTGTATTGCAGTGAGAGAGAAGGATGTGCATTATCTGTGTTAATTCAGAGACATGGAAATTTAAAGAAACCTATTGCATACTTCTCTGCAGTTCTTGATCCAATTGCAAAAGCATTACCAGGTTGTTTGAAAGCAGTTGCAGCTACAAGTATCAGCCTCGAACAAAGTGAGGGGATCATAATGGGATTTCCAGTGAAAGTTTTTGTGCCTCATTCAGTTGAAATATTACTGACAAGAGGTAAGACTCAACATCTAACAAGTAGCAGATTGACAAAGTATGAGAAAATCATACTAGGAGCAGATAATGTTTCGATTTCAAGATGTTTAAATCTGAATCCTTCTACATTACTGCCTGATTCTGAAATTGTTGATGACATTGAAACAGAACATGAATGTTTAGATGTCATGGAATTCTGCACTAAACCAAGAAAAGACATCAAAGACAGACCTTTGTCTGAATCGGATTTTGTCTACTTCGTAGATGGGTCATGTTTAAGATCCGAAGGAGGTGTCTTAAAAGCTTCATATTCAGTTTGTACAGTCGTTGATATTGAAGAAGCATCATGTCTTGAAGGAGTTCGTTCAGCACAAGTGGCTGAATTGATTGCTTTAATTCGTGCATGTGAAATATCAAAGGATATAAGAGTTACCATCATTACTGATAGTCAGTATGGGTACGGAGTTGTGCATGATTATGGACAACTCTGGTCACAGAGAGGATACATGACATCAGCAGGATCACCAATTAAAAATGCAGTTTTCATTAGGAGATTAATTGAAGCAATACAATTGCCAAAAGAAATCGCCATTGTTAAATGTGCAGCGCACACTAGAGGAACTGATTATATTTCCAAGGGAAATGCCTTTGCAGATGAAACAGCTAAATACTGCGCAAGGAAAAATTATTCATACAATCGGGAGAGGAGTAAAGAAACTGATTCAAATTCATTAATGCTAACAACTGTTGTAGAGACATGGCATGAGATTAGAGATTTACAAGATGAAGCAGAAGAAGAAGAAAAAGACTTATGGTTAAGATCAGATTGTAGACCACGTGAAGAAGATGGAGTGTGGGTTTACAAAGATGGCAGAGTAGTCTTACCAAATTGTTTGATTGCTGACATGGCCAGATTATATCATGGTCCAGCACATCTAGGAAGAGATTCTATGGTTAGACTTTTCAGAGAAACATGGTTCAATACCAAGTTTAGAACTATTGCTGAATCTTTTTGTCAAAGGTGTTTGTCATGCCAACAAATGAATCCAAACAGAAAATCAGTGGTGGGGACAGGAATAATTGGTCGAGAGGGTGGTCCCTTTACCAGGTTACAAATGGATTTCATTGAAATGCCCTTACACAATTGTTTGAAATATGTACTTGTAATTGTGTGCTTATTTTCAAGATGGGTAGAGGCTTTCCCTACACGACATTGTGATTCAATTACAGTGGCAAAACTAATGCTCAGAGAAATCATCCCAAGGTACGGTTTTCCAGTCACTATTGAGAGTGATGGAGGAAGCCATTTTGATAACAAACTGATGAAATTAATTTGCGAAGCTTTGAGCATTGAGCAGAAAATACACTGTGCATACAGACCAGAGGCATCAGGAGTAGTTGAACAAATAAATGGAACAATTAAAAACAGAATTGGAAAAATGTGTCTTGAAACAGGTATAAAATGGACCGATGCTCTTCCACTTGTTTTGATGTCATTAAGAAGTACACCAGATAAAAAGACAGGTTTGAGTCCTCATGAAATTTTAATGGGAAGAGTTATGAGGCAAGCTTTTGTACCTGTAGGTAAACTGTTGAGCATAAATGACAGTGCAATTTTGGATTACTGTAAAAGGTTATCTGATATGGTAACTTCTGTGTCTAATCAGGTGGGAACTGAAGCACAATCAAATGAAAAGGTTTTGACACATGATCTGAGACCTGGCGATTGGGTCAGAACGAAAGTACATCGGAGAAGGAATTGTCTAGCTCCTAGATGGCAGAAACCTAGGCAGATAATTTTGATCACTACTAATGCTGTAAAGTGCAGAGGATTAAAACGTTGGATTCATCCTAGTCATACTATTCCAGTACCAACTCCTGAGAGTTCTGATGTTGAAAGTGATACCACAGACGATTCTGATTCTGAGGCAGAAGGCAAAACAGAAGGTGAAATAATTCCAGATTCTGAAGATCGACAAGAAAGTCGACATCTGGAAACTGTGCCAGTAAATGGAAATCTGACAAGAAAAGACTTGGAAATAATTGAAATAGATTCTGAAGGTGAAGAGAATCTGTTAAAAGGAAAGATAACTGAAGATTCGGTTGTCTCCATTGAAGACAAAGAAGCAGAACAAAAAGAAGTTTCAGACCAGGAGAGTATCGAAAGGCAGAGAACAAACTCTGAAGTAAGGAACAGAAATTCGAAATCTGGGAAGTTGGAGGTAATTGAGGAAGAGGAGGAAAACGAATTACCGAGTACCAGTGATGGAAGACAGAGTGAAGTTCCTGAAGGAGTGAAATTGCCGAATAGAGAAGTTCCTGAGTCAATTGAGATTTCAGACTACGAAACTGAAGAAAGTGACGTGGAAGGTGAAAGTGAAAACAGAAAGAAAAGGACTTGGAAGTCAGAATCAAATAATTCTGAACCAAAGAAGAAGTATGTGAGAAAAGCAGACTACTGGCCAGGTGGAAGATTGAGAGTTAGATTGATCAAAAAGCCAAAAGAACAAGTTGAAGAAATCAGTAGTCAAAAGAGTCCTGGAAAAGAAGTTGGAGTTGGAAGAAAAATTGAAGTGATATCGAGAAAAGGGAAGAGAATAATAAGACCAAACCAAAAATACAAGTCTCCTGAGTGGACTTACTTAGTAATTCCACCTGTTATTGACATATATGATAGTAGTGAAGAAGAAAACGAAATCCAAGAAATTAGTGACAATGATTGAAGTACAAAAATATTAAATTGGCAAAAGGCTGAAGAAAATTTGTTAGTTGACACAAGGTCGAAGAAAAACTGTTTAGTTGAAGAAAACTTATGTATGACATAAGGTTGAAGAAATCTTGTCTAGGGTTTTAAAAAAAAAAAAAAAAAATATTTTAAAAGGGGGGTGTAAATATAAATTTAGAATTTTAAAATTTATTTTTATTTTATTTTTGAGGCTAAAATTAACCAAGAATGCCTTATGTTAAGGAGAGCACTTCAAAGTGTTCTGTTTTTAAAAGATGCTGTAAGATGACTCTGGTGTGTCTGCTCATTTTGGTTCTGCTCTGGTTGGTTCTAGCTGTAATTATTCCTTTAGAAATGAATAGAGAATTACACAAAGTTAACTTAACAAGCAAAGCTCTGATTAGCCAAACTAAACATAGTACGTCTGCAAAAGTTATTGATCATCAGCCTAACATTCATCAAGATAAATCAATTGGTGATTTTTCAAGTAATACATTCACAAAGCTATTGAGTGAATATGTTAAAGTAATGGATGCAAAAGACTGTTACGTCTGCGTTAAGTTACCTGCTTCTGTTTCTGAGGGAGTAACATATAATATGCTTCCTCTCACTTATGCTGTAACATGTAGTGTATTAACTAGTTTATTTTATCAAACTGGACGTTTAGAATATTACTATTCAAATTATGATGAAATTTTTGCAAATATTAAGATTGATAATGCTTTAAATAAGCATAAGAAAGCAAAACAAATGAGAGAATTTTTCCTTGTTACTAATGAACTCACTTATGAGTACGCTTACAAGAATAATCTAACATGTAAATTAAGTGCTGAAGGAAAGAAATTTTTGAATATGGTTGAAGAGAGAAGAGCAATTTATAAGAGGAATGAATTAGTCAAGCAGACTAAGTCAGCCTTCTGGCAGAAAGAGGATGAGAAATTAAATGGCAAAATGCTTGAAAATATTGCAATTCACATAGACAAACCAGTTAGTGGAAAGCTTTGCATTAGAAGAGATAACACACTTTTTGATAATTATTTTGTAGGTGCAAGTAACTGTGAAGATACTTATCAGATTCTGGGAGGTTGGGGATTTAAAGGTGGAAAAGATCCTATCTTTCCTGGGATTTATTTTGTTTGTGGTGACAAAGCCTACTACAACCTTCCAGACCACTGGTATGGAACTTGTTATGTGGGAATTGTTTTTCCTAAAGTGTTTCATGTTGACAGAGATTCAGAAGGATTGTTTAAAATTCATAATTATGTAAATAGAGCTAAAAGAGAAACTTTTACTGAAGTTCTGGGAGATATTTTTCAAGCTGTAATACCTTTTGTTGGTATAACCCTAAATGCAGGGAGAATCAGAAAATTGTCCACTATAGTTGATAGATTATCAACTGACACAGCTGATGGATTTCAATTAGTGAATGTTGAAGTTATTGCTATTAGATCTATGGTAATTCAAGATCGCCTTGCTTTAGACATACTCCTAGCAAAAGAGGGAGGAGTCTGTGGCATTTTACACGTACAACATTGTTGTACATATATACCTGATGAAAGTAAGAATATTGAAATGTATATTAAAAATATTACACAAATGCATTCAGAGATAATTCCTTTAGAAGAAGATGATTTTACAGGAAAACTTTCAAAAAGGTTTCAAGCAATTAAAAATTGGTTTCATAATATCGGAAGTTCAATTCTTGGCAAGATTCTGGCACCTTTGATTATAATAGTATTCATTTTTATTTTGACCAAATTAGGTTGTTTGTTACATAAAAGAAAGAAACAGTTGAAAGAAAAGAAAAGAATCTATAAACTCAGAAAAGAAGAAGAAAGGGAGATTGAATTACAGGAGTTACATGGAGAGCGTTATGTAAATTCCAAAGATTTTGCAGAAACAGACTTTTAGGTTTACTGATACAAATGAATTTGAATCGATTTCTTAGAAATTTAAATTATCAAAATTTTGAGTGCTGGTGTGGTGATTTGTTAATCACCAGATGAGGGAGTTGATGGAGCGAGATAGAAAACAAAATTTTGTTTAATCTCGTGAAGTCACATTTCCATAACATGAATAATAATATTAATGATTTGTGATATGTCGTGCTAATACAACTTAGATTAAACTTTACACATGGGGGGACTAATATGTGTGCTCATAAACGTGCATAATTGTTGCATCTTTTTGTTCGTGTAAAATAATAAAATAATTTATTGTTTTCGTTTTTATCATTACTAACTGCTGCAAACTTAAAAGAAGCATGTGCTTGTTTCGCTTTTCCTTGTCTGTGTGATGTCATTTCTACTATTCTAGGTGCATTTAAGTCTCATGGAATAACGGAGACTGGTAGATATAAACGCTGCTTTATTTGTTTGCAATGGCTAGGTAACATTTTGATTAATCGGGTGGGTTAATTAATTAGTAAATCTTGGGGTGGATACAGAATCTACATTATTTCTTACATTAATACTTTTCCTGTGTTTGTTTTATACTAGAAATCATAAGTTGCCTGCTTTTGGGCCTAGTCAATTGAGTAGCAGAAAAGAGCTGACTTGTAATTCTGCAAAAGTCACGAGACGCCCATTTTGAAATAAATTATTCGTCAAAAGCTGCGTTCACAAAGCAAAAACTAATGTGCTGTCATCATTCTGTCGGACATGGCCAAGGTCGAAAAAGAACATTTTGTCAGTCCTTAACTTGGCATCCGCGGAAGTCAATTGAAAGTCAATGGACGCTGCGAGAATGACTTAATACATTTGTTGCAAACTCAGGAAGCTTCTGGTTTCACGTGGAAGAGACAATGGTCTCTAAGAAATATGACTTTATGGAAGTTTTGAAAAGTGGGTGACATGTCACTTGTCACTCTCAGCCAATGGGACGTCGAAGATTTCTGAAAACTTTCCTTTGCGTAGTTTAGTTAGCATAGAAAGGTATAAAAAGTCATGCCCTTAGGGATGGGCTGGCTGCTGCTTTCTGACTTTCCGATGAGGGTGATGTGCTGTCGGACTTTGCGTGGAGCACGTAAGAATCCTCAAAGAACTTTTCTTTAAATTCTATCTATTTAGCTCAGTTAGGGAATTAGGTTTTAGAAATGCTAAACTTTATATATTCACTTTAAATTTGATTTACTTGCTTAAATTGTATTTTCTCATATTTCTTTACAATCATGCTTGCTTTATTGCAAATAAAATTCATTTATAAAACTATCAACTTATATACCATAATTTAGTAAATAAAATCTTACTTTTGACAAACAAGCTGGTCTTGATTATTCAGAAGTGTAGGTTACTATTAGCTAGATCACGTCGCCAATGGTGGTCGTTTAAATGGTCAAGTTTTATTCTAATGACAATATTCTTTCCACAGATGTATAAAAATGTATATAGTTTGTAGATAATGTGTATATAGATTTAATCTGACCACCTGATTCAGTAGGCCCAAAATATATCAGGTTTATAAATGGGTCCATATTTAGTATAGAATTTTGTATATAGGTTATGAAGTTGGGTAGCGTTGTTTATGATATATTTTCTATAGGCCGCTGGATCATAGTGGCATGAAGTAAAGTCTGTGAAGACATTTAAACTGGATTAGCCTCAGTTTGTAGTTGGAGGAAAGGTATTCAAGCTGGGAGCAGCAAAAGGCCCATTGTTCCTCTGTTGGTGGTGAGTCTAGGTCAGCATTCCTTTGCTCCAGCGCTTTAGGTGTAATAATCAGTGAGGTTCTCTGTGTAGTATTGTAAATACGTGTGATTAGTTTCTTGGGCTACTGGTTTGCCAATATGTTTGTAGCGCAGCTAACATCGGCGGTGCCCAGTGGAAGGAAGTATGAATTTGTCTACAGTTGACTCTGAGCTAGTAATATAAAAGAAGTTCTAGGATGGGTGTCTGGGAGCCGTCAGGGGCCTGTGGTATAGTTAGAAACATGTTCTCTGGACAGAGGTCATCAAAAGTGGAAAGCACCATCCGAAGTGCACGCTGGATAGTGCCAGTGTCATGCAGTGGGGGAAACTAGGGTGATGTGCCAGTGGCATCAATGGTGCATACAGTGAGGGGATCTTTGCGCGTCGTTTAAGGCCTTCTCATGACCAGCGTAGGGTGAGAAAAAGTGTTTCATAATTAAAACTATTTATTTTACCGTAAATTAATTGTAGATTAAAATTATAATGTTATGAATAGATATAATATAATTAATTAAAAAAATTATTGTGCAATATATTCTTTTTTTATATTTAAAATGTATTCATATGAACATATATATGTATAACTATATATTCATAGTAATACATTTCATATATATATATATATATATATATATATATATAGTTAGGATTTTTTCCCTATGGGATTTTTGAAAATTCTATGTCTAATAACTTTGGCGTTTGTGGACGGAATTGGCTGAAATTTTCAGGAAAATGGCACATTTTGTTTCTGAGCAGCCCTTGAAAATTTGGGGGGGGTTCGTCAAGGGGGGCCGAGAAAAAAGGGGGGTCCCAAAACGTGTTTTTAACATTGAGTTTTCCATAGGGCGGTTGGCCTCACTTTTAGCCCGAAGGGCTGAATGGATTTGCACGAAACTTGGCAAAATTGTAGGGACTGGTAGCCCGATGTGCCTTTTGTAGGTCTCAATATATGTGCTTCAGTGGATTTTGAGAAATTAACGTTCAAAAAAAGATATATATCTGTAACAGCGGACCGGGCAGCGCTCCAGTTCGCGTACTTTTCGCGCAACGGAGCTTTGTGAAGCGAAGCTGATTGGTTCTCCGGCGTCTGTAAACATTCCAAACAGTCCGTAGCGGCCACCATCTTGTCTCTCGGTAGGATCGAGAGACAAGAGGAGGCCAAAGCGAAGGGGCAAATGACCATAAGGGGGCATAGTAGATTCTCGCTGACCCCCTAGGTTTGATGTGGAGGTTTTAAAAGGGCCCCGCGGGGCAAAAAATAAATAAATAATAATAATCGAACGGCTGAATGGATTTGCACGAAACTTGGCAACATTGTAGGGACTGGTAGCCCGATATGCCTTTGCTAGGTCTCAATATATGTGCTCCAGTGGATTTTGAGAAATTAACGTTCAAAAAAAGATATATATCTGTAACAGCGCTCCGCTTCGCGTACTTTTCGCGTTACGGAGCTTCTGCGAAGCTGATTGGTTCTTCGGCGTCTGTAAACATTCCAAACAGTCCGTAGCGGCCGCCATCATGTCTCTCGGTAGGATCGAGAGACAAGAGGAGGCCAAAGCGAAGGGGCAAATGACCATAAGGGGGCATAGTAGATCCTCCCTGACCCCCTAGGTTTGATGTGGAGGCTTTAAAAGGGTCTCGCAGGGCAAAAAAAAAATATATCGTTTTTTTAGTTTTTTTGCGTGGAGTGCGCCCGGTTCGCGAACCGGGAAACGTTCTGGGGAGCGTACTTTCTTGAAAATTAGTGAAAAAAGTTAGAGTAAAATAATAATTGTGAGTGATCAGATGTAGGGTAGCTCTGAGAAGAGCTTTTGGGTTTATGGTACATTTAGGTACTTATAAGTAGGTACCAATGCACAGTCTTAAATTCAGAGTGAAAATTCTGTTGCCCTCATCTGAGAAGTGAACTCCATCTCCTCTGTAGATATCTTGCATGTAGTAACGCAAGTTATTGTTGTACAGGGAGCCCATTCCATGGTCTCTCATGTAAGCTGAAACAGATTTGTTTACATGCTTCCTCGATTTCTCAATTTGTGGACAAAATTGGTTCGACCACCTCCATTTTTGTCTTTGGCATATATTTGAATATACCAAGGCAGTCTGAGGAAAAAGTGCCATCAATTGCTCAAAGGTGTCCTTTAAAAGCATTTCCAGACCTACCCCAGTCAAAGTGCCCAAATCATTACCTCCACAGTGCACAATTAACAGGTCAGGTTTTGGCAAATGCATAAAGGTTTTCCCCAATGGTATCAATTGGTGACATTTTAATCCCCTGTGGCCAAACCACTTAATTTCCACATCTTGTAAATTGAGGTTAGGTAAATTCCTGTTTTCAGCGTACCTCTGAGCCCAATAGATGTAACTATGTCCAACAATCCAGACAGAAAACATGGCGAGAGAAGGTTCTCCTGCAGTCAGATGAAGTGTGGCAATGAAATGGCAGTTGAACAAATGAGAGTGTAAAATGAAAAAAACTGAGGAGTTTCTGTGTTAATGAAGCAGTAAGAGTGATTGGTGGATTTTGATTGCTGAAAACAGAAAGTTAGGGTGCATGGATGAGTTCGTTGAAAGATGTATTTTGAGTGGCGAAGAAAAAATCATTAAATGAAAGATTGCACTGGATATGCAGGTGCACTGAGAGTTCAGAGTTCAATTGCAACATTGTTGTGTGAACTTGGAAACACCAGAGGTCTTGCAAGAGGTGGTTGCTATGCAGAAAAAGCAGAGAGGGGGCAGAGGGGGGAAGGGTTTTGATTTGAAAAAAAGTGAGGGAAGAGTTTTGATTGGGTGACATGAGAGATATGTGTGAAGAATTACAGCATTTCTGTGCTTTTGATAGCTGCAGACTCTGGAGTGCATACCTTTTGCTCTACTGAAGACAAATTGGTGTGTTTCTGAGACTGTTTTGAAACTCAAAGTATTTGCTAAGGTGAGAAAAGATTTCTTTAATTTAGATAGAAAATAGTGTGCTTTAAGGAGAAAATTATGAAGAAAGTTGTGTTTTTCAAATGTTGCTTTGTCTCAAGTGTTTTACAAATAGATGTTGTTTCTTTGAGAAATTGTAATTGGAGAAAATGTGAAGTATTAGTACTGACGGGGTTTTTATGTGCATAGGAGCTGTGGAGTGTTTTCAAATTATGACTTGTAAATCGTTTTGAGAAAAAGCAATGGTTTTAATATTGATGACAAGGACATAATGGTGTCTGCTTCTTTATAAGGTAATTGAGAGTGTCTGATGTTATTTTTCCCATTTCAATGTAAGAAGTTTGTCTGTGGAGCAAATTGCTTGTAAATATGCTCCCACCTGTGCATGGCAAATTTAGATTTTGAATGTTTGCGTTACATAGGCATGTTAAAGGTGACTGAAACATGCTGCAAAGGCAATCAAAAAACGCTTTTATGTGTCTTAAGGACATTTTAAGTCATTTCCCCATGTGCAGTGTTTTCAAATTATGAGTTGAAAATCGTTTTTGAGGTAAAGTAATGTTTTCAAAATTTATGTGCGCCATATGCCCCCAAATTTCTTTTTCAGGGGTGCAGCAGGGTGTTCTTGAGACACCCCTGCACCCTCGGAAAAATTCGTAATTTGCGATGAGGTAATTGCTAATCGCAAATTGCACCTTCATTCCTATGGGCCTCCTGCTGCATGGAAATGAATGGGTAATTTGTAATTAGCAAATAGCTCATCGCAAACTAGGAATGGTAAAGAATCGCTATTTATTCCTTAAAGTTCACTATTTAGGAAATGCAAAAAACTTTGATGATACATATGGCGGTTCATCTCTAACAAGATAAGAAGCATAGGGATAGATTTATGATGACTGGCGCATCACCAGGGATGTGTTAGTCATTCTGTGCCGCTGTTCCGTCACCTATGGTGTGCTGCATTTACAATGCGGCGCATCATGGGGCAAAAACAGCACAGATGCGTGACGTATCTGTGCCGTAAAGGTGGCACATTGCTGGAGTGGTATCGCAAGTGTGATGAAGCTCCAGCAAGGCTCAGGGGTGCCCCTGTCGCAGGGTTTCTGTTCTCACACAGAACTGTGGACAGAGGATTGGAACCTCGGCGAATTAGGGTGCCCCAAAACTCACCTTAGTAATCAAAAACCCCTTAGCAAGCTAGGTACAGTGTCACATTGGATATAACAAACTCTCAATGTTTAGACAATCCAGAATATGAACTTATAGTACCTCAGGATACGTGGAACTCATGAACAGTCGGTCGTTATATATTTCTTAGAAACCATAACATGGAGTTAAGAAGAACACATGTGTATTTGAAATGTTTATTTACTAATGCCGTCTTCTCAGGCGTAGTATCTTAGATAATACAAGTACACATATTATCAGTAGCAAAATTACCAGCATAGTTACTAGTACATAAAAAGCGAATGGTGACAGTATGTTAACATGCTGTAAATGAATAAGAGTTAGCAACACTTATAAGCAGCCGCGGGCCGTGGAGGGAGTTACGGTGGGGCAGGGAAGCGGGGAGGGGGAGGGGCAGGGTGGAGAGGGCTCCATCCTGCCCCTCCCCCTCCCCGCCTCCCTGCCCCACCCTAACTCCCTCCACGGCCCGCGGCTGCTTATATCTGACCCTCCCTAATACACATATTATATTATTTGCTAAGAAGGTCTCTTTGTGTTGGTTTAGGGCGTGCCCATACTTTAGTGTCTTAGATTTGAAGGAATCACATCAGCATACACCAGCTCTCTCTTCATGTGAACCGCATCAAGTGTTGTGTATGTGTGTTCGGCAAAGCAATATAAAACCCGCCTCATGTCGTGGAGATCAGACCTCATAACAATTCTGTATCGTGTTGTTCTTGAAACTTCAGCAGTCGCTGTACAGATATAGTTTAACAAGCAAAGCAGATAGTAGAGCAATAACATATTATTCTCATGTAAACCACGATGAACTACTAGGTTGAAAGCTAAAGCAACAACTAAGTGTCGTGTGCAGAAGTTGCAAAAAAGGAAAAATGGCGTTTAAACCGGTAATGAGCCCATGCTAACTTAACACGGTGTAAAGATATCCAGGATCTAGATGACACCTCCCCATGATTCGGAAACGAACTGAAAAAGATAATAGAAGTGGCATCTCATGAGAGCAGATTGCAACTTTATATGTGGACGGTCCGCAAGGTAAAACATTAAAAACTAGGAAAATTTAATGCTAAAGAAAAATAAAACAGCCAACTACTTTATCGAGGCTTAAGCCAATAGGCAAGCTAAATAATAAAAACTTGACAAATAAGTCAATGAATTGTCAATGAAATGCTAGTACTCAGCATATCAAACATGAAAAAGGTCTATGACATAACTGTGTATGCAAAATAAGCTGCAACAGCCTCCAATAGGAAGTCACCGTCTTCATCCGAAAAGAGTTCAGCCATCCAATTTAAAAGCGGAAAAGAACATACGTGCTCTCCCAGCACCGGATCCTCTATCACCATCAGAGGACAGCTCGGTGGGTTTTCAAGAAAGCTCTGTTCCAAGAAAGACTGTGTTGCCGCCAGTAAATTCCAGGGACCAATTAGTCCATGCATCAATGCCACAGCCATAATCCTTTCGCCAGGACAAAACAACTCGTGAGTAATGATAGGAGTCATCAGCTGATTAAAGTCGACGTCAGGAGAAACCGGTCCGCAGAGACACAAATCAATGGCCCAATCGAAATCACAGGTCAGGCAGTGAAATACAGGCTGGACACAGGTGAAGTAGGAGAATCGAAAAGATAATCCATATGCCGTGCTTAATATCGCCAACGGCATTGTGCCATAATATTCAAGCATGCGATTGCGGAACAGCGTCAGCAGCTGCAGGGCGGGAGCTTGCACAGGAGGGACATCCATATTTAAAAATTTAAAAAAGCACAAGAGCGTCCGCTGGTAATGCAAGTAAAAATGGGAATCCACCAAGCACAGTGGAAAAAATAGAATGAAAGAAAGCAGGGATGACTCCAAAGATTTTCTCAAAGGAAGTCACGAGACCACTGGTAACAACTTTAAAAAAGTGCGCCAGGCCCTTTGTGGAGGACGCGTTAAAGATAGTCCGAACCATCTTGGTGAAATGGAAAGGCAAATCTGTATTTAAAAGGGTCTGCACCTCTGTACGGGTGTTCGCTATGTGAAGCACGAAAGTTTCACGGGCCGAACTCAAGGCCACCTCTCTCTGAGACAAAAGAGCTCTTATTCTTGCCATGCCGTTGAAATCTGCTCCCAAGGTTGGTATTTGTGGCCAGATTGAAAACTCCCTATGTTCATGTGTGGGAGGAAATAGAACATTTCTGCAGCAAATAACCCGTTCACTTACTGTTACGATAAATGGAATACTTTTAATTAACCCAGAACAATCTTCATTATTGAGCATCAAATAACTACCATTTTCCAACAACTTGAACGTGGGGATGATAGCAGGAACTGGCGTGCCTTGCAACACGCAAGCCATATTTGGTCGGTGTTTGTTGCATGAACCGTGTAACTGTATGTGCCTACACATTAGTGAATGATCTGGCGTCTCAGTGCATTCCTCTCCATTCAGATAAACTTCTTGATCATCTTTGAAACATCTGTATGTGTATGGAAGCGACCAGACCTCATGAAGAAAACCACTACCTAAAGGTGCATAACGACCTATTGGTATATATTTCATACAATTTGAAAACTTATATAAAGCAAAAGGCAGCGTTATTAAACCGTGGATAAGGCACGTTGCCAAAGCAGCCAACCTTTTGGATTTATACTGGAAATGTTAAAGGAAGAATTATGGAGTAGGGCCTGTAAATCTTTAA
Organism: Lissotriton helveticus; assembly: GCF_964261635.1. Taxonomy (NCBI): domain Eukaryota; kingdom Metazoa; phylum Chordata; class Amphibia; order Caudata; family Salamandridae; genus Lissotriton; species Lissotriton helveticus. Next base: position 535,819,008 of record NC_136065.1, read on the forward strand.
TGGACAACCAAGTAAAATTACTCCAACCATCATATTCCTCTAACTCCGGGATAGTAGGGGTGTTTAATTTTTTAGAAGTAGCCAATCCAAAGCATTTGGTCTGGGAAATTGTTTCATTCACAAACAACATATGATTTGGGATGAGATATGCACGGTGCAAAGCCTCAGTGCCTTGTACCTGCCAGGTTCGTGAACCCCAAACTGATGTAGATCCTGGATATCTTTACACTGTGTTAAGTTAGCATGGGCTCATTACTGGTTTAAATGCCATTTTTCCTTTTTTGCAACTTCTGCACACAACACTTAGTTGTTGCTTTAGCTTTCAGCCTACCTGCGTCAAGATCTATGCCTGCTTCAAGCAGGCGCAGGGTTTTGATGCAGCTTTGTCCTATCTGATTGTAAATGCGGCAGACCGTGGGTGGCAGAGCAGCGGTGCACGTTAAGTGGTGCATCTCTGGGGATGTGCTAGTTAATATAAATCCGCCCCTTTCCATACATACTGAGCATGTCATGAATGATGTAATATGTGACATCATCAGCAGTGCATTACGGGTAATAGTATCTCTAGTTTACTCCCCTATAGCTGTCTTTCTTTTAACATAACTGTCTGTTTCCTTCCCTTATACTTACTGTTTTTTTGGTTCGCTTCCGGTTCGCGTACCGGCGAGCGAACTGGGAAGCGAACTAAGAGAAATAGAGGTTGGCACAGTTCCAAATATTGTACCAATTTTTTAATAACGGGGAGGTAGTTCTGAAAATAACTTTTTTTTTAATTGTTTTTGTTGTTTTATATTTTTTTTATTATTTTTCTGAACATTTTTTTACTTTTTTTGAATTTTTCTGAACAGTTTTATATTTTTTTTTGTTTTTTTTCGGAGGGGGCAACGAAAACGATTCATTGTAAAGGGCTCAACAGGAGCAACAACAAAAAAAAAGAATTTATTGTTTGGGGCGTTTCGGACAAACATGAGCATGATTGTCAATAGCTCTGTTGATCAGAGTGATGCTTCTTTCTCCGTAGCAAATGAATCCACTGCAATGTACGCAGACTTGTTTTACTTCACGAAATCTCGTTTGTATATTTGGCACCATCTCCCTGCCCTCTGGTCCCGTTACTTCCGGTACAACAGATCTTCTGGCCATAATAGGGAGATTATCTAGGTCGTTACGAAACTGTGCAGCACTGTAGTTGTTAGGATGCCACCTAGTCATATGGCGATGCATTGTGTAGTTTCCGAAACTGTATTTTTTGTCGGTCCCTCTGGACAGTCTATCTTGACATATAAGGCAAGTTACGTATCTTGCATTTACTTTTTTCTGACCTTTGGGAATTTTAAAAAATTGCCAAATGAAGTTTTCTTTCCGGTGAGACGTCCTGGGCTCCTCAGGCAAAAAGTGCCTCTCTTCGTGCTCTTCGTCCTGTTCCTCTTCTTCCTCTTCTTGCTGAATTATAACTTCAGCAGGTGGTCCACTCTTCCTTGGATGTGGTGGAGGTGGTGGGGAAGCACCAGCTGAAGCTACTAAAGAAGCCATTGCTCACTGGTAACAAAGGGTCTTTCTCTCACAATGATGAAAGTCAGAGTGAGGAAAGAAGGAGGGATTTTCATCATTTGGGAAAAACAATAGTTCTCAACCAATGAAAAGTGTTCATTTTAGATTATATGACCTAGTCTTACATCATTAGGAAACCAAAAGTGAAATGAACCAATGAAAAGTGTTATTACCAAGTCACATGACCTGCTGTGTTTACGTTATGCGCTTTGCAGGGCCTCCCGGTTTGCTTCCAGAAACCTGTGCTTTGCGACTCGGTAAGCGTACCAGTTCGCTAACGTAGCACGTCATATGACGTATCACGCGACAACGCGAAATGTCATGCGGACGGGAGGCGTGACGATGTTGTTTTCTAACGCGGCAGTTGCGGTAAACAAACGTTTACCGGCTCGCGGTCTATTTCGCGGCATCAAGGTCAGCTAACGGGAAGCTTCCCGATTCGCGAAGCGGGAACGAAGAAAAAAAAATATTTTAAAAAAAAGTTATTAATAAACATATAAAATATATTTTTGGATTTAAAGAAGAATACATTTTACAGCTACAGATATTAGCTGTTAAAAAACCAATGAAATTCACTGAAAAAACCATAGGTTATAGACCATATATAGTTAGGAATTAGCATTTACAAAACCTTGAAAATTCACTGAAAAAACCATAGGTTATAGACCATATATAGTTAGGAATTAGCATTTAGAAAACCTTATTTTACTCACACAAAACCATTGAAATTCCATATATAGCTAGTTGCACTAACTATATATCGCGCACCCGCAATCCACTGCTGATGATGTCACATATTACATCATTCATGACATGCTCAGTGACATCACTGATGACATCACTGATGACAACATCCAGTGATTATGTGTTTCTGTAAAGTTTAAATATGTTTTACATATTGAAGAATGAGTGGATGTATAAGTGTCTGAATGAAGGTTTTAGTAGGTGCGTGATTGACTGTATGAGTGAGTGATTAAATGCGTCTTACTAAATGCACGGGTTAGTGACTAAACTGTCTGAAAGTGTGCATCAGTATGTCTGTTGTTGTGCAAGCTGCTGCATGTGTTGATCAGTAGCTATATAAGTAGCTATATGGGTTATTGATTGGTTGCACAAGTATTTGTATGGGAGACTGAGTGTGTGTATGCCTGGCTGGGAGGTGTGTGACTCTGTGCAGATCAATGTGTACTTGTATCAGTGATTCTATAAGAGAGTAAGTATGTGTTAGTATATGTTTGAAAATGTAAGGTACTCTATGTTTAACTGTGTAGATTAGAAAATGGAAGTGTGATTGATTCTTTACAGGACTGACTAGGTGTGTGAGTAACTCCATGGATGAGTGGCAGAGTGTGAGTGTCTGTATAGTTGTATGAGTGCATATGATAGTGTTGTAAAGATGAGTGATTGTATGTATGAATGATTGTATGGGTGAATGAGTGAATGTGTGTGTAGACGTAGGAATCAGTGAGTGCGTATGTATTAACTAGTATTGGTGTGTCAATGGTTTCAAAAATTATACTCTGTATTTAACACTGGGTGTAACAGAGGTTATATTAAAGTGTGAGGAGATGCATTGTATTGTCACATTAATGATATCATCATTGATGTGACCATTGATGTCAAATGAGATATCATCAGTGATGTCATTTGAGATGTCATCAGTGATGTCATCAGTGATGTCACTGACCATGTCATGAATGATGTAATATGTGACATCATCAGCAGTGGATTGCGGGTGCGCGATATATAGTTAGTGCAACTAACTATATATGGAATTTCAATGGTTTTGTGTGAGTAAAATAAGGTTTTCTAAATGCTAATTCCTAACTATATATGGTCTATAACCTATGGTTTTTTCAGTGGATTTTCAAGGTTTTGTAAATGCTAATTCCTAACTATATATGGTCTATAACCTATGGTTTTTTCAGTGAATATATATATATATATATATATGTATATATATATACACGAGACATAGACAATAAAACCATTGAAAATATAAACAATTGAATAGGAAAAAATATAACAATTCACATAAACAGTAAATAAAATATTAAAAGATCCCAAAAACCCATTAAAAAAATGATAAACATTAAAATAAATGCAAAAATAAAAACAAATAATATGACATGTAAATAAATAAATAAATAATGCTATACAATCTATTCAACCACTATTATATAAACTATTGGAGTCTAAGAATATTAAATATACAATTCCCACTCAAGTTTATGCAACAGTACGGAAATTATCGGACTTTTTAGGTGTTGGAATTACTATTCCTACTCCAGTCATCACAATATCAGAGGAGTTACATTTGCTATTCCTGTTCAAGTCAGTGCTACAGTAGGGAAAGCATTGGACATCAGTGGGGTAAGATTTGCTATTCCTGCTTCAGTCTGTGCAACAGGAGGGAAAGTGTTGGACTTTGCAGGGGTTACATTTATCATTGTCACTCCAGTCTGTAAATAAGTATAGCACAGTTTACATAATTGATAATCAATTACATAATTAATTAACAATTAGTTGCCCAATGCACTTACCACCCTACACCCTTACAAACGTAGCAACCCACCCGTACAATTAATCAATATTACATAATATATATAATTAATATCAATCATTTATTTACTTTAAAATAATTAATTAATTCATATTTAATTATTATTTAATTCACTTCCCATCCTATCTCCTAAATCCCAAGAACCCGCTACAGCACTAAAAATTATTATTAGCAATTAAATTAAAATTTCTTACTCACAAACTAAATTAAAAAAATTATAACATTTATACAAACAATAGTAAAACATAAAATTAAAACATGAACTAAAATACATTAAAATAATTAAAAAACAATATTTAACAATATTTTTGAAAACTATATTGTCCACAACAATATTTTTAACTATGATGTTACCTACCTGAAAAAACAATATTATAGACAAAAATATTTCTGTAACATATTATTTTTGTATCACCATTTACTTTTCCGATATTTCTGTCTCCCGATATTTACAACTTGATATTTTGTACCTTCAAGAACCCAAAAGTTTGCAGAATACATGCCTTGTACAGTAGTCACACCTTGTTCGAATGGAAAGCAAACTTAACAACCTGATTTCAACTCATTCAGTTCTGCAGTCTGTGGCACAATAGGAAAGCTCTACCCCCCCTACCCCCCCTACCCCCACAGTTTGGGACTTCTTTACGCACAAGAAGCACATTGCAAAATGCTCAATTTTACAGAGGATAGTTGTGGAAAGTTAGGTGGATATTATGGTACCTTTCTGATGGTGAGAGAGAAGAAGGTTTAACTGATAGATGGAGGTGGATATGAGGAATAAAAAGAGAATTAAACAGCCATGTGACTGTCGCTCATTGTGTGCAGTCACCACCTATAAGAATCTTAGAATGAGATAGAGGGATACAATCATTCAAAGAGTCCAAGAAGTCTATCTGCTCACTATAGGTAACTAACAGTCACAAAATCCAACTATCAAGGCTACATTCATAACTTTAAAGGAATCGCTGCTGAACAAAACACATGATTAAGCCCATTATTACAATAGGAAGCTGGTCAAAACATTAGCGCTTGACCTCCTCTCTTTTTCTTTTATAGAAGGAAATGTGTTTCCGGAATTTGTGGAGACACTGTTCAAAATTTAAAGATCAGAATCAGACATATTTTTCCTCTGTTGCTGTGCCAGTGTTGCAATTGGTTGGCAAAGCTATGATGGACAGCATTGTTCTGCCCATCTACCTCACAACTGACTTGTGGATCAGTTTTTAAGCAGCAGATTACAAGTGCATAACTGCACGCTGGATCTTTTTAAAAACAGTGAAGCAAAGGCTAGCCAAAGATCAAACTGTTGCTGATTCTTTCTGAGGCATACAGCGGAATGCAACAGTTTCAATGTTCTCCATTGGGAAATACTAACATCTTGGATTAATTTAATACTAAATTCTACAAATGGGCTCAACCCAAATGTCTCACCATTGACTTGTTGCCACTTACAAGGGTAGTAAAACTGTCAAAGCAATAGCTGATGGAGATGACTTCAGAGCCCTTTTTCAGCACATTGAAGAAACCTACTGGTGCAAGGTTTTCTCAAATAAGAAATAGACAGCAACATGCTGGCCACCTGTTGCAGAAATTGCTTTTAGTAATTCCTTCAAAACCCACAAGCAGCTAAGGACTATTCATGGTGTGAAAGCCCCCTATAAAGCATGTTTCTACATGTTGGTATTCCTCAAGTTCATGCTGCCAGGCCTGTTTGCAAAAGTACAGGCTTATCAATGATTACATATTAGAAAGGAGAAAGGATGACCTACAGCCGCGCTGAACTGTTGAGTATGGGCACTCACTCGGGTAGGTGTGGGAGACACTAGATGGTGTTGGACAATCTTAACAGTACATGCAAGCAGTGCAACTTCAGCTTTGGCTTCCACATGGCAGATAGTGCCCCGCCTTATACTGCACCCACAGCTTCTCAAAATGTTTGGTGCATACGAGTAGTTCTAATCAATGCCTGCTCCATGGTAAAACTTTGCCCTGGACATTTTTGAGCTCTTATCAGACACTTAGCTGGATCTTTTTAAAAAAAATGTATTTAGGCAACTCCAGTTAATACATATAAAAAGAGAATAGAAATACATATCAGTGAATAAATATATATAAATACTTTCGTGATTCATAGATAAAGGCAACAGTTCTATACACAAAACAACATCAAAATGGAACCATAGGCTACCGAAATAAATATTGACTTTAAAAATATTTTAGAGACAGATCCTTCATTAAGAGACATCATTAATAAACATCTTTCTACAAATGCGGTTATCTTATCTTACGGCACTCTTACATCCCTAGACCAGGCAGCAATTGGTGACCAGATCTTGTTGTCTCCCTCTGGAGGAGTAGATGGCTTTTTCCTGGTTATACATGCCCAAGAAGCTAGCTAACCACATTTGAAAGGTTGGGAGATCAGCATCCTTCCAATTAGCTGCCAGTAAAATTCTATATACCGCTGTTCCAACAAAAAGACACGATTCCTCCTCCACTCTTAGCCCCAGAGTGTTATCATGGCCAAGAATAAAAAGTGTAGGTGATTCCGCCACACTATGTCCAAATACCTCCTCCCAAAATCCAGACAGCATCCTTTTAAGTGGTGTTAATTTAGCATCATCGTAAAACATGTGGGGCAAGGTAGCTGGCTCTGATCCACACCTGGGGCAAAAGTTGTTTATTGTTTTCCCCATGCAAACAGCTTGGCAGGGGTAAAATATAGATTAAAGATGGGTTTATACAGCTGGGCTTTTAAGTTAGAGGATAAAAGTATTTTTGATGTTAACGATAGACTCATATCGATGTCAATATTGGGATTAGCTAGTTTGGCAGCCCAGGACAACTCTGTGTTTTCCACGTCGTCTGGTGGTTTTTCAAGGAGCAGGACATATATTGTTCCAATTCTTTTTGAGTTCTTAACTATGATATCAAAAAATTGAATCTTTTCAAGTGTGATCCTAGGAGTTTTTAAATTAAGAATAGTGATAACCTGGATACATTTAAATCGATGGGAAATACTGATTCGGTAAATACCGAATCGGTATTTCCCTTTGATTCCTATGGGCTTCAAAGCCCATAGGAATCAATGGGAAATACCGATTCGGTATTTACCGAATCGGTAAATACCGAATCTTACAGATTCGGTAATTGTGTTTAAAGAATTACCTACATCTGCCTCCTTCTAATTTACCGATTCATAAATACCGAATTGGTAAAATTCGGTATTTATGAGTCGGTAAATTAGATTTACCTACATCTGGGCCCTAGTCCCCTAGCCCTAAAACAGCTGACATCACATTTTTGATCTTATCTTGAGATCTGTAGCTTCGCAGATCCTCCATGGTATGTAATATGTATTGTATTTCTGCCTTAATTTCACCAAAACTGTGAAACAGACTTAGACCAATTCACAAAAAGCATGCTGTCTGGACTTAGATCTTGCTTTCTGCAAAATTTTGTGTAAATCCATTCAGCGATTTTGGCTGAAGCTGTGTCTTATTTTCCTATGGAATAATAAATGGAGAAAATTACTTATGGAACCCCCTTTTTGCTTGGGCCCCGCTCAGTGGATCATCCCAAACCTTTCCAGGAAGAAGTTGAGGTAGATGAACCTTTCTTTTGAAAAGTTTTGTCAAAAGTCAAGTACCAAAGTTATAAGCAAACCCAAATCATTTTTTTCTGTGAAACATGGTCCTAACTGAAACTACCACTCTGCCACTCATTTATTATTCACTGTTCCCTGCAAGGCATAATACCCTTCATGGGCAAATTTGCATATTTTACTGCTGCTTTATGGCACCCAATTTGAGCTTGGGCAACACCACCATGTCATTTATTGAAAGTAACCCTATGATTCCTGAGGAATATACAAAATAACCCCAGCAAATGTTAATGGTGTTTCTAAGCCTGACCAGATGAATGTCTGTAGCCAACCTCTGCTGTGTATGCCAGAGGCCATGTACAGCCAGGGTTGACTGCTTATGGTAACTTGGGCCAGGTCTTTCCTAAGAAGGCCTGTCCAGCGGTAGGAGACCAACGGTTGTGGACAGGGGGAGTTGGCCACCAGTGGAGGATTGTGTGCAGGGTCCAGCTGTGGCCAACCTGCTCTGTGCATGACATTTGCCTTGCATAGTTGGTGTTGGTATCTAACAAAGGGTTGGATACTATTATATGCTATATGGCAACAAATATAAAAAAAAAAAACAAAGGTTAAATGAAAAGTAATTGTTTCTTTGATATAGCAACTTAACTTAAAACGTCATGAATTCACCTAAAACACAGTTAAACTGCAGTTATGAAATTTTAAAAAAACTCAGAAAGTTGCAAGATATGGTTAGGACCACAACAAATAACTAAACCAATAAATATTCGAAAAATCACAGACAACGCTGTGAAAGGGTTAAGAGTTTTGACATTTGTAAGACAATTTACATTTGTAACTGCATCTATTTAATTACATGCATATATGTGTGTTTCCTCTGCCATTCTATCATTTTAAGACTTGAATGGTGGCTTAAAGAAGCCAACAGAGTTTAAAAGATGAGAACCTGTGTCCAATAGTTTCATTGTCTCCCACAACCTCTTCCTGACTAAAGGGTAAAATGTTTGATAATAGTGCTGAAAATTGAAATGTTTTTTTTTGTCAATATGGTATTTTGAGGAGAACATGCAGTCTATGATGGAAATGCCTCTCAGACATAAAAATAGTTTGGAGAAGAAATTGGATATTTATGAAACAATCAATTCCAGTAACCTTTGGAACATACTACACCATTTTTATAAGGACACTGAGGGATATGAAGTGCACTTTATTGCAGTGCACACCTCTCGGTGCTATTATGTAAGAAAGGGCCCTCATGGCAATGCAGTGCACTCCACTAATCACTGCATACCCATTGGTGCCCTTATGTTATAGAAGGCCATCAAGGGGTATCCACTTCAGTGCATACTTCTTGCTGCCCATACATGCTTATTTAAGGGTACTGAGGTATATGCACTGAACTAAAATGCAGAAAATACCCCTCAAGGCCCTTACATTCTCATGTAAGGGCTACTTAGCATATCCAGCCTAGTGCATACCTGTCAACGTCCTTACATACCTAACAGTGCTGGGGGGTATGCACGGAACTGCAGTGGTACTTTACAGGACTGGAAGAGGGAGCAGTCCCTCTAAGTTTAAAAATCACTGCAGATAACGGTTGAATCTACAGTGGTTTTTAAACATAGAGGGACTGTCCCCTCTTCCAGCCCTGTTCAAAATCATTTATAAGTACTGATTTAATTAGCTGGAAGAACAGCGGAATTAATAAGTTATTCCATGTTTCATTAGTAACATGCAATTAGTAAATTACTCCAATTCCATCCACAAGATTAGAAATTCTGCCCACCCCTGGTAGTAACAAGATTTCCTCCATGTTACTGGTGTGGACCTCATCATACGACTTCCTTCCTGTTAATTACTGATAGTCATTTGATCCCTGTCAGCATTTTTTCATTCCATCCTGTGGATCAAATAAGTCCTTGAACTGCTTCTTCAATCCTTCTTGTGTATTTCAATGATACAAATGGTGATGAGGCATGGCTGTCCCCTATTAATGTGTCAAATACTTTGAATCTCTACCACCTCCTCAAATTTTGCACTTTTCATTCTAATTATAGCCATCATGACTTAATGCCTACCTGTGGGTTCCTATTTGTAAGTTTTTTTGAAGACATACATTTAATACTTTCATTACGCATCAAACAAACACATTTGTAAGATTGATTTAACCACCACGTGCTCAGATTTCTAATGAGTATTTGGGACTATGCAGTCCTGTAGACTGAATATCACCTAGCACTCCTGAAATGTGGCCTCTGTTTATTTTACTTCAATTGTTTATAGCAGTAGGTTGATTTATTCTCTTTGAACCATTGTTTGAGACCTACTGTTATTTTGGAAGTCTCCCCTCTTCTCCAAATCAGTTGAAAATTCAGGTATCAGATTCTGTCTAGTCTTGTTGTCTGGATTCATTAGAAACCTATAGAACAGGGAATGCATTGTGTTCAGTCTGCAAGCTCTCTTCTTTGGTAATATTTTTTAATCTGCCACCTTTATTTCACTGTCTATTATGCTGTCCATCATTGACTAACTTAAACGGGCATTATATACTGGACTTTTTTCTTTGCTGTTACTAAATGTGTCATGTCGGGTGACACAGTAATATCACATTATTGTTACAAATTCCTGCTTTGTACTAACGGTTACTGTGGAATCCTGCATGAAGATGGGGAGATGACATTTTATCCTTGTTGATTCTTCTCTGCAGACAGTTGTATCTGTACATAAGAGACCACATGTTAACAATACAGCATATACATATTTGTCTGTCATGTTCTGACCGAAAGCATCCTCTCTCTTTACAATATATATACAGCGGTCACCAGTAGGTAGTTATAGTTAGGACCTATTTTCCACAGGAAATCCGCAACATTCTATTTGGAATAACTTTGGCGCTGGTTGATGAATCTTCGTGAAATTTTCAAAACTAATGGCCAGCTCGTTCCGCTCCTTCCTTGAAAGTTTCGGGGTGATTTGTGCTGAACGAGTTACACCAAATTTGGCAGAGATGTAGTCCTCAGTTCATACTAGTGCCTTTTGCTTAAATGGTGTCAATCTGTTCAGTAGTTCCTGAGAAAATTACAGTTAAAAGCATATATATATCTATGGGTGCGGTGGATCCGAGGTCTATGAGCGCACCGTGAGTGTGTCATAAGCGCACCCTTCTGATGACATTCTGAATGCTAATTGGTTGTCAAGTGGTTGTCAACATTCGAGACCAGGAATTGTTGACAGCCATTTGTGTCTGCAGAAGTCAGTGGAACAAGTGTGCAAAACGTAGAAAGGGGCAGGGTAGAAGTACGTTGACCCTCTAGACCTGCTTAGGGGGTCCCAGAAGGACCCCCAGGGCCCACAATTTTTGTTTTGTTGAGAAAACGGCAAGTGGCGTAGGGTGCGCGGACTATTCCGTAAAATAAATAAAGAAAGAAAATTCAGCTTTTTTCATAATAGGCCCCCGGGGGGGCCAAATCCCGAGGGCAAAATTATTAAATTTTACTGGGGGTCCAGAGGGGCCCCCCAGCTCCGGGGATCGTCACCCTCTGGGCTACAAAATAAATGGTTGGGGGGCTCCAAGGTCCACAAAGCCCCAGGTCCACCACCCCCTGGGGCTTTATGTATTGTGGGAGGGGGCTGCGTGGCCCCATAACTGGAGCACTCGAGTGCCCCATCATCCCATGGGGCTAAAAAAAATGGTTAGGGGGCTCCAAGGTTCCCAAAGCCCTGGGGATCACAACTCCCCGGGGCTTTGTGTATTGTGGGAGGGCCGGCTCCTGCAGTGTCCCGGGGTACCCACCCGCCCTCCCATAGCAGGGAAATCGGTTTCAAAGGAATCTCTTTCAAAATCTAAACCAGATTGCTTTTCCACATGGGGAGCTGCATGTTAGTACCTCCCCATGTGGAAAAGCAATGCCAGCTCCCAAACGCATAGAAGTTGTGCACGAAAGGTGCTGGAGTCGTACACCCTACAAATTATGAGTCATGCATCCACCGCGTGCACACCAGGGGGGCCGCACTGGCCCCCCGCGTCCTTCGGGAGCCGGCATTGCTTTTGCACATGGGGAGATTCTAACATGCATCTAGTTTGGATTTTGAAAGCGAGAACAGATTTCCCTTGCTCTCTCTCTATCAAAATCCAAACCAAGTTTGCTATGGGAGGGCGTGAGCCGCGAGACTCCCGCCCTCTCATAGCAAAGATCAGTGTCCCGGGGGTAGGTACCATTTATTTTATAGCCCCGGGGGGTGGCTCTCACTCTTGCATAGCAATGTTGAAAAAATCTTCCGGTAGGATAACAAAGGATTTTGAAGTCCATTTTTGTTGTAGTTTGCTTCCATTAAAGCGACAACAATTTTAATGTCGGGTTTGTAAATATGACCCTAGGTTTTGTAATGTTGACAATCCCGTCTCCCATTTAAATAGGCACAAAGTATTTATTGAAGTGCATTGTAAATCGTGAAGCAACACTGTCTAATTGTGATCGATAAAGAATTGAAAGAGTTGCTTACTTCTTTTGCTCGTAATGTGCATAGGGGCAGAATCACAAGTTCATTGCGTTACGTTTGCATCATTTTTAAGATGGGAAAAGTGGCGCGAAAGTGGCGCAAGGTGCTTGTAAATCTACTACACAATCTTCTGTCTTACTTTGCTTTCCATTCTGCTATGTAAAGGATCCTGGGTAAATATATCCATTTCTGTACAGCAGTACTTTTCAACCCTACCCCCAAACTGCTTAATGCCTGTTACCATAGTACATACACCAGGGACAGGTCCAGACCATGCTTTACAGGAAACCTACGGCAACTAACAGTATTCTCCACGGCACCAGCTTCCATCCAAAATCCCACAAAAACAGCATTCCGTATGGAGAATTTATGCGGATAAGAAGGAATTGTTCCAAGGATGAAGAGGCCTATATACAAATCACAGAGAGTGCAAAAAGGCTAAATAAAATCGAAAATAGATCTAGAGACCTAAATAAAAGCTACAGTGACTAGGATGAACATCCTTATTCCTAAAGCAGATGCACAGAAAGAACGCACTGCATCAGGCAGCGGGGTACCGAGACTCATTCTAACCTACAGCAAGGAAAGCCCACGAATTACGAAAATTGTGCAAAAATACTGGCTTCTCCTGAGTAATGATCAGGATATTGGCAATATGATTGGTGACAGACCACAGGTAATGAACAGAAAAGTGCCTTTGTTACAAGATACCCTTGTCCAGAGCCATTATCAAAGGAACACAAAAACATGCTGGCTGGACGATAAACAACTGGGCTTCAATAAATGTAACAAATGCAAGGCTGGTAAAGTTGCCGTGAATAAAATGGAGTATGTTGATCATGAAGGAAATTGGATCAAGATCAATCAAAGGATCTCATACAGTGAATATGTGGTAAAATATATGTTGGCTCGACTGTGTGTATGTTGAATAAACGGATCCTCGAACACATCTGCGCAATAAAAAACAAGGATATGAATTATGCCACAGCCAGACACATGCCGTTATGCCAGAACAATGACTGGAATAGTATGTTTTCTGGACACCATTCCTGCCAATGAAAGGGCAATGAAACGATTTTGCAGCTAATGAATGGCTTCTATATTTTTGAGAAGGAATAAATAGTGTCTGCAAGATTAAATAAATACATTTGAACATTTTACTCACCTCCTCTGACCCTTGGACAAGCCTTACCTCATCTGTGCCCCTTGGACAGGCCTCAATATATTGGGTATAATTGATGGTAACAGGGTGCAGATGAGATGAGGCGTGTTTAAGGGTGTAGATGAGCTGAGGCCTGTCTAGGGGTCGAGATGAGTTGAGGTCTATTCAGGGTTGCAGATGAGGTGAGGATTGTCCAGGGGTGCAGAGGAGGTGATGCCTGTGTTGAAGAGTGTAGTGCAAGAGAGGTCTGTCCAGGGGTGCAAAGGAGGTGAGGGTTGTGTCTAAGAGTGCAGTGGGGGATAGGCTTCATGAAGTCCAGTCCAGTGCACTCTTAGACACAGGCCTCACCACCTATGCTCCCCAGGAGAGGCCTCTCTTCCACTACAGTCTTGAACACAGGTGTCACCTCCTCTGTACCTCTGGACAATCCTTAACTCATCTGCAACCCTAAATCGTTTTTTAAAGCGGCCTAAAGGTGACATCATTGTGAAAGGTTCAAAAATATTTATTTAATCATGCAGACACTATTTATTCCTTCTAAAAAATGTAAATGCTATTCATTTGCCCTTTAATCATTTTTATATTAACATTAAGAAAACTGAGTACAGGTTATATGTACAAGCATTCCATTTCACTACTGAAACCTCAGTTTTGTACAAAATACAATTCCTGTATGCAGCAGCAAATTTTAACGAAGCATTAAAAAAAAAATAACAGAAAGCAACAATAAAAAAACACAATGTGATTCCTAATATGAGGAAACACACCTGACATGATTGCAAAAGGTGCAGAGGAGGCGAGGAAAGTCAAAATGGCTTTCATGATTGTGAAATTTGCTGAGGAGATGAAGCCTGTGTCTAAGAGTGCAGTGGGCAAGAGGCTTTATGAAGTCCTGTCCACTGCACTCTTGGACACAGGCCTCACCTCCTGTGCTCCCCTGGACAGGCCTCACCTCATCTGCACTCCTGGTTAGGCCTCACTTTATCTGCATCATGTTACCATCAATTATATCCAATACATTGAGACCTGTCCAGGGCGCACGGAGGAGGTGAGGCTTTTCCAAGGGTCAGAGGAGGTGAGTTCTGTCCATTGCACTCTTGGACACAGGCCTCACCTCCTCTGCACCCCTGGACATGCCTCACCTCATGTGCACAATCTGCTTACTAATCTGAGGAAACACAGGTGACATAATTGTGAAATGTGTTAATATATTTTTTTAATCATGCAGATACTATCTAATCCTTGTCAATAATGTAAAACAAATTCATGTGCCCAAAATCTTTTTTTAGAATAACATTTAAAAAACAGAGAAAAGGTCATATGTATAAGCATTTCATTACAGTACTGAAACCTCGCTCATTTACAAAATACAATTCCTTTATGCACCAACATTTCTTTACTAAGTATTATCAAGAATGTATAAGTCTCTCTTATATTCTCTTCCTGACTTACTGTATTTTTCCACCTGTCCCCTTCTAACACCCTCTTTCTGACTTATTCCTTTTTACATCGTGACTCTGTGTTACACTCTCTTACACTCTCTCTTTGACTTATTTTCTCTTACACCCTGTCTTTGATTTACTATCTCTCTCTCATTTCTCCTTGTTACATCCTCTCTCTGATTTAGTTCCTCTTACACCCTCTCTCAAACTTAGCCTCTCTCTCTCTACCTTTTACAGCCTCTCTCTGTTTTAGTCTCTTTTACATCCTCTCCCCTTCTAACACCCTCTCTCTGTCTTACATACTCTTACACCCACTCTCCGTCTTACACCCTGTTACATCCTTTTTCTGACTTATTCCCTTTGTCCCTTTCTTTGACTGACTCCCTCTCCTTATTACATCCTTTTTCTGTCTTACAACATATTATACACTCTTTCTGTCTTACTCCTTCTCTATGTTTTACTCCCTCTACCTGTTTCTTTGTCTGACTCTCTCTGTCTTTTTGTGTTAGTTCCTCTAGCTCTTTTTCTCTGTCTTACTCCTAGTTACATAGTTGCTGTGATATAAACTTAGATATGTTGTAAAGTAGTGTTTATATCGTTTGCTTATTGTCATTGCTTTGTTGTTTGGTAATAGTGGTCTAAAATGTGTTATCTTTTTTCTTTAACACAGATTAAAATCAAGATTTCAATAGTAAGGAAATATGCCCTCAAGGCAGAGGAGAAGAAAAGATGTCAAGCGGAAAAAATCAAAAACAGCAACGGAATTAAAGCACTCCTCTACAACAAATACTTCAAAAGACAGGAAAAAAGCTCCTTTTAAGACAACTAAGTCTTTCTTTCGGAACATATGTAGATCAAAAAAAATGTTGATGAGAATGTGAATAAACAAAGGGAGAGAGCAAATTTGAAGAGGAAGGAGAGGCCCCCCAAAAATGTTACTACTGCAGCAGGAGAGAATAATATGTATAGGAATAGAAGGCAAAATCAATTTAGGGACATTCGTAAACGAATGTTTCGCAATAGGGTAGTTTTAAATGTGTTGAAAAATATTAAGAAAGGTAAACAGAGAGCTGTTTTTTACAAGAAAAAGAAAAATGTAGAGAAAATTGTTAATCAGGCTTTTGAAGTTAAGAAAAATAAATTTATTTTAGTAATCAATAGAATTAGGACACTTAACAAGACAATTGATGTTTTCAAATCAAACAGTAGATGCAAAAGAGTAATTAATCGGATTAATTTTTGTAAAGTTTTTTCTGGAGAATGGATGCATAGTTCAAGTTGTGAGCCATTTTTTAATGAGGAGAGTTACTTCCAGGAGAATGATTTGGTGCATGCAGTTGACACCAGTGGTCGAGCATATGAGGTGATAGACGGTTGTCCGGTTGAAAAAGAGAAACTTGTGTCTAGAGATGCAGAGGAGGTGTTAGCTGATGAAGTTTTAGGGAGACGTACTAAGGGTCCTGTGTACACTTGGAAGTGTAGTAGTATTTGTAGTGTGCGACAGGATTCAATTGATTTGCTTCGTAATTTCTTACGGACATATAGTAAGAAAAGTCTAAAACAGAAAATGAAGATGTTGCAAGACTTAGATCCTTGCAGAGTCAGAGAAAACACAGGTTTGCATGGGCATTCACTGGCTTGTCTTTCTAGAAAGGTATGTCAGAGTGTTTTTCATCATTTTAGGATGTTAGCAGTGCATCATACTAAAATGAGGAAATTAGTGAGAATGTTGTATTATGCAAAAAGTCCAGCACTTAAGCTTAAACAGTTAAACAGTGCCCTTTGCATGGAACTGAATTAGATGTGAAGAAAATTTGTGAAGAAATTGAGTTAAGTTACTTTGGTGAAAAAGAGGACAGTGAAGAAATTGACACAGTAATAGAAGGTAATGTGGAAGACAATGTACAGATTTCAAGTGCAGAAAAGTTTGACCAGGAAATTACCAAGTTTAAGGTGAAATCAAGTGAATGGCCTAATTTTACTTGTGTGTGTTGTCGATGGACTCATTATAAGATTCAGACTAGGTTAGTTGATTTATATGCAGAAAGTGAAATGGAAAATAATAGTGAATGGAAGAATTTTGCAACTTTTTTGTTGGTGGAGAATTCTTTTGATTTGAGTTCTGATCAGCGTATTTGTTAATATTGAGTTGGTAGACATTCCTCCTGAATTGATGGATTTAAATACATATGAATCTATTTTGATTCAATGTGTCCATCCTTTTCAGGCTATTGTTCGCATGGAGCCTAAGATAGGGAAATTGCCACTTTCGGATTTACAGAGAGGATTAAAGGGAAGAGTTGTTTATTTGCCTTTAGATTTCAAGAAAAATATTGATACAATTGGTGTAGAGAAAGTGGAAGAGGAACCTCTGGTTATTCTAGTTAATGGGGTTCCGATAAAGAGTAAGAAAATCTGGCAAGATTTAGTGGATGTTAGGAAAGTCAAAAAGGCAACGTTGTATTTGGTCAAAAACAATGAGTACTACAAAGATGTATGTGTTGGAGCAGAGGAAACAGCTGTAGAAGAAGACAGTGATTGTTCAGCCGGCCAAATTGAAAAAGTTGATGTGTCTAGAAGTGAAGAAATATATGAACATTATACTGTTCATCCTTTGCATTCCAAAGAAGTAATGGGGAATGCAATTGACTTGTTTCAAATGAAAGCAGCAAAAGAAAGTCCTATTAGTGTATGGGAAGAAAGTTTGGAAGCTTGTTGTTTTCCTCAGCTATTTCCAACAGGTCGAGGTGGACGATATGACGATCGACCACTTCAAATTCCTGCATCTGAATACCGGACTTTAAGATTATATGCTGAAGATCCAAGGTTTCGTCAATGCATCCCATATTTGTTTCATCTACTGTATGAAAGTGACTTGTCTGGGCTTTCTTATGCAGTAAACCATATACTGAAAAGTGGAGCACATCTGCAAAATGTTTCGGCGAGGGACTTTATGGAGAAAGTCAATCTGCAAGACAATATTTTGGAATCTCATCTAATCAATCTCATGGCATGTCAGCGTGGTACAAACAAGTATTGGTACCGTCGTCATGGGGAATTGAAATGTATGCTAAGAAACTTAGGAACTCCTACATGGTTCCTCACTCTTAGCTGTGCTGAGTATGCATGGGACGACTTACTTCAATTTCTACGCGAGGCAAATGCAAACATACAAAATATAGAATTCAAAACACCTGGAGAACTGTGTTTTTTGGATCCAGTGAATATATGTAGATATTTCAATCATAGATTTGAAGCTATGATGTCTTTCATTACCAACAAAAAAAATCCTCCCATTGGAGAGGTTTTGGATATCTTTTGGAGAAAGGAGTATCAAGCGAGAGGTGCTCCTCACATACATATGTTGTTATGGATTAAAGATGCACCCAAATTTGGAACAGATTCGGATGACACACTGATGAGTTTCATTGAAGAGTATTCAACATGTGCTGTTCCGAAAACTACCAAAGAAAACAGTTTAAGGCAACAAGTTTTACGCTTTCAATCCCATCGTTGTGGAAAGTACTGTCGTTGAAAATTCAGAAACAAGGACAAGTTCTACACAAAATGTCGTTTCGGGTTTCCACGACCAGTGATTTCTAAAGGAAGAGTAAATAATTTGATGTCTTCTCTGCGACATACTGTGACGAGGAAATCACCAAAAAATATATACAATTTAAAAAGAAACGAAGAGTCCAAGTACATCAATGACTACAGCCCAGTGATTTTGTCCATGTGGAATGCTAACATGGATATTCAGTTCATTGCTGACAACTCTATTGCTGTGGCTCGATATGTGACGTCTTACATCACAAAAAAAGAAAAGACAGAACTGAAGGAAATGTGGGAGGACATTTCACATGAAAAGAGTATAAGTAAAAAGTTATACAGTTTCAGTTTGAAGATGTTGTCGCATCGAGAAATTGGAGCATATGAATGTCCTGATCGGTTATCATCAGCAAGTCTCTACGCCAAGTCTAGAACAATTATTTGGGTGAGTCTAGGTCTTGCTGCAACACGAAACCGAGTTTTGAAATCTGTACAAGAAATTGAGTATTTGGCGGAGAAAGAGACAAACAGTACATATATTTTGAAGATAGACATGTTGGATACATACTATCCAAGTAGAAGTAGTCATCTTGAGAACAGTTGTTTGTATGAAGTTCTGCAAAACTATATTTATAAGAGGACCATCAGGGAAGATATCAATAATGGAATATATGCTATCATTGGGTGTGAAGGATGTCTAGTGAAGCAGAGAAAAGGCCATTTGATTAATCATCGAAAATTGAGTTGCGAAAATCCAGAGAAAAGGGAATTTTACTGTTTAGCTCTTTTGCAACTCTTTAAGCCATGGCGTACAGAAGAGGAACTACTTGGAGATTGTCTCTGTTACGAAGATTCTTTTATTGCAACCAAGGATACCATAGAATGTCCTGTTTCTCCAAATGATCTGCAAATGTTGAACGAAGAAATAGAGCAAGAAGCCACAATTGCTGTAGAGATTGCTAGAGACAGTTCTCAAGACAGTCAGAGTTCTGCTTCATTGATTCAGGATCCACTTGGAGGACCAATTATTCAAAATGAATCTGCCACTGCCATGGATGAGGTGGAAAGAGCTATGGAACAAGCTCAAGATGATGTAGTTAACTTAAAAGATTTGGTGAAACAACTAAACCTTGAGCAGAAACAGATATATGACGAAGTCACAGAACAGATTGAACATGGATTCAGTCATGAGAAAAAAGAGTGCTCATGTACATCATTTAAGCCTGTCCGACTGTACGTGGGTGGAGAAGCGGGAACTGGAAAAAGTTTTCTGATTAAAGCAATTGCAACTTATCTGCAGAAAAGGACTGAATCACCGCTGTCTTGTGTTGTTACCGCTCCAACTGGGCTGGCAGCACATAACATTAAAGGGATTACTTTACATTGTTTACTGATGCTACCAGTGGAGCATGATAACAAATTACAATACCACAAGCTAAATGGAGATGCTTGTTCTGAAGTTTCCAGAGTCCTGAAGAAAATGAAACTTCTTATCATTGATGAAGTAAGCATGGTCTCAAATCTAATGCTTGCTTTTGTGCATTTGAGAATGCAAGAAATTCTTAGAACAGACTATGATGTCTTATTCAGAGGAAAACACATTATTGTTTTTTGGAGATCTACTGCAGTTGACTCCAGTGAAAGGACAACCAGTGTTTAAAATGATCACGCATGAAGATACCAGGAAGTGCCTAGGAAGCATTGGAAACGTTAATATATGGTTACATTTCAAATATACAGAACTGCTTCAAAATATGCGACAGGCAAAGGATGAAGATTATAAAAATATTCTACAAGATGTAAGAATCGGAAAAGTAAGTGAGCATGGGAAAGGAGCATTACATGCACGATTAATTTCAAATTTGTATCCAAAGGAAAACATTCTTCCAGAGAATATTTTTAAGAAAATTACTGAGAACAAATCTGGGATATGTTTGATGCCAACTCTGCAAGAATGTTCCATCTTCAACAACAAAATGTTAAAGTTAGAAAATGAAGAGATTGTGAAACTGGAAGCTATAGATAAAATAGAGCATATGGGAGCAACAATTATTTTGTCAGAAAATTTGAAATCAAAATTGGATTCATTAGAGAAGAGTATATCTAAAACTGCTGGTTTTGAAAAGACTCTGAATGTGTGTTTAAATTGTCGTATCATTTTGAGAAGGAATTTAAATGTTGAAAGAGGTCTGGTAAATGGAGCAATGGGTCATGTTGTTGATTTTGTGAATTACAAAAATAGACATGGAATTGAAATTTGTCGTTGTTCAGCTAGATTTTTGCTTGTGAAAGACTTATATGTTCGCCGAAAACAGTTTCCTGTTTGTTTGGCATATGCGGTGACAATTCATAAATCTTAAGGTTTAAGTGTAGATAGTACTTTGGTGAACATTGGAATGTTCTGTGTTTAAAGAGGGTATGGCATATGTGGCATTATCACGAGTCAGAACTTTATCAGGATTGTACTTGATTGAGTGTGATGAAACAAAGATTTGTGCAGATTTAGATTGTGTTAAAGAATACAATAGGTTAAGAAGAGAGTATGCTCCACATTTGCCTCAATATCCTCTGTTTGAAAAACGTGTGGTAGGCCGAAAAAGAAGAAATGAGAATAATTGCAGTGAGGTAGTAGCAAAAAGACAAAAAGTAGATGAAACTGTAATTGTAAGCAGAAAGAAAAAGGATTCTGTTGAAGATGTTGTTGGATTTCAGTTTGAAAACAGTTCTGGTGTCAACCGCTATGCTAATGTAGTGCTTAATGTTGTTTTTTTTCTTCAAAATTTACAAGAACAGATTGTTGAAAATCGGGATCAAACATTCTGCTGTTTATTGAATTCTGTGTTTGAGAAATGTAGCAGTGATAGAGCAAAAATAGAAAGTGTTTCAGAAATTCAAAATCTTTTAGACATATGTTCTGGTCAAAATCAATTTTCACAGAATATTCAGCAGGATTGTCAGGAATTTTTAATGTATATGTTTGATGTATTGGAAGATGAAGGTGTAGATATAAAAAATCTTTTTAGCCTTATCAATGGCAGCCTGACTGCGACAACTGTAGTTTATCAAGTAGTACTACAATAGACACCGAAAGATTTATATATTTGACTTTACCAGACTGCAAATCAGTGCCTTTTAATAATCTAGTTAAAGCAGCTGATCACAATATGGTGTGTACCCAATGTAAGTCTGCAATGCTGTCCACATTATTTATACAAAATTATGGTCAGTATGTCATTTTAAAGTTCCAACGATGTAGACCTGACGGAATTAAATTGTCAACTTCTATTAAAATTTTCGTGGCTTCTCAGTTATCAATTTCAGGAAGAACTTTTGCAACTGTAGCTATTATTTATCATGACGGTCCTTCAACAACATCAGGGCATTACACATGCTATTTAAAATGTCGAAAAGGTTGGACTAACTGTAATGATACTCATTTGACTTTCAAACAACGTTTGCCTTTTGACTTAAAAAATTAATTCCTAGTGTTTTTACAACCAAATTTTAAGTAAAGGTAATTGGTCTATGAAGACGGGAGCAGATAATAAAAGTTACTCTGCTGTTTAAAATTATATTGTGAGTAAAAGTGATGAAGATAATATAAAAATTATAGTTCTCATGAAGGTACGGTAAGTGGATCGCATAGTAAGTGATATCAGTAGTATAGGAAATGTTCAACATGAGAGAGCCAGAGATGGAATTATGAATATTTAAATAACGTGAAAATGTTGTTTGAGCCTTTCTTTCAGAACGTCAAGAAAACGGTAATTTTAGAGTTTGTTTTAAGTCATTTGAAAATATAATGATACATCTAACACTATTTGGCCTGAAGGAAAGGTGAAGGAATGAGGAAAGAGTCATGACTGAACACAAGGAGTATATGAAAACATTGAAACATATTTCAGATGTTCTTGGAGCTTTTCTTTTAGAAAGTCGATGAAATGGAATTTTTAGAGAACAGCAGAGTACCTTCCATCGAAAAGGACCTACTATTGGCCTAAAGGCAAAGTAAGTGAATCAAAGATTAGTGTACATATGTGATTTGTAAGTTTATATGTTTTTTTTTAACACAATCTTTTTGATTGTGTTTTTTTTCCCACTGTCATATGATGAATAGTTTGAACTCACTGTTTTTAGTGAAATTCAATATGTTCTGAGAACAGCAAAAATAAACTATCTAACATGTTGTACAAATTATTCTATAGTTTGTATTGTGTAATTTATATTGTATTCCCATTGTCTCACACTCACTTTCTTTTTTCCTCTCTCTTTCAGCTCTCTTTACTCACTCACACTGCCATTCTCTCACTCTGTTTCACACCCATTCGTTTACTGCACTTCTTTCACAACCCCTAATTTCCATTTCAACTGTCTGCATCCCCTCTCTCCCTTGCACCACTTTTCAGCCTTTAGTCTCTCTGCTTTACTTCCCTTTTCCGCCTTTTCCTCCTTTGCTCTTTTAGTAATTCGTCTTTACTCACTCACCAGTATTGTCGCACTCTGTCACTATAAGTCACCCACTCTCCCTCGCTTATATTTGTTTGCTCCTTTCTTTTGACCTCTTCTCTCTATTTTCCGTTCACTACCTCTATGTCCTCAGTCCCTCACTCTCCTTGTCTTATGTTCACTTGTGTTTATCTACCTTCTATCATTTCTCTTACAACAACTTCACTGCTTCTCTCTCATCGTTCTTCACCCCATTTCTTTTATTCCGGTTCCATTACTACCCCTCATTTCCTATCTTTCAATGTCTTTCTCTTTACTCTCTAGGCTCTCTGTCTACTAACTTCCTCACTCCTTTTCCCTGAATCCTTCTATATTATCCTCTCTCCCTTCATTCCTTCACTCTATGACTCTCCTTCACTTACTCTCAGCTATCTTCCATTCCTCATTCTTCTAAATGCATCATCAATCACACTCCTTTCCCTCTCAGTCATTCTCTTTTTACTTACTCCTGTTTCCTGATTTAGTTTTGCTAACTCACATTCTTTTAGTATCTTTCTTACCTTCAGTTCATTTCTCTCTTCTTCTCTTCCTCTCTGTCAGTGAATCTCTATGCCTTACTCTTAGTAATTTGCTCTCCTTCTATTTCTTTTACCCTCTTTTTGTCCTTCTACATTACTCTATTTCCCTTTCTGTGTCTTTCACTCGTACTTTATTTCTTAATACACTGTTATGATTTGTAACCTCTTCATTTGTATCTTTTATTTTAAAATATATATTTTACTAAATATAACTTATTTTTTCTTCTCTCTTTCACAGATACAAAGTGTAGTAAAAAAATGTAATTAAAGTTACATTAATTATATGGTAAGTGTGACTTAAAAAATGTGGTTTGTCATCACCCACTGCTTTAACCTCACTACTATTTTTTCACCCTACCTCACTCCTGTTTCCTTACTCTGCTTCCCTCACTTATTCTTATCCTCCATGTTTACTCCCCTTTCCCTAACTCCCCTCCCACATTCAACTTTTTTCAGTCCCCCTGCTTTACTTCCCTTACCCTCTGTTGCCTTCCTTTGCTACCTCACTCATTCCCTTTCCCTTACTCATTTACTTCACTCCTCTCACTCCTTCTCTCAGTCCGTCTGTCCTCACAGTTCCTCACTTCCGTTCCCTCACTCTGTCTCTCTTACCGTCGCTGTCTCTGTCCCCTCACTCTGTCAATACTCTTTCGTCATGCTCACTCCCTACAACTCACCCACACTCCCTCACTTACCTTTCTTTGCTGCTTCACTCACTCCCTTTCAGTCACTCCTTCCTTTACTCTCTCTCTCCTTTCTCTCTGTCACTCCCCATGTCTTACCCTTATTCACTTTTATCCACCCTCTTTCACCCCTCTTTACTTACAGTCACTGCTCTTTTCTAACCCTCCCTCACCGTTGTTCCTTTACTCTGGTTCCTTCACTACCCCTCATTCCCCATCCTTTACTGTCCTTCCCTTTACTTTCAACACCCACTCACCTTCTCCCAGTACCTCTGCTTTAGTTTTCTTCCTCTCTCTTCCCTTGTTTTGCTCCCTTATTCATTTTCCTTTTCTCACTTACACCCTATTACACCCTCTCTCTGTCTTACTATCTAATACACAGTCCCTCTGTGTTGCTCCCTCTAGCTCTCTTTCTCTTAACATCACTCTCTCTGTGTGCTTCCCTCATGCTCACTCCTTTATTTTTTTATATTTTTTTTTCGGTGCGCGCCCCGGTACGCGCACCGGGGAGCGTACCGGTACGCGTACCCTGGAGAAAAAAGAATGACAGAGTTTTCAAAAAATTTAGCATTTTTTTATAAATTAGAGGTAGTTCTAAAAAGAACTGTTTTTTATTATTTTTGTTGTTTTATATTTTTTTTATATTTTTGTAACATTTTTTACTTTCTTTGGCTTTTATGAAGAATTTTATATTTTTTTGTATTTTTTATGGGGACAAACAAAAAACAGGGAATTCTAAACGGCTCAACTGGAGCAAAAAAAAACAGGAAAAAATTAAGGCTTCTTTCGGCACAGGTGGTTGTCACCAGCAAGGTTGATGAGATTAATACTTTGCTCACCATAGGTAATTGTTTTTCCACAAACAATGCAAACGATTTTGTACCCACCAAACTTGGTTTGTATGTTTGGCACCATCTCCCTTGCCTCTGGACCCATGGAGTGGGTTCTTTGGTTGTTGAGGTTCTGGAAGACGATTGGGGTAGGTTTCTGCACAGTTCTCCCACCTCTGCTGCAGAATAGTTATTGGGATGCAATCGTTGCATGTGGCTAATCATTGTGTGATTGCCAAATGAATATTTTTTGGCAGGGTTCCCCCTGGATAGTACAGCGCCACAGATGAGACAGGTCACCTTTGCAGCGTTTACTTTTTTGGAACCCCTTGGAATTTTATAAAACTCCCATATAAAGTGCTCCCTAGGTTTGTATGGGGGATTGTCTTCTGGCAGGAACTGCCTTCTCTCTTCCTCCTCTTCCTCCTCCTCCTCCTCCTCTTCTTCTTGACCACCAATGTGATGTTCTGGTGGTCCTTGTGGTGGTGGTGGTGGTGGTGGTGGGGCAGATGCTCCAGCTGCTGACAGTACTGTAGCCATATCTCTAAGAAAAAAGCATGTCTTCCTCACTCAAAGAACAAAGTGAGAATGAGGAAAAAAGGTGGGGGCTTTCATCATTTGGAAAACAAAACTGTTCTGAACCAATGAAAAGTGTTATTTTCAAGTCACATGATCCGGGCTTTCATCATTTGGAAACCAAAACTGTTCTGAACCAATGAAAAGTGTTATTTTCAGGTCACATGACCCGATTCGCTTACGCGTCCGGAGGCGCTTACGTTGTGCGATCGTATGCGCTCGGGCGCTTCCGGAAGCATTTACGCCGTGCGTCATAAGACGCATCACGCGGCTACGCGATACGTCACGATGATGTTTTCGTTCGCGGCAATGGCACTAACGGGACGCTCCCTGGTACGCGCACCGGGGCGCGCCGCAAGACTGCGCTAACCGGTGCGCTCATCGGTACGCGCACCGGGAGCGCTCCACGGCAAAAAAAACCAGTATTACATAAATATACAATATAGGATTCATTATAAAATAGAAATTAGCTATTAAAAAACCTATGAAATTCGCTGAAAAAACCATAGGTTTCACACCAGTTATAGTTAGCTGGAAATTTTACTCGCATAAAACCATTGAAATTCCCACGTTATAGTTAGTTGGATTCACTATAACTTGCGCGTGCAATGCACTGCTGATGACATCACATATTACATCACTCATGACATGGTCAGTGACATCACTCATGACATCACTGATGACACCATCCTTGTGACAGAGTGACAGACCTCCTTTCACTGTAAAGTAACCCTTGAAACACATACTCAAAAATAGAAACAAAAATTAACAAAAAAATGGAGATACCCATACCAGTTACAACAACCAATTCAATAATTCCACCATTTATATACACATCCACTCATTCACCAACAGTTCTATATAGTCACTGATACATATACTCACTCATCATATGTAGTGATACACCTATACATCCTGTTACACACTAACAGTCATCCAAAAGTTACTCACACACATACTCACACATACAAATAAACTATTGAACATCCATTTATTTGCATATACAGCTATACACACATTACCACCTTACTTCTAAGGAAACTTACACATACTTACTCTCTTAAACAATCACTTATAGAAACATATACTTATTTAAACAGGAACTCTTACAATCCCTCACTCTCACATATACTCACTTGTATACATCAATATTCACATATACTAGATTAAAACATATGTAGTTACTGATAAAGACACTAGTGAGACAGTCATTCACTCACTAAGACACACATATACACACTCATCCACCCATACAGTACTGCACATATCCTGTCTTCAAAACACATACAAAGAGAGAGTCAGTCATTCATGCATCTATGTGCTAAGTAATACCCCACCAAACCATACAAACACTCATACTGATACTAAGAAAAACATCTAATAACCCATATACATACACATGTAGCTACTCACCAACCAATGCAGCCACTCATACACAAAGTGAAACACTAATACATATATTTAAATATGTAAACATTACTCTCTAATATATGTATTCACTAAGATACACTTAATAAACCAGTTAACCAATCAATTTTTTTTATAAAAAAAACATCCATTTAGACACTTATTTAAACATTTATTCTTCCATCAACTTTTACATATACATATATAAAACATATTTATTTTTCAGAAAGACACACATTCACTGGATGGTGTCATCAGTGATGTCATGAGTGATGTCACTGACCATGTCATGAGTGATGTAATATGTGACGTCATCAGCAGTGCATTGCACGCGCAAGTTATAGTGAGTCCAACTAACTATAACGTGGGAATTTCAATGGTTTTATGCGAGTAAAATTTCCTGCTAACTATAACTGGTGTGAAACCTATGGTTTTTTCAGTGAATATATATATATATATATATATATATATATATATATATATATATATATATATATATATATATATATATAAATATATTCGCTGAAAAAACCATAGGTTTCACACATGTTATAGTTAGCTGGACATTTCACTCATACAAAACCTTTGAAATTCCCCCGTTATAGTTAGTTGAGCTAACTATAACTCGCGCAAACGCAATGCAATGCTGATGACGTCTCATATTACATCACTCATGACATGGTCAGTGACATCACTGATGACATCTCAAATGACATCACTGATGTCATTTGAATTGCAAGGTTTTTTAAATGCTAATTCCTAACTACAACATGTGTGAAACCTATGGTTTTTTCAGTGAATTTGCAAGGTTTTTTAAATGCTAATTCCTAACTATAACATGTGTGAAACCTATGGTTTTTTCAGTGAATTTGCACGTTTTTTTAAATGCTAATGTGCGAACATAGGAAAGAGAAGTGAGAGACAGACAGGGTAAACAGGGAGTTGGACAAGGTGAGTGACAGAAAAGAGAGAGTACTGATAGTCACAGAAAGACTATAAAAGTGAATGAAGAGCAATAATTACAATGACAAAAGGAGAGGTAGACGACTAGAGGAAGAAGAGTAAGAGAGAGAATAAAGAATAGGAAAGAGAGAAACACAAGTAAGAGAGTGAAGAAAAAGTATTTTTCTGTTTGTCATACTTTCCTTATAAATAATGACATGATTAATAGAATAATTTTGCATAAATATAGTATCTGTGAAGACAAGAAAAAATGAATTACAATATATTTTTCATAATACAAAAGGAAGTAGAAGTGAAAAAAAACAGAAAGTGAAAGAAAGGAAGGGTGAGGGAGAAACACAGAGCAAGAGAGGAACTAAGTAATGGACTAAAAGGAGTGAGAGACTAAAGTAATGAGAGTTACCAAAAGGGATTGTGGAAATGAGATTAAGGAAAGGGAATTGACGGATGGAGTAAGCGAAAGAGTGTGAGGAAGAGTGAGGGAATGGGTGCAGGAGAAATGGAATGAGAGCGAGGCAGAGAGAAGAGAACATGAAGTGGAGGAAGAAGACTCAGATTGAATGAAGGGCAGGGATAGTGAGGGAAGGGATATAAGAAAGAGGGAAGGGGAGTGATGGAAAAAGAAGCATATTAAGAGAAAGGAAAAAGAAGTAAGTGCGAGAGAAGAATTTATGGAAAGAGAGAGAAAACAAAAGGAAGACTGGTGGAGAGAGAGGGAGACAGTAAAAGAGAAAAACAGAGGGAGAGTGACGGACTGTGAAGTAGTAAATCAGTTATACTGACTGACACAGAGGAACAGAATTAGACACAAATGGAGAAAAGGGCAGTGAGCGAAAGGGAGTGAGGAACTTAAAGAAGTGGAGTGAGTGAAGGTCACTCAGTGATCATATGAAGGAAAGAGAGTAAGGGGGCAATGACAAGAGACTGGTCCATACAGCAAGACAAGGGTAGTGATGGAGGAAGATAAGAAAGAGAAGTGAGGAACAGACAGAGGAAAGAGAGAGTTGGACACGATGAGTGAGGGTGAAGAAAGAGTACTGATGGTGAGAGAAGCAGAGTAAACGTGAATGAAAGGAAGTAAGTAGAATGAGGGAAGAGGAGTAAGATAAGGAAAGGTAAAGAAGTAAGAGAGACAGTGAAGAAAGGATAGAGAGAAATAGAAGTAAAAAAGTAATGAAAAAGTATTTTTTGTTTGTCGTACTTACCTAAATATAATATCTGTGGAAGAGAAGAAACAATTGAGGTATAATATATTTTTCACAATACAAAATACAAAATAATTTGTACAATATGTTATATATTTTATTTTGCTGTTCTCATAATATATTGAATTTCACTAAAAACAGTGAGTTCAATACAACTCATCATATAACAGCGGGCAAAAAAAAACACAATCAAAAAGATTGTGTTGAAAAAACCCATTCAACATTTTCATTGACAATGTAACAATTAGAAAAAAACATATCTTAAATGTCTTTTTTAAACAGCAATTTGTTACATAAGTAAAGAATGTGAAAAACATTCACAAAGTAACAAAACAATAATACTTCTTTCCTATACACTCTAAATAAAGTAATGTCCAAACATATGCTAATAACATTTACTCGAAATAGTCATTTGTTTGTGATACTATTCCTCATGGCCAAATAGTATCTGCGAAATCCTTAGTTTGGAAGTTACTTAATAGTACTCTTAAGCATCCGTCTCCCGACCTTCTGAAACAAAAGCACCCACATCTTTTTGACCATCTAACAATTGTTATACCTCCACCCGATAGTATTAATCATGAACATAGAACCTTAAACAAATAGCATGCTATCAGAACCTCAACATCATCTGGTATGCCGATCACACTCTGCTCATCCTTTCTTTCACCAAGGAGCTGTATACCATTAAAAGAAACCTCTATAAGGGAATAAAAAATGTCACCAACATCTCCAACAACTACAACAAATCTAAAATACCTCTGCCTCACTCATGTTCAACATTTCCTGTAATACTCATATCACTCACTATAAGATACACTTACACTACCTCTATGACAAGTTTAAGTTTTTTATTATATTGATCACCCTGACTTACAAAATAATTCTCAGCAGCAGATTAACCTTTTTTACAGCACTAATCTTCCTAGGCAAATTGTTTTCCCTAAAATCTGGGTTCTAAAAACACTAGGTAAGAATTTGGTAAGTCGTTTAAAAGTTAATTGAGTGTCATTACAATGAGTCCAGCCTTTTGCACATTTTCAGTTTCAGTTTCATAAGCTTTTATTCGATTACCACTTGTAAATAATCATAAAAAGTACACGATAAAAAAAAAAGATACATGTGTGTCATATTTACAGTGAAAAATTCATGTCCATTTATAAATTTTGACGTAACTTAATAGTAACTTTTAGAAAGGTGGCTATACATTTTGCAACATGTGGCGAGTCTAAACACTGCAAATAAAGAAATGCTGGATAACATAGTCTGTGTCCTGAAGATTGAAGAAGTGGGAGTATCCAGGATTTTCGTGGTGATTTGTAGTATTTGCAAAAGAAAATAATGTGGATTGTTGATTGTGAACATAGTCCATCACATGGACAGTTCATAAGTGTGCGGGACCAATTTTGAACTCCGGGGAAGGAAATTAGACGGAAGAAAGTGTTGAAACGGAATCTTGTCAGAAGATATTTCTCCTGATTGGACAGGTAGTAGGTCAGATAGGGTTGCATACCTTTGACAGTTTGTATTGCACAGATTTGACTATTTGAGGTTTTTATGATCTCCGCCTGATTGCGCAGCTCTCTCAGGTGGACCAAGCACATCTTCTTTAACTGTTTTCTAGAGATATCTTCACAGCTAGGAGGGTCGTCAAAATAAGACTTACAGCCAAGGTCGTAAAAAAAGTTCCGTACATAGACCAGCCAAGGGATGTTATGCCAATTAGTTAAAGCCATGCAATCTGTAATCAAGGATCGTGTCAGGTGGCATTCAGGTTTTGTCCATATACGTTGCCACAATAAAATTGGTTGGGAACGAACCGTGTCTATAGTGTATTCTATGCCAAGCTCGTTGTGTGAAGCATAGTTTGGGGCGCTTTGCGGAAGGGCCAGCAGATATTTGATGATTACTTGTAAAGGATCTATATGGCCGTACCCCCACACGCCTGCGCCGTAAGTAGCCACACTATGGCATTTAGCGTAATATATTTTCAGGAGTTCGGGTGGTGCTGGTTTACCCAATTTTCTCGAAAAAGAGACCAGGGCCGATGTTGCACGTTGAAAAAGATGGTTTCTACTGGCCGTTGCTTGTCGCCAGTTCAAAGCATCATCCACGAGGATGCCCAAATATGGATAGACAGAAGTTTTTTCCAGTCTTGTATTGTCCACCAATATTGGTTTGGGGTTTTTGATCCTGGGGCCAATATACATAATAAAGGTCTTTTTTATATTAATTTTCAGGCCAAGTGAACCCATGAAGCTTCTGTATTTATTCAGTTGTTTTTGGAGTTGGATTAGTGTTCGGGCCAGAATGACTGAGTCATCTGCATATAGCAGTGTCGGTATTGGGCGGTGGTTTATCTGGGGCAGATCCTGGCTCCCTTCCAGCATGGCCTGCTCTAGTCCATTGGTATAAAGGTTGAACAGGAAGGGAGCCAGTACACAGCCTTGTCTTACTCCCTTTGTTATCGAAAAGGAGCGAGAGAGCTCACCGTTGATACCAAATCTGACGGACCCTGTGGCATCCGAGTAGAGTTCCCGAAGGAAGACTATTAGAGGTGGATCCACTCCGAGGTCGCCAAGTATTGTCCAGAGTTTTTCATGTTGGACGCAATCAAATGCCGCACTAAGATCGACATATACGAGGAAGATGTTACCTCCTTTTGCACCAACATATTTTCCAGTCAGGAGGGCAAGGTTCAGGGCCTGTTCCACGGTCCCAAGACCCTTCTGGAAGCCATATTGCAGGTCGGTCATGATGTTGTTTTCCTGGGCCCAGGATTGTAAACGGTCCAGGAGCACTCGACCTGCAATTTTGCCCATGGAATCCAGAAGGGAAATTGGCCTGTAACAGGCCGGGTCATTGCGATCGCCCTTTTTAAAAATAGGGAGCAGAATTGATGTTGACCATGACTGTAATAACCCAACAGACGTTACTGCTGTCAGAACCGGGGTAATTATTGGTGACCACAATTCTGTATTGTGAAGAAAAATGTCCATTGGAACTCCGTCAGGGCCAGGAGCTTTGTCTGGTTTCGACGCCTTGAGTGCTTTGATGACTTCCGTATGATGAAAAGAGATGTTTATCGGATAGATGTTATTCTTCAATACATGGGCTTCACTGTGTTCTATTCCTACTAGGTATTGCGGGGAGTGACCAAAGATTTTAGAGAAGTGCGTGACCCAATCATCTGCCGTGACTGCGACATCTAGATGCTGCCCCTTTGCACTATCAGCCAGAAAGGGGGATCTAATGACTTGCCAGAATAGAGCACTGTCCTTACTTTGGCAGCTGTCATGGAGTTGTGCCCAAAGTTCTTTCTTGATTTCTCTTTTACGATCCTGTCTAGCTAAATTATAGAGTTTTCTTAAACTGGAGATTTCCTCTGGGTTCCTAGTGGGTCTGTGTAGGGCTTTTTTTAAACTTGAAAGCGCCTTGCGGCAGGCTGTATCAAACCACCTCGTAATAGGGTGATTGTTGATCCTGGGTTTACCAGAAAGTTCTTTACCAATTATTTTCAAGATATTCGGAAACTATCGATAATTAACTGAGGAGTGGTATCTGGGGATAGACAGTCAAGTACCCAAGGTTTAGATTTTTCGAGGACCCTCTCTGTTACTACTACCGGGTCAACCTTGGCCCATTTGACTGTATAGCCATTCAATTTGTTCATGGTTAGTGCGTTTTGCTTTAAGTGACTCAAAGTTGAAGGATACGACTTGACCGATTTTGGATTAATTCTTACACTGATCGAAAAATGATCACTACTAGCATCTGTCCCGGTGGAGAAATTGGTTACTTGTCCCTTAAGTGTTTGGGAGGACAGAATAAAATCTATGGTGGTTAAGAAGCCTCTTCCGTGAAAAGTTGGTGAGAAATCTTTTTGTGGCTCCACTAGATCGTTTGCAAAGTTCAGATCTAGGGAAAATATGGTGTCGTTTAGTTTATTTCCACATGTTGAGTGGACAAAGTGGGGCAAAGGACTACCATGTTCATCTTGCAAACCGCAATTACCGGCTTTGTAATTTAAACATAATGGGAGATTGAAATCGCCGCCCCAAATTAGGGGGCCGATTATGATAGAGGATTTTCCGCCTCCTCCGGGCCGGCGGAAGCCACCGCCGGCCCGGAGGAGGCGGAAAATCCTCTGCGGAGTCACCAAAGACCCACCGCCGCATTACGATGGCTGGTGGGTCTTGGATTCTGTCCGCTGCTTTTCCGCCGCGGTCGGATTACAACCGCGGCGGAAAAGCTCTCCTTTGGCTGGCAGTGTCTATCAGACACCGCCAGCCAAATTAGGAAGCATTAGTAAACATGCTTTTCCGCGGCCGTTTTTCCGCCGTGGAAAAGCATGTGTACTTTTGCTTTTGGGGGCCCGTTGCGGGCCCCCAGGGCGTAGGCGGGTGGGGGGTACACATGGGGGGTACCTATGGTACCCCCCAGCATTTACATGCACAAAGCGGCAGGCACCGCACGGTGCCTGCCGCTTTGTGCATGTAAATGTTACACATGCACTTTTAACATTGCGGCGGGTGCTGCTTGAAGCAGCACCCGCCGCAATGTTAAATATCCAGGATGTGACCGCCAGGGTGGCGGTCACATCCTGATTTGCATGGAGGGACCTCCGCAGTCCATGCGGACGGTCCCTCCACCTCTGGGATGGCGGACGGACGCAAGTCCGTCCGCCATCCTAATCGGCCCCTAGGTGATTAAGATTAAAATCATTTTGCAGAGATGTTAAAAAAGTGGCAATTTCAGCTAAGGTTGTCAAGCAATCCATTGTGGTTTTGTAATAGTTTATTAAAATATAGGTACAGTCTTTAATAAAATTTATTTGCAGTATTTGGTAAGTTGAAAATTCTTTTAGCATCTTAATGGATAGAGAAGGGAGGGTATTGGCAGCATAGACCACAAGACTACCCAGAGCTCCCTGAATTGCTGGGGTATGAAAGGTTTTATAACCCGCAAGATGATTTGGGATGATAGACCATGTTTCCTGAAAACAGAGTATCTGGTGTTCCCTCACTGTTTCAAGCCATGACTCTAGAGTCAACTTGGAACGCAGTCCTGCAACGTTCCAATATATTATAGAGAAATTCAAGTTGTTAGAGTCAGAAGGTAGATGAGAGACCAGGGGTTTATGTGGAGAGTGCTCCGTTTGAAACGTGGAAATTTACTAAGATTACTCGCATCGTTATAATGGTGGAGACTTATGTCAATGGTATCCATATGGGTTACCAGGACTTTAGTTGTCGTTTCATTCAATGTGACATTGCGGGTTTCTACAGTAATCCCAGGCTGGGAGTTTATATTAGTGGGCGGGATTTGGTTAACTTGTCCCTAGGGTTCAAATGGGCATGACTGTGATCCAGAGTGTAGTGAAGCGGCTGTGGTATGTTCGGCCTCAGTCTTGGTTCTTAAGTGCCTTAACGGTCAATCTGTGGTAAATAAATAAATAATACCTCTATTTTTGAATAAATAAATGAATAACAGATAGCTCAATAAATAAGAGTCAAGATTCGAGGTAGTAGGAGTTTTGCAGGTTTAATACAGCATAAGGACAGGAACAGGACAACCTGCACAGGAATAGGATGGCAGCGCTGCCGGGGGCAGGATCGGAATCGGCGTAATCGGCGTCACATTTAATAACAGTGCACGATCATATATACTAAAACAGTTGCATTACAATACATACGATAGGCGGAGCAGTGGGTGTGGTCAATAGCAGTCGCGAAAGATAAGGGTGAAAGTAGGTGTAACAGGGCGTATACATAGACATGTGATGCAAACGTAACAGAATATGTCATAAATGGGGCGGAAACATGGAGGGGGCTACCTAAGGAGCCGGGACCTCTGACCTGATGGTGCGCGCAAACTGGCAATGACGTGTTACTAGGAGAAGCTGGGGGCTACGAACTCTGTGCTAGGAGCAGAGACTGAAGTCTGGAGAGTCAGGGCGACATGTACCTAAACAATATCTAGTATCTGATGTTTAGAGAACATGTTGATAGAATCCAAAAGTTATCGGGGTAAAGGCGAACAGACTCTAAGACTAGAGCATGAATTATTCTACATGTAGTGCGTGATGAAGAATATTAAATGACCATTAAATACAGTATTTCTCTTACATGGAGACGTAAAGGCTAGACAATGATGGAAACTATTGATACAGTTCAGTAGCTTAGGAATGCAGAGAAGGAGGGCTGAACTGATAACTGGAATCATAACATACTCTTGGCAGACTCAGAGGCAGAGCTAGGCTGAGCCGGGCACTGCGAGGCAGGAAGTAAGTGAAGGGTCGAGGATACAGGTGGGGGCTGTATCGCTCCTCAGCGAGGCTTCAGGAGACAGGAGCTGAATCTGGTGTCCGGGCCCTTTTGAGGCCTAGAAACGGGGACTTTACAATGGAATAACGTGCACACTGAGAAACGTGGCAACGTAGCTTTACATAGGCCTGATGTTCGTAGTATTCACGAGAACTGGAAACTGACATACTAGAGGTGGACACAACTGTAATTGCGTCTTTAATCAAACATGGGGAATACATATGCATATTAATCATGCACAGATAACATATGATGGAGGACGCGTAGGGACACAGAACATGGCAAAATGTACTTTTCCACATTCCCTCCTTGTCACTACGTTTCCTTCAGGAAACATCAATATTCATGATACCATCTATTATTTCATACAGTATCATTTGCTCGTCTCGAATTTTCTTGGAACGGGTTTTAGAACGGGGCTGGGGACTAGGAATACAAGAGGTAGCACAAATGCCGCAAATCGCAGGGCCACATTGTATACAGAGGCAGCAGCTGAATATGATCGCTACTGCAATACCTAGAAAGGACAAGACTTTCCATCCCCAAGCGGAAATTATATTCCAGAACCAACCGGACCATGTCCAGGTGCCTGGATCTTGGTGTAACAGATGGGCAATTTTATGGAGTCTGGTTATGGCTGAATAAACAGACGGCGCGTTATTTGGAATGAAAATGCAGCAACTAGATCCGATGACTCTACAGGCCCCGCCCCTATCGGCCAATATGACGTCAAGGACGAGACGATTCTGGAGCACGACAATTCTCATAAAGGATTGTTCTTCGGTTAAATTACTTAGAGCAGAAGTAGTCTCAATTACTACTGCTTCGAGTGTTCTGGTTAATCTACGTATCAGTTTACTATTCACGACTGTACCTAAATAAGGGAAGACACCTTTATTGATATCTATATATTGTTCTAGAGCAGTTTCAGTATAATCGACAATCGGGAGGTTTCTCTTGTGTCTAGTATGTACTAGGTGGGAATTCCTATGGTAGTCGGGTGGGGCTAGAAAAACCGGTGGCAGTAGGAAGGCAATGTAACAGGTTCCCTCCCAATCGAGGGGCAGACGAACATATGCGGTCTGACCACAAATAAAATAAGAATGACGTGAAGCTTTGAAAATAGATTTCCCACTGTCACTATACTTGACAATAGTAGTACAATCACTATGTCCTACATGTACGGAACCATTATTTCGGACACATAATTCACCTTTGACTGGTAGTACTGAAATAGTAGGTAAGTCTGGAGTAGTATCAGACTGAACATTCAGGACCATGAAATTCGAAGAATAATTACCTAAATTGTAAACTTCGTTTTCTAGATCTAACCCTGTTCTGTGGGGAAGACCTTGCTTGTCTGGGAAACATGTACTGTTAAGAAAAGACATATCTGTTAAAGATGACGTTAACGTGGACCATGCTCCACACGAACCATTATGTGAAAATGGATAAGGAAAGAGTGGCAGAACTCCCTTCGGTGTCTGGAAAGGGGGGAGTCGACCACACACCCAACAATTAGTGGCATTGCTGGTCTGGTGTGAATAATGTAACATGCGGATAAAAGAATTATTACGCATAGCGAGGCGGTAAGAGAGTTCATGAGGAGGCAGATCACTAAACGTGTGCTCTACTGTAACATTAGAAGACTTATTTACATGAGAAACTGGAAAATACAGGTAAAATGCATAACTGGTGCAGGAAATCATAATACTGAGAAATAATATGAAACATAGAAAAACGATACATCGGATTGAGTTTTGACTAACTCTCTCACTATGGGGGTCTATTTTATACATGTCAGAAACCGGTCTAACCGTTTCACCTAGGGGAGGACTTAGACAATCAAACTGGCTGACTTATTTTACTAGACCTTAACTTGAGCTTATACTCCTGTTGCGGAGTTGTCTCTAACAGGGAAGGGTTCGTAGCAATGTCTTTTGCGGGACAGTCCTTAAGAATAGTACTTTGGCAGTCTTTAGAATCCTGGGAAATGTTCTTTGAGACTGGCTTCAATCCATAACATTTTTTAATATGCGAAAGATGCACCCAGCCTTTGCGTCCCTCCAACTTCACGGCTGTACGGGTGGCCAGGAGGACCTGTCGGGCTCCTTCCAGCGAGGCTCCAGTGGACTTGAGCGATCGAAATTTCGCACTAGGACCATGGATCCGGGAACGATTTCATGCGGTGCCACCTCAGTATTGTCTGGAAATGCGGCGGCAACCTGTGAACGACAAGAGTTGAGGGCAGACATCAAGGAAGCTAGGTAATCTGTCAGCATATTACTTGAAACATCGGTAATACTTCGAGGTCTAGGTGTACCCCACATGTTAGGGGGACGGCCGAAAACGACCTCATACGGGGACAGACCTGATCTGGAATGTGCGACCATGCGCATATAGAACAAAGCGACTGGCAGAGCTACTAGCCAGTCCACACCTTTCTCTTGACAAACCTTTGCAATGCGGATTTTCAGGGTCTGATTATGTCTCTCTACGAGACCGGCTGCTTCAGGATGGCGTACACAATGGAACTTCCACTGGTACCCTAACAATAGGGAAACATGCTTCATGAGTTCAGATGAGAATGGCTGGCCGTTGTCAGAATACACGACTCTAGGGAGTCCATAACGGGGGAAGAACTCACGAACCAACTGCTTGGCAGTAGTCGCGGCTGTGTAATCTGGAACTGGATATGCTTCTGTCCACCTGGACAAAGCGCATACAACTACGAGGACATACTTGAAACCTCGACATCGCTCCATCTGAATATAATCCATCTGGAGGACTTCAAAAGGGTGGTCAGGGGGCTGGAATCCACCTTGTTCCACCGGGACACTTTTACCTGGATTGAACTGACAACATATCATACAGGTACGGACTTTCTGCTTGGCTGCAGCTCGTAGATGCTTGTTGAACCAAATATTCTGGATACTGTCTAACATAGCTTTCTCTCCTAGATGTGCTGGACTATGTGCGGTATTGATAATGACTTGAACCATAGAGTCGGGGAGAAACCATGTGGCTTTACCCTTCGTTACCCATCCCTGATCTGTCTGGACCCCTCCTTGTTCGGACCATTTCTTGATTTCATCGGGAGTAGCGTGTAACTGGATATCTATGACATCTTGAGTAGGGTCCTTAACTGTCATACAGGTAGTCAGATCTGGAGTGTATGTCGGCGTCTTATTAACTGGAATGTCTGGAGTCTGAGCTGTAAGCTTGGCTGTGCGATCTGCTAGATCATTACCTTGGGAAATAGTGTCAGTAACTTTCGTATGTGCTTTGCACTTCATGATAGCAATGGATGTCGGTAAATGTATTGCATCTAACAGAGCCTGAATGAGGAGACCATGCTGAATCTTGGTTCCGTGAGAAGTCATGAAACCTCTCTCCTGCCAGAGCACTCCAAAGTCGTGTACGACTCCAAATGCATAACGTGAATCTGTGTAAACATTAACTTTCAGGTTCTTGGCGTGAATGCAGGCTTGTGTCAGAGCAACTAGCTCTGCTGCTTGAGCAGACAGGGTGTCAATACGGTGTGTTTCAATAACTTCAGTGTCAGTAGTCACTGCATACGCGGCTACTAGTTCTCCTGTACTTGTTCTCATGCATGAACCATCCACATAAAGTGTCAGGTCGGGATCTGGTAATGGAATATCTGTCAGATCTTGTCTTGGCTTCGTCATGATGTTAACTACTTCCACACAGTCGTGTGTGGCAGGATTTGGATTAACTGACGGTAACAGTGTAGCAGGATTTAGGACGTTGCAGCGTCTGATTTCTATGTGTGGCTGGAACAGTGTCAATTCATAACCTGTTAAACGTGCAATTGTCAAGTGCTGAGTTTGTGTTCGGTTTAAAAGAACTTCCACGGAGTGTGGAACTTGTACTGTCAAGGAATGTCCTAAGACTATGGAATCACTTTGTCTGATAGCTAGTGCTGTGGCTGCAACTGACTTGAGGCATGTAGGCAGAGCCAGGGCTACAGGATCTAATGTGCTCGAAAAATAAGCACAGGGCTTGTATTGTCCTGCTTGGTCTTGTGTGAGGACAGATAATGCTGTACCTTCGCGTTCAGTGACAAAAAGTGTAAAAGGCTTACTGTAGTTCGGTGTAGCTAGAACCGGAGCTTGACATAGGGCTTTCTTTAACTCATTAAAACTAAGTGTATGTTCAGATGTCCAAGGGAGGACAGTCGATACGGCTGCCTCCTGTGTCGTTAACTGTATCAGTGGCTTGGCTAGAAATGCATACTGAGGAATCCATTGTCTACAATAAGAAGTAAGGCCAATAAAAGCACGTACCTCCTTCTGGGTCTTGGGCTGAGGAAGACTCGCTATTAGCTGGATTCGGTCAGGTGTCAACTGCCTACCCCTCTTGGACAGTAAGTGTCCTAAGTAGACCACTTGCTGGACACAGAATTGAAGCTTAGAAGGGGACACCTTGTGCCCCATCTCGGCAAGGAAATACAATACTGTAAGTGAGGCTCGCTCGCAAGCACGTTCAGAACGGGCTGTGATCAGTAGATCATCGACATACTGGAGCAGGGCAGTGTCAGTTGGCATGTGAATATTGTCTAGTTGTCTCTTAAGTGCTTGACTGTAAATACTAGGACTTTCTGTGAAACCTTGAGGAGCTCGTGTGAACATATAGCTCCTTCCATTTAAACAAAATCCGAAAAGAAACTGGCTGTCTGGATGAATGGGAACACTAAAAAATGCGTTCTTGAGGTCTATGACTGTAAAAAATGAAGCTTCGGAATCAATGGCTGTCAATAGGGAAGAGATATCTGGGACAACTGGGTAC
Source organism: Lissotriton helveticus (assembly GCF_964261635.1). Classification (NCBI taxonomy): domain Eukaryota; kingdom Metazoa; phylum Chordata; class Amphibia; order Caudata; family Salamandridae; genus Lissotriton; species Lissotriton helveticus. Next base: position 535,859,202 of record NC_136065.1, read on the forward strand.
TGGGGAATAATACATTTATTAAGCTCTCGGAGATCAATCACTAATCGATATACTGGAGGTGCATTTGGATCAGTACGTTTCATAACAGGAATGATCGGAGAATTGCATACATTGGAGTCAGTTTCTACAACTACTCCTTGAGCCATGAGCTCGTCAATAATTTTGGATAAGGCTGCTACAGCCTCAGGTGGCAATCTGTACTGTCTGATTCGTGGCAGGACTACACCTGGCTTGAGAGTCACACGATGGGGTGTGATTTGCATATAACCAACATCAGTTGGACCTTGCGCCCATAGATGCTGCGGGACATTGGACAATCTTGGATCAAAATCTCGTAATACATAGTGACCCTTGAAGTCACGTAGGAACAATCGTATTCCCTCTGGGGAACAGCATATAACTGCACCTAATTCTTTCAGTGTTTTAATGCCTAATAGATTTTCTGGACATGACTTAGTAAGTAACAGGTCAGTAGTGCGGGACAATGGACCTACTTCTAGAGTAACTGGCTTTGAAATTTCATTTACAATAGGTTTTCCTGAAAATCCAAGGGAAACATTTCTAGAGCCTGAGAGCGGAGCCCCTGGAACTTCGGCGTGACTTATAGTGGTCCTACTTGCCCCTGTATCAATCAGAAACTTTCTGTCTTTCCCTGGTACTTGACTATGAACATAGGGACCTTCTTGATCTACAGGTATCTCGATGAGAGGCAAGCCTACCTCCCTCTCCAGGCTGTTTCATGAATACGGTTGATACTCTGGATACTCGGACTGTGCATACTGATACATCTGCTGTGTAACATGCTGTGTTGCAGCAATAGGCTGCGGTACAGTAACTGTCTGTGGTGCATTCTGTGGCTGAGAAGTCTGTGAAACTTGTTCTTGTCTAGGCGGACGTGGTCTTTCTTTAGTCTTACCAGTAGCTATGTTGTGTTTCAGAACTACACACTCGTTTATAAAATGACCTGGCTGTTTACAATAATTGCATGTCCCTTTAACGGGAACTGCAGGATGACTGGCTTGATTCGGACCCCTCTTCTGACTGTCTTGAGGAACAGATTGTGCAACTAGTACTTTCATTTTCGTGTCTTTCATACGTTTCCTTTCATGTTCTTGCTCTTCTCTGATTCTATTCTGGTGATATTGAAGCATCTGTAACATCTGGGACGGGGTATTAGCTTGCCAGGTACTTTCGACCTTCAAAACTCGATTTTTAATTTGTGGACTTGAATTCTCAACTAGTTTAGTAACAAAAAGATGAGGGTACGACTCGCTACTTGTCTTGAGGCCACTGTTTATGATAAAACATTTTTCAAATCTAGAATAAAAATCACTAGTGTCTTCGTCTTGTTTCTGTTTACAGGCTGAGATTGCATCCCAGTCTTCCTTTTTAGTTGCTAATAGTCTGGGCAAAACTTGTATTAATAGTTCAGGTAATTCTTTACATTTATCTCCAAGACCGGTACCTGGTACTCGTGCCTTGTCTTCAGCTTCTAGGACTGCCCAATCGATCTTTTTCTCTCCCACCTCCCATTCTTTTTCCTTGAGTTTCTCATATACCCCTGCGGGCAACAGGACTTTTAACATTTTAATAATATCTGGATACGTGTATTCTCCCATACGGAGCATGTCTTTTAATTCTCGGTGGAACCCTGCTGGATCTTTGTCATGACAGGGAATTAACTTTTTCATCTCTAAGAGTTCCATCTTTGTGATCGGGGTGTAAACAAACACTCGTTGCATTTCACCACCGTCTGTCTTAACTGGATGCACTTCTCGTAACGGATTCTGTCTGTCTATGTAAAAGGGTTTACTTTCTGGGGGTGAGACATGAACAAAATGCGGGTTCAAAAACATACTATATTTGTGGCGCTGTTCTAGAATGACACTAATTAAATCGGTACCTAAACCTTTCCATTTATACTGGAGTAACTCGTTCAGGACATCATGTAACGGACCTGGATCAGAATGTTGACCCTCATACAATGTAATGAGGTGCTGAATCATATACATACCCGCCAGTCGCTGCTCGGCTGGGGGCATTTTCAGAAACATTTGTGCCACTATTTCGTCTGGAAAAGTGGTAGAATCAGTAGTCCATCGGACTGCTGATCGGACTAGTTCTTGTTCATGCATGGTACTTAACTCGCTATAACCGATTCGTGATTTCAGAATGTGATCGGTGGCTTGAAATACTTGTTCTAGAGAACCTTGTTCTGGTGCTGAATGGTGAAAAACTGGCTTGTGTTCTAGACGTAAATGGCGATCTGGGAATCTAGATTTTCCTACATACGGTATTCTGTCGGGATTCTCGTCCTCTACCTCTTCTGTAGAAGAGTCATTTTCTTTCTCGCTTACTTGTGCTGCTTTACGTTGATCGTGTAACCTTATTATTTCTTTACAAATTTTCTTGTACATACTCTCTATACTACCGATAGTCTTGTGCTTACCCTCGGCTATATTATCACTCCACCTTGTCAGGACTTTCATTTCGGCTCGATCTTTGGTCGGATAATCTTGTTCCCTTATTAGACAATTAATCAGAAACTTTAATAGCATGAGCTGGACTTCAACTTTTCTTTGGCACATGACGTCACTAATACTTTCTGGATCATTCCCTGTACGGATGAAACGATATATTCTGTCTAGATCTTCTTTCATATCTGGTAGGGTAACTAGATACTCGGTCACCTTTCTTACGCGTAATGAATATAAAACCATACTATCCTCGCCTGGGACTGGATCATAGCCACATTCGTTAAGGGCTTTTCTTATTTCTGCAACAGACTGATATCTGGGCGTACGCTGTGACGCTTGTGCATGTAATTCGGCTAACGTTAAGCGCTTGTGTGGCGGCGGGGTCTGAGGAGGACCTCCCCCTGCGGCCCCTAAACTAGAGTCGTCTACTGATGCTCTTCGTCCTGGCAGAGTGGGAAATGGAAATGCAGACTGGACTTGTATGGCGGGCTGGACCGGGGGTACCGTAACAGGTACTCCGGTGTCTGGAGGAGCGGGAAGTGCCTGATTTACAGGGACTGGCGGAGTAGTAACAGGATTTGCATATTCTGGGACTGTGTCGTCCAAATAGGACGAGATGAAAATATCAGCTGCGGTCGGTTTGTGACGTAGCTTGGTCGGAACTAATGGTGGCGGAAAGTTACTGGATGCCTCCGGGGTCGCTTTTGGCAAGCCCTCGGCAAGAAGAGGATACATACCCTTAATAAGAGCATGCCTCTGTCTGTCTGACTGTTCGGTTTTAACTCGTTCACCAATCTCGATTAATTCCCTTTCTTGGGCTCGTTCCAAGGATTCTCTACTTAATTCTGACTTTCTGATTTCTTTTTCGGTTCTTTTATGAGATTCTTTGCGCCATAACTCGATGGCATCTTTCTGTGACTGTCTGGCTTTCTTTTTCCATAATGCTTCTTCTACTCTCATGATGCACTCGGCATCCCATGTGCCTGACACAGGCCATCTATACTTTTCCTCTAACTGTTTGGTATACTCGACCCATAAATCTAGATACAATATGGCGCTTATGCCATGCTTCTGATACATGAAATGACCTGGACTGTCCCTAGGCGGGACAGGAACTGCTGCTTCTAGCAGACCTTTTCTAGTTCTTAACTGACGCAGTTTTGAAAAGAGCGGCATGACTGAACTATAATCTGGACACAATACAATACACAATAAACACGAGAATCACTTCGCACTCATACCACGACATTAAAATACATGAAGAACATTTAAAATAACAGTTCGAACAGAATACCACCTGGAATACAGAAAACAGAATACATGAATTTTCTCGAGAACAGAACTGACTAGAACAGGAACTAGATGCACTGCTGAAACAGTACGAAACTTACCGGTCTCATACAGAGACACGTCAGGACCCGCATCCACCGAAGTGGACACTTCGTTTGTGGGACTGTGTACCACCAACCCACGGACCAGAGTCAATTAGATTGACCCTGTCTAGATACTACCCCAGCAACGGTACTCACCGGGCAGCAAGAACGGAAGGCCTCAGACTGGACGGGACTGCTTGGACGCCGGACGGACGAACTTCGGACTTCTGTTACGGGTGGGCCTCCGGATACCTCGGACCTTGGACTCTCGGCTTGGGCTCTGGTCGGGACTCGCCGCGTTCCTCCACCGTCTCGTCTGGATGCTGGACCGCCTCCTCCGTCTCCTCCGTGGGCCTGAGGGATACTTGAAGCAGAAATATCTGCCGGTGCGCAGAAGAGTTCCGTCACGACTGCAGAGGGTCAGGGGGTCGGCGTGGCTTCACCGACGCGTGGGGAAAGGGCAAGTCCCTATTCGGGCGCCATTATGTGGTAAATAAATAAATAATACCTCTATTTTTGAATAAATAAATGAATAACAGATAGCTCAATAAATAAGAGTCAAGATTCGAGGTAGTAGGAGTTTTGCAGGTTTAATACAGCATAAGGACAGGAACAGGACAACCTGCACAGGAATAGGATGGCAGCGCTGCCGGGGGCAGGATCGGAATCGGCGTAATCGGCGTCACATTTAATAACAGTGCACGATCATATATACTAAAACAGTTGCATTACAATACATACGATAGGCGGAGCAGTGGGTGTGGTCAATAGCAGTCGCGAAAGATAAGGGTGAAAGTAGGTGTAACAGGGCGTATACATAGACATGTGATGCAAACGTAACAGAATATGTCATAAATGGGGCGGAAACATGGAGGGGGCTACCTAAGGAGCCGGGACCTCTGACCTGATGGTGCGCGCAAACTGGCAATGACGTGTTACTAGGAGAAGCTGGGGGCTACGAACTCTGTGCTAGGAGCAGAGACTGAAGTCTGGAGAGTCAGGGCGACATGTACCTAAACAGTATCTAGTATCTGATGTTTAGAGAACATGTTGATAGAATCCAAAAGTTATCGGGGTAAAGGCGAACAGACTCTAAGACTAGAGCATGCATTATTCTACATGTAGTGCGTGATGAAGAATATTAAATGATCATTAAATACAGTATTTCTCTTACATGGAGACGTAAAGGCTAGACAATGATGGAAACTATTGATACAGTTCAGTAGCTTAGGAATGCAGAGAAGGAGGGCTGAACTGATAACTGGAATCATAACATACTCTTGGCAGACTCAGAGGCAGAGCTAGGCTGAGCCGGGCACTGCGAGGCAGGAAGTAAGTGAAGGGTCGAGGATACAGGTGGGGGCTGTATCGCTCCTCAGCGAGGCTTCAGGAGACAGGAGCTGAATCTGGTGTCCGGGCCCTTTTGAGGCCTAGAAACGGGGACTTTACAATGGAATAACGTGCACACTGAGAAACGTGGCAACGTAGCTTTACATAGGCCTGATATTCGTAGTATTCACGAGAACTGGAAACTGACATACTAGAGGTGGACACAACTGTAATTGCGTCTTTAATCAAACATGGGGAATACATATGCATATTAATCATGCACAGATAACATATGATGGAGGACGCGTAGGGACACAGAACATGGCAAAATTTACTTTTCCACAAATCCACCATCTCTAGGCAGTCATACCGATTTCTTGTTGGAAGACCCTGCCAGCCCTCCAGTGGGTTGTGGGGTCTGCCTTTCCAGGGCTGGTTATGCCAATCTCTGCTTCTGCTTCTGTTCCCATAGCTGTAGCTATTTCCCACCTGGTTCCATTGAACTTCATGGGGATGCTGCCAGTTTGAAAAGGGAATATATTGGTGTGTGTTCAGTGGTGGATAAAAGAAAGAAAGATGTTGGGCGTCTATTCCGCCTTTTTTTCCCAAGGGATGGCCATGAGCAAATGTGGTCCACGGTAGTTGGATCTCTGCAAGTCACTATGATGCAGTCACCGTGGATCGACTTATGTTCATCGCCTATCCATATTACTCTACGGACTGTAGATATCCGGCCAGAGTGGTATGGTTCTAATGGCCTGTTTGTACTTAGCCACTGCAGGACCTTGTTCTTGAGTAACCAGGCGGTTTCGACCATACCTTTGGTTAATTCGGGAACGCCTGTGAGAATAACCGTGTATGGAGTTGCCTCCGGTGGGAGGTGCACTGGGCACCTAAATCTTGGTCCCTTTTTGGGTACCGTCTGGGGTTGTATAACCGTCAGACTAGAAGGTGTGATACACGGTTTGTTTGTATCGTGGTTCATGGTTGTATCTGCTATTGTGTTTACAGCTTTTACTGTTTTCACAGGACCTGTTCCAGGTGTAAGCTGAGGCACATCAGTAGATGTTTTAGCCTTTTGTGCATTTGGCATTGAATGTTGGTGTTTTGCTAACGAAACAGTATGCTTTGATGTTAGTTTTAAAGGGGGTGGGATGATCAGCAAAGGCTGCTTGGTTACTACAGCAGGTTGTGGTTGTTGGGTAACTTTTGGGGGATGGATAAGGTTTCCCTTGCTTTGACTAACTAAGTGTGAACTCTTCGCACTGGGGTGAGGTCGTAGTAGAATCGCTATTTGAGCTTCCAAGTTCCTTATACTAATTTGTATAGGTTTTAGGTGCTGGGAAAAAAGCTCTTTTATTGTAATTAGTATTTGCGATGTGGTTTTACAAGATTTGCATTGATTGTCTATATCCTTGATGAGGATAACAGGTGGTATGAAATTATTTTCAGTTGAAATATTTATACTTGATGGTGTAGGCTGCAAGGGTTGTTCCCTCGCTGATTCCCTCCCGAGTTCCATGGGGGTATCAGGGATTGCTGCATTGTCACATGAGTTAGTGTTTCCTCGTTTGGGGATGGCTCCTTCCCTCACTCCCCGAAGCTGTTTATCTAGGGTTGATTCCAATGTGTCGCGGACCTGACAGGCTTCTAGATCCGGAGTAACTTCCAAATCCGCTGACAGAAGAGAATCAGACTCTGATTGGGTTACTGATAAGTCAACTGAGCATGGTACTGTATGGATGTCAGCAGCAGTCACAGGTAAGGGGAGAATGGAAGTGATAGGGGGTTGTTGAATAGGGGATGCCGCAGTTGCCAAGAGGCCCATTGAAGAGCGTTTTGCTTTAATAAGGTCCAAAGAAACTCTGCGTTCCAAAAGGGATATACTGTGTTCAATTGCCTCGTTGGTCCGTGAAATGAATTGATCTATGGGTCCGGTAATCTGGGCTACAGCCAGTGCAGTTTTAGTTTTAGTTTTGCTTCTTATTCTTCCAGGCATGATGGATAAATGTGAAATCCTTTAAACAGAAGCACGTCTGGTTTCACAGTGAGGATCAAGGGGGGGGGGGGGCCCGGTCCGGTCTCTAACGGGCAACAACGGCCCCGCCCTTGGCCCGGGCTTCGCCTGGCGTCCCGCGAGACGGGTCTGATGGCAGATTTAAGCGCCGCCTGGCGCTTCTCCGTGAGGCGGAAGGCGGAACACCGCAAGGGCATCTGGACCTTGAAGTCCGCCCCTCGCCTGTCTCCTCTCGGCGGCCCCTGCTCCGGTGACAGGTGAGCAGTCGGGCGGCGAGAGACAGGCAGGCGGGTCCGCTGATGATTCACGAAGGGAGCTCAGAGTACAAGGCTCAAGAATGCAGGATAGTGCAGGCACGTAGGCGTCGTGAACAATGGTGATTCCCCCACTCAACGGGGCTGAAGGCAGATTTAAGCGCCGCCTGGCGCTTCTCCGTGAGGCGGAAGGCGGAACACCGCAAGGGCCTCTGGACCTTGAAGTCCGCCCCTCGCCCGTCTCCTCTCGGCGGCCCCTGCTCCGGTGACAGGTGAGCAGTCGGGCGGCGGGAGACAGGCGGGCGGGTCCGCTGATGATTCACGAAGGGAGCTCAGAGTACAAGGCTCAAGAATGCAGGATAGTGCAGGCACGTAGGCGTCGTGAACAATGGTGATTCCCCCACTCAACGGGGCTGATGGCAGATTTAAGCGCCGCCTGGCGCTTCTCCGTGAGGCGGAAGGCAGAACACCGCAAGGGCCTCTGGACCTTGAAGTCCGCCCCTCGCCCGTCTCCTCTCGGCGGCCCCTGCTCCGGTGACAGGTGAGCAGTCGGGCGGCGGGAGACAGGCGGGCGGGTCCGCTGATGATTCACGAAGGGAGCTCAGAGTACAAGGCTCAAGAATGCAGGATAGTGCAGGCACGTAGGCGTCGTGAACAATGGTGATTGCACATTTTAAGTAAGCTGTATAATGTCCTGATGTTGTAAAAGAACCATCATGGAAAATAATTGCTACAGTTACAAAAGTTCTTCCTGAAAGTGATATTTGAGAAGCCACAAACTTTTTAATTAAAGTTGTCAATTTTGTTCCATCAGGTCTGCATCGTTGGAGCATTAAAATTACATACTGTCCATATCTTTGTATAAATAATGCTGATAACATTTCTGAGTTACATTGGGTACAAACCATGTTTTGATTTGCTTCTCTAACTAGATTATTAAAAGTCAATGATTTCCAGTCTGGTAATGTCAAATATATAAATCGTTCTGTGTCTATTTGAGTACTACTTGAAAACGAACAATTATCACAGTCATGTTGCCATTTATAAGATACACCAAATATATTTTCAATATCTAAACCTTCATCTTGCAATACAACAAGCATATACATAAGAAGTTCTTGACAATCTTGCTGAATATTCTGTGAAAATTAATTTACTCCAGAACATTTGTCTAAAACATTTCGAATATCAGAAACACTTTCTATTTTTGTTTTATCTCTTCTACATTTCTCAAAGACAGAATTCAACAAACAACAAAATCTTTGATCCCGATTATCAACAATCTGTTGCTGTAAAGTTTGAAGAAAAAAACACAACATTAACCACTACATTAGCATAGCATTTGACACCAGTACTGTATTCAAACTGAAATCCAACAACCTCTTTAATACTATCCTTTTTCTTTTTCCTCGCAATTACCGGTTCATTTAGTTTTTTTCTTTTCTGTACAACCTCCCTACAATTTTTCTCCAATCTTCTTTTCGAACGTACCACAACCTTTTCAAATAAAGGATATTGAGGTAAATTTGGAGCATATTCTCTTCTTAACCTAGTATACTCTTTCACACAATTCAGATCTGCACTAATCTTTGTCTCATCAAAATCAATCACATATAATCCCGATAAAGTTCTGACTCGAGATAAAGCAACATATGCCATATCCTCCTTGAACACAGTACTTCCAATATTCACCAAAGCACTATCTACACTTAAACCTTGAGATTTATGAATAGTCACTGCATATACCAAACAAACCGGAAACTGTTTTCGGCGGACATATAAATCTTTTACAAGCAAAAATCGAGTTGAACAATGACACAATTGTTGAACTTCTTCAATTTAATCAAATTTGATTTTCATAATTTCAATCTTATCTATATTTGGATAATTCTCAAAATAAACAACATGACCCATTGCTCCATTTACTAAACCTCTTTCCACATCTAAATTATGTCATAAAATTATCCGACAATTTAAACATACATATAGATTCTTTTCTAAACCAGCTGTTTTAGATATTGATTTGTCTAAAGAATCCAATTTTGACTTCAACTTTTCTGACAAAATAATAGTAGATCCTTCATGCTCTATTCTATCAATAGCCTCCAATTTTATAATTTCTAGGTTTTCTAACTTCAACATTTTTTCATTGAAGATTGCACATTCTTACAGAGTTGGCATCAAGCATATCACTGATTTATTTTCTGCAATTTTTCTATATATATTCTCTGCACCAACATTTTCCTTTGGAAACAAATTGGAAAGTAATCGTGCCTGTAGAGCTTCTTTGCCATGTTCACTTACTTTTCCAATTCTTATATCTTCAAGAATACTTTTATAATCAGCATCCTTTGCCAGTCGCATATTTTGAGTGAGTTCTGTATATTTGAAATATAACCATATATTAACATTTCCAAAGCTTCCCAGGCACTTTCTGGTATCTTCATGTGTACCAGTTTTAAACACTGGTTGTCCTTTCACAGGTGTTAGCTGGAGTAGATCTCCAAAAACGATGATGTGTTTGCCTCCAAATAACACATCATACTCTGTTTTAAGAATTTGTTGCATTCTTAAACGCACAAAGGCAAGCATTAAATTTGATACCATGCTTACCTCATCAATAATAAGAAGTTTCATTTTTTTCAGGACTCTGGAAACTTTGCAACAAGCTTCTCCAGATAGTTGTGGTATTCTTATGTAATTCTTTTTAATTTAATTCTAATTTTCATGCTCTACTGGCAGCATCAACAAATGATGTAAAGTAATCCCTTTAATGTTATGTGCTACCAACCCAGTTGGAGCGGTAACAACACAAGAGAGTGATCACTCTGTTCTTTTTTGTAGATAAGTTGCAATTGCTTTAATTAGAAAACTTTTTCCAGTTCCTGCTTGTCCACTCACATACAGTCGGACAGGTTGAAATTACGTACATGAGCACTCTTTTTTCTCATGAAGTAAACCATGCTCAATCTGCTCTGTCACTTCATCATATATTTCTTTTTGCTCAATATGTAGTTGTTTTTCCAATTCTTCTAAGTTTATTACATCCTTCTGAGCTTGTTCCATTGCTCTTTCCACCTCATCCATGGCAGTGGCTGCTTCATTTTCGATAATTGGTCCTCCAAGTGGATCCTGACTGAACGAAGCAGAACTTTGACTGTCTTGAAAACTGTCTCTAGCAATCTCTGCTGCAATTGTAGCTTCTTGCTGTATTTCCTCATTCAACATTTCTAGATAATTAGTGAAAACAGGACATTCTATAGTATTTGTGGTTGCGTTAAATGAATCTTCATAACTGAGAAAATCTCCAAGTAGTTCCTCCTCTGTACGCCATGGTTTAAAAAGTTGCAAAAGGGCTAAATAGTAAAATTCCCTTTTGTCAGGAGTTTCGCTGATTAATCAAATGTCCTTTTCTTTGTTTCACCAGACAACCTTCAGATCCAATCACAGCATACACTCCTTTATTTATATCTTCTGTAATATTCCTCTTAAAAATATAGCTTTGCAGTACTTCATAGAGACAAACATTCTCAAGATGATTACTTCTATTTGGATAGTATGTATCCAACATATTTGTCTTCAAAATATCTGTACTGTTTGGTTCTTTCTCTGCTAAATACTCAATTTCTTGTACAGATTTCAAAACTCGGTTTTGTGTACTTGCGAGACCTAAACTCACCCAAATAATTGTTCTAGATTTAGCATATAGACTTGCAGATGATAAGCAATCTGAACATTCATATGCTCCAATTTCTCGATGAGAGAACATCTTCAAACTGTAGCTGTACAATTTCTTACTTAGGCTCTTTTCATGAGAAATTTCCTCCCACATTTCCTTTAGTTCTGTCTTCTCAGATTTAGTAATGTGAGATGGAACATATCGAGCCTCAGCAATAGAGTTGTCTGCAACATATTGAATATCCATGTCAGCATTCCACATTAACAAAATGACTGGGTTATAGTCATTTATATATTTTGACTTTTCATTTCTCCTTAAATTGTAGGTATTTTTCGGTGATTTTCTTGTGACAGTATGTCGCAAGGATGACATAAAATTGTTCACTCTTCCTTTTGATATTACTGGTTGTGGAAATCCAAAACGACATTTTGTGTAGAACTTGTCCTTTGATTTGTACTTTCGACGACAATATTTTCCACAACAATGGGTTTGAAATCGTAAGACTTGATGTTTCAAATTCTTTTCTTCTGTATTTTTAGGAACAGCACATGTAGAATACTGTTCAATAAAACTCATCACTGCCTCATCCGAATCTGTTCCAAATTTGGGGGCATCTTTGATCCATAGCAGCATATGTATGTGAGGAGAACCTCTTGCTTGATACTCCTTTCTCCAAAAGAAATCCAGAACCTCTCCAAGAGGAGGATTTTTTTTGTTTGTGATAAACGACATCATAGCTTCAAATCTATGATTGAAATACCTGCATACATTAACTGGATCCAAAGAGCACAATTCTCCAGGTATCTTGTATTCTATATTTTATATGTTTGCATTTGCCTCTCGAAGAAATTGAAGTAAATCTTCCCAAGCATACTGAGCACAGCTTAGAGTAAGGAACCATGTAGGTGTTCCTAAGTTTCCTAACATACATTTAAATTCCCCATGACGACGGTACCAATACACATTAGTTCCACGCTGACATGCCATGAGATTAATTAGCTGAGATTCCAAAACAGTGTCATTCTGTTGGACTTTATCCATAAAGTCCCTTGCCGAAACATTCTGCAGATGTACTCCACTTTTTAGTATGTGGTTCACTGCATAAGAAAGTCCAGACAAGTCACTCTCAAATAGAAGATGAAACAAATATGGAATACATTGTTGAAATCTTGGATCTTCTGCATACAATCTTGATGTCCGGTATTCAGATGCTGGTATCTGCACAGGTCGGTCATCATATCGTCCACCTTGACCTGTTGGAAATAACTGAGTAAAACAACGAGCTTCCAAGCTCTATTCCCATACACTAATAGGACTTCCTTTTGCTTCTTTCATTTGGAATAACTCAATAGCATTCCCCATTACTTCTTTTGAATGCAGTGGATGAACACTATAATGTTCATAAATTTGTTCACTTCTGGACACATCCACTTTTTCAATTTGTCCAGCTGACAAATCACTGCCTTCTTCTATAGTTGTTTCCTTTTCTCCTACATGTACATTTTTGTAGTATTGATTGTTTTTTACCAAATACAACGTTGCCTTTTTGACTTTCCTAACATACACTAATTCTTGCCAGATTGTCTTACTCTTCATAGGTACGCCATTAACTAGAATAACTAGAGGTTCCTCTTCCACATTTTCAACACCAATTGTTTCAATATTGTTCTTTAAATCTAGAGGTAAATATACAACTCTTCCCTTTAATCCTCTCTGTAAATCAGAAGGAGGCAATTTCCCTGTCTTAGGCTCCATACGAGCAATAGCCTGAAATGGATGCACACATTGAATCAGAATAGACTCATAAATATTTAAATCCATCAGTTCAGAAGGAATATTTACCAACCCAAGAATATTATGTACAGCTCTAGCTGGCATTTTGTTTTCATTTAATTTATTATAACAATATTTACAAATATGTTGATCAGAACCCAAATCAAAACAATCCTCCACCAACAAATAAGTTGCAAATTCCTTCCACTCATTATTATTCTCCTTTTCACTTTTTAAATATAGATCAACTAATCTGGTCTGATTTTTATTATGAACTCTTCTACAACAAATGCAAGAAAAATTGGGCCTTTCTTCTGAAATGACCTTAAACCTTGTAATTTCTTGGTCAAAATTTTCTGTACTAAAACTTTGTACATTTTCTTCCACATTTCCTTCTATTACTGTATCAGTTTCTGCACTGTCCTCTTTTTCACAAAAGTAACTAATCTCAATTTCTTCACAAATGTTCTTTACATCTAATACAGATCCATGTAAAAGAGCACAGTTTAACTGTTTTAGTTTAAGTGCTGGACTTTTTGCACAATACATCCTTCTCACTAATTTCTTCACTTTAGTATGATGCACTGCTAACATCCTAAAATGGTGAAAAACACTCTGGCTTACTTTTTTAGAAAGACAAGCCAGAGAATGACCTTGCAAACCCGTTTTTTCTCTCACTTGGCAGGGGTATAATTCTTGCAACATCTTAATCTTCTGTTTAATACTTTTATAGTATACTTACGTAAGAAATTGCGGAAAAAATCAATTGAATCCTGTCGTACACTACAAATACTACTACATTTCCAAGTGTACACTGGAGCCTTAGGACGTCTCCCTAAAACTTCATCAGCTCACCTCTTCTGCATTTCTTGGGACAATTTTCTCTTTTTCAATCGGACAACCATCCTTCACTTCATATGCTCGACCGTTGGTGTCAACTGCATGCAACAAATCATTAGAGTGAAAGTAAGCCTCTTCATTAAAAAATGGCTCAGAACTTGAACTTTGCTTCCATTCTCCAGAAAAGACATTACAAAATTTAGTTCTATTAATTACTCTTTTCCACTTACTTTTCGCTTTTAAAAGATTAATTGCCTTGTCTAGTGTACGAAGTCTATTGATCACTAAAATAAACAATTTCTTTTTTAATTCAAACGCCTGATCAACAATACTTTCTATTCTTTTTTTTTTTGGTTATAAACAGCTGTTTTCCTTTTAGAAGTCTTTCCACTTTTCAATAAATTTAATACTACTCTGTTATAAAACATTCTCTTACGAATTTCAACAAACTTATTTTTGCGTCTATTACTATAGCCATTTTGATCGCCAGACACTTTTGCAACATTTTTCTTTTTTAAGTACTTTTTCTTTGTTCTTACAGATGTTTATTTTATCTTTTCCACATTATCCACATTTTTTTTTCTTTCAGTTAATTTCCTTATAAAATCCTTTTTTGTCTTACCAGGAGCATTCTTCTTTTTCTCTGTACAATGTGGTTTAGATACATCTTGCAATTGCGCAATGTGCTTTAGTTTGCAATTTATAAATGGGTTTCTTGCACCTTGCAACCTATATTTAATCTATACGGTTGGGGTGTTTAATAAGTGATACTCTCTACAATGTGAAACAGAATGCATTGTATCAATTATATGTGACTCCAGTTATGATGGCAAACTATTGATCTGTTACTAAGAATGTAAAGGGGCTGGCAACACGTTCACAGGGCAATGTTTCTCCGAGGGACAGCTTCCACTTATGATTGGTGCCTGCTAGCATTAGTGGGAGCAGACAAGGATCTAATGGACACACTACATGCCCTCTCCAACATCATTCACAGGATGTCAATGTTTATTTTAGTAACGTAAAGTAGAAAATAATGTGAGTATTCAGTTAATATGAAAGCAGCAAGGGAGGCTTGCTGCCCCTCACAGGCCTCCTTCACATCACTCATAGCCATTCACAGCAAGTTGCAAACAGACTACTGCCTCATGAATATCAATGAGGTAAGTGTAATTGTGACTTCATGCAAATGGGCATTTTGCTCTAAACTCTCATTAGCTGCAGTGTACAAATTAAAACTAGGAAACCAAAAAATCGATCATCAAAACACACCAACACATTTTACCACTGAACATCTGGCTGAATACATCAGGAGAAAAGTGCTGAGATGCAATCAGCTAAGCTTTCTCTGTAAAATGCGTTGGTGTGTGTTGGATCTTACATCCTTCCTGTGGTTTTCCCCCAACATTTTGACTTCCAGCTGGCTGTCTTTGCTGACTTTGTTTTCAATGGCTTTACAACCTTACACACTTTACCACTAAAACATGTGGTAAAGTGCTTGTGCTCTCTCCTTTGTACATGGTAACAGTGACTTACACCCAATTGGTAAATTTAACTTACTTGTAAGTCCCAAGCAAAATTGTACTACATGTGCCTAGTGTCTGCAGATTAAATGCCACTGGTGGGCCTGCAGCAAGTGCCACCCACTTAATAATAATAATAATAATAATAAAGAGTCTTGTAGAGCGCGAACAGCTACCTCACATGGAGGTGTCCCGGCGCTGTGAGAACAGACTAACCATATGTCAGGTGGCAAATCTTAGCGTAGTGTAATGAACAGCCAGGTTTTTAGCAGTCGTTTAAAGCAAGTTTCAGAAGGGGCCTGTTGTAGGGCAGGAGGGAGGGAGTTCCAGAACCCCACCACATTGGCCGAGAAGGTTCTTCCACCCAGCCGCACTCTTCGCGCTCGAGGGACCACGAGCTGCACCCGCCCATTAAAGCGAAGGGTCCTCGCCTGATGATACCTGGGTAGCCTGGCTCTCAAATAATTAGGACAGATGCCATACAGGGACCTGAAGGCCAGCGTCAAGGTTTTGAACTTGATCCTACTGGCCACTGGGAGCCAGTGCAGTGCCCATAGATGCGGAGAGACTGGGTGCTTGAAAGGAATACACCTCAGCAGTCTCGCAGCCGCATTCTGCACCATCTGTAGGTGCTGGATTAGGTATTGGGGAAGACCCAGATAAAGTCCGTTGGCGTAGTCCAGCCTCGATGTTACTGTGGCATGGACTACAGTTTTACGACACTCTTCTGGTAGAAGTCTCAGGATCTTGCAGGGGTTCCTCAGCTTGGTTAGACAGCATCCTGCTACCTGCCGAATATGAGAGGCAAAGGAGAGACTGCTATCCCAGCGGACCCCCAAGTTTTTTGCGCTCTGGCTCGGCGATGGAGGTGTCCCCATTTCCACCGGCCACCAGAGCTCTGCAGGGGTGGGTGATCCCTTGCCAAAGAAGATGACCTCTGTCTTCTCAGCATTCAGTTTAAGTTTATTTGTGTTCATTCAGCTGGCCACATCTCGGAGGCACCCCTTAAAAGTTGCAAAAGCCTCTTCCGACACCTCCAAGTATGGGAACACCAACTGGGTGTCGTCAGCATAGGATATTGCCTTGACCCCCCAGTTTGAAATGAGTGTGAACAGAGGTGCCAAGTAAACATTAAATAGTAGCGGGCTCAGGGCCGACCCCTGGGGAACACCGCATTTTATCTTGGTGGGTTTAGATACAATATGACCCAATGCCACCTTCTGTGTTCTCAGTGACAGGTACGACTGAACCCATCCCAGTGCTTGGTCCTTTAGCCCTATCTCTGCCAGCCGTTGAATGAGCCTATCATGATCCACCGTATCAAAGGCGGCCGACAGATCCAGGAGAACCAGCATAGCTGACTCCCCGGCATCCATCGACCACCTCACTGATTCTGCTACTTCAATGAGTGCAGTCTCCGTGCTAAAGCCCGGTCTACAACCTGATTGAGTCTCATGTAAGACATCATTGTCCTCAATAAATTTGTTAAGCTGGCGCTGGATTATCTTCTCGAACATTTTTCCCGGGGCCGCCAGGAGGGAAATTGGCCGCAGGTTGCTCAAGTCCAGCGGATCCCCATTTGCTTTTTTTTTTTTAATGGGAGGAGAGTGGCATGCTTCCATGCGTCCGGAAATACCCCTGAGGTAATGGACCCATTCCAGATGGACTGTAGGGTGGGAGCCACAAATTCAGTTATAGATTTCCAGAGTTTGGGGGGGGCAGGGATCATTAGGAGAACGCGATTTACATTTTTGGAGCTCCTTAATGACTGAATCCAAGTCTATCTGAAGGAACTGCTCAAGTCCTGCCACTGGCACTGTTTTTACTACTGTATCTGATTTCTCCGTCCTAACCTCCGGGCCAAATGCGTCGTACACTTTTTGGATCTTACACTCGAAAAACTCCGAGATAATGTTGCACAATGATAGGGATGGGGGAACCTCCCTTTCTATGCAGCTAGGTTTAAAGAAGGACTGCACCACTTTAAAAACGTCCTTACTTGAGTGCTCTGCTTCTCCGATAGAGGTCGCAAGGAAAGCTTTCTTGGCCCTTCTCACTGCCTTCTGCAGATTTTTTAGTGCATCCTTATATAGGTCCCTTTCTACATCTCCATACCTTACTCTCCATAACCTCTCTAATTTTTTACATGCCTTTTTTTCGGCTCTGAGATCACTTGAGAACCAGGGGGCCGATGGAGACTCCCTTTGTGAAGTTGCGCGTTTGGCGGGTGCAACTGAGTCCACCATGTTTTTGATCCAGTTATTGAATAATTGCGCATCAGTATTGCTATCAGAGGTTAAAGCAGGTTTATTTAGGCCTAGGGCCGGGCCCATAGCCGCAGGGACTAACTTATTCCAATGCCTTTTGATGAAGGTACATTTACTCTTAACCGGTCTGGGCAAATCTATTTCCACCATAAAGGGAATAAGGAAATGATCTGACCAGGCCAGTGGCATGGCCGACTCTACCTTTACAGTATCCCCATTATTAATGATTAAATCTAGCATGTGACCTGCGCTATGTGTGGGGCCCTCTTTACACAGCGTCAGATTTGCAGTCATCAATGTGGACAGTAAGGTTTCAGCTAGGGTACAATTATCCCTATCCACATGAACATTAAAATCCCCTAATAAGAGAAAATGGGAATGTAAGAGTGAGCTTTGAACAATCATATCCAGCAGTGATTCCAAGCTGGAGGTGGATCCTCCCGGGGGGCGATATACTAATAGCCCAGCCAGTGTGACCTGAGGGCCCATCTGGATGCCAAAATGAAGGCCTTCCGCCCCTTATATCTGGATAGGGGTTGATGAGGTAAGCGTGAAAGCTGTCCTAATTATCACCGCTACACCTCCCCCTTTCTTGTCCTCACCTCGATTAGCAAAACACATTTTGTAGCCCATAGGTACAGCTAGCCGTCATATTATCCTCCCTGAGCCAGGTCTCTGTTAAAAACAGAGCGTCCCACTCATGATCCTCGAGGAGCGACCAAATGTCGGCCGCGTGCCTCGGCAGCGATATACAATTTAGAAGGGCTGCTTTAAAGCATACGGACCTTGGCACTACTGTTTTTGCAGGTTTCTCATCGGCTGCCTTACCGTAAACCCCTAGAGTGAACCCGCATCGCTCACATGTCTTAGGCGAAGACCTCGCCCCCAGCATCATCGGGTGTTCTCTGCAGCCTTGGTCAGTGTTTAGTGCCCACAGGTCTGCAGATGACCAGGCAATCCGGCCCCCAACCCGCACCTCCCGGGCAGCATGGCCAGCCGCGGTCGCAGTTCGGTCGCGGACGGGCACAGACGGACTTCCCTTTGGCGCGCTGACGGCGCGCCCGCTGCGCCCGTCCGCTGCGCGTACGGTGAAAGCACATGATTTGTAGGAGGGGGAGTAGGCGGGGGGTGTGGCCTGTTTGAGTGGTCAGTGGCCTCTGGACAATGGCGACGGCGAGAATGGTATAGTACCGCTGCAGCTCTTACAGTCAGCAGCGCGGGACTGCCAGCGTCTAAGAGGTTTTACCAAGCAAGTGCCCAGAAGGGGGAACGAGTGAGTTAAAAATACAATTCAAATACACAATTTTAAAAGAAACACAGGTTACGCTATCTCCCGGCTTCCGCCTCAGGAGTTTAGATTGTCTCTACTGTGCGCTCGCATTCAGCGCGATTTAAAGGTTAGGCGGGGGCGTGGCCTGTTTGAGGGGGGGCGTGGTCAGTGGCCTCTGGACAATGGCATCAGCGAGAATGGTATGGTACCGCTGCAGCTCTTACAGTCAGCTGCGCGGGACTGCCAGCGTCTAAGAGGTTTTACCAAGCAAGTGCCCAGAAGGGGGAACGAGTGAGTTAAAAATACAATTCAAATACACAATTTTAAAAGAAACACAGGTTACGCTATCTCCCGGCTTCCGCCTCAGGAGTTTAGATTGTCTCTACTGTGCGCTCGCATTCAGCGCGATTATAGGTTAGGTGGGGGCGTGGCCTGTTTGAGGGGGGGCGTGGTCAGTGGCCTCTGGACAATGGCGACGGCGAGAATGGTATGGTACCGCTGCAGCTCTTACAGTCAGCTGCGCGGGACTGCCATCGTCTAAGAGGTTTTACCAAGCAAGTGCCCAGAAGGGGGAACGAGTGAGTTAAAAATACAATTCAAATACACAATTTTAAAAGAAACACAGGTTACGCTATCTCCCGGCTTCCGCCTCAGGAGTTTAGATTGTCTCTACTGTGCGCTCACATTCAGCGCGAATTATAGGTTAGGCGGGGGCGTGGCCTGTTTGAGGGGGGGCGTGGTCAGTGGCCTCTGAACAATGGCGATGGCGAGAATGGTATGGTACCGCTGCAGCTCTTACAGTCAGCTGCGCGGGACTGCCAGCGTCTAAGAGGTTTTACCAAGCAAGTGCCTAGAAGGGGGAACGAGTGAGTTAACAATACAATTCAAATACACAATTTTAAAAGAAACACAGGTTACGCTATCTCCCGGCTTCCGCCGCAGGAGTTTAGATTGTCTCTACTTTGCGCTCGCATTCAGCGCGAATTATAGGTTAGGTGGGGGCGTGGCCTGTTTGAGGGGGGCGTGGTCAGTGGCCTCTGGACAATGGCGACGGCGAGAATGCTATGGTACCGCTGCAGCTCTTACAGTCAGCTGCGCGGGACTGCCAGCGTCTAAGAGGTTTTACCAAGCAAGTGCCCAGAAGGAGTGAGTTAAAAATACAATTCAAATACACAATTTTAAAAGAAACACAGCTTACGCTATCTCCCGGCTTCCGCCTCAGGAGTTTAGATTGTCTCTAGCCCTTTAAACATGTCTCAGGTCTGCAAATGTAGTCTGTGTATGCAGTTTAAAACTACCATTATTATCATTTTGCCAGGCCCAAAACCTCCTTTTTATTATTACATATAAGTCACCACTAGGGAAGGCCCTAGTCAGCAGAGACGGCAGGATGCAGTGTATTTAAAAAGTTGGACATGTACTTCTGAGTTTTATATGTCTTGTTATTGACAAACTCTTAAATTCATTTTTCACTGCTGCAAGGCCTATCTCTCCCATAGGATAACATTAGGTTTTCCTATTACATTTAATAAGTGCTAACTTTCAATTGGAACAGGTGGACAAGTCGAGTTTGATGTCTACAGAATTTGAATTAAAAACCCTCTTTAATGGTAAAGTCAGATTTTAAGTCATAATTCTGAAAATGCCACTTTTACAAATTTGGCATTTCCTCCTACTAACCATTTGGTGCCTACAGCCTGTCTTTGGGTCACATGACTAGGTGTAACTGGTAGTTGGTATTTGTGTATTGCTCATTGATAATAAGACAAAGGGAAGGCCGGTGTGGACAGGATTGGCCACTCTAGGTTGATAAGGGGGAGGAGCTGTCACTGTCCACACTTGTACCTCACAACGCCTCTGCCTCAGAATACTAACAAAGGGTTTGACACTCGTCTATTGCGATCCTAATCTAGGGCCAGAGCAAGGAAGCAGGAAATTTCAGACACTTCTGGGGGTGGAAACCTGCAGACCCTTCTCCTACTTCAAAGTGGGCACCAGATACACATATTGGAACCTTAGACCAAACTCTTTAGTACACATGTGGACCTGGGGAAGACTCAGAAGAAGGTCTGCTGTGCTGCCCTGCCAGAAGGACTGCCACTCTGATATCCTGATGCCCTGCTGCCTGCTGCCTTGCTACCTGGATGAATGACTGGACCTGCTTCTTGAACCCAGGACCACCAGATTAACTACAGGGACAGGAGAGGCTAAATTCACCTTAACCTTTTCAATGCGTCGGACGCCCCCCGGCCCCCGGCCGTCCAATGTCACGGTGTGCGTGTGTGTCGGATGGCCAGGGGCACGCGTCGGATTCGGCCACACCCCGGAATATCCACTGCGGCGAAGAGGTTAAACTTTAGTACCTGGAGTTTGCCAGCCACAAGTCCTGCCCTCCCAGATGGTGCCACTTCATCTCTCGGAAACTCCACATCAGAACAGCTATGAGCCACAAGCCAAATTCAAGGCTTTGCATCACAAGACCGTCTTTTGATAGCATCCTTGACAATGACACAGGAATCTGCATTGCAAGTGGTGCAGCTTCTTCATAACCCGCCTCTGCTCTGTGCATCCATGATGCAGGACTTTACATCATAAGCCCCTCCTTGATGGCCTCCTCAGCAATGATGCATGGCCTCACATCGAAGTTCTTCTAGCTCCTCAAAAGTGATGCTACGTGACGCATCTCCACACAGGGACCACAAATCACCTCGGCTGCACGATGCACCCTTGGTGTGGTACTATGCAACCTTCCACAACTAGGATTTGAGGTACTCTTGTTCAGGAAGCCTATGTCCCTATAGCTAGCTTTTTTAAATTCTCCCTAATTTTCTTATTGGCTGTTTAACCTTTTCCTAAATGTATGTTCCATACCACTTTGTCATATCATGGAGATGGAGATACTCAATGTGGAGTGTGTCAGCAGGGCTGAGCTACAGAAACTCTGCAAGGATAGGGGATGCACATTGGAAAGAAGGCAACAGTGCTAAACCTTCGGATAGCCCTCTGTGCATAGGAGGAAATCAAAAGGATGCAATCCATCCTAAGGAGTCTGAGGAGGAGGATGTTAATGAGGATGAACCTGATGAGAGTGAACTTCATTTGAAAATGGGGTGGCCCTGGCTATGAGCCCTAAGCAGGAGCTCCTAGATGAGGGACACCATTTACCCACTGAAAGAGAGCCCAGTATGAGGGCAAAGAGTAAGTAACAGTAAGTTAATGTATTAACCGTTCAATTATTTAAACACTGTACAGTAAAAAGAGCTCGTAATATGCATCCCCTCCACCCAACTCCCCCTCCCTTGAACTCTCCAGTCCCTTGGTTACTTAAAACACCCCAATCATGCTATTGCTCCTTTTGTTGGTGAGTCCTTTCTTTGCCTACAAGCAAGGGATGAATTTTACATTGCACTAACATTTCCCTAAACCCGTTAAATTCAATGAGTTTGAGGTGCCTCTGGATGAGCGCGGGAATCCTGGATAGGTGTTGTGGGACAATTTTCTAGTATGTGAGCACTTGGCCCCGGTTCATAGTCTTCGGGTAGGCCATGAGGTGCTCAGCCATTAAGTTGTAGATAGTTTGATACCTTCTCTTGCTATGTTGCTGTTATGGTTGTGCTGCTCCCTCTTATGGTTCAGCTTTATTCTTCTGGGTTTTCCCACTGCTATGCCCGGCTGCTGCCTTTGTTGTAGGATTTATGGTTAATAGGTGTCCCAGTGTGTTACTAGCTTAGGGGTGAGGGGGAAAGAAATATTCTTAGAAAACACAAGTCATGAAACCACATGAAAGGAGAAAACAATGTATCACCAATGTTGTTTAATCACATTGGGACAACACATTTTTGAACAAATTAGCAAAAGACCTTAATCAGGTATCACATTAAAATGTGCGGTGTCAAAGGGAAGAGGGGGGTGGGGAAAAGTTGTTAAGTGATGGATGGAAGGGAAAGTTGAGTGAGAGTGACAAAAAATCACAAACAGTTTTGGTATGTATACATCATATACCAGAAAGTCAAAGTCCACAGTTGCTGTACATATTTGCCATATAACACTTAGGAACACAGTTAATTAATCACTGTCAATTCAGTATTGGCAAAAGTAGTGAAGTCGACGTTTCGACCCCTATGTCTGTAGGTATCTTGAGCCTTACTACTCAGGACAAGTGGTAGGTTGGGGGGGGGGAAAGGTTGTGACACCTATGAGAAAAGGTGGGGAAAAGATAAACGCCTGACAAGTATTTAGAGTGCAGGTAAAAATCAGGGCTTTGACCAATGTTGAAATAAAGTTACCAAGAATGAAGCAGCGGGGGGGGGGTAAGGGATGTCTCTCACAGATCAGTTGTGAAGAGAAGGGGCTCCGTGGCTCTCATCAAAAAGTAGGCAGGAGTGAGGCGTCACCTAAATATTAAAGGTGACAATTACCCTAAATGAAACAGGTCATACAATCGTTCCCAATTAGTCTAGTGCCAGCACACTTACTGCATGTTAATGCGTTGTGCGCACGGATCCTACTTTCCAAATCCAGCCTTTTCAATGAGACTTGTCACACGAAATCAAGAGCGTGTCCACACGAATCAATCAAGGGCATGGACAAAGATTAAATCTGGGGAGAAGAGGATACATAAACCAGCTAAGAAACCGGGTTGAGAACAAACAACGTTTACGCAACTTGAGAGACACAATGTCATACATGGGTGTGATTATGCATAAACTTTACGCGAGGGATTGACATAAACAACTGCTTAGGTCACAGTATAATGTCAATGTAAACTGATTAATGGTCTTGGCAAAACGGTCATAATGTGGTGTTAGTATCAGCGTGCTAGATTGAGTCCCATCAAACCAGAGTGGGCTTGTGGAAGATCAAAATTAAATGGGTATGTGTGTCACAAATTTGTGTCATGGCCGCCCCATGGGGCGTGGTAGATTGTTGAACAAAGCTGTTCGAAAAACTACCCATCGTGTGGCTAAAAATTACGTTTATACGGTGCCAAGGTGGTGTTTGATATTGTTGGCTTCGCGCAGTCATCAAATGTTAGAGTGCCTCGAAGGGGCGCTAGGATAGTGCCGGGGTGATGTTAGTATTATAAACATAATTCTCCAAGTGTAACAGTTTAGGGCCTGTGATTGAAACACGGGAAATATCAACAATCGAATGCTGCGCCTTCGACATACTTAGCCGGGTGCTCTATTATTATCGTAAAACATTTATAGACTTACAGTGTATTAAGGAAAAGCCTTCGTGGTGGGAACACAAAGATCCAAAAAGTCTAAACGGGATCTTAAACGGGGCCTTTAACCTTAGCACTAAGGGACGGCACATGAATGTCTCTTACCACGATTCTCTCCAGGCCGTGTCTGGCAGGAACAGCTCGCACTCGGTGTGCTGAGTGTTAATAAAGGGAAAAATCTGCCTCAAGTGTGCAAGCTGGTGGTTGTGTGTGACGTGCCGCGCGGTCATGAAGATAGAGACAATACTAGGAGGGTCCGCAAAATGGAACGTATCAAACAAACCCTAAGTCTTGGAAAAATTAAATTGTTTCTAGAATTGCGCGCACAGAAGGGTTACATTCCAGGGCCTCAAAGGTGCCAACATTGGTTTTGGGTATGTAATAAATTAACATTGCAAGGCACCCAACAGTCCATGGATGGAACAACCGGTTAAACTAAAATAAACCCAACAATCACTGTCAGTTGATTAAAACAATATTCATGATAGTAATTGACATATCCCACATATTGGTAGAACCCAAAGATTGATGTACAAAAACGGTTCTCAAGAGGGTATTATGATTTTGTCAAAGGTACAATGTCAAAAAAGTTCAATAGTCTTAGACGTGACATTAAATATTGATGCAAAAGAGTATACTCTTGTCAAAGGTACATTGTCAACGCAGTTCAATGAAATCTGAAGTGATATTAAAAATTGGAAGCAAAAAAGGTTTACTGGTTCAAAGAATGCTCTGTTAAGAGACTTTCCACACAATCATGAGTATAGTAGTAGTAATTAAAATATTGTGAGTTTATGTAGGTGTCATATACAATGTCAGTTATTTTATGCTTAAGCAGGCCAGTTGTGCATTGCTAGTATCAAATTTGTTCAGCCCATTTGCAATGGAGTCCAATTTCAACATCCATTTCGAATCTCTTAAATTGAGGACACTGCTGATATTTCCTCCCCTTGGGCCCATTTGTGCCTTTTCCAATACAAGCCATTGCATTTGGTCTGGTGTGTGGACTTGCTCAACAAAATGTTCAACTAATGGCGCTCCCAGCACCTGACATCGTATCCTACTTTGATGTTGAAGGATCCTCATCTTGATTTTTGTTGCGTCTGACCTACGTATAGTAGGCCACATGGACATAAGATGATATAGATTACATTTAATGAGTTGCAGTTGGTGAAGTCCTGTAAATCAATTGTTTGCTGTTTGTGTGTGAAAGTTTTTGTTTGTATGGTGGTTGCACATGCTTTACACTTACTATACTTGTGGTGACCCTTTATTGGTGGCAAACTTCACATAGATTAAATTGTAGGGTTATCGTCACTGGGCAGGAAGGAGTTCACCACATGATCCTTTATGCTCTTGGCTTTTCTAAAAGCATGCATAGGTGGTTCTTGTTGCTGGATATCATCAGCCACCAGGCCCCAATGCCTGTTGATTACTTCTTTAATGGTGTTGCTCCTTGTCGAGAAAGTTGTCACACAGATTATTCTTTTGAGGGAAGGATCTTGTTGCTCTCTTAGTGTTAGAAGGTCATCTTGCGGGCTGAATCATGCCCTCTTCTGAGCTTTCCTGATCATCCTTCTAGGATAACCCCTGGCTAAGAGTCTTGCTCCCAGGATGTCTGATTCTTTCATATAGTCGGATTTTTTTGAGCAGTTCCCTTTGATCTCTAGGAACTGGCCCACCCGTACGTTATCTCGTAGAGCCCTCGGGTGGTGACTTTCATATCTGAGCAAAGAATTCCTTTTGGTGGGTTTACGGTAGAGAGTGGTATACAGTTCATCGTTGTCATAACAGATCTTGATGTCGAGGAAAGCGATTTCTGTAGGATGTGACTGCTTAGTGAATTTGATGTCTGGGTCACAAGTGTTCAACCAATCATAGTAGAGTGAGAGTTCAGTTTCAGTTCCCGTCCATATCATCAAGATGTCATCTATGTATCTTCTCCATAGATCTATCCTCCGGTGGTAGGGGTTGTTAGAGAAAATGAATGATTGTTCGAAATAGTCCATGTAAATAATTGCCAGATCTGGGGCAAAGGCTGCCCCCATCGCCACTCCTTTCGTCTGGATATAGTGATGACCTTGAAAGACGAAGAAATGTTTCTTCCTTGCCTTTGTGAGCAGATCTATGATGAATTTGGTTGGTACTTCCTTTGGTGCCTGCGTCTATCAAGATACTGCGTTATGACCTCCAGTGCAGGATCTTGCGGAATGCTGGTGTACAGGGAGACCACATAACAGGTCACTAGCAGTTGTTGTGTCGGATTGTAAGGGCGTTGGTCGATCAATGTAATTGTCTGCATTGTATGCCTAATGAATGCAGTTGTGTTCTCTGCTATGGGCTTTAGGAAAAAATCCATGTATTTGCAGAGGGGTTCTAGCAGGGAGCCCCATCCTGATTCGATTGGTCTACAAGGTGGGTTGGACAAATCCTTGTGGATTTTCGGCAGTGTATAAATTGTTGGTATGCGTGGGTGTAATTTATTCAAATATTCAAACTCCAGTTTCTTCAAGAAGCCCAATTCAAGAGCCTCGGAGGTGAGGATAATTATTTCCGCAGCCAAGTCATTAGAGGGTCAGCTCGTAGTCGGGCATAGCTAATACCGTCTTGCAGTTGTCTCTGAATTTCCGTTTTGCAGGCTGTAGTATCTTGAATGACTATGGCGCCGCCCTTGTCTGCCGCCTTTATCACAATCTCAGCATTGTTCCTAAGGCTCATAAGTGCTGTCCTTTCTGGTTTGCTGATATTTTGGGCATTGTGTTTGTAGTTTGTAGGAGTGTAGTAATTTGAAACACAGCATGGCAGCTTAGAGAGCAGGGGCAGCCAAGAACTAGGGCTGATATCAATTTTGGAGCTGAATCCGGGCCTCCGTGCAACTACTGAGGCTCAGCCTCACAGGGTCACATCTGCTGCTGTCTCTGCTCTCACGTCTCAGCTGGTACTGTGTCTACTCTCACGGTATGAGCAACAGACTCCAGGTCTCAAAGGAACATCCTGATGGAATAGGGAGCCTCTCAATCACAATTCAGTAGTGCATCCTCCCATTCATCAAAGGATTTATCAGTAATTATTCATTATGAGGGCAAAGAGCAATGTGTCTTCAAGGAAGTTGTCCCCAGAGAAATTGGTGGACCGGAAGTCAGAGATAGAGTTCAGGCTGCAAATTGCTAAGCTTAAAATGGACAAGAAACTCGCTTCTAGATAAAAAAAATTGGCTCATGAGACAAGCCTCAGAGATCTGGATATCAGTGCTAAACAGGTGGATTCCGGCAATATTTGTTTCAGCATATCTTAAGTGCCCTCTGGAAACCATAGGGTCTACATCCGAGAGGATGATGTGCCTAATTGTGTTGTGAGAATAGAGATTGACAAGTGGTTTGAAGCCTATGATGTTGTTCTGGAGATGAACAGGGTCCCTGAGGAGGATTGGGGAGCCAGTCTCTAGAGACCCATAACGTAGCGAAGGGAGGGATGTCCTACTGGCCATAGAGAAGGGATCCACAATAAGTTAAACCCACTTTGCCACTGGATTCAAGCAAGACGGGCTGAAGACGGCTCAAATGCCAGAAACCGGTCCTCGAAAGCTTCTTTCCGGTCCAGGGAAGGCATGGCTTGGCAGTTCGGGCTGGACTGTTCCCATGAGGCACAGGTCAGACTGATTTGCATATGGCCATGTCTGAACTGGGTGGCAGAGTGGGCTAAACAACGGTGATGGATTAAACCCAGATCTCTTGACTGGGTGTGAGTGTTTCATTGGTTCAAATGCTCCGTCCATCACCACCCCCTTTTGTACAACTTTGTTCGCCATAAGTTGGCAAAGTATGCTCAGACGTGAGTCCCTTGCTCACTTTGCCACTGGATTCAAGCAAGCCGGGCTGATGACGGCTGAAATTCCAGAAACCGGTCCTCGGAAGCTTGTTTCCGGTCCAGGGAAGGCATGACTTGGCAGTTCGGGCTGGACTGTTACCATGAGGCACAGGGCAGACCGATTTGCATATGGCCATGTCTGAACTGGTGTGGCAGAGTGAGCTAAAGAACGGTGATGGATTAAACCCAGATCTCTTGACTGGGTGTGAGTGTTTGATTGGTTCAGAAGCTCCGTCGATCACCACTCCCTTTTGTCCCACATTGTTTGCCATAAGTTGGCAGGGTATGCTCAGACGTGAGTCCCTTGCTCACTTTGCCACTGGATTCAAGCAAGCTGGGCTGAAGACGGCTGAAATGCCAGAACCCGGTCCTCGGAAGCTTGTTTTCGGCCCAGGGAAGGCATGGCTTGGCAGTTCGGGCTGGACTGTTCCCATGAGGCACAGGTCCGACTGATTTGCGTATGGCCATGTCTGAACTGGGGTAGCAGAGTGGGCTAAAGAATGGTGATGGATTAAACCCAGATCTCTTGACTGGGTGTGAGTGTTTGATTGGTTCAGATGCTCCGTCCATCACCACTCCCTTTTGTACCACTTTGTTTGCCATAAGTTGGCAGGGTATGCTCAGATGTGAGTCCCTTGCTCACTTTGCCACTGGATTCAAGCAAGCCGGGCTGAAGACGGCTGAAATGTCAGAAACCGGTCCTCGGAAGCTTATTTCCAGTCCAGGGAAGGCATGGCTTAGCAGTTCAGGCTGGACTGTTTCCATGAGGCACAGGTCAGACTGTTTTGCATATGGCCATATCTGAACTGGGGTGGCAGAGTGGGCTAAAGAACGGTGATGGATTAAACCCAGATCTCTTGACTGGGTGTGAGTGTTTGATTGGTTCAGATGCTCCGTCCATCACCACTCACTTTTGTATTACTTTGTTTGCCATAAGTTGGCAGGGTATGCTCAGACGTGAGTCCCTTGCTCACTTTACCACTGGATTCAAGCAAGCCGGGCTGAATATGGCTGAAATGCCAGAAACCGTTTCTCGGAAGCTTGTTTTCGGTCCAGGGAAGGTATGGTTTGGCAGTTTGGGCTGGACTGTTCCCATGAGGCACAGGTCAGACTGATTTGCATATGGCCATGTCTGAACTGGGGTAGCAGAGTGGGCTAAAGAACGGTGATTGATTAAACCCAGATCTCTTGACTGGGTGTGAGTGTTTGATTGGTTCAGATGCTCCGTCCATCACCATTCCCTTTTGTACTAGTTTGTTCGCCATAAGTTGGCTGGGTATGCTCAGACGTGAGTCCTTTGCTCACTTTGCCACTGGATTCAAGCAAGCCGGGCTGAAGACGGCTCAAATGCCAGAAACCGGTCCTCGAAAGCTTCTTTCCGGTCCAGGGAAGGCATGGCTTGACAGTTCGGGCTGGACTGTTCCCATGAGGCACAGGTCAGACTGATTTGCATATGGCCATGTCTGAACTGGGGTGACAGAGTGGGCCAAAGAACGGTGATGGATTAAACCCAGATCTCTTGACTGGGTGTGAGTGTCTGATTGGTTCAGATGCTCCGTCCATCACCATTCCCTTTTGTACCAGTTTGTTCGCCATAAGTTGGCTGGGTATGCTCAGACGTGAGTCCCTTGCTCACTTTGCCACTGGATTCAAGCAAGCCGGGCTGAAGACGGCTCAAATGCCAGAAACCGGTCCTCGAAAGCTTCTTTCCGGTCCAGGGAAGGTATGGCTTGACAGTTCGGGCTGGACTGTTCCCATGAGGCACAGGTCAGACTGATTTGCATATGGCCATGTCTGAACTGGGGTGGCAGAGTGGGCTAAAGAACGGTGATGGATTAAACCCAGATCTCTTGACTGGGTGTGAGTGTTTGATTGGTTCAGATGCTCCGTCCATCACCACCCCCTTTTGTACCACTTTGTTCGCCATAATTTGGCTGTGTATGCTCAGACATGAGTCCCTTGCTCACTTTGCCACTGGATTCAAGTAAGCCGGGCTGAAGATGGCTGAAATGCCAGAAACTGGTCCTCGGAAGCTTGTTTCCGGTTCAGGGAAGGCATGGCTTAGCAGATCGAGCTGGACTGTGCCCATGAGGCACAGGTCAGACTGATTTGCATATGGCCATGTCTGAACTGGGGTGGTAGAGTGGGCTAAATAACAGTGATGGATTAAACCCAGATCTCTTGACTCGGTGTGAGTGTTTGATTGGTTCAGATGCTCCGTCCATCACCACTCCCTTTTGTACAACTTTGTTCGCCATAAGTTGGCAAAGTATGCTCAGACGTGAGTCCCTTGCTCACTTTGCCACTGGATTCAAGCAAGCCGGGCTGATGACGGCTGAAATTCCAGAAACCGGTCCTCGGAAGCTTGTTTCCGGTCCAGGGAAGGCATGACTTGGCAGTTCGGGCTGGACTGTTACCATGAGGCACAGGTCAGACCGATTTGCATATGGCCATGTCTGAACTGGTGTGGCAGAGTGAGCTAAAGAACGGTGATGGATTAAACCCAGATCTCTTGACTGGGTGTGAGTGTTTGATTGGTTCAGATGCTCCATCGATCACCACTCCCTTTTGTACAACATTGTTTGCCATAAGTTGGCAGGGTATGCTCAGACGTGAGTCCCTTGCTCACTTTGCCAGTGGATTCAAGCAAGCTGGGCTGAAGACGGCTGAAATGCCAGAAACCGGTCCTCGGAAGCTTGTTTTCGGTCCAGGGAAGGCATGGCTTGGCAGTTCGGGCTGGACTGTTCCCATGAGGCACAGGTCCGACTGATTTGCGTATGGCCATGTCTGAACTGGGGTAGCAGAGTGGGCTAAAGAATGGTGATGGATTAAACCCAGATCTCTTGACTGGGTGTGAGTGTTTGATTGGTTCAGATGCTCCGTCCATCACCACTCCCTTTTGTACCACTTTGTTTGCCATAAGTTGGCAGGGTATGCTCAGACGTGAGTCCCTTGCTCACTTTGCCACTGGATTCAAGCAAGCCGGGCTGAAGACGGCTGAAATGTCAGAAACCGGTCCTCGGAAGCTTATTTCCGGTCCAGGGAAGGCATGGCTTAACAGTTCAGGCTGGACTGTTTCCATGAGGCACAGGTCAGACTGATTTGCATATGGCCATATCTGAACTGGGGTGGCAGAGTGGGCTAAAGAACGGTGATGGATTAAACCCAGATCTCTTGACTGGGTGTGAGTGTTTGATTGGTTCAGATGCTCCGTCCATCACCACTCACTTTTGTACTACTTTGTTTGCCATAAGTTGGCAGGGTATGCTCAGACGTGAGTCCCTTGCTCACTTTACCACTGGATTCAAGCAAGCCGGGCTGAAGATGGCTGAAATGCCAGAAACCGTTTCTCGGAAGCTTGTTTTCGGTCCAGGGAAGGTATGGTTTGGCAGTTTGGGCTGGACTGTTCCCATGAGGCACAGGTCAGACTGATTTGCATATGGCCATGTCTGAACTGGGGTAGCAGAGTGGGCTAAAGAACGGTGATTGATTAAACCCAGATCTCTTGACTGGGTGTGAGTGTTTGATTGGTTCAGATGCTCCGTCCATCACCATTCCCTTTTG
This sequence comes from Lissotriton helveticus, assembly GCF_964261635.1. Taxonomy (NCBI): domain Eukaryota; kingdom Metazoa; phylum Chordata; class Amphibia; order Caudata; family Salamandridae; genus Lissotriton; species Lissotriton helveticus. The sequence goes on from NC_136065.1 coordinate 535,890,662, forward strand.
TACTAGTTTGTTCACCATAAGTTGGCTGGGTATGCTCAGACGTGAGTCCTTTGCTCACTTTGCCACTGGATTCAAGCAAGCCGGGCTGAAGACGGCTCAAATGCCAGAAACCGGTCCTCGAAAGCTTCTTTCCGGTCCAGGGAAGGCATGGCTTGACAGTTCGGGCTGGACTGTTCCCATGAGGCACAGGTCAGACTGATTTGCATATGGCCATGTCTGAACTGGGGTGGCAGAGTGGGCCAAAGAACGGTGATGGATTAAACCCAGATCTCTTGACTGGGTGTGAGTGTCTGATTGGTTCAGATGCTCCGTCCATCACCATTCCCTTTTGTACCAGTTTGTTCGCCATAAGTTGGCTGGGTATGCTCAGACGTGAGTTCCTTGCTCACTTTGCCACTGGATTCAAGCAAGCCGGGCTGAAGACGGCTCAAATGCCAGAAACCGGTCCTCGAAAGCTTCTTTCCGGTCCAGGGAAGGTATGGCTTGACAGTTCGGGCTGGACTGTTCCCATGAGGCACAGGTCAGACTGATTTGCATATGGCCATGTGTGAACTGGGGTGGCAGAGTGGGCTAAAGAACGGTGATGGATTAAACCCAGATCTCTTGACTGGGTGTGAGTGTTTGATTGGTTTAGATGCTCCGTCCATCACCACCCCCTTTTGTACCACTTTGTTCGCCATAATTTGGCAGTGTATGCTCAGACATGAGTCCCTTGCTCACTTTGCCACTGGATTCAAGTAAGCCGGGCTGAAGATGGCTGAAATGCCAGAAACTGGTCCTCGGAAGCTTGTTTCCGGTTCAGGGAAGGCATGGCTTAGCAGATCGAGCTGGACTGTGCCCATGAGGCACAGGTCAGACTGATTTGCATATGGCCATGTCTGAACTGGGGTGGTAGAGTGGGCTAAATAACAGTGATGGATTAAACCCAGATCTCTTGACTGGGTGTGAGTGTTTGATTGGTTCAGATGCTCCGTCCATCACCACTCCCTTTTGTACCACATTGTTTGCCATAAGTTGGCAGGGTATGCTCAGACGTGAGTCCCTTGCTCACTTTGCCACTGGATTCAAGCAAGCTGGGCTGAAGACGGCTGAAATGCCAGAAACCGGTCCTCGGAAGCTTGTTTTCGGTCCAGGGAAGGCATGGCTTGGCAGTTCGGGCTGGACTGTTCCCATGAGGCACAGGTCCGACTGATTTACGTATGGCCATGTCTGAACTGGGGTAGCAGAGTGGGCTAAAGAATGGTGATGGATTAAACCCAGATCTCTTGACTGGGTGTGAGTGTTTGATTGGTTCAGATGCTCCGTCCATCACCACTCCCTTTTGTACCACTTTGTTTGCCATAAGTTGGCAGGGTATGCTCAGACGTGAGTCCCTTGCTCACTTTACCACTGGATTCAAGCAAGCCGGGCTGAAGACGGCTGAAATGTCAGAAACCGGTCCTCGGAAGCTTATTTCCGGTCCAGGGAAGGCATGGCTTAGCAGTTCAGGCTGGACTGTTTCCATGAGGCACAGGTCAGACTGATTTGCATATGGCCATATCTGAACTGGGGTGGCAGAGTGGGCTAAAGAACGGTGATGGATTAAACCCAGATCTCTTGACTGGGTGTGAGTGTTTGATTGGTTCAGATGCTCCGTCCATCACCACTCACTTTTGTACTACTTTGTTTGCCATAAGTTGGCAGGGTATGCTCAGACGTGAGTCCCTTGCTCACTTTACCACTGGATTCAAGCAAGCCGGGCTGAAGATGGCTGAAATGCCAGAAACCGTTTCTCGGAAGCTTGTTTTCGGTCCAGGGAAGGTATGGTTTGGCAGTTCGGGCTGGACTGTTCCCATGAGGCACAGGTCAGACTGATTTGCATATGGCCATGTCTGAACTGGGGTAGCAGAGTGGGCTAAAGAACGGTGATTGATTAAACCCAGATCTCTTGACTGGGTGTGAGTGTTTGATTGGTTCAGATGCTCCGTCCATCACCATTCCCTTTTGTACTAGTTTGTTTGCCATAAGTTGGCTGGGTATGCTCAGACGTGAGTCCTTTGCTCACTTTGCCACTGGATTCAAGCAAGCCGGGCTGAAGACGGCTCAAATGCCAGAAACCGGTCCTCGAAAGCTTCTTTCCGGTCCAGGGAAGGCATGGCTTGACAGTTCGGGCTGGACTGTTCCCATGAGGCACAGGTCAGACTGATTTGCATATGGCCATGTCTGAACTGGGGTGGCAGAGTGGGCCAAAGAACGGTGATGGATTAAACCCAGATCTCTTGACTGGGTGTGAGTGTCTGATTGGTTCAGATGCTCCGTCCATCACCATTCCCTTTTGTACCAGTTTGTTCGCCATAAGTTGGCTGGGTATGCTCAGACGTTAGTCCCTTGCTCACCTTGCCACTGGATTCAAGCAAGCCGGGCTGAAGACGGCTCAAATGCCAGAAACCGGTCCTCGAAAGCTTCTTTCCGGTCCAGGGAAGGTATGGCTTGACAGTTCGGGCTGGACTGTTCCCATGAGGCACAGGTCAGACTGATTTGCATATGGCCATGTCTGAACTGGGGTGGCAGAGTGGGCTAAAGAACGGTGATGGATTAAACCCAGATCTCTTGACTGGGTGTGAGTGTTTGATTGGTTCAGATGCTCCGTCCATCACCACCCCCTTTTGTACCACTTTGTTCGCCATAATTTTGCAGTGTATGCTCAGACATGAGTCCCTTGCTCACTTTGCCACTGGATTCAAGTAAGCCGGGCTGAAGATGGCTGAAATGCCAGAAACTGGTCCTCGGAAGCTTGTTTCCGGTTCAGGGAAGGCATGGCTTAGCAGATCGAGCTGGACTGTGCCCATGAGGCACAGGTCAGACTGATTTGCATATGGCCATGTCTGAACTGGGGTGGTAGAGTGGGCTAAATAACAGTGATGGATTAAACCCAGATCTCTTGACTCGGTGTGAGTGTTTGATTGGTTCAGATGCTCCGTCCATCACCACTCCCTTTTGTACCACTTTGTTTGCCATAAGTTGGCAGGGTATGCTCAGACGTGAGTCCCTTGCTCACTTTGCCACTGGATTCAAGCAAGCCGGGCTGAAGACGGCTGAAATGTCAGAAACCGGTCCTCGGAAGCTTATTTCCGGTCCAGGGAAGGCATGGCTTGGCAGTTCAGGCTGGACTGTTTCCATGAGGCACAGGTCAGACTGATTTGCATATGGCCATATCTGAACTGGGGTGGCAGAGTGGGCTAAAGAACGGTGATGGATTAAACCCAGATCTCTTGACTGGGTGTGAGTGTTTGATTGGTTCAGATGCTCCGTCCATCACCACTCACTTTTGTACCACTTTGTTTGCCATAAGTTGGCAGGGTATGCTCAGACGTGAGTCCCTTGCTCAGTTTACCACTGGATTCAAGCAAGCCGGGCTGAAGACGGCTGAAATGACAGAAACCGTTTCTCGGAAGCTTGTTTTCGGTCCAGGGAAGGTGTGGTTTGGCAATTCGGGCTGGACTGTTCCCATGAGGCACAGGTCAGACTGATTTGCATATGGCCATGTCTGAACTGGGGTAGCAGAGTGGGCTAAAGAACGGTGATTGATTAAACCCAGATCTCTTGACTGGGTGTGAGTGTTTGATTGGTTCAGATGCTCCGTCCATCACCATTCCCTTTTGTACTAGTTTGTTCGCCATAAGTTGGCTGGGTATGCTCAGACGTGAGTCCTTTGCTCACTATGCCACTGGATTCAAGCAAGCCGGGCTGAAGACGGCTCAAATGCCAGAAACCGGTCCTCGAAAGCTTCTTTCCGGTCCAGGGAAGGCATGGCTTGACAGTTCGGGCTGGACTGTTCCCATGAGGCACAGGTCAGACTGATTTGCATATGGCCATGTCTGAACTGGGGTGGCAGAGTGGGCTAAAGAACGGTGATGGATTAAACCCAGATCTCTTGACTGGGTGTGAGTGTTTGATTGGTTCAGATGCTCCGTCCATCACCACTCACTTTTGTATTACTTTGTTTGCCATAAGTTGGCAGGGTATGCTCAGACGTGAGTCCCTTGCTCACTTTACCACTGGATTCAAGCAAGCCGGGCTGAATATGGCTGAAATGCCAGAAACCGTTTCTCGGAAGCTTGTTTTCGGTCCAGGGAAGGTATGGTTTGGCAGTTTGGGCTGGACTGTTCCCATGAGGCACAGGTCAGACTGATTTGCATATGGCCATGTCTGAACTGGGGTAGCAGAGTGGGCTAAAGAACGGTGATTGATTAAACCCAGATCTCTTGACTGGGTGTGAGTGTTTGATTGGTTCAGATGCTCCGTCCATCACCATTCCCTTTTGTACTAGTTTGTTCGCCATAAGTTGGCTGGGTATGCTCAGACGTGAGTCCTTTGCTCACTTTGCCACTGGATTCAAGCAAGCCGGGCTGAAGACGGCTCAAATGCCAGAAACCGGTCCTCGAAAGCTTCTTTCCGGTCCAGGGAAGGCATGGCTTGACAGTTCGGGCTGGACTGTTCCCATGAGGCACAGGTCAGACTGATTTGCATATGGCCATGTCTGAACTGGGGTGGCAGAGTGGGCCAAAGAACGGTGATGGATTAAACCCAGATCTCTTGACTGGGTGTGAGTGTCTGATTGGTTCAGATGCTCCGTCCATCACCATTCCCTTTTGTACCAGTTTGTTCGCCATAAGTTGGCTGGGTATGCTCAGACGTGAGTCCCTTGCTCACTTTGCCACTGGATTCAAGCAAGCCGGGCTGAAGACGGCTCAAATGCCAGAAACCGGTCCTCGAAAGCTTCTTTCCGGTCCAGGGAAGGTATGGCTTGACAGTTCGGGCTGGACTGTTCCCATGAGGCACAGGTCAGACTGATTTGCATATGGCCATGTCTGAACTGGGGTGGCAGAGTGGGCTAAAGAACGGTGATGGATTAAACCCAGATCTCTTGACTGGGTGTGAGTGTTTGATTGGTTCAGATGCTCCGTCCATCACCACCCCCTTTTGTACCACTTTGTTCGCCATAATTTGGCAGTGTATGCTCAGACATGAGTCCCTTGCTCACTTTGCCACTGGATTCAAGTAAGCCGGGCTGAAGATGGCTGAAATGCCAGAAACTGGTCCTCGGAAGCTTGTTTCCGGTTCAGGGAAGGCATGGCTTAGCAGATCGAGCTGGACTGTGCCCATGAGGCACAGGTCAGACTGATTTGCATATGGCCATGTCTGAACTGGGGTGGTAGAGTGGGCTAAATAACAGTGATGGATTAAACCCAGATCTCTTGACTCGGTGTGAGTGTTTGATTGGTTCAGATGCTCCGTCCATCACCACTCCCTTTTGTACAACTTTGTTCGCCATAAGTTGGCAAAGTATGCTCAGACGTGAGTCCCTTGCTCACTTTGCCACTGGATTCAAGCAAGCCGGGCTGATGATGGCTGAAATTCCAGAAACCGGTCCTCGGAAGCTTGTTTCCGGTCCAGGGAAGGCATGACTTGGCAGTTCGGGCTGGACTGTTACCATGAGGCACAGGTCAGACCGATTTGCATATGGCCATGTCTGAACTGGTGTGGCAGAGTGAGCTAAAGAACGGTGATGGATTAAACCCAGATCTCTTGACTGGGTGTGAGTGTTTGATTGGTTCAGATGCTCCGTCGATCACCACTCCCTTTTGTACCACATTGTTTGCCATAAGTTGGCAGGGTATGCTCAGACGTGAGTCCCTTGCTCACTTTGCCACTGGATTCAAGCAAGCTGGGCTGAAGACGGCTGAAATGCCAGAAACCGGTCCTCGGAAGCTTGTTTTCGGTCCAGGGAAGGCATGGCTTGGCAGTTCGGGCTGGACTGTTCCCATGAGGCACAGGTCCGACTGATTTACGTATGGCCATGTCTGAACTGGGGTAGCAGAGTGGGCTAAAGAATGGTGATGGATTAAACCCAGATCTCTTGACTGGGTGTGAGTGTTTGATTGGTTCAGATGCTCCGTCCATCACCACTCCCTTTTGTACCACTTTGTTTGCCATAAGTTGGCAGGGTATGCTCAGACGTGAGTCCCTTGCTCACTTTACCACTGGATTCAAGCAAGCCGGGCTGAAGACGGCTGAAATGTCAGAAACCGGTCCTCGGAAGCTTATTTCCGGTCCAGGGAAGGCATGGCTTAGCAGTTCAGGCTGGACTGTTTCCATGAGGCACAGGTCAGACTGATTTGCATATGGCCATATCTGAACTGGGGTGGCAGAGTGGGCTAAAGAACGGTGATGGATTAAACCCAGATCTCTTGACTGGGTGTGAGTGTTTGATTGGTTCAGATGCTCCGTCCATCACCACTCACTTTTGTACCACTTTGTTTGCCATAAGTTGGCAGGGTATGCTCAGACGTGAGTCCCTTGCTCAGTTTACCACTGGATTCAAGCAAGCCGGGCTGAAGACGGCTGAAATGACAGAAACCGTTTCTCGGAAGCTTGTTTTCGGTCCAGGGAAGGTGTGGTTTGGCAATTCGGGCTGGACTGTTCCCATGAGGCACAGGTCAGACTGATTTGCATATGGCCATGTCTGAACTGGGGTAGCAGAGTGGGCTAAAGAACGGTGATTGATTAAACCCAGATCTCTTGACTGGGTGTGAGTGTTTGATTGGTTCAGATGCTCCGTCCATCACCATTCCCTTTTGTACTAGTTTGTTCGCCATAAGTTGGCTGGGTATGCTCAGACGTGAGTCCTTTGCTCACTTTGCCACTGGATTCAAGCAAGCCGGGCTGAAGACGGCTCAAATGCCAGAAACCGGTCCTCGAAAGCTTCTTTCCGGTCCAGGGAAGGCATGGCTTGACAGTTCGGGCTGGACTGTTCCCATGAGGCACAGGTCAGACTGATTTGCATATGGCCATGTCTGAACTGGGGTGGCAGAGTGGGCCAAAGAACGGTGATGGATTAAACCCAGATCTCTTGACTGGGTGTGAGTGTTTGATTGGTTCAGATGCTCCGTCCACCACCATTCCCTTTTGTACCAGTTTGTTCACCATAAGTTGGCTGGGTATGCTCAGACGTGAGTCCCTTGCTCACTTTGCCACTGGATTCAAGCAAGCCGGGCTGAAGACGGCTCAAATGCCAGAAACCGGTCCTCGAAAGCTTCTTTCCGGTCCAGGGAAGGTATGGCTTGACAGTTCGGGCTGGACTGTTCCCATGAGGCACAGGTCAGACTGATTTGCATATGGCCATGTCTGAACTGGGGTGGCAGAGTGGGCTAAAGAACGGTGATGGATTAAACCCAGATCTCTTCACTGGGTGTGAGCGTTTGATTGGTTCAAATGCTCCGTCCATCACCACCCCCTTTTGTACCACTTTGTTCGCCATAAGTTGGCAGGGTATGCTCAGACGTGAGTCCCTTGCTCACTTTGCCACTGGATTCAAGCAAGCCGGGCTGAAGACGGCTGAAATGCCAGAAACCGGTCCTCGGAAGCTTGTTTCCTGTCCAGGGAAGGCATGGCTTGGCAGTTCGAGCTGGATCTGTGCCCATGAGGCACAGGTCAGACTGATTTGCATATGGCCATGTCTGAACTGGGGTGGCAGAGTGGGCTAAAGAACGGTGATGGATTAAACCCAGATCTCTTGACTGGGTGTGAGTGTTTGATTGGTTCAGATGCTCCGTCCATCACCACCCCCTTTTGTACCACTTTGTTCGCCATAATTTGGCAGAGTATGCTCAGACGTGAGTCCCTTGCTCACTTTGCCACTGGATTCAAGTAAGCCGGGCTGAAGATGGCTGAAATGCCAGAAACTGGTCCTCGGAAGCTTGTTTCCGGTTCAGGGAAGGCATGGCTTAGCAGATCGAGCTGGACTGTGCCCATGAGTCACAGGTCAGACTGATTTGCATATGGCCATGTCTGAACTGGGGTGGCAGAGTGGGCTAAATAACAGTGATGGATTAAACCCAGATCTCTTGACTCGGTGTGAGTGTTTGATTGGTTCAGATGCTCCATCCATCACCACCCCCTTTTGTACCACTAGGAATTACCTTAGGCACACTAATTGGATAAAGGTGGCACTTTGGTACCACCTGGAGGGGGTTGTCTGAGTGGGCGTGTCTGACCACATGGTCTGTGGCCACCAGAGAGAGCAGTCTGGAGGATCTGGAGTCTGGAAGAATGACTCAGGTGAGTGCCAAAAGGAGAAAGTGCAAGGGGTGTGGGAAAGCCACTTCTGAAACTCTCACAGTCTCGAAGGAGACTGAGGGTGATGCCCTGGAACCTACTGGGCAGAACATTGTTTCCCTTGGAAGCCTACTTGAGCTCACCAATTGGCAGAAGGAAGGCGGTCCTACCTGGTAGGAATTCTGAGGAGCGTGAATGGAGTGTCCCCCTCTGGAGGTCCTATGGGGGCGGGGTGCTTAGTTTTTGCAAGAGTCATTTTCCCCTAATGGAGGTGGGCTGCTCTCAATGTCTGGGAATATTCCTGCCTTGGTAACATGCAATTTGACCAGAAAGACAGCACCTTAGAGGTACCTTGTAAAGCAGAAAACCTGCAGTTCCTGAGCTTGCACGCCTCTTAAGTCTTAACAAGCAACATGTTTTCAAACCGAGATTTGTGTGAGGGCATTTACTAACTGGCCGGATAAATGAGTTGTTTGGAGGTAAGAGATAAGCAACAGCTTCTAAGCTGCTAGTTCTGCAGTTGTTTGAGCCATTCCTTTCAGCAGCGAGCAAATGCATACTAGGAATGGTTGGAACACCGTGGAAACTCACAGAGTTTTTTTATAACTCTGTGGAATTCCGCGGAGTTTAACTTCGTGAGTTCTGCCAACCCCTAACAGGTACCCAGAGGCTATACCCCTGACCACAGTGACTGAGCACACAGTGGCCAAGGCATGATGGGAATATTTTCCCATGTAGGGTTCTCAAAGAAGATAGCATTTGCATCTGGCACCAACTTCATGCCGGCCTATGTGGGACAAGTGTGAAGTAACATACAATTTCTCCACACCCTAACATCCTCAAACCCATGGAAATGTTGAGAGGTTCAACAAGAACTTTAGGGGCATGACCCTGGGCCTGTCAGAGTACTTGAGGCAGAAGTTGGACACCTTCCTGCCATGCCTGTTGTTTGTGTACAGAGAGGTACTGCAGAAGGGGGTTGGTTTTAGCCCCGTTGAACTTGTTTATGGGCACCCTGTCAGAGGGGATCACAGTCTGGTGAAGCTGGGATTAGAGCAAGCTCCCACAAAAGCCACTTAGGATGTGGTCAGTTACGTGATGACCCTCCACACCGAGATGAAGGGTGTTGTGTCCTATGTGGAAAGACACCAGGAGCCAGGATGTATATTTAGATCTTCTTTATTCAGTCTTCAGTTCAGGTTACATGTCTCTGTACTCCAGCCACCCTAGTGTGGTACCAGCCCCACCAGGAGCAGCCTGCCTAGCTGCTCATCCCATCTCCAACTGCCACATTCATCCCACTTGGTCACACAGGCATTCCACGCATCACAGGCACACCAACATTCTAAGACCGAGTCACACTCTGGCTGAGCAGCTAGAGGCAGCAGGGCTAGAGTACATGTTATACATTTAAGTAGGGTATAACATTATCCCTTTTTCCTTAAACAAAAGCAAAAAGGAAACAAGAGAACAAAGCACAGGTAAAGTAATGGAACGAATCGCAAAAATGCAGAAAATGGACAAAGCATCAAAGAAGATAGGACCATAAAACAAGAAAAATCAATAATGATACTAATCTCTAGGATGCAGCAATGAAGACAAAACATCCCATCAGAAATAACCATTAGGTGAAGAAAGGATGGTTAAGATACATACATTTGAATAGCAATATACCCCATCCCCCCTAAAAAGAGAATTTTAAACATATTGAAGCGTAATAAACAGGGTAACATTGAATAGCGCTGAAGGTAGTAGATTACCCTGCGACTACAATCCCAAGAATAAGGGAACTACCACAATATGGGACAACGACCCATGACACTGAGTGAGGGGATAGCACCCAAAACACAACCTAGTTGTACTTTTGTACTGCGCGCAACTGTAAGTGGTGTATACCCAGGTTGTACATTAGTACTGCGCACAACTGACAATGGGATATGAACCCATATCCAACCCTGTGAAAGGGCTACACAAAATGATTTTGCATGGGAAACAAAAAACAAACCCATGACCCAAACCTTCCAGAGAGGTTACTAACTGGGAATCAACACCCCTCAATGTTTGACAAGAGGTAAAGATAGCGACATGGCTATTGCCCAGACCTACTCCTAATTTAAGGGATAACTGTGATGACCACCACCAAACACAAGGATGTGTAACCATTAATTAGCGCAGAACTGTGGCATCACTACACACTAAACTGTAGGCTAGAAATTGCAGTGACAAATCACAGACCCCTCATATGCCTAATGCAGATGAGGGGTGAGAATCCCAAGCTGTTGTGGTGGTCCATCTCTCTATAAGTATTGTTATGTTATGTTATGTTATGTTATGTTAAGGGGATTTTGTATAGCGCACTGTCACCGGAGGTATCATCGCGCTGAAAGGGTGCTGAGGAAACAGAGGGAATTTAGCGGGATTGTGGGAAAAGCCAGGTTTTTAGTGATTTGCGAAATTGAATGAGAGTACCGGAAGTCCTAACTGAGAGGGGAAGAGAGTTCCAAAGTTTGGGGCCGAGAAAGGCAAATCTTCGACCCCCAGATCTACAGAGTTTGAAAGGAGGGACCACCAGAAGATGTAAGTGAAGTGATCTAAGGTTACGTGAGGGACAGTAGGGGCAGATAAGGGATTTCAGAAAGGCGGGACAGGAACCAGAGAGAGATTTGAAAATAAGACAGCCAACCTTGAAGGCAGCCCTTAGGCTAACCGGGAGCCAATGTAGCTTGATAAGGAGGGGTTTGGCGGACTGCCACTTCGGAATCCCGAGGGCCAGTCTCGCCGCCTGGTTTTGAATGACTTGCAACCTATTGATGGAGCATTTGGGCAAGCCGTGATAGATGGAATTTGAAAAATCCAGGCGGGAGAGAACAAGGGCCATGATGACTTGAAGCAAGGCATCGGGAGTAAGAAGGTAGGCCACCTTCCTGATCCTGCGCAGTTGGAACATGCAGGAGGAAACCACTGTCCCCACCTGCGGCCCCAGAGAGAGCCCAGCGTCAATAGTGACCCCGAGGCTTTTCACCGAGGTTACCGGGGAGGGAGGAGAGCCAAGCTCTGTCGGCCAGAAATGTGGACCCCAGTGGACGGCGCTCCTACCCGGCAGGAGGAGCTCCGTCTTACCGGGGTTCAATTTCAGCTGGTTCTGACACATCCACTGAAAGATATGGGACATGACTGCCTGAAAAGTAGGAATAGAAGAGGGAGAGTTAAGAGAGAAAATGAGTTGTAGGTCGTCCGCGTAATTGAAGACGCGGACGTCCCACTGCCTCAGAGAAGAGAGAAGAGGGCGAAGATAGAGATTGAAAAGAAGAGGGGATAGAGAGGAGCCCTGAGGGACCCCACAAGGCAGATGTTCCCTAGGGGCCCTAAATGTACCTAGGCTGAGGGACTGGGATCTCCCCATAAGGAAAGATTTCACCCAGGCCAGCGCCAGGCCCTGGATGCCGGCCTGTTCGACACGGTGGAGAAGGATGTTATGGTCCACCGTGTCGAAAGCGGCCGACAGATCTAGTAAAACCAGGGCCTGGGAGGTACCCTTGTCAGCTCCGTCTCTCAAGGTGTCTAGGACAGCCAGGATCACACCCTCCGTAGAATGACCAGGGCGGAAGCCGGCCTGGTTGGCCTCGAGAAAGATGGAACTCTCGATGAACCCCGAGAGACAGGCAGTGACATGGGCTTCCAAGATTTTTGAGAAAAAAGGTAAGAGAGAGATAGGACGATAGTTTGCCGGGACGGCAGGGTCGGCTCCAGGCTTCTTCAACAGAGGCACTAGAACGGCCTCCTTGAAGGAGCTGGGTACCGTCCCGGAAAGAAGAGAAGAATTGAGCAGAGGAAGGATACAGTCGGGTAGAGAATGGCAGATGTCGCGAAGTATGGAAGGTGGACAGTGGTCGTCAGGGGAGCCAGACTTGATCCGGGCAGCCAGGTTGGCTAGAGATCTAGCGTCTAGTGGGGGAAGCTGGGTGATAGAGAAAGCATTATGAGGGGGTGTGATGGGAACAGCATCCAATGAAGTGACCGGGATAGTGCCCTTAATCAAAACAATCTTCTGTAAAAAAAGGTGCTAAGTGCATTGCAAGATTCCTGGGTAGGGGCCTGGGACAAAAGCGTTCTGCCGTCAGACGTGAACTCGTCCAGAACTCTAAAGATCTCCTTCGACTTACAGGGAGCTGACAGGATACGCTCGGAGACATAGGCTTTCTTGGCTGCAGAGATAGCAGATTTGTACCTATTACGAGCTGCCACATAGATATCTCTACTTGACGGGCAGTAGTCTCTTCTCCATCTGCGTTCGAATTGATGAAGTTCTAACTGTAAAGTTTTGAGGAGTGGAGTAAACCATTTATGAGAATGGTTATGACGAGAGCGAGGGAACTTGATTAGTGGGGCAAAGATATCGCTGGCTGATATGAGCCAGTTAGAGACTTGCCCATCTAGCTCATTAATGTCAGGGTTATTGGGGGGAGGCGGACGAGTGTGAGACAGATGAGTTAACAGTTTGGAAGAGTCGACGGCCTTCCACTTACGAGCCAGTATTGGACTTTACTGTGGAGCATTGCCCTTGGACTGACCACACCAATGCAGACCGTCTTTCCAGGTTCTTCGCCTTAGTGATGGGAACTCCCAAGAAGATGATTTTAGGACTCTGCATTCTTTACCACTGCTAACACGTGCTAAAGAGTTTGTGCTCTTGCCTTTAAATATGGTAACACTGGCTAACACCCAACTAACATATTTAATTTACTTGTAAGTCCCTAGTAAAGTGCTACTACATTTGTTCAGAGCCTGTATATTACATGTTAGTGGTGGGCCTCCAGCACTCATTGTGCCAGCCACTTAAATACCTCTCTAAACATATCTCAGCCTGCAACTGCATCCTGTGTGTGCAGTTTTAAACTTGTGCTTCGACCTGGCACAATAAACCTTTTTCCAGGCCCAATCCATCCTTTTTAGTACATATGTAACCCCTAGGATGAGCCCTGAACTGCCCAATGGGAAGTGTATTTAAAATGTTGGACAAGTACATTTAAGTTGTACATGTACATTTGTTTTTCACTACTGAAAGGCCTACCTCTTCCTTAGGCTAATATTGGGTTTCCTTATTAGATTTAATAAGTGATAACTTTCATTTGGGAGCAGGTGGAAAGGTTGAGTATCTAAAGCATTATAAATAAAAGCCGTCTTTAATGGTGAAGTCAGATTTTAAGTCACAATTCTAAAAATGACACTATTGGAAATTTGTCATTTTTTTGTACTAATCATTTGGTGCCTGTAGACCGTCCCTGGGTAACATGACTTGATGTAGCTGGCAGTTGGTCTTTGCGTAGAGCTTTCAGGCAGTGATACAAAGGGTAGATATGTGTTGGAAGGATGGACAACTGTGAGTTTATGAGGGGGAGGAGCTGTCACTTACCACACTTGCACCTCACAAAGCCTCTGCCTGAGTACACTAGCAAAGGGTTTGACACTAGTTCATTGTGATCAATGACATTCAGGGACAAGGGAACCTCCAGAACCTGTGCTGCTTCAAAGTGAGTACCAGGTATAAATATTGGACCCTTAGACCAAACTCTTCAGTACACATCTGGATTTGCGGGAGATTCTAAAGAAGTACAACCATGCTACGCTACAAGAAGTACTGCAACTCTGCTGCCCTGCTACCTTGCGGCCTGGGTGAAGGACTGCACCTGATTCTTCAATCCAGGACCACCAGAGTGACTCCAAAGGACAGTTGGCAGGCCTCCTGATCAGGAGCCTTATGGACAAGTGGTGCCACACTAGGCCTAGACCCTTGGAAGTGTACCCAAGATGCTCTGGCAGCCCAATTGTGGTCCTGGCTGAACGGAAGCAGAGCAACATATCACCTGTCAAAAACCTTGATTGAAACCGATGTGCAAAGCAACCCTCAATCAGGACTACGCATCACCACCCCCAGCCTCATTGGAACCACCGCTGCACGACGCATCCTCAATACAGGCCTTTGCATCACAAGCCCTTTGACGATGGCATCTTCAATTTCTTCATAGGACTCTGCATCATAAGCCCTGCAGCTCCTCGGGCCGACCCTGCAAAATGTATCTTCACACCAAGACCTCACATTGCCTCAGCTGCACGACGCATCTTCAACGCGGGACCTCGCAAAGCTCTGCAACCAGGATTTGAGCTACTCTTGTTCAGTGGGCCTAACTGGGTTCCTGTAGCCAGCCAGCGCTCCATCGTGCTAGGCCTGAACTTGTGACTTTGTCCTGGTCTGGTGCGACCAGATAACCACAGTTAGCACTTTTTGCTTTTAGGCACTATTTTTACTTAAATCTTTAAAATTACATATCTCTGGTTCTACTGATTGGATTTGTGTAATTTTCCTCTTAATTTTTTATAATTAAATTTGCTCAATTTTTCTAAATTTGCGTGGCATTTTTCATGTTATGTGTTTCACTTTATTACTGTTTGTAGTGCTGTATAGATACTTTACACATCAACTCTAAGTTAAACCTGACTCCTCTGTGCCAAGCTACCAGAGGGTAAAACACAGGTTGATTTAGGGTTTGCTTGTGACTTCACTGTAACGGAGAAATGTGGTTGCTGCTTGAGTAGGCTTTCACCCCCCTCAACCAGTAACCCATTTTGTTACAGTATAATGTGTACTACAGGTTTCATCACACATCCTGTAATCCCAATTAGTATCTCTCATTTCAGCCTGAAATGAAATTTCATCCAAGCTGGTTATGACTATAACGACCTCACAGGCAACTGGTGATCCAGGCTACTGTCATCTCTCGCCTGGATTATGCCAGCTCTCTCCTGGCTGGGGCTAACCAGGCCGAACTAACCCGTTTGCAACGGGTTCAGAATGCCGCGGCGAGAGCGATTGTTGGCCTGCCCAGATTCAGTTCTGTGGCAGGTGTCCTTCGCTCTTTACATTGGCTTCCGGTTAGGAAGCGCATTCTCTTTAAGATCTTGTGTCTTGCTTTTAAGATCCTGAGAGGTATCGGCCCGGAAATTCTGTCGAGCTGCCTTTCCTTTTATGTCCCCACCCGCAGCCTCCGCTCCCAGGGTTTGGCTCTTGCGGTGGTCCCCAGATTCAGGCTCAGTCGTATGGGAGGCCGTTCGTTTAGGGTCATGGCTGCGTCAGCATGGAACTCCCTCCCTGTTGAAATCCGTCTGATGGAGGACCTTTTGACCTTCCGGAGGGCGATAAAAACTTTCTTGTTTTAGTTGTATTGATTTTATTTCCTGTTGTGTTATGTTCTGCCTTGTCTTTGCGCCGGGACGCTCCTTGGCTGGAGTATCTGTGCGCATAATAAATCACCCTAACATAACATAACATAACTTTGTTGTGTTAGAATATCAAAAAAAAAAAATTTGTGGAAAGAAACAGTGCAAATGTGTGTGGAGACCAATTTCTATGGTAATTTCCCATTCGATAGGTGAAAACAGTACTGTGCAATAACACCTTACTGTATTGCTGTATTAGTATGCAGTATGCAGTATCCCAGGCTGCACAACAGGAATGTGCACGTGTTTTTTTTTAAAGGAGTTTTATATAGCGTTAACTTGACCCGAAGGTATTGGGTATCAGAGCGCTTACACAAGCACCAGTTGCATTACATGACACATTCATTTTTGTTAGGCACGGGAAGATTAGGGACCAACATGATAGCCCTCAAACACGCCACCCGCAAGCACCACCAGCTTATCCGCACTACCAAGAGGAAATCACTGAAGGAACGACTGGACAACAACACCCACGACAGCAAGGAACTCTTCAACATCGTCAAGGAGTTCTCCAACCCCAGCACCAGCAACAACGACATCACTCCTTCACAAGACCTCTGCGACTCTCTCGCCTCGTTCTTCCACCGCAAGATCGCCGACATCCACAACAGCTTCGGCCCACCATCAACACACCCAACCATCGAACCTACTCCCTCCACCACCACCCTCCGCACCTGGACCACGGTGACCACCGAAGACACAGCCCGCACGATGAACACCATCCACTCCGGATCTCCGACCGACCCCTGCCCCCACCACGTCTTCAACAAAGCCGATGCCATCATCGCACCCCAACTACGGGACATCATCAACGCCTCCTTCAGCACCGCCACCTTTCCGGAGAGCTGGAAGCACGCCGAGCTCAGCGCCCTACTAAAGAAACCAACAGCGGACCCCACCGACCTCAAGAACTTTCGCCCCATCTCGCTCCTCCCCTTCCCTGCCAAAGTCATCGAGAAGATCGTTAACAGACAGCTGGCCGCCTTCCTCGAGACTAACGGATCCCTCGACCCCTCGCAGTCTGGTTTTCGAGCCAACCACAGCACCGAGACCGCCCTCATCGCAGCCACCGACGACATCAGAACCCTGCTGGACAACGGGGAAACAGCGGCCCTCATCCTCCTGGACCTCTCTGCAGCGTTCGACACCGTCTGCCACCGCACCCTAGTTCAACGCCTCAGCAACATCGGTATCCAAGAGAAGGCACTGGAGTGGATCATCTCATTCCTCACCGGCAGAACTCGGAGAGTGCGCCTCCCCCCGTTCCGTTCCGAGGCCACCGAAGTCATCTACGGCATACCGCAAGGATCATCACTCAGCCCCACCCTCTTCAATGTCTACATGAGACCTCTCGCAGCCATCGCATGCCAGCACAACCTCAACATCATCTCCTACGCCGACGACACCCAGTTGATCCTCTCCCTCACCAACGACCCTGCCACCGCCAGAACCAACCTACACGAAGGGATGAAAGAAGTAGCCGAGTGGATGAAGAACAGCCGTCTGAAACTGAACTCAGACAAGACGGAAGTCCTCATCCTTGGATCATCACCCTCTGCCTGGGACGACTCCTGGTGGCCCCCGGCCCTGGGCAGCGCACCCAAACCAACGGACCACGCACACAACCTGGGCTTCATCCTGGACTCCTCCCTCTCGATGACCAGACAAGTCAACGCCGTCTCCTCATCTTGCTTCAACACCCTACGCATGCTCCGCAAGATCTTCCGATGGATCCCGATCGAGACCAGGAAGACGGTCACCCAGGCACTCTTCACCAGCCGACTGGACTACGGAAACGCCCTCTACGCCGGAACCACAGCCAAGATACAGAAAATACTCCAACGCATCCAGAACGCCTCCGCCCGTCTCATCCTGAACATCCCCCTACGCAGCCACATCTCCGGCCACCTGAAGGACCTGCACTGGCTCCCCGTCAGCAAGAGGATCACGTTCAGGCTCCTCACCCACGCACACAAATCCCTCCACAACCTGGGACCCAGTACCTCAATGACCGCCTGACCTTCTACAGGCCCACCCGCCAGCTACGTTCGACAAGCCTCGCCTTCGCCGCCATACCTCGCATCCGAAGAGCCACCGCCGGTGGCAGATTCTTCTCCTACCTGGCGGCCAAGACATGGAACTCCCTCGCCATCCATCTTCGACTGACCCAGGACCATCTCGCCTTCAGGAGACAACTCAAGACCTGGCTGTTCGAGCAATAGCAGACCCCTTCCCCCAAGCGCCTTGAGACCCTGCCGGGTGAGTAGCGCGCTATACAAGTGTTATGATTGATTGATTGATTGATTGATGTAGGTAATTCCGATTTACCTACTCTTAAATACCGAATCATACCGATTCGGTATTTAAGAGTAGGTAAATTGGAAGTAGGCAGAAGTAGGTAGTTTTAATTTAACAATTACCGATCCTGTAAGAATCGGTATTTACCGATTTGGTAAATACCGAATCGGTATTTCCCAGTGATTCCTATGGGCCTTGATGCCCATAGGAATCAATGGGAAAAACCGATTCGGACTTGACACCCTGTAGCACCCCAATTGCAGGCTTGTGTGCCATGTGGCACACATACATGCCCTAAGGGCATGTCTGTGTGTCATGTACCATAGGTGTACATGCACAGATGTGCATGTACACTGGAATTCGGTATTTCACCACCCAATAGGATTGGGTGGTAAATTAAGAAATCCTAAGGGCCTGTGGCACTGCAAGCTGTGCCACCTACATATGGATTAACAGAATCTGTATATTTACCGATTCAGAAAAATACCGAAGTGGTAAATTTACCGAATCGGTAAATATACAGATTCTGTAAATTCCGAGCCACCTACATGTCAAAAGCCAAATACCGGTTGGTAACGGCCGAAATCGGCCGTTACCGACAGGTATTTGTCTACCTACATCTGGCCCTAAGTGATTTGCCCAGAATTACAGGATGTTGTGCCTCCTTGCCGTCACTCAAACCTGGTTCCCTTGATTTGATGTTGACCGCCCTAGCCCTTAGCCCAAATCCTCTCCGCTACTTGTTGTTTGCATTCAGGGAACTTCCGTATTGCTGAAGGGGATGCTTGTGTGGTACCTTCTGTAACATGGATAACACATGCATTACATATGGATCACCGTGATAACATGGGGTTGTTCTCTCATATCTATGCAGGTGTGGCTCAGGGCAAATGAGGGAACCCTTTGCTATTGGACCCAGAGAATATTACAAACTCATTTGCAATGGCAACAACGCTATCAGGAGGTGCACTGATACATGCCACATAGAAGGTTTTGTACATTGAGTACAATGCCCAGGGTGCTACTTCAATAGATGCTACGGGATCCCTGAGAACCATCCAACCATCCACGTAAAGAATGTATTGTATAGCACATTGGAAGTCATTGCAGGGAATCCTTGCCCTCTTTTAAAACTGAGACAGTTCTGCCTCGAGTGAGAGACAGATCCATGATTTCAAAACACACCTGTCTTACATTATTGCACTCGTAGTGCAGGCAGAAACTTTGCAAGTTCGTACCTTCTCTGAGGGCAATACCTTTCTTAGTGTACTCAAGTGCACTGTCCATGTCTGTGATAGTGCACTAAGTTAACAGCTCTGTTTGTGCTCAGGAGAGCTTTGTAATCACTTATTTTGGTGCCATCATTCCAATCCCTGCGGTTGAGTGAGAGCTTCTCAGGGCAATGCAGCATAACAAGGTGGTGCAGCTAGGCCACATCCTCCATTGTTTCTTTGTACCACCCTAATGTAAACATTGCGTTTTGGGTTGCGCTTAATAGACAGTATAATGTTTCCTTTAGAGTTGAGTGCTCCATGAAGGGACATGTGCTACCGAGTCGTCTCCCCTGTGTACTTTACCCACTGCATTCCTCTCTATCACATGTCCCTCTATGTTGCTCTCCACCGTATGCTTCTCCCCATTGCCTCCTTCCTCCTCTGCCCTCTATGTTGCTTCCCGGTCCTCACTGCTTCTCTCCCTACTGTTGCTTAACTGTCCCTCCCGCCCTCTCCTGGTTACTTTCATGTCCATCTCCCTACCCTCTTATGTGTTGCTTCTGCATTCATCCCACGTCACTGCACTCATGTTGCTTCTGCTTTCCCTCATGTTGCTTTGGACCTCATGATGCTCTTGTTCAATCCCCAGTTTCTTAAGTTGCGCCCTCCAGGCCCAGCCCACTTTTTGTACTTACCTTTTTCAACTCAGATTGGTAACTAAAAAGAATACAAAATAAACCTGTGTCAGTGCCTACAAAATGACATGGGGAGCTGTGTCAAAGGGTTTTTTATTTACTTTACCATCGGAAGGCTGTGCAGTGTGGCTAAAAACCTTTAGCGAAGCCAATAGGTCGTAATAGCAAGATTAGGAGGCATGTTTATTAGGGGTGGGCGGAATTTGCGTGATCGCGTTACGCAAATCTCGCCAAAACAATAAAAAATCTCTGCGAACACGCAGAAATTCCACGAACACACGGAATTGCTTGTTCGTGATGCTTTTTTACTGTTCGCAATCGCTGTTTGCGTGCGGGTGGAAATATCTCACAAACACACATTTGAGAACGCGAACAAGCAAAAACTTTCACGAAGTCGCAGAACGCAGAATTTTGGGCAATATCGCGTTCTCTGTGGAACACGAAATTACCCAAATTCTGCAAATTCCGCAAATGGAACGAAATTTACCGCCCAGGCCTAATATTGATCAAATATTCAGGCAAAGCAGCACCTCAAGCCACTTTGCTACGATGCTTGCACACAAACTGCTGCTTAACGCCAATTCAGGTACCATACACCACAGTGCAAGGGTGCCAATGTTGTAGGCAGGATTGATTTTGCACAGAAAGGGTTACCTTACTGCATTAAAATATTCCTCTGAGGCTTTTTTTCTCTTTCTATGTTACCTACCAAATGCAACACATGTAAAAAGAGGAACAAACAAGGAGAAATAAGCATATTTCTCCTACTTACACATTTCCAGATCTACCATTAATGGTAAATGTGGGAATGCTCCAAATTCTGTGGGTGGATGTGAGGGAACACCCAGGCTCCAGAGATGGAACACTTCCTTTGGCCAGGGTAAAGCAAGGCAGTGACTTGCATTGCCTTGCGTTACTTCACAGTTGCCAAGCCACATGGGGTCATAGGAATCTAGGGTGGCTCACGTACTAAGATCTGGGATGATTTTTTGAATTGGAATGGAATAATACAGAACTTAATCCCTCGTATCCTATGATTACACCTGCCTGGAACCAGCAACCAGGAAACTGGATGAGCTGGAGCGCAGGAACATCTGTTTAATTGCAAAAAGCATGGGGTGGTACAGGTCAGATGTCAGGCTTGACTTTGAAAACAATGGTGGTATGAGGACACTAAAAAAAGCCACATGGGGTCATGCAAGGTGGCCTTTAGTTAAAGGTAAATGCCATCTAAGGTTTTGTGTCATCCTTGCGCCACAAGGGTAATGTAAAACCAGTATAAATATACCCCCAAGTGTCTTTGTCAATGCTTGCCAATGCTTGGTTTCATATATGTTCTTAATGGTCAGCAGCTGCCCAAGTGCCTATAGATAAAAAAAAACCGATTTAATCGCAAAATTGCAAAAAAGTTGTCGCTGTTGCTTCGCGTATATGTGCACAAACTGCACGTGCTGCACTTGCATGACAGTATAGCAGTGCATTGTTTTACAGTTTGCCCCTCAGATATAACATGGTTGTTAACTTGATATCAAAGTGTGACCGGTGGCAGGTAGGGACACATTGTCAAGGCAGACGATGTTGCAGTGTTCTCTTTGGATATATACTGTGAGAGTTATAAATAAGGCATTACAAATGTGCTGAATTCTTCTGTGATTTTCCCAGCAGCATGCCTCTGAGAATCTGGTCCCGAATTTTCAGAAATCATTGGATGTTCACTTCATACCTCCCATCTGTTACTTAGGAACACACATCCCTTTTTGGCAACATGTGTTCTATAGGTTTTTAGCCAAGGAAAGCTGGTAATCCACAGCACTTAGCATCTCTTTAAAACCCTTGAAATTGTAAAATGCAATCATTATGAAAACCCAAGCAATTTAACGATTTGACACTGTGTTGACACAGTGTTGACACTATCAGTTTAGAAATTACTTGTCTAGTAACTGTTTATTTACCAAAAACAACAGCAAAATTGAAAAATTACAAAGACGCAACAGAACATCTTGCAAGGCTATAAGCACACATATTATTAACTCAATTACTTTAGTATTGGGATACAGCAAATCGGACTAAATGTGAATAAAGTGGAAGGGACCGATTCACAGAAGTAACTTAAGACAAAATCCTAAACTTACTACCATTTTGGTATTCACAGAAGTCACTTATTCATTTTGCTATTCACAGAAGGCACTTACTAGGTTTTGCTATTCACAGAAGGCACTTACTCATTGATGAGTAAGTGCCTTATGTGAATACCAAAATGAGTAACTTACTCATTTTGAGTAACTTACTCATTTTGGTATTCACAGAAGGCACTTACTCATTGATGAGTAAGTGCCTTCTGTGAATACCAAAATGAGTATGTGCCTACTGTGAATACCAAAATGAATAAGGGCCAGATGTAGGAGCCCAAATACCGGTCGGTAATGGCCGATTTCGGCCATTACCGACCGGTATTTAGGATTTGGCATGTAGGGGGCATGTCATTTACAGAATCGGTAAATTTACCGAATCTGTAAATATACAGAATCTGTAAAATACCGATTTGGTACATTTACAGATTCTGTAAATGAGATGTAGATGGCACTTCACAGAGTGCCACAGGCCCTTAAGAGTCGGTATTTTACTACCCAATCCTATTGGGTGGTAAAATACCGAATACAGGTGTGCATGCACATCTGTGCATGCATACCTGTGCAATGTGACACACAGACATGCCCTTAGGGCATGTATGTGTGCCACATGTTACACGTGCCTGTATTTGGGGTGCTAGAGGGTGTCAAAGTGACACCCCCTGCACCCTTGCAGAAATCGGTATTTACCGATTCGGTAAATACAGATTTTTACAGATTCGGTAATTCAAAAAAATTATTTTCCTACATCTCCCTCCTTCTAATTTACCGATTCATGAATACTGAATCGGTAAAATTCGGTATTTATGAGTCGGTAAATTGAAGTTACCTACATCTAGCCCCTAAGTGCCTTCTGTGAATACCAAAATGGTAGTAAGTTTAGGATTTTGTCTTAAGTTAGTTCTGTGAATCTGGCCCGAAGTATTTGTAATGAGCCTTAACACATTAATAGAGAGACATTTTCTCCTTTACTAAAACATCCTGTTAACTCCAATGTATTTTCATTTATTGTAATGTTTTAAACTAATTATTTCCTGCAAAGAATTGTGATTCAGAAAAATAACCACTGAAATGTTGCCTTGTCAGCTATATAAACTATTTATAATTGATGCAAAACCAGTGACGTTCATAATTGGAATCCTTTTGAAGCGTCTGGTACCTCTGCAAGGTGTATGAATTTATTAAAAATACCTATTCAGTCATGTCTACAGAGAACATAGGGGAAAATTAGTTTGTGGTGCTCCTGCACCACGCATCGTGGTGCAAGAGCGACTCAAATGTAAAAGAAGATGCATGAAGCCACGCAAGGCCACCTTGAGTGGCCCTGCGTGGCTTCGTAAATCTCTAGTAATGTAACACGGTGCAAATTGCTTCACTGCATTACTCTGTGCCAGAGAAGCATTTCCATGGATGGTCCCCATGCAAGATCCATGGATTTTGATGCATTTCCAGAGTTACAAGAACAGGTAAACCCGGGCATGCACCAAAGAGCTATGCCTCAACAGTAGAGGCATAGAAAGGAGAAATATCTTTATTCCTTCTCTTTTTAAAATCGGTCTATGTATACTGCAGAATCGATTTGTGCTGCATTATGCAGCATACATAGAAAGATGAAAATGCATCTCAGGATTGTTTTTTTTTTGCAGAAAGGTGTCCCTTCTTGCACAAAAACATTCCTGTGCAAGGGTGCCTGCATTGGCACTTGGCTCCCAAAACAGAACCAGCGCAAGGGAAACCGACAGGAATGCTCAGATTTGGAAAAATAGGGTGCAGGTCTGCCTTTATCCTGCAATACAGGACAGAGCAGCAAGGTGACTTGCTGTGCTGCCTTGAGCCACAACAGAAATAAACGAGCCCTTAACAATCCAGAATATATTCATAGAATGCAGCAACTCTAAATAAACATCTCTTACCAGGTTTCACGGATCCCAAATGAAAATATAAACATCTATAAGACAATAAATTCAATATTAATGTCAAGAGGTGGGCTTAAACCTATTTATTTTTTATAAGCGAATATATGTGAATGCATTACTAAATGGTACACTGTTTTTCCAGGATTTATCATTATGTTTTTAGTGATTAATTAACATAGTTGTCTATTTCCCTGTAAAGTTTCTTGTCTCAAAGTCAATCACTCAAGGGTAATTTTTTCTCAGTGATACAAATGCCATGAAATTACTTTACACAGTCAATATGTTTCATTTCAAAGACTTGAATTAATTATACCACTGAAGGACCCGAGGTTCAGCATCACCAATTATGTGGAATGTTTACCAAAATAATATTTTTTTTATTATATGAATAAAAATAAAATGGGCATGGATCTTTATCACTACTATATCTTATGTATCCAATATAGAGATTCTCATACCTCATGAGTGCCACCTTAAACCCTGGATATTCTGATTATTTTTATTCTTTCAAATCCGAATATTATTTTATAATCTTAGACGTTCCCTGCTCTCACTTTTAATACAGCTTTAAAAGGCTGAGACATTACAACACTTTATTGAGTTTCTCACATTTCAGATTTTATTTTGATGATAAATATTTATCCACTAATATACGTTCATATAAATATTATGACATTCTCATAGAGTCAGAAAATGCATGGCCTTATTCACAAAGGATTATCTGTTACCATACTCAATTTATGTGTTCAAAAATTGCTTTTGGCAAATGTAAATTCTACAATAATTCAAAAATCGGGATTGGCAAAGTTTCTTTCTCATTTACCACAATTATAAATATGGGAAATGTATCTGTATGGTGGAATTTAACAATTTGTGAAATTCAGGAATTTGGTCAGTCAATTTGGCTTTCCAAGGTGAGGCGACCCAAAAGTTTGCAAACACCCACAACCTCATACACTTACGAGTATTCACAAATAATATACCTTTAGAGGTCCACTCGGGAAACCTACTCTTGAGTAAGGCAGACGATGGTGCCTTTCAAATAAGAGCAAGGGAAGGAAAAGCCAGAATGTAATGCCGTTGAAGGATGGGTTGTTCACATGGAAACGTGTGTTTGTTGAGAAACATTCAATATCTTTATGTGAGTAAATTCACAGTACTACATATTTTACGGATACATCTACATGCATACATTTGTGCGTTGTACTACTCCTTGATTTCTATCACAGTTTTATTTGTTCATAAACACTCCCGCTTTTATTTCAAAATCCCTTAAATGTTGACAATATATAAAAAATATTCAAATACTTCCACAGGACCGTATGTTGAACCATTTAAAGGTTGTCTTTGTGAATCAGTCCCAGAATAGTTAAATGCATTTCAAGGTTCACTAAGTTTACTCAGCACTGATTTCTAAATTTAAAAAATGTCCATGTTTCCATACCTCTCATGATTGGCTCCTGTATGTCTTAAATTCAAGGCTTTCACATTATGTTCTGACATCCCAGATGATGCATGCTTTATCCGCAGTAACATTGTTAACGTTTTTAGCCAGGAAATATCAGACTTCACTCTTATTTTTACCTACCCCTTTGCAGTTAAAACCTGATCCTGTACAACATAACCTTGAGAAGGCACTTTCCAGAACCAAAGCCATTTGAATCCAATGTGTTCTCACCCAGATCCATGTGGTAGCCTTATCCAAGCAAATCAACATCAAAGCAACCTAAAAACATTATTTTCACTCACCACTTCCAGGTCAAGACCCAAGATGAATCCAAATCTTAATTCTGTTTAAAAAAAAAAAGACATGTAGCATTTCATTTTTTTTTTAAATGTCAATATTCGATCTGATGGCACGTTTACTACATAGGTCTATCATTGCAAAACAAAACAAACAATCCATGTGAAACCATCTGCAGTAAAAGGTCACCCTATTTTTCATCTTGCCTTTATTTTTCCTTACATTTGTACTGCTAGAGTTGATTTGTCTTTAGTGAAACTTCCATGCTGAAGGAGGAGCATGCTCATTTTATTATGTCTGGTTTGGCATCGCAGCTGTCTGCAAGACCTTTTGTTAACATATCTTTACAATGTACATTGAATGGGCTATGGCTCCACCGGGATCATTCCTCTCCTACCTCATGGTATTGTCTATTTCATTTCCTACAGAGTGCTTGCTTTGGCATGCATAACTCCTTAAAAGCACACACTGAATCATCAAATATTAAATTATTTACTTAGTACATGCAATGTGACAGGAAACAACCTTTTTGTTCATTTGTTTTTTTCACTGCAGCTCTCTTTTTTTAAATTTTAGTCAGGATTCATGTGCGAGTTGTTACACATACAAGTACACATATATTTTAATATATATACACACACAAATACACACGGATACACATATAAGGGGTAATGTCCAGGTCCTTAAAACAAAATAAGCATTGACAAAGCTAACCCGGTCCTGTTTTAATGTTGTAAAACATGGAGACGCAGGCATGCACAAATGCAGTCTGCATGCATTGACTTACAAAATTCAAACCTGCTGGCTTTGCCGATACGTGTTTATTTCTTTGGCTTTGACACACAGTTGTTAGTGTTGGTGACTACTGGAGCAGTAGTTATTTTTTGGGGGGTAAGCCCACTAACATCATGGCGAAAAAGAACACAAAGGTCATTTGATAAGGAAATTTAGGGAGATACAACATCATGAATACATTTGAAGATAACACAAAGGAGCCATGAATAAGAAGGAAATAAAATAAACTTGTGTGAAGGGATGCGAGGATTGGAGAGATGTGAGTGAAAAGAAATAGTTGGGACGAGAGCGGAAGAGATAGAAAGAAGTCAGATTGAAAATTAGCAATTTTATTAGGTGAGAAAAGCAGAAATTGAAGTAAGAAAGCATATAACAATGGATAACTTCAAGAAAATGTGTGCATTTGAGCTTTTTCTACAGATAAATGCCCAAATGGCAGAACCATGCTCAAATGCTAGTCAAGCACCATGCTACCAAAACATAGCACACTGAATATCAGATGTTGCAATGAGGGTTTTCATTCTGAATTCTATTACACCGTGGAAATTGCAATACATTGACCCTTACTATGTGTTGTGGTACGTACCACACAGAGCTTTAGAACACATGCATCATGCATTGTAAAGTGTATATATATATATATATTTTCCAGCACAGCGTTTCAAATGCTAATTAAGCCTGTCTAATGCTCTGCACCCTACTATAGGATAAAAATAAGCCTTAATTAAGCAAAAGAACATTTGAACTTACTGCAAGTAAACAAGGATACTCGCATCATGAACTTTCTGTTCTAGCATGCACCAGGTATGTGCACTGAGCACACGCCCACTGAGCAACAGTGATGTTAATAAAGCTGCAATTCAAAATGAATGCGAGGCTCAGATGTCTTTTGTGGCAGCCCAGGAAGAAGGGGTTTTTAACCTTGAAACGCGTTGGGAAGCACAATTTCGAAAATGAACATTAAAGCAGGCTGCATCATAAAGCTGTATGGCGAAGCTCTGTGAGTGACCTCCCAATGCTTAAGGGCACTTTGATGGAAATATATATATATATATATATATATATATATATATATATATATATATATATCCTACTGGCGATAGCCAGTAGGTATATATAGTTAGGACCTAGCTACCATAGGAAATCCGCAACATTTTATTGGGAATAACTTTGGCGCCGGTTGAGGAATTTGCGTGCAATTTTCCAAAGTTTTGGCCAGCTCCGCTGCGCTCCTTCCCTGAAAGTTTCAGGGGGGATTCGTGAAGTGGGAGCTGAGAAAAAAGGGGGGTCCTAAAATGTGTTTTTCCCAATGTTAATTTCCATAGGACGTTCTGACAAGGCTACAGCCCGAACCACTGAACGGAATTACACCAAACTTGGAAAAATTGTAGGGACTGGTACGCAGAAGTGCCTTTGCTATATTTGGTGAAAATTGCTCCAGTGGTTTTTATGAAAATTAACTTAAAAACCACAGCGGAGCCTAACCACACATCTCATCGTGAGATCTGATTGGCTGTCAGCACTTCATCCAAGAAGTGTTGGCAGCCATCTTGGGACCAATATACATGATAGCACCTCATTAAAAAGCATTGTAGTTAATAGAGGGTTTTAGGACTTTAGTTACATTATAAATCATTTGTTGATGGTACCATACTCATTTTAGGAATTGTGGTGTGTTCTAAGGTGATTTTACCATGTGAAAAAGCCTTCTGCTGGGATATCATGAATCATGTTTGAAAGAAAAC
Organism: Lissotriton helveticus; assembly: GCF_964261635.1. Classification (NCBI taxonomy): domain Eukaryota; kingdom Metazoa; phylum Chordata; class Amphibia; order Caudata; family Salamandridae; genus Lissotriton; species Lissotriton helveticus. The sequence goes on from NC_136065.1 coordinate 535,918,570, forward strand.
TATTATCTCATGCTTTTCCCACAGTGGTTTGGAAGGGGATCTATAAGCTAAACTGAAAGCATATTTTCTGTAAATTCACATTATCTTTCTCAGTCATGTGAGCATGAAGTCTGACATTCTCAGTAAAACATGTACATCCAACAAGGACAGAGACTGTCAGTTGATTCCTTTGTGTTCTACTGCAGCCTCCTAGAGTGTTCTAAAGAACAACTAGAGCGCTAACAGTCCTACTTATTACAAAGGTATGGCACACCTGAAGCCATCTTGATTGGAATAAAGTGGTAACTCTTAAAACATTTAATTTAAAAAGGAACAAAATGAGGGGGTATATGTTGCCATAGAAAGTATGATTAGTGCTGCAGAAAGAAAAATTAGGGCACATTTTGAGTGACTTCCCAAATCCTCTTCTATTTCATTAAAAAATTCTGACATGCAGTCTCCCAAGATGGCCACCAGAGACAAAAGAGCCCAAATGTAGCCCAAATATCACCCAGATGTAGCCCAAGTATAGCCCAATGACAGACTGTCCCAGAGTGTTCTAAAGAACAACTAGAGCGCTAACAGTCTTACTTATGACAAAAGTATGGCACACCAGAAGCCATCTTGATTGGAATGAAGTGGTGAGTCTGAAAACATTTAGTTTAAAAAGGAACAAAATGAGGGGGTTCATTTTGCCATAGAAAGTATGATTAGCAGCAGACTTCCCTGGTGAGCAGTAGCTTTACTACAGTGATCTAATGAGCAACTAGAGTGCTAACATTCAGAATTTATGACAAATGTGTGACACATCTGAATGCCTTCTTGATGGAACCAAAGTAAACACGCATTGAAAATGCAATAGATCTTGCCCTCTTTTAAGTTAAAGCCATTCTGTTTGTAATGAGGTGGCTTTTTAGCTTTGCTTTTATTAGTGTTTTTAAAACTTTCATGTAAATAACATGCATATGTATGCATATATGTATATGTATGCATGCATTTATATTTGTATTTATATAGATATGCAGAATATATATGTTTATATATGTATGTATATATATATATACACACACATAAATGCATATGCATATATATGCATATATATATATATGTGTATATGTGTGCGTGTAGAGAGAGGTAGAGGTGTAGAGGTAGAGAGGTAGAGGTAGAGAGGTAGAGACTAGTAGAGAGAGAAGTAGAGAGAGGTAGAGCGGTAGAGAGAAGGGAGTGAGTAATAGAGTAGAGAGTGAGTAGTAGAGAGTAGTAGAAAGTAGTAGAGAGAGTAGCAGAGAGTGAATAGTAGAGAGTAGTAGAGTGAATAGTAGAGTGAGTAGTAGAGAGTAGTAGAGAGTGAGTAGTAGAGAGTAGTAGAGAGTAGGTAGTAGAGTGAGTAGTAGAGAGCAGGAGAAAGTGAGTAGTAGAGAGGAGAAAAGAGTGAGTAGAAGAGAGTAGTAGAGAGTAAGTAGCAGAGAGAGAGTAGTAGAGAGTAGTAGGGAGTGAGTAGTAGAGAGTAGTAGAGAGAGAGAGAGTAGTAGAGAGTGAGTAGTAGAGATTAGTAGAGAGTGACAAGTAGAGAGAGAGTAGTAGAGAGTAGTAGATAGTGAGTAGTAAAGAGTGAGTACTAGAGAGAGAGTAGTAGAGAGTGAGTAGTAGAGAGTAGAGAGTAGTAGAGAGTGAGTAGTAGAGAGTATTTATATTTGTATTTATATAGATATGCAGAATATATATGTTTATATATGTATGTATATATATATATACACACACATAAATGCATATGCATATATATGCATATATATATATATGTGTATATGTGTGCGTGTAGAGAGAGGTAGAGGTGTAGAGGTAGAGAGGTAGAGGTAGAGAGGTAGAGACTAGTAGAGAGAGAAGTAGAGAGAGGTAGAGCGGTAGAGAGAAGGGAGTGAGTAATAGAGTAGAGAGTGAGTAGTAGAGAGTAGTAGAAAGTAGTAGAGAGAGTAGCAGAGAGTGAATAGTAGAGAGTAGTAGAGTGAATAGTAGAGTGAGTAGTAGAGAGTAGTAGAGAGTGAGTAGTAGAGAGTAGTAGAGAGTAGGTAGTAGAGTGAGTAGTAGAGAGCAGGAGAAAGTGAGTAGTAGAGAGGAGAAAAGAGTGAGTAGAAGAGAGTAGTAGAGAGTAAGTAGCAGAGAGAGAGTAGTAGAGAGTAGTAGGGAGTGAGTAGTAGAGAGTAGTAGAGAGAGAGAGAGTAGTAGAGAGTGAGTAGTAGAGATTAGTAGAGAGTGACAAGTAGAGAGAGAGTAGTAGAGAGTAGTAGATAGTGAGTAGTAAAGAGTGAGTACTAGAGAGAGAGTAGTAGAGAGTGAGTAGTAGAGAGTAGAGAGTAGTAGAGAGTGAGTAGTAGAGAGTAGTAGATAGTGAGTAGTGGGGAGTGAGTAGTAGAGAGAGAGTAGTAGAGAGTAGTAGAGTAGTAGAGAATGAGTAGTAGAGAGTGAGTATTAGAGAGTAGTGGAGTAGTAGAGAGTAAGTAGTAGAGAGTAGTGGAGAATATTCCAAAGTTTGGCACAGCACCACTTGCACAATAAGTTCAATCAAATCATATAACTTAGAGTCCTTATTGAAGCGCTGAATCTTGGTGTATATTCAAATGCCTTTATTTTCCTTAAGTTTATGTACCACAGCCAGATGACGCGTTTCGTTCTGTACAACAGAACTTCTTCAGGGCGTTCTTATTTCCTTCAAGTTATGTCGGTTTAATGTAGTCATATAACTAGATATTTCTTCCAAATGTTAGACGAGACGTAAGTACATTCTTATTCAAAGTGACTAGGTATCAATTTTACCCACACAATTCGGGCAGACTTGAGTAATTTATAGCATCCTCAAAGTCAGTCTTTCAAAAATTCCGAAGTATAGGACATGATAATCCAAATCCAAATGTTTCTCAAGAAAAGTCATTTTCAATCGTTCGGAATTTCGGCGTTTGGGCAGATATGACCCAGGGACCCCCAGTATGCAATGGGAATTAGCCCCCCTTCTGCAAACGCGCCAGTGGCCTGCGTTGCAGAGAGGTGTAAAAAGAGGCATAGCCTCATTACACCTGTGTGCAATGCAGCCCCCTGGCGCATACTGGAGGTTCCAGGTGGGCTAGTTGGCCCCCAGGGACCCCCAGTATGCAAGGGGAATTAGTTCCCCCTCTTCAAACATGCACGGGGCTGTGTTGCAGAGAGGTATAAAAAAGGGTGTGGCCTCATTACACCTCTCTGCAATGCAGCCCCCTGGCGCATACTGGAGGGTCCCGGTGGGCTAGTTGGCCCCCAGGGACCCCCAGTATGCAAGGGGAATTAGTTCCCCCTCTGCAAACGTGCCAGGGGGCTGCGTTGCAGAGAGGTGTAACAAGTGGCATAGCCTCATTACACCTCTGCAATGCAGCCCCCTGGCGCATACTGGAGGTTCAAGGTGGGCTAGTTGGCCCCCAGGGGCCCCCAGTAGGCAAGGGGAATTAGTACCCCCTCTTCAAACATGCACGGGGGCTGCGTTGCAGAGAGGTGTAAAAAGGGGCGTGGCTTCATTACACTTCTCTGCAATGCAGTCCCCTGGCGCATACTGGAGATTCCTGGTGGGCTTTCAAGTCTTATCTAGTTAGGAATTAGCATCAAAAAATACTTTGAAATTCACTGAAAAAAACATAGGTTTCAGGCATTATATAGTTAGGAATTAGCATTTAAAAAACCTTGCAAATTCACTGAAAAAACCATAGGTTTTAGGCCTTATATAGTTAGGAATTAGCATTTAAAAAACCTTTGAAATTCACTAAAAAAACATAGGTTTCAGGCCTTATATAGTTAGGAATTAGCATTTAAAAAATCTTTAAAATTCACTCAAAAAACTATAAGTTTTAGGGGTGTTATAGTTAGCCGGACATTTCACTCATACAAAACCATTGAAATTGCTCCTCTATAGTTAGTTGTACTAACTATATTTCGCGCACCCGCAATCCACTGCTGATGATGTCACATATTACATCATTCATGACATGGTCAGTGACATCACTGATGACATCACTGATGACATCTCAAATGACATCACTGATGACATCACTGATGACATCATCCACGTGACAATCACATACAACTTTTCATACACTAGTAAAATCTTTCATCACTCTTTGTAAAATAAAGAGTATCATATTTGAATCCATTGTTACAGCAATACAAGTATCTAAAAACCCACTCAGTGATTTTAGATGTATACACACATCTAATCACTTACCTGTAGATTCACTCATACATGCTGTCAATGAACAATAGAACACTATCAAAAATACTTATACACCTAAATCGACATTACACGCCAGCACACATCCTATTCACATATGACGTCATCCTACTCACTTATGCAAACAATGGATCATACTTACATATTTACTTAGCTACACACTTATACAAACACAACTTCATCTATTCATTTAGATAGTAAGTAATACTTAGTGAATTATAAAATCATTATTACAAGTATAAAGTTATCCATACAGTCACTCACACAATCATTGAGTCTTATATATACTTATTAATATACAACAACTGACACATACACTGCCTTTTATTTTTCTAGTTTGTTGGACATGTACCATTGAGAAATATATTTGCTCATCACCACACCCATAAATATAGTCATGTAGTTTTAACTTCATATATCTAGTGAATCAACTATTCACACATCTTTGGGCAGTCACACACCCCCCACCGAACCACACACGCATTCACTCTTCCAAACAAATACTCAGTTAACTAATCAATAACTAATACAGACTTTCACATAGCTAGTAACCAACTGGAGAACCAGTTTACACAACAACTGACAAAGTGATACAGATATTCAAACAGTTTAGTCACTATCCACTATATTTATTGAGACACTATAAATTGGTCAAGTAAACAGTCAATTACACTGCTACTAAATCCTCCATCCAAATATTTATTTTTATATATCCACTCATTCTTCAATGCAAATTGCTATATATATAATGCATATTTAAATAACAAAGCAAATCACATTCACTGGATGTTGTCATCAGTGATGTCATCAGTGATGTATTTCTTTATTATTTTTTATTATTTTTTGTTGACAGGCTGACAAGGAATAGATTCATCAATACATTAGTACATGAGTTTACATACATAAATTATATCATATAGCATTAATGCATGAGTTTACATACATAAATATATCATATAGCATATAATAAAGCGAATATGCCATGAGATATAAAGGAAAAGAAAGGAAACAATAGTGTTTTCTTTCCATAAACATACAAATTATGTTGTCCAGAACAGAAAAAAAAAAAAAAAAGGGGAGGGAAAAGGGGCATAGCCAAATCATTCCATGAGAGATCCCCAGTTTTTTTCGTATTTTCTCAATGTGCGTATTCCCCTAATCTTTGCTAAAGCAAGTTCCATTGATTGTATTTCAGTTACCAATGCCCACCAGTCCCAAACCGTTGGTGTTTCTGAGCTGATCCAAGCTCTAGCCAGAGTTAGTTTGCCGCATGACATAAGTACCGCGGCTAGGGCAGCCTGTGGAAAAGGGACAGGGTAGATGTCTAACAGAACAGACGCAGCCGTAAGCGTAGGCAACTGTACATTTTTCATTTTCAAAACATTTTGGATATCGCACCAGAAAGTCTTAAAATTGGGACAAGAAAACAGCATATGTGCCAAATCAGCTGCTTCAGCAGAACATTTGGGGCATTTTGTACGATCACTGTAGGTATTGTTAGGGGACCATTTAGAGATTCTTCCCGGAGTGTAATATAACATGCAGGTTGTTCTGAATTGTTGGAGTCTTAAGCTGGATGACCGCACTCGTTTATTAATATTTACCATGGAGCGCTCTATCTGCTTAGGTGTTATATTTAAACCCAATATTCTGCTCCATTTGCTAGCCAATTTGGTGCATGCATTTATTTTAAAATCAATTAAAGTTCTATATGTATCGCTTATTGCAGACTTTTTTTTTAAAGAATATAAACAGGTCCAGATATCACATCCAGAAACCCCCAAGATTTGTTTTTTTATTAATCAAATAGTCATGTAGCTGTAAATGTTTGTATCTCATATTCTTGGATAGACTGTATAGCAGTTTAATAGTATTAAAGTCTAAGAATCCTTGTGAACCATATAGATCCCCTAAAACAGTGATTCCTGACCTAAGCCAACCAGATGTAGCGTTATCGTTAAAAATACATGGAAGTCCCGGATTGCCCCACAGCGGAAGCTTTGAGTAAAAAAGACTAGTTTTACAAAAAGAAAGTATATTACCCCAGATCTTTGTTATGTCTTTGGCGGTCTTAAATCGAACCCTTTTGTAATAGTTGGGATCGTTAGTTCTGAATAAAAACATGTTTGAGTCAGATTTTAGCATGAAAGAGTGAAAGAACAGAGCCCCGATGTCATCAGTGATGTAATTTGAGATGTCATCAGTGATGTCACTGACCATGTCATGAATGATGTAATATGTGACATCATCAGCAGTGGATTGCGGGTGCGCGAAATATAGTTAGTACAACTAACTATATAGGAGCAATTTCAATGGTTTTGTATGAGTGAAATGTCCAGCTAACTATAACACCCCTAAAACTTATAGTTTTTTGAGTGAATTTTAAAGTTTTCTTAAATGCTACTTCCTAACTATATAAGGCCTGAAACCTATGGTTTTTTTCAGTGAATATATTATATATATATATATATATATATATATATATATATATATATATATATATATATATATATATATATATATATATATATATATATATATATATATATATATATAATATATATTCACTGTAAAAAGCATAGGTTTCACACCAGTTATAGTTAGGAATTAGCATTTAAAAAACCTATTAAATTCACTGAAAAAACCATAGGTTTTACACCAGTTATAGTTAGCTGAAAATTTTACTCGCATAAAACCATTGAAATTCCCACGTTATAGTTAGTTGGACTCACTATAACTTGCGCGTGCAATGCACTGCTGATGACGTCACATATTACATCACTCATGACATGGTCAGTGACATCACTCATGACATCACTGATGACACCATCCAGTGAATGTGTGTCTTTTTGAAAAAGAAATATTAGTGAGTAATGTTTAAATATTTAAATATATGTATTAGTGTTTCACTTTGTGTATAAGTAGCTGCATGGGTTGGTGAGTAGGTACATATGTATGTATATAGGTTATTAGATGTTTTTCTTAGTATCAGTATGAGTGTTTGTATGGTTTGGTGGGGGTATTACTTAGCACATAGATGCATGAATGACTGACTCTCTCTTTGTATCTGTTTTGAAGACAGCATATGTGCAGGACTGTATGGGTGGGTGAGTGTGTATATGTGTGTGTTAGTGAGTGAATGACTGTCTCAGTAGTGTCTTTATCAGTAACTACATATGTTTTAATCTAGTATATGTGAATATTGATGTATATAAGTGAGTATATGTGAGAGTGAGGAATTGTAAGAGTTCCGGTTTAAATTAGTATGTGTTTCTATAAGTGATTGTTTAAGAGAGTAAGTATGTGTAAGTTTCCTTAGAAGTAAAGTGGTAGTGTGTGTATAGCTGTTTATGCAAATAAATGGATGTTCAATAGTTTATTTGCATGTTTAAGTATGTGTGTGAATAACTTTTGAATGACTGTCGGTGTGTAACAGGATGTATAGATGTATCACTACATATGATGAGTGAGTATAAGTATGAGTGACTATATAGAACTGTTGGTGAATGAGTGGATGTGTATATAGATGGTGGAAATATTGAATTGGTTGTGGTAAGTGGTATGGGTATCTCCATTTTTTTGAAAATTTTAGTTTCTATTTTTGAATATGTGTTTCAAGGGTTACATTACAGTGAAAGGAGGTCTGTCACTCTGTCGCAAGGATGGTGTCATCAGTGATGTCATGAGTGATGTCACTGACCATGTCATGAGTGATGTAATATGTGACGTCATCAACAGTGCATTGCACGCCCAACTAACTATAACGTGGGAATTTCAATGGTTTTATGCGAGTAAAATTTTCAGCTAACTATAACTGGTGTAAAACCTATGGTTTTTTCAGTGAATTTAATAGGTTTTTTAAATGCTAATTCCTAACTATAACTGGTGTGAAACCTATGGTTTTTTCAGTGAATTTCAATGGGTTTTTTAATAGCAAATCTTTATAGGTAAAGAAAGTGAAAAATGTTAAAAATAATTTTATATTGTATAAATATGTAAAAAAAAATATATATATTTTTTTTTTATTTTTAACCCGGGGGCGCTCCCGGGGCGCGTACCGGTGAACGCACGGGTAAGCGCAATATTACGGCGCGCCCTGGGGCGCGTACCGGGGAGCGTCCCGGGAGCGCTATTGCCGCGAACGAAAACAACATCGTGACGTATCGCGTACACGCATGATGCGTCATATGACGCACAGCGTAATCGCAACCGAAAGCACGCGATCGCATACAATCGCAAAAAGTCCTGACGCGCTTACGCTACGCACCATCAGGCGCGTCCCGGAGCGCGACATACGGGCGCGCCCCGGAGCATGACTACAGGCACGCCCCGGGGGCGCGTAGCGTAAGCGCGTCGGGTCATGTGACTTGAAAATAACACTTTCTATTGGTGCAGAACAGTTTTGGTTTCCAAATGAGTAAAGCCATGGTCTTGTGACCTGAAAATAACACTTCTGATTGGTTCAGCACAGTTTTGTGTTCCAAATGATAAAAAAACACCTTTCTTCCTTACTCTGACTTTGTCCTTTGACTGAGGAAGACCTGTTTCATCTACAGAGACAATTCTTTTCTACTTTGAAATGGCTACTGTAGCAGCAACAGCTGGAGCATCTGTACCACCACCACCATCACCACCACCAAGAGGACCACCACAACAATACATTGGTGGTGAAGAAGAGGAGGAGGAGGAAGATGAAGATGCGGAGGGGAGCAGATGGCTGCCTGAAGAAAATAACCAATACAAGCCAAAAGAACACATTGTATGGGAGTTTTTTTCACTTCCAGAGGAGAAGAAAAAAGTTAATGCGGCCAAGGTAACATGTAGAATCTGTGGTGCAGAACTCTCAAGGGGCAATCTAGATAAAAAATATTCATTTGGTAATCATACCATGATTCGGCATATGACCCGGAAACATCCTGCTAACTATTCTCGTGCAGAGATCAGGGAACTGGCCAGTCACCTCCCCCAGTGTTCAAGGACCAGCTCCAAAAGAAAGGAACCCAGTCAATCAGGACCAGAAACATTAGAGATGATGCCTTGTATCCAGGAACGATTTGGTGATTTTAAAGTCACTTGTACTGGATGTGGCAAGCTTATGTCATATGGGGAAAAGAGTATGAAACTCATTGTCCTTGCTGGTGACAATCACGATTGCCACAAAAAAAAGAAGTAATTTTTTTCAGTTTTTTGTTTTTTGCTCCAGTTGAGCCATTTTCAATTCCCTTTCTCTTTGTTTCTTCCCATAAAAAATACAAAAAAAATATAAAACTGTTTTGAAAAGCCAAAAAAAGTACAAAATGTTCAAAAAACAATAAAAAAAATATAAAACAACAAAAAGAAGAAAAAAACAGTTCTTTTTAGAACTACCTTTCATATATAAAATTAAACCTATATTTTTAATGAATCGCTGTCAATTTATTTTTTTCTTAGGGTAAGCGTACCGGGGCGCGACCCCCAAAAATAGAAAAAAAAAATTAATGAAGGAGTTAGCATGAGGGAAGAACACAAAGAGAGTAATGTTAAGAGAAAGAGAGCTACAGGATGAACACAGAGTGATTGTTTATTACATAGTAAACAATAATGAAGGTGTAATTGGGTGAAAGTGAGAAAAGTAAAATGACTAAAGGAGCGAAAGAAAGGAAGAGAGAGGAAGAACACTAAAGTAGAGATAGTGGGAGAATGTGACTGGCTGTTGAAAAAAAAAGAAAGGACAGTAAAAAATGGGGAATGAAGGGTAGTGGCGGAACCAGGATAAATGAAGAACGATGAGGGAAAGTGAGAAAAGACCAGGTAGTATAAGTAAAGAGGGGTGAAAGAGGGGGAAAAGTTGAATTAGGATAAGACATGGGGAGTGAGAAAGAGAAAGGACAAAGAGAGTAAAGGAAACAGTACCTGAATGGGCTTGAGTGAAGCAGCAAAGAAAGATAAGTAATGCAGTGTGTGTGACTTATAGGGAGTCAGTGGGTGTAGGTCGGGCTGTGGGTGTGTAAGGTGTGTCTGTGGGTGTGGCTGTGTGGGGTGTTTCGGTGTGGGTGGAGGTGAGGGTGTGTGAAATATGTGTGAGGAGTGTATGAGTGTGGGGTGTATATGTGTTCGATGTATGTGTGTGTATGGAATGTGGGTGTGTGTTTGAGGTGTGTGTGTGGGAAGATTTTTTGTGTGTATGAGGAGTGGGTGTGGTGTGTGTGTGTGGGGTGTATGTTAGAGGTGTGTGTATGTGTTGGGAGGAGGATGAGGTGTATGTGTAGGAGTAAGGTAAATAATTAAGAAAAATAGAATGAGTGAAGAAGCAAAGGAAGGGAACAGAGGGTAAGTGAAGTAAAGAATAGGGATTGAAAGAAGTTGAATATGAGAGGGAAAATATGGAAAGGGGAGTAAACATGTAGAATAAGAATAAGTAAGGGAAGCACAGTAAAGACACAGGAGTGAGGTTGATTGAGAAAATGTTAGTGAGCTTAAAGCAAAGGGTGATGACAAACTACATTTTTTTAGTTATACTTACCATATAATAAATGTAACTTTAATTAATTTTTTTACTACACTCTGTATCTGTGAAAGAGAGTAGAAAAAATAAGTTATAATTAGTAAAATGTATATTTTAAATTAAAATATAGAAATGAAGAGGTTAAAAATCATAACACTCTATTTAGAAATAAAGTAAGAGTGAAGGACACAGAAAGGGAAATAAAGTAAGGTAGATGGATAAAAAGAGAAAAAAAGAAATAGAATACGAGAAAATTACTAAAAGTAAGGCATATAGATTCACTGACACAGAGGAAGAGAAGAACAGAGAAATGAACTAAAGGTAAGAAAGATACTAAAACAATGTGAGTTAGCAAAACTAAATCTGGAAACAGTAGTAAGTAAAAAGATAATGACTGAGACAGAAAACAGTTTAATTAAGGATGCATTTAGAAGAATGAGGAATAGAAGATAACTAAGAGTAAGTGAAGAACAGTCATAGAGTGAAAGGATGAAGGAAGAGAGGATAATATACAACGATTGAGGGAAATGGACTGAGGAAGTTAGTAGATAGACACACTAAGAGAAAAACTGAGTGAGATGGAGTACAATAAGTGAGAAAAGGAAATGAGTAAGGGAGCAAAAAAAGGAAAGAGAGGAGAAGACGACTAAAACAGTGGTACTGAGAGAAAATAATTTGGTGATGAAAGCAAAGAGAATGACATTGAAAGAAATAAAATGAGGGATAGTAATAGAACCACAGTAAAAGAAATGGGATGAAGAACGATGAGAGAGGAGCAGTGAAGTTGTTGTAAAAGAAATGATAGAAGGTAGATAAACACAAGTGAACATAAGACAAGGAGAGTGAGGCACTGAAGACATAGAAGTAGTGAACGAAAAATAGAGAGAAGAGGTCAAAAGTAAGGAGCAAACAAAGATAAGCAAGGGAGAGTGGGTGATTTATAGCGATAGAGTGCAATAATACTGCTGAGTGAGTAAACAGAAATTACTAAAACAGCAAAGGAGGAAAATACGGAAAAGGGAAGTAAAGCAGAGAGACTGAAAGCTGAAAAGTTATGCAAGGGAGAGAGGGGATGCAGACAGTTGAAATGAGAATGAAGGGTTGTCAAAGAAGTAGAGTAAAGGAACGGGGGTTACGGAGAGTGAGAGAAAGACATTATAAGTGAGTAAAAAGAGCTGAAAGAGGATGGAAAAAGGAAAGTGAGTGTCAGAGAATGGGAATACAATTTAATTTACACAATCCAAAGTATAGAATAACTTCTACAACATGTTACATGGTTTATTTTTGCTGTTCTCAGAATATATTGAATTTCACTTAAAACAGTGAGTTCAAATTACTCATCATATCACAGCGGGAACAAAAAAACACAATCTAAAAGATTGTGTTTTAAAAAAAACCTTAGATACTGACAAATGACAAATGTACGCTAATCTTTGATTGACTTACTTTTCCTTGAGGCCAAATAGTATATCATGGAGGTCCTTTTCTCGTTGCAAAGTACTTTGCTGTTCACTTAAAAATCCATTTCATCGACTTTCTAAAAGAAAAGCTCCAAGAACATCTGGAATATTCTCAATATTTTCATATACTCATTTTTTTAAGTCATGACTCTTTACTCATTCCTGCACCTTTCCATTTGGCCAAATAGTGTCAGATGTATGAGTATATTTTCAAATTAATTCTCAGACACTCTGAAATGACCTTTTTCCCGACGTTCTGAAATAAAGCACTACAACACTTTCACAATATTTAAGTATTTCTAAAACCATCTCTGACTCACTCATGTTCATCATTTTGTATAATACTAATATTAATAACTATGAGATCCACTTACAGTACCTATATGACAAGTCAATTTTTTATTTTGCCTGGATCACTTTTACTCAGAATATATTTTTAAACAGCAAAATAACCTTTATTAACTACTCCCGTCTTCATAGGCCAATTACTTTTACCTAAATTTTGGCTGTAAAAACACTAGGTATGAATTTATAAAGCCAAAAGGCAAACATTGTTTGAAAGTCAAATGAGTGTCGTTACATTGGGTCCAACCTTTAGAAGTTTTTAAATAGCATGTGTAATGCCCTGATGTTGTAAAAGGACCGTCATGAAAAATAATAGCTACAGTTGTAAAGGTTCTTCCTGATATCGATAACTGAGAAGCCACGAAATTTTTAATAGAAGTTGTCAACTTAGTTCCATCAGGTCTACATCGTTGGAACATTAAAATGACATAGTGACCATAATTTTGTAGAAAAAATGTGGACAGCATTGCAGACTTACATTGGGTACACACCATATTGTGATCCGCTGCTTTAACTAGATTATTAAAAGGCACTGATTTGCAGTCTGGTAAAGTCAAATATATAAATCTTTCAGAGTCTATTCTAGTAGTACTTGATGAAGCAGAGTTATCACAGTCATGTTGCCATTGATAAGAAAGGTTAAAAAGATTTTTTATATCTACTCCTTCATCTTGCAATACATCAAACATATACATTAAAATTCCTGACAATCCTGCTGACTATTCTGTGAAAATTGATTTTGATCTGAACATATGTCTAGAAGATTTCTAATTTCTGAAACACTTTCTATTTTTGCTCTATCACTACTACATTTCTCTAACACAGAATTCAATAAACAGCACAATGTTTGTTCCCGATTTTCGACAATCTGTTTTTGTAAATTTTGAAGAAAAAAAACAACATTAACTACTACATTAGCATAGCAGTTGACACCAGAACTGTTTTCAAACTGAAATCCAACAACATCTTCAACAGAATCTTTTTTCTTTCTCTTTACAATTACACTTTTATCTACTTTATGCCTTTTTGCTGATACCTCACTGCAATTACTCTCATTTCTTCTTTTTCGGCCTACCACACGTTTTTCAATCAGAGGATATTGAGGGAAATGTGGAGCATACTCTCTTCTTAACCTTTTGTATTCTTTAACACAATCTAGATCTGCACAAATATTTGTATCATCACACTCAATCAAGTACAATCCCGAACGAGTTCTGACTCGTGATAATGCCACATATGCCATACCCACTTTAAACACAGAACTTCCAATGTTCACCAAAGCGCTATCAGAAATGAATGGATGGATTGTATGTTGTGTGTAGGTTATCATTGAGTATGCATGAATAAGGAGTGTTAGTCGTTGTATGTGTGGTTAACAGGGCTCTTTTCTTAGAATTACTTGAGTGTTTTGTGACATATAAATTATGTATTGTATTTTTGAATGTTTATAAAATATGTAATGATATGATGAAAGTATCCAACTAAAAAGAAAATAAGAAATTAGTCTGTTTGTAAAAAATAATAAAAGAAAAATAATGAAAATAATATAAATCTATGTCATCTGTGGTGATGAAAAGGACATTATTGTTGTAAAATATAATTTGAACCATGTTGAATATGAAATCATAAGGTCATAGGGGAATTTCTCTTAGCTTCACCAAAGCGCTATCTACACTTAAACCTTGAGACTTATGAATTGTCACCGCATATGCCAAACAAATAGGAAACTGTTTTTGGCGAACATATAAGTCTTTCACGAGCAAAAATCTAGCTGAACAACGACAAATTTGTTCTATTTCATCAATGCCATCAAATTTAATTTTTAAAATTTCAATTCCATCTCTATTTTTGTAATTCACAAAACCAACAACATGACCCATTGCTCCATTTACCAGACCTCTTTCAACATTTAAATTCCTTCTCAAAATGATACGACAATTTAAACACACGTTCAGAGTCTTTTCAAAACCAGCTGTTTTAGATATAGTCTTCTCTAATGAATCCAATTTTGATTTCAAATTTTCAGACAAAATAATTGTTTCTCCCATATGCTCTATTTTATCTGTAGCTTCCAGTTTCACTATCTCTTCATTTTCTAACTGTAACATTTTGTTGTTGAACGTGGAACATTCTTTCAGAGTTGGCATCCAACATAGTCCAGATTTCTTCTCATTAATTTTCTTAAAAATATTCTCTGGAAGAATGTTTTCATTTGGGTACAAATTTGAAATTAATCTTCCATGTAAAGCTTCTTTCCCTTGCTGACTTACTTTTCCGATTCTTACATCTTGTAAAATATTTTTATATTCTTCATCCTTTGCCTGCAGCATATTTTGAAGCAGTTCTGCATATTTGAAGTTGAACCATATATTAACGTTTCCAATGCTTCCTAAGCACTTCCTGGTATCTTCATGCGTGAGCATTTTGAACACAGGTTGTCCTTTCACTGAAGTCAACTGCAGAAGATCTCCAAAAACAATAATATGTTTTCCTCCAAATAAGACATCATAGTCTGTTCTAAGAATTTCTTGCATTCCAAATGCACAAAAGCAAGCATTATATTTGACACCATGCTTACTTCATCAATGATAAGAAGTTTCATTTTCTTCAGGATTCTCGAAACTTCGGAACACGCATCTCCAGATAGCTTGTGATACTCCAATTTGTTATCATGCTCCACTGGCAGCATCAGCAAACGATGTAAAGTAATCCCTTTAATGTTATGTGCTGCCAGCCCAGTTGGAGCGGTAACAACAAAAGACAGCGATGATTCAGTCCTTTTCTGCAGACAATTTGCAATTGCTTTAATCTGAAAACTTTTTCCAGTTCCCGCTTCTCCACTCACGTACAGTTGGACAGGCTTAAATGATGTACATGAGCACTCTTTTTTCTCATGACTGAATCCATGTTCAATCTGTTCTGTGACTTCATCGTATATCTGTTTCTGCTCAAGGTTTAGTTGTTTCACCAAATCTTCTAAGTTAACTTCATCATCTTGAGCTTGTTCCATAGCTCTTTCCACCTCATCCATGGCAGTGGCAGCTTCATTTTGGATAATTGGTCCTCCAAGTGGATCCTGACACAATGAAGCAGAACTCTGACTGTCTTGAGAACTGTCTCTAGCAATCTCTGCAGCAATTGTGGCTTCTTGCTCTATTTCTTCGTTCAACATTTGCAGATAATTTGGAAAGACAGGACATTCTATGGTATCCTTGGTTGCATTAAAAGAATCTTCGTAACAGAGAAAATCTCCAAGTAGTTCCTCTTCTGTACGCCATGGCTTAAATTGTTGCAAAAGAGCTAGATAGTAAAATTCCCCTTTCTCTGGATTTTCGCAACTCAATTTTCGATGATTAATCAAATGGCCTTTTTTCTGTCTCACTAGACATCCTTCACACCCAATGATAGCATATATTCCATTGTTAATATCTTCTCTGATGGTTCTCTTATAAATATAGTTTTGCAGAACTTCATACAAACAACTGTTCTCAAGATGACTACTTCAATTTGGATAGTATGTATCCAACATGTTGGTCTTCAAAATATCTGTACTTTCTGGTTCTTTCTCCGCCAAATACTCTATTTCTTATACAGATTTCAAAACTCGATTCCGTGTTGCAGCAAGACCTAGACTCACCCAAATGATGGTTCTAGATTTGGCATATAGACTTGCTGATGACAATCGATCAGAACATTCATATGCTCCAATTTCTCGATGCGACAACATCTTCAGACTGTAACTGTATAATTTCTTGCTTAGACTCTTTTCATGTGAAATGTCCTCCCACATTTCCTTCAGTTCTGTCTTTTCTTTTTTTGTGATGTAAGACGTCACATATCGAGCCACAGCAATAGAGTTGTCGGCAACAAATTGAATATCCATGTTAGCATTCCACATGGACAAAATCACTGGGTTGTAGTCGTTGATGTACTTGGACTCTTCGTTTCTTTTTAAATTGTATGTATTTTTTGGTGATTTCCTCGTAACACTATGTCGCAGAGAAGACATCAAATTATTTACTCTTCCTTTAGAAATCACCGGTCGTGGAAAGCCGAAATGACATTTTGTGTAGAACTTGTCCTTGTTTCTGAATTTTCGACGACAGTACTTTCCACAACGATGGGATTGAAAGCGTAAAACTTGTTGCCTTAAACTGTTTTCTTCTGTAGTTTTCGGAACAGCACATGTTGAATACTCTTCAATGAAGCTCATCACTGTCTCATCCGAATCTTTTCCAAATTTGGGTGCATCTTTAATCCACAACAACATATGTATGTGAGGAGCACCTCTCGCTTGATACTCCTTTCTCCAAAAGAAATCCAAAACCTCTCCAAGGGGAGGATTTTTTTTGTTGGTAATAAAAGACATCATAGCTTCAAATCTATGATTGAAATATCTGCATACATTCACTGGATCCAAAGAACACAGTTCTCCAGGTGTTTTGAATTCTATATTTTGTATATTTGCATTTGCCTCTCGTAGAAATTGAAGTAAGTCGTCCCATGCATACTCGGCACAGCTAAGAGTGAGGAACCATGTAGAAGTTCCTAAGTTTCTTAGCATACATTTCAATTCCCCATGACGACGGTACCAATACTCATTTGTACCACGCTGACATGCCATGAGATTGATTAGATGAGATTCCAAAATATTATCTTGCAGATTCACTTTCTCCATAAAGTCCCTCGCCGAAACATTTTGCAGATGTGCTCCACTTTTCAGTATATGGTTTACTGCATAAGAAAGCCCAGACAAGTCACTTTCATACAGTAGATGAAACAAATAGGGAATGCATTGACAAAACCTTGGATCTTCAGCATATAATCTTACAGTTCGATATTCAGATGCAGGAATTTGAAGTGGACGATCGTCATATCGTCCACCTCGACCTGTTGGAAATAGCTGTGAAAACAACGAGCTTCCAAACTTTCTTCCCA
Organism: Lissotriton helveticus; assembly: GCF_964261635.1. Taxonomy (NCBI): domain Eukaryota; kingdom Metazoa; phylum Chordata; class Amphibia; order Caudata; family Salamandridae; genus Lissotriton; species Lissotriton helveticus. The sequence goes on from NC_136065.1 coordinate 535,936,022, forward strand.
TACACTAATGGGACTTCCTTTTGCTGCTTTCATTTGAAACAATTCAATTGCATTCCCCATTACTTCTTTGGAATGCAAAGGATGAACAGTATAATGTTCATATATTTCTTCACTTCTAGACACATCAACTTTTTCAATTTGGCCGCCTGAACAATCACTGTCTTCATCTGCAGCTGTTTCCTCTGCTTCAACACATACATCTTTGTAATACTCATTGTTTTTGACTAAATACAACATTGCCTTTTTGACTTTCCTAACATCCACTAAATCTTGCCAGATTTTCTTACTCTTTGTCGGAACCCCATTAACTAGAATAACTAAAGGTTCCTCTTCTACTTTTTTTATACCAATTGTAACAATATTTTTTTTTAAATCAAGAGGCAAATAAACAACTCTTCCCTTTAATCCTCTCTGCAAATCTGTAGGAGGCAATTTCCCTATCTTAGGCTCCATGCGAACAATTGCCTGAAAAGGGTGGACACATTGAATCAAAATAGACTCATATGTATTTAAATCCATCAATTCACGGGGAATGTCTACCAACTCCAGATTATTATGAACAGCTCTAGCAGGCATTCTGTTTTGATTTAATTTATCATAACAATATTTACAAATACGCTGATCAGAACTCAAATCAAAACAATTCTCCACCCACAAATAAGTTGCAAAATCCTTCCACTCATAATTATTCATCTTTTCACTTTTTACGTATAAATCAACTAATCTAGTTTGATGCTTATAATGACTTCGTCGACAACACGCACAAGTAAAATTCGGCCTTTCACTTGATTTCACCTTAAACCTGGTAATTTCCTGCTCAAACTTTTCTGTACTTGAAATCTGTACATTGTCTTCCACATTACCTTGAATTGCTGTGTTAATTTCTACACTATCCTCTTTTTCACCAAAATAACAAATCTCAATTTCTTCACAAATCTTCTTCACATCTAATTCAGTTCCATGCAAAAGAGCACTGTTTAATTGTTTAAGCTTAAGTGCTGGACTTTTTGCATAATACAACATTCTCACTAATTTCCTCATTTTGGTATGATGCACTGCTAACATCCTAAAATGATGAAAAACACTCTGACAGACTTTTCTAGAAAGACAAGCCAGTGAATGGCCTTGCAAACCTGTGTTTTCTCTCATTCTGCAAGGATCTAAGTCTTGCAACAACTTCACTTTCTGCTTTAGACTTTTCTTACTATATGTACGTAAGAAATTACAAAACAAATCAATTGATTCCTGTCGCACACTACAAATACGACTACACTTCCAAGTGTACACTGGACCCTTAGTACGTCTCCCTAAAACTTCATCAGTTAACACCTCTTCTGGTTCTCTAGGCACAAGTTGCTCTTTTTCAATCGGACAACCGTCTTTCACTTCATACGCTCGAACACTGGTGTCAACTGCATGCACTAAATCATTCTCCTGGAAGTAACTCTCCTCATTAAAAAATGGCTCACAACTTGAACTGTGCATCCATTCTCCAGAAAAAACGTAACAAAAATTAGTCCGATTAATTACTCTTTTCCATCTACTGTTTACTAACTTCAAAAGCCTGATCAACAATCTTCTCTACACTTTTCTTTTTCTTATAAAAAGCAGCTCTCTGTTTACCTTTCCTAATGTTTTTTAACAAATTTAAAACCACCCTATTGCGAAACATTCGTTTACGAATGTCTCTAAACTGATTCTGCCTTCTATTCCTATACATATTATTCTCCCCTGCTCCAGTTGTAGGATTCTTTGAGGTTCTCTCCTTCCTTTTCAAATTTACTCTCTCATTTTCTTTTTCTACATGCTGTCCATCATTTTGTTTTAAAGTACATATGTTCCGTATAAAAGACTTAGTTGTCTTACCAGGAGCTTGGTTCCTGTTTTTTGAAGTATTTGTTGTGGAAGAGTGCTGTAATTCCGTTGCTGTTTTTGATTTTTGTCGGTTACGTTGTTTTCTTGTCCTTTCCCTTGTGGGCATGTTTGCTTACTCTTGAAATCTTGATTTCAATCTGTGTTAAACAAAAAAATAGCACATTATAGACCACTATCACCAAACAACAAAGCAATGACAAAAAGCAAATGATCTATTCAGGGTTACAGATCAGGTGAGGATTCTCCAGGGGTGCACAAAAGGTGAGGCCTGTATTGAAGAGTATAGTGGAAGACAGCTCTGTCCACAGGTACAAAGAAGATGAGACCTGTGTCTAAGTCCACTGCACTCTTATACACAGGCTTCACCACCTATGCTTCCCGGGAAAGCCCTCTCTCCCACTACAGTCTTGATCATAAACCTCTCCTCCTCTGTCCCTCTGGACATGTCTCACCTCATCTGCACAATCTACTTCATAATCTCAGGTAACACAGATGACATAATTGATCCTCATTTATAAAGCCATGCGTCAGTTTTGCGCTACTGATGCGTCACTTTTTGTAACGCATTGGCGTCATAAAACATGTGCCTTGTTGCACCATATTTAAAAAGTGACGCATGTAGGTAGATGCGTCATTTTTTAAACCTTTTGCACCACATTATACCTCTGTCAAGTGTAATGTACAGAGAGGGGTCATTTCTCTGCAAAAAGCCTCGTAATAATGACACAGTGAAATCTATGAAATTTCACTGCGTCACTTTTAGGACACTGTTACATCAAAATCTTGCACCTGCCTCACAGCAGGGATAAGACTGAGGCAAACGCTTTCACATAGAGCTTCACAATTTTACAAAATACAATTCCTCTATGCAAACAAACTCAATATGCTTCCTACACTGAGTTAACACAGGTAACATCATTGTAAAGAGTCAAATTGACACCTGTGTCTAAGAGTGCAGTCGAGGATAGGCTTCATGAAGCCTAGTCCACTGCACTCTTAGACACAAGCCTCACCACCTACGCTCCCCAGGAAAGCCCAAACATGTACCTTTTTGCGCCATATTTAAAAAGTGACGCATGTTGGTAGATGCGTCACTTTTTAAACCTCTGCGCCACATTATACTCAAAATTGTAAAAGCCATTAATTTTCCCCAAAATCGTTTTTGACATCACATTTAGGAAACACAGCACAGATCCTATGTACAAGCATCTGCCTCACAGCAGGGATAAGACTGAGGCAAACGCTTTCACATGGAGCTTTCCCCATGTTATAGGATTCTGACACCTAAGCAGGAGTGCAGATGAGATGAAGACTGTCCAGGGGAGCACAAAAGGTGAGGCTTGTGTCCAAGAGTGCAGTGGACAGGACTAAACTGAAGTAGTGTGCAAAAAGAAAAGAACCTCATTTATGAGGCACTGCGCCAGTTTTGCACTGCTGATGCGTCACTTTTTGTGACGCATCGGCGGCATAAAACATGTACCTTTTTGCGCCATATTTATAAAGTGACGCATGTAGGTAGATGCGTCACTTCTTAAACCTCTGCGCCACAATATACTCAAAAATGTAAAAGCCATTCATTTTCCCCAAAATCGTTTTTGACATCACATTTAGGAAACACAGCACAGTTCCTATGTACAAGCATTCCATGTCATTACTGAAACCTCACTATTTTACAAAATACAATTCCTCTATGCAAACAAACTCAATATGCTTCCTACATTGAGTTAACACAGGTAACATCATTGTAAAGTGTCAAATTGACACCTGTGTCTAAGAGTGCAGTCGGGGATGGGCTTCTAGAAGCCTAGTCCACTGCACTCTTAGACACAAGCCTCACCACCTACGCTCCCCAGGAAAGCCCAAACATGTACCTTTTTGCGCCATATTTAAAAAGTGACGCATGTAGGTAGATGCGTCACTTTTTAAACCTCTGCGCCACATTATACTCAAAAATGTAAAAGCCATTCATTTTCCCCAAAATCGTTTTTGACATCACATTTAGGAAACACAACACATTTCCTATGTACAAGCATTCCATGTCATTATTGAAACCTCACTATTTTACAAAATACAATTCCTCTATGGAAACAAACTCAATATGCTTCCTACACTGAGTTAACACAGGTAACATCATTGTAAAGAGTCAAATGTATTTCTTTAAACATGCACACATTCTTTATTCCTTTTAAAAAATGTAAAAGCCATTCATTTTTCCCAAAATCGTTTTTGACATCACATTTAAAAAACACAGCACAGGTCCTATGTACAAGCATTCCATGTCACTACTAAAACGTCACAATTTTACAAAATACAATTCCTCTATGCAGTAAAAACTTTTTACCAACCATTATCAAAAAGCATGACACAAAGTAACATTAAAAAAACACAATTTGCTTCCAAATCTTCTCCATAGAGTATACAAGTCTCTATGTATATTAAATGAATCATAACTCACCTTTACAAATGCTTTAGGAGATTCACAACAGTGTAGGATACACACACCAATATTTCTTTAGCAGAGCAAAAGGTATGTTCTCCAGGCACTGCACACCTTAATGGCACAGAAAACCTCTAATTCTACACACATATTGCTCATGGTAACCAATCAAAACTCTTCCCTCTTTATTTTCAAACCAACACCCTTCCCCCCCTCAGCCCTTTCTACCTGTTACCATAGCAACTCCCTCCTCACTGAGCTCTCAGGTATAAAAGTTTATTCTACAATGTTGCAAATCACCTCAGCAAGGATGTTTGACCTGCGAATACACCAGATTATCTGGTGCAATGTTTCTTTAAATGACTTTTTTTAACCATTCAAATTACTTCTTACACAGAACACAACCATGCACCCTAACTTTCAGTTTTCAACTATCTCAATCTACCAATCATTGCTTGTGATTCAAGAGCACTGAAAGTCTACAGTTTTTTTTTGCAAACTCCTATTGTTCCAACTGCCATTTCTTTCCCACACTTCATCTGACTGCACCAGAATCTCCTCTCACCATGTATTCTGTCTGGATTATTGGACATAGCTATATCCACTGGGCTCAAAGGTATGCAGCTACCAGAAATTTTCACAACCTTGATTTACAAAATGTGAACAATAAATGGATTGGCCAGAGAGGATTGAGATGTCACCAATTGATTCCATTGGTGAAAACCTTTTTGCATTTGCCACACCCTAACCTCATAATTCTGCACTGTGGTGGAAATGACTTAGACACTTTGACTGGGGTAGGTCTGGAAATGCTTTTAAAGGACACCTTTGGGCAATTGATGGCACTTTTTCCTCAAACTGCCTTGGTATTTTCCAATATATGCCAAAGACAGAAATGGAACTGGTCCAACCAATTTTGTCCACAATTTGAGAAAGCACGGAAACATGTGATGAAATCTGTTTCTGCTTACATGAGAGACTATGGAATGGGTTCAATATACAACAACAACTTGTGTTACAACATGCAAGATATCTACAGAGGAGATGGTGTGCACTTCTCAGATGAGGGGAATAGAATATTCCTCCTGAATTTATGACTGTGCATTAGTACCTACTTGTAGGTACCTAAATCAGCCACAGAACCCAAAAGCTCTTTTCAGAGCTACCCTACCTCTGATCACTCCAAATGATTATCTTTTTCTAACTTTTTTCACTATTTTTCACCAAAGTACGCTCCCCGGTACGCTCCCCGCGCGTACCGGGCGCTCCCCCCGCAAAATAAAAAAATATATATATATGTTTTTGGGCCTATATGGGCCTCCTAACACCCCCTCAGAAAACTTAGAGGGTCAGGGAGTCTCTACAGTGCCCCCTTATACCCATTCCCAACGTCGTTTGTCCGCCATTTTCTGACTCAAATCTACCGAAACACAAAATGGAGGACTCCCGTAGCGCTGCCGGTACGCGTACCGGTACCGCACCGGGAAGCGCTCCCAAAAATGTTAAAAGTTAATTTACATAAAAACCACTGGAGACACTTTCACCAAATATAGAATAGGCCATACTACATACCAGTCCCTACCATTTTCCCAAATTTGGTGGAATTCCATTGAGCCATTTGAGCTGTAGCACTGTCTAAATATGCTGAGGTAAATTACATGACAAAAACACATCTCAAGTGTTAGAATTTACAACCAATTAAAATGTTACTTTCATTTTCTACTTTTTTTTCCTGACATTTGATTGGTTATGTACATGAATATAAATGAAAAATGAGAGGGAAACACGGCCATTTTGACTACAACTACCTGAGGTACATCTTGAAAGGATTTTCACATTTTTTCTTCTCCACCTCTCTGTAAAGTAAGTTGATAATTTGTAAGGGGCACTTTAAGTTAATTTGTAAAAATGTTTTCTGATAATTATTTACTGTCCCTCTCCTATAGTTATAGATAGAGATAGGCTCCTCTGTTATATTTATTGATTGACTTAGGCTTCTCTGCTATAATTATGAATTTACTTACGCTTCTTCACAGGCACTTTTTTCTATTTCTACTTCCTGCCTGTTACCATACACTACCCAAAGTTAACTTAACTGTTTATTGAACTATGAAAATTCTGACCAATACATTTTTATTTAATAATTAAAAATTGTTTGAGACATTATTCATTTTTATATCTAATTCATGAAGTACTACCAAAATAATTATGTTTATATTATAGTATAAAGTGAAACTTGAAATATACTGTGCAATTTTAAAACATCATAAGGGTGCAGGGTAGACTACCCATGATCCCGTAGGTCTTCTCAGGGAGTACTTAAAGGCTCTGTTTCTGCTTTCCTGACAGACTATGGTATGGATTCCATATACCACAATAACTTCTATAACAACATGCTAGATATCTACATAAAAAAAGGTGTACATTGAATTTAAAACTCTACATTGGTACCTACATGTTGGTACTTAAAACACCCAAACAACTCTATGCAGAGCTACCCTACCTCTAATCACTTTAAATTATTATTTTCCTGTTTCACTGTGTTTTCCCAGTGGTACGCTCCCCGGTACGCTCCCCGGTGCGCGTACCGGGCGCTCCCCCCGCGAAAATCGAAAAAAATTACATTTTTTTTTGTCCCGCGGGACCCTTTTATGGCCCCCACATCAAACCTACGGGGTCAGGGGGGTGTACCCTGCCCCCTTTTGGTCATTTCCCCCTTTGTTTTTTGCCACCTCTTGTGTCTCGATCCTACCGAGACACAAGATGGCGGCCGCTGCGGACTGTTTGGAATATTTACAGACACCCGAGAGCCAATCAGCTTTCCGTGCGCAAGTCGCGTGGCGCGCCCGGAGCGCTCCCTGGTGCGCGTACCGGGGCGCGGCCATAGATATATACATTTTTTTTAACCTAAATTACTCAAAATCCTCTGGAGCACATATCTTGAGACATAGCAAAGGCACATCGGGCTACCAGTCCCTACAATTTTGCCAAGTTTAGTGAAAATCCATTCAGCCGTTCGAGCTAAAAGTTAGACCGACCGCCCTATGGAAATTAACATGGGGAAAACATGTTTTGGGACCCCCCTTTTATCTCGGCCCCCGCTTGACGAATCCCCCCAAACTTTCAGAGAAGGAGCGGAGCGCCGCGAGGCAAAGTTGCTGAAAAATTCAGGCAGATTCCTCAACCGGCGCCAAAGTTATTCCCAATAGAATGTTGCGATTTCCCTATGGAAATCAATCCTAACTATAACTACCTACTGGCGACCGCCAGTAGGTAATATATATATATATATATATATATATATATATATATATATATATATATATATATATATATATATATATATATATATATATTACCTACTGGCGGTCGCCAGTAGGTATATATAGTTAGGATTTTTTCTCTATGGGATTTTTGAAAATTCTATGTCTAATAACGTTGCCGTTTGTGGACGGAATTGGCTGAAATTTTCAGGAAAATGGCACATTTTGTTTCTGAGCAGCCTTTGAAAATTTGGGGGGGGTTCGTCAAGGGGGGGCCGAGAAAAAAGGGGGGTCCCAAAACGCGTTTTTCCCATGTTAATTTCCATAGGGCGGTTGGCCTCACTTTTAGCCCGAACGGCTGAATGGATTTGCACGAAACTTGGCAAAATTGTAGGGACTGGTAGCCCGATGTGCCTTTTGTAGGTCTCAATATATGTGCTCCAGTGGATTTTGAGAAATTAACGTTTAAAAAAAGATATATATCTGTAAGCGCGGACCGGGCAGCGGCCTAGGACGCGTACTTTTCGCGCAACGGAGCTTTGTGAAGCGAAGCTGATTGGTTCTCCGGCGTCTGTCAACATTCCAAACAGTCCGTAGTGGCCGCAAACAGTCCGTAGTGGCCGCCATCTTGTCTCTCGGTAGGATCGAGAGACAAGAGGAGGCCAAAGCGAAGGGGCAAATGACCATAAGGGGGAATAGTAGATCCTCGCTGACCCCCTAGGTTTGATGTGGAGGTTTTAAAAGGGCCCCGCGGGGCAAAAAAAAAAAATTATAATAATAATCTTACGGCTGAATGGATTTGCACGAAACTTGGCAAAATTGTAGGGACTGGTAGCCCGATGTGCCTTTGCTAGGTCTCAATATATGTGCTTCAGTGGATTTTGAGAAATTAACGTTCAAAAAAAGATATATATCTGTAACAGCGCACCGCTTCGCGTACTTTTCGCGTTACGGAGCTTTGCGAAGCGAAGCTGATTGGCTCTCCGGTGTCTGTAAACATTCCAAACAGTCCGTAGCGGCCGCCATCTTGTCTCTCGGTAGGATCGAGAGACAAGAGGAGGCCAAAGCGAAGGGGCAAATGACCATAAGGGGGCATAGTAGATCCTCGCTGATCCCCTAGGTTTGATGTGGAGGTTTTAAAAGGGCCCCGCGGGGCAAAAAAAATAAATAATAATAATAATCGAACGGCTGAATGGATTTGCACGAAACTTGGTAAAATATTAGGGACTGGTAGCCCGATGTGCCTTTGCTAGGTCTCAATATATGTGCTTCAGTGCATTTTGAGAAATTAACGTTAAAAAACAAGATATATATCTGTAACAGCGCTCCGCTTCGCGGAGATAAAATTATATCTGTATTACCTAGCTGTTGCTAACACCAGTTAGCGACGGCTAGTAGGAGATAGCGACCATCTTGGGCCCCACTTTGCATGTGAGTGATATTTATCACTAATGACATGCAAAGTGGGCATGCCAAGATGTTAGCGACTGGAAACAGTCGCTAACATCGCTATCTCCTATTATCAACTTTTGGAAATATTCGAGATAAGCGCGAATATCTCCAAAAAGTAACAGCTGCCCTGAGCAGTTCTTAGCCATGTTATCCTATGGGAGGTGGATAACATGGCTAAGAGGATTAGCTCGGTAATGCATGAATATCGCTGAGTTTTCAGCGATATTAATGCATTGCGGTCGGTTTTTATCGTATTTGCGATAAACTTTGATAATAGCAAGGTTTATCTGCGATAATTTCTGACGGTAAAAAAATCTTTGCAATGCATCGTTAGGGATAAATATCGCTTAACTTTGGTAATATGCCCCAACGTCTGTTAACGTTCGATTCGAAGGAAATCAGGAAGTGTTGAAAAACATTGTCTGCGCCATCTTGTCTTTTTTCAAATGCCACACTTTTGTCGTGCACGGCAGCCATTTTAGATGCCTTGACCAGACCCACTCTGTGCACGCTGTCGATCCTTAGCATGGCTCCCCACCCTCGCAAGCATCTCCCCCAGGCAGTGGTCACCCCCGCTCTCTGTCTTATGCATGGGTAATAAACCTCCCCCCATCTGCGCTGCTCTTTCCTGAGAATCACACCCTGTGCCCGCCCGACACCTCCCTTTCGCCCTATTCACTACTGCACCCTCTGACACTCCTTTTCCTCTGTGTCCGATTGTCCAGGCTGGTCCTAGGGTATCAGCTAGCCCTGCAGATGTAGTTTATGGCCACAGCTGTAAAGATTCACCCCTCTTCAAAGGAGTTATAGTAGATCAAGGCCCACACTCGATGAGATCCGTCACAGCAGAAGCGTTGCTATTATCTGAAAACCATCCTGTATTGTGATTGGGGAGGGGACCGAGCGTGAAGCGGAAGATTCCAGGGATGACTCTTTGTACATCAAAGTTTTTACAATTATGTGTCACATTAAAAATATATAGCACTCCGACAAAGTAGTAAGATTATAAAACTTTAATAATTTATAAATATATACAAGAAAACAAAAATAGTAATAACATATAAACATTTTTAGGGAAAAACAACGAAGTAGCGGTCGGCTGTGCGAATAGTCCCAACGCAGCACAACGTCCAGATTTCCGGCGTGGGGCGGGTCATCAGTAGCAAACTGTTGTGCGAATAGTTCCAAGGCAGCAGAACGCGCTGAAATCTAGATGACACGAAAGTGATGTCTAGTAAGTTGCCACCCAGCAAATAACGGCGTGGGGCGTCGCGGGGGGTGGGTCTTCAGTAGCAAACTGTTGTGCGAATAGTTCCAAGGCAGCAGAACGATGGCACCAAGGTGATGTCCAGTAAGTTGCCGCACTGGTTTTGGTATCCTACAATGCTGCTCCGAATAACGGCGTGGGGCGCCCCGGGGGAGGCGGCGTGAACGGGCCTCTCCAGGTGGAGTGTCATCTGTTGTAGTGGGGCGCCCCTTTACCGTTTCAGTTGCCATTCCGTCCGTTTTTGGTCCACTGTGTCAAAAGCCGCAATTCAGCTGAGTTGCGCCCACTCTTGCGGTGCAGCGATAGGCGGCTGTCACAGGACTCTCAAAATGGCGGCAGGCTCTTTTCTTTTTGGGCCTGGTCCACTGAAATGGCCCTGGGACACCTTGGAAATCGGACGCTTGTCTGCTAGGTCTTGGACCCCATTCTCGAAAGCGTCCCCTCCGCCTTGAGAATTCATCAAAAGTTTTGGGGGCCCCGACTCCTGCAGGCTTCTGGTGGGGAGCGGCTGCCATGATTGCTCGCGGAATGACTACGACGGAGCTACGAGATGGTGGTGCTCTCATGCTGACGCCAGCTTCAGTCTGAAACATCCAGAAACAAGGTGGGGCTTTCATCGTTTGGAAAAAAAAAAGTTTTCATCCAATGAAAAGTGTTGTTTTTAGGTCATATGATCAAGCCTTCCATCATTAGGAAACCAAAAGTAAAATGAACCAATGAAAAGTTTTATAAACAAGTCACATGACCTGTTATGCGGCATAGGGTATAAAATGCGGAGAAAATACGTTGGCACGTGAGGCGGCGTCAGTAGCGGACCGATGTGCGAATAGGCCGAAGGCAACACAGCGCGCCAAGATCCGGATGGCACCGAGGTGGTGTCCAGCAAGTTGCAGCACTGGTGTGGCCATCCTACAATGTTGAAAGTCGGCGTGGGGCGCCCCGTTGGCCTGTGAGTTTGCGTCAGTAGCGGACCGATGTGCGAATAGGCCGAAGGCAGCACAACGCGCCAAGATCCGGATGGCACCGAGGTGGTGTCTAGTAAGTTGCCGCACTGGTGTGGCCATCCTACAATGCTGAAAGTCGGCGTGGGGCGCCCTGTTGGCCTGTGAGATGGTGTCAGTAGCGGACTGATGTGCGAATGGGGCCAAAGGCAGCGCAACAATATTTTCTGACTGACACCACAAGGCGCTGAGATGCCAAGATCCGGATGGCACCGAGGTGATGTCTAAGTTGCGGACTGATGTGCGAATGGGGCCAAAGGTAGCGTAACAATATTTTCTGTATGGAAGATACCACTAGGCGTTGAGATGCCAAGATTCGGATGGCACCGAGGTGATGTCTAGCAAGTTGCTGCACTGGTGTGGTCATCCTACAATGCTGAAACTCGGCGTGGGTCGCCCCATTAGCCTGTGAGATGGCGTCAGTAGCGGACCGATGTGCGAATAGGCCGAAGGCAGCACAACGCGCCAAGATCCGGATGTCACAGTGGTGGTTTCATAGTTGAGAGGCACTTCATCTGCAGTGGGGCGCCGAGATCCGGATGGCACCGAGGTGATGTCTAGCAAGTTGCTGTACTGGTGTGGTCATCCTACAATGCTGAAAGTCGGCGTGGGGCGAACCATTAGCCTGTGAGATGGCGTCAGTAGCGGACTGATGTGCGAATGGGGCCAAAGGCAGCACAACGCGCCAAGATCCGGATGGCACCGAGGTGGTGTCCAGCAACTTGCCGCACTGGTGTGGCCATCCTACAATGCTGCGCCGAAAGTCGGCGTGGGGCGCCCCGTTGGCCTGTGAGTTCGCGTCAGTCAGTGGGGGCTGTTTGAGGATCTGACTGCATTGGAAAGCAATGTGATGCTGTGCGTCGCCCCCAAGATGGAGGTTCCTCGGCTGCAGTGGGGCGCCCCTTGGTGTTTCACTCGCTATGCAGCTGAGTTTCGTGCGCACTTGTGGCGAATAGGCCGAAGGCAGCACAACGCGCCGAGATCTGGATGGCACCGAGGTGGTGTCCAGCAATTTGCCGCACTGGTGTGGCCATCCTACAATGCTGCGCCGAAAGTCGGCGTGGGGTGCCCCGTTGGCCTGTGAGGTGGCGTCAGTAGCGGACCGATGTGTGAATAGGCCGGAACCAGCACAAGGCGCCAAGATCCGGATGGCACCGAGGTGGTGTCATAGTTGAGAGTTCTGAGCAGCGCTTGTAACACTGTCTGAAGCTTATTTGCACCTGCTGCAGCTTCACTATTGCCCTGGTGTGGCCTAAGATCGCCCATGACATAGGCGGCCACCTCCCGGGGTCCGGCGGAACTTTTTTCCTTTTCCTTTGTGCATCTTGTCCCACAATCCGTTTGACCTGAAGACACGACCAGGTCCCTGAATGTGTGCAGGTGGACGCTATTGATTGAATCAAAATGGCGGCTTCACACAAAGCTGACTCAAGCGTTGCTGCTGATGCTATACAGAGAAAAACTGGTTTTCAGTTTGTACATTCTTCAGGATTTTTCCATCCAAGGCTGGTTGAGAGTTTGTATAACAATGGCTTCAGATTTTCAACATACTACTCTTCAACATTCTTCCTAAATGTAACAATGTGAGACTCACTAGGAGAACGGTGTAGTGAGGGCCACAAACGGCTGTTTGTCTTTCCTTTCAAAATGCTGCCAACAATATTTTCGGAATGGAAGACAACACAAGGCGCTGAGATTCGGTTGGCACCGAGGTGGTGTCCAGCAAGTTGCCGCACTGGTGTGGCCATCCTACAATGCTGCGCCGAAAGTCGGCGTGGGGTGCCCGAAGGGGGGGGGGAGGCGGCGCAAACGAGCCTCTCCCGCTTCTCCATGTGGAGGCAGTTCATCTGCAGTGGGGCGCCGAGATCCGGATGGCACCGAGGTGGTGTCTAGCAAGTTGCCGCACTGGTGTGGCCATCCTACAATGCTGCGCCGAAAGACGGCGTGGGGTGCCCGAAGGAAGTGTCCTTATCCAGGGCATTATCGCTGTATCATGTCCTCCACTAAAATGGCCCTGGGACACCTTAGAACTCGGACGCTCGATTTTTTTTTCCTTTCCTGTACATGCAAAAAAAGGTAAATGCCCGGTACGTTACACGCTTCATCTGCCACGATGAACTCTCCAGAGGAACCGAAAAAAAATATAGTTGTGGTTACTATACCATGCATCGTCATATGGAGAGGTGGCACCAATTAATTATAGTGCTGCATAAAAGAGAGATTTGGAGGAGAACCCCTGACCTGCTAGTACATTCATCAAAGAAGTGGCACTGAGAGCTTCAGAGGCAAGGGAAACGGTCCCAAATATTTAGAAGAACTTTGGAAAGATTAAAATGACATGTTTAGATTGTGGCAAATTAATTTCATGTGGACAGATGAGTGTTACTCTAATAAATACAGCATATGAACATCATCATAGTCGATGGTTGGTAGAGACATTTTGACTATATCCTGGACCTGCCCGTCCTCGCCCAAAATGGCGCCGGAATAAATGGGACTCGTAACTCCTTGTTGTGTACTGGTTGCAGAACCTTGAAATCACGAGATACGTATGCAGTTTTGAAGCACATGGCGGGCGGGGACGAGAATTGATTGAATATTTCGACATCCCTATTGATATTAAGTTCTGATGTGTTATTGATTACTGTACTGTTGAAAGTTCGAATTAACGTCACCCATGGTACTTGCCCGCAAATGTATATCTAGATAATTTTATTGTAACTGGCCCTGTCGTATTTTAATTATAAAATGTACGTCCACCGATTCCGTAACTGTTAGACACCTTAGTTCTTGCAACCTAATGGCCCGCCCGTTACGTTCCTCTACAGTGTAAATGTCTATTCATCATATACGATTACAGTTTGCTCCGTGGCCGGCCCACGTGGTTATAGGCTCGTATTTGTATAATGAAATTTTCACAATAAAGGTTTTTAAAAGAAAACATGGTAGTAGTATATACATTGGTAAAGTTTGTAATAATAGTCACTGTTTTAGAATCATTAAAAGGCAAGTGAAATAAAGCAGACCAATTACATGAAGGGTAAAAGGTATAATACGAAGGAACGCAGTAAAGATAAATGGTCAAGGGCTGTTGTGTTTTCTATTCCTGCAACATAAAGTGATCGATAAGAATCTCATATTCAGTCGTATCGGCGACTAAGACAGCAGGTCGACCCTCTTTTGCTCAACGGCTCCATCATGGGACGAAGAAACGCTCTTTTTCTCGAAAAAAGAATATATTTTACTTGCAGGACAGTAGTAAAATTTCCGGGAAAGTACATTAGCCTGGAACATTATAACATATATTTAAGAAAAAATAATGTTCGGAAGTAATGAAAAGCGTAATTTTTAGGTCATATGACCAAGCCTTTCATCATTACAATAAGAAAAGTAAAATGAACCAATGAAAAGTTTTATTAACAAGTCACATGACTTGTTATGCTTACGTTACGCGCTGCGCGCCCCGGATGACTTCCGGATGCGCTAACGCGGCGCGTCATATGACGCATTACGCGACAACGCAGGTCCAGAATATAGTCAAAATGTCTCCACCAATCAGCGGTCGGAACACAACCCCTTTCAGCAGGCTAAATAGTTCTGTTAAATGAGAACAGAAGGGACAGGCAACAAGAACCATCAGTCAAAGAGGGGAGGGCTAGTTCTTCTCTACCGGATTACATTGGGGCGCTACCGGAACTGATCGAATTGGTAGTCTACAGTGTTTCTGGATGTTTCAGACTGAAGCTGGGGTTAGCATGAGAGCAGCATCATTTCGTAGCTCCGTCGTGGCCATTCCGCAACCAATCATGGCAGCCGCTCTTTATCGTTATTTTGGGCGGGGTGGGTGGCGGAGCCGAGCTGTTTTGCAGCCATCATTGTGTGGAGTTCAGTTCATCTCACTAGTTTTGTATTTGTCATGAGGGGTTGTTCCTAATGTTTCTATTTTAGCGAGGTCAAAAAGAGATCCCATTAGTGGCCTACTGATTTTGCTCGATTCCTTTTCTTTTTTTTTACACGATTTTTCGTTATCTGCAAAGACTAAACAGAGTATTGCGACTCTGTGTTTGTTTGTAAATAGAGAATGAACCAAAGAGAACTAATTCTAAAACAGTAAATACTTGGATAACAATCAATCAAATGGAGAGAGAAGCAGGCACGACGGATTACAACGGGGGCAAAGGCCTGCGTTAACTACCTTTCACTATCTGCAAAGAGAGAGTACTCCTAATAGAAATGAGGGGGGGGGGCACCATTCAAAGCAGATCAGTGTGCATAAACACGAAAATGTTTTCACTTACCACGTACTTGACATTCGACAGCTTATGATATTTGCTATTAAAAAACCATTGAAATTCACTGAAAAAACCATAGGTTATAGACCATATATAGTTAGGAATTAGCATTTACAAAACCTTGAAAATTCACTGAAAAAACCATAGGTTATAGACCATATATAGTTAGGAATTAGCATTTAAAAAACCTTATTTTACTCACACAAAACCATTGAAATTCCATATATAGTTAGTTGCACTAACTATATATTGCGCACCCGCAATCCACTGCTGATCATGTCACATATTACATCATTCATGACATGGTCAGTGACATCACTGATGACATCACTGATGACATCTCAAATGACATCACTGATGACATCTCACTTGACATCAATGATGACATCACTGATGATATCATTCATGTGATAATACAATGCATCTCCTCACACTCTAATATAACCTCCGTTACACCCAGTGTTAAATACAGAGTATAATTTTTGAAACCATTGACACACCAATACTAGTTACTACATACGCACTCACTGATTCCTATGTCTACACACACATTCACTCATACAATCATTCATACATACAATCACTCATCTTGACAACACTATCATATGCACTCATACACCTATACAGACACTCACACTCTGCCACTCATCCATGGAGTTACTCACACACCTAGTCAGTCCTGAAAAGAATCAATCACACTTCCATTTTCTCATCTATACAGTTAAACACAGAACACCTTACATTTTTTAAACATATACTAACACATACTTACTCTCTTATAGAATCACTGATACAAGTACACATTGATCTGCACAGAGTCACACACCTCCCAGCCAGCCATACACACACTCAGTCTCCCATACAAATACTTGTGCAACCAATCAATAACCCATATAGCTACTTATATAGCTACTGATCAACACATGAAGCAGCTTGCACAACAACAGACATACTGATGCACACTTTCAGACAGTTTAGTCACTAACCCGTGCATTCAGTAAGACGCATTTAATCACTCACTCATACAGTCAATCACGCACCTACCAAAACCTTCATTCAGACACTTATACATCCACTCATTCTTCAATATGTAAAACATATTTAAACTTTACAGAAACACATAATCACTGGATGTTGTCATCAGTGATGTCATCAGTGATGTCACTGACCATGTCATGAATGATGTAATATGTGACATGATCAGCAGTGGATTGCGGGTGCGCAATATATAGTTAGTGCAACTAACTATATATGGAATTTCAATGGTTTTGTGTGAGTAAAATAAGGTTTTTTAAATGCTAATTCCTAACTATATATGGTCTATAACCTATGGTTTTTTCAGTGAATATATATATGTATATATATATTACCTACTGGCGGTCGCCAGTAGGTATATATAGTTAGGATTTTTTCTCTATGGGTTTTTGGAAAATTCTATGTCTAATAACTTTGGCGTTTGTGGACGGAATTGGCTGAAATTTTCAGGAAAATGGCACATTTTGTTTCTGAGCAGCCCCTGAAAATTGGGGGTGGTTTCGTCCAGGGGGGATCGAGAAAAAAGGGGGGTCCCAAAACGTGTTTTTAACATTGAGTTTTCCATAGGGCGGTTGGCCTCACTTTTAGCCCGAACGGCTGAATGGATTTGCACGAAACTTGGCAAAATTGTAGGGACTGGTAGCCCGATGTGCCTTTTGTAGGTCTCAATATATGTGCTCCAGTGGATTTTGAGAAATTAACGTTTAAAAAAAGATATATATCTGTAACAGCGGACCAGGCAGCGGCCCAGGACGCGTACTTTTCGCGCAACGGAGCTTTGTGAAGCGAAGCTGATTGGTTCTCCGGCGTCTGTCAACATTCCAAACAGTCCGTAGCGGCCGCCATCTTGTCTCTCGGTAGGATCGAGAGACAAGAGGAGGCCAAAGCGAAGGGGCAAATGACCATAAGGGGGCATAGTACATTGTCGCTGACCCCCTAGGTTTGATGTGGAGGTTTTAAAAGGGCCCCGCGGGGCAAAAAAAAATAATAATAATAATAATGGAACGGCTGAATGGATTTGCACGAAACTTGGCAAAATATTAGGGACTGGTAGCCCGATGTGCCTTTGCTAGGTCTCAATATATGTGCTCCAGTGGATTTTGAGAAATTAACGTTCAAAAAAAGATATATATCTGTAACAGCGCTCCGCTTCGCGTAACGGAGGTTTGCGAAGCTGATTGGTCATTCTGTCACTGGGCTATAGTTGGGCTACATCTGGCTGATATTTGGGCTACATTTGTTTTTTTGTGTGTCTGGCGGCCATCTTTGGGCTACATTGGGCTACATTGGGCTTCATTGGGCTACATTGGGCTACATTTGGGCTCCAACATATATATAGGCCAATGTAGCCCAATATATATTTTTCAAAGTTAATTTTCATAAAAACCACTGGAGCATATATCTTGAGACATAGCAAAGGCACATCGGGCTACCAGTCCCTACAATTTTGCCAAGTTTCGTGGAAATCCATTCAGCCGTTCGAGCTAAAAGTGAGTCCAACCGCCCTATGGAAATGAAGGAAATGAATGGGTAATTTGTAATTAGCAAATAGCTAATCGCAAACTAGGAATGGTAAAGAATCGCTATTTATTCCTTAAAGTTCGCTATTTAGGAAATGCAAAAAACTTTGATGATACATATGGCGGTTCATCTCTAACAAGATAAGAAGCATAGGGATACATTTATGATGACTGGCGCATCACCAGGGATGTGTTAGTCATTCTGTGCCGCTGTTCCGTCACCTATGGTGTGCTGCATTTACAATGCGGCGCATCATGGGGCAAAAACAGCACAGATGCGTGATGTATCTGTGCCGTAAAGGTGGCGCATTGCTGGAGTTGTATCGCAAGTGTGATGAAGCTCCAGCAAGGGTCGGGGGTGCCCCTGTCGCTGGGGTTTCTGTTCTCACACAGAACTGTGGACAGAGGATTGGAACCTCGGCGAATTAGGGTGTCCCAAAACTCACGTTAGTAATCAAAAACTCCTTAGCAAGCTAGGTACAGTGTCACATTGGATATAACAAACTCTCAATGTTTAGACAATCCAGAATATGAACTTATAGTACCTCAGGATACGTGGAACTCATGAACAGTCGGTCGTTATATATTTCTTAGAAACCAGAACATGGAGTTAAGAAGAACACATGTGTATTTGAAATGTTTATTTACTAATCCCGTCTTCTCAGGCGTAGTATCTTAGATAATACAAGTACACATATTATCAGTAGCAAAATTACCAGCATAGTTACTAGTACATAAAAAGCGAATGGTGATAGTATGTTAACATGCTGTAAATGAATAAGAGTTAGCAACACTTATAAGCAGCCGCGGGCCGTGGAGGGAGTTACGGTGGGGCAGGGAGGCGGGGAGGGGGAGGGGCAAGGTAGAGAGGGCTCCACCCTGCTTCTCCCCCTCCCCGCCTCCCTGCCTCACCGTAACTCCCTCCACGGCCCGCGGCTGCTTATATCTCACCCTCCCTAATACACATATTATATTATTTGCTAAGAAGGTCTCTTTGTGTTGGTTTAGGGCGTGCCCATACTTTAGTGTCTTAGATTTGAAGGAATCACATCAGCATACACCAGCTCTCTCTTCATGTGAACCGCATCAACTGTTGTGTATGTGTGTTCGGCAAAGCAATATAAAACCCGCCTCATGCCCAGAATTGGCAGAAGTTGCACTTATGTTATGAGTATGAAGTCGTGGAGATCAGACCTCATAACAATTCTGTATCGTGTTGTTCTTGAAACTTTAGCACTCGCTGTACAGATATAGTTTAACAAGCAAAGCAGATAGTAGAGCAATAACATATTATTCTCATGTAAACCACGATGAACTACTAGGTGGAAAGCTAAAGCAACAACTAAGTGTCGTGTGCAGAAGTTGCAAAAAAGGAAAAATGGCGTTTAAACCGGTAATGAGCCCATGCTAACTTAACACGGTGTAAAGATATCCAGGACCTAGATGACACCTCCCCATGATCCGGAAACGAACTGAATAAGATAATAGAAGTGCCATCTCATGAGAGCAGATTGCAAGTTTATATGTGGACGGTCCGCAAGGTAAAGCATTAAAAAGTAGGAAAATTTAATGCTAAAGAAAAATAAAACAGCCAAGTACTTTATCGAGTCTTAAGCCAATAGGCAAGGTAAATAATAAAAACTTGACAAATAAGTCAATGAATTGTCAATGAAATGCTAGTACTCAGCATATTAAACATGAAAAAGGTCTATGACATAACTGTGTATGCAAAATAAGCTGCAACAGCCTCCAATAGGAAGTCACCGTCTTCATCCGAAAACAGTTCAGCCATCCAATTTAAAAGCGGAAAAGAACATACGTGCTCTCCCAGCACCGGATCCTCTATCACCATCAGAGGACAGCTCGGTGGGTTTTCAAGAAAGCTCTGTTCCAAGAAAGACTGTGCTGCCGCCAGTAAATTCCAGGGACCAAGTAGTCCATGCATCAATGCCACAGCCATAATCCTTTCGCCAGGACAAACCAACTCGTGAGTAATGATAGGAGTCATCAGCTGATTAAAGTCGACGTCAGGAGAAACCGGTCCGCAGAGACACAAATCAATGGCCCAATCGAAATCACAGGTCAGGCAGTGAAATACAGGCTGGACACAGGTGAAGTAGGAGAATCGAAAAGATAATCCATATGCCGTGCTTAATATCGCCAACGGCATTGTGCCATAATATTCTAGCATGCGATTGCGGAACAGTGTCAGCAGCTGCAGGGTGGGAGGTTGCATAGGAGGGACATCCATATTTAAAAATGTAAAAAAGCACAAGAGCGTCCGCTGGTAATGCAAGTAAAAATGCCAATCCACGAACCAGAGTGGAGAAAATAGAATGAAAGGAAGCAGGGATGACTCCAAAGATTTTCTCAAATGAAGTCACGAGACCACTGGTAACAACTTTAAAAAAGTGCGCCAGGGCCTTTGTGGAGGATGCGTTAAAGATAGTCGGAACCATCTTGCTGAAATTGAAAGGCAAATCTGAATTGAAAAGGGTTGCACCTCTGTACGGGTGTTCGCTATGTGAAGCACGAAAGTTTCACGGGCCGAACTCAAGGCCACCTCTCTCTGAGACAAAAGAGCTCTTATTCTTGCCATGCCATTGAAATCTGTCCCAAGGTTGGTATTTGTGGCCAAATTGAAAACTCCCTATGTTCATGTGTGGGAGGAAATAGAACATTTCTGCAGCAAATAACCCGTTCACTTACTGTTACGATAAAAGGAATACTTTTAATTAACTCAGAACAATCTTCATTATTGAGCATCAAATAACTACCATTTGCCAACAACTTGAACGTGGGGATGATAGCAGGAACTGGCGTGCCTTGCAACACGCAAGCCATATTTGGTCGGTGTTTGTTGCATGAACCGTGTAACTGTATGTGCCTACACATTAGTGAATGATCTGGCGTCTCAGTGCATTCCTCTCCATTCAGATAAACTTCTCTTTTTTTTTTTTTATTTATTAATGAGATGGATTAGAATACAACAAGAAAATCAAAAACAGGTGTAGATTAAAAAATTGGGTAAAACACTTAGAAGAAATGTCACAATACAAAGAGGATTAAAAAGATCAACATTTAGCCGCACACAAGCTTCTTATTATTAAATTCACATATAGTCCATTTCATCCTCTTGCTTCCCTCCAATTACTAAGGGGTGCCCAAATTTTTTTCCCAAAGTCTTTCTTCTTTAACCCCTTAAAGTTATATAGACAATCCTCGATATTATGAATCCCTAACAATCTGGTTAGCCATATCTGGAATGAAGGTGCTATTGGGTCTTTCCAGGCAGCCGCTATTAAAATTCTTAAAACCGCAACACACACGAATACAAAGGCTTCGGCATCCTGAGTAATATTAAGATTTTCATCCCTGCCAATTAAAACCGTCGTTGGGGATAGAAGAATTTGACCTTCTAGCAGCCCCGATAAAAACTTCTCCATTTCAGTTATGATCGGTTTTAAATTTGGACAAGAGTAAAACATATGTATTAAATCTGCTGGGCCTTGATCACACCTTGGACATCTGTCCGTCTCCCTTTTTCCCCATTGATATAGTTTCGCCGGTGTGTAGTATAGGTTAAAAATCATCTTATAATGTTGAGCTTTTAAATTAGTTGCTCTTAAAATTTTCTTATTCATTGCCAATGCATAATCCACATCTACATTTGGGTCCCCGATTTTAATAGCCCAAGCATTTTCCACCTGTACAACATCATCTTCCATGGCCTGTAGCAGAAAACCATAACCTATTTTAATCTTCCTACCCCCATTCTTTACGTATTGAACAATCGGATTGACCTCCTGAATAGAGATCCTGGGTCTTATAGATTTCACCGATTGTTCTACCTGGTTGTACAGCATCCAGTGATTCGCTGAGATGCCAAATCTTTGTTGTAGAGTCTCAAATCCCAACATCCCTTCCTTATTCATAACATCCCCCAAATGCAGAATACCCAACCTTTTCCAGAGAGCACTATTTCTGTTCTGACCCAAATGTATGAATGGAGTTGACTCCCACAGGTCAATAATTCCATTAATTTTAGGAATTTTAAGAAATTTCAAAATTAAGTTCCAGACCCCCCATACACTTAACATGACATTACTTTTGCTTCTCTTAAAAAATTGAGCCCTCACTTCCCGGGTTAGAATTCCATTGGCTTTTTCACCGACTACCAATTCGTATATTGTAGGAACCCTAGGGGAGTCATCAGATAATTTAACACATAGTAGATGTTTCATATGTAGCAATAGACATACCCAATGATATAACCTTAGATTAGGAGCTGCTAGCCCTCCTCTCTCTAATGGTAATGACAATTTAGCCAATGACCTTCTAACTTTCCCATACTGCCAGAGAAATTTTGAAAACACTGCCTCCATTTTTTTCATCAGGGATTCATCTATTAACAGTGGAATAGCACGGAATAAATACAGCAATTTTGGAAACATTGTCATCTTGATCACATTAACTCGTCCGATCAGGGAGAGATGTAAAACATCGATCCTTTTAAGTTCTTTCTCAATCTCCACTAGTACTGGCAGATAGTTTTCCTGGGTTATTTTACCCACATCAGCATTGATTTTAATTCCTAAATAAATTGCCGCATCAACATATCTTTGATCTTTTTTCAGAATGTTCTTTGTACAAATTATTATTGTTTTATCGGTATTAAGTTTGTATCCTGAATATATACCAAAGTGCTGAGCCAAATTATTTAATTCTTGTATTGCAATATCTGGTTTATTTGTAACTATTGCTAGATCATCTGCATATGCTAAGATCTTAGTAGCATAACCATGAGATATCACAGGGGAAATTCTCTCCGTCGCCACAATTTTCCTAATCAGAGGGTCTATGTATAAGGCAAACAAAATAGGTGAGCACGGACAGCCCTGACGTGTGCCCCTTTTAATCGATATCTCCTCTGATTGGAGCCCCATGGTGGTGACTCTAGCCACCGGATTCGCATACATAGCCCTAATACCTCTCCTACAGTTTTCCCCAAAACCCCTTTTCTCCAACACCTCCCACTTATAATTCCATACAACCCGATCGAACGCCTTCTCGGCATCCAATAAAATCATAGCCATATCACCCCCGGCAGCCGTAACAGCATCGAATAATGTAATAGCCCTGGCTGTGTGTTCGGTGGTACCTCGCCCTGGGACGAACCCATGCTGCCAGGGTGACACTAGATGACCTATAATCCCTCCTAGTCTCTTAGCCCACACTTTTGAATATAATTTTGCGTCTGTGTTTATCAATGAAATTGGTCTATATGACCCGGGATTATCCTCTGGCTTCCCTTTTTTGTGAAATACCACAATGTTAGTCTGCTTCCACGTATCAGGGATAGTTCCTGAGCATATAACTCCGTTAAAAAGATCCACAAAAACTGGCAGAATTTCTTCACCCAGAGCCCTATAGACCTCGATTGGAATTCCATCTGGGCCAGCTGCTTTGCCCGATGCCAGTTCACTTAAAGCATTCATTATCTCCTCGCTTGTTATGCTCGCTTCCAATCGATCTCTATCCGCCTCCCCAACCCTAGGTGTTATGGGAAATTGGTCTTGTCTATGGGACACCCTCCCTGGCTCCTGGTCATATAGCTTTTGGTAAAAGTCTTGAAACACTTGTACTATGGATTTTGGGTCATTATACTCTCTCCCGTTAAATTTCATCTTACCAATTTTCTTTCTATTCATATCCTGTCTTATGCGCAATGCCAGTGCTCTCCCAGCTTGCTCCCCTGTCTCATAACGCCTAGCTCTTTGAGTCTGATATTCACAAATCTCCTTTTGGGTAATTAGTTTTAAAAGGTCCCCCTTAATCCTAACCATATTTCTTAAGGTCTCACTGCTATCCTTGCCAGTTATTATCTCATCAACGTGGTATCTCTCTTTCACTGCCAAATCTGCTGTAAGTTTATCTATCTTACTTTTATCCTCTTTCCTGATTCTCGATGAACAACTAATCGTCTCCCCCCTTAATGCGGCTTTGAACGACTCCCAAACCCCATTCCTGGAGGCACTGTATCTGTTGCAATCAAAGAATTCCTTTGTCCATCTTTTCATATGTTTTAAGAATCTTTCATCATTTAGTAACTTTCTCTCAAAAGTCCATCTAGATATTTTCCTAACCACCCTGGGACTTTTATAATCCAGTATCAACGGGTTGTGGTCAGAAATTACTCTCGGTAATTTCTGAATATTTACCTTGCCTATCTCCTCTTGTGTGATAAAAAAATAATCTAGCTTAGAATACTTTTGCGCTGGATGAGAGAAATACGTATAACCCCGATCACCTGGCATCTTTTCTCCCCAAACATCCAACAAGCCATGGGATTGTAACATGGAGCTAATTGCTGTATTGACCTTACGTTTGCGGCCTGTAAAGGTAATCCCCAATTGCCAATCCCCAGAGATATTCATGTCTCCACACACTATCATTGGGGTTGACCAATTAGCCAATTCCTCCTCTAATTTATCAAACACTGTAGGATCATCCTCATTCGGTCCATATATTACACATAATGTAAACCCCATACTCATTTCTGCTAAAATCCATCTACCCGATCCATCCGTTTTTATACGTTTAGCACCGCCCAGATAATTTTTAGCTAATATAGCCACTCCTCTTGTCATTACTGTTTGGGTGGAGCACCCGATCAAGGTGAACCCATACAGTTCTAAGACCTTCCTATTATTCCAGGGTATATGAGTTTCCTGAACACAAACTATGTCAATATTGTTTGATCTCACCAGATGACTCATTCTCTGCCGTTTCTTCCAGTCATTTAGCCCCCCAGCATTTATACTACATATTCTAATGTCTGACATTTTTTACAAGTTTACCTTTCTCCCAAAAATTCATGTCCAAATACCTGTTATCAACCTGAAAATTATTCCTTTCCATCTCAAATTTTTTCTTTATTTTCACCCCCCCTTCCCTCCCCACCCCCACCCACTCCTCCCTCTGCACTCTCACCCTCCCCCTCCGAGGCTCCAATTCAGGGCCTCCCCTCTCCCCCCCCGCTTGACTAGAGGCGCTCAGACCTTGGGTCTGTGCACGTGATGGTTGCAGCTGTGTGAGGAGAAGAATTCCGCTTCAAACATTTTATGCTTTTTCTAGACCCCTCGCCTTCTTATATTTTTTTCCTTAGCCTTTTTTTTTTTTTTTTTTCCCCCATTCACCCCTCAGTGAAAACATCTCACCCAAAAAGTTTGAACCCTCCCCCTACAAGTATTTCAATGGTTCATTACGCAAATTTCCTAATACAATTTAGTACTCCCTATACTCCCTATACACCATCTATGACTGCAGGAACTCCTTGGCCTTAATCTCTGAGGAGAAATAGAATACTTTGCCATCCTGGATTACTTTCAACTGGGCAGGATTAATCAGATATGCCTGCATACCCTTGTCTTGAAAAGGTTTTATCATTTGTCGCAACCTCCAACGCCTCTCAACAGTAATGTGACAAAAATCCGGGCGGACAAAGAAGGTATAATCATCTACTGTTTTTTTTTTATCAGGCCTTGCCCTCTCAAAGATTGCTTGTCTGAGGTTGAAATTACCCAGAAAAATTAATATCGCCCTAGGTTTATCTCCTTCTTTGGCCTTTTTGTAGATATTAGATGGAGTGCGATGCGCTCTCTGAATTTCCCTATCAAAATCCCAATCTTTTAGTTCTACGAAGGCGGATGAAAACAATTTTACAATGAAACCTTTCATGTCTGTCCCCTCGGCCCCCTCCGGAATTCCCAGGACACGTAGATTATTTTGCCTCGATCTGTTCTCCAACGACTCCAGTTTCCATTGAATGTCCGTAATATTTTTTGCCTGACTGTCAACTTTATCAACTGCTTCTGCGGCATCCGCTTCTGTGGATACCACTCTCTCTTCCAAGTTGGTCACTCGTTCCCCCAAGTTCACACAGGCCTTAGTAAGTTTCCTCACCACCCCTTGCATCTTTCTAACCGCCGCCTGTGATCTCCGACTTTCTTGCCGTGTCTCCTCCCTATGGGCCAATATTTCCTGATGAATGATCTCCAAGAGTGACATTTGTGCTGAGTCTCCTTCTGGGCTATCTGCTGAGGCATTTAGTTGTATTACATCTTTTCTTTGATTAGAACCTTTAGCTTTCCCCACCATTTTTACTGCTGTGTTGGGAGGACTGTTTTCCTCGAGTTCCAAATCGCTTCCAGTCTCTATGTCTCTGGTTTCCTGTCCCGAACTTTCTTCACCGTCCTCCGACCATTCCCCACCTTCAGATACTGAGAAAAATGCCTCACTCAATGCCTCTTTTTTGCTGCAGCTACTCCCCCCAGTATTATCCTCCAAAATTTTTTCTAAGCCAGGTTGACTTGAATCACCTTCCCCCAGCTGAGCTCCCGCTGTCAACTCCAGTGGGTCTTCAACTACCCCCATTACTACTGTACTTGGTTGCTCAGCGGGTTCTTCCACTGCAGCCGTAACCAGAGACGCCACCTCATTACCAGCAACAGCAAGGGTATCGGGGGGAGCAGGGGTAATAGGAGTGGCAGGGACAGCCAGTATGTTGTCTTCCTTTTGTTCTTTTAAGTCTTTAGTCTTGGTAAGCTTTTGAAATATATCCGATATTGGAATAGTGCCCACACTATCCAGGTTTCCTTTATTGGAGCCCTGCTGCACTGCTTTTTTAACTTGTGGGGAGCCCTGTTTCTTCCCCTTACTGCCATCAATATCCAATACATCTGCTTGTTCTGCCGCTGCCGCTGCCTTCCTCCTAGCGGCCGCCTTTGCAACGGCGCTCTGCTTAGGAGCCATTATTGCCCTCCGCCTCTCCTCTGACCCAAATGTCTCCTTACCGGTTGGAAAATCGCCGGTTTCGACAGCAGTCTCTGCCTCCGCCTCAATCTGTACAACTCCGATGTCCTCCAGAGTGCTCCTTGTCCGCCCCTTCTCGCCAGACGATAGATTGAACGCTGTCTTCCTTTGGTTTCCGCGGAGCTTCTTCCTCAGTCGAGTTCGCTGCCTCCAAGCCAAACTCCGTGAAGCTTCCAGGCTGATTACAAACTCCGCGAGCTCTGTGAGCTCCGCGGCCTCTGCTCGTGGTCCAATGACAGCGCCGCCTCTGATCCGCCGTGTCAGCTGTGCAAGCTCCCGGAGCAGCCGCTCCAGCGGCAGACTGCAGGTCAATTTCATCCAGCCGCGCTCACTCCGATAACTCTTCTTTTTCTCTGCCTCCTCTATCAAAACAGCATCGGAGACTCGAACTTTTGGTTGTCACATCCAAATTTCAACTTTGTGGGGAAAGTCAAGGGCCTCAATCCTCCATGGCGCTCCTCCTCACACGAGCTGCTTCTCGACCGTCTCACACGGTCGCCATCTTGCCCATTCAGATAAACTTCTTGATCATCTTTGAAACATCTGTATGTGTATGGAAGCGACCAGACCTCATGAAGAAAAGCACTACCTAAAGGTTCATAACGACCTATTGGTATATATTTCATACAATTTGAAAACTTATATAAAGCAAAAGGCAGCGTTATTAAACCGTGGATAAGGCACGTTGCCAAAAAACCCGCAATCCTCTGCTGATGATGTCACTGAGCATGTCATGAATGATGTAATATGTGACATCATCAGCAGTGGATTACGGGTAATAGTATCTCTAGTTTACTCCCCTATAGCTGTCTTTCGTTTAACATAAGTGTCTGTTTCCTTCCCTTATACTTACTGTTTTTGGTTCGCTTCCGGTTCGCGTACCGGCGAGCGAACTGGGAAGCGAACTAAGAGAAATAGAGGTTGGCACAGTTCCAAATATTGTACCAATTTTTTAATAACGGGGAGGTAGTTCTGAAAAGAACTTTTTTTTTAATTGTTTTTGTTGTTTTATATTTTTTTTATTTTTTTTCGGAACATTTTTTTACTTTTTTTGAATTTTTCTGAACAGTTTTATATTCTTTTGGGTTTTTCTTGGAGGGGGCAATGAAAACGATTCATTGTAAAGGGCTCAACAGGAGCAACAAAACAAAAAAAAAGTATTTATTATTTTGGGCGTTTCGTACAAACTTGCATATGATAGTCAATAGCTCTGTTGATCAGAGTGATGCTTCTTTCTCCGTAGCAAATGAATCCATCGCAATATACGCAGGTGTGTTTTACTTCACCAAATCTCATTTGTATATTTGGCACCATCTCCCTGCCCTCTGGTCCCGTTACTTCCGGTACAACAGATCTTCTGGCCATAATAGGGAGATTATCTAGGTCGTTCCGAAACTGTGCAGCACTGTAGTTGTTAGGATGCCACCTAGTCATATGGCGATGCATTGTGTAGTTTCCGAAACTGTATTTTTTCTCGGTTCCTCTGGACAGTCTATCTTGACATATAAGGCAAGTTACGTATCTTGCATTTACTTTTTTCTGACCTTTGGGAATTTTAAAAAATTGCCAAATGAAGTTTTCTTTCCGGTGAGACGTCTTGGGCTGCTCAGGCAAAAACTGCCTCTCTTCGTGCTCGTCGTCCTGTTCTTCTTCTTCCTCTTCTTGTTGAATTATAACTTGAGCAGGTGGTCCACTCTTCCTTGGATGTGGTGGAGGTGGTGGGGAAGCACCAGCTGAAGCTACTAAAGAAGCCATTGCTCAGTGATCACAAAGGGTCTTTCTCTCACAATGATGAAAGTCAGAGTGAGGAAAGAAGGAGGGATTTTCATCATTTGGGAAAAACAAGAGTTCTCAACCAATCAAAAGTGTTCATTTTAGATTATATGACCTAGTCTTACATCATTAGGAAACCAAAAGTGAAATGAACCAATGAAAAGTGTTATTACCAAGTCACATGACTTGCTGTGTTTACATTAAGCGCTTTGCAGGGCCTCCCGGTTTGCTTCCAGAAACCTGCGCTTTGCGACTCGCTTCGCGTACCAGTTCGCTAACGTAGCACGTCATATGACGTATCACGCGAGAACGTGAAACGTCATGCGGACGGGAGGCGTCACGATGTTGTTTTCTAACGCGGCACTTGCGGTAAAGAAACGTTTACCGGCTCGCGGTCTATTTCGCGGCATCAAGGTCAGCTAACGGGAAGCTTCCCGATTCGCGAAGCGGGAACGAAGAAAAAAAAATATTTAAAAAAAAAATTATTCATAAACATATAAAATATATTTTGGAATTTAAAGAAGAATACATTTTACAGCTACAGATATTAGCTGTTAAAAAACCAATGAAATTCACAGAAAAAACCATAGGTTATAGACCGTATATAGTTAGGAATTAGCATTTACAAAACCTTGAAAATTCACTGAAAAAACCATAGGTTATAGACCATATATAGTTAGGAATTAGCATTTAGAAAACCTTATTTTACTCACACAAAACCATTGAAATTCCATATATAGTTAGTTGCACTAACTATATATCGCGCACCCGCAATCCACTGCTGATGATGTCACATATTACATCATTCATGACATGGTCAGTGACATCACTGATGACATCACTGATGACATCTCAAATGACATCACTGATGACATCTCAAATGACATCACTGATGACATCATGACACACCAATACCAGTTACTACATACGCACTCACTGATTCCTACGTCTACACACACATTCACTCATTCACCCATACAATCACTCATACATACAGTCACTCATTATTACAACACTATCATATGCACTCATACACCTATGCAGACAGTCACACACTGCCACTCATCCATGGAGTTACTCACACACCAAGTCAGTCCTGTAAAGAATCAATCACACTTCCATTTCTTCATCTATACAGTTAAACACAGAACACCATACTTCAGTGACATCACTGATGACATCACTAATGACATTTGAAATGACATCACTGATGACATCTCAAATGACATCACTGATGACATCATGACACACCAATACCAGTTACTACATACGCACTCACTGATTCGTACATCTACACACACATTCACTCATTCACCCATACAATTACTCATACATACAGTCAGTTATTATTAGAACACTATCATATGCACTCATACACCTAGTCAGTCCTGTGAAGAATCAATCACACTTCGATTTCCTCATCTATAGTTAAACACAGAACACCATACTTTTCACACATATACTAACACATACTTACTCTCGTATGCAATCACTGATACAAGTACACATTGATATGCACAGAGTCACACACCTCCCAGCCAGCCACACACACACTCAGTCTTCCATACATCCACTCATTCTTCAATATGTAAAACGTATTTAAACTTTACAAAAACACACAGACACTAGATGATGTCATCAGTGATGTCATTTGAGATGTCATCAGTGATGTCATCAGTGATGTCACTGACCATGTCATGAATGATGTAATATGTGACATCATCAGCAGTGGATTGCGGGTGCGCGATATATAGTTAGTGCAACTAACTATATATGGAATTTCAATGGTTTTGTGTGAGTAAAATAAGGTTTTCTAAATGCTAATTCCTAACTATATATGGTCTATAACCTATGGTTTTTTCAGTGAATTTTCAAGGTTTTGTAAATGCTAATTCCTAACTATATATGGTCTATAACCTATGGTTTTTTCTGTGAATATATATATATATATGTAAGCTCCTAAATCTCCCTCCCGTCTCGGAAAGAGAATATAAGCACTCCAGGTTGGCAACGATTTGTATTCAGCACACAGCAACGCAGATCACAGACGCGTTTCGAACAATAGTCCTTCCTCAGTGTCGCCGACATTGAGTCTGTGACGCCTTTTAGTAACGTTCCCACAGAAACAAAGAGCGGACTTTGTAAAATACACATTTGAATGTATAAAACGAAACGAAAAATTGGGTTAAGTGTGGCAGCCATATTATACAGGGCAAACATCGTCAAGAAATGCATAAATACGGGTGAATTACACTGATTCTCTCATGTAGACATTAGGAATCACACCGTCATGCACAAATAAATCACAGTGTGTCCTGTACTGACTTTTACCACTGCCAGACAGCAAAAAGCAAAATTATATCGCCGTGTATCGGCGTTAGTCTGACATACGTAACCCCAGGGAGTTAACATTGTTACCAGGTTGCAAAACGCTGCATATTGAACATCAGAGACAAAAATCGTAATATAGCCGTGGATCGGCAAGGCTCCGGTAACATTCAATTCATAGTCAACCGGACAGTAACCTGTGTGGATTGC
This sequence comes from Lissotriton helveticus, assembly GCF_964261635.1. Classification (NCBI taxonomy): domain Eukaryota; kingdom Metazoa; phylum Chordata; class Amphibia; order Caudata; family Salamandridae; genus Lissotriton; species Lissotriton helveticus. The sequence goes on from NC_136065.1 coordinate 535,967,349, forward strand.
ACAATATATAATATTTACAAAACGATAATCTCAAAGGTTCTCTCAAAGGAATATATAAGAGGTTACTATGAGAGTCCTTCAACAGGTATATATATACATATCATATTCTATTTTCACAGACATCTTCCTAGGATCAATAAATCAGAGTTCTATTACATTAAACTGTTCGATCCATACTAATTAAATGTATGTGCTAATATATTGTGCTAAGCCACAGGAAAAGGAGAAAAAAAGGAATTTTTAAGTCAAATGAAAATGGAGTGGAATAGGGGATGGGGGAGGGGGGTAGAGGGGAGGAATGCAAGGTAAAGAGGAAAGGGAGGGAAATGGAGGAAAATGAATGAGAACTAAGGTTATGATTCACATTAATTATCAAATAAAGGCTACATGATGTATTACAGTGTAATCATATTTATGGATCAATGATTGTAGCTTATCTGCCAAGGTGTACTGTCAGTTCCTCCCCTACATTTAATCCCAATGGGTACTTAGTTTGTAAATCTATTATGAATCTAGATTCAAGTCTACGGAGACAGAGTAATCTGTCTCCACCTCTGGGATTTTGAGGCACGTGATCAATGCCGAAATAACGTAACAGATCCCTGTTACTTCCATGTTTTTCGGCAAAGTGCCGGGTAACGGGGTAAGTTGTGTCTTTATTCTTGATTGCCCTTTGGTGTTCCAGTATCCGGAGTTTCACGTTGTTCATTGTGCTTCCGATATACTGGAGACCGCAGGGACAGACTAAACAGTACACCACAAAGGGTGTTGTGCATGTGATACATTTATTTATCAATCTCGGTTGGTTGAGTCCTGGGACCTTATAGGTTAGTGTCCTTCTACTGTTATCGCAGGCCTTACATTTTCCACAGGGAAAGAATCCTTTCATTTCTTTTAGAGTTCCTGTGGATTTGGGTGGCAAAGGCTTTGTACCAGAGTATCTTTGATCGACTTGGATTTTCTGAAGGTTATGAGTGGTTTAGCTGGGACATCCCTTCCTATGATAGGATCTGTTTGTAGGATGTGCCAGTTCCTCATGAGAATTTGTCTTAATTGAGGAACCTCATCAGAATACGTGGTTATCAGACGGAATTTAGTTTTGGAGTCTGTATCTTCAACAGAATGAGACATCTGAGCAAAAAGAAGTTTTCTTGGGATTCTCAGAACTCTCCTGTAGGTGTTATCAAGGAGAGATTGTTCATAGCCTCTTGCTCGAAATCTAGCAATGCTATCTTGTGCAGCTCTGACGAATTCAGACTCCAAAGAGCAATTCCGTCGTAGTCTAAGTAGCTCCCCATAGGGGATGCTACGGATCAAACTGGGAGGATGACTGCTCTCGTAGTGCAAAATGCTAATGCCAGCTGTTGGCTTGCGGTAAAGGCTTGTCTCTAATTTGCCCTGATGTACATAGACTCTTAGATCAAGGTAATGCACTTCTTTTTCGCTGATATCAAATGTGAATCTCAGGTTCAGATTATTGATGTTGAGTGCTTCAACAAATTCCTCAGCCTGTGTGGAGGAGCCCCTCCACACCAGGAAGAGGTCGTCGATATATCGACGCCAGACGACAATGTGATCAGCCCATTTGAGGTTTTCACCCGCTAGGGCAACCTGCTCCTCCCACCAGCCGACGAAAAGATTTGCTTAGCTGGGGGCGAAGCAGGTTCCCATCGCTGTACCACTCAATTGCCTAAATAATTCGTTCTGAAACAAAAAGATGTTGTTAGATAGGCAAAATCTCAGACATTCTATCAGGAATTGTCCATGTAGGGCAAATTTAGCTGATCTATATATATATTCACTGAACAAGCCATAGAATTCAGACATGTTATAGTTAGGAATTAGCATTTAAAAACATTAGAAATTCACTGAAAAGAACATAGGTTTTAGGGGTGTTATAGTTAGCTGGACATTTCACTCATACAAAACCATTGAAAATTCCTCTGTCATAGTTAGTTGTACTAACTGTAACTCTCGCGCACGCAATCCATTGCTGATGATGTCACATATTACATCATTCATGACATGGTCAGTGACAACACTGATGACATCACTGATGACATCTCAAATGACATCACTGATGACATCACCGATGACATCATCCAGTGAATCTGGTTTGGTTTGTTATTTCAATATGTATTATATATAGCAATCTCCATTGAAGAATGAGTGGATATTTAAATATCTGGATGGAGGATTTAGTTGCTGTTTACTTGACAAATTTATAGTATCTCACTAAACATATTTCATAGTGACTAAACTGTGTGAATATCGGTATTACTTTGTCAGTTGTTCTGTAAAATGCTGCACCAGTTGGTTAGTAGCTACATGAAAGTCTATATTAGTTATTGATTAGTTAACTGAGTATTTGTACGAGAGAGTGAATGTGTGTGTGGTTCGGATAGGGGTGTGTGACTGCTCAAAGATCTGTGAATAGTTAATTCAGTAGGTATATGAGGTTAAGACTACATGTTATAACAGTTGTCATTCTCCGGCTTCGTGGTCCCTTGCAACTATAGTTTATTTTTAAAAAAAGGGAAGGAAGCTACGGATCTTGGGTCTTATAGACCAGTCTCATTAATAACATCAGACAGTAAGATCTTTTGCAAGATTCTAGCTAACAGGCTCAATGACATCATGCCTAACCTAGTAGCTAAATTCCAACATGGCTTTATCAAAAGAAGAGATACAACCGATCATATACGGAGAATTATCACCCTGTTGGACTGGGCGGAGGCCACGGGGTCCCCAGTCGGAGTGGCCCTGCTGAACGCCGAGAAGGCGTTTGACAGGGTCGACTGGGGGTTCCTGTGGCACGTCCTGGCCTGGAAGGGTTTTCCGGTGCAATTTATCACTGCTTTACGTGCTCTTTATAATGACCCTAAAGCGATAATCAGGATAGCTTCTGATATTTCTGTAGCCCCGTCAATAACAAGGGGGACGAGACAAGGCTGTCCTTGCTCCCCCTTGTTGTTCGCACTGTATATAGAACCATATCTACAAAAACTTATAAAAGAAGAGAGCATTCCACCGGTTAGGATTCATCAAGTGAGTTATAAAATCATGGCATATGCGGATGATGTCGCGATCGTTACATCGGACATCAAATTAGCACTCCCCAAAATTATAGAGCTAGCTCACGAATTCTGCTTACACTCAGGCTACAAATTAAATATATCAAAAACGCAAATAATTCATTCTACTGCTGGTACTCCTTCTGGAATGACACTATCAAATACTGCTCTATATCTGGGAGTGAAATTGACTGCCAAAGTAGAAGATATTCCTGGGCTCAATCTCGATCCTCTACTTACCTCAACTAATAGGTCTCTTGAAAGGATAAACAATTTACACTTGTCTTTATATGGTCGCACAAACGTTATTAAGATGCTTATCTTTCCAAAATGTCTTTATTTTTTCCGGACCATACCTTTTTTGATTTCTTCTAGCTTTTTTTCAAAATTAGATAGGATACTTTCGAGATTTTTATGGGGCTATAAAAGAGCCAGGAGGTCTCTTAAATGGTGTACTATTCCTAGGGATAGAGGAGGCTAGGGGATGCCGAATTTCCGCCTATATTATTGGGCGGTATCGCTTAGGCTTATGAGCGTTTTAATTTTTCAAGATTTTCCGGTAGATGAATCAGCTTATCCGACAATTTATGAAATGATTCTCGGCACCCAAATACGACAAAGCTTAGTTAGATTCAATGAACCGAGCTATTATAAAAAAACAAGATTTAAAATTATGTCAACAGTTTATCAAATATGGAAACAGATTAAGAAAAGATTCAGTTTCGACCATGACCTAAATTATTATACACCTTTACTTAACAATCCAATGTTACCAACAATTTTTAATGATTCTATTATGCAGAGGTGGCGAAATTCTGGTATTTATTTGCTTGGGGATCTCTATCACGAAGTAAAATTAGTCTCATTTACATATTTACATCAAAAATACAAACTTACTAAAGCCGATTTTTTAAGTATCTTCAATTACGTAGTTTTCTAGACATGAAAAATCTCTCAAATACTAGAAAAATTAGTAAGTTTGATGTCCTGGAATGTTGTAGGAAAAGAAATAGAATAGGGCTGATCTACCAGGCAATGATAAACCGATTGGAAGATAATCTTGAGTCGTATAATAATAAATGGCGAAAAAACTTAGGTATAAAGAACTTAGATATTTCTGATTCTTTAGCATTAGCTGATCAAGTCTTGTGAAATGGTTCTTTAAAAGCTCAACATTTTATGTGTATTTTTGATTTACATTATAGTCCCGCAAAACTCATGAAGTGGAAAGCCAACAGAGGTGACAAGTGTAGCCGATGTGGATTACCAGGGGCGAATGCAACTCACATGTTTTATCTTTGCCCTTGGCTTACACAATTCATCAGTGATGTTCAAAAGTATTTAAACAATATTATCAATTCACCCATAGTGCTATCTGCTGAACTGGTAATATTTGGAATTCAATCAGACCCGAATAAGACATGCAATTTTGCGGAGGAAGGTTTTTTGTTTATATCTATGTCCATCTATAGGAATTGTATAACCACTCATTGGCTAGATGCAGATCCTCCTTTATTTCAACAATTGCAATCTAAATTACTAAAGGTCTATCAACTTGAGATGGCTATATACCATTTAAAGGGAAAGAGAAAGACAGCCTTTGGGCTAAAGATTTGGGCCCCTTTTTGTAATTGCATTTAATGTCAAATGTTTTTGAAAGCTTATATTTTATTGATTTTATTGTTGCCAGGTATAGTTATTTATATATCTCTCTATGGTCCATGTCCAACAAACTATAAAAATAAAAGGCAGTGTATGTGACATTTGTTGTATATAAATAATTATTCATACGATTCAGTGATTGCATGCGTGACTGTATTAATAACTGTATACTTGTAATAGTGATTTTATAACACACTAAGTATGAGTTACTCTCTATATGAATAAATGAAGTGGTGTTTGTATAAGTGTGTAGCTGAGTAAATGTAAGCATGATCGATTTTTTTTTCTTAAGTCCTCATAGCCCAGATAAACAGAAAACTGCCCCAGATCACTTCCCACTAGGCACCTCTAGTGATCTTATTGGGAGCCGGGAATGGTACACTCTATACCTTGCAACCTTACTCAACCATTGGTACCTGTTTTACTCTGAGATCTATCAGCTACCACCAGAGTATTTGCAAACTGATATAGAGGCCTAGTCATTGGACTCATTCATAGATGTCTGTGCCCAAACCTCATAGGGAAGCCAGAAAGCATTTTGCCTGCATTTATGAACTCTATCCAAAGTGTTTGTATACTTTATTGCGGCCAACCATTCCAATTTACTAGGGGGAGTTGCCTTAACCCATTTCTTACATATTTCCCTACGAGCCAGTAGTATTAAATAAAAAATCTATTTTTTCATATTTTGTAACATAGATTCATTATTATTTGTAAGCCCAAAAAAGACCAGCAATTCGCTCACCTGGAGTGCTTCACACAAAGTAGATAAAATTGTGTTACTCGCATCCAGCCAGATAGATTGGATTGCCAGACAGGACATAAACATGTGCGTATCATCACCTTTCTCCTTGTTGCATTTAGGGCATTTGGGAACTACTTCACTCCCCACTTTAGATAATTTGTATGGAGTCCAATAAACACTGTGGAGACAAAAAAGGTGGTTCCGCCTTAAATTTGCGGGTCGGACTGTGGAGTATAGAATGTCATGGGATACTTGCCATAAATCTTGTATCTGTTTTCCTGGCAAGTTCCTCTCCCACAGCTCCATAGGCAGGTTGAAATCTCTATCCGCCATATCCATTAATATCCAATAATAGTTTGCCACCTCTTTTTTATGAGTTGTTCCAGCTACCAAACTTTCTTCCAGCTTATTTAACAGCCCTGCTCCAAGGCCGTCAGTACGACTCCAACTTAGCATTTGTAGATACTTGAATCTCAAAAGTTGGCCACCAAACAATGTCTGACACTCTTCCCATGGTATTAGGTTGCCATCCATTATCAACTGCCTCCAGGTAGTAATTCCTCCATCCTTCAGTGGACGCACCAGACAATCCTTCGACCATTCTGGAGATCCTGGAGAGTTGAACTTAGGTGCCATCCCACTGTAGTAATTGATTTGTAGCTCTCTCCTAACTTTGTTACCAGTTGCCGCTAAACTCTGTAGGGTTTTTAGCCGTATTTTGTAAAAAAATCTTGGATCTCCATATTTATGAATAAAACCAGAATCTCCACCTATTATGTCCTTTAACATTGCTGTATACATCTTCCCTGTCTCTGAGTCATCTGGTGATTTAAATAACCCTTTGCCACCTCTTAACAGGGAGACCCAGGCATAGTAGGATAGGTCAGGCAACCTTAGACCCCCTTTCTCGTAGTGTCGTCTAAGCTTTTTCCACAAAATAAGCACCCCTTTAGAGGCCCAAATAAAACTAGATATTTTAGACTGTATTTTTTTAATCCACTTATCCTTAAAAGTCAACCGAATATTCTGGAACAAAAACGTAACTTTCGGAAGGACTCATGATGATGTTACCTCTCCCGTAGATGGATAAGGGCAAGTGAGACCACCCCGACAATAGACTCCCTATATCCTTGAAATATCTTTTGAAAGTTGGTTTCAGGAATTTGTTAAATTTTCTCGTTAATTTTAATACCCAGATATCTCATTTCCTTTTTAACACAACTCTCTTGTGTGGTCATGTTCCAAGCCATAATAACCGTTTTCCCTTGATTGATTTCATATTCTGAAATCTTCCCAAACCCTGCAGCCAACTCATAAACTTTAGGCAGTGCTAAGCTAACATTTGAGGTATAAACTACCAAATCATCCGTGTATAACCCCACTTTCTTACGCCAACCCCTGGTCTGAAAAGGAAGTATCTCTTCATGTTTCCTAATTTTCTATGCCAGGGATTCAATGTAAAGGATAAAAAGCAGTGGGGACAGCGGGCCACCCTGTCTCGTCCCTCTAAGGATGTTAAAATTCTCAGATAACCTCCCATTCATTAATATTTTTGCAGTCGGGGTGTTGTAAATTTGTTTTACTGCCCTGCAGAAATTTCCCCCTAAGTTGGATAACTTGCGAAACTTGCAGATAGGATCAATTTACTCGGTCAAACGCTTTAGTTGTGTCTACCGTAATGACCGCTAATGGGACCTTATCTACTGAGGCTAGGTCGATAGCATCTATGAGACTATAGGTTAAATCTTTGAGATTCCTGACTCGCACAAACCCTTTCTGGTCTTCATGAAGGAGTGCTCCCACCTCCCCATTCAACCTCTCTGCTAGTATCTTCACGAAGATCTTATAATCTGTGTTTAGCAGCGATATAGGTCTGTATGAATCACAGCAGTCTGGGTTCTTATCGGGCTTAAGGATCAGGGTCACTATGGCATCCTTCCAGGAAGGGGAGATCACTTCACCTGCATCAAAAATAACTCACTAATAGCGAACATCAAATAATGACTTAACTTTTTAAAAACTTCTAAGGGCAGACCATCAGGACCTGCTGCCCTGCTGGATTTCCCCGATTTTATGGCATTTTCTATTTCCTGCTTAGTTATTGAGTTATTAACAACAGCTTTCTGGGGTTCAGATGCTTTTCGAGGTAATTCTTGATCTAACCACTCTAGGACTTCCGTCCTGGTCGTGCATAGATCCTATTTACATACCTCTTCATAATATTTTAGCATGGTATCTTCAATGCTGGCCCCTGCTGTAATCGGGCATCCAGCATTCCCAAAATTAAGCTCTTTTATGAAATTCCTAGCCTGATCACACTTTGCCTTCCAGGCAAATAGCCTTTCTACTACCGCCAACAAATCCGTTTTAAGAGTTTGAATCAATGCCTTTCCTACCTCATCCTCTACTTCCTTATGCTGTAGTTTATGTTCCAAGCTCTGAATGTTATTCTCTATATTAAGAATTTCTGCCCTGCGCTGTTTATTTTTGTAGGACTGTATTGATGTAATCCTGCTCCTCAAAAAGGCTTTGTACGAATCCCAGACGATCCCTATCGAGGCACTGCCCCGATTATTGCAAACATTTTCCTGGGATTCTATACCAAGTTTATTTATCACCTCATCGTCAGTAAGTATGGAGCGATCCAAGGTCTACCTTTGTTGTATACCTGCAGTTGAAGGGACCAATGTCAATGTTATCGCAGAATGGTCAGACATATGTGCTCCCACATGGTTTACATCACGGACCTGATTGTTTATATTGTGGTCCACTAAAAACAAATCTATTCTGGACTGGTGCCCATATTTTTATTATTAAAAGTAAAACTATGTAGGGCTCCCTTCTTTCTCTCCATATATTGCACCATCCAAGATTCTTCATTGTATTTTTTATCAGAGCCCTAGACTTATTATGCGTTAAACTTCTACTTTTAGTTGTACGGTCAAGATTACCATCTAAAACCACGTTGAAATCACCTGCCAATATGACCGGATCGGGGAAATCCAGCAATTCGGATAACAGATTACTAAATGGCATGGGGTCATCAATATTGGGCCCATAATAGCCTGCTACAGAATATATTTGATCGCAGTATTTACCTTTTGCGATTGCCCATCTTCCAGTCTTATCCACTCTGCTATTGATTATCACCAGCTGAGGATTTACTTTTATCAAAATTGCCACCAGCCCGGAGAGTTGCTGCTCTATACACACCACGTTCTGTACCCATCTTCTGCTTTTGAACAGCTCTCTCATCTCATCCCCCGTTAGGTGTGTCTCCTGTAGCAAAATGACTTGGGCTGAGGAATCTTTTAGATATTGTAAGATCCTCTCACACCTATGACACCCCCTTAATCCGTTAACATTCCATGCTAGGAAATCTATTGATGGCTTCTGATTCTCTGTCATTCCTTTTCTATTTTGTCTTTGATAACCATACTGCTACCGGGGTTTCGATATATTAAGAGTACTTCTTTTTTTGTTTATTTCCCCATTGTTCCCACACCCGTGCACCTAAAACTACCAGGAATCGCTACTTGTAGCTGAGCCTGTAATTGAGGTTGTACAGGTTGAGCCTCTACCTTCCCACTGCTAGAATACTGAGGTTCCAGTAAATCCAAAAGTCCTGCCAGCACCTGAAACCTATTGCTATTCACTGTATTCACTGTATCTGCCCCGCTCGTTGAGTCTATCTTTAGAGAAGCTGCGGTGGGGTTTTTTAGTAGCACTGTTTTAGGAGCTACCTTAAATAAAAGTCCTCAGAGAAGTGGGAATTTTTCAATTCAATGCTTGAGCCTCTATATTCACTTTAGATTTCCTCCTCCTCTTCGGCGTCACCCACTCTCCTGTGGCTGTACTCCCTTGTTTTTGTGGAGGGGAGATTTCTATTTCTTTATTTAAGGTTACAGAGCCCTGCCCCCCTTCATACAGTCTTTACTAAATCCACTTCTCTCGTGATTGCGGTTTTGTTCAGTTTTTCCTCCTGTTTTCCCCGCTTTCCCTACCGCTTGCTCAGTTAAACTAGGACCAGTTGCCCTTAAGCTACCACCTGCTCCTCTTCTTCCCCAGGAGGCGCCTGACACCACTTCAGGGGCAGTTTGAAATCCAGAATCAACCCCCCCACACCTCTCACAGCTAAAACTGCTATATAGCTGACCAAAGCTTGCTCACCTATGCCCTGTACATTCTATGCCCTGTACATTACCACCTCTGCCACCTCTAACATCACTACCCTGCTTCAGGGAGTCACCCTTCCCCTCCTTCTCCGCGTGTGGAATAATGTTTGCCCTGCTTGACCTTAAGCTGTGTGTATCTCCGCTTTTGGTCCACAGCATCAGCGCCGTGCGGCCCTTGCCGAGCTCTTGAGCAGCTCGTGCACAGCAGGGGTCCAAGACCGGAGAGGTCAACTAACCGATCGGGCTGGAGAGACTCAGGGCTCCTGCCCTACCTATACACACATCCACCCTCTCCCTGCGAGGCGTCCTGCAGTATCATCGCTCCAGCTCCAGACAAGCGGCAGCAGAAGCTCCACGAGGGTAAGAATCCACCAGACGGCAGGGAAAACTGCATAGAACGCTGCACCGTGCGCTGGCCCAACTCCTCACACCAGCGCCTCCCCACCACACCACCCCACCACAGCACAGTCCAGAGCTCACAAACAAACAGATCCGGCAGAGGTACTACCTTGAATTTTACATTCGCACCTTTACGCTAATCCTCTCCCGCAACTTGTTTCTTCCTTAGTGGTCCAATCATCTGACCATAGACGATCATTACACGGTGAGTTAATTTTCCATTTACACCTGCGTACTTTCCCCGAAGACAGAAGCCTCCGCGACCACGAGTTAAGCGGCCACCATGTCCCCCGCCTAAGTATGATCCATTGTTTGCTTAAGTGAGTAGGATTACCGCATAAGTGAATAGGATGTGTGCTGGTGTGTAATGTCGATATAGATGTTTACGTATATTTGATAGTGTTCTATTGATCACTGACAGCATGTATGAGTGGATCAATAGGTAAGTGATTAGATGTGTGTGTAGATCTAGGAATCACTGAGGGAGTTTTTAGAAACTTGTATTGGTGTGTTAATGGATTCAAATATGGTACTCTGTATTTTACATTGAGTGATAAAAGGTTATACTCTTGTATCATGAGGTGTATGTGATTGTCACGTGGATGATGTCATTTTAGATGTCATCAGTGATATAACTGACCATGTCATGAATGATTTAATATGTGACATCATCAGCAGTGGATTGCGGGCGCGAGAGTTACAGTTAGTACAACTAACTATAACAGAGGAATTTTAATGGTTTTGTACGAGTGAAATGTCCAGCTAACTATAACACCTCTAAAACCTATGTTTTTTTCAGTGAATTTCTAAGGTTTTTTAAATGCTAATTCCTAACTATAACATATCTGAAACCTATGAAACCTATGTTTTTTGCAGTGAATTTCAAAGGTTTTGTAAATGACAATTTTTAAATGTATTAATTGTTATATTTATTTGCTTGATACTGATTTACTACATTTTTTAAACTATTTTAGATGTTGTTTTTTTAATTTACATTATAATTACATTATACATTACATTACAAAATAAACTTTCTCAGAATGAATTAGTTTAGTTTATATACTTTGCAAATAGGCAATAGACTTTTAAGTACAGTAGTTACAGTTGTTGCAATGGGCAACTCAATTTCAAACACAATGCAACATTGAGCTCAATGTGAATTTCTAGTTAAATGCAATAAGTTACTTTATGGATTACTTTTCTAACCACAGGACTGCATCCTAGAATCAGTCCTTGGACATCTCCTGTAAACAGTTGAGTAAAAGTATTTTGGTTACAGTAGTGATTTTTAAGGAATATTATTGTATTTTAAAAGTTCATACTCCAATGTTATCCAATGGGAGGAAATTCACTTAGCAGGTAAGTAGTGTTATAATTACGTTTTTTTACTCAGTGGTGGATCCTGGATCCATCCCTGGTGCATCTCCTGTAAACAGTTGAAAGAATGTGTTTAAGTCATACAAGCGATTTGTAAAGAATATTTTTAGTTTGTGAAAATAGACACTTAGAAACTTTTCTGGTGAAAACCAAACAATGGATTCCTACGGAAGAAAATACAAGTTACTGGTCAGCATGGTTACAATTACTTTTCAGGGTCAGTGCTGGGCTAACAGATGCATCACTGGGTTCTCTCCTGATAACAGGTGAGTAAATCGGAATTCGTTGTTCGGATGATTTTAGGTGAATATTTTAAAGTTCCAAAACCTCACACTTAGAAGAATTTCCAAGTGAAACCAGTCAATGTTAGCCTATGGAAGGAAATTCAAGTTACTGGTAAGTATGGTTAGAATTACTTTTCAGGATCAGTTCTGGGCTCAAAGATGCAGCACTGAGGTTTCTCCTGATTACAGGTGAGTACATCGGAATTCGTACTACATCCAGTAAGTGCCTCAGAGCTGCGTAGCAGAGAGATGTACAAAAGGGGCACAGCCTGCACCACCTCTCTGCAATGCAGTGCAGTGGCACTTCCTGGAAGCACCTGGTGGGCTACTTGGCCCCCATAGTCCCTCAGGTTTGAAGTGAAATTGTTTCCCCAACTTAAAACGCGCCACAGGGCGTGTTTGCACACATCACGTCAGGCCCCGTCCCCTCCCTTCACCACTGTGTAAGCGTGCCCTGTCACCGTTCTAAGTTGAGAGATTAAGTCCCCTTCAATCCTAAGGGTCCCTAGGGTCAAACTAACCCACTAGGTACCTCCAGTATGTGCCACAGAGCTACGTTGCAGAGAGATGTAAAAAGAGCGTGGCCTCTGAACACCTGTCAACAACACAGCTCCCTGGCGCATCCTGGAGATACTTGTTGGGCTATTTGGCCCTCAGGGACCTTCAGTATTGAAAGAGTATTAATTCCCCAACTTAAAACGCGCCACAGGGCGCGTTTGCACAGTGAAGGAAGGGGGCGTGGCCTGAGATGATATGTCTGCAAACACACCCTGTGGCACGTTTTAAGATAGAGAATTAATTCCGCCTCAATCCTGTGGGTCCCTGGGGGCCAACTAGCCCACCAGGTACCTCCAGTATGCACCAAGAGACTGCCTTGCAGAGAGGTGTTCAGAGGCCATGCCCCTTTTTACAACACTCTGCAACGCAGCTCCGTGGTGCTTACTGGAGGTACCTGGTGGGCTAGTTGTCCCCAGGGACCCTCAGTATTGACAAGGAATTAATTCCCCAACTTAAACCGCGCCGTAGGGCATGTTTGCACAGATGTGAACTCAGGCCCCGCCCCCTCCCTTCACCACTGTGCAAACGCGCTCTGTGGCACATTTTAAGTTGGGGGATTAACTCACCTTAAATACTGAGGGTCCCTGGGTGCAACTAGCCCACCAGCTACCTCCAGTAAGCGCCATAGAGCTGTGTTGCAGAGAGGTGTAAAAAGGGGCAAGGCCTCAGAACACCTCTCTGCAACGCAGCTCCCTGACGCATACTGGAGGTACCTGGTGGGATAGTTGGCCCCCAGGGACTCCCAGTATTCAAGGGGAATTTGTTCCCCCTCTGCAAACGTGCCAGGGGACACGTTTGCAGAGTGTTGCAATAAGGGGGCATGGCCTCCGGCCGCGATCCTGTTTTTTAAAATATTTTTTTTAAGAAGGAGGGGTGTGTGACCCACCTTCTTTTTCTAATTTTTTAGCCCTCGGGACCCCATCCCCCAGGGTCTGTCCCCAATTAATTTTTTTAATTTAAACATTTGGAACTGGGCCACGTGGCCCCCCTCCTGAGGCCATAATCAGCCCCGGGGACCCCATCACCCGGGGCATTGGCCTTTTTTTATTTTATTTTTTATTTGGAGGGGAGCTGCCTTGCCCCCCTCCTGTGGCCACTTATGGCTCCGGGGACCCCATCCCCCGGGCCGGCCCTTTTTTTTAATAACAAATGTGATTTCGGGGAGGGGGCCGCATGGACCCCCTCCCGGGCCACTAATAGACCCGAGGACCCCATCCCCAGGGGCTGGCCCACTCCGTTGGGAACCGTAGGGGGGTCCCCAGTCCCCCCACTGTCCCAGCCAGCTCCCCGCCTCCTGCGAGAGCCGTTGTTCCTTTTCCACATGGGGAGCATCTAACATGCTGCTCCCCATATGGAAAAGCAATCTGCTTTGCTTCATTGAAGCGAGAGCAGGTTTCCCTGCTCTTGCTTCAATGAAGCAAAGCAGTTTGCAATGGCAGAGTGGGAGCCGCGAGGCTCCCGCCCTGCCATTGCAAACAGCAGTGTCCCGGGTGTGGGAACCCCGGGACACTGCAGGAGCCGGCTCTGGGGGGTGGCAGTCCCCTGGGCCTGTGGAAGGCTCCAGGTGGGGGGCCGTACGATCCCCCTCCCACATTTGATAGAAGCCCCGGGGTGGCGGTCCCCAAGGCTGTACGCATCCTCCCGTTTAAAAAATAAATAAAAAGATTTGTGCCTTGGGGGTCCTTGTGGGACCCCCCTGAGCAGGCCTAGGGGTTCAGGGTGTTTCTACCCTGCCCCCTTTTCGCATTTTGTAAGGCTTTTTTGGGGGTTTCTTGTGCCTCGGTTCTACCAAGGCACAAGATGGCTGCCAACACTTCCTGATTTGGAGTGTTGACAGCCAATTACAATACAGCGCGTGTACGGCAGGGTGCTCTTAGGCTGCGCTTACGGTACGCGGACCCTCCGAGGCCATAGATATATATGTTAATTTAAATGTAATTTTCTCCGGAACTACTGAACGGATTTACACCATTTAAGCAAAAGGCATAAGTCTGAACCTCTTTGCCAAATTTGGTGTAATTCTATTCAGCAGTTCGGGCTGTAGCTTCGGCTAAAGGTCCTATGGGAAATTGCATGGGTAAAACGCGTTTTGGGATCCCCCCTTTTTTCTCATCCCCTACTTCACAAATCACTCCAAGTCTTTCAGGATAGCAGCACCCCACCAAGGTTGAAAATTTCGCAAAGATTAGTCAACCAGCGCCAAAGTTATTCCAAATAGAATGTTGCGGATTTCCTATGGAAAATAGGTCCTAACTATAACTACTTACTGGCGACCGCCAGTAGCAAATATATATATATATTGGTAGTTATAGTTAGGACTTATTATCCAAAGGAAAACCACAACATTCTATTGCCAATAACTTTGACGTTGATTGATGAATCTTCTTGAAAGTATCCAAACTTTTGGCCAGCTCAGTTCCGCTCGTTCCCTGAAAGTTTGGGGGTGATTGGTGAAGCGGGGGCCGAGAAAAAAGGGGGGTCCCAAAACACGTTTTCCCCTATGCAATTTGTCATTGGACATTTATCCATGGCTGAACGGAATTACACCAAAATTTCAGAGAGGTAGTCCTCAGTTCCGACTTGTGAATTTGGCATATCTGGTGTCAATCTGTTCAGTAGTTTCTTTGAAAATTACAGTTAAAGTCATTTATATATCTATGGACGCGGAGGATCCGTGTATTGTGCGAAGATTGGCCTCGTAGGATAAGCGTACCGTTCCGATCACATGCTGAATTGTAATTGGCTGTAAAGCGGGTGTAAACATTTGAAACCAGGAACTGTTGGCAGCCATTTTGTGCCTCAGTAGAAGCGAGGGTGAAGAAGTCTGTGAAATATGTTGGCAAAACATGAACAGGGGCAGGTTAGACACACCCTGACCCCGTAGGCCAGCTCATGGGGTGACATAGGGACCCGTAGGGCAAAATAGTAAGAACATTTTTTTACAAAAAAAGTAGCGAGATGCGTGTAGGATCCGCGCATTTGATCGCTGAAAAAAAACGAAGCATGTATTTTTGAGATATATATCAAGCTTATGTGTATAGATGTTGGGTGGTTCTACAAAGAGCCCTTGTGTTTATTGAGAGATTTTAGTCATTACAATTAAGTACCGATGCAGAGTCTAAAGCTCATGAGGAAGTCTCGGTTTCCTTCAACTGTAAAATGTACACTATCTCTTTAATAGATGCCATGCATATTGAAACGCAGATTTTTGTGGTATATGGACAATATTCTACAATCTCATAGAAAAGTAGAAAGATGTATTCTCATATTTATTCACTTATATGCGCAGATCAGGTGTTCCAGTCTTCCCCTATCTCGACGACTGGTTGTTGAAGGCGGGCTCGCCCCAGACAGTCGTCTCCCACCTCCAGACTATGGATGACCTCTTACACCTGCTGGGGTTGTCCATCAACTTGCCGAAGTCGCACCTGTGCCCCTCTCAGAAGCTCCTCTTAATCGGAGCGGTTCTGGACTCGGCGCAGTTTCGCGTTTTTCACTCCGAACTGCGGGTTCGGGATATTTAGGCTCTGATTATGATCTTTCAGCTTTTATCCCGGGTCTCGGTCAGGTTGATGCCGCGGTTCCTGGGGCTGAAGGCCTCCTCCATCCTAGTGGTGCATCACGCAAGGTGGCATGGGAATAAATATATACATAGGCCACGCCGTTTGCCTCCCATAATACACACATTTCACGGGGTGTTGGTTCCCGGGGCTTGAGGGGGGTCGTTGAAGCCCACATACTTGTAATGTTGTAGGAGGATTGGACGCGAAAGTGGTGCAAGGGGGTAGTAAGTCTGGTACACAGTGTTTTGTTTTACTTTGCTTTCCTTTCTATGATGTAGAAGATCCTGGGTAAATATAACGGTTATTGTTCAGCCAGTAACTTTTAACCCTACCCCCAAACGGCATTCTGCCAGTTACCAAAGGAACAGGTCATGGAACACTTACGTGAGCACAGAGGTTAAAAGTTCACCACACTATGTTGCCAATGAGTTAGCCTCAGAATTATACTTCAAATTATAAATATAATTTCTATTGATGACTGCTACTCCCACAAAAAAAAGATGTATGTACTTTTCTATTAAGAGGAAGGCATATGCCGAAACGCGTCTGGTGCATGTGAGAGTCAGAATAAAATCTATGACTCTCCCCCCGTGAGTGCTGTGTCTTTTTGAATTACGAAGAAGACGAGGAGCGTAATATTTTCCGGGTTATTTGCACGTCTGCAGTGTGCCTGATACATCCCACCACTCTCATAGGCCTGCGTTGAAGAGGTGTCTGTAGGGAAATGCCTACTGCGTCAGATCTACAGTATGGTCCAGCAGGTCTTTAAAATGATTGAGATGAGACAGCATTAAGTGAGAGATCATGTCATTATGCAGTACAATATCGTTTATTTGCAATGCATATAATTGGAGGCATTGTGTATGTAGGCCACTCTGCTTACCTTTTGTAAACACTGTATCGAACAGAGTTCACAACTTTGAGTCTGCTTTGTTTCTACACTGCAGACTGTCTTAAATTCAGCCTTGATTTATGTATCTGCAGAGTGGACAGCAGCGTCCATAACTTGAAAAGAGAAAGAGAAACAATGTGAGAGAGAAAGAGAAAGAGAGAAAAAAACAACATTGAAAATATGAGAGATAGAAAGTAATAGTTGGAGCAGGAAAGGTAGTGTTAATACTGTTGAAAATCTTCGAAGCTCACCTTTTTGCCTCCGTTGTGTATCCAAGTATGTGCCGGTTCATATTGCACCCTCAAGTTTCGGGATCTGAACTATTGTATAGAGTTAGTAATAGCATAGTACATACAACTACACAAGTATATTTCTGCTTTATGCCTTTGGACACTCAGGATACTGTATTACATCAACTTTCACTGCAAGGTGGTGTCTGTGCACTCTTTTTCTCCCAGAGTAATATACCCCATGCACTCCCATTGCATAGCAGTGAGTTCTCATTACTGCATACCCAGAATGTTGCACCCCATTGACTCCCGGAGTCCGGAGGTGAGTGCCTTTTCTAGCGCATCCAGACTGTTCCAACCTATCCATTCTCACTGCTTGGAGATAATTCTACATTCCTACGCAGTCAAGGTGCTGTACACTATCCACTCTATCCTCCCAAAGGTGACTTCTCATTGCTTCGGAAACAAGCTTCTTTGCTCACCTTGTGCCATTGGCGTGATTCAAATAGGATCCACCACATGTTGAAGCAGCCTTTTCAGTGATTGTTACGATGGCCACGCATCATCGCAGAATCCTCAAATGTTGAGCTTTGGAGATGTTGGGGGGAACGCCAATTTGTGAAGCACAACCTGTTAGATAAAAAGGAAGATAAGATTGTGCGTCATTTGTTTATCAAAGGGGCGAGGAAGTGAGAGAGTGACTGAAAAGAATAATCGCAGCTCACTTTTCTGTCACCGGTGTGTCTTCCACCACGTGCCAAGACATAGTGCACCCTTAAGCTCTACATCTAAAAGATAGTAAAAGAAAGATGTTATGATTGGTAATTGTCACTATCTTAATGTGGAGTAGAATAACATCCACCTTTCACATACCTTCCTTCCCACATTAAAAATACAACTATTAGTACTGTTCCAACTTGTTTAATAGGGTTTGATTTATGAAGTAGTATAGCAGTAATGTTTACCATCAGGTTGTGAAAGCAAGTGGCGCGCAGTGATAAACGTGGTTTCAATCATCACGAGTGACAGACTTTTGACCGACTATAAAAACTTTCCTGCTATAGGAAAAAAAATACAAATGCAATAGCATACGGTATATACGACTGCGTACGCCTAAATCGCTGCGTTGCCTTTTTGTATCCAGTCTGCTGCACTCCCTCTACTCCCTCCGCTGCGCATCCAGGCCTAACTGCTCACCTTTTCATGGACAGGGTACGTTCTACATCATGCAGTCCCACTCTGCCACCAAGAAGTCTCACATTTGGTGCTGAGTCTTGATATCACCATGGCAAAGGACATACTTGTGCACCTATCTTCATCGCAGGTTCCTCACCCGCTCAGTCCTTGCTGTACCACTGACTTAGTGACCAAAGAGGCCACGCATGTGGTAGTGGGCCCCCCTGTTCGGTAGTTCAGGCCTACATGAGGCGTTTGAACCACTAGGACAAGCCATCATAGCACTTGCGATGGGAGCAACTCTAAAACGGCATAGAGCACGTGCGCCCCGTCTTCTTTATTGGTAGGGTCACGTGTGTAGTGACGCATATGCTGGATGGGTGTGGTGTGGGTGTATACCAGCTATGAGGGAGTATGTGTGTGCTGTTCTGACAACTAGACCTGGAAGTAAGAAATCACTACAACGGAAATCTGGGCCATGTAGCGTTGTTGTGTTTTCCTGGTAGCGTAAGCAGAGTGGGCTGGACTGACGTATGCCAGTGCTGGGCGAGGCTGTGAACGGTGACTCCGGAGCTATGAGCATGGTTCCGTCATGAGCTATATGAGAAATTAACTGATTCGGGTGTCCGTGTTGTAGTGCTGCCCTCACCCGGGTCTTGAACGCAAATGTGTCATTATGTCTGTAAAGTCCCACAACATGGCAACATGGAAGGTACGCGGTATCTTATATTCATCCTTAGTTGCATACATAAAATATGGTGGAAATGACGCTTTTCTGCGAATATGAATGTTTGTTGTACATTAGTGGAGTGTTGTAGCTAAAGTAATACAGGGCTGTGAAAGCTTTAGGTTGCAGTTTTTGGCACATGAAGGCCAGTTAATATATATACGATTGTGGTCATTTAGGTATAATGTCTGACTTGGTGCTGGAAATCAGTGTTTGAGGCGCATCCACATCCTGTCATTGTAGAGAAGTGACATAATCTACTCCTGCCTGAAAATGTACTGTAAACACGGTGCTCATGTAAATTGCTGATATAGTTTTGGGTCGACTTTGCGCTATATAAATATGCTAAAAAAAATAATAAAATTGCACACACTTATAAATTGACTATAAACTTTCTTTGCAGTATTTTTATGATCCACTTTGTATGTTCGTATTTGTAGAATGAGCGAGAGAAAGTTATATAATCAAAGTTTTTGTTACTGGCAGAGGTAAGATGGTTTCATATGCTGTTTACAGCACAATGTAATGTGGTAGGGCACAGGAGCAGCATTTTACAAACATAGTAAGTACACAGACACAGATAGATAGTTGAAGTGGGTACGGGCACGTGTGCTCGACTCCATTTTATTATATTGCTGTTGATAACAAGTAGAATCGTAATCATGATATCATACACAGATATTCAATCATAAACGGTTTATGACTTCTGCTGTACAAAGGTAAGAGCACTATATGTGAAATAATACACAGAAGATTCTATCGTAAAGGGTTCATGAGTTGTAGTGCACTAAGGTAGGGTTGGTTTGTGTGGCAGAGCGCACTGGTAAGAATGTCTTTTGGCTACTGAGTTAGTGGTACATCTGGTGCTCAGAGTGTGCTCACTCTGCGAAGATGCGTGGTTCGAGCGGTCTGTACTCAAAGCATTGACTATTGCATACTGGACTGCATGAACTTTGAAGGAAAATAAAAATACCATTGATGGTTATCAATTGCTCTGCAAACTAGGTCTACTGATTGCTCACGATAACAAATTAAATGATGGCATTTCACGCAGTGCATTCTAACTTTCTCAAAATAGGGACGTATGTCTGGTGGCGATGTTAAAGGTGATGCCCCAGAGGTACTTGGTTTTGCCGGTGGTGGAGGTACATTTTGGCACAGTGTTCTACATTCTTTGTGAGCATAGTTCACAGGATGCAGGGATTAAAGGTGCTTGCGCATATTAGCAGTGCCACAGGAGTATTTTTTGTCTCTGCCTTAAATAAATCAAGGCTTAATTCCTTACTGTCTGCACTGTAGATCCAAAACTGAATTCAAGTTGTAAACCCTGCTGTCCGCAGTGTAGATCTGGACTGCATTATCTGTAATCACGATTGAAATAAAAGATGAAACATGTATGGAATACTTTGTCGAAATGTGTATGTTCCAGGGACATTATAGTTCAAGTTGTGACCTGTGCTGTCCGCAGTGTAAACTGCCATTGAGTGTGCCTTTGCACTTGCAGAGTGAATTTTGTTTTTCAACTAAACCTAGACCGGATATAAAACAAGTTTTTGAAGGAAGTCTACTAAAAGGATATTGTATAGGGTTTGATAGACCTTTTACTTAGTTTGATACTGCACTCTGCAAAGAGTGAATGAAGAGTCAGTTGAATTCTGCCTGAATACCGCCATGTGGTGATGAATTATGGCGTACTGAGTTGTAGTACCTTTGGGACTGAGCGTGTATGTAACCTGCGATGATGCATGGTCCAGACAGGCCGCACTGGGGGTAATGTTTTTTGACTACAGAATTTTGCCTTAATAAAGCCACGTGGCGATTATTTATGGTATACTGAGTTAGTGGTACGTCTGGTGTTTAGCGTGTGCTCACCCTACGATGATGCGTGGTCTGAACGGCTGCACTCAAAGCATTGTCGCATACTGGATTGCATGTACTTTGTGGGGAAAAAAAACTTCCATTGATGGTTACCAATTGTTCTGCAAACTAGGTCTACTGATTGATCCCCATAACAAATTAAACAATTGCACTTCACGCAGTGCATTCTAACTTTCCCAAAATGAGTACGTATGTCTGGTGGCAATGTTGCAGATTGATAGCATTTGGTTTTCTTAACCGAATATAGTTTCTTACACAATTTGCATTGGTACTTTTCTTGAATTGTGA
Source organism: Lissotriton helveticus (assembly GCF_964261635.1). Taxonomy (NCBI): domain Eukaryota; kingdom Metazoa; phylum Chordata; class Amphibia; order Caudata; family Salamandridae; genus Lissotriton; species Lissotriton helveticus. Next base: position 535,988,377 of record NC_136065.1, read on the forward strand.
GCCCTACTGTTCGCAGTATAGCAGTTGTCAGGAAGGGCCCGCAGCAATGTGGTATTGACTTGAGCTATATAGAGTTAGTGGTAGGTGTGGCTCTCAGCGTCTACACAGCCAGCAATGATGCGCCGTGTGGGCCAGCCGCACTGGGAGCAATGATTTTTGCCTAGTGAATTATGTCTTAATATGACCAGAGGGAGGTGACTTGTGGGGCAGTGAGTTAGTGGTACCTGAAGAACTCAGAGTGTGCGCACCCTGCGATTATTCGTTGTTCGAGCGAGTCGCACTGGTACAATGTCTCTTGCCTACTGGAATGCATCATGAGCAATCGCCGTTCCACCTGAATCGTGAGCCCTCACAATGTAGATCGAAGGCAGTAGTCAGCACAGACATTGAGGAATGTTTTTTGCTGCATCGTTTAACAAAATCTGAGGACATAGAGTACTATTGTCTCCGCCTTAAATAAATCGAGACTGAATTCAATGTTGTCTGCAGTGCTGATGCGCTCCTGGTATCAAGTGGTGAACTCTGTTGATCGCAGTGTGCACTTGAAGGCAGTACTCCGTACAGACATTGAGGAATGTTTTTTGTCGCATCCCTTTACAAAATTGTCTCTACCTTACATAAATCAAGGCTAACTTCAATGCTGTACGTAGTGTATATGCAAAGCTGAATTTAAGTTGTGAACCCTGCTGTCCACAGTGTAGATCGAAGGCAGTAGTCAGGACAGACATCGAGGAATGCTTTTTGTCACATCCTTTAAAAAATCTGAAGATATATAGTACAATTGTCTCTGCATTAAACAAAGAAAGGCTTACTTCAATGATGTCAGTGGTGTAGATCCAAAGCTGAATTCACGTTGTGAACCCTGCTGTGCACAGTGTAGATCGAAGGAAGTAGTCGATACAAACATAAGTCTGCGGTGCTGTGGCGCTGAGTTTGCAATCGAGGAGGCACGTGCTCATGGCGGCAGCCATGTGACAAGGTGAGGACCTTCGCTATGGCAGAGTCTTTTCTCTTTGCAGAAGTGAATCACGCCCAAGGCGTAGGCTAATTATTTATACTCCTACGTTTCGATTGCGTACGTTGGACCAGCCCACTCCGCTTTTGCTTCAAGGGGGGGGAGACAACACAGCTACATGACCGAAATATTCCCCAGTATCTGAGATAATATGGTTGCGTCCACTCTGCAGTACACATAAAACGTATAAATAGTATATCTACACACGGAAACGTTTTTGGTTTGTATAGTGAGTTGTGTATACCATATAACCGGTAGTGTTAGCATTTTGTACATTATTGTTGATGTGCGAGTCCCTTCCCTTATACATAGTTGATTGCCACATCTCTGAACATTGAGCTAGTGTGCTGTTGAGGGGATATATTATTTTGGGAAGGTCCATTGTCCTGTTTTGCGCTGCTCTGAGGTAGTAGAGGGGGAGTGGACAGGAGAGGTAATTGTAGTGGTGGTGGCGCTAGGTGTTGTGATTTTGTTGGTTGTTGGAAGTGCATAATTAGTACCTCTATTACATATTTGTCTTTAGATATGGGTGTGAGTTAGATGTAATTCACGTAGTAGATAGAAAACTTCCTTACACTAGTTAAATGTTGATATTAATTTGTTGGTGGTAAGTGAAACTATTGCCTGTTTTTTTAGGTAGCATTGCAGATTTGGCTTGTTGATAATATAGGGAAGTGTTTTTTTTTGTGTTTTTACAAAGGGAATGCCTAGTTTGTATATCATTATTGTTAGTTGTGTTTCTGGTTGGAGGTGATTTTCTTGGGGGAAGGAATACATTGAAGAATGGTAATATTTGCAGTTATTACGACGTTGAGAACATGATGATAATTAAAAAAGATAGAAAAAAACAGATATGCTTAATGAACAATACAATTAGGAATTATCATTTAAAAATCCTTTGAAATTCACTGAAAAAACCATATGTTTCAAGCCGGTTATAGTTAGGAATTATCATTTAATAAACCTTAGAAATTCACTGAGAAAACCATCGGTTTCAAGCAGGTTATAGTTAGGGATTATCATTTAAAAAACCTTAGACATTTATTGAAAAAACATAGGTTTCAGGGGTGTTATAGTTAGCTGGACATTTCACTCATACAAAAACATTGAAATTCCTCAGTTATAGTTAGTTGTACTAACTGTGACTCTCGCGCCCGCAATCCATTGGTGATGATGTCACAAATAACATCATTCATGACATGATCAGTGACATCACTGATTACATCACTGATGACATCTCAAATGACAACACTGATGACATCATCCACGTGACAATCAGATACACCTCATCATACACTAGTATAACCTTTCATCACTCATTATAAAATACAGAGTACCATATTTGAATCCATTGACACAGCAATACAAGTATGTAAAAACCCACTCAGTGATTCCTAGTTCCACACACACACATCTAATCACTAATCTATAGATTCACTCATACATGTTGTCAATGATCAATAGAACACTATCAAATATACTTATACATCTATATCGACATTATACACCAGCACACATCCTATTCAGTTATGCAGTCATCCTACTCACTTTTTGCAAACAATGTATCCTAGTTACATTTACTCAGCTACACACTTTATTTATTCATATAGATAGTAACTCATACTTAGTGTGTTATGAAATCACTATTACAAGTATACCGTTATCTATACAGTCACTCATGCTATCAAGGAGTTTTATGCACACTTATTAATATACAACAACTGTCACATACACTGTCTTTTTATTTTTTCTACTTTGTTAGACATGTACCATTGAGAAATATTTTTGCTCATCACCACACCCATAAAGATATTCACTCACCCAAACAGCTATTATAACACGTAGTCTTCATATACGTACTGAATTAACTATTCACATATTTTTGAGCAGTCACAGATCCCCCACCGAACCACACACACATTCACTCTCCCATACAAATAATCAGTTAACTAATCAATAACTAATATAGACTTTCACGTAGCTAGTAACCAACTGGTGCAGCCGCTTACACAATAACAGACCAAGTAATACAGATATTCACACAGTTTAGTCACTATCCAATCTATTTGATGAGATACTATAAATTACTCAAGTAAACAATCAATCACACTGCTACTAAATCCTCTATCCAGATATTTATATATCCACTTGAATGATGTGACATCATCACCAGTGGATTGCGGGCGCAAGAGTTACAGTTAGTACATCTAACTATAACGGAAGAATTTCAATGGTTTTGTATGAGTGAAATGTCCAGCTAACTATAACACCCCTGAAACCTATGTTTTTTTCAATGAATTTCTAAGGTTTTGTTAAATGATAATTCCTAACTTTAACCTGCTTGAAACCTATGTTTTTTTCAGTGAATATATATAAATATATATATATATGTATATATATATATATCCATATATATATAAATATATATATATATATATATATATATATATATATATATATATATATATATATATATATATATATATATATATATATATATATATATATATATATATATATTACCTACTGGCAGTCGCCAGTAGGTATATATAGTTAGGATTGTTTTCCATAGGGAAATCGCAACATTCTATTGGGAATAACTTTGGCGCCGGTTGAGGAATCTTCCTGAATTTTTCCTTAACTTTGCCTCGCGACGCTCCGGTCCTTCCCTGAAAGCTTGGGGGGGATTCGTCAAGCGGGGGCCGAGATAAAAGGGGGGTCCTAAAACGTGTTTTCCCCATGTTAATTTCCATAGGGCGGTCGAACTCACTTTTAGCCCGAACGGCTGAATGGATTTCCACCAAACTTGGCAAAATTGTAGGGACTGGTAGCCCGATGTGCCTTTGCTATGTCTCAAGATATGTGCTCCAGTGGATTTTGAGTAATTTAGGTTCCAAAAAATGTATATATCTATGGCAGCTTACCCGTGAGCTTACCGGTACGCTTACGGTACGCGTACGTGCGTGTACGGTACGCGTACCTCTAGTGCGCGAGCTGTATTCTGATTGGCTGCCAATTTCTGTCAACACTCCAAAACAGAAACTGTTGGCAGCCATCTTGTGCCTCGGTAGACTGAGCCACAGGAAAGCAGAAAAACAAACATGTAGAACTCAAAAAGGGGGCAGGGTAGAAGCATCCTGACCCCCTAGGCCTGCTCAAGGGGTCCCACAAGAAGCCCCAAGGCCCAAACAAAAAAAAAATAATATTTCGGAAAATTGCGGGGTACGCTTACCGGTACCTCATTTGTTTACAAGAAAAAAAAGATTTGGGGGCCTTGTAGAAACACTCTGACCCCCCTAGGGCTGTTCAGGTGGTCCCATACGGATATTAACATATATAAATGTTATCCGCTAATAGAATTAGCATTTAAAAAACCTTGCGAGTTCACTGAAAAAAAACAAAGGTTTCAGGCCTTATATAGTTAGGAATTAGCATTCAAAAAACCTTTGAAATTTACTGAAAAAACCATAGGTTTCACACCAGTTATAGTTAGGAATTAGCATTTTAAAAACCTATTAAATTCACTGAGAAAACCATAGGTTTGACACCAGTTATAGTTAGCTGAACATTTTACTCATACACACACACACCCCACACACATACCCCCACATACACACACCGCACACCCACCCCTCCCACATACACCCCCCACACATACCTCACACACCCACACCTCCACCCACACCCAAACACCCCACACACCCACACCCACACACACACTTTACACACCCCCACCTACACCCACACACCCCACACACCCCTACCCACACACACCTCACTCCCCCCCCCCACACACACACACCTCACAGACCCACCCCACACATCCCCCACACACACCTCACCCATCCCCCACACACACACACCTCTGACACACACCCCACACACACACACCACACACACACCTCTCACACACACACACACACACACACACACACTCCTCACACACACACACACCCACACACACCCCTACATACACACCCACATACACACCCCACACACACACCCACACATCCTACACACACACACCACACACATACCCCCCCAAACACACACCCATCCCCCCACACACACACACCACACACACACACACACACACTTCTTTTGTATTTCTTTTTTGAGGGGGTGCCCCACACACATACCCCCACACACACACACCCCACACCTACCCCCCCACATATATCCCCCACACATACCTCATACACCCACACCTCCACCCACACCCAAACACCCCACACACCCACACACACACCTTACACACCCATACCCCCACCTACACCCACACACCCCACCCACCCCTACCCACACACACCTAACTCCCCCCCACACACACACACACCTCACAGACACACCCAACACATCCCCCACACACACCTCACCCCTTCCCCACACACACACACCTCTGACACACACCTCACACACACACACACACACACACCACACACACCTCACACACACACACACACTCCTCTCTCACACACACACCCACACAACCTTGCAAATTCACTGAAAAAACATAGGTTTCAGGCATTATATAGTTAGGAATTAGCATTTAAAAAAACCTTTGAAATTCACTGAAAAAACCATAGGTTTCAGGAGTTATATAGTTAGGAATTAGCTTTTACAAAACCTTTGAAATTCACTCAAAAAACTATAAGTTTTAGTGGTGTTATAGTTAGCTGGACATTTTACTCGTACAAAACCATTGAAATTGCTCCTATATAGTTAGTTGTACTAAGTATATATCGCGCACCCGCAATCCACTGCTGATGATGTCACATATTAGATCATTCATGACATGGACAGTGACATCACTGAAGACATCTCAAATGACATCACTGATGACATCACTGATGACATCATCCACGTGACAATCACATACACCTTTTCATACCCTATTACAATTTTTCATCACTCTTTGTAAAATACCGAGTATCATATTTAAATCCATTGTCACAGCAATACAAGTATCTAAAAATCCACTCAGTGATTCATACATGTATACACACATCTAATCCCTTACCTATGGATTCACTCATACATGCTGTCAATGAACAATAGAACACTATCAAAAATACTTATACATCTATATCGACATTAAACAACAGCACGCATCCTATTCACATATGAAGTCATCCTACTCACTTATGCAAACAATGGATCATACTTACATATTTACTTAGCAAAACACTTATACAAACACCACTTCTTCTATTCATTTAGATAGTAAGTCATACTTAGTGAATTATAAAATCATTATTACAAGTATACAGTTATCCATACAGTCACTCACACAATCATTGTGTCTTATGTATACTTATATATATACAACAACTGACACATACACTGCCTTTTATTTTTCTAGTTTGTTGGATCTGTACCTTTGAGAAATATATTTGCTCATCACCACACCCCTAAAGAGATTCCCTCACCCAAACTGTTAGAACATGTAGTTTTAACTTCATATATCTAGTGAATAAACTATTCACACATCTTTGGACAGTCACACACCCTCCACCGAACCACACACACTTTCACACTCCCATACAACCACTCAGTTAACTAATCAATAACTAATATAGACTTTCACATAGCTAGTAACCAACTGTAGAATCAGTTTACACAACAACTGACAAAGTGATACAGATATTCACACAGTTTAGTCACTATCCACTATATTTAGTGAGACATTATAAATTGGTCAAGTAACTTATCACTCCTGAGGCGAGATAGCCGGGAGAGGGAGCATTTTTTTAAATTTACCCGAGCACCTGATTTTAAAGATCTACTTTTAAAACTGCATTTTGGTAAAATTGTTGCACGCTGTGTTTTAAGACTTTTTTCATCTAAATTGTACTTGAAAACTACAGCACATTACCCCAGAGCACTCCCCCTACCTCACCTGTTGAGAACCCCTGCGCTGCCGATTTCAGGGCTGCGGCGGGTCGAAGTTCTTGCCGCCATAACTGGAACGAGCACAAGCCACGCCCACCGACGCAGGCCACGCCCCCTCCGCAAAACCTTAAAAACAAGCTGATTACAAGCCACAAACAGAGACTTATCACTCCTGAGGCGAGACAGCCGGGAGAGGGAGCATTTTTTTTAAATTTACTCGAGCACCTGATTTTAAAGATCTACTTTTAAAACTGCATTTTGGTAAAATTGTTGCACGCTGTGTTTTAAGACTTTTTTAATCTAAATTGTACTTGAAAACTACAACACATTACCCCAGAGCACTCCCCCCACCTCACCTGTTGAGAACCCCCGCGCTGCCGATTTCAGGGCTGCGGCGGGTCGAAGTTCTTGCCGCCATAACTGGAGCGAGCACAAGCCACGCCCACCGACGCAGGCCACGCCCCCTTCTACTCCACTAGAAATGTGCCCTCCACGTACGCGCAGCAGACGTGCGCAGCGGGCGCGCCGCCTGCGCGCCGAAGGCGCGCCAAAGGCAAGCCCGTCTGCGCCCGTCCGCGATCGTACGCGGTCCAGGGCCATACCTCATGCTCCGCAGGAGACTCACATCCGTTGGAGCAAACAGGAACTGACAAAATTCCGCCACAACACGGCCATATCCTGCACACACACCTTACGAGTGGAGGACAACATAGGCTGCGAAAACTGTCACTTCTCCTATGACCCTGATCCTGACGCAAACACAGCCACTACAGACCATATCCTGCAATGCGGATTACTCAACGTGCGCTCGCTACGGAAACATAAGTTAGATCTACACGATCTACTCACAGAGAAACGGTGGGACCTTATGTTTTTAACTGAGACCGCTTGACGAAGGTTCCACTCCGGATGCCCTTGAGGCACTCCCAGAGGGTTATACTATACACAGACAGGATAGACCCAAAGGAAGAGGAGGCGGAATTGCAATCATAGCCCAAGAAAATCTACGCTGCCAACTAGATCACTCCCCCATCCTAGATAGTGAAGCAGGGAGCTTCATCATCAAAGTGAATAATGGTTGCACACTGAAGGGCATGCTAATTTACAGACCCCCGGGACCTTTGGCCAGGTTCGAAGAGAGCCTGGTCGAGGGTATCATAGAGACGGCACTATGCAAAGAAAAATTTCTGGTACTCGGAGACCTCAACCTTCATCTCAATGATCCCTCTGATAGCGTCAGCAAGAACTTCTGTCAGGCATTAGGAGCCCTTCAACTGAGCCAAATTGTTAAGGGTCCTACTCACCAATTAGGACATCTGCTCGATCCTATTTTTGTTAATTGGAATGAAATAGAAGCTTCAACCCCATCCCGATTCCCTGGTCCGACCACCATTTAGTACCTTTCTCCATACGTATTCCTGGAAGAAAAACTCCGCCACCAGTGGCACTTTACCACCTTAGGAGGAGATGGGCCACCTTCTCCCAATCCAAATTTTGCGAGGCACTAACTAAAGGGGGAAACCCCGGAGGGAATGACGCTGACACGGCTAACACCAATCTTTGCAAGCGCATCCATGAGGCTCTTGACTCCACCGCTCCCCTTTCAAAAGCCAAAATAGGCAGCCGTGTTCAAAAAACAGCCCCCTGGTTCAATGACGAACTACGAGTAAGGAAAGCCGCACTGAAAAGAGCAGAAAGACACTGGCGGGGGTCACCCTCCAAAGAAACCAGGGACACCTACCTGAGTGTGAGGCGCCTCTACCATGGACTAATCAGAAAGTCCAAGTCAACCTACTATACAGCGAGAATCAGCGAAGCTGATAACTCTATGAAGGAGCTTTTTCTGATCTACAAAACTCTTTCAAGCGGAAAATCTGCAAATACCCCAGCAGACTGCTCGCCTGAATCCTGCGACCAGATCGCAGATTTCTTCTCGGAAAAAAGAACAAAAATGTATTCGGCTTTCCCAACTCAACCCATTAACGGGCTAGAATTTGTTGAAAGCCCTAGGACATGGGGGGATAGACAAAGCCTGACCAACTTTGTCACCCCGCCCTCAGAAGAACTTCTAAAAATCTGCAGATCTGTGAAGTCGGGTTCCCCACGCGACCCCACTACACCCAAACGCCTAACAGATAGTCTAGTGGTACTGGAACCCTACATAAGACACCTACTAGACACATCTTTCAGCACTAAGACCGTGCCCAACGACTGGAAAAAAGCGGTGGTCTTACCCCTTAGAAAGAAACCAAACGTCAGTTTTGATAAACTAGACAATCTTAGACCTATCTCCCTTCTACCATACCTGGCCAAAGTGGCAGAAAAAACGGTCAATCGGCAACTAATGAACTTCGTGGAGAAGGCTGCCTTACTTCACGATACCCAATTTGGTTTCCGTCCCCGCCACTCCACAGAATCTGCGCTCCTGACAGCGGTGGAGTCCCTACGCCAGGGGGCGGATGAGGGTCATACTATGGCCCTCATCCTTTTGGATCTGAGTGCAGCATTCGACACTGTAGCCCATACCACCTTGCTACAGTGTCTGAATAATTGAGGAATATCAGGAGCTGCACTCCAATGGATCCAATCCTACCTAACTGGGAGGAGCTTTCAGGTCCGCCAGGGCGACCACTATTCTAGGGACATAGATTTGGGCCAGGGAGTTCCCCAGGGATCGTCCCTGAGCCCTACTCTTTTTAATCTCTATGTCTCCCCAGTGGCCTCCATTGCTGCAGGGCATGGGCTGCAAATTGTGTCCTACGCCGACGACACGCCGCTGGTGATCTCCCTCTCGCGTGCACCCGCCCTTGCTATGGACAGCTTCAGAATCTGCATGCAAGAACTAGCAACCTGGATGTCCACCAATTGCCTCAAACTTAACGGCAGCAAGACCGAGGTGCTCGTGGTAGGGAAGAATCCGTCTGCTTGGTCATCGGCGTGGTGGCCACCATGCCTAGGAGAAGCCCCAATGCCCCGACAGGAAGTCAAAAACCTAGGCGTCTGGCTCGACGCGGACCTTTCCTTTGGACCCCAGATAGACCGGGTGGCGGGTGTCTGCTTCAGTGTTTTGAAAAGCCTGCGGAAGGTCCTTGTTCTCCTGCCTACGTCCGCCAATAGAACGCTGGTGCATGCACTCGTGACATCACGGTTGGACTACGGAAACCTACTGTATCTGGGAGCAACCTGTAAGGCAACTAACCGCCTTCAGGTGCTACAGAATGCGGCAGCCCGCCTTATCCTTAATCTCCCCAAAAGAGCCAACTCCAAAGCTGCCCTTCAGACCCTTCACTGGCTGCCAGTAAAAAGCAGAATCGCATTCAAGGCCCTATGCACTTGCCATCGCATTCTTGCTGGAAAGGCGCCAGCCCCACTCCATAACCTTATCACCAGGTATGCACCATCACGCGCCTTGCGCTCCTCTCACGGAGGCCTATTAAAAGTCCCTAGGGTTAGCAGGACGCGCATGGGAGGGAGGTCCTTCCGCTACTTGGTGGCGAAAAGTTGGAATGACTTACCTCTCAACCTCCGCCTGGACCCCTCGGAATCAAGTTTCCGAAAGAAACTCAAAACGCACCTCTTTCAGGGTTAATTAGGCTTCCCCCTCCTTCTGTCTCTAAACCCCAGTTCCAGCGCGGGGACACGCTTTCTGCGTAACCATGCGCTTTACAAATATCCCTAATAATAATAATAATAATAAACAGTCAATTACACTGCTACTAAATCCTCCATCCAAATATTTATTTATATATATCCACTCATTCTTCAATGCAAATTGCTATATATATAATGCATATTTAAATAACGAAGCAAACCACATTCACTGGATGATGTCATCAGTGATGTCATCAGTGATGTCATTTGAGATGTCATCAGTGATGTCACTGACCATGTCATGAATGATCTAATATGTGACATCATCAGCAGTGGATTGCGGGTGCGCGATATATACTTAGTACAACTAACTATATAGGAGCAATTTCAATGGTGTTGCATGAGTAAAATGTCCAGCTAACTATAACACCACTAAAACTTATAGTTTTTTGAGTGAATTTCAAAGGTTTTGTAAAAGCTAATTCCTAACTATATAACTCCTGAAACCTATGGTTTTTTCAGTGAATTTCAAAGGTTTTTTTAAATGCTAATACCTAACTATATAAGCCTGAAACCTATGGTTTTTTCAGTGAATTTCAAAGGTTTTTTTAAATGCTAATTCCTAACTATATAAGGCCTGAAACCTATGGTTTTTTTCAGTGAATATATATATGGGGTTTTAATTCATGTAACTTTTAATCAACTCTGGGAGCAGCGCACAAGCGTAAATACTGAACTCCAAGTACCAGCAGGCTCCGAGGAGCCAACGCCCACTGGGGCAGGTGCGAACAATTTATTGATGACCTTTGCTCCACACAGAGTTTCACTAGCCTCTGAAGAAATGCTCAGCAGAGCATGAAACGCGTAAGGCTGCAGAAACTGAATCAGGACTTTGTTTTCCACGTCGACGATGTCATCTGCCCATTAAAAACGAAATTTACACCTACCTGCTTGTGGGCTTTTTCAAGTGAGGGACAACTCGTGTGTTTAATGTTTTACCGGCCGGTCCCCGGTCGGGGGAGAGCCCTGCCACGGAATGTGTGGAGTGTGCTGGAGCCACAAGGGCACACAGTGCAAGGTGAGCAGATGGGGCGTTGTGCAGAGGAATATTGGCATCGTGAACATGCAGGAAATGAATTTCTGGGCCCACTGGGGTTTTAATCCATGTAACTTTTAATCAACTCTGGGAGCAGCGCACAAGCGTAAATACTGAACTCCAAGTACCAGCAGGCTCCGAGGAGCCAACGCCCACTGGGGCAGGTGCGAACAATTTATTGATGACCTTTGCTCCACACAGAGTTTCACTAGCCTCTGAAGAAATGCTCAGCAGAGCATGAAACGCGTCAGGCTGCAGAAACTGAATCAAGACTTTGTTTTCCATGTCGACGATGTCATCTGCCCATTAAAAACGAAATTTACACCTACCTGCTTGTGGGCTTTTTCAAGTGAGGGACAACTCGTGTGTTTAATGTTTTACCGGCCGGTCCCCGGTCGGGGGAGAGCCCTGCCACGGAATGTGTGGAGTGTGCTGGAGCCACAAGGGCACACAGTGCAAGGTGAGCAGATGGGGCGTTGTGCAGAGGAATATTGGCATCGTGAACATGCAGGAAATGAATTTCTGGGCCCACTGGGGTTTTAATCCATGTAACTTTTAATCAACTCTGGGAGCAGCGCACAAGCGTAAATACTGAACTCCAAGTACCAGCAGGCTCCGAGGAGCCAACGCCCACTGGGGCAGGTGCGAACAATTTATTGATGACCTTTGCTCCACACAGAGTTTCACTAGCCTCTGAAGAAATGCTCAGCAGAGCATGAAACGCGTCAGGCTGCAGAAACTGAATCAGGACTTTGTTTTCCATGTCGACAATGTCATCTGCCCATCAAAAACGAAATTTACACCTACCTGCTTGTGGGCTTTTTCAAGTGAGGGACAACTCGTGTGTTTAATATATATATATATATATATATATATATATATATATATATATATATATATATATATATATATATATATATATATATATATATATATATTTATATTACCTGCTGGCGATCCCCAGTAGGTAGTCATAGTTAGGACCTAGTTTCCATAGGAAATCCGCAACATTCTATTTGGAATAACATTGGCGCCGGTCGACGAATCTTCTCGAAATTCTCCAAGAAAATTGCCTGCTCCACTCAGCTCCTTCCCTGGAAGTTTGTGGGTGATTCGTCAAGCCGGGGCCAAGAAAAGGGGGTCTCAAAACATGTTTTCCCCATGCAATTTTCCATTGGGACCTTTAGACATGGCTACAGCCCGAACTGCTGAACGGAATTACACCAAATTTGGCAAAAAGGTAGAGTTTGGTTAGCAGATTCTGCTTTTTGTTAAATGGTGTAAATCGGTTCAGTAGTTCCTGAGAAAGATAGGCATGATGGGGGGCCTCTAAGGCCCCCGAGCCCCGGGGACCTCCACCCCCCGGGGCTTTATTTTGAAGTATGCAGGGGCTCAAGGCCCCTCCGCAGCCCCGGGCACCGCCACCCCCGGGCTTCCTTTTAATTATTTTTTTTTAAAACCTGTGTGGGGGGCTCAAGCCCCCCCACACACCCCGGGGATCGCCACCTCCCTGGGGCACTAATATTTAAATTGGGGGTTTGTGATGGACCCCCCCAGCCCCAGGGACCACCACCCCCATGGCTTTTGACAGGCTGAAGGGGGGCCACGCGGCCCCCCTCATTGAGTCCTATATGGCCCTGGGGACCCGCCACCCACCAGGGTTGGCTCCTGCAGTGTCCCAAGGTGCCTTCCCCGGGACACTGCTGTTTGCTATGGTAGGGTGGGTGCCTCGCGGCTCCCGCCCTATTATAGCAAACTGCTTTGGTTTTTGAAAGAGAGAGCATAAAACTTGCTGTCTCTTTCAAAAATCTAAGCGTATTGCTTTTCTGCATGGGGAGCAGCATGTTATCTGCTCCAAATGCAGAAAAGCAATGCCAGCTCCCGCAGGATGCAGGGAGCTGGCAGGGACCGTGGGGGGCTTGGGGACCTCCACGGTCCCCAACGGAGTGGGCCAGCCCCGAGGGATGGGGTCCCCGGGGCTACCAATGGCCTGGGAGGCCCAGTACCCCCAAAAAAAGAAAAAGTAATCCCCGCTCCCTTCCTGCACCTCCCTGCACCCCCTGGCGCATACTGGAGGTTCCTGGTGGGCTAGTTGGCCCCCAGGGACCCCCAGTATGCAAGAGGAATTAGTTCCCCTCTGCAAATGCACCAGGGGGCTGCGCTGCAGAGGTGTAAAAAGGAGCATGGCTTCATTACACCTCTCTGCAACGCAGCCCTTTGGTGCATACTGGAGGTTCCTGGTGGGCTAATTGGCCCCCAGGGACCCCCAGTATGCAAGGGGAATTAGTTCCCCCTGTGCAAACGCACCCGGGATCTGCGTTGCAGAGAGGTGTAATGAGGCCCTGCCCCTTTTCACACCTCTCTGCAAGCGCGACCGGTGGTGCATACTGGAGGTTCCTGGTGGGCTAGTTGGCCCCCATGGACCCCCAGTATGCAAGTGGACTTAATCCCCCAATTTAGAACGTGCTACGGGCATGTTTGCACAGTGGTGAAGGTAGTCACAAACACAGCTATTACAGTACATAAGTTGTAAAAATATTTTCAATGTATCTAATTTTTTTTTCTGATCATGTAAACCACTGATATTACAGTAAAGATGTTTTGAAAATAGTTTAAATATATCACAAAATAGTGAATGTTTTGAAAATAGTTTCCACAATTATAAACTTTGTTCCTTTATTTTCAAAATAAATATTAAATAGATTTTATAGTTAGCACCACAAAGGCTGATACTATAGTAAAGAGGTTGTAAAAATGTTTTCAATGTATCTTAATATTTTTTTCCTAAGTATCTCTAACAGTGATATTACAGTCAAAGAAGTTTTTTAAATAGTTTCAATGTATCACAAAATATTGTATATGAGTACCACAAATGTAGATATTACAGTAAAGAAATTGTAAAAACAGTTTCAGTGTAGCTCAAAATATTAAACGTGAGGACCACAAACACTGATAGAACCGTAAACAAGTTGTGAAAATAGTTTCAATGTATTAGAATAACTCACTTCACTTCACTGAGAACATATTTGTTTACTTCTGATAGATTTTACATCTTACAGATGGAAAATGTCAGTTACTCAGTAATCATTTGTTCTTGGCATTTAGCGCTGTGCATTGAAATGGTTTCCATAGTCCTGTCGTCTTTTGTTGTGTTGGGATGTTTGCGAGCTGTTTTTCTTTGAAGAAGTCTATCTAGTCACAAGGTTAGGCTGTGTCGTCCTTTTGATGATATTGGGCATGGGAATCTACACTATTGTTAGTATATTTGGACGCAGATGGTGAGAATGGAGTTATTAAGAGTATAATATAGTTGTACCTATGTCTCTATATATATATATAGGTTAGTAAATTCTACAGGGGAACTTGCTTACTATACAGTGCAGGCCTTGCGCATGTGTGAGTTGGGCCGAGCAAGAGACTCAATATTGCGAGGGGCGCAGTAGGGAGCTGCCTGTCTGAATGTCATACAAACAGCATCTTACACATCTCACTTTTTCTCAATGGGGTTTCGTTATAGACTTTGTATTCATCTCTTAATGTACCTCAGCTTAATTGTTACCACCCCATCAACTTCCTGCCTTCCTCACATCTTCCTCACAAGTTCGTCTGTCACACCATAATGACCCTTCCGCCACCTCAACAGATGCAATAAGACCGTCGTGAGACTAACCCCTCAAGTACTTAGTAACTTTTAATGAAGAAGAATTAGCACTACCTTTAAATGGTGGCATTAGTTTGCTCATCTAAACCATGTCTGTGGATGATAAGCTGCACTTACATACTGTTGTATTTCTAAGAGGTTTGATGAGTCTGAATTAAACTGAAAAAACGAATAGATTGTCTTAAGAACTGTCTCTAGCAATCTCAGTTGCAATTGTAGCTTCTTGATCAATTTCATTGTTCAACATTTTCACATAATTAGCAGAAGCACTGATTTGCATGCTATCTTTATAAGCATTAAAGGATTCTCATAGCTCTGGAAGTCTCCAAGTAATTCCAGTTCTGAACGCCATGGTTTGATTAGTTGTAAAAGAGCTAAATAGTAAAATTCCCTTTTATCAGCGGTGTCATAACTCAGCTTCCTGTGATTAATCAAATGTCCTTTCGTTTGTTTCACCAAACATCTTTCGGAAGCAATGACTTCATATTTTCCATCATTGATGTTCTACGTAGTATTCCGTTTAAAAGTGTAATTTTGCAGCACTTCATAGAGACACACGTTCTCAAGATGATAACTTCTGGTCGGGTAATATGTATCCAACATATTCGTTTCCAAAATATCTGTACTTTCTGTCTCAACTATGAAATGTACTAGTTATCACAAGCAGATACGGGAGTAGCATCAGACAGACAGAACCTGTCTATATCAGCTCCTCCGTGACATAGGTGGGTACACAGATACATAGGGGTCCACAGATGCATAGAACACCAGCCCTGGGGGGGTGGCAAGTATATCTCTGCTTTCCAGTTCATTACAAAGATGTATCAACTATGGAATGTACTAGTTGTCACAAGCAGATACGGGAGCAGCAGCAGACAGACAGAACCTGTCTATATCAGCTCCCCCGTGACATAGGGGGGTACACAGTTACATAGGGGTCCAAATATGGATAGAACAGCAGTCCTGGGGGGTGGCAAGCATATTTCGGCTTCCCAATTCATTACACCGACATCTGAACTATGGAATGTACTAGTCGTCACAAGGAGATACAGTAGCAGCAGCAGAAAGACAGAACATTTCTATATCAGCTCCCCCGTGACATAGAGGGGGTACACAGATACGTAAGGGTCCAGAGATGGATACAACACCAGCCCTGGGGGGAGGCAAGTATATCTCTGCTTCCCAGTACATTACACAGACATCTCAACTATGGAAAGTACTAGTCATCACAAGCAGATACGGGAGCAGCAGCAGACAGACAGAACCTGTCTACATCAGCTTCCCCGTGACATAGGGGGGTACACAGTTACATAGGGGTCCAAATATGGGTAGAACAGCAGTCCTGGGGGGTGGCAAGCATATTTCGGCTTCCCAATTCATTACACAGACATCTGAACTATGGAATGCACTAGTCGTCACAAGCAGATATGGGAGGAGCAGCAGATAGACAGAACCTGTCTATATCAGCTCCCCCGTGACATAGGGGGGGATACAGATACCTAGGGGTCCACAGGTGGATAGAACAGCAGCCCTGGGGGTGGCAAGTATATCTCTGCTTCCTAGTTCATTGCACAGATGTCTCAACTATGGAAAATACTAGTCGTCACAAGCTCTTGCTCATGCATGGGCACCCTCCCACAGAAAGCCCAGCATTCAGCATTCAGGATTGTTAATGCCTGCCATAGGAGTGACTGATGACTTTATATATGTCAGTGATAAAATAAAACTAGTGATGGTTGTACAAACGTGAAGGATTATACATCTAAATCCATGGAAAAAAGTTCTAGGTGTATGAAAGGGTGCTTGGAAGCAATAGTGTCGAGCATAAAATGTGTATGATTCTTGTTTTTGTTCACTCAAAACGCAACAATTGAGTTGATGTCTCAATGTTTGGGTTGTAGACAATGCAGAACTGTTCAATAGAATGTAAATGTAAAAGAGATGTACATTAGCACATCTTAACTGTTATTGTAAAAAGTGTAAACTTAATTTGGGCAAATTGGTACATGCCCATTGACTACTCTATATTACTCTTACTTACTCCATTATGAACCTCATGTGTGAATAGAATGTAAAAATTGAGTCGATGCCTAAGCAGATTAATTAAAAAAGGAGGAGTGACTTTACTCCCAACTTGAAAGACTTCTTCAAAGAAATACTACTTATCATAATCTGGACATAACACTAGATGTCAGGAGTATGCAGAATATGTAAATTTACAACTAGCATACAAATTCATCTTTACCATGGATAGAAACTTTTAGTAATACATACTATTCGTATTTTTGTAATCTGAATAAGGTAAGTAGGATGTTACATTAAATACATACTATTCGTATTTTTGTAATCTGAATAAGGTAAGTAGGATGTTACATTTGTTTCTATGCATGAAATGTGCACCCATCTGCAGTATTCTTAACATAGAGCCTGTTGGGGAGAAAGTGAAAATTGATTTGTTATTCTGTACGGATTGTATATACGTAAATAATTTTTTGGGTAACTTACATTTATTTACATGCTAAACATAGTGCACTGTCTCCAGTCAGTGGAAATGTGGTAATGACTATATTACTAGGAAGAGTGTATAGCCAGTGAACCAACATGGCAGATGCAACTCAGAAAGGACTCTTGTAAATCCATTAGTTATACTGAGATCCACCCTGTATCAGATCCAACTGCACAAGTGTGAATTGTAGATTATCTGCCACGAAAAACCCCTCAAGAACTTATATCCATTACTTTTTAACTTCGTTGTTTAGGAATATTAAGAGTATTTACCTTAACATTATCCTTAAAAATGTGTGAGTCTTGTTGTCTGCATACAATACAGAAAGTTCCATCAGACTCTAAATGTAAAAAAGATATACATTAGCGCATTATAACAGCAATGGTAAAAATTGTAAACTTAATTTGAAATATTTTCTACATGTTTCCAGGGGTTTACCTATGAAGTACATAGGACAGTCACAACTGTTCAAAACAATTTCTAATGGCAGGATAACAAACATAATTTCAAATTCACAAACATAATTAAAATATCTTACTATACTATGTTCAAAATTTAAGCTGTGCCTTTTTATAAAAAAACATTCAAAGACAAAACAATGTACCTAGTAATCTGAAGTGTATGAGACCACTAGGGTATTATACATTTTGTATCATAAAATGTTAAAGTCAAACCTGATGGCTCCATTAGGTCAATTGCAATTTTGATTTAGCCTGTGGCAACCAGTTGTCCGATGGTTGAGACATCTGTATAATAAGCTAGAACAGGGGGATATACTTTCTTCAATCTCGGCAATTGGCTGCTGACTTATGGAACATTCTGCAAACTGAAAAAAAGGGAAAAAAATGTATGATGTACAAATGTCCAAGCTTAATTTTAATGTACATAAAAACAATTGTTCTCAATAGGATTGGGGTTGAAAAGCAATCATCCATTACGAAAGTATCATTACCAGAATGCAAAAATCATCACAGTTGTAGCTGTCTTGTTATCTTTGGTTTGATTCTATCACTAACTGCCATTGCTTATATTTGAAACGCTTCAATATCTGTAGGAAAACCTTTCAGAGACATACAAATGGTTATGTTAAATATTTCACTTTGATTCAACATGTCGAGATTATAAGTTGTACGTAAAGGAATTTTGCCAGCATTATTGACTAATTTTACAAGCTTTTCTTGCATATCGGCAATACTATACAGTCCAGTAAACTTATGCTCTAAAATCCCTCCTTTTCTTGTTGTTCGCTTGCAATTTGTCAGAAGTACTGACTCTTCTTCTCTGAAGGTGTACGGCTTGTATATTAGTATTGTCATAAAAATCATTTGTTTGTGGGTGATAGCTTGCACTTACAGAATGTTCTATTTGTAAAAGCTTAGAAAACTCTCAATTAACCTATAAAAAAATAGTATAATTATATTTGGCAAGCAAAATAGGATATAGCATTGCATTATACAACTGTTAGGCCAAGATTGGTCACTCACTTCATTCACAAACTCCTGGCCTTGTTCTGATAGAACCCTTTTTGGACTTCCATGATCTAGAAATTGAGAAATGAACATCAAGGAAAATTGAAAGACACGCCTTCAAATTAAAAAATTCAAAACAAAATTTTCACTTTGTATCTGAAGTGCAGGCTGAAAACGTGTAATGAGCATTTAAATGAGAAACATATGGGTTTCAGAAACAAACGTATATAAGGCTATCACAATGGAGATTTATATTTTATACAAAATATTTATAGAAGCAAGAAAAATTATAATTCATACATTGTTCAATTTCAAATGACATATTTGGACAATAAAATCGGGAGGATATGCATTTTTTTTTGTTTTCTTTATACCAGAATGCCCACTAATTCTACCAAAACATGACAACAGCACAGTTCTGTCTGCAAACACATGAAATACACAAATGCTTATCTCAGAATGCTTTTCTATCATGAAATATTAAAGTCAAACCTGATAACTCCATTAGGTCCATTGCAATTTTCGGCTGATAGCATATGGAGAGCAGTCAGTGGATCTGGTGTGTCGAGTTGTTGACCACCACCTCGAATAGAGCATGGGCAGGAATAAACACCTTGTGGCGACCAGTACGTCCCATGGTTGAGACATCTGTATAATGAGATAGAACAGGGGGCAAATCAAGTTTAAGGTTATTAAAAAACTTGGAGAACTTGCTAAAATACAATATTGGCCAATCGATTACATGTACATTGCATGGGGAGGAAGCAACACGTGGCACACTATTTCATTAACCGAAGGCGGCAGGATTAAGTGATTTGCCCAGAAAAATCAGCAACCAAGGTAAGTTAATCGACATACAAGAGCTGGAAACCGTGTTAAATTACACTATTGACGAAAACATAACTTTTTGCAATGCATGGGGCACGTAACGCACTACTTACATGAGAAAAACGACATCGCATTAATTTGAACAGCATGTAGCACACTGCTGCGGGAACAGCCACGTGGTGCTTGGCAAATTAAAGAAACGTGGCAGGATTAAGTGATTTGACCAGAACAAAGGATAAGAAATCAAGTTTAACGTTATTAAGAAAGCATGGTGCTAAAATACAACATTGACCAATCGATTACATGTGCAGTGCATGGGGGGGAAGCAGCACGTGGCGCACTACTTAAAAAAATTAAAGGCGTCAGAATTAAGTGATTTGCCCAGAAACATCACCTACCAAGGCAAGATATTTGAGGTATAAGAGGTGGAAACCGTGCTTAAATACACTATTGCCAAAACATTACTTTTGCAATGTAAGGAGCACGTGATGCACTACCCCCTCCCACCTTTTTTAAAGCCCCAGTGGTGGTGGTCCCCGGGGCTGGGGGGTCCGTTCCAGACACCCCAATTTAAATTTTTAGAGCCCAGGGGAGGTGGCGGTCCTCTGGGCGTGTGGGGGGGTTTCAAGCCGCCCCACACAATATAAAAAAAAAAACAAGCCCCGGGCGTAGCGGTCCCCGGGGCTGCAGGGTGGCAGTGTGCCCCCCCACAATTTCAATTTAGTAGAGCCCCGGGGGTGGTGAGCACTGGTGCTCGGGGATCCTTAGAGGCCCCCCATCATTATACTTTTAAGCCCCAGGGGGTGGCGGTCCTCGGGGCTGCTGGGGGGCAGTGTGCCCCACGCAATTTCAATTTAGTAGAGCCCCAGGGGTGGTGGTCCCTGGGGCTCAGGGGGCTGTGGGCCCCCTGCTATTATACATACTTTGCCCTGGGGGGTGGCGGTCCCTGGGCCAGTGTGGGGGAGGATTTATTTTTACAAAGCCCCCAGGATTTTCCCACCCCCAGTTAACAGGTGAGTAAATGTTTGTACATTTCAAAAATCAACACAGAAACTTTTCTGCTGAAAACCACACAATGGATTTCTATGGAAGGAAATACCAGTTACTGGTAAGTACGCTTAGATTTACAAGTCAAGTCAAGTCAATTAATGCTTTATTCGAGGTTCACTCATAAAAGCAAGCACATACAACAATATAAAACCAAATTAACAATCATTTCTGTTAAAAAATAAAACTTTCAGTTAAAAAATAAGACTTGATTACTGATAGCAGATTGAAATTTAAATACGAATGCAGAGTAAAATTTTATAAATAAAATGTTGCAATAATACACAATAAAAAAAAATGTGGATAAAAATTTTTAAGATCAAAATAACAACTCTAAGATGCAGATCGACTAACAAAGATAAAGACAATCAAGTGACTAACATTCTCTGTCTAATAGACCACGCCCATCCAAGATACTTAGCTGTAGCTATCGCTAGGGGCATTGAAATGCTAGTGCATATAATACGTAGAGCTACAGTACTATTAGTGGTACCCAGGTTCTTACACGTTGGTGTTAGCCAAATATGTCGTGGGTCAGAATAGGCTGTACAGGAAAATAGAAAATGACCAACTGTTTCTTTAGCGGCACCACAAGCAGGGCAGCTATCATTAAGTCCGCCTCCCCACCTTCCTGTCAGTGATCTAAGGGGGAGTGCACATGCTCTTAATTGGAAGAGGAGCTTTCTGTCACCTGGTCTAGTTATAGCGTCCCAGTAAGATTCGAGGCAAGGATACAGCTTGGCTTCTAGGAATATACTTCAGCCATAGAGGCTGCACTAGAGCTACTCCAGGTCCGAGCGGCTACCTTCTCCCAATAGATTTCTTTTATGATTCTTTTGGTTGGAAAGATGGTTCCCGCTGGATCTTCCCAAAGCGACCAGAGACCAAGTTCACTCAGAGTTACACTAAGTGTTTTGAGCCATCCGATTTTGTGGAACACATCCGCTTTGATGATATCTAGGAACCCCTCGGCATAGTGAGAGAGCTCAGGCGTAGTCCAAAGCCTTTGCCAATACAGGATCGGATGAAGCCTAACCAAATCCGCAACCGCTTTTCTGCCCAGATCGTACCTAAGAGGCACCAGTGGGGTACTCTTGGGGACACCGGTGATAGCCCGGAAGAACTTATTTTCCGAAGTTTGGAGTGCTGCTACCTTCTCAAATCCCCACAGCTCAGCACCGTAAAGTGCAGAGCCGAGAGCCTTTGCTTCATATACCTGCAATGCTGGCTTTATTGGTTTCGTCAAAGAGTTTTTGTGTTCTAAACCAAGAGCGCCATCCAATTGCCATTGCCTTAATGTGGCAATATCTATGTGCTGGGACCATCTGAGATCGTTAGATACAAGGATTCCCAAATATATAAAGGGATTTACTACCTCTAAAGAACGACCGTTCATACTTAACTTAGATTTAAAGCTACGGTGGGGATTAAAGATCATAAGTTTTGTTTTGGCCACATTAACTTCTAGGCCATGTTCCCCACAAAATTGGTCAAAGATAGACAGAGCACGCTGTAGTCCACTCGGCGTCTTAGATAAAATACAGCGTGTCATCTGCAAACATCAAAATAGGATTTTTTGTACCAGCTAATGAGGGAGCATCAACATTCGAAGACAACATACGAGCAACAACCCCGTTAATGTATAGTGTAAAAAGTGTGGGCGCCAGAGCCTCATTATCATTGTCAGTAGCTCTCCTGGTAGGCCCTGGTTCCTCAACACCAGCCACAGCTTGGACCTAGGTACTAGGTCGAAGGCAGCCCTCAAATCGACAAAAGCCGCGTACAAGCTGCCCCCGCTAAGCAACACAGTCCTCCACTGTAGTAAGGTGAAGCGGAACGCCTGATCCCCCGTACTAGTAGACCTTCGAAATCCTGCTTGGAATGCGGGCAGGGCGTTGTTCTCCTCGGCCCAGTCAAGAAGCCTATATACAACTAAACGCCCAACTACCTTTTGAATGGTGTCAATAAGGCTTATGGGCCTGTAATTACCCGGCTGGGATCGGTCACCTTTCTTGAACACAGGTATTATTACTGCACCCTGCCAGGATGTCGGTATGGTTGTACCCCGAGCGATTGCGTTGGTAAGAAGATGGATATACTTACACCAACGCTCTTTATCGTTAATAAAAACATCAGCTGGCACACCATCTAATCCTGGGGCTCTGCCACTGGACACTGTGCTGAGGGACATCATTATCTCTTTGGTACTAAAAGAGTCATCTTTATAGTAAACAGGACTTAAGTTGACCACCACAGTGGCATGCTGTGACTCAGCATACTGGGGCTTAAAATATTTGACCCACTCCTCCTCTGGTACGTTGTTATTAGGGGGTTCGGGTACTCCCTCTCTGCCCCACTTTACGATGTTCCAAAAGTACCTGGAGTCTTGCCTATAGCTAGCTTTTAGTTCTAACCAATGGAGCTCGTCCCATGCTTTCTTAGCCTTTGTTACACTATCCTTATATTCTTTTCTGGCAGATCGAATAGCCATGGGTTGCCTCCCTTTGATAGCAGTTCCTAGAGCTAGACGGGCATTCCTACATTGGGCGTTATACCATCTTGCCTGCTTACGGGGTCCCTCTCCCTGGTTTTTCGCATGTTTTAAGCTTACGGGGTCCCTCTCCCTTGTTTTTCGCAGGTTTTAGATTTACTTTTCAGGGTCAGTGCTGGGATAAAAGATGCAGCACTGGGTTCTCTCCTGGTAACAGGTGAGTAAATCGGAATTCGTAGTTCGGCTGATTTTAGAGGAATATTTGTATGTTTCAAAAATCGACACTTAAAAACTTTTCTGGTGAAAACCACACAATGGATTCCTATGGAAGGAAATACAAGTTACGGGTAAGTACACTTAGAATTACTTATAAGCTTACGGGGTCCCTCTCCCTTGTTTTTCGCAGGTTTTAGATTTACTTTTCAGGGTCAGTACTGGGCTAAAAGATGCAGCACTGGGTTCTCGCCTCAAAACAGGTAAGTAAATCGGAATTCGTAGTTCGGCTGTTTTTAATGGAATATTTGTACAATGTTGAAGGAAGGGGGCAGGGCCTGAGGTGACATGTGTGCAAACACTCCCAGTGGTGCGTTTTAAGTTGGGAAATTAATTCCTCTTCAATCCTGCGGTCCCCTGGAGGCCAACTAGCCCACTAGGTACCTCCAGTATGCGCCAGGGAGCTGCGTTGCAGAGAGGTGTACAACACTCTGCAACACAGCTCTGTGGCACTTACTGGCGGTACTTGGTGGGCTAGTTGGCCCCTAGGGGACCTCAGGATTCAAGGGGAAGTCATTCCCCCTCTGCAAATGCGCCAGGGGGCCGCATTTGCAGAGTGGTGCAAGGAGGGGGCGTTGCCTCCGGCCCGATCCAGTTTTTTTTGTAAATAAGGGGGCAGTGTAGCCCCCTTCTTTTTCTAATTTATTGGCCCTGGGGACTCCATTCCCCGGGGCCTGCCCCCAATTTTTAATTAAAAAAAACAGGCAGGGGGCCCCCCTCCCAAGGCCATAATTTGCTCTGGGGACCCCATCCCCCAGGGCAAGGCCCTTTTTAAAAAAAAATATTTTGGAGGGGAGCTGCCTTGCCCCCTCCTATGGCCAGTTCTGGTCCCAGGGACCCCATCCCTCAGGGCTGTTTCTTTTTTTTCAAATATTTTTTGGGGGGGAGGGGGCCACGTGGCCCCCCTCCTGGGGCCACTACTGGCCCCGGGGACCCCATCCCCCGGGGCTGGCCCTCTTTGTTGGGGGCCATTGGGGGGGTCACCAATCCCCTCACGGTCCCATCCGGCTCTTCTCGTCCTGCGGGAGCGGGCACTGCTTTTCCACATGGGGAGCAGCTAACATGCTCCTCCCCCTGTGGAAAAGTAATCTGCTTTCCTGTTTGGAAGAGAGAGCAAGTTTCCTGCTCTCTCTTCCAAATAGGAAAGCAGTTTGCAATGACAGGGTGCGAGGCACCCGCACTGTCAATGCAAATTGCTGTGTCCCGGGGTGGGCACCCCAGGACACTGCAGGAGCTGGCCCTGGGGGGTGACAGTCCCCATTGCCTAGACAAGGCTCCAGGAGGGGGTCTGCGAGGCCTACCCTCCCACATTTTGAAAAAGCCCCGGGGTTTGCGTTCCCCGGGACTGAGGGGGCCCCAGAGCCCCTCATCACTCAATGTTTTGAAGCCCCGGGGATGGCAGTCCTCAGGGCTGGGGGGGCCTGAGAGCCCCCAACCAAGTTTAAACAAGCCCCGGGGGGTGGCTGTCCCCGGGGCTGCGGGGGCCCGTGAGCCCCTCGCATATATAAAGTTAGGGCCCCAGGGGGTGGCAGTCCCCAGGGCAGTGTGGGGGGGATTGAGACCCCCACACTATTTTTTTATCATGCCCCCGGGATTTGGCACGATGGGGGCAAATCAGCATATTTAGCGGTTCTTTTTTTTTCATCGGCAGGATGCGCGTATCCTGCGCGCATCCTCCCATTTAAAAAATAAAATAAAAAATTGTGGGGCCTTGGGGGTCCTTGTGGAACCCCCTGAGCCGGCCTAGGGGGTCAGGGTGTTTATACCCCTCCCCCTTTTCGTGTTTTGCAACCATTTTTTGGGGTTTCTTGTACCTCGGTTCTACCGAGACACAAGATTGCTGCCAACACTTCCTGGTATAGAGTGTTGACAGCCAATTAAAATACAGCTCGTGCACAGCAGGGTACGCGCAGACTTCGCTTAGGGTACGTGGATCCATCTGCAGATCCACCCTGCCCATAGATAAATGACTGACTTTAACTGTCATTTTCTCAGGTACTACTGAACGAATTTACACCATTTAAGCAAAAGTCACAAGTCTGAACTAAGGACTACCTCTTTTGCCAAATTTGGTGTAATTCCGTTCAGCTGTTCGCACTATAGCTGTGGCTAAAGGTCCTATGGGAAATTACATGGGGAAAAGGTGTTTTGGGAACCCCCTTTTTTCTTGGCCCCCACTTGATGAATCACCATGAAACTTTCAGGATAGGAGCGGACAGGAGCTGGCCAAAAGTTTTTTAATTTAGCGAAGATTCGTCAATCGGCGCCAAAGTTATTCCAAATAGAATGTTGCGGATTTCCTATGCATAATAGGTCCTAACTATATCTACCTACTGGCGACCGCCAGTAGGTAATATATATATATATATATCTATATTCAATGAAAAAACCATAGGTTTCAGGCCTGATATAGTTAGGAATTAGCATTTAAAGAACCATTGAAATTCACTGAAAAAAACATAGGTTTCAGGCCTTATATAGTTAGGAATTAGCATTTAAAAAACCTTTGAAATTCACTGAAAAAAACATAGGTTTCAGGCCTTATATAGTTAGGAATTAGCATTTAAAAAACCTTGCAAATTCACTGAAAAAAACATAGGTTTCAGGCCTTATATAGTTAGGAATTAGCATTTAAAAAACCTTTAAAATTCACTCAAAAAACTAAGTTTTAGGAGTGTTATAGTTAGCTGGACATTTCACTCATACAAAACCATTGAAATTGCTCCTACATAGTTAGTTGTACTAACTATATTTCGCGCACCCGCAATCCACTGCTGATGATGTCACATATTACATCATTCATGACATGGTCAGTGACATCACTGATGACATTTCAAATGACATCACTGATGACATCATCCACGTGACAATCACATACACCTTTTCATACACTAGTAAAAATTTTCATCACTCTTTGAAAAATAAAGAGTATCATATTTGAATCCATTGTTACAGCAATACAAGTATCTAAAAACCCACTCAGTGATTTTAGATGTATACACACATCTAATCACTTACCTGTAGATTGACTCATACATGCTGTCAATGAACAATAGAACACTATCAAAAATACTTATACACCTAAATCGACATTACACACCAGCACACATCCTATTCACATATGAAGTCATCCTACTCACTTATGCAAACAATGGATCATACTTACATATTTACTTAGCTACACACTTATACAAACACAACTTCATCTATTCATTTAGATAGTAAGTCAACTTAGTGAATTATAAAATCATTATTACAAGTATAAAGTTATCCACACAGTCACTCACACAATCATTGAGTCTTATGTATACTTATTAATATACAACAACTGACACATACACTGCCTTTTATTTTTCTAGTTTGTTGGACATGTACCGTTGAGAAATATATTTGCTCATCACCACACCCATAAAGATATTCACTCACCCAAACAACTGGGGCAGTCACACACCCCCCACCGAACCACACACACATTCACTCTCCCATACAAATACTCAGTTAACTAATCAATAACTAATACAGACTTTCACATAGCTAGTAACCAACTGGAGAACCAGTTTACACAACAACTGACAAAGTGATACAGATATTCAAACAGTCTAGTCACTATCCACTATATTTAGTGAGACACTATAAATTGGTCAAGTAAACAGTCAATTACACTGCTACTAAATCCTCCATCCAAATATTTATTTCTATATATCCACTCATTTTTCAATGCAAATTGCTATAGATATATAATGCATATTTAAATAACGATCCTAACCACATTCACTGGATGATGTCATCAGTGATGTCATCAGTGATGTCATTTGAGATGTCATCAGTGATGTCACTGACCATGTCATGAATGATGTAATATGTGACATCATCAGCAGTGGATTGTGGGTGCGCGAAATATAGTTGGTACAACTAACTATATAGGAGCAATTTCAATGGTTTTATGTGAGTAAAATGTCCAGCTAACTATAACACCCCTAAAACTTATAGTTTTTTGAGTGAATTTCAAGGTTTTGTTAAATGCATCGGAAGAAACAAATAAGTAGGAAATAAAGGAGGAAAGAGAATAACATGAATAGAAAAGTAGAAGATAGAAGATGACAAAAATGAGAAAGAATATGTAACTATTAAGAGATAAGCGTCGAGAAAAGAGGAAAGAAACTTGAAATAAATAAATAAGAACAAAAAATAAGAACAAGAGGAGCAGAATACAAAATTGAATAGCATGACTTTGGAAAGAAGGAGAGAGCAGAAAGCAGTAAGGGTCCAGAAGAAAACAAAAGGCTATCAAATAACCTTGGAAGGAAGACCGACAAAGATCGATAACATGAACAGGCATAATGTACCGAAACAGAATGTAAAATTACAATTAGTTAGTAGTCTAATATCAAGAGACATAGTAATACTAATTAATATTAGCAGAGAAAACTAATTAGAAAAACAAAAGCCTGAGATAACTCATGAACAGTAGATGAATGCCTGGCAAACAAAAATGCAGAACCTCAAAATATAGTTAACGAACAAGCTATAACTGTATATGATAAGAATATATAGTTGAAGTAAGAAAAACCGGAACATATACCTATGAAGGAAAGAAAGGAAGAAAGATATTAAAATAGATAAAGAAGAGAAAGACCGAAAGAAGACAAAAATGAGAAAAAATAAGGTAACTAGCAAGAAGTAAGCGACTAGAAAAGAGAAAAATAGCTTGGGTTCAACAACGACAGAAAAAAGAGCAAGAAAAACAGAAAGCAAGCTAAAGAGTAATACTCTGGAACAAAAGGAGAGAACAGGAAGCAGTGTGAACACCAGAAGAGAAGAAATAGTCTAGCAAACAACCCTGGAAGTGAAGAGCATCATATAAGCTGAACATGAGAGAGGGGAGACCCAGGCCTGCAAAAAAGTACATCCAAACGACAGAAAAAGACAAATCAAGTGCCCGAGGCACCCGAAGCCTGCGAAGTCGCTTTCTGAATCTCCATCTCTATCTCCAATTGGTTGTCCAGAAATGTAGATAAATCAGCCGGTTCATCGAAAATTCTAGAACGTCCTTTATAAGTAATGCGGAACTTCGATGGACCAGAAAAAGAAAAGGGAATGGCCATTTCTGACAAACGCTTCCGAAGATTGAGGAAGCCCTTCCTCCTTATAACCGTATCTCTGGCAAAGCCCTGAGAAATTGAGATTCGCTGACCATTCCAGATGACTTGTTTAGTTTTGCGCATATGAGAGAGAATCTGTTCAGTATGCTGATGTCGCAAAGGCTTAAAAATAACTGCTCTTGGCTGGGTAGCCGATTTAGACCGAAACGTTGGAACACGATGTGCCCTTTCTATCTCAAACTCTCTGAGGAATGAGATTTGTAAGGTGTCCGGAATCCAATGAGATAAGAACTCTATCATAGATGAAGATGATTTCTCTGAATCTTCCGGCAGGCCAAAAATGCGTAGGTTAGATCTACGGTTGCGATCTTCCTGCTCAGTGAGATCTCTTCGCAATGCCGCCATTGAGCACTCCATGTGGTTGATGGATCTGGAGTGTTTCTGCATACCATCCTCTGCAGAACTGATTCGTGATTCCGTGGCAGATACACGAAGAGAGAGGGCTTTAAAGTCATTCCTGATAGCAGACACCTCTACCTGCAGCAAATCCGTATTAGTTTTTGTTGACTGCGCAATATCATGCACCTCATTAAGGCGCGTTAAAATGGTGTCCAGCGTGGAGGTAGTGTCTGACTGAGCAGAGTCAGGCGTAGGAGACACAGCCTTAAGTCTCTTCAGTGATGTGCCCACATCTTTAGAGTCTTTGTTACTCGTGGAACGACCCATACTTGCAGCCATGAGAAAGCAACCACAAAGAAAAAATATGCAGCCACATGAAGGAAAGAGAAGAGCAAAAACTGCGCAGACTTCAGTCCAAAATGAGAAAGATAACACACTGAGCTCAATGGGCGCTAATAAGATAATAGCGGCGGACTTATATGCAGGCAGACATGTAGCCAAGAAATGATAGAGCCACAAATAAATCAGGAGGGCACACCATGGAGTTCGCAGGAGAAAAACCCACAAACTGAATGAGATAGCCGAACTTAGAGAAAAATAGCGCATAGGCACCTTAATACCCAGCCAAGCAGCAAGAAAACAGCAAAAAAAAAGGAAAAAATGTTATCAAGTGCAGGCATTATATAAGAAACACCCTCGGCAGACACCACGACCTGAAACATTGTAGCGTCAACAGCATCCTTGAGGAGAAATGTCATCTGCGTCAGGAGCAGGAAATGGCGGCCGTCTGTGAGGAAAAACGAGCGTCAGGCAGAAAGCATGTAGCCGGTGACAAAGGCAGCAGGAAACCTCGTAAATCAGCTCCCTTCACATTCCGCTGCTGAATGCTGTCTGTTCCGCTCACAGGGGCAGTCGGGGAACGAAGAAAACAGCCCGACGGGAGAACTCGCCTCGGAGCTCAAGCGCAGTCCGCCATACTGAAGCGGCGCGCAAGCCACGCCCCCATACCTAGTCACTTTGAATAAGAATGTACTTATGTCTCGTCTAACATTTGGAAGAAATATCTAGTTATATGTCAACAGGATACCGACATAACTTGAAGGAAATAAGAACGCCCTGAAGAAGTTCTGTTGTACAGAGCGAAACGTGTCAGCTGGCTGTGGTACATAAACTTAAGGAAAATAAAAGCATTTGAATATACACCAAGATTCAGCGCTTCAATAAGGACTCTAAGTGATATTATTTGATTTGACTTATTGTGCAAGTGGTGCTGTGCCAAACTTTGGAATATTCTCCACTACTCTCTACTACTTACTCTCTACTACTCCACTACTCTCTAATACTCACTCTCTACTACTCATTCTCTACTACTCTACTACTCTCTCTCTACTATTCACTTTTTACTACTCACTATCTACTACTCTCTACTACTCACTCTCTACTACTCTCTACTCTCTACTACTCACTTTCTACTACTCTCTCTCTACTACTCACTTTTTACTACTCACTATCTACTACTCTCTACTACTCACTCTCTACTTCTCTCTACTATCTACTACTCACTTTCTACTACTCTCTCTCTACTACTCACTTTTTACTACTCACTATCTACTACTCTCTACTACTCACTCTCTACTTCTCACTCTCTACTACTCTCTACTACTCACTCTCTACTACTCTCTTACTACTACTCTCTACTACTCACTCTACTACTCACTCTCTACTACTCTCTACTATTCTCTCTCTCTCCTACTCACTCCCTACTACTCTCTACTACTCACTCTTTACTACTCTCTACTACTCACTCTCTACTGCTCTCTACTACTCACTCTACTACTTACTCTCTTCTACTCTCTACTACTCACTCTCTACTACTCACTCTCTACTACTCCACTACTCTCTAATACTCACTCTCTACTACTCATTCTCTACTACTCTACTACTCTCTCTCTACTACTCACTCCCTACTACTCACTATCTACTACTCTCTACTACTCACTCTCTACTACTCTCTACTCTCTACTACTCACTCTCTATTACTCTCTCTCTACTACTCACTCTTTACTACTCACTATCTACTACTCTCTACTAGTCACTCTCTACTTCTCACTCTCTACTACTCTCTACTACTCACTCTCTACTACTCTCTACTACTCACTCTCTACTACTCACTCTCCACTACTCACTCTCTACTACTCTCTTACTATTACTCTCTACTACTCACTCTACTACTCAGTCTCTACTATTCTCTCTCTCTCCTACTCACTCCGACTACTCACTCCTTACTACCCTCTACTACTCACTCTCTACTGCTCTCTACTACTCACTCTACTACTTACTCTCTACTACTCACTCTCTACTACTCACTCTCTACTACTCTCTACTACTCACTCTACTATTCACTCTACTACTCTCTACTACTCACTCTCTGCTGCTCTCTATACTGCTCTCTACTACTCTGTACTACTCACTCTCTACTCTATTACTCACTCTCTTCTCTCTACCTCTCTACCTCTCTCTACTTCTCTCTCTACTAGTCTCTACCTCTCTACCTCTACCTCTCTACCTCTACCTCTCTACCTCTACACCTCTACCTCTCTACCTCTCTCTACACGCACACATATACACATATATATATGCATATATAAGCATATGCATTTATGTATGTGTATATATATATATATATATATATATATATATATGTATATATATACATACATATATAAACATATATAATCTGCATATCTATATACATACAAATATAAATGCATGCATACATATACATATATGCATACATATGCATGTTATTTACATGAAAGTTTTAAAACACTAATAAAAGCAAAGCTAAAAAGCCACCTCATTACAAACAGAATGGCTTTAACTTAAACGAGGGCGAGATCTATTGCATTTTCAATGCTTGTTTACTTTGGTTCCATCAAGAAGGCATTCAGATGTGTCACACATTTGCCACGAATTCTGAATGTTAGCACTCTAGTTGCTCATTAGATCACTGTAGTAAAGCTACTGCTCACCAGGGAAGTCTGCTGCTAATCATACTTTCTATGGCAAAATGAACCCCCTCATTTTGTTAATTTTTAAACTTAAATGTTTTCAGACTTACCACTTCATTCCAATCAAGATGGCTTCTGGTGTGCCATAGTTTTGTCATAAGTAAGACTGTTAGCGCTCTAGTTGTTCTTTAGAACACTCTGGGACATTCTGTCATTGGGCTATACTTGGGCTACATCTGGGTGATATTTGGGCTACATTTGGGCTCTTTTGTCTCTGGTGGCCATCTTGGGAGACTGCATTGTCCGAATTTTTTAATGAAATAGAAGAGGATTTGGGAAGTCACTCAAAATGTGCCCTAATTTTACTTTCTGCAGCACTAATCATACTTTCTATGGCAAAATATACCCCCTCATGTTGTTCCTTTTTAAATTAAATGTTTTAAGAGTTATCACCTTATTCCATTCAAAATGGCTTCAGGTGTGCCATACCTTTGTAATAAGTAGGACTGTTAGCGCTCTAGTTGTTCTTTAGAACACTCTAGGAGGCTGCAGTAGAACACAAAGGAATCAACTGACAGTCTCTGTCCTTGTTGGATGTACATGTTTTACTGAGAATGTCAGACTTCATGCTCACATGACTGAGAAAGATAATGTGAATTTACAGAAAATATGCTTTCAGTTTAGCTTATAGATCCCCTTCCAAACCACTGTGGGAAAAGCATGAGATAATAGTTTTCTTTCAAACATGATTCATGATATCCCAGCAGAAGGCTTTTTCACGTGGTAAAATCACCTTAGAACACACCACAATTCCTAAAATGAGTATGGTACCATCAAAAAATGATTTATAATGTAACTATTAACTACAATGCTTTTTAATGAGGTGCTAGCATGTATATTGGTCCCAAGATGGCTGCCAACACTTCTTGGATGAAGTGCTGACAGCCAATCAGATCTCACGATGAGATGTGTGGTTAGACTCCGCCCAGATATATGTGTTTTTGAAGTTAATTTTCATAAAAACCACTGGAGCAATTTTCACCAAATATAGCAAAAGCACTTTCGCGTACCAGTCCCTACAATTTTGCCACGTTTGGTGTAATTCCGTTCAGCGGTTCGGGCTGTAGCCTTGTCAGAACGTCCTATGGAAACTAACACTTTTTTCTCAGCCCCCACTTCACGAATCCCCTTGAAACTTTCAGGGAAGGAGCGCAGCGGAGCTGGCCAAAATTTTGGAAACTTACACGCAAATTCCTCAACCGGCGCCAAAGTTATTCCCAATAGAATGTTGCATATTTCCAATAGGATAGCTAGGTCCTAACTATATATACCTACTGGCTATCGCCAGTAGGTAATATATGTATATATATATATTTATATTACCTACTGGCAATAGCCAGTAGGTATATATAGTTAGGATTGTTTTCCATAGGGAAATCGCAACATTCTATTGGGAATAACTTTGGCGCCGGTTGAGGAATCTTCCTGAAAGTTTCCTTAACTTTGCCTCGCGGCGCTCCGCTCCTTTCCTGTAAGTTTGGGGGAGATTCGTCAAGCGGGGGCCGAGATAAGGGGGTCCCAAAATGTGTTTTCCCCATGTTAATTTCCATAAGGCGGTTGGACTCACTTTTAGTCAGAATGGCTGAATGGTTTTCCACCAAACTTGGCAAAATTGTAGGGACTGGTAGCCCGATGTGCCTTTGCTATGTTTCAAGATATGTGCTCCAGTGGTTTTTACGAAAATTAACTTTGAAAAAATATATATTGGGCTACATTGGGCTATATATATGTTAGAGCCCAAATGTAGCCCAATGTAGCCCAATGTAGCCCAATGAAGCCCAAAGATGGCCACCTGAGGCAAAAAAAAACAAATGTAGCCCAAATATCAGCCAGATGTAGCCCAACTATAGCCCAATGACAGAATGTCCCAGAGTGTTCTAAAGAACAACTAGAACGCTAACAGTCTTACTTATGACAAAAGTATGGCACACCTGAAGTCATCTTGATTGGAATAAAGTGGTAACACTTAATACATTTAATTTGAAAAAGAACAAAATGAGGGGTTTCATTTTGCCATAGAAATTTTATTTATATATATATTCACTGAAAAAACCATAGGTTACACACCAGTTATAGTTAGCTGGAAATTTTACTCGCATAAAACCATTGAAATTCCCACGTTATAGTTAGTTGGACTCACTATAACTTGCACGTCTGCAATGCACTGCTGATGACGTCACATATTACATCACTCATGCATATATTTAAATATTTAAACATTACTCGCTAATATATGTATTCACTAAGATACACTTAATAAGCCAGTTAACCAATCAATTTTTTTTCCAACCACCTGAAAAAAACATAGGTTTCAGGCCTTTTATAGTTAGGAATTAGCATTTAAAAAACCTTTGAAATTCACTGAAAAAACATAGGTTTCAGGCCTTATATAGTTAGGAATTAGCATTTAAAAAACCTTTGAAATTCACTGAAAAAACCATAGGTTTCAGGCCTTATATAGTTAGGAATCAGCATTCAAAAAACCTTTGAAATTCACTGAAAAAACCATAGGTTTCAGGCCTTATATAGTTAGGAATTAGCATTTAAAAAACCTTTGAAATTCACTGAAAAAATCATCATCATTCATGACATGGTCAGTGACATCACTGATGACATCTCAAATGACATCACTGATGACACCACTGATGACATCATCCACGTGACAATCACATACACTATTACAATTTTTCATCACTCTTTGTAAAATACAGAGTATCATATTTAAATCCATTGTCACAGCAATACAAGTATCTAAAAATCCACTCAGTGATTCATAGATGTATACACACATCTAATCACTTGCCTATGGATTCACTCATACATGCTGTCAATGAACAATAGAACACTATCAAAAATACTTATACATCTATATCGACATTAAACAACAGCACGCATCCTATTCACATATGAAGTCATCCTACTCACTTATGCAAACAATGGATCATACTTACATATTTACTTAGCAAAACACTTATACAAACACCACTTCTTCTATTCATTTAGATAGTAAGTCATACTTAGTGAATTATAAAATCATTATTACAAGTATACAGTTATCCATACAGTCACTCACACAATCATTGTGTCTTATGTATACTTATGTATATACAACAACTGACACATACACTGCCTTTTAATTTTCTAGTTTGTTGGACCTGTACCTTTGAGAAATATATTTGCTCATCACCACACCCATAAAGAGATTCCCTCACCCAAACTGTTAGAACATGTAGTTTTAACTTCATATATCTACTGAATCAACTATTCACACATCTTTGGACAGTCACACCCCCCCACCGAACCACAAACACTTTCACACTCCCATACAAATACTCAGTTAACTAATCAATAACTAATATAGACTTTCACATAGCTAGTAACCAACTGTAGAATCAGTTTACACAACAACTGACAAAGTAATACAGATATTCACACAGTTTAGTCACTATCCACTATATTTAGTGAGACATTATAAATTGGTCAAGTAAACAGTCAATTACACTGCTACTAAATCCTCCATCCAAAAATTTATTTATATACATCCACTCCTTCTTCAATGTAAATTGCTATATATATAATGCATATTTAAATAACGAAGCAAACCACATTCACTGGATGATGTCATCAGTGATGTCATCAGTGATGTCATTTGAGATGTCATCAGTGATGTCACTGACCATGTCATGAATGATCTAATATGTGACATCATCAGCAGTGGATTGCGGGTGCGCGAAATATAGTTGGTACAACTAACTATATAGGAGCAATTTCATTGGTTTTGTATGAGTAAAATGTCCAGCTAACTATAACTCCACTAAAACTTATAGTTTTTTGAGTGAATTTCAAAGGTTTTTTAAAAACGAATTCCTAACTATATAACTCCTGAAACCTACGGTTTTTTCAGTGAATTTCAAAGGTTTTTTTAAATGCTAATTCCTAACTATATAAGGCCCGAAACCTATTTTTTTTCAGTGAATATATATATGTATATATATCTATATCTATATCTATATCTATATCTATATCTATATCTATATCTATATATATATATACATATATATGCAGCACAAAGTGATCCTTGGACCCCGCGCGCTCTGCTACCGGTGCTCTGTGTAGGGGTCGGATCATGACCCAAAGTAACAATTTTCCACCAAAGACGCGGCACTCCAGGCTTGGATTAATCAACTTGATTTATTTACTTCAATGCTTGGACCAACGCGTTTCAGCCACCTTGGCTTTTTTCACTGTAAGTGAGCCATCATTTGTGTTTGTCTTAAATCCCATTTTTGCCTTAAAGTGGCATTCTGGGATATGTAGTCCACAATAATTATATACATATTTACAATTCATTTTTAGCGCCAGGTCATCAAAGTCAGTTTTCTATGTCATTTGATCAGTAATGTAACACCAATCAGGTTTAGTACAGTAGGTAGTTATAGTTTGGACCTAGTTTCCATAGGAAAAGTGTTTTTTGTTTTCCCAATAACTTTTGCACCGATTGGCCAGGAGCAGCAAACTTGGGTGGGGCAGCACAATGCCAGGCCAGGCTTTGCGTTCAACCCCACCCTCACTGTGTCATCTTACTTCATATTAAAAAAAACTTCAAAATTCTCTAAAAAACTATGGTTACAGGGACATTATAATTAGACTCAGATTTCACTCATACAAAACCAGTGAAATTCAGCAGTTATAGTTAGCTGAGCTTACTTTAATTCGCACCCCTGCAATGTATTACATCCCTCATGACATGGTCAGTGACGTCACTCATGACATCACTGATGACACAAAATACCCAACATTCCCACTCATACCCCATAGAATCTTTCATACACCTACTCCCACTCCCACACAACCATTCACAAACCTATTCGCAGACCCATACCCATACCAGAGCTTACACAACCACTCACTGAATCATAGATCTACACACAAATCCATTCACTCTCCCAATTAGCCACTCATACACTCACTCACTCACTAATACAGCCACTAACAAATCGAATCATAAACCCATTCAGCCACTCACACACTGAGTCGGTCACGGATAGAGCTTTTAACAAACTTACTCACTTTCCCATACAGTCAATCACACAGCCACTTACTCATACATACGCTAACATGTACTCATTCACCTTTGCAGTTACTGACACAAGCACCCACTCACCCATACAGCCACTCACAAACCCATCACTCACCTATACTGGCTGTCACATACCCAGTTACTCATCCATATACTACTGACATATCCACTCACTCACCCACACAGCCATACACTCACTCACCCATACATCCCCTCACACACACACACACACACACACTCACTAATCCATACATCCACTGACTCACCTATTCACTTATCCATACAGGAAGTCACACACACCCTCAGTCACCCTCAAAGACACTCAGACACTCATAGCAGAACTCAGACAACCATTCACTGACACACCTAATCCCTCACTTATACAGTCAGTCATGCACCCACTGAATCATTCATACAGGCACTCATGCACCCACTGATTCACCAATACAACTTGGTATATATATATATATATATTTATAACTCATAAACTTTTTTAAAACACTCACAGTCACTGGATGATGCCATCAGTGATATCATTTGAGATGTCAACCGTGATATCACTGACCATGTCATGAGTGATGCAATATGTATATATAAATGTGTGTATATTACCTACTGGCGATAGCCAGTAGGTATATATAGTTAGGACCTAGTTTCCATAGGAAATCCGTAACATTCTATTGGGAATAACTTTGGCGCCGGTTGAAGAATTTGCGTGTAATTTTCCAAAATTTAGGCCAGCTCCACTCCGCTCCTTCCCTGGAAGTTTCGGGGGATTCATTATGCGGGGACCGAGAAAAAAAGGGGCGTCACAAAATGTGTTTTCCCTATGTTAATTTCCATAGGATGAATAGACACGGCTACAGCCCGAACCGCTGAATGGAATTACACCAAACTTTGCAAAATTGGAAGGACTGGTACGCAGAAGTGCCTTTTCTACATTTAGTGTAATTTGCTCCAGTGGTTTTTATGAAAATTAACTTCAAAAACACATATATATCTGGGCGGAGCCTAACCACACATCTCATCATGAGATCTGATTGGCTTGTCAGCACTTCATCCAAGAAGTGTTGGCAGCCATCTTGGGACCAATATACATGATAGCACCTCATTAAAAAGCATTGTAGTTAATAGTTACATTATAAATCATTTGTTGATGGTACCATACTCATTTTAGAAATTGTGGTGTGTTCTAAGGTGATTTTACCATGTGAAAAAGCCTTCTGCTGGGATATCATGAATCATGTTTGAAAGAAAACTATTATCTCATGCTTTTCCCACAGTGGTTTGGAAGGGGATCTGTAAGCTAAACCGAAAGCATATTTTTTGTAAATTCACATTATCTTTCTCAGTCATGTGAGAATGAAGTCTGACATTCTCAGTAAAACATGTACATCCAACAAGGACAGAGACTGTCAGTTGATTCCTTTGTGCTATACTGCAGCCTCCTAGAGTGTTCTAAAGAACAACTAGAGCGCCAACAGTCCTACTTATTACAAAGGTATTGCACACCTGAAGCCATCTTGATTGGAATAAAGTGGTAACTCTTAAAACATTTAATTTAAAAAGAAACAATATGAGGGGATATATTTTGCCATAGAAAGTATGATTAGTGCTGCAGAAAGAAAAATTAGGGTACATTTTGAGTGACTTCTCAAATCCTCTTCTATTTCATTAAAAAATTCTGACATGCAGTCTCCCAAAATGCCCACCAGAGACAAAAGAGCCCAAATGTAGCCCAAATATCACCCAGATGTAGCCCAAGTATAGCCCAATGACAGAATGTCCCAGAGTGTTCTAAAGAACAACTAGAGCACTAACAGTCTTACTTATGACAAACGTATGGCACTCCAGAAGCCATCTTGATTGGAATGAAGTGGTAAGTCTGAAAACATTTAATTTAAAAAGGAACAAAATGAGGGGGTTCATTTTGCCATACAAAGTATGATTAGTGCTGCAGAAAGAAAAATTAGGGCACATTTTGAGTGACTTCTCAAATCCTCTTCTATTTCATTAAAAAATTCTGACATGCCGTCTCCCAAGATGGCCACCAGAGACAAAAGAGCTCAAATGTGGCCCAAATATCACTCAGATGTAGCCCAAGTATAGCCCAATGACAGAATGTCCCAGAGTGTTCTAAAGAACAACTAGAGCGCTAACAGTCCTACTTATTACAAAGGTATGGCACACCTGAAGCCATCTTGATTGGAATAAAGTGGTAACTCTTAAAACATTTAATTTAAAAAGGAACAAAATGAGGGGGTATATTTTGCCATAGAAAGTATGATTAGTGCCGCAGAAAAAAAAGATTAGGGCACATTTTGAGTGACTTCTCAAATCCAATTCTATTTCATTAAAAAATCCTGACATGCAGTCTCCAAAGATGGCCACCAGAGACAAAAGCGCCCAAATGTAGCCCAAATGTAGCCCAAATATCACCCAGATGTAGCCCAAGTATAGCCCAATGACAGAATGTCCCAAAGTGTTCTAAAGAACAACTAGAGCGCTAACAGTCTTACTTATGACAAAAGTATGGCACACCAGAAGCCATCTTGATTGGAATGAAGTGGTAAGTCTGAAAACATTTAATTTAAAAAGGAACAAAATTAGGGGGTTCATTTTGCCATAGAAAGTATGATTAGTGCTTCAGAAAGACAATTTAGGGCACATTTTGAGTGACTTCTCAAATCCTCTTCTATTTCTTTAAAAAAATTCTGACATGCAGACTGTAACATGCACTTTGAATACCAGCAGCAGACTTCCCTGGTGAGCAGTAGCTTTACTACAGTGATCTAATGAGCTACTAGAGTGCTAACATTCAGAATTTATGGCAAATGTGTGACACATTTGAATGCCTTCTTGATGGAACCAAAGTAAACAAGCATTGAAAATGAAATAGATCTCTCCCTTGTTTAAGTTAAAGCCATGAAATTTGCTCCAGTGGTTTTTATGAAAATTAACTTCAAAAACACATATATATCTGGGTGGAGCCTAACCACACATCTCATCATGAGATCTGATTGGCTTGACAGCACTTCATCCAAGAAGTGTTGGCAGCCATCTTGGGACCAATATACATGATAGCACCTCTTTAAAAAGCATTGTAGTTAATAGTTACATTATAAATCATTTGTTGATGGTTCCATACTCATTTTAGGAATTGTGGTGTGTTCTAAGGTGATTTTACCATGTGAAAAAGCCTTCTGCTGGGATATCATGAATCATGTTTGAAAGAAAACTATTATCTCATGCTTTTCCCACAGTAGTTTGGAAGGGGATCTATAAGCTAAACCGAAAGCATATTTTTTGTAAATTCACATTATCTTTCTCAGTCATGTGAGAATGAAGTCTGACATTCTCAGTAAAACATGTACATCCAATAAGGACAGAGACTGTCAGTTGATTCCTTTGTGCTATACTGCAGCCTCCTAGAGTGTTCTAAAGAACAACTAGAGCGCTAACAGTCCTACTTATTACAAAGGTATTGCACACCTGAAGCCATCTTGATTGGAATAAAGTGCTAACTCTTAAAACATTTAATTTAAAAAGAAACAAAATGAGGGGATATATTTTGCCACAGAAAGTATGATTAGTGCTGCAGAAAGAAAAATTAGGGCACATTTTGAGTGACTTCTCAAATCCTCTTCTATGTCATCAAAAAATTCTGACATGCAGTCTCCCAAGATGGCCACCAGAGACAAAAGAGCCCAAATGTAGCCCAAATATCACCCAGATATAGCCCAAGCATAGCCCAATGACAGAATGTCCCAGAGTGTTCTAAAGAACAACTAGAGCACTAACAGTCTTACTTATGACAAAAGTATTGCACTCCAGAAGCCATCTTGATTGGAATGAAGTGGTAAGTCTGAAAACATTTAATTTAAAAAGGAACAAAATGAGGGGGTATATTTTGCCATAGAAAGTATGATTAGTGCTGCAGAAAAAAAAGATTAGGGCACATTTTGAGTGACTTCTCAAATCCTCTTCTATTTCATTAAAAAATCCTGACATGCAGTCTCCCAAGATGGCCACCAGAGACAAAAGCGCCCAAATGTAGCCCAAATATCACCCAGATGTAGCCCAAGTATAGCCCAATGACAGAATGTCCCAGAGTGTTCTAAAGAACAACTAGAGCGCTAACAGTCTTACTTATGACAAAAGTATGGCACACCAGAAGCCATCTTGATTGGAATGAAGTGGTAAGTCTGAAAACATTTAATTTAAAAAGGAACAAAATTAGGGGGTTCATTTTGCCATATAAAGTATGATTAGTGCTTCTGAAAGACAATTTAGGGCACATTTTGAGTGACTTCTCAAATCCTCTTCTATTTCATTAAAACAATTCTGACATGCAGACTGTAACATGCACTTTGAATACCAGCAGCAGACTACCCTGGTGAGCAGTAGCTTTACTACAGTGATCTAATGAGCTACTAGAGTGCTAACATTCAGAATTCATGGCAAATGTGTGACACATTTGAATGCCTTCTTGATGGAACCAAAGTAAACAAGCACTGAAAATGAAATAGATCTCTCCCTTGTTTAAGTTAAAGCCATGGAATTTGCTCCAGTGGTTTTTATGAAAATTAACTTCAAAAACACATATATATCTGGGTGGAGCCTAACCACACATCTCATCATGAGATCTGATTGGCTTGACAGCACTTCATCCAAGAAGTGTTGGCAGCCATTTTGGGACCAATATACATGATAGCACCTCATTAAAAAGCATTGTAGTTAATAGTTACATTATAAATCATTTGTTGATGGTACCATACTCATTTTAGAAATTGTGGTGTGTTCTAAGGTGTTTTTACCATGTGAAAAAGCCTTCTGCTGGGATATAATGAATCATGTTTGAAATAATACTATTATCTCATGCGTTTCCCACAGTGGTTTGGAAGGGGATCTATAAGCTAGACTGAAAGCATATTTTCTGTAAAGTCACATTATCTTTCTCAGTCATGTGAGAATGAAGTCTGACATTCTCAGTAAAACATGTATATCCAACAAGGACAGAGACTGTCAGTTGATTCCTTTGTGTTCTACTGCAGCCTCCAAGAGTGTTCTAAAGAACAACTAGAGCGCTAACAGTCCTACTTATTACAAAGATATTGCACACATGAAGCCATCTTGATTGGAATAAAGTGGTAACTCTTAAAACATTTAATTTAAAAAGGAACAAAATGAGGGGGTATATTTTGCCAAAGAAAGTATGATTAGTGCTGCAGAAAGAAAAATTAGGGCACATTTTGAGTGACTTCTCAAATCCTCTTCTATTTCATTAAAACATTCTGACATGCAGTCTCCCAAGAAGGCCACCAGAGACAAAAGAGCGCAAATGTAGCCCAAATATCACCCAGATGTAGCCCAAGTATAGCCCAATGACAGACTGTCCCAGAGTGTTCTAAAGAACAACTAGAGCGCTAACAGTCCTACTTATGACAAAAGTATGGCACACCTGAAGCCATCTTAATTGGAATGAAGTGGTGAGTCTGAAAACATTTAGTTTAAAAAGGAACAAAATGAGGGGGTTCATTTTGCCACAGAAAGTATGATTAGTGCTGCAGAAAGAAAAATTAGGGCACATTTTGAGTGACTTCTCAAATCCTCTTCTATTTCAATAAGAAATCCTGACATGCAGTCTCCCAATATGGCCACCAGAGACAAAAGCGCCCAAATGTAGCCCAAATATCACCCAGATGTAGCCCAAGTACAGCCCAATGACAGAATGTCCCAGAGTGTTCTAAAGAAGAACTAGAGCGCTAACAGTCTTACTCATGACAAAAGTATGGCACACCAGAAGCCATCTTGATTGGAATGAAGTGGTAAGTCTGAAAACATTTAATTTAAAAAGGAACACATGAGGGGGTTCATTTTGCCATAGAAAGTATGATTAGTGCTTCAGAAAGAAAAAATAGGGCACATTTTGAGTGACTTCTCAATTCTCTTCTATTTCATTAAAAAAATTCTGTCATGCAGACTGTAACATGCACTTTGAATACCAGCAGCAGACTTCCCCGGTGAGCAGTAGCTTTACTACAGTGATCTAATGAGCAACTAGAGTGCTAACATTCAGAATTTATGGCAAATGTGTGACACATCTGAATGCCTTCTTGATGGAACCAAAGTAAACAAGCATTGAAAATGCAATAGATCTCGCCCTCGTTTAAGTTAAAGTCATTCTGTTTGTAATGAGGTGGCTGTTTAGCTTTGTTTTCATTAGTGTTTTTAAAACGTTCATGTAAATAACATGCATATGTTTGCATATATGTATATGTATGCATGCATTTATATTTGTATTTATATAGATATGCAGATTAAAAATGTTTATATATGTATGTATATATGTATATATACATACATATATATAAATGCATATGCATATATATGCAAATATATATGTGTATATGTGTGCGTGTAGAGAGAGGTAGAGAGGTAGAGGTAGATAGGTAGAGGTAGAGAGGTAGAGGTAGAGAGGTAGAGACTAGTAGAGAGAGAAGTAGAGAGAGGTAGAGAGGTAGTGAGTAGAGAGTGAGTAATAGAGAGTAGAGAGTGAGTAGTAGAGAGTAGTAGAGAGCAGTAGAGAGAGTAGCAGAGAGTGAGTAGTAGAGAGTAGTAGAGTGAAGAGTAGAGTGAGTAGTAGAGAGTAGTAGAGAGTGAGTAGTAGAGTGAGTAGTAGAGAGCAGTAGAGAGTGAGCAGTGGATAGTAGTAAAGAGTGAGTAGTAGAGAGTAG
Source organism: Lissotriton helveticus (assembly GCF_964261635.1). Taxonomy (NCBI): domain Eukaryota; kingdom Metazoa; phylum Chordata; class Amphibia; order Caudata; family Salamandridae; genus Lissotriton; species Lissotriton helveticus. Next base: position 536,032,635 of record NC_136065.1, read on the forward strand.
TAGAGAGTGAGTAGTAGGGAGTGAGTAGTAGAGAGTAATAGAGAGTGAGTAGCAGAGAGAGAATAGTAGAGAGTGAGTAGTAGAGTGAGTAGTAGAGAGTAGTAGAGAGAGAGTAGTAGAGAGTGAGTAGTAGAGAGTAGTAGAGAGTGAGTAGTAGAGTGAGTAGTAGAGAGTGAATAGTAGAGAGTAGTAGAGAGAGAGTATTAAAGAGTGAGTAGTAGAGAGAGAGTAGTAGAGAGTGAGTAGTAGAGAGTAGTAGAGAGTGAGCAGTAGGGAGTAGTAGATAGTAAGTAGTAGGGAGTGAGTAGTAGAGAGAGAGTAGTAGAGAGTAGTAGAGTAGTAGAGAATGAGTAGTAGAGAGTGAGTATTAGAGAGTAGTGAAGTAGTAGAGAGTAAGTAGTAGAGAGTAGTGGAGAATATTCCAAAGTTTGGCACAGCACCACTTGCACAATAAGCCCAATCAAATCATATCACTTAGAGTCCATATTGAAGCGCTGAATCTTGGTGTATATTCAAATGATTTTATTTTTCTTAAGTTTATGTACCACAGCCAGCCGAAGCGGTTCGTTCTGTACAACAAAACTTCTTCAGAGCGTTCTTATTTCCTTCAAGTTATGTCGGTATCCTGTTCTCATATAACTAGATATTTCTTCCAAATGTTAGACGAGACGTAAGTACATTCTTATTCAAAGTGACTAGGTATCAATTTTACCCACAGAATTCGGGCAGACTTGAGTAATTTATAGCATCCTCAAAGTCAGTCTTTCAAAAATTCAAAGTATAGGACATGATAATCCAAATCCAAATGTTTCTTAAGAAATGTCATTTTCAATCGTTCGGAATATCGGCGTTTGGGCAGATATGACCCAGAGATCCCCAGTATGCAAGGGGAATTAGTCCCCCCTCTGCAAACACGCCAGTGGCCTGCGTTGCAGAGAGGTGTAAAAAGGGTCATAGCCTCATTACACCTCTGTGCAATGCAGCCCCCTGGCGCATACTGGAGGTTCCTGGTGGGCTAGTTGGCCCCCAGGGACCCCCAGTATGCAAGGGGAATTAGTTCCCCCTCCGTAAACATGCACGGGGCTGCGTTGCAGAAAGGTGTAAAAAAGGGTGTGGCCTCATTACAGCACTCTGCAATGCAGCCCACTGGTGCATAATGGAGGCTCCTCGTGGGCTAGTTGGCCCCCAGGGACCCCCAGTATGCAAGGGGAATTAGTTCTCCCTCTGCAAACGCGCCAGGGGGCTGCGTTGCAGTGAGGTGTAACAAGGGGCATAGCCTCATTACACCTCTGCAATGCAGCCCCCTGGCGCATACTGGAGGTTCCAGGTGGGCTAGTTGGCCCCCAGGGTCCCCCAGTATGCAAGGGGAATTAGTTCCCCCTCTTCAAACATGCACGGGGGCTGTGTTGCGGAGAGGTGTAAAAAGGGGCGTGGCTTCATTACACCTCTCTGCAATGCAGTCCCCTGGCGCATACTGGAGATTCCTGGTGGGCTTTCAGGTCTTATCTAGTCAGGAATTAGCATTTAAAAAACCTTTGAAACTCACTGAAAAAAACATAGGTTTCAGGCCTTATATAGTTAGGAATTAGCATTTAAAAAACCTTTGAAATTCACTGAACAAAACATAGGTTTCAGGCCTTATATAGTTAGGAATTTTCTTTTTTAACAACAAGGGGTGGTGATGGACAGAGTTTCTGAATTAAGCAGAATACTCTCACCCAGTCAAGAGATCAGGGCTAGATCCAACACCGTTTTTTAGCTCACTGCACCATCCCAGTTCAGAACCTGGCTATATGCAAATTAGTTTGTTCCTGTCCCAGTGCATGATGGGAACAGGGCAAACCAAACTACCAAGCCAATTCTTACACTGGGAAGGAAACAAGCTTCCGGGGACCGGTTTCTGGCATTTCAGCCGTCGTCGGCCCGGCTTGCTTGAATCCTGATGGGGCAATGAGCAAGGGACTCACATCTGAGTATACCCTTCCACGCTTAGGGTGGACAAAATATTTAACAACAAGGGGTGGTGATGGACAGAGTTTCTGAATTAAGCAGAATACTCTCACCCAGTCAAGAGATCAGGGCTAGATCCAACACCGTTTTTTAGCTCACTGCACCATCCCAGTTCAGAACCTGGCTATATGCAAATTAGTCTGTTCCTGTCCCTGTCCTCATCACCACTCCCTTTTCTGAATCGTTTTTGGCCACTATAGGTGTGGCAGGGTATACTCAGACATGAGTCCCTTGCTCACTGCTCCATCAGGATTCAAGCAAGCCGGGCCGACGAGGCTGAAATGCCAGAAACCGGTCCCCGGTAGCTTGTCTCCTTTCTGGTGAAGAATTGGCTTGGTAGTTTGGTCTGCCCTGTTCCCATGATGCACTGGGCCAGGGACAGACTAATTTGCATATAGCCAGGTTCTGAGCTGGGATGGGGCAGTGAGCTAAATAACGGTGATGGATCAAGCCCTGATCTTTGGACTGGGTAAGAGTGGTCTGCTTAATTCAGACACTCTGTTCATCACCACCCCCTTTTCTGAATCGTTTTTGGCCACTATAGGTGTGGCAGGGTATACTCAGACATGAGTCCCTTGCTCACTGCTCCATCAGGATTCAAGCAAGCCGGGCCGACGAGGCTGAAATGCCAGAAACCGGTCCCCGGTAGCTTGTCTCCTTTCTGGTGAAGAATTGGCTTAGTAGTTTGGTCTGCCCTGTTCCCATGATGCACTGGGCCAGGGACAGACTAATTTGCATATAGCCAGGTTCTGAGCTGGGATGGGGCAGTGAGCTAAATAATGGTGATGGATCAAGCCCTGATCTTTGGACTGGGTAAGAGTGGTCTGCTTAATTCAGACACTCTGTTCATCACCACCCCCTTTTCTGAATCGTTTTTGGCCACTATAGGTGTGGCAGGGTATACTCAGACATGAGTCCCTTGCTCACTGCTCCATCAGGATTCAAGCAAGCCGGGCCGACGAGGCTGAAATGCCAGAAACCGGTCCCCGGTTGCTTGTCTCCTTTCTGGTGAAGAATTGGCTTGGTAGTTTGGTCTGCCCTGTTCCCATGATGCACTGGGCCAGGGACAGACTAATTTGCATATAGCCAGGTTCTGGGCTGGGATGGGGCAGTGAGCTAAATAACGGTGATGGATCAAGCCCTGATCTTTGGACTGGGTAAGAGTGGTCTGCTTAATTCAGACACTCTGTTCATCACCACCCCCTTTTCTGAATCGTTATATAGTTAGGAATTAGCATTTAAAAAACCTTCCAAATTCACTGAAAAAACCATAGGTTTCAGTCCTTATATAGTTAGGAATTAGCATTTAAAAAACCTTTGAAATTCACTCAAAAAACTATAAGTTTTAGGGATGTTATAGTGAGCCGGACATTTCACTCATACAAAACCATTGAAATTGCTCCTATGTAGTTAGTTGTACTAACTACATAGGAGCAATTTCAATGGTAAGTTGTACTAACTACATAGGAGCAATTTCAATGGTTTTGTATGAGTGAAATGTCCGGCTCACTATAACATCCCTAAAACTTATAGTTTTTTGAGTGAATTTCAAAGGTTTTTTAAATGCTAATTCCTAACTATATAAGGACTGAAACCTATGGTTTTTTCAGTGAATTTGCAAGGTTTTTTAAATGCTAATTCCTAACTATATAATGATTCAGAAAAGGGGGTGGTGATGAACAGAGTGTCTGAATTAAGCAGACCACTCTTACCCAGTCCACTGCTGATGATGTCACATATTACATCATTCATGACATGGTCAGTGACATCACTAATGACATCTCAAATGACATCACTGATGACACCACTGATGACATCATCCACGTGACAATCATATACAACTTTTCCTTCGCTAGTAAAATCTTTCATCACTCTTTGTAAAATACAGAGCATCATATTTGAATTCATTGACACAGCAATACAAGTATCTAAAAACCCACTCATTGATTCCTAGATGTATACACACATCTAATCACTTACCTGTAGATTCACTCTTACATGCTGTCAATAAACAATAGAACACTATCAAAAATACTTATACACCTATATCGACATTACGCACCAGCACACAACCTATTCACATATGAAGTTATCCTACTCACTTATGCAAACAATGGATCATACTTACATACTTACTTAGCTACACACTTATACAAACACCACTTCATAGTAAGTCATACTTAGTGTATTATAAAATCATTCTTACAAGTATACAGTCACTCACACAATCATTAAGTCTTATGTATACTTATACTGTCACATACACTGCCAAATGTTAGAATATGTAGTTTTACCTTCATATATCTACTGAATCAACTATTCACACATATTTGGGCAGTCACACAACCCCTACCGAACCACACACACATTCACTCTCCCATAAAATACTCAGTTAACTAATTAATAACTAAAATACACTTTCACATAGCTAGTAAGCAAATGGAGAACCAGTTTACACAACAACTGACAAAGTGATACAGATATTCACACAGTTTAGTCACTATCCACTATATTTAGTGAGACACTATACATTGTTAAAGTAAACAGTCAATTACACTGCTACTAAATCCTCCATCCAAATATTTATTTTTATATATCCACTCATTCCTCAATGCAAATTGCTATATATATAATGTATATTTAAATAACGAAGCAAACCACATTCACTGGATGATGTCATCAGTGATGTCATTTGAGATGTCATCAGTGATGTCACTGACCATGTCATGAATGATGTAATATGTGACATCATAAGCAGTGGATTGCGGGTGCGCGAAATATAGTTAGTACAACTAACTATATAGGAGCAATTTCAATGGTTTTGTATGAGTGAAATGTCCAGCTAACATACATCAAAGCTTTATTCGAGAGTTATACTCATAAAAGCACAAACATACATTTAAAATACATCATTTAAAAGATTATATCCTAGTTATACAAAAAAATGTAAAACAATTGTGCAAACATATACAATAAAAAACTTTGATGCATAATTTACACAGAAACCACAAACAGTACCCAATCAATTTGCTTTTGTAAGGATTGCCCTGCGTCTGATGGACCATGCCCACCCCAGGTACTTTGCTGTTGCCAAGACAGCAGGCATATCGGTGGAGGTACAGAGTATTCGTAGTGCCTCAACACCCCTAGATGTCCCTAGGTTTCTACAGACAGGGGCTAGCCAGACTTTTCTCGGGGCGGCATAGGCTTTGCACACAAACAGAAAGTGGCCTATACTTTTGTCTGCTGCACCACAGACTGGGCAGCAAGAGGTGGTGGAACTCCTCCATCGACCAGTCAATGATCTCAGAGGGAGGCCACCTGATCTTAACTGGAAGAGAAGCTTCCTGTCCCCTGGGTTCGTAATGCTGTCCCAATGTGGTTCCAAGGCAGGATACAGTTTAAATTAAAAAAAACACCCCGTCATGGAGTCAGATCTCGTTTTATTCCAGAGTCTTCCGGCTTTCCGATCCCAGTATAGGCCCTTGATCGTATTTTTGCTTGGGAAGGGTTCCTCAAATAGATTTTCCCATAGATTTGAGAGACCAAGATTGCCTAGGGCAGCCCTGAGATTTTTTAGCCAGACTATCTTATAGAAAATATCAGCTTTAATTATGGCCAGAAACCCCTCTGCCTAATGCCGGATATCCGGGGTAGTCCAAAGGCGTCTCCAGTATAGGATCGGGCGCAACCTCGCTTGGTCACTAACTGATCTTCTCCCTAGATCAAGACCAAGTGGGATTAATAGTGTACTCTGCGGGAGTCCTGTGATTCCCCTAAAAAACCTATTCTCTGATATCTGCAAAGGGAGGAGCTTCCCAAATCCCCACAGCTCTGCCCCATAGAGGGCAGACTCAAGAGCCTTGGCGTCATATACAGCCAAGACAGGTTTTATTGGCTTGGACTTCGACTTTTTGTGTTCCACCCGAAGTGCCCCCGAGATCTGTTGGTGCCTCAAACCCGCCCTTTCTATATGCTGGGACCATCTCGAGTCATTTGCTATCTGTATCCCAAGATAGGTAAATACAGTAACCTCCTCAAGCTGACAGTCATTCAGGAATAGTTTTTTGTCGGGGTCTACGTTTGGATGAAAAGGCCATCAACTTAGTCTTACCCACGTTGACTTCCAGGCCATGCTCCCTGCAGAAAAGATCGAAAATATTTAGAGCTCGCTGTAGGCCAGCCGGAGTTTTGGACAGGATTAACGTATCGTCGGCGAACATCAGGATCGGAACCCTGAGGCCCGCCAACGATGGCGCATCTACACCGGGGTCCAGCATCCGGGCCACTATCCCATTTATGAATAGGGAAAAGAGCAGGGGAGCCATTGCGCACCGCTGTCGCACTCCACGCTCAACCGGGAAGTCAGCAGAGGATTCACCATTCATACCCCATTTGACCTTGGCGAAGTTGGATTCATGCAGCCTCATTATCAGGGTGAGTAGCTCTGCCGGAAGACCTATTTCGCGCAAAACTGCCCAGAGCTTTCTCCTTGGGACCAGGTCGAAGGCAGCCCGCAGGTCAACAAAAGCAACATACAGGCAGCCTTCGCCAAGCGCCACCATCCCCCACTGCAGCAGAGCAAAGCGAAACACCTGGTCGACTGTACTCGTAGCCCGCCGAAAACCAGCCTGATAAGGGGACAGGGCATTGTTCTCTTCAACCCAGTTTATTAGTTTATTTACCACCATCCTCCCTACCACCTTTTGGACAGTGGCGATCAAGCTTATCGGCCTGTAATTAACCGGGAGAGACCGATCCCCCTTTTTATATATAGGTATGATGGTCGCTCCTGTCCATAGTTCGGGGACAGCTGTTCCCTTCGCAATAGCATTTCCCAGAAGGAATACATATCTGGCCCACCTCACCTTGCCGTTTGTAAAAACATCAGAGGGTACACCATCTAAACCCGGGGCCCTTCCCCCGGGAGCAGTGCATATTGCGACTTCGGTTTCTTTGAGGGTGAATAAATTCCCAATAGGGAATACAGCTGGAATTGCTTCCACATTCTTAAACTCTGCAGTCTCAGCAAATTGGGGTTTGAAATAATCCACCCAGGCACCCTCAGCAACATTATTGTCGGGTTTGTCTGGGATTCCACCTCTACCCCACTTCACAATATTCTACAATAATCTGGAATCCTTAGCCCCCGATGCCTCCTTTAATTCAGCCCAATGCTTTTCGTCCCATTTTTTTTTGCTAGGGATATGTTAGCCTTGTAGTGCTTCCTGGCGCCGCTAATCGCTGCCCTGTCCCTGTCCCTAATTGCTCTGCCCAAACTTAGCCTGGCTTCCCTGCACTGTTGGTTAAACCACCTAGCCGGTTTTGGTAATAGTTTACTATTTGTCTTACGGGGTCTCAAGAAGTGCGGTTTTAAAAGGGCAAAGAGCTTGTCGTGTATGTCAGTTATTGCCCTAGACCCTGTATTTACTGGGTTGGCGTCCTCCATAGCGGTGATAGCAATATCCACCTTAGAACTTATGAATGCCATAGATTCTGCATTAGCCAATACACTCGGCCAGTTAAGTCTGCGCATGTTGTTGGCCATAGTAGGCAGCGGACCATCAATCGATTGAGGATTCCCTGATGTGACCAACCACCAATTATGGGTCACACAGAGAGGATTGTGATCACTCTCCAATCTGCCATTGATTTCCATGTCGCATACCAACTGCCACAAGTTTAGGCTACAAAGGACATAGTCTATCCTGCTTTTGTTGCGACCATTATCAAATGTACAGGCACCTTCCCTATCACTCTTCGTTCTCCCATTTAGGGCTCTTAGTCCCATGCTCCAGGCAAATGGCATTCAGTTGTAATATATATTTCATCCACCGCCTGACCGGGGCCAAATTTAAAATTGGAACGCCCCATTACATGTCTTCCTCTTGCCCCAAGGGATCATCGGAGCTATCCAATGGTTCAAAAGTCCTGTTTAGGTCACCAGCTACTACAACTTTATTCCCCAAGGACTGCATTTCCAGGGAAGTGGACAAAGCCTCTATAATAGGTGAATTTCCTATGATACTGCCCCTGGCATAGATGTTGTAGATATCTATCCCTCCCCAGTGTTCTGATGCCATTCTTATCATTTGGATGTCCTTGCAACCCAGATCCACCACTTTGATTGTTGCTTGTAGGCATTGCCGTATCCATATTGTAAGGCCTCCCATCGGTCGGCCCCTGCCGCCTCTAGTAGCTGGGATTGCAAAGTTTAGGTAGCTGGGAAGAAATATAGGTTCACAGGCCCATGTCTCTTGGAATAGACAAACATCAAAGCCATTGATGAAGTCTATCCAATTTTGGGATGCCAGCTTGCTACTCAATCCCGCGATGGTCCATGAAACCATCTTCCCTGAACAGGAACCATCTATAAGAACTGCTTCTACAGAGGGCACCCCTGACTGGCTTCTTAGAATTCCTTCATGCCCCTCCCTATATCGATTTTTACCCTCATTATTATGCACAACCTCCCGAATACCATCAGTGTTAGTTATTATTAGATCATCATTATCAGATACCCCGGGAATTGGAACAGACTCCCCACACATTGCCACCAGATTCACAGTTTCGCAGCTAGTACTAATATCATTTGGTTCCACATTTTCGATTGTCAAATGAGTTGATACAGACTCCCCACACATATCCCAACAATTCATATTTTCCCAGTTGTTCGTGGTAAAATCAGAATTAAATTCATCATACCCCGAGCCCTGGCGATTTTTTCCCTTTGGTCAATGAGTCCACCCCGGATCTGCCATCACTTCAAAATGATTATACGTTGGTACATTACAATGGTTTCCCCGTTGGAAGGGTACAGTGAAAGGAACAAATCCTGGAGAGGGGAGATTATTGTAACAACCTACTTCAGGGACTATACCAAATTGAATACCTATTGGTCTTGGATAAAAAAATGTGAGATCGACAACACCGATTCCAGCAATACTTGTAACCCAATTTTGCCTCGTGATCAAGCGTACCACCCTGGGATCCTGGAAATTAACGACTATACAGTCCCCCTCCAGGCGCTTGGGAGTACAACCTATCCAATCTGTCCTTCTTACTCCAACGATCAACCCATCCACTTCCCTGGGAAATGGTCTATTGATCCTTAACCAGTGCATTGCCTTGTTTTTCAGCATCTGGAAGGATTCTCTTTGCCCATCCTGCAAAGGGGGTACATTGGTGAGGATAGCAACACAAGGATAGGAATCTGGAGGGAGATTCATAGGTGGTGTCCTACAAGGCGCCCTCGTAGGGAGTGTATCATGCAAACTAGGGGCTGGAACAACAGGGCGGGATGTTGGAATGCTTGACGGGGCTTGAGAATTATTCAATACAGGATTACCAGTTTTGGAACTATCTTTGGTACCCGTGGCTACAATATCTGGGCGCTTTTTGGGTTGGGAGGTATTGGTACTTCGGTGGTCCGGTGTATGTAAGTTAGCCTTAGGGATTTGTCCCGTCAACCGGGGCCTATTTGTAATGGTGGCTACAGGGGGAAGAGGCTCAGTGGCAGATGCACTGTTTGCCAGCCCACTTAATTTCGGAAGGTTATTGCTATCCCCCATCGTAAGATGGGACTTGATTAGGGATTTGGTGGAAAAGAAATTATCTAGGGTAGCCTGCTCAAAGTGGTCTAATCGATCGGCTAGTCTTTTTACTTGTTCTTCGATGGGAGTCAGGAGAGACCTGATCAACCTCTCCAACTGTAGAAGCAGGGGTGAAACAGGAGGTGGAGTCTCGGCCGATCCCATCACTGAAGGGTCACTAGGATTGAACGCAGAGCTAGCCGAGGTGACCCCGTCCTTAAAAATCTCGACCCCATCGGAGCCAATCCCATTAGACTCACAAGGAGTACACAAGCCTATTCCAATCTTCCTAACTTTTTGGGGATGTTTAGGAGGATAACACTTCTTCGGGGCAATACATCTTTTTCTTTTGGTGCACGGTTTGTTAGTAACCACTTGAAGTGGCACACTCAATTGGGCAATATTTGCCTCACGAGTGGGTAGGTCAGTTAATATAGTAGGTGAGGTAGGAACCAGAATGGTCCCTTCATCACCCGCAGAGAAGTTAATCATTGAGCCAGGTGACTGGGGAAAAGCATAGGGTGTTTCTAGTACCGCTGGCAGGATTAAAGATGATAAGGGAGGGACCAATGCCGGGAAGCCCAAAGATGGCTGTTTCTCCAAGGGAATTTTAAGGAGTTCTATAGATAGCCTGCGCTCAGCTCGTCGCTCCGCCAAAGCAATCTCTTTATCAATGTCTTGAGTTGCTCGGCTAAAGTATTTATCTAGGGGACCCAAAATTGTTTGCCCCGCCTCGAGCTGAGGGGAGCTTTGGTCAGGGGTAATTAAGGGGGAAGGCATACTTAACAGGCAATATACTTGAAAAGGGGAAAAAAATGTAAGCAAAACAAAATTTCTCAGGGCGTAAAACAAACTATGACAATAAATAGTAGGGTAAGCAAGTCAAGATATCATAAATGGCTTACAGGTTGAGTGAGTGTTCCTGTGGCAATAACTCAATGTCAGAGAGTAGGCCCAGCCCAGCCTCCTGCAGCCCCTGACAGCCACAGATGGGCCCGGCCCTGTCCCGGGCTTCTCCCGGGACGCACCTGCGCGCTCCCGCGCTGCGGGAAGTGTTGATTTCAAATATAGGCAATTGGTTAGTTGGTGGGGCGGGGCGAGCAGGGAGAGCGGCCAGGTGATGCAGGCTTGGGTTTACCAGGACTCCTGGGAGATCGAGTCCTGGTCCCGACGCTCGCAGCCCTGCACACAGTCACGCACCCACAGCTGTCAGCCCAGGTCCAGGAGGAATACCCACGGCGCTGAGGGACCCGTGGTGCGGGTTCCGCGCGGTATGACAAGAAAAGCAACAGGAACCACAATCCAAACAGGTCAGCAATAGCGTCCCAAATACCGTTTGGCCAGCCGGGCTTTTGAGTTAGTTGGTGGGGCGGGGCGAGCAGGGAGAGTGGCCAGGTGATGCAGGCTCGGGTTTACCAGGACTCCTGGGAGATCGAGTCCTGGTCCCGACGCTCGCAGCCCTGCACACAGTCACGCACCCACAGCTGTCAGCCCAGGTCCAGGAGGAATACCCACGGCGCTGCGGGACCCGCGGAGCGGGTTCTGCGAGGTATGACAAGAAAAGCAACAGGAACCACAATCCAAACAGGTCAGCAATAGCGTCCCAAATACCGTTTGGCCAGCTGGGCTTTTGAAATAGTTGGTGGGGCGGGGCGAGCAGAGAGAGCGGCCTGGTGATGCAGGCTCGGGTTTACCAGGACTCCTGGGAGATCGAGTCCTGGTCCCGACGCTCGCAGCCCTGCACACAGTCACGCACCCACAGCTGTCAGCCCAGGTCCAGGAGGAATACCCACGGCGCTGCGGGACCCGTGGAGCGGGTTCCGCGAGGTATGACAAGAAAAGCAACAGGATCCACAATCCAAACAGGTCAGCAATAGCGTCCAGCTAACTATAACACCCCTAAAACTTTTAGTTTTTGGAGTGAATTTCAAAGGTTTTTTAAATGCTAATTCCTAACTATATAAGGCCTGAAACCTATGATTTTTTCAGTGAATATATATATATTCACTGAAAAAACCATAGGTTATAGACCATATATAGTTAGGAATTTGCATTTACAAAACCTGGAAAATTCACTGAAAAAACCATAGGTTAGAGACCATATATAGTTAGCTGGACATTGTATTGACATAAAACCAATGAAATTCCATATATAGTTAGTTGCACTAACTATATATCGCGCACCCGCAATCCACTGCTGATGATGTCACATATTACATCATTCATGACATGGTCAGTGACATCACTGATGACATCACTGATGACATCTCAAATGACATCACTGATGGCATCACTGATGACATCTCAAATGACATCACTGATGACATCATCTAGTGTCTGTGTGTTTTGGTAAAGTTTAAATATGTTTTACATATTGAAGAATGAAAGGATGTATGGAAGACTGAGTGTGTGTGTGGCTGGCTGGGAGGTGTGTGACTCTGTGCATATCAATGTGTACTTGTATCAGTGATTGTAAAAGAGAGTAAGTATGTGTTAGTATATGTGTGAAAAAGTATGGTGTTCTGTGTTTAACTGTATAGATGAGGAAATCGAAGTGTGATTGATTCTTCACAGGACTGACTAGGTGTATGAGTGAATATGATAGTGTTGTAATAATGAGTGACTGTATGTATGAGTGATTGTATGGGTGAATGAGTGAATGTGTGTGTAGACGTAGGAATCAGTGAGTGCGTATGTAGTAACTGGTATTGGTGTGACATGATGTCATCAGTGATGTCATTTGAGATGTCATCAGTGATGTCATTTGAGATGTCATCAGTGATGTCATCAGTGATGTCACTGAAGTATGGTGTTCTGTGTTTAACGGTATAGATGAGGAAATGGAAGTGTGATTGATTCTTTACAGGACTGACTAGGTGTGTGAGTGTCTGCATAGGTGTATGAGTGCATATGATAGTGTTGTAATAATAAGTGACTGTATGTATGAGTGATTGTATGGGTGAATGAGTGAATGTGTGTGTAGACGTAGGAATCAGTGAGTGCGTATGTAGTAACTGGTATTGGTGTGTCATGATGTCATCAGTGATGTCATTTGAGATGTCATCAGTGATGTCATCAGTGATGTCATTTGAGATGTCATCAGTGATGTCATCAGTGATGTCACTGACCATGTCATGAATGATGTAATATGTGACATCATCAGCAGTGGATTGCGGGTGCGCGATATATAGTTAGTGGAACTAACTATATATGGAATTTCATTGGTTTTATGTCAATAAAATGTCCAGCTAACTATATATGGTCTCTAACCTATGGTTTTTTCAGTGAATTTTCAAGGTTTTGTAAATGCAAATTCCTAACTATATATGGTCTATAACCTATGGTTTTTTCAGTGAATTTCATTGGTTTTTTAAAAGCTAATATCTATAGCTGTAAAATATATTCTTTATTACGTGACGTATCACGTAGCCACGTGAGACGCCTCATGACGCGTCGCATAACCGTGATGTATCGGCTCTGCAGCGCAAACAAAACCCGTAACGTAAGCGTGCCGGAGCACGCTTACAGATATATATATTTTTTTTAACCTTAATTAGACAAAATCCACACGTGCACATATCTTGAGGCCTTGCAAAGGCACATCAAACAAACAGTCCCTACAATTTTGCCAAGTTTGCTGGAAATCTATTCCCTTCATTTTTTTTTTACTGTTTCTCTTGGTTTTCTTCCCCTTGTTACGCTTACCGGGACGCTACCCGGTACGCGAACCGGACGCTCCAAAAACACAAGATGGCGGACTCCCGTTACGCTGCCGGTTAGCTGCCCGGTTCGCGTACCGGGAAGCGCCTCTACCGCGAAAAATCGCGGGGGACTTTAATATCCCCCTCATCAATCCTAGGGGGTCAGGAGGGGTCTACCTTGCCCCCTTTCCTTCATTTCCCCTTTTGTTTTTCACCACATCTTGTCTCTCGATCCTACCGAGAGACAAGATGGCGGCCGCTCCGGACTGTTTAGAATGTTGACAGACACCGGAGAGCCAATCAGCTTCGCTTCGCGAAGTTCCGTTACGCGTCAGGTACGCGAACCGGGGCGCTAACCGGAGCGCTGTCACAGATATATATTTTTTTTTAAACGTTAATTTCTCAAAATCCACTGGAGCACATATATTGAGACATAGCAAAGGCACGTCGGGCAAACCATATCTACAATTTTGCCAAGTTTCATGTAAATCTATTCAGCTGTTCGAGCTAAAAGTGAGTCCAACCGCCCTATGGAAAAATGAATGTGAAAAAAGCGTTTTGGGACCGCCCTTTTTTCTCGGCCCCCCCATGACGAAACCCCCCCAAATTTTCAGGGGCTGCTCAGAAACGAAATGTGCCATTTTCCTGAAGATTTCAGCCAATTCCGTCCACAAACGCCAAAGTTATTAGACATAGAATTTTCAGAAATCCCATAGAGAAAAAATCCTAACTATATATACCCACTGGCTATCGCCAGTAGGTAATATACATATATAAACATATATAATCTGCATATCTATATAAATATAAATGCATGCATACATATACATATATGCATACATATGCATGTTATTTACATGAAAGTTTTAAAAACACTAATAAAAGCAAAGCTAAAAAGCCACCTCATTACAAACAGAATGGCTTTAACTTAAACGAGGGCGAGATCTATTGCATTTTCAATGCTTGTTTACTTTGGTTCTATCAAGAAGGCATTCAGATGTGTCACACATTTGCCATAAATTCTGAATGTTAGCACTCTAGTTGCTCATTAGATCACTGTAGTAAAGCTAGTGCTCACCAGGGAAGTCTGCTGCTAATCATGGTTTGCAGCCATTTTCCCGCATTTTTTATCCCGCAGACTTTCAGTCCGCATACCATTATCCCGCAAGGTCATTGACCTCGCATACCATTATCCCGCATTTTTTCAAAACGCATGTGCATTTATCGCGCATGCCTTTACAAAGAATTACGTTTTAAAGGCATGTATGGTAAATGCATTTGCGTTGTGAAAACCACGATGACGAGAGAGGTAAGTGGGTTTGTGTTAATTTTTTCGTGGGTTAGTGATTGTGTAGTGTAGTGTTGTGTAGTGTAGTGTTGTGTTAGTGTAGTGTAGAGTTGTGGTGGTTGTTTAGTGTAGGGTCATGCTGGGGGTAGTGTTTTAGGGTTTAGGGTTGTGTTGTAGTGTTTGCGTAGTGTAGGGTCATGCTGGGGCTAGTGTTTTAGGGTTTAGGGTAGTGTTGTAGTGTTTGCGTAGTGTAGGGTCATGCTGGAGGTAGTGTTTTAGGGTGTAGGGTAGTGTTGTAGTGTTTGCGTAGTGTAGGGTCATGCTGGGGGTAGTGATTTAGGGTTTTGGGTAGTGTTGTAGTGTTTGCGTAGTGTAGGGTCATGCTGGGGGGTAGTGTTTTAGGGTTTAGGGTAGTGTTGTAGTGTTTGCGTAGTGTAGGGTCATGCTGGGTGTAGTGTTTTAGGGTTTAGGGTAGTGTTGTAGTGTTTGCTTAGTGTAGGGTCATGCTGGGGTGTAGTGTTTTAGGGTTTAGGGTAGTGTTGTAGTGTTTGCGTAGTGTAGGGTCATGCTGGGGGTAGTGTTTTAGGGTTTAGGGTAGTGTTGTAGTGTTTGCGTAGTGTAGGGTCATGCTTGGGGTAGTGTTTTAGGGTTTAGGGTAGTGTTGTATTGTTTGCGTAGTGTAGGGTCATGCTGGGGGGTGTGTTTTAGGGTTTAGGGTAGTGTTGCAGTGTTTGCGTAGTGTAGGGTCATGCTGGGGGTTGTGTTTTAGGGTTTAGGGTAGTGTTGTAGTGTTCGCGTAGTGTAGGGTCATGCTGGGGGTAGTGTTTTAGGGTTTAGGGTAGTGTTGTAGTGTTTGCGTAGTGTAGGGTCATGCTGGGGTGTAGTGTTTTAGGGTTTTGGGTAGTGTTGTAGTGTTTGCGTAGTGTAGGGTCATGCTGGGGGTAGTGTTTTAGGGTTTAGGGTAGTGTTGTAGTGTTTGCGTAGTGTAGGGTCATGCTGGGGGTAGTGTTTTAGGGTTTAGGGTAGTGTTGTAGTGTTTGCGTAGTGTAGGGTCATGCTGGGGTGTAGTGTTTTAGGGTTTTGGGTAGTGTTGTAGTGTTTGCGTAGTGTAGGGTCATGCTGGGGGTAGTGTTTTAGGGTTTAGGGTAGTGTTGTAGTGTTTGCGTAGTGTAGGGTCATGCTGGGGGTAGTGTTTTAGGGTTTAGGGTAGTGTTGTAGTGTTTGCGTAGTGTAGGGTGATGCTGGGGGTAGTGTTTTAGGGTTTAGGGTAGTGTTGTAGTGTTTGCGTAGTGTAGGGTCATGCTGGGGTGTAGAGTTTTAGGGTTTTGGGTAGTGTTGTAGTGTTTGCGTAGTGTAGGGTCATGCTGGGGGTAGTGTTTTAGGGTTTAGGGTAGTGTTGTAGTGTTTGCGTAGTGTAGGGTCATGCTGGGGGTAGTGTTTTAGGGTTTAGGGTAGTGTTGTAGTGTTTGCGTAGTGTAGGGTCATGCTGGGGGTTGTGTTTTAGGGTTTAGGGTAGTGTTGTAGTGTTTGCGTAGTGTAGGGTCATGCTGGGGGTAGTGTTTTAGGGTTTAGGGTAGTGTTGTAGTGTTTGCATAGTGTAGGGTCATGCTGGGGGTAGTGTTTTAGGGTTTAGGGTAGTGTTGTAGTGTTTGCGTAGTGTAGGGTCATGCTGGGGTGTAGTGTTTTAGGGTTTTGGATAGTGTTGTAGTGTTTGCGTAGTGTAGGGTCATGCTGGGGGTAGTGTTTTAGGGTTTAGAGTAGTGTTGTAGTGTTTGCGTAGTGTAGGGTCATGCTGGGGGTAGTGTTTTAGGGTTTAGGGTAGTGTTGTAGTGTTTGCGTAGTGTAGGGTCATGCTGGGGTGTAGAGTTTTAGGGTTTTGGGTAGTGTTGTAGTGTTTGCGTAGTGTAGGGTCATGCTGGGGGTAGTGTTTTAGGGTGTAGGGTAGTGTTGTAGTGTTTGCGTAGTGTAGGGTCATGCTGGGGTGTAGTGTTTTAGGGTTTAGGGTAGTGTTGTAGTGTTTGCGTAGTGTAGGGTCATGCTGGGGGTTGTGTTTTAGGGTTTAGGGTAGTGTTGCAGTGTTTGCGTAGTGTAGGGTCATGCTGGGTGAAGTGTTTTAGGGTTTAGGGTAGTGTTGTAGTGTTTGCGTAGTGTAGGGTCATGCTGGGGGTAGTGTTTTAGGGTTTAGGGTAGTGTTGTAGTGTTTGCGTAGTGTAGGGTCATGCTGGGGTGTAGTGTTTTAGGGTTTAGGGTAGTGTTGTAGTGTTTGCGTAGTGTAGGGTCATGCTGGGGGTTGTGTTTTAGGGTTTAGGGTAGTGTTGTAGTGTTTGCGTAGTGTAGGGTCATGCTGGGGTGTAGTGTTTTAGGGTTTAGGGTAGTGTTGTAGTGTTTGCGTAGTGTAGGGTCATGCTGGGGGTTGTGTTTTAGGGTTTAGGGTAGTGTTGTAGTGTTTGCGTAGTGTAGGGTCATGCTGGGAGTAGTGTTTTAGGGTTTAGGGTAGTGTTGTAGTGTTTGCGTAGTGTAGGGTCATGCTGGGGGTAGTGTTTTAGGGTTTAGGGTAGTGTTGTAGTGTTTGCGTAGTGTAGGGTCATGCTGGGGTGTAGTGTTTTAGGGTTTAGGGTAGTGTTGTAGTGTTTGCGTAGTGTAGGGTCATGCTGGGGGTTGTGTTTTAGGGCTTAGGGTAGTGTTGTAGTGTTTGCGTAGTGTAGGGTCATGCTGGGGTGTAGAGTTTTAGGGTTTTGGGTAGTGTTGTAGTGTTTGCGTAGCGTAGGGTCATGCTGGGGGTAGTGTTTTAGGGTTTAGGGTAGTGTTGTAGTGTTTGCGTAGTGTAGGGTCATGCTGGGGGTAGTGTTTTAGGGTTTAGGGTAGTGTTGTAGTGTTTGCGTAGTGTAGGGTCATGCTGGGGGTTGTGTTTTAGGGTTTAGGGTAGTGTTGTAGTGTTTGCGTAGTGTAGGGTCATGCTGGGGGTAGTGTTTTAGGGTTTAGGGTAGTGTTGTAGTGTTTGCGTAGTGTAGGGTCATGCTGGGGGTAGTGTTTTAGGGTTTAGGGTAGTGTTGTAGTGTTTGCGTAGTGTAGGGTCATGCTGGGGTGTAGTGTTTTAGGGTTTTGGGTAGTGTTGTAGTGTTTGCGTAGTGTAGGGTCATGCTGGGGGTAGTGTTTTAGGGTTTAGGGTAGTGTTGTAGTGTTTGCGTAGTGTAGGGTCATGCTGGGGGTAGTGTTTTAGGGTTTAGGGTAGTGTTGTAGTGTTTGCGTAGTGTAGGGTCATGCTGGGGTGTAGAGTTTTAGGGTTTTGGGTAGTTTTGTAGTGTTTGCGTAGTGTAGGGTCATGCTGGGGGTAGTGTTTTAGGGTGTAGGGTAGTGTTGTAGTGTTTGCGTAGTGTAGGGTCATGCTGGGGGTAGTGATTTAGGGTTTTGGGTAGTGTTGTAGTGTTTGCGTAGTGTAGGGTCATGCTGGGGGTAGTGTTTTAGGGTTTAGGGTAGTGTTGTAGTGTTTGCGTAGTGTAGGGTCATGCTGGGGGGTAGAGTTTTAGGGTTTAGGGTAGTGTTGTAGTGTTTGCGTAGTGTAGGGTCATGCTGGGTGTAGTGTTTTAGGGTTTAGGGTAGTGTTGTAGTGTTTGCATAGTGTAGGGTCATGCTGGGGGTAGTGTTTTAGGGTTTAGGGTAGTGTTGTAGTGTTTGCGTAGTGTAGGGTCATGCTGGGGTGTAGTGTTTTATGGTTTAGGGTAGTGTTGTAGTGTTTGCGTAGTGTAGGGTCATGCTGGGGGTAGTGTTTTAGGGTTTATGGTAGTGTTGTAGTGTTTGCGTAGTGTAGGGTCATGATGGGGGTAGTGTTTTAGGGTTTAGGGTAGTGTTGTAGTGTTTGCGTAGTGTAGGGTCATGCTGGGGGTTGTGTTTTAGGGTTTAGGGTAGTGTTGTAGTGTTTGCGTAGTGTAGGGTCATGCTGGGGGTAGTATTTTAGGGTTTAGGGTAGTGTTGTAGTGTTTGCGTAGTGTAGGGTCATGCTGGGGGTAGTGTTTTAGGGTTTAGGGTAGTGTTGTAGTGTTTGCGTAGTGTAGGGTCATGCTGGGGTGTAGTGTTTTAGGGTTTTGGGTAGTGTTGTAGTGTTTGCGTAGTGTAGGGTCATGCTGGGGGTAGTGTTTTAGGGTTTAGGGTAGTGTTGTAGTGTTTGCGTAGTGTAGGGTCATGCTGGGGGTAGTGTTTTAGGGTTTAGGGTAGTGTTGTAGTGTTTGCGTAGTGTAGGGTCATGCTGGGGTGTAGAGTTTTAGGGTTTTGGGTAGTGTTGTAGTGTTTGCGTAGTGTAGGGTCATGCTGGAGGTAGTGTTTTAGGGTTTAGGTTAGTGTTGTAGTGTTTGCGTAGTGTAGGGTCATGCTGGTGTGTAGTGTTTTAGGGTTTTGGGTAGTGTTGTAGTGTTTGCGTAGTGTAGGGTCATGCTGGGGGTAGTGTTTTAGGGTTTAGGGTAGTGTTGTAGTGTTTGCGTTGTGTAGGGTCATGCTGGGGGTAGTGTTTTAGGGTTTAGGGTAGTGTTGTAGTGTTTGCGTAGTGTAGGGTCATGCTGGGGGTTGTGTTTTAGGGTTTAGGGTAGTGTTGTAGTGTTTGCGTAGTGTAGGGTCATGCTGGGGGTAGTATTTTAGGGTTTAGGGTAGTGTTGTAGTGTTTGCGTAGTGTAGGGTCATGCTGGGGGTAGTGTTTTAGGGTTTAGGGTAGTGTTGTAGTGTTTGCGTAGTGTAGGGTCATGCTGGGGTGTAGTGTTTTAGGGTTTTGGGTAGTGTTGCAGTGTTTGCGTAGTGTAGGGTCATGGTGGGGGTAGTGTTTTAGGGTTTAGGGTAGTGTTGTAGTGTTTGCGTAGTGTAGGGTCATGCTGGGGTGTAGTGTTTTAGGGTTTAGGGTTGTGTTGTAGTGTTTGTGTAGTGTAGGGTCATGCTGGGGGTAGTGTTTTAGGGTTTAAGGTAGTGTTGTAGTGTTTGCGTAGTGTAGGGTCATGCTGGGGTGTAGTGTTTTAGGGTTTTGGGTAGTGTTGTAGTGTTTGCGTAGTGTAGGGTCATGCTGGGGGTAGTGTTTTAGGGTTTAGGGTAGTGTTGTAGTGTTTGTGTAGTGTAGGGTCATGCTGGGGGTAGTGTTTTAGGGTTTAGGGTAGTGTTGTACTGTTTGTGTAGTGTAGGGTCATGCTGGGAGTAGTGTTTTAGGGTTTAGGGTAGTTTAGTTGTTTAGTGTATGCTAAAGGCATATTCGTTCTAAAAGTTTTCGTTATTTTAATTTGCGGCCTAATAGTACATGCAGGATTTTTTTTGCGGACTGATGGTATGCGGGATTTCGTCATATATTCGCTAATCATACTTTCTATGGCAAAATGAACCCCCTCATTTTGTTCCTTTTTAAATTAAATGTTTTAAGAGTTACCACTTTATTCCAATCAAGATGGCTTCAGGTGTGCCATACCTTTGTAATAAGTAGGACTGTTAGCACTCTAGTTGTTCTTTAGAACACTCTGGGACATTCTGTCATTGGGCTATAGTTGGGCTACATCTGGCTGATATTTGGGCTACATTTGTTTTTTTTTGTCTCTGGTGGCCATCTTTGGGCTACATTGGGCTACATTGGGCTACATTGGGCTACATTGGGCTAAATTTGGGCTCCAACATATATATAGCCCAATGTAGCCCAATATATGTTTTTCAAAGTTAATTTTCGTAAAAACCACTGCAGCCTATATCTTGAGACATAGCAAAGGCACATCGGGCTACCAGTCCCTACAATTTTGCCAAGTTTGGTGTAAATCCATTCAGCCGTTCGGGCTAAAAGTGAGGCCAACCGCCCTATGGAAAATTGCATGGGAAAAGCACGTTTTGGGACCCCCCTTTTTTCTCGGCCCCCCCTTGACGAAACCCCCCCAAATTTTCAGGGGCTGCTCAGAAACAAAATGTTCAATTTTCCTGAATATTTCAGCCAATTCTGTCCTCAAACGCCAAAGTTATTCGACATAGAATTTTCAAAAATCCCATAGGGAAAAAATCCTAACTATATATACCTACTGGCTATCGCCAGTAGGTAATATATATATATATATATATTATATATATATATATATATATATATATATATATATATATATATATATATATATATATATATATATTCACTGAAAAAACCATAGGTTTTACACCAGTTATAGTTACCTGGAAGTTTTACTCGCATAAAACCATTGAAATTCCCACGTTATAGTTAGTTGGACTCACTATAACTTGCGCGTGCAATGCACTGCTGATGACGTCACATATTACATCACTCATGACATGGTCAGTGACATCACTGATGACACCATCCAGTGAATGTGTGTCTTTCTGAAAAATAAATATTACTGAGTAATGTTTAAATATTTAAATATATGTATTAATGTTTCACTTTGTGTATAAGTGGCTGCATGGGTTGGTGAGTAGCTACATGTGTATGTATATGGGTTATTAGATGTTTTTTTAATATCAGTATGAGTGTCTATATGGTTTGGTGAGGGTATTACTTAGCACATAGATGCATGAATGACTGACTGACTGACTCTCTGTATGTGTTTTGAAGACAGCATATGTGCAGGACTGTATGGGTGGATGAGTGTGTATATGTGTGTGTTAGTGAGTGAATGACTGTCTCACTAGTGTCTTTATCAGTAACTAGATATGTTTTAATCTAGTATATGTGAATATTGATGTATATAAGTGAGTATATGTGAGAGTGAGAGATTGTAAGAGTTCCTGTTTAAATTAGTATGTGTTTCTATAAGTGATTGTTTAAGAGAGTAAGTGTGTGTAAGTTTCCTTAGAAGTAAAGTGGTAGTGTGTGTATAGCTGTATATGCAAATAAATGGATGTTCAATAGTTTATTTACATGTGTGAGTATGTGTGAGAGAATCTATTGGATGACTGTTGGTGTGTAAGAGGATGTGTAGGTGTATCACTACATATGATGAGTGAGTATATGTATGAGTGAATATATAGAACTGTTGGTGAATGAGTGGATGTGTATATAGATGTTGGAATTATTGAATTGGTTGTTGTAACTGGTATGGGTATATCCATTTTTTTGAAAATTTTAGTTTCTATTTCTGAAAATGTGTTTCAAGGGTTACATCACAGTGAAAGGAGGTCTGTCACTCTGTCACAAGGATGGTGTCATCAGTGACGTCATCAGTGATGTCACTGACCATGTCATGAGTGATGTAATATGTGACGTCATCAGCAGTGCATTGCACGCGCAAGTTATAGTGAGTTCAACTAACTATAACGTGGGAATTTCAATGGTTTTATGAGAGTAAAACTTCCAGGTAACTATAACTGGTGTAAAACCTATGGTTTTTTCAGTGAATTTAATAGGTTTTTTAAATGCTAATTCCTAACTATAACTGGTGTGAAACCTATGGTTTTTTCAGTGAATTTCAATGGTTTTTTAATAGCAAATCTTTATAGGTATAAAAAATAATACATTTTAAAACGAATTTTATATTGTATAATTATGTCAATTTTTTTTAAATTTTTTTTTATTTTTAACCCTGGGGCGCGCCCGGGGCGCGTACCGGTGAACGCACGGGTAAGCGCAATGTTACGGGGCGCGTACCGGGGAGCGTCCTGTTAGCGCTATTCTCACGAACGAAAACAACATCGTGACGTTTCGCGTAACCGCGTGAAATTCCCACGTTATAGTTAGTTGGACTCACTATAACTTGCGCGTGCAATGCACTGCTGATGACGTCACATATTACATCACTCATGACATGGTCAGTGACATCACTGATGACACCATCCAGTGAATGTGTGTCTTTCTGAAAAATAAATATTACTGAGTAATGTTTAAATATTTAAATATATGTATTAATGTTTCACTTTGTGTATAAGTGGCTGCATGGGTTGGTGAGTAGCTACATGTGTATGTATATGGGTTATTAGATGTTTTTTTAATATCAGTATGAGTGTCTATATGGTTTGGTGAGGGTATTACTTAGCACATAGATGCATGAATGACTGACTGACTGACTCTCTGTATGTGTTTTGAAGACAGCATATGTGCAGGACTGTATGGGTGGATGAGTGTGTATATGTGTGTGTTAGTGAGTGAATGACTGTCTCACTAGTGTCTTTATCAGTAACTAGATATGTTTTAATCTAGTATATGTGAATATTGATGTATATAAGTGAGTATATGTGAGAGTGAGAGATTGTAAGAGTTCCTGTTTAAATTAGTATGTGTTTCTATAAGTGATTGTTTAAGAGAGTAAGTGTGTGTAAGTTTCCTTAGAAGTAAAGTGGTAGTGTGTGTATAGCTGTATATGCAAATAAATGGATGTTCAATAGTTTATTTACATGTGTGAGTATGTGTGAGAGAATCTATTGGATGACTGTTGGTGTGTAAGAGGATGTGTAGGTGTATCACTACATATGATGAGTGAGTATATGTATGAGTGAATATATAGAACTGTTGGTGAATGAGTGGATGTGTATATAGATGTTGGAATTATTGAATTGGTTGTTGTAACTGGTATGGGTATATCCATTTTTTGAAAATTTTAGTTTCTATTTCTGAAAATGTGTTTCAAGGGTTACATCACAGTGAAAGGAGGTCTGTCACTCTGTCACAAGGATGGTGTCATCAGTGACGTCATCAGTGATGTCACTGACCATGTCATGAGTGATGTAATATGTGACGTCATCAGCAGTGCATTGCACGCGCAAGTTATAGTGAGTTCAACTAACTATAACGTGGGAATTTCAATGGTTTTATGAGAGTAAAACTTCCAGGTAACTATAACTGGTGTAAAACCTATGGTTTTTTCAGTGAATTTAATAGGTTTTTTAAATGCTAATTCCTAACTATAACTGGTGTGAAACCTATGGTTTTTTTCAGTGAATTTCAATGGTTTTTAATAGCAAATCTTTATAGGTATAAAAAATAATACATTTTAAAACGAATTTTATATTGTATAATTATGTCAATTTTTTTAATTTTTTTTTTTATTTTTAACCCTGGGGCGCGCCCGGGGCGCGTACCGGTGAACGCACGGGTAAGCGCAATGTTACGGGGCGCGTACCGGGGAGCGTCCTGTTAGCGCTATTCTCACGAACGAAAACAACATCGTGACGTTTCGCGTAACCGCGTGATGCGTCATATGACGCACTGCGTAAGAGCACGCGAGTGCATACGATCGCGCAACGTCCTGACGCGCTTACGCCGCGCGCCCCGGGGCGCGTAGCGTAAGCGTGTCGGGTCATGTGACCTGAAAATAACACTTTTCATTGGTTGCTAACATTTTTTTTTATAAAGAATGAAATCCCCACCCATTTCCTTCACGTCTTCTTTCACTTTTGTGACTGAAAGGCCTGCCTGTTTTGCTGTCGGTTCTTTGTTGGATATCTTGGATTATCATGGCTGCCAGACCATCCAGCAGTGAAGATGACTCCAATGAATTCATTGATGAAGAGCCTCCTCAGCCAAAATACAAAGAACATTTCATCTGGAAAATTGTTTCCATACCTGATCACCAGAAGAAGGTAAATGCTCCAAAAGTGGAGTGCAGGATCTCTCACACAGTCCTGTCACGGGGTAACCCCAATAAAAAATATTCTTTTGGGAACTCCACAATGATTCGCCATGTGGAGAGAAGGCACCCCCAGAATTTTGCCCGGGAAAGTGTCAGGGCTCTGGCACAAAAGGTTCCCAGTGATGGGGCCTCTACATCAACCGGAGGACGAACACCATCGGTGAGGGGGAGATCACAAGAGCAGGTTCCGAACATTCAGCCTGCATTTAACAAAGGCGCCCTTAAATGCAGATACTGTGATCAGCTACTTTCCTGTGGGGAGCAAAGTGTTCTGCTCCTGGTTCGAGCATTGGAGAACCATCACTGCCATTACCAGCCCTAATTTTTATTTATTTTTTGCTCCTGTTGAGCAGTTTCCATTCCCTGTTTTTGTTGTAGTTCTAAAAAACAGAAAAAAGAAGAAAAAAAAAGTTATTTTCAGAACTACCTCCTATTCTCATCAAAGAGCTATGGCCCCGATGTAGGTAAAACGCATTTACCGATTTTAAAATACCGATCCGTACCGAATCGGTATTTCACAATCGGAAAATGATATGTAGCAAAAATTATTCGGAACAATACCGATTCGGTAGCAATCGGTATCGTGAGTCGATACGTACCGATTCGCCAAGTACCGAATCGGTATAGCCCGGATCGGACACGTCCGAATCGGTAAATAAAAATGCGGATCCTACCGATTCGGTAAAAGCCGAATCGGAAATAGAAATACGCCCCATGGGCCGAAAGGCCAATAGGAACGCATAATACATACCGATTCGGTATTTACCGAACATATTCGGTATATTCAGAATCGGAAAATACCGAATCGGAGAATGCCGATTCGCCGAGCAGGGTACCTGACACTGAAGACATCAGCCAATGAGCTGGAAGCACCCTCCCCCACAGGGAGTGGCAACCCAGGCAGGTGCAACTCATCAGAACTTTCTGGAAAGCTGCCTGAGCTGAGCAAACACAGTGAGCAGCAGTGTTAGCAGGATCCCTGTGAGACATGGCAAACAGCACTGAGAGCCAGAAGGCAGAGCGCAAGAGGAAGACCAAATTCAGCACCATGGAGCTGCAAACGTTGGTGGAGGAGGTGGTGAGGGTGCACAGGCAGCTTTATGGAAGGCTGTCCCTCACTGTTCCGGAGAGCACCAAGAGGAAGCTGTGGATAGACATCGGGGAAAAAGTCAACGCTGTTGGTGTCACCCACAGGAGCCAAGACGACCTCAAGAAGAGGTTTTACGATATCCGTGGTGTGACAAAGAGAAAACTGGCTGACCTGCACAAGCAGGCTGGACTTACTGGAGGAGGCACAAACCGGGCGCCACCCCTCACTCAGCTGGAGGAACTAGTGGCGACGACCATTGAGAGGGCGAGTGTCGTGGGAATTGGGGACCTGGACAGCTCATTCCGAGCTACAGCTACAGGTAAGAAGCATGCGCAACTTGACACACCATACCAGCCACCTCCCCTATAGACCCAATGCACAGCCAAACCCCAGGCCAGTACTGCTAGCAACAGACATGAGCAATGCATCTTGCTAAATGTAGTCATCAAAAGTACCCAATAATGCCACTGCAGAAGCATAATAAAAATAACTGTAATACTGCATCTACGTTTTTGTAATGAGATGTGCAATGCTTTAATAGTAGTGACTGGAACACATTAGCACTCAGTTGACAAATGCTTCTTTATACCTAGGGGCACCATCAGGCGGGGGAGCAGCACCAACTCATGCACCAGCTCCAGCACCAACAGCCAGTGCGGTGGCGGTGGCAAGCACCAGTGTAGCAGCACAGGAGGAGGACAACAGCAGTGCCCTGGGCAATGAGGAAGACACTGGACATTCCCTCACACATCCACACTCCCCCCGACTGTCTCTGTCTCAGTCGCCCACATTGCAATTCTCCCCGGAGATCACACCACCACAGAGCCACCCTGCACCTGCCACATCCCCTGCCAGGAGGAGAATTGTTGCTCCATTAATCATCATGGAGGGAGCAGCGGGTCAGGCTCCTGCACAAGACCCTGTGACACCAGCGTCACCCCAGCACACACAGCAGGGCAGCAGAAATCCACGGATGCCACGTGCAACCAGCAGTCCAATACAAGCACAGGGAGGCAGCGTCTTCGCAGGGCTGGAGACCAGTATGGTGACGATTCAGAGAATGCAGGCAAAATCCATCATGGCCTGCCATCGCCAGTTGCGCCTGCACAACCTGCAGATGGGGGAAATGGCACAGGGCTTCAAGACATTTGTAGATAGCAACAAGGAGATTGCAACATCTATTGGCCGAATGACCACTGCCATCACCCAGCTCTGCAACAGGATGGATGACCATGAGCAATGTCGTCGCAGGGATGCACGTATACAGAATAGGTCACTCAACCGCCTTGCAGCTGCGACCGCCCAGCTATGCCAACGTGGGGCAAACATGGAGGCCAGCCTCACACAGAACATGTCAGAGGTCACTAGGGGCATGGGCCGTATTACCACCGCCATGGAGACACTACTGATCTCCAACACTGTTGTGAATCCCGTCCTGGGCGAGGCTGGGGACAGCAGCAGCCGCAGCAGCCCGGCCAGCGCAGTGTCAGAGCCGCGCCGGAGCAGCAGGCGCTCAGCTGAGGCTGCTGGGCATACAGAAGGGGGTGAGGCTCATCCTAGTGGGGCTGCTAAGCGCAGCAAAAAATAAGACTGGCAGTGAGGGTGAGGCAACCCGGACAATGGACATTTCAACACTTCTTGTTTACCTTTTCTTTTGTTGCACATCAGTGCAGTAACGTTGATGCAACATTATTAAATTTCATTTCTGAAAACATACATTGACCTGTTTGTGCATCTGTACTCACTCAGAAATAGTTGTCTGTTATCTCCTGACGCCTGTATCTGCCGTCAGTTGGTGCAGGGACTCCAGCAGGTTGTGGTAGTGGCACAGCATTGTCATCATCAGGGTCCTCGTAGTCGGATAACTCAACCTCAGTGCCTTTCCTGACTGCAAGGTTGTGCAACATTGCACAGACAGCAATAATCTTGCAGCAGGTGATGGGGGTATATTGCCTTGCACCTCCGCTCTTGTGCAGACATCTGAACCTGCTCTTCCAGATGCCAAAGGTCCTTTCCACTACATTCCTCGTGCTTTTGTGGGCACGGTTGTACCTCCTTTGGCTGGGTGTTGAGGGGTTGAGGTAGGGGGTGAGAATGAACGATCGTAGGGCATATGCACTGTCGCCTAGAAGGAAAAGGGGTAACATTACTCACATGCATACATGTACTTCACACTGCAATTTTGGTTATGGGGGTCTGACACTGTGTCTTACCTAGGAGGTATCCTTCACCAAAATCCCCTGCCATCAGCCGTGCATAGATTCCGCTACTCTGAAAGATATAGGAGTCGTGGGTACTCCCCGGAAACTTTGCAACCAGGTCAGTGATGACACACTTAGCATTGCATATCACCTGCACATTTATGGTGTGCCGTGACTTCCGATTGCGGTATACGTATTCCGTGTCAGCAGGGGGGCAAATCGGAATGTGTGTGCCATCTATGCAGCCAATGATGTGGGGGAATCTTGCCATCTGATAGAATTCAGCTTTTGTCTGTGCCAGTTCTGCATGGGTGGAAGGGAAGGAAATGTAGTGGTCCATCCTCTGAATCATGGCATCAAGGAACTTGTGGAAGAACCTTGACAGGCTGCTCTGGGTCACCCCTCCTGCCACAGCAACTACACTTTGATAGCTGCCAGACGCCAGCAGGTGTAGGCAGCATAGCACCTGCACCTGCACAGGGATTGCGTGTGCCCTTGGGGTGGGGTGCTGCAACAGGGGTTGGAGGTCCCTAATGAGGTCTCTGATGGTCTCTGCCTCCAGCCTGTACCTCTGTAGGATCTCTGGATCTGTCAGCATGCACAGGGTGATCCGCTGTCTATACACCTGCTCCTGTCTCAGCCATTCCCTCTCTCCTTCCTGCTGTAGCCGTAGCCGTCTTGCTATGACATAGTAAGCTGCCATGTTGCAAGTAGAACTGCATTTTGGGTCCTTTTTTATAGGTTGCACCTGGTTACCACCTGATTCCAATCCATGGTAAATTCCGACTCTGAAATACCGAATTTGAAGCAAATTCGGTATTTCAGTGCTTACCTACATCTCATTCTTCAGCTTTTCGCATCGAATCGGATTATCACCGATTCGGTATTTATACCGAATCGGCGATTTTACCGATTCGGAAAGTCACCGAGTCGGTAGAATTCCGAATCGGAAAAAAGTAGGAATCTGAAAAATCTCCGATTAGGTATTCTACCGAATCGGAGATTTTTCAGATTCCTACTTTTTTCCGATTCGGAATTATACCGACTCGGTGACTTTCCGATTCGGTAAAATCGCTGATTTCGCCGGATTTCGGCCTCCTACATCCCGTTGTCTCTATTCCGATCGGTAACGGCCGAAAATACCGATTTTCGGCCGTTACCGACCGACCTACATCGGGCCCTATATTCTTAAAAAAATGAAAAAGAGTAAGTGAAGTAGAGTGCATTGATAAATGAAAGGAAAATGAGTAAGAAAGAACAGAAAAGTATGAGAGTAGAAAGGAAGTGAAGTAGGGGGACTGAAAGAAGGTGAGTGTTGGGAACGAAAGTAAGGAGAAGGAGAGTGAACATGGGGAATGTTGTTATTCAGAGATTGCGTCACTTTTACGCCACCAGTGCATCACTTTTTGTGACGCACCGGTGCTGTTAAAAATGCACCTTATTCAGTCATATTTACAAAGTGACGCATCTAGGTAGATGCATCACTTTGTAAACCCCTCCGCCATATTATACCTACGTCAGGTGTAATGTATGCAAAAGGGAAGTATTAATGCAAGAAAGGGTCGTAGAGGTGACGCAGTAAAATCTATGAGATATCACTACGTCACTTTTATGATGCTGTTGCGTCCAAATCTTGCGCCTGTTTCACAGCAGGCGTAAGACTGATGCAGGCCCTTTCACTTGGGGCCTGGCCCCATGTGAAAGGATGCATTCCTGGAGTTGCATCATTTTTGTGACAGACTCCAGCAATGCATCACTTTTGCGCTTACAGATACGTCTGAAATACTGACATATCATAAAGTACTTGCGACATAATACGTCATATATTTAATATGACGCATGAGTAGAAGACTGAAGGCCTCATTTATGAGCCCATGCGTCACTTTTACGCCACCGGTGCGTCACTTTTTGTGACGCACCAGTACTGTTAAAAATGCATCTTATTGAGTCATATTTACAAAGTGACGCATCTAGGTAGATGTGTCACTTTGTAAACCCCTGCGCCACATTATACCTACGTGAGGTGTAATGTATGCAAAATGGGTATATTGACGCAAGAAAGGGTCGTAGAGGTGACGCAGTGAATAAACGGAGTTTTCCCCATGCTACGCTCCCCGGTACGCTCCCCGGTGCGCGTACCAGGCGCTCCCCCTGAAAATCCAAAAAAAATTTAAAAAAATGTTTTGCCCCGCGGAGCCTTTTATGGCCCCCACATCAAACCTAGGGGGTCAGGGGGGTCTACCTTGCCCCCTTTTGGTCATTTCCCCCTTTGTTTTTTGCCATCTCTTGTGTCTCGATCCAACCGAGGCACAAGATGGCGGCCGCTCCGGACTGTTTCGAATGTTTACAGACACCCGAGAGCCAATCAGCTTTCCGTGCGCAAGTCGCGTGGCGCGCCCGGAGCGCTCCCCGGTGCGCGTACCGGGGCGCGGCTATAGATATATACATTTTTTTTAACCTAAATTACTCAAAATCCTCTGGAGCACATATCTTGAGACATAGCAAAGGCACATCGGGCTACCAGTCCCTACAATTTTGCCAAGTTTGGTGAAAATCCATTCAGCCGTTCGAGCTAAAAGTCCGACCGACCGCCCTATGGAAATGAACATGGGGAAAACACGTTTTGGGACCCCCCTTTTATCTCGGCCCCCGCTTGACGAATCCCCCCCAAACTTTCAGGGAAGGAGCGGAGAGCCGCGAGGCAAAATTGAGGAAACATTCACGCAGATTCCTCAACCAACGCTAAAGTTATTCCCAATAGAATGTTGCGATTTCCCTATGGAAATCAATCCTAACTATAACTACCTACTGGCGACCGCCAGTAGGTAATATATATATATATATATATATATATATATGTATATATTGTCTTTTCACAAGTGCCCAAGAGCTTCAGGAGGCACTCACCAACATCAACGGCAGCAGCGTAATGTAAACAGCTTGAAGGTCCTGAGAACTGTGCCTTACGCGTTTCAAACTAAAAAGTTCTTGTTCACAGGCAGGGCGGCTGCACACATACAATGAAACTGCTGCTGATTAACACCTTCCATTTATTTACCATAATTCGGTCACATGATAAAGCAAAGCATTGTGGTAGCAGTAGTTTAGCAATCGTGTCACTCACAATGTCTTTCAGTGTACACCACTGAAATAAATATTGCAGTACCGTCCTCAATCTATATATATTTAGCCATAAGTGAGCTCTTATCAAGGTGTCCATTACCGCTGCAAAATGCAAAGCCTGCTGTTGATCCGAAAGGTGCCCCGTTGTCACAAAGCCCTCGTGCCGCGTATTACAGCGGAGCGTTGCTTCCTCGCGGCTCGACCGCCGTGTAACAAATTGTCTCTTCACAAGTGCCCAAGAGCTTCAGGAGGCACTCACCCACATAGTACGGCAGCAGCGTAATGTAAACAGCTTGAAGGTCCTGATAACTGTGCCTTACACGTTTCAAACTAAAAAGTTCTTGTTCACAGGCAAGGCCGCTGCACACATACAATAAAACTGTTGCTGATTAACACCTTCCATTTATTTACATATCATGCAGTACCATTGGTCTTTCATGTTGAAAAATTGTGATCACATTGGTGAACAAAATGATATGCATATTAGACTAATTTTGGTTCCAATTTATTTGTATTTGTACAGATAGTGTTTTTATCACGTTTGTAGATACACATGTGGCCCGTGCCAGTGTTTACATTGATACGTATATGGTTGTGAAAGTCTTTCTTCCATTTCATTTTATCAACCATGTGACCTCCTTCGCACAAGATTGGTGGTTAGCATGTTTGAATTATGTATATAAAAAAATGATGGGTCACCTAACACTCAAGTTCCAGTGAGCAAGGCGATTGCGTTCGCCGAAACGCGTCTGGTTACACATGGCAGTTCATGGAACATAATTGAAAAATAAATACCTGCTTCAAGAGGAAACAAGTATATGTAAAAAACAAGGACCCCCTAAACAGAGATAAAAAGTTCCTAGGACAGGGAAATAATATATATGTAGCAATTCCTAGGCAATTAGGATAAAAACAAAGGGAACTAGTATGTAGAAGGGGAGGACATTCAACACGAAAACTATTAAAATCATATAATGTTTAATGCGCAACTACAAATTATACAGTTATTATTCAAATATAGCATTCATTACAATATAAAGAACACATGATTATTAAGACTAAAATTAAACAAAAATAGAAAATAATCAATAATCAATAAGACATAAAAAAAGGGGTGGTAAGATAATATTTCTCGACGCGCGTTTCGGCGTGTACAACAACGCCTTCTTCAGGA
The DNA here is from genome assembly GCF_964261635.1 of Lissotriton helveticus. NCBI lineage: Eukaryota > Metazoa > Chordata > Amphibia > Caudata > Salamandridae > Lissotriton > Lissotriton helveticus. Next base: position 536,064,392 of record NC_136065.1, read on the forward strand.
GCCACACAAATTTTTAAGAAAATGTGGAGAAATACATCTGTCTAGGGTCTCTTACTGAATATGTAAAAGAACCTTGCGTTATGCAGCAAGGTTTTCAGAAAGGTAAAAACTATCCTTTAGTTCAGAAACGGAGTCACCTTCATTAAGGCAATTGTGTTTTTTTGGGAGAATAAATAAAACACGTGATCGTAGGAGCCCAAGTCAGGGAGACGTGTCAACGAGCGAGATATGCTGAAGTAACACAGCGTTTCTACCAATGATTTTAGAAAAAGGAAATCTCCATTAGTTTAAATTGAGGGCGATCTCCTGGAATGGGTCGCCTAGTCAAATGCGGGTGGAGATACTTCTTGCCTCGTATAGTCAAATGCGGGCGGAGATACTTCTTGCCGCGTATAGTGGCTTTGCGGAAACCGAGAAAGATAACTCGGATCGCGATATGAGTCGGCAATGTAGAAGATGGCTGTCGGCATCTAGTGTCCGTTGTAATGACAGCGGAAACAAGCAAGTGTCCGTTTCTCTGTCGTTCATGAGTACGAAAAAAACTGAGTGTTTGATATATATATGTATATATATTCACTGAAAAAACCATAGGTTTTACACACGTTATAGTTAGGAAGTAGCATTTACAAAACCTATGAAATTCACTGAAAAAACCATAGGTTTGACACCAGTTGTAGTTAGGTGGAAATTTTACTGATATAAAACCAATGAAATTCCACGTTATAGTTAGTTGGACTCACTATAACTTGCGCGTGTAATGCACTGCTGATGACGTCACATATTACATCACTCATGACATCACTGATGACACCATCCAGTGAATGTGTGTCTTTCTGAAAAATAAATATGTGTTACATATGTATATATTATTGAATATCTTAGTGAATACATATATTACTGAGTAATGCTTAAATATTTAAATATATGTATTAGTGTTTCACTTTGTGTATAAGTGGCTGCATGGGTTGATTAGTAGGTACATGTGTATGTATAAAGGTTATTAGATGTTTTTCTTAGTATCAGTATGAGTGTTTGCATGGTTTGGTGGAGGTATTACTTAGTACATAGATGCAAGAATGACTGAGTCTCTGTTTGTATGTGTTTTCAAGACAGCATATGTGAAGGACTGTATGGGTGGATTAGTGTGTATATGTCTGTGTTAGTGAGTGAATGACTGTCTTATTAGTGTCTTTATCAGTAACTACATATGTTTTAATGTAGTAGATGTGAATATTGATGTATATAAGTGACTATATGTGAGAGTGAGGGATTGTAAGAGTTCCTGTTTAAATTAGTATGTGTTTCTATAAGTTATTTTTTATGAGAGTAAGTATGTGTAAGTTTCCTTAGAAGTAAAGTGGTAGTGTGTGTATAGCTGTTTATGCAAATAAATGGATGTTCAATAGTTTATTTGCATGTGTGAGTATGTGTGTGAATAACTTTTGGATGATTTTCAGTGTGAAACAGGATGCGTCACTTTTACGCCACCGGTGCGTCACTTTTTGTGACGCACCAGTACTGTTAAAAATGCATCTTATTGAGTCATATTTACAAAGTGACGCATCTAGGTAGATGTGTCACTTTGTAAACCCCTGCGCCACATTATACCTACGTGAGGTGTAATGTATGCAAAATGGGTATATTGACGCAAGAAAGGGTCGTAGAGGTGACGCAGTGAATAAACGGAGTTTTCCCCATGCTACGCTCCCCGGTACGCTCCCCGGTGCGCGTACCGGGCGCTCCCCCTGAAAATCCCAAAAAAATTTAAAAAAATGTTTTGCCCCGCGGAGCCTTTTATGGCCCCCACATCAAACCTAGGGGGTCAGGGGGGTCTACCTTGCCCCCTTTTGGTCATTTCCCCCTTTGTTTTTTGCCATCTCTTGTGTCTCGATCCAACCGAGGCACAAGATGGCGGCCGCTCCGGACTGTTTCGAATGTTTACAGACACCCGAGAGCCAATCAGCTTTCCGTGCGCAAGTCGCGTGGCGCGCCCGGAGCGCTCCCCGGTGCGCGTACCGGGGCGCGGCTATAGATATATACATTTTTTTTAACCTAAATTACTCAAAATCCTCTGGAGCACATATCTTGAGACATAGCAAAGGCACATCGGGCTACCAGTCCCTACAATTTTGCCAAGTTTGGTGAAAATCCATTCAGCCGTTCGAGCTAAAAGTCCGACCGACCGCCCTATGGAAATGAACATGGGGAAAACACGTTTTGGGACCCCCCTTTTATCTCGGCCCCCGCTTGACGAATCCCCCCCAAACTTTCAGGGAAGGAGCGGAGAGCCGCGAGGCAAAATTGAGGAAACATTCACGCAGATTCCTCAACCAACGCTAAAGTTATTCCCAATAGAATGTTGCGATTTCCCTATGGAAATCAATCCTAACTATAACTACCTACTGGCGACCGCCAGTAGGTAATATATATATATATATATATATATATATGTATATATTGTCTTTTCACAAGTGCCCAAGAGCTTCAGGAGGCACTCACCAACATCAACGGCAGCAGCGTAATGTAAACAGCTTGAAGGTCCTGAGAACTGTGCCTTACGCGTTTCAAACTAAAAAGTTCTTGTTCACAGGCAGGGCGGCTGCACACATACAATGAAACTGCTGCTGATTAACACCTTCCATTTATTTACCATAATTCGGTCACATGATAAAGCAAAGCATTGTGGTAGCAGTAGTTTAGCAATCGTGTCACTCACAATGTCTTTCAGTGTACACCACTGAAATAAATATTGCAGTACCGTCCTCAATCTATATATATTTAGCCATAAGTGAGCTCTTATCAAGGTGTCCATTACCGCTGCAAAATGCAAAGCCTGCTGTTGATCCGAAAGGTGCCCCGTTGTCACAAAGCCCTCGTGCCGCGTATTACAGCGGAGCGTTGCTTCCTCGCGGCTCGACCGCCGTGTAACAAATTGTCTCTTCACAAGTGCCCAAGAGCTTCAGGAGGCACTCACCCACATAGTACGGCAGCAGCGTAATGTAAACAGCTTGAAGGTCCTGATAACTGTGCCTTACACGTTTCAAACTAAAAAGTTCTTGTTCACAGGCAAGGCCGCTGCACACATACAATAAAACTGTTGCTGATTAACACCTTCCATTTATTTACATATCATGCAGTACCATTGGTCTTTCATGTTGAAAAATTGTGATCACATTGGTGAACAAAATGATATGCATATTAGACTAATTTTGGTTCCAATTTATTTGTATTTGTACAGATAGTGTTTTTATCACGTTTGTAGATACACATGTGGCCCGTGCCAGTGTTTACATTGATACGTATATGGTTGTGAAAGTCTTTCTTCCATTTCATTTTATCAACCATGTGACCTCCTTCGCACAAGATTGGTGGTTAGCATGTTTGAATTATGTATATAAAAAAATGATGGGTCACCTAACACTCAAGTTCCAGTGAGCAAGGCGATTGCGTTCGCCGAAACGCGTCTGGTTACACATGGCAGTTCATGGAACATAATTGAAAAATAAATACCTGCTTCAAGAGGAAACAAGTATATGTAAAAAACAAGGACCCCCTAAACAGAGATAAAAAGTTCCTAGGACAGGGAAATAATATATATGTAGCAATTCCTAGGCAATTAGGATAAAAACAAAGGGAACTAGTATGTAGAAGGGGAGGACATTCAACACGAAAACTATTAAAATCATATAATGTTTAATGCGCAACTACAAATTATACAGTTATTATTCAAATATAGCATTCATTACAATATAAAGAACACATGATTATTAAGACTAAAATTAAACAAAAATAGAAAATAATCAATAATCAATAAGACATAAAAAAAGGGGTGGTAAGATAATATTTCTCGACGCGCGTTTCGGCGTGTACAACAACGCCTTCTTCAGGAGCCACACAAATTTTTAAGAAAATGTGGAGAAATACATCTGTCTAGGGTCTCTTACTGAATATGTAAAAGAACCTTGCGTTATGCAGCAAGGTTTTCAGAAAGGTAAAAACTATCCTTTAGTTCAGAAACGGAGTCACCTTCATTAAGGCAATTGTGTTTTTTTGGGAGAATAAATAAAACACGTGATCGTAGGAGCCCAAGTCAGGGAGACGTGTCAACGAGCGAGATATGCTGAAGTAACACAGCGTTTCTACCAATGATTTTAGAAAAAGGAAATCTCCATTAGTTTAAATTGAGGGCGATCTCCTGGAATGGGTCGCCTAGTCAAATGCGGGCGGAGATACTTCTTGCCTCGTATAGTCAAATGCGGGCGGAGATACTTCTTGCCGCGTATAGTGGCTTTGCGGACACCGAGAAAGATAACTCGGATCGCGATATGAGTCGGCAATGTAGAAGATGGCTGTCGGCATCTAGTGTCCGTTGTAATGATAGCGGAAACAAGCAAGTGTCCGTTTCTCTGTCGTTCATGAGTACGAAAAAAACTGAGTGTTTGATATATATATGTATATATTCACTGAAAAAACCATAGGTTTTACACACGTTATAGTTAGGAAGTAGCATTTACAAAACCTATGAAATTCACTGAAAAAACCATAGGTTTGACACCAGTTGTAGTTAGGTGGAAATTTTACTGATATAAAACCAATGAAATTCCACGTTATAGTTAGTTGGACTCACTATAACTTGCGCGTGTAATGCACTGCTGATGACGTCACATATTACATCACTCATGACATCACTGATGACACCATCCAGTGAATGTGTGTCTTTCTGAAAAATAAATATGTGTTACATATGTATATATTATTGAATATCTTAGTGAATACATATATTACTGAGTAATGCTTAAATATTTAAATATATGTATTAGTGTTTCACTTTGTGTATAAGTGGCTGCATGGGTTGATTAGTAGGTACATGTGTATGTATAAAGGTTATTAGATGTTTTTCTTAGTATCAGTATGAGTGTTTGCATGGTTTGGTGGAGGTATTACTTAGTACATAGATGCAAGAATGACTGAGTCTCTGTTTGTATGTGTTTTCAAGACAGCATATGGGAAGGACTGTATGGGTGGATTAGTGTGTATATGTCTGTGTTAGTGAGTGAATGACTGTCTTATTAGTGTCTTTATCAGTAACTACATATGTTTTAATGTAGTAGATGTGAATATTGATGTATATAAGTGACTATATGTGAGAGTGAGGGATTGTAAGAGTTCCTGTTTAAATTAGTATGTGTTTCTATAAGTTATTTTTTATGAGAGTAAGTATGTGTAAGTTTCCTTAGAAGTAAAGTGGTAGTGTGTGTATAGCTGTTTATGCAAATAAATGGATGTTCAATAGTTTATTTGCATGTGTGAGTATGTGTGTGAATAACTTTTGGATGATTTTCAGTGTGAAACAGGATGTGTAGGTGTATCTCTACATATGATTAGTGAATATATGTATGAGTGACTATATAGAACTGTTGGTGAATTAGTGCATGTGTATATAGATGGTGGAATTATTGAATTGGTTGTTGTAACTGGTATGGGTATCTCCATTTTTTTGAAAATGTTAGTTTCTATTTTTGAATATGTGTTTCAAGGGTTAGATTACAGTGAAAGGAGGTCTGTCACTGTGTCACAAGGATGGTGTCATCAGTGATGTCATGAGTGATGTAATATGTGACGTCATCAGCAGTGCATTACACGCGCAAGTTATAGTGAGTCCAACTAACTATAACGTGGAATTTCATTGGTTTTATATCAGTAAAATTTCCACCTAACTACAACTGGTGTCAAACCTATGGTTTTTTCAGTGAATTTCATAGGTTTTGTAAATGCTACTTCCTAACTATAACGTGTGTAAAACCTATGGTTTTTTCAGTGAATTTCATAGTTTTTTTAAATGCTACTTCCTAACTATAACGTGTGTAAAACCTATGGTTTTTCAGTGAATTTTGAAGGTTTTGTAAATGATAATTTTTAAATGTATTATTTGTTATATTTTTTTTACTGATTTACTACTAATGGCTAAACATTCTTTTCTCGGGGGGGGGGGGCAACAGTTAATCGGGGTCATCAGTCATACTTCGTGTTATGGAGCTGGGGCCAATCGGGACAAAATGGGGACGTTTTGGACAACCGTACTTGGGTGCAGAGGGGTGGGGTAATCTGGGCATTGTTTCTAACGAGCTGAGAACAGAAAGCCACTGACATATAGTCCTCCTGTAAGAAGGCCAGATTAGGGGACTTCAGTCATCTAACCTGTGCTTTCCTTCATAGCCAATTCAAGTTCCATCATTTTACAGAAAGGAGAGGTAGTAATATGGCAAATTACACTTGTTTTGGTTTCTGTCAATTTGTTGAACACCTTTGTGTTCGAAAACCAATTAGGCTCGTGCCGGCGGGGCACGACGTTACGACACAAAGGAAGGGGGAACAGGGGGACTCTCAGAGAGAGAGAGAGTCTTCCGCATTTTAAATGAACTATTCGGTACACGTACAACATGAAGAGAGAGAAAAAGAGAGAAAGTGAGAGAGAAACGTGTACAATAATAGGCCATTTAATGCGCACACAACACGAAACAGTAGGGTCACGTTATATAGAAACATAGACTGAGGGACAACGTAAATCCATATACTACGTACACATGAATTCAGGCGGGGGGTACATGTATTATATACAGAACTCAAGACAACACATAGAACAGTACTTGGCCAAAGATATTTCCTCCTGCATGCTGCGCATCCTTAGTATCCTATTTAATTCGTTTGGCTGTCTTTTGCTGTTGGCCTCTGTTGCCAATACGTACACTTTCGTCGATTGTTCGGGAACTAAACTGGTCCGGCTAGTACTTACGGTGGAATCTTTGAATCGTTATTAGTGAATGGGTATCCAGGCTGAGGCAACGGGGGTGTCAGTCGGGGGAACAATGGGCAGTTTCGAGTTTCACGTCTATGAGGGTGTAAGTATGAGGTGGTAAATCTTAGACATTTGATGATTTTCTTAGTCTTCCAGGAGGAGGGTACTTTGGTAAACCTTACCCATGAATAGTCCTGAACCTTCCCCTATTTAGTTACCGTATGAACCTACTCGTAGGTGCACGTCATTCTGGGTTGCATTGTTCGTCGTGTATAGGTGCCATGCTCAGACCCCCTTTTTCCCCATTCCATCGGTCGTTCGTTCATCACTCAAGTCGTACGAAAACATCTCTCTTATCGAGTCAACGCGTGCAACGTATGTCCAGTCGGGTTACACACATCCGGTCATACACGCGTGCATTCATATTACCCATATTCATCATGTCCTCGGGGCAGTCCCCATGGTTAATGTATCATTTTTCCCCCCGGAACCCTGGCGTGTTGCTTAGGTCTTCTCCATACTTTAGTCGATGTTCCGATGTGACCTGCAGAAAGAAGGGGAAGAAGAAGGGGTGGGGGCAGCGTTTTAAAACACATCCGCGCGCATAAACCCAAAAGGCTTTTACTTACCACGTATTCGACCTATCTCCGCTGGGTGCAGTCCCTTCCATCTCGGCGTTTTAAGCCCAGAGGGACTGGTAGTGCGGGAGGCATAATCATTGATGGACTGCACATTGCATAGATTGCCCACGTGTGGTATTGCGGATCTTGTGTAGGGGGGGGTGTTGAAACAAAAGGGCAGTCAGTGTAAAGTGGGGTGAACTCGTGTTCTCCTTCGAGGAGGCGGGTTGGTCTAAAGTGGTACCGGGTCTGGTTTAGGGGCATCTGAAACAATTTCCCTGAGATATGTGGCATACAAAGTAAACCAGAACACCGGGGCCTTTATCTATTGCCTTATGTTGCACAAAAGTAAAAAAAATACAAGCAACAAACTTGGACCATTCACATTTTCAATATTTCTAGGTACTTTGCTTTTTAACCTTTCAGTAATCGACTTGCTTTATTTCGCCTGTATTTTACGTAGGTCGGAAACAATGGCTATGTATTCGAACTTACCAATCCAAGAGCTACGACTATATTTGTTTTTCACAAAATCTTTATTTAAAAAAATGTTGATGTACAAATGCAGGCCTGCAACCACGTGGGCCAGCCACGGAGCAGACTGGAACTGTACATGAGGACATATTTATCTGAGGAAAACATAACTGAGTCGGTGGTCGTTTTATTTCATCAAGGTACGATAAGTGCAAATAAAATCATATCGAGAATTCATTGTGGGCAAGTATCATCAGTGTCAAAAATTCGAACTTTCAATAATACTGTAATCAATGATGCGTCAGAACTTAATATCAATTCATTGTCCGAATGTTCAAGCAATACTCATCCCCTCCCCCCATGTGCTTCGCAAACTGCATACATATCTCATGATATCAAGTCTGAGCATCCGGAACACAACGTGGAATTGCGAGTTTCGTTTGTACCGGCGCCATTTTGGGTGGGGTCAGGCGGGTCCAAGTATAGTCAAAATGTCTCCCCCAACTCGGGGTTGGACCAGAATCTCTTTCAGCAGTCCAGAAGTTCCGCTAAGGGGCAACAGAAGGGACCGGTGACATGAACCATTAATCAAAGAAAAGGGAGGGGGCAACAATCTTTCCTACCGGGTCATACTGGTGTTCCACCGGAACTGATCAAATCAGTAGTCTGCAGGATTCTTGGTCATTCAAACTGAGGCTGGCGCCAGCATGAGGGTGCCGACGTCTTGTGGCTACGTCTTGGTCGTTCTGCGGGCGATCATGGCAGTCATTTCCCATCGGGGGGCGGTTGGGGGCCCGCGGAGGTCGAGGGCCCTCCGCAACTCTCGTAGAATCTTCAAAGCTGAGGAGAACGCCTCTGGACAGGGGCCCATTTTCTGGTTGACAGGCGACCAGGCCAATCTTTTCACGCCAGCCCCATTCCTGCAAAGTCGACCGCCATTTTTAGGAGTTCTGCAGCTACCGGCAGTCACTGGGTCAAATGAGCAGACGGACTCCAGCCTGCTGGGTGAGGCGTCGTAGCACCGCCACAGTGGACGAGACCCTGCTGGGTGAGTGGAGCGTCTCTATACTGCAAGAGTGGACGAACCCTTTGCCGGGTGTGTGGACCGTCCCTATACTGCAAGAGTGGACGAACCCTTTGCCGGGTGTGTGGACCGTCCTTATACTGCAAGAGTGGACGAACCCTTTGCCGGGTGTGTGGAGCGTTGGGGGTGCAGCTGAGGGGCCTCCACCTGGGGAGGCGGGAGAGGCTCGTCCGCGCCGTCTCCCCCTCCCAGTGCACCCCACGGCGTCTCGCTGACATTTGTTATGGCCGGACCAGCCGATGAAGAAGAGGGGGGGGGTCGGAGGCATATGCAAGACATCCCCCCTCCGTGGCCTGCAGGCGCCGGGAGAAGAAGGGAATGGGAGGACCAGTACATTCCGGGTCGGGCCCATGCCTTCTCCGGCCGATGGCGGCCGGCCGCTCTTTGCCACGGCCCCAGGAACGGGTCCCTTGGTTCATCCTGGGGACAGGCCTTGGCGCGTGCTGTCGCCTCCGGACTATTCGCGTAATGGTTCTCCACCCCAGGCCGCCGCCAACGGCTTTTGTAGACTTTCTGACGCCCAAAAACCTACTAGAAAGTAGCCCAAAGCAGCCCAACATTGCTACTTTGGGGAAGGAGGGACAGGAACGGCGTCAAACAGATGGCGAAATGCATTGTGGGTTTGTTGTTGCAGCCCTTTGCCATGTAAATAGTTGTTTAATATATTTTTGTTCAAATAAAAACGTTTTAACCTGTTACTTTGCTATAGTGTTGTATATTTCTAATATTTGCCTAGGGTTTGTCGTTAATTTGGCAGGGTGATCGGTGGAGCCGAGCTGTCTCGCAGCCATCATGGCGTTGAGTTCGGCTTTCCTCACTAGTTTCATATTTCCTGAGGGGTTGTTCCTAATGCTTCCATTTCAGTGAGGTTGAAAAGAGATCTCATCAGTGGCCTACTGATTTTACTCGATTCCTTTTGTTTTTCCTAACGATTTTTATATTCTTTTATTTGCTAGCACGATACAGCGGCTAATCCGCATTTTCTTTATATATGTCCTTTTTATTAGGGGTGTCCTCCGGTGGAGATATTCGTTTGACGGAAGTCTCAATTATGCTGCTATCACTGCAACCAAAATTCAATGGCACAGATATCCAGTCAATACAGACTCATATATGTCTCTTCAGCCAATCATATTTCCTCCCGCAAAATTTTGTATTCAAATTTACATTTCAGTTGGTTGTCCCTCACAATATTTTCAATGTCACATAAAAGTCACCCATCACCCACTGCCATCTCTGGCTGTTTCCATGGTAACACCTCATTCTGCACCTGGCTGAAGGCACAGGTCAAAAGTTCATATCTCAACGTTCTACAGCATGTAGTACTCCTCCTGCTACAGCATACAGAATGCATTCTATTACCTATAAAAAAGTGAAACACCCACGCTACAATCATATAGAATACTTCCTCTAAAGAAGCCTGTGAATAACTTTAAAACATCAGCTTAACCTTTGTTTACTCTCTCATCATTGTCAATAATTTAACACACTACTTCTCATTTTTACATAGAATAATTTTTAGTGCATTGGCAAATTTAGTATTCACAAATAGTAGGAAAGAAATGGAATGCTTCTACATTTTACCTGTGCTGTTTTATATGTGAATCTGATCTAATTTTATGAGCATATTTGACTATTTTATTAAAGACACTACACATAACCTGGTTTTGAAGTTGTGTTTAATTTTAAATGAAACGGTTTACATTTTTACTTTTTATTTCCAGTAAATTTTAAAAATAAATGTTTATAGTTCCATAGGCTCAAGCAGGTCAGCTTCCCACCCTATGTCATACAATTCTGACAAATCGGCATCCTCATCATGTTCTTCATCATCCTCACGATTTAAATCATCTAAGGGATCTACTTCCAATGACGTTTCAATGACAAGTTCAACGATAAGATCGAGATCAACGGATTGCTCATTATCACTCATGGTTGATGTTGTCGTTATCTTTAAAGAAAGAGAACAACAATAAGATGTTGCAGAGTAAGAGACAAATCTCAGAGACTATAATAGTAAAATTGTTTAACAAGAGTAACATTTTGCAGCTATTATTTGGCCATATCCAGCTTTGCTGAGGAGGTGAGACCTATGTCCAAGTTTTCAGTGAACAGGACTCATCTCTTTTTAACCTTGGATAAGCCTCACCAACTCTGTGTCCCCTGCTCATACTTAAATGTAAAGGGGCAGATTTATGTTAACTGGCGCATCCCCAGAGATGCACCAGTTAATGTGCACTGCTGCTCTGCCACCCATGGTGTGCCGCATTTACAATGTGGAGCACCATTGAGCAAAAACAGCACAGATGCGTCACGCATCTGTGCCGCAAAAGCAGCACATTGCAGGAATCACGTCGTAAGCGCGACATGTCTACTGCAATGCACAGGAGCAAGCCACACATTGCATGGTGCATCACTCCTTATGCCTGTTTCAAACAGGCGTAAGGATTTGATTCAGCAATGCTATAAAGCTGACTCAGTGAAATCTTCTAAATTTCACTGTGTTAGTTTTACAGGGCTTTCATGCAAATGAATGCCCACCCTGCAACAAAACGCCTATATGAAACCTGACGCAGGTTTCATGTGGCACAGGACTTTACAGCATGACACATCTGCCTAGATGCATCAAGTTGTAAATATGTCGCAACATAGCGCATCTTTTGCGCCGCCGCTACGTCACAAAAGTGACGCACAGCGGCGCAAAAGAGGCACACGGCTATCATAAATCTGTCCCTAACATTTTAAATGATTGATTCAGGATGACGATAAGGTGTGGCCTATCCAGAGGTTTGTTTGAGGTGAGGCCTACTCAGGGTTGCAGATGAAATTTAGGCTTGTTGAAGAATACAGAGGAGATAATACATGTGCAGACCTACCAATGAAGTGAGTCATGTCCACTGCACTCTTGAACAAAGGTCAGACCTCTTCTGTGTCTGTGAACAGGCCTAAACCTCATTTGCACAATGTGATTCGTAAAGACATGAACAACAGCCTTATTGTCACAAAAAGAAGTTAGCGTAGCATCTGTTTGCGAACATATCTTTCACTTAGCTAATATTCACAGACAACACCATTCCTTATAAAAGAGTGGCCTTCCTTTACAATTTACTGAGGTGACTCCCTTAATTTTAAACGCATCCTCCACTTCAAGACAGGCTATGTTTTTTATAACTACTAAGCAATGGTTTTAGTGACCGGACTGCCAAAAATTATATCAAGTCATTCTGCTACTCTTCACTCCATGCTCTGCGACCTATTTCTGTGGACTTCCTGTTGAACTGCCAGTGCTGCGACGTTTGTGTTCCCATCTCGTTTATTTCAAAATGGATGTCCCTCCTGTCTTCGCAACCAAGCCGGAACACTTAGAACTATTTCGCCAGAAGATGCTTGACTACTACGGCATCTTAGCACTCTCGACTCTGAATACTTCATATCGATTATCATTTCGATATTCCTATTTCACCTGTGTACAGCCTGTATTTCGTTGCCTGAGCTGTGATTTCATGTGGGCCCTGGACTTATGTCTCTGCAACTTGGTACCTCCTGAAGTGAATTACAATCATCTCATGAATCCGTTAATTGATCATGAACAGCTATGTTGCAACGGAGGGATTATGGCCTTTGCAGCGATACAAGGAGTTCTAGGTCATTGGAATATATTCGCAGCGGCGCAAGATTTCCTGACAGACAGCTTCATTGAAAACCCACCGAGCTGTCCTCTGATGGTATTAGAGGCTCCGATAATAACAGATCATGAATGCTGCTTTCCTCTTTTCAATTGGATGGCTGACATGTTTTCGGATCATAACAGTGACTTCCTGTTACAAGCAGTTGGCTGCCTACTTCGCCTATACAATACTTGGATGACTGTTATACAAGCCATTGACGTCCACATTTTGTTTTGCCTCCCTATCTTTTTCACGTTTTCTTGGATGAACAGACCTATTGGCTTTACTAACAGTGGACATTATGATTTCCTGCTGGTTAAATTTTGATCTTTTCTGTGGACTACATTTTTTTTCTTCAGCTACTCGATTTTGAACTTTATTTTTTATTAAAGTCTAATCTCAACAATTCTATTGTATATCTTATCTTATGTTCTTTCAAACGTACTCGAAGCAAAACTCGGTAATATATGCTACATGTGCCCTAATTAATGTGTAAATATAGAATGAGTTTTTCATAACTGTAAACGCCATTTCGCATTTGAACTGCCTATTTCCGCCTCACACACCTCTGCTCGTTTAATTTCCCATAAACTAAAATATTTTTTAATACATAAGAGAAAAATATGTTCTTTCAATAATTTTCCATTGTTTTTCGTACTGTACTTCAAATGCAATACTGCAACCTTCAAAAGATATCTCAATACAGTAGTTCTTCTCAACACTGATTTGCGAACGATCCAACACATTACATACATGCACCTCTCGCCATTTTGTCAGTTTTGGCGCGTTTTTTTTCCCTTACACAATAGCATAACAGAAACGTGATAGTGCTTCGCATGCAGAGAGCTCATTGATAAAGACATATTGTCTAACCACTAGCATTTTCATGTATCGTTCCTAAACTGAAAGGCCAGAGACCTTCTTCCATTTATTAACATATAATGAGCCTTATTTATGAAGGCCTTGCGCCGCCGGTGTGTCACTTTTTCCCATGTTAAAAGTGACGCACCGGCGGCGCAAGGCCTTCATAAATCTGCCCCAATATACTTCCTCATAAGAGTGTATAATTAATTTTGCTAAACCATATTCATTTTTCATCAACTATACCGTTTGTATTTTATGGACTAGTGGCTATACCGATTACTTTGTTTTTTGCAATGTCTGTACTCGTATTAGATAAGAAACTTGCCTTGAAAACAGTGCATTTCTGAATAAACATTTCAAATATACACGTTCTCTCTTTTAATCCATAATCTCAACTAAAATGATTGTATATTGAAACAGTATTCATGTGTTCCACGTAACTGCAGCTGTACTAACTTAATATTTTCTTTTGTCGACCTGATTTACTCATACTAGAACCCACAGGCCTATAACAGCCTGTGAACCCTTTCTTAGTAGGTCGCGCACCATGCAGACAGTTGTACCTCTGTAAAAAATAATTTATTACTCTTATCAAGCACTACCGCAGTTCCGCTTCTCTCCGTGTTAATCACTGCTCCCACGCTTCTACAGACCAGACGCTATGTCGTATTTCACTCCTTATCACGCTTTAATCTCCACAATAACAAACACTTCTCCGCCAGCCACCAGAGAACAGAGTGCAGATGCTGAGGCACTAAGTAGTGAAATACAACATACCCTCTGCTCTATGGAAGCAACCGAGCGGTAATTCTGAAAGAAAACATTCACTAGCGCTTCAAAAAAGCCTTTCAATTATATAAATAGTTTTTTGAAAACGTTCCAACTACTTTGATGCGACTATCTGTGTGTGCCTCCACAGCAAAGTTCCTCAGCCCGGACTGAAGGCAGACACAGACAGACACACACACAATAAGATAACACAGGGCAACGGAGATGGAAAACAGAAGGCAGATGAAGATGCAGTCAAACAGCAGGAGTGAGAGAGATATTTGTATACTCCGTTTGGTACCTCAATTTACGAACACATTTACTGCACAAATCTGTGTACAACCTCATGGTCAGAACTTTTCATTTTATTTTACTCGACCACCTCCCCCTCTCACCCCACCAGTACAAGCCGCGGCCACAAACTACAATGTAATTTTGTCGTCTGTCAGAAAGTTTAAGAATTCATTAAGCATTACCACTTTTTCAAGACGGTATCACATGTAATATACCAACTTTTCATTTTATTTCACTCAACCACCTGCCCCTCTCACCCTACACCCACCAATGCAGGCCGCGTCCAGAAACCGCACTCTAATTTTGTCGTGTGACAGAAAGTTTACGAATTCATTAACCATTAACATTTTTTCACGACGGTATCACATGTAATTTACCATTTCTCTCTCTATCTGCATTATCTGTCTCTCTGCTAATATCATTTTTTCACTTCATAAACAACTTCTCTCATTATATATAAAGGCTTCAAAATCGCACAAATAATTACTCTTTATATTAAACATATTTTAAACTTCATATTTCACATTTAAATTAAAAATAGTTTTAGAAATACAACACATTATGACAGCCAAAAATGAGTTTAGTTTCAAACTATGAGGAAAATCAATCATTGTTTGTGAGTAAACCATATTTTACGGTACATGACAAAACAAACAGTTACAGACTTACCTTTACCAATGCTTTGTACGATGTACAACAGTGACAGTCACAAAATAGATATTCGTTTGACGGAAGTCTCAATTATGCTGCTATCACTGCAACCAAAATTCAATGGCACAGATATCCAGTCAATACAGACTCATATATGTCTCTTCAGCCAATCATATTTCCTCCCGCAAAATTTTGTATTCAAATTTACATTTCAGTTGATTGTCCCTCACAATATTTTCAATGTCACATAAAAGTCACCCATCACCCACTGCCATCTCTGGCTGTTTCCATGGTAACACCTCATTCTGCACCTGGCTGAAGGCACAGGTCAAAAGTTCATATCTCAACGTTCTACAGCAAACTAACAACACTGTTTTCCCTCCAGAAACACCTGCCTATCCACAGCTCTGTTACATGTCATTTTTTTCACACCCAATACTACTTTTTCTTTTACATAACATTAACATGCAACGTAGTCTTCAATCTTCACGTATTAGAACCAACCAATCATTTTTCCTTTTTCAACCACACCGAGCTTCATCCATTTTTTTATCCTGACTTTCAGCTTCTAACTGCCATTCCACTTCCAGAACCCATCGGAGTACGAGTGCATCTGCCTTGAAAATGAAGGTTTGGCTTTTAGGACACAGCTATATTCACTGGAGTGGAAAATATGCAGCAAGCAGACGAATTTCCAACCTTGATGTACCAAATGTGCAGATAACGTGGATTGGGCAAAGAGGACTAAGATGTCACCAATTAATACCATTGGTGAAAACTTTTATGCATCTCCCAGAACCAGACCTTATAATTGTGCACTGTGGTGGGAACGATCTAGGCACATTGACTGGGGTAGGTCTGGAAATGCTTCTAAAAGACACCTTTCGACAATTGATGACACTTTTTCCTCTAACTGCCTTGGTATATTCCAATATATGACAAAGACAGAAATGGAATTGGTCCAATCAACATTGTGCACAATTTGAGAAAGCAAGGAGACATGTTAATAAATCTGTTTCTGCTTTCCTCAGAGATTATAGCATGGGTTCTATTTACCACAACAACTTGCGTTACCACATGCAAGACATCTATAGGACAGATGGTGTTCATTTCACGGATGAGGGAAACAGAATCTTCCTCTGCAACATCAGACTCTGCATCGGTACTTACTTATAAATGCAGAAAAAACTCAATTAACACAAGGGCTCTTTTCAGAGCAACCTTATATCAAAGCACTCAAACTTCTGATTTATCTCCATTTTCACACTCTTGTAAATAGGTGTGCGCGCCCGAGTGCGCGCACCCCGCAACTTAAAAAAAAAAAAAGAAATATATATATTTTCGCATTTAAGGGCCTTACTGCAAACCCTGAGAGAACCTACGCAGCAAAACAATCTCTACCTTCTCCCCTTTTCATGTTCCAACGCTTTGAAATGACAATATATTTACTCGCAGTGACAAAATGGCGGTCAACACTTCCTGATTTCCTTCGAATCGAACGTTAACAGACGTCACGCAGCAAAAAAAAAATTCCGCTCGCGCGCAGCCGCTTGAGTGCACTCACCCGTGCGCGCTTATAGATATATAATTGACTTTAACTTTAATTTTCTCAGCAACTACTGAACAGATTTACACCATTCCAAAAAAAGCGTAATCTGCGAGCCGGACTCTACAGTTTTGCCAAATTTCTTATAAATCCATTCACCCGTTCGACCTGTAGCCGTGTCTAAACGTCCTATGGAAAATAATATGGAGAAAACACGTTTTGGGACCCCCCCTTTTATCTCAGCCCCCACTTCACCATTCCCCCCCAAACTTTCAGGGAAGGAGTGCAGCGGACCGAGCCATCTTCTTTGAGAAATTCGCAAAGATTCATCCACCAGGGCCAAAGTTAATCCAAATAGAATGTTGAGGATTTCCTATGGAAACTAGGTCCTAACTATAACTACCTACTGGCGACCGCCAGTAGGTAATATATATATATATATATATATATATATATATATATATATATATATATATATATATATATATATATATATATATATATATATATATATATCCACACCAAACTCCCATCCTAAAGGAACGGTACAATGTCGACTGCAGCACTCGCAAAACAGCCTTGATGGAGATATGCGTGACTTTGTGTTGGGGCGTAAGCACTGAGGAAGGCTTGTGTTAAGCCGAAATGCATTTGCTGCTGCCAACTGATACCACCGAGAAATAAAGGGCTTCCACATGACCCCCCTCTGGCCTCCGCGCTTCTCTTTTTAAGGGAAGTGGTTTGTGTATATTTTCGCGCCAAGCCAGGAGCGCTTACGGATGGCCCTGCTGACAAGAAGACACGAACGAGACTGGCACCGCGCTGCTTGCAGTGCAGTTTTTTGCTCGAGGGATCGAGATAGTTTGTTGTCCACCAAAGCAACAGGAGAAGGAGTGCAAAAGGTGGTACTTACCCCGGGACGCTGTGTGCTTACACTGCTGTCCTCGCATAGCCAGAATCTCTCTGTGATTTGGTCCAGCAGTCCGAGGGGACTTGAGGAGGAACTTTGGGACACGGAGGTTTCAATTATAAGTCCCACCATACGAGGCTGTAAAGGACATTGGAGCGGACATTGATAGACTGTCTGCACCCACACCACCGGCCCAGCTGCAAGACCATGTTGCATGCTGGGAGTTGAAGTCTCTACATACCCACGTGACTTCCAACAGGTGAGCCAACGCTTAAGGGGAGGAGTACAATGTCGACTGCAGCACTCGCAAAACAGCCTTGATGGAGATATGCGTGACTTTGTGTTGGGGCGTAAGCACTGAGGAAGGCTTGTGTTAAGCCGAAATGCATTTGCTGCTGCCAACTGATACCACCGAGAAATAAAGGGCTTCCACATGACCCCCCTCTGGCCTCCGCGCTTCTCTTTTTAAGGGAAGTGGTTTGTGTATATTTTCGCGCCAAGCCAGGAGCGCTTACGGATGGCCCTGCTGACAAGAAGACACGAACGAGACTGGCACCGCGCTGCTTGCAGTGCAGTTTTTTGCTCGAGGGATCGAGATAGTTTGTTGTCCACCAAAGCAACAGGAGAAGGAGTGCAAAAGGTGGTACTTACCCCGGGACGCTGTGTGCTTACACTGCTGTCCTCGCATAGCCAGAATCTCTCTGTGATTTGGTCCAGCAGTCCGAGGGGACTTGAGGAGGAACTTTGGGACACGGAGGTTTCAATTATAAGTCCCACCATACGAGGCTGTAAAGGACATTGGAGCGGACATTGATAGACTGTCTGCACCCACACCACCGGCCCAGCTGCAAGACCATGTTGCATGCTGGGAGTTGAAGTCTCTACATACCCACGTGACTTCCAACAGGTGAGCCAACGCTTAAGGGGAGGAGTACAATGTCGACTGCAGCACTCGCAAAACAGCCTTGATGGAGATATGCGTGACTTTGTGTTGGGGCGTAAGCACTGAGGAAGGCTTGTGTTAAGCCGAAATGCATTTGCTGCTGCCAACTGATACCACCGAGAAATAAAGGGCTTCCACATGACCCCCCTCTGGCCTCCGCGCTTCTCTTTTTAAGGGAAGTGGTTTGTGTATATTTTCGCGCCAAGCCAGGAGCGCTTACGGATGGCCCTGCTGACAAGAAGACACGAACGAGACTGGCACCGCGCTGCTTGCAGTGCAGTTTTTTGCACGAGGGATCGAGATAGTTTGTTGTCCACCAAAGCAACAGGAGAAGGAGTGCAAAAGGTGGTACTTACCCCGGGACGCTGTGTGCTTACACTGCTGTCCTCGCATAGCCAGAATCTCTCTGTGATTTGGTCCAGCAGTCCGAGGGGACTTGAGGAGGAACTTTGGGACACGGAGGTTTCATTTATAAGTCCCACCATACGAGGCTGTAAAGGACATTGGAGCGGACATTGATAGACTGTCTGCACCCACACCACCGGCCCAGCTGCAAGACCATGTTGCATGCTGGGAGTTGAAGTCTCTACATACCCACGTGACTTCCAACAGGTGAGCCAACGCTTAAGGGGAGGAGTACAATGTCGACTGCAGCACTCGCAAAACAGCCTTGATGGAGATATGCGTGACTTTGTGTTGGGGCGTAAGCACTGAGGAAGGCTTGTGTTAAGCCGAAATGCATTTGCTGCTGCCAACTGATACCACCGAGAAATAAAGGGCTTCCACATGACCCCCCTCTGGCCTCCGCGCTTCTCTTTTTAAGGGAAGTGGTTTGTGTATATTTTCGCGCCAAGCCAGGAGCGCTTACGGATGGCCCTGCTGACAAGAAGACACGAACGAGACTGGCACCGCGCTGCTTGCAGTGCAGTTTTTTGCTCGAGGGATCGAGATAGTTTGTTGTCCACCAAAGCAACAGGAGAAGGAGTGCAAAAGGTGGTACTTACCCCGGGACGCTGTGTGCTTACACTGCTGTCCTCGCATAGCCAGAATCTCTCTGTGATTTGGTCCAGCAGTCCGAGGGGACTTGAGGAGGAACTTTGGGACACGGAGGTTTCATTTATAAGTCCCACCATACGAGGCTGTAAAGGACATTGGAGCGGACATTGATAGACTGTCTGCACCCACACCACCGGCCCAGCTGCAAGACCATGTTGCATGCTGGGAGTTGAAGTCTCTACATACCCACGTGACTTCCAACAGGTGAGCCAACGCTTAAGGGGAGGAGTACAATGTCGACTGCAGCACTCGCAAAACAGCCTTGATGGAGATATGCGTGACTTTGTGTTGGGGCGTAAGCACTGAGGAAGGCTTGTGTTAAGCCGAAATGCATTTGCTGCTGCCAACTGATACCACCGAGTAATAAAGGGCTTCCACATGACCCCCCTCTGGCCTCCGCGCTTCTCTTTTTAAGGGAAGTGGTTTGTGTATATTTTCGCGCCAAGCCAGGAGCGCTTACGGATGGCCCTGCTGACAAGAAGACACGAACGAGACTGGCACCGCGCTGCTTGCAGTGCAGTTTTTTGCTCGAGGGATCGAGATAGTTTGTTGTCCACCAAAGCAACAGGAGAAGGAGTGCAAAAGGTGGTACTTACCCCGGGACGCTGTGTGCTTACACTGCTGTCCTCGCATAGCCAGAATCTCTCTGTGATTTGGTCCAGCAGTCCGAGGGGACTTGAGGAGGAGTTTTGGGACACGGAGGTTTCATTTATAAGTCCCACCATACGAGGCTGTAAAGGACATTGGAGCGGACATTGATAGACTGTCTGCACCCACACCACCGGCCCAGCTGCAAGACCATGTTGCATGCTGGGAGTTGAAGTCTCTACATACCCACGTGACTTCCAACAGGTGAGCCAACGCTTAAGGGGAGGAGTACAATGTCGACTGCAGCACTCGCAAAACAGCCTTGATGGAGATATGCGTGACTTTGTGTTGGGGCGTAAGCACTGAGGAAGGCTTGTGTTAAGCCGAAATGCATTTGCTGCTGCCAACTGATACCACCGAGAAATAAAGGGCTTCCACATGACCCCCCTCTGGCCTCCGCGCTTCTCTTTTTAAGGGAAGTGGTTTGTGTATATTTTCGCGCCAAGCCAGGAGCGCTTACGGATGGCCCTGCTGACAAGAAGACACGAACGAGACTGGCACCGCGCTGCTTGCAGTGCAGTTTTTTGCTCGAGGGATCGAGATAGTTTGTTGTCCACCAAAGCAACAGGAGAAGGAGTGCAAAAGGTGGTACTTACCCCGGGACGCTGTATGCTTACACTGCTGTCCTCGCATAGCCAGAATCTCTCTGTGATTTGGTCCAGCAGTCCGAGGGGACTTGAGGAGGAACTTTGGGACACGGAGGTTTCATTTATAAGTCCCACCATACGAGGCTGTAAAGGACATTGGAGCGGACATTGATAGACTGTCTGCACCCACACCACCGGCCCAGCTGCAAGACCATGTTGCATGCTGGGAGTTGAAGTCTCTACATACCCACGTGACTTCCAACAGGTGAGCCAACGCTTAAGGGGAGGAGTACAATGTCGACTGCAGCACTCGCAAAACAGCCTTGATGGAGATATGCGTGACTTTGTGTTGGGGCGTAAGCACTGAGGAAGGCTTGTGTTAAGTCGAAATGCATTTGCTGCTGCCAACTGATACCACCGAGAAATAAAGGGCTTCCACATGACCCCCCTCTGGCCTCCGCGCTTCTCTTTTTAAGGGAAGTGGTTTGTGTATATATATATATATATCCACACCAAACTCCCATCCTAAAGGAACGGTCCGACACATGCTCAGTAACTCGAGTTCACTTTTATTTCAAAAGCAGCTCTGTTTGTTAAAAATAGCGAAACGCTGGGGCAGACGCGCTTCAGCCTGACGGCTTTCTTCAGTGCCCGCTTCGCTCCAGATGACATACAGCCAAGGGTTTCATGTTGTTTAAAAAGTCAGCAAGGTGATCTCTGATTGGCCCACTCTCCTTGGCTTGCACCGCCGCCAATCCTTCTGGTAATCCATGTCGGAGTTTTCATGTCCCCCACTGAGACTGCAGGTACAGTGAACTGCTCCCTCAGACACCTTGTGGTGTCCCAAACGTAAAGTCTGGTGGTGGCGGGCATTTCCCTCCGATGTGCATGGCGGAGAGGCAGCGATGATTAAAAAGTTGCAGCTCGAGTCACTTACACGCAGCGGCCCATTACAGACCACCGCATGCTTTCTCGCTGCATAGTCTTGCACTCAGGTGAGTCTTGCAAAACCATCCAGGGGGGCGCCGCGTTGTCTCTTCTAGAAACCACTCCACTTTAGTTTACAAGTTGACGCGGTGCTCCTGAACGAAAGGCGTGCCGGAAAGACGGTACTTGCAAACCGTATATATCTCCACACCAAACTCCCATCCCAAAGAAACGGTCCGACACATGCTCAGTAACTCGAGTTCACATTTATTTCAAAAGCAGCTCTGTTTGTTAAAAATAGCGAAACGCTGGGGCAGACGCGTTTCAGCCTGACGGCTTTCTTCAGTGCCCACTTCGCTCCAGATGACATACAGCCAAGGGTTTCATGTTGTTTAAAAAGTCAGCAAGGTGATCTCTGATTGGCCCACTCTCCTTGGCTTGCACCGCCGCCAATCCTTCTGGTAATCCATGTCGGAGTTTTCATGTCCCCCACTGAGACTGCAGGTACAGTGAACTGCTCCCTCAGACACCTTGTGGTGTCCCAAATGTAAAGTCTGGTGGTGGCGGGCATTTCCCTCCGATGTGCATGGCGGAGAGGCAGCGATGATTAAAAAGTTGCAGCTCGAGTCACTAACACGCAGCGGCCCATTACAGACCACCGCATGCTTTCTCCCTGCATAGTCTCGCACTCAGGTGAGTCTTGCAAAACCATCCAGGGGGGCGCCGCGTTGTCTCTTCTAGAAACCACTCCACTTTAGTTTACAAGTTGACGCAGTGCTCCTGAACGAAAGGCGTGCCGGAAAGACGGTACTTGCAAACCGTCTATATCTCCACACCAAACTCCCATCCCAAAGGAACGGTCCGACACATGCTCAGTAACTCGAGTTCACTTTTATTTCAAAAGCAGCTCTGTTTGTTAAAAATAGCGAAACGCTGGGGCAGACGCGTTTCAGCCTGACGGCTTTCCTCAGTGCCCGCTTCGCTCCAGATGACATACAGCCAAGGGTTTCATGTTGTTTAAAAAGTCAGCAAGGTGATCTCTGATTGGCCCACTCTCCTTGGCTTGCACCACCGCCAATCCTTCTGGTGATCCATGTCGGAGTTTTCATGTCCCCCACTGAGACTGCAGGTACAGTGAACTGCTCCCTCAGACACCTTGTGGTGTCCCAAACGTAAAGTCTGGTGGTGGCGGGCATTTCCCTCCGATGTGCATGGCGGAGAGGCAGCGATGATTAAAAAGTTGCAGCTCGAGTCACTTACACGCAGCGGCCCATTACAGACCACCGCATGCTTTCTCCCTGCATAGTCTCGCACTCAGGTGAGTCTTGCAAAACCATCCAGGGGGGCGCCGTGTTGTCTCTTCTAGAAACCACTCCACTTTAGTTTACAAGTTGACGCGGTGCTCCTGAACGAAAGGCGTGCCGGAAAGACGGTACTTGCAAACCGTCTATATCTCCACACCAAACTCCCATCCCAAAGGAACGGTCCAACACATGCTCAGTAACTCGAGTTCACTTTTATTTCAAAAGCAGCTCTGTTTGTTAAAAATAGCGAAACGCTGGGGCAGACGCGTTTCAGCCTGACGGCTTTCTTCAGTGCCCGCTTCGCTCCAGATGACATACAGCCAAGGGTTTCATGTTGTTTAAAAAGTCAGCAAGGTGATCTCTGATTGGCCCACTCTCCTTGGCTTGCACCGCCGCCAATCCTTCTGGTAATCCATGTCGGAGTTTTCATGTCCCCCACTGAGACTGCAGGTACAGTGAACTGCTCCCTCAGACACCTTGTGGTGTCCCAAACGTAAAGTCTGGTGGTGGCGGGCATTTCCCTCCGATGTGCATGGCGGAGAGGCAGCGATGATTAAAAAGTTGCAGCTCGAGTCACTTACACGCAGCGGCCCATTACAGACCACCGCATGCTTTCTCCCTGCATAGTCTCGCACTCAGGTGAGTCTTGCAAAACCATACAGGAGGGCGCCGCGTTGTCTCTTGTAGAAACCACTCCACTTTAGTTTACAAGTTGACGCAGTGCTCCTGAACAAAAGGCGTGCCGGAAAGACGGTACTTGCAAACCGTCTATATCTCCACACCAAACTCCCATCCCAAAGGAACGGTCCGACACATGCTCAGTAACTCTAGTTCACTTTTATTTCAAAAGCAGCTCTGTTTGTTACAAATAGCGAAACGCTGGGGCAGACGCGTTTCAGCCTGACGGCTTTCTTCAGTGCCCGCTTCGCTCCAGATGACATACAGCCAAGGGTTTCATGTTGTTTAAAAAGTCAGCAAGGTGATCTCTGATTGGCCCACTCTCCTTGGCTTCACCCGCCGCCAATCCTTCTGGTAATCCATGTCGGAGTTTTCATGTCCCCCACTGAGACTGCAGGTACAGTGAACTGCTCCCTCAGACACCTTGTGGTGTCCCAAACGTAAAGTCTGGTGGTGGAGGGCATTTCCCTCCATTGTGCATGGCGGAGAGGCAGCGATGATTAAAAAGTTGCAGCTCGAGTCACTTACACGCAGCGGCCCATTACAGACCACCGCATGCTTTCTCCCTGCATAGTCTCGCACTCAGGTGAGTCTTGCAAAACCATCCAGGGGGCGCCGCGTTGTCTCTTCTAGAAACCACTCCACTTTAGTTTACAAGTTGACGCGGTGCTCCTGAACGAAAGGTGTGCCGGAAAGACGGTACTTGCAAACCGTCTATATCTCCACACCAAACTCCCATCCCAAAGGAACGGTCCGACACATGCTCAGTAACTCGAGTTCACTTTTATTTCAAAAGCAGCTCTGTTTGTTAAAAATAGCGAAACGATGGGGCAGATGCGTTTCAGCCTGACGGCTTTCTTCAGTGCCCGCTTCGCTCCAGATGACATACAGCCAAGGGTTTCATGTTGTTTAAAAAGTCAGCAAGGTGATCTCTGATTGGCCCACTCTCCTTGGCTTGCACAGCCGCCAATCCTTCTGGTAATCCATGTCGGAGTTTTCATGTCCCCCACTGAGACTGCAGGTACAGTGAACTGCTCCCTCAGACACCTTGTGGTGTCCCAAACGTAAAGTCTGGTGGTGGCGGGCATTTCCCTCCGATGTGCATGGCGGAGAGGCAGCGATGATTAAAAAGTTGCAGATCGAGTCACTTACACGCAACGGCCCATTACAGACCACCGCATGCTTTCTCCCTGCATAGTCTCGCACTCAGGTGAGTCTTGCAAAACCATCCAGGGGGGCGCCGCGTTGTCTCTTCTAGAAACCACTCCACTTTAGTTTACAAGTTGACGCGGTGCTCCTGAACGAAAGGCGTGCCGGAAAGACGGTACTTGCAAACCGTCTATATCTCCACACCAAACTCCCATCCCAAAGGAACGGTCCAAAACATGCTCAGTAACTCGAGTTCACTTTTATTTCAAAAGCAGCTCTGTTTGTTAAAAATAGTGAAACGCTGGGGCAGACGCGTTTCAGCCTGACGGCTTTCTTCAGTGCCCGCTTCGCTCCAGATGACATACAGCCAAGGGTTTCATGTTGTTTAAAAAGTCAGCAAGGTGATCTCTGATTGGCCCACTCTCCTTGGCTTGCACCGCTGCCAATCCTTCTGGTAATCCATGTCGGAGTTTTCATGTCCCCCACTGAGACTGCAGGTACAGTGAACTGCTCCCTCAGACACCTTGTGGTGTCCCAAACGTAAAGTCTGGTGGTGGCGGGCATTTCCCTCCGATGTGCATGGCGGAGAGGCAGCGATGATTAAAAAGTTGCAGCTCGAGTCACTTACACGCAGCGGCCCATTACAGACCACCGCATGCTTTCTCCCTGCATAGTCTCGCACTCAGGTGAGTCTTGCAAAACCATCCAGGGGGGCGCCGCGTTGTCTCTTCTAGAAACCACTCCACTTTAGTTTACAAGTTGACGCGGTGCTCCTGAACGAAAGGCGTGCCGGAAAGACGGTACTTGCAAACCGTCTATATCTCCACACCAAACTCCCATCCCAAAGGAACGGTCCGACACATGCTCAGTAACTCGAGTTCACTTTTATTTCAAAAGCAGCTCTGTTTGTTAAAAATAGCGAAACGCTGGGGCAGACGCGTTTTATATATATAAAAAAATGTACGTATATATTGTCTTTTCACAAGTGCCCAAGAGCTTCAGGATACACTCACCAACATAGTACGGCAGCAGCGTAATGTAAACAGCTTGAAGGTCCTGATAACTGTGCCTTACGCGTTTCAAACTAAAAAGTTCTTGTTCACAGGCAGGGCGGCTGCACACATACAATGAAACTGCTGCTGATTAACACCTTCCATTTATTTACCTTAATTCGGTCACATGATAAAGCAAAGCATTGTGGTAGCAGTAGTTTAGCAACCATGTCACTCACAATGTCTTACAGTGTACACCAATGAAATAAATATCGCAGTGCCGTCCTCAATCCAAAATATATATTTAGCGATAACTGGGCTCTTATCAAGGTGTCCATTACCGCTGCCAGGGTGGCGGTCACATCCTAATTGGACAGGAGGGAACTTTGCAGGCCATGCGGAGGTTCCCTCCTCCTCTATGGTCGCGGACGGACGGACTCAAGTCCGTCCGCGATCATAATGGGCCCCATAGTACGGCAGCAGCGTAAAGTAAACAGCTTGAAGGTCCTGATAACTGTGCCTTACGCGTTTCAAACTAAAAAGTTCTTGGTCACAGGCAGGGCGGCTGCACACATACAATGAAACTGCTGCTGATTAACACCTTCGATTTATTTACCTTCATTCGGTCACATGATAAAGCAAAGCATTGTGGTAGCAGTAGTTTAGCAATCGTGTCACTCACAATGTCTTTTAGTGTACACCATTGAAATAAATATTGCAGTACCGTCCTCAATCCAAAATATATATTTAGCCATAAGTGGTCTCTTATCAAGGTGTCCATTACCACTGCAAAATGCAAAGCCTGCTGTTGGTCCGAAAGGGGCCCCGTAGTCACAAAGTCCTCGAGCCGCGTATTATAGCGCAGCGGTGCTTCCTCACGGCTGGACCGCCGTGTAACAAATTGTCTTTTCACAAGTGCCCAAGAGCTTCAGGAGGCACTCACCAACATAGTACGGCAGCAGCGTAATGTAAGCAGCTTAAAGGTCCTGATAACTGTGCCTTACGCGTTTCAAACTAAAAGTTCTTGTTCACAGACAGGGCGGCAGCACACATATAATGAAACTGCTGCTGATTAACACCTTCCATTTATTTACCTTAATTCGGTCACATGATAAAGCAAAGTGGGATGGTCCTCAATCCTGTTTGCATCTGCTGGGCCACGTTGTTGACATGATGGTTACCATGTCAGGTGGCCCCCATAACATTACGGGGTGACGCACACTCCGCGGCAGCACGGCTGCATGTTACATTCTGCTCTAAAAGTTGTTCACCTGGTGAGTAGCATTCGACCAGCAGCTTTGACTATGATAGGTAGGGATGAGGATCTGCTTCTAGGAGCCACTTCGTAATAGAATTTCCTAATGCATTTCGAAGCTCCATATTCTTCCCTTCAGAGGCTTGAATGGGGACAGTGTGTGTAAACGCTGAACCTACTTTGCCATTTTCATAATGCGCACCCAATTATGGGAAGCTCGAATGAGACTGCATTGTGGGAATTGTGGTCCGGATTGCACACAAATCATGCCCTTTAAGGGCCCTGCAGGTGGGCACGTCCTCAATCCTGTTTGCGGCTGCAGGCCCACGTTGCCGATAGGATTGTTACCCTGTAGGGTTAACCCCATAACATTTACGGGGAGGTGCATATTCTGCGGCAGGACTGCCGCATGTTACATTGTGCTCAAAAAGTTGTCCACCTGGTGAGTAGCACTCGATCAGCAGCTTTGTTTATGATAGGCAGGGAAGATGCTCTGCTTGTAGGTGCCGCTCCGTAATGGAATTGCCTGACGCGTTTTGAAGCTCCATATGATCTTCTCTTCCCTCTTAAAGGTTGACGTGTTTGGAATTCTTCTAATGTTTGGAGGGCGTGAGTTCCAGCTCCTGGGGCAGCTCTGGACAATGCTGTGTCATACGTTTTCTACCTCTGAAAGATGGAAGGTTTCAGCATCAGGTCTCTGGCACTCCGGAATGATCTTCCTCCACCGGAAAACTCAATTTTCTGGGCTAAGTACATTGCTGTTTTGTAGTGGAGAGCTTTGTGGGTAATACATGCCAGTTTTAGCTGAATTCTGGCTTCATATGGCAGCCAGGTTAACGCCTTCAAGTGTGGGGAAATGTTGTGTTTTCTTGCACCTGCCACGAGTATTGCAGCCGCATTGAGACAGGCTTTAAGTTGTGCTGTGGAGATCTTAGGTAGTCCTGCTAATGTTGTACAGCCATATTCAATCCTTGATATGACTAAGGACTGAACTGCAATTTGACGTCTGAAGTATTATTGAGTGGTTTCAATTTTCTACGGTAGTTCAGATAAAAGCGGGCACTGTTCGCCATTGCTTTGATGTGGACTTGCATGTCTAGGTTCTTATCAAGCGTGATTCCTAGTGATTTGGTCGAGTCAACTAGGAGAGAGGTGCAATTTAGCACTGTGATCATTTTGGTCCACTTCTTTACATCTGAGGAGCTCTTTGCGGGGAAATTAATAGGAATTCTGATTTTTGAACATTTAGTTTCAGATGCTTGCTAGTTAACCAATGTAACAACAACTTTAATGCATTATGCATTGTCTTGATATCCTCTAGTGAAGAGATCTTAATGCAGATCTGAGTGTCATCTGCGTACATGTGATAGGAGATGTTGGCGTGCTGGAGAATTTCTGTAAGGGGTTCGACATATAGGTTGAATAGTGATGAGATAAAGTTGAGCCTTGTGGAACTCCAATCAAATTTGGGGATGGTGGGGACAGCGCCTTGTTGACCATTAATCTTTGCGTTCTGTTCTGTAGGAAGGATTTAAACAATTTCAGCACATTTCCAGGTAATCCCATCCTGTCTTCAAGCCGGGCAAGTCATTTTTCATGATTTGCCATGTCAAAAGCAGAAGACATGTTAAGAAGAACTAGGAGACATGTTTCCTTGTGATTCAGCATCTGTAGTGCATCATCCACTATATGTAGGATTGCTATTTCCGTACTGTGGCCTGGTCTGAATCCAGATTGGCAGTAGTCCAACAGACTGAATTAAATGATGTGATGGCTCAGTTGTTGTTTCAAGTAGTTTGGCTAGTAATGGAATATTGGTCACTGGACGAAAGTTATTTGGGTCTGCTGGGTCCCCCGTAGGTTGGGGAGGACTTGACCTGTTTTTAAGCAATCTGGTAAGGTGCATTGAGCCATTGAGGCAGTGATTATTGTTGTCTATAAGGAGATGACAATATGGTTGATTCTTTTCAAGCATTTTGAGGGGAGGGGGTCATTGTAATAGTTATTTGGTTTCATAGCTGAGAGAGTTTTGGCAATGGGTTCTGGTCATATAACTTGAAGGTCGACCATTGTGCTTTATTTTTCATCATAGCTTGAGCGGTGCGCAAGGTAACATCATTCTGTGATGACAAAGGGTTAGAGACGTTGTCTGCTGCCATCCTGAGTTCCCTTTCTAGAAAGTTGGCTTTGTCTGTAAAGAAGGCTAAGAATTCCTCACAGCTCAGTTGGGTTTTTATAGATTCCTGAGGAGATTTGGCCAATTTATTGGATTGTTGATTTAACATCTAGAAGAGTTTCCGTGATCTGTTTTTAGCATCATCCAGTTCATATCTAAATATTTCCTTTTTGGATCTGAGAATGCTTTTGTTGTAGTCGTTTCTAGTTTTTCTGAGAGTTTTTAGCTCGGGGGATGATGGGTGCTGTCTCCATTTCCTTTCTGCCAGTCTCAGCCTAAGCCTTTCTTCATTTAGTGTCCCATTAAACCAGGGTTTTTTATCTTTCTCTGGAATTCTTTTCAGTTTTAGCAGCATGGTGGAGTTGATTATATTTGTCATTGTTGCATTGTAGTGATCCGTGAGTACGCATACGTGCATCATGTTGATAGGCGGGTTTAGTTCCTTCTCACATTGTGCTACTAATTGCTCAACATTTGGGTCTCTAGTGTCCCAAATCCTCAGTTCAAGTTTGGCTGGTTGCCTGGTCTTATTCTTTTTTATGGTAGATATATGGAAGGTTATGGCCTGGTGATCCGACCAATCGCATGGAACAATAGAGTGAATTGTAATAGCCTTATCTCTAGAGATGGCCCAGTCTAAAGTTGACCCTTTCGAGTGTGTTGGCAGTGTGCAGGCTTGAGTAAGGTTTAGGTCTGTAAGAAATCTGTGAGCACGTTGACCTGTTTGTCACTGCCATTTCCCTCCTGAGGCACAGCCGGGAGAGGAACCACGCTGCTTAAAAAATTGTTATTTTGCACTTATTGAAGTTTTAAATGTGTTTTTAAATACCTGGAACTTCCTGATTCCCCAGAGCGGAGCCAGCGCTCAGAGGGAGTGCCCTCCTCAGCCGCCATCGGCCACGAGGAAGCGAGGGACACGCCCCCCCCCCCTCGTAGCCACGCCCACTTCGGAGATATATAGCGCACTGACCACTAGCTCGCTGTATGCCATTTCCCTCCTGAGGCACAGCCGGGAGAGGAACCACGCTGCTTAAAAATTGTTATTTTGCACTTATTGAAGTTTTAAATGTGTTTTTAAATACCTGTAACTTCCTGATTCCCCAGAGCGGAGCCAGCGCTCAGAGGGAGTGCCCTCCTCAGCCGCCATCAGCCACGAGGAAGCGAGGGACCCGCCCCCCCTCGTAGCCACGCCCACTTCGGAGATATATAGCGCGCTGACCACTAGCTCGCTGTATGCCATTTCCCTCCTGAGGCACAGCCGGGAGAGGAACCACGCTGCTTAAAAATTGTTAGTTTGCACTTATTGAAGTTTTAAATGTGTTTTTAAATACCTGGAACTTCCTGATTCCCCAGAGCGGAGCCAGCGCTCAGAGGGAGTGCCCTCCTCAGCCGCCATCGGCCACGAGGAAGCGAGGGACACGCCCCCCCCTCGTAGCCACGCCCACTTCGGAGATATATAGCGCGCTGACCACTAGCTCGCTGTATGCCATTTCCCTCCTGAGGCACAGCCGGGAGAGGAACCACGCTGCTTAAAAATTGTTATTTTGCACTTATTGAAGTTTTAAATGTGTTTTTAAATACCTGGAACTTCCTGATTCCCCAGAGCGGAGCCAGCGCTCAGAGGGAGTGCCCTCCTCAGCCGCCATCGGCCACGAGGAAGCGAGGGACACGCCCCCTACACCCTCCCAATAAATATGTGTATGCACAGGAAGCGCAGCGGACGAGCGCAGCGGGCGCGACGAATGCGCGCCGAAGGCGCGCATAAGGCAAGCTCGTCTGCGCTCGTCCCGCAGAGTCCGGGCCAGGGGCCAGCTCCCCTGCCCCCCCAACAACCCATCGCATCTCCTATAGTGCTGACTTCCTCCATAGTCTGAGGGCCCCCATGGACAATCATTGTTGTCACAGACTCTTCGCCGACAACCTACCTCAACTATGTCCAGAGTGCCGCAAACCCCTCAAACCCACTATAACCGTCAAACCACTCGACAATTGTCGGATGTTTTTGCTGAACTGCCGCTCCCTTCCCAAACATTCAGCCGAAATAATGTTATTAATAGATGAACACTCACCTGATATTCTGTTCCTTACAGAAACCTGGCTTTCCCTGGAAGCCGACCCAGCCGTAATAGCTGCGCTTCCTGCAGGGTTTCAAATCCTGCGCCAGGACCGGCCAAAAGGGAGGGGAGGTGGCCTAGCTATAATACACAAAGAACAGTTCAACTGCAGAGTGGTTGCTGAAACCATTCTAGACTGCGAAAGTCTTACCTTTAATATAGAACTGTCCCCCAATAAGTGCCTTTCAGGCACCCTGATTTATCGACCACCAGGCCCCCCGAGACAGTTCCACGTCAGCTTACCCACTAATGTATCCGAACGTATCATTTCTTCACCCAACTTTATCCTGTTAGGTGATTTTAACTTTCACTTTGATTCACCCTCCGACCTTACTGCTTCGACTCTAACAAGCGACCTAGCAGCTCTGTTACTCTCACAACGGGTTACCCTGCCCACACACGTAAAAGGCCATTTGCTCGACCCAGTCTTTACCAACTGCATCGATCTCCTTACCAGCCGCCCCATACCCCTTCCATGGACGGATCATTTCCTGATCCCCATCAATTGGACTATCCCTAAGCCCCCTGAACATATCCCCATTACTAGATTCAGGAGAACTTGGTCCCATCTAGCGATTGACAGGTGGACCAATGCACTCACAGAGACCCGTCCCATGATCACGGAGAACCCCGATTCAGCCAATCTGGCCTACGTCAACTGGATTTCCCAATCCCTTGACATCGCCCTCCCGAAAAAGGAAATCACGCTTAAACGCCCCCACAAAACTGCCCCGTGGTACACGGAGAATCTGAGAGAGAAAAAACGGTGCTGTAGGCAACTCGAAAGACGCTGGCGAATTGACTACTCAGTGGCAGATAAAACCCGTTACCGAGAAGCTATTAGTAACTACAAAAACTTGATAAAGGAAGCCCAGGCCGCCTACTTCTCGGAGAAAATTGTCCTTGCCAAATCAAAGCCGAAGGAAATTTTCAAAATCCTAAATCTACTCACTAAACCCCCCCCAGTCCATCAGTGGACAAGCCCGTTTCCCACTGCAACAAAGTCGCAGAATTTTTCCATCAGAAAATTAGTTCCATCTACTCTGCCTTCCCCCGGACCAACTCCCCTCCGTCAATTACGCCTCCACATCCTGTTGAGCCTACGTGTAATTCCCAATCACCCACGCTGTGTCACTTTCCTCCACTGGAACTTGCCCTTTTGGAGTCCTTGGCACGCAAGGTTAAATCCGGTTCCCCCAATGATCCTGCCCCCCCAGAGATAATAATGACAGCCGCCCAAACCACCCTGCCCACACTAAGGGAAGTGCTAAATACTTCCATCTCCAAGGGCACAGTTCCCACAGTCTGGAAGCAGGCCATGGTGAAGGCCCTGTTGAAAAAGCCCAGCCTGGACCCTTCGGATATGAGCAATTACCGCCCAATATCCCTGCTCCCCTGGGCGAGTAAGGTCCTGGAGAAATACATAAATCTCCAACTCACCAACTTTCTAGAAACACACCTTCTTCTGGACCCCACCCAAACCGGCTTTAGACCCAAACACGGGACCGAGACCGCCCTCCTCATGGTCACCGAGGAGGCAAGGAAAATCCTAGATCAGGGAGGATCAGTGGCAGTGATTCTCCTTGATCTCAGTGCGGCCTTCGATGCGGTCAGCAATGTCACCTTGCTGGACCGTATGGCCCAGGTTGGGATCAGGGGCAGAGCTTGGTCTTGGTTCCGGTCTTTCCTGGAGGATAGATCTTTCCAGGTGTTTGATGGTGATTCAGTTTCCACCAGCATTCCCCTGAACTGTGGCATCCCCCAGGGATCCTCTCTGAGCCCGGCGCTCTTCAATCTGTACATGAGGCCACTGGCTGATGTTGTCCGTCCGTTTGGGATTAAGATCATTTCCTACGCGGACGACACGCAGCTAGTGGTCTCCCTTACACAGGAGACCAATCTACCTGTACAGAGCGGACTCAGGGAGTGTCTAGAGGAGGTAAAATCCTGGATGTCCTCATCATCCTTGAAACTAAACGGAGACAAGACCGAGCTTATGGTTCTCGGCAACTCGGTCTCCAGCCTCCCGACCACTCTTTGGCCACCCAGTATGGGCCCTCCACCTACCCCCAAAAACAGTATTAAAAGTTTGGGAATATGGATGGATAGATCACTCTCTTTCGATGTACAATCCACCAAACTCTCGGCCACCTGCTTTGGCATCATGAAGATGCTTAAGAAAATTTTCCCCCTTCTTCCTATGGAAGCCAAGCAAGCAGCGATTCAAGGCCTGATTCAATCCCGCCTTGATTTTAATAACGTCCTCTACCTCGGAGCCCCAGAATCCACTCTGAGGAGGTTGCAGATAGCGCAAAATTGTGCTGCACGTCTGCTACTTGACATCCCTCGCAGACAGTCAGTCAGATCCGGGTTGGTCTCTCTCCACTGGCTACCTGTGCGTCAAAGGGTGCTGTTCAAAGCCTTATGCATAGCCCACCAGTCTTTTTGGAACTCTGGCCCCAAGATCACACAGGACCTAATCCATCACTACAGACCCAACAGGAACCTAAGATCAGATCAGTCTTTCTTAGCAGTCACCCCGAGAGTAAGGAGATCCAGAGCTGGAGGTAGGTCTTTTTCCTCCAATGCGGCGAGGGCCTGGAACACCCTTCCACCGCATCTAAGATCCAACTCTAACCTTACGACATTCCGCAAACAACTGAAAACCCTCCTGTTTCATTCAGTCTAACCTCCCCCCTCTCCCGTGCTTCCCCCCTCTGTCGGATCTGGTATTCTCAGCGCTTGGACGCCTCTGGGCAGCAATTCGCGCTATATAAATCCACATCAAATCAAATCATACCAATGTAAATTATAGTCACCTAGGAATATATTATTAGTGTGTGAATGTTAGAGTTGGCCGTGATGATCTCCATTAACTGGTCTATGAAAGGGGCATTGTTACCTGGTGGATGATAAAACGCATGCAATTTGCACCTTTGATTATCTACAGTTCTTATAGCAAGACTGAGGTATTCACAGAACTCAAGGGGGTCAGACTATAGTTGGGTTACAGAGAGATCAGAGTGATGCATGCAAGCGATATCACCTCCTGCTTTATTTAGTCTGTTTAGCCTCACAATGTTATATTTGGGAGGCACCAGTAGACCCATGTAAGGGGAAGAGGACTCAGTGAGCCATGATTCGGTTAAGATTGTCATGTCGACTGCCTGACTAATGAAGAGGGCAGCAATATCTAAGGCATGTTTTACTGCCGAACGACAGTTGAGCAGTTAGTATAGAAGTGGTTTCCCTGAGTTACCAGAGTTTATCTCTTGATTACTGGCAGTTAACTGTACTTGTTTTAGATTATTAAGATTGAGTTTTCTGTTATTGGGTAAGGAAGTTCTATTTGTATCGATCGGGATTGATCTAATTTCCTCACCTCTACTAATGGATGTAGACTCATAGGAAAGAAGTAGACAATGGGTTTCCTCATCCAATAGATATTTAAGAATTTTGTAAGGCTGATTTTGTTTATTTGATAATGGCATGACTATACATTTATGCTTTCCTTGAAGTTTGTGCACTGATACTTGAATGAGTTTGACTTTGGAGTGAGTACTTATGGTGATTTCTAATATTTTCTTCATTACTTGTAGTGCATTTATAATGTCATGTGACATACTGTCAGCCTATATTTTGAGAGTTTTGATTTCCCTTTGTGGAGGAGATATACCAGAAGTGAACACATGCCTATTTTGTATTGTGCTTGAGGATCTAGTGTCCCGGAGGTTCAGATCAGTGTCTTTACCAATGTTCCTTTTTTCCTCATTAAGTACTGTGCTATATATATATATATATATATATATATATATATATATACACATAAAACAATTTGGGGCCAGGCACGCTCCTCCAGTCATGAGCTAAAACCCTTGACTGGTTGAAATTTGCAATGTTATAGTTAGGTGAAAATGCCAGTTAAAGGGCCTGCTGACCCACTGAACAGGCACCTTGTTCCCCAGTACAAGCATGTGAAGGAGGTGGCCAGGCATGTGATTAATCCCTGCAGTTGTGTGTGGCTAACCAACTATGTGATGTTACAATAAAAGTGTGCTATTTTAAGTGAGGCAGACTTAATCAAAGGGTCAGAACATTAACGTATAAAAAAAAGTGGACTTATTGGCTTTATAAAGGGGTAAGCATGTAAACATATATAAAGAAAACCATTCTGCAATGTTTAATAAATTTGATTGTCAAAAATATATTTGAATAAAGTCATATTTAATAAAAAAATTAAAATGTCTTTGAGTCACACTTCTAACATTTTGCAGCCCACAAAATGGAGCCATAAAAACGGTGTCCTTGCACTCTAGTTGAAGAGCATAGAGCTCCAGCTCAGAGTGCTTTAAAAATATGGTAAGCTCTCCTGAGGCCATTGATTGAGTGCTCCAGGAGACTTCCAGTTTTTTTAATGTTGCTAGGGGCCTGCTGCACTCCCAGCAGCCCTCCACAACATTAAAAAATGCTTGGTGGTGCCCCTGCCCCTTCCCAAAAAATATGAAAAAAAGCTCTTGCAGGGCATTATGGGCCCCCTCATGCATTGAATAATAAATGATCAGCCTCTTTTTTAATTTATTTTTTATTTATGGGTGCCCCTCTGCCTACCCAGGACACTAAGGGGCATATTCACAAAGAGCTATTGCCAAATTAACAGCACTTTTGCACAGCAAAAGTCATGAAAATGTACCCCACCATTCACAAGCTGGTGCTAACAGCCCACAGCACCAGTTTTCCCACCATAGCAGCCGCAAAAAACATCACCACAGAGGACCCCTGCAATTGTCGCTAATGAGATGCAGAGTAGGCGTTCCCATGACAAAACCGGGACAACACCAAACATCAAATTTCACATTGACAAGACAGACCAGCAATAAGTACACATAACAAGCAATAAGGCGCGTTAACAGCAGGAAATTTACATCTGCCCTGATCTGGTGTAAAGTCGGACCACAACCTGCACCACAAAAGGGAGCACAGCACAAATCCACACATGAAGGCAAACAAATGCCATGGAGCAACTGAACATGCAGCACGGACACCCAAGAGGGCCTCGACACCCACCGACACCACACCCAGGACCAGCCCTCCCTGTCACCCATGACCAAAGACATGCCACATCAGCTACATCGAAACATGTACGAAATATTCCGCCTGATGTCGCACAATCACAACTGGTGACATGCATGTGTCATCACAGAAATGAGCATCACACATTCACTTTTTGTAGAAAACAATGAAACTTTATTGTAATCAACACAGAAATCAAATGAAGACACATGGCGGCTCCCCTCAAAACAATCCGTGGGTCACAGCCTGCAAAACAAAAAACATGATGAGAAGGTGTGTCCTGCGCACATCAAAGGGCAGAGAGAGGGAGCGAAGGAGAGAGAGAGAGAGACAGAGAAGAGAGGGGGAGAGAGGGAGAAAGGGAGAGAGATGAGAGGGGGAGTGAGGGAGCGAGAGAGAGAAGAGGAGAGGGGGAGAGTAAAAAAGAGAGAAGAGAGAGAGAGAGAGACGACCCTGCACACCCACACCACACTGCTCACCTGCTGCCACCGGTGTGTCTCCAACCACTTGCCAGTATGTATAGCAGTACACCAGGTCACATATCTGAGATGGATCCATCATCTGAAACAGAGTCCAGAGACATGACTGGCACAGTACACACACTTGCTCAAAATAACATCACCCGCTCGCCCATATACAACCAGACAGAGGTATTCCAGCCCCTCCTGCCACCCATCGGAGCATGCCCACCCATGCACACACAGGCCTCACCTCACTGCTCACCTTCTGCCACTGGCGTGTAGACTGCTGGTCCCACCATGTGCCGCTGCAAGCCACAAGCCCGGGCCTGTAGACATGGCACCCTCCACACCATGCAGCCATGCTGCACAGGCCAGCAGGTCTCACATTTGGTGCTGGCTCTTGATTACACCATGGGATGGGACATACCAGGGCACCTGGCAACATCTCAGCCTGCACAGCTGCTCAGCCTAATGGGTGCCACTAACTCTGTGATACCGGAAGCGAGGCCACATGGCGGTAGGCCTGTGCAGCCCGCTGACGCGGTCTACACTGCTGTCCAGCAAGGACAGGCCATCATCGCAGGCTGCACACCCGCTCAGCAGCTCAAGGTGCCAGTGATTCAGTGCACCCTAAATCACCGTCCTGTGGCAGGGTGACTGTGCCGGCCGCAATGCTGCGTGTGCGACTAACCCTGTTTAATCCCAGTCAGCGCCACATGGTGGTAGGCCCGTGCTGGCCTCAAGGCCTCGGGTCTGTCATCCAGTCACCACCGGTAGAAGGGTATATGACTTTGTCGGCCGCTTATATTCGTGGGGTCACATGGCCTGTGACGCCTGTGCCGGGTGGGTGGGTGTGATGTGCCTGCAAACCTGCTCTCAGGGCATGCTGACAACTAGACCAGTGACCTGCGCAACACCAGCTAGTATGCCTGTGACGGGTAGCAATGAGGCCCCCCCAGAGCGTGAGCGGAGTGGTCTGGCCTGCCGTACGCCTGAACAGCGCAAGGTTTGCAATAATGACTCATGGGAACTGGGCGTGGTTCAGTCCATGTCCGAACAAGAAAGTGGCTGGTGCGTGTGTCGCTGTTGTGGTGTCCACGGGACCCGTGCACACATCGCTATGTAGCACCCTCAGACTGGCATCCCACAGGATGAGCATCATTGACGCAAGGGGAATTACTGTACCTGCATTCATTCACACATACATACATGAATGATGAAAGACATTACACAGCAGTGCATCGCTGGATGTTTATTGCACATTCAGTGCCATTCCGCAGCTGGAATAGTACAGGGCACTGGTGAATGCACCACACCATTAGGCATGTGGAGGGCCAGCCAGAGTCCATCCGTGGAAGACAAGTACTGCGGAAGAGGAGGGGTGCAGTCCGCTGTCTGGTCACTGGGTCATTGGTCATCAAACAGGATGTGGCAGTCCATGTCTCTGTCCAAGGTGAGTGCATCTGAGTGAATCGGGGGTTAGTGGAAGGTCATAAGGCCATATGTGGGACCAACCTGAAACAGGCCAGGTGGCGGAAATGAATGCTACTGAGCCCTTCTGAGCACTATCCCATCCACATCCTTGTCCCCGGATGTGTGTCCTGCCCCACCTGGGGTTGCTGTACCGACTGCAGCACTGTGTGCCAATGACTCCTCAGGTGCCAGAGGTGGATTGTCAGCTGCACTGTGTGCCAATGACACCTCAGGTGCCGGAGTGGTTAGGCCTGCCGCACATGGAGGCATGGATACACCAGGGGGCGAAGATGTGGATGGTGTGGGGGCAGCAGCATACAACATTACCACGCTTTGTGGCAGCAATGCCATGATGAGGATCTGCAGGGCATGGTAGATCCCAACTACATTCCGCCGTTGTGCGGCGGTGGCTGCCATCCTTTCCACCTCCATCCGCACCCTGTCCTCCATGAGCCTCCGAATGTGTGCCAGCTCATGGCTGGTATTGCTGGAGCCACACTGAGCGGACAGGTGTTCTTCTCTCTCTGTCATGACTCCAGCAATGTCAGTCAGGGCTCGTTGGAGACAATGGAGCAGGCCTACACACCCAAGAATGGCGTCAAGTTTGGTTGCCATGTTGCCGAAGCCCAACTGCACCTGCTCTGCGGTCTACCTCTGGCACTCCAGCACACGGCGTTGGAAGGCCATGTGTTGTTCCTGGGGGTCTTGGGGAAGTGCAGGGGCTAAGGGTGTCTTCTGCTGGGTACTTTGGGTAGTGGGTGGGGTCTCCTTGATGTAGCTGACCTGCCCTGATCCTGGAGGTGAGTGGCGAATGAGGTCAATGAGGTCTTGGATGGCTTGGGTGTCGATGCTAGTGTTGCCCTCCTCGTATTCAGTGAAGAGTGGCTGGGACTGCTCTGCAGGAGGTGTTGACCGTGCCCCTGCAATGTGAAGGGGAGATTGTGTATTACAATGTGTCCACATGTATGTAGCCGCATGGTACATGTTGACATTAGGACAGCATGGCATTGTACATTGTGACAGTCTGTAGATCTGGGCGAGGACCCAAAGTCATTGTGGGTGTGCACGGTGCTCTGCTTGCTTGTGATTGTGTGCCATTTTGCCCATCTCTACCGTTCCCCCCAGTACCTGGTGGTCACTCAGCCTGTTGTGGTTGTGTTGTGTCCTGTCGAGCAGTGTCCGATCCCCTGACTCCGGCCATAGTCCCCACACTGATGACTGTCAACACCAGCTCCTCCATGTCATTCAGCATGATCTGTGGCCCTGGGCCCCCACCTCCAGTCTGTGTGCTGCCTTCTGGTTAATGGAGAGTTTCTCCTTGGTCCATCGCTTGATGTCATTCCATCGCCTTTTGACCTCGTCCATTGTACTCTTGTGCTCCCCCACGGCATTCACCTTGTCCACGAAGTCCTGCCATATTCCATTTTGGTGCCCAACGACAGAGTTGTTGATAGTGTTCCATCATCTATTCTTCCTCTTCCTCTTTTTTTTTACCTTCCCTGTCCCTGAGGTCCCTGGCTGGTCGTCTGGGGTGCTTGTGGATTTGGGCTCGTCCTTTGCGCCTGCTCCGGCTGCCACCATGGTGCTTGATTTTTGGTCAGTTTGTGTTTCAGAGTTTTTTCTACTTTTATGGTGATTTTTCTCGCCTGCCAGGTGTGTGTTGCAGGCCTGGCGCTGCTTATATTTGGTTTCCTCATCGCACTTTGGCCCATTGCAGGTTTTCTGGTGTTGTGGTTTCTGTTTTTGTCTCCATCAAGGTGGTTGTATCGCGGACATTTTCCGCGGTTTCGGCAGACTATTGCATGCTACCGCCTTGTTGTGAATTCTACGTTGACATGTTTTTTTTTCCCCACGATGGGATGTGATGTTGAAGGTTGCATTACACAACTCTTGCGATAGTTATCACACGTTCTTGTGAATATACCCTACCTTCTTCAAATGTAGGTTAGGACCTGCTGGGGAAGTCCCAGGACCCCCAAGCCCTTCAAGATCCCTGCAAGCATTCATTATATGGGACAACGCAGGAACCAGTCACTTTTTTTCAAACAGTGAGGTATCCCAGTGCCCATTTAGGGCGCCTCACATCATTGTTAACACTCAGGGCCTGCAGGAGCCAGCAGCACTATATATGTTACTACATATATCTATACACACACATATATATATATATATATATATATATATATATATATATATATATATATATATATATATATATATATATATATATATATATATATATATATATATATGTCAAACCAACTTTATGGGTGAAAAAGAAGGAAACTCGAGCCACAATTTCCATAAGCGTGATGGATTTTAATTCAGCAAAATGGTCTCAAACGCCCGACGCGTTTCGGTGCAGCCGCACCTTGGTCACGGGTGAATTCAGTAATTACATTTTGTGTTTTTAAAGTGAAAAGCAAATCAAGTGCAAAACATAAAAGTAGGACTACTTCCTCATAACTCCAGGTTTGTTGAACAATGGAGGCGGCCATATTTAAATATTTACAACGGTCCACAAGCTTAACTCATACATTCTCAATTACGTGATGCCCAGTTTCGAGGATGTTGTGCTTCACATGTAAAGCATATAAAGTGTCAATGCTGACATTAAACGAATGTTACAATTTATATTTCCAAATTGAAAACATTATGGTCCATGCTGATAATAGACTCAACAAAGTTTTGCCCAAGTGGGCATGTATTCGTAATGCCTGGAAAACACCTAATTGTCCATACTGATTGTGAAATCAATAAAGTTTTGCCCAAGTGGGCGTGTACTCATAATGCCAGAAAAACACCTGGTTTAAATTACATGAATCATACGGACAATATTACACTATACTGCCTGTGTTGGCAATTAATTTGTCCATTTTGTTGCATCGAAAAAAGGTGTATCATCTACTTTGCAGTTGAAAACTTGTATAGACTCCAATTCATAAGGCAACCCGCAAGGCTTGTTCTCATCTGTTTATAGAGTAGTCTCCTACAAATAAAAAGGAAAAACCATAATCACTAAAAGTGAATAAAAAACTGATTAAAAAAGCTTCAATTGTTACAGTATCTTTTCTCAAAAGTGTTTCGGCAAATATACTAGGGCCCTATTCTTTTCGTTAGTTCTCTTTTTTATTTATATCTTTTAGGGCAGTATTGAGTGAGATGTATAGGCACATATCCAGAATTTAGCCAAGGTGGACAGAGAGTTCTTCATCCTTATTAAGACCCCAAAGTTGGACCGTTTGATACTTAATAATCATTCGCGATTCAAGTTGACGCAATTGTTTGAGTCTATTGCCACCTCTTTCTGATACAGGAATCCTGTCTAATGCACAAAATTGCAGCTATTTGACATTTCTATTGTGAAAATCTTTGAAGTGTCTGGCAATTGGATAGTTCTTATCCTCATTAGTGATGGCCCTTGTGTGTTCCAACACCCTTTTCTTCACTTCATTTATTGTGCTCCCAATATATACTAAAGGGCACGGACAACGCAGTGCATAAACACAGTAGTCGGATTTGCAAGACAAATGCTTTTGTATTTTGAAAGCTTGATAGTGTTCTGAAAGAACAATTTCTTTTCTATTAACACTGTTTTTACAAGCCTTGCATGCATTGCAGGTGAAGAAGCCTCTGACACCTGTTTTTTCTTTCTTGTCTCTTACGGTACTGCTGCATAAAACATCTTTTAATGCAGTGCATTTCCTGAAAGTGATCTGTGGTTGGCT
Source organism: Lissotriton helveticus (assembly GCF_964261635.1). Taxonomy (NCBI): domain Eukaryota; kingdom Metazoa; phylum Chordata; class Amphibia; order Caudata; family Salamandridae; genus Lissotriton; species Lissotriton helveticus. Next base: position 536,106,628 of record NC_136065.1, read on the forward strand.
TCCGACCACTTTCTTAAGTACCGGGTCGAGATTCAGGACATGCCAATATTTTTTGAGACTTCGTCTAACCTGCCAAGATTGATCAGAATATGAGGTAATGTATGTGATTGGTCCATTCTCTTGTTCAGGGACTTTTGAAGGTATAGGGCTCAAGAGGTCACTTCTGGCTACATTCTTGATTTTTACACACGCCTGCTCTATAACCTTAGTTGAATAATATATATATATATATATATATATATATATATATATATATATATATATATATTCACTGAAAAAACCATAGGTTTCACACCAGTTATAGTTAGCTGGACATTTTACTCATACAAAACCATTGAAATTCCCAGTTATAGTTAGTTGTACTCACTATAACTCGCGCGCCCGCAATCCACTGCTGATGATGTCACATATTACATCATTCATGACATGGTCAGTGACATCACTGATGACATCACTGATGACATCTCAAATGACATCACTGATGACATCATCCATGTGACAATCAAATACACCTCATCACACACTAGTATAATCTTTCATCACTCACTGTAAAATAGAAAGTGCCATATTTGAAACCATTGACACACCAATAGAAATTTCTAAACACCCACTCAGTTATTCATAGAACTATACACACATCTAATCACTTACCTATAGATTCAGTGTTATATGCAGTGAATAATCAACAGAACACTATCAAATATACTTATACGCCTATTTCAACATTACACACCAGCACACATTGTATTCACTTATAAAGACATCCTTCTGACTTATGCAAACAATTGATTATACTTACATTTACTCACCTACACACTTATACAAACACCACTCCATCTATGTATATAGATAGTAACTCAAACTTAGTGTGTTATAAACTCACTATTACAAGTATACAGTTATCCATATAGTGACTCATGCAATCACTAAGTCTTAGGCACATTTACTTAGATATAACTGTCACATACACTGCCTTTTGTTTTCAAGTTTAATGGAGATGTACCATTGAAAGAAATATTTCATCACCAACACACACATAAACATATACACTCACTGAAACAACTGTTATAACATGTAGTCTTTACCTCATATACCTACTGATTGAACTATTCACACCTTTTCTGGCAATCACACACCCCCCACCAAACCACATAGATATTCATTTACCCATACAAATACTCAGTTAAGAAACCAATAACAAATATAGTCTTTAACATAGCAATTAATACAAAGCAATAAAGACTTTCACACAGTTTAGTACTTACACATTATATATAGTGAGACTCTAAAAATTAGTCAAGGAAACAATCAATGACACTGTTACTAAATCCACCATCCACACATTTATATTTATATATCCACTCATTCTTCAATGCAAAGTAGTGTATTTATAATACATATTTAAATATCAAAGCAAACCACATTCACTGGATGATGTCATCAGTGATGTCATGTGAAATGTCATCAGTGATGTCATCAGTGATGTCACGGACCATGTCATGAATGATGTAATATGTGACATCATCAGCAGTGGATTGCGGGCGCGCGAGTTATAGTGAGTACAACTAACTATAACGGGGAATTTCAATGGTTTTGTATGAGTAAAATGTCCAGCTAACTATAACTGGTGTGAAACCTATGTTTTTTTCAGTGAATTTCAAAGGCTTTTTAAATGCTAATTCCTAACTATAACGAGTGTGAAACCTATGGGGCAGTAGCGGTCGGCAGTTGGTGTTTCTGTAGGGCGGTGACGTGGGCAGGGGGAGGGGCAGGGTGGGGGGTAGTAATGTATGGATTACGGAGTTTTACAGGTAAGTAAACATTTTTTTTAAAAACGAATTTCGTTGCGCGCACTGCATCACTATACTATTCACTCTACTACTCTCTACTACTCACTATCTGCTACTCTCTCTACTGCTCTCTACTACTCACTCTCTACTCTCTATTACTCACTCTCTACTTCGCTCTCTACTAGTCTCTACCTCTCTACCTCTACCTCTCTACCTCTACACCTCTACCTCTACACCTCTACACGCACCCATATCCACATATATATGCATATATATGCATATGTTAGCGCTCTAGTTGTTCTTTAGAACACTCTAGAACATTCTGTCATTGGGCTATACTTGGGCTACATCTGGGTGATAATTTGTGGAAGTGGGATCGGCGCTGTAATGACCACACTGAAGCAATGGTATATGCTGAATTATGCACCTTTATTCGGAGCGCCGGGGAAGTGCTGCCTTCTCTAACTCCGGCCTCGCGCACCAAAAATGGCCGCGCTTCCGGTTCCGGTTGGGGCGTGCCCCTGAACCACTAGACCGTTACCACATATCTCCCCCCTTTAATAATACAAAGCAACCCCCAAAAGGACCAGTCTTACTTGGTGCTCATATCAAAGTCTTCAAAATTCTTGGGTACTTTTACCAATCTGCCCGCTCTCGTTCTGGATGTACCCTTCACCTGCTGTCCATTTCCCCCTTCTTGGAGTGTCTCTGGCTGTTTGCCCTCTGACGTGCTACTTCGTTCTCGTTCAGTAGCTCTCCTCTTGTCTATGTCCTTACTGACTCCTCCACGGGTTTTCTCTGCTCTATTCTCTGTGTCTCTGTCCTCTCCTGGTTTAAGCATCATGGACTTCTCTCCTCCCACTGTACCATCTCCTTCCTGTCCTTCATTGCTTTCCTGTGGGTGTGCGTCTTCTATTCTTGTCTCTTCCCAGTTGAGGATTTTGTTACATTTTGCCATTCGATCTTGCGACCATACCTTCCCATCGCTGAGTAGTGCGGATCTGGCATATGGCTCGATGACCTGGAGTGGTGGGGTGAACTTGCTTTCCCCCTTTCTTTTCATTACTGCCTCTTTGACCCTCACCCACTCTCCTTTTTCCAATGACTTCCCACTTGTGCTGCGCCTTTTGTTGTACTCTCGTGTGTATGTGGCTCGTGCATCTTCCAGGTTCCTTTTGACTACCGCTAGAGACCATTTACTTTGTACCACCATGTGCCTCCATGCGAGGTTGTCTTTGGTGAAGGGTTCCCTTCCTCTAAGTACCTTGAAAGGGCTGTACCTCGTTGTTCCTGGAGTGATGCGGTATGCCCACAGCATCTTTTGCAATTCTGTTTCCCAGTCTAGCCCGGCACTTATAGCTGCTTGGATGGTTCCCATGATAACTCTATTGAATCGTTCGACCAGTCCATTTCCAGCCGGATGATATAGGGGTGTGTGTTTTACTTCAATCCCGTTCCTTTCCATGTACGCATCCCATTTAGCTGACACGAATTGCGGTCCATTATCACACGTTATTACTTTAGGGATACCCTCTTTCACAAACACTGCTTTCAGGAATGACAACACTGCTTCGGTGTCTGTATTTTCTTTAATCTCCACCTCGGGCCATTTAGAGTATTTGTCTACCATTACTATGGCGTACTTCTGCACTCCTTCTTTTTCTAGGATGGGTCCTATAATGTCAATGGACACCATCTCCCACGGACTGCTTGGTGTGGGGAACTTTCCTAGTGGCGGTCTCATCAAAGTCTGTGATTTCTCCGCACGGGAACATGATTCACATTTCCGCACATGTCTTTGAATTTGGGCATCTATGGCGGGCCAACAGTACATTTGTTTGGCTAATGATTTCGTTTTAGTTATTCCTTGATGGCCTTCATGTAGGAGAGCCAAAAGATGCTCCACTAGTGCTTGGGGAGCAATGGCCTTGTCTCCTCTCAAAAGGAAAATGGGATTTTCCCCTAGCGACAGTTCTTCTCTGACTTCCCAGTATATTCTCATTTGACTGTCCAGATGCTTTTTGTCAGGCCACCCATGCACTACATATCCCTTGACTGCTGCTAGTGTTTGGTCTCTTCCATACGCATCGGCCCACTCCTGTTCGCTGATGCTCTGCTCCATGTCTTCCATGGTGGCCACCATGTACCCCTCCCAACCAGGAGGTGTCTGTTCTTCTGCTTCTTCCTTAGCTGCCGCTCTGCTCAAAAAATCCTCCACCTTGTTCTGCGGTCCAGGTATGTACTCCACCTCATACACATAGTCCAACAACCTCAGAGTCATTTTGGCTATACGGGGCGTGGCATGTGCGTGTCCATCGGATGTAAGGACCTTGATTAGGGGTTTGTGGTCCGTGCGTACTAAGAACTTAGCTCCCCATAGAAATTGTCGAAAGCGTTCCATGGCCCAAACAACCGCCAACATTTCTTTTTCAATGACGCTAAATTTTTCTTCATTGGGGGCCAGCGGTCTCGAAGCAAAGCACACCGTGGAGGCCTCTCCCGTTTCAGCTTGTTGCATAAGGACTGCGCCAAGGCCCTTATCACTGGCGTCCGTAGTCAGTATTGATCACGCTTCTTGGTCAAATCCTTTGAGTTGAATCGCTTTACTCAATTCCTCCTTCAGTGCTACGAACTCCTCTTGTTCCTCTTTGCCCCATTTGAACCCATTCTTTTCCTTCAGCAGTTGTCTGATGTGGTGGGACTTTGTGGCAAAGTGAGGGATGAATTTACTATAGAATTCGGCCATACCCAAGAACGACCTGACATCTTCTTTCCTCGAGGGGGCCGGCGCTTCATTTATAGCTGTCATGTTGGCTTTCTTCGGTTCGATCGCCTTCTCGCTGATCTCATGTCCTAGATAGGTCACTGATTGTTTTTCAAATTTGCACTTGTCCCATTCAGCCGTGAGCCCATTCGTTTTCAGTATTTCCAGGACCTTGTGCACCTTCTTGTTGTGTTCCTTCTTCGACCTCCCCATTACCAGGATATCATCTTGGAAATACTGAACACCTTCCACTTTCTGGAACAGTTTGTGCATTAACTTTTGGAACACGGCTGCTGCTGACGCCAGTCCGAACGGCATTCTCACGAATTTGTAACACCCGAAGTGTGTGATGAAGGAGGTAAGGTGGCTGCACGACGGGTGTAGAGCTACTTGATGGTAAGCTGATGACAAGACCACCGTTGAGAACCATTTGATGCCTTTAGTCTTGGCAAGCATTTCATTGATGCTGGGAAGAGGGAACTTGTCAACTAGAATGTTTTTATTTAGCTCTCTAAGGTCCACGCATAATCTCACCTTCCCGTTCGGCTTCTGTGCTACGACCAAGGGGGACAACCATTCTGCGCTCTCGATTGCTTTAATTATTCCGTGTTTTTCCAATCTCTCCAGTTTGTTTTGCACTGCTTCGCGGCACCTAAAAGGTATGTTCCTGGCCTTGTGGGACACCGGTAAGGCTCCCTCCTTCAGGTGGATCATGTGTGTGTACTTGGTCAATCGTCCTATCTCTCCTCTAAACACCTCAGGGTATACTCTTTTCCACTCCATACCTTCATGGATTCCTTCTATGTCTGTAGTCATTACTTTCTCAACTCATCCTGGATTTAGTTTGATGCCTAGATCGCCTTGGTCCCTCCAACCAAGCACAGACGGCCCCTTTTCTGACACATATAGCTTACATTCCGCCTGCCTTCCTCGGAAATCAAATGGTAGGGAACAATATCCGACCATGGGAATCCGTTGTCCCGTGTAGGTGACCGGTCTCACATCCTTGGGTTGTAGCTCCTGCCTGACAGTTCCCACGAATTCTTCTTCCCATACCTTTCTCTGGACTATCGTGATGGGAGATCCAGAGTCAGCAACCATGTTAATCGACACTCCACCAATGTTCATTTTCAAGACACTTGCACATCAATGTATAGTATTTCTTCGTCCTCTTCATCATTGCCTGGTCCAACATCGTCTTCCTCCTCGCCCTGGTCTACATATTTTATTGCAGCACTTTTCGGTTTTCGCATGCAGACCCTTTCGTAGTGTCCAAACGTCCCGCAATATGCGCATTTGGCATTGAACGCTGGACACGCTCTGTCGTTTCCTATATGGGAGGCACTGCCGCATCTGTAGCAATTCGTTTTTCTGTCCCAGTTGGCTCTTTGTCCCACTCCTGTGTTTTGTTGTTTCCTCTTGGCAAACTGATTTCTCAGCTGTCCCATCTGTTTAGGTCTCTCTCCCTTGTCGCTTGTCTTCACCTTGCACACTGTTATTTTGCTGCTCGTGTCCTTCCTAGCTGCCTCCGCACCCCTCTTGGACAGCTCCGCCTTTTTTACCAATGCCCACACTTCTTTGAGCGGTGCGTCGCCATTGACCCATAGTTTTTCTTGTACTGTGGTGTTCGAGGTGTGCATTTTAATTTGGTCTCGCACCAATTCATCATGTAGATTACCAAACCTGCATGTCAATGCGACTTTTTGGAGTGCCGCTACATATTCATTGATGGTTTCTCCGCTCTCCTGCTTCCTCTGGAAGAAATTGCATCTGTCTATGGCTACGCACACCACTGGTCTGTAATGGGCATCTATGTCCTCAATGGCATGCTGAAACACATCTGTATCTTGAACTTGTCCACTGTTGCTTGGTGGGCTACCTGGGGCTGTTCTCTCCCTTTCTTCTCTGTTGGGGCTTGAGTCGTCACCCTCACCTCCTGACGCGCCTCTGGCGTCCATGTTTGCCCTTGTTACTGTCTCTTTGCCCTTCTCTGGTGCCTTTCGCCTTATCTGTATGCTGACCCCTGACCTTTTGTGGCAGCTTCGTATAGGCGTGTCGTCTGCCTGCTCTTGGCTCTGGGTGTAGTCCCTGCTCGAGGGATAGTTGTGCCCCTCTCCCGCTGTGGCCCTTCAGTGGCTCTTTCGTGCCCTTTGGCTGCTTGGCAATTGCGCGCTCACCGCAGGCCGGTGTGGCCTTCGCTGTTCCCCACACCTCACCTCGGCTGTTAGGAGGCCTGCTGGGTAATGGCGTGCACGTTCACGGCACCGAACTGTGTCTCCTGGGTGCTCGGCTACATGTGCCGCCCTTTGCGTGGCTGCCTGTTGGGGGGATCGCTGGTAGCGCTTGCACCTCCCTCTGCCGCGCTCCGATGTGCGTGTGTTCGCCGTCCGGCCTCTGCCTGCGTGGCCAGTGGTCGCCTGATCTCGCTTTCGTTTTGTTCACTGTTTTTTTTTTTTTTGTGTTGGTTACGCATCCCGCCTCGTCGCCATTGTGGAAGTGGGATCGGCGCTATAATGACCACACTGAAGCAATAGTATATGCTGTATTATGCACCTTTATTCGGAGCGCCGGGGAAGCGCTGCCTTCTCTAACTCCGGCCTCGCGCACCTAAAATGGTCGCGCTTCCGGTTCCGGTTGGGGTGTGCCCCATAACCACTAGACCGTTACCACATAATTGGCCTACATTTGGGCTCTTTTGTCTCTGGTGGCCATCTTGGGAGACTGCATGTCAGAATGTTTTAATGAAATAGAAGAGGATTTGAGAAGTCACTCAAAATGTGCCCTCATTTTTCTTTCTGCAGCACTAATCATACTTTCTATGGCAAAATATACCCCTCATTTTGTTCCTTTTTAAAATAAATGTTTTAAGAGTTACCACTTTATTCCAATCAAGATGGCTTCAGGTGTGCCATACCTTTGTAATAAGTAGGACTGTTAGCGCTCTAGTTGTTCTTTAGAACACTCTGGGAAGCTGCAGTAGACCACAAAGGAATCAACTGACAGTCTCTGTCCTTATTGGATGTACATGTTTTACTGAGAATGTCAGACTTCATTCTCACATGACGGAGAAAGATAATGTGAATTTACAGAAAATATGCTTTCAGTTTAGCTTATAGATCCCCTTCTAAACCACTGTGGGAAAAGCATGAGATAATAGTTTTCTTTCAAACATAATTCATGATATCCCAGCAGAAGGCTTTTTCACTTGGTAAAATGACCTTAGAACACACCACAATTCCTAAAATGAGTATGGTACCATCAACAAATGATTTATAATGTAACTAAAGTCCTAAAACCTTCTATTAACTGCAATGCTTTTTAATGAGGTGCTATCATGTATATTGGTCCCAAGGTGGCTGCCAACACTTCTTGGATGAAGTGCTGACAGCCAATCAGATCTCACGATGAGATGTGTGGTTAGGCTCCGCCCAGAAATATATATTTTTTTCTTTTGATTTTCTCAGGAACTGCTGGAGGGATTTACACCATTTAACCAAAAGGGTGATCTGTGTACCAGACCCTACCATTTCCCCAAATTTGGTGTAATTCCGTTCAGCGGTTCGGGCTGTAGCCGTGTCTAATCGTCCTATGGAAATTAACATGGGGAAAACACGTTTTGGGACCCCCCTTTTTTCTCGGCCCCCGCTTGACGAATCTTCTCGAGACTTTCAGGGAAGGAGCGGAGTGGAGCAGGCCATCTTCTTTGAGAAATTCGCGAAGATTAAACAACCAGCGCCAAAGTTATTCCCAATAGAATGTTGCAGATTTCCTATGGAAACTAGGTCCTAACTATAACTACCTACTGGCGACCGCCAGTAGGTAATATATATATATGTATATATATATTACCTACTGGCGGTCGCCAGTAGGTATATATAGTTAGGATTTTTTCTCTATGGGATTTTTGAAAATTCTATGTCTAATAACTTTGGCGTTTGTGGACGGAATTGGCTGAAATTTTCTGGAAAATGGAACATTTTGTTTCTGAGCAGCCTCTGAAAATTTGGGGGGGGTTCGTCCAGGGGGGGCCGAGAAAAAAGGGGGGTCCCAAAACGTGTTTTTAACATTGAGTTTTCCATAGGGCGGTTGGCCTCACTTTTAGCCCGAACGACTGAATGGATTTGCACGAAACTTGGCAAAATTGTAGGGACTGGTAGCCCGATGTGCCTTTTGTAGGTCTCAATATATGTGCTCCAGTGGATTTTGAGAAATTAACGTTTAAAAAAGATATATATCTGTAAGCGCGCTCCGGTTCGCGGACTTTACGCGTAACGGAACTTCGCGTAGCGAAGCTGATTGGTTCTCCGGTTTCTGTCAACATTCTAAACAGTCCGGAGCAGCCGCCATCTTGTCTCTCGGTAGGATTGAGAGACAAAAGGAGGCCAAAACAAAGGGGGAAATAACTATAAGGGGGCATAGTAGATCCTCCCTGACCCCCTAGGTTTAATGTGGAGGTTTTAAAAGGGCCCCGCGGGGCAAAAAAAATAATATTTTTTTTGTTTTTTTTCGTGGTTAGCGCCCGGTCCGCGAACCGGGAAGCGTTCTAGGCAGCGTACTATAATGAAAAATGAATGATAGACTTTTCAAATACTGTATGTTAATTGATTGATGGTTTTGTTGATTATTTTTTAATTTTTTTTATTTTTTAAGCAATTATTTATTATTGTGATTGTGTTTCAACATTTAATAACATTTCTAACATTTCACTAGTTTATGAATTACATATAAAAATGATTAAAGACTCAAATAATTTTTTTATTTTACATACAATTTTATTTTTCAGATTGTTTTTCAAAATTTAATAGAACGTCTAGCATTTGACTGTCCGATATGTCCTCTTGTTGAGTGAACATAAGTTCCCACATTTGACCGTCATCATAATGGAGTAAATGATCGACAGATTCTACACATTAAAGTAATTCATAGTCCCGTGACTCATCCATGAATTCTAAGTCATCAATGGGTTCCATAACTTGTTCATTGTTGCTGTCCAGAACAATTTCGAAGGAAACATTCTGCTCACCTTCCATTTTATTGCTGTAATTTGCATAAAAAATAAATATATCAGTAGAGATAGGGCACTGTTGGGTTTAAGTTCAGACAGGTACTTGTGAGTTTATAACAGAGAAGTAATCTATGGGCACTGTATGGTTTCAGGCGTGAAGTAGTACTATTAAAAAGTGCCTGTGAAGAAGCCTAAGTAAATTCATAATTATACCACAGAAACCTAAATCAATCCATAATTATAATAAAGAAGCCTTTCTCAATGTCTAACTCTTACAGAGGGATAGTATATAACTATCTGAAAATGTTTTCAAATTTATAAAATAATATCTCACCTTCTAAAAAGAAGTTTAAGTTGTGAGTGAAAATGATCTTGCAATGTAATTCAGGAAGTAGTAGTCAAAATGGCTGTGTTTCTCTCTCTTTCTTTATATATATTCAGGTACATAACCAATCAAATGTCAGGTAAAAAAAGTAGAAAATGAAAGTAAAATTTTCATTGGTTGTCAATTCCAACACTTCAGATGTGTTTTGAGAAGTAATTTACCTCAGGGTATTTAGAGAGGTCTACAGGTTAAATGGTTAAATGGAAATCCAATCAAATTTGTGAAAATGGTAGGGATTGGTATGTAGTATGAGCTAATCTATATTTGGTGAAATTGTCTCCAGTAGATTTTCTGTGAACTACTTTCCCACCTTTTTTGATGGTGGGCTTCCCAGGGAGCGACCCGGTACGCGAACTGTTGAGCGCCCCGGTTCGCGAACCTTAAGCGTTACGGGAGTCCACCATTTTGTGTTTTGGTCGAATTAAGATACAAGATGGAGAGCAAATAATGTTCAGAATGGGTAGAAGGGGGCACGGTAGAGTTATCTTGACCCCCTAGGTTTTGTGAGGGTGGCTGAGGAGGCTTATATGTGCGAAAAAAAAAATTTTTTTAAAAAAATTCTCGAGGTTAGCTCCCGGTTCGCGTACCGGGTAGCGCCCCAGGGAGCGTACTTTGTTGAAAATTAGTGAAAAATGTTAGAGTAAAATAATAATTGTGAGTGATTAGATGTAGGGTAGCTCTGAGAAGAGCTTTTGGGTTCATGGTACATTTAGGTACTTATAAGTAGGTACCAATGCACATTTTTAAATTCAGAGTGAAAATTCTGTTGCCCTCATCTGAGAAGTGAACTCCATCTCCTCTGTAGATATCTTGCATGTAGTAACGCAAGTTATTGTTGTACAGGGAGCCCATTCCATGGTCTCTCATGTAAGCTGAAACAGATTTGTTTACATGCTTCCTCGACTTCTCAATTTGTGGAAAAAATTGGTTTGACCACCTCCATTTCTGTCTTTGGCATATATTTGAATATACCAAGGCAGTCTGAGGAAAAAGTGCCATTAATTGCTCAAAGGTGTCCTTTAAAAGCATTTCCAGACCTACACCAGTCAAAGTGCCCAAGTCATTACCTCCACAGTGCACAATTAACAGGTCAGGTTTGGGCAAATGCATAAAGGTTTTCACCAATGGTATCAATTGGTGACATTTTAATCCTCTGTGGCCAAACCACTTAATTTCCACATCTTGTAAATTGAGGTTAGGTAATTTCCTGTTTTCAACGTACCTTTGAGCCCAGTGAATATAACTATGTCCAACAATCCAGACAGAAAACATGGTGAGAGAAGGTTCTCCTGCAGTCAGATGAAGTGTGGCAATGAAATGGCAGTTGAAAAAATGAGAGTTTAAAATGAAAAAAACTGTGGAGTTTCTGTGTTCATGAAGCAGTAACAGTGATTGGTGGATTTTGATTGCTGAAAACAGAAAGTTAGGGTGCACGGATGTGTTCTTTGAAAGATGTATTTTGAGTGGTCAATAAAAAATCATTAAATGAAAGAATGCACTGGATATGCAGGTGCACTGAGAGTTCAGAGTTCAATTGCAACATTGTTGTGTGAACTTGCAAACAACAGAGGCCTTCCAAGAGGTGGTTGCCATGCAGAAAAGGCATGAAATGGCAGAGGGGGGAAGGGTTTTCATTTGAAAAAAAGTGAGGGAAGAGTTTTGATTGGGTGACATGAGAGATATGTGTGAAGAATTACAGCATTTCTGTGCTTTTGATAGCTGCAGACTCTGGAGTGCATACCTTTTGCTCTGCTGAAGACACATTGGTGTGTTTCTGAGACTGTTTTCAAACTCAAAGTATTTGCTAAGGTGAGAAAATATTTCTTCAATTTAGATAGAGAATAGTGTGCTTTAAGGAGAAAATTATGAATTATGTGGCGCAAATTGCTTGTAAATATGCTCCCACCTGTGCATGGAAAATTTAGATTTTGAATGTTTGTGTTACATAGCCATGTTAAAAGTGACCCAACCATGCAGGAAAGGCAATCAAAAAACGCTTTTATGTGTCTTAAGGACATTTTAAGTAATTTTCCCATGTGCAGTGTTTTGAAATTATGAATTAAAAATCGTTTTTGAGGTAAAGGAATTGTTTTTAAATTTATGACAAGGACATAATGGTGTATGCTTCTTTATAAGGCAATTGACTGTCCCTGATGTTATTTTTCCCATTTTAATGTAAGACTTTTCTCTGTGGCGCAAATTGCTTGTAAATATGCTCCCACCTGTGCATGGTAAATTTAGATTTTAAATGTTTGTGTTACATAGCCATGTTAAAAGTGACCCAACCATGCTGGAAAGGCAATCAAAAAACGCTTTCATGTGTCTTAATGACATTTTAAGTCATTTTCCCATGTGCAGTGTTTTGAAATTATGATTTGAAAATCGTTTTTGGGGAAAAGGAATTGTTTTTAAATTCATGACAAGGACATAATGGTGTATGCTTCTTTATAAGGCAATGACTGTCCCTGATGTTATTTTTCTCATTTTAGTGTAAGACCTTTCTCTGTGGCGCAAATTGCTTGTAAATATGCTCCCACATGTGCATGGAAAATTTAGATTTTGAATGTTTGCGTTACATAGCCATGTTAAAAGTGACCCAACCATGCAGGAAAGGCAATCAAAAAACGCTTTTATGTGTCTTAAGGACATTTTAAGTAATTTTCCCATGTGTAGTGTTTTGAAATTATGATTTGAAAATCGTTTTTGAGGTAAAGGAATGTTGTTAAAATTTATGTGCGCCATATGCCCCCAAGTTCTTTTTCAGGGGTGCAGCAGGGTGTTATTGAGACACCCCTGCAGCTTTGGAAAAATTCCTAATTTGTGATGAGCAAATTGTTAATCGCAAATTGCACCTTCATTTATTTGAGCCTCCTAGCCCATGGAAATGAATGGGTAATTTGCAATTAGCAATTTTCTCATCGCAAATTTGGAATGGTAAAGAATCGCTATTTATTCCTTAAAATTCGCTTTTTTGGAAATGCAAAATAGTTATATGATACATATGGCGGTTGATGTCTAACAAGATAAGAAGCTTAGGGATACATTTATGGTGACTGGCGCAATGAAGTAGAAATCACTTACTTCATTGGTAGAGCTTTACATGTATTATCTCCTCTGTATTCTTCATCAAGCGTAACTTTAATCTGCAATCCTGAGTAGGCCTCACTTTAAACAAACCTCTGGATAGGCCATATCTTATTGTTATCCTGAATTAATCATTTAAAATGCTAGGGACAGATTTATGATAGGTGTATGCCTCTTTTGCGCCACTTAGAAAACATTGTCCATGGGGAAATGACTTAAAATGTCCTTAAGACACATGAATGTGTTTTTTTAAAACGTTTGCAATTTTTTGGGTCACTTTTAACATGGCTATGTGACTCAAACAGTCAAAATCTAAATTCACCATGCACAGGTGGGAGCATATTTACAAGGAATGTGCTCCATGGGGAAAGGTCTTATAATGTAATATGGGAAAAATGACATCAGAGACACTGAAATGCCTTATAGAGAAGCATACACCATTATGTCCTTGTCATAAATTTGCAAACCATTACTTTTCCCCAAAAACGATTTTCAAATCATAATTTGAAAACACTGCACATGTGGAAATGACTTAAAATGTCCTAAATTCAAAATTTGCGATTCCTTAAATGCAATGTATCAAACAAAAAATATGTAAAAAATTATATTAAGGATTTGGAAACTACCACCAACTTCTAGTTTGTGGTAATTTGCGAATTCTTTTCAAAAAGCATTTTTTTCCCAAAAACAAAAGGTCCCATATGACGCCCATACATGCCCTTAGGGCATGTAGGTGTGCCATATGCCCCCAAATTTATTTTTCAGGGGTGCAGCAGGGTGTTCTTGAGATACCCCTGCACGCTTGAAAAAATTCCTATTTTGTGATGAGCTAATTGCTAATCGCAAATTGCAACCTTCATTCCTATGAGCCTCCTAGCCCATGGAAATGAATGGGTAATTTGCAATTAGCAATTTGCTCATTGCAAATTAGGAATAGTAAAGAATTGCTATTTATTCCTTAAAATTTGCTATTTAGGAAATGCAAAATAGTTTGATGGTACATATGGTGGTTCATCTGTAACAAGATAAGAAGCTTAGGGATACATTTATGATGACTGGCGCAATAAAGTGGACATTACTTACTTCATTGGTAGGCCTTTACATGTATTATCTCCTCTGTATTCTTCATCAAGCGTAACTTTAATCTGCAATCCTGAGTAGGCCTCAACTTAAACAAACCTTTGGATAGGCCACACCTTATTGTCATCCTGGATTAATCATTTAAAATGGTAGGGACAGATTTATGATAGGTGTATGCCTCTTTTGTGCCACTGTGCGTCACTTTTATGATGCAACGGCGGTGCTAATTTGCAATTAGCAATTTGCTCATTGCAAATTATGAATGGTAAAGAATTGCTATTTATTCCTTAAAATTTGCTATTTAGGAAATGCAAAATAGTTTGATGGTACATATGGTGGTTCATCTGTAACAAGATAAGAAGCTTAGGGATACATTTATGATGACTGGCGCAATAAAGTGCACATTACTTACTTCATTGGTAGGCCTTTACATGTATTATCTCCTCTGTATTCTTCATCAAGCGTAACTTTAATCTGCAATCCTGAGTAGGCCTCACCTTAAACAAACCTCTGGACAGGCCACACTTTATTGTCATCCTGGATTAATCATTTAAAATGCTAGGGACAGATTTATGATAGGTGTATGCCTCTTTTGTGCCACTGTGCCTCACTTTTATGATGCAGCGGTGGTGCAAAAGATTTGCTATGAGGCGACAACATTACAAATTGATGCATTTAGGCAGATATGTCATGGTGTAAAAAAACGTACCACATGAAACCGATGCAGCAGTGATGCAAAAGATGCACCATGTCGTAAGACAGGCCTCACTTGGGGCCATATGTATCAAGCTAATTAGCATTCGCAAAGATCAAAATTCTACGAATTTTGGCCTTTGCGAATGTTAATTAGACAAATGGTATGTATCAAACAAGTTTGATGCAAAATAAGGAGTAGCAAAATTTGCTATTCCTTATTTTGCAATTGCACTGAAGGATTTGCAAATTTTGTGACTACTTAAATGCAATGTATCAAACAAAAAATATGTAAAAAATGACATTAAGGATTTGGAAACTATTGTGGTAAATTGGTGGTAATTTGTGAATTCTTTTCAAAAAGCTTTTTTTAAAAAAAACAAAAGGTCCCATATGACGCCAACACATGCCCTTAGGGCATGTATGTGTGCCATATGCCCCCAAATTTCTTTTTCAGGGGTGCAGCAGGGTGTTCTTGAGACACCCCTGCACCCTTGGAAAAATTCCTAATTTGTGATGAGCAAATTGCTAATCGCAAATTAAACCTTCATTCCTATGAGCCTCCTAGCCCATGGAAATGAATGGGTAACTTGCAATTAGCAATTTGCTCATCGCAAATTAGGAATGGTAAAGAATCGCTATTTATTCCTTAAAATTCGCTATTTAGGAAATGCAAAATATTTTGATGATACATATGGCAGTTCATCTCTAACAAGATAAGAAGCTTAGGGATAGATTTATGATGACTGGCGCATCACCAGGGATGTGCCAGTCATCTTGCGCCGCTGTTCCGCCACCCATGGTGTGCTGCATTTACAATGCGGCGCAGCATGGGGCAAAAACGGCACAGATGCTTGACGCATCTGTGCCGTTAAGGTGGCGCATTGCTGGAGTTGTATCGCAAGTGCGATGCAGCTCCAGCAAGGCTCAGGGGTGCACCATCTCCACAATGTTGCGTCAAGACCTATGCCTGCTTCAAGCAGGCGCAGGGTTTTGACGCAGGTTTCTCCTATCTGATTGTAAATGCGGCACACCATGGGTGGCAGAGCAGTGGTGCACGTTAACTGGTGCATGCCTGGGGATGTGCCATTTAACATAAATCTGCCCCTTTACATTTAAGTATGTGCAGGGGACACAGAGTCGGTGAGGCTTATCCAAGGTTAAGAAGAGATGAGTCCTGTTCAGTGAAAAATTAGACATAGGCTTCACCTGCTCAGCATCGCTGGACATGGCTAAATAATAGCTGCAAAATGTTACTCTTGTTAAACAATTTTACTATTATAATCTGTGAGATTTGTCTCTTACTCTGCAACATCTCATTGTTGTTATCTTTCTTTAAAGATAAAGACAACCTCAACATGAGCGACAATCTGCAATCAGTTGATTTTGACCTCATCATTGAACTTGTAATTGAAACATCAGTGGATGTTGATCCCTTGGATGATTTAAATCCTGAGGATGAAGAAGAGCGTGATGAGGATGCAGATTTGTCCGAATTATATGATATAGGATGGGAAGCTGACCTGCTTGAGCCTTTGGAAATATAAACATTTATTTTTAAAATTTATAATTAATAAAAAGTAAAAAGGTAAACCGTTTAATTTAAAAATAAAGACACCTCCAAAAGCAGGTTATGTGTAGTGTCTTCAATAAAATATTAAAATATGATCATAAAATTAGATCAGATTCACATATAAAATAGCATAAGTAACATAAATATAAATGTCATTTCTTTTCTGGTATTACTGTATTGTAAATTTGCCAACGACTAAAAAATCTTCTAATTAAAATGTCAAGTAGTGTGTTAAGTTTTTGATCACTGTTACTGATTTACTGTTTGGTAATAATGGTTAATAACATTATTTATTATATTTTTCCACAGATTCAACTGCAGATCATTTCAAGATTTCACCATGCCTACAATAGAAAGACAGATAAAGGCTGCAAAACGTCAAAGACAGCAGGTGAAAAAAAATACGCAGCAGTCCTCTAACAAAAAGATTTGTCAAGTCACGAAGAAAGCACCGGGTAAGAGCACAAAACAATTTATAAGAAATATGTGTAGTAAAAAAAATATTACTACAGAAAATGTTTCAGTCCATAAAACGAGAAGGAAATCAAATGGAAAGGAAAGGCCAATGAAAAATGTTACTGCTAGAGCAAGAGATAACTCTGTGCATGATAGTAGAAGGAAACAACAGTTTAGGGAGATTCGTAAACGAATGTTCCGGAACAGGATAATTGGCAATTTGTTAAAAAATATTAAGAAAGGTCAACAGAAACTGGTTTTTTATAAGACAAAAAAAAAAGTTGAGAAAGTTATTGATCAGGCATTTGAAATTAAACGTAAGTTATTTATTTTGATAATCAATAGAATTAGGAAGCTAAACAAGGCAATTTTTGATTTCAAAAGAAATAGTAGATGGAAGAGAATAGTTAATCGTAGTAATTTTTGTGAAGTTTTTTCTGGAGAATGGATGCATAGTTCAAGCTGTGAGGCATTTTTTAATGAGGAGAGTTATTTCCAGGATAATGATTTGGTGCATGCAGTTGACACCAGTGGTCGTGCTTATGAAGTGAAAGATGGTTGTCCAGTTGAAAAAGAAAAACTTGTGACAACAGAGGCAGAAGAGGTGTTAGGTAATGAGGTTTTAGGAAGACGTGCTAAGGGTCCTGTGTACACCTGGAAGTGTAGTAGTATTTGCAGTGTGCGACAGGATTCCATCAATTTGCTTTGTGATTTTGTACGGTCATTTAATAAGAAAAGTTTGAAGCAGAAAATGATGTTGTTGCAAGAATTAGATCCTTGCAGAGTAAGAGAAGTGACAGGTTTGCATGGACATTCACTGGCTTGTCTTTCCAGGAGAGTATGCCAGAGTGTTTTTCATCATTTCAGGATGCTAGCAGTGCATCATAACAAAGTGAGGAAATTAGTTAGAATGTTGTATTATGCTAAGAGTCCAGCAATTATGCTTAAACAATTATGCGCTGCTCTTTTGCATGGTTCTGAAATAGATGTGAAGAATATATGTGAAGAAATTGAGTTTTGTTACTTTGGAAGTAAAGAGGAGAATGTTGAAATTGAGCAAGAAGAAGAGGGTCATGTGGAAGATAGTGTACAGGTTTCCAGTACAGATAATTTCCAGAGGGAAATTGCGACGTTTGAGGTGAAATCAAGTGAGAGGCCTAATTTCACTTGTGTGTGTTGTCGACGCACTTATTATAAGAATCAGACTAAGTTAGTGGATTTATATGCAAAAAGTGAAAGGGAAAATAATAGTGAATGGAAGGATTTTGCAACATACTTGATGGTAGAAAATTGTTTTGATTTGGGATTGGATCAACGTGTGTGTACTTATTGTTCTTGCAAATTAAATCAAAACCAGATGCCTGCTAGAGCAGTTCATAATAATCTGGAATTGGTTGAGATTCCTTCTGAATTGAAGGATTTAAATACTTATGAATCTATTTTGATTCAAAGTATCCATCCCTTTCAGGCTATTGTAAGAATGGAGCCAAAGACAGGGAAATTGCCTCCATCAGATTTACAGAGAGGATTAAAGGGAAGAGTTGTTTATTTGCCTCTAGATTTGAAGAAAAACATTAACACAATTGGAGTAGAAAAAGTGGAAGAGGAACCTCTGGTTATCTTAGTTAATGGGGTTCCGACAAAGAATAAGAAAATATGGCAAGATTTAGTAGATGTTAGGAAAGTTAAAAAGGCAACATTGTATTTGAAAAAAAATAATAAATACTATAAGAATGTATATGTTGCAGAAGAGGAAGTAAGTGAGGAAGAGGATAGCGATTTGTGTGCTGGTCAAATTGAGAAAGTAGAACCCTCTACTAGTGAAGAAATATATGAACATTATAGTGTTCATCCTTTGCATTCCAAGGAAGTCATGGGGAATGCTATTGAGTTGTTTCAAATGAAACAAGCCAAAGGGAGTCCCATTAGTGTTTGGGAGGAAAGTTTGGAAGCTCGGTGTTTCCCACAGCTTTTTCCAACAGGTCAGGGAGGAAGATATGATGAGCGACCTCATCAAATTCCTGCTTCTGAATACCGGACTTTGCGATTGTATGCAGGAGATGCTAAGTTTCGACAATGCATTCCTTATTTGTTTCATCTCCTGTTTGAAAGCGATCTGTCTGGACTGTCATATGCAGTGAACCACATCTTGAAAAGTGGTATACACATGCAAAACATCTCGGCAAGTGACTTTATGGATAAAGTCAATGTCCAAGATAGTATTTTGGATTCTCACCTGATTAATCTCATGGCGTGTCAGCGTGGTACTAATGAGTACTGGTACCGTCGTCATGGTGATTTAAAATGTATGCTGAGGAACTTAGGTACTCCCACATGGTTCCTCACTCTGAGCTGTGCCGAGTATGGCTGGGAAGACTTACTTGAATTTCTACGAGAGGCAAATGCTAACGTAGATAACATCGAATTCAAGACACCCGGAGAACTGTGCTCTTTGGATCCAGTCAATGTATGTAGGTACTTCAATCATAGATTTGAAGCTATGATGTCTTTCATCATGAATAAGAAGAATCCACCTCTTGGAGAGGTGTTGGATTTCTTCTGGAGAAAAGAGTACCAAGCAAGAGGTGCTCCTCATATACATATGTTGCTGTGGATCAAGGATGCACCTAAATTTGGAACGGATCCAGAAGACTCAGTGATGAGTTTCATCCAACAGTATTCTACGTGTGCTGTTCCAAACGCAAAGGAGAAGAAAAGCCTAAGAGAAAAAGTTCTGCGTTTCCAAAGCCATCGATGTGGAAAGTACTGCCGTCGTAAATTCCGAAACAAAGACAAGTTCTACACTAAATGTCGTTTCGGCTTTCCATGACCGGTGATTTCTAAAGGAAGAGTAAACAGTTTGATGTCTTCGCTGCGACACAATGTCATGAAGAAATCACCTAAAAACACTTACAATTTGAAGAGGAACGAAGAGTCCAAGTACATCAACGACTACAACCCGGTGATTTTGTCCATGTGGAATGCTAACATGGATATACAGTTTGTGGCTGATAACTGTATGGCTGTGGCTCGGTATGTGACGTCTTACATCACCAAAAAAGAGAAGACAGAATTGAAGGATATGTGGGAGGACATTTCCCATGAAAAGAGCCTCAGCAAGAAGTTGTACAGTTTCAGTCTGAAGATGTTGTCGCATCGAGAAATCGGAGCGTACGAATGTTCTGACCGGTTGTCTTCAGCAAGTCTCTATGCCAAGTCCAGGAGTATCGTTTGGGCGAGTCTTGGTCTTGCTGCAACGCGTAATCGAGTTCTCAAACCTGTGCGGAAAATTGAGTATTTGGCGGAAAAGGAGCCAAACAGTACCGACATTTTGAAGACAAACATGTTGGATACATATTATCCAAATCGAAGCAGTCACCTCGAGAATGTTTGTCTGTATGAGGTTCTGCAAAATTACATATTCAAGAGGAACATCAAAGAAGATACTGAGAAAGGAGTGTATGCTGTAATAGGAAGTGAGGGATGTCTGGTCAAGCAAAGAAAATGCCACTTGGTAAACCATCGAAAATTGAGTGGCGAATCTCCTGAAAAAAAGGAGTTTTTCTATTTAGCACTTTTGCAACTTTTCAAGCCTTGGCGTGCAGAAGAGGAACTGCTTGGAGATTTCCTCTGTTACGAAGACTCTTTCAATGCCGCCAAGGAGACCAGAGAATGTCCTGCTTTTCCCAAATATGTAGAAATGTTGAATGCGGAAATTGAGCAGGAAGCAACAATTGCAGCCGAGATTGCCAGAGACAGTTCTCAGGACAGTCAGAGTTCTGCTTCATTGAGTCAGGATCCACTAGGAGGACCTGTTATCGAAAATGAAGCTGCCACTGCTATGAATGAAGTGGAAAGAGCCATGGCACATGCTCAGGAGGATGCGGTTAACTTAGAAGAGTTGGAAAGACAACTCAACGTTGAGCAGAGGAAAATATATGACGAAGTTACCATGCAAATTGATCATGGATTAAGTCATGATAAGAAAGAGTGCTCATGTACGTCGTTGAAGCCTGTCCGACTGTACGTGAGTGGAGAAGCGGGAACTGGAAAAAGTTTCCTCATTAAAGCAATATCATGCTATTTGCAGGAAAGGACAGAGTCATCGCTGTCTTGTGTTGTCACTGCTCCAACTGGACTGGCAGCACATAATATTAAAGGGATTACTTTACATCGTTTACTGATGCTGCCAGTGGAGCATGACAACAAATTACAATATCACAAGCTATCTGGAGATGCTTGTTTTGAAGTTTCAAGAATCTTGAGGAAAATGAAACTTCTTATCATTGACGAAGTAAGCATGGTTTCCAATGTCATGCTTGCCTTTGTGCATTTGAGGATGCAAGAAGTTCTCAAAACAGAGTATGATGTGTTATTTGGTGGCAAATACATCATTGTTTTCGGAGATCTTTTGCAGCTGACACCAGTGAAAGGGCAACCTGTGTTCAAAATGCTCACGCATGAAGATACCAGGAAGTGCCTAGGCAGCATTGGCAACGTCAATATATGGTTAAACTTCAATTATGCTGAACTGCATGAAAATATGCGTCAGGCGAAGGATGAAGTTTACAAGACTATTCTACAAGATGTTAGAATTGGAAAAGTGACCGAGCATGGGAAAGAAGCTTTACATGCACGATTACTGTCAAATTTATATCCAGAACAAGATGTTGTGCCTGAGAATATTTTTCAGAAAATTACTGAGAAGAAATCTGGAATATGTTTGATGCCAACTCTTGCAGAATGTGCCAAATTTAACAACAAAATGTTGCATTTGGAAAAGCACGAGATTGTGAAACTGGAAGCTATTGATAGAGTAGAGCATATGGGATCAACAATTATTTTGTCTGAGAATCTGAAAACAAAATTGGATTCATTAGAGAAGAGTATATCTAAAACTGCAGGTTTTGAAAAGACTCTGAATGTGTGCTTGAACTGCCGTATAATTTTAAGAAGGAATTTACATGTTGAAAGAGGTCTGGTAAATGGATCAATGGGTAATGTTGTTGATTTTGTGAAATACAGAAATAGAGATGGAATTGAATTTTTAAAAATTAAATTTGATGGCATTGAGGAAGTACAGCTAATTGGTCGTTGTTCTGCTAGATTTTTGCTTGTAAAAGACTTATATGTTCGCCGTAAGCAGTTTCCTGTTTGCTTGGCATATGCGGTGACAATCCATAAATCGCAAGGTTTAAGTGTAGACAGTGCATTGGTGAATATTGGCAGTTCTGTGTTCAAGGAGGGTATGGCATATGTGGCATTGTCACGAGTTAGAACTTTATCAGGATTGTACTTGATTGAGTGTGATGTCACAAACATTTGTGCGGATCTAGATTGTGTTAAGGAATACAATAGGTTAAGAAGAGAGTATGCGCCACATTTGCCTCAGTATCCTTTGTTTGAGAAACGTGTGGTAGGCCGGAAACGAAGAAATGAGAACAATACTGGGGAGGTTGTAGCAAAAAGACAAAAAGTCAATGAACCTAAAATTACAAGCAGAAACAAAAAGGATTCTGTTGAAGATGTTGTTGGTTTTCAGTTTGAAAACAGTTCTGGTGTCAACTGCTATGCTAATGTAGTGGTTAATGTTTTGTTTTCTCTAGAAAATGTAAAAGAAGAGATTGTGGTCAATTCTGATCAAAGATTTTGCAGTTTGTTAAATTCTGTGTTAGAGAAATGTAGCACTGATAGAAGAAACATAGAAAGTGTGTCTGAAATTCGAAATCTGTTAGACAGATGTTCAGGCCAAACACAATTCTCTCAAAATATTCAGCAAGATTGTCAGGAGTTTTTAATGTACATGCTTGATGTATTACATGCTGAAGGTGTAGATGTAGATCAGCTGTTTGGGCTTTCTTATCAATGGCAGCATGACTGCGAGAACTGTATGGTATCAAGTACTACTAGTGTAGACTCAGAAAGATTTATATATTTAACTTTGCCAGACAGTAAATCAGTCTCCTTTAATAAGCTAGTAAAAGCAGCTGATCACAACATGGAGTGTAGCCAATGTAAATCTGAAATGATGTCCACATTATTTATACGAACATATGGCCAGTACGTCATTTTAATGTTCCAACGATGTAGGCCTGATGGAACAAAATTGACAACTTTAATTAAAAATTTTGTAGCTTCGCAGTTGTCAATATCAGGAAGGACTTTTGTAACTGCAGCAATTATATATCATGACGGCCCTTCAATAACATCAGGACATTACACAGCTTATTTAAAGTCTAGAAATGGCTGGTCATTCTGCAATGATTCTGTTTTAATTTTCAAAAAAAAATTGCCGTATGACCTTAAAAACTCTTACCTGGTGTTTTTAAAACCAAAATTTTAGGGAAATAATCTCGGGATGTGCTCTGTGGAATTTCAAGAAGTTCTAATGGCTCCTACACAATTTGGCCTTGAGGATAAGTGTAGTTCAGAGACATAACTTCTAACCATAGGACTGGACGTCATGGAGAAATATGTGCACTTTGAATGAGTTCAGAAAAACTGTTTCTTTTTATAAGCTAATTGAAGCAGCCAATCAAAACATGGAGTAGAGGGAATGTAAGTCTGCAATGCTGTCTACTGTTTTACATTGCTTTGTGATTAAAAGTGATGTAGAGAATTAAATAATTGTAGTAGTCATAGAGGTAGTGTAAGTCTGTTTCATAGTAAGCAGTATCAGTGTCATAGGAAATGTAGAACATGACTGAGCAAGAAGGGGTAGATATTACTATTCCAGGATTGTGAAAATGATCTTCAACATTTTAATTCTGAAAGTTGCGGAAATTCCAAATGACGGGATTGGCTTACAAGAAATCCAAGAGTTATAAATGGCTCTGACCAGATTTGGCCTTGAGGAAACTTGTGGTAGAGAGCAAGAAGTCATTTATTCGATGTAACGTGTTTTTAAAAACGATGGAGATTTTCTTTCAGAAAGTGGCGGGCTGAAAGTAATAACAGCACAAAAGAGTGTAAGCTGTTCATAGGACATCCTTGGACGTCATGGAAAGTAAGTTAACTTTAAGGAGTTCTGAATTCTGATTTCTGATGTTGTATGGGTTTTTTAAACACAATCATTTTGATTGTGGTTTTTTTTCCCCGCTGTTATATGATGAATACCTTTAAGTCACTGTTTTTAGTGAATTTTGATACATTCTGAGAACAGCAAAAATAAACCATTTAACATGTATAATTAATTCTGTACTGTTTGCATTTATGATGTACATGTAGAACTGTGTAGGAGGCATGGAGAAGGTGAGGCTTCTGTAAGTGTCAAAGGTGTTGCATACAGTGCTGCACTTCTGCGTATTCTTTCATATGCTAGACTACATCTGCACAATGAGATACCTAAGCAAAGGAAACGCAAGTGATGTGATTGAGAAATGAGCAAAATAAATTGCACGTATTTCAATTACATCACCGGTGTTTCCTATCATTACGAATCACATTGTGCAGATCAAGTTTAGGTCTGTCCAGGGAAACATAGGAGGTTTTTACTTTGTTGAAGAGTGCAGTGGACATGACTCACTTCATTGGTAGACTTTCACAGATATTATCTCCTCTGTACACTTCAACAAGTGTAAATCTCATCTTGAACTCTGAGTAGGCCTCACCTCAAACAAACCTCTGGATAGGAGACATGTTATTGGCATCCTGAAGCGACACTTTTCTGAAACAAGAGCAATGCAAAAGATGCACCATGTTTTAAGATAGGCCTCACTTCATCTGCATCAAGATACTGTTAGTTTAAAATGTATATCTTTAGGACTGTGTAGGGGGCCTGGAGAAGCAGAAGCTTCTGTCAGTGTCAAAGTTGTTGAAAAACTATTTGTCCTTCAATCTTTTCCCTTGTCTTTTGTAATTTTTAAATACATGTTTTA
Source organism: Lissotriton helveticus (assembly GCF_964261635.1). Lineage (NCBI taxonomy): Eukaryota > Metazoa > Chordata > Amphibia > Caudata > Salamandridae > Lissotriton > Lissotriton helveticus. Next base: position 536,131,335 of record NC_136065.1, read on the forward strand.
ATATTTTTCAAATGTTGGTTCTCTCTTTCACAGATTGAAAGTATAAAAACAAAAAGTGAGTAATTTAACGGCAATTATAAGGTAAATATTTTGTACTCTTTTTGTTACATTTCTATCACATTCACCTACTATTAGTTCCACTGCTTCACTTCTTTAACCCTCAGTTTCCTGCCTTTGCTACTTTCCTCATTCCTTTCTCTATTACCTACTTACTCAACTCCTTCCACTCTTTTTCTCAGTCCCTCTCTTCTCATAGTTCCTCAGTCTTGTTCACTCACTCTGTCTCTATTACTCTTAGTGTCTGTGAATTACTTTCCCACCTTTTTTTTTGGACCGCTTCCCGGGAAGTGGCCCGGTTCGCAAACCAGCAGCGTTACGGGAGTCCACCATTTTGTGTTTCGGTCGAATCAAGATACAAGATGGAGGGCAAATAATGTTCAGAATGGGTAGAAGGGGGCACGGTAGATGTATCTTGACCCCCTTGGTTTTCTGAGGGTGGCTGAGGAGGACCATAGTTCTTCACTCTTGTTCACTCTCTCTGTTTCTATTAATGTCACTGTTTCTGACTGATCAAATTTTTTTTTTTTTAAAAAGAACAGTAACTATAAGGGAAGGAAACAGACAGTTATGTTAAAAGAAAGACAGCTATAGGGAGTAAACTAAGGATACTGTTACCCGCAATCCACTGCTGATGATGTTACTGACCATGTCATGAATGATGTAATATGTGACATCATCAGCAGTGGATTGTGGGTAACAGTATCTCTTGTTTACTCCCTAGAGCTGTCTTTCTTTTCACATAACTGTCTGTTTCCTTCCCTTATACTTACTGTTCTTTTTTTAAAAAAATTATTTTTTTGGTTAGCTTCCGGTTCGCGTACCGGGTAGCGCTCCGGGGAGCGAACTAAGAGAAATAGAGGTTGGCAGAGTTCCAAATATTCTACCAATTTTTTTATAACGGGGAGGTAGTTCTGAAAAGAACTTTTTTTTTAATGTTTTTGTTGTTTTATATTTTTTTTTGTATTTTTTGAACATTTTTTTACTTTTTTTGTATTTTCTGAATGTTTTTATATTTTTTTTGGTTTTTTTTTGGGGGGGGAAACAAAAACGATCCATTGTAAAGGGCTCAACAGGAGCAACAAAAAAAAAAGAATTTATTTTTTGGGGCGTTTCGGACAAACATTAACATGATTCTGAATAGCTCTCATAATCAAAATGATGCTACTTTCCCTGTAGCAAATGAAATCGCCGCAGTGCACGCACACTTGCTTCACGTGCCCAAACAACATTTGAATGTTTGGGATCATCTCCCTCGCCTCTGGTCCCGACACCTCTGGAACAACCGATCTTCTTGCCATCGGAAGGGGATTTTGTTGCTCATCACGTAGCTGGGCAGCACTATAATTATTAGGATGCCACCTACTCATATGCCGATGCATAGTGTGATTGCCGTAACTGTACTTTTTTTCAGCTCCCCTTGACAGTCTATCACCGCATATACGGCAAAACACGTAGCGTGCATTTACTTTTTTTTGCCCCTCAGGAAATTTATAGAATTGCCAAATGTAGTTCTCTTTTCGATTATACCTCCTGGGCTCCTCTGGCAAAAACCTTGGCTCTTCCTCCTCTTCCTCCTCTTCCTGTTCTTCCTCTTCTTGTTGTAAAATTACTTCAGCAGGTGGTCCTCTCTTCTTTGGATTTGGTGGAGGTGGTGGGTTAGAACCAGCTGAAGCTACTAATGAAGCCATGTCACAATGTAAATAAAGGGTCTTTCTCTCACCAAGATGAAAGTCAGAGTGAGGAAAGAAGGAGGGGTTTTCATCATTTGGGAAAAGCAAAAGTTCTAAACCAATGAAAAGTGTTCATTTTAGATCACATGACCTAGTATTACATCATTAGGAAACCAAAAGTGAAATGAACCAATGAAAAGTGTTATTACCGAGTCACATGACCTGCTGTGTTTACGTTACGCGGTCGGCGCCGCGCCGCGGATCGCTTCCGGTTCGCGTACCGCTGCGCTTCCGGGTACGCTAACGTAGCACATCATATGACGTATCACGCGAGAACGCGAAACGTCATGCTGACGCGACGCGTCACGATGTTGTTTTCTAACGCGACAGTTGCGCAAACGGAACGTTTACCGGTTCGCGGACCGGGTCGCGGCTCCGAATTGAGCTAACGGGAAGCTAACCGGTTCGCGTACCGGGAGCGAAACAATAAAAATAATTTTTAAAAAATTGTATTAAAAACATGTAAAAAATATTTTTCGATTTAAAGAAGAATACATTGTAAAGGTTTTGATATTTGCTATTAAAAAACCATTGAAATTCACTGAAAAAACCATAGGTTATAGACCATATATAGTTAGGAATTAGCATTTACAAAACCTTGAAAATTCACTGAAAAAACCATAGGTTATAGACCATATATAGTTAGGGATTAGCATTTACAAAACCCTATTTTACTTACACAAAACCATTGAAATTCCATATATAGTTAGTTGTACTAACTATATATCGCGCACCCGCAATCCACTGCTGATCATGTCACATATTACATCATTCATGACATGGTCAGTGACATCACTGATGACATCACTGATGACATCTCAAATGACATCACTGATGACATCACTGATGACATCTCAATGACATGACTGATGACATCACTGATGACATCTCATTTGACATTACTGATGACATCACTGATGACATCATTCATGTGATAATACGATGAACTTCTTCAGACTCTAAAATAACCTTAGATACACTCAGTGTAAACAGACACTCACAGACTGTCACTCATCCATGGAGTTACTCACACACCTACTCAGTCATGCAAAGAATCAATTACACCTCCATTTCCTCAACTATACAGTTATACATACCTTACTTATTCAAACATATACTAACACATATTTACTCTCTTTTACAATCCCTGATACAAGTTCACAATGATCAATACAGCCACTCACACATTCACGGGCTCTTATGCACAGTTATTTATATATGTCAACTCTCACATGTACTGTGTTTTACATATGTTCTTACTTGGACATGTAGCACTCAGATATCCATTCACTCACCAATGCACTCAGTCAACCGCCCATACACCTGTTTCCACATGCACTTTTGAATCCATATATCTAGTGAATCAACTGCTTACACATCTATGCACAGAGTCATACACCTCCCAGCCACCCACACACACACTCAGTCTCCCATACAAATACTTGGGCAACCAATCAATAACCCATATACTTACTCATATAGCTAGTGATCAACACATGCAGCAGTTTACAGAACAACAGACATAATGATGCACAAATTAAGACAGTTTACTCACTAACCCATGCACTCAGTGACACACATTTAATCACTCACTCATACAGTCAGTCACACACCTACTAAATCCTTCATCCAGACACTTATACATCCACTCATTCTTCAATATGTAAGACATTTGAGATGTCATCAGTGATGTCATTTGAGATGTCATCAGTGATGTCATCAGTCATGTCATTGAGATGTCATCAGTGATGTCATCAGTGATGTCATTTGAGATGTCATCAGTGATGTCATCAGTGATGTCACTGACCATGTCATGAATGATGTAATATGTGACATGATCAGCAGTGGATTGCGGGTGCGCGATATATAGTTAGTACAACTAACTATATATGGAATTTCAATGGTTTTGTGTGAGTAAAATAAGGTTTTGTAAATGCTAATCCCTAACTATATATGGTCTATAACCTATGGTTTTTTCAGTGAATTTTCAAGGTTTTGTAAATGCTAATTCCTAACTATATATGGTCTATAACCTATGGTTTTTTCAGTGAATATATAATATATACATATATGCTTTTCACAGTCAGCTTAGTTTCTCCAGACAGACTGCTCGGACACCTTTCTTGTGCAATTACAAATAATGATTTATTGGCAACAACAACGCGTTTCGGCGGTTAAGCCTCGATCACGCTAATAGTCTCATCTCAAAAGTGCCATTTAAATTCATACGAACAACCATAAACATAGACATAGGACTGTTTGAAAAAATGCTACAAAATGACAGTAAATGTATCGGCCATTTTATCATGTCAAATAGACCAATTAGCCACAACGTAGAAATGTGCCCATAGTATGAATCACTTCATTAATCACGCCTGTTCCGGCATATGAGCATTTGTATATCGGTCAAAGTAACCAGATAATTATCATACACCCGGTTAAGTCTGCAAACGAGTCCTGCCCCAGTGGGCATAATTTCCTCTGCATCTGATGAAATAGCAGTCTGTCCTGCCCATGTGAGCAATAACCAAATGATCGAAGAATCACAAAAGTCTTACATGTTCAGTTAGTGATTGTTTAATACAAATTGGACACTATCAGGCCAAACAGTCCTACGCACCTAAAAAATAAAAATTATTAAAATTACTGAAACAGCAACTGCGATAAACTAGCAAAACTTTAAATGCGTATTCAATATAAATGTACTGCTAATTCTTCATTAACATTCAGTCCATTTGGTACAGTGCATTCAAAGTCAATAATGTAAGTTGATTCAAGTTTGCGTAAGGATAGTTCACGATTTCCTCCTCTTATCCCCAAGTCAACATTGTCAATCACCACCATTCTCACCTTAGTTTCATCACTGTAGTGGTGTACCTGAAAGTGCCGTGCTACAGGGTAGGTTTTATTGTTATTCCTGATGGCTCTAAGGTGTTCCAAAATTCTTTTTTTGGCGGTGTGTTTGGTACTCCCTACATACCATTTGTTACAAGGGCATATCAGAATGTATACACAGTGGGTAGTGTTACAGGTTAGGTGTTTCCTTATAATGAACTCTTTTCCTGTTTGTAATACAGATAATCTGTCACAGTTCACACTATTTCTACAGGCTTTACATTTCTTGCAGCATTTGTATCCTGTCTTTGTAACGCGGGATCCATGTTTTTCATGTGTGACATGGTTGTGGCTCAGTTCGTCTTTTAGTGCTCTACTTTTTCTAAAAGTAATCTGAGGGTTACATCCCAAGTCAGGTTTCAGGTGTTCGTCACTCAACAGGACATGCCAATGCTTGTTAAAAATGTTTTGTATGTTACTGGCCTGGCCTGAGTATTTGGTGATGAATCTCACAGTGTTCTTGTTATCATCTACCCTGGCTGGGTAAAGTAGATCATTTCTAGCAATGTCATCTACCCTCTTGCATGCATTAGAGATGGTTTTATGGCTGTAGCCACGATCTTTAAATCTGCCACACATTATCAGTTTCTCTGCCTCAAAGGATTTGGCCGTGCTGCAGTTTCTTTTGGCCCTTAGTAATTCACCGTAGGGAATACTTTGTACAAGTTTACGGGGGTGTGCGCTATTAGCTCTTAGGATGCTATTACCTGCCGTGGTCTTGCGGTGTAGATTGGTTTCAATATTGTGGCCCTTAATGGTGATTGCAATGTCGAGAAACTCAATATCGGTTTTGCTGATATTAGCAGTAAAGATAAAATTAAGATCATTCTCGTTGAGCCTTTCAACAAAGTTCCTAGCCGTTTGCTCGGAACCATTCCAGATGACGAAAATGTCGTCAATATAGCGCAGCCACAGGGCAACGTTGGTGTCAAATTCGTCCATGCGTGCGGCCACCTGCTCCTCCCACCAGCCCATGAATAAATTCGCGTAGCTGGGGGCGAAGCAGGTGCCCGAAACGCGTTGTTGTTGCCAATAAATCATTATTTGTAATTTGCACAAGAAAGGTGTCCGAGCAGTCTGTCTGGAGAAACGAAGCTGACTGTGAAAAGCGTGTTTGGGACTTCCGGTGCCCTTGCTCGGACCGCCCGCTGACAGCAAGTCCGACTCTACCGGTAATTGAGGAGAGAATATATATATATATATATATATATATATATATATATATATATATATATATATATTCACTGAAAAAACCATAGGTTATAGACCATATATAGTTAGGGATTAGCATTTAAAAAACCTTATTTTACTCACACAAAACCATTGAAATTCCATATATAGTTAGTTGTACTAACTATATATCACGCACCCGCAATCCACTGCTGATGATGTCACATATTACATCATTCATGACATGGTCAGTGACATCACTGATGACATCACTGATGACATCTCAAATGACATCACTGATGACATCACTGATGACATCATCCAGTGACTGTGTGTTTCTGTAAAGTTTAAATATGTTTTACATATTGAAGAATGAGTAGATGTAGAAGTGTCTGGATGAAGGATTTAGTAGGTGCGTGACTGACTGTATGAGTGAGTGATTAAATGTGTCTCACTGAGTGCATGGGTTAGTGACTAAACTGTCTTAATTTGTGCATCATTATGTCTGTTGTTCTGTAAACTACTGCATGTGTTGATCAGTAGCTATATGAGTAACTATATAGGTTATTGATTGGTTGCCCAAGCATTTGTATAGGAGACTGAGTGTGTGTGTGAGTGGCTGGGAAGTGTATGACTCTGTGCATAGATGTATGGGTTCAAAAGTGCATGTTGGAAACAGCTGTATGGGCAGTTGACTGTGTGCATGACTGTATTGGTGAGTGAATAGATATCTCAGTGCTACATGTCAAATTAAGTACATATGTAAAATACAGTACATGTGAGAGTTGACATATATAAATAACTGTGCATAAGAGCCAGTGAATGTGTGAGTGGCTGTATGGATCATTGTGAACTTGTATCCAGGATTGTATAAGTGAGTAAATATGTTTTAGTATTTGTTTGAATAAGTAAGTAAGGTGTGTTTAACTGTATAGTTAAGGAAATGGAGGTGTGATTGATTGTTTGCATGACTGTCTAGGTGTGTGTGTAACTTCATGGATGAGTGACAATCTGTGAGTCTGTGTTTACACTGAGTGTATCTAAGGTTATATTAGAGTCTGAAGAGGTTCATCGTATTATCACAACAGTGATGTCATCAGTAATGTCATTTGAGATGTCATCAGTGATGTCATCAGTGATGTCATTTGAGATGTCATCAGTGATGTCATCAGTGATGTCATTTGAGATGTCATCAGTGATGTCATCAGTGATGTCACTGACCATGTCATGAATGATGTAATATGTGACATCATCAGCAGTGGATTGCGGGTGCGTGATATATAGTTAGTACAACTAACTATATATGGAATTTCAATGGTTTTGTGTGAGTAAAATAAGGTTTTTTAAATGCTAATCCCTAACTATATATGGTCTATAACCTATGGTTTTTTCAGTGAATTTTTAAGGTTTTGTAAATGCTAATTCCTAACTATATATGGTCTATAACCTATGGTTTTTTCAGTGAATTTCATTGGTTTTTTAATAGCTAATATCAAAACCTTTACAATGTATTATTCTTTAAAAAGAAAAATATTTTTTACATGTTTTTTATACAATTTTTTTTTATTTTTTTTTGTTTCGCTCCCAGTACGCGTACCGGTTAGCTTCCCGTTAGCTCAATCCGGAGGCGCGACCCGGTACGCGAACTGGTAAACGTTCCTTTAGCGCACCTCTCGCGTTACAAAACAACATCGCGACGCTTCGCGTCAGCATGACGTTTCGCGTTCTCGCGTAATACGTCATATTACGTGCTACGTTCGCGTACCCGGAAGCGCAGCGGTACGCGAACCGGAAGCGATCCGCGGCGCGGCGCCGACCGCGTAATGTAAACATAGCAGGTCATGTGACTCGATAATAACACTTTTCATTGGTTCATTTCACTTTTGGTTTCCTAATGATGTAATACAAGGTCATGTGATCTAAAATGGACACTTTTCATTGGTTTAGAACTTTTGTTTTTCCCAAATGATGAAAACCCCTCCTTCTTTCATCACTCTGACTTTCATCTTGGTGAGAGAAAGACCCTTTATTGAGACTTTGTGATGGCTTCATTAGTAGCTTCAGCTGGTGCTAGCCCACCACCTCCACCAAATCCAAGAAAGAGAGGACCACCTGCAGAAGTAATTCTGCAAGAAGAGGAAGAACAGGAAGAGGAGGAAGAGGAGGAAGAGCATGAGTTTTTGCCAGAGGAGCCCAGGAGGTACAATCGACAGGAGAATTATATCTGGCAATTCTACAGAATTCCTGAGGGGCAAAAGAAAGTGAATGCTCGTTACGTGTTTTGCCGCATATGCGGTGACAGATTGTCAAGGGGCACTGATAAAAAATATAGTTATGGCAATCATACTATGCATCGGCATATGAGTAGGTGGCACCCAAATAACTATAGTGCTGCCCAGCTACGTGACCAACAACAAAATCCCCTCCAAATGGCAAGAAGATCGGTGGTTCCAGAGGTGTCGGGACCAGAGGCGAGGGAGGTGATTGCAAACATCCAAATGTTGTTTGGGCACGTAAAACAAGTGTGCGTGGAATGTGGCGCTTTCATCTGCTACAGAGAAAGTAGCATCACTTTGATTTTGCGAGCAATTCAAAATCATATTAATGTTTGCACAAAACGCACCAAAAAATAAATTCTTTTTTTTTTTTTGCTCCTGTTGAGCCCTTTATAATGGATCGTTTTTGTTTCCCCCCCCCCCAAAAAAACCAAAAAAATTTTAAAAACGTTCAGAAAATACAAAAAAAGTAAAAAAATGTTCAAAAAATACTAAAAAAAATATAAAACAACAAAAACATAAAAAAAAAAGTTCTTTTCAGAACTAACTCCCCATTATAAAAAAATTGGTAGAATATTTGGAACTCTGCCAACCTGTATTTCTCTTAGTTCGCTCCCGGAGCGCTACCCGGTACGCGTACCGGAAGCTAACCAAAAAAATATTTTTTAAAAAAGAACAGTAACTATAAGGGAAGGAAATACACAGTTATGTTAAAAGAAAGACAGCTCTAGGGAGTAAACTAAGGATACTGTTACCTACAATCCACTGTTGATGATTTCACATATTACATCATTCATGACATGGTCAGTAACATCAACAGCAGTGGATTGTAGGTAACAGTATCGTTAGTTTACTCCCTATAGCTGTCTTTCTTTTAACATAACTGTCTATTTCCTTCCCTTATAGTTACTGTTCTTTTTTAAAAAACATTTTTTTGATCAGTCATAAACAGTGACATTTATAGAAACAGAGAGAGTGAACAAGAGTGAAGAACTATGGTCCTCCTCAGCCACCCTCAGAAAACCAAGGGGGTCAAGATACATCTACCGTGCCCCCTTCTACCTATTCTGAACATTATTTGCCCTCCATCTTGTATCTTGATTCGAACGAAACACAAAATGGTGGACTGCCATAACGCTGCTGGTTTGCGAACCGGGCAACTTCCCAGGAAGCGGTCCCAAAAAAAAAAAAGTTGGGAAAGTAATTCACAGACACTAAGAGTAATAGAGATGGAGTGAGTGAACAAGACTGAGGAACTATGAGAACAGAGGGACTGAGAAAAAGAGTGGAAGGAGTTGAGTAAATAGGTAATAGAGAAAGGAATGAGGAAAGTAGCAAAGGCAGGAAACTGAGTATTAAAGAAGTGAAGCAGTGGATCTAATAGTAGGTGAATGTGATAGAAATGTAACGAAAAGAGTACAACTATTTACCTTGTAATTGCCGTTAAATTAATCACATTTTATTTCTATACTTTCAATCTGTGAAAGAGAGAACCAACATTTGAAAAAAAATTAAAATATGTATTTAAAAATTACAAAAGACAAGGGAAAATATTGAAGGACAAATAGTTTTTCAACAACTTTGACACTGACAGAAGCTTCTGCTTCTCCAGGTCCTCTACACAATGCTAAAGATATACATTTTAAACTAACAGTATCTTGATGCAGATGAAGTGAGGCCTATCTTAAAACATGGTGCATCTTTTGCATTGCTCTTGTTTCAGAAAAGTGTCGCTTCAGTATGCCAATAACATGTCTCCTATCCAGAGATTTGTTTGAGGTGAGGCCTACTCAGAGTTCAAGATGAGATTTACACTTGTTGAAGTGTACAGAGGAGATAATATCTGTGAAAGTCTACTAATGAAGTGAGTCATGTCCACTGCACTCTTCAACAAAGTAGAAACCTCCTATGTTTCCCTGGACAGACCTAAACTTGATCTGCACAATGTGATTCGTAATGATAGGAAACTCAAGTGATGTAATTGAAATATGTGCAATTTATTTTGCTCATTTCACAATCACATCACTTGTGTTTCCTTTGCTTAGGTATCTCATTGTGCAGATGTAGTCCAGCATATGAAAGAATACGTAGAAGTGCAGCACTGCATACAATAAATTTAACACTTACAGAAAACTCACCTTCTCCATGCCTCCTACACAGTTCTACATATACATCATAAATGCAAACAGTACAGAATTAATTATACATGTTAAATGGTTTATTTTTGCTGTTCTCAGAATGTATCAAAATTCACTAAAAACAGTGACTTGAAGGTATTCATCATGTAACAGCGGGGAAAAAAAAACACAATCAAAATGATTGTGTTTAAAAAACCCATACAACATCAGAAAATAAAATTCAGAACTCCTTAAAGTTAACTTACTTTCCATGACGTCCAAGGATGTCCTATGAACAGCTTACACTCTTTTGTGCTGTTATTACTTTCAGCCCGCCACTTTCTGAAAGAAAACCTCCATCGTTTTTAAAAACACGTTACATGCAATAAATGACTTCTTGCTCTCTACCACTATTTTCCACAAGGCCAAATCTAGTCAGAGATATTTATAACTCTTGGATTTCTTGTAAGCCAATCCCATCATTTGGCATTTCCGCAACTTTCAGAATTAAAATGTTGAAGATCATTTTCACAATCCTGGAATAGTAATATCTTCCCCTTCTTGGTCAGTCATGTTCTACATTTCCTATGACACTGATACTGCTTAATATGAAGCAGACTTACACTACCTCTATGAGTACTACAATTATTTAATTCTCTACATCACTTTTAATCACAAAGCAATGTAAAACAGTAGACAGCATTGCAGACTTACATTCCCTCTACTCCATGTTTTGATTGGCTGCTTCAATTAGCTTATGAAAAGAAACAGTTTTTCTGAACTCATTTAAAGTGCACATACATCTCCATGATGTCCAATCCTTTGATTAGAAGTTATGTCTCTGAACTACACTTATCCTCAAGGCCAAATTGTGTAGGAGCCATTAGAACTTCTTGAAATTCCACAGATCATATCCCGAGATTATTTTCCTAAAATTTTGGTTTTAAAAACACCAGGTAAGAGTTTTTAAGGTCATACGGCAATTTTTTTTTGAAAATTAAAACAGAATCATTGCAGAATGACCAGCCATTTCTAGACTTTAAATAAGCTGTGTAATGTCCTGATGATATTGAAGGGCCGTCATGATATATAATTGCTGTAGTTACAAAAGTCCTTCCTGATATTGACAACTGCGAAGCTACAACATTTTTTATTAAAGTTGTCAATTTTGTTCCATCAGGCCTACATCGTTGGAACATTAAAATGACGTACTGGCCATATGTTCGTATAAATAATGTGGACATCATTTCAGATTTACATTGGCTACACTCCATGCTGTGATTAGCAGCTTTTACTAGCTTATTAAAGGAGACTGATTTACTGTCTGGCAAAGTTAAATATATAAATCTTTCTGAGTCTACACTAGTAGTACTTGATACCATACAGTTCTCGCAGTCATGCTGCCATTGATAAGAAAGCCCAAACAGCTGATCTACATCTACACCTTCAGCATGTAATACATCAAGCATATACATTAAAAACTCCTGACAATCTTGCTGAATATTTTGAGAGAATTGTGTTTGCCCTGAACATCTGTCTAACAGGTTTCGAATTTCAGACACACTTTCTATTTTTGTTCTATCTGTGCTACATTTCTCTAACACAGAATTCAACAAACTGCAAAATCTTTGATCAGAATTGACCACAATCTCTTCTTTTACATTTTTTAGAGAAAACAAAACATTCATTACTACATTAGCATAGCAGTTGACACCAGAACTGTTTTCAAACTGAAAACCAACAACATCTTCAACAGAATCCTCTTTGTTTCTGCTTGTAATTTTAGGTTCATTCACTTTTTGTCTTTTTGCTACAACCTCCCCAGTATTGTTCTCATTTCTTCGTTTCCGGCCTACCAGACGTTTCTCAAACAAAGGAAACTGAGGCAAATGTGGCGCATACTCTCTTCTTAACCTATTGTATTCCTTAACACAATCTAGATCTGCACAAATGTTTCTGACATCACACTCAATCAAGTACAATCCCGATAAAGTTCTAACTCGTGACAATGCCACATATGCCATACCCTCCTTGAACACAGAACTGCCAATATTCACCAATGCAGTGTCTACACTTAAACCTTGCGATTTATGAATTGTCACCGCATATGCCAAGCAAACAGGGAACTGCTTACGGCGAACATATAAGTCTTTTACAAGCAAAAATCTAGCAGAACAACGAGCAATTAGCTGTACTTCCTCAATGCCATCAAATTTAATTTTTAAAAATTCAATTCCATCTCTATTTCTGTATTTCACAAAATCAACAACATTACCCATTGATCCATTTACCAGACCTCTTTCAACATGTAAATTCCTTCCTAAAATTATACGGCAGTTCAAGCACACACTCAGAGTCTTTTCAAAACCTGCAGTTTTAGATATAGTCTTCTCTAATGAATCCAATTTTGATTTCAGATTCTCAGACAAAATAATTGTTGATCCCATATGCTCTACTCTATCAATAGCTTCCACTTTCACAATCTCTTGCTTTTCTAAATGCAACATTTTGTTGTTAAATTTGGCACATTCTGCAAGAGTTGGCATCAAACATATTCCAGATTTCTTATCAGTAATTTTCTGAAAAATATTCTCAGGCACAACATCTTGTTCTGGATATAAATTTGACAGTAATCGTGCATGTAAAGCTTCTTTCCCATGCTCGGTCACTTTTCCAATTCTAACATCTTGTAGAATAGTCTTGTAAACTTCATCCTTTGCCTGACGCATATTTTCATGCAGTTCAGCATAATTGAAGTTTAACCATATATTGACGTTGCCAATGCTGCCTAGGCACTTCCTGGTATCTTCATGCGTGAGCATTTTGAACACAGGTTGCCCTTTCACTGGTGTCAGCTGCAGAAGATCTCCGAAAACAATGATGTGTTTGCCACCAAATAACACATCATACTCTGTTTTGAGAACTTCTTGCATCCTCAAATGCACAAAGGCAAGCATGACATTGGAAACCATGCTTACTTCGTCAATGATAAGAAGTTTCATTTTCCTCAAGATTCTTGAAACTTCAAAACAAGCATCTCCAGATAGCTTGTGATATTCTAATTTGTTGTCATGCTCCACTGGCAGCATCAGTAAACGATGTAAAGTAATCCCTTTAATATTATGTGCTGCCAGTCCAGTTGGAGCAGTGACAACACAAGACAGCGATGACTCTGTCCTTTCCTGCAAATAGCATGAAATTGCTTTAATGAGGAAACTTTTTCCAGTTCCCGCTTCTCCACTCACGTACAGTCGGACAGGCTTCAACGACGTACATGAGCACTCTTTCTTATCATGACTTAATCCATGATCAATTTGCATGGTAACTTCGTCATATATTTTCCTCTGCTCAACGTTGAGTTGCCTTTCCAACTCTTCTAAGTTAACCGCATCCTCTTGAGCATGTGCCATGGCTCTTTCCACCTCATTCATAGCAGTGGCAGCTTCATTTTCAATAAGAGGTCCTCCTAGTGGATCCTGACTCAATGAAGCAGAACTCTGACTGTCCTGAGAACTGTCTCTGGCAATCTCGGCTGCAATCGTTGCTTCCTGCTCAATTTCCGCATTCAACATTTCTACATATTTGGGAAAAGCAGGACATTCTATGGTCTCCTTGGCGGCATTGAAAGAGTCTTCATAACAGAGGAAATCTCCAAGCAGTTCCTCTTCTGCACGCCAAGGCTTGAAAAGTTGCAAAAGTGCTAAATAGAAAAACTCCTTTTTTTCAGGAGATTCGCCACTCAATTTTCGATGGTTTATCAAGTGGCATTTTCTTTGCTTCACCAGACATCCCTCACTTCCTATTACAGCATACACTCCTTTCTCAGTATCTTCTTTGATGTTCCTCTTGAACATGTAATTTTGCAGAACCTCATACAGACAAACATTCTCTAGGTGACTGCTTCGATTTGGATAATATGTATCCAACATGTTTGTCTTCAAAATGTCGGTACTGTTTGGCTCCTTTTCCGCCAAATACTCAATTTCCCGCACAGGTTTGAGAACTCGATTACGCGTTGCAGCAAGACCAAGACTCGCCCAAACGATACTCCTGGACTTGGCATAGAGACTTGCTGAAGACAACCGGTCAGAACATTCGTACGCTCCGATTTCTCGATGCGACAACATCTTCAGACTGAAACTGTACAACTTCTTGCTGAGGCTGTTTCATGGGAAATGTCCTCCCACATATCCTTCAATTCTGTCTTCTCTTTTTTGGTGATGTAAGACGTCACATACCGAGCCACAGCCATACAGTTATCAGCCACAAACTGTATATCCATGTTAGCATTCCACATGGACAAAATCACCGGGTTGTAGTCGTTGATGTACTTGGACTCTTCGTTCCTCTTCAAATTGTAAGTGTTTTTAGGTGATTTCTTCATGACATTGTGTCGCAGCGAAGACATCAAACTGTTTACTCTTCCTTTAGAAATCACCGGTCGTGGAAAGCCGAAACGACATTTAGTGTAGAACTTGTCCTTGTTTCGGAATTTACGACGGCAGTACTTTCCACATCGATGGCTTTGGAAACGCAGAACTTTTTCTCTTAGGCTTTTCTTCTCCTTTGCGTTTGGAACAGCACACGTAGAATACTGTTGGATGAAACTCATCACTGAGTCATCTGGATCCGTTCCAAATTTAGGTGCATCCTTGATCCACAGCAACATATGTATATGAGGAGCACCTCTTGCTTGGTACTCCTTTCTCCAGAAGAAATCCAACACCTCTCCAAGAGGTGGATTCTTCTTATTCATGATGAAAGACATCATAGCTTCAAATCTATGATTGAAGTACCTACATACATTGACTGGATCCAAAGAGCACAGTTCTCCGGGTGTCTTGAATTCGATGTTTTCTACGTTAGCATTTGCCTCTCGTAGAAATTCAAGTAAGTCTTCCCAGCCATACTCGGCACAGCTCAGAGTGAGGAACCATGTGGGAGTACCTAAGTTCCTCAGCATACATTTTAAATCACCATGACGACGGTACCAGTACTCATTAGTACCACGCTGACACGCCATGAGATTAATCAGGTGAGAATCCAAAATACTATCTTGGACATTCACTTTATCCATAAAATCACTTGCCGAGATGTTTTGCATGTGTATACCACTTTTCAAGATGTGGTTCACTGCATATGACAGTCCAGACAGATCGCTTTCAAACAGGAGATGAAACAAATAAGGAATGCATTGTCGAAACCTAGCATCTCCTGCATACAATCGCAAAGTCCGGTATTCAGAAGCAGGAATTTGATGAGGTCGCTCATCATATCTTCCTCCCTGACCTGTTGGAAAAAGCTGTGGGAAACACCGAGCTTCCAAACTTTCCTCCCAAACACTAATGGGACTCCCTTTGGCTTGTTTCATTTGAAACAACTCAATAGCATTCCCCATGACTTCCTTTGAATGCAAAGGATGAACACTATAATGTTCATATATTTCCTCACTAGTAGAGGGTTCTACTTTCTCAATTTGACCAGCACACAAATCGCTATCCTCTTCCTCACTTACTTCCTCTTCTTCAACATATACATTCTTATAGTATTTATTATTTTTTTTCAAATACAATGTTGCCTTTTTAACTTTCCTAACATCTACTAAATCTTGCCATATTTTCTTATTCTTTGTCGGAACCCCATTAACTAAGATAACCAGAGGTTCCTCTTCCACTTTTTCTACTCCAATTGTGTTAATGTTTTTCTTCAAATCTAGAGGCAAATAAACAACTCTTCCCTTTAATCCTCTCTGTAAATCTGATGGAGGCAATTTCCCTGTCTTTGGCTCCATTCTTACAATAGCCTGAAAGGGATGGATACTTTGAATCAAAATAGATTCATAAGTATTTAAATCCTTCAATTCAGAAGGAATCTCAACCAATTCCAGATTATTATGAACTGCTCTAGCAGGCATCTGGTTTTGTTTTAATTTGTTACAACAATAAGTACACACACGTTGATCCAATCCCAAATCAAAACAATTTTCTACCATCAAGTATGTTGCAAAATCCTTCCATTCACTATTATTTTCCCTTTCACTTTTTGCATATAAATCCACTAACTTAGTCTGATTCTTATAATAAGTGCGTCGACAACACACACAAGTGAAATTAGGCCTCTCACTTGATTTCATGTCAAACGTCGCAATTTCCCTCTGGAAATTATCTGTACTGGAAACATGTACAGTATCTTCCAAATGACCCTCTATTTCTTGCTCAATTTCAACATTCTCCTCTTTACTTCCAAAGTAACAAAACTCAATTTCTTCACATATATTCCTCACATCTATTTCAGAACCATGCAAAAGAGCAGCGCATAATTGTTTCAGCATAATTGCTGGACTCTTAGCATAATACAACAGTCTAACTAACTTCCTCACTTTGTTATGATGCACTGCTAGCATCCTGAAATGATGAAAAACACTCTGGCATACTCTCCTGGAAAGACAAGCCAGTGAATGACCATGCAAACCTGTCACTTCTCTCACTCTGCAAGGATCTAATTCTTGCAACAACCTCATTTTCTGCTTCAAACTTTTCTTGTTAAATGACCGTACAAAATCACAAAGCAAATTGATGGAATCCTGTCGCACACTGCAAATACTACTACACTTCCAGGTGTACACAGGACCCTTAGCACGTCTTCCTAAAACCTCATTACCTAACAACTCTTCTGCCTCTGTTGTCACAAGTTTTTCTTTTTTCAACTGGACAACCATCTTTCACTTCATAAGCACGACCACTGATGTCAACTGCATGCACCAAATCATTATCCTGGAAATAACTCTCTTCATTAAAAAATGCCTCACAGCTTGAACTATGTATCCATTCTCCAGAAAAAACTTCACAAAAATTACTACGATTAACTATTCTCTTCCATCTACTATTTCTTTTGAAATCAAAAATTGCCTTGTTTAGCTTCCTAATTCTATTGATTATCAAAATAAATAACTTACGTTTAATTTCAAAAGCCTGATCAATAACTTTCTCAACTTTTTTTTTTCTCCTATAAAAAACTAATTTCTGTTGACCTTTCTTAATATTTTTTAACAAATTGCCAATTATCCTGTTACGGAACATTCGTTTACGAATCTCCGTAAACTGTTGTTTCCTTCTACTATCATGCACAGATTTATCTCTTGCTCTAGCAGTAACATTTTCATTTGTCCTTTTCTTTCCATTTGATTTACTTGTGTTGTTATGGATTGAAACATTTTCTGTACTAATATTTTTTTTATTAGAAATATTTTTTATGAAATATTTAGAGCTCTTACCCGGTGCTTTCTTCATCGCTTGAGAAATCTTTTTGTTAGAGGACTGCTGCATTTTTTTTTTCTCCTGCTGTCTTTGACGTTTTGCAGCCTTCATCTCTCTTATTTTTGTAGGCATAGTTGAATCTGAGGAAAAATATAATAAAAATGTTAATAAAAAAATATTATCAAACAGTAAATCAGTAATAGTGATCAAAAACATAACACACTACTTGACATTTTAAATAGAAGATTTTTTAGTCCTTGCAAATTTACAATACAGAAATAGCAGAAAAGAAATGAGATTTATATTTATGTTACCTATGCTATTTTATATGTGAATCTGATCTAATTTTATGAGCATATTTTAATATTTTATTGAAGACACTACACATAACCTGTTTTTGAAGGTGTCTTTATTTTTAAATTAAACGGTTTACCTTTTTACTTTTTATGGATTATAAATTTTAAAAATAAATGTTTATAATTCCAAAGGCTCAAGCAGGTCAGCTTCCCATCCTATATCATATAATTCGGACAAATCTGCATCCTCATCACGCTCTTCTTCATCCTCAGGATTTAAATCATCCAATGGATCAACATCCACTGATGTTTCAATTACAAGTTCAATGATGAGGTCAAAATCAACTGATTGCAGATTGTCGCTCATGTTGAGGTTGTCTTTATCTTTAAAGAAAGACAACAACAATGAGATGTTGCAGAGTAAGAGACAAATCTCACAGATTATAATAGTAAAATTATTTAACAAGAGTAACATTTTGCAGCTATTATTTAGCCATGTCCAGCGATGCTGAGCAGGTGAAGCCTATGTCTAATTTTTCACTGAACAGGACTCATCTGTTCTTAACCTTGGATAAGCCTCAACGACTCTGTGTCCCCTGCACATACTCAAATGTTAAAGTGCAGATTTATATTAAATGGCACATCCCCAGGCATGCACCAGTTAATGTGCACCACTGCTTTACCACCCATGGTGTGCCGCATTTACAATCAGATAGGAGAAAGCTGCTTCAAAACCCTGCGCCTGCTTGAAGCTGGCATAGGTCTTGACGCAGCATTGTATAGATGGGGCACCCCTGATCCTTGCTGGAGCTGCATCGCACTTACGATACAACTCCAGCAATGCGCCACCTTTACAGCACAGATGCGTCACGCATCTGTGCCTTTTTTGCCCCATGCTGCGCCGCATTGTAAATGCAGCACACCATGGGTGGCGGAACAGTGGCGCAGGATGACTGTCACATCCCTGGGGATGCGCCACTCATCATAAATCTATCCCTAAGCTTCTTATCTTGTTACAGATGAACTGCCATATGTATCATCAAAATATTTTACATATTATAAATAGCAAATTTTAAGGAATAAATAGCGATTCTTTACTATTCCTAATTTGCAATGAGCAAATTGCTAATTGCAAATTACCCATTCATTTCCATAGGCTAGGAGGCTCATAGGAATTAATGTTGCAAGTTGTGATTAGCAATTAGCTCATCACAAAATAGGATTTTTTTCAAGCGTGCAGGGGTATCTCAAGAACACCCTGCTGCACCCCTGAAAAAGAAATTTGGGAGCACATGGCACACCTACATGCCCTAATGGCATGTATGGGCGTCATATGGGACCTTTTTTTTTTTAAAAAAAAATTCTTTTTGAAAAGAATTCGCAAATTACCACAAACTACAAGTTGGTGGTAGTTTCCAAATCCTTAATATCATTTTTTACATATTTTTTTTTTATACATTGCATTTAAGGAATCACAAATTTTGAATTATTGACATTTTAAGTAATTTCCACATGTGCACTGTTTTCTAAATATAATTTGAAAATCGTTTTTGGGGAAAAGTAATGGTTTGCAAATTTATGACAAGGACATAATGGTGTATGCTTCTCTATAAGGCATTTCAGTATCTCTAATGTCATTTTTCCCATATTACATTATAAGACCTTTCCCCATGAAGCACATTCCTTGTAAATATGCTCCCACCAGTGCATTGCAAATTTAGATTTTGACTGTTTCAGACACATAGCCATGTTGAAAGTGACCCAAAAAAATTGCAAACGTTTAAAAAAAACACATTCATGTGTCTTAATGACATTTTAATTCATTTCCCCATGGACAATGTTTTCTAAGTGGCACAAAAGAGGTATACACCTATCATAAATCTGTCCCTAGAATTATAAATGATTAAATCAGGATGACAATAAGATGTGGCCTATCCAGAGGTTTGTTTAAGGTGAGGCCTACTCAGGATTGCAGATTAAAGTTATGCTTGATGAAGAATACAGAGGAGATAATTTATTGTAAAGGCCTACCAATGAAGTAAGTGATTTCTACTTCATTGCACCAGTCATCATAAATGTATCCATAAGCTTCTTATCTTGTTAGACATCAACCGCCATATGTATCATATAACTATTTTGCATTTCCAAAAAAGCGAATTTTAAGGAATAAATAGCGATTCTTTACCATTCCAAATTTGCGATGAGAAAATTGCTAATTGCAAATTACCCATTCATTTCCATGGGCTAGGAGGCTCATATAAATGAAGGTGCAATTTACGATTAACAATTTGCTCATCACAAATTAGGAATTTATTCCAAAAGTGCAGGGGTGTCTCAAGAACACCCTGCTGCAACCCTGAGAAAGAAATTTGGGGGCATATGGCGAACATAAATTTTAACAACATTCCTTTACCTCAAAAACGATTTTCAAATCATAACTTCAAAACACTACACATGGGAAAATTACTTAAATTGTCCTTAAGACACATAAAAGCGTATTTTGATTGGCTTTCCTGCATGGTAGGGTCACTTTTAACATGGCTATGTAACATAAACATTCAAAATCAAAATTTTCAATGTACAGGTGGGAGCATATTTACAAGCAATTTGCGCCACAAAGAAAGGTCTGACATTAAAATGGGAAAAATAACATCAGGGACAGTCAATTGCCTTATAAAGAACCATACACCATTATGTCCTTCTCATGAATTTAAAAACAATTCCTTTTTCCCAAAAACGATTTTCAGATCATAATTTCCAAAAACTGCACATGAGAAAATGACTTAAAATGTCATTGAAACACATGAAAGCGTTTTTTTATTGGCTTTCCTGCATGGTTGGTTCACTTTTATCATGGCTATGTAACACAAACATTGATAATTAAAATTTTCATGCACATGTAAGAGCATATTTACAAGCAATTTGCGCCACAGAGAAAGGTCTTACACTAAAATGAGAAAAATAACATCAAGGACAGTCAATTGCCTTATAAATAACCATACACCATTATTTCCTTGTCATGATTTTAAAAACAATTCCTTTTCCACAAAAACGATTTTCAAATCATAATTTCTAAACACTGCACATCAGAAAATGACTTAAAATGTCATTGAAACACATGAAATCATTTTTTGATTGACTTTCCAGCATGGTTGAGTCACTTTTAACATGGCTATATAACAAAAACATTCAAAATCAAAAATTTCCATGCACATGTGAGAGCATATTTACTAGCAAATTGCGCCACATAAATCATAATTTTCTCCTTAAAGCACACTATTCTCTATCTAAAGTAAAGAAATATTTTCTCACCTTAGCAAATACTTTGAGTTTGAAAACAGTCTCAGAAACACACCAATTTGTCTTCAGCAGAGCAAAAGGTATGCACTCCAGAGTCTGCAGCTATCAAAAGCACAGAAATGGTGTAATTCTTCACACATATTTCTCATGTCACCCAATCAAAACTCTTCCCTCACTTTTTTTCAAATGAAAACCCTTCCCCCTCTGCCCTTTCTGCCTATTTTCCATAGCAACCACCTCTTGGAGAAACTCTGGTGTTTGCAAATTCACACAACAATGTTGCAATTGAACTCTGAACTCTCAGTGCACCTGCATATCCAGTGCTTTCTTTCATTTAATGATTTTTTATTGACCACTCAAAATACATCTTTCAAAGAACACATCTCTACACCCTAACTTTCTGTTTTCATCAATCAAAATCCACCAATCACTGTTACTACTTCATGAACACAGAAACTCCACAGTTTTTTTCATTTCAAACTCACATTTTTTCAACTGCCATTTCATTGCCACACTTCATCTGACTGCAGGAGAACCTTCTCTCACCATGTTTTCTGTCTGGATTGTTGGTCATAGTTATATTCACTGGGCTCAAAGGTACGTTGAAAGCAGGAATTTACCTAACCTCAATTTACAAGATGTGGAAATTAAGTGGTTTGGCCAGAGAGGATTAAAATGTCACCAATTGATACCATTGGTGAAAACCTTTATGCATTTGCCAAAACCTGACCTGTTAATTGTGCACTGTGGAGGTAATGACTTGGGCACTTTGACTGGTGTAGGTCTGGAAATGCTTTTAAAGGACACCTTTGAGCAATTAATGGCACTTTTTCCTCAGACTGCCTTGGTATATTCAAATATATGCCAAAGACAGAAATGGAGGTGGTCAAACCAATTTTGTCCACAAATTGAGAAGTCGAGGAAGCATGTAAACAAATCTGTTTCAGCTTACATGAGAGACCATGGAATGGGCTCCCTGTACAACAATAACTTGCGTTACTACATGCAAGATATCTACAGAGGAGATGGAGTTCACTTCTCAGATGAGGGCAACAGAGTTTTCACTCTGAATTTAAAAATGTGCATTGGTACCTACTTATAAGTACCTAAATGTACCATAAACCCAAAAGCTCTTCTCAGAGCTACCCTACATCTAATCACTCACAATTATTTTTTTACTCTAACTATTTTCACTAATTTTCAACAAAATACGCTCCCTGGTGCGCTACCCGGTACGCGTACCGGGAGCTAACCTCGCGAAATTTTTAAAAAAAATGTTTCTTTTTCCGCACATATGGGCCTCCTCAGCCACCCTCACAAAACCTAGGGGGTCAAGATAAGTCTACCGTGCCCCCTTCTACCCATTCTGAACATTATTTGCCCTCCATCTTGTATCATAATTCGACCGAAACACAAAATGGTGAACTCCCGTTACGCTTAAGGTTCGCGTACCAGGGCGCTCACCGGTTCGCGTACCGGGTCGCTTCCTGGGAAGCGCACCATCAAAAAAGGTGGGAAAGTAGTTCACAGAAAAGCCACTGGAGACAATTTCACCAAATATAGAATAGCTCATACTACATACCAATCCCTACCATTTTCACAAATTTGATTGGAATTCCATTTAGCCATTTAGCCTGTAGTCCTCTCTAAATACCGTGAGGTAAATTACTTCACAAAACACATCTGAAGTGTTGGAATTGACAACCAATTAAAATGTTACTTTCATTTTCTACTTTTTTTACATGATATTTGATTGGTTATGTACCCGAATATATATAAAGGAAGAGAAGGAAACACAGCCATTTTGACTACTACTTCCTGGTGTACATTTCATTTGGATTTTCATTAATAACTTCAACTTCTTTTTAAAGGTAAGTTGTTATTTTTAAAACTGAAGTATATTGTGCACTTTAAGTTAATATGGCAAACTTTTTCTGTTAGTTATATACTATCCCTCTGTAGTACTTATAAATTTAGATACACTTTTTTATATTCCTACTTCCACTCTGATACTATACACTGCCCAAAGATAAATTCTCTGATAAAAACTGCCTATCTAAAATTAATCCCAACAGTGCCCTACCTCTACTAATATATATTTTTTTTATGCAAATTTCAGGAAAAATGGAAAGTGAACAAAACATTTCATTTGAAATTGTCCTTCCAGAGTCCAACACAGAAATCATTGATCCAAATGAGATTGAATTTATGGATGAAACATGGGACCAAGAACTACTGCAATGTGTGCAAGCAGTAGATAACCTCCTTGCAAATGAGGACATTTTACAACCTCAGAGACTACAATCTATATTCCATGATTATGAAATTTCTGACAATGAAATGTTAGAAAGTTTAATAAATTATGAAACACAATAAAAAAAATTTAAAAAAAAAAAAATAATCAACAAAACCAACAATCAATTAACATACAGCATTTGAAAAGTCTATCATTCATTTTTTATTGTGATACGCTCCCCAGTACGCTTCCCGGTTCGCGTACCGGGCGCTAACCACGAAAAAAAAAAAAAAAATTTTTTTTTTTTTTTTGCTTAGCGGGGCCCCTTTAAAGCCTCCACATCAAACCTAGGGGGTCAGGGAGTATCTACTATGCCCCCTTAAGGTCATTTGCCCCTTCGCTTTTGACCTCCTCTTGTCTCTCGATCCTACCGAGAGACAAGATGGCGGCCGCTCCGGACTGTTTAGAATGTTGACAGACACCACAGAGCCAATCAACTTCGCTACGCGAAGTTCCGTTACGCGTCAAGTACGCGTACCGGGGCGCTGCCTGGTCCGCGCTTACAGATATATATCTTTTTTTGAACGTTATTTTCTCAAAATCCACTGCAGCACATATATTAAGACCTACAAAAGGCACATCGGGCTACCAGTCCCTACAATTTTGCCAAGTTTCGTGCAAATCCATTCAGCCGTTCGGGCTAAAAGTGAGGCTAACCGCCCTATGGAAAACTCAATGTTAAAAACACGTTTTGGGACCCCCCTTTTTTCTCGGCCCCCCCTGGACCAACTCCCCCCAAATTTCCAGTGGCTGCTCAGAAACAAAATGTTCCATTTTCCAGAAAATTTCAGCCAATTCCGTCCACAAACGCCAAAGTTATTAGACATAGAATTTTCAAAAATCCCATAGGGAAAAAATCCTAACTATATATACCTACTGGCGACCGCCAGTAGGTAATATATATATATATATATATATATATATATATATATATATATATATATATATATATATATATATATATATTACCTACTGGCGGTCGATATATATCTGTAACAGCGGACCGGGCAGCGTCCCAGGACACGTACTTTTCGCGCAACGGAGCTTTGTGAAGCGAAGCTGATTGGTTCTCTGGCGTCTGTCAACATTCCAAAAAGTCCGTAGCGGCCGCCATCTTGTCTCTCGGTAGGATCGAGAGACAAGCGGAGGCCAAACCGAAGGGGCAAATGACCATAAGGGGGCATAGTAGATCCTCCCTGACCGTTTAGGTTTGATGTGGAGGTTTTAAAAGGGCCCCGCGGGGCAAAAAAAAATTAAAATTATAATAATCGAACAGCTGAATGGATTTGCACGAAACTTGGCAAAATTGTAGGGACTGGTAGCCCGATGTGCCTTTGCTAGATCTCAATATATGTGCTCCAGTGGATTTTGAGAAATTAACGTTCAAAAAAAGATATATATCTGTAACAGCGCACCGCTTCGCGTACTTTTCGCGTTACGGAGCTTTGCGAAGCAAAGCTGATTGGCTCTCCGGTGTCTGTAAACATTCCAAACAGTCCGTAGCGGCCGCCATCTTGTCTCTCGGTAGGATCGAGAGACAAGAGGAGGCCAAAGCGAAGGGGCAAATGACCATAAGGGGGCATAGTAGATCCTCGCTGACCCCCTAGGTTTGATGTGGAGGTTTTAAAAGGGCCCCGCGGGGCAAAAAAAAATAATAATAATAATAATCGAACGGCTGAATGGATTTGCACGAAACTTGGTAAAATATGAGGGACTGGTAGCCCGATGTGCCTTTGCTAGGTCTCAATATATGTGCTTCAGTGCATTTTGAGAAATTAACGTTCAAAAACAAGATATATATCTGTAACAGCGCTCCGCTTCGCGGAGATAAAATTATATGTGTATTACCTAGCTGTTGCTAACACCAGTTAGCGACGGCTAGTAGAAGATAGCGACCATCTTGGGCCCCACTTTGCATGTGAGTGATATTTATCACTAATGACATGCAAAGTGGGCATGCCAAGATGTTAGCGACTGGAAACAGTCGCTAACATCGCTATCTCCTATTATCAACTTTTGGAAATATTCGAGATAAGCGCGAATATCTCCAAAAGCTACCACCTGCCCTGAGCAGTTCTTAGCCATGTTATCCAATGGGAGGTGGATAACATGGCTAAGAGCATTAGCTCGGTAATGCATGAATATCGCTGAGTTTTCAGCGATATTAATGCATTGCGGTCGTTTTTTATCGTATTTCCGATAAACCTTGATAATAGCAAGGTTTATCTGCGATAATTTCTGACGGTAAAAAAATCGTTGCTAAGCATCGTTAGGGATAAATATCGCTTAACTTTGGTAATATGCCCCAACGTCTGTTAACGTTCGATTCGAAGGAAATCAGGAAGTGTTGAAAAACATTGTCTGCGCCATCTTGTCTTTTTTCAAATGCCACACTTTTGTCGTGCACGGCAGCCATTTTAGATGCCTTGACCAGACCCACTCTGTGCACGCTGTCGATCCTTAGCATGGCTCCCCACCCTCGCAAGCATCTCCCCCAGGCAGTGGTCACCCCCGCTCTCTGTCTTATGCATGGGTAATAAACCTCCCCCCATCTGCGCTGCTCTTCCCTGAGAATCACACCCTGTGCCCGCCCGACACCTCCCTTTCGCCCTATTCACTACCGCACCCTCTGACACTCCTTTTCCTCTGTGTCCGATTGTCCAGGCTGGTCCTAGGGTATCAGCTAGCCCTGCAGATGTAGTTTATGGCCACAGCTGTAAAGAATCACCCCTCTTCAAAGGAGTTATAGTAGATCAAGGCCCACACTCGATGAGATCCGTCACAGCAGAAGCGTTGCTATTATCTGAAAACCATCCTGTATTGTGATTGGGGAGGGGACCGAGCCTGAAGCGGAAGATTCCAGGGATGACTCTTTGTACATCAAAGTTTTTACAATTATGTGTCACATTAAAAATATATAGCACTCCGACAAAGTAGTAAGATTATAAAACTTTAATAATTTATAAATATATACAAGAAAACAAAAATAGTAATAACATATAAACATTTTTAGGGAAAAACAACGAAGTAGCGGTCGGCTGTGCGAATAGTCCCAACGCAGCACAACGTCCAGATTTCCGGCGTGGGGCGTCGCGGGGGGTGGGTCATCAGTAGCAAACTGTTGTGCGAATAGTTCCAAGGCAGAAGAACGCGCTGAAATCTAGATGACACGAAAGTGATGTCTAGTAAGTTGCCACCCAGCAAATAACGGCATGGGGCGTCGCGGGGGGTGGGTCATGAGTAGCAAACTGTTGCGCGAATTGTTCCAAGGCAGCAGAACGATGGCACCAAGGTGATGTCCAGTAAGTTGCCGCACTGGTTTTGGTATCCTACAATGCTGCTCCGAATAACGGCGTGGGGCGCCCCGGGGGAGGCGGCGTGAACGGGCCTCTCCAGGTGGAGTGTCATCTGTTGTAGTGGGGCGCCCCTTTACCGTTTCAGTTGCCATTCCGTCCGTTTTTGGTCCACTGTGTCAAAAGCCGCAATTCAGCTGAGTTGCGCCCAGTCTTGCGGTGCAGCGATAGGCGGCTGTCACAGGACTCTCAAAATGGCGGCAGGCTGTTTCCTTTTTGGGCCTGGTCCACTGAAATGGCCCTGGGACACCTTGGAAATCGGACGCTTGTCTGCTAGGTCTTGGACCCCATTCTCGAAAGCGTCCCCTCCGCCTTGAGAATTCATCAAAAGTTTTGGGGGCTCCGACTCCTGCAGGCTTCTGGTGGGGAGCGGCTGCCATGATTGCTCGCGGAATGACCACGACTGAGCTACGAGATGGTGGTGCTCTCATGCTGACGCCAGCTTCAGTCTGAAACATCCAGAAACAAGGTGGGGCTTTCATCGTTTGTGAAAAAAAAAAAGTTTTCATCCAATGAAAAGTGTTGTTTTTAGGTCACATGATCAAGCCTTCCATCATTAGGAAACCAAAAGTAAAATGAACCAATGAAAAGTTTTATAAACAAGTCACATGACCTGTTATGCGGCATAGGGTATAAAATGCGGAGAAAATACGTTGGCATGGCACGTGAGGCGGCGTCAGTAGCGGACCGATGTGCGAATAGGCCGAAGGCAATACAACGCGCCAAGATCCGGATGGCACCGAGGTGGTGTCATAGTTGAGAGTTCTGAGCAGCGGTTGTAACACTGTCTGAAGCTTATTTGCAGCTGCTGCAGCTTCACTACGCGCCAAGATCCGGATGGCACCGAGGTGGTGTCTAGTAAGGTGCACTGGTGTGGCCATCCTACAATGCTGAAAGTCGGTGTGGGGCGCCCCGTTGGCCTGTGAGTTTGCGTCAGTAGCGGACCGATGTGCGAATAGGCCGAAGGCAGCACAACGCGCCAAGATCCGGATGGCACCGAGGTGGTGTCTAGTAAGTTGCCGCACTGGTGTGGCCATCCTACAATGCTGAAAGTCGGCGTGGGGCGCCCCGTTGGCCTGTGAGTTTGCGTCAGTAGCGGACCGATGTGCGAATAGGCCGAAGGCAGCACAACGCGCCAAGATCCGGATGGCACCGAGGTGGTGTCTAGTAAGTTGCCGCACTGGTGTGGCCATCCTACAATGCTGAAAGTCGGCGTGGGGCGCCCCGTTGGCCTGTGAGATGGTGTCAGTAGCGGACTGATGTGTGAATGGGGCCAAAGGCAGCGCAACAATATTTTCTACAATATTTTCGGAGTAGAAGACACCACAAGGCGCTGAGATGCCAAGATCCGGATGGCACCGAGGTGATGTCTAAGTTGCGGACCGATGTGCGAATGGGGCCAAAGGCAGCGCAACAATATTTTCTGAAGAGAATACACCACAAGGCGCTGAGATGCCAAGATCCGGATGGCACCGAGGTGATGTCTAAGTTGCGGACCGATGTGCGAATGGGGCCAAAGGTAGCGTAACAAGATTTTCTGTATGGAAGATACCACTAGGCGTTGAGATGCCAAGATTCGGATGGCACCGAGGTGATGTCTAGCAAGTTGTGCCACTGGTGTGGCCATCGTACAATGGTAAAAGTCGGCGTGGGGCGCCCTATTGGCCTGTGAGATGGTGTCAGTAGCGGACTGATGTGCGAATGGGGCCAAAGGCAGCGCAACAATATTTTCTGACTGACACCACAAGGCGCTGAGATGCCAAGATCCGGATGGCACCGAGGTGATGTCTAAGTTACGGACTGATGTGCGAATGGGGCCAAAGGCAGCGTAACAATATTTTCTGTATGGAAGATACCACTAGGCGTTGAGATGCCAAGATTCGGATGGCACCGAGGTGATGTCCAGCAAGTTGCTGTACTGGTGTGGTCATCCTACAATGCTGAAACTCGGCGTGGGTCGCCCCATTAGCCTGTGAGATGGCGTCAGTAGCGGACCGATGTGCGAATAGGCCGAAGGCAGCACAACGCGCCAAGATCCGGATGTCACCGTGGTGGTTTCATAGTTGAGAGGCACTTCATCTGCAGTGGGGCGCCGAGATCCGGATGGCACCGAGGTGATGTCTAGCAAGTTGCTGTACTGGTGTGGTCATCCTACAATGCTGAAATGTAGTGGGGCGCCCCTTTATCATTTCAGTTGCCATTCAGCTGAGTTTCGGCTGCTCTTGATGCTACAGCGACAGGCGGCTGCAAGAGGACTCTCAAAATGGCGGCCTGGTCTTTGGATTTGGGCCTGGTCCACTAAAATGGCCCTGGGACACCTTAGAACTCGGACGCTCGATTTTTTTTTCCTTTCCTGTACATGCAAAAAAAGGTAAATGCCCGGTACGTTACACGCTTCATCTGCCACGATGAACTCTCCAGAGGAACCGAAAAAAAATATAGTTGTGGTAACTATACCATGCATCGTCATATGGAGAGGTGGCACCAATTAATTATAGTGCTGCATAAAAGAGAGATTTGGAGGAGAACCCCTGACCTGCTAGTACATTCATCAAAGAAGTGGCACTGAGAGCTTCAGAGGCAAGGGAAACGGTCCCAAATATTTAGAAGAACTTTGGAAAGATTAAAATGACATGTTTAGATTGTGGTAAATTAATTTCATGTGGACAGATGAGTGTTACTCTAATAAATACAGCATATGAACATCATCATAGTCGATGGTTGGTAGAGACATTTTGACTATATCCTGGACCTGCCCGTCCTCGCCCAAAATGGCGCCGGAATAAATGGGACTCGTAACTCCTTGTTGTGTACTGGTTGCAGAACCTTGAAATCACGAGATACGTATGCAGTTTTGAAGCACATGGCGGGCGGGGACGAGAATTGATTGAATATTTCGACATCCCTATTGATATTAAGTTCTGATGTGTTATTGATTACTGTACTGTTGAAAATTCGAATTAACGTCACCCATGGTACTTGCCCGCAAATGTATATCTAGATAATTTTATTGTAACTGGCCCTGTCGTATTTTAATTATAAAATGTACGTCCACCGATTCCGTAACTGTTAGACACCTTAGTTCTTGCAACCTAATGGCCCGCCCGTTACGTTCCTCTACAGTGTAAATGTCTATTCATCATATACGATTACAGTTTGCTCCGTGGCAGGCCCACGTGGTTATAGGCTCGTATTTGTATAATGAAATTTTCACAATAAAGGTTTTTAAAAGAAAACATGGTAGTAGTATATACATTGGTAAAGTTTTTAATAATAGTCACTGTTTTAGAATCATTAAAAGGCAAGTGAAATAAAGCAGACCAATTACATGAAGGGTAAAAGGTATAATACGAAGGAACGCAGTAAAGATAAATGGTCAAGGGCTGTTGTGTTTTCTATTCCTGCAACATAAAGTGATCGATAAGAATCTCATATTCAGGCGTATCGGCGACTAAGACAGCAGGTCGACCCTCTTTTGCTCAACGGCTCCATCATGGGACGAAGAAACGCTCTTTTTCTCGAAAAAAGAATATATTTTACTTGCAGGACAGTTGTAAAATTTCCGGGAAAGTACATTAGCCTGGAACATTATAACATATATTTAAGAAAAAATAATGTTCGGAAGTAATTAAAAGCGTAATTTTTAGGTGATATGACCAAGCCTTTCATCATTACAATAAGAAAAGTAAAATGAACCAATGAAAAGTTTTATTAACAAGTCACATGACTTGTTATGCTTACGTTACGCGCTGCGCGCCCCGGATGACTTCCGGATGCGCTAACGCGGCGCGTCATATGACGCATTACGTGACAACGCAGGTCCAGAATATAGTCAAAATGTCTCCACCAACCAGCGGTCGAAACACAACCCCTTTCAGCAGGCTAAATAGTACTGTTAAATGACAACAGAAGGGACAGGCAACAAGAACCATCAGTCAAAGAGGGGAGGGCTAGTTCTTCTCTACCGGGTTACATTGGGGCGCTACCGGAACTGATCGAATTGGTAGTCTACAGTGTTTCTGGATGTTTCAGACTGAAGCTGGGGTTAGCATGAGAGCAGCACCATTTCGTAGCTCCGTTGTGGCCATTCCGCAACCAATCATGGCAGCCGCTCTTTATCGTTATTTTGGGCGGGGTGGGTGGCGGAGCCGAGCTGTTTTGCAGCCATCATTGTGTGGAATTCAGTTCATCTCACTAGTTTTGTATTTGTCATGAGGGGTTGTTCCTAATGTTTCTATTTTAGCGAGGTCAAAAAGAGATCCCATTAGTGGCCTACTGATTTTACTCGATTCCTTTTCTTTTTTTTTACACGATTTTTCGTTATCTGCAAAGACTAAACAGAGTATTGCGACTCTGTGTTTGTTTGTAAATAGAGAATGAACCAAAGAGAACTAATTCTAAAACAGTAAATACTTGGATAACAATCAATCAAATGGAGAGAGAAGCAGGCACGACGGATTACAACGGGGGCAAAGGCCTGCGTTAACTACCTTTCACTATCTGCAAAGAGAGAGTACTCCTAATAGAAATGAGGGGGGGGGGGCACCATTCAAAGCAGATCAGTGTGCATAAACACGAAAATGTTTTCACTTACCACGTACTTGACATTCGACAGCTTATGATATTTGCTATTAAAAAACCATTGAAATTCACTGAAAAAACCATAGGTTATAGACCATATATAGTTAGGAATTAGCATTTACAAAACCTTGAAAATTCACTGAATAAACCATAGGTTATAGACCATATATAGTTAGGAATTAGCATTTAAAAAACCTTATTTTACTCACACAAAACCATTGAAATTCCATATATAGTTAGTTGCACTAACTATATATCGCGCACCCGCAATCCACTGCTGATCATGTCACATATTACATCATTCATGACATGGTCAGTGACATCACTGATGACATCACTGATGACATCTCAAATGACATCACTGATGACATCACTGATGACATCTCAAATGACATCACTGATGACATCACTGATGACATCTCAAATGACATCACTGATGACATCACTGATGACATCTCATTTGACATTACTGATCACATCACTGATGACATCATTCATGTGATAATACGATGAACCTCTTCAGACTCTAATATAACCTTAGATACACTCAGTGTAAACAGACACTCACAGACTGTCACTCATCCATGGAGTTACTCACACACCTAGTCAGTCATGCAAAGAATCAATCACACCTCCATTTCCTCAACTATACAGTTATACACACCTTACTTATTCAAACATATACTAACACATATTTACTCTATTATACAATCCCTGATACAAGTTCACAGTGATCCATACAGCCACTCACACATTCACTGGCTCTTATGCACAGTTATTTATATATGTCAACTCTCACATGTACTGTGTTTTACATATGTACTTACTTTGACATGCAGCACTGAGATATCCATTCACTCACCAATACACTCATGCACACAGTCAACCGCCCATACAGCTGTTTACACATGCACTTTTGAACCCATACATCTAGTGAATCAACTGCTCACACATCTATGCACAGAGTCATACACCTCCCAGCCACCCACACACACACTCAGTCTCCCATACAAATACTTGGGCAACCAATCAATAACCCATATAGTTACTCATATAGCTACTGATCAACACATGCAGCAGTTTACAGAACAACAGACATAATGATGCACAAATTAAGACAGTTTAGTCACTAACCCATGCACTCAGTGAGACACATTTAATCACTCACTCATACAGTCAGGCATGCCCCTACTAAATCCTTCATCCAGACACTTATACATCCACTCATTCTTCAATATGTAAGACATATTTTAACTTTACAGAAACATAGTCACTGGATGTTGTCATCAGTGATGTCATCAGTGATGTCATTTGAGATGTCATCAGTGATGTCATCAGTGATGTCACTGACCATGTCATGAATGATGTAATATGTGACATGATCAGCAGTGGATTGCGGGTGCGTGATATATAGTTAGTGCAACTAACTATATATGGAATTTCAATGGTTTTGTGTGAGTAAAATAAGGTTTTTTAAATGCTAATTCCTAACTATATATGGTCTATAACCTATGGTTTTTTCAGTGAATTTTCAAGGTTTTGTAAATGCTAATTCCTAACTATATATGGTCTATAACCTATGGTTTTTTCAGTGAATATATATATATATATATATATATATATTTATATATATATATATATATTTATATATATATATATGATATATAAATATGTATATATATGTGTGTGTGTGTATATATGTGTGTGTAAATATATATATATATATACACACACACACACACACTATAGTGCCCCCTAGTCTAACCAGGCTACCTCTCAGCATTTTTGATGTTGGGTCTGTGAGGGAAGCCTCAACGCCCACACAACCTCTCTAGCGCACCTGCTAGTATCCATCTCTGTGTGGAGGGAGCTGGCATTGCCCAATGGGAGCAGCTTTTCTTTCTGTTACTGCCAGCAATGTCTATATATCTATGCACTCTCCTGTGTCTATGCGCTCTGACAGGTTGGGAGAACCTTTTGCCCCCGTTAGTAGGGAGCACAGGAGACTTTCCTGTCTGTTATGATGAGAGCATGTATACAGAGTCTTTTCCGCATTGGTATGTGGAGGCACCCCTTCATTTAAATATCCGACTATGGGGACAGTGGTCCAACCTTCCCTAATTCAGAAGTGCCTTCTAGCTTCTGTATATGTTGATCCTGTAATCCTTGCTGCGAAGAGACATTTGCACAGCCAACAGCATTTTTAAAATGTGTCCCCAAATCTTAAGCACCAAAACGTTAAAGGGATGTAGCTTATGTCAAATATTTAAAGTTATATACCACAGGTATAGGAGACAAAAATGTGATTTATTATGATGATGTATTTCAGATTACACAAAGTTGGAATGTAGAAGAGAAGCAAAGAAGGTAAAATAGTATATGAATGGAGGCTTATATACATATCATTATAAAACAGCAAAGAAGTGAAAGCTGTCTTAAATAAGGTTTAGAAGAAAAAAGAGATATGCCAGTAATGACTTGACAAATGAGAGAAAATTGAACATTGAATCATGAAATGAAAGCTCCTGTTCATTATGTTCATTCTTGCATAAATGCCCTAGCAGGCCACCTTATTAACATTATTACTAATGCACCATAGAACGTGATGGGAGAATTCATCTGTTGCCATTATTGGAAGACACAGTGATGTGTGCTAACATCCGAGGCCTCTATAAGGACCTGTTTTCTGCTTTTGAGAGTTTTTGTAAAAGTAGCAGTTTCTCGTATTAACATTTGGAATGTAATAGTAATGATGTTCGGAAGAAAGACAGTAAGAGTTAGTAGCAGTTAGACATACAACCTACCATCAATAGTCAATCTTTGAATTACATTATTTTCAACATTGAGCAACCCTGAGCTGGGAGGGGTATATTATAAAAACAGTCCAGGGCATTATGCGGGCAAATGTGGTCATCCAATCCTTCTATAGGTGTTTGGGAAGCTTTTTGATCCCTTTTTCTTTGAGAGACTACACTCCTGAGAGTACCTTATGAAGGCTTGAAATGGCGCTCAGGTCTATCCATGTTAAGTTCACTTATACCTTAAATTCAACACGGAATAACTTCTCAAAAACATTCTGTAAGAAATTGAGTTTTGGTTGATAGGGTTGAAACCCCTTCTCAAGCAACAACCACATTTCTCATCAGGGTGAACCACCAAAGGTCATTAAAATGACCTATGCTTTATCCCCTGGAAGCTTGGCACAAAAGCTGTAAGGCTTGAATTAGAGGCACTGTGTAGAGTATTTATGTGATAACCAAACCATAATAAAGTGAAAACACAGCACAAGTAAAATCCCACACCAATTTAGAAAAGGAGAGTATATCAATATTTAAAATGATACTAAAATAACAAAAATCAAATCCGTAGAACTGGAGATAAGCAATTTTACATTTTTAGGCAAGCACAGGGCCTAAAAGCCCAAAGCCCCACTCTCGGTCATCTCGTCATGCTAGACCGGGGGCAAGTAGCAATTTCAGGCGAACCCCGATGGAGCTTGCCTGAATATAGGGACCAGGTTAGTACCACTGAAAAAGTTACCTTCTCAAAGCCCGGCTTGAAGCGTCTAGTTTGCAGTGGAGGAGGTTGCAGGAAGCAGGCAGGGCGACAATGATGGTCATCGTTGGCAAAGAGCAGGCTCGGTGTTGCAGATGGTTGATGCTGTAGCGCAAAGATCCAGTCAGGCATCATAGACGGTCATTGCTGAAGCTTCACATTGGCTGTCACTGCAGGCTGTCGAGCCTGTAGTGCGAAGTGCAGATCTTGTGTTGCTAGCCATCAATAATGGTTGCTTTAGCATGTAGCGTCAGATTTACCAAAGATTTGCACTTGTTGCCATCTCAGGAGAAAGAGTCTTGCTGCAGGTCCTAAAACCTCAGGAAATCTCCTTTCTTTAAAGAAGAGTGCACTCTGATGTCAGCCACGGGGGCAGGAAATGGAGATGCACATCTTGGGGCTCAAGGACTCAATCTAGCAGAGAAGAGCAGGGCTCAGGGAGGTCCAGTTGCTCTGGAGATTACTGTGTCCATGTAGCTTAGAACAGGTAGTCGGCCAACTGGCCCTTGAACTCACTCAGGTTAGCCCGAGATGAAGTGAGTAGGTCCGGGTTTCCTTCTCAGAGAGCAGGGAAGACCTCAAGCAACAGGACAGTCCTCTGGAGAACAAGGCAGGCCTAAAGCAGTAGAACAGTACTCGTAGCAGCAGATCCGCCCTCTGAAGAAACAAGGCAGGCCTCAAGCTTCAGGACAATGCTCTGGGGACCAAAACAATCCTTCTTCTGTAATCCACAGTACCAGGAGAATACTGAAGAGGTGGTTCGGGGGGTCCAAAATGTATACTTAATGACAGCCTCTGAAGAGGGGGTGAAATCCTGGCTGCCCCACCTTTCATTCTGGAAAGTTCTTCTCTTCCCCTGCCAGGTCTCCAAGTATTCTGGCATGACAAAAGACTGGTGCCAGGTCCCTTTGAGTCTGTGCTAGAGGCAGCACTTTCATATGTAAGTAGGGCAGAGAACAACTCTGCCCCATCCACCCTGGCAGGATTGCCCATCCTGCCAACAACTAAATCTACCATTATCTCACTATCTGGGAGGAATACATGAAGACCAGTCGCCAAACTATTCACACCAATGTGACCCAGGGTACAGACAGCAGGCACCAAATGGATACAAGAAAAAAATGCAAACTTTCTAAAAGTAGCCTTTTAGGAAGTGTGACTTAAAATCTAACTTTACAATTACAGAGGACGTTAAATTACAATTCATTTGAGGCTAAGCTTGACTTAGTTATCAGTTCCACTCAATTGTTAACACATGTAATAAAATAACCCAAAGTTATCAAGTAAGAGAGATAGGCCTAATAGTTTTGGAAAACAACTGGTGTTTTACAAAACCAGGACATGTAAAACACATGCCCTGTCTTTTAAATGCAATGCACCCTGTCCTGTGGGCTGTTTAGGGCCTATCTTAGGGCTGACATGTGTTTTAAAGAGGAAGGTTTAGGCCTGGCATAAGGGTTTATTATGCCAGGTAGAATTAGCAGTTGAGAAGGGCAATACAGGTTGCAGTGGCGGCCTGACATATGTCAAAAAGAATCACTTGAGTGTGTGACACAATGAGTGCTGGAAGCCCACTTGTAGTATTTAATTTACAGATCCTGGGTACATGTAGTGCAATACAGCAGGAACTTAGAAGTACAATCTGGGGTTACTAATACTAAGTTTATGGAGAGAGCAGAAGCACATCTGCACTAGTTAGCAGTGGTAAAGTGCAAAGAGTACGGAGGCCAACAAAAATGAAACTCAGAAAACAGGAGGGGTGAATGAAACAGGTTTAGTTGTGATACTTTAGAAAGGGGAGGTCCAACACATTCTACCTAGTATATCAAGTAATTTGCCACTGCTAATGGTTTAGGGGGAAGTTGAAAAACTGTTGTGACCTTGAAGAGTCCAACAATGAGATGTACTATTCTTCTTTTTCCAACACTACCTCTCTCGTGGCTGAGATATGCTCTGAGCACCAATCACAGTGAAATCAGCCGGTGCCTAAAGGCTCCACTTGCTTTCACTTTCCTTTGCCGTAATCTCAGCATGCATTCTCTATGTCAAGCAGAGTAAAAAATCCATCTCAGGTTGCAAAGGAAGCTCAAGATCTAACTGCAAACAGAAAATCATTGTGAGCATCAGACGTATTTCTGGAAAAGACATGCACCATTGAGGTAGTGAAGAGAACATGAAAGTCTTATCCGCTGTACTGTAAGGGTTAACAGTAACTGAACCTTCACCATTGGAACTAGGGGGCCATGGGAGATTTTTAATTGTGACCGTGTAAAAATGCAGCTTTAAACTGATGCTCTCAGTAGGGACACTTAAGCTCTGTCACTTTTCGATTGGGTGGAGCATAGTAATATCTATTACCATTACTCATATATCTAGCCTTAATTCTTGGAAAGAACTTATGAAAGAGTGGAGGGTGAAACTGCCAGTCTACACATATAAGGGAGAGTGACCTTCTTTAAGGTTGGATCACTTGTCAACCTCCTCTAGATATTGAAACTGCTTTTATATGTCACCAACTAAAATGTACAGATAATGGACCCTATTCACAGAATAACTTACAACAAAATCCTAAACTTACTACTCATGGTATTCACAGAATGCACTTACGACTGTCCTAAGTGTACGTCCACACTCGGGATGAAATTTCCCCACCCAGAGTGTAAGCTCTCCACCCGGAGTGCAAGCTCCACACCCAGAGCGGAATTTCCACCATCGGGCCGGAATCTCCACTTCCGGGCCGGAATACCCACAATCTGGTGTTAATTGACTATATCTGATACATTGTAGGTATTCCGGCCTGGAAGCGGAGATTCTGGCCTTTGGTGGAAATTCCGCTCCGGGTGAGGTGTTTACACTCCGGGTGCAGAAATTCCGGCCCAAGTGTGAATGGAAACTTAGGACAGTCGTAAGGGCATTCTGTGAATTCCATGAGTAGTAAGTTTAGGATTTTGGCGTAAGTTAGTTCTGTAAATCGGGACCTGTGTTTTTATTCCTGCTATTTGTTTAATTAAATTCAACTCAAATTTCAAAACAGCACTCATTTGAATAGTACCCTGAGGGAAATGTCCTTGAGGGAAATGACCTTCAGACTGAAGATGGAATCCCGCTGTGCCTTTACAGCGCCAGCAAAAGAATTAATGCATCTTTTGTAAGCATTCATTCAGCAAACGACTTCGCTTAGGGGGGTGCATTTGTGGAATGGTGTTGGATTTAAAGTCCAATACCTTTCCTACTGTTGCGCATCCTGGAGTTGGAATAGTAAATTAACCTATTCCAAAATCCAGCCTCCCCAAGGCAAGTTGGTATAACAACTTGCATGCTGAAAGAATGTGTACGAAAGACGCATTCATTCTGATGACTGCGCTGTGAAGGCACAGTGTGATTCCAGCATGCGGAATTTCATCACACATTCCCATGGAATGTGAGCCGCTGTAAGTATATAATACGCATGTGGCATGCACATAGAAACAAACTTGAGAGTTCATTCTCTGCTACGACCCATGATTACCAGCTTCACCATCCACATTAGCCCAAGTAAAGATGAAGAGCTAAAGAAATATATTCAGTCACGTTTATGTGAAATATATGATTTAGTCTGATCAAGTTTACATTTTCATGCCATTGTATAACAAGCATTGGTGCTTAGTGCGTATGTTGGAAAGTGGATTATTATTCGGGGCAAATGTATATCTGCCATTAGCAATAAGGCCACTAACACAGTATAGGGCTCAGAATAGGTCTTAGAAAATGATTCCCATGCCCAAACCTTGACAGGTGTATACAGCATTTAAAAACACCAATTCAGTAAATAATTAAGATAAAATGCGCAATAAAGATCCAACAACAATGTATAAAAATGAGGAAATATATTTATCTTTACAATGACACCAAAACAACAAAAATCCAATGTAGAGGAAACAGAGATATGAATTTTTAAAGATTTAGCATTATCTAGCACATAGAAACCTATAGCGCCTTATCGGTACATCTGGTCGCAATAGACCAGGTCAAAGTCAAAGTTTCAGGTCGACCGCAATGGAGCTCTGCTTGGCTACCCCTCGCTATAGAACTCAGTCAAAGTTTTTACCTTCTGAATTAGAAACTTTTCTTGAGCTTTTCTTTCCATGATCTTTCGAAGCCCTCAGCCATGTCCGGATTCAGTGAGGGTTTGGCGGATTGCCTTGCGACGAGCTCGTGGTCAAAATTATGGAAGTCCGACCTCAGGCTGACTCGCAGTTTAAGGAAGGCGGCTTTGTTCCAGGTCACCTTTTGTTCGTTTGGACTTAGAAACTTTTACCAAGCTTTTTCTTGCGTGGTACCTCAATGCTCTTCACCACGCCAGATTCGGTGAGGGTTCGCCAGCCTCGGATTTCACCCAGTCAAACTCTGGAAGTCAGACCTACGGGGATTTTCAGCGGAACGAACCTGGACGGCAGGCCGACTCACAGTTTAAGGCAGGCGGTTTGGCTGGCCAGGTTGAGTTGGTCCACTTATGGAGCTTTTTCCCAAAGTTGCTCCCAATTTCTCCAAACTTCTGGAACTATTTCTTGAAGTTCCCCAAAGGGTCCCAAAGTGTCTCAAACTGACTCCAAGGGTCTTGAAGCTCCAAAATGGTACTTGAAAGTTGAGAACTTCAGTACCCACAATCCCTTTGGACAACACCATTACAAATCCAGTGGTAGTGCTCCTTGTTGAGGATTCTTGGTGGTCAAGTTCCAAGTGAGCTCTGTTAACCTGTAGCTTGCAGGGAGTCTACTCTTTAGTCCTTTTACAGCAAGGTAGTCCACAGGACTGTAGTTCCAGATGGTGCAGAAGGCGCAATCTTCAGAGTGCAGGCCTTAGTGATTGCACATCAAACCTATCAGCATGGCCCTTCTTGCTCTCTTAGGTTTCAAGCAGCAGATCTGGGAGGCTCTGCCCCTCTCAGATACGTATTCCAAGTTCTCTGGGTCAAGCAGGAGGTCACTCCTGTCCAGTGGGGGGACAGGGTACCACCCACAGATCTAACCACACCCTGCAAAGTATGGCACAAATTTGTCCCAGGGTGCACCAATTATTTCAAATTCATCATATCTGATTTTCCAGCAGAGGGAGAAGAGCTGGCTAAACACATCCCTAGGATGGCTAATATCCATATTCTCTCCCCTTGCATCTGCTCATTCCTTCCTTAAACCTAGCATTTGACTGGGTTTCAAAGAGTAAAGTTGTAAATGACACTGGTGTCTTCCCCTTCCCTTGAAGTCCATTGTTTACGACTCCTCCCCCTGCTCTGGTCTTTCTGTGTAACAGACACTACCCTACCAGCAGAACTGGTTAACCCCAGGTGCTCTTTATCATCAGATTCAAAGGAGCCTGGCTAATCCACTTAACTCTGACTAATCGAGGCAGACCACTGGAAGGCTGAATGTGGGCTTACAGACAAGAAAGTCTTATACCTTCCTTCCTGCACATTTTAGGAGAAATTCAACAATATCATTGATTGATTTATTAATACCATTCTGGGAAGTCTGTGAATGCTATTTGTATTATTCTCCTAGCAGGATCCATTAGTTAATAACTTCTTGCTATGTTAACCTATGTGGCAGGGGATTTGCAATGAGAAAAATGACTTGGGCCATTTTTACCGCACCATGTCTTATAAAAAAAATATATTTTATAAGCCCTCTGCCTATATTTCCAGGACCCCCACCCCTGGAACGCCTAAGTGGGACTTTAGGGGTTCTGAATATGTAAACATATTGCAGATCTTCCCTGCCCACTGCGATCCTAGCACTATAGTCGATTTGGGGCAGCACTTTATCACAATGTGGGGATTGAAATGTGCAATCTCACTTAACCCAGGGCACAAAAAACTAATTTTATAAGGGTCCCCCTTATAAATACCTGACCCCCCATCAATGGAACACCTAGGGGAGATGCTGGGGGTACCTTATATGGCCAAATATTGTGGGTTATCCATTTTTAAGTGCCCCCAAAAACACCAAAGTCGAGTTTGGGCACAATTTACTTTATAAAAGCAGTCCTGCAACACAGAGCTATTTTTAAACTGACCTCAGGCTTCAGCAGTGCACACATGCAAGTGCAGAAAGGGCTGTTGGCCTCTAATCTGCCATGACCTATTAAATACTAGGGGCTTCGAGGTAGTTTCAACACCCCTGCCCTATTATGTAACAGGACCTTATAGGGTAGGTCATGCCAATCACAGGGGTACCCCAACACATAGTGTACCCTAGTGTATGTAGGTGTTTTCACTTTATCCTAAATGTCTCTTTCAGCATAGCACTGACCCTGAGCCTGGTTAGGCAGAGCCATGGTCAGTCAGAGTCAGTTACCACCAGTACCAGTCAGCAAAATGTTGGGGGGTGCCCAGGGCACAGGATGACTTTGCAACAGAGTACATATTGTTCTTAATTTGTCAGCCATGAAGTTGAGGAAATAAAAATGGCAAATTGTTCACCAATGCATCAAAACACAGGTGCACACACTTGGGAATGTGGAGGAAATCTTGGAATAATGAAAAATGGTTCAACACCATTCTAAGAAAAAAGGAATAACGAATTGCCTCCCCCAGGCTCCTGAACGTTCAAATGTTAAACATTATTTAACCAAGAGATCTCAAGCTGGAAAATGTCCCATGCTTATTGGACTGGTATTTAGCATATTCCTTCTCAGTCACTAACCCTGCATTGTACTTAAAAACTCTCTAACTGCAGAGTCTCGATCTCAATCCAGTGACCCCAACCATCAGTTCTAGTACTGCTCTAATGTTGGACCCCCAACTTTCCAGCACCTGCAGTTAAAGTTAGAACTGCATATAGTTTGCTAATAATAATCAGTAGCATTATAATTCCCTGTCACTCTGAGGCCACATGAATGTGCTTTAAAATAAAACATCCTATTCATACCTGATTGCACCTGCAGCCGCTGTCGTGTAAATTGTCAAGCTGTTGCTACCTAGCTGAATGTTTTACTTTATTGGCCTAGAAAAGATGAAGGGCTGAATAGGCTAGGCTGACGTGCACCATTTACCAATTTCACAGAGTTTTGCTGTAGTTACATTCACCAACTGAGTTACATGGCTGGCCAACTATTACTGCCTCTCTGCTTAACGGGTTAGGCCTCATGGAACAGCGGAGAAACATCAAAGCCCACAAACATGAAATATCCTGTGGATTTACTACAAACCAACATCAGCACAACAATTACATGTCTCATTCCTGTGCTGATGAAATTGCTGTGTTGCTTAATGGATGCACGGTAATAACCATGCTCTTCCAGATTTCGGAATTGGCGACTCAATGATATTCATTGTTCTCAGCCTGTGTGAAGCCTATTTTCTCCTTAATAAAGAATACCAGTTGTGAGAGGGGTTATGAGCATGGCATTTCTTTCTCCTTGGCTCCCTGTAATTACAGTCTCAGGACTTCATGATCCATTTTATAATCAATGTAAGAAAGAACAAGCCATAAGATAGATGCACATTCTAGAATATCATATATCGACTCAGGAATACATGCACGGACCATCATGTTGTCGGGACCAGCACAGAAACACTGAGGGGCAGATTTACAAGATAAGGACGCATCTGTAGAGATGCATCACTTTCCTGCGCCACCCTGAGAAACCCTTGTGCCAACATGGATGCGCTGTATTTACAATATGGCGCACCATGGCACAAGGATTGACAGATCTGCTCGCGCAAAAGTCACGCATTGCTGGAGTCGTGTCGCAAGCACGACACAACTCCAGCAATGCAAGTTGAGGCCTATCCTTATTGTCCTGCGTCATTCCTTATGCCCGATTCAAGTAGGCGTAAGGTTTATATGCAGTGGCGTCCTAGAGTGGCGCAGTGAATTCTTGAAGATTTCACTGCGTCACTTTTACAAGGCTTTCCTGCATGGGAATGCCCACCTTGCATACATTATACCTGACGCAGGTATATTGTGACGCAGGGCTTTCTAACGTGAAGCATCTCCCTAAATGTGTCCCATTGTAAATGGGACGCATTTTTACGCCAACGCTGCATCACAAAAAGTGACACAATAGCGGCGCAAAAATTACTTATGGAAGGGCTTGTAAATCTGCCCCTTGATGTCATTACAGATGAAATTTTGATTACATGGGATGTGCTTTCCAAGGGCGGAAGTACTGCATTTGTTAGCCTTTACACTACTGCTTATGCTTGATGTAATGTAAAATGGCACAATAATATCACGCCACATTGTTAAAGATTGTAGGGATCTGTTAGCATGAGCTGAGAACCATTTTGTACTTGACGGAC
This sequence comes from Lissotriton helveticus, assembly GCF_964261635.1. Classification (NCBI taxonomy): domain Eukaryota; kingdom Metazoa; phylum Chordata; class Amphibia; order Caudata; family Salamandridae; genus Lissotriton; species Lissotriton helveticus. Next base: position 536,174,501 of record NC_136065.1, read on the forward strand.
ATTTTAGTTAACCATGTGCTCGCCATGTGCTGTTTCCCACTTCCAGAGCCTTGCACATGCTCAGAAGGGCCTAGCTAGTAGAATGTACCTGCTCCTAGTATAGAACTGTCAGGGTATTCTTACTAATGTGCTCAGTTTGAACTCTCATCCCACTTTGTTGAGCAAGCAGATCTTGTATGCCCATATTAGTCATTTTGCATGCTGGTACATGCCAGGACCTCCCCTTGGTTTTATGCTGACTAATGTAACCTTAGCATATATAACTAATGTAACCTTAGCATATATAAGGTCCCTGTTTTCTGTATTTCTTAGAATGCCTCCTACAGTTCCTGAGGGTACTGTGTGACGTAGTCTCCCTCATCTGAGGTGAATAAAAGATGTCTTTTATATTACAGCTCCTGTGACAATCTCTTCTTTATTGGGTTTAAAGAACCAGGTGTATCAATGAGACCCCCTGAGAAGGTTTCTATGTTCAACAACATTACTAGTGGATGGTCAATGTATGAATTGAAAAATGTCTCCCTACAGCATACGTGTTGGTGGTGCGCGTCGAGACATTTCTTGCTTGAGAAAACATGGAGCAAGTGAAAAACAACATTGATTTTCTTTTGCAAATCCAATAGAAGGAAACTGCAGTCACCCACCTGGCTTTCTGAGACGTGAAGAATGGCCCAGTGAGAGAAATGAGGGGCATCAGGGAAAGGTTGCTGGGACTGAGGGGCTCAGCTATGGAAAGAGCGTCCCTCAGGTAGGTGAATTCGTATTACATCAAAAATCTTGATCATATGCAAATAACGTTGTATTTACAAAGAGAGAATATTATGGGCAGATTTACTAAAATCTCACGCTGCAGGCTAAAAAGATCTGATGCATTGCCTGAGAAGAAGAGAGCAGGAAAGCACCATATTTACAGAAATATGCCACTCTCCTCCACTCTCCCTAGCACTGGGACTGAAATTAGCTGCTGTGCACCACTCACACACCGTTGCACCATAGAGCAAGGGTGTCTGTGTGAGTACAGAATAGGATTTGTACTGGAAGGATAGCCTTTCAGTATAAAGTACTAAACTAAGAGTAACTTTAAATAATTTCCAACTTTGTGTGTGTGTGATGCACAGTGCAGCACACATACCAATTTGGAAAAGAAAGGGGAAATTAAAGCATTTTTCCTTCATAGTGCCTACTTCAAATGGGCGCTATTTTTTTACGCAAACCCTGTGTACTACTTAATAGGACTTAGCGACAGAAAGCTTAGGTAGTTGCATTGGAAGGCCCATGCACCACCCATGGCTTGTCGCTAAGTAATCCAAAGCAGGGCTATGCACTGCTTCACATTACTTTCAAGTAATTTTCCAGCGCTAAACAAGTTTAGAGCTGGAAAGGAAATCAGTAAAAAGATAGCATCTATTTGCGTCACTTTTGTGATGCAAACATAGTGTAACATCTTAGTAAATAGTCCCCTATGAGTCCATATTTAGAGAACAAGATAGTATTGAACAATGTGGTCTATTATGAGAAATATTTAATGAGATTGGTTACTATTCCACATTTATATATGTATTCCCCGTGAAAGCAATCACATACTGTAAAAAATATATGATACCTTATTGATATAATCCACATTTGTAAAGAGCGAACAATCACCCGTAAGGGTCTCTAGGCGCTGGGTGCCGTCAGGAAAATTAAGCAAGTTATTGCCCAGAGTCACATGGTGCTGGGGTAATCTGCTGCCGGCACCGGGGATCGAGCCGTGATCCCCATATTCCGGAGTCAGTCGCCCTGGCCGCGGTGCCACACCTCTTCCTGGTGTGGTGCCACTGGCAGCTGCAGGACTATCCTATACACAATCACATTATTATTTTAAACTTAATTATGCATTTTATTAACTAAATATTCCAGAATGCATCATGAAGGGCAGGACAGGCTTGCTGTATGTAAGGGAAGGGGTAATAGAAGAAGTACTCACCTACTATGACCAAGACCTATGTGTTCTAAATGTGTTGATGCGATTGTGATGCTTTCAAATAAATATTAAAGTGACAAGTTTGTGAAATGCAGAGAAATTTGCTGGCTTTTCAATTAATTGGGTTCACGGTCAAACCCCTATGCCTGCACCAGCTGTGGTGTGTGGCATCTTTATTCAACCACACTGGAGAAATGTATATAATATATATATATATATATATATATATATATATATATATATATATTCACTGAAAAAAACATAGGTTATAGACCATATATAGTTAGGAATTAGCATTTAAAAAACCTTATTTTACTCACACAAAACCATTGAAATTCCATATATAGTTAGTTGCACTAACTATATATCGCGCACCCGCAATCCACTGCTGATGATGTCACATATTACATCATTCATGACATGGTCAGTGACATCACTGATGACATCACTGATGACATCTCAAATGACATCACGGATGACATCACTGAGAGGACCACCTCCCCAGGTCATCACCAACACAGAGGAGGAAGAGGAAGAAATAGAGGAAGAGGAGAGAGAAGGACCACAGTTCTTGGAAGAGGTGCCCCGGGTTTCCCATAGGAAAGCCAGTTTCATTTGGCAGTTTTTTTCAATCCCTCCAGGGCAGAAGAAAGTGAATGCGAGGTATGTCACCTGCCTCATTTGCAAAGAGAATTTATCAAGAGGGACTGATAAAAAGTATAGCTATGGGAACTATACCATGCATAGGCACATGAACAGGTGGCATCCACTCAATTACAGCCGGGCGGAAATTCGTGACATGGAACAAAACCCAACAGCAACTCCTGTGGCCAGGTCAACATCGTTAATATCATTGACAGCAGCAGAGGCACGGGAAACCGTGCCAAACATCCAGGATAATTTTGGGCATATGAAATTTACTTGTCTGCACTGTGGTGCATTGATATCATGTGGTAACATGAGTATTAATTCCATCAACCTGGCTTATAACAATCATAATTGCCCTAACCGCCCCAGACAGTAATTTTTTTTTTGCTCCTGTTGAGCCCTTTTCAATGCCTGTTTTTTGTTGTTTCCCCCCCAAAAAAACCAAAAAAAATATAAAATTGTTCAAAAAATACAAAAAAAACAAAAAATGTTCAAAAAATAAAAAAATATATAAAACAACAAAAACATTTAAAAAAAGTTCTTTTCAGAACTACCTCCCCTTTAAAAAAAAATTGCTAGAATGTTTAGCACTCTGGCAAGCTCTATTTCTTTTAGTTCGCTTCCCAGTTTGCTTCCCGGTTCGCGAACCGGGAGCGAACCCAAAAATAAAAAAAATAAAAAAAGAAGAGTAAGTATAAGGAAAGTAAACAGAGAGTGATGTTAAAAGAAAGACAGCTATAGGGAGTAAACCAGAGATACTGTTTAATAGATCTATTTACCGAAGAAAAGACGGATGAGGGTATAATTGTGGAAAACAAAATAGATAAGGAAGTGAAAGAAAAAAAAGAGAGTAGAACAATAACAAAGAAGAGTTTCTTGGAGAATGTGAGTGAATGTTCAAAATAAGATTAAAACATGGGGAATAACAGAGAGAAAAAATAGACTAACAGTATCTTGATGCAGATGAAGTGAGGCCTATCTTAAAACATGGTGCATCTTTTGCACTGCTGTTGTCTCAGAAAAGTGTCGCAAGACACTAACATTTTAAATGATTGCTTCAGGATGCCAATAAGATGTGTCCTATCCAGAGGTTTGTTTGAGGTGAGACCTACTCAGGGTTCCAAATGAAATTTCGAGTTGTTTGAAGAGAACAGAGGACATAATACATGTGAAGGCCTACCAATGAAGTAAGTCATGTCCACTTCACTCTTGAACAAAGGCCAGACCTCTTCTGTGTCCGTGGACAGACCTAAACTTCATCTGCACAATGTCATTCATAAACTTAGGAAACACAAGTGATGTAATTGAAAAATGTGGAGTTTCTTTTCCTCATTTCACAATCACATCACCTGTGTTGCCTTTGCTTAGGTATCTCATAGTGCAGATGTAGTCCAGCATATTAAACAGTACCTAGAAGTGCAGCACTGCATGCAACTGCATGCAACAACTTTGACACTTATAAAAGCTTTTGCTTCTGCATGCCCCCTACACAATGCTAAATATATACATTTTAAACTGATGGTATCTTGCTGGAGATGAACTGAAACCTATCTTGCAACATGGTGCATCTTTTACACAAAAGTGACCCACAATGGAGCAAAAGAGGCGCACGGCCACCATAAATCTGACCCTAACATTTTAAATGATTGTTTCAAGATGCCAATAAGGTGTAACCTATCCACAGATTTGTTTCAGGTAAGTCCTACTCAGGGTTGCAGATGGAATTTAGGTTTGTTGAAGAATACAGAGAAGATAATACATGTGGAGGCCTACCAACGAAGTGAGTAATGTCCACTGCACTCTTGAACAAATGTCAGACCTCCTCTGTCTCCAGGAACAGGCCTAAACCTCATCTACACAATGTGGTGTGTAATGTTAGGAAACACAGGTAATATAATTGAAAAACATTCACATTTTTTTGCTCATTCCACAATCATATGACCTGTGTTTCCTTTGCTTAGGTATCTCATTGTGGAAATGTAGTCTATCATATGAAAGACTACGTAGAATATGAGCACTGTATGCAAGAACTTTGACACTTACAGAAGCCTCTCCTTCTCCATGCCTCCTACACAGTTCTAAATGTACATCATAAATGGAAACAGTACAGAATTAATTATACATGTTAAATGGTTTATTTTTGCTGTTCTCAGAATGTATCAAATTTCACTAAAAACAGTGACTTGAAGGTATTCATCATATAACAGCGGGGAAAAAAAAACACAATCAAAATGATTGTGTTTAAAAAACCCATACAACATAACAAATCAGAATTCAGAACTCCTTAAAGTTAACTTACTTTCCATGACGTCAAAAGATGTCCTATGAACAGCTTACACTCTGTTGTGCTGTTATTACTTTCAGCCCGCCACTTTCTGAAAGAAAACCTCCATCGTTTTGAAAAACATGTTACATACAATAAATGACTTCTTGCTCTCTACCACAAGTTTCCACAAGGCCAAATCTTGTCAGAGCCATTTATAACTCTTGGATTTCTTGTAAGCCAATCCCGTCATTTGGCATTTCCGCACCTTTCAGAATTAAAATGTTGAAGATCATTTTCACAATCCTCGACTAGTAATATCTTCCCCTTCTTCCTCAGTCATGTTCTACATTTCCTATGACACTGATACTGCTTACTATGAAGCAGACTTACACTACCTCTATGACTACTACAATTATTTAATTCTCTACATCACTTTTAATCACAAAGCAATGTAAAACAGTAGACAGCATTGCAGACTTACATTCCCTCTAGTCTATGTTTTGATTGACTGCTTCAATTAGCTTATAAAAAGAAACAGTTTTTCTGAACTCATTCAAAGTGCACTTATTTCTCCATGACGTCCAGTCTTATCGTTAGAAGTTATGTCTCTGAACTACACTTATCCTCAAGGCCAAATCGTGTAGGAGCCATTAGAACTTCTTGAAATTCCTCAGAGCACATCCCAAGATTCTTTCCCTAAAATTTTGGTTTTAAAAACACCAGGTAAGAGTTTTTAAGGTCATACGGCAATTTTTTTTGGAAAATTAAAACAGAATCATTGCAGAATGACCAGCCATTTCTAGACTTTAAATAAGCTGTGTAATGTCCTGATGTTGTTGAAGGACCGTCATGATATATAATTGCTGCAGTTACAAAAGTCCTTCCTGATATTGACAACTGCGAAGCCACAAAATTTTTAATTAAAGTTGTCAATTTTGTTCCATCAGGCCTACATCGTTGGAACATTAAAATGACATACTGGCCATATGTTCGTATAAATAATGTGGACATCATTTCAGATTTACATTGGCTACACTCCATGTTGTGATCAGCTGCTTTTACTAGCTTATTAAAGGAGACTGATTTACTGTCTGGCAAAGTTAAATATATAAATCTTTCTGAGTCTACACTAGTAGTACTTGATACCCTACAGTTCTCGCAGTCATGCTGCCATTGATAAGAAAGCCCAAACAGCTGATCTACATCTACACCTTCAGCATGCAATACATCAAGCATATACATTAAAAACTCCTGACAATCTTGCTGAATATTTTGAGAGAATTGTGTTTGGCCTGAACATCTGTCTAACAGATTTCGAATTTCAGACACACTTTCTATGTTTGTTCTATCAGTGCTACATTTTTCTAAGACAGAATTTAACAAACTGCAAAATCTTTGATCAGAATTGACCACAATCTCTTCTTTTACATTTTCTAGAGAAAACAAAACATCAACCACTACATTAGCATAGCAGTTGACACCAGAACTGTTTTCAAATTGAAAACCAACAACATCTTCAACAGAATCCTTTTTGTTTCTGCTTATAATTTCAGGTTCATCGACTTTTCGTCTTTTTGCTACAACCTCACCAGTATTGGTCACATTTCTTCGTTTCCGGCCTACCACACGTTTCTCAAACAAAGGATATTGAGGCAAATGTGGCGCATACTCTCTTCTTAACCTATTGTATTCCTTAACACAATCTAGATCCGCACAAATGTTTGTGACATCACACTCAATCAAGTACAATCCCGATAAAGTTCTAACTCGTGACAATGCCACATATGCCATACCCTCCTTGAACACAGAACTGCCAATATTCACCAATGCACTGTCTACACCTAAACCTTGCGATTTATGGATTGTCACCGCATATGCCAAGCAAACAGGAAACTGCTTACAGCGAACATATAAGTCTTTTACAAGCAAAAATCTAGCAGAACAATGACCAATTAGCTGTACTTCCTCAATGCCATCAAATTTAATTTTTAAAAATTCAATTCCATCTCTATTTCTGTATTTTACAAAATCAACAACATTACCCATTGATCCATTTACCAGACCTCTTTCAACATGTAAATTCCTTCTTAAAATTATACGGCAGTTCAAGCACACATTCAGAGTCTTTTCAAAACCTGCAGTTTTAGATATACTCTTCTCTAATGAATCCAATTTTGTTTTCAGATTCTCAGACAAAATAATTGTTGATCCCATATGCTCTATTCTGTCAATAGCTTCCTGTTTCACAATCTCTTGCTTTTCTAAATGCAACATTTTGTTGTTGAATTTGGCACATTCTGCAAGAGTTGGCATCAAACATATTCCAGATTTCTTCTCAGTAATTTTCTGAAAAATATTCTCAGGCACAACATCTTGTTCTGGATATAAATTTGACAGTAATCGTGCATGTAAAGCTTCTTTCCCATGCTCGGTCACTTTTCCAATTCTAACATCTTGCAGAATAGTCTTGTAAACTTCATCCTTCGCCTGACGCATATTTTCATGCAGTTCAGCATAATTGAAGTTTAACACTATATTGACGTTGCCAATGCTGCCTAGGCACTTCCTGGTATCTTCATGCGTGAGCATTTTGAACACAGGTTGCCCTTTCACTGGTGTCAGCTGCAGAAGATCTCCGAAAACAATGATGTGTTTGCCACCAAATAACACATCATACTCTGTTTTGAGAACTTCTTGCATTCTCAAATGCACAAAGGCAAGCATGACATTGGAAACCATGCTTACTTCGTCAATGATAAGAAGTTTCATTTTCCTCAAGATTCTTGAAACTTCAAAACAAGCACCTCCAGATAGCTTGTGATATTGTAATTTGTTGTCATGCTCCACTGGCAGCATCAGTAAACGATGTAAAGTAATCCCTTTAATGTTAAGTGCTGCCAGTCCAGTTGGAGCGGTGACAACACAAGACAGCGATGACTCTGTCCTTTCCTGCAAATAACATGAAATTGCTTTAATAGGGAAACTTTTTCCAGTTCCCGCTTCTCCACTCACGTACAGTCGGACAGGCTTCAACGACGTACATGAGCACTCTTTCTTGTCATGACTTAATCCATGATCAATTTGCATGGTAACTTCGTCATATATTTTCCTCTGCTCAACGTTGAGTTGTCTTTCCAACTCTTCTAAGTTAACCGCATCCTCCTGAGCATGTGCCATGGCTCTTTCCACTTCATTCATAGCAGTGGCAGCTTCATTTTCGATAACAGGTCCTCCTAGTGGATCCTGACTCAATGAAGCAGAACTCTGACTGTCCTGAGAACTGTCTCTGGCAATCTCGGCTGCAATCATTGCTTCCTGCTCAATTTCCGCATTCAACATTTCTACATATTTGGGAAAAGCAGGACATTCTATGGTCTCCTTGGCGGCATTGAAAGAGTCTTCATAACAGAGAAAATCTCCAAGCAGTTCCTCTTCTGCACGCCAAGGCTTGAAAAGTTGCAAAAGTGCTAAATAGAAAAACTCCTTTTTTTCAGGAGATTCGCCACTCAATTTTCGATGGTTTACCAAGTGGCATTTTCTTTGCTTGACCAGACATCCCTCACTTCCTATTACAGCATACACTCCTTTCTCAGTATCTTCTTTGATGTTCCTCTTGAATATGTAATTTTGAAGAACCTCATACAGACAAACATTCTCGAGGTGAATGCTTCGATTTGGATAATATGTATCCAACATGTTGGTCTTCAAAATGTCGGTACTGTTTGGCTCCTTTTCCGCCAAATACTCAATTTCCCGCACAGGTTTGAGAACTCGATTACGCGTTGCAGCAAGACCAAGACTCGCCCAAACGATACTCCTGGACTTGGCATAGAGACTTGCTGAAGACAACCGGTCAGAACATTCGTACGTTCATGGGAAATGTCCTCCCACATATCCTTCAATTCTGTCTTCTCTTTTTTGGTGATGTAAGACGTCACATACCGAGCCACAGCCATACAGTTATCAGCCACAAACTGTATATCCATGTTAGCATTCCACATGGACAAAATCACCGGGTTGTAGTCGTTGATGTACTTGGACTCTTCGTTCCTCTTCAAATTGTATGTGTTTTTAGGTGATTTCTTCATCACATTATGTTGCAGCGAAGACATCAAACTGTTTACTCTTCCTTTAGAAATCACCGGTCGTGGAAAGCCGAAACGACATTTGGTGTAGAACTTGTCCTTGTTTCGGAATTTACGACGACAGTACTTTCCACATCGATGGCTTTGGAAACGCAGAACTTTTTCTCTTAGGCTTTTCTTCTCCTTTGCGTTTGGAACAGCACACGTAGAATACTGTTGTATAAAACTCATCACTGAGTCTTCTGGATCCGTTCCAAATTTAGGTGCATCCTTGATCCACAGCAACATATGTATATGAGGAGCACCTCTTGCTTGGTACTCCTTCCTCCAGAAGAAATCCAACACCTCTCCAAGAGGTGGATTCTTCTTATTCATGATGAAAGACATCATAGCTTCAAATCTATGATTGAAGTACCTACATACATTGACTGGATCCAAAGAGCACAGTTCTCCGGGTGTCTTGAATTCGATGTTTTCTACGTTAGCATTTGCCTCTCGTAGAAATTCAAGTAAGTCTTCCCAGCCATATTCGGCACAGCTCAGAGTGAGGAACCATGTGGGAGTTCCTAAGTTCCTCAGCATACATTTTAAATCACCATGACGACGGTACCAGTACTCATTAGTACCACGCTGACACGCCATGAGATTAATCAGGTGAGAATCCAAAATACTGTCTTGGACATTGACTTTATCCATAAAGTCACTTGCCGAGATGTTTTGCATGTGTATACCACTTTTCAAGATGTGGTTCACTGCATATGACAGTCCAGACAGATCGCTTTCAAACAGGAGATGAAACAAATAAGGAATGCATTGTCGAAACCTAGCATCTCCTGCATACAATCGCAAAGTCCGGTATTCAGAAGCAGGAATTTGATGAGGTCGCTCATCATATCTTCCTCCCTGACCTGTTGGAAAAAGCTGTGGGAAACACCGAGCTTCCAAACTTTCCTCCCAAACACTAATGGGACTCCCTTTGGCTTGTTTCATTTGAAACAACTCAATAGCATTCCCCATGACTTCCTTGGAATGCAAAGGATGAACACTATAATGTTCATATATTTCTTCACTAGTAGAGAGTTCTACTTTCTCAATTTGACCAGCACACAAATCGCTATCCTCTTCCTCACTTACTTCCTCTTCTGCAACATATACATTCTTATAGTATTTATTATTTTTTTTCAAATACAATGTTGCCTTTTTAACTTTCCTAACATCCACTAAATCTTGCCATATTTTCTTATTCTTTGTCGGAACCCCATTAACTAAGATAACCAGAGGTTCCTCTTCCACTTTTTCTACTCCAATTGTGTTAATGTTTTTCTTCAAATCTAGAGGCAAATAAACAACTCTTCCCTTTAATCCTCTCTGTAAATCTGATGGAGACAATTTCCCTGTCTTTGGCTCCATTCTTACAATAGCCTGAAAGGGATGGATACTTTGAATCAAAATAGATTCATAAGTATTTAAATCCTTCAATTCAGAAGGAATCTCAACCAATTCCAGATTATTATGAACTGCTCTAGCAGGCATCTGGTTTTGATTTAATTTGCAACAACAATAAGTACACACACGTTGATCCAATCCCAAATCAAAACAATTTTCTGCCATCAAGTATGTTGCGAAATCCTTCCATTCACTATTATTTTCCCTTTCACTTTTTGCATATAAATCCACTAACTTAGTCTGATTCTTATAATAAGTGCGTCGACAACACACACAAGTGAAATTTGGCCTCTCACTTGATTTGACCTGAAACGTCGCAATTTCCCTCTGGAAATTATCTGTACTGGAAACCTGTACACTATCTTCCACATTACCCGCTTCTTCTTGGTCAATTTCAACATTCTCCTCTTTACTTCCAAAGTAACAAAACTCAATTTCTTCACATATATTCTTCACATCTATTTCAGAACCATGCAAAAGAGCAGCGCATAATTGTTTAAGCATAATTGCTGGACTCTTAGCATAATACAACATTCTAACTAATTTCCTCACTTTATTATGATGCACTGCTAGCATCCTGAAATGATGAAAAACACTCTGGCATACTCTCCTGGAAAGACAAGCCAGTGAATGACCATGCAAACCTCTCACTTCTCTCACTCTGCAAGGATCTAATTCTTGCAACAACCTCATTTTCTGCTTCAAACTTTTCTTATTAAATGACCGTACAAAATCACAAAGCAAATTGATGGAATCCTGTCGCACACTGCAAATACTACTACACTTCCAGGTGTACACAGGACCCTTAGCACGTCTTCCTAAAACCTCATTACCTAACACCTCTTCTGCCTCTGTTGTCACAAGTTTTTCTTTTTCAACTGGACAACCATCTTTCACTTCATAAGCACGACCACTGGTGTCAACTGCATGCACCAAATCATTATCCTGGAAATAACTCTCCTCATTAAAAAATGCCTCACAGCTTGAACTATGCATCCATTCTCCAGAAAAAACTTCACAAAAATTACTACGATTAACTATTCTCTTCCATCTACTATTTCTTTTGAAATCATAAATTGCCTTGTTTAGCTTCCTAATTCTATTGATTATCAAAATAAATAACTTACGTTTAATTTCAAATGCCTGATCAATAACTTTCTCAACTTTTTTTTTCTCTTATAAAAAAGCACTTTCTGTTGACCTTTCTTAATATTTTTTAACAAATTGCCAATTATCCTGTTGCGGAACATTCGTTTACTCTCTTGCTCTAGCAGTAACATTTTTGATTGGCCTTTCCTTTCCGTTTGAATTGCTTCTCTTTTTCTGGACTGAAACATTTTCTGTAGTAATATTTTTTTTACTACAAATATTTCTTATGAATGTTTTTGTACTCTTACCCGGTGCTTTCTTGGTGACTTTACAAATCTTTTTGTTAGAGGACTGCTGCTTTTTTTCATTCACCTGCTGTCTTTGACGTTTTGCAGCCTTTCTCAGTCTTTCTTTCGTTGGCATGGTGAAATGTTGAAATGATCTGCAGTTGAATCTGTGGTAAAATATATTAAAAAATGTTATTAACCACTATTACCCAACAGTAAATCAATAACAGTAATCAAAAACTTAAAACACTACTTGACATTTTTACATAGAAGATTTTTTAGTGCTTGGCAAATTTAGAATACAGAAATAGCAGAAAAGAAATGGAATTTATATTCATGTTACCTGTGCTATTTTATATGTGAATCTGATCTAATTTTATGAGCATATTTTAATATTTTATTGAAGACACTACACATAACCTGTTTTTGAAGGTGTCTTTATTTTTAAATTAAACGGTTTACATTTTTACTTTTTATTTATTATACATTTTTAAAATAAATGTTTAAAGTTCCATAGGCTCAAGCACGTCAGCTTCCCATCCTATGTCATATAATTCGGACAAATCTGCATCCTCATCACGTTCTTCTTCATCCTCAGGATTTAAATCATCCAAGGGATCAACATCCACTGATGTTTCAATTACGAGTTCAATGATGAGGTCAAAATCAACTGATTGCTGATTGTCGCTCATGTTGATGTTGTCTTTATCTTTAAAGAAAGATAACAACAATGAGATGTTGCAGAGTAAGAGACAAATCTCAGAGATTATAATAGTAAAATTGTTTAACAAGAGTAACATTTTGCAGCTATTATATAGCCATGTCCAACGATGCTGAGCAGGTGAAGCCTATGTCTAATTTTTCAGTGAACAGGACTCATCTCTTCTTAACCTTGGATAAGCCTCACCGACTCTGTGTCCCCTGCACATACTTAAATGTAAAGGGGCAGATTTATGTTAAATGGCACATCCCCAGGCATGCACCAGTTAACGTGCACCACTGCTCTGCCACTCATGGTGTGCCGCATTTACAATCAGATAGGAGAAAGCTACGTCAAAACCCTGCGCCTGCTTGAAGCAGGCATAGGTCTTGACGCAACATTGTGGAGATGGGGCACCCCATAGCCTTGCTGGAGCTGAATCACACTTGCGATACAACTCCAGCAATGCGCCACCTTTACGGCACAGATGCGTCACGCATCTGTGCCATTTTTGCCCCATGCTGCGCCGCATTGTAAATGCAGCACACCATGTGTGGCGGAACAGCAGCGCAGGATGTCTGGCACATCCCTGGTGATGCGCCAGTCATCAGAAATCTATCCCTAAGCTTCTTATCTTGTTAGAGATGAACCGCCATATGTATCATCAAACTATTTTGCATTTCCTAAATAGCGAATTTTAAGGAATAAATAGCAATTCTTTACCATTCCTAATTTGCAATGAGCAAATTGCTAATTGCAAGTTACCCATTCATTTCCATGGGCTAGGAGGCTCATAGGAATGAAGGTTTAATTTGCGATTAGCAATTTGCTCATCACAAATTAGGAATTTTTCCAAGGGTGCAGGGGTGTCTCAAGAACACCCTGCTGCACCCCTGAAAAAGAAATTTGGGGGCATATGGCACACATACATGCCCTAAGGGCATGTGTTGGCGTCATATGGCACCTTTTGTTTTTTTGAAAAAAAGCTTTTTGAAAAGAATTCACAAATTACCACCAATTTACCACAATAGTTTCCAAATCCTTAATGTCATTTTTTACATATTTTTTGTTTGATACATTGCATTTAAGTAGTCACAAAATTTGCAAATCCTTCAGTGCAATTGCAAAATAAGGAATAGAAAATTTTGCTACTCCTTATTTTGCATCAAACTTGTTTGATACATACCATTTGTCTAATTAACATTCGCAAAGGCCGAAATTCGTAGAATTTTGATCTTTGCGAATGCTAATTAGCTTGATACATATGGCCCCAAGTGAGGCCTGTCTTGCGACATGGTGCATCTTTTGCATCACTGCTGCATCGGTTTCATGTGGTACGTTTTTTTTACACCATGACATATCTGCCTAAATGCATCAATTTGTAATGTTGTCGCCTCATAGCAAATCTTTTGCACCGCCGCTGCATCATAAAAGTGACGCACAGTGGCACAAAAGAGGCATACATCTATCATAAATCTGTCCCTAGCATTTTAAAAGATTAATCCAGGATGACGATAAGGTGTGGCCTATCCAGAGGTTTGTTTAAGGTGAGGCCTACTCAGGATTGCAGATTAAAGTTACGCTTGATGAAGAATACAGAGGAGATAATACATGTAAAGGCCTACCAATGAAGTAAGTAATGTGCACTTTATTGCGCCAGTCATCATAAATGTATCCCTAAGCTTCTTATCTTGTTACAGATGAACCACCATATGTACCATCAAACTATTTTGCATTTCCTAAATAGCAAATTTTAAGGAATAAATAGCAATTCTTTACCATTCCTAATTTGCAATGAGCAAATTGCTAATTGCAAATTAGCACCGCCGCTGCATCATAAAAGTGACGCACAGTGGCACAAAAGAGGCATACACCTATCATAAATCTGTCCCTAGCATTTTAAATGATTAATCCAGGATGACAATAAGGTGTGGCCTATCCAAAGGTTTGTTTAAGGTGAGGCCTACTCAGGATTGCAGATTAAAGTTACGCTTGATGAAGAATACAGAGGAGATAATACATGTAAAGGCCTACCAATGAAGTAAGTAATGTCCACTTTATTGCGCCAGTCATCATAAATGTATCCCTAAGCTTCTTATCTTGTTACAGATGAACCACCATATGTACCATCAAACTATTTTGCATTTCCTAAATAGCAAATTTTAAGGAATAAATAGCAATTCTTTACCATTCCTAATTTGCGATGAGCAAATTGCTAATTGCAAATTACCCATTCATTTCCATGGGCCAGGAGGCCCATGGGAATGAAGGTGCAATTTGCGATTAGCAATTAGCTCATCGCAAATTAGGAATTTTTCCAAGGGTGCAGGGGTGTCTCAAGAACACCCTGCTGCAGCCCCTGAAAAAGAAATTTGGGGGCATATGGTGCACATACATGCCCAAAGGGCATGTATGGGCGTCATATGGCACCTTTTGTTTTTTGGAAAAAAAGCTTTTTGAAAAGAATTCGCAAATTACCACCAACTAGAAGTTGGTGGTAATTTGCAAATCCTTAATGGCATTTTTTGCATATTTTTTGTTTGATACATTGCATTTAAGGAATCACAAAATTTGCAAATCCTTCAGTGCAATCGCAAAATAAAGAATAGCAAATTTTGCTATTCCTTATTTTGCATCAAACTTGTTTGATACATACCATTTGTCTAATTAGCATTCGCAAAGGCCGAAATTCACAGAACTTCGGCCTTTGCAAATGCTAATTAGCTTGATACATATGGCCCCAAGTGAGGCCTGTCTTGCAACATGGTGCATCTTTTGCATCACTGCTGCATCGGTTTCATGTGGCACGTTTTTTTTACACCATGACACATCTGCCTAAATGCATCAATTTGTAATTTTGTCGCCTCATAGCAAATCTTTTGCACCGCCGCTGCATCAGAAAAGTGACGCACAGTGGCGCAAAAGAGGCATACACCTATCATAAATCTGTCCCTAGCATTTTAAATGATTAATTCAGGATGACGATAAGGTGTGGCCTATCCAGAGGTTTGTTTAAGGTGAGGCCTACTCAGGATTGCAGATTAAAGTTACGCTTGATGAAGAATACAGAGGAGATAATACATGTAAAGGCCTACCAATGAAGTAAGTAATGTCCACTTTATTGCGCCAGTCATCATAAATGTATCCCTAAGCTTCTTATCTTGTTACAGATGAACCGCCATATGTATCATCAAACTATTTTGCATTTCCTAAATAGCGAATTTTAAGGAATAAATAGCGATTCTTTACCATTCCTAATTTGCAATGAGCAAATTGCTAATTGCAAATTACCCATTCATTTCCATGGGCCAGGAGGCCCATAGGAACGAAGGTGCAATTTGCGATTAGCAATTAGCTCATCGCAAATTAGGAATTTTTCCAAGGGTGCAGGGGTGTCTCAAGAACACCCTGCTGCAGCCCCTGAAAAAGAAATTTGGGGGCATATGGTGCACATACATGCCCTAAGGGCATGTATGGGCGTCATATGGCACCTTTTGTTTTTTGGAAAAAAAGCTTTTTGAAAAGAATTGGCATATTACCACCAACTAGAAGTTGGTGGTAATTTGCAAATCCTTAATGGCATTTTTTGCATATTTTTTGTTTGATACATTGCATTTAAGAAATCACAAAATTTGCAAATCCTTCAGTGCAATCGCAAAATAAAGAATAGCAAATTTTGCTATTCCTTATTTTGCATCAAACTTGTTTGATACATACCATTTGTCTAATTAGCATTCGCAAAGGCCGAAATTCACAGAACTTCGGCCTTTGCAAATGCTAATTAGCTTCATACATATGGCCCCAAGTGAGGCCTGTCTTGCAACATGGTGCATCTTTTGCATCACTGCTGCATCGGTTTCATGTGGCACGTTTTTTTTACACCATGACACATCTGCCTAAATGCATCAATTTGTAATTTTGTCGCCTCATAGCAAATCTTTTGCACCGCCGCTGCATCAGAAAAGTGACGCACAGTGGCGCAAAAGAGGCATACACCTATCATAAATCTGTCCCTAGCATTTTAAATGATTAATTCCGGATGACGATAAGGTGTGGCCTATCCAGAGGTTTGTTTAAGGTGAGGCCTACTCAGGATTGCAGATTAAAGTTACGCTTGATGAAGAATACAGAGGAGATAATACATGTAAAGGCCTACCAATGAAGTAAGTAATATCCACTTTATTGCGCCAGTCATCATAAATGTATCCCTAAGCTTCTTATCTTGTTACAGATGAACGGCCATATGTATCATCAAACTATTTTGCATTTCCTAAATAGCGAATTTTAAGGAATAAATAGCGATTCTTTACCATTCCTAATTTGCAATGAGCAAATTGCTAATTGCAAATTACCCATTCATTTCCATGGGCCAGGAGGCCCATAGGAATGAAGGTGCAATTTGCGATTAGCAATTAGCTCATCGCAAATTAGGAATTTTTCCAAAGGTGCAGGGGTGTCTCAAGAACACCCTGCTGCACCCCTGAAAAAGAAATTTGGGGGCATATGGCGCACATAAATTTTAACAACATTCCTTTACCTCAAAAACGATTTTCAAGTCATAATTTGAAAACACTGCCCACGGGGAAATGACTTAAAATGTCCTTAAGACACATGAAAGTGTTTTTTTAAAGCCTTTGCAAGTTTTTGGGTCACTTTTAACATGGCTATGTAACTCAAACAGTCAAAATCTAAATTTACCATGCACAGGTGGGACCATATTTACAAGGAATGTGCCCCACGGGGAAAGGTCTTTTAATGTAATATGGGAAAAATGACATCAGAGACACTGAAATGCCTTATAAAGAAGCATACACCATTATATCCCTGTCATAAATTTACAAACCATTCCTTTTCCCCAAAAACGATTTTCAAATCATAATTTGAAAACACTGCACATGGGGAAATGACTTAAAATGTCCTTAAGACACATGAAAGCGTTTTTTGATTGCCTTTCCAGCATGGTTGGGTCACTTTTAACATGGCTATGTAACACAAACATTCAAAATCTAAATTTTCCATGCACATGTGGGAGCATATTTACAAGCAATTTGCGCCACATAATTCATAATTTTCTCCTAAAAGCACACTATTCTCTATCTAAATTAAAGAAATATTTTCTCACCTTAGCAAATACTTTGAGTTTCAAAACAGTCTCAGAAACACACCAATTTGTCTTCAGCAGAGCAAAAGGTATGCACTCCAGAGTCTGCAGCTATCAAAAGCACAGAAATGCTGTAATTCTTCACACATATCTCTCATGTCACCCAATCAAAACTCTTCCCTCACTTTTTTTCAAATGAAAACCCTTCCCCCCTCTGCCATTTCATGCCTTTTCTGCATGGCAACCACGTCTTGGAAGACCTCTGGTGTTTGCAAGTTCACACAACAATGTTGCAATTGAACTCTGAACTCTCAGTGCACCTCATATCCAGTGCATTCTTTCATTTAATGATTTTTTCTTGACCACTCAAAATACATCTTTCAAACAACTCATCCATGCACCCTAACTTTCTGTTTTCAGCAATCAAAATCCACCAATCACTGTTACTGCTTCATTAACACAGAAACTCCACAGTTTTATTCATTTTAAACTCTTATTTTTTCAACTGCCATTTCATTGCCACACTTCATCTGACTGCAGGAGAACCTTCTCTCACCATGTTTTCTGTCTGGATTGTTGGACATAGTTACATCTATTGGGCTCAGAGGTATGCTGAGAACAGGAATTTACCTAACATCAATTTACAAGATGTGGAAATTAAGTGGTTTGGCCACAGAGGATTAAAATGTCACCAATTGATACCATTGGTGAAAACCCCTATGCATTTGCCAAAACCTGACCTGTTAATTGTGCACTGTGGAGGTAATGATTTGGGCACTTTGACTGGGGTAGGTCTGGAAATGCTTTTAAAGGACACCTTTGAGCAATTGATGGCACTTTTTCCTCAGACTGCCTTGGTATATTCAAATATATGCCAAAGACAGAAATGGAGGTGGTCAAACCAATTTTGTCCACAAATTGAGAAGTCGAGGAAGCATGTAAACAAATCTGTTACAGCTTACATGAGAGACCATGGAATGGGCTCCCTGTACAACAATACCTTGCGTTACTACATGCAAGATATCTACAGAGGAGATGGAGTTCACTTCTCAGATGAGGGCAACAGAATTTTCATTCTGAATTTAAGACTGTGCATTGGTACCTACTTATAAGTACCTAAATGTACCATAAACCCAAAAGCTCTTCTCAGAGCTACCCTACATCTGATCACTCACAATTATTATTTTACTCTAACATTTTTCACTAATTTTCAACAAAGTACGCTCCCTGGGGCGCTACCCGGTACGCGAACCGGGAGCTAACCTCGCTAAATTTTTTAAAAAATGTTTTTTTTTCTCACATATGGGCCTCCTCAGCCACCCTCAGAAAACCTAGGAGGTCAAGATAAGTCTACCGTGCCCCCTTCTACCCATTCTGAACATTATTTGCCCTCCATCTTGTATCTTAATTCGACCGAAACACAAAATGGTGGACTCCCGTAACGCTTAAGGTTCGCGAACCGGGGCGCTCGCCAGTTCGCGTACCGGGTCGCTCCCTGGGAAGCGCACCATCAAAAAAGGTGGGAAAGTAGTTTACAGAAAAGCGACTGGAGACAATTTCACCAAATATAGATTACCTCATACTACATACCAATGCCTACCATTTTCACAAATTTGATTAAAATTCCATTTAACCATTTAGCCTGTAGACCTCTCTAAATACCCTGAGGTAAATTACTTCACAAAACACATCTGAAGTGTTGGAATTGACAACCAATTAAAATGTTACTTTCATTTTCTACTTTTTTTACCTGACATTTGATTGGCTGCCTCAGTCAGACATCTCAGATCCAACAATCTGCGTCTGCTGATGGTTCCTAGATTCAAGCTTTCTCGGACTGGCGGCAGATCCTTCACCGTCACTGCCGCCAAGCTCTGGAACGGTCTCCCCCTTGACCTCATGTTTTGCGAATCTGAGCCTATCTTTCGTCGCAAACTCAAAACCTGGCTGTTCACTAAGCGGTAGGATCGGGCACGATCTATTGCGCTTTCTTAGACCCTCTGTATGATTTGATTCTGGTCTCTCTTTATGGGGATAATCATGTAATTCTAGCGCCGGGACACCTCCGTCGGAGGTAGCTGTGCGCTCTATAACCTTCAAATAAATAAAAATAAAATTGGCTATGTACCTGAATATATATAAAGGAAGAGAGAGAAACACAGCCATTTTGACTACTACTTCCTGAACTACATTGCAAGATCATTTTCACTCACAACTTAAACTTCTTTTTAGAAGGTGAGATATTATTTTATAAATTTGAAAACATTTTCAGATAGTTATATACTATCCCTCTGTAAGAGTTAGACATTGAGAAAGGCTTCTTTATTATAATTATGGATTGATTTAGGTTTCTGTGGTATAATTATGAATTTACTTAGGCTTCTTCACAGGCACTTTTTAATAGTACTACTTCACGCCTGAAACCATACAGTGCCCATAGATTACTTCTCTGTTATAAACTCACAAGTACCTGTCTGAACTTAAACCCAACAGTGCCCTATCTCTACTGATATATTTATTTTTTATGCAAATTACAGCAATAAAATGGAAGGTGAGCAGAATGTTTCCTTCGAAATTGTTCTGGAGAACAACACAGAAAAAGATATTGAGGACAATGATGACTCAGATTTCATGGATGAATCACGGGACCATGAATTAGTTCAATGTGTAGAATCTGTGGATCATTTACTTCATTATGATGACGGTCAAATGTGGGAACTTATGTTCACTCAACAAGAGGACATATCGGACAGTCAAATGCTAGACGTTCTATTAAATTTTGAAAAACAATCCGAAAAATAAAATTGTATGTAATATTAAAAAATTGTTTGAGTCTTTAATCATTTTTATATGTAATTCATAAACTAGTTAAATGTTAGAAATATTATTAAATTTTGAAACACAATCACAATGATAAATAATTGCTTAAAAAATAAAAAAAATTAAAAAATAATCAACAAAACCAACAATCAATTAACATACAGTATTTGAAAAGTCTATCATTCTTTTTTCCTTATAGTACGCTGCCCAGTACGCTTCCCGGTTCGCGTTTTTTTTTTTTTGCCCCGCGGGGCCCTTCTAAAGCCCCCACATTAAACCTAGGGGGTCAGGGAGGATCTACTATGCCCCCTTATGGTCATTTCCCCCTTTGTTTTGGCCTCCTCTTGTCTCTCAATCCTACCGAGAGACAAGATGGTGGCCGCTCCGGACTGTTTAGAATGTTGACAGACACCGGAGAGCCAATCAGCTTCGCTACGCGAAGTTCCGTTACGCGTAAAGTCCGCGAACCGGAGCGCTGCCCGGTCCGCTGTTACAGATATATATCTTTTTTTGAACGTTAATTTCTCAAAATCCACTGAAGCACATATATTGAGACCTAGCAAAGGCACATCGGGCTACCAGTCCCTACAATTTTGCCAAGTTTCGTGGAAATCCATTCAGCCGTTCGGCCTAAAAGTGAGGCCAACCGCCCTATGGAAAACTCAATGTTAAAAACACGTTTTGGGACCCCCCTTTTTTCTCAGCCCCCCCTTGACGAAACCCCCTCAAATTTCCAAGGGCTGCTCAGAAACAAAATGTTCCATTTTCCAGAAAATTTCAGCCAATTCCGTCCACAAACGCCAAAGTTATTAGACATAGAATTTTCAAAAATCCCATAGGGAAAAAATCCTAACTATATATACCTACTGGCGACCTATGGGATTTTTGAAAATTCTATGTCTAATAACTTTGGCGTTTGTGGACGGAATTGGCTGAAATTTTCTGGAAAATGGAACATTTTGTTTCTGAGCAGCCCTTGGAAATTTGAGGGGGTTTCGTCAAGGGGGGGCTGAGAAAAAAGGGGGGTCCCAAAACGTGTTTTTAACATTGAGTTTTCCATAGGGCGGTTGGCCTCACTTTTAGGCCGAACGGCTGAATGGATTTCCACGAAACTTGGCAAAATTGTAGGGACTGGTAGCCCGATGTGCCTTTGCTAGGTCTCAATATATGTGCTTCAGTGGATTTTGAGAAATTAACGTTCAAAAAAAGATATATATCTGTAACAGCGGACCGGGCAGCGCTCCGGTTCGCGGACTTTACGCGTAACGGAACTTCGCGTAGCGAAGCTGATTGGCTCTCCGGTGTCTGTCAACATTCTAAACAGTCCGGAGCGGCCGCCATCATGTCTCTCCGTAGGATTGAGAGACAAGAGGAGGCCAAAACAAAGGCGAAAATGACCATAAGGGGGCATACTAGATCCTCCCTGACCCCCTAGGTTTAATGTGGAGGTTTTAAAAGGGCCCCGCGGGGCAAAAAAAGACAAAAAACATTTTTTGTTTTTTTTTGCGTGGGGAGCGCCCGGTCCGCGAACCGGGAAGCGTTCTGGGCAGCGTACTGCAATGAAAAATGAATGATAGACTTTTCAAATGCTGTATGTTAATTGATTGTTGTTTTTGTTGATTATTTTTTTTTTTTAAGCATTTTTTTTTATTGTGATTGTGTTTCATAATTTATTAAACTTTCTAACATTTCATTGTCAGAAATTTCATAATTATCATGGAATATACATTGTAGTCTCTGAGGGTGTAAAATGTCCTCATTTGCAAGGAGGTTATCTACTGCTTGTACACATTGCAGTAGTTCATTGTCCCAAGTTTCATCGAAAAATTCAATGTCAATTTGATCAATTGTATCAATCAATTCTTGGCTGCTCTCTTGCAGGTCCATTTCAAAAGAAACTTGGTTTTCGCCTTCCATTTTGCCTGAAATTTGGATTAAAAAAATATATATTAGTAGAGATAGGGCAATGTTGGGAATAATTTTAGATAGGCATTTTTTATCAGTGAATTTATCTTTGGGCAGTGTATAGTATCAGAGTGGAAGTAGGAATATAAAAAAGTGTATGTGATTTAACGTAAGTAAATTCATAATTATACAAGAGAAGCCTAAATCCATCCATAACTATAACAGAGAAGTCTCTCTAAATCTATAACTACTACAGAGGGATAGTATATATCTATCAGAAAAAGTTTACCATATTAACTTATAGTGCACAATATACTTCAGTTTTAAAAATAAAAACTTACCTTTAGAAAGAAGTTGAAGGAATTAGTGAAAATACTATTGAAATGTACAGCAAGAAGTAGTAGTCAAAATGGCTGTGTTTTCTTCTCTTCCTTTATATATATTCAGGTATATAACCAATGAAATGTCAGGTAAAAAAAGTAGAAAATGAAAGTAACATTTTCATTGGTTGTCAATTCCAACACTTCAGATGTGTTTTGTGAAGTAATTTACCTCAGGGTATTTAGAGAGGTCTACAGGCTAAATGACTAAATGGAATTCCAATCAAATTTGTGAAAATGGTAGGGATTGGTATGTAGTATGAGCTAATCTATATTTGGTGAAATTGTCTCCAGTGGCTTTTCTGTGAACTACTTTCCCACCTTTTTTGATGGTGCGCTTCCCAGGGAGCGACCCGGTACGCGTACCGTTGAGCGCCCCGGTTCGCGAACCTTAAGCGTTCCGGGAGTCCACCATTTTGTGTTTCGGTCGAATTAAGATACAAGATGGAGGGCAAATAATGTTCAGAATGGGTAGAAGGGGGCACGGTAGAGTTATCTTGACCCCCTAGGTTTTCTGAGGGTGGCTGAGGAGGCTTATATGTGCGAAAAAAAAACATTTTTTAAAAAAAATTCGCGAGGTTAGCTCCCGGTTCGCGTACCGGGTAGCGCCCCAGGGAGCGTACTTTGTTGGAAATTAGTGAAAAATGTTAGAGTAAAATAATAATTGTGAGTGATCAGATGTAGGGTAGCTCTGAGAAGAGCTTTTGGGTTTATGGTACATTTAGGTACTTATAAGTAGGTACCAATGCACATTCTTAAATTCAGAGTGAAAACTCTGTTGCCCTCATCTGAGAAGTGAACTCCATCTCCTCTGTAGATATCTTGCATGTAGTAACGCAAGTTATTGTTGTACAGGGAGCCCATTCCATGGTCTCTCATGTAAGCTGAAACAGATTTGTTTACATGCTTCCTCGACTTCTCAATTTGTGGACAAAATTGGTTTGACCACCTCCATTTCTGTCTTTGGCATATATTTGAATATACCAAGGCAGTCTGAGGAAAAAGTGCCATTAATTGCTCAAAGGTGTCCTTTAAAAGCATTTCCAGACCTACACCAGTCAAAGTGCCCAAGTCATTACCTCCACAGTGCACAATTAACAGGTCAGGTTTGGGCAAATGCATAAAGGTTTTCATCAATGGTATCAATTGGTGACATTTTAATCCTCTGTGGCCAAACCACTTAATTTCCACATCTTGTAAATTGAGGTTAGGTAATTTCCTGTTTTCAACGTACCTTTGAGCCAGTGAATATAACTATGTCCAACAATCCAGACAGAAAACATGGTGAGAGAAGGTTCTCCTGCAGTCAGATGAAGTGTGGCAATGAAATGGCAGTTGAAAAAATGAGAGTTTAAAATGAAAAAAACTGTGGAGTTTCTGTGTTCATGAAGCAGTAACAGTGATTGGTGGATTTTGATTGCTGAAAACAGAAAGTTAGGGTGCACGGATGTGTTCTTTGAAAGATGTATTTTGAATGGTCAATAAAAAATCATTAAATGAAAGAATGCACTGGATATGCAGGTGCACTGAGAGTTCAGAGTTCAATTGCAACAAAGTTGTGTGAACTTGCAAACACCAGAAGTCTTCCAATAGGTGGTTGCCATGCAGAAAAGGCAGAAAGGGCAGAGGGGGGAAGGGTTTTCATTTGAAAAAAAGTGAGGGAAGAGTTTTGATTGGGTGACATGAGAGATATGTGTGAAGAATTACAGCATTTCTGTGCTTTTGATAGCTGCAGACTCTGGAGTGCATACCTTTTGCTCTGCTGAAGACAAATTGGTGTGTTTCTGAGACTGTTTTCAAACTAAAAGTATTTGCTAAGGTGAGAAAATATTTCTTTAATTTAGATAGAGAATAGTGTGCTTTTAGGAGAAAATTATGAATTATGTGGCGCAAATTGCTTGTAAATATGCTCCCACATGTGCATGGAAAATTTAGATTTTGAATGTTTGTGTTACATAGCCATGTTAAAAGTGATACAAACATGCTGCAAAGGCAATCAAAAAACGCTTTTATGTGTCTTAAGGACATTTTAAGTAATTTTCCCATGTGCAGTGTTTTGAAATTATGATTTGAAAATCGTTTTTGGGGAAAAGGAATTGTTTTTAAATTTATGACAAGGACATAATGGTGTATGCTTCTTTATACGGCAATTGACTGTCCCTGATGTTATTTTTCCCATTTTAATGTAAGACCTTTCTCTGTGGCGCAAGTTGCTTGTAAATATGCTCCGACCTGTGCATGGGAAATTTAGATTTTAAATGTTTGTGTTACATAGCCATGTTAAAAGTGACCCAACCATGCTGGAAAGGCAATAAAAAAACACTTTCATGTGTCTTAAGGACATTTTAAGTAATTTCCCTGTGGGCAGTGTTTTCAAATTATGAATTGAAAATCGTTTTTGAGGTAAAGGAATGTTGTTAAAATTTATGTGCGCCATATGTCCACAAATTTCGTTTTCAGGGGTGCAGCAGGGTGTTCTTGAGACACCCCTGCACCTTTGGAAAAATTCCTAATTTGCGATGAGCTAATTGCTAATCGCAAATTGCACCTTCATTCTTATGGGCCTCCTGCTCCATGGAAATGAATGGGTAATTTGCAATTAGCAATTTGCTCATCGCAAATTAGGAATGGTAAAGAATCGCTATTTATTCCTTAAAATTCGCTATTTTGGAAATGCAAAATAGTTATATGATACATATGGCGGTTGATGTCTAACAAGATAAGAAGCTTAGGGATACATTTATGATGTCTGGCGCAATGAAGTGGACATCACTTACTTCATTGGTAGAGCTTTACATGTATTATGTCCTCTGTATTCTTCATCAAGCGTAACTTTAATCTGCAATCCTGAGTAGGCCTCACCTTAAACAAACCTCTGGATAGGCCACACCTTATCGTCATCCTGAATTAATCATTTAAAATGCTAGGGACAGATTTATGATAGGTGTATGCCTCTTTTGCGCCACTTACAAAACACTGTATTTGAATTTAAAATTATTTATAAGAGCGCACATACACCAGCGGCTTCTTGGCGCTACCACTAACAGACTACTGAGAAAGGAAAGAAACAGGGGGCCGGGGGAGGTTATTCAAATGATTGCTTAAATAGGTGGGCCTTAAGTTGTTTCCGAAAATGTTGGTAGACAGTGAGGGATCGAATTCCCAGAGGCAGAGAGTTCCACAGGGACGGGGCCAGGGTGGCGAATTTAGATCCTCCCCACTTCTTCCTCCGGAACCGTGGAACCGTAAGAAGGGCCTGGGAGGACGAGCGGAGCTCTCTCCCTGGAACATACTGGGTAATCTCTGAGGAAATGAAGGCTGGGGCTAAGCCTAGACGGGCAAGAAAGGTAATGGAGGCGATCTTAAATTGAACTCGGGCCTGCACGGGCAGCCAGTGTAGGGACTTCAGGAGGGGGGTGGAATGATGAAATTTCGGGAGATTGAAGACCAGGCGGGCCGCCTGGTTCTGGATGAGTTGGAGACGCCGTAAACTATATGCAGGGATACCCGCATATAGGGCGTTCCCGTAGTCCAGGCGGGATACCACCATGGCCAAACTGATAAGCTTGAGGGCAGAAAATGAAAAAAAACGGGACACCCTGCGTATAGTACGCAGTGCAAGAAAAGAGGCAGAAACCACAGAGCTAACCTGGGAGTGAAGGGACAGTTGAGAATTGACTTTAATGCCAAGGGTTTTAACTGAGGTAGCAGGAGTGGGAGAGGGACCAAGAGAGGGGGGCCAAAACAAAGGGGTCCAGGGGCTGGATGAACCACCTGTCAACACCAACTCGGTCTTATCGGGGTTGAGTTTAAGGTGGTTGTGGTTCATCCAGTCCCTGATGTAAAGCATGACAGATTGAAAGTTAAGAGCAGAGGAAGAAGAAGAGGACAGGTCAAAGACAAGCTGGAGGTCATCCGCGTAATTAAACACGGTGACCTCCATTTGTTGCAGAGAAAAAATAAGAGGGGCAATGTAAAGATTAAATAAAAGGGGGGAAAGGGAGGAGCCCTGTGGGACCCTGCACTGAACTTTCCGGACGTCCGCTATAAAATCACCCAGGCGAACAGCCTGGGTGCGGTCCCTCAGGAAGGAGGAAAGCCAGACCAAGGGCGGCGAGGCCGTCCCCCCGACCCCCGCCGCCCTGACACGGGAAAGTAAGATGGTATGATCCACCGTGTCAAAAGCGGCTGAGAGGTCGAGGAGCACCAGGGCCTGGCGTTGGTTGGTATCCATACCCTCCCTGAGGCTGTCCAAGACAGAGATGACCACGGACTCCGTAGAGTGTGCGGGGCGAAAGCCGGCCTGACGGGGGGCAAGGGCTCCATGCATCTCCACAAAGGTACTCAGTGCGCAGGTGACATGGCGCTCGAGCACCTTTGCCAGAAATGGCAAGAGGGAAATGGGACGAAAATTAGCGGGCACAGAGGGGTCCAAGCCGGGCTTTTTCAGGATGGGCACAATCACCGCCGATTTCAGGGGGTCAGGTACCACACCCTGGGCAAGTGAGCTGTTTAAGAGATGAAGTGGAGGGTCAGGACATGAGGAAAAAATGTGACGAAGAACATGAGCGGGACAGGGATCACGTGGGGAACCAGACTTAACCAGGGGGACCAAAGTGGACAGGGTTTCACTAGTCATAAGAGGAAACGAAGTGAATTCAGCCTTAGGAGGGGGACACTGGGGGTCAACAAAAGAGGGAGAAGGAGGGGGAATGTTGGCCTTAATGGTCGCAATTTTATGGATAAAATAATTGTTAAGAGAACAGCAGAGTTCCTCGGATGGGACAGGCTTAAGAGTAGACCTGTCCGAGAACGCCAGGTTGTGGACAATGGCAAATATTTCTTTGGACTGATTTTCAGCAGCCAATATTTTGGAGGAAAAATAGATGGTTTTGGCCTCCAAGATGTCTTTTTTGTACTTGGCCAGGATGGTAACGGGGAAATGACTTAAAATGTCCTTAAGACACATGAATGTGTTTTTTTAAAGCGTTTGCAATTTTTTGGGGTGACTTTTAATATGGCTATGTGACTCAAACAGTCAAAATCTAAATTCACCATGCACAGGTGGGAGCATATTTACAAGGAATGTGCTCCATGGGGAAAGGTCTTATAATGTAATATGGGAAAAATGACATCAGAGACACTGAAATGCCTTATAGAGAAGCATACACCATTATGTCCTTGTCATAAATTTGCAAACCATTACTTTTCCCCAAAAACGATTTTCAAATCATAATTTGAAAACACTGCACATGTGGAAATTACTTAAAATGTCCTTAATTCAAAATTTGCTATTCCTTATTTTGCGATTGCACTGAAGGATTAGCAAATTTTGCGATTCCTTAAATGCAATGTATCAAACAAAAAATATGTAAAAAATGATATTAAGGATTTGGAAACTACCACCAACTTCTAGTTTGTGGTAATTTGCGAATTCTTTTCAAAAAGCATTTTTTTCCAAAAAACAAAAGGTGCCATATGACGCCTATACATGTCCTTAGGGCATGTATGTGTGCCATATGCCCCCAAATTTCTTTTTCAGGGGTGTAGCAGGGTGTTCTTGAGATACCCCTGCACGCTTGAAAAAATTCCTATTTTGTGATGAGCTAATTGCTAATCGCAAATTGCAACCTTCATTCCTATGAGCCTCCTAGCCCATGGAAGTGAATGGGTAACTTGCAATTAGCAATTTGCTCATTGCAAATTAGGAATGGTAAAGAATTGCTATTTATTCCTTAAAATTTGCTATTTAGGAAATGCAAAATAGTTTGATGGTACATATGGTGGTTCATCTGTAACAAGATAAGAAGCTTAGGGATACATTTATGATGACTGGCGCAATAAAGTGGACATTACTTACTTCATTGGTAGGCCTTTACATGTATTATCTCCTCTGTATTCTTCATCAAGCGTAACTTTAATCTGCAATCCTGAGTAGGCCTCACCTTAAACAAACCTTTGGATAGGCCACACCTTATTGTCATCCTGGATTAATCATTTAAAATGCTAGGGACAGATTTATGATAGGTGTATGCCTCTTTTGTGCCACTGTGCGTCACTTTTATGATGCAGCGGCGGTGCTAATTTGCAATTAGCAATTTGCTCATTGCAAATTAGGAATGGTAAAGAATTGCTATTTATTCCTTAAAATTTGCTATTTAGGAAATGCAAAATAGTTTGATGGTACATATGGTGGTTCATCTGTAACAAGATAAGAAGCTTAGGGATACATTTATGATGACTGGCGCAATAAAGTGCACATTACTTACTTCATTGGTAGGCCTTTACATGTATTATCTCCTCTGTATTCTTCATCAAGCGTAACTTTAATCTGCAATCCTGAGTAGGCCTCACCTTAAACAAACCTCTGGATAGGCCACACCTTATCGTCATCCTGGATTAATCTTTTAAAATGCTAGGGACAGATTTATGATAGGTGTATGCCTCTTTTGTGCCACTGTGCGTCACTTTTATGATGCAGCGGCGGTGCAAAAGATTTGCTATGAGGCGACAACATTACAAATTGATGCATTTAGGCAGATATGTCATGGTGTAAAAAAAACGTACCACATGAAACCGATGCAGCAGTGATGCAAAAGATGCACCATGTCGCAAGACAGGCCTCACTTGGGGCCATATGTATCAAGCTAATTAGCATTCGCAAAGATCAAAATTCTACGAATTTCGGCCTTTGCGAATGTTAATTAGACAAATGGTATGTATCAAACAAGTTTGATGCAAAATAAGGAGTAGCAAAATTTTCTATTCCTTATTTTGCAATTGCACTGAAGGATTTGCAAATTTTGTGACTACTTAAATGCAATGTATCAAACAAAAAATATGTAAAAAATGACATTAAGGATTTGGAAACTATTGTGGTAAATTGGTGGTAATTTGTGAATTCTTTTCAAAAAGCTTTTTTTCAAAAAAACAAAAGGTGCCATATGACGCCAACACATGCCCTTAGGGCATGTATGTGTGCCATATGCCCCCAAATTTCTTTTTCAGGGGTGCAGCAGGGTGTTCTTGAGACACCCCTGCACCCTTGGAAAAATTCCTAATTTGTGATGAGCAAATTGCTAATCGCAAATTAAACCTTCATTCCTATGAGCCTCCTAGCCCATGGAAATGAATGGGTAACTTGCAATTAGCAATTTGCTCATTGCAAATTAGGAATGGTAAAGAATTGCTATTTATTCCTTAAAATTCGCTATTTAGGAAATGCAAAATAGTTTCATGCTACATATGGCGGTTCATCTGTAACAAGATAAGAAGCTTAGGGATAGATTTATGATGACTGGTGCATCACCAGGGATGTGTCAGTCATCCTGCGCCGCTGTTCCGCCCCCCATGGTGTGCTGCATTTAGAATACGGGGCATCATGGGGCAAAAATGGCACAGATGCGTGACGTATCTGTGCTGTAAAGGTAGTGATTGCTGGAGTTGTATCGCAAGTGCGATGCAGCTCAAGCAAGGCTCAGGGGTGCCCCATCTCCACAATGTTGTGTCAAGACCTATGCCTGCTTAAAGCAGGCGCAGAGTTTTGACGAAGCTTTCTCCTATCTGATTGTAAATACGGCACACCATGGGTGGCAGAGTAGTGGTGCACGTTAACTGGTGCATGCCTGGGGATGTGCCATTTAACATAAATCTGCCCCTTTACATTTAAGTATGTGCAGGACACACAGAGTCGGTGAGGCTTATCCAAGGTTAAGAAGAGATGAGTCCTGTTCACTGAAAATTTAGACATAGTCTTCACCTGCTCAGCATTGCTGGACATGGCTAAATAATAGCTGCAAAATATTACTCTTGTTAAACAATTTTACTATTATAATCTCTGAGATTTGTCTCTTACTCTGCAACATCTCATTGTTGTTATCTTTCTTTAAAGATAAAGACAACCTCAACATGAGCGACAATCTGCAATCAGTTGATTTTGACCTCATCATTGAACTTGTAATTGAAACATCAGTGGATGTTGATCCCTTGGATGATTTAAATCCTGAGGATGAAGAAGAGCGTGATGAGGATGCAGATTTGTCCGAATTATATGACATAGGATGGGAAGCTGACCTGCTTGAGCCTATGGAAATATAAACATTTATTTTTAAAATTTATAATTAATAAAAAGTAAAAAGGTAAACCGTTTAATTTAAAAATAAAGACACCTTCAAAAGCAGGTTATGTGTAGTGTCTTAAATAAAATATTAAAATATGCTCATAAAATTAGATCAGATTCACATATAAAATAGCACAGGTAACATAAATATAAATGTCATTTCTTTTCTGCTATTTCTGTATTGTAAATTTGCAAGGACTAAAAAATCTTCTATTTAAAATGTCAAGTAGTGTGTTAAGTTTTTGATCACTGTTA
This sequence comes from Lissotriton helveticus, assembly GCF_964261635.1. Taxonomy (NCBI): domain Eukaryota; kingdom Metazoa; phylum Chordata; class Amphibia; order Caudata; family Salamandridae; genus Lissotriton; species Lissotriton helveticus. The sequence goes on from NC_136065.1 coordinate 536,205,565, forward strand.
TTGTTTTACTGTTTGGTAATAATGGTTAATAACATTTTTTATTATATTTTACCACAGATTCAACTGCAGATCATTTCAAGATTTCACCATGCCAACAATAGAAAGACAGAGAAAGGCTGCAAAACGTCAAAGACAGCAGGTGAAAGAAAATAAGCAGCAGTACTCTAACAAAAAGATTTGTCAAGTCATGAAGAAAGCACCGGGTAAGAGCACAAAATATTTCATAAGAAATATGTGTAGTAAAAAAAATATTACTACAGAAAATGTTTCAGTCCATAAAACGAGAAGGAATTCAAATGTAAAGGAAAGGCCAATCAAAAATGTTACTGCTAGAGCAAGAGATAACTCTGTGCATGATAGTAGAAGGAAACAACAGTTTAGGGAGATTCGTAAACGAATGTTCTGCAACAGGATAATTGGCAATTTGTTAAAAAATATTAAGAAAGGTCAACAGAAACTGGTTTTTTATAAGAGAAAAAAAAAAGTTGAGAAAGTTATTGATCAGGCATTTGAAATTAAACGTAAGTTATTTATTTTGATAATCAATAGAATTAGGAAGCTAAACAAGGCAATTTATGATTTCAAAAGAAATAGTAGATGGAAGAGAATAGTTAATCGTAGTAATTTTTGTGAAGTTTTTTCTGGAGAATCGATGAATAGTTCAAGCTGTGAGGCATTTTTTAATGAGGAGAGTTATTTCCAGGATAATGATTTGGTGCATGCAGTTGACACCAGTGGTCGTGCTTATGAAGTGAAAGATGGTTGTCCAGTTGAAAAAGAAAAACTTGTGACAACAGAGGCAGAAGAGGTGTTAGGTAATGAGGTTTTAGGAAGACGTGCTAAGGGTCCTGTGTACACCTGGAAGTGTAGTAGTATTTGCAGTTTGCGACAGGATTCCATCAATTTGCTTTGTGATTTTGTACGGTCATTTAATAGGAAAAGTTTGAAGCAGAAAATAAGGTTGTTGCAAGAATTAGATCCTTGCAGAGTAAGAGAAGTGACAGGTTTGCATGGTCATTCACTGGCTTGTCTTTCCAGGAGAGTATGCCAGAGTGTTTTTCATCATTTCAGGATGCTAGCAGTGCATCATAATAAAGTGAGAAAATTAGTTAGAATGTTGTATTATGCTAAGAGTCCAGCAATTATGCTTAAACAATTATGCGCTGCTCTTTTGCATGGTTCTGAAATAGATGTGAAGAATATATGTGAAGAAATTGAGTTTTGTTACTTTGGAAGTAAAGAGGAGAATGTTGAAATTGAGCAAGAAGAAGAGGGTCATGTGGAAGATAGTGTACAGGTTTCCAGTACAGATAATTTCCAGAGGGAAATTGCGACGTTTGAGGTGAAATCAAGTGAAAGGCCTAATTTCACTTGTGTGTGTTGTCGACGCACTTATTATAAGAATCAGACTAAGTTAGTGGATTTATATGCAAAAAGTGAAAGGGAAGATAATAGTGAATGGAAGGATTTCGCAACATACTTGATGGTGGAAAATTGTTTTGATTTGGGATTGGATCAACGTGTGTGTACTTATTGTTGTTGCAAATTAAATCAAAACCAGATGCCTGCTAGAGCAGTTCATAATAATCTGGAATTGGTTGAGATTCCTTCTGAATTGAAGGATTTAAATACTTATGAATCTATTTTGATTCAAAGTATCCATCCCTTTCAGGCTATTGTAAGAATGGAGCCAAAGACAGGGAAATTGCCTCCATCAGATTTACAGAGAGGATTAAAGGGAAGAGTTGTTTATTTGCCTCTAGATTTGAAGAAAAACATTAACACAATTGGAGTAGAAAAAGTGGAAGAGGAACCTCTGGTTATCTTAGTTAATGGGGTTCCGACAAAGAATAAGAAAATATGGCAAGATTTAGTAGATGTTAGGAAAGTTAAAAAGGCAACATTGTATTTGAAAAAAAATAATAAATACTATAAGAATGTATATGTTGCAGAAGAGGAAGTAAGTGAGGAAGAGGATAGCGATTTGTGTGCTGGTCAAATTGAGAAAGTAGAACCCTCTACTAGTGAAGAAATATATGAACATTATAGTGTTCATCCTTTGCATTCCAAGGAAGTCATGGGGAATGCTATTGAGTTGTTTCAAATGAAACAAGCCAAAGGGAGTCCCATTAGTGTTTGGGAGGAAAGTTTGGAAGCTCGGTGTTTCCCACAGCTTTTTCCAACAGGTCAGGGAGGAAGATATGAAGAGCGACCTCATCAAATTCCTGCTTCTGAATACCGGACTTTGCGATTGTATGCAGGAGATGCTAGGTTTCGACAATGCATTCCCTATTTGTTTCATCTCCTGTTTGAAAGCGATCTGTCTGGACTGTCATATGCAGTGAACCACATCTTGAAAAGTGGTATACACATGCAAAACATCTCGGCAAGTGACTTTATGGATAAAGTCAATGTCCAAGACAGTATTTTGGATTCTCACCTGATTAATCTCATGGCGTGTCAGCGTGGTACTAATGAGTACTGGTACCGTCGTCATGGTGATTTAAAATGTATGCTGAGGAACTTAGGTACTCCCACATGGTTCCTCACTCTGAGCTGTGCAGAGTATGGCTGGGAAGACTTACTTGAATTTCTACGAGAGGCAAATGCTAACGTAGATAACATCGAATTCAAGACACCCGGAGAACTGTGCTCTTTGGATCCAGTCAATGTATATAGGTACTTCAATCATAGATTTGAAGCTATGATGTCTTTCATCATGAATAAGAAGAATCCACCTCTTGGAGAGGTGTTGGATTTCTTCTGGAGAAAGGAGTACCAAGCAAGAGGTGCTCCTCATATACATATGTTGCTGTGGATCAAGGATGCACCTAAATTTGGAACGGATCCAGAAGACTCAGTGATGAGTTTCATCCAACAGTATTCTACGTGTGCTGTTCCAAACGCAAAGGAGAAGAAAAGCCTAAGAGAAAAAGTTCTGCGTTTCCAAAGCCATCGATGTGGAAAGTACTGACGTCGTAAATTCCGAAACAAGGACAAGTTCTACACCAAATGTCGTTTCGGTTTTCCACGACCGGTGATTTCTAAAGGAAGAGTAAACAGTTTGATGTCTTCGCTGCGACATAATGTCATGAAGAAATCACCTAAAAACACATACAATTTGAAGAGGAACGAAGAGTCCAAGTACATCAACGACTACAACCCGGTGATTTTGTCCATGTGGAATGCTAACATGGATATACAGTTTGTGGCTGATAACTGTATGGCTGTGGCTCGGTATGTGACATCTTACATCACCAAAAAAGAGAAGACAGAATTGAAGGATATGTGGGAGGACATTTCCCATGAAAAGAGCCTCAGCAAGAAGTTGTACAGTTTCAGTCTGAAGATGTTGTCGCATCGAGAAATTGGAGCTTACGAATGCTCTGACCGGTTGTCTTCAGCAAGTCTCTATGCCAAGTCCAGGAGTATCGTTTGGGCGAGTCTTGGTCTTGCTGCAACGCGTAATCGAGTTCTGAAACCTGTGCGGGAAATTGAGTATTTGGCGGAAAAGGAACCAAACAGTACCGACATTTTGAAGACCAACATGTTGGATACATATTATCCAAATAGAAGCAGTCACCTCGACAATGTTTGTCTGTATGAGGTTCTTCAAAATTACATATTCAAGAGGAACATCAAAGAAGATACTGAGAAAGGAGTGTATGCTGTAATAGGAAGTGAGGGATGTCTGGTCAAGCAAAGAAAATGCCACTTGGTAAACCATCGAAAATTGAGTGGCGAATCTCCTGAAAAAAAGGAGTTTTTCTATTTAGCACTTTTGCAACTTTTCAAGCCTTGGCGTGCAGAAGAGGAACTGCTTGGAGATTTCCTCTGTTACGAAGACTCTTTCAATGCCGCCAAGGAGACCATAGAATGTCCTGCTTTTCCCAAATATGTAGAAATGTTGAATGAGGAAATTGAGCAGGAAGCAACGATTGCAGCCGAGATTGCCAGAGACAGTTCTCAGGACAGTCAGAGTTCTGCTTCATTGAGTCAGGATCCACTAGGAGGACCTGTTATCGAAAATGAAGCTGCCACTGCCATGAATGAAGTGGAAAGAGCCATGGCACATGCTCAGGAGGATGCGGTTAACTTAGAAGAGTTGGAAAGACAACTCAACGTTGAGCAGAGGAAAATATATGACGAAGTTACCATGCAAATTGATCATGGATTAAGTCATGACAAGAAAGAGTGCTCATGTACGTCGTTGAAGCCTGTCCGACTGTACGTGAGTGGAGAAGCGGGAACTGGAAAAAGTTTCCTCATTAAAGCAATTTCATGCTATTTGCAGGAAAGGACAGAGTCATCGCTGTCTTGTGTTGTCACCGCTCCAACTGGACTGGCAGCACATAACATTAAAGGGATTACTTTACATCGTTTACTGATGCTCCCAGTGGAGCATGACAACAAATTACAATATCACAAGCTATCTGGAGATGCTTGTTTTGAAGTTTCAAGAATCTTGAGGAAAATGAAACTTCTTATCATTGACGAAGTAAGCATGGTTTCCAATGTCATGCTTGCCTTTGTGCATTTGAGGATGCAAGAAGTTCTCAAAACAGAGTATGATGTGTTATTTGGTGGCAAACACATCATTGTTTTCGGAGATCTTCTGCAGCTGACACCAGTGAAAGGGCAACCTGTGTTCAAAATGCTCACGCATGAAGATACCAGGAAGTGCCTAGGCAGCATTGGCAACGTCAATATATGGTTAAACTTCATTTATGCTGAACTGCATGAAAATATGCGTCAGGCGAAGGATGAAGTTTACAAGACTATTCTACAAGATGTTAGAATTGGAAAAGTGACCGAGCATGGGAAAGAAGCTTTACATGCACGATTACTGTCAAATTTATATCCAGAACAAGATGTTGTGCCTGAGAATATTTTTCAGAAAATTACTGATAAGAAATCTGGAATATGTTTGATGCCAACTCTTGCAGAATGTGCCAAATTCAACAACAAAATGTTGCATTTAGAAAAGCAAGAGATTGTGAAACTGGAAGCTATTGACAGAGTAGAGCATATGGGATCAACAATTATTTTGTCTGAGAATCTGAAAACAAAATTGGATTCATTAGAGAAGAGTATATCTAAAACTGCAGGTTTTGAAAAGACTCTGAATGTGTGCTTGAACTGCCGTATAATTTTAAGAAGGAATTTACATGTTGAAAGAGGTCTGGTAAATGGATCAATGGGTAATGTTGTTGATTTTGTAAAATACAGAAATAGAGATGGAATTGAATTTTTAAAAATTAAATTTGATGGCATTGAGGAAGTACAGCTAATTGGTCGTTGCTCTGCTAGATTTTTGCTTGTAAAAGACTTATATGTTCGCCGTAAGCAGTTTCCTGTTTGCTTGGCATATGCGGTGACAATCCATAAATCGCAAGGTTTAAGTGTAGACAGTGCATTGGTGAATATTGGCAGTTCTGTGTTCAAGGAGGGTATGGCATATGTGGCATTGTCACGAGTTAGAACTTTATCGGGATTGTACTTGATTGAGTGTGATGTCACAAACATTTGTGCTGATCTAGATTGTGTTAAGGAATACAATAGGTTAAGAAGAGAGTATGCGCCACATTTGCCTCAGTATCCTTTGTTTGAGAAACGTGTGGTAGGCCGGAAACGAAGAAATGTGACCAATACTGGGGAGGTTGTAGCAAAAAGACGAAAAGTCGATGAACCTAAAATTACAAGCAGAAACAAAAAGGATTCTGTTGAAGATGTTGTTGGTTTTCAATTTGAAAACAGTTCTGGTGTCAACTGCTATGCTAATGTAGTGGTTAATGTTTTGTTTTCTCTAGAAAATGTAAAAGAAGAGATTGTGGTCAATTCTGATCAAAGATTTTGCAGTTTGTTAAATTCTGTGTTAGAGAAATGTAGCACTGATAGAAGAAACATAGAAAGTGTGTCTGAAATTCGAAATCTGTTAGACAGATGTTCAGGCCAAACACAATTCTCTCAAAATATTCAGCAAGATTGTCAGGAGTTTTTAATGTATATGCTTGATGTATTACATGCTGAAGGTGTAGATGTAGATCAGCTGTTTGGGCATTCTTATCAATGGCAGCATGACTGCGAGAACTGTATGGTATCAAATACTACTAGTGTAGACTCAGAAAGATTTATATATTTAACTTTGCCAGACAGTAAATCAGTCTCCTTTAATAAGCTAGTAAAAGCAGCTGATCACAACATGGAGTGTAGCCAATGTAAATCTGAAATGATGTCCACATTATTTATACAAACATATGGCCAGTATGTCAATTTAATGTTCCAACGATGTAGGCCTGATGGAACAAAATTGACAACTTTAATAAAAAATTTTGTAGCTTCGCAGTTGTCAATATCAGGAAGGACTTTTGTAACTGCAGCAATTATATATCATGACGGCCCTTCAATAACATCAGGACATTACACAGCTTATTTAAAGTCTAGAAATGGCTGGTCATTCTGCAATGATTCTGTTTTAATTTTTAAAAAAAAATTGCCGTATGACCTTAAAAACTCTTACCTGGTGTTTTTAAAACCAAAATTTTAGGGAAATAATCTCGGGATGTGCTCTGTGGAATTTCAAGAAGTTCTAATGGCTCCTACACAATTTGGCCTTGAGGATAAGTGTAGTTCAGAGACATAACTTCTAACCATAGGACTGGACGTCATGGAGAAATACATGCACTTTGAATGAGTTCAGAAAAACTGTTTCTTTTTATAAGCTAATTGAAGCAGCCAATCAAAACATGGAGTAGAGGGAATATAAGTCTGCAATGCTGTCTACTGTTTTACATTGCTTTGTGATTAAAAGTGATGTAGAGAATTAAATAATTGTAGTAGTCATAGAGGTAGTGTAAGTCTGCTTCATAGTAAGCAGTATCAGTGTCATAGGAAATGTAGAACATGACTGAGCAAGAAGGGGAAGATATTACTATTCCAGGATTGTGAAAATGATCTTCAACATTTTAATTCTGAAAGTTGCGGAAATGCCAAATGACGGGATTGGCTTACAAGAAATCCAAGAGTTATAAATGGCTCTGACCAGATTTGGCCTTGTGGAAACTTGTGGTAGAGAGCAAGAAGTCATTTATTGCATGTAACGTGTTTTTAAAAACGATGGAGATTTTCTTTCAGAAAGTGGCGGGCTGAAAGTAATAACAGCACAAAAGAGTGTAAGCTGTTCATAGGACATCCTTGGACGTCATGGAAAGTAAGTTAACTTTAAGGAGTTCTGAATTTTGATTTCTTATGTTGTATGGGTTTTTTAAACACAATCATTTTGATTGTGTTTTTTTTTCCCCGCTGTTATATGATGAATACCTTCAAGTCACTGTTTTTAGTGAATTTTGATACATTCTGAGAACAGCAAAAATAAACCATTTAACATGTATAATTAATTCTGTACTGTTTGCATTTATGATGTATATGTAGAACTGTGTAGGAGGCATGGAGAAGGTGAGGCTTCTGTAAGTGTCAAAGTTGTTGCATGCAGTGCTGTACTTCTGCGTATTGTTTCATATGCTGGACTACATCTGCACAATGAGATACCTAAGCAAAGGAAACACAAGTGATGTGATTGTGAAATGAGCAAAATAAATTGCACGTATTTCATTTACATCACCTGTGTTTCCTATCATTACGAATCACATTGTGCAGATCAAGTTTAGGTCTGTCCAGGGAAACATAGGAGGTTTGGACTTTGTTGAAGAGTGCAGTGGACATGACTCACTTCATTGGTAGACCTTCACATGTATTATCTCCTCTGTACTCTTCAACAAGTGTAAATCTCATCTGCAACCCTGAGTAGGCCTCACCTCAAACAAACCTCTGGATAGTAGACATCTTATTGGCATCCTGAAGCAATTATTTAAAATTTTAGTGTCTTGCGACACTTTTCTGAAACAACAGCAATGCAAAAGATGCACCATGTTTTAAGATAGGCCTCACTTCATCTGCAGCAAGATACTGTTAGTTTAAAATGTATATCTTTAGGACTGTGTAGGGGGCCTGGAGAAGCAGAAGCTTCTGTAAGTGTCAAAGTTGTTGAAAAACTGTTTGTCCTTCAATCTTTTCCCTTGTCTTTTCTAATTTTTAAATACATGTTTTAATATTTTTCAAATGTTTGTTCTCTTTTTCACAGATTGAAAGTATAAAAACAAAAAGTGAGTAATTTAACGACAATTATAAGGTAAATGTTTTGTATTCTTTTCGTTACATTTCTATCACATTCACCTACTATTAGTTCCACAGCTTCATTTCTTTAACCCTCAGTTTCCTGCCTTTGCTACTTTCCTCATTCCTTTCTCTATTACCTACTTACTCAACTCCTTCCACTCTTTTCCTCAGTCCCTCTCTTCTCATAGTTCCTCACTCTTGTTCACTCACTCCGTCTCTATTACTCTTAGTGTCTTTGACTGATCACTCTATCACTACTTGTTCATAATGCTTTCTCTGTGTAGTTGAAGCACACTAAGGGGAATATTATGAACACAGCCAATAAAATATTGCTCTTTTTATTGGCAGAAAACTGGTGCAAAAGTGGTTTTAGCGGCAGTTTTCTGCCACAAAAGCAGCTTTAGCGACACATTTCTGCCAATAAAAGCTGCAAAACTTTTATTGCCTATGTTGATGATATGGCTCTATGTTACTTACATTTCTTTGCTGTTTCAATTAATCTTTTTCTGTTATTTTTTGTTTTCTGTTTTCTATTTTTTCTCTCTGTTATTTCTCATGTTTTAATCTTATTTTGAACATTCACTCACATTCTCCAAGAAACTCTTCTATGTTAATGTTATACTCTCTTTTTTTTCTTTCACTTCGTTATCTATTTTGTTTTTCACAATTATACCCTCTTCTGTCTTTTCTTCGGTAAATAGATCTATTAAACAGTATCTCTTCTTTACTCCCTATAGCTGTCTTTCTTTTAACATCACTCTCTGTTTACTTTCCTTATACTTACACTTTTTATTTTTTTTTATTTTTTTTGGTTAGCTCCCGGTCCGCGTACCGGGAAGCTAACCCGGGAGCGAACCAAAAGAAATAGAGCTTGCCAGAGTGCTAAACATTCTAGCAATTTTTTTTGAAAGGGAAGGTAGTTCTGAAAAGAACTTTTTTTTAATATTTTTGTTGTTTTATATTTTTTTTAATTTTTTGAACATTTTTAGTTTTTTTTGTATTTTTTGAACGATTTTATATTTTTTTGGTTTTTTTTTGGGGGGGGGGGAACAACAAAAAACAGGCGTTGAAAAGGGCTCAACAGGAGCAAAAAAAAATTACTGGGGGCGGTTAGGGCAATCATGGTGTTCATACGCCAGGTTGAGTGCATTGATGCTCATGTTGCCACAAGCTAATAATGCACGACAGTGCATACATAAGTGAATCATGTGCCCAAAATTTTCTTGAATATTTGGCACAGTTTCCCGTGCCTCTTCTGGTGTTAGAGAAATCGGTATTGTTGGTCTGGCCACAGGAGTTGGTCTTGGATTGTCAAGCATATCCCTTATTTCCGCCCGGCTGTAATTTAGTGGATGCTTCCTTGTCATGTGCCTGTGCATTGTGTGATTTCCATAGCTATATTTTTTGTCCGTCCCTCTGGACAATTGTTCTTTGCATATGCGGCAGGTGACATACCTCAAATTGACTTTTTTTTGGCCACGAGGGATCGAATAAAACTGCCAGATGAAACTGGCTTTCTTTCTGGAAACCCGGGGCACCTCTTCTAAGAACTGTGGTTCTTCTCCCTCCTCATCCATTTCTTCATCTTCCTCCTCAGTGTTGGTAATGACCTGGGGAGGTGGTCCTCTCTTCCCATGAGGAGGTGGAGGTGGTGGTGGGGGTCCACCAGCTGAAGCTACCAATGAAGCCATTTTCCAACAAGCAAAATAGGTCTTCCTCTCACAATGATGAAAGTCAGAGTGAGGAAAGAAGGAGGGGTTTTCATCATTTGGGAAAAACAATACTTCTCAACCAATGAAAAGTGTTATTTTTAGGTCACCTGACCTAGCCTTACATCATTATGAAACCAAAAGTGAAATGAACCAATGAAAAGTTTTATTAACAAGTCACATGACCTCTCACGCTCATGTTACGCGCTGCGGAACGCGCCCCGGTTAGCTTCCGGGTCGCTAAGCTTCGCGCCCCGGTCCGCGCCCCGGGACACTTCCGGGTGCGCTAACGCGGTACGTCACAAGACGCATTACGCGGCAACGCGATACGTCGCGTTTTCGCGATGCGCCGCGGATCGCTTCCGGGGAGCTGCGTTTCGCGCCTCGGTCCGCGCCCCGGGGCACTTCCGGGTGCGCTAACGCAGTACGTCATAAGACGCATTACGCGGCAATGCGATACCGTCACTATGTTGATTTTTTACCGGTTCGCGGACCGGGTCGCGGCATCAAATTGAGCTAACGGGAAGCTTCCCGGTCCGCGGACCGGGAGCGAAACAAAAAAAATATTTTAAAAAAATTATTAATAAACATATAAAATATATTTTTGGATTTAAATAAGAATACATTTTACAGCTATAGATATTTGCTATTAAAAAACCATTGAAATTCACTGAAAAAACCATAGGTTATAAACCATATATAGTTAGGAATTAGCATTTACAAAACCTTGAAAATTCACTGAAAAAACCATAGGTTATACACCATATATAGTTAGGAATTAGCATTTAAAAAACCTTATTTTACTCACACAAAACCATTGAAATTCCATATATAGTTAGTTGCACTAACTATATATCGCGCACCCGCAATCCACTGCTGATGATGTCACATATTACATCATTCATGACATGGTCAGTGACATCACTGATGACATCACTGATGACATCTCAAATGACATCACTGATGACATCACTGATGACATCTCATTTGACATCATTCTTGTGCTAATACGATAAACCTCTTCAGACTCTAATAAAACCTTAGATACACTCAGTGTATACAGACACTCACACACTGTCACTCATCCATGGAGTTACTCACACACCTAGTCAGTCATGCAAAGAATCAATCACACCTCCATTTCCTCAACTATACAGTTATACACACCTTACTTATTCAAACATATACTAACACATATTTACTCTCTTATACAATCCCTGATACAAGTTCACAATGATCCATACAGCCACTCACACATTCAGTGGCTCTCATGCACAGTTATTTATATATGCCAACTCTCACATGTACTGTGTTTTACATATGTACTTACTATGACATGTAGCATTGGCATATCCATTCACTCATCAATACACTCATGCACACAGTCAACCGCCCATGTAGCTGTTTCCACATGCACTCTTGAACTCATACAGCTAGTGAATCAACTGCTCACACATCTATGCACAGAGTCACACACCTCCCAGCCACCCCCACACAAACTCAATCTCCCATACAAATACTTGGGCAACCAATCAATAACATATATAGCCTCTCGTATAGCTAATGATCCACACATGCAGCAGTTTACATCACAACAGACATACTGAAGCAAACATTCAGACAGTTTAGTCACTAACCCATGCATTTAGTACGACACATTTATTCACTCACTCATACAGTCAGTCACGCACCTACTAAATCCTTCATCCAGACACTTATACATCCACTCATTCTTCAATATATCTAACATATTTAAACTTTACAGAAACACACAGTCACTGGATGATGTCATCAGTGATGTCATCAGTGATGTCATTTGAGATGTCATCAGTGATGTCATCAGTGATGTCACTGACCATGTCATGAATGATGTAATATGTGACATCATCAGCAGTGGATTGCGGGTGCGCGATATATAGTTAGTGCAACTAACTATATATGGAATTTCAATGGTTTTGTGTGAGTAAAATAAGGTTTTTTAAATGCTAATTCCTAACTATATATGGTGTATAACCTATGGTTTTTTCAGTGAATTTTCAAGATTTTGTAAATGCTAATTCCTAACTATATATGGTCTATAACCTATGGTTTTTTCAGTGAATTTCATTGGTTTTTTAAAAGCTAATATCTGTAGCTGTAAAATGTATTCTTCTTTAAATCCAAAAATATATTTTATATGTTTATTAATAATTTTTTTTAAAATATTTTTTTTGTTTCGCTCCCGGTTCGCGAACCGGGAAGCTTTCCGTTAGCTCAATTTGATGCCGCGACCCGGTCCGCGAACCGGTAAACGTTCCGTTAGCGCAACTGTCGCGTTAGAAATCAACATCGTGACGCGTCGCGGAAGCGCGACGTATCACGTTGTCGCGTAATGCGTCTTATGACGCGCTGCGTTAGCGCACCCGGAAGTGCTCCGGGGCGCGAAGCGCAGCTCCCCGGAAGCTATCCGCGGCGCGTCGCGAAAGCGCGACGTATCGCATTGCCGCGTAATGCGTCTTATGACGCACCGCGTTAGCGCACCCGGAAGTGCTCCGGTGCGCGAACCGAGGCGCGAAGCGCAGCGACCCGGAAGCGATCCGGGGCGCGTTCCGCAGCGCGTAACATAAGCGTGAGAGGTCATGTGACTTGTTAATAAAACTTTTCATTGGTTCATTTAACTTTTGGTTTCATAATCATGTAAGGCTAGGTCAGGTGACCTAAAAATAACACTTTTCATTGGTTTAGAACTATTGTTTTTCCCAAATGATGAAAACCCCTCCTTCTTTCCTCACTCTGACTTTCATCATTGTGAGAGGAAGACCTTTATTCATAGTAGAGCAATGGCTTCAGTACTTGCTTCAGCTGGTGCACCCCCACCACCACCTCCACCTCCTCATGGGAAGAGAGGACCACCTCCCCAGGTCATCACCAACACAGAGGAGGAAGAGGAAGAAATAGAGGAAGAGGAGAGAGAAGGACCACAGTTCTTGGAAGAGGTGCCCCGGGTTTCCCATAGGAAAGCCAGTTTCATTTGGCAGTTTTTTTCAATCCCTCCAGGGCAGAAGAAAGTGAATGCGAGGTATGTCACCTGCCTCATTTGCAAAGAGAAATTATCAAGAGGGACTGATAAAAAGTATAGCTATGGGAACTATACCATGCATAGGCACATGAACAGGTGGCATCCACTCAATTACAGCCGGGCGGAAATTCGTGACATGGAACAAAACCCAACAGCAACTCCTGTGGCCAGGTCAACATCGTTAATATCATTGACAGCAGCAGAGGCACGGGAAACCGTGCCAAACATCCAGGATAATTTTGGGCATATGAAATTTACTTGTCTGCACTGTGGTGCATTGATATCATGTGGTAACATGAGTATTAATTCCATCAACCTGGCTTATAACAATCATAATTGCCCTAACCGCCCCAGACAGTAATTTTTTTTTTGCTCCTGTTGAGCCCTTTTCAATGCCTGTTTTTTGTTGTTTCCCCCCAAAAAAAAACAAAAAAAATATAAAATTGTTCAAAAAATACAAAAAAAACAAAAAATGTTCAAAAAATAAAAAAAATATATAAAACAACAAAAACATTAAAAAAAAGTTCTTTTCAGAACTACCTCCCCTTTAAAAAAAAATTGCTAGAATGTTTAGCACTCTGGCAAGCTCTATTTCTTTTAGTTCGCTTCCCAGTTTGCTTCCCGGTTCGCGAACCGGGAGCGAACCCAAAAATTAAAAAAAATAAATAAAAAGAAGAGTAAGTATAAGGAAAGTAAACAGAGAGTGATGTTAAAAGAAAGACAGCTATAGGGAGTAAACCAGAGATACTGTTTAATAAATCTATTTACCGAAGAAAAGACGGAAGAGGGTATAATTGTGGAAAACAAAATAGATAAGGAAGTGAAAGAAAAAAAAGAGAGTAGAACAATAACAAAGAAGAGTTTCTTGGAGAATGTGAGTGAATGTTCAAAATAAGATTAAAACATGGGGAATAACAGAGAGAAAAAATAGAAAACAGAAAACAAAAAATAACAGAAAAAGATTAATTGAAACAGCAAAGAAATGTAAATAACATAGAGCCATATCATCAACATAGGCAATAAAAGTTTTGCAGCTTTTATCAGCAGAAATATGTCACCAAAGCCGCTTTTGCGGCAGAAAACTGCCGCTAAAACCACTTTTGCACCAGTTTTCTGCCAATAAAAACAGCAATAATTTTATTGGCTGTGTTCATAATATGCCCCTTAGTGTGCTTCAACTACACAGAGAAAGCATTATGAACAAGTAGTGAAAAAGTGATCAGTCAAAGACACTAAGAGTAATAGAGACGGAGTGAGTGAACAAGAGTGAGGAACTATGAGAAGAGAGGGACTGAGAAAAAGAGTGGAAGGAGTTGAGTAAGTAGGTAATAGAGAAAGGAATGAGGAAAGTAGCAAAGGCAGGAAACTGAGGGTTAAAGAAATGAAGCTGTGGAACTAATAGTAGGTGAATGTGATAGAAATGTAACGAAAAGAATACAAAACATTTACCTTATAATTGTCGTTAAATTACTCACTTTTTGTTTTTATACTTTCAATCTGTGAAAGAGAGAACAAACATTTGAAAAATATTAAAACATGTATTTAAAAATTACAAAAGACAAGGGAAAAGATTGAAGGACAAACAGTTTTTCAACAACTTTGACACTGACAAGAGCTTCTGCTTCTCCAGGCCCCCTACACAGTCCTAAAGATATACATTTTAAACTAACAGTATCTTGATGCAGATGAAGTGAGGCCTATCTTAAAACATGGTGCATCTTTTGCACTGCTGTTGTCTCAGAAAAGTGTCGCAAGACACTAACATTTTAAATGACTGCTTCAGGATGCCAATAAGATGTGTCCTATCCAGAGGTTTGTTTGAGGTGAGACCTACTCAGGGTTCCAAAGGAAATTTCGAGTTGTTTGAAGAGAACAGAGGACATAATACATGTGAAGGCCTACCAATGAAGTAAGTCATGTCCACTTCACTCTTGAACAAAGGCCAGACCTCTTCTGTGTCCGTGGACAGACCTAAACTTCATCTGCACAATGTCATTCATAAACTTAGGAAACACAAGTGATGTAATTGAAAAATGTGGAGTTTCTTTTCCTCATTTCACAATCACATCACCTGTGTTGCCTTTGCTTAGGTATCTCATAGTGCAGATGTAGTCCAGCATATTAAACAGTACCTAGAAGTGCAGCACTGCATGCAACAACTTTGACACTTATAAAAGCTTTTGCTTCTGCATGCCCCCTACACAATGCTAATTATATACATTTTAAACTGATGGTATCTTGCTGGAGATGAACTGAAACCTATCTTGCAACATGGTGCATCTTTTACACAAAAGTGACCCACAATGGAGCAAAAGAGGCGCACGGCCACCATAAATCTGACCCTAACATTTTAAATGATTGTTTCAAGATGCCAATAAGGTGTAACATATCCACAGATTTGTTTCAGGTAAGTCCTACTCAGGGTTGCAGATGGAATTTAGGTTTGTTGAAGAATACAGAGAAGATAATACATGTGGAGGCCTACCAACGAAGTGAGTAATGTCCACTGCACTCTTGAACAAATGTCAGACCTCCTCTGTCTCCAGGAACAGGCCTAAACCTCATCTACACAATGTGGTGTGTAATGTTAGGAAACACAGGTAATATAATTGAAAAACATGCACATTTTTTTGCTCATTCCACAATCATATGACCTGTGTTTCCTTTGCTTAGGTATCTCATTGTGGAAATGTAGTCTATCATATGAAAGACTACGTAGAATATGAGCACTGTATGCAAGAACTTTGACACTTACAGAAGCCTCTCCTTCTCCATGCCTCCTACACAGTTCTAAATGTACATCATCAATGGAAACAGTACAGAATTAATTATACATGTTAAATGGTTTATTTTTGCTGTTCTCAGAATGTATCAAATTTCACTAAAAACAGTGACTTGAAGGTATTCATCATATAACAGCGGGGAAAAAAAACCACAATCAAAATGATTGTGTTTAAAAAACCCATACAACATAACAAATCAGAATTCAGAACTCCTTAAAGTTAACTTACTTTCCATGACGTCAAAAGATGTCCTATGAACAGCTTATACTCTGTTGTGCTGTTATTACTTTCAGCCCGCCACTTTCTGAAAGAAAACCTCCATCGTTTTGAAAAACATGTTACATACAATAAATGACTTCTTGCTCTCTACCACAAGTTTCCACAAGGCCAAATCTTGTCAGAGCCATTTATAACTCTTGGATTTCTTGTAAGCCAATCCCGTCATTTGGCATTTCCGCAACTTTCAGAATTAAAATGTTGAAGATCATTTTCACAATCCTGGACTAGTAATATCTTCCCCTTCTTCCTAAGTCATGTTCTACATTTCCTATGACACTGATACTGCTTACTATGAAGCAGACTTACACTACCTCTATGACTACTACAATTATTTAATTCTCTACATCACTTTTAATCACAAAGCAATGTAAAACAGTAGACAGCATTGCAGACTTACATTCCCTCTAGTCTATGTTTTGATTGACTGCTTCAATTAGCTTATAAAAAGAAACAGTTTTTCTTAACTCATTCAAAGTGCACTTATTTCTCCATGACGTCCAGTCTTATCGTTAGAAGTTATGTCTCTGAACTACACTTATCCTCAAGGCCAAATCGTGTAGGAGCCATTAGAACTTCTTGAAATTCCTCAGAGCACATCCCAAGATTCTTTCCCTAAAATTTTGGTTTTAAAAACACCAGGTAAGAGTTTTTAAGGTCATACGGCAATTTTTTTTGAAAATTAAAACAGAATCATTGCAGAATGACCAGCCATTTCTAGACTTTAAATAAGCTGTGTAATGTCCTGATGTTGTTGAAGGACCGTCATGATATATAATTGCTGCAGTTACAAAAGTCCTTCCTGATATTGACAACTGCGAAGCCACAAAATTTTTAATTAAAGTTGTCAATTTTGTTCCATCAGGCCTACATCGTTGGAACATTAAAATGACATACTGGCCATATGTTCGTATAAATAATGTGGACATCATTTCAGATTTACATTGGCTACACTCCATGTTGTGATCAGCTGCTTTTACTAGCTTATTAAAGGAGACTGATTTACTGTCTGGCAAAGTTAAATATATAAATCTTTCTGAGTCTACACTAGTAGTACTTGATACCCTACAGTTCTCGCAGTCATGCTGCCATTGATAAGAAAGCCCAAACAGCTGATCTACATCTACACCTTCAGCATGCAATACATCAAGCATATACATTAAAAACTCCTGACAATCTTGCTGAATATTTTGAGAGAATTGTGTTTGGCCTGAACATCTGTCTAACAGATTTTGAATTTCAGACACACTTTCTATGTTTGTTCTATCAGTGCTACATTTTTCTAAGACAGAATTTAACAAACTGCAAAATCTTTGATCAGAATTGACCACAATCTCTTCTTTTACATTTTCTAGAGAAAACAAAACATTAACCACTACATTAGCATAGCAGTTGACACCAGAACTGTTTTCAAATTGAAAACCAACAACATCTTCAACAGAATCCTTTTTGTTTCTGCTTATAATTTCAGGTTCATCGACTTTTCGTCTTTTTGCTACAACCTCACCAGTATTGGTCACATTTCTTCGTTTCCGGCCTACCACACGTTTCTCAAACAAAGGATATTGAGGCAAATGTGGCGCATACTCTCTTCTTAACCTATTGTATTCCTTAACACAATCTAGATCCGCACAAATGTTTGTGACATCACACTCAATCAAGTACAATCCCGATAAAGTTCTAACTCGTGACAATGCCACATATGCCATACCCTCCTTGAACACAGAACTGCCAATATTCACCAATGCACTGTCTACACTTAAACCTTGCGATTTATGGATTGTCACCGCATATGCCAAGCAAACAGGAAACTGCTTACGGCGAACATATAAGTCTTTTACAAGCAAAAATCTAGCAGAACAATGACCAATTAGCTGTACTTCCTCAATGCCATCAAATTTAATTTTTAAAAATTCAATTCCATCTCTATTTCTGTATTTTACAAAATCAACAACATTACCCATTGATCCATTTACCAGACCTCTTTCAACATGTAAATTCCTTCTTAAAATTATACGGCAGTTCAAGCACACATTCAGAGTCTTTTCAAAACCTGCAGTTTTAGATATACTCTTCTCTAATGAATCCAATTTTGTTTTCAGATTCTCAGACAAAATAATTGTTGATCCCATATGCTCTATTCTGTCAATAGCTTCCAGTTTCACAATCTCTTGCTTTTCTAAATGCAACATTTTGTTGTTGAATTTGGCACAATCTGCAAGAGTTGGCATCAAACATATTCCAGATTTCTTCTCAGTAATTTTCTGAAAAATATTCTCAGGCACAACATCTTGTTCTGGATATAAATTTGACAGTAATCGTGCATGTAAAGCTTCTTTCCCATGCTCGGTCACTTTTCCAATTCTAACATCTTGTAGAATAGTCTTGTAAACTTCATCCTTCGCCTGACGCATATTTTCATGCAGTTCAGCATAATTGAAGTTTAACCATATATTGACGTTGCCAATGCTGCCTAGGCACTTCCTGGTATCTTCATGCGTGAGCATTTTGAACACAGGTTGCCCTTTCACTGGTGTCAGCTGCAGAAGATCTCCGAAAACAATGATGTGTTTGCCACCAAATAACACATCATACTCTGTTTTGAGAACTTCTTGCATTCTCAAATGCACAAAGGCAAGCATGACATTGGAAACCATGCTTACTTCGTCAATGATAAGAAGTTTCATTTTCCTCAAGATTCTTGAAACTTCAAAACAAGCACCTCCATATAGCTTGTGATATTGTAATTTGTTGTCATGCTCCACTGGCAGCATCAGTAAACGATGTAAAGTAATCCCTTTAATGTTATGTGCTGCCAGTCCAGTTGGAGCGGTGACAACACAAGACAGCGATGACTCTGTCCTTTCCTGCAAATAACATGAAATTGCTTTAATAAGGAAACTTTTTCCAGTTCCCGCTTCTCCACTCACGTACAGTCGGACAGGCTTCAACGACGTACATGAGCACTCTTTCTTGTCATGACTTAATCCATGATCAATTTGCATGGTAACTTCGTCATATATTTTCCTCTGCTCAACGTTGAGTTGTCTTTCCAACTCTTCTAAGTTAACCGCATCCTCCTGAGCATGTGCCATGGCTCTTTCCACTTCATTCATAGCAGTGGCAGCTTCATTTTCGATAACAGGTCCTCCTAGTGGATCCTGACTCAATGAAGCAGAACTCTGACTGTCCTGAGAACTGTCTCTGGCAATCTCGGCTGCAATCATTGCTTCCTGCTCAATTTCCGCATTCAACATTTCTACATATTTGGGAAAAGCAGGACATTCTATGGTCTCCTTGGCGGCATTGAAAGAGTCTTCATAACAGAGAAAATCTCCAAGCAGTTCCTCTTCTGCACGCCAAGGCTTGAAAAGTTGCAAAAGTGCTAAATAGAAAAACTCCTTTTTTTCAGGAGATTCGCCACTCAATTTTCGATGGTTTACCAAGTGGCATTTTCTTTGCTTGACCAGACATCCCTCACTTCCTATTACAGCATACACTCCTTTCTCAGTATCTTCTTTGATGTTCCTCTTGAATATGTAATTTTGAAGAACCTCATACAGACAAACATTCTCGAGGTGAATGCTTCGATTTGGATAATATGTATCCAACATGTTGGTCTTCAAAATGTCGGTACTGTTTGGCTCCTATTCCGCCAAATACTCAATTTCCCGCACAGGTTTGAGAACTCGATTACGCGTTGCAGCAAGACCAAGACTCGCTCAAACGATACTCCTGGACTTGGCATAGAGACTTGCTGAAGACAACCGGTCAGAACATTCGTACGCTCCAATTTCTCGATGCAACAACATCTTCAGACTGAAACTGTACAACTTCTTGCTGAGGCTCTTTTCATGGGAAATGTCCTCCCACATATCCTTCAATTCTGTCTTCTCTTTTTTGGTGATGTAAGACGTCACATACCGAGCCACAGCCATACAGTTATCAGCCACAAACTGTATATCCATGTTAGCATTCCACATGGACAAAATCACCGGGTTGTAGTCGTTGATGTACTTGGACTCTTCGTTCCTCTTCAAATTGTATGTGTTTTTAGGTGATTTCTTCATCACATTATGTTGCAGCGAAGACATCAAACTGTTTACTCTTCCTTTAGAAATCACCGGTCGTGGAAAGCCGAAACGACATTTGGTGTAGAACTTGTCCTTGTTTCGGAATTTACGACGACAGTACTTTCCACATCGATGGCTTTGGAAACGCAGAACTTTTTCTCTTAGGCTTTTCTTCTCCTTTGCGTTTGGAACAGCACACGTAGAATACTGTTGTATAAAACTCATCACTGAGTCTTCTGGATCCGTTCCAAATTTAGGTGCATCCTTGATCCACAGCAACATATGTATATGAGGAGCACCTCTTGCTTGGTACTCCTTCCTCCAGAAGAAATCCAACACCTCTCCAAGAGGTGGATTCTTCTTATTCATGATGAAAGACATCATAGCTTCAAATCTATGATTGAAGTACCTACATACATTGACTGGATCCAAAGAGCACAGTTCTCCAGGTGTCTTGAATTCGATGTTTTCTACGTTAGCATTTGCCTCTCGTAGAAATTCAAGTAAGTCTTCCCAGCCATATTTGGCACAGCTCAGAGTGAGGAACCATGTGGGAGTTCCTAAGTTCCTCAGCATACATTTTAAATCACCATGACGACGGTACCAGTACTCATTAGTACCACGCTGACACGCCATGAGATTAATCAGGTGAGAATCCAAAATACTGTCTTGGACATTGACTTTATCCATAAAGTCACTTGCCGAGATGTTTTGCATGTGTATACCACTTTTCAAGATGTGGTTCACTGCATATGACAGTCCAGACAGATCGCTTTCAAACAGGAGATAAAACAAATAAGGAATGCATTGTGGAAACCTAGCATCTCCTGCATACAATCGCAAAGTCCGGTATTCAGAAGCAGGATTTTGATGAGGTCGCTCATCATATCTTACTCCCTGACCTGTTGGAAAAAGCTGTGGGAAACACCGAGCTTCCAAACTTTCCTCCCAAACACTAATGGGACTCCCTTTGGCTTGTTTCATTTGAAACAACTCAATAGCATTCCCCAAGACTTCCTTGGAATGCAAAGGATGAACACTATAATGTTCATATATTTCTTCACTAGTAAGGGTTCTACTTTCTCAATTTGACCAGCACACAAATCGCTATCCTCTTCCTCACTTACTTCCTCTTCTGCAACATATACATTCTTATAGTATTTATTATTTTTTTTCAAATACAATGTTGCCTTTTTAACTTTCCTAACATCCACTAAATCTTGCCATATTTTCTTATTCTTTGTCGGAACCCCATTAACTAAGATAACCAGAGGTTCCTCTTCCACTTTTTCTACTCCAATTGTGTTAATGTTTTTCTTCAAATCTAGAGGCAAATAAACAACTCTTCCCTTTAATCCTCTCTGTAAATCTGATGGAGGCAATTTCCCTGTCTTTGGCTCCATTCTTACAATAGCCTGAAAGGGATGGATACTTTGAATCAAAATAGATTCATAAGTATTTAAATCCTTCAATTCAGAAGGAATCTCAACCAATTCCAGATTATTATGAACTGCTCTAGCAGGCATCTGGTTTTGATTTAATTTGCAACAACAATAAGTACACACACGTTGATCCAATCCCAAATCAAAACAATTTTCTGCCATCAAGTATGTTGCGAAATCCTTCCATTCACTATTATTTTCCCTTTCACTTTTTGCATATAAATCCACTAACTTAGTCTGATTCTTATAATAAGTGCGTCGACAACACACACAAGTGAAATTTGGCCTCTCACTTGATTTGACCTGAAACGTCGCAATTTCCCTCTGGAAATTATCTGTACTGGAAACCTGTACACTATCTTCCACATTACCCGCTTCTTCTTGGTCAATTTCAACATTCTCCTCTTTACTTCCAAAGTAACAAAACTCAATTTCTTCACATATATTCTTCACATCTATTTCAGAACCATGCAAAAGAGCAGCGCATAATTGTTTAAGCATAATTGCTGGACTCTTAGCATAATACAACATTCTAACTAATTTCCTCACTTTATTATGATGCACTGCTAGCATCCTGAAATGATGAAAAACACTCTGGCATACTCTCCTGGAAAGACAAGCCAGTGAATGACCATGCAAACCTCTCACTTCTCTCACTCTGCAAGGATCTAATTCTTGCAACAACCTCATTTTCTGCTTCAAACTTTTCTTATTAAATGACCGTACAAAATCACAAAGCAAATTGATGGAATCCTGTCGCACACTGCAAATACTACTACACTTCCAGGTGTACACAGGACCCTTAGCACGTCTTCCTAAAACCTCATTACCTAACACCTCTTCTGCCTCTGTTGTCACAAGTTTTTCTTTTTCAACTGGACAACCATCTTTCACTTCATAAGCACGACCACTGGTGTCAACTGCATGCACCAAATCATTATCCTGGAAATAACTCTCCTCATTAAAAAATGCCTCACAGCTTGAACTATGCATCCATTCTCCAGAAAAAACTTCACAAAAATTACTAAGATTAACTATTCTCTTCCATCTACTATTTCTTTTGAAATCATAAATTGCCTTGTTTAGCTTCCTAATTCTATTGATTATCAAAATAAATAACTTACGTTTAATTTCAAATGCCTGATCAATAACTTTCTCAACTTTTTTTTTCTCTTATAAAAAAGCACTTTCTGTTGACCTTTCTTAATATGTTTTAACAAATTGCCAATTATCCTGTTGCGGAACATTCGTTTACTCTCTTGCTCTAGCAGTAACATTTTTGATTGGCCTTTCCTTTCCGTTTGAATTGCTTCTCTTTTTCTGGACTGAAACATTTTCTGTAGTAATTTTTTTTTTCACTACAAATATTTCTTATGAATGTTTTTGTACTCTTACCCGGTGCTTTCTTGGTGACTTTACAAATCTTTTTGTTAGAGGACTGCTGCTTTTTTTTCATTCACCTGCTGTCTTTGACGTTTTGCAGCCTTTCTCAGTCTTTCTTTCGTTGGCATGGTGAAATGTTGAAATGATCTGCAGTTGAATCTGTGGTAAAATATATAAAAAAAAATTATTAACCACTATTACCCAACAGTAAATCAATAACAGTAATCAAAAACTTAAAACACTACTTGACATTTTTACATAGAAGATTTTTTAGTGCTTGGCAAATTTAGAATACAGAAATAGCAGAAAAGAAATGGAATTTATATTCATGTTACCTGTGCTATTTTATATGTGAATCTGATCTAATTTTATGAGCATATTTTAATATTTTATTGAAGACACTACACATAACCTGTTTTTGAAGGTGTCTTTATTTATAAATTAAACGGTTTACATTTTTACTTTTTATTTATTATACATTTTTAAAATAAATGTTTATAGTTCCATAGGCTCAAGCACGTCAGCTTCCCATCCTATGTCATATAATTCGGACAAATCTGCATCCTCATCACGTTCTTCTTCATCCTCAGGATTTAAATCATCCAAGGGATCAACATCCACTGATGTTTCAATTACGAGTTCAATGATGAGGTCAAAATCAACTGATTGCTGATTGTCGCTCATGTTGATGTTGTCTTTATCTTTAAAGAAAGATAACAACAATGAGATGTTGCAGAGTAAGAGACAAATCTCAGAGATTATAATAGTAAAATTGTTTAACAAGAGTAACATTTTGCAGCTATTATATAGCCATGTCCAACGATGCTGAGCAGGTGAGGCCTATGTCTAATTTTTCAGTGAACAGGACTCATCTCTTCTTAACCTTGGATAAGCCTCACCGACTCTGTGTCCCCTGCACATACTTAAATGTAAAGGGGCAGATTTATGTTAAATGGCACATCCCCAGGCATGCACCAGTTAACGTGCACCGCTGCTCTGCCACTCATGGTGTGCCGCATTTACAATCAGATAGGAGAAAGCTACGTCAAAACCCTGCGCCTGCTTGAAGCAGGCATAGGTCTTGACGCAACATTGTGGAGATGGGGCACCCCTGAGCCTTGCTGGAGCTGAATCACACTTGCGATACAACTCCAGCAATGCGCCACCTTTACGGCACAGATGCGTCACGCATCTGTGCCATTTTTGCCCCATGCTGCGCCGCATTGTAAATGCAGCACACCATGTGTGGCGGAACAGCAGCGCAGGATGACTGGCACATCCCTGGTGATGCGCCAGTCATCAGAAATCTATCCCTAAGCTTCTTATCTTGTTAGAGATGAACCGCCATATGTATCATCAAACTATTTTGCATTTCCTAAATAGCGAATTTTAAGGGATAAATAGCAATTCTTTACCATTCCTAATTTGCGATGAGCAAATTGCTAATTGCAAATTACCCATTCATTTCCATGGGCCAAATCCTTAATGGCATTTTTTGCATATTTTTTGTTTGATACATTGCATTTAAGGAATCGCAAAATTTGCAAATCCTTCAGTGCAATCGCAAAATAAAGAATAGCAAATTTTGCTATTCCTTATTTTGCATCAAACTTGTTTGATACATACCATTTGTCTAATTAGCATTCGCAAAGGCCGAAATTCACAGAACTTCGGCCTTTGCAAATGCTAATTAGCTTGATACATATGGCCCCAAGTGAGGCCTGTCTTGCAACATGGTGCATCTTTTGCATCACTGCTGCATCGGTTTCATGTGGCACGTTTTTTTTACACCATGACACATCTGCCTAAATGCATCAATTTGTAATTTTGTCGCCTCATAGCAAATCTTTTGCACCGCCGCTGCATCAGAAAAGTGACGCACAGTGGCGCAAAAGAGGCATACACCTATCATAAATCTGTCCCTAGCATTTTAAATGATTAATTCAGGATGACGATAAGGTGTGGCCTATCCAGAGGTTTGTTTAAGGTGAGGCCTACTCAGGATTGCAGATTAAAGTTACGCTTGATGAAGAATACAGAGGAGATAATACATGTAAAGGCCTACCAATGAAGTAAGTAATGTCCACTTTATTGCGCCAGTCATCATAAATGTATCCCTAAGCTTCTTATCTTGTTACAGATGAACCGCCATATGTATCATCAAACTATTTTGCATTTCCTAAATAGCGAATTTTAAGGAATAAATAGCGATTCTTTACCATTCCTAATTTGCAATGAGCAAATTGCTAATTGCAAATTACCCATTCATTTCCATGGGCCAGGAGGCCCATAGGAATGAAGGTGCAATTTGCGATTAGCAATTAGCTCATCGCAAATTAGGAATTTTTCCAAGGGTGCAGGGGTGTCTCAAGAACACCCTGCTGCAGCCCCTGAAAAAGAAATTTGGGGGCATATGGTGCACATACATGCCCTAAGGGCATGTATGGGCGTCATATGGCACCTTTTGTTTTTTGGAAAAAAAGCTTTTTGAAAAGAATTCGGATATTACCACCAACTAGAAGTTGGTGGTAATTTGCAAATCCTTAATGGCATTTTTTGCATATTTTTTGTTTGATACATTGCATTTAAGAAATCACAAAATTTGCAAATCCTTCAGTGCAATCGCAAAATAAAGAATAGCAAATTTTGCTATTCCTTATTTTGCATCAAACTTGTTTGATACATACCATTTGTCTAATTAGCATTCGCAAAGGCCGAAATTCACAGAACTTCGGCCTTTGCAAATGCTAATTAGCTTCATACATATGGCCCCAAGTGAGGCCTGTCTTGCAACATGGTGCATCTTTTGCATCACTGCTGCATCGGTTTCATGTGGCACGTTTTTTTTACACCATGACACATCTGCCTAAATGCATCAATTTGTAATTTTGTCGCCTCATAGCAAATCTTTTGCACCGCCGCTGCATCAGAAAAGTGACGCACAGTGGCGCAAAAAAGGCATACACCTATCATAAATCTGTCCCTAGCATTTTAAATGATTAATTCCGGATGACGATAAGGTGTGGCCTATCCAGAGGTTTGTTTAAGGTGAGGCCTACTCAGGATTGCAGATTAAAGTTACGCTTGATGAAGAATACAGAGGAGATAATACATGTAAAGGCCTACCAATGAAGTAAGTAATGTCCACTTTATTGCGCCAGTCATCATAAATGTATCCCTAAGCTTCTTATCTTGTTACAGATGAACGGCCATATGTATCATCAAACTATTTTGCATTTCCTAAATAGCGAATTTTAAGGAATAAATAGCGATTCTTTACCATTCCTAATTTGCAATGAGCAAATTGCTAATTGCAAATTACCCATTCATTTCCATGGGCCAGGAGGCCCATAGGAATGAAGGTGCAATTTGCGATTAGCAATTAGCTCATCGCAAATTAGGAATTTTTCCAAAGGTGCAGGGGTGTCTCAAGAACACCCTGCTGCACCCCTGAAAAAGAAATTTGGGGGCATATGGCGCACATACATTTTAACAACATTCCTTTACCTCAAAAACGATTTTCAAGTCATAATTTGAAAACACTGCCCACGGGGAAATGACTTAAAATGTCCTTAAGACACATGAAAGTGTTTTTTTAAAGCCTTTGCAAATTTTTGGGTCACTTTTAACATGGCTATGTAACTCAAACAGTCAAAATCTAAATTTACCATGCACAGGTGGGACCATATTTACAAGGAATGTGCCCCACGGGGAAAGGTCTTTTAATGTAATATGGGAAAAATGACATCAGAGACACTGAAATGCCTTATAAAGAAGCATACACCATTATATCCTTGTCATAAATTTACAAACCATTCCTTTTCCCCCAAAAACGATTTTCAAATCATAATTTGAAAACACTGCACATGGGCAAATGACTTAAAATGTCCTTAAGACACATGAAAGCGTTTTTTGATTGCCTTTCCAGCATGGTTGGGTCACTTTTAACATGGCTATGTAACACAAACATTCAAAATCTAAATTTGCCATGCACAGGTGGGAGCATATTTACGAGGAATGTGCCCCACGGAGAAAGGTCTTTTAATGTAATATGGGAAAAATGACATCAGAGACATTGAAATGCTTTATAAAGAAGCATACACCATTATGTCCTTGTCATAAATTTAAAAACCATTCCTTTTCCCCAAAAACGATTTTCAAATCATAATTTCAAAACACTGCACATGGAGAAATGACTTAAAATGTCCTTAAGACACATAAAAGCGTTTTTGATTGCCTTTGCAGCATGTTTGTGTCACTTTTAACATGGCTATGTAACGCAAACATTCAAAATCTAAATTTGCCATGCACAGATGGGAGCATATTTACAAGCAATTTGCTCCACAGAGAAAGGTCTTACATTAAAATGGGAAAAATAACATCAGAGACACTCAATTGCCTTATAATGAAGCATACACCATTATGTCCTTGTCATAAATATTATAACCATTCATTTTCCTCAAAAACGATTTTCAAGTCATAATTTGAAAAGACTCCACAGCTCCTATGCACAATAACACCCTGTCAGTACTAATACTTCACATTTTCTCCAATTACATTTTCTCAAAGAAACAAAATCTATTTGTAAAACACTTGAGACAAAGCAACATTTGAAGAACACAACTTTCTTCATAATTTTCTCCTTAAAGCACACTATTCTCTATCTAAATTAAAGAAATCTTTTCTCACCTTAGCAAATACTTTGAGTTTCAAAACAGTCTCAGAAACACACCAATTTGTCTTCAGCAGAGCAAAAGGTATGCACTCCAGAGTCTGCAGCTATCAAAAGCACAGAAATGCTGTAATTCTTCACACATATCTCTCATGTCACCCAATCAAAACTCTTCCCTCACTTTTTTTCAAATGAAAACCCTTCCCCCCTCTGCCATTTCATGCCTTTTCTGCATGGCAACCACGTCTTGGAAGACCTCTGGTGTTTGCAAGTTCACACAACAATGTTGCAATTGAACTCTGAACTCTCAGTGCACCTCATATCCAGTGCATTCTTTCATTTAATGATTTTTTCTTGACCACTCAAAATACATCTTTCAAACAACTCATCCATGCACCCTAACTTTCTGTTTTCAGCAATCAAAATCCACCAATCACTGTTACTGCTTCATTAACACAGAAACTCCACAGTTTTTTTCATTTTAAACTCTTATTTTTTCAACTGCCATTTCATTGCCACACTTCATCTGACTGCAGGAGAACCTTCTCTCACCATGTTTTCTGTCTGGATTGTTGGACATAGTTACATCTATTGGGCTCAGAGGTATGCTGAGAACAGGAATTTACCTAACCTCAATTTACAAGATGTGGAAATTAAGTGGTTTGGCCACAGAGGATTAAAATGTCACCAATTGATACCATTGGTGAAAACCTTTATGCATTTGCCAAAACCTGACCTGTTAATTGTGCACTGTGGAGGTAATGATTTGGGCACTTTGACTGGGGTAGGTCTGGAAATGCTTTTAAAGGACACCTTTGAGCAATTGATGGCACTTTTTCCTCAGACTGCCTTGGTATATTCAAATATATGCCAAAGACAGAAATGGAGGTGGTCAAACCAATTTTGTCCACAAATTGAGAAGTCGAGGAAGCATGTAAACAAATCTGTTACAGCTTACATGAGAGACCATGGAATGGGCTCCCTGTACAACAATAACTTGCGTTACTACATGCAAGATATCTACAGAGGAGATGGAGTTCACTTCTCAGATGAGGGCAACAGAATTTTCATTCTGAATTTAAGACTGTGCATTGGTACCTACTTATAAGTACCTAAATGTACCATAAACCCAAAAGCTCTTCTCAGAGCTACCCTACATCTGATCACTCACAATTATTATTTTACTCTAACATTTTTCACTAATTTTCAACAAAGTACGCTCCCTGGGGCGCTACCCGGTACTCGAACCGGGAGCTAACCTCGCTAAATTTTTAAAAAAATGTTTTTTTTTCTCACATATGGGCCTCCTCAGCCACCCTCAGAAAACCTAGGAGGTCAAGATAAGTCTACCGTGCCCCCTTCTACCCATTCTGAACATTATTTGCCCTCCATCTTGTATCTTAATTCGACCGAAACACAAAATGGTGGACTCCCGTAACGCTTAAGGTTCGCGAACCGGGGCGCTCGCCAGTTCGCGTACCGGGTCGCTCCCTGGGAAGCGCACCATCAAAAAAGGTGGGAAAGTAGTTTACAGAAAAGCGACTGAGACAATTTCACGAAATATAGATTACCTCATACTACATACCAATGCCTACCATTTTCACAAATTTGATTAAAATTCCATTTAACCATTTAGCCTGTAGACCTCTCTAAATACCCTGAGGTAAATTACTTCACAAAACACATCTGAAGTGTTGGAATTGACAACCAATTAAAATGTTACTTTCATTTTCTACTTTTTTTACCTGACATTTGATTGGCTATGTACCTGAATATATATAAAGGAAGAGAGAGAAACACAGCCATTTTGACTACTACTTCCTGAACTACATTGCAAGATCATTTTCACTCACAACTTAAACTTCTTTTTAGAAGGTTAGATATTATTTTATAAATTTGAAAACATTTTCAGATAGTTATATACTATCCCTCTGTAAGAGTTAGACATTGAGAAAGGCTTCTTTATTATAATTATGGATTGATTTAGGTTTCTGTGGTATAATTATGAATTTACTTAGGCTTCTTCACAGGCACTTTTTAATAGTACTACTTCACGCCTGAAACCATACAGTGCCCATAGATTACTTCTCTGTTATAAACTCACAAGTACCTGTCTGAACTTAAACCCAACAGTGCCCTATCTCTACTGATATATTTATTTTTTATGCAAATTACAGCAATAAAATGGAAGGTGAGCAGAATGTTTCCTTCGAAATTGTTCTGGAGAACAACACAGAAAAAGATATTGAGGACAATGATGACTCAGATTTCATGGATGAATCACGGGACCATGAATTAGTTCAATGTGTAGAATCTGTGGATCATTTACTTCATTATGATGACGGTCAAATGTGGGAACTTATGTTCACTCAACAAGAGGACATATCGGACAGTCAAATGCTAGACGTTCTATTAAATTTTGAAAAACAATCCGAAAAATAAAATTGTATGTAATATTAAAAAATTGTTTGAGTCTTTAATCATTTTTATATGTAATTCATAAACTAGTTAAATGTTAGAAATATTATTAAATTTTGAAACACAATCACAATAATAAATAATTGCTTAAAAAATAAAAAAAAATAAAAAATAATCAACAAAACCAACAATCAATTAACATACAGTATTTGAAAAGTCTATCATTCTTTTTTCCTTATAGTACGCTGCCCAGTACGCTTCCCGGTTCGCGTTTTTTTTTTTGCCCCGCGGGGCCCTTTTAAAGCCTCCACATTAAACCTAGGGGGTCAGGGAGGATCTACTATGCCCCCTTATGGTCATTTCCCCCTTTGTTTTGGCCTCCTCTTGTCTCTCAATCCTACCGAGAGACAAGATGGCGGCCGCTCCGGACTGTTTAGAATGTTGACAGACACCGGAGAGCCAATCAGCTTCGCTACGCGAAGTTCCGTTACGCGTAAAGTCCGCGAACCGGAGCGCTGCCCGGTCCGCTGTTACAGATATATATCTTTTTTTGAACGTTAATTTCTCAAAATCCACTGAAGCACATATATTGAGACCTAGCAAAGGCACATCGGGCTACCAGTCCCTACAATTTTGCCAAGTTTCGTGGAAATCCATTCAGCCGTTCGGCCTAAAAGTGAGGCCAACCGCCCTATGGAAAACTCAATGTTAAAAACACGTTTTGGGACCCCCCTTTTTTCTCAGCCCCCCCTTGACGAACCCCCCCCAAATTTCCAGGGGCTGCTCAGAAACAAAATGTTCCATTTTCCAGAAAATTTCAGTCAATTCCGTCCACAAACGCCAAAGTTATTAGACATAGAATTTTCAAAAATCCCATAGGGAAAAAATCCTAACTATATATACCTACTGGCGACCGCCAGTAGGTAATATATATATATATATATATATATATATATATATATAGAAAGCCATTCTGTAGTTATAGTTATGGTTAACTGAGATAGGAATTCCTCTGATTTTTCAACATGAGTAACTTTGTGACCATTTATCGCACCTCCAAGAAACTTTGAAGATCTATTCTTCATCTTACGTTGCCTGATGATGATCATTGATTACACATTATGGTGCGTGGATAAAACTTTGGAGTACTACATGTAAGTAGGAGAAGCATTTTTTGAGTTATAAGGTATTTCAAATTAGTGATATCTGTTTTTGCGGTATTCTCACAAACTTTTGTTTTGTTTTGCAATATCCCGTGAGTTAACATGATACATAGCAATGACAAGTCATTAGGTGACTGGCTAAGTTAAAAGTAGCTATGATGTTTTTAACTAGAGTTTGGCTGTGTTCTGCATTACGTCTCCAGATGTAGGTAAGTACTTGGTTTGATATTTTTCCCCTACCTATCACCACTTAAGTGAAGTGGTACTACGTAGGTACAAACATTTATAGGTTCCCATATATTGAATACAAATGTATGGAGTACTGCCATACTGCTTTGAGAGCACCTTGCTGCCAGAAAAATAAATATGTTTAAAAAGTTAAATATACACTGTAATACCCTATATTTTATCATACTAAAGTGGATTTATAATTTTTAACAAATTTGAATATGCACAAAAAGATCTAGGGAGTAGCGTGGTAATACCTATGAATAACTGCGCTCCTTAAAATGTTTTGCAGTTCTACCTACACTACTATAAAAATGTATCGAAAATTGCAAATACATTTCTCTACCTATTACCACTTTAATAAAGTGGTAGGAGGTAGTGAACACCAATGACACCTAATACTGACCTCTATATAAGACTCTAACTGAGAATGCAGAAAAATGCAGACCAGACCAAAACTGTGATTAAAAATTACTTGGCTGCTTTTTGCCTTTAGCAAACAAAGTGATTGATCAATCACGTAGTGAACTCTCATCTACATGTACCGCTGTTTACTGTGAACTTACAGTGGTATGTCGCAGCACCTTATGTAACTATCTTTTATAAAACTCAGAACATTAACATTATTTACACTATTTACACATACTACCACAAATTATAATTTCCATCT
Source organism: Lissotriton helveticus (assembly GCF_964261635.1). Taxonomy (NCBI): domain Eukaryota; kingdom Metazoa; phylum Chordata; class Amphibia; order Caudata; family Salamandridae; genus Lissotriton; species Lissotriton helveticus. The sequence goes on from NC_136065.1 coordinate 536,237,615, forward strand.
CATAATGTATATTCCTTACGCATAACATCTACATTCATTTACATACTTTCACACTACATCACTTTTAATTAACACACTCCACTCTACGCCACTCCACTCTACGCAATTACACCCCACTTTATGTCACTCCACTATACAGCACTAGACTGTGTGCTAACCCATTGTCCACCTCTCCACTCTACTTCACTCCACTCTATGCCACTCCACTCTACAACACTCTCCTCTATTCCTCTCCATTCTATAATACTGTAATATACGCCACTACACTGTACGCCCTTCACTTTATGCTGCTCCACTGTATGCTATTCCACTGTACAACACTACACTCTTCGTTGTTGTATTCTATGCCACACACTGTACATCACTTCATTGCACACCACTGCACTTTACACTATTCCACTGTGCACCTCTCAAATCCACTGCACTCCACTGTATGCCACTGCACTATATACCACTCCACTCTCTGATAATCCAGTGCACACTATTACACAGTACAACACTACATTCTACACAACTCTATTCCTCATCACTCTGCTGTATGCTATTGCGTTCTACACAACAACTCTGCAGTCTCTGCCACTCTAGTCTACGCTACTTTATGATATGTTATTTTACTCTATGTCACTACACTGTACACCACTAAACTCAATGTTTTTCCACTCTACACCAATCTAAACTACTCATCTCCTCTATATGCCACTATACGCTACAGTATGCTAGTACACTCTACAACTCTCCACTCAGTGGTATTCCACTATACAATACTCCACTGTATGCCACTTCACTGTACATCACACCACTCTACGCCACTGAACTCTATGCTACTCCACTGTATGCCATGCACTCTGTGCTATTTCACTCTATGCCACTCTACTGGACTGCACTCCAGTGTACTCTGTTTCACTGTACAGCGCTAAACTGTATGCCAGTCCACTCTGCTATTCAATGTTACTTCTCTTCACGGTACCTCACTCCACTCTACACCTGTCCATCCTACACCACCACAATGTATGCCACTCCACTCTATACCACTCCACTGTACGGTCTTCCAATGTATGCCAGTCCACTTTACCCCACTCACTTTACACTACTGCACAGTGCACCCCTTCTGTATTCCACTATATGCAACTCTGGTGTACGGCAAGCAGGTCTATGCCACCTCACTGTATGCCACTGAGCTGTATTCCAGTTACCTCTACACTATCCCACTTTATGGAACTCCACTGTACAGCACTCCACTATATGCTATTCGACTCAATGCAACTCCACTGACGCCATTCAACTGCTCACTACTGTAATATACAGTATTCCTTGGTACAGCACTCCACTATGTGCTACTCCACTCTATGTCACTCTAGTCTAGCCCACTCCACTTCACTCTAGACCACTTTATTATTTATCACTTCAGTGTATGCCACTGCATTTTCCACTACTCCCCACTATACACAACTCCTCTCTCCGCTCTACACTATTTCACTCAACCCCACTCCACTCTGTGGCATTTCACTCTATGCTATTGTACTGTATATCAGTATACTCTATGTCACTCCACTGTATGCTGCTCCACTGTGTGCCACTGCACTGTATGCTACTCCATTGAACCCTATTACACTATACCACACTACACTCTACGTCGCTCCAATCTTTGCCACTCCACTGTACACTGTTCTGCTATATGCCACTCCACTCTACACCTCTCCAAAAGAGTTACTTGACCATCTAATACTGCCTCTCTGCTTCCTGTGTTAGGTCTCATGGAACATCAGGGAATCATCTAAGCCCACATATATGAAATATTTTGTTATTTTTACAAAACAAATCACATCAGCATAACACAATTACAAATCTCATTCCTGTGCTGATGAAATTGCTGGTTTGCTTAATGAATGATTGGTAATAACCATGTTCTTCCAGATTTCAGAATAGGCGACCCAATGATATTCATTGTTCTCAGACTGTGTGAAGCCTATTTTCTTGTTAATGAAGAATAACAGTTGTGGGAGAGGTTATGAGCATGGCATTCAAAGCAAGGTCCATTGAAGGAAGCACACCTGGTACTCTGCATTTACAATTACTGAGTAATACTTTCTTCAGGGCTCCCTGTAATTACAGTCTCAGGACTTCATGGACTTTTTTCTCCATTAATAGAAGAAGAAACAAGTCATAAGATAGATGTACATTCTACAATATCATATATTGACTCAGTAATACATACAAGGAACATCATTCAGTCAGGAATGCAATAGTAATCCCCTTGCCAACCAATTGATTTTCATGTAGTGAAACAATATAGGCCTTGTAGAACAGATTACTTGTATTTTTTTATTTCTTATTCTTACATGAATCAAGTACCATTTTTTATCCCATTTAAAGTATAAATATTACAACTTAATATTCAAAAGAAGGAACTCACAACACATCTATAATAAATCCAAAATCTGGGGGCGTGGCTTGCAGCCGGAGGGAATGGTCGCACCTTGAAGCGGCTCCTCGGCCCTCGCTTTCACTTTAACGCCTATCCTGTGCTAGTGCCTCCATTCTGCCCTAGATCTGAAGACACAAGATCACTGACCGTTTGGGCTCCCCCGCTTGGCCCCTGCTGGCCTTCGGAGCCCTCTGGACACCATCGCTCGGCCCCGACGATCGGCTCTCCCTCGGCCCAAGATGGCGGCCGCAACCACCGGACACTCTGTTTTGAGCGCCGGAGCCATTCCGGGCGCCTAGTGACTTTTGATCCCTCTGGGAGGATTGATCGAGTCTTCTGGGGACGATCCCCTGTCCATGCCACCTAGCCGCATCTTGCTGACCCCCCCTGAAGACGAGCGATGTAGCGAAATACGGACTCTCCCTGCCGCTAGCGACTGCACTCACGCGAGTCCCCGGCTTTGGGCCTGCTGCCGGGGACCGCCCTACAACTGCCGGCGGCACTAGATCATCCTCCGCTCTACAGCGCAACATACGGACGTGCTGTCCCACCTGGCGATCTACCTCTCCCCGCCTGCTCGCGTGGCTGGAGCTACAGGGGGGGCTTTCTGCCCCTCGCAGGCCACGCTTGATGAGTGACCCAACATCGCTTTGGGCCCTGTTTCGACACGCGATTAGCGGCGCTTGCCCTTCCCCCACTGTGATAAGGTAACTGATTCCTGTGCCCGCCCTGTGTTCTGGGGACTGCTGGAACTCGGGCTCCCATTGCGAGGTGCTTGGCCCTCCCTGGGTCGTCGGTGCTGCTCGGAGGGTAAAACCTGGTGCGGACTGCACACCACTGTGAGCCATACACTGGACTCGATAGTGGCTACATCCTACCTCCAAGCCGGATCTAGAATTGCCTCTACGACCTTTGCTGTGATTCCTGAGAGCTCCGCGAGAGGGGATGGCCCCAGAGAGCCCTTCCACCCCTCCACATTCGGCTTGAACAGGGAGGCTGGGCCCCTTCCCCCCCCCCCACCGTCGGACACAAAATCAATAGATAGAGCCTGCATAACTGCATATAATCCAGACGGTGCGGGGCTACGCTCCCCTCTGCAACTTGTGAGAGACCCCCCCAACTTTTTCACCCCTCAACTCTACGACAGTGCGACCTACTATACGATCTACACTTTATGATGGCCTCCGGCAAAGGAAACCGACCCCCCCAACCAGAGGCAGATCAACAAACTGTCATGGGGTTCTAAAGGAGAACCTAAAGAAACTGCCCCTGATACTATATCTAAGGCGGCGACTCCTCCTCCACCGCCAAGGCCCCCCACCCTAGACGACGTTATGGAGGCGATTGCTGGGGTCCGGTCCTCATTAGAGACCAGTATAGACTCAGTGAACATAGAAGTGACGTTGCTGCGCGCGGATCTTCGTAAAATGGACACTAAAGTGAAAAATATAGAAATCAAAACCTCGTCGCTTGTTGAAGATACTTCCACTCTACAGCAACAGGTGACTCAACTCCAAAAGCAACAACAGCAAGTGGAGGTGCTCCTTGATGATTATGAAGGGCCCGCAAGACGTAATAACCTCCGCATCCTAGGTGTCCCGGAGCGCCTTGAGGAGCCGGCGGCTCATCTCTTTGTGGAGAAATAGGTCTTACAACATCTCCAACCAAAACACCTGTCCAATTACTTCTCCATAGAAAGGGCGCACAGGGTTCCCAAGGGCAAGCCGAAGCTGGGCGCTCCCCCCCGCCCTATCGTTGCCCGTTTGTTTAATTTCCGTGACCGGGATGTCATCCTTCAGACGGCACGAACGGGCCACCACTGCGAATTGACATTGCACAGATCATGATCTTCCCGGATTTCACGGTGAAGGTGCAGGCACGTCGACGCAGTTTTCTAGAGGTGAAGAGGGCGCTCCGTGCTCAGTCCATCAAGTACTCTATGCTGTTTCCCACAAAACTATGCATTGAATCAGAGGGCAAGACTTGGGGGCAGATTTATGAGGCCCTTGCGCCACGTTTACGCCGCTGTTGCGTCACGCAAGGCGGCGTAAACGTGGCGCATCCCTACGAACGATTTACAACGTGACGCATCTAGGCAGATGCGTCACGTTGTAAAGCCCTGCGCCGCTTGTGGGCGTTCCGGCGCAGGGGGGGCGTTCCGGGGCAGGTGCGCCTCGCAAAAGTGGCTGAGTGAAATCTATGAGATTTCACTCAGTCACTTTCAGGACAATGCTGCGTCAAAACCCTGCGCCTGCTTGAAGCAGGCGTAGGTCTTGACGCAGCATTGTTAAGATGGGCACCTCCGAGCCTTGCTGGAGCTGCGTCGTGCTTGCGACGCAACTCCAGCAATGCGCCACCTTTACGGCACAGATGCGTCACGCATCTGTGCCGGTTTTGCCCCATGGTGCGCCGCATCATAAATGCGGCGCACCATGGGTGGCGGAGCAGTGGCGCACTGTGGCGCATGTTAACTGGCGCATCCCTGGGGATGCGCCAGTTAACATAAATCTGCCCCTTGGTTCTTTGGATCCCCTGCTGAGGTGTGGGAATGGCTTGAGGGGTGGCGACAGTCTGCAGCCACTCGGAATCATCGTAGGAAATCCGCAGATCACTCTGCCCCAGAGGTGCTACCTGAGAGCTAGGACCTGTTCACGGACATTACTCAGGATGATCAGTGACTCATATGCTTAGGACCTGTTAATACTATTGGAACACTCTTGCCCTGGACTGTCTAAGTTTGGGGTGCCTGTTACTTATTCCTACTCACCATACGACTTCTCTGTTGATTTTTGTGTTAAGATCCGCTCCTCCATTGCTCTAATATGACACTGTATTGCTATTGCGACTGTCCACGTTGGCTGGAGCTGCACTGAACTACTTCATCTTGACTCCATAGGCGTGACCTCCTCAATGTCTTGTACCTTCAGCTGTTACTCCAGATCGCCGCCCGGAACCGACCCTTGATTTTCGTGACCTCACGCTCCTGATTGGACTCAGGTTACTGACTGCTGCTTATCCTCATCCATGTATATTCTTTTTCCGGGTCCAGATAATAGTGAATATCCTGCTCCTTTTGTTTCTATGTACCATGCATGATATCACTATCGTAGATTGTTCTATGATACGCTAGACTAATTATTCTAATATTCCTGCAGTGGGGGCGACTCTCGGCTCCCTCTGCGGCCTGTTGATACGTGGGAGGGAGACGAACACTCTGCCTAATGGGAGAGAAAAATATTACAGAGACCGACTACCCTGGTCCAGGTGGTTGTTACCTAATGTGCGCTTACACGTATCATTACTGCTGAACATTATCCAATGCCTGAACTGATACTGATTGCACCTCCTGCTAGGGACCGACAAGGGGCCCACTGGGTGAAGCCCACCCCTGGACTCCACATATCCTTATTCCAGATCCGGTCACTATGGCCTATCCAGATTGATTTGCTAAAAATGTTTTACTATGTGAATGTTATTATTGATACAAATTGCTTTTCTCCACACTAGACGATATAATCCTGTTAATTTCAAGCGAGGGCACCTACGGCTCTCTACACACCCCATCAATGTTCGGGGAGGCGACAGGCACTCTGCCTAGTTGGGGAGTGGATAGTTTTAAGTCCACAGGCACGGGGGCAGGGAGGGGGGTTGAGGGTAGGGGGTGGGGCGAGGAGTGAGGGTGGGAGGGATAGGGGTATTTGGGAAATCAGTTGAGTTGTTGGTATTGTTTTTGCATTTGTTTTTGTTCACATGCTGCAGAGGTTCTTTCGAAGTAGGGCATACTACACGGCACTGCGTGCCCTCACACATCCCCCCCAGGACTCCGCCATCGACCACATCACGTCCGCTATCAACACTGCGGCATACCCCATGCCTCTTAGGCCTATAATCCGTAAATATCTCCCATTCTTTGAACCGCCTAGACATCCCCTATGACTAAGTCCCTCTCCATCATGACATGGAATGTTAATGGCCTAGGTAGTTGAATAAAAAGAGGGATAGTTATGCAATATCTCAAACGTCATGCTCCAGACCTGGTTCTCCTCCAGGAAACACACTTGATGGGCAACACGTGTCAAGCACTACACCGGGGTGGTTACAATTACAAATTGCTAGCGCATGCGGGATTCACCTCTGGTTCCAGAGGGACCGGTATCCTTGTTCACAGAAATGGGGCACTAACATGTGTTAAGACATGGGCTGACCCTCTTGGTCGTTTCGCTGTACTGGAGGCCACCTGGGAGGGGAAACTGTTAAATGTTAACTCAGTCTATATCCCCCCAACCTTAGGTAAGGACGCATTATTGACCTTGCAGCGACTAATACTGGATCTCCCACACGGACCCCTGCTTATTGGGGGTGACTTCCATATGACAATGAATGATGCCCAAGATCGATACCCCCAGCGTCCGTCTCACAGGCAGGGCTCTGATCTTCTTGATTTTTCGCACAGGCGATGGGATTTGAAGATATATGGCGCTCGTTTTATTCGACCACATCTTATTTTACGCACTATTCTAATGCCCACAACAGTAGCTCTCGCATAGATTACCTTTTCTCCCCCACAACTGATATGGGGCTTTTCCACTACCCTAAAGGGCTCCCCAGAGGGGTCTCAGATTACTCTCCTCTTATTGTAGAATTCACACACCATCGCCAAAGGTCCCGCGGCCCTATAGTTATAACCCCCTGGCTCCTAAAAATCCCCGACATAAAAGACTGCTTACTAGAACACACGGAGTATTACTTCACGGAAAATGTCGGATCCGTGAAGTCGGCCATAACCATCTGAGAGGCCTATAAGGCTGTACTCAAGGGGAAGGCGTTAGCTCTTAAAACTGGCTATATCCACCAGCAGAATGAACACCTAATCCAGACCGAAGTGGACCTTGTCCACCTGGAATCAACCCACAACGCGAACCCCTCGGACGAGACGGCAACTCCCCTCTGAGCGAAACAGCTAGAATATAAAGCGTTGGCCTTAGAGAAGACACAGGCTAAGTTGTTGAAGACTCGCCACCGTTTATATGAGCTGGGGGATAGAGCAGGTAAAATGCTGGCATGGCTCGAAAAACGCGAGCAAAGTTCTAGATGGATCCCGAAGATGACTGGACCCGGCAATTCTTCTATCACAGACCCCGGAGAAATAGCGGAGATCTTTGCTGCCCATTTCGAGGGAGTATACACAGCCAGGGCACACTATAATGCCGGAGCGTCAAGACTACTCTTGAATGAAATGAGACTACCCACTCTTTCCGAGACTGACATGCAGGACCTAGAAGGACCTAGAAGCAGACCTCACAACAGAAGAGATTGGCGATGCATTGTTTGCCATACAATCGGGTAAAGCTATGGGCCCCAATGGGGTCCATTGAGTTTCTGGAGGGCATGGCGGGGCAGATTCACCCACACCTGAAAGCAATGTTCGAGGAGAGCCGGGATGCCGGATGCCTACCACTAGTTGTTATCCACAAACCTAACAAACCGACTACTGATTGCGGCTCCTACAGGCCGATTTCTCTCATCAACTCCGAGGTGAAAATTCTGGCGAAACTCCTCGCTACCAGACTCATGACAGTCCTCCCTGCCTTGATCCACGAGGATCAATCGGGATTCCTTCCAGGCCGCAACACGGCACTTAATCTCCGCAGGGTCCATAACGTTATGAGTAGAATACCATATCTTCAAGAAGACGCAGCTATCCTCTCCCTCGACGCCACACTAGCCTTCGACTCCATAGAATGGTCGTACCTTTTCGAAGTCTTACTTCGTTATGGTTTTGGTCCAAAATTCATTCAATGGATCCGATTGCTTTATACTGATCTGTGGGGTCAGGTTTATATTAATGGTCATACATCCAGAAGATTTCCTCTACATAGGGGTACTAGGCAGGGATGCCCTCTGTCTCGACTACTATTTGCGCTTACCCTGGAGCCTCTGGCCCATTGGATTAGAACTGACACCTCCATCAGAGGCCTCCGGTGGAATGATGATACACTTGACAAGATCTCATTGTACGCAGACGACATCCTCATCTAAGTCTCTTCCCCTAAATCCTCTATCAATAGTCTACTGCACATCATCACTAATTTTGGCAAATATTCGGGCTTCTCCATTAATTGGTCCAAATCAGTCCTATACGGGCTACACGGCCCACTCCCTCCTCTTCCGAGCGGATACAAGATCGAAGTGGCACAGGACGGGTTCAAGTACCTTGGCATCTTTGTCACCCCAGACCCCAAAATCCTCTATGACCGTAACCTCAAGAGCCCATTACACAGACTTCATAACGACATATCGCACTGGAGATCACTCCCTCTCTCTCTCCCGGGCAGAGCAGCCCTTTTTAAAATGCTTGCACTCCCTCGCTTTTTGTATGCCTTGAAGAATTGCCCATTTCCCATCGCCGAGTCCTATTTTAACACACTCGAGGGAGACCTCCGCCTCTTCCTCTGGGACGGTGGTTCCCCCCGCATTGCTCTTCCCTCGCTCACGCAGGGGTGGTACGATGGCGGTATAGCCTTGCCCAATATCTGACTGTACTATTGGGCTTCTCAATTGGCTGCCATTAACTCTTGGTTATATGGTCCACCGACGAATCCTGCTTTCCACCTAGAACGATATCAAGTGGGCCGAGAAGGCTACCTTGGGGCCTTATATGGTAAAACCTTCCCGCACGCGCTATATAGGCCCGATGTCACAGACACTGACAATTTGGCATCGAGCAAATAGGCGGCTCGGCTGGTCTGACACTCTTACACTATCCACTCCGCTCTGGACCTCACATCTGCTAGGCTCCCTCTGCCACTATCAGGGCTTTGACAAATGGGACATGATCGGCATCACTTCCCTGAGAGACATGCTTCACAAGGGCGAACTATTGACATTCACTGAGCTCCAGAAAAATATGAATTAGCACAATCTGAGGCCTTCCGCTACCACCAAATCAAGCATGCCATACTTGCTAATGTCCCTGATCTCTCTTCTATTCCTCAATCCTCGCCTCTCGAGGATAGACTCTTATCAGAACCACTCCAGGCCAAGGTGATATCCCTTACCTACCGCAAGCTTTGCAATAACATGCCCAACACCTTCCAACTTCTGAGAGATAAATGGCAGGGCGACATTGGTACCATAGATGATACTGAATGGCAAGCGGCCCTGATGTCCCCGCGCGAATCAGCCATCAACCACAGATTTAGGCTTATACAACTAAAGATACTACACAGAACTTACATGTCCGCTCCCCTCCTAGACAAAATTGATAGGCGCGCGACAGACCTCTGTCTCCGTAACTGCGGGCAGGTTGGTACCTTCTACTACACTATCCGGGAGTGCCCGATGATTCAGGACCTATGGAAACGAGGTGTTCGTAAGATGTCTGATACACTGAAAAAACCTGTTCCCCTGTCTTCCAAGAGCGGACTCCTTAATGTATGGGACCCCACAGATCTCACTGCACTGGAACGACAATGGGCGGCTCTTGGCTTTCTCTTACTAAAACGCGAAATTGCAATGCACTGGGGGTCGCCAACTAACCCGCTCTTGATCAAGTGGGTCGCTGCAATGGATGTATGTATGTTATGTGAAAAAACTGTATACAAAGTCAGGGGATGTCCTGGTACTTCGGATAAGAAATGGGGACATTGGAATAATTATAGAGGCGAACTTTGTACTTCTCCTACAACTGAGATGACGATGGCCAGGAGTGGTCCTCCCCGCACTCGTACTTGTGATGCACAGCTGTAATGTATGCTTTCTCTGTCAATTTTGTACTTCATGACTGTCAACTGATCACCTCCTCTGCTTTTGTTCAATAAAATATTTTAAACAAAAAAATAAATACATTCAAAATCTATAATACATGAAACTCAGAACGTGAACGCTACAGCATAGAAGGAATTGCACAAACGAATGTACATAATTACTATTGTTGCCCAAACTAAAAATGAAATCACCTTATATCACAGACAAAACACATAAGATTATAGAATATGTACATGTTAAAACCTATATGTATTTACATACATTGTCCTAATGTGCTGTTGTCTAAATGCTGAATATTTTCTGACATTGTCATCTATAGAGATGTGCCCCATGACACAAATTGATGTCCTGCATACACCCAAATAGGAACCGTAAGGACTCCAGAACCGCCAAAACCCGATGCATTTTTTACAGATTTATGCATTTGCTGCATTTTGCAGATAATCCATCTTCTGCTGAATAATGTGCAGATGTTAACAGAATAAAAATGTGTTTTGTAGTTCAAACAGTTCAAAAGTTATTAAAAATGCAGCAACCCATGTAGCAGCGCAGTGGAACGTTCTTTGCAAACAATGACTGGTCACCTTCGTTTACATATTGCTATATTTCAATTTAAGATGGGAGCAATGTGCGCAACCTATGCCAGACAGTGTTAATAAGTGTAGCAATGAAAAAATAATCAAACAAGACTATCACAAAACCGTGCCACATTATGCAGCATAATTTGCTTTTTCTTGCTGCATAATTTAATCAACCCATCTGCATAAATTGGCCTTCCCATGCCACATAATTCCAGTGGACCTGCATATAGGACAGAATCAGTGGAAACGTAAATATTATCAGACTCAAAACTGGCTGAGGGTAACTGAGACTAGTTAGCAACTTAAATATAGGCAACTTTCCACAAAGTTACCAAGGTAACACATTTCAAGTGCAAGCGTCCATAGCCATGCTTTTTAGCTCAACATCACATTTGAGGTTTGTGCAAAATCTATGTGGCATAATGTAGTACCTCGATTAAAAATAACATAAAGGTATTAAATGGGGAGAGTGTCTAATTATGTAGGGAATGAAGAGCGGGCAATTGATGATTGTTTCTTACTAACTTGAGTTGGCTTTAATAATCTGTTTCCCAGTAGTTATTTCATATAAACCTACTATTTCAATGGCAGAACACTGTAGAATATGTTTAATGTTCGAATTAAATACGTTTCATCCTACTGGGTAAGATACACACTATGGGTTTGATTCACATAGTTTTCCTTATACTTTTGTATATACATTTGCAACGTAAATTTACTCAAAAGTGTAAGTTTACCTTTGTGAATCAGGCCCTATGTACACAACTCTCTCAAGCTGCAATTGTCTGGGGATGTACCTCTCCCTGTCAAGACCGGCGGCGGGGTCGCCGTTATTTACAAAGACACTTTCACTGTTACCATTCTTGACCAATGTTGTACTAGTGACATTGAAATTCTGGTTTTCAAAATTGGTTCCACATTACAAGCTTGCTGGAAGGGAGCATTGGTGTATCGTCCCCCTGGCCCCTGTGCTGAGGCCTCGACCCTCCTTCTAGAGACACTAGCTCCACATATCAGCATAGGGACTAATTTTGTACTCCTTGGAGATTTCAATGTCCACAGTGAACTGTCTGACAATGCAGAAGCGCGCAACCTGCTGGCTGACTTATCTGCCCTGGGCTTCAAACAGTGCAACCAAGTTCCGACCCATCGGGCCAGTCACACCCTCGACATAATCCTGTCCAACTCGCACTTCCTGACCTGTTATCCTCCAACGCAGGTGGAGTGGACCGACCACTTTGTAATTAATTTTTCCCTCCCCACTCTCATTGAAGAACACCCCCAACCTGCTCCCCTCCCATTATGGCGCAGGCAGTGGCACAAGGTGTCCGCAGACACTTTTAAAACTGCTTTCATACCTCCGGACTTTCTCCCCTCTGACTCCCTCAGCTTGGCCCTGTCCAAATACAATGGTGCCTTGAACACTGCGGTCAACCTCATTGCCCCTTTAAGACTCTGCAACCGGCGTTCTAACCGCAGGCAGGAACCATGGTACTCGGACTTACTGCGTGCGGAGAAAAAGGCATGCAGGAAGTTAGAGAAGTCCTGGAGAATTTCACGCAGTGCTGCCGATAAAGACCGCTATGGCTCAGCCATGAGACTCTATCACAGGAACATCAGAGCTGCCCGTAAATCCCACATTGTCTCCCAACTTTCTGAGGCTGGTAATGACTCTAAATTGCTGTACCAGGTTCTCTGTACATTCACCAAGCCCGTCGCTTGCGACAGCCCAGAGACATTGTCCCAAAAACTGTGTGAGGATACTGCTGGGTTTTTTGCCGATAAAATTGATGCTATTTATCGAAACATTGCCCAGTCAAGCTCACTTGTTGTAGATAAGGACCCCTCTCCTAGCCTTCAGCCCGGAACAGTCGGAGCTGCCCCCGCTGCCCTGTCCTCTATCCCTGAGATTAGCTTGGACCAAGTCAACTCTCTGATTGGGACTATTAAATCAGGCAGCCCAGTGGACCCTGTACCCGCCCGTGTCATGCACCTCATTGGGAGTGTCCTCAGTCCCTCCATTCAGACGGTGATCAATCGCTCCCTTTCCGAGGGACTGGTCCCCCGGGAGTGGAAAGAGGCCATGGTCAAGCCCATCAGGAAAAACACCTCCATCCCCTGGTCAGACATGACCAACCTGAGGCCAATCTCCCTTTTGCCGTTTGTCGGCAAACTGATGGAGAAGCATGTCAACCACCACCTTTCCAGCTTCATTGAGCAGACCGGCAGTTTGGACCACTCTCAGTCGGGGTTCAGGCCTAGGTATAGCACCGAGACGGCTCTTCTCTCCGTCACGGATGCTATACGCATGTCCCTGGACAGAGGTTTGTCTGTGGTGTTGGTGCTGCTGGACTTGTCCGCAGCATTCGACACCATATCCCACGCCATTCTCCTAACCAGACTAGAGGAGATTGGCATTGACAAATCTGCCCTGGCGTGGTTCACCAGCTTTCTCTCTGAGCGCACCCAGAAGGTGAATATGGGCTCCTTTAGGTCCACCTCTGCCAGCATCATCAGTGGAGTCCCGCAGGGCTCCTGTCTCAGCCCTACGTTGTTTAATGTATATGTCTCCTCCCTGGCCAACATTATGAGATCTTTCGGGTTTATGCCCATCTCTTACGCTGACGACACGCAGCTGCTGTTCACTTTTAAAACCTTTACCCCGGAGATAAGACAAGCTTTCTCTAACGGCATGACTGCGATCGCCAGCTGGATGGCCAAGAACTTTCTCCAGTGTAATGTGGGAAAGTCGGAGGTCATGCTATTTGGAGAGGCAAAAATCCTGTGGACCCCTGACTGGTGGCCCACCAGTCTGGGTCAGGCCCCTTCCCCGAAACAGGTGGTGAAAAACCTGGGGGTCCGTCTAGACCATGACCTCACCCTTGCTCATCATGCCAGCACCACGGCGGGATCCTGCTTTCACATTATTAGCCTCCTTCGGAAAGTGTTCCCCCTTCTACCTGACAACACAAGAAAGACCTTGGTCCAGGCCCTCGTTCTGAGCCGCCTGGACTATTGCAATGGCCTATTCTTAGCAGCCAATGAAGGAGTGCTTAACAAACTTCAGGTTGTTCAGAATACCGCGGCACGTTTGGTGACCAATGCCCCCCCCAGAACGCCATCCTTGCCCCTCCTCAAAGCCCTCCACTGGCTTCCCATCCGGAAACGGGTGGAATTTAAGATCTGCTGTGTGGTGCACAAGAGTCTCCACAACCTAGGGCCGCACTATCTGGCCGAAAAATTTGTATACCACCGCCCTTCCCGCAATCTGAGGTCCAGCAATCAGCTGTTACTACAGATTCCCAGACATAATAAGACCAGACAGGGAGGCCGCGCCCTTTCCATCATGGGCCCTCGTCTGTGGAACAATCTTCCACTTTCTCTTAGAGAGTGCCCGAGCCATCTAGCTTTCAGGAAATGCCTAAAGACAACTCTGTTCTAGGATCAGCGCTGCCCGACCTGTTCACTTCATAGCACCGCGCGGAGATACACCTTCGGGTGTGAGGCCGGCGCGATACAAACCCATAAATAAATAAATAAAGAAATTCAAGTATTTAGTTTTTTGGGGAGTCTGGTAATCATTGTTTGTATTACATTCACAAATGGGGGGTGAGACATCAAAAAATGAAAGGAGAAAGATAAGCCTGACAACCAAGGCAAGGAAGAACATGAGTGGTCTTTTAGAGCACAGGAATAAACAACCAAACAAAGAAATCAAGTAGATGGGTGCAGCAAAAGCAATAGGGTGGAATGATTGGAGTATGAAGGAGTGATAGAGGAAGCCATCCTTACTGGCCACGGACAGATACCTTGTTCTAAAAGGGTAGTTGTGTGGGGAACTTTAGATTGTGTGGCAGTGGAAATACTTACACGGGTAATGATTGTGTGAAGGAAACAGGTAAATATTTAACCAACAATCCATTTACCAAACGGGACAGAAGACAATGTACAGCATGAGAGCATGAGGGAATTCCAAAACAAGGAGACCTCCATTTCACTTCTCCCAATCACCTGTCCAGCCACGGTCCCAAGTTACTATAACAGACTCCAGTACTAAGCTGAGTCCCTCGGCCCCAATAAACTAGCAGTGTGACTAACAGCTAATTCCCTTCAACACATCTAAGTGCTGGATGTTAATTTCTTCAGACATTGTCAGGGCCGGGTGAACATGCCATTTTAATAGTTACAAATGCTCAGTTAACACTTTTAGCGTAGAGAGGTGTTCAGAGGCCATGCCCCTTTATACACCTCTCTGCAAAGCTGCTCTGTGGCGCTTACTGGAGGTACCTGGTGGGCTTTTGGACCCCAGAGACCCTCAGGATTCAAGGGGACTTAATCCCCCAACTTAAAACGTGCCACAGGGCGTGTTTGCACACTCTTCACCTCAGGCCCGCCCCCTCCCTTCACCACTTTGCAAACGTGCCTGTGGCGTGTTTGCCTGATGCATGGTACATGGCAGGGCTGAAATGCCTCCACCTTCAGCTAAATTTCAGCAGGACAAACCTGCCAAAATTGAACAGGGAAAAACCATACAGTATTTACTGTATCATGCAGATTTTTGCGCTATAAACACCAACATCTGCTTGTTACTGCCCAGAAACTTGTAATGGATGCTATTTATTTCACCCATTAAATAACGAACCCTGTGGTATAATTGTTTACCAGATTCGATAAATAGCACTTATACTTGTAATCAGACCCTCAGAGCAGGAAACTATATCAGAATAAGGCTTGCCAAACATGGTGACGTGTTGTGGGTATTATTTTAGAGTCATACCGTTGCACACTTTCAGGTGATATTTTTCATTTTAGAAAATGCTGACACAGTGAGTTTAGGAAATGTAAATATAATCGTTCAGGTCTATTATATTCCTATAACAGCACAAAAAGCAACACTTCTCCTACTCTTACTTGCGATGACAACTAGTGCATAGGAGATGATAAATGCACATAACAACTGAGCAGTGCAGGGTAGTAAAACATTATATGCTTGTTCAGTCAGTAAAATCACTCTAGTGTTTCAAGCACTAAGCGCATAATAAAAATGTCAAATTATTATAGCTCGCATATTGCTGATAGATGGTAGAATTTCTAAAGATGTCAGCTTGGGAAGAAATGTATTATAGCCATCTCAGAGATTTGCTTAGTAAGAATTGTGGTTAATTCTGATTTCGACTTCTGGGAAAAGATTAACGAATATGATTTCATTATCAGATAGTGCACATTGCACCATGCTAGCCTGCCCATTTCACAATGTGTTGCTTCATTCAGATGATTAATGACTTAACCGAAAATAAAATAAAACCAAGCTCACCCATGGCCAAACGCGTGTCTATTTGAAATATGCCCCTTTTTTGCTTTCTTTTACCATACCAATAAATGATCCAAATCCCTCCTTATTTACCTGTACGGCATGTGATGAAAGAATCAAAACACACTCAATAGTTTGTTACAGCTTGATCCACGTCCGCACACTTTTTTTTTCTATTACAGAATCTCAGAAAAACTAGGAAGCAAAATATGAATTATTTGAGAAGATATAACTAACTCTGATCCCCCTAGAAAGCATTTAAATGTGATTCACGCGTTAATTGCAATTCTCATGCAAAAGGTATCAAAGACAAAATTCTACTTGTTTCAATGTTAATGCGAAATAAGGGCCACATTAACGAGTTTAGTGGTGCAGAGCAGCGCAGCAAGTCACAGGGAAAGGGCAGTAATGCACCATATTTATCCAATATGGCGCATTCCTGGGGCCTTATTTATGAAGGCCTTGCGCCGCCGGTGCGTCACTTTTAACATGGGAAAAAGTGACGCACCGGCGGCGCAAGGCCTTCATAAATAAGGCCCCTGCCCTTTACCCTCGTGCTAACACTGTTTTGCCATCCTAGCGCCAACGAAGGCACCTCTGTGATGTAGGCTGGATTAAAACAATCCTGAGGGCTTTTTCCTGTTTCCATGTGTGCTGCAGCAGCACACGAGAGGAAAAAACGAGTTGAAGTAAACATGTTTCTCCTCGGCATGCTTCCGCAAGGGAGGATTATTTTTTAGGCGCATTCCCAAGTGTACAAGATCTTGTAAATCTGATAATGTGGCAAAAAAAAAACATGCTGCATACCCTCTGTGCACTTTGGAAATAAGGGGCCTTATTTATGAGCCCATGCGTCACTTTAACGCCGCCGGTGCGTCACTTTTTGTGATGCACCAGCGCCACATTATGGTATAATGTATGCAGGGGGGCGATTAAGGCTTATTGGCATGTCAGCTGCTTTCAGGAAACAGTGTTAAATGTTAGATGACTCCCATGTAACGAATGGATAAACTATGGAAAACGCAAAGCATTGGATGACATTGGAACACATTTTGATGAAATTGGATTAATGTAGGCATCAGTGATATGCATTTATTAACGTAGTGCGGCCGACATTGGGGTGAGAGGTCGACCCATTTTCCTGAAATACTTCTTCTAGCACGTGGCTTTTTTGCAGACCACAAATCTGGGCTTAAACGCGTACAGACTCATAACAGAACTATAAGCAAAAGAAGAAAGAAAAACCCTGGTGTGCACTCTGTCACCACTTTTTTGATAAAGTAGAGTGGGATAGCCGTGGGATGGAGTAAAGTGTAATGGCATAGAGTTGCTCAGAGTAGAGTGTCACAGAGTGGCGTGGAGTAGAATGAATTGGCACAGAGTGCTGTAGATTGGCATTGTGTGTTGTGGAGAGGCATACAGTAGAGTGGCATAGAGTTTAGTAAGATGGAGTAATGTAGAATAGAGAGGCATAGAGAGTGGGGTTGAGTGGAATAGAGTGGCGTTGAGTAAAGAGGGGTGGAATAGAGTGGCATAGAGTGGCATAGAGTGGAGTGGCATGGAGTAAAGTGAAGTGGTGTAGAGTAGAGTGGCATAGATGGACATTGTGTGGAGAGGAGTGGTGCAGAGTTTTGTAGAGTAGCATGGAGTGGCATAGAGTGGAATGGTATAGAATAGAGTGGAGTGGCATACAGTAGGGTCCAGTGGGATAGAGGAGAGTAGAGCAGAGTTGCCTAGAGTGTTGTACATTGGAATGACATACAGTGGCGCAGAGAGAAGTGGCGTAGAGTAGACCATAGTGGTATAGAATAGAGTGGTGTAGAGGAAAGTGGAGTGGCATAGAGTTGAGTAACATAGAGAAGAATGGCTTAGAGTAGTACAATTGTGCGTGTAAGTAACTAAAGCATCAATAGAGATGACAGATAGGGTAAAAGCAACATAAATAAGAAGCTTTAAGCCAGTGCTAAAGGTAGGAAAGCACATTGCATGTCCAGGAGTAATATTGAAACACTTATATATAAACAATGGTGTGTTGCAAAAAGACAAGGAAGAACAAAGACAAGGAAGAACACATGTACTTGGTCCATGCTCCAGGAAGGAGCTAACACCAGAAAGGAAGGGACGCCTACGGGAGCTAAGTAATTGAAAGATTGCAAATAAGAGTGAAAACAAAAACAACTAGTGGTATGCTGTGGGCAGTTCGTAGGCCCACTGAATTGGAAACAATACGTCTTGCAGTACACTGGATGCACTGTGTCGGCGAGAACTAAAAAAGGACATACTTGAGCCTACAAAATGATGCTACAGGTTGTGTCATAGGATTTTTTAAATGATATATTCCTGTTTATCTATGCTGCACAACATCGCGTCCTTTTTAGCCATATTCCTATTCATCTATGTTGCGCAGTATCGGGTCCTCTTTAGCCATACTGCAAAGGATCAGGGTTTCTGTACAGCATCGCTAAAAAACATTGGCAAAGCCCAAAAGGCGAGACTTATTTGTTTTGTCAATGCTTATTCCTTTTTTGCATTAGAGCCCCAGGCAATGCCACTGATTTAGTTGTCATAAAAATATCCAAATATGGTGTGGCTGGAATAGGTTTCACAGTTTCAAAGAAACAGACTCTCGAAGAAGCAAATAAGCTGGACATGTCAGGGGTGACTGGTTCATCCAGTTATTTCTCTTCGTTTCGGTATGATGAGTCTCAGTCCTCTATAAATATTCCCTTTGGGCAGTTAGCACCTTTTTGTGAGAGATTTCAATATAATTACTAAAGATCATACTGGGACATGTAGGGCAGTGTGTGTACTGTACCTTGCCTTACAGGGCTTTAAGAGGTGAAGCTGCACGTGGGAGAAGTGTCATGCGACTCAGAAAAACTAACATTCGAACATGGATGCCAGTGAGTGGTGACCAGGGATAGCAACCCATGCTTGCCTTATTGTACCCTTTGCACTTACCTTGTTACCCCTTGTCTGATGGGCCATTAGGGTAACTGGAGGAAAATAAAGTGAACTCTGCCCTGAGAGCCCTGAGAGCCACCTGTAGTTCCACTGCTTGCCATTTGCCTAACACATGTGCAGCAGAGAATAAACTGTTGAGGTGCTAAAGGGGGGACAAGGTGTCAACCTATTGATGTCATTTCTGCTGCTCCTAGCATCCAAGTCCTTTGGGGTTGTTGCGCATGACAAGGACATCAGTAACATTTTTTAGAATTTCTAAAGAGCAATAAAAATGTTTTTACAAAATACAAGAACTCCAAAACAAATACATTAGCACGCTTATTTTTGATTGATTGGTGGAGCAGATTCCTCATCTAGCAGGATTGTATAGTTAATATCACAACTGGAGACATAATTTATTTATTTCATCCACAGGCATAAGGAAAGTTGAAGGGTCCCCTTGCCCACCTGCAAGGTACACAGAGGGGCCCCCACTCCGGATCTAATCCAGAACTCTCAGGAGGAGACTGAGTACAGTGCTGTGGGGACCCTCTGCAGCTCGGCCCCCCATGCCCCGCAGGGGCTGCAGGGGCCTGTGTTACTACCCTTACTGGACCAGGAATGTTTTTATGCTGAAGCTTAAAAACTATCAGTTTCAATAAATGTCTCTCAAATCAGTGGTATAATCTGATATTTTAAGGGGAAACTCTTCTGATTTCCGGATTCAAGAAATAAAGTTAAAGCATTAACCACTAATGTAAAACAGACAGATGTTATGTTATGTTATGTTATTGATTTTTATTATGCGCACAGCTGCTCCAGCGAAGGAGCGTCCTGGCGCAGTGACAAGGTAGCACACAACATAACAGAAACTAAACATTATGACCACTAGATAGCATTTTAAAACAAGAAAGTCTTAATAGCTTTCCGGAAAAGCATGAGGTCCTCCAACAGGCGGATTTCAACCGGGAGGGAATTCCAGAGGGTTGCAGCTTTAACACTAAAAGAGCGTCCGCCCGCCCGACAGAGCCTGAATCTGGGGACTACAGCAAGAGCCTGACCTTGAGAACGAAGAGTACGTGTGGGTACATAAAAGAACAGGAAGCTAGACATGATTTGAGGGCCTATGCCTTTCAGAATTTTAAAGGCCAGACACAGGATTTTAAAATAAATTTGCTTCCTCACTGGAAGCCAGTGCAAGGAGCGGAGGACGCTTGACACAGGGCAAAATCTGGGCAGGCCTACAATTGCTCTGGCCGCAGCATTTTGTACCCGTTGTAAACGGGTAATTTCTGCCAGGTTGGCCCCTACCAGGAGAGATCTGGCATAATCCAGGCGCGAGATGACAGTAGCCTGTATGACCAGCTGCCTGGTTGGGGCATCAAAAAACTTAAGAGCAGGTCTTAAACCCCTAAGAAGTCCGAAACAGCATGCTGCTGTTTTCTTAGTGTGGCCCACGAAAGTAAGACCGGCATCCAGCCAAACTCCCAGGTTTTTCAATTCCAATACAGGAGTGGGAGTAGGTCCTAACTCAGCCGGCCACCATTGATCGCCCCATAATTCCACTCGCTTTCCGATGATCATCACCTCAGTCTTGGTGGCATTCAGCTGGAACACAAAAAGGGAGGTACCCTCTGAACCGATATGGGACAGGGTGGATAAGTTTTTAAAAGAGAAAAGTCCCTGAGCTTGAGGATATCATTTTAGTCATAATGTATCCAACCTGAGGCGTCTGTACCTCTTTCTACCAGATCTACGAAATGACCATACACACTAACACACACTATAATGTTTTACAAATTAATGGCTAAAACGTCAGTATAGTGACTCTGAAACAGTGTCCTAGAAGCAAACCACATAAAAAAACTCCGTTGGGTATCAGAAAATTAAAATCATCAATTTATTTCTTAAAAAGATATATGCATAATACAGTCTACACAATACATGAAATTAGTACAAAATACAGTTAAAAACCAAAAAGTCGACGCGGCGTTTCGGTGTCTTGAGTGGATAGGTACACCTTCTTCAGGACGGTTTTTATTAAAATAAAATTCACTAAAAAGAAAAAATCACAATTAAAATTCACTTCTAGCAGAGTCCTATAAGTACTGACGTTTACATTTATGGTTAAACTTTATTGCATCTATATCATTACACTTTGCTAGTAATCACTAAGCTATCAATTATATCACCCTCCTAGGGTAATAACCATTATTTTCAAGGAATGTTTATGGCGGGCCCCATCAGAGAGCCTCAGATTCTTATAATCACTTGGTCCATGATTGTTCACCACATGTATCAAATCAAGATTTATACACACTGTTATATTTATACGAATCATAATGTCACAGCATACCTCGTGATTTGAGGAATTTTAGGTAACAAATTTTCCCTTGAGGATATGGCTTCTTATTCCTTTAGCAGCATATCTTGCATAGTTTGGCAAAGAATTTTTTTATACAATTTTTTCTTCACCTAAAGAGTAAATTTCATTCCATAATTAACTCCAATTTCTTATTTATATACAATCTCTTCAAATATTCTGTATATTATAAGTTCATACCTGAGTTCAAATATTGCAACACTCGTAAATAAACGTTGTATCAGGGGTGACCACCGTATGGGATATATATTTTTTTAAAAACAGGTACAAGTTTCCTGAAAATAGACAGAAATGCACAATGTTTTGTCTAAAATATTCTCTTAAATGACGAATAAACCTGAGTCTCATTGTTAAATCCAAAGCCTCTGTACCTTTTTAATAAAGTGCTTACTGCAGTCCCGTCTTATGTATGGGAAGGATGGCTGTTGATGTACCAAAGGAAGGGTCATGAAATATGCTTCCTTCTGCCGTTTGGCGGATATGTCCGTCGTCACTATTTTGATCTATTGGGAGAGATTATCCCAGAATCAGTTAAAAATATCTAGCGACTTTATATTTCTTTCACTAATGTTAACTACGTTTGCCCATCTCTTTCTATTACGCTTTTTTTACCAAGTGGGGATGCTAGGTAATAGGTTATTGCTACCATCTTATTTGAGAAAATCAAAGGGAGATGGCCCTCATTGATACATACCCCGCATGCATATTATTCTGTGGTTTTAACAATTACCATATTGGTCGGTTTTTACATCAAACATTATATAGATACTCTGTTTGAGCATTTGTATATCAAACACTTTGGGTTAGTTATAGTCTATACGTTTAAGCAGATAATATTTTTACCCGACATCTACAAACTCTAGTCTGTTGATGCGCGTTCCCCTGTTTGACCATGGTTCATTTCTACGGAGGCTGCATATTTGCTAAACAGTCTCTCTTGTTATAACGGCTCCCATTTTTTTGGTACATGGTTTACGGTCGGAAAATCGATACTGAACCTCTCTTGCTCTAGCGGCTCTCGTGGATGCAGAACACATCGCAAGTGAAGTGCACGTACCTGATTTAAAAGCAGCGGCCTCCCTGTCACCGGTTTCTGATACAGCTTCTCGTCGTATCGACTGTGTTCTGCCTTCAACTGTTTATATTTCACCATTGCGGTCAAGGGTCAAGGGCTACATGGTCTATTCCGGTCACGTGTTACGTGTCGGCCATATTGGAGCATGTTTGTATTTACTCGTGGAAGTCCCTTTCTTCGCCTAATATATTTAGAATGTTATTTCATTATCATAATGTTTTTGGATAAGGTTCACAAGTAGAGGCATTTTCCCAAAATTTCCTTGAAGATTGCCTAAATCTAAATATAATTTCCACACTGATTCATGTTAACAGTAAGTGGCGATATTATGCGCCATCTTGAGATGGCTTTCGGTATATGAATTTTAATTAACAATAATCAACTATCACAAATTCATGTAGTGTGATTTACACGTCGGATAATGTTCTATAACTACAGGTTCTATATTCGAGTTCTTACCGCCATAGGGCGAGATTCAGAAACTAATATGCACAGATTTTAATCAATAGTTTCAAAAAAATCATACACACTTTCGCGTAATATGATTTCCGAAACGTATTAGCTCTATTCGCTATTGCTGTTAACAAAGGATATTGATGCTACGTAGCGAAGTAATTAACAACACCAGTTAGTGAGGATGATTTGTTTACAAATCTTCACTGGTGGTCACTATAGCCCCAAATACTATGTTGGTTTCTAACCATGTTTACTAGCCCCAAATTCTAGGTTGGTTTCTAACCATGTCTACTAGGTACTAATCAATATATTATCACTGAGATCAGTTTATCACTATCATCATATCGATTGAGTTAGTGATTTTCAAAACATTGGAATTTAACTGGGCCACAATAATATTAAAAGATTTCTCCCAATGCTGAATTTAAAACTGGAATCCAATTCTAATATCTTTTCCCAATCCTCTTTATTGTTCAAGCCCTTGCGAACGGAATTGAATTTACTCATATAAAATTGTTCTCTCTTTTTACGTTTTGTGGTGATATCACCTCCTCTCATGTTCATTTTGATGCCTTCTAGTACACACCACTTCAGATCTTTGTTGGTATGTTTAGCCGTGGTCCAATGTTCCACTAGCGGTGCTGAGTTTTTGTGAGTTCTGATGGCAGACCTATGCTCATTCAGTCTTGTCCTTATTTCTCTTCCTGTCTCTCCTATGTATATCAAGTTGCAGGGACATTTAATCATGTAGATGAAATTTTTTGACCTGCAATTGAAAAACTCGGGGAACCTATGAATCTTGTCATCTATTTTAAGTTCCGGACCTTTAATAATGTATTCACAGTTTGCACATCCACTGCAAGGGAAAGTGCCTTTGGGTAATGGATTTTTATCAACAGTGGGTTGAGTTACAGGGTTGATTTCCCGGTATGTTTTCACCAGACTGTTTCTGATAGTTTTGTTCCGTCTGTATGAGAACATAGGTTTTGGGAGAATCGTACCGTTTTGATTTGCCACAAGGTGCCAATTGCGATTTATTATGTTTTTGATCTTATTGTTGATGCTGCTATGGTTAGTAACAAAGATCAAAGGCATAACCTTCTCATCACTGTTCTTTTCTGTAAAGAAGTCATCTCTATTAAAATATTTTGCCCTTTTATAAGAGTGTCTTAATAATTTTTTGGGGTATCCTCTTTCTAAAAGATTTTCTGTGAGGTTTTGGGCATGTTTGTCATAGTCTGTATTTTTGGTGCAGTTTCTCCTCAATCTAAGAAACTGACCGTAGGGTATATTGTTTTTTTGGCATGCTGGGTGGTAGCTATCAAAATGTAACATAGTATTCCTATCTGTAGGTTTCGTGAATAACTCCACCATAAGTTTTCCTTCACTATGTTTTATTGTGATATCCAGGAATTCGCATCTCTGATTACTTATACAGTGGGTAAATCTTAGATTGAGATCTCCTAGATTAAGCCAATTGATGAAATCCATTAAGTTTTCTTCCAGACCCGTCCAAATAAAAAAAACATCATCAATATAGCGTGTCCATTGGGAGATATTTTCAAAAAATGGCGCTATTGGATTAAAAATATGTTGTTCCTCAAATCTTGATACATACAAACAAGCTAAGCTGGGGGCACAGGTAGCACCCATGCTCGTGCCCTTAATTTGTTTGAATGAAGTTTTTTCAAATAAAGAAATATTATTTTTTAAAATCAAGGAAACACAATCTACTATAAAGGTAGCATGAGGGCTTAAATCAAGATCATCTGTTTGTAGTATATCTGCTATCATATCAATTGTATCATCTTGTGGGATATTAGTATATAAGGCTTCTATGTCTAATGAAACCAGGAATTGATTATCAGGATTGAAACTCAAGTTTTCAACTTTATCAATCATAGATGTAGTATCTTTTATGTAAGCCTTTTGTTTCTTAACGAGTGGTTGGAGAAATATATCCGTATATTTGCTCAGGGGCTCTGTTAATGAGTTGATACTAGACACAATTGGTCTCATAGGGGGGTCAAGGATGTGCTTGTGAACTTTAGGGAGACCATATAGTGCTGGTATGGTCGGATTTTCATTATGGAGAAAGGAGTATTCATCCTGACAGATAATACCGTCCTCTTTCGCAAATTGTAGGACTCTAGTAATTTTATCAGATAAGGACCTAAGTTCATCTGTATTAGACAGGCAGTAATGTTCAGTATTGTTTAAAAGGGAATACATGCGGGCATTATAGTCTGCTGTGTCCATTAGCACGATACTGCCTCCCTTGTCTGCAGGCTTTATTGTGAGGGTAATGTCATCTTCCAAGGATTTTAGTGCCTGTTTCTCTATTTTAGTAAAATTTTGATCTACCCAATTTTTCTTATCTAATAGGTCTTCAATACTCTTCTCTACACATCGTTCAAAGGTTTCTATATCCTTTTTCACCATATTTATCTGTGGAGTCCACTTTGATCTAGGTCTCAAGCCTGACTTGTTTTCATTTCGCATTCTGGGTTTTCCTTCAAAGTAGGCATTAAGCCGTACCTTCCTAAAAAAACTTTGAAGGTCACGTTCTAGACTATATTTATCTAAGGGGTTGGCAATGGCGAACCCTAAGCCTTTTTCTAATACTTTTTTGTCTTCGTTCGAAATTGATCTAGAAGACAAATTAATGATTGGGGCTTTTTTCTTTAATCCCAAATCTTTTGGCTCCTCGTATTGTAGTGACGTGGTTGGTATTGGTTCTGAGGGGTGTATCCACCCCTCCCTCTCCCTCTCCCTCTTCCCCTCTGGGGGCCAAAGGTTTTCTGGCGCTGTTCTAAAAAAGGAAGACTTTCTCTTATGTTATTAGCAGCTGATTCTTTTTCTTTATTGCCAGCTTCTTGATGTGACTCATTATCCGATTCTGAGCTGGTGTATGAAGTGTCGAAGAATCGCACCTTTTTCTTCTGAAAATTACGACCAGGCTGGACCCATTGTCGTCTATTTTGATAATCATCTTGTGGTTTTTCATAATAATCTTTCTGGAGATATGGGTAAACCTTTTCTGTATCGTATTGAGCCACGTCTTTTCTAAATTTATTTGATTTTTTATTTACCATATACTCTCGGTATCCTGATATATCAGCCTGTATCTCTTCTAATTTACGTTTGGCTTCATCAAGGGCATCACTGTTTTTTAATTTTGCTTCCAACTCATCTATTTCAGCTTTTTCTATAATCAGAACTCCCTGGGCTGTCTCTATTATGAGCAACATCCAGTCTCTGCTGCATCTGTTAGCTATTAGAGTCCAATTATCTATAAATTTTTTGACTTTAACAAAGACTCCAGGTTCATTCGTTATCTGCAATCCCTTTGGGATAATACCTTTTTTACAGTAGTCAATCAAAAAATCTGCATGCAGTTCTGTCCTTACAATTTTCTTTTTCAAATTCCATAAGTCTCTCCATTGTTCCTCATTGCTGTTATCAATAATTATTGCTGGTGTATTTCTAGAGGAACCATTGATCAGTTTGTTAAACTGGTCATCAGAGAAACCATAAGTCTTAATGCCTTCCATTTCAACAATTAAACAGAAGCTCCCCTAAAATTTGTTACCTAAAATTCCTCAAATCACGAGGTATGCTGTGACATTATGATTCGTATAAATATAACAGTGTGTATAAATCTTGATTTGATACATGTGGTGAACAATCATGGACCAAGTGATTATAAGAATCTGAGGCTCTCTGATGGGGCCCGCCATAAACATTCATTGAAAATAATGGTTATTACCCTAGGAGGGTGATATAATTGATAGCTAAGTGATTACTAGCAAAGTGTAATGATATAGATGCAATAAAGTTTAACCATAAATGTAAACGTCAGTACTTATAGGACTCTGCTAGAAGTGAATTTTAATTGTGATTTTTTCTTTTTAGTGAATTTTATTTTAATAAAAACCGTCCTGAAGAAGGTGTACCTATCCACTCAAGACACCGAAACGCCGCGTCGACTTTTTGGTTTTTAACTGTATTTTGTACTAATTTCATGTATTGTGTAGACTGTATTATGCATATATCTTTTTAAGAAATAAATTGATGATTTTAATTTTCTGGTACCCAACGGAGTTTTTTTATGTGGTTTGCTTCTAGGACACTGTTTCAGAGTCACTATACTGACGTTTTAGCCATTAATTTGTAAAACATTATAGTGTGTGTTAGTGTGTATGGTCATTTCGTAGATCTGGTAGAAAGAGGTACAGACGCCTCAGGTTGGATACATTATGACTAAAATGATATCCTCAAGCCCAGGGACTTTTTTTTTTTAAAAAAGGCATTAAGCTGGAGACAGTTCCCTGTCAACCAGGTAGCCACCGCCTTCAGTCCGTTCTGAAACCTGGGGGCATCATATTCCGCGTCCCCGCTGAGAGTAACCGCCAGCTGAGTGTCGTCGGCATAAGAGACCAGGGTTAGGCCCCACTGCCTAACGACTTCAGCCAGCGGTCTCACGTATAGGTTGAATAACGTGGGACTCAGCGAGGATCCCTGCGGAACCCCCATGGCCAGCGGCTGAAAATTGGACTTGAAGGGAGGGGTGGCCACACAGAAGGAACGACCATCAAGAAAGGAGCGGAACCACTGCAGAGCCTGGCCCCCGACCCCAATCTCCGCGAGCCGGTGCAACAGGATGCTGTGGGGCACCGTGTCAAAGGCGGCGCTGAGGTCTAATAATATCAGCGCCGCCGTCTGACCAGCATCCAGCACCGCTCGCAGATGCTCTACCATCACAAGAAGGGCGGTTTCCGTGCTGTGCCCAGCACGGAAGCCATTCTGTGTGGGGTCAAGGGCATTAGACCGGACAAGATGTTCCGACAGGGCCAGATTAACATGAGCCTCCATTATCTTTGCCGGCCAGGGTAACAAAGAGATTGGGCGGTAACTTTCGGGCTTCGAGGGGTCCAGGGTGGGCTTCTTAAGAATTGGGGAAACCACCGCCTGCTTCCATTTCGTTGGAACCACACCTGACTCCAGTGAAAGGTTGACTAGAGAGCACACAACCGAGCATCCCAAGAAGGCCTGATCTCTAAAAAGAGCAGATCTAACTGGATCCAACGGAGAGCCAGATTTGACCTTCGACGCAAGTTTGTCAAACCCTTCCGGGAGTAGGGGAGGGAAAGAATGCAGGGTAAGGTGGCTTAAAGCCCCATCCAAGACCCCCAGGTCAGTCCCTGTGCTGGGGAATGTCCGATAGATAGCCTGGACCTTTCCCAAAAAGTAGGAGGCCAGAGACTCACAGTGGGAGATAGACCCCGAATCCACAGCGGGAGTCCGCTTCGCCAGAAGATCTTTCACGGCCTTGAATATAGTCTTTGACGGATTTAAGCTGTTACGAAATTCCGCAACATAAAATGCCGCACGGGCCTTACAGATAGCCCAATGATAGATCCTAACGGAGGCAATATATGCGGCTTTCAAATCAGCCTCATAAGTCCTCCGCCATGCTCTCTCCATCCGTCTGCAGATTCCCTTCAAGGCACGCAAGGCACCGTCGTACCAGGGGCTCGACTCTCTGGTACTGATTTTACTCGAAACGATGGGAATCAGAGAGTCCAAGGCCCTAGAGATCCAAGAGCAAAACTGGTTATAGCCTGCTTCCACGTCATTCAGTGGCCCCAGGGGCTCTACTGCTAGGAGACGATGGAAATCATCCAGCCTAAGTTTATTCCAGTGTCTCCTGGATACCCTTTTAACCGAGGGAATGGAGGGGATCACAGGTAGAAGGCAGTGGATGGTCACCAGAAAGTGATCTGTCCACCCAAGCGAAGAGATGGAAATAACCTTTGTCTCAGCCAGATTGGTAAAACAGGGGTCCAGAATGTGACCCCCTACATGAGTGGGCTGAGATACCTGCTGGGTAAGCTGGAGAGCCTCTAGGTCAGCCAGGATGCTGCGTATCGTCGGGTTAGTTGGAATATCAAAATGTAGGTTCAGATCACCCAGGATGGAATAATTAGCACAGCCCATAGCTAATGTGCTAACAGCATCGGGGAATGAGTTTCTGAACACAACATCACTACCCGGTGGTCGATATACAATCATCCCAGAGAACGTAAACTGGGGGCTGACCGAGATTTTAAACGAGGCGCGTTCGCAACCGGCGATGTTCAAGGCTACTCCATACGCAGGCAAAACAGGACCTGACTATTAGGGCTATACCTCCACCTCTCGATGACCGATTTAAGGTGTGCATTGAATAACCAGGGGGGCAAGCTAGATTAATAATAGCTGCATCCGCATCCTGCAGCCAGGTCTTTGTAATGGCAAAAACATCAGGAGCTTCATCCTCAATGAGATCATAAATATCTTGATAGTGTTTCGATAATGATCTGACATTCAAGTTCAGGACCCGCAAAAAAGGTGGCAAGCCCTTGACAGGAGGGGCAGCTGGTATACTCTTCCGGGGGATAAATCCCGGACGGTCAAGCACCCAACCGTTACAAGGGCACTGAAACGGGCCACAAAGAGGATGAACAGGAGAAAACCTGCACCGATGAATGGCCTGTCCGATAGCGCACAAACTATCTCTGGAGTATGTGAGCATTGTGGCGCGCGTCAGATGTACCGCCTGCCACAGTCCACTTACCCGCAGCGTCCCGCACGGCCTTAGCGCGGACGGGCGCAGACGGGCAGGACTCTAGCACGACTCCGGCCACGCGAAGGCGCGCCCGCTACGCGATCCCGCTACGCTAGGCGGGGAGCTTTAAATAACTGTCCCTCAGTAGCACCTGCGCACTAGAGCGCTCGCCGGTAGTAGCCCCTGAGCACACCACCACCACACCACTCCAAGATTGCGGCCAATACCAAAACCATCCCCACCCCAGAACCGGACCCGCACAAGCGGCGGTGAAATTACTATAATAGTGCAGGTAAGGGGGCAAGATAAAAGCAGGGGATAATAACCCAAAAATAAACACAAATAGCGAACAGGGATTTAAAAGCAGCTTTCAGCAATAGATTTCCATCTGGCTTTTAAACTCCAAATGTGAAACCATGAAACCTGGGATCAATCCCAGCTTCCCTGCTTGACCAAATTGTGTTTTCAAAGGCAATGTTTTATTTTCCCATGGTACCTTTTCTTCATTATTGCATATCGAAAGAGTGACAGAATATTGAAAGCACACATATCGTGTGGAAAGAATATTGTGTCAAAAATATCCATTACAAGAATATTTAGTAGGTAAGTGCCAATAGGTAAGTATAATTTACTATTCTTAACTCCAGATCTACATACCTTAAAGATATTGTGAAGGTAGATATATGTGGAGTTACATATAGTAAAACTTTACTTACCCATAAAAAATGACCAACAGAATATTCTTGTCCTGGATATTTTTGACATGGAATTTTCCGAAGATATTTATTTCCAATAGTTGGTCCTAATACCCACATATGAGAACACCTTCAAATATGTGAGTTTCAGATATGCACAGTACAAAAACCTTACCTGTTTGATTTAATAAGCCCTAATGAAGCCCCACCTTTAATAATATGGGGCGGATGTATGACGTTACAACGCAGGCTGTTACAACGCCTGCCTTTACAACGCGGTTTTTACATCGCAGTCCATTACAACGCATAGTGCTTTTGGGTGTTGGATAGTGAATAGTTTAATTTACTATTCCAACTCCAGTCCCCGTGGACACTAGGGAAGGTTATTGGATAGTAAATTAACCTATTCCCTATCCTAGAGCGCCCCCCAGCGCAATGCCTTGTAATAGTTTGCGTTGTAATGGTAGTTCGTTCTAAAAGTTTCGTTGTAAAGGTTGTATACCATATGGGGCACAAAGGACAACTGACGTGCCTCTTAGACTTCACCAAAGACATTGTTGTGTTGGAGGGGACAGGAATGCTTTTAAATTGAAGTTTAATCCGTTTTAATAAATGCCTCCTAATGCAGTGCTATAATCTGACATTTTAAGGTAAAACTGTCCTGGTTTCAGGAAATAAGTATCAAAGTCAAAGCATTACCTTTGATATAAAATAGGAGCAACAGGCATTCCCATCTAGTGACTAATTTAAAATGTACAATGTGAAACTATAAAAAATGGGACCAATCCCAGCTTCCATCTTGACAAATTGTGTGATCCTAGGCAAATATTTTTTTATCGTCATGCTGTCTTTTCTACATTGTTGCATGTGAGAACACCTTCAAACAAGATAATTTAGGATGTGTTCTGTACAAAAAGCTTGTGTGTGTGATTTAATATGCTATGATGTTGCTCTGCATATTATAATCCAGGGCACACAAGACATTTTGCTTGCTGTTTAGTGTTCACTAATAGCATTGTTGTCTAGGTGTTTCCAGGCTTAAGTCTGAAACCATTAGTTTTAATAAATTCCTCTCAATGCAGTGATATAATGTGATCATTTTAAGGTGAAACCGTTGCGCTCTCAGCAAGTTTAAGAAATACCCTTTTTTTACTATTGAAGAGGTTTTATCATAATTTCACATTGCTGCAAATATTCTCATGGCTCTCAGTTTGTGCCAGGGCTTGTTAGGCTGCTCCCTGTTAATTGATTGGCTCGCCCAAATCTTGTGAGAAAGAGGCCCTTTCTCCTTTTTATGTGTCCATAACTCACTTGAAGAGCAGCAGAGGACATTTGCTTACCAGTCGTACAGTAATGAGGCTTTGTTGTTCTTTCAACCCTTCCTAGAGACCCTGCATCTCTACTCTGCCCATTGCTGGAATAATCCCTCCCCCCTCACCCCCTCCCTGAAATTCTACTCTAGTGGGCTCAGGCCCCAAAATGGACAGCCTTGTGCCACCCAAAATCAATGCACGAATGGCACATGCTATATAGAGAGGCGGCTCTGGGACTGGCAGGCTGGAGCAGGTGGTGTGGTGCAAACCTGGGCCAGGCGGCAGGTGCATTATGAGCAGCACCAACTTGACAAACTAACAAAAGCTGTTCCGTGACTGTGTGGCAAGTGTCCAGGCGCTGCACCTCCAGGATGATGACTTTATTGTAGGCTGACAATCAAGCAAGGGTCAGGGTGGACATACCCCACAGCCCATCCCCTGACTCTCCAGTCAGATTATATTGCTTACTGGGCCCAAAGGGACTCATGTATGATTGCACTGACCCTCCTCCAATCTCAGTGACCAGTCCCCTTCCAGCATGGCCCCTTAATCAATAGACAGAGAACAATCTGGGAACAGGCCCCAAGGGATAATATTAAAAACCGTAATATTGCAAACAAACAAAAACAAGAACAAAGCCTATGCCTATTAGTGGGGGGTGGGAGGGAGCACAGAATAATATAGGCTGGCACTGTCCCTTGGCCACCCAACCCCCCGACGCTCCCCCCTCTTTATCTGGCCACAACGTGTTGCGCTGAACTCCCTAGTTCTCGCCATTGATTTGCATCTCTATCTGAGCCCACCCCCCTGCTCTTAGCTTCTCTTTCCCAATTCCGTTCTGACCTCCAGGTACACCTGGTTCACTCACCTCACCCACTCCCGGCGTCGGGGCAACAGATGCCGACTACAGGCAGAGCAGAACCGACCTCACGTACAGACTCATTATCTGAGCCCGAAATAAAAGACATGAATTTTCCTTGACAGGTTAAGTTGCGCCTCCTGTTCTAAGCTCCCATGGCATTTCAAGATTTTTTAAGCAGTGAATACTATTCTTTTTGCTGATAATGTATTTCTTTTCAGTCCCACCAGGCTTGCAAGTCCGGAGCATTGGGAGCTGTGAGTCATAGCTGGCGAGTCACTTGACCCATCTGCACGTTAACTGCTCTATCAGCAGCTCTTCCGCCGAAGTGCTGTGCTGAGGGGGCCCCCTGGTGCTTCGGGGCCCCCACGCACCGCAAGGGTTGTGGGGCCCTGTGTTACGCCCCTGGCAGGTTCTTTCACAGCCCCATGTGAAAGGACACATTGCTGGAGTTGCATCACTTTTGTGACACACTCCAGCAACGCGTCACTTTTGCGCCATACTGATACGTCAGAAATACTGACGTATCTGTAACTCCTTGTGACAGGATGTTTCATACAGTAAATATGACACGCCAATCCTGTCGCAAGGAGGCTGCACTGAGAAGTGACGCATCACTGCTTTCACGCAGCGATGCTTCACTTCTCATAAATGAGGCCCATTGGGTTTAGTGTTACACCCCTGACTGTGGGATCATATGCTATATGGAGCATCCGCATGTCTGCCTCTTTAAGGTAGAGATTACATCTTTTAAAATAATTAGCCTATTTAATTTGGAATGTATACTGCCCTGTTAACCTCATACCATTTGATTTATTATTTTAAAACTGTATATGAAGAATGGGGTTAAAAAGGCAACTAAGGGCTGAGAGGCCACCACAAAAGTCATCTTAATTGAAAACAACATGTTCACTTCTCTCTTTCTGGACAGCTGATTCAACTTGAACGTGCTTTAAATCACGCAGTGAATATCACTTCCAAGCCTTGTGTCGTGTTTTACACTCATTCGTAGACATCTGAGCACTTAATGGAGTGGTGTGGC
This sequence comes from Lissotriton helveticus, assembly GCF_964261635.1. NCBI lineage: Eukaryota > Metazoa > Chordata > Amphibia > Caudata > Salamandridae > Lissotriton > Lissotriton helveticus. The sequence continues at coordinate 536,271,075 of NC_136065.1, forward strand.
TCACTGGTTAGAGGCGGCAGACCCGGAAGCAGAGGACGGCCCGGGACCAGGGTTCTATCCCCGACGCGGCAGGGTCGTGGACCAGGGTCAGCGGACTCGATAATTCTCGCCTCGGTGCCTACTCTAACCAGGGATCACACTCAGCAACTCTGGGCATTAGCTTGCCTCATCTCCACAACGGCCCCCCACATACGCCGGGGATGCCTGGTTTCACCTTGGAGATACCCAGTATGGACCATCTCACAGGGAAAGCCAGGACGGGTTCCCCAGCGGTCTACAGCGCAGAGATACTCCTTCAGGAGTCGATTCTAGCGCTTTAGAAACCCACAATCAATTAATTAATTAATGCAAACCACAAGATAATGTAATATGAAGAGATGGAGTTTCAGCGTTTATGTGATATGCAGTTGCTTACACTGTGCTCTCAACTCACAAGACCGATCATGAAAAGCCCTGGCTGCGTAGGATGGAAAATGTGTGCCACTTGTTCTAGCACTTTTAAATTTGAACATAACATAGGAAAGGCTACTGCTAGAATGGAAAGCCCATGATTTATGATAATAAATTAGGTTAGATTTCAAATCTTTTATTGTAAAGGGACATGTTTGTCATAACTGATTGTGTAACTATATATGTATTAAGACATTGAAAACATCTAAGCACTGATTGTTTTTACTATTTTTATTTTGTTTGAGATTTTTGAGTTTAAATAGTGAATTAACCTGAAGGTGGAAGCACCACACAATCCATCAGCAAACGAGTTATCTTGGAAATAATTTAAGATATGCAAACATGTTGGAGTCTTATGCCATTTGCTGTGGCTCGGAACATTTTAGACTTCTAAATTTAAAACGAATATCCTTATGAAGAGACAGTATTTCTACAATGAATTGCATAGAAATTTGACTTGATTGAATTGATGGAATACATCAAGATTTTTTAAACTTGGTTTTAATTGAACTATACAATGAACATGATGTATGGATGTTGACGATAAAGAAATTCATTTTATTAATGGTATCTGTAAGGGAGAGAATTCTTAACATTTCCGAATTGTAATTTTCCATTTCTATGTGTGTGGTGTGTATCACACTAAAGGAAAACATTTTGTTTTCCAATCAATCAATCAATCAATCAATCATAGACATTTATAGAGCGCTCTACTTACCCGGAGGGTCTCAAGGCGCTAGGGGGGGGTGCTGCTACTGCCCGAACAGCCAGGTCTTGAGCTTCTTCCTGAAGGCGAGGTGGTCTTGGGTCAGGCCCAGGTCGGTCGGGAGGGAGTTCCAGGTCTTGGCAGCCAGGTAGGAGAAGGACCTTCCTCCTGTTGTCGTTCTTCGGATGCGGGGGACGGCGGCGAGGGCGTGACTGGCTGATCGGAGGTGTCGTTTGGGAGCGTGGAAGTTGATGCGGTTGTTGAGGTAGCTCGGGCCTTGATCGTGTAGGGCTTTGTGTGCGTGGGTGAGGAGACGGAAGGTGATTCTCTTGTTGACCGGGAGCCAGTGCAGGTCTCTTAGGTGTCCGGAGATGTGGCTGTGTCGTGGGATGTCGAGGATGAGTCTGGCTGAGGCGTTCTGGATCCGTTGGAGTCTCTTCTGGAGCTTGGCGGTGGTTCCGGCGTAGAGGGCGTTGCCGTAGTCCAGTCGGCTGGATGTAATGTAACACTGTCTTACATTAATCAATCAACGGGTGAAGTGCTGGTCACCGAATTGAATATTACCAGATTTTATGTACAATAAAAGAAATGAAATAATTGCTCCGTGTACATTAAATAGCTAGTCTCCATAGCATTGGTCTGTTTGCCATCAAACCTTTAATGTGTGTGGGTTGCATTTTTGTGAAATCCTTTATAAAGTCTACACCTCATCAGCAAAACTTGAGAATTAAACATGTTAGATTCTATTTTCTTTCTTGTAATTTGTAGGCAGGATTTAGCTCCAAAATAAAATGCCATCTGAAAGGAGGTGTTAAGAGGAGAAATGTTTTAATTTCTCTTTTCTTTTCCTCCTTTGCATGTGTGCTGTACTGTTCAACACACATACAAAGTGGGAAACGTGTTTGAACTTGCCTAGGCATAGTATTTTGAACAGAAAGGGTACCCTCCCTGTACAAAACCTATGCTAGACTCAGGCACATACCTTAGCGCTATGGCACTAAGGTGTGTACCTGGTGCATGGATGCTGAAATCAGCAACAGCTCTAGGGAGCCGTCAGGAGAGTGCCATATCTCTGTAGATATGGTGCTCTCCTGCTCCCTCCATGTCACGCAATACAGTGCAGCATTTTTGGCTGCTGTGCTGATTTGCGTGACGGCTTTGAAAATCTGCCTCTATGGCTCCTCCAAGAGGATATTTGGGTGAGCACGATTTTTCTTAAAAAATATGAGTTTTTTTCATCACTGTCAAGGATGTCCCTTTTCTAAACAACAATTGTCAACAAAGTATAGGGCATATTCTCAAGGAGCTATCGCAGAGTTAACTGCACTTTATCGAAGTCAAAGTGGCGATAAATTTATCGCCCCAATCACAAGCTGGTGTTAGCCCATATCACCAGTTTTCCCACGATAGCAGCCTCAAAAAACATCACCACAGACCCCCGCAACTATCGCTAAAGAGATGCGGAGTAGCCGTTCCTGTGCAAAAAGCAGCGAAAACAGAACTCCGCAACATTCTCAATGACCAGCCAGATCGGCAAAAAGACCACGAAACATTCGATAAGGCGTGTTAGCAGCAAGAAACTAATACCTGCTCTGACATGGCGCAAAGTCGGACAACAGCCTGTACCACAAAAGGTACACCAGCCCAGACACCTGAAGTACAACAGATGCCATGGAGCCACTGAACATGCAGGCTGGAAACCCAAGAGGGCCACAACACCCACCACTCCCAGGTCGGCTCCAAACCTCCAGTCGCTCACCACCACCCCAGACCAAGACTGAGGCAGCATAGACAAAGACAGTGACCCTCAGAAAATGCACCAACCTCACAGACCCAACACCAGAGAATGTCATTGCCCACTGCATGCTCAAAGGGACAACCCTCCTCTGCATCCTGACCACCATTGTCCACAGGCTGACAGTACCAACGCAGCGGACAACCAACATCCCATATCAGACAAAGCTACTGGCCGTACTGCATATATCGGCCTCTGGTACTCTCCAACCAGCAACCGCCTGAGATGGAGGAGTCACACAGCCAGGACAATCCAAGACCCTCTCAACTGTCATGGATGACACCGTCAGCTTGGTACCACACTATCTATACTTCCCACACACTGCGCAGGAATATCTGGAGACCAAGCAAGGCGTCTACGCCACAGCTGGCTTCCCACATGTGTCAGGGGGTAATTGACTGCACACATGTCCTACTTGTGCACTCTTGCAACACTGCACACAATAACCACAACAGATAGCGCACATATCCCAGCAATGTCCAGGCAATGTTGGACCACAGGGGAATCTCCACCAACGTTGTCGACAACCACCCAGACAGTGTGCGTGATTCCTACATCTACCAACAGTCCATCATTAACCTGTGCTACGAGGATGGCACCCACAGAAATGCACTGCTCGTTGGCAAATTCCAAATGACCACACCAAACACCTGAACTCCACAATCATGCAACTCACAACACTGGAAATGCACATGTCACAAGCTTACATACAACATGTCGAACAACATGCAGACACAACAGCACAACTCACTGTGGGAACCTGGGCCAGCCATGTACATTAGACATCAATGGCATGGCACCTCAGCTACACAATAGCAGAATGTGGGAAGTGGTGGGGACCAGGCATGTGCGAAGGAGGCAAGTGACCGATGAATAAGAATGTACACAACGCTAAGTGTAGCGTGGATGTGCTGGTTAGACTGCAGTATGCAGACCACACACATCCATCCATGTCAACATACCCTGCTAGTGTATGGAGTGTAGTGGACAGTGGGCTCAACCATATCACCCCAGCCAGTGGGGAGGATCGCGGAAATGTAGCTTGTTATGTCCCACCCAGAAGCGTGAGCAGAGTGGGCTGGCCCAGCGTACACCAGGCCAGCGTTGGGGCATGAATAAAAGGCAGTTAACTCTGGGTGTAGTCCACTTCCCGAATGCCCAATGTCTCTACCAGAGTGGCGCCTCTCTCCCCGCCACGAGGCCGACGCCATTGCCGTGTACGGAGTTGCCTGTGATCCTGTGCACCTGCTGAAACCCGGGACGTTGGTCCCCGAACCAGTCCTGCCCGCCCCAACGCACCCAGGCCTCAATGCCCACCTGCCAACACCGGCATGTGTGGAAGAGGGCCCACCACGTGCCGTTGCAATCTCCAAGCCAGAAGCCCGCAACCTTGGCAGCCTCCTCAGACCATGACGGCCTCCGCAACTCAGGCCTGCAGTACTCCTTTCTCGTTGATGTACTCCACCGGCATGCACAGCGGACAAGTTGGTCACACATTTGGAACTGAGTTTTGATAACACCATGTCTGAGCACATTAATTATGGCTGAGTTTATGTCACTAATCTTCCTTCGATGTGGTGCCACCAGGTCCTAGTAGTGCATCACAACCACAAGATTTTGTGGGCCTACACAGACTACTGCTCTCGGCCTACGCTGTGCCCGAGTAGGTCACAGAATTGGAACATTGATTATTCTAAGGCAGAGTACATACTATTGCATGCGAGGAGAGGCGTAAGAGAATGACGCATTGCATTTGGGAGGAAAAAAGGATCATTGTTACGGAGGTGATCGAACACTACCGACAACTGCCATGGTGTCTATAAGTGTGCATCGTGAGCCAACGACACCTAGCTGTGGGCCACTGCTGACAGCTACCTCCGGCCTACACTGCGGTCCAGTAGGTCACAGAGTCTTGATTTAGCAATGGCGGAGTTCATTTCAGTGTACCAGCATCATCTCAGACTGCATCCCCTCTCTGCCCCGGTGCCACTTACTCTGTTACCTGACATTCATGGAAATTCTCTGGTCGAACAATGATGGCGTCTGAGTCTATGGGCTGGGGGTAGTTTTCATCCTCAAGCAGCTGATACCGAATTGCTGGTGGCAACGAGGCTGTCGCTTTCCACTCCATTTGCTGCTTCCAGATAGCTTCTGCCTTCTGCATCATGTCCTGGAGGACACTTCCACTGTCTCCCACAACTCTCCGCCACATTCACATTTGACATCAACAGGGACCTGCTCAGTCTGCGTGGCCCTTCCTCAGTGGAACGCAAGTCACCATTCCAAGGTGGTGTGCCTGTGCCGGCCACTGCGCATTGGTGCCACCAACTCTGTGAGGTTCAAGTCAGGGACCCAGTCTGAATGAATATTGGATGACCTCTGTGACGGGGGTCTTGGGGTCATCGATGCCATGTATATGTGGCCTTGCACTGTCCGCTGCCTCCGGCCCCTACTGCGGACCACCAGGGCTCACACATCCAATCGAGTCCCGACCAGCCCGAAAATGGCATCACTGTAGGAGGCACATGCCACCATCGCCAGAGCCAACTCCAACCACCATCTGCCAGAGTCGAAACAGTGGTACTGGCAGACTAACGGAGTTTCTCAGACCTGTCATGGATGCCGTCATCTGCCTGATCCCCTGCTCAGCACTCCTGGTGCCACTGACTCAGTGCACCGCAACCCATGGACCGTTACTGATTGAGTTTTGTGCTGTGGAGACGTTGCGCATCAATGTCACCTCAGGCAGTGTGGGAGACCTGGGAAATGATGAGGAAGAGGATGCAGGTCTAACACACCCCACTGTGTCTGCATCAGGAATATCCCGAAGGGACACAATCCTAGTAATTTTCATCACATAAGCGCTCAGCTCTAGTGCCCTAACCTCAGTGCACTGCAACTCACAGACACTTCTGTTTGAATGTTGGGTGACCTCTGTACTTGCTCTGGCTCCCTCCATGTTTCCCAGCAGTTGAATCTGTTATGCTGGTGTTTTCTGTTTCCTTTTCATAGGTGTCCACTATTCAAGTTGTTGCCAGCACCAACCACTCTGAGGGGCTGGGTTACACTCACCCCACACACATCCAGCACAGGCGTCACTGTACATGTGGCCCTGCCAAGAAAGGGGCCGGGCCCACATGCCCATTGCCAGTTTAACATAATATCTGCGTGTGTCCCTGTGGTCTTGTTGTACGCATGAGGGCACTGGGCCCTACGACATTACATTGTGCTGTGTACAGCGGACGCAGACATGTCACCGCAGGCAGCGGGTTAGAGCATGGACATGTGGCTCGTTAACCACTCAATATGTAAGGGGCGTGGACTGGGCCATCATAAGCAGAGCCAATGTGGGTGTGTGAATCATATTTGCATGGCCCTGGTTCTGTACTGGGAATGTGCATCTGTCTCTGTGGCAGTGTGGGTCTCCTTTGTGGGGTGTAGGTGGCCCATGAAGGGTATTTGACACCATGTTCGTGATCTAGTTCGCCTTCCATGGGTTTAGACCCCACCTGCACCTGTTCGGCCACCTCTTTTTGGTGTAATGACACCTGGCATTGGGTGCCATGTGTAGGTCGGTGAAGTGTTGTGAGACAGCCGGGCTTGCAGGTGCTTCCTGCTGTGTGGTCTGTTGCAGGAGCTGTGTTCTCCTCTATGTAGCTTGGCTGCCCTGGTTCTGGTGGTGGGTTGCGTGGGATGTCCATTGACTGTTGTAGGGCATCGGTGTCGAAGGTGTGGTGGTCCTCTCCGGCATTACTGATGGGTGGTCTGGTCTGCTCTGCTGGAGGTGTTGTTTGTCCCTCTGCAATGTGAAGGGGAGATGCATGTTAACATTGCGTTGACATGTATGTTGGCGCATTGTTCTTGTTTACATGCAGACTGTATGACAATGTACATTGTGACTGTTTGGGACGTGCAGGATTTAGATGTGGGACGGTGTACATTTTGCCTACATGATGGATGTGAGGTTGCACGCGTACATTTCCATTTCACAGTTTCCAGCTCTGTCAGATGTAGTAGGCCTGTTTCTGCACGTGTGCGTACCCAGTAGTGTCCTCTGTTATGCAGAGTCAGGTTAGCACAATGTACCACATTGTCATCAATGTGAGTGTGCGGTTATTGATATGTGTGTGTGCTGGAGTGTGCCACGGGGATCAGGGACACGATCCAGGGTAATTGTGGATGTGCAGTGTGCTACACATACTTGGCATTGTGTGCATTGTGCCCATCTCCCCGTCCCCCCAGTCCCTGGTCGTTAGTCACCCTGTTGATGTTGTGTCTGGTCCTCCCCAGCTGTGTCCGCACTCCCGACTCCTTGCACCCTCTCCACACTGTTGACTGTGCCCTCCGTTTCCTCCAGCTCCCCCTGTGGCGCAGGACTCCCTCCTCCTGTCGCCATTGCTGCCTTCCTGTTGGCAGCGACTTTGTGCCTGGTTTAGATTTTCACATCATGCCAGCGACTCATGGCCTTCTCCATGGCCACCTCGTCACTCCGACTGCATTTCCGGTAGTCTTACTGGGGGTCAGTTGATGGTAGTGTTCTGTCACCTCCGTGACACTGATCTGGCTTTGATGCGGACTGCACCCCGGCTTCCTCTCCCTCTTCTCCCTGGCCTTCCCCGACCCCGTTATTTCTTGCTGGTGGTCTGTGGGGGTTGTGGGTTTCACATTGGCCTCTGCGCTTGGTCAGGGTGCATCCATGTTGCTACGCACTTTGGATTGTTTCTGGTGTGTTGTTTTTGTAGCTTTTAAAGTGCATTTTCTGACCAAATGCATGGGATTTGCAGGTCTGCCGCTGGTTTTTGCCACATTTTGTATCTCCATTGGCCTAATTGTAGCTTTTTTTGCGTTCGTGTTTCGCATTTTGCGGCATGGCGTTGAATTTAACGCAGTCATTTAGCATGTTATCTGGTGTCTATCGCATAGTACCGCTGTGTTGTGAATACTTGTTGAACACTGCGTAAATTTCCGGCCATGGACTGCTATGTTGGGAGTTGTGTTAAGTTACTTTTGCGAGGGTTATCACACGTTCTTGAGAATATGCCCCTATAAGTTGTATGAAAATGTGCCTGATTCTTTAGCATACACCATTAAGAATGGAACATGTAAACCTGCTGCACCTGGTTGCTTAGAAGGGGATGGACGTGCCAATTTGAAAGACTTTAAGGCCTGAGGCTCAGATAAATAGATCATTCATATTCTGTTAGTTTGCCCACTGTACAAGAGCGTGCACCATTCTTCCATAAAAAGTTACACATTTTAAAGAATCTAACAATTCATGATCAGCAACAATGGAACATTAATGGCTCATCATTACCTGTTAAATAAAGTTTAGGTCTGGCTAGAGACATCTTTTGCCATGTGGTAAACATAAAGGGAGCAATGGGAAGAAAATGTACAACTGAAAATACATACAGGTGCTGTTGATCTTACTGTTTACAGCTTACCATTCTTTCACAGGCCAGCAATAGTGTTAGTCTGCAGCTCTAAGATGTCTTTTTATAAAAAAATTTAAACAAACATATCAAGAAGTTAACAATAAATAAAAAAAAAATCAGGTCATGGACAGGATAAACATATCATAATAAATACATTCTCATTAAACGAAACCCAAACACATCAAGTGTAATTCATGTTGCAGGCAAATATTATAAATCAATATTCATATGCTAAGTAGGCCTTGAATAAGTATACGTTTCAGCAGATGACAGACCCCCAAATCTCATCACATTTAACCAAGGCCTTATTGCCTCTAATCCTAGCCAGAGTAGATTCCATACAGTGAATCTCATTAAGTAATGACCACCATTCCATGAAGTGTGGGGGTATAGGGGAAATCCAAGCACGGGCGATTATAAGTTTTGCGCATGATAGCATGATTGTAATTATAGACTTTTGTGGAGTGTTCGCAATATTAACATCAAGCAGAACTAAAGCAGGATCCAGGGAAAGTGTACACCCTAATTTTAATTTCATTACATTCTCGACCGATGTCCAAAATTCAGATATATTAGGGCAAGTATACAACATATGCACCAAGCCTGCCGCAGCCAGCGAGCACTTAGGGCATTTAGTTTGATCAGTATAGCTACTGTTAGAGGCCCATTTAGAAATTCTTTCAGGGGGTATGATAAAGCATGCAAGTTGTCTTAAATTGTTGCAATCTTAAACTTGAGGAGAGTACGACTTTGTGGATATTACCCAAGGAACTGTTGATAGCTACTGAACTAATATTACTCCCTAGCATCCTACTCCATTTCTCCACCAAGATACTACAATCACTAACTCTGTATGTGACCAGCCTGTCTTGCACAGTGTCGGTCGCTCCCCACGCTCCCCGGACATCGGTATCCCTGAACCCTGGTATCGTTACGATTTACAAAGCAATTGCCGCCACCTTATTGCAGTTTAATATTTCATAGCGCTAATTTTAATTTACTCTGCCTGTATTGTTGAACTTTGCAGTAGCGCGTGATTATTAAGGATACGAGCGCTACTGACACTGTGGGTACTGCCTAATTCACAATAGCTGCACCTTCGCCCACATTGCAGATATATTTTACCTGATTGTGCCGACCTCGGCGTGTTTTTGTTTATACCAGTAGCCATTTTGTTGTTGTGCCTGCCAGCCCGCCCCTCCACCCCGATCACACCTCCCTGCGGCCCCTCCCTCCCACAGAGTGAAGAGTGCTGACCCGCCCGAACATCCTCTGTGACCAGCCTGTCTTGCACAGTGTCGGTCGCTCCCCACGCTCCCCAGACATCGGTATCCCTGAACCCTGGTATCGTTACGATTTACAAAGCAATTGCCGCCACCTTATTGCAGTTTAATATTTCATAGCGCTAATTTTAATTTACTGTGCCTGTATTGTTGAACTTTACAGTAGCGCGTGATTATTAAGGATACGAGCGCTACTGACACTGTGGGTACTGCCTAATTCACAATAGCTGCACCTTCGCCCACATTGCAGATATATTTTACCTGATTGTGCCGACCTCTGCGTGTTTTTGTTTATACCAGTAGCCATTTTGTTGTTGTGCCTGCCAGCCCGCCCCTCCACCCCGATCACACCTCCCTGCGGCCCCTCCCTCCCACAGAGTGAAGAGTGCTGACCCGCCCGAACATCCTCTGTGACCAGCCTGTCTTGCACAGTGTCGGTCGCTCCCCACGCTCCCCGGACATCGGTATCCCTGAACCCTGGTATCGTTACGATTTACAAAGCAATTGCCGCCACCTTATTGCAGTTTAATATTTCATAGCGCTAATTTTAATTTACTCTGCCTGTATTGTTGAACTTTGCAGTAGCGCGTGATTATTAAGGATACGAGCGCTACTGACACTGTGGGTACTGCCTAATTCACAATAGCTGCACCTTCGCCCACATTGCAGATATATTTTACCTGATTGTGCCGACCTCGGCGTGTTTTTGTTTATACCAGTAGCCATTTTGTTGTTGTGCCTGCCAGCCCGCCCCTCCACCCCGATCACACCTCCCTGCGGCCCCTCCCTCCCACAGAGTGAAGAGTGCTGACCCGCCCGAACATCCTCTGTGACCAGCCTGTCTTGCACAGTGTCGGTCGCTCCCCACGCTCCCCGGACATCGGTATTCCTGAACCCTGGTATCGTTACGATTTACAAAGCAATTGCCGCCACCTTATTGCAGTTTAATATTTCATAGCGCTAATTTTAATTTACTCTGCCTGTATTGTTGAACTTTGCAGTAGCGCGTGATTATTAAGGATATGAGCGCTACTGACACTGTGGGTACTGCCTAATTCACAATAGCTGCACCTTCGCCCACATTGCAGATATATTTTACCTGATTGTGCCGACCTCGGCGTGTTTTTGTTTATACCAGTAGCCATTTTGTTGTTGTGCCTGCCAGCCCGCCCCTCCACCCCGATCACACTTCCCTGCGGCCCCTCCCTCGCCCCTCCCCCTCCACCATCCATAAATGCCAGATGCCTCAACGCGCAGCGTCCACGCGCTGCGGCCTCGCCGAAGGTGCGCCAAAGGTAAGCCCGTCTGCGCCTGGACCGCGACCAGCGCCAGACCCCCCGCCCTATGCCGCTCCCAACCCCCCAGAGTAACTTATGATGCCGCTACTCTCCTCGCCTTCAACGCAGGACGCACCCCACTATGCTGCGTAGCTACCCCAGGACGTACCCACGGCCCATTCTCCTGCCTCTCCTGTAAGTTCAACTGCGTCAGGACCCTCACCAAACACACTTCCTCCACACTCAGCTCCGAACCCAACGAATTGAAATGCATCCTACTGAACACCCGCTCGGTCCACAGACACGCAACCGAACTCTGGGACCTAATCGACACTGTGTCACCTGACATCGCCTTCCTCACTGAAACTTGGATGAACGCATCCTCTGCCCCCGACATCGCCATAGCCATACCGGACACTTACAAGATCATTCGAAAAGACCGCACCATTAAAAAAACTGGTGGAGGCATCGCCATCGTCCATAGAAACACCATCAAAATTACAACCAGCTCTGACGACAATCTTGCAACCGCCGAACACCTCCACTTTCAGATCCACACCGACCCCAGGACCACCCTTAGAGGAACCCTCATCTACAGGCCCCCAGGCACCCGATCTCAATTCAGCGACGACATCACTGACTTTGTCAGCCCGCACGCCCTCGCCTCCGAGAACTACATTCTTCTAGGAGACCTCAACTACCACCTTGACAACATTCTCGACAACAACACCACCACCCTCCTGGACAACCTGTCCAATCTCGGACTCAAACAACTTGTTGACGCCCCCACTCACACAGCCGGACACACGCTCGACCCTATCTTCACCTCCAGCAAGCACATCTCCTTCGATCACACTACAGCTCTCCACTGGATGGATCACAGCTGTGTTCACTTCAACTACAAAACAACCCTGACCCACAACCGTCCACAACCCATTCCCCGAAGAAAATGGAACAAAATCACCACCGATCAACTCCTCGCATCCCTCAGCCAAAACACTCCCACCCTAACAACGGACCCAGACCAAGCGGCCACAAACCTCAGGCAATGGATTACACACAGTGCGGACGAACTAGCACCCCTGAAAAAACACCAGTTGAAATCATTCAGCAAAAAGGCTCCCTGGTTCCATGATGACCTTAAAAAATCCAAGAAGACATGCCGCACCCTGGAGAAGAATTGGAGAAAAGAACCAACCTCAGACAACATGACCTCCCTCAAGACAGCCACCCGCAAACACCACCAACTGATTCGATCCGCCAAGAAATCAGCATTTAAGGACCGTCTCGACAACAACTCTCATAACAGCAAGGAACTGTTCAATATCGTCAAAGAATTCACCAACCCTCCCGCAGCATCCAACGACATCACTAACTCCCAAGACCTCTGCAATGCGCTATCCTCCTTCTTCTACAACAAAATTGCCGACATCCACAACAGCTTCAAGAACACTCCCAATGACCAACTCATCCCACCCCCTTCTGATCCCACCCCTCCAACTAACTACCTCAATTCCTGGAACCCAATCACCATTGAAGATACCATTCGCCTCATGAACTCAATCCACTCTGGCTCACCTTCTGACCCCTGCCCCCACTACATCTTCAGCAAAGCTGACTCCATCATCGCTCCCCAACTCCGCGATGTCATCAACTGCTCCTTCAACTCAGCCACCTTTCCAGAAATATGGAAACACGCCGAACTCAGCGCCCTTCTGAAAAAACCAACAGCAGACCCCTCAGAACTGAAAAACTACCGACCCATCTCCCTCCTCCCTTTCCCGGCCAAAGTCATCGAGAAAGCCGTCAACAGCCAACTCGCAGCCTTCCTCGAATCCAACAACTCCCTGGATCCCTCACAGAACGGCTTTCGAGCCAAACACAGCACCGAGACCGCCCTCATTGCGGCGACCGACGCCATCCGAGCACTCCTGGACAACAGTGAAACAGTGGCCCTCATTCTTCTCGACCTCTCCGCCGCCTTCGACACTGTCTGTCACAACACCCTCATACAACGCCTCAACAACATCGGCATACAAGGAAAAGCCTTGGACTGGATCATCTCGTTCCTAGCCGGGAGAACACAGAGAGTCCGACTCCCCCCTTTCTACTCAGAGCCCACCGAAGTCATCTGCGGCGTACCTCAAGGCTCCTCACTCAGTCCCACCCTCTTCAACGTCTACATGAGTCCCCTCGCCTCCATCGCACGTCGACACAACCTCAACATCATCTCCTACGCCGACGACACCCAGCTGATACTTTCACTCACCAAAGACCCCAACACCGCCAAGGACAACCTTCACGAAGGTATGAAAGAAGTAGCCGATTGGATGAAAAAGAGCCGCTTAAAACTCAACTCAGACAAAACTGAGGTGCTCATCCTTGGATCCTCCCCCTCAGCTTGGGACGACTCTTGGTGGCCTTCCGCTTTAGGATCAGCGCCCACACCCACTGACCATGCACGTAATCTTGGCTTCATTCTAGACTCCTCCCTCTCAATGTCCAGACAAGTCAACGCCGTATCGTCCTCCTGCTTCAACGTCCTTCGCATTCTCAAAAAGATCTTCCGCTGGATCCCCCTCGAAACAAGAAAGACTGTCACCCATGCTCTGGTCACAAGTCGACTGGACTATGGCAACACTCTCTACGCCGGAATTACAACAAAATTGAAGAAAAAGCTCCAGCGCATCCAAAACGCATCAGCGAGACTCATATTAGACGTCCCGCGCCAAGAGCACATCACCGGTCACTTAAAAAACCTCCACTGGCTTCCCGTCAACAAGAGAATTACTTTCCGCCTTCTTACCCACGCACACAAGGCCCTTTATAATCTAGGACCAGAATGCCTCAACTCCCGACTGTCCTTCTACTATCCCACCCGCCAACTAAGATCATCCATTCAAGCCCTCGCCGCAGTCCCGCGCATCCGAAAAACCACCATGGGTGGCAGATCCTTCTCCTTCCTGGCTGCCAAGACCTGGAACTCACTCCCCACCCACCTCCGCCTTACTCAGAATCACATCTCCTTCAGAAAAGAACTGAAAACTTGGCTATTCGTTAAACAATGAACCCCTCCCTCTAGCGCCTTAAGACCCTCTGGGTGAGTAGTGCGCTTTATAAATGCCTGAACTTGAACTTGAACTATGTAATAAAACATTTATAACAGCGACTTATTAGGGACTTATTTTTTTGAGAGTACAGGCTCTCCCAAATAATAGTGGACTCTGAGATACTCTGAAGCTGCATTTTTCGGATCAGGAAATCATATATTTGCATATACTTGTATCTCATAGTATCCGTAACATTATATAGTGTTTTAAGACTCTCAAAGCTCAACAGCCCCTGTACGCCATATAGATCTCTGAGTGTTTTTATTCCATGCGCCCGCCATATACTGGCGGGTCCATCCTTAAATATCCCTGGTAAGCCCGGATTACCCCCTAAAATTAAATTAGGGTGAAAAAAAGTCAGAGTACAAAAAGCCTGTATATTACACCAGATTTTTACCAAATCTCTTGCGGTCTTGAACCGTACTCTTTTAAAGTAATTAGGGTCGTTAATCCTCCATAGAAAAAACTTAGCATCCTTATCAAACATAAACGTTAAAAAGTAAGGTCGATTGTCTGATCCTTCTGAATTAATTAAGTATCTCATACGTCCAACAAAAGCGGCCCAAAAGTATAATTTAAAATCCGGAAAGTTCTACCCTCCTGCTTCTATGGTCCCTTTTAAGAGAGTCATAGATCTACAGCTCTAAGATGTCACCACACAAAAGATTTCCACATGCTAATACTTGCTAGGAGTGCAACGAGTTGAAACTCTGCTAACGCCAAACAATATTGCATTGTTGGGAATTCTTTATCTATATTGAAGAAGCAACGTATAACGTGAATGCCCATTGTTGGTGAGTGGATTCGTTTCACAAATTGTTCAATGGCTCTTAGGCTGACAACATTGTGGCTTCAATGCGGAAAGGCAGCGCCTGCATCTGTGGCATAGCAAAGACTCCTACACAAACATTTGCTGCCCCCAATAGTAGCTGTGCTGAGTAGCTCTCCTCCTCAGGTAAACGGCCACTTCCTTTAAATACATGCAATCCCCAGCTTTTAAAAGTAACAGTTTGTGCAACTTGTTTCGTACAGCAAGTTTGATTTTTTTTTGGGAGAACAAGTAAACACTAATGTGATTTAGTGATAATCAAGTATAACAGTACTGTGCTACATACAATGGCGCCCCAAATGAGTATTGGGATATTATTCTTCTGAGATGCAAAAGGGGGCAATTTCTACTGTCCAGAGTTTTGTAATACCTGGATCCATAGACATCATTTCACTGCTAAAGTCGTGTTGCTATTCTTTTCATTGAAATACATTTGGTCTTTGCATTCAAAAGATATAAAGAGACAAACTGTGTCACGATAAAACCAATATGTCATGGTTAAAGAGCATTGTACCTGAATTGATGTACACAATGTACAGGGACGGGATGGAGGGGGGGGGGAATTACCAAGCATTGCCAAAGCCAATAGGTCTTGCTTTATTAAGCAGGTGCATGCAAATTCAGGCATGTTCACATTTCTACAGATGTGTTTCAAGTCCATTTGTTATAAACCTCTTTATGTGCCTCAAATGCCTGTGCCCTTAATTTATTCTATGATCTTTTGATGCCGGGTGTACATTAAGCTCCAGATTAGACAAATGAAACACTGCATGTTTGACAATGGAAAACAGCGTACAAAGGCAGTAGGCCCTAATAGAGGCATGTTGCAAAGAGGCACAGTACAAATAATCTGTGCACATTTGTCCATGCTTGCCTTTGCATGATTTAGAGCTTTAAATCAGGGCCTGCTGTCTTTGCCAATGTTTGACGTACTTGTTTTAAATAAAAAAATAATCTTTATAGATGTAAAAGTATATATTTAATTTAAAATGTGTGTCAATGTTATGCCGCTGACTTAGTTTAGATTTTTACCTCTTCATAGTTTTTAAGGGAATGTTCTTGCACCTTTTAAATATACATTGGGATAACTAATGCTGGCAAAATGTTTGTAAACCACATTCGGAAACAGTATTGACAACTTGGTATAACAACAACGCCTGCCTTGTTTAGGGCCTCATTACGATATCAGCGGAAAATGCTTTGAACGGCATTCGGTTTGTCCGAATCCGTTTTGTAACCCGCATTTCCGACTGAGTCGGAATCATTGCTGACCGATCGAGTGCGATGTTAGGTAACCGTTCGGTCCTTCAGACTCGATTCGGACCGGTATTCGAAGGAACCAATTTGGTCAGAAACGGCTCAACAAGTCTATGGACCATCTTTTTCACCGACAGATTACAATGTCGGATTCGGGCAGCATTTCCGACGCGGTTTGTCTGACACGGATTTGCTGCCGGAAACTAACTTTCGGGACTAGCAAGTTCCCTTTTACCCGGAGGCCTCTGGTTAGGGCCCGTGGGGGTACCCATGGTTCCCCTCTTTGCAATCATACACAGTGTGTCAGGCACTATTAGGGGCTCACTACACAACCACCCTGTTTTGCAATGGGAGCCTGTGTTGTCGGTCGGAGCACAGGCTCCCATTGAAGTCAATGGGGGTCTGACCGAACTGTGTTCGGAACCATCGTAATCGGTTGGACGGACTCCCCGAATCCGATTCGGTCGTAAACCATTTCAACACTGAGTTGGTCTGACTGCTTTCCGCCCGACATCGTAATGAGGCCCTTAATGTGCCTTACAGTTCCATGGAATATTTTACTGTTTCTCCACATTCTACTGACTCACTCTGAAGGAAACAACAGTGCTGATGGGAGTGAGTTAACGCTCACTCTTAAGGGTGATCCTTGAGATTCAATTTCTTCCACTGGTTGTATTTTTCATTCATACATTTGCACTGAGCTGTACCAGCTGGCCAGGGTCATCAAGGGCGGAGTGAGACAAAGACTTTATGTCCCAGACCCTGTGGTTTCCAGAGTCCCTCTCCTTTAGCAACATTTATTTATGTGATATTTAATTGAAGGTTTACTTTCTGTCTTCAGTCATAATGAGGCAGCTAACGAGGTCAGCTCACTAGATGGCACCAAGTGCCATGTTTTTTTCTTTTTGGTTCATGGAAACAGGTGTCTAAGGTACTAGTAAAAAATAAAGAAGCAACCAGAGCGCTCTGCATTAGGTTTGCCCCTGCTTCACAAAAATGCTGACAAGCCAGGAATTGTCGGCCACGTGCCATGTGCCATTAGGGAATTACTTGTGTTTGACATCAATCAGTGCTATGCAATCTGACTAGAGAGATTTGAATGCTGTAGATACCGAACATCAGGGTTGTCACTGCATTCCAATCTTTCCCGATCACTGATTTATCACTCTATTCCTCTGCTAGGTGCGTGTGCAACAGAGGCGGCTCCATTGTTAAGTCGGAGGAGCATCGCACCACTAAATAATTGCCACAAGAGTGCTATTTTTTGTTTGCTTATTTGTATAACTTTTATTTTTGTCCCCCCACCCTATCACCATCCTTACAAGCCAGCCGCAACTGTATTACGGTGGTCATGCACTATACAAATACACATTACATTGTGAAATGCCCCTTTCGTTCTTGCCTTATCTTTGGCCTTCGCTCTTGAAATTTTCGTATAATTGTATTCATAAGAAAATGACCTTTCTATTTGTGTTTAAATGAGCCTGCTTCCATTGGCGGGCCCTTGAAACCCCTGCATTGCAAAGGGCCCCAGCCGTTCAGGGGGATCCTATTTAACACACGATTAATGAATATCTGTGATATATTTGAGACTAAGGGGTACCAACTTCATCACATTCTGCGGGGGTTTAGTGTCAATTCGTCTTCCAATGAGAGATGCAATTGGACATCCTCGTTACATACTGTTGTTCTAGAAGCTTTCCAGTATAATCTGTTCACTAATCATGCTTTCTGCAGTCCTATTATGGGCAATCAGGATTCATTATTACCCTTTTTGTTGCTTAATAGGGTAAATCAGTACCAGAGAGCAGCGTGAAAGATGCTAATCTACCATCAAGAAGATAATTTGTACTGATTTTCTGAAAGCAATAATCGCAAAACCAGAGCAATAAATGCCAAGCGCACAGCCCATATTCTGGTGCATGGCCATTTAGAACAACAAATACTCACATTACCCTTCAATGTTGTGGGACATAATGAATAATTCGTAATAAATATATATCCACATAGCATTTCTTATCTTCTGGTTAATATATAATGTACATGAGATGTTGCGCTTTTTGGGTTTAAATAAGAGCTGGATATCACGTGTTACAACATATATATATTATTTAGTGAATTCAACTGATTTATTATAAGGTAAAGCATAAAAAGAAATGTTTTCTTAGAATTTGTTAGAGAAGTTTTTGTTCAGTTAAAGGTATTTATTGAAGAATAAGAATGAAAAGAGCAGCAGTTTTAGACATGATATTTTTTACTTCTTGAAAAAGGCAAATATTGAGAAAAACTAGATTCTGGTGGAGGCTCGAAGCCCTCCTAGAAATTGTTCTTTAAAAACATCTTATTACGGCTAAATGAAAACGATAGATTTGACTGTATGTTGTAGGGATTTATCTCTACAGACTTGCTGAACATAGACCACTATCAAGGTGAGTGAGGTGTATATAGTGAGGCATCCACACACACGACAGTACTTACAGTAGTACCATTATTTGCATACAATAAATGGTGGCATCTGTAATGTCCTGCGGGACACATTCTAGTGTTCCGCAGGAAGCTGTAACGCCAACCACTCCATCGACGCCCAGAAAACCGCGCCAGGGCAGCCACGGCCGGTGGTAGGTGTGACTGCAGGGTAATGACAGAGGGAGTGGGAGGGGCAGGGTGGGGGGTTGTAATGTATGGATTGAGGACTTTAACAGGTAAGTAAACATATAAATTAATAAAAACGAATTTCGTTTTATTCTGGGTGACATCTGTTGGATGTCACCCAGACGGGCTTCCGCCCAAAGCATGGGACGGAAACGGCTCTGCTGGCGGTCACAGAGGAAGCTAGGCGGATCTTGGATCAGGGTGGATCAGTGGCAGTGATCCTCCTTGATCTAAGCGCCGGTTTTGATACGGTGAATCATAAAACTCTATTACGCCGGCTTCACAGTTTGGGAGTGTCAGGAGAAGCTCTGGCCTGGCTCGGGTCCTTCTTAAGTGATAAGACCTTTCAAGTCTTTGAGGGACCTCATGTCTCCTTAAGTAAGCCTTTGGGCTTTGGGGTACCGCAGGGCTCATCTTTGAGCCTGGCGCTGTTCAATGCGTATATGAGACCGCTGGCTGAGATCGTCTGTCCACATGGCATTAAGATCATTACATATGCAGACGATACTCAGCTAGTGGTCTCTCTTGCGCAGAGGAACCGCCAGCATCCCCTGACTGACTTAACAATCTGCCTGGAACAGGTTAAGAGCTGGATGACGATGTCAATCCTTAAGCTCAACGGTGATAAAACCAAGCTTTTGCTCCTGGGCCCACCAGCCCTGCCTACCATAGATTTGCTATGGCCCACTAGCATGGGCGTGCCTCCCACACCCAGAGACGACATAAAAAGTCTTGGGGTATGGATGGACAAAACCTTGACCTTTAACATCCAGGCAACTAAACTGTCAGCGACCTGCTTCGGACTTATCCGGATGCTGAAGAAGAGCTTTCCATTCCTTCCCCTCGAAGCCAAGCAGGTCTTCATGCAGGGTTTAGTTCAATCTTACCTCGACTTTAGCAACGCCTTGTATTTAGGGGCGCCTGAATACTGCTTGCAAAAATTGCAGCGGATCCAGAATTGCGCAGCACGAACAGTGCTTGGTCTTCTGCGCTGAGCCTCGGCGGAGCCTGGACTGAGAACTCTGCACTGGCTACCTGTTAGGGAGAGAGTCAAATTTAAGTCCATGTGCATCTCCCATCAAGCTTACTAGAAGACTGGCCCTAAAATCAACCATTCTCTGATCACTCCCCATCGTTCAAACAAACAGCTTCACTCCGACCATGCTTTTTTGGCAACAGTTCCCCGTATTAAAAGATCTAGAGCTGGTGGTCGATCCTTTTCTTATAACGCCGCCAAGTTGTGGAATTCACTTCCCCTTCATTTAAGATCTAATTCCAATTTAACGACTTTTCGCAAACAGCTTAAAACTTTTCTGTTCAATACTGCAGATTAGCCCCTTAGTTACTACCTGGGGAGGCACTAATCCAATCCTTAGCGCCTGGACGCCTCAGGGCAGCAGTCACGCTTAATTAAAATTATTTTCATTTCATTTCGTTGTGTGCTCTGCATCACCAAATGCGGTGCAGTGCGCGCAACGAAATTCGTTTTATTTATTTATATGTTTCCTTACCTGTTAAAGTCCGTAATCCATACATTACAACCCCCCACCCTGCCCCTCCCCCTCCCTACGTCACCGCCCTGCAGTAACACCTACCACTGGCCGTGGCTGCGCCAGGGAACCTGAAAGCATGGGCAGCCACCAAGGAGACAGAGATATCTCCACAAGGAAGCACTGCTGAACGCAGCACAGACAGCAACGACATCTCTACTGCACAAGCGGAGCCCCGAAGTGGGCCGAAGACAACACACACTGTGTCCTCCCTCATACTGCCTCCAGACAGAGTCGGCTGTGACCCAAGACAGGCAAGAGAGGAGTCGCACACCCCACGTGGCAAGCCACAACAGCTACATGTGCTCCAACAACCGGCGACACATCACGTCGCCCAGCAAGCAAGGAGTACGCTGGAGCGAAGGCAGAAGCAGGCGCCATGACAGCGCCACCTCATGGTCCAAGCGCAACACTCTTGAAAAAAATAAGAGAGTGACAGCCCTGTCACCCTGAAAACCGGATGAGCACAGGTGGACTGAGCAAACCTATAAAAGGAGAAGACCGAGGACCCGCAGCAAGCCAAAAGCACACCCTGACACACCAGACAGCCACCAAGGCAAACTGACGTCCCAAGGTACAGCCTCATGGATGAACCGAACATAAGATGCAGCAAACGCAGAGCGCGTCTCATCCCATCACTTCCCAGGGGACCGTCCATCCCTGAACATCGGCAGTCTAAGTCAATAGGCATCCCTGCTCCTTTCCGCAGATGCCAAAGGTGAGGAACAGCTCTGAGTGCCCGCCCTCACACCGCCTCAAGATGGAGTCAGCAGTGGACCCAAAACAGGCAAGAGAGGACTCGGACACTCTATGTGTCAAGCCGCCACCAAAGATCAACTTCAGCAAAGCGGAGACACCTAGCTGCTAAGTCCCTCCTGACATCCAAACTCTCCCAGCAAGTCACCACCACCTGTCATTCCGACTCACCACATGGCTGGCAACCGCCATCACACCAGCCATCAGCACATGCGTCAAACACCACTCCCTGAGTACCGATGGACTGGAGTCCGACGCCGTTGCCACACCAGCCGACTAAAAGAAATTAGAAGCCACCTGTGAACCTGGCCTGTACCGGGACCGCAGCAGAATCATCCACCCCTGATGGTTGTGCGTGCGACTAAGTAACAGCTTCTCAGCGGTCCTGCAGCTGCCCCTAGACGGCACACAAGCAGCCCCCAGCGCAGCCCTCCTACAGTCCCGCAGCAACCCCGACGATGGGCCTCTCCAAGCTGGAGAGCGAGAAGAAACATTGCTCCACTAACACATTACCAGTCACAGCCAAGCAGTTCAACAGGGACAGACGGTCCAGCAACACCTCTGTGAATTCTCACTTGGGGCTACATCCATATTTATGACGCAACTCACTAAAAGGAACTGTAAGAACTCACCACAGACCATCCCCGACGGTAGCAAAGTGGAAGCCATGCAAGACAGCAAGACATGTCATCGTAAGCAGCGGACGTCTCCAAGCCAGCTGTCATGTCCTGATCTCCTCACGTTAAACTACGGGTGCCCGCCGAGAAGGTTCTGCTGCAAGCAAAGTCACCAAGCCCATGTCTGATGTTGTCCTGCCACCTGACTCGAGAGATTGATGGACCCTGTGGTATTTAGGTAGCGGTTTGTTTTGTCCCCACAGGTTGGACCAACACTTTGTTTGTTCCTCAATAAAGGTGGGGAGGAATGTAATGTCCTGCGGGACACATTCTAGTGTTCCGCAGGTATCTGTAACACCAGCCACTTCCTCGAAGGCTGGACACACTACACCCCCACACCCATCCATCACAGGTGCCACGAGTGACGTGGCCCCGCCAATAAAAGGGCCTGGGTGCACGTGCTTGTGGCCAGTTATCGCCCTATCCTGCCAGGTGTCGGTGTCCTTATTTTACTCTATGTGGGCCTTAAGCCCAACACTACAGCATCAGCCACAAGTATTTACTTTGTATACCTATTTATATTTAGCGGCAGGGTCACCATTCTGAAAATGAAAATAAGTCACTTGATCAACTTTGAGTGAGCAGATGGGTTTATAGCTTATATGAATTCTTTTTTGGAATGAGTGGCCCTTTTATTGTTTAGGGGCATTTCATTTTCATTTTAAGCACCCAATGTACATGGAAGGAACACAACCTTATGGAGCTCAAAGGAATGTACATACCGTGGATTTTAGATATGGATCATCTCCTATTGGCCCCTAAACTCAGTCAAAAAGCACCCTACTTTGACTCTGTATATTTTGACATGAGAGTTTCTGGGCAGTTAAGACTAAGAGCGAGAGAGAAAGAGTGTGTGTGTATGTTTTTTGAAATGATGAAAGTGATAAGTAGCAAGACTACTGTGTAGTCAAGCTAAGGGTGTTTTAGCTGGAACCCCTTTCATCGAACTATCTGTTAAGCCCAGAAGAAAATGCATAAGTTTGATAGTGCTCAATGGCGTGCAGTGGTGGCTCGTATAGGGCGTGCTGCGCAGTGGGGCAAGGTGGGGGAGGGGCAGGGTGGGGTGTAGTAAACTTGGACATACGACAGAAAGGAGCAACGTAATAATTACTTTCCTCCATTCAATCGTATGTCAAAGTTGATTACCCCCCACCCTGCGCCTCCCTCACAGCACGCCCTATGTGAGCTGCCATCAATGGCGTGCTGCAGTGTCAGACTACCTACTACAGCGTGCTTCTGCTCTCTTGCATCAAAATACTTATTAATATTTTTATTACTATGCAACACAGTGCGAAATCTTGCTTCATTGCAATGTGTTGTGTTGCGTTGTACTGCATGAACAATTAGTGAATCTGCCTCCTCCTGGTATCTTAGGATGCAAGACATAGAAAGCCATTGAAACACATACAAGGAGCTTGAGCTGCCAATGTGTCGTCATTTTTGATTCATTGGCAGCGCTTTCAGTACTGTACAAATACAAGGTGATATGTCTAGGCCAATGCGTTACTTTTTGGGCTACTGCGTCAAAAGTACCTGCATCTGAACCGTATAAGTATATGCGAGGTATGCATTCCATTGTAATTTCCACCCTAAAACCCACGCACTGTTTAGGAGATTTTTGAAAAGTGATGCATTGCCGGTGAGTCTGGCATAGAGCACCAAAAATCATGCACCTCGGAAACCCATGAGTAGGAAATTATGCATTGGCACATAAAGAGAAGCCAGACATAAAAGTGTGGCAAGCACAACTACATCGTGGAGGGGGTGATTTTGCAGCTGGGAGTCAGAAGGAGACGACCACTAACATCACCACCCCTCACTCACCCCCACAAAGGCAGCACAGGTGAAGGGAAGGGAGAGCATTTATCGGCGGAGGACTTCCTTAATTGATCTCAGCAAGGATGAGGTCATCACCTACTACCTGCTAAAGTGGGAGTTGATTGTCCAACTGTTATACCAGATAGCACCAAGGCTTCAACCACCAACTCCCAGGGCCACCAACATCTCTCTGCAGGTCAAGCTCATGGCTGTCCTCCATGCATTGGCATCAGGGTCAGTCCATATTGCAACAGCCAGAGTGGCAGGAATCTCCGAGGAATCTTTCTCGGCTTTCCTACCCTCTGTCCTGGACGCCATTATCCACATAACACCACAGAACCTTATATTCCCCAGCACACAACTGCAGCTGGAACTCAAGGAAGGATTCTGAGCCATTGTCTATGTTCCACTTGTGCTGGGTACCATGGACTGCACAACTGGTCTCCCCTGCAGCTACATACCATCCCTCCAGGAATGAGAAGCACACATACTTGACTAATATACAGGCCATCGTGGACCATTGAGGCATGTTCACCAATGTGTTGGCCAAATACCCCAGGAGTGTGCATGATGCATACTTTGTGGTTCTGAAAATTCTGGACTCGTGAATAAAACTTCTTTGAAACGTGACGAATTTGGTATCAAAAGACCGAGAATGACGAGTACACTATGTACGAGCATTTTCGTCACTTTCGAGTAACGATTTCACTTCGAAATCGTAATTTTCGTTCTGAACCCTTGGGTTCCATTTTGTGTACGGCAGCCATTTTGTGAGTTGCCCTCACATAGGCAGATGATTAAAGCCAAATTCGATTCCCAAGGACACGTACACCTTAATTGACTTCTCTGTGACCTGGGCAAGCTGGAACCATTGCCCCAGGCCGAACCTGCCCGGCCAGTTCCTTTCCCAGTGGCCGAGCGAGACAGTATCAAGGCACAGCCTACCGTAAACCTTTTCATCGCACACACACCCTGCCTAATCTTGCTCACATCTGTCCCTGTTTCTTTCACTACAACTTGCTTTACGAGGAGGAGGTGCCCGTTTTTATTGGGGGTCCACCGATATCTGAAGAAAATGTTGGGCCTTGCCGGGTAATTTGTTGTGGGCTGGACGAACTGTAATGTGGGCTTGTCATCATGACTCTGCTTTTCCTTTGTAGTGAAAACATGTGAATGGTATACTAAAATGTGAAGAATGTTTGCCTAAAGCACAATATTTCGTATAAAAAGAGAAGCCTGACTTGGTAAGATTGAGCAGTCTCCTGAGAATATACACACCGTGTTGTTGTACTTCTAGGACGCCTGTTACTTGGTTGCAGCCAATACATTCGATCTTTGACTTCACCTAGAAGACTCTGAGTTTCTGTGGTCTAAGCAGGAAAGTACCTGAGGTCTTAGGGTGTACCCTGACACCGCTGGGTTACCGGTTCAGTACCGGTTCTGAAAAACCCAGTACCTCAGCTGGCGCCCAACGTGGGGCGATACCAACGGTACCGGTCCAAGCCAGAGGTTCGTGAGGAGCTTCGTGTGAAAATTCTGGAGGAAGGCCGCCACTTCATCGACCCCTGCATGTCGACGTGGTCCGAAAGTCTTTGCTGTGAGGTTCCCCGCTTCCCGACGGCTACGAAGGACAGCTGCCCTGGCTATCGCCCTGATTTGGACCCTTGATGTTTGGTAGAGCGAAACGATAGACGAGTCTTCTGATGACGTCATCGATATCTCAGTTAAGTATAAGTGGAGCGTCTCCCAGTCCTTAGTTGGTTCTTAGTTTTTGGGTATCCCTTCGGGATCTTTGATTTGGAACTTGCAAGTATCAAAGCAGAAGGACTCGTGTATTCACGAGAATATCGTAATCGATAATCCTTTGAAATTTGAAGCTAGACTAAAGAGCGAAGATGCCCGGTCTTAGCAGACTTGGAAATTTGTTTTGTTGTGGTAGTAATAGGGATTCCCGATTGGAGGACTCGTGTCCGGTTCCTCCGATTGGAACTCCAACCTATGAATTGTATGTGAAACATGGAGTAGGCCCCATCACATACAATGAAGTGTGGATCAAGTACACCAGAAAAAATGGTGTTTTAAAATTGCCCCAATATGGTAGTTTTGACACGGAAATCTTAGATAACCTTGAAGTTAAACTTTTCAAGAAGAAAGCCCGGCCGGCGATGTTTGACTCTTTCTGCCTATGGCGTAAGGAGGCCAAACAGAAGGAAATTAAATTAGCGAAGAAAAATAGGAGAGAAAAGGGTATTTCGATAATGCAAGCTGCCATGCAGTGTAAAGACAATGAAGAAGAACAGATGAGTGAGCAGTTGCACAGGCAACGTAAAATGGTGATCGATAAATGCTATCCAGTGTTGCCGCCTCTTCAGCAAGATGCAGCAAAAGAGCTTGAGAAAGACCCCCTAATGTCCCATTTGTTAAGTTCCCCACCCCCTTATGCGCAGAATGCTACGCACCTCCGCAACCTTTAGCTGCGCAACCCGTGGTTGCATTGCCTCCTGCTCCTCCACAGCACCCACCAGCTACTCTTCAGTTGGTTCCTGTTCCTCCGGTGCAGCCTCCTCAAGGGCCACCGGCTTTTACATCCGCTCTGACTTTACTTCCTACAACTTTGACTACTATAACGACTACCACTCCTGGTACTCCTCCTGACACTGCCTCTGCGTCTGCCTTGCCTGCTTTTCCGCTTGTCTTTTCATCGACTTCTTCTGTTCATCAGAGAGTGGCTAGTACTGTTACTAGTCTTCTATATCCTTTCTTTGGGGCGACAAGTACGACCCCTACTTCTGAGCGTAAGCAGTTGCGTAGCCAACTGCCTGATTCTAGGGAGAAGGAAACGTTAAATTATTTGGCACATAGATGGGTGACTGTCCCGACAAAATATGACCGAGAATCTATCATAGATGTCTTCCATCAGTGGGAAGCATCGAAGCAGAGATAAGTTTTTGAGAAAATGTGTACTTTCCTTTCTGAGGATTTAGAGGAAAATGATATGGAGCCCAATCCGTCAGAGTTGTGCCATATACGGTTCAAGTTTGGGAAGGGCGCAATTGTGGCTTCAGATGTTGAAAAAG
The DNA here is from genome assembly GCF_964261635.1 of Lissotriton helveticus. Classification (NCBI taxonomy): domain Eukaryota; kingdom Metazoa; phylum Chordata; class Amphibia; order Caudata; family Salamandridae; genus Lissotriton; species Lissotriton helveticus. The sequence continues at coordinate 536,297,747 of NC_136065.1, forward strand.
CAGTTGCGACGTTGTTGTCGCTTAGGACTGAAGGTGTTTCTAAGACGTTGTTTGAGTCTGATTCCTCTGTTAAAAAGAAGGGAAGACAATATCCCATGAGAGAAGTTCCTCCGGTATGGAAGGAAGCAATTCAGGCTGATGCCGCTCTTCATATTGACGCTGTTCCAGCACACTTTCAGCGTGTGTGGGTACATGTTCCATTGCCTGATCCCCGTAAAAATCCTGCAGGGTATTACAAGGAATTGTCACAGACTGCAGGTTCTTGCATTATGAATTTAGCCGACATAGACATGTTGTTTGGAAATGTTGTTCCACAGCCTTTATGGGGAAAGATTCGTCATGCAGATCAAGATCAGGAGTTAGGTGACACATGGGCTAATATTACTGCTGCAGATGCCCGACAAGTTGGTGGTGCTAAACCTGAGCCTTTAGTGGCAGAACTCCCTGGTAGGATCATTGATTACATGAAAACTATAATGCCTGCGATGCGTGTGAATTGGGATAAATTGTCTGCGTGCAAGCAGAAGAAAGATGAAACGGTGTCAGATTTCTTCACCAGGTTTGAAGAGACGTTTGTCGACCACAGTGGTCAAGATATGAGTACAGAAGGTGGTCAACGGTTGTTCGTCGATAAATTTGTGCATAATTTACTTCCCGAGTTGTGTAAAAAGTTAAAAGATTCAGAAAGTTCTTGGGCAGTTTACTCTTCAGCACAGATATTGGCTACTGCACAATATTATGAAAATCGAGATAAGGATGAGAAAGATAGAGCAGAGAAGAAAACTAAAGAGTTGAAAACGAAGGTTCTGTTACAGCAAGCATATCCGCCACGTGGTGGTCAAAATAGTAGTGCTCAGAGTAACTATCAGAATAATTATCAGCAGCCTCAACAGTTTCAGAGGAACTCGCAAAGAGTCGAGTATACTCAACCTCGTGTCCCTGTAGGTCCCAATCAGTGTTCATATTGTAAGGAAGAGGGTCATTTTAAGTATAGTTGCCCTGTTTTGTTACAGCGCGCGAATGGTGTTTCTGGTGCACGAGGTCGAGGTGTTCAGCAACCGCCTAGAGGTAGAGGACGTGGAAACGTCCCTCAGAACACACGTCCCCTTCCACCTCAAAATTCTATGAATAGTTTTGATCAGCAGAATAAGGCGTCTGGTAGGACGGCTCAGTACTATGCTGATGATTACTATGCAGAAGATGAGCATATGGAAGGTAATGATTGCTAGGACAGCCATAGACAAAGAGAGGGAGTTGTTTCAGTTCCAGTAGATCAGAGTGGACCTTACGTTGAGGTGATTACATCAGGTGTGTCAGAACCTTTTCTGTTGGATACTGGTGCCTCAAAGAGTTCTATTATGCACTCAAAACTCCCTGGCGCACCTTTGTCTGGCGAAATGAATGTTTCTGTAGGTTTTTCTGGCGCCCCGGTTAGGAACCCGATTTCTAGTCCTATGTCCCTTTCTGTTGGACCTTGTGAATTCGAAGCACCCCTAATTCTAACAACAGGTTGTGGTGAAAACCAGTTGGGATTAGATCTGTTAAAAAGATTGTATGCGACTTTGTATTGTTCTCCTTCAGGAGTACAACTTACACTAGGTAAGAAAGTGGTTTCCTCAATGTATTTGTTGAAGGACAAGCTCCCGACAGAATTGTCGTTTCTTCCTAATATTCTTTGGGCTACTGGTCCTAATGATGTGGGTCTTTTGGAAATACCACCATATGTTGTGACATTGAAAGCCAATGTTAAAATGCCACGAATTCCCCAATACAAAATCTCTAGTGAAGGTGAAAAAGCGTTTGTTAGCGATCATTTACAATTTGATTGAAAAAGATGTGATTGAAGAAACAAGAGGCAACGTTTGCAATAGTCCTGTTCTGCCTGTTTTGAAGCGAACTGACCCTTCCCAGCCACCTGTTTACAGATTTGTGATTGATCTCAGAGAGGTGAATAAAATAGTTGTACCACAATTTCCAGTTGTTCCTGACATCACTGCCCTATTGACTATGATTCCAGCTTCTGCCACCTGGTTTTCGGTGATTGACCTGAAGAATGCTTTCTTCAGCATCCCGATTGCCGAGGAGAGTAGGGATATTTTTGGCTTCAGTTTAGAAGGTCGAAGCTTCCGCTTTAAACGCGCTCCCCAGGGCTACTGTGAAAGTCCATCAATATATAGTCAAGCTTTAAAAACACAGCTTGATACGATTGTTTTACCTGATGGCGCTACCCTCATTCAGTATGTTGATGATTTGCTTGTTGCTGCAGATACTGAGGAAATCTGTAAAGAAGCCACGTTGTCATTGTTGGGTCATCTGTGTGAATTGCATCACAAGGTATCACTTTCCAAATTGCAATATTGTCGACAAGAAGTGACCTACTTAGGTCATCTCTTATCGAAGGAGGGAAGGAAACTGACCCCAGAAAGAATTCTGGCAATAGCGAAATTGAGTGTGCCAAGAACACAGAGAGAAGTGCGTACTTTATTGGGTATTACATCATACTGTAGACAATGGATACCACATTTTTCATTGCTGGCCAAACCTTTGGTGGCATTAACGTGTAAAGATACACCGAATCCCGTTCCATGGTCTGAAGAGTGTCAGAAAAGTTTTTCCGAATTGCGCACAGCATTATGTTCGGCTCCTGTGTTGGGTACCCCCGACTACAGTAAGCCCTTTACATTGTATGTCCATGAGAAAGAAGGTTGTGCATTGTCAGTGTTGACACAGTTGTTTGGAGACAAGCAGCGTCCATGTGCATATTTTTCGTCGACTTTAGATCCGGTAGCTAAAGCATTGCTGAGTTGTTTAAGAGCAACAGCGGCAGCAGCTATTTCTATTCAACAGTCTGCTGGTTTGGTGATGAATAACACGTTGATTGTAATGTTCCCACATGCAGTGGACATGTTGTTAAACAGAACCAAGACACAGCACTTAACTAGTGCTTGATTGTCAGGTTACGAATTGACATCGTTAGCGAGTCATGTGCACATAAAAAGATGTAATACGCTAAACCCAGCTACGTTGTTGCCGATTGTAGAGGACTTAGATGCTTCAGAACAGCATGATTGTTTTCTTAGAACAGAAGAAGAAACGAAAGGGAGAGTGGATCTCCAGGATACTCCTCTTGCTGAGTGTGATGGTACCTTATGTGTGGATGGTTCATGCTTCAAGCTTCCGAATGGTGACACGACTGCAACATATGCTGTCACGACTTTGCATACGATTGTTGAAACTGCACGTATTCCACACAATTCAGCTCAAGCAGCAGAGTTGATTGCACTTACGAGAGCATGTGTGTTGTCGAAAGGAATGAAAGTGACCATCTACACCGACAGCCAATACGCATTTGGCGTGGCTCACAGTTTTGGACGATTGTGGAAAGAACGTGGGTTCCTGACTTCGCATGGAGCTAAGATTCAGCATGGTCAGTTGGTGAATGAGCTTTTTGAGTCACTTACTTTGCCGTTGCAAGTTGCGATTGTGAAATGTAGTGCACACAATTAGGTGACTGATGATGTTGGTCGTGGAAATGCATTTGCTGACGAAGTCGCAAAAGAAACAGCAAGGAATGTGATGAGCCGAATGTATGTTGCAGGCCCTGCAAGATGGGTTGGTAATGTTGGAATGTGTAAAGACACGATAGAGAGTGTGAAGTCTATTCAAGCTGAAGCAACAGAGAAAGAGTTGAGTGTGTGGAGAGAAAGTACGGGTAAAATGGATGCAAATGTTTGTTGGATTGAATTGTCAGAGCATCAGAGATGGTTGCTACCCGATGCGTACGTGCTTGCAGTGGTTACAATGGCCCATGGAATGGCTCACATCAGTGTGAAAGGGATTTGTAAGTTGTTGGCTCCAGTATGGCAAAATGCTGGAATTCCTAAGTGTGCAGAGAATGTGGTCAAGAATTGCATGGTGTGTCTGAAACACAATCCTGGTAGGGGAACCCCAACTCCAGCTGGTCATTTTGCACCTCCTACGTATCCGTTCGAGGTTTTGCAGCTAGATTTCATCCACATGGAGTGGTGCAACAATTTAAAATACGTATTCGTTGTTGTTTGTGCCTTTTCAAGATGGGTGGAAGCCTACCCCCTAAAGGACAATACTGCCTTATCCACAGCTAAAGCCCTTGTGAAAGAATTCTTCCCTAGATTTGGAATGCCAAGAATGGTCTGGAGTGACAATGGGAGTGAATTTGTGGGTCGAGTGATGAAGAAAGTATGTGAAGGGCTAGGCATTCAACAGAAGTTCCAGGCTGCAAATCACCCCCAATCAGCTGGACTAGTAGAATGCTATAATGGCACGTTAAAACTTAAACTGGCCAAGATTCAAGCTAGCACTGGTCTTAAATGGCCTGACGCTCTGCCCTTAGCACTCCTATCCACTAGAATGACTGTGCATTCGCGAGTGGGACTTAGTCCCTATGAGATCGTATTCGGCCGCCCGGCCAACATATGGGGAGTGCCAAGGCCCACCAAATTCAGTGAAATCGAACACCCTGTTTTGCTTGACTATTTGTACGAATTGACGGCTAAATTGTGTGTTTTACACCAACAGGTCCACAACACTCTGCCTCAAGCCTCTGAAGCTCCAGGTCACCAAATTGATCCTGGATCCTGGGTTCTAGTAAAGAACTTCCAGCAAAAAAAGAACAACCAGCCCAGGTGGACCGGCCCACACCTCGTCCTTCTTTCAACAAGATCAGCTGATCGAGTGGAAGGAAAGAAGCACTGGATCCACGGTGTACATTGTAAGAGGGTGCCTTTGCCTCTGCCGTACGACCGGTGGGTCCAGGAGGGTGTCGCCGACTCAGAGACTGAAACCGTGCCTCGTTTTCTGCCTTTCAGTGATGCACGTGTAAAAGGAACACTTACTGAAAAAGAGAGTGACAATATTTTGCAACCAACTGTATCACCGTCAGTTCGATTGGACACTACAGAACCTGAACTCTTGTTCCGAGACCAGACAATACCTGGAAAACAACGATATAATCTGAGGCCGAGAACTATGTACAAATGAAACAAATTTTCTTTTCATTGCTATTTTTGAAAGTGCAGCTCTCTCATCTGGGAAACTTTTTTATTTTTGTTTTTCGAACCACCATCCGGGTTCCGCTGTAGGGTAGCGGTTGCCCAAAGTCTTTGGGGTGCAGCTGAAGACGTTAGGTCGACAGTTCTGGTTGGTCTAAGGAAGTTACCCTGGACTGACAGAAGCATTCCTTAGCATAGAACACCCAACCATCGCGAGCAGCATTGTATAGAGGATGGAGTTTTTCGAGATGGAGAGACCTGCCAAGGAAACGAACTTTAAAAGCAGAATATGTATAATGATGACCAAGAAAAGCTTTTTGATATTGTGCATTTTCATGTTATTTAGTGTAATGATATTTTTAATAGGATATGTTTCATTCTCTTTTCGAATGACATTTGCACCCACTACATCGCCCATACCTCCTCCTTCTACTGTTTCCCCACACTCTTTTCAACCTCTTCCTGAGCATGAATCCGCTAGGAGATTAGAGTTTATTAATAACTCCTTCGTTCAGCTTTTACACCAACACCAACTAGTAATGAACACGACTAACTGTTGGGTGTGTGGTCTTATGCCTCACACAACGGATAAAGGTATCCCTTATCTGGTCCTGCCATTCAGCCACAATGGTTCTGTGTGGGCATACAGAACAATGTTCATCTATGCACATGAAGTCTATCCCCTACGTTCTGTAACAGACAATCCTAAGAATAGTGCTCTAGTTAAGGGTATAGTAGACATGATTAAGGAAGATATTTCCTATGAGACTATCCCGAGAGATGAGACACTAGTATACATAGGATGGAACGTAACCGGATATGGAGCTACTCTGAGTGAGAAACAGCAAACTAAGAGATCTTCCCCGATTTGGATTGTACCCCATCAGGGTCACCTGTGTCTGCAAGGTACTGGCAAGAATCCCAGAGCTCAGTTAGGGAAGAGTATCTGCACTAAAATGTATGTTTTTGCATCTCAGACTTCCCCTTCGTTTTTAGCAGCTAAGGGTACCTATTTCATCTGCCATGATAGAGCCTATACATGGTTGCCCCCTGACTTTTCGGGCACATGTTTTGTTTCGTTCCTGTTGCCTCCCACCTACACAGCAGCGGCAGATTACCACAAGACAAGGATAGTTAGAGGTGTCTTGAGTAAAGAAGACACTGCAGGACAAGAATTTGGGGATTTCGTAAAGGGTTTTCTGCCATTCTGGGGACCAATGGTTAACAGCAGAAACATAAGGCAATTGACAAGGGTGGTTGAATCCACTGTAGTTGAAACTGCTGGTGCCCTTAGTAACTTGACTGCTGAGCTCCAGTCGGATCGTCTTATGACCCTTCAGAACAGGGTCGCGTTAGACGTCATACTTGCAGACCGAGGTGGGGTATGTAAATTGATCCAATCGAGTTGCTGTGTTTTCATTCCAGATAACGCTCCAACAGTGTACCAGGCCATCTCCAAACTGCATAAGATTTCCGAATCTATTCATGTGGATAAAGGAGATTGGTCGTTAATGGGATGCTTCTGGGAACTGATATCCGCCTGGGGATGGAAAATTCTGATGGTCATTGGGATGGTCTCAACCATTCTTTTCCTGTTCTGTCTGTGCGTGCATTGTGCTCCTGCAATATGTGGCCTCTGTTTTACATCATGTGTAAGGAAGCCTGTATCAAGAGACGAGCTAAGTACTAGGATGATGTTACAGCAACATCTCAATGACTTTAGGAATATAGACCTGGACTCAGATTAGCATGAGGATAGGTTAATTGCCTATGTAAGGGCAAAAGGAGGGTTTGTAGTTCTGAAAATTCTGAACTCGTGAATAAAAGTTCGTCGAAACGTGACGAATTTGGTATCAAAAGACCGAGAATGACGAGTACACTATGTACGAGCATTTTCGTCACTTTTGAGTAACGATTTAACTTCGAAATCGTCATTTTCGTTCTGAACCCTTGGGTTCCATTTTGTGTACGGCAGCCATTTTGTGAGTTGCCCTCACATAGGCAGATGATTAAAGCCAAATTCGATTCCCAAGGACACGTACACCTTAATTGACTTCTCTGTGACCTGGGCAAGCTGGAACCATTGCCCCAGGCCGAACCTGCCCGGCCAGTTCCTTTCCCAGTGGCCGAGCAAGATAGCATCAAGGCACAGCCTACCATAAACCTTTTCATCGCACACACACCCTGCCTAATCTTGCTCACATCTGTCCCTGTTTCTTTCTCTACAACTTGCTTTACGAGGAGGAGGTGCCCGTTTTTATTGGTGGTCCACCGATATCTGATGAAAATGTTGGGCCTTGCCGGGTAATTTGTTGTGGGCTGGACGAACTGTCATGTGGGCTTGTCATCATGACTCTGCTTTTCCTTTGTAGTGAAAACATGTGAATGGTATACTAAAATGTGAAGAATGTTTGCCTAAAGCACAATATTTTGTATAAAAAGAAAAGCCTGACTTTGTAAGATTGAGCAGTCTCCTGAGAATATACACACCGTGTTGTTGTACTTCTAGGACGCCTGTTACTTGGTTGCAGCAAATAAATTAGATCTTTGACTTCACCTAGAAGACTCTGAGTTTCTGTGGTCTAAGCAGGAAAGTACCCGAGGTCTTAGGGTGTACCCTGACACCGCTGGGTTACCGGTTCAGTACCGGTTCTGAAAAACCCAGTACCGCAACATCTTCTGGCACTCCATCATCAATGAGAGCTTCCAGAATTTCCCATTTGGGAATGGCATACTGGTTGGTACGTACATCTGAAGTACATGTCAGACCTAATAACAGCAAATAATCAGTGACCCAATGGACAGTTCTGGGTGTGCTACCTGAGACTGTGCTTATGTAGGAGGGGTGATTCTCATACTTGCACCATTCATCAGGACACATGGGCAATGCAAACCTGCAAGTCATATGTGTCAAGACGTGCAAAGCCAATATGTGCATCTTTCAATTGTGTGAAGAACCAGAGTGATGCAACAATTGGACAAATGCCGTATTGCTACACTTTGCACAGAGAAGGGCTGCCATGGCTGTTGTCTGCATGCCCAAATGTAACATGCACCAGATATACTAACCACATTACATTTCCGAAAGGAATTAGCTATTTAAAGGCTCTATCTTCATAGTTAATGACATCAGTTGCTCCACAGCAACACATGTATGTGTGCGTGTGAAACAGGTTCTTACTGGTACAGTCTAGTCATTGATGACAGCAAACCCTAATTTGTGATCAACATATTCTCACTTACTGTGTTAATGGACCTACAAAACACATATCACACTAAACCACAGCCCAAATGTGTTTGGCCCATTGTGGCACTGTTAAACGTAGCAGGTAATTGGCATGTTTCAGTCTGGCACAGAGAACAAGAATAGACTTGTGGAATTAATCATGCCAATCTTCATGTAACCAATTGCGTACAATGGTTATTGAAATGTGTAAGAGTCATTCAGTACACATAACCAACATGTACTTAAATGTGGCTTGATTAATCACCATGAGCAATTAGTGAACTTTTCTCCCTTTGTCTTTTAAGCTGATAAAGGATATGGGCCCCAGTCACAGGTCATGACCTCATTTGCACATCACCAAACAGAGGCAAAGCACATACAACAGTGCAAAGGAAAAGACCAGGAGTATAGTAGGGTAGACTTTCGGAGTACTGACATCTTGCTTCCACTGTTTGGACATGTCCAGGGCCAATTGCTATATTCCCCCCTACTGTTTGCAAAATTATCCTTTTTTTTATATTTCACAACATCTGTGTGCGGACAAGAGTCCCATGGGACTAGTGCCATGAGGAGCAGGAAGCAGGGGAAGAGGATGAAGATTGAGAGGACAGATGGGAAAATGTAGGCCCAATTGCTGGGATGCAGCAAAGAAACACCATTGTGCATAACTATTTCACTGAAGCATAATACATTATGATGGCCATGCATCCAATTTGTTTTTGAACAAGGGTTAAAACATGTAAATAAATGAATGAACACTTACCTTGTGTAAACACTTTCATTTCAGTAGTGCAGATAGATGGTATGATCCTCAAGTATGGGCATCATCTTGCATGACAATATGGATATCATTTGCATAGGAGTGCAATATCCGTGAATATAAAATGCCAACTACGCAGACACCGACATTATGTTATGTTATGTTAAAAAAACTTATATAACGCACGTATACCACACGGTTTCTTGGTGTTAAGGTCTAGGAGGTCCTGCCACTCAGTGATTCATTAAAAGGCCTGGCGTAATAATCAGTTTTGAGAAGTTTCCTAATTGAGTATAGAATATCGTGAATCTGATGTCCAGAGGAAGAGAGTTCCAAAGTTGAGGGGCCAGGACAATAGATATTAGTCTCATACCTACAGCAAGGCAAGCATAATACAAGCTGCAATAAATATTGAGCATGCCAAGATATGCATAGTTGACAATATGTCTGTGGATTTTACAACAATATATTGCCGGTCCTAGTGTCTACACAGTGAACACACAGACTCACACATCTGTGCACTATCATTCATATGTGACACATCTCTAGTCTACAAGCATGTCAGCAAAGTTAATGTGGGCAAGAAAAGTGATACCTGTGAGGGGTTACCTTCATGGCAACAATCAATGCACTGTACCACACACAAAGGGCTAGTTGCATCAATGAAAATAAACACATTGCCCATTTCTCTAGCAGGGCATCAGACAAAAATGCCGCTATATTAAGAATAGTAATGCTTTAGAAAGAAAGGCGATGATTTAGGAAAACTGACACTTTAGTAGGAACAGTGATGCTTTAGTAGAAAAAGTGTGATGCTTTAGGCAATGCATGCTCTTTAGTAGTAAAGGTGATGCCTTAGTAGTGAAGGTGATGCCGTAGTAGGAAACAGGATGCTCTAGGGAACGACAAACTTTAGTAGGAAAAGTGACGCTTTAGTAGGAAATGTGACGCTTTATTAGAAACATGATGCTTTAGTGCATGAGACGCTTTAGTAGTAGAGGTGATGCTTTAGTAGGAAAAGTGACGCTGTAGTAGGAAACATGATGCTTTAGTAGGACAAGATGCTTTAGCAGTAAAGGTGATACTTTAGTAGGAAACGTGACCTTTTAGTCGTAAAGGTGAGGCTTTAGTAGAAAGCATGGAGCTTTAGTAGGAAACGTGATGCATCCAGCCAGGAAATTATACAATGGCTCAGCCAGGCTGCAAATCAGGAAGCATACATTTCTTTTCACTGTCACTTACAGTCTTTTGTCGGTTCTGGCTGTTGAAGGTGTTTGGTGTGAGCTCTTGAAATATAGTGTGTCATTTGGTCGTGTTGGTGTCTTTGCTGTCCCTGTTGTGTAAGTAAACTGGCAGTTGTGTTTTGTAAAGTTTTGCCTACTTTGTTGTCAGGTGGTTGTCCATTTAGGTGTTAGTCGTTTTAGGGGAGGCGGTAAAGGATAGTATTTGTGGTTTTGGGGTTTATTGTGGAGATAGAATTGGGGGTCTCTAGTTGGCACAGGTAGGTACTTGTGTCAAATAGAGACCCTCTCCTCTAGTCAGAGTAAGGGGGATTACACTCCTAAAAAAAACCTGCTCACCCCCTTGTTAGCTTGGCACGAGCAGCAAGGCTTTATTTCAGAGGCGTTGTAAGTTAAGCATTTGTGACCACATACAGTAACCCAGTGACAACACTACAAATGGACACCACACCAGGTTTTATATAAAAAAATAAGTATATTTTATATAGAGTTACAACAAGACCAATAAACAACAAAAAGAATCCACAGTACTATCAGATTTCAAGAGTACTTGTAAAAAGGCTTAAATCAAGGTTCAGTGCAAGTCGGTAGCCTAGTCCTGCTACAGCGTTGTTCAAAATAACACACAGTCTAGCAAATCCAGCGGACCGCGTCGGTACGGGCCCCCTCAAATGTCAACAGACTCAGTCACAGTACCTTTTACTTGACGTGGCAGGCAAGGATGTGCGAGCCAGTTCCGGTGTTCGTCGCGGTGCAGAAAGGAAGTGTTGCAGGACGCGTTGTCCCTCGATGCGGTGCAGGCAGAGGCCCATTTAGAGAGTCGTGTATCCAAGGCATGCATTGCCAGGTGAGACGGTGCTTTGACACAATGCTTGCAGCTTGCGGTGCGGCAACAGAGCTGGAGTTCAGGAGCTGGTGTCGATCAGTTGAGAAAGTGGTGCGAGTCGGGCAGTGCGTCGCGAAGCGTGCATGGCGGTGCCCAACTCCAGTGCAATCACAGGACTCGGAGTCAGCAGCAGGGACCTCTTTGTTCAGACCAGTACGATTCGGTGTAGCGAGGCGTTGCACGTCGCAGTGTATACCAGTCGCGGTGCAGGCTACGGATCATTGACGGCGTCAGGATGGAGTCGGTGAGCGCAGAGCTTGCGTTGTTTGAGGCGGACGTTGCTTGATGCTGTGCCTACAGGACACCGGGCCAGTCATGAGAGTCGGTCACAGCTCCCTGCCTCTGTAGCCACTGCAACTGTGTTTCCAGCACCTATTCACAAAGGCTGGTAAAGTCCACTGGTCCTGGCACTTCGGTCAGGCTCTGTAATGGCAGACCTTAGACATGTTTTACAAGGCGGCTTCTGTGGGTGGCACAACCAGTGCTGCAACTAGCAGCATATGGAATTACATACCCTGGGCACACTCAGTGCACTGTACTAGGGTCTGACAAGTAAACCAAATAATCAATCATGGAATCACCAATTAATACATTCATTTACAATAGGGCGAGCGTATGCATTTTAGCACTGATCATCAGTGGTAAAGTGCCCAGAGTCATAAAATAGGTCAGAAAATATAGGAGGAAGGCAAAAAGCTTAGGGATGATCCGGCAAAAAGGGCCAAGTCCAATGCAACCCCCTTCCAGCCAAAATGCAGGGTAGACCAATCAATTCCATGATGGGCTTTCCTGCTTAGGGCGATATAACATGGACCTGGCCCACAACAGCAGGGGCATATTCCAGTTCTACGTCACTCTGAACCCATTTCAATTCCTCTGTCCATACTCTCAGAGTCCACCAAGCTAATCCATGGGGAACCCTTTTCCTCACCTGTGGGCACCGCCTGTGCAGCATGTAACCTTAACTTGCACACAGGTGTGTCCCAACAGACCCACAGCAAATTACAGTGGCCACTGACAGCAGTCAGGTATGTGACCCAGGCATTATGCCTCTCAGGGCTCTCAAACCTCTGTTGCATCCAAGAGCAGGGGGAAGTATCCCCAGGTGCTTGGCACCGTTTGTCCCCTCTCCCTCCTGTCAGGTCAGGTATGACATCCTGGCACTGACCTACCAGCCCCAGGCCTGTGCCCGGTGGCTGGACCAGAGACTAGGGTGGGTTCTACCGCACCCGGTCCTCCTCCTCGGGGCTTTGTACCCACCCACCTGGAGCGGTACCCCCTTCCAGAATTGACAGGGCACCTGTGGCAGGTGTCCTGCACAATTTGCCCACCAGTTCAGGGGTTTTATCCTGCAACTGGGTTACCAGGTCAGGGGGGACACCCTGAACATGGCCTTCCAACCCAGGGTCTAGACCCTCGGGCTGCACCAGGGTCAGAGATGAGGACTCCCTCCCTCTGCAACCCCTTCCAGAGCACGGCACCCTCCCAACTGGAGTGGTACACCTATAAGACCAACCGGTCAGGAAACTGTTTACAGTTGTCCCTACATCCAGGTCAGACATCACCTGAACCTGGTTCTCCAACATAGGGTCTAAACCCTCAGGCTGCACTGGGTTCAGAGGCAAGGACTATTTCCCCCTGCAACCCCTTCCAGATGGCTGTACCCTCCCACCTGGAGTGGTACACCAAGAAGACAGACTGGTAGGAACACTGATTATAGATGTCCCTCCCTCCAGGTCAGGTAACCCCTGTACCCGGCTTCCCAACTCAGGGACCATAACCTGCAGTTCAACACTTGCCTGGTGTACCAGGACTTCCTTGGGAGCACATATGCCCCCCCTGGGGGTAACACATAACTCATGTGTTGTGTGATAGTCTGCCTGGTGCAGATCTCCCGACCCCTATCCATCTGACAGTGTGCAAAGATCCCCCAGGACAGAAGTGGTGTCACCATGGTCATTCGCTGGTGGTACAGCCCTTCTGGCCGGCCCCTGACCCATTGGCTCCAATGTGAGCTCCCTGGGGTCAGAGAACTCACTCTCCAACAGGTTGGCATAGCTCTGGAAAACAGGGACTTACAATATGCTCTCCCACAATTGGATCACACATCCCCCTACAAGGGGTAACCACACTAACCTTCACCTCACCATCCAGTGCCTCACACAAGTACTCCACACCATTCTCCTGAGATTGGCAAGACAGTATCTGACTGTCTCTGTCACACAACCCACGCTCTTCTCGGCGGTCTCCACACTCACATACCAGGACTTCAACTTTAGGGGAACCCCTCTCCCTGCACCTATCATCTAGAGTCAATTGAGTGTCCCACTACTAGGACCATGAACTCCTGCACCCGTTACCCTATTGCTCTCAGGGACACTGCGCACTACTGAAGCTACCTTATGTCCTTGAACCTCCTGGTGTATGTTAACCCCCTCCAAGTCAGGTGTCTCATCTCTGGGTGTGTGTACTACTCCCTCGGCACTAGAAAATTCAATTTTGCTGACACCATCTGCGCTGGACTCCATCTCCGACTCAGCAAAGTTCAATCTCTGAGCTACACACATTTCTTGTTGCTGGGCTGAGACACTCATGGCATCAAGCCTCTCGAGCTCCAGATCAAGCTTTCTCATTATCAAGTCATGCTCAAACTGCATCTTGTTTTCTTCCAGGGCTAATTTCCTAGTTTCTAGTTCTCCACCTCTAGAGCCATCTTCTTGCTTTCCAGCTCCAGTTGCCCTTTCAATTTGAGCTTGGCCATCTCCATTTCATGCATACTGTTTTCTTACCTGCTTTCCAACTCTTCTGGAGACAGTCCTCTGGCAGAAACACTGCTACCCACTGGAGAGGGTGCACCCCTCTTCTCAGGACCAGTGGCCCACCAAGCTGCTGCTCTCCATCCTCATAATCCACTAAATCACCAGGGGCATTCCTTGCCGCCATCCAGGGTCTCAGCACCTTGGGGTAGTGCTCCTTCTTGGTGATTCTGGTCAGGGGAATTTTATAATTTTTGCAGAAGCTCTTGAGCTGGTTGTTGGTGTAGCTTTCTAGTATCTCTTCCTGCCAATCACAGTCAACAGATGCAATGGATGCTGCCTTTTCCATCCTGACTGAACCAGGCATTACTTTTCAAAAATGGAGATCCCTGGCAAAAACAAGTATCAGAAGTACGTGGTTGTGTTATGGACTGCACTCACTAAGTAGTGTTCACCAATCACTGTACATGAGTCACAAAGGCAAATTCGGAATCCTTCCGCTGCTTCCAATGTTAGAATTGGGGGTCTCTAGTTGTAACAGGTAGGTACTTGTGACAAATAGGGACCCTCTCCCCTAGTCAGAGTAAGGGGGATTACACTCCTAAAATAACCCCTGCTCACCCCCTTGGTAGCTTGGCACGAGCAGCAAGGCTTTATTTCAGAGGCGTTGTAAGTTAAGCATTTGTGACCACATACAGTAACCCATTGACAACTCTTCAAATGGACACCACACAAGGTTTTATATCAAAAATAAGTATATTTTATATAGAGTTACCACAAGACCTATAAACGACAAAAAGAATCCACAGTACTATTAGATTTCAAGAGTCCTTGTAAAAAGGCTTAAATCAAGGTTCTGTGAGAGTTGGTAGCCTGGTCCGGCTACAGCGTTGTTGAAAATAACACAGAGTCTAGCAAATCCAGCAGACTGCGTTGGTACGGGACCCCCTCAAATGTCAACAGACTCAGTCACAGTACCTTTTATTTGAGGCGGCCGGCACGGATGTGGAAGACGGTTCCTGTGTTCGTCGCGGTGCAGAAAAGAAGCGCTGCAGGACGCGTTGTCCCTCGATGCAGTGCAGGCAGCTGCTAGTTCACAGAGTCGGTGGGTCCAAGGCTTGTGTTGCAGGGTGCAAGACGGTGCTTCGATGTGGTGCTTGCTGATTGCGGTGTGGCGACAGAGTCGGAGTTCGGGAGCTTACGTCGATCAGTCCGGACAGCGGTGCGAATCGGGCGGTGCTCTTGTAATTTAGCAGCGATTAGGTTAAGCATTAGCAGAAGACATCTTGTATTTAGAGACTATCTTGTCTGTTGTGTGGAATCCATTTTGTATTTCTGGCAGCCATTTTGTTTGCCATGTGCTCGCCATGTGCTCTGTCCTACCTTCCTGTCAACTGCTCTTGAAATCTATCTAGAGACGAGATATATTTAGCCTCTTCTGCTTCGCACATGCTCAGTTGAGCTTACAGCTGTCCCCAACTTGTAACTGTCAGGATGTGTCCACCAGAATTAGCTAACTGTCAGCTCCTCCCACTTGTTGCCAGCAAACTCTCTGTGTGACCTTTTATGTATTTGAAACCAGCATTCTGTATCTTGTACCGCCTTCCATTGAGCCCCTGTGTGGGTATAAAAGGACCAAGCTCCTTCCAGTCAGTGTGCTACCTCATACACTACCGAAAGGTGTGTGAATGTAGTTCCACCTCATGAGGTTTAATAAACTCTGTCTTTTCTATTCCAGTTTCTGTGCCAACTTCTTCCTATTGGTCTGAGGACTCTGTGCAGAGAAGGGCGAATCCCTTGCACTGGTAGGTCTTGCTGAGGTTCACCACCACAAATTGGCACTTCCAACGCAGGGCTCATAGGCGACTCGAATGCCCGAAGGACTGGTCGTGACGAAGTCTTGGAATCTCGCTTTGGTCGCGATCGCTGCCTGAGGAGACCCGAGTCTTGGCACCCACGGCGTTTTTCCTTTCTTTCTGATCTGACCATCCAGGTGGCGCAGGTCCTCGACTGAGATCTCTTCTGTTGATTCACCGTGCACTGACCATTTGGTCGATTTTAGAACTTGGCATTTGGAATCTGGACATCATTTGATTGGTAAGAGCCATTCTGCGGCACTTGCAGTTGGTTTGACGCCTTTGATTGGTAAGGTAGTTTAGTAACAATTACTGCAGCTTTTTTTGTATGATTGGCCAATATTGAATCTCGTTTGATAAATATATATATGTGTTGCAATACATATAGGCAGGTAAAGAGGAGATTTTTCTCTATTTTTATTTGTTTGAACGGCGCAACGTACGAAGAGTACCTTAAGCGCTACTTTTGATTATAATACTGCATATTTTGCACTATTTTTGGCATGCCTGTTTCCAGCACACTTCGTAGGATGTGTTGCTTTTGTAGTGGTACAAGTTTGAAACTCGACGAAGCACAGCCAGCCTCCTTGAAGGGGACGCCTAATAGGGACATGTCTGTTAAGTAAAGTATTTCTTCCATAATGTACAGCACGTTATGGAATAAATACACTAGTAAGAATCCTGAGTTGCATTGGCCTATGCATGGGTCATTTGATTTGCGAAAGAATCAGTATGTGGAGCAACGGATGTTTAAGCGAAAGGCTAGGCAAGATATGTTTGACTGTTTACGAATGTGGGAGAAAGAAGTGCATGAACAAATGAAGCGAGAGCAAGCCTTGATTGAAAAAGAACAGCGAAAGAGTATCCATGCGAAAGCATTGAAAATGAAAAATAGGGAAATGAAAGAAATAAAAGAGAGGGAAGATAGGGAGTGTCATTTACAGGTAAATGGCCAATACGCTGTTCGTAGACCTCTTTATCCTATTCTTAATAAACCCCAAGATGACTCTCTCTTATTAGATCGTTGTCCACCTCCGTATGCTCTTTCTTCTGCTCCTTATGAGTCAGATGAGGACTCTTCTACAGACCAGGACAAAGCTAGAGAAACCCGTTCAATGTTATCTGCTGAACGTGCGTCTCAGATTAAATCTGCTGCGCGTAAAGCAGTTCGTAGTACTACTACTGCTTCTGAACTTCTAGCTAGTATAAAAAGTAGGCAGGAAAGGGAGCAGATATATTTTACAGAGGTATTTACTGCAGAGGTTATTGAACGATTTAGGAAACATTCTGTAGAAATGGAGCCCGATGATGTAGCAGCTGATTGTAAACAATTACGTGACAGTCTTTTTGTCTTCTCCCAGGTGGCTGACACGATCAGACGCTTGGTTAAACTGCGTGTTGAAGCAGCCCGTTTGCGAGAGGAGAAAAAGGGAGCAGACGCAGCTGCACCAACATCTCAGATCAGCATGGCACGAACTTCTACTCTTGAAACAGATAAGAATGTTGTAATTAGTGTGAAACCCATGCGGGAAACCGTGCCTTTATATGTTCCTCCTAAGGGAACGGGTACAAATGATGATAAGACTTCTGTAGTTGCTAAAGGGTGTTTTATTTATAATTGGGTTTACACTCCTTGGAATAGAGCAGATGTTATGGCCCTTAAAAATGCATTGCTTGATCCGCGAAAGAATCCAGCAGCCTTTTATGAGGAAGTTGAGGGTGCAATTAGTTCTTGTACTTTGCCTGAAATTGATTTGTTTTTTGGACTAATATTACAGCCTCATATGTGGAGAACTGTGCGTGAAATTGATGATCGTGCGACATTTGGAGCATTGTGGAAAGATTTAGCGCAGTTAGATGAAGATAGAGAACCTGCACAGAAACCGTGTCAGTTAATTTAAAATCTTCTGGCAGCTATATTAGTTAAGCTAAAGATGATTATTCCATCTAAAAAGATAGATTGGACTGTATTACCGTCGTGTAAGCAAAAGTCAGCTGAATCGGTTTCAGATTTCTTTACACGCTTTGAAGAGGCATTCCACGATTTTAGTGGCCAGTCATTAACAGATGACAGGGGTAGGCATCTGTTTGCCGATAAATATGTCGCAAACCTTTGCCCAGCAATAGCTAGTCGCCTAAAGGCCAGTGAGAGTTCATGGACTACCTCTTCTCCGGTTTCTCTCTTAACCATGGCTCAGTATTATGAGCGACAAGAATTTGAAGCTAAAAATAATGAGGATAAAAAATCTAAAGAGTTGAAAACAAAGGTTATGTTAGCTCAAGCATATGGACCGCCTTCTAGAGGTAATGATAGAGGCGGACGTGGATCTTATGGTTTGTCTTTTCCTTCTTATAGTCGTTCAAATGTATCTGTTGACCAGTGTGCGTACTGCAAGAAATTTGGACATTGGCTTTCTGATTGTCCAGTACTGCATGCTCAGCAGTGTCCACGTGGTCGGGGACAAATGAGAAATCGCTCAGGATATTCAGGGCCTAGAGGAAACACGAATGATCGCGCTAGGTTTGATGCAAATACACGTGGGACGGATGGGTTTAACACTTTTGATAGAAGGAACCAATATCAAATGTCTGACTATGTGCCGTCTGATTTTCAAGATTCTGCTTATGTATAGGATTGCCTAGGATGGGGTAAGGGATCAGTTGAAGTTCCAGTAGATCAGAGGAGTCCCTATGTTACAGCACCTGTTTTGGGTTCTACTGATCAGTTTCTGGTTGATACAGGAGCTACTCGTAGCGCCTTGTATAAACAATTGGTTCCAAGGGCTCCCCTGCCTGGCTTAACCACTACATTGATAGGTTTCGATGGAACACCTTCCCTTAGCCCATTGTCACAGCCACTTGCATTTCATGTTGATAAGTTTACTGTTCCATGTCCGTTTTTGCTTTCTCCAAACACACCAGACAATATTGTGGGTCTTGATATGCTTAAATATTTCAGGTCTATGATAGGATGTTATCCGGAAGGAGTACGGGTTATTTTGAATGACAACTACCCTGTGATTGAGAGATCTTGTATTGTTAAAGAAGACATTGCACTAGCCTCACTCCCTAGTACTTTGTGGGCTACTTCAGACAACGATGTAGGGCAAATGGTCATTCCGCCAGTGCATATTAGTGTCAAGGAGGGTGCTTCTTTGCCAGGACTGCCTCAGTATAAAATTTCTAAAGAAGGAGAAGAAGCACTTACACGCATTGTTCATGATTTGATTAAAGTGGGGGTTGTGGAAGAAGTTCCTTACAATGTTTGCAATAGTCCGATTCTTCCCATTTTGAAAAAAGATACTGACACCAGGATTTATAGATTCATCATTGATTTAAGAGCAGTCAACAAGATTGTAGTACTCACTACCCTGTGGTTTCTGACATAACAACATTACTTACCCTGGTCCCTCCGACAGCAACTACATTCTCTGTTATAGGCTTGAAGAATGTTTTCTTCTCGATTCCTATTCATCCTGATACCCGATATTTGTTTGGTTTCACTCTGAATAATCGATCATACAGATTTTGTAGAGTTCCTCAAGGGTACACTGAGAGTCCGAGTATGTATAGTCAAGCCTTAAAACGACAACTCGATTCCTTTACTTTGTCTGAAGGAGTGGCTCTCATACAATATGTCGATGATATCTTGTTGGCAGCTGATACGCCTCAGCAGTGTGAAAAATGTACGCTGTCTTTGCTTTCTTTTCTTGCTAAACACCATCATAAAGTATCACAAAAGAAATTGCAATATTGTAGACCGAAGGTAACCTGCTTAGGTCACCTTCTGTCTAAGGAGGGCCATGCATTGACACCCGATCACATTCAAGCAATTTTAGACACCCCAGTACCTTCCACACAGAAAGATGTCTGTGCGCTTATTGGTTTGACTTCGTTTTGTAGGCAATGTATATTGGGCTTTTCACACATTGTTAAACCCCTGCTAGCACTTTTGACTAAGAACACTCCGATTCCCCTTCCATGGACAGATGAATGTCAAAATGCTTTTAGTCAGCTAAGACAAGCTCTTTGCTCTGCACCAGTGTTAGGCACACCAGATTACATGAAGGCCTTTAAACTCTATGTACACAAGAAAGATGGATGTGCATTGTCAGTTTTAGTACAGACACACAGTGAAAAGCGGCGTCCCTGTGCATATTTTTCTGCAGTTCTTGATCCTGTTGCTCGTGCGTTGTCTGGATGTTTCTGTTCAGTTGCAGCGACAGCAGTGTCCATACGTCAGAGTGAAGGGATAGTTTTGTCACACAAACTGTTGGTGCTAGTACCCCTTGCAGTAGATGCCCTTTTGAATCAGACTAAGACAAACACTTAACTAGTGACCGTTTGACAGGATATGAATTGACACTGTTAGCACCTCATATTATCTTGAAGAGATGCGCGACACTGAACCCAGCCACTTTGTTGCCATATCCTGCGACTCAGTCCCAGTCAAAGGAAACTCACGATTCTATATTCCTTACTGAGGAACAGACAAAGGGTCGCATCGATTTGCAAGATACGCCCGTTCCAGATGTAGATGGGAACTGTGGGTTGATGGGTCCTGTCTGAAGTTACCAGATGGCAGGACTTCAGCTGCTCATGCAATCGCTACGCTTGAGACAGTAGTGGAAACACCTCGCATACCTCTGAAGTCGGCACAAGCAGCTGAATTAATAGCTTTGACACGAGTGTGTGAGCTTAGCACTGACTTGTGTGTGAACATTTACACAGATAGCCTTTATGCTTTTGGAGTGGGTCATGATTTTGGCCTACTCTGGAAGGAAAGAGGCTTTCTTACATCCCACGGGATGCAGATAATGCACGGAGAATTAGTACATAACCTCTTGACTGCACTTACATACCCGAAGAAAGTTGCCATTTTGAAGTGTAGTGCACACAAGAAAATCATTGACAAAATAGGACAACGCAATGCCTTCGCAGACCGCGTAGCCTGTGAAACTACAATACAGCGAAGCACTACATCCATGTGCGTAGTAAAATCACAAGCTGAGTGTTGGCATGATGCTAGAGAGGAAGTATTGGATATACAGAGATCTGCCTCTATGGAAGAACTTGAGCAATGGTCTAAAGAAGGAATGTTAGATAATGAGGGTTGTTGGCGTAACAAATAAATGAATAAATGGAAATTGCCTGCAGCCTATTGATTCAAATGGCACATGGGCTGGCACATATTGGAGCTTTAGCAATAACTAAATTGCTTACGCAAGTTTGGGAGCATTCCAAAATTGCCAGCACAGCTAAAAGAGTAGTACAGTCCTGTTTGTACTGTTGGCAGTATAATCCTGGAAAAGGGACACGGACTCCTACAGGAGGGTTTGCTACACCAACCGCACCTTTTGAAGTTTTGCAGATAGATTACATCTAACTTGAACGCTGCAATAATCTAAAATACATCCTAGTGATGGTATGTGCCTACAATAAATGGATAGAGGCGTACCCTACAAAGGATAATACTGCTCTTACCACAGCAAAGGTGCTTCTGAAGGAATTTTTTCCTAGGTATGTTGTTTGTAAGCTTTTGTGGAGTGGCAACGGACCTCATTTTATTGGGCATGTTGTTGAATATGTCCTGAAAGGGTTAGGGATCAAACAGAAATTTCATACAGTCTTCCACCCGCAATCAGCAGGATTGGTGGAAAGGTATAACGCTACTTTAAAATTGAAGCTGGCAAAAATACTGGCTTCCACGTCACTAAAGTGGCCAGAAGCACTACCTTTGGCATTATTATCCATACGATCGGTGCCACACTCACGATCAGGTCTTACCCTGCATGAGGTGGTATTTGGGAGACCGATGAACATTTGGGGAGTTCCTAAGCCACGCCCCATACATGATGTACCTTGTGTTCTGTTGAATGATTATTTGGCACAGTTAACCGACAGTTTGATCTCTATTCATCAACAGGTTCGAGAATCTCTCCCTGACAGATCTACAGGTGAGGCCCATGAACTCCGTCCCTGCGACTATGTGATGGTCAAGGTCTTTGACAGACTAACAGCCTGTAACCGAGGTGGCGCGGTCCGGAGCAGGTGCTCCTGACTACAAGGACAGCAGTTCGAGTGACGAACAAGAAGAACTGGGTCCACACACTGTAAGCGTGTGGCACCTGCCTTGGTGGAACCTGCTGTGCTGACCGACCATCGAGAGATCCTGGGGAAGGAGAAAGGTCAAGTTATCTCACCTGACGAATCTGCCGAAGTCTTCCCGGACCACATGATTCCTGGAGCATCGCGATACCACTTGAGACCAAGGAAAGAATCTGCAGTGTTAAAAAAGACTGGTTGAGCTCTGAGTTAGTGAAACGGGGAGCCGATGTGGCAAAGGGGGGGGGGATCAGCCCTACGTTAGTGTAGTGACACCCGTCTTGGCCCATGGGGAAGAAATCAGCAGCTGCACAAGGGATAAGAGCTCCAACGATTGTTTTCAATGAGTTTTTAGGAAGATCAATTATCGCTATTGCTGAAATGAATAACAAAAGAATAATTTGTGCTGTAGGGTTTGTTGTTGCTCTGGCGATAATCACCTAGTTTGTTGAGAAAGTGGCTCCTGCTCAACAGCTTCTTGTTGCCACTACTCCAGGCTCGGTGGAACATCACTATTTAACACTCCCCTATTACAAGCAGAAGCGTCGACAATCCTATCTAAATAACACATTCATCCAGATGTTGCATCATACACACAATGCCACGAATACTACCAACTGTTGGGTGTGTGGGATGATACCTGCACACCAAAAGAAAGGAGGAACACCTTTTATTCCTCTACCGTTTTCCCACAATGGTTCATGTCAAGATTGGTATGCTCTTTAGTTTGCTTTCAGAAAACCTTCAGTAGGAGGAATTATCTTTTGTCTGAATAAAGTATGCTACCAAGATAAAGATGGTTATCCTCAAGCCAAAGGGACTAAATGGGAAAGGGAAGAATACCAACCGGACAATATTTTGACACCATATGTCTTCACGAATATGAGGAACTTTAAAGACAATGGACCTTCTGTAATTTCTGTGATCAGAGCTAAAGCAGAACTATGGATAAGTAGTGTTGGGAGAATCCCAGTAGGACATAGTGAATGTATTTTGACATTGATTATTGAAGGAGCTAACAACAGTAGTTTTACGTCTTCACACAATTCATATTTTGTATGTGGTAATAAAGGATACTATCAATTACCTGTTGGGTGGTCCAGGGTATGTTACATATGATTTCTGTTGCCACCTGTGTTCTTGGCCCCTCCATAATATCACCTGAATGTAAAGTTGTATAATGACATTTCCAAGAATAGATATAAACAAAAAATAAGTACAGAAGAAGTTGACCAGACAGATACCACTTTGCAACAATATGTCGATTTCAATTTGGGTTTGTTCTTTTTTGTGGGTGCTGCATTGAATAGCAGAAAGATAAGGCGATTAACTTGTGTTGTGGAAGCTGTCACCAATCAAACAGCTATGGCACTTGAAAACATTACAGAGGAACTACCAATTGCAAAGATTGTAGCACTCCAAAATAGGATGGTGCTTGACGTGATTTTAGCTGGTCGAGGTGGTGCATGTCGCATCATCGGTAGCAGTTGCTGTGTATTTATACCTGATCACTCACCTTCAGTATATGATGCAATCTCAAAACTTCATAAGATTGCTGCTGGAAATTCACCCAGAGAGTGGTACATGGACATTTTCGAACTGGATATGGACACTCTTTGCTTCTTAGGGCTGGAAGCTACTGACTATTCTATGTATAATACTGGTGATACTATTTACATGATGTACTTGTTTACAATCTGGTCCTATGCTTTGCTCCATGTGCATCACTGCTTGTACACCTGCAAAAGAAATATTGCAGATATAAAAGCACAGCAAATGTTATATAAAGAAATAGCTGAGATGATAACCATTAATGTACAGGATGCATATTTAGATTACCCTAGATAGACGAATGTCTTCAGCTAATGCTGAAAGGTTTGTCTGTTCTAATTTAGCAGCGATTACATTAAGCATTAGCAGAAGACATCTTGTATTTAGAGACTATCTTGTCCGTTGTGTGGAATACATTTTGTATTTCTGGCAGCCATTTTTTTTGCCATGTGCTCGCCATGTGCTCTGTCCTACCTTCCTGTCAACTGCTCTTGAAATCTGCCTAGAGGCGAGATATATTTAGCCTCTTCTGCTTCGCACATGCTCAGTTGAGCTTACAGATGTCCCCAAATGTAACTGTCAGGATGTGTGCACCAGAATTAGCAAACTGTCAGCCCCTCCCACTTGTTGCCAGCACATTCTCTGTATTACCTTGTATGTATTTGAAACCAGCATTCTGAATCTTGTACCGCCTTCATTTGAGCCCCTGTGTGGGTATAAAAGTACCAAGCTCCTTCCAGTTAGTGTGCTACCTCATACACTACCGAAGGGTGTGGTGTGAATGTAGTTCCATCTCATGAGGTTTCATAAACTCTGTCTTTTCAATTCCAGTTTCTGTGCCAACTTCTTCCTATTGATCTGAGGACTCTGTGCAGAGAAGGGCGAATCCCTTGCACTGGTAGGCCTTGCTGAGGCTCACCACCACAGTGCGTCACAAAGCGTGCGAGGCGATGCCCAACTCCGGTGCGGTCACAGGACTCGGAGTCAGCATCAGGGACCTCTTCGGTCAGACCAGTACGATCCGGTGTAGCGAGGCGTTGCACGTCGTGGTGTCTGCCAGTCGCGGTGCCGGCTACGGCTCGGTGATGGCATCAAGACGGAGTCAGTGAGCCGGCCGGACGTTGCTTGATGTGGTGCCTACAGGACACCTGGCCGGTAGTGATAGTCGGTCATAGCTCCCTGCCTTTGTAGCCACTGAAACTGTGTTTCCAGCAGCAATTCACAAAGGCTGGTGAAGTCCACTGGTCCTGGCACTTCGGTCAGGAAGCAAGCTCTTTTCCAAGCCCTTGGAGATCTTTGCACAAGTTGAAAGTAAAGTCCACAAAGTTCTTTCTCCTCTCTTTGACAGTCAGGCAACAACTGCAGGCCAATCCCGCAAGCAGCACTTCAGCTTGGGAATAGTCTCTCCTCAGTTTCTTCAGGTTGCTCTCGAAAGCAGAGGTTTCGTCCTGTAAGTCCAGAAGTGATCTAATTTCTTGGGATCAGGGTCCCAATATTAATATCCCAAAAGCCTTTGTTCTCTGAGGGGAGAGGGGCCTGTGCCCAGTCCAAACCAGTTCAGAAGCACTCTGGTTACCAGACTTCTCCTTTCCTTTCACAGTGCAGGGCAGGAACATCAGACGACCCACAGGAGGCGGAGCCAGCATTGTGGAAGGCAAGTGCAGCCCTGGAGCACTTTGTTGTCAGTCTTCCTTCTCTTCTTTTAGTGTGCAAGGCAGAGACATCAGACGCATCACAGGGGGGTGGAGCCAGCACTGTGAGGGGCGGGCACAGTCCTATTCAGGTTCCAGGTGCAACACCTCCCTCCCATCTAGATGCAGATCTCCCTATTCACCACTGGGCTGACTCATTCTGTTTCCTGGAATCCCCCAGCCCTGTCACTCAAACTCCAGATAAAGCAATACACAACCTCGCAGAGGCAGGCTTAAATGGTTAGGCAAGCAAATGCCTACTTTCTAAAAGTGGTATTTGCAAACACAGAATATTAAAATAAACGTCACTAAAACATGTATTTTATTATTCCAGGCATACTAAACTTGAATTTCTACCATGTTCTCTGAGTCTGCTAGGATTATAAACATGTAATAATCTAGCAGCCTATTTTGGCCTATGGCGAACAGGTAGCCTTGCAATAGTGAAAAACGAAAATGGCTGTAATTCACTATTAGGACATGCCACACACATCAGGGCTCGCCTACCTTATAATTACAATGCACCCTGCCCGTGGGCCTACCATAGGGGTGACTAATAGGAAGAAAAGGGAAGGTTTAGGGACTGGCAAGTGGGTGCACTTGCCCAGTCAGCATGACAGCTCCAGACTGCATGCAGCCTCTGCAATGGAAAACCTTAGACACGTTTTACAAAGCCGCTTCTGTGGGTAGCACCACCAGTGCTGCAAGCCCACTAGCAGCATTTGGAATTAAACGCCCTGGGCACACTCAGTGCACCTTACTAGGGTCTTACAAGTAAACCAAATTATCAATTATGGAATCAGCAATTAATATATTCATTTACAATAGGGAGAGCATGTGCACTTTAGCACTGATCAGCAGTGGTAAAGTGCCCAGAGTCATAAAATAGCCAACAACAGGTCAGAAAAATATAGGAGGAAGGCAAAAAGCTCTGGGATGACCCTGCAAAAAGGGCCAAGTCCAACAGGTGGCTAGTGTAGGTAGGGAGATGTCAGTTAGGGGGTAGATCCAAGAACCTGTCGGTGGAGGAGTTTGCTGGCCTACTGTGTCTATTGATGCAACCCCTGCCAAACATGATAAGCAGTGGAGGTAGGGTGAGCCAAGGCTACCCTACACGTAAGAGACAAGAGTGTTGGCAGAAGGTCCTCTTCCAAATGAGTTGGCTCTTCAATTGCCAGAGGAACTCCCACCAACTGAATCTCTGATGTGCAGATGTTGTCATCCGGAAGGCAGATCTCCTCGATAACCTGGAGATTGAAGTTGGTGGGTCTACCAGTTAGTCCGTATATTCAATGAGCTTGTAGCTGTGCTACTATCGAACACATCTTTAAATGTTTTTGTTTTTTTCCAGAAAGGCCCAGATATGTATCTGGGTTAGTACAGCATGATGTGGGCTAACTCAGTTGAATAAACAGAACATGCCACAGGGCACTGTTCACAGGGGTATTACACTAGCCATAACATACAATGCAGTGCATGGGAGGCCCATAAGTGCCGTGGGACCTATCCATCACTGTGCAGGGATTATTGTCACCTGGCCTGTTAGGCCATTACTGCCTTCAAAAAATGGAGGCTAACCGCCATGTATGTTTCAGGGAGCGCACTCACCTGTCATCAGGCCACAGATTTCACGGGGTGTTTGGTTTACCTCCAAAATGATCACACACGTGTGTATGAAGTGAAAAAGGATAACAATTTCTTTATGAACCTGTACATTCCTTACATGATCATTGTTCAATTACAAGTGCCATGGTCACATGCAAGTGCTCCTTACAAGTGCACTGGTCACATGTAAGGAGCTAAGTGAAGAAGGCATGGGTACTGTCTGATGTGTGTAGCATTGTAAAGAACATGTAGTGACTTGAGAAGGCCCCAGCATTATCGTACTATGCAGAGTGTGGTCAGTCAAATTGGACTGTTCACATAGCCATCAAAGCCAGCAACCCTTGTACCTTGTTTGCACTCTGTGCATCTGACACTAAATGTGCCTGGTATCATCTGTATACACCGCAACATGACCTACATATGTCAATCTTTAGGGCAATCCAACTTTGCCTTATGCTACAAATCCAACTCATGGACAATGCTAGGCATTTATGACATCAATGTACTGTGCTTCGTATGTGGACAATGTACATGTTCAGTTTTACAGAGCAATGTATCATCTATTTTTGCTTGTAGCTGGACCTAACCCAAACATGTGGGCTTCCCATTCCTGGAGGGATGGATGTAGCCTCGGGGGTGCCTGTGGCGTGGTGGACAGCTTCAGAGATTCCAATGCTACCAGTGAGTGGCTTCTGATTGTTTCTGTGCTTTGTAAGTTTTATGTGTGTTCTCGTAAACTGGTTGCAGTTAGATGTGTGAGGGGTATCATCAGTCAGCGGAAACAAGGTTTACCTTTCATGTATATTCACAATAGAAGGAGGACACATTTGCATGTGCAATTGACAGGGCCAAATATCAATGTCAAATATTCCCCAATGTATTCAGGCCAACATGATTGACGGCTCTGAATCTGCGTTTGTAATATTGTGGCAGGTATGGTGTGGATACTTATGGCACATGTATCATCACCTGCCCAAAATCAAACTGATTGTCATTCGTTCAAAAGTATTTTACCTATACTATGGACAGAAAGTGACAACATTTTACCAGACATATGCAACAGAAATGTATCATGGGAAAGTTTGAAGTTTAGTTTATTATGCATAGTTAATTAAAACCTTTGCAGTACGTATTACAAAAATTCTTAAATCATCATTGTTTAAAACCATTAAAATAGAATTAAACATTTTAGGAGATTTACACAGAAGTAATTCAATGAGACTATTCAGCACTCTTTTTACGCTGAGTGGAATACAGTGCAGGTGCTCATATTTCAAATTGTTCCCATCTTGTTCGCCCATGTGCTGTTTTTGCCCCTAGCCTTTTTGGCGTTTCTCAAAAATTACCCTCTGTGCTGGACGGACATGTGCAGTAGTTGTGCCCTTTAGGTGTTGGTGGGCAGTTGCTTATCGACGTAAGTCTGTGGCGTTATCCCCCAGTATCGGCTGACTTAGCGCTCTTCGCTCGGCCGTTCCGAGAAATTTCACCAGTCTGCAGTTTAATTTGATGTTTGACGGATTCAGGCAGGTGAGCACCGCTTGCCTACTAGTACTAATCCCTTTTTGCTTGAGTTGGTCTTTAAGGAGCAGTTGGCGTGCTTGCTGCAGTTCTGTGAATGAGCAGATTACATGAAGAATGTCACCATTCTTTAATTTGCATAGCGTGCAGGTTTCTTTCCCGTCTTTCCTGAGCCATGGCTGCTGATGCTCTGTACTTGGCAAGATCCCTAGTCTGTATTTTAGAAAGTTATTTTTTTATTATTATTTTTTTTTTATTTGTCCTCATTCGCCTCTCCTCGCCCCTGTTTTCACGATACCGCCCTTGGGCGCTTTATCTCATTTAATAGGATTGTTTAGCTCTTAGGAGGTAGTGCACCACCTTGTCCGGTCTACCTCAAGCCTTGTATCCACCGAGATTTGGAAAGACTTAATCATAGGACTTGTTTTTTTAAACCTTTACCTTTACCTTTACCTTTACACCCCCGTCACCCGAAACATATCAGAAAGGAGTCCAAAATCTGTATCTTTTCTTTAGTCGATCAACCAAATCTAGCCTGGCCATAGTTCTCATTGCTCTCAACCAACTCAGTTCTGAGGGCGGGTCTGCGGACACCCACATCTTACAAATCTCTATCCGGGCCACCAATACAGAATAAAACACCAGTTTTGTTTTATCATCCAAGCCCTTACTTTGAAGGTCCGCTCTTCCAGTCATAACAAGTTCAGGGCTTATCTCAATCTGGAGGCCCAGTGCTGTTGACAGGCACTTACTTACAGCATCCCAGAAGACTTTTAGTCCTGGACATGTAACAAACATGTGTATATCATCTTCATTTAAGCTGCTACATTTAGGACACGCCATCATTCCGCCGGGTTTAAACTTTGCCAGTTTTCGAGGAGACCAATATGCCATGTGGAGGGTAAACAGTGATTTCTCCTTAAATTTGCAGGTTTTACCACCTTGTATAGAAACAACATAGTTACTTGCCATTGATCTTCTGTAGCAATCCTGGGCAAGCACTCTCCCCACAGGGTCTCCGGTAGTGTAAAGGGTCCATCCTCCAGCTCCACTATTGACCAATACCACTTTGACACTTCTTTTTTATATTGAGTCTCCATAACTAGCTGCTCTTCAAACTCATTATGGTGGCCGATTAAATTTTCCTTCCCGGTCACCCAGCTTTGTATCTGTAAATATTTAAACTTGGAAAATGTACGTCCCCACTTCTGCTCACAGTATCTCCAAGGTACTAAGCTGCTCTCCATAAAGAGTTCGCCCCATCTATGGGGGCCCTCTGTTTTCAGAGCCAATGCCAAGACATCCTTAGTCCAGAGCGGTGCTCCTGGTGAGTCCCATATCGGTGCCATATGACTAAAATATGGTATTTTTGTTGCCCTCCGTATTCTATACCAAACCATCGCTAAATCTTTCAACACTTTTAATCTTATTTTTTTTAAGTACTTTGGGTCTGCAAATTTATACATGAAACCATTCTGGTTCACCCCCTCCAATTTCAGCAGAGCAGACAACATTTTGCCATTGTCCGAACTCCCAAGGTTGACTAAAAGCATTCTGCAGTTCTTCAACAGAAAAGCCCAAGAATCGATCTGGAAATTAGGAGCCGCCAGTCCTCCCTTCAGAAATTTCCTCCTGATCTTTTTCCATGATAGGCGGGACCCCTTAGATGCCCAGATGAATGACCCTAACTCATTCTGCCACTTTATGAACCAATCCTTCTAAAAAAGAATCGGTATGGAGTCAAACAAGAAAGTTATCTTGGGAAAAAGCATCATTTTCACTAGGTTGACAGGGCCATATATTGTTAACGGCAAGTGTGCCCACCCTCTCAAATCTTGAGAAATTTCTTTCCTAACTTTAACAAAATTGACTTTAGTAAGAACTCTTAAGTCTTGTGTTATTCTCACCCCTAAGTATCTAATCTCCGATTTGCAGACTATATCTTCTGTCTTTCTTAAATTCCAGGACATAACCTCCGTTTTATCTTTATTTATATGATAACCAGAAACCATCCCAAACTCCTTTGTTATCTTATCTAGACACCTCATCGATTGCTGGAGGTTAGCAGTTAATATAACTACATCATCCGCATATCATATAGTCCTATCTTTCTGACCCATCCCTGGAATTCAAAGGGGGGAATCCTCTCTGCCTCAATGATTCTGCAGGCTAGCGGTTCAATATAAAGATCGAACAAGAGAGGAGATAGGGGGCATCCTTGTCTCGTGACTCTCATTACCTTTATTGGCTGGGTTAATGCTTCATTCACAAATACCCTTGAAGTGGGAGATTGATATAATCGCTCCACAACTGAACAAAAATGTAACCCCATTTTTAGATGATTACTTAAGGCCTTCAAGTATATCCAGTTCACCCGATCGAATGCCTTGGAGCTATTACCGCCAAGGGGAGTTTATATGTAACTGCCACATCAATACTGCCTATAAGCGAGAAGGTTAGCGCTTTCAAATGTCTACCTTTAATAAACCCTTTCTGGTCCTCATGTATAATCTGGGGAATAACTTTACCCAGCCTGTCCGCCATAATCTTCGCAAATAGCTTATAGTCGCAGTTTAAAAGTGATATTGGTCTATACGAGTCCATATACTTTGGAGATTTCCCAGGTTTAGGGAGTACTATAATATTCGCCTCATTCCATGATTGTGGGAGAGCAGCTTTTCCCAGAAAAATATCATGAAACACTTTCGTTAATATAGGTGCCATACTCTCAATCAACACCTTATATACCTCAACGGGAAGCCCATCCGGACCTGGTGCTTTCCCTTTCTTCGCCTGCTTAATTGCCGTCTCAACTTCTCCCTGCAAAATCTCTTTATTCAAAATTTCCTGAAACTCTTGTGATAGAGGTTTCAGTTTCTTCACCCACTGCTCTACTGCCTGTTTATCCGGAGATAAATCCTCACTGTATACCTCTTCGAAATGCTTAAAAAAGGCCTCCTCAATATCTTTAGTATCTGTAACAGTTCGCTCTGGCTCTCCCACTTTCACCTCCTTAATGATATTTCGAACCCGATCTTTCCTCGCCTTCCATGCTAAAAATTTACTTGTACCTTCACCGAATTCAAAATGAGCCAATTTACCGGCTTCCCATATCTCCTTTACCCTATTACCTAAGACCATGTCCAACTCTCCTTTTAGCTTTTCTAGTTCCTGGAGATTCTTATCTTTTGCCTGACATCCCCATGTTCTCGCTATCTCTGCCTCATGCACACAAATTTCCTTTTCCAGATCAGCAACTCTATTATAAAAAACTCTCCTTTTAGCCGTACCCAAAGCTCCCAGCCTCCCCCGAAGAAAAGCCTTGCAAGTCTCCCATACAATATAAATTTTTGCTGAACCCACATTCACATCCAGAAAGCAGTCTAGTTCCTGTCTTAATTTCTCCAAAGCCTCATGGTCATATAACATAGTGCGGTCCAACCTCCAGACTGAACCCAAATCACCCCTTTCTATCCTTAAAACCAAAGTAACTGCCGAATGATCTGATATATGGACCCCTACATGACTTATCTGTTTCACAGTATCCATTAATCTCACATCTAATAAAATATAGTCAATCCGTGATCTATGACTATATTTTTTTTTTTTATAGTAGGTAAAGCCTGATACCTGACCTGACCTCTGTCTCCAAACATCACATAGACCTAGCTCGACCATCAATCTCCTTACTCTATTTGACATTTTACTATTAACTAACGCCCTACTATTTAATGATTTGTCTAACTTATAGTCCAGCACTGTGTTAAAATTGCCCGCAAAGACAATTTTACCCGGGAGACCCATTATCTCCCTAGCCAATTCATCCAATGGCACCACATCGTCTTGATTCGGACCATAATATCTTATGATATTATAAACCTGACCTCTTAGTTTAAGACTAACAATCAGCCATCTATCTTTAACATCCGCCACCTCACCCTCAGCCGTGTAATCTAGCCCCTGTCTAACCATCACTGCAATACCTTTCGTGACTACTGTTTTTCTTGCTTTCCTCCCCTGTTAAATGTGTCTCTTGCTAAATTATAATATGAGCTGGGCTATCTTTCAGATACTTCATAATCAGATCCCTTCTTGACTTAACTCGTAGACCATTCACATTCCATGACATTAGAATCAACTCTGCGGCATTACCTCCTTTCATAACATCCTACGCCAAAACTCATAATCCACCTGGTGAGAAAACAGCTCCTGAGGACTTTTTCAAATTTTCCCCCCGTGCCCAACCAGCTTTCTAAGGCCCTACCTTGGCCCTTCGAATGCCTGTTTTAAAGATGGTCGCTTCTAACAATTTCACCTTCTTTCAGTAAACAATAAACCTCAACGCGGCGAAAGTGCTAAATACTCCCATTAACCCTTTTTTTTTAACTCATGTTTTGAATATACTTTAAATATACTTTCAAAAACAACCGTTTTGACACTGTTCCAGGAAGCCATCAACATCTTCGACAAACCTAAAAGTGTGCATTTTGTTCTTCCACATAACTTTTAAGAAAGCTGGGAATTTCAGCTGCACAGTGGCTCCCAAACTTCTAAGAGGCTCAATTCTTTTCCCTAGCTCCCACTGTTTGCAGTTACCACAGAAAGATCTGACCTGACCTCAACCCTGTTACCATCCACCATTAGTGCTCCCTTTTTCAAAGCTGCTGCCAGGACCCTTTCCTTTAGACTATAAGTTAAAAAATGTATCAGAATCCTTCTAGGCTTAGAGCGATTTGAATTCAGTCTGAAGGGATCGCGGTGTATTCTTTGAATATCCATGGCAATCTGTTCCTCACTTTCCTCCAACTGTAACTCTGCTTTTAACATCTGTACCACATACCCTTTTATATCTGACCCTTCCTTCCCCTCTGAAAGTTTCAAAATCTTTAGATTGTTCCTACGTTGCATATTTTCTAATCTTTCTAATCGCTCCTCATGCGCCCTCGCCCTAAATCTGACCTCTTCCAACTCTTTACTGTTTTCCTCCACTCGTCCTCTGATCTCTTTAACCTCCATCTCAAGCGCTGCTGTACGTACATTCAACTCATCAAATTTGGTTTCTAAAAGACCACAAACCTCCCTGATCCCTTCCTGGTTTACCTCGATTCCTGAAAACCCTTATGTACGTCCAGGTCCAACTTCTTTAAGAGGGCGATAACCGTACCATCCAGATCTTCCATCACAGGTATACTCATACCTAGTCCTCCAGCACTCCCTGTCTCCTCAACTCTACTTTATATTCCATTACAAAAGGACTCTTTTTCATCCTGAGTTACAATCTCATTTCCTCCGCCATCTTCCCCAAATCAACTTTTTCTGCCACCTGCTTTCCCTCCTCCATAGCTAACACCTGATATCTATTTCGGCTCAAATGCTCAGTCCAGTCTATCGAATTATTTTCACCTGTTGCTCCCCGCCACTCACCAAATCTTGCCCACTTATTCGCTCGTTTGTAAATATTTCTGACAGCTCTGGTGTAACTATATCTGGAACAGAGTCCCTCCGTAGTGTCAAGGTTCTTGGCATAGGCTTGAAATAAGTGTTTAGAGAGGGAGTTATTTTCACTTTCTTATCTAATAGCCCTGCCTTACTCGCCTGTCTGGTATGTTTCTTAATGGTATTTTTTTTATTTAATTCTGTGTTGTCCTTATTTCCTATACTCTGACCCCTGGGGCACCTATTCCCACCTTCTTTTTGAGTATTCGCCGTGTCTGCCTTCCCTGTGCCCCTGGCAGTGCTCCTCAAAATATATCTGTTAGTCTCTAATTTCGCATCTTCTTTTTTTTTTCTTTTTTTTTGTGTCCTCATCTTTCGCCCTTGGTGATCAACTAGTAGCATGTGGAGATGACCTTACTGTCTAAGATAAACTGGAAGGAGCTCTGAGAGAGGCCGCCCTAATTGCCCCTCAGTAAGTAGTGCCATTATCCGACTAAGCCACTTTGGACCAACCGTCTGGGACACATGCTGCGTTCATATACCCAGTCCTATACCGATTTCAACTTTATTGGGTATAGTCAAATAAAAGAGAAGATGCCAAGCAGCAACAAAAAAAACCTCCATGATCGAATTAAGTCCCATTACCAATTTAGTAGCCTCCAGAAGTTTCTCTTGCTTTGGTTTCCTGATCGTAAGAGGTCCAGCTTTGATGTTTGTAGCACTGATGTTCGGCAATCAAGCAAAGTAGGAGGTAAAGGATCTTTCCATTTCTTACATATTTCTCTCCTTGCAAACAAAATACAAAAGAAAAGTAAATCTTTTGCTGGCCCATGAAACTCTGGAGAAATACCAAAAATAACAAGAGCAGAACATAAAGTTAGTTGGGATCCTAAGGAGGTTGATATTGAAATAGAAACAGAGTTCCAAAACGGTGATAAGAGTGGGCAGTCCAAGAACATGTGTAAGTCCGAAGCCTCTGCCAAGCCACATTTAGGGCATAAAACCGGTGAATTGTCCGAGAACTTCGACAAACATTGGGGCGAGTAGTAGGCCCTATGTAATGTAAACAAGTGGTTTCGGCGTAACCAAGATGGTTTCACAATGTTCCACATAATCTTAAGAGATTTGTACCACATATTCTCCACACTGATATCAATAATGTGTGTGGACCACAACTGATCTGGTAGTTTTAACTCACCCTCTGCTTCATCCAGTAAAAGATTATACCAGAATGAAACCTCTTTCTTGAATGGAGGCTTATCTGTTAGGAGAGACACTAATGTGCTGTCCCCTCCCAGCTGAAATCTTTGCATTTGAAGGTATTTGAACCTGGAGAACCGAGACCCCATTTTTAATCTTAATACGTCCCACGGCAGTAGGCTTCCCTCAACAAAGATATACCCCCAGACTGCCAATCCTGACTCTCGTAGTGGTATTGCAAGGCTATCCAGGAGCCAGCTCGGTGAGCCAGGAGAGTTCCATAATGGGGCCTTACCAGAGTAGTAGTCGATTCTAATGGTACACCTAAGTTTAGCCCATGTTCTACATGAATCTCTAAGCACCTTCAGTTTTATTTTCTTAAAAAACTTAGGGTCCCCAAACTTAAACAAAAATTCACGATCAGCCACCTTTTCTCCTCTGGGTAATGCAGCAAACATATGCCCATAACCCAGGTTTATCAGGGATTTTAACAACATCCTAACATGGGACATCTGAAAGGCCCACCCGTAAAACTGTAAATCAGGAGCCGCCAAACCTCCCTTCTCTCTATGTCGCCTGATCTTCTTCCAGGCAATTCTCGGGTTGCGATTGTTCCAAATAAAAGAGTGAATATCGCTTTGAAGCTTAGCTATCATCGTGGGATCAAAAAAAAGGGGAATGGTATTAAATAAGAATGTAACCTTAGGTAGGATCGTCATTTTGACTAAGTTAGAGCTACCCAGTAAAGATAGTGGAAGTGTAGACCATGATTTCATTAGTCTACGACATTCTTTAGCAATAAGCAAGAAATTTGCTGGAACTATCTTGTCTATGTCTTTATATATATTCAGACCCAGATAACGAAGGACTGAACTTATCTGGGCCCCTGCCACATGCTCAGGGTCATTCCAGACCATTATGTCTGTCTTGGCAGCATTAACCTTGTAACCTGATATGGCTCCAAACTCTTTAGCCAACGTAATTACTACCGGAAACGCCGACCGTAGCTCTGATGTAAAGATGAGAACATCATCCGCATATAAGGCTACCTTCCTCTCCCATCCCTCAAACACAAAAGACTTGATGTTACTGTTGTCTCAGATCTTTTGAGCAAAAGGCTCTATATAGGGATCAAATAAGAGGGGGGAGAGGGGGCAGCCTTGGCGGGTACCCCGAGTGATGTTAAATGGGTCTGATAATTCTCTGTTGACAAGTATAGATGCTGACGGATTCTTATACAAGAGTTTGACTGCACGCCTACATTTTTTGCCGAAGTTAAATTTTCCCAAGACCTCCGATAGGTAAACCCAATTAACTCTATCGAAGGCCTTGGTGGCATCCAAGGTCATTACAGCTAGAGGAAGTGATGCCACCGTCGCCATATCGATAGCACCTATAAGGTCACAGGTCAACTCATACAACTGACGCCCCATTACGAACCCCTTTTGGTCTGTATGCAAGATGTTTGTTGCTACTGCCCCCAACCTATTTGCAAGTACAGATGTAAAGATTTTATAATCTGTATTTAAAATGGAAATTGGTCTGTAAGACCAGCAATTTGATGCTGATTTTCCTGGTTTTAGAATCAATGTAATTGATGCATTATCCCACGATTTAGGAGGGGGCATCCCTTAGAGGAGGATCTTGTTAAACAGCTCAGTCAAAAAGGGAATAATAGTAGAAATCAAAGCTTTATAAATTTCAGATGGCAATCCATCAGGGCCTGATGCCCTACCTTTTTTTAACTACTGACTACAGCAAACCTAACTTCCTCTTGTGAGATTGGATCTTCTAGTTTATTGCTTTGTTCTAATGTCAGAACAGGAAGAGAGACGCCCGCCAGCCAATCTACAGCCTGCTTTGGCTCGACGTTATTTTCCTCACAGTAGATTTCACTGAAGAAGTCACGGAGCGTTCTCCTAATATCAACATCGGTAGAGAATGTAATTCCGCCAGTCGTAATTGATGTTAATATTATTACGAACTAGCTCGGTCTTCGTTTTCCATGCCAGCAGTTTACTGGCACCTTTGCCATACTCAAAATGTGCCAGTTTACTGGCTTCCCATCTCTCTAGGACCCTAGCATTTAATACCGAGCTTAGCTCTCCTTTCAAGATGGTCACTTTATTCTGCTTCTCATGAACTATGGATGAGCAGGCATCAGGGTGCCTAGCAATGTCTGCTTGAAGATTAGCCAACTCCGATTCTAAGGAGGTCACTGCTTCTCTGTATATTCTATTCTTATATGTAAATGTAAATGTAATGGACATTTATAAAGCGCTTCTTTCACTCCAAGGAGTATCTTGGCGCTCACACCAACCCAGGTGGAAAGAGGTTGGGGGAAAGAAAACAGCTTGGTGAAAGATAACTTACACTAGTGCTCTGCATGCAGTATCTGTGAGAGAGAACACCCAAGTTTTCAGGGCTTTCCTAAATTGGTGTTCATGGGACAATGACCGTAAAAATGGCGGAAGCTTGTTCCAGGCCTTGGCGCCTAAGACAAAGAGGGATTTCCCTCCTTTTGTTACCAGACTAAATCTGGGAATTACTAGCAGGTTCTGGCTAGCAGACCTCAGGCAGCGGGTAGGATGGTACCGTTTAAAGCCATTAGACAGATATTTCGGCCCATGCTGTTGAAAGGCTCTAAAAGTGATCAGAAGAATCTTAAATAGGATCCTCTTGCCGATTGGTAACCAATGGAGCGTGTTAAGCGCAGCTGAGGCCGATGACTTGCAGGGCCAGCGTAGCACCAGCCGGGCAGTTGCATGTTGGACCATCTGAAGCCTGTGGAGTATGGACTTATTGACTCCAGCATAGAGGCTATTGCAGTAGTCAAACCTCGAGGTTATTAAGGCGACTGCAACCGTTTTCCTGGCGGACAGAGGAAGAAGATCGAAGAATTTCCTCAAAGATTTAATTATGTGAAAACACATACCAGCTACGGCCACCGCTTGCTGCTTGAAAGATAGTTGGTCATCAAATTTGATGCCCAGATTTCGGGCAGACGAGATGGTGTTAGGGGGGGCTTCAGCATCATCAGGCCACCAGTGTTTCGGGGAAAACAGATTTTGATTTCCAAACGGTAAGATTTCCGTCTTACCGGAATTACATTTGAGATGGTTGCTAGTCATCCATTCAAATGTAGCCGTCAGGCAGTTTTTCAAGTTTTCCTCGGCACCAGGCAGTTCCCTATCTAGCACCAGAATAAGCTGTGTGTCATCAGCATACGAAATTGTGCTAATTTGGAATGACGCAATTAGCTCCATCAGGGGTGCCATGTACAAGTTGAAAAGTACTGGGCTTAATCTAGAGCCCTGAGGGACCCCAGAGCTGATGACTTTAGCTTCAGAGTGGAAAGGGCCCAAAACTGTGACTTGGCGTCTGTTGTTAGGAAAGTTAGTAAGCCAAGCCAGAGCCACCCCTCCTATTCCTTCAGTAACCATTCGGTCCACTAAGATGGTATGTGAGACCGTGTCGAAGGCTGCCGACAGATCAAGTAAAATCAAGACAGCCTTCTTTCCCTGGTCCATGGCCATTCGAAGGGTCTCTGCTGTGAACAGCAGGGCAGATTCGGTAGAGTGTTTCGACCGAAACCGTGACTGGTTTGGGTGGAAGATGTTATTCTCCTCTAAGAAGTTCGTAAGTTGGCTATTAACGAACTTTTCCGTCAGTTTGAATACCAATGGGAGCAGGGAAATGGGACGCAGGTTGGAGAGGGTGGTCAGATCAGGTATGGCCTTTTTCTGGAGGGGCTTGACTGCTGCAAGCTTCCATTCCCTAGGGATGTCTGCCGTGGCTAATGATGAATTAATGATGCTGTTTATGATGGGATTAACCACCTCCACTAACGTCTGCAGAGCCGAGGGTGGGCAAGGGTCAAAAGGAGATC
Organism: Lissotriton helveticus; assembly: GCF_964261635.1. Classification (NCBI taxonomy): domain Eukaryota; kingdom Metazoa; phylum Chordata; class Amphibia; order Caudata; family Salamandridae; genus Lissotriton; species Lissotriton helveticus. Next base: position 536,336,497 of record NC_136065.1, read on the forward strand.
CAGATTTACTGATCAAAATGACTTTAAAGGTATCATCCAGGTGGACAGGATCAAATGAATCAAGGCGGGGAGACCCGGTCAGTGATTTCTCACCCACTGTCCGTTCTGAGTTTCCTAAGGTAGGAGGCACCAGAGGAAAGGTCTTCACAATATCAAGAATCTTGTATTCAAAATAGTCAGCAATCCTATTGCAGAGATCTTGGGACAAAGGAATCTCCTGCAATAGGGCTGATGGGTTGGTGTAACTATTCACTATTTTGAAGATTTCTTTTTGACCGTTTCCCGCAGTGGATATGGCCTGCAAATAGTGGGATTTTTTGGCCTGCTTGATCCCTGCATGATATTTCCTTCTGACTGATTTATAAAGATTGCGGGCGACTACATCATAATTCCTGCGCCACCTCCGCTCAAGTGCTCTCACCTCCCCTAGTTGTAATTTCAAGGCAGGTGAGAACCATGGAGCACTCCTTTTACCTTTGGTAACACTGGAATTACTCCTACAAGTTGGACCTAGTGAGACACCAGCAGTTGCTATCCAGTCACAAAATGTCTGATTGTCAATGGAAGTGTCGCCCGTAAGAACGGGCGTACTATCTCTAAGCATTCCTACGATGTCGGATCTGCTAGACAATTTCTTCCAGTTAGGCTTGTAATTATCATCAGGTCTTCTATTTTTAGTAGCGTTTGCCAACACATTATGTTTTAATGCGATGTCAAACGGGACAAAGTAATGATCAGACCAGATTAAAGGGCAGGGAGATTTGACTATTAACCTCGTAGAATTGGAACAGATACAGTCCAATAAATGACCTGCTATATGTGTGGGTTCTCGGTTCAGGAGGGTGAGGCCGAGAACATGAATGATGTCTGTAAAACTGCCTACTCCAGGCTCTTTAGGGGAGTCTAGGTGCAGATTCAGATCTCCTAACACCGTGAAATGGGAATATCTAAGCGCCAAATCACTCAGTACATCTCCTACACTTTCTAGAAATTCGGTGGGGGATCCAGGAGGGCGATAAATGAGGGCACCTGAAAAGGTGAAGGAGTCATGGATACCCAAGCAAAAGGCTAGTTTTGGACAGAACTTTAGCTCTATTAGAAGGTGATTTATCCACTAAGGGATCTAGAACTATGTTAAAATCACCCGCTAAGATAACTGGATCAGGAAACAAATATAAATGTGAAAAAAGGACTTTCAATGCCGATGGATCGTCCTGATTAGGGCCATAGTATCCCACAATATTGGGGCCCCATGGATTATAACTGACACTATTGCCCATCGTCCTCCTGGGTCTACAAGGTTAGAAACCAGTCTCGCTTTAATGGAATTTCTGAATAGAATTGCCACACCTTTAGTGTGTGTTGCTTGTGACGTTGTTATACAAGCATCAATCCATCTGTTCCTCTTAACCAATATATGTATTTCTGGCTCCTCTTTAGTTTTAAATTGGTTTATACCTTTTACTCCGTCTCTAATAGTTAGAGAGATTACTGGTGCCTTGCTTTCCTCTTTACTCCCCCTCTTATTGTCCGCCCAACCTGCCCCTGGCGTACAGACTCCAACCGGGTGTTTCCCTCCCTCGACCATCTTCTCTTTCTCACCGCTACCGCTACTGATGCCGATACCGATGCCTCTTCCTATCGTGCCTCCGGCCCGATATTGAATCCTGGCTGCAGCTCGCCTGCCTCTCCCTAGCTCGGCAGCCGCCCTGCTCCACAGCTCATTCCCCACGACGGGGAGCTCCGCTGGAGGCCCCACCTCCACCTCTACCTCCTCCTGCTCGGGTGGACGTTCGAATTTCCGCGCCGCCATACACCGCTGCTGCCGCCGCAGCACCTCACCGCGGTATTATTCTCCTAAAGGGCACCTCAAGAATCTACCAGGCAGGTAGGAACTCTCCGTAACTCTACGTTTTTATTTACTGCCGCCGCCGCCGTGTTTAAAAGTTATTTTACTCGAAGCGCACCACCTTCTTCCCAGGCACTCGCGGCCGACTATCTAGCTGGCCGCCATGTTTTCCACAACCCTAGAAAGTTAATTTGTGTTGCTTTTGGATAACCCTGTTTGAAGTATGTTTGTGCTGTTGGTGATTTGTAAGAGTTTAGGGTCATCCATGCGTGCGATCTTTTTGTAAATAGTGCCTTATCCTCCAGTAAGGAGAGTGATTTGACATTTTTCCAGACTAGTTTTTTGAAAGTGCTATGGTGAAGTTGTGTGGCCCAGAGCTCTGAGAGTTTGGTGGCTTCCAATGTTGCTTGAAAATACATTCTTGCCTCAGAAGCATCCCTATTCTGTATATCCTGCCATAGGAGAGAGTTTAGTGTATTTGAGGAGGCGCTTCTGAGTTTGTGCAAGCAAATGATGTATGCACCATTCCTGGCTAGATCTTGCTTTTGCAGGCTACATTCCAGTTTAATTTGAGCCGGAGATGTGTATGGTGGGAGCGAGAACATTGTTCTGTAAGCTTTAACCTGTATGCTGTCCAGGTCTTTGGAGTCTCTTCTCCGCATAGCCTTGCTGCCGTAGGTAATCGAGGGAAGCAGCTTTGCCTTGATTACTTTCAGGAACGGAGTCAGAGTCGGACCCATCAATTGAGTTGTCAGATTTTTCATCGTCAGAGCAATCGATAAACCTCTCCTTCTTATTTCCTGTTTCTGGGGCATGAAAGCACCTTCTTTATCGAAGATGACTCCCAGATATTTGTACACGCCGGCTGGCTCAATTTTTAAACCGCCAAGAGACCAGCTGTTCTGTTGTTTTTTTTTGCTGTTAATTGACATTGTGCGTGGATTGATGAGGTTTATTTTTAGGTTGTTTTCCTTGGTGAATATTTCCATTTCGGTCAGAAGGCGTTGAAGACCAATGTAGGTGTAGCTAAGTAGCACTACGTGGTCTGCATACAGAAGATTGCTCAGAGTTTTCTCTCCTATCCTCGGTGAGTGGGAGTTACAAGGATCGAACGTTCTCGGCAGATCCGCCATAAAGAGGTTAAACAGAATTGGCACAAGCACACACCCTTCTTTGAGTCCTTTAGTAGTTCGTACTTTTAAGGACGGGTGTGTGCCGCTGCCTAGTTTCACCTGCACCCAGGGGTCTGTGTGGAGGAGCATCTGCATGTTTATGGTCGGCTGTGGTAGACCCCATTGCGCCAGTTTCCCCCATAGTCTACCTCTGTCGATGTTATCGAATGCTGCACTGAAGTCGATGTAGCATAAGTGAAGCGGGAGCTTGGAAGATTTTGCTGCGTTGATGATTAGTGAGATTGCAAGAATGTTTATTGCTGTTCCAGTTTTTTTTCAAAAGCCAGTCTGAATCAGTGATATAATCAGATTAGACTCAGCCCAGAGTACGATATCCTCTAATATGGTACCGGCAAAGTATTTCGCCTCGTTGTCAAGAAGAGCTACTAAGCTGTAATTGTTTGGGTCAGCCTTATCTCTTTTTTATATATAGGAAAAATCGTCGACCCCCTCCAGGATTCTGGGATTCTGTTAAGTAGCTTGACGTCCATAAATAAAGGTTGCATGATGTCCGCCCACTCTTTGTTCTTTGCTTTATAGAGGGCGGGTGGGATGCCGTTTGGTCCTGGGGCACCTTCTTTCCAGCCTTTGGCTATCTGTTTTTTGATTAAAGATATTTGCTGGATTCTCAAATTCTCTGTGAGGTTGATGTTTGTGCTTAAGGAGGTTTGACCCTGTAATTCTAGTGTGTACTTTTCACAGTTGATCTCTATGAGCTTATTAATCCTCATGTGAGCTCCTGACCGCTCAGTGTACTCCTTGAAGTGGCTTGAGAGATATTTAACCCAGGTCTCTTCAGTGATGTGAGATCCTATTTCTTTGTGCAGCGGGCGCATGATCCCATTCACTGTTTGCCAAAAGCGGGCGATATTGTTGGTATTTATATCATAAAGAAGTTTAGTCCAGAGCTCATTCTCCCCATCTCTCTTGAAGCTCCATTTGATTTGTCTGAGCGCTGCCCTTTGGTGTTTCAATTCAACTCGTAGGCTAATGTTAGGGGCTGTTCTCAGCTTCCGTAGCATTAAGTTTACTGATCTTTTTAGTTTATTTAGTTTTACTCTCTTTTCCTTCTTTAAATTGTTCTTGCGGCTCTCTTTGCAATGATTGTCTTTTGAATTGACAGTGACTGCAAGTTTTTTTTGCAGTGAAACCGTGAAGTGATTCCAGTAGTTGATATGCCCGGCTGCAGTTGATAATTGAGTGTCGAACAGTCTGAGTGCCGCTTCGGCATTGGTGGTCGAGTTTGCTGGCGTGCATTTGATCCTTTTTTGATTCAGTGAATAGATCGGCCCCATTGTTATATCTGGCCTGATTAGGTTCGGCATGTTTGATGTTATGTGGCATTCCTGAGGGCGGTGGTCACTGTCGCCCTTGTCACCCATTCTGAACCCCGAGATGTGTGGGAATAGCGCAAGGCTTACAAAAGTATAGTCCAGAACGCAACTTGTTGTAGTTGAATAGAAGGATTTTACTGGTGGAGAGTCTGTCGGAAATCTTCCATTCAATGCCCGAAGATTTAGGTGTTCTAGGTCGTACAGGAAACGGCTATTGCGATGTTTTTTCCTGTCTGGTGGGTTGCTTTGCAGAGGAATATTATAGATTCTATTCAAGGCCAGTACTTCCTCTCCTTCAGGTGAGCCAAATAGATCTTGGTTTAAGTCACCTGTCAGGAGGAAGAGTTGGTTTTCCATCTGGGTAGCGTACTCAGCCAGTTGTTTAGAAATTTTTAGATGGGTCTTTTGCTTTGTTCTTTGGATGGACGTATGAGTTGATTATACATACCTCCTCTTCTTTGTTCTCAAGGATAAGTCTTATTTTAACTGTTAGTGTTGTGTTTGAAAGTGAATCCATAAGAGTTGCTGAAGCTATTGTTGTAGTGGAAACATAGGTGGCCAATGCTGAGTGTTGGCCGAATCTGCTGGTCCTTGCGGCTGGTGTGGAAAAACATGTATAGCCCTTGAAATGCTGTGGGGCCTTCAGCCAAGTTTCTTGAAGCATTATTATGTCATGGAGGGAAATGTAGTGCTGAAAGCCTGGGTCATCTATTTTAGTGGTTAGACCGTTGATTTTCCAGGAGCAAATGCCTAGGGTTGTCGGCCTTCCCCCGCTGCCAGCTCTGTCGTTTGAGAAGCGTCAAACCTCCTCCACAGGGCGTATTCTGATAGTGCGGGACAAAGTTTCCCTTGTTGGAGCTTGGTATGTTTCTGCTGCTGGAGTTGGACGTAATTCTGGTCGGTCCCAAGGGGTGCTTATACTCCTTTTTGGTGAGCTTCCCCGTGCATCTCTGAGTATACGGAAAGTGTGAACCTGTTTTGTCTTTGGCGCTGGGCTCATCCTGCTCAGGAATGGTTGTGGATAGGCTGGTTTTTGAAAGGGAACCAACCCCAGTTTTTGAGCAGCTCCTGTTCAGCTAAGATCGAGTCTGCAATGTTACTTGTGATCCAAGTTGTCTTAGTTGCTTCCGCACTATGTCGGTTGGCCGCCGGTAAAAATTATACAGAGACTAAGTCCTTTGAGCTTATTCCTCCCAGTTTTGGAATTGATGATCATGGGATAGGCTGTGATTTTCAAGGCACGGTATGTTTGCCCAAGTCCAAATTTGAGACGGACACGTATGGTCGGGGTGTAACACATATACCAGATAATACTACCTTTTTTTTATTTTTATTTTTATTGAGATTTACTGATGTCATAAAAAAAGAATATACAAATTCACTATACAATTATTCCTTTTAAACCATAGGAAAACACAGATTACAAGTTCATACCAATTGATTAATAAATACATGTCGCAATATCCGCAGAGATAATAATAAATAGCCAAACAATTAAAATAATAAGGCAATAGTTCCATGAACCACCCATAATCCGGGGAAATAAGAATTACCACAATTGTTAGCCACCCGAGCTTCTCCAAATGGCAAGTGGTGCCCAGATGTTTCTGCCTAATTCCCTAGATTTTTTACCTTTTAGCTCGTATAAACACGACTCAATGTTGTGTAAACCAAGCAAACTAGCCATCCACATTTGAAAGGTGGGAGGGGGAATCTTTCTAACCTGCTGAAATAAGAATACGAAGGACAGCTGTAAATATAAAAACCAACGCTTCAGCATCACTTCCGAGCTTCAATTTCCTATCCACGCCTAGTATCATCAAGGTAGGGGATCGAATGATTCTACATTCTAGCAGCCTCTCCAAAAAGTTTGAGATTTCCTTTAAGATCATAGATAACTTATCACAATGATGGAACATGTGGATTAAATCGGCAGGGCCCTCATCACATCTAGGGCACTTATCATTCTCCAGCAAGCCCCAGGCATGCAGCTTTGCCGGAGTATGATACAGGTTAAACAGCGTTTTCCAATGCTGTGCCCGTAAGCTCGAGGATCGAAATAATCTTTTATTTAATACGAGGGCTAGATCTAAGTCAACATCAGGATTACCTAACTTCCCTGCCATTGTAGATTCTGTTTTCTCCAAATCATCCTTAATGCCCACCATCAGATGATTATATACTAATTTTATTTTTTTGCCTCCATTCCATACATAATCAATCAGGGGGAAGTGTCTAGTCACAGAAATACTATGTCTAAAGGCCATCACCGTTTGAGCTAGCTGTCCGTATAAAAACCAGTGATTCGGAGAAATCCCAAACTTGCGCTGTATCTCCTCAAACCTAAGGACCTCCCCCCTCCATGATGTCCCCTAAGGTCCTTATTCCTTGTTCTCTCCAAAACAGGCTATTTCGGTCCATACCCAAGTGGTGGAAAAGATTAGAATTCCAGATGTAGAGATGCACATTGATCTTAGGGATTTCCAACATCTTTTGGATAGCTTTCCAAGTCCCACAAACCCCGTCCAAGATCTTATACCGGGCCTTCCTATAGTATCTACGTTCCACCTCGCTCAATATTAGCCCAAAAGCCTTCTTCCTCAACAATAGCTCGAAAATGGTTGGGGTATCCTGCATATCTCCCTGGGCCCCTTCTGGACTAGGGACAGATTGAAACAATACTGACATTTGAGCCAAAAGGCAAGAAAAATGATCTAGTCGGAGATTTGGTAAGGCCATGCCCCCCCTGTCGTACGGGAGTGACATAAGCTTCATGGAACGCCTAGTCTTCCCATATTGCCAGATAAATTTGTTAAAGATTGATTCCTTATTTTTCTAATTAATTTTTCCTCCAGCGATAGCGGGATGGCGCGAAACAGGTATAAAACCTTCAGAAATATTGACATTTTAAGGACGTTCACCCTCCCTACCAAAGAGAGGTGTAATACATCCAGCCTTTTTAATTCGGCTTCAATTGATCCCATAAGAGGGCGATAGTTTTCTGTGATGATCTTATCCACCGAGGCATTAATTCTTACCCCTAGATACACTGCGGAGTCTACGTATCTGCTGTCTGACTTAGTAATGTTTTTGGTACAGATAATCTGGGTCTTCCCCTCATTCAGCAGATAGCCAGACTTACTTCCAAAATCATTTGCCATTTCCGCGAGTGCAAACATCGCCTGCTGCAGTTCAGTAGTAAAAATTGCCAAATCGTCAGCATATGCTAACAGTTTATTAGTATACCCATTCAGCATCACTGGATTAATCTGGGGGCACCCCAAGATTTTTTGGATCAGGGGGTCTATATATAATGAGAAGAGGATCGTGGAGCAGGGGCAACCCTGGCACGTCCCTCTCTTGATCACAATTTTCTCCGAGCTCTCTCCCATTACTGATACCCGGGCTACCGGATCATTATACATCGCTCTAAGAGCTCAGATGACCTTGGGACCGAAGCCCCTACCTTCAAGGATTCCCCACAGGTACTCCCAGACCACGCGGTCGAAAGCTTTCTCCCCGTCGAGGAGGATCATGGCCATCTTCCCTCCCCTAGCAGCATGGGCGTCAAACAGAGTAATAGCTTGACGAGTGTTGTCCGTCGTACCTCGCCCAGGCACGAACCCATGCTGCCACGGGGAGACAAGACCGCCAATGATCCTCCCCAATCTTTTAGCCCAGATTTTCGATTACAGTTTAGTATCCGCATTAATAAGCGAAATCGGGTGGTAAGAGCCCGGGTTCTCCTTGGGTTTACCCTTCTTGTGGAAAATAATTATGTTGGTCTCTTTCCAAGAGTCGGGGAGGAAAAACGCAAGGGAAGGAGATAAGCCAAAGGCTATTCTAATTTTTCTCTGCAAATTCGTACTGAGGCAACTAATCGCAGAGAAAGCAAGACCAGACGCGAGGAGGACTAGTGAGGGGGTCTCATTTTTTGTTTGGCCGCACTACTGCCATGCAACGGTAGAGAGGCGATGGAGACTATGGCAGCTTATAAAACTCTTCCAAGAAAAGAAACTGCAGGCGTATTTGATAAACCCCGCCCAGTTAAAGGTTATTAAAGATGGAAGGACCCACTACTTTGCATCTGAGATAAAGGCGAAGGAGTACCTTGACTCTTTTGGTAACTAGCCTGGTAGCGGAAGAGTATTAGCTGGATAACAAGTTTGTCAAGGGCCTCTTCACGGGGAGTTCAGGACACGCAGTGGGTCTCAGGGTGTTGGTATTTCTTCCCTTATGTCTGACTATATCTAGGGCCGGTTGTTAGGTTGATTTGGTTTCTTTTGTTGTTTTTTTTGTTTTTTTGGTATGCCTCATTGCGACCACTGCTATACATCATATGCACAGACTAGGTCTGAGCGCCTTGACAGAGGGAGTGCAGGGGGGGCGGAGGGGGGGTTTGGGGGGTCTGCAGGTGGGGGTGAGGGGGGAAGGGGGCAGGGGGGCAGAGGGGGGAGCGGGGAGGGGGGGTTTGGCGAGGGGGAAAAAAGTAAAAATGAGATAATCTGGTGTTGTAATGTGGTAAATAAATAAATAATACCTCTATTTTTGACTAGACATACATTAACAGATAGCTCAATAAATAAGAGTCAAGATTCGAGGTAGCTGGAGTCTGCAGGTTTAATACAGCATGAAGGACAGGAACAGGACAACCTGCACGGGAATAGGATGGCAGCTAGCTAGCTCAACCTTTAATAACAGGGCACAAGCATATATATACTTAAACAAAATACATGATGTTCAATACAATAGGCGTAGCAGTGGGCAGGGCCTGTAGCAGTCGCGAAAGATAAGGCAGAAAGTAGGTGTAACAAGAGGCGTGAACATAGACATGTGATGTAAACGTAACAGAATATGTCATAAATGGGGCGGAAACATGGAGGGGGCTACCTAAGGAGCCGGGACCTCTAACCTAGTGGTGCGCGCAAGCTGGCAATGACGTGTTACTAGGAGGAACTGGGGGCTATGACTTCTGCGCTAGAAGGAGAGACTGAAGTCTGGAGAGTCAGAGCGACATGTACCTAAACACTATCTAGTATCTGATGTTTAGAGAACATGTTGATAGAATCCAAAAGTTATCAGGGTAAAGGCTAACAGACTCTAAGACTGGTGCATGCATTATTCTACATGTAGTGCGTGTTGAGGAATATTAACTGACCATTAATACAGTATTTCTCTTACATGGAGACGTAAAGGCTAGACCATGACGGAAATTATTGATGCGATTCAGTAGCTTAGGAATGCAGGGAAGGAGAGCTGGACAGATAACTAGAATCATAACATACTCTTGGCAGACCAGCAGGCAGAGCCAGGCCGAGCCAGGCACTGTGAGGCAGGAAGTAAGTGAAGGGTCAGGGATACAGGTGGGGGCTGTATCGCTCCTCGGAGAGGGTTCAGGAGACAGGAGCTGAATCTGAGTCCGGGCCCTTTTGAGGCCTAGAAACGGGGATTTTACAATGAAATAACGTGCACACTGAGAAACGTGGCAACGTAACTTTACATAGGCCTAATACTCGTAGCTTTCACGAGAACTGGAAACTGGCATACTAGAGATGGACACAACTGTAATTGCATCTTTAATCGATCATGGGGAATACATATGCATATTAATCATGCACACATAACATAAGATGGGGAACACGTAGGGACACAGAACATGGCAAAATTTACTTTTCCACATTCCCTCCTTGTCACTACGTTTCCATCAGGAAACATCAATATTCATGATACCATCTATCATTTCATACAGTATCATTTGCTCGTCTCGAATTTTCTTGGAACGGGATCTAGGACGGGACTTGGGACTAGGAATACAAGAGGTAGCACAAATGCCGCAAATCGCAGGGCCACATTGTATACAGAGGCAGCAACTGAATATGATCGCTACTGCAATACCTAGAAAGGACAATACTTTCCATCCCCAGGCAGAAATTATACTCCAGAACCAACCGGACCATGTCCAGGTGCCTGGATTCTGGTGTAACTGATGGGCAATTTTATGAAGTCTGGTTATAGCTGAATAAACAGACGGCGCGTTATTAGGAATGAAAATGCAGCAACTAGATCCGATGACTCTACATGCTCCTCCTCTATCGGCCAGTATGACGTCAAGAACGAGACGATTTTGGAGCACGACAAATCTCATAGCAGATTGCTCCTCGGTTAAGTTACCTAGAGCAGAGGCAGTCTCATTCACTACTGCTTCAAGAGTTCTTGTTAACCTACGGATTAACTTACTATTCTGGATAGGTCCTATAAAGAAGAAGAAACCTTTATTGAAATCTGTATACTGTTCTAGAGCAGTTTCAGTTTGATCGACAATCGGGGACTCGATCTCCCTTCTATGTCTAATGTGTACTAGATGTGTGTTTCTGTGATAATCGGACGGGGCTAGGAAAACTGGTGGCAGTAGGAAGGCAATGTAACAGGTTCCATCCCAATCGAGGGGCAGACGAACATATGCGGTCTGACCACAAACAAAATAAGAATGACGTGAAGCTTTGAAAATAGATTTCCCACTGTCACTATACTTAACAATAATAGTACAATCACTATGTCCTACATGTGCGGAACCATTATTTCTGACACATAATTCGCCTTTGACTGGTAGTACTGAAATAGCAGGTAAGTCTGGAGTAGGATCAGACTGAACATTCAGAACCATGAAATTCGAAGAATAATTACCCAAATTATAAACTTCATTTTCTAGATCTAACCCTGTTCTGTGGGGAAGACCTTGCTTGTCTGGAAAACATGTACTATTCAGAAGGGACATATCATTTGAAGATGACGTTAACATGGACCAGGCTCCACATGAACCATTATGTGAAAACGGATAAGGAAACAGTGGCAGAACTCCCTTCGGTGTCTGGAAAGGGGGGAGTCGACCACACACCCAACAATTAGTGGCATTGCTGGTCTGGTGTGAATAATGTAACATACGGATAAATGTATTGTTGCGCATAGCAAGACGATAGGATAGTTCGTGAGGAGGCAGATCACTAAACGTATGCTCTACTGTAGCATTAGAAAACTTATTTACATGAGAAATTGGAAAACATAAATGAAATGCATAACTCGTACAGGTAACCATCAAACTCAAAAACAATATAAAACTTAGAAAAACGATACATCGGATAGAGCTTTGACTAACTCTCTCACTATGGGGGTCTATCTCATACATGTCAGATACCTGTCTAACCGTTTCACCCGAGGGGGACTTAGACAATTAAACTGGCTGACTTATTTTACTAGACCGGAGCTTACTTTTATACTCCTGCTGCGGAGTTTTCTCTAACAGGGAGGGCTTTGAGTCAAAGTCAATAGCGGGACAGTCCTTGAGAATAGGGCAATGTTTAGACTCAGAAGTGTCTGTAGAAATGTTATTTAAAGTCTTGTTTCTTAGTCCATGAAATTTCTTGACGTGAGACAGATGCACCCAGCCTTTTCTGCCTTCCAACTTCACGGCCGTGCGGGTGGTCAGAAGGACTAACTTCGGCTCCTTCCAGCGAGGCTCCAGCGGACTTGAACGATCGAAATTCCGGATTAAAACCAGGGAGCCAGGAAGGACCTCGTGTGGCTTGACTTCAGTATTGTCGGGAAATGCAGCAGCAACCTGTGAACGACAAGAGTGTAGGGCAGACATCAAGGAAGCTAGGTAATCTGTCAGCATATTACTGGAAACATCTGTAATACTTCGGGGTCTGGGTGTACCCCACATATTCGGGGGGCGGCCGAATACGACCTCATAAGGGGACAGACCTGATCTGGAGTGTGCGACCATGCGCATATAAAATAGGGCAACTGGCAGGGCTACTAGCCAGTCTACACCTTTCTCTTTGCATACTTTGGCAATACGGATTTTCAGGGTTTGATTATGTCTCTCTACGAGACCGGCTGCTTCTGGATGGCGTACACAATGGAACTTCCACTGGTACCCTAACAAAAGGGAAACGTGCTTCATAAGTTCGGATGAGAATGGCTCGCCGTTATCAGAATACACGACCCTAGGGAGTCCATAGCGGGGGAAAAATTCACGAACCAACTGCTTGGCAGTGGTCGCGGCTGTGTAATCTGGGACTGGATATGCTTCTGTCCACCTGGACAAAGCGCATACAACTACAAGGACATACTTGAAACCTCGACATCGCTCCATCTGAATATAATCCATCTGGAGGACTTCAAAAGGGTGATCAGGAGGCTGGAATCCACCTTGTTCCACCGGGACACTTTTACCTGGATTGAACTGGCAACATATCATACAGGTACGGATTTTCTGCTTGGCTGCAGCTCGTAAATGCTTGTTAAACCAAATGTTCTGGATACTGTCTATCATGGCTTTTTCTCCTAAGTGTGCTGGACTATGTGCGGTATTGATAATGACTTGAACCATAGAGTCGGGGAGAAACCATGTGGCCTTTCCCTTCGTCACCCATCCCTGATCTGTCTGGACCCCTCCTTGTTCGGACCATTTCTTAATTTCTTCAGGAGTAGCATGTAACTGGATATCTATGACATCTTGAGTAGGGTCCTTAACTGTCATACAAGTAGTCTGTTCTAGAGTGGATGTCGGTGTCTTGTTAACTGGTATGTCTGGTGTCTGTGCTGTAAGCTTGGCTGTTCGATCCGCTAGATCATTACCTTGGGAAATAATGTCAGTAACTTTAGTATGTGCCTTGCACTTCATGATAGCGATAGATGTCGGTAAATGTATTGCATCTAACAGAGCTTGAATAAGGAACCCATGCTGAATCTTGGTTCCATGAGAAGTCATGAAACCTCTCTCTTGCCAGAGCACTCCAAAGTCGTGTACGACTCCGAATGCGTAGCGTGAATCTGTGTAAATATTAACTTTCAGGTTCTTGGCATGTATGCAGGCTTGTGTCAGAGCGACTAGCTCTGCTGCTTGAGCAGACAGGGTGTCAATACGGTGTGTTTCAATAACTTCAGTGTCAGTAGTCACTGCATACGCGGCTACTAGTTCTCCTGTACTTGTTCTCATACATGAACCATCCACATAAAGTGTCAGGTCGGGATCTGGTAATGGAATATCTGTCAGATCTTGTCTTGGCTTTGTCATAGTGTTAACAACTTCCACACAGTCATGTGTGGCAGGATTTGAAGTAACTGACGGTAACAGTGTAGCAGGATTTAGAACGTTGCAGCGTCTGATTTCTATGTGTGGCTGGAATAGTGTCAGTTCATAACCTGTCAAACGTGCAATTGTCAAGTGCTGAGTCTGTGTTCGGTTTAAAAGAACTTCCATGGAGTGTGGAACTTGTACTGTCAAGGAGTGTCCTAATACTATGGAATCACTTTGTCTGATAGCTAGTGCTGTGGCTGCAACTGACTTGAGGCACGCAGGCAGAGCCTGGGCTACTGGATCTAGTGTGCTCGAAAAATAAGCACAGGGCTTGTATTGTCCTGCTTGATCTTGTGTGAGAACAGATAATGCAGTACCATCACGTTCCGTGACAAAAAGTGTAAAAGGCTTACTGTAGTTCGGTGTTGCTAAAACAGGTGCTTGGCATAAAGCTTTCTTCAACTCATTAAAACTAAGTGTATGTTCAGATGTCCAAGGGAGGACAGTCGATACGGCTGCCTCCTGTGTTGTTAACTGTATCAGTGGCTTGGCTAGAAATGCATACTGAGGAATCCATTGTCTGCAATAAGAAGTGAGGCCGATAAAAGCTCGTACCTCCTTCTGTGTCTTGGGCTGTGGAAGACTCGCTATTAACTGGATACGGTCAGGTGTCAACTGCCTACCCCACTTGGACAGTAAGTGGCCTAAGTAGATCACTTGCTGGACACAGAATTGAAGCTTTGAAGGGGACACCTTGTGCCCCATCTCGGCTAGGAAGTACAGAACTGTAAGTGACGCTCGCTCGCAGTCACGTTCAGAATGGGCTGTGATCAGTAGATCATCGACATATTGGAGCAGGGCAGTGTCAGTTGGCATGTGAATGTTGTCCAGTTGTCTCTTAAGTGCTTGACTGTAAATACTAGGACTTTCTGTGAAACCTTGAGGAGCTCGTGTAAATTTATAGCTCCTTCCATTTAAACAAAAACCGAAAAGGTACTGGCTGTCTGGATGAATTGGAACACTGAAAAATGCATTCTTGAGGTCGATTACGGTAAAGAATATTGCCTCAGGATCAATAGCTGTCAACAGAGATGAGATATCTGGAACAACTGGGTACTGGGGAATGATACATTTATTGAGTTCTCGAAGGTCAATCACTAATCGATATACTGGGGGTGCATTTGGATCAGTACGTTTCATGACTGGAATGATAGGAGAATTACATACATTGGAGTCAGTTTCTACAACAACTCCTTGAGCCATGAGCTCGTCAATAATTTTGGATAAGGCTGCTACAGCCTCAGGTGGCAATCTGTACTGTCTGATTCGTGGTAGGACTATACCTTGTTTGAGAGGCACACGATGGGGTGTGATCTGCATAAAACCAACATCAGTTGGACCTTGTGCCCATAGATGCTGCGGAACATTAGACAATCTCGGATCGAAATCTCGTAAAACATAGTGACCCTTGAAGTCACGCAAAAACAAACGTATTCCCTCTGGGGAACAACATATAACTGCACCTAATTCTTTCAATGTCTTAATGCCTAACAAATTTTCTGGACATGATTTCGTAAGTAATAGATCAGTAGTTCGGGACAATGGACCAACTTCTAGAGTAACTGGCTTTGATATCTCGTTTACAATTGGCTTTCCTGAAAATCCAAGGGAAACATTTCTAGAGCCTGAGAGCGGAGCCCCTGGAACCTCGTCATGACTGATAGTAGTCCTACTTGCCCCTGTTTCAATCAAAAACTTTCTGTCTTTCCCAAATACTTGACTGTGAACATAGGGACCTTCTTGATCTACAGGAATCTCGATGAGAGGCAAGCCTACCTCCCTCTCTAGGCTGTTTCATGAATACGCTTGATACTCTGGATACTCTGTCTGTGCATACTGGTACATCTGCTGTGTAACATGCTGTGTTGCAGCGATAGGCTGCGGTGCTGTTACTGTCTGTTGTGCATTCTGTGGCTGAGAAGTCTGTGAAACTTGTTCTTGTCTAGGCGGACGTGGTCTTTCTTTAGTTTTACCAGTGGCTATATTGTGTTTCAGAACTGTACACTCGTTTATAAAATGACCTGGCTGTTTACAATAATTGCATGTCCCTTTAACGGGAGCTGCAGGATGACTGGCTTGATTCGGACCCCTCTTCTGACTGTCTTGTGGAACAGATTGTGCAACTAGTACTTTCATTTTCGTGTCTTTCATACGTCTTCTCTCGTGTTCTTGCTCTTCTCTGATTCTATTCTGGTGGTACTGGAGCATTTGTAACATCTGGGACGGAGTACTAGCTTGCCATGTACTTTCGACTTTCAAAACTCGATTCTTAACTTGTGGACTTGAATTCTCGACTAGTTTAGTAACAAAAAGATGAGGGTATGACTCACTACTCGTCTTTAAACCACTGTTTATTATAAAACATTTCTCAAATCTAGAATAAAAATCACTAGTGTCTTCGTCTTGTTTCTGTTTACAGGCTGAGATCGCATCCCAGTCTTCCTTTTTAGTGGCTAATAATCTAGGTAAAACTTGTATTAATAATTCTGGTAATTCTTTACATTTGTCTCCAAGACCGGTACCTGGTACTCGTATCTTATCTTCAGCTTCTAGAGATGTCCAATCGATCTTTTTCTCTCCCACCTCCCAATCCTTTTCCTTGAGTTTTTCGTATATGCCCGCAGGCAACAGGACTTTTAGCATTTTAATGATATCTGGATACGTGTATTCTCCCATACGGAGCATGTCTTTTAATTCTCGGTGGAACCCTGCTGGATCTTTGTCGTGACAGGGAATTAACTTCTTCATTTCTAAGAGTTCCATCTTGGTAACTGGGGTGTAAACAAATACTCGTTGCATTTCACCACCCGCTGTCCTAACTGGGTGTACTTCTCGTAACGGATGCTGTCTGTCTATGTAAAACGGTTTACTTTCTGGAGGTGAGACATGAACAAAATGTGGATTCAGAAACGTTCTATATTTATGGCGCTGTTCTAGAATGACACTAATTAAATCGGTACCTAAACCTTTCCATCTATACTGGAGTAACTCGTTCAGGACATCATGTAACGGGCCTGGATCAGAATGTTGATCCTCATACAGTGTAATGAGGTGCTGGATCATATACATACCCACCAGTCGCTGCTCGGCTGGGGGCAGTTTCAGGAACATTTGTGCCACTATTTCGTCTGGAAAAGTGGTAGAATCAGTAATCCATCGGACTGCTGATCGGGCTAGTTCTTGTTCATGCATGGTACTTAACTCACTATAACCGATTCGTGATTTCAGAATTTGATCGGTAGCTTGAAATACTTGTTCTAGAGAGCCTTGTTCTGGTGCTGGATGATGAAAGACTTTCTTGTGTTCTAGGCGTGACTGTTGGTCTGGAAATCTAGATTTACCTACATACGCTATTCTGGCGGTATTCTCGTCGTCTACCTCTTCAGTAGGAGAGTCATTTTCTTTCTCGCTTACTTGTGCTTCTTTGCGTTGTTCGTGTAACCTTATTATTTCTTTACGTATTTTCTTGTACATACTCTCTATACTATTGAGTGTCTTGTGCTTACCCTCGGCTATATTATCACTCCACTTTGTCAGAATTTTCATTTCGTTCGGATCTTTAGTCGGGGAATCTTGTTCCCGTATTAAACAATTGATCAGAAACTTTAATAACATGAACTGGATCTCAGATTTTCTGTGAGACATGACTTCACCGATACTTTCTGGATCTTGTCCTGTACGAATGAAACGATACATTCTGTCTAGATCTTCTTTCATATTCGGTAGGGTGACCAAATACTCGGACACCTGTCTTATACGTACGGAATATACAACCATACTATCCTCGCCTGGGACTGGATCATAACAGCATTCAGTAAGAGCTCGCCTGATATCTGCAATGGACTGATATTTAGGCGTACGCTGTAACGCACGTTCATGTAACTCGACTGGCCCTAGACGTCTATTTGGCGGCGGGGTACCAGGAGGACCTCCTCCCGCGGCCCCTAAGCTGGAATCGTCGATTGATACTCTTCGTGCTGGCAGAGTGGCTGATGTGGCGGGAATTTGTACTACGGGCTGGACCGGGGGTACCGTAACAGGTACTGCAACAGGTGCCCCGGTGACTGGAGGACCATGAATTACATTATTTACAGGAGCTGGTGGAACAGGATTTGCATATTCTGGGACTGTGTCGTCCAAATAGGACGAGAGAAAAATATCAGCTGCGGTCGGTTTGTGACGTAGCTTGGTCGGAACTAAAGGTGGCGGGAAATTACTGGATGCCTCCAGGGTTGCTTTTGGCAAGCCCTCGGCAAGAAGAGGATACATACCCTTAATAAGGGCATTCCTCTGTCTGTCTGACTGTTCGATTTTAACTCGTTCACCTATTTCGATTAGTTCCCTTTCTTGGGCTTTTTCTGAGGATTCTCTACTTAATTCTGACTTTCTGATTTCTTTTTCGGTTCTTTTATGAGATTCTTTGCGCCATAACTCGATGGCATCTTTCTGTGACTGTCTGGCTTTCTTTTTCCATAATGCTTCTTCTACTCGCATGATGCACTCGGCATCCCATGTACCCGATATGGGCCATCTATACTTTTCTTCTAACTGTTTGGTGTACTCCACCCACAAATCTAGATACAATATGGCACTTATGCCATGCTTTTGATACATAAAATGACCTGGACTGTCCCTAGGCGGGACAGGAACTGCTTCTTCTAACAGACCTTTTCTAGTTTTTAACTGACGTAACTTGGAAAACAATGGCATGACTGGGCTGGAGTCTAAACACAATACAATACACAATGAATACGATAATTACTGAAGAACACCACTTTCATACCACGACATTGAAATACATGAATGACATTTAAAATAACAGTTCGGACAGAATACTACCTGGAATACTGAAAACAGAATACATGAATTTCTCGAGAACAGAACGGACTAGAACAGAAACTAGATGCACTGCTAAAACAGTACGAAACTTACCGGTCTCATAAAGAGACACGTCAGGACCCGCATCCACCTAAGTGGACACTTCGTGTTGGATCTGTGTACCCAAACCCACGGACCAGAGACAATGCAATTGACCCTGTCTAGATACTACCCCAGCAACGGTACTCACCGGGCAGCAAGAACGGACGGCCTCGGACTGGACTGGACTGCTACGATGACGGACGGACGAACCTCGGACTTCAGTTACGGGTGGGCCTCCGGATACCTCGGACCTTGGACTCTCGGCTTGGGCTCTGGTCGGGACTCGCCGCGTTTCTCCACCGCCTCGTCTGGATGCTGGACCGCAACCTCCGTCTCCTCCGTGGGCCTGAGGGATACTTGAAGCAGAAATATCTGCACGTGCACGGTATGGTTCCGTCACGGCTGCAGAGGATCAGGGGGCTTGCGTGGCTTCACCGGCGCGTGGGGAAAGGGCAAGTTCCTGTTCGGGCGCCATTATGTGGTAAATAAATAAATAATACCTCTATTTTTGACTAGACATACATTAACAGATAGCTCAATAAATAAGAGTCAAGATTCGAGGTAGCTGGAGTCTGCAGGTTTAATACAGCATGAAGGACAGGAACAGGACAACCTGCACGGGAATAGGATGGCAGCTAGCTAGCTCAACCTTTAATAACAGGGCACAAGCATATATATACTTAAACAAAATACATGATGTTCAATACAATAGGCGTAGCAGTGGGCAGGGCCTGTAGCAGTCGCGAAAGATAAGGCAGAAAGTAGGTGTAACAAGAGGCGTGAACATAGACATGTGATGTAAACGTAACAGAATATGTCATAAATGGGGCGGAAACATGGAGGGGGCTACCTAAGGAGCCGGGACCTCTAACCTAGTGGTGCGCGCAAGCTGGCAATGACGTGTTACTAGGAGGAACTGGGGGCTATGACTTCTGCGCTAGAAGGAGAGACTGAAGTCTGGAGAGTCAGAGCGACATGTACCTAAACACTATCTAGTATCTGATGTTTAGAGAACATGTTGATAGAATCCAAAAGTTATCAGGGTAAAGGCTAACAGACTCTAAGACTGGTGCATGCATTATTCTACATGTAGTGCGTGTTGAGGAATATTAACTGACCATTAATACAGTATTTCTCTTACATGGAGACGTAAAGGCTAGACCATGACGGAAATTATTGATGCGATTCAGTAGCTTAGGAATGCAGGGAAGGAGAGCTGGACAGATAACTAGAATCATAACATACTCTTGGCAGACCAGCAGGCAGAGCCAGGCCGAGCCAGGCACTGTGAGGCAGGAAGTAAGTGAAGGGTCAGGGATACAGGTAGGGGCTGTATCGCTCCTCGGAGAGGGTTCAGGAGACAGGAGCTGAATCTGAGTCCGGGCCCTTTTGAGGCCTAGAAACGGGGATTTTACAATGAAATAACATGCACACTGAGAAACGTGGCAACGTAACTTTACATAGGCCTAATACTCGTAGCTTTCACGAGAACTGGAAACTGGCATACTAGAGATGGACACAACTGTAATTGCATCTTTAATCGATCATGGGGAATACATATGCATATTAATCATGCACACATAACATAAGATGGGGAACACGTAGGGACACAGAACATGGCAAAATTTACTTTTCCACAGTAAGGAGACTTCAAGGTTTGAGTTTGGATGGCTTAGTGTTACAAAGGTGTCAACTGGGATACTGTCACTGAAGATATTAAGGAAAATAGGTCTGAAAATAGTTAGGTCTAATACATATCGGTATTATGGTGAACATTAGAATTTGTACAGTCAACGTCAGCGGACTGAACGACTGGAAGAAACGACAAAAACTGGCTCACTTTGTTAAACATAACGGATAGATGTACTATGTTTGCAAGAGACCCATCTACCGTGGGCAAAACGGAATCTGTTATCAATTAGAGGGTTCGATCTGACAGTTTGTACTTCACAGACCTCAACAATCAGGGGGGTCGCACTTTGAATTTTGCAGGGCCAATTCCAACTGGAGAGCTCTGGAAATGCTTGGTTGAATAGCTTGATGGTATATGCTCTGATGTCTGAGCCTTCGACTCCCTCCGGAACCCCAAGGACCCTTAGGTTGTTCCGTCTCAGTCTGTTCTCCATGTCCTCAAGCTTCCATTGAATATCTACCACTTGAGAGCAGTGGGCGTCCACTTTAGTAACCGCTGCTGCTGCCTCAGCCTCGGTTGAAATGACCCTCTCCTCCGAATTTGAAACTCTGTCCCCCAGAGTCGTACAGCCCTTAATCAGCTTCCTCACAACCCCCTGTATTTTCCTCACGGCTGCTTGTGATTTCCTACTGTCTTGGCGAGTCTCCTCCCGATGGGCAATTATTTCCTGGTGTATCCTTTCGAGGAGCGACATCTGAGAAGCCTCCATACTAGGACTAGCCTGTAGTGGCATGGCTGACGAGTGGTCCCAGCTTAGCTCATAATGTTCTTGCTCCTTTGATATGGCCAGAGGCCTGACTGCTGTGGTAGGGGGTTCTTGCTCTAGGTCACTTTCTGACTCCTCAAGGAAGGAGCTATGTTCATCCTTGTCTGACCACTCTGCGTTTTCAGACACCGAGAAAAAACATTCACTAGGGACCTTTTCCTTTTCCGCGAAACCCCCAGACGCTCCTCCTGGGACAGCCTCGCTGTTGACCTGGTCGAGACTTCCGGTGCTCTGGACCACACCCGCCTCTGGCTGCTCGCCCCCTTCCCCTGGAGCGGGTCACTACTATTGTGTTGGCCTATCTTAGTAGAGGTGCCTGCCTCACTGTCCACAGTCTCTTGTCCCTCCGAGATTCCTACTGCTACAGGGCCCCCACCTAAGACGGCTGCCGAGGTAGATATAGTTACTTGCACCCTCCCGATCAGAGGAACTCCTTCAGGTTCTTGTTGGTTAGTGCTTTCATCTATGCCAACTAAGCTAGTAGGCGTCACAGTTTGGCCCCCAACTTCCTGTGGTGCCCCGTCCACAGCATGCGGTGTGGCCTCCTTTATGCTCTCCTTTGTATTCTCCTTTGCCCCTTTCTCCTTGCCACTTTTCGTAAACATGTCCACAATTGTGGCAGTCGCCTGACGCATCTTAAGCACCAGCTGCTGCTGATTCTTTACAATGGGCGAATGAGGTCTAAGCCGGGGGTCTCCCTCCTCCAAAACCGCCATTGCCCCCTCAGCCCCTCCTTTCTTCTTTGATATTGCCGCTTTGGAGTTATTCGTTTTTGGGGCCATACCTCCTACACACTGCGGGCAGCCTCTTCTCCTTCGCCTCATCAGACTGGCCGGACTCGTCAGGCGCGTCAGGCTCCAGAGATCGCCAGCAACTTGTTCCCTGCAGCGGCTCCCAACTCCGCTTCCACGCCTCGCCTCCACACGGAGCTCCGCTCTGCTCCGCAGCTGCAGCCTCGCTCGCAAGCCCCGCCCTCCAACACTCACTGAACGCCGGCGGCAGGGAACGGGAGCCGTAGCAGTCAGCGCCAGAATCCGGTGCAGAAGTCTTCCAGAGCAGCAGCATGTAAGCAGGAAAAACATTATTTCATTATTGCCTTATTTCCTTCATCGTTCCTCGATCGCAGGTTGCCTCAGTCCTTGTATACATCGATCTAGGGGTTAGAACACAGCCTCATTGCGCCCTACTGCTAACGGCCACAGCTACACGGCCGCCATCTTGCCTCTACCAGATAATACTACCAATTGTACACAGCATATCTAATATTGACATGTGCACAGTGAACTGATTTTCCAATGTATTTTTCCTCCCATTGTTTATTCACATCATACCATACCCATTTCTGCAGAATACGTTGCTCCACCCTACCAAAATTGGTCCCGTCTAAATGATTGAGGCTATGTCAGACATTCATTCCACTCAAACAGCAAGCTTTTCAGTGAGCCATACATGTACATGTAGTTCAAGTGTCTAGCCAAAGGTTGGACTCCAAAGGACCATGTGAGCAGGCTCTGCATACGAAACATGATTCCTTATAAGTATAGATGCTGCATATGTATTTCTGAGGTGCCATAGTTACAATATATTATTCATGATAACAAAACCAGTGGGCAAGTTACATATCCCCATTTGTTGCACCTAGTTTGTAACTACATTGTCCATACCTATGACTTACTTGGGTTCACCCTTTAGTCCATATTTATCATGATATGTGGTAACTGTTATCCCACATCATGGCTACCTGCGCATCCTTTAGAGTACTGCATATAGGTGACATGTTATATGGGTTGACAGAGGAATCATTGCCAAAATGGCATGATGGTATAAAGGATGCTGTCATGAAACTCGATCTGCACATAGAATTGGAAGGATGGACTCCAATCCCTCTGTCTGATGTACATTGAAAGTGCATGCTTGCACATGGCAATGCATGGTCAATTGTGTGTGGCAGGTCCCCACAGGCTGCGATGGTTCCTACTTTACTACAGACTCAAAAGGTATGAGTCGATGTGGGCTGTGATGATTCCAGCCTCACTGCAGACTCAAAAGGTATGAGCGGATGTGGGGCGTGGCACCAGTCCACACCTGCCAATGCAGTTGCATGCCTGACTTATGACCTCATATACCCAACACCCTATAATAGACATGTGCCCACACCTTTGTAGTGTTTTGAGAGGTAACAGGCCAATATGTTAAGTACCACAGTCAGGTATGCACTGTGTTGTCAGCATACAGGCCATTTTACAGTCCACTTCTGCTGCCATTACTCATACTGTTTCCCCCAGGAATTGTCACCATTGAACCTTTTCAGTCAATTACATGCAAGATACAGCACCATATACTTAATTATATGAGCACTACAGCATGCATACACACGCTCATTACATGGATTAAGTATGAGTTGATGTGCATCTAGGTAAAAATCATACAGAAATGTATGGACAGACTCATGAATATTTGAAGTACCACATGCTATTGGTTGAATTTCATTACTTGATCTATGTTAAAGTGTACCAGGTAAGTCTGTGTGTCGTTCTTGGAGAAGTGCCCAACTGGTCCTAGATGGACCATGTGTACCATTTTATGTCTACAAAACATCTGTCTTCAAATGCCCTTGGGTATAGGTTTATGAGGTCAAGCACTACCATTTCCTGTACCTACATGGCCAAAACCTGAGTACTTTAGCATTGTAATTTTTGAGGAAGTGCATGCTTCTTTTGACTTCTGGTCATGATTCGTTCAATAGATGTCTTTTTTCGGCTGGGCATACCACTTGGGCTGCTAGTAGTTATTCATGCATGTAATTGATAATAACTTGGACAAGTTCTGCTTGGTCTGATAGTATGTCCTTCCTCTCTAACAGACAACATGACACCTGAACAGGAGAAATCATATTGGATTCACCTGGAGTGGTAGAGCCATATAAAGCATGTAACAGGCACATGATGAGCTATTTCGAGACATCAAAGGCAGCAGGGACATGGAGTTCACCAGCATGGATGGACAGAAAGGTTAGGACAAGGCAAGCATCAAGCTGGAAGTGCAGGTTTCCCATGGTTGTGATGCAGGGTCAGTTCCGAGACCCTCCACATCCCCGCCAGCAGCGACACAATAGGTGGTTACTACAATACAAGCACCACAAACCAACTTTGAAAGGCAGTGCCTGAAGGACAATGCAGACACAAAGTTAAGGCTGGCAGGTATAGAAGAGCAGGTGGCGACACTAATAAAAATGGTCAACACCGTACAACAATCTGGGGAAAGTATTGAGCAACAGCTTTATGCCCTCTATCCAACTTTCTGCCCCTCCCCAGTTCATATTGTTTGTTTTTAGTGTATAGAGTTTTAGCATATGTTAGGATAGGTTTAAGCATAGTGATAGGTTAGGCTTGTTTTAGTGTATATATATACATGTTTAGGTAGTTTGTGTATAGGTGTAGTTTGTGTTTGTCTCATGTGCAATTGTGTACTAAGGGGTTGCGGGCTGATATTTAACCTCTCTATTGTGCAGTGTAGGATAAGGTAAGGTTAAGTAGGTTTGGTTAGTTTTAAGTTAGGATAGTCTAAGTAATTTAGCACAGGTTAGTTTAGGCATAGATTAGGCATAGATTAAATTGGAATAGTTACTGTAAGTTATTTATTATTAGATTTTAAGAATTGTGTTGTAAGTTAAATAAATATTCTCTTCCACCTTTACAACTGCTTAGTTATTGACTGTGTGGCACGTGTAATACCTACTTAGGTTGAGTTAAGCATATTCGGTAAGAATTCCTGCAAGTGGTTGTATACATATACTACTAGGTGTTGCAACTAAGGAGTAGATTATGTCAAGATTGAAATGGAGTTGCGTAAGGGATCTTTAAATGTGTTTGTGCGCTGTAAGTGGTACTCTTACTGTGAATGGATACACAGCCCAAAACAGGTATTAACCTACTGTTTCTTAGTGTGCAAGTGATTCTACATGGATTGTATGGATGATTGAGTCAAACCACTGTGACTAATCAAGGATGTGTTGGGTGCCGCACTATGCCAGCCACTTAGCCTCTCTCCCTTGTACCATTCTATTGCCACTCCTCTGTTGTTTGCTGGATAGTATGCATGAGAGTGCATGGTCCACCACTTGGGCAGAAACTTCATTCAATCTTACCATTTACTGATTGCTAATTGTCGAACTTCATGCATGTGATCTTGGATAACTATGTGCTAGTTAAATGCACATAGGGATCAGATATGCCAGTTTGCTTCGCCCGTGCAGATGTACCCCTGGGTATATGAAACATAATTCCCTCTAGATAGTAGGTAGTGTATGTAGGGTCAGCACGTACACCATGTTCTACTTGGTCAAATCATGAACAGACATCCGTCACACTGGGATTTTATTTGCACATAAACCAAGAAGCAGGGAGTAATCCTTGCAGCAACAACCCAAGTATAGTTTGTGAGTCATTGGATGTCCAGACAAAGTCCATGTGAGATACATGTCATGGGACATGTGGAGTAGGGGAGTGTTCCAGAGAGGAGGAGGTCTATTGCCATTAGGGAAGATGGCACTATCGACAGCCCACAAATGGGTTAGATCAACAGGTAGGAAAGCAAATAGAGGACAATATCAGTTGAGAAGTATACTGGCATGGTGACAAGCACAGTTCAAAAGAGAAGCTGGGCATGTTGTACCGAAATATTATATCAGACAGTTTGTGGTGAAAAGAGGTGAAGTCCAAATCTGCATCCTCTGGTGTGTGTGTGCATCCTGTGAGTTTGGGTGTTGTAAGTGCTGGAGGCAACAGAGGCACCCACACATCATGGGCAGAAAATGTGTATGCCCTGTCCCCAGCAGCATTTCTCTGCACCAACAAGTATGGAAAACCAAATGGGATGATGGACGGAGTGTTGAACAATGCAAGTACTCACCCCCAGTCAACTAGGTTTAATCCATCATCGTTCTTTAGCTCACTCCACCACCCCAGTTCAGACATGGCCATATGCAAATCAGTGTGACCCTGTGCCTCATGGGAACAGTCCAGCCCAAAATGCCAAGCCATGTCTTCCCTGGACCGCAAACAAGCATCCTGGGACTAGTTTCTGGCTAATCAGCCGTCATCAGCCAGGCTAGCTTGAATCCAGTGGCAAAGTGAGGAAGGGATCCACGTCTGGGCATACCCTGCCAACTTAGGGCGAACAAAGCAAAACCAAAAAGGGGTGATAGACGGAATGTTGAACAATGCAAGCACTCACCCTCAGTCAACTGTTCTGGGTTTAATCCATCATTGTTCTTTAGCTCACTCCACCACCCCAGTTCAGATATGGCCATATGCAAATCAGTCTGACCCTGTGCCTCATGGGAACAGTCCAGCTCAAACTGCTAAGCAATGTCTTCCCTGGACCGGAAACAAGCATCCTGGGACCGGTTTCTGGCTAATAGGCCATCATCAGCGAGGCTAGCTTGAATCAATTGGCAAAGTGAGCAAGGGACCCACGTCTGGGAATACCTTGCCAACTTAGGGCGAACAAAGCAAAACCAAAGGGGATGATAGACAGAGTGTTGAACAATGCAAGCACTCACCCCCAGTCAACTGATCAGGGTTTAATCCATCATCGTTCTTTAGCTCACTCCGTTACCCCAGTTTAGACATGGCCATATGCAAATCAGTCTGACCCTGTGCCTCATGGGAACAGTCCAGTCCAAACTGCCAAGCTATGTCTTACCTGGACCGGAAACAAGCATCCTGGGAATGGTTTCTGGCTAATCAGCCGTCATCAGCCAGGCGAGCTTGAATCCAGTGGCAAAGTGAGCAAGGGACCCACGTCTGGGCATACCGTGCCAACTTAGGGCGAACAAAGCAAAACCAAAGGGGATGATGGACAGATGGTTGAATAATGCAAGCACTCACCCCCAGTCAACTGATCTGGGTTTAATCCTTCATCGTTCTTTAGCTCACTCCACTACCCCAGTTTAGACATGCCCATATGCAAATCAGTCTGACCCTGTGCCTCATGGGAACAGTCCAGCCTGAAATGCCAAGCCATGTCTTCCCTGGACCGGAAACAAGCATCCTGGAACCGGTTTCTGGCTAATCAGCTGTCATCAGCCAGGCTAGCAAAATAACGATGGATTTATGCCCAGATCTCTGTGCTGGGGTGAATGTATGACATTGTTCTGCATTCTGTCCATCAACTGTTGTTTTTGCACTTCTGAGGCACCTACGGACTCCTTCTAGGGTGCCCACCATGGTCTCCAACCCTGCCCACACTGCATCTGCCAGCTCCCACTGGATTTGTACAGTACAACATTAGATTCAACTTAGTGGCCCTCAGACTACAGAGCTGGGGGTGGGTTGGCTGGTGGTGTTTGTTAGGTGATAGGCAGATCCTCTGGAGACCATGAAACTCTGTTGGACCTTCATGCAACAGGATTTGCTGGAAGGTGTCTTGGTAGAGGGTTGGCAGGCTGTCGTCATCAGCAGGATCCTTATCCAGGACAGGCAGCTGGTCAGGAGTTGATGATACATCCTCTGCAATGAAATAGATATATGTTGACAGTGATCTATGTCAGATGGTGACACAACTAATCTGCTTGACAATCAGACGTCCTACTAAATCAATTTCAGGTCAACATTGATTCTTAGGCCATCTGTTCCCCATACATTGAGGCCAAGTTGCACTGTAGTCGTCTTTCAGATGGCAACATCTCTGCAGTGTTCACACAGCCACTGGGAGACAAGGCGGACTTGTTGTGTCATGACACATATTACAACACAGTTACACAGCTTGCTTGCTGGACCTGCCATACCTTCATGTTTAATATGAGATGAGGTTCATATCTGCCTTGATAATTTGCTTTGTTTTTCATGATGGCAATATTGATTGTTTTTTGACATATAGCCACCACTACTGTGCATATTGCACCTTGTCTCCAGGATGCCTGCATTCCCTGTGACCAGTACTCAGCCCATAGCTCCTGTGAAGGTGATGTGGCTTTGGTCATGAATTACTTATGATCTTGAAGTCTGCCTTCCACATAGTACACCACAACACTCTGTGTTTTTGTGTTATCTTCCATGCATATTCTGCTGTCATAAGTCCAAGGGTTCTGTTTTTCACACATATCCTGCACACCTCTACACAGCTTCAAACCTTGCAACACTGCAAGAATGTGTGAGGGCATATACTTACTATGGACTCCCTATTTTTGTATATTCATGTGAATTCATTGCATACATAGTTGGCTCCACATTTGTGGACAGTGGGCACTGTGTACCAACTCTAAGGGAATGGGCCCAGTCAAACTAGGCAGATTGTTTGCACTGACCCTCATCCCATATCATCATTGCCAGAGTTGACTATCTGCAGAGCATTACACATCATTTGACTCAGACCCCTCACTTGAAAGTGAACATGCTTCCTCTAGCAATCCTGATTTTGGCCCAGGGACTCAACATAGTGCCGCACACTGATAGAACCCATATAATACATTTACTCTTGTGTGCCTACAACACTAACAATATGCTTGACTTAATCCAATGGAATGACATGGCTGGCTGTTTTGAGGGTTATGGGTCAATTTGTAGCCCGGATGGTAGTAGTGCTGGAATTGGTGACATGTGCCTACCCAGGTTTGCCACACAACTGGGCCCATCCACCTCAGCTTTCAGCCATGCCTGACTCTTGGCCTCTGTAGTGGCAGACTAGTTAATCCTATGCCATGACAGAACTCTGTTTCACATCCTCCAACTTTAACATACGTGGCAGGGTGAGAGAATGTGCCTTCAGTCTACCGCCTGCCACATGCTACATTCTCACCCAGGGCAACATCACAAGTATGATATAGTCCCACAATGGTCTTCTCTGTCATCCATTCCCAGCTGCTACACAAGTGTGACACTGTCAGACACGGCAGTGCATATGTCTTAGTCAGGCTACCGTGCAGCACACATATCTTTTTTCACGTCCTTGCTATGCAATTAACCCTAGGCGGAGAACTCTCCTCCGCCCGCAGAGTTTGTGGAGTTTTCTGCACTCCGCATTACTGGGAGATCGCAGAGATCTGAAAAACGTAATCTTAAAATTCAGATTTCTTTGAGCCCCCACCAGGACTTACTAACTCCAAAGACTTGTGAATGAGTGAGGACAGCTGAGAAATGGCATTTTACACAGGAACGAAAAACGTAATCTTAAAATTCAGATTTCTTTGAGCCCCCACCAGGACTTACTAACTCCAAAGACTTGTGAATGAGTGAGGACAGCTGAGAAATGGCATTTTACACAGGAAATGAGGAGGTAGGGTGTTAGAAGTTGAGGGGCTTAATTACAATAGGCCTGCACTTCCAGATTGCCACTTTTATTGATGTTTCTGTGCCACAGGCCTGTCAATCATATCAATGAGGTGACACAAAGCCACCATGTGTGGCTTTGAATGGCCTCATAGATAAAGAGTAAGGCAAGGCAGCGCAAAGCAGTATGTTGCCTTTCTCTGCATCAAGGAAGCTTTCCATGGGCATTGCAGTGGGTGTTCCCATGCAATACCCATGGATTTTGACGCTGCCCCAAATTTTCAAAATTGCATAACCGGGGACAGCGCCAAACCCGTAAGGCTCTCTAGAGCAGGCATAACAAAGAGAAATGTTTCCATTTCTCCTCATGTGTCACTCTTCCCAAGAGTGCTGCATTCTGCAGCCCACTGACTAGGAAAACACCACTTGGACTTGATTTTCTGCAGTAAGGTGTCCCTTCTTGCACAAAAACAATCCTTCTAACAATGCAGACACCCTTGAACCATGGTGTAAGGGTGACTGCGTTGGCTCTAGGCACCAAATTGTGCGCTTACGCTGACTGAAAGGACAGAAATGCACAGTTTCTCAGAAATAATGTGCGTTACTGACCTTACAAATTGGTGTAGGGCAGCAGAGCGAAAAGACTTGCGGCGCTGCCCTACGCTATTTCATTTGTAAATGAGGCCCCGTGTTTCTGGTTGGCAGAGGTATGATCGCTGTTCAAGCAGGAACCACAATCCTAGCCAGCATAAGTCACAAATACAACCTAAATTGATCTGTGCCCACCATCTGGTAGCTTGGCACAGAGTAGTCTGTCTTAAATTAAGAGGCAATGTGTAAAGAATTTGTGCAACACTCAAAACAGTGAAACACTATCAACACCACACAAAATGATACTACACCTGGTTTGAAGAATAGGGCTTAACTTAATGAAGAAAACTAGACCAAAATGAAAAAAATCCTATAGGTAGAGTGTGAGATAGGAATTTTTAAAGAATAAACTGAATTGTAGTGCTTAAAATTATAAAGCGCCAACCAAGGATATCTGGTCACAATTGACCAGGACAGGTCTAAAAGTTACGTCCTACTGCAATGGAGTATGGGTCGGATACACGGGTCAACATTGTCCCACTGTAAAGTACCTTCTTTGAGACATGGATGGAGACTTGATGCTTGGAGCAGAGGAGACCATGCGTCACAGCGATGCGATGTACTCGATCACCATAGCAGTTGCAATGAGTCATTGTTGATGGTGATGCACCAGTTTTGTTATGTTATGTTATGTTATATTATCTTCTATACCGCACGACTCACCCTAGGGCATCTCGGCGCTGCCTGGAAAATATGCCTTAGAGCTGAACGTCAGGTCAGCAGCAACTTTAAAACAAAAAGGCTTTTAGTTGTTTTCTAAAGGTGCTGTAAATTGGTATTTCCTGCGAGGCCATGGGCAATCTATTCCAATAACTTGGAGCAAGATATGAAAAAGCTTTAACCCCCGAGTGGGACAATGACAACAATGCATAATTTTTGGCAGTTGCAGTACTTTATGCCCACTTCCATGGGCCAAGGACTGGATTGGCACCACTTGGAAGCGCAAGACTCTCAGATGGCACAGTCCTGCTGCTGTAGGTTGATGAGTTTGAAGACTTTGATGTCCCTGAGACTTCAAACAGGAAGCAAATCAGCACACCCTTGTAGTCACTTTGGTTCTGGGTTGAAGAGGTACAGTCCTTCTCACTTCCAGGCAAGGAAGGCAGAAGGTTATCACGGAAGAGCAGGAATCCAGTAGAGTTCAGCAGAGTGACAGTTTTTTCAGCAGCACAGCAGTCCTTCTTCCTGGCGAATATTCTCAGATCCAGAAGCATACTGAGCTGGTGGTGACAGGGGTTTAGTACTTTTACACAGTTGTGCCTTTGAAATGGGGGGAGACTTCAAAGAGAAGCCTTTGAAGTGCATGGAGTCCCTACCCTTCCTGGCCTGGCTCGAGACTAACTCTAGGAAGGTATGCAGTCCTTTATGTGGGGCAACATATACCCTATTCAGATGTTAGTGCCAGCTTCTCCCTCCCATCCTATCCAGGATAGACCATCAGGATGTGGGTGGCCCATCAGTCACTCCTAAGCTCCCTTTGTGCATGGCTGCCCAAAGGGAATGCACAAAGCTCATCTTTCACCCATCCAGATGGGTATTCAGAGACAGACAGAAGTCACCATATGACTAAAGTAAGAAAATGTTAACATTCTTAAAGTGGCATTTTCAGATTTGCAAGATAAAATCCAACTTCACTATAAGTTGTGATTTTAAATTGAGAGTTCACAGTCACCAAACTTGAAAAAGTCTATCTCTTCATAGTTGGAAATTTCATTTAAAAGATTTAATAAGATCATCCAATGGTTAACCTATGGGAGAGATAATCCTTGAAGTAGTGAAAAACAAATTTAAGAGTATTTCACTACCAGGGCATGTCAAACTTGAAAGTACATTTCTTATTTTTTAAATACACTGCACCCAGCCCTTGGGCTGTCCAGGGCCCACCTTAGGGGTAACTTATATGTATTTAAAAGGAAGGTTTTGGCATCTCAAGTGGGTTAACTTGCCAGGTCGGCATGCAATGACAGGCCTGAGACATGCTTGAAGGGCTACTGACGTGGGTGGCACAATCAGTGGTGCAGGCCCACTAGTAGCACTTTACTTGGACTTAAAAGTAAATCAAATATGACAACTGTGGATAAGCTAATGTTACCATGTTTGAAGTAGAGAGCACATGCACTTTAGCACTGGTTAGCAGAGGCAAAGTGCCCGGAGTCCTAAAGCCAGCAATACGAAAGTGAGAAAAGCGGAAGATCAGAAGGCAAAAAGTCAGGGGAAAGCACGCCAAGGCTGCCAGCTCTAACCCCGAGCCATTAGATTTGCCATGGGTAACCTGGAGAGATGCTGATGGTGGTTCCCTAACTGCATTGCCAATACCGTTTGTGATTGAATGCCCATGTCAATCCTGCTCCTGTAAACCTGAGAAGGCTAAATATCTATTCTTGGTTAGCAAATGGGAACCCACTTCGGCAGTAACTATGGCACTAATAGCATGCCCATAGATGTGTGTACTCTCTCCTCCAGAGCCCTATAAAAAACAGATGCAAAAAGAACAATTGATGGACAGAATGCCAAACAATGTCATACATTCACCCCAGTACAGAGATCTGGGCCTAAATCCATTGTTTTTTGCTCACCTTGCCATTCCAGTTTGGACCCAGCCATATGCAAATCAGTCTTGAGCCTCCATCCAATGGGAACAGTCCAGCTCGAACTGCCAGGCCAGGTCCTACCTGGACTGAAAACAAGCATCATAGGACTGGTTGTGGGCTTTCAGTCTTCATCAGCCAGGATAGCTTGACTCCAGTGGCAAGGAGAGCATGGGACTCATGTCTGAGCATAGATGTCCCACTCGGGGTGACAAATACAAAAAGAACAATTGATGGACAGAATGCGGAACAATGTCATACATTCACCCCAGTAGAGAGATCTGGGCCTAAATCCATAGTTTGTTTACCCACCATGCCATTCCAGTTTGGACTCAGCCATATGCAAATCAGTCTTGACCCTGCGCCCAATGGGAACAGTTCAGCCTGAACTGCCAGGCCAGGTCCTCCCTGAACTGGAAAGAAGCATCCTAGGACCGGTTTGGGGTTTTCAGCCCTCATCAGCCAGGATAGCTTGACTCCAGTAGCATGGAGAGTAGTAGACTCACATCTGAGCATATCGTCTCACTCGAGGTGACAAATGCAAAAAGAACAATTGATGGACAGAATGCAGAACAATGTCATACATTCACCCCAGTACAGAGATCTGGGCCATCCATCTTTTGTTTGGTCACCATGCCTTTCCAGTTTGGAACCAGCCATATGCAAATCAGTCTTGACCCTGCGCCCAATGGGAACCGCCCAACCTGAACTGCCAGGCCAGGTCCTCTCTGGACTAGAAACAAGCTTCCTAGGACCGGTCCTCATCAGCCAGGATAGCTTGATTCCAGGGGCATGGAGTGCACGGACTCACGTCTGAGCATACCCATCCCACTCG
This sequence comes from Lissotriton helveticus, assembly GCF_964261635.1. Taxonomy (NCBI): domain Eukaryota; kingdom Metazoa; phylum Chordata; class Amphibia; order Caudata; family Salamandridae; genus Lissotriton; species Lissotriton helveticus. The sequence goes on from NC_136065.1 coordinate 536,369,717, forward strand.
GCGTGACAAATGCAAAAAGAACAATTGATGGACAGAATGCAGAACAATGTCATACATTCACCCCAGTACAGAGATCTGGGCATAAATCCATCCTTGTTTTGATCAACATGCCATTCCAGGTTGGACCCAGCCATATGCAAATCAGTCTTGACCCTGCGCTCAATGGTAACAGTCCAGTCTGAACTGCCAGACCAGGTCCTCCCTGTTCTGGAAACAAGCATCCAAGGACCGGTTTCGGGCTTTCAACCCTCATCAGCCAGGATAGCTTGACTCCAGTGGTATGGAGAGCACGGGACTCACGTCTGAGCATACCCGTCCCACTCGGGTGACAATTGCAAAAAGAACAATTGATGGACAGAATGCAGAACAATGTCATACATTCACCCCAGTACAGAGATCTGGGCATACATCCATCCTTGTTTTGATCAACATGCCATTCCAAGTTGGACCCAGCCATATGCAAATCAGTCTTGACCCTGCGCTCAATGGGAACAGTCCAGTCTGAACTGCCAGACCAGGTCCTCCCTGTTCTGGAAACAAGCATCCAAGGACCGGTTTCAGGCTTTCAACCCTCATCAGCCAGGATAGCTTGACTCCAGTGGTATGGAGAGCACGGGACTCACGTCTGAGCATACCCGTCCCACTCGGGTGACAATTGCAAAAAGAACAATTGATGGACAGAATGCAGAACAATGTCATACATTCACCCCAGTACAGAGATTTGGGCCTAAATCTGTTGTTTTTTTGCTCATCAGCCATTCCAGTTTGGACCCAGCCATATGCAAATCAGTCTTTATCCTACACACAATGGGAGCAGTCCAGCCCGAACTGCCAGGCCCTACGTTTCGCCAGGTATGCCGAGATGTGGGTCCTGGGCTCACTGTGCCACTGGAATCAAGCTATCCTGGCTGAAGAGGGGTGAAACCCCGATACCGGTCCTAGGATGCTTGAATCCGGTCCAGGGAGGAACTGGCTCGGCAGTTCGGGCTGGACTGTTCCCATGAGGCACAGGGTCAAGACTGATTTGCATATGGTCACGTCTAAACTGGGGTGGCATGGTGAGCTAAAGAATGATGGATTTAACCCAGATCTCTTGACTGGGGGAGAATGTGTTGATTTGTTCTGCATTCCGTCCATCAATTGAGTGTCTTTTGCTTTCTCACCCTAAGTTTCGCCAGGTATGCCGAGATGTGGGTCCTGGGCTCACTGTGCCACTGGAATCAAGCTATCCTGGCTGAAGAGGGGTGAAACCCCGATACCGGTCCTAGGATGCTTGAATCCGGTCCAGGGAGGACCTGGCTTGGCAGTTCAGGCTGGACTGTTCCCATGAGGCACAGGGTCAAGACTGATTTGCATATTGCCAGGTCTAAACTGGGTGACACGGTGAGTAAAAGAATGATGGATTTAACCCAGATCTCTTGACTGGGGGTAAATGTTTTGATTTGTTCTGCCTTCCGTCCATCAATTGTGTGTCTTTTGCTTTCTCGCCTATAAAAAACAGAGCTAATAATTTAATGCCCCCAGGCCAGTTAATTTGCATTTAAGGGATGAGTAAATAGTCACCAACTATTTGAGGATTTCTAAAGTTCACAATGATATAGGCAACCTCCACTTCTCCATGCCCTGGTCCTATCCAGTCAACTCTCTGAGCATATAGGATGTCTGCAATCAACCTCAAACTGTTCATCAACTATGTCATTTCAGGTGCTGAATTTACGTTATGAAGATGCCACAGAACATGACATTAGTGATGTAGTATGTGAGGCAATAATCAGTAAATGGCAAGTGCACGAGTTATAGTTACTTCAGTTAACTTTAACTAATGACTTTCAGCCATTTATTGATTTTAAAATGTAAGGGTTTAACTGACTGTTAGACCTGGCACCTTGGCGTGGGTCTCCCTTACATTTTTGCTGTTGCCTCATGTGTTTTTTCCTGGTGTTAGATACTTTGGGCTCTGTGCCACTGCTGTCCAGTGCCACTGTGCAAGTGCTCCCTATTGTAAATTGATGTATGAATTAGTAATTCCATGATTAGCTGGTTTGGTTAACCTGTCAGACCCTAGAACAGTTCACCAGGAGTGCCCAGGGCTTATTAACCGCATAGCTGCGGCGGCTTTTCCCGCTGTACGCGGTAATTTTGAAAATACCGCGTTACATGACGAGCTCAGCTCGTCGTGAGCGTACGGCAGGTTACGCTCATGACAAGCTGAGCTCGTCATCAGCCTGGAAGGGGTTAACCAAATGTTGCTGGTGGGCTTGCAGCACTTGTTGTGCCACCTACAGAAGCAGCCTGTAAAAGTGTGTCTAAGGCCTGCCATTGCAGAGCCTGTGTGCAGCCTGGTACTGTAATATTGACTAAGCATGTGCACCCACTCGCCAGTCCCTAAACCTTCCCTTTTCTTCATATCAGACACCCCTATGGTAGGCCCAAAGGCAGGGTGCATTGTAAGTATAAGTTAGGACAAGCCCTGGTGTGTGGCATGTCCTAATAGTGAATTACAGCCATTTTCGTTGTTCACTGTTGCAAGGCTACCTATTCCCCAGAGGCCAGAATTGGCAGTTGAGTTATTAAATGTTATAATCCTAACTGACTCAGAGAACATGGTAGAAATTCGAGTTTGGTATGCCTGAACTCAGAAAAATAAAATACATCTTTTAGTGAAGTTGGTTTTAACATTCTGTGTTTGAAAATACCACTTTTAGAAAGTATTTATTTTCTTGTCTAACTATCCAAGCCTGCCTCTGCTAGGTTGTGTATTCCTTGTCTGGAGTTTGAGTGACATGGGCTGGGGGATCCCAGGAGACAGGGTGAGTCAGCCCAGTGGTGAATAGAGAGATCTGCATCTAGATGGGAGGGAGGAGTTGCACCTGGGACCTGAATAGGGCTGTGCCTTCCCTCCACAATGCTGGCTCCACCGCCTGTGATGGGTCTGATGTCTCTGCCCTGCACTGTGAAAGGAAAGAAGGAGTCATGTCAACAGAGTGCTCCAGGATTGACCAGAACTGGTCTGGACTAGGCAAAGGCCTCTCTGACTTCAGAGAACAAAGAGAAACTGGGTATAAAAGAGGGGTCCCAAACCCCAGAGAATTAGATCACTTTTGGACAACAAGAAGAAACATTTGCTGAGGAGAGGAACCAGAAAAGACTGAGAAGAGACTATCCCTAAGCTGAAGTGCTGCTTGGGGGATTGGCATACAGTGGTTGCCTGACTGCCAAGGAAAAGAGAAATTGACTTTGTGTACTTTCATCAACTTGTAAGGATCTCCAAGGGCTTGAGAGAAGAGCTTGCCTCCTGCTGAAGTCTCAGGGACAACAGACTTCAACCATCAGCTCCCAAGAGTTCTTTGGAAGTGCCTGCTGCTGTTTTGGGCCTTCTGAGGGACTGTGTGTTGCATGGAGCTGAAAGCGTGACTCACGAAGAAGAAGCGTGTCGCTGTTGCAGCCGCTGCCGTCGTATCTCTGAACAAGGGTGTCGCCGCTGTAGCTGACGTATTGCACCGCATAAGAAGAAACATCAAAGAAGCGTGTCGCAGCCGCAGCCGCTGCTGTCGCATCTTTGAACAAGGGTGTCGCATCTTTGAACAAGGGTGTCGCTGCTGTAGCTGACGCATTGCACTGCATCACAAGAAGAGCCTCGCATCCACAGAGAAGTGCGCCACCGTAGGAGCCGCTGTCGTCGCTTCTCTGAACAATGGTGTCACAGTGCAGCTGTCGCATTGAGCGGAAGCGTCTCGCATCGGAGTGAGAAGAGTGTCGCCTCCAAAGCCGCTGTCGTGGCATTTCGATAAAGGGTGTCGCCGCTGCAGCTGACATATCGAGTCGAGACATCTCGCAACATTGGAGAAGCGCGCCGCATCAAGGAGAAGACACCATCATTGTTTCTTTGCATCGGCTCTTCAGTGCATCACCGTCCTTGTGTGCCTGGGACTACCGTATCACCTTTCCTGCAACACTTTTCTTTGCCAATTCTACCATTTTAAGTACACTATTGTGGATTTTTGTCGTTTGTAGTCTTGTGTTAAATCTATATAACAAATACTTATTTTTAATATAGAATTGTGTGGTGTCCATCTGTAGTGTCTGTAGTGTTGTCACTGGGTTACTGTATGTGCTCATAAATGCTTTACACACTGCCTCTGAGATAAGCCTGTCTGCTTGTGCCAAGCTACCAAGGGGGTGAGCAGGGGTTATTTTAGGAGTGTACCCCCTTACCCTGATTAGACGCAAGGGTCCCTATTTGTCACAGGTACCTACCTATGTCAACTAGAGACACCCAAATCTAACACTGACATTTTTATCTATCCATAACATCACTTTAACCTTTGTTTGTTTCATGCCATTTTCTGTAAAGTAACCATACCAAGCTAAGTATAAACATGCCTAACTATTTTAGACTAAACTATAAAGAGGAAGCCCGCCAGGACCAGATTAACTCACCTGATACAGCACCAGCATGCCTTCGCAGATGATTAGTACTCTCTAAAAATGTAGCTAAAGTTAGGCCAGGTCCTGCACCCACTCTCCAATAGCCATAACTCCAGCAAGGCACGGTCCCTCTGGGAATCCCACACTATAGCCAGTGGGTCATGGGAGCACTACCCTGCCTTTTTGCGCCTTTTTTATATTTGTTTTGATGACACAGGGACGAGTCCCTGCATCATAAAATGCTGTAAAAATTTACTCTTTATGTTGTGGCCAGCCAATCATATCACATTTTCTGAGCTTGCGGTACCATGGTACTCCACAGTGGTAATGTGATAGTAACTTAACAGTAAATATGTAAACATTTTGAATCTTAAATTCCCATAAACTACTGAACAGAATTACACTAAGTCACAAAAGCATTCTTTCTCGGTAAAGATCAAGATTTCTGACACATTTGGTGTAATTGTGAAATTGTATTGTATTCTAAGGTGATTTTACCCTATGTAAAATGCTGATCCTATGCTGACATTTGAAATTATTTTCTATCATGATTTGCTCATAGTGGTTATGGAAGGTGCTACAAAGCTAAAATGACAGCATATTTTATGCAAATGCAAAATATTCTCCTCAGCAATGTGAGAATAAATTCTGACATACTGAGCAAAAAGTGTACTTCTATCACCAGCAGCAGCCTGTTAAATGGTCCCCATGAGTTCTTTTGCTGTCTCCCACACAGGGATGGCTAGTAGCATAAAACGTTGGTGGTGTGGGGTGCAATGCTGAAAATCTCACCAAGATGGTGATGCAGCCATCAGTGGTGACGGCACACCGATCTGTGGCTCTCTTCTCATAACTCGATAAAAGAGAGGAAAGGGGGTTGACTTCCTGTACAAATCCAGGTCCAATAATATACTTGCCAACGAGGAATCTGCATCTTTGCTCACTTCAGATGTTCCTATATCCGAACTACTCTGTCTGTCCCCACTTGGTACTGGGGGAGGAGCTCCTGGGTCTTTGAGTGGTGCAAGCACTGAAAACGTATTACTCAACTGAACTGTTATAATATTTCCCTGGAGTACCCTGGTACCGTCTCTTGACTTGCTCATTTCTACGAAACCACCAGGACGGATTGGTGTCACTACAACGCGGTTTATAACAACGCATTACGTTACATCGGAATTTTTACAACGCAGGATCCATTACATCGGATGCCATTACAACGCATTGCATTACATAGCAGATGCTATTACAACGCATGGCATTACATCGTAAGTATAGGTAAGTATACCTTTTTAAAAAAAATGTAATTAAGTTAATTTAATTAATTTAATTTAATTAATTTAATTAAAATACATTTTAAAATAGTAATTAATTTTATTTAATAAATGTAAATCTATTTATTTAAATTAATTTTAATAAACATTGTAATTAGTTTTATTTAATTAATATAATTAAATTAATTTAATTTAAATATTTTTTTGATTGTAATTAAATTAAATTATTTAAAATAATGTATTTAATTTAATTATTTTAATTAAGAAATGTAATTAATATAATATAATTAATTTAATTTAACCTAAAAACACCCCTGTACCCCAAAACCCAAACCCTGCCCTGAAACCTAAAAACACCCCTGTACCCCAAAACCCAAACCCTACCCTGAAACCTAAAAACACCCCTGTACCCCAAAACCCAAACCCTACCCTGAAACCTAAAAACACCCCTGTACCCCAAAAACCAAACCCTACCCTGACACCTAAAAACACCTTTGTACCCCAAAACCCAAACCCTACCCTGAAACCTAAAAACACCCCTGTACCCCAAAACCCAAACCCTACCCTGAAACCTAAAAACACCCCTGTATCCCAAAACCCAAACCCTACCCTGAAACCTAAAAACACCCCTGTACCCCAAAACCCAAACCCAACCCTGAAACCTAAAAACACCCCTGTACCCCAAAACCCAAACCCTACCCTGAAACCTAAAAACACCCCTGTACCCCAAAACCCAAACCCTACCCTGAAACCTAAAAACACCCCTGTACCCCAAAACCCAAACCCTACCCTGAAACCTAAAACACCCCTGTACCCCAAAACCCAAACCCTACCCTGAAACCTAAAAACACCCCTGTACCCCAAAACCCAAACCCTACCCTGAAACCTAAAAACACCCTTGTACCCCAAAACCCAAACCCTAACCTCAAACCTAAAAACACCCCTGTACCCCAAAACCCAAACCCTACCCTGAAACCTAAAAACACCCCTGTACCCCAAAACCCAAACCCTACCCTGAAACCTAAAATCACCCCTGTACCCCAAAACCCAAACCCTACCCTGAAACCTAAAACACCCCTGTACCCCAAAACCCAAACCCTACCCTGAAACCTAAAAACACCCCTGTACCCCAAAACCCAAACCCTACCCTGAAACCTAAAAACACCCTTGTACCCCAAAACCCAAACCCTACCCTGAAACCTAAAAACACCCCTGTACCCCAAAACCCAAACCCTACCCTGAAACCTAAAAACACCCCTGTACCCCAAAACCCTAAAACCTAAAAACACCCCTGTACCCCAAAACCCAAACCCTGCCCTAAAACTAAAAAATACCCAAACACCCCAAAACATATACCTCAGTACCCCAAAACATATACTCCTATACTCATACTTATTTAAAAAATTACTTAAATTAATAAATTTAATTTATAATATTTAAAAACATAAATAAATATTTTTATTTATTTTTATTTATAATTAATAATAATTAAATCAATTATATAATATTAAATAAAAAAAATAATTATATACTTACCAATACTTACGATGTAATGGTATGCGTTGTAATACCATCTGCTATGTAATGCCATGCGTTGTAATGGCATCCGATGTAATGGATCCTGCGTTGTAATAGCTGCGTTGTAACAGCATTACGACGTAAAAGTTGCGTTGTAAGTGATACACACCCACCAGGACTATTTGCACCCTTTTCCTTACAGTATCCTCTAAATTGGCCCTACTATCAGGCGTGTCTGGTGCGTGTTCTTCTGTGCTGGGACTTGACCCCCCTATGCCATCTTTCTGCATGCTTGGTAGTACTCGAAAAAAAGATTTAATTGAGGGGGTAATTTTTACATTAGAGTGTATAAAACCAGTTTTTTTGTGCTTTTCCCATCATTGATTTTCCCTGCTGGAGACTTTGCTAATCCCTTGCTTTGGAGACTCACTCCTTGTCGCCCCCGCTTTGCCTTTACAACAATTTGTGCACCTTGCAATTGTTCTGGCAATGAATCCGGTGAGATAGGAAGGAGATTTGCCTTACCTCTGTTGTTCGTGGTCCACAATGTGTACCTGGAGGGTGCCTCACCTTCCTTAATGTGTCCTGTCTCCATATGCATGTGCAGCCCCCCTCTCCTACTCTTCTCTTCCTGCCTCCACTCGCCTGCCACTCTGCTCAGGACCCTCTCCTCATTCCTAACTTCCTCAGCATACTGCAGGAAAGCTTGACTTGTTGTGTCTCTGCCACCCGCTCTGATTCCAGCCTTCCAGGCTCGCCGATGCTCTCCCACTGCCTCACTCCAGCCCGTCCTTAGGGGGTCCAAAAATCAGCCTCCGGTCTCTTTCAGGTTTAAGAAGAAGGTATTCTGGGATCGTGCCAGGACACAGGGATTAAGTACGTTTAAAAAAAACAGTAATGCGTGATTCAAACCGTGTAGCTGTAGGGTAGCTGCCATTCTCCTCCAGTAATGCTACCCCTGCAATGGCGCCCATGGCCCCAAGCATCTAGCTAGCAGCCGCCATGTTCCAGTCTGTTTAATATGATATAGATGGGTGAGGTGCCGGTCCCAGAATCATGGAGGGAGGCCTCTATAGTTCTGATACTAAAACCTGCTAAGGACCCACTAAAAGCAGAATCGTATCGGCCGATATCTCTGCTGAATGCAGATTATAAGATCTTTGCATTTTAGCAGGGAGGTTGTCCAGAGTCGCTCCTCAGTTTATACATGAAGATCAAAAGGGGATTATTCTTTGGAGACATATGCTTGAATTGACCCGCAGTTAATAGGGTGCATCGTCTTAGTTACATCAAGGTCGGTCCCCTTGGCGGCCGTCACAGTGGAAGCCGCCAAGGCGGTTGACAGTGTCTGCTGAGAGTATTTATGGGAAGTATTGAAGATCAAGGGGTTTGGGCCTTATTTTATAACTGCATTAAAAGTCCTATACCATCGCTCCACAGCTAGGATTCTCCTTAATGGTGCTCTTACTATGAATTTTACGATCCTTAGAGGCACGAGACAGGGTTGTCCCATTTCCTCTCTACTGTTCAATATATATATTGAACCATTTGCCCAGATGCATTGTCAAGATGAACAGATTGTGGCTTTTCGTACAGGAGAATTTGAATAGAAAATTGGCCTATATGCGGTCAACCTCATAATCTACACAGCAGAACCTGCCATCACAATTTCAAGGGTAGAGCTACTAGCGGAAGAATACAGGGCCTTTTCAGGATATTTAGTGAATAAGGAGAAGACAGGGATTATGTGTTGGAATATCCCAGATTGGGGGGGGAATACCCAGAGAGAGATCAGGTATCTGGGAATTAGCTTTGTCAATTCATTGCAGAATATCTCCCATCAGAATCTAGAGAGGGTTGCTAAGGATATCGAGGAATCACTAACTATAGGGAAGAACCTCCCACTAACATTATATCTAAGGGTAAATCTAATCAAAATAGTGTTACTGCCTAGGTTGACATTTCATTTTTAATTACATACCCCTTACCTTTCCAAGAGGCCCGATTGATAAAATACAGGGCAAATTGGGCAGTTTTGTCTAGGCGGATAGGGGAGAACGTACTTCCTGGAAGAAATTGCGGCGTAAATTGGCAGAAGGCGGGCTGGCACTACCGGATCTAAGGCTATATTGAACTGTAGAGCTCATTTAGGTACGCTGGGACCCCGGGTGTGGGGTGGGCTGTTAGAGGAAATGGTGAAGGAGTGGGGTGCAAAAGGTGTTTTATACAAATTTGGGGCAAAGAAATTCTTCAAAAAAGTCAAATTGAAGACTCTAAAGGCAGCACTTATCCTGTGGGTCAGAATAAGGAATATATTGGGAATTAAATACTATTCAGGAGAGGCGCCAATATGGGATTCACCAGGCATGCCGGTATGCTATCAAGACCAATTAAGTATCCCACTTAGGAGGGCAGGAATTGAGCTTTGGGGGGACCTAATGATGATGAAAGAGGTGGTGCCAGGGGAAATCTTGCCTATAAAGACAGGGGGATCCCTCTCAAGGTTCAAATATCTGCAGTTACTATCTTGGGAGGAGGCACACATAGGAATGACACCGCAGGATGTTGGGAGATTGAAAAAAGCTACAGAATGAAACCCGGAAAAAGAAGGCAGTAAGTGACTGGTATTGAACTCTGGTGTCTTTTGAAGAGAAGAAAGTCAAAGCACCCTAAGAGATCTGGGATGTCGGAGCCACAGAGATTGTGGCAACTCTCCTTGTCAGCTGCTATATAAAGTTGTTAGGCCATCACATTTAAAAAGGAATCACTTTTTTACAGCCAATAGGCTATATTGGACACCAAATAAATTGGCAAAATTCGTAACAGCTGGCGCCCCAAGATGTCATAGATGCGGATTACTGAGTGCAGAAGACAGACTCATGCTCTTTGAATGCCCTTTGTTATAGGACTATTGGTTAACAGTGGAGAAGGCAATAAATGAAATTCTCTGCGCCAACATAAAAATGAGTCTAACGTTAATTATGTTAGGGGTGGAAGATAAGCAGATTACCCCCCTTCCTAGGGATAAGCAGGCCCTCCTCTTTTATCTGGTTCTTCTTGCTAAGCGAGAAATTTGCAAAAAGTAGTTAGATGCTGTAACACCCCTAGGGATAGACTAGTTCCAGGCGGCAAAAAGCACTTGTTAAAAGGACATGGGATCAGAGACTAATATGCATTCTAAGATCTGGGAGGCTTTTCTGAATTGGAATGGCAAAATAAGAACCTAATGTTATTAGTCCTATGATTACACCTGCGTGGAACTACCAACCAGGTTACTGGATAGGCTTGTGCGCAGGACTATTGAGATATTGCAAATAGCCTGGCAGGCTGTAATTTGCATACAATGATGGTATGAGGACAAAAAAAATAAAAGCAGACATATTTTTACAAATGCTTCATGTGAGAAGCTGGCCTTTTATATATCATGTTAACTAATGTAAGGGGCCCCCTTCACCAGCCCAGACAACCCTTGTGGTGATTTAGGAGTCTCAGACAACATTAGACAGCTATCAAAGTGGTAGCTGTTGAGAGCAGCCTCAGGCTTACTCTTAGAAGGAGTGTAAATCAGCTTCCTTTACCAGAATGCAATCTTAAAGGATAGATTAAATAAAAAAGAACCGCACAAAGTATTTATAAAAATATGTATTTATTATATAACACTATTGTGTACATTAAAGTATCTCCCACACGGAGATAGACACAAAGCACACAGTACCTTAGCAAAGAAATCACAGTAAATAGCACTAATACCCAGTAGGCCGCAAACCATATACTAAGAAAGTGGTATAAGAACCACGACTCAAGTCAAGACAATGTTGAGAAGACGTAGAATTGCTGGGGACCCACAGAACCACCCAAGGTAAGTAGATAGGGACCCCATGGAGAGTGTGTGCAGTGTGTGAGCACAACTGTGTGCTCCGTACAAGTCTATGTTCAAGTCACGGTTGGAATTTTAATGATATGGGACCCTTCCCAGTGGACCCTGAAGAAACCCAGTGGAAGACATAAGGTTGGAGAGCCACCCCACCCGTGGATACCAAGCTACCCAAGTTACCTATCCTAGGAAAGGCGGGTGCATAGGTGTGAAGTGGCATCGGAAACCACTGTCGAGCCCAATGGAGGACTTCAGGGAAGTACAGCTACTTGAAGGGGAGAAACTGTCCGGAGGAATTCAGATTCTTGAAGAGCAGAACCTGAAAGCAGATGGGACAAAGTCTATGTCACTTGGGAGTGATGAGGAGCCTTGGAAGACGGATGCTCTCCGATGTCGGGTGCTTCAGGAAAGAAGGCAGTTACCTTAATTCTGCAGCTGCGTGGATCAGGCAATGCTGAGGATGACCAGGACCCAGATATGAGCTGTCCCACAAATGATGTTGAGTGCTATGGGGTCGGTGTCCAGCAGGAGCACCAACAAACCTTTGCAAATGCAACCCACCCAGGTAGTCAAGAAGGTGCACGGTTGGGACCAGCAAGGTCCACGAGACTCACCCACCACAAGCAGTGAAGTCAGGGCAGGCCCCATGCAATCAGGGAAGTTCAAGAAAAACAAAGGTGACCCTCAAATCAACCCACAGGTCAAAGGCATAGGGGTCGCAAGAGGACCTCAAACAACACACAAAAAGATCAAGGCCACTATGCACACAATGTGCTGTGGCCAAAGATTCTGGTCACTGGAGGTGCTCGAGGTTGGGTTTGCTTGGAGCCTGAAGAACTTCTTGTAAAGACATCAACATGTCTTTGCAATTGCAAAGGGACACAGTACCCAGGGGTTCAGTTATTGCAACCCCCACAAGGACTACTGGCCTCAAACTTGGTGAGAGGTTAGAGCAGGCCTCGAGAGCTGAGGAAAACAAACACCTGTGTTGCAGAGTGCATAGAGTCTGGAGGAGCTTGGGATCTGCAGACTGGCTGTCTTTGTATCTGTGCCTGCAAATGCAGGGGAGTGACTCCTTCACTCCAAAAGAGAATACTTTGGTTGTCCTTGATGCTTCACAGGTCTTGGTAGGTTCCTATATGATGCACAGGCATAGATGACGATGCAGCATACTGGAAGGGAGACGAAGTCAGGCCCAAACGAAGTCCAGCATAGTCCAAAGTGCCCAGATGGTAGAAGTGCAGTGGTTTAAGTACTGAATCTTATCCCACAACGAATCTAGGGTAAGCCCTTAAGTACCCTGAGGAAAGGGTTGGGAAGATTCAGGAGATCCTCCCAGGGGAGGGTCTGGACAGGGGGGAGGTTACTCCCATGTCCTTTGTCCAGTTTTGCGTCAGAGCGGAAGTCAACAACTCCCAGGAATCGTTTGAACTGGACTATGCACAGGGTTACCAAAGGTACCCCTCTTACAGACTTTCAGGTGCTGGCAAGTGCACACACCCAGCTCTAATACACTAAATCCTGTCTGGGAGTTAGTCACACCTCCCAGTTACAGGATGCCTATTGTTCTGCCTTCCCCTGATCGAGCTTGGCTGAGCAGCAGGAGTGCAGAAATGTGTCTCTGGTCAGCAGAAACACTTTTGTGCTGTCCATGACTAGAAGGTTGGTATTGGTGCTTTGAATCATACCTCCCACACTATTTACATTGTGGGGGTAGGATTCCTCCATGTTTAATACCAAACATGATAGGATTCGTTGAGGCCGTTTTCGAGATGACCATCGCGCGATTGAGCGATGTCCCTCTATATAGTACATGGCTGCTTCATTGACAACCTGAAAGGAGGGACTCCGTAGGCTGCAGTGCCGTCCTGCTCATGCAGAGGTACCCTCTCACTTAGAACCCAGCACCCTGCCCTCAGGACTGTACATGCCTGCTATAGGGGTGACTTAAGTGAAGTGACTATTAGATATAGTAAAACTAAATATTTAGTAAGTGATGCATGCACCACCTTACATAGGCTGCAATGGCAAGCATGTAGTTTAATTTTGAGTGGTCTCTCATAGGTGGCATGATGCATGCTTCAGCCCATGGGAGACCTCTGGGGTACCTATGCTCTGGGTACATGGGTACCATATACCAGTGGATAAGTGTGGCTCACTGGTTAGAGGCGGCAGACCCTGATGCAGAGGTCTGACCCGGGACCAGGGTTCAATTCGTGACGCGGCAGGGGATCGGGCTCAATGTCCGCGGACTCGACAATTCTCGCATTGGTGCCTACTCTAACCATGGGTCCCACTCTGCAACTCTTGGCAATAGCTTGCTTAATCTCCACAACGGCCCCATCGGCGCTGGGATGCCTGGTTCCACCTTGGGGGTGCCCAGTAGGGGGCATCTCACAGGGAAAACCAGGAAGGGTTCCACAGCAGTATACAGCGCCAGGATACCCTGAGTAGGGTGGCAGTGCGCTTTACAAGTAAACCCACATTTACTTACATTTAGGGACTGACAAGGGTACCCTAGTATCAAATCTGCGATGTACCTAGGTACTGAACACAATACTTTAGGGAGAAAGACGATATCCTGGGGTGCGGATTAGCAGGATCCCAGTCAGACTAGTCAAAAACAGCATCACATCAATCAAAAAGTGGGGGTGGCCATAAGAGGCAGATCCTACTTTCCTACATTCTGTTTATACTTAGTATCCTCTAAAACCATCTGTGTCTCTGCCTTCCATGGTGAGGCAATGTAACAGGCAGTGATTGTGGCAGATGTTGTCACTGCTGACATTCAACACTGATACACAAAAATTCTATCTATACAGATGTGAAATCTCACAGTATTAATTGATGTTCCAGTATCTCCCCAGGATTCCGCAGAAAGATTATGGTGAATGTTTGCTACTGATGACAGGTTCTTCTTTTGCTTCAGAGAGGAGGGTGATGCAGTGCCACTTCTCCCATAACTGTTTTCTCAGGTATTGTTGTTTTATTGCAGTGAGGTGGCACTGTGGGAGGTAAGGCAATCTGGCACTAGTGCAGGTATATATTTTCCAATGAGGAGAAACATTATCAAAACGTTGGGAGGAGGTTATAGAAGGCTGTGGACAGCTTGTGTTAAGGAAAAGTTATAGAGGTGTGGAATATACTATATGAATATAAACGGGCAAGAATTTACAGGAAGATGTTTCCAACCTCTCTCTCATTTAGTTCGGTTTACACAATACCTCTTAGTGCTGCGGTTGAGACTACTTTGGCTAGGCCTTTTCTACTTGGGACCTTTGGATGTTTAGATACACATGCAGCACCTTCGACCATGCATTGGCCACCAGCCGACTGGGCTATGGCAACTCACTCTACACAGGAATCCACTTGTAGGTCCTGAAGACAACAGACCCTTAGGCAGGAAGTAAGGAGACAGGAGCGTCGATGGCATGCCAGTTGGGATCTCAAAGACAGGGAAGCTCACAAAACCCTGCTCAAGAGATATAAATCGGAAGTTATCAGGACCAAGCAAGATTACTTTGTGGCCCTGACTTCCTCTCTTTCATCCCCCAAAGAGCTCTTCAGGATCGTGGACTCTCTCACATCTCTTCAGGTCCCCGATCCAGTTGTTCCATCTCAGGAGCTCTGTAATGACATCGCTTGCTTTTTCCAGTCCAAAATAGCGGACATTTACTCTGCTCTGGAGTCTCAGAGGTTTTCTACGGCGGAGCCATCAGTTACTGTAGTCCCTGATGTCCCATCGGTAGAGTTTCCCGTGGCCAGTTATCTGGAATCCTTCCCCCCGCTCTCCCTACAAGATCTTGACAAGCGGCTTGATAAAACCAAGTCAGGGTCTCCACTAGATGCTTGTCCTCTTAAGATCCTGAAGCAGTGCAGGGGATCTCTTCTACCCCCCTTACTTGAGATCATGAATGGGGCCATGAGGGAGGGTGTCTTCCCACAGCAGTGGAAAAATGCTGTGGTCAAACCTCTTCTTAAGAAACCCTCCCTCGATCCTGGGGTTTTAAAAAACTTTCACCCCATTTCACTGCTTCCGGCCCCTGCAAAGATGCTCGAGTCCCATCTTAACGAGCATCTAGCTGCCTTTGTGGAGAATTCAGGCTGCCTTGACCCTTCCCAGCATGGTTTCAGGAGGGAACATAGCACCGAGTCCGCCCTCACCCTGGTTCTCGATTCCATCCGTATGAGCGTGGATGGGGGCCGGACATCCCTCCTGATCCTTTTGGATCTCACAGCTGCCTTCGATACCCTATCTCCCCAGGTCTTAACATCTCGACTGGGTGAGATTGGGGTCCGGGGGGCAGCCCTGGGTCTGCTCTCTTCCTTTCTCGATCATAGGGAGCAGAGGGTTATGTTGGGAAAATTTCTATCTCCATCCCTGTCTGTGCAATGTGGGGTCCCTCAAGGGTCGGCGCTTAGTCCCACCCTTTTTAACATCTATGTGACCCCCCTTGCCAGACTTATTAGATCTTTTGGGATGGAGGTAGTCTCCTACGCGGACGACACGCAGATCCTCGTGTCTCTCTCCCAGTCAATTGAGCTGACCGCCTCCAGATTTAGATCCTGTATGGAGGCCGTCGGCCAGTGGATGATATACAACTCACTCAAATTGAATGGGGAGAAGACCGAGGTGATGGTGTTTGGTGGAAGGGAAGATATCTGGTCCATGGAGTGGTGGCCTGACTCGCTTGGTCTGTGCCCCAAACCTACTTCTTCAGCTAAAAATCTTGGGGTAATGAG
Source organism: Lissotriton helveticus (assembly GCF_964261635.1). Lineage (NCBI taxonomy): Eukaryota > Metazoa > Chordata > Amphibia > Caudata > Salamandridae > Lissotriton > Lissotriton helveticus. Next base: position 536,385,554 of record NC_136065.1, read on the forward strand.
TGACCCTATCCTGGATATGCGCCAGCAAGTCAACAGGACGGTATCGACCTGTTGGGGCATAATTCATGTTCTCAGGAAAATAAGGAACTACCTTTCCCAGCCGGCAAGAAGACAACTTGCTGTCGCCCTTTTGGGATCGCGTCTGGACTACTGCAATGCGCTGTATGCTGGACTGAGTAAAAGTCAGATGCAGCGCTTGCAGGTAGTCCAGAATGCGGCAGCTAGATTTGTCCTTGATCTTCCTTGTCGCTCTTCGGCCACGCTGGCCAGGAAGCAGCTGCATTGGCTTCCGATTAAGGAGCGGATTGTTTTTAAGTCCATGTGTATGGTCTATAAAGCCTTGGCCAAAAGCAGCCCCACAGGGATCAGAGCCATCCTGACATACTACAACCCTGGCAGGAGCCTCCGCTCCTCCAATCACTCTTTCCTCCACATCCCCCGGATTCGGAAAGCCAGATGGGGTGGTAAGGCTTTTTCCCTCTTGGCCCCTAAATGGTGGAACGATCTTCCATTAGAACTTAGGTCCCTCCCCTCCCTTCAAACTTTCAGAGCATCCCTTAAAACACGCCTCTTTGTTCAAGCGTACATGTAAGTGCATGACTGCCCGCTTTTGATCTTTTTGATAGGCGCCTTGACACCTTCGGGTTTTAGTCTGCGCTATACAAGTTGCTAAATAAATAAATAAATAAATAAAACAGACCATATAAAATTCTGCAACATAACTTGTTCTTGGCCTCCTCAAGTGGACCCACATCACCCCCACCTCAGGAAACCACACTGGCTCCCCATTCAAAAGAAATGGCATTTAAAGATACTGATACACACATTCCGAGCCCTACACAACAAATGACATGCATACATCAACCAACGCCTGAACTTCCACCAACCCACCAGACAACTTTGCTCCTCCTCCCTCCACTTTGCTTACACCCCCGCATCTATTAAAGCCACAGGTGCGGTCATTTCTACTCCTACCTCACAGCCAAGTCCTGGAACTACCTCCCTCCCTCTACACCTCCAGAACTCACCTTGCTACTGGAATTCAGAAAGGAACTCCAGGCCTGGCTGTTTGACTGAGCCTCCTCAGCAAGATCCTTAGTGCCTGTATACCATCACAGATGATTAGCCATGCTATGCAGGTCATAGTTGAGTGACTGATTGATTAAACCCTTTAAGAGAACTAAATACTGATCCATAAACACAGAGTGTTAATAAGAAGACACAATATGCCCATGACCCAAGCTCCACTTATCAAATTGAAATACTCCTTTGTTTCTAGTTTCCATATGAATGCTGGGTGTGCCTTTGCTCATGGCAACATTCCATTTGAGTCTTCCCATCTCATATTTTAGTTACACAAAGAGTGAAACACTGGAATGTAGGAGATGTGTTTCTCCTACTCGAGGGACAACACTACTCACGTAGGGACTGTTAATAATGCCAGATTTGTTGTGTTTTTTTATTGCCCTGATAAATCTACACTGAAATTGACACAGCATTGAAACATATTGATTTGCATTTACTAGTTTTCACATGCATTCCCACATATTTTACTTTGTTTGGACACATTTCCTTTATATAAAAATGAGCTTCACTGTAAGAAACGTTCATGAAGATTTTAACAATCTATTTCTTTCCTTTTTGCCATTCCAGACTCCCAACTAGAAAAGTTAATTTTGAGTTGGTAAGTCACCTTTCTATTAGAATACATACTGAAAGTGGGAGGATATAGAGCTACGGTAATTTTCCCCTCTTTTTTTCCATGCTGGTTTCTTTGGTTCCACCATTGTCTAAAATCCTGAGTTGTGTTCGGAAGTTCATCTTGGACCTCTAATTGGAGTTCTCATGAGGGTTTCCTCCTTTTTACCCTTCACTGAGGTTTTCTTATGTAATGTAACGTAGTGGTTCTCTTCGTTAAAACACCTACTGTGTTGTACAATTAGAAATTACTCTTCTTTTTGTCCTCTTCCAACTTTACTGGTAGGATATTTTATCCCATGGTTTTTGAAGAATGATTCTTCCCAGTGTTTTTTCTTTTGTAGTTCCCACCTCTTTGTTCCAAGTTACATACACTACTGAGATGTTGCTCTCACTGTCTATTATGTGGTTTAGAATCCCTATGTAGAAACTATCCATTTTCTGAACTCTTACCAAAGAGCACTTCAAAGTATTACCTGCATAAATGTCTCAATACCAGAAGTTAATAATTTTTGACGAAAATTGCATCATAGAAGCATGTTTATCTTGCCACTATCTACACCATTATATATTGTTCTTGAAAAAAGTAATTTGCATTATACTCAAAATCCATTTTGATGTTAAATGTAATCTGATAAGAGAGTCTGTAATTGTTTTAGGCTTATTTACCCCAAATATGATCATACTGGTGTCCACTGATCTTCTGACCCTCTTTTAGACTGGAAAGGAACCAGTGAAAGTGTACTATTTCACTCAGTCTCTAAGAAACACTAGATTTGAGACCAAAGAAGAGGTTATGTGTGATGAGTATTATTTGTTTCTAAATGATGTGTGCCAGAAAACTAGGGATGACTCTAAAAGTTTACTCTTAACTAAGCACTGCTACCTTTTCCCTTGACTAACTGATGTAGATAAAAACCAGTGGTAGGGGTTTACTCATTGCCTATTCCTAGGACACCACAATGCAGCTTGTAATATTGAAGCTATTCTTCCACTTTGTATGCAAATTAACAGCAATGCGATGCTGCCTTGGAATGATTACTGAAAAGTAGTTTATGCTTGCCACCTAATATACGTTCCCAGAAACTCCAGCAAGCTACAAACTAAGCCACCAAGTTCTTTTTGGACTATGCGAAACCATGCTTCATCCTGCTGACCCTTAGGAACTACAGTGACTACCTGTAGCACAGAGGATAACGCTTAAAGTGCTGCATTATGTTCACAGCATTTAGGGATTTCGGTCCAAATTAATTACAGAATCTTAACTTTCTTCTGTCCAAAACGCTAAGTGAATCAAAGCAAATCCATGTGCACAGATGAGTGACTAGATTCAACATAAAGAGACAAGAGAAGTTGGCTAGCTGCTCCCTAAGCTCAAAATCAAAGAATGTTTTAAGAACAGACCTTAGGACCGACCAATCCAGGTCACTTCCTAAAGAAATCAGATTTTTCAGCATTATTTGGTAATCATCTTGAAATCTACAATACCTATTAAGTGACTGTTCCATAGCAACCAGAGTAAAAATCTGTCTATTTTCTTTGACATATGACTATTGTGAAAGTGTCTTAAAAGTTTAATGTTTCCTCTATGCTAATATACTGATTAGAGTGTATACCACATTACAATTTAGGGAATCAGAATAGGGCTCTATCTCTTCATGCAGTACAGCTGTAGGCAGTGCTGGCAGGCATGTATGCAAGAGCCCTCTGTAAAACTAGGAGAAGAGTCTCTAGTATTCACTAGACACTTTCTCATTCCTTACATGAGTTAATTAACATCCAAATGAACTTCAACACAGCAGGAAAATTCACAGTCCAAAAACAACCTGAAAATGTATGCCTATTTAAGCATTAAACCTATGAGCATTCAAACCACACATACACCTGACCTCCACTTCCTCACTGAGACATGGCTCAACCTCACTTCCACTTCCGACATCACCACCGCAATGCCTGGAGGATACAAGATCACCCACCGTGATCGCATCAACAAGCCTGGTGAAGTAATTGCACAAGGAATCCAGCCAATGCAGCACCACAAATGATGACATCACCCCAGCCATGGATTACCACAAGTTCTGACTCCAAGCAGATAGCAAAACTTCCATCAGGGGCACCCTCGTCTACTGTTCTCCATGCCACGTCCAGCCTTCTTCAACTTCATCGCTGACTTCAATGCTCCCCTTGCCATAGGCTTTAACAACTAACTCTTCCTATGTAACCTCAATTTCCATCCCAACTACCATAATGGCATCAACACTACCAACCTCCTTGACAACATGAACAACATTGGACCCACCAAGCTCATCCACAACCTCATGTACAGCGCAGGCCACACGCTAGACCACATCATCACCTCCAGCGACTGCATTAGGTACAGCCCCACAACGGAACTCATCTGCATCAACCATCCATCGTCCACTCCAACATCACCTGCTCATGGACCTCAGCCCCCATTCTGCCTAAAGCCCTCCACAGCAGCTGGAGCAACGTCTCAAAGGACACATGGATCTAATTACTCTGCACCACCCACCCTATCTCCTCCAACAACCTAGACAAGCACAATTGGATCCCTAACTGCACTAACAATGTTGCTCCCATTGGCAACAAAATCCACAGAAGGTCCATCAAGCAGGCTAGTTGGTATACTGAAGTCCTCGGAACCACTAAACCACACTGTAAACAATTGGAAAGAAGATGGTGCAACAGAAAGGACACGTCCAACAACACTGCCTTCATAAAGTCCTCAACCTGTACCACTGACAGTGGACAGTAAGAAAAAAGCCACAGCCTCAAGCTCCAATAGGGACAAAGAACTCTTCAACATCATCAAAGAATTTCCCAACCACTAAGATCCAACAAACAACAATGTTCCAATACAGGAACACTGTGACAACCTTGCAAGTTCTTCCATGGCAGGATCACCAATATTTACAGAAACTTCAAACTCCAGCCCAAGGCCACCAACTTATTCAAGCAACACAAGAACCCCACTACCACTACAGACATCTGACTATCTGAATGGAACCAGCTCTCACCACAGGACACCACCTCCATCATGAACTTAGTCCACTCAGGGGCCCCAACTGTCTGATGCCCTCACCACATCTTCAACCTAGGCAAAGCCAGAATTAGATAGGTACTCACCACCTCATTCAACATCTCAATTGCCACAGCTATCATTCATGAGGGTGGTAACAAGCAGAAGTCAACACCCTACTAAAGAAATCATTGGCAGACCCCAGCAAGTCAATAACTACAGAGCAATCTCTCTTACTACATTCCTGGCCAAAGTATTACAAAATGTCATGAACCAAAAACTCTACCCACATCAGGAATGGAACCTCACGCTCTGCTACTCCCAATCTGAATTCTGCAGCAAGCACAGCATCAAGACATCCCTCATTGCACCTACTGATGACATCCAAGCCCTACTCGATGAGAAGACCCCACTGCTCTGATCCTCCTAGACCTTTCAGAAGTCCTTAATATATGGTCTCACACCACACACTCATCACAAGGCTGCAGAACATAGGCATCCAAGGAGCCGTACTCAGATGGATTGCCTCTTATCTCAATGGAGGAACGCAAACCTTCCACCTTCTCACTTCACCTCTGAACCCAGGGAAATCATCTGTGGAATACCCCAAGGATTCTCACTCAGCCCTACCCACTTCAACATTTATATGACACCTCTGGTCAGCATCGTTAAAACCCACAGACTCAACATCATATCCTAGCCTGAAGACATACAACTCATCCTCTCCCTCTCTGAAAAAAACACCAACACCAAGACCAGCTTCCACAACTGCATGACAGATGTCACCAACTAGATGAAGGACAATTGCCTGAAATTCAATGCGGAAAAGACAGAGGTACTGATCTTCGAAAGCAAGCTCCCCATAAGTAGCATGCTGCTGGTCTTCAGAACTTGGAGCTTCTCCTACTCCCATGGAACATGTTAGGAGCCTTGACATCATTCTGCAAAACAAGCACAGCATGATATCTCAGGTCAACTCGATCTCCTCTTCCTGCTTCTTCATCCTCTGCATTCTTCATAAGTTATTCAAAGAGCTAACCCAAAGCTCAAGAAGCATCATCACCCAGGGCCTCATCTCCAACCAACTGAACTACAGCAAATCTCTCTATGCAGTGATCACAGCTTACCTCCTCTTCTGACTACAGACCATACAGAATGCTGAAGCCAGACTCCTCCTGGATCTCCCTAGATGAACCTACATCACCCCCTAACTCACTGAACTCCACTGGTTCCCTGTACAGAAAAGATGCCAGTTCAAGCTCCATACCCATGCATGCAAGGCCTTATGCATCAGTGGTTGCACCTACTTCAACCACCACCTGAACTTCCATCAGCCCACCAGACACCTCTACTGCTTTCCTTTCTCTAATACTCACCACCCACATCCAAAATAGCAGATGTGGAGGTCGCCTCTACTCCTACCTAGCAGCGAAGGCATGTAACAAGCTAACCTGTCATCAGGCAGACCTCTCCATCTCTTCCAGAGTTCTAAAAGCAAATGAAAATTCTGGCTATTCAGCTAATCAACTGGACCCTACCAGCCCTTGGATAACCTCACTGGTGTCAAAAGTGCTCCACAAATCTACTGATTGATTGCTTGATTAATTGATTGAGTACTGAAGACTTCACTTGTGTACCTCGCTAAGAAACTGAGCAATGAGTCGGTCTTCTACTTCAGTTTTACTCAATGTGATATATGTTATACATAAAAAAATACAGCTATTTATTTCAAAGGTCACCATATATACTAAACTTACTAAGTTATAAACTCTTCTTTAATTTCCAAACCAATGCTTTTCCCTTAAGATCAAGTACAGGTAACTAAGTAGTTTTAATTTATTTACATATATATCTCTTTTTATTACAGTTAGGAAACATAGCACAGAGAAGGCAGTGACATTCACATATAAAATAGAAAGATACATCATATCAACAGTTGGTCTTTCTCAGTTCCTATACATTCTTGTGTATCAGAACCCTTTGAGAATTTCCCTGTGGCAGGCTTTGTCATGCAGCCGCATTCATTCTAATTCTATCAGATCATGTCTATAAACAGGTGAGCATAGCATTACCATACTTTCCTTCAATTTTCCCCAAATCTTTTTCCATATTTGTGGGCAACCCCTTCCTTCGTATACCACCCTTTCCACCTTCAAGTATTAGTCCATGTGTACCTTCCAGTGTCTCAATGTCAGGGTGGACTCAGCTCTCCAATTCCTGGTGATATTGCATTTGGCCACCATGAGATCGAGCGCAACCCATAGCCTGTCCCCGGAGGTCAAGTCTGTAGCCTCCCAGATGTTCAATAGGCACCACTGAGGTGAGGGCAACATGGGTTCTTTACATAATGCCATCATTCAGGTTATTACTGCCTTCTAGTACACATAGATTTTTGGGCAGTCACACACCATGTGGAAAAATGTGCCCTACAGACCACACACCTCAGGGCACTGTGAGGACTCCAGCCTGCCCATCCTAACCTGTGTTGTGCATGCGTAGTAGATCCTATGTAAACTCTTAAGTTGCAGCAACCTGAAAAAGAAATGAATATCTACTTCTCTGGGGGATGCTATTGCCTCTTGCTACACATCATCCTCCATTTGCCCTCAGTCTTCCATCCACTTGTCAGGCAAACCTCACCAGGGTATCAGAATTTGTTGATATGTTAGAGAGATTGTTTTGGTCTGCATGTAGTCATCTAGGAGATATTCCTCTAACAGAGGGAGGTCCTCCACCCTTGGTATTGCCGCTCTCAGGGCCTGATTCACAGAACTAACTTAAGACAAAATCCTAAACTTACTACCATTTTGGTATTCACAGAAGGCACTTACTCATCATTGAGGAAGTGCCTTCTGTGAATACCAAAATGAGTAAGTTACTCATTTTGATATTATTCACAGAAGGCACTTACTCATTGATGAGTAAGTGCCTTCTGTGAATACCAAAATGAGTAAGTGCCTTCTGCGAATACCAAAATGAGTAAGTGCCTTCTGTGAATACCAACATGGTAGAAAGTTTAGGATTTTGTCTTAAGTTAGTTCTGTGAATCAGGCCCTGAGAACGGCAATACCAAGGGTGGAGGACCTCCCTCTGTTAGAGGAATATCTCCTAGATGACTACATGCAGACCAAAACAATCTCACTAACATATCAACAAATTCTGATACGGAATGCTATTCCTCCATCGTACCAGCTTCTTGTCAATTTTTGTGAAGATATTCTGGGGACTCCCCATCCCAGAGAAGCATTCACACAATGGCATCAACCACCAGGAAGTATGGGAGTGAGACCAGGTATGGCATGTTACAGAAAATAAGGCAGTGCCATCATTTTATACAGGGCCACTTTCCCTAATAGGGATAGGGCCAAGGGTCTCCAGTGTTGCAGGTCTACCCAAAGGCGTTTCAGTGGGGGCTCAAAATTTCACTTGTAGAAGAAATGTGGGTCCTTAGTAATATAAATACCCAAATATTGAAACCCAATGGTTCCAGTACTATGGCAAAGATCAGTGGGGAAATGGGGCAACCCTGCCTCATGCCTCATTGTAACTGAAAGACCGCTGATCTAACTCCGTTCACTGTCAGGCCGAACCAACAATAAAAAATTCAGCCAAAATCCTTGCTTCTCCAAGACTGCAAATATTAAAGGATATTCTTTCATGTTGAAGGCAATTCGGATATCTAATGACAGCACCACAGCGTTCTCTCAAATGTAGGCCGCCAATATCCTGTGCAGGCGTCTCAAGTTGAGTACAGTATTTCTGCCAAGCATGAAGGCAGACTGATCAAGGTGGACAAATGTTGCCATTACCTGAGCTAGTCGTATTGCTAACAGTTTGGCTATGATCTTGACCCCCGAATCCAGCAGAGAAATTGGTCTATATGATGTAAGCAGTTCTGGTGGCTTCACATTTTTATGTATTGCCACTATTTTCGCAAGTTTCTGGCCCGCCTGCAATTTTCCGCTATCACTGCTTTCCTGGGACATCTTCAGTAGGTAAGGGGGTGAGCTTCTATAGTTCAATAGCGAGGCCAATCGGACCCATTGGTTTCCCGGCATTCAATAACCAAATGGCCTGGGAGACCTCACTGTCAGTGAGATATTGTTCAAGTTGCTCCCTTTCAGCCAGTGAATTGTGTAGCACATGGAGGGTAGCTAACAGTTCCGGCACCTCATCCACCATGGTCTTTGAAGATGGGGTATATAAATGTGTGTAGTAAGCCACAAAGGTATCTGCAATACCATGTCTATCTCTTACTTCTTCACTTCAAGATAGGAGCCCCTCCTTCTGTGAGAAAATCAAACACCCACCTTGATGCCACCTTCCTCTTATCCAGCCATGCCAGGAGCCTGCCCATTTATCTCCTACCTGGTATAGGTGATGTTGAGATGCCCTGTAACTAGCCCTGGCTGACTCCTCCACAGTATCTTTGCTGTCCTTACTTTTAATGGCTAGTCAGTGGTGCACCTCAACATGATCAGAAGATGTTATATCAGCCTCTGAGGCCTGAATCTCTTGTTACAGGGTCCCTACCCTGGCTTTTGTTTCCTTTTTATGGCCTGCAATTAATAAGATACCGTGGCTCCTTATCACCAAATGAAAGGCCTCCCATAACACCTGGGCCAAATCTACTGTTCCTTAGTTCTCTTTGAAATAATGGTTGGTGCCTGCATGAAGTCCACCCAAATCTGCTGCACTTTGAAGTACCAGGGTTTAAGGATGTATCACGCATCCCTCAAGATGAGTTTTTCTGGCCATTTGTCACACAAATTGGGGAATGGTCAGAAATTCCTCTTGCTAAGTGTTGTATGTCTTTAAAAGCTGACAGTTGATCAGTCAGACCAAATATGTAGTCTACGTGGGATACATTTCCATGCTTGCCTAAATGGAAGGTATATTGACAGGCAGCAGGATTGAGGATCCACCATATATCTACTAGGTCCAATGCTGACAGAAAATTTGTCAGGGCTCTACCAGAGGATTCTCACTGATGCAAAGGCCAATGGTCCAATTCCTCACAAAGAGCTGCATTACAGTCATCCTCATTCAACAACTCCTGTGTTGGGATGCGAACAATGAGCACACCTAAGCCTGCAAGAGCCGAAGCATGAAGTCTCAGGGGAACATAAAGTGAAATATTACTAAACAAGCAGTCCTACCAGTTCCCAAGAGTGCCAAGAATCGCCTTGAGAGTCATTGGTAGCCTGCTGTTTAGTGAATGGAAAGGAGTTATGGAGAAGGATATCAATTCCCCTACATCCTTCTGAATAGCCTGAATGGGCCACTAGTTTGTAACCTCACGTATTCAATGCGCAAGATGTTATCCCATGTGAGTGTGTTTGCTGTAGGAGGAGCACATCGGGCAAATGTCATTTCAAATATTGTATTACCACTCCTCTTTTACTTTTGTCCCCTAAGCCATTCACATTCCAGGAGAGAGTTTTAATATTTAAATTACAATTGTTAACTATCCATAAGGGATCTTCACTGGGTGCCCGATCGACCGGGCCAGGGATCCTAACCTCACAAAGGAGCTATATGTTCCTTTAACCAAATATGTTGGTGAGGGAACTCAACTTCTATTCCATCAAGTCTAAGTGGGGTTTGGAGTGAAATACGTTGTCCAAATGTACTTTGCGACTGCCATGTCTCACCATCCCGTCCATCAATACACATACATAGGACAAACATGAAGAGGATACCTATGTAAACCCCACAAACCCCTACCTGCCTTCCTGCTTCGTGGACTTAAAAATGCATACTCCCCAACATTGCAGAGCACCTGTTTACCTCATTCCTTGTAACCCATTGTAGGGGAATGGCAGCCAACTGGGATGACCACCCGTCCTTTCCTCCCAACTGAAAAGAGTTGGTTCCTTACCGCACTGTTGCCAGCCAGCCCAGTAGAAGAGTGTCCACTGACCATGTAGAAGACTCATCTTACAGCAGGCAATTCATCTGGGGGGAGAAAAACAGCCCCCTACCCATCCCATCTCACAGGCTGACCGCCAAAGCAATAATGAAGTCCCCCTTGTTATCTGTCCATCACATCCAATCTGTGCTGGGGCCCCCTAAAGTGTTGTAGCTCCTGATGATTCCCCTACAGTGCCATCCACAGTCTAGCTTTGCTGCCGCCCCTGCCACTACCGATCACTGTCACTCTTTGGTCATCGGGTGCGGGACCTTTGATCCTTAGTCGTTCGCCAACCATCAAGCCATTTCCAGGCATCCTCAGGGGCCTAAAAACATGTCTTGCCCTCCGCTCCCACTCGGAGTTTGATCAGGAACAGCATCGCATATTTTAGCTCCCAGTCATGTAGAGCATTCTTCACTTCAAGATAGGAGCGCCTCATTCATTTGGCTATACTTTTAGCAGCGCTGACTACGAGCGCTTGCTGAAACCACTTCTCCTGAGGCGGAAAGCCGGGAGCAAGCACTACAGCAATCTGCACATTTGTTAACTTGTTATTTGATTTTAAAATTACCTTTTGCTTGTTCTGGGACCTCTGTCCACCTTGAATTCTTGCCGCCGCCATCAGCGGCAAGACCGCTACCCACGCCCACTTTCGAGGCCACGCCCCCCGCCCACTAGCATTTACCAGCGCTGACTACGAGCGCTTGCTGAAACCACTTCTCCTGAGGCGGAAAGCCGGGAGCAAGCACTACAGCAATCTGCACATTTGTTAACTTGTTATTTGATTTTAAAATTACCTTTTGCTTGTTCTGGGACCTCTGTCCACCTTGAATTCTTGCCGCCGCCATCAGCGGCGATTCCGCTAGCCACGCCCACTTTCGAGGCCACGCCCCCCGCCCACTAGCATTTAGCAGCGCTGACTACGAGCGCTTGCTGAAACCACTTCTCCTGAGGTGGAAAGCCGGGAGCAAGCACTACAGCAATCTGCACATTTGTTAACTTGTTATTTGATTTTAAAATTACCTTTTGCTTGTTCTGGGACCTCTGTCCACCTTGAATTCCTGCCGCCGCCATCAGCGGCGAGGCCGCTAGCCACGCCCACTTTCGAGGCCACGCCCCCCGCCCACTAGCATTTAGCAGCGCTGACTACGAGCGCTTGCTGAAACCACTTCTCCTGAGGCGGAAAGCCGGGAGCAAGCACTACAGCAATCTGCACATTTGTTAACTTGTTATTTGATTTTAAAATTACCTTTTGCTTGTTCTGGGACCTCTGTCCACCTTGAATTCTTGCCGCTGCCATCAGCGGCGAGGCCGCTAGCCACGCCCACTTTCGAGGCCACGCCCCCCCCCTTATCCATCTTCCGGCACACATATATAAATGTGCAACCTTAGGAAGCGCAGCGGACGAGCGCAGCGGGCTGTTTGCGCGCCGAAGGCGCGCCTAAGGCAAGCCCGTCTGCGCCCGTCCGCAATGGGCCGGGACTAGGGGCGATGGCCCCTGGCCCTACTCTGCCAGGGCTATCTTACACTTACTCCAGGGAAGCTCTCCTTAGACTCATGCCTTCCCAGCATGCCCACTGCACTACCCTGAATCCTCATTGTGTCCCTGGTACCTGCCCAGTCTGCTCGCTCCCTCTTACCTCCCTCCCCTCTATAACCAACATAGCCGCCTCGAACTTCCCTCCCTTACGCCCCAAATTTACAGCTACTGACCAGACCCAGACTAGGATGCTGATCAGCCTAAATTGTAGATCACTAGGCAAACATAAGAGAGAAATCTTCGATCTACTTGTCTCGGAGAAACCTGCAGCTCTCTTCCTTACAGAGACATGGCTAAGAGACCATTCCGGCCCGGATATTGCTGCCGCTCTCCCCGACAACTACACTTATGTTGGAAAAAATAGACCAACGAAAGAAGGTAGAGGTATAGCCATAGTTTACAACAGATTATATTCCTGTAAATGGGAAGACTTTGTACTACCTAACTGTGAGGCAGGTCTGTTTAAGCTTTCGCTTTCTCCCAACTTCACTCTCTCTGGGCTGCTTATCTACCGCCGCCCCGGCCCAGCGAGTTCTTGGGCAGCATCTCTTCCAGAGTATATAGCACCGCTAATCCAGAACTCAACAAATTTTTCCATTATCGGTGACCTCAATCTGCACCTGAATGATCCCTCATGTACTACCAGTAGCAATCTTTTACAAGACTTGGCTGCTTTAAACATTTCTTTACACAATTCTGGTCCTACGCATAAAGCAGGGAACCTTCTGGACCCCATCCTTTCTAATCTTGAGGCCATTGACTGTAAGGCTCCATCACCTATTGTATGGTCAGACCATTACATGGTGACCTTCATTATTAACCTAGGTCAGCAATCGAACACCCCCTCTAACCCCACTGAATCTAGACTATCCAGAAATTGGAATAAATTGGACCTTAACAAACTCAACTCCTGTCTCGAGAACACTAGACCTCTCATGGAAGCTACTAGTACTGCAACTTCTGCCGCTATAAACATCTGGCTTGCACAGGCTGCCGATGCATGCCTACCTTTGCGCATGCAAAAGCACAATTTTCATCACCCGCCTGTGCCCTGGTTTACCGAAGCCTTAAAAAAAGAAAAAAACATCTGTAAAAACCTTGAGCGCAAATGGCGCATAAAATATGATTCATGTTCTAAGCAAAGCTATAAAGCCGCCTTAACAAAATATCATTCCTCATGTAAAACTGCAAAAGCTGTACATGTTAACCTAACTATCCTTGAAGCAAAAAATCGTCCAAAAGCACTCTTCAAGGTAGTACAATAACTCTCGGGCGCACTGTGTCAGCCCAAAGCTCCCTGTCTTAATATGGCACAGTGCAACTCACTGGCTGAATTCTTCATCGCCAAAATTGATACCATCTATTCCAATTTTGAGAATTCCTCTCCCCTCCCCTCTCTGTCCAACCTACCTGCCCCCAATTTCATCTTTCGATCAAGGGACATCAGAGGACAACAGCCCCACCCACTCTCTGTTGACCCCCCCTCTTCACCCACGATCTCCTGTGACTCTAGGCTCACATCTAATATCTGTCCTCCTATCGTTCAGTTGATCGACACATGGGATCCGCTCAATATCGAGACCCTCTCCGACATCATCAGTAAAAGCAAATCCGACTCCCCACTGGACCCTATTCCTCCCCAAATTCTAAAAAAGCTGGACAATTCCTCCCTAGAACTCATCATGGATCTTCTAAATTCCTCCCTTAGAGAAGCTAAAGTACCCTCCGCATGGAAACACGCGATGATAGTTCCTTTTTTTAAAAAGGCTAATGCCGATCCCAGCATTCCAGCTAACTTCAGTCCTATTTCGCTTATTCTGGTCTTTTCTAAAATCTTGGAAAAGCACATCAACTCTCAACTTTCTACCCATGTTGAGTTAAGGGGAATTTTACATCCGTCACAATCCGGCTTTAGATCCGGTTTTTCGACGGAATCTACTTTGCTGGGAGTCTCGGAAAACATCCGCTACCGAGTAGATAGGGGGGAAACCGTGGCACTCATTCTGCTCGATCTGAGTGCCGCATTTGACACGGTTTCCCACCCCATTCTTATTAATGCCCTCCGATCATCTGGCATCACTGGCACAGCTCTCAACTGGCTTGTTAGCTTCCTATCCGACCGCACCTTCCAAGTCTTCTCTTCCTCATCTGCTTCCCAAACTTTTACATCTGCGTATGGAGTTCCACAGGGTTCCATCTTGAGCCCCTTGTTCTTCAACTTATACTTCAGACCTCTGGCGTCTATTGCGGAGCAAGCTGGGCTCACCATTTACTCCTACGCAGATGATACCCAGATCATCTACTCTCTTTCCTCAGACTCTCATTCCCCCTCATCCTCCCTCTGTTCAGGATTGAGCAACATCGCAGCTTGGATGTTGAACAACAAGCTACAACTGAATGGGGAAAAAAAAAGAACTTCTTCTGTTTGGCCACAATACCACTCTATGGGGACCCCAACACTGGCCCTATCAAATGGGCACTCCACCCACTCCTTCTAAATCAGCACGCAACTTAGGCGTGATTTTCGACGACCAGTTATCTATGAAAAGCCATGTGGTCAAAACTTCTTCCACCTGCATCACTATCATTAAGTGGTTGCACAAGATCATCTGGATGCTGCCCGTGGATACTCAGAAAACTGTAGTCCAGGCTCTAATCTCCTCTGGACTAGACTACAGTAACATTCTTCTCCTGGGTGCCTGTAAAGAGGTGACCCGTAAACTGCAGACAGTCCAGAATATGGCAGCACGACTGCTCTGCAAATGACCTAATACCTCCCCTACCTTTAACTCCCTTCGCACCCTACACTGGCTCCGCATTGAAAACCGCACTAAATTCAAGGCTCTCTGCATCATGCACAAAATAAATACTGACCTGGCCCCACCATATCTCACATCCTTGGTTCAGCACCATTGCCCCCCCCGCACTTTGCGTTCATCTAACCAACACCTTTTTTCAGTGCCTAGAATCAGGAAAGCCATAATGGGAGGCAGTTCTTTTGCCTGGCTGGCCCCTTCACTCTGGAATTCTCTTCCCCTTCAGTTACGAATAGAACCCAATTACCTTAGATTTCGCAGACAGGTAAAAACTTGGCTATTCAACATGTAACTTCTTCCCTTCTGATTTCCCCCTCTCCTTTTGTTGGTTTTAGCGCCGGGAAACCTACGGGTAGCTGAGCGTTTTATAAACTTAAATATAATAATAATAATAATAATATACTAGTGAAGTCTGGAAAAAATATGATGGCAGCATTCCCTAGTTTAAGAGGCAGGGCATTTCGAGTCATCTGTAGTATGATATCTCTGTCTCTTCAATTAAAAATTCTTGCCACGATGGAGCACAGGGGCACCCATGGTCTTGATGGCAACGCCGGGATCCTGTGGGCCCCCTCCACTGAGAAATAGTTGAAGAGGCCATGAGGCTGCAGAATGCTTGAGGATCAAGTCCTCTACAAAGAGGTCTGTTGCTGGGCCTTTCACTCACTCAGGCACTCCCAGGATTCAAACATTATTTCTGTGCTATCGCCCCTCAGACGCTTCCATCATGGCCTCCAGGGTGACAGCAATACTCTGCAAATCTTTGACCTGCTCCTCAAGTGTTTTGGTGGTGACTTTAAGCGTGGCTATCGAGTCCTCAGTGACCTTGACACGAGAGCCTATGTTTCGGAAGTCAGACTGCATTAGGGTAACTTAAGAAGTAACTGTATCTATTTTACTCTCTAGGGCTACACAAACTCCCTGCATTGCTGCCATATTATCTTGCAGTGTGAGGTCCCCATCTGCTGTGATCAACAACTGTTTTGTTGCCTTTCACGACCACGGCGGGTGCATATGGCTTAGGCTGTGCAAATTTGTCCAGCTTAGTTTGGTTGAAATCCAGTCTCTTCCAGAGTGTCATACCAGTGATCACTGAGCATCGGTCCGCTCCCACTGACCGAGCTGTGGCCTCCACTCCAACAGAACTCCTAGGCAAATTCATGTGGCCAAGTTCATCGAGAGAGGACAAGGTGTGCACACTAGCTTGCAGCCAAGAGCTTGTCCCAAGAGTCAAGTGGGATTGCCCTGCAAACAATGTATTGATGAGCTCTTGCATCACTACCAGACCTATTGAGCCTCTCCTGTCTCCTCTATTGAAGTCCTAACCTGAGACAGCGGAAAAGCCTCGACCACACAGGCACTGTCCAGGATCAGCTGGGACACCTTGCGGGCCAGGTAGTTCCAGACCCTGCTGTCAGGTCACAGAATACGTCCGTCCCAACCTCCAGGGTGCGCCTACCAGCTAGGCACCACCACAGCCTGGTTACTCGCAGTCCCTCAGTTCTCCAGTTTGTCTTTCTGCTCAGGTGAATGCCAGACCAATTTTCTCATGCCAACTAGCTCTGGTCGGGAGTACAGTCAGCACCTCTTCAGCCACCCATGAATGAATGAATGAATGAAATTGTGTCTTATATCGCGCTAACTTAGCCCAATGGGCGTCAAGGCACCCATAGGTCCCTCGCTGATGGTGGTTGTCTCTCGCTGCATGCGGGGGCTCACCGGAGTGTCTCTCTCTCTCTCTCTCTCTCTCACTCTAACCCCTAGTAGGAATGACTCACCACCCAGCCCAGTCCGTGCCACGCTGTCTTTGGCCTCATTGTGTTTACTGCATGGCGGGGCCTAGATCCTTGGGGGAAGACTCCACCAGCCGGGCAAGGATGTAGCTTGTCTTTGCTAATTATCTGGTATGTACAGTAGCTGGAGTATTAATGACGGGCACCCAGAGCCCCGCCAAGATCTTGGTTGGCTGTTGGCCATGCCCCCCCAACTAGGAAAGTTTAAGTTATAAGGAAATAATCTGCTTGTTCCGCATGGAAAGCCTACACGTTTTAGATCATGCAGTATTTGATGCCCCTCCCTCCAAGCTGCTCGTTTCTATTATTTGAAAAAGATGTTGTGAGGGAAAATAATTATTACCCTACCCACGATCCTCAGCTTGTGTTATCACCCCTTACTGTAACGAATTCGTAATGAAGTAGAACTGTTTTTAGAGTTTCATGGGTCAAAAGTTTTAAGAATGTTGTCTTTCTTTCTTTCCTCTTCTCCTTTCCCTAATCACCATGTTTAATGACATAAAGATCTTTCTGATTCTTGCCATTTTGTGCTTTTTATTGATTACTTTCTAGTCCATTCTGGTAAATAAATATAATAATATAATTTCAAGATCCTTTCAAACAGTGATCGATATGTATTCTTGTGAAAGGTGTGAAGAGAGTTTTCCGCCAGAGCTTTCTGTCAGGGCTGGGTAGTGACTGCAATGAAACATGTGAAAGCTTTAGATAACAGTAGGATAAAGAAATAGTTTATAGAACATTATTTAAGTATTATTACCCACTTTCTTATTCAGGTCGCTTCATTCTCTCATTCACTAACACTACAATGTTAATTCCATGAAGCCTAAATAAGCTTCAACTTAATAGGCTAGCTTTTGCTTTTTAAATTATTCAGATGATTTACAGGTATATACCATGGGAATTGTAGTTGAACATATTTTTCTCATTAGAAGACAGAGTATTACAATTGTTTTCTTCCATGTAAATGTAGGGGCTTATTTACATGTTTGTGACGTTCCAGTGGCGCAGAGGGCTTAGCCATACAAGGACACATAAAGCCAGCCTGTGTGGCTTCTCATAGCCTTGTAGATGTGGAGTGAGAAAATGCAGTGCAAGTCAATGCATTGCCTCACACTGCATCGGGAGGCATGACATGGGAGGTGGGTGTTCCACACGCAACACCCATAGGATTTGACACATTCTCAGATGTACAACATGGGGTAAACCCGGGTATGTGGTAAAACCACACACCTCCCCAGGG
Source organism: Lissotriton helveticus (assembly GCF_964261635.1). Lineage (NCBI taxonomy): Eukaryota > Metazoa > Chordata > Amphibia > Caudata > Salamandridae > Lissotriton > Lissotriton helveticus. Next base: position 536,403,595 of record NC_136065.1, read on the forward strand.
GTGGTGTAATGAGGAGAAATAACATTATTTCTACTCATTTTTTTCTCTTTCCATGTGTGTTGCATTCTTCAACACATATACAAAAAAGGAGAACACTTCCAATGATTGTTTTTGTGCAGGAAAATTCCCCTTTCTGCACAAAAGCAACCATGCCATCAACACAGACATCCTTGCATGGTGCAAGGGTACCTGCATTGGGGCACAGCTGCTAATGTTGTGCTGGTACTAGATGAAAGGACGGGAAAGCACTGTGTCTTGCAAACACACTGCATTCCTGCTCTTTCAAATTGGCAGCGCTGTAAAATGACTTAAAATAGGTTCAAACGTTGGTTGTACCACACCTTATGTTCATAATATAAACGCTACAGTACTTTCAAACAAGGAATTCATCTCCTTTCCCTATGACAGAGGTCAATTTATATTTTTATAAATAAAAGATTTACCATTACTTATATTTTGAAGAAATCAATCGTGAAAGTAGAACTTCACACATAATCCTCTAACTAAGGGGTCAAGAAATTACTGAAGACTAATGTTTGTCCTGAAGATGGTCTCATTGATGCGATACAACATAGATCGAAACGTCGACGCCTATCCCATTCTTATTTTTTTATAGGCAGTTATCGTGAATTAGTTTTCCTCGAGTTCTGAATCCTATGTTGAGGACTGCGTCATTAAATTGAAGATGTCATTCATACACTGACAATGAGAATATAGCTGCTTTTTTAATATATATGTTGTCTGTTGTCATTGTATGATTTATTCGTATTGCTGTTTCTGTACCCCTATATTTTTGCTGATTCTAATATAAATATAATTACTCTTTTTAATACACCCGGTTTTTTAACTTTTCTAAAATAGTTTTGAGATATTGCCTTTAGTGTCATTGGATGTCACTGTTTATGCAAGATAAAATTATTTAAATTTATATTTTTCAAAAGAATCCATTGTAGGCACCTTTCTCTTTTTGCAAAATGACTTGTGGCACTGCCCTCTATCAATTCTTTGTAAATATGCCCCTTAGAGTAAAAGTCACACGCAAATCATTTAATGTGATCTAATGGAGCTGCTCGTTTATACAATGAACCCTTCTTGTTCTGTTAGTTTTCATCCTGGCATTGAAACAAACACAAATTAATTAAAATGATAAAGAAAGGATATCAAGAAAGCACTGCTGGATGTGTAATTAAAAATATTGTGATGAATTGGAAGTTAGTTTCTCCTTAAGATTCAACAAGCATGAATGACATTAATTTTCAGATAGTCTGTTTTGTACTTTTTTTTTGGCAATTATTGAAACACAATGTTCCCCAGTTGTCGAAAAGCAGATGCATGTTTGCATGGTTAGACAGGGACTTATGTAGATGCCTTTTCATACACAAGTTTTTGCAAGACAATTGACTCAAGAGATAAGATTAATCACTACAAAACAAAATACGGCGAATTTCATGGTTCACAAGACTGATGTTTTTTTCGAAGACAGATAGGGTTCACTGATTTTAATCTGCATGCCAGGAACTTAATTCCAGTTTTAATTTGCAATGAAATCATTACCCTGGAAACTCACAAGAAGTCAGTAAGGAGCCAATTAACATGCAAAAAGGACGACCAATGTAAACTCTTACTGAACAAGTTTATACTTAAAGGTAAGGGTAATTGATTACCAGCTTTGCCAGGACATTATTGCCTGCTTGATTGGATTTTGCAAACCAATGACTGTATCTGAAATAACACGATCCCCCATAGATTTACGCTTGATGTAGTCTGAAAAGTGTTATTAGGGCTTTAAAATTAAAGTTTGTTTTATTACTTTAACGGGAAAGTAAGTGTATATTTGAAGCCGAACATAATGCACGTTTAGAAAAGTAGTTTCTTGAAGTAGATACATTGGAAACAGATTGCTTTCCTTTGACAGACCTTAGACCACAATTCTTTTTTTATGTATGACGTTTATGACGTTTACAGAGAGCCTCTATTATGAAAACCAGATACAAAATGTGTATTTTCTGCAATAACATGCCAACAGTGGGAAACAAAAGTGGGGCTTACTGAAAGCTTGTGGTGCGGCAGAATCTCTGCTCTGGAGAGCACAGAGCACAGCTTTGGGAGAGGAGTGTTGAAAGGCATAGTGGGTGGTTTGTGGTAGAAGGTCCGATTTGTTTCACATTTGGTACAGGGAAGAAGGCCATATTATGTATTGCTCCTCCATTATTACCCTGTTGCTGCAAATCAATTGAAAGATGTAGATGAATTTGAGGGCCATTCAAAACATAACGTAACATAACATTATAGATGGGCAAAAAGAGAATCACAGGGATGTGTTTCACCTCTGGTTTGTCAATGACAACTCGAGCTTCACTTTAGTTGCACATTTGATGTCACTCAGAATCCCTCAGTGAAAAAATCCCCATTATACACTGTTACCAAACAAGAATTGTTTGTTTTTTGATTTTTACAAGGACCAAGGCAGAGTAAAAAATTATGTTCCCGTGGAAATGGGCACAAGCAATTTGAAGATGTAGATATTAAACAATCTGAACATTTTTTGAATAAGGATCACAGAAATAAATAAAAAAATAGAGGGTTCCGATGAGCAATTCCTTTAGGCGATTAAAGCATTTACCAAAGTGTTGCCAAGTAGGGTGGACCATTTTGTGGATGAAAATTAACGACTACATTAAGTGTTGTTTTATGAACTTTTAAAATAATAAGATGATATAATCTGTCTTTAATAGGATCAAATGAGCAAAATGTGAGTACAACTCCTTCCAAGTGATTCATTTGGGTTCTGTCTTCAGAAAATAAAAAAAACGAATTCAGGGCAATTGGTGCATTTTATAGCAACCTTTTTTACGTATATTGGCTAGACGTTCTGCATTATCTATTCCATTAATTGTGGAGTGCTAATCAAACCATAATAATTATACCAGTTGTTTGCTCATCTTCAAAAAAGGTCACTTTGAAAAAATGGTGGCAAAATAGTGAATGTTTCATAACTTTCGTAAAACGTGACTAAAGGTTTATAAGTGTAACAGGTGTTGACAGGACTTACTTTTTGTTGTGGCCACTCCACTTTTTCTGACTTTTGGGGGCCAGATGTAGGAGCCCTAATACCGGTCGGTAACGGCCGAATTCGGCCGTTACCGACCGGTAGTAGGGTTTTCTGATGTAGGGGGCCTATATTTTACTGATTCTGTAAATTTACCGAATCAGTAAATTTACAGAATCGGTAAAATACCGAATCAGTATATTTACCGATTCGGTAAATCCATATGTAGCTGACACTCCTAAGAGTGCCACAGGCCCTTAAGAGTCGGTATTTTACCACCCAATCCTATTGGGTGGTAAAAAACCAAATTCAGGTGTGCATGCACATCTGTGCATGCACACCTGTGCAATGTGACACACAGACATGCCCTTAGGGCATGTATGTGTGCCACATGTCACACAAGCCTGTAGTTGGGGTGCTAGAGGGTGTCAAAGTGACACCCCCTGCACCCTTGCAGGATTCGGTATTTACCGATTCGGTAAATACCGATTCGGTATTGCCCATTGATTCCTATGGGCTTCAAGGCCCATAGGATTCAATGGGCAATACCGATTATACCGAATGTTACAGATTCAGTAATTCAAAATAAAAAATTACCTACATCTCCCTCCTTCTAATTTACCGATTCATAAATACCGAATCGGTAAAATTCGGTATTTATGAGTCGGTAAATTAGAGTTACCTACATCTAGCCCTAGGAATCTTGTGCACTACGAAAATATTGAACAGTATTAACGCATTTTATGCTTTCCTGCTAAAAATAGAATTTTAGAGCATGGCAGATGGCATTGAAAAGGCACTGGTGGCGTGAAAGTTAAATGTCTTACATGGGCTTCAGTGTGTACCTACACCACCCACTTATGTGACAAAAGTGTATGGCTCCAGAGGGCACCATTGTTATCTCTGGCTATACTCGAGTTTAAACACATGCTAGTGTTGCATGACAAATACATTTACAATTTAGAAAATCCTACTTTAAATATTTGACAATTCATTCAAAAATGTGCCCTGGAAGTTCACAGCACTCAGTGATTAATATGTAAACGTTAAGAAAGCTAGATATTAAGGATAAGATGCCTCCAGAGTAAACACGTACAAAACGCTGTGTGTCATTGTGTAGGTAAAGCTAATGTTTCCATGAACAAGCTAAGATATGATTATAAGACACTTGATTGGAGAGCTCGTACCTTCGGTTGCGGATTGCTTTCTGCCAGTCTTTATCGCAATTGCTATTGGGGGACCAGGGACTCCAAAGCCCAGGCTGCCACGTGGTGCGCACGCCGCCAATGCTGTTTCCTCGTGCCAGGAGGTGCATAAACTCAGCCCAGTGCTCAGGCTACACAACTGTATGAACAATGTCAACATGGTTTCATTTAACAGAATGTTGCCGGTAGACCGATCCAACAGGAACGTTCGTCTAGACCTGCTCCCACCCTAGTCCACCTGAACCAGATGCTGTCAAGAAGCCAGGAACTTGGTCCACCCTCTCTGGAGCGGTCAAACTGGTTTACCTCCCAGGCTGCGATGGATTCCTGTGATTGACTTGGTTGTCCCTCCCCCATGGACTGAGAGAAATCCATCGACCAGCGGGTTTCTCCATGGCAAAGCCATGGGTGTTTGGGTGAAAGTGTTAACAACTTTGTATCCTGGAATGTTGCAGGACTTGACAACAAGTTTTCTGATCTGCCTTGGATTGCATTTGTGAAGTAATTTTGTGTGATATGCTTGCAGGAAACATGGCTGATGGACTGTTGCATATTTTTTAGAAGGTTACAAGTTCTTTTTCGTCCCAGCATCCCCCTCTTTGGCTGGCAAACCAAAGGCTGAGCTTGTAACTTATATTTGTCTAGCTCTGGCATGTAAGACAGTGGTCCTGCCCTCATCGAGTCTGTGTATACATACAGTCTGGGGCACTAAGCAAGGGGTCGAACAAATCGGGTCTTATTCATTTTTATAATTCACCATCATATTCCCAGGGTGGGTGTAATATCACTATGTTAGGTTCTTTCATAAGGCAACACTTTAATGCCTCACTTCAAAATCTTATGATTGCTTTGGACTTCAACAGCCACCCATGTGGAGACCCAGGAGCAGTAATGTTAGCCAATTTGGGTTGTCCACAATTGAGGGGAATTCATTTTGAACACCATTCACAGGGGGATATGTTGAATGATCTCCTCCACTAATTTGATTTAATTTCTCTTTTGTCATTGTGTGATCCCTGCAGTAAGGCTGTAGTTCCTTCATTCAAAGGGAGAGGGGGTGGTTCACTTATTGACTTTATACTAATTTCATGGTCTGTACGAGTTTTAGTTGTGGGATTCAAGATACAAGCAAGCACCCATAGTGACCACAACCCCTTGTGTGTTAAAATCTGTGGCCCCTTATTGATGCCAAGAAGAGGAGCTGAGCAATGTGGGTCTGTGAGACCTACAGATAGCAGAAGATGGCTTAAGTGTTCACAGATCTCCCCAGATGTATCTTATAAGTCAATGAAAGATTCACGTGCCAGTGAGCTAGCACTGTGTACCTCTCCATATACAACCCCAGGGGAGGCCAATAGCACATTTAATACAATTTCTGCTAAAGTAGGTGACCTTTTAAGTACCCTGGCCCGACACCCAGCTATTCAGTCACCTAGATGGGTTGACTCCTCCTGTTCTCTGGCAGCTAGAAAGTTGCAGGAAGCCTTAAACAGTAGTTCGAGAAATCAGACTCTGGTCAGATCGTGTCAAAGAGACTACAAATTGGATCTGGCCAAACGCAAGTCTGATTTGAAGGAAGAAGCATGGAGGGGGTTCATCAAGGCTAGCACGTTGAGGAATAGCTCTAAACTTTGAAGCATTATTAATAGTACCTTTCTAAATCACATTGAAGGCAGTGCAGTAGGTGCACATATCACAGATGTTAGGTTTGAAATTCCCATCCTTGCAACGCACTAGTTTCAAGCTATATTAGTTTAGCAGTGCATGGCTAAATAGATGCTAATTGTATTCATGTTATGCAACCCACTGAGTTATCCCCGTAATGTGCAGGCTTCAGTTAGCAAGTGTGACTCCATTTCGCATTTCGTAACCCCTATTGGGCTGTTTAGACTGTGCCCGAGCTTGGCCTCACTGCTCATATTGCTTGCCTCAGCAGAACACCGCATTTTGTTATTATTTTCTCTTCTGTCCAAGGCTGTTTTATCGACTTGCTAATGAATAGGCTATTCTGCCCTCGCGTGCCTATCTGAATGTCTAATTTCTGCTCCCATGTTAGGAGATGCGAAGACCCAGCACCGTAGCCTTGAATCCCTGATAAAATATTCCCATCTGGCAGGGGTTAGCTCATCCTACTGTGCCTCTTTGTTCATGTTTGTCCCAGGCCAGTAGTTTTCCATTGTGGGCGTGGTTGGGGGCTTCACGAGAGAAATGATTATCCACTGTAGACTGTTGGGGGGCCAGTCCCTCAGTAGTCATCTTAGGGTGCAGGTCACAATGGACTCCTCTGCAGAGCATTGCCAATAAACTAATTGTTTGTATTCTCTACTGTCTGACCGACTCTTCATTCTTGGGAAGGCATAGCAGGTGGTTGTAAATAACCCTGGTGGCCCCCAACGGGCCACTTCCTCCACAGTGGTCAAGTGGGTGCTCCATTTTGAAACCATGTTCGAGAGCCCCATCAAGCTAAATCACCTGCCAAACCGTGGGGCAGCTATTTTGGATCTGGCCTTTAGCATAGAAGAGATCGAGGAGGGTATTGTCGGGCTGACAAGTAACAAAGCCCCTGGACCCAACGGTATCCCTCCAGATCTCGTCAAATCAGATCTAATCTTCTGGGCTCTAGTCCATGCTGCATTAGCCGATGCTGCAGCAAGGACAGGCTGCCCTGAGTCCTGGGCTACCTCGACCATTGTGCCAGTTTTTAAAAAGGGTAATCGTGACAGCACACACTGTTAGAGACTGATTTTGTTGCTGGACTCGGTGGTTACGGTGGTGGCAGAGTGCTTCTAGAAAGGCTGACGAGTTGGGCAGTGGAACACAACACATTATCAGATGTTCAGTATGGGTTCCACCCAGGCCTGTTTAAGGTGGCCCAGTGCCTTAACCTAACCATGATTCTTAATAAATACACGGTTGCCTGTCCTGGTACCATATATCTAGCATTCATGGATCCGTCCTCCACGCTTGATCGTGTGAATAGGACCAAACTCCGGCAGTCCATCATAGTTATCAGAGTAGACAAGAACATTATTTACTTTTTAGAAGATCTACATTGTGTAACCAAGGCCCATCTCAGATTCTCGCAGGATTTAAGAGTCTCACGTAATTTTTATATACTGAGAGGCGTACGTTAAGGGTACATTTTAGCACCCTTTCTGTATAATTTAAACATCAATGATTTAGACAAAGCCCTATTGTTAACTGGGGTAGATTATACGCATGCCGGCTGATGTGGTCTCCCAGTCCTTTTATACGAGGACGATGCAGTCCTTATTTCCAGGACCGCTAGGGGGCTACAAACCCTGCTTGACGCACTCTCTGCCTTTATGTCAGAGTGGGACCTATCTATCAATGACTCTAAATCCTATGTTATGCAGTTTGGCATCTGTCCCGAAAAATCCTTTCAACTTAGGTTTGGTTCTGCTAAAGTAAGCCACACTGATGTTTTCTCTTACTTGGGGGTCGTAATGGATGAGCAGATGAAATGGGGTCCTTTAAAACAAAGGAAGAGGGGAGACTTGGTGGGGGTGAACACAGCTATTTTTAATTTTGCTTCGAAATTAGGAAAGAGACTCACTGCAGCTCTTTTAAAAATCTATGAAGCCAAGAGTGTCACAACAGCTTCTTATGGTAGCGAAATATAGGGGCACATTACTACAGATGATCTACAAGTAGCTGAGAACACATTCTTGAAATGCTTACTGGACGTCCCGCATAGAACGTCTAACTTAGTGGTACAGGAAGAACTGGGGGTGCCTTACTTAAGTGACACCTTGGCCCTACACCCCTTAACCTTCAGGATAAAAATTTGGTTGAGCGAGGGATCTTTGTTGAGTAAGCTGATTTTAAAAGAATGTATGACCCTTGACCATGCCTTGGCTCAGATTTATCACGAGCAGTTTTGTAAGGTTAGGAAGAGCCAAATTGTATACAAACCCTGAATTGGTAACTAAAAAGGACATGGGGTCAATTAGGGAGTTTTTTTTGTAGTGTAGCTCCTATCTTCCCAATAGGCTCTGCGCATTGGAATAATACCTACAGCAGTAAAGGCCTAGGCCAGACGTTAACTAGGTCTACTACTGTCGATACTAGACTTAATTTGTGGGTTTGCCAGCGTAGCTCAGAGTTCGCTAGAAACTTTCTCGAATGTTCAAGGAGGAATTAACTTCCCTGATTAGACAAGAAGGGATTTAGTTTCTGACAACCATAGAACATGACAACTTTGCTCTCCCCTAATCAAGAGTCAATCTCAAGAGTCGTGTGAGCACAAGGCAATTATTTTACTCAGTCAGTACGTGCATTCTTAGTCTCATCAGATTGTAGAGAAAAGGAAGAGAGGGGCGTATTCAATAAAAAGGTGTTATTTATTGATCAGTCTCTTTTCTCGTACAAGAGAAATGGATCGATATTATTGCAATACTTATAGTTAAGTAAAGTGCATACATTAAAAGCAATAGTATAAAATAATACTGTAAAAACATTGATATGGTTTCTGAGCCATATGATGTTTAAAATGATTAAAATATATTTACATACACATATACATTTGACTAAACGTACTCAACTGGTGTTTCTAAATACGCCTACCCCGTGTACCTGACCTAAGTCTAATGCGTGGGCGGGAATAGAAAGTTACAGTTTAAGTTAAGTTTGTTTTTGCCAAGTGAATAACTAAAGAATTCTCTGTGAGGGGTTATTCAGTTCTGTACCTGGAAGTTAGGATGAATGAGGAATGGTATCTCTTTCTCTGCTCTCGATATTCCAGGCCGCCTGCGAGGGCTGCCCGAAAGCGCCGGTGCTGGGTCTCTCGGCTTGAGATAGCAGCGCGTCTCTCAGCGCGTCAGGAAGGCGGGGCTGCGCCAGCGGGGTCTGCTTCTGCTCTCGGCTTCGGCAAGTATGGCTGCTCCGTCTTGTCACCACGCGTGTGTTTGCATAGGGCAAGATCGGCAATATTTATACCTTAAAGGTGCCGAGATTGATGTAAGGATGGACATAGATACGTCAATAAAGATGTCATACGACTTGCTCGTTAGCACATTCTTTACTAAAGTTCTCTGTGAAATCAAAACAATGGCCTCACGGATTTTCCAGGTTGTCATAGGTTTGATTTGTTATGAGAACGTCGTATGCCTTATCAGGGGCTGGAGGAATGTCGCTTGTCTAATTAGATCTCAAGCGTTATGACCTAATCAGATAACACGTTCCTGTGCCGTAGTGTGACTGCGTCAGATAACGGTATCTGCATCATGGGGGCTGTTCTTGCCTCATGGGCTGACTGTTAGTTAACTTGATAGTTAGTTTAACCAGAATAGGGTCAGGAATAGGGGGATCGATTCAGGACCTATAGGAATACATGACACCCACTCCACGCTAACTATGGTCATATTTACTAATCTATGCATAGTATAACATAGTACAACATACTATAGAGTATAGTGTATACCTTACCACCCCAAAATACATAAATGCATTTCGAAATTTTCAAATATACTGAAAAATTGCAGTCATATATATAGTATGCACTTAAGCTATGAATTAAATGCAAAAGTAAACACGCATTTGTATGCATTATTGCTTATTGGTATATGAGAAATACACATGAAATGGCTCTTAATATGGCTATACAGAAAGGAAGTTCGAGACCATTTCATCACATAATAAAATATTTGTGAACATCCCAGCGGGCAACTAAAGTTTATAAAGTATCTAAAAATAGAAATCTTAGTTCTCTAGGAATAGTTTCTTACTTTAAGCAGAAGATCAGTGTCCCGGAAAAAATATGGGAAAATATTTTAGGGGGTTGCTGAAAATTGCTGTCCGTGAACTGGAATGTAATTGTTCATGTGACTTTATTTTTAAAGTTGAAGGCCGAATTCAGGGAACGCCGTGTGCGAGTTTACTCAAAAGTCTCTATTTCTGTTCTGGAGAGAACATCATATCATTCAGGCTTTCGAAAAAACTGTCAACAGCTTCATGGGAAAGTTCCACTAAGTCGGGAATAGGTGTAACCATGCATTCATGCGCATGATTGTCTCCATTGACATTCTGATTTGCATCACTGACAGAAGGTCGTACCTGTTCGATGCTGCTTTCATCTTGAACTTCACTACTCTTCAATCGTAGTGGTGAAGATTCCAGGAATGCCGTCATCAGGATTGGCAGCCTTTGAGGGCAGCACAAAGCGTGAACCTTGGTAGGAACCAACAGTGTATCTGCATCCACTGGCGCATCCGATTGTAGCGTCAGACAGGTGTCTAACACGCATTCTTCTCCGCATAGCAGACACCTTAGTACAGGTAAAACACACCTTTGCCACATTGGTCGAAATGATAGAAACCAAGTCATGTTCAGGTCTCTAAGCCGGGAGAGTCCCAAGATTTTTGATATCCGGTCCCGGTATCCAATGGCTAGGATCGTCTCTTCCATTGTCGCGAGAGTTTGATCTGTGACATGGGTTGCCATAACGAAAAATAAGGACTAAGAATAGGATTCCTGCAATTAGTCCCAGGATCAGGGGAAGTCCGCCAAAAATCGAATGGACGAAATCTGGAAAAATACCCAGTATGGCTTTGAATGGTGTTAATGCCATCGAAAATACTGTCTTAAATACCCCTGAGATCCCATTGGTATCAGAAATATTTAAGATTTCGCTCAGGATTTCCGCGAAATGTACGGGGGAATTAGTTGATAATAATGTATGTATCTCTGCAGTCGTCCTTGCGACTTGTAGATCATACGTTTCTTTTGATGACGTGAGCCTTGTAGGCGTCTGAAGAAGCACTGTTTTCATTCTGCTTAAAGTATCTATTCGAATAGAAGTAATTTTAAAATTGGGCCATGCCCTTGCCTCCCTGCCTGGAAAGGAGCTGGGGAACAAAGAACGTCCACAGCACTTGACCTTCGCCGTCGTAGTGACTAGATAAGGAGTCCCGGGCATAAGACTACAACATCTGCGGTCTACAATAAGAATGTAACTCCCATTATAGAGTCTTTGAAAGAATGGTTCTATTTCAGTTGCAGGTGCGCCTTGCTGGTGACATGAAAGGTTGTATGAATTCCCTTCACAGGCTCCGTGCAAACTAATACCGTTACACAGAAGCGTGCCGCTTAGTGACATAGCACAATTGTTGCCACTAAGAAACACTTTCTGTCCTTTATTACTGACACATGCATGTGAATAGGGCAGGTTCCAAGTTGTTTTAAGGTACCCCTTTCCCAATTTCTCGTACATGCCAGCCTGTATATATTTTTGGCAGTATTGAAACCTGAAGGTTGAGATTGGAATATTTATGATTCCGTGGATTATCCATTCACTGACAGGTCGTTCTGACATTGTCATTGGTAATCTTTCTAGTTTTTCAATGCTCAAGATTGTATAATCAGCACCCTTTTGCGCCATACTGATTTGTCTATCAGTAAGGTTAAAGATTTGGAATAATGACGTTGTGTTGATTAAACGCCAAGGCACATAGCCTGAACGCAGATTTTGTAACGTCCAGCCAAGCTGTACAATAGAACGCAATTGTGACTGACCATGTTGTAATAACAGTAAGTCTTGCGATAATATATCGATTGCTGAAGACACAATGCTGTCCAATGAAAAAATTCTGGAGGACAGAGTCATTAACCCATTGTCCACTATAGAAAGTGATTTTTCCAAATTGATATGGTCAATTTCCCGTATTCTTTCTGCTGTTTCAATTTGAGTAACCTTCCAGGCCTCATTGTATGCTGCATATACAGAGGCTGCTATGAAACGCTTTTGACGCTGTTTGCGTGGTCCCATTATGAAATCACGCAAGTCAGCACCATCAGTAAGTAAAGTTAGGTGTTGCTTAATTTCAGGCAGTGTGGAAGTTTGTAGCCATTGAAGGCATAATTTGCCCACACTGTAGGTTGTTATTATCCCTGGGTGATGTCTTTGGGGATATCTAGGGTCTGGCCTGGTCATTTTGAAACCCTGTGTCTTATTCAGGAATCTGTCTTGACAGTTATTTGTATCTGTGGGCCAGATCAACCATTGTCTCCAATCAGGATGTGTTCTGTTTTGGTTTAATATATGGTTTACGTCTATCTCTTCATCTGTATCAGAGCTATTGCTAAACATTGTTGGCTTTGGAATAGACGGTTTATTTAAATCTTTGATTTTGGCTAAGCCAAGACAGGTGGTTTGTTGAACAGTGTCATTTAAAAATATCATTTGTTCTGGGATCATGCAGGCTCTAAACAAAGCTTCTAAACCCTGTACTTGCCATTCTTTTGTACCCCAAACACTTTTCAAATCAACATTATTGTCCCAATAATCAAATCCAAAAGTATTCATTTTTTCAAAGAATGAATCTGAATATATCAATTTTGTGTTGGTTATCATGGTTTTCATCCCTGTCTTGTTTGACAATTTAAAATAAAATGTTTCAGCATTACTTGTGTTAAAACCTGAAAAATATGAATATTTGTCATACACGGTTCTAGAGCTCCCTTTTGGAGGTGTAGCACAATGTTCCCATTGATTATAATTCAAAACATTTCTAGGTTGTGCAGATTTATGTAAAAAATGGTTACCATAATGGTTATAGCAATACTTACTATCATAATTTGTAGAACCTTGCAAATAATCATGTTTTGTAAATTTAGCAGACATTACTAAGTCAGACATCATGTTATTAATGCTTTCGAAGTCCCAATCATCAGCAAATGAGTTTGGTTTTGCAAAGTCACTCAATGAGATCTTGATTTGGTGTGGATATTTCAGGATCTCGACCGGACCATAAATTTCATAGTCAGTGTTGTCCCAGGCTACCCCACCAGGTATAGGATTGGCTGTGAAGTTGGCTGAAGAAAGTTCTCTTTTCTCGACGTGTGAAGATGTGTGTGGTTTGAGGACCAAGTTGATGTTCTGACTTGCTGTGTCCATTTTAGCATATTTTCCCTCAATGAAGCGTCCCAAAGTAAATACCATGATGAGCCAAAGTATGAGGATAAATGCACCAAAACCCACTCAAAATTCCATCCATGGAGAAATCAGATATGTTTCTTTCAGTTGTTTCAAAAGTTCCTTCGCTTTGTCTTTAAAGGATTTTGATGATGGCTGTGTCTTTGATTCACTGAAGCCTTCAGAGGAATCATCGAAGTTGATGAAGTACCCGGATGCAGTTCTGTCAATTGTTCCAATTGCTTCAGGATTTTTGTTTCTTGCAGTGTCACTCGGTACTTCATTGTAGATTGGTGTGTCTCTGCTAAATATTTTTATTTGGGTTTTCAGAGGTCTTAGTTCTATTGCATTGTTGCATAGTCCTTGTTGTTCTTCTGTAGGCGTTTCGAATGTGATGAGCCTTTTTGTTAGGACCTCTGTACTGGTAGCAAACCTGGGTGTTCTGCTACTTATTGGGAGTCCACTTGGCCTATCGTTTGTTATCGGCCACATGTTGTGGTTTTACCAGGTCGATGGATACAACTCGGTTCTCCTTTTTTCCAGCAAGTGGCGGTAGTACAACTGATCTTGTCCCGTTGACAGACAAGACAGGAACTGCTTTTCTGTAAGAAGGCCCAAATTCCTTCTTTACCACGATCTTCTCCCTGACTAGATCCCCGACTTTTGGAATCCAGACAGGTCTTGCTGGGACAGGTGGTGATTCTTCAGTGGTTGTTGGCTGTTGTTTCAACTGTATGTTGCTCAGGTCTTTTCTTGTTTTGTTTAAGTCCTGCAAAATAGCCAAACGGTCTTTGACATCAAAGCTTTTGTCTTTCACCACTGAAGTCTGACTATCAAGGTCAGAGATAATCATTCTAGTTCCAAATAATAATTCGTACGGACTGAATCCCTTCAGAGAATTTCTTGGCAAGTTATTTAGACTACGTTGGACACTTATTAGATGTTTGCCCCACCCAGCTCCCGAACCTAATATCCTTTCTATTATAGATTGCTTTCTGCCTTGGTTTTTTCTTTACACCATCCCGTACCCTCAGGAAGGAAGTGAGAAGATTCCCGCTGGGCTGTGCTCATTTGGCCATGTTTCCCCCCAGGCTGGTGTGCCTGAGTGAAAACAATGGTCGAACGTAGCATGCTCTTAGCGTATATGCCATTTAGACTCGCAAATCTTTGTATAACAGTCCGGACGTCAGCCGAGTGCTGAGGATCTACATTATAGGTGGAAACTAGCCTGTATATGTTAATCGCAAGCCATTCTTTTTACTGGAGATGTTATCTGCAGTCAGATTCCACCGTATTATATTTTTTCTCTCCCCACTGCGATTTCTGTTGCAGTTTGGGCAGTTTTTTACAAACATGGTATGATGTAGGCTCATGCCTGGCCACCAGTACCGTGATTGTAATTCTTCCAGAGAATCTTTTAGTTTGAGGTGTCCAAGACCCTCACCCATATGTGCGTCTGCGATTCACAAGTGTCTCCTGTCCATGTTTGGAATCACTCTATCCCCCACTCCAGGGATTCGAGCAAAAGGGACGGAGTTTGCATCGATTATGTATGTATAATTGAGTGTATAGTTGATCGGTAACGCTGAGCAGTCGCCTTTTGATGACGTTTTCACCGCCAGCAATGTTTCACCGTCAATGTATTTTAATGTACGCTTTTTTCGAACTACGGGAGCCGATTTAGTGGCTGCCGCTGCGGCTATTTCAGCCAATGAATTCCCTACAACGTGAACGCCATCACGCTGATGACTCAGTGAGTGAGTCACGTTAGTCTTTGGTAGTTCTTTTTGTAAAAGAGCTATTTGTTCCCAGAGCAGTTTCTGCTTTATTGTTGCATCTGTGTCATCTTTGTAACCGTTCTGAATCCATGTCTGCAAATCGCTGTTATATGATTTGACGCAGTAATATGAATCTGACACTATAAGTGTCGGGAATTCGCGATCCGCATTATCTAGCGCCATTTTCAATGCTATTATTTCAGTTTGTTGTTCTGAATTAGTTTCTACTGAGTGTGTTTTGTTAATAGAGGTTTTAATATACCTCCGCGCCACACTTCTTTTGTAATCTCACATGTGGGGTTGTATGCTTGTTCTCCCCAAACGGAGGGTTGAGCATGTCCGTCTGTATAGATTACACAGGCGTAATGTCATAGAGGCAGAATGTCGATTGGCAGAGGATACGTTTTTTCATATTTCAGATTTTTTAATTCTTCTAGTTCTGGATCAAAGTAGTAGTATACTTTGTCCGTTGTGATTGAATTCACCCATTGTATCCATTCCGGATTCAATGATATTGTTGGTAAATTACACGGTGTTGTTAGTGCCTCAAAGGCTGATTCTGCTGTTCTGACTGCGATATGTCTACCGTCAGCTATGTCTTTTTCTCTAGCTATTGCGGTTTGAACTGCACGAATGATTTTTTCTGTATTACTGAATTTCTGTTCAGCTTCTGTATACAAGTGTGATTTGAATGCAATTGGTACCTTTTCTCCCGCATTAGAGGTCAGGTATGTGAATCCGCATCTCCCTGGGATGACTTGAATCACAAGATTGCGTGTGTTATCACGTGTTTCTAATTTTGTTTTAATTAGCATGTCTGTTTGTAAGGATCTCAAAATTTCTGTGTGTGTTTGAGTCCAACTGGATCTTTTAAAGTCTGGTTTGATTAGATCATAAAGGGGTTTGACCCTTTCTGCGTAATTTGCAATGTATGTTCTTCCGAAATTTAGGAAACCTAGAATTGACTGTAGGTTTTTTAGTGTTTTAGGAGCTTGGATTACGGCACATTTCTCTAGGAAATTGTCTGCCAGGCTTTTGCCTTCACTTGATAACTCATATCCTAAGAATAGGACTGTTAGATGGGCAATTCTGGATTTTTTAAAGTTGAATTTGTAACCTTCTGCAAAGAAACCAAGTATTATGGTGTTCACTCTTTTCAAGTGAGTCTCCAAGTCATCATCTGTTAAGTAAATGTCATCGACATAGGATAATGCTTCATCATCATATAGTTGTAATAATTCTGTTACTCTCGCTGAGAATACCCCTGGGCTGTTCTTGTACCCCTGGGCTAACCGACAGAATTGTTTTTGAGTGCCATTTACTGAGAATGCAGTTAAATATCTGCTCTCTGGTGCTATGTTTTGACAAAAGAATCCATTGGAGATGTCCAAGGTTGTTTTGTATTTTTTGCGCACTATGTTATTCATTAGTGCAGCACTGTGTGAGTTTTGCACTGCAAAAGTTTTGCAACATGTGTTAAGGTGTCGGTAATCCAAAACTAGACGATATGAATTGTCTGGTTTGGAGACCGGAAACAAAGGATTGTTCATTCGTGAGGTGCAAGTTTCAATCACCCCCTGGTATTCTAGCTGATCTAGTATTTCATTTACCTGTTTTTTAGCTTCTTGCTTAATTGGGTACTGCCTTTGTGCAGTTGGTTGTGATTTTAACTGGATTTTGTGAGGAGGAGAATCCTCATCCCATCCTACATGATTTTTATATAAAGCAGGTGCTAAGGCCACTGCCCACTTTCTAGCAAGTGTATATTTTTTATGAATCGGGATTTGATTCGAGAAGGCAGGCATAATTACTTCTTCGCCATGAGGGCACTCCCTGACAAACTCTGGTGGCCAGTCTTTTTCAGCTAGGAGGATGTCATAGCCCTTGGAGAGATTATCCCAAAATAGTCCCCTTATTTTCCTAGTCTTATCTCCCTCTATACGTAATGTTATCTCGTATATCTTGTGGGGCTTGCTAACTCTGGTGTCTGCAGTTTCCACTTGAAGATATTCATTCGTGTCCACTGTCTCCAGATGATTCATAAGGACTTTGCGAGCTATGCTCACCTCTGCTGCGCTGTCTAGCATTGTTCGAGCCCACTCTCCGTTTTTCAGTTGTGTCCTCAGTATTCTCGGCATTGTTAACTACCTTGATACTGGCTACCTTCTTTTTTGGAAATTGTAATTTCTTTTTTAGCTGAGCAGGTTCCTTGTCTTTGGACTTGGCGTGCTCTTCTGATCGTCCTCTTCTTTCCGATTTCTGCGAGGAAGTCTGAAAAGATTGAGAGGGTCGTGTATCAATGTCTTGATATCTATCAGGTTTTTTAATATTATCCCTATTTCTAAGGTTATATCTCTTCCCAGAGGGGTCACTCTGCGGTGACCTCTGTCTTTGGTTTGGAGATTTCTCTCTTCGCCTAGGAGACCTTCCTCGGGACTGGAATTTCTTTTCTTTAGGATTGGATTGTTTGTTTCCATCCCAGTTCTTTTTTGGTGAATTATTATTAAAAACAATTTTTTCTGGACTTGTAGTCAGTTGCGGTTTTACTGGTATTCCACCTAGACTATCTCTGCCTAGTTCTTCATAGGATTTTTCTATGATTCTGGCAATTTCAGCTGGTTGGTCTGCTATATCTGTCTCTTTTAACCTCTGGCGGATCGCCACGTTTGCTGCTTCACCTTTTATGTTGGCTAATAGTATAGCCGAGACCTGTTTGAAGTCTTTTAGTAATTTCATACCAAGAGTTAAAGCAGGTTCTGGACCGTATTCATCTTGAATTTGTTTTAGCACATCTGGTATTACCGAAATGGATGGAACACCGTGCGTTTTTGTGTAGATGGAAGCAAAGACTGTACCCCAAGTGTCACAGTCCTCAATGTGTGGTGCGATTCCCATTGGGAGACATATAGTCAGAATCCTGTGTTTTTCTAATGGGGTGGTGTCAGGAAACACCGCCTCTATTTGGGTGATTTTCTGTGCCAACCAGAATGGTATCTGTTCCCGTTTAGCCGGAACTTTACCTAGGCAGGATTGGATGTTCTGTGGTGTGATTTTATTTGTGTTCCCCTGGTGAGGGGTCAGCTGTGGAAGTTTAATCGCTGGCTGAATTGTTGAAGTCCGCATTACATACTGAACTAATTCTCTATGAATTTTTAGTAATTGTTTTAGCTGTATTAACAGCTCTCCTGTAGACATCCCTTCGATGTCTGGGTGTGGTGTGTATCCGGCTAAGACCGGCCACGTTGCTCCTGGTCTTCCTAAAGGACCGAGCCTTGTAATGTGATTGTTATGTATTAGGGCGCCATCAAATAAGAGCAAATGCTCTTGGAATTTGAGTGGTACTTCCACCTCCTCGAAAGGAGTGTACTCATTAGGAGGTTCCTCTACTTTGTAATAGTGGAAGTACTTTGTTACAGCATTAGCTGCTGGAAAATGTATCCATGAATAGTATACCTCTGTCTGCCGATATTCGTGTGCCTCGATTACGAATATGACTGTGCCACCTCTAGGTGTCAGTCCATTTTCTATAAGTTTTAAGGTTATAGATTTCCTTTTGATAACCGGAATGAGTATTATATCCGCGTCTGCTGCTTGCATGGTAGCATCAGCTGCTGCGAGTTCAGTTGCTATTCTAACTGTCTCTCTTTCTTCATCACTGTCCATTTTTCCGACAGGATGCTTATTTCTTTTGTTTGCAGATCAGGTTTCTTTATGGAAACAGAGATTAGATGCACAATATTTTGGAACAGTGTATCCTTCAACGTTGACTATACCAAGAACCATACATAGGAGTTCCCTCCTGCGAGGTTTTGGAGGATATAACCTTTCACCCACTCCAGACGTCTTTGGAGTATGTGGGAAAAGGGGTCTGAGTGAGAAAGCACGACTGAGTTACTCTAAATGTCTTACATTAGTTTTATCGCCCTTTCCAAACACGTTGGGCGCCATGTAGTGTAGCTCCTATCTTCCCAATAGGCTCTGCGCATTGGAATAATACCTACAGCAGTAAAGGCCTAGGCCAGACGTTAACTAGGTCTACTACTGTCGATACTAGACTTAATTTTTGGGTTTGCCAGCGTAGCTCAGAGTTCGCTAGAAACTTTCTCGAATGTTCAAGGAGGAATTAACTTCCCTGATTAGACAAGAAGGGATTTAGTTTCTGACAACCATAGAACATGACAACTTTGCTCTCCCCTAATCAAGAGTCAATATCAAGAGTCGTGTGAGCACAAGGCAATTATTTTACTCAGTCAGTACGTGCATTCTTAGTCTCATCAGATTGTAGAGAAAAGGAAGAGACGGGCGTATTCAATAAAAAGGTGTTATTTATTGATCAGTCTCTTTTCTCGTACAAGAGAAATGGATCGATATTATTGCAATACTTATAGTTAAGTAAAGTGCATACATTAAAAGCAATAGTATAAAATAATACTGTAAAAACATTGATATGGTTTCTGAGCCATATGATGTTTAAAATGATTAAAATATATTTACATACACATATACATTTGACTAAACGTACTCAACTGGTGTTTCTAAATACGCCTACCCCGTGTACCTGACCTAAGTCTAATACGTGGGCGGGAATAGAAAGTTACAGTTTAAGTTAAGTTTGTTTTTGCCAAGTGAATAACTAAAGAATTCTCTGTGAGGGGTTATTCAGTTCTGTACCTGGAAGTTAGGATGAATGAGGAATGGTATCTCTTTCTCTGCTCTCGATATTCCAGGCCGCCTGCGAGGGCTGCCCGAAAGCGCCGGTGCTGGGTCTCTCGGCTTGAGATAGCAGCGCGTCTCTCAGCGCGTCAGGAAGGCGGGGCTGCGCCGGCGGGGTCTGCTTCTGCTCTCGGCTTCGGCAAGTATGGCTGCTCCGTCTTGTCACCACGCGTGTGTTTGCATAGGGCAAGATCGGCAATATTTATACCTTAAAGGTGCCGAGATTGACGTAAGGATGGACATAGATACGTCAATAAAGATGTCATACGACTTGCTCGTTAGCACATTCTTTACTAAAGTTCTCTGTGAAATCAAAACAATGGCCTCACGGATTTTCCAGGTTGTCATAGGTTTGATTTGTTATGAGAACGTCGTATGCCTTATCAGGGGCTGGAGGAATGTCGCTTGTCTAATTAGATCTCAAGCGTTATGACCTAATCAGATAACACGTTCCTGTGCCGTAGTGTGACTGCGTCAGATAACGGTATCTGCATCATGGGGGCTGTTCTTGCCTCATGGGCTGACTGTTAGTTAACTTGATAGTTAGTTTAACCAGAATAGGGTCAGGAATAGGGGGATCGATTCAGGACCTATAGGAATACATGACATTTTTATCAGTTTAAGGAAACTCGAGAGGGAAGAGGTGGACCTGAAGAAACCCAGAGTTCGTAAATTCTTAATGTGGAAAACAACACATTAGCTGAGCCTTATTTCTTGGGGTTTTTAAGTATTTATGAACAGTTTTAATTAACCAGGTTTTGCCTGGATCTTTTCCATCTTTTGTTGGCCATACCGAGGGGGTGTAGCAGAGGCCAGTTGTTAGTACCCTGTGGCTTTGACGGTAAGTCTCCACAGGATCTGCTAAACTTCACATATTTTATAAATGATACGAAGTCCCTCGGAAAACTTTTATCGACCCGATTTTAAAGAGGATGAATTTTATACAGGCGAGTCCAACTCTTATTTATCTACAACTGTTGAACAATGAATGTATCTTATTTGTTCTCTGTTACCTGAAATCTGCTATGAAGGCCAGGGCTTGCCTTGATTAAATGTCAGTAACGGTTATGGTCTATGGGAAGAGGTGTGGCACCACGGCCAGGACGACTGACGCTGGCCCCTGGGGATCACGGTTCGATCTCTAGCTCCGGCAGCAGGGGTCTGCCTAGCACCATGCGACTCTGGGCAATAGCTCGCTTAATCTTCCCAACGGCCCCCAGCACCGAGATACCCCTTTGGGGGTGATTCGTGCGCTATACAAGTACTGGATTTTTATTTTATTTATGTCACTCCTATGATATATATTCCCTAGAAAAGGCCCTGGGACCCATTATTTTAACTGTAGATTATTTACCGAGAGCCAAACGTACACAAATTTCACTTTGTACCTCAGGTTTTGAACTAACAAGGACTTTTGTGGAAGGTATTTTAATTGTGATATATTGTGTAATCATTTTATGAAATTTTTATGTACGAAGAACTTTTATGGTTTTATATGCTGAAAGCAAATACAATTGTTTGATTGATTGACAATTGATTGTATCTTGATCTGAGTACATATGAGAGAAGTCAATAAATATTAATTTAAACTGCTGTTAACTATACTCTCCATGGAAGACAGTGTCTAGCTTCTCGCAATCGGGAGGTGAGATTCATACTACAGTTGCCACTTGAAATCTATTAGCATTTTGGGATGGTGAAAGGCTCTGTTGGCAAAACAATGGGTAGTAATAAAAACTCTTCCCTTGAAGTGGAAATATTATTTTGGCTAGTAGGATTAGAAAGTATTGATGTCTCCTAGACAGCTTGTCTGTGCTCTCAGTAAGAGAAACATCAGTTCTACCACCGGTAGAGGTAAGGAAACCTTTTATCCTTGGGGGAGAGGATAGAATAAGGGGCAAGTTTCCTTCAGCTTGAGGGAGGCTGCAGCCATTTTGGATGAGGAAATACTAGAACATTTGAAGTAAATTGAGAAAGAAGGCTTTACAAAGGCGGATGGGACTTCTGAAAAAAGAATGAAGGATTTGACTTTAATAATCTTTCAATTATTGTTAGGAGAGCAACCTCACCATCAATATCTCAAAATATTACTGTTGGAAATGGCCCTTTCTGCAGGGTCACCTCAAACTTTTAGGCTTCCGCCTCTCCTTTTTGATGAATTTGCTTTTGTTGGCTTTTTGATACTGGGTACTTTCCCACTGCTAACCATTGCTAAAGTGCGTGTGCTCCTTACTCTAAACATAGTAACATTGGCTTAACCACAATTAGCTTAAATAATTTACAGGTAAGTCTCTAGTAAAGTTCACTATGTGTGACCAGGGCCTGTAAATTAAAAGCAACTAGTGGGCCTGCAGCACTGATTGTGCCACCCACTTTAGTAGTCTTGTAAACCTTTCTCAGGCCTGTCATAGCAGAACCTGTGTGTTAAGTTTTAAACTGCCATTACAACCTGGCAAGTTAACCTACTTACCAGACTCAAACCTTCCCTTTAATTACATATAAGTGACCCCTAAGGTTGGCCCGAAGCAGTCATATGTGCAGGGTACAGTGTATTTAAAAGGTAGGAATGAAAGGGAGATGATGAAAGAAGGTAGTATTTTATCAGAACTCAACAAAATATATATTTAATTGGAACTCATTACTCCGCTATGATAGGCACAAATGGGCATAAAGCGGTCGACCTCAAGCACTACATTAATTTTATTCTTTAAAAATTCACGTATCGAGTACTTCTGATTGGATTTATGTTGTTTTGGTCTTGTTTTGCTCAGACAAATATTCACTATTTTCCTAAACTAGTGTGGAGTCTTTTTGTGCTGTTTTCACTGCTTTACTGTAATATAAGTGTTGCACATACATTGCCTCATAAGTTAAGCCTGACTGCTCTGTGCTAAGCTACCGGAGGGTGAGCACAGATTATTTTAAAATGTGTATCTTACTTACCCTGATTAGGATTATTGTCCTGACCTGGACATGGTGCATGCCTCTTCCAACTAGAGACCCAATTTCTAACAATTACAGTAACTGGGAACACCAAATCTAAAGGAAGAATACTATGCCTGACTGCTAAAAGGAAGAAGCCACAGGGACTCCGGACTCTTGTTGGGACCCAGAGGGTGAAACCTCTTTTTAAGCCTATTGTTGCTGTCACAGAGACACAAAAGACGAATGGGCCCTTGATTAAAAAATGGCCTTGCTGACCATTGTGAAATAGACCCTGCAAGAGCCCTGGCTTGGGAGCGATATCATGCCTTGAAGAAGTCTATCGTATCCTCAGGACTGAAGGGGGAACTTTTCTGACAGTTCAGAAAAGCTGCTTCTTAAAACCTCCTTTAGTGTTAGCCAGGTGCCGTAATCTATTGTAAAAGTGATGGATGTTTTGTCCCATAAACTCTATTTAGAGCCTGGGAGACTGACATGTTCCCAACAGTGAAGTCTACATTGGCTCAGTCAGTAGAAACCTTAGATTGATGGCAGATTGCATATTGGGCTATCGGTCAAAATACCTCCGAAGGTTCCCATGTTTAGGGCAAACAGTCTGATATACTGTTTTCCCTTCCTGGACTGACAGGTAAGACTGGTGGTCATGAATAGAAATCCAAAGAAATGGCCCCTACATGATAGAAGAAGAATATAAGCCCCAGATGTAGACACATTTTGCTCTGAGTTTGTGTCAGAAAAATGATTTTGATCTACTTTGCAGAGCAAACATGTTTTAAGTTTGATAGTTGCCTCAAAGTTATGGTAAGCAGCACTGCAACATGGTGGCATGAAGCAAGATGTGTTCTTGATTTCATTGGCTTATCTGTATGCCATGTCAATTCCAAGATCATCAGCTGTTTGGTTCAAAGGGGGGTTAGGAATATCCATATTGGGTAATATAGAGAGGAACTAAATGTCTTCCAGTTCATGAATAGTCAAGAAACTCATGGGTGTACTGTTGGTAGGGCCTGTTGCTAATGCTGGTTTTGATGGTATGTCAAAAAAGAACAACTTCAACTTGAAGTGTCAGACAAATTCATAAAGGTCCACACATGTATTGACCATGTTTCAGCATGACGTGGGACAACATTTTAGACCTCTATTTACAATCTGGATCTGGTCTGCAGTCAAGGTGAGATTAGATAAATTCACAATCATTTGGTCATCTTCTTTCATCCTGTTTTTGTGATCCTTCTTCCGGGCTTTGGTTAAAGATCCTGAGGTTAATGTCTGTTCCAGTGGGGCTGGTATGGATTCTCATTTTGCTTTAGAATCTGGTATGGTGGAATTATTCATACCGAGTTGGTGTCTGGTAAGGTCTTAAAAAAAACAGTCCATAGACTGAAAGTGCATGCTTCCACCTCACATCCTGGTGACTCTCTGTCTGAACTAGATTTGGGCTGAATAGGCCTTTTGTGTTAAATAACACCCACTATTAGTCAGGGCCTATGTCTCCTCTAACTCAGATAATGCTACACAGATTTAAGAATACAAAACTTGGAAATCATGCAGGTTTGAAATGCATAGCAAATTTCGTGATATAGAAACCCACATTGAGTCCTTCAGGCAGCATGTAATTTAATGTTGCCAATGAATATGATTTTCAGAGGCTTTGCACAGTCTATCCCAATACTTTTCAATGGTTCACGTAGATAATATAGAACTTAAAATAATGCACTACTTATGCCTCTTTGAATATAATATGAATGTTAAACAACAGGGAGGATACAGGAGCTTTTTAATAGGTCTTGCTCCTGAAAAGTATCTCAGTAAAGTGGGTGTGCAGTTCCTGAGAGCAGAGAAGAGGGGAGTGCACAGGTCTCTTATGGAATGCCCTCACACACCCCGAAGGATGTCATGCTTCATCATTCAGCTGTGCTCCTCGTCGGCCAGCGCTGCAAAGCTCGACGGACACCCACGAAGGGGCTCTTTGCCGGAGATCTTTTAAGAGACAGCCGTTGGGTGCGTGAGAGTATATGATCAAGGTAGTGAATTGAGAGTGCAAAGTGGGTTAAAATAGCTTTAGCACTGCCCTGTATGGAACAAATTTTATTCTGGGGGTGTACTAACCTAACTAAAATAAGTGAGCCCTGTCTGGAGACTTTGATCCTGCAGGGTCAAGATAGTGTAAGTGGTCGACATGTTTCTCGCCTTTTGCCCCAAACTGGTCAATCAGCAATTCTTCAGGACCGGTGTGCTATTAAAAAAAGGATGGAGTAAAGTTTTCCTAACTCTGACACTACCGCAAAGCCGGTGCTGAGTATCATCTTGTCACCAGCGTTGCCCTTGGTGTTCCAGGGCTGAAGACCTGGAGTGGTGAGATCCCTGGTAATGAGGTCCAGTGCTGACAGGTCTGCCAAACGAGCACTTTGTTGTTCAATTAAGAGGGTGGCGTGCAACTAGCATCCACGGGAGCCAGAGCAGGGGTAGGATGTACGTTAGAAACATGTTGACTACTTATACCATCTAGACTGTATGATCATAGTCTCCAGACAGGGCTCACTTATTTTAGTTAGGTTAGTACACCCCCAGAATACAATTTGTTCCATACAGGGCAATACTAAACCTATTTTAACCCATTTTGCACTCTCAATTCACTACCTTGATCACATACCTTAACGCACCCAATGGCTGTCTCTTAACAGATCACGCTCCCGATGAGAAGCACAGCCCAATTATGAAGCATGACATTCTTCAGGATGTGTGAGGGCATTCCATAAGAGACCTGTGCACTCCTCTCTTCTCCCCTCTCATTAACTGCACATCCACTTTACTGACTGAATATAATATGACTCACTGTGCTCTGGACATGAATATAAATGGGACATGGAATGTATAATTGAGAATGTGATCCTATTTTTGAGGCACAGAAAAATACGACTGCCACAAACACCCCATAGTTTAATAAAATTCTCCTGTAGCCCCTTGGTTAGCAGAGGTTAGCAGCACACGGCAGGCTTAGAATCTATGGAGCGCAGTGCCAACCCTAATACTGCGAAGATTTCCTTTAAGGGAGTGAGAAATCCCTGTGAAAAGTCATTAGAATAATCTCCATAAACATGTATCCCAATCTTTTATGTTCATAAGATCAAGGGTCATATATCTTAAAATCAAGGGACATGGCTAACTCACTGACCTTGTTGTCACCAATCAAACCTTAAACAGGCAGACAATACATCTGGAGAATTGACAAATGAGCAGGTAATTGTCCTCTTCATCCACATTAGAGGCCTCATTTATGAGGAAGTGACGCAGTGCAGCAAGTCACCTTGCTGCGCTACACTGTGTGACAGGAAAAGGGCAAGAATGCACCACATTTAAAGCAAAATTGCACATTCCTGTCCTTTACTTGGAGGTGGCACCCCTTTGGCAGCTTAACACCAACACAGGCACCCCTTCACCATAGTGCAAGAGTGTTTGCCTTGCATGCAGAATTATTTTTATGCATGCAGTGATGCGTCAAATCCATGGGAGTTGAGTGGAACATCGACCTAATGAACATGGAACGCCTACCCAGGGCAGAGTAATGCAACACAGTGATTTGTGCTACGTTACGCCAGATCTTTTAAGCCACTCAGAGCCACGCAAAGTGGCTTTGCGTTGCTTCAAAAATCTGACTTAGAAGTTTGCGTTATGGATGTACCACGTTGCCTTGTGCGAATGTGATGCAACCCTATCATAAATGAGGCCCTAGGTTTGAGGGTTCATATAACTTTAAAAATAATTTGATGTATATGTAGCAAGAACAAAAAGATTGTTATCTATTGACTTGGGCTGTAGGTTATCATAATTTTGGAACAGCATGGTCCCTAAATGAGTTTTTGATATTTGAGAACATGAACAAATTAGGCTGAGACAAGTTATTATGTAGATACTGAGATATAATGTAGCAAAGCGGACTTTGATGTAGGCGAGAGTAGAGCACTTCTAGCTGGTGCCAACAAGGAAGGCCTACTGTGCCTTCCAAATTAATCAAGGCACAGAGAAAGAAATTGCTGCACTTGAGGGATACAAGTTTGAAGATTTTATTTTCATTTCCACAGTTCCACTGACACGTTATGACCTTCAAGGTCTATGTCACGGTAGATATATAGTTGGTTGGGTATCAATCAATGGCTTTTAGAGGCATCTCTTTATAAACATTAACCCTTGCCAATTCTATTAGAACAATATGCTCTTTTATGTTTTTAATTTTTTTACTGTTGACCTGCAATCTCATCCCTGCATTATGTAAATATATGTTAGGTTCAAACCTCTCTGCTATTTTCATTCCAAGCTCCTGTTTTGGTTAACATCTTTATTATCTAGGACATCAAACATTATGCTCATTTGTTTCTAAAGCTACAAAAGTTTTGTTAGGTGCAAAACTATTAAGTGTGACAGCCTTTCTGGAAGTGGGAAGAGGCTTTGTAAAAGGTATGAGTTGTCTATTGCTTGGGATGTAGCTTATGAAGTAGGATTGAATGCAGTCATTTTTCTTAATAAGTCTCATTGGAATCCCTTTTTGCATGTATTCCAAATTCGGAACTTAATGGCAAAGTGGACACTCCATATTAAGGGGCAATAGCGAATCGATCTCAAGGAGGTTGTATGGCAAAATAGCAGGATCCAAAAAATTGTGATACTCAAATATCAGGAACCCAAATGTCGTCCGGGGCGCTAGGTGGCGCGCATCCGAGAAAGCCGCACACTAGTGAGGCTCTGGACGCTCAATGCAAAAATGCAGCATTTCTCCACACATCTGTCTGCAATAATGGAACTTTAAGCCTCCCTACTTGCAGCCAAGATACTTCGGGTACATAGGGCTGAATCTCGAAGCTCCCACGTGCTCCAGCGCCTAACGGCAGGGCTTTACGTGCTGCAGGCGAGAAGGCGGGTGCCGCGGCTATCAATCAATCAATCATCGCATTTATATAGCGCGCTACTCACCCAGAGGGTCTCAAGGCGCTGTCTGGCCGCTGCCTCTATTTGAACCCCGGGGATCCCACGTGGGGCCAGGCCACAATATCACCAACTCCAGGCTGCAGATCCCCACCTGCTCGCTGCCTCCCGGGGCGCTATGGCCTGCCTCCCCGTGCCGTTGGTATACACTCACGAAGCTCCTGGTTCCTGCGTGCACCACGAGGAAGGTGAGATTGCCTGCTGCGACGCTTGCCTCTCCCTGGTGTGTTGGGCGCCATTATCTTGACCTGCACGACCGCGCTGGGCTTACCCCCTGTGACTAACTCAACATAGTGCGCTGGAGGCTCGCTGAGCGCTGCACGGCTCCTGGACCCTAGCTATCTGCCCAGGCAAGGACACTGGACTCACTCCCCAAGCATAGGCTTAGCGCACCAACACAGCCTTTAACCGGTGCTGAGGCTTCTGCTCCTGGGGACATAGCCTGCTTATACTTCTCCAGCACCTCTGCAGCCTACCTTCACTCTGCCTGGGGAGACTTTGGAAACGCTGTGAATCCTACGACATCTACACCAGCTTATGCTCCTCTACAGACAATGACACATTGGTCCTGTCTGCCATATTCCGGCTGCCCTCTACAGTGTCTGTTTCTGCGGGGCCTGGCGTTGACCATGGGCCTGTAACTCCTGCGCTCTAAATATCCTCTGAGGCAGTTGCGCCCGCACCTTTTCAACCAACAGAACCCCACACTGAGGCTCCAACACTACCACGCACACGGGGCGGGAATACGGATCGCTGCTACTGACCAGCTGGGGGTGCCCACTTCCTCTTCTCTTCCATCACTGTGCCCTCCCGACGCCGGAGTACTCCACAGCCACAGGCCTCCTTGTGTCAGCCTCCCTTCTGCTAGGCCTCTCACACTCTTTACTGGTCCGATGGTGCCTCTGGGCCACGCATTTGGGGGGACTGTGGGATCCCTGCTAGCACACCCCACCACACAGTTTGGACAAGCAGCACAGAGAGATGGGTAAACCTGATAACCACCAACCAAGGCTGCCTTTCGATGACAAAAAATCCACGAGGCGCTCGTCCTGTGTAGACACTGATCTCACCACTATGGAGCAAGTCCAGGCACCCTCCCACTCTGCTGACGCTGATGTTAAGACTGCTCATGGCTGTACAGCATAGTCTATCAGATATGTCAGGGAAGATGGAAACAATGAACAACCGACTGGACTTCCTCGTACTCAAAGTGGACAAACATGATGGGCAATTGAAGGAAGCGGAACGCTGAATATTAGGCAGTGAAGACACCACATCTCAGCTGCAAGCTCACGTAGTGCAAATACACAAGCTTCTGAAAGTCATGGCGGCGAAAAATGAGGAAATTGAAGCTAGGAGCCACCGCAATAACATCCGCTTAGTAGGTATACCAGAGAGCACCAACACAGGGCGCATGGAGGAACATGTCAAAAGTCTCCTGAAAGGCTCCCTTGGTGCAGAATCCTTCTCACCCCATCTAGCTGTTGAGCGAGCACACCGCTCTCTAGGACCGCGGTCTCCACCGGGCGAAATTCAAAGGCCCATCATTTCAAGGCTTCTCAATTATCAGGACCGGGATGCCGCTCTCCAGAATGCCCATGAACTGAAGCCATTGCAATTTGAGGGGAACACGTGCACCCTAGCAGTTCCGGAGGCTCGCCGGAAATTCCTCATATTCAATCAAAAACTACACATAGATCAGGTGGACTATGCTCTCCTCTATCCAGCAAAGCTCTGGGTCACGCATGAGGGAAAACAAGTATTTTGTACAAACCCTCAGCAAGCTGAGGAGGTCCAAAAAACTCTATGGAGTCAATCACCATGTCAAGGTCGCACCTCCAGATCCCCTTCACCATCTAAGGACTAAGAGACAACAGGAAGACATGCACAGGGAAGAATATTGCATTTGTTCACTTGTCTGCAGAATGGTGGAACCTACCTGTGGCGGAAGGTGGACATCTCCTACCTCCTACATTGCTTTATGGCAACTTTCCTTGTCCTCCTCCTTCGGAGAGTCCCATGTTTCTGCAGAACTGTATTGGACAAATAAAGGCCCTCAAGACTATTGCTAGATCATTTTGCTTTAATTCTGGATGATCCTCAACTCCTTCAGATTTGACATGGATAGATAAGTGCCCTTCATGGCTTTGACCTTTGACTGTACAATCAGTATAAGTGTTTACTTACCTGCATACATAATTGGTAGATTTCATAACTGCACCGCCGAGCACCCCTCCCCCCTGTAGCACTCTATTCCCCCTAATGGGTTGACACCCAGGGGACTGTATTGCAGTTAGAGTCGGGACGTGGGTAGGGATTAGTGCCCTCTTGGCGCCCCCCTATAGGAGATCCCCCTTACTTTCTTTATCATTGTGTTGTTTTTTCTTGGACTTTCCTGATGCTTCTCTGGCCTTATCAGGCTCAAGTAAGCTTGTTACCCTACTGGGTGATATTGGGTGGGAAGGGGAATACCGGCACGATTGGGGTGCCGTTGTGGGTGGGAAAGGTTTCAAAGCTAGACATGTGCTCTAATGTCAGCTCAATGTGGGTTTCTTTTTGTGGGAGGGTGGGAAGAGATGGGACTGTTCTTTATTGTTTTTATGTATGCCTATCAGCTTTGCTCATCATATTGCAGCCTTTATGGATGGACACACTGTCCTTCAACGCGATCATACTCACCAAGTCACAACTTCCCTGATACTATGACAGCACATGAAATGTCATGGGTCTTCGTGACCCTCGTAAACGTAGACAAATATTAGCGTATTGGACAGGCACCATGTACAAATCGCTATGCTTCAGGAGACTCATATTGACCCTCGCCACGCTTCATGCTATGGCAGCAAGTGGGCCTCCACACGTGTATTCTCCTCCTACTCAACCTATTCACAAGGCAAACTCATAATAATTAAGGGAAACACTCTATTTGTAGTAGGTAGCACATACAGTGACAATACTGTCTGCAGCTGCCTACTCTGGGGTACATTGGGCACTCAGTCGATCACCTTTGTTTGTAGCTACGGTCCGAACCTGGAAGATCCAGACTATTTTACCTCACTCTGGGGACACATACTTAAAATAGGTTTCACGCATGTTATATGGATTTTAACACAGCTCTAAACCCTACACTGGACCATTCTAATCCCCTCCCTCATCACTATACTAGCACTCGGGAGGCCCAATCGGGGATAATCGCAGAGCATGGCCTGATGGATACATGGCGGTATACCCATCCAACTGACAGGGAAGGCACTTTTTATACCGCAGGGCGTGCAGCATGGTCTCAACTAGCCTATTGGATCAGCTACTGTGGAGTGACCCCATGGATTCACTCTGTCAAGCATTTGGCCTGCACATACTCTGATCATGCGCCGGTCTATCTAGAAATAATCCTCCCCAATTCCATCACCGCCCCACGCTGCTGGAAACCAGTGCCTGAAACACTGTTAGATACTGTCTTTCAAGCCGAACTGGGGAAAGAGATTACAGATTTTTTTGCTAGGAACAAAGGCTCTGTTGTAAAATCCAGATTGCAGTCAAACCAGACACCCAGACTCTTGATTTATTTCTATGGTGCCGGAAGGGGTCCAAGACAGCTAGGCCACATAGGATCTAAGTTCATGGAGACACCGAACACTGGCTGGTGGATTCAATCCCACTAGATGGGGTCCTCCTCTCCAAAGTCGAGCCCCGTGGATGGTACCCCACTTCTGTAGAATGTACGATCAAAGCATGGTCCCACATTTCAGGTCGCACTCCTGAACCCCACTTATACTCCCCCTTCTACCAATCACCTACCATCCAGAGGTGTTGTTACTACAAGAAGAAATATTTAAGAAAGTCGCACAGGAGCGCAATCTCCGTTGTTGGGGAGACATATATAAATGGCAACTTCTGCACACTCAACAACTGTGTCACGACCACCCAGCGTCCACTTTGAAAACATTTTTATATGCTCGCCTTCGCCATGGCATTCAAGCGTGTCATCCCACGTTTCCCTCTGAACCTGCGACAATAGCCCCATTGCACAAGCTCTTGCGCGCATCCTCTGCCTCACACTTAGTGTCCATACTTTATATACCAATACTGCCTATTCTCCATGCGCAGCTCAAGCTAAATGGGAAGCAGAACGTGGTCATGAACTCACTGACGAGCAATGGGCATTCTGCTGCAAACAGACAGAACAGGTCTCTTCCAATAGCAGGATCCGCATAATCCACTATAGATTTTTGCACCGCAGCTATTACACTCCGGTTAGACTTCACAGGTTTGGTTTGCTAGACACCAGCAGATGTGACAGATGTAAAGCAGAACAAGTTGACTTCCTACACCTCTTGTGGGGTTGTCTAGATGTACTTACCTATTGACGACAAGTCCTCACAGCCCTGGACTCTATGACTTTCACGCCCATCTTCCGATCACCATTCATAACCCTACTGGGATACACCGAACACAGCCCCGTCAAACATCTGAGGTTTGTGTCCTTTTGCCTTATGCTGGCTAAGCTGCGGGTGGCCTGTAGGTGAGGCCGGGGACGGGCACCCAAATTTAAGGATTGGCTGGGAGACATGATCCTCTGGCAGGGCCAACTCTGCACTTACGCTGAATTGCTCCCTCACTCCTCACGTCAACGTGACATTTGGGGCCCACTGCAGACATACCTACTGGAACATCTTATCAACACTACTGACGGACCTTGAGACCTACATAGACAACCCCTGGCCATACTCAAATTTATACACTACAACCCTCTCTTGCATCGCTTCTGTTTTCTACACCATATATCCTGCTGTCCCTGGTATCCTATTGTAGACCCCGCTGACAAACCACCTACACTGGCATTCGTCATGGTGACTATGTGAATGGTGCCTTCCCCTTACCACTCATCTCCTTATTGTTCTCTGTAACGTATATTTGTCCTCACTTAATGCTGTCCATGGGTTTTATTGCAACAGATGTCATTTTTTTCATGATACTTCATTACTGTTCATGATAAGGTTGTATACCCACTACAATTGCTGATATCTCGAATGTATGTCATTGATGAAAAGTTCAATAAATACAAAAAAGGAACCCAAATGTCGTCTTTATATACTTTGCATGGAAAATACAAAAATATCAAGACAATAATAGTATGAACCAGTATGTCATCAAAAAACAAGTAAAACTATACATTTTATTATATATAGCATTATATGTAAATACATGTAGATATTAAAGTTCAAAATAGAAATTCAATTAAAAGCAAATAAAAGATATTTTAAAAATATTAATATAACAAGGAAAACATTACTCAAGCAATTAATAACAAGTGAATCAAATAATGATAATAACAATATAAACAATTACACATATATATATATATATATATATATATATATATATATATATATATATATATATATATATATATATATATATATATATATATATATATTGTAGCTCTTGCTTGATCCGAAGTACTAGGAATCACTCGAACTACATCAAAGGCTCCAAGCAACAGCCTTTATTCAAAAGGTATGGAAAACATGCTTCGGCAGGATCCTTTTAGCAGTCACACGCCAGCCTGACGCGTTTCGATAATTCTCCTCAGAGGCTTGTGGCGGATGAAGTGCACTGCCTTACTTCCCGTTTTTCTCCTCTCATGGCGCACACCTGTTTTGGTACTGCGCTGCGGATTATGGGAATTGTAGTGCCGTTTAAATGTGCAATGTTCTGCTGGCTTCGTTTCAAGGCCCTGGATGGGCCCCCGCCTCCGATGTTTTCCTAAATCCTGTGTGATGTAGCTCCGAAAATGGGCTGGCAGGATGACAGTCCACACGGCTCCCAAGTTACCAGGATGGTGCATTCCTGACGGCTCGGCTGCCGTTTTAACATTGTAGCTCTTGCTTGATCCGAAGTACTAGGAATCACTCGAACTACATCAAAGGCTCCAAGCAACAGCCTTTATTCAAAAGGTATGGAAAACATGCTTCGGCAGGATCCTTTTAGCAGTCACACGCCAGCCTGACGCGTTTCGATAATTCTCCTCAGAGGCTTGTGGCGGATGAAGTGCACTGCCTTACTTCCCGTTTTTCTCCTCTCATGGCGCACACCTGTTTTGGTACTGCGCTGCGGATTATGGGAATTGTAGTGCCGTTTAAATGTGCAATGTTCTGCTGGCTTCGTTTCAAGGCCCTGGATGGGCCCCCGCCTCCGATGTTTTCCTAAATCCTGTGTGATGTAGCTCCGAAAATGGGCTGGCAGGATGACAGTCCACACGGCTCCCAAGTTACCAGGATGGTGCATTCCTGACGGCTCGGCTGCCGTTTTAACATTGTAGCTCTTGCTTGATCCGAAGTACTAGGAATCACTCGAACTACATCAAAGGCTCCAAGCAACAGCCTTTATTCAAAAGGTATGGAAAACATGCTTCGGCAGGATCCTTTTAGCAGTCACACGCCAGCCTGACGCGTTTCGATAATTCTCCTCAGAGGCTTGTGGCGGATGAAGTGCACTGCCTTACTTCCCGTTTTTCTCCTCTCATGGCGCACACCTGTTTTGGTACTGCGCTGCGGATTATGGGAATTGTAGTGCCGTTTAAATGTGCAATGTTCTGCTGGCTTCGTTTCAAGGCCCTGGATGGGCCCCCGCCTCCGATGTTTTCCTAAATCCTGTGTGATGTAGCTCCGAAAATGGGCTGGCAGGATGACAGTCCACACGGCTCCCAAGTTACCAGGATGGTGCATTCCTGACGGCTCGGCTGCCGTTTTAACATTGTAGCTCTTGCTTGATCCGAAGTACTAGGAATCACTCTAACTACATCAAAGGCTCCAAGCAACAGCCTTTATTCAAAAGGTATGGAAAACATGCTTCGGCAGGATCCTTTTAGCAGTCACACGCCAGCCTGACGCGTTTCGATAATTCTCCTCAGAGGCTTGTGGCGGATGAAGTGCACTGCCTTACTTCCCGTTTTTCTCCTCTCATGGCGCACACCTGTTTTGGTACTGCGCTGCGGATTATGGGAATTGTAGTGCCGTTTAAATGTGCAATGTTCTGCTGGCTTCGTTTCAAGGCCCTGGATGGGCCCCCGCCTCCGATGTTTTCCTAAGTCCTGTGTGATGTAGCTCCGAAAATGGGCTGGCAGGATGACAGTCCACACGGCTCCCAAGTTACCAGGATGGTGCATTCCTGACGGCTCGGCTGCCGTTTTAACATTGTAGCTCTTGCTTGATCCGAAGTACTAGGAATCACTCGAACTACATCAAAGGCTCCAAGCAACAGCCTTTATTCAAAAGGTATGGAAAACATGCTTCGGCAGGATCCTTTTAGCAGTCACACGCCAGCCTGACGCGTTTCGATAATTCTCCTCAGAGGCTTGTGGCGGATGAAGTGCACTGCCTTACTTCCCGTTTTTCTCCTCTCATGGCGCACAGCTGTTTTGGTACTGCGCTGCGGATTATGGGAATTGTAGTGCCGTTTAAATGTGCAATGTTCTGCTGGCTTCGTTTCAAGGCCCTGGATGGGCCCCCGCCTCCGATGTTTTCCTAAATCCTGTGTGATGTAGCTCCGAAAATGGGCTGGCAGGATGACAGTCCACACGGCTCCCAAGTTACCAGGATGGTGCATTCCTGACGGCTCGGCTGCCGTTTTAACATTGTAGCTCTTGCTTGATCCGAAGTACTAGGAATCACTCGAACTACATCAAAGGCTCCAAGCAACAGCCTTTATTCAAAAGGTATGGAAAACATGCTTCGGCAGGATCCTTTTAGCAGTCACACGCCAGCCTGACGCGTTTCGATAATTCTCCTCAGAGGCTTGTGGCGGATGAAGTGCACTGCCTTACTTCCCGTTTTTCTCCTCTCATGGCGCACACCTGTTTTGGTACTGCGCTGCGGATTATGGGAATTGTAGTGCCGTTTAAATGTGCAATGTTCTGCTGGCTTCGTTTCAAGGCCCTGGATGGGCCCCCGCCTCCGATGTTTTCCTAAATCCTGTGTGATGTAGCTCCGAAAATGGGCTGGCAGGATGACATAATCCGCAGCGCAGTACCAAAACAGGTGTGCGCCATGAGAGGAGAAAAACGGGAAGTAAGGCAGTGCACTTCATCCGCCACAAGCCTCTGAGGAGAATTATCGAAACGCGTCAGGCTGGCGTGTGACTGCTAAAAGGATCCTGCCGAAGCATGTTTTCCATACCTTTTGAATAAAGGCTGTTGCTTGGAGCCTTTGATGTAGTTCGAGTGATTCCTAGTACTTCGGATCAAGCAAGAGCTACAATGT
Organism: Lissotriton helveticus; assembly: GCF_964261635.1. NCBI lineage: Eukaryota > Metazoa > Chordata > Amphibia > Caudata > Salamandridae > Lissotriton > Lissotriton helveticus. The sequence goes on from NC_136065.1 coordinate 536,439,456, forward strand.
TAAAACGGCAGCCGAGCCGTCAGGAATGCACCATCCTGGTAACTTGGGAGCCGTGTGGACTGTCATCCTGCCAGCCCATTTTCGGAGCTACATCACACAGGATTTAGGAAAACATCGGAGGCGGGGGCCCATCCAGGGCCTTGAAACGAAGCCAGCAGAACATTGCACATTTAAACGGCACTACAATTCCCATAATCCGCAGCGCAGTACCAAAACAGGTGTGCGCCATGAGAGGAGAAAAACGGGAAGTAAGGCAGTGCACTTCATCCGCCACAAGCCTCTGAGGAGAATTATCGAAACGCGTCAGGCTGGCGTGTGACTGCTAAAAGGATCCTGCCGAAGCATGTTTTCCATACCTTTTGAATAAAGGCTGTTGCTTGGAGCCTTTGATGTAGTTCGAGTGATTCCTAGTACTTCGGATCAAGCAAGAGCTACAATGTTAAAACGGCAGCCGAGCCGTCAGGAATGCACCATCCTGGTAACTTGGGAGCCGTGTGGACTGTCATCCTGCCAGCCCATTTTCGGAGCTACATCACACAGGATTTAGGAAAACATCGGAGGCGGGGGCCCATCCAGGGCCTTGAAACGAAGCCAGCAGAACATTGCACATTTAAACGGCACTACAATTCCCATAATCCGCAGCGCAGTACCAAAACAGGTGTGCGCCATGAGAGGAGAAAAACGGGAAGTAAGGCAGTGCACTTCATCCGCCACAAGCCTCTGAGGAGAATTATCGAAACGCGTCAGGCTGGCGTGTGACTGCTAAAAGGATCCTGCCGAAGCATGTTTTCCATACCTTTTGAATAAAGGCTGTTGCTTGGAGCCTTTGATGTAGTTCGAGTGATTCCTAGTACTTCGGATCAAGCAAGAGCTACAATGTTAAAACGGCAGCCGAGCCGTCAGGAATGCACCATCCTGGTAACTTGGGAGCCGTGTGGACTGTCATCCTGCCAGCCCATTTTCGGAGCTACATCACACAGGATTTAGGAAAACATCGGAGGCGGGGGCCCATCCAGGGCCTTGAAACGAAGCCAGCAGAACATTGCACATTTAAACGGCACTACAATTCCCATAATCCGCAGCGCAGTACCAAAACAGGTGTGCGCCATGAGAGGAGAAAAACGGGAAGTAAGGCAGTGCACTTCATCCGCCACAAGCCTCTGAGGAGAATTATCGAAACGCGTCAGGCTGGCGTGTGACTGCTAAAAGGATCCTGCCGAAGCATGTTTTCCATACCTTTTGAATAAAGGCTGTTGCTTGGAGCCTTTGATGTAGTTCGAGTGATTCCTAGTACTTCGGATCAAGCAAGAGCTACAATGTTAAAACGGCAGCCGAGCCGTCAGGAATGCACCATCCTGGTAACTTGGGAGCCGTGTGGACTGTCATCCTGCCAGCCCATTTTCGGAGCTACATCACACAGGATTTAGGAAAACATCGGAGGCGGGGGCCCATCCAGGGCCTTGAAACGAAGCCAGCAGAACATTGCACATTTAAACGGCACTACAATTCCCATAATCCGCAGCGCAGTACCAAAACAGGTGTGCGCCATGAGAGGAGAAAAACGGGAAGTAAGGCAGTGCACTTCATCCGCCACAAGCCTCTGAGGAGAATTATCGAAACGCGTCAGGCTGGCGTGTGACTGCTAAAAGGATCCTGCCGAAGCATGTTTTCCATACCTTTTGAATAAAGGCTGTTGCTTGGAGCCTTTGATGTAGTTCGAGTGATTCCTAGTACTTCGGATCAAGCAAGAGCTACAATGTTAAAACGGCAGCCGAGCCGTCAGGAATGCACCATCCTGGTAACTTGGGAGCCGTGTGGACTGTCATCCTGCCAGCCCATTTTCGGAGCTACATCACACAGGATTTAGGAAAACATCGGAGGCGGGGGCCCATCCAGGGCCTTGAAACGAAGCCAGCAGAACATTGCACATTTAAACGGCACTACAATTCCCATAATCCGCAGCGCAGTACCAAAACAGGTGTGCGCCATGAGAGGAGAAAAACGGGAAGTAAGGCAGTGCACTTCATCCGCCACAAGCCTCTGAGGAGAATTATCGAAACGCGTCAGGCTGGCGTGTGACTGCTAAAAGGATCCTGCCGAAGCATGTTTTCCATACCTTTTGAATAAAGGCTGTTGCTTGGAGCCTTTGATGTAGTTCGAGTGATTCCTAGTACTTCGGATCAAGCAAGAGCTACAATGTTAAAACGGCAGCCGAGCCGTCAGGAATGCACCATCCTGGTAACTTGGGAGCCGTGTGGACTGTCATCCTGCCAGCCCATTTTCGGAGCTACATCACACAGGATTTAGGAAAACATCGGAGGCGGGGGCCCATCCAGGGCCTTGAAACGAAGCCAGCAGAACATTGCACATTTAAACGGCACTACAATTCCCATAATCCGCAGCGCAGTACCAAAACAGGTGTGCGCCATGAGAGGAGAAAAACGGGAAGTAAGGCAGTGCACTTCATCCGCCACAAGCCTCTGAGGAGAATTATCGAAACGCGTCAGGCTGGCGTGTGACTGCTAAAAGGATCCTGCCGAAGCATGTTTTCCATACCTTTTGAATAAAGGCTGTTGCTTGGAGCCTTTGATGTAGTTCGAGTGATTCCTAGTACTTCGGATCAAGCAAGAGCTACAATATATATATATTACCTACTGGCGGTCGCCAGTAGGTATATATAGTTAGGATTTTTTCTCTATGGGTTTTTTGAAAATTCTATGTCTAATAACTTTGGCGTTTGTGGACGGAATTGGCTGAAACTTTCAGGAAAATGGAACATTTTGTTTCTGAGCAGCCCTTGAAAATTTGGGGGGGGTTCGTCAAGGGGGGGCTGAGAAAAAAGGGGGGTCCCAAAACGTGTTTTTAACATTGAGTTTTCCATAGGGCGGTTGGCCTCACTTTTAGCCCGAACGGGTGAATGGATTTGCACGAAACTTGGCAAAATTGTAGGGACTGGTAGCCCGATGTGCCTTTTGTAGGTCTCAATATATGTGCTCCAGTGGATTTTGAGAAATTAACGTTTAAAAAAAGATATATATCTGTAACAGCGGACCGGTTAGCGCTCTGGTTCGCGGACTTTTCGCGCAACGGAGCTTTGTGAAGCGAAGCTGATTGGTTCTCCGGCGTCTGTCAACATTCCAAACAGTCCGTAGCGGCCGCCATCTTGTCTCTCGGTAGGATCGAGAGACAAGAGGAGGTCAAAACAAAGGGGGAAATAACTATAAGGGGGCATAGTAGATCCTCGCTGACCCCCTAGGTTTGATGTGGAGGTTTTAAAAGGGCCCCGCGGGGCAAAAAAAAATAATAATAATAATAATCGAACGGCTGAATGGATTTGCACGAAACTTGGCAAAATTGTAGGGACTGGTAGCCCGATGTGCCTTTGCTAGGTCTCAATATATGTGCTTCAGTGGATTTTGAGAAATTAACGTTCAAAAAAAGATATATATCTGTAACAGCGCACCGCTTCGCGTACTTTTCGCGTTACGGAGCTTTGCGAAGCGAAGCTGATTGGCTCTCCGGTGTCTGTAAACATTCCAAACAGTACGTAGCGGCCGCCATCTTGTCTCTCGGTAGGATCGAGAGACAAGAGGAGGCCAAAGCGAAGGGGCAAATGACCATAAGGGGGCATAGTAGATCCTCGCTGACCCCCTAGGTTTGATGTGGAGGTTTTAAAAGGGCCCCGCGGGGCAAAAAAAAAAATAATAATAATAATCGAACGGCTGATGACCATAAGGGGGCATAGTAGATCCTCGCTGACCCCCTAGGTTTGATGTGGAGGTTTTAAAAGGGCCCCGCGGGGCAAAAAATAATAATAATAATAATAATCGAACGGCTGAATGGATTTGCACGAAACTTGGTAAAATATTAGGGACTGGTAGCCCGATGTGCCTTTGCTATGTCTCAATATATGTGCTTCAGTGCATTTTGAGAAATTAACGTTCAAAAACAAGATATATATCTGTAACAGCGCTCCGCTTCGCGGAGATAAAATTATATGTGTATTACCTAGCTGTTGCTAACACCAGTTAGCGACGGCTAGTAGGAGATAGCGACCATCTTGGGTCCCACTTTGCATGTGAGTGATATTTATCACTAATGACATGCAAAGTGGGCATGCCAAGATGTTAGCGACTGGAAACAGTCGCTAACATCGCTATCTCCTATTATCAACTTTTGGAAATATTCGAGATAAGCGCGAATATCTCCAAAAAGTAACAGCTGCCCTGAGCAGTTCTTAGCCATGTTATCCAATGGGAGGTGGATAACATGGCTAAGAGCATTAGCTCGGTAATGCATGAATATCGCGGAGTTTTCAGCGACATTAATGCATTGCGCTCGTTTTTTATCGTATTTGCGATAAACCTTGATAATAGCAAGGTTTATCTGCGATAATTTCTGACGGTAAAAAAATCTTTGCAATGCATCGTTAGGGATAAATATCGCTTAACTTTGGTAATATGCCCCAACGTCTGTTAACGTTCGATTCGAAGGAAATCAGGAATTGTTGAAAAACATTGTGTGCGCCATCTTGTCTTTTTTCAAATGCCACACTTTTGTCGTGCACGGCAGCCATTTTAGATGCCTTGACCAGATCCACTCTGTGAACGCTGTCGATCCTTAGCATGGCTCCCCACCCTCGCAAGCATCTCCCCCAGGCAGTGGTCACCCCCGCTCTCTGTTTTATGCATGGGTAATAAACCTCCCCCCATCTGCGCTGTTCTTCCCTGAGAATCACACCCTGTGCCCGCCCGACACCTCCCTTTCGCCCTATTCACTACCGCACCCTCTGACACTCCTTTTCCTCTGTGTCCGATTGTCCAGGCCGGTCCTAGGCTATCAGCTAGCCCTGCAGATGTAGTTTATGGCCACAGCTGTAAAGAATCACCGGTCTTCAAAGGAGTTATAGTAGATCAAGGCCCACACTCGATGAGATCCGTCACAGCAGAAGCATTGCTATTATCTGAAAACCATTCTGTATTGTGATTGGGGAGGGGACCGAGCGTGAAGCGGAAGATTCCAGGGATGACTCTTTGTACATCAAAGTTTTTACAATTATGTGTCACATAAAAAATATATAGCACTCCGACAAAGTAGTAAGATTATAAAACTTTAATAATTTATAAATATATACAAGAAAACAAAAATAGTAATAACATATAAACATTTTTAGAGAAAAACAACGAAGTAGCGGTCGGCTGTGCGAATAGTCCCAACGCAGCACAACGTCCAGATTTCCGGCGTGGGGCGTCGCGGGGGGTGGGTGATCAGTAGCAAACTGTTGTGCGAATAGTTCCAAGGCAGCAGAACGCGCCGAAATCTAGATGACACAAAAGTGATGTCTAGTAAGTTGCCACCCAGCAAATAACGGCGTGGGGCGTCGCGGGGGGTGGGTCATCAGTAGCAAACTGTTGTGCGAATAGTTCCAAGGCAGCAGAACGATGGCACCAAGGTGATGTCCAGTAAGTTGCCGCACTGGTTTTGGTATCCTACAATGCTGCTCCGAATAACGGCGTGGAGCGCCCCGGGGGAGGCGGCGTGAACGGGCCTCTCCAGGTGGAGTCTCGTCTGTTGTAGTGGGGCGCCCCTTTACCGTTTCAGTTGCCATTCCGTCCGCTTTTGGTCCACTGTGTCAAAATCCGCCATTCAGCTGAGTTGCGCCCACTCTTGCGGTGCAGCGATAGGCGGCTGTCACAGGACTCTCAAAATGGCGGCAGGCTGTTTCCTTTTTGGGCCTGGTCCACTGAAATGGCCCTGGGACACCTTGGAAATCGGACGCTTGTCTGCTAGGTCTTGGACCCCATTCTCGAAAGCGTCCCCTCCGCCTTGAGAATTCATCAAAAGTTTTGGGGGCCCCGACTCCTGCAGGCTTCTGGTGGGGAGCGGCTGCCATGATTGCTCGCGGAATGACCACGACGGAGCTACGAGATGGTGGTGCTCTCATGGTGACGCCAGCTTCAGTCTGAAACATCCAGAAACAAGGTGGGGCTTTCATCGTTTGGGGGAAAAAAAAAGTTTTCATCCAATGAAAAGTGTTGTTTTTAGGTCACATGATCATGCCTTCCATCATTAGGAAACCAAAAGTAAAATGAACCAATGAAAAGTTTTATAAACAAGTCACATGACCTGTTATGCGGCATAGGGTGTAAAATGCGGAGAAAATACGTTGGCACGTGAGGCGGCGTCAATGTGGAGGCTTTAAAAGGGCCCCGCGGGGCAAAAAAACAAAAACAAATTTTTGTTTTTTTTGCGTGGGTAGCGCCCGGTACGCGTACCGGGAAGCGGTCGGAGGAGCGTACTATGAGGAGAAAAGAAAGACAGGGTATAAACATTTTGGCAATTTTGTTATAAATGGAAGGTAGTTCTGAAAAGAACTGTTTTTTTATTCTTTTTCTTTTTTTTCTTTTTTTTTAATGAATTTTCTGAACAATTTTTTGATTTTTTTTTGGATTTTTGAAAACTATTTTGTGTTTTTTTTGTGTTTTGTAAGGGGGAAATAACAAAAAAGCAGGGTTAGAACATGTCTCAACAGGAGCAAAAAAAAAATAAAAAGGATTCATTGTTTTCTCATCTTGTAGCATTTATGATTTTCTCCAGCTCGGTTAATCAAAGTAATACTCTTCTCTCCATAAGCAATAGTTCCTCCACAATATATACAAACTATTTTGTAGTGTGCAAAAGGAGCTTGAATATTGGGGATTATTTCTCGGCCTTCTGGTCCGGCGAATGAGCTTTGACCCCTGTTGGTGCTGGGGATGACATCTGGGGGGTTGGCAGCAAGATCCCTTACTTGTGCTTGGGAAAGATTATTAGGATGCCATCGCTCCATGTGGCGAATCATTGTATGATTGCCAAAGCTGTATTTCTTGTTGGGGTTGCCACGAGAAAGTATATTTTTGCAAATCAAACAAGACACCTGGGGTGCATTGACCTTCTTTTGTCCAGGTGGAATTTTAAAGAATTGCCATATGTAGTGGTCTTTAATATGGCTCTGCCTTGGTGTTTCTGGCAGGAACTGCCTTACTTGCTCTTCCTCCTCCTCCTCCTCTTCGTCCTCATTATCTTCCTCTCCACCAAAGTCCAGTGTTGGTGGTGGTCCTTTTGGTGGTGGTGGTGGTGGTGGTTGCTGAGAAGCACCAGCTGCAGCTATTACAGAAGCCATTGTGAAAAATAGGTCTTGCTCTCTGGAAATAGAAAGTAAGAATGAGGTAAAAAGAAGGAGGGGTTTTCATCATTTGAGAAAAAAAAATAGTTCTAAACCAATGAAAAGTGTTATTTTTAGGTCACATGACCAAGCCTAACAACATTATGAAACCAAAAGTGAAATGAACCAATGAAAAGTGTTATTAACAAGTCACATGACCTCTCACGCTTATGTTACGCGCTGCGTAACGCGCCCCGGATAGCTTCCGGGTCGCTGCGCTTCGCGCCTTGGTCCGCGCCCCGGAGCACTTCCGGGTGCGCTAACGCGGTACGTCATAAGACGCATTACGCGGTAACGCGATACGTCGCGCTTACGCAACGCGCCGCGGATCGCTTCCGGGGAGCTGCGTTTCGCGCCTCGGTCCGCGCCCAGGAGCACTTCCGGGTGCGCTAACGCGGCGCGTCATAAGACGCATTACACGACAACGTGATACGTCACGCTTCCGCGACGCGTCACGATAATGATTTCTAACGTGGCAGTTGCGCTAACGGAACGTTTACCGGTTCGCGGACCGGGTCGCGGCATCAAATTGAGCTAACGGGAAGCTTCTTACATCATTAGGAAACCAAAAGTGAAATGAACCAATGAAAAGTGTTATTACCAAGTCACATGACCTGCTGTGTTTACGTTACGCGCTTTGCAGGGCCTCCCGGTTTGCTTCCAGAAACCTGTGCTTTGCGACTCGGTAAGCGTACCAGTTCGCTAACGTAGCACGTCATATGACGTATCACACGACAACGCGAAACGTCATGCGGACGGGAGGCGTGATGATGTTGTTTTCTAACGCGGCAGTTGCGGTAAAGAAACGTTTATATGCTCGCGGTCTATTTCGCGGCATCAAGGTCAGCTAACGGGAAGCTTCCCGATTCGCGAAGCGGGAACGAAGAAAAAAATATATAAAAAAAAAAAGTTATTAATAAACATATAAAATATATTTTTGGATTTAAAGAAGAATACATTTTACAGGTATAGATATTAGCTTTTAAAAAACCAATGAAATTCACTGAAAAAACCATAGGTTATAGACCATATATAGTTAGGAATTAGCATTTACAAAACCTTGAAAATTCACTGAAAAAACCATAGGTTATACACCATATATAGTTAGGAATTAGCATTTAAAAAACCTTATTTTACTCACACAAAACCATTGAAATTCCATATATAGTTAGTTGCACTAACTATATATCGCGCACCCGCAATCCACTGCTGATGATGTCACATATTACATCATTCATGACATGGTCAGTGACATCACTGATGACATCACTGATGACATCTCAAATGACATCACTGATGACATCTCATTTGACATCAATGACCACATCACTGATGATATCATTCATGTGACAATACAATGCATCTCCTCACATTTTAATATAACCTCTGTTTCACCCAGTGTTAAAAAGAGTATAATTTTTGAAACCATTGACACACCAATACTAGTTACTACATACGCACTCACTGATTGCTACGTCTACACACACCTTCACTCATTCACCCATACAATCATTCATACATACAATCACTCATCTTTACAACACTATCATATGCACTCATACACCTATACAGACACTCACAGTCTGCCACTCATCCATGGAGTTACTCACACACCTAGTCAGTCCTGTAAAGAATCAATCACACTTCCATTTTCTTGTCTATACAGTTAAACATAGAGCACCTTACATTTTCAAACATATACTAACACATACTTACTTTCTTATACAATCATTGATACAAGTACACATTGATCTGCACAGAGTCACACACCTCCCAGCCAGCCACACACACACTCAGTCTCCCATACAAATACTTGGACAATCAATCAATAACCCATATAGTTAATCATATAGCTACTGATCAACACATGCAGCAGTTTACAGAACAACAGACATAATGATGCACAAATTAAGACAGTTTAGTCACTAACCCATGCACTCAGTGAGACACATTTAATCACTCACTCATACATTCAGTCATGCACCTACTAAATCCTTCGTCCAGACACTTATACATCTACTCATTCTTCAATATGTAAAACATATTTAAACTTTACAAAAACACACAGTCACTGGATGATGTCATCAGTGATCTCATCAGTGATGTCATTTGAGATGTCATCAGTGATGTCACTGACCATGTCATGAATGATGTAATATGTGACATCATCAGCAGTGGATTGCGGGTGCGCGATATATAGTTAGTGCAACTAACTATATATGGAATTTCAATGGTTTTGTGTGAGTAAAATAAGGTTTTTTAAATGCTAATTCCTAACTATATATGGTGTATAACCTATGGTTTTTTCAGTGAATTTTCAAGGTTTTGTAAATGCTAATTCCTAACTATATATGGTCTATAACCTATGGTTTTTTCAGTGAATATATATATATATATATATATTCCTGTGCGAAACTCCTACTTTCTAAAGGAGCAAAGATTGAGGCGCACTCAAGGGGGTAATTTTCTAAATTTATTGATCACAAATCAACGGCCCGACAGACGCGTTTCGGCTATACGCCTTTGTCAATGTGGGGGAGATCACATTTTCACACAATTATATACAAACACATTCAAAAAAATTCTTTACGTGAGAGGAACCAATCACAACCTTTCTACATCGTTTGTATTCATTTCATAGAAACCGCTGTAGGACATGCAGATCATGATGCTTAGTACATTCAGTGTGGGCCATTTTGTAGTGTATAACTATGGAGGGGAAATTCCTGTGATTCCTCAAATTCATTCTTTGGGATTCTAGTGTAGCCCCCTCTTCATACTGAATCATAATTTAAAACACAATGTTGTCACCATTTTGTTTCTTCAAGCCCTGAATGGGCATTTGTATTCATTCTTTATTTCTGAGTGCCCCTGGTTCTCCGTATTACTCTTAATTGGTTCATGTTTCTGCCTGTTACTCCCGGGCATTACTTAAATTACTTAATGTGAGACCATAATTCCTCCTCATTATTGAGTCCCGTGGGACTCTTAGACTGCATTAGTACTATGTACTTGGACTCTAGCTGTCGTAGCTTCTTTACTCTGTCCCCACCTCTCTCACTCTTGGGGATACAGTCGACACAAAAATATTTAAAAAGTTTAGAATTGGACTTATGGACATCTGCAAAATGGCGTGCCACAGGATACCCCACATCATGGTTCGTAATCGCCCTCATGTGCTCAAGCACTCGCTTCTTCGCGGGATGGATAGTGCTCCCAACATAATTGAGGCCGCATGGACAAGTGAGGCAATATATTGCAAACTCTGTGTTGCAGTTCATCAATTTATTGATTTTGTGCTGGGTCTTCCTGCCAGGAATATTAAATTCCTTTATTTTCTGGCCATTTCTGCACGCTTTGCAATTCATGCATGAAAAGTATCCTGTCACTAGTTCTTTCCTTTTGGGGTGTTTGGTAAAGTGCCTCCTCACCAAGTACGCGCTAAGTGTGGGCCCTTTTCTATAAGTCATCAGGGGTAGTTCTGGAAGGTCTTTTCCTATGATATTGTCTGATTTCAGGACTTTCCAATTTCTGCGGAAAATTTGAAGGATTTCAGACGATTGTGCCGAGTAGTCAGTAATTATTCTAATGCTATCCTTCTTAGGGTCACCTTGTTTTCGTGCTTCCCCCATTACTAACATACTTCTCTCTAATTTCTCGCCTTTTAGTTCCGCTTGCCTGAGAGTCGACTCCGTGTATCCCCTATCTCTTAATCTTTGGAAAGATTCTTCTTTTGCCTTCAAAAATTCACTTTGGGTTGTGCAATTTCTCTTCATTCGCACAATTTCACCAAAGGGGATTCCCTTGATGACACTCTGCGGATGAAAGCTGGACGCATGTAGCGTACTGTTTCCAGCTGTAGGTTTCCGATACAAAGTCGTGCTAATCCTGCCATCTTCAATATATACTTTTAAGTCCAAGTACGCTACTTTCTCTTGACTGATGCATTCTGTGAATTTCAAATTACAATCATTCCGGTTGAGAGCTGCTACATAGTGATCCAATTCCTCCCTCGACCCCTTCCAAATTATGAAGAGGTCGTCAATGTAGCGAGCCCACAACACAATGTTCTCCAACCACCTTTCCTGCTCCCCAGCCCATGCCACCTGCTTCTCCCACCAGCCAACGAAGAGATTCGCGTAACTGGGGGAGAAGCAGGAACCCATTGAGGCCCCTCGTTCTTGTCTGTACAATTCGTCTGCGAACAAAAATATATTGTTACGTAGACAAAACTCAGTTAGTTCCAATAACATACAGTTATGTTCGTGAAATTTAGCTTCTCGTTGCTTCAAGAAAAACTGAATCGCATGCAATCCTTTCTTGTGTTCAATACTCGTATATAAACTTGTGACATCCAGCGTCACCAAGTGCATGTCAGATTCCCATTGTATGTTGGAAATGAGTCTCAAAAAGTCTTTAGTGTCCTTCACATACGAGCTTAAGGCCCGAACCCACGGGTTGAGGAAACAGTCAATGTAGATTGAAGCTTTTTCTAATAAGCTGTTCAATGAGGAGACTATAGGTCTGCCTGGTGGGTTTTGTAAACATTTATGCACTTTGGGTAAGTGATAAAACGTGGGAATCTCTGGTGCTTCACACTGGATATATTTGTAATCCAGGTCCCTGAGGATACCTTTTTGATGCCACTTGTCTATGAGTTCATGAAAGTCTATGATGCTCTTTTCATATATCGACCTAGTTACAGTTGAGTAACATTCTTGGTCCAAAAGTTGCTTTAGGGCTTCTTTTTCATACTGCTTCCTGTCCATGAGAACAACATTTCCTCCCTTGTCAGAGGGCTTAATCATCACATTTTCATCATTTTTGAGATTCATGATAGCTTTCCATTCCAATTTGGTGGTGTTCATCTTGTTCAAAGTAGGGCCCTTGGCTTGTAATTTTTTCAAGTCATCAATAACTAGGTCGTGAAAGGTGTCAATTGAATCATGTGCCATTTGTGGGATGGTTTTCGACTTCATTCGTATGTTGCTGGTGGCACCAACTTGTGTGATGCCAGCTTCTTCCAATGTCTTTGACATTTCCGCTTGGCTTAGGAGAGTACTCTCATATTCCAATTCCCTAAGTAGCAGTGCTGTTTCCATGTCCGCCATTGTGACTCTTTCTCCGACATTGGGTTGACTTTCAGCCATACTTATTTGCTGCAACTTAGGATGCAGTGCATGGATTTTCATTAGTTTTAGTTTCCTGATGAATTTGTATGTATCAATGCGTACATTTGCATAGTCAAATTGGGGTGTTGGACAGAAAGAGAGCCCCAGTTCTAAAACTCTCCTCTCAATGTCTGTTAATATTCGATCTGTTAAATTCACAATCGTTTGCTTACACTCCTTTATTTGTTCTTGGCCCCTCGTTTGCTCCTTGTCATGTATCCTCCTTCTGCTGTCTTTGGTTTTCCTGCCTTTCCTACCCTGCCTTGTTCTCCGTCTCCTTTTGCTTTTGCTGGCGGGTGGGTTCTTGCAGGTGGTCACTGTTGCGCTTGTCTTAGGAGTTGATACTCCTGAAAAAAATTTGTTGACACCTCCTTCTCTTGGCGTGCTGCTTGTTCGTCCTCTGAAACTTCAGATTCTGAGGTTTCTCTTGATGCAACCTGTTGGGTCTTTTGCTGCAGCAGTAGTTTTCTCGGGCCTTCGAATTTTTTAGCAAACGTAAGGATCTTTCCTGACTCGTAATCCTCTTCGTCCCTATAAAAAATAAATAAATAAATATATATATTACCTACTGGCGGTCGCCAGTAGGTATATATAGTTAGGATTTTTTCTCTATGGGTTTTTTGAAAATTCTATGTCTAATAACTTTGGCGTTTGTGGACGGAATCGGCTGAAATTTTCAGGAAAATGGCACATTTTGTTTCTGAGCAGCCCTTGAAAATTTGGGGGGGGTTCGTCCAGTGGGGGCCGAGAAAAAAGGGGGGTCCCAAAACGTGTTTTTAACATTGAGTTTTCCATAGGGCGGTTGGCCTCACTTTTAGCCCGAACGGCTGAATGGATTTGCACGAAACTTGGCAAAATTGTAGGGACTGGTAGCCCGATGTGCCTTTTGTAGGTCTCAATATATGTGCTCCAGTGGATTTTGAGAAATTAACGTTTAAAAAAAGATATATATCTGTAACAGCGGACCGGTTAGCGCTCTGGTTCGCGGACTTTTCGCGCAACGGAGCTTTGTGAAGCGAAGCTGATTGGTTCTCCGGCGTCTGTCAACATTCCAAACAGTCCGTAGCGGCCGCCATCTTGTCTCTCGGTAGGATCGAGAGACAAGAGGAGGTCAAAACAAAGGGGGAAATAACTATAAGGGGGCATAGTAGATCCTCGCTGACCCCCTAGGTTTGATGTGGAGGTTTTAAAAGGGCCCCGCGGGGCAAAAAAAAATAATAAAAATAATAATTGAACGGCTGAATGGATTTGCACGAAACTTGGCAAAATATTAGGGACTGGTAGCCCGATGTGCCTTTGCTAGGTCTCAATATATGTGCTCCAGTGGATTTTGAGAAATTAACGTTCAAAAAAAGATATATATCTGTAACAGCGCTCCGCTTCGCGTAACGGAGGTTTGCGAAGCTGATTGGTCATTCTGTCACTGGGCTATAGTTGGGCTACATCTGGCTGATATTTGGGCTACATTTGTTTTTTTGTGTGTCTGGCGGCCATCTTTGGGCTACATTGGGCTACATTGGGCTTCATTGGGCTACATTCGGCTAATTAGCAAATAGCTCATCGCAAACTAGGAATGGTAAAGAATCGCTATTTATTCCTTAAAGTTCGCTATTTAGGAAATGCAAATAACTTTTATGATACATATGGCGGTTCATCTCTAACAAGATAAGAAGCATAGGGATAGATTTATGATGACTGGCGCATCACCAGGGATGTGTTAGTCATTCTGTGCCGCTGTTCCGTCACCTATGGTGTGCTGCATTTACAATGCGGCGCATCATGGGGCAAAAACAGCACAGATGCGTGATGTATCTGTGCCGTAAAGGTGGCGCATTGCTGGAGTTGTATCGCAAGTGTGATGAAGCTCCAGCAAGGGTCGGGGGTGCCCCTGTCGCAGGGTTTCTGCTCTCACACAGAACTGTGGACAGAGGATTGGAACCTCGGCGAATTAGGGTGTCCCAAAACTCACGTTAGTAATCAAAAACTATTTAGCAAGCTAGGTACAGTGTCACATTGGATATAACAAACTCTCAATGTTTAGACAATCCAGAATATGAACTTATAGTACCTCAGGATACGTGGAACTCATGAACAGTCGGTCGTTATATATTTCTTAGAAACCAGAACATGGAGTTAAGAAGAACACATGTGTATTTGAAATGTTTATTTACTAATGCCGTCTTCTCAGGCGTAGTACCTTAGATAATAAAAGTACACATATTATCAGTAGCAAAATTACCAGCATAGTTACTAGTACATAAAAAGTGAATGGTGATAGTATGTTAACATGCTGTAAATGAATAAGAGTTAGCAACACTTATAAGCAGCCGCGGGCCGTGGAGGGAGTTACGGTGAGGCAGGGAGGCGGGGAGGGGGAGAAGCAGGGTGGAGAATACAAGTACACATATTATCAGTAGCAAAATTACCAGCATAGTTACTAGTACATAAAAAGCGAATGGTGACAGTATGTTAACATGCTGTAAATGAATAAGAGTTAGCAACACTTATAAGCAGCCGCGGGCCGTGGAGGGAGTTACGGTGGGGCAGGGAGGCGGGGAGGGGGAGGGGCAAGGTAGAGAGGGCTCCACCCTGCTTCTCCCCCTCCCCGCCTCCCTGCCCCATCGTAACTCCCTCCACGGCCCGCGGCTGCTTATATCTCACCCTCCCTAATACACATATTATATTATTTGCTAAGAAGGTCTCTTTGTGTTGGTTTAGGGCGTGTCCATACTTTAGTGTCTTAGATTTGAAGGAATCACATCAGCATACACCAGCTCTCTCTTCATGTGAACCGCATCAACTGTTGTGTATGTGTGTTCGGCAAAGCAATATAAAACCCGCCTCATGCCCAGAATTGGCAGAAGTTGCACTTATGTTATGAGTATGAAGTCGTGGAGATCAGACCTCATAACAATTCTGTATCGTGTTGTTCTTGAAACTTTAGCACTCGCTGTACAGATATAGTTTAACAAGTAAAGCAGATAGTAGACCAATAACATATTATTCTCATGTAAACCACGATGAACTACTAGGTGGAAAGCTAAAGCAACAACTAAGTGTCGTGTGCAGAAGTTGCAAAAAAGGAAAAATGGCGTTTAAACCGGTAATGAGCCCATGCTAACTTAACACGGTGTAAAGATATCCAGGACCTAGATGACACCTCCTCATGATCCGGAAACGAACTGAATAAGATAATAGAAGTGCCATCTCATGAGAGCAGATTGCAAGTTTATATGTGGACGGTCCGCAAGGTAAAGCATTAAAAACTAGGAAAATTCAATGCTAAAGAAAAATAAAACAGCCAAGTACTTTATCGAGTCTTAAGCCAATAGGCAAGGTAAATAATAAAAACTTGACAAATAAGTCAATGAATTGTCAATGAAATGCTAGTACTCAGCATATCAAACATGAAAAAGGTCTATGACATAACTGTGTATGCAAAATAAGCTGCAACAGCCTCCAATAGGAAGTCACCGTCTTCATCCGAAAACAGTTCAGCCATCCAATTTAAAAGCGGAAAAGAACATACGTGCTCTCCCAGCACCGGATCCTCTATCACCATCAGAGGACAGCTCGGTGGGTTTTCAAGAAAGCTGTGTTCCAAGAAAGACTGTGCTGCCGCCAGTAAATTCCAGGGACCAAGTAGTCCATGCATCAATGCCACAGCCATAATCCTTTCGCCAGGACAAATCAACTCGTGAGTAATGATAGGAGTCATCAGCTGATTAAAGTCGACGTCAGGAGAAACCGGTCCGCAGAGACACAAATCAATGGCCCAATCGAAATCACAGGTCAGGCAGTGAAATACAGGCTGGACACAGGTGAAGTAGGAGAACCGAAAAGATAATCCATATGCCGTGCTTAATATCGCCAACGGCATTGTGCCATAATATTCTAGCATGCGATTGCGGAACAGTGTCAGCAGCTGCAGGGTCGGAGGTTGCATAGGAGGGACATCCATATTTAAAAATGTAAAAAAGCACAAGAGCGTCCGCTGGTAATGCAAGTAAAAATGCAATCCACGAACCAGAGTGGAGAAAATGGAATGAAAGGGAGCAGGGATGACTCCAAAGATTTTCTCAAATGAAGTCACGAGACCACTGGTAACAACTTTAAAAAAGTGTGCCAGGGATTTTGTGGAGGATGCGTTAAAGATAGTCGGAAACATGTTGCTGAAATTGAAAGGCAAACCTGTGTACGGGTGTTCGCTATGTGAAGTACGAAAGTTTCACGGGCCGAACTCAAGGCCACCTCTCTCTGAGACAAAAGAGCTCTTATTCTTGTCATGCCGTTGAAACGTGTCCCAAGGTTGGTATTTGTGGCCAGATTGAAAACTCCCTATGTTCATGTGTGGGAGGAAATAGAACATTTCTGCAGCAAATAACCCGTTCACTTACTGTTACGATAAAAGGAATACTTTTTAATTAACTCAGAACAATCTTCATTATTGAGCATCAAATAACTACCATTTTCCAACAACTTGAACGTGGGGATGATAGCAGGAACTGGCGTGCCTTGCAACACGCAAGCCATATTTGGTCGGTGTTTGTTGCATGAATCGTGTAACTGTATGTGCCTACACATTAGTGAATGATCTGGCGTCTCAGTGCATTCCTCTCCATTCAGATAAACTTCTTGATCATCTTTGAAACATCTGTATGTGTATGGAAGCGACCAGACCTCATGAACAAAAGCACTACCTAAAGGTTCATAAAGACCTATTGGTATATATTTCATACAATTTGAAAACTTATATAAAGCAAAAGGCAGCGTTATTAAACCGTGGATAAGGCATGTTGCCAAAAAACCCGCAATCCTCTGCTGATGATGTCACTGAGCATGTCATGAATGATGTAATATGTGACATCATCAGTAGTGGATTATGGGTAATAGTATCTCTAGTTTACTCCCCTATAGCTGTCTTTCTTTTAACATAAGTGTGTGTTTCCTTCCCTTATACTTACTGTTTTTGGTTCGCTTCCAGTTCGCGTACCAGCGAGCGAACTAGGAAGCGAACTAAGAGAAATAGAGGTTGGCACAGTTCCAAATATTGTACCAATTTTTTAATAACGGGGAGGTAGTTCTGAAAAGAACTTTTTTTTTTATTTTTCTGAACATTTTTTTACTGTTTTTGAATTTTTCGGAACAGTTTTATATTTTTTGGGGTTTTTCTTGGAGGGGGCAATGAAAACGATTCATTGTAAAGGGCTCAACAGGAGCAACAAAACAAAAAAAAGAAGTATTTATTATTTTGGGCGTTTCGGACAAACTTGCATATGATAGTCAATAGCTCTGTTGATCAGAGTGATGCTTCTTTCTCCGTAGGAAATGAATCCATCGCAAAATACGCAGGTGTGTTTTACTTCACCAAATCTCATTTGTATATTTGGCACCATCTCCCTGCCCTCTGGTCCCGTTACTTCCGGTACAACAGATCTTCTGGCCATAATAGGGAGATTATCTAGGTCGTTCCGAAACTGTGCAGCACTGTAGTTGTTAGGATGCCACCTAGTCATATGGCGATGCATTGTGTAGTTTCCGAAACTGTATTTTTTGTCGGTCCCTCTGGACAGTCTATCTTGACATATAAGGCAAGTTACGTATCTTGCATTTACTTTTTTCTGACCTTTGGGAATTTTAAAAAATTGCCAAATGAAGTTTTCTTTCCGGTGAGACGTCTTGGGCTGCTCAGGCAAAAACTGCCTCTCTTCGTGCTCGTCCTCCTGTTCCTCTTCTTCTTCTTCTTGTTGAATTACAACTTGAGCAGGTGGTCCACTCTTCCTTGGATGTGGTGGAGGTGGTGGGGAAGCACCAGCTGAAGCTACTAAAGAAGCCATTGCTCAGTGATCACAAAGGGTCTTTCTCTCACAATGATGAAAGTCAGAGTGAGGAAAGAAGGAGGGATTTTCATCATTTGGGAAAAACAAGAGTTCTCAACCAATCAAAAGTGTTCATTTTAGATTATATGACCTAGTCTTACATCATTAGGAAACCAAAAGTGAAATGAACCAATGAAAAGTGTTATTACCAAGTCACATGACTTGCTGTGTTTACGTTAAGCGCTTTGCAGGGCCTCCCGGTTTGCTTCCAGAAACCTGCGCTTTGGCACTCGCTTCGCGTACCAGTTTGCTAACGTAGCACGTCATATGACGTATCAAGCGACAACGTGGAACGTCATGCGGACGGGAGGCGTCACGATGTTGTTTTCTAACGCGGCACTTGCGGTAAAGAAACGTTTACCGGCTCGCGGTCTATTTCGCGGCATCAAGGTCAGCTAACGGGAAGCTTCCCGATTCGCGAAGCGGGAACGAAGAAAAAAAAATATTTTAAAAAAAAATTATTCATAAACATATAAAATATATTTTTGGATTTAAAGAAGAATACATTTTACAGCTACAGATATTAGCTGTTAAAAAACCAATGAAATTCACAGAAAAAACCATAGGTTATAGACCATATATAGTTAGGAATTAGCATTTACAAAACCTTGAAAATTCACTGAAAAAACCATAGGTTATAGACCATATATAGTTAGGAAATAGCATTTAGAAAACCTTATTTTACTCACACAAAACCATTGAAATTCCATATATAGTTAGTTGCACTAACTATATATCGCGCACCTGCAATCCACTGCTGATGATGTCACATATTACATCATTCATGACATGGTCAGTGACATCACTGATGACATCACTGATGACATCTCAAATGACATCACTGATGACATCACTGATGACAACATCCAGTGACTGTATGCTTCTGTAAAGTTAAAATATGTCTTACATATTGAAGAATGAGTGGATGTATAAGTGTCTGGATGAAGGATTTAGTAGGTGCATGACTGACTGTATAAGTGAGTGATTAAATGTGTCTCACTGAGTGCATGGGTTAGTGACTAAACTGTTTTAAATTGTGCATCATTGTGTCTGTTGTTTTGTAATCTGATGCATGTGTTGATCATTAGCTATATGACTAACTATATGGGTTATTGATTAGTTGCCCAAGTATTTGTATGGGAGACTGAGTGTGTGTGTGGGTGTCTGGGAGGTGTATGACTCTGTGCATAGATGTGTGAGCAGTTGATTCACTAGATGTATGGGTTCAAAAGTGCATGTGGAAACATCTGTATGGGCGGTTGACTGTGTGCATGAGTGTATTGGTGAGTGAATGGATATCTCAGTGCTACATGTCAAAGTAAGTACATATGTAAAACACAGTACATGTGATAGTTGACATATATAAATAACTGTGCATAAGAGCCAGTGAATGTGTGAGTGGCTGTATGGATTATTGTGAACTTGTATCAGGGATTGTATAACAGAGTAAATATGTGTTATTATATGTTCCAATAAGTAAGGTGTGTATAACTATATAGTTGAGGAAATCGAGGTGTGATTGATTCTTTGCAAGACTGACTAGGTGTGTGAGTAACTCCATGGATGAGTGACAGTCTGTGAGTGTCTGTTTACACTGAGTGTATCTAAGGTTATATTAGAGTCTGAAGAGGTTCATTGTATCATCACATGAATGATGTCATCAGTGATGTGATCAGTAATGTCAAATGAGATGTCATCAGTGATGTCATCAGTGATGTCATTTGAGATGTCATCAGTGATGTCATCAGTGATGTCACTGACCATGTCATGAATGATGTAATATGTGACATCATCAGCAGTGGATTGCAGGTGCGCGATATATAGTTAGTGCAACTAACTATATATGGAATTTCAATGGTTTTGTGTGAGTAAAATAAGGTTTTCTAAATGCTATTTCCTAACTATATATGGTCTATAACCTATGGTTTTTTCAGTGAATATATATATATATATATATATTTATATTACCTACTGTCGATCGTCGGTAGGTAAGTAGGTAGGTATATTGAGGACCAGAGGACCAAAGTTTCCATGGGAAAAGCATTTTCTGTTTTGAGAATAACTTTGGGGCCACATGACAAATCTTCTTGGAGAAAACGCGTTTTCGTGAAAAAAAGAGAGAAGGACCCCTAGATACAGCAAGGGAATTGAGGTACAAATACCAAGAAGAGAAGAGGATTCCCTTGGACACACTATGAATTACAACGTCCACCACCTATGTCACACACTATTTCGAAACTGAAATCAGCCGATACCAAATCATACGCTACTCAAACGCAAAGTTTAAAAGTATAAACTAATTTTTTTCTACATAAACAATTGTCTTTATTCATATATTAAACACAAGTAATCAATAAAATTCATTTAAAAACAATACTTGTTCGACAGTTTTGTGCAAAATATAATGATATCAGGGATTCTCACACAAAATGAAATTAAAACATTTTTAAATCATACATGTACATATACACATTCAATATACACTCATAATGACCTGCATAATGGAGCCAAAAAAATTCACAAAAGACAATAAAATATCTAATTCAATTGTACATTGTTTTTGAGAACACCAGGGTCAACACTTGTAAATTATATTTGCACTCTTCTGTGTCTGTCTTATTCGATTGTACTTTCCTTATGGGTCGACGCGTTTCGATGGATTATCTTATTTCAATACCATCTTTTTCAAGACAAAGAGAAATTATTTTGCTGTCCCGATACACTATTATGCTTGTTTCTACCTGAAAGTAGATGTAAATGGAATCAATCAGTTTGATATTTCTACGTGAATTGTTGCTCTAGATCATTAGTTTCATGCTATATACAAGAACATTGAAACATACAACTAATTTCAACATCTCGTTATCCACATTGCATTTTGACCTCATTGTTGCACACAGCTTATGAATAAAACCATATAACACGATCTATATCCCTCTACCTCTTCATGATTAGGTATCAATACCCACTTTGTCGTACAGCAAGTACCTATATACAAAATGTTTGAAAAGTTCAGAGGCTTAATTGACTGAGGACTGACATTGAATTAGATAATTTTAATGTATTTTTTTGTCTCGATTATGCAGGCCATAAGGAGTGTATATTGAATGTGTATATGTACATGTATGATTTAAAAATGTTTCAATTTAATTTCGTGTGAGAATCCCTGATATATTTGTATTTTGCACAAAACTGTCGAACATGTATTGTTTTTAAATGAATTTTATTGATTACTTGTGTTTAATATATGAATAAAGACAATTGTTTATGTAGAAAAAAATTTGTTTATACTTTTAAACTTTGCTTTTGAGTAGCGTATCATTTGGTATCGGCTGATTTCAGTCCGAAAATAGTGTGTGACACAGGTAGTGGATGTTGTAATTAATAGTGTGTCAAAGGGAATCCTCTTCTCTTCTTGAAAACGCGTTTTCACCATGTTTTGTCTTAGGGGATTTTTCATTTTTTGAACATGACTACATCCCGAACCGCTTAACGGTATTACACCAAATTTGGCAAAAAGCTAGGTGTTGGTCCAGACAGCATGCTCTCTGTGATTTGGTGTAAATGTGTTCTGTTTTTTCAAAGATATTTAAGTGTAAGATATGTAGATATCTGGGAGCCTAACAGCCTAAAGAGACCTTATTTAATTTTGATTGGATGCCAATACTTCAACCAGGAAGTGTTGGCAGCCATCTTGGAACTCAGCTTGAAGCAAAGTATACCATAGGAAAAGATGGGAGGGTAGGAATACCCTGCTCCCCCAGATACAGTGGTGGGGTCCCACAGGGAACCTGCCCGGAGATAAAAGCAATAAAAAAAAAAAACTGTAATCAATTGTGAACCTGTGAATCAGTGGCAATGTTTTTATATAAAAGACTAGCGGGCTCCCACACATCTTTTGAAAGAAGCCCCCGGATGACCCAAATCCTTTGGGCATGTTAAAAAAAAGGAAGGAGGTGCATGGGGCCCCCTTCCTAGAGTTTAATTTAACCTCCAGTTTCACCACCTCCCTGTGGTTTTTTAAATAAATTATGTCAGGGAGCCCGCACAGCACCCTCTGCATCCCGGTGACCACTAGCTCCTCCTGGCTTCTGTATGGATTAATTAGGGGCCCTCTTGGAACCCCCACAGCCCAGGAACCTTCAGCTCCCCGTGGCTTTGCAAGTAAAAACACGGGGTCTCATGGACCTCCCGTTGCCCCTGGGGCTTCCACCTCCCTGGGACTTTAACTTTTAATAATGGGTGTCCACCGGCCCTGGGACATTGTAGATTTACTATGGCTTGGTCCCACCAAGCCAAAGCAAACTCTGCTCTGCTTCTAGTAAGCAAGAGCAGAAAAAGCCTCACCTCAAAGTGCCTGCCTTGGAACGCAGTAATCAACAGGGCAGCTCCATAGGTGCCCCTTCAGCCCCCAAAGGAAAGGTTGCAAGCACAAGGGTTCCCTGCTGGGTGCCCCAAGCACGCTTTCTGCCATGGTTTCCATTTTGGAGAGGCCGACATGGAAACCATGCTGGAAACCATGTATCGTAATCTCAAGGGCGGAAAGGCCTGCCCTTGAGATTGCTGCGTGGCTTCTGACTGGCCAATGGGCTCCTGGAGCCTGTTGGAAGCCTGCCAGAATGACCGGCCAGTTCACTTTCTGACCACCTTGATCAAAATTAGGCGGTCAGAAAGAAAATTGAACGGACCATTACGATACAGCCCTGAAGGGTCCGACCGTTGGTCAGAGCCTTTAAGTGCCATATTGTAATCAGCCCTCTCTTGGAACCAATTGGGAATGCAGGGATAAACTGCACCTACCATTTCCCAAGGGGAGCATGTATTATGACTGGTTTATGGCCGTAATGCATGCTCCCATAGGGAAATGCAGAATGCAATCAAATAGTGTTCGGTCGCATCCTGATGAGGCGGTCAGGACTGCCGACCAGAGTTCAGTCAGTCCCTAGACCGAGACGGTGTTGGGCGGAAGCAATTCCGCCCGACTTTGGAATTGGCCGCTTAATCGTAAAAAATATGATTTGGCTCGAAATTTGTGTTTTAATAAGGCTGCCTCTTGGTGATGCATGGTAATATCAGAACAAGCTTTATTCATTTTTATGCGTATAAAATCACAAAAACAAACACAAAGATTAAAAACACAGCATCTCACCCAAAGATATTATTTGTAAACAAAAAAGAAAAAGCAAATAATATCGAAAAGTCATGATTAAATCAATGCCTCACCGATTTAAATTCATCACAGACTTTCAGATACGCATGCCCGTACATTTTAAAAAACAAGCAATAGCGTTAGTAAAACATTCATTGTCTAGAAATTGCATAAATAAAAATGCTGGTCTACATTGTGTCCATCCCCCTATTCTTAAAGTTGGCAGAATCCACCGCCTTCTTTGCATTTGATACAGAAAAAAAACACGTACATTGATGATTGCTGGTACTGATTATCGTATGGACAACAGCATAGCCTATTCGACCAATTGATTATTTCAGGAAAACCTATCATATGATAAAAATTCCCAAATCTAAAATGGGTCAAAACATATCTGTTGAACCCACTTAGATTATACTGTATATACGGCTGAATAGTGTAGGTAGTTAAGATCAATTGGTGCAGTTGTACTGACGGTTTACTTGCTTTCAGAATGAATCTATTTGCCTCCAGGTGTGCCATACAGATCTTTTCGAACTCCTTCCTAGAGACAGAATTTATGGATTCAGGAGAATTATAGTAATCTGGGTAGCCGAGATCATGCATGAAGTATTTTATATATTTTAGCCAGGAGATCTTGGTAGCCTGATCCAACTTCATGCTATCACTAAGGATATTGCGGTTGACACCAGTTCCAGGGGAAGTCCAGATCATGTGCCATAAGAGATCAGGCTGAACTTTGATGATGTCAGAGATATATGAAACACCTAGTTCAGTGTGGTAATTATAAACAGAAGTGCTAACCGGAACCACCAGAAGGAACTTTAGAAAGGCGTTTTCAACCTTCTGAATAAGATGGGAATCTTGGAACCCTCACACACCAGCCCCATAGATAGCTATACTCACACATTTAGCTTGGTAGATTTGTAAGAGCGGAGCTGGTGGCCTTTTACCCAATTTCTTTGCGAAATTGGCCAATGCTGCCGTTATTTCATGAACAGCAAACTCCTGCTTTTAATGGCCTGATACAAAGACCCCTTAGAATCAAATTAAATACCTAAATACGAAAAAGTCTTGGCTTTCCACCCTACTGCCCCCTATAGACATACTCCTACATTTTGAACTACCCTTCCCACACTTCATTATATAGGTTTTTGTGGCGTTTAGTTTCAAACCCAGATTATCCAAATACGCAGTGTAGGTGGAAAGTGCCTTTTGTTGACCCAATTGTGTATGGGCCATCAGCACTGCATAAAAAAGGGTGACTATGTGGCGGTTATTAATTTGTGGTGTAGCCTGGATCTTCTCCACCATTACTAGTTCCAGGGCATTTGGATATGTAAATAAAAATGATGCCCGGACACAGCCCTGTCTGACCCCTCTTTCCACGATAAACGGTGTAGTGCATACTCCCCTGGTTCCATAGCAGACCCTGGCTGTCGCCCCACTATACAGCTGCCTCAAAAACAGGATCAAAGGGGGATTCACCCTCAAATCAGTTAAAATGTCCCAGAGTTTGCAGTGTATAACACAGTCAAGAGCAGCTGTAAGGTCAACAAATGCTAAATAGAGTCTCCTTTTTTTGGCCTGCATCCATTTCCCTATTAAAATACAAGGTTAAGGGCTTGCTCCATAGTTCCCAGCCCCTGCCTAAAACCATATTGTACGTCTGACAAGATGTTTTTGTCCTCTGCCCATTCTTGAAGCCGGTTTAAGACGATCCGCCCAGCTACATTTACCAAAGAATCCAATAAGGATATTGGACGGAGGCAGGCTGGGTTTTGGGGGTGGCCTTCTTGAAGATGGGTACTATTATTGACTCGGACCAGGTCTTAATAAAACCATCTGAGCAGCATGCATGCAGTATCCATGTTAATAAAGGAGCCCAAAGGGACAGATTTGATTTAATAAGATCAGTTGGCACATCAGCTGGGCCAGAAGCCTTGCTGCCTTACTCTTGTTGATTGCACTAATAACTTCGTCATAAGTAAAACGGAGATCCTGGGGGAATAATTCATGTGTGATAGTTCCCAATTGGCTACATGGCGAGTTTGTACTAGCCTCACTCGATGAATATTATAAACCTTAGAAAAGAAATCCACCCGTTGTCTTTCGTCTACTCCGACCTCTATCGATGGTTTATTAGAAGCGGTGAAGAAGGGAGCATTAACTGCTTGCCAACATACGGTACAGTCTTTATTCAATGAGGATTTATAGAGAGTAGCCCACATGATATCTTTTAACTCTTTTTTGCATTTTTTACGGCTTGGTTATAATCCCTCCGGCACTCCCGTATTTCATCTATAGACCACTTCAGGTCTGTGAAGGGCCACCTTTAGTTTGGTATATGCTTTAGCGCATTTTGCATCAAACCAACCTTGGCTACATGGGTGCGCGCCTTTGATCTCCACCCTAAGAGTGTTTTTTATCTCATATGTAAGGTGAGCAAAAGCTTCTAGAATATTTATAAGGGGACTGGATTCCTCCAAACAAGTTAAAATAGAGTTGAGGTACTTGGTCACAATTTTCTTTGTGAACTCTACTGGTTCACATTTAGACCAGCTCAGTGAATAGCCATTAATTCTTCCCAGAGATAAATTCAAAGCCCAAGGTACTTGACTACTTTTATGGTTCCGCCTACTGCTTGGAAACACTAAATTTAAACTCAATGGAAAGTAGTCACTTATAGCGTTTTTGTTGATTTTATAGCTTAAAAGAAGTGAAGCATATCGACTAGGTTAAATAATATAATCAATTGTTGATTTAAATCCTCTCCCATTAAAAGTATGCTCAAAATCAACTGGGGGAGAGCACGACCTATTGGCAAAGCCCATATCGTGTGAGAATAATATCTCATTTAGAAGGTCCCCAGGTGTTTGAATGCAAAAAATGGGGATAAGGGTCATTTTCATCTAGTAATAGACCACAGTTACCGTCCCCACTTGAAGGGCACAGCCAGGTATTAAAATCTCCACCCCAGATAATAATCACTTCATGCTCTCTGTCTCTCTACAGTTTGGTCAGATCACTATTTAGTTTCATCAGGGCTTCCATTATCTGGTCTTTCGGGGCGTTATGTAAAAATGTATTAGGGCCAATATATAGTGTTTATCTAATTGGAAGGATATCATTTGGTAGTAGATTTCAGTTGTCAACATAGTTATCTTAGATACATTATTCAGACTGGAGACATAAGTACATATGCTCCCCTTGGCTCGCCCCTGTGTTGAAGATATTGCGGCGGTATGATATGTCTCAAAACCACTTATGTGGATTTCATCTGTTCCCTATGCTTCTTGGAGACAAAGCATTTAAAATTCCCAATAAACTCGATCCATACAGGGTTTGTAAGTTTGAAAGTGGTATACTTACAAAAATGACTTAGTTTTCTATGAAGACAGATTTGGATCATAAATAAAACAATCATGTCATTAGAGTCTGCAATGTGGTTGAATCTCTTCACTTTCAAGCTTTGGAGCCACTCCATCAATGTAATCTGGAGTAGACAATCCAAAAGATCTCTCATGTATAGAGTGAATAAAAGGGGAACTGTGGGTGAAGTTTATTCCAAAGAATATTCCTCTCCACTTTGATAAAAAGCTGTGGAATAGTAAATGTAACAAACAAAAAGCTTGCAGCCATTTTCTTGATGGCATTCATGGATATAATGTTTACAGCCATAATATCAAGTGTTGAACAATTTACCCTGAAATCCGTTCAGTAAAATGTAAGAAGTTTCTTTTCCAAGCCTTACAGAAGCAGTTTGTGAAGCAGCAGTTTGGCAAATCGATTGCCATTGGAATCCAAAAGTGCAATTACAATTTTAGGATCAAACAATGGGCCTTTTTATATAAATGTTGTAATATTTGTAAACAAAAAAGAAAAAGCAATTAATATCAAAAAGTCATGATTAAATCAATGCCTCACCGATTTAAATTCATCACAGACTTTCAGATACGCATGCCCGTACATTTTAAAAAACAAGCAATAGCGTTAGTAAAACATTCATTGTCTAGAAATTGCATAAATAAAAATGCTGGGCTACATTGTGTCCATCCCCCTATTCTTAAAGTTGGCAGAATACACCGCCTTCTTTGCATTTGATACAGAAAAAAACACGTACATTGATGATTGCTGGTACTGATTATCGTATGGACAACAGCATAGCTTATTCGGCCAATTGTTTATTTCAGGAAAACCTATCATCTGATAAAAATTCCCAAATCTAAAATGGGTCAAAACATATCTGTTGTACCCACTTAGATTATACTGTATATACGACTGAATAGTGTAGGTAGTTAAGATCAATTGGTGCAGTTGAACTGACAGTTTACTTGCTTTCAGAATGAATCTATTTGACTCCAGGTGTGTCATACAGATCTTTTTTAACTCCTTCATAGAGACAGAATTTATGGATTCAGGAGAATTATAGTAATCTGGGTAGCCGATATCATGCATGAAGTATTTTATATATTTTAGCCAGGAGATCTTGGTAGCCTGATCCAACTTCATGCTATCACTAAGGATATCGCGGTTGACACCAGTTCCAGGGGAAGTCCAGATCCTGTGCGATAAGAGATCAGGCTGAACTTTGATGATGTCAGAGATATATGAAACACCTAGTTCAGTGAGGTAATTATAAACATAAGTGCTAACCGGAACCACCAGAAGGAACTTTAGAAAGGCGTTTTCAACCTTCTGAATAAGATGGGAATCTTGGAACCCTCACACACCTGCCCCATAGATAGTTATACTCACACATTTAGCTTGGTAGATTTGTAAGAGCAGAGCTGGTGGCCTTTTACCCAATTTCTTTGCGAAATTGGCCAATGCTGCCGTTAATTTCATGAATAGCAAACTCCTGCTTTTAACGGCCTGATACAAAGACCCCTTAGAATCAAATTAAATACCTAGATACGAAAATGTCTTGGCTGATTCCACCCTACTGCCCCCTATAGACATACTCCTACATTTTGAACTACCCTTCCCGCACTTCATTATATAGGTTTTTGTGGCATTTAGTTTCAAACCCAGATTATCCAAATACGCAGTGTAGGTGGAAAGTGCCTTTTGTTGACCCAGTTGTGTATGGGCCATCAGCACTGCATAAAAAAGGGTGACTATGTGGCGGTTATTAATTTGTGGTGTAGCCTGGATCTTCTCCACCATTACTAGTTCCAGGGCATTTGGATATGTAAATAAAAATGATGCCAGCACACAGCCCTGTCTGACCCCTCTTTCCACGATAAACGATGTAGTGCATCCTCCCCTGGTTCCATAGCAGACCCTGGCTGTCGCCCCACTATACAGCTGCCTCAAAAACAGGATCAAAGGGGGATTCACCCTCAAATCAGTTAAAATGTACCAGAGTTTGCAGTGTATAACACAGTCAAGAGCAGCTGTAAAGTCGACAAAGGCTAAATAGAGTCTCCCTTTTTTGGCCTGCATCCATTTCCCTATTAAAATACAAGGTTAAGGGCTTGCTCCATAGTTCTCAGCCCCTGCCTAAAACCATATTGTACATCTGACAAGATATTTTTGTCCTCTGCCCATTCTTGAAGCCGGTTTAAGACGATCCACCCAGCTACATTTACCAAAGAATCCAATAAGGATATTGGACGGAGGCAGGCTGGGTTTTGGGGGTCGCCTTCTTGAAGATGGGTACTATTATTGACACGGACCAGGTCTTAATAAAACCATCTGAGCAGCATGCATGCAGTACCCATGTTAATAAAGGAGTTCAAAGGGACAGATTTGACTTAATAAGATCAGTTGGCACATCAGCTGGGCCAGGAGCCTTGCTGCCTTACTCTTGTTGATTGCTCTAATAACTTTGTCATAAGTAAAATGGAGATCCTGGGGGAATAATTCATGTGTGATAGTTCCCAATTGGCTACATGGCGAGTTTGTACTAACCTCACTCGATGAAGATTATAAACCTTAGACAAGAAATCCACCCATTGTCTTTCGTCTACTGTGACCTCTATCGATGGTTTATTAGAAGCTGTGAAGAAGGGAGCATTAACAGCTTGCCAAAATGCGGTACAGTCTTTATTCAATGAAGATTTATAGCGAGTAGCCCACATGATATCTTTTAACTCTTTCTTGCATTTTTTTACGGCTTGGTTATTATTCCTCCTGCACTCCCGTATTTCATCTATAAATCCTTTCAGGTCTGTGAAGGGCCACCTTTAGTTTGGTGTACGCTTTAGCGCATTTTGCATCAAACCAACCTTGGCTACATGGGTGCGCACCTTTGATCTCCACACTAAGAGTGTTTTTTATCTCATATGTAAGGTGAGCAAAAGCTTGTAGAATATTTATAATCAGACTGGATTCCTCCAAACAAGTTAAAATAGAGTTGAGGCACTTGGTCACGATTTTCTTTGTGAACTTTACTGGTTCACATTTAGACCAGCTAAGTGAATAGCCATTAATTCTTCCCAGAGATAAATTCAGAGCCCAAGGTACTTGACTACTTTGATGGTTCCGCCTACTGCTTGAAAACACTAAATTTAAACTCAATGGAAAGTGGTCACTTATAGCGTTTTTCTGGATTTTATAGCTTAATAGAAGTGAATCATATCGACTAGGTTAAATAATATAATCAATTGTTGATTTAAATCCTCTCCCAATAAAAGTATGCTCAAAATCAACTGGGGGAGAGAACGACCTATTGGCAAAGCCCATATTGTGTGAGAATAATATCTCATTTAGAAGGTCCCCAGAGTTTGATGCAAAAAATGGGGATAGGTGTCATTTTCATCTAGTAGTAGACCACAGTTACCGTCCCCACTTGAAGGGCACAGCCAGGTATTAAAATCTCCACCCAGATAATAATCACTTCTTGCTTTCTGTCTCTCTACAGTTTGGTCAGATCACTATTTAGTTTCATCAGGACTTCCATTATCTGGTCTTTCGGGGCGTTATGTGAAAATGTATTAGGGCCAATATATAGTGTTTATCTAATTGGAAGGATATCATTTGGTAGCAGATTTCAGTTGTCAACATAGTTATCTTAGATACATTATTCAGACTGGAGACAGAAGTACATATGCTCCCCTTGGCTCGCCCCCGTGTTGAAGATATTGCGGCGGTATGATATGTCTCAAAACCACTTATGTGGATTTCATCTGTTGCCCATGCTTCTTGGAGACAAAGCATTTAAAATGTCCCAATAAACTTGATACATACAGGGTTTGTAAGTTTGAAAGTGTTATACTCACAAAAATGACTTAGGTTTCTATGAAGACAGATTTGGATCATAAATGAAATAATCAGGTCATTAGAGTCTGCAATGTGGTTAAATCTCTTCACTTTCAAGCTTTGGAGCCACACCATCAATGTGATCTGGAGTAGACAATCCAAAAGATTTCTCATGTATAGAGTGAATAAAAGGGGAACTCTGAGTGAAGTTTATCCCAAAGAATATTCCTCTCCACTTTGATAGAAAGTTGTGGAATAGTAAATGTAACAAACAAAAAGCTTGCAGCCATTTCCTTCATGCCATTCATTGATACAATGTTTACAGCCATAATATCAAGTGTTGAACAATTTACCCTGAAATCTGTTTAGTAAAATGTAAGACGTTTCTTTTCCAAGCCTTACAGAAGCAGTTTGTGAAGCAGCAATTTGGCAAATCGATTGCCATTGGAATCCAAAAGTACAATTACAATTTTAGGATCAAACAACGGGCCTTTCATATAAATGTTGCAACATTGACCCTTTCCAATATGATGGAATAATTCCTGTGCTGAATATATGCATGTACATCTACCTCAAAGATGAACGAAATGTTTTGGGGTTTGCTTTTATTACAACCACCGGTATGCTGTATGTTTGAAAACATCCACAAACCAGTGAGTATTTTGGCATTCATAAACGTCTATCTCATCACAGTACATTGGGAACGATGTGCCTTCACAAGGAAATGATTTGCCCATGAGTAGTTAATAAAACAACAAACCAATGTCCATTTGAAATCCTTTCACAGACGATGTTACTAGCTAAAAAATGGGACTTTCTTAATTTGCCAGTAAAGACAATGCACTACCTGAAAGACGTATGAGGCTTTTTTCAGTGGCAAGAACACCCTTGACCCACATTCCACAAAGGATTTGCATTTGAGCAGTGAACCGGAAGCATTTTTCTTCATGGCGGTGATGGAGTCAGTCCACCCAAATAAAGGGATTCTGAGAAAAGACAGTGTCATTGAGTGAGTGTTTACAATGAAATGGACAAGCCCTCCCATCTGGGATGTGGGATATCCCCGTCAATACATAATTTATGAATAAGCTCCAGTATTGCATTTAAGAATACATATTCCTACATATGTGTATTAAAATGTACTTTGAATGTTGAACAATTTGGCCTGGTCAGTTTAATTGAGCATATTTAGAACTACAGTGGTAAATGGAATGGAATGAATCATCAGAAACAACCACTTCACTAGCCTCAGGCTCTAACTGACACAAGTGCAATGTCCTAATTGCTTGTCACAAATAATTATTGCCTGTTTTCAAAATAGATCTGAATGGCTATATTGTAAATTCATCTAATGCATCAACATTTTTAACTGCGCTGATGTAGTAATACTCTAGAACTTCAAGGACTTCTCATTTATGCTCATTGATTCCAGGTTGTGTCTGGGTCGAACTTTAAATCACTAAAGAAAACATACGTGAGACACTGGAAATGTACCCATCTAAAACATTAAGCCACCTATCATTTAATGGCATGAAGAGCATCACACATACTGTTATTTTATGTGCATCCAAAGGAAATAAAGCCCCAGAGTTGGACAGTGCTATGGAATGTTATTCCTCAGAACACTGCAATAGAACATAGATCCTTGGTTATAGGACCAATTCTGCCAGAATACTTGGACCTCACAATATTGCATAATATGATACATTCTTCATCAAAGTTATCTCCTGAAATAAAATCAATTGTATTACAACTGTTTGCAGAATATCTCAAAAGGCGGTCCTTGGAAAGTTGCAGCATTTACTGTGATGCTGAGGGGGAAAGTTCATGACTGTTTCTGTAGGCTTAGATAAAATGGCCACCCTCTGCGCAGTAAGTACATCGTGTGAATTTCCTATTTGTTGCTAAAATTAAGAGCAATTGTTATAATGAGGAATCGCACTCAAATGCATAGCTCATAATATGTAGCCACAACCAGAGCTCTGCTATAAAAAAAGCCTTTGAGACCTGTGCATCAGATAATAACAAATGTCACTAAGACATTTCCAAGATTCGTACAACTGCTCGGAGCCCACACTTTTCATCAGCCAATTTTACTTTAGCCAGAACACTACTCTTCATAATACCCAGAGTTACACCCTAAGATCTGTTTCATATAATAGTAGATGTGCTCAAAACGTATTCAGAGTTATGTTAATAATATAGGATAATGCAGAGCTCTGTTGGTAGTGAAGGGTCATACAGAGCTCTGTTTGTAGCAATACCTTTGGTTCCCCAGCACTCCGGTGAATAAAACACTCTCACTCACAGCCCTATTCTGTACAACATCTTGAGTTACTAGGATCAGGCCTTAGGGTTTTGACCTGATGCCTACTTATTGGTAGAGAGAGGTCAGTGCTAACTGAGCAGAGTTTATACTCCACCTTATGCCATATTTTCTAACACAGTCAAATATGTAGAAAGCTTTCACAAGGTAAAAACCTTACAGGTTAGAACCATGATCAAGCAAACTTCTTGAGAGGTTGCCACTTAACCAGTGTTTGGGTGTGAATTTCAGAAGTAGTCTATAGACTAGTTCTTGGAAAAAGAGCAAAACCTTGCCAGCCTATGATCTCTCCGATTCATCCGACTAGATAAAACTTAAATACCCCATGAGAAATGTTTAGGTACAGATGCATCATCATGTGCTGTTGCTTATTACATAGTTGTGATCTTGTAAATCTCCAATTATTAATGATTTAAGAAATTGCATGCAAACATTTGTTTTTATTTTCCCTGCTCCTAAAAGTATGTTGAGAGAGGCATGTGCATCCTCCTACCTGATCTTTGGAAATGTTGAAACATTTATTGACAGTGAGTGTTATCTGCGAGTATTCAGCGTATGAGAGAAATACATTCAGTCATGGAATCCTAACTAGCAGTTTAGAGTAAGGGGCATCGTCACAAAGGAGTACATGCAGCACGGAGCAACAACCAAAGTTGATGTACTGTGTTCCTTGAACAGGAGAGAGAAGTGTGCCACATCTACTTGGCACAGTTCTGCTCTCTTCCTGCGCTGGTACATTTGTGACTATGTTAAACAAGTCTCCCGCCTGATACCTTAACTCGGAATTTTAGTGATTGCCACTCTCCTTTGATGTTTCAGGATGTTGGCTGGCCGTGCCCTTTGTTTTACTAATTCCTCGCAAATATTTCCCTCTCGTGCATGAGAAATGTGCAGGTCCAGACATCTTTACATCATATCTTCATAAAATGAGTTTATAGTGATTTCAAAAGGGACTCGTGTCTATACAAAATCATTGATAAAGTCTACCAATGTGATTTCCTGCTGCCTTGTCCACTTGAAACTTTCTTTACAGAACCTTGACAGTCAATTGATTACTGTACACTTTGGAGCTGCATTTCTCAGCGCCCACATTCCACTTCATAGCGCTTTCAGTAGAACTGTGCCTTTTTCATTGTAGCATGCAAATGTTTTCTTTATTGTCTCAGAATGCTAAGGAGGCGATTGATCTGCCAGCTCTTACACTTATTGTTGCTTTTTTGTCTTCTGTGACTTGTTAAAGGGACAACAATCACACTTCAGGTTTGGACTCTGATGCCTCTGTGAAAAGTATACTTTATTACAAATGGCTACATTTCAAAACTTTAATCTCAGGATCAGCAGATTGTGTTGCTTTAGAGTCCACTAAACAAAATTTCTCCTATTTCTTTACAAATTCATTCAAGTTGTTGCTCTGTTGTGCATGTTTGTGACCTCCTATTGATGGACAATGCTCATGCTCCTTACTCTTATGATGGCACAGTCACATTTGTTAGACTCACCTCAATAAAGGTCATAAAAAGTAATATGTTATTCCCTATATATCATCACACTAACAAATGAACATCAGCGAGTACAATACCAATACACAATGATGTTATTTATAGACTGATTATAACATCAACTGACGTATGGTGTCTATGTTGGTTGCCACATGACTTAGGGGCCGATTAGGACCCCTGAGGAGGAGGGAACGTCCGCAGGGGCTGCGGCGTTCCCTCCGAGCAGATTAGGATGTGACCGCCAGGGTGGCGGTCACATCCTCTATCTTTAACATTGCGGCTGATGCAGCTACAAGCTGCACCCGCCGCAAGGTTAAAAATGCATGCATCGCATTTGCATGCACAAAGCAGCAGGCACTGCGCAGTGCCTGCCACTTTGTGCATGCAAATGCAGGGGGGTACCATAGGTACCCCCCATGTGCACCCCCCACTCCCCTTTCACCCAGGTTGCCCGCATCGGGCCACCGAAGTGAAAGTCCGTATGCTTTTCCACGGCGGAAAAGCCGCCGCGGAAAAGCATGTATTCACCACCATCCTAATATGGCTGGCGGTGTCTGATAGACACCGCCAGCCATGTTAGAGCTTTTCCGCCGCGGTCGGAAGGCGACCGCGGCGGAAAAGCTGCTGACGGAATTCCAGACCCACCAGCCATCCTAATTTGGCAGTGGGTCTTTGGAGGCTCCGCAGCGGTTTCTCCGCATCCTCCGGGCACGCAGTGGCTTCCGACGGCCCGGAGGGTGCAGAAAAACCGCAATCATAATCGGCCCCATAGTCTTTAAGATACAAAGCCAATCATCCATTTCGATGTGAGCAGTCAATTTCGAAACTGGCACCCAGCTCAGCAAAATATGGGACTTGTAGGCATGTACCCCAGAATGCAGGAGCACGGTTGGTTTGCTCCTCACAAAACGAGTGATGCTTTGGCACTGGCCCAATTATTTCAAGTGCAGGAGACACTCTGGAGCTCCCAAACTCAACCGTGATAAATGTATATACCTTGGGTGAGGCTGCAATAGTTATGCAAAGTTTCCCGTTCACATTGTTACTTTTGTTCCAAGGTCTGACATCAGTTTTCTTCTGTTTTCTTCTACGTCGGGATGCCAGAGTTTAGATCTCATTTATAGTCAGATTCCACCCTCTCAGATGTAATGTGACCTGCTTTCCATTGGGGATGAACCACAGTTGGAGAATGGGACAAATGTTGAAGCATTTTAATACAAACCTCTTGCAGTTCATTCAGAACTACAGGGACAATTATGATGGCAGTGGGGTCGCCACCATCGGGCCATTGTGGCATCCTACCACCATTCGTCCATGCAGGACCGCCTGCCACGTTACGATGGCAGGCAGATGGTGGGTGGGCGGAGAGATCACCCACCACACATCCGACGGACTCATGAAGCCCATCAGACAGACTTCAATCCCTACAATGGTGGGGATTAGAATGTCCCTTTCCACCGGTCATTTCATGGTGCTTAACCCGCCATGAAAAGGCTGGCAGAAAGTGACTTTTAGGGCCCCTAGTGGGTCCCCTTCGTCCCTGGCCCTCTGCCATGATCTCAAGGGGCACCTATGGTGCCCAATGAACATTCCTGCACCATGTGGCAGGCAGCGTATGGTGCCTGCCACATAGTGCAGGGGTGTTTACAAACATGCCTTGTAGCATTGAGGCTTGTGCTGCAGCCCTATTTTTGGCTGCAGCACAAGTCTCAATGCTACTAGGCATGTTTCCGACCACCTCCACTGCTGTCGGATCGTGATCTGTCTGGCTCAACTGCTGACTTACTGTCGGCCAGCCCCGTTCCCCACAGGATTGCTATCATGTTTAGACTCTACATTTTTTGGTATGCATTCTTTATCTTGCCAGTCCGGAATGCATGACATTGCCAACATTTGAATTTGGTGAAATTCTCAAAATTTCCCTGAATTTTGCATTATGTCATTTGTTTCTGTACAAGACTAGTTTGTAAAGAAATGCTTCTTCAAGAGACAGTGTCTACTCAAGCAAGTTTCGTGCATTATCTTGCAAGAATGTTATCCAGTGAGGTGTGTGGTATCATGAAAAAATTCTAAAATACCAGCAAACCATATTTTCCACAGAGCGGTTCTAAGTAACATCGATACAGCAGAACATTGGTGTATTTATATAATTCGCTTACTGTATGATGATTTTTTTTTACTTCTGTTCCCTCTATGAGGGAACAGAAGTAAAAAAAAAGACATCATCATAGCACCCTGACATCTGGAAACAGTAACTTTTGTCTCGACTAAATGGCCGAAACCGAATAACAACAACAGCCTAGCCTACTTTCCATAATCCGGAAGATGTTCAGAAAAGACACAAACTTATATTTGAAAGATAGTTTTCTAAATTACAATTTTGGACAATTTGCTGGGACTTTGACATAAAACGTTTATGAAGGGTATACACCATGCACATAACATTACCTTTCTGAGATTCAGAAGGGATTCATGAGAGGTCACAGTAAAAAGCAGTGTGTGACTTTCAGTTCTTTGCAATGATCAGCCAACTGATCCTTCTGAATGCAGAATAGAATCTTCCTCTCTTCTTGTCGATAAAATGTACAAAGCAAATATGTGTATAAAATGCAACCTACAGTGCATGCGTTTAGCTTTATTGTAGTGATATGCAGGGTCAAATGCTTTGGAAGTAACATAACTTAATCCAGCGCTGAAGAATAAAATGAAAGAAAGGTGGCAGTAAGAGGACAAAATGTATTATTCATAAGGCATTGCAGAACTAATGTATTAAACAATTGCCAATTTTATCACGAAGTAGGAGAAGCTTATATTTCTTGGTTACTCTCAATTCGCAGATGATAAGAAATCTCAAGCGATTGTTTAGAATAGTTTATGTGTGTAAATATGTATATATATATATATATATATATATATATATATATATATATATATATATATATATATATATTGACTGGAAAACAGAGATTTGAGGGTCGTTATAGTTAGAAATTAGCATTTAAAAAACATTAGAAATTTAGTTAAAAAACACAAGTTTCAGGAACGTTATATTTAGTTGGACATTTCACTTGTACAAAGCCAGAGAAATTCGGCCATGATAGTTTGTTGAGCTTACTATAACTCGTCCCCCGCAATGCACTGCTGATGACGTCACATATTACATCACTCATGACATGGTCAGTGATATCACTGATGACATCACTGATGACATCTCAAATAACATCACTGATCATCCACAGCCATACGCACACTCACTCACCCATACAATACAATAGGCCGAATGTTGTTTGCAAATTCATTTTCATTGAAAAAATCCAAAATAAACTCGTTAATTCATGTTCACATCTTCCCACTAGGCCGAATGATGTTTTCAAAACTGGCATAAAAAATATCAGATATGAATTTGGTATTTTGTAAGGCAGCTGACATTTGAATTTCAGTTGGACTTATGCAAATTCAGAAGTATAACTGATATACACCTTTGTGGCAATCTCCTCTATTCCCCATATCAATGTATGATAATTTGGGTAGGCAATTGGAGGAAAAGGGGATTTCTAAAATTCGGGATTTGTTCTTAAATAATCAGAGGTTTTAATTCATTGAATTGCAACAAAGATATGGTTTAACGGCTGGGACGTATTTTAAATATCAGCAGATTACCAGTTTTCTAAATCAAATAAACAGGCAAAAGATCTCCACAAATAGAATTTCTTTAATGGAGGCTATGTCTCACTACCAGATAAGAATTAAATATATATATATATCAAATATTAATTGATACACTTCCTGATTATCTTGAAATAGTAGAAACCAAATGGGCTACTAAATTTGGAGACCCTGATGTTGATCTCTGCCAATCATTAGCACTAGGTAAGGGGACATTTCTCTCAGCTAACCTGAAAGCCCAACATTATTATACCAGAAGAAGTGTGGAGAAGTGTGGCTCAATGGTTAGAGCGGCAGACCCAAATGCAGAGGTCTAGCCCAGGACCAGTGTTCAATTTCCTGCCTCGGCGGGTCTTGGGCTCAAAAATTCCATGGACCTGATAATTCTCGCCTCGGTGCCTATTCCAATCATGGAGTCCCACTCTGCAACTCTGGGCAATAGGTTGCTTAATCTCCACAACGGCTCTCACAACGCTAAGGATG
Organism: Lissotriton helveticus; assembly: GCF_964261635.1. Taxonomy (NCBI): domain Eukaryota; kingdom Metazoa; phylum Chordata; class Amphibia; order Caudata; family Salamandridae; genus Lissotriton; species Lissotriton helveticus. Next base: position 536,478,039 of record NC_136065.1, read on the forward strand.
CCTGGCCTCCACCCTGGGGGTGCCCAGGAGTGGACACCTCACAGGCAAAGACAGGATGCGTTCCACAGCGGTATTCGTACAAGCGCCTTGAGACCCTTGCGGTGAGTAGTGTGCTATACAAGTATCAATTTACATTTACAATTTACATTTTACCATTTATGATCTCTATTTTACTCCTGAAAAACTCTGCTGTTGCGGGAAAAGAGAGGATGACAAATGTCCTTGATGTGATCAAGAGCTAGCGGATACTATTGATATGTTTTGCGGCTGTGAGAAATGATGACCTCTGAAAAGGGGAATGGAGGAATTTCTATCAGTAGCACTAGGGAGCATAATTAGCATAACTCCTACATTAACGCTGTTAGGATATGACAAAAAGGCACAATGATTTACGGAAGAATACATTTGTTTTTGTCTCAGTAGCTGTGGCCCGGATACATATTGCCACACAATAGAAGGATGCTGATCCACCTACATATTATGCTTGGCTGGGTCGTCTGCAGGGGCGACTCTCCTAAAATGCAGCACACACACACAACATGCAGAACACATCAACATTGACAACAATGTGGTACAAACCACAACACTTCCACAACAGAAATGAGGACACAACTGGTGCTGCCTGTGTGTAGAAACTGGCCAATCAAATTTGGCATTGCAGGGAAATGTGAGTTGACAATGTACAAATACAAACACACATCCGTGATGTAGTCAAAATATCTACTGTCCCCCATCAAATAGGCAGCTCCTCCCAAACAGTCACAATGTACCATGTCATGCAGTCTGTATGTAAACCTGTACAATGCGTCAACATACATGTGAACACAATGTTAAACTGCATCTCCCCTCCACATTGAAGAGGGAAAACCAACACCTCATGCAGAGCAGACCGAACCGCTCTTCTCTGATGACAAAGAGGACCACCACACCTTTGACACGACGCCCTCCAAGAGTTCCTTGACAGCTACTTCAACCCACCTCCAGGAGCAGGGCAGCCCAGCTGCATCGATGTGACCCCAACCCCTGCACAGACCACACAACAGGCGGTACCCACCAACATGCTGCCTCCCAGGACCCCCATGGTCTTCCAAAGCCGTGTGTTGGGGTGCAAGGAGAAGCTAGATGAACAGGTGTGGGTGGGATTCGACTGCATGGCATCCAAACGATGTCGTACATGTGTGTCTAAGTCCCTCAGGGACCACTCACAGTCCCTAACAGACACCCACAGTCCATTCCATGCTCTCCAATGATCCATGGGTGACATCGCTGGAGTCCTGACTCAGAGACACAAACAACTGTCTAGTCAGAGTGGCTCTAGCGATGTCACCGGGGAGTTGAGACACATCCGGAGGATAATGGAAACCATGGAGCAGACGCAGGTGAAAAGAGCGGCTGCCATGTATGCACACCAGCGAGAGGTAGCTGGGTTCCTCAATGCCCTACAGACCCTCCTCATGGCATTGCTACCACAAGGCCTGATGCGGATGAATGCTGCTGCTACCACTCCATCCACGTCTCTGCCCCCTGAAGTGTCAGTGCCACACAGTGCTGGAGACAGAACACCACCACCCACATGTGAGGTACATGAAACAGCAGAGGACGAAGATGCGGATGAGTCTGCCTTCATGGTAAGAAGGTCGCAGTAGCATTCATCTTTGCTATATGGCCGGTTTCTGCTTGGTTCTGCCCTCTGCATCATCACCTTCTACTGTCCCCTGATACACTCTGCGACACTCACCTTGGACCTCGACACGGACTGCCATGTTCTGTTTGATCACCAATGATACAGCATTCAGACTGCAGACTGAACTCTTCCGATGGACTTGTCATTGCCTAAGGGACTCTGGTCTGCCCTCCATGGGCCAACAATGTAAAGTGGGTTTGCATGGCCCTGTACTGCTCCAGCTACAACCCTCCGCTGAATGTGCATTAAACATTCTTATTCACACAGATGTGTCATGTCTATGATCATTCAAGTGTGGAAGTATGGATGAATGTAGGGTCAGTGATTCCCTCTTATGTCTATGTTGCTCATGTTGTGGGATTTGGGTCGCAGGGTGGCACATTGCCGATTGCGGACTGGGTGGCGCCGACACTACAACAGAGACACACGCATTAGTTACTTCCCTGTCCAGCCAGGGACGGAACAATACCCAGAGCCCCGGGGACATTGTTCACACCCTTACACTGGACTGCCATACGCCATACCAGCTCACTTGACTTACGCTCACAGGGGGGACAACGCTACATGTCCCAGGTCTTCCCTGTAGTGATCTGCTGATCATAGGTCTAGTTGTCAGTATGCCACAGCCACTCCCTCATGACTCACACCAAACGCATCAGGCTCACGTGTCACGGTACATGTGACCCTGCCAATAAAAAGGGCCAGGCGAACGTGCTCAAGGCACTCAAGGCCATTTCCACTGACTATCTGGGTATATCCGTGTAGTTATTATTTATGCATGAGGGCCTATAGCCTTACTACATCACATTCCCCACTGCCTGAGGTGACATGATGGCGTGTGCACCACAATACTCAATCATTGAGGGTCCATGACTTGCAGTGCACAGAATTGGTAGCACGAGAAACACTGCGGCTGGCACAGGCACACCGCCACGGGACGGTGACTTTCGGTGCACTGAGATAGGGGCACCTAAAGAGCTGAGTGGGTGTGCAGCCTGCGACGATGCCCCGTCTTGGGGGTCCAGACTGGTAAGGATTTCTGCGCCGAATGGGAACACTCCAGCCCAAACTGCAAAGCCAGGCCCTCCCTGGAGTGGAAACAAGCATCCTAGTACCGGTTTTGGGGTTTCACCCCTCTTCAGCCAGGATAGCTTGATTCCAGTGGCATGGAGAGCACAGGACTCACGTCTGAGAATACCCGTCCCACTCAGGGTGACAAATGCAAAAAGAACTATTAATGGACAGAATGCAGAACAATATCATACATTCACCCCAGTACAGAGATCTGGGCCTAATCCCATCGTTTTTTTGCTCACCATTCCATTCCAGTTTGGACCTAGCCATATGCAAATCAGTCTTCAACCTGCGCCCAATGGGAACAGTCCAGCCCGAACTGCCAAGCCAGGTCCTCCCTCGAATGGAAACAAACATCCTAGTACCAGTTTCGGGGTTTCACCCCTCTTCAGCCAGGACAGCTTGATTCCAGTGGCATGGAGAGCACGGGACACACGTCTGAGCATACACGTCCCACTCGGGGTGACAAATGCAAAAATAACTATTGATGGACAGAATGCAGAACAATATCATACATTCACCCCAGTACAGAGATCTGGGCCTAAATCCATCGTTTTTTTGCTCACAATGCCATTCCAGTTTGGACCCAGCCATATGCAAATCAGTCTTGACCCTGCGCCCAATGGGAACAGTCCAGCCCGAACTGCCAAGCCAGGTCCTCCCTGGACAGGAAAAAACCATCCTAGGACCGGTTTTGGGGTTTCACGCCTCTACAGCCAGGACAGCTTGATTCCAGTGGCATGGAGAGCACGGGACTCACGTCTGAGCCTACCTGTCCCACTCGTGGAGACAAATGCACTGGACTGGAAACAAGCATCCTAGGACCAGTTTCGGGGCATGGAGAGATAATGCAAATGCATCAGTGCAGCAGTAATGCCTGAGTGATTACAGCACTGCATATGTAGTGTCTCCATCATTGGAAGGCTACATAGCGAGTACTTGGGTGTTTTTATAACTGGATAAGTGTTAGGTCTAGCCAAATATAAAGCAGCAGACTATTACATAACTCAACTTATAGTCTCTCTATATTGTTACAAGCACACATACATATGTCTCTACATTTTCAAATCATCATGATATCTAAAATACATATGCATAAAATATTTCTGGAATATAGTGAAACCTGGAAACTGAGACATGTAATAGATCTACTTCAGTGATTGCATAACTCCATGGGCAGTGCTTCGGTGATTGTATGAGTGCAAAAGTAGTCACTGGGTAATTGCAGGAGAAGATGAAAAGGGACTGGCTAATTGCATGACTGTTACATAGATGTTGAGTGCACGGATTACTGTATAAATAGCACCTACAGGCATAGATGAGTCTTTGAGTAGTGCCTAGGTGAATAGATAAGTGCAACAGTAGGGCCTGTGTGATTCTATGACTGTAAGAGTAGTGTGTGGGTTATTACATGAGTGCATAGATACACCATGCATGATTGCATGACTGGAGGGGTAGTACATAACTAGTGCCTGGGTGATTGCATGACTACAGGGGTAATATCTGGGGGATTACTGGAGTACACACAAAGTGAGTGGGTGATTTTATAACTTCATGAGTACTGCCTGGGTGATTGCAGAAGTACTAAGGTACTGCCTGATTAATTACAGGTGTGCAAAGGTAGTGACTGGGTGATTTTAAAAGTGTATGAGTTCTGGCTGAGTGAATACATAAGTGCAAGAAAAGTACATGTGTGATTAAAAGAGTGGAAAGGTAGTGGCAGGCTGAATGAAGCACTGTATATGTAATGCATTGGTGATTGCATAAGTACAGCAATAACGTCTGGGGGATTAAAGGAATACATAGATAACACCTGGGTGATTGCATGATTACAGAGGTAATATCTGGGGATTTACATGACTACATAGGAAGTGATTGGGTGATTTTATAAGTCCATGGGTACTTTTTGGGTTATTACAGGACTACTGAGGTAGTGCCTGAGTGAATAAAGGAGTGAAAAGGTAGTGACTGGGCGATTTCTTAACAGGATGACTACTGGCTGAGGGATTACATGAGTACAAGGATAGTGCCTCTGTGATTAGAGGACTGCAACAGTAGTGCCTTGAAGATTATATACATTTATGAGTAGTTGCTACATGATTGAAAGAGTGCATGGGTCATACCTTGGTAATTGCATGAATGTATAGGTAGTGCCTGGGTGATTGCATGAGTAGACTCTTATAAAGTACCATAAAAAACAATTATTCCTCCCCCAACATATCTTAAACATCACTTTTCCAAAACTAATGCTTCACTATTGTAGGAAAAAACAGGTATAGAGCATAGATAACAGCAAAGCAACACTTCACTTATCTTCATAAAAGTCTCCACCAATTTCTAAATCCATCTATGCATATCTCTATGTCTCTTTGTTTACCCGCATCATATATAAAAGTAAAAAACTGATAAATGTATATGTGTGTTTTTATATATCTATCATCTAGAAACACATAACACATACCATAATATATGAGCAAGTTTGACATATATCTCAGTCACAACACCATGCACACCTCAAAACTTCAGACTACACTTCGATTTTCAAACAGACACTGAAGATTATGCAGTATATATGAAATATAACTATCCTCACATCATAAAAATTACTCTAGTAAATAACATCTCTAGAAACAACTCTACCCTCATCTTCAGACTGCTGCTTAACTATTTAAAAACTACTTATAATACTACACCTACCGAGATAGAATGTAGTAACCCTTTACATATCTTTAGTAAACGTCTCACCATATTTCTAAACCCATACAGGAATATGTCTGTACCATAACACAATTCAAACCTCAAAAATTCATAGACCAAACTTTCAATTTCAAACAAACATCAAAAATCATGTGGCATATTTCAACTATATCTCTCTATAAACTTAAGCAAAGAAGCCTAATCAATGACACCATATGTCAGCATCTTTTAAACCACACTTTTATGCTCCATCATCACCATTCTACTAGTAATCACAGTCTTGAACCTACAAGCAACAAAATCTCTATGTTATACAACCTGCACCTTTAAATGTATAAGACAAATGAAAATACATATACAAGTAAAAACATACTTGAGACAGAAGTCGAAGCACACTTTAAAACTTGACAGACTCCACCTCCAAATTTTATGCAACAGCTAAAATAATGCGGTATACTACAAATGTACATATCCACACACAAAAACAAACTACCATAATCACTAATCAATTTCCAATATACACATATCACTATACAGAATCTATTTCAAACAACATTTAACTACAATAAAAACACTACAATACATATCTGTACATTTAATAACATATTTCAAACATCACAGTTTTTAAATTATTTTTAAAGTTTAAAATAAACCTAATATATAATACACCTCACAAATGTATAACTCACCTTACAAATAGATTTGTACAATTCAAAATATCGCAAACTCATAACTGATTTTCGTATGCACACAATCAATGTAATGCACCAGTCTCAGCAAGGTAAAACCAGTAATGGCAACATTTCCCTCTCTTTCTCCACTCAAATACTTGTAAGTAACAAATCACATACCTTCCCACATTATTTCAAATTATAAAACACAATTGTATTGGTTAGACATATTAACCCTTAACCAAATGACTTCTAAAAGTGCCCAAACTGATTCTGGAATATTTGAGAGTTGCGACTCCACTGTGCACCAACGCGATGGAGCCGCAAATCCATATGGGAGTTAAAAAATATATTACATATAAAAATAACACTTTTTTTTTAAGAACACATCACTTCTAAAGATACCACTGACTTGGGAAATCTTACTTTAATAAGATTTCCCTTATATATAAATTAGAATTTCACATTTTAAATCCAGAATTAAGTTTCAACCCTTCTCCCATTCTGCTTTATGCCAGTTTCCATAGTAACAGTTCTTGAAACATTCAACTGGACTGACAGGTCACAAGTTCACCATTATTTCAAGTTCACCACACAATGTTACAAATACAAACAGCAGGTGTGGTTGGCATTTCCAAAATACTAGCTTATCATATCTACTGTACCTTTCAAACATTTCTTATTAACCAATAAGAAACATGCTTTTTAAAGACAGTTACATACACCCTATTTTTGAATGTACAATGTTCTTAAACAGCCAATCAATTCTCTACTTTTAGAAAAAACACATCATTTTGTCCACCATTTTACATACCTCTCATTCTACCAAGTAACTACCTCATCTACAGACATCTTTTCATTCCTTCCAGACATCCCTTCAAGATGCTTACAGCATGGATTGTTGGACATAGCTATGTCTTCTGGTGCAAAAGGTATGCTGAATGTAGAGGTATTAACACAGACCTAGCTTTGCAAAATGTGGACATTAAATGGATTGCACAGAGAGGATTAAAGTGGCACCAATGCCTTTGGTTAAAACCTTTTAGCATCTCCAACCCCTGACCTCATGATTGTGAACTACAGTGGCAATGACCTAGGCACATTGACTAGGGTAGGTATGGAAATGCTAATGAAGGGCACCTTTGCACAACTGATATTACTTTTACCTCAAACTGTCTTTGTATACTCTAACATATGTCAAAGAAGTGGTCAAATAAATTCTGTCCACAGATTGAGAAAGTTAGAAAGAATGTCAATAAAGCTGTTTCTGCTTACCTCAGAGACCATAGGACGGGCTCCATATATAACAATAATCTACATTTTGATATGGATGATCTCTACAGAAGTGATGTAGTACACTTCAAAGATTAAGGAAAGAGAGTCTTTCTCAACAACCTAAAGCTCTGCATCCACACTTACATGTAGCTACCACAAACTCGCAATGAAAACAAGGGCTCCTTTTTAGAGCCACACTATAAAATAATACTAATTATATATTTTTTTAAACATACATATTTATTTTTTATTTTTTGTGGATTCGCGCATCCGAAGCGAATCCACAAAACAAAAGCATGAATTCTATGTACTACAACACAACACACATTTCAAGTTTAACTATTCATTTTAACTTTTATATATTTTTAACAACTCTATCCATTGCAATCTTGTCATTAACTTCAATCACACTACTTCTTTAAAACAACTTCACAAATACAACACTACTCTCTAAATGATATACTACTTAATTATTTATTTAAGGTGAATTCGCAAATCCAATGTGACGTTACACGGGGGTCCCGCTGAGAACCGTACTGGAGTCACGACTCCAAACTTGAAATAAAAGACAAATGATTCACTTCCATTATTTCGTATTCGCCCAGAGGACCGCATCCCCCAGGGCCTGCCACAATAAAAAAAAAAAGAAGAAGGGGGACCGCGTGGCCTCTCTCCTCTGGCCAATAGTGGCCCGGGGACCCCATCCCCCGGGGCCTGGCCATATGTTAGGGACTGTGGGGGAAGCCCCAATACCCCCATGGCCCCAGCCAGCTCCCCACCTCCTGCAGGAGCCGGCATTGCATTTGGGCAAGGGGAGCTGCTAATATGCAGCTCCAATAGCCCAAAAGCAATTCTGCTTTGCTTTGTTGAAGCAAGAGCAGGTTTCCTGCTCTCGCTTCAATGAAGCAAAGCAGTGCTTGCTGTGACAGAGCAGGAGCCGCACTCCCGCCCTGTCATAGCAAATGGCTATGTCCCGGGGTGGCCACACCGGGACATTGCAGAAGCCGGCTCTGGGGGGGGGGTGGTTCCCAGGGCCAAGGAGGGCTCCAGGAGGGGGCGGCGTGTCTCAACTTCCATGTAAAATTGTCAAAGCCCCGGGGAGGTGGTGGTCCCTGGGGCATGTGGGGAGGCTCGAGCTTCCAACCCACATTTTTTGAATATAAAATCAGAGCCTCGGGGAGGTGAATGAAACCCTGTGGAGGTGGCAGTACCCGGCTGCGGGGGTGCCCTTGGGCCCCTGCTACATAATTTGTCATTGCCCCGGGACCTGGCCCACCCAGGGGCTTGGAAACAAAAAAGCGCTTTGTTTTTTTAATTGTCTTGCTTAGATTCATGCACCCAGCGTTAATACGGTCAATTTAAAAGAAAATGCTTTCTCTAGCCCTGGGGTTCCTTGTGGCATACCCCTGAGCAGGCCTAGGGGGTCAGAGTGTTTCTACCCTGCCCCCTTTTCTTGTTTTTCAAGCTTTTTCCCACTGTTTCCTTGTGACTCGGCTACCGAGTCACAAGATGGCTGCCAACATTTTCACTATCTCTTTAAAACAACTACACAAATACAACATTACTTTCTGAATGATATACTACTTAAATATGTCTTTAAGGTGAATTCGAGCATTCTAACGCGATGTTACATGGGGGGGTGTGCTGAGAGCCACGCTGGAGTCACAACTCCAAGCTTGGGAGATAAAGAAAATTATCCACTTCCATTATCTCGTATTCAACCCAGGTACCCCCATCCCCCGGACCTGCCACAATTTTATTTATTTTAAAAGAAGAAGGGAGATCGCTTGGTCCCCCATCTAAGGCCTATAGTGGCCCTGGGGACCCAACCCCCGTGGCCTGGTCTCTTTGTAAAAGAAAATCAATTACGGGAGAGGGGCCATGTGGCCTCCCTCCTGGGCAAATTCTGGCCCTGGGGACCCCATCCCCTGGGGCCTGGTCATACGTTGGGGACTGTGGGAGGAGCCACAATGCCCCCATAGTCCCAGCTTGCTCCCCGCCTCCTGCAGGAGTCGGCATTGCTTTTGAGCAAGGGCAGCTGCTGACATGCAATTCCCCTTGTCCAAAAGCAATCTGATTTGCTTCTTGGAAGTGAGAGCAGGTTTTCTGCTCTCGCTTCAACAAAACAAAGCAGTGTTTGTCATTTGAGATGTCATCAGTGATGTCATCAGTGATGTTACTGACCATGTCATGAATGATGTAATATGTGACATCATCAGAAGTGAATTGTGGGTGCGCGAGTTATAGTTAGCACAACTAACTATAACCGAGGAATTTCTATTGTTTTGTATGAGTGAAATGTCCAGCTAACTATAACATTCATGAAACCTATGGTTTTTTCAGTGAATTTCGAAGGTTTTTTAAGTGCTAATATCTAACTTTAATGTCTCTGAAACCTATGGCTTTTTCAGTGAATTTCAAAGGTTTTTTTGAATGCAAATTTTTAAGTGCAATAGTTGATATACCTATGTTTTTGTACTGATTTTCTACAGTTTTTTAACTGTTTCTTTATAAATATTTTATTTATTAAACAACATTATATATTTTTCTGCAAATTGAAAAAAAACTGAAATAAATTTAAAACTGAAATATCTTTATTTATTTTGTTTTTATGTATTTTAATATATTTATATAGTTTTCTTTTTTATTTTAATTGTCAACATTTTTTGGGGAGTTGCGCACCCAAAGCATATCTACCGCACCAGGTCCGCGTATTATAGCTGCCATTTTGGAAAAGTTATGAAGGATCCGCTTATGGTGAGCGACGAGTGCATGTCTTTTTAGTTAAATGAGACTGGTCCGCGACTCCTGCTCTCGTGCATTTGTGACACATACGTATTACGGTACGCAATGCTTGTGCGGTGGCGGGCCCCATTGACGTCATATACGTGCTGGGGTGCGCTGGGTGTGCCACCTCCGTGAAATCTTTTATGTTCTAACATGATATATATGTGTCTTTAATGTACATATTAGGGCAAAAGACAATCTAAGGTATTCATAAAAATAATATATTTCTACTTGTAATAAACGTATATTATTTTTAAATATATTTTCGCAAAGTCGCGTCGGGTGTGCGCTTCATTAGCGCACGGTGTGCGGATACCATGTGACATCGAAAAAAAGATTTGATTGGTTCATAACATTTCCCACTGTAACTATCGAAGGACCCCACCCATGTTAATTATTCTGCTATTAGCAGACCTTCTTTAGAGCCATAGAACCAGGTCAGCAGAGCTGCTTTAGAGCCACAGAACCAGGTCAGCAGAGCTGCTCTAGAGCCTAAGAACAAGGTCGACAGAGCTGCTCTAGAGCCAGAGAACCAGGTCAGCAGAGCTGCTATAGAGCCAGAGCAACCAGGTCAGTAGAGCTGCTTGAGAGGGAGAGAACCAGGTCAGCAGAGCTGCTATAGAGGGAGAGAACCAGGTCAGCAGAGCTGCTCTAGAGCCAGAGAACCATGTCAGCAGAACTGCTTTAGGTCCATAGAACCAGGTCAGCAGAGCTGCTTTAGACCAGAGAACCAGGTCAGCAGAGCTGTTGTAGAGCCAGAGAACCGGATCAGCAGAGCTGTTGTAGAACCAGAGAACCGGATCAGCAGAGCTCTCTACTACTCTACTACTCACTCTCTACTACTCACTTTCTACTACTCACTCCCTACTACTCTCTACTACTCACTCTCTACTACTGTACTACTCTCTACCACTCACTCTCTACTACCCACTCTCTACTTCTCTACTAGTCCTCTACTACTCACTCTCTACTACTACTCTCTACTCCTATCTCTCTACTATTCACTCTCTACTACTCACCCTCTACTACTCTCTCTCTACTACTCACTCTCTACTACTCAATCGTTACTACTTGCTACTACTCACTCTCTACTACTCACTCTCTACTACTCACTCTCTACTTCTCACTCTCTACTACTACTCTCTTCTACTCACTCTCTACTACTCACTCTCTCCTACTCTCTCCTACTCTCTCTACTACTCTCTACCACTCACTCTCTACTACTCAACTACTCACTCTATACTACTCTCTACTACTCTCTCTCTACTACTCTCTCTCTACTACTCACTCTCTACTACTCACTCTACAACTATCTACTACTCACTCTCTACTACTCCCTCTCTACTACTACTCACTCTCTACTATTCACTCTCTACTACTCACTCTCTACTACTCACTCTTTACTACTCACTCTCTACTACTCTCTAACACTCACTCTCTACTACTCAACTACTCACTCTATACTACTCTCTACTACTCTCTCTCTACTACTCTCTCTCTACTACTCACTCTCTACTACTCACTCTACAACTATCTACTACTCACTCTCTACTACTCCCTCTCTACTACTACTCACTCTCTACTATTCACTCTCTACTACTCTCTCTCTACTACTCACTCTCTATTACTCACTCTCTACTACTCTACTACTCTCTACTACTCTCTCTACTACTCACTCTCTAATACTCACTCTCTACTACTCAACTACTCTCTACTACTCACTCTCCACTACTCACTCTCTACTACTCACTCTCTACTACTCTCTATTACTCACCTTCTACTACTCTCTACTACTCTCTCTACTACGCACGCTCTAATACTCACTCCCTACTAATCACTCTCCACTACTCTACTACTCTCTACTACACTCTCTACTACTCACTCTCTACTACTCTATACTACTCACTCTACTACTCTCTATCACTCACTCTCTAATAGTCTACTTCTCACTCCCTATCACTTTTCTACTCACTCTATACTACTCACTCTGTACTACTCATTCTCTACTACTCTACTACTCTTTACTACTCTCTCAACTACTCACTCTCTACTACTCTCTACAACTCACTCCACTACTCTCTACTACTCACTCTCTACTACTCTCTACTACTCACTCTACTACTCTCTACTACTTTCTCTACTACTCTCTCTCTACTACTCACTCTACTACTCACTCTCTACTACACTCTATTACTCACGCTACTACTCACTCCCTACTACTCTACACCTATTTACTACTCTCTCTACTACTCACTCTCTACTACTCTCTCTACCACTCATTCTCCACTACTCTCTACTACTCACTCTCTACTACACACTCTCTACTACTTGCTCTCTACTACTTTCTCTCTACTACTTTCTACTCACTCTAGTACTCACTCTCGACTACTCTCTACTACTCACTCTCTTCTACTCACTCTCTACTACTCTACTACTCTCTACTACTCTCTCTCTACTACTCACTCTCTACTACTCACTCTCTACTACTTACTCTCTACTACTCTCTCTCTACTATCCTCTATTACTCACTCTCTACTACTCACGGTACTACTCGCTATCTACTACTCTCTACTACTCACTGTACTACTCACTCTCTACTACTCTACTACTCTCTCTACTACTCACTCTCTACTACTCTCTCTTTGACTCACTCTCTACTACTCTCTACTACTCACTCTCTACTACACACTCTCTACTACTTGCTCTCTACTACTCGCTCTCTACTACTCTCTACAACTCACTCTACTACTCACTCTCCACTATTCTCTACTACTCACTCTCTACTACTCACTCTCTACTACTCTACTACTCTCTACTACTCTCTCTCTACTACTCACTCTCTACTACTCCCTCTCTACTACTTACTCTCTACTACTCTCTACTACTCACTCTCTACTACTCTCTCTACTACTCACTCTCTACGACTCTCTACTACTCACTCTCTACTACTCCCTCTCTACTACTCTCTGCTTCTCACTCGACTACTCACTCTCTACAACTCTCTACTACTCTATCTCTGCTTCTCACTCTCTACTGCTCACTCTCTCCTACTCATTGTCTACTACTCACTCTCTACTACTCACTCTCTAGTACTCTACTACCCTCTACTACTCTCTACTACTCACTCTCTACTGCTCTTTCTCCACTATTCACTCTCTACTACTCACTCCCTACAACTCTCTACTACTCATTCTCTACTACTCCCTCTCTACTACTCTCTACTGCTCTCTACTACTCACTCTCTACTACTCACTCTATTACTCACTCTACTACTCACTCTCTACTACTACCCCTCTACTACTCTCTAGTTCCCACTATCTACTACTCTCTCTCTACTACTCTCTACTATTCACTCTACTACTCACTCTCTATTACTCTCTACTACTGTTTCTTTGTTACTCACTCTCTACTACTCACTCTACTACTCTCTACTATTCACTCTCTGCTACTCTCTCTATTATTCTCTACTACTCAACTCACTCTACTACTCACTACTACTCACTCTCTGCTACTCTCTCTACTCCTCAACTACTCACTCTCTACTACTCTCTACTACTCTCTCTACTACATACTCTCTACTACTCACTCTCTACTACTCCCTCTCTACTACTCACTCTCTACTTCTCTCTGCTACTCACTCTCTACTACTCACTCTCTACTACTCTTTACTACTCTCTCTACTACTCACTCTCTACAACTCATCCTCTGCTACTCACTCTCTACTACTCTACTACTCTCTACTACTCTCTCTACTACTCACTCTCTCCTACTCACTCTCTACTACTCTCTATCACTCACTCTCTACTACTCTACTACTCACTCTCTACCACTCTACTACTCACTCTATACTCCTCACCCTGTACTACTCACTCTCCACTACTGTACTACTCTTTACTACTCTCTCTACTACTCACTCTCTACTACTCTCTACTATTCACTCTACTTCTCTCTAAAACTCCCTCTCTACTACTCTCTACTACTCACTCTACTACTCTCTACTACTCTCGCTACTACTCTCTCTCTACTACTCACTCTCTACTACTCTCTATTACTCACTCTACTACTCACTCTCTACTACTCTACTACTATCTACTACTCTCTCTACTACTCACTCTCTACTACTCTCTCTACTATTCACTCTCCACTACTCTCTACTACTCACTCTCTACTATACACTCTCTACTACTTACTCTCTACTACTCACTCTCTACTACTTACTCTCTACTACTCTCTACTACTCAATCTCTACTACTCCCTCTCTACTACTCTCTACTACACTCTCTCTTCTACTATCTACAACTCACTCTACTACTCACTCTCCACTACTCTCTACTACTCACTCTCTACTACTCACTCTCTACTACTCTACTACTCTCTCTCTACTACTCACTCTCTACTACTCCCTCTCTACTACTTACTCTCTACTACTCTCTACTACTCACTCTCTACTACTCTCTCTCTACTGCTCACTCTCTACGACTCTCTACTACTCACTCTATACTACTCCCGCTCTACTACTCTCTACTACTCACTCAACTACTCACTCTCTACAACTCTCTCTGTGCTACTCACTCTCTACTACTCTATCTCTACTACTCACTGTCTACTACTCACTCGCTACTACTCACTATCTACTATTCTACTACTCTCTACTACTCACTCTCTACTACTCTCTACTACTTACTTTCTACTATTTTCTAGTACTCTTGCTCTACTACTCACTCTCTACTACTCACTCCCTACAACTCTCTACTATTCACTCTCTACTACTCCCTCCCTACTACTCTCTACTGCTCTCTACTACTCACTCTTTACTACTCACTCTACTACTCACTCTCTACTACTAACTCTCAACTACTCTCTACTACTCACTACTACTCTCTCACTCTACTACTCTCTACTACTCACTCTACTACTCACTCTCTTCTACTCTCTACTACTCTCTCTTTGCTACTCACTCTCTACTACTCACTATCTACTACTCTCTACTACTCACTTTCTACTATTCACTCTCTACTACTCACTCTACTACTCTCTACTACTCACTCTCTGCTACTCTCTCTACTACTCTCTACTACTCACTCTACTACTCTCTACTACTCACTCTCTGCTACTCTATCTACTACTCAACTACTCACTCTCTACTATTCTCTACTACTCTCTCTCTACTACTTACTCTCTACTACTCACTCTACTACTCTCTCCTACTCACTCTCTCCCACTCAATCTCTACTACTCCCTCTCTACTACTCCCTCTCTACTATTCACTCTCCACTACTCACTCTCTACTACTAACTCTCTACTTTTCACTACTACTCACTCTCTACTACTCACTCTCTACTACTCTACTACCCTCTACTACTCTCTCTACTACTCACTCTCTACTACTCACTCTCTACTACTCTACTACTCTCTACTACTCTCTCTACTACTCACTCTCCACTACTCACTCTCTACTACTCGCTCTCTACTACTCTCTACTACTCTCTCTCTACTACTCACTCTCTACTACTCACTCTCTACTACTTACTCTCTACTACTCTCTCTCTACTATCCTCTATTACTCACTCTCTACTACTCACGGTACTACTCGCAATCGACTACTCTCTACTACTCACTCTACTACTCACTCTCTACTACTCTACTACTCTCTACTGCTCTCTCTACTACTCACTCTCTACTACTCTCTCTTTGACTCACTCTCTACTACTCTCTACTACTCACTCTCTACTACTCACTCTCTACTACTTGCTCTCTACTACTCGCTCTCTACTACTCTCTACAGCTCACTTTACTACTCACTCTCCACTACTCTCTACTACTCACTCTCTACTACTCACTCTCTACTACTCTACTACTCTCTACTACTCTCTCTCTACTACTCACTCTCTACTACTCCCTCTCTACTACTTACTCTCTACTACTCTCTACTACTCACTCTCTACTACTCTCTCTACTACTCACTCTCTACGACTCTCTACTACTCACTCTATACTACTCCCTCTCTACTACTCTCTGCTTCTCACTCGACTACTCACTCTCTACAACTCTCTACTACTCTATCTCTGCTTCTCACTCTCTACTGCTCACTCTCTCCTACTCATTGTCTACTACTCACTCTCTACTACTCACTCTCTACTACTCTACTACCCTCTACTACTCTCTACTACTCTCTACTACTTACTCTCTACTACTCTCTACTACTCATTCTCTACTACTCTTGCTCTACTACTCACCCTCTACTACTCACTCCCAACAACTCTCTACTACTCATTGTCTACTACTCCCTCTCTACTACTCTCTACTGTCCTCTACTACTCACTCTCTACTACTCACTTTATTACTCACTCTACTACTCACTCTCTACTACTAACCCTCTACTACTCTCTACTTCCTACTATCTACTACTCTCTCTCTACTACTCTCTACTATTCACACTACTACTCACTCTCTATTACTCTCTACTACTCTTTCTTTGTTACTCACTCTCTACTACTCACTCTACTACTCTCTACTATTCACTCTCTGCTACACTCTCTACTATTCTCTACTACTCAACTCACTCTACTACTCACTACTACTCACTCTCTGCTACTCTCTCTACTCCTCAACTACTCACTCTCTACTACTCTCTACTACTCTCTCTACTACTTACTCTCTACTACTCACTCTCTACTACTCCCTCTCTACTACTCACTCTCTACTATTCACTCTCCACTACTCACTCTCTACTACTCACTCTTTACTACTCGCTCTCTAGTACTCTCTACTACTCACTCTCCACTACTCACTCTCTACTACTTGCTCTCTACTTCTCCCTACTACTCACTCTCTACTACTAACTCTCTACTACTCTACTACTCGCTACTACTCTCTCTACTACTCACTCTGTACTACTCACTCTCTAACACTCTACTACTCTCTACTACTCTCTCTACTACTCACTTTCCACTACTCACTCTCTACTACTCGCTCTCTACTTCTCTCTGCTACTCGCTCTCTACTACTCACTCTCTACTACTCTTTACTACTCTCTCTACTACTCACTCTCTACAACTCATTCTCTGCTACTCACTCTCTACTACTCTACTACTCTCTACTACTCTCTCTACTACTCACTCTCTACTACTCACTCTCTACTACTCTCTACTACTCTCTATCACTCACTCTCTACTACTCACTCTCTACCACTCTACTACTCACTCTATACTACTCACCCTGTACTACTCACTCTCTACTACTCTACTACTCTTTACTACTCTCTCTACTACTCACTCTCTACTACTCTCTACTATTCACTCTACTTCTCTCTAAAACTCACTCTCTACTACTCTCTACTACTCACTCTACTACTCTCTACTACTCTCGCTACTACTCTCTCTCTACTACTCACTCTCTACTACTCTCTATTACTCACTCTACTACTCACTCTCTACTACTCTACTACTATCTACTACTCTCTCTACTACTCACTCTCTACTACTCTCTCTACTATTCACTCTCCACTACTCTCTACTACTCACTCTCTACTATACACTCTCTACTACTTACTCTCTACTACTCACTCTCTACTACTTACTCTCTACTACTCTCTACAACTCAATCTCTACTACTCCCTCTCTACTACTCTCTACTACACTCTCTCCACTACTCACTCTACTACTCGCACTCTACTACTCTCCACTACTCACTCCACTACTCACTCTCTACTACTCTACTACTCTCTACCACTCTCTCTACTACTCACTCTCTACTACTCTCTCTACGACTCACTCTCCACTATTCTCTACTACTCACTCTCTACTACACACTCTCTACTACTTGCTCTCTACTACTCGCTCTCTTCTACTATCTACAACTCACTCTACTTCTCACTCTCCACTACTCACTCTCTACTACTTGCTCTCTACTTCTCTCTACTACTCACTCTCTACTACTAACTCTCTACTACTCTACTACTCGCTACTACTCTCTCTACTACTCACTCTGTACTACTCACTCTCTAACACTCTACTACTCTCTACTACTCTCTCTACTACTCACTTTCCACTACTCACTCTCTACTACTCGCTCTCTACTTCTCTCTGCTACTCACTCTCTACTACTCACTCTCTACTACTCTTTACTACTCTCTCTACTACTCACTCTCTACAACTCATTCTCTGCTACTCACTCTCTACTACTCTACTACTCTCTACTACTCTCTCTACTACTCACTCTCTACTACTCACTCTCTACTACTCTCTACTACTCTCTATCACTCACTCTCTACTACTCTACTACTCACTCTCTACCACTCTACTACTCACTCTATACTACTCACCCTGTACTACTCTCTCTCTACTACTCTACTACTCTTTACTACTCTCTCTACTACTCACTCTCTACTACTCTCTACTATTCACTCTACTTCTCTCTAAAACTCACTCTCTAATACTCTCTACTACTCACTCTACTACTCTCTACTACTCTCGCTACTACTCTCTCTCTACTACTCACTCTCTACTACTCTCTATTACTCACTCTACTACTCACTCTCTACTACTCTACTACTATCTACTACTCTCTCTACTACTCACTCTCTACTACTCTCTCTACTATTCACTCTCCACTACTCTCTACTACTCACTCTCTACTATACACTCTCTACTACTTACTCTCTACTACTCACTATCTACTACTTACTCTCTACTACTCTCGACTACTCAATCTCTACTACTCCCTCTCTACTACTCTCTACTACACTCTCTCCACTACTCACTCTACTACTCGCACTCTACTACTCTCCACTACTCACTCTACTACTCACTCTCTACTACTCTACTACTCTCTACTACTCTCTCTACTACTCACTCTCTACTACTCTCTCTACGACTCACTCTCCACTATTCTCTACTACTCACTCTCTACTACACACTCTCTACTACTTGCTCTCTACTACTTGCTCTCTTCTACTATCTACAACTCACTCTACTACTCACTCTCCACTACTCTCTACTACTCACTCTCTACTACTCACTCTCTACTACTCTACTACTCTCTCTCTACTACTCACTCTCTACTACTCCCTCTCTACTACTTACTCTCTACTACTCTCTACTACTCACTCTCTACTACTCTCTCTCTACTGCTCACTCTCTACGACTCTCTACTACTCACTCTATACTACCCCCTCTCTACTACTCACTCAACTACTCACTCTCTACAACTCTCTCTGTGCTACTCACTCTCTACTACTCTCTCTCTACTACTCACTGTCTACTACTCACTCTCTACTACTCACTATCTACTACTCTACTACTCACTCTCTACTACTCTCTACTACTTACTTTCTACTATTCTCTACTACTCTTGCTCTACTACTCACTCTCTACTACTCACTCCCTACAACTCTCTAATATTCAATCTCTACTACTCCCTCCCTACTACTCTCTACTGCTCTCTACTACTCACTCTTTACTACTCACTCTACTACTCACTCTCTACTACTAACTCTCAACTACTCTCTATTACTCACTACTACTCTCTCACTCTACTACTCTCTACTACTCACTCTACTACTCACTCTCTTCTACTCTCTACTACTCTCTCTTTGCTACTCACTTTCTACTACTCACTATCTACTACTCTCTACTACTCACTTTCTACTATTCACTCTCTACTACTCACTCTACTACTCTCTAATACTCACTCTCTGCTACTCTCTCTACTACTCTCTACTACTCACTCTACTACTCTCTACTACTCACTCTCTGCTACTCTATCTACTACTCAACTACTCACTATCTACTATTCTCTACTACTCTCTCTCTACTACTTACTCTCTACTACTCACTCTACTACTCTCTCCTACTCACTCTCTCCTACTCAATCTCTACTACTCCCTCTCTACTACTCCCTCTCTACTATTCACTCTCCACTACTCACTCTCTACTACTAACTCTCTACTTCTCACTACTACTCACTCTCTACTACTCACTCTCTACTACTCTACTACCCTCTACTACTCTCTCTACTACTTACTCTCTACTACTCACTCTCTACTACTCTACTACTCTCTACTACTCTCTCTACTACTCACTCTCCACTACTCACTCTCTACTACTCGCTCTCTACTACTCTCTGCTACTCACTCTCTACTACTCACTGTCTACTACTCTTTACTACTCTCTCTACTACTCACTCTCTACTCCTCACTCTCTACTACTCACTCTCTATTGCTCTACTACTCTCTACTACTCTCTCTACAACTCACTCTCTTCTACTCTCTACTACTCACTTTCTACTATTCACTCTCTACTACTCACTCTACTACTCTCTACTACTCACTCTCTGCAACTCTCTCTACTACTCTCTACTACTCACTCTACTACTCTCTACTACTCACTCTCTGCTACTCTCTCTACGGCTCACTCTCCACTACTCTCTACTACTCACTCTCTACTATACACTCTCTACTACTCGCTCTCTTCTATTCTTCTCACTCTATACTCACTCTTCACTACTCTCTACTACTCACTCTCTACTACTCACTCTCTACTACTCTACTACTCTCTACTACTCTCTCTCTACTACTCACTCTCTACTACTCCCTCTCTACTACTTACTCTCTACTACTCTCTACTACTCACTCTCTACTACTCTCTCTACTAATCACTCTCTACAACTCTCTACTACTCACTCTATACTACTCCCTCTCTGCTACTCTCTACTACTCACTCGACTACTCACTCTCTACAACTCTACTACTCTCTCTCTGCTTCTCACTCTCTACTGCTCACTCTCTCCTACTCATTGTCTACTACTCACTCTCCACTACTCACTCTCTACTACTCTACTACCCTCTACTACTCTCTACTACTCTCTACTACTCACTCTCTACTACTCTCTACTACTTACTCTCTACTACTCTCTACTACTTACTCTCTACTACTCTCTACTACTCACTCTCTACTACTCTTTCTCTACTACTCACTCTCTACTACTCACTCCCTACAACTCTCTACTACTCATTCTCTACTACTCCCTCTCTACTACTCTCTACTGCTCTCTACTACTCACTCTCTACTACTCACTCTATTACTCACTCTACTACTCACTCTCTACTACCAACCCTCTACTACTCTATACTACTCACTATCTACTACTCTCTCTCTACTACTCTCTACTATTCACTCTACTACTCTCTCTCTACTACTCTCTACTACTCTTTCTTTGTTACTCACTCTCTACTACTCACTCTACTACTCTCTACTATTCACTCTCTGCTTCTCACTCTCTACTGCTCACTCTCTCCTACTCATTGTCTACTACTCACTCTCCACTACTCACTCTCTACTACTCTACTACCCTCTACTACTCTCTACTACTCTCTACTACTCACTCTCTACTACTCTCTACTACTTACTCTCTACTACTCTCTACTACTTACTCTCTACTACTCTCTACTACTCACTCTCTACTACTCTTTCTCTACTACTCACTCTCTACTACTTACTCCCTACAACTCTCTACTACTCATTCTCTACTACTCCCTCTCTACTACTCTCTACTGCTCTCTACTACTCACTCTCTACTACTCACTCTATTACTCACTCTACTACTCACTCTCTACTACTAACCCTCTACTACTCTATACTACTCACTATCTACTACTCTCTCTCTACTACTCTCTACTATTCACTCTACTACTCTCTCTCTACTACTCTCTACTACTCTTTCTTTGTTACTCACTCTCTACTACTCACTCTACTACTCTCTACTATTCACTCTCTGCTACTCTCTCTACTATTCTCAACTACTCAACTCACTCTACTACTCTCTACTACTCACTCTCTGCTACTCTCTCTACTCCTCAACAACTCACTCTCTACTACTCTCTACTACTCTCTCTACTACTTACTCTCTACTACTCACTCTCTACTACTCCCTCTCTACTACTCACTCTCTACTATTCACTCTCTCCTACTCACTCTCTACTACTCACTCTTTACTACTCGCTCTCTAGTACTCTCTACTACTCACTCTCCACAACTCACTCTCTACTACTTGCTCTCTACTTCTCTCTACTACTCACTCTCTACTACTAACTCTCTACTACTCTACTACTCTCTACTACTCTCTCTACTACTCACTCTGTACTACTCACTCTCTAACACTCTACTACTCTCTACTACTTTCTCTACTACTCACTTTCCACTACTCACTCTCTAGTACTCGCTCTCTACTTCTCTCTGCTACTCACTCTCTACTACTCACTCTCTACAACTCTTTACTACTCTCTCTACTACTCACTCTCTACTACTCACTCTCTGCTACTCTATCTACTACTCAACTAATCACTCTCTACTATTCTCTACTACTCTCTCTCTACTACTTACTCTCTACTACTCACTCTACTTCTCTCTCCTACTCACTCTCTCCTACTCAATCTCTACTACTCCCTCTCTACTACTCCCTCTCTACTATTCACTCTCCACTACTCACTCTCTACTACTAACTCTCTACTTCTCACTACTACTCACTCTCTACTACTCACTCTCTACTACTCTACTACCCTCTACTACTCTCTCTACTACTCACTCTCTACTACTCACTCTCTACTACTCTACTACTCTCTACTACTCTCTCTACTACTCACTCTCCACTACTCACTCTCTACTACTCGCTCTCTACTACTCTCTGCTACTCACTCTCTACTACTCACTGTCTACTACTCTTTACTACTCTCTCTACTACTCACTCTCTACTCCTCACTCTCTACTACTCACTCTCTATTGCTCTACTACTCTCTACTACTCTCTCTACAACTCACTCTCTACTACACTCTACTACTCTCTACTACTCACTTTCTACTATTCACTCTCTACTATTCACTCTACTACTCTCTACTACTCACTCTATGCAACTCTCTCTACTACTCTCTACTACTCACTCTACTACTCTCTACTACTCACTCTCTGCTACTCTCTCTACGGCTCACTCTCCACTACTCTCTACTACTCACTCTCTACTATACACTCTCTACTACTTGCTCTCTACTACTCGCTCTCTTCTATTCTCTACAACTCACTCTACTACTCACTCTTCACTACTCTCTACTACTCACTCTCTACTACTCACTCTCTACTACTCTACTACTCTCTACTACTCTCTCTCTACTACTCACTCTCTACTACTCCCTCTCTACTACTTACTCTCTACTACTCTCCACTACTCACTCTCTACTACTCTCTCTACTAATCACTCTCTACGACTCTCTACTACTCACTCTATACTACTCCCTCTCTGCTACTCTCTACTACTCACTCGACTACTCACTCTCTACAACTCTCTACTACTCTCTCTCTGGTTCTCACTCTCTACTGCTCACTCTCTCCTACTCATTGTCTACTACTCACTCTCTACTACTCTACTACCCTCTACTACTCTCTACTACTCTCTACTACTCACTCTCTACTACTCTCTACTACTTACTCTCTACTACTCTCTACTACTTACTCTCTACTACTCTCTACTACTCACTCTCTACTACTCTTGCTCTACTACTCACTCTCTACTACTCACTCCCTACAACTCTCTACTACTCATTCTCTACTACTCCCTCTCTACTACTCTACTACTCTCTACTTTTCTCTCTACTACTCACTCTCCACTACACACTCTCTACTACTTGCTCTCTACTTCTCTCTGCTACTCACTCTCTACTCTTTACTACTCTCTCTACTACTCACTCTCTACTACTCATTCTCTGCTACTCACTCTCTACTACTCTACTACTCTACTACTCTCTCTACTACTCACTCTCTACTACTCTCTACTACTCTCTCCTTGCTACTCACTCTCTGCTACTCACTCTCTACCACTCACGTTCTACTCACGTTCTACTATTCACTCTCTCCTACTCACTCTACTACTCTCTACTACTCACTCTCTGCTACTCTCTCTACTACTCTCTACTACTCACTCTCTACTATCTACTCTCTATTACTCACTCTCTACTCTCTACCTCTCTACCTCTCTACCTCTCTCTATCTCTCTCTCTACTCTTCTCTACCTCTCTAACTCTACACCTCTACCTCTACACCTCTAGTCTCTCTACCTCTCTCTACACGCACACATATGCACATATATATATATATATATATATATATATATATATATATATATGGAAAATTTGCACAATGCAATTTATTTTTCTGCTATTTTGCACAGAAATTTCTGTATATTGATCTACAATGATTTTTGTATATAGGTGTATTGCAATTTTGCACATGTATAAATATTTATTTTAAATATTTATTATATTTATTGCGAAATTTTGCACAATCCGTGGGATTAACTATTATGATGATGAAATGAGGTTTTTAAAAAAACATAAATGCAATGTGAATGTTGTTATGTCAAACAGTCCGGTCTAGGCTGAAGTATTTTCTTAATTTCTATAGGCTTGGAACCATGTGACTAATCCGGCACTACAAATCACTGGGTGTATTTTGACCATGTCATGTGATCAAGGGCTCCAGGGCCCGAAACGCGTCATGGCGATCGAGAGGGTGCACAGAACAGAATAAAGATCGTTTAACTCAACCTGAGTGGGTCCGTTTCGTTATTTGGCCTCCAGTCGTGCTTGCTGAATTTCGAAGTTCCAGATATACATATATATATATGCATGTGTATTACCTACTGGCGGTCGCCAGTAGATAGTTATAGTTAGGACCTAGTTTCCATAGGAAATCCGCAACATTCTATTGGGAATAACATTTGCGCTGGTTGAGGAATTTGCGTGTAATTTTCCAAAATTTAGGCCAGCTCCGCTCTGCTCCTTCCCTGGAAGTTTCTGGGGGATTTGTCATGCGGGGGCCGAGAAAAAAGGGGTGTCCCAAAACGTGTTTTCCCTATGTTAATTTCCATAGGACGTTCAGACACGGCTACAGCCCGAACCGCTGAATGGAATTACACCAAACTTTGCAAAATGGTAGGGACTGGTACGCAGAAGTGCCTTTTCTATATTTGGTCAAAATTGGTCCAGTGGTTTTTACGAAAATTAACTTCAAAAACACATATATATCTATATGCGCGCTTCGAGCGCTTACCGGTATGCGTACCAGTAAGCACACCCGGCGCGCCACGGAAGTGCGCGAGCGGAAAGCTGATTGGCTCTCGGGTGTCTGTCAACGTTCCAAACAGTCCGGAGAGTCTGACATCTTGTGTCTCGGTAGAATCGAGACACAAGAGGTGAAAAAAAAAGGGGGTAAATGATTAAAAGGGGGCAGGGTAGACACCCACTGACCCCCTAGGTTTTCTGAGGGGGGCCTAGAAGGACCCTGAAGGGCAAAAAAACTATTTTTTTTGGTTGAAATTTTCGCGGGGTAAGCGCTGGGTGCGTTCCCATGTACGCTTCCAGGTACGCGTACCCTGAGCGTACCACAGGGAAAAATAGTGAAAGGAAATAGTGTAAAATAAGAATTTGGAGTGCTTAGAGGTAGGGTAGCTCTAAAAAGAGCTGTTGTGTTATGTGGGTGATTTAAGTACCTACAAGTAGGTACCGATGCAGAGTCTAAAATTCAAGAGAAAGACTCTGTTCCCCTCATCTGAGAAATATACACCGTCTCCTCTGTAGATATGTTGCATGTTGTAACGCAAGTTATTGTTGTATATGGAACCCATACCATAGTCTCTCAGGAAAGCAGAAACAGATCCTTCAGGGACCCCCTGAGAAGGCCTAGGGGGTCAGGGGCAGTCTACCCTGCCCCCTTTTCACGTTCTCAACTATTACATTTCACTATCTTCTGAAACTACACAAAATGGCGGCGATAGGGTGCATCAGAGACAGACAGTGAGAGAAAGGAGGCACGAGACGAAGAAGAGATGTGAAATACACATTGGAGAAAATATAGTGCGAGAAGGGAAGTAACTATGAGTAAACTTACTATGTAACACAAAAATGTTGCACTCTATACTATAAGTCTCACTTTATACCACAATCACTTCGCTACTATCTCATAAGTTACAAATAAAAAAGAATAATGTCTCAAACAATTTTTATTTTCTAAATATAAATGTATTCTTCTGAACTCCATTTCACTCACTCCTTCTCTCGCTCCCTCTCTCCTCTCACTTCCTCACTCCCCTTCCCTCACTCCCTCTCTCTTAGCCTCACTCTCTCCGTCCCCTCACTCTCTCACTCCTCTTCCGTCACGCTCACTCCCTATAACTCACCCACACTCCCTCACTTACCTTTCTTTGGTCCCTCAATCAGTCCCTTTCTGTCACTCCTTCCTTCACTCCCTCTGTCCCCTCACTCCCTCACTCCCCTTGTCTTACCCTCACTCACTTTTATCCACCCTCTTTCACTTCTCTTTACTCACGCTCACTGCCCTTCTCTCACCCTCCCTCAGCCCCGTTCCCTTACTCCGGTTCCCTCACTATCCCTCATTCCCCATCCTTCACTCCCCTTCCCTATACTTTCATCCCCCACTCACCTTCTCTCAGTACCTCTGCTTCAGTCCTCCTCCCCTCTATTCCCTTCCTTCGCTCCCTCACCCATTCCCCTTCCCTCACTCACCTTACTCCACTTCACTCACTCCTTCTCTCACTCCCTCTGTCCTCTCACATCCTCACTCTCCTTCCCTCACTCCCTCTCTCTTAGCTTCACTCCCTCCGTCCCCTCACTCTCTCAGTCCCCTTTCCTCATGCTCACTCCCTTTAACTCACCTACACTCCCTCACTTACCTTTCTATGCTCCCTCACTCAGTCCCCTTCTCTCACTCTTTTCTTCACTCCCTCTTTCTCCTCACTCCCTCACTCCCCTTGTCTCACACTCACTTGCCTTTATTCACCCTCTATCACCACTCTTTCCTCACCCTCACTGCTCTTCTCTTACCCTTCCTGACCTCCGTTGCCTTACTCCGCTTTCCTCACTTATCCTCATTCCCCATGTTCACTCCCCTTCCCCTCACTCACCTCCCACACTCACCTTCTTTCAGTCCCCCTGATTTACTTCCCTTCCCCACTCTTCCCTTCCTTCGCTCCCTCACTCATTCTCCTTTCCTCTCTCACCGTACTCCACTTCACTCACTCCTTGAGAATATGAAAGGAATATAGCTCTTTTTGGAGAATTGGAGGTAGTTCTAAAAAGAACTGTTTTTTGTCTTCCTTTTTTTTTTTTTTTACTTTTCCGAACGTTTAAAAAAAAATTTGTATTTTTTTCAGAACAAAAACAAAACTAGGGAATGCAAAACTGCTCAACAGGAGCCAAAAAAAGGGGGACAATTAGGGCAGAGGGGCGCAACGGTGTTCTTCCCTGGTTCTAACAATTATTTGAATGCTCTGCTCCCCATAACAGAGCAGTTGGTCACACTGCTTACAACGAATTGTAATATCTCCAAAAACAGGCTGAATATTTGGGATCATCAGTGCTGGTCCTCCTCTCACCGATGATGTTGAAGCTCCGGTGGAAGTGGAGGGGCCATCTTGCGGTCGATTGCGTGCCAGGGCTCTGGTGCTCTCCCGTGCATAATTAATCGGGTGCCTCCTCTCAACATGCTTGAATAAAGTACCATTCACGAAACTATACTTCCGGGTGGGATCTCCTCGTGATAGGACAGTGTCACAAATCTTGCAAGTGACTTTGGGAGCATTGCATTTTTTCTCCCCCTCCGGAAAAGAGAAAAACTTCCATATGAAGTGGTCCTTCACTTTTCTCTGTGGGGGGGCCTCAGGCAGGAATCCATCTGAAGAGTCTGAGGACTGGTCCTGGGAAGGGTTCTGGGAACCAGACATGGTGGAATCAGATTTTTGTTTTGCAGGAACAGACAAGAAGTGTTGTCTCAGCAAAAGCAAAGAGGTTGTGAGGGAAATGGGTGGGGTGTTTCCCTACTTGTGAAAAAAAACTGTTCTTAACCAATCAAAAGTGTTGTTTTAAGGTCACATGGATTGATGCGCGCTTACGCTACGCGCTCCGGGGCGCTTACGCGGGCGCTTACGTGGCACGTACGTAGACGCTTCCGGGAATGCTTCCATAGGGTAGGCAAAGTTTGAAAAGCAGAAGTGGACTGCCACAAGTTTTACCCATTGGAGGGCTGTATAATAGCATAGACTTTACAAATTGGCAGTTTTATTTTTGTTTGAAAACGGACCTCACCGAGGGGGATTATTTAAGACTACCGCTCCCGGCATGCTGCTCACTGGAGAGAAAGTGCCTTATGGGTAAAACTTGTGGCAGTCCACTTCTGCTTTTCAAACTTTGCCTACCCTATGATTACGGTGCGTGAAGCTCTGAAACGCGTCAGGGACATAATTGGATTGGGGGGAAAGCCGCTTCTTGTAAAATAAAGGTTCTGCCGAACTTGTCCACATGGAGAGCATCTCTGAAGCTCGGTGGCTTTTTTTGAGAATGTTTACGCATGGCGGCTCCGGCTGTGGGAGATTGCACTGCCATCAGTACTTAACGAAGATTTGTGAGGCTGTAAACGTAATTGCAGCCTTTTTCAGCACATGGACACAGCATTGGGAAGCGGCGTTTCAAACCTGAAGCCCACTGGAGGGCTGTATAATAGCATGGACTTTACAAATTGGCAGTTTTATTTTTGTTTGAAAACGGACCTCATGCACCGTAATTATAGGGTAGGCTAAGTTTGAAAAGCAGAAGTGGACTGCCACAAGTTTTACCCATAAGGCATGTGCTCTCCAGTGAGCAGCATGCCGGGAGCGGTAGTCTTAAATAATCCCCCTCAGTGCAATCTTGGGCAAGAAATTTAGTAATAGGCTCCTTATCACCTTTCGTAAAGCAAAATCACTGCGACAGGCCTTGGTTACGAACACTTCCAGTATTACGGCTCCAAAAAACTTGCCTTGGAGAAAGTAGAGGCTTCAGGAAGTGCCAGAAGTGCAAGGCGTGCAAATATGGAGAGAACACAACGGAAGTACCCTTGCCTTTTTCTAATAGTAAAAAGTGGCAGATCAGGATGCCTCTTACATGTAAAAGCCAATTTGTGGTGTACATCCTGAGATGCAGTTGTTCTAAGATGTATATTGGGAGTACAATTCTATCGGTACACCAATGGATTTTACAGCATAGCTGAGCAATCAATAACAAAGATTAGGCATACCCCATGGCTAGGCACTTCCATGAATTTCACAATGGCAAGTTGGAAGGTTTTAAATATTTTGTGATCGATCAAGTCCATCAGAGATTACAAGGAGGTAACAGGGAAAAATGCCTGAGACAACTTGAATCGCGTTACATTCTTAGATTCAACAATAAGAGTCCATTTGGTCACAATACAGAAGAAAATGTACATGTTCATTGGTGACAAAGGTAGGGCTAAGTATGGGCAAAATGCGCGAGTTCGCGGTACATAAATTCGCGCGAAAGCGAATTCGCATTCCGCATAATCCGTGAATTCGTGCTCATTTTTTTTTTGCGTGTTCTCAGGGTTTTTTGCATATACGCGTGCAGCTTGCAGCGCACCGACCGCGAAGTTGCCTGTGCGTTCGTACATGGGCGCAGCCATCTTGTGCGCGCTGCGTCTTTCCGTTTTCAAGCTTGCGTTGTGCGCTGGGCGCTATTACATGTTCGTGTGCGTTTTATTCAATATTCCTATATTCAATATTACAGCCCAGGGGAGGTGGCAGTCCCCGGGGCGAGTGGGGGGGCAAAGTGCCCAACACACAGGATTTTTTATTTATTTTAAAAAACAAAGCCCGGGGGGGTGGCGGTCCCCAGGGCTGTGGGGGGGCAAAGAACCCCCACCAACAAATACCTTAAGCCCTGGGGATAGGGTCCCCGGGGAATATAAAAAATGAGTAATAGAGACTATTTTTTTTTTACGATAGATTTTCTGTACGCGTACTGTGCGAGGTCCGTAAGTCGTCCCGTAAGCGTATAAAACCAAGAAGAAAAAAACCCAGACATTGGGTATCATTGCAAAACCCCCATAACTAACCCAAGGGAGTCAGGAAGTCCTATAGCAAACAGCAAACATTTCCTATCAATCTACACATTTAATCCACGCACATATACAAATAAATAACAAATCACATTTATTCCAACATCAAATCAAAATGAAACACACTTTTCTATTGCTTGAACTTTTGAGCCCTTTCCAACTGACAAAACCTTCAATCCTTCCCCCAACCACATTCTGCCAGTTACCATAGAAACACTTCAGGTAACACCTAACTGACAACACAGGTGAAAAGTTCATCACACATTGTTGCAAATCAAAACAGCAAGTGTGCTTGACTTGTCAATACACCAGCTTATCTTAAGTAATGTTCTTTTCTATGACTTTTTCTTAACCAATAAATGACAGCCTTTTAAAAAACAGAAAATTGCACCATACTTTAGTAGCTAGTAACATTTCAAACAACCAATCACTTCTTCGCTTTTGTTCAAAACTCCACTTATCCACGATTTTAGAAAAATAAAGGGGCATATTACCAACAACTAGCGATAATTTTTGTCTCTAACTTGTTTAGAGACAAAATTTATCGCCGCACATCGGCGATTTTTATCGCAGATAAACCTTGCTATTAGCAAGGTTTATCGCAAATGCGATAAAAAACGGCCGCAATGCATGAATATCGCTGTAAAGTCAGCGATATTCATGCATTATCGAGCAAATGCTCTTAGCCATGTTATCCACCTCCCATTGGATAACATGGTGAAGAACTGCTCAGGGCAGGTGTTAGCTTTTGGAGATATTCGCGCTTAGCGCGAATATCTCCAAAAGTTGGTAATAGGAGATAGCGATGTTAGCGACTGTTTCCAGTCGCTAACATCTTGGCACGCCCACTTTGCATGTCATTAGT
Organism: Lissotriton helveticus; assembly: GCF_964261635.1. Taxonomy (NCBI): domain Eukaryota; kingdom Metazoa; phylum Chordata; class Amphibia; order Caudata; family Salamandridae; genus Lissotriton; species Lissotriton helveticus. The sequence continues at coordinate 536,509,044 of NC_136065.1, forward strand.
GATAAATATCACTGACATGCAAAGCGGGGCCCAAGATGGTCGCTATCTCCTATTAGCTGTCGCTAACTGGTGTTAGCGACAGCTTGGTAATAGGGAGATAATTTTATCTCCGCTTTCTTGGCTTTTAAAGCCAAAAAAGCGGAGATAAACCCCCTTGATAATATGCCCCAAAATTCTTCAAACTGCCCTTTCATTTACAGAGACCATCTGAATGCATCAAGACCTCTCTTCAAAATGCTTACAGTGTGGATTGTGGGACACAGCTATATTTTCTGGAGTGAAAGGTACACACAACAGAAAGAAATTCAAAAAGACCTACGTTTACCAAATGTAGTCATTGAATGGATTGGACAGAGAGGGTTAAAGAGGCACCAATTGATACCATTGGTGAAATCCTTTATGCATCTCCAACACCCTAACCTCATAAATGTGCACTGTGGTGGCAATGACCTAGGCACTTTCACTGGGGTAGGACTGGAAATGTTTATGAAGGACACCTTTACAGAACTGATGACACTTTTCCCCCGAACTGCCTTTGTCTATTCTAATATATGTCAAAGGCAAAAATGGAACTGGTCCAATCATTTTTGTCCACAAATTGAAAAAGCTAGGAAACATGTGAATAAATCTGTTTCTGCTTTTCTCCGAGACTATAGAATGTTGTCCATTTACAACAATATTATGCGTTTCAATATGCAAGACATCTATAGGAGAGATGGTGTACATTTTACAGATGAAGGGAAGAGAGTCTTCCTCATGAACTTTAGACTCTGCATCGGTACTTACTTGTAGGTACTAACATCTCCTAATAAACACAAGGGCTTGTTTTAGAGTCACCCAACATGTAAACACATACACTTCATAAATATCTGAAAATATTTTACTTTTTCTAGCTTAGGTACGCTTATGGGACGACTTATAGACTTTGCACCGTACGTCGTACGTACGAGCATGGTACGCGTTAGGTAAATCTATTGTAAAAAAAAAAATAGCGTCTATTACTAATTTTTTATAATCGTCGGGGACCCCATCCTCTGGGGCTAAAATACAACGTTGGGGACCGTGGGGGGAGCCCCAATGCACCCACGGTCCCAGCCGGCTCCCAACGTCCTTTGGGAACCGGCATTGCTTTTCGTCAGAGACAGCAGCTAACATGCTGCTCTCTCTGATGAAAAGCAGTGTGCTATGGAAGCCCGGGAGCCGCGAGGCTCCCGCCCTACCATACCAAACAGCAGTGTCCTGGGGGTAGGCACCCTGGGACACTGCAGGAGCCAGCCCTGGGGAGGTGGCGGTCCCCAGGGCCACACAAGGCTCCAGGAGGGGGGCCGCATGGCCCCCATCCCAACATTGAAAAGCCCCGAGGAGTGGTGGTCCCCGGGGCGAGTGTGGGGGCAAAGAGCCCCCCACATAGGATTTTTTTTTAAAATGAAGCCCCGGGGGGTGGTGGTCCCCGGGGCTAAGGGGGGCATAAGCCCCCCTGCATCATTAATATATTCAATATTACAGCCCCTGGGAGGTGGCGGTCCCCGGGGCGAGTGGGGGGGCAAAGAGCCCCGGGGGTGGCGTGAGCCCCCCACATCATTAATAACAAATAAACCAGGGGTGGCGGTCCCCGGGGTTGCGGGGGGGACATGTGCCCCCCGCAAGCACAATTACTTTGCCCTGGGGGTGGTGGTCCCCGGGACAGTGTGGGGGGCATTGGACCCCCACACACTTTTTCCATAATGCCCCCAGAATTTGGTCCCCCCGGGGGCTAATTTTTGAAAAAAAACAGACCAATTTTTTTTTTATTCACAACTTACGCGTACCTACGCGTACCCCGCGATTTAAAAATCAGCAGGCCTAGGGGGTCAGGGTGTTTCTACCCTGCCACCTTTGCGTGTTTTCCACCATTGTTTCACTACTTTCTTGTACTTCGGTTCTACCGAAGCACAAGATGGCTGCCAACACTTCCTGGTTTGGAGTGTTGACAGACAGTTGACAGCCAATGATCATGCAGCTTGTGCTCGTAATGGTACTCTTCGTATGCTTACCGTACGCGTACGGGAAGATCCTCAAGATATATACATAATATTTTTACTTATGATTTTACCAGGAACTACTGAACGGATTTACACCATTTAACAAAATGCGTGATCTGCGAACCGAACTCTACCTTTTTGCCAAATTTGGTGTAATTCCGTTCAGCCGTTCGAGCTGTAGCCCTGGCTAAAGGTCCTAGGGAAAATTGCATGGGGAAAACACGTTTTGGGACCCCCTTTTTTCTCGCCCCCACTTGATGAATCACCCCCAAATTCTCAGGGAAGGAGCGGAGTGGAGCAGGCCATTTTCTTGGAGAAATTCGCAAAGATTCGTCCACCGGCGCCAAAGTTATTCCAGATAGAATGTTGCGGATTTCCTATGGAAACTAGGTCCTAACTATAACTACCTACTGGCGACCGCTAGTAGGTAATATATATATCTATATATATATATATTTATATATATATATATAGATATATATATATATATGTGTGTATATATATATATCTGAACGTCCATCCTAGGTGTAGCTATTCAGAATGATAAATTGTCTCTTGAGTGCCCATTCTTTGAGTCTTAACCATCTTGTTCACTTGTACAGTCTTCCCCTTTGGATCCCTCTTCCTCTGTGTGATCCTGGGTAGCACTGTATCCTACCCAATTCCTAGTCCTTGCCCAAGTCCCTGACTATGTTCCCGACAGTCCCATACAGACCCTTCTGATAATACATAAAAAATAATCTTACTACAGACATAGACCCATATCTTATTTGGAAAAAATGTATATAGGTATATTGAACTACAGCTTCTCAGACCAAGTACATTGTAAAATTGCATATCTGTCACTCCTCTGCATAGAGGCCTACACCCCTTAAAAGTGTTTTAACAGACCTGTGTGAAGTGGATTTGAATAGATGTGTCTCTTGGCAAGGTGCACTCAGTGAGATGAAATGAAAGCTACGCCCAGGTCAGGGCGAAATTTTAATTATGCCAGTGTCATTTGCATAATTTTAGGAATGTATTGTTATGCTTGTTAGTGAAATTACCAAAGTTACACATACCCCACGTAATGATGCTGCAGTCCATGGCACAGGTATAGCTTGGAGCTTTAGAACAATTCAAGCAATTAGAATGCAAGAGGTCATTTTTCATGGCAATTACGTTGTTGTGCTATATTTACAGCTTTAAATGCGCCATCACCAGCTCTGCCAAGTACCAAGCATCAGGCAATATATTAATGCATTTTAATGCTGGTGTCCACATCACCATACTAAAATGCACTAGTCACACATTTTAGCACCCCTCTGACAATACTGCAAATAAAGCTCGCAACCAGTCAGCACCAGCAGCACACTAACATTGTCTAACAAATATGAGCATGAAACTGCGCCTTCGAGTTTTAACGCTATGTCAGCAGTTATTCATGAACTGTGCTGAGCAGGCAGACCAGTGCTTAACCGATGAGTCATCTGTGCTCCTCCCAGCCTTCCTGTAAGTCTACTCTGGGTGTACTAACCATCACGTGGGTGATCCCGGGGGGGGGGGGGGGGTTCTTGCCTGTACTTATCCCACAATTACACCACCCAATTGGGGACCAGAAACATACAGGTGCTTCGTAGATTGGAGAAATAGGTTTGTTGCAGATTTTTTTTTATGCCGCACCCACCATCAGCAGGGAAGTTGTGCCTGAGGCTTTTGCGCAGGATGTTGTTGTTTTCCAGCCTGTTGGGCCCATTCCTTCCTAAACCGCTGCATCAGTTTGGACTAAGATTATTGACAAAAAGTCAACTTCTCAGCTCTTGCCCTCTGATCATGTGTACTTTAGGGAACCGGATGTACAGTATTGGGCCTAGAAGGTCGACAGATTGGGTCACATGTGTTTAAGCGTGACCGTCACAGGTGGGTGGCAGTTTTAAAAACAAGGTCATTCTGTTAGTTTGATCTGGAGCAATAATTGTTTACATACTTCAAAACACTTTGTTTCGGAAATAATCTGGTTTGCCATGCTTTTCCAAAGATCATCATTTAACTAGTGTCAGTTTCACCAAACCTTGCTTTAGCTCTCAAAAAGCCAGGGGCCAGATTTATGAGGCCCTTGCGCCTCTTTGCGCCGCAATTGCGTCACTTAATGTGACGCAACAGCGGCGCAAACACTGTGCCCTATTTACAACGTGACGCATCTAGGAGATGCGTCACGTTGGAAAGCCCTGCGCCATAAGGAGGCATTCCTGCGCAGGGGGGGGGGCGTTCCTGCGCAGGAACGCCTCCTAAAAGTGGCTGAGTGAAATCTATGAGATTTCACCCAGTCACTTTCTACGTCAATTCCTTACGCCTGCTTGAAGCAGGCGTAAGGGTGACGCACCATGCATTGAAGAGGTGGCCCCTGTGCATTGCAGGAGTCATGTCGCACTTGCGACATGACTCTTGCAATGCGCCGCCCGTACGCCGAGAGATGCGTCACGCATCTTCACTGCCTTGCACCATGGGTGGCGGAGCAGTGGCGCACTGTGGCGCACATTAACTGGCGCATCCCTGGGGATGCGCCAGTTAACATAAATCTGCCCCCAGATCTTTTTGTTGAAAATTGGACATTGTGAGTTTCAGATAGTTACCAAATCATTACCTCTCAAATCACTGTCATTCGAAAGGGATCCCAACAAAAGCTACCACCTTCTAATCAAAGATGGGGAGCTGCAATCTTTCTGCCTTGTTGCACAGTAGCTGACGGAGGGCACCTCATTTCAGGGGTCAAGGATTTGGGGGCAGATTTACATGCCGCATACGCTGCTGGTGCATCATGTTACATGACACAGCAGCGGCGTAACCTGCTGAGTGATATTTACAAGCACAGGTAAAGCCACCCGGTGTGACTTTACCTGTGCATGTAAATATCTCCCCTTTTCACGCAACTCTTTGTGTGTTAGGGACATAACATGGGTGTTCCCACGCAACACACATGTCCACTGACGCATTTCCTGATTTACGAGCAATCGTAAATCTGGAAATGTATCAGAATGCTATGCCACCCTAGGGGGTGGCACAACGAGGTGCAACTAGAAGAAATGTTATAATTTCTCCTTGTTTTTTTCCTCTTTCAATGTGTGCTGCATTCTGCAGCGCGCATTGGAAGAGACATTTACTTCAATTAATTGTTTTTAATGCAGGAAGGTGTGCCTTCCTGCACAAAAATAACCTCCCCACAATGCAGGCATCCTTGCACCATGATGCAAGGGTGCCAGCGCTGATGCATGGCAGCAGTTTGTGCTCCAGTGCAGGGGAAGCACAGGGATGCAATATAGTTTTGTAAATATGTTGCGTCCCTCTGCTTTAAAACTAACTCAGCACAGCACAGCAAAATTACTTGCAGCACTGCGCTGCATTAGTTCCTTGTATATCTGCCCCTAGGTTTGTAGGGAAATGGAATGGTAATTCCAAGAGTGAGTGAATCAGGACCCCAAAAGTAAAATAGAGCTTGCATTAAATACTTTTCACCCTGCACAGAAAAGGGAAGTAAACATATTTCAGCAATAGAAGGAAAATGCAACTCTGCTGGGATTTCCCCTCTCATTGCCAAACAAATTACATCGATTCCATCAGATTCCCTTTCTGTTAAGCCTCCTTACGAACGTATTAGAAACTATATTTTCCAACGACTTTAAGCACATAAACATTTTCTTTTGTAGGGACTCTGTCAAATCATGTTCATTCACTTCATGCACTCTAGTTAAGCCATTCTAGTAGCGGAGAATATCATTAGCAGTTAAAAGAAGTCTGCTTGCTTCCTAAAAGCACCCCATAGATGACATCACTGTCTGCATTATCAAAAGACCCCGTGCCTTCCAGTGCATTAAGTAGCAGTCACGCAGTATGACTGTACTGCTCAGTTTTTAGCTGCCTCCCGTTAGCGCACTTTTTAGTTCAGTGACTTCATATTGTTTCTTGTTGCTCAATGAGGTGTAATTTTTAATATTTACATGTTTTGCTTGTCTTTATTGCTTAATTTTCCTCGTGTCACTCATAGTCGTTGAAATTACACTCATAATAACATTGAAATTATGAAAATGTCACAAATAGCTGTCTGAAACCTTGGCAACTATGCCTCACACCAAAAATTGACATGAGGATGCATTGTATGCTAAAATATAACAATAAATGATGCATTTTCATTTTGCATAGTTGATTTACTTTAGCGTAATTTTCACAGCATTTGAAATAATCACACAAAAGCAAGTTGCATGCATTTTGCACACCCTTAGCCCAATACCTTGGAAGCACCCTTTCTCTCCACCCTTAACGCTGCTAAATGAATCTTGCAGACTCGATTGCAAGATAAGGCCCACAGGCCAACACTGCAAAAACTCCACAATATAAATATTCTCAGAACAGGGATGGCAACTTCATATCTAAACATAAATAAAATGTTATTTCAGCCATTATTTTCACAACAGGAATGGAAAATATCTCACAAAGTAAAAATATGGAAATTATAGAAAACATACTTCAGAAGAAGTGGGTCATTTTTTACACAGACATCTGTGTTTTACAGTTTTGAAAACCTATAAATGCTGAATTTGTGTTCCTTCAAATACTTGAGCCACAAGTGCCACTTGCTCTCCTCTTATCTTTGGCCATGGTGTAACTCCATTTAAACTTAAACAACCCATTGAATTCTAATTTACACCAAACACATGATTGCATGCACTCCTCTGGAATGAAATGCTAATATAGTGCTGCAATCATGCTGGGTTTGCTCATGTTTTTCTAAGTACGCTCTGAAACTGTGGTATGATAATGGACAGTTATCTATGCAAACACATCCTCGTGGTCTTTAGAGGCGCTTCAGTTGATGCTGCATTAAAATGTTTCTGTGCTTGAAACTCGCTTCAGTCTAATGTAATGGTGAGAAGTGGGTCGCCTCTCTATTAAGTACAGAAAAACTGTAGGCTTTTCATTATATCTGTCTAGGGTTAAGCGCTCGTTTAGGAAAAAAACGTATAGTCACTTCACTTCACTTTAAAATCTTTATTCGGTTGACAAAAACAACCATAAAAGAGTACAATAAATGTGGCATAAAAAGGACACTGTATAACACATTAGAACATGGGATAACAGAACAGTTAAAAAACAGATTTGCAAACATAAGCATAAACAAGTACAGTGCATAAATAACATTCCCAAGATCAATCATGGTCCAGCTCGTAAAAAACAGAATGCAACAAATAAAACAATGGGGCATATTACCAACAGTATATCGCTAACTGAGCTTAGCGTTAGTTTTTTTAACGCCGCGCTTCATCCAATATTATCGCTGAGATAACATCCTATTACCAACGTTTATCTCAAAAGCGATAATATTGCAGGCGTTAGTGTGAATATCGCTGGAAAACCAGCTGTGTTCATGCGTTACCGTACAAATGCTGTTAGCCATGTTATCCACCTCCCATTGGATAACATGGCTAAGAACTGGTATTTGCAGGCGTTAGCGTTTGGCGATATTCGCGCTTAGCGCCAATATTTCCATCGCTTCGCCTTTCTTGGTAATAGGCGATAGCGAGGTTAGCGACTTCTTTCAGTCGCTAACCGGTTGGGTACGCCCACTTTGCATGTCATTAGCGATAAATATCGCTGACATGCAAAGAGAGCCCCAAACCGCTCGCTATCGCCTACAAGCTGCCGCTAACTGGTGTTAGCGACAGCTTGGTAATGGGGCGATGGAATTATCATCGCTTAGCGGCCGAAAACGGCCGCTAAAGCGGCGATAATTCAATATCGCCACCCTTGGTAATATGCCCCAATGTCATTTGGGAGATCTGAAGGTAGAGGAGAGAGGGGCGTACTTGGGACAAAGGCCTAAAAATGTCTTCCTGGGCCTGCTAAAATAATCACAGAGCATACCAAAGTGTAAGGCTTCCTGTGGAGACCTATTGTCACAACCGCAGGGCAAACATGACCCATAAGAAGGCCAGCTACTAGGTACAGCTAAAGGATGTTGTAGCTGGTTAAATCGAAACCTGGCCAATAGACACCTGGTTTGCATATTGCATAACTGTACACAATAGGGATCCAATGCCATGAGTGGTCTTCGAAAGCATATGTCCCCTCACAGAAGATTTCTGCAACTCAAGCTGTTCCCTAGATGATAAAGCTCACTCGAGGAACAGACTCGTGATGCTTTTCAGTTCTCAGTAAGTCAGTGAGTAGGAATCAGAGAAGTTATCTGCTCTCCCAAGGGAGACGGTAGCTGCCTTTACGGACGCTATCCAAGGAATTCTGTATGCAAAGTCAAGAGACAAGCCATCAGAGAGGATCAGGCAATTAAGCTTTAAATTCTCCCTGGTCCAGATCTTGATCCAACAGAACAAAGGACTGGGGGCTACTAAATCTGTTGCGTTGCCGATTCCTTACTTGGCAACCACTGAAAAGGCAGGGTGCATAGCAGGACCTTCGCTAGTTGTCTAAGAAATTGATTTTCAACTACCTGAATTCTATCAATATTCAGGAATCCCCAAACCTCACTCGCATATTGAATCTGGGACACACTTTTAGCCTGGTATACCTTGAGTAGAACTTGTGGTGACCAGGAACACAGACAGTGCAAAGCTGGAGACTACCCAGATGGTGTTGATGAGCTCAGATTTCTTGCCCTCAATTACTGAATTCTAAATGTTCTTCACATCAAATAAAACCCCTAGGTAGGGGAAAGCAAAGACATTGCCCAAGGTATGATTTTCCACTTTAAAGGTCTTAGAATTGGTGGTTCGTGGTCCCTCTACCATAATATAGGACTTAGAAAAATTTGCTGCGAGGTTCAGACTCCCCACAAAGGAAACAAATCTGTCCAGAAGTTGCTGCAGCCCCCTGAACATGCAGTCTCTGAGGACTGCTTCGTTGGCATACAACAATACCAGGAGAGATTTAGCTCCTGCCCTCGGGCAGTCCACCTTGGCAGACAGGAGGGTGCTTTCAAGCCTCTTTGTATATAATGTAAACAACCATGGCGTGAGAATGCACCCTTGGCGGATGCCACTTCTCATAGTGAACAACAATGTGTGGGCCATCCCCTGCAATAAGTGCACCGAAGCAGTGGTATCAAGGTGCAGGTCAGCCAAGCGGGCCTCAATGTTTGAATCAACCTTTAGCTGGGACAACAGGGCCCCAAGTTTAGTGTGATTGACCCAGTCGAATGCAGATGTAAGGTCCATGAATGCAAGATGGAGGGATTCAGGCCGGGCAATGGTGTATTTATTAATTAAAAGATGGAGTTTCAGACATTGGTCTGAAGTTGAGCTACCTGGTCTGAAGCTCTTTTGGGGAAAAACGTGTAATCAATATGTTAATTTAATGCTTGAACGTCTCTGATAAAGTGCTCTTGGATTATGAATCAGATTGCAGTAAAATCTGATTAAACATTCAGCCTTACAACAATTGTCAGGACAAACAGCAAGCCCATAAATGACACTTTATCATCTGGAAATTGCAAGAAATTGGGCAATAGGTTGAGCAGCAACAACCACAATCCTCGTAAGGGTGAGCCACAAAAGTCACTAAATTGACTTGTGCTTCGGCCTCTGGCAGGTTGGCCCAAAATCAGTCAGAAAAAGTAAAAGAAAAGCAGACACAATGTTTAAAGTATTTATGCAGTACACAAACAGTAATAAAGTAAAATCACAACAAATAAAAAGTTCCAAACCAAATTAAAAAAATAAAGTAAATATTAACATATTAAATTATACCAATATGGAAGATATGCACATTTTAGTGAAATAGCGCCTGAAAGTGCAAATCGCTAGCCACGGGCATCTGATCAGATCGATTGCGATGGATACAGGGACCATGTTAGCCCTACTTAAGTCTAGCGTGAAGAGTTTCATTTGCTTTGGAGGAGGCCACAAAGAGGCCAACTTCAGGATTTTCACCTTCTTGGAAGAGATTCCACTGATGTTAGCCAAGGGTCCAGGACATGGTGACACCTCTTGGGGATCAGGACACACTCAGCAGAGAAACGTAGGCTTTACAATAATGAAAAGTGACTTTAGGAGTTTTTCACTACCAGCACATGTAAAACTCAAAAACACATGTCCTACCTTTTAAATACCATGCACCTTGTTCTCTGAGTGGCTAGGTCCTACCTTAAAGGGACTCTTAGGGCCTTATTTTGATGGTCTCCGAGAAGGGCTGCCACACTGCCGCCCCTGTCCGAGACCACCAAAGCCAAAATAGAGCTCCCGCCATAGTACAACTTTTAAAGTCCATGGTGGACAGTTCTTTGGCAGTCCCAAAACGGTGCCTTTGAAATAGGCACTGCATTAGGAGCGGCAAAGTCAGTTCCTGCAGGGCATGAACTGTCAAAACTATGCCTTGCAGGAACTGGAGTGCAACCATACAGAGGGGCACAAAATGTGCCCCCCTGCCTGCACCCCATGACCCAGAAGCAACAGGGGGCCCTGTAGGGCCCCCTTTATTTCCTCACCACCACACTTTTCATGGCAGGCTCACTGTCATGAAAACAGTGATGGTGAGGAAACTAGTAATATGCCTGGCGGTGCCACAGTGGCACTGCCAGTATATTGCCAGCCTCACACCGCTGCAAGATGGCGGTAGTAGTGGTTCTGTGGTGGTACAACAGCCATTGTTAGAATACGGCGGGTGGACCACCAGGCATGACTGTGGCAGTCCAATGGACCACTGCAGTTGTAATAAGGCCCTTAGGCTTTTAAAAGGAAAGTTTAGAACTGCCAAAAGGTTTAATTTGCATGGCAGTTTAAAACAGGCTGCTATGGCCGGCACGATACAGGTTTTAAAGTACTACTTTAGTGGATGGAATAATTACTGCTGAGGCTCACAATTAGCACTTTATTTAAAGGCCCTAGTTACATATAGTACCATATTCTAAGGACTTACAAATAAATTGAATATACCAATCAAGTGCAAGCCAATTTTACCATATTTTAGGGACAGAGCACAAGAACATTTGCTCTGGTTAACAGTGGTAAAGTTCTAAAAACAAACAGAAACAGGTTTAACAAAGTAAGGGAGTGAAGGCAAAATGTTTTGGGAGACACTGCGGAGAGGGCCAGGTCCAACAAAAATTGATTCCAGTTTCATCCGTTTTATTTTAATGCTTGCGATTTAGGGCTTTCCTTAGGGTTGTATCACATAAAGTGAGCTTTGCAGTTTGTAATGTAAGACAGGCTGGTCTTTACAGATTGCCAGACAAGTAACATTGCCTAAATTGCTCCCACCCTGCTAAACATAGAGTCCATTGCCTGCTTTAGGATTCGTGTGAACAGATGATTTTATGACAGGGGACCTTCAGCTAGCTCCACCATTGGAAAGTTCAGATCCGATGGTCTGTCTCCCACAGGGCTGTCAGGTCATAGTGGTGGTCACCCACTTATTTGAAGCAGGGCAAACATCAGTAGATTTCCCTGCCCTGGGCAAGAATCAAAGAATGACCCCAACATAATAGGAGACAACTCCCTGCATGTCAGAGTCATAGTTTTATGATTACAAGAAACAATCTAACGCTTTAGGAATCTGTTTCTTGATTAATGAAAAATCCTTTCAAAGCTGGCTCAAAAAACATGATGATCACTCGGCACAGACCAGCACATTCAGTGGAGCCGCCACAATGGTCCCTCTGTTAATGGCAAAGAGCTACTGATCCAGCGGGCTATAGAAAATATATCATAAACTACGCTACCCAATTTCATAACCTATAAACAAAATTCTAAACTATACATGGACCCATTTATGAACCTGATATATTTTTGGGCCTACTGAATCAGGTGGTCAAATAAATCTATATACACATTATTTACAAACTATAAACATTTTATACATTTGCAGAAAGAATATTGTCATTAGAATAAAACCCAATCATTTAGATGACCACTATAGGCGACGTGATCTAGCTAAAGGTAACCTATACTTCTAAATAACCAAGACCAGCTTGTTTGTCAAAAGTAAGATTTTATTTTCTAAATTATGGTATAAATGTTATAAGTTTTATAAATGAATTTTATTAGCAATAAAGCAAGCATGATGGTAAGAAATATGAGAAAAATACGATTTAAGCAATTGAATCAATATAAAGAAATTATATAAAGTTTAGCATTTCTAAAACCTATTTCCCTAGCTGAGCTAAATAGACAGAAATTAAAGTAAAGTTCTTTGAGGATTCTTACGTGCTCCACGCAAAGTCCAGCAGCACATCACCCTCATCGGAAAGTCAGAAAGCAGCAGCCAGCCCGACCCTAAGGGCATGACTTTTTATACCTTTCTACGCTAACTAAACTAGCAAAGGAAAGTTTTCAGAAATACTCGACGTCCCATTGGCTGAGAGTGACAAGTGACATGTCACCCGATTCTTAAAAAGTTCCACAAAATCATGTCTTACAAAGACCATTGTCTCTTCCACGTGAAGCCAGAGGCTTCCTGCGATTGCAACTTTGTTTTAAGTCATCCTCGCAGCTTCCATAGTCTTACAGTGCAACTTCCGCGGATGCCAAGTTAAGGACTGACAAAAAGTTCACTTTCGACCTTGGCCATGTCCGACAGAATGATGTCAGCTCATCAGTTTTCGCTTTGTGAATGCAGCTTCAATAAACGTTTTAATTCAGAATGGGCGTCTCGTGACTTTCTGCAGAAATATGAATTAGCTCTTTCTGTGCGGCTCAAATAGTTAGGCCTCAAAAGCAGGCAACTTATGATTTCTAGTATAAAACAAACACAAGAAAAGTATTAATGTAAGAAATAAAGTATATTCTGTATCCACCCCATGGTTTACTAAATAATTAACCCACCCGATTAATCAAAATGTTACCTAGCCATTGCAAACAAATAAAGCAGCGTTTATATTTACCAGTCTCCGTTTTTCTATGAGACCCATATGCACCTAGAATAGTAGAAATGACATCACACAGACAAGAATAAGCAAAACAAGCACATGCTTATTTTAAATATGCAGCAGTTAGTAATGACAAAAACGAAAACAATAAATTATTTTATTATTTTGCACGAACAAAAAGATGCAACATTTATGCACGTTTATGAGCACACATGTTAGTCCCCCCACGTGTAAAGTTTAATCTAGGTTGTATTAGCACAACATATCACAAATCATTAATAATTTTATTCATGTTATGGAAATGTGACTTTGCGAGTTTAAACAAAATTTTGTTTTCTATCTCGCTCCATCAACTCCCTCATCTGGTGATTAACAAATCACCACACCAGCATTCAAAAATTTGGTAAATTTAATTTATAAGAAATCGATTCAAATTCATTGTATTAGTAAACCTAAAAGTCTGTTTCAGCATAATCCTTGCAATTAACATGACGCTCTCTATGTAACTCCTGCAACTCAATCTCCCTTTCCTCTTCTTTTCTGAGTTTATAAATTCTCTTCTTTTCTCTCAAATGCTTCTTTCTTTTATGCAACAAACAACCTACCTTAGTCAAAATAAAAATAAATATAATTATAATCAAAGGTGCCAGAATCTTGCCAAGAATTGAACTTCCGATATTATGAAACCAGTTTTTAATTGCTTGAAACCTATTTGAAAGTTTCCCAGTAAAATCTTCTTCTTCTAAAGGAATTATTTCAGAATGCATTTGTGTAATATTCTTAATATACATTTCAATATTTTTACTTTCATCCGGTATATATGTACAGCAATGTTGGACATGTAAAATGCCACAGACTCCTCCCTCTTTTGCTAGGAGTATGTCTAAAGCAAGACGGTCTTGAATTACCATGGATCTAATTGCAATAACTTCAACATTCACTAATTGAAACCCATCAGCAGTGTCAGTTGATAATCTATCAACTATAGTGGACAATTTTCTGATTCTCCCTGCATTTAGGGTTATACCAACAAAAGGTATTACAGCTTGAAAAATATCTCCCAGAACTTCAGTAAAAGTTTCTCTTTTAGCTCTATTTACATAATTATGAATTTTAAATAATCCTTCTGAATCTCTGTCAACATGAAACACTTTAGGAAAAACAATTCCCACATAACAAGTTCCATACCAATGGTCTGGAAGGTTGTAGTAGGCTTTGTCACCACAAACAAAATAAATTCCAGGAAAGATAGGATCTTTTCCACCTTTAAATCCCCAACCTCCCATAATCTGATAAGTATCTTCACAGTTGCTTGCACCTACAAAATAATTATCAAAAAGTGTGTTATCTCTTCTAATGCAAAGCTTTCCACTAACAGGTTTGTCTATGTGAATTGCAATATTTTCAAGCATTTTGCCATTTAGTTTCTCATCCTCTTTTTGCCAGAATGATGACTTAGTCTGCTTGACTAATTCATTTCTCTTATAAATTGCTCTTCTCTCCTCAACCATATTCAAAAATTTCTTTCCTTCAGCACTTAATTTACATGTTAGATTATTCTTGTAAGCATACTCGTAAGTGAGTTCATTAGTAACAAGGAAATATTCTCTCAATTGTTTAGCTTTCTTATGCTTATTTAAAGCATTATCAATCTTGACATTAGCAAAAATCTCATCATAATTTGAATAGTAATATTCTAAACGACCAGTTTGATAAAATAAACTAGTTAATACACTACATGTAACAGCATAAGTGAGAGGAAGCATATTATATGTTACTCCCTCAGAAACAGAAGCGGGTAACTTAACGCATACATAACAATCCTTTGCATCCATTACCTTTACATATTCACTCAAAAGCTTTGTGAAAGTATTGCTTGAAAAATCACCTATTGATTTATCTTGATGAATGTTAGGCTGATGATCAATTACTTTTGCAGATGCACTATGTTTAGTTTGGCTAACCAGAGCTTTGCTTGTTAAGTTAACTTTGTGTAATTCTCTATTCATTTCTAAAGGTATAATCACAGCTAGTATCAACCAGAGCAGAACTAAAATGAGCAGACACACCAGAGTCATCTTACAGCATCTTTTAAAAACAGAGCATTTTGAAGTGCTCTCCTTAATGTAAGGCATTTTTAGGTTAGTTTTAGCCTCAAAAATAAAAATAAAAATAAATT
This sequence comes from Lissotriton helveticus, assembly GCF_964261635.1. Taxonomy (NCBI): domain Eukaryota; kingdom Metazoa; phylum Chordata; class Amphibia; order Caudata; family Salamandridae; genus Lissotriton; species Lissotriton helveticus. Next base: position 536,524,093 of record NC_136065.1, read on the forward strand.
TTAAAATTTATATACACCCCCCTTTTAAAATATTTTTCTTTTTATAACCCTAAACAAGATTTCTTCGACCTTATGTCATACATAAGTTTTTCTTCTACTAGACAGTTTTTCTTCGACCTTGTGTCAACTAACAGGATTTCTTCAGCCTTATGCCAATTTAATAAATTTGTACTTCAATCATTGTCACTAATTTCTTGGATTTCGTTTTCTTCTTCACTACTATCATATATGTCAATAACGGGTGGAATTACTAAGTAAGTCCACTCAGGAGACTTGTATTTCTGGTTTGGTCTAATTATTCTCTTCCCTTTTCTTGATATCACTTCTATTTTCCTTCCAACTCCAACCTCTTTTCCAGGACTCTTTTGACTACTGATTTCTTCAACTTGTTCTATTGGCTTTTTGATTAATCTGACTCTCAATCTTCCACCAGGCCAGTAGTCTGCTTTTCTCACGTACTTCTTCTTTGGTTCAGAATTATTCGATTCTGATTTCCAAGTCCTTTTCTTTCTGCTTTCACTTCCACCTTCCACGTCACTTTCCTCAGTTTCGTAGTCTGAAATTTCAATTGACTCAGGAACTTCTCTATACGGCAATTTCACTCCTTCAGGAACTTCACTTTGTCTTCCATCACTGGTACTCGGTAATTCGTTCTCCTCCTCTTCCTCGATTACCTCTAGCTTCCCAGATTTCGGATTTTTGTTCCTTACTTCAGAGCTTGTTCTCTGCCTTTCGATACTCTCCTGGTCTGAAACTTCTTTTGGTTCAGCTTCTCTGTCTTCAACATAGACAACCGAATCCTCAGTTATCTTTCCTTTTAGCAGATTCTCTTCACCTTCAGAATCTATTTCAATTATTTCTAAGTCTTTTCTTGTCAGATTTCCATTCACTGGCACAGTTTCCAGATGTCGACTTTCTTGTCGATCTTCAGAATCTGGAATTACTTCACCTTCTGTTCTGTCTTCTGCTTCAGAATCAGAGTCATCTGTGGTATCACTTTCAACATCAGAATTCTCAGGAGTTGGTATTGGAATAGTATGACTTGGATGAATCCAGCGCTTCAATCCTCTGCACTTTACAGCATTAGTAGTGATCAAGATTACCTGCCTAGGTTTCTGCCATCTAGGAGATAGACAATTCCTCCTCCGATGTACTTTCGTTCTGACCCAGTCTCCAGGTCTCAGATCATGTGTCAAAACTTTGTCATTTGATTGTGCTTCAGTTCCCACCTGATTAGACACAGAAGTTACCATATCAGATAACCTTTTACAGTAATCCAAAATTGCACTGTCATTTATGCTCAACAGTTTACTTACAGGTACAAAAGCTTGCCTCATAACTCTTCCCATCAAAATTTCATGAGGACTCAAACCTGTCTTTTTATCTGGTGTACTTCTTATTGACATCAAAACAAGTGGAAGAGCATCAGTCCACTTAACTCCTGTTTCTAGACACATTTTTCCAATTCTGTTTTTAATAGTTCCATTTATTTGTTCAACTACACCTGATGCCTCTGGTCTGTATGCACAGTGTATTTTCTGCTCAATACTCATAGCTTCGCAAATTAATTTCAACAGTTTGTTATCAAAATGACTTCCTCCATCACTCTCAATAGTTACTGGAAAACCGTACCTTGGGATGATTTCTCTGAGCATTAGTTTTGCTACTGTAATTGAATCACAATGTCTTGTAGGAAAAGCCTCTACCCACCTTGAGAACAAGCATACAATTACAAGTACATATTTCAAACAGTTGTGTAAGGGCATTTCAATGAAATCTATTTGTAACCTGGTAAAGGGACCACCCTCTCGACCAATTATTCCTGTCCCCACCACTGATTTTCTGTTTGGATTCATTTGTTGGCATGATAAACACCTTTGACAAAAAGATTCTGCAATGGTTCTAAATTTGGTATTGAACCATGTCTCTTTAAACAGTCTGACCATAGAATCTCTTCCTAAATGTGCAGGACCATGATATAATCTGGCCATGTCAGAAATCATGCAATTTGGTAAAACTACTCTCCCATCTTTGTAAACCCACACTCCATCTTCATCACGTTGTCTACAATCTGATCTTAACCACTGGTCTTTTTCTTCATCATCTGCTTCGTTTTGTAAATCTCTAATCTCATTCCATGTTTCTACAATAGTTGTTAGCATTAATGAATTTGAATCAGTTTCTGTACTTCTATTCCGATTGTAAGAATAATTTTTCCTTGCGCAGTACTTTGCTGTTTCATCTGCGAAGGCATTTCCTTTGGAAATATAATCAGTCCCTCTAGTGTGTGCTGCACACTTGACTATGGCAATTTCTTTTGGCAATTGTATTGCTTCAATTAATCTTCTAATGAAAACTGCATTTTTAATTGGTGACCCTGTTGATGTCATGTATCCTCTCTGTGACCAGAGTTGTCCATAATCATGTACAACTCCGTACCCATACTGACTATCAGTAATGATGGTAACTCTTATATCTTTTGATATTTCACATGCACGAATTAAAGCAATCAATTCAGCTACTTGAGCTGAACGAACTCCTTCAAGACATGATGCTTCTTTAATGTTTTCGACTGTACAAACTGAGTATGAAGCTTTCAAGACACCACCTTCGGATCTTAAGCATGAGCCATCTACAAAGTAGACAAAATCCGATTCAGGCAAAGGTCTGTCTTTGATGTCTTTTCTTGGTTTTGTGCAGAATTCCATGACATCTAAACATTCATGTTCTGTCTCAATGTCATTAACGATTTCTGAATCAGGCAGTAATGTAGAAGGATTCAGATTCAAACATCTTGAAATCGAAACATTATCTGCTCCTAGTATGATTTTCTCATACTTTGTCAATCTGCTACTTGTTAAATGTTGAGTCTTACCTCTTGTCAGTAATATTTCAACTGAATGAGGCACAAAAACTTTCACAGGAAATCCCATAATGATTCCTTCACTTTGTTCAAGACTGATACTAGTAGCTGCAACTGCTTTTAAACAACCTGGTAATGCTTTTGCAATTGGATCAAGAACTGCAGAGAAATATGCAATAGGTTTCTTTAGATTTCCATGTCTCTGAATTAACACAGATAATGCACATCCTTCTCTCTCACTGCAATACAGTTCAAAATCTTTCTCATAATTTGGCATACCCAAAGCAGGAGCTTGGCATAAGCTCTTTTTCAAGTTCTCAAAAGATTCCATCTCAACATCACTGAGAATAATTGGATCTTTTACATCTGATTTGGTCAGTCTTTGTAGTGGTTTCGCAATTACTGAAAATCCACTTATCCATTGTCGACAGTAACCTACCATTCCCAGGAACATTCTGACCTGTCTTTGTGTTCTTGGCGGTAACATTGCTTGAATCATTTTTATTCTCTCTATTGTTACTTGTCTTTTTCCCTTTGCAATTCTGTGACCAAGATATTTTACTTCCTGTTTGCAAAACTGTAGTTTTGCTGGGGACACTTTATGTCCTTCTTCTGCAAGGCGATTTAACAGAATTATTGTGTCTGTTACACAATTTTCTCTTGTCTTAGCAGCAATTAACAAATCATCAATATACTGCACCAACGTAGACCTACCTGGTAAGTCTAAATCTTCTAATGATCTTTTTAACAGTTCGTTAAAGATTGAAGGACTTTCTGTATAGCCCTGAGGGATTCTTGTCCATCCAAGGGTCTTACCTTGGAATCTGAAAGCAAAGATTTCATAACTGTCTGGGTGTAGAGGAACAGTAAAGAATGCATTGCAAAGGTCAATGACTGTGTACCATTCAGCATCATATGGAATCTGAAATAGAATTACTGCTGGATTTGGAACCACAGGACAACATGGAATAACAATTTGATTAACCTTTCTCAAATCTTGTACGATCCTAAATGTTCCATTAGCCTTTTTAACTCCCATAATTGGTGAATTACAAGAGCTACTCTTCATTTCTTCCAATACACCTTGCTTGATTAATTTTTTAATTACAGGTGTAATACCTTCAATTGTCTCTGTTTTCATTTTATATTGTGGAGTGTTTGGAAATTCTATTCCCTGCTTCAATGCAATTTTAACAGGATCTACGTTTTTCATCAGACCCATCTCATTTCCAGTAAAATCCCATATTTCAGATTTCACTGTTTCTTTTAGCTCTTCAGGTAAATCTTTTTCTTCAAATGCAGGAAACAATTTTGTTTCTTCTGCTTCCATCATCATCATTGTCATTCTGTACAAACCATCTTCCTCCATTGTTTGTAATTCAACTCCTTCAGGAGAACAATATATTCTGCAATTCATTTTACATAGGATGTCCCTACCTAATAGATTTACTGGACTACTATTACAAACCACAAATCTGTGTTTGTCTCTGTAATTTCCAATTTCAACTGGTACTGGATCAGTTAAGTCTGTTTTAATTTGCTGATTACTTACTCCGACAACTTGGATGGTATCCCCAGAGAGAGGTAGGTTTTCAATTTCCACTGATCTAACAGTAGAACGAGTAGCACCAGTGTCCACTAGAAAAGTGATGTCTACATCATTAACTTTCCCGTTTACATAAGGACCAGACTGGTCAACCTCAAGAGTGGCTCCAACAACACACTCTTCCTCCTCTCTCGGGCACCGTCAGCAATAATCATCAGAATCACTGTCTTGGCTTTCTGTTAATAAAAATTGTTGTGAAGCATTTTGCATTTGAACCCTTTGCTGTTTTTGCTGTTTTTGTGGTTTTATTACCTGTTCACATCCCTGAAATCCCACGTTTGGATTATATTTTTGAACTCCCCCACAATTCGGAAAAGGTGGTTGTGGCAACTGGTCTTGACGATTATTCACTTGTTGTTGTTGCTGTTGTTGTAATTGTCGCTGAATATTAAATTCATTTAACCCCTGTTGCATCTGTAGCTGTTGCTGCACGTTAACACCATTCTGCATCTGTGGATTCAATAAGGGATTCTTTAAGTTTCTAGGAGGATGAGGACACTCGTCCCTCCAATGTCCAATTTCGCCACAATTAAAACAAGGTAATCTTTGTTTCAGCTCTTCTATTTTTGGGCTAAATTTCTTTTGGAAATTATTACCTTTAAACTTTCCTTGTATCTGGTTCGTATTTCCAGTTTGAACAAAATTAGTGTTCTTATTTCCCATGCTGGCAATCTGTTGCTCAGCCACTTTTACCTGTGCCCACATGGCTTTCTCCTTCAGCTTCTTCTGTTTTACTTCTAATTCATCGCTACAATATTTTGCCTTTCTCAGAATATCATCAATAGATAGTGCTTGCCATCCGACAATACTAGTTCTGATCATTTCTCCAATTTCAGGTTTTAGTCCATAAACAAATCTATAGATAAAATGACTCATGTCTTTCTCATCTAATTTCTCATAACCACTGTATTGTTTAAAGATTAACAGTAGTCTTTCATAAAAAGAATGAACTGATTCTTTTGTTTCCTGCTCTGTTCTTTCTATTTTAACCCAATCAACTTCTTTGGGTGGAATTTTGTTTTTCATCCAAACAATTACTTTCTCGTAAAAATCCATTACGAGTGGATTTGGGGCACCTGTTTCTTTGATTCGCTCAGGTTCTGTTTTTGGCCAACTAATAGAAATTTTACATTCTGTCCAAAGATCAGATGGAACAACAATGTCAAAAAATCCATCCAAATCAATCCACAGAACTTTTGACACTTTGATGAATCTATCGACTTGCCTGTACCACTCAACAGGTTTCTCTCTTAATTTTGGAAAGTCATTTGTGAATAATAGAATGTCCTGTCTCGACCATGGAACATGAACATATCCTCCACCTGCAACTTCTCTCATTGGAAATTGTTTTGACATTCTTTCTAATCTTTCATCTTCCTTCTTTTTAGTCCATTTCACTCTCCATTTGTTCAGTTCTCCTAGCTTTTTGATATAGACAATTAAATCTTTAATGTGAACTATTCTTCCCATTGAGTTCAAACTCTCAATGTCACTTTCTGAGAAATCTAATCTGTAATGTTTTGCAAAATTCTTTTGTTTACTCACATCGATTTCAAGTTCTGCAGCTAGATCCTCTAATTGATCATATTTATTTTTCGTTTTCCATTGAATACTTTTGCAAATGAATAATAGTTCATCATCCCGATAGTAATTTAAACTATCCGGGCCAATTGTTCCAATTATTAATTCTTCTATATTTGCTTTTAATTTGGCCACATCAAGCTTTGGTGTAGTTACCCTGACTTCAGGACTTCCTACATCTGACATAGCACCCATTGGTGTTTTTGGAGATAAATCCTCATTAAAGGTTAAATCAGGCATTCTCGATCTAGAAGTGTTTAATTCTGTCAAATCTGAATAAAATTTTTCAGCAGTCTTTTGAATTTCTGTATTTAAAGGAATAGTTAATCCAGTTTTGTTTGTATTTCTTTGATCAAATACAGGCTGAACAGGACCTATTGTTACTGGAACTGTGACAGCTTCCATGCCTTTTGTCATTCTTTTGATTAATTCTTCTTTAGACCTTAAGTATTCATTATAATCATCATCCTCAACATTTCTTGTCTCTCTTGTATAATCTTTTGGAGGTTCCCTTGCTCTTGGAGTCATTGAAAAATGTCTACCCTCATTTCGAGCATTCTCAAATTCTGGTCTTCTAGGAGTTTCAGTGATTTCACAATTATTTGGATAAAGTTTAGGAGCTTCATTAATTGGAGGTGCACTCGGTGAAGTTTCAGTAGAAACCACCGGAGTAGACCATGATCTAGGAGGTCTCAAAGGCTGATTAGGCTGTTTATTTTTAGCAGTTGTATATATTTCTTCCATAATTGCATCCTCAGATTCACTTTCCATAGATTTTCCTGTAGGAGAACCCATTACCATTTCATGAATTAAATACAATCCTTCACTCATGTTTCCCTGTCTCCACATTCGTAATCTATCTTCATGAGTTTCTCTTTTCCATGATGGATTTTTAGAAGGTCTTTTAATTCCACTAGCTTCTCTTTGTAACTGATACATCTCATCTTCCCACTCAACTAAAGCTTCAAATTGAGTTGGTCTCGGTTTTGGAACAAGAGCATTCATTTTCTCTCGTAAGTTTCTTAAAACTCTTACATTAAATGAACCATCATCAGGCCAAGCCAAAACACCATCGTTTTTAGTATAACGTTTCCAACTGTCGAACCATAAGACAGTATGATATCCATATTCACCTTCCATGTATGCTGCAGGTGTTTTATACTTATGAAGTAGTTTACCACCTCGCGTTTCGATTTTCTTGTCAGGTGAAAATAAATTCTTAAATTTCTGAAATAATGTTGTCTTTTTCTCAACATGTTTAAAATGATAACTCATTTTTAAGAGTTAAATCTAATTCACAAAATCGTTCGTAAAATATTTCCGGGATGTTCCGCAAAACAACCAATCCGTGCGCGAAACACACCAACAAGCCAATGGCAGTTGAGCTGCGTCACTTTTCAGCTTGACCAATAAATTTGGAGATTTTCCTAAGGACCAATCAGCTCACAGGCCGTCAGAGACTCAGGAGCCAATCAGAATACAGCTTGTGACGTAGGTCACCCAATCCCAGCGCGGCTCTGTGACGTACACAGCAGCTGCGGTTTCTCGCTTCTCACTCCTGGCGCTTACCCCTCCTTCACAAAATCTTTTCACAGCGCCATTTTAAGAACACTTTTCAGTGTAAATTAATTCTTAACAATGACTTATAAAGACAACATCTGTTCGTTTCACTAATTAGGATAGTTTACATACATTCAAGTATCCACACTTCGGAATAGACGGCGCTATTCACACTAAGGATAATATTCAATTGTCAGTAGAGTAACCTTACCCCACCCTTCTAACACGTATAATTATGAACTCGCTTTGCTCTGAACCCACCGCGAAGTGAAAGTTCTAAGAGTTCCACTTGAACATAAAATACAATTCAAACTCGCACTTTTACACGGAAAATTCCCTAAATTCAAACACACACGAAATCCGTACAGGACTCTCACCTGTTTATAGAAATCATGCACCGTTAGTAAAATAACGACGTTATCCGTACAGGGCTCTCACCTGTTTATAGATATGAAACATGTACCCGTACAGGACTCTAACCTGTTTATAGATAATCATGCACCGACGCTAATTTACCCTTCACTCAAGCTCGGATATAACTAATACTCTCATCACAGTGAGTTTTATGGAAGGCGCTTTGTCCCTATTCTCATGCTGCTTTGATTTCTTAGAAAACCCTCACTATACAAGATTCAGACCTAGCCCTAAAACTGTGCTGCTCGGCGACAACACTATGGTACACGGCGATACCTCTTGTGATACTCGGCGATATCACTACAAACGAACAGATGGCTTGCGTGACTAATTTCTCGCCACACAATCTATACCGGTATAGCTTACAGATAGGCACGAAAAACGAACTTAACAAGTGTTAAAACATTGATCCTATTTTCATACCATGACGCAATCCTTAGCAACCAACATGTTACCTTGGTTACCGCTTAGCAACCATCAATTTCTGCTACCAGATAATTGATCCAGCGGGCTATAGAAAATATATCATAAACTACGCTACCCAATTTCATAACCTATAAACAAAATTCTAAACTATACATGGACCCATTTATGAACCTGATATATTTTTGGGCCTACTGAATCAGGTGGTCAAATAAATCTATATACACATTATTTACAAACTATAAACATTTTATACATTTGCAGAAAGAATATTGTCATTAGAATAAAACCCAATCATTTAGATGACCACTATAGGCGACGTGATCTAGCTAAAGGTAACCTATACTTCTAAATAACCAAGACCAGCTTGTTTGTCAAAAGTAAGATTTTATTTTCTAAATTATGGTATAAATGTTATAAGTTTTATAAATGAATTTTATTAGCAATAAAGCAAGCATGATGGTAAGAAATATGAGAAAAATACGATTTAAGCAATTGAATCAATATAAAGAAATTATATAAAGTTTAGCATTTCTAAAACCTATTTCCCTAGCTGAGCTAAATAGACAGAAATTAAAGTAAAGTTCTTTGAGGATTCTTACGTGCTCCACGCAAAGTCCAGCAGCACATCACCCTCATCGGAAAGTCAGAAAGCAGCAGCCAGCCCGACCCTAAGGGCATGACTTTTTATACCTTTCTACGCTAACTAAACTAGCAAAGGAAAGTTTTCAGAAATACTCGACGTCCCATTGGCTGAGAGTGACAAGTGACATGTCACCCGATTCTTAAAAAGTTCCACAAAATCATGTCTTACAAAGACCATTGTCTCTTCCACGTGAAGCCAGAGGCTTCCTGCGATTGCAACTTTGTTTTAAGTCATCCTCGCAGCTTCCATAGTCTTACAGTGCAACTTCCGCGGATGCCAAGTTAAGGACTGACAAAAAGTTCACTTTCGACCTTGGCCATGTCCGACAGAATGATGTCAGCTCATCAGTTTTCGCTTTGTGAATGCAGCTTCAATAAACGTTTTAATTCAGAATGGGCGTCTCGTGACTTTCTGCAGAAATATGAATTAGCTCTTTCTGTGCGGCTCAAATAGTTAGGCCTCAAAAGCAGGCAACTTATGATTTCTAGTATAAAACAAACACAAGAAAAGTATTAATGTAAGAAATAAAGTATATTCTGTATCCACCCCATGGTTTACTAAATAATTAACCCACCCGATTAATCAAAATGTTACCTAGCCATTGCAAACAAATAAAGCAGCGTTTATATTTACCAGTCTCCGTTTTTCTATGAGACCCATATGCACCTAGAATAGTAGAAATGACATCACACAGACAAGAATAAGCAAAACAAGCACATGCTTATTTTAAATATGCAGCAGTTAGTAATGACAAAAACGAAAACAATAAATTATTTTATTATTTTGCACGAACAAAAAGATGCAACATTTATGCACGTTTATGAGCACACATGTTAGTCCCCCCACGTGTAAAGTTTAATCTAGGTTGTATTAGCACAACATATCACAAATCATTAATAATTTTATTCATGTTATGGAAATGTGACTTTGCGAGTTTAAACAAAATTTTGTTTTCTATCTCGCTCCATCACTACCCTCTTGCCTCCTGAGGATCACTGAATTTGGTAGACATCCCTCCACTACGGTAGCAGAAGGGAAGGCCTCTGCTGGCCTTTGGGGCTTGGGACTCCTGTTGTGGTCTAAAATACCGCAAAATACTTAATTTACAATTTGGAGGAAATTGAAAACACTTCTCTTTGTAGAGTACACTTCAAACATGGATAAAACCCCATTAGCTGAACTTACTGCACCTCAGGCACAATATTAAAGAGGACAATAAGTTGGCAAATTCTAATCTGTGTTATGAATATACTCCAGAATTGGAGGAATTTCAAACTTGACCTCTGCCACTCTCTTCGGGGTGACTCTTAAATAGTTGAAGAGCAGGCACTGCTGTATTTTACCACTTTGAATAGTGGTAAATGAATTGTTGTCAATGGGACTTTAAATGATGCAAAATTTAGTGACATCTTGTAAAGATGGATACTGCACAACACTGTAACATAGGAGAAAACACAAAAACATACCATGGCATTACACAAAACACTGACAATAGAGTGGAATACAACAGCCACCGTACAGCAAAACTCCAAAACGATGCAAATATGCAGCACACAAAAATATAACATCCCATAAAACAACACAAGTCACCATCATGCCAAAATTCAACTAAAAAAATATGCTCAACTATTTTTGCTACTCATTATCACTTCCTAAAATCTGGTTTTATAATGTGGTGCTCCAAGGTTTTCGTACCAAAGCATGTAATAGCACTTGCCAAAAATGTTTTGGTAAGCAGCGCTTGGAGTTTGAAGGGGACTGAGTATACTCCAATTTCCAGATAAACTCTGAATATGGATTCTGCCATAATTTGGAGGATTTTCAGTTCAATTCAACCTCAAAAAGAGGTTCTTAATCTTAAGTATATTTGTTTAGAGTAATGTGAAACTGTTGATTCATATTCATTTTCATGTACACATAGGCTTGAAAGGTAGCAATATGGACTATTCTAGAGTTTATAAATTGGCAAAAAGTAACAACATTATAATTATATGGATGAATGGATGCTAGGGGCATTTAGTTGGTGCTAAACTGCGTAATTGGATTACCACTTATGTTCCCTCACTCAGGTTCCCTGAATCAATGCTTCAGTGTGCATCCCAAGGCGATATGTTCCACTGTGTTTGGTTTAAATGTGAAGGGTAGCCTGCAGCCACCTACTTGAGAAGCAACCTTATTCCATCATAGGTGCTTTTGCATCTCGTGGGAGCTTATCTGTGCCATGAGTAATGATGTCTAAAGCAAAAGGAAGTGTCTATTGTGATTTTGGTTATTTCTACATCTTGTAGTTTAGCTTCACATTTGTTAAATTGTGCTTTGAAGCATAGAGCCTAGGAAGCTCCCAAAGGAAACATTCAGAGGGGTTCTGGCTCACTGAGGGGAATGACATTAGCATCAAATCTACAAGGATCAGATTCAAAAGATGCATAATGTGTCAGAGCACTATCTGAAAGTGAGTATTTTTCAGGAGCAGAGGATTAAGAAATAATTCCTAAACATTACTGAAAGTGCCCATGACAGCTGTACCATTTGCGCACAGGAATTGGAATTTTGGACAAACCCTTCACTAGAAGTCTTGTGCTCTATGGCGTTCCAAAAACTCACAAAGTACCTATCAAGCCTCCTTTTAGACACATTGTTTCCACTATTTGATCTATAACTGAACCTCTGTCCAAATATATAGATAGGTTTTTTAAACCATTGGTATCCGCTCTTCCAGCCTATGTTAAAGACACTGGACACATGATATCTAAAATTGAAGGTTTATCCTTCAATCCTGACACTGACACTCTAGTCACGATGGACATCGAGGCATTATATACCAATATTCCACAGCGGAAGCACTTGAAACAGTTAAAGTATCCCTAGAACGAAGTGATAGTCAGGATGATCATTTGTTCATCCTTGAGTGTCTGGGCATTGTCCTTAAGAAATCTACTTTGAATTTAACAACTCTGTTTACAAACAGATTCAAGGAGTAAGCATGAGGGCAGCCTGTGCCACTAATGTGGCGAACATCCACATAGGTACCTTTGAGGACAGATTTAGCTTAAGTGAAATAGCACCTTTTGCGGACAATATACATCAATGGCAAAAATTCATTGACAATATTTTCTCCATATGGAAAGGAGAAGAAGAGCATTCTAATGAATTCCTCCTTTGGATCAATTTATGTAATTTACATATGAAGTTCAGTCCCAAACCAATAAGAATAAAATTGAATTTCTGGATATCTATACTACTATTATAAAGAGAGAACACAAACCTTTGAGCCAGGTAAACTCGAAAAGTACACCACCAATCAAAACACCCAAGACATCTTTGAAAACCTCAGGGCAAGTAGAAGGACATAGGCTATTAAAAAGAAAAAATATACGTTGTTTAAAAAATTTCGAAATAAAAATAAAGTAGTCCCTTGCAAGTAGCGCCGGCCGCGATGTCTGCGTGATGACATCATTTGCGTTTGCGCTCCCTGGCAATACTTCCGGAAATGGCGCCGAAGATCGCGACCTGCTGGGAGGACTGCCGCGGCCCTGCTTGCTGCTGGGCGAAGTGGCGGCCTGTGCGGGCGGGGCGCCTGGAGAGTGGCGGCCATTGTGGGCGGGGCGCCAGGAGAGTGGTGGCCTCTGCGGGCGGGGCGCCTGGAGCGGGACCGGCGGCTCAGGTAAGGATCAGGCTCTCTGGGACACGGGCGGGAGGGGGCCGGGGCGGGAGAGGGCCGGGGCGGGAGGGGGCGGGAGGGGGCCGGGGGCAGAAGTGCACGCAAGCCTCAAATGCTGCCCCCAGCCCCTTTCTGCCCCAGGCAACGCTGGGGCGGGCTGCTAGTATGGATATATAATGAAAACATTGTGATCCAAGTTATCCTTGTATACTAAACCCACAGCTAGGAATACGCTGCTCCATTATGACATCTGTCACCCTAGGTGTCAAAGGGCTAGCACTCCATTCAATCAGTTCCTGCGACTACGCATGAACTGTTCCAATATCAAGAATTACGATCATCACGCTAAACAACTTAAACATAAGTTGCTCACGAGAGGATATTCCAAAAGATTAATCAAGGACTCTTACAAAAGATAGAGATATTTCAATAGGGATACCCTGTTTCAAGACAAACCCAAAAAGGACAATATCAAATTGGTCTCTGTAACACAGCATTCCACTCTTAACAATAACTTGAGATCCATTATTTGGTCACAATGGCACATCCTCAACACAGGAGAACAAACTACTAATCTTCTGAGACATGAGTTTGCTTTCAGACAAGATAGAAATTTGTGAAATTCTCTTGTGAGAGCAATTGATAGAGATGAAAGAGGGTATATTCAAAAATCCATCTCAGGAACCAACCCGATAATGGGTAACCACAAATGTGGCAATTGCGTTGCATGCAATTTTGCCCTTACATCGAGTACCTTAGATTGGGAACAGAGAAAATACAAACTTACAGAAATGACTACTTGCAGGACTGCAATTGTTATATATCTGATTCAATGTCCCTCTAGTTTAGGTTACGTGGGGGAAACAAGTTGACAGTTTAGGGTCAGATTTAGTGAGCACAAATCTGCCATTATAAACAATTGAATTGGAGCACCTCTTGTGGAACATTGGTCCCAGAAAAAACATACTGAAAAAGACCTTAAATGGTTGATCCTGGAAAAAATCAAAAATACCAAAGATAGTGACACCGACAATGTGAGAAAAAGTAGAGAGATCTTCTAGATATATACTCTTCAAACAGCCAGTCATGGCCTTAATGAATAAATCCCAGGGGGAAATGCTATTGCTATACTGTAATTCTGTTTCAATTAATAGGTTTCTTTTCCAAGGTTGCTTCCATACTATGGGATAGTTCATGGTCTGTTCATTTCTGGTTTGTTTTTATCCTTTTGCAGATTTTTACATTTATTTGTTAATTCACGTGTTACTTTTGGATTCCCTGCACACCAGGGTGAGTATTTTCTTCATCCTTAGTTACCCCTATTCTTCTTGTTACTCTATACGAATAGACATGGAATTTGTTCTATGTAGTATAAAGTAATGGTTTGTCTGATTCATCTGTCTTTCATGCTGTGTATATGTCTACACATTATAAATAGCTCTTTGTTTGTATATATTTTAGCCCTGAAGAAGTCCCTATAAGGATGAAACATGTCAGCAGTTGTGTCTTTCAAGACTTTTTTTGGAATAAAAGGAACTACTTTTCTACAATTAAATTCTACTATTGTATTTTTCATTGTGGGAAGACGTCAACTAATTTCTCTATTTGATTATGGAACACAAATTGCCTTTATTAACGAGCTACATGTTTTTTGAGTGTAGGGCCATTTTTGTATAAGTTTGTAATTTTTTTATCATAATTATTCACACTATATGCAACTTGAGCCTCATTCATTATAGTATCTGAATGCAACTCCATTATGGCGGCCACTGTTTTCTGTATATTGAATAGTATGACCATCGGTCTGTTATTTAATTCTACATTTCACGTTAATGGTTAATGCGCAGTCGATACATCCTTAGGTAGACTCATATATTTTTAAAAGTTCAAAATTTGCCCTTTCATTCAGACTGGGTCTTTCTCTCTTTTATTTCTCTTTATTTTTTCGATGCGGTTTAACTATAGTAGTACGTGTGATCAAATGATGGCCACTGCTCTGTTCTACACAGTTTGTGTGTTAGCGGTCTAGCTGTTTTTGATGTCACTCCCCCCTACGCCATTCCATCTGATTACTATCATACTATTTTTGCATTGATGGCAATAGTATTTACACTGCAAACCTTACTCTGGGCAGTAAGGGCTGTTTTCAGGCCAGTAGGAGGAGTGGTCTCACCCCAGGTCTCTTCTCATTAGGTAAGCTCTTCGCGGCTCCATTTTGAGCTGATCTTTTTTTTTTTTTTTAATTCTCAATTCTAGACAGCGTTTCAATATTTCTTTCAGTTGGCATTCACCCCATGATATCAGCTCCATTTCTGAACTCAAAACCTGCTCCTCCTCTGGTTTCAGTCTATCCTGGCTACATGAGCCCAGCGGTTCATCTTTACACCGTTGAGGGTTTCTGGTAGGCTATGTTATCGTTGCCTTTCATTTTCCATCTTTGTTCAGGACTTAACTTGTTTGATTTATCTTGTTTCCTCTTTTTCCATTAGATCCTGTATTATTATTTATTAGATTGGAATAGGATCTTGGATTTTCCCATCTGCTTGTGATGTTACCACAGGGAATATTTCTGCTTCCCTTTAATACTATCCATGAATTATTGTTGACTCATAGTGTATAAGAAGAATGTTTCTTTACAGTAGGTTGGCCTTTATTAATATACCCTTTGTGACTTGGGTCGTTTTGGGTTATCACTATATTTGGTTGGGTTCAATTCTTCCTAATCCTTTTTCAAAAATGTATTTTTCCTCTTCACATTTACGGTGACTACTATTGTGATATCCACCATCTTTATATATTAAAGTTGACCTTTTTGCTTCCAGACGAGTTGTTGTGAAGATAGTGAGCACCTCGACATGTGCACAGCTCATTTATATACATTTTGAATGGATACCACACAGTTAATCTGCACAGACAGTGCCCTGACTAAGGTTGATTACATCTGTTGCAAACTCCAGAAACGGGCGTCAGCACAATTCTGTATATATGGTGTTACCCATGTTGCATCAAATATTGGTCTCAATGTATTATAATAAGTTATTAGCAGCAATATTTTACTTATTATTATTTTCGTGTTTCACATTGTTCTGTTCATGTGATTATCGTGATATATAGTTCTTTTTGATGTATGTCTTTTTATAACCACTGTATTGTTATAAGTTATATGTTCAGTGTTTGTACCATATTGAAATTGAATTATTGTATTATTTGCTCCTTTTTTCTTCTTTATTTGGTGCTCACCAAATTTGTATTCCGAAATGTATATTCTGATTTTATACGTATGAAAAAATAGAATATATAAATAAAAACAATTGTATTGAAAATGCATAAAACATAAAGAATCTACTGGTCCGATTTATGGCTTATGTATATTATAAACTTATGGTTGAGTTTAATTAGATTTGGAGAACGTTCTGTGTGTTTGTTTAAATGAATATTCCCTGCTTTCTTCTCCAATTATTCAGTTAGTCAGGGACCCTCCCTGTTATTTTGAAGTTTTCCCATTTGAAAGTTACACTTGTAATGTTGTGTAGTTCCTAAAAATACATAGGATCTGTGTGTTTGTTGGAGAACATAAACTGAGGGTTTGGTGTGTAGACTAAGCCTATAGACCAGCTAGCTCACAGTGCTTCAATGGGCCCCCGAACGTTACCAGGGAGCGAATTGTTTCTGGAAACCATTGAACATGACAACCATTGCCCCTTCAGTGATCGTGGAAACAGTACAGTACTTTTCACCTAGTCAGTCATGCTAATTTAATCTCAGAGAGATGCACAGAATAAACGTTGGGGATGTTTTAAATAAGCATTTATTGAACCAGCGTAAATCTAGTATAAAACATGTTTGGTGCGACAATCAAGAGACAGAGGCTAATGTAAGAGGTTTCAAGCACCAACAGAGTACATAGAAGATAGAATTCTACCATGGTGCTAAAACAGTGAATATATGCAGGCATATAAACATGACAGTAATAAGACGTACTCCTATGATGCGGACCCTACCAAAGTGTACCTAGCATGTATGTAGGTGTAAAACCAAGAATCCCCTAGGAAGTGCCAACCCCATTAACTGATGGGAGAGAATGAATAATCCCATCTTGGTCATGAGTTGGACACCCCACAAGGGATGTCAGACCACTGTGTGTTAAAGCTTAAGCGTGCAGGGAACTCCATTTCTTGTGTCAGAGTAGAAGTGTCTCCTCTCTCTACCTACTGAAGGTGTGGGTCTTGTACACCAAATATGTAGCCTCAAGGGTTCTACCGCAATCGATATGTTCTTAGTACAATTATGTAAATGAGTCTACATCAATAATTGTAAATATGCAAACTAGCCCTGTCACCCTAGGATGAAGATAGCGATTACTTTTGCACAGAGTATGTTAATCCTGTATTGTACGTCATGTGCAGGGGATTTTACTTAGAATCCTCATGTATAATAAATGAGGCTAGTTTCAAGGAAACCAATCAACATTTATTCAGCACATTACAGAGTACAAGGTCAGTGCTAGCACTGGTTTGCAGAACAAGGTAGGGCAAATGTAGTTAAAAGGTCACTTTGCTACTTAGGCTTAGGTTAGGAAACATAACACCCACTCCTCATCTGAATGTCGACAAGGTTAACTAACGCTAAAATATGCCTGCTAAAAAGCATAAAAACATTGTCATAAAACCAGTGTCTAAAAACATCTAAAAATATGTCATGTGTAAAAAAAATGCTACTAAAATTTAAAAAGCTCAACAAGTCAACAAAAGATCGATATATGATAAGACTCACCTAGCAAATGGAAAGCCATGGTGCTCAGTGATAGCAGAAGAAAAATAAAACAAAATGATGTTTCCTATTCCAATGTGGCTTTGTTTATAAAAAAAAGGCTGAATTGTCCCAATCACATGAGAGTAAAATGTTTATGTGTCCTGTGTGGGAGACACAACATCACTGGTGCTCGCATTTGCACACGACATTCCCTGTAACACCGCTTCTCCAGTTCCAACAGCAGCCACTGAGGAAGCACTCAACACCTATGAGCTTCTTGTAGAGTCGTTGTCCATTCCACCAGGAGCTGAAACATCATGTGGCGGCTCTAATAATACCATCATCCTCATGAGAATACGTTGAGGACATTGATACATGTGGGCCTTTAAGGGGCCCAGTAATACGTCAATGTCTAGTGGCGCAACCGGTAGAAGGGTCAGACACAATTCCAACTCGCATTCGTATCCGCAAGATGCAATCAAATCAGACTGGTCTGAATGACAGGAATCAATTCTCGCTAAGATCCTGAAGCCGAGGTGTTCCCAGATAGAGCACCATGCGGAAGCCCTCCAAAACGGCTTCACAATATGAAGTGTATGAATTCTGGAATGACTCTGAAGATTATAGAACGGTGCTTAACCGTCCAGAACCTATATGTTGAAATAGGTGCATGATCCCCCTTGTATCAGACATATTAAACATATGATAAACCATTTCCCCGAAATTAAGTGGGAAGTTCGTATGGTCTAGTGCCTGTATCTCAGATTAAGACCTTGCAACCTGGAGATCAAACGTCTCTCTGGCTCAGGTTAAGGCCATATCTTTGTGAAAAGACATGGCTTTCAGTCTGCTCAGAGAATCAAACTCTATAAAGGAAACATTCAATAAAGGCTATAGTGTTGCCTACCTAACTGTGTGGGTCGGTAGAAACAATATTTGCATACAACTAGTAACCCTGGAACTCACTGTGACCAGCTATGTTATGTCTGGTACCATCCCACAACAGCCTTGGTCATTCAGCATCAAATAGCTCTGATTCAAGAGTAGCTTGAAAACGGGATGAATCATGGCAACTGGGGAACCCTTCAAGTGATAAGACAAGTTAGCAACTGATGCATTACAGGCCCCGCGAGGGAAAATGCTCTTGCAAACTAAGGACCCACTTAAAGCACTTTCACAGTTTGAACCGCTGAGAAAAACTATAGCCATGGATTAACCATTCTGTGGAAGGCAACTCAGCCACGCTGAAAGGTAATTGGTCCAATTTTTCAATGTGCAACATTGTATATTTTGCATCTCGATGTGCCATACCTATGCTGAACAGAGTTGTGCTATTGATATAACACCAGGGCACGTGGCCAGAACACAATGATTGTAGTGTCCATCTTAGTAACATAATGGACAGCGATTGTCCATGTTGTAGAATAGACAGATCCTCTTCCATTATATCTATTGTTGAAGACACAATATTGCCCAGTGAATCCGTTCTGGATGATAATGTAGTAATACCATTGTCAACCACAGCCAAAGTCTTTTCAAGGTTAACCCTGTCTATTTCATGTAGTTTCTAAGCAGCTTCCTATTGAGAAATTTTCCATTGCTTGGTGTAAATAGCATACAAAAAGCGCTTCTGATGTGGCTTCTGGGGACCTAACAAAACATCCCTAAGATCCATGTAATCTGAGAGAAGGACTAAGTTTGGTTTCACTTGGGACAGTGCCAAAGTCTGTAGCTGCTCTAGGTGTAAGTTCCCTATGCTGTAAGATGTCACCACCCTGAGTATTCTGATTGTACATAGTGCCGATCAGGCCTATGAATTCTAAACCCTACAGTGGTAAGCCTGAATCTTGACTGAGATCTATTTGTGTTGATAGACCAAACCAACCATTCCTTCCAATTTGGGTCAGATTAATTGTAGGAACCATTGTGTAGCATAACATCTAATTTTTCATCACTGTGCTGTGTGTAATTGTGCCAACCCACAAAGTGTGTAAGCAAGGGAATCCGAGGTTAGCCCAAGACAGAAAGTCTTGTTTAAGAAAATCATTTGATGTGGTACGAGGCATGCTCTAAATAAGGCATCAGTTCCCTGAACTTGCCAATCTTTAGTCCTCCAGACAGATTTTGTGTCTATAGTGTCTTTCCAAAAGTCAAAACCATGAACAGAGAGCTGGGCAATAAAGTAAGCAAGATACATCAGCTTAGTGTTAATGAGCAAATGTTTCTTTGCATGTGCAGGTGCAAGCTATAGTATTAAGAGGTTGAGTCTGAGGTGTTAAACCCAGAAAAATAAGCAAACTTCTGTGCAAATGTTGTTGAACAACCTTTCAGGCAGTGTTGGTCAATGCTCCCATTGATGGTAAGTGAAAATATTAAGTGGTATACTTTCTTTGCGCACAAAATGTTGACCATAGTGTTAGTAACAGAACATGTCGCCAAAATTAGATGTACCATCATACAATTCATCATTTGAAAATGCAGCGAATTATTCTAAATCAGACATCATTGTTTTCACAGTTTCAATGCCCCAATCTTCAAAGAGAGTACTAGTGGTGATGAAATCACTAAGAGAAATTTTGGATAAATTAGGTATTCTTAAAAGTTTAGTAGGACCATACACTTCATAGAAAACTCTGTCCCAAGCTATTCCTTCAGGAACTGGAACTTCTGTAATGTTCACTAAGGACAGATCCCTCTGTTCACCGTGTGATGATGTGTGCAGTTTTACGAGCTAGTTCACATTAGCAAGAAAAAGACAGTCTCTATACAAATCCAAAGGAATAGGAACAGTGGACCAATTCCAATCCAGAGCTGTAGCCAGAAAAAGACAAAATAAATATTTTTCTGCCAAAGGTAGAAATCACAAATTCGTTGTTAGTGCGGAACAGGTGGTGGCTGTAACTCAGGTACACTTGGATCCGATGAGAAATTGTGAAACCCAATGGAATATCCAGACACAGTCCTTTCGATCTTTGGTAGCGCAGCAGGTTTTGTGGAACTGGCAGGTGTCTCTATTCGAGACATATTCACATTGGTATTGGTATAAGTCTGAATTGAGATCTATGTGTCATTTGTAGTTTGATGTTGTTCAGTTTTAACAGGTACAAGTTGCATTCCATTGTTGGTAACTCACTCACTTGTCAGAGTGGAGTCCTCAATAGTTATTAATCTTCCATCTGAACTTCCTTTATGGTAGCAAGAGGTTGTTAAGTGCCCTCTGGACCCCATATAGGTGACTAACCCAACTGCCACCCAAGCCTAATACCCTAGCTGTTAAGAATTGCTTTAAATCCTGGTTGTTCCTCTCCACATGCAAATTACACTCTGGATGATACAGGGAGTAGTACCGCAATGCTACACCCAAACTTCACATAACTTCTTTATAAGCAAGGGAGCTAAACACAGGGCCATGGTCGGAATGGAATCTGCCAATTGTGTATGTACCTATGAAGACTAGCAAATCCTTTATAATAGTTTGGGTGTCAGTCGAGCACTGAGGCCAAACCCACAGGAATCTAGACCATTAATACACTGCCACCAAGATGTACTTGTAAGTCCTGTCTGATTGTAAGGGGCTGCAGTGGTCCAAATAGACACATGTAAGGGATCTGTCTGATATCAGTAGTGGTAATTGAGATGGACATGCTACGGTGGAACCTTTCATATAATGACAGTTGTTGCACTTAAGGACAAAGCCATTGCTCTGTTAACAAGAGCAAGCCACGAATAATGCTGCTTCAGTGGTGAAACAGTCACAGCGATACATGTGTGTGCTGAACCCAGACTCTCTTGTGCAGCTAGAATTAATCCTAATCTGTAATCCATGTTTGGTATTACTATATTCCCCATTCCTTGGATCTGAGCATACAGAATGTTTGGCACATCTAACTTGTAGGAATACTTGAGTGGAAAACCTTTTGGGAAGGCTGAGCTGTTGTGCATAACGTTTACAGCTATCATTATCTCTCCATCTATCCTCGTGCTGTAATGAGTGATTGTAGCAACAGCAGCAGCTCGCACTGTCACCTTGGTGGCTTAATCAACCAATTAATTCCCTTCAACATACACGCCAACACATTGATAACTCAATTGGTAAGCCTGTAGCAAGCATTCTTTCAGCTTTGCCACCTGTTCCTAAAGAAGCTTGTGCTTTATTGTGCAACCTTTGAAATCTCTAAACCCATTCTGACCCCAATAGTGAAGATATTCATTGTATAGCTGGGTAGAATAAAATGAATCTCACACAATAAGTGTGGGGAATTGCTGACCCTGATAGTGCCACTATCAGGGCTTTCAGTTCTGCCAGCTGTGCCTTGCAGTTCCCTAGAGCCTGCATCTGTGTATTGCTAAGACAGAAGTTGCCATCCCATACATGTCGCTTCATAATCGCACATGCTGTGCTGTATTGCTGTTTACTTCCTACTGCAGGCTGGGCAGATCCATCAGTATTCATAATAATCGAGAGACAGGGTTTCATTCGGGAGAGTTTATTCTAGTTCGTACTGCAGAAATGCTTGTGTTTTCAATGTAGGATCATATCTGTAATCTACATCTGTTACATTGAAAGACTTAGCCAATTGTATCCATCATGGATGCAGTGCTTTTGCATTTGAAACACTTGCTTTGGTAACAGCTTCTAAGGTTGGTTCTGGAGTCAAGCCAATGATGCGTTTCTCCTGTGCTAGTGATCTTTCTCTCACTAGACAGTTACAAAAAAAGTGGGGATAGGCCCAACAGACCGGAACCAAGTAGGGCCTTATTATATAATTTAAACAGTGATCACTTGGTATCCTTGTCACTTATATTATTATTTTTGGACAAACCACAATATATTCTTTCCGTGATTGGGTTATTTATTTACCCTATTTTTTCTTCTCTTTTTTCTTTCCGAAGGACTTTGGCCTTCACACAGGAACACTACAAGTTTTAGACATACAATACATACATTTACATATATCACAATTTACACTTGTACTTACACCAATATATAAAAACACATTAATGTGGTAGACTTTTACAATACTTTTGACTAACAAGACCACATCAAAACAAACCAATATGGAACAAGAACTCGATTTCATATACACATCAAGTGAAGCGTTTTTTCACCCTTCGCTTCAATTCAAATTTCTTTCATATATTATAAAGCATCAATTATAATCCTTTAGCTTGATCCTATATTACATCCAGCTCAATTAATAGCTAATTGCCGACGCGTTTCAAGTCTCACTGGTCTCTCTGTGGGCTCTCATCTGGGCATCTTAATTTCCCACATTGGACTCATCTGCCAATATGGTGAATTCTTCTATCCTTGTCTTTTAGGTCATGAAGGGCCAGCGTGCACAACCTATTCCTCAAATATATCTGAGCTGTTAATGCTCGATTCCGTAGTTATATTTCCCAATTCTGTGGTGCTCTTTAGGCAGTCGCAATCCCACTTCGCCTGTTACTTATTGAGATTACACGAAGTCGCACTCTCTTTTCAATCCCTTGTCGGACAACTCCTATGCTCGCTTCTGTCTTTATGCTCTACCACGTCCGTGCATTCCCGGAAGTCTGGAGGGGACGCATGGACATGAAGGCATGTTTCTCTCACTACAGCAGTTTGTACTGCTGTCAGTATCTTTTCCGTTGATGTAAAACCCATTTCAATGTTCATGTACAAATGTGATTTGTTTGCTATGGATACAGTTTTGCACTAATTGAAGGTGAGGTGAGTGTACCCTGATTGACCCGCCACTACATGGATCAACAAATTAGTGGTATTTACACATGTGTGTAAGTTTTGTAAGCTATCATGTCAGCTTGTACGGAACGGAGAATTTCTGGGTGTTCCTGTGTTCAATGTTGGACTGAAAAATCAGGTCTGATTAGGTCATAGAAAGGTTTACCCAAAATGTATGTTCTACAAAAATTTAGGAATCCTAAAATGGATTGTAAACCATATAGAGTCTTTGGAGGTTGTAGCAGAACACATGTTTCTAAAACATTAGCTGTCAGGCTTTTCCCTTCACTTGATAGCTCATATGCCAAAAATAGGACAATGCGGTGGGCAATTTTAGATTTTTTAAAGTTACATTTGTAGCCCAAATTTGCGAACCCCATAATTATGTTGTTCACACTGTTCAAGTGCTCCAATAATTTGAAGTAACTCTGTTACTCTTGCTGAGAACAACCCGGGGCTATTGTTACACCCTTGGGGCAGTCTACAGAATTGGCGTTGTGTGCCGAGGGGCGAGAAAGCGGTGAAATATCTGCTTACACAGGCGCTATATTTTGGCAGAAGCAACCATTCAAGATATCTGGTTTTGTTTAGTATTTTTGGGATGTATGACATTACAACGCATGCTTTTACCACGCATGCCTTTATATCGCCCTTTTTACAACGCATGCTGTTACAACGCATAGCGTTAAGGGGTGCTGGATAGTGAATAGTTTGATTTACTGTTCCAACTCCAGTCCCCGTGGATAGTAGGGAAGGTGTTGGATAGTAAATGAAATCTATTCCCTATCCTAGAGCGCCCCCCAGCGATATGCGTTGTAATGACATGCGTTGTAATAGTTGCATCGTAAAGGCACTGCGTGGTAAAAGTTGAGTTGAAAAGGATGTTCCCCGTTCAAATGCCTGTAGTCTAAAACTAGATAATATTAACTGTCAGGTTTTATCACGGAAAACAAAAAATTGTTCAAGAAAGAGGTGCAGTTTCAATCACACCTGGGTACTCAAGTTGATCTAAGATCTCCCTGACTTGTTTCTTAACACCATGTTTTATTGGGTACTGCCTCTGTGGAGTAGGAGTAGATTTTAATAGGATTTCATGGTGAGGTGATACAGTATCCCACCGTACATGAATGCAATAAAGAGTTAGCACTAACGCCCATTCCTGCACGTATGAATTTTAAGTGACTCTGAAACGAGGTCGGAGAAAGCTGGTAAAACTGCATCTTCCCCCTTAGGGCACTCCATAACGAATTCAGGTGGCCAATCTCTTTCAGCAAAAAGGATGTCCAATCCATATGTCATATTCTCCTAAAAGAAACCTTTCACTTTCCTGGGTATGTCCCTCTCTATTTGCAGTGTCATTTTGTACAATGTGAGACACTTATTCTTGTATTCGGTGTCTCCACTGTGATATGTTCATTCAATACTGCTGTCACCAGAAATTCCATCAGGTGCTGGTGAGCTGTTGTTACTTCTGCCGTGCTGTCTTGCATCATCAGAGCCCATTCAGAAGCAGAGTCTGCAGTAGCTTGGGCATTTCCTATTTGAAGACCAGCTACCCACTTCTTTTTAAATTCAGGTTTAATGTTGGGTGTATCTTTTGTTTGATAATGTAGTCTGCAGTGTGATCTGTCTCTCCTTCCAGCTTGACTATCTCTTCTGATCTGCGTTCTGACCGTCCTTCCCTCTCCAAGTGTTTTGATGAACTCAGAAGGGAACAAGAGTAAATTGTATCAGTAGCCTAATACCTGTCAGGTTTTATCACTTTTTCTAATATTATATCTTTTTTGAGAGGGCTCGTGTTGAGGAGAACCACCCCGTGATCGTGATGCATTTATCTTATTTTTTTTTATTGTTTGTTAGCCCATTTCTTTTGAGAAGAATTGGGTGCTTGGTTTGAGTTAGTCTTTTCAGGATTACCCGCCACTTGTGGTTTCCCAGGTCTAGCTCCCAAGTTATGTCTAACCAGCGAAGAAAAGGCTTCTTCAATAATCAGAGGTAGTTCTCGCTCCTGTTGTGCAGGAGTGAATTCCCTCAGGCGTTGGCGTATAGCCACTGCTGCTGCCTGCCCTTTTATGTTACCTTGCATAATTTCTGATTCCTGGGCACAATTGCCTATCAGTTTCATCCCAAGTCCAGGGTAGGCTTGGCCCCTACTCATTCTGTATTTGTTTCAATACATCTGGTAAAACTGCTATTGAGGGGGTACCAATTGGTGCTGGTATAAACAGCAACGAAAACTGTACCCCAAGTGGTATAACCCTCTATCAGGCAAGCTACCCCATTGGCAATCAAATTGTTAATATTCTGTTTTTTTCCTGCGGGCCCATATGGGGAAATACTGCTTGAAGCTGTGCTATTTTCTGTGCGATGCAGCATTGCATTTGCTACAGCCTGGTGGGCATTCTTCCCATAATCACATTCAGCGTTTGTGGGCTGATATTTGTCATAGTCATTTGAAGTTGATCAGCTTGAGTAATCCACACAGTTTGACTTGTAAGTGTTCACATTACCAACTGTGTAAGGTTTCTGTGTAGTTTTACTACGTCTCCATGAAGTGTGCATAATTCTGCTGCTGTCAATGTATCAATCTCTGGATGTGGTGTGTAAGCAGCTAGGACCGGCCAGGTCGCTCCTTCTCTGCTGAGAGGACCAAGTCTCACATTTGTTGTGGTGTGTGGGAGGCTGCTTTTAAACCAATTAATATGTTCTTGGTAGGTTAAAGGGACTTCAACCTCCACGTATGAAAAGTATTCTTAAGGTGTATCATCAATATAAGTATGAAACAACTGTGTGCGTGCATCTGCAGGCAGGAATTTTACCCAAAAATAAAGTACCTCTGTCCTGAATGCTTCATGTCCCTCTATCATTAAGGTAATACCACCACCCGTTACCAGGAGGCCGTATTGCAATAATTTCATAGTAACTGCATATCTGCAATTTTCTGTAATGTTTACAGCAGCTTTTTCTCTTCTTCCCCTGCACCTGCAGGACCATATCCACTGACAAACATTGTGGGAGTAAGTAGTAAGGAAAAGAGATATGGTTTTGCACAGTGCAGGATATTTTAATCCTTCAAGCTTTCATAACCTACAGTCAATACATAGGTTAACCTACTCAGCTGAGGTGCATTTCCCTTCTCACTGCAGACGTGTTTGGTTAAATGTGAATAGGGGTCTCTGAGAAAGCACGACTGAGCTACTCATATTTGACCGTTAGATAAGAACCAAAGAACCAAACTAACGTTGGTGGTGCCATGTCATATAGTTCCTAAAAATACATATGATCTGCACGTTTGTTGAACAACAAAAACTGAGGGATTCGTGTCCAGACTGATTCAGGACACTCCAACAGAATATGTCAGCCAATAGACCAGCTAGCATACAGTGCCACTATAAGCCCCCAAACCTTACCAAGGAGCGAATAGTTTCTGGCAACCATTGAACAAGACAACCCTTGACCCTTCAGGGATAGTGCAAACAGTACAGTAGTTTTCACTTAGTCAATTGTGCCTAGTTAGTCTCAGAGAAATACCCAGAATAAATTGTGGGGATGTTTTCCGTAAGGATTCATTTAACCAGTGCCATTCTAGTATAACACCAAACATCCCCTAGGAAAGAGCCAACCCTCTTACCTGATGGGAAAGAATAAATGACCCCGTCTTGGTCACCAGTTGGACACCCCGCAAGGGATATCAGACCACTGCACGCTGAAGCTTCAGCTTGGAGGGAACTCTATGTCTTGTGTCAGCGTAGAAGTGTCTCCTCTCTCTACCTAGTGAAGATGTGGTTCTTTTATACTAGAAAGGTAGCCTCAGGGGTTCTACCACAATCATATGTTAGTATGATTATAGAGATGAGCGTAAGTCAATAATTGTAATTATGCAAAGTAGCTCTGTCACCCTAGGATGAAAATAGCAATACCTTTTGTACAGAGTATGTTAATCCTGTTATGTACGTCTAATTTCAAGAAAACCAATTGAAATATATTCAGCACATAACTGGGTAAAAGGTCAGTACTAGTACTGTTATACTTAGGCCTATGTAAGGAGACATAACAGAAAAATGTTACAAGGTAGCTCCAATGATAGCCTGTTGGAGAGCTAGTCCTTACAATACTGAGAAAAATTAATTTGGCAGTATTTCCCTATCAGGACATGCAAACACACTAGTACATGTCCTACCTTTTACATACACTGCACCCGTCCATGGAGGTACCTTGGTCCTTCTTTAGAGGTGCCTTGCATGTAGTAACAGAGAAGGTTAGGGACGGGCAATTGTATGCACTTACCAGGTTGACATGGAAGTTTAAAACTGCACTCACAGACACTGCAGCTTACTACCCATGATGAGGCATCAAAGTGCTTTTTTAGTGAGTAGCATGCTACTCCGGAACCCATAAAGGATTAATGGTGAATTAGTGTAGTGAATATATGAAAAAGGTTTGCATTTATATAGAGCTTGCTACCCTTGATAGGGTGTTGAAGCGCTTTTTCGGCAAGTAGCATGCTACTTCGGAGCCCAGAAAGGACTAGTGACAAATTAGTATTGTGAAAATAGGAAAGTAACGTTGGAAAGGCCTGTTAATAGAAGCCAAATTGTAGACCTGGGCAAAGACATCAGCAACCAAATCAAATATATGTGACCCCCAATCATGCCAATTACGCACCTGCATTGTCCCAGCATTGTCCCATTTCACATGGGCTCTAATCATGTATGCTCTCTAATCAAAGCAATGATGTTTCTCCTCTCAGCTTTTCATTCTTGCAGAGCAAAGCATCATGCACTGAAGGATCAGTGCATCGGTGGTGCTCATGCAACCCAAGTGCAAGCTCCTGCACCTGTAACTCCCCCCGCTTGGTGATGGAGTCCCCATACCACCATGTCAAAAGCCTACCACTCCCCCAGGAGAGATAGTAGGTCTTGTGTTCACTGCACCGTAATTGCAAATTTCCTTCCACATGGCTTGCGAAATGCCTGGTCCTCCAGATTTTCACATGTAAACCTGGATCTGGGGATACAAGAGCTAGGGGACACCCACACACTAGTAATAATTATCTGGTTGTGATCAGAGAACGTACACGCTAATTACTCTGAGTGCACTATTTGTGAATGGGCTGCTAGGGTGCAAAGGAACTTGTCCATTTGGTCATGAAGATGTGAATGAAAGAAGCAGTCACAGGTAGTGGGATGCATCGCCCTCCAGGTGTCCACTAAACCCCAGCGGCTGATCCTGTCCGAGAACTTTTTGGTTGTTAGTAGAACCGAGGAATCCAATGAAGGAGGATGAGACCTATCTAAAGCGAGGACAGCTATACAATTGAAGTCTTCACTAAAAATTACAGGAAATGTCATATGGAGCCAGGACTAAGGAGACCGCATCCAGAAATTTGGGCTGGTCTGTGTTGGGTGCATCGATGTTGATTATACTAAGGTTTCTACTGCCCACAGTCAACCACTAAGCACCACATAGCGATTCTTCTTATTCACCTTTCCTCCAAAATGTAAATGCGTCCCGCGTCTAACCCAAATAAAAACAACTCCCCCGAGAGAAGGAGGCCTTTGAGCAAGGGCACACCAATCAGGCTCTGCAGGAACAGAAAGAAACCCCACCGGTCACAGGCAGTTACCAAAAGTACATCACCCAAAGTCCTCATTCTATGCTCAACCCAGTTCATCAGCAGTCTGCGGCAGCTCTGTTCCAGAAGCGGTATACAGGGTGAAGTCAGTCGCCAGCTTTGAATCAGAGGCACTGGATAGCTCATCCATCTCCTCTGGTCGGATGTTCACGCCAGCCATCCCAATGCTTGCCTCAACCGCTGCACGCAGGTGATCCTTCAGAGCCTGTTTCTCTGAGGGACAGCTGTGAGAGACAGGCCAGGACCTGGGAAGCAACGCCCAGTTGTGTGCAGAATTTCCTCATCACTCAGCCTCTCCAATCCAGTCCCAGACCTCCTGCGGATCCGTGAAAAACCTATTGCCATTGTCTATTGTGGCCACCCTAAGTTTAGCTGGAACGAACATGGCATACTGAATTCCCAGTTGTCTGAGCCGTGCCATGGCAGCCAGAAAGGAGGAGCATTGTCTATGAAATTAAAGCATAAAGTCACAGGCTATATCACATGTGTGTGTGAGAAGTTTAAACTGACAGCGCTTCCGGATAGGGAGCAATTGGAGCTTTCTGAAGAGTGGTGTGTGTTCGGCACAGGAGGTTGAGGACAATGCTGAAGGTGTTTTGGATGGTTTGAAGTCTGTGAAGGAGATGGGTTGGGATGCTGGTTTATAGTTGCTGTTGTTCAGTCTGCTTGTGATTAGGACCTGCTTGATGGTATGTCCGGTGTCCAGTGGGAGCCACTTAAAGATTTCGTGTAGCATGCAGAGGATGTGGAAGCATGAGGAGGTGACAGTGTTGACCTGGTACTTCATGGTGAGGCTGGCTGAGTTCTGACTTGGTCATTTGGGTTTGGCCTAAGATCAGCCAGCCACCAGATCTACTAGCCACACTGGTAGTCAATAACTCTGCCGTTCTCTTTTTGGGTGACTTTAACTTTTGGCCAGGTGATCCTCATGAGAACACCATGTCCAAGGATTTTTCCGATACCCTTCCTTGCCTCAATTTCATGCCACATATAACTGTTCCCACCCATACTCACGGGCACACCCTCGACCAAGTCTGGTCTGCCAATCTGTCAATTTCCACACCTATCATATCCCCCTGTGCCTTGTCTGATCATGCCCTGATCCCATTCTCGGCCCCCTTGAGGGAGACCAACATCCTTCCTCGTCCCAAAAATATATACGCCCGCAACTGGAACAGGGAATACCTGGTTGGCCTAGGCCATTCCTTAGCCTCCTCTGCCCCTACCTTGATAGACCTGTCCCCTAATAGGCAGGTAGAAACTCTGGATAACTGGCTCTCTGAGGCCTGTAACCCTATCGCCCCACTCAGATCAATCAGAATGCGTCGTCCTCACGACGCAAATAGGTGGTTCACTAATGCCCTGAAAAACCAGAAGCTGGCACTTCGACAGGCTGAGCGCCACTGGCATTGCAGATACTGCCCTGACCTCAAGATATCCTATTTGATCCTCCTTCGGGCCGACAAAAAAGCGATACTCACCGCCAAGCTTGAGTATTTCTCTCAGAAAATCAATCGGGCAGCAAACAAAAATAAATCAAAAGAGATTTTTACAATTGTACACGAGCTGGCTGCCTCTAATAGAGTGGTGTCCAGACCCATCCCTTCCCAATCCCTCTGTAATACTCTCAATGATTATTTCATTGAGAAAATCATTATCATAAAACAAAATATCCCTTCAGCACCCTCTCTGTTTGTCTGTCCTTCACTTCCCCCGCCCCCTTCCTTTTTTGACCAATTCCCGCTGATCTCAGAAGAAGCGTTTCATATCCTCCTGGGCAAAGTTAAGACGGGTTCTCCCGCTGATTTTTGCCGGCACATGTCTTGAGGGAGATCTTCTCTTGCTGCCCAGTCCCTCCTATCACCCTGCTTAACACCTCTATCACTTCAGGAATTGTACCTGATGCTTTTAAATCAGCCATGGTCATCCCCATCATAAAGAAACCTGGTGCCGACCCTACTGTTTCCTCCAACTTTCGACCTATTTCGCTCCTTCCACTCCTGAGCAAGATCCTAGAGAGCCATATCACCTCTTTGCTCTCTACCTACGTTGAAGCTCATCACCTCCTGGCTGACCACCAGGCTGGCTTCCGTCCGGTACACTCTTCGGAAACTGTGGTCCTCTCAGTGATTGATGAGCTTAGACGCAGTGCTGACATCAACTCCCTCAGGCCTTAGTTCTACTCGACCTATCTACGGCCTTTGACACGGTCGATCATTCCATCTTACTCGACCGTGTCAGGGGTGCCGGCCTACGGGGGGGCAGCCTTGTCTTGGCTCACCTCCTTTTTAACAGGCCGTACTCAGGCTGTTCGGTTGGAGGGTTTTCTTGCACCCACCCGCCCCGTCACTTGTGGGGTACCCCAAGGCTCTTCTCTTTCCCCTCTTTTGTTTAACCTTTACATATATCCTCTGATTGTTGCTTTACAGGATATGGAGGTCAAGGCGTTCAATTACGCCGATGACCTCCAGCTCATCTTCAAACTTTCCCCTTCTCCCGATTCAGTCTCCAGGGTTCACTCCACTCTTACTTTCATCTATAATTGGATGAACCTCAGTCATCTTAAATTGAACCCCGATAAGACGGAGCTGGTCCTTATCGGTGGTCCCTCTAACCCTTGGTCCCCTGTTTTTTGGCCCCCCATCCTCGGTTCCCCCCGTCCCCCTCTGCCTCTGCCTCGGTCAGCCTGGACCTCTCTTTACGCCCCCAGATAAGTGCAGTAGTCTCCTCTTGCTTTCTCTCCCTCAGAATCATCCGGAAAGTCTCACGCTACTTCTCGGCTGAAGCTCTCAAACTCGTTATTTCGGCAATGATCCTTTCCCGTCTAGATTATGGTAATGCCCTATACGTGGGCATTCCAGCCTATAAATGTCGTCGGCTGCAGCTTATTCAAAACCAGGCAGAGCGCCTCATTTTTAGGCTCCCCAAATCTAGTCACATCACCCCTCTGCTCAAAACTCTTCATTGACTCCCTATAAAGAGCGCTCACTCTTCAAGCTGGGTTGTCTGACCTATATGTCGTTAGCTGGCACTGCTCCAGCCTTCATTAGATCCAAGATCACTGCATATGTTCCGGCTAGACATCTGCGGTCTTCCACCCAGTTTCTCCTTCTAGTCCCCCGATTTCGTAAGAAGAAATCGGGTGGCTCTAGATTTTCGACACTTGCCCCCCTCTTTTGGAACTCACTCCCTCTGACAATCAGATCTATCCCTTATTATCTGGATTTTCGGGCTGCTCTGAAAACCCACCTTTTTTCTTCTGCTTACATTCTTTAAATCTCCCCCCTCCCCTCTCAGTTTTAGTGTCTGTCTACAGCGCCAAGAAACCGTTTGGTAGTAGAGCGCTATACAAAACCCTTTCAACTTCAACTTCACCAGGTGAACTCTTATTCCCAAACATCAGCACTTCAGTTTTGTGGGTGTTGAGTGTGAGGCAGTTTTCTTTCATACAATGTTTGCCAGAAGAGTCATGTATATGTTGGAAAGTGTAGGTATGAGTGATGATACCTATGGGACTCTGCAGTTGGGGCCCTTGGGTTCTTCTGATGTGAATGGTGAGAGCCTGACTTGTTGTGTTCTTCCAGAGGAAAGAACCTATCCAGTTGAGTGGTGATCCTTGAATTCCAGCTGTGTGTAGTCTGGTGATGAGTGGTTGGTGGGAGCCGGTGTAGAAAATGACAGAGAGCTCAAGAGGGATGAGATTTGCCGTCTGCCTATGGTTAAGGATGGTGCATATGCTGGTTATGGCAGCAATGAGGGCTATTTTGGATCTGTGCTTGTTAAGGAATCTTGATTGCAAGTCGTCCAGGATTTTGTGATATTCTAAGTGGTCTAAGTGTAGTCTGTTGATGGACTTCTCAATGTCTTTGTCTGGGATGTGGAGCAGCAAGATGGTTTGGTAGTTGCTGAGTACTTTGATCCTGGCTGAGGGTTTTTGAGGAGGGTTGTGATTTCAGTGTATTTCCAGCTATCTGAGAAGGTGGCTATTTTGAGGGGAGTGTTGATGATGGAAGTGATTGCAGTGCTGATCGTGGTTCATCCCAGGTTGTAGATAGGGTGGGGTAGGGGTATGTAGGTGCCCTGAATGGACTGTCTTCATTATGGCTGCAGTGTCCTTGATTGATAAAGGGTTCTGTGTTGTCAGTTGGTAGTCCTTGGTTGATGAGGTTAGCAGGCTGGCAAGGTGAATAAATGAGAGCTGGTGTTTAAAGTTGCTGTAGATCTTGGTGATTTTTTGCAGAAGTCAGAGAGGTTGTTGCAGAGTTCTTGTGTCGAGGTGATGGTCTGGGTTGCAGCTTTTGTGCTGGTAAATTCCCTCACAATGGTGAAATGTTTCTTGCAATTGTTGGAGCTAGATTTAATTCTCAAGGTCAGGGCCTTTTTCTTGGTATCTTCTACTTAATGGTGATAGTGTCTAAATTGTGCCTTGGAGGTGCTTCTTGTGGTGGTACCTCGGGTGGTTCTCTCTTTCCTTGCTTGAAATCTCTCTTGGATTCTGTGAGGTCAGCGTTCTACCAGCTAGCTTGTTTGTTGGATCTTTTGGGTTTGGTGCTTTCAGGGATGCCTGGGTATTGGTGCAGGTGGTGATCCAGTTGTTGAAGCTGTTTGTGTCATTGATAAGGTAGCTGGAGGGGTCTGGGTAGATTAGTTGGAGGGTCCATTGCTGATTATTTGCTTGGGGACTTTCCTGGACAAAAAAGTCTGAGCATAACACAAAAAAATCCTAATTATCATTAATTTTTACTAAAAGATATCATTTGGAGGAATCTGATCTTGAAGTCCTTTCAGGTACACAAGTTAATGTAATCCCAGCCAGTACTGGTTTATGCCTTGTGTTGGACTTTTGATCTCCCTTTTATATTCCATGTTAAATAAATGCATGTCTACCATGTGAGGAAACCTCTTTTAAAAGTATCCAATCTTTGTTTAGAGTCATAATTAAATAAGAAGTTGTGGTTCAAGTATTACAAAGATCTGAGTTTCAACTGACATTCTCCTTGCTGGTGCAGCTTTATCTTGAAGGTTCATGGGTGAATGAAAACATTTGTCTTAAAGTGAAAAAAATGATCAGCGTGTCAAAATGACATGGCACACATCACATACGAATGTGTCTGCAGTACCAGTATTTTTAAGTGCCGTACATCTTTTCAAAAAGTTAGGGGATGCTTCCTTCTAGCTGTTGGCCCATTCTTGTATTTAATGCAAGATGGTAAACATTGTTTACAACGATGTTTACACATCACATGCCATTACAATTCAGGCCTTTACAACAACTTACTGTAGTGGGCAGAAGGTGTTAGATTTTAAATCCAACACCGTCCCTACTGCTGTACAAACTGGAATCGGAATACTAAATTATACTATTCAAACATCCAGTGCCCCCCTTACAGCACGTCGTTGTAATGACTTGCATTGTAATGGTCTGCGATGTAACAATGCAGTCATTGTAATGACAGTGTTGTAATAGCGTCCATTCTAAATGCATGCATTGTAACATGGCCTATTTATGCATGATATTATTTTCTGCTCTTTAATAGTAAACTATGTCACATTTTAAGTGTGGGCAATGGAATGAAAGAGATAAGACTGAAACAGAAGTTACAAAATGTTAATGCTACTTTGTTTAAATGCTGGGTCTACTTTAGTGACATCTGGTACTAAAGATTTGTTATTGGTGCAGGCCTGTCATGTAACAAGGAACATTGTCCATTTATAAAAACCATACGAAAATATCTTGCATCTAAACCTTAATTCTAATGATTTTGTACATGCTGCTAACTTCAGTCGGGACTTCCTTTGAATGGGAATGATGCATGGCGCACTGATCATTAATGTCATCAATTACTTTATTCTGTTATTTATGCTTCTGTGATCTCTATTGCTGCAGACTATGTCACTGAATTTGTGCTGCAATCTTTGACTGGTTTTTCCATTTTTATAGATAGATTATGCTGCTGGAAATATTGAAAAAGTTTATTAACCTTACTTAAATGAACAAATTGTTCCAAATGTTGTAGTCCTTTGTTGGTACTCTATTACTCATTTCCAAAGGTGTTTAATTGAAATTAGTATTTAACCAGTTTTTGGTTTCTATGGGGTGAATATAAAACATTACCATATAGTCCTTTACAATTTACTTGAAATGTTATGTATACCAATTAGTTGGTATATACACCTATTATACCTATTAGTTGGCAAATTAACAGTTTGACATTTTGAATCCCGCAATTTACCTCTCGGACACAGTTCCGACTGGAATTTGGGGTATTCCATCAACTGCCAGTCAGGTCAGCAGCAATTATCAAACTGTGCTGGAGATTGAGAGCAGCACACCCAGAATATCTGGCAAAATTTTGCTGGACAGAAATAGAGAACCAGCCCAAAACCAAGAATGATTGGCCAACCATGCTCCAGCAAGCACTAACTGCCCTCAATCTGACTGAAGTTTGGTGTCAAAACATCAGATTCCCTCATTTAAAAGAAATTGCCAACAATGCAGCCAAACAGCAAGCTTGGTCACTTGATAAAGCCGAGACAGTGAGGAAAAAACATGGATGGATGGTCTTAAGTTCGTATAGGAACTGGGACCTGCAGTCGTACCTCGCAAGTCACATATCTCCAACAACACAGCACTCCCTCCTTCTTATCCGACTAAGAACTTTTTCCACAAAAGATCAGGGTCTATTGTGGAAACAAACCTGGTGAAACGATCTTTGTCGATTATTCAGCAGTTCCTAAGAGATTGTTCAACATATCCTGTGGATCTGTCCCGCCGTCACTCTATTAACAACCTTTGGTTCCAGCCCTTCGGTCTCTCCAGATAAGATCTTGCCGACCTGCCGTGATGACAATTTGAATAGCCAGTTGATTCAGCTCTCTTGTAGGACAACAAAGTTTCTCCTACAAGTAAACAAACAGTTACAAATGCAGCAGGGGGTAGAGGGGAAGAGTGTGAGGACAGAGAGAGGCCACTCAGCTTATGGTACAAAACAGCTTGAAATCATATCTAATAAAGAGCTGCCTGAGAGTCTTGTAGAGTTTTGAAGAATCATTATCCTGAGCTTGGCTCACCAGCAAGTGTTCTCCTGCAAGCTCAGTTACCAATGGACGCTAAGGGCGGCAAATTCTTGAAACCTCGTGAGACAATTTCACTTATGTTAAGTACAGTTGGCAATCACCACTCCATGTGTGCCTTGTTACAGCGGCCTATCATGTTAGCACAGAGAACAGCTTTCAATCTAAAGTTTCTTCAGATTAATTTAACATTTATATATAGTATTCGGAGGGTATTTCTTATTAATTCAGTCTTTTAACTATGATGTGTTTTATGTTTTAAATTATATATCACCGAGCTAAGGGTCTTTTTGCATGTAGTCCGTACTGAGCAGACATTGCACTGTCAATTATCTTTTTAATTCAGTCACATTTGAATCTTTGTATATTGGGCATCATCCCTCTACCTGTAATGCACTTTAGAAAGTTGGTTAATATGCAAAATGTTTTTTTGTAATGGTTTTGATTAACCAAACAAAAAATATATATTTATTATTATTTATTACAGTTTGAAATGGAAGTTTTTATGTGAATCATTTCATTTACATTGGGGCATTGAAGGACTTCTGGCACTATGCAAATTTGAATTTCATTTAAGAGAATTCTTGTGTAAATTATACAATTCTTATGTTTTCCCTAACAATATGTACACATAGTTTCAATTTCCTTTGTTTTTAGCCATTCTATATACATTCTAATAGATATATTATGTAATTTGTTTCTGATGCCATTTGATCATGATTGGGAGTATTAGAAAGGTCAGCAACACAAAATACAAACTTTTTGGGGGGAATCCTGAGAACATCTTGCAATGTTTATATATTAGCTTTCCTAATTGTGCTTGGTGATGCCTGCCTAATGGCATGAAGTGGCAATATCCAATGCACCTGGCTTTGTGCTGTCACACTATACACGATGTCCATAATTTTATTGTTTGTTTCCTTGCACTGTTTTCTGTCCATTCAGATTAAGCCAATACGATTTGTTTATGATAAAAAGCAGTTTTCTAACATAATAAATACTGAAACTCAGTGGTGCGGCATGATTGTATTATGTTTCTGGTATGCATTTATGATTTGAATTAATAGAGGATGCACATTTGGGAAGACAAGCAATGCAGTACCCTTTTATTGTGGTGATACAATGGTTTTAAAATGGATCGATTTGTTGTAAAATATATGTTGCATGTACTTTATGCTTTAAGAAATAACATTAATACCAAGCATGCTTCTAGCGGATAAATGTATTTAAAACAGCATTTGAATTGCATTGCTAGTAATCTTTGATGGCCTGTCTCATTGTACCCATGGTAAGTCTCTTCACCAAAACATAGTTCTGTTTTGGAAATGTTTTTCCATGTCCCCAAAAGTGGCAATAAAAATCTATTCTCTCTTCAATTTACTTAGTTGATGTAGTCTTGTGTGGGTGTGTCTAACTCTTTGTTTGTATGGTAATTACACATAGCATGCATTGTGTATTGTATTCCTTGTCTTATAGTTCAAGGCCATTATTCATTTAATTGCATTTTTAGCAACTAGCTAGACATGGCAATTTTCCCTCTCTTGGAAGTAAGATCAGAACTTTTTTGTTTTTGTGGGTATTGTATGTCTTCTCACCTGTTCATTATTTTGACCTACAACATTGTTTGCCCGATATAATTGTGCTTTACATGTACACTTGTATTTTCATGCATCCAGTTTTTTCCAGTTTTAGTAGGTAATTATTTCACATTGTTAATCAAATACTGGTGCTCACCCAATTCATAGCGTAGAAAGTATTTAAACACATTTCAGTGCAGTACATAATAGAGAAGTGTATGTGCATAAACACGCAGTGGAGTGAGGTGTACAGCGTGTACATTAAGGACCATGAAAACTGCCTGATATTATAATAAACCTAGGACAAAACCCTAGTCAAATGACAATGACCGTTGTTTTACATGATCTTTCCAAGCCAGTGGAAATGTACATTGAAAGAGACCTTGATACGTTACTCTGCCTATAGCTAACATGAATGTGCAATATGAGACAACCAGTGGCGTAACAAAACTTGAGGGGGCCTTCCTGCAATGTAAGTGGAGGGGCCTACCCTGGAGACTTAATCAAGAGCTCTCTGGTCACAGTACTGTGTTGAGGGGTCCCATGGAGCTTTGCCAACCCCCCCCCGACACCTTGGGGGCTGCAGAAGGCCTATGATATTGTAGTGATGATAATGAAGACATGGTAAGTTGAAGTATTTATTATACAGATGCACGGTTGTTGAGTCAAGAAAAGAAGCTCCACCAAGAATAAGTTTAAATCAACTGTCAATATCTATTCCGAGTATATGATTCAGATTCAGATTCAGATTCAGATTAGCTTTATTCGATTTTCCAATATAAAAATCATAAAAGCAACAATAATACATAAATATACAGCAAATACATTTCATTCCATAATAAATAACATCTGTTAAAATGTGATTAAATCAGTAGAATAAATCAGCTAATCATTGAAAATCGATTCCTTAAGACATTTTTTAAAAATCCAATCATTACCATGACACATGTAGTATTACCCAATTGCTGCAAACTGAGGTACGCAGGTCTGCATTGCCGCCAGGCACCCTGCCTCAAATACTGTTGAATCCATCTTTTCGGTTCTTTCACGTAGAATTTACAGAACAGCACTACGTGAAAGGTGGATTGCGACGAGATATTGTCACATGGGAAACAAACAAGCGTTCTAGACCAGTCCTTTTTTATCGGATATGTGACCAGCCGATGAAATAGGTTAAACCTAAATCTGGTCAGAATGAACCGGCCAAAGCCCAGGTTAGACAAAGTTAAATATGGCTGTATTTTAAAAGTGCTCAATGACAGTTGATGTTCAATTACCGTTTTCTTGGTAATTTCCCCTGAGCATCTAAGTAAGTTAAAATGGGCCATACATAAATTCTTAAGTTCTTGTTTCGAGACAGTCCTGATTAAGATCGGGTTAGTAAAAAGATCAGGGCGTTGTAGGTCATTTAGGGTTTTCTTAACATATTCTAGCCATACAATACGCTTGGCTTTATCTAAACCTATAACGTCCTTTATTATGTCCTGGTTTAGACCCAGATCTTCTGAAACCCACACTCTTCGCCAGAGCAATATGGGCTGCAATTTAATCAGGTCTGCAATATGGTCCATCCCTAGTTCCTCATAGCAATTAAAAACTGAGGTACCCTTCGGGAGTACTAAGAGGTATCTAAAAAATGTATTTTCTTCAATTTGTATTTCTGTTTTGTCCTGGTATCCCCATATCCCTGCCCCATAAAGTGCAATACTCCTGCATTTGGCTACGTAGATCTTTAACATAATTTCCGGGGGTGGTTTACCTAGCTTGGAGGAGAAATTTTTCAGCACTCCAATAGAGCGTTTGAAAGATAGGGCCCTATTCTTAACTTCTGGACCCCAGGAACCTGAACCATCAATTAAAACCCCCAGGTATGGGAAAGTTTTGGTATTTTCAATTTCTAGTCCGGGAACTTTAAAAGTTTTACACGTTCCCCTGACTTTACCACACTGCATCACATAAGATTTCTTGGCATTGATGCTAAGGCCCCTAACTTTCATAAAATCAAGATATTTAGTTAGGGCCTTCTTAGCTCCCACCTTCATTCTTGCCATCAATACCGCGTCATCCGCGTACAGTAGTGAAACTATTTGCTTATTACCATACCTCGGGGAATCGATTTTGCTAGCCCCTAATTCTGCCTCAAGGTTGTTTGTATCAAGGGAAAAAAGAAAAGGGGCCAGCACGTGTATTTAGCTTGGAGTAGGACAAAATTCAGGACCAGCTCAACCGTGCCCATCCCCTCCCGGAAGCCATACTCAACATGACTTAAAATGCCATGTTCCTCTGCCCATAATTGCATTTAATTTAACACCACTCTCCCTACCATTTTCATAAGGGAGTCTAACAATGATATGGGTCTATAATTGGACGGACTCTCCCTATCCCCCTTTTTATATATCGGTATAATAACCGATTCTGCCCATGTACCAATAAAGCCTTTTGCGCAACATGCCCGAAGGACCCGTGTGCAAAGTGGTGCCCATAGGTCAGTGTTTAGCTTATAAATATCATTGGGGATCCCATCCGGCCCCGGGGCTTTATTATTTTTACTAGCCTGCAAAGCTACATATACCTCTTCCAGAGTAATATCCATTTTTATTTGCTGGTGGTCACCCCCTCTTTGTAAGAGACCATGTTCACCATCCTCAAACGCAGGAACCTCCTGCGAATTACTATATACCCTTGAGAAGAAGTCGACCCAGGTTTCATCATCTATTGCTATTTCTAGCCTTGCTGCTTCCTTTTTACTGAAAAAAGGTGCATCGACTGCCTGCCAAAAAGACCTGGAGTCTCTGCACTGTGATGCACTCAGCAGGTTCTGCCATGCTAATTCCTTTATATCCTTTTTCCGTTGGTTCCTGGCCAGGGTGTACTCCTTCCTGCACTTTTTTATTACCTCATGATCCCTTGGTTTCTTGCCTAGGGCAGCCTTAAGGGCAGTGTATGCCTTTGTACACCGTGTATCAAACCAACCCTCCCCCCTTGGTTTGGCTTATTTCGCTGCACCCTAGATAACTTATTTTGAATATTATTGGTGATTTTATTATATGCCTCCAGAATTTGTTCATCAGAAGAGTTCTCATCCAGACATACCATGATATGTGTAATAGTTATGATTTCTTTAGACATTTTCATTGGGTCTACTATGCTCCATTTTAAGGCCAATCCGTTTTGGCGTTCTATGGCAATATTCTGTGTCCAGGTCAGGCACTCAATAGTGGAAGCTTTAGTACACTCAGTGGTACTTATATTCAAACTAAATGGGAGGTGGTCACTTAAACCAATATTGGATATCTCAAAGTCTTCGATACAGTAAGAATATCTATTTGGTATGATAACATAGTCTTTAACAGAATGGAGGACCCTGGCTAAAAAGGTAGCACTAAATTCAACCTTTGGTGAGCAAAGCAGATTAGCAAAACCAAGATCGAAATCGGCCATCATGCCATTTATTATATCTCCTCTTTCAGAGTGCATAAAATGACACCCATCCACCTTCTCTCCCCTTCCGTAATCCTCAAACCCACATGTTGGTCGGTCACAAATAGTCATGTTAAAGTCACCCAGCCATATCAGGATTGTGTTTCCCCCCTTTAGTGAGTTATACCCATCTAGTTCCATTTGCAATTTAGATAGGACCTCCTTGAAATCCTCCTTCTTTATATTGTTGTAAAAGTTAACAATTAGTAATTCCACCTGGTGTTTTAAAGTAACTGAGACCATTTGGAAATAGTGCGTGCAATTTCTGGTAGTAACCTTGTCAACTTTTAACAGATTGAACACATATATGCATAACCTACCTTTATGCCTACCAAACATAGAACGCACTGCTGGGACATGGTAACTTTTAAAACCATCAAGATCTTTCTCTTTGATAAGCCAAGTTTCTTGTATGCACAATATGTCAGTGTTCTGCACAAAATCCCCCCAAATTATATTCTGTAGTTTGCTCTCAAGCCCACACATATTCCAAGTAGTAACCCTCACTTGGCCTCCCCGCAGCCTGGTATAGTTTTGATTTGTACATGAGTACTCCTTGACCGCGATCATCTGCGGTAAGTTGTTCGTTAACACAGGCCCCATAACAACATGGTCGTCATTATATTCATTGTTCCCAGCCATCGTTGGCGCCATGCCCTTACCATTCCCTTCAGTGGGTATGCCCGTGCTTACTTTATTATATGAAGAGTTTACAATAACAATGTCTTTTTCAAGTCTGATAGTATGAGGCTCTGAGTGCAGGACCCCTGTTACTTCCTTACACTCAGTTTCATGGTCACAGGTGGAAAGTTGGATAGGATACTTCCCTGATTGCACTGCATTAATGGGTGCCTGAGTTTCTATATCTTCTTTGTCACCCAGTCAGTCGCAGTCATTTAAACCAGAGAGGGCTGCAAACCGGTTTGGTCCTTCAAAGTTTCGCTCAAAAGCCAGGCGTCCCCGGTGTGACCAGTGTGGATACCCTTGGTAACTTCTTCTTGGATATTCCCATCCCTGACTTGCTTGTGGGTGCGGTATCCTATTGTATCCCCATCCTTTACCTCTATTAGGATTTACTCTATTCAAATCTCTATAGAAGTACTCAAGGGGGAGAATTTCAATACCCTGCCTCCGGTACCCTAATTGGGAATTTACATCATCGAGGATTCTCTTTACTAATTCTGGGATATTGAAATGGACTATCACACAAATCCCAGTTCTGTTCTTTCTTGTCTTACCCACCCATGACACCCTTCGTACCATTAGAATGGAGTGACATATATTGCTACCCGCTGTGGTGTTATTAGTAATCCAATGGGCCACCTTATTTTTAAGTTGACCGTGGTTCTCCCTCAGTCCACTGTCTAATGCTGGTACGTTCCCCAGAACTAATACTAAGGGTGAAGACTCAGGCGGTAGATTAATTACTGGCAGAGGAACCTGATCTTCCTGTCGAGCAGTTCCACCATCAGCCCCTCCATCCTCCGCTGATTTTGCTATCGGGCTTTTATTTACCCCAGTATCTTTAGTTACTTTAACTAAGCTTTTCGATAGGGTGCCAGCATTATTTTGCTTTGCTTTTACAGGTTTGCTGGTTGGACAGTTAGGTAGCTTTGGTTGAATTATTGCCATGTTGCTACCCTCGGACACATGATCCTTACTAGATATCGGGGGAACTAAGGTGTCCAGCCTGCGTGTATTTTCAATAGATACCTCACACAAAGCATCCAATTTTCCATTAATCACTCTGAGTCTTTCTATCAAGGGAAGGGTAAGGGATCTTAGGAGATGTGTCATGTTGGAAAGAGACATTTCTGGCTCCTTTTCTTTCACCAGTGCACATTTTTGTTCTGGGCCCAGGGTAACTGGAGTAGTCAAACCTTTTGATGGTAAATTCTGATTTTTCGATCTACCAGTAGATTTTCTAAGGCTGGTTTTGCATACTTTGTTTGCCAATTTAGCAATTTTTGGTTTCCTACCCATTTGGCACCCCCCTCCCCTCTTTCTTTTACCTACTTGCTTAGGACAGGGGGGTTCAATAACTTGTAAATCAGTAGGCTGTATGCTTTTCCTAGCTACTATCGGGTAGAAACCCCCTGAGGAAAGACTACATGAAGAAACATCCAGAGTTAGTGAGTCAGCGTCCATATCGCTCTCGCCAAAGTTTACCACAACTAAACTGCGTGGTTCATCATGGACCGGCGTCACAGCATTTTTAAGGTCACCTAACGAAGAGCGTTTCGCAAAAATGAGTTCCTGTGATAGGCGTTTTTCTGTCAAGGCGATTTCTCTTTCAACTACTCCAGTAGCTCTTATAAAGAAGTCGTCCAGTGTTCCATTAAGACTCCCCTTAGGTACAGAGGCGTTACGTTTCCCCCCTCTTACTGGGGTTAGAGCCATATTTAATCACTTTACACAATACAATAACCAGATGGAGGTGCAAGTCTTACCACAGTTTATCAGAAGGTGGGGTTGTAAGAGTCGTGGCCCAGCCCGGCCTTAGCCGGCCTTGAACGGCCATAAACGGCCCGCCCTTTGCCCGGGCTTAGCCCCAGCACGACCCGCGCGCAATCCCGCGAGCGGGGGCTGAGCGTTGATTTATACGCCTCCTGGCGCGAATGCGGGTGTAGGTGGCTTCCGGCCGCAGGGTCTTATGGCTGTTGTAGTCCCTTGGTCTCCCCCCCACTGCGGCCGCGCTCTGCTGTTGTGGAGCAGCGGCGGCAGGAGGAGACCGTGTGCGGCGGTGCGGGATATGCAAATTATTGCTAGCTGGCTCCCAACTGTACCCTGGGCGAGTGCAGGCGTCCGAGTGTGCAGTGACGGCAAAGCAGCAGTCTTTCAGGCAGCAAGGTAAGACCCCCGCTCCGCCGGAGCTGAGCGTTGATTTATACGCCTCCTGGCGCAAATGCGGGTGTAGGTGGCTTCCGGCCGCAGGATGCTTGTGGCTGTTGTAGTCCCTTGGTCTCCCCCCACTGCGGCCGCGCTCTGATGTTGTGGATTAAACCCAGATCAGTTGACTGGGGGTGAGTGTTTGATTTGCTCAAACGCTCCGTCCATCATCCCCTTTTGTATAGCTTTGTTCGCCCTAAGTGTGGCAGGGTATGCTCAGACGTGAGTCCCTTGCTCACTTGGCCACTGGATTCAAGATAGCCTGGCTGATGAGGATTATGAATCCGAAACCGGTCCCAGGATGCTTGTTTCCGGTCCATGGAAGACATGGCTTGGCAGTTCGGGCTGGACTGTTTCCATGAGGCACAGGGTCAGACTGATTTGCATATAGCCATGTCTGAAATGGGGTGGCTGAGTGGGCTAAATAATGGTGATGGATTAAACCCAGATCAGTTGACTGGGGGTGAGTGTTTGATTTTCTCAAACGCTCCGTCCATCATCCCCTTTTGTATCGCGTTGTGGAGCAGCGGCGGCAGGAGGAGACCGTGTGCGGCGGTGCGGCATATGCAAATTATCGCTAGCTGCCTCCCAACTGTCCCCTGGGCGAGTGCAGGCGTCCGAGTGTGCAGTGACGGCAAAGCAGCAGTCTTTCAGGCAGCAAGGTAAGACCCCCGCTCCGCCGGGGCTGAGCGTTGATTTATACGCCTCCTGGCGCGAATGGGGGTGTAGGTGGCTTCGGGCCGCAGGGTCTTGTGGCTGTTGTAGTCCCTTGGTCTTCCCCCCACTGCGGCCGCGCTCTGATGTTGTGGAGCAGCGGCGGCAGGAGGAGACCGTGTGCGGCGGTGCGGGATATGCAAATTATCGCTAGCTGGCTCCCAACTGTCCCCGGGGCGAGTGCAGGCGTCCGAGTGTGCAGTAACCGCAAAGCAGCAGTCTTTCAGGCAGCAAGGTAATATCTATTCAATTAATACATTCTCAGAATACCATAGGGCAGCTCCATCACCCAGCAACCCAAGAACTCTGTGATGGAATGCAACACCCCACAGCCTGGGACACAGGCAATAGAGA
Source organism: Lissotriton helveticus (assembly GCF_964261635.1). Taxonomy (NCBI): domain Eukaryota; kingdom Metazoa; phylum Chordata; class Amphibia; order Caudata; family Salamandridae; genus Lissotriton; species Lissotriton helveticus. The sequence continues at coordinate 536,569,047 of NC_136065.1, forward strand.
GTGGCGCTTCTTCACAGAGACAAGATATAATATAAACCTTCCCTTCTCCTAAAACAACAAAATAAAAAATAAAAAACACAAAAAGCAGAAAAATACATGACTACACCCGAAACCTCTTAAGAGTGACAGGAACTCTTGAGCTCCTCGTAAGACCAACATGAACATCCCCAACATCACTGACAGGATCTCCATCAGCCAAATCAGGTCTGCTCCTGGTGGTAGTCTTTACTTTGACAATTTTGGAAATGTTTCACCAATGCCCGCCCACCCATGACTTGAACAGCATTATTACCAAACTTAACCTTAATAGGCTTACCAAATTTACACTCTCCTTTTTTTACATGAATAGGAGTTTTTATCCTGACCATGTCACCAACCAACAAAGGAACAGTTTTAAAACTTTTCTTATAATCATACCAGATTTTCTGTTTCATGTGAGATGCAGACAAATTTGCACAAACAATGTCCATATGTTTTTCTACAAAAGAACCAGGCTTGAAACTGGTGTTTGGCTTTGCGTCCTCTGAGTAACTCAAAAGGCAAGACTTCAGTTGAAAAAAGTGGAGTTGTTCTGTAAAACCACTACATACTGTTTACAGATTTAATAAGATCATGATTCCCTAACTGAGCCCTCTTAATGCACTCACCAATTCATCCCCCCAACGAGACCATTTGTCTGAGGATGGTACAAAGACATTTTATAATGTTTTATTCACAAGAAACAAGAACATTCTCAACTTCAAGACTTACAAATTTGGTGCCATTGTCAGAGATAAGTGCATCAGGGAAACCTTCTCTCACAAATTCCTCACTCAAAAATGTGACAATATTAGAAGCTTTATTTAGCCTCTCTCACAAACTTAACTTCAGGCCATCTAGAACTGTAGTCCATAAGTACAAGAACTGAGTATTATACTTCAGCATCCCTCAGAACTCTAGATGCAAACGCCACTGTGTTTTCACTGTCACCATTCGTTTGTGTCAAAATAGCTGCAAGACCAACTTGTCTTGCATCACCAGTGATACAGCTAGGAACTGGAAACAACTCGGTCTGAATCACACAATACGAAACATACTCTCACGTATTCTAGCATTCAGTTCTTTCTTGGTCTGTGTTTTAAAATAAAAATGTAAATGTAATCTTAGAATGTGCTATAAGAAGAGCCTATATGGACTCTGTGACATACGGATGCCATTAATGCTGAACTATTGGTAATGACATGTCTCATATTAAGCTTGATGTTTGTAAATATACTGCTTCATTATCTACCTGTCTTTGTTATTATTCATGGAGAAAGAGGCAATGAAACGATTGCAAGTGTTTGATGTGCTTTGTAAAGATATATTAGTTAGTTAATGATGAGAGATCAAGGTGATGTGTAAAATTTCTACACCAGGGTGAAGGAGTAGCAAACATGTAATGACCACCTTAAGTGAGAGGCATGCACTATGTAGATGAATGCAAGAAAAATACATTAGTTGGACTACTAAGATAAGAGTTTAATTCTATATGAGAACGGGGAACAAGTGGGTTGATTATTCAGTTAAGACCTCTAAAGACGTTTGTCCTTACAGCTAAACTAACATGAATGTGTTAACTGAGACAAGTATGCCCTGAATTACCCAATAGGTACAAATATGACCCTAATTTTATCTTTTGGTTTTGAGTTTTGTGTTAGTAAAGGTGCAAAATGAGATTTATTATTAGCACCTCTTTGCCATTTACTTCTGTTTTTCAAACAGGGATGTTTAGTTTCTATAACTAAATTATGTGGCAGGGTTGAATAAATTATCCTCAAGAAAAGGCTAATTATGCCACTCATTGCAGCACTTTTGTGACGGCATATTTCATTATTTTGACATGTTTACACCTGGAAACCCTGTCTGGGAAATATTTTCACCTTATTAGTACCGATTTAACACCCAAATACAGCAATAAGCACCTGAAAGATGACCAATCAATGTTTGTAAAGTGCCTTCATATGTGCAGGAACCTAAGCCACCAAATTCTTTGCAAATTCTGAGCTAAAAACTATATTTTGGGGTAGAATCTGCTGATTATGTAGCATATGATAGGTTATGTGGCAAATGCAGCAAATCCATATTTCTGCGAAAATAGCCACTGCCATAGAATCACATACTTCCAGTGGCCCTGCTCATAATGTCATTTAATAGAATTATAAATTGTGCAGTACTAAATATGATTTCTATATTAGCAGAACAGAATTACTGATAATTATATGTATACCAGTGTCTCCAGAGCATGCCCCTTTAGGCCTGTACTGAACGTGAGTCTGTTTCTAATCTATTGAAATACTTTCTATGCACCTCGAAATATCTTTCCGAGGAAAACGACTTTATTTCTGTCTCGAATATGCTCATTCACGATGCTGTTGGTGGGTAAAGTAGCAATAATGGCCGTGTGATAGCACAAGCTTCATTTCCTTCAGCAGTCATTAGCAGAACCACACCGGCAGCAGGGTAATAGCTTTTGTGTCCACTTTCTCTTTAGATGTGGTGAGATCAGCCGAGCCTGTTATGCCACATTAATCTATGTTTATTTGCAAGCTTTGGCCTTCCAGGTTTTATTGACTGCCATACCCTAAAGCCCACAAAGGCAATGGAGTTAATGAAATAATCGAAAACACTTTTGCTGCAAAACAACAGCTACACAAGGAAGCAAAAATACTACTATATGACACAGTTCTAAAAAGCAGCACCTTTGCAGATTTTCATAAAGAACACCAGCACGGATATTTTATGTGTTCTGGACGTCTGTGCAATGCTTTTGGGTGGGATTGAGTTGAAAATAAAAAACAGTCTGAATGGACAGTTTGTTGAGCAAGAGTTTTGGAATAGTATGCCGTTATATTTAATATAATACTTATGCAGCATATGCTTCATCTTTTGAATGTCATTGACTCACAATTTCACAGACTGATCAAGGCTGGTGAAACCGCAGTGAGACAATAAAATGAAACTGATTAAACACCGTTCAATATCTTTCTTTACCTTGTAACATAAGTGCTTTTAAAAGTCATTCAAAACAAAATTGCCTTATCTTTCGAGGTAATCATGAGTAATTTGTACTCATCTCAAAAATGCTTTTGCTCGAATTGCTAAGAATTTAGTGGAGCTGGATGGAAACAGATGACATACAACAAGGACAAAAACAGTAGTGAGCAAAGGTATGATTCAGAACAGACACGAGAACACCAATGAAAGCAACTGCAAAATGTTGTTTACATCTAGCAACTGTTAAACCACTTTAAAAAACACAAACATTACCAAACCAATAGTTATTGCTTACAGATTAAGGTGCCTCTTCATTGATTGTGTCTCTCTGAAACTGTATGAATTGGACAGTGTTTTAAACCATGAGGGGCAGATTTACAAGCCTCTTGCGCCACTGTTGCGTCACTTTTAACATTGGAAAAGTGGCGCAAAAGTGGCGCAAGGGGATTGTAAATCTGCCCCTGAATGTTTAAGCATGAGCATGAATGTTTGAGTGTGGGATTGGATGTATGGAAGAACAACGTCATGAATAAACAGATGCACCAATAGGCGGGTACAAGGATGTATGAATACTCAAGTGGGTTTTCTTCGTTGTGGATCAGAGTCATACCAAATAATTCCAATGGCACTACAATCCAAACCACATCCTTTGCATTATTGTATTGTAGGATCCAAGAAGAGTTCTGTAGTTGTGGGGGAAGTATATGACTCAAAGAAGTTATTAACTTAAACTGAATATACTTTTTTGTAAAACATTTCTGATTCCTTTCATTTAAGCCTCACATCTAGATATTTCTACAACAATTTATTACAACAATCTTCAGGTAAAAATTAGTTTACAAGTTAATATGGCAATACAAGCTATGAAAATTAAAACACGAGCATAGAGAATCTATTGGATACAATCCATTAAAATCAATAGCTCAATCCAAAAATGGGTGCAATTCCGCTAATTTTCCTAATAATAAACAACAGCTACGCGGAGGATGCCAACACATGTTTCACGGTGTCACAACATGTCCAACCGCTTCTTGAAGAATGTTTTTAAAACATGAAACATAAAACAAAATATAAAAGATAAACATGCATCATATTTAAATATATTTACTGTTTTTAACAACTATCTTGCAATGAAAAAATCCTTGAGATTAATACATGTATGAATAGATTAATGAGTGTATTAATTGGTGAATAAGTCAGTGCAAGCATGGATAGATGGTGTTGAGCATTGTGATCAGTCCTCATCATAGTAATGGTGTGTGACTTGCTTGTTTCACTACACTATCTGGTCTTAACTTGAATTGACCTGTTAATGCCCTGCAAAAGAATGGCCAGAACCAGAGGTCGGACTGGCTAACGGGCATTTTGGAATGCTGCTGAGCTGGGGGCTGATTTCGTTGATGGGGACCTGCGTGTGATGAACGAAATTCGTTTTGCTTTGTTTATTTCAAAGCACACGCAGGTCTCCATCACCGAAATCAGCCCCCACCGTAGTGAAATCAGCCCCCAGCTCGGCAGCATTCCAAAATGCCTAGTAGTCAGTCCGGCCCTGCCCACAACATGTCAAGAATTGGCACCATGTTTATAGGATCAGTATTATGCTAGAAGTCAGAAACACATTTCTATGGTGTTAAGGCCATCACAGCATTATTAGAACACCATCATAACAAAATGATCTACAATATGCCAGGATTTCCCATCATTATGTTAGAATTAGCTTCAGCAGGAAGTGGGTTCCATCACAACAGTGATAACCACAATATACTAAGAAATTACACCATTAAGCCACAGTGAACATAATGCAAGGCTTATCAATCATCATGTTGCAAATGTACATAGACATCTGAAAATCACGAATGTTATACCAGGCTTAGCATTTTGGCGGAGGTAGGTTCTATCATGCCATGGGTGTTCACAGTAAGCCAACAATATTCCATTACCAAAAGTTGGTGAAGAGCATGTTCCTAACATCTTTCCCGCTTTATATACCAATAATTGTCACCATTATGGCAACAATTTTCAGCACAATGCTAGGGCATTTTTTGGCAGAAGAGGACACTGTAATGTCATGGGTGTTCACTGTACGTCGAAATTCTCACCTTTGTGCATAACTTATGCTAGGGGTGAGCAACATCATGCCATGGATGACAACATTAATCAAAGAATTGGCATCATTATCAGTTGGTTACCATTGTGACAAAAGTGATCCACATCACATCAGAGATGAGCCCAACTTAATGGAAAGAGTGAGAAGGGTAGGACAAAGAAGGACAAATATTTGAGTGTAATCAATAGCTGTTATTCAACATACTGCCAGGGTGCAGAACAAAGACACTAGACCTACTCAAGGGAGTTTTCATTCTGCTTTTTCTTTCTTCCAAGTGATTGGCACAAGAAATTAAAATTGTGCTGACGCTGTGTTCCAGCTCACTGCAACTACAGAAGAGGATCATTTGTTTTGGTCTGAAATAAAAGGCAGTCCGGGGTAATTTCAGACATGTAGTTACACAAGCTTAACAGCACACAGAAAAAAACAGGAAGTTCCTCCCCGTTCAAACACAATTACCTATGGCATGAATTAAATGTATTTTGCACAGGTGATTCCTCATATATCATTGATGCCAGATGAAATCAAATGAACACTTTTACAGCAAGAATTTGCTAAAGAGGGCTGACCTTTAGGCATTTTTTCTCAGCATGGAGTTTATATCATCTGCCATATTTCTATTTGCCCGGATCTAAGAATTGTGTCACAAAATTATTGAGTAGAAGGATACTGTTAGATATTGGGGTCTCTAGTTGGCAATGGTTTGCACCTTTGTCCAAGCATGTACCCTTCTTCCTAGTCAGGGTAAGGGAGATACACCTCTTAAATAACCTGTGCTGACCCCCTTGGTAGCTTGCCTCAAGCACACAGGCGTATCTCAGAGGCATTGTGTAAAGCATCTGCGCATTCATACAGTAATAACAGTGAAAACACAACAAATGGACTCTACCTCAGTTTAGAAAATAAGTCAAACTTTATCTAATCCAACAAGACCAAAAACGACAAAAATCCAACATACAATACTGTATAAATTGTTACTTTGCAAGATAGCCTTTAAATTGCTGAAATAACTGAAAAACACAGTTCTTCAGAGTCTGTAGCTCCATCCAGGGATACCACGATGTTGAAAATGACAGAGTCTAACAATTCCAGCCGATTGCATTGGTACGTGTCAGCTAAAGCATCAACAGACTCGTAAATAGTACCTTTCTCATTGCAGCCGACACGTTGGTGTGAGTCTGTCGAGGCAACTGTTGTGGTTGCGTTTTAAAAAATGGAAGCTGTGCAGGGTGTGGTGCCCTCACGATGCGGTGCAGGCTGTGGCTCGGTGACGATCGTCCAGACGGCGTCGGTGAGACCAAAGCTTACGATGCAAGTTGAGGTCGGGCTCGATACAGTGCTGACAGGTTGCGGTGTAGGCGACGAAGCGGTTGAGTTCGGGTCGCGCAGCGACGGTGTCGGTGATGTCCAGACAGGGTCAAACAAGGCAGTGTGGAGAGCGGTGCCCACAGAAAGTGGTGCAAGCAATGGCTAGGTCATGATCATCCTGTTGGCGTTGGTGAGACCAAGGATTCAGTACGAAGTGTGGCGGCGGCTTCTGTGGGGCCTTCAGAACATGGAATCCTGCGATGGACTCGGTGACAGTCATTTGCCCTTTTCTTCTATTGAGTCTGAAAACCAGCGGTTCCAGAGACAATGCCCAGAAGGCTGGTGAGATCTTTGCTGTCCCTGAGACCTCTTGAACAGGGGGCAAGCTCCACTTCCAAGCTCTTGGAGATCTCAAGCAGGATACACACACAGTTCCTCTCTTTGGCTAAACAGCTACTGCAGGCCAACCTCAGACAGCACACAGCAAAGGGGCAGTACTCCTCCTCCAGTTTCTTCCAGCTCTTCTCCTTGGCAGATGTTCCTCTTGAAGTCCAAAAGTGATCTAAAGTTCAGGTGTCTGGGGCCCAACATTATAGCATAAATCCTTTGTTCTCTGGTGGCAGAAAAGCTCTTTGCACAGCCCACACTGGTTCTGTCCTCTCTGGTGCTGCTTCCTGGCAGGAGGTGGAGACAGCATGTCCAAAGCAGACCTGGCCCATTCAGGCGTGAAAGAAATCTCCCCCCTGTATTCTGAATGCAGCCTGGTCTATTCAGCCCAGACCTGACTCGCCTTGGAAAGACAGGACACACCTCAACCACCCAAGTGGCTGTCTGAACAGAATGCACATCCCCAGCCCTGGACACTTCAAAGCTGGATAGTCAATACACAATCTTGTAGAGACACACTGGATGGCTAAGAAAAAAAATACTGACTTTCTAAAACTAGCGTTTTCAAACTCAGAATGTAAAAATCATTCTTACTTAAAGATGCATCTTTACATTATGAATTCAGGGATACTAAACTCTATTTTCCTATCTTGTTCCCTTAGGCAGTTATAAACTGTTATAAGTAAACTCCCCATTCTATCCTACAGGACAGATAACCTTTCCATAGTAAATAATGATATTGGCAGTATTTTACTATCAGGACATGCCACACACATCAGAGCATGTCCTACCTTTCAACTACACCGCACCTTACCCACATTGGTATCTTGGGCCTACCTCAGGGGTGACTCACATATAAGAAAAGGGAACGTTAGGGCCAGGCAAGTGGGTGCACCTGCCAGGTCAACATGACAGTACTAGACTGCACACAGACACTGCAGTGGCAGGTCTGAGTTACCTTTTCAAGACTGTGTTGCTGCAAGTCCACTAGCAGCATTTGGTTTACAGGCCCTGGGCACACACAGTGCACTGTACTACGTACTTAACAGTAACCTAAATATGCCAATCATGGATTCACCAATCCATAACAACAATTTATAGAGGGAGCACTTGAACGTTGGCACTGAACAGCATTGACAAAGTGCGAAAAGCATCTAGACCAGCAAAAACGAAGTCCAACCCACAGCAAAACACAGGAGGCAAAGGCAAAAATACAGGGGAAACCAACAGCAATGATGCCAGGTCTAACACGTGTCCCCTCCATCTGAAATGTGGGGAGAACTACCCACCCACCTGGGAGTTCTCTTCACGAAGGTAGGAAAATCTGGACAGACCATCAGCATTGGCGTGTTCTGTACCAGAGTAGTGTTCAATCGTAAAGTCCAACCCCTGTGGGAAAATGGACCACCTAAACAACTTTGGGTTCTCATTCCTCAACTGCATCACCATCTGAGGGGCCTGTGGTCGGTCTGAACCCGGAAGCAAATCCCAAATAAGTAGGGCGTCAGCTTCTTCAGTGCCCAGACTAAAGCAAAAGCCTCACTCTCAGTTACACTCTGCCTCTGTTCCCGGGGAAGTAACCTCCTACTAGTTATGGCTACGGGTTGGTCTAGGGCCTCCTCATTTAGTTGTGAAAGAACAGCCTCCACACTATGCTCTGAAGCATTTGTCTGCACAACAAATTCCTGTGAGAAGTTAGGTGCCTTGAGCACGAGTGCCATGCACATGGCAGACTTCAGGGCATCAAAAGCTTTCTGAAAGGCGTCTGTCCAGGTCACCTTCCTGGGCTACTTCCTGGAAGTCAGTTCAATCAAGGGGGAAACAATGGTGCCATATCCCTTGACAAACCTCCTGTAATACCTGGTGAAGCCGAAAAAGGCTCTTACCTCTGTCTGCATCTTGGGGGGTTGTGAAGCCAGGATGGTGTCAATCTTTGGCTGCACTGGCGCCACCTGGCCGCTCCCTACCGGTGTCCCAGGAACACCACTGAACCCTGCCCGATCTGGCACTTGCTGGCCTTAATCATAAGACCTGCTCACTGCAGAGCCTTCAAAACTTCCCAGAGGTGATGCAGGTTTTCCTTCCAAGTTTCACTGAACACTGCGATGTCATCCTGGTAGTTCCACTGAAATCCTCCAGCCCAGCCAACACCTGATTGACCATACTCCGAAAGGTGACAGGGGCATTCTTTAAACCAAAGAGCATCAACCAGAACTAGTAGTGCCCCTCTGGTGTTGAAAATGCAGACCTCTCATTTGCACCATCAGTTAAGGCAAAATGCCTGCACCCGGATCTTAAATCAAATGTACTGAGGTACTTGCCAGCTCCCAAACGATCCATGAGCTCATCAACTCTAAGGATGGGGTGCACGTCAGTCCTGGTGACTGATTTGAGCCCACTGTAGCCCACACAGAACCAGAGTTCTGGTGTGGCACCGGGTGCGGCAACTTTTGGGACTAAGACCACTGGACTGGGCCAAGGGCTGTTGATGTACTCAATTATCCCTTGTGCCAACATATTGGAGCCTTCCTCCTTGATGCTAGCTTCAACTCTGTCAGTAAACCTGTACATTTTGTGCTTTACAGGACTGTCCCCAGTGTCCACATCATGGACACACCACCGAATGACACCAGAGCAGCAAACTGTCCCAACAGTTGGCGGCAGTCACCCTGCTGTTCAGGAGTCTGGGCGGGGGAGAGGTTTACACCGTCCACTGACCCATCATGCTCCTTAGAAGCAAGGAGATCAGGGAGAGGCTTTGTCTCCTCTTCCATCCCATAATCTGTCGCTAGGAGCATGCCCAGTTCGGACCTCTCTAGGTGGGGCTTGAGGCTGTTAACATGTAGGACTCGCAAAGGGTTCCTGGGAGATTGCAAGTCCACCAGAAAGGTGAGGTTACTCTTGTGCTCCAACACCTCAAAGGGTCCAGTCCACTTATACTGGAGCGCACAAGGCTCCACTGGGGCCATGAACCACACTTTATGGCCAGGCTAAAACTTGATCATAGTGGGATTCTGATCATACCATGTTTTCTCTATTCCTGGCTGGCTACCAGATTCACCTGAGCGAGTTGTCTGAAGCGCTTAGACTGGTTTCAGAAGGCAAGCATGTAGCTATATACATCCTGGGGAAGTGTAATGGGAGCTTTCTCCCAGCCTTGTTTGACCAGACTCAGAGGTTGTCCTACAGGATGCCCATACAGGACCTCAAAGGGACTGAACCATAAGGACTTTTGCAGTACCGCCCTGTAAGCAAACAGCAGGCATGGGAAGAGGATGTCCCACTTATGCCAGATGGGTTCACCAAGACCCATAAGCATGCCCTGGAGGTTCCAGTGAATCTCTCAAAGAGCCCATTTCCTTGGGGTGGTGAGGAGTGGTGAACTTATAGGTAACACCACACTCCTGCCACAGGGACTTGATATGCCTAGATTTGAAGTTGGTCCCCTGGTAAGACACCACCTCTCTGGAGAATACCTCATGGGAGAAGATCCCAATCAATGCTTGATGCAACATGGGGGCCATCACAGTCCGCAGAATGAATGCCTTGGGTACCGGGTGGATTGGTGCAACAAGACCAGGATAGGATGTACCTTTTGCCCATGGCTGTTTTGGGGTCCATAGGCCCCACAATGTCAATGCCCACCCTTTCAAAGGGGGTGCTGTTGACAGGGAAAGGTTGGAGGGAAGCCTTGTACTTTCTCCTACTCTTACCAAGTCTGGCAAGTTCGACAATGGGTGTCAGAATCTTTGCACATTCCGGGCCAGTAAAAGTGGATGACAAGCCTTCCAAAAGTCTTGTCTTGCCCCAAATGCCCTGCTAAAGGCACATCATGAGCCAGACCCAGTGGGAAGGCACTGAAACACTGGGGTACCACCAGAACATGGGCTGACCCAGGCTCAGCAACCTTAGGCTCACTATCCAGGAGACCATTCTCCCAGTAGATCCAATGAGACCCAGACTGTTCACCTACTGCTTGGTTTGCAGCCTGCTGCCAGATCCAACAAGGGGGGGCATTCCTGCTACTCTTTGCTGAATTCTTCCCTGGAGGAGTCCCCTTCCTGCTGCCAATGGGTCAGCTCAAGCAGGTCCCCAGTTTGGCCACGTGTTCCTCTATAGGCTCCACGGCATCCCCCTCAAGGTCTGCCTCCTCCTGGACATTGGGAACTTCATGGGCTGGTTTCACACCCCCCTGCCTCCTCTACTTTTCGCAGGCACCTGGGCCGTTCTTCCAGGCTCCTGGTCCTCTTGATTGCCATTACTGGCTGCCATAAACTGAGTGGGACCCCCTCTGGGACTTCAACTCCTCCCCCTAGGCTACACTAGTCAACTCACGAGGTGGGGCACAAGTGGGTACAGTGGTGGTCTTTTAGGAACACCTAGGATCCCCTGCAAAGTGGCCCATCTGACCACAAGCATAACATGCCTGTGGGCCCTTCTGGGCAGGCTTACCTATAGGGACCCATGGCTTGTTCTCACTGGGGGGCTGAGAACGTTTTGGGGGAATTACTTTGGGCCCTTTTTGAAACTCATTTTGTTTACCCTTGTCCTCCCACTCTTCCACTTTGGACCCTGCCCCCTTTGGCATAGTCTCTCACATGACCTTTGTGGACCCTGGTACTGACCCAGAGGTCTGCCTCCACAGCATTATTCCTGGGGTCAGTCAGCTTACTGTCAATCAAATGCTGGTGTAGCTCTGGAAAACAACTACCCGACAAGTGCTCCCATGCAACCAAATCATAGAGCTACCGGAAATCATTTACCCGGTTACCCATCACCCAACCATCCAGTGCTCTGCAAATATAGGACACATACTCCACTCAAGTGCTTGACTCCTGCTTCTTACAGGACCACAACTTCTGCCTGCGGAGTTCTGGGGTCAAACCATACCTTATGATCAAGGCTTCCTTCATGTGGGCATAAGACATCTGCTCCTCGCTCGCTAACAAAGTGTCCCTCCTCTCTGTCATGAAGCGGCTCCACAACCCTGCTTCCCAGTCTCTCTCAGAGATTCTGTGGGACCTCATTGCTACCTCATATTCCTTAAATCACTGACCAATGTCCTCACTCTTTACAAAAACCTTAATCACTTTCTTGGGGATGTATACCTTTCCTTCTCCAGGCACTGGCAACAATCTGCCATCATTGAAACTGGACTCTGCACTCTTGGCCTTTATGTCAGCTCCTTCAAGCTTCTTTCATGCTCTAAGAGCATCCTCAATTTCTGCCTTTCCAACTCCAATTCCTAATCTTCTTTTCCTAATCTGAACTTTGGAAGCTCCAGCTTATGCACTCTATCTCTCTCTTCTGTCCTCCAACTCCTCTGGAGACAGACTTTTTCAAGACCCACTGCTGCGATCTCTGGAAGTTACCTTCCACCTGGAATATTCAACAGCCCCTACTGATGCCCATCAAATTCCTACGGCTCCACCAGGCCCTCAGCACCTTTTGGTATTCCTCCTCTCTGGTAAGGCCTCTCGCAGAGATTTAAATTTCTTGCAGATGGCTTTCAGTTGAGACACAGTATGGGTTTACACCCTATCTTCTTGTCATTCGATGTCAATAGATGAAATAGATGCTAGCTTAGTCATGATAAAAAAGTGGCAGTTCTCAATTTGCAGAAAATTCAAAAAGAAAAGTTCACCATTAGTATGTGGTTGCGTATACTAGCAGTGTACAACAATCACTGTATGTAAGGCACAAATGCAAGTCTGGATCCTAACCGCTGACCACCAATGTAAGAAATGGGGGTCTCTAGTTGGCAATGGTTTGCACCTTTGTCCAAGTAGGGACTTTTGTTCCTATTCAAGGTAAGGGGGTAGACTTCTAAAATAACCCCTGCTCACCACCTTTTTATCTTGGCACGAGCAGACAGGCTTATCTCAGAAGCAGTGTGTAAAGCATTTGTGCATGCATACAGTACTGCAGAGAAAACACTACAAATGGACACCACACCAGTATAGAAAAAGAAGCCAAACTTGATCTAAAACAACAAGACCAAAAACAACTAAAATCTAACATGCAATACTGTAAAAACAGTTACTTTGCAAGATAACATTTAAATTTCAGCCATAGCTGGAAAACACAGTTCTTCTGAGTTGGTAGCTGTGTCTGGGTCTACAGCTATGCTGAAAATGACAGAGTTTAACAATTCCAGCTGACCATGTCTGTACAGGTCAGTTAAAGCGTTGACCGACTCTTAAATAGAACCTTTCTCATTGTGGTCGACACGTTGGTGCGAGTCATTCGGGACAACCGTCGTGGTTGCTTTGCAAAAATGGAAGCGGTGCCCTCACAATGCAGTGCAGGCTCGGGGATGATCATCCAGACGGCGTCGGTGAGACAAAGGCTTTCGATGCAAGGTGAGGCGGGGCTCGATGCGGTGCTGGCAGGTTGCGGTGTAGGCGACGGAGCCGGTCGATGTTTGGGTTGGGCATCAACAGTGTCGGTGACATCCAGGCAGGGTGAAATGAGGAGGTGTGGAGAGCAGTGCTCACAGGACGCGGTGCAAGCAATGGCTTGTGACGATTGTCCTGACAGCATTGGTGAGACCAAGGATGCAGTGCAAAATGCGTCAGTGCCTTCTGCGGGGCTTTCAGGACACGAAATCCTGCAACTGACTTGGTGAGAGAGCTTGTTGCCCTTTTCATCTGCAGCGACTAAAACCAGCTGCTCCAGAGACGGTGCCCGGAAGGATGGCGAGGTCTTTGCTGTTCCTGAGAACTCTTGAACAGGGGGCAAGCTCTACTTCCAAGACCTTGGAGATACTTTCTCAGGCAGGATACACACAGTTCCTCTCTTTGGCAGAAGCAGCTACAGCAGGCCAACACCAGACAACACACAGCAAAGTGGCAGAACACCTCCTCCAGGTTTTACCAGCTCTTCTCATTGGCAAAGGTTCCTCTTGAAGTCCAAGAGTGATCTAAAGTTCAGGGGTCTGGGCCCACACATTTATAGTATTAAATCCTTTGTTCTCGTGTGGCAGAGAAGCTCTTTGCACAGCCAAACCTGGGTCTGTCCTCTCTGGTGTAGCTTCCTGGCAGGAGGTGGGCACAGCATTGTCCAACGCAGACCAGGCCCATTCAGGACTGAAATAATTCTCCTGCCCTTACTCTGAATGCAGCCCAGGTCTATGCAGCCCAGCCCTGACTCACTCTGGAAAGGCAGGACACACCTCAACCCAAAAGTGGCTGTCTGAACAGAATGCACATATCCAGCCCCTGTAACTCCAAATCCAGACAGTCAATACACAAACTTAGCAGAGGCAAACTGGATGGCTAAGCAACAAAATTCCTACTTTCTAAAAGGGGTATTTTTAAACTCAGAATGTAAAAATTATCCTTGCGGAAAAAGACATCTTTGCATTTTGAGATCAGCCATACTAAACTCTATTTTCCTATTGTGTTCCTAAAGGCAGTTATACTTATAAAATCTTATGAGTAAACTCCCCATTTTGTCCTATGGGACAGATAGCCTTTCATGGTGAAAAACTAAATTGGCAGTATTTCACTATCAGGACATGCCACACACATCAGGGCATGTCCTATCTTTCTTTCGTCTACACGGCACTCTGCCCACAGGGGTAACTTGGGCCTACCTTGGGGGTGACTCACATGTAAGAGAAGGGAAGGTTAGGGCCTGGAAAGTGGGTGCAGTTTCCAGGTCGACATGCCAGTACTAGACTGCACACAGTCACTGCAGTGGCAGGTCTGAGTTACCTTTGAAAGGCTGCTTGTGTGGTTGGCACAATTATTGCTGCAAGCCCACTAGCAGCATTTGGTTTACAGGCTCTGGGCACACACAGTGTTCTGTACTAGGGACTTAACAGTAACCTAAATATGCCAATCATGGAATCACCAATCCATAACAACAATTTACAGAGGGAGCACTTGAACTTTGGCATTGAATAGCAGTGGCAAAGTGCCCAAAGCATCTAGACCAGCAAAATCGAAGTCCAACACACAGCAAAACACGGGAGGCAAAGACAAAAATACGGGGGAAACCAACACCAATAATGCCAGGTATAAACAGACACATTTAAACAAGTAGGTTCTACAAAAGGCAAAAAGGAAATGCATATAAATGGTGGAAGAGCTGGTAATGGGGATGTAGATGAGAGTAATGGTGCTGGTCTTAATGTTCCTGGTGGTAGTAATAATGTTGGCAGTACTTATGTGGTGGTGAGGGTGTTAATAGTTGTGGCAATGCTGATGCCAATATTGGTGGTGATGTTAAAGATGGCCGTGTTAATGGTGGTAGTAGTGATGGTGGTATTAAAGATTGTGGTAGTGGCTCTCGTTCAAGCCCTGCCAAAAAAAACAACAAAAAAAATATGCTGCAGAAAACCAATGCAAAAAAATAATGCTTTCTGTATGTGTGATGATTGCGTGTATTTCCAATTAGTACATTTGTCCCACATGCATTGTCGCAGGGATTCCGTTCTCATACAGAACTGTGCATAGAGACTTGGAACCTCAGTGAATTAGGGTGTAGCAAAACTCACCTTAGTACCCAAAATCCCCTACCAGACTAGCAACAGTGTTTCATTGGTTCTTACAAAATTCCCAATGTTTAGACAAACCAGAACATTGACTTAGAACACCTCAGGTAACGTGGAACACATGAACACTCTTTCGTTATACAATCATTTAATTCCAGAACAAGGAGTAAATGAGGAGGTGTGCACATTTGAAATGTTTATTTTCTAGTGCAGTGTTCTCAAGCGCAGTATCTTAGCTAATACAAGCAAACATATTATAAGAAACAAAGTAATCAGCATAGTTACTAGTCCATAGAATACAAAGGGTGAAAGCATGTTAAGATTCTAGAGGGAAGAAGGCTAACAGACACCTAATTCTCACACTCCCTTGATAGTATATTATATTATATCTAAGAAGGTCTTTTTGGGTTTTAGCAGGGCGGCCCCACACCTCAAATCCTAGTTGTAAGGGATTACATCATCTTCCACCAGCTCTATGCATGCGAAGCACCATCAAGTGTGTGTATATGCTCTTTGCAGTGCAATATAAAACACGCCTAAAGCCAGAATTTGGCCGCAGCTGCATGTATGTTATGTCTAGAACGTGCAAAGATCAAACCTCACAACAACCACTGTGTTGAACTAACCTTGAAGGCCTCGGCACTCACTGTACAGACATAGCTTACCAAGCAAGGCTGATACTAATAGCAAAACATATTATTCTTGTGTGAAGCAAAATACTCCACTGGACTAAAAGCACTAATAACAATATGTGTCGTGTGCAGAAGCAGCAGAAAGGTAAAATGGCGTTTAAACTCCTAATAAGCTCATGCTAACTTAACACAGTGCGAAGGCAAAGCATAACAATATGACAGCATTGTAATGTTAAAACTTCAGCCTTTGATATTTGATATACAACTGTCCCACCTGTGCGTAGCACCCATTGAAAAGATTAAACGGAAGATTCTGAATGATAGACATCAACACACACGTAAAGTGCACATCCAAGGATTAATGAAACTTTGTGAATGGACATTTGGTTTTAAATACCTCATGGATTTTTTTGAACTGTTTGGAACATTTTTGTGAAACGTCATATACGTTCATGCAATAGTTGAACTGAGATCTAGCATGATGAACTTCATTAACATTGTATAAGCGCATTAGTTAACTTCATTAGGGAGGGCGGGGCATAGAATTGCAGGACCTGAGGAATGTTATAAATGATACTGCAGCTTATTAAAGATTTATAATAAGTACGAAGGGCATTCAGATCTTTAGTCGAAGGGTATTCTGGGAAGTGTAGGCATGAGTGGTAACACATAGGGCGATTGAAAGGTTGGGAGAGGTTAAATCTTAGAGGCGGGGCAATCACGCAGGTGTTTTATTAGCAGCACTACGAGGCGCATTGTGAGAAGGACTTGTTAGCGGAAGCTATGAGGAGAGTAACACTTGACCAGGTACGAGAGTATTTCGATGCAGTTTGGTTAATGATTGAGTAAACAGGTTGATACCTACCGTAACGGGTTTAACAATTGGGGCACTGAGTTTTATGTTTAGAGGGAAAGCGCTGTTAAGAAGTTCTGTTTAAAACGAAGCATGGATTAATTAAAATGCTAATGCAACAGAGTTAATGTTAGAGACTTGAAATCAGATGTTAATAGCAATGTTTTGTATTTTGTAGCGGACCCCTGACGAAGGATTTTGAATAATCCGAAATGCATTGGGCAATATAAAAATCTTACAACCAAGGATGTTTAATGTTGGTATAATGTGCACGGAAAAAGGCCTGGAGCATATCCGTGTTAAGAGAAGTTATTTACACAGGAGCATAATACGTGTGAAAAGAATTTGGAAAAATAAAATCTAATGAAGAATAATTTGCGAGTATGAGTTACAATTACTGAATAAGGTGAAACGTCATCTAAATGTGTCTGACGCTGTGCGCCTGGAGTGGAGTGGAGTTCCACTCCACCATCAACTGTTGAAAACTCAATAAGAGGCAGAAGGATACACACAACACCAACTAGGATAAGAAGAGGGAGTAATTCTTGACTAGATGAAGCCAAGCCCAATTTATTCATAGTTTAAAGAACTTGGAAAAATATGTCGTGCAGATAGCTGCACTGTGAGTCCAGACCAAAAAAACGAAATGCAGGGGCCCATTTCTGTATTGCACTACTAAATTATGAAGTTTTAGTAGGGATGATAATTATGATAGCCTTCATGAGAACAGGTTGGAAGAAGGGCTTGAGAATTTAGAAGCCCATCTCTGGTTTGTGAGAGTAAATACACCTATTAAATCCATTGTGTTTTTAAGATATTCTAAGAATCTGATAAAGGAAAAATCACTTGAATGGTGATTTTCAAGGTTGAATTGATCGGCAATTTAATTGTGTCATAGCTTTGACAAAGTGTAGAAGATTCTATGAATACTATATCTTAAACTATTGGCTTCAGAATCGAGACATACAACGTTTGATGCTTTCTCTGAATCTTTCAACTTTTAATGAAAAGTGACTGTGCTGGTTACCAAAAACACACACATGCCTTTCAGAAGTGGACTAAAACAGAGGAACAGAGTCAGTATATGGGTAAATCTCTAGGGCAGGGCCGGTCCTAGCATTTTTGGGGCCCTGGGCAGAAGGGGATTGTGCGAGGCCCTTCTAATTTGCATACACTTGACCCATTCAGAGCTGTCTGCATCTGAATAGATGCCCCTGCTCCTGAAACTGCAGTCCCTCCCTCTCAGCTACCTACAAACACCTCTTAACAGCTCATCAAGGGCTGAAGGTGTGAGGTTTGCTTATCTCCATACTGCCAGGGATCTGAAAAGCAGGGCCATAGCCATCCAGCTTTGCCTCTGCGTGTGTGGGCGGTGGGGGCAACTGTACTCCATAGCAGTGAGGCCAAGGGAGGGGCCTCTTACGGTGGCGCACTTGCAAGGTGGCATCTTTCATGCCGCGGTCTGACTGTCGCATTGGTGCGGAGCCCCACGCTGGAGGGCTGACTACGGGGCTTTGGGCAGTTGCCCACACTGCCCATGCCTAGCGCCGGCCCAGGCATTAAAGAGTGCATGGAATTTAGACACCACCATACCATAAAGTATGGAGCAGTGGAGGGGGCTTAACACCCATTTTGTCCCCAATGACGTCACGTAGCAGTCTACTTGTCCTATCCTCTACCTCTCCACTTTTTTCTAGAGAGTCTAGAATATGTGCAGTAAATGGAAACTAAAGGTTAACCCAGGTCGTAAAGTCCTGTTTACTTTATGTATCGCAGCTGCTACCATGACACCTCTGACCAGCCGACAGCAGGACCAGAGACAGGCACAGCAAAGGGCAAGACATGGGTAACAGCTGCTTCGAATGGTTCCCGTAACTGACTTTCAATAATAATCTGCCAGGCAGAATATCATAAACACGGATTTTTCATATAACCTTCCTGCACAAAATGGCTTTAAGGTGGCAGGGGGTGCACTGTCGGATAATTAACAACGTTAGAGCAGTCTCATTGCCTCGCCTGTGATTGCTCTTGCTAAGGCAGTACAATCTGCTCCCTGCCTCTGTAATTCCGGATATTGAAGGAAAGCACAACCCCGGGGGCAACAAACATGGAGGGGCAGATTAAAATTCAGTGAGCCTGCGAAAATTGGTAGGCTCCGGCAGATCAACAACGGTGTTTATTATCTTCAGCAGTGATACCTTGAAAACAAGTAATTAGCAATCACTTGTAAACAGCTGCGTAAGTGCATATTATGCTGTACCCCAACCTGCTTCACTTCAAAGTGGTTATTCGAATTACCATGTTGACATGATGCGTTGTTTCCTTTTTCGTCAAGGCTTAGGGCTAGAAATAGGATTATGATGAAAATGAAGGGATTGTTCAGAACATGTGCTCGTTTCCGATAGCTAGAAAAGGGACACTTATCTTGGTTGCACTGTAGAAAAAAAGGTGGTACGAGGACACGGCCTTTTTAATGTATTTCCAAAATCAGCTTGCCATACAAGTGATCAATAGCTCGGGTAAATAAAGCTATTCTTTTGTATGAGGCATCTTGCAGCTCTCACTGCCAACGTCAGAAAAGAAAAATCATTTCAAAAGACTAATTACTCAGAAAGTCAGTATCTATGTAAGGGTGCATTAAAATGTGACCCCCCCTCTCCACAGCCCCCGTACATGGATGCGGAGACGCAGGCTGAAAAGATCAGCGCCAGAAAGCCAATCAAAACAGCTACTAAAAGGCACGACGAGGAGAAACATCTCTTGCGCAGGTGCTAATTCAATGAGCAGAAGCTGTCACCACGGCTATAGATACTGAAGTGCAAACAATATTTAAAGAGGCATGTCTTCATGTTTCCCTGGATAATATTGGGGAACCATGTTCCCAAACGGTAAGTAAAATTAATATTTTGGATGTATTAATAGCATGAGTTAATGCTGTGCTAGAAATCATTTTGTTTATTATTGTATAATTTGAGGCACATTTTAAACATTTCCATGTTTATGCTCATAAAGCAATCTAGTTCAATATAACATTTCCCATGTCTCACGATTTCCCAGCATGGGACTACCTGGTCTCGGTCTATGAATGAGAGGTATTTGGTAAATTATGCAATGCACATCAATTGTTAATGTGTGGCGCACGAAGGGAATACCCTCGTGCACATGCTACACATTTTTACGGGGTATCTCAATGGCATCAAATCACCACAGTCTACTGATCCGTATTAGAGTTCAGCTAGAGTGTACCTGCTGTTATGTTCTGGGGATAGGATCCGCCCCTGGCGCCAGGGGCGTGCAGTGTTAAAGTCATGTGACCTGGTATAATAAAGAGAGGCCCCGCACGCACGTACGCAGTTCAGAGACGAGCGCACGGAGAGCCAGCAAGTTATTCCCAGAGTCTGTCTCAGTTATTTCTAGGGCCACGTGTCAGGCCTAGTTAGACTTAGATGCCCCGAAGTGTAGGCCCCCAGTTGTTACCCCTAGGGCGGTCATTCCCCACCTTCAGGACACAACATTTGGCGACGAGGGTGGGTGCTGGATCCTCGCCTGGTGGGTGTACATGCCTCTTGCACCGTGGGGCGGCTGCGAGCCCGTCCTTTGGCTCGTGGTGCTCGTGCCTTGCGGTGTACCCCACCAACACGCAGCGCGCCTGGAGGGGCGACTTCGAGCCCTGGAGTCTGGCAGGTGAGCAGTGCTGCCCAGCGCCTGTCTGCAGTGTGCATCGGTGTGTCTGCCCAGTCGACACGCTCTCTCTCCGGTGGCTTCACCCCCAGCGCCGCACTGTGCCCCCCGGCTCGTGCGTGAAGCGCGCTTCAGTCCGTTTGGCCCGTCGATCGGGGTGGTGCCCTGTTTCCTCTCCCGCGTCTGGCGGACGCGACGTGTGCCCGTCCTGCCACTGGCCTTGCCCGCCCGTGGAAAGTGCGCCGGTCGCACGTGCATTCCCGGGATCCCTGTGGCTCGCTCCACGGCCACGGGCTGCCATACCTGCGGGTGCGGCCGGTCCGGTGCTCCGTACAGACCAGCGTCTGATCACCCCGCGCAACGCCTCGGGTACTGCCGTGGCCCGGTGGTCACCTGATCTAGCGCTCCCTGGAGGATGGCCACAATTCCGCCCATCGAACCGTTTGTGGTGGAGGGTGCGCCTTCGGCTCTTGCCCCGAAATGGAAGGAGTGGGTGGACAGGCTCCTGGTATTCTTCGAGGCCACGAAAACCCACAAGGAACAGAAGAGGGCCATGGTGTTACACCTAGGGGGCAAGGACATCCACTCTATTGCTCGGACCCTTCCAGAGGCGACCCCCAAAACGCATCACACATTGATAAATGCCCTCAATGCCCACTTTGAGCCTATGGCTAATCAAGACTATGAACGCTTTGTATTCAGACAAGCGCGTCAGCTGCCGGAGGAATCATTAGACACCTACCACACCAGACTCAAAAAGTTGGCGCTGACGTGTGGCTTTCAAGATGCCACAGAGGAGATCCGTGGGCAAATTATACAGGGCTGTGCCTCGGCCAAGTTGAGAGAACGGATACTGGAGGAGTCTGGCAAGCCGCTGGCCGATATCTTAACTCTCGGCCGCACGAAGGAACTTTCCAAGGCCAGGGCCGCGCATATGGAAGCTGCCTTGCAAGCATCGGTCAAAGTGGAACCAGTCAATAAGATTCAGGCCCCACCTTCAGGACACAACATTTGGCGACGAGGGTGGGTGCTGGATCCTCGCCTGGTGGGTGTACCTGCCTCTTGCACCGTGGGGCGGCTGCGAGCCCGTCCTTTGGCTCGTGGTGCTCGTGCCTTGCGGTGTACCCCACCAACACGCAGCGCGCCTGGAGGGGCGACTTCGAGCCCTGGAGTCTGGCAGGTGAGCAGTGCTGCCCAGCGCCTGTCTGCAGTGTGCATCGGTGTGTCTGCCCAGTCGACACGCTCTCTCTCCGGTGGCTTCACCCCCAGCGCCGCACTGTGCCCCCCGGCTCGTGCGTGAAGCGCGCTTCAGTCCGTTTGGCCCGTCGATCGGGGTGGTGCCCTGTTTCCTCTCCCGCGTCTGGCGGACGCGACGTGTGCCCGTCCTGCCACTGGCCTTGCCCGCCCGTGGAAAGTGCGCCGGTCGCACGCGCATTCCCGGGATCCCTGTGGCTCGCTCCACGGCCACGGGCTGCCATACCTGCGGGTGCGGCCGGTCCGGTGCTCCGTACAGACCAGCGTCTGATCACCCCGCGCAACGCCTCGGGTACTGCCGTGGCCCGGTGGTCACCTGATCTAGCGCTCCCTGGAGGATGGCCACAATTCCGCCCATCGAACCGTTTGTGGTGGAGGGTGCGCCTTCGGCTCTTGCCCCGAAATGGAAGGAGTGGGTGGACAGGCTCCTGGTATTCTTCGAGGCCACGAAAACCCACAAGGAACAGAAGAGGGCCATGGTGTTACACCTAGGGGGCAAGGACATCCACTCTATTGCTCGGACCCTTCCAGAGGCGACCCCCAAAACGCATCACACATTGATAAATGCCCTCAATGCCCACTTTGAGCCTATCGCTAATCAAGACTATGAACGCTTTGTATTCAGACAAGCGCGTCAGCTGCCGGAGGAATCATTAGACACCTACCACACCAGACTCAAAAAGTTGGCGCTGACGTGTGGCTTTCAAGATGCCACAGAGGAGATCCGTGGGCAAATTATACAGGGCTGTGCCTCGGCCAAGTTGAGAGAACGGATACTGGAGGAGTCTGGCAAGCCGCTGGCCGATATCTTAACTCTCGGCCGCACGAAGGAACTTTCCAAGGCCAGGGCCGCGCATATGGAAGCTGCCTTGCAAGCATCGGTCAAAGTGGAACCAGTCAATAAGATTCAGGCCCAAACGCCCACCAAGTGGCACAAGAGACCGCCCACCCCGGGTGGAGCATCGGGACATTCATGTGGTTATTGCGGAGGCCCGCGGCACCCGATGTCAGAATGCCCAGCACGAGGCAAGCGGTGCTCGGGATGTGGCAAACAAAACCACTTTGAAAAGGTGTGCCGATCAAAAAAATTCCGCAAGCCACGCCCAGCTGTGCAGGCCATAATGGAAGGGGAACAGAGTCACAGCGACATGGATGACAATGAGGAAGAAGAACGGTCGGTACACAAGGTACATATGATCGGCACCACCGCCCGTCGCACCAGACCGCTACCTCAATGCTCCATACAGGTGGCAGACCAAGACCTAATGGCGGTAGTGGACACAGGTGCATCCATAAATCTCATGAGCGCTTCACTCTACAGAACCATGACCACGCCTCCGGCGTTGAGCCCTACCCCCATCACCGTCTTTGCATATGGACAAGACACCCCTCTCAAGATTCGAGGGAAATTCAGAGCGGCTATCCGCCATGGGAACAAGACGGTCAGAGCAAACATCTTTGTGTCGGAAGAAGGTCAAGGCATGTTGTTGAGCTGCAGGGCAGCCGAAGACCTCGGCGTGGTGACGTTTGCTTTCGGAGTCCATGAGGAGTCAGTCCAACAACTCCTCATGGAATACCCGGACCTCTTTGAGGGCATCGGACGGTTCAAGGGCCGGGAGATCCACCTACACATTGATCCCACGGTGCAGCCGGTGGCTCTGCGACACCGTCGCATCGCCTTCCATCTTCGGCCGCTGGTAGAAGAAGAACCCGGCGGACTATCTATCTCGACAGCTACCCCAGAAGAGATGGATGAGGCTGAAGAGACGGAGGCCTATGTCAAATGGGTGGTAGCGCGATCATGCCCTCGTCCCCTCTCCATAAATGACGTTGTGAATGCCACGGCACAAGATGCCTGTCTCCAGAGGGCCAAGGAAATTCTCCACACGGCCAACTGGCACCGAGCCAAGGAGGGATGGAAGGTGCTCACTCCAGATGCTCAGAAGATAATGGAAAGCCTATACCATGTCCGGGAAGAACTCAGTGAGGATGAAGCGGGATGCCTGCTACGAGGGCATCGCATAGTGATACCCACGGCCCTGACTGACCAAGTAATCCAGCTGGCACATGTAGGTCATCAAGGAATGGTTAAAACCAAGGCAAGGTTGCGAACAAAGGTGTGGTTTCCCCTGATGGACGACATGGTAGAGAATGTGGTGAGGACGTGTGCTGCGTGTCAAGTGACTGGAGAGGCTCCTCGTGAAGCCCCGATTATAGTGGAACCCCGACCCCAACAGCCATGGGAGAGGGTCAGCATGGACTTTGGCAGCCTCCCTGATGGCAGATATACATTGGTAATGATTGATGACCATTCCAAATATCCGGAAGTGGAGATAGTCTCCAGTACAAGTGCTGAGAGTGTCATCCCGAAGATAGAAAAGATTGTTGCTACTCACGGGGCCATGCGTGAGCTCCGCACAGACAATGGGCCCCCATTTCAAGGGCAAGACCTGGCCACTTATCTGTCATCCCTGGGCACTCGACATCGACGCATCACCCCTCGCTGGCCTCAAGCCAACGGGGAAGCTGAACGCTTCATGAGAACTCTGAACAAAGTGATTCGTATTGCCCATGACAAAGGCCAGTCCGTGGAGATGGCCATCTTCACGTTTCTCCGCAGCTACCGGCAAACCCCACACTCAATCACGGGGATAGCCCCGGCACACCTCCTCATGGGACGGGTAATACCTGACTCCGTTCCTCACCATCCCCAGTGGTCACCGGATGCAGTGAATGAAGAAATAATCGCGAACAAGAGAAAGGCCGCTTTTGCCAAGATCAGCCGGAAGAGAAGGGCGATAACGACACATTTCAGCAGAGGGGATGTGGTACTTCTTCGCAACCGAGTGACCAGTGGGGATGGT
The DNA here is from genome assembly GCF_964261635.1 of Lissotriton helveticus. NCBI lineage: Eukaryota > Metazoa > Chordata > Amphibia > Caudata > Salamandridae > Lissotriton > Lissotriton helveticus. The sequence goes on from NC_136065.1 coordinate 536,593,648, forward strand.
GAGGAATGGAGTCAGGTATTACCTGTCCCATGAGGAGGTGTGCCGGGGCTATCCCCGTGGTTGAGTGTGGGGTTTGCCGGTAGCTGCGGAGAAACGTGAAGATGGTGTGTTTTCAGAAGTATGGTCTTTGTGTCGGAGCCCTTACCTGAATCCCCCCTCAATAGGTGGGTTCAAGAATTGCCTGCAAGCCCGGAATTCCACTGCAGGACACGGGCATTTTCCAAGTTGGCTGGCAGGGTGGGAGGTCAATTTCACTGCTGGTGAGGGAAGGTTTTGTTGCTCGGGACGGGCAGACTGAATTAATTGTAAGCAGCACTTATACACTTTAAAAAACCCAACAACAAAACACTCAAAACTCGTTTTTTTAGGCGAGCTGTTGCATTTGGGTAATTTATGACTCCTTCATGGTTGCCACCAGCAATGCTGACGTTCAGGGTTTTGGGAAGGAGAAGGCGAGGGGACTGCTGTTGCTTAGTATAGCTTTGAAACATTCATTTCCTTACACCACTGCCCTAAAGATGGCGCTCTTTGTGAAACTGGAGGAGAGCAGTTTATTGACTCTTGAATATGGCCTGGGATGTGGCAATGAATAGACTATCGTTATGATCTTTTGCATTTGTGCAGCGCACACCCTCAACTGATGTGTTTCGGGGGGCTCTTGTGCAGTGATGGAGGATGGGGAGGCAATGTTGAAGGAGTAGTTGTCCAGGATCATGTAGTGTGGTTGGTTGGAGGCCAGGATTGATTCATGTTTTTTGTGCAATTCAACCATTAAATGGGTACCTTTTCTCCCATTTTAGATTAGGGCTTGGTGCTTTGTGTTTTATTCTTTGAGGTGGTAAATAAGTGCACTGTGGTAAATACATCCGGATTGAATGTTTCCTAAGGATTGGTTGTAGTAGTGTTAATGGAGGGTGATGTTTCGAAGCAGAAGTTAAAAATGCACAGTTGGGCAGTGCATTGAGAACACAGCTTAGCTGTAGCGAAAAATATTTAATAGTTCTTGAATTAATTCATCCACCTAGTCCTCACCAACCAACTATTTAGCCATTGAGCCAATCAACCCTGTCTCTAATCTCCAACCATTCATTCAATGATTAAACAATTCTCTATACTGAAACATGTGCTGTAAAATTAACCATATCTTGGGGATTTCAAACATTTCTTGGGAAGAGAACCACCCCCCAAGTCCCCATGCAGTGGTCAGGCTTGCTTGCTGTGCTTACTTGCTTCATGCAGTATGCAGTGGTCTGAAACATTTGCCAGTGCTGCTTTTTGTTGCCAATCAGGCCCTGATTTCCTGGTGGAGATTTTCTGTGCAGCAGCTTCTGTGTGTGATCCCCTTGACACATGGTTCAGAGGTGTTTTACAAGTATGATCCCACAACATGCAGGAGATTGGAAGACGCCATTGGTGGGTCTTTGAAGTGATTAACAACACGCATAGCGCTGCCTTGCTTGACTTCACGTTGGGAAGGCATTTCATAAGTGATTAATGGGTCTTTGCTTTCATCCAATCATGGATTTGGAAGCATTCCCAGATTTAAAAAGACTTGTAAACCTAGGAATGTGTCAAAATGCTTTGACTTCTCCTGTGAGGAGAAATATCTTTATTTCTCCTTGTTATTTCCTCTTTCCACCTGTGCTGCCTTACAGTGTGAGAAGTTTGCCTGGTATATGCTGTCCACTAATTAAAGTGGGTACCCTGTACCAGTCCATACAACCCTTATTGATGATTAGGTCAAAGATAACCTTTATGAAAGCTATCCTAGTGGTAGCTATGGAGAGCAGTCTTCAGGCTAAGTTTTTAAGGATTTTAAAGCAGCTTGTTTTACCCGCTGGTAACCTCCAGAAAAACAAACGAAAGGAGAAACACACAAGAGATATATAAAATATATGTATTTATTACTGAACACTCTCTACTAACCTCTATAAGAGATTAGAGTACACAATTATTAATCAATAGAACAACAGTAAATAGCACAGTACACAGCCGGCTCCAGGGGAAGACTGAACCATATACTAAAAAAATGGTATAACAACAACGACTTAACTAGACACAGCACCCAGAGCACTTAGAATCGCTGGGACCACAGGGAACCACCCAAAGTGGTGACACAGGGGACCCATGGAGGACAGGTGCAGTGTGTGAACACAGACGTGAGTTCCGTACAACTCTATGGGAAAGCCGTGGTTGGAAAATTAGAGTTTAAGGACACTTCGGAGAGGACTTCGAGCAAACCCTTCGGAACATAGAAGGTACTAAGGCCAGCATCCTTGTGAGTACCGAGGTACCCGTGTTACCTATCCCAGAGGAGCCGGGTGCATAGGGTGCATGTGTTGTGGGAAACATTTGTCGTTTTCAATGGCGTGACTCAAAGAAGTGCTGCTGCAGGGAAGATGAAAAGTGTCCGGTGGAATCCAAGCCTGGATTCGAGGTGAGAAGAACCTGAAAGCAAAGGGGACAGAGTCTGGGTCATTTCAGGGTGACCAGGGGCTCGCTAGACGAATGCACACCGATGTCGGGTGCTTCAGTTGAGATGACAGGATGCTTGACTCCATAGCCATGGGGACCAGGAGGCGTCAATGATGACCAAAGTCCAGGGTGAGCTGTCCCACAAAGGATGTTGAGTGCTGAGGTGTCAGTGTCCGGATTGAACACCAACAAGCCTCTGCAAATGCAACCCATGTGGGCAGAGGAAAGCAGTTACAGTGAGGACCAGCAAGGTCCTGGAGACTCTCCAAGCTATGGGGACTCAGGGCACATCTGGAGCAACCAGAAAAGCCCAATAGAAATCAAGGTTACCTTCACAAGGACCCACAGGCCAATGGACCACGGACCTCAAGCTGAATCATGAAATACCAGCCCACGGAACACTCGTGGAGTGTAGGCCGGAAATCTTCAGGGCAATTACTGCTCAGGTCGGGACTACATGTAGCCCAAAGCACAGCCTCAGGGATCACCAAAAGCATATGCTGCTGCAAAAGTACACTGTGCACAGGGGTTTGGGTTGCACGGTCCCCACAAGGGATACTGGTCTCAGAATTGCTGAGACATCAGATCAACCTCAGGGACACTTGAGAACCCACCTCCTGTGCTGTAGAAATCTTCAGAGTCCTCAGGAGCTTGGGATATGCAAACCGGTCAGATGCGTTAAAGGTGCCTGCCTTGCAGGGATGTAACTCCCAGGCGCGGGCCGTGAAGGGAGTTACGGTGGGGCAGGGAGGCGGGGAGGGGGCGGGGCAGGGTGGAGAGGGCTAAAAACCGGCACCTGGATAATTACAGGTAAGTAAACAATTTGATTAATAAAACGAATTTCGTAGTGCGCACTGCATCGCATTTTGCAATGCAGTGCGCGCTACGAAATTCGTTTTATTAATCAAATTGTTTACTTACCTGTAATTATCCAGGTGCCGGTTTTTAGCCCTCTCCACCCTGCCCCGCCCCCTCCCCGCCTCCCTGCCCCACCGTAACTCCCTTCACGGCCCGCGCCTGGTAACTCCTTTACTCCAAGGGAGATTATTTAGTCATCCAGTGTAGATCATCAAAGTACTTGGTTTCTGCTTGAAGAGTTTAGTCCAGGTAAAATCTAAAGTCCTGTATTCATGGTTCCTACTTTATACCCAAGGAAGGGGTTGGACAATATCTGGGGACCCTCCTAGGGGAGAGACAGGACAGAGGGGTGGTTACACCCATGTCCTTTGTCCAGTTTCGTTCCAGAGCAGGAGCAAATGGCTCCTGTAACCGGTTTGAGCTGGACTATGCACAGGGACACCAAATGTGCCCCCAGTGCAGACCTTCAGGCACTTTCAGAGTGCACCCACTCAGCCCCAACACACTAAAGCCTGTCTGGGACATGGTCACACCTCCCTGTGACAGGGAACCTATTGTCCAACCTTCCCCTGCTCGAGTGCAGCTCAGCAGCAGGAGGGCAGACTCACGTCTGTGACTGGCAGCATCCATTTTGTGATGCTCAGGTCGAGAAAGCTGGTACTGGGTACACCGGTGCCCCACAGTAGTTGTTCTAGCAGAGCGGAATCTTACCTCCCACACCAGTTACTGGTGTGGAGGTATGATTCTAAGGTGTTTGGCACCAAACACAACATGTTTCTAAGCAGCTGTTTTAAAGTTAGCATTTACAGAGAGCTTAAAATGCACTTAAGTATATATGGTTTGGCTGCTTCACAGACAACCCCGAAGAATAGATTCCGAAGGCAGCAGAGAGGCTCTGCTCATGCAGGAGCACCCTTGCACACAAAACTCAGCACCCTGCCTTCAGGACTGATAAGGCCTGCCATAGGGGTTTATATGTATAGTGATTTAGACTAGATATAGATAACCTATATCTAACTAAGGGGTGCATACATCACCTTACACAGGCTGCAGTAGCAGATCTGTGGTGTAAGTTTGAATGTTCTCTCAGGGGTGGCATTATACATGCTGCAGCCCCTGCGAGGCCTCTGGGGTACCTATGCCCTGGGTACATGGTGTACCTTTCACTAGGGCTGATAAGGGTACCCCAGTATCCAATCTGGAGTGTACCTAAGGTACATGCAATCAATTTAAAGGAGAAAGCAGCTAGACTGGGATCCTGGATAGCAAGATCGCAGTCAATCTAAGTTGAAAACAGTGACACATCAGCAAAAAGTGGGGGTAAACATAAGAAGCAGATCCTACTCTCCTACACACAGCACACTGTTAGAAATGGGGGTCTCTAGTTGGCAATGGTTTGTACCTTTGTCCAAGTAGGGACCCTTTTTCCTAGTCTGTGGAATGGGGATACACTTCTAAAATAACCCCTGCTCTCCCCCTTGGTAGCTTGGTAAGTGCAGACAGGCTTACCTCTGAGGCAGTGTCGAAAGCATTTGTGTACACATACAGTAATACAGTGAAAACACACTACAAATGGACACATCACCAGTTTATAAAAATAAGTAATCTTTATCTAAACCAAATAAGACCAAAACAACAAAAATCCAACATACAATTATAAAAATATGACTTTTAAAAGGTAAAAACAGTTCTGTCTATAGCAAACTCTGGATGCGACACTTTTAACACAAATTACCTTGGATGCTTCACAATCATAAACAACAACAAAACGCAGGGAAGGTGATGAGTTGGTTCCTTATGCACAGGGAAGGTGATGTGTTGGTTCCTTATTCCAGCGGAGGTGATACGTTGGTTCCTTACTGAAGGGGAGGTGATGTGTCAGTTTCTTACTGTGTGGGGAGGCGATGCATTGGGTTCTTACTGCAGCTCTGGTGTCCTTGTAGATTTGGTGCCCCATGCAATGTGTGGGGATTGGGGATGCATCAGTCCTCGATGCGGCAGCTACAGCGCTGTGTTGGTCTCTCCAATCCTGGTCCCACAATGTCTTGGTTCTTGCAGCAGCACAGCAGGGCCTGCATCGGAATAGGTGCAGTGATCTCGGCCTTTGGAGATCGGTGCATGGGATTCGGCGTGCATCGATTTCTCCAACTGCGGGCAAGCACTACATCAGTTTCTTCAGTGGCACAGCGGCGATGCATCAGAAATGGGTGCAGATGCAGCACGCTTCTTGTTGTTGCATCTCTTTTCAACTACCACCAGCAGGAATAATGTCTAGAGGCCCAACTCAGCAACAGGCAGTTCAGGGGAGCTGGTGGTGAAGTCATTGTGTCCCTGAGACTGCAGAACAGGAGGCAAGCTCTAATTCAATCCCTTAGTGTTCTTCTTTAAGCAGGATACAGAGCACACAGCAAAGTATTTGTCCTCTCCTTGGCCAAAATAGCCACTGCAGACCAACCCCAAACAGCACACCAAGTAGGGGCAATACTTCTCCTTCATCTATCCCAGCTCTTCTAATTGGCAGAGGATCCTCTTGAGTCCAGAAGTATTCTAAAGTTCAGGGGTCTGGACTTCAATATTTACATTCCATTTCTCGTTGTTCTCTTGTGGCAGAGAGGCTCTGTTCTCAGTCAAAACCATTTCTGTCCTCTCTGGTCCAGCCTTATTGCAGGAGGTGGAGACAGCATTGTGTAATGCAGACCAGGCCCATTCAGGTGAAAGGGAATAATCTCCCCTACTCTAAATGAATCCCATGTCTCTTCAGCCCAGCCCTGACACATCCAGGAAAGGCAGGACACACTTCAACCTCCCCAGTGGCAGCCTACAGTAAATGCATATCCCCAGCCCCTGTCACTCTAAAGCCAGACAGTCAATACACAACCTAGCAGAGGCACACAGGATGGCTAAGCAAGAAAATACCCACTTTCTAGAAGTGGTATTTTAAAACATGTTATATTCTCAGTTCAGGCATACTAAACTTTAACTTTCTAGCTTATCCCAATGGGAAATTATATTTATATGATGTTATAAATAAACTTTCTCTCTATCCTATGGGACAGATAGCCTTTCCACAGTGAAAAACTAAATTAACTGTAGTTCACTACCAGGACTTGTTCCACACACCAGGACATGTCCTACCTTTCACATACACTGCACCCTGCCTACAGTGGTACATTGGGCCTACCTTAGGGGTGACTCACATGTAAAAAAAAAAGGGAAGGTTAGGTCCTGGCCAGTGGGTGCACTTGCCAGTTCGGCATGGCTGTAGAGACTGTGGGCAGACACTGCAGTTGCAGGTCTGAGAACCCTTTGCAAGGCTGCTTGTGTGAGTGGCACAATCAGTGCTGCAGGCCCACTAGCAGCATTTGACTTACAAGCCCTGGGCACACACAGTACACTGTACTAGGAACTTAGTAGCAAGGAACTCAGCGCCTTGGTTGGGACCCGATGATGAAGCATGCCACCAACTAGGTTGGTAGGTGAGGGTTTTCTAAAGAAGCCTATTGGTTTCCCAAACACAAACTACAGGCTTTAACTATGAGCCAGTTCTTCTTGATTACACATGTCTACATGAGGAAATGAACTAGCTCAATCTGGTTTCCTCCCTCTCTTGTTGATATTTACATACATAAGTCAAACAAGCCAATCATGGAAACACCAATCCTTATTCATAATTTATAGAGGGAGCACTTGCACTTTGGCACTGATCAGCAGTGGCAAAGTGCCCAAAGCATCTAGACCAGTAAAAACTAACTTCAGCACACAGCAAAAATACAGGAGGCAGAGGTAAAAAGTACAGGGGAAAGGGCACGCCAAGGATGCCAGGTCTAACACACACATTGACGGGGGAAACACCAGTAAGGATTATTTTTTGTAGGAAGATGTCACTTTGTACACAAAAACAATATTGTGTCAGACGCAGTCATCCTTTATGTCCCTAGTAAGCACACAGAGCATCAGCGCTGGGAGGCATCGGAAATGCGCGAAATCTTAGCTGATATAGTGCATTTCTTCTGTCTCCCATTACTCAGCACAGAAACTTTGCTTGCTAACTTTTGAAGTGTGAAAAATTAGTGAATCTGCCCCCCCCCTATTTTTATATCATCCTGTCCCCATAACAGATGTTGTGGCCTACATCCTCAGCCAACAACAAAATACATGGACGTGGAAATAGTCGGTCATTTTGTAGAGTAGTGGCAAAAGCTGATGGGCTGTCTCTGGACTGTTACCCTGACTTTCCGATTCTACAGCAAATTCTTTGTCAAATTACACTTGTAAATAATTTTCATTAAACACTATTAGAGTAGTCTGATTTATAATGTGAATACTTTAAAAAATTTGGAATCATCAATATAATTAAAAATTTGCTTAATGGAATTACCCATATTTTTAATCTAAATTACATGAAAGCATTGTTTTGATTCATCGATGTTAACACATATTTCTATTTTTGAAATTTCTAGCAATGTTTAAGTTGCAGTTTTCTAGTGACAGAAACTTGAATAAACCTATTCTCTTGTTTATATGAATTTTCAATAGAAGAAAGAAATGCGTGTAAACTGTGGAATGCGTAATAACCAAATAGGAACACGCAATTGAATTGTCATTTTACTATCTTTAGAAACGACATTTGTGTCTTCAGAAAGCATGCTATTATATTTTTTTTAAAAAACAGTATTGGCAAGAGCCTATCTTGTCTGCCTCATTTCCGTACTTTAATGGATGGAAAAAGCTAACTTTGAATGATTCTGACAAGTCTCCCACCATGGTTATATGGAAAACACTATGATTTCCGTGTTCATGGGAACAATTTGATTTTACATTCCTGGCTCAATATGTAAAAATAAATGCCTGCGATGTTAAACATGCAGCTAAGAGCAGTGACCTTTCACTCCTTGGGAAATACAGTTTACTTACTCCTACAGCCTCCTTGCATATTAACATTTCCCAGCTTGAAGTTGTTCGGATGTAAATCACCGCTAAGGACACAACATGAAGTTGTTATTTTGTGCAAATGGTGTCTTTTCCTTATCCAGGGATGGAGGTGCTCGCTCTCGTCCATTTAAGCGGATGAAAAAGCTATTTGGCGAGTCAAGAACCAGGTTTCTTTGTAAGACAATTTAATGGTTAGCTGCTACCATGTAATAGATTGATTTATTAGGATGGCAAGGATAAGAACATCACATCCTTGAGGTTTCTAATTCTGAAGGTACTCGGGAGATTTTCATTTTCATTTCTTTGCAGGTTTTGCTCATTATGATTTTTTATATCTTCGTATGACACAATGCGAATCTAGTGTCAAAGGCAGCACTGAAAGGCGTTGCAATAAATAATCAGGCAGAAATGTGAAATAAATCAGAAACGAAAATTGAACGAGAGAAATTGGTAACAATATCTGTCGGTGTTTTAGAATATGTTGTGCAGGTTTGGGTTTTTTGCCAGAAATCTGAAGTAGGTTGCTTGGTGTCTTATTCTTCCTACTGGTCAGAAGGCAGTGGTTTGAAATGCTAAAATAATACACTGAGAAGTATATAAAAAAACAATAACAAGTAACATAATAGAATCATCATTGCAAAATGACGGGAAACACATATTGAGTACAATGGTGATGACTGTGACAAAGCAGAAACGCTGCTGAACTTTTTACTGATGCACACAGCCGGTTATGACACATTTGAAAGAAAAATGACAAACGTGCACCAATTCTGCTGACTAAAGAAGAAACATGATAGAAATAAGGAGACGACTATTGCCCACATGCATCAAAGTGAATTGCATTCGCAAACGGTGCGATTCGCAAAAATCGGCCGTTTGCGAATGCAATTCATTGCTTTGGGATGCATCATCTTTCAAGTGTATTTTCGCTATTTTAGGAATCGCAAAATGCTTTGCGATTCCTTAAAAAAATCGCAAATTTAACGATTCGCATTTTTTTGCAAAAAAATTGTATGCATGAAAATTCGTTATTTGCGATTCCTTAAGAAATCGCAAATAAGAATTCTTAAAATTAGAAAAAGTCAAACCTGGTGGTAATTTCTTCAAAATTGCACAATGCAGGTGAAATCCATCAAGAGTGCATATAAGGTGCCCCAGAAAGCTTCAAATATTTTTTCACAATGTCAGCACTCTTTTTTTTTGGCACGGAGGCAGAGGTTGAAAGCTGCAGCAAGATGGAAGAGAAGGATTATTCAAGAGTGCGCATTACCTCACTAGGGCAGACAGAAGCAGACATCTATGATAAGTATAGGCTCAATGCTCATTTAATTTTAGATTTAATTGCTGAATTGGACCCAATCTTGCAGAGACAAACACGCAGGACACAAGCCATACCTACCCATGTTCAGGTATTGTGTTACCTGCACCTCCTTGCCTCTGGGTCATTTCAGGGTGTAATAGCCATTGCTGGTGGTGTCTCCCAGAGTTCCCTTTCAAGATTTTTTAATGCATTTCTGAATGCTATGTTGCAAAGGATAAGGCATCACATTACATTTCCAAGTACACAACAGGATTTGTTAAAAACCAACTTAGATTTCTACTACATGGCACATTTTCCACATGTCATTGGCTGTGTAGATGGCACACATGTTCCCGTGTGCCCACCTTCAGAAAATGAGTACATTTTCCGCAACAGGAAAAGTTACCATTCTCTCAACATACAAGCGACTTAGTTGCAAGTTACCCAGGAAGTGCCCATGACTCCTATATTTTTAGACACAGTGCCCTCCACACACGACTGCTTGCTGGTGGATTTGGAGAAGGATATTTGCTTGGTAAATATACATTTCATAATTTTTACATATTACTGTGCCTTCTAGACCCATGATGCTCATGCATTATATCTGTTATTACTTCTTAGGTGACAGTGCCTATGCAGTGAGGTCATACATATTAACACCCTATCTTAATCCAGTAACCAGAAAAGAGCAGCATTACAACCATGCTCACATATCAACCCGCAATGTGATAGAGAGAACCTTTGGTGTGCTGAAATCTCGCTTCCGCATACTACATAAAACTGGAGGAGCTTTACAATATCGCCCTGAAATTTGCTGTAAATAGTTGCTGCATGTGCAATGTTGCACAACTTAGCCACTAGGAGAGGCATAGAACTGGTTTTGGACGATGTACTACCTCAAAATGATAATCAGCCTCATCAACCCCATGCAAGATTACATGGACCAGAAGCAGCAGAGGGTAGAAGGAGAAGGGCAGAGATAACACAACATTACTTTTGAAAAAGGTAAGAACCACACAAGACACTCAGGTGCTTGACTGTAAACTGTTTATTACACAGAAATTATATGTTATGCATTTTTATCTTAAAATGAAAATGCTTTTAGATCAAAAAGTAATTTATTTTGCATGTACTTTAAAGCAGAAAAATGTAACCTCAAAGGTACAATACTATTTTTTACGTCCACGCACCCCTAATGCTTTACCTGTACTTTTCATATCTCCCATGGGCATGTAACTTGAAATGTATTTTTTCCTGTTGCTATGGCGTGCCGCAGGTAACACTGGGATAAGTATGCCACTGACATTTCTGGCAACATCACTAACCCCAATTTGTGGCTGGTTTGCAGGTGCATCATCACTTTTTGTTCTTCCTACAAGATTATGGAGTTTCCCCAATCCCCTGGCAATCTCTCCACAAATGTGTTTCATTTCCAATTGCATGGCAACTGTCTGCTTACAGAGTTGAGCAGTGCTGCTTGAAAGTTGAGACATTCCCCTAGTGTGACCCTGCATGCAGGTCATTGTTCTAAGATGCCTCTTAGCACTTTCCCCTTGCTGTGTCTGTAGTACTGTGCACAGTTTCTCCAAAGATGTTGCAATGTGGTGCAGGTTATCTGATGTTGTTCTATGCCCTTTCTCTATGACATTTGCCATGTGTTTAATACTGTTGTGCATTGCACCAATCTCTTTGTCAATGTGACCAAGTTTTCCCTTCATGACTCTGATATTTTTGCCTTGTAGGCGCTGAACTTTAAGAATTTTATCCTCAACAACACTGCCGGTGCTGCTCTCCTCTACAGCTCTTCCTATTTGTGACGCATGAGACCCGCGCCTATAAAACTGCTGAAGTCTCTTACGCCTGCTCTGCATTGGGTTAGAGGTTGCTGGTGGTGTTTCAACAGTCTGCATTTCTGGGACATTAACATTTTGAGTTTCATCAGTATCAGACTGCTGCAGTTGGCGCACTCTGTGTCTTTGCCTTCTTTCCAAATTTAAGGATGATGAAGTTGAAGCATTTGACTCATCTGTGTCTTGTCCATCTTGAGTATTAAACTCTCTCAAATCATTGTCATTAATTTCTTGTTGTGTATCTGTGATTGAAAAAGTGCAAACAGTGTGTTACTTTCAAATTTGCACTTTCTGTTATGGTTTTCAAAATACATTTTCTTATAAAAATCTCATGCTGCATGCCTACTTTGGTCTCCTAACATAATGTAATTTATTTCAAAATAACTTTGCTTATCTTTTGCTTATGCAAATTCTTAACAGACTACAAATCCCATAACACAATGCTACATGACTGAAAATGAGTAATTCTTAGATTTTGAAAATGTTAGACAATTACTGCAAGTGAGAATTGCCAATTAAGCATCAACTAAATCATTTTAAGGCCTCTTCCTATCCCTTTTTACATTTTTAAAACCAATTTTAAAAAGTCTTACCTTCACAAGGTCCAACAAGGTCTGAGGTATCAATGTCAATTACTCCAACAACAGCTTCAGGTAAAAGTGTTCCTTCCACCATGTCTTCAAGGGAGGTATTGGGCCTATCCCTGGGGGTACCTCCACCAGTCCTTTTAGCGGACTTCATCCTGGTTGCTATTCTTTCCTTGGCACGACTGCGCAGGTCATACCAGCGTTTCTGTAAGTTGTTTATATCACGATGTGCAACACCCTCAGCATTCACTTTTGCTTGGATAGCAAGCCAGAGATTCCTTTTCACTGCTTCAGGCACCTTCAAAGACTGTTTACCAAACAGTTGGTCCTGCCTCACAGTGACCTCCTCAATAAGTATTTCCAACTCCTGGTCACTGAATAATATTTTTTTTTCCTGGCTTGGATTTCTGCTTCAGCATTTTTATTAGCCATTTCTCCAAAAACTGCAGACACACACACTGCTGAGGGTCCTCCAGGCTGAGCTCCAAATTCAAACTGCCAAACCTCCCCTTCAAACCTGGGAGCAGCTGCGTGCAATTACTCTCCTGCCTTCCTGGTTGTAATCACATTGAGATTCAGCATGTGTGCATTTTCGCTAATTGCATGGTGCCTACCATGTTGTGCATGGAAGTGCACAGCATGCCTTCCTGGCATTGTGGTGGGCCGTGCTGAGTGCACCGCCCGCCACAATGTCAGGAATGCTGAATGCGCCCGCCACTGTGGCGGGCGCATCCTAATTGCAGGCACGGGACCTCCGCCCTTATGGTGGACGGTAACTTTCTTCGATGGGATGGAAGGCGGACAAAGTCCGCCCGTCATCTTAATGGGCCCCTATGTCTCATAGGGAGAGTTCCCAAACGCATACTAGTACTGATTGAAACAATTTTGCTTCTTTGGGAAAATCTGTAATAGGAAACTGTCCTCTTGAACTCACCTATGCACTTTTTGCAAAAGGACTTTTGTTGAAAGCACTATACACTGGATGGTTTGACAACTTACGTAATGATCACCACATTTTTGTTATAATATGTGTCTTCTTTATGCTGCATGACAATCACCCTTTACGTACTGACCAATGGACTGATTGATCTGAACAGATAAGGTGACCCAGGAGGAGTCACCCCAGAACCTGCAGATATTATACTTTTATGGGAAGGATAGACACACAACTCATCACACATCTCCCTTGGACATTCTGCTCCTTACTCTGGAACTTCTTTACAGACACTGCTGGATGATGCCTATGCTGTGGGTGCTAGTACAGGACTGCTTTCCGTATACTGGAAGAGTTCCTTTGCACTGTCATGGTTCATGTCCTGCCCTGAACTGCCCTGAGCTTTGGTAATTAATGACCAATCTGCAATCGATCTGCTTAATCGCACTTTGGGATTTTAAATGCCCGATATTGATTTAATTACTCCTTTAATGATGATACAACTACCCACCCTCAAATCCCGTTTCAGTCTCCCCATGATTTTTCTCCAATAATAGTTTGTGCATTGAAATTGAGCTATTGTTGGTGGGAGTGAATTTAAATTGCGAGATCTCTGGATAGCAGATACTAATTGTATTAGTCTGTATAGCTTTAACAGAATTATTGATTTGTATGATCTTAGTTAGACTGAATTTGTTTGGGAGATGTGATCTAGCAGTGATAATATTTTACTTGTATAGCCTAGTTCTGATGGTTATATATATGAATCTAATTACGAATTTGTAAGTCAGTTACCCAATTCCTGGACCTCATTAGAAAACTGGAGTTGGATCCCCTATGTCCAAGCCCTCTTGGCACAATTCAAGATTCATTGGAGTACCGAATGAAGGAGAACCAAGGGAATGTATAAATGATAAAGGTAGTTGATTAAAAAGGGCCAGTGATGCTACAGCAACAGCCTCTTGCAAAAGCTTTCTAGGCCACTGGCTAATCCTGTACCCTAGCCTGTTGAATCAGCACACCTTCAACTCACACTCTCAAAGGCCAACTGTGAGAACAATATAGCGGATAATACTCATGATAATGCAGCAGCATCTACTAGCTGGCCCACTACTTATTTGAATGGGGTCCCAGTGCCTGCCCAGTTGCACCAATAACTCTCTTCATTCTAATAATTGTGCACCAGAGAGCACACTGATTCTGAAGTGACCAAACTCAACGCAAAATACTTCACCCTCTTTATAAAGTTGCCTGCAATATGCTACACAGATTGTAACACCGGAGATCAGAGAACTTAAAAACTGAGTGGACTGGACTGTATTTCTTCATAATGTGATATAAGGTTATGTCCTTCAGAATATTGGCTGTGGCCCACCAATATGCCACTTAACCTTGAACTGAAACATGTTGGTGGAAGTCTTCTGCCAATGTAGATGCTTGATTTTAAATCTGGGAGACTGTGAGGCTTGTACTGGCCTACAGTGGAATTGCTGCAGAATGTGCAGAATGTCCAGTATTCAGATTCTTTGTCTCCTCAATACCACACTTTCCTGAGGGGGATGTATTCCTACTTATCATTCCAGCAGCAGGAACACAAGCCTAGTGGTTCAGTTATACAGATAACAGCTTTCCTCTTTCCTCTTAGTGGATCAGATATGCCACATTATGTTTGGTAACAAACTTTGATCAGGTCATCTATTGTTTAGATACAGGCCGTGTCCTGCTAGATACTGCATTCACATACTTTGTTCCTGCTAGAATCATTACTACCAGAACAAGGAGTGATAGAATGGTGGACTTGACAGCCAGCCCATTGTCCTTTGCTTCCTATTGCAAAATGTATGCCCCCTTATACAGATGTCTTCAGACAGTGACCTATCAGATAGCTTACTGGGAGCATGAAATATTCTGATTGAAACAGCACCTGGTACAGAGGATGTGGATACTCAGTAACCCTGAATACTAGCAACTATACGTCCTGATAACTAATTCTTCAGAGGTACTGCCTGGCTCCAAACTGAAAACATTGAGAAAACTCAGAAGTTACTTTAAAAACCATTATGAAGGTAATCTCACTGATCAGTTTGGCAATAGGAAAAATTGCTCTAACTATGTTATATATGTCCACAGGATTGAAGTTGATACATACAGATTTAGTATCCTTCCATACCCGCTTGGAATCTGGAGAACATAGACTACAAACAATGGAAGTGAGACTGATTAATGAACATGTCTTAGGACAAGAAATTTGATATCTAAAATGAAGGGTCACAGTTTGGAAGAGCGCTCCCAAAAAGACGGTATCAGGTTATACAGCATTCCTGATAAATCTGACAAACATGACATGAGATTTTTAGCTGATTTTAGATGATGTCTCTTTAGACTAAAATAGGTAATGAACTATTCACAGTATAACAAGAATTCATGATGTTACCTTTAAGTGCTATAAATCAGAAATACCTAATAGTTTGGAAGACATTCCAATTTGGGAATTTAACAACCTGGCCCTAATTTGATCCAAAACAAAGATGATCTCAATTCCCTCAAGAAGATATTGGGGTGTTTGATTGAGGGGTTGAAAACCCTTCTGAAGCAACAACCTCACCACTGAACACCATTGTGAAAAATTAGGTTGTTGTTTGAATAGGGTGGTGACCCCGGCTCAAGCAACAGCCAGAATCCCTGTCAGGGTGAGCCACAAAAGTCACAAAATGAATCTGTGCTTAACCCTCTTGTAGCTTGGCACAAAGCAGACAGGCTTAACTTAGAGCTAATGTGTAAAGTATTTATGCAGCACACAAACTCTAATTACATGAAAACACAACACAAGAAAAGTCCCAAACCAATTTTGAAAAATAGATTATAATCTAATAAATAAAATGAAACCAGAATGACAAAGATCCAATAGAAAGAACCCGCGATATGTAATCTCAAAGATTTAGGCCCCCATGTAAAATTAAGTATAGCGCTTAAAACCACAATGCGATGCTCGCGGTTATTTAGTCATGCTCGCAGGTGGTCATCGCTGTAGCACTGAAGGCAGGCCCAGCATCACGGACAGTCATCACTGTAATATGAGATCCTGTTGGGGATCACAGTCCATTGTTGCTGGAGCTTCAAGTTGGTGGTCACAGTTGGCTGTAGGTCATGTAGCGTAAAGTGCAGATTTCACATTGCCAGTAGTTCCTGTGGCTTGAAGAGTAAGGTTTACTGGACCTTTGCCTGGGTGGCATGGGTTACAAGATCTTGGTACGAACTGGTCCGTTCTCAGCAGGAAAGAGCCTAGAACTTCAGGATTTTTCCTTTTTCTTTAAAGGCGTTTAATCCAATGCCAATAAAGGGCACAGGACCTGGTGAGGAACCTTTTGAGGGATCAGGAACTTACTCTAACAGAGGCCAGTAGGGCTCAGGTAGGTCCATGCAGGTCCAGTTGCAGCACTTCAGCAGGGGAAGTTTGAGGAGGCCTCTGGAAGTTCCTGTTTCCCTTTAGCTCAGAGGCTTCATCCCAGGCAGCGTAACCATTGTAATCAATTTGCCTCTACATTCAAAATCTCAAAACTATATTTGATGTCAGACAAAGTAAACATGGAAGTGCTTCTACCAATGCTTGGTTTACTTGTGCTTTGAGAAAAAAAGGAAGATATTTAAAAAACAATTGTTTTTGCTTCCAAGCTCCAGAGAAATGTGTATTGAGATTATTTACATTGAAAAGGTGTATGAAAAAGAAAGAAACCTGATTTGCTAATACAGATTTTGAAAAACATCATCTGACCTAACTATTTGAAATGTGAGAAATCACAATAAATGTTGATTTTTGTGATAATTGTTTGGTAAATATTTACATGTAGATGGAAACATCACATTTGTAGTTGATTTGGAAAAGAACAATGAATTCAAGTATCTATGTGTGTCATTACCAATGGAAAGGTTGAACATGTAATAATGTCCACCTGGTTGCCTGGAGACCTCTGGAACAAAATTCTTAGGTTCTTATTTAGAGTCTGACATACAGGGTTGTCTGCAAAACCTGATGGAGTACCGTATCTGTCAAACTTCTGTTTCCATGGTCCACTTAGAGTTAGAGAAACTGCAATATTTTTCCAAGGGTTGAACCTATGTTGGCTCAGTCAGCAGAAACCTGTGACTGATGGCCTGCCTGATAATAGGCCCTCGGTTTATGGATGTCAAACTGTCCAACCTATTGAGATTCAACATCCTTTTTATAGTTAAGGACTACCAGAGAAGCCTAGCAGAACCTAGTTGAATTAAATAGGAATTAAGATTAGATTAATGACTCCCATGCACAGGGAAAAAAAATCTTCCAGTTGCCAGGGCCACGATCTTTTGTTTTTCAACAACAAACCCTATCTTTGGGAGTTTGAAAAGCATACAATTTTGCTTTATGGTTGCACTGAGCCTGGTGCTCGCACAGCAAGACTTCAGTGCCTTCATAGAAGGCACAGTGGTAGCAGATTTGCAAAAGACCCATGCATTTCAGCTTGTCTGGCAGAGATCTGTAAATATGATGGATTGTACACCAACAATCTTTAAACCAACAGGAGAAGTGCATATGTTCACTCCACTTCCAAGCTATCTCATATTCAAATATCATAAGAGAGAGAGCTTGTTCAATATGTTCATCATATGTTATCTCCCTGATCAAAGAGGTAGAACCCCTATTTTGTTATGAAAAAACATCATCTACTCGTTATATTAGTAGCATGCCAGTATACCTAGGTATCTGGGTGTCCTTCATCGCTTAAGTTATGAAGGAGCGAGTTATTATATATCAAACAATAGAAGAAGTATACCCTGAAGACAAAAAGATGTCCGTGTGGTATAAAGGGAGGCGCACAAAAGGAGAAAAGTTCTAATTTTTTAAGAAGATCCCTCACTCATCAACTTAGTTGGTGACATGCTTCATCAATGGGGTCCCACCCGAATAGCCGAATGCTATCCGGTTGTGCTTCAACACCTGATTACAGTGGAGCAGGTTTTGATCGCAACAGTGGTGCAAGTGAGTGAAATCATGTGAATTAAAAATTGACCAAATTTAACTCCCTAAAATACTTTAATATGGAGCAATTGTTAAAAACAGTGTAAGCTACCGTGCTTGGTTAAATTGACCTCTGGTATCATAGTGGAGGTAAAATGTGAAAGTGGTCTTCATGTTTCAACTTGTTGGCAATATTACCAGGTTTTCTTCAGGACCTAGCTATGTGACCCGAGTGGTATACACACGCAAAGATGTAACTGACCCTTGGTCACTCTGATACCACACAATGTACTCACAATATGGCTCCCTCTCTTCAATTGCTGAAAGGGAAAATCTGAAAGACAAATGAACAATCACACATATTTCAGATCAATTATGTGTGCTTTGGCTTAAAGTAGTAGTTAGCACTCCTCCCATACAAGGTTCAGTATATTTGTCCTTTTAAATGCACATGGTGCATACAGTGATTAGGGCATTCCATGCACGGCGTGTCCTACATCTTGTGAGACAACAGTGAATGATATCTGCCAGTCGTACATTCACTCTGGGCTAGTAAGCGGCCTGTTTCGATATTGCAACCCACATACTACACTCTTTATGGTGGGTGTATAAATGCTTGATTTAGTGATTGAGCATACATTTTAAAGTGAGGGTTTCTAGTTAAAAAAGCATGCATTCTTGTCTTGCTCTGAAAAAGGACTGACATAAGAAATAAGGGAAACATGTAAAGGCTTCCTCGAGACTCAATTTGGTCGTGCCTCATGGAAGCCGGGGTTAGCGCGCTGGCTCTAGTCACAGTCTATGGAAGTGAGCAAGACATTATGTTCCAGCGTTTGCACAGCACATACCTTAAATGTGGTTCTTGGAGCAGCGGAGCCCACCCGCATGATGCCAGGATTACTCACTCCATCAAACCATGCCCCCCGCTTGTCCGCCTATTGAGGGATCCCTTCACGGCGACCCGAGGATCACCGTGTGTGCACTTCCTCGGTATTTAATCAGGACTGGTGCCAGAATCCTTCCAGGTTCATCACGGAAGGCATGATGACGTGGTCATGGTAGCGCGTGGGGGCGTGGCCAAGCGTTGGATGGGGACCCTTACCTAGGAAGCAATTAGTTTGTACAGTCTGGCTCTCAAGATTATGGCAATAAATAATGCAACGGGGTTGCAACTGACATAAATATCTATGCCGGACTAATAATGTCAATGTTCTTATTGCTATAAGCTCAATGCTTAATATCGGGAAAATGATGACTTACGGGGATAAGTCATCACGGGGACTCCCTGTGCTACAAGCACCAAAAGGCCATGTCTCTTTCCTCAGTGGATAATGGATGAGACTGGATCGTTCTAAATTGTTGGTTCGAGATTAAATCATTATAATGTTATTATGGTATTTACTGTACGTGCACCCATCACGGTGAGTCTGTGGGGAATTGTTGCTAATGGGGAAGGTACCACAGACTGAAATGATCCAGGCATTAGATGTGTCGTTGTGTTCCACAGGCAATATATGATATGTGTGGGTATACTGAGGGGCCATATATATATATACCCTACATAATTGATTCTCCAGAGACAAACAGTGGTTGGCATAGAAGTTGTGCACATCTAGTAATCATCACATTATTTCACTCAGTATTCAGTATTATCAGTGACCCTAGTGAGGCTCTAGGGAAGGTGTGGTGGTTATCTTTGTAGTACTGAGTATCACAGGATATTCTCATTAACCCTGTTTCTATGTGTGGACAGTTTATATAGCGAATGTTGCTCCTATTCAAAAAGGCTTTGTTGTGTTTTTTTCTCCTGTTTTGACTTTCAATTATTGTCCACTTCATGTCATTGGTTGTGTGGTTTACATGAAGAGAGTGTTCTGTAAGTCTTGTTGTTACTTTTTTGCACCTGATCATGCTGCAGTGTTCACAGAGTCTTTGTTTTATTTTCCTGCTGGTCATGCCTACATATTGTAGGCCACACAGGCAAGTGATCAAATATAATACGTTCGCACTATTGCAACTTGTTTCTGCCCGTTGTGTCCACACTTTCCGAGGTTCTAGTGCAAGCGTTTTAGTAGTGCCAGTAAGGTGGCCCACGCTACACTTCCTGCATGGGAAGTGGCCCATGTTGTTCGGTAGGCCCCATGCGTTTAGAACAGTTAGTGAGTTGTCCTGTCCTTTGTTCCTTGGGCATGTGCTCACTAATAAGTCTTTCAAACTCCTAGATTTTTTGAAAGAGAACAACGGTTTCTCCCAGTGTAAGTTCCCTGTCCTGAGGATGCCCCAATTCTTGTTGATGGACCGTGTTGTTTGGTTAGAAGCCGTACTATAAGTGGTGACACATGTGAGTGCTATTTGCTCTGCTGTAGTTCTCCTGTCTTCCAACAAGGCCTCTCTAGGTTGGTTCCGGGCTCTTTTCTGGCATTTATTTAGTATTCTTTCAGGGTACCCTCTGTCAATTGCTTACTGAGGTCCACTGCTTGGGTGCGATAGTCTGTGGCCTTGCAGCAATTGCGGCGCAACCTAAGATACTGGCCGTAGGACAGATTCTCCCTCAGTGGTTTCAGATGGAAGCTCTCATATCTAAGCAAATTGTTTTTGGCAGTTGGTTTGTCATGGGTCTTCGTTTCTAGGCACCAATTCTCTTTTGTGATTACAACATCAAGCAACACGATGTTGTTAGGGTCCCTTGTGTGCATGAACTTCAGGTTGCAGTCAAAGGTGTTGATCCACGAAATGAAGTCAGTCAGAACATTGTTAGGTCCTTGCCAGATGTATGTATGTATAACACATTTATAAAGCGCTCCTGTCACCCAACGGGCATCCAGATGACAAGGACATCGTAGCGGTATCTCTTCCAGAACATGATGTGTGAAGAGAAAGGGTTACGTTCGTTGAGAATGAATTTCTTCTCAGTTTCAAAGAGGTAGAGCTCTGCCACACTAGGGGGGATAGTGTTTCCCATTGAAGTACCCCCAACTTGGAGGTACAAAGCTCCCTCAAATTCAAAGTAATTCTTCTTCAGGGCCAAGCTGGCGCACTCGAGGATGAAATCCTTCTGGGTCCTATATGTCCAATCAGATTCATCCAGTGCTTTTTTGAGCACTTCCAGCTTGTCATCTTGGGGGATACTGGTACAAAGGCTCTCAATGTCAAAGCTCACCAAGATTGTTGTTACATCTGCTTAAATATCCTTTAACAGGTTAAGGGGACTTTTGGTGTCTTGCAAGTAGGTCACAGTGTTCTGTACCAAAGTTTTCGGAAAAAGTCACACAAGCGTGACAGGGGTTCCAGGAGGGACCCTATTCCAGAGATGATGGATCTGTCAGGGGGGGGATTCTTGTTCCTATGCATTTTGGGCAGCGTGGAAAAATAGGGGACCTTGCCCTCACTGTTTGTAAGAAAGTTGCCTCATGTTTAGAAATATGTCCCCTGGATTCAGCATAGTCCACAAGGGATCTGATTTCTTGTCTTAAGTCAGGAGTTGGGTTAGATGGTAAAGGATGATAGTTCCTCCATCAGACAGTAGTCTCCGGCATTCTGCTTGGTAGGCCGTCTTGTCTTGTACAGCAACTACGCCCCCTTTGTCTGCTTGCTTTATGACTATATCCTCACACCTCTTCAAACCTTCCAGGGTGAGCTTCTCTTCTCTACTCATGTTGTGGAACGGTTGTTTGGTTTCCAGTTTTTAAATTTCATTAAAGACAGCTTGTTCAAATGTTAGTATCTGGCTTTCCTCACGGTCGGTGATTTAACGAGATCCCTAACACATTATAAGACCTAGTTTGGAGCACAAATGTGTATGACCGTGATCAATTCGCAATGTATCATGCTATTGTTCTTCTTTCTTACATGCAGAGTTTAGAGGACACTGTATAGGCCCACCACGGGCAAGACAGCTTGACAAAACTGTGACAATAAGGTCCACCCATGTCTAAAGCTCTAATGTAGAGATATACCACTAATAAACATACTCTCTAATAGGACAGCATCTTATGATGAGGGATACAAGACTTTAAGTGGGCTGCACAATGCAGCAGACGTAGAAAGAGAAAAAAGCGATGAAAAGAAATAAAGATATTTTTCCATGTTAGGTCTCCTGTACGAAGTTGCAGCATTTTGACGCTTTCCCAGGTCTACCACTCCTGGTAAATCTAGGAATGCCTGGTGGTGGATGGATGTGAGGAGGCACCATATCACAGAAATTGTTCACAATGAGCCCCACACCAGGGTCCTTTGAGTTGAGGCACGACACCTGGCGATTATGTGTCGTAATAATGATACAATTGTGCACTACTACTTTTGGTTTCGTAATTTTCCTTTATATGCATGTTTATGTGAGTGGAAGCAATACTTTAAGGTCCTGATGAATGCTAAGGCACCTCCTACAAGGGTCTAGTTGGCAGGAACATGTTGACCAATGATGAATGATACACAGAAGCAGGGTCATCTGACTGCTGCAGTGTCTCTTCACTCCATTTTAATCCTTAGAGAGGTACTCAAGAATAAAGTTGTACGCTTGGTCTGAAGTCAGTTCTAATTATTGGAATACTGACATAATATCGACACACAAAATGATCGAGACACAAATATCGATACCAGAACTATAAATATGCTATACGTAGTTGAAAAAATGTACAAATATCGAAACACAAATATCGTCAAACACAAACATTGATATAGCTAATATCGAAATCAATAATTTCCTTAATATAAATATCACTAACATTAAATAAACATACAAAATAACACATATATCATCAGAACTAAAATATTGACACCTTAAAAATATTTCAAATAACACAATACATAACAAATAAAATATAAACAATATCACAAACACACACAACATATTACATGTACACAACTACAATTAAATAGATTATAAATAAATAAATTAACTTTAACTTAAGTAAAACCACCAATTTAATTCCTCCTTACAAACAGAATATATAAAAAGTGTATTATTTTCATACTTTAATACAATAGAGATTACAAATTATATACGGTCATACTTTTAAATTAACAAAGCACGAAAACAAGTTTAACTGGAAATTAATTAGCCTTTACCAAATAAGGAAACAACTGCCAAAATAATTACCAAAAATTAGTAACAACCAATAAAAAACACCTACAACTTTATCAATAAGATTTACAGAACAACTAGACAAACACTATATAAACTAAACACACATTTACATTATTTAATGCTACAAAAACAAACACAATAATTAGGGAAATCTCTGACGGATTGCTCAACAACATCAGACTTCCACATTGAAAACTCAGATTTCAACTATACAAAGTAAGTAAAATATAAAGCTAATGTTATAACTTAATAATTTTTAATTATAACATAAAAAAACACCTTGCCAAAAATTAAGTATAAATTAAAATTACACTAATGCAACAACTATTAATCCCTAACCAAAAGCCCCACTAACCACACAAACCCCAAAATACAGAAAATAGTGTTAAACAAATGTAATAAAAATATATATTTTTTCTACAGAAAATAAAAGAAAACACTAAAGCCAAGCACCAACAGAAAAATCTCAACATCCAAAAAGTTCTACAGATTAAAACATGTAAGTATAATTTAATTTATAACAATCTGTAATACAATAAAAACATGTATGATATATGTAACATTTCACAGAATAGAAAACCTTTATTATGCTATATGGCATATGTCTACACCCAAGAAAAATAAACCGGCGACAAAATTGATTGGAAATGCAGCAAATATTATGCTAATGCATGTTATGGGAGGGCTACAACAAAATAAACTATTGTATTACATATTAAAGAACATAACCACCCCCTAACATAGCAGAAATACAAGTAAGAAATACTTTAGAGACTCTTAAGCAAGCTAGTACTAGCTCCCAATAACCTACTACTGAAATACTAAAGGACATACTACCCTGAGTTCCAGAATACGTAACTGGCCAATTAGGCTCCATCCCAACATTAAAAAGATTAATAGCTAGAACCAAAAAATCAACGATGAACAACCCAGCTGCCCCAAAAAATGTCTGTGAAATTAAAATACTACCTGAATTCAGTGTAACTCATAATGAAGAGCAATTCCTTATGTATGATAACAAATCTAACGAAAAAAGGATTTATAATATTTGCTACCCCTACAAACCTACTTAAACTACAGAATTGTGAGACATCGATGATGGATGGAACATTTACAATATGTCCCAAAACATTTTACCAATTATGCATAATCCATGGGCAGTGTCACAATAGCAACATCCCCTTTATATATGCCCTGTTACTAAACAAAAAAACAACTACCTATTTAGATCTCCTAACAAAGGTAAAGCAAGACAGTAATAACTACTACCCTCAAAAAATTATCATAGACTTTGAAAAGTCAATGATACATGCTATCCTCGAAAACTACCGTCACAGAGCAGTACAAGCTTGCTATTACCACTCTAATCAAAGCATATGGAGACACCTTCAGAAATCTACCCTTAGTGTAGAATATGCAAATAGTAGCCATTTTGCATATGGAATTAAAAAACTAATTGCCCCAGCCTACGTCCCAATGACTGATGTAGCAGAACACTATAATTTATTAATAGAAAGCCCCTATTTAGCAATCAAATGAACATAAACTAAGTCCCCTACTCGACTATTTCGAGGATACTTTGGTGGTAAGGCTTCACAGATCTGGAACAGAATACAGCCAAAATTCCACATTCCATGATGGATTGTATACAACAGTCCCCTAAACAAAGAAGCAAAAAAACTGCATCCTTCTCCCAATGCTAATTTGGAAACCGAGTACACCTGTGGAAAAAAAACACATTCCCTCCCACACAAACATAAAGTAATATTATTTAAAAACACACACAAAAATACTGATAACACCGTCATCTAAATATAATGAAATATTTATAACAAACCATAACACCTAACTATCAACGCGCTAACTGCATTTCACATACACTAAACTACAAACGAAACCTCACAACAAACATAAAATTCAAACCTTACATATACTACATAGTATCTACCCTCACCCTCCCCATAAATTAAGCCTAAAAGCAATTCAGTTAAACTGAGCATAACCTATGCAATGCAGCTTTCGACCTCGAGCTTCTCCTCTCACAAATGTCCTAAAACAATACTGATACCCTGGGAAATAGAACTTAGTTTAAAAAATGGGCGCATAATTGAAATAACAAAAATACTTTTCCACTTTAAACTCAATGTAAATTAGAAACATTATACAAAAAAGAATCGGAAATATGTATTAATATTACTAATGTAAAAAATAGTTTTTCTGTTATGTTAGAAATTGAAAAATGTATAATAATAAATATTACAACACAATAATATTTATTATTATAATACATTAAAACAATTATACAAACTTATTACTGTAAGAAAAAATCTTGTACTGCTTACTAAAAATGTGTAAACATTATATTAGTGTTCAAAATATTTTTCCTGGGGCGTGGTCAAGATGGCGACCGAGTAGGACGCAACTACTCACTGTTCCGTCCTGCCGACAGGACCCGGCCTGCATAGCTTTGACCAGCGGGATCTGCTACATGCCTACAGAGCCCCCGCCCCCGAGGTCCAGCCACCACCAAAGCACATTTGGACGCACCGGAGGGTGGCTACAATTTGTAGCGTTGGTTCCGGAGGTTTGACAGCAAGGCTGCAGACCGCACAGGGCAATGCGGCAGGCGGAGCTCACCTCCTGAGTGCTGGTGCTGACGAAGGCATAGCGAAACTGGGGCCCGTCAGTGCCGCATACAGTGGGGCAGCTTCCTGATCTGGGTGAGGCGATGCAAGACTTGGCAACTCTGTGGAACTAATAGTGGCAGTGAGGAGCTGCTGTCGGCTGACCTCGATATACAGCCTCTGTTGCGGCTGCTGCGGCTGTCTGCATGGTCCCGGGCCCCGGCCTCTCCACTGGGGGTCAGCGGAACTCTGTGCAACTGCAGCTGGAGGAGACAGGGGCCAGACTTGGCTTACGCACACAGTGAGGCCTGACAGACTGGGAGGACTGTACTCCAGCAGTCTGGGAGGCCTAGAAGATTGTGAGAGAGCAGCTGGGGGAGCCACAGAGTGGTGCATTGCCCTGGGACACGGACTTTGAGGACCAGTGTTTGCACTGGACAAGTGGTGAGTGTGGGCCTGGAGGACTTGGTGTGGTGTGGTGTGGTGTGGCCCGGCCGCCCATCCCCCACACCTTGAGACCCCCTGCTAGCACTGGCCTGGGAGCGGAGCGCGCGCCGGTTGTACGCTCGCGGCTTGGTGATTGCTACCTTGACACTCTTATCACCCCTGGGGATTCCCCCATAGAAGCGGTCCTCCTACACCCCCGGACATTCGCAGTAAATGAGAAGACCCCTAAAACGAGACATACCACACGCAATATCATATCCAGGGAGTGCGGTCTGCAGCCCGCTCCTCGCTCCTCTATGCCACGTGGTTCCTTTGTAAGCTGAGTCCTGAGGCCTACCACGTTGTGTGCTGTTTCTGCGCTAGGCCCCTTAACTGAGGGATGGCAGTGGAGGGGCTTGCAAATGGCCGCCACCAGAGCCCACAAGGACAGATCTGTCGAAGATTTATTGCTCAAAGCCAGGGCTAGTGGGCCGAAGATGATGCCGCATGCCTGAGGGGCCACCGAGCAGAGGGGTTCAGAGGAACAAAATAGTCCTGTCATCCGTAGGGTATTGGAATCGTTCTTCGCGGACCTCACCAGAGACTTCCACACTATGAAAAAAGATCTCACGTCCGAAATTCGTGAGATGCCCAAAGACATTGATTCGGTGAGGGAGCCAGTGGACGACTTAGAGAACTAGATGGCGGCCTGAGATGAGGTGGTGTCCCAACTTCAACTGGAGGTGCTCCGGCTAAGAGATCAACTTCTAGACCTTCAATCGCACGTGGAGGATCTGGAGAATCGCTCTCGCCTCAACAACACATGGATTCGATGGTGTCTCAGGGGGCAGAAGAGCAGGACATTGAGGCCTTTGTCGTTGATCTGTTCCGCCACATCCAGGGAGACCCTGCAGACCGACTCGACCGGACACATTGGGTGGGCCTCAGGTGATCACCAAGGGCCCCCCACCCGACATCTTGAAATGCGTCCATGATTTCCAGCTCAAGGAGTGTATCCTGCGCGAAGCATAGTCCTACCACCCCATTGAGTTTCGCTCCTGTAGACCTCTTTTCTTCCAGGACTAGCGACCTCCACTCTACAGAAACAGCACAACTTTTGCCCCATCACTGCATTCCTCCGCTCCAAAGATGTTGCTTACTCCTGGAACACCCATTTCTCCTCATCTTCAAATGGTGGGGCAGACTCTGCCAAGTGCGTTCCCTGAAGGAGGCGACAACCCTCCTCCAATTGCCGGAGGCTGACAACACTGGATCAGAGAAGCCTGCCGCTTCCAACCACCGGACTGACAGCAACCGCTGGCAGAGAGTTGGTATCTTGCCCCTGAGCTCGTGCCTGGATCCAGACATGATTGCCAAAGAACGCTTGGCGGTGCTCCAGATTTTATTTATAGGCTACACTACACTATCGCACCAGGTCACCATCCCCTACAGAGGCAGCGCTGCTCAGCTGGGAGAGTCCAAGTCCACATCCCTATGGCCCCTGAAATTCATATTGTGTCCCTGAATGTGAAAGCGCTGAATAATCCCGCTAAGCGCAGGGCACTTTTGTCCTACATGGAGAACTCAGACGCCCATATGTGCCTACTTCAGGAGACACATCTGCTCCCTGCTGACACCCACCGACTGAGGTCGAAGGCGTTCCCTCACCAGATGTTTTCCACTGCCACTTCCAAAACCACTGGAGTAGCGATTTTAGTATGTTCTTGATTTTCAGGGTGTGTTATTAGTAAACAGGCCAAAATTAAGGGGAGGTTCTAAGCTCACACCATTACCTTAGATGCACGGACATTCTCAGTGGCTTCGGTTTATGTTCTCAACAGTGGTCAAGAGGGTTTAATCAAGACAGTGACTCAGGAGCTCACAGGCTTGTCGGAGGGGGTTGTCTTGTTAGGAGGGGACTTTAATATAGTGCTCGACTGCGATATGGACCGCTCTGGGCAATGATGGGGTCAAAAAGGGACCCTGTCTAAAATGGGGAAACGATCCCTGGTAGAGGCTGACCTTACTGATATCTGGCGACATCGACATCCCAATACTAGGGCATACACATTTTATTCCCATCCCCATAAAACATACAATAGAATTGAGTATATCCATGGAGATCCTTCCCTGCACCCTGTCTGACCAGTCTGCGCTGCGACTTTCTCTGACCTTGCCTCCGAGACGTCCTACCAGTGCCGGATCGCTTTGTTGATTGGCTCTTCCAAATCTATGCGAATCCAACAGCTATGGTGCAGGTGAATGGAGTGTCGTCAGAGAGGCATTCTCTATCTGTAGGGGAATAGACAGGGGTACCCGTTGTCGGCCCTCCTCTTCGCTCTCTATATGGAGCCTCTGGCTCAGAGAGTCCGTGATGATTCAGCCATTAAAGGTACACACTTTGGGAGCTCAGATCACAAACTTTGTCTATCTGTTGATGACATGGTGGTGACCTTGGAGCACCCTGGAAATCCCTGCCAGCGTTCTTTGATGAACTGGCCCGGTTTACCCTCGCTTCAGGCTTCCAAATGAATGTGCATAAGTCACAGGCTCTTAACTTGTCATTAGAGCCCAAGACGCTGCCTCTCCTACAGCGCCTTTTCTAGATTTAATGGGTACATGACTCTATTATTTACTTCGGGTGAGTCCCACCATCTCTGCTACTCAATAATCGAACTACACAGCACTTTTGAGACACGCCCAGGAATCCTTGTGCAGGTGGAGACCCCACTCTCTTTCGTGGCTGGGCCGGATTGCATTGGTGAAGATGGTGCTACTGCCCCAGATTCTACACCTATTTCACACCCTTCCGCTAATGCCTCTATCTGGGGTTCTAAGGGCTCTGCAAAGGGATATAGAATGCTTTGTCTGGCGGGATCTGAGGGCTTGTATGCACAGCAACCTGACATACAGGGATCCGGTGGATGGGGGTCTGGAGGTCCCAGACGTCTTGGCTTATTGGAGGGTGGCTCAGCTGAGAGAACTGGTGGAATGGTCACGTCTTGAGTCCAAGAAACATTGGTTGTTCATGGACAGGTCCCTATCAGCCCAGCCTTTGTGGGAAGTCCCCTTCCTTTAGCACATGGGACGTCCTCGCAGTTTATATCTCTCAGAGGTGACTCGACCCATCATGTCGGCTTGGGACAAGATTGCCATCACCAGTGGGCTCACACCATTCCCATCTCCCATTATGCCCATTGTCCAAAACCCCGATTTTTCACCTGGCCAAGATTTTGGGGAATTTCACCACTGGACGACCGAAGCCAGCAGCTCCACTTTTTTTACCTTTCTAGCCTGCGCCCCTTTGTCAAGTTCCATACAGACCATGGGCTTCCTGAGGCGGAGCACTACTGGTACCTCCAATTCAGACATTGGATGCTCCACAAGGAGGTGAGGGAGGGTGCAGAGAGACTGCTTACACCATTTGAAAAGTGGTTAATCACCCAACATAGCGATGCACGTCTGACCTCTGACTTATATAAATTAACTCACAATACCTCTAATGCTGTGAAGTCCCCGGGCCGGCTGCACTGGGAGGGGGAACTGAACAGGGAGCTCACATCAAAAGAATGGAGGGATATCTATTACCGGGCTCGACATTCGGCCTGCAATGTTGCATCTATCAAAACGGCCACTAAGTTGGCCACCTATTGGTACTTAACTCTGGTGCTACTTCACAGAGGTAACCCTTCCCGCAGTCCACTGTGCTGGAGAGCCTGTGGCTTGCCGGGTACTCTCACAACCTAACTCTGGGACTGCCCCGCCTTGTGGGCTTATTGGCAACAAATCCTTGATGAGGTCGACTTTCACTTTGATACCCAGGTCCCAAAGTTCCCGGTGTATATTCTCCTGGGACTCCCCAATGCCATCACTTTCCCACTTACATCTCGAAGAGGCAAACAAATAGTCCTAACATTAGGTGCGGCAGTCCACAATATCCTGACACACTGGGGTTCCACGACTGTCCCCACTCGCTGAGGTTGGCTCCACAAGCTATGGTCCATCCTAGTGATGGAGAAGATCTCTCTCTCCTTAACTAACCCCCGGGCTTCCTTCCATGACCTATGGGCACCCTTTATTGCGCTATTAACATCCAAATTTACAGAACTCACATGTCCCAATTACCTTAGACTGCTGAGGTTGACGGATTCTCCTTCCACACCTGTCTTGGCTGCAATCATCCCCCACTTGCCTATTGGGATTGACCATCAGTCTGACAAAATGCCCTTTCTTTTGTTAAGTCGACTTTACTTTGAGAAGGAGGGGGGTTGTTCTCCTTTTTGTTGTTGGTTCATGCCTGATATATATGACAGTGATATGCCAGGTTGCAATCCCATGTTAGTGGAGCACAATGGCTCATTGGTTCTTTCTGTGCATAAAATCAATAAAAGAAATTTAAATAAAAAAAATATATTTTACCTTTACTAAGGGGCCCATTAGGATGTCGGGCGGATCACCACTGCCATGCGGGTGGTGGCGATCCACCTGACATACTTTGCCGCCTGCCACCCATTTCCCCCCCGCCATATTAGTATGGCTGGGGGGACCGCGGCGGACGGAAAGACCGTCTGCTGCTTTTCCGCCCCGGTTGCCTTGCGGCCGGGGCGGAAAATGTTTAATATGGTGGCGGTGTCTATTTGACACCGCCAGCCATATTATAATGGGCCTTGGGCAATGCCTTTCCATGGGCGCAATCCTGCCACGGAAAGGCATGCGGAGACTCCCTGTGGCGGCCTGTTGCGGGCCCCCTGGGACTGCGGCGGGTGCACATGGGGGGTACCTATGGTACCCCCCCGCATTTCAAAGTGCAACATGGCAGGCACCGTGCGGTGCCTGTCATGTTGTGCTTTGAAATGCACAACGTGCATCTTTACAATTGTGGTGGGCGGCACTTTCAGCACCGCCCGCCGCAATGGTAAAAATACAGGATGCGCCCGCCAGTGTGGCGGGCGCCTCCTAATGGCCAAGGCAGGATCGGCGCTCCTATGGCGGGTGGTCCCGTTTTGCACGGGGATGGCGGGCGGGCAAAGTCCGCACACCATCCTAATGGACCCCTTAATGTTTACTTAGTTGTATAATATTAAGCTGTGATACAAATGTAATAATATTATACAAAATATAATATTATTTAGTATCAAATATGCAAATAAAGAAAAAACTAATACAATAACTATCATGAATAATGGAAACTGTATATAATTATCGAATGTATATTTACAATAATGAAAATTGTATAACTGCCTAAAAAGAAAATATATGTTATAAATTGTATTAAAAACAGTGGATAATTACATCTTTTGTTTGCGTAAAATGAACATATTTACCAACGTCTAGATTATACAAAATATAAATTGTTTCATACTTACTATGCTTAAAAATGATATATGTTTGTTTAAATATGTACTAAATATGTGATATATCAAAACAATGTATATTTCTTTGGTTTATTACAACATATATAGAACATTGTAAATAGAATAAAATGCACTGTATTTCTTTGCATGAGTCTTTGAATGAAAATAAAAAATGAACAAAACATAAATATTGTTAGGTACTTCATTCCTATTTTATTTTTCTTATACTATTTTTCTTATATTTCTTATACCCTTGGACCCCAACCACTCGATCTGAGCCCTCCCCCTTCACTTAAGGAATCCGTAAAGAACCTGGGAGTCAGATGGGACTCCAACCTTTCCTTTCATAACCAAGTACAGACAGTATCAGCGGCCTGCTTCTCCAAAATTAGGATGGTAAAAAAATTTATCAACTTCCTCCCTAATAACACCATAGTCCAAGCGCTGATTACCTCTCACTTGGACTACGCCAATGGTCTGTACATTGGTTTGGCCACAGGGCTCAGCCATCGACTACAGACAGTTCAAGACGCAGCGGTTCGATTGGTATGTGACATTTCCCTTAGAGAGCGCATTTCTCCTCACCGGCGCTCGCTTCACTGGCTGCCAATACAGAAGAGAGCTGAATTCAAAGCCCTTACATTGGCTCACAGGGCAATTAAAGGACAAGGCTCTGCTTACCTGTCCTCCTGTTTGCGCACTTATAAGAATGCGAGATCTCTTCGCTCCAGCTCCAAAAATCTTCTTACCACCCCTAGATTTAATAAAACCCGTTCTGGAGGGAAAACCTTCCAGGTTTGCACCGCCTACCACTGGAACAAACTCCCTCTTTCCATCCGGATGATCCCGGACGAGCTCCCCTTTCGTAAAGCACTAAAAACGTTCCTCTTTTGCTGATTTCCTCAGGAGTAAGACTCATTTACACTCTCAGGAGCGCCGGGACACCCCGTTGGGGTAGCCGTGCGCTATATAAAACACACTAAATAAATAAATATATTTGCATTAACATGATTGTCTTTCATTTAATTGCAGTCATAAATAAATATTTGAATAAACATATATTACATAGTATTAACACTTACACATACCTTATTTTCATTAATCCTTCTCCGAAATAAAGAACAATGTTTTATCATTCTCATTCCAAACTACATCATCTCACAAAAGGCACTGGTCACCAAACATGCCATACAAAAATATATTACAACTCCAAACAATAGAAAGTGCTGGCTATTAAACATATAAAATATACTATTACCACCCCAAAAAAAATACTCAGGGAAGGCACTGGACAATAAACATATGAAATATACTGTTCCCTCTCCACACTATAATAACTCAGGGAAGGTGCTAAACACTAAACACATACAATTCACTTTTCTCACTCTAAACTACAAAGAATCAGGGAAGGTGATGGACACTAAACATATATAATTTACTATTCACACTCCAAACTATATTAACTCAGGGAAAGTGCTGGACAAAAAAAATATAAAAAATACTATTCCCACTCCAAACTTTATTAACTCAAAGAAGATGCTGGACACTAAACATATATAATTGACTATTCTCATTCCAAACTACAAAAACTCAGGGAAGGTGCTAGATACTAAACATATATAACTTACTATTCTCACTGCAAACTACAAAAACTCACAGAAGGTGCTGAACACTACACATATATAATTTACTATTCCCACTTCAAACTATATTAACTCAGGGAAAGTGCTGGATAATAAACAAATAAAATATATTATTCCCACTCCTAACTATATTAACTCAGGGAAGGTGCTGGACACTAAACATATATAATTTACTATTCTCACTCTAAACTATATTAACTCAGCAAAGGTGCTGGACAATAAACATATAAAATATAATATTCCTACTCCAAACTATATTAACTCAGAAAAAGTGCTGGACAGCAAACATATAACATTTAATATTCCCATCTTCAAACTACAAAAACTCAGAGAAGGTGCTGGGCACTAAACATATATAATTAACTATTCTCACTCCAAACTATATGAACTCAGGGAATGTGTTGGACAATAAACATATAAAATATACTGTTACCACTCCAAAAAACATTAACAAAGAAAAAGTGCTGGTCACTAAACATATATAATTTGTATTTCAACTAAAAACAACATTAACACATAGAAGGTGCTGAACAATCAACTCAAAAAAATGTAATATTACCAATCAAACTACATAAATACATAAGAAATGCTACACTCTACACAGATATTTATTATTCTATTCCCAATTCTAAAAACATATCCAAAACAGAGGTATAGCTTTTTGTCATTAACTTTATAATTTAGCTTTTTAATTTAAAATATATTACAATACACATTTTTAAATTTAAATTTTAATTACAAATTAAACTATAAAATAAGAGAAATCACAATAATTTGTTTATAACTTTATTATTACAAACTCAAACATACCAACATTCCCAAAATTAAATTAAAAACACATTTTTTGAAAAGATTTTGAAACATACGTATATTATTACACATTTTCAACCAAAAAATGACACTAATACCTTCTCAACACAACACACCTCTCCCTACAATTTATATTATTTTGCATATTTAAATATGTTTTAAACACTACTTTTATTCCCTATAAAAAAAATCATTAAATATGTTTAAAGTGTGATTTTCATTAATTATTTAAAAATAATTGTTCTAATTGTAAAAGTATTACACAAACTTATCTGCAATACTAATGGATATTTTTTAAATTTCAATAAAATATTATTTTGAATTTTTTTCCACATGTTTCCCACCGCATCATCTATAAACCCAATATCCCACTATTCTTAATTCATTTTTATAATTCTTTATAAACAAACTTTAATATTTAAAATATTGTTTTATTATTTACAAATACTCTCCTCCCTTATCCCTTATAAACCCACATTCTGCTCCTAAAAATATGTATACATTTCTTTATAACTTAAAAAAATGTAAACTTTAAAAAACATTTTAAAACACTCCCCACCCTGTTACTCTGTAATCCCAACATCCCGTTCCTAAAAAATATTAATATAGGGGGCGTGACTTGCACGCCGAGCCGGAATGGTGAACCAGGCGTGAGCTCCGCTGTATCGCGGAACTCAAAAGTATCTTTTGAACCTCCTCACATATCTTATCTCTGGTGCGGAGTGACGGGCCTGCTCTGCCGATGTTGCTGTGAGTCTGGAGACCCCATTCTTTATGGATTTGTGCCTTTTGTAAGCCGCTTTTCGTTCGCGGTGAAATCTTCCTGACAGAGACGCAGGCGGCTGCCATTTTAGGTCGCCGAGCCCGCGTCTCTCTTCTCTGACAATTTCTGCCACTCCTGTTAAGGACATGTTACAGCACACAATTTTTCTATCTCTTGGGCTTATTTCCTTCATCCCATATCTCTGACATGAGATATTGCAGAGTGCTCACGGGGAAAAGATTCAGAGCTTAAGTTCAGAATTTGCACATGCAATACCAAGGAGCCTACTATGTCATTATTCTCAGAGCTCAATGGAACGTAATAAAGGACTTTTTTTCAATAACGCTTATGACGTAGGGAGTTTATAGTCCATTTTTCGAATGTTTTTGAGCTTTTCTTGTGGATAATTGCTTCTGCTAAGATGTGGGCGGCCGCCTTTACAGGTCACTGAGCTCACGACTTTTCTGTCTGGTAAATTTCACTGCTTTTACTTCAATCCTGCTATAATATCTCCAAATATCTCATTTTTTCCCGTCATTTGGCTGAGACAGAGGTTTTAACTCTCTACTCATACTACCCACTGGAACCTCTTATGTACCTATACAGCTTGTCACTTCATAACTTTCCTCATGCTCTTACCAATATTCTATGACAAGTGAAGCAGCCGTCTTGCCAAAGAGTTTTCACATATGTGTTTTTGAGGAACTTTAATGAGATTTCAGTCAATATTCTTGCATTTTGGAGGACTTTTTACTTCTGGTCTCACATTGAATGCTTTGTCAATATAAACTTACCATTTTGTGGATCTCCTACCACAATTCTTTGCGTCCATTTTTAATTTTTCTCCAGGTGTTCTCTTTTTCACATTACAATGGCTAATGATTTTCACTCAATGAGATCTTCTGTATCTGGTACAAAACCAAAAAGACATAAAAATTATCTGCCTTCTTCCATTCATTCTTCTCAGAATCCTGTTTTGGACTCTATCTTAGATGAAGTCTGTGGTCTTCAACCCTTTATGGCTACAACAAATGAAAAGCTAAAACAAATTGAGGAGAGATGGATGGTTATGAAAAGTAAGGTATTGGATCTGGAACAACGTGTCAATGATCTACAGGATGTGTCTACTAAGATTCCATTACTAGAACAGGAAATTCACAAGCTTAAAATCCATACGGAGGACCTTGAAAATCGGAATCGAAGAAATAACTTACCAGATATGATATCCTTTTTACAGAAATTCCTTCCAGAACTCTTAGATCTTCAGGTCTCAACAAGTTCCCTCAATATTCAAAGAGCACATCATCCGGGACGTCTCAATCCTACTGCTACAAAACCACGCGGGATCATAATGCTTTTCATAGATAATGCATGTCTTGAAAGCTGTAAGACCTAAACGTCGCCCTACTTGATCTGGCCATAATCTCTTTATATCTCAAGATATCTCCAATGCAACTAATGCTCATCGCACAGAATGTCTTGCCTTACGCGCTCAGCTGTGACAGTTTAACATTCAATATGGAACCCTCCATCTTTGTCTCTGCAAGATTACACACGATGATCGGTCACGCTCTTTTGATGACACGGAAAAACTTAAACTTTACCTTCATAACCTTTCACCTAATAGAATGGATACTAATGTTTGACTTTAGTAGTTTTTTCGGAAATGTTTCTTTGAATTCAATATTGCTGTTTACTTAATGTTCTCAGATTATGTGTTTATCCGTATATCTTGAGGTTCTCTTTCTTTCCTTTTCTTTCTTCCTTTTACCGAGGTCCGTTCCCTCTGGCGTCACTATGCTCCTCCTCTCTAAACTTCTTTTCTTCCTACAGATCTGGATGTTTTTCCTTGATCTGTTTGCTTGTTTCTTCCTTCTGTCTCTTTTCTTTTCTCTCTTTTATCTTTTTCTTTATTTTTCTTGTTACATCTTCCTTTTAATAATGGTATCTGTCTTAGTGTTTGCTTTATGTTTGACAATTGGTCTGCATCACAGGTACTCAAAATACTGCCCACCGGCCGCCAGCGGCCCAGCAGGCCTTCCTTGGCGGCCCGCGGACCTTACAGACATAATATTTCTGTTCTTTTTTTTTTTAAGCGTCAGCAAACACCTCTGGTAGCAGGAGCGC
Organism: Lissotriton helveticus; assembly: GCF_964261635.1. NCBI lineage: Eukaryota > Metazoa > Chordata > Amphibia > Caudata > Salamandridae > Lissotriton > Lissotriton helveticus. Next base: position 536,630,413 of record NC_136065.1, read on the forward strand.
GGACTCAGGGAGACTGCTCTGTGGGGGCCGGGCGATTTCAGTCAGAGTGGAGCTGCAGGGGCACTAAGAAGAGGTGAACAAAGCCGCATTTACATGTAAATGGTCTTTTAAATACCTGTGAAGTACTGGGGTACGGCTCCTGTGTGTGTGCCCGGGAAGCTCAGCCCGGGCTGACACACAGGGGTGGGGGTGGGGGAGACAAAAGCAGGGACTGAGAGCCTGGATGAGGTGGGAGGGAAGAGCAGGGAGCGAGAGCCCAGTGCGGTGGGAGGGTAGAGCAGGTAGTGAGAGCCCGGTGAGGTGGGAAGGCAGAGCAGGGAAGGAGAGCCCGATGAGGTGGGAGGGAAGAGCAGGGAGTGAGAGCCTGGGTGAGGTGGGAGGGCAGAGCAGGGAGTGAGAGCCCGTGAGGTGGGAGGGCAGAGCAGGGAATGAGAGCCCGTGAGGTGGGAGGGCAGAGCAGGGAGTGAGAGCCTTGTGAGATGGGAGCGAAGAGCAGGGAGTGAGAGCCCTGTAAGGTGGGAGGGCAGACTAGGGAGTGAGAGCCCGGTGAGGTGGGAGGGCAGACTAGGGAGTGAGAGCCCGGTGAGGTCGGAGGGCAAATCAGGGAGTGAGAGCCTGGGTGAGGTGGGAGGGCAGAGCAGGGAGTGAGAGCTCGATGAGGTGGGAGGGCAGAGCAGGGAGTGAGAGCTTGGGGAGGTGGGAAGGCAGAGTAGGGAGTGAGAGCCTGGGTGAGGTGGGAGGGCAGCAGGGAGTGAGAGCCTGGTGAGGTGGGAGGGCAGAGCAGAGAGTGAGAGCCCAGTGAGGTGGGAGGGCAGCAGGGAGTGAGAGCCCAGTCACAGAAAGAGAGAGCGAGACACACAGAGGGAGGGATGGAGACAGAGGGAGGGAGATGGACAGAGGGAGACAGACAGAGGGAGACAGAGGGTGACAGACGGAGGGAGACAGACAGAGGGAGACAAACAGAGGGAGACGGATAGATGGAGACAGAGGGAGACAGACAGAGGGAGAGAGGGAGGCAGAGAGAGGGAGTCAGAGAGGGTGAGACAGAGAGCGTGAGACAGAGAGAGTGAATGAATGAATGAATGTGGGATTTCTATAGCGCATGGCTGCCCGGGAGCGTCCCAGCGCTGAGATTGCATTAACCACTGGTGGAGGAAGCAGGGGAGGAAAGGGGGGTTATTGCGGGAAAAGATGGGTCTTGAGTAGCTTCCGGAATTTCATGTGGTTAGGTTCGACACGTAGTTGGATTGGCAGGGCGTTCCACAGAGTTGCAGCTGTAACTGAGAAGCGACGTCCTCCAGTGCGGGCCTTTTTGACTCTGTGGACGGTAGCCAGATTACCTTGGGCAGAGCGCAGGGACCTGTTGGGTTTGTATGGGAAGAGCATGGTCTTCAGCATCGGGGGCCCTTGATTTTGCATGGCTCTGTGTGTTGTGCATAAGGCCTTGAATTTGACCCTTTCTCGGATCGGGAGCCAATGTAGTGCCTTTAGGGCAGGTTTGGCTGATGCTCTGCGGGAGGTACCTGTTAGAATTCTTGCAGCGGCATTTTGTGTTCTCTGGAGAACATTGATTGTGGATTCTGGGGCAGCCAAGAAGAGAGCGTTACTATAGTCTAATCTTGATAAGATTAGACCTTGGATGAGGATTTTTTGTGATTGTGCGAGGAGTAGTGGGAGAATCGTCCTAGTTGAACGGAGTAAGCCCACACATGTACCAGCTGTTTTTTTTGCCTGCGTTTTTAAAGACAGGTCCTGTTCCATCCAGAAGCCTAGACTTTTAAGTTCAGTCTTGGGTTGCGGAAGGGGTCCTAGGCATGATGGCCACATAGCAGTGGGGAGGGGTGATATTTGATGTCCCAGCAGCATGAGCTCGGTTTTAGAGCCGTTAAGTTTAAGCCTTGAGTTAGACATCCAGGCATGGATTCCTTCTAGGCAGTCATGGAGGTTTTTGAGTTTGTCCGCTTCTAGTGAAAATGACACAACCATTTGGGTGTCGTCAGCATATGTGACGGCTTTTATCCCAAAGGGAGTAACCACATCCTCAAGGGGGGCCATGTATGTATTGAAGAGTGTAGGGCTCAATGAAGAGCCCTGGGGAACCCCACACTGGAGGGGGAAAAGGTCCGATCTCACGTTCCCTTCACAGACCTGAAAGGTTCAGTCCCTAAGGAAGGAGGAGAGCCAACAAAGTGCCGTGTCTCTCACTCCCAGGCTAAATAGACGCTGGATCAGTATCTTATGGTCCACCATGTCAAATGCAGCGCTTAGATCCAGGAGGATCAGTAAAACCGATCCTCCGGAATCCAAGATGCATCTGACTTCCTTGACCACTTTCAGAAGGGCTGTCTCGGTCCCCTGACCTGGACGGAAGCCTGTTTGCGAGGGGCGTAGGAGATTGTTGGTTTCAAGGTAGGCCGATAATTGCTGGTTGACCACCTTCTCTGCGATCTTACTCAAGCCTGGTAAGAGAGAGATTGGGCGAAGGTTGGACAGATCTGAAGGGTCATGGCCTGGTTTTTTCTGTAAAGCTTTGACTATAGCATGTTTCCAATTGGGGGGGACCACTCCTTGGCTAAGAGAGGCATTAATAAGGTTGGTGGCCAGGTGTGAGATGGTAGGTCTGACTTGTTTGAGGATACGGATGGGAGCTGGATCATTAGGAGAGCCACTTTTCATGTCTGAGAGAGCTTTCAAAAAGTCTTCATTGGACAGCTGATTGAAACTATCCAAAGTCGGGCTGACAGTGGAGGGTAATAAGGCAACAGGAAGGTTGTTATCAGCTATAGGTGGGAGGGATTGCAGAATATTAGTAATTTTGTTTTGGAAAGAGGAGGCTACTTGGTTGCATCTGGCAACTGTGGGTTGCTGATTTGAGGGGGGATTGGTAATTTTAAGAAGCTCTTTGACTATTTTATAAGTCTCTCGGGACGAGTTGGATGCAGCTTTAATTTTTTCGTCAAAGAAGGAAGCTTGGGCTGATTTTCGAGCTAATTTATAAGTTCTCATTGCTTTTTTGTATTCTTCCTTGATGAGAGGGTCCCATTTTTTCCTCCATTTCCGCTCTTGGATTTTACAAATTTTTCTTAGATTCCTAAGTTCTTGCGAGTACCAAGGGGATTTAAAGATCTTACTTTTTTTCTTTAGGTTTTTCTTGGGGGGGACTACATCCAAAGTGGAGGTGAGCCATCTAGTGAAATTATCATCTGCTTTAACAGGGTCGGGGTCTGCGGAAGGTGCGGAGAGTGTTAACTCCCGGGTTCAGCACTCAAATGATAGTCTGGACCATATTCTGTCATGTTCTCGGGAAATTGTAGTGTGGGGAGTATTTGAAGTGGTTTGCCAAGTGATTGAGATGAGGTAGTGATCGGACCATGGAAGTGGGAGTGAGGGTTGGACTTCAATTTTGGACTTGTTGGCGAAGAGAGGGTCTAAAAGGTGCCCCTTGGTATGAGTTGAGGGAGACAGAGAGAGGAACACAGAGAGGGGGAAACAGAGAGAGGGAGACAGGCAGAGGGAGACAGACTGAGGGAGACAGATAGACAGACAGAGGGAGGCAGACAGACAGAACGACAGAGAGAAAGGGAGACAAAGAGAGAGGGAGACAGAGAGAGGGAGACAGAGAGAGTGAGACAAAGAGCGTGAGGCAGATAGAGGGAGACAGAGAGAGGAAGACAGAGAGGGGGAGACAGAGAGAGGGAGACAGGCAGAGGGAGACAGACGCACAGACAGACAGACAGACAGACAGAGGGAGGGAGGGATACAGACAGAGGGTGGGAGACAGACAGAGGGAGGGGGGAGACAGACAGAGGGAGGGAGACAGACAGAGGGAGGGGGAGACAGAGGGAGACAGACAGACAGAGGGAGAGATGGAGGAAGACAAACAGAGGGACACAGAATGAGGGAGGGAGACAGACAGGCAGAGGGAGGGGGGAGGGAGACAGAGGGAGGGAGACAGACAGAGGGAGGGGGATAGACAGAGGGAGGTGGAGACAGACAGAGGGAGGGGGAGACAGACAGAGGAAGGGGAGAGAGACAGATGGAGGGGGAGACAGACAGACAGAGGGAGGGAGACAGACAGAGGGAGAGAGACAGACAGAGGGAGGGAGGGAGACAAACATAGGGAGACAAACAGAGGGAGAAAGACAGAGGGAGACAGAGGGTGACAGACCGAGGGTGACAGACAGAGGGAGACAGACAGAGGGAGACAGACAGGGTGACAGACAGAGGGAGACAGAGGGAGACAGACGGAGGGAGAGAGTGAGGTAGACAGACAGAGGGAGAGAGGGAGGGAGACAGAGTTAGACAGACAGAGGGAGACGGACAGAGGGAGGGAAAGAGAGGGAGAGAGACAGAGAGATAAAGAGAGGGAGACAGAGAGAGACAGAGAGAGAGGGAAGGAGGGAGAGAGAGACAGAGACAAGGAGGGAGAGAAAGACAGAGACAAGGAGGGAGAGAGAGAGAGAGAAGGAGGGAGATAGAAAGAGAAGGAGAGAGAGACAGAGAGAGAGAGAGAGAGAGAGAGTGTCTGTTGGCTCAGTGGACGAAGGTGTCCGCTGCAGGGGCTTATGTTCAACATCATGGTCACAGTTTTATTTCTAGTCCCTCCTCCTCCTCCACTGACCCCGCCTCCACCGGTGCTGCCCTCGGCCACAAACCACACTGTAAATTTGGCCCCTGAGAGGAAGTTTGTGAGTACCCATGGTCTGCATCATCACATATTCACCAGCGTCTTTCCATTTTTCTCTTTGTTGTTTATGCAGTGTCTTACTTTTCTCAGCCTGGTTTAATCTTCCTCTTACCTTGTGGTAATCTCCTTGCTCTTTCTCTTTTTTTAAATTGTTGTTTTTTGATAATTGTCATTTATATGATGTTGTTTTTGTGGCATCACAAATTCACCATTGTATTTCTATTTTTTCTCTTTGTTGTTTATGCAGTTTCGTGTTCCTGGACCCTTATGTATTCCTTAGCCCTTCCTCATGGTTATTGTGGTGTTGTGGAATGTTCGTGGTCTGGGACACCCTGTCAAGCGTCAAAAGGTATTGTCTCACTTAGCTAAGCTTAACACTCATAATGTTTTTTTACAGGAAACCCACATTAACGATGTTGAATCTCTTAAACTCAAATGACAATTGGTCAATCAAATAGTTTTTTTCCCCTGCTATTGATCGTCATGGTGGTGTTGCTATATTGTTTCACAAATCTATAACTGCCCACATCGTGTCTTCAGATAGTGACTCTACGGGTCGTTGGGTGTTGGTTGATGCTATCATTAACAAAAAACAAATGACTTTTTTCAACATTGATGGGCCTGTTAAACCTGATCCAGAATTTGGCAAACCATAAAGTTGAAATTATTGTCTTTGTCTAATGCTAAATTAGTGGTTGGTGGTGATTTTAATAATTGGCTTGATCCTTTTTCAGACAGACAATCCACATGCAAATTTAAACCAGAAAAAACCCACAAATGTTTCCAATCTGCTTTATCATCTCGTTCCCTATTTGACACTTGGAAGACATGTAATCCTGATGATTCTGAATTTACTTTTTTTCACTCCTGTGCACCACACTAGATCACGTATTGATTACATTCCTATTTCTAAAGCATTACTTACTACCTTACCTCCACTCATCAGAAATTGGTTCTATTTTTATTTCTGACCATGCACCTGTTTTCACTTCTATTGACTTATCTATTACCACCTATAAACAAGGCTGATGGCATTTTAATGACAACCTTTTATCAGATTGTTCATTTATTTCAGAGGTGACTACCTTTATTAATGAATTTTTTGTCCTTAATGACTCTAGAGATACCACCTTATACAATAATTGGGATGCTTTTAAAACCTCCTTTAGGGCCTTCACTATTGCTTATTCCTCTAAAAAACAGAAACTAATGTATGCTAAATATAAAGAGACTCTATCACAACTTAAAACATTAGAGAATACTTATTACACATCCAAAACCTCTTCCTCATTACAAGAACTAATTAAAATCAAATCCACCGTGAATAAATTAGCTACTGTGGATGCTTGTAACATCCTTCTTAAGGTTAAATCGAAATATCATGGTGGTCAAAACAAAGTAGGGAAAATGCTAGAAAATTATTTAAAAATCAAATCAGAACGTAAGGTAATTGGCCCTATTCATGCAGAAACAGATAATACACTCCTCTCATCAGATTCTAATATTATTAATACATTTCAATCATATTATAACTTGTTATACACAGAAACTGCTAAACCTACTGAAGAGGATTTTACCTCCTTCTTTCAAGACATTTCCGAACCTAAAATTGTCCCAACTAGTTTTTACACCACTTGAAGAGGATATCTCTCTACAAGAATTAACTGATGCTTTGCAATCCTTGAAAAAATTGAAAGCTCCTGGTCCTGACAGTTTTTCAGTCGAGTTATTTTTAGCCTGCTCTTCAATTTTTGCTCCTAAATTACTTGAACTTTTTAACTCCTTCATTTCCAACTCCAAGGCCTGTGGCTCTTTTCTAGAAGCAACCAGGTCTGACCGGGAGCTCTCCCTTTGTCCCTCGGGTTTCTAAACCTTTCAACAACTTATTCGCAAATGTAGTCCCAACTAATACGATTAGTAAACACTATTACACTGTGTGTTACAGTACTGCTTAAAGTTTACTGATACACTTCAAACATTTTCATACTGTGAACATTTCAGGGTCTACATAAATCCAGACAAACATAAATAAGTGTCATACACTCTTATCTGTACTTTTAACGACAATGGTCAAAAAAGAAGAAAATATAACATTTCCCAATGCATTTCGGGTCTAAGTCGACCCTTCTTCAGGGGAGTGTGAATTGTTAAGGTCAATCCTTGTATTCAGTATATGTTCAGGTGGTTTGCACCTCAGTTCCGTTTCTAGGCACTACAAAATAATATGAGTATATGAGAAAATAAGTAAGAAGAAAGGTTAAAACCTATAAATCACCAACTACCGCCACCAATCGAAAGTGCAAAGACGAAAAAAGTGATTGTCACCTCTGTGATGTATTTGACAAGGTGTCACCTGACTCTAAAAGTCCCACCAGCATTGTGTGTGTTTAACAAGGTGTCACCTAACTCTATAAGTCCCACCAGCATAGTGTGATAAATATAGTTACTAGTCACTTACCCTAACCTTGTGTCTAGAGCGATACAACGCGTATGCGTATCGGGGCAAATTATACCCCCATCTGTAAATAACGTGAATGCAATTAAGTAACGGCAATAGTAATTTCAACCGACAAAAACTGCTATCAACAATGCTTAACGCTTACCCGATTCTAATATTGAGCCTTCCGCGCTCTATCTCCTCTTCTCCCGTTCTTCAATATTCATCCGAAAGGTGCCCACTTAAATAATAAATGGAAAACGAGTCAAGAATAAAACCGCGTTAACCCTCGGGTGCACTGTAACGTGCACAGATTATAACGTAATCGACAAGACTCCTACCTCGCTCAACGCGGCGTTCTGCTAACTCTGACCCACTGATTACTTCCGGCATAAACATCCGGTCCGTTATCGGTTTCTATTTCAGGTGGACGTTGGGTCCCATTCATAGTTGTGGTTGAAAAAAACCACTTCAGTCGTAGTTTTCGTAAAAATTTAAACAGAGCAATTTCTGTTTCTAATCCGTTCGAAACAAACGTTGGGACAAACGAGGTCTCCTTGTTTAAAACTCTTTCCTCATCCTGTGTTAACTCTCTGTTTGATATATTAACCACTAAGTTACTTTTTTTGTTACCACTCTTTGTGGTCGTCCGCTTTCCGGGGCTTTTTTTGTAACCTTGTCCCCTGCGGGTGCGTCTGTCCTTGTTTCTGGTGTTAGATCCGGTGGATGAATGGATGATTGGCCTTCTGCTAAAAAAGACGGTTTCGTGCTCCTAGATGGTCCAGCCACGGTTGTTTCTGATGAATCGACTCTTGTGAAAGTAGGCGCCGGTGCTTTTTGTAATGAAAGCTCATCATCCTGCATGGTACTTATTCTTACACTTATTCTTACACCTCATTATTGTAATAAGAGATTGCTTTCCATTTAGGTTTTATGTACACTTATGTAGCAAGTAAAGGAGTGCTCAGGATGCAATGTTTTCTTCCTTACATAATGATTCCATATTTCTTGTTTATTCTATTAAGAGACGTTGTAAATATCAACATGTACATATTAATATGTTTAGCGCAAGAACATATCATGTTATGTTTTGTCAGGATCAATCGTCATTTACATAAATGTTATGTTATTAAAGCCATGGTAGCATCCAAGCAATATTTTGTACAGGATTGACACCTAATTTCACAAAACTCGGGACGCAATGACACTTTTTATTTCATACTATAGAATTCTGAGTGGCGCGTTTACTATTTATTTCAAACAATGCTCACGGGTCTGAGCAGCGTCGTGCTATAAATAGAAACCGATGACGGACCGGATGTTTATGCCGGAAGTAATCAGTGGGTCAGAGTTAGAAGAACGCCGCGTTGAGCGAGGTAGGAGTCTTGTCGATTACGTTATAATCTGTGCACGTTACAGTGCACCCGAGGGTTAACGCGGTTTTATTCTTGACTCTTTTTCCATTTATTATTTAAGTGGGGACCTTTCGGATGAATATTGAAGAACGGGAGAAGAGGAGATAGAGCGCGGAAGGCTCAATATTAGAATCGGGTAAGCGTTAAGCATTGTTGATAGCAGTTTTTGTCGGTTGAAATTACTATTGCCGTTACTTAATTGCATTCACGTTATTTACAGATGGGGGTATAATTTGCCCCGATACGCATACGCGTTGTATCGCTCTAGACACAAGGTAGGGTAAGTGACTAGTAACTATATTTATCACACTATGCTGGTGGGACTTATAGAGTTAGGTGACACCTTGTTAAACACACACAATGCTGGTGGGACTTTTAGAGTCAGGTGACACCTTGTCAAATACATCACAGAGGTGACGATCACTTTTTTCGTCTTTGCACTTTCGATTGGTGGCGGTAGTTGGTGATTTATAGGTTTTAACCTTTCTTCTTACTTATTTACTCATACACTCGAGGAAATTGGTGTTAATTCTTATTGTCAATCATGTACACAGCGTTGAGTATAACGTTACATCATATTATTTTGTAGTGCCTAGAAACGGAACTGAGGTGCAAACCACCTGAACATACACTGAATACAAGGATTGACCTTAAAAATTCACACTCCCCTGAAGAAGGGTCGACTTAGACCCGAAATGCATTGGGAAATGTTATATTTTCTTCTTTTTTGACCATTGTCGTTAAAAGTACAGATAAGAGTGTATGACACTTATTTATGTTTGTCTGGATTTATGTAGACCCTGAAATGTTCACAGTATGAAAATGTTTGAAGTGTATCAGTAAACTTTAAGCAGTACTGTAACACACAGTGTAATAGTGCTTACTAATCGTATTAGTTGGGACTACATTTGCGAATAAGTTGTTGAAAGGTTTAGAAACCCGAGGGACAAAGGGAGAGCTCCCGGTCAGACCTGGTTGCTTCTAGGTCTCTACAGGGCTGATTATCATAAAATTGTGGGCACAATTTACCACTGGGATGCTCCCAACAACAGTTTGAATAATCTTACATTTGATTAACTGGTTTAACTTAAGGTGTGCAGGCTAGACAATTACATTGCTCTTTTCTAGAAGCCATGATTATTGTCATTCCTAAGCCAGACAAAGATCTCTCCTATTGCAAAAATGTTCGCCCTATCTCATTAATTAATTATGATTGTAACATTTTTGCAAAGATTTTAGCTTCTTGTCTTGAGAAAATTATCCCTTCTCTTGTTAACCCAGACCAATCTGCCTTTATTAAAGGACGTTTAGCCTCTGATAATGCCAGAATGTTTTCTAATATTATTTCTCTGAGTAAAAAATACCGCACTACCTTAGCCGCATTATCTTTAGATACAGAAAAAGCTTTTGATCTAAGTAATTGGAATTTCATGATACACACTCTACAATGGTTTGGGTTTGGTCCCAAGTTTATTTATGCAAAATGTTATTACAGTTACACGCAATACATTTATATGCTTCTGCCAAAAAGAAAAAGGACATATCTAATTGTATTCCTAATTAAATAGTAATGCCTATGCGGTCCAGAACAAATTAAATCTGGGTGCAACAGTGCTACCTTTGCACAGATACCAGGATGAGTCAGACACAAGTCTTCCAGTGTCATTTTAAGGGTTTTGGGACTCTGGGCAAGAATAATTAGGGGGGCCTGTTTTGAAATGGCTTTGAATTCCATTACAAATTTTCTGCTAATTCAAGACCGCATTATGCCAAACAAACTTGCAGAAATGGGGTTGCAACAATAAATACTAAAATGTATATTTTCAAGGCCTCCAGAAATCCTTAAAATAATAGTTTACAATGACTGACAGTCAGTCAGTCAGAGGTAGAGATAGAAAGAGAGAAGAACAAATGATGAATCACTGGAATAGACAGAGGTAAGAAAGTAAGAGAAAGTTCATGTCCTCAAAGGGCCCCATAGAATGTGGGGCCTGGCCTATTGCTCACTTTGCCCATGCCTTAACACGTCTCTGACGTCTCCCTCGCCGATCGCACACTTGTCCATAGGTGTCCATGTGTAACTAACGCAGGTTCTCTTAAACCAGCTGTGCAGCAGCAGAACTTTATTTTAGGAGTTGGACACCTGTGCTTACAGCTTAAATCCATTTCAACAGTCTGAAGAAAATCAGTTTTTACTAAGTCCTAAAAATGTCCTTACATTCCTCCATTTCTTGCCATCTCGTGACAAAACCCTGCCTACAGCCTCCATTTCTGCTGACGCTAAAAAAAAACTATCACATGCCCAAGCTCCTGTTGTTTTCAGTTAACCAATTCATCAACAGAAAGCCATGAGACACCTACCCCCTGTGTAAACAAGCTTGTTTTCGTCTTCTGCTCCCTGCTTGGTAAACATCCTTGATGCCGTGATCAGGTCATATGAACAATGGTCTGACTGACCGAGCCTTGATCAAGCTGATCGAACAGTGGTCTGTCTGACCGAGCCTTGATCAAGCTGATTGAACAATGGTCTGAATGCCGAGTCTTGATCAAGCTGATTGAAAAATGGTCTGAATGCCGAGCCTTGATCAGGTCATCAACTACAAACACCGCCTTGATCAGGTCATCAACTACAAACACCGCCTTGACCAGGTCATCAACTACAAACACCGCCCTGATTGAACAATGGACTGAATGCCAAAAAAGTGGAATAAAAATGTATATAAGGTTTGTTCGCTGTGGAGTAAAGCAGCAGCCTCCTCGGTTTTGTCTCTGACTAGCTTGGGACTCTGTTCCATAGCCCGGGCTATTGTAATAAAGGTGGTTCTCTCTGCAGACGAAGGTTTCCGGGTCCCCTTTATTATATAAGTGGGGCAAGAGTAGACTTGGGTGATACCCGCACCGCCAAGCCCTCACTCCTCCTTGAGGTAGGCTTTTCTTGGTTCTACAAATGGCGCCGAAAAAGGGAAAAAACGGAGACGTAGTTCTGGCCCGGTGGTCGTGAGGGGGCCCGTGAAGGAAGTCCGACGGAGGTACCCCACCCGGGGGGACCATTTTGAGTCCGGTAGACTAGAAGTCTTGCATACGGTCTTCCCCATCCGCCTGGGCCACCTGACTGCGTCCCGCTGGTGCCCCCTTTAGTGCGGTCTTTGTCTGGATCTGGACTCGTGCCTACGTCTGCAGAAGAGAACAACATTTTCGGGTAAGAGTGGACTGATCATCCACCACTTGTGCTCTGTTTTCTGTCTGTATTGACTTTTGCAAAAGGCAAGCCAGTGAGGTGAGTGTTTTTCTCCCACTGTTGTCTGCCTGAAGTAAAAATATGCCACGCAGTAGTAAGTTCCGGAAGTTATGTTGTTGCGTATGTACAGAGGACTCCCTTCTGGAGGCAGCCTTGCCACTTCCTCCAGAAGGAACTCCAAGTTATGAGATGTATGTTAAATATGGGCCATCTGCTATAATGTTTTCTTCCTTATGGGTAAAATATACGAAACAAAGCAATGTTGAATTACAGTGGCCACAGTTTGGCTCCTTTGATCTCCAGGCCCTCTTGAGCCTGGAGGAGCAGCTGCTCCGCAAGTGGTCTCGTCAAGCCATGTTTGATGCCACCGCGTTGTGGAGGAAAGAAATAGATAAAAAAATGATCAAAAAGCAAGCGTGAAATAAAAAGAAAGAGAGGATGTCTATGGCTGATCATGCAAAAGCGCATTTAGAAAATAAGGTTCAGGAAGGGGTTGAAATGGCAGATAGGCATCATAGGGCTAAGGCGACAAAATGTTACCCCGATCGTTCTCCCAGGAACCTTGAGGTTGAAGGAGAAGACGGGGACTCATTCTTGAATGCTATTCTTGAAGGTCCACCTCCTGCCTATGCTCCGGCTCCTATGTATCCCACTCTTCCTCAAAATGTTCCTAATGCTCCACCCCCACCAGTGGTGGTTGAGGCTGCCCCACCCATTGTACCACTGCCTCATCCTTTGACTCCCGTCATCCTGCCACCACCCCTCCTTCTGACAGTTCATACCGCCCCACCTATTGACCCAACCCCGACCACACATTCCCGTTTGCTTGATAATAAGTCTATTGGTACCCCTGTTGATGACTCTTATGCTACTCCGGACCGAACGAGATGGTCCTCTCTTATTCCCAATACCCTGTTTGGATTCTTCGGTACCCCGAGAAAGGAGTCTTTGAGGTCTGCTGAACTCGCTGGGGGTAGTGAAAGGGATGCTATGCGAAAATGTGCATTTTGGGTAAATAATGGTAATATTTATGGCGTTAAAGATATCTGGTCGACGTTTAGACAATGGACGGCCATACAACAAACAGACATGGCCGAGTACATGTGCACACTTATAAGGAAAAGATACAAAGCATTGTTCATAGATACTCCTAGGGGATTGATTGACTTTAAAACTAACTATTGCCAAGTGTATTGTCCAGGGAGATGATATGCATGAAGCCCTTGTTACCATGATTGCGTTCAGATACACAATGGCTTTTCCGCCATCATCGAATGACAAAGCTATGCCTATGAGAGAGACAGCTCCCGTCTTTATCCCTGCAGTGCTCGCCAATAACCAGGGCGTTGGAGCAGCCCCAGCCCACTGGGATAGGATGTGGATGCATGTCCCATGGAAAAGAGCGGATGTTCTTCAATTGAAATCCCAATTACCAGACCGCCGTAAGAATCCGGCTCTTTACTATCAGGAATTAGGTCAGATTGTTTCCTCTGGTGTCCTTACCTTAGAGGATATTGACTTATTATTCGGGTCAGTAGTACCACCAGACATATGGAACAAAATATGCCATGCCAACCTTAATTCCGCTTTGCATGGTGACTGGACCGACTTTGAGAGGATAGGGAATGACAGAGAGGGGGGCTAAGCCTGATCCATCTATTCTGGCTCTCCCAGGCCATCTGCTGCAACTCATGAAGACCCTTTTGCCCGAAATAGCTGTTAATTGGGATAAGTTAAATGCATGTAAACAATATAAGGATGAGACTGTTGCTGATTTTTTTCACCCGCTTCGAAACTGAGTACAAAAGTCACAGTGGATTGGACGTTAGATGAATTTGTATCTAATTTATTACCGGATCTCTCAGTGCCTTAAGAAGATTGAGAGTACGTGGTCAGGTCAGACTATGGTAGGCATCCTTGCCATGGCCCAATATCATGAGAATAGAGAGAAAATAGATAAAGACGAAGAGGTTAGGAAGAACAAGGACCTTAAAACAAAAGTTTTGTTACAACATGCTTATCCACCCCGGGGACAAAATGCTAGAGGCCAAGGTCCGCCTTCAGACCAGTTCCAGAGGCTGCCCCAGCGATCCCTTCAGTCTCCTTTACAGAAGTCCATCAGTTCGGCAGGTCCTTTTGATAAAGACCAGTGTGCCTACTGTAAGACTTATGGCCACTGGGTTAGTGAATGCCCGGATTAGCCCAGAATATTCAGTCAGGAAAAACTAGGCCCCAAACTCAAAGGGAAAGAAATATGAGACCTCCTAGGCAGAGGCGTGGACCAGATCCTAATGTTCGAGCTCGTATGGGTCCGCCCCAGGGTACAGTTAACAGATTTGACAACGGGTATGGGGCCACTAGGACATACTTAGGCTATCTGGTTTTAGGTTTAAACCTATAATAACTGACAAAACACCACCATAAGCAAAATAGCCATCACCGGTGTAAACATATAAGCACTGAAAAAACACCTTTGCAACCATAAGCTAAGGGGTCCATTAGGATGACGGGCGGACTTTGTCCACCCGTCATCCTACCGGTGTATGGGACCACCCGCCATAAGGGTGGGGGTCCCGTTCTACATATTATGATGCGCCCGCCACAGTGGCGGGCCCTCCCCGCATTTGTAGCATTGTGGCGGGCGGTGCTGAAAGCACCGCCCGCCACAATGCTAAAAATGCACGTTGTGCATTTCAATGCACAACATGACAGGCACCGTGAGGTGCCTGTCATGTTGCGCATTGTACCCCCCATGTGCACCCCCCACCCCCACGGAGTCCCTGGGGGCCCGCAACGGGCCACCGCAGGGGGACTCCGCATGCCTTTCTGTGGCGACATTGCCGCCGCGGAAAGGCATTCACAAATGCCTATCCTAATATGGCTGGCGGTGACTAATAGACACCGCCACCAAATAAACCCTTTTCCGTCCCGGCCGCAAGGCGACCGGGGCGGAAAAGCAGTGGACGGTCTTTCCGTCCGCCGCGGCCAAGCATGCCATCATAATATGACGGGGGTGTTTTGAGTCAGGATGGTGGGCGGATTGCCCCCGCCAGGCCGGCGGTGGCTACCGCCTGCCTGGAGGGGGCAATCCGCCCGCCATCCTGATGGACCCCTATGTGTCATTCATAGAAAGGAAAAGATGAGTGAAAAAGTCATTTTTATTTCTTCCTGAAGGGGTCAATACAATGTAACTTTGTTATACAAGGTAGCATCAAGAAAGACTGGGCTAATATTATTCTGCTTGAGTTTTGTTGTTCAAGGATGTCGCTAAAACATTTTCTCTTCTTCCTTCTGCTTTTTCAGTTTTGTGGTCTTTGTTCTAAAGATGCAGTGTTTAGAAACATGTTTAGGTCTTATTTCGTTATTTTATAAACTGTAGAGAATTGGGTAGTATCAAAATCAGATTTAAAATGTTGGCTATATTTAATTTCACCAATAGGTAAAATGGCTGGTTTCATAAGAATCTTTCAAAATATGTACCATCACATTTACCCACCGACAGTGAATGGGTGAAATCCTTTGATACATCAACTCCCTTTCTAGTGATTCAGTATTGATTGTAAGTGTATTGCCAAACACCCCAGTCTTGAAACATACAATGCAAGATGTAGTGACAGGTATATGTGAAAAGAATGTTGTCACCAAGCATCTGAGATAGTGGTGAAAACATTACACCAGGCGTTTGGTAAACCTGGAACGCAGTGTCACTTGTAATGTTGCTGGAAAAAATTCCTTCCAAGTTCAATAAAGATTTGAGCGATATTGTTTGTATTTGCAGCAATTCAGTTACGTATATGACAAAGTTGTATGATGGTCTGTCAAAATCGATACCTGAGCTGAAGTGCTTCCCTGTAAGAGATCCTTGTCACGTGCTAGATGGTATGCTGAAAGCATCTTTACAATCTTCACAGTTAATGAAGAATGCTATTAACTTTGTAGTCCATTCTGGTGCAGTAAAAATTTATTTGGACCTCACATACCCTGTGCATACGCTACCTATACACATGCACTATCAGTGCAGAAAGCAAGCAATAATTAAAATTAAATTAAAGTTCCATAAACACCGGAAAAACACTGTTTCTGTTGTTTTTAATGGCACAAAAATGTGTAACCACTGATTACCACTGTTTTTTAAGATATAGAAAAAACTGAAAAAAACCCACCAGAATTTACCAAAAATAGAAACTGAAAACAGGAAAGCCTAGATACTTTAACGATGATTATGATGAGACCGATGAGACAGGTTTCTACCAGCCATAGGAAAGCCAGGAAATGGGTAATGTAAGAGTGATGATTCCTGTGGATCAGCGAGGTCCCTGTTTCCAGATGTCAGTTGCAGGGGATAAAAAGAAGTTTCTCCTGGACACCTGGCTACTAGATCCTCCATTGCGCACACCTTGATACAAGAGGCACCCCTTTCTGGCTCTCTCAGACCGTCAACAAACAGCTGGCCGCCTTCCTCGAGACGAATGGATCCCTCGACCCCTCACAGTCTGGCTTCCGTGCCAACCACAGCACCGAGACCGCCCTCATCGCCGCCACCGATGACATCCGAGCCCTGATGGACAACGGAGAAACAGCGGCCCTCATCCTCCTAGACCTCTCCGCGGCATTTGACACTGTCTGCCACCGCACCCTAGTGCAGCGCCTCAGCAACGTCGGAATCCAGGAGAAGGCACTGGAATGGATCATCTCCTTCCTCGATGGAAGAACACAGAGAGTCCGCCTACCACCGTACAAGTCAGAGGCCACCGAAGTCATCTGCGCCGTCCCTCAAGGATCCTCACTGAGCCCCACCCTCTTCAACGTCTACATGAGCCCCCTCGCGGCCATCGCACGCCAACACAACCTCAACATCATCTCCTACGCTGACAACACCCAGCTGATCCTCTCCCTGACCAACAACCCCGCCACCGCCAGAGCCGACCTTCACGAAGGGATGAAAGACGTAGCCGAGTGGATGACGACCATCCGCCTGAAACTGAACTCAGACAAAACGGAAGTCCTCATCCTGGGCTCCTCGCCCTCCGCCTGGGACGACTCCTGGTGGCCCCCCGCCCTGGGCACCGCACCCAAACCGACAGACCACGCACGCAACCTGGGCTTCATCCTGGACTCCTCCCTCTCCATGACCAGACAAGTCAACGCCGTCTCCGCGTCCTGTTTTAACATCCTGCGCATGCTACGGAAGATCTTCAGGTGGATCCCCACCGAGACCAGGAAGACGGTCACTCAGGCCCTCGTCACCAGCCGACTGGACTACGGCAACGCCTTCTACGCCGGAACAACCGCCAAGCTCCAGAAGAGACTCCAGCGGATCCAGAACGCCTCAGCCAGACTCATCCTCGACATCCCCCGACGCAGCCACATCTCCGGACATCTGAGAGACCTGCACTGGCTCCCCGTCAACAAGAGAATCACCTTCCGTCTCCTCACCCACGCACACAAGGCCCTACACGACCAAGGCCCGAGTTACCTCAACAACCGCCTCAACTTCTACGCTCCCAAACGCCACCTCCGATCGACCAAACCCGCCCTCGCCGCCGTCCCCCGCATCCGAAGAGCGACAACAGGAGGAAGGTCCTTCTCCTACCTGGCCGCCAGGACCTGGAACTCCCTCCCGACCGACCTGCGCCTGACCCAAGACCACCTCTCGTTCAGGAAGAAGCTCAAGACCTGGCTGTTCGAGCAGTAGCAACCCCCCCCCCCCGCCAGTGCCTTGAGACCCTCCGGGTAGGTAGTGCGCTCTACAAATGTCTTTGATTGATTGATTGATTGAATGTCTCCGTGGGTTTTTCTGGGGTCCTTGTCACCAACCCCATCTCTAAGCCTCTCCCGCTGGATCTCGGTCCAGCTCATATGGATGCTCCTTTGATTCTCACGACTGGATGTAGTGAAAATTTGCTGGGTATGGATTTGTTAAAGGCTTTACATGCTACCATTTCTTGTAGTCCTGATGGCGTGTCCCTTACCATATTACCGGATTCCTCCACCACTATGTTCTTCTCTGGACCCCTCCCTCCTGTTCTGCAGGCCTTACCCTCATCACTCTGGGCCACTCTGACACTAATGTAGGACTTCTCGAAATTGCTCCGCATACTGTCCGTATCCAGGGAGGTGCCCCACTAACCCGGCTTCGCCAGTATTGCCTTCCCCAGGAAGGTGAGGCTGCCCCATTATCTATACTATTAGTTCTCATGAATACGGGAGCAGTTGAGGAGACACGTGGTAAGGAGTGTAACAGCCCAAATATTCCAGTTCTTAAAAAATGTATTGATTCCTCTCCCGCGGCCCCCACAAATTTATCGGTTTGTTATCGATCTGCAGGCTCTCAACAAAATTACGGTCTCACAGTATCCCGCTGTCCCTGATGTCACAGCCCTCTTGACCATGGTCGCAGCGACCGCCACTCATAATTCTGTTATTGACCTAAAGAATGCGTTTTCAGCATTCCCATACATCCGGACAGTAGACATCTTTTTGGTTTCTCCTTTGGAGGTCGGAGTTTCCGGTTCTGTCACGCCCCCCAAGGTTTTACTGAAAGCCCCAGCATCTATAGTCAGGCTCTCAAGAATCAGTTGGACTCCCTGACGCTCCCAGCAGGAGCCACTCTGTTGCAATATGTAGATGACCTCTTAGTTGCAGCCCGTCTGCTCCACTTTGTGAACAAGCAACAGTACGTCTGCTTCACCACCTTGCCTCCCACAATCATAAGGTTTCCTTGAACAAATTGCAATTTTGCTGACAGAAAGGGACCTGCCTCGGCCATCTCCTCTCGAAGAAGGGAAGACAACTTACCGCTGACCGAGTGTCCCTTATTACCTCCATGCCTCCCCCTTTGAAACAGAAACAAGTACGTGTCTTTATAGGCCTCACTTCCTATTGCAGACAACGGATCCTTAACTTCGCGGCCATTGTCAAACCTCTTTTCGCTCTCACTACTAAAGATATGCCAGAAAGAGGTTTTCCATGGACAACTGAGCATGTGGCTGCCTTATGATGCCTTATGTACAGCTCCAGTGTTAGACACCCCAGACTATGGCAAACAATTTTTCCTTTTTGTCCATGAGACACATGGCTGCGCTTGCGCTGCGGTCTTAACTCAGATTTTTTGGAGACAAACATTGTCCTTGTGCTTATTTCTCAGCTACACTTGACCCAGTAGCCCGAGCCCTCCATGGATGTTTACTCGCAACTGCTGCTGCTGCACTTATGGTCCGCCAGAGCGCAGGTATTGTTATGTTTTCACCCTTGACCTTAATGGTCCCACATGCAGTAGATACCTTGCTCAACAAGACCTAGACACAACACCTTACCAGTGCACGACTTACAGGTTATGAGCTCACTCTTTTTTCCAGTCACATTGACATTAGAAGATGTAATATTCTAAAACCAGCTACACTACTCTCTACTGAGACACAAGGGAAAAATTCTGACCCTCATGATGGCATATTACGGACTGAAAAAGAAACAAAGGATCGTATGCACCTATAAGATACCCCCCTAACAGACGCTGAGACTATGCATAGATGGTTCATGTCTTAAAAGATCGGATGGAACTACATCTGCTGCATATGCCCTCACCACTCTTGTTACAGTTGTTGAGACAGCACAAATTCCACAAGCATTGGCCCAAGCGGCTGAATTAATGGCCTTGACACAAGCTTGTGAATTCAGTAAAAACATGACTGTTAATATCTATACGGACAGTCAGCAAGCCTTTGAGGTGGCTCACAATTTTGGTAGACTCTGGAAAGAAAGACAATTTCTCACCTCACATGGGACCAGAATATAGCATGGCCCCCTGATACACAGACTTCTAGATGCCTTGACATTACCTAGAAAAGTTGAAGTGATTAAACGTGAAGCCCACCAAAAAAGTGACTGATGATGTAGGGGAAGGCAATGCCTTTGCAGACCAAACAGTAAGACAGACTGCTCTAAGTAAATCAGATGGAATGTTTGTGACAGGACCGGCCAGATGGGTGGTGGAATGAGGAATGTTGGAAAATACTAGTCAGAGTGTGGTCGAGATTCAATCTCATGCCACTGCAAAAGAACTGCACACATGGGAGGAACATCTGGCAGAGAAAGAGGTAGAGGGATATTGGGTGTGTATATCCGAAGGGAGGCAATGGATGTTTCCAGACAGTCATGTCCCCCCAGTTGTCATTATTGCCCATGGCCCTGCCCATATCAGTGCAAAGGGAATATGTATGTTACTAGAGCCAACATGGTATAATGAAAAAATACCCCTATATGCTGACCGAGTGGTTAAGTCATGTATGATCTACCTTATGCACAATCAAGGTTATTGAAAGAATACTTTCCCCGATTTGGGTTGCCCCGTTTGATTTGGAGTGACAATGGCCAACATTTTACAACCAATGTGGTCCAGTTTGTGTGTTCTGGGCTTGGTGTCAGACAAAAGTTTCATGCTGCTAATTCATGCTGCTAATCACCCCCAGTCAGCCGGATTGGTGGGGAAATACAATAGGGTACTTAAATTAAAATTGGCCAAAATAGTGTGGAAACAGGCGTTACCTGGGTAGATGCCCTACTCCTTGCTCTCTTGTCAGTAAGGACGACTGCCCACCCAAGGATAGGATTATCTCCCTACGAATTGATATTCGGTAGACCAGCTAATGTATGGAGCGTACCAAGGTCAAAGAAATTGTCTGATGTTGAGTTCCCAGTATTGACTGACTACCTGTACCAGTTAACCGATTCTTTTCCTACTCTTTATCATCAGGTAGACGCTGCTATCCCCGACAAGAGCAAAGGCCCAGGTCACACCATTCAACCAGGTGACTGGGTTGTGATCCGAAATGTTCAGCGTACTAAGTGTCTGAAGTCCCGCTGGTCGCACCCCCAACAGGTTCTTCTGGCCACCCGCACTGCTATAAAAGTCGAAGGGAGAAAGAACTGGATACATGCTACCCATTATAAAAGGGCATCTCTCCCCCTCCTGTATGACCAATGGGTAAAAGAAGGACTGCCAGATTGCGACACAGAAGTAGTACCAACCTTTGTCCCTTTCAGTGATGCTCAGCTTCATTACACCACTACGGAACCCGAAACTGAATCTTCGAGGTCCACTCATCCCTCCTCTGCAGGACCAGAGGAAGGAACAAGAAGCTCTCTTTCCAGACCACTCAATACCTTCTTCCACTCGCTACAACTTGAGACCAAGAAAAGGGGCTGGCCCTTGACTCTGTCTGGTGTCTAATAGGCTGTAGGGCTGTGATATCTCCGGCTGAGACCGGTGCCGGTGTGCTGGACCAATGGGAAGTCTATAGGCCTCTTGGTATCCACATCCAGTGAAGCAACCACCAATCACAGACAGCCGCTAGTGACAACAGGCTGAGCACAATAGCAGCGGTCCGAGGGTCTGAAGCGCACAAGAAAGGTGTCAAACTTCTGAACAATAAATGCTTCCTTTCCACGATAGTTATACTTTTTGCTCTCCTCATCCTGCTGGTTGTGGGATGGTTTCTGTTAGTGACCTCTCCCCCAGCTCCTCTGGCTACGACACCGACACCGACACCTACAGAACATCTCCACGCCACCTTGTCACCCCATGAACTACCAAGACGCCTGGAATTCATGAACAATACTTTTGTACAATTATTGCACCAGCATCAGCTTGTGATTAATACCTCGAACTGTTGGGTATGTGGGCTCATTCCACACTCTATGACACACACTGTCGCCTATTTCCTCTATCCATTTTCTGGTTTTGGGTCCTGTCTGGCTTGGAGGATGCTTGTCACCGATGCATATACGATCAATGGAACAACAAGCTCAATCATTGGCGATTTTTATGACACGTTCACCAGAAACAGAACAGGCAATATCAGTAATCCTTTCTGCCCTACTACGACATCTGACATCTTGAACGTCTCTCGTGCTGAACGCAATGAGATGGTTGTGTTCAACACCTCAAGTAGAATAATCTTCTCCCGCTTTCGGTCCAGATGCAAAGTTCCCACCAAAGTGCAGGCTTTCAATGTGATCAACATGCATGGCCAAGTGTGCATAAAAGGACTGGGGACCCAGGAGGTAGGAGTCAGTGACTGCGCAATAGTCAGTACACTGAATATTACCTCACCACTACTCCTAATCGCTTCTCCAAATACCTATTTTGTTTGTGGACAGTCTGCGTATACCTGGCCTTTCTTCTTCCCCTTACCTTAACTGCTGTTGACCAATCCCCACCTCCACCATTGTATTACCTAGGGGAGTAATTGAGGCTGATGACACTGCAGGACAGGAGGCGGAGGACTTCTTCAAAGGTTTCCTGCCGGTCTTGTGTCCTATGGTCAACAGCCGCAACATACAACACCTTACCCGAGTGATGGAGGCAACCATTAATAAAACAGCAGGGGCATTGTACAACTTCACCACCGAGCTTCAGGTGGACCGCCTGATGACACTACAACATTGAATGGTACTTGACATCATCCTTGCTGACCGTGGTGGTGTATGTAAACTAATCGGCTCCAGCTGCTGAATTTATATACCTGATAACGCTCCATCAGTCTATCAAGCTATCCAACGTCTGTATAAACTTTCCTCTGAGATTCATCAACAAGAAGACGACTGGTCCTTCATGGGCTGGATTTGGGGTCTCCTTTCCAGATGGAGATGGGGATCCTCATTTTTTTTGCCTTAGGAACAGCAGTCATCATCTCATGCTGCCAGTGTATCAATACTTGCCTATGCTTTGTGCTATGTGTACACAGGCCCTTAAAAGTTCCCTGGTCAGTACACGTGACACCAACGTAAGGATAATGCTTCAACAAGAGATTGGCGACCTAATGCAGATAGACATTTCCTAAGAACATGTTTTGCCACTCAATGGCAAAAGGAGGTCTGAAGAAAATCAGTTTTTACTAGGTCCTATTAATTTCCTTCCATTCCTCTATTTCTTGCCATCTCTTCACAAAACCCTGCCTACAGCCTTCATTTCTGCTGACGCTAAAAAAACTATCACATACCCAAGCCGAAGTTCTTTTCAATTAACCAATTCATCAACAGAAAGCCATGAGACATCTACGCCCTGTGTAAACAAGCTTGTTTTCATCTTCTGCTCCCTGCTTGGTAAATATCCTTGACGCCGTGATCAAGTCATCTGAACAATGGTCTGACTGACCGAGCCTTGATCAAGCTGATTGAACAATGGTCTGACTGACCGAGCCTTGATCAAGCTGATTGAACAATGGTCTGAATGCCGAGTCTTGATCAAGCTGATTGAACAATTGCCTGAATGCCGAGCCTTGATCAGGTCATCAACTACAAACATCGCCTTGATCAGGTCATCAACTACAAACGCCGCCCTGATTGAACAATGGACTGAATGACAAAAGAATGGAATAAAAATGTATATAGGGCTTGTTCGCTGTGGAGTAAAGCAGCAGCCTCCTAGGTTTTGTCTCTGACTAGCTTGGGACTCTGTTCCATAGTCCGGGCTATTATAAAAAAAGGTGGTTCTCTCAGCAGACAAAGGTTTCCGGGTC
The DNA here is from genome assembly GCF_964261635.1 of Lissotriton helveticus. Taxonomy (NCBI): domain Eukaryota; kingdom Metazoa; phylum Chordata; class Amphibia; order Caudata; family Salamandridae; genus Lissotriton; species Lissotriton helveticus. Next base: position 536,653,709 of record NC_136065.1, read on the forward strand.
CATTTTATTATATAAGGAGGGTAAGAGTAGACTTGGGTGATTCCCGCACCACCAGACCCCCACTCCTCCTTGAGGTTGGCTTTTCTTGGTTCTACAAGTACCTTACAGCGAGAAACACTTCATGAGGGAGGCTTTCTCTCAGGTGAAATCTAAAAAACTGTAAGTATAATAATAATAAAAAAAGATATGGAAGGGTTGATGGATCATAACATGCTCCCTTAAAATTGCCAATTCAGTTGTCCCTAATCATTCTTTCCAGATCGTCACCATTTTCTATAATAAAAAGCAGTGTTGATTGTAAACAAGTATCCTCTGTCACCTGATAACCATGAAGGCAGCAGAAGAAGCAACCTACATACCCTGACTAAACATTGATAATAAAGTTGACTGCTGTAAACTGGACGAGAAAATAAATGTCCTTCATGTTTGGTTTGTATGAAGGAAGTGTTGTGTACACGTTAACGAGTTGTGCTCTGCTCTACCTGTTCCTACAATCCCCGTGCAAATGGCACCTACTGTGTAAATATTGAACCAACACAGAGGTGCTGAGCGGAGAGCTCAAAACCTCCAAGAAGCCCCCAACCAAAAAAAAACCCCACAGACAAATAATAAATAAAGCCCTGGGAAATACAATATCAAAATGCAGCATTCAGAGTACAGCCCGCACAGAATCTACTGTTTGTAACAAAGAACACATCAACACGACTTGATGCCTGGGGAAAGCTCAAGGCAGTAATTTAGAGGTGGGCGTGTTTTTTAAAATCTTAATGATGTCTCTGTCTGGGTGCTGTGCTGGCAGTCTTTTGTGCACGTCTAAGAATCGGTCTGGGCACCACATGATGGATTTTTATCATAACAGAGTTCTCTGCAAGGACATGATGAACAGCATATAACACACTCCCCCCGCACTAAAGCACTGGAACTTCCCTCATGCTTACAATAAAGGTGTGTACATCCTCCCTGGGCTTCTGCTGGGATTCATTACTTTATGGGTAACAGGGAGAGGGATAAAAGGCATTTTATTTTTATCTTCTTCAAGACCTGCCCCACCTGCTGAAGGCAAATCTGTATGCTGGTGATTTTGATGTACTCTTTGTGGGCAGCAACAGACGTATAGGCTGGGTGGCACTTGTCATCAAACAGCTTCATCGATGCTGCTTCACTGTGTGGTGATATTTATACTTCTGCAGTTTTCCTCCAGCCAATGGGGCTGCACATTTATCTTCAGCTTCACCATCAGTGCTGCACACACCAGCTCCATAGCTCTGTTAGTAATGCAATGTCTTTTACCCAAGTGTTATGGATGTATGTGGTGTGGTGTGGAGTGGAATTATGTGGGTTGGATTACAATTGTTAGTTGGGGAATTTTGTGGTGTAGAATTGTGTGGTCTGGAGTGGACGTGTATAGTGGAATCTTGTGGCATGGTGTGCAGTGGAATTATCTGGATAGTAATTATGTGACTTTGAGTGTAATGGAATTATGTGGAGTGGGATTGTATGTCATAGAGTGTATATGTGTAATAGTATTTTGTGTTGTGTAGTGGTAGGTTGTGTATGCTGCCCTGAAACGCATGTACTCCTTAAATCATGAAATGTATTCATTTCACTCCCTTTTTTATCATCACAAATGCATGGCAGTCCATGGGAAAATAACATTCCCCCTCTTTCTGATGCAAAATTTCCCTGTGTATTCCCAACTTTTGTAACATATGTTTGTTAGACCCAGGATCCCTGGTTGGCTATGGTAGGTACCTTAGGCCAAATAGGGACCCGCGGTTCCACGTCAGGGTAAAGAAGGTCACCTTCTGAGAAAGCCCCCGCTCACCCCCTCGGTAACTTGGCACGAGCAGCCAGGCTTATCTTCAAGGCAAATGTGTAAAGTATTTGCAACCACGCTCACCACAAACCAATGATGACACCACAAATAGACTCCACACGAGTTTTATAAAAACTAGTATATATTTTATATAAAAAGATATACATTAAGACCACGTGATATAAATCCAACATATGCGTATTTGTAATATTTCTCCTTGCTGGTTGTTCTGGAGATATTAATGAGCACTTCTAAACATTCTACTGTAATCCTAACACCATGTTATGCAGATCGTACTAGAATCAGGCACTTTTGCAATGTAACAATAATGCAATGCGTACACAACAATCAGGCACTTTGCAATGTAAAAATAATGCAATGCGTAATACAACCACCAGATATGTTGTCATACAGATGTAAGGCAATGCATAATACACTAATCAGGTGGTTCGTTATGCAAGAATAATGCACTGTGTAATACGCTAATCAGGTAGTTCGTTATGCAGAAACAATGCAATGCGTCATACGACAATCAGGTAGTTTGTTATGCAGAAACAATGCCATGCGTTACACACTAATCAGGTAGTACGTTATGCAGGAAAGATGCAATCTTTGGGACTTGGCAATGGCGGGATCCGGGTGGCGACTCAGGCCCTCTGGGGCTGCCGGTCCGTGCCGCGACTGCTACGAAGATCTCAGGCTGCCGCAGTGCACAAGCACACAGTGTCGCTGAGACTTCCTTGATCTTTGGGTGCACGATCACCAGCCACTCCACACGAAGGTCTCAGGCTGCACGAAGATCAAGCGCACAGCTTCACTGAAACTCACTTTAACTCCGGATGCACAATAACAAGGCAAATCCTCATGAAGGTCTCACGGTGCACAACGCACACACACACAGCGTCGATGAGACTCACTTGGATTCCGATGCACACGATAACTAGGCAATCCTCACATAGGGGTTCAGGCCGCACAAAGCACACGCACACCTTGTCGCTGATCCTTGCTTGAACTCCAAGTGCCCACGATCACAGGGTACACCTTACAAGGGTTTCAGGCTGCAACAAGCATGCACACACAGTGTGGCTAAGACTTTCCTGGAAACGTTTGTGTTCCTGAGTTGTCACAACAGGGATCCAGCTCACCTGGGGCCTTTGGGGATAAGTTACTGCAGGACAAAGCACACAGCAAAGTCCTTTCAAGCAGGGGACACAGCACACAGCAAAGTCCCCTTAGCCCTTCCTTGGTTAAAACAGCCCCAGAACACAAAGCAAGGGTCAGTCCTCTCCTTCAGTCTATTCAGTTGTTTCTCCCTTGGCAAAGGTCCTCTTGACAACGAAGTAGCTCCAGTCTTGTTCACGCTTGATCAAGCCATTCTCCAAAGTTCAAGGGCTTTAGCTCTCATAGTTATACCACTCATTGGCTTTGAAGTCGTTGTGTTTCAGGGGGCACTGACACCGTTTCAACCCAGTTCTAGGAGCCTCCCTGCCAGTGACACCTTCTTCCTTCATTTAGTGGGATCGGATTCCCGAACACTCCGCAGGAGATGGTACAATTGTTTTATAGCAGCACCCAGGCCTCTTCACCTCTAGGGGCTACTCCTTCCCCTACACTGTAGATGCTGCTCAGCTGGTCGCTATCTCACCTCCTCCCCTGGGTCAAGACATTCCCCAGATCCTATCGCTTTTAAATCCAGACACTCAATCCACAACCAGGCAGAGACACACAGAAAGGTTAGCGCACAAAAACCCAGCCACTTCTGAAAGAGTGGCTCATAAACACACAATCCAAAAACCACCTTCATAAAAAGATGTGTTATTACATTGTGAGTTCGGGCATACTCAACTTCACCTTTCCATCTTAAGCCTTTGGGAAGATAGACTGCAAAACATATTACACAGCCTTCCCATTCTATCCTTTGGGCAAGATGGCCTTTCCGTAGTGAAAAACAAAATGGAGATTATTTCACTGTCAGGACATGGCACACACCTTTGTACATGTCCTACCTTTCACATTCACTGCACCCTGTCCAGAGGGTACCCTGAACCTACCATAGGTGTGCCTGATGTGCATAGAAAGGGAAGGGTAAGGTCTCGCAAGTGAGTGGACTTGCCAGAACAACATGGCAGTTTAACAAACTGCGCACAGGCCCTGCAATGGCAGGTCGGTGTTCCCTTTTTAAGGCTACTTGTGTGGGTGGCACAATTAGTGCTGCAGGCCCACTAGTAGCATTTGCATTACCAGCCCTAGCACACATAGTTACTAGGGACTTTACTAGTAAGGCAAACATACCAAACATGGACAACCAATTACCATCACACTTTATAGAGGGATCACTTGCACTTTGACACTGATCAGTGTCCAAAGCATCTAAGTTCGCAACACCATGTCAGAAAAAAGTTCTAGGGGGGAAGCAGAAAGTTTAAGGACTTTAGCCAAAAAGGGCCCAGTCCTACAATGTTTAACATTTCTGCATAACTGCCAAGTGACCCCACTTTATGCCCCACACCTCTAGCCAGTGCAGGCTTTTTAATCAAAATAGAACTTTGGATTTGGGGTTTTTCAGGCTCATATTTTCCAATCCAGTGATGGACCTACAAGTCTCAGCATGCAAATTGCTGCTGGACAATGGCCACTGGGCATCCTGGTGATATTCTTTTACCTTGGGCTAAATGCTTTCTTTATTTTTTATTTTAATAGTGTCTGATTGAGAAATGAAACCTTAATTGCAGGAGACTGGAGAAATGATTTTCTTGATGGAGATTTAAACAGAACTAACGAACGGTTTAAAAAAAATGAATGTTTTTTTACTAACAAAAATGTACATGAAATGACATTAGGAGATGAGTGTTGGACGAGAGTAAGTGGGAGAAAGAATGGGGGAGGCGTTTTGTGTGGAAAATAAAACAGGCTTGCAGCGGCTAGACCGTGGCACGTTTGGCATTACTGATAACAAAATAATAAACACTATTTATTACCGCTTGGAGCACGCAACCAGTTATTAGTGTTTATCTGTCTCCATCTGTTTTCCATTGCCTGCTGCACTGCGCACCTAGAGAATCAACCCCCTCCCCATGTGTAAATGCACAAGAACTATAAATCACATGAAAGCTTTCAATGCCCCCTCACCCCCAACAATTAATTCATGACTTGACGTGTGATGCAAACGCAGAAAGCAAGAGGGTTAAGAGCTCATTCTAGCACCTGTGACACTAGTTGTGATTTTTACCGCCCTGGCAGATGGTTATTGGAAGCTCGTGGCAGATGCCAGCATAGTAGAGAGGTGCGGCTGTAGGGGCGAGAAAAGAAAGATAACTAAATAGATATAATTCGCTAGTCACTCAAATGCTGAGGTGGAGGAGGCTCGCTAGATATTTAATAATATTTAGTTACTCTTTCAATCTAAAAATGTTCTACAAAGAAACATTCCAATACCTTGCACGCATCAGTCAGAGCCTGGAGAAATGCTGCTACATCAATGTTAAGCAGGGGGTGGCAATAACTTGGTATTGATTTGCTGGGATTTAACCCAAATTACCTTTGAGTTCGCTGCCAATGGGCAATTTCCAATGTCTGTCATTGAAATGAGGGAACGTAACTCATAATACAAATGGATCTGAGTCAATGTGCTCGATTGGTGACTTTTAAAGTTTGTAAATCGTTACGTTTGGTCTTGCCTAGCTGGGAAACACGGTGTTGCTGTGAGTCCTTCAAAATAAAACAGAAGCCGCTGTCATTGGGAAAAGCACTGCACCCCAAAAGGATACAAGATCAACAAGGTTTGCATTGTCGCAGATATGTCATATTTTAACATTTTTACAGGTCGTAAGAGCCTGACCATCTTTTCGTAGTTTGAGAGATTCACTAGTCTTATACAGTGTCCCATTTCCATTCATTTAATGTTAAGTGCACACCGAAACACACCTTCCTATATCGTACCAGTGGAAACCACATTTTGTGTAATATATAAACAGATGATGTATAATGCAGCAATCAGCTGAAAAACATAACTAGGCAGGAGGGCTGGGGGATGGGGAAGCAGTGAGGAGGGATTGGAGCCTGCAGGATCCTCTCCCCAGGGAGGTTTTACCACTTGTTGTGCACGCTGTAACTGGGGCAGTTGTGGATGTGATTAACATGTGGGAAAAAAAACCTCATCTGGGCAGTGAATACATTCAAGAAGCTGTGCTTCCTTCAGAGCAGGAAGGTCACCACAAAGCATGAAACAATTTTAAGAAAGATTTCTCACAAACAACAGACAAAACAATCAAAGCGTAAGAGTTAGAAATGGGGGTCTCTAGTTGGCCGAGGTAGGTACCTTTTCCAAATGGGGACCCTTGCTTCTAGTCAGGGTAAGGGGGATACACATCTAAAATAACCCCTGCTCATCCTCTTGATAGCTTGGCACGAGCAGACAGGCTTATCTCCGAGGCAGTGTAAAGCATTTGTGAACACATAGAAATACAGTGAAAACACTGCCAAAGAACACCACACCAGTTTAGAATAATAAGTAATCTTTATCTAAGGCAAAACAAGATCAAGCAACAAATCTCCACAATACAGTGATAGAAATATGACTTTCAGGTGGTGGAAATAGTTCAGTTCAAAGCAAATTGAAGATGCACCACTTTTCACACAAAGAATGCGTCAGGCAAACATATAAAATGGGCCGCAGGAAGGGTGATTGTAGAGAATAATGTCCACTCAAATAAAGTTCATGGGTGATTTATTTAAGTATCTTAGCAAAGGTGTTCCCAGCTTGTCGTGTTAGGTAACAGTGCCTGTCTCAACGTTCTATAGCTGCCTTCAAGGGAGACAGCGGAGTGAACCAACAGGGGAAAGGGCAAGGGGTGGCAGGGGGGACGGGAGGTACCAAAGGTTAAGTTACAACACATCATCCTCCCTAGGGAGAAAACAAAGAGGTGGGAGGAAAGGAATATCAAGGGGGGAAGGGGAGGAAAAGTTGAGAACAAGGTACAATACAAATATAACAATACCCAGGTTGGGAACAGCAAACACCCTGGGTTAGCGGTATTGAACATAAGGCCACAGGCTGGTTCCCTAAGCAAGCTTGACCAATGAAACAGAATGCAGGATCCTATACGGGTGTGGAGCAACTAACAGTTATCTCATGCTTTACTGCCTGTGCCAGAACGGGGATGTTCTTAGTCTGGAACCTTCTCTCCTCTGCCCCTTTTCCATCATTCTGACCCCTATCTCAGCATTTCCCCCACTTGTTTTGTTGTCCCTAACTGTAACAGGAACTACTTGGTCTTGGCTCCACATTTTTCCATCTTCCATGACTACCACATTACTCTTCACCTCCTTCATTTTTCCTGGGGCCTAGAATTTTTCTCCTTTTTTCCCTAACCCCCCAGGCTTTCTGATGTACACCCTCTGTCCTTCTTCTAGTTTCTTCTCCTTGACACCCCACTTCCTGTCGTACCATTCTTTGTATTTGCGCTGTTTGTCTTCAATTTTCTTTCTCACTTCCTCTTGATCAATTTCCACCTGAGCATTTTTGCTAATCTTATTTGGGGAAAGCTTCGAACCTGCCTTCCTTCGTCTCAGCAACTCAAATGGTGAGTGTCCTGAAGTGGAGTTTGGAGTAGTATGATATGCCCACAACGTTTCCATGATGGCTTCCTCCACGTTTTTCCCTGACTTGCTGGCCAGATTCATGCATTCCTTCAGAAGGCGGTTCGCCTTTTCTACTTTTCCATTCGCCTTGGGACAATATAGAGGTGTACAGATATGGGAAATCGAGCAGTCTCTTAGAAACTCTTTCATCTCCTCCGAGATCAATTGTACGCCATTGTCCGTTATTATTGTTGCAGGAAGACCTTCTCTTGAGAACACTTCCTTTAAGAAGTGAACCAACGACTTGGTATTGATATTGTATACCATCTTGTGAGTTATCCAATTAGAATAATAGTCAATCAACACCAACAGGTACAAGTCTTGTGAGCCTCTACCATGAATGGGGCCCTTAATTTCAAAACCCAGCTTTTGCCAGGGTGCCATTGGTACTTCCACCGGGATCATTGGAGAATGTTTCGTTACTTTTGACTTATCGCTCAGGCTGCACGCATAACAGTCGCGTACTTTTTCCTCCATCTGTCGATCCATCTCTGGGAACCAGTAGTCTGCTCGTAACCTTGATTTGCATAAGCTTCTGCCCAAATGACCTTCATGGGCCAGCATGATCACCTGATTCCTCAACCCCTCTGGTGGGACTAGTTTTCCTGATTTCAAGATGAAATTCCCTTCCACCGACAAGTCATCCCTTACATTCCAGTAGGGTTGAATTTCGGTATCCAGTTCCTTACATCTATTTGGCCATCCTGATATGATGTATCTTTTCACCCTCTTCAAGGTTTCGTCTTGTTCCATACGAGTTTCCCAATCTTCCTTCGCCACTGCTGCCAAACCTATTTCCAGAATGGTATCGTCCACTTTCTCCTCCTCTGCATCACTGTGGATAGGAGCCCTTGAGAGGAAATCTGCAACCTTGTTCTGTAGTCCGGGAATGTATACCGCTTTGAAATTAAAACCTTGTAGGCCCAATACCCATTTTGCTATTCGCGGGGTCATTTCTTCCATATTTTGTTTTGTAAACAAAGGCACCAAAGGCTTGTGATCTGTATGTACCTCGAATTGGACTCCCCACACAAAGTACTTGAAATGTTTGATTGCCCAGTATACCGCTAAGGCCTCCTTTTCCACTGTTGAATAATTAGCTTCCGGAGCGGTAAGGGTCCTGGATGCAAACGCCACTACCTTTAGATCCTTCTCCACTCTCTGAGCTAAAGAAGCGCCTATTCCTCTGTTGCTGGCATCTGTCGAGATTATTATGTCTCTTTCTGGATCAAATTTTGCTACGAAAGGAGCGTGTATGATTGCCTCTTTAATTTCTTTAAACGCCATCTCTTGGTCTTTTCCCCAGTTGAAGATGCTGTCTTTTTTTACCAACTCTCCTAATGGATAAGACATAGTGGCGGAATCTTTAATGAATTCCGCTATGTACTCCGCCAGTCCTAAAAATGACACCACCTCCTCTCTGTTTTGTGGCGTGGGAGCATCTCTAACAGCATTCACTAGGTCGCACTTTGGTTTGATGCCATCTTCAGAAATGGTATGGCCCAAGTAGTACACTGAGCTCACCCCCAACTTGCATTTGTTCACTCTGGTGGTGAAACCAACTTCTCTCAGTCTTCCTAGCACTCCCCTGACGTTTTCATTGTGTTCAATCTCATTTGATCCGTAGATCAGATATCATCCTGGAAACACATTGTCTTCGTGCAGTCTTTGAGGATGTGCTGCATGACTCGTTGGAAGGCCGCAGCCGCGGACGCCAACCCAAAAGGCATCCTCAGAAATGTGAAATTACCAAAAGGGGTCGTAAATGCCGTCAGATTTTGTGACTCAGGATGTAACTTTATCTGATGATAGGCCGATGATAGGTCCAAAACACTGAAGAATTTTTGGGTGGTAGACATAAGGACACCAAGGGTGATGTGGTGGTGGTGAACTTTAGGTATCCCAACGCTGTCCACTTTATATTAAACTGGCATGCAGGTAATACTAATAATCGTATTATTCCCCGACCACTAACATACTTCTATCCCAGATCAGTGGTTTTTCCATCTCAGTACCACCCTCCTCAACCCATGCAAACACAAGCTTGTCCTTCAATCGCATATGATGTTAGGATGAATCCTTATCCATCGTATCCTCCGTTGGCTCCAGACCCTTATGGTTGGAACCAAGTTCCAACAAGGTCTACTCTTTCCTCCAACAGGAGAATGGACTATTTAAACCCATTTACGCCCCTAGAGATCACCAACAGATATGACATTTTCAACGGTCTAGACGACTGTGATTGACGCTCTATGAGCAGAGGGAATTATGGAAGAGGAATTAGTTCCACCAGAGTAGATGGCAAAGCTGTTGGCATAGAAGGGACGGAGAGTGTAGGGGTAAATTGTTTAACAACAGCAATACTCTTTACCAACCCGGCTGTAATTGTGGTTACACCAGCTTTGAGCTCGAGCAATAGTATTCAGCGACCTGTTGGTCGCGACGACGATCTCCAAGCTTTCACAAGTATATCTGGGGATGCCCGCCCTCATCAGAATTTAAACACAGTACATCCTACAAGGGAGCTGGATGAATCGAGATGTAAGGGAAATCCCCAAGATATAGTTATTGGGGTTGCTTCGGGTTGTTTAAATGTTTTGCGCAGACCCATATTAAATGCATTTTTGAGGGATGGAAATGTTGGGGTGGAGGATGGAATGGGACATGATGTACTGGGTGCTGTGGAAGAAGAATTGCTGAGAGGCCAACCAATGTCCGAGGAGACAATTCTGGTAGCGCAATCCATGACCTCGGCCGATGTGTTAGAGCCCCTAAGGCTGGTCTCCTGGAACATAGCCGGCGTCTCAAAACATCTAAGGGATCCAGAATGGGCAGGATTTGTTGATACTAATGACTTTTGCTTGTTACAAGAAACATGGGCAGTGGTAACACCCCATAGAATAGGGTATAAAACATTTGGACTAGGCGCCACCCCATCTAGGAGCGGAAGGCCATCGGGGGGCCTCTTAATTTGGGTGAAAGTTGAATTAAAGGTTCAAATTGAGGTGGTAGATGCAAACTCACCCGATATACTAGTGCTTAAGATCATTACACGCGAAGGGAAAAAATTATATTTAATAAATGTTTACAATAGACCAACACCTCTATCAAAAGCCTCGCCAACACTAGCCAAATTAGACCTTTTCCTAAGTGGGTTAGATAGTAAAGGCGATTATGTCATTTTGGCAGGTGATTTAAATTGTAATTATGAACCAGTCCTGGGGCTCAGCGATATTTTTGAAGATGAGGATCATGTAAACAAAATCCCTGCACTAGAGAACGTCAAACCGATTAAATGTTCAACTTTGGCAGTTCAGATAACAAACATGTGCGGCTTATTCTCTCAGGGCCTGTAATGGACGTTTATCGTCTGATATTCTGAAAAAAACCAACCTTCAGTAGAAACAATTACAGGAGTAATTTAGATTTTGTAATTGTCTCTATCCCTATTTGGCACTACATTCAGGACTTTGAGGTTAAGGATAGAACAGAAAGTGATCATTTTCCACTGAGTCTATTAATAGAAGATTCGTTGCTGCAGGGTGGTGTGGGTATATCGTTAGCAGACAATGGCGCCAACACAGAGATACACGTTAGCAATAATCGACGAGCCCTCGAATGGCCATTTATATTGGACCATGGTGAGATCCTGGCGGAGATATACACACTCCTCGCAGGGTCTTTTGATTCATTTGTAGGCTCCAATGATATAGAAGGAAATCCCATTCATTTTATGTCCTTGCACAAACATTTTTTTAACAAACTTAAAATGCTTGTAACTAAAATGCCCCAAAAAACCCAACAAAAAATACAGAACCTGTCCCATAGCAAACCATGGTATGACGGAATCTGTAGGGAATCTAAAAAGGCTCTAATTTTAGCTATAAAATCTAATATTTTACCTGCGATAAAAACTGCTAGGAATACTTATAAGCAAGTACAAAAGGCCTCCAAAAAAGCCTGGGAGGAAGAATTATGGGCCGATATGCTGTTGGCTGTTAAAAACAACGACAATGTTGGTTTCTGGAGGTTAGTTGCCAATAGGAACCACGTAGGGAGAGTGGTTAAAGATGTCCATTTGGACGAATTAACCTGAGGCAACCACTTTACCAACCTCTACAAAAAATATGAAGACATTGGAACAGATGTGGATGCTCCATGTCTTGAATACCCTACAGAGTGTATGGGTTTCACAATAGCCGAAACAGAGTCGGCAATTAAATTAGTAAAGTCAGGTAAAGCACCAGGTTTGGACAAGATCCCTGGTGATCTTTACAAACATGACTTAACAACCTGGGCACCATATATAAATTACTTGTGTAATATATTATCCCTTTGCTTAGATTTCCCGGAAAGCTGGCGTGGGGCAGAAATTGTTTTAATCTACAAGAAAGGGGATCGGATGGACCCCTCTAACTACAGGCCAATCAGCTTGTTGGACATCGTCCAGAAAATTTATTCACGACACATATTAACCCGTGTCAGTGACTGGATGGACGAGAATGCAATTTTAACGAAATTCCAAGCCGGGTTCCGTAGTAAAGTAAGCACAATTGACCAGATATTTAGATTCTGCTGTCTCTACTGGAAATATGTACACATCAAAAAGGGTCATCTATACGTTGCTTTCGTCGATTTGAGAGCAGCGTTCGATTTAGTGCCCCGCAATCTTCTATGGAAAACATTGAATGATGTAGGATTGCCAAATAGCCTTTTGGTACAGATAAAAGAACTACACGAAAGGAACTTTGCGAAAATCCGATGGGGTCCAAATGGGGAATTAAGCCAAAAAATCCCTATCGAGCGCGGAGTTCGCCAAGGCTGTGTCTTGGCCCCCACACTTTTTTCACTCTTTGTGAATGACATCCCAAAACATCTAGAAGGATGCATAAACGACTCACCTAAATTGAATGGCGAAAGGGTGACATCATTGTTGTTTGCTGACGACACTATTTTGATTTCCCAAACAAAAAGAGGCCTCCAAGCTTTACTTAATTCTTTTAGTAATTATTGTAGGAAGAAAGGCCTGGAGATAAATGGGAATAAGACCAAATGTATGTCCCTTAATCCACAAAAAACAGCTAAAGGACGCTTAATTTTGGATGGAATTGAACTAGAATCGGTCTCGCACTTTTCGTACTTGGGGGTTACCTTAGATTCGAAGTTCACCTGGAGAGCCCAAAGGGAAAAAAGTAAGCTAGCATTTACCCAGAATGTTAAGCCAATCCTTAGAAAACAAAGTTTGAGCACTAGCAAAGCGGTGTCCCCAGTAGTTGAATTATTTAAATTTAAGGTTCAACCGTCAGCGCTGTATGGCGCAGAAATCTGGGGGCCAGGGTCAAAAGATTCCTTTCGCGTTCTGGACAATAATTTTATGAGGAGTTTGGTAAGAGTCCCAAAAGGCACTCCTCTAGTACCTCTTGAATTGGACCTTAACGTCAAAAGAACTGACCATTATACCATAATCCGCCCGTTGATGTTATGGGTTAGATTATGGAGAGTGCCCGAACTACAGGACTACAGGGATGGGTTAAAAGAAATTATGGAATATGGCAACTCATTAACTATCCCATGGATAAAGCATGTCAAGATTTGGCTTACCGAAATAGGTCTAATTCATTTCTGGGAAAATCCGGAACTTCTACCGCCCAATGCAAAATTAACTTTAAAAAGGGCATTTGGGAGTTGCATGGTAAGCAGGGCAACCAATGCTTCGGTTGCTGGAACTCTGGTAACCAAATTTTCGAGCTTTAAGGATGAGCCTCTATTCGAGACCTTTCTCAACGAGATAGAACCTCCCCTAGCCAAAACCCTTTTTTTAAAACTTAGGTATGGCAATTTGCTAATTAAAAGCACATTAGCACGATGGTCTAGGAGGACAATTGATCCGTCATTGGAAGCTGATGATTTATGTACCATGTGTGAATGTAAAATCTTGAAACCGAGGCTCACATGTTTTTCATCTGTCCTGCTTATACAATACCCAGAAAAAGATGGATCAAACCACTATGCTTACTGTTAGGTTTAAACTCATGTAACCAGGCTCTAAGAATACTTACAACTAACACTAACCAAGTAATAATATTCAGTGTTAGCCGATTCTTACATTCAATATTTTTTTTTAAGGAAAAAAAAGGGACAACAGCTATAAACGATTGATGTAAAATTCCCACAATTGAACCAGCAGATGATCCTCACAAAGGGGGGTTATTTGGTATATTTTAAAGGTGTGCTTAATTTTTTTAATATATGTATATGTACAATTGTTTAAAAATGTTTATAAATGTAATGTTTTGTGCTTGACTCTTTTATGGCATTTTCTGCCGAAATAAAGAAATTTGACTTGACTTGAAGAATTTTGCCCCTTGAATGGTGCTCAACATCTCTCCAATTCTCGGAAGAGGATATCTGTCTACTTGAATGTTGGCGTTAAGGTCTCTCAAATTCACACATAGCCTAATGTTCTTCCCTCCATCCTTGGTCGTGATGACCACCGGAGCCAACCACGCTGAGCTTTCAATCTCCTTTATCACCCCTTGAGAAACAAGCTTTTCTAACTCGCTCTTCAATGGCTCCTTCATGCGCAGAGGAATGGACCGTGTTTTATGTACCACTGGTACAGCTCCTTCTTTGAGGGTGATTTTGTGCATATACAGGCATATGCATCAACGGAAATACCTCCCGGTAAAACAGCGAATCGGAAAAACAGGCCGATACCGAACGCAAAACCATAAATTGCAATGCATCAAACCGAAAATCGGAAAAAAATAAAGAACCGCTAAATGGCCCCGCGGTAAATTACCGATTCGTTAAACAGACATTCGGAAATACCGAACCACAAAGCAATAGTTCGGAAATACCGAATAGGCAATAACGAATGGAAATGGTATGCATGAACAGTCGCTAATACCGGAAATCCCCAAATTCGCTATTTAGCATGAGCAAAATAAGGGGAATCACAATCAGGAGGTAAAGTTAACAGAAGGACAGAAAAAAAAAATAAAACCCCATCAGCAGGTGCTGACAATCAGTTACCCTTCATAAATGCCCTGGGAAACCCCACATGTACACCAAAATGGCTGCCCTGTACGTGCTTGCTAGGAGGTGGAGGATCAACGCCCAGGCCCAGCGCAGGAGGATGATACAGGACAGGATCTTCAGGGTTCGCATCACTTTGCTGGGGCAGACCGAGGAACAGGTGTACGCCAAGTACAGACTGAACCGTGCCATGATAATGCACCTAATAGCAGACCTGACACCCTTACTGCAGCACGAGACCCGTCGGACCAACGCCATACCTGCCCATGTGCAGGTGCTATGCTGCCTGCACCTGCTTGCATCTGGAAGCTTCCAGGGGGTAATAGCTGAGACAGGAGGCGTGTCGCAAAGTGCCTTATCACGCTTTTTCCACCGGTTCCTAGAGGCCATGCTGACATTTCTCAATCGCCACATCACCTTCCCCAGAACCCCCCAGCAGCTAACCCGCACCAAACGGGAATTCTACCAGGTGGCACAATTCCCCCATGTCATCGGGTGTGTCGACTGCACGCATGTCCCCATCTGTCCTCCATCAGCCACCGAATACATTTACCGCAACCGGAAATCGTATCATTCAATAAATGTTCAGGTGGTGTGCAATGCCAAGTTGATCATTACCGACATTGTAGCCCAATTTCCCGGGAGCACACATGACGCCTACATTTTCCGTCACTGTGGCCTCCACAGGCGCCTGATCAACGGAGAATTTGGAGAGGGACACCTACTAGGTACATATAGCTGCATCATCGTACTCCCCATCCACTCCTTCCCCACATGTATAATTCCATTAATGCTGATTACCATTCTCTCCCCATCCTGCAGGTGACAGCGCATACGCATTGCGTGAATATCTCCTCACGCCCTATCTCAACCCAGCTACCCCGCAAGAGCAGCGCTACAACAGGGCACACATCAGTACTAGGAATGTGGTTGAGCGAACATTCGGCATCCTGAAGAGCCGCTTCCGAATACTGCACAAGACTGGAGGTGCTTTGCAGTACGACCCAGTGACCTGCTGCCAGATAATTGCTGTGTGTGCCATCCTGCACAACATCGCCACGCGCAGGGGGATACACATAGAGGTGGAGGGAGAGGAAGAACTGCGTGCCCAGCAACCCCCCCCACAACACCAACAGGCACATGTGCCCAACACAGCTGAAGGGCAAAGGAGACGGGCATACATCACACGGAATCATTTCTGAGACAGGTAAGAGAGTGACTTGACAACAGGAACAGTTTTGCAAGGGTTTAATGGGCATGGACACCTGACTGGTGCAGAAAAACGTAACACAAACAAGCTGCTGCCGCAGCGAAAAAAACTAGCAATGTCCCTTCTCAGAACAGGTGGCGCGTGAGGCACTTTGGTCTGTCCATGGTTACCTCACCAAGGACAGTGTGACTATGCCACATGTTTACTTCCGTTTGCCGCGTACCCCCAGTCTCTTGTCCTGTGACTCCTCGGGTTGTACACGATGGGAGTCAGTTGCACTGCGGCCACTGCGCCTCCTCACGCTGGTGTCCGGCAGGGAGACGCTGCTGACACTGGAGGCTGCCCCACTCCCCTCTTCCGCCCCCAGACTGCTGACACTGGCTGACCCTGGCTGCAGTTGCTCCACTGCAGTGGTCACCCTCTCAAGGGCCTTTGCCACATCCCCACAAAAATGACCTAGATCCACTTGCAGGGACACGGACCTGCGTGACAGCACAGCCGTGCTGTTGCACAGCTTATTGATGGCCTTGTTTGTGGTATTCACTGCCAGCATGACCTGCCTGTGACGCCGGCGCTCACTCCTTTGGCCTGCGAGTATGGCACGTGTCAGTTCTTGCAGGCACAGCTTGATGTCTTTGTTGCCCGCAGATACGGCAGTGGTGTGCTCACGCACTGCGGCAGTCATGTTGCCTAGTTTGTTGCATAGTTGTGTCATGCTGAGTTTCATTTTCACAAATCATCGTAGAGACATGAATAGTTCACAATCCTTTTGTGATTGACGGAATGTATTGCCCCTGAGACATCAGACTATCCTTTATATAAACTTTTAAGCTAGAGACAAACAAGGTATGTTTGCAAATATCTAGATAGACAAAATGAAATATATCAATATATATATGCGCGATGATTTTGAGAATTGCGGTGTTATAATTATAAAGGACTTGCCACAGATGCGTTATGCGGTGTATACACCTTTAAATAACTCCCGCACTCGTGTCCGTTCACGTAACGTAACGTTCCTGACCTCACTGGGTCACAGGTGTAAGGCATCAGCCTGACTGGGTTGCTACCGGTTTAAAAAGCAGGCTCTCACGGCTACTCGCGGTGACTCGCATCCTAACGGTCGGGAGACGCCAGAGGCTACATCCAGCCTGTCCGCGATCCGTTGTTCGACTTATCTCGTCGCATCTCTTTTAAAAGGTAAGATGTGCTCCCTCGGAACGCTGGCCTTTTTAAGCACAGATCTAGATAAAATCGAGCGTATAAGTTGACCTTTAAAAACCGGATACAATCTTTTCTTTAGGAAATACCCGCTTTCCAGAATTACGCTGGAACCCTTGTGTCCCAAGAGTGCGAATTATTCTTTTGCAGCACTCCGAATAAACAACAAATTGAGGAAATGAGCCGCGTAATCTAAGCAAAGTAAGTAAAAAGGCCTCTTTAGCAATTAGTCTTAGAACGCCGTCCCCCGTTTTTGCTGTCAAACAGTAATTTAGATTAACTCGAGTAGCAACCTTTCTAATAGTGGGATGCCTATTAAAACTTAAATATAATCTTTCCCTCAGGAAATACCGGCTTCCAGTAATACTCCGAGGAAACAAATCGGCTCTGAGATGGTGATTGATTTTCTGTCTGCACTTTGAAAAAACGAAAACATTGAGATAACGAGCCTTTTTACCTAAACTTAAGTAAGTACAAGGGATTTCCAGGAAACCAGGTTTAGCGCAGTAACGATTAAGTAGTTTGGTTGCCAATACATTCAGTTAACTCTGGCTTTCTCTGCGGACAGCTTTTGGTAATGCTGGTTTCCAGTATACGCTGAAACAATCGGGCTCTAAGAATGTGAATCATTTTCATTCTGCAATTAGAAAAACCAGAACAGTGAAAAAACGAGTCTTCCGCTCTAACTGAAGTAAGTAGAAGGGATATTGGAATAACCAGCTTGAAGGCAGTATTGACCATATGTATCAGATGTCAACATATGTAGCTATTTTGGGGTCCTTTTTCTGACAGTTTGGTATCGTCTACCATGGGATAGAATGTAACGTAGGTTTCAGAATGGAGAAATAAACAAGAGACCAATATATAAGATGCCATTATATGGAGTGTTTGCATTATTGCAATGTTGAAGGGTTATCTTTGAAGCCAAAATATCAATGATGATAATATATAAAGATATCTTGCCCTTTCTGCTCTTTATTCATGGTGGATGGTGAACATGTCCTTTACCTCTCCTGTCTCTAGTAAAGTAGACCCCTACATGCAAATCATCATCTGCACTACATAATAAATGATACCTTAGTAAGGGACAGCCCTGTGTTTCTTTTAATATTAAAACGACCTTGGTCTGTATTAGGTTGTATCCTCTAACATTAGTAAGGTACCCCTCCGAAACTGCTCTAGAAACTTATCATGAACTGACAAATCTTTCTACCGTGTAAATAATTATGTGATATAAGATGAATAATACAGCTGGTGTAAGCTAGGAATAGGTTGAGTAATTGAGGACTGTGGTTCACTGCCTATGATAGATACTCAATATGTAAATAGAAATTTGTGTAACAATTTTAGAAGTATGAGGGAATGTGTACATATGTGTTTTTGTATATAATGAGAATGTGCTGTGTTTTTTTAAAATGGACAGAAGGTAAATGAAAATATTTTTTTCTCCTTTTTCTTTAAAGATGATTACAGTCTAATCTTGTGGCTCCTGAAGAAGGCGTTTGTGGAAACGCCGAAACGCGCGTCGAACAGAAATTAGTTTTCTGGCCACGTTTTATGTTTCTTGTGAATATAGGTCCTCTTTATATGTTTTAGGATTTGGAAGGAACCTTAGTTATTCACATTTGAAAAACTGTTTTTATTCTTTGATTATCTGTAATTTTTAATTATAAATTGATACAAGAAAGGTTTTATGAATTGTAGTTCTTGTTAAATTTTATTTTGTTTGATTTATTATGTCATAATAAAAATTCTGTTGCGTTATATACATGTGTATTTACTCCCTCTTTTGATAGTTGTGTATATTTTTGTTTGACAGAAGTTTACACAATTAGTCAATAATAGATAAGTTGAATCTGTAATGTCGTAATTCTAATGGTGACCACATAGAACGTTGATGAACATATGCATTAGGTAATCTTAGGTCTTACCCAGCTGGTTTGTTTGTTTTTTAGATATTTGACTTCACAAAATGCTGAGTTTCATGGCACCCATGTGTCTCCCCTGCAGGCGCTGGACACGCAGCATCCGGGCCTCCACTACTCCGTACCCTCCGGACAGATCGACCGGTCTTGCAGCAGCCCGACCCGGGGACACAACCCTCTGCCTGATGCGCTGTCGGCCTGCAGTGTGGCTGGTTGGAGTGACGACAGCCTGGCGTGGAACATTTGGGTGTGATGAAGATTGATCTGACTCCATCACGGACAGGGCGGCAACATCTGCTCTGTGGCTCTGCGGAGTGGGCAGCACTGGTGGTGGTGGTGTCTTGGTCCGCGAGGGTGGTGGTGGTGGTGTCTTGGACTGGGAGGATGGTGGTGGTGGTGGTGGTGGTGGTTGCCTCGGCCGGGAGGACGGTGGCGGTGGTGGTTGCTTCGGCCGGGAGGACGGTGGCGGTGGTGGTTGCTTCGGCCGGGAGGACGGTGGAGGTGTTGTCCGGCGTGGTGGTGAAGGGGAGGACATGACTTCAGCTCCCTCTGAGCACTCCGCTTCTGACAACACTGGCGTCTCTGAGATGACAAGGCGGCCACTGTCGTCTGAATCGATGGGGGATGCATCTGTGTGTGAAACAGTGCATAGTTAATATCATGGTATGGTATGTGACAATAGCTGTGGCATCTCACAATAAATTACTTTTGTTGACTGACATTTGACCCTTGGCAGCTGTATTCATCTCTGGACTCAGGCATGCACCCATTCATGTATTGACTACATCTCCCATGGTGCAACACAGTGGTGAGGGTGTGTGTGTAGGGCAACGCTACATGTGCACTGGGTCTGGCATGGGGGAGTGGGCAGGGACTACGTACACGCTGCATCGTTACGCTGGCATGCCTCTTACCTTGTCCTCCTTCCGCAGCACCTGAGGTGTCCAGACTTGTGACCCCCACAACAGCTTCACGTTCTATGGTGGCCTCCACTAGATCCTCCAGGTCAGTGTTAGGCGTCACGTTTGATGGTCCCCCTCCTGTGCCAGCAGCATCCCTGACCCTCTGCGCAATCTTCTCCTTGGCCCTCTTACGCAGGTCGTACCATCGTTTTTTTAGGTCGTCGATGCTGCGGTGGGTGACTCCACAGGCATTCACCTTGTCCATGATGCGCAGCCACATCTTCCTTTTTTCTGCCTCTGGCACCTTAAGCGACAACTTGCCAAATATGCGATCATGGTTGCTGCTCACACTCTGTATGAGGATTTCCAGCTCCTTATCTGAAAACTTTCGTTTTCGCTTTCGGGGTGTGTCCTTTCCATGCTGGGGGGCCTCCTTCTCCATCTTGTCCTGCTACCTTTTTCCTGCTTGCTTCTGGTTCAGTGTGGGACCTCAGCTCCTGAGCTCTGCCTCCTCCTCTGTGCAACTCCGGACACTGAATGCAGCGTGGGTGTCCTACTTCCTGGTTGTGATGTCATCAGCCTGCTTCCGAAGCGTCGCGTTATTTTCCCGTTTTCGGTATTACCGAATCCGCTATTACCGGATCCGGTAATACCGACTCGGTATTTCCGAATACGGTTTTTGTTACTCGCGCTGGCGTTTACTCGTTCTTTATTAGCGATTATTACCGACTCGGTAATTTTTACCGATTACTTTGATGCATCGCGGTTTGCATGTTCATATTACCGATTCGTTATTTTTCGGTATTACCGACTGGTATTTACGAACTTTGATGCATATGCCAGATAGTTCTTTAAAACACCAAGTCTTTAGTTGAAAACCTCCTTAAACTCAGTGGTCAAGTTATCAGCAATACTAGGTGGCTCCACTAACAGCACTTGCTCCTTGTTGTTGGGATCCAGCTTTATCCCTAACTCTTTCTGGTGCTTCCACCCAAGGAGGCTAGATCCCCTTGTGGTTACATACACTTTCCCCACTGTGTGCCTGTCCTTAAATGTGATTCTCATTCTTGCCCTACCCTCTAATGGAATATGTTCCTTGTAGTATCCAACTGGACTGATGTCAGCTTTCTCTAACTCCACCCCGTACTTTGAAAATTTCCCATCAAATAAACTCTTGTCAATCAAAGTATAAGGGGAGCACGAATCAGCATAGACCTCAAATTTCTCTCCATCCAGAGTAATCTCACATTTGGGATAATCATTACTTTCATTTGGATCATCATCCCCCACTTGAAATATGAATGTTTTCTCACCCCCCTCTGCAATTTCAACATTTTCAACCATGTGTACTTTGGGATTGATATTCTTGCAAACTTTCGAGAAATGGCCTCTCCTGTTGCATTTCCTACACAACACATCCCTGGCTGGACACTTCCAATTATTTGCCAAGTGATTAGGACTGCCACGCTTATAGCATAATAACCCTTGTACATTACTGCGTGGATTGCTCTTCATTTTTTCGCCCACCTTACAAACGGTTTCACCATCATGTACTATTTTGCTCTCATTTCTTTCCCTGGTAACACCCTCACGGATTCTCATTTCCTTCATACACAACGCTGTGTGCTCTAAACCCTTTGCTATACTTAGTGCCTCTTCCAGATCAGGATTTCTAGTGAGAAGTTCCTCTTGTATTCTAGGATCATTTGTACATCTTACAATCTGATCCCTTATCATCGAATCCGTTAACGCCCCAAACTCGCAAGTAGCAGACAAACCCCTCAGGACAGCAACATAATTAGTGACTGTCTCATCTTTCTTCTGCACCCTTTTGTAAAATTTGTGTCTTTCTAGTACCACATTGAGCTTGACTTTAAAATGTTCCTCCAATTTCCTCAAAGTGTATTCATAAACATTAGTACCTTCTACCTCCTCCTGTTCGTCGTCTACCTGTCTACCTGTTATGTCTTCAAAGACCTTCCTGCCATGTATTCCCAAGTTATGTAGTAATATGTTTTGTTTTCTCACATTATTGTAATTACCTCCCCCTATCGCTATGAGGTAAGACTTGAAAATACCTTCCCACCTCTTCCATGGTATGTCAGGCTCGCCCAGATCATTTAAAAAAGGTGGAGGCTGGCTCATTCCTGCTCCTGCCATGGCCATCCAAGATAGGGTCCCTCCCAGGCGACCTGTAACTTGTCCCTATTTACCTTCCTAAAGCAGAACCCTGAATACCAAATACTTCCCCCTAATGTATTTATAAAAGTCAAATTAAAGGGAATAAATGAATTAGCTAAGGAGTAAAGGTCTTTTTTTTTGTAACACGCTTTTTTTCAGCACTCACTACACCACACTTTACATAAGAACTGTTCACTAAAACAGTACATCAAGAGGAAAAGGATATAAGTCCTCTTTCTTTCTTCAGTGTGTTGTCCACTCAGATCCAATGGGAATGCCTCAAAGTCTGTAGGCGGGAACTTCCTGTGAGGGGGTTACAGTTTCCTCAGAAAACAGTTTCTCTGCAACACAGATCGCCTTGCTCTCGTCCAAACTCCTCGTACTTGAAGAAATGAAATCCTTCGCACAACTTTCTCCTGCTAGCAGCCAGCTGAAATGATTTCCTCCATTGTTGACACAAGCCACACAACCACCGGGAAGCGCTGACATCCAACCTCGCAGCTCGTCAGGGAAATGACGGCACCGTCCGTCGCTCGCAATCCTCACACCAGCTGACACTTCAAGAAAGTTTATGTGCCTCAGCCAACGACTCACCGCGGACCAGCTGACACTTCAAGAAAATGTATCTGCCTCAGCCGCCGACTCACCGCGGACTAACGAAGCCGCTCTCCGCTTTATCCTCGACTTCAATTACCGAGTGGCTTCTCTCACGAAGGTTGCCATGAGAAAATTAACTCCAGCTCACGTTCCCCTTTCCCTGCTCCCGGCAAGACTCGAGCAGAAGGGTATCACTTTCTTTTATTGCCGCACATCAATCAATAGATATGCATGTTTAACGCAATATACAGCTCCCCTCACCGCTGCTGCCGTGCTGACAACTCCTCTTTCTCTTATCACCCGTCTTCTTACCCTGCTCTGCTCCGAAAGAAGAAAAGAATGACCGGAATGGTGAGTCCAACTCTTCTTACTTTCCTCCGACAAGTTTCAGAAAATACTCCAGGGGAGGAACACCGGCTGTCCCTGGCCCAGCTTCCGTCCAACGTCGCCAAAAATGTAGAGAATAATGTCCACTCAAATAAAGTTCATGGGTGATTTATTTAAGTATCTTAGCAAAGGTGTTCCCAGCTTGTCGTGTCAGGTAGCAGTGCCTGTCTCAACGTTCTATAGCTGCCTTCAAGGGAGACAGCGGAGTGAACTAACAGGGGAAAGGGCAAAGGGTGGCAGGGGGGATGGGAGGTACCAAAGGTTAAGTTACAACAGTGATGCATTGGTTCCTTGAACTCGGGGAAGGTGATGTGTTGGTTCCTTGCTGGAGAGGAGGTGATGCATTGGTTTCGTACTGTGGGGGGGGGTGTTGCATTGGTTTCTTACTGTGTCCCCCAATGATGCAACAGACTTGATGCCTCGATGCGTAGATCCAGGACGATGCGTGGATTCTTGCAGCAGCACAGCTGGGCTTGCGTTGGAATCGGTGTAGTGATCTCAGATTTCAGAGATCGCTACACTCGATGCGGCTTGCAGAGATTTCTTGAGCCCCGGCAGGCGCTGCAATGGTTTCTTCGGTGATGCATCAGAAACAAGTACGGATGCGTCATGCTTCTCTGAGTTGTGTTGATTTTTCCAGCTCCCAGTGGAAAACAGTCTCTAGAGGTCCAAAACAACATCAGGCACCTCTTTGCAGGTCAGTACTCCCTGCAAGGAAGTTTAGGGGAACTGGTGGTGATGTCTTTGTGTCCCTGAGATTCAGAACAGAAGGTAAGCTCAGTTATCTTCCTCGAGCTGGGGACACAGCAAATAGCAAAGTCCTTTTCTCTTTTCCTTGGCAGCAAGTAGCCACTGCAGGCCAACCCTAGACAGCAACCAGCACAGTATTCCTCCTCAGATTCTCTGGCCCTTCTCCTTGGCAAAGGTTCCTCTTGATTCCCAGAAATGATCTAATGTTCTGGGGCCTGAGCCCCAATATTTATACTACAAAATCTTTTGTTCTCTGCTGGCAGAGAAGACGTGTGCTTGGTCAAAACAGGTTCTGTCCTCTCTGGTGCAGCTTCCTGGCAGGAGGTGGAGACAGCATTGTCCTTGGTAGACCAGGCCCATTCAGGAGAAAGGAAATCTCCTCCCCATACTCTAAATGCAGCTCGTCTATTCAGCTGAGCCCTGACTCATCGGACTCTCTGGAGTCACTGCTCCTCCCCAAACCCTGTCATCCAAAGCCAGACAGGCAATACAAAATCCTAGCAGATGCACACTGGATGGCTAAGCAAGAAAATACTTTCTAAAAGTGATATTTTCAAACTCAGAATGTAAAAATCACCATCACTAAAAGATGCATCTTAACATTCTCAGTTCAGGTGTACTAAACTTCATTTTCCTACCTTGTTCCCAGGGGTAGTTATGTTTATAAGACGTTATAAGAAAACTCCCAATGTTATCCAATGGGAACAGATAGCTTTGTTGAACAACGAAATTGGCAGTAAGTCACTATCAGGACATGCCACACACACAAGGGCATGTCCTTCCCTTTACATACACTGCAGCATGCCCACAGGGGTACCTTGGACCTACCTTTTGGTGACTAACCTGTAAGAAAAGCGAAGGATAGGGCCTGGCAAGTGGGTGCACTTTTCAGGTTGACATGGCCATACCAGACTGAGCACAGGCTCTGCAATGGCATGCCAGAGTTACATTCACAGGCTGCTTATGTGGCAGGCACAATCAGTGCTGCAGCCCACTAGCAGCATTTGATTTACAGGCCCTGGGCACACACAGTGCACTGTACTAGGGACTGAATTAATCAAATCAGCCAATCATGGAAACATGAATCCATAACAACAAGTTACAAAGGGAGCATTTGCACTTCGGCACTGAACAGCGGTGGCAAAGTGTTCAAAGTATCTAGACCAGCAAAGCGGAGTCCAACACACAGCAAAAACACAGGAGGCAAAGGCAAAAAATGCAGGGCAGACCCACCCCAATGGTGCCAGGTTTAACAGTAAGGAAACTGTACCTAGCCGGTTCTCCTCAGCTAAAAACAGAGGTGAGATATCGGCTGTGCAACCAGTTAGGAAGCAGCAAAGAAGAGCAACACTGGAGTCAACCTACGATAAACAACAGTCAGGATTAAAGTCCTTTCACTGACACTTCTAAAACCAAATAGCTATCCTTCTGAGCTGATGCAAAATGTGATTTACACAAGAAATAACTGAAGGACACTGGATCAAAGTTTCTATCCATGTATATTGCATATTATTTTTCTCCATGACAAGAGCTACGACAAACAGCTAAGTCTGTTATTAAGTCAGACCTAAATAAATGTTTGCGCATGGATGATGTTTTATAGTGACATAGGCTGCTTCACCTGAGACACAATGCTTAAGACCCAGGTTTGCGTTAGTACCACACACTTTTACACAATCTTCAGTTATTAATGTTTTAACTTGGTGGGGTTCTGTTGCAATATAGATCTGATGGCTAGTATCGCTGTCCCAATATATTTTGGGACAGTGTTTGGACACCCACATATATAATTAAATAGCTTGTTTGATCTTTGATATCATATGAATCATGATGTGGACAAATGACAATCTTTATTAACATAAGCACAAAATTCCCTGCAAAGATTGATTTTTTTTCAGGGCTGGCAAAACCTACTGGAGGAATTCTAACCTTAATGTATGAATCTCAGACTAATTTCTTTTTTCAGTTTTTCGATATGGGATAACATTGTAACGATCAAACATAACCAGCTCTGGCTTCTGGGGACATATAGAAAACTACTAGACCTTGAATCTGTCTATTATGTCATCAGGAAGATTGGATAGATTATTGGATCATAATACATAGATAATCAGTGTTTATTCTTATTATAGAGAGATTTCTTTTTGTTGGGGAGTTTTATAAAGCGTGAACTCGACCCAAAGGTATCAGACTGCTTCTTTACATGAGCACCAGTTGCGTTACAGACAAACACATTCATTTTGTTAGGCACAGGGAGATGAAGTGATTTGTCTGGAATCACAGGATGTTGAGCATCCTTGCTGAAATTCGAACCCGGTTCCCCAGCTTCAAGGTCAACCACTCCAGCCATTGCGCCACATCCTCTTTAAAACCAAAAACATAATTAATCATCCAGAAACATTTTTTAGAGAGTGGCATGCATACATTGGAACACTGATGTGATATTCAAATACATTAAGTATAGAATTGTTTCAAAAGAAAGGAATAGCATTTAAATTAGTGCTGACTTTCCTAAAGATACATTTTTGACACACTAGGCTGGGACTACATGTGAATGGTGCTGGAGTAGATGGGAAATGGCCTGGCGTTCTTGAGCTGGGTCACATTATTATACACTAAACCAATGGCCAGAGTTCATACTGGAAGACAATGCTGGACAATGGAGAGGGTACCTGAAGTACAAAGCAGGGTTGCTCCTTGTCACGATATTTTTTACTTTAGTGCTAGAACCACTGGCAGGCAGGCTACTTCTTGGCATGGTCAATTGGGATGAAAAGGTAGGAGATATGTATGGAAATGATACCCCGTAATACTTGCTGGACTATGCACAAGCTGTCCATTTGCTAAGTTAGCATGCGCAGTGAGCAAAGTATGGACAGTGTTCCCAGATACTCCGTCTACAACAAGTTTCTCCAACCAGTCGATCACAAGTTTCTGGTAGCTCTCAGACACCTTTACAGTGGCTCACAGTCTTAAGTTCATTTTTAAATAATCACAGGGTTATATTTTCCTTTTAAAGTTAAGGGAAGGCTGTGTTTATTTTATATTATTATCACCAGGCTAAAGATAGCAGGGTCTGATAATGAGCAGTGCTCAATCAGATTTATGACCAAGGCTGGGGCACAAAAGTAAAGAACTGAAGAACTGAGGTATTTAACTCAATTTAAATTCCTTCCATGAATGCTAATGGCTGTTTTTTCTTTCATTGCAAAGAAGGCACCATGTTGACAGGCCACTGGGAGAAAGATGCCTGCTGTTGGTCAATGTGACACATAGAAATGGGATAACATATACATTATCAGTTTTAGGAAATGCATATAAAATAATGTCAACTATCCAGTTAAATGTTCTTATATTTCAAAGTGTGTCTTTTACACACAGTGTGCATCTCATAAATATAGCCATTATTTTAAGCAGCAATCATTTAAAGTGCAGAAAAAATGTTTCATATTATAAACATTTGGCAGAACAATTTTCTGCACTTTTTAAGTAACTTCCATTTAAAAAAAAAAATGATTATATGTTTGTGTTTTTCATGTGACGGAGCCACATATTGCAAAAGGTATGTCTTATACAGCAACTACATAAGACACAGGCTCTCAGTCACCCATATATATGTACGCTATTCACATGCACACATGCTCATAATCTTCAAAGACCATGTTCTCCCTGATCGAAATGGCAGCCCTGTCTTAGTGCCGCTAGTCAATGTATTTTGTTCAAACCATAAGTATCTGGCTCTATGGACATTAAGGCTAAAGTCAATGAAGTTGGGTGTAGGGGTGTCTGGCAACAATAAACACGTTACTTAGCCTTCAGTAGCTTACAGTGATTTTCCTTGATCAGAAGTAGCTCTCACTACAGAAAAGATTGGGATCTCTGGTCTACAAAAGTCAGAATGACAAGGAAAATTGAATTTTGCTGTGGGGAAAGAGGTAAATCACAAATTTGCAATGAGCATTAAGGCAAACAGACAGGGATAGGCTTATAAAGTCAGGGAACATTTGTCGTTAGGATTTTTGAAAATATGAAGATGGCTTCCGTGAACACTAAATTCAAGCTGATACACTTTCATTATCTTCATAAAACATATATAACAACATAGAAACTTGTCAGAACATACCTGAAAACATCATTGTGATGCATCAGATGTAGAGGTCAGCAGTTGGGTTCTTCCTTATGATATGGGAGTACAGGAATTCTGGGAAATCTGTACCTGCCTCAGGCAAAGGAAACATAACATAAAAAATAAAAAACTATATTTTCGACTGCGTATCTCCCCTGAGAGAGAATAAATAAACAAGGAAATGTCAATTTGCTGCTTTATTAATGGAATTAGATGAACAAACAATTGCAACCTACTAGATCAGGAAGAGGGCTCCAAGATATAAAATGTGGAGGCAAGATATGCTAAAATTGGCACTGGAAGAGGACCAACATGCTGGAGCCACCCAGAAAGAAAAGAGGGTGACTGAAGCCATTGCTTATTGGGAAGGAATTATGAGACAGCTGATAGATCTCACCCCACCTGCGACACTAGGCCACAGTGAATCTGTCAAAAGAATAGGATGCAATTTGCAGAATATATGGATAATCGCGTATGGATATTGGAATGGAAATTTGTGTTTTTGTAATGGGTTCTGTGTTTGTGACAAATGTATCGCTCTTTACTTAGACCCTCATTTACAGGATTTTGGCGTAGGACAGCGCAGCACGTCAGCTTGCTGCACTGCCCTACACCAAAGTGAAAGGGCAGAAATGCACCATATTTATGCAATACAGTGCATTTCTTGTCTTTTAGCCCTGCGCTGGTGATGTTTTAGCAGCCTAGCAACAATGTAGCCACCCTTGCACAATGGTGCAAGTGTGCTTCCATTGCATGCAGGATTGTTTTTGTGCAGTAAGGGACACTTTCCTGCACATAAATAATTCTAAGAGGCGGTATTCCTCTCTGTATGTATGCTGCATAATGCAGCACAAATAGAAAGAGGAAAAAATGAGAAATTATTATAATTCTCCTCTGTAAACCTCACCTCGGGAGATGTAAGGTTTTGGTGCTTCCACAGGTTTACATTATTTTGTAACTCTAGGGCAGCATCAAAATCTACTGGTGTTGTGTGGAAACACCAACCACAAAGCCCATGGAACTCATCTCAAGCGCAGAGTAAGGTGACGCAGCAATTTGTGCTTGTTCGACTTGGCCCTTTTTGCAGGGTCATCCCTGAACTTTTTGCCTTCCTCCCGTATTTTGTCTGACCTGTTTCTGTTGGTTTTGTGACTCTGGGCACTTTACCACTGCTGATCAGTGTAAAAGTGCATATGCTCTCCCTATTTTAAATTGATGTATGGATTAGTGACTCCATGATTGGCTGATTTGGTTTACTTGTCAGACCATAGTACAGTGCACTGAGTGTGCTAAGGGCTTGTAAATCCAAATGCTGCGGATGGGCTTGCAGCACTGGTTGTTCCACCCACAGAAACAGCTTTGTAAAATGTGTCTCAGGTGTGTCATTGCAGAACATGTGTGCAGTCTGGTGCTGCCATGCTGACTGGGCAAGTGCACCCACTTGCCAGTCCCTAAACCTTCCCTTTTCTTCATATCAGACACCCTTATGGTAGGCCCAAGGGCAGGGTACAATGTAAGCATAAGGTAGGACAAGCTCTGATTTGTGTGGCATATCCTAATAGTGAATTACAGCCATTTTCAATTGTTCACTATTGCGAGGCTACCTGTGCCCCATAGGCCCATAGGGCAGTTTGAATATTATGTCTTATAATCCTAACTGACTCAGGGAACTAGGTAGAAATTCGAGTTTAGTATGCCTGAACTCAGAAGGATAAAATACATATTTTAGTGAAGTTGGTTTTAACGTTCTGTGTTTGAAAATACCACTTTTAGAAAGTAGGTATTTTCTTGTCTAACCATCCAAGCCTGCCTCTGCTAGGTTGTGTATTCCTTGTCTGGAGTTTGAGTGACAGGGGCTGGAGGATTCCAGGAGACAGGGTGAGTCAACAGAGGCTGTATAGAGAGATCTGTATGTAGATGGGTGGGAGGAGTTGCACCTGGGACCTGAATAGGGCTGTGCCTTCCCTCCACAATGCTGGCTCCACCTCCTGTAGTGCGTCTGATGTCTCTGCCCTGCACTGTGAAAGGAAAGAAGGAGTCATGTAAACAGAGAGCTTCAGGACTGACCAGAACTGGTTCAAAGGCCTCTCTGCCTTCAGAGAACAAAGTGAAACTGTGTATAAAAGAGGGGACCCAGATCCCAGAACTTTAGATCACTTTTGGGAAACAAGAAGAAAGGTTTGCTGAGGAGAGGAACCAGAGAGACTGAGGAGAGAGTATCCATGAGCTGAAGTGCTGCTTGGAGGATTGGCCTGCAGTGGTGCTTGACTGGCAAAGAGAGGAGAGAGGAACTTTTTGTGTACTTTCATCAATTTGTGAAGGATCTCCAAGGGCTTGAGAAAGAGCTTGCCTCCTGCTGAAGTCTCAGGGACAACAGACTGCAACGACCTGCTCCCCAAGAGTTCTTTGGAAGAGGCTGCAGTTGTGTTGGGCTTTCTGAGGGACTGTGTGTCGCAAGGAGCTGGAAGCACGACTCACAAGGAAGACGCGTGTCGCCGCCCCAGCCTCTGCCGTCGCATCACTGAACAAGGGTGTCGCCGAAGTAGCTGTCGCATCACGTAACAGAAGTGCCCCGCATCGCTGGAGAAGAGTTTCGCCGCCGTACTCACTGCCGTCACATCACTGAACAGGGATGAGTCTCGCATCACAAGAAAAGAATGCCGCAGCAGCTGTCATCACATCACTGAACAAGGGTGTTGCCGCTGCAGTAGTCGCATCACCTCGCCGCAGCGGCCTGCATCACCGGAGAAGCGTGTCGCAGGGCCTGCTCCGATTCAGAAGACTTGTTGAGTCGTTGCACAGCCATCCAGCGTGCACGCATCATATCGCATCAAGGAGAAGACGCCATCTTTGTTTTCATCGCACCGGATCTTCATCGCATCACGGCGTTGTGAGCCGCATCACCACGGAAGAGCAGTAAGAAACCGACGCATCACCATCCCTGTTTGTAAGGGAATGACGCGTCACCTTCCCCGCAACACTTTCGTTGTATAGCGTTACGCATCCAAAGGTACATTGAACTCAAAGTGTCGCATTTTAACATCTAAAGAGAACTAAGCTAATTCTACCATTTTAAAGTACAGCATTGTGGATTTATGTTGTTTGTGGTCTCGTAATAAGTCTATAAAAAGAATACTTATTTTTTTTAATAAAACCTGAGTGGTTTCCATCTGTAGAGTTGTCACTGGGTTACTGTATTTGTTCACCAATGCTTTACACACTGCTTCGGGGATAAGCCTGTCTCCTCGTGCCAAGATACCAAGGGGGTGAGCAGGGGTTATTTTAGGAGTTTACCCCTTATCCTGACTAAATGCAAGAGTCCCTATTCATCACAGGTACCTACCTATACCAACTAGAGACCGCAAAATCTAACAGTGCTGCATCACCTTACTCACAATTTATGAGGCCACACATGATGGCTTTGCAAGGCTTCATAAATCTGATTTAGAGTTCTGCTTCATGCATGTTCCACTTTACATGGTACAAAAGTGACACAAGCTCTCATAATTAACCCCGTTACTGTACAACGCATAAAATAACACCCGGAAATATCACCAATGTCTTGATGTATATCAGACACCCCTATGGTGTCTGATATAATATATAATGTTTGCTACAACCTAAAAGTCACAGTACAAAATATCTCATCCTAAATCTTTACATGTTCAATTAATCTCAGTTCCTGTAACAGGCAAGAATATTTCATCACTTATGTGTCACTGTTTTTCTTTAGTTCCTAGAAATAACATTTAGTTGGATTAAAAAGATCATGCACTTGACCCTAATCTACATGATCGAATCTGTGACACGTCAGACACTTGAGGGCCAATACTATTTATTTGACATTTTATTTAAAAAATGTGATCATGACTATGTTACTAACACTATAATATTATTAACATGTTTTAGAATTAGATTTGGAACTATTTAAATGAATCAACTTGAGAGTACTGTCACTACAGCCATAATTTGTATGCCACATTTTTGTGAACGCAACATGGATTTTTTTGTGCATGTAAAAATGCAAAACCCCTCTTGATGCATAAATCATTTTCCGGCTTGGATTGAATATTACTAGCCTGCTTCTGAAACCTGAGATATAAAAATGAACTTTTTAATCAAAAAGATTGAGCAATAGCAAGGAGAAGCCACGTACTACCAGTGACAAAAAGCATTTCCTTCTATTGAAGTTTTCCAGTTTCCAAACAAGCAGCGCTGGTGTAAAATAACTACAACTGGCCAAAAGGTATGGGTGAATTGCAGGAGCATTCATAGAGACAATGTGAAATAATATACTGCATTTGGCGACAACTCCCACTGGATACTTCAGGTAGATGTCATTTCTTTTTATGACTATTCGCATTGACTCTCAATTTTTCTGGGAAGTATATCTGTCTGTGTTGTGGATTCCTGATGGCAATATGACTAAAACTTGAGAAAATGAATCCACACCCCCACCCGGCTAACTAGAGTTTGGTGCTATGTGCTTTTATAATGTATATGCCTGTCAGTATTTTACGAAAGGCAGTATATATCAAACACCACCAGTCTATTCATCCTGATATGTCTGTAATTAGAGAAAAGTATTTTAAAAAGGTGTTCTATTGAATGGGGGTTTCCTTCCTCTGTCACAAAATAACCCCTAGTAATTTGGATGCATTATTAGGAACATGTGCATCATTAACTTAGTAAAGATCTGTGTTCCATTTATCTGGATCTCTCAATCTCAATTAACTTGCTTCGTTCAGTTGAATATAGATTCCATCATTTTAATGAATTATTTAAATCTATCTTTGACACAGTTTTTCTTAAGGTGAACATAAAGTAGACATTTAGGAGCCTCCTGGTTTAGGGATCACCTTTTTGGTGTAAATCCCCGGATAAACCTAAAACCATCTCCACTTGACACACCTACTAAGATCAGAAGACTTCCTCAATTCATCGACGATATTGAAATTAATTTCTGATCTCTACTCACGAATGTGGAGACATCCAGACGACGAGGCTTATCCCCATGTTCAAATGTGGAGCATTTAGGTTTTTTTTAAGTTTAATTTTATTGTACTTCAACTGAATCAGGGTCTAGGGAAGGAATTGAGGGAGCAGATGAGGAAAGATAATTTACCAGAGGAAGCCAAATTAAGTCACGTTTGATGGCAAGGGAGATGGGGGAAACGTAATTAGTGTCTAAACGGTGATGAAAACAAACAGCATTCCACCAAGAGCGGTATGAAACATTGGCAGCCTGCTTCCAGTTAGAGGTAATGGTGTGAAAAGCAACAGCTATCAGGAGATCAATGGGGAGGTAGTGATGAGGAGATTGGGGAAGATCAGGGGAGAGAGAACCCAGGAAATGTGTGAAGGGGAAAAGGGAATCTGAAAATGGAAAATGTGTTGGATTTGAGTCCAAACTGAGGTCCAAAACTGGAAGACAGGGGGACATTCAAACAGCATGTGTTTTAAATCTGCAGAAGGGCAGGGACAGGACCAGCAAATAGGAGGAGTGTCAGGTGAGAAAGTTGGAGCATTTAGTTTTTAACACTGATAGTGATCTGGTTTGTGCTGGCCCAAGACTGGATAAGGCTGGGTGCCCCATTAATATATATGTGGTGGATAAGTAGTAGAGTACTGAAGCAATGTAATAGTTGACTTCCATTTTAAATGAGGAGCACCTAAAATGTATTAGGTAATGGTCTCCTTTTCTTTACGTCACCCTCATGGACACTACATTGGTGTCCCAAAGAACTCTTCAATTGGGTGCCTTATGCGTGTTTAGGCACCAGGCTACAGCCCTTCTGTGGTGCTGTTGCTTACAAAATAATATACTATTCCTTTTAGGAGGCCACAAAAATATATACAGGCCTGAGTGAGGCTATTCAGAGCTGAAACACACCATAGTAGGTACAAATCAGCTAACTGATAATGAAATGAAGTGCAAGGTCTACCTGCAAACAAGTCCATGCGTTTGGAAAGTGTTTTTTTCAGTTTAAGTCTCTCTTGTTAAACTGATGTCATTTTCGTGTGAGTCATAGCATGTTATGAAGGTTGTGTCTGGGGGTGCAGCGTTTGTCCTCTTGTTATAAGGATGTGCACACTTGTTGAACTTGGCCCTTTTTGCAGGGTCATCCCTGAACTTTTTGCCTTCCTCCTATATTTTTTCTGACCTGTTGTTGGCTATTTCATCACTCTGGGCACTTTACCAATGCTGATCAGTGCTAAGTGCATATGCTCTCCCTATTGTAAATTGATGTATGGATTAGTGATTCCATGATTGGCTTGTTTGGTTTACTTGTCAGTCCCTAGTACAGTGCACCAGGAGTGCCCAGGGCTTGTAAACCAAATGCTGCTAGTGGGCTTGCAGCACTGGTTGTGCCACCCACAGAAGCAGCCTGTAAAAGTGTGTCTCAGGTCTGCCATTGCAGAGCCTGTGTGCAGTCTGGTACTGCCATGTTGACTGGGAAAGTGCACCCACTTGCCAGTCTCTAAACCTTCCCTTTTCTTCATATCAGACACCCATATGGTAGGCCCAAGGGCAGGGTGCATTGTAAGTATAACGTAGGACAAGCCCAGGTGTGTGTGGCATGTCTTAATAGTGAATTGCATCCATTTTCGTTTTTCACTATTGCAAGGCTACCTGTTCTCCATAGGCCAGAATGGGCAGTTAGGTTATTACATTTTATAATCCTGACTCAGAGAACATGGTGGAATTTCGAGTTTAGTATGCCTGAACTCAGCATGATAAAATACATCTTTTAGTGAAGTTGATTTTAACATTATGTTTGAAAATACCACTTTTAGAAAGTATGCATTTTCTTGTCTAACTTTCCAAAGCCTGTCTCTGTTAGGTTGTGTATTCCTTGTCTGGAGTTGGAGTGACAGGGCTAGGGGATTCCAGGAGACAGAATGAGTCAGCCCAGTGGTGAATAGAGAGATCTGCATCTAGATGGGAGGGAGGAGTTGCACCTGGGACCTGAATAGGACTGTGCCCGCCCCCCACAGTGCTGGCTCCACCCCCTGTGGTGCGTCTGATGCCTCTGCCCTGCACTGTGAAAGGAGAGAAGGAATCTTGTCAACAAAGTGCTCCAAGGCTGTGCTTTCCCTCCACAATGCTGGCTCCACCTCCTGTGGGGCGTCTGATGTTTCTACTCTGCACTGTGAAAGGAAAGAAGGCATCATGTGAACAGAGTGCTCCAAAACGGGTTTGGACTGGGCAAAGGCCCCTCTGCCCTCAGAGGACAAAGGATTTTGGGGTATAAATATTGGGACCCTGATTTCAAGAAATTAGATCACTTTTGGACTACAAGAAGAAACCTTTGCTGAGGAGAGGAACCTGTAGAAACTAATGAGAGACTATTCCTAAGCTGAAGTTCTTGGGGCGCGGCCGGCAGTGGTTTCCTAACTGCCAAAGAAAGGAGAAAGAACTTTGTGTGTTTTACTTTCAACTTGTGAAGGATCTCCAAGGGCTTGGAACAGAACTTGCCTCCTGCTAAGTCTCAAGGACAACAGACTTCACCTACCAGCTCCTCAAAAGTCTTTCTGAAGTGCCTGTAGCTGTGCAGGACATTGTGGGTGATATGTTTGTCGCAAGGAGATGGAAGCGCGACTCAAGATCGAGAAGCGTGTCTCGGAACCACCGCTGCCACTTCACAACACAAAGCGCCCCGCGTCACCGGAGAAGAGATTCGACGTCGCCGTAGAAGCGACGCATCCCCGGGTAGCGTGTTGCAGGCGAGAAGGATCGACGTCCCATCAGACGCCACCGTATCTCTGAAAAGCGTGTCGCAGGGCGTGTCGCAGCTCTTCATCGGAGAAGAGGTTTGACGTCACCACAGATGCCGCTGCATCACTGGGAAGAGTGTCACAGGGCCTGTCGCGGCTCGCATCATTGTGGAAGCAACTCGCATCGCCAGTAGAGAGGATCGACGTCGCCGCAGACGCCGCCGCATCACTGGGAAGCTTGTCGCAGGGCCAGTCGAGGCTTACATCTTGTAAAGTATCTTGAATCGCTGGACGTTGCAACAGACACCGCCGCATCACCGGGAAGGGGGTCGCATCAAGGAGAGATTGTCATCTTTATTTCTTTGCACCAGAACTTTACCGCATTTCCATCGTGCAACATTGCTTGTCGTGGAAGCGCAAAGCATCCTAAGGTACATTGACGCAAAGTGTCTCATCTTAAGAACTGAACTAAACTAAGATAAATCTACCATCCTAAAGTAACCGTATTATGTATTTTTGTCGTTTATGGTCTTGTGTTAACTCTATATAAAGTATACTTATTTTTTATATAAAACCTTGTGTGGTGTCCATCTGTGGTGTTGTCACTGGGTCACTTATGTGGTCACAAATGCTTTACACACTGCCTCTGAGATAAGCCTGTCTGCTCATGCCAAACTACCAAGGTGGTGAGCAGGGGTTATCTAGGAGTGTAATCCTCTTATCCTGACTAGAGGCAAGGGTCCCTATTTGTCACACGTACCTACCTGTGCCAACTAGAGACCCCCAAATCTAACATTAGTGGTCAGCGGTGAGGATTCTAGACTTGCATTTGTGACTCACGTACAGTGTTTGTTGAACACTACTAGTGAGTGCAGACCAAAATGCGACCACATACTTTTGGTAGATTGTTTTCCTGGGATTTTCTATTCTTGCAAACTGCCAAGTTTAACTACCATGAGTAAAGCAGCATCCATAGCATCTGTTGATAGTGATTGGGAGGGGAGGAGAGTACCCTCCCCAGCAGGTAGCAGTTTCTCTGCCAAAGGCCTGTCCCCAGAGGAGCTGGCTGGCAGGAAAGAAAACAGGATGCAAGATTTGGAGCTGGCCAACATCAAGTTAAGTGGGCAGTTAGAATTTGAGTTGCAAACCAGGAAATTGGCCCTAGAGGAAAAGAAGATGCAGTTTGAGCATGAGTTAATAATGAGGGAGCTTGATTTGGAGCTTGAGGGCATGAGTGTCTCAGCCCAGAAAATAGAAATGTGTGTAACTCAGAGAGTGAGATTTGCTGAGTTGGAAGTAGATTTCAGCTCAGATGGTGGCAGCAAAATTGAGTTATCTAGTGGAGATTGCTGAAGGTGCAGGAGTTGGGACCACAAGCTCCAGAGGGCTGCGGGTGCTAACAGACATCGACTGCCCCTCCCCTTGCCACAGAGGAAAAACTTGAAAAACCTTGGGCGCCTCCCGCTACGCGGGAGATGCTCCGTGATTGCTGAAGGTGCAGGAGTTGGGACCACAAGCTCCAGAGGGCTGCGGAGGCTAACAGATATCGACTGCCCCTCTCCTTGCCACCGGGGAAAAACTCGAAATACCTCTAGCGCCTGCCGCTACGCGGGAGACGCTGCGTAATTGCTGAAGGTGCAGTAGTTGGGACCACATGCTCCAGAGGGCTGCGGGGGCTAACAGACATTGACTGCCCCTCCCCTTGCCAAAGGTGAAAAACTTGAAATACCTCTTGCGCCTCCCGCTACGCGGGAGACGCTGCGTGATTGCTGAAGGTGCAGGAGTTGGGACCACAAGCTCCAGAGGGCTGCGGGGGCTAACAGACATCGACTGCCCCTCGACCTTGCCACAGGGGAAAAACTTGAAATACCTCTTGCCCCTCCCGCTATGCGAGAGACGCTGCGTGATTGCTGAAGGTGCAGGAGTTGGAACCGCAAGCTTCAGAGTACTGCGGGGGCTAACAGACATTGACTGCCCCTCCCCTTGCCACAGGTGAAAAACTTGAAATACCTCTTGCGCCTCCCGCTACGCGGGAGATGCTGTGTGATTGCTGAAGGTGCAGGAGTTGGGACCACAAGCTCCAGAGGGCTGCGGGGGCTAACAGACATCGATTGCCGCTCCCCTTGCCACAGGGGGAAAACTTGAAATACCTCTTGCCCCTCCCGCTACGCGAGAGACGCTGCGTGATTGCTGAAGGTGCAGGAGTTGGAACCGCAAGCTCCAGAGGGCTGCGGGGGCTAACAGACATCGACTGCCCCTCCCCTTGCCACCGGGGAAAAACTTGAAATACCTCTTGCGCCTCCTGCTACGCGGGAGATGCTGCGTGATTGGTGAAGGTGCAGGAGTTGGGACCACAAGCTCCAGAGGGCTGCGGGGGCTAACAGACATCGACTGCCCCTCCCCTTGCCACCGGAAGTTCATTAGCGAGGCGAAATTCCGGCCTCGCGGGACGCGCGCGGGCGTGCGCCGGGCTAAGCCTGGGCAAAGGGTGGGCCGTCTGTGGCCGTCAGGGGCCAGAAGAGGCCAGTCCACCCCTCTTCAACGTGAATTTCATCATGGGTAAGCGGAAACTACATACGTCACAAGACCAGGGGGGGCTTAAAGCCAAAGTCCCTAGCAAATCAGCGTCTATCATTTCCTATCTAACCTCGGCGGTGGGTGTTCTGACCACAGAAATTGCCATTGCAGAGAGGGAACTTGGGCTGGATCTGACCGCTGTTCAAGTAGCGGGAATCCCCCCCCCTGGATGCTACCCCGGAAAACCCGGTCCCCCTGGAGCCCCTTGTAATCATTAACCCCCCATCTTGTGCACAGGAGATATCACATGTTGTCTCTGAGGAGAGGGTTCTGTTACCTATCAGCAATACCCCCACTAAATCTCTGTCAGACTCCAGTCACTAAAGGACAATCTAAGAAACAGAGCACTGTGTCAAAGAAAGTCTCGAAGAGAGCAAATAAGTGGGATAAAGATCAGAAAAGTACCGCTTTGAAACAAGGGCCTGCTACAACTAATTTAATAGAGACAACTGTACGGGACATGGTGGAGGAAATTTTTACTTCTCGGCTGGAGTTAGCTCTAACCGGTATTGCTAAGGACATTATTGATACCTTGAACATCTGTGTCGCCAGTTTACTAGAAAAATGCGAACGCATCAATGCGTTTCTAAATCTGATTAATTGCGCACCTTTTTCGGTTCAGATATCTGTGCCCCCTAAATGTAACCCCAAATCAGGCATTGGGAAAAATACAGAGCAACGCGAAGGGTATAGGTCTTTGAGCCACTTAATGGTTGAGAATCCCGCCCCTGGATCCACCACACCAAGCGGTTGCCATGATCACAACGGGGTTAGGGAATCACAGAGGAGCCCAGTAAGAAATCCAGAGATACGAAACACATGGATCAACAGTCTAGGAGTAAATTGTTATCCAACCTAATATTAATCTCCCTCCTGAAGCAGCTCCGCTGGTGGTAGTCCTTGTAAGGGTCCCTCCATTAATGGAGGGAGAGGTAGAATCAACAGATGCTCTATTATCAGTCACTAAAAAATGCTCTGGTGATACTGAAATTTCTTCAAGTATTATAATGGCCAGGCGGGTTGGATAGTTAGGGAGTACCTAAAAGGCAGTAAAAGGGGATTGTGTCATTGTCAATATTAATAATCCCCATGTTGTCCCCCGTTTGTTGTGGGATGCCTCAGACCTGAAGAGGGAGGAAGGAAGCATCAGGGCGCTATCATTGTTTTTTTTCACCCCCCCTAGATGGCTAAAAGCAGATATAAGACCACGACCAGAACAGATCCATGGGAGTTTAGGTCGGATCCCCTATAACTCCATAAACAGGGAATATCTCTCAATCGGGGGTAGTTCTAGATTCCCTCTTTCACCTAAAGCATCCTGTAGCCAGGTCACCAAGAGTAAGGAGACATTAGTTCTATCTAACAGGTTTTCCCCTTTGTCTCGGTTAAATGAGAACGATTGACTAAGGCCATAGATATTATTCCTCGACTTCCCACCCCCGAGCATGACACCATCGCAGAGGTGGGTGTAAAGTTTAGGTTAATGAGCTGGAACATTGCAGGGCTTCGGTCTAAAAGGGGTGACCAGAATTGGTTAAAGCTCATCATAGATTGTGATGTTATAGCCCTCCAAGAGACCTGGGACAAGGACAATAACTTGTGGGTGGACGGCTTTAAATCTTACTTCGAGCCAGCCCGCCCAACGCCAGCGGGTAGAGCTAAGGGAGGGTTGATGCTCCTTCTCTCGGTAAGATTGAAAGGCTCAGTAATGATATTAGACTCAGCTTCCCCTAATTGTCAAATAGCCGAGCTCACTACCCCGAATTACCCTAAAACATTGATAATTCATTTTTATAATTCTGGGGAAAGTGAGTACAGCAACGAGCATCTCTGCTATTTGACACAGTTTTTAGAAACATATAAAGCACAGCAAACCACTTATGTTTATATTATCCTGCTGGGTGATTTTAATATTCATTTGTGTAATTTTAGTTGTCGAATTAATGAAATTCATGGTCCCTCTTATTCGTTGCCACCTCACTTTGAACATACCCCTAAGGGGGAGGCTCTCGAAGAACTTCTTTCATTTTCTGACCTCTATGAGACAGGTTTTTTTGATACCAGTGAGAGGGTTGTTACGTTTAAAGCTAGGGAAAGTGAGACGACTATTGATTATATATTTATATCACCGGCACTGTTAGGGCATGTACTTCTTTAATGCCATAAGTTCTTCTTTCAGTGATCATAACCCGGTCATCTTAGTTTTGGAGAAAGGCTTTTCCCTTATAGATCCCACAGCCAACACGAAGGGGCCTAGTAGTGTGATAACCCAAGATCAAGGGAGGAGGTTAAAATGGGCAAAAGTAGTCCCTGATCACTTTTTTGATAGCCTGAGTATAAAGGTTAAAGAAGATATCACAAAATGTGCTGATTCCTCTACCCGAAGGGGGGAATTATCATAGCCTTTGAAGCATTATGTAACCAGGGTGCTATAGATTTAACCATTACCTCTAGCCCTAAACCAAAAAAAGAAAAAAGATGGTTTGATTCTAAATGCTCTAGGCCCATCAAAACCTAATAAAATCACTGAAAGTTAAACCTAGGGATAAGGCCCTTATAGCCAGCCTTAGAAAAGAATATAAACAAAATATACCGAATCGTAAAAATGAAATTAAAACAGAGGCATGGGACGCTTTAATGTCTGAAGAAGTCTTAAAGGATAGCTCAAAGTTCTGGTCTACCGGTAACAGCCCATTGCTCTCGGGTGAGGAGAAGGGTGTACTGGAAATCAACATCTCAGAAGATGAGTGGTTGACTCACTTTGAAGGTATTTATGCGAGTAACGAGGCGTTAGATTCTTTTGTTGCTCCCCCCAGTAGTTCTCCTTTGTCCGCGTTAGTGTTTAATGAGGGGGATGTGGAGAGGGCAATAAATGAATCTGCAAGTAATAAGGCTCCTGGCCCAGACGGCGTCCCTGCCGATCTTTATAAGGGCAATGTTAAACTATGGGCTAAAATTTTAAATAGTGTTTTTAATTCTACTGTTTCCCATGTGTTTCCTTCTTCATGGTCCCACTCCATTATTATTCCTGTCTTCAAAAAAGGGCAGAGAGGGGACCCTAGGTGTTATAGGCCCATTTCTTTAATAGATTCGTCTGTCAAAATCCTGAGAAAAGTTATCTTGACGAAGGTGTCAGAGTGGGTGACAGAAAATGGGATCCTGTCCAATCTCCAATATGGATTCAGATCCAGTAGAAGCACCCTGGACCAGTGCCTTAATCTATATTTATTAACAAATAAGTACACTGTAGCCTCCAAGGGGTCTATTTATTTAGGCTTTATGGACCTATCCACAGCCTTTGATTTGGTGAACAGATCGAGGCTGTGGACCATTCTGCTTGATTTAGGGATTGACCTCTGTCTGGTATTTTTTTTAGCAGATCTTCATCAGGATTTGCTTGCGTCCGTCAGGGTCACACAGGAGGGCACTTGCACAAGACATTTTAAATCTGGAAGAGGGGTCAGACAAGGGTGCATTCGGGCCCCTTTACTTTTTACACTTTATATACACGCCATAGACAAATCTCTGGATATTGCTTTTCTGGTCTTATCTTTTTAAATGAGCTTGAAATTGTTTTAACTGAGATTGTTTTGTGATTTTTAATATTTTTGTATCACCCCAATGTATTTTAAGATGTGTGATTTGTGTGTGTACTTTTATGATTTTAATTATTCGAATAAAGTGGTTTTGACTTGACTTGACTTGAGTTATCTAGTGCTGAGGGAGCAGTACATACACCCAGAGATGTGACGCCTGACTTGGAGGGGGTTAACATACACCAGGAGGTTCAAGGACATGAGGTAGCTCCAGTAGTGCGCAGTGTCCCTGAGGAGAATGGGATAACTGGTGCAAGGGTTCATGGTCCTAGTGGTGGGTGGGACACTCTACTGACGCTAGATGAGAGGAGCAGGGAGAGGGGGTCCCCCCAAACTTAAAGTCCTGGTATGTGATTGTGAAGACTGCCCAGAAGAGTGTGGGTTGAGTGACAGGGATAGTCAGATACT
This sequence comes from Lissotriton helveticus, assembly GCF_964261635.1. Classification (NCBI taxonomy): domain Eukaryota; kingdom Metazoa; phylum Chordata; class Amphibia; order Caudata; family Salamandridae; genus Lissotriton; species Lissotriton helveticus. Next base: position 536,695,802 of record NC_136065.1, read on the forward strand.
GTCTTGCCAATCTCAGGAGAGTGGTGTGGAGTACGTGTGTGAGGGGGCTATGTGATCAATTGTGGGAGAGCATATTGTAAGTCCCTGTTTTCGAGATCTATGCCAAAACCTGTTGGAGAGTGAGTTCTCTGACCACAAGGAGCTCACATTGGTGGCAGACCTTTTGGTGGATTCCAGAGGGTCTGGAGAGGCATTGGGGAAAGACCCTGTGGGGAGTGGCTCAGGTATCTTCCAAACCAGAGTGGTGGAAGTGGTGCAGAGTAGCCCAGCTAGGTACCGTTGTAAGGGGAGGGGTGTAGGGGCTCACATCCTGTCTCAGTGGAGAAGGAGTGAGTGTGTGGCTGCTTGTCCCCAGGTACCCGAAACCCAGTCTCAGAGCCTGGATGGTTCTTTAAGAGAACACCAGGTCGGGAGCCTAGGCTGTCCTGATGGGCCGCCTGTTGAGGGGGATCCCCTAGTGTCTGGTGAGCTGGGAGTGTCTGTACTCAGACCTCCATCAGTTCTGGAGTCTGGCAGTGCCGCTCCAGTTGGGAGGGTACAGGGGTCCAGACTGAGGGCTGAGAGGGGGAAAGAGTCCCAAGTGGAGCAACCATTGGGTCAGGGGTAAGCCAGAAGGGCTGCGTCACCAGTGAATTACCATTGTGACACCACTTCTGTCCCGGGGCATCTTCGCGCACTGTCAGATGGATAGGGGTTAAGAGATCTGCACCAGGCAGACTGTAACACGACACCTGAGATATGTGTCACCCTCGGAGGGATCATAAGTGCTCCTAAGGAAGTCCTGGGTTGCCAGGCAAGTGTTCAACCGCAGGGTTTGGTCCCTGGGTTGGGAAGCAAGGTTCAGGTGTTGTCTGACCTGGAGGAAGGAGCAACTGTAATCAGTGTCCTGACCGGGGTAGCTTCTAGGGGTACCACTCCAGTTGGAAGGGTGCAGTGCTCTGGAAGGGGGTGCAGAGGGAGGGAGTCCTTGCCTCTGACCCCGGTGCAGCCTGAGGGTTTAGACCCTAGGTTGGAGGGCCAGGTTCAGGGTGTCCCCCCTGACCTGGAAGCCCAGTTGCAGAATAGAACCCCTGAACTGGTGGGCGAATTGTGCAGGACACCTGCTACAGGCATCCTGACAATTCTGGAAAGGGGTACCACTCCAGTTGGAGCCCCAAGGTGGAGGACCAGGTGTGGGAGAACCCATCCCAGTCTCTTGTCCAGCTGCTGGGTACAGGCCTGGGGCTGGTGGGTCAGTGTCAGGATGTCATACCGGACCTGACAGGAGGGAGAGTGGACAAAGGGTTCCAAGCACCTGGAGCTACTGCCCCCACTCTCTGACGCCACAGAGGTTTGAGAGCCCTGAGAGGCATAAGGCCTAGGTCTCATCCCTGACTACTGTCAGTGGCCACTGTGACTTTCTGTCTGTCTGTTGGGACACACCTATAAGCAAGTTAAATTTAGATACTGCACAGTCGGTGTCCACAGTTGAAGAGAAGGGTTCCCCATGGATTTACTTGGTGGACCCTGAGAACATGGACCGAAGGATTGAAATGGGTTCAGATTGGCGTAGAACTGGAATATGCCCCTGCTGTTGCGGGCCAGGTCCATGTTCTATTGCCCAAAGGAGGGAAGCCCATCAGGATAGTGATTGCGTTTTGGCTGGAAGGGGGTTGTGTTGGACTTGGCCCTTTTTGCAGGGTCATCCCTGAACTTTCTGCCTTCCTTCTATATTTTTCTGACCTGTTGTTGGCTATTTTAAGACTCTGGGCAATTTACCACTGCTGATCAGTGCTAAAGTGCATATGCTCTCCCTATTGTAAATTGATGTATGGATTAGTGATTCAATGAATGGCTTGTTTGGTTTACTTGTCAGACCCTAGTACAGTGCACCAGGAGTGCCCAGGGCTTGTAAACCAAATGCTGTTAGTGGGCTTGCAGCGCTGGCTGTGTCACCCACAGAAGCAGCCTTTAAAAGTGTGTCTCAGATCTGCCATTGCAGAACCTGTGTGCAGTCTGGTACTGCCATGTTGACTGGGCAAGTGCACCCACTTGCCAGTCTCTAAACCTTCCCTTTTTTCATATCAGACACCCCTATGGTAGGCCAAGGGCAGGGTGCATTGTAAGTATTAGGTAGGACAAGCCCTGGTGTGTGTGGCATGTCCTAATAGTGAATTACATCAATTTTTGTTTTTCACTAGTGCAAGCCTTCCTTTTCTCCGTAGGCCAGAATGGGTAGTTAGATTATTACATCTTATAAGCCTAACTGACTCAGAGACCATGGTTGAATTTCCAGTTTAGTACGCCTGAACTCAGCATGATAAAATACATCTTTTAGTGAAGTTGATTTTAACATTCTGTGAATGAAAATACCACTTTTAGAAAGTAGGTATTTTCTTGTCTAACTATCCAAAGCCTGCCTCTGCTAGGTTGTGTATTCCTTGTCTGGAGTTTGAGTGACATGGCTGGGGGATTCCAGGAGACAGAATGAGTCAGCCCAGTGGTGAATAGAGAGATCTGCATTATGATGGGAGGGAGGAGTTTCACCTGGGACTGTGCCCACCCCCCACAGTGCTGGCTCCACCCCCTGTGGTACGTCTGATGTCTCTGCCCTGCACTGTGAAAGGAGAGAAGGAATCATGTCAACAAAGTGCTCCAGGGCTATGCTTTCCATCCACAATGCTGGCTCTACCTCCTGTGGGGTGTCTGATGTTTCTGCCCTGCACTGTGAAAGCAAAGAAGAAGTCATGTGAACAGAGTGCTCCAGAACGGGTTTGGACTGGGCAAAGGCCCCTCTGCCCTTAGAGGACAAATGGATTTTGGGGTATGAACATTGGGACCCTGATCCCAAGAAATTAGATCACTTTTGGACTACAATAAGAAGCCTTTGCTGTGGAGAGGAACATGAAGAATCTGAGGAGAGACTATCCCTAAGCTTAAGTGCTGCTTGGGGGATTGGCCTGCAGTGGTTGTCTAACTGCCAAAGAAAGTGTGCTTTACTTTCAACTTGTGAAGGATCTCCAAGGGCTTGGAACAGAGCTTGCCTCCTGCTAAAGTCTCAGGGACAACAGACTTCACCCAGCAGCTCCTCAAAAGTCTTCCTGAAGGGCCTACAGTGTGCTGGACTTTGTGGGGGATTTGCGTGTCGCAAGGAGCTGGAAGCATGACTCAAGATCGAGAAGCGTGTCGCAGAACCGCCGCTGCCGCTTCACAACATGAGGTGGTACAAAAGGGGGTGGTGATGGACGGAGCATCTGAACCAATCAAACACTCACACCCAGTCAAAAGATCAGGGTTTAATCCATCACCATTCTTTAGCCCACTCTGCCACCCCAGTTCAGACATGGCTATATGCAAATCAGTCTGACCCTGTGCCTCATGGGAACAGTCCAGCCCGAACTGCCAAGCCATGCCTTCCCTGGACCGGAAACAAGCTTCCGAGGACCGGTTTCTGGCATTACAGCCGTCTTCAGTCCGGCTTGCTTGAATCCAGTGGCAAAGTGAGCAAGGGACTCACGTCTGAGCATACCCTGCCACACTTATTGCGGCCAAAAGCGGTACAATAGGGGGTGGTGATGGACGAAGCATCTGAACCAATCAAACACTCACACCCAGTCAAAAGATCAGGATTTAATCCATCACCGTTCTTTAGCCCACTCTGCCACCCCAGTTCAGACATGGCTATATGCAAATCAGTCTGACCCTGTGCCTCATGGGAACAGTCCAGCCCGAACTGCCAAGCCATGCCTTCCCTGGACCGGAAACAAGCTTCCAAGGACCGGTTTCTGGCATTACAGCTGTCTTCAGCCCGGCTTGCTTGAATCCAGTGGCAAAGTGAGCAAGGGACTCACGTCTGAGCATACCCTGCCACACTTATGGTGGCCAAAAGCGGTACAAAAGGGGGTGGTGCTTGTTTCCGGTCCAGGGAAGGCATGGCTTGGCAGTTCGGGCTGGACTGTTCCCATGAGGCACAGGGTCAGACTGATTTGCATATAGCCATGTCTGAACTGGGGTGGCAGAGTGATGGATCAAACCCAGATCTTTTGACTGGGCGTGAGTGTTTGATTGGTTCGGATGCTCCGTCCATCACCACCCCCTTTTGTACCGCTTTTGGCCGCCATAAGTGTGGCAGGGTATGCTCAGACGTGAGTCCCTTGCTCACTTTGCCACTGGATTCAAGCAAGCCGGGCTGAAGACGGCTGTAATGCCAGAAACCGGTCCTCGGAAGCTTGTTTCCGGTTCAGGGAAGGCATGGCTTGGCAGTTCGGGCTGGACTGTTCCCATGAGGCACAGGGTCAGACTGATTTGCATATAGCCATGTCTGAACTGGGGTGGCAGAGTGGGCTAAAGAACGGTGATGGATCAAACCCAGATCTTTTGACTGGCCGTGAGTGTTTGATTGGTTCGGATGCTCCGTCCATCACCACCCCCTTTTGTACCGCTTCACAACATGAAGCGCCCCACATCACCGGAGAAGAGAATCGAAGTTGTCGCAGACACCGACGCATCCCCGGGAAGCGTGTCGCAGGAGAGAAGGATCGACATCGCATCAGACTCCGCCGCATCTCTGAGAAGCGTGTTGCAGAGCCTGTCGCGGCTCATCATCGGAGAAGAGGATCGATGTCGCCGCAGACTCCACCGCATCACCGGCGAGAGTGTCACAGGGCCTGTCACGGCTCACATCATTGTGGAAGCAACTCGCATCGCCAGTAGAGAGGATCGACGTCGCCGCAGAGGCCGCCACATCGCTGGGAAGCTTGCCGCAGGACCAGGCTTGGCTCGCATCTTGTAAAGTATCTTCCTTCGCCGGAGAAGAGGATCGACGTCGCAGCAGATGCTGCTGCATCACCGGGAAGCGTGTTGCATCAAGGAGAGAGCGTCCTCTTTTTTCTTTGCACCAGAACTTTGCCGCATTTCCATCGCTGCAACATTGCTTGTCGTGGAAGCGCAACGCATCATAAGGTACATTGACGCAAAGTGGCGCATCTTAAAAACTGAACTAAACTAAGTTAAATCTACTATCTTAAAGTCACAGTATTGTGTATTTTTGTCGTTTATGCTCTTGTGGTAACTCTATAAAAAGTATCCTTATTTTTTATATAAAACCTTGTGTGGTGTCCATCTGTAGTGATGTCACTGGGTTACTGTATATGGTCACAAATGCTTTACACACTGCCTCTGAGATAAGCCTGTCTGCTCGTGCCAGGCTACCAAGGGGGTGAGCAGGGGTTACTGGAGGCAGTGGTCCCTTTTTGTCATAACTACCTACCTGTGCCAACTAGAGACCCCCACATCTAACAACACAGATTTTAGGTCTTGGGGGCATCAAAGGGCAAAGGAGTAATACAGTTGACCTAGAGGATCATAGAGGATCTCCCTGCCCTAGAGGAATTGCTCCCTGTATCTTCGCCCTATGGCAGTCCTCTAATTATTCCAGTTAAATAACATACATGAGGAGAGCTACAGATGAATATATAGAGATCCAAGTCCCAGGCTGTAGAGTTGCGGAGGAGATCTCCTACATGTTGGGAACCTCCTGAGTGCAGGAAAAAGGAGCTCCCATGTGATGTAAGCACTAGGTGCATGACTGGTGATCCCCTGCATAGTGTGCAAAGGTTGATAAGCCTCTTGAATGTGTGGAGCATGCTTGCTGCCCCTGCTGATTTAGACAGTAGGCTACTGCTAAGTCACCAACACTCAGTCTATATGAGGAGTGGAGTCAACAGCTTGAATGTGTTTTGGGCCAATGGCACCTCCCTTGAAAAGAAGAGAATTACAAAACAATCTCAGAGATACTGCAACACACACATTTGTTCTTTGGGAAGGAGATATATTTCTGTGGTTAAGAGAGGGTGGTCACAGTGTTCAAATGTCACCTATTGAGTTCATATTTTAGCACTGTTCCTTTAACTTACTGCCCAGCGTCAATTTGACTCAAAAAGTCTGTTACAAGCCGATCTGATTGGCAGAGTCTCAATTCTTCTGGGCACATCCTCTGGTCACGACGGGTTTATCCCAAGTAAGTAAGGCATTTGATCTCTACCAATTAGGTCTTTCTATATCTTCCCATGGCGCGCTCTGCTCTACATTGGAGTTTTAACCTAGCCTGTCACTAACCAGCTCCTTATTTTGCCGCATGCGATCAATGGCTCACGATCGTAAATTTGAAGCCCCGCCATGTCATGTTGACAACGCTCCTTTAGATGAGTTTTAGTTTCACAATTTAGGACTACATGTGGCATTAACTTTTGACAAGCACAAAGTGTTCAGATTAGCTTTGTAATTTACGAGGTTTATAGTCACTCTTTTGCCCGGTTCTAATACTTTAGTTATTCGGGCTCGTAGTTCGTATGTAGCTCCAACTTGTCCAAACTTTGGTGCAATCCTCGATGCATGATGCTCAGCTCTGGTGGTGTCATGCTACACCAGTAAGCTTGCTGACAACACATCGAGCGGGCTATTGTAGATTTGTGGCTGATTTATTTTGCCATTTTATCTCAAAACTAATCTGTACACTGGTTATTTTACTCCTAAGAACAGCCATTTCGGTTTCTCTTTTTCACTACTATAGGCATTTGGCTTGGCCCTGTGATTCTTACGCCTAACCTCACATCTCCAGACATGAGGATAGTGGATAACTGATCAGTTATTATCATGCATCCTTAAAATTCCACAGAGGTCAGAAGTGTGCATGTCCCGATTTTAAGGTATGTCCATATACCGTGAGACTTACACCTATTAGGTAAACTAAACACAGAGAATTTTGATAACACTTAGGCGACCGCCTCCATTTGCCTGCTTATTTACAGGCCATAATTTATTTATTTTCAGCTAGTCATTCAAGACCTGAAGATATACAATTGTATGATTTATCCCTCTACACAGCTATCAGGCACAACTGTTGTTGTGTACACTGCATCACCAAATTCGATACAGTGCGTGCAGCAAAATGCGTTTTAATTTATTTATATGTTTACTTACCTGTATTTGGCCGTATTCCGTAGTTTACTACCTCCCACCCTGCCCCTCCCCCGCCCCATGTCACCGCCCGGCAGCACTCCCACTACCGACCGCAACGTGATCTTTACACGTCTTTATCGACTTTCGACATACTCACATAGCACTAATTTGGGAAACATCCTTTACGACGCATCTTTTACCACGCAGTGCCTTTACAACGCAGGTTTTTCAACACAAGTCATTACAAGGAATTGCGCTGGGGGGTGCTCTAGGATAGGTAATAGTTTAATTTACTATCCAACACCTTCCCTACTATCCACGGGGACTGGAGTTGGAATAGTAAATTAAACTATTCACTATCCAGTGCTCCCCAACGCAAGTCGTTGTAACGACTTGCGTTGAAAAACCTGCGTTGTAAAGGCATGCGTAGTAAAAGCATGCGTTGTAACAACGTACATCCCACTAATTCTATATCTTTTCACATTCACTTCAAATTTTATTTAAATTTACGACATAGTTCCTTATTATTCATTACTTGGTCATCACATGAGTGATGAGCATGCGGTTTGGTTAGCAGCGCTTTTTGATTTGCACTGCGTGCACCACATAAACTTACTTGAAATATGGGAGATGTCTATGACTCAATGTACCTTTAACCTGTTTTTATAGATGATGTTTTTCAATGTGTTTTCCTGATGAAGACCGTGGCTCGCCGAATTGTTCGTCGATATTTTGAAGAATCAGCGCCACATTCACGTATTTGTTTATTGTTATGTCTTTCCATTTCTAGTAGAGTGGCTTTCATTTTGTTTAGGTGTATGTATTATTTCAATGTTCTTTTGATATGTCCTGTATTAACATGAGATTTATTTAAACAGTGTGTAGTGATATTATTAATCAAACAAGACAGAGAGTGAAATTTTTATCAATAAGAATTTAATCTGTGACAGAGGAATTAACACACTGACTTGCTATTTGTTATGTTATGTTATGTTATTTCCATTTGCACCACGCTCCGATACAACAAGAATGTCCTGGCGCAAACCTTGAGAGGAGGTACATGGTCAGCTTAGTTAAAGAGGAGGGTTTTCAATTTATTTTTGAACAGGGCAAGGTCCTGGATGTTCGAAGAGCAAGCAGAAGCGCATTCCAGGCCAAAACTGCCTTCACGCTTAGTGAGTTGCCCCCATCCTGTGTAGCCGAACTGGAAATTTGGTGCAGGGTGGAGTGACAGACCCAGGCCCTGAAGAAGTTGCCGTAAGTTTGCAATAGGCAACAAAACATGTTGGCTTTTTACATGGGGCAGGCACACAGCACAGAATAAAGGACTTTTGGCTAGTGTGATCCAGCTCGGTTTTATAATCACAGGACTAGTGTGCCAGTTGACACTCTTTTCCGCACTTTGGGTCCAAACCTGCAGTACACCACGCTTGGTGCACAGGCAGGCACTGTTTCCCCAGCACCTTTAGTTTTTCATTATCTTTCTTTACACACTATCACTTCTTGGTTGGAGTGGTGGATGCTGATGATGAGAACCTAGGCAGCAGGCGAGTACCATCCTGCTAGCCTCCATGGTGTTACTCCTGTGAGGCTCCACCACTCCGTCTCTCACTTTTTCTACTTCATTTATCCTACTCACCTTTCACTCCAGATAGGTCTTGTGGGAGAGTAGAGTGAGAAGGGAGTCACAGAGAAAACAGCACATCGTTTTAATTAATGTTCTAAAAAGGGTGATCCTGATCCAGGAATACAAGATGGCTAGATGCCGCAGCCGCTTGTCCAATTAAATAACATTATTGGTTGGTTATGATCAGGAGAAGTGCACTCACCATAGGAACAGGTCTTGTGTTGTATATGTTATGGTGAGAGGGGGAGGACCTGTTCCTGATCCCCTTAGTTCCTTGTTGTAACCGCTCCCATGATAGCTGCCAGATGACATGTTTTTGAGGATCATTGCTTCTGTGTTAGAGTTTGCATCTAGACTGCAGCACAAATCTATCAAGGTCATGTCATAGGCAAATGTAATTTCCGCCTAGAGGTCCCTAACAATAAAGACACTAATGCACTGGACGAAACACTTGCTTGTCTGGGGTTGCATCAGCAGATCATGGCTCCTACCAATGTGGCCGGACTCTCAGGATTGTAGTGGTGCACGGTCTAGGGCCCACACCACCACATACTCCTTTAACAGGAGTTGCTACCAACCCCAGACACAAAAACTTGTCTCCATGTGCCAAGACCCATGCTATGCCTTGTGGAAAAGTGCATGAGACTGCTATTGTAGTGCGCCGGTGGTCTCTGTGTGCATGTAGGTCCCTTTAAGGACCTCATCATGTTTGTAACATTGTGCTGATGCTACTCATTCTGCTATGTTCTGCCATTCACTTTATCTTTGTTCTTTTCCCTTGTTTATGGCCATAAACATAGCTGGGATTACATTTCCCAGGAGCCCCGTGGGTGGCCATCTTGGAAGCACTCGTCCAAAGGCACGCCACTGCCCAGGGACGCACACTCACTATTCTTTGCCTGCCGGTGCAAGCGGAGCTCCCAGTCTGGTCTCCTGTATTCTTCAGTCACTCGTTGGTGTGGGGGCACCATTTTTGGGCACAGGTGACTCAACCTGGCAATCAAGAAAGTCCAACGGGCCTTTATGGTAAGATGGGTCAGGAGAATTATCTCTCAAGCGCACGCAGCTTCCGCTTTGTGTTTCTGAGGATTGGGGAGAACGATCTCTGTATTGTTGCCAAGTTATGTTACATTGTGTCCCTTTGATCCAATCCTGCATACACAATTGGCGCTGTATAGTTAAACTGTACACTTTATATTACGTATGTTAGAATGTGCACTACCTTCACAAGTCTGAGTAATATACTGGCAGCTATAAATTACGATGCACAACAAGCAAAGACATCTAATTATTTGAACGTATGAATGAGAGAATATCATTTGTATGTTGGAACATTTGATTATAGCAAAAAGCACTGTGAATGTATGAATGAGAGAAAATATCATTTGAATGTTGGAACATTTGATTATAGGAAAAAAGGACTGTAGTAAGACGTCGTCCCCTTTGGTTTTTGGGTGCATTGAAAAGGTGCTCACGAGCTGTTGAGCCATAATTGTGATATTATAGAGGTGCGACTGGCAACAGAGTTGCAAGGTTTACACTGTATTTGTTTGTTTAACCATTTTCTTCCTAACAGATCTCCTTCCGAGCTGTTCCTTTCCTAACTTCCTTACCCCGCCTGGCACATCTAATCCTCTGCACTATAATAGCATACCGAGTTGGAGTTGCCTGGAGATGAGTCACAAAATAAATCATGCAGATCCTGAGGACGAGGCCACACCTGACATGGACATACCTTTGATGGGATTTTTACTAATGATGCCTGTCTAACAGTACAGGGAGTGCTGCCTCTTAACTGGTCAGATCATAGCATAGTGTCTTTCTTTATCAATCTTTCTTGCCCTTATAAGAGGGATAATGCACCGGGTACCAAGATCCACTCTAAGAACTGGAAGAGGGTCTCAGCGGAGTCCTTTGCTGATACCCTAAATAGTATCCCATGCACCCTTAATGAGGATCTGGATGATGGGGCAGATTGCCTTTCAGCAAGGCTCCACTCTGTGACTGACTTAGTAGCTCTCCTATGGGAAATATCTCTGCAGTAGAAAGTGTCAACTGCTACCTGCTTCAATGAGTAACTTAGGACCTTCAGGCAGGCATGCAGCCACCAGGAGTGTTCGTGGAGGAAACTATATGGGGGGCAGGAGAGGATGTTATACAAGGCAGCCCCTAGGGACTATAAATTGGTGATCACAGATTAAACATTGCTCTATTTGAACATCAAATATGAGGCAACCAACTCACCAAAAGTGCTATTTACACTTCTTCAACAGATATCTGCACCTCGACATGCTCAGGAACGGAGGGCTCATAAGAATTATGTAACAAGCTTGCTGATGTCTTTCAGCATAAAATTAACATATCTATGAGGAGCTTGATGCCTATAATACAACAGAGGATAGTTGCCCCAGTCCCAGTAGGGAATTGCAGCAATGGTAGTTAGCATCCACAGAGGGGAAGGAGCAGGATGTGTGGACGTTGAAGGTCTTTGTGCCTCGAGACACAAGATCTATTGCAAACACTACTCTTTAATACTAAAGCGGGATCTCTGCAGGAGCCCTGCTCTGGTAATATTCTGCACTTGGTGGCAAGTTCAGTCTCTTACTCTCTAATGGCAATTAGGAACACTGTCATTAAGACAGGGCAAAATCCGCAGCTGTGAAAACATGCCTCAATACGGGCCCTACACAAGAATCCTAATCTGTATCCGATTGATCTGAAGAGCTATTGGTCTATCTCTCTGCTTCCGGCCCCAGCAAAGATCCTGGAGAAACACCTTAATCAAACATTGATAGGATTTTTGGAGGAGCAGGGTAAGCTGGATGTGTCGCAACATGGTTTCCTGGAAAAGAAACAGCTCAGATAGTTGCTACTGACAGAATCATATGCCTGGTTGACACAGTGCAGCCTACGGTACTGATCCTGTTGTGTCTGTCTGCGGCCTTCGATACCACACCACCATCCTGCTGATGAAGTGTCTGCAGGAACTAGGAATTAAAAACACAGCTCTGAATCTGCTGTCTTATTTGCTTAATGAGATTTCTTAAAGGGTGGCAATGAACCAGTTCCACTCAGACCAACATTTCCCTGATATATGGGGCCCCTCGGGGCTCCTCTATGAGCCCCACCTTATTCATTCATTATGTGTCCCCACTTGTTAAGCTTGTTTGTTAATTTGAGTTAAAGGCAGTGTCATATCCGATGATACTCAGATCATTGGGTCAAGCTCGAAAACCACCAAGGAAACTGCAGCTGATTTTTAATCACTGCATGAAGTCATTAACATCTTGGAAGGCCTAGAATGCCCATAAACTGAATGGAGAGAAGACAGAGGTACTTCTCTTTAGAGATCATTCCTCGATTTGGAACAGCAACTGGTGGCCAGGCAGGCTAGGTACGCCTACGACTCTAGGTTTCCTTCTGGATAGCGATATATCTATAGATGATTAGGTTATTCTCACAGTCTCAACCTGTTTCTGGACGATTAGATTGCTGAGGAAGATTGTTGGAAATGGCCGTTTTTGCAGGGTTATCCCCAAACCTTTTGCTTCTTCCTCCTATTTTTTCCTGACCTATGTTTGTTGGCTATAGGACTCTGGGCACTTTACCACTGCTGATCAGTGCTAAAGTGCATATGCTCTCTGTGTAAGTTGTTATTGTGATTGATTTGCCCTGATTGGCCCATTTGTTTTACCAGTAGGTCCCTAGTAAAGTACACTGAGTGTGCCAGAGCTAGTAAATCAAATGCTACTAGTGGGCTTGCAGCACTGACACCCACATGAGTAGCCCTGAAAAGATGTCTCAGGCCTGCCACTACGGTGCCTGAATGCAATTTGTTAACTGCCATGTCGACTTGGCAAGTGCACACACTTGCCAGGCCCTAACCTTCCCTTTTCTTACATATAGAATACCCCTATGGTAGGCCCAAGGTACCCCCCTGGGCAGGGTGCAGTGTATGTGAGAGGTAGGCGCCTTGACAGTGAAATACTGTTGATTTCGTTTTTCACTATTGGAAGGCTATCTTGCCCCATAGGACAGACTGGGGAATGCTTTGTAACATTTTACAAGCATATCTTCCCATAGGGATAAGATTGAAAATGGAGTTTGGTATCCCTGAACTCAGGATTTAATGACACATCTTTTAGTAAAAATGTTTTCTAAATTGTGTGTTTGAAAATAGCACTTTTAGAAGGTGGCTATTTTCTTGTTCAACCAACCTGTGTGCCTCTGCCTGTTTGTCGATTGACTGTCTGGCTTTGGAGTGACAGGGGCTGGGGAGGTGCAGTGGCTCCTGGAGCCTGGATTGGTCAGCACTAGGCTGAATAGGCCAGATCTGCATTTGGAGTGGTGGATAGACTAGTACCTGTACTTGAATAGGGCTGTGTCTGCCTTCCACAATGCTGGCTCTGCCCCCCTGTCTTGTATCTGAAGTTAAGGCTCACACTGACAATGGATGTTGTTTTGCACTTGCAGAGTGCCCCCAAAACTGGTATGAGCTGGGCTCAGAGCCCCTTGCCCAAAGAGAACAAAGACATTTTGGGGTACAAGCATTAGACCTAAAACCCCAAAACTTTAGATCATTCCTGGAATTCAAAAGGAACCTTTGCCAAGGAGAAGAGCTGGAGAGACTGGGGAGAAGTACTGCCCTTGCTGTCTGTCTGGGGTTGGCCTGCAGTTGCTGTTTCTGCCAAGGAAAGGAAAAGGACTTTGCTGCGTGCTGTGTCCCAAGCTTGAAGGAGATCTACAAGGGCCTGAAGTGTGTTGGCCTCCTGTTCTGAAGTCTCAGGGACACCAAAGACTTCCTGCAAACCTTTTGGTGCTGCTGGACTCTGTCATCTGTGAGTTCTACCCTTGCCTGAGGTGCCTCCTTCCAGTTACAGGACCTCAGAGGTAGGTTTTGCAGCTAATCTCTGCAGAAACCAGCACAAAGCATCGCAAAGCCAAGCAAAGTCTCTGGGAACAGGCCCCGGACGGCGCTAAGCCTCGCTGAGTGTCGCCGGATGACATGAAGTCTCTCCACGCAGCCCCGGCACCGACGCCAGAAGGCGCGAAGCCTTGCAAAGTGACGCATCACCTCCGGTGTGTCACGCATCGTACCTGTGCACCAAGTTTTCCACGCATCACCCGCAGACCAGAACCATCTTGGATTTCAAACCCTCACTTCCCCCTACAGTTTAGATTCAATGCATCACTTCTCCTGTGTGCAGCAGAACTGTTGCCTTGCTTCCCCAAGGACTCAGGAACTGACGCATCGCTGTGTTTTCCATTCCTTCCTTTCTCTGCTGCTGTTTGGCCTGTGAATCTTGACGCATCTACAGGTACTTTGGTGTGAAATCACACATCCATAGTTTTCTATGGTGCAAGTTCTTGAAACATTTTGAATGTCATAATTTAACTGTGTTTGTTGGATTTTTATCGTTTTGGTTTTGTTTAGTTTAGATAAAGAGATTTATTTTTCTAAACTGGTGTGGTGTTCATTTGTGGTTTTTTCACTGTGTTACTGTGAGTGTTGGTACAAATACTTTACACAGTGCCTTTGGAATAAGCTTGTCTGCTCATGCCAAGCTACCAAGGGGTGAGCAGGGGTTATCTAAAGTGTGTATCCCCCTTACCCTGACAAGCCAGCAAGGGTCCCTATTTGGACAAAGGTACCTACCTCTGCCAACTAGAGACCCCCACTTCTAACAAAGATATTCCCATTTATGGCCCTCACAGTGAATATGCATGTTGTTTTTGCCCTGGTCTCCTCGAGGATATATTACTGTAATCTGATCTATTTTGTGGCCAACAAGTCAACTCTTGCAAAGCTGCAACCTGTGCAGAATGCAATGGCAAGGCTCATGCAGGACATTCCGAAAAGGTATTTGGTGTCGAAGGGACTCTAAGCCCTCCACTGGCTCCCATTATATAAAAATGTGTCCAGTTTAAGACCTTATGTACAGTGCACAAAGCACTCTATATGGAAAACACAGTGGATATTAAAGCCATATTCAAATGACATGTACCTGCTAGAAATCACCGCTCACCACACCAAAATTGTATTATAGTTCAGAGAGTCCGGAAGAAGAAATGGAGAGACAGAGCTTTCTCAGTTGCTGCAGCAAGGCTCCGGAATACTCCTTCAAGTCGTCTTACGTCCCTGAAGATGTATATCCCTTTTAGAAAAGCCTTAAAAACCTGCCTGTTTACTCGATAACAAAGATGCAGTATAATTTGAAGTACTTTATCAGTTCACTGTGTGGATTGGCCACACTACAGCGCCTATACGCCCATGGGCCTTTGTGCTCTTTATCAATTCTGTTCTGTCCCTTTAGAGGTCTACAGTGCAAAATAAATTAAATTTGCAGCATACGGTAGCTATATCTGGTGGTATGTTAATGTGTCTTCCTTTCAAGTTTTAGAGAATATGTTTTTGAGAAAGCTCCTTTCTCTTACCCAGAGTTCACCTTCCATTATCATGAAAAAGGAATTAAGGCAGTGGTATATAGAGGGGGGCTCTTTTATGAAGCCCCTTTAAATGAGGCCCCTTGCACCACCAGTACATCACTTTTTGAGATATTCCATGGCACAGGAGCCTGCTCCATATTTACAAAGCTGCACTATGCCATTTGCTTTGGCTTAATGCTGTTTCGTAAATAATGTTCCCTTAAACACAGTTTTCTGCATTAAAGGGGAGTGCAATGGGTGTTGCTGGAGACGTTCCCAGCAACATCCCTGGCTTTTTGATACTGCCCCAGATTTATGAGAAATCGTAAATCTGGGGCAGCCCCATAGACTTGCGCCTCCCCAGGGGAGGTGTAAGGGAGGCACGATGAGGAGAAATATCTTTATTTTTCCTTTGTATATGTGTGCTTGCATTCTGCAGCACATATTGAAAGGGGAAAACAGTTCTAGTGGTCGTTTTTGTGCAGGAAGGTCTCGCTTCCTGCACAAAAATAATCATGCGTTGGCGCATGGCACCCCAATGTGCACAAGTTCTGGGGATGAGGACAGGAATGCGCTGTATTGATAGATATGGTGCATTCCTGCCCTTTTCTTTTACCGTAGGGCAGCGCAGCAGGAACGCCTGTGGCGCTGCCCTAGTCAAAACCTCATAAATAAGGCCCAGCAAATTTTGGTGTCATGGCCCTCCTTTGGATCTCGGTGTGGACAGGTCCTGCCAAACATTTTAATTGTTTAGTTTTAAATGATTGTTTGGCTTTAGACCATGCGTGTAGCGTCCACTGGATCAGATATGTTAGGGAGAATTTCACTAAATTGGACCAATCAGATTCTGTTTGTCAACCAGAGTTATTAGTTACAGATGAATATTCCTGGACCAGGAGAGCCTTCATGGACTGGAAGGCAAGTGAGAGAGTCTCTTCGGTCAAGGATAAATCATCTGTTAGAACCCACTTACCTATACAGACCACTCGTTTAATTGAACCGTATCTTACTTTTAATTTGACTGATCACCAGAGTTTTCTTTTGATACGTTGTGTTTACTTGTATTAATTTGGCAAATGTTTAATCTAATTCGTTAGCAAAAGATTTTATTTGTTACATGATGTGGTTTTAGTTGATAAAGATGCTGTGATTGCCTAACATGCATTTTTTTAAATATATGATGTTTTTAGCTATACTATTTACCTGTTCTTTTATGGTTTTCTCTGAAAAACCGAATAAAGATATTTGATTCTGATGACTATATCAGTCATTCTAGTACTTTTGGCCTACCAATGTTCGGTCTACAACTCCACTCTCGTATTAAATTGTGAAGTACGCGTGTATAAAAAAAATTAGAATCTTTGCATCTGAAGATAATCTTCGACACAACATCCTACTAATTGAAGAAATTAACACAAAAGCTCGCTAGCGGCTCCTCCCCGTGGCCTTGTCAATCTCCCATTGACTACTGTTTACAACACCTCTCGCCCTGAATTTGTCAAGCCCCATCGAGAATAATGACGCTTGACTAGTGCAGTATTAAATCTTTCAGATTGCCTCCCACTGTATGTGTTCACCAATCGGACACAGCTATTTTCAGAAAAGCACCTAGAAAAGCAAAAACACTGCCATATTTTATGTGTGTTTTTTAGTACACACAGTGAAATGCAGATTTAATTCCTTTGACTCATTTTATATCCCCCCATCTTACGTTTAATAAAATAAGCAGATGTTGATTTCCAAAAGTATGGCTAGTGAGAGTTTGTGCCAGAATTTATACCAACCCCTTAAGAGTTTACATTGGGCAGTGTAGAATGCACTGCTTATTTCTCATATACCACTGAAAATGGAAATTAAGCTGTGCCCGTGATGGAACACATTTCGTTATGGTTAGACACGTTACTGTAAATGAATATAAGGTCTGACTTGTTACGAGTCACATCGCATTAGAGAAAATTGAATATCTGAAAAGAAAATATTCTATCATGTCCATTGAGATATCTTGAACGTTTCAGGGGAATAAAATTTCGAGGAAGTTTGTTTATGATATGTTTCTTGCCCACCTCTCTGGAGTAAAGAATAACATCATGTTAAATTGAGATACCTAATCTAAACCTGAAAGTTTTTCTTATGCGAGCAGACATCGTACACTTAATTAGCTTATTAACAAATATGTATATTTTACCAGCCTACACACTGCAACTAGCTGCGTGTGTATTTTAGTGCCAAGTTAAGAAACTGCAACTGAAATTAAAATATGATATAATATTTTTTGAACTAGCTGTTACATATTTTATACACAGGGGACAAACTGAGGATCACTAAATATATTCACATTGGGAGAAAGGGAAATGTGTGGAGAAATCTCATATCCATTTTTCAGAAAATCCTATCCCCTTTATCTCTCAGTAAATTACCTTGGAGTATATTTTCACCATTCTTTCGAGTCATTCTTATTTTCTAGGCATATTGGCATGTTTCCTCCAAGCCTAAATCTAAGGGGCTGATTACTAGTTTAGCAGTCCCACTGCCCGACCACCACGGGCGCCAGGACACCTCAGTGCTGACGGTCTTCTGCTCTCCATATTACGAGTTGTGCAGCCTGAAATGTCTTTCGAGTCGGCGGTGCAGTACCAGCTGGGGCATGGTGGTCTGCAATGTTGGCAATTTGTACTCCGATACGACCAGGGTCTTGGTTTCCCCGTCGATCCTTTTACAACAACACAGTCGTAATGGCAGTTTTCTAGGAGCAGGTACCTGACAGCGGTAGAATGCTATGGCACCACATCAGTGACCATTGGATTGATTAAAAAATCTACACAGCTGAAGAGATTTTGCCAAGTGGACACACCTGCAAATAACACTATGAAACACCCCATATCTGACCAGGATCCTTTGCTTCTCACCTATAGCACAGAAGAAAGGAGACACCACTGTGACTTAAAGGCAGACTCCTTTCTTCTTTCATCTCATCATTTAGCACTCTTCACCACCTTTAAATTAAATTGTGGGACAGGATAGTCAACATAGTGAATGTAGTCAGTACCACCCTGCGCATGCAGGGTGAAATTAGGAGGTGGTGGAATGACTATAGGTAGAGGGTGCATACCCTGACTTCCACACAGCACTAGGAGGACCAGAGGAATCACAGTGGTCCTTCCAAAGGCCATTACAACTTTTTCCCTTCAAGAAGAAGGCCTTGGCCATCCTGCATTCAGAGGGCTTGACAGGAATACCTGGGGAAGTGGAGTCAGGTAAGTTACACGTCACTAACTGTCACAATACCACAATGTCCAGTTAATTCTCAACTCTGCTTTTGTTATTGTGTTGTCTATCTACTTTCCTAACATACAATTCTCAAAGTAGCAGAGAAGCTGGATTGTTTGTGTCAATGTGTATTGTTGCATATAAGAGCACATGTATCAATATCCATGACATGCCACATGTTGGAATGGTGTCTGTAAGTGTATTGCTAGAAAAATGTTATCCCAGGACCAACTATGTGTGCTAATATCTAAATGTATGGTCCATCCCAAATGAATGTTGCCAACAGGTATGTTACACTAACCATTTATCAAGTGTTGGCAAGTCTACACAGATTTCACTACAACTACCATGAGGCCCTGTGACTGTACTTTAACCAAGATGCTATACTACTTGTGCCCCTTTTCAGATGTCTGCCATGTTACAACTGATGGTCACTGACCATGCAGGTTACCATTTGTCAACTGTTGGTAAGTTGAAATACACATCATTACAACTACCATGAGGCCAATAAGCTGTAACTTTAACCAAGATGCTATACTCATTTTGCCCCTTCTCACTTGTCTGCGATCCTGCATCTGATGGTCACTGATCATGCAGGTTACCATTTGTCAAGTGTTAGTAAGTCAACATAGATTTCACTACAACTACCATCAGGCCATGAGGCCACGTGAATGTAACTTTAACCAAGATGCTATACTCCTTTTGCCCCTTCTCTCTTCTCTGTCATGTCACAACTGATGTTCGGTAATCATGGACTGTGCAATGTACATATACGCTCTACTCGGATACATGTCTGAATACTTTGCTTGACGGTGTCCTGGTCTCATCAATTAAAACTATTGATGGCATGAGTGACACCATAACAATTGTGTACCTCTAATATATGTAAATAATGAAGGATACTCAGCTGATTAGCAGTGACAAGTGACCCGTTGACTCTGCAATCCTCACATGATGGTCTCTGACCATGCAGGTTACCATTTGGCAACTGTTGGTAAGTTGAAATACACATTATTACAACTACCATGAGGCCATGAAGCTGTAACTTTAACCAACATGCTATACTCATTTTGCCCCTTCTTGCTTGCCTGCAATTCTACATCTGATGGTCACTGATCATGCAGGTTACCATTTGTCAAGTGTTAGTTAGTCAACATAGATTTCACTACAACTACCATGAGGCCATGAGGCCACGTGACTGTAACTTTAACCAAGATTCTATACTCCTTTTGCCCCTTCTCTCTTCTCTGCCATTTTACAACTGATGTTCGGTAATCATGGACTGTGCAATGTACATATAATGCTCTACTCAGATACATGTCTGAATACTTTTCTTGACGGTGTCCTGGTCTCATCAATTGAAACTATTGATGGCATGAGAGACACCATAACATCTGTGTACCTCTAATATATGTAAGAAATGAAGGAAACTCAGCTGATTAGCAGTGACCAGTTGACTCTGCAATCCTCAAATGATGAGTAATGCTAAATTTTCAGCCACGGTTTGAGTTTGCCTGTATTATACACAACGAGGCCTTGGAATGGTCAAATACACAGAACAACTAGACTGTGTAGTTTGCAATGTTTTGGAGATTATATGTCTATCCCTAAAGCCAAAATGCTACATATCAGCACATCTAATGAGCTGGTTAATTCTACTACATGTATTGAATGTCTTCAAATGTCTAGTAAGCAACTTCAACTCCATGGAAATAGATCACAATACTAATCCCTACCTATTTTGTTTCCTCCTAGATCTCTATTTACTATAACACATAGGATATGGCTGTAGCTACCACACTTCCACCAATAACAATATTCTCTATTACTCAACAGGTGGATCGGCCACAGCACCTGGCCAGAGCTTGGACACGGAACAGACTTCGGCTTCACCCTAGGATGGTCAGCTTGGGCAGATGGCAAGAGTGGGGCTTACTGTGCTCATAACAATACCTCCCACCCAGGCTGCAACAACACAGGAAACCCCTGCACCCCCAATCTGTGTACCTAGCACAGTCAGTACCATCCTGTGCTCCCTAGTACTGGATTCTGAGGTGGCTATCACC
The DNA here is from genome assembly GCF_964261635.1 of Lissotriton helveticus. Taxonomy (NCBI): domain Eukaryota; kingdom Metazoa; phylum Chordata; class Amphibia; order Caudata; family Salamandridae; genus Lissotriton; species Lissotriton helveticus. The sequence continues at coordinate 536,716,127 of NC_136065.1, forward strand.
ACCCCATTACCTGTGGAACCAGGACCAAGTGGTGGTGTGCAGCAACAGGCCTGCAGGGGTAGGGTTCATGAGAGGGCAACTGTGAGCCCACAGAGTGAGTCCAATTAAGCCACGGACACCCAGGCTGCAATCACTCAAGTCCCAGGAGCCTACCAGGACTCAAAAGGTGTGATTGGCCAGGTACTTACCTAAATCCAGGAAATTAATCAACTGCAGAGGGACACATATTAGGAGTTTGCCAGCATCCACACCGAGGTGACCTGCATCAACACCAACATGGCCTCCCTGGTTGGGGTGCTGCAGGACATCAACACCGCCCTCTGCAGTGCTTTTCTACCTGCATCTACCCTTTCCTGTTGTTGAAGTCCACCTAGGCGTTCGACATCTGCTGCAGCCACAAGAAGGGAGGCCCTGTCAGAGAAATGCATGCACCCCTGTCTTAGCAGCTGCAGATCCTTCTCTGGCAAAAAGAGGGGACATTCATGCAAAAATCCAGGAGGTGAGGATAGCAAGACACCCACCACCACCAGTAAGAAACCTGAACCTTAATTTCCTCCTGTGTGTGCAACACATTCACTTTGCGGACTATTCCTGCCCACGTTTCCATATGTGATGGGAGCAGTATGTTAGACTTTTGACTCCAGACAATTTGGACTATACAATGATGGTTACATTCACCATGACTGACTACATGACTTTTGGTTTTCACTGTTTAATTATTAACACACATTTTGATATTATACTTGCTCGCCTCATTAAATACACAAGTCACCAAATCATTGCCTCCTGTTGTAACTGTCACATATTCCAATGTTAATGTATTACCAACTTTGCAATGACAAAACTAGGTACTTCTGAAAGCATGGGTATGTTGTATGCCAACAATGTTCAACTCTGGCTCACAACCTTGTCACAACAACACATACATACAAGTGTCCGGTTTGATAACATTTGTATTCCATTGTTCAAATCATGGGCTGACATGATGTCAGAAACATAGCAAATAAGATTTGGCACAATTCTTCTGTGTCAGTTATCACATAATCAGCTGCTGATCTTTGCAACATGGGATACATCTGACAATATGCTCTACAAGAGGCAACATTACATTATGTCTAGATCATCAGCTGAAGCCATATTGCCTACCTCATAAAAGGAATTCCAAATCAAATAAACATACAAACAGACACATGTCAGTACAACAGTTTCTGACCACAGGGTCATTCCACTCCAGTGTTGCTGGCATTTGGTGGAATGTCACAAACAAATGTCAGTGATGTGCCACAAGCAATTTGACCTAGAACAATGAGATACAACTACAGCTACATACAGTTAATACAAAATGAGGATTTAGCCAATGTAGAGACAGATTAGCATGATTTGGGCCCACAACAACACTGTGTTGGATAACATGATGGCACACATATTGCCTTATATAACACACCACAGGTACAAGTCCAATGGATGCCAGGTAATTTCCATTATATTGCTGTGCAAGAGGTCTTGGTACCAGCTTTGTGCACCCAAATTCTGGACAGACATTCCTGGGACCAATCCATGTGTCTTCGTATGTCTGAACAGCATGATATATCTGGTAATGTCACAACTCTGAAATGTCCAAATGAAAATGCCAAGGTGAAGAAATCTACAACAGACTAAAACAGAGAGGGGTTAGTTAGAAAAAGATTAATATGGCACGGTGGAGAGCAGGAATATTGACATATAAATATCGAGGGACATAAATATCGCTGCAAAAATATTGTGAGGAAGAAATATCAACAACAAAAATATCCTGGACAAGAATATCGACTGACAGGTAAGTAATATTGATTTCAAAAACATTGACGTATTAAATATCGTGTACAAAAATATAGTTGACAAAAATATCGAAATATTAATAATGTTATGTATTTTAGTGTTTTTAATGAAAATTGTCTGTCATTTTATTATATGTTTTAAAATGTTACTAGTTATAAATTTATTTTAAGTTTAATGTTGTGTTTTTAGTCCCTTAGCGGGTTGTGGATTTATAGGGGAATAGGGTGGGAAGTAATTTAATTATATAGATTTAAATAATAATTTATAGTAGTTAATATATTTTTTTTTAATTTGAATTTTGCGTTATTAGTTCCGTAGCGGGTTGTGGGTTTATAGGGGAATAGGGTGGGAAGTAATTTAATTATATAACATTTATTGAATAATTAATGTGTAAATTGATTAATTAATAGTTGGTTAATAATTAGTTGTAAAAATTTCAATTAATCAATTAATAATTAATTATGTTAATTGTTTGATTAATTGTAGGTGTGTGTTGTGGTGTTTATATCTGTAAATGGTGTGAAGGGTGGTAAGTAATTAATGTTTTATTGATTAATTGTTAAATATTTTTACCTTAATTTCCATTAATTAATTAGTAATTATTCATTGTAATTGTGTAATTAATTTTAGGTGTGTGTAGTGGTGGTAATAGGTGTAAATGCTGTGAAGGGTGGTAAGTAATTAATTTTTTATTGATTGATTATTCAATATTTTTAAATTGATTTCCATTAATTAATTAGTCATCATTAATTGTAATTGTGTAATTAATTTTAGGTGTGTGTTGTGGATATTATAGTGTTAATTAACGTGTCATTAATGATTTTTATTTTCTTCATTAATAATAATATATTTACATTTATATATTAATTATGTTAATATTGGAAATTAAATGTAATACAAATATTGATGTTTTTGTTTTGTATTGTTGTGGGATCCAGCACTTTCCCTACTGTTGCACTCACTGGAGTGGGAATAGTAATTTGTATCCCTCCACTATTCAACACTTTCCCTACTGTTGCACTCACTAGAGTGGGAATAGTAATTTTGACCCCTACGCTATCCAGCACTTTCCCTACTGTTGCACTCACTGGATAGGGAATAGTAATTTCTAACCCTCCGCTATCCAGCGGTTCCCCTACTGTTTCACTCACTGGAGTGGGAATAGTAATTTTTACCCCTCCACTATTCAACGCTTTCCCTACTGTTGCACTCACTAGAGTGGGAATAGTAATTTTGACCCCTACGCTATCCAGCACTTTCCCTACTGTTGCACTCACTGGATAGGGAATAGTAATTTCTAACCCTCCGCTATCCAGCGGTTTCCCTACTGTTGCACTCACTGGAGTGGGAATAGTAATTTTTATCCCTACACTATCCAACGCGTTCCCATACGTCAATATTTTTTACTGCTATCGATTTTTACATCAATATTTTTGTGTCGTGATTATTGTACTTACCTGTTTACGTATAGGAAGTCGATATGTTTGTGATCAATATTTTCACATCAATATTTTTTTCATCAATACTTTTAATATCGATATTTTAACATGGAACCATATGGCACAAATAATATCGTCAACTCTAAGAGCACACAGTCAGGGGCAAAATTGATAGATAAACAAATCTACACTTACAAACCAAACACCTTTTCCCAGCTATTGTCTGAACCATATATTCCTAGCATGAAGCATTAACATCCTCTTCACAGCATTAGTAAAAGAGTTGCAAAAATAGTCAAATTCGTCACATCTCACGCCATACTTACACATAGGAGAAGAGGTTTCAGATGGCAACTTGACATAAGTCCATTTCTTCCTCTTCACCACTATCATCATCATCATCTGTCATTTCAGGTTCATCACCAGGTGGCTGTTCATGGCCTGCATCCTCTGAGATGTACGTTACGTTCAATCGCAGAGCAATGTTGTGGAGCATGCAGCAGGCCACAGTGATTTTACACAGCTTCCTGGATGAATAGAAGTGGGCTTCCACAGTCTTGTCCAGACATCTGAATCTGGATTTCAGGAGCCCAAAAGCCTGCTCCATTGTCCATCATGTTCTTCCATGGGCCTCAGAGAAAGCGGACTACCCCTGGCATTGTAGGATTCCTCAAAAGTGCAAATAACCATGGCCCTTGGGATACATTGGGTCTCCTAGATTGAAGACAGACAGAAATGCAACAATGAGTTAAACAATTTCAGATTCTAGAACCTGACATTACCAACACAAAGTTAGGACAGATCACACTTACCTACAAGCGGTACAAAAGGGGGTGGTGATGGACGGAGCATCTGAATCAATCAAACACTCACACCCAGTCAACAGATCTGGGTTTAATCCATCACCGCTCTTTAGCCCACTCTGCCACCCCAGTTCAGACATGGCTATATGCAAATCAGTCTGACCCTGTGCCTCATGGGAACAGTCCAGCCTGAACTGCCAAGCCATGTCTTCCCTGGACCGGAAACAAGCTTCCGAGGACCGGTTTCTGGCATTCCAGCCGTCTTCAGCCCGGCTTGCTTGAATCCAGTGGCAAAGTGAGCAAGGGACTCACGTCAGAGCATACCCTGCCACACGTATGGTGGCCAAAAGCGGTACAGAAAGGGGTGGTGATGGACAGAGCATCTGAATCAATCAAACACTCACACCCAGTCAAAAGATCTGGGTTTAATCCATCACCGTTCTTTAGCCCACTCTGCCACCCCAGTTCAGACATGCCTATATGCAAATCAGTCTGACCCTGTGCCTCATGGGAACAGTCCAGCCTGAACTGCCAAGCCATGTCTTCCCTGGACCGGAAACAAGCTTCCGAGGACCGGTTTCTGGCATTCCAGCCGTCTTCAGCCCGGCTTGCTTGAATCCAGTGGCAAAGTGAGCAAGGGACTCACGTCTGAGCATACCCTGCCACACATATGGTGGCCAAAAGCGGTACAAAAGGGGGTGGTGATGGACGGAGCATCTGAATCAATCAAACACTCACACCCAGTCAAAAGATCTGGGTTTAATCGATCACCGTTCTTTAGCCCACTCTGCCACCCCAGTTCAGACATGGCTACTGCTATCATCAACATCCTGGGACTTACTTTTTCTCACTGAGACTTGGATTAAGGATACTTCTAATCCAGATATTGCTTTAGCTACTCCCCCGGGCTACCGCCTCATAGGAATTAGCCGTGAGGGATCGAAATCTGGCGGTGGTATTGCCGTAATTTTACGGAATCATCTAACTATCACTGCCAGGAAAATTCCAAATCTAGGGCCATAGAGGCTCTTTATTTTTCTATCTCCGAGTCATCTGCTGCCATACTCTCAGGCATGCTGGTATATAATCCCCCGAACACCCATCAGTCTGCACTTACCTCGTTTATGGCCGCCACCGCTGATCTCTCTCTCAAGCACCCCGATTTCATTGTGTTGGGGGATTTTAATCATCATGTTGATCTGCATGACTGCACACGTGCTAAAAATCTCCTTGACGCTATGCAAGGCCTGAATCTATCTCAATGGGTGAGTGGTCCGACCCATTCTGCAGGACATACTCTCAACCTGATTTTTTCCAATCTGCCTGACCTTAAAGTTCTCCCTTCTATGCCTCTTACGTGGTCTGATCACTACTTGATCCCGTTTGTGGTGTCCATATCTAAGCCACCTAGGATGGAATCTACTTGCAGAGGAAAGGGTAGAAATTGGCATAAAATTACCTGCACGGCTCTGGAACAGGGGTTTAAGAGTACCCCTGTCTCACCCGTTGACGATCTTAATGAACGCGTATCTTTACTTAATAAAGTACTCTTTTTAACATCTTCATGACCCCTCTGGCGGCACTGGCGGAGTCTTTCGGGGCTCAGATCGTTTCCTACGCCGATGACACCCAGCTCCTCTTCACCTGTGAGAGGGGGGCGGACTTTGATGGAGGTAGGATCCAGGGTTGCCTTGAGGCTGTGTTTCAGTGGTTCCAACATCACAGCCTCAAGTGCAACTCGGATAAATCCGAGGTCCTCTTTTTTGGATGCAGCTCAGATCCGGACTGGAAAGTGTGGTGGCCTGAGAACATGTTTCCACCAGCAAGTTCGTCCCAGGTGGCAAAAAACCTTGGGATCAAGATCGACAATGGCCTCTCACTACGCTCACAGGTAATCGGGCTCACTGGCACCTGCTTTGGACTGCTCCGGATGTTACGCAAGTTCCTTCCCCTGTTATCGGAGAAACACAGGAAGATCACAGTTCAGGCGTTTATAGGTTCGAGAATTGACTATTCCAACGTCCTATATCTCGGCCTGCCAGAATACCTGCTCCAACGGTTACAGGTTGTCCAGAACTCGGCAGCACGCGCCATTTATGGACTTTCTCGCCGTGCTAGAGCCTCGGGTCTCCTGGAGGCTCTGCACTGGCTTCCTGTCCGGAAGCGGATAATTTTTAAGACCCTTACTCTGGCATATAAAGCCATGCATTCCTCCGGAGCAAAATACCTTCAGAAAAGGCTATCATTCTATTACCCTGCCAGGCCGCTCAGGTCAGGAGCCTTGTTTCTTGCTACAGTTCCCCGTGTCAAGAGAGCCCGCATCGGAGGCCGTTCTTTTAAACTATTAGCGCCCCAGCTGTGGAATAAACTGCCTGTGTCCCTGCGCAGTTCCCCTAACCTGTTAACATTTAGGAAGGGGCTCAAAACTTGGCTTTTTTCCTCTTAGTTCCTGGCCCTATTAGGTTTCTTCCTCACTGTTTTTATTTTCTTTTCCTGTTGTGTTATGAGATTGTGTGCAATTCAAAGCGTCGGGACACTCTTCTGAGTAGCCGTACGCTATATAAAACCCCGGGATAACATAACATAAGATAACATAAAGATCTTTCTGCTGCTACTGAGCAAATTGCCCCCTTGAAAAATCTTTCCTCTTTAAGATCTAAACCTTCGGCCCCATGGTTCACATTGTCGCTACGAGATAACAGAAGCAGTTGTTAAAAAACTGGAGCGTATTTGGCGCCGGGCATATGACCCATTGGCTAAAGCCCGTTATAGATCTGCTCTAAAGGAGTTTCACAAACTCAAACGCACGGCCATGAAAGAGTATTTTGCAGATAAAATTCAAAGTGCAGAAAATTCCACAAAGACCCTTTTTAATATTGTTAAGGATTTCGCTAATCCTTCTGCACTGGCCTCCCCAATCATCCCAAGCCAACTACTTAGTGAGGGACTGTCTGATTTTTTCTATGAGAAAATCAAGAATATCACAGTAAACATCCAGCATAATCCCGCAGCAGCAACGCCAGCTTATGTCACCAGCTGTGCGGAAGTGTTTACCTCATTTAAGTCACTGACGGAAGATCACGCTTTGACTTTATTTTTGAAGTGTAAATCGGGCTCTCCACTGGATCCTGCTCCAGCTCATATTTTGAATGACTTAGCCCCATTACTGATTAAGCCCTTGTTAGAAATTTGGAATTCTTCTTTGCAGTCAGGCCTTTTCCCCTCTCTGTGGAAACAGGCACTGTTGATACCTATTTTGAAAAAAACAGGCGCTGACCCATTATGCTTTAACAATTACCGCCCCATTTCACTTCTCCCCAAGCCGGCAAAAGTGTTAGAGAAAGCGGTATAAGAGCAACTGTCTGAATATTTAGAAACTAACCACCTCCTACACGACACCCAGTCAGGATTTAGGCCTGATTATAGTACAGAATCAGCTTTGTTGGAAGTGTCTGAATCTAGTCGCGAGTGTGTGGATAGGGGCGAGGAGGCCATGTTTGTCCTCCTCGACCTATCTGCAGCATTCAATACCATCTCACATGACACTCTACTGATTCGCCTTCAGGAGGTGGGCTTTGGAGGAATTCCCCTGGCTTGGGTGAAATCTTTCCTGTCAGGCAGGTTTTAACAGGTTTCCCTAGGACCCTTTGTTTCCACTAAGAAACCATTGAGATGGGGGTTCCGCAGGGATCTGCCCTTAGTCCTCTTTTATTTAATGTGTACTTAAGGCCAGTGGCAGAGCTGGTTGAATCTTGGGGCGTCAGAGTGATCTTTTATGCTGATGATACTCAGCTTGTGTTTTCCTTTAAGGATCACTTTGACAGCCCCCTGGCTCGCATTCGCCACTGTCAGGTTAACATCGCTTCATGGATGTCCTCCAACAACCTAAAATTAAATACCGACAAGACGGACGTGTTATTTTTTAATCAGAAATCTACTATACCCTCCAATATTTGGTGGCCATCTCAACTTAATCCCCCTCCGGTGCCTGTTCAAGTTGCCCGTAATCTGGGCTTTCAATTTGACACAGCTCTTTCCTGCAAGACTCAAATTAATAAGGTTTCATCATCCTGCTTCGGAAAACACAGAATGATTAAAAAAATCATCCCTTTCTTGCCTTTCGAGTCCCGCAGAACAGTAGTACATGCACTAATTACATCCCATCTGGATTACTCAAACAGTTTGTAAGTCGGTGCCCCTGCATATCTCATTAACCGTCTGCAAATAGGGCAGAATTCGGCAGCCCGGATGATTTGTAACATTCCTTATCGCCACTCGATTTCACCTCATCTGGCCAAACTACATTGGTTACCTGTGAGATATCGCATTCAGTTTAAGGCCCTGGTCTTTGCCTTCAGAGCTCTCAATGGTCGTGGCCTGGCATTCTTAAGGCACAGAATCAGGCGGTCTCTTGCAACAAGGGATCTTAGATCCAACCATCTTTGCCTTATGTTTTGCCCACGTTTCCGTCTGGCTCGCACAGGTGGTAGGGCTTTTGCCGTGGCCACTTCCAGATTGTGAAACTCACTTCCAGAAGAACTCAGATTCCTTTCATCTGAGGCTGTGTTCCGCAGGAAACTCAAAACCTGGCTCTTCTCTCGGATCTAGCCTGACGGAACTCTCTGACGGACCCTCTCGGACTTCACATGTTTTCAGCGCCGGGACAGCCCCGTTGGGGGTAGCTGTTCGCGCTCTATAAATGACTAAATAAATAAATAAAATTAATATGCAAATCAGTCTGACCCTGTGCCTCATGGGAACAGTCCAGCCTGAACTGCCAAGCAATGTCTTCCCTGGACCAGGTCAGACTGATTTGCATATGGCCATGTCTGAAATGGGGTGGCTGAGTGGGCTAAAGAATGGTGATGGATTAAACCCAGATCAGTTGACTGGGGGTGAGTGTTTGATTGGCTCAAACGCTCCGTCCATCATCCCCTTTTGTATCGCTTTGTTCACCCTAAGTGTGGCAGGGTATGCTCAGACGTGAGTCCCTTACTCACTTGGCCACTGGATTCAAGATAGCCTGGCTGATGAGGATTATGAATCCGAAACCGGTCCCAGGATGCTTGTTTCCGGTCCATGGAAGACATGGCTTGGCAGTTCGGGCTGGAATGTTCCCATGAGGCACAGGGTCAGACTGATTTGCATATGTCCATGTCTGAAATGGGGTGGCTGAGTGGGCTAAAGAATGGTGATGGATTAAACCCAGATCAGTTGACTGGGGGTGAGTGTTTGATTGGCTCAAACGCTCCGTCCATCATCCCCTTTTGTATCGCTTTGTTCGCCCTAAGTGTGGCAGGGTATGCTCAGATGTGAGTCCCTTGCTCACTTGGCCACTGTATTCAAGATAGCCTGGCTGATGAGGATTATGAATCCGAAACCGGTCCCAGGATGCTTGTTTCCGGTCCATGGAAGACATGGCTTGGCAGTTCGGGCTGGACTGCTCCCATGAGGCACAGGGTCAGACTGATTTGCATATGGCCATGTCTGAAATGGGGTGGCTGAGTGGGCTAAAGAATGGTGATGGATTAAACCCAGATCAGTTGACTGGGGGTGAGTGTTTGATTGGCTCAAACGCTCCGTCCATCATCCCCTTTTGTATCGCTTTGTTCGCCCTAAGTGTGGCAAGGTATGCTCAGACGTGAGTCCCTTGCTCACTTGGCCTCTGGATTCAAGATAGCCTGGCTGATGAGGACTATGAATCCGAAACCGGTCCCAGGATGCTTGTTTTCGGTCCATGGAAGACATGGCTTGGCAGTTCGGGCTGGACTGTTCCCATGAGGCACAGGGTGAGACTGATTTGCATATGGCCATGTCTGAAATGGGGTGGCTGAGTGGGCTAAAGAATGGTGATGGATTAAACCCAGATCAGTTGACTGGGGGTGAGTGTTTGATTGGCTCAAATGCTCCGTCGATCATCCCCTTTTGTATCGCTTTGTTCACCCTAAGTGTGGCAGGGTATGCTCAGACTTGAGTCCCTTGCTCACTTGGCCACTGGATTCAAGATAGCCTGGCTGATGAGGATTATGAATCCGAAACCGGTCCCAGGAGGATGCTTGTTTCCGGTCCATGGAAGACATGGCTTGGCAGTTCGGGCTGGACTGTTCCCATGAGGCACAGGGTCAGACTGATTTGCATATGGCCATGTCTGAAATGGGGTGGCTGAGTGGGCTAAAGAATGGTGATGGATTACACCCAGATCAGTTGACTGGGGATGAGTGTTTGATTGGCTCAAACACTCCGTCCATCATCCCCTTTTGTATCACACTTACCTACAAGCCAGGCCCTCTCCGGCAGTAGTTGTGACATCAGCTGGTGGTATGGTGCTGATCCACAGTATGAAAACCTATAGGGGTAAAGCCCAAAGGACCGGGGCCAGGTAGGGCTATTCAAAATTCCGAACACAAAATAATGAACCAGGCTTCGTACTCTGTTATCTGCCCGAATGGAATTTTTATTAGACCATTCCTGTTTCTTTAAAAGTTAATCAAAACAATTTTTTGGGGACTGAAAAAGAAACATAAACGTATCAAATTCACACATGAACTTACACGTTTAAACAATTCACAATAACATACACTTAAAGACAAAAATTGACTTAGAAACTGTAAAAAAGTATTAGCAACAGCTTGCAACATGACAAAATCAGCAAATGAATTCATACATTAATCTGATGCAAAACACATTTTAGAAAAATGTATATCATATACAAAATTTTGTAATAAACATGAACATATTCAACGTTATGAACCACATATGTTATTCCAGCTCCAGTGTCAAAAGAGTATCGGAATATTGTATCAATCCTTTATCCAATTGTTTCCTTCAACACTCGCCGCATTCAGAATTAACTAAATGCCTCCCAAAATGCCAATGTTTTTCAAGACCCAGGCGAATAGTACTGGGACTATCATCAGAGCTTCATATAAATGGACCGGATATTCTACAAAAAACAAAATAAATAAATGATGCAAAAACAGCGTCAATCCGAACTGACTCTCTATCTTGTACATGTAACTAACTTAGGGCCCGATTACGATGGTGGTTTTCCCGCATCCTCCGGGCCGGCGGAAGCCACCGCCGGCCCGGAGGATGCGGGAAAACCGCAGCAGACTGAAAAAGACCCCCCGCCAGATTAGGATGGCTGGGGGATCGTTTTTCAGTCTGCAGCTTTTCCGCCGCGGTCGCCTCCCGTCCGCGGCGGAAAAGCACTAACATGGCTGGCGGTGTCTATCAGACACCGCCAGTCATATTAAGATGTCCGGAGGAACATGCCTTTACACGCCGGCATTTCCGCCGTGCAAAGGCATACGGATTTTTTTGTTTGGGGGCCCGTTGCGGGCCCCCAGGGGTGAAGGGGGGTGGGGGTGCACATGGGGGGTACCTATGGTACACCCCTGCATTTGCCTGCGCAAAGCGGCAGGTACCGCGCGGTGCCTGCCGCTTTGTGCATGCAAATGCACAACTTACATTTTTATCATTGCGGCGGGTGCTGCTTCAAGCAGCACCCGCCGCAATGATAAAAATACAGGATGTGTCTGCCAGGGTGGCGGTCACATCCTAATTTGCAAGGAGGGACCGCCGCTGCCCCTGCGGACGGTCCCTCCTACTCTATGGTGGCGGACGGACTCAGGTCCGTCCGCCATCATAATCGGCCCCTTAGTGTGTAGCTGTTTTCTAGAGTTGGAGCAGCCGCTCCAGCTCGTTTATCTGTCCAAAATTCCATTCGGACAGATAAAAGAGTTGACTGTTCGTTACTCCATGAGTAGTAGGAGTGTACGGTAGTACCGAGTCGGTTTCATTTTTTTGTGTTCTGAGTTCCACAGTATGAAGGCATTGTGTGCAGATCCTGGGAACAAGGCAAAGATGTTTGAGACATACAAATCCGATAAGCAGACAAATTGCACATTGATAAAATGGTAGTGCTTCCTGTTGCAGTACACTTGTTCCCCTGTATGCGGTGGTACTAAGGCAATATGTGTGCCATCAATTAATCGAATCACGTGAGGAATGCAACCAAACCCATAGAAATAAGCCTTTACAGTAGCTAAATCCTCACGTATGGGGAACTGGATATAGCTGTTCATGTGTCTTAGCATTGCTGTAAGCACCCTTTGGAGTACATGCCTGAACATTGGTTGTGACATACCACCAGAAATAGAGACGGAAAATTGAACGAAATCTGTGGCCAGAAAATGCAATACTGACATGAGTTTAACAAGTGGTGTGATAGATGTAGGATAAGAGATCTGAGGGTGGAGGTCAGGCGCCAACTGATGACATAAATCTAGGATTGTTTGACGTTTCAAGCTAAATTCCTGGATCTCATGTCTCTCTGCCATCGTCTGAAGGTCTAAAAATGGGCAGTACACTTGAGGCCGGTGTCTCCTTCCTCTCCCAGGGTACCAATGTGAGCACTAAAAATGAAAATGTATATTGGTCATAGTGCCCTGCATAACATATATGAAGAGTAATGCAAAAGTAATTTGATAAAACATAACAGCTTCATGCACCATTACACATATTCCTCATCATTGTACACTGTTAAACAGCCACCAATAATCACAAATCCTCAATTTATAAAGGTTAAATTTGCACTATATTAAGCTTTCAATGGCATTTCATGTGAAATACCACCAAACCACGGTGTACAGTACACAGCACACATTTTGATGATATGCACACTAAGGCACTACACAGATGAGCTATTGTACAGGCCATGACATGTGAAGGGAGTCTATCAAGTGTAAACCTGCTAGGCCTCATTTGTAGTGGTTTTGAAGCGCTTAAAAGTTACAATTACTGTCTTTCCAACTGCTAAAATGCGAGGAAGCCTGAACTCGATATAGGACAAACGGGATGACCACCACTGGTGGACGTCAACCACGCAATGGGCTGTTGCCCCCATGGTGGACACAGCCATAGGCTAATGTTGGTGACAGTGGCGGTCTCAGTCCAATCGCTGTGTGCGCCTACACTAATGACTGTCTACTTGGTGTACATATATGCAGCAGTTTGAAAAAACCCACTTGCATCCTTACCCTGCTACTATCAACACCTCCTCTACTTTAGCTGCTGTTTGCCACCACTGGGAGGTTGTGCCAGGCAGGTGAGAGGGCCATTCCTTCTCTCCAGAGGAGCGGGAGTCCCTGGTTTAAGAGGTCCTTCCCCTGTATGATAAGCTCTTTGGTTCAGCAGAGGATCAGGTAGCTATCTCAAAAGCAATTTTTCACTAAACGTTGTGCTTTTAAGTCCCATAGTTACAAAGTTCCTCTGAGTCCCAGCATTTAACCATATTGTGTTGCTTGTTGAAATGGAGTGATCCTTACTTTGGGCAGTCATGTAATAGATAATGAGGCACTATACTTTGTGGAGTGTACATCAGCATAGTAATGCGTGATAATCCCTAATTTGTACTTGCGTTACATGGTTAGATATGTGCATGTGCGCATTATATGTTAGCTATCATCATTTCCCACATCACATCATGATATACATGCAAAGATATGTATAGAATTCACACCATGAGCTGTGTATATATACTGTTAGGAGCATTTGAGGATAATGTAAGCCATGTCTACAGTCCCGCAGATCACTCACCACATATCAGGTGTGGCAACATTGTTGTCTGGGAGGTAGCTATACCTCACAGACCCCTTCAGAGTGACACATAACCATATGGTCACATATTAGATGGGAAAAACAATCACTTTTATGAATTTATTTATTTGATGGAAATGTGAGGTTCATGCAGAATCAGTATGTTCAGCCTGCAGATACCAAGTCCCGACAATAAGTTGTGGCCAGTCAAGGCTACGACTAGGCTGGGCCAGATTTAGTGTGGTAAGAGAACTGATGCATAAGCACTGTAGACCAGCAGATCCATGGGTGATCCCAAAATGGGTTTTCCTTACCACTCGTAGCCCAGATAGATGTTACATGGACCATATTTTAAAAAAATGGTTACTTAGATAACCCCCTGACCTGATACTTCTTTATATTGACCTACACTGCCAATGTGATGGGTTTACTCCCCTTACACACACAGCTCTGTTGTCACTTTTCCAGAAGTCATGCTTCCACTGCCCAGGCGGCTCGCACATCCAACTCATCAACAGTGCCATGAAACCGTCTGGTGTAAATGCGCTTTAAAAATAATTTTAACATAACATAACTGTGGAAATAGTTGGTTAATTCTGAATAGAGTATTGAAATATAAATCAACAGTCATGACCAGGTTTGCAGATGACCACAAAAGTGTGTATTCATGCTTTAGTAGTGCTTAGCATGTGACATTTACGCAAGTATTGTGTTGACTCTTGATGAATGTTTGTGCTTGGTATAAAAAAGGGAAACAGTCATAACAATGCAGGTTGAGACACTAGTGTTCAGACAGCACAAGTGTTAACAGGCTTGGCTTAACCATGCATACGTGTGGTTAAGATAATGCCTGCTATAGCTGCTGCCGGGCCAAAGCAGGAAGGATCGGTAAGTGGGGCTGGGGCTGTTGCCGGGTTTTGGGAGTTGTTTGTAAAGGTTGGGGGTAGTTTGTAAGGGTTGGTGGTAGTTTTCAGGACTGGGCAGTTTGGGGTAGATTTTAGGACTCTGGGGTGCCGGGGTAATTTTAGGGCTTAGAGAAGGGCAGGTAGGTTTTAGGTCTTTTTTTTAATTAGGGGTTTAGGGTTTTAATCCATGGGGCAGTGAAAGGGGTTGGAGTAGTTTTAGGTACTGCATGGGGATGGGGGAGTTGGGGTTGTGTATGTTAATGGGCAAGGGTTTAGGCCTCAGCTGGAGTGGAATCGGTAGGTTTAAGGGAAGGTTTTGGACCTCACGGCATGGGCAACTGGTAGGGGGTTTGTAGTTTAAGGCTTAGGGTGGGGGTGGGGGTCAGAGTAATGGCGACCTAAACCATACATACCCACTTACCATTCATGGCTTGACCACAGAATTGCATTTTAAAGGCATGTGTGTTAAAGGAATGTATAGTTAAGAAACATTTGTGTTTCGGGGTAAGTGGTAAAGGTACACATGGTGTAGCCATGAATGCCTTTATCATACATCCTAAAGAAAATGTGTTTCAACTACACAGATATCCTTAACCTTCCAGTTCCAATCTGTTTCTACATCCATTGCATCCATACAGGTCAATGCCCATCATAAGGATGCTCTTTGGAGAGCCATCGACCAGAAGGTGGGAGGTCTTCAACCGGCGTAGTGTACATTTCAGGATGAGGTGGGAGGACCTGAGGCTCTGGACCTGGAAGATTGTGGAGGTCTAGCTTGGGAAGTTCCTCCCAATGTGGATCCAGCACGCACCAGACCCTGATTCTCCTACTGACCCACATACTGGTGGTGGCTTACCTGGAGCTTCATGGGCAGTTGAGAGCCCAATAGCGGCTACACTGGGATGAGACCTCACCAGAGGCATACATGTTACTTTGCCTACTTTGTGTATTACAGGCATGTATTTCCAAGACCAAGATAGTTGGTGGCCCATGTGCCACACACTAGATGAGTCATTGTTTATGTAGATCTGGTAGGAGCTGCCTGCTGCTGTACTCTGCCTATTGTCTTTCTAATAAGGAACACAGCAGGGCCCTGTCCACATTTTTCTATTTACTGCAGACACCTTTTTGAGTTGTTATTTGTTCTGGGTGATAATTATAACACACAAGCAATTTGTCTTCCTTGTGTGAGGAGTGAGGTTCCCTAACTACTGTCTCTCATGTGATGGTGGCCCTATTCCATCTAACATGAAATAGAGTGCACAGTACATGCAGTGACGGTAAAACAGTTCCCATTGGTATGTACTGTTAATACAGTGACATGACTGCGCAAACTTCACTAGTGCCATCTGCATTAGTGCCTACATGTTGACCACTGTGCACTTGCAAGTTATTGGTTCATCTGCGACAGTGTTTCACAACACTGATTCACTGACTGGTAATATGCACAAGGAAGTGAGTATGCCTGGGCGGAGTTTGCAGAGTTCTGCTGTTTGGAACTCCGCAAAGTGACCAAAGAACTCCGCCGCGCTACGCAGAGTTCTGCAAGGGTGTAGTGCACTTGGTCATGCCTGTTCGCATAGGTTTTCAGTGCCTGGTGTTTGTCCTGCTCTGGAAAATCAACGCGAATGGCACCATTCTCAAGAGGTCACTGATTGAGGGGGAAGGGAAACATGGCGGCCAGCTAGGTAGTTGGTCGCGAGTGCCCGGGGAGGAAGAGCGGCGTTTCATCTGACAAGCAAACAGCCTGTTACGCGTTCAACGCGTTAAACATGCGGGCGTCCAGTTCCCTCACCTAATCTCACGGTGCCGGCTTTTTCTTCTGCCCTCTCGAGCGGATTTCGTTCGGTCCCGTCCTGGAAGCGGCTAGTGGAGGAGTGGAGGAGTGAAGGGCGGGGGATACTACGAGTGAAGGGTGGCGGCAGCCGCAGGCACTGCATGGCGGCGGATCATAACGAGCGATCACCCAGGCAGAGGAGAGGTGAGGAGGAGCCTCCGGCAGAATCATCGGAGGAGCAGTCTGCCGGTCGAGGAGAACGCTGGGGGAGAGCGGCTGCGGAGCTAGGTAGAGGTAGGAGAGCAGCAGCTAGGTTCCAGTATAGCGCGGGAGGGGCTATTGGTCGCGGTGCTGGGGGCTTGAAGCAAGAAAACAAAGTCGAGGTGGGAGAAGCTTTAGTGTCACAGGTTAACTCCAATTCTAAAAGGAGCGCCTCTGGGGTGGGGGCTGAGAACACAGGCAGGGGAGATAAGGAGAAGGGGGCGCGATCAAAGGTTTTCCAAAACAATTTTAGTGAGAGTGAGAGAAAAAAGGGCTTAGTACATATTAAGAAGGAGGAAAATAAAGGATATGCTCTGAGAAGTAAGAGACTGGGGAGAGAGGAAAAACAGGCCAACATACAGAAGACTTATAAAAAAGATCTAGGCTCAGATCACAGGAATAATAGTAAAAAGCACAGTAGGCAAAATAACAGAGCAGGATTAGCAGGTAAAACCTTATTAATAAAACCCTCTTTGAGTGCATACTTTAAACCACTGCCCAAAACTCTAATATTATCAAAGGATTTTGTCCCAGACAGCGTCAGTTTGAATAATAGTGGCAATTTGAAGGAAGAACAGACGAAGGGGGAGAGTGTTGAAGTTGTCACTGGGTTGAAAACGCCTGGGATAGAAAATAGCTTGACAGACTGGGCAGATCAATTAAGCCTGAATAGATACCAGGTTTTAGAGATGGAGGATGTAATTCAAGAGAATCAAGATATATCAGATATCAAGCAGGAGTTAGGGCAGGAAGCTAATATGGCACCCACTAGCTTAGTGGAAAGCGAACCCCCTTTGACAGAAGAATCAGGCACTAGAGAGGAAGTGGAGGGTGTGGGGAGGGCTAGTGAGAGTTTATTTGAGGCTGAAAATCTAGATACTACGGTTATAGCCCTCTTAAGAAAACTTGACTTGGATGTACATAGGGGGTTTGAAGAGTCAAAAGCAAATCAGGAGGGAATCAGGGAGGTATGTGGAATTTTGGAGGCTAAGTTTGATGATTTGAGCAAGCGTACAGAAGCTCTCGAATTAGGAGTCCAGGAGATTAGAGACAAGGTAGAGGATAACAGCAAGGAATTGGAAGAGATTAGATCCAGGGAGAGGGTACATGAAGATAGGCTGGAAAGATTGGAGAACATGCAACGGAGAAATAATCTAAAAATTTTGAAATTGCCAGAAGGGAAAGAAGGTGAAAATATAAAGGGCTATATTGTCCATTTATTGAAAACAGAGCTACAGATAGAAGAAACAGAGGAGGAGATCTCGCTGGATATTCAGAGAATACATCGTGATCCCTTCAGATTAAACCCAAATCGCTCAAAACCCAGAAGGATCTTGATTAACTTCCTGACATATAGCTTAAAGGAAAAACTTCTGGTCGCGGCTTTGAAAAAAGGAGCTTTGATGGTAGATAACTCTAGAGTTGAGGTCAGGTCAGACCTATCGGTGGTAACAGCAAACAGACAATGGGAGCTGGGCAAAAGGATAGAGCCATTAAGAAGTATGGGAGCTACTGTGCAACTAAAATTTCCGGCCTTTTTAAAAGTCATGTGGAAGAACAGAATGCACACTTTTAGGTTTGTTGAGGATGTTGATGCTTTTTTGGATCAATGTCAGGCTGGACTTGTGTAATTGGGGATGGCTCTAGATGAATGGGTATCCATTGGACGCATAGAGGCTTAAATTCCATGTACAAGAAAATAGTAAAGAAAACGCCATACCTCCCACGGGTACTCAAAGGCCTTGGTAGGGCCTAAGGAAGCTGGTTGGGTTTTCCAGGGAGGGGGATTGGGGGGAACCGGGAGGAAGGCAGCGGAGGGGGCGGGAGAGAGGGGAGCAGGGAAAGAAAAATTAAAAAAGGTTCTCATGCGCTATTTTTTCACCTGGGTGCCAGTGAGCTCCGAGGGGATATGTGACGATGGGGGGTAGTGTTGCAGAGCTGATCTTGACTTCGTGGAATGTAAACGGTTTAAGAGTGAGGTCCAGGAGGGATTTGATAATGAAGTATTTAAGGGGTCTTCCAGCACATATTATGATCTTACAGGAGACTCATTTAACTGGGGAAGAGAGCAAGAGATATTTTTCATCACAGCGATGGCTGCAGCATGTCTTTTACACTCCACAATCGGCGGTAACAAAAGGGATTGCAGTGCTGGTAAGACAGGGGATTGATTGTACCATTGAGGGGGAGGTAGCTGACACTAAAGGAAGATGGCTGATTGTTACCATGAAAATTAGTACCCTTGTATACAATATCATAGGGTATTACGGTCCAAATCAGGACGATGTGGGGCCTTTGGATGAATTAATCAAAGAGATGGTAGGCCTTACAGGTAATATTATTCTTGCCGGAGATTTTAACACGGTACTGGATCATAAACTGGACCGATCTTCAAACAATAGGGCGCAGGTAAATAGCAAAATGTCAAAAAGGGTTAAAGGGGTAATGGATCAGTTCGGTTTATGCGATGTGTGGAGACAAAGGTCAGGTCAAGCACTAGGCTATACCTATTATAATAAAAAATACCGTCACAGATCACGGATCGATTACATTTTAATAGATTTAAGGTTGTTGGGGAGAGCAAAACAGATCCTTCATGTTGGGGTACATCTCTCAGACCATTCAGCAGTTACCCTAGAGGTTAGGACAGGGGTGAGCAATTTGGGTTCGGTCTGGAGGTTGGATCGAACCATATTATATGACTCTGGGTTGATAGAGAATCTCAGGCAGGAATTAGATGGATTTGTAGAACATAATGTGGGGTCAGCGGATATCGAGGTTGTTTGGGAGGCTTGTAAAGCTTTTCTCCGAGGGAGATTGGGAGCTCTGGCGGCTAGTAAAAGAAGAGCATACTTCGGCAGGATAGAATCTCTGGAAAAAGAGGTCCGTCAGAAGGAGAGAGAGCTAGTGGAGTCAATGAGTGGCGAGACTAAAGGAAAGATTGTTCAAGATTTGGAAGAACTAAAAAGAGAAATTGTTGCAGTGGTTTCTTACAGGGTTAGGGAAAAATACGAGGCTAGTCAACTAGCGCATTTCGAGTATGGTGAGGTGTCAAGTAAACTACTAGCCTGGAAAACTAGGAGTGAGCGGGTACGTAGCATAATTAAAGAAGTGAAAGATGGTGAACAAGGACAATTTGTCACTGATACAAAGGATATTGCGGAGGCTTTTTACAGATATTTTGAAGAGGTGTATAGGGAGGACCTTGTTCCGGCTAAACATGCAATAGACAATTGGGTGAAGGTCTTAAAACCATTGACAGAAGAGCTCCAGGAACTATTAGATGAAGATATAACATTGGGAGAAGTTGAGAGGGCTATAAGCAATGTGAAAAAAGGGAAAGCGCCAGGACCAGATGGGCTTCCTGCCGAGGTCTACAGGGCAGTGGCAACGAGTGTAGCACCCTTATTAACAAAGCTTTTTAACGATATTTTCCTAGGCAAAGCAGCTCTCCCAGCGTCATGGGAAATCACCAAAATATATGGACTCTTACAGGCCGATTTCGCTGTTAAATTGCGATTATAAGCTCTTTGCCAAGATCCTGGCAGATAGGCTGGCTAGAGCTGCCCCCCACCTAATACACACAGATCAGAAGGGGTTTATTAAAGGGAGGTATTTAAAGGAGTTAACATTTTCCCTTATAGGTAGTATAGATGCAGCAGTTACATATAATCTTCCCTTGGCGGTGATTGCCTTGGACGCCGCCAAGGTATTTGATCGTGTTAATTGGGTGTATTTGAAAGAGTTAATAGCCCATATACAGATCGGGGTCAACTTTGGTTCGGTCTTGACACGGCTATATCAGTCACCCACGTCGAGGGTATTAGTAAATGGGAATTTAACCCCACCAATAAAGGTAATGAGGGGCACAAGGCAGGGGTGCCCTTTATCTCCTCTCTTGTTCGATCTCTATATAGAACCTTTGGCGTGTCGAATAAGAGAGGCAGAGTTGATTCCTTCTTTTGAGTTTCAGGGTTGGGCCAGAAAGATTGGGCTATATGCGGACGATATAGTTATTTTAACCCCTAAACTACATCAATCACTAAGCTGCATAGAAACTATAACGAAGGAATTTGGTGAGGTTTCCGGATATCGCCTAAATAGGGATAAAACTGAGATTATGGCCTGGAACTTAAATGCAGGAGACACAGGATGCAAAACAGAGATAAGATATCTAGGGGTGCAAATAACACAGAACATCAAGGATCTTACTAAAGTAAATATTGCTAAAGTAAGGAAAGAAATTTCTCACGCCATGAAAGGCTGGTCGCATTTACCGCTAACACTGTATGGCCGAGTCAACCTTGTGAAAATGATGGTGCTACCCAAGTTGACTTTTCTCTTTGACTCTATCCCACTTATGTTCGAGAGAGAGGAGATTAAGAAGCTGCAAAGTGAGATTGGGTCTTTTATCTGGGCATCTAAAGGATCACGTTTATCCTGGAAAAAAAAATGAGGAGGAAACTTTTGAAAGGAGGTCTGGCAGCCCCAGATCTACAGATTTACTCTTGGGCTTTTTTGTTAAAGAACTGCAGAATGCTTTTGGGAACCCCAGGGAGTTCAGACATTGGCATATTACTTTCAGCATTGTTAAGAACGGAGAAGACCAATCAGAACGCTTTTATGTACAAATTTGCCGACCCGAAATACTTAAAAAAAATAAGGTTAAAGATTTTGAAAGATCTGGCTATGCTATGGTACAGAGTTAGGAGGGTAACAAAGATACCATATTTTAGTGCAATGGCACCAATTTGGGATACGCCGGGAGCTCCGAGTTGGACTGAAGATGCTTTGGCAACACCATTAAAAATAGCAGGTCCTCAGAGATGGGGGGATCTGTTTTTAGAAGGGAATTTGGTACCATGGAGCTTCTGTGAACAGAAGTGGGGCAATAATTTTTCTAAATTTAAGTACCTGCAGATACAAAGCTGGGCTGCAGGGAAGGAAAATTTACTTGGGCACTATAATGCTTTTGAAGAGAAACTTGCTCTGGATACTTTGATTAAAAAAGAGGTGGCGATGTGGTATTGGTCGATAGTGGACCTTGAAGATGGACCTTTCGTATTGCCAGAGTCCCTGTGGGGAGAGTGCTTGCCGAGGATCGCGACAGAGGATATATGGCAAGTATCTATGTGGATTCTATACAAGGTGGTTAAACCTGCAAATTTAAGGAGAAACCACTTGTTCACTCTCCACAGGGCGTATTGGACACCAAAAAAACTGGCGAAATTCAAAGATGGCGGTACAGTGAGGTGTTCCAAATGCAACAGTCCGAACGAAGACGACCTACACATGTTTGTTACATGCCCAGGGATAGAAGAATTCTGGAAAGCAGTGAGTAAATGCTTGTCTACTGCATTGGCCCAACAATTGGAGGTAAGCCCTGAACTTGTTATGACAGGAATGGCAGACCTACAAGGTAAGGGCTACAACGATAAAGTGAAGTTGCTGTTTTATGGTATCTTGGTTGCTCGAAGGGAAATTTGCAGAATGTGGATATCTGTGGTCCCTCCGTCTGAGCTGACTTGGTTAAGGGCTATGAGAGCTATAGCAAAGCTAGATTTGGCTGGTCGGAATAAGAAGAGATGCAAATTTTGGACTCCGTTCTTACAACACTATGGGTGATGGTGGGGATGACAAAGATAAAAACTTAGAGGTAATAATAGTCCTATGATTAAGCTTTTCTAGAATCTCGGTGGGAGTCCTGTTGTAAGGAGGAAGGGCGAACAAGATATAAGATGCTCCTTAACAACACTACGCTTGCTATATGAGATGAAACACCCCAGGGCGGATCCGCGACAATATCGGGTGAGGAAAGGCACATGAGGACAAAAAAAAAAAAAAAAAGAGGTCACTGATTCTTTTCTGCTGCTCGAGTAGACTTTCTACTCGGGCAGTAACTTTCTCAATGTGAACAGGTTTCTCAACGTGAGCTGTCGAGACCACCTGAGACTGCCTGCATTGTGTAATCTGACCATTTGTGGTCGGAAATCTCACTGGGAGGTGAATGTTTCTCGCTCGCACTTATCAACTTGACGTTGGGGAGTGCGAGCAAGGAAAAGTCTCGCCAAGAGGTAGATTTCACTCACTCGCACTCACTAACTTGACGTTGTGGAGCGCGAGCGAATAAAAAAACTCTGCTCCTGTGAACAAAGTTTTTTAAGAACTCCGCATGCTACGCAATGTGCAGAAAACTCCACAAGCTCCATGAATGGAGCGGAGCTCATCGTCCGGGCTTAGAAGCGAGACATAGAACTGTAGAGATAATATGTGAGTGTCTACACTGATCCCTACAAGGCAATCAGAGTTTGAAAAACCAAAGAGTGCTTTGATGTGCCAGCCCATTGGGGCTCTAGTGATCCCACATCTTCATGTCATAGATATACACGGACACCCAAAATCAACAAAGGTGTATTGGCTTGTAGGTGTACAATCTACGAATGGTGGTACCACCTGCACCAAGCTGGATTGATGATGTTCATATGGCCATATAAAGACTTGTGCTGTGTGAAATCAGAGTGACTATAACCCAAATGTTTGGACCTCAATGTTTTCAAGCAACTTTATATGCTACACTTGGTAAGTAGCTAAACTACATCTGTACAGCTTTCATTAGACATTTCAGGAAGTGGACATATGATGTAATTTGGAGTCCAAAGTCTCATCAATGTGCAATGAGTATTTGCATGTGATGTCTGCCATAACACTAATTGATAATAAAGTGGTGTTTTACTAGACCTACATGTCATCATGATGTATTATGAGGGATAGGTAGATCTGTTGGACTCTGGGCCTCGTGTGAGCATTGTGTATATCTCAAATTGTATACATCTTATTTGCCAAAGTATGCAAGGGGAATCGACTATCCTAGCCATGAATATAAGGATGGGGTGTAGCCAACTCCATCAATGCATTTGGCCATGCCTGTAGCTATGGCATGAGTGGGCCCATCTGCTTTCAGATTGTGTAGCATGCATGCAGGTGCTCATGCTAAATTTGAAGCCTATAAAGTGAACCATAAAGCTGGTGTGAAATGTGCACTTCATTGTTGTTTTCTGCTGATTTGTGATGGTCAGGTGTGGAAATACTGTTGCAAATAACCCATGATGCATGTCATTTCGGAGGCATCCAAGGTAAGAGGAGGAGAAGGGGCCAACGTGGTTGGGGACACAACTGGTCACAGTGCTTCTGGATGTGAGAACTCAAACACAGAGGGACCCAGTGATCAGGACGGTGTGAGTAGTGGCAGAGGACAGCAGCTCAAGCTCATCATCATCTGAGTCATCCTCTGGTGGACACTTCCGAGGGGTGGAGGGCCCCAATGGATCAGTACCAATGTCATCCTTGTCCACCACCCCCAGTTCAATCATCACCTTCTCTGTTGTACCCCAACAAGTTGGCCAGCCCCACTTCCCTAAGAGGGGGCAGTCTGCTTCACTCCAGGCATGACAGCCCCTGCCCCTGTTAGCCCTGCTGCCCTGACTATTGGTCAGAATTCAGTCCTGAATGCAATCGAGGGGCAAGGAAACCAGCTGATACAGATGGTTGCCTACCTGGGAGCCATTCACACTGCAATGTCTGGCCTACAGAGATCATTGCAGACTCTGACCTCATCTCTCATGCCAGCCTTCTACCCATCTGAACCTTCCACCCCACCTCCTGTCCCTTCCCTTCCCAATTCCCAATTCCCATTCCTGTCACAAGCATGCACACTTAAGCAAGAACGCACTTCAAGACACAAGCACCATGCACAAACACACAAAATACAAAAAACAAAAACATGCAAGCACCCAGAAGACACTCACCCCCTCTCCACCACCAGCATGCCCTCAGGCCCCACAGTAACAGACACAGACCTCTCCACCCCGGCAACTATACCCTGAGGTACCACAGCCAAAGACACAGATCCCTTCACCCCCACAACCACACCCTCAGGCACTACATCAACAGACACAGACCCTTCCACCACAAAAACTATACCACCAGGCATCACAGCAACATGCACAGACCCCTCCACACCCACAACGATAACCCCAGGTACCACAGCAACAGACACAGACCCCTCCAATTCCACAACCATACCCAAGGTACTACAGCAACAGACACAGACCCTTCACCCCCACAACCATACCCCCAGGGACCACACAAACAGACACAGACCCTTCCACCACCACAACCATACCCCCAGGCACCACAGCAACAGACACAGACCCCTTCCACAACCACAACCACACCCCGCAGGCACCACAACAACAGACATAGACCACTCCACACCTACAACTATACCCCCCAGGCACCACAGCAACAGACACAGACCCCTCCACACCAAGAATAATACCCCCAGGCACCACAACAATAGACACAGACCCCTCTTCTCCCACAACCATACCCTCATGCATTACAGCAAGAGACACAGACACCTCCACAACAACCAGCACATCCACAACCCACACTGGCAAAAACGCAAACACTCCTAGTCACCCACACAACAGAGACCCACAAAACACACAGTTCAGACAGCACACACTTACACTCCCTCTACCTCCCAAACTGAACTCCACCCTGAGCATCCTACCCCTGTGAAGATATGTTTTTTACCCTTGCCTCTAGCCCTGAGGCACCTGAGCTCCTAAAGTCCCAAAGATCCCTTCCCAAAACCTAGCCCATCATTTCCACATCCAACTCCACCCCAGAGAAACCAGAACCCTATTCCACTGAACCCAGCCTAGAACCAAAAAAGACAAAAAAAATCTTCCAAAGCCCAACCCATACCTTCCACATCCCACTCCACCGCTGAGAAACTGGATCCTGACCCCACTGAATTCAGCCCAAAACCAATAGAAAACAAAAACTCCCTAAGGTCGGCCTATACCTTCAAAATCCCTGTCACCCTAGAGAAACCAGATGCCCAACCCACTGAACCCAGCCCAAATCCCAGAAAAATCCAAGAGAACTCCTCCTAAAACTAACACTACCCCTAGCTAAACCCCAACCCCCTCCTGCCCAAGTACCATCTTCAAGGTGCCTGCTATGCCCAATGGATGCCCCTTAGTGAGGAGGTTCCCTGGCTGTGTCAGAAAGGGCAAGTTTGTTGGCACAGGATTGTGCTGTGGCACATGAATCTTACATGGACTGGCCATTGGTCTTTGTTGAAAATTATGGTTCACAAACTTACATTCATTAAACCTTTTCCTTGTTTTGCAGACATTGGTGCTGCAATTAATTTCTAATGATTTGAAGCTATTGTATAGTTAGCAAGATGTGACTACAGTTGTATTTGTTTCATCCCTTATTGCTGATTCAGTTGATGTGGATAGTATGATGTGACCTTGAACCCAGTGCTGGAGTTACACAGGACAAAGGTAAATGTTGGGTGAATGTCTATGTGAGATGAAAACCAAATGGGGGGAAGACAGCGTTTACAACGCTGGTAATACCACACAGGTTGATAACAACGCAGACGTTACATAGTCAGCGTTGTTACCACGCATCGCATTACATCGCAAGTCATTTCAACGACTTGCGCTTGGTGGCGTGTAACACCAGGGAATGTGTTAGAGTTTAAATCCAACACCTTCCCTGCTGTTGCGCTAACTGGAGTAGGAATAGTAATTTATACTATTCCGATGTCCAGCGCGCCATCTAGTACAAGTCGTTGACTTGCAATTAATGCCATGCGTGGTAACAATGCGGACGATGTAACGATAGGGTTGAAACCTACCGTATGGTAACACCAAGCATTGTAACATCACATATGCCAAATAGTGCAGACATTGCATTGTCTGACATGAAATGTGGTTAGTATTTAAGCTTGGCCTGGCCACTGTCAACATCATTTAGGTTGCAGTTCTCTGTATGATGTAGGTTGGTTATGTGTTTGATATGTTGTAGTTAGATATTTATTTATCCACACATGGAGGGTGTTAAATTGTCATACCTTTGCGGAATTTTGTATTGAAATATGTCAATTTTCTAGTGTGTACCATACACCTACTTTATCTAGATGTGTGAGAAATGCTGTTAGTGCTATGTTTGCTTTCCTGACTTGCACTTACCAATTACATTCACATACATGGCTCTTGGCAATACTATTGATTGTACCTGATATACCTCAATTCACAGTTCATGTGAACATTGAGCCTACCAGCCATGCACAAAATGTACTTTCCCTCAAAGCCCCAGCCTTTCAGGGTCCCCGTGATAAAGGCATACCTGTTCTGCAGAGTGTGTTTCCATTGTGCCCTTAGAAAGCTTCTCACACTGATTCTTTGAAATCCCATTTACTAACATTGCCTAATGTGGGTTCTGTGTGAGAGTCCAGTTCAGATTTGCAGCAGAGGTCTGTTTCATTTTAATGGCACATCCATACAGATGTAGCTTTGAAATCAAAACAGTATATGGGATGTGAGCAATGTGAGTGTGACTCGGAGATTAATAGGTGTGATGAGGAAGTGCTGTTGTGTGACACAAAATTCAAAGAGCACATCACTATCACTGATTATAAGTTGTAAACACATATCCATTTATGTATAATGTGCATGTGCAGTAACAGTGATTTTGGGATGGAGACATCATACAGATGTATTGTCATACAGATCCCAAACTGGGTCCCAGGAAATATGTTTGGCCAAACCACCCAACACACTTGCCTGGTCCAATGCGGAACATTGTTTTACTGAGGAGTCTATGGAAACAGGTAGTAATGTGACTTACCGCTGGTTGCATTCACGTCGGTGTGGGTTTTGGAAGTGATCAGGCAGGTACAGCATTGCCATGTATGATTGGTTCCATGGTGGCACAGGATGTGCAGAGGTGAGTAGAGGTGAGTTGTGTCCTTATATACCTCCCTTCCAACCTGCTAAGATGTGGTTGTTGGACCACCACAGTCAAGCAACTCGTATTTGGGGCAGCAATATCACTAGTGGTCACAGCCTCAGACTGGCTCATTGGTCTATTCCATCGGTTAGATTTGGCTGGTGGTTGCGGCAGGACTGCAGTGGTCTTTTGTCTATGTAACAGCATGTCTCGTAATACAGAGGTCAGAATGCCAAGCTCGCAGCGGACCACTGAAAATGTAACCAGCTCTTAGTCTAAGTCTAAGCAAGAGTCGTGAAAGCGTTGGATTTCAGACAGGTTTGCTTTACTATTCCTACACCAGTCAGTGCAACAGTAGCTAAAGTGTTGGATTTCAGAGGCGTTAAATTTAGTGTTCCTACTCCAGTCTAAACAAAAGTCGGGAAAGCATTGTACTTTAAAGGGGTTAGATTTACTATTCCTTCTCCAGTCAGTCCAACAGTAGGGAAAGTATTGGTCTTTGTATAGGTTAAATTTACTATTCCCACTCCAACCTGCACGTGGTTTTATATTCTGCATATTGAGCTTATTTGCACAAATCCATTTTGCACATTGAGCCTATTTGCACAAGTCCATTCACCGTACCTGGATCTGTCGATTTGGACAGGTCAGGAACCTTAAAAATCACCCGGAGACTGCCGCCGAATACCGCAGCCATCTTAGGGGTATTTCGGAGCGAGCAGCGTGCTAGTTGCTGGGCGTAGCTCAGTATATAAGACGCCTATTCCCACTGCCCTGATCAATTCCTGCTACGAGTGAATCACCCCTGAGGCGGAAAGCCGGGGGTTCTTGCTTTTAGAGTTTGAAAAACTGTTTAAATTGTGGCTGATGTTATAATTGTGCGCGTGGTTTTATATTCTGCATATTGAGCTTATTTGCACAAATCCATTTTGCACATTGAGCCTATTTGCACAAGTCCATTCACCGTACCTGGATCTGTCGATTTGGACAGGTCAGGAACCTTAAAAATCACCCGGAGACTGCCGCCGAATACCGCCGCCATCTTAGGGGTATTTCGGAGTGAGCAGCGGGCTAGTTGCTGGGCGTAGCTCAGTATATATGGTTCCCCTTGATTGGACGCGCAGCGAACGCACCAATGGCACGCCGAAGGTGCGCCAAGGGTAAGCCCGTCTGCGCCCGTCCGCGCCGGGATCGGGCCCAGGGCCTTAGCCCCAACTCTGCCACCTAGGAACGTCAAAGACACTGAGGTACGAGTAGATGTAATGACCTCAGATATCTCAACGCATGAAAATGGGTGCGTGTCAATTAAATATAATTCATACCAACTGATGGCCTTAAGAACTCCACGATTAGCACTTTGTAATTTACTACACTTGAGTGGTGATATTGAACCTTGTAACAAGTGTAACTTTGCAATATCAGAAGGCAGTAAGTTCATTGGAGTTAAGGGGATGGATAAGAAACTCACTTGTCAATCCAAAATGGAAACCTTTTCCTTTCTTAGTCTGAATTGGAGATCTCTACCTAAACATTAATTGGAGATTTTTCATACACTGTCAGATGAAAAACCGGATGCCCTGTTCCTAACGGAAACATGGCTCCAAGAATGTTCGGGACCTGATATTGCAGCGGCCTTGCCAGAACACTATGCAATAGTAAGGTTAGACCGAAAAAATTAAGTAGGGGGGGGGATTGCTATCATTTTCAAAAAGGAATATAGCTTTGACTTTACCCAGCTATTATGTCTTACCCCCAATTATATGCTAACAGGGGCACTTATTTATCATCCGCCAGGGACGGCAACTAGCTGGACGACGGCTCTCCCAGAACTCATTGGTCCACTAGTCATGAAGGCATCAAACTTTTCCCTGATTGGTGACATCAATCTGCAATTGGAAAATCCTAACTGTTCAAAGGCTGCAGAATTTGTTGCCGACTTAGCATCTCTGAATCTTAAACTACTCAATTCGGGACCTACGCATACTGCAGTTCATCAACTGGACCCAGTTTTTTCTAACATCAAAGATTTGAAGGTTCTCCCTGCACTACCGTTGTGTTGGTCAGACCACTATATGGTCAGATTTTCACTTCAAATCACTTTAGTAAAAACGGGGGACATACCTGAACAACCTAAATTTATTAGGAACTGGAAAAAACTGGATATTGATGCTCTGAATACTTTTTTGAACTCGCATACCCCATGCTCTGCACAATCTGTCCAGTCATTATCTACAATAGTACAGAAATGGCTTATGACAGCAAATAACACCTGCTTACCAAGAACAAAATTAAAATGTAAAGGCCACAGACCTCCTGCCCCATGGTTCACAGAAGCGCTGAAACTAGAAAAAACGAAGTGCAAAACCTTCGAACTTATCTGGAGGAAAACGTACTCATCAGACGCAAAAAAGGTATACAAGAACAAACTAAACATATACCATGCACTTTGTAGTAAGGCTCAATCTTATTTTGTGAACGCCACTATTGTGGGGGCACTTAATCGGTCAAAAGCACTATTTAAAATGGTGAAAGAACTGGCAGGCTCAAAAACTCTACCAATTCTACCAGATCTAAGCAAGCAGCAATGTGATCTATTGGCCACTTTTTTCGTTAGTAAAGTGGATAAAATCTATCAAGGGATAGGAAAAGACCAAAGCAATAGCTGCCAAACAGTAGCCAGTCCGTTATATTCCTTGACTGATACATCTCTAAAAAGCATGACTGCTTACAACCCCAGCAGCTTGTTAGAGATTTGGCCAAAACTCAGCACTGAGAATGTGATGGAATTACTTAACACCATAAAATCTGGGTCTCCAAAAGACCCTCTACCCTGTTCCATACTTAAATAACTTGATAAAAAGTCAATGGAAACAGACCTTCTAAATCTATCCCTACAGGAAGAGACCGTCCCGAAAGAATGGAAGCATGCCATGATTCATCCTCTACTAAAAAAGGCTGGAGCAGATCCTAATCTGCCCTCTAACTTTAGACCCATTTCCCTACTACCGATATTTTCAAAGATCTTGGAAAAGCATGTACATCGCTTTTTAACCGAATTCATTGCTGTTCATGACCAACTACCTCCCTGCCAATCAGGATTTAGGGCAGGTTTCTCAACTGAGACGACCCTACTGGGAGTCACTGAAAACATTCGCCATCTGTTGATGATGGTGAAACAGTGGCACTAGTATTATTAGATCTAAGTGCCGCATTTGATACGGTATCACACACTGTATTATTGCACACACTACATTCCCTAGGCATCCGAGGCCCTGCATTAAACTGGTTAAAATCTTTTCTAAATGAGTGAACATTCCAAGTCTTTTCTCGCTCAGCGAGTTCAGATATTCAGGTTTTTGAGCATGGAGTCCCACAGGGCTCTATACTTAGGGCCATATGTCTCATCAAACTATTTTGCATTTTCCTAAATAGCGAATTTTAAGGAATCGCTATTTAGGAAATGCAAAATGGTTTGTATGAAAAAAATCGCTGTTTATTTGCGATTCCTTAAGCTTCCTTATTTGCGAATTCGCATTTTGCGAATTCGCAATTAAGGAATAATTTCCAATGCATTCCTATGGGCCAGGAGGCCCATAGGAATGAATGCAAAATAATTCTCAAATTGCGAATTCGCAATTTGCTAATCACAATTTGAGAATTATTGCAAGGGTGCAGGGGTGTCTCAAAGACACCCTGCTGCACCCCTGAAAAGAACATGTGTGTGCATATGGCGCACATACATGCCCTATGGGCATGTGTGTGCATCACATGCCACCTGTAAAAATGCCAAATTGTGCATTTTTGGAAGAATTCGCAAGTTACCATCAACTACAAGTTGGTGGTAATTTGCGAATTCTTATCCAAAATTCGCAAGCCAAAAATGCTACATACATAGCATTTAAGGAATCGCAAAATTGCGATTCCCTAAATGCTATGGAAAAATAAGGAATCGCACAAGTTTGCAATTCCTTATTTTGGGAATGTTTCATAAATTCCAAAACATGCAAAACGGCCGTTTGCAAGTCGCAAAGGCCGAAATTCTGCGAATTTCGGCCTTTGCTACTCAAAAACGGCTTGATACATATGGCCCTTAGTCCGTTACTGTTCAACTTGTATATGAGCCCACTAGCGAAGGTGGTAGAAGACACTGGTCTACAAATGTACTCCTATGCTGATGATTCCCAGTTGTTCTTTGCGCTGTCCTCAGAAAATAGGGAAAGTCCTTCTACATTAAAACATGGACTTAGGAAAATAGCTGGATGGATGCAGGAAAATGTCCTCAAATTAAATGGGGAGAAAACTGAGGTGATAGTTATGGGCAAAAATAAAGAATTATGGGGCTCACAACATTGGCCGCAGGAAATGGGCATGCTCCCAGTCCCAGTGATGCAAGCACGGAATCTGGGCATCATTGTTGACGACTCGCTCAATATGCACCAGCAAGCAGTGAAAACATCAGCCACATGCTTCACCATTCTAAAATGGCTTAAGAAGATCTGCTGGATGGTACCTGAATCGACCAAGAAAACGGTAATCAATGCTTTAATCACCTCTAGGCTTGATTACGGAAACGTTTTATATCTGGGGGCAAAGAAAGCCACGATCCGAAGGTTGCAGACGGTTCAAAATGCCGCAGCTAGACTACTCTGCAAAATTCCCAGCAGTACCTCTACCTCCAAATATATTCGAGGCTTGCACTGGTTAAAAATTGAAAGTCGAATTAAGTTCAAATCGCTCTGCTTTATGCACAAAATCCATATGAAAAAACCCCCAAAATATCTTCAAACGTTGGTACGTCCTTATTGCCCTTCTCGTACTCTTTGCTCTGCTGCGGTGAAGAGTTTCGTTATTCCTAAAATTAAACGGATGCGTATAGGAGGAAAATCCTTCTCCTTCTTGGGACCTACTCTTTGGAATTCAATGCCAGCCACAATGCGAAATGAAGCCAATTATTTGAGTTTTAGAAAAGCTTTGAAGACCTCGCTCTTTAACATCTAATTCGCTTGTTAACTACAATGCCACAGGAACTCATTGTATGCGCCGGGAAACCCTTTGTGGGTAGCTGATGCGCTTTAGAAATGCAAAGAATAATAATATAATAATAACCTAAACAACAAAAGGGAAGGTGTTGGACTTTGGAGGCGGTATTAGGTTTACTTTTTCCACTTCAAACTAAGCAACAACAGGGAAACATTTTTGACATAAAAAACATTACATGCATGAATACAAGTTCTATTAACATAGTGCTAAACTTTGAATACTTACTACAAAATATTATTCAATTACAGAATACAGAAATACATCTAAACATATACATTATTTTATAGAAATGTTATCATATATCTTAAACAAGTAAAAAAGTCAAAACGAAAATTACATAAAATAATATCAACTTCACTAACTACCAAACGTAACACAGTAATACAATCATCACCTATTTATTTAATTTTAATAAATTCATAACAACAAATTAATTTTAAGTAGAAATTATCATCTCAGAAATAAATTCTGGCAAATATTTACCATAAAAGAAATTATTTTTTTAAACATAACACATGTAAAAATACCATACATATTAATATCCAATCAATACTTTTCATATAAATAAAAAAAAAAGACTAAGCATTAAAACAATTCATGTTCATTAAACATTTACAAACTAAAATACATATAAAAATAAATACAATATTACATGAATTACACACTAATTATTAAAGTAAGTAATACAGAAAATAGCATAAAATTTAAAAACATTTAATGTAATTCAACAAACCCTCTATTTCCCTACAAACCCAGCACTCCACACTTAAAATACAAACTAAAAGCATAAATATTGAAGTATTTACAAAATGAACAATGAATTAAATGAATAATTAACAATTTAAAATGAGTTAACAATAATTTAGTGTTATTTAGAATTTAATGAACTTCCTACCCTATACCCCTACCAACCTAACAATGCTTTACTAATGTATAATCCTTAATAAATAAGAAATAATCTGTTTACATAATTACCAATATATAATATAATAAACCATTACAAACGAATTACCAATGATTTTTAATTTGTTATAACGTAATTCCCTTACCATCCTATACCTCTACAAACCCAAAATCTTCTACTAAAATATAACTTTCTATAACTAATAATAAAACTAAATAATTTTTTTTTATTCAAATGCTGAATTTTAAACTATAATATACCACTTACAATTCCTATTTGTACTAATCAATTAAAAATAAATTCACAAAACAATAAATGTAAATTAGTAATTAATTAAACATATTTTGAATGTAATACAAACCAAACAACCCACATGGACAGTATAAATCACTAAGAAAGTTAAAAAAGTAAATCATTTAAAATAGCAAACTACATATTTCAATATTAATAACAATTATACCAAGAATATAAACAACTACATTTAATATATTACCTCAAACATATAACAATGATTGAAAAACAATATTTTTACAACTATAGTACTGAAAATGATATAAAAATAATTATATTCTAAAAACCAATATTTGTGCATCACAACATTTTTCTGTTATATATCAGTTCCCATGATTAAAACTCAATATTTGTCCATGTTGTTAATGAATCAAGGAAACCAGACATTGAATGTGAATATTTGATGACTCAAATTTTTTAACAGATTGCGTGCCATGTTGGGAATGGTGCAGCCTCATCAGCGCATACATTTCCAAACTTTCTACTCATCCACTGAACAGGTAAGCATTTACTACCTACTTTATCTATACTGTACACCCCTCAGACAGTCCTCGGTGAATCAAGGTGTGTATTATTCTTATATATTCATTAAGGCCAAAGCGGATATTTAGGGCACATTCTAGGTTTGGCAGAGTGAGAGAACAGCCATAAACTGTCTTCTCTGACCTTGTCGAATCTGTACATTTCTCTACCAATAGGAGGTGGAGGTAGCATCAGGTTTGCATTGTTGAATTCTCTTCTAGCTTTGCTGGTACAATTTTTTGACCTGGCAGCTCAATTGCTTGAGTCTAAAGGGAAAATGTATCAGTTGTGACTCAACTATGCCGCGCAGCATTGCTTTAGAAAAACCAGGGCTGTGTTTCAGCATTTCCCTGCACTATTGATATACTGTATTTATGATGCAGTGCACCATGGTGCAGGGTCCTGAAATGGATCACAAATTTTGATGCAAAGTTGCTGACTACATTGCATGGCGGTAATGCTTTCAGCCAGCTGCACAAGCGCCTATTGGAAAATGGATGCTTCCGACCGCACTATGTACAACCGCATCCAAATTAGGGTGTCAGAACCACCGACCTTGTCCACCCGACATCATAATGGGGGCCGTATCTGAACCTCTGTAATAATAAAACATAGGTAAAATACCATTATGAGATTTGGATAGTTGATTCTCAAAAATCTACATACATATGTAAATCAAAAACACAAAAGCATGTTTTTGAAGCTGAAGAAGAGTGAGCTAAAGTTAATTGCACGTTCTGTCTTTGCATATGCACCTAAACCAATGACATCCATTACAATGGTATAATGAGCAATGTGTTGTTTCCTGATGTAACATTAGAGTCAGGGCAATTCAAACATGCAATTGTGCAGTAGTGACAATTTTTGCATAATCATAGATTTGCCACATTTGCCACATAATCCATCATCTTTTGCATAATCTGAAGATTTTAACAAAAAAAATTGTTTCTAGCTCAAATGGGTCAAACATCACAAAAAAATACAATGACATGTGTTGCCACGCAGTGGAAGGCCCTTTGAAAAGGTGGACGGGCCATCTTTCTCTTGCTTGTGGCAATATTTGGATGTTAAAATGGTACTAACGACGTGCAACCAATGCCCAGAGAGTATTACCAAGTTTAAAAATGATAAAATAGTGAAGTTATGCTATTTCAAAATGTGCGCATTATGCCACACAATTTGCCTTTTCTTGCTGCATAATTTACTCAACTGTGTGACATAATTTGGCCCGCTCCTGCTGCATAATTCCAGTGGCCCCGATTAAAGAGAATCAAAAAGCTGCATTTTCTTGATAGACACACAATGAGATTTTAGCAAAGTACATAAATACTTACCACCTATAAATGGGATGTGTGAGGTATATGACTCCTAAACACTTTTTTTCTTTGATCCACATAAATGTTGCAATGTAAATATGACAACATCATTACCTATTATGAATACTTCACTGCTCACACACAAGATTATTAACAATACACAACTCTGGATGGTTGTACTAATAATAGCCAGATACTCATGCCCAAATTCCCCATGGATTTTCATTGTACTTGTGCCTAATAAGAATGCTCAATGGCAACCTAATACCTTGAATGACAATAACCAAAACATGCAAGGGGATTCTTCCTGGCCCTCTATATATTGATAAATGTTGAGTAATACAACACAGGCCAAAATAACTGAATTATGTTACTCTGCCCCAGAGAAGCGTCACATGAGTGTGAGTGCATCCACACATTAAATGATTTGGACAAACTGTGTTGATTACTTGTTCTATGTGAGCTGCGTGATGTGGCACTTTTATCAATAAGTAGATTCCAATGAAGATGGATTATGTCCAAAGCAAACACAAAGAGATGATGGACAGAATGCTGAAACTTTTCAAACACTCACCCCCAGTCACAGATCTGGGTTGAATCAATGATCGTTCTTAAGCTCACTTTGCCACCCCAGTTCAGACACAGCTATATGCAAATCAGTCTTGACTCTGTGCCTCATGGGAAAAGCCCAGCCCGAACTGCCAAGCCATGTCTTCCCTGGACCGGAAACAAGCATCCTGGGACCGGTTTCAGGTTAATAACCCTCTTCAGCCAGGCTAGCTTAAACCAGTGGCAGAGTGAGTAAGGGACCCACGTCTGGACATACCCTGCCAATTAAGAGATTACGGACGGAGTGCTGAAACTTTTCAAACACTCACACCCAGTCACAGATCTGGGTTGAATCCATCATCATTTTTTAGCTCACTTTGCCACCCCAGTTCAGACACAGCTATATGCAAATCAGTCTTGACCCTGTGCCTCATTGGAACAGTCCAACCCGAACTGCCAAGCCATGAATTCCCTGGACCGTAAACAAGCATCCTGGGACCGGTTTTGGGTAAACAGCCCTCTTCAGCCAGGCTAGCTTGAATCCAGTGGCAAAGTGAGCAAGGGACCCACGGCTGGGCATACCCTGCCAACTTAGGGCGAACAAAGCAAACACAAAGAGATGATGGACGGAGTGCTGAAACTTTTCAAACACTCACCCCCAGTAACAGATATGGGCTGAATCCATCATCATACTTTAGTTCACTTTTCCACCCCAGTTCAGACACAGTTATATGCAAATCAGTCTTGACCCTGTGCCTCATGGGAAGAGTCCAGCCCAAATTGACAAGCCATGTCTTACTTGGACCAGAAACAAGCATCCTGGTACCGGTTTCGGGCTAACAGCCCTCTTCAGCCAGGCTAGCTTGAATCCAGTGGCAAAGTGAGCAAGGGACCCACGTCTGGGCATACCCTGCCAACTTAGGACAAACAAAGCAAACACAAAGAGATGATGGATGGAGTGCTGAAACTTCTCAAACACTCACCCCCAGTCCCAGATCTGGGTTGAATCCATCATAATTCTTTAGCTCACTTTGCCACCCCAGTTCTGACACTGCTATATACAAATCAGTCTTGACCCCTTGCATCATGGGAAGAGTTAAGCCCGAACTGCCAAGCCATGTCTTCCCTGGACCAGAAACAAGTATCCTGGGACCGGTTTCGGGCTAACAGCCTTCTTCAGCCAGGCTAGCTTGAATCCAGTGGCAAAGTGAGCAAGGGACCCATGTCTGGGCATACCCTGCCAACTTAGGGCGAACGAAGCAAACACAAAGAGATTATGTCCAGGTATGTGTACCTTCCTGCACAAATATAATACTGTCAACAACACAGATCCCCTTGCACTTTGGTACAAGGATGTCTGTATTAGTGGTAATGATTCAGAAAAGGGGGTGGTGATGAACAGAGTGCCTGAATTAAGCAGACCACTCTTACCCAGTCCAAAGATCAGGGCTTGATCCATCACCGTTTTTTAGCTCACTGCACCATCCCAGCTCAGAACTTGGCTATATGCAAATTAGTCTGTTCCTGTCCCAATGCATGATGGGAACAGGGCAAACCAAACTACCAAGCCAATTCTTATACTGGGAAGGAAACAAGCTTCCGGGGACCGGTTTCTGCCATTTCAGGCGTCGTCGGCCCGGCTTGCTTGAATCCTGATGGTGCAATGAGCAAGGGACTCACATCTGACTATACCCTTCCACGCATATGGTGGACAAAATGATTCAGAAAAGGGGGTGGTGATGAACAGAGTGCCTGAATTAAGCAGACCACTCTTACCCAGTCCAAAGATCAGGGCTTGATCCATCACCGTTTTTTAGCTCACTGCACCATCCCAGCTCAGAACTTGGCTATATGCAAATTAGTCTGTTCCTGTCCCAATGCATGATGGGAACAGGGCAATCCAAACTACCAAGCCAATTCTTATACTGGGAAGGAAACAAGCTTCCGGGGACCGGTTTCTGCCATTTCAGGCGTCGTCGGCCCGGCTTGCTTGAATCCTGATGGTGCAATGAGCAAGGGACTTACATCTGAGTATACCCTTCCACGCATATGGTGGACAAAATGATTCAGAAAAGGGGGTGGTGATGAACAGAGTGCCTGAATTAAGCAGACCACTCTTACCCAGTCCAAAGATCAGGGCTTGATCCATCACCGTTTTTTAGCTCACTGCACCATCCCAGCTCAGAACTTGGCTATATGCAAATTAGTCTGTTCCTGTCCCAATGCATGATGGGAACAGGGCAAACCAAACTACCAAGCCAATTCTTATACTGGGAAGGAAACAAGCTTCCGGGGACCGGTTTCTGCCATTTCAGGCGTCGTCGGCCCGGCTTGCTTGAATCTGATGGTGCAATGAGCAAGGGACTCACATCTGAGTATACCCTTCCACGCATATGGTGGACAAAATGATTCAGAAAAGCGGGTGGTGATGAACAGAGTGCCTGAATTAAGCAGACCACTCTTACCCAGTCCAAAGATCAGGGCTTGATCCATCACCGTTTTTTAGCTCACTGCACCATCCCAGCTCAGAACTTGGCTATATGCAAATTAGTCTGTTCCTGTCCCAATGCATGATGGGAACAGGGCAAACCAAACTACCAAGCCAATTCTTATACTGGGAAGGAAACAAGCTTCCGGGGACCGGTTTCTGCCATTTCAGGCGTCGTCGGCCCGGCTTGCTTGAATCCTGATGGTGCAATGAGCAAGGGACTCACATCTGACTATACCCTTCCACGCATATGGTGGACAAAATGATTCAGAAAAGGGGGTGGTGATGAACAGAGTGCCTGAATTAAGCAGACCACTCTTACCCAGTCCAAAGATCAGGGCTTGATCCATCACCGTTTTTTAGCTCACTGCACCATCCCAGCTCAGAACTTGGCTATATGCAAATTAGTCTGTTCCTGTCCCAATGCATGATGGGAACAGGGCAAACCAAACTACCAAGCCAATTCTTATACTGGGAAGGAAACAAGCTTCCGGGGACCGGTTTCTGCCATTTCAGGCGTCGTCGGCCCGGCTTGCTTGAATCCTGATGGTGCAATGAGCAAGGGACTCACATCTGAGTATACCCTTCCACGCATATGGTGGACAAAATGATTCAGAAAAGGGGGTGGTGATGAACAGAGTGCCTGAATTAAGCAGACCACTCTTACCCAGTCCAAAGATCAGGGCTTGATCCATCACCGTTTTTTAGCTCACTACACCATCCCAGCTCAGAACTTGGCTATATGCAAATTAGTCTGTTCCTGTCCCAATGCATGATGGGAACAGGGCAAACCAAACTACCAAGCCAATTCTTATACTGGGAAGGAAACAAGCTTCCGGGGACCGGTTTCTGCCATTTCAGGCGTCGTCGGCCCGGCTTGCTTGAATCCTGATGGTGCAATGAGCAAGGGACTCACATCTGAGTATACCCTTCCACGCATATGGTGGACAAAATGATTCAGAAAAGGGGGTGGTGATGAACAGAGTGCCTGAATTAAGCAGACCACTCTTACCCAGTCCAAAGATCAGGGCTTGATCCATCACCGTTTTTTAGCTCACTGCACCATCCCAGCTCAGAACTTGGCTATATGCAAATTAGTCTGTTCCTGTCCCAATGCATGATGGGAACAGGGCAAACCAAACTACCAAGCCAATTCTTATACTGGGAAGGAAACAAGCTTCCAGGGACCGGTTTCTGCCATTTCAGGCGTCGTCGGCCCGGCTTGCTTGAATCCTGATGGTGCAATGAGCAAGGGACTCACATCTGAGTATACCCTTCCACGCATATGGTGGACAAAATGATTCAGAAAAGGGGGTGGTGATGAACAGAGTGCCTGAATTAAGCAGACCACTCTTACCCAGTCCAAAGATCAGGGCTTGATCCATCACCGTTTTTTAGCTCACTGCACCATCCCAGCTCAGTACTTGGCTATATGCAAATTAGTCTGTTCCTGTCCCAATGCATGATGGGAACAGGGCAAACCAAACTACCAAGCCAATTCTTATACTGGGAAGGAAACAAGCTTCCGGGGACCGGTTTCTGCCATTTCAGGCGTCGTCGGCCCGGCTTGCTTGAATCCTGATGGTGCAATGAGCAAGGGACTCACATCTGAGTATACCCTTCCACGCATATGGTGAAGAATTGGCTTGGTAGTTTGGTCTGCCCTGTTCCCATGATGCACTGGGCCAGGGACAGACTAATTTGCATATAGCCAGGTTCTGAGCTGGGATGGGGCAGTGAGCTAAATAACGGTGATGGATCAAGCCCTGATCTTTGGACTGGGTAAG
Organism: Lissotriton helveticus; assembly: GCF_964261635.1. Lineage (NCBI taxonomy): Eukaryota > Metazoa > Chordata > Amphibia > Caudata > Salamandridae > Lissotriton > Lissotriton helveticus. The sequence continues at coordinate 536,756,442 of NC_136065.1, forward strand.
AGTGGTCTGCTTAATTCAGACACTCTGTTCATCACCACCCCCTTTTCTGGATTAGTGGTAGGCAGCAGTTTGTGTCCCAGCGCAGGCAGGAAGCAGCAATTTGTAGTATCATGCCAAATCCAACACTCACCTACCCTCCCCATTTCACACAGTGTGCTACAGTAGGGAGACTACCTGAGTTGTGCTGTGTGTAAAATCAAATACCAAGGCCAAATGATAGTGACTAAATATGGAAATGGGCCCATACATAACTCTAATGTGAAGAAGACCTACAGTTGTGCAGAGGACTCTGACAATGCACCATTTTCCTACAATGTACTCAGGACGAATTGAACATCACATACTCACCTAGCAGAATAGTACCAACTCATGACAAATAAATAATATCCAACTAGACAACATCGATTAACTCATTGAAATGTAAAGCCAAATATCTAAAAACACTACCTAACCCTAACTAAGGGGTCTAATACAATAGCTGGTGGATCGCCAAAACCCGTATGGTGTGGCACTCCGACTGCCATTACTTACTACCTGCCTCCCATTTCCCCCGCCATATTACAATGGCGGGGGAACCCGGTGGATGGAAAGACCTTCCGCTGGTTTACCGCCCATCGACGAGTCGACCGGGCAGAAAAGGGACTGAATATGGTGGCGGTGTCTGCAAGACACCACCATCGATATTACAACACAGACGGAGAAGTGCCTTTCCATGGCGGTGTTGCCGCCATGGAAAGGCATGCGGTTCCTGAATGTGGGGGCCCGTTGTGGGCCCCCAGAGTGTTGGGGGGTGGGGGATGCACATGGGGGTATCTATGGTACCCCCCTTCATTGCATGCAGAGGTGGCAGGCACCACGCAGTGCCTGCCACGTTGTGCACACAAATGCACAACATGCCTTTTTTGGATTGAGGTGGGTGCTGCTGAAAGCACCGCCGCCGCAATGTAAAACATGTTGAATGCGACCACCAGTGTGGCGGGTGCATCCTAATATGCATCACGGGACCACCGCACATAGCGCGGGCGGTCCCTTTTGCCATTACGGTGCCGCCCGCCATAGTAATAGACCCATAATGTACACTAACTATCATTAAACACATAGCCTATTTTAACCACTATTGGCACATGACAAGATACCCATCAACCCCGCAACCACCCTAATAAGCACAGGTCAGCTCAGTACAAACAACAGCTACACCCCAAACATATGCTACCTACATGTATAGAAGCATAACTAAAGATATATATATATTATTTTTTATGCGGGTGTTGAACACAAAATATTAACCCCTGACCCACTTAAAAACCTTCCATAATAAAACCATACAAAAAGTATACTACATGAAAACCTCTTACTGAACTATAACTAACCTAAACTATTCCTAAACCTACAATAAGCATTAACTAGAACTATGAACACTAAAAATACTCATATAAAATGTAAAAAAACAGGGAAGGGACTGTACAAAGGGAGAGTCCAGGAACTAAATTTGGGTGGCAATTATCTGGAGGGTTTCCTGGCACCTCAGCAAAATCTCTCTCTTGCTCTACTGCTCCTTCTCAATTCTGGCAATCCCTTGGTCAATATGACGCAGCCATCGGAGAAGCAAAAGATGGAAAATTGTAGGTGGTGCACTTCCATTCCTCTTTTGTCCTGTACCTTGCAGCTGCTCTCCACATGATGGTCCAGGAGTGTGCTATCACCAGCTTTACTGCTAAGGTGTCAAACTGAGATGCTGTTAGGCATGGGGTCTTCTGTACCTGTGACCATGCAGATGTCCTCCAAATGCCAGCTGACTTTGCCTTCTTATATGTGCTGCTCATTTTCCTAAATAGCAAAAACAAGGGGTTTACCCTAAAAGCATAGGCTATCTTGTGGATACACCTATAACATGTCCCTCTCAAGGCAAACATTTGTGCTATGCCTGCTGTCTTGTTAGCTAGGGAATTTTTTTTATCTCATATTAACCCCTTAAGTGGTCATGACGAGCTCAGCTCGTCATGAGCCACGGTGCTCCGGTGCATGACCGTGCCCGTTAGATGGAACGCTTGCACGCTGGGCTGATTCCCCTTCTGTGCTGAGCGTTCCATTGGAACGGGCGTGGTCATGACGAGCTGAGCTCGTCATGAGCACCGGGGCGCCGTGTGCGCCCCCCGCCTCCCAGCACAGCGGGGTGAAACAGCCCCGCACGGAAGGGGTTAATGCAAGTTTCATATGTTCATCAAGTATCGCAAAATATGACTGATATTGGTACACCTAATCTTAGTATACAGAAATGTACAATATACTTTCATTAAAATGACTTCTACAATTACAACATTTCAAACTACCCCAAGTATGGTTAGTGCAAGTGTACAAAAATCTATTTAGTTACAATATAGAACCATGCATTCTACTCATACAAGTGATTTCCACTCATTCTGATGTGTCAGTTGTAAATAATACCTGTGCCCAGATATGTACACTTTTGATATTGATCTTGCATCCAGCAAGGGGGTTGGTCAAGGCAAAACCCAAGCAAGATGTGTAAAGGTAAGCAAAGGCAGCTTGCGTGGCTCTACATGCCTTAAGTAATCAGGAGTTAAGCAAGGCAGTACACATAGCTGACTTGCCCTAGTCTGTGACAGGGAGCAATTCCACAGTTGGAGGTTGGGTGTCTCACTGCATCAAGAAGTTTAGTATGACACACAAGTACTTTTGCAGGTATAACATCACCATATTTCAACTGTGGTACGGCAGAAATACTTAGCCACACCCATATTAATACAACATTCAAATTAACAAGTCTCCTTATTTTTTTTTACAGTCTGTTGACATGTGATATTGTGTTTGCTCAATTGATCTGAAAGATTTGTTGGCAGGTAATGAATACCTCGCCATACACAATATACTGTTATAACTATCATGGATCACACACACTTGTTCTAAAGCTACAACCAAGTAGTCATGACACTTACGTTCAATGGTATCTCTAAAGATGTCAATTTCACCTTGTGTAAATGACCTAAGTATAGCTGTAAAACAAAAATAGAAAAGATGCATTAAAAATAGAGCAACTACACACACTTCTATCTCTAAACTGTGCACTATGACACATAATGACACATTCAGACACCCTTACATACATATGTTTACATTTTCAGACCATGGAACGCAGCTAGTCACCTCGCAGGTTCTGATCTGCCTGGGGGTGAAAGGGCAGAGATGTCGTACAGCATATGCCAGAATCATGCCCCATGCATGTGATTTTGTAAGAATTGCTAACCAGCTTCATCACATGCCCCCTTTCATAATGAAAGAAGGGTGAAATCATTGGCACTAGGAAGCCAAAAGTGTGCCAGAAGTACAAAGGGACAGGAATGTACTGCAGTATGTTAAATACAACACGTTCTTGCCCTTTCACTTTGGCGCTGCCCAGCAAGGTGCCTTGCTATGACATGCTGCGTGAAATATTTATAAATGTACCTCTTGGTACATACATACTAGCCTTGCCACACAAACATGCCTTATACCTTGTGCAGTGTGGATAATGATATCTCTTGTGAATCTAGCCATAGGGACTGATTTCTCCACATATTGTGCAGTGTTTGTGTCATATGAATGAGGGAAAACAGCAATACATTATGAATCTTATTACATTCACAAGGTGAAACCTTCTTCAGTGCTCCATATAGCTAAATAGTAACCCTCATTTTGGCAAAAGGCTGCTTTCCATTACTTAGCTTCAAGTGTGCTAGCTCCCTGCAACACAACACAGCATTTATGCCTGGTGTGCTTCTTTGTGTGACAATTTGATAGACCTGCCACCTTTTGTCATTCTCTTACCTTGTGTCACAAGGCATCCACACATTGCAACACATTTTTTGATATTGATATGTACCTTAACTAAGGTATCCACATGAGTATATGTTTATAATCATCAATACATACATATGGGGCCCCTGATCTTCAAACCTACCAGGTCCAGCACATCAGCTTCCCACAAAATGTTGTCCACCCAATAATGTTTAAGCAGAGAAACTGACTGCTCTTCATGGTCCACCTTGGCCATGTGCCACTGTACCCTCTCCCACCGATCCTTCTGATACTTGGGGCGGTATCCTTTGCTGACCCTTCCTGCTGTAGCCACCATCTGCTGTAAGTAGTGCATAAGCAGACAGATCAATTCATCTACTTTTCCATCTGTAAAATCTTTCCTCTCCCCTTCCCAGACATGGCCACAATGGCACAAGCCATATCTGTACTTAACCCACTAACAACAAAACACCCTTAAACCCTTAATTATACCTAAGTAACTACTATCCCAAATTAGACAAACACTCAACATTATAAAGGCATTTTTAAATAGAAAAAACAACACTTAGGCTAAAAAACAACACAAAAAAATATATATATAATTCACAATGACAGAGTAGACACAGACTCAACCAGAAACAGCCAAAAGTCCAACAAAAATGCACAGCGTGTCCTCAAACCATCAGTATCAACCAACAGACACTAACAGAAAGTAACATATACACTTATACATATACACTTCCTGGTTTGAAGTTGAAGATTCATCAAACGGTGCCAAAGACATGGGCAAGAAAAAAAAATACTTGTTCTATGGAGTCATGGTCCTAATAACTACCTACCAGCGACCGCCATTAGGTTTTATATATATATATATGTATATATATATATTCACTGAAAAAACCATAGGTTTGACACCAGTTATAGTTAGCTGGAAATTTTACTGACATAAAACCATTGAAATTCCCACGTTATAGTTAGTTGCACTCACTATAACTTGCGCGCCTGCAATGCACTGCTGATGACGTCACATAATACATCACTCATGACATGGTCAGTGACATCACTCATGACATCACTGATGACACCATCCAGTGAATGTGTGTCTTTCTGAAAAATAAATATGTTTTATATATGTATATGTAAAGCTCTGTATGGTTTGGTGGGGGTATTACTTAACACATAGATGCATCAATGACTGACTCACTGTTTGTATGTGTTCTGAAGGCAGCATATGTACAGGACTGTATGGGTGGATGAGTGTGTATATGTGTGTGTTAGTGAGTGAATGACTGTCTCACTAGTGTCTTTATCAGTAACTAGCAGCCCGTCCCGACGTTGTTCGGGGGAGAAAAGTAATGTGTGAAATGTTAGTAATAGTATGATTTTGATAAGGTCTCAAAGTTTAATGAAAATGTTGAATGTGTCAAACGTAGTACTGTTCCATGTTAGCAGTACAGTACAGTATTCTGAAAGTGTCCCCTTTCCGAATGTATTATGTTTTTCAAAAGTAGTGACCCTTAATTATTCATTTTTATGTTTGGCACCAGGGAGAAGTGTGAGTTGCAGAGTAGAGTTAATGGTACTTCAATGTGGCAAAAGGTAAATAACGTTCAGAAGGCACTATTGTGAGTGATGATCCGAAAGTTAGTGGGTAAAGCCAATAGAACAGTGCGATTGCCAATGCACGCTTAATTAGTATCCAGCACCTCAGAGTGTGAAAGTTAAAGTACAGTTAGTGAAATAGGCATTGGTGTTTTGATGTGAGCCCCCTGTGAGAACGTGCAATGTAGTGAAAAGTCAGAAAGTCTGTTTGAGTTTGCGTAGGTATTATTTTCAGTGTTTGCCCCCAGGGAGAAGCAAGTGTTTCGTAGCCGAATTAGTGGTACTTAAAAAGGGCAATATTCGAGATGCAAGTTTCTGGATTGTGGTGCCAGAACTGTGCGATTGACAAAAGCGCCATGAATTACCATACAGCACGTCTCTGTGGCAAAGTTAAAGTTGCGATAGTAAAATCAGCATGTTTTGTTTTATGGCAGCCCCCTGTGAGATCGTTTGATGTAGGCAAAAGTGTGAAAGTCTGTTTGAGTTCACGCAGCAATTACAGTGAGCACTGCGAGAACGCCTTTCTCCCGAAATAATGTCCGCACCCACTAAAGTAATTATTGTGAGTGTTGTTATCTAAATAGTGTTAATGAGAATGCGAGTGACTTCGTGGCGTCAGAAGTCCGTGTGTCGTTTCCCTGGGCTAGCCCCCTATTTGGAACGTGCGTCTTTCACAAATACCTAAAGGTTTTGCCGAGTTTTCGCCGCAAGTAGTGTGAGACTTTTGAGTAATGTAGCGTCATTGGTGGGTTGTGCAAGGCGGGCCCCTTTGTTGAACTCTGACCCCACTGGCAACAAACGCGTAGTGAAGTGGGCTTTGAAATGATGATGCAACTAAAGTATTGTGAGTGTTGCGAGTAAACTTTAAAAAATGTTCGTGGCTAGTGAAGTATTTTGTTGATAAGAATGGCCCGATGTATTATTTTTAAATCCGCGCCCCCTTCTTGAAGCCTGGCCCTTGTGCATACCTAAGGCGTATTATTTATGTAAGCCACGCCCCTTTGTTTCTGGCAGCTCCGGCCCCTTTGATAACGCTTACTTGAATAAAGCCGTGAATATAGCGCTGAGTGCTTTTGCAGCGCCGAGTGCTTTTGCAATATTTTCTATCTGCCTGAAGTCACAGCCCATGTAACAGACTGAAGTTGGTTCTTTTTGGGCCATGCCCCTCTGACAATGTTGCCGCCCACATGTTTACTTTGAAACACCCATGCTACTCCCTAACAGCAGAACAACGCCCACAGGGAACTACTTCACCCCTAATGTTGTTTGCACTTTGTAAGGTATATGGTGGCCAGATGCATAGCCTATGTCCATCTCCTGGAACTCCCCTTTACAACGCTGTATTGGGTGTCGTGATTGGTGGTGTACTTCTGGAGTTTACCCGCCTCAAAGGTTCCCAGTTCTCTCTTTATAATAGTAATATAGACTACATATGTTTTAATCTAGTATATGTGAGTATTGATCTATATAAGTGAGTATATGTGAGAGTGAGAGATTGTAAGAGTTCCTGTTTAAATTAGTATGTGTTTCTATAAGTGATTGTTTAAGAGAGTATGTATGTGTAAGTTTCCTTAGAAGTAAGGTGGTAGTGTGTGTATAGCTGTATATGCAAATAAATGGATGTTCAATAGTTTATTTGCATGTGTGAGTATGTGTGTGAGTAACTTTTGGATGACTGTCGGTGTGTAACAGGATGTATAGGTGTATCACTACATATGATGAGTGAGCATATGTATGAGTGACTATGTAGAACTGTTGGTGAATGAGTGGATGTGTATATAGATGGTGGAATTACTGAATTGGTTGTTGTAACTGGTATGAGTATCTCCATTTTTTTGAAAATGTTAGTTTCTATTTTTGAATATGTGTTTCAAGGGTTACATTACACTGAAAGGAGGTCTGTCACTCTGTCACAAGGATGGTGTCATCAGTGATGTCATGAGTGATGTCACTGAACATGTCATGAGTGATGTAATATGTGACGTCATCAGCAGTGCATTGCAGGCGCGCAAGGTATAGTAAGTCCAACTAACTATAACGTGGGAATTTCAATGGTTTTATGTCAGTAAAATTTCCAGCTAACTATAACTGGTGTCAAACCTATGGTTTTTTCAGTGAATTTAATAGTTTTTTTAAATGCTAATTCCTAACTATAACTGGTGTGAAACCTATGTTTTTTTCAGTGAATTTCATAGGTTTTGTAAATGCTAATTCCTAACTATATATAGGGCCTCAAACCTATGTTTTTTTCAGTGAATTTCAAAGGTTTTTTAATAGCAAATCTCTAAAGCTATGAAATATAATATTTTTTATAATGAATTTTATATTGTATATTTATGTAATACTATTTTTTTTATGTATATTTTTCCCTTTTTTTTTTTTTGCCCTGAGCGCACCGGTAAGCGCAGTGTTGCGGCGCGCCCCAGTGCGTGTACTGGTGAGTGTCCCGTTAGCGCTATTGCCGCGAACGAAAACATCATTGTGACGTATCGCGTAGCCGCGTGATGCGTCTTATGACGCACAGCGTAAGCGCACCCGGAAGCGCCCGAGGGCATACGATCGCGCAACGCTACGCGCCCCGAGGCGCGCCCCGGAGCGTAAGCGCGTCGGGTCATTTGACCTGAAAATAACACTTTTCATTGGTTCAGAACAGTTTTTTTCCAAATGATGAAAGCCCCCACCTTTTTTCCTCATTCTCACTTTGTACTTTGACTGAGGAAGACCTGTTTCTAGTAAGTGAGAAATGGCTACAGTAGCAGCAGCAGCAGGAGCACCTCAACCACCACCACCACCACAAGGACCACCACAACACCACAGTGGTGGTGAAAAAGAAGAGGAGGAGGATGAGGAGGAGGAGGAGAGGCAGTTCCTGCCTGAAGATAATCCCCTTATAAACCGAAGGAGCACATTGTGTGGGAGTTTTTTAAAATCCCAAGGGTACTAAAGAAAGTCAATGCGCCAAAAGTGACATGTCTGATCTGTGGCACTGTACTTTCCAGAGGGAACCCTGCAAAAAAATATTCTTTTGGCAATAACACCATGATTCGCCACATGCAACGCAGGCATCCAAACAACTATTCTGCGGCGGAGGTCAGAGAACTGACACGAAACCCTCCCCAATCTTCTCCGAGCACCTCCAAAAGCAGACCACCCACTCCATCGGGTCCAGAGACAAGGGAGATGGTCCCAAACATCCAACCCCAGTTTGGAGATTTTAAAATAATTTGTATATTTTGCGGGACTAAAATTTCCTATGGAGAGCAGAGAATCAAATTGATCAACCGTGCTGGAGACAACCACAACTGCAGAAAGAAACCTTAATTCTTTCCTGATTTTTTTTGCTCCAGTTGAGCCGTTTACAATTCCCTGTTTTTTGTTTGTCCCCATAAAAATTAAAAAAATATATAAAATTGTTCATAAAAGCAAAACAATAAAAAAAAATATAAAACAACAAAAAGAATAAAAAAACAGTTCTTTTTAGAACTACCTCCAATTTATAAAAAAATGCTACATTTTTAAAAAACTCTGTCATTCTTTTTTTTCCAGGGTACGCTCCCCGGTGCGGGTACCGGGCGCTCCCCCCGCGAAAATCGAGAAAAATTTAAAAAAATGTTTGCCCCGCGGGGCCCTTTTATGGCCCCCACATCAAACCTAGGGGGTCAGGGGGGTCTACCCTGCCCCCTTTTGGTCATTTCCCCCTTTGTTTTTGCCACCTATTGTGTCTCGATCCTACCGAGACACAAGATGGCGGCCGCTCCGGACTGTTTGGTATGTTGACAGACATGGGATGGGATTTTTGAAAATTCTATGTCGAATAACTTTGGCGTTTGAGGACGGAATTGGCTGAAATTTTCAGGAAAATGGAACAGTTTGCTTCTGAGCAGCCCCTGAAAATTTGGGGGGGTTTCGTCAAGGGGGGGGGCCAAGAAAAAAGGGGGGTCCCAAAACGCGTTTTTCCCATGCAATTTTCAATAGGGCGGTTGGCCTCACTTTTAGCTCGAACGGCTGAATGGATTTCCACGAAACTTGGCAAAATTGTAAGGACTGGTAGCCCGATGTGCCTTTGCTAGGTCTCAATATATGTGCTCCAGTGGATTTTGAGAAATTAACATTCAAAAAAATATATATATCTGTAAGCGCGCTCCGGGCAGCGCCCCGGTTCGCGTACCTGACGCGTAACGGAACTTTGCGAAGCGAAGCTGATTGGCTCTCCGGTGTCTGTCAACATTCTAAACAGTCCGGAGCGGCCGCCATCTTGTCTCTCGGTAGGATCGAGAGACAAGAGGAGGCCAAAACAAAGGGGTAAATGACCATAAGGGGGCATAGCAGATCCTCCGTGACCCCCTAGGTTTGATGTGGAGGCTTGAAAAGTGGCCAGCGGGGGAAAAAAAAAATAATCTTTTTTTTGCATGGGGAGCGCCCGGTACGCGCACCGGGAAGCGGTCTGGGGAGTGTACTATAAGGAAAAAAGAATGATAGACTTTTTAAATATTGTATGTTTATTGATTGTTCATTTTGTTGTTTTTTTTTGCTTTTTTTTATTAAATATAAATTTATTTTTGTGATTCTTTTTCCAAATTTAACAGAACATTTAACAACACATTGTCGGAAATGTCCTCATTTTCAATCAGCGAATCTACTGCATCTACACATTGAACTAATTCATGGTCCCGTGATTCATCCATGAAATCTGACTCATCATTGTCCTCAATATCTTTTTCTGTGTTGTTCTCCAGAACAATTTTGAAGGATATATTCTGCTCTCCTTCCATTTTCTTGCTGTAATTTGCCTTAAAAAAATAAATATATCAGTAGAGATAGGGCACTGTTGGGTTTAAGTTCAGACAGGTACTTGTGAGTTTATAACAGAGAAGTAATCTATGGGCACTGTATGGTTTCAGGCGTGAAGTAGTACTATTAAAAAGTGCCTGTGAAGAAGCCTAAGTAAATTCATAATTATACCACAGAAACCTAAATCAATCCATAATTATAATAAACAAGCCTTTCTCAATGTCTAACTCTTACAGAGGGACAGTATATAACTATCTAAAAATGTTTTCCCAAATTAATTTAAAGTGCATGACATAGTTCTCCTTTCAAATTTACAAAATAACATCTTACCTTTTAAAAACAAGTTTAAGTTGTCAGTGAAAATGCTCTTGCAATGTACTTCAGGAAGTAGTAGTCAAAATGGCTGTGTTTCTCTCTCTTTATATATATTCAGGTACATAACCAATCAAATGTCAGGTAAAAAAAATAGAAAATGAAAGTAACATTTTAATTGGTTGTCAATTCCAACAATTCAGATGTGTTTTGTGAAGTAATTTACCTCAGGGTATTTAGAGAGGTCTACAGGCTAAATGGCTAAATGGAATTCCAACCAAATTTGTGAAAATGGTAGGGATTGGTATGTAATATGAGCTAATCTATATTTGGTGAAAGTGTCTCCAGTGGTTTATATGTATATTACTTTCCAACCTTTTTTGAGCGAGCGCTTCCCGGTGCGCGCCCCGGTACGCGAACCGGCAGCGTTACGGGAGTCCTCCATTTTGTGTTTCGGTAGAATTGAAATACAAGATGGAGGGCAAATAATGTTGAGAATGGGTAGAAGGGGGCACGGTAGACGTATCCTGACCCCCTAGGTTTTCTGAGGGTGGCTGAGGAGGCCCATATGTGCGAAAAAAAGCGATTTTTTTTTCAAATTTTCACACGGTTAGCATCCGGTGCGCGTACCGGGTAGCGCTCCGGGGAGCGTACTTTGGTGAAAATTAGTGAAAAAAGTTAGAGTAAAATAATAATTGTGAGTGATCAGATGTAGGGTAGCTCTGAAAAGAGCTTTTGGGTCCTGTGGCTGATTTAGGTACCTACAAGTAGGTACCAATGCACAGTCTTTAATTCAGGATGAAAATTCTGTTCCCTTCATCTGAGAAGTGAACTCCATCTACTCTGTAGATATCTTGCATGTAGTAACGCAAGTTATTGTTGTAGATGGAGCCCATTCCATGGTCTCTCATGTAAGCTGAAACAGACTTATTTACATGCTTCCTCGATTTCTCAATTTGTGGACAAAATTGGTTGTTGCTTTGTTTCATAGGTTGCTTGGGGCATATTTACAAGGCCTTTGAGTCCCTTTGATGTTATTTTCCCCATTTTAATTTAAATCATTTCCCCGTGGTGCAAGGTCCTTGTAAATACGCCCCCATGTGTGCTTGGCAAATTTAGATTTTGTTTCTTTGAGTTACATAGCCATGTTAAAAGTGATGGAAAAATGGTGCAAGGGCCTTCAAAATACGCTTTCATGTGTGTTAGGGCATTTTAAGTCACTTCCCCTTGAATGTAGTTGAATAACTGCTTTACTTGATGTGTTTAAAAATGTTTATTGCAGTCATTTAAGTTTCTTGATATGTACTGCTAGAGTTTCATAGGCTGCTTGGGGCATATTTACAAGGCCTTTGAGTCCCTTTGATGTTATTTTCCCCATTTTAATTTAAGTCATTTCCCCGTGGTGCAAGGTCCTTGTAAATACGCCCCCATGTGTGCTTGGCAAATTTAGATTTTGTTTCTTTGAGTTACGAGTTACATAGCCATGTTAAAAGTGATGGAAAAATGGTGCAAGGGCCTTCAAAATACGCTTTCATGTGTGTTAGGGCATTTTAAGTCACTTCCCCTTGAATGTAGTTGAATAACTGCTTTACTTGATGTGTTTAAAAACGTTTATTGAAGTCATTTAAGTTTCTTGATATGTACTGCTAGAGTTTCATAGGCTGCTTGGGGCATATTTAAAAGGCCTTTGAGTCCCTTTGATGTTATTTTCCCCATTTTAATTTAAGTTATTTCCCCGTGGTGCAAGGTCCTTGTAAATACGCCCCCATGTGTGCTTGGCTAATTTAAGTACTGATAGGGTGTGCTTCTACATAGGACCTGTGTTGTGTTTTCAAATTATGAACAGAAAATCGTTTTAAAAAAAAAAAAAAACGCTTTTCACATTTATGAGAAGGTCATATTGGTGTCTGGTTCTTTAAATAAATATTTATTTATTTTGGGCATTTGTAGAGCGCCTGGTTACGCCACTGGCGTGTCCCCGCGCTATGATAAGTGGAGTGGCTGCCCTCCCCCTCCCACAGAAAGCTACCTGCTGAACAGGTGGGTTTTGAGCTTCTTCCTAAACAGGGTTTCAGATGGTTCTAATCGCAATTCTAAAGGCAGGGCATTCCAGCATCTGGGAACGAGGTATCTGAAAGATCTTCCTCCCATGAGCGCCTTCCTTACTCTGGGAACCTTTAGCAGTCCAGTCTGTGAGGACCGTAGATTGCGTGTGGGCTCGTAACAGGTCACCAGACTCTGGAGCGGAACAGGAGATTTACCGCTCAGAATACGGTGACATGTGGAAAGGGCTTTAAACTCTACCCTCTTTTCCACAGGGAGCCAGTGGAGGGTTTGGAGGGCAGGTTTAGAGGGTGACCTCCTTGGGAGCCTGAGTACAAGCCGCGCCGCGGCATTTTGGAGCACTTGCAGGCGGCCCATGACCCTGCCCGTGGCCCCCAGATATAGCAGGTTCCCATAGTCAAGACGCGAGGTGACCAGGGCGTGCACCAGCGTCTTTCGAGCAGCAATAGGGAGTAGGTCTAATACTTTCCTTAAGGCTCTTAGAACACCAAAACACCCCCCGTCACCCGGCTGACCTGGGGACCATAGGCAAGATCCATATCCAGCCACACACCAAGGTTCCTGGCCTCCCGGCTGGGACTTACCCAGACAGGGCGGCCACCATGCCGATGACCAAGCAGACGGCCCTCCCCCTACCACGAGCACCTCGGTCTTGCTGCCGTTCAACTTTAAACAGTTTGCGGACATCCAGGTTGCCAGGTCTTGCATGCAATCCCTGAAGATGTCCGCTGCGAGGCTGGGTGCACGTGATAGGGAGATGATCAGCTGCGTGTCATCGGCATAAGACACCCGGCGTAGACCGTGTCCCTCCACAATGGCTGCTAAGGGGGAGACATAGATATTGAATAAGGTTGGGCTCAGGGACGAGCCCTGAGGCACGCCCTGGCCCAACTCAATCTCCTTTGAGTAACAGTCACCTAATCGGACCTGAAAACATCTGTCCGACAGGAAAGACCCGATCCAGCCAAGCGCTTCTCCTGTGACCCCTCCTTCATTCAGACACTGTAGCAAGATGGAATGTGCTACAGTGTCGAATGCCGCGCTTAGATCGAGTAAGATCAGAGCCATGGTTTGGCCCTCATCCACACCCTGTCGTAGCGCTTCGATCGCCATGAGAAGCGCAGATTCCGTCGAATGACGGGGGCGGAAGCCAAATTGCGAATCGTGGAGTAGCGATGCCTCTTCCACAAAATGCATGAGTTGTAGGTTGGCTATTTTTTCTGCCACTTTCGCCATATAAGGCAGAAGGGATATTGGGCGAAGATTGTCAAGTTTTTCAAAGCTATCATTAGCTTTTTTCTGCAGGGGGAGTACAACTGCTTGCTTCCAAGCATTGGGGACAGTCTGAGATTTGAAGGAGGCATCTAGTAGGTGGCGAACATAGGGTTCAAGTACTTGTAGACTACCCTTCAGCCGACTGGGAGTAGTCGGATCTCTTGGAGAGCCAGATTTTATCGACCCGCAAATGCGGAGAAGTTCCTCAGTCGGAGGGGTGACAAAGGTGGTTAATCGCTGTTCCCCTTTGATTTTAGTGGTCTCCAAGTGCATAGGACTATTGTCGGCCTGCTGAGGGAAGGAGCTGTAGATATTAGTAACCTTATTTGCAAAAAACTCCGCAATACGGTCACAACCCTCCGTTATGCAAAGTTTCTTGGGCACCACAGTAGGCTTCCCTACCGCAATTGATTTATAGATTGTGAAGAGCTCCTTAGTGGAGTGTTCTGCTTCTTCAATCTTATTGCAGAAATATGATGTTTTGGCCTTTCTTATCAGTTTATGGTAGCTGCACCTATGGTCAATATACTCTGTTTTAGCGTGGGTCGAGTAGGCAATCCTCCATTGCCTTTCAGCACGTTTACACGCTGCTTTGGCCACCCGCATGTCCTCATTGTACCATGGAGCCGATCTCAGAACTCGGCCCCCCACTTTTGCCACACCGAGTGGGGCCACCAAGTCCAAAGCTTCCGTGATACGCTGGGCTAGATTGGAATTGATTTCTTCAACCCCCTCACCCCCAGGGTGTCCCTTCGCAGTTATCGCCTGATTGAATTTAGCTTGAGAGAACGCCGCCCACCTCCGCCTAGGGTGTTTATCAGCAGGGGGTTCAGTCGGTCGTGCTCCCAGCAGCTCAATGGTGAATGGGATAAGATGGTGGTCCGACCATGGGATGGGGACCGGATTCTGAGCTTCCATTTGGTCCCAATTTGCGAAAATCGGGTCAAGTAGGTGACCCAGTTGGTGGGTGGGGTGCTTTACTTTCTGCTCAAACTGCAATCCTGCCATTACTTGACAGAAATCCCTCGCCACCTTGTCCGTTGGGCTGTCTAGGTGTAGGTTTAGGTCACCCAGGACTAGATATTTGTCAGCTCTTAGTGCGGCCTCTGTGACGCCTTCTACTAACTTCTCGATAAATGTGGCTGTAGAGCCAGGCGGGCGATAGATCAACAGGCCCTTCAAGGTAAAATTGCCGTTTATCGAGATAGAGAAGGCACCGGCCTCACTATCCTCAATTGTGATACGTTCTAGTTGACACTGATAGTCCTGTTTAGCGACTATGGCTATGCCACCCCCTCTGCCTAGTGTTCTGTCTAGTCTCTGCAGGGAGTAGCCCTCTGGGATGGCTTCAATGATCTCCGGCATGGAGTCCTGATCTAGCCACGTTTCCGTAAGAAAGAGCAGGTCCCACTGCTTCTCACTAAGAAGGTCATGTATTTCACGACGGTGCTTGCGTAGGGAACGTACATTCAGCAGGCCACATACCAGCTTGTGTTGCGTAGCTGCGTTGTGTTGCCTACTGCTTTTGGCGTCCCCTTTGCAAAAGGTGTAGCTGCAGTAACTGCAGCCTACGTTGTTTTCTGCCTCCATGCTCTGTGAGCAAGGACAACAATGCTCACTGCGGAGGAGAAGTAAATCCTCTCGACTCCAGCTGACATGGTCTAGTGGAGGGGCAGGGGGACTGGCCATGGCCCGCGCCCAGCCGCGGACGGGCGCAGACGGGCTTAACTTAGGCGCAACTTCGGCGCGCCTTCGTCGCGCCCGCTGCGCTCGTCCGCTGCGCTGCCTACAGCACATCTGCCTTATATCCCCCCCAGCGTCCCAACAACTAGAGCGCTGCAAGTATCTGCCGGAAGTGTCTAGCTCGGACCCTCCACGCCCTCTGCTCGAACGGTGCTAGTCACCGGCGTCAAAACGAGGAGGGAGGGAGGGGCGAGTCCAGCACTCCGTTGCTAGGTAGCGGCAACTGCTTGTCTGCCTTGAAGAGCTCAGCCGAGCAAATGCAGGTTGATACGGTTAGCAAATGTCCGCAGTCGTGCCAAAACAAACAAACAGTGCAAAGTAGCTTGCACGCGATGGCACACCACAGTGCCAAGTGAGGTAAAAGAATATTTAAGATTTTAAAAGAGCTCACGCGCTAAGTCAGCATATGAGTAGTATTCACCAATACGCCGGTAGCGCTTCAGTGAAAGCGGTAGGGACACTGCCACTGCCCACTTATTGAACTGAGAAATATTAAACTGAGGCTTCTGTAAGTGTCAAAGAAGGTGAGTAATGTACATTGCTCTGTTGCATACAGTCCTCATCCTCTGCGTACTCTTGGATATGCTAGACTAAATCTGCTCAATGAGATAACTAAGCTGAGGAAACACAGGTGATGTGATTGTGAATTGAGCATAAATATTTGCACGTTTTTCAATTACATCACCTGTGTTTCCTAACATTACGAATCACATTGTGCAGATGAGGTTTAGGCCTGTCCAGGGAGAGAGAGGAGGTCTGGCCTTTGTTCAAGAGTGCAGTGGACATGACTCACTTAATTGGTAGGCCTGCACATGTATTATCTCCTCTGTACTCTTCAACAAGCCTAAATTTCATCTGCAACACTGAGTAGGCCTCACCTCAAACAAACCTCTGGATAGGCCACACCTTATCGTGATCCTGAATCAATCATTTAAAATGTTAGGGGCAGATTTATGATGGCCGTGCGCCTCTTTTGTGCCGCTGTTGCGTCACTTTTGTGATGCAGCAGTGATGCAAAAGATGCACCATGTTGCAAGACAGGCCTCACTTCATCTCCAACAAGATACCGTCAGTTTAAACTGTAAACATTTAGGACTGTGTAGGGGGCATGGAGAAGCTGAATCTTCTGTAAATGTCAAAATTGTTGCATACAGTGCTCAACTTCTGTGTAGTCTTTGATATGTTAGTTTCCATCTGCACAATGAGATAATTAAGCAAAGGAAACACAGGTTATGTGATTGTGAAATGAGGAAAAGAAATTCCACATTTTTCAATTACATCACCTGTGTTTCCTAACATTATGAATCACATTGTGCAGTTGAGGTTTAGGCCTGTCCAGGGACACAGAAGAGGTCTGGCCTTTGTTCAAGAGTGAAGTGGACATGACTCACTTCATTGGTAGGCCTGCACATGTATTATCTCCTCTGTACTCTTCAACAAGCCTACATTTCATCTCCAACCCTGAGTAGGCCTCACCTCAAACAAACCTCTGGATAGTCCACACCTTATCGTCATCCTGAATCAATCATTTAAAATGTATGGGGCAGATTTATGATGGCCGTGCGCCTCTTTTGCGCCGCTGTTGCATCACTTTTGTGATGCAGCAGTGATGCAAAAGATGCACCATGTTGCAAGATAGGCCTCACTTCATCTCCAACAAGATACCGTCAGTTTAAACTGTAAACATTTAGGACTGTGTAGGGGGCATGGAGAAGCTGAATCTTCTGTAAATGTCAAAATTGTTGCATACAGTGCTCAACTTCTGCGTACTCTTTGATATGCTAGACTCCATCTGCACAATGAGATACCTAAGCAAAGGAAACACAGGTTATGTGATTGTGAAATGAGGAAAAGAAATTCCACATTTTTCAATTACATCACCTGTGTTTCCTAACTTTACGAATCACATTGTGCAGATGAGGTTTAGGCCTGTCCACGGACACAGAAGAGGTCTGACCTTTGTTCAAGAGTGAAGTGCACATGATTCACTTCATTGGTAGGCCTGCACATGTATTATCTCCTCTGTACTCTTCAACAAGCCTAAATTTCATCTGCAACCCTGAGTAGGCCTCACCTCAAACAAACCTCTGGATAGTCCACACCTTATCGTCATCCTGAATCAATCATTTAAAATGTTAGGGGCAGATTTATGATGGCCGTGCGCCTCTTTTGCGCCGCTGTTGCGTCACTTTTGTGATGCAGCAGTGATGCAAAAAATGCACCATGTTGCAAGATAGGCCTCACTTCATCTCCAACAAGATACCGTCAGTTTAAACTGTAAACATTTAGGACTGTGTAGGGGGCATGGAGAAGCTGAATCTTCTGTAAATGTCAAAATTGTTGCATACAGTGCTCAACTTCTGCGTACTCTTTGATATGCTAGACTCCATCTGCACAATGAGATACCTAAGCAAAGGAAACACAGGTGATGTGATTGTGAAATGAGGAAAAGAAATTCCACATTTTTCAATTACATCACCTGTGTTTCCTAACATTACGAATCACATTGTGCAGATGAGGTTTAGGCCTGTTCACGGACACAGAAGAGGTCTGACCTTTGTTCAAGAGTGCAGTGGACATGATTCACTTCATTGGTAGGCCTGCACATGTATTATCTCCTCTGTACTCTTCAACAAGCCTAAATTTCATCTGCAACCCTGAGTAGGCCTCACCTCAAACAAACCTCTGGATACGCCACACCTTATCGTCATCCTGAATCAATCATTTAAAATGTTAGGGACAGATTTATGATAGCCGTGTGCCTCTTTTGCCCCGCTGAGTGGCGGTGCAAAAGATTTGCTATGTTGCGACATATTTACAACTTGATGCATCTAGGCAGATGTGTCATGCTGTAAAGTCCTGTGCCACATGAAACCTGCATCAGATTTCATGTGAGCGTTTTGTTGTAGGGTGGGCAGTCATTTGCATGAAAGCCCTGTAAAACTAACACAGTAAAATTAAGAAGATTTCACTGAGTCACATTTATGGCATTGCTGAATCAAATCCTTACGCCTGTTTGAAACAGGCATAAGGAGTGATGCTCCATGCAATGTGTGGCTTGCCCCTGTGCATTGCAGTAGATATGTCGCGCTTACGACGTGATTCCTGCAATGCGCTGTTTTTGTGGAACAGATGCGTGACGCATCTGTGCTGTTTTTGCTCAATGGTGCTCTGCATTGTAAATGCGGCACATCATGGGTGGCAGAGCAGTGGCGCACGTTAACTGGTGCATCCCTGGGGATGCGCCAGTTAACATAAATCTGCTCCTTTAAATTTAAGTATTAGCAGGGGACACAGTGTTGGTGAGGCTTATCCAAGGTTAAGAAGAGATGAGTCCTGTTCACTGAAAAATTGGACATAGGCCTCACCTCCTCAGCATCGCTGGACATGGTTAAATAATATCTGTAAAATGTTACTCTTGTTAAACAATTTTACAATTATAGTCTCTGAGATTTGTCTCTTACTCTGCAACATCTCATTGTTGTTCTCTTTCTTTAAAGATAACGACAACATCAAGCATGAGTGATAATGAGCAATCTGTTGATCTCGATATTATCATTGAAATTGTGATTGAAACATCAGTGGAAGTAGATCCCTTGGATGATTTAAATCCTGAGGATGATGAAGAACATGATGAGGATGCCGATTTGTCAGAATTGTATGACATAGGGTGGGAAGCTGACCTGCTCGAGCCTATGGAACTGTAAACAGTTACTTTTAAAAGTTACTGGAAATGAAAAGCAACCATGTTAACCGTTCATTTAAAATTAAACACATCTTCAAAAACAGCTTGTGTGAAGTGTCTTTAATAAAATAGGGAAATATGCTGATAAAAATTAGTTCAGATTCACATATAAAAGAGCAAAGGTCAAATGTAGAAGCATTCTATTTCTTTGCTACTATTTGTGAGTACTAAATTTGCCAATGCACTAAAAATTATTGTATGTAAAATTGACAAGTAGTGTGTTAATTTTTTGACGACTGTTATTGATTTACTGTTTGGTAATAGTGGTTAATAACATTTTTTATTATATTTTACCACAGATTCAACTGCAGATCATTTCAAAACTAC
Organism: Lissotriton helveticus; assembly: GCF_964261635.1. Taxonomy (NCBI): domain Eukaryota; kingdom Metazoa; phylum Chordata; class Amphibia; order Caudata; family Salamandridae; genus Lissotriton; species Lissotriton helveticus. Next base: position 536,776,096 of record NC_136065.1, read on the forward strand.
AATATGCTATCTAAAGAAAGAAGCCGAAAGGCTACAAAACGTCAAAGACAGCAGATTACTAAATGCTTGCAGCAGTCCTCTACAATAAAAACTCGTCAAGTCACCAAGAAAGCTCCGGGTAAGACAACGAAATCATTCCTAAGAAATATTTTCAGAAAAAAAAATATTACTACAGAACATGTTTTAGTCCAGAAAAAGAGAGCCAATTTAAACGGAAAGGAAAGGCCAATCAAAAATGTTACTGCTAGAGCAGGAGATAACTCTGTGCATGGTAGTAGAAGGAAAAATCAGTTTAGGGACATTCGTAGACGAATGTTCCGCAACAGGATAATTGGCAATTTGTTAAAAAATATTCAGAAAGGTCCACAGAAAGTGGCTTTTTATAAAAGAAAAAAAAATATTGAGAACATTATTGCTGAGGCATTCGAAATTAAGCGAAAGTTATTTATTTTGATAATCAATAGAATTAGGAAACTAAACAAGGCAATTTATGATTTCAAATCAAATAATAGATGGAAGAGAAAAGTTAATCGTAGTAATTTTTGTGAAGTTTTTTCAGGAGAATGGATGCATAGTTCAAGTTGTGAGGCATTTTTTAATGAGGAGAGTTATTTCCAGGATAATGATTTGGTGCATGCAGTTGACACCAGTGGTCAAGCTTATGAGGTGAAAGATGGTAGTCCGGTTGAAAAAGAAAAACTTATGACAACAGAGGCAGAAGAGATGTTAGGTAATGAGGTTTTAGGAAAACGTCCTAAGGGACCAGTGTATACCTGGAAGTGTAGTAGTATTTGCAGTGTGCGACAGGATTCCATCAATTTGCTTTGTGATTTTGTACGGACATTTAATAGGAAAAGTTTGAAACAGAAGATGAAGTTGTTGCAAGAATTAGATCCTTTGCAGAGTGAGAGAAGTGACAGGTTTGCATGGACTTCATTGGCTGGTCTTTCCAGGAGAGTATGCCATAGTGTTTTTCATCATTTCAGGATGCTAGCAGTGCACCATAATAAAGTGAGGAAATTAGTTAGAATGTTGTATTATGCTAAGAGTCCAGCAATTATGCTTAAACAATTATGCACTGCTCTTTTGCATGGTTCTGAAGTAGATGTGAAGAATATTTGTGAAGAAATTGAGTTTTGTTACTTTGCAAGTAAAGAGAAGAATGTTGAAATTGACCCAGAAGAAGAAGGTAATGTGGAAGAGAGTGTACAGGTTTCCAGTAGAGATAATTTTCAGAAGGAAATTGCCACATGTCAGGAGAAATCAAGTGAGAGGCCTAATTTCACTTGTGTGTGTTGTCGACGCACTTATTATAAGAATCAGACTAAGTTAGTGGATTTATATGCAAAAAGTGAAAGGGAAAATAATAGTGAATGGAAGGATTTCGCAACATACTTGATGGTAGAACATTTTTTGATTTGGGATCGGATCAACGTGTGTGTACTTATTGTTGTAACAAATTAAATCAAAACCAGATGCCTGCTAGAGCAGTTCATAATAATCTGGAATTGGTTGAGATTCCTTCTGAATTGAAGGATTTAAATACTTATGAATCTATTTTGTTTCAAAGTGTCCATCCCTTTCAGGCTATTGTACGAATGGAGCCAAAGACAGGGAAATTGCCTCCATCAGATTTACAGAGAGGATTAAAGGGAAGAGTTGTTTATTTGCCTCTAGATTTGAAGAAAAATATTAATACAATTGGAGTAGAGAAAGTGGAAGAGGAACCTCTGGTTATCTTAGTTAATGGGGTTCCGACAAAGAGTAAGAAAATCTGGCAAGATTTAGTGGATGTTAGGAAAGTCAAAAAGGCAACATTGTATTTGAAGAAAAACAATAAGTACTACAAGAATGTATATGTTGCAGAAGAGGAAGGAAGTGAAGAAGAGGATAGCGATTTGTGTGCTGGTCAAATTGAGAAAGTAGAAGCCTCTAAAAATGAAGAAATATATGAACATTATAGTGTTCATCCTTTGCATTCCAAGGAAGTCATGGGGAATGCTATTGAGTTGTTTCAAATGAAACAAGCCAAAGGAAGTCCCATTAGTGTTTGGGAGGAAAGTTTGGAAGCTCGGTGTTTCCCACAGCTATTTCCAACAGGTCAAGGAGGAAGATATGATGAGCGACCTGATCAAATTCCTGCTTCTGAATACCGGACTTTACGATTGTATGCAGAAGGTCATAGGTTTCGTCAATGCGTTCCCTATTTGTTTCATCTACTGTTTGAAAGCGATCTGTCTGGACTGTCATATGCAGTGAACCACATCTTGAAAAGTGGTGTACAGATGCAAAATATCTCGGCAAGGGACTTTATGGATAAAGTCAATGTGCAAGACAGTATTTTGGATTCTCACCTGATTAATCTCATGGCGTGTCAGCGTGGTACTAATGAGTACTGGTACCGTCGTCATGGTGATTTAAAATGTATGCTGAGGAACTTAGGAACTCCCACATGGTTCCTCACTCTCAGCTGTGCCGAGTATGGCTGGGAAGACTTACTTGAATTTCTACGAGAGGCAAATGGAAACATTGAAATATCGAATTCAAGACACCCGGAGAACTGTGCTCTTTGGATCCAGTGAATGTATGCAGGTACTTCAATCATAGATTTGAAGCTATGATGTCTTTCATCATGAACAAGAAAAATCCACCTCTTGGAGAGGTGTTGGATTTCTTCTGGAGAAAGGAGTACCAAGCAAGAGGTGCTCCTCATATACATATGCTGCTGTGGATCAAAGATGCACCCAAATTTGGAACAGATCCGGATGACTTAGTGATGAGTTTCATAGAACAGTATTCTACATGTGCTGTTCCAAAGGCAAAGGAAGACAAAAGCCTAAGAGAACAAGTTTTACGCTTCCAAAGCCATCGTTGTGGAAAGTACTGTCGTCGTAAATTCAGAAACAAGGACAAGTTCTACACAAACTGTCGTTTCGCCTTTCCACGACCGGTGATTTCTAAAGGAAGAGTGAACAGTTTGATGTCTTCGCTGCGACATAATGTGATGAAGAAATCACCCAAAAATACCTACAATTTGAAAAGGAACGAAGAGTCCAAGTACATCAACGACTACAACCCAGTGATTTTGTCCATGTGGAATGCTAACATGGATATACAGTTTGTGGCTGATAACTGTATGGCTGTGGCTCGGTATGTGACATCTTACATCACCAAAAAAGAAAAGACAGAATTGAAGGATATGTGGGAGGACATTTCCCATGAAAAGAGCCTCAGTAAGAAGTTGTACAGTTTCAGTCTGAAGATGTTGTCGCATCGAGAAATCGGAGCTTACGAATGTTCTGACCGGTTGTCTTCAGCAAGTCTCTATGCCAAATCCAGGAGTATCATTTGGGCGAGTCTTGGTCTTGCTGCAACGCGTAATCGAGTTCTGCAACCTGTACGGGAAATTGAGTATTTGGCGGAAAAGGAGCCAAACAGTACAGATATTTTGAAGACCAACATGTTGGATACATATTATCCAAATAGAAGCAGTCACCTCGAGAATGTTTGTCTGTATGAGGTTCTACAAAATTACATATTCAAGAGGAACATCAAAGAAGATATTGATAAAGGAGTGTATGCTGTAATTGTGAGGGATGTCTGGTCAAGCAAAGAAAATGCCACTTGGTAAACCATCGAAAATTGAGTGGCGAATCTCCTGAAAGAAAAGAGTTTTTCTATTTAGCACTTTTGCAACTTTTCAAGCCTTGGCGTGCAGAAGAGGAACTGCTTGGAGATTTCCTCTGTTACAAAGACTCTTTCAATGCCGCCAAGGAGACCATAGAATGTCCTGTTTTTCCCAAATATCTAGAAATGTTGAATGCGGAAATCGAGCAGGAAGCAACAATTGCAGCCGAGATTGCTGGAGACAGTTCTCAGGACAGTCAGAGTTCTGTTTCATTGAGTCAGGATCCACTAGGAGGACCAGTTATCGAAAATGAAGCTGGCACTGCCATGATTGAAGTGGAAAGAGCCATGGCACATGCTCAGGAGGATGCGGTTAACTTAGAAGACTTGGAAAGACAACTCAACGTTGAGCAGAGGAAAATATATGACGAAGTTACCAACCAAATAGATCATGGATTAAGTCATGAGAAGAAAGAGTGCTCATGTACGTCGTTGAAGCCTGTCCGACTGTACGTGAGTGGAGAAGCGGGAACTGGAAAAAGTTTCCTCATTAAAGCAATTTCATGTTATTTGCAGAAAAGGACTGAGTCATCGCTGTCTTGTGTTGTCACCGCTCCAACTGGACTGGCAGCACATAACATTAAAGGTATTACTTTGCATCGTCTACTGATGCTGCCATTGGAGCATGATAACAAATTACAATACCACAAGTTATCTGGAGATGCTTGTTGTGAAGTTTCAAGAGTCTTGAGGAAAATGAAACTTCTTATCATTGACGAAGTAAGCATGGTTTCCAATGTCATGCTTGCCTTTGTGCATTTGAGAATGCAAGAAGTTCTCAAAACAGAGTATGATGTGTTATTTGGTGGCAAACACATCATTGTTTTCGGTGATCTTCTGCAGCTGACACCAGTGAAAGGACAACCTGTGTTCAAAATGCTCACGCATGAAAATACCAGGAAGTGCCTAGGGAGCATTGGCAACGTCAATATATGGTTAAACTTCAATTATGCTGAACTGCGTGAAAATATGCGTCAAGCGAAGGATGAAGATTATAAGAATATTCTACAAGATGTTAGAATCGGAAAAGTGACCGAGCATGGGAAAGAAGCTTTACATGCACGATTACTGTCTAATTTGTATCCAGAAGAAGACGTTGTGCCTGAGAATATTTTTCGGAAAACTACTGAGAAGAAATCTGGAATATGTTTGATGCCAACTCTTGCAGAATGTGCCATCTTCAACAACAAAATGTTGAATTTAGAAAACCAAGAGATTATGAAACTGGAAGCTATTGACAGAATAGAGCATATGGGAGCAACAATTATTTTGTCTGAGAATTTGAAATCAAAATTGGATTCATTAGAGAAGACTATATCTAAAACTGCTGGTTTTGAAAAGACTCTGAATGTGTGCTTAAATTGCCGTATAATTTTAAGAAGGAATTTACATGTTGAAAGAGGTCTGGTAAATGGATCAATGGGTAATGTTGTTGATTTTGAGAAATACAGAAATAAAGATGGAATTGAATTTTTAAAAATTAAATTTGATGGCATTGAGGAAGTATAGCTAATTGGTCGTTGCTCTGCTAGGTTTTTGCTTGTAAAAGACTTATATGTTCGCCGTAAGCAGTTTCCTGTTTGCTTGGCATATGCGGTGACAATCCATAAATCGCAAGGTTTAAGTGTAGACAGTGCATTGGTGAATATTGGCAGTTCTGTGTTCAAGGAGGGTATGGCATATGTGGCATTGTCACGAGTCAGAACTTTATCGGGATTGTACTTGATTGATTGTGATGTCACAAACATTTGTGCGGATCTAGATTGTGTTAAGGAATACAATAGGTTAAGAAGAGAGTATGCGCCACATTTGCCTCAATATCCTTTGTTTGAGAAACGTGTGGTAGGCCGGAAACGAAGAAATGTGACCAATAGTAGGGAGGTTGTTGCAAAAAGACGAAAAGTCGATGAACCCGAAATTATAAGCAGAAAAAAATGGATTCTGTTGAAGATGTTGTTGGTTTTCAATTTGAAAATAGTTCTGGTGTCAACTGCTATGCTAATGTTGTGGTTAATGTTGTCTTTTCTCTAGAAACTTTAAAAGAAGAGATTGTGGTCAATTCGGATCAAAGATTTTGCAGTTTGTTGAATTCTGTGTTAGAGAAATGTAGCACTGATAGAACAAAAATAGAAAGTGTGTCTGAAATTCGAAATCTGTTAGACAAATGTTCAGGTCAAACGCAATTCTCTCAAAATATTCAGCAAGATTGTCAGGAGTTTTTAATGTATATGCTTGATGTATTGCAAAATGAAGGTGTAGATGTAGATCACCTGTTTGGCCTTTCTTATCAATGGCAGCATGACTGCGAGAACTGTAGGGTATCAAGTACTACTAGTGTAGACTCAGAAAAATGTATATATTTAACTTTGCCAGACAGTAAATCAGTGTCCTTTAATAAGCTAGTAAAAGCAGCCGATCACAACATGGAGTGTAGCCAATGTAAGTCTGAAATGTTGTCCACATTATTTATACGAACATATGGCCAGTATGTCATTTTAATGTTCCAACGATGTAGGCCTGATGGAACAAAATTGACAACTTTAATTAAAAATTTTGTGGCTTCGCAGTTGTCAATATCAGGAAGGACTTTTGTAACTGCAGCAATTATATATCATGACGGTCCTTCAACAACATCAGGACATTACACAGCTTATTTGAAGTCTAGAAATGGCTGGTCATTCTGCAATGATTCTGTTTTAACTTTTAAAAAAAATTGCCTTTTGACCTTAAAAATTCTTACCTGGTGTTTTTACAACCAAAATTTTAGGGAAAGAATCTCGGGATTTGCTCTGAGGAATTTCAAGAGGTTCTAATGGCTCCTACACTATTTGGCCTTGAGGATAAGTGTAGTACAGAGTCAAAAGTTATTTTTGAGTTTTAAGTAGGTCCTGAAAAAAAAGAAGGTTTTCTTACAGAAAGTGGTGGGCACGGATTAGTTTGAGGACAACAGAGTATTTCCCAAAGCAAACGGTGTTCTTACCATAACACTTGACGTCATGGAAAAATAACTGCACTTTGAATGAGTTCAGAAAAACTGTTTCTTTTAATAAGCTAATTCAAGCAGCCAATCAAAACATGGAGTAGAGGTAATGTAAGTCTGCAATGGTGTACACATTTTTTGAACAAACTTTTGGTTATAATGTCATTTAAAAATTCCAACTATATAAACCTGATGAAAACAAGTTTTCAACTTTAATTTCAAATGTTGTGGCTACACAGTCGTTGATTTTAGGAAAAACATTTCTAACTGCAGCTATTATATGACATGATGGTCCTTTGACAACATCCACTTATTACACATCTTATTCAAAATGTAAAAAAAGCTGATGTTCCGGAAATAATTCACATTTCACTATGAAACAATGTTGCCTTTTAATTTAAAAATATTCTTACTTTCTGTTTTCAGAAGAAAGAATTTAGGGTAGGTAACTGGTCTATAATGATTCTAGGAGTTGATATAATTTTATGTACTGTTTTAAATTGCTTTGTGATTAAAAGTGATGTAGAGAATTAAATAATTGTAGTAGTCATAGAGGTAGTGTAAGTTTGCTTCATAGTAAGCAGTATCAGTGTCATAGGAAATGTGGAACATGAGTGAGCAAGAAGGGTGAGATATTACTAGTACAGGATTGTGAAAGTGATCTTGAACGTTTTCCTTCTGAAAGTTGCGGAAAAAGAAAATGACGGGATTTGCTTAGAAGAATTCCAAGAGTTATAAATGGCTCTTACACGATTTGGCCTTGAGGAGAAGTGCGGTAGAGAGCGAGAAGTCATTTATTGTATGTAACATATTTGTCAAAACGATTGAGCTTTTCTTTCAGAAAGTGGCGGGCTGAAAATAATAACAGCACAACAGAGTATAAGCTGTTCATAGGACATCCTTCGACGTCATAGAAAGTAAGTTACTTTTGAGGAGTTCTGATTTCTGATTGGTTATGTTATATGGGTTTTTTAAACACAATCATTTTGATTGTGGTTTTTTTCCCACTGTTATATGATGAATACCTTCAAGTCACTGTTTTTAGTGAAATTTGATATATTCTGAGAACAGCAAAAATAAACCATTTAACATGTATAATTAATTCTGTACTTTTTGTATTTATGATATACATTTAGAACTGTGTAGGAGGCATGGAGAAACTGAGGTTTCTGTAAGTGTCAAGGGAGGTGAGTAATGTACATTGCTCTGTTGCATACAGTCCTCACCTTCTGCGTACTCTTGGATATGCTAGACTACATCTGTACAATGAGATACCTAAGCTGAGGAAATACAGGTGATGTGATTGTTAAATGAGCAAAAATATTTGCACGTTTTTCAATTATATCACCTGTGTTTTCTAACATTACGAATCACATTGTGCAGATGAGGTTTAGGCCTGTCCAGGGAGACAGAGGAGGTCTGGCCTTTGTTCAAGAGTGCAGTGGACATGACTCACTTCATTGGTAGGCCTGCACATGTATTATCTCCTCTGTACTCTTCAACAAGCCTAAATGTAATCTATAACTCTGAGTAGACCTCACCTCAAACAAATCTCTGTATAGGCCACACCTTATCGGCATCCTGAAACAATCATTTAAAATGTTAGGGGCAGTTTTATGATGGCCGTGCACCTCTTTTGCGCTGCCGTTGTGTCACTTTTGTGACACAGCAGCAGTGCAAAAGATGCACCATGTTGCAAGATAGGCCTCACTTCATCTGCAACAAGATACCGTTAGTTTAAAATGTATATATTTAGGACTGTGTAGGGGGTATGGAGAAGCAGAGGCTTCTGTAAGTGTCAAAGTTGTTGCATACAGTGGTCACCTTCTGCTTAGTCTTTCATATGCTAGACTACATCTGCACAATGAGATACCTAAGCAAAGGAAACACAGGTGATGTGATTGTGGAATGAGCAAAAAAAATTGAACGTTTTTCAATCACATTACCTGTGTTTCCTAACATTATGAATCACATTGTGTAGATGCCTCACTCAGTCTGTATCTGACACTCTTTCCTTCACTTCCTCTGTCTCCTCTCTCCCTCACTCTCTTTTCCTTATTCACCTTTCCTTATATAGTTTACCTTACTCAGTTTCTTTTAGTAGCTTTCACAACTTCAATTTAGTTTTCTCTTCTATCCTTCTTTTCTGTCCCTGAAAGTATCTTCTTTTTTTCTCTTAGTAATTCACTCTATTTCAATTTCTTTTTGTCTCTGACTGTCTATCACCGTTTCTTTCTCTTTTTTTTCTGCATGTTTATCTCTAACTTTATTTCTTTGTAAAATTGGATGATTGTCAATCTATTCCCTTGTCTTTTCTAATTTTTAAATACATGTTTTAATATTTTTCAAATTTTTGTTCTTTCTTTCACAGATTGAAAGTATAAAAATAACAAGTGACTAAGTTAACGACAAGTATAAGGTAAATGTTTTGTACTCTTTTCGTTACATTTCTATCACATTTAACTTCTATTAGTTCCAGTGCTTCATTTCTTTAACCCTCATTTTCCTGCCTTTGCTACTTCCCTCATTCCTTTCTCTATTACTTACTTACTCTACTCCTTCCACTCCTTTTCTCAGTCCCTCTGTTCTCATAGTTCCTCACTCCTGTTCACTCACTCCGTCTCTATTACTCTCACTGTCTCTGACTGATCACTCTTTCACTACTTGTTCATTATGCTTTCTCCCTGTAGTTCAAGCACACTAAAGGGCATATTATCAACACAGGCGATAAAATTATCGCTGCTTTTATCGGCAGAAAACTGCCGAAAAAGCGGCTTTACTGGCAGTTTTCTGCCGCAAAAGCGGCTTTAGCAGCAGTTTTCTGCCGATAAAAGCAGCGATAATTTTATCGCCTGTGTTGATAATATGCCCCTATGTTATTTACATTTCTTTGCTGTTTCAATCATTCCTTTTCTGTCACTTCTTCTTTTCTGCTTTCTGTTTTTTCTCTCTGTTATTCCACATGTTTTAACCTTAGTCACTTTCATACATCTTGTTTTATTCCTATTTACTTTTACTCACTGTTTTCTTAACACTTTCCCTCAGGATTGTTCTTTTAGTCCGGTTCTATCCCTACCTCTTATTCCACATCCTTTACTATTTTTCTTCTTATTTTGAACATTCACTCACATTCTCTAAGAAACTCTTGTTTATTATTCTTCTACTCTCTTTTTTTTCTTTCACTTTCTTATCTATTTTGTTATTCACAATTATACCCTCTTCCATCTTTTCTTCGGTAAATAGATCTATTAAACAGTATCTCTGTGTTACTCCCTCTAGCTGTCTTTCTTTTAACATTACTCTATGTTTCCTTCCCTTATACTTACTCTTCTTTTTTTTTTTTTCTGGTTCGCTTCCGGTTCGCGTACCGGCGCGCGAACCGGGAAGCGAATCAAAAGAAATAGAGGTTGCCAGAGTGCTAAACATTCTAGCAATTTTTTATAAAGGGGAGGTAGTTCTGAAAAGAACTTTTTTTAAAATTATTTTTGTTGTTTTATATTTTTTTTAATTATTTTTCTGAACATTTTTTTACTTTTTTCGTATTTTTTGAACAATTTAAAAAAAAAAATCTTTTTTTTGAGAGGGAACAACGAAAAACAGGCATTAGAAAGGGCTCAACAGGAGCAAAAAAAAAAAATATTTTTTGGGGCGTTTTGAGCACTTGTGGTTTTCAAATGCTCTGTTTATCAAATTGATACTCATATTTGCACATGAGAGTAGGTCACCACAATAAAGGCACACTATCTTCATGTGCACCAAATTCTGTTGGATCTTTGGGACCGTTTCCCTCGCCTCTGGTCCCGACAGAGTTACCTGTGCCGATGTACTGGCCACAGGAGTTGGTGGGTTGTCTTGGAGGTGACGCATCTCTGCACCGTTGTAATTCAGTGGATGCCACCTCTGCATATGACGGTGCATAGTATAGTTACCATAACTATACTTTTTGTCTGTACCTCTAGATAAAACATCTTTACAAATGAGGCATGTCACATGTCGGGCATTCACTTTTTTTTGGCCTCGAGGAAAAGAATAAAACTGCCAAATAAAACTGTCTTTGTGGTGGGATTTCCGGGGCTCTTCACGTAAGAACTGCCTCCTCTCTACTTCCTCTTCCTCTTCTTCTTCCTCTTCCTCCTCTGGGTTGGGAAGGAACTGTGGAGGTGGTCCTTCCTTCCTAGGTGGTTGTGGTGGTGGTGGGGGTCCACCAGCTGCAGCTACTACAGATGCCATTATTTTAATAAGCAAAAACAGGTCTTCCTCTCTCAAAGATGAAAGTCAGAGTGAGGAAAGAAGGTGTGGGCTTTCATCATTTGGGAATAAAAAATGTTCTAAACCAATGAAAAGAGTTATTTTTAGGTCACATGACCTAGCCTTACATCATTAGGAAACCAAAAGTGAAATGAACCAATAGAAAGTTTTATTAACAAGTCACATGACCTGTTACGCTTACGTTACGCGCTCCGCGCCGCGCCCCGGATCGCTTCCGGGGAGCTGCGCTTCGCGCCTCGGTTCGCGCTCCAGAGCACTTCCGGGTGCGCTAACGCGGCGCGTCATAAGACGCATTACGCGGCAACGCGATACATCTCGCTTAGGCGACGCGCCCCGGATCGCTTCCGGGGAGCTGCGCTTCGCGCCTCGGTTCGTGCTCCGGAGCACTTCCGGGTGCGCTAACGCCGCGCGTCATAAGACGCATTACGCGGCAACGTGATACGTCGCGCTTACGCGACGCGTCACGATGTTGTTTTCTAACGCGCCAGTTGCGCTAACGGAACGTTTACCGATTCCACGGAGCGGGTCGCGGCACCAAATTGAGCTAACGGGAAGCTACCCGGTGCGCGGACCGGTAGCGAAACAAAAAAATATATATATATATAAATAATGTGGGTGTGTCAAACAAGCACAATCTCTGTGTCGAAGCCTCTGATGAGGGCGGATGCCCAGAAACGCGTCAGGCAAATAAGTGTCGACATGAGGACTGAATGGACAAAGTGAGCAGAGAGCCTGTACCCGGAGTTGTTGTTGGAGGGTGCTGACGTGCCGGAGGGCAAGTTGGAGCTTTGAATATATATATTTATATATACATAAAAAAATTATATTAAAAACATATAAAATATATTTTTCGATTTAAAGAAGAATACATTTTAAAGCTTTTGATATTTGCTATTAAAAAACCATTGAAATTCACTGAAAAAACCATAGATTATAGACCATATATAGTTAGGAATTAGCATTTACAAAACCTTGAAAATTCACTGAAAAAACCATAGGTTATAGACCATATATAGTTAGGAATTAGCATTTACAAAACCTTATTTTACTCACACAAAACCATTGAAATTCGCATATATAGTTAGTTGTACTAACTATATATCGCGCACCCGCAATCCACTGCTGATCATGTCACATATTACATCATTCATGACATGGTCAGTGACATCACTGATGACATCACTGATGACATCTCAAATGACATCACTGATGACATCACTGATGACAACATCCAGTGACTGTATGTTTCTGTAAAGTTAAAATATGTCTTACATATTGAAGAATGAGTGGATGTATAAGTGTCTGGATGAAGGATTTGGTAGGTGCATGACTGACTGTATGAGTGAGTGATTAAATGTGTCTCACTGAGTGTATGGGTTAGTGACTAAACTGTCTTAATTTGTGCATCATTATGTCTGTTGTTTTGTAAACTGCTGCATGTGTTGATCAGTAGCTATATGAGTAACTATATGGGTTATTGATTGGTTGCCCAAGTATTTGTATGGGAGACTGAGTGTGTGTGTGGGTGGCTGGGAGGTGTATGACTCTGTGCATAGATGTGTGAGCAGTTGATTCACTAGATGTATGGGTTCAAGAGTGCATGTGGAAACAGCTGTATGGGCGGTTGACTGTGTGCATGAGTGTATTGGTGAGTGAATGGATATCTCAGTGCTACATGTCAAAGTAAGTACATATGTAAAACACAGTACATGTGAGAGTTGACATATATAAATAAATGTGCATAAGAACCAGTGAATGTGTGAGTGGCTGTATGGATCATTCTGAAATTGTATGAGGGATTGTATAAGAGAGTAAATATGTGTTAGTATCTGTTTGAATAAGTAAGGTGTGTATAACTGTATAGTTGAGAAAATGGAGGTGTGATTGATTCTTTGCATGACTGAGTAGGTGTGTGAGTAACTCCATGGATGAGTGACAGTCTGTGAGTGTCTGTTTACACTGAGTGTATCTAAGGTTATATTAGAGTCTGAAGAGGTTCATCGTATTATCACATGAATGATGTCATCAGTAATGTGATCAGTAATGTCGAATGAGATGTTATCAGTGATGTCATTTGAGATGTCATCAGTGATGTCATCAGTGATGTCACTGACCATGTCATGAATGATGTAATATGTGACATGATCAGCAGTGGATTGCGGGTGCAACTAGTACAACTAACTATATATGCGAATTTCAATGGTTTTGTGTGAGTAAAATAAGGTTTTGTAAATGCTAATTCCTAACTATATATGGTCTATAATCTATGGTTTTTTCAGTGAATATATATATATATATACATATATATATATATGTTTGTGTTACCTCCCCTCTTATGGAAAAGTTAGGTGAGTCGCACTCGCTGCACTGTGTAGAAAAGTTCTTTATTAGAGCAGTAGGCAGAATCTTTCCATGCTGGTATTCCTGACGCGTTTCGTTGCTAACTTTCAACTTCTTCAGAGGATCAGACCGGCAAAAAATGAAGAAGCTGCGCAGGGTCACGCTCGTACTTTTCTAGCGTCGCCATTTACATCAGCTGATGTTTACCACTTGGCATGCTGGTACATGTGGTCCTGCGCCGTCCCTCATTTCTATTCTGCCGATGTTTTTCCCTGCTTCTCAGGACCCCTAGAGTGTCCCGTAGTGTAGCTCCTCATCACAGTCTCTTTTTTTTCACCTGTTTGAGGAAACATGCCAAACTCCGGTGTTTGGTGGCAGTCTGCTCCCCATTTGTCCGTAGTAACGGAATATTGAGTGTTTGTCCTTGGAATTGCGGGGAAACTCGGCGCTCTTGCTGTCAGTGCGCAACTCTGCGACAGGACAGGTCGCTGAATATGTTTGTGTTACCTCCCCTCTTGTGGAAAAGTTAGGTGAGTCGCACTCGCTGCACTGTGTAGAAAAGTTCTTTATTAGAGCAGTAGGCAGAATCTTTCCATGCTGGTATTCCTGACGCGTTTCGTTGCTAACTTTCAACTTCTTCAGAGGATCAGACCGGCAAAAAATGAAGAAGCTGCGCAGGGTCACGCTCGTACTTTTCTAGCGTTGCCATTTACATCAGCTGATGTTTACCACTTGGCATGCTGGTACATGTGGTCCTGCGCCGTCCCTCATTTCTATTCTGCCGATGTTTTTCCCTGCTTCTCTGGACCCCTAGAGTGTCCCGTAGTGTAGCTCCTCATCACAGTCTCTTTTTTTTCACCTGTTTGAGGAAACATGGCAAACTCCGGTGTTTGGTGGCAGCCTGCTCCCCATTTGTCCGTAGTAACGGAATATTGAGTGTTTGTCCTTGGAATTGCGGGGAAACTCGCCGCTCTTGCTGTCAGTGCGCAAATTTGTATGGGAGACTGAGTGTGTGTGTGGGTGGCTGGGAGGTGTATGACTCTGTGCATAGATGTGTGAGCAGTGGATTCACTAGATGTATGCGTTCAAGAGTGCATGTGGAAACAGCTGTATGGGCGGTTGACTGTGCATGAGTGTATTGGTGAGTGAATGGATATCTCAGTGCTACATGTCAAAGTAAGTACATATGTAAAACACAGTACATGTGAGAGTTGACATATATAAATAAATGTGCATAAGAACCAGTGAATGTGTGAGTGGCTGTATGGATCATTCTGAAATTGTATGAGGGATTGTATAAGAGAGTAAATATGTGTTAGTATCTGTTTGAATAAGTAAGGTGTGTATAACTGTATAGTTGAGAAAATGGAGGTGTGATTGATTCTTTGCATGACTGAGTAGGTGTGTGAATAACTCCATGGATGAGTGACAGTCTGTGAGTGTCTGTTTACACTGAGTGTATCTAAGGTTATATTAGAGTCTGAAGAGGTTCATCGTATTATCACATGAATGATGTCATCAGTGATGTGATCAGTAATGTCAAATGAGATGTTATCAGTGATGTCATTTGAGATGTCATCAGTGATGTCATCAGTGATGTCACTGACCATGTCATGAATGATGTAATATGTGACATGATCAGCAGTGGATTGCGGGTGCGCGATATATAGTTAGTACAACTAACTATATATGCGAATTTCAATGGTTTTGTGTGAGTAAAATAAGGTTTTGTATATGCTAATTCCTAACTATATATGGTCTATAACCTATGGTTTTTTCAGTGAATTTTCAAGGTTTTGTAAATGCTAATTCCTAACTATATATGCTCTATAATATATATATATATATATATATATATATATATATATATATATATATATATATATATTCACTGAAAAAAACATAGGTTTCAGGGACGTTATAGTTAGTTCGACATTTGACACATATAAAACCAGAGAAATTTGCCAGTTATAGTTAGTTGAGCTACTGGTGACGTTACATATTACATCACTCATGACATGGTCAGTGTCATCACTCATGACATCACTCATGACATCTCAAATGACATCACTGATGACACCATCCAGTGAATGTGTGTTTCTGTAAAGTTTAAATATTTTTCATATATATCTATGCCAAGGTGTGTTGAAGAATAAGTGGATTTACAGGTGCCTGAATGGATTATTTAGTAGGTGTGTGACTGACTGTATAAGTGAGTGATTAAAAGTGTCTTACTGAATGCATGGGTAAGTGACTAAACTGTGTGAAAGTCTGTATTAGTCTCTCAGTTGGTGTGTAAGCGGTTGCATGAGTTGGTGAGTAGCTACATGAGTGTCTATATATGTTATTAATTTGTTATCTGAGTATCTGTATTGGTGCCTGAGTGTCTGTGTGGGTGGGTGGGGGGTGTGACTCTGAGCATAGATGTCTGAGTGGGTGATTAACTAGATGTATGGATTCAAAACTACATTAGTAAAGGGCTGTACGGGTGACCATGTGTGTATGGATGTGTTGGTGAATGAATGAATGTCTCAGTGGAATATATGTAAATAACTACATATGTTGTAAGGCTGTATATGTCAGTGTTGGAGTATATTCATGAGTATACATGAGAGCAAGCTATTAAAGAAGAGTGGGTGTATAAATCACTGTCTTCTTGTATCAGTGATTGTATAAGACACTTAGTATCTGCATAAATAGGTGATGTTGTGTGTGTATAAATAACTCAATTGGTGTATATTACTGTATACATGAGTAAATGAGCATGTAATTCATTCTTTGCATGACTGACTAGGTATGTGACTAACTCTATGGATGAGTGGTAGAGTGTGACTGTATGTATAGGTGTATCAGTACATATTATAGTACTGTATTGATGAGTAACTGTATGTATAAGACACTGGATGTGTATACAGAACTAGGAAATAGCCTGTGGTATGTAGCATCTGGTATTGTTGTGTGTATGGTTTCAAAAACAGTAGTCTGTATTTTAGAGTGTGTGTATCATAGTTTATATTAGGGCATCAGTATGTGCATCAGATTATCACTTAGGTGATGTCATCAGTGATGTCATTTGAGATGTCATCAGTGATGTCATCAGTGATGTCACTGACAATGTCATGATTGATGTAATATGTGACGTCCTCAGCAGTGCATTGCGGGCGCGCGAGTTATAGTTTGCTCAACTAACTATAACTGGCAAATTTCTCTGGTTTTATATGTCCAACTAACTATGACGTCCCTGAAACCTATGGTTTCTTCAGTGAATTTCAAAGGTCTTTTAAAAGTTAATTTCATATTTTAATATTTATAAAACCTATATTTTTTCTAATTGTTTTTTAATATTTTGTAACTCTATTATCCTTTGTTTAACTATAAAAATTATGTAATGTTTTATATCTTCCCCCAAAAATATGCATATTAAACTTTTTCTTTTGAGAAAGCTACAGTCCCGTACCGGTAGTCTACCAACCTTGATCAGCACACGAATCCTATCCACCACATTTAAATTATGCGCATTTTGTATCCGATGGGTTTGTGACGCCACGTCCTGCGTAACAACATGTACGTATGAGCTCATTCCAGCTGCTACTGTGGTATGCGACCTGCACGCACTACCAAGCGGGGCGTTATGTCATGTACGTATGGGGGTGGCACCCACTGCGCGTTCCAAATGCGACTAATGCACGCTGCCACACCCTGTGTTACGTCATAGACGTACAATATCGTGCCGCATACGCCAGTCCCTCTTTTTTGTCTCAAAACTATATGTAAATAACTGTAAAGTGTATATGAGAGCAAGCGATAATTAAAAATATTTTAATCAGTTTTATATTTCTAACTGTAATAAACTTATATTATAGTAAATATATTTTCTCAAAATGCGATCTCATTGCGCACTGGCTGCGCGATTGCCATGTGACCATATAAAAAAACATTTTATTAGTTCATAACATTCCCCATTGTACCAGTTCGAAAAGGCACCCATTGTAGTCAATATCTATACTGCATTTCATGAGACACACCTCTTCTGTAAAGTAGTCTTCCCCCTGTGATAGCCATACAACTAAAAGATTCATTACCGAAATATTCTCCAATACCAGAGGTAACATGGTTGCATACGCTGTCCACAGCAACACGTAATATAGTACGGCCCAGAGACAGTATTATGCATAGATAATGAACACACGAACACAGATAGATAGTGGAAGTGGGTACGGGCACATGCGTTCAACTCTTTCTATTACCAGGGTGACATATCCAGTGACGTCTGTGCTGGATGAGTGTAAACCAGCCTTCAGGGAATGGTTGCTGCTAGCATAAGCTACAACAATAATCATTGGATCACACACAGAGAGTCAATATTAAAAGAATCGATAATTTGTGCTGCAGTAGGTAGGGAGAGTAGAAGTGAAATAATAGAGAAATAATTCTATTGTAAAAGAACCACAACTTGTGGTATACTGACACACAATCAATAGATCTGAAATAATACACAAAAAGATTATATCATAAATGCTCCATCATTTCTAGTGCACTCATATAGCCACATCAAAAGAATTCAGCATATGCACAGCCAGCGATAATGTGTGCTGTAGACAGGCCGTACTAGGAGCAATATCTGTTGCCATCAACACTGCATCATCTGCAATTGCGACGTAGTCTGAATTGTGAATACTGCTATCTGCAGTGTGGGTCACAGAGAGCGGTCAGCAATGACCAACAGCTACATAAGGTGACTTGAGCTGCCCAGTGTGTCATAAGCGAACCAACAAAAAAGCGTGTGCGGAGCCTGAAATGATACGTATGCATGGTGCAGACAGTTCACACTAGACCATGGGTACTCACAAACTTTCTCTCGTGGGCCAAATTTACAGAGTGGTTTGTGTCTGAGGGCCGCACCGGTGGGGGCGGGGTCAGTGGTGAAGGGGGCGGGGCTAGAGCAACAAAAAAAAAACAGTGACCATGAGGTTGATCACAGGTCCCTGCAGCGGACGCCTTCGTCCACTGAGCCACCAGACCCGGCATACACACATCTCTCTCTCTCTCTGTTTCCCTCCCTCTCTTTCTCCCTCTCTCTCTCCCTCTCGTTCTCCCTCTCTCTCTCTCCCTTTCTCCCCCTCCCTTTCTCTCCCTCTCTCCCGCTGTCTCTCTGTCTCTGTCTCCCTCAGGCGCCTGAGAAGGTGGGGGCTGACAGGACTCATACACAGACAGACTGCAGGGAAAACAACATCCTGCCAGCACAACTCTCCTTCACAATAATCGAACATGCTTGCTGAGCTCCTGACCTGGCCTCTTTAATTTAGCAACTGGGAATATTTAACAGCTGCCAGCATTGGTCTTACACTGCAACACATCTGCTCTGCCAAATGCGATTCATCATAGTGCAGTTTATTCGAAATGTTTGCACAGCGCACAATACAGATCTCACAAGTTTGAATGTGCTTATGAACAGAAGAAGGCCTGGTGAAATAAAGTATTTGCCCAGGTCGGAAGGCAGATATGATTCTCTCTCTTCCTGCTTCCAGATGTTCCTGTTCAGACGTTCCCAAATCACATGTTTGCATGCAGGTGATATTCTGCTGCTAAACGAGACGTACATTATTGGCGCACAATATCCAGATCACTAGTAGCATGCTCATTCTTAAACAGGTGTGTCTTTATAAACATAAAACTCAGGCATGTCGAATACAGACCTCTCTTAAAATGTTAGACTTTGAGACAAATATAGGGAAAAGTGAGGTGTAACTTATCTCTTTAGGCCCCGTGCCCCGGCAGCTGCGAAATGATCACCTGGGTGGGGGCTGTTGAGGCAGGCGTGAAAAACTTCCTCCTGTTGACGCTCACTCCGTGTGCACTTTCTCCTCAGTACAGTGACTGTTTGTTACCAGCCAGTGATCCGACAGCAGTTATAGTTGGGTAGCCTTGCTCTGAAAGAACATGCAGGGCACCGCATTCACGTGTTGCCCCCTCTGCTGAAATGAATTGTCCGGATTTTATTTTTCTCACCTGACGACCCAGACCACGTGTTGCCAGCATGCCTCCTGGCAGTGGCCTTCATGATCGTTGGAACTAAAAAAAACATGATGTTAAGAAGGTTCCAGCTTCCAGGAGACATAGCCTGTTCCTTCGAAAAAACAAACTCCCCGCCTTTGGCAGAAGGATGTGGCGTCACCTGGCGGCGCCAGTATGGCTGTATCTCACAGGGGCCCCCCTGGCTGTGATGTTAGTAGCCAATTGCGCTGCGCACTAGTGCACGCTTGCCACCTTAAAAACAGTCCCCCCCCCACCCCCCCTACTAGCTACGCCAGTGTTCACTGGGGAAATGGTTCACCTCTCAGCACCCCTGCACCGCCACTCTGACTATGGCGGGAATAATCGCCCGACCCCCACAGAGCAGCAGTCTCTCGCGCTGCTGCAGACATTCTTTAAAAAAAAAATAAAAAAAAATAAAAATAATTTTTTTTTCAAAACTCTGGTATGATGTCTGCAAGGTCCGCGGGCCGCCAGGGAAGGCTTGCCGGGCCGCCAGCGGCCCGCGGGCCGTACTATGAGTACCCCTGCACTAGACCAATGTCTTGTCCTACAGGACTATCTCATCTACAATAGTGACTCAATCTCAATTGTGAACACTGCTGTCGGCAGTATAGGCCAGAGTGAGCAGTCAGCAAGGGCCCACAGCCACATGGCATTGACTTGAGCTCTACAGTTTGCAATACGCAAAGCCAAAAAACGTGTGCAGAGCCTGCAATGATGCGTATGAGTGGTGCAGGCACAGCGCACTGGAGCAATGTCTTTTCCTACAGGACAGCATCATCTACAATACCGACTCAATGTCAAATGTGAACACTGAAGTCTGCAGTATAGGCCAGAGAGAGCGTTCAGCAAGGGCCCACAGCCAAGTGGCATTGACTTGAGCTCTACAGTTTGCAATACGCAAAGCAAAAACAAACGTGTGCATGCAGAGCGTGCAATGATGCATATGAGTGGTGCAGACAGTTTGCACTGGAGCAATGTGGTTTCCTACAGGACTACCTCATCTACAATATCAACTCGATCACAATTGTGAACAATGTTATATGCAGTGTAGGACAGAGAGAGCAGTCAGCAAGGGCCCACAGCCACATTGCATTGACTTGAGCTCTACAGTTTGCAATACTCAAAGCCAAAAAACGTGTGCAGAGCCTGCAATGATGCATATGAGTGGTGCAGACAGAGCGCACTGGAGCAATGTCTTTTCCTACAGTACTGCATCATCTACAATACAGACTCAATGTCAAATGTGAACACTGAAGTCTGCAGTATAGGCCAGAGAGAGTGTTCAGCAAGGGCCCATAGCCACGTGCCATTGACTTGAATTCTACAGTTTGCAATACGCAAAGTAAAAAAAAAACGTGTGGAGAGTCTGCAATGATGCGTATAAGTGGTGCAGAAGGAGCACACTAAAGCAATCTCTTCTCTTACAGGATTGCATCATCTACCATAGCGACTCCGTAGCAGTCTATACTGGCTATTAAAGGCCCTCTTTCCAGCATTAAAGGCCCAAGCCGAAGGTGAGGGCCTTTAACAAGGGAGAGGGACTTTAATAGCCACTGTAGCCCAGCTACAAAGGGCGATAAGGCTATTTGAACATTCTGCCACTAAAGGGTAGAATGTTCTAACAAATAAAGCAAAGCCTTAAGACAGCACAAGGGGATTACAATTCCTTCAGGCTCCCTGAAGCATTTGTTCACAGCCAGAGCTGCGAACAAAAAACTTTGCAATGTTGGAGCTCCAGGCTTATACAAGCCATTAGAAGAACGGAGCTACTCCATTGTTTTCAATGGAGCTCTCAACATTCCAATGTTCTAATAAAACAATATTGTGTATGTTTCAATAGACGATCTAATTAGTTAACTACTGGATTCTGTAATTAAACAATCACCACTCAATCTAAATTGTGAAGCCTGCGAACCGCAGTCTAGACCAGATGCAGTGGTCATTAACACCTCACAGCCACATACTGTTCGATTTGAAAGCACAGAGTTGGTTGCACCTGATCAGAGAGGGCACACAGAAATCATCACAGACTTTTACTTATGACATCCTCAATCATACATTCAAGATCCCATTTCAATGTTCGCACCTCCTGTACCACAGCATACTCCACCAACTACTGCCAACCAAGCCCAATAATCATGTGCAGCAGTTCGCTATGGAATCACAGAGTGTGATGCACCTCAACACACAAACTTCTGAGAAAAGCAAGCAGCAGGTAATATGGGACATCGTCCATTGTGGGATCAAGACACCGTTCCACTGTTGGGACCTAGAGTTGTTAGCAGCTGGACGAAGGGAGTACCTTCATCTCCACTCTCATATGCAGTTCTAAAATCATCCATTGTGGGATTAAGACACCGTTCCACTGTTGGGACCTACAGCTGGTTGCACCTGGTATAAGTGAGTACCTACATTTCCACTCTCAGATACAGTTCTAACATCGTCCATTGTGGGATCAAGACACCGTTCCACTGTTGGGACCTAGAGTTGCTTGCACCTCATCGGAGGGGGTACGCAGAAATCATCACAAACTTTAACTTCTTGTGGTGGTGGTCCTCAGCCAGGCCTACCAGTGCTAGGGGCTCGCCCTTCTCTGCACAAGTCCTCAGACCAATAGGAAAGAAGTTGGCACGGAAACTGGAATATAACAAAAGCTTTAATTAATAAACCTCATGAGGTGGAACTAAATTCACACAATACCCTTTGGTAGTGTATAAAGTAGCACACTGAACAGATAGAGCATGGTCCTTTTATACCCACACAGGGGCCGAAAGAAGGTGGTACAAGTACAGAAGAAAAGGGTTACATACAAAAAAGGTCATACAGAAATGCAGAGTCAACAGTAGGGTGGAGCTAGCAGCTTGCTTACTCCGGTAAGAATAACCTGACATTTACAGACTAGAACAAGTGTATGGACAGTCACAGTCTCCTCTGCGCATGTGCAGAGTAGCAAAGCCTAAATATAATCTGTCTATAAGCAGAGTGCAAGAGTAAACAACAGCAAGTGAGGACAGAACACATGGTGAGCACATGGCAGACAAGATGGCTGCCGAATACAAGATGGCTTCAGCTAAATGCTAACCCCGATCGCTGCCAAATTACAACAGATGACCATTTTAGCATTAGCTGAAGACATTCGTTTATTTGGGGTAATCTAGGCTCATATCCTGTACATTGATGTTCATCATTTCAGTGACTTCTTTATTTAGCATACATTGGGCTCTAATTTCTGCAACATTTCACTTGGCAGGTGTACAGGCAGAAATACAGATGGAGCAGAGCATTGGACCATAATGTCTACATACACAACATGTAAATAGTATCATGAGTTTTACACATAGGATGGTCAGTAGCTTTCAGCCCCAAGTGGTAAAAAGTGCCCAAATCCAGCTAGTAAAAGTCCAGGTGCCAGTCTCTGGATGAATTTCAGCAGCGATCGTATGCAGTTTAGAGATTGCATCAAACATTGAAGGTGAGTGGTCAGGAATGTAGACACAGCACAGCAACTACTACCGATGATGCGACATGCACCACCTCGATCAGCTAGAACTACATCAAGAACCATACGATTTTGGATTGCTACAATCCTTGCAACTTGCAGTTCTTCTGTAATGTTCCCAAGTGCCATAGCTGTCTGATTTGTAACAGCTTCTACAACACAAGTCAATCGTTTTACCTTTCTACTGTTTAAAGCAGCACCCAACAAAGAAAAACAAGCCCAAATTAAAGTCTACATATTGTTGCAAAGTGGTGTCAGTCTTGTCAACCTCATCTGTACTTATTGTCCTTTTGTATCTGTTATTAGAGATATCATTATATAGCTTAAAGTCTCTGTGATGCAGGTGCCAGAAACACAGGGCGCAACAAAAAGAACACATAGCATACTCCTGACCATCCTACAGGTAGTTGGTAATATCCCTTGTTACTGCAGACAAAGTATGTATTATGTGAGGATATGAAGCTGCTGTTATTGGCACCTTCAATAGTCAAAATCACAGTACACTCACTTCTCCTCACTGGAATTCTCCTAACATTTCCTATACATAAGTCTGCTTTAGCTCTGGTCACAGAAATCACAAAAGGTCCATTGTTCTTAATAGTTCTCATATTTGGGAAAACATATGGCATAGAAATATTCTCAGGTCGATACTCCTCCCATTCCCATTTAGTTCCTTCAGCTCACGGATAACCATCACGGATAACCATCTTCATCTGGATAACCCACTTTATAACCCACTTTATTGAGATGATAATTAATTCTTCCAACTGCCGCCTTTCCTGAAGCAATTAAAAGCGCAAACTAAGCTTGGCAAGAACCATTATAAGAGAAAGGAAGAGGAATAAAAGGTGTTCCTCCTTTCTTCTGGTGAGCAGGTATCACCCCACACACCTAACAATTGGTAGTATTTGTGGCATTGTGAGTGTGATGCAACATCTGAATAAACATATTATTTAGGTAGGATTGTCGATGCTTTTGCTCATGGTAAGGAAGCGTAAAGTAATGATTCTCAACTGGTACTGGAGTAGTGGCCATCAAAAGTTGTCGAACAGGAGCCACTTTCTCAACAAACCAGGTTGTCACTGCTATAGCCACCATAGCAACAACAAAATCCTACAGCACAAATGGTCTTTTTATTCCAGATCTTAGAAACAATTGATCTCCCTGTAGACATGATCACTTTGTCATTGAAGCCATCGTTGGAGCTCTTTGCCCTGGGCAGCCGTTGATTTCTTCACTGAGGGTCAAGACGGGTGTCACTACGCAGGAATGACCCCCCCTTGCGACATCGGCAATCCGTTCACCAACCCAGGACGGTTGCTCAACCAGTCTTTTTCAACACTGCAGATTCTTTCCTTGGTCTCAGTTGGTATCGGGATACTTCAGAGATCGTGTGGTCGGGGAAGACTCCCTCAGATTCGTCAGGCGACCTAGCATGGCCCTTCTCCATTTCCAGAATCTCTCGATGGTCGGTCAGCACAGCAGGTTCCACCAAGGTATGCGACACTCGCTTGCAGTGAGTGCTATGGACCCAGTTATTCCTGTTAGTCACTCGAACCGTTGTCCTCGTTGCTAGGAGCACTTGCTCTGGTCCTCGCCACCTCGGCTCCAAGCTGTTTGACCTCTTGAAGACCTTGACCATCACGTGGTCGCCAGGCCAGAGTTCGTGGGCCTCACCTGTAGATCTGTCAGGAAGAGCTTCCAGGACCTGTTGATGGATAGAGATCAAACTGTCAGTTAACTGTGCCAAGTAATCATTCATCAGAACACAAGGTACATCAGGTATGGGGCGTGGTTTAGGAACTCCCCAAATGTTCATCGGTCTCCCAAATACCACTTCATATGGTGTATGCCCAGATCGTGAATGTGGCACCTATCTTATGGACAACAATGCCAAGGGTAGTGCATCAGGCCATTTCAAAGACGTGGAAGCCATTATTTTCGGTAGTTTCAATTTCAAAGTAGCGTTATAACCTCTCCACTAATCCTGCTGATTGTGGGTGGAAGACTGCATGGAATTTCTGTTTGATCCCTAATCCTTTCAGGACATGCTCAACAACTTGCCCAATAAAATGAGGTCCGTTGTCACTCCACAAAAGTTTACAAACACCATATCTAGGGAAAAACTCCTTTAAAAGCACTTTTGCTGTGGTGAGAGCTGTATTATCCTTTGTAGGGTATGCCTCTATCCATTTACTGAAGCCACATACCACCACTAGAACATACTTCAAGTTATTGCAACGTTCAAGTTGGATATAATCCATTTGCAAAACTTCACAAGGTGCAGTTAGTGTAGCAAACCCTCCTGTGGGAATCTGTGTCCCTTTTCCAGGATTATACTGCCAACAGATCAAACAGGATTGCACTATCATTTTAGCTGTACTGGCAATCTCTGGATGCTCCTAAACCTGCGTAAGCAATTTCGTTATCTCTAGAGCTCCAACATGTGCCAGTCCATGTGCCATTTGAACCATAGGCTGCAAATAAGCAGCAATCAATTTCCACTTATTCATCTCTTTGTTGCGCCAACAGCCCTCATCGTCTAACATTCCTTCTTTAGACCATTGCTCAAGTTCTTCCACAGAGCCAGATCTCTGTATATCTAATACTTCTTCTCTAGCATCATGCCAACACTCAGCTTGTGATTTCACTACGTACATGGATGTAGTGCTTCGTTGTATTGCAGTCTCACGAGTTACGCGATCTGCAAAGGCATTGCCTTGTCCTGTCTTTTCAATCACTTTCTTGTGCGCGCTACACTTAACAATAGCTATTTTCTTCTGATATGTCAGTGCAGTCAAAAGATTATGCACGAATTCTCCGTGCATTATCTGCATCCCATGCAATATAAGAAAGCCTCTTTCCTTCCAAAGTAGGCCAAAATCATGGGCCACTCCAAAAGCATTGCGGCTGTCTGTATAAATGTTCACACACAAGTCAGTGCTAAGTTCACACGCTCGTCTCAAAGCTATTAGCTCAGCTGCTTGGGCCGACTTCTGTGGTTTACGAGCTGTCTCTACTACTGTCTGAAGTGTCATAATTGCATATGCAGCTGAAGTCGTGCCATCCGTTAACTTCAAACAAGACCCATCAACCCACAGTTCCCCATCTACATCTAAAAGGGATTTATCTTGCAAGTCAACGCAACCCTTTGTCTCTTCCTCAGTAAGGAAGATACAATCATGAGACTCCTGTGACTGAGTCTGAGTGGCTGGATATGGCAACAAAGTTGCTGGGTTCAGTGTCGCACATCTCTTCAGTGTAATGTGAGGGGCTAACAGTGTCAATTCGTATCCTGTCAAGCGAGCACTAGTTAAGTGTTGCGTTTTAGTCTGATTCAAAAGGGCATCGACTGCATGGGGTGCTAGCACCAACGGTTTATGTGACAAAACTATCCCTTCACTGTGACGTATTGACACAGCTGTTGCTGCAACTGAACAGAAGCACCCAGGCAATGCACGAGCAACAGGATCAAGAACCGCTGAAAAATATGCACACCCATCTTTCTCATGTACATAGAGTGTAAAAGCCTTTGTGTAATCTGGAGTGCCTAACACTGGTGCAGAACAAAGGGCTTGCCGTTACTGATGAAAAGCATCCTGGCATTCATCTGTCCATGGAAGGGGCATGAGAGTGTCTTTAGTCAAAAGCGCTAGCAGGGGTTTAACAATGTGTGAAAAACATGATATCAATTGCCTACAAAATGAAGTCAGACCAATTAATGCACAGACATCTTTCTGAGTAGAAGGCACTGGTGTATCTAAAATTGCTTGTATGCGATCTGGTGTAAGTGCATGCCCCTCCTTAGACAGAAGGTGACCTAAGTAGGTAACCTTTGGTCTACAATATTGCAATTTCTTCCGTGACACTTTATGGTGATGTGTAGCAAGAAAAGAAAGTAGAGACAAAGTACATTTTTCACACTGCTCAGGTGTATCGGCTGCCAACAAGATGTCATCAGCATATTGTATGAGAGCCACTCCTTCAGGCAAAGTAAAAGAATCAAGTTGTTGTTTCAGTACTTGGCTGTAAATGCTCGGACTCTCAGTGTACCCTTGAGGAATTCTACAAAATCTTTACGATCTATTATCTTTACGGCTATCAGGATGAATAGAAATTGAGAAGAAAGCATTCTTCAGCTCGATCACAGAAAATGTAGTTGCTGTTGGAGGAACTAAGGTAAGCAGTGTCGTTATGTCAGAAAACACAGGGTATTGCGGTACTACAATCTTGTTAACTTCTCGCAAATCAATGACGAATCTGTAAATCCTAGTGTCAGTGTCTTTTTTCAAAATGGGAAGAATAGGACTGTTGCAAACATTATAAGGAACTTCTTCAACAACCCCCAAATTAATAAAATCCTGGACAATGAGTATAAGTGCTTCTTCACCTTCTTGAGAAATTTTGTATTGAGGCAATCATGGCAATGAAGCACCCTCCTTGACACTAATATGTACTGGCAGAATAACAATTTGCCCTACATCGGTATCTGAAGTAGCCCACAAAGTACTAGAGAGTGAAGCTAATGCAAAGTCCTCTTTAACAATACATGATCTCTCAATCACAGGGTAGTTGTCATTTAATATAACATGTACTCCTTCCCAGAGAACATCGTATCGTAGCCCTGAAATATTTAAGCATATCAAGACCCACAATATTGTCTGGTGTGTTTGGAGAAAGCAAAAGTGGACATGGAGCAGTAAACTTATCAACATGAAATGCAAGTGGTTGTGATAGTGGGCTAAGGGAAGGTGTTCCATCGAAACCTATCGATGTATTAGTCAAGCCAGACAGGGGAGCCCTTGGAACCAATTATTTAGACAAGGCGATACGAGCAGCTCCTGTATCAACTAGAAACTGATCAGTAGAACCCAAAACATGTGCTGTAACATAGGGACCCTTCTGATCTACTGGAACTTCAACTGATTCCTTACCCCATCTTAGGCCATCCTATTCATAAACAGAATGTTTAAAATGAGACGGCACATAATCAGACATTTGATATTGATTTCGTCTATCAAAAGTGTTAAACCCATCCCGTCCACGTGTATTAGCATCAAACCTAGCACGATCATCCGTGCTTCCTCTAGGCCCTGAATATCCTGAACGATTTCTCATTTGTCCCCGTCCACGTGGATACTGCTGAGCACGCAATGCCAGACACTCAGAAGCCCAATGTCCAAATGTCCTGCTGTCGCAGGGATTCTGCTCCTACACAGAACTGTGCATAGAGACCTAGAACCTCAGTGAATTAGGGTGTACCAAAACTCAACTCAGTGTCCAAAATCCCCTACCAGACTAGCAATCAGTGTCTCATTGGTTCTTCCATACCGCAGATGATTAGACTACCCAGAACATGGACTTAGAACACCTCAGGTAACGTGGAACACATGAACACTCTTTCATTATACTAACATACCAATCCAAAACGAGGAGTAAATGAAGACATGTGCAAGTTTTAAATGTTTATTTCTAACGCCATGTTCTCAGGCGCAGTATCTTAGCTAATACAAGCAAACAAGGTTATCAGCATAGTTACTAGTCTATAAAATACAAAGGGAGAAAGCATGTTAAAATGCTAAAGGGAAGAAGTCTAAATGGCACCTCAGTCTTACCCTCCCTTGCTAGTATATTATATTATATCTAAAGAAGGTCTCTTTGGGTTTTAGAAGGGCGGCCCCATACCTCTGATCTTAGTGGAAAGGGATCACATCATCTTCCACCAGCTCTCTGCATGCGAATATTCATCAAGTGTGTGTGCATGCTCTGCGCAGTGCATTATTAAACGCGCCAAAAGCCAGAGTTGGCCGCAGCTGCATATGTGTTATGTCTAGAACGTGTGCTGATCAGACCTCACAACAACCACTGTGTTGAAATAACCTTGAAGGCCTCTGCACTCACTGTTCAGACATAGCTTACCAAGCAAAGCTGATACAATAGGAAAACATAATATTCTCGTGTGAAGCAAAATATTCTACTAGGCTCAAAGCATTCATAACAATATGTGCCGTGTGCAAAAGCAGCAAAAAGGAAAGATGGCGTTTAAGCTTCTAATAAGCTCATGCTAACTTAACAAGTGTGAAGGCAAAGCCTATCTACATGACACCCTCCCTTGATCCGAGCACGGATAAGATATGATAAGATAAGATAAGATAAGATAAGGGGCAAATTTCTAGAATGCAGAGTTCAAGAACGACAGTCAGGTCAAATTTTCACAAGGTAAAAAAGAAAAAGAAAACATTTCGTCTTTAAAAATCCACATAGACAAAAGTGAATGCAAATCCAATACATTGATTCATTTGCCTTAGCAAAGTCAAAAGGCCTGGGGCAGAGAATTTTTTTTATAGAGACTTGAAAAAAATAAAAACTGTTTGATGTTCAATAAATGACCTTGATATGGGAGAGAGAAGTGATGACATATCTCATCCTAACAATGAATATGCAAAATATGCAGCAACAGCCTCCAACAGGAAGTCACTGTTCTCATCCGAAAATAATTCAGCCATCCAATTTAACAATGAGAAAGAACATACATGCTCTTCAATTACCGGAGCCTCTAGCACCATCAGAGGACAACTCGGTGGGTTCTCAATGAAGCTGTGTGCCAGGAAATCTTGCACAACTGCAAACACATTCCAACCACCCAGTATTCCATGCATCGCTGCAAAGGCCATAATCCCTCCGTCAGAACAAAGCAATTCATGAGCAACTAAGGGGCTCATAAGCTGATTATAATCCACATCGGGAGACACCGTATTGCAGAGACACAAATCCAGGACCCAGTCGAAATCGCAACTCAGGCAATGAAAGACAGGCTGGACACATGTAAAATAGGAAAATTGAAACGATAACCCATAAGCTGCACTCAAAGTTGCAAGAGGCAGCACTCCATAGTACTCAAGCATTGGGTTGCGAAACAGTGCCAGTCGTGATAGCTCGTCTCGAAACACAGGACATGCATCCATTTTGAAATAAACAAAACGGTAAAAGAACGCCTGCAGCTACAGCCAGCAGTAAGGGAAATCCACCAAATAGGCTGGAAAAAATCGAATGAAAGAAAGCAGGAAAGACACCGAATATAGTTTTAAACGAAGTCACAAGGTCACTGCTTATAACTTTAAAAAAGTGGGCCAGCCCCATTGTGGAGGATGCATTAAAGATAATGTGAATTAATTCACCGAAATGCAAAGGCAAGTCAGTATTCAACAAAGCATGCACCTCTGTGCGGGTGTTAGCCATGTGAAGGACGAATGTCTCACGAGCAGATGTCAGGGAAACTTCCTTCTGGGACAATAGAGTTCTTATGCGACTCATCTTGTTGAACTCTGCTTTCAAGGTAGGAATCGTGAGCCAGATGGAAACATCAAGCTTCCCATGCGGGGGTGGATACATTACATTCTTACAGCAAACCACACGTTCACTGACGGTAACTACATAAGCAATTCCTTTTATTAGCCCACAGCAATCTTCATTGTTCAAAAGTAAATAACTCCCATTTGCCAGTAATGTGAATGTGGGTACGATTGCAGGCACAGGTGTACCTTTCAAAATACAGGCTACATTTGGCTCATTCTGGTTACAAGAGCCATGCAATTGGATATGTCTGCACATCAATGAGTGATCTGGTGTTTCAGTGCAATCTTCACCATTCAAATAAACTTCCTTACCCTCCATAAGGCATCTATAGGTAAATGGAAGCGACCAAGCTTCATGGAGATAAGCACTTCCAAGAGGTTCATATCTACCAATTGCAAAGTACTTCATACACCCTTCGAACTTGAACAGAGAGTTATTAACCCATGGATAAGCTACGTTGCTGAATTGGCCTTTGCCACAGAAAACGGTAACGGTTCTAACCTTTCAATGTGTAACATAGAAAAGGATTCATCTTTCATTGACAGTAAACGCTGCTTATCAGTCAAATTAAACGGGGCAAACAATGATGACGTGTTCATGTATGCCATGGCACTTTACCAACTTTTAAGGTTTGTAAAGTCCATGCAAACTGCATATTGGAACGCAATTGATTTTGACCATGGTAAAAAACACATACTTCATCCTGCACAATATCAACAACAGATGATACAATATTGTCCAACGTGTAAATGCGAGAAGAAAGCGTATTAATGCTGTTATCTACAACTGCTAGCACTTTCTCTAAATTAGCCTGATCTATAGCTCCAATGCGGGTAGCTGCCTCAATCTGGGACATTTTTCAGACTTTGTTGTAAATAGCATATATACATCTTTTAGATCTGCCGTTAGCCGGGCACTTTATAAAATCATTCAGATCAACATCGTCTGTCAGTTTAGATAAATGTAGTTTAACCGACATCAAAGTGGAATGTTTGAGCCAATTCTGACATAATTTGTCTACAGAAGTGGTAGTAACAGAATGGCCACTTTCAAAACGGGGATCCACCATGACCTGTGTAAAGCCTTGAGCCAAACCCAGAAAACAATGCTGGCAAGCATCAGCATTTCCGTGTCAGAGCAACCAACCCTTAGGATCCAAACTGGATATGTTAAAGGAAGAATTTAGCAACAGAGTTTGTAACTCTGTGATCAAAAATTTAGTGGCATTATTCCAACCGGAATATTCTTCTAAGTCAGGAAAAGAAGGAGCATTTATTTTTTTAGTAGTAGCCAATCCAAAGCATGTCGTCTGTGAAATTGTAGAATTCAAGAACAACATATGGTTCAGGATGAGGCATGCACGGTGCAAAGCCTCAGTGCCTTGCACTTGCCAGGTTTTAGAACCCCAAACTGATTTAAGGTCAATTGTATCCTTCCACAACTCATAGCCACCTACAGCTAACTGGTCTAGAAAGGACTTCGAATACAATAATTTAGTATTGGTAAGTCTAACTTTGGATGCAGACTTTTTGGTCATTTTAAAATAAAATGCATTGGGATTTGACTGATTAAAATCAGTAAAATAAGAGAACCTTTTCAAAAAGGAAGAACTGCCTTGTATAGGAGCTGGACAATGCTCCCATTGTGTATAATTTACAGTGTTCCTCCTGGTATTAGTTTTATGCAGGTAGTAATTGCCAAAATGTTGGTAACAATATAAATCACCGTAATTAGCAGATTCTAAATACAAATCTTCAGCATCAAAGGCAGCATAATATTTTAAATCAGAAAACAAGGCTTCTAACGCCTGAACATCCCAATCATCAGTATATTTTGTTTAATTACATCCCCCATAGAAACTCTAAGCACATTAGGGACATTTATAACCTTAGTGGGCCCATGAATTTGAAAACGAACAGCATCCCATACAATCCCATCTAAAACAGGCCAAGCAGTGATGTTAACAAAAGCCAAGTCTCTCTTCAATCTGTGTGATGAGGAGTGGGGAGCCAATGTTCCATTGATATGTCGAATGCGTGTTCTCTCTTTGACATCGTGTCCATTGACAAGTCGAAGAAAATACACCACAAAGCCAATTGACATGAAAAGGTAAATTGAAAAAAGCACCAACCAAATGTAGGTCCAAGGGGGAATCCAAAAATGTTTTTTAAACAATTTAGCCAAAACAGAGACCTTTGAAGGTTTCTTCGATGTTTGTGAATCAGTGTCAAAGGAAAATCTGGTTAATGAGGCCGATGAGTCCTGAAAAGAACGAGGAGAGCGTTGTTCAGAAACCTGAAAACGATCAGGCGATTTTATCGTCGCGCGATCGCGCAAGTCATAAACACGTTTTGTTGGTGCAGGCACTGGAGATGCAGGACGTGACCCCTGGTTCAGTTGCTGTGGTTTACCCTGTTTTTGTTTTTTCGGCCAATTTTGCTTCTTAGCCTTGGGCTGGTCGTCTGTTTCCGACTTCTGACCTTGGGGTTGCTTTTTCTCTTTTGTTGAGAAAGGCTTGACCCCCAAACTGTTATGGCCCACGGTTTTATAAGCCGCAGTAATAATTCTCGGTAACTGGCGGTTTTTATCGGCATCAGGCACCGCATGCAAAGCATTAGACACCTAAAAGCTTACCGCATCTCCCTTGACATTCGCAAGTACGAGATCGGAAACTATGTCAAAACTGCAGCAGAGCCGCATACCCAATTCAACCGTTGCCTCAGATCCGTGCTCATCCTGAACACGCTTAATGACTGAGGGAAAGGCGGTCATTGACGTAGTGCCGAAGCACCTCGTGTACACCGCTGCAAAAATCTTACCCCGAGATTCACAGTCACCTGCCTCAGGTATCAAGTCTTTGGGCAAACTAATTGTCAGAATCCTGTGTTTCTCAACAGGATTCATGTTAGGAAATACTGCTTCCAGCTGATCAAATTTCTAGGCAAGCCAGAAAGGCATATCATCCTTATCCTGGGGGCGCTTGCCCATCACTGCATTAACCATAACAGGACTAAGCTTCATACAGCTCAGTCCGGCTGGAAGCGCCGCAGCACCTGGGGCCCCGCCCGGGAGATTGCGGGTAATGTATTGCACTAACGACCGAATTACACTAATTGCGACTGTATGTAACAGCCGTAAATCTGCAACGAGAACCGCTCCGTGTCTAGGATGCGGTGTAAATCCAGCCAAAACAGGCCAGGTAGCGCCAGGAATGGACAAAGGACCTAACCTTGAGCCTAACAAAGTGTGGGGTAGGGCGCCATAAAATCAAACTCGATGCTGCCAAGCATTAATCGGAACCTCCTGTGTCCTATATGGAACATATTCCTGAGGCACGGCAGTAGCAGTATAAGTGTTGAACACATTAGTATTTGCGTTCACAGCCGGGAAGGTCACCCACGAATAGAAAATTTCGTATGGGTAAGCTACTTCCGCACTCACAACCATAATAACTGCCATGCCCTCCAACCAGACGATATAAGCCTGAAAATTATTGCGAACCGCAATTCGACTCTGCTGCGGTATGTCAACGTCAGCCATAGTAAAACAGTAAGAAACAGGTACAACAAAAACTACGTAGCACAACTGAGTAGTAATTCAAAAGGAAACCATTTGAAAAGATTCTAGCTTGAAAAGACCTATGTAACTATAGGTAGGTTTGTCCGACACCACTGTCTTCCGGAAATAATAGTGAAGGGGGTATAAGGACTGATATAAGCACTACTCAAGTGTCATGTAATAAGACCTCCAACGATTGGGCGCCATGTCGCAGGGATTCTGCTCCTACACAGGACTGTGCATAGAGACCTAGAACCTCAATGAATTAGGGTGTACCAAAACTCACCTCAGTATCCAAAATCCCCTACCAGACTAGCAATCAGTGTCTCATTGGTTCTTCCATACCCCCAATGATTAGACAACCCAGAACATGACCTTAGAACACTTCAGGTAACGTGGAACACATGAACACTCTTTCGTTATACTAACATACCAATCCAAAACGAGGAGTAAATGAAGACATGTACAAGTTTGAAATGTTTATTTCTAATGCCGTGTTCTCAGGTGCATTATCTTAGCTAATACAAGCAAACATATTATAAGCAACAAGGTTATCAGCATAGTTACTAGTCCATAAAATAAAAAGGGAGAAAGCATGTTACAATGCTAAAGGGAAGAAGGCTAAATGGCACCTCAGTCTTACCCTCCCTTGCAAGTATATTATATTATATCTAAAGAAGGTCTCTTTGGGTTTTAGAAGGGCGGCCCCATACCTCTGATCTTAGTGGAAAGGGATCACATCATCTTCCACCAGCTCTCTGCATGCGAATATTCATCAAGTGTGTGTGCATGCTCTGCGCAGTGCATTATCGAACGCACCAAAAGCCAGAGTTTGCCGCAGCTGCATATGTGTTATGTCTAGAACGTGCGCTGATCAGACCTGACAACAACTACTGTGTTGAAATAACCTTGAAGGCCTCGGCACTCACTGTTCAGACATAGCTTGCCAAGCAAAGCTGATACAATAAGAAAACATAATATTCTCGTGTGAAGCAAAATATTCTACTAGGCTCAAAGCATTAATAACAATATGTGCCGTGTGCAGAAGCAGCAAAAAGGAAAAATGGCGTTTAAACTTCTAATAAGCTCATGCTAACTTAACACAGTGTGAAGGCAAAGCCTATCTACATGACACTCCAGTACGCACACTGGTCAACAGACAAACTCAAACGAGTATAAGAAGGAAAAGATAAACCATAAGATCTACGTCCACCTCTATCATTACCTCTAGAAGGCGGACCATAAGCCTGAGTCAACATAACCTTTGTTTTTAACTCCTTAGTCTTCTTATCCTCACTGCCCTTCGCTTCTAACTCCTGGCGTTCACAATACTGAGCCATAGTCAAAAGAGACACCAGAGAAGAGGTAGTCCATGAACTCTCACTGGCCTTTAGGCGACTAGCTATTCCTGGCAACAGGTTGGCAACATACTTATCGACAAACTGATGCCTTCCGTGTCATCTGTCAATGACTGGCCACTAAAATCGTGGAATGCTTCCTCAAAGTGTGTAAAGAAGTCAGAAACCGATTGATCTGCTTTTTTGCTTGCAAGATGCTAACACAGTCCAATCTATCTTTTTAGGGGGAATAATCGTCTTTAACTTAACTAGTTTAGCTGCGGAAATATCTCAAATTAACTGACATGGGGCCATATGTATCAAGCCAAATTGAATTCGCAAATGCCGAAATTCGCAGAATTTCGGCGTTTGCGAATGCAATTTGGACTAATGGTATGCATCAAGTAAATCCGCTTGAAAAATAAGGAATCGCAAAATAGCGATTCCTTATCTTGCGATTGCATTTAAGGAATCGCAAATTTTGCGATTCCTTAAATGCAATGTAAGAAGCCGAAAAAATTAGCAAATTGGCCTTAAGGAATCGCAAATTACCACCAACTTCTAGTTGGTGGTAAGTTGCGAATTCCTTTCAAAATGCATATTTTTACAATTTTCTAAGTGCCATGTGACGCACATACATGCCCACATGTGCACCCATGCCGATTTCAGGGGTGCAACAGGGTGTCCTTTGGACACCCCTGCACCCTTGAAAATATTAACAAATTGCGATTAGCAAATTGCGATTAGCAAATTTCCCCTTCATTCCTATGGGCCTCCTGGCCCATAGAAATGAATGGGAAATTATTCCTTAATTGCGATTAGCAATTTGCTAATCGCAATTAAGGAATTTTAAGAAATCGCTAAAAAGAAGCTGATTTCTAAAATCGCTATTTAGGAATCGCAAAACGGAATGTGGTTACATATGGCCCATGGTTTCTGTGCGGGTTCCCTTTCTACATCCATTTGTTCTAAATCTTTCCAAAATGCCCCAAAAGTCGCACGGTCATCAACTTTATAAAGAGTTCTCCACATGTCAGGGGCTAATATCAATCCGAAAAACAAGTCAATATCAGGCAGAGTCATAGTATAAGAGCTAATAGCAGCCTCAACTTCTTCATTAAAAGCTGCTGGATTTTTCCGCAGATCAGGTAATGCAGTTTTAAGAGCCATGACATCCGCTTTATTCCAAGGAGTGTAAACCCAATTATGAACAAAATAACCCTTTGTATCAATGGAATCCTTATTATCATATGTTCCCTCGCCTCTAGGAGGAACATACAAAGGTGTGGCTTCCTGCATAGGTCTCACATGAACTAATACATTCTTATCTGTTTCAGAAGTAGAAGCCTTTGTCACACTGATCTGAGATGTTTGTGCAGCTGCCTCTGCTGCCTTTTTCTCTTCTCACAAACAGACTGCTTCAGCAGGCAGTTTAACCAAACGTCTGATTGAGTCAGCCACCTGAGAAAAGACAAAAAGACCATCACGCATTTGCTTACAGTCATTTGCTACATCAACGGGCTCTAATTCCTCAGAATGTTTCCCAAACCGCTCAAGGACCTCTGCGGCAAATACCTCGGTGAAATATATTTGCTCCCTTTCAAGCCAATCTTTCATTCCATCTAAAAGGTCAGAAGCAGGGGCAACACTACGAACGGCTTTACGAGCAGCAGATCTAAGCTCAAACACACGCTCAGCAGACAACATTGAACCAGTTTCCCGTGCTTTCTCCTGGTCTGCAGAAGAGTCTTCATCTGACTCATGAGGAGCAGAAGAAAAATATACGGAGGCGGAGAACAATCCAACAACAAGAAATCATCTTGCGGTTTATTAAGGATAGGATAGAGAGGTCGCCGAACAGCGTATTGGCCAGTTACCTGCAAATGGCGCTCCCTATCCTCTCTCTCTTTTAGTTCTTTCATTTCTCTATTTTTCATTTCTGACGCTTTGCATGAATGTTCTTTCGCTGTTCTTTTTCAATCAAGGCTTGTTCACGCTTCATTCGTTCACGCACTTCTTTTTCCCATATTCGTACACAGTCAAACATATATTGCCTAGTCTTTCGCTTAAACATACATTGTTCCACATACTGAATCTTTCGTAAATCAAATGACCCATGCATAGGCCAACGCAACTCAGGATCCTTACTAGTATATTTATTCCATAACGTGCTGTACATTATAGAAGAAATACCATACTTAATATACATGTCCCTATTAGGCGTCCCCTCCGGGGGGGCAGTTGTGCTTCATCAAGTCTCAAACTGGTAACACTACAAAAGCAACACATCCTACGAAGTGTGATAGAAGCAGGCATGCCAAAAATAGTGCAAAATATGCAGTATTATTCACAAAGTAGCGCTTAAAGTACACTTGTACGGTGCGCCGTTCAAATCAATTCAAAACAGAGAACATTTTCCTCATTACCTGCCTATATAAATTGCAATTCATATATTAATCACTTACAAATCCCAAATTGACCAATACACATTTCAAAGCCACAGCAAGCGTCGCAAAACGACCTTACCAATCCCAGGCATGAAACCAACAGCAAGTGTTGCATCAAAACAACGCTTACCAATCCCTTGGTGTCCAGATTCCAACTGCCAAGTTCTTAAATAGACCAAACGGTCACTGCACGGCGAATCAACAGAAGAGATCTCAGTCGAGGACTGGCACCACCTGGATGGTCAGATCAGAAAGAGAGGAAAAATGCTGTGGTTTGCCAAGACGCGGGTCTCCTCGGGCAATGATCATCCGTAGCGAGATTCCAATCCTTCGTTTCGACCACTCTTTCTGGCATCCGAGTCGCCGATGAGCCCTACTGGTTGGGCGCCAACTTGTGATGGTTGGCCTCAGCCAGGCCTACCAGTGCTAGGGGGTTCGCCCTTCTCTGCACAAGTCCTCAGACCAATAGGAAAGAAGTTGGCATGGACACTGGAATATAAAACAAAGCTTTAATTATTAAACCTCATGAGGTAGAACTACATTCACACAACACCCTTCGGTAGTGTATGAAGTAGCACACTGAACAGAAGGAGCATGGTCCTTTTATACCCACACAGGGGCTAAAAAGAAGGCGGTACAAGGACAGAAGAGAAGGTTTACATACAAAAAAGGTCATACAGAAATGCACAGTCAACACTAGGGTGGAGCTAGCAGCTTGCTGACTCCGGTAAGAATAACCTGACATTAACAGACTAGAACAGGTGTATGGACAGTCACAGTCTCCTCTGCGCATGTGCAGAGTAGCAAAGCCTAAATATAGTCTGTCTATAAGCAGAGTGCAAGAGTAAACGACAGCAAGGTAGGACAGAACACATGGTGAGCACATGGCAGACAAGATGGCTGCCGAATACAAGATGGCTTCAGCTAAATGCTAACCCTGATCACTGCCAAATTACAACATTCTGACATCCTCAGTCATAGAATTAAGACCCTCTTTCACTGTTTGGACCTGCTGTACCGTGATGTATTAAAGGGATTGCAGTCAACTAAGCCCAATAACCATGTGCAGCAGTTAACTACAGAAGCACAGAGTCTGATGCACCTCAACAGAGGGAGTTCTGTGAAAAACCAGCAACAGGTAATATCAGACATCGTCCATTGTGTGATCAACACACCTTTCCACTGTTGGGACCTAGAGTTTCTTACACCTAGTCGAAGAGAGTACCTTCATCTCCACTCTCAGATACAGTTCTAGCATTGCCCACAAGGGTATCAAAAACACCGTTCCACTTTTGGTACCTGTCTGACTACTGTGTTAGTAGTATATAGAGCCCTCCATGGTGCTGGGCCTCAGGCTGGGCGCTGTGTGCCTGTGTCACGGTACCCAGCATTAATCTCTTCCGAGCTCGCAGACCTCAGTCCAGGAGCCTCCGCTGGCATGTGGTGGGCCCTCTTACACGTACTGCAGTGTCGAAAGGTGAACTGTGGAGCATATATGTGTCGCAGCGGCCATTACACTTTCTATATACCAGTACACTGAAAGCATCATTCACAGAGCCACCTTCGCTCACGGCGTCAGCCTCGTGGTGGTGTAAGCTGCGCAGACCTGGCAGACACGTTCGCCAATCCTGAAAGAGAACCACACCCAGAGAAACGTGCCTCTTCTTCAAACCCCTACGCTAGCCTTGCGTACGCCGAGCCAGCCCACTACCATAAACATTTAAGGGGGAGGCACGTATGCCCTACCATTCAGTAATCTTCCCTACTGACTGTACTATCATGGTTGCGTCCACTGTCCACTTCACTCAGTAGACCATCATTGTATGTTGACATGTAAAATGCAAAAACAACAATTGGTGGATGGAATGTTGCACAATGGCAAAACATTCACCCCCAGTCACAGATCTGGGTTTAATCCATCGTTTATTTGCTCCCCACCCCAGTTCAGACATGGCCATATGCAAATCAGTCTTGACCCTGTGCCTCATGGGAACAGTCCAACCCGAACTACCAAGCCATATCTTCCCTGGACTGGAATCAAGCATCCTAGGACGGGTTTCTGGCTATCAGTCGTCATCAGCCAGGATAGCTTGATTCCAGTGGCATGGAGAGCCGGGACTCACGTCTGAGCATACCTGTCCCACTCGGGTGGCAAATGCAAAAACAACAACTGATGGACGGAATGTTGCACAATGGCAAAACATTCACCCCAAGTCACAGATCTGGGTTTAATCCATCATTATTTTGCTCACCACACCACCCCAGTTCAAACATGGCCATATGCAAATCAGTCTTGACCCTGTGCCTCATGGGAACAGTCCAGACCGAACTGCCAAGTCATGTCTTCCCTGGACCGGAATCAAGCATCCTAGGACTGGTTTCTGGCTAACAGCCATCATCAGCCAGGATAGCTTGATTCCAGTGGCATGGAGAGC
Source organism: Lissotriton helveticus (assembly GCF_964261635.1). Taxonomy (NCBI): domain Eukaryota; kingdom Metazoa; phylum Chordata; class Amphibia; order Caudata; family Salamandridae; genus Lissotriton; species Lissotriton helveticus. Next base: position 536,816,043 of record NC_136065.1, read on the forward strand.
ACGGGACTCACGTCTCACGGTTCCCATGAGGCACAGGGTCTGACTGATTGCATATGGCCATGTCTGAACTGGGGTGGTTTAGAAAGAGACCTATTTTAAAAATTGTGTAAATCTGTTCAGTAGTTCCTGAGAAATAAAAAAATAAAAAAGTATCTGTGCGGGACCGAACCACACAAGCAAACGCTTGCCTCTGTTTGGTTGCCAACACTTCAAACAGAAAGTGTTGGCATCCATCTTGTGCTCGGACAGAGGGAGAAAGAAAAGGTGAGAAAACCATTCCAGGGCTTGAATTGAATGATGTGTGGGAGAGCACTCGGCCCTCCCGCAGCCCTGGGAACCGCCACCCCCCAGAGCTTTAATTGTATGATGTGCGGGAGGGCACTCCACCCTCCCAGGGCTTGAATTATTTTTAACGTGTGGGTGGGCCTGCTTTCTTAATTATTCACATGGGCACATGGCCCCCGCTGCCCCGGGGACCGCCACCCTCGGGGCTTTTTAAAAAGATAAATAAATCTGTGTGGGGAGGCTCGACTCCCCCACGCGCCCCAGGGATGGCCACCTCCCGGGGTACTAATAATGCTAATGCGGGGTCCGTTATGGACCCCTGAGCCCAGGGGGCCATCACCTCCCCGGGGCCTCAATCGCATAGGGAGGGGGCCGTGCACCCCCACTCGGCCTCAATCGCATAGGGAGGGGGGCCGTGCACCCCCACTCCTGGAGCCCTTGATGACCCTGGGTACCACCACCTCCCAGGTCCAGTTCCTGCAGTGTCCGGGGGTGCCAGAAGTGCTGTTTGCTATGGCTGGGCGGTAGCATGGCTCCCTCCTTGTCATAGCAAACTTCCTTCGGAATTTGGAAGTAAGAGCAGGGAAACCTGCTCTCTCTTCCAAAATTTAAAGCAGATTGCTTTTCCACACGGGCAGCTGCATGTTAGCAGCTCCCCATGTGGAAAAGCAATGTCGGCTCCCACAGGAGGTGAGGAGCCAGCGGGACTGTGGGGGAATTGGGGCTCCCACTCACAGTCCCTAACAGAAAGGCCAGGCCCCGGGGGATGGGGTCCCTGGAGCAAGAAGTGGCCTGGGACATTGCATGAGTACATGTGTACTTACAAATTCACCATGCGTCCTCCTTGCAGCACTCTAATCATCCAGTTACTACCCATGTACTCATGCAATGGTCCAGGCACTAACTCATGCAGTGCTACAATCCCAAGAGCACTACCCATGCAGTTCAGCAATCCCCCTGTCACTCCCTGTGCACTCTTCACGCTATGGCCTAGGCACAAATACATTCACTGCTACAATCCCCAGAGCAGTACCTATGCACTCCATCATTCCCCCTTGTCACTCCGTGAGCACTCTTCTAATCCTCCTGTCAGCTCTGTATGCTTATCCAATCACTATGCCAATACCAAAGCACTTCACCATGTAGTATCTTTGCAGCACTCTAATAATCCAGTCACTAACCATGTGTTTATGCAATGACCCAGGCACTAACAGATGTAGAGCTACATTCTCCTGAGGACTCCCTATGCAGTCCAGTAATCTGCCTGTCACTACCTATGCACGCCTCCAATCACCCAGCTAACACAATGTACTTATCCAATTAGTCCACCAAAACCCAAGCACTTATAAATTCAACATGTACTCTCATTACAGTACTGTTATCATCCAGTCACTACCCATGTACTGATGCAATGGCCTAGGCACTAACACATGCACTGCTACAATCACTGTGTACTACCCATGCAGTTCTCTAATCACCTACACACTTCTCATTCGCTCCTTTAATTGCCCTGCTAGTACCCATGCAGTCCAGCAATCACCCTGTCACTCCTCATGCACTCCTCCAGTCACCCAGTCACTACCATGAACCAACCTGAACATCTTTAAAAGCTATAGTGGTCAAAGGCTGACGGGGGGATTGCTGGAGTGCATAGGTAGTCCTCAGGGGATTTTGGCACTACATCTGTTAGTGTCTGGGTCAATCCATAAGTACATGGTTAGTGACTGGATGAATAGAGTACTGCAAGGAGAGTATATGCTGAATGTATAAGTGCTAGGGTATTGGAGTAGTGATTGGATAAGTACAAGGTGCTGACAAGGTGATTGGAAGACTGCTCACAGAGTGACAGGGAATGCTGGAGTACTTATGTACTGCTCTGGCGATTGTAGCAATGAATGTATTAATGCATGGGACATTGCATGAGTGCATGTGCACTTACAAATTCACCATGCACTCTCCTTGCAGCACTCTGATAATCCAGTTACTACCCATGTACTCATGCAATTGCCCAGGCACTAACTCATGCATGGGTAGTGCTCCCAAGAGCACTACCCATGCAGTCCAGCAATCCCCCTGTCACTCCCTGTGCATTCTTCACCCTAGGGTAATGCCCTGAAACAAATCCCAGGATGCTTGTTTCCGGTCCATGGAGGACCTGGCTTGGCAGTTCGGGCTGGACTGTTCCCACAAGGAACAGGGTCCAAACTGGGGTGGGGTGGTGAGCAAAAGAATGATGGATTAAACCCAGATCCTTGTGACTGGGGGTGAATGTCTGCATGATTCAGTATTCCGTCTATCAATTGTTTCTTTTGCAAATTTCACCCTAATTGGGAAGGGTATGCCAGACTTGGGTACCGTGCTGCCTGCACCACTGGATTCAAGCTAGCCTGGCTAATGAAGGGTGATACCCTAAAATCGGTCCCAGGATGCTTGTTTCCGGTCCAGGGAGGACCTAGCTTGGCAGTTCAGGCTGGACTGTTCCCACAAGGAACAGGGTCAAAACTGATTTGCTGGCTGGTCCAAATTGGGGTCGTGTGGTGAGCAAAAGAATGATGGATTAAACCCAGATCCTTTTAACTGGGGGTGAATGTTTGCATTGTTCATCATTCCGTCTATGAATTGTTTCTTTTGCATACTTTACAAAAGTGGCATTTTCAAAATTGTAACCTAAAATCAGATTTTCCAATTAAAGTCGATTTTTAACTATAATTAAATATACCAAACAGGAAATGTTAACATGTTCCCAATAATACGTTAGTACTTATTACATTTAATAAGGCAACCCAATGTTATCCTACGTAAGGCGTAGGCCTCACAGTAGTGAAAAAATAATTTAGGGGGTTTCAGTACCAGGACATGTCAAACTTAAAAGTACATGTCCAACCTCTTAATTACAATGCACCCTGCTCTCATGGGCTACTTAGAACCTAACTTAGGGGTGGGTTATATGCAATAAAAGGGGGTGGTTATGGTTATGGCACAGCAAGGGGATTATGTTGCCAAGTCGAATTGGCACTTTAAAACTGCAAGGCAAACATGAGGAGATGATGGACGGAGTGCTGAAATGTTTCAGTCACTCAACGCCAGTCACTGATCTGGGTTTATTCCATCATCATTCTTTATCTCACTTCGTCACCCCAGTTCAGACCCACCCATATGCAAATCAGGCTTGACCCGGTGCCTCATTGGAACAGTCCAGTCCGAACTGCCAATCCAGGTCTTCCCTAGAACAGAAACTAGCATCCTATGCACTGGTTTCGGGGTAACCCCCTTCATCAACCAAGCTAGCTTGAATCCAGTGGCTAACTGTGCAAGGGACCCATGTGGCACAGGGTCAAGACTGATTTGCATATAGCTGGGTCTGAACTGAGGTGGGGAAGTGAGCTAAAGAGTGATGATGGTTCCAACCCAGATCTGTGACTGGGGGTGAGTGTCTGAAAAGTTTCAGTGCTCCATCCATCATCTCCTTGTGTTTGCTTTTTGCCCTAAGTTGGCAGGTTATGCCCAGATGTGGGTCCCTTGCTCACTTTGCCACTGGATTTTAGCTAGCCTGGCTGATGAGGGGTGTTACCCTGAACCGGTCCCAGGATGCTTGTTTCTGGGTTTGGGAAGACCTGGCTTGGCAGATCGGGCTGGACTGTTCCCTTGAGGCAAAGGGTCAAGTCTGATTTGCATATAGCTGGGTCTCAACTAAGGTGGTGATATGAGCTAAAGAACGATAATGGATTCAACCCAAATCTGTGACTGGGGGTGAGTGTCTTTCAAGTTTCAGCGCTTCGTCCATCATCTCCTTGTGTTTACTTTGAAACTGCAATGGCAGGTCTGGACATAATTTAAGGGGCGACTTGGGTGTGTGGCACAATAAGTGCTGCAGTATCACTAGGAGCATTTTATTTACAGGCCCTGGGTATATGGTATACCCCTTTGCTATGGACCTTTACGTGAATTAAATGTGCCAATCAGGTCTATGTCGATTTTACCATGTTTTAGATAGTGAGCACAAACACTTTAGCACTGGCTAGCAGTGGTAAAGTGCACAGAGTACTAAGTCCAATAAAAGTGAATACAGCAAAATAGGAAGGAGAGTGAAGGCAAAACGTTTGGGGGCAGACCACCCTAAGGCTGGCAGTTTTAACAGTCAGTACTATGATGAGTGACAAAACACAAACAACTGCTTAAGATTGACCTGGTGTAGGGGTGTGAAAGCAAATAAACCTTCCTAAGCAGAGAAAGGCACACAAAGAAAGCCTTATCAGAATCGAGTATTTCAAGGAAGCTTCAACCCCAAGTTAGGATAAGTATTGATGATGAAGAGTGCACTTGGGATTGCTAGGCCTGTGCTGCTTCTGCAAATAAGCAGGGAGAAGTATGCCTTTCTGGGAATCGAGTTGTGACAGAGGCTTGGAGAACAAAGACAAAATGGCCACCGCACACAAACACATTCACTGGCTCCAGAAAATGGTGGTTTCCAAAGGACCAGCAAAAAAGGCAAAATGGCTGACTATGACACACACACATGCACAAATACTCATAGGAATTAAGCACCACAAAATAGTGGTCGCCAAATAGCCGGACCAGAAGGGCACATGGAAAACAAATAATATAGTTGCCATATCCTGCCTGGAGTATTTTCCTCCCTACAAAAGATCTTGTAGCATAGTAGGGATAGGATTGCACGAATATATATGACGAAAATGTGTCTGAGCCCACTCATTGTACTGTACTAACTCTCTACCAGTAAATCAATGATGTCAGAAAATAAAATCAACTTTAAGCAAGAACCTATGGCACTAGACTTGACCATAGTGCTTAACTGGCAACACATTGTGCAGAAGCTGTTTTTCTAAGGAGACCCATGCCAGTACATCCAACTCCAAGGAGTGTCAAACACTCGGAGTGCCCAGGCTTAGTTCCAGCTCATGCCTATTTCTTCCACCACATTACTCTTTTTATTTCTTTAACACACTCTTGCAGGTTCTTTATTCATCCCTGCTATCTCCCTTAGTCACTGTTCTCATATCCTTCCCTTCCTCTTTCTTTCACCGTTTTAGCCTTTCTGTTTCTTGTTGAGACTCAAAGCTTGATAGTGAAAATGAAGTCCACTCCCCAAACACAAGTCTGGGTGCTCACCATCTGCACCTGCCAACATAAATCATGCACTGCCTCTGTACCCTGGCTTAAATTGATCTTCTTCAATCTGTGATTCACCCGACGGCCATCACTGATTTAGATGATGACATTTCAATTTTCATTCTACAATAAAAATCATCTGTTTTACACAATAAACCAAATAATTCAAACATATGGCATAAACAATTCCGAAATAAAATCCAGAATTTTTAATTTCAGCTTCCTTAACAGTGACAAACTGGAGCCATATTACAATAAGTGCCCCAATGGCTCAACGGAGGTTTGCGACCGATTTGCGTGCCCCCAGGGCACTTCGATACTATAGCAGGGTGCGCAGACGGTCGTGCGTCCCCTTACCTAATACCAATAGCGCTGGCACACTTAAAGCACCAGTGCTACCTTCAGAGGGTGTTCACTCATTTGCATATCGGCATGCCCTATGCAATGAGGGAATTCTTTTGACTCTGCATCTGCGCCATATTACAGAAGCTGGCTCAGGGTCACACGAGCTTTCAGGAGGCGCTCTGACAGTGTGACATTTAACCCCTTCGCTGCGGGGCTGTTTCCCCCACTTTGCTGGGGGCGGGGTCGCGCACAGTGCCCCGGTGCTCATGACGAGCTCAGTTCATCATGAGCCACTGTGCTCGTTTGCTCATGACGAGCTGAGCTCGTCATGACCTCGCCCGTTTAATGGAACGCTCAGCACAGCAGGGGAATCAGCCCAGCGTGCGAGCGTTCCAACGGTCATGACGAGCTCAGCGCGTCATGAGCACACGAGCGCCGTGGCTCATGACGAGCTGACCTCGTCATGAGCACAGGAGGGGTTAAAAGGTGGCACACTGTCTGTCCGCCTCCTGACAACAGCCCTCTGTAGGGTGTAAAGGGGGTCCCATGGACCCCCCAGACATCCCCTTGCAGGCGGGTGCAGTCACTGACTGCACCCGCCTGCAAGGGGATTTCTATTACCCTGTAAAAGTGCAGGTGGGTTCCGCCTGCACTGCCTGCACTGTGAAAACACGGAGTGGCTGCTCTGTGTTTTCACAAGAATGCACTGCCCCCAGGGCAGAGCGAGTTTGCGGCTGCCCTTGGGGCAGCGACTACATTATAATAGGGCGCATTGTGATTGTTTGCGCCAGGCGCACCTTTTAAAAGGTGCGCCGGGCACAAACAATCACAATGCATAATACGGCCCCTGGAGTATAAAAATCATTTACAGGATCTTTAGCATAATGAATGGGATCACATTTCTCAAGATGTCAATAAAGTGTAAAAAAAACGATTAGTTAAGGGCCTCTTTGCTACCAACAGTTTTTAATTTTTATGGTGGATTATCAGTCATTAACATATTACCTAATCTTCTTTAGACTGTCTGATATATGCTTTACTAAAGTGTAAATGATAATTATGACCACCATGGGGAATCTGTGACACTTGATTCAAACTAAGATCCTGTCAGTCACTGAATACATTTTACATTTTTCCCACAGATTTGAAAGATGGAATTTATATTCATTGTCAAATTCAAAAGAAAATGTAATGTTCAATGACCTTCACTGCAAACTCAACAACCCATGAAGCGAATCTGTTCAGCAACAGCTTTATAACATTGGCTGGGAAGAGAGGTTTTTTCTCAGTGCATTACCATATATTATCCCAGTTTAGTAAGTTAAAAATATTATCTAATTAGAGTTCTGAAAGAACGAGTCCAACATATGTCAGCCTTCTCCACAACATTCGAAATGATCAATATTTCACGTATTTAGGGCATTGTCAACCAGCCTCGTACTTGCTCATGCCTCGCAAATAATGTGTATGCTGTTCAGTCTTCAAATTGCATTCTAAGCGCAAATGTTTGCTCACAGCGTGTAATTCAATCCCCGACCCGTTTTTGCGGCCTCACACAAAGCTGAGTAAAACCTTGCTGTCCATTAAAGTAAGGGAATATTTTGCACAACTAAAACATCTTTGAAGAGGCTATTTTTACCTTGGGACTTACTGCTTTTATGTGTTATTGGGAAACAGTCAGAGCTGCAAAGTAGAGCATGAGACATGGACTTCTTTTTTGCACTTTTACAAACAAAAATGACAATTCAAACTGTATAGGTCTTACATCCATAAAAAAAGATGTATTTTGTATGAAAATCAACATTCAAATGCAGGTGTTCGAACTGCACACTAAAACGAGGGATTTCATTTAAAAACATAGTGGCATAATTGCAAGGGCCTAGCGCAACTGGAGTGTCACTTTTTCTGACGCTCCGATGGTGCTATGCCCTGCTTCATATTTAAAAGGCGGCGCTAAGCCACTTTGCATGGCTTAATGCCGTCTTGTAAATACTCAGGGCCTCATTTATGAGGCCGTGCGTCACTTTTACGCCGCCGGTGCGTCACTTTTTGTGACGCACCAGCAGTGTAAAAAATGTGCCTTGTTGCACCATATTTGCAATGTGACGCATCTAGGTAGATGCGTCACTTTGTAAACCCCTGCACTACATTATACCTATGCCAGGTATAATGTATGCAGGGGGGGGCGTTCTGACGCAAGAAAGGGTCATAGAAGTGACGCAGTGAAATCTATAAGATTTCACTGCGCCACTCCTAGGACACAAATGCGTCAATTTCTTATGCCTGCCTCACAGCAGGTGTAAGACTGACGCAGGCCCTTTCACATGGGGCTTGCCCCATGTGAAAGGACACATTGCTGTAGTTGCGTCACTTTTGTGATACACTCCAGCAATGCATCACTTTTGCGCCATACAGATACGTCAGAAATACTGACGTATCTGTAACTCCTTGCGCCATGATGTGTCATACTGTAAATATGACGCATCATTGGTGTGGCAAGGAGAGAGCAGTGAAAAGTGACGCATCGCTGTTTTCACACAGCAATGCGTCACTTTTCTTAAATGAGGCCCACAGTTTTCTGCGGCAAAGGGGCATGCAATGGGTGTTGCTGTGGGCTTTCCCACGCAACACCCATTGCTTTTTGATACTGCCCCAGATTTACAAGGATCCATCAGTCTGAGGCAGTGTCAAAAACTAACGCCTTTCAAAAGGTGGCTTTAATGTGGCCCAATGAGGAGAAATACTTTTATTTCTCCTCATTTTTCTGCAGCACACATAGAAGGAGCACAACACCATTAAGGATTGCTTTTGTGCAGGAAGGTGTCCCTTTTTGCACAAACACAATCATCTCTGGTGTAAGGGTGCCTGTACTGGTGCTAGGCAGCTTTTTTAGCAGCGGCGCAAGGGAAAGCACAGGAGTGCATCATATTCTTGTTGATATGGTGCATCCCTGATTTTTTTAAATGACGCAGCTTGGCGCTGCTAATTTGCTTGCAGCACCGCACAATTTCCTTGTAAATATGCCCCATAGTACCTCAGTGAGGTTTTTACACATATAAAATATGCCAGTGCACAGCGACATTACACAAAATGACAGGGATCCCAGGGAGAATGTGAGGAGGGGCCCTAGAGCCTCCCATATCGTGCAGCTTATCATTGGCATTGGGTTCAATGGGGCCCCATGAAAGGTCGAGGATCCCTGAAGTGTTGGGGGACCACCCGCACCATAGTGACTACAGGCACCTGTGTTACACTTCAATAAGAGAGAAGCCTGCTCTTGTTTTATTTCCAGGCATGTGACCAACAGTTTTACATTTGACTAATAAACCAACACCGAAATACTATATATACATTATTTTATGGTACTAGATACTAAAAGCGCCATAGGAAATACAGATGCACTTACAAATTGTGAAAACCTTGTTCTAAACACTTTGCCTGCAATACGTTCTGGTACAATATTTAAGACAAGACACCATTCCATGATGGCTATTTCATTAACAAACTAGTTATTCATACAGATTCAACATCGCACCAAAAAAACACAATTCACTGTTTCTTACTTGTATCTAGATACAATCAGCATGACTCACACTCTCAATTTAGAAACAAAATGTAATGCATCCATAACCTGAGTTCCTCAGATGTCAATCCACCTTTGTGAACGGGCAGCGGACCACACACGGGTGACCTAATCACGTGGTTAAAGCAGACATTAACTTAGTGGGGCTGTGGTACCCTGCTCTACAGCTTCCACATCCACCAACCCAAAAATATGTGGCCGTCCTTTTCCAGAATCCGGTGGTGTTATTTTAGAATGAACTACATTTATGAGAAAAATTCACTACTATGTGTAAACATACTTTGCTGGAAGATAAATGCATGATGAGATTGTCTTCCTACAAGTAAGGATCTGTCACCCATGTTGAAGGTGTTATACTCAACCTAGAGAAAATACTAAGCAGACATGTAAAACATACTATATTTTCTTCAGTCCAGTGCTTCCTCTTTCCCACTCAGATAAGCAGTGCTTGGTGAATGATCCCCTCTTAAGGGAAAACTCCACACAATAGGCCTTGAGAGTCTGCCTGAAAGAGAAAAAAATAACTATTTTGTTTCTCTTCAGTCCTGGGTCTGTGCATCGTCACTTCAGAGCATACTTCTAAGAAAATAGGTTATTGATTGAGGGAGGGGTTGAAGTCCTACTCAAGGACCAGCCACAATTCTTTTTAGGGTGAACCACAAAAGTCACTAAATTGTCCTGTGCTTAACCCTCTGGAAGCTTGGCACAAAAGAAGTCAGGCTTTACTTAGAGGCAGCACACAAGCAGTAATAAAGCAAAACAACAATACAATAAAAGGTATTAGTCCAAAATAATACCTAAAAGATCAAAGTGCCAACCACGGTTATCTGGTCATGCGAGACTGGGGGAGATTCAAAAGTTAAATATGCCTGCAATGGAAACAAACAAGGTGGATTGGGCCAAGATAATTTCCTAAGAAGGTAGAGTTCAGCAGGGGAAGGCAGCAGTGGGTGTCTGAGAAGAAGGCTTCATTAGGGAGCTCTGGACGTGGTGAAGATTTTTACCTTCGGAAATAGTCACTTTATTTTCAAGTTGAAAATCTCCATCTAGACGAAGTTGCAGGCTTAGCCAGTGAGGGCTTCACATGGCTGGATACCTTTCCTGAGCGTTACACTGAACAGGATTTGCTGATGCAAAAAAAACATAGTGGGAGCTACCACAAAGTCAGGCTGACTGGCAGTGCAACTTGTGAGGATCGACTGACACATACGTCCAGGTCTTCTATTGGTTCTCATGGCACATTTTAGTGAAAAAGTTTCTGTGTCGCATATTTTAGGGTTAGGCAGGATCAACACTTCTAATACCACTTTCAAGGGTCCAGGGCATGGGGGTACCACTGGGAGGAGTTAGGACTCACTCCAGCAGAGGGCAGGCGCCAAGGCCTTTGGAGTGTGTTTTTTTTTTTTGTATCCTCATATGCCAAAAGATATTCTCGAAAGACCTTCCCTTGATACCAACCATTGATTCCTAATGTAACCAGGAATGATCATATCTTCCGAAGATCTTATTGGAAGCACTCTTTGTAGATACCCATCCAAGATACTTCAATTCAGTTGCTCTAACTGTCCACCATAGAACCGATCTTAGGGTATTTTTAAACTACAAAAAGGCATAATCATTGGACCTTATCTTTAAAACTTAAAGTTTATCCAGCCAAGAAATACATGAAGACCAAAACTGTTTTTTTCTCTTCCAGTTTATACTATCTAACTTCAATGTATACTTAACTGAATTAACCCAATCCAAATAAGTTGGTGCGGTATCTTTTATCCATAATTTACATATTTCTCTATGCGCTAATATAATTAAATTTGTCTCTCGTGAAAGGGATTCAAACTTCAAAGTAATACCAAAAAATACAAGTAAAATACTGACCTGTATATTTAACTCCAATATACTTTCCATACCTTCGGATACCGCACACCATGTTAAAAACATATGGAGATCGTCTGCTTTTTCCATCTTACATTTAGGACAACTGGGTACAGTCTCCTTCGCGAATTTAGCAAGTTTAGCGGGAGACCAATATACTCTGTGAAGACAGAAAAAATGGTTGCGCTTTAAATTGGCGGGAGAAACTGTGGTATGTAGCATTTCAAAAGATACTTGCCATAACTTCTCCAGCTCCACGTCCTGAATATGTTCTCCCCATAAGTGCGATGGCAGAGTAAAATCTCCATCTTCTGCTTCCAAAATTGCCCAGTACAAAGTTGCTCTCTTTATCTTCCCCCTGGTTCCTTGAATTAGATCCTCAATCGTGCTTGGCATTCCTACTTGCATCCCTATCACCTGGGTCCAACTTTTCATTTGAAGGTATTTGAACTTAGATAACCTGTAGTTAGTGATGAAAGAGATCTCTCCCCAAGATAACAGTTCACCTTCCATCGTTAGCTGAGACCAGTAATTAATGTCCTTTTCACTTAAAGGCTTCGCAAGACTATCCGTAGCCCATTCCAGGGAACCAGGGGACTCCCAAATAGGAGGCCTGGCCATATCGTATGTAAGCTTCAAGGCCTTCCTTAGTCTGGCCCAAGTAAACGCCATATCCCGCAAAGTTTTCAGTCGCACATTTTTAAAAAAGCGGGGATTTCCATATTTATAAAGAAAACCCTGAAAACTTCCAAAAATCCCTATCAACATTTCATTAAACATTATTCCAGTTTCTGAACTGTCTGGACACTTGAAAAGTAAAATTCCTGCTTTCAGTAGTAAGGTCCATGCGTAAATTTTCACATCCGGGGAGCACAAACCACCTTTACTCTTTTTCCTAGTCTATTTCTTCCACGAGACCCTGATACCCTTTGAGGCCCATACAAAGGAATTACATTTCGCTTGAATCAGCCTGAGCTTATCTTCTTTAAAAGCTAACGGAATGTTCTGAAATAAAAAAAAAAGCTTTGGGAGCAGCATCATCTTTATGATATTCACTCTGCCGATAAGTGTGAGGGGAAGAAGAGACCACCCCTTTAACATCGCGGTTATTTCCTTTGCAGCCTTATCTAAATTTCTATTGGATAGTTTTCCAATGTCCTGGGTGATTTGTACACCTAAATATCTTATCTCCTGTTTCACTATAGGCAGCTGAGCTTCAACATTCCACTGCATACATTCGGTTTTAGATTGATTTATCTGATACCCGGACAGTTGGCCAAACTGAGTCGCCGCAGTATATATTGCCGGGATCGCTTGAATTGGGTCTGACGTATAAATAAGCATATCATCAGCATATAACAAGACTTTTTTTTCACAATTCCTGTAAATGAAGGGTGCTATTTTCGTGTCTTGACGGATCCTCTCCGCTAAAGACTCCATGTATAAATTAAAAAGTAGGGGTGAAAGGGGACATCCCTGTCTAGTCCCCCTTTTAATGCATATGGGTGCTGATAATTTCCCATTAACCAGTACTCTTGCTGACGGATGCTGATAGATTAAAGAAATAGCTCTACAGAAATTCCTCCCCAGGTTGCATTTCTCTACCACCCTGCTTAAAAAGGCCCAATTTACACGATTGAATGCCTTAGCGGCGTCGAGTGTAATGATGGCCATGGGCAATTTATATACAGATGCTAGATCTATAGCTCCCACCAATGCTTGAATCAGGTTCTGTAAATATCTCCCTCTGACAAATCCCTTCTGGTCCTCCTGCACCAATTTACTAGCAACCCCGTTCAATCTCTCTGCTAAAATCCCGGCAAAGAACTTATAATCCTGGTTCAGCAGAGAGACTGGCCTGTATGAGTCACATGATGTCTGCGGTTTTAACGGTTTAAGAATTAACACTACCGTTGCTTCATTCCACGATGCAGGGATCTTCCCTCCCTCTTCAAAAATTGTGGAAAATAAACTACACAAAATTGGGGTGACCACAGGGTACAAGATTTTATATACCTCTGCTGGTAGCCCATCTGGTCCTGGAGCCTTACCCTTCTTAATCAACTGCTCCCTCCACTTCCCTCAAATCTATTTTCCTGTTTAAATTAATGGCTTCTACATCCTCAATATTCCGAGAACCATATTGTTCTAACCACACAGAAATTGAAGAATTCTGTGTAGACATATCTTCTTTATAGACCTGTTCAAAATGACTAAAAATAGCATTTTCTATATCCGATGTATTCTCTGAGGTGTCCCCCGATGTGTCCAACTGTATCTCCTTAATTCTATTCCTTACTTGGTCCTTCTTCGTTTTCCAAGCCAGAATCTTCCCACTAGCTTCACCATACTCAAAATGATAGAGCAAGCTAGCCTGCCATTGTTTCCTAAGCCTAGAATCCAACACCTCCTCCAATTGCGCTTTACAGGCTGCTAGTTCTTGTAGAGCGGATAGATCTAGATGGTAATTCTGGACAGATTGATCATGTTCTAGCCTAGCTATTGTAGTCTCTATTTCAGAAACCTTAGCCCTTAATCTTTTTTGCCTCGTAACTTGAATACTTAAAATACCCCCCTCAAAAAAGTCTTATAAGCGTCCCATACCACTTCTATTGGGGCAGTACCCAGATTTAACTCAAAAAAAACATTCAGACTCATCAATCAGCTTTTTTACTACCTCATCTTCCAACAGAATGGTACGATCTAGAGTCCACCTGTTCGTGCATGGCTCACTCCGCAGTTTTAAAGCTAGGGAAACTGCTGAATGGTCTGATAAATGACTCCCTATATGTTTAACTACCTTCACCTTCTCCCCCAATTCCTCTGTGATTAAAAAGAAGTCAAAACTTGATTTATGCCCTAACTTCTTATTATGAAACGTATATTCCTTCTTTGACCCCCATTTCTTTCTCCACATATCAGACCAGCCCAGCTGATGCATAGTAGTTCGCAGAAAGTTACGAGTTCTGAGATTATATAAGGGCCCATCCCTATATGTTTTGTCTATTTGAGGGTCCAAAACAACATTGAACTCACCCGCTAAAATTAGAGGATCTTTAAATTCTAAAAATTCTTCCATCATTTCCCTTAAAGGGAGCGGGCCATCCAAATTCGGACCATAGTATCCCGCCACTGTAAATTTATGAAAATGATATTTAATCATGGCTATCGCCCATCTGCCCTTCTTATCTACCCTAGACTCCTCTACTGATATAGCTGAATTAACATTCACCAAAATTGCTACACCTCTTAGAGTTAATTGTTGTGAGGTGCAAGTTACCTCTTGGATCCATTTTTTCATATTGCATACCTCTCGCAACTCTTCCCTTGTTAAATGGGTTTCTTGAAGTATAAACACCTGCTCTGGTGGTCTTTTATATATTGTGAAAGCCTTTCTCGTCTGTGCGCTACCCTTAAACCATTTACATTCCGAGATAAGATCTTCATATATTTGCCCTGGGTTAACTCTGCCCGGACCATTGGTTGAATTTATAATTACCTACATCACTTTGGCAACTCAGACATTTTTTTTAATTTTCTTCCCACATGCTCCCCACCCAGTGTACCCCCACCTCCCATCCCACCCCCCCCATCCCTAGTGCTCCCCTGGAGAACCCCCCTTCTCCTTCTTCGCCCTACTCTGGCCTTGAGGCTCCTCCCCTGACTCATGATGGCTATTTACATTTTTACATAATGGATTGCATTGTCTCCCTCATAAATTTCGTTAACCCCTTGATTACCTGCCTATCTGTCTGAAAATTTTACCAACAAGGGAGGGGAGAATACTATCCCAACCCCAACTCCTGAGCAGAATCAATAATCAACTGTAAATAAGCTTCAGCTTCCTCCACCCTCTTAAAGATCCTCATCTTATTATTAAACATGATCTTTAAAGAGGTCGGGAACTGTAACTGTGTTGTCGCCCCTTGTTTTCTAAATGGATCCAATAACTTCCCAAGCTCCCATTGCCTGGAGGCCGTAATCGTAGACACATCAGATCTAATTTGAAATGTAATCCCCTCTGCTGTGAGAATATTGCTCTTCAGTGCCCTATTTAAGATGTCATCCTTCAATGTGTATGTTAAAAAATGAACCAGGACCTTCCTTGGTCTTGTCTTGTTCGGTTTTAGCCTATATGGGTCCCTATGGACTCTTTGTATATCTTTAAATATGTCTGATTCTGCAATTTCAATTCCTGTAGCTTGTTTAATCATCTTAGCAACGAATTCCATGATGTTTTCCCCCTCTGCCCCTTCTGGTACTTTCAGCAAGCAAAGATTATTCCTTCTCTGAGCATTTTCAATTGATTCCAGCCTCTCCTGGTACCCCTGCTCACGCTGTTTTATGTCCTCTATTTTCTTTGAATGCTGTGAAGCTAGTTTTCTTAGATCCGTGACTGTGGATTCTAAATCCGTCGTTCTTGCAGCAAGGGCCTCAAATTTCTCTTCTAATTTTTCGCAGTATGATTTAATTTCCTGCTGGTTCTGCTGTGAGACCTTGAACCCATCCCTCATTTCATGGCTTAAAGCCTGCAACATCCTTAGAACTGATTGATCATTAGTAGTCATATCGACCTCTTCTGCTATTTCTCCCCTTACACTACCCATCTTTTTATCTGAGCAATCTAGAGTTAGTTGGGGACCCTTAGTTTCCTTACAAGGTACCTCTTCATTGTTGCTTTCTACTAACGCAATTTGCGAGCATGATAAGAACTCACTTAACCCGGAGCTCTGCATGTCTATTAAGTCCTCCTGTGCCAGGGGTTGAAACCTATTTGGGCTCAGTAAATCTTTTGGAAACTCCAGATCTGCGCCAGAAAAACTACCCCGTGTGGGTCTCAGTTCCAGAATCGGAGGTAACACTTTGAAATATTGTTTAAAAGAGGGAGCAGTTTTTTTTTTCTTTTAACGATTTGAGGGGATGAATGCTTTAGCTCGTCTCTCCTCTTCTTCGATTTCCCCTTAGAGTTAAGAGGCAGGGACATTTGTTTTATGCTCAGATGTGAGTCCCTTGCTCACTTTGCCACTGGATTCAAGCAAGCCGGGCTGAAGACGGCTGTAATGCCAGAAACCGGTCCTCGGAAGCTTGTTTCCGGTCCAGGGAAGGCATGGCTTGGCAGTTCGGGCTGGACTGTTCCCATGAGGCACAGGGTCAGACTGATTTGCATATAGCCATGTCTGAACTGGGGTGGCAGAGTGGGCTAAAGAACGGTGATGGATCAAACCCAGATCTTTTAACTGGGTTTAAGTGTTTGATTGGGTCAGATGCTCCGTCCATTACCACCCCCTTTTGTACCGCTTTGGCCGCCATAAGTGTGGCAGGGTATGCTCAGACATGAGTCCCTTGCTCATTTTGCCACTGGATTCAAGCAAGCCGGGCTGAAGACGGCTGTAATGCCAGAAACCGGTCCTCGGAAGCTTGTTTCCGGTCCAGGGAAGGCATGGCTTGGCAGTTCGGGCTGTACTGTTCCCATGAGGCACAGGGTCAGACTGATTTGCATATAGCCATGTCTGAACTGGGGTGGCAGAGTGGGCTAAAGAACGGTGATGGATCAAACCCAGATCTTTTGACTGGGTGTGAGTGTTTGATTGGTTCAGATGCTCCGTCCATCACCACCCCCTTTTGTATCGTTATGGCCGCCATAAGTGTGGCAGGGTATGCTCAGACATGAGTCCCTTGCTCACTTTGCCACTGGATTCAAGCAAGCCGGGCTGAAGACGGCTGTAATGCCAGAAACCCGTCCTCGGAAGCTTGTTTCCGGTACAGGGAAGGCATGGGTTGGCAGTTCGGGCTGGACTGTTCCCATGAGGCACAGGGTCAGACTGATTTGCATATAGCCATGTCTGAACTGGGGTGGCAGAGTGGGCTAAAGAACGGTGATGGATCAAACCCAGATCTTTTGATCAGAGTATTTGATTGGTTCAGATGCTCCGTCCATCACCACCCCCTTTTGTACCACTACTGTTTTATGAACAGCGGCCCTTTATTTTTTGGTAAAATTATATCTTCTTTAACATAAGCAGAACTTAAGCCTTTAGGCCCCTCCTCATCTTGTTTCTTATTTCTCAAGCAGTACTTCCAACCCTTTATGCCTTGTACGTTGTTCCCTGAATTGAAAGGAGCCTCCTCTGCTCCTATACACCCAGTACTCTCATCCTGCTTATGACTTTGTTTTACCGCCCCAATCGAGTCTGGGAGTTTGAGTCCATAAGTATGATTTGCCCCCCTGCCTCTAACTGCATGTGAGATTCTTGCCACAGCACTACGCCCCCTCCTTACTTCAACAGCGGCTCTAGTCCACTGCACAGTCCCCCTCCTGAGCTACTCTCTTGTGACCTCTTCACCTCCTTCCCTTTATCAGACAGCTGTGGATCCACTTGAGCCTGCGGGCTCCCACCTACAGTGGCGGCGTCCTCCCGGATAGATTTAGCTGTTTCCTCCAGGTCCTCTCACACCCCAGGCAATCGCCCTGGGTGCCCTCGTCAAAATCAGCCTTCCCCCGTTTATCACGTAACTTGCTGACGTCTCTCCTCGATGATGACTTTCCCCTAGCTGCCATTGGAAAAGGCGGAATGAACCTCCTTACACACCAAAGCCGCACCCAGAGTCTCTCTGCTCTCTGCCGATACCGACTCTTGACCTTCCCGCGCTGCCAACAAATCTCAAGACCGAACCGGCACCTCCGGTCCAAAAACAGCCAGGTAGAAAAGCCACCCTCTGTGTCACACAGTACCCGTGACCTTGCTCTTTCTCGCCGCTCCTCTTCGTTTCTTCTTATGCTGGAATTAAGCGTGCTTTCACGGGAGACATAGAAAAAAATGCCGTCCCTCGTCTCGGAGCCTCCTGACTAGCTTCTGCTGCTAGCCGCCATGTTCTCCTTAACCTCGCTTGCCAATCCTCTTGCCTTTGGAGTGTGTTATACCTCTGTAGCTCACAAAGGAGGCCAACCATCTAGCCCTTGGAGTCACTTATGGTGGTCTTGGGTTTAAAGAGAGGGTCAATGTTGCCTTCCAGGAGCAAGGCAGGACTTCAAGTAGCAGAGCAGTCCTAAGGCAGCAGCAGGGCAGTCCTCTGGGGGTCCTTCTCAAGTCTTCCACAGATCCAAGAGTGTACTTGAGAGGTATTCTTAGGGTCCAATACTTATACCCGGTGCCACCCTTTGAAGTGGAGGGGCATCCTGGGCTATCCCCATATCCGATTCTGGGAAGCTTTCCTCTTCCTCTGCCAAGGCTCCAAAATGTCTGGGGTGACAACTGGCTGGTGTCAGGTTCCTTTGTGTGTGCCAAAGGCAATCCCTTTGAAGTGCAAGATAGGCAGGGACCAGCTCCACCTTAGCCACCAAGGCAGGAGAGGCCATCTTGCTAACACCCAGCCCCCTTTGTCTCACTGTCATGCAGGAATACAGAAACGCCAGCAGTAGAGCCATTCAGTGTCATTTGACCCAGGGCACTGGAAGCACGCACTAAATGACTAGACCAAGAAAATGCCAACTGTCTGAAAGTAATATTTTCATAATTGTGACTTAAAATTCAACTTTACAATTGAATAGGATTTTAAATTAGAATTTGTTTGAGTCCAAACATAACATTTCTATCTGCTCCAAATCAAGGTAGCAATTATGAAATGTAATAAGGTGACCCTATTTTACCCTAACGAATGTAGATGTTTTTACATACCAGGACATGTAAAAGCTACACCCACAAGTCCTACATTTTAAATACAAAGCAATGTGCTCAATGGAACTTCAGGGCCTACCAAAATTTTATTGCAAGAATAGGAAATGTATAAAAAGTTGTAATAAGGTTAATGAAGTTGCTTTGTGGAAGAGATTGAGAAACAACAATATAAGCTATGTCTTCTCTTAAATGTTTAGTTTGGAACGTTGCCGGTCTCAACAACAAAGGCGAAAGGAAACTAGTACAAGAAGAAATGAATATGTACAAACCACATATGGCATTTATCTCAGAGACCCATATTAGATATCAAGACCACAAACTTTTATCACAAATGGGCTATGATCTTGTTGTTTGCTCTACTTTAGGGGCATCAATCCGAGGCGTTGCTATTTTAAAACAAAAATGGCTAAGAGTGAATGTTATCAAGACTGCTGCTGATGCCAAAGGCAGGTGGGCAATAGTACAATTGCAATTCAATCAAAAGTGTTACGTATTTTCCATAGTTTATGGGCCAAATTTAGATATACCTAAACTGTACGAACAATTGACTATTGAATTATTAGATTGGGATGGGGAACTGTTGATAATGGGGGATTTCAATTGTGTCATGAACTATGCTATAGACTCCACAAGCAAAGGAACCAGAAATAGGATGGGTAAAGTGAGATCAGCTATCTTGGAACTAGCTAGGATGCACAACTTAAAAGATGTCTGGCGTATCAAACATCCTACTATGGCCGGTTTCACATATTACTCCTCCCCACATCAAACTTTCTCTAGAATCGATATGATCTGGGCAACAGACTGTATCTTAGAAAATGGTGAAATAGAAATTTGCCCTAAAATCACCTCGGATCATAACCCGATACTATTTGAATTCAAAAACTTAGACACTCAACCTATAGCCCGGCAGTTCACATTCCCCAGATATTTACTAACGGACCATAAATATATCTCTGGTATCAAAAAACACATACAGGAATATATATCATTCAATATCAACTCTACTGCGATCAGATATGTATGGGACTCATGTAAAAGCAGCATTAGAGGCTACACACAGCAATATATCTCCAAGGACAACGCTGAAAAACGAGGGTTAGAAAGATCTACTATATTAAATATTTCTTTAGCCGAGCAACAACTCTCAGACGCTATAATACAAGGCAAAACTAACATCAAAGAGCTAAGTTTAGGACTTATCTCACTAAGGGCATTACTCAAGAAAACTCTCAGGGAAAAATTTAGCTCCTAAATACATAAATATAAACTTGCACAATATGAAGGTGGAGACAGAATTGAGAAAATTCTGGCGTACAAGGTAGCTGATAAAAAGGCTAAAACTACTATAAAAACTATAAAAGGACTTGATTCTAAAGTGTATAGAAAACCAGAACAGATTTTGGAACAATTTGCTAAATATTATTGCCATCTTTACACTCCAGAAAAAATACCTACTCTAGAAGCAATAGAATCATATCTAGAGAAACACGCACCTGAAAGATTGGACTCAGAAATAACTAGACCACTCAGTACCGAAATCTCTATTGAAGAACTTGGCAAAGCTGTAAAGGCACTCCCCCCAGGCAAGGCTGCAGGAGAAGACTGTTTGCCTGTGGAGATTTATAAGATTTGTGAACAGGAACTTCTCCCGCTACTCAAACAAGTGATAGATTCTGTGGGAGAAACAGGAGTTGCCCCTGCTTCATGGCGTACAGCCAAAATTGTTTTCTTTCTAAAAAAGAATAAACCACCGGAAGAGCAAGGATCATACAGGCCAATTTCATTAATCAATACTGATGCTAAAATCTTCGCTAAAGTACTTGCCAATCGCTTAGCACCTATAATGCCTGTTTTAGTCAACTGCCAACAACATGGATTTGTGGTAGGTAGAGATACCACCACCCATGTCAACACTGCAATAACCGCTTTCGATGTTGCAGCGACTACTCTCACCCCACTCGGAATGGTCATGCTAGATGCAGAGAAGGCATTTGACCGAGTGGGGTGGGAGTATCTCTGGGCAACACTAGTGGCTTATGGTATACAGGGGCAATATCTGGGATGGATCCAATCTCTGTATGAGACACCTACAGCAATAGTTAGCTATTTGGGGAACAACTCGGATAACTTCTTAATAAAAAGGGGCACTAGACAGGGGTGTCCTCTTTCACCCCTGCTATTTGCTATAGCCCTAGAACCATTCCTAAACGCATTAACTGCTCAAGAACATATAACCCCAATAGAACATGAAGATATGTGCTTAAAAATTACAGCTTTTGCCGACGACATAGCTATATATACTACTGACCTGGTGCGGGCGATACCTAAAATAATCCAGGAAGCTAGAGAATTTGGCGAAATATCAGGATATAGACTAAATGTCAATAAAACCCAAGTGATAGCGAATTATCAACCTACACATCCGATAACAGGGCTTTGCCGCAATGCTACTTATCTAGGAGTGAAACTTGCCTCTAACATCGAGAAAATTATTCCATTAAATTATGATTCTCTACTTAAAGATATTGCTTCTATGCTCAAAACCTGGAATAAAATACCACTCAGCCTGATCGGACGTATCAATATAATAAAGATGAAGATAGTTCCGAAAATATTATATTTATTTAGATCTATCCCGCTACAACTCAATAAATCATACATTAAGAAAATAGAAAGTATTTGTAGTAGCTACATTTGGGGATATAAAAAAGCCCGCCGGTCAATGACGGTATTGAAACTATCTACTTAAAAAGGGGGACTAAATTTCCCTAATCTAAAAGTTTACTTCTTTGCCACTTTTATACAACGCATACGCAGCCTTCTGTCTAAGGATACCACCACATTCTATCATCAATTTATGTTAGGATTGCAAAGCAATCAGTTCCTATTTAGGGTACATGATCCAAATTACTACAAGAGAGTCAAATTCAAGACTGCTAGAGCCATTAAAAGAATTTGGGACCAAATTATGGACACTGATAAAATCTCCTTTTTCAATGCTGAACTCCCAATATGGGGGAACCCAGGGCTGCCAAACATCTTCGCAGATGGCGCTTGCACTCCATGGATAGATCAGAACATTAACAAGCTAAGGGATCTTTATGGTCCAGATGGCCTTCTCAGCTTTAATACACTAAAAATACTCTATAAAATCAAAGAGACAACATATTTTAAATACATACAGATACAAGACTTTTTAATCAATAAAAAGAAAATCGAAAGCGTAGAACACTCAGATATTCTACAACTCATCTACTCTAATCAAACTAAAGCTATTATCAGCAAGAGCTATATCCTTCTTAATAAAGGCCAAGCCGGTGACTGTGGGAATATGGCAGATAAATGGACTAATAGGCTAGGAATCAATATCAATCCCAGCCAGATTGTGGGCTCACTAAAACAAATAAATCGAGTAGTCCAGTCTTCAAATTTAAGGCTACAATTCTACAGGACAGTCACTCAAATATATTATACCCTCAAAGAATCTCTAGCTGGACTTCTGGCAATATTTCCAATGAACGCACTAAATGCTCAAAATGCAATATGGAAGCAGCAGGCATAGAGCACATGCTTTATGAGTGCCCAAAACTTACAACTTTCTGGTTGGGAATAATTGACGTTCTCAACAGGAAGCATATAACAATGCCTGCACTTTCTGCTCATTTAGTTTTGTTAGATATACAAGACACTAATAGTAACTACAAAGATTTGATATCAATTATTTTTGCTTGTGCTAGACTGGCCATTGCGCGGACATGGATCTCGAAAGAACCCCCCAGCGTCATGGAATGGTGGTATCTTATTCACGAAATACATACTATGGAACTCTCATTGGGTAAACTAAGAGGCCCTAAAGCACTAAAAGGAAGGGAGAAAATATGGGGAACATTCATTAGCTAAACTGACAAATATTTCGTGAGACCGACATGCTATATCTTTTTGTTATGACCTTTTGCAAATCTGTGTTGTATTCATCTGCTTTTCTTCTCTCTCTCTATAATGACAATAATATGTACAGAGAATTATGCACATATGTACAACCAAGATGATTTCATTATTGTATTTATGTTCTTTCTTGCAATAAATAAAAAAGAAGGAAGGGAAAAAAAAGGAACTTCAAGGCCTACCTCGGGGGTGACATATGTATTAAAAGGAAGATTTAAGCCTGGCAAAAGGTCTATTTTGCCATGTGGAAAAGGCAGTGTAAAACTGCACTATTGCCTTTAATGAAAGGCCTGAGACATGGTTTAAAGATTTTCTTCAGTGGATGGCACAATAAGTGCTGCAGGCCCTAGTAGTATTTAATTTACAGGCCCTAGGTACATGCAGTACCACTGTACTAGGGACTTACAAGTACATAAATCTGTCTACCAGGTGTAGGCCAATTCTATGACATTTAGTACTTTAGTACTGGTTATCAGTGTTAAAGTACACAGAGCACTAAGCCAACAAAAACCAATTCAGGAAACATTTTGGGGGAAGACCACACCAAGGATGTCAGGTCCAACAATGCTGATTACAACAGATGCTTTAGAGAAACCCACGTTTGAATCACAAACAAGCTGAGGAAACCCCCTTCATGCACTGAAGTCTGGTGGCAACCCCGCACAACATGGGCTTTGGGGGTGTCTATTATGCCCCTGCCAGTGCCTTGAAATGAATTCCGGTGCCATGCATCATTCACCTATGATGCTAAATCAGTCAGTGATTCAATTAAACGCTGTGCTCAAACATTTGCGACAACTTGTACATTGTCTTTGTTATGTTTTTTATAAACAAAAATGAGCAATGAGATGAAATAGGAGTCTTTCTTTCGTTTATGATCACACTATGGCCACTGGTTACGCTTCAAATAGTTTGAATTAATTGGAAGTGTCATTTCAGCTATAAAAGCATGTGGTTTACTCTGACTTAAACTGGCCAGATTTAAAAAACCATGATGCTGTTTACTCTTTGTGGAAGTTTGAAAAGTGTATATTGGATTTTGTAAAGATCTCTACCATGTGACATTCGCAGGAGACTTTTGCTTGTGTTCACCTCCTGCCACCCAATGACATGCTATGGCTGCCTGAATAGATTAAATGTTATGATTTTTAAAGTTTCCGTGATTAGTTTATGGAGGTTGTCAAACAGAATAAATAATTAACTCAGACACTAAAATCTTACACCTCAAAGCATGTCCAACAATTGGGTGGATCAGGGACATTGTTAACCTCAAATCATGAGGCAATATGTTCCATAGACAAGGCTCAAATATGCATTACAGAATAATGTCAGTAATAAAGGACTGACTCAAAAAGTGAGTTCTAGAGTAGAATTTCGGACAACCATAGAGATTTATTGCAGGAATTCAAAAGGAACAATACAGAATAATGGAATTCAGAGAATGCTGAGTTAAATAGAATTCAGTTATCATAAAGGTCATCTTTTCAGAATTATACAGAACAGTGACATATTCGAGAAATGCTAAGAAACAAAAGGTGCATTCAAATTGGTAAAAAAATTGAACAGCATCTCTAGCAGAATCCCAAAAGGATCTGGCGCACTCCCAAAGTTGAGGATTTATATAGCAAATTTCTCTGTAGCGGAGTATGAATACTGCAAAGTCACTGTGGGATGAGCAAATAAATATATGTATTCAATTAATACAAATACAGACTTCAAAATTTTCATACAGAATTACCATTTAGCACTAACCTACCACACAAATATTGATTCAGCTCTTCTGATCCAATGTCAGCCGAAGTTTTCAGAACAAACCAGTTACAAAAGCAACAGTGAACCATTGTGAATTAATGTAATACTTTGTGCAAGCACAATATCCTTATAAAAGTGTTTAAGTAGGCCATCTAGCAGACTATCTTCAAGAACTTTTTCTTTAAAAAATGAACATATCCACATCTAGTTTGATTGTGTGAAGCTGAAATACAAACATAAAACAAACATGATGCTGTGACATCCATTTTGGACAAGATGGCACCAAGGCCTAAATGAGACCTATTTAGCAGAAGCAAGGAAAGCAGACTAAATCGAACCATAACAAAATAGTTTCAACGCCAATAATATCATATTAACATATACATGTAAAATCACGTGTAAATTCATATTCTGCCCACTATTAATAATTCACATTCTTGAATAATGCATAAAAAGCTTCCTCATCATCAATATTTAACTTCTTATGTCTATCCCTCTAAGCATTACCAACACATCCCCCCTGTGCAGT
Organism: Lissotriton helveticus; assembly: GCF_964261635.1. Taxonomy (NCBI): domain Eukaryota; kingdom Metazoa; phylum Chordata; class Amphibia; order Caudata; family Salamandridae; genus Lissotriton; species Lissotriton helveticus. The sequence continues at coordinate 536,841,163 of NC_136065.1, forward strand.
AAAGATAATGAGAGGTAATGGGAGGGGTAACGTGAGTTGCATATCTCTCTAAACAGGATGTAAGTGTCTGCAAGTCTTATATCTCAAAACCATCAATTAGTCAAAGGCAAGCATCAACATCATACCTCCCCACGTATCTGATACAATTATGTATGACCCATCAGTGTCCCACTCAACCCTGCTCCCTTCGTGTTGCTAGAGAATTCTCAGCCCTGTTTACAGATGGAAAAGATGTGGCAATGTCATTCACATCAAGTTTGTGTGGGGACTGGTTGCAATCCAGAGAAATTTGCATTTTTTCCGGATAAATAGACGCAACTTGTCATTTATTGGCTTTCCACAGGATTCTAAGTCACTGAGCTGAGCAACCTATTTCAGCTGTAAGCATACCCCTCTGCTCAGTGTCTTACACTGCTTGTTGCTAATCGACATGCTTTGAGAACCTCAGGCTGGATGGGGGGGTCATAAGGTAGAATTTCCTCCTCCATGAATCTCTTTACTGAAGTGGTTAGGAAACCTTTGCCCTTACGTTGGCATCGCATGTAGTGTCGGCCAAGAACTTGAGTTAAAATTATCACCACTTTTGCGGCAGGAAACTGCAGCTAAAGCTGCTATAATGGGCTTGATAATATGCCCTTGTGCATTCCCATAGAAGCCCATGTTCTGGTTTGAACATGGGCTTCTATTGGAAGTCTCAAGGGCATATTATCAAGCCCATTATCGTAGCTTTAGCAGCAGTTTCCTGCAGCTAAAGCAGCAATAATTTTAACGCAATTCTTGAAAATTTGCCCCTTGATTTGCAATTCTTTATACAAGCGATAGAACTGTGCAGTTTTTCACCACCTCTATTTTTCCTCATCAAGCTCCAGGTGTGCCACTGAAACTTAGAACTGCAGAACCTTCTCTATGGCACTCTGGACAACCCCTCTATCTTGGTCATGCATTTGTTAAAGGAGATGGTTGCCTCACTGAAAGTTACCTTTTCCTCAGTGTTTCTTGTGGACTATTGTAAGACCCTTTAAATAGCCATTATCAGAGGCTTCCTCCACCATGGGTCATCCGTGCTTGTGCCGTTCGAGACTAGCCACATCCGTCTCCTCTGCTTTATGTGAAACACACAGACTAAAAAAGTCAGATTTGTCTTCTCTTTTATTACTATGGAATAGGTTGAGCAAGCATGGGGCTAGACATTGAATAGCCTTTCCCCGGACACGTGATCATATGACACGGGGTCTTTTACATTGACGGTTGCAGGTATGCGGTGACTCCATAACCTTCAGGTAATGATTGAACAATTAAATATGTGTTGGAATCTGAGCATATTGTGTGCTTTGATAAACTGTGGTTTTGAGCATGCCTTTTGAGGAAGGCTGTTGGAGACTCACTGCTGGCTCTTGTTTTTAATATCACTACAGGACTTGGGAGAATTTGAGAGTGAAGATTGACAATATTGAACCCCTACTAGCCCTGATGAAGTTCCGAAAAATTGTAGCAATGAAACATGTTGGCAATGAAAAAGTGATTATAGTGTATTGGTAACCATTTTTAATCGGGAGGGCGTGCAGCTTGGAATAAAATTGGATGGGCAGCAAGATTTACCAGGTTTTAAAAGGGAGTATTATGTTCACTGGTTCTCACAGGGGTTCTTTGAGCACACATATTGAATAGCAGGCACGATTGCTGCACTCATTATCTTTTCACTACACATTTTTTGTTTGAAAGGGGAACCCTTTCCTTTCTTTCTTCTTCCCTACACTCAAAAAGAGAGAGTGGCCAATGATGATAAGTGGGTAAACTGGCAATCATCAGCCAGAAACCCCCTCGGGTGTCGCTACCGTGAGGTACTCTCACTTTTCTTCACTATTTTTGTTAGTGGAATTTGGCCTGTTTGATGTTATATTTTAGAGTAGAAAGTAACACCCTGTGACTAATCAGAGTAATGTTAATTAAAACACTCAGGGGAATTAAGAAAATTACCGAAAACCCTTGGATTGTCATTCCTGTTAAGTCTAGGTGTGATAAAGGTGAGGCCTTTTGTTGTTGATAATGGTTTGAGTGGGGGGCGGCCTTACCTTGTTCCCCCTGTGACTCCTATTGTGTGGATGAGCAAGCATTGGACCTGTGAGATCACAAGGACTGATTTTTTTTTATCAGAGAGGTATGCATAAGGTTACCATCACTGGGCAGCAATCTGGAGACTTATGTTTGAAGGTATATCTCTGTGGTACATTGAAAGAGGCCGTGTGAGGCCTGAGGCTCACTTAGCTCCTTGTTTTCACCTTTCCTCTGAATGCTTCTGCCCAATGCAAGACTATGATCATGCAACTGCTCAATATTCATTCATTATCTCCAAAATAACATGTGAATGATACTGGAAAAGGACACATGGAGTGAAACAGAAAGTTGTTCCGCAGAATGTGCTCTAAAGCTGGGCATTTGCTGCCTTTACTCATAGGCCCTCATCATGAGCGGTCAGGTAGTCCTGACAGAGCTGTGATATATAATGTAGTAAAAGACGGTGAATCTCCATTGGCTCACAGTGGATTAGCGCATCAAATATAAGGCTCTCTGCTTTATGTACAAAGTCAAGATTCATTCAGAACCACAATTCCTACAATTCCTACAAAAACTGGTTGTGCCTTATCATCCTTCCCGCACATTGCGCTCCAGTAACTAGTCCCTCTTCTTAGTGCCCAAAATAAGATACTCTTGAATGGGTGGCCGCTCATTTTCCTTCTTGGGTCCCAAGATGGGGAACACTCTTCCTGAGCCTATTTGAGGCTGCACTTCTCTCACCTTCTTTTGTAAGAAGTTCAAAACGCGTTTATTTTAGGTCTTGTTCTTAGGCTAATGTCACCGGTGGAGAGGTGTGGTGCAGAGGCCAGGGCAGCTGACTTCGGAGCACAGCGTTCACAGTTTGGTCCCCGGCACCGGCGGCAGCTCAGCTCAGCACCATGTGACTCTGCGCAATAGCTCACTTAATTTACGCAATGGCCCCCAGCGCCTTGAGACCTGTAAGGGTGAGTAGTTGGTGCTTTACAAATACGGATTTACCTGTCATCAAGCTCTGGGAAACCTTAAAGGTAGTTATGCACTATATATGAACTACAATAATAAAATGCAGCTTATAATTTTTGACCTGCACTTATCACGTGCATAATGCAAGTGGAATATCTGGGTGAAATTCTGCCTGCAAACTGTGAATGACATGTAGGAATTGGTGCAGAGGCACACATTTTGCCAAGTTTTTCCCATTTCTCTAATTGCAGATCAAGTCTTGATCAAAATGCAAAAATTTCCCGCTCAACCTCTATTTCTTCTACTTATGTTTACCTTCAATAAGATCTATTAAACATAGTACAGTTTTTTTTCAATAATTAATTGTTTTTAAGTCTTTATTACATGTTATTTACATGTTTAATGTATAAAGACATAGGATAATCGTAACCTTATCAAAGCTGAATTGCAAAGTATATAATAAACCCTTATCAAAATTAATTTCCAAAATGTATAAACCACATAATGCCCCTTCCCCCAAATACAATTATTCAAAGACTCATACTTTTAAACAAAAACAGTGCTTCCCGGATGATATCTATAGTACGCTTAGATCAGTAGGTAGCATCTTTGTACATTTATTGCACAGTAATATTTTCTGTCTGGTGAACTTTAGAGTCTGTCAATGCCTTTTTCAGTGGGTATTGCTCCCAATTTACCGCCTTCTTCAGCACCAGCATTCACTTAGGTTACTTGACACTTTGGGGCTTATTTAAATTACAAGCCCTTTGCTCCGTCGGTACGTCAGTTTTCCCATTTTAAAAGTGATATTCATGCTTAACTTTCATCCCAAAACATTCCTTCAGAAACCTTGACAATCAGCTAATTGCAGATCCTTCATACAACTATATATGATGCGCCGCAATGCTTGACTCAATCAGCACACAGCACTAGGCACGAGGAGAGCACGTAGTTTAGGCCAAACATGTCACATCTGAAATATCTCTCCATATCTGTCAGATAACCATAGGAGGAGCCTCGAATGGTCCCTGTAGTGTCCTGCTAGGACACCGTCTAGTTGTTGCATGTGTAACCCTACACTAAACACCCACCCACCACAGACGTCACTGGGTCAGGTGACGCTGTTAATAAAAGACCCTGAGCGCACGTGCTCGTGGCCAGATCTACGATCCCTAACTGGTGTCCTGTGTCATGCTTTACTCCACCATGGGGGCCTAGGGCCCCAACACTACACTGGCGACGAGGCCGGTAGTACAGCCCATGCGTGCCACTACCCACAGCCCCACAAGAAGAAAAAGGGGGAGAGAGCTGCCCGCCTACAGGGCACCCCCTGCAACACGGCGCGACGCGCCGAGAATCCTGTGGGCACGTCGGAGCCCCGCAGCGACCGGGAGGCCCACAGCAAGCCGACCGGAGCTCACCAGCGTCGGCCGCCACCAACAAGTGCCACCAGGAAGGAGCGGACCGCCCAGTGCCCACCTGAGACGGCCGCGAGGCAGAGACCCCCACCGGAGAGGTGCACCGGCCGGACGGAGCCCACCCGCCACGACCGCAGCCCAGGACCTGGCCCGTCGGCCGAAGGTGAGCCGGGAGCGGGAGGTGACTACCCCGGAAGACTGTGCACCAAAGCGGAGCCCACCCGCATGGCCTGCGTGGAACGCGGTCGAAGATAAACTCACAATAAGGCAAGGCCAGCGGAGCCCACCCGCGGCCTGCCTGCAGCGCCCCCCTCCCCCGCCGCGTGTGTGAAGTGCGGCGGAGGGGTGAAAGACTGTGCCGAATAGCGCCTTGACGGGCGCAATGCAGCCGAAAATAAACTTCATATGAAGCAAGACCGGCGGAGCCAACCCGCGGGCTGCCTACGGCGACGCGGCATCGGCCGCTACTGAAGCGAGGCTCGCGGAGCCCACCCGCGGCCTACATATAGCCATCCCTGCCCTGCCACGCAGCGTCGGACTCAAGCGGCCGCGGCGGTGGGGAAGGGGCCCCGCAGCGTGTAGAGAGCTGCTGGGCCCTGATTGAAGTGTAGCGACCCCCGCTATGCAAGGCTGAAATGCGGAGCCCACCCGCTGCTACAGTAAACACTGCCCCATACATGAGCAGAGCCCACCTCGCAGTTAGAGGAGCAGTGCCAGCCATTTCCCCCCCACCGCGCAGCGAGTGAATGAAAGGTTGCTGCGGGCGGGGGCAACGAAGAGAGCAACAAGAGACTGCCCGCAGCCTTGAGGAGCAGTGCCCCCACGCACACGGAGACCTGCTGCACCAGCGGCGCTGCGGCAGTCAATTGGTTCCCCAGACACATGCCAGCCCCCCCCCTGCGAGGCCGATCAGAGCGACTCCTCCCCCGCAGCCCGTGAACACTTTTGCCTGCTGCGAGGGGCAGGGACCGGGGAAAAGTGACTGCCAACAGTGCCCTTCACCTCACAGAAATGCTTTTCCCCCGGGTGGCATTGCAAAGGAAATGCCTGTGCCGGCCCACCTCCTGAAAATTAAGTAAAAAGGACCTACCTGTCGTCCACGCAGCCCAGCACCGGCAGCTCAGCTCCATCTGAAACAAAATCCGAATGAAGCCCCAGAGCAGCACACAAAGACGCAGACTGCCAACAGGATCTATGCAGCACTGCCATCTAGTGGCGAAATCACAGCACTGCACCAGCTGCACAAAATACATTTCACACAGTGTCTACCCCTGTCATGTCCCCAGCACGAGACTCTGCCTCTAACAATAGACAGGGTCACATGGGAAGCACCTTAACCAAGCCTGGTTACCAGCAGTCACTCCAGGACTGTAGCTACGCACAGCGTCAAGAGCCACCAGCATTCTGCCACAGAAGTAATCTCAGGCTGCTGGGACCCACAGCGAGAAAATCAAGGCACCTCTACACAAGCACTGACAGAACGTCTGGAGGAAACGACTGCCAAGCACTGGAAGAACGTCTAGGGAAAACGAGTGCCGAGATCAAACGACGGAGAGAGCAGCGACGCTTTGTGGCCACAGGCGCCCACCGCAGCCTCAACTACTCCCGCCAACGGTCCAAAGCAGCAAGTCCCTGACAACAGCCAAAGCAGCAAGTACCCAACGACTAGCAACAGGCGTCCAAGAACTCCACACCCGCACGCCAGGACCACGCAGCACTGCGCCGGAACGTGCCAGGAATCAGGAGCGCCAGAAGGACGCTGCACAGCGACACGCCAACGCCACGGGACTGCACACAAAGGTCCCCAACAGAGACAGCGATATCTCGCAGCAACCGGAGCGCCATCGTCAGCACGCATGGCAGCATGCACCAGAGTTGCACCAGGAGCGGTGACGCAACCCTCCTCCGCGCAGACAAAGCGCGCCAACGCCAAAACACCGTGACGGTGAATAGCGACCACAAAGAAAATAGCACAGCATGACAACTCATGCCCAAGATGAAAACCGACCACCCAGTCTGGTCACCAAGGAAAGAAAAGCAACAACAGAGAAGATACGACGACAGGTCTAGTCACCAAGCCAAGTGAAGACAGTGTCCTACCACATGGACAAGACCACGGGGACGACATGTAGAGGGCCTGCTACATGGAGAATCCTGGTTAGCATGAGAAAGCAAGAAAGAAGACCGGACCGCGTCGAGGAAGTGAACGAAGAGGAAGAATGGAGAATCACAACATCACTCCACAGAGGAGGAGAGAGAACCACAGCACACAGGAACATCGGTGCTGTCCAAGGAGCATCGCAACAGTCAGCACATAGGAACATCGGTGCTGGCCAAGGAACATCGCAACATCCGTGTGGATCCCAGTAATCCCTACAACCTGCATTCGAGGAGACCAACCACTGAAGAACTACATGGGTGCCCCGTGAATCTGAAGCTTGCCGAAGCAGAGCATACCCGAGCACTAGTCAATCACCCTTGTGGACTACACAAGACTCGACTGTGGTCATGTCCGAAGTTCCGCAGCGACACGCACAGCCCACGCGATCAAGTGGCAGTCCAGGGGACAAGGGCCTCGGCCGCATGTCCTGTGAGAGAGGAATCCGGATGGGAGAGGTGCAGCAGCGGCAGCTCCATGACGGGCAACAGGAAGCATGAAGGCCCCAGGTAAACACCTGGCACCGAGAAACGGTCTGGTGAAGACACTGAACCCATGTCCTAACGGCAAGACCATCCTGGCGGATGACATCAACACCCCCGAGGACATCATGAGAGACTTGGCGGTGAGTCCGTTGGCAGTTCGGCAGCGACGCCTTTGCGCGGCTCATGCGAAGCCCGCACGGCCCACCCGGTCCCATCGTGTCCGGCATGAGGGTCCTCCCAGCGTCTCTAGTGAGAGAAGAGTCCAAGCAGGAGAGGCCAGTCTTCGAGGCCCCAGTGAGAGAGGAGTCTGGCAAGAAAGGCAAGTCGGAAGTTACTTGGCCGGACGGAGATGTGAAGGCATCAAGATCAGGAAATCCAAAGAAAGACCTCTCGTGCCATAGTCGTCTCCTACAACCAACAAGCGTTGTCATCCACTGGACTAGGAACACCTGCGAGACCCCTCAAGGGTCACACCCATTCTGCTCCAGATACTCCAAGTGATGAACACTGTATATAAGCGTCAACACAGCAAGACAAGGATGATCTGAAGTACACCGCCGAGGTGAAGCTCATCTGACTGAATTTGTAGTCCTGGAACTTTCAACATTCTCCCAGCTGATCGCCTGAAGAAGATCTGTTGGGGCTATCAAATGTTATTGTTCTGTTTTCTTGCAGGTTGGACATTCGTTTTCCTTTCATTAAAGTTTGGGAGGAATGTAGTGTCCTGCTAGGACACAGTCTAGTTGTTGCATGTGTAACCCTACACTAAACACCCACCCACCACAGACGTCACTGGGTCAGGTGACGCTGTTAATAAAAGACCCTGAGCGCACGTGCTCGTGGCCAGATCTACGATCCCTAACTGGTGTCCTGTGTCATGCTTTACTCCACCATGGGGGCCTAGGGCCCCAACACTACAGTCCCATCTCGTTCTTCCCTTCACACATCACATCAAAACAGAAATGTGTGAACAGATATAATCCCCTCATACAGCAAATGGACCCCATGCCACTATCCACGGATAATTTGCTAAAGTTATGAAATTACTAGATGCTTTGGATCCGCGAGAGGCAAAAATCAACCCTTTCAGATGGTCACTGCAGTAAATAGGCCAGTGCTCAGTGAACATTTAAAAAAACTACAAACTTTTTAATCTGAGAGTGATATTTCAGAAGAACATACACGAGAAAAGTAGGCAAGCCGCCACCCCCTTTCCATGAAATATTTGGTCGCATTTTCTCTTTCTTGAGCAGTAAGAATACAGTTACAAAAATTGAAATGCAATTGGACCCCATGTTCCATCCCTTGCAATTGACAGTTTTCAGGAACGGCTCCTCTTTTTTTCAATCACCCTCATTCTACGTTTCCTGGCAAGACATTCGCTTTTGATGGAGTAATAATACGCATCTGCAGCATAATAGCACACAATCGTAGGCATGCATTTTACTCTTTGTATGCCTTTAAACAGCCATTTTTGAGCGTCGATGTATTCAGAATGGTATGTGTACTGTGTCGAATTTTTTTCAGTTAAGCAATAACCACTGGAGCCCAGTTTTGCTCACAATTCCTCCAACACAGCGTCGCAGGTAAAGTTGCTGTGCTGCATTCCGTGAAATGGAGAGAACAGAACAGCTCCATATCTATAAAGATGTGGCACTGTTCTGCTCTCTCCCTGAACTGGCCCACTTTTGGCTGCCATGCACTAATGAAGACACCATTGCGCCATAGTCGAAGGGTGTCTACGAAGTGGTAAGTACAGTTTTTAGGCAGAAAGGGCTCCCTTCCCGTACAAAAACTATACTTTAAGGCATTTTTCTCTTTGTATGTGTGCTGTAGAACGCAGCACACATGCAATGAGGGAGAAAACGAGGAGAAATGAAAACATTTCTCTTAATTCCTCTTGGCTCAGGGAGTAGCAGGATTTTGGAACAAATATCTACAATTCTACACCCATGAAACACCCCTTCGATGCACAGTAATACAAGGCAGTGTATTTCATTGCCATTGCCTTGCATTACTCTGGGTATTACCATTTAAAGCAAATCTCCATTTGTGTTGGATTGTAAAACCCACCTGTAGTCTTTGTGTGGGTTTGAGTTCTAAAAAAACCTAAACCCAAACATCAGGCTATGTATTCTGATAAATTACTTCTTTTTTGTAACATGGAGATTGGTGTAATCTCTCCTTTCTCTCACTGCACATGAGAGGCATTTTTAAACTGAACTATATGATGATCTTGCATGGATATAGGGAGAGTGAGAGGATCCACTGTAGGATACCATTTTTTTTTAAATACAACAAAATGTAAATATCTGTAAATGAACTCTATGCATTTCAAAATATATTAGCCCTTTAGAAAAGTACAAATTAAGCACATACTTTGTAATTCGACGTTTGCTAGATATGGAGATTTTAACAGGATCAAAACAAACCAGGACACTTTCCTTGGTTATGCGCAAATTATAGATTTTCACTTGAAACAAAATTTCCATTTTATCTCTTTTGTGCGCTATATGGTTTTAGCAGTACAATTGCATTTTGTGCAAATTCTGTTGCCATTTCAATAGAAAATGTGCTGCCTTTGAAGGAAAGTGCACTATCACACCATGCTTTAGTAATATATTTGCAACAGTGAGCTCCAAAATGCATCCCCGGGTACATACCACACAGTTATGATTCTCCTGCTGAACGGGAGTTGTTCATTTGCTACACTTGCTTTGTTTGACACTTGGGTTTTTCACAAGCCCTATGACTTTAGTGATATAACTAAGCATGGGCGGATTTTGCGAATTGGCAATCCGCGAAATTGCGTATTTACGGATTCGCAATCCGCAAAATCCGCGAACTCTCGCGGATTTTGCAGATTCCTTTTTTTTGTGTTCGCAAGTGTTTCTGCCATTTCGTAAGGGTTTTTTACCAGTTCGCAAACGCGAACTTACTTGTCGGGTAGCAACGGTCGCGACCATGTTGTTTCTACGTCTGGTTCATCACAGCACCCTCTGTTTCACCACTGCCACCCTCTGTTTCACCACTGCCACCCTCTGGCTCACCCATGCCACCCTCTGGCTCACCCATGCCACCCTCTAGTGCATCACTGTAGATTATGGGGGGAAAAGCACACCTGCCCTGCCTCAACTGACATGAATGAATTAGGGGCTGATTAATGTGTCACTGAATTTGAACTTCCAGGCTGGCACCTGCTTCCTTATCTGTAATTGCTTTCTGTTGCAGTGTAATTGTTTTTTAACAGGACCTTTGTTGTATACTTGTAGCTATTCTCTGAGCCTGCTGTGAGGGTCAGAGCAGGGTCATAGAATAGTTGCAAGTAGGCAACTGAACTCTGAAGGGGCCCCTCAGGAAGCACTACAGGGAATGGTTACTAATGATAAGATTGAACTTTTGCACCTGCTGAGTGCTTTCAGTTTTGCAAAAATCCAAATATCCAGCAGCATCCACAAAAAGTAATCCTTCCAGGTCAAGATCCAAGTCAAAGTGACCAGCACATGAAGAAAGCACTGGGAGGAGCCTGCTGGACAGGAACAGGAAGTTGGAGACTGTGGGGCACTTCCTTCCTCCCACCCCCCCCCCCAAAATGGACTCCTTGCAAAAAAAAGTGCAGGCAAATGTCAACCTGAGGAGTTATTCTGATAAAAATCATAATTTTCAAGGTTTATGCTGCCTGCTGGTGGATTTCTTGTGCGAAATTGCAAATTTTGCAATCTCGCAATTGCGAGATTGTCGCTGCCCGCCGCATCTACGTGTTCGCAAGTGTTTACTCCCGCGATGCGTGATCACGGGCCTTTATGAAGTACTCCCGTTGCCAAACTCTCGCTGTGCAAGGTGGCAAGCCGTGATGACGTCGACAAACTCCCGCGGGATCCCGCAGCAAGATCCAAAATGGCGCAGCACACGCAAACATGGAGAAAAACAACTCTGCAAACGCTGAATGACGGTAAGTGAACGCTGCGTGCCGCAAAATTGTATAGTATTCTAGTTGGCAAGTGCGACCAAGCAAAAAATCCGCTTCGCACGGATTGACGAATTTTCGGCAAATTCGCGAGAGTTCGCGGATTGCGAATTTGCCGAAAATCTGCAAAATCCGCGAGCGGAACGGATTTTACTCCCATGCTTAGATATAACACTGAAGGCAGCACCCTCACTCTGAAACTTGTTCCAGCACCACAGGCTGACATTTTATTAGAAATTGGGTGTTGGCAGAGGTATGACCCTCTATGACCCTGTCCATGCAGTAATTACAAGCCTGGTCACAGTAAGTCTGATACACACGAAAAAATAACCTGTGCTCACCCTATGGTAGCTTGGCACACAGCAGTGAGCCTTACCTAAAGAGGCAATGTGTAAAGTATTTGTGCAACACACACCCAGTAATACAATGAAAACACCACAAAAGACTCCACACTGGTTTAGAAAAATAGACAATAACTTTATAAATAAATCAAGACGAAAACATAAAATGGAGGTGGAGCTATGAATTAAAAAAAAATAATAATACTTTTGACATTTAGAAGCAATAATCACCGATGGGGGTTATCTGGTCATGCTGGACCAGGGCAAAGTCAAAATGTCAAGCAGACTACAATGGAGTGCAGGCCATGGACAAGAGCCACACTGGACTGGTGAACATAGTACCTTGATCCTGGTCTCAACAGAGAGGTGCGGGTTGCAGACGAGCGATGTGTTGAAGTTGAGCCTGCAGTGAAGGTGATGCATCAATTTGTCTCCAAGCAGTGGTGACAATGTGTCCGTTCCAAAGACGAAGCACTGAGCCTTAGTTCCCTGGGGAGTAACCCTCTAGAGATGAAGGCTACAGGTTAGCATAGGCCCTTTTCATTTAGCTGTGAAAGTACGGCCCCAATACCATGCTCTAAGGCATCTGTCTGAATGATAAACTCCTTGAAGAAGTCAGGGAACTTGAGTACAGGGGCTGTGCACATGGCTTACCTAAGGGAGTGAAATACTTTTTAGAATGCCTCTGTCCAAAACACATTTCTGGTCTGATTCATAGAAGTCCGCTCTGTCAAGGGGGACACAATAGTGCCATATCCCTTGACAAACCTCCAGTAGTACCCAGTGAGGCCCAAGAATGCTCTGACCTCAGACTGGGTTTTGGGGGGGCAACTAGGCCATGATAGTCTCTATCTTTGTCTGGAGAGGCTGCGCCTTACCCCTGCCCACCAGGTGTCCCAAGTAAGTACCCAACAAAGCCCTTCCCTATCTGGCACTTACAGACCTTTATAGTCAGGCCTGCCTATTACAGAGCCTGAAGCACTCCCTAGTTGTGAAAAAAGCGGTCCTTCCAGCTGCTATCTTTGACCCTCGGGTAGGTCACTTCCCCTCCGCTGCAGCTCCGCCTTCCTGACAACTTTTGCCGCCTGCTCCTCCATCCAGATCGGCGCTTTCCTGCCCTGCACGAGCGCCGCCTGGACTGCCTGTGCCTTGGTTGTGTGCCCCGTGTGCCTGCCCGCCCCTTCTCTTTTTTGTACCCCCGAGTGGGTGAGTGTTATTTCCTGGTTCTTCCGTCGGGCTCCTCAGCCCCGTCTTTCCCGCCGCTGCCTCCCGCGCGGCCCCGCCCCCCCTACACCCATTAGCTTCTTTCCCCCCGCCTCCCAGCTGACCCCTCCTCCCCTCCTTCTCTGTTATGGAGACCGCCGCGCGGCGCGCGAAAGGCAAGCCCGTCTACGCCCGTCCACGCCTGGACTGCGCCCAGCGCCAGGAACCCTGGTCCTCAACGATGCCAGCCCACCCGACGGACCTACGATGCCGCCACCCTCCACGCACTCAACGCCGGCCGGAACCCCGCCTGCTACTGAGCAACCCCGAAACGCACCCACGGACCCTTCACCTGCCAAGACTGCCAATTCACCTGCCTCCGAACCTGCACCGCTCCCGCCAAGCCGAGCACCAGCAACAACCACCTCAAGTGCATCCTGCTCAACACCCGATCCGTCCACAGGCACGCCGTCGATCTCTGGAACCTCCTTGACACAACATCACCAGACGTCGCCTTCCTCACAGAAACCTGGATGAACGCCTCCTCAGCCCCCGACATCGCCATAGCCATCCCGGATGGCTACAAGATCACCTGGAGGGACCGCGTCAACCAAACCGGAGGAGGCATCGCCATCGTCCACAGAAACACCATCCGCATCACGACCAACTCCGACGACACGCTCACCTTCAGAACCACGACCCACCACCACCCGCAGCAGGTCACCCGCAGAAACTAGAGCAAGATCACCGCGGACCAGCTCACCACCGCCCTCAGCCAGAACCCACCCACCAACATGACGGACCCCAGCGAAGCAGCCCGCAACCTCACACAGTGGCTCACCACCTGCGCCGACGACCTCGCACGACTGAAGAACCCTCCCAGCAGATCTGGCAGCAGGAAAGCCTCGTGGTTCACCAACGACCTCAAAAACTCCAAGAAAACCTGCCGCACCCTCGAGAAAGCCTGGCGCCACGACCAGACAACAGATAAAATGGCAGCCCTCAAGAACGCCACCCGCAAACACCACCAGCTGATCCGCACCACCAAAAGGACAACATTCAAAGAACGACTGAACAACAACACCCACAACAGCAAGGAACTCTTCAGCATCGTTAAAGAGCTCTCCAACCCCAGCGCCTGCAACAACGATATCACACCCTCGCAAGACCTCTGCGACTCACTCGCCTCGTTCTTCCACCGCAAGTTCGCCAACATACACAACAGCTTCGGCGCACAGACCACGCACCCAACCACTGAACCAACGCCCCCCACCACCACCCTCTGCACCTGGACCCCTGTCAGCACCGAAGACACCACCAGCCTGATGAACACCATCCACTCCGGCTCCCCAACTGACCCCTGCCCACACCACATCTTCAACAAAGCCGACTCCATCATAGCACCCCAGCTCCGGAACATCATCAACAGCTCCTTCGCATCTGCCACCGTCCCGGAGAGTTGGAAACATGCCTAGCTGAGCACCCTCCTGAAGAAACCCACCGCGGACCCCACGGACCTCAAGAACTTCCGCCCCATCTCGCTCCTCCCCTTTCCAGCCAAAGTCATCGAGAAGACCGTCAACAGACAACTCTCCGCCTTCCTCAAGACCAACGTATCCCTCGACCCATCACAGTCCGGTTTCCGAGCAAACCACAGCACCGAGACCGCTCTCATCGCAGCTACCGACAATATCAGATCCCTGCTCGACAACGGGGAAACTGCTGCCCTCATCCTCCTAGACCTCTCAGCAGCCTTCGACACCGTATGCCACCGCACCCTGATCCAGTGCCTCAGCAACACTGGAATCCAAGGAGCGGCCCTGGAGTGGATCATCTCGATCCTCGCCGGAAGAACCCAGAGAGTCCGCCTCCCCCGTTCCGATCCGCGGCCACCGAAGTCATCTGCGCATCCCCCAAGGATCCTCACTCAGCCCCACCCTCTTCAACGTCTACATGAGCCCTCTCGCTGCCATCGCACGCCAACACAACCTTAACATCATCTCCTACGCCGACGACACCCAGCTGATCCTCTCCCTCACCATCGAACCCGCCACCGCCAAAGCCAGCCTCCAGGAAGGAATGAAAGATGTCACGGAATGGATGAAGATCAGAAGTCTGAAACTGAACTCAGACAAGATGGAAGTCCTCATCCTCGGACCATCCCCTTCCGCCTGGGACGACTCCTGGTAGCCCCCTGCACTGGGCACCGCACCCAAGCCAACGGACCATGCACGCAACCTGGGCTTCATCCTGGACTCCTCCCTCACGATGACCAAGCAAGTCAACGCCGTCTCGTCTTACTGCTTCAACACCCGGCGCATGCTTCGAAAGATCTTCCGGTGGATCCCCACCGAAACCAGGAAGACGGTCACCCAGGCCCTCGTCACCAGCCGTCTGGACTACCGGAACACCCTCTACGCCGGAACCACAGCCAAACTCCAGAAAAGACTCCAGCGCATACAGAACGCTTCTGCATGACTCATCCTGGACATCCCCCGCCACAGCCACATCTCTGCCCATCTGAAAGACCTGCACTGGCTCCCTGTCACCAAGAGGATCACGTTCAGACTCCTCACCCACGCACACAAGGCTCTCCACGACATGGGCCCGAAATACCTCAACATCCGCCTCACATTCTACACACCCACCCGCCAGCTCCGATCCGCCAGCCTCGCCCTCGCCTCCGTCCCACGAATCCGCAAATCCACCGCCGGACGAAGATCCTTCTCCTACCTGGCGGCCAAGACATGGAACTCCCTCCCCACCCACCTTCGGATGACCCAGGACCATCTCTCCTTCAGAAAGCAACTCAAGACCTGGCTGTTCGAGCAGTAGCGATTCCCCCCCTCCAAGCGCCTTGAGACCCTAGCGGGTGAGTAGCGCGCTCTACAAATTTGCTGATTGATTGATTGATTGGCTACTAAAGACAGCTATGTCATCCAGATAGGCAGCACTGAAGACCTCCATATCAGCAAGGACCTGGTTCACCAACCTCTGGAAGGTGGCAGGGGCATTTTTGAGTCCAAAGGGCATCCCTCTAAACTGATAGTGGTCCTCTGGAGTGGAGAAGGCTAACCTCTCCTTTGCTTCCTTTGTTAGGGCGATCTGCAAGTACCTTAATGTAAAATCAAAGGTAGTTAAGTACTGGGCAGTCCTGAACCGGTCAATCAGCACAGAGATGGGATGAGTATCACTCTTGGTGGCTGAATTGAGCCGCCTATAGCCCACACAGAATCTGAGTTCAGGTGTGGTGCCCAGTGAGGCAGCGTTTGGTAAAGGACAACAGAACTGGACCAGGGGCTACTGGAGGGTTCTGTCACCCCAGCCGCAGAATTTTTGATACATCTTCCTTAATGTTGGCCCTCACCTTGTCAGTCAATCTGTAAAATGTGTTATTGTGAGATTGTTCCCTTTGTCCACATCATGAGTATCCAGGTGGATAGTCCCAGGGACGAGGGAAAACACAGAGGAGTACTGCCCCATCACTTGGTGGCAGTCCCTCCGCTATTGAGGAGTTAGACTGGGGAAAGGATTACTCCCTCCACCAATCCATCTTTTTCCTTGGAGACTAAGAGCTCAGGGGGAGATTCACTCTCCTCTTCCTCTGCTCCATCTGTCGCCATCAGCATGGTGAGCTCATATCTTTCAAAGTAGGGTTTGAGGCTATTTACATGGAGCACCCTGTGGGGGTGCCTAGGGGTCTTGATGTCTACCAGGCGTGTGGCCTCACCCTTCCTTTCAACCAACTCATAGGGCCCAGACCAGTGGTCCTGGAAGGCCCTGAGCTCCACAGTTTCCATCCTCCACACTGTCTGCCGAGGCTACAATTCCACAGTGGTTGAATGCAGGTTGTACCACTGCGTTTAAACAATAGGAATCCACTCTTTCCGAGGGGGATATTTCCTACAATGGTGGGGAACACCCTGGTTGTTATGATACCCCTCACACACCAACAGGCCCCTTGGTGTCATGCTTCATCATTGGGGTCCCCGCACCCCTCTACGGGGTGCGGCATGCTACAACCTACGACTGCGTGGGAGCACTTATAATGACTATGCGTGGTGTGAGTGAGGATTTTCTATGTGAGTGCGTGGTGGGGTTTAAGGTGAGTGATCTGAAAAAGTACCTGGCTCGTGGGGTAACAAAAAACTTTATTGGGCCACCGAGCTGGTGCTGTTAAAAGTTAGTGTAGGAAGGAGTTATGTTATGCAAAACAATGTGCATCACCTCCTATTTGTGTGTGTCAACATGTTTCGGTGTATAAACACCTTCTTCAGGACTGGGGTACACAAATCCCCACCTTACTCACGTTTCTCTACTTTTCCGGAATGTTACAAAAAAAAAATGAGATATATAGTGCAGGTAAGACAATGTACCTAACGAATCGCCGCTTAATAGCTGACTGTTTTTGTGGGGTTCTGTTACCCCATGAGCCAAAATCCAAACGTAGGGGTCCCTCGTGCTATTCCGCTACGAGTTCTGCGAGGTAAATACCTACTGACCGACCCTCACGTGGCTCCGGTGAAAGTGTTATTGATGGTTGTACCACTGCTTCATCACTTATAGACTGGCTTCTAAGTTGTGTGAAGCTTGGTTTCACAACTTAGCCATTTGGCTTCTGAAGGCAGAATGTAGCTTACTACATTATGGGGAATATTCCTGGGAACTTGCTCCCAACCTTCTTTCACCAAACCCAGACGTCCTCTGACTTGGTGCCGGAACAGAAGGTCAAAGGGGGTGAATCCCACTCCCTTCCGTGGTACCTCCCTGTAGTCAAAGGGAAGGTGGCAAGAGGGCATCCCACTTACACCTCAAGACCTCACACAGGCTTTTAATCATGGACCTTAGGGTCTTGTTGAACCTTTCAACAAGCCCATTGGTTTGTGGATGGTAAGGGGTGGGGAACTCATAGGTTACCCCACACTCCTTCTGCATGGACTGCTTATAAGTTGGTGCCCCTGTCAGACTCCACTTCAATGGGGAAATCCACTTGGATAAAATCTTTATTAGGGCCATAACCACTGCAGGTGCAGCCATGGTCCTCAGGGGATGGCCTCTGGGTACCTTGTGGCATTATCCTCCAGAACCACGATAAACCTGTTGTCTGATGCAGTCCGTGGAACAATAAGCCCAACAATATTGATGCCCAACCTCTCAAAGGATGTGGCAATAACAGGCAAGGGATTAAGGGTGTTTTTAAGCCTCTGCTCTGTCATCCCTTTGGCCAGGTCACATAAATTGGATTTAAGGAAGTCTTGGACCTAGGCCTACAGAAGTGGGGAACAGGCCTTACAAAGGTCTTGTCCTGGCCCATGTGTCCTCCCAGGGAAAATTCGTGAGCCAGCTCCAGTAGATAGGCCCTGTAGTATTGAGGGACCACAGGCCAATATTGCCCATGCGCAGGAGCCTTAGACTCACTTTGTAGGAGGTTGTCCAATCAGTAAATGTGATGACTTCTGAAGGCATCATCTGCTGCTTGGGCTTTGGCCTGTTGACTCATGCCCTTAAGGGTTGAGCACGCCTGCGCAATACAGAGCTCCTCCTTGGAGGGTCCTTCTTCCTCATGCCATCCAGCAACCTCTAGCAGGTCACCAAGGGGAGAAATGCCTACCTCAGCGGGCTCTAGGGCAGCCACCGCAGGTGCCCCATCCACCTCACTTGAAATGCATTCAAGGGATGGTTTCCCGCACCCTCTGCCTTTTCCCTTCTTAGCAGCAGACTGGGCCATTTTTCCAGGCTTCAGCCCATTTTTACTCCCATTCTGGGAATCCATGGACCCTGTGGTAGCACAGATCCACTCAGGTAAACCTAACATCTCCAGGTGGGCATTGAGCTCAAATTCCTAATAGATAGTGTGCTCAGGGTATTACCTAACAGGTATTCCATAGGCATGGCAGTTCTTACTGCAACTTTCAGAAGATCTGACCCCCCCCCCTTGAATAGAACAAAGGCCACTGGATAGTGACTCTCTCTGTTATCAACCGCCACAACCTGGTGGAATGCATTGGGTATCACCTGCTCTTGGTACATTAACTGAATCTTTTCCTTAGTAATGCTGGCACCTGTGTCCCTCCGAGCCTCAACACCCTGCCCATTGATGGTGTCGTGTATTTCTATAGGTTCTGATTCGATCCCCCTATTCCTGACCCTATTCTGGTTAAACTTACTAGCTAGTTAACTAACAGTCAGCCCATGAGGCAAGAAATCCCCCATGATGCAGATACCGTTATCTGACGCAGTCACACTACGGCACAGGAACGTGTTATCTGATTAGGTCATAACGCTTGAGATCTAATTAGACAAGCGATATTCCTCCAGCCCCTGATAAGGCATACGACGTTCTCATAACAAATCAAACCTATGACAACCTGGATAATCCGTGCGGCCATTGTTTTGATTTCACAGAGAACTTTAGTAAAGAATGTGCTAACGAGCAAGTCGTATGACATCTTTATTGACGTACCTATGTCCATCCTTACGTCAATCTCGGCACCTTTAAGGTATAAATATTGCCGACCTTGCCCTATGCAAACACACGCGTGGTGACAAGACGGAGCAGCCATACTTGCCGAAGCCGAGAGCAGAAGCAGACCCCGCTGGCGCAGCCCCGCCTTCCTGACGCGCTGAGAGACGCGCTGCTATCTCAAGCCGAGAGACCCAGCACCGGCGCTTCTGGGCAGCCCTCGCAGGCAGCCTGGAATATCGAGAGCAGAGAAAGAGATACCATTCCTCATTCATCCTAAATTCCAGGTACAGAACTGAATAACCCCTCCTAGAGAATTCTTTAGTTATTCACTTGGCAAAAACAAACTTAAACTAAACTGTAACTTTCTATTCCCGCCCACGCATTAGACTTAGGTCAGGTACACGGGGTAGGCGTATTTAGAAACACCAGTTGAGTACGTTTAGTCAAATGTATATGTGTATGTAAATATATTTTAATCATTTTAAACATCATATGGCTCAGAAACCATATCAATGTTTTTACAGTATTATTTTATACTATTGCTTCTAATGTATGCACTTTACTTAACTATAAGTATTGCAATAATATCGATCCATTTCTCTTGTACGAGAAAAGAGACTGATCAATAAATAACATCTTTTATTGAACACGCCCGTCTCTTCCTTTTCTCTACATTCTGATGAGACTAAGAATGCACGTACTGACTGAGTAAAATAATTGCCTTGTGCTCACACGACTCTCGAGATTGACTCTTGATTAGGGGAGAGCAAAGTTGTCATGTTCTATGGTTGTCAGAAACTAAATCCCTTCTTGTCTAATCAGGGAAGTTAATTCCTCCTTGAACATTCGAGAAAGTTTCTAGCGAACTCTGAGCTACGCTGGCAAACCCAAAAATTAAGTCTAGTATCGACAGTAGTAGACCTAGTTAACGTCTGGCCTAGGTCTTTACTGCTGTAGGTATTATTCCAATGCGCAGAGCCTATTGGGAAGATAGGAACTACACTACATGGCGCCCAACGCGTTTGGAAAGGGCGATAAAACTAACGTAAGACATTTAGAGTAACTCAGTCGTGCTTTCTCACTCAGACCCCTTTTTCCAAATACTCCAAAGACGTCTGGAGTGGGTGAAAGGTTATTATATCCTCCAAAACCTCGCAGGAGGGAACTCCTATGTATGGTTCTTGGTCTAGTCAACGTTGAAGGATAAAACAGTTCCAAAATATTGTGCACCTAATCTCTGTTTCCATAAAGAAACCTGATCTGCAAATAAAAATAATACCATCCTGTCAGTAAAATGGGAGACAGTGATGGAGAAAGAGAGGCAATTAGATTAGCTACTGAAATAGCAGATGCTGATGCTACCATGCAAGCAGCAGACGCGGATATAATACTCATTCCGGTCATTAAAAGGAGATCTATAACCTTAAAACTTATAGAAAATGGACTGACACCTAGAGGTGGCACAGTCATATTCGTAATTGAGGCACACGAATATCGGCAGACAGAGGTATACTATACATGGATACATTTTCCAGCAGCAAATGCTGTAACAAAGTACTTCCACTATTACAAAGTAGAGGAACCTCCTGAAACGTACACTCCTTTCGAGGAGGTGGAAGTACCACTCAAATTCCAAGAGCATTTGCTCTTATTTGATGGCGCCCTAATACATAACAATCACATTACAAGGCTCGGTCCTTTAGGAAGACCAGGAGCAACGTGGCCGGTCTTAGCCGGATACACACCACATCCAGACATCGACGAGATGACTGCACCAGAGCTATTAATACAGCTAAAACAACTACTAAAAATTCACAGACAATTAGTTCAGTATGTAATGCGGACTTCAACAATTCAGCCAGCGATTAAACTTCCACAGCTGACCCCTCACCAGGGGAACACAAATAAAATCACACCACAGAACATCCAATCCTGCCTAGGTAAAGTTCCAGCTAAACGGGAACAGATACCATTCTGGTTGGCACAGAAAATTACCCAAATAGAGGCGGTGTTTCCTGACACCACCCCGCTGGAAAAACACAGGATTCTGACTATATGTCTCCCAATGGGAATCGCACCACACATTGAGGACTGTGACACTTGGGGTACAGTCTTTGCTTCAATCTACACAAAAACGCACGGTGTTCCATCCATTTCGGTAATACCAGATGTGCTAAAACAAATTCAAGATGAATACGGTCCAGAACCTGCTTTAACTCTTGGTATGAAATTACTGAAAGACTTCAAGCAGGTCTCGGCTATATTACTAGCCAACATAAAGGGTGAAGCAGCAAACGTGGCGATCCGCCAGAGGTTAAAAGAGACAGATATAGCAGACCAACCAGCTGAAATTGCCAGAATCATAGAAAAATCCTATGAAGAACTAGGCAGAGATAGTCTAGGTGGAATACCAGTAAAACCGCAACTGACTACAAGTCCAGAAAAAATGTTTTTTAATAATAATAATAATTCACCAAAAAAGAACTGGGATGGAAATAAACAATCCAATCCTAAAGAAAAGAAATTCCAGTCCAGAGGAAGGTCTCCTAGGCGAAGAGAGAAATCTCCAAACCCGAGACAAAGGTCACCTCAGAGTGAACCCTCTGGGAATAGATATAACCTTAGAAATAGGGATAATATTAAAAAACCTGATAGATATCAAGACATTGATACACGTCCGTCTCAATCTTTTCAGAATTCCTCGCAGAAATCGGAAAGAAGAGGACGATCAGAAGAGCACGCCAAGTCCAAAGACAAGGAACCTGCTCAACTGAAAAAGAAATCACAATTTCCAAAAAAGAAGGTAGCCAGTATCAAGGTAGTTAACAATGCCGAGAATACTGAGGACACAACTGAAAAACGGAGAATGGGCTCAGACAATGCTAGACAGCGCAGCAGAGGTGAGCATAGCTCGCAAAGTCCTTATGAATCATCTGGAGACAGTGGACACGAATGAATACCTTCAAGTGGAAACTGCAGATACCAGAGTTAGCAAGCCCCACAAAATATACGAGATAACATTACGTATAGAGGGAGATAAGACTAGGAAAATAAGGGGACTATTTTGGGATAACCTATCCAAGGGCTATGACATCCTTCTAGCTGAAAAAGACTGGCCACCAGAGTTTGTCAGGGAGTGCCCTCATGGCGAAGAAGTAATTATGCCTGCCTTCTCGAATCAAATCCCGATTCATAAAAAATATACACTTGCTAGAAAGTGGGCAGTGGCCTTAGCACCTGCTTTATATAAAAATCACGTAGGATGGGATGAGGATTCTCCTCCTCACAAAGTCCAGTTAAAATCACAACCAACTGCACAAAGGCAGTACCCAATTAAGCAAGAAGCTAAAAAACAAGTAAATGAAATACTAGATCAGCTAGAATACCAGGGGGTGATTGAAACTTGCACCTCACAAATGAACAATCCTTTATTTCCGGTCTCCAAACCAGACAATTCGTACCGTCTAGTTTTGGATTACCGACACCTTAACACATGTTGCAAAACTTTTGCAGTGCAAAACTCACACAGTGCTGCACTAATGAATAACATAGTGAGCAAAAAATACAAAACAACCTTGGACATCTCCAACGGATTCTTTTGTCAAAACATAGCACCAGAGAGCAGATATTTAACTGCATTTTCAGTAAATGGCACTCAAAAACAATTCTGTCGGTTAGCCCAGGGGTACAAGAACAGCCCGGGGGTATTCTCAGCGAGAGTAACAGAATTACTACAACTATATGATGATGAAGCATTATCTTATGTCGATGACATTTACTTAACAGATGATGACTTGGAAACTCACTTGAAAAGAGTGAACACCATAATACTTGGTTTCGCTGCAGAGGGTTACAAATTCAACTTCAAAAAGTCCAGAATTGCCCATCTGACGGTCCTATTCTTAGGATATGAGTTATCAAGTGAAGGCAAAAGCCTGGCAGACAATTTCCTAGAGAAATGTGCCGTAATCCAAGCTCCTAAAACACTAAAAAACCTACAGTCAATTCTAGGCTTCCTAAATTTCGGAAGAACTTACATTGCAAATTACGCAGAAAGGGTCAAACCCCTTTACGATCTAATTAAACCAGACTTTAAAAGATCCAGTTGGACTCAAGCACACACAGAAATTTTGAGATCCTTACAAACAGACATGCTAATTAAAACAAAATTAGAAACCCGTGATAATACACGCAACCTTGTGATCCGAGTCATCCCAGGGAGATGCGGATTCACATACCTAACCTCTAATGAGGGAGATAAGGTACCAATTGCATTTAAATCGCACTTGTACACTAAGGCTGAAATGAAATTTAGCCCAACGGAAAAAATTCTTACAGCAACACAGACAGCTATAGCAAAAGAACGAGCCCTGGCACAAGGTAAACGAATAATAATCGTGACACCAATACCAGCCTTAGAGGCGGTAACAAAGGCAAGCATTCCTAATGCGAAAGCACTCCATCCGAGATGGATACAATGGGCTAACTCTCTTGCTGCAACAGACGTGGTGTACGAATTTGATCCTTACTTAAAAACACAAGAATTTCTACAATATGAATTCGAATGTCCTCTGCCAACCGAAATTCTGCCTCTAGACCAATACGGCTGTATAATATATACAGACGGATCAGCACAACCCGCAGTAGGGGGTAAACAAGCTTACAGTGCTGCGTGCACGATTGTTAAAGGTCGTTGGCACGAAGGGAAATTTAAACCAACCCTAACTAAGACCCAATCTCTAGGAGATTGCACAGCTCAGCGAGCTGAATTACTAGCATTCAAGATGGCGCTTGAAAATACCGATCGAGAATTCCCCACACTCATAGTGTGCGATTCGTATTATTGCGTTCAATCTTATAATGAATACTTGCAGATCTGGCTTCAAAATGGTTTCAAGGATGCGAAAGGAGGCACAATCAAGCATAAAATGCTATGGGAACAAGTAGCTCTTTTACAAAAAGAACTACCAAAGACTCACGTGATACATACACTGAGTCATCAACGTGATGGCGTTCACGTTGCAGGGAATTCATTGGCTGATGAGGCCGCGAAGGCAGCTGTGCAAACGGCTTCCGTAGCTGCCATCACCCGGTCAAAAACAAAAATAGACAGCGAAATATTACAAGCTGTCAGCGCTTCTGAAAAGGATTCGATAGAACCACTCCCTAAAGGCTTTCCATTAAAGTACTCATACATAACAGATGAAAACAATGTTCCTTTTGCTCAAATCCCTGGAGTGGGGGATAGGGCAATTCCAAACATGGAACACAGATTAGGACTAATAATAGCGGCACACGAAGGGCTTGCTTCTACCCATGCTGGCGTCTCAGCCACAGTATCATTATTAAAACAGAGATACTGGTGGCCGCAAATGAGAAGACAAACAAGGAACTATGTTCTAGCATGTGAAATATGTCAAAAAATGAAAGTATCAACTGTGAGACGGCCAGCACAGACGCCCCTTCTAATCTCGGATAAACCATTAGCCTGTGTTTATCTAGACCACTGTGGTCCCTTACAAAGGGACGGTAACTATAAATATATCTTGGTCGCAGTGGACTCATGCACGAGATTCATATGGATGTGGCCCCAGAGAACGGCTGACGCCAGAACTGTTATAAAAGATTTGCGGGTCTTTATCGGCACATACGCAATTGGCATTCTGCATTCGGACAATGGTCCTGCTTTTAGCTTTCGGGCTTATAAGGAGGCCATGGTCAGCATGGGCGTGCAATTGCGGTACTCTTGTCCATTTCACCCTGAGGGGAACGGAATTGTTGAAAGAAAAAACCGTGACATAAAGCAATCTATAACGGCAAAGGTATTAGGTTCGGGAGCTGGGTGGGTCAAACATCTAATAAGTGTCCAACGTAGTCTAAATAACTTGCCAAGAAATTCTCTGAAGGGATTCAGTCCGTACGAATTATTATTCGGAACTAGGATGTTGATCTCTGACCTTGATAGTCAGACTTCAGTGGTAACAGAAAAAAGCTTTGATGTCAAAGACCTGAGCAACATACAGTTGAAAGAACAGCCAACGACCACTGAAGAATCACCACCTGTCCCAGCAAGACCTGTCTGGATTCCAAAAGTCGGGGATCTAG
Organism: Lissotriton helveticus; assembly: GCF_964261635.1. Taxonomy (NCBI): domain Eukaryota; kingdom Metazoa; phylum Chordata; class Amphibia; order Caudata; family Salamandridae; genus Lissotriton; species Lissotriton helveticus. Next base: position 536,866,324 of record NC_136065.1, read on the forward strand.
TCAGGGAGAAGATCGCGGTAAAGAAGGAATTTGGGCCTTCTTACAGAAAAGCAGTTCCTGTATTGTCTGTCAACGGGACAAGATCAGTTGTACTACCGCCACTTGCTGGAAAAAAGGAGAACCGAGTTGTATCCATCGACCTGGTAAAACCACAACATGTGGCCGATAACCAACAGTAGGCCAAGTGGACTCCCAATAAGTAGCAGAACACCAAGGTTTGCTACCAGTACAGAGGTCCTAACAAAGAGGCTCATCACATTCGAAACGCCTAAAGAAGAACAACAAGGACTATGCAACAATGCAATAGAACTTAGACCTCTGAAAACCCAAATAAAGACATTTAGCAGAGACACACCAATCTATACAGAAGTACCAAGTGAAAATGCAAGAAACAAAAATCCTGAACCAATTGGAACAATTGACAGAACTGCATCCGGTTACTTCATCAACTTCGATGATTCCTCTGAAGGTTTCAGCGAACAAAAGACACAGCCAACATCAAAATCCTTTAAAGACAAAGCGAAGGAACTTTTGAAACAACTGAAAGAAACATATCTAGTTTCTCCTTGGATTGAATTTTGGGTGGGTTTTGGTGCATTTATCCTCATACTTTGGCTCATCATGGTATTTACCTTGGGACGCTTCATTGAGGGAAAATATGCTAAAATGGACACAGCAAGTCAGAACATCAACTTGGTCCTCAAACCACACACATCTTCACACGTCGAGAAAAGAGAACTTTCTTCAGAACTTTCTTCAGCCAACTTCACAGCAATTCCAATACCTGGTGGGGTAGCCTGGGACAACACTGACTATGAAATTTATGGTCCGGTCGAGATCCTGAAATATCCACACCAAATCAAGATCTCCTTGAGTGACTTTGCAAAACCAAACTCATTTGCTGATGATTGGGACTTTGAAAGTATAAACAATATGATGTCTGACTTAGTAATGTCTGCTAAATTTACAAAACATGATTATTTGCAGGGTTCTACAAATTATGACAGCATGTACTGCTATAACCATTATGGTAACCATTTCTTGCATAAATCTGCACAACCTAGAAATGTTTTAAATTTTAATCAATGGGAACATTGTGCTACACCTCCAAAAGGGAGCTCTAGAACCGTGTATGGCAAATATTCATATTTTTCAGGTTTTAACATAACTAATGCTGAAACATTTTATTACAAATTGTCAAACAAGACAGGGATGAAAACCATGATAACCAACACAAAATTGATATATTCAGATTCTTTCTTTGAAAAAATGAATACTTTTGGATTTGATTATTGGGACAAACATGTTGATTTGAAAAGTGTTTGGGGTACAAAAGAATGGCAAGTACAGGGTATAGAAGCTTTGTTTAGAGCCTGCATGATCCCAGAACAAATGATATTTTTAAATGACACCGTTCAACAAACCACCTGTCTTGGCTTAGCCAAAATCAAAGATTTAAATAACCTGTCTATTCCAAAGCCAACAATGTTTAGCAATAACTCTGAAACAGATGAAGAAATAGACATAAACCATATACTTAACCAAAACAGAACACATCCTGATTGGAAACAATGGTTGATCTGGCCCACAGATACAAATAACTGTCAAGATAGATTCCTGAATAAAACACAGGGTTTCAAAATGAACAGGCCAGACCCTAGATATCCCCAAAGACATCACCCAGGGATAATAACAACCTACAGTGTGGGCAAATTATGCCTTCAATGGCTACAGACTTCCACACTGCCTGAAATTAAGCAACACCTAACTTTACTTACTGATGGTGCTGACTTGCGTGATTTCATACTGGGACCACGCAAACAGCGTCAAAAGCGTTTCATAGCAGCCTCTGTATATGCAGCATACAATGAGGCCTGGAAGGTTACTCAAATTGAGACAGCAGAAAGAATACGGGAAATTGAACGTATTAATTTGGAAAAATCACTTTCTGTAGTGGACAATGGGTTAATGACTCTGTCCTCCAGAATTTTTTCATTGGACAGCATTGTGTCTTCAGCAATCGATATATTATCGCAAGACTTACTGTTATTACAACATGGACAGTCACAATTGCGTTCCATTGTACAGCTTGGCTGGACGTTACAAAATCTTCGTTCAGGCTATGTGCCTTGGCGTTTAATCAACACAACGTCACTATTTCAAATCTTTAACCTTACTGATAGACAAATCGGTATGGCGCAGAAGGGTGCTGATTATACAATCTTGAGCATTGAAAAACTAGAAAGATTACCGTTGACAATGTCAGAACGACCTGTCAGTGAATGGATAATCCACGGAATCATAAATATTCCAATCTCAACCTTCAGGTTTCAATACTGCCAAAAATATATACAGGCTGGCATGTACGAGAAATTGGGAAAGGGGTACCTTAAAACAACTTGGAACCTGCCCTATTCACATGCATGTGTCAGTAACAAAGGACAGAAAGTGTTTCTTAGTGGCAACAATTGTGCTATGTCACTAAGCGGCACGCTTCTGTGTAACGGTATTAGTTTGCACGGAGCCTGTGAAGGGAATTCATACAACCTTTCATGTCACCAGCAAGGCGCACCTGCAACTGAAATAGAACCATTCTTTCAAAGACTCTATAATGGGAGTTACATTCTTATTGTAGACCGCAGATGCTGTAGTCTTATGCCCGGGACTCCTTATCTCGTCACTACGACGGCGAAGGTCAAGTGCTGTGGACGTTCTTTGTTCCCCAGCTCCTTTCCAGACAGGGAGGCGAGGGCATGGCCCAGTTTGAAAATTACTTCTATTCGAATAGACACTTTAAGCAGAATGAAAACAGTGCTTCTTCAGACGCCTACAAGGCTCACGTCATCTAAAGAAACGTATGATCTACAAGTCGCAAGGACGACTGCAGAGATACATACATTATTATCAACTAATTCCCCCGTACATTTCGCGGAAATCCTGAGCGAAATCTTAAATATTTCTGATACCACAGGGGTCTCAAAGGTATTTAAGACAGTATTTTCGATGGCATTAACACCATTCAAAGCCATACTGGGTATTTTTCCAGACTTCGTCCATTCGATTTTTGGCGGACTTCCCCTGATCCTAGGACTAATTGCGGGAATCCTATTCCTAGTCCTTATTTTTCGTTATGGCAACCCATGTCACAGATCAAACTCTCGCGACAATGGAAGATACGATCCTAGCCATTGGATACCGGGACCGGATATCAAAAATCCTGGGACTATCCCGGCTTAGAGACCTAAACATGACTTGGTTTCTATCATTTCGACCAATGTGGCAAAGGTGTGTTTTACCTGTACTAAGGTGTCTGCTATGCGGAGAAGAATGCGTGTTAGACACCTGTCTGACGCTACAATCGGATGCGCCGGTGGATGCAGATACACTGTTGGTTCCTACCAAGGTTCACGCACTGTGCTGCCCTCAAAGGCTGCCAATTCTGATGACGGCATTCCTGGAATCTTCACCACTGCGATTGAAGAGTAGTGAAGTGAGTAGTGAAGTTCAAGATGAAAGCAGCATCGAACAGGTACGACCTTCTGTCAGCAATGCAAATCAGAATGTCAATGGAGACAATCATGCGCATGAATGCATGGTTACCCCTATTTCCGACTTAGTGGAACTTTCCCATGAAGCTGTTGACAGTTTTTTCGAAAGCCTGAATGATATGATGTTCTCTCCGGAACAGAAATAGAGACTTTTGAGTAAACTCGCACACGGCGTTCCCTGAATTCGGCCTTCAACTTTAAAAATAAAGTCACATGAACAATTACAATCCAGTTCACGGACAGCAACCTTTTTCAGCAAGCCCCTAAAATATTTTTCTATATATTTTTTCCCGGGACACTGATTTTCTGCTTAAAGTAAGAGACTATTCCTAGAGAACTAAGATTTCTATTTTAGATACTTTATAGACTTTATAGACTTTAGCTGCCCGCTGGTATGTTCGCAATAGATTTTATGTGATGAAATGGTTTCGACTTTTTTTCTGTATAAGCCATATTAAGAGCCATTTCATGTGTATTTCTCATATACCAACAATCAATAATGCATAACAATGCGTGTTCACTTTTGCATCTAATTCATAGCTTAAGTGCATACAATATATATGACTGCAATTTTTCAGTATATTTGAAAATTTCGAAATGCATTTATGTATTTTGGGGTGGTAAGGTATACACTATACTCTATAGTATGTTGTACTATGTTATACTATGCATAGATTAGTAGATATGACCATAGTTAGCGTGGAGTGGGTGTCGTGTATTTCTATAGGTTCTGATTCGATCCCCCTATTCCTGACCCTATTCTGGTTAAACTTACTAGCTAGTTAACTAACAGTCAGCCCATGAGGCAAGAAATCCCCCATGATGCAGATACCGTTATCTGACGCAGTCACACTACGGCACAGGAACGTGTTATCTGATTAGGTCATAACGCTTGAGATCTAATTAGACAAGCGATATTCCTCCAGCCCCTGATAAGGCATACGACGTTCTCATAACAAATCAAACCTATGACAACCTGGATAATCCGTGCGGCCATTGTTTTGATTTCACAGAGAACTTTAGTAAAGAATGTGCTAACGAGCAAGTCGTATGACATCTTTATTGACGTACCTATGTCCATCCTTACGTCAATCTCGGCACCTTTAAGGTATAAATATTGCCGACCTTGCCCTATGCAAACACACGCGTGGTGACAAGACGGAGCAGCCATACTTGCCGAAGCCGAGAGCAGAAGCAGACCCCGCTGGCGCAGCCCCGCCTTCCTGACGCGCTGAGAGACGCGCTGCTATCTCAAGCCGAGAGACCCAGCACCGGCGCTTCTGGGCAGCCCTCGCAGGCAGCCTGGAATATCGAGAGCAGAGAAAGAGATACCATTCCTCATTCATCCTAAATTCCAGGTACAGAACTGAATAACCCCTCCTAGAGAATTCTTTAGTTATTCACTTGGCAAAAACAAACTTAAACTAAACTGTAACTTTCTATTCCCGCCCACGCATTAGACTTAGGTCAGGTACACGGGGTAGGCGTATTTAGAAACACCAGTTGAGTACGTTTAGTCAAATGTATATGTGTATGTAAATATATTTTAATCATTTTAAACATCATATGGCTCAGAAACCATATCAATGTTTTTACAGTATTATTTTATACTATTGCTTCTAATGTATGCACTTTACTTAACTATAAGTATTGCAATAATATCGATCCATTTCTCTTGTACGAGAAAAGAGACTGATCAATAAATAACATCTTTTATTGAACACGCCCGTCTCTTCCTTTTCTCTACATTCTGATGAGACTAAGAATGCACGTACTGACTGAGTAAAATAATTGCCTTGTGCTCACACGACTCTCGAGATTGACTCTTGATTAGGGGAGAGCAAAGTTGTCATGTTCTATGGTTGTCAGAAACTAAATCCCTTCTTGTCTAATCAGGGAAGTTAATTCCTCCTTGAACATTCGAGAAAGTTTCTAGCGAACTCTGAGCTACGCTGGCAAACCCAAAAATTAAGTCTAGTATCGACAGTAGTAGACCTAGTTAACGTCTGGCCTAGGTCTTTACTGCTGTAGGTATTATTCCAATGCGCAGAGCCTATTGGGAAGATAGGAACTACACTACAATGGTGACCCATGCCATATACTTTGTCGTATTAGAGAGCACATGGATCTTAGGAACAATCTCACTGTCACCCAGTGAAACTAGGGTAACCCCACTAAACTCCCCCCCCCCCCCCCCCATTAACTGAGACCAACTCCTTCTCCAGCAGGATACACACCACCCCTGGAACCTTTCCTTCAGTGGGAGGTTGTGCTCTGTTTTTTTTTCTCTTAGTAATGTCCATACTCTAAACACTCATAGCACTTGAGAGCTTTTCACTGCTAACAGTTGCCAAGGAAGTTTTTTCATCTGTTAGCCAGATTAGTAATCATACCATTTCCCCTGTGAGCTGTTTTGGGGTCCTTGAGAGACCTCCTTCTTTTATCTACTCCTTTTTCTTCTGACGGGAACCCTGACCACCATTTTGAGAGTCCCACCCAGATACCTTCTTGGACACTCTGTTGCTGACCCAGATGTCAGCCTACCCACCAACATTCCTGGGGTCAGCAAGCTTGCTATTAACGAGGTGTCGGTGCAGCTATGGAAAACAAAAATCACACATGTACACCTTTAAAAAGTTGTACTGCCCTGAGTAACTATTAAGCTTGCTGACCCTCACCCAGCCATCAGTGACTTGCTAGCATAATACAAGACATCTACCCATGTCTGTAATGAGGTCTTGTGGCTGCCCCTGAACGGTTGCCTATGCTTCTCAGGGATCAATCCAAACTTGACTAAGATGGCCTTCATTGCAGAGTTTTATAAGAGTAGGGAATGCACACCATTTCCTTAATCCAATCATATTTCGTTTTCAATTTTGTCCTTCCTTCGTCGTTTTGCGTGCAGAATAGGTTTATAGGCATGCCCCACTGCCATGAGTTAAGAAACTTAGCAAAGAAATGGGACTACATAGCCCCAAAGCCAATTGCACAGCATCATGTCGCAACATTTGCGTGCATGTATTTTCAACGCTTTCATCAATTATTTAATTTTTCACTTTTAATCATATTTTTAGTCCATGCTTAAATGTATTTATAGTCTTGTAAATCCATGATCCATGGTACGGTGTAAGGCCAATTTTCAAGTTTCTAGTATTCAGATCGTGCCCATCCGGGCTACTTTAAAAAGAATACGATCAGTGCCAGAAGTCCGTCACAAGCAAAGATTTATTATTCGTTAAAAACCCAATGCATTTCGGGCTATTCCATGCCCTTCCTCAGGGGTCTCTGTAAACAATCATAATACAATAAATAATTAGCACTTCGGTTTTAAGAAAAATATAGTGCAACATGTTCACAATAATCACGTGTATTAATGGAAACAAGCTCATTTGATACTGCATTTCAATCCTTCTTCCTATGTGTTCCTCTAATACATTACATCAATCTCCTCATCTCCAGTTGTAAACCAACATGCACCCGCCCTTGTATCCCTACCGCTTAACCTCTTCAAGTCATCAGAGTGTAACACCCATATTCGTATACCCAATCCCATTCGTCTTACCCTCCTACGGAACCTAATTGTTAACATTTTAACTAGTTTCAATATGCATGTCGTATTACCATTACCGCTCATAAAAAACACAAGGTTTCACTCTTAAACTGTACATTAGATGTTTAAATACAAGCGTTTCTTTCACTTAATCAGTGTACCTCTTTGCTTGTCTATCATCGCCTTTCATTCCCACTTTGTGCCTCCAACGGTAAATCTTTCAGTTCCCACCCACTCTCTTAAGTGCCTTTCGCCCCTAAATCTCCTAGAGCCAATCGGGAAGGAGAGTTAGGGGCGAAAGGCACTTAAGAGAGTGGGTGGGAACTGAAAGATTTACCGTTGGAGGCACAAAGTGGGAATGAAAGGCGATGATAGACAAGCAAAGAGGTACGCTGATTAAGTGAAAGAAACGCTTGTATTCAAACATCTAATGTACAGTTTAAGAGTGAAACCTTGTGTTTTTTATGAGCGGTAATGGTAATACGACATGCATATTGAAACTAGTTAAAATGTTAACAATTAGGTTCCGTAAGAGGGTAAGACGAATGGGATTGGGTATACGAATATGGGTGTTACACTCTGATGACTTGAAGAGGTTAAGCGGTAGGGATACAAGGGCGGGTGCATGTTGGTTTACAACTGGAGATGAGGAGATTGATGTAATGTATTAGAGGAACACATAGGAAGAAGGATTGAAATGCAGTATCAAATGAGCTTGTTTCCATTAATACACGTGATTATTGTGAACATGTTGCACTATATTTTTCTTAAAACCGAAGTGCTAATTATTTATTGTATTATGATTGTTTACAGAGACCCCTGAGGAAGGGCATGGAATAGCCCGAAATGCATTGGGTTTTTAACGAATAATAAATCTTTGCTTGTGACGGACTTCTGGCACTGATCGTATTCTTTTTAAAGTAGCCCGGATGGGCACGATCTGAATACTAGAAACTTGAAAATTGACCTTACACCGTACCATGGATCATGGATTTACAAGACTATAAATACATTTAAGCATGGACTAAAAATATGATTAAAAGTGAAAAATTAAATAATTGATGAAAGCGTTGGAAATACATGCACGCAAATGTTGCGGCATGATGCTGTGCAATTGGCTTTGGGGCTATGTAGTCCCATTTCTTTGCTAAGCTTCATTGCAGAGTAACATGTCTGGGCACCACATCTGATGTTAAGAGTGTATCCCTCCCCAATATGGGCATGTACCTCCATAGACTACCTCCCCAGGACTTTGTTTGCTAAACCCTGTCTCTCTCTAGAGAAGCAGCATCTGAACCTTCAGTAATTGATTTTGAGCTGGCTACTGCTCCCACAAGACTGCTTCCAGCAAGTGGTTGGCCCCCTCCAAAGGCAACCCAGGTCCACAGCAAATCCCAGGATCAGCTCCCCATCCTCCTTCTCAAGTTCCTGCTTCTTCACCTTTGGGACCTTTGGGACCTCAGCCACTGAATCACAGGCCTCTGTGTGACTTTCCAACTTGGCCAGCTCAAAATCAATTACTGCAGGTTCAGATGCTGCTTCTCTAGAGAGAGGCAGGGTTTAGCAAACAAATCAAACAGCTAATTAGGGAAAATTGAAAAAGGCTCAAATTGGTCTTTAGTATAGAGGAGTACTGAAGACTAAGTTACTATATTGTATTGCTCTAACACAAGTCCTATCCTCACCGCTGAACACCAATGTTAGAAATTGGTTTTCCATTTGGTAGAAGTATGCAGCTATGCAAGCAGGAGCAACAATCCTAGTTAGGGTAAGTCATATACACACTAAAAATAGCCTGTGTTCACACTTTGGTAGCTTGACACAGAAAAATCAGGCAAATGTAAATAGGCAATGTGTAAAGTATTTGTGCAAAACACACACACACAGTAACACAATGAAAAATGTTACACATAGATACCCCACACTGGTTTAGAAGAATAGACAATAATGTTGTAAATAAATCAAGACCAAAAAAACAAACATCCAATAAGTTGAAGTTAAGATATGATTTTTTAAAGAATAAAGAGAGTCCCAGTGCTTCGAAGCAATAAGTACCAATGGGGGTTATCTTATCATGCTGCACTGGGGCAAAGTCAACAGTTCAGGCTGACCATGATGGAGTGCAGGCCAGGGAAAAGAGCCAAGCAGGCCTGGTGAACAGAGTACCGTGATTCGGGTAGCCACAGCGAGATGCGAGGTGCAGAAGAGAGAAGCATCAATGCCGAGCTTGTAGTCAAGGTGATGCATTGATTTTCTCCAAGCAATGGTGATGATGCGCTAGTTACAAAGCATCGAGCTGAGATTCATTGATTCTGAAGTGTGATGCACCAGGTTCTCCATGCAGTTGAGGGGATGCTTTGATTTCTTCACACTGTTGCGGCGGTGATGCACGACTCCAATGCATTGTGCTCTCAAGGTGATGCGTTGGTTCTGAGAGACGTGCAACAATTTTACTCCAGCAACAGGGTTGATGTGCAAGTTCTGCTACATGCAGACTAGAGATACATTGACCTCTTTGGTTCAAGTGTCTGGGCCCAGTTGCAGGGAACCAGCATGGGAGCAGCTGTAGAGGCTTTGATAGTCCTGAGTATAAAACAACAGGGGGCAAGCTAACAAACCCTTGGAGATCACTTCTTTTGCAAAGCGAAGTCCAGCTCTCCCTCAGCAGGGTCAGAGAGCAGCAAACAGCATGGCAGTAGAGTAGAAAAACAGGTCTTCCAGATCAGCAGTCCATCAGAGTGTCAGTCCTTGATGCAGAACAGCAGTTCTTCTGACAGAGTTCAGTTACAGGCCCAGAAGAGTCTGATTTGGTTGGGTCAGCGCCCCAGTACTTAGACCCAGCTGTGCCTTTGAAGTGGGGGTGATGTCAAATGGGGGTCTTTGAAGTACACAGAAGCCCTTTCTTCCCAGCGAGCACTGGCTCCAGACTAACTGTAGGGTGTAACAGCCCTTTCTTTGGTGACAGGGCCCTGCCTATTTAGGTGGACGTGTCAGCTCCTGCCTCCTTCCCTGCCTAGAAAGAGTCATCAGAATGCAGATGAGTACTCAGACACACTTACCCTTCTTGTGTTTGTGGCTGCCTAAAGGGAATTCACAAAGTGTAGCTGTCATCCACCCAGACGTGTATTGGAGTTAGGCTGCAGGCACACAGAGCTATAAGACCAGAGAAATTTCCACTTTCAAAAAGTGGCATTTCTAAAATATTATTGACAAATCCAACTTTACCAGTAAAGAGGATGTACCACTACCATTAAAAAGATATAAAACATGATATAGCTACTCCTTTCTAATCAGGAATTACAGCTTAAAAGTGTAAAAAAGAATTCCCAATGTTAGCCTACATTGGCCAGCCTCGCAGCAGTGAAAAAAATATTGTTTTTTTTTCACTACCAGGACATGCACAATTTAAAAGTACATGCCCTATCTTTTTCTTACACAACACCCTGCCTTATGGGTTACCTAGGCCCTACCTTAGGAGTGACGTATGTGTAATAAAAAGGGGAGTTTTGGCAAAGGGTTGTAAATGCCTAGTCAAAGTGGCAGTAAAATTGCACACACAGGCTCTGCAGTGGCAGGCCTGAGACATCTTTAAAGGGCTACCAGTGTGGTTGGCACAACTAGTGCTGCAGGCCCACTAATGGCATTAATTTACAGGTCCTGGGTATATGGTATATCACATTGCAAGGGACGTGTAAGCAAATTAAATATGCCAATTGTGTATACACCAATGTTACCACATGCACTTTAGCACTGGCCAGCAGGGGTAAAGTGCTCAGAGTCCTAAGGCCAACAAAAAGAATCAGCAAAAAGAGGAGGTAGGCAGGCAAAAAGGTTGAGGCAAGACCACTCTAAGGGTGACAGGTCTAACACGTGTTTCACCCACTAGTGAGAATACGCCAGACTTTTTTCTAGGCTGGTTGTGCCACTGCATTACTGCCACCTTGAAGAGTAACAAAGTGACAGAAAGACAGCAAGGAAACCGAATGAGGCTAGGCTGCAACACTAATTGATGTAGTACACCAAAACTGTCCTGATATGTTCCACCAATGGGTGAAGCAATGGTCGACTGTAAGTAAATAATATGGATCATGTCTGAGTAGGAAAACATATAACACGTAACAAAATTCAGAGAGAGCATGTCCCATCACTTACAACTGATCTGGAAACGTTATTAACAATTAATGGAATGGAAGACAGTATTTTTAATTTTGTTTTCACGGTTCCTGTTTTAATAATTTAATTGATGCAGTTATAAACCTTGACCAAAAAAAAATATATATATATTTAGAGAGAGATAGATAGATAGATAGATAGATAGATAGATAGATAGATAGATAGATAGATAGATAGATAGAGATAGAGAAGTTTGTTTCAGAAAGTTTTACTTATTAACCATACCTGTTTTGTTTTCTTTTCTTAAACAAGATAATATAATGTCTGATTCACATTTTTAGCAATGCATAAGGAATTCATGCCAGAAAAACCTGCTAAGCGCTTATCATGTATGTCATATATTAGAGTAATCATACAAAATACAGACATATAATGAATGCAGTATTTGGCATTCAAAACTAAAGCTGAAGATTCACTACTAATGATAAGACTTTAGCCTAGAAATCTGACAGCATTAGACTTGCTCATTTGTTTGCCATCCCCATTAATGCATGACATGTCATTGTTTTTCTCACAATCTGTGTCCCATAAAACACATTGCCAATTATTTCCACTGCCAAGTTTACTGCTGGCACGCTGTCTATACTGTTGTAAATTTCCCTGAAGTATATCAAAACAAATAAGGCACAAACAAAGAATGTCATGCTTTTCAAAATAAATGTGGCTTTTGTTTCAGTGAAAATATGTACTGCAATTAGTCCTGAAGTTAAGTTGCAAACTTTTTAGGTCTCGCCTACAGACAGATTTAGATCTCTGTGAGACTTCATGTTATCAATACAGTGCATCTAGTACATTTAGGAAGGATATGGATGGAGTGGGTTTTGGGTCAGCCCCAGTCAGATAATCGCGCCTCTGTGTTTTTCAAGGGCTGCCATTGCTTGGATAGGCTGTCCGTCTACCACACGCGTATACTGATCATACTTGTCTCGTATGCACTGATGGAGAAGGGCACCAGTGGCAGCAGATTGTGCAGCTGCGAAAACATGGTGCCTTGCCCGTTGTCGCAGACAGATCCAGGCTGGATCAGCACTGCTTGAACCTCGATGAGGTTGATTTTTGAAGACTAGGCATAGTCACAGGCAGGAGTAGGTTCTGCGACCCAGCAGGTGGGCAGACAGAGTGACCTGGGCTCGGGTGAAAGACTATGGGCCCGATTCAAAAAGGTAAACTTTACGACTTTCGGTTTTCACAAAGGGCATTTAGGAGTAGTAAAGTTAGACTTTTGTCTCAGTTTACCTTTGTGAATCGGGCCCATAGTCTCTCACCAGAGCCCAAGTCACTCTGCCAGCCCACTTGCTGGACCGCTTAGTTTTTCTTTAAACTGCAGCTGCCTCAGGAGAAAGCTTCTGAATTGCATACTGCACCCTTTGGAGAACGTCCGCTCTTTAACCCCTTCGATGCGGATGACAAAGCCAGCTCGTCATGGGCGTTACCTGCGCTACGCGGATGACGAGCTGGCTTTGTCACAAACCGCGCATTTTTGAAATTCCAGCGCACAGCGGGAAAACGCGGTAGCGCGGTAGCGGTTAAAATGACATGTGATTGAAAACTTATTTTAGAATGGTGCAATTCATGTGTGTGGGCATCGGCTGTTACTAAATCAACTCAGGAGTGTGCTGCGCTCAGTGTGTGCAGCTGTGGTGCAGCCCTGCGTTCCTACGTACTTTCATACATGGCACCCTCACCGTGAGTCAGGTTCCTGATATTGCTTGATCTGCGACTGCTTGGCTTCAGCTTTCTGCCTGTTCATTCCTCAAGCAAAACCTGTGTTTTCTTCATCAAGGGCACTTCTCACAATGCTGTAGTCATCTCATTTCACATGGGCTTAAGAAAAAAACCTAACGACATTTTCTCAACCGAAAACCCTACAGCAGACATGTTTTATACTAGTATGTCTGCAAATCACGGTAAATATGTTTGAGGGCAGTTGTATCATGATTGGCTGTTTATTTTGGGCGGTATCCACGCCATTATTCTCTGAGCCATGTGTCAGAGCTTAAGTCTGTATAGATTCTGAAACTGCTCTCACTGTTCCAATCATGCCCCAGGGCCGATAATATGCTTGATTTTTACGAACTGTTTCACCTGCATTTTAGTCTATTCATGCACAATGTGCTATTGAGAAAGTCATTTTGTATCCCTGATCTACCTCAAACTCGGTGCACTTAAAAGTATAGCGATTATATACACCCACACTCAGCCTTCTTCTCATTAATGCACCCACCCTCCCCCTCTCTAACATTATAAGATGTAACTTTATATGGGCATAGACTAGAAGAAAGCTTATGAAGTTGCTAGTAATGATGCGGTAGTTCAGTGGGTTAATGTGCATTCTGCAGAGCATTGTATGCAAATCAAGGGCTACAGGACTGCCTGCTTAGAATAACAATCTCTAACAATTGCTGATTAAGGGTTATAATATTTCCTTGACCTTTCCAAAAAATAATTACTATTTTCAGCAGGGCATGTGATTCTATGAACAATTGAAAGATTGTCCTCGGCAGTCTTTGGAACATCTATAGCAATGTATCCATGTCTGTCGGTCTTGCAGACCACCTCTTTTTATTTAATCAGCTCTTCCTTTCTTTGTAAGGAGAAGTTTTCACAAGCATGCTGGATAATCCCCTTCCTTGTGACTCCCCTTAGGTGCATGCATCATCCCTTGTGCCACATTTTGTTATCAGGAGATGACAACCTGCACACAGGGATGAGCTAAACATACATGGCTGATGACGTTCACTGCTACTGAGCAAGAGAACCAATGGCGTGTTAGCATTACCGTGCTTAAAAGCTGAACAGACGTTAGAACTGGCTAATTCTGCAATATGACCAGCCAAACTGTCTGAAAATGTCACTGTGGACACCATAAACGTTTGTGAATGAGACATTATTTTTGGGGAGTTCTATGTTGAAGAAGAAACTGTAGTCCACAAGTTGGATTTGTTAATCATTTTGGATGGCTATGAGTTAGGCAAACATTTTGCATCAGGTAGACATTCTTTTGTTTCCACTCCGCCTTCATTGGAAACATCACTCCTGTCCCACATGGGGGTGTAATAGTGCCACACACTGCAGTGGGTCACTTGCCTGTACCTTTGTTCTTCCAATGTCTACCTGAGCATTGCTACATTTCCTCATCCTCACCAAATGCAGCGGCTCCGAGGCCTTCTAGAATAGTTTGTAGGATTATCCCTGCTAGAGCCTAGTAGCCCCACCCCACAACAGCAATGGTGACTGTGAAACTATGGTTTATTATTGTCTACCACAAGTAATAAAGTCCTTATCGAATGATGTCCAGACAAACATTTCAGTAATTAGACCGGACCTAAACCCCTTGTAACTATGGCATAAAACAGATCAGATTAACCTAATGAAAATGTGAAAAGCATTTAGAGGTATAAAAGGCACATGAGAATGCGTTTTCCATTAAGAAATAGAGCTAAATACAACAGAACATGAATAGCGAGTGCAAGCAGCTGTTTGTGCTTGCTAAATGTGCTCTTAGGGTAGCATTTTCCCCCAGCGTACTCCTGGCATATAGCACTACTTTCTTACAGAAAAAAGCACTAGATGCAACAATACAGTTTGCACTCACGAAATAGGGCTAAATGCAACAGAACATAAACAGCAGCACAAGCAGTCACTTGTGCCTGTCAAACATGCTCTTGCAGTAGAATTTCCCCCCAAAATTACTCTTAATTACGCAAGCAGGCATAATCACAATGTTATTGTTAATGCTGTCTCAAGGAGTAGCGCAGAATTACAGAAGTTTCTCTGATTACTCTGGCATAATAGAAATTACTCCCAGGCTTAGTAAAAAATTGTGTGAAACCAATACTTTTTGCAGTGTCCCACAAGTTTGTACCCCATTTTGACCACTAAATGCTGGTTTCCTGACTCTGATGGTGCGTTGGCCTCTGCTAATCCGGCCCAGTGCCTGTGCCCTGAATAAAACTATATGGTGACTAGGTATAAGTACAATTGGAACTGACAACCTAACTGTAAGTCCATAGTATATTGAAGGACATGTAGGCTTAGAGGCCCAGTAGATTCAATGCACTTAGCTAGGCACTGCTGTGTTGCCTGTTGTCATTTTAAATGTCAGCCCTTCCTTGTAGGCTGCTTTTAAATTAGAATTATTTGCATATTAAAATTTGGAATTAAAGGTACTTCTAAAGTAGTAAATTACCTTTGTTTACATATAATTCACCTTCAAGTTCTCCTGTAGGTGCCCGAGGGGTAGGGTGCCTTTTAACAACAAGCAGCAACAATTATAAAAGATGCTTTATATGCCCTGGTGAGGAAAGAACTGCTAATCTCATGTTTCCCCATTGTAATGCATTGGCCTCAATGGTTAACATGGGAATACTTTATTAAAGTATAACTTTTGATAGGAATGAACTAAAATATAAATCAAGGACTTAACAGAATAGTTATGATACATCCAACACATTGCCATTGTTTGATTCGGTATAACTATTACAACAAATAAGATATAGAAATGTATTTTCTGTGAGCCACAACACAGCCTTCCAGCAGCCATTCTTGGATTGGCCAGCCTCTGCCAGGCTGAGCCAAGCTGTCTTAATGAGGTGTGAAGTGACCTGACTGGAGACAAAGGATTTCCTGTGGAAGGAGAACTGCCAGCTCTAGAGCACAATGCAGGATGGGGGCTGGAATAGCTAAACTGGTCTTCAAAGGTAGAATGATAGCTTAGGTTAGCCCAGTTTCACCCCCCATATCCTGCACCCCAGCCAAACAGGATCCCCAGTAATTAGATTAGTGAGGGGCTGAAAAAAGAACGTTTTATCGAAACCTAGCCACACCAGTAGAATGGCTTAGCCAGATGTAACCCTTTAGGAGAAAGTTTCCCCATCTTGGGTTTTGGAAGAATAGTGCCTTTTGGGCCAAGAATATACCACACTTTTTAGGAAGTGGTCATACACCTGGGTGGCACTCTGCATTCCATTGGTCAGGAGTGCCCCCCTCCTTGACTCCCAAGAACACTGAATAAATATGAGAGAGCTGCCAAGAAATGTAGATCCCTGCCTGGAATAATCCAAAGGAGAAGGAGTGTCCTGCTGAACCCCTGGTCTGTAGCCAAGAGGCCTGCTCATATAAGGACTGCACTTGCTGCACACATTGGGGTTCCCCAAAGAGATCTTTGCCTGGCTTCAAAAGGATTAAGGAAATGACTCCCAGAAATCAGGAGGTGCAAAAGAGCTACAAGAAACCCCTGTCTGAAACTACAAGGAGAAGAAGGACTGCCCTGCTGGAACCCTAACCTGCACCACAAAAGATTTCACTCTGAATGACTGCACCTGCTGCACACTTTGGTCTTCAGCCCCAAAAAAGCATTGCCTTGTTTTGAAAGGTGAAGGAGTGGTCCGCCTGAAAGCAACAGGTAAAAGGAGCTTCACCTGCATCATCTCCACCAAGAAGAACCTAGCTGGACAGCGTTCAGTGAACTTTTAGGGATTTTGCCAGGTGCATCGTGTTAATTGTTGTCCCCACACTCCAGGAGACACATCAGAGCTTCTAGACCCTCGACTGGTGTTGTAGACCCTCACAAGAAGCATCTGGAGAAGAAGGACTACTCTGCTGAACCCTTGGACTGCACAAGAGAGGACTGATCTCATAAGGACTGCACCTGCTGCATTCACCAGGCTTCACAACAAACTGGTTTTGCCTGTCTTAAAGGATAAGGAGTGGACTCCCCGATTAGCAATAGGTAAAAAAAGTGCTGGAAGGGCTATCTGCAATATCAACAATGGGGACAACTGCAGCTAGCAAGCTTCACCTGGATTGGGTACTTGGATTGACCAGGTGCCTTATGGGAGTTGTAGTCCCCGATCCCAAGAGGCAAACCAGAGCTTCTGACCCCTTTGCTGGTTCTATGGACCACATTCTCTGAATCATGAAAGACTTGTGGCAGTAAGTGTAAAAAACACTTGATGTTGCCCCAGTAAAGCATGACCTTTTTTATAACCCTTTCAGTGATATTTGCTTCTAAGCGCTAGTTTTATTTTTAATATTTAAAATTTCAAATCTCTGGTTCTCGCACATTGGATGTTTGTCATTTTGATGTCATTGTAATCATAAAACTATTTCTTATTTGTATAAATTGGTGTTGGATTTTCATTGTGTGTTGTGTCTTACTATTTAAAGTATTGGAGTTTTTAAATGCTTTATACACCTGTCTCCTAAGTTAAGCCTGCCTGCTTGCAGCCAGCTACCAAGCTTGGAGCAAATAAATTAATTATTGAGACCTTGACTGGGCCTTATAGTGTGATTGTGAGCATGTTACTAGTGGTAGGTATCCATTTATCTCTAATAAATCACTTTCCTTCAAAAGTTCAAGCAAGTTGCTATGTGCCACTGGTATGGAGGAAGTTTTCAAAATGTCCAAAAATACTTCTGGTGCCCAAACAACTATAGATCTACACTTCTCAGGCCCCAAGACTCCAGGGTAGGCCCTTAGAGACTCAACTGGTGTCATGCAGAAGCCACCAGCAGGGTCTAGGGCCCAATTGCTAGTGGTAGCTGGGACCTTTGGGAAAAACGTATTGTCTAGTCTGTTGTATCCCCTACCAGAGGCAGCAATGTGTTTCTGGGTCTTAACACTCATGGTGAAGACTGCACACCTCTTGCTCAAGCTCAGAGGAGGGAATCTGTCACTCTGTTAGTGACAGTATAACAATGGATGCAGCCAGTCAGGGAACTGTGTCTTGGGCCCTCAGGAGCACTGGCCTGGGAGGGTGGCAAGAAGAGAGTGTAAAAGAGGAAAGATGTCAAATAAGGTGTCCTTCTTTTTGTGCGCAAAGGACACCATTTTCCTAAGGAAGAAGGTGTGATTAGCCTGAAATGTTTCCTTTTTCAAGATGATTTGCCAGGGTGCTGTGCTTGTGCTTTATGCAGCGGGGGCAAGTTTTATGAACTGCAGTATGCGTTCTAATTGTTTCTTTCAAATAAAAGCACATGGGCAACTAAAGTTCAGGTGCCCATAACTATAACAAAAAGCTATTTTTATTTTAAAAAAAGGAGTGAATTGAGGCCACCACTGCCATGATCTGGCCACAAATGCTTATGCTGATGTTAGACTTAAACCCCTATGCAGGGTCACCCCAAACGCTTTTGCCTCACCCCTCCTGTTTTCTGAACCCATTTTTGTTCGCTATTAGGGCTCACACCCAATTGGCACATTTAATTTACTTGTAAGTCTCTAGCAAATTGGTATTACAGATACCCAGGGCATGTAAATTAA
Organism: Lissotriton helveticus; assembly: GCF_964261635.1. Classification (NCBI taxonomy): domain Eukaryota; kingdom Metazoa; phylum Chordata; class Amphibia; order Caudata; family Salamandridae; genus Lissotriton; species Lissotriton helveticus. The sequence goes on from NC_136065.1 coordinate 536,884,859, forward strand.
GTTTTTTTCTAGTGGGCCTGCCCCACCTATTATGCGACCCATGTAAGTATCCTTTTTAAAACTGTCTCAGGCCTGCTATTGCACCCAGTGTGTGCATTTTAAACTGCCATTTTGACCAGGCAATGTAAACCTTCCTTTTTATTACATTTAAGTCACTCATGAGGTAGGCCCTAATTATCCTATTGGCAGGGTGCATTGTTTTTTAAAAGTTGGACATGTACTTTTAAGTTTTACGTGTCCTGGCAGTGAAAAACTCTCAAAATCATTGTTCATTACTGTAAGCCCTACCTTTCCATGGGATAATATTGGGCTACCTTATTGCATTTAATAAGTGATACTTTTTTTCAGGAGCAGGCAGGAATACCATGTTTGGTATCTGAGGAATTGTTATTCGAAACCCTTTTTAATGGTAATGGTGAATTTTAAGTCACAATTCTGAAATTGCCACATTTAAAAATGTGCCATTTTCTTTTCCTAACCATGTGGTTCCTGCAGCCCATTCCTGGGTCTCATGAATATATGTAGTTGCCATTTGTCCTTTGTGTATTCTTCCCAGACAGCACCACAATAGAGGAGATGGTTGTTGGAAGGATGGCCATTCTGGCTTAATGGAGGGGCAGAGTTGTCAACTTCCACACTTGCATTTCACGGGCCCAAATCACACACAAGGGACTTCACACTAGCCTATTGTGCCCCCATACAGACTGGGACCAGGGCAGAAGGGCAGGAAATTCCAGACACCTCCAGAAGCTTCTATCACTTCAGCATGGGCACCAGGTATAAAAAGGGTATCCCTCATACCCACTCTTCAGTACACATACAATAGAAAGACACACTGCTGCCTAGCTGATGAGACCTGTCCTGCTTCCTGAGGAGGAAGATTGGACATGCACCCTTCATTCCAGACTGTAGTGACTCCAAGGGTCAACTGACTGACCTCCTGTTCTAACATACAGGGACAAATCAAGCTCCTGAGGCCTCACTGAATATGTACAGCTGGCCAGCTCCCTGGACAACTGGAAGTGCCTAAGCCCTGCTGGCCTCTGTTGGAGTGAGTTCCTGATTCCCAAAAGGTGCCCCTCAGGTTCAGGACCCTTATTGTGGCATCAATTGAGCGCCTTCATGAAGGAAAAGGAGAAATCCTGGTGTTTTGGGTTGTTTATGACTGTTAACTGGCCAGTTTGTGCCAAGATCTTGCCGAGCGCCAGCCACTAGCAACAACCGGTAACATGAGATCAACACCTCGTGCTACAGCATCGACAGCCCGTTGTGACCGCCAACTTGAATCTCTAGCAACGATATTCCGCAATGCCTGACAGCTCTTCGCGCTACAGTGACGACTATCCACGATGCTCCCCCTGCTCCTTGTTGCCTCCTATACCGAAAATGAAACTCTTTGCTCTGAACATTAGAAGGTATGTTTTTCAGCAGGATTAATCTGGTCCCTGTCACCAGCCTGTTATATTTAGTGGTTGGCCTGAACTTGTGACTTTCACCCGGTCTCACACGAGCAGGTAAACATTAGTGGCGCTTTATATTTTTAGGTAATATGCTAAGCTGAAACATTTAAAATTGCGTATCTCGGGTTCTACTGATCAGATTGTTGTCATTTTGCTGTCAAATCATTTATTCAATTTTACTTTATTATTCTAAATTGGTGTGGGATTTTTCTTGTGTTGTATTTTCACTTTAAGTATATTTGTGTGGAATTTCAGGTACCTGGAGCTGGATCCCAACTGCCCTCTTTAAGGGTATGGATGATCGCACCCAGCACTCTGCCCGTTTTTGGTATGAGGGGCAGATGTTCTGTAGGATGCACAATGATTACCTGAAATGTGAAATAATTCACACAACTGTTGACTCTTCCAGAGACAATTGATTTTCTATGTCAGAAAGATGGGTTGCATGTTCAAACATCTGGCCTTTGAGCTCCTGTTCCTCCTGGTCGGCCATTGCACACAACAGGATTAGCATTTCACTTATTCAGGCTGTCCAAGTTTGTAATATTAAACATCTCTTTAAGTATGTTCCTCAACGTTAGTGTGGCACCGGCTTCCACGTGCCCACATTATGCGCTACTGCTATCAGCAATGCATCTTTTCTATTTCTTAATCTTTCTGTCTGTTCCTCTCTTCTCAATGGATCTTGTACAGCTGCTACCTAAGCTGTGCTTCCTTTTTCAACTAGAGGAAACTTGCACTGTTAATGCATGTGCTAATGTGTAATGTGTGCAAGGGAAGTCTGCCCTGCTGCTGCCTACAATATGCTTTGTTTGTGCAAGGGATGAACATTATTTCCCCCATATCGGGAAATTTGCACTGCTGGTACTCATGTTTTGCTTGCTTTGTGCCAATGAAGGAAAGTTGCACAGGTGATGTGTTAATTGTTCTGTTTGCACGAGGAACGTTTGCACTTACAAATGCCATTTTGTATCTGTTCAGAATGTATTTGGGTACTTTGCACTGTTGATGTCCTTTGGTATGTGTTCTGTATCTGTGTGAGGAAAACGTGTATTGATAATGCCCACAAGGCACCTAGAGTTTTTGTATGAGGAAAGCTTGCATTTCGGATGCCCATTGAGTACCTGTTCATGTGTGTGGGAGCCGAACCCCAATAATCTCCTGAACTCTAATATCTAGTGAACACCAAATGTGACCTTAAGCTGCTCAGCCATGTGAATCTTCTCATTGATTTAACAGTAAAATACTACCCTTCCCATCAATAACTCAAACTTAAAGGAGAAAATTGTAATTAGAAACTGGGACCATTCAAGAACTGAGTTCTTGATCAAAATTAAGTTAAAAGTTCAAATATAGAACTGTTAATAAAACGTTATAGGGAAAATGCAAAACTTGTCATGAAGCCTTAGATAAGAAATACAGAATCATAAATCATAAGAAGACCTTATTTAGTTATATGTGTTGAACTCATATAGAGTACTAACAGCATCCTAAGTGGTACTGTTTTCTAGGAGCACAGGTGAGGATCAAGGGGTTACGTAACCAGGACATGACCTATATTCAGTGCTTCAAAAGGTAGGAATGGCTGTCAGGTGGCAACACCCCTAATGTCCATCAAATAATTGGAAAAGTAAATCAGTAGACAGGCCGTGCCTAAAAAGATTGTAGTTTATTTCAGGAATGAATGTCCAAATAATTATTTGTGTCTTTGATATGCATTTATTGGAGTCATGAGGGTTTAAGCCTTTAATCCTTTTAGCTATCTGTGGTTTCTCTCCTGATCATTCTCCTGATCATTCATTATTTGATTATAATATTGGATTCAGTATCCGGATGGCTCTTTGCTTTACTGGTAAACAACCCACGAATAAAGCATGAATATGGCATGGTCTCACATTACCACATTACTTATTAAGATGACTGTGTATTATGAACTTTGTCATTTAAAACCAGTATTAAACCTGGAACCGTTTTTTTCTTCCCTACCCCTCTTGTTCTTCCCCGCCCCCTTTCCTAAATTTTCTTCGCTGACCATTGTTCTTTGTTTTGCTTTGTCCTTTCTTGCTCCCTGTCTCCATTTCCACTTTCTACTTTAGTTTGGATATTATTATGTGAAATTCATTATATGACACTAAATGGTTACCTGGATATAATGTTTTACATGCTTTTTTTTATTTTTTATTGATTTTCCATCACAATGAGCCAAACATCGTCAGGTTTTTCAAGGACATATAATCACGCAGTATAGTATTACACGTTTACAATCATCATAGGCTAAGATACATCAACAGTCTCTAGCATCCACAAGTGTCCCTGCATGGCCACACATAGTTAACAAGTAGCATTAGAAATACGTTTCGAGCGGCATGCCAATGTCAAACGTTCTCAGCATTCTTGCTTACAGCATAAGTTTAGCAAAACAGTCAACAATGTGGTAAAGCTATCAGGATTCAACACAATTAGAAAACAGCTTAACAAAACATAGCTACCCCGCCTCCCTCCCCTCCCCGCATGCTCGGCCCTCAATATTCCACAGTAGCACTCGCATATCAACCATATCCACAGGTGTGCATCTCTTAGTTCCAAATCTATCGCAGGTGAACTGCACAGTGCTAACAATTTACCCATCCTAGCACACAGACAACATGGGTGTCCAGGCGTCCTGCATCCTTAGACCTGATCCACATATGTTAAGCCTAACAGACCCTAATAGGACAGAATATCAATCGCAGTGTAATCTTCTAGCATTGTGTACCAGCTCAGCGAGATTGGTGTTTTCCGTAGGCCTCTATATTCCTCCCTTTTTAGTTCCGTCCCCTCCGCTTTACCCCACCTTAGCATTACTGTGTGCCATTCCTGTAAGGACGGGGTTCTAGCGGCCTTCCATCGTGTGGTTATGGCTCTCTTAGCTAAAAGGAGCGCAAGGTTAGCAAATCGTGAGGTCGAATTGCCCTTCTTGTCGCGGGGACCTAGACCTAGTATACAGTATTCCAATGTATCGTTCTGACATACCGGAGCCACCCCCGACAATATTTTGCATACTGTCACCCAATAATGTCCCAGCATAGGGCAAGCCCATACCATGTGTATTAACCCCGTGTTAGATGCGTGGCAGCGCGGGCATTCATCACTTGCCCCCGGGAACATAGCGCTTAGTCTGTGTGGAGTTAAATACGCCCTGTGTAGTAACATCAATTGGATAAATGTAAATTTGGGATTACGAGAGACCTTTTTGGGGAACCCCAATATAGTATCCTATTTCTTGTCTGTAAATGCACGGCCTACGTCCCCTTCCCACTTGTCGCGTAGCGGCCGTTATGAGATCACTCTCTCCACTCGAATCCCATGGGTTAACCGTTTTGTCAGTCGAGCCCCATTGCCCATTAGATATTGCATGGTAAGCAGTGTGTTCGCGGGTGGTTCTGTGTCTTCGGGCGACCATGTGATGTAAATATATAAGGAAATATGTGCGTGTAATAGGAACAACTTATCGGGGGCCCCATGTATGTGTACAAGCGTCTCATGCGACATTAGAACACCTTCTGTAAAAAAGTCCCCTACTGCAGTAACGCCAGCCTCAGTCCACGTCTGAAGGGCACAGTTAGAGGTTAGACCCGCATGTGTGGGGATACCTAGCAGAGGAATGGTGGGGGCATATGGTGTCAACTGTCCAGTGTACTGCACCGCACTCCGCCAGTAAGCATTGTCATGTATTCCTATAGGTCCTGAATCGATCCCCCTATTCCTGACCCTATTCTAGTTAAACAAACCAACAAGTTAACTAGCAGTCAGCCCATGAGGCAGAAAACCCCCATGATGCAGATACCGTTATCTGACGCAGTAACACTACGGCACAGGAACGTGTTATCTGATTAGGTCATAACGCTTGCGATCTAATTAGACAAGCGATATTCCTCCAGTCCCTGATAAGGCATACGGAGTTCTCATAACAAATCAAACCTATGACAACCTGGGCAAAACCCTGCGGCCATTGTTTTGATTTCACCGAGAACTTTAGTAAAAGAATGTGCTAACGAGCAAGTCGTATGACATCTTTATTGACGTATCTATGTCCATCCTTACGTCCATCTCGGCACCTTAAAGGTATAAATATTACCGATCTTGCCATATGCAAACACATGCGTGGTGACGAGACGGAGCAGCCATACTTGCCGAAGCCGAGAGCAGAGCAGACCCCGCTGGCAGCAGCCCCGCCTTCCTGACGCGCTGAGAGAAGCTGATTTCTCCTGCCGAGAGACCCAGCACCGGCGCTTCCGGGTAGCCCTCGCAGGCAGCCTGGAATATCGAGACCAGAGAAAGAGATACCATTCCTCATTCATCCTAAACTTCCAGGTACAGAACTGAATAACCCCTCACAGAGAATTCTTTAGTTATTCACTTGGCAAAAACAAACTTAACTTAAACTGTAACTTTCTATTCCCGCCCACGTATTAGGCTTAGGTCAGGTACACGGGGTAGGCGTATTTAGAAACACCAGTTGAGTACGTTTAGTCAAATGTATATGTGTATGTAAATATATTTTATTCATTTTAAACATCTTATGGCTTAGAAACCATATCAATGTTTTTACAGTATTACTTTATACTATTGCTTTTAATGTATGCACTTTACTTAGCTATAAGTATTGCAATAATATCGATCCATTTCTCTTGTATGAGAAAAGAGACTGATCAATAAATAACACCTTTTTATTGAACACGCCTGTCTCTTCCTTTTCTCTACATTCTGATGAGACTAAGAATGCACGTACTGACTGAGTAAAATAATTTGCCTTTTGTTCACACGACTCTCGAGATTGACTCTTGATTAGGGGAGAGCAAAGTTGTCATGTTCTATGGTTGTCAGAAACTAAATCCCTTCTTGTCTAATCAGGGAAGTTAATTCCTCCTTGAACATACGAGAAAGTTTCTAGCGAACTCTGAGCTACGCTGGCAAACCCAAAACTTAAGTCTAGTATCGACAGTAGTAGACCTAGTTAACGTCTGGCCTAGGCCTTTACTGCTGTAGGTATTATTCCAATGCGCAGAGCCTATTGGGAAGATAGGAACTACACTACATGGCGCCCAACGCGTTTGGAAAGGGCGATAAAACTAATGTAAGACATTTAGAGTAACTCAGTCGTGCTTTCTCACTCAGACCCCTTTTCCCACAATACTCCAAAGACGTCTGGAGTGGGTGAAACGTTATATCCTCCAAAACCTCGCAGGAGGGAACTCCTATGTATGGTTCTTGGTTAAGTCAACGTTGAAGGATAAACAGTTCCAAAATATTGTGCATCTAATCTTTGTTCCATAAGAAAGCTGATCTGCAAACAAACAAAATAAGCTTCCTGTCGGTAAAATGGCAGAGAGTGATGATGAAAGAGAGGCAGTTAGATTAGCAACTGAACTCGCAGATGCTGATGCTACCATGCAAGCAGCAGACGTGGATATAATACTCATTCCGGTCATCAAAAGGAGATCTATAACTCTAAAACTTATAGAAAATGGACTGACACCTAGAGGTGGCACAGTCATATTCGTAATTGAGGCACACGAATATCGGCAGACAGAGGTATACTATTCATGGATACATTTTCCAGCAGCAAATGCTGTAACAAAGTACTTCCACTATTACAAAATAGAGGAACCTCCTAATGAGTACACTCCTTTCGAGGAGGTGGAAGTACCACTCAAATTCCAAGAGCATTTGCTCTTATTTGATGGCGCCCTAAAACATAATAATCACATCACCAGGCTCGGTCCTTTAGGTAGACCAGGAGCAACGTGGCCGGTACTAGCCGGATACACACCACATCCAGACTTCGAAAGAATGCCTGCAGCAGATCTTTTAGTACAACTAAAACAATTAATAAAAATTCATAGACAATTAGTCCAGTATGTGATGCGGACTTCAACAATTCAGCCAGCGATTAAACTTCCACAGCTGACCCCTCACCAGGGGAACACAAATAAAATTACACCACAGAACATCCAGTCCTGCCTAGGTAAAGTACCGGCTAAACGGGAACAAATACCATTCTGGTTGGCACAGAAAATTACCCAAATAGAGGCGGTGTTTCCTGACACCACTCCATTAGAAAAACACAGGATTCTGACTATCTGTCTTCCAATGGGAATCGCACCACACATTGAGGACTGTGACACTTGGGGTACAGTCTTTGCTTCCATCTACACAAAAACGCACGGTGTTCCATCCATTTCGGTGATACCAGATGTGCTAAAACAAATTCAAGACGAATACGGTCCAGAACCTGCTTTAACTCTTGGTATGAAATTACTAAAAGACTTCAAGCAGGTCTCGGCTATACTATTAGCCAACATAAAAGGTGAAGCAGCAAACGTGGCGATCCGCCAGAGGTTAAAGGAGACAGATATAGCAGACCAACCAGCTGAAATTGCCAGAATCATAGAAAAATCCTATGAGGAACTAGGTAGAGATAGTTTAGGTGGAATACCAGTAAAACCGCAACTGACTGAAAGTCCAGAAAAAATATTTTTTAATAATACATCACCAAAAAAGAACTGGGATGGAAACAAACAATCCAATCCAAAAGAAAAGAAATTCCAGTCCCGAGGAAGGTCTCCTAGGCGAAGGGAGAAATCTCCGAACCAGAGACACAGGTCACCCCAGAGTGACCCCTCTGGGAAAAGATATAACCTTAGAAATAGGGATAATATTAAAAAACCTGATAGATATCAAGACATTGATACACGTCCCTCTCAATCTTTTCAGAATTCCTCGCAGAAATCGGAAAGAAGAGGACGATCAGAACAAAGAGAAGAGTACGCCAAGTCCAAAGACAAGGAACCTGCTCAACTGAAAAAGAAATTACAATTTCCAAAAAAGAAGGTAGCCAGTATCAAGGTAGTTAACAATGCCGAGAATACTGAGGACACAACTGAAAAACGGAGAGTGGGCTCAGACAATGCTAGACAGCGCAGCAGAAGTGAGCATAGCTCGCAAAGTCCTTATGAATCATCTGGAGACAGTGGACACGAATGAATATCTTCAAGTGGAAACTGCAGACACCAGGGTTAGCAAACCCCACAAGATATACGAGATAACATTACGTATAGAGGGAGATAAGACTAGGAAAATAAGGGGACTATTTTGGGATAATCTCTCCAAGGGCTATGATATCCTTCTAGCTGAAAAAGACTGGCCACCAGAGTTTGTCAGGGAGTGCCCTCATGGCGAAGAAGTAATTATGCCTGCCTTCTCAAATCAAATTCCAATTCATAAAAAATACACACTTGCTAGAAAGTGGGCAGTGGCTCTAGCACCTGCTTTATATAAAAATCACGTAGGATGGGATGAGGATTCTCCTCCTCACAAAATCCAGTTAAAATCACAACCTACTGCACAAAGGCAGTACCCAATTAAGCAAAAAGCTAAAAAACAGGTAAATGAAATACTAGATCAGCTAGAATACCAGGGGGTGATTGAAACTTGCACCTCACAAATGAACAATCCTTTGTTTCCGGTCTCCAAACCAGACAATTCATATCGTCTAGTTTTGGATTACCGACACGTTAACACATGTTGCAAAACTTTTGAAGTGCAAAACTCACACAGTGCTGCACTAATGAATAACATAGTGCGCAAAAAATACAAAACAACCTTGGACATCTCCAATGGATTCTTTTGTCAAAACATAGCACCAGAGAGTAGATATTTAACTGCATTCTCAGTAAATGGCACTCAAAAGCAATTCTGTCGGTTAGCCCAGGGGTACAAGAACAGCCCGGGGGTATTCTCAGCGAGAGTAACAGAATTACTACAACTATATGATGATGAAGCATTATCTTATGTCGATGACATTTACTTAACAGATGATGACTTGGATACTCACTTGAAAAGAGTGAACACCATAATACTTGGGTTCGCTGCAGAGGGTTACAAATTCAACTTTAAAAAGTCCAGAATTGCCCATCTGACAGTCCTGTTCTTAGGATATGAATTATCAAGTGAAGGCAAAAGCCTGGCTGACAATTTCCTAGAGAAATGCGCCATAATCCAAGCACCTAGAACACTAAAAAATCTTCAGTCGATTCTAGGCTTCCTAAATTTCGGAAGAACATACATTGCAAATTACGCAGAAAGGGTCAAACCCCTTTATGATCTAATTAAACCAGACTTTAAAAGATCCAGTTGGACTCAAATACACACAGAAATTTTGAGATCCTTACAAACAGACATGCTAATTAAAACAAAATTAGAAACACGTGATAACACACGCAATCTTGTGATTCGAGTCATTCCAGGGAGATGCGGATTCACATACCTGACCTCTAATGAGGGGGAAAAGGTACCAATTGCATTCAAATCACACTTGTACACAAAAGCTGAACAGAGATTCAGCAACAAAGAAAAAATTGTACATGCAGTTCAAACCGCAATAGCTAGAGAAAAAGACATAGCTGACGGTAGACATATCACAGTCAGAACAGCTGAATCAGCCTTTGAGGCATTGACAACACCGTGTAATTTACCAACAACAACATTGGATCCAGAATGGTTACAATGGGTAAATTCAATCACAACGGACAAAGTATACTACTACTTTGATCCAGAACTAGAAGAAATGGAAAATCTAGAATATGAAAAAACATATCCTCTGCCGTCCGACATTCTGCCTCTACGACATTACGCCTGTGTAATCTATACAGACGGACATGCTCAACCCTCCGTTTGGGGAGAACAAGCATACAACCCCACATGTGAGATTGCAAAAGAAGTGTGGCGCGGAGGTAAACTAAGACCTCTATTAACAAAATCACACTCAGTAGAAACTAATTCAGAACAACAAACTGAAATAATAGCATTGAAAATGGCGCTAGATAATGCGGATCGCGAATTCCCGTTACTTATGGTGTCAGATTCATATTACTGCGTCAAATCATACAACAAGGATTTGCAGACATGGATTCAAAACGGTTACAAAGATGACACAGATGCACCAATAAAGCAGAAACTGCTCTGGGAACAAATAGCTCTTTTACAAAAAGAACTACCAAAGACTCACGTGACACACTCACTGAGTCATCAGCGTGATGGCGTTCACGTTGTAGGGAATTCATTGGCTGAAACAGCCGCAGCGGCAGCCACTAAATCGGCTCCCGTAGTTCGAAAAAAGCATACATTAAAACACATTGACGGTGAAACAGTGCTGGCGGTGAAAACGTCATCAAAAGGCGACTGCTCAGCGTTACCGATCAACTATCCACTCAATTATACATACATAATCGATGCAAACTCCGTCCCTTTTGCTCGAATCCCTGGAGTGGGGATAGAGTGATTCCAAACATGGATAGGAGAAACTTGTTAATCGCAGACGCACACATGGGCGAGGGTCTCAGACACCTTAAATTAAAAGATTCTCTGGAAGAATTACAATCACGGTACTGGTGGCCAGGCATGAGCCTGCGTCACACCATGTTTGTAAAACGCTGCCCAAACTGCAATAGAGATCGCAGTGGGGAGAGAAACAGTTTGATACCTCGTCGTATTACGGCAGATAATATTAACAATAAAAAGAATGGCTTGCGATTAACATATACAGGCTAGTTTCCACTTATAATGTAAATCACCAGCACTCGGCTGACGTCCGGACTGTTATACAAAGATTTGCGAGTCTAAATGGCATATACGCTAAGAGCATGCTACGTTCGACCATTGTTTTCACTCAAGCCCACCAGCCTGGGGGGAAACATGGCCGAATGAGCACAGTCCAGCGGGAATCTTCTCACTTCCTTCCTGAGGGTACGGGATGGTGTAAAGAAAAAACCAAGGCATAAAGCAATCTATAGCAGAAAGGATATTAGGTTCGGGAGCTGGGTGGGTCAAACATCTAATAAGTGTCCAACGTAGTCTCAATAACTTGCCAAGAAATTCTCTGAAGGGATTCAGTGCGTACGAATTATTATTTGGAACTAGGATGATGATCTCTGACATTGATAGTCAGACTTCAGTGGTGAAAGAAAAAAGCTTTGATATCAAAGACCGTTTGGCTATTTTGCAGGACTTAAACAAAACAAGAAAAGACCTGAGCAACATAAAGTTGAAACAACAGCCAACAACCACTGAAGAACCACCACCTGTCCCAGCAAGACCTGTCTGGATTCCAAAAGTCGGGGATCTAGTCAGGGAAAAGATCGCGGTAAAGAAGGAATTTGGGCCTTCTTACAGAAAAGCAGTTCCTGTCTTGTCTGTCAACGGGACAAGATCAGTTGTACTACCGCCACTTGCTGGTAAAAAGGAGAACCGAGTTGTATTCATCGACCTGGTAAAACCACAACATGTGGCCGATAACAAACAGTAGGCCAAGTGGACTCCCAATAAGTAGCAGAACACCAAGGTTTGCTACCAGTACAGAGGTCCTAACGAAGAGGCTCATCACATTCGACACGCCTACAGAAGAACAACAAGGACTATGCAACAATGCAATAGAACTCAGACCTCTGAAAACCCAAATAAAAACATTTAGCAGAGACACACCAATCTTTAATGAAGTACCAAGTGAAAATGCAAGAAAGAGAAATCCTGAACCAATTGGAACAATTGACAGAACTGCATCCGGCTACTTCATAAACTTCGATGATTCCTCTGAAGGCTTCAGTGAATCAAAGACACAGCCATCATCAAAAACCTTTAAAGAAAAAGCTAAAGAACTTTTGAAACAACTGAAAGAAACATATCTGATTTCTCCATGGATTGAATTTTGGGTGGGTTTTGGTGCATTTATCCTCATACTTTGGCTCATCATGGTACTTACTTTGGGACGCTTCATTGAGGGAAAATATGCTAAAATGGACACAGCAAGTCAGAAAATCAACTTGATCCTCAAACCACACACATCTTCACACGTCGAGAAAAGAGAACTTTCTTCAGCCAACTTCACAGCCAATCCGATACCTGGTGGTGTAGCCTGGGACAACACTGACTATGAGATTTATGGTCCGGTCGAGATCCTGAAATATCCACACCAAATTAAGATCTCATTGAGTGATTTTGCAAAACCAAACTCATTTGCTGATGATTGGGACTTCGAAAGCATTAATAATATGATGTCTGACTTAGTAATGTCTGCTAAATTTACAAAACATGATTATTTGCAGGGTTCTACAAATTATGACAGTATGTATTGCTATAACCACTATGGTAATCACTTTTTACATAGATCTGCACAACCTAGAAATGTTTTAAATTATAATCAATGGGAACACTGTGCAACACCTCCAAAAGGGAGCTCAAGAACCGTTTACGACAAATATTCATATTTTTCAGGTTTTAACACAAGTAATGCTGAAACATTCTATTTTAAATTGTCGAACAAGACAGGGACCAAAACCATGATAACCAACACAAAATTGTTATATTCAGACTCATTCTTTGAAAAAATGAATACTTTTGGGTTTGAATATTGGGACAAAAATGTTGAATTGAAAAGTGTTTGGGGTACAAAAGAATGGCAAGTACAGGGTATAGAAGCTTTGTTTAGAGCCTGCATGATCCCAGAACAAATGATATTTTTAAATGACACTGTTCAACAAACCACCTGTCTTGGCCTAGCCAAAATCAAAGATTTTAATAAACCGTCTATTCCAAAGCCAACAATGTTTAGCAATAATTCTGATACAGATGAAGAGATAGACGTAAACCATATACTAAACCAAAACAGAACACATCCTGATTGGAAACAGTGGTTGATCTGGCCCACAGATACTAATAACTGTCAAGACAGATTCCTGAACAAAACACAGGGTTTCAAAATGACCAGGCCAGACCTTGGATATCCCCAAAGACATCACCCAGGGATAATTACCACCTACAGTGTGGGCAAATTGTGCCTTCAATGGCTACAAACTTCCACACTGCCTTAAGCAACACCTAACTTTACTTACTGATGGTGCTGACTTGCGTGATTTCACTTTGGGACCACGCAAACAGCGTCAAAAGCGTTTCATAGCAGCCTCTGTATATGCAGCATACAATGAGGCCTGGAAGGTTACTCAAATTGAAACAGCAGAGAGAATACGGGAAATTGACCGTATCAATTTGGAAAAATCACTTTCTGTAGTGGACAATGGGTTAATGACTCTGTCCTCCAGTATTTTTTCATTGGACAGCATTGTGTCTTCAGCAATCGATATATTATCGCAAGACTTACTGTTATTACAACATGGTCAGTCACAATTGCGTTCTATTGTACAGCTTGGCTGGACGTTACAAAATCTGCGTTCAGGCTATGTGCCTTGGCGTCTAATCAACACAACGTCACTATTCCAAATCTTTAACCTTACTGATAGACAAATCGGTATGGCGCAAAAGGGTGCTGATTATACAATCTTGAGCATTGAAAAACTAGAAAGATTACCAATGACAATGTCAGAACGACCTGTCAGTGAATGGATAATACACGGAATCATAAATATTCCAATCTCAACCTTCAGGTTTCAATACTGCCAAAAATATATACAGGCTGGCATGTACGAGAAATTGGGAAAGGGGTACCTTAAAACAACATGGAACCTGCCCTATTCACATGCATGTGTCAGTAATAAAGGCCAGAAAGTGTTTCTTAGTGGCAACAATTGTGCAATGTCACTAAGCGGCACGCTTCTGTGTAACGGAATTAGTTTGCATGGAGCCTGTGAAGGGAATTCATACAACCTTTCATGTCACCAGCAAGGCGCACCTGCAACTGAAATAGAACCATTCTTTCAAAGACTCTATAATGGGAGTTACATTCTTATTGTAGACCGCAGATGTTGTAGTCTTATGTCCGGGACTCCTTATCTAGTTACTACGACTGCGAAGGTCAAGTGCTGTGGACGCTCATTGTTCCCCAGCTCCTTTCCAGACAGGGAGGCAAGGGCATGGCCCGATTTGAAAATTACTTCTATTCGAATAGATACTTTAAGCAGAATGAAAACAGTCCTTCTTCAGACGCCTACCAGGCTCTCGTCATCAAAAGAAACGTATGATCTACAAGTCGCAAGGACGACTGCAGAGATACATACATTATTATCAACTAATTCCCCCGTACATTTCGCGGAAATCCTGAATGAAATCTTAAATGTTTCTGATACCAGGGGTATTTAAGACAGTATTTTCGATGGCATTAACACCATTCAAAGCCATACTGGGTATTTTTCCAGATTTCGTCCATTCGATTTTTGGCGGACTTCCCCTGATCCTGGGACTAATTGCAGGAATCCTATTCTTAGTCCTTATTTTTCGTTATGGCAACCCATGTCACAGACAAAACTCTTGCGACAAGGGAAGAAACAATCCTAGCCATTGGATACCGGGACCGGATATCAAAAATCCTGGGACTCTCCCGGCTTAGAGACCTGAACATGACCTGGTTTCTATCATTTCGACCAATGTGGCAAAGATGTGTTTTACCTGTATTGAGGTGTCTGCTATGCGGAGAAGAATGCGTGTTAGACACCTGTCTGACGCTACAATCGGATGCGCCGATGGATGCAGAAACATTGTTGAGCCCGATTAAGGTTCATGCTTTGTGCTGCCCTCAAAGGCTACCAATCCTGATGACGGCATTCGTGGAAGCTTCACCACTACGATTGATGGGTAGTGAAGTTCAAGATGAAAGCAGCATCGAACAGGTACGACCTTCTGTCAGTAATGCAAATCAGAATGTCAATGGAGACAATCATGCGCAAGAATGCATGATTACACCTATTTCCGAGTTAGTGGAACTTTCCCAGGAAGCTGTTGACAGTTTTTTCGAAAGCCTAAATGATATGATGTTCTCACCCGAACAGAAATAGAGACTTTTGAGCAAGCTCGCACACGGCGTTCCCTGAATTCGGCCTTCAACTTTAAAAATAAAGTCACATGAACATTTTCGCTCCAGTTCACGGACAGCAGTTTTTTCAGCAGCCCCCAAATATTTTTGCATATTTTCCGGGACACTATCTTCTGCTTAAAGTAAGAACTATTCTTAGAGAACTAAGGTTTCTAAATTTTAGATAGCTTATAGACATTAGCTGCCCGCTGGCATGTTCATAAAGATATTTTATTCTGTGATGGAATGGTCTCGAAACTTTTTTCTGTCAGAAACCATTTCATGTGTAATTCTCATATACCAAATAAGCAATAATGTATACAAATGCGATTACTTTGGCATTTTTCTACAGCTTGAGTGCATACCATATATATATGTCTGCAATTTTTTTCAGTATATTTGAAAATTTCGAAATGCATTTATGTATTTTGGGGTGGTAAGTTATACACACTACTCTATAGTATGTTGTACTATGTTATACTATGCCTAGATTAGTAAATATGTCCATAGTTAGCGTGGAGTGGGTGTCATGTATTCCTATAGGTCCTGAATCGATCCCCCTATTCCTGACCCTATTCTAGTTAAACAAACCAACAAGTTAACTAGCAGTCAGCCAATGAGGCAGAAAACCCCCATGATGCAGATACCGTTATCTGACGCAGTCACACTACGGCACAGGTTATCTGATTAGGTCATAACGCTTGCGATCTAATTAGACAAGCGATATTCCTCCAGTCCCTGATAAGGCATACGGAGTTCTCATAACAAATCAAACCTATGACAACCTGGGCAAAACCCTGCGGCCATTGTTTTGATTTCACCGAGAACTTTAGTAAAAGAATGTGCTAACGAGCAAGTCGTATGACATCTTTATTGACGTATCTATGTCCATCCTTACGTCAATCTCGGCACCTTAAAGGTATAAATATTACCGATCTTGCCATATGCAAACACACGCGTGGTGACGAGACGGAGCAGCCATACTTGCCGAAGCCGAGAGCAGAGCAGACCCCGCTGGCAGCACCCCCGCCTTCCTGACGCGCTGAGAGAAGCTGATTTCTCCTGCCGAGAGACCCAGCACCGGCGCTTCCGGGTAGCCCTCGCAGGCAGCCTGGAATATCGAGACCAGAGAAAGAGATACCATTCCTCATTCATCCTAAACTTCCAGGTACAGAACTGAATAACCCCTCACAGAGAATTCTTTAGTTATTCACTTGGCAAAAACAAACTTAACTTAAACTGTAACTTTCTATTCCCGCCCACGTATTAGGCTTAGGTCAGGTACACGGGGTAGGCGTATTTAGAAACACCAGTTGAGTACGTTTAGTCAAATGTATATGTGTATGTAAATATATTTTATTCATTTTAAACATCTTATGGCTTAGAAACCATATCAATGTTTTTACAGTATTACTTTATACTATTGCTTTTAATGTATGCACTTTACTTAGCTATAAGTATTGCAATAATATCGATCCATTTCTCTTGTATGAGAAAAGAGACTGATCAATAAATAACACCTTTTTATTGAACACGCCCGTCTCTTCCTTTTCTCTACATTCTGATGAGACTAAGAATGCACGTACTGACTGAGTAAAATAATTTGCCTTTTGTTCACACGACTCTCGAGATTGACTCTTGATTAGGGGAGAGCAAAGTTGTCATGTTCTATGGTTGTCAGAAACTAAATCCCTTCTTGTCTAATCAGGGAAGTTAATTCCTCCTTGAACATTCGAGAAAGTTTCTAGCGAACTCTGAGCTACGCTGGCAAACCCAAAACTTAAGTCTAGTATCGACAGTAGTAGACCTAGTTAACGTCTGTCCTAGGCCTTTACTGCTGTAGGTATTATTCCAATGCGCAGAGCCTATTGGGAAGATAGGAACTACACTACAGCATTAGCTAGTTTCAATAAGTGGGGTGTCGACGTCAGCAGGGGGACGTGTCGTAGTAAGAGTCTGTGGGTGATCCCTTTATTCCTATCTCGTGGTAACATATCGAGTTGGTGTAGATTACGTCCCGCAAGCCAGTACGCCAGCCACTGCAGCTGGCTAGCATAACAATACGCACACAGGTCAGGCACCCCATCCCTCCTTGCTTCGTGTGAAGTTGCAATTTCGCCAGACTAATACATCTACTCCCTGTCCCCATATTTGCTCCGTCACTAGAGAATTCAATACTTTAAAGGATCTCATGGGGACAAGTAGCGGTAGGTTGGTGAAAAAATAAAGGAGCCGCGGTAATAGCACAATTTTCTTGATGGCCACTCTGCCCGCCACTGACAGAGGCAGTGAGACCCACAACCGGACTTAGGATTTGAGAGCTGCAATTGCACTCCCTAGGTTGCCATCCAGCAGGTCCGAGGAATTGCGATAAATTTGTATGCCGAGGTATTTAAAGGAGTCAGGCGCTATTGGGAAGGCCCAGGGATCGAACTGAAAGTATCCGCTCCTCTCAGTGTTATCAAAGAAATACGCGTACGACTTGGCAGCATTGATGGCCAGGCCAGAAAGCCCTTGGAACGACTCAAAAATGGAGGGCATGGGATGTGGATCAGTGCCCATATCCTTAATGTACAGTATGAGATCATCCGCATATGCCGAGACAGTGTAGAACGTACGACCGCGCGTTATCCCCGGCAGACTGCTAAAGTACGGAGTCTGTGTAGAAGTGGCTCCAACGCCAGGATGAACAACAGCGGTGACAAGGGGCAGCCCTGTCTTGTCCCCCGAGCCCCTATATATTGCCCCGAGATGTGCCGACCCGTGCGTGCTCGCGCCGTAGAGTTCGTGTATAATAATTGCACTCATGCTATGTATTCCGCAGGTATGCCAAAGCGTGCGAGAGCATAGAACATATAATCCCATGTTTTACATGCTTTTAGTGTCTATCATCTTTGAAACACTGTGTTACATCAGGCTTCAACCCCGATGACTCCAATAAATGCATATCAAATATACAAAGATTTGTTTGAAAATTAATTCATGAAATAAATAACAATCTTTTTAGGCACGGTCTGTTTTTACTAAGCATCTTAAATGAGGAAGAAAATCTCAAAATAATCAGACAGCCTCAAGAGGAAAATGGAAAGTCGTCCCAATTTCTTCAAAATCATGGGATTTTATACACAGTTTATGCATACTAATTTAAAAAGTTGCAAACTCAGCATGGTACTATCATTTTAGGTCACATTGGCAAATCAAAAACAACTTTGTAAATTCAAAAGGTTCTTAACATTAACCCATTTCTTAAGGTACGGGACGTCTTCCGCTTGCTTTCTCAGCAACTGCACTCTGGAGATGCACAATCAAATATGAAACATTTCTTAACAATAGCACATCAAATTATGGGGCATATTACCAACAGTTAGCGATATTTATCGCTAACTGAGCTTAGTGTTCGTTTTTTTAACGCCACGCTCCGCCCAATATTATCGCTGAGATAAAGTCCTATTACCAACGTTTATCTCAAAAGCGATAATATTGCAGGCGTTAGCGTGAATATCGCTGGAAAACTAGCGGTGTTCACGCATTAGCGTACAAATGCTGTTAGCCTTGTTATCCACCTCCCATTGGATAACATGGCTAAGAACTGGTATTTGCAAGCGTTAGCATTTGGCGATATTCGCGCTTAGCGCGAATATTTCCATCGCTTTGCCTTTCTTGGTAATAGGCGTTAGCGAGGTTAGCGACTGCTTTCAGTCGCTAACCGGTTGGGTACGCCCACTTTGCATTTCATTAGCGATAAATATCGCTGACATGCAAAGCGGGCCCCAAACCGCTCGCTATCACCTACAAGCTGTCGCTAACTGGTGTTAGCGACAGCTTGATAATAGGGCGATGGAATTATCGTCGCTTATCGGCCGAAAACGGCCGCTAAAGCGGCGATAATTCAATATCGCCACCCTTGGTAATATGCCCCTATGTTTTTCTGCATCCCTTCTTCTGAACTTCTAATTGAACTTTTTCAAAATAATACATTAGGTACATGATGGAAAATTGCATTCACAATACAGTCTATTTGCATCATAGCGCTCTGTGGGGATATTCACAAATATGGGCGATAACTATCGCCATCGTCAGTCATCGCAATAAAAGTTAACGCTGCCTAACCCTGATTAATATCACCATGTTAGCGCGGTATTTTCAAGCCCGCGGTACATGGCGATAGTAACAGGGAAGGGGTGTCAAAACCCACGTACTAATCATCGCAATGGCGAATTAAAATCCTGTGCTAGCCGGCAATACGTTGTGTATGGCCGATAATCAGCTGAAAAGTCCCATCATCACTACTTTTAGCTAGCTCCCAGCCCAACACTGCCCCTTCTGGAAGCCAGGTGTCATTGTGAGACTGGCAGCATGATGACCGTGGCAATCAGCTTCCTCGAAGTCTGATCATTTGTTTTAACCACAAATACTGGCGTTTTAGTGGTGCCAACTTAGGCAGACACCTTCTATCTGGAATACCTGCATCTTAAAAGGCTCCTGGCTGTGTTTCCTTCCATGCTGCTGGTAGTCGTCCTGCTTAACACCAGCAAAAGGCAGGTGTGAAATCTCTGCTGCTACGGCGGGTTATCCCCTGTTTTTGCTTCACTTCGCAGATCTGGCATTTCGTTGTGAATGTGGTGTTGTGGTTTTTTCCTGTGTGTTTTTGCACGGGAACGCCCACTATGCATCTCATTAGTGTTAGTTGGTGTTGTCCACCGTGGAGATAAATTTGGGGGCAGTTATTGCGGGAATACTGGTGTTGTCTACAGTTTGCACAAGCTTGTGACGGGGTGATAATTCTATCACCACTTTTGATGCGTTAAAGTGGGGATAATTTGGAGATAAATCCTTGTGAATATGCCCCTGTGTCCGTGGAGACTGTGGGGAGAAAGACTTGCAACAAGGAGCTGATTGGGAGGGAGGGGAATAAGTAGGATCAAAATAAGCAGGACACCAGAAATGGCATCTGTTTGAATTAAATGGTGTCTTGCATAAAAAAGTGTCATAACTGTACTACATTATCTATCATACTTCCACATGATGTCGTTATATCATTTCTAGTGAAAAATCAGTGCAGCATGCCCTACGTGGAACAATACTCCTTGCCTACTCCCACCCAGGTGTTACTGCTTCTATATATTACTCAAACTTGTAAACATCGTACAAATATGTAAAAAGCAAAACTATTGACATTGGCAGTGCTTGTTTAGCGATAGAGCAGGGCAACTCCAGAGCAGGGCTCCTCCGGGAGTTTCTGCCATCCATGGATAAAACTCCGCCAGATTACTGCCGCCCACATGTTTACTCTTCTTTTCCAAGCAACACAAAGCGATGTTAGACAAACACTGTTGGATCTGTTCACAGTTTTAACACACTTTGCACAGGATGTTCTTTTATACATTTGCCCCTCTCACAATAGACAGGCAGGGCCATTGAAATTATACATTTATGTGGCAGCGCCGTTTTCTGCATAGTTATGGAGTTGCTGCATGTGACACATAATCCAGCATGTGCTGTGTAATCTTAACATTATAACAAACACAAATTGTGATTATAGCTAAACGGATCAAAAGTTACTAAAATGCGCATCAACCTGCGTTGCTACACAGTGGAAGGCCATATACAAGGGTTGACTGATGATCTTTCAGTTGTTTGCTACTGTATTTGGATACTAAACCGGTACTAATACAGTGAACATATGAGCAGAGAGTGTAAAAGTGTAAAAATGACAATACAACACAAAATGTGCCTCGTTAGGTTGCATAATTTACCTACTCTTGCAGCATAATTTAGTCACCCCTAACACATAATGTGGTTCTCACCTGCCGCATAATTCCGGTGGCCCTGCATAGCAGTCGTCTGCTCTGTTTATGAGGCTAACCTCATTGAGCGTGGAGAGAAGCATCTCATAATCATGAAATTCGACATTACATCAAACAATCCTTATTATGGAACTTTCCTCCTTTTGTTCTAAGTCATATTATATCGGATATTCCTTAGCTTTTGGCCAACCCTTCAGCCATAAACCCAGACCATATTGGAGGAGAATTATGTCTTCATCCACTTAAGCAGCAGAGCCTGTTTACACTTTCAAATTGAGAATTAATTAGGGAATACATTCCTTTAATGCATATGTATAGCCAACTTTCTTAGAAATTCAAGCGGGGTCAGGAGACTAAAGAGAACTGAACCTAAAAGACAACCTCTGCTGTCAACCTCAATTTTCAAAATTGTGGAGTCGAGCAGGGTCACTCCTTAAGGGACAAAGCTATTTCTTTAAAAGGTTTTTGTGACTTTCTTGTTCGTTCTGCATTCATTTTCCTTCATGTTGACGTTAATGGAAAATGTAGCAGGGATATAGCATCTTAAATAATACATTTCAAGTGAATTGTTTCAAACCGAAGTTGCATGTCATCTATGTTACACATGTGAGACTATATTGAATCGAACTCTGTTGTCTTGCAATTGTATTTATGTAGCCCTTACTACAATTGAAGAGGCATTGAAGTGCTTTGTACGCAGTCCAGTTTCAGCAATTGTATCAACTTAAAATCTCTAAACGTTTGGCAGGAAACATGTGTAATGTGATAGTGAGAGTTCCTGAGGAAATATTCTTCGATAGGCAACATTGTTTGACAATGGCATATTTTGTATTCATGAAAAATATGTGAGAGACCGATAGATGCAAGTCATTGTCAAAATAGCAGAATTTGTCTCTGTTATTCTACTAGACAACATGCTAGGCTCAGTTAAAATAATATCAATTGATGAAAGATTGAAAAAACATTTCTATGATACAAAAATATAACAAAGGGCCAGATGTATGAATGTAAAGAATTGCAATTTCCTGATTGTGAATCTCTGCAAATCGCAATTAGGAAATCGCTATTCTTTATGTACGTACATTTTGAGGCCACAAATTGCGGATTGCTATTAAGTTGCATTGCAATTTTGGAAATTGCTTTTAGCGATTTTCTAAATTGCGACTGGAGTTGTAAATTGCGACCGTAAATGGAGAAAAAGTACTTCCTGGTCATGGGTAATCACCTTTGAACCAGGAAGTGCCTCACTGTTCATGCCTGGAGACCATCCTGAGTGTTTATAGAGTGAAGGTGGATTGCAGCTGCCATTTCCTGCACAGATGTTTAACCCCAAAAGAATTTCTGTTGCATTAATGGAGGATGACAAAGTCACTCTGCCAATCTCTCCCATTCAGCACCCATGCGTGAGGCAAAGACAGCAGCTTGTTCTAGGATGTGGGTGTGGGCACAGTTGACGTCGTGAGGCACATTATGCTGTATATCCTGGAGCCAATCCAGTTGTTTGGAGACCTTTATGTGTCCATGATCCCAATTTAGTGTGTGAAACACAAGCAGATGAAACTCATGAACAGGAAAAAGCAGACTATGCAACATTGCATTTCATTTGGATTTGAGAACATTGGGACACAATTGGCAACCATGAACACCAGTGGGGTCAGCCTATCCACTGCCATATAGGAATTATGTCAGCACATGGGGGCTGACCATGCCTATCAAATGCGTTGATATCATAGTGCTGCAGCTACAATTGGATGTCTGTCCCAAGGCATTCTATTGGTCATTTGGCCAATGCCACTTTCACACTACAAGGAGAACAGCTACTTTGCAGGCACAAATGGAACACTTTAGAGGTGACTTTGCCAGGGGCATAAAGCAGATCATATCTACAAAATGCAAAGATAGCAGGTGGTGTTGTAGATCCCCTTCAGGATAGTGAGACCATCTCAAGTGTTAGCAGCATCTCTGCCAGTGATGCAGATGCCCTGCGATGCAACAGCAACCATACTCCTACTGGAGAGCAAGTCGGGGCAGGCCATGTTGGGCGTAGCTGCAGAAAGCAGTAATGGACACATCATATCATAGGTCAAATTGGCATGGCTGGAGTTATTTTGTTGCTGTAAACAACATATGTTTGTACTTTACTGACTACTTTGTTGTCATACAGTTTACAACTTAGACTATGGATATAGTAGTCTGACATTAAAGGTTACTTTAGTTTGCTGCATTGGCTCTGCTTTCACAATTTCAGTATGTGTAGTGTCACATAGATCTTACCTTGAGAAGTAATTTGTTGCAATGTGATCGGGACAGAGTCTCCCCTCCATTGTTTTACTTTGGTCTCTAAGCTGCAGAAGAGGTGGTTCCAGATCGTTATTCTAGGAATCAGTGTCCTCCAAAGTGATGGGTAGTTCACCCCTGGTTGTTATGTTATGCAACGTGGCATGTTGCCACAATTTTGCAGGCTGTCTCAGAAGAATACTGTTTTGCACCTTGGTTCTTGTGAAGGCACCAAAAATTTTGATTTCAGCATGCCAAATGTTCTTTCAGTCATCCCGCTGGTGCTTCGAGCAATGTTGTAACGTCATCCATTTTGGTTTGCGGGGGCAAGATATGGGGTAAGTTTTGAAGGCTTTAACACATACGCACTATCACCTGGAACAAATAACATAAGTGTGAGCATGGCAGAACCTGAGATTTGATGGTCACATTTATGTGTGTTATGATGCAACATAACATCACCTAATAAATAGACATCCCCAAAATCCCTTCTTAATAGGCATTGATGTATTCCATTGTGCCTGAGATGTATGAGTCAGTCATGGGTGCTCCACAGGTATTTTGCCACTATATCTGTAATTGCATTATGTACATCACAAACAACTTGGATATTGAGGGAATGTGTATTATTCATATTCTCAAACAGGTTTTCTATTTACCCTGGAGGACACCTATGAACATGTCACCTACACACCCTAAGACATGGGGGAATTTGGCCACCCTGTAAAAATTGTACTTATGTGCTTTGAATTTCCTCTGCATTCCTGCTCTGGTATATGTACCTATTAATGTTTAGGAGCATGCATCTAGGAACGTCCGTAGAAAACATGACAGCTCACTTTGCGTCACCCCACCGGCAACGGCAATCACGCCCTGGTAGTTGCCCGAGGCCCAATGGTATCATGAGCATAACACCTGCTCATGAGTGGGGATGGAACTGCTTCTCAGGGTACTGCTTTCAAGATGTGGTTTCAGCAATTAAATCAAATCCATAATCACTAGCCTGTATTTTTCAATGATTTCCTCCTCTGTGGAAAAATGGTAAGCCTGGTTCAAAGATCCTCTCCTGTCTCCTCCTCCTCCTTCTCTGTTGATCAGTCATTTGTCACATCCTATCTACAAACATATGCATTGAAGCCATGATGCATTCTAGGTCAGCTTATATAGTTTGCACACAATTACCACCTGAACAAATCAGTACAAAAATTGCATATGCAAACAGATGTTTTTGCAGGGAGATAAGCAAAGCCTGGAGATGTGTTGCCCTGTGGGACCTGAGTACACTGCTTGCCCCTGATTTGCTTCCTAAGGTTGTTGGGGAGCTTATACTGACATCGTCTGGGCCACTTCACGAGCTGCAAGGGTTATGCTGTCACAGCCGCCAGCATGTATTCCAGCTGCTCCCACTTGAACTGTACTTAATGCCTGTACTGCCCTGCTGCGAGTGGGAGATGAATGAAGTGTAGAGGTCTGTTGCCATGTGTGGCCTGAATACACCATGTATGCCCCTGTTTTGCTCCTTAATGCTATTTGGTAGCTTATAGTGATATTGCCTGAGCCACATTAAGAGCTGCAGGTGGTAAGCAATTGCATTGAGTGGCTGATGGGGACTCCATCTCCGATAGCCCCCTGCATGTCTACCAGCTGCTCTCACTTGAAGTGTACTTAAGACCTGTGCTGCTCCACTATGCGGGACATGCACAGACCATGCCCAGCTAAAGTCGTCTGTGTCAAGGGTGGGCCAATCTGCACCCGTCCATGGCCGACTGAGGCCAGGCTGGGGCACATCCTTTGGGTTAGCAGATTCAAGCTTCTTACTGTGAGAATAACTGGTTAAAGTATTGTCCTGACAGTAGATCATGGAAAAGCGTAAGCAGCTGCAAGATTATCTGGGTTTCAAAGCAAAGACTTTAAAAACTTCCAATGTTATCCCCAACTACCTCACGGATTCTATGGGCAGGAAAAATTAAGAAATTGTTACTGTTGAGGCGAGACTTGTGCCCACAAAAAAGTGCTTTGCGGGGTGTAATTATAGAAGCCACAGTTTTATTTATTTAAAAAATGTTGTATAGTGCAAAGATGGCCCTCGAGGGTATCAGAACACTTTACAGAGAGATGCGACACACATGAGGGGAGACAATTGTGGCAAAACATCAGCAATACTCAAAATTAACAGTCGGTGCTTAACAACATAATAATGGAGGGTATCCATAGGTAAGCAGAGGAGCATGACAAGGAGGGCAAAATAACATGTAAGTATAATAGGGTAAAAAGAGTCATTGTGACAGTAGATGAGGAGTAGATGATCAATGGGCTAGGAAGGACTCATCAGTACTAGGCTGATATAACTCAGGACCCCAGCTAATCTTCTAAGTCAGAAAAGTACTCCTAATTAACGTTTTCACTTCCTTATTTGCAGGACACAGTTGATGGATTCAGTCTTGTTTCCATAGGTAGGGAGTTCCAGATTCTCAGGGCAAATACTGAGAAGGGACGATTGTATGTTTTTGTTTTTTTGAATTTTTGTTGGTTTAAGCAACAAGTACTGGAGCTCCTGGTAGAACGGACACCACCTGACAGCTCTGGGTTTTTTGCTAGGTATAGAGGAGTGTTGAAGTGAAGGGCTTTGTGGGTCATGCAGGCAAGTTTTAGTTGTATCCTTGCTTCGAAAGGTAACCAATTTAGAGATTCCAAGAAAGGGGAGTTGTGATTGCTCTTCTTGGAATCTGTGATGAGCCTGGCGGCTGCATTCAGCAAAACTCTGAGGGGGGCCAGTCTGTACCTCAGAAGACCGCAGAGGGTTGCGCTTCCATATTCCAGCTGTGAGATGACTAATGCTTGCACTGCAGACTTGAAGTCATATGGGGGAAGGAAAGGTTTTAGTTTCCTTAGGATGCTCAATTGAAAGTTTGCTCCTTTGGTAGATGCACTGATGTGATCCTGCATGTTGAAGTTCTTTTCCACCACTATTCCCAGGGATCTGGTAGAGTCTATGATATGTGGTGTACAGTTGTGAGTGGGCAAGATTTCTCATATATTCTTCCAAGATGGGGGTATGCTTGGGCAGGTAAATAGGGAGGAATTCTGTTTTTAGGGTGTTCGGTTTGAAATGGTTGAAGGTTAACCAGTGAAGGGTTTTGTGTAGGGTTTCGTTGAGTGTCTTGATATCATCAGCCAAAGAGATTTTCATGTAAAACTGGGTGTCGTCTGCAAACATGTGATATTGGATGTTGGATGCTTTCAGGATTTCAGTAAGAGGTTCAATGAATAGGCTAAAAAATATGGGTGATTGTGAGGAGCCTTGGGCACCCCCAGGGTACTAGGACTGGGGTTGGAGAGGGATTGTTTGGTTTTAATTCTTCATATTTGTTATGGAGAAAAGAGGCAAACCATTTTAGTATTGAGTCCCAGCCTACATTCCAGAAGGCTCAGGAGATTGTCATGTTTGACCAATTCAAAAGATGATATGTTGAGTAGGATTAATAGAGAGGTGATGGCTGTTTTGGTGCTGTGGCCTTGACGAAAGCCCAATTGGAATTGTTCCAGCAGCTGGAATTCCTTAATGTGGTTCCACAGTTGTACATGTACACATTTCTCAAAGAGCTTTGCTAGAGTAGGGATGTTTGTGATTGGTCGGAATTTATTCAGATCCTCTGGGTCAGCCGTACGTGTTTTGAGTATAGGAAGAACCAGCCCAGACTTTAAGCAGTCAGGCATCTCACCTTGAAGTAGGGAGTCATTAACAATCTTGGTCCAAAGCGGAATTAGGGACCTTATCATTTCTTTACAGAAATAGGAGGGAAGGGGATCATTGAAGTGATTTGAGGGTTTCAGGGTAGAAAGAATGTTGAGAATGGATGTATCATTGAAGGTTGAGAATTGAAACCAAAAAGCATTGCTTTTAGGGGTGTGGCAAGTAGGAAGAAGGGACTGCGGGGTTAGGTTGGAGTCTAAGCATGATAGCTCAAACAGGGCAGACCTTAGATCAGATTCAATCTTGTTAGACTTTCCCAGGAAGAAGGCAGCAAAGTCCTTCCAGTTAGGTTGAGAACTGGCGATAATTGGTGATTAAGTGGGCGTGTTATTGTGTTGACATTTAACCAGCTTAAACAGCATTTTGGAGCGATTCCTGGCTTTGTCCAGTTGAGTTCTGAAGAAGGTCGCTTTCACAGTTCTGATGTTTTTGTTGTACAGACTCCTTCTGAATCTCAAAAGATTAAGGTGTTGTAGTGATGATGCCACACAGCTTGTAATGTGAGATGTAGGTTTAATCACAAAGTACATCCATCTATGAAGGGGCACTGGTGCAGCTGCTCACAAAAAGAATGTAGAGTTCCAGTGACCTCATGACATTCCAAACCTCGGGCTTGCACAATACCACACATCTCCCTTTTTATTAAGGGTAGGCACAGTATTCGTAGTGGGGCTACGCGAAGCTACGCAAAGTGGGCATGAAACTAAGCCCACCCTCGCACTTCGCGTAGTCCCACTACACGCCGCCCGCCTCCCTCCCGCCCTCTCTTAAATACCCAGTTAAAGCTAAATATACTACAAAAGTAAATTAAAGGCACTTACCTGGTCCGCGGCATTCCGGGGCTCCCTCTTCTCTTTCGCCCCACCGTCTTCGATCCCAATGCGCATTCGTGGGCGGCCGCGCATGCGCATTGGCATCGAAGACGGCGGCGCGAAAGAGAAGAAGGAGCCCCGGGACGCCGCGGACCAGGTAAGTGCCTTTAATTTACTTTTGTAGTATATTTAGCTTTAATTAGGTATTTAGGAGAGGGCGGGAGGGAGGCGGGTGGCGGGCAACTTCACTCCGTTCACGGAGCGTGCGTAGTGTTGCCTACTACGCCTACTTTGCAAAATGCAAAGTAAGCAACACTACGTACACTCCGTGGGCGGAGCGTAGCACTACGCCCAGGGTTACTTTTTTATAAAACAAAGAATTTTGCAAATAGCAATGCAAATAGCAGTGGTGCTGTCTAAATCAAACAAAAACAGTTTGGAATAATTACAACTAACACAACACACCGTACCCACACCCTCTTAAACAAGAAAAAAATAACCTGAGGAAACAAAACAAGACATCAAAGCAGATTAAACCAAAACAAAGTAATTCCATTTCTTTGGCCTCACAGGAGTGTGAACACTTATTCTTGCAGCTTGGGTCAACATATCGCTCTTTAAACATTTCTTGATTTTACCAGGTAAAGCAAGATTCAGAGGAAAAAATGTCTTGGTTTCGCAGATATGGCAAGACTATGAGGGACCAAACGCCACACTAGAAATGCCCCACCAATTCCTGTCAAAGAGTTTCACAGAATGTTTCCCTAGTTCACATACTTGAACAGGGTCTTTGAATTTCGATAAACCTTTTCCAACAAGAACAGGTTTTTTGACACATACCCAGTCACAAATTTTAATCTGCATTATTTCCTTAAACCTGGATTTACTTAACAGTCCTTTTTAGATTGACTGGGTTTGAATTAATTTCAGCAGATTTCAACCAACTATAGACACTCCCAAACTTCAGTGACATTTTTGTAATCCAATAAGGACAGAGCTCCAAGGCTGCTTCCCTTCCCCTCATCAACTCAAACGGGGATTTCCCAGTTACTGAATACGGTTTAGTATGGTGAGACCAGACCAAGACTTGGATAGACTTGGCTACACACACGTTGCTTTTGATAGAAGCTTCAATG
This sequence comes from Lissotriton helveticus, assembly GCF_964261635.1. Taxonomy (NCBI): domain Eukaryota; kingdom Metazoa; phylum Chordata; class Amphibia; order Caudata; family Salamandridae; genus Lissotriton; species Lissotriton helveticus. Next base: position 536,913,942 of record NC_136065.1, read on the forward strand.
CATTCTACTAGTACATTGTTAAAACATTCAACTTTCACGTTGCTTCGAGGATGATAAAGAGGTATCCTCAAGTGTTTTATGACACAATTTAAAAACAAAGAAGACATCTCTGTTGAAGTAAACTGAACTCCATTGTCAGTGAGGATCTCTCTGGGGAGACCTTCTCTTGAGAAAACTTTCTGGAAGCATTCAAGTACTTTCTTGGTGGTAGGTTCAAAGACTGGTACAACCTCGACCCACCTAGAAAGATGATCCACCATGACAATGAAGTATCTCTTACAGTTGGGTAAAATTTGATAACGACCCAAAAAGTCTACGCCAATACGCTGCCAAGCTGTCTGGTGGGCAAAAACTAAATGACTCTACTTGAGGTTCTGTTAATAAAACTTTGTCACTAAGCTTGCATTTGGCAAAATTGGACACAAATTCTTCAACCTCAGCTTCCATGCAAGGACACCAGAACCTTTCTCTGATCTATCTTTTTGTCAAAGTGGAGCCAACATGACCACAATGTGCTAAACCTAACAACTGTTGCCGAAAACAGGAAGGTGCAACAAGTTTGTCTTCACGTACTAAAATATCACTCTCTAAATACAACTCATGTAAAACTTTCCAAAACATCTGTAGTCCATGCTGCAATTGAGTCTCTTTAGGCCAACCAGATTTCACAAAAGAAACTACTTTAGTAAGAATACAGTCATTTCCAATGGCTAAAATCCAATCTTTCTCGCAAATGGTGGCATCTCCTACATAGGCAATGAAACTTTCATCAATTTCCGTTTCCCATTCAAGGTTCTCAGGTTCTTCAATGGGAAGTCTGGGCAAACACTCTGTACAAGGGTTTTTTCCACCAGGGAAACATACGATAGAGAAAGTGAATTCCAAAGGTTTTGCTGCTAATCTGGAAATTCTGGCTGTAGTGTTTTCATCTTTTTGCCAGAGAGAATGTTCACAAAGGGACAGTGGTCAGTTTTGGGTATAAAAAGACTGCCCCACACTTAGGATTTACATTTTTCCACACTACAAACACACGATAAAAGTTATTTTTCGATCACTGAATATTTGCGTTCAGGGGGTCTTAAGATCCTATATGCAAAGCCTACGGTAAATTGACACCCCTTGCCAACCTGAGTAAAAACTTCACCAAGAACATATTCACATGCATCAACTGTTACTACAGTGGTTCTGCCTTCAAGAAATGGCTGTAGATCAGGAACTTTCAAATTTTCTCTTCGATGATTTTGACAAAACGTTCACAGGAATCTGATTAGACAAACTCTGCATTCTTCTTCAAAAGAGGTCTTAAAAACTCTGTCAGGTTAGCAAAATTCTTTAAGAACTTAGGGGCATATTACCAAGGGCCTTATCGCCACTTTAGCGGGAATTTTTCCCGCTAAAGCGCGATAATTTTATCGCCCTATTACCTAGCTGTTGCTAACACCAGTTAGCAACAGCTAATAGGCGATAGCGGGCATTTAGGGGCCCACTATGCATGTCAGCGATAATTATCGCTAATGACATGCAAAGTGGGCGTGCCAAGATGTTAGCGACTGGAAACAGTCGCTAACATCGCTATCACCTATTACCAAATTTTGGAATTAATCGCGCTAAGCGCGATTATCTCCGAAAGCTAACGCCTGCCCAGAGCAGTTCTTAGCCATATTATCCATTGGAAGGTGGATAACATGGCTAAGAGCATTGTCACGATAATGCAAGAATATCGCTGATTTTACAGCGATATTCATGCATTTCCCACGATTTTTACCGCTTTTGAGATAAACCTTGATAATATCAAGGTATCTCAGCGGTAAAAATCGTCGGAGCGCGGCAATATTTTAATACCCGCTAACCAAGCTTAGTGATAATTATCGCTTTAGCTTGGTAATATGCCCCTTAGAGTAAAATGTACACATGCCTTAAAAAGAGAGTAATTGTCCCTTATTTTTGGGAGCAGGTGCATCTAAATGCTTTTCAAAAGTCATGGCTTGGGTTTAACTCTTTGAGCAGCATATCCATGACCTAGATATTCATACCCTCTTGAAATACAACCACTTGTGGAATACCAAGAAACATCTCAGACATCAGTCTTTGGAAGATTGCTGCCACTTAAGCTATGCAAAAAGGCATCCTGCAGAATTGGAAACTGCCTTCTGGTTTGACAAAAGCCGTAAGATGACGGGAGGCTTTGTGTAACTCGACCTGGTGGTAAGCTGATCTAAGGTGCAGTTTGGTGAACCAACTAGACTGACCAATCTTTGTGATGAGAACTTCTATTCTAGGTAATGGAAAATTGTCCACCCATATGGCCTTGTTAACACTTCGTAAGTTCACACATCCTAAGTTCGCCAGTCTTTTTCTTAGCTAAAACTATGAGAGGCAACCACAAAGTGATGCCTTGCTCACACATGTCAAAAAGCATATCAGATAAATCTTTCCTGACACTTAAAGGAATATTACGTAATGTGTGTTCCACAGGTACAACATCTTGCTTGACTTTTACTTAGAATACAAAGTCAGTGATTCTCCATAACTTATCTTGAAAAACCTTTGGAAACTTACTTTCCCAGTCGGTGTCAATATTGGTAATACACTTAATATCCTGTTTACCACTGAAAGTGGTATTAGCACACATCAAGTCGTGCTTTTCAATAGTAATGGGGTTATTGGAACCAGGTCTAATGGTTAATTTGAACTCAGCTTGGTGAACAAGGTCTAAAACATGAATGCCTTTGCATGCAACATACACTTTCCCATTGATAGAAGAATGTAAAAGCTTGATGGGAGACCAAAAATAATGAAGGAGATTTACTTTACTACCTTCAAAAGCCACTGTCATTAGATCTGGAAGTAGTAAAGGTTGTGCAGTGTGTGCACTCCAAAACTGTGTATACTTAGAGTGATCTATAATGGTGATGCAAGCTCCAGTGTCTACAAAGAGTTTAATTGGAGCTCCACTGAGCCAAACTTCAATTTCTGGATCAGCAACCCAAGAAGATTTGTCTTGTTCCACAAATCACACACCTAACAATAACTCTTTGAGTGTATCATCATTGTTGTTGTCACCAACTTCATGGTCTTTGCTGACTACACAGCGAACAGGGTTGTTATATCTACCCCCTACACACTTTTAGAAAATGGCCCATTTTCCCACATTTTGTGCATTGTTGTCCATGTGCACGACAATGTTTGAAAGTAGAAACGTGAGTGGGTGACACATATCTAAAGCAACTGAATTTCCTTGTTTGGAAGGTTTGAGGATTGGGTTTGAAAGAATTCTTGTTCTTTTTGTTTTCTACATTGGTAATAGGTTTGTTAATGACTGCACCTGAGATGGCCTTTTATTGAGAGATTCCTCTAAAAATATCACATCTTGACAAGAGCCCTCAGTACTTTTAGCTATATCAATAGCTTTGTCTAGGGATGGGTTTTTACACGTAAGGAAGCGTTCCTGAATTTATTTCGAACTACATCTTATTTCCAGCTGATCTCTGATTAACTGTGATGTGAACTCTTCAAATTCACAAGTTGCTGCTAACACCTTCAGAACAGTGACATATGAGTCAATACTCTCTGAAGGTTTTTGTACTCTAGTAAAGAATTGAAACCTATGAACAACAAGATTATTTGACTTAGAGAAATATTTGTCAAGTTGAGCAATAGCAATATCAACTTCATCGAGTTCAGACTCATCAAAGCCTTCAAAATCAGGTAAATGGTCAAATATATTTTGACCTTCAACTCCTAAATGGTAATACATTAAGCCTTTTTTCCTGTCTGGTTTGAATTTTGTAGCATCAATAGCTACTTAATACGCTTTGAACGAAAAAATCCACAGTTTCCATTCTAAACAAGGTTCGCCAGGTTCTTGAAGAACGGTGCATGTGGTGAAATACTTGGCAGGGCTTCTGATTATGAATGTAGATCGCTGATGTAATAATGTAACGTGTGCAAAACACTTAAATTTGAATCTGTTCAAAGTGTGTAAATCACTGGAAGAATTATACTTTATGTAAAGTGTTCAAATAACTGGAGTGGATCTGCTCAAACCGTGCAGATCTCTGAATAAGTCGTACTTTGCATAGAGTGTGCAAATCACTGAAATATGGATCTGTTCAGAATGTGCAGATCGCTGAAAGGTTTGCAAAAGTTTTTAAAACACCAAAGTGCAAAAAGGCTGACTTACAGACTTGCACTGATGTAAAATAACCATGACTCTGTGCATAAAGCATAAATTAGACTTTGCAGTACTACTGAAGCCTACCGGAGGCAGTATAATAATGTTCAACTCTATGGTTGAAGCAGGAAGAGCAGCGCTGGATAGAACGAAACAATTCCGGAAATCGTGAGGCAGATGTAGCTGGCTGAAAGAGAGGTAAGCTCCAGCTAGAATTGTTAAAGCACATTAGAGGTGGCAGCATTGGTGCTCAAGTAAAAACGGAGGCAATTATTGAAGTGCATTAAAGATAGATGAAGCATTTGTAAAAAAAAAAATAGCTTGGTAGCGCTCACATTAGAGACACGGGCCTAGACACGCTCGCACTGGAAGCTGCCTTGCCCGTGCTTGGGTATGAGCGATTGTTGATTCCCGAACAAGAAATGAGACACTCAAAATAGGTGAAAAGTTCAAAATAAAGGAAATCTTTTTTTTCTTCAAATCCTCGATGCATGGCAGTCAAGAAAAAAAACAACAGCGAGTCTCACCTTCAGTATTCACTTACGAGCGAATTACAGTATTAAAGCAGTTGATGGTGCACAAAGCAGATTGCTCCCTGGCCCCTTCTACCAAATTTAACAGCAAATGAAGAGCTGGGGTCGAATCAAATCCCGAATCGGTCGCCAGTTTTGTAGTGGTGAAGCCGTACAGCTTGTAGTGTGAGATCTAGGTTTATTCACAAAGTACATTCATCCAGGAAGGGGCACTGGAGGAACTGACCACAGAAAGAATGTAGAGCTCCAGTGACCTCATGACATTCCAAGCCTCAGGCTTGCACAATAACACAGGTGTTCAATAGATGGAGAGGATCTCCATGATCGTTCTGCTAATCTCAGGTTGCGTCTGTCTGAGTTTAAGATGTCATTTAACCATGGTTTGGAGTCTTTGTTGGATTTTCTTTTTAGTTGAAGGGGGGCAGTTGCATCCGGAACTTTTAACATGGAGTTGTTTTAGTGCTCCGTGAGTTCATGGATGTCTGCCATGAGCGTGGGAGGAGGCAGGGACAGATTGCTGTGTGATATGAGCTTAGTCACGTTTGCATTTAGCAGCAATCTATTCCAATGTCTCGGTTTCTTGGGTTGGAGTCTTTGGGTGTTCCATCATTCTAGGATGAGGAAGGTGATATAGTGGTGATCTGACCAGTCACCCGGGGTAATCAATTCCATCTGAAAGTTGTGCGTTGGGCTGTCACAAAATTTAGCCAGGTTGAGGTCAACTAGGAAGTTTTTGAGACTTTTCACAGCCAGGTCATTCGGGTCATTCCAATGTAGATTGAAGTCTGTCAGGAAGGATCTGGGGGCTATGGAGACCTAAATTGGATGAGATGATGGTTTCCATGGTTTGTTTGATCGGAGGGTGGTTGTCTCCTGGCGGATGGTAAAAGATATGCAGGTTGCATAAGGGTCTTTGTTTGCTGATAATGTCAATGCTCAGGTATTCACAAGATGAGAGAGTTGCGGAGGGTGACTGTTTCGCTGAGAGACTTATGGTATATACAGGTGACTCCTCCACTCCTTCTCTTAGCTCTGTCAAGTCTGAAAATGTTGTGGCTAGGAGGGACTAGGATGTCAAGAACAGGTCCTGCGGAGACATTAAGCCAAGTTTCAGTGAGAATCAGGAGGTCGAGTTCCTGATCAAGGATGAGGTCAGCAATGTCCGCGACATGTTTCACAGCTGATCTACAGTTGAGAAGCATGCATTTCAAGTGTGTTTTGGGGTCAGTGGGAATAGACTGTGTGATGTGAACTTGCACGAGGTTAGCAGTGTTTAAGGCATTAGAGTTATGTGTGGGGGTTCTATGCAGGTTTAGTGTAATAGTTTGAATGGGCTCCGGAATGACTGGCTTATGTCTAGGAGCTCTAAAAGGGTTTAGTGGCATAGTTTGAGTAGGTCCAGGCATGTCTGACATATCCTGTTGAGTGGAGTTGTAAGCTAGAAGAAGGGAGAGAATTCCTAGGTCAGATAGGTAGTTCTTAAATCTGATGGGTCTGAAGGGGGCATTAGGGAAGGGAGTGGCACTCCAGTTCTGGATGTTTATGTCTGCTTGGGCTCCCTTTTCTTCTCAGAGGTGTCTCAGGATAATAATCGGTCACTTGCAGGATCAACTGCAAAGCCTTATTGGACGATTAGTCATAGGCCAGTTCTGAGGTGATGATTATGAGCTATTGTCTGTCAGTTTTGAGTTTTTGTAGCTCCCAGTTGATTTCCTTAAGTATGGAGCCAGCACAGGGCTGAGTATCATTGATCATGGAGGGGGAAGGAGAGGGGCCATTCACTGGTATCGTAGTAGTTGAGGAACACAAAAGGGGATTGTAAGGAGAGGGGCTGTCCCCAAAGGGAGAGTTCCGTCTGTGCTGGCCAGGTGGGAGCAGAGGGGGGGAGTGTGTTTTGGAGTGGTGAGGAAGCTTGAGAGGCAGAAGGGTTAGGTTCAGGAGATTTGTGCTGTTAAAGGTAGCAGGGGAAGTCATGAGGAGATGTAGGGGGATCCTGTGTTGGGACTTAGGTGTGGGTGAAGGGTAGGATTCCCATGATGATATGAAAGGGACACTGTTAGTGGGGAAATGTTTAATGCCGGAGATGGGCATGTGAGTGTTGTTCAGGGTCGCAGGTAAAGTTGTAAGGTGATTGGAGTTAAGTAAGGAGCCTTCATTGTGGTCATGAGGATTGGGTGAGGCGTTAGAGTCCCTTGATGGTTTGAGAGGGTCACTAATATTAAGGGGATTATTAATGACAGAAACACTTCAATCAAAGATTCCTAGATTACAATCCATGGCTTGTATGAGGATAGTCCCATTGTTATAAATGGATATGGTAGCATCCGCCTTGAATGAGGTGAAGTGACTGGCCAGAGCTGCAAGCCATGTGAGAATTTCTTAGCAGAGGAGATCCTGAGTAGTTAATAGAAAGTGTTTCTCCACTCTTCCCTTCTTTTAGTGTAGAAGATGAGAGCGCTTGTCCTAAAGACTAATTTAAATTTCCAATCCTTTAGGAAGGTCCTTAAAACCCATCTATACTCGACCTCATAGTTCGCTGGTAGTTCTACTATTCAGTTATCAGTCCAGCACCTGCATCTATGCGCAAGCGCGGAGATACCCCTATGCGGGTTGAATCCTGCGCTATATAAGAAAATAAATAAATAGCTCCTTTTTCTAGGCAAAAATATGGATCAGAGAATAGGGTTTCTGGGTTAGATTTGAGAAGTCTGTGTTTAAGGGATTTAGTCGTGTTTTTTTGATAGGTTGGGTGGATAGGTAATTGTGTAGCTCTTCTGACCTAGCCTCTCAAGTCTGGAATCTGGACTGCTCAGTGCACAGGAGGCCTTGATTTATTACGATGAAATAGGAATCCATGGTGAGGAGACTCAGGAGTAGGATAGCGGAGAGTGGGGATTTTCCCAGTGAGTATCTTTAGTGGCTGGCGTATGTGGACGTTGGGAGTGTCAAATTAGTGGAACTAAGAAAGAGAGGAAACTTACAGTGGTAGCCCTTACCAGGATGAATAATGTGACTCAAGGAGGCAGCAGCAGTGTGCCACATTATTCTAAGTTATCTGCCCCATTTGAATATTGAGGAGCTGAGTGAATAGTGAAGAGCTGTGTGAGGAACCAAAGTTATTGGTGCAGGACATTAAAAGGAGGTTGAAAATGAGGTTCAGACAGTCCATCATCAAAGTGAGTTAACGTAAAAGAAAACTCACGTGGACAGCACTACTGATCTATATTATGCCAGGATGACTATTGAGATTTGAGTGGCATCAGAAGTGTGCCACGTCATTCTAAGATGGCCACCGCATTAGGAGATTGAATAGCTGAGGGAAAAATCTAAGCCGGCCACACAGTGAGGAGCAATGTGATGAAAGCGAAGAGGAAGTAAGGGTTAGGAATCAACTAAAAGAGCGGGCTTGCTCTGAAGGAGCACAGCGCCTCTATTAAAATGATATTATCCGCATGAGTCATAATCTTAAAAGGGAAACAACTCTCCCGTGGTTACAGCAGTCTCAGGATTCTCCGGAATAGAAGTCGGCCGGCTCCAACCCATGCAGTGGTGGAGGGAAGCGGGTCTGGACTGCTGGCCAGGGGCTCCATGCAGCCATTGGGTGGGTTGAGTCGGAATCGGCTCAGGGAGGCAGAGTTGGTCCAACCAGCCAGGTCCCAGACTCGAGAAGCCTGCCCCCTATGGAAGCCGGGACTCTTGCGGCGCACCAGTGCAGGGAAGGTCAGGGGTAAAATAAGTCAAGGAGGTGAGGCGAGGAAGTCAGTACTGGCCAGTAGCATGGTGATGAGGGCGGTCGGGCTTTCCGAGAGGCGGCGCAGCAGTTCTGTCGAGCAGAGCTCAATAGGAATCCATTTTGAGCCATCTCAGTTGGAGCAGGTGGGGCGAGGACTCACCCTTACCTTGTCCCGGAGTCGGTAGCAGACTCAGATACTGAGTGGAGGGCAGAAGACTTGGGTGGCTCCTCTGATGTTGGGTCATCCTCGTAAGGTTGGCTGTCTTCGTCCCAGCAAGATAATGACGGATCCCAGCTGTAGTAACTCACACGAAATGAGGAGGGCACCTCTGATGTGGGATCATCCCCGTCAGCTGGGCTGACGTCATCCCGCCGAGGTGAAGCCCAGCTAAATCTCAGGTTCGAAGGCAGAGGGCATAGGAAAAGGAAGGCGTTTCCGGGGTCGGATTGACCACCTTGGGCCAGCTGTCATGGGGGACAGAGACAGAGGCTTGAGGGAGAGAAAACAGCCTTGCGGAGATCCCTGCAGAGGCAGCCGGCCAGCACTGGATGGACTGTTGAGAAACCTGAGATCGTCGAGTAGGATTCACTGCTGTGGTGCCGGAGATCACAGCTTGTATCCTCAGCAGTGTGGGTCCGGTGATTCACGGTTGCAGGTACACATCCATTTAATTTAAAAATTAGCTTAGCTTGTTTGGTTCGATGGGCCGGGTTTTCCAGTGATTTACGCCGATGGTGATCCCTTACCCCAGAGCCTCCAGGAAGAGTTCATCTCCATCGGCCATTTTGATTAACATTACAGGCAAGCCTACTTTTCTTTTTTTAACTCTTCATTTTTGCATTTTTCATATTGCAACACAACATAAAGTGCATGGTGACAGGTGCCATTATCACAATCAAAAAAGTGCAGGCACGCAAATTTCCACCTAGTATATTAAAATAATCTTTCCGTCTGTCAAGACAATGTAAATTATAACAGTATGGTTCCAAATAAACGCACTTAACAGTATCAGCTCACTTACATTGGGTGAGGTTCAGTATCCCCGTTAGTCCAGGTTCCCCTGATCTGAGTACATATCTGCAGTATTGTATTGATTAAAAGAGTTTCACATTGCACCCCAGGGCTCCAAATCTCCAGCAACTTTGTCGTCCATGCAAGAGAGCTTCATAGGGTGTTCCTCAGCAATACCCCATTACAACACATCTTTTACCCATAAGACCTCACTTGGGAGTCTTGGACCATCCATCCTATCACTATTGTCCACTTTGCAAGGAGCAATGCCAATTGAAGGAGTTTATATGAAATACTGAATCCCTTGGGCTGTTTGATCCCCCCTAAAAGAGAGACACTATTTGTCATAGGGACAAGAATACCCACCACCACAGAGACACAGGTACAAGCACTTACCGGAATCTATAGACCTCCAAATAGAGACAAGCAAGATGTAAAAACAGGGAAATGAGATATCTACCATCCCCCCACCAGAGTAATCCCTCAAAAATGTGTGAAGGTGGCAGCAATTTAGTAAATTGTAGGAATTGTCCCTGCCCCACTTTAAATATATCCTGTGCCTCCTGGAATGTGATGAATGTTTCCCACAGGTATTGTCTGCCTGCCAAATGACAGCCACCCACCCTCCATCTGTGCATGGAGATATCCCGGTAAAAAGAGCAGAAGGGGTCTAAGTCCCATATAGGTAACTTCCTATCTTAGGGGCACTATACGGTACCTTCTTCACTGCTGTTTCCACTGTGTGTTGAATTAAATAGGGTACTGGTCCCTCCACCCGGCCTCCCCTCATTTAAAGGTGTAGCAACTTATCTCTCTCCACCATGCCATGGAGGACCCGCTTCTCAACTTGGTATCTGTCTATGAGCCACAGTGCATCATGCTAGAGATCGGTTGCATAGTAATACAGAAATGTCTGGGATAGGTAAGCCACCATCCTCCATATCACTTTTTAAGACTGAGAGAGTATCCCTACTGCATTTCACTGCCCATAATAATGAGATAAGGAGACTGTCCAGAGTCCGAAAAAAATACTACTGCAGAGGAAAAAGCGCATTTTGTACTAATTATAGGGCCTAATATTTCGAATAATGAATCATCATTGTTATCTATGGATAATATAGTAACACTGGCGAGTGGAACTGTGAAAGAGGAATCACCCAGTCCATAGGCTCAGGAGGGGAGAAGCTGTGCCGCAAGACTGGGCTCCACTGGGGGACTACACTTCCCATCTTCCTCTGCCTGAGTAATGCACTCATAAGCATGACACCTGCCCGCGGCTGGTGTAGCCACCAACAACTTTGCTTTTGTGTCAACTAGGAGGGGAGAAGCTGTGCTGCAAGACTGGACTCAGCGGGGGAACTACATATCCCATCTTCCCCTGACTAAGGAGCACACTCATAAGTGCAACGCCTGCCCGCGGCTGGTCTAGCCACCAACGACTTTGCTTTTGTGTCATTCAAGAGGGGAAAAACCATGCCACAAGACTTGGCTCCACTGGGGGACTACACTTCCCATCTTCCCCTGCCTGAGGAATGCGCTTATAAGCGGGACACCTGCCTGTGGCGCTGGAGACGCCCGGGTGATGCCCAGGCCAAGGGCGGGTCAGTCCACGCCCGGAGGAGGCTGGGCTGGGCTGGGCCCCCCTCTATCGCCCAGAACATTACTGCAAAAGGAACAGCTGATCAAACATGGGCAAAAAAAGGATAAAGGCAGCGAGCTCTGATGGGGTAACTATAACATCGTTAGACTCTTTTTTGGCGAAAGTGATGACTACTATAGCAAAGGAGATTGCTCTGACAGAAAGGAGGTTTTCAATGGGAGCTGTGGGCAGTAAAAATGGGCCCCATTGGACCTCTGATAACATTGTTCAACTGCAGATAATGCCAGAGGATGTTCCAAAAGCTCATCTTCCCAAGTCACCTGTCCTCCCACACTCCGCAGACATAACCCTTCTAGCTAACAAACTTTTCGATAAAAGGAACAGAGGTGCTCCAAAAGATCTACTACCTAATATCTCTAAAACAACTAGAAATGTCTCACCTATGCAGATTATTTCTAATCCCCAAAATAAGCTCCACGGTTCATCAGTGACAACTGGGCTGAATTATGTGAAAATATAACATTGAGTAGTAACACTGAGAAAAATGTGCTATTCTCACTAGGTGAAGTTTTAAATTGTTCAATAAAAACTTTTTTAACCGTACAATTCTTAATTTTCTATGGCATTACACATAACAAAGGCCAAGTGTTAACCTTTGGAGAAACTATCTATTTGTGCCGTTTTGTTTCATTTATTCAAAATGTATTGAATGTGTAACATATAACAACGACGTTAGAGGATATGGTACTTGAGATTTCCTATCTTGCCTGACATCCCTAGAAGTGTTATCATTCTCCTGTACTTACACAATGGCACTTAACCCACGTGTTTTTTTAGCGATATATGTTGTTGTGTATCACTGTTGACACAGGAACTGTGTTTATATGTATTGTTTTGTTCAGTTTCTTGTATTGCTAGTATTTATATATATATGTATACTTTTATCACATTACTGCCATGAAGAAGTCAATATAGTCTGCATTGTCTAAGACAAGAACAACGTCCCCACTAAGAACTCCTTGGTAAATTATATGCAATGATTATTTTCAATCATATCCTCTCGGTTTTTGCAAAAAAAGTTCTTTATTTGATCATTTTCTCTTATATCACGTTCATGGTGTTGAGGAATCACATGTAGAGATGTACATTCGTTTTTCATTTTGTTGAATAAATCCCAATGCATTTCGGGACAAAGCACTTCATCAGGGCAAATTATCCTAAAATAAAACCAAAGTGCATATAATCAATGATCCAAGCGGAAACATTTCAGTCATCAATAAAGTATGCTCTGTGGAAATCACTTAAATAGAAAAAAAGATCAAAAGAAAACGTCCCCCAAATGTAGAAAAAAACAAAGCTGTTAGTAAAAAAGTGTCTCATGGATGCGTCCATGTCGCAAAGTGCAATTAGTAACCTAAAAACTCAAGTGTGCGTACATCGCAAACGAACAAAGTAGAAAGTAGAAACCCAAATATCAGAAGTGTAAAAACCACACACGTGATTGAACTATGCATTTTTGGTGAACATCAGTGTTAGAGTAACCAAAAAGAAAACAAACACCAGGCACGGCCCGTGCAGGGCGTTATACCGGGGCGGTGACGTCAGGCGGGGCAGGGTCAGGGTGGGGGGTTGTAAAATGCGGGATATGGACAATTACAGGTTAGTACCGAAAAAATAAAATAAAACAAATTTTGTTGCCCGCGCTGCATCACATTTGGCGATGCAGGGCAGGTAACGAAATTCGTGTTTTTTTTTCTCAGTACTTACTTGTAATGGACCGTATCCCGCATTTTACAACCCCCCACCCTGACCCTCCCCCGCCTGACGTCACCGCCCCGGTATAACGCCCTGCACGGGCCGTGCCTGACAAACACCACTGTAAACAGTTATACACCGTTTGTCAGATGGCCGAAATCTTGACCAGTGCATGCCTGCATGGTAACCGGTAACCGGCAACCGGCAGGTCTGGGAATGCCATAGCCATAGTGCCATTATCGGCAACTTCCCTCACCCACAGTCTGAGCATGCATGAATAAATAAATACAAAAGACAACTTTTGTTATGGGAAAATATTGCTGCAGGTTTATTCTATACAAAAGTATGCAATATGGTGGGTTATCTTACGGGCGATCCAAGGGCAGGCAGCAGTACCAACCTATGCTGCCCTCGCCCGCCTCATGAGCCAGCACTGTGGGACACCCAGTCAGTGCTACACCTTTTTGGTGATCCTCCTCCGGACCACGTGGGACGTTGGTCTCTTATTACTCACACCTTTTTCAGGGTGGAGCGTAGCAGGGCAAAGTCCCGATTGGTCAGACCCACAACCACCCGAAGGACTAACGGGGCACGGTCATGTTTTTCTAGGAACGTGCCCTGAGGCTCCTGGTCATTGGCTCTGGCACCCCTATTGTGCAGCCCAGAGGTACCCTTACTGTACCCATCTGCTGCAGAGGTGCCCTTACTGTACCCGTCTGCTTCCAGATCACCCTGTAACTACCCCTGCAACACAAAAGAAAACATTAAAACATTCTGAGTACCTTGTCCACCAGCCTGTCCGCCGGGTAAGAGGTGGGGTGGGAGAGGGCTTGGCTGGTACAACAGAGGGTGCCAGGAGGGGCATATATACCCTCCCCCCACCTTGGCGCACCGGATGTGACGCCCATATGGCGCCCTGGCGAGCGGACTCGTACAGGAGCCCAACCACTAGAGAGGGGTGAGCTGGTGCCCAAATGGCACTAAATGGCTGTCCTTTTGGAATGGCCTCCTGCGGGGGCATCAGACAGCCGCATTCACGCTAATATGGAAATTGAAAAACGCTGAGATTCGAGGGAGAAAAAGAAAATGGACTAATGTGCAACCAAAGTGGTACGGAACTGTGGGAACCTGTTCACACCGTTTAAAAAGAGACAAATAGTACTTGTGACTGAAAAGAAAGTAGACCCCACTGTGAACAATTATCTACCATTCATCAGAAAACCGAAGTCATAACCAGTGCATGAGTGTACGATAACCAGCAAGTCTGTGAATACTATTATCGTTCAAACAAGTTTAGAAATAGAAAAAGGTTGAGGTTCAACGGAGAAATAGAAAAGGGACTTATGAGCAAAAAGTGGTACAGAACTGTGAGAAGTCGTTCATGCCATCTTAATAGAGGCAAATAGGACTGTGTACATGGAAAGCAGGTGGACTAATTGCAGCAAATAAAATAAAACAGGGTAACTAAAAGTGTCATAAAGAACCAGTTATGGCTCTTGTCATGCTTATGGTGTTCAAAGAAATATATCTGTAGAATTTAAAAAAATAGAATGTTCACATCCAAAATAGGCAACAAACTGATCCAAAGAGAAAACACCAGGGCATCATTATGGTGTGATGTGTGGAATGGTAGGTCATAACAGGAATTATGGTGAGGGTGATTGTATAGTGATACATTTTCGACATCCATCACTGGTTAAACTTCTCACCAAAGTTTACAATAGACAGTGAAACAGTATTACAAAAGGAGAAAAAATTATAGCTGTTCCTTTGGGTTTCCTATAAAAGCCAACAATCAGAAATAATGTACAACTGTCATGTAGCCCAAATCAGTCAACTAACAAGCAAGCAAGATCTGACATATGGAGATGTACAAATAGATTTGCTCCCCTCGGTGCCTGTGATGACTTGGACTGACAATCAGAGACTATAGCTGATGGTACTGTGTCCACTACCAATGTGGGAAAGTTATTGGTAGACTGTTTGGCTGATATTGAAATTGCCCCTGCAGTCCCGGTGGATAAGTCCCCAATAGATCATGTGGCTGAACTATTGTTCCACAGGGAAAGCAACTCACGCTAATGACATAGAATGTAGCAGGTGTTAAAAATAAGAGGGCAAATACTGAATGGCATGCCTTTCTTAAAGATTCTTAAATAATCTCTCTTCAAGAGACATGTCATAAGGGGGTATTTTATACTGAAGGATATTCCTCGGGTTATAATACCAACTGTACCATCTCTTAGTGGAAGACCAAAAGGGTGCTAGCAGTTCTGATTTCTATCTTGATCCTGGTTATACTTATAAAGTCATTCACTACTTCCTCATACTTTCAGTTTCAGTTTTTTCAGTCAAAGGATAAGATGGAAAAAGTGCTTATAACAATATCATAACAATAGTTTTGACTCCTCTAAGAACATGGTGGTCTTTGCCCTTCAGAAAGAGTTAGAACCCTTTCTAGGAGGCATTACAGCCCCCTATATTTTGATTTGGGCTGGGGATTTTAATATTGGTGCATGCCAATCCACTGTAGAAAAGTTCTGGAGTCATACAAGTTAATCAGGAACTAGCCAATCGCACTTCTAGCATGATATGCATGGAGACTCGTTGAACAAAACAACATATGGGTATGATCTGGAATTGATAGAGCAGAATATTGATTTAAGAAATGCTATGATACCAACGTATCGGGGGGGGGGCACTTCTCAATTCTCGACCACATCTCTGCCAATGTTCGATTCATTTAGGGTTTTGATCACCTGTTTTACTAATCACCGATTATTACTATTATAAATTATTATAAAGAAGGGGAACAGTGAGCATCTAGCCTGGAAACAGAAGGATACAATGGGATTAGCCTAAGGTGCAGTGGTATAAACAAGTTTATTTGTTGGAAAAAATCCTTGAGGAGAACAAAGAGAAAATTATAGATTGCACAGAATGGGATCAATGGCCTTGTAAAATCCTTATTGCCTTCTGTAAGTTTACAACTGCTATTTCAGGTAGCCTAAAAACTAGAGCAAAAACAAGAAACAGTAATAAGTTGGGGTGGTCTGGTCACCATTTTTCACATGTGAACTAAAAGCTTAAAAAGGCCTTACCAACTCGACCTAGAAATATGAAGGAAGTCAAAAATAAACACTTGATTTATAAACATACATTAAAGAAGAGGAAATCCCAACTGTGGGAGAAGGCATGGGAAGATCTATAGCAGGCAGCAAAACCTAAGAACTGCTCTTTGATTTGGAAGGCTATAAATTAGCCATTCCGCAGAGATATACCTTCTCCTGAAATTGTGAAACATGTGCAATCAGCCGATTGGCTTACCCACTACAGTGGGATATTAATCCAGATAACATAGCCACGGCTTCCTCCCATACTGATATAATTGAGGTCAACCTCCCCCATTCCTAAACCCTATCCCTCTGGACAGAGTCAATGTAGTCCTAGAGAAATGTGCCAACTGGAAGACACCCAGCTAAGATTGCCCCATAGATGCTTTAAGTCACAATCTTTACTTTGGGGATCCATCTTAACCCAAGCATGCTTACAAGTATGGAAAGGATATGTACCAGATACATAGGCAGTAAGTATAATTGTCCCGATTGAAGAAAAAAAAAAAGAGAATGGGGTGATGCCAAATATTATAGACTATCTCCCTCCTCGATTCCTCAGCCACGCTGTTAGGTAGGGTACTCCTAGAAAGACTTGAGACCTGGGCAACAGATAATTATGTGCTTACTGACTCACAATTCAGTTTTAAGCCTGAAGGTGGTACTTTGGAGCAATGTATCAACCTAAACCTGATTGTGATCAAATATACATTAGCAAAAAAGGGTAATTTTCTTCTGTGCTTTGCTGATCTTAGTAACATATTCAACCGTGTTAATCGTACCAAGTTGTGGAAGGTTTTGGTAGATTTGAGAGCTCCTTTAGATATAGTTTGCTTTTTAGCACAGCTTTATAACCATCTGACTGCCCTTGCACGTTATGGGGCAAATAGTGAGGCCTTAGGATTATGGAAGGCATCCACCTGGGGTGCGTCCTCACACCACTTTTGTTTTCAATATATATTAATGATGTGGATGCAAATTTACAAGAATTGCCCACCGACACCCCGAAAATAGGCAATTATTTAGCCCCAGTCCACCTGTATGCTGATGATACTGTATTATCATTGCGGACTGCTGATGGCCACCAGAGACTGATTGAGGGTTTTTCAACATTTATGGAGGACAGGGACATGTGTTTAAATTTAACAGAACCTATTGGTTAAAGGAAACATGCAGAGGTAGACAGCTTTACATACATGTGTCTTCATTTCTCTAACACGAGTATATGGAACCCCCACTTGGAGATTGCAAAAATGACATTTCAAAGATCCACAGAGGCCATCTTTAGGTTTTCAGGAAAATAGGTAGCAAACCTATAAATAAATATTACAACTTTATAGGAGTAAATGCATTAGTAGTGTTACCTATGTAGCAGCCTTATGAGGTTATTCAAACATGAAGCTGCTACAATCAATGGAAAATAAATTCTTATGTAGAATATTGGCAGTACCCTGATCTACCTCGTCTTATATTTTTCAGAATGAATTATCATCCTCATGTATAGAAGATTCTGTTTATATTATTCATTACTGTCAAGGTACGGAATGTAGTCCAAAACTGGGACCAAGTTTACTAGAGAAATTATTACAGATTGTCTGGCCCTAGACTCTAGAGATAAAACTCGGTGGTATGAGCATGTGAGTAGCCTCCTAAAGAGTATAGATGCGAAGTTTAATCCATATCACCCATCTAGTATTCTATAATACAGTAAAAAGGAAATAAAGATGATCTTGATGGGCCAAAAAGAGGTCAAAAGGGAACTTAGTGAGAGTGCCAAAGCAAAAGTTACTTGCTATATTAATAGTCATTTGCTTAACGGTATCAAAGGTTATCTATCACTATTAACTAAAGTACAGGGCAGGTTTTTTCTAATCAAGCTTCAGCTAAGTACCGATTTGGAAAATATACTCTAAGAGGTTGAATTAAATATTTACACCCAGTTTGTTCATAGTAGTCGAGCCAGGCCATATTAATGAGTCACCTGTATATTCATTTGCATGTCTTTTTACCATAACACAGAATTAATCCGATGATTATGTTCTCTTTTGTATTCAATTTTTAAAGGATTTTGTTTAAAGAAAAGTCTTCTTTTGTATTGTATGCCAGTAGTGGCCCGTGTTTAGGATGAGTGCAGGCGGGCGGCTGGGTGGTAGGGAAGGAAGGCATAGGGATCCCGAAGGGGGGGAGCAAATTAAAAAATACTAATTAAAAAAACGTATCTTCAGCCGGCAGCGTTGTGTGTCACGCTCCTCTGCTCAGCTGCTTCTGCACCATTTGACCGTCTTGAGAGGGCCGGACAAACCATCATGTGCAGTGAACAGAGTGCACAACCACTCCCCTCAATGCTCTCTTCCCAGGACCCACCACCAAGACTCGGCAGGAAAAGAGAAATAAAACTAGTGTAATTTCTTCCCCTTTCCTTACGGTTTTGGGAGGGCGATGCTCCTCCCCCATTGTGGAGGAGCCGCCGCTGTTGTAAATGAATTTGCATCCGAATAAAGTTTGTTTGAATTGAATGGGTGTTTTTGTGACTAGCTGCTAATTGTGACAGCCTCAGGTTTATGAGTTGCAAATACCGATTCCTTTATTTGTGATTCTCAAGATCGGTCACAAAAAATAGCAATTCACAATTCGGTTGCTGACCTATTTGTGACCGATTTGTGAGTCGCAAATCATTCGTACATCTAGCCCAAAGTTCCTTTTTCTGCCTTACTCAGGGTTTCTGAATATTCCTGGTTTTCCTTCTCTAGTTGACAGGTTTTATATTCAGCAATTAGCATCTTAACAATTGAAATTACATGTCAACAGACACTAGTGAAATCTAATACGACCCACAGAGCGCAACTCTGGCAAACTGCCTATTGCTTTGTTTACATTGTATGGGCCTCATTTATGAAAAGTGACCCATCCCTGCGTGAACACAGCGATGTGTCACTTCTCATTGCGCCCTCCTTGCGACATGATGGATGCATCATAATTACTGTATGACGTATCATGTTGCAAGGAATGACAGATTTGTCAGTTCTACTGACGTATCTGTCAGCGCAAAAATGACTCATTGCTGGAGTTGTGTCTAAAGCGTGCACAACTCCAGCAATGCAGGGGAAGGCCTATGGACAGCCGCGATCGGTATGGGAGTACCTGCCAGGGCGGTGACGTGGGGAGGGGCAGGGTGGGGTTATTAATGTATGGATAATGGAGGTTTACAGGTAAGTAAACATCTAAATAAATCAAACGAATTTCGTTGCGCGCACTGCATTGCATTTGGGGATGCAGTGCGCGCAACGAAATTCGTTTGATTTATTTAAATGTTTACTTACCTGCAAACCTCCATTATCCATACATTACAAACCCCCACCCTGCCCCTCCCCATCTCCACGTCACCGCCCCGGCAGGTACTCTCATACCGACCGTGGCTGCCTATGGATATAGCACTGCGTCAACCATACGCCTGCCATGAGGCAGGCCTAAGGTTTTGACTCATTTGCGTCCTCGAAGTGACGCAGTGAAACCCCCTAGATTTCACTTCGCCACTTCTACGAGGCTTACTTACGTGGGAACGTCCCCCCCCCGCATACATTATACCTGGTGCAGGTATAATGTGGCGCAGGGGTTTACAAAGTGACGCATTTGCTTAGATGCGTCACTTTGTAAATAGGGCGCAACAGGGGCATGTTTTGCGCCGCCGAAACATCACAAAAAGTGATGCAACGGCAGTGCAAA
This sequence comes from Lissotriton helveticus, assembly GCF_964261635.1. Lineage (NCBI taxonomy): Eukaryota > Metazoa > Chordata > Amphibia > Caudata > Salamandridae > Lissotriton > Lissotriton helveticus. Next base: position 536,933,585 of record NC_136065.1, read on the forward strand.
ACTGACGCAAGCCCTCATACATAAGGCCCTATGTGTACTACTTCCTCAAAAATAGCCCAATTTAGGACGTGATTTAGAGATTGCACAGCTGTTTCACACTGAAACAACCACTGCTTGTGTTTCTGAGATGTTTCCGAGCTGTGTCGTACTCATGTTCTAACTTTAAGTAGATAGTACATGCTCTATAAATAGCGCCCGATCTGTTCTACTCCTATACCCAGATACGGAACATGCTATTGAGACACCAAAACTATTTTCTGAGAAACATTTTCTACAGTACCCTATATTTAGCATTAAGTAATGTCCTATTACTTACCGGTAATCTTCATTACTCCGGGTCCCGTTGTCCTCGTCCCCTTCATTAATAACCATTGAGATTAACCATCTCTCAGACAGAAAAAAGAAAGCAGGAATGCTGGTACGCCCCTCCCTCTCCCTATAGGGAGTATATAAGGGTACAGTACCCAGCATGCCTCCTGAACCACCAAGCCCAAGATGAGGGCCGGAAAGCCCGGGAGGGAGGGAGGGATGTAATGAAGGGGACGAGGACAACGGGACCCGGAGTAATGAAGATTACCGGTAAGTAATAGGACATTACCCCCAGGTCCCTCCTGTCCTCGTCCCCTTCATTAATAACCATTGAGAATACCCAAGCAGCAACTGGCCATCATCAAACAACAAACCACCAGGACACAGTAGAACAGCAAAACCCAGCAATTCATTGCAAATAACAGCACAGCAAAAAGGAAAGCAAGGGAACCAGGAATACACAGCCCGAAGAACCCCCAAACCAAAGGTAGCGTCACCCCCTAGAACATCCCGGATACGGAAACGCCCAACAAAGGAAGAAGCAGAAGCCCAAGGGGCGGCCCACAAAGAACAGAAAGGGACACCCCACGAACCTCCGCCCAGGAAGCAGCCAACCCCCCAGCAGAACGCCCCCGAACCCCAGCCGGGGGAGGGGAACCAGAAAGAGAACAGGCCAGAACAACAACCATCTTCAACCAACACCAAATGGAAGAAGAAGCATGGCAACGCCAGGAAACAGCCCCAAAAGAAACAACCAGGGGAAAAGAGGGCCAGAGAAATGCAAAGCCACAACCAAAGCCAAACCTGGGCAAAAAAAAGGGCCCAGGAGCCCAGCAAGGGCAGGACCCAACCAGAAGAGAAGGGAAGCAAACGACCCGACTCCAGAGGGAACAGAGAACGAACCCCCGGATCCAAACAAAAGAGCAGCAGGCCACCAGAGAAAGGGACCAGCAGCAGATGACAGACCCCCCAGCACCTAGACCGAAAGGCGAGACAGAGCCCACGGACAGGGAAAGAGGGAACCAAGGCACCGGGGAACGAAGAACAACCCCGGAAGCCAAACCACCAGAACGAAAGATGAGGAAACCAGGTACCAAAGGGAACCAGCACCCCCAGGAAACCCGAGCAGCAAGAACCAACAAGGGCAACCAACCAGGACAAAGAGACCCGGAAAAAAAGAGGCACACCACCATGCCAAACCCGAGGAAACCCGAACAGGATGCAACAGCCCGAAGAAGGCACCCCCAAACACCAGAGAAGGAGCGCAACCGGACAGACAAAGGACCCAGAGAACCCCAAACCAAAGCAAGGGAACTCGAAGGGAGCCAACAACAACCACAGCCAAGCCCAAGCAGAGACAGGGCAGGCAGAGACGACCCCAAACAGCCAAGCAGAAGGCCGGGGCAAAACACAGAGGCCAGCAACCCAGAGGGACCAACAACCACAGAGGACCCCACAAGAGCAACAGAAGCCAGGGAGGCAAGCACAAGCAAACCAAATCCCACAGCCCGACACGACCCAAGAAGGGCACGCGCAAGGGACGAACCCCAGGGCAAAAACGGCAACCGAGGACACAGCCGGGAAGCCAAAGCAACCCCCAGGACCAGAAGGACCCTAAGGCCCAAAACCAAACCGGAGGAAGGCAGAAGAAGCAAAGACCCCAGCAGAGTAAAAGGGCAGAGAGCAACCAGCAACGCCCCAACCAAACTCAAGAGGAGGCAGGACGGGAAACAGGAGTGGAAGAAGCCACAAAGGCAGGAAAACACCACACCCGCCAGGGACCGGAAACCCCAACACAGACCCAGCAGACAGGCCAGGACAGATGCAAGAGCACAACCCGGCAACCCTGAGCAGGCCACACCAAACAGGAAAGTAGACCAGCCCAGAACAGGAGCCAACAGGGAGGAAGGCAGAAGGACAAGCAGCAGCAACCTCATGCCCGTAGACCAGGAGACACCAAAATACTGCCCCCAGGAACAACAGGAGCACAGGGAAAGCATAAGCCCCAGGACGGCAAAAAGAATCACCAGAAAGGCAGGGACAACAGCCCCCTCCACAGCCAACCAAGCAGGAGAAGAACAGCGCAGGCCAGAAGAGACCCAATGGAGGCCAACAGAACCCGAGGAAGCCAACCAGGCATCAAGGCACGACCACCCAGCAGCACCACCGAAAACCAGACCAGACCACACCAAGCAGGCAGGAAAGGCCCAGCCAGCAGCCAAGGGGCCAAACAGAAGACAGCCCAGGGGAAGCCAAAAGCCACCAAGGCACCGCAGCCGAAGATGAGACCAAAACACCACGCAGCACGGACGAACATGGAGGAAGGAGCATAGCAACCCAAGCACACTGGCAAGGGAAACAGACCCCGAAAGGAGGCCATACAGGAACCACAGAGTACGCCAGGAACCAGCAGCCCAGGGGCCCGAAAAAGAGGAACAAACCTCCACCAAGGGGAGATCCCATACAGGAGAAATCCAACCCCAGAGAGGAAAGGCCAAGACAAAAGCCCCGGAGGCCAGGACCCCAACAACCACGTCCAGGACACAGCCAAGAACCACGCAGAAGCGCAGAAAAAGGCCACATGGAAAGGGACCACGAGAGGCAGAGCAGCAGCAGGAAGACAGAGGCAACAACCGTCCCCGCAGCCAACGGCAAACCATCCAGGGGAAGCCACAGGCACAGCCCACCAGAAGCACAGGACCCAAGAGCACCAACCCAGAGACACAGGGAAGGACCAAGCCCCGGCGAGGCCGAGAAAACCAGGAGGAGAGGCCGAGCCCCACCAGCAACAAGGCCCGCACACCAACAGACAGCTCAAGGCAGCCACGAAGGCAAAGCCGGAGCCGAGAAGACAGAGCCCGGTCTGAAAGACAGCGGGAAACACAAGAGCCACCGCGACCCAGCCACAGGGCACCAAGGGGGTAGAACACAGGACCCGAGAAGAGCCCAACAACAGGGCCAGGCCCCCAGGAGCCCGAAAAAAAAGAACACGTGGAAAAGCGCAGCAGCCCAAGGGACAAGAAGTCAAAAACACAGAGTGTCCAAGGCAGACGGAGCAAAGGCGCGAGCCGCAAGCTCAAGGCAGCAACCACAGGCAAGCACACACAGCGGGGAGCACAGAAACACAAACACAGCACACCCCAAACTGCAGAAACAAGGAAAACCAAGGGACACGCACAGAATCCCATGATTCCCAGGGAAGAGCACCGACTCCCACAACAATGAAGCCGCCGGAAAAACTGCGACCCAGGAGCAGCACAGGAGGCAGAAAAAGACTAGCCCCGCGGAAAGTCCCATCCAACAAGGTGCAAAAGAAGAGAAAGCACATGGTCAACGAGGGGCCGAACAACAGATGCGGAGACGCACCCTCAACGACACACCCAGAAGGACGAAAGGCCGAGCGGACCACCGGGATCCGAGCCATGAGACCACGAGGGGAAACAGAGGCCCGCACAGTGGAAGCAGAAGCCCACCGAGCCACCAGACCCATCCACAACGTGGCGAACAGCAGAAGCGGGAGTGAGAAGGAGCAACCGAGGCAGACCCAGACTCCGCGCCCTGCGAGAAAACGGGTACAGCACACAAGCAGGAGACAAGCACCCACAAGACCCCCGGAGAGTAGCAAGGACGCCTACAACCGTCCGCCATCCCACACATGGCACCACGCACCCCAGTGTCCGCGAAGAAGAGCCCCCAAGCACCCCACCGGACAAAACCTGCAAAAATACAGCAGCAAAGCACAGCAAATCATGTGAAAGAACCAACACGGGGGAAACTCTGACATGAAAGGCCGGAAGACACAAACACCAACCCCGCAGCATCAGCGACACCAGAGGCATAAGCCCGGCAGAGGAGAAGCGCTGAAGCCCACGGCAGGAAGAGCCGCAAGACCGCACTCCGTACACACACCCCGTAGAAGGAAGCAGCCCAGGACACGGCAGCGCAGAGTGCCCCCAAACACACAAAAGCACAGTGGCACCACCTCACAGGGAACAGGCAGAGAATCGCAGCGTCCGAAAACCAGCCCCAGGGTCAAGGGAAGGTTCGAAGTGCACAGCACGGCAGAAACCAAAGTGCACCACAGGAAGACCGAGCACCCCAGCCCTAGGCCAACACCCCTCCCAAAAGCACAAGGGCACGTGAAGGCCAGCGGAAGAGCGCCAGCTGCGCATAAATGAGGCCCGGGACTCAACCCAGACAGGGAAAGAGGAGCAAACCCCGGCATCCCCAGCCCCACCGACAAGCTCCAGCCCATACCAAGACCGGGCAGGCTTATCTCTGCAAGCGGACATCAGCACGAGTCCCTGGACAAAACGAGCACAAGACCCTGACACGTCGGGAATCCAACCCTGGACGGACAGAGAAATGCCAAGCAGGAGCGTGCGTGCCACCGCCGCTCGGAACAGACTGGGACCCAACCCTGACCGAGAGACGGAGTTGCGCGGCAGGAACAACTAGGTCGAGTCCAGAATCAGCCGCAGCAGGACATTACCCCCAGGAACATCCAGGTAGGGAACACGGGCAATGCGTGAAAGACGGGAAAGAACACACGTCCAAAACACCCTACACCAACGCCTCATGCTCCTCCTCGCCCCCAGCAGCCACAGAGAAGGAAACAAAAACTCCGCTATGCGGGACTCACCCGGAGTGCGGGCCGGCCCAGGAACAAGGCCACCACTCCTACACCCCAGCTCCGGACATCCACCAGGCGCATCACATCTTCACCCGACCAGACCAAGGAAAGACGCTCCCAGCAACCCGGAAGCAACCGGGAGGCGGCGCACCAGCCTCAAAGGGCCGGCAACCTGGGATATCCAGCCAGGAACAGCCCTGCCTCCCAGCAAGCCCGGCAGGCCGGGAGGCAGACCAACAAAAAAACCCTCGCCAACGAAGCCAGGCAGCTGGGCGGGGGGAGAAGAGAAGAAGTGCAGGCCGCCCCAGCCCAGCAGGAGCAGCTCCAGCATCCAACAAACCAAACTGTCGACAGACAGAAAAAAGAACAGGAGGCATGCTGGGTACTGTACCCTTATATACTCCCTATAGGGAGAGGGAGGGGCGTACCAGCATTCCTGCTTTCTTTTTTCTGTCTGAGAGATGGTTAATCTCAATGGTTATTAATGAAGGGGACGAGGACAGGAGGGACCTGGGGGTAATGATATATGTGAGGTTATTTGTCAAAAAACTGTTTGTCACTGGGATGACCAGAAGCGGAAAAAGGCTTCGGAAAATTTGCGAAAGTTCACAGTCTTCCACAGATCTACCGCTATATGTATCAAGCTATTTAGCATTCGCAAAGGCCGAAATTCTGCGAATTTCGGCCTTTGCGAATGCTAAATAGACAAATGGAATGTATCAAACAAGTTTGATGCAAAATAAGGATTAGCAAAATTTGCTAATCCTTATTTTGCGATTGCACTTAAGGAATTGCAAATTTTGCGATTCCTTAAATGCAATGTATCAAACAAATAAAATGCAAAAAATGCCATTAAGGAGTAGCAAATTACCACCAACTTCTAGTTGGTGGTAATTTGCGAATTCTTATCAAAAATCATTTTTGATAAAAACCAAAGGTGCCATATGACGCCCATACATGCCCTTAGGGCATGTATGTGCGCCATATGCCCCCAAATGTCTTTTTCAGGGGTGCAGCAGGGTGTTCTTGAGACACCCCTGCACCCTTGGAAACATCCCTAATTTGCGATCAGCAAAGTGCTAATTGCAAATTGCACTTTCATTCCTATGGGCCTCCTGGCCCATGGAAATGAAGGGGTAATTTGCGATTGACAATTTGCTAATCTCAAATTAAGGAATGCTAAGGAATCGCTATTGGAAAGCGATTTTGTACATACATACCGTTTTGCATTTCCTAAATAGCGATTCCTTAAAATTCGCTATTTAGGAAATGCAAAATGGTTTGTTGATACATATAGCGGCTAGACATGAAGAGCAAAAGCAAAAAATAAAAATAAAAAACATTGCTCGCCTTTTACATATAAGCACGCGTGGCAAATAGAAAATAACACCTGGACATTTTAATGACAACATGGTGCTGAAAATATCTTAACGAATTTAAGTTTGCGTGGGGGTGAGATTCCTTTTTCAAAACCCTAAACATGTTTTCCCCAAATTGCAATGCGCACTACTTCATTCGCTGGATACGTGTGCTTGCCGTATTTCTATACTCTCAAAGAAAGTGTGCCTGTCATTGCACCTCTGTATGCGGAGTGAATCCCCATCATTGACCGTCCTGCCTAAAACAGTGCTTAATTATAATTGCCATTTACAATATGCATTCATCATTGCTGATTGTTTTCTGCATCAAAGGAAACAAGCCTTGGCACACGCTGTATAAAATAGATTCGTACGCCTAATTATACTCATTAATATCTGCGTGGCCCTGCGCATCCGAAGGAGCTTGGTGAGTCATTAAACCTTCATGCTATACGTTTGCTCAGTGCTGCTGGGAAAGGATGTAATAGCGGCAATTTAGTAAACACATATAAAAACCAAGAGAAACGTGCAAACTTAAAGAAACTTCTCTATTTCAATATGGCAGTGGCGGTTCGCACAGGTAAGAGTGGTGTGGCTGGGCTGGATGGGGGTGGTGGAAGTTGACAGACGATGAGATAAGTAATATTAAATACATTCCTAAAACCACTTACGACGGTGCGATACAGCGAGCACAAAGTAAGTGATGTTATTTATTTATTATTACGTATCCTGTTGTCTTTCGACTTCCACCACCCCACCCCACCCCGGCCCACCGCTCTTACCAGTGTCATCTGCTACTGGAATATGGTAGAACTCATGAAGGTCATGAGACATTTAGCTGTAGGTGTGTGCTGACCATGTATAGTAGCATCTGTTATTTGCATTGTTAGCAAGAAGCAAATATCTGATATGAAGGAGTGTATAAAAATAAGTTATTTCCACCCTAAGTATTCTCTTCTGGATGTTAAGATGTAGGTGATGCTAGCTCCTTGGGGCAGTCTTCCTGCCAGCTAGATGGGTCAGTCAATGAGTTCTGCTGACATCTGGTGTAAACTTGCCGTTTCGCACTATGAATTCCAGCAGAGCCAGCTCATCCTTCCCTTCCTTCTGAGGTTGACAAAGATACAGAAACAACAAGGGTGGTGCAAGTTGCATCCTTAACCTCTGCTCTGAAATACGTCATTGCTGTGTAAGGCAAACACATCTGTCTAGTCTTTGAACATGTTCAATTCCCACTTAACCAACTGTTAACCTCTTCACCAATTAGCACCTGTTTTCTTGTCATTAGAGGAAGACGAACAGCATTGCGAATCTGCCCAAATGTTGAAAAATCTTCCACCTAAATTTAAAAATGTAACTGAAATTGTAGACAGGGAGAAATTCTGACCAAACACTGTAACATGTGACACTTTGGACCCTACGCACACCAGCGTCCACCAATGCTCTGTTCCTTTGAAATATAATTCATCCACTTGTTCATTTTCTCTAATTTACAATGTTCCCAGGGATGTTGTAGGAGAGATTAGTGTCTACATTATAGCATTATGAGATTGACTGCTGGAAATAAAAATGTTACTCGTCTTCATGAACTGCACTCAGTGGTTGTTCTAGGGTGCACGCAGGTAAAGCAGCGGTCGAGGGCACCACCAAAAAGTGCCACCCAATAACCCCTTCGAGGGAGCCAGTGCTGAGCCTTAATTCAGGGTTTATGGAGGTGCAATATTATACCAGTCATTTTGCAACATCACTACGTTACACTCCTTTTTCAAACTTTTGAAAAGTTCTCTGGAATGCCCACCATGGCACATATTCTATCTAGTGAATATCAGTCTGTGATAAACACGATTCAAGCAATAGTTCACAAGGATGTTAGTGTATTGCTAGGGAGTGGAGTTGCACATTGGTAACATGTCGTCCCAGTCCTCCCCAGTGCACCACGGTAAATGCAAATCAAGGCAGTCAATAATCAACAATGCTTCTCTGTTTTCTCGAGTGTTGAAGTGAAGCCAGTGCTGTTCACCATCGAGACCAGTGTTTCATTCTTCTCAACTCTTCAGGACGGCAGAGTCCTTTGGGCAGTACATGACTTGCTGCTTACTTTGTGTAGATGAGTGCCAGACATCTTCCTCATGCAGAGTCCTGCCTCCGGAAACTGATTACCAGCTCCACCAAGGGACAGCAACATTTGCATACATTGCTTGGGGCAGGGCCTAAATTGAGTCAGTGGTTGCCAGTAGGGACGATCAGTACTTATTTTTGAGGACAACACGTATTTTTCATCACCAGACATATGGAGGGCAAGAGAGAGAAAATCCACAAAGGGAAAATAAGGAGGAAGGTAAAGACTGAAAACTGTCGCAAAGGGAGAAAACAGGGTGCTGTACCAGTGAAATAAAGGGGCATGGGTTGGCAGGTATTGGATTAAAGATGCAATGAATACATAGCATTCATACTCTATGTGTGGACTTTTAATAGCACTAACCACATACTTCTCAATAGAGTTTTTGAGCACTAGCATTCATTGTTTCACAAATTCAGCACTGGCTAGTGGGTGTAGTTGTGCACTGATCAAAGGTATGTCCTAGTCCTCCAAGTGCAGCAGGGTAAGTGCAGTTCAAATAGTACCTAGCTTACAATTGTTTTTGTGCTCACTTGATTGTTCTATCAATCAATCAATCAATCAATCAATCAATCAGTATTTGCATAGCACAGCACTGTCATCCCTAGCAGTAGCTGGGTGCTCTAAACAAGGTGTTCTTTGAAAGTCCTCCAGAGAGTGTGCTGTTCAGAGATGGAGGCCATTATCAAAAATGGAGTGACCCAAAATTGGTCCTGGACCTGGGTACATTGTGGTATGAAAAACAATGGTCCTAAACCTAGATGTTTTTCCGCGCAGACTCTGGATGCCGTTTATCACAGAGACGAGCAGCGGCATTACATGCCACTAGAAGGACAGACCACGCGTTACCCTTCACACTTGGATGAGGACGCTCCTTTCCCTGCTTTAATCGGATGTGAGGTTCCTGACAATCCACAGGAGCCCACGAAGTAGTTCCTTTCAATAATTGATAAGGACACACATCCTTAGCCAGAACCACACGGGATGTTTCCCCATTTCCCATGAAAACCCACGGGTATGTGACTTTGACACCACCCCGGTACCCAGGTTGCTCACCCCACCCTGAAGAAGACCCACAGGCTGAGTCCCCCACTCGTCCCTGAGCCCTTAAGTCGGGTCGAAACGTTGACACCCATCTATAGCCTACCTGGACCACGATCCCCCCTTCATAAAAACGTGCTACACAAGAATTTAATTGTGTACTGTATGAAAAACAAATTACATTAAAAGCAAATGTGGCCAGGCTGTAATTAGACTGAAATTGCATGATCAGTCGAGCTAAAACTGTCAATTTCCGCTTCTACAACTACCTTTGGAACTTCTACTCACCCCTCTATCACTTGAGCACTCTCTCTTTGCACGTCTCTAGGAGTAACCTCCTCTATGTACCTTTAATTTTCTAGTAAATAATTTACTGCTGCATTGAAATATGATGGAATTAAAAACCCTTTTTTCTCAAATATGTTGTTTTTGGTTGTTGCACATAATGAATGTATTAATACGGTGAGCCAAAGTGTTGAGGCTCTAAAAAAGTTTTCACAAATAACGATTGTAGGATTGGTTCAGAGATGGAGGGGCAGGTCATGCCAGGTCTTGTCGGCGCTGTAGGAGATGGAGCAGCTCCCTGCACCTGCAACGGATGTGGGAGATGCGTGTGAAGGTTAATAGTGAGGAATGGAGGTCACTTGTGGGCAGATGGAAATTTAGTTGATGGGTGATGTAAGACTTTCCTTGATTGTGTAGTGATTTGTAGACGTGCATGAGGATCTTGAACAGGTATCTTTTCTGGATTAAAAGCCTGGGGAGGTTTCTGAGGTGGAGGGTTGATGTGGGTCCATTTGGGGAGGTCCAGGAGGAATTTCACTGCTGTGTTCTGCATGGTCTGTAGTCTTCTGAGGAGCTGGGTGGAGATTCCAATGTAGAGAGAGTTGCAGTATTCGGAGTGGCTGGTAATGAGTGCCTGCATCAGGGTCTTTCGTTTGTTGATCAGGATCCATTTGAATATTCAGTAGAGCATACAAAGGGTGTTGAATCATATCATGAGGAGGTGACTGAGTTGATTTCGTGGTCAGTTGGCTGTTTAGAATGATTCCAAGGTTGCAGTCATGGTCTATTGATGTGGGTGTTGTTCTGAGTTCCACTACCCATCAGCTGTGGTCTCATACAAAGGAGTTCTTCCCGAAGGTCAGTACTTCTGTTTGTCGGACTTGAGTTTGAGGTAGTTCTCTCTCATCCATTTTGCTATATTGGTCATGGCGCTGCAGTAGTTGTTTTTGGCGTTGGAGGGGCCATTTGTGAGCAAGAGTATAAGTTGAGTGTCATTTGCATTGGAGTTTATGTTGGGTATGTGGGATCTGACGACATCTGTGAGGGGGTCATGTAGATGTTAAACAGTGTGGGGCTGAGGTATGATCCTTGGAGTACCCCGCATTTGATTCTCTTGGGTGTGGAGGTGAAGGTAGACAGACGAAAGCTCTGTTTGCATCCTGTAAGGAAAGAGGTGATCCACCTGGAGGATTTTGCTGTATGCCTATGTTGTAGAGTATGTTGATGAGGGTGTGGTGGGAGATTACGTCGAACGCAGCAGAGCATTTGAGGAGAATCAGAGCCACAATTTCTCCATGGTCAAGAAGATTTCTGATGTCGTTGGTGGCAGCAATCAGTGCTGTCTCAGTGCTGTGTTTGTCACAGAATCAGAAATCCGATAAGATACCTTCAATTCACCATTGGCATGGGAAAATGGTTAGGACACTTATCTGGGAAGAAGCATATGCAAAACGTATAGGTGCTTTAGGTAGATTTAAAGCAATCTGGTCAGGGTTTTATTAGTTTTTTCATGATAGGACTTTCTTGTTCCACTCTCGCCACTACATGTCTTTTATCTTTTGTATGATGCATGTTTTCACTTTTTTTCTTTTAGTTTGGAACTTATGATTGATCTATTATGAATTGTATTGCTATTGGATTTTTTATTGGAAGGGGCGATCTATGTTTAAGATGTTACCAATTTTGTAACTCTTGAAGGTTTTTATGCTCTTCCTGATGAATTAATATTGAATTCTCTGCTGGAATCTTAGCACCTTATTGCAGTAGCACTTTATTGTATTAGCATATTATTGCATTCCTTTTGATACAAAGTGTGGTTGTGTCTTGTTGTTTGGCTGGCTCTTGTTTTTGTTGCATTTTCATTTTTAATTATGTCTTAATCCACTCAATGAAAAAAAAGAAAAAGAATTACTTAACTATTTGAAAAGTTTCTTCATGTGGTTGGTCTCAGTGTCGATGCAGGTAGTGCTGGTTGTTGTCTTGGCGTCCATGATGCGCAGGTGGTAGTTCCTGATACAGCTTTGTGGGTGGCTCTGTCAGAGCAATTCTTAGGGATGCGTCATCCCTTCTCAATTTGGTAGCAGTTGCCCTTGGTGGTTCTGTGCTCTGGGGTGTACCAGCTGGTTTGTTTTTTGGTTTTGTTGGCTTGTGCCAGTGTCAGTGGGGAACTCTGTCAGTGCATTTGGTGATTCAGGCGGAGACGGTCTGCTAAAGCCTCGGGTTGGATGGTGCTTAGGACCTGTGTCCACTGGGTCTCAGTTACCTTGCCCCAGCTGCAGTGGGAAGAGCTGTGATGTTTGGCGATCGCAAGCTCGGTGTCAAAGACTGTGAAGTGAACAATGGCGTGATTAGTCCAGGTGAGTTCTGTGACATGGCTGAATTTGATTCTGTTGATAGCGTCAATTATGGATCTGAGTGTGTGTCCAGCTTTGTGTGTTGGTTCAGTGACCAATTGGGTGGGCTATTGTTATTCAGGTTCTCTAAGATGGCAATGGAGTTGGTGTCATTGGGATTGTTGCCGTAGAAATTGAGATCACTGAGTAAAGTCCACATTTGTAAAGCGCACAATCACCCGTAAGGGTCTCTAGGCGCTGGGGGCCGTCGGGAAGATTAAGCGAGCTATTGCCCAGAGTCACATGGTGCTGGGCTAACCTGCCGCCGGAGCCGGGGATCGAACCGTGGTCCCCCGATTCCAGCGTCAGTCGCCCTGGCCGCGGCGCCACACCTCTTACACACTGAGGAGGACGTAGTGGTAGAAGTCGATGGCTAGGGGGACAATGAAGTTGAAGATGGCATCGCCGAACTCTGGTCAGGATCCCGTGGATTTATACACAAGGGTGTTTCTTATCGTGGTCTTGGCATTGGTCTGTAGTCAAAAGTTGAGGTGTTCTAAGAGAGGTGTTGGGTCATCGTTGATAGCTTTTCAATGGATGGTTTCCTTGAAGATGATGGTGATACCCCCGCCTTGTTTGTTGGTGCGATCTTGGTTTATCATCTTGTAGCCGTCCATTGTTGAAGTGTAGCTGGCCCTTTAAGCCCTTGATACCAGCATTTTATTCTTCTAAACCCATCACCAGTTCCCTCAAGTGGCAGGAGTTTGTATATACATTGCTAGGTAGTGGAGTCGCACACTGATCAAAGGTATGTCCCATTCCTCCCCAGTGCATTAAGGTAAATACAGGTGAGGCAACCTATAGTTCACAGTTTTTCTTGTGTTCACTTAAGTGTGAAAGCATAACTAGGGTTGTTAGCCATTGACAGCAGAATTTCATTGTTGTGAACTCTACAGAAAGGCCAAAGAACCCTTTGGGGAGACATGACCCGCAGCTTAGTGTTTGTAGATTAGTCAGAAACACCTCCCAGGTGCAGACTTCTGGCTCCAGAAACCAAACACCAGCTACCCGAAGGGCCAGGTGATTGTATTTATACCGCTTGGGGGTAGCCTCAAGATACATTTGTATTTAATGGACAGCACTGTGATACTAAATCCCGTGACAAATGATGCCAATTCATTTTCCTTTTTCGCTATTTTGTGGAACGGCACTCCTTTTTATAGACTGACTCCAGGAAATTAAACACTTTACAACTCTTGGCATTATTATCGCTAGAAATGCAAGTAAATCTTTTTTTTTTGTGGGCCACAAGCAGACATAATTGTACACCAGTCACTTCATGTTAGCAACCTAATTTCAGTATGTCTTATATACTACAGTATTATCTGAATAGTAAGTATCGCGATTATTCAATTAAATCTTAAAATCTAAAAAGTAAGGGGCATATTCACAAGAATGTGTGATAACTACCGCAAGAGTAGAGTAACGCAACTTTCAACATCGCAGCCTATTGTGGGATAATTACCCCGTGACAAAGTGGAATTCACAACACGGCATTAGCATGCAACAGTTTGCCGACACCGTGGACAATGTCCGCAAAACAACCACCTCGACGGAGATAAAAACAGAAACCCCAACGAGACAAAACCCGTGATGGGCAAAAGTATGATAAGAAAACAGTGACAAACAGCGTGAGGGCAGCAATACTCAGGCGCAATGCAGGAAAATAGTACAAGAACAGCATACGGAAAATGCCACTAAACACAAATCATCAATAGTGGATTACCACGGATGCACCCTGGCCAACTGCAGAGGACAACATGTACAACACAACATTCAAGCACCGTGGAAGAACAGAACCGACAGGCACACCGCACAAAAGAGACCTGTGGCAGACAAATCAGGGCCGCAGGAGCGGTACACCCACCGTGCAGCATACGCACACAATCAGGAGTGCACCCCGGTAGTGACAACATCCCGGGACAAACAGCACCCCACCACATTTGAACACAGGATACAAATGGTTCAGCAAATGTGCAGAACCTGCCAAAACACATTTGAAACGCAGGGAAACATAACATCAAAATGTACAAGTACAAGTTGAAACCTGCAAAAATGTTTTATTCACACATGCAGTGCATTTGGACCTTTTCTACTGTCGCTTGATTGACATGGACGGTCACAATGTGACCTTCTCATGAGAAGTAAGTGTCAATGATGGCATTCCTACGGGCCATTCCTGCCGCTGCTGCAGTGGGATGTGGGCCACCTGCCCCATCACCACCATCATCGGCCGGTACCTCTGGAACTGGGATCCATGGGGCCCTGGTGCACACATAGATGTTGTGCAACACACAACATGCAACGATCAACTTGCACACAATGTCCGGGCTGTACAGGAGCTTCCCACCTGTGCCATCCAGGCTCCCGAAACGTGACTTCAACTCGCAAAATGTGTGTTCATTGATGCCCCTGGTACGTATGTGGGTGGCATTGTACTGCCTCTGGGCGGGTGTGTTTGGACCTTGGAGGAGTGTCATCATCCAAGGGTCGAGTGCATATCCTTGATCACCTGAGACAAATGCAGGGAGATAAGATTCAATACTTAGTTCGGCAGAATGGGATGCAGGTCCAGTAATCCAGTGACGTCTGTGCTGGTTGTGTGTGGGGTGAGTGTTAGCCAGCCCACAGAGAGTAGCTGACGCAGGCAACTACACCACCAGTCATCAGATACTCAGACATGCAATGTCAGGACTACAAGGGGGATGACACAAGTCGCACAGGGCTAGTGGCCGCGGATGCACAGCTGGCCACATGGGAAAACTGCCGTAGGATGCTGACCTGCGGGGTACTGGGGTAGGGTCATGTGGGCAATGCAGTACTTCAAAGGTGTTATGGCTGCAATCCGTATCTCCTCACAGTCCAACTGCTGTGGGGCTGTGGTACCATGGAATGTCTGTATTGGGTGCAGGGGTCAGCCAAGATGACCATGGGGTGTTGTGGTCATGTCTGGTAGGTGTGCGTGTAGTTTGACATGTTCAGTTCAGTTCAGTTCACAAACTTTATTCGGATTAACAATGTATCCATAAAAGTGCACAGTAATTAAAAGAGACAAAATTTAGCAATATATAAGTGCAAGAATTACAGTTGTATAAACACGATGTCAAAATCCTTAAATGGCAATTTAAAACTGAATTCATCATAAATAAATCACTAGTGTAAACCAATCCATTAAATAATTAGGAATTATGTATACATTATTAGAACTCAATCCATGAGCATTGACATTCGTGCCCTAGTAGCAACTCTCAGAAAAGTACTTAGGCGAAAAAGCAGTTTGACATGTTGAATGTGGTTTGGTCACGTGTGCATCCGCACAGTTGTGCATTGTGCTTTGGAGGCATTATGATGTGTAGTGTGTTAACTTGGTACTTACAAGCAGTCCCGTCCCTTATGTGCCATCCTGAAAGTGCTAGTTGATGATCGACTGTCGGAAGATGAAGGAATCATGCACACTGCCTGGGTAATTGGCGACGACATTGGTGAAAAGTCACCGGTGGTCCACTATTGCCTGCACATTGATGGAATTAATGTGCTTTCTGTTGCCGTAGTGGTGTGCAGTATCTGCAGGGGGCAAAAGTGGGACATGTGTACAGTCGATTGCCCCAAACACGGCCGGGAATCCGGCTATGGCGTAGAAGCCTTGCTTTGTCTCCAGTTGTTCCTGCACTGTGTTGGGGAAGTGAAGATACTGGGGTATGAAGCTGAGAATGGCATCAAGGACAGGTGTGATGAACTTTGATAGGGCTGGCTGTGAGACCCCTCCGACTCTGGCAGTTGTTGGTTGGAAGCTACCAGAGGCCAAAAGGTGCAGCACAGCCAGCAGCTTTGTCTGCGGGGGGATGTTGATTCTCCGCTGTGTTGGGACTGTCAGCCTGTGGGTGATGTGGGTCATGATGAGGTGAATGGTTGTCCTTTTGTGCCTGTAGTGGGCAATGACTTCCTTGGGTGTTAGGTCTGAGAGTGTGCTGCATTTTCGGTAGATCTGCTGTCTTACTCTGCGCTGCCTCTGCGTGGTCCAGGGGGGGGCGGGTCCGGGTCCAGGGGATGGTGGCGGTCCCGGGGGTGGTGGCGGTGGGTGTTGTGGCCCTGTAGGGGCAAGTAGCTGCATGATCAACTACCACCTTGAAAACAAACACGACAGCAACACCACCACCCTTCTAGACAACCTGGTCAATTTCGGACTCAAACAACTTGTTGACACCCCCACTCATGCAGCCGGACACACGCTCGACCCTATCTTCACCTCCAGCAAGCACATCTCCTTCGATCGCACCACAGCTCTCCATTGGACGGACCACAGCTGTGTTCACTTCAGCTACAAAACCACCCTGAACCACAACCGCTCACAACCTATTCCTCGAAGGAACTGGAACAAAATCACCTCCGACCAACTCCTCACATCCCTCAGCCAAAACCCTCCCACCCTCTCATTGGACCCAAACCAAGCGGCCACCAACCTCAAGCAATGGATCACCCACAGTGCTGACGAATTAGCACCCCTGAAAAAGCACCAGATCAAATCAGCCAGTAAAAAAGCTCCCTGGTTCAATGATGACCTTAAGAAATCCAAGAAGCTATGCCGCACCCGGGAGAAAACATGGAGAATAAACCCAACCACAGACAACATGGCCACCCTCAAGGCAGCCACCCGCAAACACCACCAACTGATTCGATCTGCCAAGAAATCAGCATTCAAGGATCGTCTCGACAACAACACTCACAACAGCAAGGAACTCTTCAACATTGTCAAAGAATTCACCAACCCCACCGCAGCATCTAACGACATCACTCCCTCCCAAGACCTCTGCAATGCGTTATCCTCCTTCTTCTACAACAAAATTGCCGACATCCACAACAGCTTCGAGGATACTCCCAGCGACCAACCCTCCCCACCCCCCCAGGTCCTACTCCCCCAACTAACAACCTTAGAGACTGGAACCCAATCACCACTGAAGACACCATCCGCCTAATGAACTCAATCCACTCTGGCTCGCCAACCGACCCCTGCCCCCACTACATCTTCAACAAAGCTGACTCCATCATCGCACCCCATCTCCGTGATGTCATCAACTGCTCGTTCAACTCTGCCACCTTTCCAGAAAGCTGGAAACACGCCAAACTTAGCGCCCTTTTGAAGAAACCCACATCAGACCCCTCTGAACTTTAAAACTACCGACCCATATCCCTCCTCCCATTCCCGGCCAAAGTCATTGAGAAAGCCGCCAACAGCCAACTCGCCGCCTTCCTCGAATCCAACAACTCCCTCGATCCATCTCAATCCGGGTTCCGAGCCAAACACAGCACCGAAACTGCCCTCATAGCAGCGACTGACGACATCCGAACACTACTGGACAACGGAGAAACAGTGGCCCTCATTCTACTCGACCTCTCCACCGCTTTCGACGCAGTCAGCCACAGCACCCTTATACAACGCCTCAGCAACACCGGCATCCAAGGAAAAGCCTTGGACTGGATCATCTCT
The DNA here is from genome assembly GCF_964261635.1 of Lissotriton helveticus. Taxonomy (NCBI): domain Eukaryota; kingdom Metazoa; phylum Chordata; class Amphibia; order Caudata; family Salamandridae; genus Lissotriton; species Lissotriton helveticus. Next base: position 536,951,208 of record NC_136065.1, read on the forward strand.
TTCCTCGCTGGGAGAACTCAAAGAGTCCGACTTCCCCCATTCAACTCTGAGGCCACTGAAGTCACCTGTGGCGTACCACAAGGATCTTCACTCAGTCCCACTCTCTTCAACGTTTACATGAGCCCACTCGCTTCCATCGCGCGTCAACACAACCTCAACATCATCTCTTACGCCGACGACACCCAGTTAATCCTCTCCCTCACCAAAGACCCCAACACCGCCAAAACTAATCTTCACGAAGGCATGAAACAAGTAGCCGAATGGATGAAACATAGCCGCCTAAAACTCAACTCAGACAAAACGGAGGTGCTCATCCTAGGATACTCCCCCTCTGCCTGGGACGACTCTTGGTGGCCTTACGCTCTGGGCGCAGCACCCACACCCACAGACCATGCACGTAACCTCGGCTTCATCCTAGACTCCTCTCTCTCGATATCCAGACAAGTCAACGCAGTCTCATCCTCCTGCTTCAACGTACTTCGCATTCTCAAAAAGATCTTCCGCTGGATCCCCCTCGAGACAAGAAAGACTGTCACCCACGCACTGGTCACGAGTCGACTGGATTATGGTAACACACTATACGCCGGAATCACAGCAAAATTACAGAAAAAACTCCAACACATCCAAAACGCATCAGCGAGACTCATCTTAGACATCCCTCGCCAAGATCACATCACCGGACACCTAAAAGACCTCCACTGGCTTCCCGTCAACAAAAGAATTACCTCCCGCCTTCTCACCCACGCTCACAAGGCCCTCTACAATCTAGGACCCGAATGCCTCAACACTCGACTGTCCTTTTACAATCCTACCCGCCAACTAAGATTGTCCAATCAAGCCCTCGCCGCAGTCCCGCGTATCCGAAAATCCACCATGGGCGGCAGATCCTTCTCCTTCCTTGCTGCCAAGACCTGGAACTCACTCCCCACTCACCTCCGCCTTACTCAAAACCATATCTCCTTCAGAAAAGACCTCAAAACCTGGTTATTCGACAAATAATGAACCCCTTCCCCAAGCGCCTTGAAACCCTCCGGGTGAGTAGTGCGCTATATAAATGCCTGAACTTGAACTTGATGAGTAGCTCCATGGCATCGTTCGTTCTTCGGATGTGGCTGTGTGCGGGGATTCGTTGCCTACTGCAGGTAGTCGTCCGTCTTTACACCTGCTTGAGGCAGGTGTTAAATACCTGCGGCTACCGCAGCTTATCACGTGTTTTCGGTTTGCTTCGCTGAATTGTCAGTTCGTTGTGAAAGTGGTGTTGCTATTTTTTGTGTGTTTCTGCACGGGAACGTCTACTCTGCATCTATTTAGCGTTAGTTGGTGGTGTCCTCCGTGGTGTTAGGTTTTGGGGCTGTTATCGCGGGAATACTGGTGTTGTCTGCTGTTTAAACCAGTTTGTGAATATGCCCCTAAGGGCCAGATGCATCAAAGGGATTTGCCCATTCTATGTCTATTAGAAAATGTGTTCATGCATATGGCCCTAAATCTTTTAAAGTATCATGGCAGCTCGCTAATTGAGTAAATATGTATCCATATCTCTAGTTAGTAAGAAATTAAGGAGAGGAAATCTAGATTAAAAGGGGCGGTGGGGTCGTTCAATAAACCACTTCCACATGAATGCGCGTTTGACAAGTTGAGAAGCCTGTCTTTCAGTTTTCTTTTCAAAAACACACACTTCACTAATTATGGATTTGTTTCTGCCATGGATATGTGTGTGATGTCTACACATGCGGAAAGAATGCAAACGATTTACTTAAAAGATACATTCTTTGCAACTATCAAGGGTTCACTGTTCTGGATAAATCGGAACAACACTCGCCAGCAAGCACATTTGTTGCTTTCTTTCCCTTTCTGAAAGAGAAATGCTAATTCCCGCAAGAAGCTTCCTCGCGGGGAGATGATATATAATTACCTGAGGTGAATGCTGGAATTCAAAGACTTGCTGAGTGAAAGGCTCTGATCTTGACAGCTTGCCAGGTGAACACGAAACTCGTCTCAAGACTCCTTCCTTTTTTATTGCAAATGCTCGAATGTGCCAAAAAGCTACGCCTTTCACATACTGAAGTGCTGCCACCTGCAAAGCATGACAGAGACTTCTTGTCCCTGTACATCATTTTGGTGAATTTAGACGATTAGTTTGGCAAACATGACTCATTTGGAGAAGTTCTGACTTTCAGACTGTCCAAGGTTGTGTGCCTGTTCTTTCAAATGCATCCTTCAGGATGCGTGGAAGGAATGCGCATAAAGTGCCCGCTTTGCATCATTCATGCAGCGCGGCCATGTCTCCCCTGTCTCCAGACCTTCCCCTGTGGTGCTGGAAAGTTAGCCAGCATTGACTTGTAGTCTAACATTACTCGACACTCGGTGCTGAGCACGGTGCTTGAATTAGATAACAATAACTGTGGGGACTCTTAAATAGGGGTGGGTTAAGTGAGGTGGTGTCAGGCAAGGCAGAGTCAGAAGATATGCATTCAGTGGTAGGCACAGGGCTTTAAGTGGGCCGGGTCTCACCGGCTCTGAGCAGAGGTAGTTTTTTAAAGGGGGGCTCAAAACGGGTCTCTATCGGGCTCAGTTTTGTGCCCTGGCACAGGCGGTCCCTTACTTTACCAGTCTGCAGAGACAGCAGGCACAAGGATGTGCGCGTGATCACACTGCTCACTTCTCACCAGAGGAGAAGTTACTGCATGAAGTCATGCCATTGTGAGCGTTGTAGAGGAAGGCAAATCCTTTACAGAAAGTCATTTTTCTCTCCGGGTTTCCCTCCTCTTTTTGATATTCAGAAGCAGCAACATTGACATGGTGTCACCAGGGCTTTAAGTGGAAGCTTTTTCAATATTATATACAAGCAGTAGTTGCTGCTTATTTATCTTATGCAACTAACAACCATTGACAAAGCCAAAAGTCCTGACTTGTTGTAGGTATGGTGTTACTTGTTGTATCATATCTGGATGCAATGACAGAAACTGCAAAATACAAATCGGGTGGCACACTATGCTAAGCACAGATTTTTAACTCAAGTGTTTTAAGCCACACCCTTAATTACATTGGCTACGCCCCCTTGAGAGAACCCCCAGTTGTTTCATACCACTTGAAGCCCTGGGTAGGCAACCTAACATCTAATTTCCGCGAGTACATATTATTACGATCTCTGTTCCAAAAGAAATTAACAATTAAAAAAGGCAATATTAAAGTTGTACTGGCATATTTTATTCGACTCATCTAGACCACATTTTACAGACCTCATCACTTTGCTTAACATAAATATTCATACCTGACAACCTATGGAACATTAATGAATTGCCTGCGAACTATGCAGTTGTGGAGAGCCCCGCCCAGACTGAAAGGAAAGTAATTATATGCCAATATTAGCATATTTAGTTAACAAGGCAGCACACGGCCACAAAGAGGAGAAAAAGAGCCTCAATAACCCCCTCCAGGCAGCTGCTCAGCCGGATCCACACACTGCGTGTGACAGCCTGCTGCGTTTCTCGATGGCAGCCTGTGTCTCTGTATCGGGACAGAACCAGGTTCCCCGAGCATTAATACCTGCTGGAATGGCAAGCCCGCGCATTCCCACAACATTCCAGCACTGGCTGAGCATGAGGGGAATGGGAAAGAATGGGGCAGTGCAATGAACACCGTGTGCTGTGCGCTTTCACCTAACCTATGTCTGACTTGGCACACCTAAAAGTAGTTCATGAGTGTGCAAAGCCTGTGGTTTCCCGAGCAATTTTGTGAGAGCCACTGTTGGGCAGATCATACTCACTAGATGACCCCTATTTACTGCAAGCACAAGTAGAAATGTTGTTTGGATCGTGGCCTCGCTTGAAGATATTGCATATGATGTAAGCTATTGAATCCAGCCCCAGGCCAACAACTGCACTATGATTGCTGCTTGCATGACAAATAAGCAAAAATCAGTTGGAAATGTAAGAAGAAGGAACACTAGTATTGCATGTGGAGTTGCTGGCTTTGAAATTGGCTCAAAATTGGATGTATGACAGAATATTGAAGGGCAATGGGCTAAATAATGGCTGGGTAAATGTAAATAGGTTAGTACAGATTCATTGTTCTTAGATTCACATTCACGTACCTTGACAACATGCACCTATCAGTGTGCACTGTGATGCGTCAGCTTCATTTGGGGATATAAAAAGCCCAGAGGGGCAGTTAAATAGATGATTATCCCGAGATTACGTGGTGGCTAGTCACTTTCGACTTTTACCTTTTGTTATTGGTCTTGTGCAATACAATATATGGGAATCTTACTGACAGGGGGATCAGCCGCAGCCGGTAGTGGGAGTACCGGCCGGGCGGTGACGTGGGGAGGGGGTAGTAATGTATGGATTTCGGACTTTAAAAGGTAAGTTAACATAAAAATAAATAAAACGAATTTCGTTGCACACACTGCATCACCAAATGCGAGGCAGTGTGTGCAACGAAATTCGTTTTATTTATTTTTATATTTATTTACCTTTTAAAGTCCGTAATCCATACAGTACTACCCCCCACCCTGCCCCTCCCCCTCCCCACGTCACCGCCCGGCCGGTACTCCCACTACTGGCCGCGGCTGAGGGGTATTAAGTGGGGGAGAAAGGGGGACTGACGCTACTAAATTTCCAACCATATATAAACTGGAGCTTGGAACAGAAGCCAAAGGGTGCTTTATGAAAGTACTGGAGTTAAGTTACTCAGTAGCGGTCGGCAGTAGGAGTTACTGCAGGGTGGTGACGTGGGCAGGGGGAGGGGCAGAGTGGGGGTAGTAATGTATGGATTACAGAGTTTTACAGGTAAGGAAATATTTAAATAAATAAAACAAATTTCGTTGCACGCACTGCATCACATTTGGTGATGCAGTGCGCGCAACAAAATTCATTTTATTTATTTAAATGTTTACTTACCTGTAAAACTCCGTAAGGTATTTTCCTACTTCAATGTATGCTGTGGAATGCAGTATTCCTTGCAACAGAAAAAAATGGGGAGAAATTAAAACAATTCTCCTCGTTGTGCCTTGCTACACTACATCTGGATGCCACAGCATTCACACATATCTCCAGATTTATGATTTCTCATAAATCTGGGGATGTGTCTTGTTCTATGAGTGTTGCGTGGGAACATCCAAAACAACACTTATGGAACGCCCCTTCAACGCAAAGTGCTGTGTATAAAGGGGTTGTATTTACAAGGAAAAGAAAAGCTACACAAGGTGGCTTTTCCTCTCCTTGTAAATATGAAGAAGTATCTGGCGCCATTTCTTAAGTATATGACTTGTAACTGGAGTAATTTCAGTGCTGCAAAGAGAGTGTATGCTGAAATGACAGGTGCTTAGGTTTTGGTGAAGTGATAGATTATGTAGATAATGCCGATGGGTGTTTGGAGAAGTGCATGAGATAGACAGGAGGATTCCTAGATTGCATAGGTACTACTTTACTTAGTAGTTGGTTAGAGGTTTATATATTTAGTGCACAGCTGAATGTAGGTGATGATAAACAATATCTGTACAAAGTAAATATATATACAATTATTAAAAACATGTAAAATATATAATTCTATTACTAAACAAACACATTGTACATAAAAACCATTTAAACACGTCCTTTTCTAATCACAATTAATTTACTGAAGTACACAGGAACTAGTTTTTTTCAAATGCATACGGTAAATGTGTACCTAGAGTACTAGTAGCTCACAGCAAGGTGTGCCATTGCTTGTGTGAATGCTTGACTCATTCTCCAAGTGCATAGACAGTGACTGGGTTCCCAGGCTGCTACTAGTTGACAGCCCAATAAGTTTATCAGTGCATACGTTTCAGCAGAGAAATTAAATAAGGACATGCTTCTGCCAGGATCATTGTAGGAGTAGACAAATACTCACAGTGTGTTTCCAGAGAATAATGACTATTCCCTGAACTTTTCCAAGACTGATTCAGTAGTCAGGAACGGACTAGGGGACCACGTACATTGTGCACATTTGACTGTACCATTGCTTGTCTGAAACCCTAACTAATTCTCCTAATACATAGACAGTGACTGGGCTCTCAGACTGCTAGTAGTTGACAGCAAGATAAGTTTATAAGCGCTTATGCGTAAGCAGAGAAATTAAATAAGAACATGCTTCTATCAGAATCATTTAAAAAGTGGACACAGACTCACACTGTGATTCCAGTCATGCAAGACTATTTCCTGGACTTTTGCAGATGAGACTCAGTAGTCTAAAAGGGGTTAGAGTACCGCATACATTGTGCACATTTAACTGTACCAGTGCTTGTCTGAATGCCTGACTCATTCTCCAAGTGCATAAACAGTGAGTGGGTTCTGATACTGCTGGTACTTGACATCAGGATAAGTTTAAAAGCACTTATGTGTCTGCAGAGAGATTAAATAAGTACATGCTTCTGCCAGGATGGTTGTAGAAGTGGACACAGTCTCACAGTGTGATTCCAGACAGGCAACAGCATTCCCTGGACTTTAGCAGGAGTAACTCAGTAGCCTAAAAGGAGTTAGAGTACCACATACATTGAGCACATTTAACTGTACCAGTTCTTGTCTGAATGCCTGACTCATTCTCCAAGTGCATAAACAGTGGCTGGGTTCTGATACTGCTAGTACTTGACATCCGGATAAGTTTATAAGCACTTATGTGTCTGCAGCGAGATTAAATAAGAGCATGCATCGGTCAGAATGGTTGTAAAAGTGGACACAGACTCACAGTGTGATTCCAGACAGGCAACAGCATTCCCTGGATTTTAGCAGGAGAGATTCAGTAGTCTAAAAGAGGTTAGAGTACCACATACATTGTGCACATTTAATTGCACCAGTGCTTGTCTGAATGCCAGACTCATTCTCCAAGTGCACAAACAGTGACTCGGTTATGATACTGCTAGTACTTGACATCAGGATAAGTTTATAAGCACTTATGTATCTGCAGAGAGATTAAATAAGCACATGCTTCTGTCAGAATGGTTGTAAAAGTGGACACATACTCACAGTGTGATACTAGGCAAGCAACAGCATTCCCTGGACTTTAGCAGGAGAGACTCAGTAGTCTAAAAGGGGTTAGACTACTGCATGCATTGCGCAGATTTAACCGTACCAGTGCTTGTCTGAATGCCTGAATCATACTCCAGGTGCATAAACAGTTACTTGGTTTTAATACTGCTAGTACTTGACAACAGGATAAGTTTATAGGCACTTAATTGTCTGCAGAAAGATTAAATAAGCACATGCTTCTGCCAGAATGGTTGTAAAAGTGGACACAGACTCCAGTGTGATTCCAGAGAGGCAACAGCATTCCCTGGACTTTAGCAGGAGAGAATCAGTAGTCTAAAAGGGGTTAGAGTACCACATACATTGAGCACATTTAACTGTAATAGTGCTTGTCGGAATCCGTGACCCATTCTCCAAGTGCAAACGCAGTGACTGGGTTCTGATACTGCTAGTACTTGACAACAGGATAAGTTTATAGGCACTTAATTGTCTGCAGAAAGATTAAATAAGCACATGCTTCTGCCAGAATGGTTGTAAAAGTGGACACAGACTCCAGTGTGATTCCAGACAGGCAACAGCATTCCCTGGACTTCAGCAGGAGAGAATCAGTAGTCTAAAAGGGGTTAGAGTACCACATACATTGAGCACATTTAACTGTAATAGTGCTTGTCGGAATCCCTGACCCATTCTCCAAGTGCAAACACAGTGACTGGGTTCTGATACAGCTAGTACTTGACATCAGGATAAGTTTATAAGCACGTATGTGTCTGCAGAGAGATTTAATAAGCACATGCTTCTGTCAGAATAGTTAAAAAATATACACAGACTCCCATTGTGATTCCAGACAAGCAACAGCATTCCCTGGACTTTAGCAGGAGAGACTGAGTAGTCTAAAAGTGGTTATAGTACTACATACATTGCGCATATTTAACTGTACCAGTGCTTGTCTGAATGCCTGACCCATTCTCAAAGTGCAAAAACAGTGACTGGGTTCTGATACGGCTAGTTCTTGATATCAGGATATGTTTAGAAGCACTTATGTGTCTGCAGAGAGATTAAATAAGCACATGCTTCTGCCAGAATGGTTGTAAAAGTGGAAACAGACTCACAGTGTGATTCCAGACAGGCAACAGCATTCCCTGGACGTTAGCAGGTGAGACGCAGTAGTGTGGAAGGGGTTAAGGGACCACATACATTCTACACATTTTACCATACCACTGCTTGTATGAATGCCTGACTCGTTTTCCAAGTCCAGAACACACACAATACTATGTAATTTGTATAATAAACAACATTAAAACTGCAATAAATATTTCTTCATTAGAAAATATATCACTGACTCAAATTTTATGAATTATATTTTATGTTTAAAAAAAGGCACCACTTAGAACACCTCAAAAAATAATAACTCACCTTTCAAATTGATTTGTAGTTTATGAAATATCTGAATAACACACCAGATTTTCTTACGCACACAATGAATGTAGTGCACTGCTCTTAGCAAACCCCAAAAATGGCAAACTATCCCTCTCTTTCTGCACACATATACCTGTAAGTATCAAATCCCATTGCTTCCCATATTAATTCAAAAGCTAACACACATTGCTATTGGTTACACATTTCAACCCTTGCCAATTGACATAACTTTCAGCCCTACCCCCATTCTGCTTAATGCCTGTTACCATAGTAACAGTTCATGGAACACTCAACTGAACACACAGGTCACAAGTCCAACACACAATGTTACAAATATAAACAGCAAGTGTGCTTGACTTTCCAAGGTACAAGCTTATCTTATCTAATGTACCTTTCAGAAACTTCGTACTAACCAATAAGAAACATGCTTTTAAAACACAGAAACATGCACCCTATTTTTCAGTGTATATTGTTCTCAATCAGTCAAACATTTTTCTTCTTTTTTTAAAACTGCATCTTGTCCACCATTTTGGAAACATTGTATTTTACAAACTGCCTACTTCACCTACAGACTTCCCTTCAAGATGTTTAGAGTGTAGATTGTGGGACACAGCTATATGTTGTAAAAAGGGGCATGGCCTCTGAACACCGCTCTGCAATGCAGCTCCCTGGTGCATACTGGAGGTACCTAGTGGGCTAGTTGGCCCCCAGGGACCCTCAGGATTGAAGAGAAATAATTTCCCCAACTTAAAACGTGCCACAGGGCGTGTTTGCACACATGTCACCTCAGGCCCGTGCCCTTCCTTCACCACTCTGCAAACCCCCCCGGTGAGTTGTAAGTTGAGGAATTTATTTCCCTTCAATACTGAGGGTCCCTGGTGGCCAATTAGCCCACCAGGTACCTCCAGTATGCGCCAGGGGGCTACGTTGCAGAGAGGTGTTCAGAGGCCACGCCCCTTTTTACACCTCTCTGCAATGCAGCTCTGTGGCGCTTACTGGAGGTACCTAGTGGGCTAGTGGGCCTGAGGAGATGTGTGCAAACACGCCCTGTGGCGCGCTTAAAGTTGGGGAAATATTTCCCCTTCAATCCTGAGGTCCCCTCTGGGCCAACTAGCCCACCAGGTGCTTCTAGTAAGCGCCACTGCACTGCATGGCAGAGAGGTGGTCCAGGCCATGCCCCTTTGTACACCCCTCTGCAACGCAGCTCTGTGGCGCTTACTGGAGGTACCTAGTGGGCTAGTTGGGCCCAAGGGACCCTCAGGATTCAAGTGGACTTAATCTCCCAACTTAAAACGGCCACAGGGCGTGTCTACACAGTGGTGAAGGCAGGGGACAGGCCTGCAGGGGCGTGTGCAAACACGCCCTGTGGCGCGTTTTAAGTTGGGGAAATAATTCCCCTTCAATCCTGAGGGCCCCTGGGGGCCAACTAGCCCACTAGGAGCTTCCAGTAAGTGCCACTGCGCTGCATTGCAGAGAGGTGGTTCAGGCCGTGCCCCTTTTTACACCTCTCTGCAACACAGCTCTGTGGCACTTACTGGAGGTACCTAGGACACAAAGGACCCTCAGTATTCAAGGGAACTTATTCTCCCAACTTAAAACGGCCACAGGGTGTTTTTACACAGTGGTGAAGGGCGGGGACAGGGCCTGAGGTGATGTGTGCAAACACACCCTGTGGCGCGTTTTAAGTTGGGGAAATAATTCCCCTTCAATCCTGACGGCCCCTGGAGGCCAACTACCCCACCAGGTGCTTCCTGTAAGCGGTCCAGGCTATGTCCCTTTTTACACCTGTCTGCAACACAGATCTGTGGCGCTTACTGGAGATACCTGGTGGGCTAGTTGGACCCAAGGGATACTCAGGATTCAAGGGGGCTTTATCCCCAAATTAAAACGGCCACAGGGTGTGTTTGCACACATGTCACCTCAGACCCTCCCCTCCCTTCACCAGTGTGCAAATGCACCCCGTAGCACGTATTAAGAGGTAGTTTTAATCCCCCTGCCCTATTATGTACTAGAGCCTTACAGAGGAGTTCATGGTAATCACAGTGGTACCCCAACGCATAGTGTTCCCTAGTGTATGTAGGTGTATTCACTGTATTCTAAGTGTCTTTTAGCATAGCACTGGCTCCAGGCCTGGTTGGTCAGATTCAGTTACCACCAGTACCCGTCTGAAAAATTTGTGGGCACAGGAGGACTTTCTGCTCCTCTGTTTTCTGTACATCTCTTCTTCCTGCACTTTTCTTCGTCTCTGTGGACTTCTGTTCCTTCTTTCTGCATTTCTTTTTTTTCTTTCTGTGCGTTGTTTCTTCTTTCATCACATGTTCTACCTGTGTAGGCATAGTTAGAAAATAGCATTTAAAAAACCTTTGAAATTCACTGAAAAAAACATAGGTTTCATGTATGTTATGGTTAGGAATTAGCATTTAAAAAACCTCAGAAATTCACTGAAAAAACTATAGATTTCAGGCACGTTATAGTTAGAAATTAGCATTTAAAAAATCTTTGAAATTCACTGAAAAAACCATAGTTTTCAGAGGCGTTATAGTTAGTTTGGCATTCCACTCGTACAAAACCATATAAATTCCCCTATTATAGTTAGTTCAGCTAACTATAACTTGCGCACCCACAATGTACTGCTGATGACATCACATATTAAATCAATCACGACATGGTCAGTGACATCACTCATAACATCACTGATGATATCTCAAATGACATCACTCATGACATCATCCTTGTAATAGAGTGGCAGACCTCCTCTCACCCTAATGTAACCTTTGATACACACACTCAAAAAAAGAAATGAACATTTTCAAAGCAATGGACATACTAATACTAGTTACAACAACCTATTCAGGAATTCCAAGATCTACACATACATCCACTCATTCACCAACAGTCCTAAACAGTCACTCATACATGTACTCACTCATCATGTATACTCATGCACCTATATATCATGTTACACACCAACACTCATCCATAAAGTTACTCACACACATAGTCACACATGCAAAGTATCAAACATCCATTTACTTGCTTATACAGTTATACACACAACACCACACTTACTTCTACAGAAACGTACACATACTCTCTTAAACAATTACTGATAGAAACACATACTTATTTATACAGGAACTCTTCCAATCTCTCTCTCTCACATACACCAATACTCACATATACTAGTTTAAAACATATGTAGTAACTCATAGACACTATTGAGACAGTCATTAACTCAGTAACACACCCATACACACACTCATCCATCCATACAGTCCTGCATGCATGCTGTTTTCAACACATACAAACAGTGAGTCACTCATTCATGCATCTTTGCACTAAGTAATACCCCCACCAAACCATACAGACACTCATACTGATACTTAAAAAACAACTAATAACCCATATAGACACTCATGTACCTACTCACCAACCCATGCAGCCACTTATACACAAAGTGAGAGACTGATACAGATATTTACATATTTAAACATTACTCACTAACCTATGTATTCACTAAGATACACTTAGTCAGTTATACAATCAATTTTCCCAAAAAATCATCCATTTAGACACTTATATACCCATTTATTCTTCCATCGACCTTGAGATGTACATATATAAAACATATTTAATTTTCAGAAAAACACACATTCTCTGGATGATGTCATGAGTGATGTCATGAGTGATGTCATTTGGGATGTCATCAGTGATGTAATGAGCGATGTCACTGACCATGTCATGAGTGATGTAATATGTGACGTCTCCAGCAGTGCATTGCGGGCGCACGAGTTATAGTTAGCTGAACTAACTATAACGAGGACATTTCTAGGGTATTGCATGAGTGAAAGGTCAAACTTACTATAACACCCCCGAAACACTTTTTTTTTCAGTGAATATATATATATATATATATATATATATATATATACATTCACTGAAAAAAACATAGGTTATAGACCATATATAGTTAGGAATTAGCATTTAAAAAACCTTATTTTAGTCACACAAAACCATTGAAATTCCATATTTAGGGGTCGATTAGGATGGCGGACGGAAACGTGTACCGTCCGCCGCGGAAGGTGGCAAGATACTCCGGACCTGTCCGCGGAAAATCCGCAACAGCAATTAGGATAAAACATGCAAAAAACGCCGACCGCGGCGTACGGAGCACTCCAATCCCCGTCCGCGGCGGTCGGAGTACACCTGAGTCCGCGGCAGGCGGACGGAACAGTAAAAACACCGACCGCCGCGTACGCACATGACCGCGAATACATCCACCACCCCCGCTATACCTGCGCAATGTCCGTGTCCGCAATTAGGATAACTCCGCAAGTACCCCGGTAGTCACCGCCATCCACGTCCGCAGCGGTACCAATGCACCGAGAATCCGTGCACCACAGCGGAACGACAACACAAACAACATCCCTACTGTCAAACCAATGCCATACATTGGCACGGAAGTTTATCACCAAACACACGAAAAAAAACGCCCACCCACCGAAAACATCCAAACCAATCACAACACACAATGATCCACCGCCAAGCACCACACAATCCACACCTGCCAACACTCCCACCTAGCACCTGACTGCCAATAACCATTCAGACACGGTCTAGACACACACCATAAAAGAACTCCCACCCACTCCACAACTCCTCTGCATCACAGCATAGCTGCTAGCAGGACACACCACTGAACTGAGCCCAAAGAGAAATAGCATTCACACAACCCACACCCAAACACACCCACCACACAAACACCCACCACACCATTCTTACACACCACACACCTGCACCACCCCATCCACGCAAACCCACACCCCGAGCACCACACACCATGGCACCAAAAAAAAAACCCAAATTCACTGACACCGAGTTGAAGGTTATGGTCGATGAGATCATCCGTGTGGAACCCCACTTATTCGGGGCCCTAGTGCAGCAGACCAGCATAGCCAGGAGAAACAGCATGTGGGACCGGATAGTCACCAGGGTGAATGCCTCCGGGAGCGTCCCGAGGACGAAGCAGGACATCCAGAGGCGGTGGCACGATCTAAAGACCCGAGTCAAAGCCATACGAGCCAATAACTATCTCCGGGCTAATCATACAGGCGGTGGAACCCCTCCGGAGCCCTTACCCTACACCGAGTGGGAGGACAAGGTGATGACCATCATCCACCCTGAGAGCCTTGATGGACTTCCTGAGGGAGAAGAGGCTGGTAAGTACAAACCAAGCACCACGAGCACTACTACATGGTGTGCCTCACACAACTGTGAAGACACATCTCCCAGACCCCAACCCATGCATGCAGTCCACATACTCACCAACGTCGAAATCACTCCAACAGGCCCCCATGTCCATAGGGATGGCGGTGGCGGTGGTGGTGGGTGGTGGTGGGTGTGAGGGGATGGAACCACAACTCCCAACAGGCCCCCATGTCCATAGGGATGGCGGTGGTGGTGGTGGTGGGTGTGAGGGGATGGAACCACAACTCCCAACAGGCCCCCATGTCCATAGGGATGGCGGTGGCGGTGGTGGTGGGTGGTGGTGGGTGTGAGGGGATGGAACCACAACTCCCAACAGGCCCCCATGTCCATAGGGATGGCGGTGGTGGTGGTGGTGGGTGTGAGGGGATGGAACCACAACTCCCAACAGGCCCCCATGTCCATAGGGATGGCGGTGGCGGTGGTGGTGGGTGGTGGTGGGTGTGAGGGGATGGAACCACAACTCCCAACAGGCCCCCATGTCCATAGGGATGGCGGTGGTGGTGGTGGTGGGTGGGGTGAGTACCAGTGCAGACAGAATCGGCCAATAAAGTGAAAACAACCTGTCAAGTCCATATTACTCATCCTCACATTTTGGTTTTGCAGGTCATCCTCATCTGACAGCTGGAAGCAACACCCGCCCTCCAGACTCGCCAATCACAGACGTCTCAGGGGACGATTGGCCAGCCACCTCCGGGGCAGAGGATGATCCCGGCACAAGCAGCCAGCCAGGGCCATCTGGCTCCCAGGTCACCCCTGCACCAACAACTACGGCCTCTGCCATTGTGACAACACCGGCCACTGTGACCTGCACAGCCACCACCAGCACCACCTCCACCACCACCACCACTACTACCACCACTCCTGCCCCTGCCACCCTGCCCAACCCAACGGCCAACGCCGTGCCAGCGCCATCCCAGCCACGCAGGGAGAGTGTGAGGCAAGGCAGAGATGCAAGGCCAGATCCGGCAGGCAGGAGCATACGCCAAAGAACACGGGAGGATACCAACACACCCAATCCAGTGCAACAGTCATTGGAGGCACTGGGCAGGGTGGAGGTGAGCTACCAACGTGGTCAGGCACAGGCAGACCGGGCCCACCAGGACTTTGTAGATAACACTGCAATGTTGGGGGCCATTGAGAGGCGGCTTGGCCAACTAGTGGACATCTTCACCAGGACAATCAGGCCACAAACACCGCCACCGCCACCGCCACCGCCACCTGCGGCGGATGTGGTACCCGATGCCCCAGCGCAACCAGCTGACACCGTACCGGCACTAAGACGGAGGGGCCGACCGAGGCTGGAAGTGGGCGACAGCAGTGTGGAAGCAGCTGCCACACGCTCCAAGAGGAACAGAAAATGACTGTACCAGTACCTGCGCATGCCATTCACCCTGCCAACTATCCGGTCCCACCTGCCACAGGCCTGCTGTACTAGGCAGACACCACCCTATGTGGTGTCCGCACGGACATTTCATCTGCCATAACCTTCTACTCTCACTCCCCCACCCCTTCACTCATTTGTAAATATGCACCTACACCCATGCACATTTTGTAAATAAAAGCCACTTACTCACTCAATCATGTGTTGTCTCCATGTTTATTCACATGAATGCATCAGAAACAGATGTTACTAGGTACAGGTATCCAACTGGTACAGAATCATGGTGCTGCGGGAGTGACCTAGGGAAAATAGAAACCGCAAAGACACGTCAGGAAACAAGATCACACTCATCAGAACACACTGCAGTGCAACATTTAACAACCCACACGCATCACAACAGTAATGGATGAGACGACACACATCATGGAGACGTGCATTGGCCACAATTTAGCACACACACACACATGCATGCATCACATAGCAGAACACAGAGATGAAGCACACCACTATGCCACAACACCAGCACACATTCACAGGGCATACCCAAGCAGCACAAGAGGAGCACACTCACAATCAAGGGAAGTAGCGATCAATGATCTGGCGCCTCTGGTCCACACCTTCCTCCTCACCACTATCCTCATCAGTTGACATGGCTGGGTCGGGAGGGCGAGGAACTTGCAGTTCATCAGGGTCCAAGAGCAGTTCAATGTTATAGCGCACAGCCAGGTTGTGAAGCATGCAGCACGCTATCACGATCTTGCATACTTTGCCTGGTGAGTAAGGCAGGGCCCCTCCAGTCTTATCCAGGCACCGAAACCTTGACTTGAGCAGGCCAAATGTCCGTTCTACCACTCGACGTGTCCTACCATGGGCATCATTGTATCTCATTTCTCCTGGTGTAGTGGGATTGCGTAAGGGACTGAGCAGCCAAGGCCTGTTTGGGTAAGCCGAGTCGCCTGTGTTGGTGGAAGAGAGAGAGAGAGAGAGAAACATCACAACCTGCATTGTGGGGCACACCATGCCACACAGATATCACTCCTGTCACCACAGCATACTCACCAACAAGCCACGCTTGTGCTGGACGAAGATTAGCCATCAGTTGGGGGACCATGCTGCTCCGCATGATGTGGGCGTCATGTGCAGAGCCAGGGAATCTTGCACACACATGTGAGATGATGTTGTCGGCCTGGCACACCACCTGCACGTTCAGGGAATGGAAGTGTTTCCGATTCCTATACACCTGCTCACGTGCCCGTGGTGCAATGATCGCGATATGCGTGCCATCAATGGAACCCACAACGTGTGGTATACGACCCAGGGCATAGAAGCCAGCTTTGACCGCTGGCAAGTCCGCCGCCTGAGGGAAATGTATATAGTCATGCTTGTACAGCATCATGGCTGTCAGTACATCCCGGAGTACCGTGCTGAACATGGCCTGTGACATTCCCCCGGCATCTCCAACTGTGTACTGGAATGTGCCTGTTGCGAAGAAATGGAGTGCCGCCATCACCTTTTGCGTGGGTGTCATGGAACCTGGATAGGTTCTTCGCGGCTGCAGGTGAGGAGACAATAGGGTCACAAGTTCCAACAATCGACGGCGATCCAGCCTGAATTTCCGGATCACCTCCTCGTCCACCATATCCTCCAGCACAGTGTATGGGCGAAGGACATTTGGAGCCCTCCTGTGTGGGAGTAGATGGAATGGAAGTCAATTAACATACAACGCACGTGTGTGCACCTCAATCACATGTCAACGCCCTCTACCAACATGTAGTATCCAGTGTATGCTTGTCATATGTGTGACTCCTCTGATTGTCAGGACAACATGGACCGACGTAGCTACAATGTGCATCCACTAGCAACATGATGTTTAGCAACATGTGCAATGCACAGTGTCTCACCTCAACATCACTGCCAACCAGACATGTGACATGACCCACATGTGTAGGCCCAACATCACATGCACACATGCAAGTACATGCACACATACAAAATTAAACACCCCCCCACCCCCCCATATCATGATGCACCAATGGCAACACCAGGAATGGTGGGCATACGGACATCACATGCATGGGGACACAATAGGCAACACACATGTACAGTACACAACAGAACCCCCACCATAGTCATCATCTGACACATACCACTCACTGACAACTGATTCACAGGTGCCCATACATACGGGATCTACTGTGTACATGTGAGGTACGACAAAATTGTGTAGGGTACTACCCGATGTGGACATGCACACGTGATGGACACTTGTGGCTCACCGATGGCCATGGTATGGACACACATGGGATGGAGCATGACATGTGTAGCCACGCAATCACGAACACAACCGTGAGCAGGCAGCTGCAGACAATGGTACAAGGTGCATCATCGGCTAAGATGCAAACATTGATCACGCCATGGCGGTGCACTGCATCCGCTGTTTACGTCTGGGCATACGCGGGCCGCCTTCGACATTCACACTGTCTGCACGTGCACAGACCGTCACGCCCACACACCGGCAAGTGCATGTGTAAGGTTCCGGGACGGATGGTCGATTTGCAACAATGTTGTATCACTGGCGCCTCCATGGCGGTGCACGTACACAGCGGGGGAGGTGCAGGCCTATACACCCTGTAGATGTACTCAATGGACATGCCAGTTCATGACCCCCCTTACAGTCACCTTGCAGCATCCACCATACACCGGCCGGAGCGGCCGGCCCATGAACAACCGCCGTGCCAGGCCCTGCCCAGGACCGCCGTGCCGGCCATGGCAACAACCGCCATTGCACGGACCGCCAGGGAACGCCGGTAGTGGAAGGGCCGTGCAATGGCGGTTGTTGCCATGGCCGGCACGGCGGTCCTGGGCAGGGCCTGGCACGGCGGTAGTGGAAGGGCCGTGCAATGGAGGTTGTTGCCATGGCCGGCAAGGCGGTCCTGGGCAGGGCCTGGCACGGCGGTTGTTCATGGGCCGGCCGCTCCGGCCGGTGTACGGTGGATGATGCAAGGTGACTGTAAGGGGGGTCATGAACTGGCATGTCCATTGAGTACATCTACAGGGTGTATAGGCCTGCACCTCCCCCGCTGTGTACGTGCACCGCCATGGAGGCGCCAGTGATACAACATTGTTGCAACTGAAGCATCCGTGCCTGAGGCTTGCACGTGCGGTTGCCGATGTGTGCCCGTGACGGTCCCTGCACATGCAGCCAATGGGAAGAGGGACGCTGGCCGCATACGGCCAATCGCAAGTAGCGGAAGCTGTGCACCGCAACAACAGGGCCAGTCATTGGGCCATTTCACGATCACGCTTCCAGGGCTGACCAATTGCTGGCGACGTATGCCACTGACACGTGCTGAGGGCCCTATATATGTGTGTTGGCCAAAATGAAACTTCCTACCCTGGGGGACATTGCTGCCTGTGACCATCACCTCGACCTGCTGCTGCTGCTGAGCTGACCACCGACTGCTGCCTGTGACCATCACCTCGACCTGCTGCTGCTGCTGAGCTGACCACCGACTGCTGCCTGTGACCATCACCTCGACCTGCTGCTGCTGCTGAGCTGACCACCGACTGCTGCCTGTGACCATCACCTCGACCTGCTGCTGCTGCTGAGCTGACCACCGACTGCTGCCTGTGACCATCACCTCGACCTGCTGCTGCTGCTGAGCTGACCACCGACTGCTGCCTGTGACCATCACCTCGACCTGCTGCTGCTGCTGAGCTGACCACCGACTGCTGCTCTAGTGCCATACTCCGTGATCTTGCCATGTCGTCAGGCAAAGAGATCCGGTCTCGACCCTTCACCGCCGCGGAGCTTGATGTCCTCGTGGACGGTGTACTCCGCAACTATGGACGCCTCTACGGCGCACCGGGACGGGTGGTAAGTGCAGTGTGGGACATGTTGGTGTGCATGAGGGGGCCAAATGATCAGGCCTATTTCTATCTTAGCTGTGTAGTGTGGGCTAGACATATGTTCCTGATTGTGCATGGCTGCTGACAGTAACGTCTTGCCCCTATGTGTGTGACAGGCCACCTGTCCACTGACTTACACCCTTTTGTCTCCCTTCATGGTAGGTCAAGCTGCACCTTCGCAAGGACCTGTGGAGGAGCATAGCACGTGAAGTACGGGCATTGGGGGTGTGCAACAGACGACATACACACTGCCACAAACGCTGGGACGACATTTCCAGGCTGAGCAAGAATGTAGCGGAAGTAACACTGGGCCTGATTCCAAGGACGCCCCGTCTGGCCCGACGCTCCATGACCCCTCTCATGCACCGTATCATTGCAGTGACGCATCCTGAACTGGCCGAACGTCTGAGTGCCGATCGACAGCAAACTAGCGGTGAGCATACTGTCTGTGTAGGAAACTTGTGAGTGCTATGCATGTATTGGTGCACAGACACACTATTGAGTTCCGTGTTGCGTATGTATGCCTGTGATGCCTTTTTGGTCCCATTGGGTGGTACTCATTTGACATCCAGGTCCGCCATGTTGACACGCCACTTGCTTAGTAGTTGAGTGTAAAAGCACATCCCCTAGTGGTCCATGGCCCCATGGCAGAAAATGTGAGGATGACTGGTAGGGGTGGGCCATGTGCAGGATGAGGGCTCCTAAACCTTTGTCTGCTATGTGATTTGGCTATCCTGTTCCTTCTGTACGTGAGTGTGCCCATGACTCACACATCTTTTCTGTGCATTTCAGCTTTGACAGAGGACACTCAGCCACAGACGGTGGAGAGTAGCCGAGGAAATGAGTCCGGCTCAGACTTCGCACACACGCAGACTGACACGGAGGAGGCCAGCGCCGGAGAGGGGGACAGGACCGTCCCTGAGGACTCGCATGTGGAGACACCATCGTCCTCCTCGTCGGACACTCTGGGTGAGCCTGCACTGTTGTCACAGACTGGGAGTGGGCACTCACCACCTTCTGTCGTAAGACAGCACACAGGGCCCACACTTCCGCCAACTGCACCATGTACTGTTCGTGGCCGGAGGAGTAGGGGGAGCAGAGTGGCGTTCGGTGCAGGCACCGCTGCCCCTGCCACGGTGAGCCAAAATGCACTGTGTGCTGAGGCCGTTGATCTGCTGCGACAGCTGTGTGTGGGGCAGACCAATATGACAAATGCTTTCCAGGACCATGATAGGAAGTTGGGGCAGGTGGTGGCATTCATGGAAGGGATGCATGGCGATCTTGCAGGTCTACACAGGACAGTGCAGTCATTGGCAAGCAGTGTGTCGTCTGCAATAGTACAGTCGAACGAACAGGGTGCTACTTCTGTTTCACCATCTACACCGCTGGATGTCTCAGGGGGTAGTGATTATTCTGAGCAGGACTCAAATACAGCTTATTGCACTAGAAGCAGCGTCAGACAGCACGTCAGGGCACGCAGGGCACAGACCCCATCCCCTAGATCAGCTAAATCTGTTCACGTAGACGACGTCAGATGCACTGGAGTACACACACAGGATCCACAAGTGTTGTTGGGGGACATGCCTTCCGGAGCTACACAGGCATTCAACACGAAAGGTACTCCCAAGGCAAGGGATACTCACATGTCCATGGACTGTTCCTTGGACAAGGCCAGTCAGAAGACAAAGGCACCTACTAAGAGCAGGGAGACTCCCAAGAGCAGGCCCACAGCAGAGGTAAGGGAGACTCCCAAGGACAGTGAGAAGACTAAGGCACCTACTAAGAGCAGGGAGACTCCCAAGAGCAGGCCCACAGCAGAGGTAAGGGAGACTCCCAAGGACAGTGAGAAGACTAAGGCACCTACTAAGAGCAGGGAGACTCCCAAGAGCAGGCCCACAGCAGAGGTAAGGGAGACTCCCAAGGACAGTGAGAAGACTAAGGCACCTACTAAGAGCAGGGAGACTCCCAAGAGCAGGCCCACAGCAGAGGTAAGGGAGACTCCCAAGGACAGTGAGAAGACTAAGGCACCTACTAAGAGCAGGGAGACTCCCAAGAGCAGGCCCACAGCAGAGGTAAGGGACTCTCCCAAGGACAGGGACACACACAGAGAGCAGGTGTCTGCTGGAGACAGGTGCACCACAGACGACAAGTCTGCTGGCAGGAACAGGGCGGCGAGCAGGGCACAGGCTACATCCAGAGACAACACTCCACCTAAGGATAAGGCACATCCTACGGACAAGGCATCTGGCATGGACAATGGCGCTATCAAGGACA
Source organism: Lissotriton helveticus (assembly GCF_964261635.1). Taxonomy (NCBI): domain Eukaryota; kingdom Metazoa; phylum Chordata; class Amphibia; order Caudata; family Salamandridae; genus Lissotriton; species Lissotriton helveticus. The sequence continues at coordinate 536,972,442 of NC_136065.1, forward strand.
GGCATACTTCACCCCTGGCTGCACTGAGGCTGATGTTTTCTACTAAACGCAACACTGATGTCTCCGCGGCGGAGTCCCCCCATACCTCCACTCCCATCCAGGCCAGTCAGAAGCAGAGGAGGGTGTCCCCTGTTGTTGCATCCCCCATTACACATCATTCCGAGTCCAGGCGGCAGGCACAGAGCAAACGACAAGCAGGCTCCAGCACGTCCCCCGAAACCAGATCCCCGGCAGCAGTTGCTCCACCTATGCTGGGTGGTGATTCTTTGGAGTCCCCACCACTTGGCAGTCCTGTCCTGTCCAGGGTGCACTCACACCACCCTAAGAAACGCAGACACACACCATTGACACCTGCCAACCCCGATTTGGCTCTAGGTGAGCTATCCCCAGCTCCCAGGCCCACCCTGCCTCCTGGCCCATACAGCCCTGTGGCTCATCATTTCAGTTGTCCCAGTGGCGCTGGTGCAGTTGACTCTCATGTATCAGATGGTGGCACAGTGTCAGTTGTGCCCTCTCCTGTTGCAGATCCTGGCAGGGTATGTGGGTCTATGGCTCACGTGTCAGTTAGGAGATCTGTGGCTGTGTTGCACACTCCTGTTTCTGGTGCTGGCAGTCTGTCTGGGTCAGTGGCTCACGTGTCAGTGACTACATCTGTGGCTGTGTCTCACACTCCTGTTGCTGGTGCTGCCAGTGTGTCTGGGTCCGTGGCCCATGTGTGTGTCACTCGGGCTGTGGCTGTGTCTCACACTCCTGTTGCTGGTGCTGCCAGTGTGTCTGGGTCCGTGGCCCATGTGTGTGTCACTCGGGCTGTGGCTGTGTCTCACACTCCTGTTGCTGGTGCTGCCAGTGTGTCTGGGTCCGTGGCCCATGTGTGTGTCACTCGGGCTGTGGCTGTGTCTCACACTCCTGTTGCTGGTGCTGCCAGTGTGTCTGGGTCCGTGGCCCATGTGTGTGTCACTCGGGCTGTGGCTGTGTCTCACACTCCTGTTGCTGGTGCTGCCAGTGTGTCCGAGGCAGGTAGTTCACGCAGTCCCCCTGATTCTGTGATGTGAGGTGCTGTACACTTCACTCAAATGTTAGTTCACATGGTGTGTCCATTGAGAACTGCGTGGCACTCTTGTGGTCCCTGTGACGGTTTGGTAGGGACACGTAGTTGTGCTGCCTCTGATGTACCTGTTCTGTACTGTACAATGCCCTGTTGATGCTCTGATACTGCATTCTGCCCTCTCGTTTACTGCCTCTGATGTACCTGCTCTGTACTGCACAATGCCCTGTTGATGCTCTGATACTGCATTCTGCCCTCTCGTTTACTGCCTATGATGTACCTGCTCTGTACTGTACAATGCCCTGTTGATGCTCTGATACTGCATTCTGCCCCTCTCATGTGCTGCCAATGATGTACCTGTTCTGTGCAATGGACTGTTGATGCACTTAGCCCCTCTCATGTGCTGCCAATGATGGACCTGTTCTGTGCAATGGACTGTTGATGCACTTAGCCCCTCTCATGTGCTGCCAATGATGGACCTGTTCTGTGCAATGGACTGTTGATGCACTTAGCCCCTCTCACGTGCTGTCTGTGATGGACCTGTTCTGTGCAATGGACTGTTGATGCACTTAGCCCCTCTCACGTGCTGCCTGTGATGGACCTGTTCTGTGCAATGGACTGTTGATGCACTTAGCCCCTCTCACGTGCTGCCTCTGATGGACCTGCTCTGTACTGCACAATGCCCTGTTGATGCTCTGATACTGCATTCTGCCCTCTCGTTTACTGCCTCTGATGTACCTGCTCTGTACTGCACAATGCCCTGTTGATGCTCTGATACTGCATTCTGCCCTCTCATTTACTGCCTATGATGTACCTGCTCTGTACTGCACAATGCCCTGTTGATGCTCTGATACTGCATTCTGCCCTCTCGTTTACTGCCTATGATGTACCTGCTCTGTACTGCACAATGCCCTGTTGATGCTCTGATACTGCATTCTGCCCTCTCGTTTACTGCCTATGATGTACCTGCTCTGTACTGTACAATGCCCTGTTGATGCTCTGATACTGCATTCTGCCCCTCTCATGTGCTGCCAATGATGTACCTGTTCTGTGCAATGGACTGTTGATGCACTTAGCCCCTCTCATGTGCTGCCAATGATGGACCTGTTCTGTGCAATGGACTGTTGATGCACTTAGCCCCTCTCATGTGCTGCCAATGATGGACCTGTTCTGTGCAATGGACTGTTGATGCACTTAGCCCCTCTCACGTGCTGCCTGTGATGGACCTGTTCTGTGCAATGGACTGTTGATGCACTTAGCCCCTCTCACGTGCTGCCTGTGATGGACCTGTTCTGTGCAATGGACTGTTGATGCACTTAGCCCCTCTCACGTGCTGCCTGTGATGGACCTGTTCTGTGCAATGGACTGTTGATGCACTTAGCCCCTCTCACGTGCTGCCTCTGATGGACCTGCTCTGTACTGCACAATGCCCTGTTGATGCTCTGATACTGCATTCTGCCCTCTCGTTTACTGCCTATGATGTACCTGTTCTGTACTGCACAATGCCCTGTTGATGCTCTGATACTGCATTCTGCCCTCTCGTTTACTGCCTATGATGTACCTGTTCTGTACTGTACAATGCCCTGTTGATGCTCTGATACTGCATTCTGCCCTCTCGTTTACTGCCTCTGATGTACCTGCTCTGTACTGCACAATGCCCTGTTGATGCTCTGATACTGCATTCTGCCCTCTCGTTTACTGCCTCTGATGTACCTGCTCTGTACTGCACAATGCCCTGTTGATGCTCTGATACTGCATTCTGCCCTCTCGTTGACTGCCAATGATGTAGCTGCTGTGGTGCCCACTTTGCCCATGCTCACGCATACACTGTGATTTAACCCCTATTTTGTACAATAAAGGTAGTCTATCAGGTCTCGTGGTCTGTCGTTGTCATTCCTGCTTGCGTACTACTAATGTGTATTTGTATTTGCTTCTCATCAGTGGTTTCGGTAACATGACACTCCCCCTCCCTACGTCACGTCCCTTACTGGTATTCCCCTGCAGACAGCCAATGGTTTGTGCCTTACCTGCGTCGTCGTCCGTGGTGGGCCATGACTAGGACGTGGTGGATCGCGAAGAGCATCGGGAAAGCGTGTAGCGCTGGGTCCATGGTGTTGGTCAGCTTGCGGTGGGTATCTCTGCTATGTCACCTGTCTTCGCAGTGGGGATTCCGCCGTGTTCAGACAGGTTGTTTTTCCGCTGCGGTTTTATGTGTATTTTCCGCCATCTTGATTTGGAGGACGGTCTTCGACGTCAGTCCGTACGGCGTGGCCTCCGGATGTGTTCCGTCCGCCACGCTCTCGTGTGTAGTTCGGCGGCGGAGCGTGCTTTTCCGTCGCGGACGGGAATTTGACACGTTTTCCTATCCTGATATGGCGGACGGAGTATCCGCGGCAGGCGGACACGGAAAAGGCTTTTTCCGCCTACTCCAGGGCCGCGGTGGCTCTTCCGTCCGCCATCCTAATGAGCCCCATAGTTAGTTGCACTAACTATATATCGCGCACCCGCAATCCACTGCTGATGATGTCACATATTACATCATTCATGACATGGTCAGTGACATCACTGATGACATCACTGATGACATCTGAAATGACATCACTGATGACATCACTGATGACATCTCATTTGACATCATTCTTGTGCTAATACGATAAACCTCTTCAGACTCTAATATAACCTTAGATACACTCAGTGTATACAGACACTCACACACTGTCACTCATCCATGGAGTTACTCACACACCTAGTCAGTCATGCAAAGAAACAATCTCACCTCCATTTCCTCAACTATACAGTTATACACACCTTACTTATTCAAACATATACTAACACATATTTACTCTCTTATACAATCCCTGATACAATTTCACAATGATCCATACAGCCACTCACACGTTCAGTGGCTCTCATGCACAGTTATTTATATATGCCAACTCTCACATGTACTGTGTTTTACATATGTACTTACTATGACATGTAGCATTGAGATATCCATTCACTCATCAATACACTCATGCACATAGTCAACCGCCCATGTAGCTTTTTCCACATGCACTCTTGAACTCATACACCTAGTGAATCAACTGCTCACACATCTATGCACAGAGTCACACACCTCCCAGCCACCCCCACACACACTCAATCTCCCATACAAATACTTGGGCAAACAATCAATAACACATATAGCCTCTCGTATAGCTAATGATCAACACATGCAGCAGTTTACATCACAACAGACATACTGATGCACACATTCAGACAGTTTAGTCACTAACCCATGCATTTAGTACGACACATTTATTCACTCACTCATACAGTCAGTCACGCACCTACTAAATCCTTCATCCAGACACTTATACATCCACTCATTCTTCAATATATCAAACATATTAAAACTTTACAGAAACACACAGTCACTGGATGATGTCATCAGTGATGTCATCAGTGATGTCATTTGAGATGTCATCAGTGATGTCATCAGTGATGTCACTGACCATGTCATGAATGATGTAATATGTGACATCATCAGCAGTGGATTGCGGGTGCGCGATATATAGTTAGTGCAACTAACTATATATGGAATTTCAATGGTTTTGTGTGAGTAAAATAAGGTTTTTTAAATGCTAATTCCTAACTATATATGGTCTACAACCTATGGTTTTTTCAGTGAATTTCATTGGTTTTTTAAAAGCTAATATCTGTAGCTGTAAAATGTATTCTTCTTTAAATCCAAAAATATATTTTATATGTTTATTAATAATTTTTTTTAAAATATTTTTTTTTGTTCGCTCCCGGTTCGCGAACCGGGAAGCTTCCCGTTAGCTCAATTTGATGCCGCGACCCGGTCCGCGAACCGGTAAACGTTCCGTTTGCACAACTGCCGCGTTAGAAATCAACATCGTGACGCGTCGCGGAAGCGCGACGTATCACGTTGTCGCGTAATGCGTCTTATGACGCGCCGCGTTAGCGCACCCGGAAGTGCTCCGGTACGCGAACTGAGACCCGAAGCGCAGCTCCCCGCCGGAAGCGATCCGGGACACGTCGCGAAAGCACGACGTATCGCGTTGCCGCGTAATGCGTCTTATGACGCGCCGCGTTAGCGCACCCGGAAGTGCTCCGGAGCGCGAACCGAGGCGCGAAGCGCAGCGACCCGGAAGCGATCCGGGGCGCGTTCCGCAGCGCGTAACTTAAGCGTAACAGGTCATGTGACTTGTTAATAAAACTTTTCATTGGTTCATTTCACTTTTGGTTTCCTAATGATGTAAGGCTAGGTCAGGTGACCTAAAAATAACACTTTTCATTGGTTTAGAACTATTGTTTTTCCCAAATGATGAAAACCCCTCCTTCTTTCCTCACTCTGACTTTCATCTTTGTGAGAGTAAGACCTTTTTTGATATTTGAGCAATGGCTTCATTGGTAGCTTCAGCTGGTGGACCCCCACCACCACCACCACCTCCTCATGGGAAGAGAGGACCACCTCCACAGTTCATCAGCAACACAGAGGAGGAAGAGGATGAACAAGAGGAAGAGGAGACAGAGGGACCACAGTTTTTAGAAGAGGAGCCCCGGGTTTCTCATCGTAAAACTAGTTTTATTTGGCAGTTTTTTTCAATCCCTGAAGGGCAGAAAAAAGTTAATGCTAGATATGTGACGTGCCTCATATGTAAAGAGGACTTATCTAGAGGCACCTTAAAAAAGTATAGCTTCGGCAACTACACCATGCACCGTCACATGCTGAGGTGGCATCCACTAAACTACAGCCGGGCAGAGATGCGTGACCTGCAGGACAACCCACCAACTCCTGTGGCCACGACATCAACACAGGTATCTTTGTCAGGACCAGAGGCACGGGAAACCGTGCCAAACATTCAGGGCAACTTTGTCCATATGAAGATTACCTGTTTGTATTGCGGTACATTACTGTCATGTGCCAATATGAGCATTAACTTAATCAACAGAGCATTTGAAAATCACAAGTGCTCTAAACGCCCCAGAAAGTTTTTTTTGCTCCTGTTGAGCCCTTTCCAATGCCCGTTTTTTGTTGTTTCCCCTCCAAAAAAAACAAAAAAAACATAAAACTGTTTAAAAAAATACAAAAAAAACAAAAAATGTTCAGAAAAATAAAAAAAATATAAAACAACAAAAACATTACAAAAAAAGTTCTTTTCAGAACTACCTCCCCTTTCAAAAAAAATTGCTAGAATGTTTAGCACTCTGGCAAGCTGTATTTCTTTTGGTTCGCTTCCTGGTTCGCTCACCGGTACGCGAACCGGGAGCGAACCAAAAAAAAAAAAAAAAAAAAAAAGAAGAGTAAGTATAAGGGAAGTAAACAGAGAGTAATGTTAAAACAAAGACAGCTATAGGGTCTAAACCAGAGATACTGTTTAATAGATTTATTTACCAAAGAAAAGAGGGAAGAGGATATAATTGTGAAAAACAAAATAGATAAGGAAGTGAAAGAAAAAAAAGAGAGTAGAACAATAACAAAGAAGAGTTTCTTAGAGAATATGAGTGAATGTTCAAAATAAGATTAAAACATGTGGAATAACAGAGAGAAAAAACAGAAAGCAGAAAAGAAGAAGTAACAGAAAAAGAATAATTGAAACAGCAAAGAAATGTAAATAACATAGGGCCATATTATCAACATAGGCAATAAAAGTTTTGCAGCTTTTATCGGCAGAAATGTGTCGCTTAAGCCGCTTTTGCGGCAGAAAACTGCCGCTAAAACCACTTTTGCAGCAGTTTTCTGCCGATAAAAACAGCAATAATTTTATTGGCTGTGTTCATAATATGCCCCTTAGTGTGCTTCAACTACACAGAAAAAGCATAATGAACAAGTAGTGAAAGAGTGATCAGTCAAAGACACTAAGAGTAATAGAGACGGAGTGAGTGAACAAGAGTGAGGAACTATGAGAAGAGAGGGACTGAGAAAAGGAGTGGAAGGAGTAGAGTAAGTAGGTAATAGAGAAAGGAATGAGGGAAGTAGCAAAGGCAGGAAACTGAGGGTTAAAGAAATGAAGCTGTGGAACTAATAGTAGGTGAATGTGATAGAAATGTAACGAAAAGACTACAAAACATTTACCTTATAATTGTCGTTAAATTACTCACTTTTTATTTTTATACTTTCAATCTGTGAAAGAGAGAACAAACATTTGAAAAATATTAAAACATGTATTTAAAAATTAGAAAAGACAAGGGAAACGATTGAAGGAGAAACAGTTTTTCAACAACTTTGACACTTACAGAAGCTTCTGCTTCTCCAGGCCCCCTACACAGTCCTAAAGATATACATTTTAAACTAACAGTATCTGGATGCAGATGAAGTGAGGCCTATCTTAGAACATGGTGCATTTTTTGCACTGCTGTTGTCTCACAAAAGTGTCGCAAGACACTAACATTTTAAATGATTGTTTCAAGATGCCAATAAGATGTATCCTATCCAGAGGTTTGTTTGAGGCGAGGCCTACTCAGGGTTCCAAATGAAATTTCGAGTTGTTGAAGAGAACAGAGGACATAATACATGTGAAGGTCTACCAATGAAGTAAATCATGTCCACTTCACTCTTGAACAAACGCCAGACCTCTTCTGTGTCCGTGGACAGACCTAAAGTTCATCTGCACAATGTCATTCGTAAACTTAGGAAACACAGGTGAGGTAATTGGAAAATGTGGAGTTTCTTTTCCTCATTTCACAATCACATCACCTGTGTTTCCTTTGCTTAGGTATCTCATAGTGCAGATGGAGTCTAGCATAACAAAGAGTACACAAAAGTTGAGCAGTGTATACAACAATTTTGACATTTACAGAAGACTCAGCTTCTTATCTTGTTGGAGATGAAGTGAGGCCTGTCTTGCAACATGCTGCATCTTTTGCATCACTGCTGCATCGGTTTCATGTGGCACGGGTTTTTTACAGCATGACACATCTGCCTAGATGCATCAATTTGTAATTTTGTCGCCTCATAGCAAATCTTTTCCACCGCCAATGCGTCACAAAAGTGACGCACAGTGGCGCAAAAGAGGCATACACCTATCATAAATCTGTCCCTAACATTTTAAATGATTAATTCAGGATGAAGATAAGGTGTGGCCTCTCCAGAGGTGTGTTTAAGGTGAGGCCTACTCAGGGTTGCAGATCAAATGTACGCTTGTTGAAGAATACAAAGGACATAATACATGTGAAAGCCTACCAATGAAGTAAGTCATGTCCACTTCACTCTTGAACAAAGGCCAGACCTCTTCTGTGTCCGTGGACAGACCTAAACTTCATCTGCACAATGTCATTCGTAAACTTAGGAAACACAGGTGATGTAATTGAAAAACGTGCAATTTCTTTTGCTCATTTCACAATCACATCACTTGTGTTTCCTTTGCTTAGGTATCTCATTGTGCAGATGTAGTCCAGCATATGAAACAGTACCCAGAAGTGCAGCACTGCATGCAACAACTTTGACACTTACAAAAGCTTCAGCTTCTGCATGCCCCCTACACAGTGCAAATTATATACATTTTAAACTGATGGTATCTTGCTGGAGATGAACTGAAACCTATCTTGCAACATGGTGCATCTTTTACACAAAAGTGACCCACAGCGGCGCAAAAGAGGCGCACGGCCATCATAAATCTGACCCTAACATTTTAAATGATTGTTTCAAGATGCCGATAAGGTGTAACCTATCCACAGATTTGTTTCAGGTAAGTCCTACTCAGGGTTGCAGTTGAAATTTAGGTTTGTTGAAGAATACAGAGGAGATAATACATGTGCAGGCCTGCCAACGAAGTGAGTCATGCCCACTGCACTCTTGAACAAATGTCAGACCTCCTCTGTCTCCTGGAACAGGCCTAAACCTCATCTACACAATGTGATGTGTAATGTCAGGAAACACAGGTAATATAATAGGAAAACGTGCAATTTTTTTTGCTCATTCCACAATCATATCACCTGTGTTTCCTTTGCTTAGGTATCTCATTGTGGAAATGTAGTCTATCATATGAAAGACTACGTAGAATGTGAGCACTGTATGCAACAACTTTGACACTTACAGAAGCCTCTCCTTCTCCATGCCTCCTACACAGTTCTAAATGTACATCATAAATGCAAACAGTACAGAATTAATTATACATGTTAAATGGTTTATTTTTGCTGTTCTCAGAATGTATCAAATTTCACTAAAAACAGTGACTTGAAGGTATTCATCATATAACAGCGGGGGAAAAAAACCACAATCAAAATGATTGTGTTTAAAAAACCCATACAACATAACAAATCAGAATTCAGAACTCCTTAAAATTAACTTACTTTCCATGACGTCGAAGGATGTCCTATGAACAGCTTACACTCTGTTGTGCTATTATTACTTTCAGCCCGCCAATTTCTGAAAGATAACCTCCATCGTTTTGAAAAATATGTTACATACAATAAATGACTTCTCGCTCTCTACCACACGTTTCCACAAGGCCAAATCATGTAAGAGCCATTTATAACTCTTGAAATTCTTGTAAGCCAATCCCGTCATTTTGTATTTCCGCAACTTTCAGAATTAAAATGTTGAAGATCATTTTCACAATCCTGGACTAGTAGTATCTTACCCTTCTTGCTCACTCATGTTCTACATTTCCTATGACACTGATACTGCTTACTATGAAGCAGACTTACACTACCTCTATGACTACTACAATTATTTAATTCTCTACATCACTTTTAATCACAAAGCAATATCAAACAGTAGACACCATTGCAGACTTACATTCCCTCTACTCCATGTTTTGATTGGCTGCTTCAATTAGCTTATAAAAAGAAACAGTTTTTCTGAACTCATTCAAAGTGCAATTATTTTTCCATGACGTCAAGTGTTATGGTAAGAAGTTATGTCTCTGTACTACACTTATCCTCAAGGCCAAATCGTGTAGGAGCCATTAGAACTTCTTGAAATTCCTCAGAGCACATCCCGAGATTCTTTCCCTAAAATTTTGGTTTTAAAAACACCAGGTAAGAATTTTTAAGGTCATACGGCAATTTTTTTTTGAAAATTAAAACAGAATCGTTGCAGAATGACCAGCCATTTCTAGACTTTAAATAAGCTGTGTAATGTCCTGATGTTATTGAAGGACCGTCATGATATATAATTGCTGCAGTTAGTGAGTGAGCAGTGGCAGGGCTCGCAGCTGCTTTGCGCGCTGATATTGTGTACTGTGTTTTAATCGTGCTCACGTAGCGCTTTTATTGACTGTGCCGCACAGCATATTTTCACTTTTAAAAATACTTTATCTCTGCACGGTGATTGGATGCACTTCGAGCAGTCTCTCAGCTATAGTTAAAGCCAAATCTTTAGCGGACTTAGGCTTCTAGTACCCCCCCGGACTCCCTGACTCACCAGAAGCTTTGGGGTGCCTGTCTTGTCTTCCTTCCTTCACGCCTCGGTCCGACAGGGTGGCTAGCACCGTTGAGCGGAGGGCGTGGAGGTGAGAGACAGGCACTTCCGTTTCCGCCTGCGAGTGACCGGTTAGCGGTCTAGTCGCGGTGAGACAGACGGGCTGAGGGTTTAAAAGGCATCCAGGAACGTGGGACGAGTGGCGGTGAGTGAGCAGTGGCAGGGCTCGCAGCTGCTTTGCGCGCTGATATTGTGTACTGTGTTTTAATCGTGCTCACGTAGCGCTTTTATTGACTGTGCCGCACAGCATATTTTCAATTTTAAAAATACTTTATCTCTGCACGGTGATTGGATGCACTTCGAGCAGTGTCTCAGCTATAGTTAAAGCCAAATCTTTAGCGGACTTAGGCTTCTAGTACCCCCCCGGACTCCCTGACTCACCAGAAGCTTTGGGGTGCCTGTCTTGTCTTCCTTCCTTCACGCCTCGGTCCGACAGGGTGGCTAGCACCGTTGAGCGGAGGGCGTGGAGGTGAGAGACAGGCACTTCCGTTTCCGCCTGCGAGTGACCGGTTAGCGGTCTAGTCGCGGTGAGACAGACGGGCTGAGGGTTTAAAAGGAGGATGTCATACCGGGAGCGCAGCGGACGTGCGCAGCGGGCGCGTCGAAGGCGCGCCGAAGTGTCGCCAAAGTCGAGCCCGTCTGCGCCCGTCTGCGGCCGACTGCGGGCTAGGGCTACTACCCCTGGTTGTAAGATCTACTGGACTAGGGAACAACTTCTTGGTTTCCGCCCCCACACTGCCTCCTCTTGTATGCACGGGATGGTGAGCAGTGACAGGGTATGCCCTCACTGTAGCTTTCGTATGACGACGACCACGCTGGCTACCACGGAGCAGGCATTGTCCTGCGGTCTCCTGAACGTAAGGTCGCTACGTAAACACAGGCTCGATGTGTTCGAGCTGATTACGGAAAAAAATCTTGACCTACTGTTTCTAACAGAAACGTGGTTAGATCAGTTTTCCGACTCTGACATCATTGAAGCCACACCGGAGAATTACTCCTGGGTCAGGCAGGATAGGCCTGAGGGGGTGGGAGGGGGGATTGCGATTATTTTTAAAGACACTTTGGGTTGCTGCTTAGAACGCACGCCGATCATGGAGAGTGAGGCGGGTCTCTTCTCGATTAAAATTAATGGGGCCATGACTCTCAATGGCTGCCTGGTATATCGGCCCCCTGGGGCCTGCACCAAGTTTAGGGAGAGCCTGTTAGAAAGCCTCATGGAGGCGACCCTGCGCAGGGATAAATTTCTCCTTTTAGGAGATCTTAACCTGCACCTCAACTGCCCTGAGGCTATAGGGGTTGAGGATTTTGGTCGGGACATGCTTGCCCTGCAACTGGACCTGAAACTTAAGTCGCCTACGCATCGACTGGGACACCTCCTGGACCCGGTCTATGCTAATTGGGAAGGTGTGGAAGTGTCAGGTGTTGAACCCGTTCCCTGGACCGACCACTTCCTGGTGGCATTCTCCATACAGAGTAGAAATTCCAACAAAACCAGCCAGGTACCCTCTAACTATCTTAGGAGGAAGTGGGCCAAATTCTCGGTGGCAGCTTTTAACCAAGCCTTAACGAGGGATGGTTTGCCAGGGGGCGAGGACATAGAAACAGCTGTCCTCAATCTGAATCAGCGCATTACGGCAGCGCTTGACCAGACAGCCCCACTCTGCCGCGCTACTACTACAGGCGCTCGGAAAGATCGCTCAGCTCCTTGGTTCAGTGCTGAGCTGAGACTGACAAAGGCAGACTGTAGGCGGGCAGAAAAAGGCTGGAGGTTGTCTTATGACAACCAGGCCAGGGAGCTATTTCTGGAAAAAAGGCGCATTCACCATAGGCTGACAAAAAAGTCTAAGGCAGCCTATTTTGCTGAACAAATTCAGGGGGCGGAAAATTCTGCCAAGGAACTTTTTTGTATCTATAAATCCCTGACGTCGGTGAATGCATCTACAGAGCCGGAGAGCTGCTCTACGGAGTCTTGTGACCGAATTGCAGACTACTTCTCCGCCAAAGTAGAGAAGATTTATTCAACCTTCCCTATTCGGCCTATAGGGCTGGACCTAGAGGAAGCAATGGGACACATAGAGACGGCAGGGCATATTATACGCTATTGCACCCCTCCTCCTGAGGAACTTTTAGTGGTGTGCCGCTCTGTAAAAACAGGGTCCCCGTGGGATCCGGTGTCACCAAAACGCTTGGCAGATAGTCTGGTAGTCTTGGAGCCTTATATAAGGCATATCCTCGACGTTTCTTTCGGGTCAGGGAAGCTGCCGGTCGGATGGAAACAGGCGGTGGTGCTCCCGCTCAGGAAGAAACCCCATTTAGGCTTCGAGGTATTAGAAAATCTGAGGCCCATCTCCCTCCTGCCTTTTCTGTCAAAAGTGGCGGAAAAGGTGGTTAATACCCAAATTATGAAGCACGTAGAGGAAAGGGGATTGCTCCATGCGACGCAGTTTGGTTTCAGGCCACGTCATTCCACCGAGTCCGCCCTCCTCATGGCGACGGAACATCTGAGAGAGGGCGTGGATGCAGGCCAAACTATGGCTCTGATCTTGCTGGACCTCAGCGCGGCGTTCGACACTGTAGCACACAACATCTTGCTACAGTGTCTGAACAGAGGTGGCATCTCTGGCACCGCGCTGAGATGGATCCAAGACTTCCTCAATGAGAGAAGTTTTCAAGTCAGGCAGGGAGACTGCTATTCTAGGGGGGTGCCTCTGGGCCAAGGCGTGCCGCAGGGCTCGTCCTTGAGCCCGACCCTCTTCAATTTGTACGTCGCGCCTGTTGCATCGATCGTGGAGAGTCATGGCCTCCAACTAGTCTCCTATGCCGACGACACGCAGCTGGTGATCTCCCTGTCGCAGGCGCCCTGTCTTGCTGCCGATGGCTTCCGTTCGTGTATGAAAGATCTTGCCGAATGGATGGCCAACAATTGCTTGAAGCTGAACGGCAGCAAGACAGAGGTGCTGGTGGTAGGGAGAGCCCAGTCTGCCTGGTCGCCGGCATGGTGGCCCTCCTGCCTTGGCCCCACCCCTACCCCGTGCCTAGAGGCGCGCAATTTGGGGGTGTGGTTTGACGTAGGACTCACTTTTGGCCCCCAGATTAATCGGGTGGTGGGAGTCTGTTTCGGGATTCTGAAGCGGCTGAGAAAGGTCCTGGACTTACTCCCGCTGGAAGCACGTCAAACCCTGGTTCATGCCCTGGTAACAGCTAGGGCGGACTACGGGAACCTGTTGTACCTGGGGGCGCCAGAAAAAAGCATGGCCCGGCTGCAAGTGCTCCAGAATGCGGCAGCACGTCTGATACTCAGACTGCCTAAAAGGGCGCCTTCCAAGGCGGCCCTTCAGCAGCTACACTGGCTTCCCGTAAGGAGAAGAGTGGAGTATAAAGCTCTCTGTACCTGTCATCGTATTTTGAATGGCAGGGCACCCGCCCCCCTGACGAATTTGATCAAAGCGTACATACCAACACGGGCGCTTAGATCAACAGGGGGTGGCCTATTGAGGACCCCAAGAATTAAGAAGGCCCGCATGGGAGGCAGGTCTTTCAGACATTTGGCGGCAACAATCTGGAACAAACTGCCAACGGACCTGCGTCTGGAACTAGAGGAGGCCAGATTCCGGAAAAAATTAAAAACTTATCTTTATAGCAAATAATGGCTCGTGCTGTTTTGTGTTCCCTGTCATCTGCCTACTCCCACTTTTAGCGCGTGGACACGCCGGTGTGCGTAAGCGCAGCGCTCAATAAATGTCCCAATAATAATAATAATAATAATAGTTACAAAAGTCCTTCCTGATATTGACAACTGTGAAGCCACAAAATTTTTAATTAAAGTTGTCAATTTTGTTCCATCAGGCCTACATCGTTGGAACATTAAAATGACATACTGGCCATATGTTCGTATAAATAATGTTGACATCATTTCAGATTTACATTGGCTACACTCCATGTTGTGATCAGCTGCTTTTACTAGCTTATTAAAAGAGACTGATTTACTGTCTGGCAAAGTTAAATATATAACTCTTTCTGAGTCTACACTAGTAGTACTTGATACCCTACAGTTCTCGCAGTCATGCTGCCATTGATAAGAAAGCCCAAACAGGTGATCTACATCTACACCTTCAGCATGCAATACATCAAGCATATACATTAAAAACTCCTGACAATCTTGCTGAATATTTTGAGAGAATTGTGTTTGACCTGAACATCTGTCTAACAGATTTCGAATTTCAGACACACTTTCTATTTTTGTTCTATCAGTGCTACATTTCTCTAACACAGAATTTAACAAACTGCAAAATCTTTGATCAGAATTGACCACAATCTCTTCTTTTCCATTTTCTAGAGAAAACAAAACATTAACCACTACATTAGCATAGCAGTTGACACCAGAACTGTTTTCAAATTGAAAACCAACAACTTCTTCAACAGAATCCTTTTTGTTTCTGCTTATAATTTCAGGTTCATCAACTTTTCGTCTTTTTGCTACAACCTCCCTAGTATTGGTCACATTTCTTCGTTTCCGGCCTACCACACGTTTCTCAAACAAAGGATATTGAGGCAAATGTGGCGCATACTCTCTTCTTAACCTATTGTATTCCTTAACACAATCTAGATCCGCACAAATGTTTGTGACATCACACTCAATCAAGTACAATCCAGATAAAGTTCTAACTCGTGACAATGCCACATATGCCATACCCTCCTTGAACACAGAACTGCCAATATTCACCAATGAACTGTCTACACTTAAACCTTGCGATTTATGGATTGTCACTGCATATGCCAAGCAAACAGGAAACTGCTTACGGCGAACATATAAGTCTTTTACAAGCAAAAATCTAGCAGAACAACGACCAATTAGCTGTACTTCCTCAATGCCATCAAATTTAATTTTTAAAAATTCAATTCCATCTCTATTTCTGTATTTCACAAAATCAACAACATTACCCATTGATCCATTTACCAGACCTCTTTCAACATGTAAATTCCTTCTTAAAATGATACGGCAGTTTAAGCACACATTCAGAGTCTTTTCAAAACCTGCAGTTTTAGATATAGTCTTCTCTAATGAATCCAATTTTGTTTTCAAATTCTCAGAGAAAATAATTGTTGATCCCATATGCTCTACTCTGTCAATAGCTTCCGGTTTCACAATCGCTTGGTTTTCTAAATGCAACATTTTGTTGTTGAAGATGGCACATTCTGCAAGAGTTGGCATCAAACATATTCCAGATTTCTTCTCAGTAATTTTCTGAAAAATATTCTCAGGCACAACATCTTGTTCTGGATATAAATTTGACAGTAATCGTGCATGTAAAGCTTCTTTACCATGCTCGGTCACTTTTCCAATTCTAACATCTTGTAGAATATTCTTGTAAACTTCATCCTTCGCCTGACGCATATTTTCATGCAGTTCAGCATAATTGAAGTTTAACCATATATTGACGTTGCCAATGCTCCCTAGGCACTTCCTGGTATCTTCATGCGTGAGCATTTTGAACACAGGTTGTCCTTTCACTGGTGTCAGCTGCAGAAGATCTCCGAAAACAATGATGTGTTTGCCACCAAATAACACCTCATACTCTGTTTTGAGAACTTCTTGCATTCTCAAATGCACAAAGGCAAGCATGACATTGGAAACCATGCTTACTTCGTCAATGATAAGAAGTTTCATTTTCCTCAAGATTCTTGAAACTTCACAACAAGCATCTCCAGATAGCTTGTGATATTGTAATTTGTTGTCATGCTCCACTGGCAGCATCAGTAAACAATGTAAAGTAATCCCTTTAATGTTATGTGCTGCCAGCCCAGTTGGAGCGGTAACAACACAAGACAGCGGTGATTCAGTCCTTTTCTGCAGATAAGATGCAATTGCTTTAATGAGGAAACTTTTTCCAGTTTCCGCTTCTCCACTCACGTACAGTCGGACAGGCTTCAACGACGTACATGAGCACTCTTTCTTCTCATGACTTAATCCATGATCTATTTGCTTGGTAACTTCGTCATATATTTTCCTCTGCTCAACGTTGAGTTGTCTTTCCAAGTCTTCTAAGTTAACCGCATCCTCCTGAGCATGTGCCATGGCTCTTTCCACTTCATTCATGGCAGTGGCAGCTTCATTTTCGATAACAGGTCCTCCTAGTGAATCCTGACTCAATGAAACAGAACTCTGACTGTCCTGAGAACTGTCTCTGGCAATCTCGGCTGCAATCGTTGCTTCCTGCTCGATTTCCGCATTCAACATTTCTACATATTTGGGAAAAGCAGGACATTCTATGGTCTCCTTGGCGGCAGTGAAAGAGTCTTCGTAACAGAGGAAATCTCCAAGCAGTTCCTCTTCTGCACGCCAAGGCTTGAAAAGTTGCAAAATTGCTAAATAGAAAAACTCCTTTTTTTCAGGAGATTCGCCACTCAATTTTCGATGGTTTACCAAGTGGCATTTTCTTTGCTTGACCAGACATCCCTCACTTCCAATTACAGCATACACTCCTTTCTCAGTATCTTCTTTGATGTTCCTCTTGAATATGTAATTTTGTAGAACCTCATACAGACAAACATTCTCGAGGTGACTGCTTCGATTTGGATAATATGTATCCAATATGTTGGTCTTCAAAATGTCGGTACTGTTTGGCTCCTTTTCCGCCAAATACTCAATTTCCCGCACAGGTTTCAGAACTCGATTACGCGTTGCAGCAAGACCAAGACTCGCCCAAACGATACTCCTAGATTTGGCATAGAGACTTGCTGAAGACAACCGGTCAGAACATTCGTAAGCTCCGATTTCTCGATGCGACAACATCTTCAGACTGAAACTGTACAACTTCTTACTGAGGCTCTTTTCATGGGAAATGTCCTCCCACATATCCTTCAATTCTGTCTTTTCTTTTTTGGTGATGTAAGATGTTACATACCGAGCCACAGCCATAGAGTTATCAGCCACAAACTGTATATCCATGTTAGCATTCCACATGGACAAAATCACTGGGTTGTAGTCGTTGATGTACTTGGACTCTTCGTTCCTCTTCAAATTGTATGTGTTTTTCGGTGATTTCTTCATCACATTATGTCGCAGCAAAGACATCAAACTGTTTACTCTTCCTTTAGAAATCACCGGTCGTGGAAAGCCGAAACGACATTTGGTGTAGAACTTGTCCTTGTTTCGGAATTTACGACGACAGTACTTTCCACAACGATGGCTTTGGAAACGTAGAACTTTTTCTCTTAGGCTTTTCTTCTCCTTTGCATTTGGAACAGCACACGTAGAATACTGTTGTATGAAACTCATCACTGAGTCTTCTGGATCTGTTCCAAATTTAGGTGCATCCTTGATCCACAGTAGCATATGTATATGAGGAGCACCTCTTGCTTGGTACTCCTTTCTCCAGAAGAAATCCAACACCTCTCCAAGAGGTGGATTCTTCTTATTCATGATGAAAGACATCATAGCTTCAAATCTATGATTGAAGTACCTGCATACATTGACTGGATCCGAAGAGCACAGTTCTCCGGGTGTCTTGAATTCGATGTTTTCAATGTTTCCATTTGCCTCTCGTAGAAATTCAAGTAAGTCTTCCCAGCCATACTCGGCACAGCTCAGAGTGAGGAACCATGTGGGAGTTCCTAAGTTCCTCAGCATACATTTTAAATCACCATGACGACGGTACCAGTACTCATTAGTACCACGCTGACACGCCATGAGATTAATCAGGTGACAATCCAAAATACTGTCTTGGACATTGACTTTATCCATAAAGTCACTTGCCGAGATGTTTTGCATGTGTATACCACTTTTCAAGATGTGGTTCACTGCATATGACAGTCCAGACAGATCGCTTTCAAACAGGAGATGAAACAAATAGGGAATACATTGTCGAAACCTAGCATCTCCTGCATACAATCGCAAAGTCCGGTATTCAGAAGCAGGAATTTGATGAGGTCGCTCATCATATCTTCCTCCCTGACCTGTTGGAAAAAGCTGTGGGAAACACCGAGCTTCCAAACTTTCCTCCCAAACACTAATGGGACTCCCTTTGGCTTGTTTCATTTGAAACAACTCAATAGCATTCCCCATGACTTCCTTGGAATGCAAAGGATGAACACTATAATGTTCATATATTTCTTCACTAGTAGAGGGTTCTACTTTCTCAATTTGACCAGCACACAAATCGCTATCCTCTTCCTCACTTACTTCCTCTTCTGCAACATATACATTCTTATAGTACTTATTATTTTTTTTCAAATACAATGTTGCCTTTTTGACTTTCCTAACATCCACTAAATCTTGCCATATTTTCATATTCTTTGTCGGAACCCCATTAACTAAGATAACCAGAGGTTCCTCTTCCACTTTTTCTACTCCAATTGTGTTAATGTTTTTCTTCAAATCTAGAGGCAAATAAACAACTCTTCCCTTTAATCCTCTCTGTAAATCTGATGGAGGCAATTTCCCTGTCTTTGGCTCCATTCTTACAATAGCCTGAAAGGGATGGATACTTTGAATCAAAATAGATTCATAAGTATTTAAATCCTTCAATTCAGAAGGAATCTCAACCAATTCCAGATTATTATGAACTGCTCTAGCAGGCATCTGGTTTTGATTTAATTTGGTACAACAATAAGTACACACACGTTGATCTGATCCCAAATCAAAACAATTTTCTACCATCAAGTATGTTGTGAAATCCTTCCATTCACTATTATTTTCCTTTCACTTTTTGCATATAAATCCACTAACTTAGTCTGATTCTTATAATAAGTGCGTCGACAACACACACAAGTGAAATTAGGCCTCTCACTTGATTTCACCTGAAACGTCGCAATTTCCCTCTGAAAATTATCTGTACTGGAAACCTGTACAATATCTTCCACATTACCCTCTTCTTCTGGGTCAATTTCAACATTCTCCTCTTTACTTCCAAAGTAACAATACTCAATTTCTTCACAAATATTCTTCACATCTATTTCAGAACCATGCAAAAGAGCAGCGCATAATTGTTTAAGCATAATTGCTGGACTCTTAGCATAATACAACATTCTAACTAATTTCCTCACTTTATTATGATGCACTGCTAGCATCCTGAAATGATGAAAAACACTCTGGCATACTCTCCTGGAAAGACAAGCCAGTGAATGTCCATGCAAACCTGTCACTTCTCTCACTCTGCAAGGATCTATTTCTTGCAACAACTTCATTTTCTGCTTCAAACTTTTCTTATTAAATGTCCGTACAAAATCACAAAGCAAATTGATGGAATCCTGTCGCACACTGCAAATACTACTACACTTCCAGGTGTACACAGGACCCTTAGGACGTCTTCCTAAAACCTAATTACCTAACACCTCTTCTGTCTCTGTTGTCACAAGTTTTTCTTTTTCAACTGGACAACCATCTTTCACTTCATAAGCTCGACCACTGGTGTCAACTGCATGCACCAAATCATTATCCTGGAAATAACTCTCCTCATTAAAAAATGCCTCACAACTTGAACTATGCATCCATTCTCCGGAAAAAACTTCACAAAAATTACTACGATTAACTATTCTCTTCCATCTACTATTTCTTTTGAAATCATAAATTGCCTTTTTAGCTTCCTAATTCTATTGATTATCAAAATAAATAACTTACGTTTAATTTCAAATGCCTGATCAATAACTTTCTCAACTTTTTTTTTCTCTTATAAAAAACCACTTTCTGTTGACCTTTCTTAATATTTTTTAACAAATTGCCAATTATCCTGTTGCGGAACATTCGTTTACGAATGTCCCTAAACTGTTGTTTCCTTCTACTATCATGCACAGAGTTATCTCTTGCTCTAGCAGTAACATTTTTCATTGGCCTTTCCTTTCCGTTTAAATTGCTTCTCTTTTTCTGGACTGAAACATTTTCTGTAGTAATACTTTTTTTACTACAAATATTTCTTATGAATGTTTTTATGGTCTTACCCGGTGCTTTCTTGGTGACTTGACAAGTTTTTTTGGTAGAGGACTGCTGCATTATTTCATGGACCTGCTGTCTTTGACGTTTTGCAGCCTTTCTAAGTCTTTCTTTGGTTGACATGCTCAAATCTTGAAATGATCTGCAGTTGAATCTGTGGTAAAATATAATAAAAAATGTTATTAACCACTGTTACCAAACAGTAAATCAATAACAGTCATCAAAAACTTAACACACTACTTCACATTTTTACATAGAACATTTTTTAGTGCTTTAGCAAATTTATAATACACAAATAGCAGAAAAGAAATAGAATTCTTCTTCATTTTACCTATGTTTTTTATATGTGAATCTGATCTAATTTTATATTCAAGTCTGTTTTATTTTTTAAACACAGCGATGAGCCTACAACCTCGTATCGAGGCTGGCCGCGTAAGATGCAATTTTTGAGTGCGGCGGCAGAGCGGCATATTTTAATATTTTATTGAAGACACTAGACATAACCTGTTTTTGAAGGTGTCTTTAATTTTAAATCAAACTGTTTACATTTTTACTTTTCATTTATTATAAATTTAAAAAATAAATGTTTATAGTTCCATAGGCTCAAGCACGTCAGCTTCCCACCCTATGTCATACAATTCTGACAAATCGGCATCCTCATCATCCTCAGAATTTAAATCATCCAAGGGATCTACTTCCACTGATGTTTCAATTACAAGTTCAATGATAATGTCATAATCAACTGATTGCTGATTGTCACTCATGGTTGATGTTGTCGTTATCTTTAAAGAAAGAGAACAACAATGAGATGTTGCAGAGTAAGAGACAAATCTCAGAGATTATAATAGTAAAATTGTTTAACAAGAGTAACATTTTGCAGCTATTATTTAGCCATGTCCAGCGATGCTGAGGAGGTGAGGCCTATGTCCAAGTTTTCAGTGAACAGGACTCATCTCTTCTTAACCTTGGATAAGCCTCACCAACTCTGTGTCCCCTGCTCATACTTAAATGTAAAGGGGCAGATTTATGTTAACTGGCGCATCCCCAGGGATGCACCAGTTAATGTGCACCGCTGCTCTGCCACCCATGGTGTGCCGCATTTACAATGTGGAGCACCATTGAGTGAAAACAGCACAGATGCGTCACGCATCTGTGCCGCAAAAGCAGCACATTGCAGGAATCACGTCGTAAGCGCAACATGTCTACTGCAATGCACAGGAGCAAGCCTCACATTGCATGGTGCATCACTCCTTATGCCTGTTTCAAACAGGCGTAAGGATTTGATTCAGCAATGCTATAAAGCTGACTCAGTGAAATCTTCTAAATTTCACTGTGTTAGTTTTACAGGGCTTTCTTGCAAATTAATGCATACCTTGCAACAAAACACCTATATGAAAACTGACACAGGTTTCATGTGGCACAGGACTTTACAGCATGACACATCTGCCTAGATGCATCAATTTTTAAATATGTCGCCACATAGCAAATCTTTTGCACCGCCGCTGCGTCACAAAAGTGACGCACAGCGGCGCAAAAGAGTCACACACCTATCATAAATCTGTCCCTAACATTTTAAATGATTAATTCAGGATGATGATAAGGTGTGGCCTATCCAGAGGTTTGTTTAAGGTGAGGCCTACTCAGGGTTGCAGATCAAATTTACGCTTGTTGAAGAATACAGACGAGATAATACATGTAAAGGCCTACTAATGAAGTAAGTCATGTCCACTTCACTCTTGAACAAAGGCCAGACCTCTTTTGTGTCCGTGGACAGACCTAAACTTCATCTGCACAATGTCATTCGTAAACTTAGGAAACACCGGTGATGAAAGTGTTTTTTTAAAGCCTTTGCAGCGTTTTTGGGTCACTTTTAACATGGCTATGTAACTCAAAGAATCAAAATCTAAATTTGCCAAGCACAGGTGCGAGCATATTTACAAGGAATTTGCACCACGGGGAAAGGTCTTTTAATATAAAATGGGAAAAATAACATCAGAGACACTCAAATGCCTTATAAATATGCCCCAAACAACCTATGAAGCTCTAGCAGTACATATCCAGAAATGTAATTGATTTCAAAAAACGTGTTTAAACACAACATATAAATCAATTGTATACCTACATTCATGGGGAAATGACTTAAAATGTCCTTAAGAGACATGAAAGTGATTTTTTAAAGCCTTTGCAGCATTTTTGGATCACTTTTAACATGGCTATGTAACTCAAAGAATCAAAATCTAAATTTGCCAAGCACAGGTGGGAGCATATTTACAAGGAACTTTCCCCACAGATAAAGGTCTTTTAATTTAAAATGGGAAAAATAACACCAGAGACACTCAAATGCCTTATAAAGAAGCAGACACCATTATTTCCTTGTCATAAATTTTAAAAGCATTCCTTTTCCACAAAAACGATTTTCAAGTCATAATTTGAAAACACTGCACATGGGGAAATGACTTAAAATATCCTTAAGACACATGAAAACGTTTTTTGATTGCCTTTGCAGCATTTTTGGGTCACTTTTAACATGGCTATGTAACTCAAAGAATCAAAATCTAAATTTGCCAAGCACAGGTGCGAGCATATTTACAAGGAATTTGCACCACGGGGAAAGGTCTTAAATTAAAATGGGAAAAATAACATCAGAGACACTCAAATGCCTTATAAAGAAGCAGACACCATTATGTCCTTGTCATAAATTTTAAAAGCATTCCTTTTCCTCAAAAACGATTTTCAAGTCATAATTTGAAAACACTGCACATGGGGAAATGACTTAAAATGTCCTTAAGACACATGAAAGCGTTTTTTGATTGCCTTTGCAATATTTTTGGGTCACTTTTAACATGGCTATGTAACTCAAAGAATCAAAATCTAAATTTGCCAAGCACAGGTGGGAGCATATTTACAAGGAATTTGCACCACAGATAAATGTTTTTTAATTTAAAATGGGAAAAATAACATCAGAGACACTCAAATGCCTTATAAAGAAGCAGACACCATTATTTCCTTGTCATAAATTTTAAAAGCATTCCTTTTCCTCAAAAACGATTTTCAAGTCATAATTTGAAAACACTGCACATGGGGAAATGACTTAAAATGTCCTTAAGACACATGAAAGCGTTTTTTGATTGCCTTTGCAGCAATTTTGGGTCATTTTTAACATGGCTATGTAACTCAAAGAATCAAAATCTAAATTTGCCAAGCACATGTGGGAGCATATTTACAAGGAATTTGCACCACGGGGAAAGGTCTTAAATTAAAATGGGAAAAATAACATCAGAGACACTCAAATGCCTTATAAAGAAGCAGACACCATTATGTCCTTGTCATAAATTTTAAAAGCATTCCTTTTCCTCAAAAACGATTTTCAAGTCATAATTTGAAAACACTGCACATGGGGAAATGACTTAAAATGTCCTTAAGACACATGAAAGCGTTTTTTGATTGCCTTTGCAATATTTTTAGGTCACTTTTAACATGGCTATGTAACTCAAAGAATCAAAATCTAAATTTGCCAAGCACAGGTGGGAGCATATTTACAAGGAACTTTCCCCACAGATAAAGGTCTTTTAATTTAAAATGGGAAAAATAACATCAGAGACACTCAAATGCCTTATAAAGAAGCAGACACCATTATTTCCTTGTCATGAATTTTAAAAGCATTCCTTTTCCACAAAAACGATTTTCAAGTCATAATTTGAAAACACTGCACAGCTCCTATGCACAAAAACACCCTGTCAGTACTAATACTTCACATTTTCTCCAATTACAATTTCTCAAAGAAACAAAATCTATTTGTAAAACACTTGAGACAAAGCAACATTGTAAAAACACAACTTTCTTCATAATTTTCTCCTTAAAGCACACTATTCTCTATCTAAATAAAATAAATCTTTTCTCACCTTAGCAAATACTTTATGAGTTTCAAAACAGTCTCAGAAATACACCAATTTGTCTTCAGCAGAACAAAAGGTATGCACTCCAGAGGCTGCAGCTATAGAAAGCACAGAAATGCTGTAATTCATCACACATATCTCTCATGTCACCCAATCAAAACTCTTCCCTCACTTTTTTCAAATCAAAACCCTTCCCCCCTCTGCCCTGTCTGCCTTTTTTGCATAGCAACCACCTCCTGAAAGACCTCTGGTGTTTGCAAGTTCACACAAAAATGTTTCAATTGAACTCTGAACTCTCAGTGCACCTGCATATCCAGTGCAATCTTTCATTTAATGATTTTTTTTTGACCATTCAAAATACATCTTTCAAAGAACTCATCCATGCACCCTAACTTTCTGTTTTCAGCAATCAAAATCCACCAATCACTGTTACTGCTTCATTAACACAGAAACTCCAACAGTTTTTTCCATTTTAAACTCTTATTTTTTCAACTGCCATTTCATTGCTACACTTCATCTGACTGCAGCAGAACCTTCTCTCACCATGTTTTCTGTCTGGATTGTTGGACATAGTTACATCTACTGGGCTCAGAGGTATGCTGATAACAGAAATTTACCTAACCTCAATTTACAAGATGTGGAAATTAAGTGGTTTGGCCACAGAGGATTAAAATGTCACCAATTGATACCATTGGTGAAAACCTTAATGCATTTGCCAAAACCTGACCTGTTAATTGTGCACTGTGGAGGAAATGATTTGGGCACTTTGACTGGGGTAGGTCTGGAAATGCTTTTAAAGGACACCTTTGAGCAATTGATGGCACTTTTTCCTCAAACTGCCTTGGTATATTCAAATATATGCCAAAGACAGAAATGGAGGTGGTCGAACCAATTTTGTCCACAAATTGAGAAGTCGAGGAAGCATGTAAACAAATCTGTTTCAGCTTACATGAGAGACCATGGAATGGGCTCCATGTACAACAATAACTTGCGTTACTACATGCAAGATATCTACAGAGGAGATGGAGTTCACTTCTCAGATGAGGGCAACAGAGTTTTCATTTTGAATTTAAGACTCTGCATTGGTACCTACTTATAAGTACCTAAATCTACCATAAACCCAAAAGCTCTTCTCAGAGCTACCCTACATACCCGGTACGCGAACCGGAAGCTAACCGCGCGAATTTTTTTTAAAAAATGTTTTTTTTTCGCACATATGGGCCTCCTCAGCCTTCCTCAGAAAACCTAGGGGGTCAAAATACGTCTACCGTGTCCCCTTCTACCCATTCTGAACATTATGGGCCCTCCATCTTGTATCTTAATTCGACCGAAACACAAAATGGTGGACTCCCGTAACGCTTAAGGTTCGCGTACCGGGGCGCTCGCCAGTTCGCGTACCGGGGCGCTCCCCGGGAAGCGCTCCATTAAAAAAGGTGGGAAAGTAATTTACAGAAGAAACCCTTGAGACACTTTCACCAAATATAGATATGCTCATACTACATACCAATCCCTACCATTTTCACAAATTTGGTTGAAATTCCATTTAGCCATTTAGCCTGTAGACCTCTCTAAATACCGTGAGGTAAATTACTTCACAAAACACATCTGAAGTGTTGGAATTCACAACCAATTAAAATGTTACTTTCATTTTCTATTTTTTTTTTACCTGACATTTGATTGGTTATGTACCTGAATATATATAAAGGAAGAGAAGGAAACACAGCCATTTTGACTACTACTTCCTGGTGTACATTTCAATTGGATTTTCACTAATCACTTCAACTTCTTTGTAAAGGTAAGTTGTTATTTTAAAAACTGAAGTATATTGTGCACTATAAGTTAATATGGTAAACTTTTTCTGATAGTTATATACTATCCCTCTGTAGTAGTTATAGATTTAGATAGACTTCTCTGTTATAGTTATGGATGGAGTTAGGTTTCTCTTGTATAATTATGAATTTACTTACGTTAAATCCCATACACTTTTTTATATTCCTACTTCCACTCTGATACTATACACTGCCCAAAGATAAATTCACTGTTAAAAACTGCCTATCTAAAATTAATCCCAACAGTGCCCTATCTCTACTAATATATTTTTTATCCAAATTTCAGACAAAATGGAAGGCGAACACAAAGTTTCATTTGAAATTGTCCTGCAAGAGACCAACCAAGAAATAATTGATCCAAATTATATAGAATTTATGGATGAAACTTGGGACCAAGAACTACTGCAATGTGTGCAAGCAGTAGATGTCCTCCTTGAAAATGAGGAAATTTTACACACTCAAACATTACAAGCTATGTTCAATGAAAATAACGACATTTCAGACAGTGAAATGTTAGACATTTTATTAAATTTTGAAACACAATAAATAATTGTTTTAAAAAAAAAAATAATAATAATCAACAAAACCAACAATCAATTAACATACAGTATTTGAAAAGTCTATCATTCTTTTTTCCTCATAGTACGCTCCCCGGGCCGCTTCCCGGTTCGCGAACCGGGCGCTATCCACGCAAAAAAAATTTTTTTTTTTTTTTATTGCCCCGCGGGGCCCTTTTAAAGCCTCCACATCAAACCTAGGGGGTCAGGGAGGATCTACTATGCCCCCTTATGGTCATTTTCGCCTTTGTTTTGACCTACTCTTGTCTCTCGATCCTACCGAGAGACAAAATGGCGGCCGCTCCGGACTGTTTAGAATGTTGACAGACACCGAAGAGCCAATCAGCTTCGCTTCGCGAAGTTCCGTTACGCGTCAAGTACGCGAACCGGGGCGCTGCCCGGAGCGCGCTTACAGATATATATCTTTTTTTGAACGTTAATTTCTCAAAATCCACTGGAGCACATATATTGAGACCTAGCAAAGGCACATCGGGCTAACAGTCCCTACAATTTTGCCAAGTTTCGTGCAAATCCATTCAGCCGTTCGGGCTAAAAGTGAGGCCAACCGCCCTTTGGAAATTAACATGGGAAAAACGCGTTTTGGGACCCCCCTTTTTTCTCGGCCCCCCCTTGACGAACCCCCCCAAATTTTCAGGGCCTGCCCAGAAACAAAATGTTCCATTTTCCTGAAAATTTCAACCAATTCCGTCCACAAACGCCAAAGTTATTAGACATAGAATTTTCAAAAATCCCATAGGGAAAAAATCCTAACTATATATACCTACTGGCGACCACCAGTAGGTAATATATATACATATATATATATGAAGAAATATCATGTCCTTGAAAACAGCGTTTTTATTTCACTCTGGGAGACTGCATTCTCTCGCTTTCATTACGCGTTTCAGCTGTTAGTCACACGAGGACATAGACTTAAAATATGATAGGCCTTCAAATCCCAATGCCATGACGTGACTTCTCATTTAAGCCTGTAATATTGTACTTGAAATGTTAGTACATTTCACTGACCTGTAAAGTTCCAGTTTATATTGTACTTAATTGCGTTTAAAAGACTTCACAAGAAAATATTGTTCAAGTGCACATATTAAATAGTCATATTAGTCAAGAATTGTGAGAGGCATCTTTTATATTTGCTGTGGTGCTTGAGATAAATACAGCCATCATCTCTCTTACATGGTTTCCAGGAAAATGATTAGAGGAGACATTTCTCCTCAAGTCTCCCTTTCACACCTCCGTGCAATACAACCAGACAAATTCCATCATGTTTGCAGGCCGAGGCAGTGGGACATGCATCCCCAAATGATCCAAACAGATCCAAACAAAATTCTCCACTTTGCTGGGACCCCCCATCCCTGCAGGGCGGCTTCATTTTGTACAGGCATAGAGCACCCTGTCACTTTTAAATCACACATAGGAAGAAATATTGAAGCACATGTCCTTGAAAACAGCAGGCCTCATTTATGAGGCCGTGTGTCACTTTTACACCCCTGGTGTGTCACTTTTTATGACGCACCAGCAGCGTAAAAATTGTGCCTTGTTGCACCATAATTACAAAGTGACATATCTAGGTAGAGGCGTCACTTTGTAAACCCCTGCGCCACATTATACCTGCGCCAGGTATAATGTATGCAGGGAGGGCGTTCCAGCGCAAGAAAGGGTCGTAGAAGTGACGTAGTGAAATCTATAAGATTTCATTGCGCCATTTCTTGGATGCTAATGCGTCAAAATCTAACACCTGTCTCATGGCAGGCATAAGACTGACGCAGGCACTAACAACATGGGACTTGCCCATGTGAAAGTATACATTGCTGGAGTTGCGTCACTTTTGTGACACACTCCAGCAATGCGTCACTTTTGTGCCCACAGAAACGTCAGAAATACTGACCCATCTGTAACTCCTTGCAACATGATGCGTCATGCTATAAATATGACGCATCGTTAGTGTCGCAGGGAGAGCGCAGTGAAAAGTGACGCATCGCTGTTTTCATGCAGCGATGCGTCACTTTTCATAAATGAGGCCCAGCATTTTTATTTCACTCTGCGACGGTGCATTCTCTCACTTTCCTTACGCGTATATATCCACGCCAAATAAAGGCGTCCTAAGTGAGAGTGTATGCATAATCTCATCAGACCTATTGGTCTCCATTCTCAAACTAAAATTTACTTTATTCCGTTTAATACCACGTTTAACCAACTGACCTTTAATTACCTGAATTTACAATCAGATCACAGTCATGCATGCTCACTATGACCTGTAAGGGAATAGAATGTAAGTTAGAAAAGTAAACAGAACAGCTTAACCCCAAATGGGAAGATTTTTGACGCAGCACTTTTGGGAATATTGAAGAGCATTTGATGCAAATAACGAACATTTTTTTAACTTCCTTATCGCCTCACCTCCCCAACCATTTGCCTTCGTTTCCTCACATGTCAAAGTTAATCAATGAAAATATCAAAAGGTTATTATATAGTTAATTAGAGCCATCACAATGTGGTAACAACGTCATTAAAATAACGATGAATTAAATATGAATAAAAACAAGTAAAATAATTCACTTAAAAATTCCAAGAGATTGATCAGCGTGATAAGATTGATAGAGTTAGAGGAAGTCACCCTGGCATTACATTTCTGAAAGGATAGGCGGTTAATGAAAGGGGGCTCCTCACAATATTTTATTATGAAGTTGCACACAATTTACATCGGGAGCTGAGGCTGTGTCCATAATTTGATACATCACCCTGTCATCTATGGATGGACAAAAAAGAATAGCTTGTCAACAGCTGATGATGTTAAAGATTACAAATACTGGTCGCACCCATCACATTTGCCGAGGCAGCAATACAGGGAATATACAAAAGAGGTTTGCTTTGAAGTCATTTGTATAAGAACGACAAGTGCATATCTTCCCAATTGGAGGTCAAGGATTCTGATGTTTGAATGAGGTAACATTAGTAACGAAGCATTGTATATTTAATATCTGGGGAAAATCGCATTTATAAAAGCCAGGTAAAACCATGGCTCAAGTAAGCATACATCAATCAAAGGTTACAACACTTCTCATGATTTTACAATTATTATTCAGGTAAAAGATGTGCAAAATCACAATTGTAACAGCCGTCAAGACCCCCGGCTAGTTCGTGTGAGGAATTGGTGTAACCTTTTGATGTTGTATGCTGATTTTATGTCGGCCCTTCCAGTCTACCTTATGATTATGTGTCTAGTGTTACAAACGACCAGACTCAGTTCTTCTATTGTCATCAGATTGGCTAAACCATGTGTGCCTCTATTACGCTGCCTAAACCACAAATGCATCTCAACAACGCATTCCTTTACCGTGCATGCCTTTACCATGCAGTTTTGTGTTAAAGGCAAGACTGGTACAGGGATGTGTGGTAAAGATCACAATATATGCCACCTGCACTTAGCCCTAACAACTACTCTGACCCCCAGAGGCCTAAAAAGGTACCCTGACCCCACTTGAGCCCTTAAAACTAATCGACCCGAGCCCTAAAAAGTCTCCAACCCCCAAGCCCTTAAAACTACCCCAAACCCCAAGGCCTAAAAAGAATCTTGACCACCCCGAGCCCTAAAAACGACCCAACTCCCGCATGAGCCCTATAAGTAATCCCGACCCCAGCCCTAAAAACAACTTTGCCCCAGTCCTAACCCTGAGCCATAAAAACTACCTCCAGCCCTTTAAAACAACCCCTCACACCCTCAAAACCTGGCCCTAGCCCCACTTACCTCACTGCACCCTATCCCGATCATTCCTGGTCCTGAGCCCACCCATCTCAGAATCCACACCGTGCATTGCAATAACCACGCATATACATGGTTAAGGCATATGCATGGTTAAGGCAAGCATTATTGTGCCTGCACTGGAACAGCACGCAAGGCATGGCACGGCACGCGTTGTTCAGACCATTTCTCTTGCGAGTGCAGTCGGGAATGTGTTATCATAGATTGTCGAACTACGTCTTACGTATCAGCCACACAACAGCATAATGCACAATTGCAAGCTTTAGCTTGTTGCTCAGATATGAATTTACTTTGAAAAATTGCAAAGACAAAAGATTTTTGGCAAAGCAGGAACAGGTCTGTTTAATTAAAGGTAGCGTCCTGGAGAGCATCGACAGATACGTGTCTGATGACAGTCTCAATGTACAGAAGTTTTGGCCGATCATATATGCAGTTTGTGAGATACAATAATAGAAGTTCACATTCTTAGGGAGTATGTAGGTCCTGGCCTAATCATATATCATGAATACAACCATCTGATAAGGGGTACACAGGTGGCTCTCTATCTCGGGGAGAGCTAGTATGGCCAAGTGTTTGTGTGTGTGTGTGTTTCCAGATGATTGGTATGGGGAATGCATAATCACTACGTGTGGTGTGCATGTTGTGACTGATTGGCTGAGCATTCCTAACTACATGTGGTATCTAACTTAAGGGTATTTTGGGAATGTGTGCCTTTGGACAAATGTGTTTTATTGGGGCAAATTTCCTCTGACTTGTTTGTGGTGTAACTGCCTATCTGTGGGAGTTCATCCTGGTTGTGCATTTGTCTTCGGTTTGAGTGTAATCCCACCATTGACCCATCAATCGTAGGCCCGGGATTAGGTTGCAGGGTCTACTTGATCATGTATCTCTGACTCAGGGTTGACAGGGAGGTCATTTTGGGTGAATTAAACAACAACAATATAAGTTTGTTAACTTGCGTATATAGAACATGGTGGTCAATGATATGATATTTACCAACAATCTCATTATTATGCATATAGTTGTCATAGCATACATCGACATTGCTTTTACTGGTGATGACATTGTTATGCATGCATAGATTTTGGTGTACATCATCCTTGCATTTATTGGTAGTGCCACTTTTGTGCATGCATATCAAGGTGTACATTGACATTGCATTCACTGATATTAACATTCCCCCCTCTAGTTGAATTTTCAACTACATCGTTTTCCTTGTATATCATGACAGTCACAGAATTTGAAACGGTATATGTTGCTACTGTGTCTGCTATTCTTTCTCTAGCTATTTGCATACTACCTAATTTGAACACTGCGTTTTTACGCCTGGAAACCCCTATTGGAAGAAACCACAGATCAGTAATACAAAAAATGAAATTTGAAAGTAATGTTGTAAATAGTTTGGACACCCATAGGGGATCCAAGAAAAAATAATATGAAACCTGTCCTGCTCAGGGGCGCCTTCCTCCTTCCTTTATGTCAGCTTGTAGACGAAGCAGTGCCTGGATGTCAAGAGTGAGAGTTCTGTTTTTAAGATAATTTCCAGGAATTAAAGTACAACAGGAAGCACCAATCTTGGCACACACCCCACCCTCCATAGCGGTTATCAAGTCCAACACGTACCGATGTTGTGTCACCATAATAGCGTTTAGGCCGAGCTCAGCACCGTTGATCACCTCAACATTTCCCACCTGGTTATTTGTAACCAGTGTATGTTTGCCTTCATTTGCAAGGTGAAGAAGCATATTGACCGTCCTGCGTTTACTTGAGTTTAAGAAAACAGTATACATTCTTCCAGAATGTTCTGAGCCCAGCCAAAATAATCAGCAGTTATTTTTCTTTGTGCCTGATGCAACAGACTTGTTTTCTTCTGTAGCGTATGTTGGGACAACTCAGATCTTCACCAGGGATGACCAGTGTTGGAGTGTGTACGGTCACAAGGGTGCAGATGCCCCGCCATCTGGGGACAAGCTGGGTTTAGGCAAGCTTGCTGCACTGCCAATACATATGCATCAACGTGGAGGTGACCCATTGCAGGTCCGGTATATGCAGTATTACTTCACAGTTCTAATTAGAACCAAGCAGTATGGTTTCATTGCCTTCGAAAAAACAAAGAATACAGTGTAAGTTTCCCTACAATTAGGGGTTGCCCCTTTCCTCTAAATCATGTTCACCTATTAATCTTTAGTTCCCAGATGTTCTGCCATGTGGTGTCTATGCTGCAGTTTGGCATCCTCTCATTGTACCCATTTCCCCTAGCATGGTTGAGGAATTTCATATATGGGTCCGCTTGTCATTTAACAAGGTGGACCCAAATGTGTTAAGGGCCACTCTTGGACTGCAGACGAAGTGGAAGTGGACATTCAAGAGCCTCTTTTCTACAAAGTCCAAAGGCCAAACAGTGTCCTCCCCTATAGTACCCCTCCTGCGCATCCTGTCTAGTTCTGTTTGCATGTCACATGGTCTGGTAAAAAAAGGTACAGTGCCATGGGGTTTGTTTCATACTGGGTGATGTTTACTACTGCTCTATGGGGTTCTACTCTATTGGGTTGAATCTTGCCCCTAATTCTACATATGTACAGGAGGATGAGACATTTTGCTTTCTCTGGGGCTATCTTTTTGGATAAGTAAAGCCTGTCTGGTCATACAATGTGGGGTATGATTGAACATATGTAGCATGACCTGTTCGTAGTGTGAGTGCCCACAGTGGTCATTTGTTGATACCAGGTGTTTTGTAGCAGTGCACAGTGTAATGTGTGAGGAATGCTAGCGCTTGGTTCAGCATAGGTATAAGGTAGGTGGGAGAGGTTGCAGCGCATGCACTGCAAGAATGACAAAGTAGGTTTCATAAAGGTAGGTATATGTCTGACTCGGGAGGGGCGCAAGAGCACCTGTGTTAAACAGAAAGTGTACAAGAATGCAAAAATGCATAACTTGGAAACATTTGTGGTGTTTGGGTTGGTCTCCAGGGTGTTTTTTCTTCGTTTTCTAGGCACCCAGGGGTGTCTTGTCTTGTGGCAGTTAAAAAAAGGGTCTCTTTTTTTCCCAAAAAGTGTTCATAAAGTCGATTTGCAGTCTGTGTTTTTGAGTTGTTTGCCTTGTTGACTTCCTTTCGAGAGCTTTGATTGAAGGGGCAGTGGGCTGCTGTAACAACTGTGTACATGTGGCTCTGTTGTAAAACTGTGGGATAAGAGCTGTGCGTTGTAAGTTAGCTTGGAAATAACAGAGTTTTTGGAGATTTCCTGTGTTTTTCTTTTGAGGGGTACACTCTATATCTTTCACTGTGTATGAAACTTTCTAGAGCGGTATTGGAAAGACGTGGTGGCACTTTTAGGGAATGGTCATTTTAAATTTGGATAGCGATATTTTGTCAGTTCTTTGGTTCCCATTCTCCTTGCTGTGATGTGGTGAGTAGTTTACTTTGTGGTCTGCTTCCATTAAATATGTGTGTCATTTTACCAATGCAGGGTGGCCTTTTGGACTGCATGATTTTTTATGCGTTTTGTTGGTAAAGGCAATGTTTCCGTTGTCGTGTGCATGTCCCTCTGGTCTCTGCATGTGGCATGTTATTATTTTCTCCCTAATGAAGTCAGGTTTTGACGATGCCCTTTTTCTGGAAGCTTTTGTTTTTGACTACTTTTGGGCTTCTTCCATCAGGTCATTGGGTGCCTTCCTCAGGTCTCATGTAGGGCTGGTTGTAATGCTGCATACCAGTGGGGAATGAGGAGCTGCTCTGTGGCCCCCGTGATTTGGATATGGCAATGACCCTAATCAGGCCTATTGCTTCCTTGGACGATGTTTATGAGGCCCTGTGTATCTTATTCAACAAGCTGGGCGTGGTGGTGAGCATATCCATACACCTTATGTGAGAGGCTTTTATGCCACCTATGGAAGCCCGTTCCCTCCCATCGCTCACTCTCTCCATCGGGATCAGGGTGTTTTGGGTCTGCTGTCCTCAATGGTAATCAGGGACTTCCTACCCAATGACACGCTGCTTTGGAGGGGCATGACCTGATGAGCATACTTTGGATGTGCTTAGAAGCATTAGGGGAGAGGAGGAGGCAGAATGTCCTACTTACGATGGGAGTCAGGAACAGGGCTAGAACTTGTCGTGCTGTGACTAACAAACTCATTTCCCAGGTGAACTTCCATATTGACTTAGTGCCAAATTTGTGCATGGACTAGGGAGTTTTAAGGGTAATCTCCACACCAAAGTGCACAGAAAATCAGGCTTCTGAAGCGTCACTTCATTTTGGAATTAAAAAAGGATACCTCTGTTTTTTTGGAAACCCTGGGGTTGGTGTGACCCAAGGCTGGACTTGTACTGTTGGACCTGGGTTCTGGTTTTATGCACCAG
This sequence comes from Lissotriton helveticus, assembly GCF_964261635.1. NCBI lineage: Eukaryota > Metazoa > Chordata > Amphibia > Caudata > Salamandridae > Lissotriton > Lissotriton helveticus. Next base: position 537,007,268 of record NC_136065.1, read on the forward strand.
TTGGGGGTAGCCATGCTCTCTCGTCAGACTGCCTCAACATCCCCAGGGGTATGATCAGCCAACTTCACCACGTAGGATAAATAGAGGAAGGAAGACCCAGGCCCCTGCAGGCACCTGGATGGCAAACTCTAGCATGAAATCCATATCAATATAGTATGGCGATCCTAATGTGGATTGTAAATGCAGGTAAGGAAATGTATCTGGAAGCAGTGTGAAGGTGCTAGGTCACGTTGGTGCCATTGTGCCCAGTGTAACATTAGCAGATGCACCACCTTTAGCATGACCTACTGATAGAGCGCGCAGGTCACCCGACCAACAATTTCACCATATGCACACTTGGGCCCATAAATTAAATTTTACCATATTTATTACTCAGGTAACCTACACTCTACTACCAGTAACCCAAATTCGTTCCTACCTATTTCCTATGTACCTGACTTACCAATCCTTGGTACAGGTACCTAAGATCACAATGGATCAGGAAGCTAGCTGAAAAAGATAAGCCGTCATCAAAAATACAATATCATTTATCATATGTGCACTCTTTATAATAACCACAGACTCAGGAAGTTTTGAAAACCTTTATCTAGTTCTCATCCAAATCAGAAAGCAGAACATTTACAGTAAGCAAACTATCAATGATCAAAATCAAGAACATCGTATAAACATGTAGAAAATAGATTATGCCAACCATTTAGAATTCTGAAGGGAAGGTAAGAACAGGGAACATGCTAATAAAAGGTTTCAGAGATTAGACTTGGTATGGTGTGTCTAAAGGACGTGGGAATAAGGAACATGCTAAAATATCCCAGTGTGAGTATTTCTAGAAAGGAGAAATAACGCTAAAGATCTGAATTTATAATGATGAAATTTGCAATAACCAAGTAGCTATAGGGAAGGTAAGAAAGTGGAACACGATAATAATTCAGAGTAACCACTTTAATTCAGCTAAAGGTGGGTAAAGAAAAGGAACATCTATATTTCATGAACAGTATTCCACAATTGACTTAAAGGATGGGAAGAAAATTGGAACCTATTAATAAACAGCTAAACGGTAAAACTTTATTATTGGTCAGCACAGGGAGGGTAAGAAAAGGAACAAATGCGCAAATAAGACTTTAGCAGTTTTAGAAAGCAAGAAAAGGACGTAGGGTATTTCCTGCACAGATTTATATTTACCTAGAACAGTGTGGAGACCAACCCTGGCGACGGGTCAGCTAAGGACAGGAGAAACCCCAAGGAATACAGTTGCCAGTAGGCCAGCAGGTGCAGAATGGAAACCCAGGACAGGAAAACCAGATTAGGATCAGGACAGGACCACCAAGGTAAGACCAGCACCCGCAGTTCAGTTGCAACGCCTGCGCTACACCCTCTCTGCAGCTATCAATCAAAACCCGGATTGGGTTCTCGAATTCCCCAGCAAAGTGCTTCGCCAGCACTTAAGGTTCTCAAAACCCCGATTGGGTCTGTCAGTCTGTCTGACAGAGTGCTCCGCAGCACCACTGTTTCTTGATCAGCTATTGAGTGTGTAGGGTCAGTGACAGGTCAGCTATTCGGACAAGTTGGACAATTCTCTACCTAAACCTAGGCTAGTTATACTGTTTTCGGGGCAGTGTACCACCCCCCAAATGTTGCAAGTGTAAGGATCCCCAATTTCAATTGGGCAAAAGAAAGGATAGGTCATCACACCTCCTAGGATTTGACTTTCTCAAGCCCATAATTTGCATCTTCCGAGACCGCCCCTTGAATTTCAGGTTCCCATGACATGTTCTTTACACATAACAATGGTGAATTTAACATTTAATACATTGTAATACATTTAGTACAAATCAGCTTCTTTGGCTAGGTGAATGTGCCTCTTCCCAGGCGCATTTTGCCTTAGACTTCTGTGTTGGCATGTGTTCAATGTCACAGAGTTCATCTTCTGGCTGTGGACTGTCATGCGCAGAAAGGATTTTCAAAGTGGAGTATTCCCGTCCCTCATGCCCAAGGATTATGATACATGAAAAGTAAACAGAAACAGCTTTAGAACACAGAAGAAATGAATTCACTGTATACCATGAATCCCTACATTACTCCCATTATTTCATAATAACTATAGCATTACAATGAATGCAAAACAAACAGCATAGCGAAAGCAGCGATGCAAGCTTCAGGCATGTGAGAACACAAAGCAGCCATTTTAGTTCAACTGCGCAAATGCAAAAGGTTTCCCACCAGAACTGCGAGTACATCACATCGCATGGTTATGACCGTAGTATGCGCAGAAGAAATTCCAGCGTAGCATCAGCCAGCTTAAGTAGCAAGCTTATTAGGATTAGTAAACACATAGGCAAGCGTCTCTGGGACACCCAAAATGTCAGAATAAGGGCAAATTAGTAAAATAAACAGGTTGATTAATACTATTAGGGTTATTTGAAGTTCATGAGTACAAGCAAGTCGCTTTATGTGCGAATCCTTGCTCCATCACTACTCAACACCTCAGTGCCATGGGACTAACACAAATGGGCATCAGAACATCATATGTGTTGGCACTCATCGAAAGCAAGTGGCACAAATGCCCTTGACGTGGTGTATTAGCTCATAGTCAATATACCAGAGCCTGGCCTCTTTGGTAAAGGGAGACATTTGAAGTAAACTCTCAGAAACTGCAGAGACCTCAGCTTTCTAAGCCTGAAGGTTGAACCAAGCTTCTACTGGAGAACGCAATTCCATACCTCCTACCCTTCCCAAGGTAAAGAGAGGCAAAACCAACACTTCAGGCAGCTAAAGAATAGCACCTGCCAATGAACTGGAGGAGTGGACATTCACCTCTTTTAAAAGATTAAAACCTGGCTACTTCGTTGTTAACATTTGGTTCTTCACAATGTTCCATTCTTCTTTATGATACATATGCTAATGTCATACCTGACTGATTGGTATGATATTACTAAGAATGGTATTCTTCTCACTTTTAATCTGTTATCCCCCTTACCTTCTTTCCCTCTTATGCCTTTTTACCCCTGCTCTGCGTTGGTATGCCCAGGAGTGCACCTTAGACTGGTCAGACAGCACTTCTGGGATTCTGTAGAAGTGACTTGAAGGTGTCTGATGAATAAAAATTGTTCTAGTTAATCTGCTGTGCTTGACTTCTTTTTAACACTGGTGACTGATGATGGAATCAGCTGAGCAGGGGTCAGCATGATACCTTCACCCTTGTGGTTGAGGTCACTCTTCCTCAAGTGAGGCTTCATCAACTGTTGGAGGTCTGTAACTTATAGTTTACATTGGAGGATTTTCTGTTACATAGGAATAGTGAATGAAGTAATTGGCCGCCATCCTGGAATTCAGTATGTATTTCTCTGCAGTTTAAAAGTGTTTCTTATCACTGGAGAGAACTTTCTTCAGGAATCAATAAGACAAGGCAGCAGTGTACTGCTGGACAAACTGTGACTCACGGCCTGCCAGACTATATCAAAGATAAAAAGGTGTGTCAGGCACTCATCAAAGGACAGGGAGAGAGAGAAAAAGAGAGACTGAACAAGGAGCGCAATCGAGCCCTTGGCTCATGTAAACATGCCAACAGCTGTGCGTGTCTTAAAATGTGTGCACCCCAAATCACAGGCCTGTCATCAAAGTCAGCGCCAAGGCCACATCGCATTTCAGAAATGCAAGCAGCCGTCAGATTAAAATTAGGTATGAACGCTCCTTTGTCTCAACACACAAGGCTAAAGGCCAACCGAACCGCTGGCCTTGGTCCTGAAGGCGGCTGACACAACCTGCGTGAGATACCATACCAGCCCCTGATGACTCCCACACCACAAACTGCTCTAATGAAAAACCAATGTGCCAAAACCCCACACACACTTGTCCCTGCACGACCTACACCTGCAAGGGATGCCCGTGACACATTAGTTAAACACTACCCATACGTCCAAACATTGCACACACATATGACTCATTGCCCTAAGCTGTGGCATATCATCCACAGAACTGCCGTCGGTCTGAGGAGTGCCGTTGCTACGAGACCAACAAACCCAATGGCAGGCATTCCCAGGCACATGCACAACCCATGTCATGTGGAACTGTACCATGCATGAATGCTCCATCCTTTGGGAGCTCTGCCAATGGCAGTGTTGTGAATCAGTTTTCGTCTGAGTTTCTGTCTTGCCTACGTCACCTGCGTCCAGCCCTGGTTCCACTGTCGATCATGCACATTTGTGTGGCCCATAGAGGTCTTAAAGTTAGGATTTTTCTCAATTTAGTAGTAGTAAAGTTAAGAGTCCTAACTTTACTACTACTAAACTGAGAAAAATCCTAATTTTAAGACTTTAGGTTACTCACAGAAGGCATTTAGGAGTCCTAAAGTTAGGAGTCCTATCTTTACTACTACTACACTGAAAAAAATCCTAACTTTAAGACTTTCGGTATTCACAGAAGGCATTTAGTACTCCTAAAGTTAGGACTCCTAACTTATGTGAATGCCGACATGAGTAAGTGTCTTCTGTGAATACCAAAATGAGTAAGTGCCTTCTGTGAATACCAAAATGGTAGTAAGTTTAGGATTTTGTCTTAAGTTAGTTCTGTGAATCGGGCCCATTGTGTATGGGATAATGGCTGGCGGGCCTGTGCACTTACATCTCTTCAGCATGGTGTCCAACCTCTGACCATGTGGAGCAATGCCATGAATCTAAACAGAATGTGGCCACACAGATGTGTGTGAGTAGGTATGCAAAGTGAAGTTCTGTTGTCACATGTGATGTAGGACACCCCTTCTGGCCTGTTACTGATCTGGTCATTCCTACACACAGCCCTATTCAATACATGGACGTGTGCCTACATTGGGGGGTTGCAAGATTGTTGTTAACGTGCAATGAGGCCACAGATAGTACTCACCTTCACAGTCATCCAACTGGCCATGTGGCTCAGGGTTAAACATGCGCATTGTTTACCTACTTGTGCAATCATGGTCCCTACATCCATCAATACTTTCATACTTGAGTGAACATAGTCATGACACATCTGTGTGATTTCGAATGTTTTATTCACATTATGATGAATGCCGAAGCTGGTGCTGTACATGGCCCTGCCAAGCCCACATTACATGGAGGCCCAGTAGTGGGCCAATCAGAGTCCTTTGGGGATTGAAAAGTGATTTGGAAGAGGGAGAGTACAGTCCGCAGCAGGATTGATGTCTAATTGTCAGCCAGTGAAGATGTGTCAGTCCACGTCATGGTCCAGGTGAATGTCGCAGAGTGTTCCGGGGGTCAGTGGAAGGTTTTGTCCTAGGGCATGATGCATAGGGCAGAACCCGTCTGGGACAGGCCATATGGGGGTGATGGATGCTACTACCTCCTTCCTCGCACAGTAATTACCATCCACATCTTAGTCCTCTGATACTTCTTCTGTGTCCGGTGTGTTCGGTGTGTGTGGCGGGGTAATGGCTGCATCAGTGTGCCACTGACACATTAGGGTGCGAAGGTGATAGGGCTGTATCATTGTGTGCTACTGACACATCAGGGTTCAGAGATGTGTGTGTCGAAGTGCCCGAAGCAGTTATCTGGGGCAGGCTCAGTGGCAGCAATGGCAAGATGATGAACTGCAAGGAATGGAAGATCCCAGTTACATCTAGCTGGTGTTCAGCCGTGGAGGTCATACTTTCAGCCTGCATCTACTCCATGGTCTCAATTGTCCTGCGCACCTGTGCCAACTCTGTGGTGTCATCGCTGGAGCCTGTCTAGCTAGACAGTTCTTATATCCGAGTAATGGCCCAAGCGATGTCAGCGAAGGATTGTCGTGGAGCATGGTGAGGTCAGTGGGTGTCCTGTAGGGTTTGTAAGTGGTCCCTGATGGGACTCAGACACCCACGCATGGCAACGAGTTTGGCTTAAGTATGGGTGAATTTTGCGAATTCGTGCAACGCAAATTCGCGCGAAAGCGTACTTGTGGTCCGCAAAATCCACAAACTTTTGCGAACTTGCGGATTTTTTTATTTTTGCGTGTTCGCGGGATTTTTTTCAGCGCGGCTACCGCAAAGTTACCCATGCGGTCATGCATGGGCGCGCCCATCTTGTTTTCAGTGTTCGTGTTGCGTATTTCCATTTCCGGGTGCTAGTTGCATGCACGCGTTGTGCATTTCTTACGTGCGGGGCGCAATTGCGTGTTCACGTCTGTTTTTGTGTGCTCGCGGGGGAAATATCACGCAAACTTACCCAATTGGTCGCAATGGGCACGGGCATCTTGTTTTTCATTCATTGCTATGGTTCTGGGCATGCTTTTTCAATCCTCCTTCAATGTTTGTAATCCTTTGTTTCTTTGAACTTTTTAAAAATCTTTTTTACTCATTATCTAGCACTCTATTTTTGTACATCTATATTTTGTGTTTTTTTCTACTTTTTGTTATGTTTAAAACGACTTTTTTTAACTCTCTTTTCTTTTATTTACTTTTTCCCTATTCTTTCCTAATTTATTTTCCTTTAACTGTCCAGGACCATGGCAAAGGGTGCTGGCAAAAACCTGAAGGGGAAGGGTCCCGCACCCTGTAGCCGGCTCCCTTGTGGGTGCTTAAGAGGGGAAGCAGTACATGCCCGGGAGATCTTCAGCGCGGTGGAGGTGGCCGCACTGGTCTTTTTTGTGCAGCGCCACCTCCCCGAGACCGTCGCGGCAGGCGGCAGGCCCGGGACCGGGTACGGCCTCCGGGAGCTTCACCAGCTATGGGGGAACGTGTGCCGGGTGATATATCAAGAGCCTGGGGTCCGGCGCACCTACAACCAGGTGTCGCACCGGTGGTCGAACATACTGGACCAGGAACACGAGCTGCTCGACCTGCTTGGCGTGGAGATCCCTGGGCTTGGTGAGTACTAGTAGCTATTTAAACACTACTTTGTTGTCTTTTGCTCTGTGTTATGATATTGCAAATATATATTTTTTCCGAAGAGCAAGAATGCTGCCGATTACATTGCAGGTAAATTATGTTTCAAAAGTTTCTGTGATTGCAGGTGCTCGCCTGCTCACTGGTGGTGCTACTATGCTTACTTGTTTTCAATTTTGTGCTCATTTGGCCTGAGTGATTATGTATGAGTGTACTTTACAGAACTGCGTAATGCTAGACACTAGAGATTACATTGCAGGTAAATTATGTTTCAAAAGCTTCTGTGATTGCAGGTGCTCGCCTGCTCACTGGCGGTGCAACTATGCTTACTTGTTTTCAATTTTGTGCTCATTTGGCCTTAGTGATTATGTATGAGTGTACTTTACAGAACTGCGTAATGCTAGACACTAGAGAATACATTGCAGGTAAATTATGTTTCAAAAGCTTCTGTGATTGCAGGTGCTCGCCTGCTCACTGGCGGTGCAACTATGCTTACTTGTTTTTAATTTTGTGCTCATTTGGCCTGCGTGATTATGTATGAGTGTACTTTACAGAACTGCGTAATGCTAGACACTAGAGATTACATTGCAGGTAAATTATGTTTCAAAAGCTTCTGTGATTGCAGGTGCTCGCCTGCTCACTGGTGGTGCTACTATGCTTACTTGTTTTCAGTTTTGTGGTCATTTGGCCTGAGTGATTATGTATGAGTGTACTTTACAGAACTGCGTAATGCTAGACACTGGAGATTACATTGCAGGTAAATTATGTTTCAAAAGCTTCTTTGATTGCAGGTGCTCGCCTGCTCACTGGTGGTGCCTCTATGCTTACTTGTTTTCAATTTTGTGCTCATTTGGCCTGATTGATTATGTATGAGTGTACTTTACAGAACTGCGTAATGCTAGACACTAGAGACTCAAGTCCAGTCCTTCCTTGTACTCCTGCCACTAAGAAGAGATAGTGTTGGTGGATTGATAGTTTGAGTATATTATGACTGGTTATTTAGCAGGAAACTTTTTAGTGGTCTGCAATCATGGCGGACTGTGTCTGTCACTTCGCATGCTGCGGGGTGCTGCCTGCCAGTCATAGTAGAACCTTTTTGTAGTTGGTTTAGTGAGTTACATAACTTTCCAAGTAGACGGTCCTCAAATCCAGCAATACTAATATCCTAGTAGACCACATCAGATAGGTCAATACATTTAGTGCAATTGTTGCCTATTTCCCCGAAATAATTTGTTATTGTTGTTTTGAAATGTTTGATTTGGTTGACAACAATCATCCATGTTTGTGTCTTTCTTTCATGTACATCAGCCCCCCCAGGGGGAAGAGGACAGAGGTGGCAGTGGCGGTGCCGGCGGAGCAGGAAGGCCAGGATCGGTCCGCCGAGGGCTCCTCTGCTGGCCCCAGTAAGTTTTCCTGTTAATATTAATAATTATTCTTCCCTAACTTTTACAGCACCTATTTATTCCAAACGTTCATCATAATTCTATTTTTTCCTAAATCGTCTTTGACCTTCTTGTAGACTGTTTCTAAATTCTTATCCTGCCTCTACTATGACTCTATAATAATAATAATAATAATAATAATAATAATAAATATATTAAAAATCCACATTTGTAAAGCGCACAATCACCCGTTAGGGTCTCTAGGTGCTGGGGGCCGTCGGGAAGATTAAGCAAGCTATTGCCCAGAGTCACATGGTGCTGGACTAATCTGCCGCCAGTGCCAGGGATCGAACCGTGATCCCCAGCTTCCGAAAACAGTCGCCCTGGCCGCGACGCCACACCTCTTCCTCTTCCTCTCTGTGCTACTACTATTTTATTAGTATGCCTGTGTAGCTAGCTACGCTTGCACAGTTGGCAAAAGGTGTTAAACAAAACTCCTATTCAGCAATAGCTCTAGGCACTGAGTGCAGTCCTCTGGGTTGTCCATAATGTCTATTGAAGTCTTCTTAATGTTTATGCTTTGACAATTCCCAACAATAAAATGTCAATGGCCACCAAGTATAAGATACTAGTTTACTTTTTGATTGGATAGGAGGACATACTACTACTGTTGCAGGGACTAATCTGCACATACAGAACTATGGACAAGAAATAGGGCATTGGTGATAATAGGCGCAGTTAGACTTTCCACATACCTCAGTCATAACAGAAGTTGAACCGCCAATCTCCTTACTGACTACCTAGTGTGTCAGAGTCATTATTTTGCTCCTGAATGCAGCGATGATCCCCAATGATTATACAACTCAGAACATAAGACTACGGAGTCAGAGTTCCGACCTCTCAGAGTCACGGACTCATGCTTGCAAATTGCAAACCCTTTCGCTCACTCACTCATGACCAAAAACCACAGAGTCTATGTAAGTTTTAAAGCTTTATTAAAAGTAAAACAACTATCTCTGTGTGTACTCTGTATATTACATTTCAACCGTGCATTATATAAAAACATTTATTAAAATCAACTTCATAAACGGTGAACGTTTGAGAATTGAAAAGTGGCTGATTTCACACATTAATTGTGGGAGAGCCCTAACCTGGTTGGAACTTAAAGTCTTGGTGGTGATGATGACGACTCCAACTAACATATGATATTGGTCTTGTTCGTAGAAGGGAAACATCTGTCTGTTATGAGAAAAATGGTGTGTGTTAAAAAGCAAGCATTCATCAGTTGTGCCAAAAAGTGTAGCATCACATGTTATGGCTAAGCATAAATAAAAAACGCCCTTCCCTTAAGAAAGGGAAATTTTTAATTTAGACTAGAGAGTCACAAATTATTAAATTTGTTTATGTAGTACTAGTAACATATTTTTCTATTCCTAGACAAAATAGGGAGTGGTGTATATGGCATCTAAATTTTTTTAATGTATTTAGCATAGCATAGGTGTATGTAGACAGAGTAGACGCTCATTGGATGAAGAGTGTTACTTTGAAGAGCATGTAACACTGCACGTCCGTGCCAGAGTAGCAAAGCCAAGGAAAGCCGAAGTTGTAATTTAATTTTTCAGAATACTACCATGACTAACAGTAGTTTGCAAGCACAGCATATATTGTGTATCTATATTGTATAGTTCACATTATCAAGTCAAGTAAGTCACAACTCGCAAGTGCCTTTCTCTGGCGATTATGGAGACCACTCACTACCTTTGTTAATAATTTTTTTACAACTCTGTCATTCATGTGTGGCCTATCGGTGTTCACTCAATCAAAAACAAAGCACCTAAAGTCACCCCATATGTAAGCAAATATCCTGTGAAGGGATAGATGATCCTATTATTTATCTTCTTCATTTTTCTTCAGTAGTAGTTAGGGGCAGGGCAGGGTGAAAGGTACATTAATTAAGCAGTAGCCTTGTAACAGAGTATGGCCAGTGCCACCCGTAATAGAAAAGTAAGAGCTTCACCACCTGCATGTACTGGACTGGTAACAGTAACTCAAGTCTGTGTCATCATGGCTTGGGTTTGTTTTTCTCGGGTGCAAGTTGACTGCGCTGGCATTATGCCGGCTTCCACAAGTTTACGTACCAATTTCACTAAACAAGAGAGAAGAAGAAGACTGGTGTACTGTCTGAGTCTAATTTAGTGAGTCCATATAGTGCTAGTAGAATTCCTGAAACTCCCACTAATGTTACAGCAGAGGCCGACGAAGTGGGAGGTTAGATAGATACATGCCACAAATGTTATGTACTGTGCTTGCAAGTTGCTAGTGCTACTGTGACACAACTTTCTGCTGAATTATTTTGTGTTAATCGTAAAGAGCATTGGTTACAGTATGTTTTTCTTCCGTCATATAGATACTCCTTCTAAACTAAGAAGGAAGAAGTTGGCTATAAGGGCCCGGCAACAGAAGCTGGGGGCAATTGTCGCCGAATATCGGCGGCTGGTGGCCCAGGAGGAGGAGGATGACTTGCAGTCGCAGTCAACAACATCCACGACAGCTGCATCCTCCTCTACTGCCCCTGGGTCATACAGTCAGCGCAAAACTCCAGCGGTACGGAGCCGTGGTCCGGCAGAAACCTGCAACACAGCATGGACAAACAACAAATGAAGAAAAACAAATCTTTGGATACGAAGATATCCATAAATCTTTTAAGGGAAATAAAAAAGTGCACTGCATGCAAGAAGTTGTTTGCTAAATAGATTGTTAGGTTACTGAAAAGTAGTACTTACTACAACTTACTAACTATGAATAAACAATTTGACAGTACAACAATGTTAATACTGTCGCCAAACACGGCACTCTGAAATAGCCACCATCAGACATGGTCTTAACTATATTACTGCCATTTTCCGTAGAAACATAACCAATCATGCACTTTCTTGGCTGCAGCCATTCAAAGACCTTACTGTTAAACTCCTCCAAAATGTTTACTGCAGTATGAGATTTCTCCATGGCAAACATGTCTACTGTTGCATGTTTCCGAATAGCTTGAAAAATTGTGACACTGTCAACACCTGCAGCTATCTTGTCTCTAAAAGAGACCCAGTGTGCAGTGATGCACATGTAATCAACTGGTCCACATGTCTGTTGTCAGGTGGATAGTGTGAACAGCACTCTTCTGCAAAGCTGCCCCAATCACCTCCAGCACACCGTGATGTAGTGCTGGAACCGCAACTCTGGCAAAATAGGACCGGCTAGGAACCTTCCATTTAGGGCAGACTGTTGCCACAAATTCTAGAAAACCCACCCCTTCCACGAAAGAAAAAGGGAGAAGGTCCAGCGCTAACATTTTTAGCCAGCATTGCATTATACAGACGTGCCGTTGGATGGTTGCGTTCAAATGGCGCCTCCGACCAAAACATGCTTTTAATGGTGGTCTGGACCGTTTTCATATGTGATGACGAACCAGACTTCTTCAACCCAGTTAGGCTCATTGATGTACTTTTCCGTATTGGTGTCTCCACCAGACTACTGTGCCTCCTAGATGTTGCTGGGGTAGAGGAGAGTGTGGGCGCTACCACTGCAGTGCTGCTGCCAGGGGTACTGTGTGTACCAGAAAAAAAGGCTCTTGGTTCTTCACCTCCCCCCTGCACGATCAGCTCCTCGTCATCAGATGCAATATCAATGGATGCCTTTGGATTTGTACTTTTGGCTTTCCTGATGTTACTTAGGTGCGCCTCCCACTGGATAATGTGGTGTTTTTTTAGATGACCTCTCTGGCCTCCTGTACCATAGTTGGTACTAAGCTTACCCCGACTAACTACTTGTTTACAAATCAAACAAATGACTAGGTTTTCCGCCTTTTTGCTAATACTAAAGAAGTCACAAACTGGGGACTGGAGATTTCTGGTGATGGTGGAGGTGCTACTTTCAGTTTCAATGCCAGATGAAGTGGAGGATGGGCGTGGCGTTATTTGACTCTGTTGTGCACTTACAGCACCACTACTTGAGGTAATGAAGGTCGAGCTGGATGGAGGTCGCTGCCGGCCCTTCTGACGAGAAAATGTGGAAGCTGTAGGTCGTGTTGGTGTAGTAGTTAGTGTTACCTGTGTTGGTGGTGGTACCAGTGGTGCCGCACCGCACACATCCTGCACAGCAGCATTTTTGGATAGTGTAAAAATGTCTGTCTGCTGCATGCCCGCTGGGGCTGGAGTGACGACTGTGATGACTGGGTCGTCATCGTCAGACTGTTCATCAGCAGCAGAATACACCACTTCTACTTCTTCTTCGTCATCACCCATAACTGAAAGCCTTGTGGGAACCTTCCTTTTACCTAGCTTTGTTGGCTCATGGCATGCCTCCCTCTCAGACTGCATTGGTGGCTGCCAATCAAGATCTAGATCATCAGTAGGAAGGGGGCTTGAAGAAGAACTTGTACTAGCCCTCCTTGACCTTTTCCTTGCTGGGGATCCGGAAGACAATGGATCATCAGGAGGAGTGGCTTGCTCGGCTGATACCTCCGCATGAATCTTGATTTCCTGATGTGCCCCTACATCTGGAGGTACAAGCATTGTGGGCAGTTGTGCCTCTCCATGCGTCTCTCCATGCGCCTCTCCATACGCCTCTCCTTGAGCCTCTACTTGCGCCTCTACTTGCGCCTCTACTGCAACTCTACTTGCAGCTCTACGTGTGCCTCTACTTGCGCCACTCCTTGTGCCACTATTTGCACCTGTCCTAGTGCCACTCCTTTTGCCTCCCCTTGCGCCTCTCCTTGCGCCTCTCATGGTGCCCTCCTTGTTGCACCTGTGGTTGTCGTTGCGGCTGTAGTTGAACACTCGTCAGATGAGTAACACCCTGCGTTGATTGGATGCTACTTTGTGATGAGTCAACGCCAACATCACTGGTCGATGGTGAAAGAGCAATTAAAGAGTCTGCCACTGCAGCACTCATGGACTTGGGCCTAACTTGGCATGGTGGCACTGAGACCAATGAAGTGGAGGTGCTGCTCCCCGCTTGGGCCCTGGCGGACACCGCTGCTGCAGGCGTAGTTTTTTTCCCCCCCAAAAAGTGTCTGTCGGCACACCAGTCTCCTTGGTAAGTGGCGCCACTTGCTTCTTCTGCTCCTTCTTACTGGCAGGGCACTGGCAACTTTCTTGGTAGAGGAGCTATGGCCACCTTTCTTTGGGTCCATCTTCTTCAGATGTCAGAACAGCAGGACGCAGTTGCACGAGTTGCAGAGTTGTCTGTGGCCACCACACGTGACGTCACGTGACGTTGTGCACACACCGCAGCAGGACTTCTTCCTGGCACTACATCAAGTGATGATGATGAGGATGATTCCTGGTTGTCAGTTTTTGTGCACCTAAAGCAAAGGAAGCCAGAGGAACATCAGTTAAATAAATGTTGCATATGTCGTGCTTCAATTAATATTTGCAACTAGGCATTTCTAGGCTTCTCTGCGGCCCCCTCAACCTGTCATCTGTGGGGTCCCCCAAGACTCTTCTCTCTCTCCTCTTCTTTTTAATTTGTATATTTTCCCTCTTAAATTTGCCCTTCAAAAAATGGATGTCACAGTATTTAATTATGCTGATGATCTCCAACTTATTTTTAACATCTCCTCTTCTCCTTCTGTCTCAAATTTTCAATCAGTTATGGTTTTTATCAGCTGGATGTACTTCAACCACCTTAAGCTCAATCCCAATAAGACTGAGCTTGTACTTACATGTGGTGTCCCCAGTCCCTGGTCCCCCACTTTCTGGCCCCCTTCTCTTGGCCCGTCCCCTTCTCCCTCAGCTTCTGTTAAAAGCCTCGGTATTAAAGTTAGCAGCGACCGTTCCAAGCACAATCAAGTCAGTGCGGTGGTCTCATCCTGCTTTCTTAATCTACGTACTATACGTAAAATCTCCCACTTTTTTTCCATTGAGGCACTCAAAACTAATCTTGCTAGCCGTGTTTATATCTTGTCTGGATTACGGTAATGCTCTATACGTTGGAATACCGGTGTGCGAGCTCCGCCGTCTCCTGCTAATCCAGAACCAGGCGGCGAGGTTGGTCTACAAACTTCCCAGACACCATCACATCACTCCGCTTTTAAAAACTTTACATTGGCTCCCACTTCCTGAACGCTCCTTTTTTAAACTTGGCTGTTTGATTTTTAAGGCCTTAGTTGGTTCAGCGTCTGCCTTTGTAGCCGCTAAACTCAAGCCTTATGTCCCTACCCATGACATTCGGTCTTCATCTAAACACCTTCTGGGCATTCCCCGCTGTAGAAGGAAGAAACATGGCGGCATGAGTACCTCCTTCTTGGCCCCTTCCTTTTGGAATTCCTTACCCCTTAGTATTAGGACTACTGTCCTCTACATGGACTTCCGTAGGGCTCTGAAGACCTGGCTTTTCTTGCAAGCTTTTGCTGAGTAGGCATCTCTCCACTCTCTCATGTCCTCAGCGCAAAGTAGCCGCTTGGTCTACTTGCAATCTATAAGTACTTTCAACTTCAACTTCAACTTCATTTATTATTATTAACACACCACACCCAAAAACGGAAAGACCCAAAATAAAAATTGCAATTCTAATCCAAAATGGATGTTTAAATTAATAGATGAGAGACCACACAGAGAGAGTTGTTTCATGCACCACTGAGTACCCCTGGGCAAAATGGATGAAAGCAAGGCAGACTGGGTGCAGGCCTATGGCACAAAGCACACTACCTGGCTTCAAAATGGCCCCTAGACCCCCCCACCCACATCGCCAGGCCCTGGACCAGGCCTCAAAATGCCCCCCACTCACATGGCCAGGCCCTGGACCAGGCCCCAACAACACTAAAAAAAATGAAATACACACAAAAATCACACCAATCCAATGGTATCCATGCCCTAAATGATGTTTAAAATCAAGAGAATACACAGAAAGACTTGGGCCATGCACCTCTGACTACCCTTGGGCACAATGGATGAAAGCAAGGCAGACTGGATGCAGGCCTATGGCACAAAGCACACTGCCTGGCTTCAAAATGGCCCCTAGAACCCCACCCACATGGCCAGGCCCTGGACCAGGCCTCAAAATGGCCCCCCCACCCACATGGCCATGCCCTGGACCAGGCCCCAACAATACCCAAATATCGAAATACACTCAAAAATCACCCCAATCCAATGGCATCCCGTCCCTAAATGATGTTTAAAATCAAGAGAACACACAGAAAGACTTGGCCCATGCACCACTCACTACCCCTGGGCATAATGGATGAAAGCAAGGCAGACTGGGTGCAGGCCTATGGCACAAAGAACACTGCCTGGCTTCAAAATTGCCCCTAGACCCCCACCCACATGGCCAGGCCCTGGACCAGGTCCCAAAATGGCCCCCACCCACATGGCCAGGCCCTGAAACAGGCCCCAACAACACCCAAAAATCGAAATACACACATAAATCACCCCAATCCAATGGCATCCATGCCCTAAATGATGTTTAAAATCTAGAGAACACACAGAAAGACTTAACCCATGCAGCACTGGCTATCCCTGGGCCTACTGGCTAGTGTGGCTTTAACATGCACCCACAAATTATAAAAACCATCCACATAGATGTAATAACAGTGAGCTATTCCATTCCATGCCATCCATGCCGTAAATGATATTTAAATTCAACAAAACTCACAGAAACAGTTATGTCATGCACCCATGACTAACCCTGGGCCTACTAGATACTGTTGCTACCCACAATATATTTTAATTATTTTTTAAAAAAGTTGTGTTGCAGCAACTGCAATGCCCCAAACAAACAACACCAACCTACTTGGAAAATCTCAACTCCAAAAGTGATCCAAACAAAAAGTCCTCAAATACAAATATCCAGCAGCAGCCACTAAGAGTAGTCCTTCCAGCTCCAGATCCAAATTAAAAGTGACCAGGATATGGACAAAGCAGTGGGAGGAGCCTGCTGGACTGGAACTGGAAGTTGGAGACTCTGGGCACTTCTTTCCTCCCAACCCCCCACAAATGTACTCCTTGCACAAAAAAAGTGCAGCCAAATGTCAATCTGAGGGGTTATTCCTATCCAAATCATCAATTTCAGAAGGTGTATGCTGCCAACGATAGATTTCTTGTGCAGAATTGCAATTTTTGCTATTTCGGGAAAGCGAGATGTTCAAATCTCCCGCCGGATGTCAGTTGCGCGGCGCATCTACGTGTTCGCAATTGTTTACTCTTGCGATGCGTGATCGCGGGCCCTTATGACGTATTCACGTTCTGAAAGTCTCGCAGTACAAAATGGCTGGACGCTATGACGTACTCGCGGTCGAAAAGTCTTGCGCGATCACGCCATGACGTACTCGCGGTCAAAAAGTCTCGCGCGATCACGCAGCAAGATCGAAAATGGCGCAGCGCACGCAAACCAGGAGGAAAACAACTCAGCGAACTCAGAATCACGGTAAGTCAACGCCGCGCGCGTGAGATTGTATTTTTGAAGCGCGACCAAGAAAAAAAAGCCGCCAACTCGCAAATTGCGAATTCTTTGACAATTTTGCGCGATTCGTGGTCCGCGAAATTGCCAAACATTCGCAAATTCCATGAGCAGAACGGATTTTCAGCCCACGCTTAGTTTGGCTGCCACAAGCTCAAAACCCACCTGTGGCTGATCAGCCAACTCCACCAGGCAACCCAACACACAGCGTTGAAATTCCATGTGTTGTTTGTGGTGGACCTGGGAGACAGCCGTGGTGGTGTGTGTTTCCTGCTGTGTGGTCTGTGCAGGTGGTGGGGTCACCTTGAAGAAGCTGAGCTGCCCTGCTCCTGAGGGTGGGGTGCAGAGGCAGTCCATTATCTGTTGGAGGGTGCCTGGACATATGTGCAGGTTGTCCTCTTCATCATCACTAATGGGATTTGTGGTCTGCTCTGCAGTAAGTATTGTTTGTCCCTCTGCAATGTTAAGGGGAGATGCAGATTAACAGAGTTTCCCATATATGTTGACCCTTTGCAGATGTTTACATACTGACTGCAAGACAATGCACATTGTGACTGTTTTGGTGTAGCTGGCTATTAGATGGCAGACAGTGGGTTTTTCGACTACATGACGGATGTGTGGTAGTACCCATACATTAGCATAACACAGTGTCAGGCAATGCCAGATGTGAGTGGCCAGTTACTACGCACAAGCCAAACCTGTTGTGTCCTCTGTCCTGTGGTGTAGGTGTTGCACTTTGTACCACATTGCAGTCATTGCTGATGTTCTGTGATTGCTATGTGTGTGTGTGCAGCATTGTGGGGGAGTCACCCCTGCAGCTCTGATTTCGTTGACCCTTATTTCTTTGAGGCAGTGTGCCTTTAAATTGCGTGCTTTTCGGTGGCTGAAATATTTTCGACGTGGGTAATTTGTGCTTTTGGACAGATTTTGTGACCTTGTGCATTGTTTGTCTGCTGCGTGCATTGGACGGCATGGGTTGTGGGTGCACGTAGATATGACCTGCTCCTTAACGGATGTGATCCACACTGGGACACCTCCATGTCGAATTGTCCACCATGTCATGTATTTTAGCTGCTGCCATGCTATCGGTCATGCAGTATCACTTCCATAGTCAGTTTGGCTCACACATAGCCACTGGTTTTCTGGATTCATCACATGTGCATGGATAGGTTGTGTGTTTGGTGATATTGAGGGGGCCCATACGTACACATGGTGGACGGGGGCCTACTTGGTGTTTGTATGTGTGCTGCAGTGTGCCAAGGGTATCAAGGACATGTTCCACAGTCATTGTCCATGTGCAGTGTGCAACACATGATTGTGCATGTGTGCCCTTGTGCCCATCGCCACACGTCCCCCCAGTCCCTGGTCGTTACTCAGGCTATTTCTGTTGGGTCAGGTCGTATCGAGCTGTGTCCAGACCCCAACTCCTGCCACTGTCTCCACACTGGTGACTGTGGCCATCATTTCCTCCAGCTCATCCAGATCCTCCTGTGGTGCAGGACTCCCACCTCCACTTGCTGTTGCTGCCTTCCTGTTGGCGGCAAGTTTCTGTTTGGTCTGGCTTTGCACATCATGCCAGCGCTGCTTCACCTCCTACATTGACCTCCTCAACACTCCGACTGCATTGACTTTGGTGACAATGGTCTGCCATATTTCCTGTTTGGGTTGCCAGTGCCGCAGTGGAGGTGATGAACAGTTGTTGATAGTGTTCTATCACCTCCGTGACGATGATCCTGTCTTCCACTGGACTGAACCCTGTCTTCCTCTTCACCTTGCCCTTCCCCGAACATGGGGTTCCATGCTGGTCCTCCGTGGGGCTTGTGGGGTTCGGCTTGTCCTCTACACTCAGTCTGGGTGCATCCATGGTGCTTCGCAGTTTGAATTGGTTTTGGTGTGGGTTTTTTGGGGGGCTTTTATAGTGCATTTTCCTGCATGACACGTGGGAATTGCAGGCCTGTTGCTGGTTTTCACTGAAAACCCATTTGCGCCCACAAAAAACGGCACATCTGGCCCTAAAAACCATCTCCCTAAAAAGATGTGTTGTTAAATTCTGAGTTCAGAGAGAATAACCTCCAGTTCTTTATTTGGTCCCAATGGGAACTTATACTTGTAAGATGTTACTAAGTAACTCCAATGTTAGCCTATGGCACAGATAGCCTTTCATTAGTGGAAAACAAACTACACAGTATTTCACTATCAGGACATGTCACACACACCAGTGCATGTCATACAATTCACATATACTGCACCCTGCCCATGGGGGTACCTTGGGCCTACTTGAGGGATGCCTTCCATGTAAGAAATGGGAAGGTTAGGGCTTGAAAAGTTGGTGCACTTGCCAGGTCGACGTGGCAGTTTAAAACTACACACGTGGACACTGCAGTGGCAGGTCTGAGATACATTTACAAGGATGCTCATGTGGGTGGCACAATAAGTGCTGCAGGCCCGCTAGTAGAAATTGATTTACTGGCCCTGGCACACTCAGTGCACTGTACAATGGAGTTACCAGTAAATCAAATATGCCAATCATGGATAACCAATTACAATAACAATTTATACAAGGAGCACTTGGTCACTGATCAGACGTGGCAAAGTTCCCAAAGCATCTAAACTACCAAAAGGAAATCCAGTATGCCATAAAAAATACAGGCGATAGAGGCAAAAAGTCAGGGGAAACCACGTGGAAGATGCCAAGTCTAATATGTGGGAATTGGACTTACAGCAACATATCTCTATACAAACTTGGAACTCCATTTGGTCAAAAATAGCGCTTCTCAAACTTTGAATTATTTTTGTCAACGATTGTTTTTAACTCCAGTTTCTATTTGTAAATACAATCCCAGTTTATTACGGGATTGCTGGACTTGCTCCAATACACCAGGTACATAATTGTATTCCTTTTTCCGAGTATTCATTCTTTTTGGAATAGGATTTGCAACACAATCTCCCAAATATGATATATTATTTTCCCGTTTGACATCACGTTGATATTCCTGGGTAGTTCTGCCCCTATTTGGTTTGGTGCTCACAAGTTGGATATGTTCATAGAGTTATCAATTGCTATTGCCTACCAAATTTTTACCTCTAACTAGAAGGATTCCACTAAAGTCACTTTTTCTAATTGGTGCAACCTTCTTTGTCATCATCATAGATTGGATTCAGCATCTGTTACATTCACCGAACAGCTTCTTTGCAAGGACTCCTTCTGCTTACTAACTATTTATCCACCCAGTCAATGCGGATTCATAATAATCATTACGTTTTTCAATCTCCATTACATTTCGTGTTTATTCCTTATATATGGTTTAAAGTATGTTTACTTGATTGTTGCCTATTTTATTATTATCCATCTTGTATTATGAATTGGATACTCATTGTTGATTACACTTTGTAAGTTTGTCTACTACTTTTTTCCACAGGTTGTTTTATCTATTTTTTTTATTTGTTCCCTTACTATCTCCTTCCTTCCTTTCATTTCTTTCTTCTCCTCCCCTTAACCACAAAACACAAAGGGCCAGATGTATCAAAGGGTTTTACCCATTCTGTGCCTATGGGAAAATGTACTATTTTATTGATTTTGACCTGTAGTTCTATAATGCAATCTATTTCTATCGTTTGTGGCATTTCTAGGGTACTACTCACTTTTTGCATATTTATTTGTAATATTTCTTATTGTTTTAACTGATTGGATTTTGTAGGTAGTACCTGTGTGCTGAATAATTTTAGTAAAGTTTTATTCAACTAAAAAAGAGACATCTTACTTTTAATCGTTGATATGAAATGATTACATGTTCATTCTCTTTTAATAGTTGAAAGCAGGATAGCATGTTTCTCTCTCTAGGCTAGGCATCCACATGCAGGAGGTCACATACTACACGCAACTTCTTCATGCTGACATTCTGACCTCTTCTAGTGACTATAAACCAACTTAAAACTCGCTTGGCTATTTGTTACGCAACAAATAAGACCAATTAATATCCTTCATTTGAGTACTGGCATTCCAATTATTAACATTGCAATGCTACATCTGAGCCATTCTCCTTTTTTGATGGAGTGAACCATAAATACACCTTCTGTGAGGAGTCTGGAGTCAGTTTTATGATTAAATAAACCTTTGCCAATGTCCTGATCCCCACCAGAAAATACCTTAAGCAGTCATTAACACAACAGTATCACATCTGTAACCTGTTTGCCCAA
The DNA here is from genome assembly GCF_964261635.1 of Lissotriton helveticus. NCBI lineage: Eukaryota > Metazoa > Chordata > Amphibia > Caudata > Salamandridae > Lissotriton > Lissotriton helveticus. The sequence continues at coordinate 537,028,145 of NC_136065.1, forward strand.
CATCGATATTCTATGGATGCTCTGACCCAGAACCCTTGAAATGTATTTAAAGGAACCAGACACAGCAGTGTGATTCTAATTGCACCATAATCAAATACCTCCCTCGTCATCCCTTTTGAAGATAATAGTAGTTAATATCCTGAAAAGGTGAAATATCAGAAAATGGAAATCATTACACTGAAAGAAAAGAACACTAACAGGCTTCGTATCAATGAAGATTACATAGAGCACAAATACATTTTGTTGCCGATAGGGTAAACAAAGCTTCAATAATTTTAAACTGGCTCAATCACTGGTACCTTTAGCACAGTGCAGGCAGGCATGATTTAGGAAAGTGTTTAGCAAGACTAAAACTGTAAAAAATAAAACCCTAACAACCAATTTTTTTAAAGATTGTTAAAAATGGCACCACAATGATTTAAATACAATAAGGGGAAACATAGGGGGTGGTTACAATGGTGGGCAGATTGCCACCGCCGGCCCGACAGTGGCGATCCGCCCGCCTTCCCAACTGGATTCACCCCCGCCACATTATCATGGTGGGTAGTACGGCGGCGGCCGGAAAGTCCGTCTGCGGCTTTTCTGCCGGTCGACAATCGTTCCGATTGCCGGCTGGGTGGAGCTGGGGCATAATATGGTGGCGGTGCCTGGAAGGTACCGCCATCCATATTATGATGCCTGGTTTGAAAGGCCTTTCCATGGCAGCACCCGCCACAATGTCAAAGATGCGGAAATCCAAATAGGATGGGAATGACCGCCGCACCACTGGAGGTTGGTCCGAGCACCGCTAGGGTGGCGGGCGGACTAAAGTCCGCCCTCCATACTAATTAGCCCCATAGTCATGGATTTGTAACAATCATCAAAAGCTTTATTTCGACATTACATGTCATAGAAACAATATAAAATATAAATATTTAAAATTGTAAAAGTATAACATTTCATACAAACAAATATACATATGAATTATGCTCCTACACAACACACATAGCTCTATCATTCACAGCAGGGCCAGCTAAATTCCATTTCAAGTTCCTAATGGTGAGACAATGCATTAATCTTTGATTTTATATTCTACATCCATCCTAGAAACTTAGCAACAGAGATAGGAAGAACCGGATTAACCCACTTACTGGGTCTCGGCGGCGGGGGAACCGCCCAAGCCTTCCATACCCTTCATACGTAGTAAAAGGAGACACAGGAGCCTTCGTCTGCAAGAGGAACCCAGATTTATTCAAATAGCCCGGGCTATGGAACAGAGTCCCAAGCTCGTGAGAAACAAGGCAGAGGAGGCTGCTGCTTTACTCCGCAGCTTACAAGCCTTTTATACTTTTTCATCTCAGTCTTTTGGCTGTTAGTTCATTGTTCAATCAGGGTAGTGTCTGTAGTTGATAACCAGATCCAGATTAAGTTTATAGATGGAGACCTGGTCAAGGCTTGGTACACAAATCATTGTTCACCCGGCTTGATCAAGGCTCAGTCTTTCAGGTCATTGTTTAATCACCTTGATCAAATCCCGGTCTTTCAGGTCATTGTTTAATCACCCTGATCAAGGCCCAGCAGTCAGACTATTGTCCAGATAACCTGATCACGGTGTCAAGGATGTTTACCATGCTGGGAGCAGGAGATGGAAAACAAATCATTTACACAGGGTGTGAGTGTCTCATGGCTTTCTGTTGAACTCCATGAACAGGGGGGGTTGGGTGTGCTACAGTTCCTGGGCAGAAATGCAGGCTGCAAGATGGCTGTTGCCGTGTTAGTTTTTCCTCAGGCATCAGCAGAAACAACCAGGTGGGTCGTGTGGAAGTGTTTGACACAAGATGGCAATGAAAAAGCAATGGAGTCTCAGTACAAATGATGCCGATCAGAAGAACACTTTTCCTCAGATAGCATACTGCAAGGATGGATCTGAGCGCAGTAATCTCATAGCACCTCTGCAGTCTCTAGTGCCCATGTTCCTACAGGTCTGTTTGAGCCATTTCTTTTGCGGCTCTGCATAAGCGGGGCAAACAAACAGAACATTAGAAAATATGTCTATTTGATATTGGTATATGGGACATTTGTTATCTGCTGTGGAGAACCACTTGCATGTAAAAGATTTTAAAGGGAGGGTGCCTACGTGGAATTGAAATTATAATCTTCTATCAAGCGGCGTTGATATTATGTCCCAATAAGGTTCATATCATGGAAGGAGTTTTATTTCTAGGAACCTCCCTGTGAGTGAAGTGCTCTCGACTGCTCTAAAATTATTGGTCATCGTCATTTCCCAATAATATTCTTTCATTTTCTCTTTTGTTGGAAAGTGAGCACTCTTTGGGCTCTCCCGTAGTTGCTGCATTCCCATGTTGGTCAATGTATTCATGATATGAAGAAGCCAGGCTATCTTAGACGACTGGTCTGCCTCAATGATATCTCTCTGAGCATCAGCATAATTTCCCAACTCAGGGGTGGACCATACTCTGCGCCAGTATAAGATGGGCCGAAGACTTGCTATATCTTCGAGGGAGTTTCAGCCTAAGTCGTCAAGCAGACGCTTGAGTGGAGTGCTTTGTGGGAGGCTAGTGCTTTTTCGCAAAATGTTGTTCTCTGCAACAGCTAGAGGTGTCGGATTCTCAAAACGCAGAGTTCTGAACCATATAGAGCAGAACTCACTAATTTAGAATTGTAAATCTGCAGGACCGGGCTTATCGGCTTTGTCAATGAGGTCTTAAATTCTTTGACTAGTGCGCCTGCTAGCTAGTGTTGTTTCAGTGAAATAGTTTCTATTTGAGGTCTCCAGATCATTTTATTTCCATAATGCCACTCATAGGTAGGTGAACACATCTGTTTGTTCTAGGGGCTCTAGCTTAATGGCCCTCCTAATGATCGATGCTGACTGAAAGTCATACATTTTGTCTTGGATGTATTGATTACCAATCCCCGTATGGTGCAGAAATCTTCAAAATGAGAAGGTACACACTGCAGACCACTCAATGTTTTGAAAATTATAAGTGTGTCATCTGCAAATAGCAAGATAGATATCCTTGTGCCTGCTATAGCCGGTATATCTGAGGGTAGGTAGCAATATTTTGCTACCTACCCTCAGATGAGACTCCATTGAGAAAAAGAGAGAATAGTGTTGGTGCCATAACACACAGCTGGTGCACCCCGTTTTCCTCCTGGAAGCGATCTGTGACATTACCCTGCGAACCCCAGCGGACTTGTGCAAAGTTGCCTTCATGGATTCTAACAATTAGAGAGAGCAAATCCAATGGCATTTTCATGGAACTAAGTCAAAAGCTGAATTAAGCTCAAGAAAGGCAACGTACATACTATTACAACTGTCTGCCAGTAAATTAATAAAAAGCAGAAAACTTGGTCGATAGTGCTAACATGTGCTTGGAAGCCAGCCTGAAGGGGTGAGAGGATATTATTGGATTTGATCCATTCTTGAACCGTTGCTACACATGCTACACAAGCCACCATCTTTTGAATTGAATCTATAATGCTTATAGGCCTATTGTTTTCTGGCAGGGATCTATCGCCCGTTTTGTAAATAGGTATTATTTCTGCACCTCGCCAGGATTGTAGAATGGGGCACCTTAAGCAATGGTGGTGGCTAACAGTAATATATCTTGTCCACATTTACTTGTCATGTAGGAATAACTCTGCCAGCACACTCTCGGGCCAGGGGCTTTCCCCATGATTGCACTCTTAGCAGCTTTAATGTCAGAGGGTACAAAGGTCAATTCAACTGTGTGCTGTAAGATTACAAAAGCCTCACTTTGCTGCTCATCTTCCTTTGCATATTGTCTAGAGAAGTGATCAGTCCAAATATATGGGGCAATATAGTTCTGCAGGGGCTTTGATTGCACCTCTTCCCCATCTAACTAGTTGCCAAAAAGTTGGGGATTGTTCCAAGATCATGATAATTTAAGCTCCTGCCATCTATTTTCATGTCAATCTTTTTTTCCGCCACACTGGACAGTCATACATTTTTCTGGCTTGTTATGTATTAGATTTTATAAGCCTCAGCAAGATTCTTACAAGCTTGTCTGCATTTTTGTTATAAAATGATGCTGTGGCTTGGGAGATTCCCTTTGATATGGGGGGACTTGACAAAATGGGTTCGAAGTTTGTCAAAAGTTTAGTGTGAATCCTTACATGGCTTTGTATCCGGTAGAACTCAGGGGATATACCTCTAGTTCCGCTGTTGCAAGTGTCACTTCAATACTAATAATGTATAAGACTTCTTGATTCACTGCTACCTTAGTCCACTTGACCCGTCTCATATCATTAGCGATTAACATGTCTCTGCTCAAGGTCAAGATAGCCGGAGATATTCCCTTGTTGGTACTCAAGGATTCAATTGCAAAGCTCAATGGATTGTGGTCACTCTCTATTTTCTTATTAATTTCCATATCGATGAGAGCCGACCACATTTTCAAATCAATTAAGAGACAGTCTATTCAACTTGCGTGGAATCCATTGCTATAAGTGTTTGTTTGCTTCTGTCCATCTTTTGACAGGTTGTAGTTCAAGACTTGGAATGCACCAGGGTGAATCCTCCTCTTCAGTTATGCTCTTGTCATCTGGATCAAGTGGCTCAAAGGTTGTTTTGAAGTCCCCTCAGATTATTAATTAGGATGTACCTGTAGAGTAGTCTAATAATTCATCAAGGGCATCACAGTTCTGGACCTCTGACCACCTCTTTGGCCTCTTGCATAGACATTGTATACATTGAGCTTGGAAGAAGAGCTGGTCTGCAAGCGGACATCAAGAATGTCAAAATAGTGTGAGGTAAGGGCCTGGATCTTATGGACTATGCATTGTTTTATCCATACTCTTAGCCCCACGACGGCCTGCCCCTCCTACCAAGGATTGCTGGGGTGTCAAAGTTCAAATAACCGAGATGAAATAGTGGATCTGTTGAGCATGTTTCTTGGAAGATGCAAACATCATACTGTTCCAATAGGCTGTTCCAACTTGGTGAGTCACACTTGGATCTTAGAACAGCTATATGCCAAGACAGAAAATATATCTGGGCTACAGGACAGGTCAGGAAAAGGGGTGTACAATCTCTATGGGCTATAATACTTGGATTATCATGACATCGACTAACTGGTTTCGGGCAAAGATAAGTTTCCCCAAAGGTATTTACAGTTAGCTGTTGTTCAACAGGTCTTCCACAACAAATAGGAGACAAGGACTGACCATGCATTTAGGCGGGCATCCTTAAGCATCAATGTTGTTCCATGGATTAGTAACTCTTTAAGGCAAAAAGTGCAAAAATAGAAGCAAAGCTTCTTTCAGAAGTCACTGTTCACAGTTGACTGGGACCTACGTGCTCATTCAGGGTCTTGGGATGGAGCAGAGGTCAAATACACCTTGCAGGCCATCCTTGTCAAAGTTATTACCTTATTACTTAGCCTTTTATATGGAAGCTGAAATCCTTCAGCCTTCCAAGGTTGAAGACTGTATCTAAAAAGTCATTTCAAAGTTGGATACCCAATGGAGGTGATGCAGATAAAGCCACTCATTTTGGTGGGGAAAGCTCCAATTCATGTTTCATACCTGCTAAAGTCCTTTCATTAGCTAGATGTTTTTTGCAGAAAAGTGCTCTATTTAGTGTCAGGTTGACTGTCAGCTTTCTATTGGCGACGCCACAGTTGGCCCCATTGACCTGAAGCTTATTTCAATGTCCTGATGGAATACTTGCTGTTTGACTTGACATCCTTGCTGTAGCTTTCCCCTTACGTTTTTCCTTCTGCCTCCTGTGTTAGCTGACTTCGATTTTTCTGGCTTTAGGACTCTGCACACATTACCACTGCAAACCAGTGTTAAAGTGCTTGTGCTCTCTCCTTTAAACAAGTTATCATTCACTTACAACCAATTGACATATTTAATTTACTTGTAAGTCCCTAGTAAAGCGGTACTACATGTGCTCAGGGCCTGTAAATTAAATGGTACCATTGGGCCTCCACCAGTCACTGAGCAACCATAATTAGCCCTTCAAACGTGTCTCCGGCCTGCCATTGCATAATTTGCGCAGTGTTAAGCTTGCATTTCGACCAGGCATCTTTTGCTAGGCCTAAACATTCCTTATTATTACATATAAATCACCCCTAGGGTAGGTTCTAAACTGCCATAGGGCAGGGTGCAGTATATTTTAAAAGTTGGGCATGTACTTTTAAGCTTTACATGTTCTGGTCGTGAAAAAAAACTTAAACTCATTTTACACTACTGCAAGTACTACCTCCACCATTGGATAACATTGGTTTAACTTCTTACATTTAATACGTGACAACTTTCAATTGGGAGCAGGTTAGGAAGGTCGAGTTTAGTGTCTGAGGAATTGTATTTTAAAACCACCTTGAACACAGAACCTGGAAACTGCTGTGACTCCTACCTCTCATGCAGGGCCACCCCAGTTCTGGATCCTTTGAAGTGGGCCTGGAGGTGCTCTGCCATTCGAGCTGTGGTCCTGTGAGCAGAACGAATGCAACACAAAGCATCTCTTTGCACCTGCATCAGAACCACTACAGCACGATGCATCCCGGATGCTGAACCTCGCGTAGCAGCCTGCTGTCTCCTCAGAACCATCGATGTGCACATATCCCCAACGCATAATAGATGCAGACCTTCACAATTCAAACTTCTCGTCGATGGCTTTCTTGCCGATGATGCAGGACTTCACATCACAGCCATGCAGCTTTTTCAGAACTGCTGCTGCATACCACATCATAAATGCAGGATTTCAAATCGCAAGTCTCTCATCGACGGCATCCTCAATGATGATAAAGGACTCCGCATCTCAACCTCTCTGCTCCTCGGAATGACCATTGCGCAATGCAACCTCAACACAGGATCTCACAATGCTCCACAAATCAGGATTTAGGTTACATTTTTCAGAGGGCCTAACTGGGTCCATGTATCTGGCCTACGCACCATTGTGGTCATCACAAATATGTGACTTTGTACCGGTCTGCCACAACCAGATAACCCCAGTTGACGCTTTGCAATTTTAGGCACTGGTTTCACTTAAAATCTTTGAAATTTAATTTCTCCAGTTCTACTGATTGGATGCTCGTCATTTCATTCTCAAATAATTTAATATATTCTACTCTATTTTTAGAAATTGGTGTGCGATTTTTCTTCTGTTGTATTTTCACTTTATTACTGTTTGAAGTGCTGAATAAATACTTTACACAGAGCCTCCAAGTTAGGCCTGACTGCTTTGTGCCAAGCTTCTAGAGGGATAAGCACAGAATAATTTGGCTTTTGCTGACAGAGAATGTGGTTGCTGATTGAGTAGGGTTTCGCCCCACGCAACAAGTAACCCAATTTCCAACACTTGCCATCTGAGTAAGTACATCAGACTAACCACCCTTTTTGGACTGATGTCCTATTGTTCATTATCACCAAGGAAAACGTGGTAGTGACAAACAAAACAAATTAAATATTGACCGGCATTTTGCACTGAAGCTGGATACTGTATCTGTGGGGGTCAGCTGAAATCTTCTTTCAGGCAGCAAAAAGGTTTTTTTTTGTCTGCCAAGGTCATGCCTTGGTCTATTGAGTTGGATGATTGGGCACAGTCCTACTGAGGTTTGTGAACTGGGAATGTTTTCAAATCCCAACTTTTTCTGAATTTTTGGAGCTGCTCCTCTTGGTCACAACTATAGCACAGGGGCACTAGTAAGAGACCAGGACACAGTCACACAGAGACCACTAGCCTAATCCACTCTAGATCTACTTGCCACTAGTCAAATTGTCACTCCATGAAAACGGCCTCTTAAAGCATTTTTATATCCTCATATCTGGGAGAAGTCTCCACACATCACAGACAGCAGGTAAAGTGTTCTCTTCTGTCATAGGCAAGGAAAAGGTACAAAGGAGCTGCAGTTAAGGTGCTACTTTCATTGAATTTACTAGCCAGTGAATAGAGAGTATTCTGGGACACTCCCTGACTAATGGGTAAAATGTTTCCAAGCGCAAGCCTTTTCACGTTTGCAGCACATGCTGTTAACCTTAATTCAGACTGTCTCACAGTCCACTGTTCTCAGCAACATCTAACATGGCAGAACCCTTCTGCCTTTCATCAAGGCTTGTTGAACCCTCAGAGGTGTGTCCAGGGCAGTTAGCAGTTTCTTCCCTCTCAAGCACTTCATACTGGTATGGGGCCAGCTATCTCCTCCACTAAGAACAGAACCATGAGTCCTAAAGTATATCTGGGATCAAAAGACCCTTCTTTTGCAGGCTTCCTTCATCAATAAATTATAATAGTACATGTCCCCCTGGACTTTTTCAATTTAGTGAAGTTCCTTGATTCTCCATGACCCTCCTCAATTGCCTTGCTTGGGTTAAGCAGAATCCCATTCCTCACCCAGGTCATCCCATCAGCTCCAAGCTCTGCTGGTAGAGTATTTTTTCATTTCTCATGAAAGGCAGCCCTGATAGACTAGCTGCAGACAGGCTAATGCTAATGAGTCTGCTGTATCTTCAGGCAGGAAAACTGTGACTTTCTAACATTTCTTTTCCTGTATCACCATTGAATTGGATTATGAACTGAACTTCCACCTGGAGAAAAACAACGACAACAACACGACTACCCTGCTCGACAACCTAGCCAACCTCGGACTCAAACAACTGGTGAACACCCTCACCCACCCCGCTGGCCACAAGCTCGACCCCATCTTCTCACCCAGCAACCACGTCTCCTTCAGCCACTCCACCGAACTACACTGGACCGACCACAGATACATCCACTTCACCTTCAATAAGATTACATCCCACCACCGCACGCAACAAACCACCCAAAGATGCTGGAGCAAAATCACCACAGACCAACTCCTCACATCACTAAGCAAGAGCCCGCCAACCGACATCGTTAACACCAACGACGCAGCCCACAACCTCGCACAGTGGATCACCAACTGCACTGAAGAACCACCCAGGCAACACCGGTAACAGGAACACCCCGTGGTTCACAGACGCCCTCAAAGACTCAAAGAAACACTGCGAACCCTCGAAAAAACCTGGCGCCATGAAGAAACTACGGAAAACATGACAGCCCTAAAGAACGCCACCCGCAAACACCACCAGCTAATCCGCACCACCAAAAGGACATCATTCAAAGAGCGACCAGACAACAACACCCACAACAGCAAGGAACTCTTTAACATCGTCAAAGAGCTTTCCAACCACAGCGCCAGAAACAATGACATCACACGTCACAAGAACTCTACAACTCCTTCACTACGTTCTTCCATCAAAAGATCGCAGATATACACGACATCTTCGGACCCCAGACTCCGCCTCCAGTCACCGAACCAGCGACTCCCAACACCACCCTCAGCGCCTGGACCTCCATCAGCCTTAAAGACACCACCAATGCCATGAACTCCATCCACTCCGGCTCCCCCTCAGACCCATGCCCCCACCATAACTTCAACAAAGCCGACACCATCATCGCACCCCATCTCCGGAACATCATAAACATCTCCTTCGCGTCAGCCACCTTCCCCGAGAGCTGGAAGCATGCAGAAATCAACGCCCTGCTGAAGAAACCCACAGCGGACCCCAGAGACCTCAAGAATTTCCGCCCCATCTCTCTTCTACCCTTCCCGGCCAAAGTCATCGAGAAGACTGTCAACAAACAGCTGACTGCTTTCCTCGAGGCAAACAACGCACTCGACCCATCCCAGTCCGGATTTCGAGCCAACCACAGCACCGACGACATCAGGACCCTTATAGACAACGGAGAAACAGCCGCCCTCATCCTCCTAGACGTCTCGGCAGCTTTTGATACCGTATGCCACCTCACCCTAATAACCCGCCTCTTCAACACTGGGATCCAAGAAAAGGCCCTGGACTGGATCACCTCATTCCTCTCCGGCAGAACCCAGAGAGTCCGCCTCCCTCCCTTCCGATCAGCGGCCACCGAGATCATCTGCGGCGTACCCCAAGGCTCCTCGCTCAGCCCAACCCTCTTCAATATCTACATGAGCCCCCTCGCCGCCATCGCACGCAAACACAACATCAACATCATCTCCTAAGCCGACGACACCCAGCTGATACTCTCCCTCACCAAAGACCCAGCCACCGCCAAAACCATCCTCCAGGAAGGAATGAAAAACGTCGCGGAATGGATGAAGCTCAGTTGCCTGAAACTGAACTCAGACATGACAGAGGTCCTCATCCTCGGACAATCCCCATCCTCCTGGGACGACTCCTGGTGGCCCACAGCACTGGGCTTCGCGCCGACACCCTCGGACCACGCACGCATCCTGGGATTCATCCTGGACCCCTCCCTCACGATGACCAAGCAAGTCAATGCCGTCTCATCCTCTTGCTTCAACACCCTGCGCATGCTCCGGAAGATCTTCAGGTGGATCCCCACCGAAACCAGAAAGACCGTCACCCAGGCCCTCGTCACCAGCCGACTAGACTACGGAAACGCCCTATATGCAGGAACCACTGCCAAACTCCAGAAACGACTGCAACGCATACAGAATGCCTCCGCACGACTCATCCTCAACATCCCTCGCCACAGCCACATATCCGCCCACCTGAGAGACCTGCACTGGTTCCCCGTCAATAAGAGGATCACGTTCAGGCTCCTCACCCACGCACACAAAGCGCTCCACGACACAGGCCCGAATACCTCAACAACCGCCTCTCGTTCTACACTCCCACCCGCCAGCTCCGCTCCGCTAACCTCACCCTCGCCACCGTCCCGCGGATTTGCAGAACCACCGCCGGAGGAAGATCCTTCTCATACTTGGCAGTCAAGACATGAAACTCCCTCCCCACACACCTACGACTGACCCAGGACCATCTCACCTTCAGGAAACTCCTCAATACCTGGCTTTTCGAGCAGTAGCAGCACCCCCCTCCCTTCAGCGCCTTGAGACCCTCAGGGGTGAGTAGCGCGCTATATAAATGTTCTGATTGATTGATTGATTGATTGATTTTTAATAAATATTATAAAGAGCCATGGCATGGACATTGCAGCAGATCCTAAACAAAGGTATTCAAATTAACATTTAAACTGTATCTACATAGTGAAAATAGCTTTTGGGGCCCAGTCAATATTGTTGCATGCAAAACCTTAACTTTTTACTTGTTCCACTTTCAAATACTAAACTCGCTACCTTGTGTGTTGAAAAGCCTTCTGAGGGGTGACATACTTACTATTTAAAAAGTAGGGTTCCTATATGTAAAAATGGGGATATTTTGAAAAGCCTGAATACTGGTTAGAAGCTACAGCTGCGAGGTTATATATGTAGGCCTGAAGTCATATTTCCTTGCCAGTCCAGGGGATGCACAATGTGTGGTTCAGTCTGCGGTGATATTTAATATGAATTTACTTGAAATGTATTGCAAAGTTAAACATGCCAAATGGGGATTAGCTTATTTTACCATGTTTTAGCTGTCAAGAGCACATACCGTGGGGACTGCAAGGAAGAGTCCGAGTGTGCAGAGTGTAAAAAAAACCTGCTATACCGGCCAGCAACAAAAATCAGGTCACGATGTGAAATGGAGGAATTCCAACATGACAAAACAATAATGTCAATTCCGAAGCCCACATTGGTAAATTGTAAAAATCTACAATATGCCTGTGCCTTGTATTGATGATCAGTGACATTAGCGTTCAGCTGTTGTCAGATCCTAAAAACTGGTTATCATACATTGTTGCTACCTAGTCCGGGAAGTTTGAAGTTCCTGTAATTTTCTTAAACTGATTATGCTCAATGATCAAACATTACTCTTGCTAGTATAACTGTTGGAATTTAGACATGAATTTAAGTGTTTGCACAGTATAAATTTGCCCAGATTCGGGTTACTCCAAAATCATTCCTGAACTGTAGAGGAGCATTTTATTTGAAATCCATGTTCTTTTGGAAAGTACGAAATGAAGTGCTACTGGATATATTAACGTTATCAATGTTAATGTGCGTATAGACACAAACTGTTATATTCAAATAATGAGAACATTTGAGTTCTCAAATACAAACTGTGGTAGTCAAAACAATCATATTGGCTTGAATCGACATTTAATATACTTTTTTTAATTGAAGAATATATTCCCAACAGCTCTCGCATTACAATATACACAAACTTCAGGTGCTGCATTCTGAATCATAAATATATTTCTCAAAAATGTTTAACAGCCTTCGTGAGGAATATTAAACCTGCATTTTCTCACAGGGTGCTGTGTTTCTACTCTTATGCATGCAATTGTACATCCTATCCAGTGGGGTTTGGACCCAATCTGCATCCATGCAGAATATTGAGCTCACCGAACAAGAAACTTACAAATATTTTCCCGGAGAAGCAGAAAGAAGCAGACGGCAATTTCACAAATAGAATCGTATTCATTCTGCAAAACCTACAATGGAAATGTACTGCTGTGCAAATTAAAAGCGTTGCACTGTAGGATGCGATCATAGCTTTTAGTTCTGCTGCTACAGCTATAACCACTAAAGTAAATCATTACAGGGAAAATTGCAGCCGCTGCTTTGCTCTTGAAAGGGCATAGATGACGGAAGGACCTGTAGCCACAATGAATCAACCTTCTATCCATGTGCAATGGCATTCTGTGCTCTAGGACAAATCGTTATGACCGATAGATTCCCAACTTTTAATTTGGCTTTCCGAAAAGTACACATGGTCCGAAAAACCAAAAGAGAATAGCGACCATGTACTACTTTGTTCAGCATTTCCTAATTCTGAATGACCCAGCATTCTTCTTTTGAGCAATTTCAAATGATTGTATGTCGGAATTACGCATACGTTTAGAACGTATGATTTTCTAATGGCGTCATTAGTACGAACGCGTCATACCGACGCTTTTCTTTTGGACGCAAGTCGTTACAAGGACTTGCCCTAGGGGTCGCTGGACTTTGGATTAGTATAATTTATGAATCCAACTCCAGTCAGCACATCAGTAGGGAAGGTGTTGGATTTCAAATCCAACACCTCTGCACCAATGCGCCTACCTAATGAACGTCGCTGTATTGACTTGTGTGGTAAACGAATACTTGTTAAAGACACATGCCTGCCAAGTATCACGCTTAAGGTGTGACAATCACGCATTTCAGTGTGGTGTCCCGCATCACCGGACTGAAATGCATTGTCACGCATAATAGGCTGATAGTGCCTGGGCTGTCAAGCCGGTAGGGCTGCCTACTGACTGTACTAAGCTGGAGTGGCTGGTAGCGCGCCTCCGTGGTGTACGCGCTCACGGCTGCACTGGGATTCTTGGGGGATGGCTGAGATAGAAGTTGCTACAATGTATCAATGGAGACGACGTTATGGTTCCCCCGGCGTGGCATTACATTTTGACCAACGTCATAGGCGTCGGCCTGCTCGATGTTACGTCCTGCTGTTGATTGGGGCTGCAGTTGAGTCCTGGGAGGCAGGCTGGCCTAGGCTACGGAAAATTATAGCCGCACTGCTGGCACCAGCGCGTATGGTGGCAAATTAAAATCATTTAACCCGCCGCGACCGCCGGATCCATTCCCACGGGACCGCAGCGCATCTAGAGCCCACTGTTCAGTAGTGGCGCCTGCCGCTGTGCAAGTTTACCAACAGGAGAGGCCGTCGCCAGTGTTGGGAGGGAGGGCGAGGGGTGGGAGAAACGTAGACCAGAATTGTTTTGAGTGTGAAAAAGGCCGCTTTATTAGGAAACAGGTGCACATTACAATTATAAAACCTTGGCAACGCCTTACAAAACTATCTCTCACTAAATAAATAATTAACTACAAACCCCGCCCCCCACCCCCTCCCCTAAAATTCTTTGACCCCTCCCCCACCCAACAATACAGCATTACAACATTACAACAACATTATAAACATAACATCATCAATAAACATTACGTCATTAATTCAATCATTACGTCATCATTTAACCCCTTTATTCATCAAAACCCCAATCACATATTGAAAGCCAGGCCCTCTTTAACCATAAACCCTGCCTGACCCTTCACTCCTGCCAATACCCCCCAAAACCTGAACGGTCAAACAATGACCAACTTCCCCTGAACCTGTCAATCAAAGCATCAATCCAATACTCATCAAACAATCTACCATAAACAGCACCGGGGCAACCAAAAACCCCGACAGCACCTGTTCCTAGCGACAATACAAATCACAAGAAAAACCCCCTGCACACCTGTATCTAAGAAAACAGCCTTTAAAATTATCAAAAAAGGAGAGAAAAAATTCTAACGAAACAAAAATTCGGAGGAAGAAAAAACCCAGGGGATGAAGGATAATAATAAGAAATGGGAGGGAGGGAGGGACAAAAAACGCTAACAGCCCTCCTAGCCACCAGGTCACCAAACCTAAAATGGTGGCTAGGGGGCGGGGAAAGGGAAATTTATAATTGGGCTGGCCAGTCCTACTAGGCCAGCCCAAATCCAGAACATTCTGGCACCTTCGATATACAAACCCCTCGTGACCCTCCCAAACAGCCCGGGGGAGGAGACCTCCCTACGGTCAGCTCCCTCCCCCAAGCCCCCCTTGGGAGGGAGGGCGAGGGGTGGGAGAAACGTAGACCAGAATTGTTTTGAGTGTGAAAAAGGCTGCTTTATTAGGAAACAGGTGCACATTACAATTATAAAACCTTGGCAACGCCTTACAAAACTATCTCTCACTAAATAAATAATTAACTACAAACCCCGCCCCCCACCCCCTCCCCTAAAATTCTTTGACCCCTCCCCCACCCAACAATACAGCATTACAACATTACAACAACATTATAAACATAACATCATCAATAAACATTACGTCATTAATTCAATCATTACGTCATCATTTAACCCCTTTATTCATCAAAACCCCAATCACATATTGAAAGCCAGGCCCTCTTTAACCATAAACCCTGCCTGACCCTTCACTCCTGCCAATACCCCCCCAAAACCTGAACGGTCAAACAATGACCAACTTCCCCTGAACCTGTCAATCAAAGCATCAATCCAATACTCATCAAACAATCTACCATAAACAGCACCGGGGCAACCAAAAACCCCGCCACACAGAAAGGTAGGAGGGGGAGAGAAACTACACCACCTCCCTTTCTGCCCCCCCCCACCGGAAAACGAAAAACAGAACCGAACCAACCTTAACGGTGCATAGCTAGCGAACGCGCCAAAACCTCACGTAATTCCAACAAGTATAGGTCCATACCCACTCTGGACAGGTGAACACCATCATCTCTGAAGAATTCCACAGTCTCAAACTTAATTTCCCTATGGGAAATCCTGCTAAAACCAAGACCACGGCAGCAGCGCGAAACCTCTGAGTTTATTTTCTTCCTAGCCCTGTCAACCGCCTTGGGGTTGACCGCTCCTCTCCAGATCCTACGCGGTATTAATTCAGTCCAATAGACATGGCACCCAGCCCAAAGCTCTTTGATAAGGCCCAAATCCTTCTTAATAGCTCGAAGTAACACCACACCTTTGGTAGCAGAAAGATCATTTTCCCCCAGATGGATGACCAGAATATCAGGGCACAGCCCACCCACCATATTGTTGTTAAGACAAGGGATTAACTCTCTCCAGAGCATCCCACCTTTCCCCTTCCAAACCACATTGAACATACTAGCGTTAAAACCCAGAAGTTCTCCAAAGTAACTCTGTGCTGCCTGGACTCGGGCCCACTTCACGAAGGAATGCCCAACTATCCAGACCGTCACCACCGGAGAACGAGGCCCAGCAACAGAACCTATAAAAGAAAACAGAGTTAGAGCTCATGGGAAGGAAGATGACGCATGCGCCTCCTCCGCCTGACTTCTCACGTAGCGCTGAAAGCAGTTTGAAGACCAACGCCCCAGCCTCATGATATCCCGTTGAGTCCAACCTCTGTTAAAAGCTTCAGTTGCAGCCCCAATCCGGAAGGAATGTGTCCCATATAAGCTCCCATCTAAACCCAGGTGTTCCAAAGCTTTGCGCAGAACCATGCGTAATTGGTATGCTGTAACCAGGGTGCCATCAATATGCTGAAAAACGAGTGCATCATCACCACCCCCGCACAAAGAACGCCAGCGCCGCGCCAGCAGCAAAGGGCAAGTAATCCTAGGAGCACGCGCTTGCAACCACACACCCTTTCCCTTCTTAGTCTGATCAGTTTTAGAGCTGGCTAACCAGATGTGCACCCCCTCATCAGAACAGAAAACATCCCGCCAAAATAGGCCACACTTGCATTTCGAACCCAACAACTCCGAAACCCTAAAAGCTCCAAAAAACATGAAGGCCATTAACATGGAAAATAAGCATGACTCAAAGTCATCTGAACAAACCTCAGGGAGAACAGTTATCAATCGAGCCAGGATCTGCCAAGATAAAGGAGCCCTAAGTCTACTAGTGTGCCCCTGTTCTCTGGCCCAACCCTCAAGCATTCTCCTGCCAATCTCCCCTGCCGACGGAGGATAACCCCATAACAACTTGCCCATAAATGCTATCCCCGCTAATTTACCGGCGATAGTCACCTTAGTAAGCCCTTTGTCCATGAGATCCAAAATGAAATTCACTACATCCTCTGAACGACGCCAAACCTCCTCACGCCTACAAGCGCCAGACTCCAGAAATTCCCTCCAGGCCAGAGAATAAGCAGAACGCGTAGACACAGACAAAGAACCTACCACCAGTTGTAAGACCCGACGTTGCCTACGTGCCACAGATGAATCGGCATCGGGGTCGGTGCTGGGTCTGCCTCCCTCGCCAGTCCACGGAATCTGCCCCACTGTGAACGAGACAGAGCATCCGCAATGTCATTGTCCACCCCAGGAATGTGCAAAGCACGAAAGTGAATGTCGTGTTTCAAACAACCCAGCACAAACACTCTCATGAGCTTCAAGACCTGTTTGTCCCTGGCAGACTGTCGATTAACAATTTGCACCACAGCCATGTTGTCCACACGAAAAAGCACTTTCTTATGTGCCAAGACCTCCCCCCACAGTGTCAAAGCCACCAGCAAAGGAAAAAGCTCCAAAAAGGTAATGCTGCGACCACCATTCAACCACTCATCCGGCCAACGTTCCGCACACCATCTTCCATTCCAGTACAGAACAAAACCATCACTGCCAGCTGCATCCGAAAACATTTGCACATCCCATTGAAAGTCAACGTCCCTAAGCAAAGGAACACCATTAAAGGAAGAGAGAAAAAATTTCCACATTCTCAAATCCTCCTTGACTCCAGCAGACAATCGAACCCTATGGTGAGGCAAATGTTGACCAGCAAGAGCCCTGCCTAATCTACGACAAAAAGTCCTTCCTGCTCTCACGACCCTACAAGCAAAGTTGAGATGGCCTAGTAACACCTGAACATCTTTCACCAACACTTTCCGTTTTGCTAACATAGTGTCCAGCAAATCCAGCATCTTCACTTTCTTATCCTCAGGCAAGCGAGCCCGCATTGCCACAGAATCAAGTTCAATCCCCAAAAAGGACAAGACTGTGTCAGGACCTATAGTTTTCTCGGGAGCCAAAGGAACTCCCAGATCCTCCATGAGCCCTTGGAAAGTGTCCAGAGCAGACTGGCACTCCGCGGAGCCCGGGGACCCGACAAAAAAAAAGTCATCCAGGTAGTGCGTTACCAGTGAGTGACCAGACTGATGAGTAAAGTACCATTGTAGAAAAGTACTGAAGCACTCGAAAAGAGAACAAGATATAGAGCAGCCCATCGGCAAAGCCTTGTCCACATACCATTTTCCTGAAAAATGGATACCCAGAAGACACCAGTCTTCCGGATGGACAGGCAGCAGCCGGAAAGCAGACTTTATATCACACTTGGCCATCTCAGCAGCTGCGCCCGCGGTCACAACAAGTGACATGGCCACGTCAACTGAAGAATAAGAGACCGAAACAGCATCTGGATCAATAAAATCATTGACCGACGACCCTTCCGGCCATGATAAGTGTTGTATAAGCCTGAACTGTCCCGGATCTTTCTTCGGGACCACTCCAATAGGTGATATTATTAAATTAAGGATCGGCCAATCGTGAAAAGGGCCAGCCATCCTCCCTTCATGCACTTCCTTATTCAACTTGTCTTGTACCACTGTGCCATGCTCAGATGCAGATTTTAGATTAGCAGACCATCTTCTTTGTCTAGGACCCGTGTAACCTAACTTGAAACCAAATTCAAAACCATCCAACAATGTTTGTTTCGCAGCTGCATTATCATAGTCATGAAGTGCAAGGCGCAACTTCTACAACTTAACCGGTGTATGAGCCCTTGGACCCAGAACCCCGATTACCTCTGAATCCCCTACCTCCAGCAGAATGTTGGGACGTCCCCGAACCCCCTGCACCTGACTGAGTCCCCTGATGATCCCCTGCTGGCTTGTTCTCCCAGCATCTAGACAAGGGGTGTCGCTTACCACAACCTGAGCACTCGTGCCTGAATTTACAATATTCCCTAGTACAGAAGCCTTTATTAAACTCCCAGCACGTGCCGACTGCAGGCTGTGTGTTTGAGCTACTGCCCACCCCTCCCCTGGTGGGCTTGCCCTGAAAGGGCCGGTATATTATGGGGAGACCACTGGCAGTAAAAATCGTCTTACCCCCCGAAGCCGACCCCATAGTGTGCTGCCATAAATCTGTGTCCAGTTCCCCCCACTTGGCCTCCGGATCCCAAGCCATCCTGGCCCTGAACTCCTCATCATATTGGGACCAAGCAAACCCCCCCCCCAGTAAGCTGCGCCTTGCGAATAACATCCATGTATTTAAAAAGGGACACGCTGCGCTCTGGGAATTTCTCACAATACACTCTTGCATATATTAGGAAAGCAACTGTCCAATTCTCAATGGTTAGGGGAACTCTAGGCCGTTTTGCCAGTTCAAATTCTTCCTCCTTGGACCCTTCCTTGGACCGTACTTCTCTGTGTAGTAACTTAAGTAGTTCCACATATTCACCCTTCCAAATTCTTTCTTTTGTACTCAACATTAAATGTGCACCCAAAGGCTTCGTGACTCCCATATAAGGAAATTTCTTAATTTTCAATTCTTTGCTGGCCAATGGCTCTTTTGTAACACCTGAGGCCTCTGTACCAGTACTACTTTCAACTTTACCTGCAGTGTCCAGCACCTCATCAGTGCCCACAGCAGTGTCTTTCACATAACGTCCCTTTTCCAACCGCCCCTCCCCAATCCCAACAGCTTCAGTCCCACCTGTGCCCACAGACACCATAATTGGTTTGGCCTGTGTAGCTATATGCTCACCTGGCAACAAAGAGACCACTCTCCCAGGCCCCGCCTGTGATGCCGAAGCCACTGTGTCACGTCTTGGAGGCGCCCTGACTGACGGGCCGCGTTCTCGTCTCTCCTTGACTTGCTTTTGCACCACTGGAGCCTGAAAAACACTTTCAACAACATGAGAGGGCACCCCCCTTTCCACTTCCCGCAACTCTCCTTCTTCGGGACTATCTTCGTCGTAATCCAGAACCACTGAATCAGGTTCATCCGGAAACATTACACCATGGGTCTTACCTAACCCAACATCAGCCATATTACATTTTAAGTTTTGCGTAGAAATTCCATGAGGGGGAGCAGACTGTACACGCCCGTACCTCCCCTGGCGCTGACTCTGTGGCTCCATAGCCGACGGCAAGGCAGACCACCTATACCTGCTATTCGTTGGGGCCAGCGGGGCCACGCCGGGCCCTCGTGTGCTGACCGCTTCTGGTTCCCTCGGTGGAACAGAGAGGGCCGCGCTAGGCATTCTCCTCACTTCACCTTGGCGAAAATGGACTGGACCATGCCCTACCAAGTCTGGACCGACGCACCTATCCCTGTCCTGAAAAGAAAAAGTTTGGACTGGTGTACTAGGATCCACGGCTACCACACCTGACACAGCCCTCATCTCCTGCCTCATAGCACCCACAAACGTGCCCTGCCCCCTATCCAAGGAACGCCCCCGGACCCTCCTCGCAGGCACCACCCTGACCGGAGAGTCGCCTATCATCTCTTCGTCCTCACTGCAATCCAAATTATCAACCGCCACCGCTGAAGAAACATGAGCAGTAGCCCTTGAACCCCAAACTTGCTCAACACCATCCTTCCGAAGACCACGCTGCGCCAAACCTGCAGTCCCAAAATGTTCCCACCCCGGAGAACCAAACATCAAGTATGGGCCACCTGCACCCACCTGCCCATAAGGAACAGACGCCATAGTGCCCTGTACCGGCCAGCCACTGAAATGCCTCAAACCCCCTTCAGGTTGAGACACGGTACCAGGCAACCCAACACCCTCCAAACCCCTTGCAACAGGATGCAACATTCTCACAGCATCACCCCCCACAGCCCCTGCAAGCCCTAACCTCCCCGCCCCTGCCACATGACCTGTGTTAGGGACGACCCCAGAAAAAGCTCCATGCCCCACCTGAGACACCCCCCCCACTTCCCTCCGAAAACGGTCATCCACATCCAAAAACCCAACAAAACCAGCAGCCCCAGGCTGGGAGCCCTCCAAATCCAGAGCAGCGCCAGAACAAGAACCACCTTCCCCCACTTGAGCCCATTCCCCCTCCCCCCTGGAACCCCCCCCCACTGACAAGGCATCACCCACAGCTGAGCCAGGCGTAGAAAACAACAAGGGACTCCCTACATTATCCCCCATCTCATTGAACCCCCCACCTACCGTAGCACCAGGAAGCCCCCGGCCCAATGTATGTGCAGAACCCCCCACAACCTCCAAGCCACCTGACGTAAAACCACATGCAGCATCTCTATCAAAAGTAGGCATACCTGTGAAAAAGCGCCTGGAAGGTGTTAACAATGCACCTTCCTCATTGACAAGCAAACCTTGTGTTTCAACTACTAACTGTACTGGGGAGGATAATGACCGTCCCCTTGCCTCTCTCATAAACTGATCTGCCTCACGGGAGTCCAGTTGAAGGGAGCCTCTCCGCGCACCACGCGCTGCCCGCCCCCTAACAGGCTCCGAGATCCTCTCAGCAACCGGGTCAGAGGCGGAACGCTTTGCATTCGCTCTCCACCCACCCCTCTTACCGGCCGCTTTCACCGCAGCCGGTGTTGCCGAGACGAGGCCCCGCCTCTTAACAGCCCCGCCTTCCTGCCCAACCGGCGCGCCTGACAAAACGCTTCCCGCTGCATTAAGGAGCCCCGCGGGTTCCACAAACACCGCCGGAGCTCCTCCCACATTACCCGCCACTCGCGCAGGGACCGAGGAAGCCAACCGCGCCTCCCTCACAAAACCGCTAACCGCACCCGACACCGCCGGAGCCACGGCCGGAGCCAACCCAGAACCAACTGCCCCTCGCGCATGCCCAGGAGGAGCCGGTTTCCGCACACGGGACCGGCCCCTCTCGCTTACCTGAACCGAGCGTCGCTTCTTGGGAGAGGAGCACGCCAATACTGCCGCGGAAACGCCAGCGGAGGCCTGGCGCTGAGGGCGCGCCGGCCCCCCTCCAACCAGCAAGTCCATGCGACCTGCCTCAGAAAGAAGGCGCATCGCCTCCAGGACCCTGTGATCTTCCATGACAGAATGTAATGTAACAAGCAAAGCTAATAACACTACCTAAAAGCTCTACTGAATCACACAAAACGCTAACTACCACAAAAAACGCTAACAGCCCTCCTAGCCACCAGGTCACCAAACCTAAAATGGTGGCTAGGGGGCGGGGAAAGGGAAATTTATAATTGGGCTGGCCAGTCCTACTAGGCCAGCCCAAATCCAGAACATTCTGGCACCTTCGATATACAAACCCCTCGTGACCCTCCCAAACAGCCCGGGGGAGGAGACCTCCCTTCGGTCAGCTCCCTCCCCCAAGCCCCCCTTGCAGCAGCCAGGCCAGGCTGCTATGATAAGCCCACGGCGCTGCGGTCGGCCCTGTCCCGAAATGCAGCTCTCGCTGGCTGGCGTAGTCCTGGACCGTGGAGCTGCTGACAGGCGGACCGGACGTAAAGGCGCTCGCCGAAAGTAAGTGTCAAGACATTATAGCATTACTTAGTAATGCAGTTTTGCAATGAGCTTGAGACTGTGAAAGCCCATGGAAGCATTTTGCTTTTTAGCAGAGTGAATATCATGAAAAAGAGGGTGACACTGGCCAAAAATGAGGATGAATTGACGGGTATGAATGGATAGTCAGATCGAATGAAATCAAGGTATTAAAGGTATTTTTATTATTAGTGTTTTTCTGTGTATGATTAGCAAACAACTAGGCCAGGCGTACAGAATTTCAGCTTTCCAGTGCTGTACTGCTGAGGGCCCAGACATCCTCAGTTCATGGGGAGGGGCGCTGTGGCAGACTGCCCCCAGTCAAAGCGCTGATGTCTCCGGCCATGACAAGAGTGTGTATGTGTGCGCACGCAAGCCAGGGTATAAAGATTACTCAAATCTGCTTTGCGAGTCTGATGGTGATTTTAATTCAACCGTCCAACCAGCAGCCTGCCATACTCTGTACCACCTACTTTGTGGCGACATGAGTGAGTCTGCCATAACCGGATGGAGTTAGTGACTGAAGGGAGGATTTCTGCAGCTCACCGTGACAAGGCCTTCCCCAGCCAGTATGTGGTCAGATTAAGTACAGCGGAATCAGTCCCAGAGACAGTACGAGCACATCCCTCTTTCCATTAATGTTAGTCACTAGACTCCCAAGCATCAGTGTTCATGCCCAGTCAATATCCATGCCACGCATTAAATGAAAAGGCCATGCTTCAGTGATTATACAGCAAAAGGTACGTCACAGAAAGTTATGCAAAGCAGTTGAACCGACTTTAAAACCAGGTTGCTGCTGATAATGTTTAGGAATACAAGAAAACATGTGTCATTGTATGCTAAAATAGTGAGCTACATTCCCTAAGCGCTAGTTTCCAAGTAAATTATTCACCCTGTCACTCATGGTATTGTACATGTTAGCTTGTGGTTCTGTCCTGTATGATTAAGAATAGTTGCGCTACTGCAGTACCAGTAAATTGGAATTTATTTTGTAAACATTTTAGTTCCATATTTCCCATAGCATTCTTATTATGTGTCCAATTTCTTCTTAACTCCCACAACTATAAAAAGGGGTATTGACTGAGCTGTTCTTCATGCCTTCTGGCTTACCTTCAGTTGGTAGGATGTAGTGTCCCAACATTAAACACATAGCACTGCTAAAGCAATTACATCAGAGGTCAGTTCTGCTCTGGCACATGCATGCATGCCTGTACTCGCACCGTTGTTCCCATTTCTTCTGGCACGACTCATCAGTAAACTCACTGGCACCTGCACTCATAAACCTACTGGTATACGTACACCAGCAACCTCCCTGCCACATGCACAAGTAACCTTCCTCGCACCCGTCATGGAAGGTGAAATGTCATTTCATTTGCACCCCACTCATGCAATGAACTTGCAAAAGTAAGCTCACTCTCACCTTCCTCACACCTTCACTGTCACTTGTACTAGCACCTGTACTTGCACTTTAACTCTCACGCGCACTCACACTGGGAAACATCCTTTACAACGCAACTTTTACCACACAGTGCTTTTACATCGCAACTTTTACAACGCAAACCATTACAACGCATTGCGCTGGGGGCGCTCTAGGATAGGGAATAGATTTAATTTACTATCCAACACCTTCCCTAGTGTCCACGGGGACTGGAGTTGGAATAGTAAATTAAACTATTCACTATCCAGCACCCAAAAGCGCTATGCGTTGTAATGGTATGCGTTGTAAAAACTGAGATGTAAAAGCATGCGATGTAAAAGCATGCGTTGTAATATCATACATCCACTCACACTTGCTGCGCTCACTGCAGAGTAATAAAGAATGGTGATTCCTGATCCTCAAAGAGCAGAAGTCTCTTTAAGGAGACTCCTGGTATTGGACAGTGAACATTTATACTGGTGGAGTATAAATTGGTGAACAAAAGTAATTGTTTTATTCTAATTGCAAAGTGAATGTAAAAAGGAGAATAGTAGAATTGAGGCAGGTGTGTGTTTGTGTGTGACTGTTGGGAACAGAGCATGAGACAAAGAAGAGCATGGAGGAATCTTTCATTCCAACGACTACAATTGTTTTGGAATCTAATTTCACAATTGCAAGGTCTGAGTAAAACCAGCCCTGTCCAGTACCATGCGTCAGGTGTGACAGTGCCTGAGCTGAACTCTGCATTGCAGTCACTGTCTACAGTCTGCACAAAGCGGAGTTCAACGTCAGTGAGGCTGGCTCAGGCTCTGCTCATCTGTGGCCTCCATTTCTGGTGCTTTGGAGCAGTTTTAAGATCTTCTGAGAGTTTCTCGTTGCTCAAATGGATGTGATTTCTGATATTTATATGTTTCCATCGTCTTTCATTGCTTAATTTTGCTCCTGAAAAAGTGTCACTCATAGTCTTGGAATGTCACTCATAATTCCATTGCATTTATGAAAATGTCACACATGAGCAATCTGAACCCTTGGCAGCTATGAAGACACATTTGTTTAATTGCAGGCACTGTAAAGGTACAGAGTGACTCCGGCGTCGTGCTAAAGGCTGACTCCCCTCATCTTAAGCAGTGTGTGAGAATAGTAGTTGGGTGCATGTGAGGTGAGGTACTTGCAATTTGGGGTGCCCGTGTATTCATGAATGAACACCCTAAAGGTCCTATTTACAAGCTTCTTTACATCACTCTTGCACCATGCCACATGGTGCAAGAGCTACGCAAACCTTAAGTCAGATATATGAAGTCACACAAGACCACTTTGCTTGGTTATGAATGGCTTCACATATCTGGATTGACCCCTTCGCTGCGGGGGTAATTCCTCCACGGTGTGGGGGGGGGGGCAGGAGGATGAGCGCAGCGCCGCAGTGCTCGTGACTAGCCCAGCTCGTCATGAGTCACAGTGGAGCTGGGCTCATCACAACCCGGCCCACTGATTAATTGTTCCGCACAGGCGAGGAATCAATCGTGTCTGGGCAGCTCGTAGTTATGACGAGCCCAGCTCGTCATGAGCACAGCTCCACTGTGACTCATGACGAGCTGGGCTCGTCATGAGCACCGAAGGAGTTAAAGCAAAGCATCACAAATCGCTGCATTGCCTTCTCTGCCCTGGGAACTCCTATGGTTTTTGACCCATTCACACATTTACCAAAATAGGTCAACCTGGGACTACGCCAAAAAGATACACATTCCCAGGAGATGCGTAACGAGGAGATATATCTGTATTTCTCCTCATTACTTTCTATTTCTATGTGTATTGCATTCTGTAGCACATATACATAGAGGAATTTGCCTCTCAGTATTGTTTTTGTGCAGGAAGATGCCCCTTTCTGCACAAAAACAACCCTGTATGCAACCCAGGCACCCTTGCACCATGGTACAAAGGAACCAGATGGAATAAAATAAAAAAGACCATAGTGGCTTTAAAGGGAAGGAATCGAGAGACACAAGACAAGCGGGAATCTTTAGAGAATTCTCGGAAGAGAAGCAACATACGTTTACTCAAAGTTCCGGAGGGAGTAGAATAAAAGAGCACGTAGCTAAGTTGATAAAGAAAGCAACACATTTTGAGTGCTCAGAGGAGGCCTTAATGGCGGATATGCAGAGAGTACATAGGGATCCTTTCAGGCTCAACCCTAACAAAACAAGGCCAAGGAAAATTTTAGTGCATTTTTTGACGAATACTTTGAAAGAGGAAATTCTAAATAAGGCACTAAAATTAAATTCTTTAATTGTAGATGATATACCATTTCAAATTAGATCAGATGTCTCAGCAACTTGGAACCATTCAAAAAAGGTGGATGTTACTGCACATTTAAAATTTCCAGCCTCATTGAAAGTAATGCACGATAAAAGCATGAGGATTTTTAGAAAAGTTGAAGAGGCGGAGTCCTTTTTACAGTGCATCTCAGGGGGAGAGCAAGGAAATCAAAAATAATGACACTTAGGTTATGGATGAATGCAAGCATTTAAATAACTATGCTCCTGACCTAAGAAGGGGTGCCCCATAGGCCTAGGTTGTGCCCATGGAGGACGTAAAGGGGAGTTCTTCGGGGGGGGGGGGGTTGGTACAAGAGAGGGGGTGGGAGGGAGCACTGGGTGGGGAGCAGCGGGAAAAAATAAAAAAAATAGTTTAGGTCAAAATCGCCAATTTCTCATAATAGAAAGTTTTAGAAGGATTAGTGACCAAAGGAATGGCCTGCCCTACGGTTGATCAGAATTTTAGGTTGAAGGTGCTCTCCTGGAATCTCAATGGTTTGAGGTCAAAATATATAATGGAAAAAATATTTCAATACTTAAGAGACGTACCAGAGCAGATCCTCATTTTGCAAGAGACGCTATTGTTAGAGAATGAGTTGAGATCTCTTTTCAAATCCCGAAAATGGATTCAAAATGTTGTTTGCACTTCTCATCAACTCCCCACTAAGGGAGTAGCTATAATTAATGAACAAAAATTCTGCTATGTCTCTTGAGTATAGTACGGTGGATAAAATGGAGAGATGGGTTATTGCTGGGATTAAATGCCATACATCCAAGTTTACACTGGCAGGATATTATGGGCCAAATATGGATGACGCAGGACCTTTTTGCGGTCTGTTGTCTGAGTTACTGAAATATACAGATCCGCTAATCCTGTCTGGTCAATGCTGTCCTGGACCGGACTCTCGATAAATCACAGAGTAGTAGAGACATTTTAAACCATAAAATGGCATCCGTGATTAGAAACACAATGAAACAACTTGCATGGTATGATGGCTGGAGAAATAAGATGGGCAAGAAAATAGGAAATACTTTCCATAATCAAAAATACAACCATAAATCTAAGATAGACAATTTTTTGTTGAGTCTATTGCTTAAGAAATGGGTTCAGATCAGAAAGTTCTTTGATTTCCTCCCTTTGACAGCCAGGAAGACAGTGACAGTAGCGCTTATAACATCTCGCTTGGACTACTGCAACAGTTTATATGCAGGATTAAATCGATCTGTCCTGCGTAGGTTGCAGGTTGTCCAAAATGCTGCCGCCCGCCTGGTCCTAAAATGGCCCAGGAGGTCATCTGCCTCGGCTGCTCTTAGGGCTCTACACTGGCTACCCATCCACAAACGTATACTGTTTAAGATTTTGATGATCACTTTCAGAGCGTATCACCAACAGGGACCCAAATATTTTCTCCCCTGGTTTAAACAGTATGCACCAATACGCACCCTTAGATCAGCCAACATGAATCTGTTACTGACCCCCAAATTCAGATTGTCAACAAAAGGAGGTAAATCCCTCGCAACATTGGGCGCAAAAGCATGGAATAAACTTCCACCTAACCTGCGCCTCATTTCTGCTGAGAAAAATTTTCGGAAGGCTCTTGGTTTAGACACAGGGCGATCAGTATAGATGAGATAGATGTGCGAGCTGACTTTTTCCGGCCTTTCCACCCAGGCTACGGGCTACTAGCGCCAAGATACTCCTTGGAGTGACAGTCGCGCTATATAAGTGCATACTTACATTACATTACATACTTACAGGTCGTTAGTCATGTAGGGGAACATCTTTCTGATCACTCTGCTGTCTCTCTAACTCTTAATATTCCAGTTAGGTTAAGCCCGAGAAGATGGACGCTAGAGCATGCCAATTTTCTGGAGGAAGAGTTCATTGAGAAATTAAAGATGAGAAACAGAGGCCTTTTTTCAAATAAATTTGGGTAGTGCCCCGATACATATCGTTTGGGATGCATATAAATGTTTCCTTAGGGGTTTAATTACGTCCATACAGTTTTTTAGACAGAAAAAATACAAAGGGAAAATCGAGGGAATAGAAAAAGAAATACAAGCAAGTGAGAATTACATCAACTCACACCAGGTCGCTCTGCTAGATAATAATATGCTGACTAGGGTACAATCATTGAGATCGGACCTGGCAGCAATTTTCGATTCAAGACTGAAGACAAACTGGGCAGCTAGTAAATTAGCTCACTTCGAGTATGGAGAGAATTGTGGGAAACTCCTGGCATGGAAGACTAAACAAGATCTGGCCAGAGGAATAATTAGTGAGTTGAATTCTTCCACTCCAGGAGTTACACTTGAATCCCAGATGAAATTGAAAAGGCTTTTCAATCCTATTTCGAAGATTTGTAGCGTGAAGATCGGAATGTTTCAATAGAAGAGATAGAAGACTGGCTGGGTCACATTTCCATTAAAGAAATTCCTTATGATAAATCACAGAATATGGATTTACCGATCTTTGAGTCTGAGATTGGGAAAATCATTGATTCTGGTAAATCCGAGAAAACTGCAGGCCCTTATGGGCTACCTGCGGAACTATCTAAAGCTCTAAGAGAAGTTCTTACCCCAGTTTTGACGTTACTATTTGCCCATGTATTTGAAAAAGGAGGAGACATTCCTCCATCATCGAATGAAGCTACAGTTTCCCTAATTTTTAAACCCTCTAAATCACCAAGATCCTGTGATTCCTATCGACCCATCTCTCTGCTCAAGAATGATTACAAAATCTGTGCGAAAATATTGGCAGAGAGGTCGAATGGGGTGACGGAGTGTCTTCAGCATAGGGACCAAAAGGGATTTGTTAAAGGAAGAGGAATATTTGATCTTATCTATAACTTGATAGGAGCATTAGATATAGCTACCATATATAAATTCCCTTTAGCCATAATAGCGATAGACGCTACAAAATCCTTTGACAGAGTCAATTGGGTTTACTTACAATTTATACTAAAAAAATACAACTTATGTAAAAACTTTTGTAGATCTCTCTCCGTGTTATATAAAACACCAATGGCAAGAATTTTAGTGAATGGGAATCTATCTGCTCCTTTCAAGATTCAAAGAGGCACTAGGCAGGGGTGCCCCCTTTCACCTATGCTTTTTAATCTATATATCGAGCCTCTAGCTGAGAAAATTAGACGTAACCCAGATATTCAATCTTTCAGTTTTAAGCGATGGGATAAAAAGGTGGTGCTATACGCTGATGGTTTAATGGTTTTTACTCTGGACCCAAATCTCTCAATCCCAATGATATATGATGAAGCAAGAAAGTCTGGGAATATTTCAGGATATGAAATTAACGCCACAAAAACTGAATGTATGGTATGGAATTTGAGTACTAAAAAAGAGGGTGATTAGATACTTGGGTATATTAATATCCCAAAATATTGATGAGATTCCAGAACTAAACCTTCAAAAGATTACTAAGGAAATAGAACACTCCTTAACAGGATGGGCATATTTGCCACTAACTCTGATAGGTAAATTTAATAAAAATTATGCTTTTGCCCAAGTTAATTTTCTTACTACAGAACATCCCTTTGGCTTTTAATGAAAAAAGTTTAAGATCTCTTCAGTCCAAATTTAATACCTTTATTTGGGCCTCAAAAGTGATTAGACTATCGTGGAAAAAGCTACGAAGGAAAATGAATAAGGGGGGGTTATGCTTTTTTTTTAATCCTCATCTTGCGATTACTGTATGATTACCGAGTGTCAGGTGTCTGCCTCTTTGCTCTTTTCCGGCACTGCCCCTTGGTCTCTCTTGGCTGGGGAGTTTTGACCTCTTGTTTGTTTGAGGAGTTTCCTTTACTCGTTACATATCGAATCTTCTGGCTTAGATCGAGGGGGGTTAGCCACCTTGACAAGTACCATACTTGTCCACCAGAAGATAAATCGCATTAATCATAGGACTTAAGTTTGATGTTTAATTGGGATTTAAGAAGGTTTCAAAACTATCCCAAAACTTAAATATTTTGCTTACATTTCTTAACTTATCAATTTTGTTGATTCTTATTGCCGAGTTTAGCCATTCTGCGTGAGTTGGGCAAGAGGGTCCTATCCACTTGATACAAATCTCTCTCCTTGCAAGGACTATTAACACAAAGAGGAGATTCTCCTGTTCCTTAGTAAGCCCCCCTTCATTACCTGAGTCTAATATCCCAAATAGAATAAGAGTAATACTCACAGTTAGTTGTTTGGACAGGATAGTGCTCAGGGTCTTACCGACTTGATCCCAAAACTCTTTCAATTGAGGGCAGGTTTTAAACATGTGGATGCCATCTGATTTTTCCTCTCCACATTTAGGACATTTCTTTATTTCAGCATTTTTAAATTTGGAGAGTTTTTTTGGTGTCCAGTACGCCCTATGGATTGTGCAAAAATGATTTCTCTTCAGAGCCGCGGATTTCAGGTTGGACCAGCATTTATCTACTGATTTTTCCCAAATTAGGTCCAAATCCGAAATTACAATGTCTTTCCCCCATATTTGGGTTTCCATGCTGACGTTGACATCATTGGGCTTTATCAGAGCCCAGTACCACTTTGCTACTTCTTTTGGTAATCGCATTGTTTTGATCATGTCATCTTCCAGTTTTTCGTTACCGTTTATACTGGGCAATGTTCTGGACCAGCTTAGCATCTGATAATATTTAAATTTAGATAGAGTTTTGTTAGTCATTTCTTGCAGTTCTGACCATGTTTTTAAGTTTGGACCATTTAGTATTTGTCCCCAATATTTGATGTCTGCTCTTTTTAATGCCAATGCGAGAGTGTCTTTTAAGCATTCTGGGGTTCCCGGAGAATCCCAGATAGGAGCCCATTTGCTATAGTACGATATTTGTAGAATGCCTCTAATTTGTGTCCACATCTTTGCAGCATCCCTTAATATCTTGAGCTTTATTTTTTTGAAGTATTTGGGGTGTCCGAACTTGAACAACGCATGATCCTCTGATTTTGTGATTACTTTGATTGGTTATGCTTACCAGATTTAGTTCGATATGCTAGGACTTTTTCCATGAGGGCAGGTAAATTACTTTTGGATATCCCGGATGACTCGGAAGTAGGACTGTTGTTTAAGGTGATGCTTTTAGACATTGATGATGGAAATCAAGGTTTTCTATATAAATATGGGGACCTGAGATTTTAAAAAAAAAGTCTGATTAAAAGTTTTACGGGAATTTGCTGCTACATGGGCAAAGGTCAGAAAAGTTCTGAAGATCAGCAATTTCTGTGCTCTCGCTCCCATCTGGAATGCTCCGGGATCACCTGGATGGACCAAAGATTCTCTGTCAGCTCCCCTGATAGATGCTGGTTTTCGATGTTGGTGTCAACTAGTATCAGGAGAGTCTTTGCTACCATGGGAAGAGTTTATTTCTCTTACTGAAAATAGACTCTCAAAGTTTAAGTATTGGCAATTATGAAGCTGGCATCAGAACTGTGGGTTTGAGGTGGGCAGAGTAAATGAATTAGAAAATGTATTTGAAAGAAATTGGGAAAAAGAAGGAGATATCGACCTATTATTGGCTAATGCTGGACCTGGAGGAAGGAGAATTCAATTTACCAACGGAGTTGTGGGGATAGAGCTTGCCTGGCGTTCATCTGAATGATATATGGCAAGTATCTCATGACATCTTGTACACTACAGTGCAGCCTGCATATGAGAGAAAGAACCATATTTTTTGTGTTCCCAGAGTGTATTGGTCTGCTCATAAACTCGTGAAGTTCTCGAAAGGTCCAACGCCAAAATGCCCTAAATGTCTCCTTGCTGAAGCAGATGATATTCATATGTTCATGAATTTTCCCAAGTTACATCATTTCTGGGAGGAGATAAATAAAGGTATTGGAGATATATTGGGTCTGAACACTCAGGTAAGCCCGCTTTTAGTATTTTTTGATATGTTACCAGAGTATAAACTGCTTTCCAGATGGGAAAATAAGTTATGTTGATATTTAATTTTGTTGGCGAGAAGAGAAATCTGCAAAAAGTAGATAAAGGATGTATCCCCAACCCTTTTAGATTGTGTTATTTCTATTAAATACACGATGAAACTAGATAGAGTTAAATTGGAGAAAAAAATCATGAATAACAACGGGGAGAATAATTTAGACTTTTGGGCACAGTGTGAGGCTTGGTTGGGTACTCTTGATCAATGAAGATACTGGTCCAATGATTAAGCCTTTCTACTATATATACTTTACCTACCTGGTTCGGTAGGGTGCCCAGGATACAGAACAGACATATAGTGTGGTTTTGTGTAAAGCATCTCCAATTGTTTACAGAGCGCTCCAATTGGTGCTATCTGAGAGGGAGGCCATAGGATTGATTCTAGTAGCTCTGACTTATCTTTTGGCGAATGAGGACTTAAAAAAAAATAATAATAAATAAAAGGTGCCTGTATTGGGCCTAACTGCCAAAAGGGCACCAGCACAGAGGAAAAGGCTAGAATGCATAGTATTGCTTTAAAAACCGGTGCATTCCCGAGCCTTTCCCTGTCATGCAGTGCAGCATAGTAAGGTGACTTACTGTGCTGCACTGCAGGCCTTTTAATAAATAGACCTCTACGTATGTAGGGACATTTATAGGGTTAAATCATAGTCAGGGCTTCTCTGTACCATTTCCATGTGTTTCACTCCATTAGGCTCAACATAGAAAAGTTATACATACTTTAATAAACCAAAATGATTCTTTGTCTTTCTAGAACCAAACTAATTCAAGCAGGCATGTCTGCAGGCTGGAAGGGCATGGACAGAACAGCACACCTAAACAGCAGATATATATGTCTGCCGATTCCTCACATCCAGTGTCCTGACATGCTGTAGAAAGATTATATGCAGTTTGTGATTGCTTAGAAGGTTAAAGAGTAAAATAAGTATAAACCTTTGTTATGGTTAGAATAACTCAAGCCTTTTCCATGCACTGTTTATACTGTTTTATATAATCTCATATATATCACCTAAAATAATAATACTTATAAGAACAGTTTTGACACGCAAATTAAATCTTTTGCAGGAACACAGTGCATCGTAAACTGTTGAGTTATAGTTAATGTAGTGTGGCTACCGAGGTGAATACAGTTTATATGGAAGTGCATGACTTATAACAATTTGAAGGTGTTGCCTAAACTATAGGTAGATGTTTAGAAATTTGAATTTTGGTGTAGTTTACATTTTGCTTGTAGATAAAGAATATATAAATGTATTTAATTTAGAGGTGGTGCATAAATTATACATTTAATGTGTAACTATAACGTAAGCATTTGCAATGCTTGTGTATTTTTAAGTTTGATTTGTATGGAAAGAATACACAACGTTTTCCCTACTACAGGGAAGGCTTAACCATTAAAATTGAATTCCAATTTTTTTATTTTTAAAGAAACGTGTTTCAATATGTAGGCTTTACTGTCCTTGAGTGGAGTGTCATTAAGTTGAGTGTTGTACAGTATAGTGGAGGGGAGTGTTATACAGTGTACTATTGTAGAGTGACGTAGGGTGAAGTAGAGTGGAATGTGATACAGTGGAGTTGCGTACCGTGGAATAGAATACAGTGGAGTGGTGAACAGTAGAGTGGTATAGAGTGAAGTTTTTGTACAGTGGAGTGGGGTACAGTGAAATGGTGTATAGTGGACTGGAGTATAGTTGAGTATCGTAGGGTAGAGTAGAGTAGAGTAGTAGTAGTAGTAAATATCTTTATTCGGCAAATTGATCACCATAAAAGCATACATATACATAACATTTTAATACATAACATTTTAAATCACCGGTAAAACTTTAAAAGTACGGATAAAAAGGAAGAAATACCACACAATCACTAATTTGCTACAGGCTGAATCAGGCATCAGACCCCCGTGTGCAATTTCAGTAGACGGGAGCGCGTCACCCACGCACTGGCCAGGAATTTTGCCACCCCGCAAATCGTGGAGGAGGAAGAAGAGTCAGTAGAGAGTATACGAAGTGCCTGGCTATGGCACCTCAGCCCCAATTCCCTACACACAGGTTTCAGCCAGAATTTCCGCGCCACTTTGTAAGCGGGGCAGGCAAAAAATAGGTGGGCCACAGATTCCTTTGGTGCTGCACATCCAGGGCACGAATACTGGGCGGCACCAGAGTTAGACCACCTCGCCGTGAAGTCATGCACCGGAAGAGTCCCATATCTCAATTTTAGATATAGCGCTCGATCTAAGGGTTTGGTTATCAGGTCAAGGAAGGGTTCCAGTTTTTTCACCCATTTAATTAACAGAAATTGGTCCGTGAGTGAGCCCCCATCCATGACCCTCAGTGCAATACTCTGAACCCAATCCCAATATAACTTTTTAATCACTTCCTTGGGTGGCGGCGTTTGTGACTCCCAAGCATCCCTTAGTCCCAAGTTAAGAACCAGGTCTCTCAATTTCTTCAGCCATCCTATTTTTCCCCCCGTGTCCAGCAAAAGAAGATCGTCCAACCCTTCAGCATATTTTGCGAGCTCCTCAGTTCTTCTTAATCGAGTCCAAAAGAGCAATGGGCGTAACCTTACCAAGTCCTTTAAAGATCTTCTGCCCAGATCTAATCTCAGGGGGATCAGCGGGGTGGAAGTAGGAAGAGCCACCATCTTCCTTAGGAAATTATTTTCCGCTGTCGATAGATCTGAGACATTTTCAAACCCCCAGAGTTCAGAGCCATATAATGCCGCCGGGAGCATCTGGCCCTCATAAATCGCCATGGCAGGGGAGACTGGTTTACTACTTGACTCACGGAGCTCTCTCAGAGTCACCCCGGATCCTCTTTGGTGACTGAGTAACATTTTGGCCAAGTGGTCCTTCCATGTCATTCGACCATTTATCCAGACACCAAGATAATCAAATGAGTTGACCAACTCCAGGGGCGCACCATTAAGCAAGAAGTTATTTTTAAATCTTTTAGAGGGGGAGAATGCCATCAGTTTAGTTTTCGAGGTGTTGATGGTTAAGCCTCTGTTGGTACAAAAAGAGCTAAACCGGTTCAAGAGTTTTTGCAGACCCACTGGGGATTTGGAGATCAATAAGGTGTCGTCGGCGAAGAGTAGAGTCGGGACTCTTTCCCCCGCCAGGCATGGGGCATCCGTCTCCTCCCCTTTCAGATGGTCCACCACTCCATTCACGAATAGGGAGAAAAGGGTCGGAGCCATAACACAGCCCTGGCGTACTCCTCTCCTCACAGGGACCCTATCTGTTAACTGTCCCTGGGATCCCCATCTGACCCTCGCATAATTCCCCTCATGGAGCTTTATGATCAGACTCAGGAGCCTACTGGGAAATCCCATCTCACCTAGGATCTCCCATAGTTTTGCCCGTGGGACCAGGTCGAAAGCCGTCTTGAGATCTATGAAGGCCATGTATAAACTGCCTTTCTTGATGGTAACTGCCTTCCAATAGATGGCAAAAAAGCGAAAGACCTGGTCCATCATGCCTATCTTCCTTCTAAAGCCAGCTTGAAGGTGGGAAAGAATGCTGGCTTCCTCCATCCAATCGCCTACCCTTGAAATGATGACCCTGCCGACCACTTTCTGAATTATATCTATCAAACTGATAGGTCTATAGTTCGCGGGATCATCTCTAGCCCCCTTCTTGAAAACGGTTACCACCTCTGCCCCCTTCCAAGAGTCTGGCACCTGGTGACCCCTAGTTATCAAATTCATAATTGTGGCAATTAACTTGGCCCAAGCCTGCGGCTCTGCAATCAACAGGTCCCCAGGGATCCCATCCGGCCCGGCCGCCTTCTTTGGGGTTAGATGTTTAATCGCCGTCACTACCTCAGTGGTCGAAAATTGGGGGTCATCCACCCCTACGATATCCCCAACTCCAAAACTAGTTTCCCCGGGGCTGATTAGTTCATCATTACCTCCATATAGGGATGAAAAGTGATCAAACCATTGCTGGCTGGTTATGTGAGCTGCTAATGGTTGCAATTTCCTCTGCCTAGTTCTATTAATCAAATCCCAAAAAAGGTTCGGGTTCCTTCTGCTCACAGCATTGGCTAGGTCCTGCCAATGCTGTTCCTCCCACTCGCGTTTAGCCAGCGATAGTGCTTTTAGGTATTCCTTCCTGGCCGCTCTAACCAGCAAAGGATCCCCAGAAAGCAGGGCTTTTGTCAGATTTTTCCTTTTGCCCTTACACTGATCTGTATACCAGGGTTTTTTTGAAGTGGGAGGTGTAGTCAGTTTCCTGTGGCTTTTACCTTTCGAGATAAAAAATTGGCTGACATGATCTATTGTAGCCTTATAAGCTAAGTCGAGGGAAGAGTGCGGCGACATACTAATCTCATTTTCACAGACCCAGGCCTCCAGATCAGAGGACAGACCCTCTACCAGGGATTTAATTGCCCCTAGGTCACCCTCCTTCAGGTTAGCCTTATCCCATTTCAGTCTACGATTGTTGTTATATGGGATAATCTCTTTAGATGTTTTTAGTGGGGCATTCACCCTACTATCTTTAAGGATGCCCCAATTAAACTTGCAACACAGGGGATTATGGTCACTATCCTGACTTGGAAGCACTTCCATGTCAATGAGGTCTACCCAAAAGCTAACATCCATTAGGATGTAGTCGATTCGGGATGGCCCAGTAAGTCTATTAAAGGTCAGTGCTCCTGCCTGGTCTGATATGGTCCTGCCATTAAGGGCTCTTAACTTGTGGTCCCTAGTTAGTGTATTAATTTGAATTGCCCTAGCTGACCATTTCCTAATGGGGGGCAGGGATAGAGTTGGAATGGACCAGTATGAATCTTCATCTTCAATACCCAGGGGGTCGTCCCCGAGGAGAGGTTCAAACGTACAATTGAAGTCTCCCCCCGCGATAATTTTTGCAGATAAAGGGCAGTTAGCTAGGGCAGAGTCCAGAGCTGTTAAAGTTGAGGAGGCGATGTCCCCTGATGCCCCTCTGGCATAAACATTGAAGAGGTCTAGCCTACCGCTCTCCGCATTCCCCACAGAAGAGAGGTGGAGTATGTCCCTACACTCCAAGTTGTGGCGTGTGACCACCCAGTCCAGCTCTATTTTAATCCAGACCATAAGGCCACCCGCTGGTTTACCCTTTCCTTTACTTACTGCAGGTAAAAAGTGGGTGGTATACCCCGATTTATATAAGGGTAATAGGCTCCAAGTTTCCTGAAATAGGCACACATCGAACCTCTCAATGAACGTGTGCCACTCTGGTAGATCTAACTTCCTTTTTAACCCCGCAACGTTCCAAGATAGGAGGTTTATTACCCGCCGACCCTTGGGCATTATGGTGTGTCCCCCCTTATTCGCACCCTCATTGTCCACCATGATCATACAGCTGTCCCCCTCTTGGACCAAGGGAGTACGGTTTACAGGACAACTAGAGGTGCTGGCCATAGACTCGGCTATCATGGGAGCATCAGTAATGTTATTAATAATGGCAATTTGTACTAGAGGTGGGCTAACTTGCCCTGCATCTATACTGCCGCGAAGTCGTGGGGCCTCCTCCCCAAGATGTTCGCATGTCTCCCCCATGGGCGCTAAACTTCAATCGCAATCTTCCAGCCCTGAGAGCTGCGAAAACCGATTGTAAGTGTCCAAGGGAGTGAAGGGTCTTAGGTGTTCCATCCTGCTGTCGTGGTTCAACCTGTGTCTATAAGGCACAGTAGACCAGGCGGAGTGCTGGTCAGGCACCGGAGCAAAATGTTGGCCATACTGGGGATAATTGTTGTTGTATGGCACGGTGAGGGGTGGCCTGTATGTTTGAAACTTAATTGGATATTTTGGAGGAATAACCTCTGACCTGGGGTAGAAATGAGTTAGGGCCCGAGGGATAATGCAAGTTTTCCCGTTTCCAGGTGGCCAGTTTAAGATATAATCTGCTGCTCTGGGGTCTCTGAAGTTGACCACCACTAGGTCTCCCTCTATATCTTTAGTTCTACTCCCCAGCCAGTTGATCCGTCTGACATGCACTATATCCCCATCTATATTGGGCGCTATCGGCCTATGAGACCTCAACCAATGGATAATTTTGTTTTTGAGATCTACGTATCCCTCCTTCTTGTTTTCTGCTAAAGGGGGGACCCCAGTCAAAACTACCACATAGGGCACTGCTTCTGGGGGAATCTCCACTTGTGGCACCTTTTTCCGTGGTATTCTAATATAGCTACCTTCCCCATGGTCGTTCTGGTTGTTGTTGCTTGTCGGGGCCTTTGGGCCTGGTTTTTTAGGGGCACCACCCTTTTCAATTACAGGTGCATTTAACTGTTTTGGAGGCAATGGGTTTTGAGAGGGGAGATCAACCCTACCTTGTTGTTGCGTGGTTTTTTTGGCCGACTGAGCTGATACAGTTGGGTTTTTTGGAACGGTGGTAAAAGGGGGCCTGGCTATAGATGTAGGGTGTGCCACCCCATTCCCATTCCCCTGGGTTTTAGTCATAGTAACCATGCTAGATATGGCGGTTTCCAGTATGGTCAGTCTGATTTCCACCTATTAATGGACTCATTAATAGGTAATAGGAGTGATCTCAGCAAAAACTCCAAATTCCCTATTAATGTGGGGGGAGGAGGAGTAGCAGATACTGTGGCTCCAGCATTGCTGTCAGGAACCACAGCCTGTGCAACTGCTTCAAGTGAACTATTTACAAATGGTGGAACTACTGCTGGTGTAGGATCCGGCTCCTCTGCTAGGGTAATCTTAGTTATATTGAGGGTTTTTGCCCCTTTACCAAATTCAGTATGCGAGATTTTAGCTTTACCTGGTGCCACCCTTAGTTTCCTCCTTTTTTTACTAGGTGGTGGGCAATGAATCTGGGCAGCGACTAAATGCTTTGGTTTCTGTTTCCTAGGCTTGGTTATGACATTGATGCGACTAGGACTAGGGGTAGGAGAAACAGTTATAATGTTATCCGAGGGCAAACAAGGTGTGGATGCAAAGTCACGAAACAAAAGGGGAACGCCTTCCTGACTAGCATTATCCCCACTAAAGTCTACAGAGCCTTCCTCCCGGGTCACAACAAGCAGGGAGCTGTCAATAGGGGGTCTATGTTTCATGCTCTCAATTGAGCGACGCCGCTCGGCCCTACGCTCTGCTAAAATAGAATCCTTTTCACCCTCACTCTGAACCTTGGGAAAATAATTGTCCAATGACCCATTGCGTAACCTTCCTTTTTTTCCAGGGGTTTCCTCTTCTGTAGACATATTCGACGTGGCAGGGCACGGGCAACTAAACTGCAAATATTAGGGGGTGGGCCCAGCCCAGCCTACTCTGGCCTACGAGGGCCTCAGAGGGCCCGCCCTTAGCCCGGGCTTCGCCCCGGGCTGCGTCCCGCGCGCGTCCCGCTGCACGTGGCAGGTAGGCAGGTTATATCCTCCTAACGAGGGGGGTGGGACCGCTGTGGGAAGAGGCTTCAGCTGTTGTAGTGCCTCGCAGTCCCGCAGCGGTGTGGGCGGAGGGCGGGTCCTGTTGTTAACGATGGCAGCTCGAGGCCAGGAGCTGCGTCCCAGAAGAAGTCAGCAGCGCTTCTACAACAGAAGCAAGGGCAGGAAAAGCAGCCCACCAGCACAGGTCAGCCCACGTGAAATGATGAGTAGCACCCGCGCAGCGGGTGCTGCGAAAGTTATGCACACACTCCGGGCGGGGGGCGGGGCCGCTGCGGGAAGAGGCTTCAGCTGTTGTAGTGCCTCGCAGTCCCGCAGCGGTGTGGGCGGAGGGCGGGTCCTGTTGTTAACGATGGCAGCTCGAGGCCAGGAGCTGCGTCCCAGAAGAAGTCAGCAGCGCTTCTACAACAGAAGCAAGGGCAGGAAAAGCAGCCCACCAGCACAGGTCAGCCCACGTGAAATGATGAGTAGCACCCACGCAGTGGGTGCTGCGAAAGTTATGCACACACTCCGGGCGGGGGGCGGGGCCGCTGCGGGAAGAGGCTTCAGCTGTTGTAGTGCCTCGCAGTCCCGCAGCGGTGAGGGCGGAGGGCGGGTCCTGTTGTTAACGATGGCAGCTCGAGGCCAGGAGCTGCGTCCCAGAAGAAGTCAGCAGCGCTTCTACAACAGAAGCAAGGGCAGGAAAAGCAGCCCACCAGCACAGGTCAGCCCACGTGAAATGATGAGTAGCACCCGCGCAGCGGGTGCTGCGAAAGTTATGCACACACTCCGGGCGGGGGGCGGGGCCGCTGCGGGAAGAGGCTTCAGCTGTTGTAGTGCCTCGCAGTCCCGCAGCGGTGTGGGCGGAGGGCGGGTCCTGTTGTTAACGATGGCAGCTCGAGGCCAGGAGCTGCGTCCCAGAAGAAGTCAGCAGCGCTTCTACAACAGAAGCAAGGGCAGGAAAAGCAGCCCACCAGCACAGGTCAGCCCACGTGAAATGATGAGTAGAGTAGAGTAGAGCAGAGTAAAGTGAAGTAGGGTGGAGTGGCCCAGCATACCGTGGAGTAAATTATTATATAGTGTAGTGGGATGATACAGTGGTACAGAAGTGCACTAAAGTGGACAGGCGTAAAAGTGAGTTAAGTAAATTCTTATAAATTCTTATAAATTGGCATTGCATCTTCAACAGTACAATGGAGAAGTGTGTGGTAGAGTGTTGGAAAGTGTTGTACACTGGGATGTAGGGATATAAATTGTAGTAGAGGGTTGTACAGCACAGTGTATGGGCACAGAGTGGTGTTCAGTATTGTATAGTGGCAAAAAGTTTAGTAGAGTCTTGTAGGGGGGTCCCACAATATGTTTTTCCCATCCATTTTTCCATTGGAACTTTAGACAGAGCTACAGAGCTAAATGGATTTACACCAACTTTGGCGGAAAGTTAGATCCAAAAAGATTGCTTTTCATGATTTAATGTAAATCTGCTCAGTAGTTTTTGAGCAATGAAGGCTCAAAAACTTTGTATATTTCACAATGTGAAGGATCCATGGAGCCAACAGAATGTCATGGTGATATCTGATTGGATGCCACCACTTCAACAACGATGTGGCAACAGCATCTTAGGACTCAGGACTCCATCTCAAATCCTGGAAAAAAACACATAAGGGGGCATTGTAGGGACACCCTGACCCCGTAGGACTGATGATGGGGATTCCGCCAGGGGCCAAAAATGTTTTTTATTTTAAGTTTGCCACAAATTCATTGAGAACTTTAAAATCTGCTGCAATTTTGTTTTTTAAAGAACATGAGCCCACATGATTTTATCGACCTCCCGGGGTGGCCAGGGCCTTGGGGGTGCGACATGTATATTAGTTATGTGGAGGGCAGCCAATATTTTAATGTAGGGGCGGGGGACCGCATGTCCTCTCTCCCAAAGAATAAAATTGCCCCGCGGACTCCATAACTCTAGACCACCATGTTTATAAAGGGGAGGGAGACATGTGTCCCCCCTTCCCAAGCCTCTAAGAAGCCCCAGGGATCCCATCTCCCAGGGAGTCCATCTTAAATAAGGGGAGATCCCCCCTCCCTGATCCTGAAAGACCCCAGGGACCCATCTCCCATGGCCGCAACTGACCAAATGGAAGGGAGGCCATGCACCTCCCCTCCTAGAGCCAACATATGGCCCTGGAAACCACATCCTCCGTGGCTGACTCGGAGATGGGGTCTAGGAACCCCACCCTGGGACAGCATCTACTTTCCCTACTCAAGGGAACAAGCAGGGAAAGTGTAATCTGCTCCTAAACAGCAGGAGCACATATCTCTGACATTTACTAACTACTTCCTCTTATTTCTTTATAAGAATCCCAAGGTCTAGGGATTTGAAGACTCTGACAAGTCCAGTAGTCTAGACAAACCAGCATGCCTCTCTTTGAGAACTTCAAAAAGGTGGAGTCCATGACGCTGTTGATCCTAAAGTGTGACTGATATATCAACAGACAAATACATGACTCAATAAATGTTTATACTTTCAAAGATGCCGTCTTCTCCAAAATGTTTAGGACAGATGCAAGATTATTCTCATATTCATTTGAGTTTAGTGACCCAATCTTTTTTTTCATAA
Source organism: Lissotriton helveticus (assembly GCF_964261635.1). Taxonomy (NCBI): domain Eukaryota; kingdom Metazoa; phylum Chordata; class Amphibia; order Caudata; family Salamandridae; genus Lissotriton; species Lissotriton helveticus. Next base: position 537,069,758 of record NC_136065.1, read on the forward strand.
CAAATTGTATTAATTTATCTATGGTCTTTTGGCCCATCGGTCTACATGTTTAAACATACATTAACCTAACTTGTATTATTTCATGTATTATAATGAGCCAATTACAACAATTAAACCCAATGCATGGGTTCCTCTTTGAGGATTTATGACACCTCCAGGCAACATCCATGTTCCAATCTCGAGGTTTTACAGAGTTCATCACACCCTCAGATCAAATGTCTGAATTTCAGTGTCTATAACTTCAAACATCGTTGTCTGCTGTGGCAGTGGAAGACCATGGGATTCTGCCCATCGCCAACATATTTGTGTGTGTTTCTGCAGGCATCCTTGTGCCTGGAAGACAGATATTTCTAGTCCCATACAGAAGTCCATAAGATTTGTGTGGTTTTGTAAATGATAGAGTAATCACAGGAGAGAGACCATTTTCTAGATAGCTTACCTCTCATAAAGGGAGAGCGGTAGTCCCGACCAAAGTCTTATGTCGATTTGTACTTTTTCAATCGTGGTGCCAGTGTTCCAGTCGAACAAAATCATTGGATCCTCTGCTAAGAAGAATCCCAGGTATTGCAATCCCTCCACAACCTGTGTCAGATTCGCTGCCCAATGATTGCTCCCAAGGGTGTCCCACTATAGCCAAATGGTCGACTTATGTATATTCATATGCAGGAACGATGTTTTCCCAAATATCGGCATTATGTGAAGAATTCTATGTCCTGATTTTTACGGGCCTGTGTGGAAAATAGTATGTCATCTGCGTACAGTGCAATGCGATCCGAGATGCCGGACGTCCACTCAAAGCCACTAATCAACGCGTCTTTATGAACCCAGAGAGCTAGAGGCTCAAAAGCCAGTGAAAAAGAAGAGGAGATAGGGGGCATCCTTGTCGTGTGTCACGCCTGACTGCGCAGGGGCTGGATGAAGGCTGCCACTCGGACAGCAGAGGTCAAGTCTGTGTATAAGAGCCTAACACATACTATAAATTGTGGACCAAAGTTATATCATTTTAGCAGTATGAAAAGATAGGTCCAGCTTATTGAAGCAAAGGCCTTGTCCATATCCACAATAGTAAGGCAGCTAGTCTGCCCAGGTGATATACTTCATCGCGTTATGGGCTCTTCTGATATTGTGGCGGGTACAGCGGGGAGGCATAATCCAAGTGTACAAGATCTGGCATATATGGTAGTAATTTCTTGGCAAGGATTTTGGCAAGTAATGTTTCCTCTGTATTCAGAAGGGATATAGGGCGGTAGGAAGCATGTTGCCCAGGGGATCTCCCCGGTTTAGGAAAAAAAAAAATTTTCAGCTTGCCTCCAGTCTGCCGGGAGCCTGGTATTTTTATGTCAAAATCTTTTTATTGGCCTTTAAAGAGAACAAACAAAGATAGCGCAGTTGTAACATGTTCTTTGCCAGTCAAGAGTTAAAGTTATCACATAGGAGTTACAGCTTCTTCACAAGATCTCGACGAGCCCAATCGATTTCATACTAGCCCCTTCCCGGAGTACACATAATCCCCGAAGGAAGAAAGACTGAGCTGGAGAAGCTCCAGTCTTACACAAGACAAGGAAGGTCTATATAGTACTAATCTATGACATGTTACAGTTGATTTCAGTTCACATCACATGTTCCTTGTAACAAAAATACCAAACCAGGAAACTGAAAAGAAATAAAACAAAAACAAAACAAACAATGGTGTCATGGTGTATACTTTATTGTGTAGGTCAGGGGAGGAGGGCACTTAGCCAGAGAGAGAGGCATCCTCCCGAGGGCAGACTCCCATAGTCCACAGTGGAAACCCCACACTTTTTATATTTGAAAAAAATGGAGGGCTCTCAGCCGCGGGCTGCATGCTAACAGTGGAATCCCTTCCGATAAGTAACCCACTAGCTGGGACCAAATATAGTCAAACCCTTTTCTTGTGTATTCCGCTATGTCGGTCATGCGGTCCAGGGCCAGCGCCCTCCATAGTCGCACATGCCATTGTGTTCAAGATTGTGCCTCTTGTTTCTTCCAGGCTGCTGCTACTGCCATTTTTGCTGCACCCAGGCATAGTCACATGATCGATCTGTCCCCTTGCATCTGGCATTTTAAGGTCGGGTCCCTCAATCCCAGCAGCGTGTGTTCTATAAAGTTCGGAACTTGGTACCCCAGTATGCTTTTGATTTGAGACAAGATCTCCTTCCAAAATGACTGGATGGAGGGACACTCCCACCAGTTGTGGCAAAAATCTCCCTACAGGCCACATCCCCTCCAGCATCTATCTGACGAGTTGGGGAAGATCTTGTTCAGTTTCTGGGGGTATAGATACCAGTCATACATGATTTTATAGTGAGCTTCCCTAAGAAACATCTATCTATTGTATTTGGCGATATCACTACATAGGTGTTCCCACTGCTTTTCCACAACTGGAGTGTTCAGAAGTGTGTCCCTAAATTTTCTGTGTCTCGGGGTCGATCTCGGGCTCAGCGCCTGGATGATTGCGTACAGGAAGGAAATGCTTCCCTTGGAAGTGGACCCACACTGGGCGAATTTATCTATCGGTAGCAGGTCCCTCTTAGCGGCCTGCTGCTCCAGAGGTTTTTGAACCGAATGTGTAATCTGTAGATAGCTGAAATCCTCCTTAGCAGATACTTTGAATTGTTGCATGCATTCTCTGAAGGTAAGTAATTCCCCTTTGCATAATAGGTCTGAAATCATAAGGCAACCCCCTGCCCGCCAAGCACCAAAAAAGTCCCTCTTGCAGAGCCGGGGGGAAGGGCGGCAATAAAATGGATGGGAGTGTAGGGGGATGTGAAATTCGTCAGCGGTAGCCGCTTGGTGAGGTCGTCCCAGACCTGAAGAGTGGTGGCTGTGGGCGTGCTGAGGTAGGCATTGGCCTGTGTATCTTGTTTTGGCCTCCAAAGTAGGTCCCAGATGGTCCTACCGGTCACCTGCCTATCTATGTGGAGCCAATGTTTTTCCGAGGTTCGCAGCGAGCACTCCATCATTACTCGCAGCTGGCCGCTCTATATTAACACAGAAGGTCCGGGAGAAACAGGCCCCAATATTTGCGCGATCTAGTAAGAATGCGGTATGACAGACATGCTCTCTGCCCCAGCCAAAAAAATTTAGCGCTCATCTACTTTAGCTCCCTAAAAACACCTTGGTATACTGGTATGGGCAGCCCCTGATAAAGATAGAGCAGTCTGGGAAGGGTGTTCATCTTTATAGCGTTGATCCTGCCGATCCAGGATACATATGCGGTGCTCCAATTGCCAAAGTCTGCCTTTAGCTGTCTCAGTAGGGGGGAAATTGGCCCTGTATAGGTCAGTGATAATGGGAGTGAGCTTGATGCCCAGGTAATTGATTTCCTTATTTATACAACGAAAAGGAGACACTCCCTCCACCCTCCCCCACTCTTCCTGTGACAGAGTCAGATTAAGTAAGAAGGACTTGGCGGGATTGACCGTGAAACCTGCTACACTTTCAAACAATGAGAGCTCAGTCTGAATTGCTCGCAGAGAGGTCAGAAGATTCGTAACCGGGAGCAGAACATCATCCGCGCCAAACCTTACACCCCGTATGTCCGGATGTTCTCTGATTTTGTGCGCCAGGAATTCGATGCAGAGGAAAAAAAGAAGAGGGGACAGCGGACACCCCTGTTGAGTCCCTCTCGATAAATTGAAGGAGACCAATGCAGCTCCATTTACCAAGACTCCGAAGTGGGGAGAGTGATAATTGGCTCACCCCATCCCAATAAAGATCTTGCTAAACCCGAAGTGCCTCATCATGCGGAATAAAAAAGTCCATTCAACGCGGTCAAAAGCCTTCTCCACGTCCAGTGAGGGCAGAGCTGCTGGGATGTTTTTTTTTCGTACCTTTTCCATGATGTAAATAATGCGTCTTAGGTTGTCATGGATCTGACGCCACTTGATGTTCCCCGATTGGTCTGAATTAATAAGACCGGGAAAGAAGGATTCTAGGCAACTAGCTAAGACTTTGGAATAAATCTTTGCTTTTAAATTCAACGGGGCTATCGGGTGATAAGAGGAGCACATTTTGGGATCTTTCCCTGGTTTGTGAATCACTGCGATGAGTGGGATGGTGGGAGTGCCCTGGTGGTTAGATGTTATATCATTGAATAGAGTCATTAAGTAAAGGGTCAGTTCCAGTGCAAAAGTGTGGTAGAAGTGCGCTGTGAGACTGCCAGGTCCCGGCTCTTTCTGTAGTTTAAGTACATCTATCGGTCTCTGGTCCTCGTCGGTCGAGATAGGCCTATCTAATTCTGCATTGGAGCTTGATGTGACCTGCAGGAGGTATAGGGGGTCCAAATAACCCTCTTGGTCCTGCGACCTTGGCTACTCCAAAGTGTAGAGAGTGTGTTAAAACTGCCCGAAAGCATTTACCTTTCCCTCCTCCGTCAAGTGCAAGACGCACGCGTCATCCACTATAAGTTTGATGTACTCTTTTACTTGTTTGGCTCTGAGCTGGCGGACTAATAAAGAGCCCACTTTGTTCCCCCCTCCTACCCCTTGGCCTGTAGGTGCAAGATCATTGTTTTCACCCAGATGGTATATATGGCCTGCAGCTTCCCTTTGAGTGAAGTCAGTTTCCTTAACGTTTGTGCCAACTGGCTCCCCTAATGAACTGCCTCTGCATCCTGTAATTCCGTTTCAAGCATGAGTCTCTCCTCCCTCTGCTGATTTTTTAGGGTAGTTGCCAATTCTATGCATTTACCCTGGATTACTGCCTTAAATGCATTCCAGGTGGTTGCGTGGGAGGTAAGTGTTGGATCGTTAATCGCGAAGTATCCCTTGATGGCTTGTCTACGTTCGTGCCTCAGGAGTCTATCCCTACAAAGGAAATTAGGGAAGTACAAGTGTGCATGCTTTGGTCTCACAGCCGGCCAATTCAGGACCACTTCAAGCGGAGCATGGTCACAGAGACATATTGGGTGAAAGTCAGACTTCAGAACAGAGTGGTGTAGAGATTGGCTTGTGAATATGTGATCGATTTGGGAATAAGTCCTGTGTGACTGGGAGGAGAAAGAATAGTCTTGTGCGGTAGGATTAGTTTCTCTCCACACATCGATCAGTCCCAAGTTTTGGAGAGGTGCCCTAAGTGCTTTCCCAAATAGGCCCGCTGCCCTGTGTGCGGGCGTCATTTCAAGACCCTGATCCCAAATCAGGTTAAAGTCCCCCAATAGAATAATGTCCCCTCGGGAAAAGTCATCCAGGGTTGTAAGGAAGGAGAGGCTTAAGTCTTGTTGACCAATATTGGTCGCCTACACTACTGTGAACGTGCACAGTTATCCTCTCATTCCCCCCCTCACCATTAGGTATCTTCCCTGCTTATCATGTTTTGTGTCTTCAGGTTGAAACGGGACCCCCGTGTGGAAGAGAAGCGCCACCCCATTCTGTTTAAGGCATGTGAGGATCAAAATATGGTAGGGAAAGCTTTATGCTTTAAACGGTGTTCATCAGCTTTTTTGAGGTGCTTTTTCTGGAATGCGGCCACCTTGACATTATGATCCAATAAGTTTTTCCATAGGCGCTGCCGCTTCCTAGGGGAATTAAGGCCCCTAATGTTCCATGTGATAAAACTAATTGCCATTCCTGATCATATGGGTGTCAGCTCTGCCTCCCCACTCACATTGCCTCCCACTAACTCAACCACCCACAACACAAGAACACTCTCAAATAACCTTACTACCAGGATTGCAGAGTAATAAGATAAACATCCAAAACTAACTATTCTTTGGTTGAATGCCACTAATCTATCCATAGCACACTCAGTGAAACATTGTTTGGAGACAAAAGTCCTGAGGATCTATTTTAAAGAAAAATGATTGTCTATCTGTCTCCTGTATTGATTGTTTGATGTTGAATCTATTACATATTAAAGTGTTATTTATGTTCAGATCTTTCTTTACCTTCCAATTCTTTTGCATTAAAAATGTAATTGTGATATTGAAAACAGCTATTAAATACCTAAACATTTTTGCATGGCATACAATGCATTAGCCAGCATGGGTTCTAAAAATAAAGCTGATAAAGAAATAATTTGAAATTTTAGATTTTAGATGCCGATCACTGCATCTGCATTTTTGCAGATGGGGACACGGAAACTCTGGCATGGACCGTCACAGGATTGAGTGAGGCAGAAACCGAGGAGGTTGGGCAAGTGCGATGCTCCAATCAGTGAGGAGCCATTATAACTGCATTTAATGAATCTCCAGGTGTAACAACACTAAAGTGAAGCGGGCACTGAAGAAAGCCGCTCAATCTTCAATACAGATTGGTATATATATAATACATATAATTCAAACTGAAATATTGTTTCATTTTTTTGTTTTATTTTTTTAATTTTAATATATTTAAATTATTTTCTTTTTACATTTTTTTTTCACATTTATTTTCGGAGTCGGGCACCCAAAGAGTACACATCACGGTGGGTGCGTGGATTCTAGCCACCATTATAGAAAAGTTGTGAAGGATCTGCGCCTGTGTGCGACGGCTGCTTGTTTTTCAGTTACATCACATACATTTAATATTATGTGATGTGCGCGATTGGTATGCGACCAGTCTGCGACTCCTGCTCCCACGCATTTGTGACACATGCGTATTACAGTACTGCTTAGAGATTTGTAGGGATTATGCGCGGTGGCGGGTCCCTCGTGCCCATCATATACGTGCTGGGGCACGATGGGTGCGCGACTCCCGCAAAAAAAATGTATGTTCTAAAATTATTTGTATGTCTCTTTAATATACATATCAGGGCAAGAGATTATAAGATATTCATAAAAATAATTTATTTGTACTTATATTATTTTTAAATATATTTTAGTCCGTCGGGTGAGTGCTTCATGAGCGCAGAGTGCACGGATCCCATGTGACCTCAAAAAAAAGATTTCATTGGTTCATAAAATGTCCCACTGTAATATTGAAGGACCCCACCCATTTTAATCATTTGTTGGGGCAAGGATGTCTTTGTCATGCAGAGATTGTTATTGTGCACGAATGGACACCTTGCTGCACAAAAACAATCAGTAAAGGCATTTTCCTCTTTCAATGTATGCTGTGGAATTCAGCATGCATTGAAAGAGGAAAAAATGAGGAGAAATGAAAACAGTTCTCCTTGTTGCTCCTTGCCTCACCAACTCTAGGATGGTGCAGCATTCACACACTTCTCCAGATTTACGATTTCTCATGAATCTGGAGATGTGTCTTGTTCTATGGGTGTTGCGTGGGAACACCCACAGCAACACCTATGGAAGGCCCCTTCAATGCAAAGTTCTGTGTATGAAGGGGTCATATTTACAAGGAGCGGAAAAACCATGCAGGGTGGCTTTTGCTCTCCTTGTAAATGTGAAGGAGTGCCTGGTGCCATCACTACGTTACAAAAAGTGACGTACTGGTGGCGCTGGGTGCTTGAAAATCTGCCCCAGAAGGGCTTAGGTATTGGCAGACTGATACAATAAGAACATAGTGCTGGATGGGTGATTGAAGAATTGCATGAGACTGACAGGAGATATCTTACGCTGCATGGGTACTACTTCAGAATTTAATGGAGTGGACCAATAGTATGTATCTGCTTAGAGATTTGTAGGGATTATGCACAGAATATTTTATGTGTACTTGTGTTGGTGCCCAGGCCATTTTATAAGAATACCACTAGTAACTGGAATGATGACAGTGCTGCAAACAGAGTGAACACTCAATTTATAAGTGCTTATGTATTGGTGGAGTGATAGGATAAGTAGATAGTGATAGATTAGTGCATGAACAGACTGGACGATTCCTACACTGCATGAGTACTAGCTGGGTATTTAGAAGAGTGTATCAATAGTATGTAGCTAGTTAGAGGTCTGCTTGGATAGTGCACAAAATAATATAGCTGTACTTGTGTTAGTAGCTAGGCCATTCCATAAGTTCATGACTAATAACTAGAATAATTACATTATTACAAAGAGAGTGTATAATGAATTTATAAGTGCTTAGGTATTGGTGGAGTAATAGGATTAGTAGATAGTGCTGGATGGGTGATTGGAGAAATGCATGGGACAGACAGGAGGATTCCTACACTGCATAGGTACTAACTGGGTATTTAGAAGAGCGTATCAATAGTTTGTAGCAGGTTTGAGGTGTGCATGCATAGTGTACAAAATATTGTACCTGCACCTTTGTTAGTGGCTACGCCATTCCTTAAGTATACGACTAATAACTGGAGTAATTTCAGTGTTGCAAAGAAAGTGCGTGCTGAATTTATAAGTGCTTAGGTATTGGTGGAGTGATAGGATACGTAGATAGTGCTGGATGGGTGAATGGAAAGGTGCATGGGACAGACAGAAGGATTCCTAGATTGCATAGGTACTAACTGAGTATTTAAAAGATTGTATCAATGTTATGCAGCTGATTAGAGGTCTGCATGCATAGTGCACAGAATATTGTATCTGTACTAGTTTTACTGGCTAGGCAATTTCTTAGGTACATGACTAGTAACTAGAATAATTTCAGTGCTGCAAAGAGAGTACATGTTGAATTTATAAGTGCCTAGGTATTGCGGAGTGATAGGATACGTAGATAGTGCTGGATGGGTGATTGGAGAGACAGGAGTATTCCTTGGTTACATGGGTAGTACTTAACTAAGTAGCTGGTTAGAGGTTTATATATATAGTGCACAGCTGAATGTAGTTGTGCATTGATAGTGTTATACACGGGGAATTGATGGTTGAGGGCTGTAACGGCAGAAATTGACTTGTGGTGCACATTACTGTTTGTGTATTTTGCACATGTATAGTGGCAGCTGTGTGCTTAGAACTACCTAAAACCAAATACTATTTTAAAATTGGTTAAATCGTCTTTTTAATAAATCATTTTTAACTTTGGCGGCACTCACCTGTAAAGTGGTTCTGTCGCGCTGAGGGGGGGGTTAGCGCTCCAGTCCTAGTCCAGTGGCGCCTATATAGCGTCAGACTGGAGCGGATGCACGCAGCGAGCACGCTGTTGGGGTGCCAAACGCAAGCCAAAGGCAAGCCCGTCTGCGCCCGCTCGCGCACCGGCAGCGCCCAGCGCCAGCCATCTCGCCGATTTTAATCAAATTACTGCAGAAACTCCCAGATATTGCTATACAAGGAAGCAGTTGTATGATATAGGTGAGCGGGGTAACGCGCTTAGAGCATCTGCTCTGGACCATCTAGAGGGGAGTGATCTTGAATCGTCACAAATGGGCACATTGTATTGTTGCCTTCTTAATGTGAGGTCCCTCCCTAAACACTCCACAGAAATCCAGCTCCTGATCGAAATGCATAAGGTGGACGTCTTGTTCAAGAATGAGACTTGGACTGATACAGGGCTGGATCTCGAGTTGGGTTAGCATGCCCTGCAGGGTATGAAGCATTCCATAAACCGAGACCCAGTAGCAGAGGGGTTGGGACCGGTATCATATTTAAAGACTTCTGGGATTTCGCTCCTCTGGACATTGATGAGGTTGCACACGTGGAAATTGTATGTTTTTTATTGAAAGATAGGACTGAGTATATCCTGACGGGCATGGTTTGTTATAGACCTCCGGGGCACTGAATGTTCAACAGCAGCAGCAGCTAGTGGACGTGATTAGTAACCTGACTCTTACCCATCGTAGACTGCTACTATTAGGAGATTTTAATCTTTGGCCTAATGGGAAGATGGATACAATCTATAACAATTTTATTCAGTCCAGTGCAAACCTGAACTTGGTACAACTGGTCCAAGAAGCAACCCACGTAGCAGGGCATGTTTTGGATCTGGTATTCTCTGAAGATAACCTGGTCATAATGGATAGTATTTTACCAGTTGGATGGTTCGATCATCACCTGGTTCAATTCTGAGTGAATCATGGTAGAAGGACCAGGTTTACTCCTAGGGAGGAAAGGTGTGTTCTGGGTAGGGACTGGTGTGGCTCACTGGTTAGAGGCGGCAGACCTGTAAGCAGAGAACGGCCCGGGACAGGGTTCAATTCCTGACGCGGCAGGATCTTGGACCAGGGTCAACGGACTCAATAATTCTCGCCTCAGTGCCTACTCTAACCAGGGAACACACTCGGCAACTCTGGGCATTAAGCTTGCCTCATCTCTACAACGGCCCCCACAGAAGCCGGGGATGCCTGGTTTCACCCTGGAGATACCCAGTAAGAGACCATCTCACAGGGAAAACCAGGACGGGTTCCCCAGAGGTCTACAGCGCCAGGACACTCGGTTAGAGTAACAGTGCGCTTTACAAGTATCCCACATCTAGTGAGGAAATCTAAAATGGCCCCGCTTTTCCACGTAGAGTCTCTTTTTGACCCGGGCAAGGTGGTGGCTGAGAATTATATAGCTTTCTGTGGGCAACTAACCAGTACAATCGATCAGCTTGCCCCCATGAAGAAGATCAGGAAACGGGGGAAACCCCCTGCCCCATGGTACACGGAGGAATTGAGGGCCTATAGGTTGCAATGCAAACGGGCTGAAAGACAGTGGGGATTGCATTATGCTAATGATTATAAAGCCATTTGTAAGGAATGCTTAGCTAAGTATAAAAAAGAGATAGTAACCACCAAGGCAGCATATTTTGCAGATCTTATTCTAAAATCTCCAAACAGTGCTAAATGTGTCTTCAATATACTGAGCTTACTCAGTCACAAGAGCTCTGTAATGGCATGGCAGCTTATTTCATGATAAAACCCATAGGATCATTGAGGGTCTGAAACCAGACACCCCACTAGGCACTTGTGAAAGGGAGGAAACAGGACCAGCTAACTTAACGGATGTTAGGAATGTTGGGCTGGAGCCAGGGAGGCAAGGGATTACCCTTAACTGCTGGGATTTGCCTACGGAGGATGAGTTTGTCAGGGTGGCAATGGGGGTCTCTTCTGGCTCACCGCTGGATCCCATCCTCCCAAAAATTTGGAAAGAGCTGGGCTCTGAGATCTTTCCATTTCTTCACCAGCTGTGTAACCAATTGCTCAGCTGTGGGGTGGTTCCATCTTGTTGGAAGGAGGCAATAGTATCCCCCCTGCTTAATAAACCCTCATTGGACCCTGGCTGTCTTGCGAACTACAGACATATTTCCGTCTTACCGTTTCCTGTAAAGATAATGCAGCACCTGGTGAGCTGAGCTCTCTCGGGCTTTGTGGAAGGTAATATTAAGCTCGGGGAAGATCAATTTGGTTTCCGGCCAGGTCATGGGACTGAGACAGTGTTGGTTACCGTGTTGGACAGCCTTCGGATGCGTGCAGACAGGGGGCAATCTGTGGCATTGATTTTGTTGGACCTGTCCAGCGCATTCGACACGGTGAATCACGCTGTCCTACTGGCGACTGGAAGAAGTGGGGTGACAAACGTGGCTCTACGATGGTTTCAGTCTTATCTGGCAGGTAGACGGCAGGCCATTGCTTTGCCCCCTTTTTAATCAGATTTTTTTGTCAGTAAGCATGGGGTCCCTCAGGGATCCTCAATCAGTCCCATCTTATTCAATGTTTATATGCGGCCATTGCTGGATGTCATTAAAGCCAACAATATAATTGTGGTTAATTACACTGACGACACTCAATTGATTGTGTCCTTGGATGTTGACCATGCGGACTCCCAAGAAACATTCCATAAGTGTATGCGTTAAATGGTGTCATGGCTGAGAAACAATGCTCTGCAATTCCATAATGACAAGACAGAGATTTTGCACTGTGGGGTTGGCAGAGTGCCGACATTCTTACCATCTGACTTCTGGCCTTTCCCTACAGACACACCTCTGGTTCCTGTGAGCATGGTACGCAATCTGGGGGTTAGCTTCAATGAGAAGCTTAACCTGGAATTGCATGTAAAAAAATAGTCAGGTACTGTTACATGCTCATCAGAGGACTCCGTAAGGTAATTCCACTATTGGCGCCTCAGGTAAGAGGCATAGTGGTTAGGAGTGTTGTTCTTAGCCGCCTGGATTATTGTAATGCTTTGCTACTGGAGTCCCCGAGTTATTTGATCTCACGACTATCCAGGCGGCAGCAGCAAAACTTGTTCTTATGAGAACGCACCCGTCTTCTACATCTCACGCTTTAGCTGAGCTGCATTGGCTCCTGGTGAGACAAAGGATACTGTTCACGTCCTTGTGCATTGCCTTTAGAGAGCTTCACAGGCTTGGACCTAAACCGCTTCAGGCTAGGTTTGGATGGTATGTACCTGCACGTAGCTTGCGTTCTTCGGCAGACAATCTGGCAATCATTCCGAGGAGCAAGAGAGCTACAATGGGAGGACGAGCTCTCGGCGTAGCAGCAGCCCGCTTATTGAATAGCCTCCCCCCCCGGAATTGAGGCAAATACAGGATCTGCTGCTGTTCCGAAAGAAAGTCAAGACCTGGCTTTTTCCCAGAGTGTAACCGGCTGGCCGGTCAGTTTCTGCAGTCGCATTTTTAACACTTGTTACTGTGTCTCAGCGCCAGAATGCCCGTAGGGTTACAGCACACTTTATAAGTGTAAAATACATACATTACTTAATCTTACCTTAACAATAGTACATATCAAAAAATGCAAAACATTTTTTCAGTTATTATAAGTGCTTAGGTATTGGTGGAGTAATAGGATAAGTAGCTAGTGCTGCTTGGGTGATTGGAGAAATGCATGGGACAGACAGGAGGATTCCTACACGGCATAGGTACTAACTGGATATTTAGGAGAGCGTATCAATAGTATGTAGCTGGTTAAAGGTCTGCATGCATAGTGTACAAAATATTGTACCTCCACTTGTATTAGTGGCTAGGCCATTCTTTAAGTATATGACTAATAACTGGAGTAATTTCAGTGCTGCAAAGAGAGTGCATGTTCAATTTATAGGTGCTTAGGTATTGGTGAAGTGATAGGATACATAGATAGTGCTGGATGGATGAATGGAGAACTGCATTGGACAGACAGAAGGATTCCTAGACTGTATAGATACTAACTGAGTATTTAAAAGACTGTATCAATGCTATGTAGCTGGATGGTGATTGGAGAAATACATGGCATAGACAGAAGGATTCCAACACTCCATATGTTTTAACTGGGTTTTTAGAAGAGCGTATTGATAGTGTGTAGCTTGTTAGAGATCTGCATGCATAGTGTACAAAACATTGTACCTATACTTGGGTTAGTGGCTAGGCCATTCCTTAAGTATATGACTAATAACTGTGGTAATTTCAGTGCTGCAAAGAGAGTGCATGCTAAATCTATAAGTGCTTTGGGTATTGGCAGAGTGATAGGATACATACATAGTGCTGGATGAGTGAATGAACAAGTGCATGGGACAGAGAGAAGGAATCCTAGGCTGCATAGGTACTAACTGAGTATTTAAAAGACTGTATCAATAGCTGGTTAGAGGTCTGCATAGATAGTGCACAAAATATTGTAGCTTTACTAGAATTGGTGTGTCTATGGTTTCAAGAATGGTAGTCTGTATTTTAGGATGTCAGGAGGTGCATCAGATGATCACGTGGATGATGTCATCAGTGATGTCATTTGAGATGTCATCAGTGATGTCTCTGACCATGTCATGAGTGATCTAATATGTGACGTCATCAGCAGTGCATTGCGGGGGCGCGAGTTACAGTTAGCACAACTAACAATAACGGATGAATTTCTCTTGTTTTGTATGAGTGAAATGTCCAACTAACTATGACGTCCATGAAACCTGTGTTTTTTTCAGTGAATTTCTGAGGTTTTTAAATGCTAATTTTTAACTATAATGTCCCTGAAACTAGTGGTTTTTTTCAGTGAATTTTATATAAATGTATTTAATTTTTTCTCACTCTTACAAGGAAGGAATCAGCACTCAGGTTGTAGTTTGGAAGTATTGAATCTGCAAAGGATGTGATCCACGCGTTTCGGCTCGTCTGAACCTTGATAACGATACAAGGCATCATTGAGGCATCCTTATTTAAATGTACATATGCCTCCAGTTGCCAACATTAACAAAGGACTACATATTACTCTAATCCAAAAAGCTGGCACCCATATTGGCCTGATCACGATGTGAAAATTCAGGAATTGATACAATAAAGAAAAGAAAACAAGTGACAATATGCACACAATGTAATTTCAACTTATCTTGCCCCGTGACCGCCATACTTAGGATTGCAAACATCAACATAAATAATGGACTAGACATTACTTTAAAGTGAAAGGCTATCGACCATATTAATCTGGGCACGTTCCGTATTATAATGGCTCTTACACAAAAAAAAAGAAAAAAAGGGGTGTTAATATACACACACTATCCCTAAGTAAAATTCTAGCGATTATAGTTCCATTCCATTCACAGCTCATTTGAGATGTCATGAGTGATGTCTGAGTGATGTAGCTAACCATGTCATAAATGATGTAATGTCTGAGGTCATTAGCAGTATATTGCGGGGGCATAAGTTATAGTTAGCTCAGGTAACTATAACTGCTGAATTTCACTGGTTTTGTACGAGTGAAATCTGAGTCTAACTATACCGTCCCTGTAATCTTCTAGTTTTTTTTAACGTTAAGTAAGATGCATATCACAATGGATGGTGGGGGGTTGGAAGCAGGGCCTGGCATTGTGCTGCCCCCACCCAAGCTTGCTGCTCCTGCCTTCCCTCCTCCTAGCCATCCATTGGCCAAGTCCATGTCCCTGCTCCTTTATTACAGCCCTGTGTGGCCGTTGCTCTGCCACTGGCCTTCCCGCCTTCTCTGAACAGTTAGCTTGCTGTCCCATCCACCTCCTTCCTATCATCTGTTGTCTGAATCCATGGACTAGCCTCCTCCCTCCTACCATGCATGGTATGATGTGCTGCCACTGTCCTCCATTTAGCATGATGACCAGTCCACTCCTACTGTCCTTCATTGCCCAATTCTATGCCCCATCATTGACCTCCTGCTTAGCTTCTGTGCTTAGCTTGCTCCCCCTATTCTCCTTCCTATTGCCCTCCGATTTCTGTGTGCATGCCCCTGCTCCATCCTTTTTGCCCACCGTGTTCCATGGACCTGCCACTCCTATCTACTCTGAGTGTTCTGTTGAGCTGACACTCCACTCCCACCTGTCTAGCATTGTCAGATGACTGTAACATGTCCCTGCCACCTCCACCCTGCCTGCCACATTCCATGCCCCTATCCCCTTCCTCCTGTCCTCCATGGTCCATTTTACTGCCACACCCTTCTGTCCTCCCTGGTCCGTTGTGCTGCAACTGCTGCTCCTGCCTTCCCCATGTGGTCTGTTGTGAGGCCCCTTCCGATGAACTCTCTTGTCTGTGCCCAGGTCCTGACCTTCCCTACTATCCTCCATGGTCCTTTGTGCATGCCCCTGCACCCTCCTTCTTGCCCATCATGGCCATTGTGCTGCGACTAACCCTCCTGCTTACCATGCATGGTCTTCTGTGCTGCCACAGTCCCTCCCACCTTCCCTATGTGGTCAGCTAGCTGTCCCAGACCCCCTCCCACCTTCCCTCCATGGTCTGTGTGTATGCCATTATAGTCTCACTGTTGCTCTCCATGGTGTGTCTTGCTTCTAATGCCCATCCTGCCTGACCTCCATGGTCATCTTGCTGCTCCTGCCCTGCCCCCTTGCCCCCAGCCCTCTGGTTCCATGTGCAGATCTCTATTTCCGCCCTCCTGGCTTATCTGTTCCATTGTAATTCCCCTGATCCATCCCTCATGCCTTTTATGGTCTGTTATGCTGCAGCGTTATCTCCTGTCTGTCCATTATGGTCAGCTAGCTACCATTGTCTCTTTCCCTCTGTTCTCTGTTGTCCATGTGCATGGTCCTGTCCCCTCCCTATGGCTTTCTATGGATGCACTCCCGTCCCGCATGCCCTGTGTGGTGTCTTGTGCTGCTGCAAACCCTGATGCCTGCCCTGTAGGGTCAGTTTGGTGCACCTCTCCATGTCCCTCCTGTCCTATGTTATCCGAGTCCATGTCCCTACCCCAATTCCTCCTACCTACCATGATCCAATATACCATACTTGCTAACATTTTGAACTTGGTAAGAGGGAGATTTTGAAAAAAAACTGGGGTATTGATTTTTCCCTTTGACTTACATTGAAAAAGAGGAGATTGTAGACAGGAGACAGATCAAATAAAGCCCATTTGGGCTTAAAAACATTGGACGTTTCCTGGCTAAATGGGGTCTGTTGGCATGTATGGTTGTACTACCACTGCCTCTTCCTCCTGCCTACAATGGTCTATTATAGTGCCACAGTCTCTCTTGCCAGTCCTGTATTGTTGGTTTGTTGGCCCTGCCCCCTTTTCCACTGCCCTCCATAGTCTGTTGTGCTGCCACTGCCCTTCCTGCCTGCCCAGTGTGGTCAAATTGTTGCCTCTGCACCCTCCTACCTGCCTTCAATTTTCAGAGTCCGTGCCCCTGGCCTCTGCCTCTCAACAGTATCCTAATGAACAACTAGATTGCTAACATTCTATATTTATTACAAATGTGTGGAACGCCTGACGTCATCTTGATGTGATCAAAACTGTAATACATAGATCATTTCCTTTAGAAATTACATATATGAGATGGTCTAATTTGCATCAAAATTATGGTTAGTGCTCTAAAAAACTAAAATGAGGACATATTTTCTGAGTTTTCAAATAGCGACAAAGCACTTGATTAAATGTTGCACTTAGGGGAGAGGATGTGATGTTACTTCCAGAGCTGCAGACTTTGCAACTGGGGAACCAGGTTGGAGTTTGTGCTTCAGCTCGACATTCTGTGATTCTGGTCAAATCACTTAATCTCCCCATGGCTACAGCCAAAATGAATTTATTCTTATGTGATGTAACCAATGCTCATGTAAAGCACTCCAATACCTGACAAGTCTGCACTATATAAAACTGCAAAAACACAAAATATAAAAAGTGTTTTGCACACTTCTGTCATTAGGCTCCATGTGACCTACATCTGGGTGTGCTACATTTGGGCTCTTATGTCTCTGGTGGCCATCTTGGGAGATTTATGTGTTATGAAGTTTCCTAATTTCCTCATTTACTGCAGTCTCCTCAGTAGGAAAAGCTTTCAGTTTTTTACTTTGATTCCATCAAGAAGGTATTCAGATATGTCACACATTTGCCATAAATTCTGAATGTTAGCACTCTAGTTGCTCATTAGATCACTGTAGTAAAGCCACTACTCACCAGGGAAGTCTGCTGCTGGTATTTAAAGTGCATGTTTCAGTCTGCATGTCAGAATTTTTAAATGTTTTAAGTATTAGCACTTTATTCCAATCAAGATGGCTTCAGGTGTGCCATACTTTTGTTCCAAGTGAGACGGCTAGCGCTCTAGATGTTCTTTAGAACACTCTGGGACATTCTGTCATTGGGCTGTACTTGGGCTACATCTGGGTGATATTTTTGCTACATTTGGGCTCTTTTCTCTCTGGTGGCCATCTTGGGAGACTTATTTGTTATGAAATGTATTCATTTACTACAGTCTCCTCTGTAGGAAATGCTTTCAGTTTTTTACTTTGATTCCATCAAGAAGGCATTCAGATGTGTCACACATTTGCCATAAATTCAGAATGTTAGCACTCTAGTTGCTAATTAGATCACTGTAGTAAAGCTACTGCTCACCAGGGAAGTCTGCTGCTGGTATTGAAAGTGCATGTTTCAGTCTGCATGTCGCAATTTTCTAATAAAATAGAAGAAGATTTGAGAAGTCATTCAAAATGTGCCTTTTTTTCTTTCTGCAGCACTAATCATACTTTCTATGGCAAAATGAACCCCCATATTGTGTTCCTTTTTAAATTAAATGTTTTAAGAGTTACCACTTTATTCCAATCAAGATGGCTTCAGGTGTGCAATAAGTTTGTCATAAGTAGGACTGTTAGCGCTCTAGTTGTTCTTTAGAACACTCTGGGAAGCTACAGTAGAACACAAAGGAATCAACTGACAGTCTCTGCCCTTGTTGGACGTAGATGTTTTACTGAGAATGTCAGACTTCATTCTCACATGACTGAGAAAGCTAATGTGAATTTACAGAAATATGCTCTGAGTTTAGCTCATAGATCACGTTCCAAACCTCTGTGGGAAAAGCATGAGAAAATAGTTTTCTCTCAAACATGATTCATTATATGCCTGCAGAAGGCTTTTACACATGGTAAAATCAGCTTAGAGCACACCACAATTCCTAATATGAGCATGGTACCATCAACAAATGATTTATAATGTAACTAAAGTCTTACAACCTTCTATTAACTGCAATGCTTTTTAATGCAGTGCTATAATGTATATTGGTCCCAAAATGGCTGCCAACACTTCTTGGATGAAGTGCTGACAGATAATCAGATCTCACGATGAGATGTGTGGTCAGGCTCCGCCCAGATATATATATTTCTTTTTCCATTATTATTTAAAAAACTACTGAACAGATTTACACCAAAAAGAGTTCTTTCTGGAACAAAGGCTACCTTTTTGCCAAATTTGGTGTCATTCCGTTCAGCAGTTTAGGCAGTAGCTGTGTCTAAAGTTTCCTATGGAAAATAACATGGAGAAAACACGTTTTGGGATGCCCCTTTTTTCTTGGCCCCTGCTTGCCAAATCACCCCAAAACTTTCAGGATAGGAGCAGACTAGAGCGCCCCACAAGTTTTTAAACATTAGCGAAGATTCGTCATGCGGAGCCAAAGTTATTGGGAATAGAATGTCGCAATTTTCCTATGGTACCTAGGTCCTAACTATAACTACCTACTGGCGACCACCAGTAGGTTTTATATATATATATATATATATATATATATAAAAATTCTCGCTCCAAGGACACCTGCTTGGTGGACTCACAGATGGGTGCTGCTCAAATGCGGTTGTGCACCCGAAAATCAATTAAAGCTCTTACTCTCCTCCAACTCCAGGGAAATCCCAAAGGAGGATAGCACTCATGGGGGCAGGTTCCGCAAGTTTTATTCACACAGAACACTGGCACTTCAACAGACGCATTTCGCAACAGCTTTCTTCTATGTATGGAGGGGGAGTGACCCTTGACCCCACCAAGTAAGTCGCTCCCCCTCCGCACAGCACCACCTGTGTCTCCCTTCCCCAGCTGCCACTGCTGATGAAGTTCGAGGCCCTCCACTACCTGCAGGCTACCACCTGCGCCTCATCCATGGTGGCCAGTGGTAGGCCGTAGATAGGTTTGTTCATACTCTGCTTTATTGCTTTTATTGTATTGCCTGTATTTTCATTGTTGTGTCTGTGACTGCTGTTGTCTGCCTTACCCCGCTGCCTGTACGTGGTCCGTGCCCCTTTTTCTTCCCTCTGTTCCCCTCGCTGTCCCCCTGCTCTCTCTGCCCGGTCTTTCCTTCTGTACCTCTTGCTGCCCCCGTGTCCCTGCTCGGTTTTCTCTTCTGTTCCCCTTGCCTCCCCCATGCCTCTCTGCCCATTCTGCGTTCTGTTCTTAGCTGCCCCTGTATTTCTTTATTCTGTATTTTGCCTCTGTGCCCCTTATTTTTCTGGTATTTCTGTGCCCTTTTTGCCTTCTGTGCACTCGTTTTTCCCTCGTTTTTGTGCCCCTTTTGCATTCTGTTCCACTCATTTGTTGTGCCCATCTGCCTTTTGTGCCACTCCTTTTCCCTCGTTTTGTGCCTTCCTGCCTTCTGTTCCACTTGTTTTTTGTGCCCTTCTGCCCTCTGTTCCACTCGTTTTTCCCTTGTTATGTGCCTCTTTTGCCTTCTGTTCCACTCATTTTTTGTGCCCTTCTGCCCTCTGTGCCACTCATTTTCCCCTCGTACTTGTGCCCTTCTGCCTTCTGTTCCACTTGTTTTTGTGCCCTTCTGCCCTCTGTTCCACACATTTTTTGTGCCCGTCTGACCTCTGTGCCATAATTTTTCCCTCGTTTTTGTGCCTCTTTTGCCTTCTGTTCCACTCATTTTTTGTGCCCTTCTGCCCTCTGTGCCACTTGTTTTTCCCTCGTTTTTTGTGCCCTTCTGCCTTCTGTTCCACTAGTTTTTTGTGCCCTTCTGCCCTCTGTTCCACTCGTTTTCCCCCTGTTTTTGTGCCCCTTTTGCCTTCTGTTCCACTCGTTTTTTGTGCACTTCTACCCTCTGTTCCACTTGTTTTTTTGTGCCCTTCTGCCCTCTGTGCCACTCATTTTCCCTCATTTTTTCTGCCCATCTGCCTTCTGTTCCACTTGTTTTTGTGCCCTTCTGCCCTCTGTTCCACTCATTTTGTGTGCCCTTCTGCCCTCTGTGCCACTCGTTTTTCCCTCGTTTTTGTGCCCCTTTTGCCTTCTGTTCCACTCGTTTTTTTGTGCCCCTCTGCCCTCTATGCTACTCAATTTTCCCTCGTTTCTGTGCCCCTTTTTCCTTCTGTTACCTTCGTTGTCCCTCACCGCCCTCGCCGCTGTGTCCCCTGCGGCCCGCCCCTTCTGACTGCCCACTGCCCATTCGCTGCCCCCGTCCCCCGCCTCCCAGCTTCTCCTCCCTCCCACCTCCCCATATATGCTGGCTGCGCAGCAGGCCCGCCATGGGCGTGCCAAAGTCGTGCCTAAGGCAAGCCTGTCTGCGGCCGTCTGCACCTGGAGCATGCCCAGCGCCAGAACCCCTGGATCCGCACCCGCCAAGACGACCGCCGCCACTACTACACCAGCACTCTGCATGCTTTTAACTCCGGACGGAGCCACACCTGCTTCAAGGCCGCCCCGAAATGCACACACGCCCCTTCACCTGCCGGAACTGCAGCTGCACCAGCCTCTGAGCCGACAAACCACCCCCAAGAAAGACCCCAACCACCTCCGATGCACACTCCTGAACACCCGCTCCGCACGCAAGCATGCCGTCGAGCTCAGGGACCTGCTCAACACAACATCTCCGGACGTCGCCTTCCTGACAGAGACCTGGTTTAATGACTCCTTCGCACCCGATATCGCCATAGCCATCCCAGACAGCTACAAGATCACCCGCAGAAACCGCACCAACGGAGTCGGAAGAGGAATCGACATCATCCACAAGAACAACATCAGGGTCTCGACTAGCACCGACGGTGCGTTCAGCACCACCGAACACATGCATTTCCAGATCCACAGAGACCCTAAGTCTACCCTCAGAGGCACCATCGTCTACCGACCCCCGGACTCCTCCCCCAGTTCAGCGACTCCATCGCCGACTTGATCAGCACGCAAGCCCTGACCTCCACGACTACATCCTCCTCCTCGGAGACCTGAACTTTCACCTTTAGAACAACAACGACAAGAACTCCACAACACTGATCAACAACCTCGCCAACCTCAGACTGAAGCAACTCGTCACAACGCTCACCCACTCCACCAGCAACCCGCTCGACCCCGTCTTCTCCTCAAGCCTGCACGTCTCCATCAGCCATACTACCAAACTCCTCTGGACCGACTTCCAGAAACCCACCACACACCACCGCACCCGACAGATCCCTGCACTGCTGGGGCAAAATCACCAAAGACCAACTACACGCAATCCTCGCTCTCAGCCCACCCACCGAACCCTCCAACACCAACGACGCTGCACACAGCCTCAGACGCTGGATCAAGGACTGCCCCAACACCCTCACCCCGCTGAAGAACCCCCCCCCCCAGAGACACCAGCAAGAGGGCCAGCTGGTTCACCCCAGAACTCCTAGCCTCCAAGCAAGCCTGCTGGAAACTAGAGAAGAAATGGCACAGTGAGCAAACTTCGGACAGCCACGCAGCACACAAGGATGCCATCCGCAACCACCACCACCTCATCAGGGCGGCCAAGAGGACCTTCTTCAAAGAGCACCTCGACAACAATGCACACAATAGCAAGGAGCTCTTCAACATCGTGAAGGAACTCTCTAACCCGACATCCCGCCATCGCAATCCCTGTGCCACTCCGTCGCCACCTTCTTCCACCGCAAAATAGCAGACATCCACAACAGCTTCAACACCCTGACAGCCCCAACAGACAGCAATACAACTGACCCTCCACACACCATCAACCACGACCACCTGCTAGCATGGGCCAGCGTGAGCATCGGTGACACTATCAAGACCATGCGCACAATCCACTCCGGCTCTCCGTCAGACCCACTCCCGCACCACGTCTTCAACAGAGCAAGCAGCTCCATCGCACCCCACCTGCGCAACGTCATCAATCTCTCCCTTGAGACCGTGGCCTTCCCAGAGATCTGGAAACACGCCGAGATCAACGCCCTACTCAAAAAGGCAGACTCATGAGGCCTCAAGAACTTACGGCCCATCTTTCTGCTCCCTTTCCTGGCCAAGGTCATTGAGAAAACCATCAACAGACAGCTAACCCGACACCTCGAAGAAAACAGAATCCTGGACCCTTCCCAGTCAGGGTTCCGCAGCAATCACAGCACCGAGACTACCCTCATCGTCGCCACCGACGACATCAGGACCCTGGTGGACAATGGTGAGACCACAGCACTCACCCTTCTAGACCACTCTGCTGCCTTCGACACCGTCTGCCACCGCACACTACGTGCACGCCTCCACGCTGCAGGGATCCGAGACAAGGCTCTGGATTGGACCACCTCCTTCCTCTCCGGCAGAGCCCAGAGCGTCCGCCTTCCCCCATTCCATTCCAAAGCCTCCGAGATCATCGGCGGCGTACCCCAGGGATCCTCCCTCAGCCCGACGCTGTTCAACATTTACATGGCCTCGCTCGCACACGTAGCCCGACAGCACAACCTTAACATAATCTCCTACGCCGACGACACTCAGCTGATCCTCTCCCTCACCAAGGACCCCATCACCGCCAAAGTCAACCTCCGCGAAGGAATGAAGGCGCATCGTCAACTGGATGAAGACCAGCCAACTGAAGCTGAACTCGGACAAGACAGAGGTCCTCATCTTCGGCTCCAACCCTTCAGCCTGGGACGATTCCTGGTGGCCGACAGCACTGGGGGCAGCCCCGACACCCACCAACCATGCACGCAACCTGGGAATCATCCTCTACTCAACGCTCTCAATGACCAAGCAAGTCAACGCCATCTCCTCCTCCTGCTTCAACACCCTCCGCATGCTCCGCAAGATCTACAGATGGATCCCGACAGATACAAGTAAGACAGTCACCCGGGCCCTCATCATCAGCAGACTCAACTACGGAAACGCCCTCTACGCGGGAACCCCGACCAAGCTCATCAAACAACTACAACGCATCCAAAAAGTCTTGGCACGACTGATCCTTGACGTACCATGCCACGACCACATCACCCCCACCTGAGAAACCTGCACGGGCTCCCCGTCAACAAGAGGATATCCTTCAAGCTCCTCATCCCCGCACACAAGGCTCTCCACAAGAGAGGCCCAGCCTACCTCAACAGGGGGCTTTCCTTCTATATCCCCAATCGCCAGCTATGCTCCGCTGACCTCTCACTTGCCACCGTCCCGCGCATCTGAAGAACAACCACCGGTGGGAGATCCTTCTCCCACCTCGCCGCCAGGACATGGAATACCGACCCACTGAGCCTTCGATAGACCCAAGACCTGCTGACCTTTAGGAGGATACTCCAGACCTGGCTGTTCGATCAGTAGCACCCCCACCCCCAACGCATTGAGACCTTCATGGGTATATAGTGCGCTTTACAAGTGATTGATTGATTGATTGATTGATTGATTGATTGATGTTTACCAAAGACGCCGGTATCCCTGTTTTTAAACCACAGTAATCCCTTTAACAACACAAACAAAGGACCATACATGAAATCACAGTAAGCCATCACGATCAAATAGAGGGAGCGCCATCTTAGAGTGTCACGAACTGCTTAATTGTGTGACTCAGGCTTTCATCGTGTCCGGCACCATACATCCCAGATGTAACGCGTCTGTTGAAGTGCCAGTGTTCTGTGTGAATAAAACTTGCGGAACCTGCCCCCACGAGTGTTGTCTTCCTTTGGGATTTCCCTTGAGTTAGAGGAGAGTTGGAGCTTTAATTTATATATATAATATAATTGCTTTACTGAAAAGAATGTTAAGGGAAAATATAAACTTTCCTTTGGAATGGGTACAATTCAAATAAATTGAGTTGTGCTTCAGAGGAGAAATGTAAAGTTGGAGGAGGTGGGCAAATAGTAAAGGAAATATCAAAGGAGAAAGTCTTTACTTCGTCCTTAAAGACTACAAAAAAAGAATCAATCCCTAAAGCAAATCATTATTTCATCTAATAAATTAAAGATTTGAAACAATATCCACTAAACCATAATAGAGTAAATCCACCAAGCTTGGTTGCTTTTGTTGAGGGGTACATGTTAGACCTGCCAGCCTCAGGCTGTTCTTCCCCCAAATCTATTTGCCATCTCCCTTTTCATTTTTCTGAAATTTGTTTTAGTTGGACTTAGGACTCAATTGGCCACTGCTAAACCAGTGCTGAAGTGCTTGTACTCACTCCAAAAAACATGGTAAAATGGGCTTACTAATAATTGGCATATTTAGTTTCATTATATGTCCCTAGTAAAGTGGTATATCATATACCCAGGCTAGTAATCCCTACTAGTGGGCCCACTTTAGTAGCCCCTTAAAACATGTCTCCAGCCCTCCATTTCAGCATGCAGTTTTAGACTGCCAATTTGACTTGGCAAAATAAGCCCTTTGCCAGGCCTAACACTACCTCTTTAATACTTTTAAATCATCCCTAAGGTTGGCCCGAGACAGCCCATAGGGCAGGGCACTTTGTAACTAAAATGTTGGACAAGTACTTTCAAGTTTTACATGTCATGGTAGTAAAAAACTCAAAAACTAATTTTTCACTACTGTTAAGCCTACCCCGCCCATAGGATAACATCGGATTCCCTTGTTATGTTTAATAAGTGGTAACTTTGATTTGGGGAAGGTAAAAAATTCATGTTTGGTGTCTATGGAATTTATTTAAAACTCTCTTTAAAGGTAAAGTCAGATTTTAAGTCACAATTCTGGAAATTCCATATTTGGAAAGTTGCCATTTTATTTTTCTAACCAATTAGTGCCTGCAGCCTGTTTTCTGGGTCACATGACTTAGTGTAGCTGGCCATTGGCATTTGTGTATTCCTCCCATACAATATCACTATAAATGGACTAGGTATTGCAGAGATGGGCCATCTAAGACAGGATGAGGGGGCAGAACTGTGTCGCACTTGCACTTCAAAGAGTGTGCCTCAGCTCTCACACAAAGAACTTCACACTAGCCTATTGTACCTGCAGACAGACTGGAATCAGGCTGGGAGGAAGGAAATTCTAGACACGTCTGTGGGGGGAAAGCTTCAGAACATTTTCTGCTTCAAAGGGGCACAAGGTATAAAAATAGAACCATCACACAAATTCTTCAGTGCACTGCTGGATCTGTGGATACTAAAGAGGAAGGACTGTCCTGCTACCAGTGGACTGGCCAACTGCCTATGGTCTGCACAGCTGTCTGAGAAGAAAGTCTAGATCTGCTCTCTTCATCCCAAGCTGAGTGACACCAAGGGTCAGCTGACTCACCCACTGTTCTTAACTACAGGGACACAACAAGCTCCATTGGCCTCCCTGCAACTTCCCAGCTACCTGGCTGCACTGGACCTGCAACTGGATCTGCCTGACCAGGCTCGCCCGTTCTGGGATGAGGTCTCTGTCCCCAACTGGTGCCTTTCCAGGTTTTGAGCCCTTGGATGGCATCAGTGAGTGCTCCTCCAAGCCTATTTGAAGGTGCTTATAAAGCAATGCAAATCCCTGCAAAGTTTCACCGTGCAACTGCAGGACTCATTCAAAGCATCGCAGAGCAATGTTAAGCCACGCAAAGCTATGACACACAGCTGCCAATTTCATTGGAACCAACACAGAGCAATTCCAAGCCCTGCAAAACCTCGCCACACAGCTCCATCAGAACTGATACCAGACGACGTGAAGCTACGCAAAGCATCATCGCGCAGATTTTAACTAAATTTTTCCACTTTTGGTGTCACATGATTTACTACAATGTGCTCTATTTTCCAAATTAGTGTGGGATTTTTCTTGTATTCTGTTTTCACTTTATCGCCGCTTAATTGCTGCATCAATACTTTATACATTGCCTCTAAATTAAGGGTCACTGCTTTTGTGTCAAGCTACAAGAGGGCAGAGCACAGTTCAATTTAGTGATTTTTATGTTTCACCTGAAAAGGAATATGCTTGTTACTTGAGAAAGGCTCACCCTCCTCAACCAACAACCCAATTTCTCACAGTGTCCAAATCCAATTCCTGGCTTAGTGTCAAAAACAGAAGATGGTGTCGTTAGGGAAGGCAAATGGGATGTTGGACTTGCTATCAAGGAAGTCATGAGGCCACATAACAGTTGGAGCTGTTCAACGGTTGTCTCTTGGAGCATCTGGACATCTTAAACTATGTCCCAGATGCCCCAAGAGATTGATACCTGACTGTTTCTGATTGGCCGCAGGACCTCCTTCACAGCACCCAATGACCCATACTCCAGAGGAAGAGGGAGGGCCTACACAAGATGGCTCTCTGGTTCTGTGAACTAAAGTTCCTTCAACTGCTGGTGTTGTTCAGGGTGGGCACTTGGAGGTGGACATTATGTATGTGCACAGAGTGGAAATGATGGCCCCTGTGGTATGTGGGCCTCCAGATTTAGGGAGGGGATGGGTAAAGGCCCATATGTTGGTGAGGCTTGCTTTTCAGACACCGCTTGTTGGTCTTTCTGAACACCAGGCGGAGTCTCAATATTGTTCTCCTCTTGGCTGATAGTGTCATATCCCACAACCACACAGTTGGCTCTACAGTCTCCAACCGGATTCTTTTTGTGACAAATCGTGTTTCTCTCCAGGTGGATGCATTCTCCCAGATTGTGTGGGTTTCCTCCTAATCGCTGGTGATGGATAGATTTCATGCCCTCCCCTCTGGTGAGGATCTTCTTATTTGCCCGAACTCCTACTCCAATTATGTTTTGCCCCGCCCAGTCCACTAAAAAGAATATGAAATAAAATGCATTTTAAATTCACATGTTCAATACCACAAATGTACTTTATTGGTAGGGATATTATATCTTTAAATATAAGAACTGTTATATGTGCAATATTTCCGGAACTTCTAGCAAGCCAAAAATTAAAAACTAGATTTTACTAACTTCAAAATTATAAGAAATTATAATTTTCCAAAAAATCATTGAAATCGTGCATTCAAAAAAGGAGAGCGTTTTGTGTAAAGAGGTTTTTTTTAAATTTACATAACCATGTGATTACATTTAAAAAAAATGCTTTCCAACATTTTCAAAACATTACCTACCTTAGATCTGAGTGTATTTGTACAAGAAAAAATCATTCTTAAGGATTATGTGGTTTTGTTGACTTTGTAGTAAAATTGTTGTAAACAGTTTTACAAATTATGTGAACATAGTTATCTTTTTATGGGAACATTATGGTGATAGGGAAGTACAGGGAAATATCTCAATGTCAGCATTACATAAACACACTTCAACAAAATGGAAATGTAACAGATCCCAAATGCATTTTAACTGTTTGGTTGGAACAACATATAAAATTTGAAAAGCATTTATATTATGTCTGGATTTGATGCTTAGTAAATTGAACCAGAACTACAACAGTACATGCAAGTTAGTATTTGTACATTTTCATTTCTTTCATTACATACAACAATATACTAAATACACCATGAATGTTAGAATAAAGCGCAGACTGAACACATGATTAGAAACTACTGCCAAAATGCATGTCCTCTTAAGCGAATAAAGAAATAATACATGTAGGTGCATGCTTTTTTCAGTATTCACAGAACCCTATTTAATAGAAAGTTTATGAGTGTGGAGACTCCGCAGTTGGGACGGAGAACTTCACACATAAAAAGATAGGACATGGTGGTTATACTCTCTTGTTTATATTGCCATTGAGAAACCCATTATTATTCGTTTCCTTATAAATATCCTTTCTGGTTTCCTGAGTAAGTACCCTATACATTTTCATGATATTGGGTGTCATTTAGGTTTTTCCAACTGATTTTGTATACATTGGTAGGCACAGCTACATTACTTGGTAAGTCTTTTACCCATTCATAACTCAATATGATAATTGACCATCCCTCCAGGATTCTAATAATGCTATATGTGTTTTTCCAGGGTGTCACCATATCGGTTCGTTCTGACGAGACCCCACATCTGATACAGTGTTCAAACATCATCAACGCCATGTAAAAACGAACCTAACAGAAGAAGAGGCTCAGCATTACTATATACAAGAAGTTATTGATCTTTGGATGTTTGTATTTTATGGAACACACTTTCTGTTTCTACACTCTGTACTTTTGATCCATGTCATAGGGTGGTTCACTTTCACTTGGAACACTATGCACTTGTGTGTTGTTTATATGCTGATTGCACTAACTGTATAAAGTACTTTGAATATTGTACTTTGTAATGAAGGTCCTTTTTAACATTTATTGCTACCAGACATTGTTGTCGGTCGAATTTATAATGATAACTAATGATGCCTAGGACATCGTTGGGTTTTTGGTTATATTGTATACCATATGTGAGAAATTGGGTTGCTGGTTGCCTGGGGTGTAAGCCCTGGTCAAGTACCAGCCACAATTCCTTCCAGGGTAACACACACAATTTCACTAAATGACCCTGCAGTTAACCCTGGGCTGCTTGTCACACAAGCAGTCAGGCCTAACTTAGAGGCACATTTTAAAGCATTTATGCAGTACACAAACAGCAATAAAAAGGAAATATAACACAAGACAAATCTCAAATGAACTTAGAAAACTAGATGACATTGTAATACATTATTTGACATCAAAATAACAAAAATCCAATGAGTAGAATCAGAGATATTCATTTCTAAAGAAGTAATTGAAAATAGCTCCAAGAAGCACTAAGCGGGCAACTAGGGATATCTAGTAGCACTGAACCAGCAAAAAGTCATAAGTTCCAGCCAACCACAATGGAGTGTGCATCAGGTACAAGAAGCAGATTGGGCCCTCTGAGCAAAAGTTCTTTAGTTTGGGTTACGTAGACATCGAGGATCCTATTGACGGTGAGGATGAGGAGCGCAGAGAGGGTGATGCGTTGTCCAGGCTGTGGTGGCAATGCACTGGTCCAGGTCATGCAACAGCGGCAATACATTGGCTCTGATGACTGAGTAGCTGCAATATGGAGTTTCGGCATTGTCATCATAGTTTCCGTCGAAGGAGATGAAAGGACTGTGCTTTAGTAGAGAGTAGTGCAGTGGTGGTTCTGGTTGCAGAGCAGTGTCTCCTAGCCACGCAACAGCAGTGATGCACCAGTTCCGGCCATCGCAACAGGGCCGATATGCTGGTTCCGATCTGCACAGTAGAGATGGTGCATCAGTGCTGACCCAAACAATGGTGACAATATGCCGGTTCTGGTCTCCGCAGCAGCAGTGATGTGTGGATTCTGCTGAGCACGTACCTTAGGTCCACTTCCAAGGGTTCAGGATTGGGTTTTACCACTTGGCATGGTAGAATCAAAGATGGCAGAGTCCAGGCGTAGAAGCAGGATAGTTGGAAGTCTTTTATGTCCCTGAGACTTCAGATTAGGAGGTCAGCCAACTAGACCTTGGAGTCAAGGTTGTGGGGTCCAGTGATGTAGGTCTAGTTCTTGTCACCCAGACAGGGAGGGCAGTAGGAAAGCAGACTAAGGAAGCAATTCTTCCAGGGCAGCAGTCTAGCTGAGTGGCAGTTATTAAGCAGCACGGCAGTTGTTTTTCCTGGCAGAGTATCCACAGGTCGAGAAGTGTACTGAAGTTACACAGGTCTGAGGTCCAGTTCTTATACCCAGTGATGCCTTTGAAGTGGAGGAGACATCAAAAAAGGGTCTTTGAAGTGCACGAGGTCCTCACTTACTGCCTTAGCTTCAGACTCGCTATGGGGGTATGCAGCCCTTTATGTCGGCACAGGACACAATCTAGTTAGGTGTAAGTGTGAGGCTATACCCAGCTCCACCCTCACATCTTCCTAGGATAGCACAGTATGTCACAAGTAAGCTTCCAGTGTGTGTGGCTGTCTAGGAAAAACACACAAAGCCCAGCTGTAACCTTCCCCAGATGTGTGTCAGAGACAGGCTGCAGGTACACAAGGCTAGGAGCAGAAAAATGCAATCTTTACAAAAGTGGCACTTTTAAATTATAATGATAAATTCCACTTTGCCATTAAAGAGGATTTATCATTACAATTCTATAGGTACTAAATATGACGGATCTATCTCTTTCCATTTGGGAATTACAGTTTATTAGACATAGTAAGAAATCCCCAATGTCATCCTATGGGTGGGGTTGTTGAGCTTCCACCACGACACTGCTGAGATGGCGTCCTTTCGTTGCTGCAAACCCCCAACTCCCTTTTAGACTAATTAGATAACAAGGATATAACTCTTGACTATTCCAATTTGTCCGCAAGGGAAAAGGGGAAGTGGATTGAGAAACACAAAAACAAACACAGGATCTCTTCTTGTCCAGCGCTGTTTCTCAAAGTAAGCGTGCCAGGCCTGCTTCAACTGTAGTGTTAATTATGATACACATCAATACAATTGGTTGTCACTTATCAACCTGATCAATTATTATTTGTTATCAATCTACTCATACCTTTAGGTTTTCGGCCCTGGCTTACACTTCAACAACAATCAAAAACTCGTCCTTTTCTTGAAAAGCCTTAAATTAGAAAAAACATCCATGAATCATAATTTCAAGCATTAGTTATTCGCATTTCGCATCACACTTGATTAGTGTTATTAGTATTAACTGTAAACAAACTCTAACAACTTAGCATACCTGAATTGTTGTTGTTAACACTGGATTTGGGGTTCAGATCTGTAAAATAACAAGAAAAGAAAACCAAAAAAGAAAAAATATCTTGCACCCTATTGATGCATTCTCTCTTTATGACTCTTGTGCTTTTTAAATGCTTGTTTTATATCACAGCACTGATTACATGTATTATGTTTACCCTGTTACAATGGTTTCATGCCTGTTCGTTTTTAAAACAATAATGTCAACCTTTCTTTGAATGGACCAATGCTTATTGACAATATAAATGATATAACCTGATTATAGTTCAAGAGTCGAGTCCAGAATTGTACATATCAGTTCTTTTTTACAAGTCAAAGTTCTTCTCACCAAGAGTAAAAGTCTTCCAAAGGTGAGCAATTCAATGATAACAATGTTCTTGGTTTTCACAGGGAGGTAAGGGTTAAAGAGACCTTACTTGGATTCAGGACCGGAGATGACGGGCTGAAGATGGGAAGCGGAGATGATGCGTTGAAGACGGGAAGCGGAGTCATGAAGAAATCATCGGGAAAGGTAAAGATGAAGACGACGTCCGGAACTGCAAATATCCAAGGTGAGTCTTGAGGGAGGGAAGCGGGTGTCAGGAAACTGCTCCAGGGACGGGTTGAAAGAATCCGAGGCTCTGGGAACAAAGGTACGGAACTAAAGGGCAGGAGAATTCTTCAGCGGTGTTCGCGATGACGCTCAAATGAAGCTAAGCGTCATCACAAGCTCTGGGCTGTCTTTTATACCTTCTGACAGCTTGCCAAGCACATGTTGCACGCGCAACGGCACAAACGGTTTACATGTGCGTTTGAGCAACGTGTTTATGTGGAACCTTCTCTATACAATAGCGCTAACATCAGGAAAGCAAATAAGCATTGGGAATGCACAGTTTCATTAAAAGAAGAAAAACAGTTTTGATATGCATATTGATAGTTTTAACAGGACTTAAACTTTGTGGATGATTACCAATTTCTGCATTCATCTATTCAAGCCTTCTGAATACCTTGAAACCTTTACTACATATTAACCCTTAACAGGGGTAGGTCTCACAGTAGTAAAAACTCGACTTTGGGAGTTGTTCACTACCAGGACATGTAAAGCTTAAATGTACAAGTCCTACCTTTTAATTCCACAGCACCCTGCCCTATGGGCTACCCAGCACTACCTTAAGGGTGACATATGTAATAAAAGGGGAGTCTAAGGCTTGGCAAGGGGTTTTAAATGCCATGTAGACATGGCGATGTATCACTGCATTAAGGCTGCAATGGCAGGCCTGAGAAATGTTTTAGATTGCTGCTTAAATGGTTGGCACATTCAGGGCTGCAGGTCCACTGGTAGCATTTAATTTATAGTTTCTGGGTATATGGGATACCACTCTAAAAGGGCTGTACGAGTAAAATTGAATATGTCAATTCGGTATGTGTCAATCAAATCATGTTTGGGGGAGTGAGCAAAAAGACTTTAGCATTGGTTGGCATTGGTAAATTGCAGAGTCCTAATGCCAACAAAAACGAATTCAGCAACATTGGAGGCAGGCATATTTAATGTGCAGACCTTACCTTCTTGGTTAGGCCTGCTTAAACCCTACATTATGTATCCTGCTATTCTTATAAAGGTTTTTCTGTTTAATGAAAATGATGAATCCAGGTTGCACTTGATTGGAAACAAGTGTGCAATGGAAAGATGTTACATTGTTTCTGAGTGACATTGCATTCCACACATCTAGCAATAATTAGTCACTTGATTATAGCAATACCAAACAGAGTCCCGCCCAATACATCTCGGCCCCATATGATGGTGATGCTTATTTTTGCATCTCATTAACTATTCTCCCTCTATGCGTGTTGAGCAGCTCTATAGTAATTTTTCACAATATGGAACCAAGACCACTTTTATGTGTAAGTGCTTGTGAATCTCTCATTAAGATTCTTGGTAGTTTCCTTTGCCGGAAGTAGTAAAATAGAAGCGTGTGAAGTGAGTAGACAAAATTTGTCACAATTCTGAATAGTATTGCTTGGGTTTCAAAAACATACAGAAATCTAGGATTAATTGCCATTTTTACAGTTGCAATCTGCCCAGCTGAAAGATGTCAAGGTATTTTTACCCATTTACGTTATTTTTAACCTAAGTTCTGTTTGTAGCATATGTGTTCATCCTACCCCGAATTAGAGACATATTAGCATATTTGTAGCATAATTACCAGCAATTTGACTGTTATACCCAAGAAGTTACTTTCTTAGGATAATGGGGAGTGAAATTGTCCACAAACTATGTAAAGCTATGTGTTATGTCTGTCTACCACCTCATGCAGCTATTTTCAATGCACTTTGGATGATCCTTGTAGAAGAGTGGAGATTTTCCTTTTTAAGATATTTGAAACATTTTAAGATATGTAATCAGTGATTGAGTTGTAAGTCTTTTTTCCCCAGTTGTCAACAAATGGGGCACAAACTTTACACCAAATTACATCAAAGATAACAGCAAGACAGCATAATTAAATAACTTAAGGCAAACAAAATAACAAATATAATATAACAACAGAGGGAAGCAACATAACATAACAGCGATCTAAACCTCAAAATAAAATTATACCTGAACCCCGAGAGTTTAAAACAAAAGCCCCCATATTACATCTAACTTCATCACAGAGGGTATACCCCTTGCCTTGGCTAAAGCCTTTTCCATCTCGTACGTTTCCTTAACCAACCACCACCAATCGTTTCTAGATGGGGTTTTCAAAGAGATCCATACCCGGGCTATTGTCAATCTAGCAGCAACTAGCAGTATTGAAGCTAATCGAGTAAGTCTATAATCCACTATCTTACAACCCATCATGATTTCTGTGAACGTTGTTGATGCCACTATCCCCAACCTCGGAGAGAATACTTGGTCGATCTTCTGCCAATATGTCTCTAATTTGGGGCAGGTTGCAAACATAAGAGTAATGCTATCTGCATGTAGATCGCATCTGGGGCATTTCATCCTATTGCTACTCGAATCAATCATTGACCCATTTAGATATTTTTTCTGGCGTATGATATAACAAACATATAGTGCGAAATTGCTGCAGTCGCAGAATGATGGAATGCACTGACTTAACTAAAGTGTTCAGCGTTTGTTCTATAGTAATTGATGTAACCTCTGTCCCCAGCACCTTGCTCCAACGCCCTGCCAATCTTTCAGAATTATTTGGCCTAGAACTCTGAATACATTTATACATTTGACTTATGACAGATTTTGTTTTCGTACTATACAGGCATTTCCATATCTCTGAGCCAGTTGGTTTTGTCAGGTTTAAATGTCTCACCAAATATTCCCTGATCTGTAAGTATTTTAAAAACATATGATCCGGCAATTTGTACTGCATTGGCAAGTTATTGAAAGAAACAAAACCATTATAATCAAAGAGATCTACTAGTAATCTCATATCTGATCCAACGTTTGCTAATAACATCATGAAAAACATCTGGAAATATCGGATTGTCCCATAAGGGAAATTTATCATGGTAAAATGACAGATTGCATCTAGTAGAAATAGCACACCAAATACATGTACTGCCCATTATAGTGTTAAATGAAACTCTCATGGAATAGTTTGGGTCGTTGGATAAATTGATGGAAAAAGTTTTTATGCTCAGGCTTGAAAGGCTGCGAAAACAGGCAGCAAAAGCAGCCCAAAAGTACTTTTAGAATCAAGAAAATCAAGTCCTCCTTGTTCATATGGAAGCTTTAACAAATCAATAGCTCGCCGAGCTTTTTTGTATCCCCCATACGAAGCTACCGAAAGCTCCCTCCAATTTCTTAAAAAATACATTTGGAACCCGCAAAGGGATAGATCTAAATACATACAAAAATCTGGGCAAAATCTTTATCTTTATAATATTGGCATGCCTCATTATACCTGTTGGAAGTTTATGCTACTTCCTGAGCATGTTAACTGTGTCTTTCGATAAAGATTCATAATTCAGAAAAAATATTTTGTCTATCTGCACAGACAACCTAACCCCCAAGTAGTAACTACAGAGCAAACACCAAAAATGGATTTTTCCAGTTTAAAATTAATTAATATTTATGTTTTTTTAACATTTAAGTTATATCCTGAAATAGAGCCGAATTTAGCAGATCCTTCCTCAATAATCTTAATACCTTTAATTGGTTCAGTTGTAAAAACTACTTTATCATCTGTATAAGCGATGACCTAAGTGGTACTTGATACTAATGGCATGATTCGAAGGTCAGACAGCAGGGCACATATAAACGGCTCGATATGTAAAGCAAATAATAAAGGGGAGATTGGACACCCCCGTGTTGTACCAGAATGAATCGAACAATGTGTTCACTGGAAACCTAGGTATGATAATTTGGCTTGAAGCTTATCATATAGAGCTTGCATCCACTGCTTAAAGTGGCCTTTAAATCCAAACTTATCTAGTATGACCGATAAAAATTCCCATCCCACTCTATCAAAAGCCTTCTCAGCGTCTAAAAGGATCATACCTAGAGAGATTACCCTCCTTTCAGCCATATCAAATGCCCCTACTGCCGTATTAACATGGGCTGTTACATCCCTGCCTTGGATAAACCCATGTTGGTGAGAAGACACCAACCCAAGCACAGATTGTGAGAGACGATTCGCCAAGATCTTTGCAAACATCTTGGCGTCTACGTTAATCAACGAAATTGGCTGATATGAGCTACATTCATCAGCGGGCTTGCCCTTTTAAAAAAAATATATATATCTGCGTCATGTTCCAGGACTCTGGTGTCTTTCCCGCAACACCTATACTTTTCATGACCAATTTAAGCAATGTAGTCAGAAGATCGTTGAAGATTTGGTAATACTCAATAGGTATAGAACCTTCTCCAGCTGCCTTTCTAGATGGCAGGGAAGATATTGCCAAGTCTATTTCTTCCATCGCGTTAACACTCTCCAGTAACGCTAATGTTTTGTCACTCACTGTTGGAAAGATTCTGCCCTGAAGCTACCGCCCCATCTCCTCCTCTCCAGGGTTTATAGTTGGCATATATAACTCCTATAGAAAAGGTACATTGATCTAAAATCTCTTGTGGCTGTGAGTACCTAGTATTATTTGCTGCCTGCATTCGCCTCTTCCAGTCAACAGCTGACTACCCGCTGTAAATTCAATAGCCTTTTTAGATTTATAGTTTAACCCTGTATTTCTCACCTTCTTTTTCCTCTACCACCCGGTTTCATGTACGCTGCATCTGTAGCTTAGCCGATTCAGATGTGGGGGCTCGGGAGCTCCTCCATGTGCCTGCTTCTCTCAAGCGGCGTCAGTCCGCCATCTTGCTCCTCCCCATTCATTTGTAAGTCTTAAACTAGGAGCTGTGTATTTAGTATCACACAAAATGACTTTATGGTACAAGAACCTCACTGTCAGTGTGCTAGTAACTTTAACTGACTCGTGTGCTAAAAACCAACCAAGTATATGATTTCTGTTTAGTAGTATGTGAAAGGATTTAAATAACCTATAACTATAACACTGCATTTTGTAATACTAAAGTTCTTTTATCTTGATGCTTCGTCTTTCTGGCACTTAGAGGCCATTTAGATGATTTACACAATCTTTGATTAGTCCTCAACATTCTATTACTGCTTAGCGCCAGGAGGCACATGGGGAGGAGAGAAGAGAAATGCAATTTGATATGTGAGGATACAAATGATTATAAGAAAGTAGCCCTTCTAACTTTGAGATCAATTTCCATCCTTTGTTCTTAAGTCTAGATCCTATGCGTGTCCTTTTTTGGGTGGGAGACTTAATTATCGTGTTAAACCTAAGCTGATATGTGCACTGGTAACTTTGTGGCTCGACCAATTTCTTCTTTCTTAGCCTTCATTATGAAATTGTCCAAATAACAAATTTGTTTATATTGGTAGCGAAATCAGGATTGTTTTTTTGATCTTGATCAGACTAGGGCTGGGTTTATGATTGAGAAAGAGAGAGGGGCTGGAATTGCGGGTCATGGTGATGAACTTGTTCAGATAGTTGAAATTATGGCTCGGTCTTAAGGGGCAAGCGAATGCAAATGAGTGGTTTGGATTAGTTGAGTACTAAATGTACATTAATTCAAATGGCGTGTATGTAGATAATGCAGTTTTCTGGTATGTAGCCCCTAAAGGAAGATCAAACCTCCTCTCCCACCTGTTGCCTTCATTTACCCTCCATAATCACCACAACGACCTGCTACTTCTCCACCATCTGCTGGTTGATGTTTCTGCACTTTAAATTCATCTGAAAAGAACAAACTTTCTCATATTTACTTTTCTTTATATACAGCCCTTCTAACCCTGTTGCTTCCTCCTTTTCACATTTTTTTTGTAATTTTTAATTCACCATCATTTCTCAGGATTCAGATTTCATTGTAAACACAGAGGATACAATACATATATATTTTCCATATTTACATCTACGTTATACTAGTTGCATAACATGCGGATTTTTTCAAACATTATAAACAAAGATGAGGCTAAAGGAAAAGGAAAAAAATCAAGAAAAAAATAAAATAAAAAAAATGAGAGAAAGTGTCTCAGTTACTACTATAGAAGATCTCCTCTAATTTCCCTCGATCCTTTGTTTCCACTCAGATGCTGGGGCCCATATGCGTTTCCCCCATTGCCTTGCTTTCCATCCTTTCTTTTCATATAATGCCTTTTCAAGGTTATACATAGCTAATAAGCGTGTCATCCATTGTGAGAATGTCGTCGGATTTGGGTCTTTCTATAGGGTAGCAATGCATAACCCACTTATGGCTAATGCCAAGAAGATTAATTACGGGTTAGCTGCGGGGCTCCCTTCTCTAGTGACTCCAAATACCATCACTTCATTAGTCAACCTTATGGGGATCCCCAAGGACTTATCCATGAAATTTTCTATAGAGCTTTTATATTGATCTAGGCTCAGGCATGATGCAAACATGTGGATTGTATCTGCTTCCATACTTTGACATCTCAAACAACTTATACAGCTTATTCTGCCCCAAGTCGCTATTCTATGCGGTGTATAATATAACTCATAGGTGGTCTTGTAATATTGGGCCTGAAAATTTGCCACTTTCAGTACTGAGTTTGCTAGTTTAAGTGAGTCTTCAAACTCATTACCATCTAGATTTAGCTTTATTTTCCATTTGTCAGAAACTTTGGCCTGATTATCTTCTTTACGTTGGCTCAGTGTGTCATATATCTGTGAAATTGAGCAGCCATCCTTACTCTGTAATTGTACCTGTGCCGTATCAAATGTAATAAATCCTGTTGAGTCAATTAAGTCCCCCGCTATTTTTACACCAAGGCTATCCCATCTTTTCATGACATTATCCTGAGACACCTCTATAAACAGGGGATTCTTGAATAGCGGGATATAATAGTTAACTCTTCCTAGTTCTATCTTTTTCCTGATCGAAGTCCAGACTGATGTTACTGCCCCTAGCGTCTTGAACTTCACTTTTTTGTAGTAGCTTGCTTCACTGAACATTACTAGCCATTGGTTGGCCTCTGTGATTATGAGTTCGTATATATCAGGGATTCCCCCGCTACCGCGCCACCTATCTTCAATATTTCCACCCACTAAGCCTCTAGCGTATTGAAGAACCGCCGCCCAGTAATATACCTTAAAGTCTGGAACTGTCAGACCTCCGCGTTCTTTAGATAGTGATAGGAATTTGATGGCCCTTCGCGTTTTGCCTTTCGCCCAGATGAATCGGTTAGCGACCCCTTCAATTTCTTTAAAACAGCTGTTTTTAAATTTCAGCAAAATAGTTCTAAAGAGATAGAGGACTTTAGGTAGAAATAACATCTTTATTATGTTGCAAAGGCCTATTATTGTCAGATGCAAATTATTCATCCTGTCCAAATCTTTCTTGGCTTTTTGGATCACAGGCTCTAAGTTTTGTCCCACTATCTTTGTTAAATCAGATGTTATTGTGATTCCTAGGTATACTGCTGACTCTGTCACTCTATGATCTGACCAAGTAATTTTGCTGTTGACTACTATTTGTGTCTTAACCTGATTGAGTTTATAACCCGATAGTGACCCATACATATCTGCTTCTCTCTCTATTTCTCCCAGGGCCGACACAGGATCTGGTGACGTAATAGCAAGGTCATCTGCATAGCCTAGTATTTTAGTGCCGTGGGCGTTTACTACTATTGGTAGGATTCTCCTTTTCAGTTCTATTCTCCTTATGAAGGAGTCAATATAGAAAGCGAAAAGGAGAGGGGAGCAAGGGCAACCTTGTCGCATTCCCCGCCATATGTTAATTACCCCGCTGACCTCTCCCATTGCTCTCAGTCTTATCTTAGGGTTTCTATATAGCGCCTTCAGAGCCCCAATGCATCCATTCCCTATGTTTACTTTTTCCAAAGCGGCCCATAAGAAACCCCACGAGACCCTATCAAAAGCTTTCTCAGCATCTAATAGTATAAGAGCCATAGGGTCACGTGAGGCTGCTGTACCGTCAAAAAGCATGCATACCCTCCTTATGTGGTCAGCCGTGCCCCTCCCGGGGATGAATCCATGCTGTCGGGGCGAAATGATCTTGCCTATTACTAAGCTGAGGCGATTTGCTAAAAATTTTTAATACATTTTCGAATCGCTGTTCATGAGACTAATTGGCCTGTACGACCCTGGGTCTGTAGGTTTTTTTTTTCCGCGAATACCACCATAGTAGCCTCCCCCCATGATTCTGGAGGTGTTCCTCCTTTTTGTATATGGATCAGTAGTTTGGTGACATCGTCCCTTAATATACTAAAGAATTTTTTGTAAAATTCGAGTGGAATTAAATCGGGACCAACCGCTTTCCCGGCAGGGAGGTCGTTTATTGCACCTTGTATCTCCTCAGGAGTAAAGCTAGTCTCTAGAGCGTTTCTATCCTCCCCTGATAGTCTCTCTGTTGATGCAGATTCTAGGTAGTTCTCTATCTCATCTCTGCTTGCCCCTCTATCTGATTGATAGAGCTTCTGGTAGAAGTTTTAAAATACCAGGCAAATTTCGTTCGGAGCAGTGACTGTTACCCCGGCCTCGGAGACTAGCTTCTCTATTTCTCCTCTGATGCTGCTTGCCGGGTCTTGACGGCAAGCGTATGCCTGATCTGCTCGCTGTATTCATACTGCTGCTGTCTCCAGGCTAGAAATTTCCAGCCACTTTAGAGGCAAATGATTCTCCTACTGCAGCCTTAGCTAGGGCAAGCTTCTGCATTATCTCTGAGATCTCCTGTTTCAGGCCTATTGCTTTGGTTAGATCTTCTTCCAATTTAGTTAGTGTTTTGATCTTCTCCTCTATCTCGGCTCTCTCCGCCTTATTCCGTTTAATTGAATAACTCAAAGTCTCCCCCCTAATGCCGGCCTTCAAAGCGTCCCAAACCATCCCAGGTTGTGCAGACCCTCTGTTTATTTCTAAGAATTCTTTAATCCAGCCCTCCATGTGTGAGATATAGCTACCATCCTGCAGTAGAGCTCTCTCAAAAGACCAGCTATTGGGTTGTTGTCTCTGTAGGCTTAGAACTGAGATATCCAATGTTAGGAGATTATGATCTGATATCACTTGTGGTAATCGGTTTATTTTAATGATAGATGTTAAAGACAGTGAGATCAGAAAGTAATCTAACCATGCAACAGCTTTATGGGGTGCAGAATAATATGTGCATCCCCCCAATCCTTTCTGCTGTTCCCATATATCAATAAGCCTGTTATCTTCCATTAATTGTACCAGGGCTTTGTGACTCCTTTTTTTACGTCCTATGAATCTGACTGGGTCATTTTTCCATAAGCCATCCATCCCATTAATATTTAAGTCTCCACACATTATTATTGGCAGTGGCCAATTGGCCAGCTGTGCATTGACTTGCTTTATGGTCTCAGGGTCATCAACTGTGGGAGCATATATTGAACATAAAGTAAAATTTAAACCTTGCATTTGACATTCCACCATAACCCACCGACCATATGCATCTACCAGCTGCTTTTTTAGGACCACCGTCCTGGCTCGAGCCATGATTGCAACCCCTCGTGTTCTTGTTCCTTGGGATGTACAAGCTAATAACTGGTATCCCGATTGATCTAGCAGAAACTTCCGAGATGCGTCAATATGAGTTTCCTGTATGCAGACTATATCTGCCCGTATTGCTCTCAGGTATTCCTTCACATCCCTACGTTTTTTTTTAATCGTTTAATCCACATATATTAATGGTTACTATCCGCATGAAGATTCAGTGATCTCGCCCGCGTTCTTCCTGTGTACCCCGTTCTAATTTTTCTTTTGATACCTGATGATGATGATTTTTTCGATCTCTTTTTTCCCCCCGACCCCCCCAGCCCCAGCTCTTGAATCCCCCCACCCTCCTTCCCTCCCTCCCTCTAAATGAAGCAAGTAGACCTAGGGTCTCTATGATGGTGTCTGGAAATCGGCTTCCCTTTGCCGTACTGTTTCCCCCCCTTCCCTTTCCACCTGTGGTTATGTGATGTGCCCTGTTATTCAACCCATTGCTAATCCATCATACCCTCCACCCTGATTATATCCCTATATATACAGTATACAACAAATATCTTTCACCTTCATTTTCAACTCATCCAGCGCTTTTAGCTATATTTTCCCATTGCTCTCTATTCAATGATTCTCATACTCTAATCAGCTTTCTAGTTAGAATACAGCATTCTTATTACAAGGGAAATCTTATCAATAATCATCACTTTCCATTATTGGACTGTCGTTCCAGTCTCGGTTTTTAGCGAGTCCAGGTAGGCTTTAGCTTGCACCTCGGATGTAAACACTCTGGTATTGTTCTTGTAAATGATCTTGAGCCTGGCAGGGTTCATTAAAAAGGCTTGTGCACCCATCTGTCGGCATGGCTCCAACAGCTCCCTTAGTCGCCAACGCCTCTCGACTGTTATATGACATTAATCCGGAGTAGTAAAAAAAGACTGGTTGTCGAAAGATCTCTTGCTATTTGGCGCAGCCTTAGAATATAATTCCTCCCTCAAAAGAAAGTTGCCGAAGCATATTAATATTGCTCTAGGCCTTGTTATGCCTTCCTGGGCTCTAGGATGGTTTTTCTTAAGGGTCAGTGGAAATCGATGGGCCCTTTGGACTTCCCTTTCCATCTCCCAATGGCTCAGTTCCGGAAAGGCACCTCTCAGCAAATTCAAAACAAAGGCCCTGATATCATCCCCTTCGGCCCCCTCATCTATTCCCAAGATCCTGAGGTTATTCGGCCTCTGGCGGTTCTCTAGGTCTTCGAGCTTCCACTGCACATCTGTAAATTTTTCATCATATGTGCTTAATTTTGCTGTATCTTTTGCTTGACAATCCTCCAGTAAGCTTGTCCGTTCATCGAATTGGACCACTTTCATGTTGGTGTCCGTACATACTTTTGTTAGTTTTCTTACTGTTCCTTGTAAGTTTTTAGTTTCCAGTCTGTTCTTTTTCCCTTCGGTCCTTGTCTCTTCTTGAAGTCCTTTGATTGAATCTAGAATCATCCGAAGTGAGGGGACATCCTCAACCGTCCCAACTGCCCCTTTTGCATGCCCCTGGATAATTTGCTCTGGGTAAACATTTCTAGTGGCGGAGTAATCCAAATTTAAGGCAGCTTTCGAATTTGACCTACTAACCTGTCTTTGTGCTGTACTGCTCTTCTCCAGGGAGTGTGAATCCCTCTGTTTCCTTGACAGTCTTTTTTTCCTAACAACAGTATATTTGTCTTTTTGTGGGATACCAGCTCCGGTTTCAGAGCTAGAGACCGTGCAAACAGATGAGACGTTCACACCATCGGTTTCATTTTCTTCCCCTATTGAGGTTGTGCCTTCTGACCCATCTGTAACTGAAAAGAAATTTTCTCCTAGCTCCTGGGTGTCTTCGGGTCCACTCGTGCCACTACTTGCCGTGACCTCTTGAACTAGCAGGTTTGTTACCGAATGTTCCCCTCCTTGCTC
Organism: Lissotriton helveticus; assembly: GCF_964261635.1. Lineage (NCBI taxonomy): Eukaryota > Metazoa > Chordata > Amphibia > Caudata > Salamandridae > Lissotriton > Lissotriton helveticus. The sequence goes on from NC_136065.1 coordinate 537,112,364, forward strand.
GGCCAGGTTAAGCATTACAGTTTCTCTTGCAGATACCTCGAGATGGTCTTCTGTTATACCGATACCCCCCTCGTCCTCTGCTTCCCCGGCTACCTGAGCACTTTGTTCGCTGGCCTCAATCAGATCCCCCCCCCTTGAACTTCTGGGGTCATAATATCTTGTGTAGCTTCAAAAGGGGTTGCCGATGTCAGTCTGAGGCTCTCTATTTCAGTCCTTCCCTCCCTGGGGGTTACCACCAAGGATTTTGCATTTACAGATTTCTCATGGGCAGGTGAGCCTTTTTTTTTAGGGTCTGTTTGGCTAGCTGGGGAAAAAAAGCCGGTAATACTTTTAAGCCCTCCTGTATTTGCTTCCCCTGTCTTTGTCCCTCTCCCCCTGGTGTTGTTCCAAGCCCCGTTATCCTTTCTTTTCACTGGTTCAGCAGGGGTGCTGCCCATATTCTTCCTGGCCTCTTTCCCAGCCTCCTTTGTCTCTCTTACCGTATTCGCTTTTGCCAGGTCCTTAGCCTGTGTTGGTGCCTTTGAGGGTATTGCTGATATTCCAAGTTGCTGCTGCTGCTCCCTTTAGCTCCTTGAACAGTTTTTAGTGCCATTATCTCCGCGAATAAGCCTCCCGTGTGTTTGTTGGGATCAGTGCTCAGGACTCTGCTCAGGGCTCTGCTGGGTTGCCTCCCTCTGCTTTTGCTGCCGCCGCCAAGCCTGGCTCCGTCTCTTGGAGCTCCGCTAATCGAGCCTGCTCCGTGGTCGCCGTGAGCGCCGAGGATCACATGTTGATGCTGCTGCCATCTGTATGACTGTAACTCCAACAAAACCGCCGTCGCTGCTCCCAGGAGTACAGCTAGCAACCGCTCTGCTCTTGCCAGAAATTCGCCTGGGTATGATGCCGTCATTAGGGAGGTAAGCACACCACTTTGCCACTATCGTCTGCTACGGCATCGGGAGAGATTGTAGTTTCCGCTTAGCCAGACGCCATCTTGCCTCCCTTCCTTTTCACATCCTAATCATCATGAACCACTTCTGTCAGCTTTAAACAACTTAATTTCCACTTAGTCATTTTGTCACACTTCTTTATCACTCTGACCGAAATCTGCTTTCTCACTTCCAATTTCCATAAAATCTGACCACAAGCACACTCTACTGTGTGAATCCCTTAGGAAGTCACCACTTTTGGGCAACATGAAATATTGCAGTATCCTCTAACATCCCTAATTGCATGGTCCCAAACTTCGCCACCTGCACTCTATTCCACCCACACTAAGGGACCTATTACGATGTCGGGCATTGTTTCCTCTGCCAGACATCATCTCAACACCCGGTCTGTGGTCCCAACCGACTGATTAGGATGCGACCGAACACTGTTCGGTCACATTCCTTTTCTTTACAATGAGAGCGTGTATTCCGGCTGGAATACACGCTCTCATTGTAAAAGAGGGGGTACAGTTCATCTCTACCCCGAGGCAGGCACGTCAAGGTGCCTGCCACGCGGTGCAGGGATCAACAGGGAGGCATCATAAGTGCCCCCTTGGCCTCCAATCGGATACCGTGCACCCATGGGGGCCCTGCTGGGGGCCCTCAAATCCAACTTCTGTCAAACTTTCAGTGTCAGAAAGGCTGGCACAGAAAGGCTGTTAGAATCCATCATCGTAATCCCTTGGGAAGATAGAGCTGCCTTTAGGATTACTAACAGTATTCTGACTGGTGGATGGGCTCTCCGGGCCCGTCGGAAGTCAGTCGGAATGACGGCACATTACGATGCTGTCGGAAAGACTCCAACCAACAGTCGGAGCCCTAAACTACAGCATCGCAATTGGACCCTAAATGCCAGCGTGAACAGTGTAATTGGATGTTAATTTACAACAGTGCAATGCTCAACTTCATTACCCAGGTTTAACATCTATTTTAAGAGACATGTTCCTCTATACCCTCTATTCACATACTCAGTGAAGAATTGGCTACCCTGAAGCCAACATGCACCACATTCTAACTCAGGACCTTTGACTTCCTAACACCTTCCACCTACACTTTAGTACTATTTTGAACAGCAGCAGGAACCTTCAATTCTAGGGGGCCAGATTTGTCAACACTTTGCAACAATTCAGTGGCCAAAAGCGATGCGAACAGGCACAATATTTGGATTTGGAACTGTACTTAGTTTCGTAAAAGAAGTAGAAATCCGATGGATGTTGCATAGGTGTAACGTCCTACTTTATTTTGACACAAGGTTCTCTCTACTTCCTTCTTGAGGCAAACAGAAAGAAGGAGAAAAGTTTTCATTTCTCTAAACATTTTTACATTTGCATGTGTAATGTACTGTACATCACACATGAAAAGTGGGACCATTTTAAAAGTAAGTCTAAGCATAGTAATTTGTAATCGAAGGGTACCTACCCATCTAGTGAAAAACCCATGCCTGACTTGCGCAGACACATATATACTACAGAGCAAGGATGTTCGCATGGTGCATGTCAGCCGAATTGTGCGCCAGCACTGGAGAAGAAAGCAGCAGTGAAATATCTTAGTAAATATGGTTCTCTCCTGCCCTGCACCTCACCAATGCAGCACAGTAAATTAGAATTATGTGTTGCGTTGTTTGAGATATTATTAAATCTGCATCCGAGTGTTTCCTTTATCATCCCTGCACTTGTAATTCTTTGATTTACCTGTACCACCATCTACAGCACGCACTTATTTGCTCGATCATTGATATATACCATCTTCAGCAATTACATTTATGTAGCCCCAATGAATTAAACTTATATAAACTTTCTTGTCCAGATCTTGAGATGAAAGACAGTAAATACCAATAGAAGTCCTCTGGGCATTGTAAAAATCAATAAAATATAAGCATATCTTAGAAACAACAGATCACAAAGGCTTTTATTACAACAGAAAATTATTGTATATGTGGCGGCCAAGGCACTTTAAAAAAATCAGTCCACTCCTAAAGAGAAAATAATATCAAAGTTGGTAGGCGGCAACAACATTTTTTAAGAGAGTAAGACGGGATGTTGTCCTTGAATAAATTCAAACTTCCTGCCCGCCAAAGTAAACTTTATGTATGAACCTGATAGAAGATGAAGATGCGGATTTAGAAAAGGCAGTGAAAAATGTTAAAGGCAGAAGGGAAAGAATCAGCATGTAGTCAGATTCCCAAAGGACACCCATATACTGACCACTGCAAATTAACTACTATGTTTAGAGGGTATTTCAGACTTCATTGGCATTCAAAATGAATAATAATTCCAAAATAACCTCTGCGTGATTGTGGCTGTCTTGGCTGCTAATTAGGGGACTCGTATGCATACTTAAGGCCCGATTCACAAAGGTAAAGTTAGACAAAAGTCTAACTTTATCACTTTCGGTATTCACAAGGGGCATTTCCTACTCGTAAATGCCCTTGTGAATGCTGAAAGTCGTAAACATTCAAATACAGTAATAAGCAACTGAAAGGTGACCTGTCTACTTTTGCATAGCGCCTTCCACTGAGCGCCAACATGTGTTGCTATGAATTTAGAAAAACCTTTTATCTGTTTGAGCTAGAAACAACATGTTTTTTTTTAATATGTAGATTCCGCATAAGATAATTGATTACCAGGATAATGTGGCCGATAAATAAGCATGTAAAAATCTCAGCATCACTTGCATGACATAATTCCTGTGGGCCTTCCTACAGAGAGCCCATTCCTCTTCAGCCCATCTTTTTTTTCTGGTGGCTTCCTGAACCCACCACTGGCACGGTAGTAAAAGTTAGGAAACGGTTTGCAGAATCGTCATTGGAATCCTAAGAGAAGTGGGGAACAGGGGAGTATCCATTACAAAGTCGGCAGCGGAGTGGGTTCGGAGCGCTGATATCGGTCTCGGATCCTGGCAAGCTGGCGTGGGTGTAAGGAATACGGGGAGTAGAGAAACTCCGTGGCACTGTATCCCAGCATCCCTGTGTTCTCCACCTAAAACGGCAGAAGTTAGAGGAGGAAGCTGCGGTCCTTTAGAGGCCATCCAAACCAATTGGCGAGCTTTGAGCGAGTGCAGCTTTCAGTGAGTGTGGCCGAAACAACCACAAGTAAGCTACAAGTGAGCTAAGATGCCAAAATGGTGGCAAAGCACATCAGACCAACTTTACCCTCCCTACAAAGTTCCCTCCCCCAAATGCCTACAAACCGACAACAAACCAATTTGGCTGCCGATTAGATGGCCCCAAGAAGGAGAGAGAAGGCAGGACCAACCGACCCTGAGAGCAGGTGGGCTGCACAGAGACAGAGCCAGGGGGAAGAGAGCCAGAAGGAAGAGGGGCGGTTTGACTTGCCCCACTAGGTTGAGCCCCCTGACAGCGGAAGCAGCAAAGCTAGGCGGGGTGTGGCTTATGGCCAGGGAGAGCTCCCACCCCAAGCGTGCCAGGCTTCCCCCCCAGTCGTAAACAAACATGAACCCGCAGAATCAGTGCTTTAAGTGGGATGAAAAACTGGGGGTCTCTCAAAATGCACAGCCAATATAATTAAGGGCATAGCTTAAAAGCACGTAAGCTAAAAACCTGTGGTTAGCATAGTGTGCCGCCCAAATTGTAGTTTGCTGTTTCTGTCATGGCATCCAGATATTAAATACAACAAGTATCATCATACTTACAACACGTCAGGACTATTGGCTTTGCCAATGGTCGTTAGTTGCATAAGATAAATGAGAAGCAACTGTGGCTTGTATATAATATTGAAAAAGCTTTCACTTAAAGCCCTGGTGGCACTATGACAATGTTGCTGCTCCTGAGTTTAAAAAAGAGAAGGGAAATCCAGAAAGAAAATGACTCTATAGGATTTGCTTCCTCTACAACGCTCACCTGGCATGACGTTATGCCATAACTGACTTCTCCACTAGTAAGAAGTGAGCAGTGTGAGCATGTACACATCGATGTGCCTACCGTCACTTCACTCGGGGAAAAAATGGACCGCTTGTGACAGGGCACAAAACAGAGCTCGATAGAGAGCTGTTTCGAGGCCTACTTTAAACTGCCGGTGTTCAGCACAGGTGAGACCCAACCCATTTAAAGCCCTGCACAGAATATCCCTAAAGACCCGATAACTACCAAATTAGATAACCAGATCAACATACCAGGAGAGACCAGGTGAACTCCGGAGAATCATCTGGAAAAACTCAAGCCCTGTAGCAATGCAAAACTGGCGGAAATGGGAGAAAACTGATGAAGACTAAACTAACCAAATACTCTGGCTTACACACATTGAAAAAAACTCAGCAGGGAAGGCTAGCAAATTTACCAAAACGCCTGTTACCCAATATGGAGTCTAGTCCAACAAAACCTAAAATAACAGGAACATTCAGATATTTGAAAGACGCAGGGGCAGCAATCTATTTCAGCAACGGTGAGATCACAGGACTCCTCAGTCACTTAGCCCCAATGTGTTAATAAAACAGTGGGAAAACGCAATAGACATACTATCCATTGCCACTGGCAAAGCAGTGTGAGGGGCCGCTGGAAGAGTCCGATCTAATCAGAGAGCAAGGAGTGCAGATACTAAAGGAGAACCTGAGCATCCTTAAGGAGTCTGTAATAAATAATTCCAGCAACAACCTCTCATTATATAGCCAGAAGAAAATGAATCAGAACAAACCGCCAAAGTGCATAAAAGCATGGAGCTACAGGCAAAAGCAAAGCCTGATATTGGCACCCACATTGCCTCATTGGGTTCACTGACAAAATATCAATGTTAAAAATATATAAAGTAAAAATTATCGATGCAAAAATATAGAATGCAAAAATATCTCACACCTAAAAAAATCTCACAATTAACATAATTAATTAACAATTCATTTGTTAATATAAATTAACAACTAATTATTAATTAATGAATCATACATTACTTCCTACCCTTTACCGCTACTAACCCAACAACCTGCACCTAAAATTAATAACACAATTTCCATAATTAATTTTCAATAAATTAACAACTAATTATTAATTATTCAAAAATAATTTCCTTCCCACCCTATCCTCCTATAAACCCCACAATCTGCACCTAAACCAAATTACACAATTACCATAATTAATTTGTAATTAATTAATTAATATCAATTAACAACCAATTATTAATTAATTAGAAATACATTACTTCCCACACGTAACACTATAAAATCTAAATTAAATAAATGAAAAATAATCCTTAATTTATTATAATTCAATATATATTAAAAATCTAAACAATACTTAAACAAAAGAAATACATCACTTACATTTAAAATATAAACTAAAATACATAACACTAAATAAAAAAATCGATATTTTAAACATCCATATTTTTGCAAACAATATAAATGACTTCTACATTTAAAAAAATGATATTTCTTATCTCTAATTCGATATTATTGACCACGATATTCTTGCGATCGATATTTCTGAATCAACTCGATATTCTGTCCCAGCACCGTTTCATTGAGCTATCCTCTGGCTGTCGAGGAAGTATCCCATTTAATAAACCATTTGGAAGATGAGCCAGGTTCCAGATGCAAGGACAGATGGATGGGATGTAGTTGTAGATAGAGTCAACAGAGGCAACAAATTAAAACTGGAATGGGGCCATTATAGACCAGGGAAAGAAAAAGAGCATTCTGGATGGAAATGAGTCTCTCCTCCTACAACGTCCCCTAATATAGTGAGGAAGGAAACAACTGGCGGTACGTCAGACCTGTTTAAAGACCTCACATACCTTAACACCAGTGAATGAGAAAACCTGTTTAATACTAGTAGCAGCTCAACAGCAACTGGTGGACACTGGGCCTTTCTTCTTAGAATACTGCAAAGCTCTGTTGAGGCTTTAAATTAGCAGACCAACAAAATGGACATTCAGATTAGTCTCTTGAATACCCTAGCTATGTACACTGTGGGGATCTATGAGAAAATCACTAACCTGAGCAGCCTGATCAGAAGAGCGCAAGCCAATACACAAGGGGTATGACAAGGCTGCACTTGCTCATCCGTCGTAGACAAATTGGCTTCCCTTCTAGAGACAATGACCCAGATGGTGAGTGAGCTAAAGGCCTATTTAGCACAAAGAGATCCCAGCACTTTTGAAGACCCCAGTGCCTGCAAAACAGCCCCACTACCTTTTATGGGAGGGGCAAAGAACAGCCATTATAGGCAAAACTATAACTGATGAGGCACAAGATGGTGATGAACGGCTACAGGGTGAAGACCCTGTGACAGAGTTGGACCAAAGTGCTTATAAAACAATGTCACTCGACATTATCATAGAGGTGCATCTAGTAAAAAGGAGGAAAGGGAAAACAAAAAAGACCCTGAGTGGTACATCGGCACTGAGATTAACCTATCTTTAGGCATTATATTTGGGAACCACTCTTAAAGTCAGCCTCAGAATAATTGGCTTCCCTGATCTCAATAACTGATGAAGCTCAAAGCATTAGAAAAGACAGTGAGAGATATACAAAACAACTTGCAGAAGGAAAGCAGTGCCATTAGTCGACCCATAATAACTCTTCAGAAACCGAAGTAATAACAATAAGTCAAAACCTAGCACTCACAGATCTCATCCATTGGCACTGGACTAACAAACAATAAATCTTATCCATCACTAATACTCCCAGAATAGATGTATAAGGAGCAAAACAAGGCCCCTTCAATGTCAGAAGACAGTCAGCTTTTCCATCAAATTAGAAGCAAACATCTTGAGAGTGAAGTAGTGCCAATACGCACAAAGTCAAATGTTACTTATTCTTCTGCTCCAAACAAACCAACAAATAGAAACCTCTCTATATGGACCTCTCAAAAACAGCCCCTAAAAAACTATGACAATGACTCTGTATGGGCAATAATAGGTCCTGAGGGAACAAGACCACTCTGGGAAATCATGAAGAGTGTTGAGAATGTTCCTATGCCAAGAACCAGAGCAGGCGGAAATGTGGCATCAAACCAAACTGGCTAAATCAACCTCCTATTGGACTAGAAGTCATTAAAAATCAAGAGGGGCTAATTATGATCACAAACATAAACTCACCGATTATTAGAGCAAAGGAAACATTTGATCTAGCAACAAAGGGGGAATTTAAAGTCCTGGGACTATCGGCCCAGTAATATCCGAGACCACTCAGGCCCACAAAACACTGGCTGCAATGCACATGAGAGGGGCAAGCATGCTATTCTGTCCAGACTACATCTCAAAAGGCCCATTCAACATTTTAAACAGTGTAACAATAAAGGATATTCCAGCAATGGCTAAACCCCCACCTACGGTACCACCGTGAGCACATTATAGTTACCTGGAGCTCTGATGAATTGGCACAGAAGGTAATGTTGGAGGCAGAGATCTTTAGCAACTGGGGTATCTCGATACATGGTCCCAAGTCCTTTTGGTGCCCTTATACACTTGAATTAACCCACAATGAAGTACCCAGGTTAAGCACAATGACATGAAGACATGGGCACAGCACCCACACCCACAGACCACGCACGTAACCTTGGCTTCATCCTAGACTCCTCTTTCTTGATGTCCAGACAAGTCAACGCAGTCTCATCCTCCTGCTTCAACGTACTTCGCATTCTCAAAAAGATCTTCCGCTGGATCCCCCTCGAGACTAGAAAGACTGTCACCCACGCACTGGTCACGAGTCGACTGGATTATGGTAACACACTATACGCCGGAATCACAGCAAAATTACAGAAAAAACTCCAACGCATCCAAAACGCATCAGCGAGACTCATATTGGACATCCCTCGCCAAGATCACATCACCGGACACCTAAAAGACCTCCACTGGCTTCCCGTCAACAAGAGAATTACGTTCCGTCTCCTCACCCAGGCACACAAGGCACTCTACAATCTAGGACCCGAATGCCTCAACACTCGACTGTCCTTCTACACACCCACCCGCCAACTAAAATCGTCAAATCATGCCCTCGCCGCAGTCCCGCGCATCCGAAAATCCACCATGGGTGGCAGATCCTTCTCCTTCCTAGCTGCCAAGACCTGGAACTCACTCCCCACCCACCTCCGCCTTACTCAAAACCACATCTCTTTCAGAAAAGAACTTAAAACCTGGCTATTCGACAAATAATGAACCCCTTCCCCAAGCGCCTTGAGACCCTATGGGTGAGTAGTGCGCTATACAAATGCCCGAACTTGAACTTGAACTTGAAGAGTTTACTATGTGTTAAGGAATGCCAGGAGTAAGTCTCCGGAACAGTCCTCCCATCTGGTTGAAGAGACAACACTGGCACTCTTCCAACATAAGATCATCTAATCACAATGGGGATGGTTAGCAGGCACACCAAACACAACCAGGAAACTGCGCTGACAAACTGAACAAACTAGTGACAAGGTCAAAAACACCCTAAGAATATGCCCCTGGAATATATATGGACTTTCCAGTAAACTGGAGGAGTCCCAGACCATGCAATATCTACGCAGTTTTCAGGTGATGCTTTTGTAAGAAACGTAGGTGCATGAATCAGGGCAACTGGGAAGCTTCTCAAACTCAGGGGTGACTCCTCCGCCAAGGCAGAGGAGCATCGCCCCATTGTTCTGTGAGCCGTTGAAAAAGGAAAAATAAAATAAAAAGTCAATAACAAACATTATTATCATTTTATTTTTCTGTTGTAGTCTGGCTCAGATGGTTGGGGCGTGGTTGATTGTCACAGGAGCAGGTGGCATTTACTTAAGTGCGCATGACAATTTGGCCGGCCATCTAGGGGCAGCCAAACAGTCTTGCACACGTTGCATGTTCTCCACAGGCCGTATTACACAGCCTGGGTGGAGAACATGCCCAGGCCCCAGTCCCTATCCGACCACCGAATCACAGCGCTCAGACCAATCACAACTCTGCTTCAATGCAGCATTGTGATTGGCCAGGGGAGTCTGTGAGCATGGGGGATTCATGGTTCCTGCTTTCTTCCTGCTCTTGGAGTAATGAAGAGGAGAAAGAGGTGGCAGCCGGCCAGCATGCAGGTAAATTGTATTTTTTACCTACTATTCCATATACTCCCACAACTCCTCCCCACGCCCTACCACCCCCCAGCCCCCACCCCACCACCCCAGTTAAGAAGTGGCCGCCACTGCTCAACTTAAGCATAAAGCATGAGCACTGAAAAGGGGGCCTCGCAACCTACTTATCTACATCCATTCAAATGGAGGGCAAGGAAATTAAGGATCAACATGAGGGACTGCAAATTGTGGAAATGGCTGTGAAAGCATCTGCTGGTAGGATGTTTCCCCTCGTAATAGTTAACCTATACATCCAACCCAGTAAGAAAGCAAGATCAACATCCTCATAAGTTCTGACACAAGAGCTCATTAATCTGAAAACAGAGCGAGGGCTCTGCTCTCTCATAGTCTCGGGAGACTTTAATATGTGCCTGATGGGAATCCCATTATTCAACAAAGTCTTAGCTGCACAAGACCAAGCCTGGGGAATACAGCATTAGAAAATCCCAAAATGCATTGAAACAACAAGAAAGGCCAGTTGTTTATAGGAAACTTGGGCATAGGGCCCTAAATCGCCGCTTTGCTGGTAACCAACCTCCAGAGTTATCATACCACTCCAAAATAGCGGTCTCCCTGATTGATTACACCTAGAGGGACGCATCCTTAATGCAATATGAAACCTTTTTTGACCTGGGAGAAAAGATCAATAGCGATCACTACCCTCAGTAGATAGTCTTATCGGTAACCCCATTAGAACATGAGTCGTCAACTGACCAGGAGGCTGTAAGTTATTTACTTAGCAATCAGAGAATTAAATGGACGCCCACTTCCTTGCCAATTTTCATTCAAGACAGGAAGGAATTATTCTACACCTCATATGAAATGTATGATCCAGAAAGGAGCTTGGAACACCTCAGGCCTGTAGGCCTCTAAGCAACAACAGTAGTTACTCATTATAAAGGCCCTGGATGTAATGATCCATTGCACCCTGAAGAGAAATCATCACAATAGGGAAATACCAAGGTGAGTAAATGAACTTTGGAGAGCACCGAGGAAAGCCCCAAGCGACTTAAACCGCTGGCGCAACTTAAGGAGATTCAAAACAGATTTAAAAATGCAGTAATGGGAGTTACTGAGAATCAGCAAGGAAGCCTTCTAGGCAAAATTGCTCTGTGAGGCAAACGATGTAATTCACTTAAGTTTTGGCAGACAGTAAACAGCATCAATAACTCCCGACTGCAGGCGCCAAACTCAAATATCTCAGAAGCAGCATGGGCCAGCTTCTTAAGCTCGCTTTTCAACACAAGGGGTATAATTTACACTAATGGAAAAGAGCACACATCTTCAGTACTGCATGAATTAATTTTAAAACAATAGTGTCAGCTAATACCTTATGGAAATAAAGCTGAATGCAAAATAGGACAACATCTAGAATGGCGAATAGAATTCATGTTAACGACTAGCACGCATAACATCCATATGCAAATCTCTAAAGGGCATCGAGAAAGGGCCCCAACGGGATTGATTTAGCACTCTTTAAAGAAGTACCAACATACTGGGCGGAGAAGCTAGACCCTCTCTTCAAGTTTGCTCTATCCAGTGGCAGAGCCCCTGCCTCATAGAAAGGCTCAGTGATCTCACCAATATTCAAGGGGGAGACAAAAACAAGACTAACAACTACCACCTGGTGGTATTAATTGACAACAAAGCAAAATACTTTGCATGAATCATTCTGGAGGAGCTGCAGGTTTGGGCTGAGGAACATCATATTATCTTGCCAAGCCAGGCTGGCTTTACCAAGGGTCTTCAACAAATATCATGGCACTCTCCATGATGCTATTTTTCAATGTCATAAAAACAGTCTGTTCACCTATGTTTTATAGACTACAAATCTGTATTTAATAATGTGAGTTGCAACCACCAATGGCAAAAACTTGCAGGCTGGAATATACCATGTGGTCTCTTAATGACTTTGTTAATGCTACATACAGACACATGGATCAGGATAAACCTCGGAAACGGCTCTCGCCTGTCTAGGCGTTTACATGCATATTGGCCAGACTCTTTTTAATCTGTTTCTCTCTAATCTTCCACCCTCTCTAAATAAAGTAAATAGCCACGCAACAAAACTGGGAGGGTTTACACTATCAAACCTCTTATATGTGGATGATTTAGCTCTGATAAGCAAGACAAAAGTGGGAATGCAGTGGCTCCTGGAGACAACTTTAGATTATTCAAACATAAATGGGTTAACTATTAACATGAAAAATACCAAAATGCTCACATTCCAAAGGAAAAAGCTGGAAAATCACAAATGGCACTTGGGCACTGAAAAAGTGGAACACACTCATATGTATAAATACATGTGAGTTCCTTTTTAGCTCCAATGGGAGATTTGTAGCCAAATGGAAGGACTCAAGGGGAAAGACAACGCACTCACAGGAAGCCTGGTATTGCTCCAAAGGAAAGTGAAGAGCTCTTCCTTTAGCCCAATCTTGCAGTTGGCCCAAGACAGAATCCTGCCTATGTTAGCATATGGGAGTGAGGCTTTGAGAGGTCAGTACCGTACAATACTTGAATCCACAGTTTCAAGAATTTATAAAGCAGTTTTCCATCTTGATCAGGCGGGAGTTTGGACTGGTCAAACAAACCCTAGGCAGACAGGCGGCTTTTGTGGGTTGCTGCTAAAGCCTCAAACTTGCCAAAAAAGGGCTCCTTGGTTTTTTATCACTGGCTGGAAATACAAGGGAGTGACAGATCATTCATGAGAACTTTCCGACAAAGGTCACTTGCCACCTTGGACCTTTCATCTGCTTGGGCTCATAATCTGAGCCGCAAAGAGCTGGAAAAAATAATAAAACCAAATAGCAAAGTAATGTCCCTATTAGAGGATAAGCAGACTTTGGAAAGGAGGAGTCATGGAGGGTTAACTCTCTGCAATTATAAGAAGCTATCCCTTCAAGGCTATCTACCAACACCTTACTGCATCCAGACAAAGGAGCAATATCTAACATTCAGGCTTGGGCTAATGCCAGTATTACAGCACTATCAGTCATGGCGAACAAAAGACTATAGGTAACAATGTAGGCTCTATGATGAAGCATAAGAGGACATCATTCATGTGCTGTGTCTCTGCAAAGACTACGTAGATGAACGCTGGAAAATACTGCACAGTGAGTTCATCAAGAGAGGGATAAGAGCACGCAGAGAGGCCGTGGTCACACGCTTTAATCCGGTGGACCTTGCACTTAAGTACACTCTGGTAAATTTCTTCAGGAGTGTGGAGAAAAAGGGCAAGACCATATAAGCAAGGGAGAAGCAAGGAGCCCGGGAAACTCATTGACAAAAGCACTTTCGAAAACTCTTCTCTCTAAATGGGACCATGCAAAGACAAAGCTTGTAAAATCCCTTTGCATCACACATTTTTTTTACACTGACTCACTGTCTCAACCCAGTATCTAGATAGATTAAAACCTTCTGAATATAAGAATTGAATTGTAATGGATAACTTGCCTGTTTTGAGTTAGTTTTAGAAAAAATTATTTTAATGATTGTGAGTTAATCATTTTCTAGTGGTGAATACATTTTATTACAATGTTTTTTAACTAACTAAGGAAATACAATTGAAACCTGGTGGTTCTTTTTCCTTTCCAGCAGAAGGGACTGGAAACTAGGGACTCCATTTATGAGAAATGACGGATCGCTGCGTGAAAAGCAGCGATGCGTCACTTCTCAGTGCGCACTCCTTGCGACATGATTAATGCGTTATATTTATAATATGACGCATCATGTCGCAAGGAGTTACAGATACGTCAGTATTTCTGACATCTCTGTAGGCGCAAAAGTGACGCATTGCTGGAGTGTGTCACAAAACTGACGCAACTCCAGCAATGTGTACTTTCACATGGGCTAGTCCCAAGTTGTTAGTGCCTGCATCAGTCTTACGCCTGCCATGAAGCAGGCATAAGATTTTGACGCTTTAGCGGCCAAGAAATGGCGCAGTGAAATCTTATAGATTTCACTGCGTCACTTCCATGACCCTTTATTGCGTGAAAACGCCCCCCTTGCATACATTATACCTGGCTCAGGTATAATGTGGCACAGGGGTTTACAAAGTGACGCATCTAGGTAGATGCGTCACTTTGTAAATGTGGCGCAACGAGGCGCATGTTTTACGCCACAGGTGCGTCACAAAAAGTGACGCACCGGCGGCGTAAAAGTGACGCACAGCCTCATAAATGAGGCCCTAGGCATTTTCGGGATTGGAATCTACCTGCAAGCAGGGACATCTTAAGGATTTTTGGGGCCCTGGGCAAAACGTATTTTGGGGCCCTTGTTCAGAACAGCTTTGAATTTATAATCTGTTTTAGTGCTAATTCACATGCTGTTAATGACACCTTTGATGTTGCACTTCTGCATGATGCTATTTTTCATTTCGGGGTGCAAACAGATGCATTATTCATATCCATGCGAGAAAAAATAAAAGAAAATGTCAGGAAAGTGTAGGAAACTGGAAGAGTGGAGGAGATGGACAGGAAGAGGAGGAGTAGTCCCAGAGGATGAGGAGTGGCAGAGGATGGCACGTTATAGTGCACAAACAGTAGAACAGGGGTAGTCTGACTATGCACCCACTTCAGTTGAAGCTAGTCAGACGAGAGGATGTGAAGTAACTTGTGCATTTGCAGCAGAGAAGCAGCTCGACTATTTGATTTAAAACATATCCCTGTGTCTGAATGTGCCATTTAGCATTGCCATTATCTCAGGACAGCATCCAAGAACATACGCTCTATACTTCCACCCTACATACCATATAGTGTGAAATGAAACTCTTAGCTGTGTAGTTTTTGCTAACTTTGAAAAAAGATCAACCACAAAGTCAGGCTTACTAACATCTTATATCATTTCACAGTAATGAAAAACAGGAGTGAAAATTAAGGAGGTTTTATTATATGGACAATGATTCTTATGTAAACAAATTACACATGGTCATGGTATATATGGTGAGCAGCAATACATACCTTCGAAATCCAATATTGCCACCACAGTAATCAGGCTTCTACTAAAAAAAATCCAATCTCAATCCCTCAGAATCTAAAAACTACAGACCCATTGCATGCCTCTCTTTTCCATCACAAATCTTCGAAAAAAATCATGAACACTCAATTATCCCGATTCATTGACCACAATAACCTTTTGGATGACACTCAATTTGGGTTTAGGAAGGGCCATGGGACCAAGACGGCCCTCATGAAGGCATCTTACGAGATCAGGATGATCCTGGACCAAGGCGGTGCAGCAGTCCTGATATTACTGAACTTGTCTGCGGCTTTTGACACGGTTGATCACACCATCTTGATCTAACGTGTCTCATCCATCAGCATTCATCACAAGGCCAGAGCCCTTCTAACCACCTTCCTTTCCGACCTCACCCAGTCAGTTAAACTCGACGACTTCTACTCCCCCGTATTTACCCTTCTCTGTGGGGTGCCCCAAGGATCCTCCCTAAGTCCAACCTTATTTAACATCTATGAGTCTGCCTTGGCCCGAGTCATCAAAGCTCACGGGATGAGACTAACCTCATACGCCGATGAAATGCAACATTAGTGGCGGAAATGGGGTCCGATTGCCTCCCAGTCTCAGGAGTGACTCCAAGAAGAGCTGTGACGCTGGAAGTATCGCTCCAGGCTCTTCGACATTGGCCTTTATTATGGAGGCCTACGCCGCATCTTTGTGACCTTTTATGACCTGGGAGGCATTCGGACCCCATTTCCGCCACTAATGTTGCATTTCACCGCACACCTTTTGTCCTGACGAAGTTCACTCCCTGAAGAAAACGCGTTGGCTAATGTTCTGTTTCTGTCATTTGGATAAATTTAAATAAAGGATGATACCAACGAAGGAACTGATTTTGCTTCATAATTGAACGTTTGTATACTCTGGTAGTACACCGCTCCATTGCTTTTCCCGCCATTTACCTAGAGCTTGACAAGCGGCAATTAACAAAACTGCAATCCATGAAGAACGTTGCAGCCCGAATCTTGCTGAATATCCCTAAATATAATTGTATATCTGGGGCTATTATGAATCTTCACTGGCTCCTAGTGGATTGAATTCAAGGCATTATGTATGGTTCATAAAACCCTGTATGGAGGCGGACCAACGGACTATCACAAACTATTCCAATGGTACACCCTTGGATGCTCACTGAGATCAGCCAATCAAGCACTGGTTAGCATCCCTAAAATCAAGAAGGCAATATGGGGAGGCCAATGCCTCTCTCATCTAGCTTCCAAGCTTTGGAACAAGCTGCCTCTGAACATTAGATCCCAACCTGTCCGTTCACAATTCCGAGGCTTTTTGATAACGTGGCCCTTCCCGACTCAGTATTGACCTGAACTTTCCTAGTTTCATATCATTTCTCTGCTACCCCAGCACCAAGACGCCTCGGCAATCAAGCGTTTTATAACCCTTTTACTTACTTACTTACTATGGTGTTAGCCTTGGGAAGATTTTTAAAAGGTTTTATACTCCCTGCCCTTCACTATTTACAGCCTTGGTGATACTGGGTGATTTTAATCTCCATCCCTGTAGGGACAGGCATTTATTTAATAACCCCAATCTGACAAGAATAGTGACAAAGTGGACCACGTGCACCACAAACATATGGCTCAGTGGGATGTGATGAACGTCTGTGCGCAGGATCCTAATCTAGTTAACCTTTTGATTTTAAAGGTACTGAACTCCGATAACGGTGTTTCAACTGTTAAAGGCTCTGGTTCAGTATCTTTTATTGCTTACATTCATATATCCGCTGGATTACATGCCCCCCTTGATTAGTTTCTTAGTAGATTGGAATCCATTTAGTGATCAATCTCTCCTCTCTATCACTTTCTACTGGGATAATATGTCGAAAGGTGGGTATTCCTCTTCTAAATCCCCTGTTAGTATGAGAGATCAGGGTCAGCGACTAATCCCTAAGGTCTTTATTGCAGACCTGGCCTCTTCATGCAAACCAGAATTACAGGTTTGCCTCTATGAAGAGGCCTCCCAGGAGGGTATCTTAGTGGCCTATGATAGGATATGCATTTATATCAACACTACACTTACTAAGGAAGGGAACTCTAACACTATAGGAACCTGTAGGTGGTTTGATAAAAACTGCACGAGGGCCCAGCCAGCACTTCTTGCAGACCTAAAAAAATTACCCTAAGTAAGTAGAGAAGTAAAACAACAAAGAGCACTATATAGAGTGGCAATGAGGGATCGGGAAGCCAAACTTAGGAAAGAATTGTGGGAGGAGCTTCGGGCAGCTAGTGCTCTGAGGCGCAGCAACATGAATTGGAGCGGTATCAGTCACCCTTTTTTAATAAGATTCAGGCCCCAGACTATGTCACTAAAATTCTGCCTCTGGCTTGGATGACTCACTCAATGCTTTATGATGGATGAGTCTTTAGAGCTCTCTCCCTCAAGGTCTGTTGAGGGTGACAAGTCGAGGATACACAGGGAGCAATTTTGTCTCTCCCAACAGGCAAGGCACTCGGTGCCAATGGGGTACTAGGGCTGCTGTTTAAACCCATGGTACACTTATGGGCCCCCATTCTAACCTAACCTAGTAATGCTGCTATCTCTTGTTCTCTGCTAACCCTGGGCGTAGTTTGCTTAGTAGAACCTCCCTTGACACAAAACAACCTAAAACAGAGCAAAGCCTATTACACAAAAATGTTTGTGCTGGAAAGTGAATACTTTACCAAAACTTTACTCCTCTTTGTGTCACCTTGCTTGACTTTACTACGGCAAAATGTTTGATGAATCTCATTTTGTTTTTCAATTCTTATCGGTGCATTGTTTTCTCACTTTTTTATTGATGTAGTTAAAGTTGCCACCTAGGTTATTTCTTCTGCATCACCCTACACGAAAATTTCAATTTCTCACTTAAGGAGAGAGATTGCCGATACATTGTAATCAATCTCATACATTAACAAAGTACGTTTGTTTTAAATAAATTGGGGCAGATTTACAAGAAACTGACGCATCTGTAGAGATGCATCAGTTTCCCTGTGTCAGACTGTAATACCCTTGCACCACCATGTATGCATCACATTTACAAATCGGCGCACCATGGCGTAAGGATTGACAGATGAATCAGAAATTCGGACACATTTGTTGGCCCAAAAGTCACGCATAACTGGAGTCGTGTCGCAAGCATGATACCGCTCCAGCAATATATTTTGAGACCTATTCCCACTACACTGCATCACTCCTTATGCCTGCTTCAAGCAGGCGTAAGGTTTTGATGCAGTGGCGTCCTAGAAGTGACGCAGTGAATCTTGTGAATTTCACTGCATCACTTTTACAATACTTTCCTGCGTGGGAACGTCCACCCTGCATACATTATACCTGACGCAGGTATAATGTGACGGAGGGCTTTACAACGTGACGCATCTCCCTAGATGCGTCACATTGTAAATTAGCCGAATTTTTCGTGCCGCCGCTGTGTCACAAAAGTGATGCAACGGTGGGGCAAGAGTGTCGCAAGGGGCTTGTAAATCTGCTCCAGGATGTTTAGCATCCATTGGTCTTTCAAGCGTATGTTTTAAAGTTTCATAATACTGTGGCATTCTCAAAATGATTTCACTGCTAAAAATATAGTACAATGCTGCAGGAGTGCACGTTGCTTCCCTTTATAATCGTTTTTGTAAATACTCTGCACTGTAATTTGACGGGCCTGTTTCTTTAACATTTGAGCAGTAATGTCCGTATCTGAGAATAATCCTCCCTGAGTAGAAATACGTTTGCCCTGAAGTTTCAACCGCCATAACAAAATGGACTTGGTCTACGGTCAACTAAAGTCAGCTTTGCGTTTATTAATGTTACATGACCCCACACGTTGATGTTCTAATGTTATAATATACAACAAATGATTACTATATATATGCTAATTAAATCACACTCCATTTTTACAAATCTAAAAATTTCGTGGAAAAAGTTCACTTTCTTTTAGAACATACATTTTTGCACGTACAGCTCCTACTTTTGAATGCTGATACATTTTGCATGACGTTGTCCCCTGCAAACTTTTCCACTCAAACGTGTTTCATAACCTTGTGAATAGCTAGTCCTAATATGTTATTTTATCTGCTGCAAAGCCATTTTCTAAATGAAATATATGTATCTTTTTCTTCTGGCAGTTTTGCTTCTATTAGAAACACATTACCCTATCTACTGCAACACCACACACTTCATTTAGCCTCCAGTCTGTTTTTTCTCACATGAACGACTACATTATATAAAAAATATGTAGACATATATTCCTTTACGTTAAAGACAGAAATGTCTAGTCTCATTTAATATGTTTAATACTCTAACTCCATGACAGAATTTTAAAGATAAACAAAAATAAATAGGCATTTAAGGCAAATATAGAAAGCTAGCCCGAAGGTGGGAGACTTTATCAAAATTGCGCAATACCACTGGCTTACCATACCATTATTATATGACCAGCTGGAGCAGTCGATTTTTTTTTTAAGTCAAACCCACAAAGCAGACAGTTTTGCAATTGCAAAATTAAAAAAATAACGTTATAAAGCAATGTTGCTGGATGCACTGGGCGTGTTACTTTTTATTCTGCCCATGCATAACTGACATTTTCACCTAACTACAACGTCCCTTTAACCTTTGATGTTTTCTGTGCAATTTATCTTTTTTTAAGTAAATTAGGATATTATCACTATTCCTAGCTATAACCTCCATTTAACCTTTGTTTTTCAGAGAATGTTCATGATTTTGTAATGTAAAGTAAGATGTCTGTTGCTGTGCATAGCAAGGGGTTGGGCGCAGGGCATGCCGTGGGTACTGCATTAGTGCTGAAATGCCCAGGATACCCATCACTTGAGGTACTCTCACAGAAGCTGCCGCATATTCTTCGCCATATGTTACCATGCACGCTTCTTAGTGGCAAGTTTGTATGGTACCACAGTACTATCAGAGTGACCATTGAGCAGCAGTACCACAGGAATACCATGGTGCCCATGAAAAATGTAAAAAAATAATAATGACATGTGGGTTGTGGATCTGCAGGGAGTTGACCACCTGAGGGGAGTTGGTTAAAGGCCTAGGACCTGTGTCCAAACGCCATAGGGCGCAGCTGTAAGCCATGCAAACCACTAGTTTGGCCGCCCATAGCAAAGTTTGCTGCAGTGTCTGGCCAGATGCCAGCTCCTGTGTCAAATGCTCCACTGAGCAGGGCCGAAGGGGGCTGGCCGTTCATGGTGGTTGCCTGGCTTTAGGTTGCCTGTTTGTGCATCAATGTCGCTTAAGAGAGTTTCAGCCAGCCATGTTTAGTAAATATGAGTCTGTATTTTTCTCTCTTTTTTTTGCTTACAGCACTATATTCCACTATTTTTTAATAAGTTACACCCTTTGCCTTTTTGCTATTTCAAAGGCATCTAATTTAACCTAGAATGCAGAAACCCTTACGAATGTAAGGGTAATAACAGGCGTGCTCAAGTTATTACCCTTACATCCGTAAGGTTTTCTGCAGCTTATTTATTTTTGCGCCTCATCGGACAGGAGGCGATGTCCTTGAGCACCCTCACCACGAATAAACATTTACCTGTATATCTACAAAGTTTAATCCGGAGTGCAGCGGTCCCTTCGTCTTAACCTAGAATACACCACCATCAATTAAAGGTCTACCTAATAAGTTTGGTGCATATGTTAGACTGCTGGGACCTGAATACACTTTAGGCAGTGTTACTGGCCCAGTGGTAACACAGTTATTGACTTAAATGTAGAAACATGTGTTGTCTCTAGCACTTGTGGTAGCAAATGGTTCAGTGTAGTGAGTGTCAGGTTTCTCTACAAGGGACACCTACCTGTAAATTGTACACTTTTCCACTGAAGGTATCTCTAAATATCCCGCTGACAAACTTGTCTGGACCTTGGATCCCTCTTTAGAGATGGGCTGCATGGTATACATGCATATAACGGTGTCCCTCAGAGCCATTGGAATTTCATTGGTGCCCTATGCTCAGTTCATTATTTCTTTATCCTCGGAGTTGGCCAGTGACAGCGAATATTTTAAAAACTGCCTAACAGCTGTTGCTAACTGGATGCAGAAGAATTGCTTAAAATTCAATGCTGAGATTCTTCTGTTGGGCAGACATACCCACCTACGGTGTGACCATTGGTGGCCAGAAGTGATTTGACCTCCTCCTAAACCTAGGTCATTGGTTAAAAACCTTGGTGTATGGATGGATGACTCGTTTTCTTTTGAAACCCAGGTCAAAACCCTAACACACCACTGCTTTGGCACCTTGAGAAGCCTGAAATCCATCACTGGATTCTTTACTTTAGATGTTCCCCAGTTGATTTTTTAATCATTTGTCATCTCACACCTTGACTATTGCAATAACCTCTACCTGGGCACCAAAAGGTTGGTCTTCAACTGACTGCAGGTTGTCCAAAATGCTGCCATCAGTCTTCTATTCTCCCTCCCGAAATTCTGTTCGGCCTCTCAGCTCCTTACTAAGGTCCACTGGCTTCCTGTTGAAAAGCATACAAAGTTTAAAGCGCTATGCATTTCACATAACATCCTATGGAGTAGCCGTGCGCTATAAAAGACCCGTTTTAACATAACATAACATAACATAAAAGTGTCAAGTCTTGCTGCAAACTCAGACCCCTATGAGAGCCTTACACTCATCAAACCTGAATCTGGCCTTTATTCCCCACCACAGAAGAGCCAGAATGGGCGGACGCTCCTTCCAAGTCCTAGCCCCAACCTTATGGACCTCTATGCCATCTTTGCTAAGAAAGACTCAAACCACGTATGCATTTCGGAAACAACTAAAGACCTGATTGTTGCCTCCTATGTCTAACCTGCTACTGCCGTCATTCTACCTGTGATTAGCACCGGGAAATCCCCACCTGGGGCAGCCATGAGCACTACAAATCATTTTATTCTAACATAACATGCTAGTACACTGACAACATTATTCCTGGTGCACTGTTACAGCATTTTTAGGGACAACAAGTGCATGCCTTTGTAGGTGAGGCAGGAGATCATGATGGATATCTTTAGCCTGTGATTCTGTTCCAATGGTTGTGGATTCCCTGCAAAGTGCCCCAGAAGTGCTCAAATGCCTGCAAACATGCACTGTCCCCAGCGGATTTCTTTAGTACGGTGTGCAGGCAGAATATTGAGTTGGAAATGTCGTCTTACACAAATATTGAGTTGGAAATATCGTGGCACAGAAATGTCGACAGCAAGAATATCGTGGTCAAGAATATCGACTTTAAGGTAAGAAATTTCGTTTTAAAAAATATCGAAGTCATTAATATGATTTTTTTTTATTAATATTGTTTTTGGTTTTAATATATGTGTTACATTTTTAGTAGTTATCCATTTTATTTTCATTACATTATGTGATTTTTTGTTCTGCAGCGGGTTGTGGGTTTATAGGGGAATAGGGTGGGAAGTAATTTAAATATAATAAATGAATGAATTTATTAGTAATATTTATATAATTTAGAATTTATAGTGTTAATTGTGAGAGTAATTTATTATTAATTGGCTGTTAATTATTAGTAATTATTTAATTAGCAATTAATTATGGGAATTGTGTTATTTTTTTAGGAGCGAGTTGTCGGGTTTATAGGGGTGAAGGGTGGGAAGTAATTTAGTTATTATAAATTCATTATCTTTTTAAATATATGAATATTTATTTAATTTAGATTTTATAGTGCTAATTGTAGGAAGTAATCTAATATTAAGTAATTAATGATTGGTCGTAAATTATTATCAATTAATTAATTGCTAATTAATTATGTTAATTGTGTCATTTGTTTAGGAGCGGGTTGTGGGGTTTATATGGGTATTAATTCATCTATTGATAATTAATTAGGGTAATTGTTTATTTCATCTTGTGAGTGAGTTTTGGTTTTATAGGGGTAACATTTGGGGAGTAAATTAATATTTATCTATTTTAATTAGTTTTTAACTAATAATATTTCTTTAACTGATAGTTAATTATGTTAATTATGGGGGTACCTTTCCTTCAAAATTTAGATGTGTGTTGTGGATTGTGCGGTGTTATAGGATAGGGTATAAAAAAGATTACATTTATGTAATAATTAATGTTTTTGTTTATAAATAATTTCTAATTAAAAATAGTTATTTGTTTGGAAATTATTTTTACATTTATTTAATATAATATTTCTAGCTATTTGTCATATCTATTTAACATTATAACATGCTTCTATTTTTCAGATTAGTTAAATATTTTTATATATGTTTCATTTTATTTTATTTTAAAATATTTTGAGTTGGTTATAGTTGGTTTGTTTTTAATTTTGAACTGACCGGAGTGGGAATATAAATGTTTACCCCTCCGCTATCCAACACTTTACCTTCTGTTGCCATCACTGGAGTGGAAATAGTAATTATTACCCCTCCATTATCCAACACGTTCCCTACTGTTGCACTCACTGGTATGGGACTAGTAATTTGTATTCCTCCGCTATCCAACACTTTCCCTACTGTTGCACTCACTGGAGTGGGAATAGTAATTTTTACACCTCCGCTACCCAACGCTTTCCCTACTGTTGCTCTCACTGGACTGAGAATAGTAATTTTTACCGCTCTGATAACAAACACTTTCCCTACTGTTGCAGTCTCTGGGGTGGGAATAGTAATTGTTACCCCTCCACTAGCCAACACTTTACCTACTGCTGCACTAACTGCAGTGGGAATAGTCATTTGTATTCCTCGGCTATCCAACACTTTCCCTACTGTTGTACTAACTGGAGTAGAAATATTAATCTTTACACCTCCGCTGTCCAACACTTTCCTACTGCTGCACTCAAAGGAGTGGGAATAGTAATTATTACCCGTCCGCTATCTAACACTTTCCCTACTGCTGCACTCACTGGAGTGGGAATAGTAATTATTACCCCTCAACTATCCAGCACTTTCCCTACTGTTGCACTCACTGGAGTGGAACTAGTATTTATTACCCCTCTCTATCCAATAATTTCTCTACTGTTGCACTTTCTGGAGTGGGAATAGTCATTTTTACACCTCCATTATCCAACACTTTCCCTAGTGTTGCACTCACTGGAGTGGGAATAGTACATTTGACCCCTCCGCTAGCCTACACTTTACCTACTCTTGCACTCACTGAAGTGGAACATTTTAGTTTAAAGACATTTAAATAGTTTAATGTTTTAATTTATAACATAATGTTTTTTAATTGGTGTATGTACATTTTCATATAGACAAGTATAAAAATAAATTAAAATGAATTGTTTATTATTTGTTCTAAAGTAAATATATATATGCACGCCTGAGCGCCAGGGCTTTGTAAAGAAATATATATATATATCCTACCTTACCCCACGACTCGATAGATACTTTCCACGAAGTGGTGACCAGAGAATTAACCAAACTGAAACATACTCGTCCCAAATTCAAGAAGGGAGATATCAACCTCACTAAAGAACAAATGGATTTTATCTTTTCTCTGGCTGAGGATAAAAATGTTATTCTTAAACCCCCGGACAAAGGAGGGAATATTCTCCTGTGGGGTAGAGATATGTATGTAGAAGAAGCTCTGTACCAACTAGAGGGTGGAAATTTCTACTGTAAAAGCAACATGAGTGAATATAACAAGAGTATCACGGAAACATGGGAACAGCTTAACGAATGGCACACTGAAGGGTTACTTTCGTGGCATGAATTCCGTTTCCTTAAGAGAGATTACCCCAAACTTCCTATTTTCTACCTTCTACCGAAGGTTCACAAGAACCCGAGCAAACCTCTGGGCAGACCCATAATTTCATCTATTGGAAGTATCAATGAAAATGTATCGAAATACATTGATCACTTCCTTAGAGAATTTGTATGCCAATTACCTTCCTACACAAAAGATACCACCGATTTTTTAAATAAAATAGAAAGTATCCAACTGACAGAGGGCTCTCTGCTCATTACTATGGACGTGAGCGCACTCTATACTATCATTGACCATGTCCAAGGAATGGAAGCCAGCTACCACTTCCTTAAGAAGAGGCAGATAGGCTTTCGTGATCATACTGGCATGCTTATACAAATGATGAAATTGTGTTTAAAAAATAACATTTTCATGTTTGATGGGGCAATATACAAACAAACCCGTGGTGCGGCTATGGGTTCTGCCTTTGTGCCGAGCTTTGTTAATCTTTTCTTGGGCAAATGGGAGGAGGAGCTAAGAAATGAAGACTCTCTGGCAGAAGACTTTGCAAAAGTGCAAACCTGGTTGAGATACATCGACGATCTCTTTGTCGTGTGGAGGGGTACAAAAGAGGAAGCTTGTAGTTTCATTGAGAAACTTAACAGCAACATATATAACATACATCTGACCCACACGATAAGTAAAGTTCACGCTGAATTTCTTGACACAGAGATTGAGGTAATTAATGGTAACCTCGTCTCTAAACTACATAGAAAAGAGACGGCAGGGAACAGTCTACTGCACGCTCTCAGTGCCCATCCAGACCCCCTAAAATGGAGCATCCCCTACGGAGAGCTTCTTAGAGCCAAAAGAAACTGCAGCGATAATGAAGGGTTTGCTGCAGAACAAGAACTCATGCTGTCAAGGTTTCGAGAGAGAGGTTATCCTGAATGGGCATTGTCTAAAGCCACCAAAAAAGTGGCAGAAGTGGAAAGAACAGATACTCTCAAACCCAAAATCAATACCGAAGGTGAGACACCCACGACCAGAATCATCACTACCTTTCACCAGAGATCCAACAAGGTTCGAAAAATTTTGGTGGATAACTGGAATATTTTACAGGTAGACAATATAATAGGTCCCAATTTACCCGAAAGACCTCAAATCACCTGGAGAGGGAGAAACCTCAGAGATATCCTGGTAAAGGGAGATATTTCTGACAATAAAAAACAGCATGTACAGGGTCTAAAAGGATTCTATCCCTGCGGGAACTGTCAGGCTTGTAAATCAAGTTTCATGGTGAAAGAAATAGATGTTACAGGGCATATAGAAAAGCGGAAAATCAAACAATTCCTCACATGAAATCCAAACTTTGTCATCTATGTGTTAGAATGCCCATGTAAATTAAGGTATGTGGGCAGCACAACCTGCATGGCCAAGAAACGCATCCAAGAACATCTAAGAGCAATAACTAATGTAGATGTTCACTACCCAGTTGCCAGACATTTTCAAGAAGTTCATCGATCTGACACCTCTCTACTTAGATACTTTGCAGTAGAACAGGTAGGCGGGGTGGCAATAGGTAGACGGGGTGGCAATAGGATACTGACACTGCATAAGAGAGAATCTAAGTGGATCATGGAACTAGAAAGTAAATTTCCCGGAGGCCATAATCTAGATGAGGAATTAGCCACTCATCTATATGAGGAGTAGCCTTGATGTCTAACACTGTAATTGTTAATAATGTGTCTCAAGAATAGTATAATATCAACAGGTGATTTGCTGAATTCAACTGTATAGATCTGTATAGATATAGTAATTTTCAATTACTCTTATTCTATTTTAATGTAACATTTTATTTTGTCTATATGTTTCTTTTAGGAGGAAAGGAAGGGAGACACTACCTTTTGCAAATGCACTGCACATTTTCCCTCCCCTTTCACTTCGGCGAATGGAGAAGTCACTTCACCCCAATGAGATAAGGAACTCACTTTTGCACTGTTTAGTTGGACATTTAATTTGGACCTATATATATTTTTTTTGGGTCCAGTTGCTTGTATGAATAGGTACAATCATGTTGAGATTCATAAGCTTAATGTACATCTGAAGGGGGTAATCATGAATAGTCATACATGGATATCCCCCCAAAAAATGGTCATTATGGTCTCTAAGGCACTAGACCAAACACAGGAGCCTATGTTCAGCGGAGCGTTATGTAACAAAAATTTGGGGAGTATACACAATCAATACGGGCACTAGACCGCAAAATTGATTTGGATACTGAGACCATAGAAGGGCCCATTTTCTTTAGTTATGTTTGCTACATTTGATAACTATAAACATGACCTGGCAAAGTATCCTTTTTGACAACCTTGATATTTGACCGTTAAAACAAGGAGCTATGGTCTATATGTATGTGCTTTTCTTATAACCATAAAGTGTTGGACCTTTTTGGTATGCCCATATGGCAGTTAAATCTTTGACATGAATGGAGCATAATTTTGCCAATATGAGTATGTAATATTGATTATACGTATAGAATTCATATTCACACGATATGTTTTCAATCTTATGGTATACCACTTCAAAATGGCCGACACATTTACCTACATTGTTATGAAATCGTAACTTGTGTACCTTTTCACTTTCTATGTTGTTAAACACTTTATTTAACAAGCCAGAAATGCCGTGTTGGTTACCGTGTGATCAAGACACTACCAGTGTCGAAACGCGTAACGGTTTTCTGTGAATAAATTTGAGCATCCATACGTCTGAGTGCGCGTGGTGCTTCCGAGCAAACTGTGGATTGATCTATATATATATATATATATATATATTAATATACACATACATATATATATATATATATATATACATATATATATATATATATATATATATATATATATATATATATATATATATACATATATATATACAAACACAGAACTTCGCCCATTTAGGAGGTCCACACGGCAGGAAGGCTTGAATAACGCTTTAATTGCAGAAATACAGTTACCATGTAGCGCAGATTTGTGCCAACAGATTCAAATGCCTGACGCGTTTCATGCACTGCTTGCATTTCTTCAGAGGCAAAATGTTCATTACAACGCAAGGCAAGCAGCACCACTTTATCAACTGACTTCACCTGCCCCAGTGGGCGTTAGCTTGCGCTAGGAATGGTGGTCTTCGTAGTGCTGAGGTATTCCTCGAGTGAGGCGCTTGCAAGTTGCAACACTTTTGAAAATTGTTCATATCCCCAGTGGGTCTGGCAAAGTCCGGCTCACAATAGCACTGCCATTAAATCATCCACAAAGCGACCTTCCTGCCCTTTCTGCCGCTCGTCGCTTGACAGCAGCATAAATCCACACCATCGCGGAGGGCTCTCCCACGACCGGGACCGGCCGTTGAATTTATACAAACACAGAACTTCGCCCATTTAGGAGGTCCACACGGCAGGAAGGCTTGAATAACGCTTTAATTGCAGAAATACAGTTACCATGTAGCGCAGATTTGTGCCAACAGATTCAAATGCCTGACGCGTTTCATGCACTGCTTGCATTTCTTCAGAGGCAAAATGTTCATTACAACGCAAGGCAAGCAGCACCACTTTATCAACTGACTTCACCTGCCCCAGTGGGCGTTAGCTTGCGCTAGGAATGGTGGTCTTCGTAGTGCTGAGGTATTCCTCGAGTGAGGCGCTTGCAAGTTGCAACACTTTTGAAAATTGTTCATATCCCCAGTGGGT
Organism: Lissotriton helveticus; assembly: GCF_964261635.1. Lineage (NCBI taxonomy): Eukaryota > Metazoa > Chordata > Amphibia > Caudata > Salamandridae > Lissotriton > Lissotriton helveticus. The sequence continues at coordinate 537,140,759 of NC_136065.1, forward strand.
CTGGCAAAGTCCGGCTCACAATAGCACTGCCATTAAATCATCCACAAAGCGACCTTCCTGCCCTTTCTGCCGCTCGAAATTGGCGAAGTTCTGTGTTTGTATATATATATATATATATATATATTACCTACTGGCGGTCGCCAGTAGGTATATATAGTTAGGATTTTTTCTCTAAGGGATTTTTGAAAATTCTATGTCTAATAACTTTGGCGGTTGTGGACGGAATTGGCTGAAATTTTCAGGAAAATGGCACATTTTGTTTCTGAGCAGCCCTTGAAAATTTGGGGGGGGTTCGTCAAGGGGGGCCGAGAAAAAAGGGGGGTCCCAAAACGTGTTTTTAACATTGAGTTTTCCATAGGGCGGTTGGCCTCACTTTTAGCCCGAACGGCTGAATGGATTTGCACGAAACTTGGCAAAATTGTAGGGACTGGTAGCCCGATGTGCCTTTTGTAGGTCTCAATATATGTGCTCCAGTGGATTATGAGAAATTAACGTTTAAAAAAAGATATATATCTGTAACAGCGGACCGGGCAGCGTCCCAGGACGCGTACTTTTCGCGCAACGGAGCTTTGTGAAGCGAAGCTGATTGGTTCTCCGGCGTCTGTCAACATTCCAAACAGTCCGTAGCATCCGCCATCTTGTCTCTCGGTAGGATCGAGAGACAAGAGGAGGCGAAAGCGAAGGGGCAAATGACCATAAGGGGGAATAGTAGATCCTCGCTGACCCCCTAGGTTTGATGTGGAGGTTTTAAAAGGGCCCCGCGGGGCAAAAAAAATAATAATAATAATAATCGAACGGCTGAATGGATTTGCACGAAACTTGGCAAAATATTAGGGACTGGTAGCCCGATGTGCCTTTGCTAGGTCTCAATATATGTGCTCCAGTGGATTTTGAGAAATTAACGTTCAAAAAAAGATATATATCTGTAACAGCGCTCCGCTTCGCGTAACGGAGGTTTGCGAAGCTGATTGGTCATTCTGTCACTGGGCTATAGTTGGGCTACATCTGGCTGATATTTGGGCTACATTTGTTTTTTTGTGTGTCTGGCGGCCATCTTTGGGCTACATTGGGCTACATTGGGCTTCATTGGGCTACATTGGGCTACATTTGGGCTCCAACATATATATAGGCCAATGTAGCCCAATATATATTTTTCAAAGTTAATTTTCGTAAAAACCACTGGAGCATATATCTTGAGACATAGCAAAGGCACATCGGGCTACCAGTCTCTACAATTTTGCCAAGTTTCGTGGAAATCCATTCAGCCGTTCGAGCTAAAAGTGAGTCCAACCGCCCTATGGAAATGAAGGAAATGAATGGGTAATTTGTAATTAGCAAATAGCTAATCGCAAACTAGGAATGGTAAAGAATCGCTATTTATTCCTTAAAGTTCGCTATTTAGGAAATGCAAAAAACTTTGATGATACATATGGCGGTTCATCTCTAACAAGATAAGAAGCATAGGGATACATTTATGATGACTGGCGCATCACCAGGGATGTGTTAGTCATTCTGTGCCGCTGTTCCGTCACCTATGGTGTGCTGCATTTACAATGCGGCGCATCATGGGGCAAAAACAGCACAGATGCGTGATGTATCTGTGCCGTAAAGGTGGCGCATTGCTGGAGTTGTATCGCAAGTGTGATGAAGCTCCAGCAAGGGTCGGGGGTGCCCCTGTCGCAGGGTTTCTGTTCTCACACAGAACTGTGGACAGAGGATTGGAACCTCGGCGAATTAGGGTGTCCCAAAACTCACGTTAGTAATCAAAAACTCCTTAGCAAGCTAGGTACAGTGTCACATTGGATATAACAAACTCTCAATGTTTAGACAATCCAGAATATGAACTTATAGTACCTCAGGATACGTGGAACTCATGAACAGTCGGTCGTTATATATTTCTTAGAAACCAGAACATGGAGTTAAGAAGAACACATGTGTATTTGAAATGTTTATTTACTAATGCCGTCTACTCAGGCGTAGTATCTTAGATAATACAAGTACACATATTATCAGTAGCAAAATTACCAGCATAGTTACTAGTACATAAAAAGCGAATGGTGATAGTATGTTAACATGCTGTAAATGAATAAGAGTTAGCAACACTTATAAGCAGCCGCGGGCCGTGGAGGGAGTTACGGTGAGGCAGGGAGGCGGGGAGGGGGAGGGGCAGGGTAGAGAGGGCTCCACCCTGCTTCTCCCCCTCCCCGCCTCCCTGCCTCACCGTAACTCCCTCCACGGCCCACGGCTGCTTATATCTCACCCTCCCTAATACACATATTATATTATTTGCTAAGAAGGTCTCTTTGTGTTGGTTTAGGGCGTGCCCATACTTTAGTGTCTTAGATTTGAAGGAATCACATCAGCATACACCAGCTCTCTCTTCATGTGAACCGCATCAACTGTTGTGTATGTGTGTTCGGCAAAGCAATATAAAACCCGCCTCATGCCCAGAATTGGCAGAAGTTGCACTTATGTTATGAGTATGAAGTCGTGGAGATCAGACCTCATAACAATTCTGTATCGTGTTGGTCTTGAAACTTTAGCACTCGCTGTACAGATATAGTTTAACAAGCAAAGCAGATAGTAGAGCAATAACATATTATTCTCATGTAAACCACGATGAACTACTAGGTGGAAAGCTAAAGCAACAACTAAGTGTCGTGTGCAGAAGTTGCAAAAAAGGAAAAATGGCGTTTAAACCGGTAATGAGCCCATGCTAACTTAACACGGTGTAAAGATATCCAGGACCTAGATGACACCTCCCCATGATCCGGAAACGAACTGAATAAGATAATAGAAGTGCCATCTCATGAGAGCAGATTGCAAGTTTATATGTGGACGGTCCGCAAGGTAAAGCATTAAAAACTAGGAAAATTTAATGCTAAAGAAAAATAAAACAGCCAAGTACTTTATCGAGTCTTAAGCCAATAGGCAAGGTAAATAATAAAAACTTGACAAATAAGTCAATGAATTGTCAATGAAATGCTAGTACTCAGCATATCAAACATGAAAAAGGTCTATGACATAACTGTGTATGCAAAATAAGCTGCAACAGCCTCCAATAGGAAGTCACCGTCTTCATCCGAAAACAGTTCAGCCATCCAATTTAAAAGCGGAAAAGAACATACGTGCTCTCCCAGCACCGGATCCTCTATCACCATCAGAGGACAGCTCGGTGGGTTTTCAAGAAAGCTCTGTTCCAAGAAAGACTGTGCTGCCGTCAGTAAATTCCAGGGACCAATTAGTCCATGCATCAATGCCACAGCCATAATCCTTTCGCCAGGACAAACCAACTCGTGAGTAATGATAGGAGTCATCAGCTGATTAAAGTCGACGTCAGGAGAAACCGGTCCGCAGAGACACAAATCAATGGCCCAATCGAAATCACAGGTCAGGCAGTGAAATACAGGCTGGACACAGGTGAAGTAGGAGAATCGAAAAGATAATCCATATGCCGTGCTTAATATCGCCAACGGCATTGTGCCATAATATTCTAGCATGCGATTGCGGAACAGTGTCAGCAGCTGCAGGGTGGGAGGTTGCATAGGAGGGACATCCATATTTAAAAATGTAAAAAAGCACAAGAGCGTCCGCTGGTAATGCAAGTAAAAATGCCAATCCACGAAGCAGAGTGGAGAAAATAGAATGAAAGAAAGGAGGGATGACTCCAAAGATTTTCTCAAATGAAGTCACGAGACCACTGGTAACAACTTTAAAAAAGTGCGCCAGGGCCTTTGTGGAGGATGCGTTAAAGATAGTCCGAAACATCTTGCTGAAATTGAAAGGCAAATCTGAATTGAAAAGGGTCTGCACCTCTGTACGGGTGTTCGCTATGTGAAGCACGAAAGTTTCACGGGCCGAACTCAAGGCCACCTCTCTCTGAGACAAAAGAGCTCTTATTCTTGCCATGCCGTTGAAATCTCTCCCAAGGTTGGTATTTGTGGCCAGATTGAAAACTCCCTATGTTCATGTGTGGGAGGAAATAGAACATTTCTGCAGCAAATAACCCGTTCACTTACTGTTACGATAAAAGGAATACTTTTAATTAACTCAGAACAATCTTCATTATTGAGCATCAAATAACTACCATTTTCCAACAACTTGAACGTGGGGATGATAGCAGGAACTGGCGTGCCTTGCAACACGCAAGCCATATTTGGTCGGTGTTTGTTGCATGAACCGTGTAACTGTATGTGCCTACACATTAGTGAATGATCTGGCGTCTCAGTGCATTCCTCTCCATTCAGATAAACTTCTTGATCATCTTTGAAACATCTGTATGTGTATGGAAGCGACCAGACCTCATGAAGAAAAGCACTACCTAAAGGTTCATAACGACCTATTGGTATATATTTCATACAATTTGAAAACTTATATAAAGCAAAAGGCAGCGTTATTAAACCGTGGATAAGGCACGTTGCCAAAAAACCCGCAATCCTCTGCTGATGATGTCACTGTGTATTATAAAACAGGGTTAAACCCAGAAGTCAAAGGGACCTGGGTAGTTAATTGTTATAAACAGAGGGGTCCCCCACTTATATGGAGTTGGTAAGAAAAAAGGAAAATCAACAAATATTTCAAAAGGTTAGAGAGAAAAAAGAATCAAAAAAGGTTCTGGAAATGCATTGTTTTATTCACTATGCATCCATATCGTCACAGTCACGTAATTCATTTGTGAATATCAGAATACACACTTAATTGTCATGAGTTTATGTGCCCATAGGGAGAAGGAAAAGGGAAAGGAAGGTAGTAAAGTTAGCATAGAATTGTGACTCACTATACATTTAATAGAAACAAAATTACATTGAAATTCATGTATGAATTCTAAATGATCCCTATCCACAACAGGGTCATATACAATGTCCACAATGTCTGGTACTTGTTCAGAAAAGTTCAAGCTCCTATAAAGCCGTGTATATCATGCTGGTACTAGGAGTTGAAGATGGGTAGAGGAACAGTCTACGTTTCGACCCAGGAATCGATGTAGGATAGTTGGTCCTTACAGAGAGGGTCTTCTTCAGGACATACGGGGGTGGGGGGATGGGCAAACCTCCTAGGGTTAAAGGAGAACAGAGACAGACTTTACTTTATGTAGGGCAAAATGTCCCTAAGATAACCGTAGCGGGGAAAGTGACAGGCCGCCCGGGAACAACGTTAAAAACATACTGAGGACTATAGAGGTTGTCTGTAAGGACTGTTACCTGCTGTGTATTGCAGGTCAGAGTATGACCAGCACGGTCATAAACAAGTCGTAGGGTTACGGTTTGTGGGTATAAGAATTAAATCGGTATAGTAAGATCCATATCTGAAGAGGAACATAAGAATTTTTAAAAAAATGATCACCACTTAGAGCAACACACAGTGCTATTCACTCTTGTCTAAGAGCAACAAACCATGCTATTCACTCTTATCCAATTATATCCGGTCATACCTTAGTTAGAAGTTTCAAGTAGTGCAGAGAGGAACTACCTTTGTGTATCAAAAAATTTCCGAGTCCGTAAAACGAAGGACCGTATCTAAAATAAAGAGAACAAGGGGGACTGATTTGATAAATGAACTGCCCCACCGTGAATACTATAATGGTGGCAGATGTCCAAAGAGAGAGGGGGGGTCTTACCCATGAGAACCGGTCCTTCAGCGTGGGACGGGTGTCTCAGAAGAGCGGCTCCAAAGTGCTCGTGCCTGGAGGGGGCGGGGGTGGGGCGAGCTTGAATGACTTCGCCGTCGTATCTGAGTCAATAGAGTGAATCGGCGGTTAATATTAAAGTAAACAGGGTTTTTTTTAGGGAGAGCGTGATAGTTTTAAAGCATTTACCTCTCAGTGCGTCTCCAAAGTGTTCGAGCCCGGAGGGGGCGGGGGTGGGGCGGTCTCGAGTAACTTCGCCGTTGTATCTGAATCGGTAAAGTGAATCAGCGGTTAGATTTAATTACATTAACCAAGGGGCTCCTCATGGAAGCGTGATTGTTAAGAGCATTTACCTCTTAGTGCAATTCTCTCTGCAGTGACCGGGATACCTCGCGGACAAGCACAGCTCCGTAACCAGGAAGTGTCCTGGCGGGGGGCGTGGCAACTCAATATATACGGAGTTAGCAAGGTAAAGGAAGGACTTAAAATAAGTAACCTAGCAACCGTCTTAGTGTAAACAAATATATACGGAGTCAGCAAGGTAAAGGAAGGACTTAAAATAAGTAACCTAGCAACCGTCTTAGTGTGAACAAATAGCGGACCAACGCACTGAACATTGTATGGATGATGATAATATGTGTATTCTCAACATAATGTATATAAACGAAGTCCATGATTTAGCCTGCCATACAGCGAAAGTATTGATCTCAGACACCATGTGTATTCATAATGTACATTGTATTCGCTAAAGCGAGTAGGACATATGACTCAATTACCCCTTATTGGCATGGACCTGCCGACAAGGCGGTCAAATGCATGATCAAAGGTTGGGTCACTTCATTGTATTGGATTTGATGGTAAAGTCAAATAAAATACGATAACACACTGATGGTCGAATATCTGACAGATATATAAGTTACTACATTGGACATTCCGACAGTTTAGAAGTTGAATTGAGATAATTGGCATGAACCTGCCAACATGGCGGTTAAATGCTATGGAACAGATCTGAAATCAGTAAGGGTCTCGTAGGTTGGTTGATGTGCATGTACCTACCAACATGGTGGTAAAAATGCACATTAATAACCAAAGTTCTTAAGGGTATCATAAATTGGCCAGTTGGGCAAAGGTATTCTCAGATTCATTTAACCCATTGTTTACTGAGTTGAAAAAAGTAATCCATTTCAATTCCCTGACGTTCAGGATCGGGGCTATACTACCTCCCCTAGGATCCAGTTTGACCTGTTCTAGGATGACCCATCTCAGGCTTTCTGGTAAGTGGTTCTTTGCAGTACAGTGTTCTACCATCGGGGCCCCCTGTACCTTGCATTTGATCCTACTGCAGTGTTGGAGAAACCTCACTTTTGCACGTTGTTGTGTCTGTCCAACGTAGGGTAAATCACATGGACATATAATGCAGTATATCACATTGGTTGTGTTACAGTTAGTATGAGATTTGAGAGTTACTCGTAATTGTTTGTGAATGAATTCTTTTGTTTGAATGGTCGCGGGGCATGCTTTACAGGAGCCACATCTGAAGTGTCCCATGATTGGAGGGAGATTCCACATTGCAGTGATGGTGGGTTCTGCAATGGTGTCCAGGAGTGAACAGACCACATGGTCACGAATGTTCTTCGCCTTCTTAAAGGAATGTAATGGCAGATCTTTACTGTCAAGGTCCTCCGAAATCAAATTCCAGTGTTTATTAATCACTTTCTTTATGGAATTACTCTGGGTGGAAAAAGTCGTCACACAAATTAAGCGTTCTTCTGTGTTGCTTTTGTGCTCCTTCGGCTGTAACAGGATATCTCGGTGATTGAACCATGCTCTTTTCCTAGCCTTTGTGGTTAAGCGTTTTGGATAGCCACGTTCTATTAGCCGCGCCTTTAGGACTTCCGATTGTTCCATGTAGTCCTCTTGCTTGCTGCAATTTCGGCGTATTCGCAAGAATTGCCCGAAAGGCAGATTGTCCCTAAGACCTCTGGGGTGGTGGCTGGAGTATTGGAGCAGCGAGTTCCTTTCCGTCGGCTTCCGAAACAGAGTAGTATGTAGTACATCATCCTCAGCGATGATGGTGATGTCCAAGAAATTCACAGTTGTTTTGTCATATTGAATGGTAAACTGAATATCCTGAGATCTTCTATTTAGCCAATTGTAGAAGTCTTGAATTCCTGTCTCAGTACCTGTCCAGATTAGGAGAATATCGTCGATATATCTCATCCACATACGTATGTTCGATCTGTATGGATTGATGTCATTCAACACAAAAGTCTCTTCAAATGTAGACATGAAGATTATGGCTAGGTCCGGCGCAAAAGCAGCCCCCATAGCCACCCCTTACAGGTTAAGGTGGAACCGGCAATTTTTGTCGACGTCCCTAAATTTAGGGAGGGTTTCAGTTTTGTCGCGAACAATTGTTCGCGACACTGGATGGTGCTTGGCATTGAAACCGCCAATGAACAAATTGCCGTCCTAACAAAACAAATTGCTGATTTAAAGGCAGAAATAACAAGTGACTCAACCCTAACTAACTCCAAGGAAGCTCTCACCAAACTTGTATCCACATTACAAGACTTTGAAACAACGACTATAAAGAAAAAGTTGGAGAAACTTGCACGAGACCTGAAACTGTATGACAAGAAGAAGACGTATCCTTACCTTCAAGAAGAGTATTACCGACAGGACTCCCAGGGTAGATTTACCAACCGTGGACGTGGTGCCTACAGGGGAGGGAGAAGGAACTTTACAACCTTCTCAGACTCTTCTTACAGTTCGGGGGAAGACACAGAACAAGCCGGACCCAGCGGATACCAAGGAACATACGGCCCCCTCTACCAACAGAACTCTTTTTTAGGACAAGGTGGTTGGAGACCCCCACGGGGAAGAGGCAACAACTGGACCAGAGGGTCGGGCAGAGGCCAACAGAACTCGAGGGAAGAATGGGATTCTGGCAGAGGCAGAGGGACGAAACAGGTGAACTTCCCGGCCCAAGAAGAACACGGGGAGAGATCGACCCGCAGAAAGAACTACAGGTGGTGAGATATGTACCGTCCCCTGTGATCAACATTTCGAAATATGTACTGAAAAATGAAGAACTGAGAGTGCTTAATCGCGGGTTATCTTTTGTACCTACCGCATTACCCAATACCTTCAACACTCTGGCGGAACTACATAATTTTTTCCGAAAGATCAGACTTAGATATTTCTTCAAAGACAGACCAATGCAACGCCCCTCTTCTACGACTGGGCTCAGGGTCCCTTCAACTTTTGTTCCGCCGACCCACACTATGACCCAACGAATCCTGGCCTATGAAAGCCTTGTCACACGGGATGTAAAGAGGATCCTGGACGAAAGGAAATATATCAAGTTCAACACGAGTAGGGCTGAGAAACTGGCGTTAATGTCCCTGAAAGAAAACAAAACAGTGGTTGTCAAACCCGCGGACAAGGGCGGTGCCATTGTAGTTCAGGATGTGGAGGACTACAAGAATGAAATCCTGAGGCAACTAGGAGACGGGATCAGTTACAGGAGACTGCCTGGTGACCCTTCCAGAGACTTGGCCAAGGAAATACTAAGAACCACTCAGGAGGGCCTGGACCAAGGTTTTTTATCGGATAAAGAATTTGGATTTCTGAATCAAAAAGATCCAAGGATACCAACAATTTACACTTTGCCAAAGGTGCATAAAGACTTGAACCGACCACCGGGACGACCAATTGTCTCCGGCTGTGGCTCGATACTGGAACCTCTATGTAAATATATAGACTTCTTTCTAAAACCTCTAGCCGAAGACACCGCAACCTACATCCGGGACACTACACACACCATCAATCTGGTGGACGGAAGCCCATTCGATTCTCGACAAGAGCTACTGGCGACGTGTGACATTGTGTCACTTTATACAAGCATACCCCAAGATGAAGCACTTGTCGTGGCCACACTCGCACTCAACAAAAGAGAGGCCCCGGTCCAGGTTCCCACTTCATTCATTGTCCAGCTCCTCAGAATTGCCATGAAGAAGAACTTCTTCATATTTCAAAATCTCTTTTACCTACAGACCAAAGGGGTGGCTATGGGGGCTGCTTTTGCGCCGGACCTAGCCATAATCTTCATGTCTACATTTGAAGAGACTTTTGTGTTGAATGACATCAATCCATACAGATCGAACATACGTATGTGGATGAGATATATCGACGATATTCTCCTAATCTGGACAGGTACTGAGACAGGAATTCAAGACTTCTACAATTGGCTAAATAGAAGATCTCAGGATATTCAGTTTACCATTCAATATGACAAAACAACTGTGAATTTCTTGGACATCACCATCATCGCTGAGGATGATGTACTACATACTACTCTGTTTCGGAAGCCGACGGAAAGGAACTCGCTGCTCCAATACTCCAGCCACCACCCCAGAGGTCTTAGGGACAATCTGCCTTTCGGGCAATTCTTGCGAATACGCCGAAATTGCAGCAAGCAAGAGGACTACATGGAACAATCGGAAGTCCTAAAGGCGCGGCTAATAGAACGTGGCTATCCAAAACGCTTAACCACAAAGGCTAGGAAAAGAGCATGGTTCAATCACCGAGATATCCTGTTACAGCCGAAGGAGCACAAAAGCAACACAGAAGAACGCTTAATTTGTGTGACGACTTTTTCCACCCAGAGTAATTCCATAAAGAAAGTGATTAATAAACACTGGAATTTGATTTCGGAGGACCTTGACAGTAAAGATCTGCCATTACATTCCTTTAAGAAGGCGAAGAACATTCGTGACCATGTGGTCTGTTCACTCCTGGACACCATTGCAGAACCCACCATCACTGCAATGTGGAATCTCCCTCCAATCATGGGACACTTCAGATGTGGCTCCTGTAAAGCATGCCCCGCGACCATTCAAACAAAAGAATTCATTCACAAACAATTACGAGTAACTCTCAAATCTCATACTAACTGTAACACAACCAATGTGATATACTGCATTATATGTCCATGTGATTTACCCTACGTTGGACAGACACAACAACGTGCAAAAGTGAGGTTTCTCCAACACTGCAGTAGGATCAAATGCAAGGTACAGGGGGCCCCGATGGTAGAACACTGTACTGCAAAGAACCACTTACCAGAAAGCCTGAGATGGGTCATCCTAGAACAGGTCAAACTGGGTCCTAGGGGAGGTAGTATAGCCCCGATCCTGAACGTCAGGGAATTGAAATGGATTACTTTTTTCAACTCAGTAAACAATGGGTTAAATGAATCTGAGAATACCTTTGCCCAACTGGCCAATTTATGATACCCTTAAGAACTTTGGTTATTAATGTGCATTTTTACCACCATGTTGGTAGGTACATGCACATCAACCAACCTACGAGACCCTTACTGATTTGTAAATGCATAGGCATTTATATAGCGCACTACTTACCCGTAGGGTCCCAAGGCGCTTCGATCTGTTCCATAGCATTTAACCGCCATGTTGGCAGGTTCATGCCAATTATCTCAATTCAACTTCTAAACTGTCGGAATGTCCAATGCAGTAACTTATATATCTGTCAGATATTCGACCATCAGTGTGTTATCGTATTTTATTTGACTTTACCATCAAATCCAATACAATGAAGTGACCCAACCTTTGATCATGCATTTGACCGCCTTGTCGGCAGGTCCATGCCAATAAGGGGTAATTGAGTCATATGTCCTACTCGCTTTAGCGAATACAATGTACATTATGAATACACATGGTGTCTGAGATCAATACTTTCGCTGTATGGCAGGCTAAATCATGGACTTCGTTTATATACATTATGTTGAGAATACACATATTATCATCATCCATACAATGTTCAGTGCGTTGGTCCGCTATTTGTTCACACTAAGACGGTTGCTAGGTTACTTATTTTAAGTCCTTCCTTTACCTTGCTGACTCCGTATATATTTGTTTACACTAAGACGGTTGCTAGGTTACTTATTTTAAGTCCTTCCTTTACCTTGCTAACTCCGTATATATTGAGTTGCCACGCCCCCCGCCAGGACACTTCCTGGTTACGGAGCTGTGCTTGTCCGCGAGGTATCCCGGTCACTGCAGAGAGAATTGCACTAAGAGGTAAATGCTCTTAACAATCACGCTTCCATGAGGAGCCCCTTGGTTAATGTAATTAAATCTAACCGCTGATTCACTTTACCGATTCAGATACAACGGCGAAGTTACTCGAGACCGCCCCACCCCCGCCCCCTCCGGGCTCGAACACTTTGGAGACGCACTGAGAGGTAAATGCTTTAAAACTATCACGCTCTCCCTAAAAAAAACCCTGTTTACTTTAATATTAACCGCCGATTCACTCTATTGACTCAGATACGACGGCGAAGTCATTCAAGCTCGCCCCACCCCCGCCCCCTCCAGGCACGAGCACTTTGGAGCCGCTCTTCTGAGACACCCGTCCCACGCTGAAGGACCGGTTTTCATGGGTAAGACCCCCCCTCTCTCTTTGGACATCTGCCACCATTATAGTATTCACGGTGGGGCAGTTCATTTATCAAATCAGTCCCCCTTGTTCTCTTTATTTTAGATACGGTCCTTCGTTTTACGGACTCGGAAATTTTTTGATACACAAAGGTAGTTCCTCTCTGCACTACTTGAAACTTCTAACTAAGGTATGACCGGATATAATTGCATAAGAGTGAATAGCATGGTTTGTTGCTCTTAGACAAGAGTGAATAGCACTGTGTGTTGCTCTAAGTGGTGATCATTTTTTTAAAAATTCTTATGTTCCTCTTCAGATATGGATCTTACTATACCGATTTAATTCTTATACCCACAAACCGTAACCCTACGACTTGTTTATGACCGTGCTGGTCATACTCTGACCTGCAATACACAGCAGGTAACAGTCCTTACAGACAACCTCTATAGTCCTCAGTATGTTTTTAACGTTGTTCCCGGGCGGCCTGTCACTTTCCCCGCTACGGTTATCTTAGGGACATTTTGCCCTACATAAAGTAAAGTCTGTCTCTGTTCTCCTTTAACCCTAGGAGGTTTGCCCATCCCCCCACCCCCGTATGTCCTGAAGAAGACCCTCTCTGTAAGGACCAACTATCCTACATCAATTCCTGGGTCGAAACGTAGACTGTTCCTCTACCCATCTTCAACTCCTAGTACCAGCATGATATACACGGCTTTATAGGAGCTTGAACTTTTCTGAACAAGTACCAGACATTGTGGACATTGTATATGACCCTGTTGTGGATAGGGATCATTTAGAATTCATACATGAATTTCAATGTAATTTTGTTTCTATTAAATGTATAGTGAGTCACAATTCTATGCTAACTTTACTACCTTCCTTTCCCTTTTCCTTCTCCCTATGGGCACATAAACTCATGACAATTAAGTGTGTATTCTGATATTCACAAATGAATTACGTGACTGTGACGATATGGATGCATAGTGAATAAAACAATGCATTTCCAGAACCTTTTTTGATTCTTTTTTCTCTCTAACCTTTTGAAATATTTGTTGATTTTCCTTTTTTCTTACCAACTCCATATAAGTGGGGGACCCCTCTGTTTATAACGATGATGTCACTGAGCATGTCATGAATGATGTAATATGTGACATCATCAGCAGTGGATTACGGGTAATAGTATCTCTAGTTTACTCCCCTATAGCTGTCTTTCTTTTAACATAAGTGTCTGTTTCCTTCCCTTATACTTACTGTTTTTGGTTCGCTTCCGGTTCGCGTACCGGCGAGCGAACTGGGAAGCGAACTAAGAGAAATAGAGGTTGGCACAGTTCCAAATATTGTACCAATTTTTTAATAACGGGGAGGTAGTTCTGAAAAGAACTTTTTTTTATTGTTTTTGTTGTTTTATATTTTTTTAATTATTTTTCAGAACATTTTTTTACTTTTTTTGAATTTTTCTGAACAGTTTTATATATTTTTGGGGTTTTTCTTGGAGGGGGCAATGAAAACGATTCATTGTAAAGGGCTCAACAGGAGCAACAAAACAAAAAAAAAGTATTTATTATTTTGGGCGTTTCGTACAAACTTGCATATGATAGTCAATAGCTCTGTTGATCAGAGTGATGCTTCTTTCTCCGTAGCAAATGAATCCATCGCAAAATACGCAGATGTGTTTTACTTCACCAAATCTCATTTGTATATTTGGCACCATCTCCCTGCCCTCTGGTCCCGTTACTTCCGGTACAACAGATCTTCTGGCCATAATAGGGAGATTATCTAGGTCGTTCCGAAACTGTGCAGCACTGTAGTTGTTAGGATGCCACCTAGTCATATGGCGATGCATTGTGTAGTTTCCGAAACTGTATTTTTTCTCGGTTCCTCTGGACAGTCTATCTTGACATATAAGGCAAGTTACGTATCTTGCATTTACTTTTTTCTGACCTTTGGGAATTTAAAAAAATTGCCAAATGAAGTTTTCTTTCCGGTGAGACGTCCTGGGTTCCTCAGGCAAAAACTGCCTCTTTTCCTGCTGTTCCTCGTCTTCCTCTTCTTCCTCTTCTTGCTGAATTATAACTTGAGCAGGTGGTCCACTCTTCCTTGAATGTGGTGGAGGTGGTGGGGAAGCACCAGCTGAAGCTACTAAAGAAGCCATTGCTCAGTGATCACAAAGGGTCTTTCTCTCACAATGATGAAAGTCAGAGTGAGGAAAGAAGGAGGGATTTTCATCATTTGGGAAAAACAAGAGTTCTCAACCAATGAAAAGTGTTCATTTTAGATTATATGACCTAGTCTTACATCATTAGGAAACCAAAAGTGAAATGAACCAATGAAAAGTGTTATTACCAAGTCACATGACTTGCTGTGTTTACATTAAGCGCTTTGCAGGGCCTCCCGGTTTGCTTCCAGAAACCTGCGCTTTGCGACTCGCTTCGCGTACCAGTTCGCTAACGTAGCACGTCATATGACGTATCACGCGACAACGTGAAACGTCATGCGGACGGGAGGCGTCACGATGTTGTTTTCTAACGCGGCACTTGCGGTAAAGAAACGTTTACCGGCTCGCGGTCTATTTCACGGCATCAAGGTCAGCTAACGGGAAGCTTCCCGATTCGCGAAGCGGGAACGAAGAAAAAAAAATATTTAAAAAAAAAAATGATTCATAAACATATAAAATATATTTTTGGATTTAAAGAAGAATACATTTTACAGCTACAGATATTAGCTGTTAAAAAAACAATGAAATTCACTGAAAAAACCATAGGTTATAGACCATATATAGTTAGGAATTAGCATTTACAAAACCTTGAAAATTCACTGAAAAAACCATAGGTTATAGACCATATATAGTTAGGAATTAGCATTTAGAAAACCTTATTTTACTCACACAAAACCATTGAAATTCCATATATAGTTAGTTGCACTAACTATATATCGCGCACCCGCAATCCACTGCTGATGATGTCACATATTACATCATTCATGACATGGTCAGTGACATCACTGATGACATCACTGATGACATCTCAAATGACATCACTGATGACATCACTGATGACATCTCAAATGACATCACTGATGACATCATGACACACCAATACCAGTTACTACATACGCACTCACTGATTCCTACGTCTACACACACATTCACTCATTCACCCATACAATGACTCATACATACAGTCACTTATTATTACAACACTATCATATGCACTCATACACCTATGCAGACAGTCACACACTGCCACTCATCCATGGAGTTACTCACACACCAAGTCAGTCCTGTAAAGAATCAATCACACTTCCATTTCTTCATCTATACAGTTAAACACAGAACACCATACTTCAGTGACATCACTGATGACATCACTAATGACATCTGAAATGACATCACTGATGACATCTCAAATGACATCACTGATGACATCATGACACACCAATACCAGTTACTACATACGCACTCACTGATTCGTACGTCTACACACACATTCACTCATTCACCCATACAATTACTCATACATACAGTCAGTTATTATTGGAACACTATCATATGCACTCATACACCTAGTCAGTCCTGTGAAGAATCAATCACACTTCGATTTCCTCATCTATAGTTAAACACAGAACACCATACTTTTCACACATATACTAACACATACTTACTCTCTTATACAATCACTGATACAAGTACACATTGATATGCACAGAGTCACACACCTCCCAGCCAGCCACACACACACTCAGTCTTCCATACATCCAGTCATTCTTCAATATGTAAAACGTATTTAAACTTTACAAAAACACACAGACACTAGATGATGTCATCAGTGATGTCATTTGAGATGTCATCAGTGATGTCATCAGTGATGTCACTGACCATGTCATGAATGATGTAATATGTGACATCATCAGCAGTGGATTGCGGGTGCGCGATATATAGTTAGTGCAACTAACTATATTTGGAATTTCAATGGTTTTGTGTGAGTAAAATAAGGTTTTCTAAATGCTAATTCCTAACTATATATGGTCTATAACCTATGGTTTTTTCAGTGAATTTTCAAGGTTTTGTAAATGCTAATTCCTAACTATATATGGTCTATAACCTATGGTTTTTTCAGTGAATATATATATATATATATATATATTACGCTCCATGGGGTTGTCCAAGTAGCGGGTAGCACCCGAGCCTGCGTGCGCCTTCCCCAAAGCGTTAGTTGGTATGGGCAGTTGTGTGTTTGAAGTAGGCCCGACGCGTTTCGGAAATTTATTTTCCTCATCAGGGGCCAGCAGTAAAGTGCACGACGTCTACCATCTCCCTATATGAAAACACACATTGTGCTTGTGGGAGATGTAGTCCATATATCCGGGATGGATGCACTTTCAAATTACTGCTCGTTCCAAAGGCTCTAGCATGAGCCCCAAACATCACTCCTGTCCTCATCCATTGCGCAGCTCCACATACGAGACTCCTTGGATAGCGAGTCTCGTGGCCCCGTTTCTTCGGGGTGGTGCAACCCAGCGGCAGGACCGCCGCTAATGTATTACGCTCCATGGGGTTGTCCAAGTAGCGGGTAGCACCCGAGCCTGCGTGCGCCTTCCCCAAAGCGTTAGTTGGTATGGGCAGTTGCGTGTTTGAAATAGACCCGACGCGTTTCGGAATTTTTTTTTCCTCATCAGGGGCCAGCAGTAAGGTGCACGACGTCTACCATCTCCCTATACGAAAACACACATTGTGCTTGTGGGAGATGTATATATATATATATATATATATATATATATATATATATATATATATATATATACCTTCACTCAACTGTCCTGTTCACAAAGGGAGCACTTTTCCTGTCGGTGCTGGCGTCGAGACCAGGGCAATGTCTCACACGGTTATTTTTCACAAATATAATTGTCGCAGCACTCCTCTTGGTTAGTAAGATGTTGTTATTTCAGATCGTGTCTATCTCCTATGCGTTTCAAACCGAAGTTCCTGACCACGGCAGTGTTTTATATATATTACCTTTTATATACGTCTGTTGAATTTTTTTTAATTTCATTTATTTGTAATATTTGTTAAAATGTATACTGAATCTAATTCATTTTCTTAAAGTTAATTTTAGTATTTAATATATTTAATATTATTTTTATACATATATTAAAATTGATATTTTGTAGAACTATATTTTTTACATTGATATTTTTTCCCCAATATTTTTGTACTTACCATTATAAATATAGGATGTTTATATTTTTTATATCTATGTTTATAACTCAATATTTGTGTATGGGGATATTTTGGGGGGCAATATTCTATCATTCGTACAGCCCCTGGGTTTACAAAACAAAGGCTGTGAGCAGCTGCCTACAATCTTGGCTTTCTACAGTGACATTTGTATGTAGGTTTTCGTTCTAAAGAAAGACATTGATGCTTGGGGATGCAAATATTTATAGCTTGATAGGGGCATTTTCCGAACTGTAAATTTCCTAACAGTTGGGCCAGATGTGTTAATCTTGTTGGATGTTCCATACGGCCCAATTTACAGAATCGGGCTATTTGCGACAAACTGATTTAAAAATGTATAAAAGTCAAATCTCATTTTAGTAATTTGATACCGAATTGCAATTTTGTTTTGTGATTCAGTATTTGGAAAGGGTGTGTTGAGGCCGTCTCTTCCAAATACCGAATTGGAATGGTATGTATTAATGTTTAGCGACTGAATTACGGTAGCAAAAAAAAAAAAAATCCTGACTACTAAAAGGTAGTGGTATTCATTCACAAATGGGACAGGCCCTCCATGGGATATCACAATTTCTAATTTTTATACATCTGTCCCTGGGTTTGGAGCTGGTTTATTCTTTGATTCTTAACCCATCTATTATTATTCAGCACACACTTACAGGGTGTTTTGGAAAGAGGAATGTATGAATATGAAAAAGTAATTATACAAGAACATCATAATTTAAATATCAACCTGTCAAAATGTTATGGTGAAAATATAAGATGCGACAGTATTATGAAGGTATGTATAGATAGTGAAGTATAGATTTACTATTCTTAACTCTGCCTCCATGCATCGTCACAGTATATATATATATATATATATATATATATATATATATATATATATATATAAAAATATATACATATATATATATATATTGCCGCTCCAAGATCCCCTCTCCCAGCCGGGCAAGAAGCACAGCACTCTCGGGGTGATCGTCAAAAAAATATTTTATTCACAGACGCGTTTCGGGAAACTCCCTTCCTCAGTGTGTTCACGAGAAGTGAAACTAGGAAGCATATATTTACACAGTTACGATAATTAGGAAGTAACAAAATCGAGGTAGGGCTAGTCACCACTTTCGTTTTCTTAGAATGTGCAAATATCGCTATTTAAGCCATAACACAGTGTCAATATATCATCATTCCACATTCCTTTCAATGATATATGTCGAGTATATAAAATATATGATATGTTAAAACATACATGAGAGCTGTACCATTACAACAAGATTTTTTGTACTGCACATTAGTAAAAAACGATCTCGCCGTGGATCGGCGTTTGGCAGTTCCATGTCATGGAGCTGCCATATGACCTCTAAGAATAAAGCAGTGTATCGGCATATCTTAAGTACTTCACAGATAGTTGGTATTGTCTAAAAAACTTCTGATTTGCAGATTATGCAAATGTAAATGGATGGTCTAATTTCCTAGGTGGACTGCCAGTTCTTCTCTGCTATTCAGACCCCTAGGATTTTTTGTTTGCAAGTCAATAATTAACCTGGACTCCAACCTTCTGAGTTTCAATGTCATATCACCCCCGCTTACGTGTGCTGGGATATGATCCAATGCAAAGTATTGAAGCAAATCCCGATTGCTTTGGTGCTTGTTGGCGAAATGTCGTGCCACCGGATAAGACATATCTTTGTTGGCAATAGCACGCGTGTGCTCCAGAATTCTTAATTTGACAGCATTTATCATGCTCCCTATATATTTTAACTTGCAAGGACACACTGGACAGTAAACAACATGTCTCAACAAGAGTGAGAAAACCTATGCAACACTGCTACTTGAACAGAAGTGTGCCAATCTGATTATTAATATATGTAAACCTTTAAACTGATGCAGTATTTTAATTTCAAAAACGGTTTAATGATTAAAGTGTGGAATAACCTCTTTATTCATTGAGGCTCACATTGAAAGAGGGTACTCTAGATTCCAAAGTGAGCCTGCATCTGCTGGGTAACAGATGTCTTGTGAAACAAGTCCTATAATTCAGATTGTGGGAACCATTGTCTATTGCAAGTCCTCAAAATACTAAGCATATTATCATTATTTCAGGTGAGTAATAAGGCTTCGCACCAGGGGGCCAGGAAAGCCTGTCAAATATTCCAGCTGCTCCCCTACCTGGTCTAATCTCTCCTGGGTGCCGGTGTCTTCAGCCACTGCTCATACTGTGTCTAATGAGAAATGAGACATTTGGGGAGTCGTGGCTTGCTGCCCAACGGGCATGGCGATGCTCTGTTGAGGTTCCCGCTCTGAGCCGGAAGGGAGGTCCTTCGGTGATTTTCCGTGAGAAGAAACTCAATGGAGCCTGTGTGCGAAGGGCTCATGAGGATGTTATAAGCCTTTTTGAAGGTCTCCTAGCTCTACAAGCAGCATAATTTCAGGGTGAGGGCTCAGAGGCAGTACCGTGATATCGCAACCGCCATTTTGTGTACCGATTGATGCCGAGAGTGCTCACTCTCCCTTAAATGAAGCACAAATGATTCTCTTTTAGTTCTGCACTTCATTTCAGCATAAAGCTCGGCGCTTATTGCCCATACTCAGAGGCACTTTGCTGGAGTGCTGATTATCTTTTTCTCCCCACTGTCTCACTGTTCTTGGCTCTCTAAGTTTATGGCGGCCATTTTGAGCTTCTTTATGTCTCTGCCGCAAACTCTCTGAGGTACTAGGGAAGTACATGTTTTTATTCAAAGGTACTCTCCTTCTCCTGCTGTGCACCACTTAATTAAAGTTTTCCTTTTGGTGTTTTTTTTTTGCTGTCATTTTCTTGCTGAAACGCCATATCTAATGTTCAAGTACTGATTGGAGAGTAAGAAACTTTTCAGATAGTGAAATAGCATCCAGCCACGGCCCGTGGAGGGAGTTGCGGTGGGGCAGAGACGCGGGACGGGGGAGGGGCAGGGTATGGGTGCTTAAATCTGGCATATGGATAATTGGTGGGAAGTAAACAATGTAATTAATAAAACAAATTTTATAGCACGCGCTGCTTCGCATTTTGCGATGCAGGGCACACTACAAATTCGTTTTGATAATTAAATTGTTTACTTACCTCCAATTATCCATATGCCGGTTTTTAGCACCCCCCCCCACCCTGCCCCTCGCCTGCACCGCCTCTCTGCCCCACCACAACTCCCTCCAGGGGCCGCGGCTGATAGCATCCTCACAATAACGGTCACAATGAATCCTGATATGTACCATTGCTGACTCTCGTCATTTGCTGCCAACATGTTTTTTAAATCTCCTCATGATTGGGCAATGTTTTTTTCCCTCAGCAGGGGTCTAATGCGGCGCAATAACTCAGTTTGACTCTGCCTTTTCTACAGATAATGAGGTGATGTGCTTAGGTACGCCATTTTGTATTTCATCTTTAACCTCTGTGTGAATATTTATCAACATTGAGAGAGACGTACTGGCTCCATTTATATTGCATTGTGCAGAACTACATAAAACACTTCTTACATATGTGATGCCTTTTTGACTCAGACGATTTACTCTTCTTTCTCAAGTAATGCAACTGCTTCTTCTGGGGAGGTGACTAACAGACTCCGGACATTTAAAGGTTCTTACTATTCTTTGGACTGTCAGGTCTTCGTCATCCATTCTGAAAGCGAAGTGCCGCTCAGTTATCCACCTCTTTAGCCTGCTTTTACTCCTCTTTACTGGCATCCTTATGTTTAAAGTTTATATCTGTCTCTGGACTCTTGTTACTATAGTTTGATTGGCAGACCAAAAGGTATCCTTTCTATTATTCCAAAACCAAAGCGTATCTTCATCAAGAATTCAACAGTTTTTTCTGAATTCTCTAAGCTGGAAAATCTGGGGGTCCTTGACATAGACCAGTGCAACACAAATATGGAGCTCACACAGTCAGCAAACGGAAAATTGAATGTGAAATGTTTAAAAAAAGATCCTCCCTCACCACCCAAACCAGCTTCTCCAGTCTCAATGGAATTAATACTTCAGGAAACAGTGGAACAGAATGCATATTCCTTTCATGATGCCAACAAATGTGTCACATCCTTACACTCTCAAGTATCATCTCTACAAAAACAATTTGAGGACCTTGAAAATCGTAACAGGAGAAATAATATGCGCATTTATAATTTGGTAGAAAGCGTGGAAGGTACAGATCCTATTGTTTTCTTTAAATCTTTTCTTCCTAAGATTCTTCATTTGCCAGAAAGAACTATGTTGAATATACAATGTGCTCATAGACTGAGTCGCATTGCTACAAATGTTTCATTTTCACAAAGTCCAAGAGGTGTTATTTTGTACTTTCTGGAGTACACACATCTGTTAAAGGTTCTAGCTGCTGCCAGGGCTATTCAAAACATTTCTTGGTCTGGTGCTACCTTATTCTTTGCGCAGGATTATTCTAAAGTGACCATTCATGACGCAAAGTCTTCCTTGACATGAGACCAGCCCTTTGTTCCATGGGTGCCAGATACGGCCTTTTCCATCCATGCTTGTTTAAAGTCACTTACAATAACAAAACAACTTCATACGATGACCCAGTGTGTCTGCAAAGCTTCATTAATGCACACAATACAGATCTCATGGACTCTTCAAGACCATCATCCTCACATGTTACTTGCTTTACTTCAGTCGTATATTTAAGTGGTCTTTTTCTTTTTGATTGCAGGATTTATATTGTTGTGTGTGTATATTTATATATATTCACTGAAAAAACCATAGGTTTCAGGCCTTATATAGTTAGGAATTAGCATTTAATAAAACCTTGCATATTCAATCAAAAAACCATAGGTTTCAGGCCTTATATAGTTAGGAATTCGCATTTGAAAAACCTTTTAAATTCACTGAAAAAACCATAGGTTTCAGGCCTTATATAGTTAGGATTAGCATTTAAAAAACCTTTGAAATTCACTCAAAAAACTATAAGTTTTAGGGGAGTTATAGTTAGCTGGACATTTCACTCATACAAAACCATTGAAATTGCTCCTAAATAGTTAGTTTTACTAACTATATTTTGCGCATCTGCAATCCACTGCTGATGATGTCACATATTAGATCATTCATGACATGGTCAGTGACATCACTGATGAAATCTCAAATGACATCACTGATGACATCATCCAGTGAATGTGGTTTGCTTCGTTATTTAAATATGCATTATATATATAGCAATTTGCACTGAAGAATGAGTGGATATATATAAATAAATATTTGGATGGAGGATTTAGTAGCAGTGTAATTGACTGTTTACTTGACCAATTTATAGTATCTCACTAAATATAGTGGATAGTGACTAAACTGTCTGAATATCTGTATCACTTTGTCAGTTGTTGTGTAAACTGGTTCTACAGTTGGTTACTAGCTATGTGAAAGTCTATATTAGTTATTGATCAGTTAACTGAGTATTTGTATGAGAGAGTGAAAGTGTGTGTGGTTCGGTGGGGGGTGTGTGACTGTCCAAAGATGTGTGAATAGTTGATTCAGTAGATATGGATCACTGACAGAATATCGACAGTCAAAATATCGACAGTCAAAATATCGAGGTAAAAATATAGAATGCCAGAATATCGACCTTCTATCTACAAACAGGTAAGTACAAAAATATATATACATATTATTAACAAAACATATACCATATTTTTTCCGTAAGATAGCGAGAGGTTTAAATTTACTATTCCAACTCCAGTGAGTGCAACAGTAGGGAAAGCGTTGGATAGCGTAGGGGTAAAAATTACTATTCCCACTCCAAAGAGTGAAACAGTAGGGAAAGCGTTGGATAGCGTAGGGGTGAAAATTACTATTGCAACTCCAGCGATTGCAACAATAGGGAAAGCGTTGGATAGCGTAGAGGTAAAAATTACTATTCCCACTCCAAAGAGTGCAACAGTAGGGAAGCGTTGGATAGCGTAGGGGTAAAAATTACTATTCCCACTCCAAAGAGTGCAACAGTAGGGAAAGCATTGGATAGCGTAGGGGTGAAAATTACTATTGCAACTCCAGCAAGTACAACAGTAGGGAAAGTGTTGGATAGCGTAGAGGTAAAAATTACTATTCCCACTCCAAAGAGTGCAACACTAGGGAAAGCGTTGGATAGCGTAGGGGTAAAAATTACTATTCTCACTCCAAAGAGTACAACAGTAGGGAAAGCGTTGGATAGCGTAGGGGTAAAAACGACTATTCCCACTCCAGCGAGTGCAGCAGTAGGGAAAGCATTGGATAGTGTAGAGGTAAAAATTACTATTCCCACTCCAAAGAGTGCAACAGTAGGGAAAGCGTTGGATAGCGTAGGGGTAAAAATTACTATTCCAACTCCAGCGAGTGCAACAGTAGGGAAAGCGTTGGATAGCGTAGGAGTAAAAATTACTATTCCCACTCCAAAGAGTGCAACAGTAGGGAAAGCGTTGGATAGCGTAGGGGTAAAAATTACTATTCCCACTACAGAGAGTGCAACAGTAGGGAAGACGTTGGATAGCGTAGGGGTACAATTTACTATTCCCACTCCAGAGAGTGCAATAGTAAGGAAAGCGTTGGATAGCATAGGGGTAAATTTTAATATCCCCACTCTAGTGAAAATAAATTAATCTAAGTCACATAATTATAAATTAATCAATTAATACATTTTAATTACCAGTTAAGAATTAATTAATTACCAATTAAAATTAATTAACAATTTATTCAAAATAAATACCAATTAATTAATTATCATGTTTAATCAATTATATTAAATTCCTTCCCACCCTATTCCCCTATAAACCCACAACCCGCTACTTCAAATAAAATATTATTCACATAATTATTAATTAATCTATTAATAAAAATAAATGATCAATTAACAATTAATTAATTACCAATTAAAAATTCATTGGCAATTTATTCAAAATAAATACCAATCAATTAATTAATTAACATATTTAATTAATTAAAATTAAATTACTACCCAGCCTATTCCCCTATAAACCCACAACCCACTACAGAAAATAAAATATTATTATTCACATCATTATCAATTAAACAATTAATTAAAATTAATTATCAATTAAGAATTAATTATTTATCAATTAAAACTTAATTAACAATTAATTCTTAATAAATACCAATTAATTAATTAACATATTTAATTATTTATAATTAAATTACTTCCCACCCTATTCCCCTATAAACCCACAACTCGCTACAGAAAATAAATTACTAAAATTACAATATTTATCAATTAATCAATTAAAATTATTTACCAATTATATTGTAATTAATTACCATTTAATAATCAATTAACAATTAATTCTAAATAAATAACAAAAAATAAAATAGCATATTTAATTAATTATAATTAAATTACTTCCCACCCTATTCCCCTATAAACCCACAACCCGCTACAGAATTATATTACACAAAAAGAAAATGTAATATTAACTTACCTAAAATTCGATATTTTTGTTGTCTATATTATGTCTAGTCGATATTATGTCTATTCTATATTTTTGATTCGATATTATGTCCATTTTATTCGATATTAAAATTTTCGAGTCGATATTTTGGTAGTCTATATTATGTCTAGTCGATATTATGTCCATTCTATATTTTTTACTCGATAATATGTCTAGTCGATATTAAAAACTCGATATTTTGACTCTATACCAGTAGATATATGAAGTTAAAACTACATGTTGTAACAGATGTTTGGGTGAGTGAATCTCTTTATGGGTGTGGTGATGAGCAACTATATTTCTCAAAGGTACATGTCCAACAAACTAGAAAAATAAAAGGCAGTGTATATGTCAGTTGCTGTAAATAAATAAGAATACATAATACTCAATGATTGTATGAGTGACTGTATGGATAACTGTATACTTGTAATAGTGATTTTATAATTCACTAAGTATGACTTACTATCTAAATGAATAGATGAAGTGGTGTTTGTATAAGTGTGTAGCTAAGTAAATATATAAGTATGATCCATTGTTTGCATAAGTGAGTAGGATAACTTCATCTGTGAATAGGATGTGTGCTGGTGTGTAATGTCGATATAGGTGTATAAGTATTTTTGATAGTGTTCTATTGTTCATCGACAGCATGTATAAGTGAATCTACAGCTAAGTGATTAGATGTGTGTATACATCTATGAATCACTGAGTGGGTTTTTAGATACTTGTATTGCTGTGACAATGGATTCAAATATGATACTCTGTATTTTACAAAGAGTGATGAAAGATTTTACTAGTGTATGAAAAGGTGTATGTGATTGTCACGTGGATGATGCCATCAGTGATGTCATCAGTGATGTCATTTGAGATGTCATCAGTGATGTCACTGACCATGTCATGAATGATCTAATATGTTACATCATCAGCAGTGGATTGCGGGTGCGCGAAGTATAGTTAGTACAACTAACTATATAGGAGCAATTTCAATGGTTTTGTAAGAGTGAAATGTCCAGCTAACTATAACACCCCTAAAACTTATAGTTTTTTGAGTGAATTTGCAAGGTTTTTTAAATGCTAATTCTTAACTATATAAGGCCTGAAACCTATGGTTTTTGAGTGAATTTGCAAGATTTTTTAAATGTTAATTCCTAACTATTTAAGGCCTGAAACCTATGGTTTTTTCACTGAATTTCAAAGTTTTTTTTAATGCTAATTCCTAACAATATAAGGCCTGAAACCTATGTTTTTTTAGTGAATTTCAATGTTTTTTTAAATGCTAATTCCTAACTATATCAGGCCTGAAACCCATGGTTTTTTAAATTAAAATTTCGAAGGTTTTTTAAATGACAATGTTTAAATGTATTAATTGTTATTTTTTTATACTGATTTACTACATTTTTGCAGGCAGGTGTTCAGAGGGCACGCCCCCTTTTTACAACACTCTGCAGCGCAACCCCTGGTGCGTTTGCAGAGGAGGAACTAATTCCCCTTGCGTACTGGGGGTCCCTGGGGGGCAACTAGCCCACCAGGAGCCTCCAGTATAAGCCAGTGGGCTGCATTGCAGAGAGGTGTAATGAGGCCACACCCTTTTTTACACCTCTCTGCAACGCAGCCCCCGGGTGTGTTTGCAGAGGGGGAACGATTCCCCTTGCATACTGGGGGTCCCTGGGGGGCAACTAACCCACCAGGAGCCTCCAGTATGCGCCAGGGGGCTGCTTTGCTTTGCCCCGGAGGGCGGCGGTCCCCGGGGCAGTGTGGGCGGGATTGGGCACCCCCCCACACTTATTTATCACTATGCCCCCGCGATTTGGTCCCCCTTGGGGGTAATTTCTAAATAAATATACCAGGTTTTTAAAAAAATAACATTTTTGGCCTTGGGGGTCCTTGTGGGACCCCCTGAGCAGGCCTAGGGGGTCAGGGTGCTTCTACCCTGCCCCCTTTTTTTTCTACACGTTTGTTTTTCTACTTTCTTCTTATGCCTCGGTCTACATAGCACAAGATGAATGCCAACACTTCCTGGTTAGAAGTGTTGACAGCCAATGAGCATGCTGCTTTCCTGTGAAATTCAAATACAAGTCTAGGGAGACCCTGGGCTGCTAGAAGCACAGCAGATGGGCATTAAGCCTCTAAAAATTAAATGGAATTTTTACACATGTATTCAGACTTCAACGTTTTCATTTATTTTTCAACAGATAGCATATTTACTCATAAGTAGTAATCATCAAAAATGTATATACACATGTTTCAAAGAACATTCATAATCAATGTCAACATTAGGCACATGAAAATATTAACAAGACATATTTTCAATTCCTGTGAGATGGTATTAACGGTTCATCAATAATAGGTATTCAAAAACAATAACCAACATCCCAATGCATTTCGGGTTACGTGAAGAACCCTTCTTCAGGGGATTAATTATATACAGTCAAAAATTCAATCGTCCTTGAATGATTGGTATCTCAAAGTGCAGATTCGACAGGATCTAAAAGACAACAACATACCAGAATATATTGAATTTTTCCATATGTACAAGAATTCGTCACAAAAGAACGTTCTGGAGTGAACACTGAGGGGAAAGAGCCAAAGTACACGCCACCAGAAGATGACACCCGTGTCATACAAAGCAATCAATAAATTTGAGGTACAGAAAATGAAACCGACTCATTCATGAAAAGTACTGAGAATTAAACATGCTGCACTCTCAAAAGTGAGAAACAGGCTACAGAACCGTGACGTCAAAAAACATGCCGGTGACCATTTCACCAAGTGAATTGCAGTGTTCAAATGTCTGCCCTTAAATATAAAGGTACTAATTCAATGTAAAAGAGTACGTACACTCGTGTAAACAGTCTCACGTTTATCCAATGGTTTATCCAGCATAAATATCCCTTTCTGTGCCAAAACCTAAACAACAAGTAAGTGAAAGCCTTTTATAACTCTAGTGCAATGTATTTAAATATCAGTATGACTCTGAATTCGAAACACATCTTACCGCCAACTTCAAAAACGGGTGCAGACGCTGCTCAAGAAGTGGTCGCCCGGCAACATTCTATGTGTTAAGAAAAAACTCGTGGTGAGTTTAAGGCTGTAAAGCTGCCGCCCTTACCAAAACTAACTACTAATACTGTGTTCGTGAACTATGGTTACTACCTTAATCAACACAAAGGAGGGACAATAGTCACGCAACTTTGTTTTGCCTCTCTATTCATGGCGGTTATAGTGCGCCCTGCATCCTTAACAGTGTGTACAGTGAGTGCGCTGGAGGCGGCAGGTTAGTTCACGAACACAGTATTAGTAGTTAGTTTTGGTAAGGGCGGCAGCTTTACAGCCTTAAACTCACCACGAGTTTTTTCTTAACACATAGAATGTTGCCGGGCGACCACTTCTTGAGCAGCGTCTGCACCCGTTTTTGAAGTTGGCGGTAAGATGTGTTTCGAATTCAGAGTCATACTGATATTTAAATACATTGCACTAGAGTTATAAAAGGCTTTCACTTACTTGTTGTTTAGGTTTTGGCACAGAAAGGGATATTTATGCTGGATAAACCATTGGATAAACGTGAGACTGTTTACACGAGTGTACGTACTCTTTTACATTGAATTAGTACCTTTATATTTAAGGGCAGACATTTGAACACTGCAATTCACTTGGTGAAATGGTCACCGGCATGTTTTTTGACGTCACGGTTCTGTAGCCTGTTTCTCACTTTTGAGAGTGCAGCATGTTTAATTCTCAGTACTTTTCATGAATGAGTCGGTTTCATTTTCTGTACCTCAAATTTATTGATTGCTTTGTATGACACGGGTGTCATCTTCTGGTGGCGTGTACTTTGGCTCTTTCCCCTCAGTGTTCACTCCAGAACGTTCTTTTGTGACGAATTCTTGTACATATGGAAAAATTCAATATATTCTGGTATGTTGTTGTCTTTTAGATCCTGTCGAATCTGCACTTTGAGATACCAATCATTCAAGGACGATTGAATTTTTGACTGTATATAATTAATCCCCTGAAGAAGGGTTCTTCACGTAACCCGAAATGCATTGGGATGTTGGTTATTGTTTTTGAATACCTATTATTGATGAACCGTTAATACCATCTCACAGGAATTGAAAATATGTCTTGTTAATATTTTCATGTGCCTAATGTTGACATTGATTATGAATGTTCTTTGAAACATGTGTATATACATTTTTGATGATTACTACTTATGAGTAAATATGCTATCTGTTGAAAAATAAATGAAAACGTTGAAGTCTGAATACATGTGTAAAAATTCCATTTAATTTTTAGAGGCTTAATGCCCATCTGCTGTGCTTCTAGCAGCCCAGGGTCTCCCTGGACTTGTATTTGAATGATTATTATTTAGGAGGGAGTTAGGCACACAACCCTCATGCTAGTAAGCACGCTAAGATTTCCTCAGAATCCACATAACCTATTTACATAATTGAGTACTGGTGTGCAGATCCACCCCACACAAGCTTTCCTGTGAAAGGCATGCTGATTGGCTGCCATTGTCTGTCAACACTCCAAAACAGGAAGTGTTGGCAGCCATCTTGTGCCTCGGTAGACTGAGACACAGGAAAGCAGAAAAATAAATGTGTAGAACTCAAAAAGGGGGCAGGGTAGAAGCACCCTGACCCCCTAGGCCTGCTCAGGGGGTTCCACAAGGACCCCCCAGGCAAAAATTATTATTAATATTTTTTTTAATTTGCTGGGTGCGCGCACCGTACGCGTACGGTCCGCGTACGGTCTGTGCGGGGGGTGCGCGCACCCCCCGCGATTACAAAGTTACTTCTTCAATATTTATGATTAATATATTTTCTAATGTGTATCTGATCATCCCATCTCTCTTTTGTCTCCACAGTTACATTTGTGTTTTGGGGTGCTCCCTTCCCGGTATGGTCCAGTTCCTCACTGGATGTTTCGTCTGCTTCATGTGGGTCCACCTACCCCTCCATTATTCCTGTTCCCTTTGTGTAGGTATGTTGTTCGTTTTGTCTTTTGTTTTTTGTTTTGGCTTACATTATTTGTCTCCTCGTGTTTCTTCACCTTCTAAGGATTCTTTCTTGTTCTTCTCTTCTGACTTTGTCATTTACCACGTTTTTCAGTTTGTCTTTAATGTGTCTTTTGTTTTGTGTATTGCACTATATTTTTCTACCTTGTGTTTTTACCATCTAATCACATATTTTTTTGTGTGACAATTTTCTTTCTCCATTTCTATATCTGTTTATCTATTGCCTATATTTGTCAACGTTGTGAACTTATTTTTCTCCTTCTTCTCATTCATATTAGAACGCTAACTGACGTTTTTGAAATGAATTGGACTTTGGTGTTTTAAGTTTGGATCTTCCCATTTCTCATTCTTTCACCTTTTTTTGATTCTTAAATACTTTCTACATTTCTCAATGTCCTAAATGTATCTCACTCTCTTTTCTTTTTTATATCTCTTTTAATGCTATACATTGCTTTTGCAATGTATTGGACTTCTGTACTGCAAGCTTGAATCATTTTTTAAAACATTGTTTTTATCTTATTGAATTGGATTGTTATTTTTTGCTGGTTTTATCATTCCAATTTAATATCCCATGTCCCTTAAGTTAGCTTCATGGAACATTAGGGGTCTAAATTCTCCTATCAAGAGACAAAGAGTTTTATCACACTTGGCAAAGTTGAATTCTGATATTGTTTTCTTACAGGAAACCCACTTTACAGATATTGAATTTCTAAAATTGAAAAGGGGCTGGGTGGGTGAGGCGTATTTTTCTCCAGGAGAAGGCAAACAAAATGAAGTGGTGATACTATGCCATGAATCCTTACCAGTTACATTGTTATCGCAAGAATCAGACGATGAGGGGAGATGGCTCATTGTAATAGTATCATTAAAAGATGTTCTGGTTTCTCTTCTCAATGCTTATGCACCTACAGGTGATGCTTCCTTTTGGCCTACTGTGGAAAACCATATTTCTCAATGTATTGAAGATAATTTTATTTTGGCTGCAGACTGTAACCAGGTGTTTGACCCCTTTTTAAATAGAAATTCGAAAGTATCCTTCGGACCAAACAAGTCACATAAATCTTTTACTCAAACTATTCATCAACACAAATTACTTGATGGTTGGCGCCTTTGCAACCCAACTACTAGAGAATATTCCTTCTATTCCTCAACCCACCATACCCAATCAAGAATCGACTATGTTTTTGTATCTCATAACATTTCACAGTCCCTTACTCATGCAGATATTGCCGCTATTCTCTTGTCGGATCATGCAACGGTTTCCATTGGCTTTGACATATTCCCCAAGAATAACGCTCCTAGAAGATGGCGTTTTAATAATGCACTCCTTTTAGACCCCAAATTCACAACAGCTTTTGCTTCATTCTCTACGGAATATTTTTAAAGGAATAACACAGACTCCTTAGGGGATGCCTTTAAGGCTTCAGCAAGAGATTTTATCTTAAGTTATTTTGCAAACAAACAAAAAGCTGCACGTAAAATTACTAAAGACCTTCTTCAAGACATTAAGGAATTAGAACATTCACATTACACATCTCACTCAGAAGATTGTTTAAAGACACTCATTAACGCTAAATTGAAGTTTAATAAAAAATCAAAAGAAGATGCTTCACTTTATTTATTAAAATCCAGCGCAAAATTTTATGGAGGTAAAAACAAGGCAGGAAAATGTTTAGCCAATTACTTAAAGATTCGCCAAAATAGACTAAACATTGAATCTGTCTTCGATGAGCACTCAGTCTTAAAATTTAAAGACGCTGAAATTTTACATGAATTCTCTCTCTTTTACAAATCTTTATACTCATCAGAAACCCAACCTACAGATCATTTATTATCACAATTCTTCTCTAACATCCAAAAGCCTCAACAGGCCCCTTTGGGTCTTTCCCACTTAGAATCAGACCTTTCACAGCATGAACTTCTAAAAGCCCTTCAGAATCTCAAAAAAGGTAAAGCTCCTGGCCCGGATGGCTTTACCATTGAATTTTACACCCATTTCTCTGCGCTTTTAATACCCAAACTACATTCACTTATAAATTTCTTTTGCACTTCAAAAAACTCTTCTGGATCATTTTCCAAAGCTCATATTTGTCTTATCCCTAAAGAAGGTAAAGACTCTAAATATTGTAAAAACTACAGACTTATTTCGCTGGTCAATATTGACTATAACATTTTCTCTAAAGCCTTAGCTATATGTCTTGACTCTTACCTCCCAAAGTTACTAGGTAAGGAACAATCTGGCTTTTCGATATCTTATCTAAATCGTCGCATCTCGATAATCCTTTGGCGGCAATTGCATTGGATACCGAAAAGGCTTTTGATAGAGCTGAGTGGAAATATTCATTTTATACCCTTGAATGGTTTGGATTCGGCCCTAATTTTATAAATTTACTTACTATCCCTTCTCTACTCTAATCCTCACGCAGCAATTTATGCCAATGGCTTCTTAATTTCCTAATTTTTTTACTTCAGTAGAGGGGTGCGCCAGGGTTGTCCGCTCTCTCCTTTCCCTTTTACCTTAGCCCTAGAGCCATT
Organism: Lissotriton helveticus; assembly: GCF_964261635.1. NCBI lineage: Eukaryota > Metazoa > Chordata > Amphibia > Caudata > Salamandridae > Lissotriton > Lissotriton helveticus. The sequence continues at coordinate 537,173,071 of NC_136065.1, forward strand.
TTTATCCAAATTACGTCAGAACCCAAACATTTACGGCTTTCAAACACCAAGGGGCTGATTCCGATTTGGTAAAATCCTGTACAAATAGCCGTACGGAGCATTTTTCCCATAAGAATCGTATCCTCGAACCTCCCTGTACGTACGATGTAGTACTATGTGTATCCAAAGCAGTTCTCCATCCGAATCGTACCAAAGCCTGTACGACTCAATAATCCGTACGAATCGCATTCGGAACGCGCAGTACGCAATGTCCCTACAGATCGAAGCATCATTTTCCGACTCAGCAAGTACGATTCGTCCAGTCAACGCAACGTACAACTCTTTTTTTACGAGAGCTCAAAACGTCCAGAAAAGCAGAATTCGACTCGAAATGCGTGCAAAACGGACCACCTGTATGGTTCGTACACCCCATGATCTTAGGGGTACGGTTCGTACACCTACGATCATGGGGTACGGTTCGTGCACCCCATGATCGTAAGGGTACGGGTACACCCCATGATCTTAGGGGTACGGTTCGTACACCTACCATCATGGGGTACGGTTCGTACACCCCATGTTCGTAGGTGTATGGCTCATACACCTACCATCATGGGGTACGGTTCGTACACCCCATGATCGCAGGTGTACAAACCGTACCCCTAAGATCATGGGATGTACGAACTGTACCCCATCATCGTAGGTGTATGAACCATACCCCTACGATCATAGGGTGTACGAACCATACCCCTACGATCATGAGGTTTACAAACCGTACCGCATGATCGTAGGTGTACGAACCATACCCCTACGATCAAGGGGTATACGAACAATACCCCATGATCGTAGCTGTACGAACCGTACCTCTACGATAATGGGGTGTACAAACCGTACCCTATGTGATTGTGTGGCTCTCCGTACGAATTGCTCATACGCGACGTTTACCGTACGAATCGGGTACTCATTACCGGTCTGGATCGTACTTGTCGGGTCATTCGGCATGTTTACGATTCGTACGGTTCACTTTCAGGGTCCGTATCGTATATATTTTTCCTTGCTTTTTGTACGGTTTGCAACGATTCGGATGTATTTTTTTACTATGGATCATACTATGTGATTTGGACGGATTTGTACGATTCGTTCGGAAACGGCTACGAATTCGAATCGTCGTACGGATTTGTTTCCCGAATCGGAATCGACCCCCAAATGTCCACATCAAACTTGCAGCCTAAGCTTATGACATTCTCCTTTTTTTGTCCACACCAGAAGAATCAATTCCAGCTTTTTTAGCGGAAGTGAAATCGTATTCACTTAGTTCTGGAATTAAACAATAAGCACAAAATATTACCGTTAACAAAACACACTTTTAGCTCACAATTTCAAGCCTCCCAATTTAAATGGAGTCCGAATCACATTAAATACTTAGGTTTACATTTTATACCCTCAATTTCAGAAACTGTAAATTTATGTATGAATAAATGCCTTCAAAAGGTCATAAAACTGACTTCTAAATGGCATCCCCATTATTTCTCTTGGAGGGGCTGCTTGGACACCACAAAGATGATGTTATCACCCATAGTATTATTCACCATCTCGAATATCCCATTCCCTATTACTTCCAAATTAATTTTAAAAATGTATTCAATTTTATCCTCTTTCTTATGGAATAACATGAAATCTCGAATGTCTCTATCAAAACTAATTTGTTCTAAAACAGAGGGTGGGTTAACTTTCCAGATTTTCAGGCTCTACACAAAGCTTTCTTGCTGCGCCAGGTCTCTCTGTGGTTGCTTGACTCTGCAGATAAATGCCCTCTCTGTACTTCAATTGAGTGCCTGTTCATGTCTCCTTACTCATTTTGTGAATTTCTTTCCTTTTCACGTAAGCCGCAGTCCATTTCCACTCCTGTACTGAAGTATACTTCCACACTGCTTGACTTACCCTTCAGATTTGTTGCCTTTCGTTACACTCATGCAGGTATTCAACTTACTGACTTCCTTTATTCATAAATATAATTTACTTAAACAAACCGTATTGGAAGCATATTCCCATCTCCCTGACATGCCTGCTACCGCCAATAACTCAGAACCCTCTTTACAACTTCATGCCCTGTTAATGACCAAACCCAAAGCGTCAACTATTTACAAACACCTACAAGGCATCGACACTGCTAGAGAGAAAACAAAAACTGAAGAGGCTTGGGAAAAGGACTTTGCGGTATCCTGGCCACTCTCACTTTGGAAAGGCATCTGGTCCAAAATACGTAAGGCCTCTAGAGCAGCAAATACCACACAAACACTATTCAGCCATCTTAAGTAAGTGTTTTTCAGCCACTCCGGACACATGTTGGACCTGCGCTTCCCCCAACGCTGACCTGTTTCACATGTTATTAATTTGTCCACAAGTACAAACTTTTTGGAAACAAGTATGGTCACAAATCAACCTGATATATGATAATACATTTCTATTTTCTGTTACTCATCTTTTTGGGTAGTCTCTCTTCTATTTGGGAACAGGGTTTAACTTAATGTCAAGATAATCGATTTATTGTTAACGATTGCCTTTCAAACAATTACTGTCAATTGGAAAGACTTCTCGAAGATTTCATACAGAGCTTGGTGGTACACTGTTTGTCATAACCATAAGTTGGACACTGCCTTTGTATACCCACCTCAAATGGCTACAAAACACGTTGCCTTATGGTCACCTGTTACGACATTTATTGACGATCGTGCCAAGAGATGTTCTTTACCAAAACCGTCTCAACAGAAGGTTCCCAAACCACCCTGACTTCCTTAGTATTTCCATACATTTCTTTTATATTTTCTACAATGCATATATGTTTCATTTAATGTATATATATTTTTTAGTTTTTTTTGTTTCACTTCTGTATTATTCTATTTAGACCTCAAAGTTTGGCTGAAGAAAAAAATAATGGCTGTGGAACTTTCATAACTGCCATGAGAAACCCTGCTTTATCTTTTTTTACCTCAATAATATCTATCAAAGCCAAAAACGTGGGGAGGGAGGATTAAATGAGGGAAGGACAAGATTGAGACATGAGCAAGAAGCTAAAGGCTTCTGGTAGATTTAGTGCTTTCCTCGTATTTTCTCAAAACTGAACCTATTCGAACGGTCCTGCCTGATATTCCAGGCCGGGTCCCCTGTGAATGGGATCACAAGCAAACACAGGCCAGTTTTGGCCTATTCGGGTTGCTTAAATATGGTGCTGCTTGAGTCCTATGGAAGAGTGAGCATGGGACCCAAGTCTGGGCTTGATCCCTTATAGGCTTGATCCTTTTAGGACTGCTTGGCCTTATATATTTTTCAATTTAAAACAAATTCCCTGACTCTCCTGGAGCTGAGTGATAAGATCGTTTTAACTTTTTAATCACAGAAACCATTGTGTGTGAGCAAGAAACAGTCCTATTGCTCATGTGTCTGGATGTAATGGTGTAAAGGGTAGTTCCACTGCCTGCACTGTTTTGTCCAGGAAGATTCAGGCAGGTGGCACAATCTTACTACAAGGCTGAGCAAACACATAGAAAACCATCTGCCCAGCTCTTCCTATTCATTGCCATAACGAACTGCAATTTTCTCTCAAAAGACAGTCAACTTAGATTCCAAAATAAGCCCTAGTTGGCACTGCTGTATCACATTAACATATATCTGTATATGCAGTTTTGTATTTATTTGTTGTTTGGAATGAGAACAAGATAAACCCAGAAACTCTGGTTAAATTCTAAAGCAATATGGCCCTTAATCATGGGGATTTGGCATAGAGCATCACAGCAAGTTATCTTGATGCACTGCCATATGCCAAAGTGAATGGACTGGAATGCACCATATTTATGCAATACAGTGCATTACTGTCTATTCTCTCTGCACTTGTGCCATTTCAGCTGCCTAGGGCTAACACAGGCACCCTTGCACTATGGAATACCTTCCTGTACTAAAAAACTCCTAAGAAGTGTTTCCCTATTTCGATAGAGGAAAAAACAAGGAGAAATAAGAAAATTTCTCCTCGTTGCACCTCACCTCAGGAGGCGTAAGGATTTGACGCTTCCCCAAGTTTACATGATCTTGTACATCTGGGGTAGAGTCAAAATCCTTGGATGTTGCGTGGGAAAATCCACTGCACTGCCCATGGAACTCCTCCCGTGCACAGAGTAAGGCAACATAGCTCTTTGCACTTCCTTGTCTCACTCCATATCTATCAGGCCATCTAAAGTCAAGCATAGTGGCCTTGCATTGCCTCATAGATAGGCACTGCCTGAACGACACAACAAGTGATACTCCAGTGGTGCAGGAGGCTTGTAAATAAGCCCCTGTGTTCATTAGGCTACGAATAAACTGCTGAGTTTATCATTACACACCAGGGCACAGATTTACTCAGGTTTGTGAAGGCACAACACAAACTGGTGCTACAAGATGCAAAGCAGATCAAAATCATTTGTGCTCCAAAAATCTGATGCAAGCTTGCACTGTATAATATTAACACCCTGGTAATCTCTGCTGTTTGGATAAAGCAGGGAAGGGACAACACAGAAACTCCTAGGATGCTGCACATACCACATTGCCTAAAGTAGTATTACAATTATAAGCGTATTAATGTCCCTAAGCCAAAACAGAACACGCATATGAGAAAAACTCTTTTGCTCTCAGCTCCCAGGTAAGAACAAAACGAGAGTGTAATAATGCAGGAGAACTCCTTAACTTTGAATCGTCTCTTAAGCGGTAATTTCTTTTGCAGATACAAACTGGGAACTACACTCTACAATCCCGGCTAGATTGATAACGTTTAAAGCTTTACTGTATGCCACAATATATTCGACCAACTGACCACGATTGGCCTAATTGAAAAGTAGGTCTCACCCTAGTAATTGTATCTCGCTATTATGGTCTTCAATAGCCGATTAGGCTAACTGCTGTCCTTTAATTTTTAGCTTTTAGAAACTCCAACGGAAAAATTCTTTTGGGATCCTAAACCTGTACTCTCCGGATCCCAGCAACACATCCGACCATTCAAGGATGTAGGTTGTTGTAGCTTTTTATATTTTCTTTCAATCTGGTGATGGTCCAACTATTTTTGATAGTAACACATATCATACTTTGTTCTATCACTTGGGAGTGAAACTATCTTTGGGTACGTCTGGTTCTTTTTTAATTTAATCACTCTGTCAGAGCTATCTCTTAATAGACTCTGAAACCTCAAGGTTGGAACAATCTTTAGGTCACTACTTACGTGAATCTATTTCTAAGCACAATAAAAAGCTTTAAAAGTACTCTTTTGGTATTATGATGCACAGTGCAGTAGTTTTAATATTATATTATGCCATTTCAGATATGTAAACACCCCACTTGCTTATCTGGACTCTGTTGTTCGTTTTCGGCCCTGATGAAGGTGATTATACCAGCTCAATCACCGAAACGTACGTAGGCCAGTCATGCACATCTGACAAGCCTAAAATCAGGAAAGTTACTCAAGGAAGAAACAGTTGTGGACAATAAAAGGATGTATTGATGGCCCGTATTAGGATAATGTCTTAAACAAATTAATTTTTGAAAATGTCAGATGTGTGTTTTCTTTTCTATGCTTTTCCCTTTTCTGTAATAACGTTGTTGTATGGTATGTTAGTTAGTATGGTTGAACAGTATGTTTGGTGAGATAGTTTGTGTGAAAGTGTTACTTTGATTGTACTTATGTTTTGCAAGGGGTTTCTTTTGTGTGGGGTGTTTTAATCATATCTTACTTTTATGTCTCATGAAGAATGTTTACTTGGTTGACAATAATTGATTGGTTTGTCATATATACCAAAATAATTGTTCATACTTTATAATAACAGAAATATATAACAAAAATGTTTTCTAAAAAAAGATAAAATATAAATTCATACAAATAAAAAGGAAACTTGTATGGAAATTAATGTATCTTTCTTCCTATGTGTTTCTGTTCTGTGCATCTAGCACATAGCAGAGCTTTGGCCTGACTTAAAGTATATAGGTTAGACAAGAGGTTGTTCTTTTGTATTATTCTCACTTCCCCCTCCTCTTGAACCTTAATTAACTAGGGGGTGCCTTAATTCTACAGTACTGCTGTATCACATTAACATATATCTTTATATGCAGTTTTGTATTTAAACTCTGATTAAATTCTAACGCAATATGGCCCTTAATCATGGGGATTTGGCATAGGGCAGCACAGCAAGTTACCTTGATGCACTGCCATATGCCAAAGTGAATGGCCTGGAATGCACCATATTTATGCAATACAGTGCATTACTGTCTATTCTCCCTGCACTTGTGCCATTTCAGCTGCCTAGGGCCAACACAGGCACCCTTGCACTATGGGATACCTTCCTGTACTAAAAAACTCCTAAGAGGTGTTTCCCTCTTTCGATGTGTGCAGCACACATAGAGGAAAAAAATAAGGAGAAATAAGAAAATTTCTCCTCGTTGCACCTCACCTCAGGAGGCGTAAGGATTTGACGCTTCCCCAAGTTTACATGATCTTGTACATCTGGGGTAGAGTCAAAATCCTTGGATGTTGCGTGGGAAAATCCACTGCACTGCCCATGGAACTCCTCCCGTGCACAGAGTAAGGCAACATAGCTCTTTGCACTTCCTTGTCTCACTCCATATCTATCAGGCCATCTAAAGTCAAGCATAGTGGCCTTGCATTGCCTCATAGATAGGCACTGCCTGAACGACACAACAAGTGATACTCCAGTGGTGCAGGAGGCTTGTAAATAAGCCCCTGTGTTCATTAGGCTACGAATAAACTGCTGAGTTTATCATTACACACCAGGGCACAGATTTACTCAGGTTTGTGAAGGCACAACACAAACTGGTGCTACAAGATGCAAAGCAGATCAAAATCATTTGTGCTACAAAAATCTGATGCAAGCTTGCACTGTATAATATTAACACCCAGGTATTCTCTGCCGTTTGGATAAAGCAGGGAAGGGACAACACAGAAACTCCTAGGATGCTGCGCATACCACATTGCCTAAAGTAGTGTTACCAGGCTTTAAATATAAAACCTCACAAAAATAAATGGCAAATTGAATATTGCGTCATTTTCGGTTCCAGGTTAATTTGCTTATCATTGGGCATTTGCCTGCATATAGAAATGTGTACTCGAGGATGAGCATTAAGTATACAATCTCAGGTAAAACAGAATTGCCTTTGTATCAATATAGCTTTTTTAATGCGAGCACAGCTGATGACATCATCACGTGTGAGTCATAAAAAAATACAGTTCTGCTCATTTTTTACTGTTCGCACAGCCCAGTGTTATGTATTTTGACGCAGCACTGCTGTTGTTCCTTGACACTCCTATTAAACAGATACAAACTGCCCCTGGAGAAACAGGGTGAAGAAGATCAGGGATTTGAAAAGCAATTTCAAGCTTTTTGTATAACAGCAGTCATGGGTGCAGGTGAACTTTCAAAGTGGAGGCGCAAAAATAGCCATCTCAAATTGCAACGCTGGACCAAATAGCAAATCCCACCTTTGTTTCAAAGGTTTTGGTGGGTTATCGTCGAGAATTATTATTAATATTTTTTTTAATATGGGACTCACTTTCAGCACAATTTAGCACAAAAAGATATAAAAACGCACTATTTTTACAGTCAGTAATGAAATGCAATTATTCACATATCCTGGTAATACCTGGCCGGTGCAGCAAAGAAGCCCTATTGAGATATGGGTGCAACAATCGCTCCTTGATGTTCTTTAAGATGGGAGTGAGGAAAGGGTAATAGAATGCAGTTCAGCTATCCTGTCAAAATTAGTCATAGCAGATGCAACATTCTGTCACAGTTGTAAACTTTGATATCCATATGCCTCAAAACTATTTTATTGATGCCCAAACATACCATAAACAGACTGGATTAAAACTAGGCCGACTGTTGGCATATTTCATGCAATTTCATGAATTTTGTGTTAACATTTTTTATTTTAATTCATGACAATACACCACTTCATGTAATTATGCACCATTTGTGAGTTCAAAAATGATCTTAAATGCACCATGTATGGTAAAAATTGAGGGTCTTATTTACAAGCCCAATGTGCCGCTGGTACATCACTTTTTCTCATATTGAAAGTGATGCACCCGCAGCGCAAGGTGCTTGTACATAAGCCCCTTACTGAAAACACACAGTGGCTTATTTATGAGCCCTTGCAACACTTTTTCGCCGCAAGTGTATCACCTTTCGTGACACACAAGCAGCATAAAAAATGCACCATGTTGCGCACTAATTACAAAGTGACACATCTAGGCAGAATCCTCATTTTCTAAACCCCTGCGCTACATTATGTATGCAGGGTAGGCGTTCCACCGCATCAAAGCTTCGTAGAAGTGGCGCATTGAAATTTATAGTATATCAGTGTGCCACTTCTAGGACGCCGTTGCGGGAAAACCTTATGCTTGCCTCACGGCAGGCATAAGGGTGACGCAGGCCCTTTCACATGGAGCTTGCCTCATGTGAAAGGACACATTGCTGGAGCTGCGTCTGTTTTCAGTCACATCCCAGCAATGCACCAATTTTGTGCATACAAATACATCAGTAATACTGATGTATCTGACACTCCTTGTGACATGATGCGCCCTATTTTAATTACAGAGCATCTATGATGTCGCAAGGAGTGCGCACTGAGAAGTGTGGCACGTCTCCTAAATGAGAGCCAAAGAGTCTTGTTTGTGAAATTTTTGTTTATCTGAGATATTTCTTTTAGGGGCAGTTGCATCAACATCCTGGTTTGGGAATCCCAAATAGCGATTTTTTATAAATCGCTATTTGAGATTAGCAAATAGGGATGTATGTAGAAAATCGCATTTTTTTTGCGATTTCTTAAAATTCCTTAATTGCGTTTAGCAAATTGCGAATCGCAATTAAGGAATATATCCCATTCATTTCTATGGGCCAGGAGGCCCATAGGAAGGATTGGGAAGTTATTCTCAATTTGCGATTTGCAATTTGCTTATCGCAAATTGAGAATAATTTCAAGGCTGCAAGGGCACCTTAAGGACACCCTGCCGCACCCCTGAAATTTACATGTGTGCGCATATGGCGCACATACATGCCCCAAGGGCATGTAGGAGCGCCACATGGCACCTTTACAAATGCGAAAAAAAAGTGCATTTGTAAAAGGAATCGCAAATTACCACCAACTACAAGTCAGAGGTAATTTGCGATTTCTTAATGTGAAATCGCAAAATTGGATGGCTTCTTACATAGCATTTAAGGAATCGCTTTTTGCGATTCCTTAAATGCTTGCACAAAATTAAGGAATCGCAAATTGTGCAATTCCATAATTTTGCGATGCGATTTTCTTCATACATCGGCATTTGCCGATTTTTTTGTCGCAAACGCTGCTTTTTTGCGAATTGCTGCGTTTGCGACAAAAGAAGGATGATATTTCTGCCCCTTAGTGAGGAATGTGTCCACGCATGAAAAATTGACAGAAAGACATAGATCACATTACAATGTAACCCACAATGAAGATTCCGCACTTCGAGTAATTATGAATATTACGTGTATTTTGTTGAAATTTTGTGTAAATACAAAGGGGCTTATTTACAAGATCCTTGCGCTGCCAGTGTGTCACTTTTTCCCATATTGAAAGTGACGCACCAGCAGCGCACAGGGCTTGTAAATAAGCCACACAATTTCACAAACTCCGAAATAAAACCTAAGTGGGTTCCCAGGTCTTGGTGTCTGGCTTGTGATTCAATTATGAGCCCCTTGATTTTAGGCAGGCTATTACGAGAAATGGGACCACCTGTATTATGGCGTTTCTTATTTCATTGGAATGGTGGACGTACGCAGTTGTGAAGAACTGTTGGCAGATTTACAAGCCCTTGCACCACTTTTGCGTCGCTTTTCCCAGGTTCAAAATGACGCAAAAGTGGTGGCACAAGGGCCTTTTAAATAAGCCCCTTGACATTTCTTATGATGTACGTAAAACCACATGACTCTATTTTAAGGGAAATGAAAGTATATCCAGAGAGGTTTTTGCCGTATTGACTGGGGCGAACAAATTATCCTACGAATCCCCTCCAACTTCTTGCATGGAAAACCCCGCCATTTTATATCCTGAGGTAGAAATTATTTATTCTCTTCATCAGACACTTGCAAAAAATCTAATCCAAGCTTGGTGAAATGAATCACTGGGACATCAAATGGGCTAGTCGTTTTCCAGCAGTAGTCATGACAATGTAGGCCGATAAAAAACAAAAACATAAAATATATAGAAACAACATTTGAACCTAATGGCCTTTGAAGATTTGTGGCACAGGAACCCCAATTTAAATACTCAAAGAGGTCTCAGATTGCTTATTTTACAGGGAAACAAAATACTTGTTTCTGTGTGAACTGCAAAGTAAGGGAATAGTTGAACAACTCTGGTTTGGACTTTCTATGCATTTTTCATCATTAAGTTGATGCTGGCAGGCGCTGTGAAGGCAGCTACCAAAGTGGCTTCTAAAGTCACTTACAATTAATAATGGGTATGGAAACTACTTCATGTGTTTCCTGGTTCCCGTTTATTACATTTGAATAGTCATTATTCTTAATCTTTCCAAACAGACACGACCGAGAATGCACAAGAAGCGAACCCAAGAAATAATCACGAATTTGAGCACGTGTCTTGTGTTGCAGAGCATTAGAAGCATTTGAAATGCGCCTCACAGTTGACCATCATAGTATAATGGAAATAAAGCAGGATTGCTTTAATTACAAAGTCCATTAACACATTTGGAATTTTCAGGATTCTGTAATAAGTAATAATCTTTTTTAGAGTGGCGAGTGGCCATTTTTATTTTCTAAAGGTCTGACTCATTGAAAATAATCCACTGATTAAGGAGCTCATTTTTAAAAGCATGCGAAAGTGAATGATGAAGATGGTAGGCATTCTGCACTTACCGGAACAAAAATGTGTGAGGTTAAGTATAGTTCTCAACACTATATAGGATGTTTGTTATTAGAATAAAAGCAGGTACAATAGTCTTCTTCACCACCATGAGGATTGAAGGAACTTGACAAAATGCTTAAAATCTCTACCGTAATTAAAAGAGGAAGGACCTGATTACAACTTTGGTGGTCATTGTACCGCCATCGATCCAGCGTCGGAATTCACCCCACACCATTGGCGATCTAACCACCCTAATACCAGGCTCTGCTTGACAAGGTGATCCTAACCCACGAACAAGGATTGAATCATAACGCGCTTTTAATGCACTCTGCGCTGTTTAGGTATTAACTGTGTGTATTTGTGTGGCTTCGAATTTTTAAGTAGGGATTTGTTCTCCTAGTTGGAGATTTGTGTTTTAAACTTAGAATAGCGCTCATAATCGTTTATATTTGTGATTGCCCCCTCACCTGCACATTAATTGGTCTTTCACCGCTGCTTAGCGGGTCCTCTGCATCCTTAGCTTCATTTCAGACGCCATTTTGGTTTGGGACGAGTCTGGACGCCGGGTGGGCGCCATCTTGGGACAACAATAGAGTTGTCAGGCAGTCTCCTAAGACGCCTATTTAAACCAGGCTCATGTTTACGTGCAGCGATTTCGCGCAGCGAATGCGCCGGGGCCGCGCCGGAGGCTCGCCAGAGGCGAGCCCATCTGCGCCCATCCGCGACCTACCGGGACCCGGGGCCATACACCCTGGACCTAACATCAGGTATAGTAGATCTGAGTTAATGGATGTGTCACATGGGAACTGCGAGCTCAGTGCGGACTGTCATGCATTGTTAGAGAGTGAAGGGCTACTCAAGTCTGAGCAAAATGTCGTAAAGCGTAGGAATCTAGATCGGACGCTAAGATACGGCCTCTTAAATACTAGATCACTCCAGAAGCACAATTTAGAAATCTTTACGCTACTACAAGATGGGGAGATTGATATTTTGGGGGTTACAGAAACGTGGCTGGAAGATTCATCCATGCCAGATGTAGTGGCTTCCCTTCCCCCTGACTATCTGGCTTTTTGCCAGAATCATGCCAGTACCAAGAGAGGAGGGGGAGTCGCTTTCCTCTACAAGAATTGCTGGAAGGCTGAAAAAATCTGTGCCGAATGTCTGGGAGGTGCTGATATACTAGGGGTTAAATTAGAGGCGGATAGAGACTGCCTGGTCATTCTGCTGGTGTATCGTCCCCCTAGGGCTACCACGGATTATGTGGATGGCTTCGTGGAATTGGTCCATGACCTTAGGTCGCGCTATAAGGACTTGTTGGTCATGGGAGATTTCAATTTCCATTGGGAGGCATCCCCCAAGGAGGGGCAAGCAAGTCACATAGAGGAAGCACTAATTACGCTTGGCTTGACTCAACTTGTAGTCGGTCCCACCCATGACAAGGGCCATACGCTAGATCTGGTATGGTCGACTGACCCCGGAGATGGGATAATATCCGGTCAACCTTGTGCATGGTCTGACCACCATTTGGTTAGGGGACAGAAAGTCGTACCCAAATTTGGAGAGAAACCTAGGCCGGTGTGGAGAAGGGTGAGGCGTTGGAACTCCATAAATGCAGATGATCTGGTGAGAAACCTGTTAAACCCCGTCACTCCAACTATCTGTGACGACAAACTGGAGGTTATCCACCAGATGGTAGTGGACAAGCTAAAATCCGCTCTTGACCTTATGGCACCGGCCAGAAGGGTGAAAGTGGTGGATAAAGGAGCTGGAGCGCCCTGGTATAATGATGAGCTGAGGTTAAGGAAGCAGGCACTGCGTAAGGCAGAGAGAGCCTGGAGGCGGGATTACAGCTTGATGGCACGGAGTCTATATCATCATGAGCTGGCTATGTATAAAAAGGCCATCGTAGCACGAAAATCCGAGTTCTTTGAGACCAGGATTGCCACAGCTCGCAACCCCCAAAAAGAAATTTTTAAGGTACTCTCTGAGTTGAGAAAAAATAAGGAGCAGAGACTTAGCTTCTCACAGGAGGACTGCCAAATTTTCCAGGACTTCTTCATCAAGAAAATTGTAGATCTTCTGCTAGAAATTTCACGCACTCCTGTTCTGGAATGCTCGCTCCAAGCTGAGCCTATCATGCCCAAAGTGGACATCCATCTAAACATCATCCCCTTGATTACGAAGGAGATGCTAGCCAGCTTGATAGGGAGGGTAACATCAGGCTCCCAGGCGGACCCCTGTCCTCCAAGTGTTTTTAAACAAGCCATGCCAGGGATAGAGGAGGATATCCTCCACCTGCTCAATAAGTCCCTTGAAACTGGACAAGTTCCGGCTATGTTCAAGGAGGCCCGGTTGATTCCGCTGTTAAAAAAGCCAGGGGCAGATACAAAAAATTTAAAAAACTTTAGACCCATTTCCCAACTTCCTTTCTTAGCAAAGGTCTTGGAACAACATGTGTTGTCACACCTCTCTAAGCATTTGGAGTTAAATGATCTGCTAGAGCAAAATCAGGCTGGCTTTTGGGTTCATCACAGCACGGAGTTGGTGATGGTGTCTATTTTAGATGAATTAAGGCGCAGAGCCGATAAAAGGATCCCTGGTGTCCTGGTGTTACTCGATCTCTCCGCGGCTTTTGACACGGTTTGTCATAGTCAACTGCTGTCACGTCTGAGAGACATGGGCATCAGGGGGCACGCGCTAGGTTGGCTCTCCTCCTTTCTGCAGGATAGATCGCAGAGGGTGCAGTTGTCCGACCTAGTCTCTACATCAGCGGCCATCACCTGTGGAGTGCCACAAGGCTCTGCCCTCTCACCACTCCTCTTTAACATCTACCTGCAGCCACTAATTTCAGCTCTTAACCAGATGGACTGTCAGATCTTTAACTACGCTGACGATACGCAGATCATTATCCAAATAGAGGACTCTCCAGGTGCTCAAACCAGGTTGCATAACATCTTAAGGTTCACAGTAAATTGGATGACTGCCAACTCCCTGAAGATCAACCCGGACAAAACCGAGGTGCTGCCCATAGCCATCCAGGGCAGTCCATGGAACGACGGTTTTTGGCCTAGGGAGTTGGGCAAGTTACCGAAACCAGCAACCGTGGTGAAGAGCCTGGGAATTTACATCGATAGCACGTTGTCCATGAACAAACAGGTGTCTGTAGTCGTAGGAACTTGCGTTGGTCTTCTGAGACAGATTCGTAAGATCTCTCAACTGCTGTCTTTTTCCACCTTAAGAAGTGTTGTGTCTGCCATGATCCTGGGACGCCTGGACTACGGCAATGCGCTGTACTTAGGGCTACCTCAGCGACTATTTTCGCGGCTGCAGACGGTCATGAATGATGCAGCAAGATTGATTTTTAAGAAACCTAGGACAACGCGTGCATCTCCTCTCCTGCATCAGTTACACTGGCTCCCTGTTAGACAGAGGGCATTGTTTAAAGGTCTGTGTATTTCACACAAGGCACTTTATGGTAATGCGCCCAGTTACATTAAAACCAGACTGGCTGGATACATCCCGGGTAGGGCACTTCGATCTTCTGAAGCTACTCTTCTGGTGAATCCACGCTTTCGCCTGTCCACTGTTGGGGGGCGTGCCTTCTCCATTCTGCTCCCTACAGCATGGAACAAACTTCCAACTGACCTTCGGAAGGAATCTAATCTTTTGCTCTTTCGCTGAATGCTAAAAACAATACTTTTCCGTGAAGCATGGGGTGTGTTATAGATTTGATATCCGCTATCTGTGGGACTGGTTTCTCTTTGTATAAGCGCTTAGAGACGCCGGGGTGATAACGCGCTATATAAATGGAAATAAATAAATAAATACGATGCACGCAGTTACATAGGTGAAAGACCACCGCTGTTCTGTTGCCACTGCCAGGAAAATCTGGACCGTAGGGTAGGCTAATGCGCCTGTCAGAGGGTGGGCCACCAGTGTTATCCCTACCCAAATTGTGATGTGCCTTCCCGCCAACGTGGTGCTTCAACCACCACATCTGAGCTGGTGGAAAGGGAGGCATATAAAGCAGAAACTCATCTGTGATCGGCTTCACACTCCCTTTCCCGCCATGGAGCCGATCATACACATCCTGCTGCTGCTGTTCCTGCTTGATGACGTCCAAAACTGACACTGTCATGGATGCAACTGACAGTAAGCTATACTCGTATCTATTTTTATAGACTCCTCAGCAAAGAGATGCCCCGCCATGGACCTGGCAAGGAGTTTAGGGTCCCTGGGCCAAACATATTTTAAAGGGCAACTGTTTGAATGTTCTTGATGTATGATCTAATTACAGCTCTATGATGCCCTCTTTGGCCAGGTCACTGACACTGCACAGGAACACTCTACTAAAGTTGGCATGTGTTCACATCTCATAATAAGGGGTAGTGATGTGTGCAATGAATTGTTTCATACAACAGCACCTCTTCATCAATATCACTGCTATTAATCTCTGGGACACTGTCACATTTCTCAAATGCTAGGTCGTGTTGTGATATCAAAGATACATCTGTATGCATGTGTCATGAAACTGAAACACCCCTTATCTGCTAGATCTCTATAATGGACTCCCACACGTCACCCACATTAAAAGGTAATGTCAGGTAAATGGGATTCCGAATAATTAGTGTGAGAAGCATTCAAAGGACACAATGTAAAGACTCTGCAGAATAAGTATTCTTCTACCAGGAGGGTCCCTGGAAGGCTGGGGTCCTAGGTCACAGCCCACTTTGTACATGCCTCAAAACCTCTATGTGCACAGGACCTGTGGATTGAAGTAGATCATGACAACCAATAGCATAATCAAGTGCATTGCATATGTGAGAAATGTGTTAGTGTAAGTCATGAAAGCAAACACAGCAGCAACAGAATTTGTCACTCATTTAGCTAAAGTAGGTGTAAGTTATGGACACTAAGGGCCAGATGTAGGTCGCCAAATACCGGTAGGTAACGGCCGAAATCGGCCGTTACCGACCGCTATTTGGCTTTTGAGATGTAGGTGGGTCTGAATTTACAGAATCGGTATATTTACCCATTCGGTAAATTTACCACTTCAGTATTTTACCGAATCAGTAAATATACCGATTCTGTAAATCCATATGTAGGTGACACTCCTAAGAGTGCCACAGGCCCTTAAGAGTCGGTATTTTACCACCCAATCCTATTGGGGTGCTAGAGGGTGTCAAAGTGACACCCCCTGCACCCTTGCAGGATTCGGTATTTACCGAATCTGTAAATACCGAATCGGTATTTCACATTGATTCCTATGGGCTTCAAGGCCCATAGGAATCAATATGAAATACCGAATCGGTATTTACAGATTCGGTAAATACCGACTCTTACAGATTCGGTAATTTTTTACCAACATCTGCCTCCTTCCTATTTACTGACTCTTAAATACTGATTCGGTATGAGTCGGTATTTAAGAGTAGGTAAATAGGAATTACCTACATCTGGCCCTGAGGTGTCGAAACCGATTCAGGAAAATGCGCTCCAAATAGCTGTACGGAGCGTATTTCCCGTACGAATCGTACACCTTCAAGTTCCCCGTACGTACGATCAAGTACGACACAAACCCAGAGCACATCCCCGTACGAATCGTACAAAACACCTTACGACACAACAATACATACGATTTGTATCCGGGTCATGCAGTACGCTACGTCCGTACGTAAACAAGCAGCAGTTTCCGGCCAAGCAATATAGATTCGTCTCTGCGACACTCCGAACGACCCTTTTTCTACGGGACCCGAAAACAGCCGTAAAAGGAGAGTCCAGCTCGAACCGCACGCCGGTACGAGACATACACACCATGAACCTCATCGTTCGTGTCATCCCAGTCCTATATGCCTATGACCTGGTGCATAGAAACCGACGACGGCGCAGACGGTGAGTACAATGTACCTCAACAACGCAAGTGTACCTGTACGGTGTGTCATACACGCTTGCCTATACCACCATTGCAATAGTGATACAAGCCGCACACACGCCCTGAATGTTGGGGTACGGTGCGTCACACCACCATTGAAATAGTGATTCGAGACGCACACACGCCCTGAATGTTGGGGTACGGTGTGTCAAACGCGCTCAGGTATACCACCATTGCAATAGTGATACGACCCGCACACACGCCATCCATACTCCCAGCATATGCCTACAGTATGGGGGTGGGTGGATATGACTCCCAGCAGTGTCCAGACATATGAGGGGTGGGTGGTTATGACTCCCAGCAGTGTCCAGACATATGAGAGGTGGGTGGATTTGACTCCCAGCAGTGTCCAGACCTATAAGGGGTGGGTGCAGAGGACTCCCAGCAGTGTCCAGACATATGAAGGGTGGGTGTATATGACTCCCAGCAGTGTCAAGACATATGAGGGTGGGTGCAGTGGACTCCCAGCAGTGTCCAGACATATGAGGGGTGTGTGCAGAGGACTCCCAGCAGTGTCCAGACATATGAGGGGTGGGTGGATATGACTCCCAGCAGTGTCCAGACATATGAGGGGTGGGTGGATATGACTCTCAGCAGTGTCCAAACTTATGAGGGGTGGGTGCAGAGGACTCCCAGCAGTGTCCAGACATATGAGGGGTGGGTGTATATGTCTCCCAGCAGTGTCCAGACATATGAGGGGTGGGTGGATATGACTCTCAGCAGTGTCCAGACATATGAGGGGCGGGAGCAGAGGACTCCCAGCAGTGTCCAGACATATGAGGGGTGGGAGGATATGACTCCCAGCAGTTTCCAGACATATGAGGGGTGGGTGGATATGACTCCCAGCAGTGTCCGGACATATGACGGGCGTGCAGAGGACTCCCAGCAGTGTCCGGACATATGAGGGGTGGGTGTATATGACTCCCAGCAGTATCCAGACATATGAGGGATCGGTGCAGAGGACTCCCAGCAGTGTCCAGACATATGAGGGGTGGGTGCAGAGGACTCCCAGCAGTGTCCAGACATATGAGGGGTGTGTGCAGATGACTCCCAGCATAGGCCTACAGTATTGGGGTGGGTGGATATGACTCCCAGCAGTGTCCAGACATATGAGGGGAGGGTACAGAGAACTCCCAGCAGTGTCCAGACATATGAGGGGTGGGTGCAGAGGACTCCCAGCAGTGTCCAGACATATGTGGGGTGGGTACAGAGGATTCCCAGCAGTGTCCAGACATATGAGGGGTGGATTGAGAGGACTCCCAGCAGTGTCCAGACATATGAGGGGTGGGTGTATATGACTCCCAGCAGTGTCCAGACATATGAGGGGTGGGTGGATATGACTCCCAGCAGTGTCCAGACATATGAGGGGTGGGTGCAGATGACTCCCAGCAGTGTAAAGACATATGAGGGGTCGGTGCAGAGGACTCCCAGCAGTGTCCAGACATATGAGGGGTGGGTGCAGAGGACTCCCAGCAGTGTCCAGACATATGAGGGGTGGGTGCAGAGGACTCCCAGCATAGACCTACAGTATTGGGTAGGTGGATATGACTCCCAGCAGTGCCCAGACATATGCGGGGTGGGTGCAGAGGACTCCCATCAGTGTCCAGACATATGAGGGGTGCAGCGGACTCCCAGCAGTGTCCAGACATATGAGGGGTGGGTGGATATGACTCTCAGCAGTGTCCAAACTTATGAGGGGTGGGTGCAGAGGACTCCCAGCAGTGTCCAGACATATGAGGGGTGGGTGTATATGTCTCCCAGCAGTGTCCAGACATATGAGGGGTGGGTGGATATGACTCTCAGCAGTGTCCAGACATATGAGGGGTGGGAGCAGAGGACTCCCAGCAGTGTCCAGACATATGAGGGGTGGGTGGATATGACTCCCAGCAGTTTCCAGACATATGAGGGGTGGGTGGATATGACTCCCAGCAGTGTCCAGACATATGAGGGGGGTTCAGAGGACTCCCAGCAGTGTCCGGACATATGAAGGGTGGGTGTATATGACTCCCAGCAGTGTCCAGACATATGAGGGATCGGTGCAGAGGACTCCCAGCAGTGTCCAGACATATGAGGGGTGGGTGCAGAGGACTCCCAGCATAGGCCTACAGTATTGGGGTGGGTGGATATGACTCCCAGCAGTGTCCAGACATATGAGGGGAGGGTGCAGAGGACTCCCAGCAGTGTCCAGACATATGAGGGGTTGGTGCAGAGGACTCTCAGCAGTGTCCAGACATATGAGGGGTGGATGGAGAGGACTCCCAGCAGTGTCCAGACATATGAGGGGTGGGTGTATATGACTCCCAGCAGTGTCCAGACATATGAGGGGTGGGTGGATATGACTCCCAGCAGTGTCCAGACATATGAGGGGTGGGTGCAGACGACTCCCAGCAGTGTCCAGACATATGAGGGGTCGGTGCAGAGGACTCCCAGCAGTGTCCAGACATATGAGGGGTGGGTGCAGAGGACTCCCAGCAGTGTCCAGACATATGAGGGGTGGGTGCAGAGGACTCCCAGCATAGACCTACAGTATTGGGTAGGTGGATATGACTCCCAGCAGTGCCCAGACATATGCGGGGTGGGTGCAGAGGACTCCCATTAGTGTCCAGACATATGAGGGGTGCAGAAAACTCCCAGTAGTGCCCAGACATATGCGGGGTGGGTGCAGAGGACTCCCATCAGTGTCCAGACATATGAGGGGTGGGTGGATATGACTCCCAGCAGTGTACAGACATATGAGAGGTGGGTCCTGAGGACTCCCAGCAGTGTCCAGACATATGAGGGGTGGGTGCAGAGGACTCCCAGCAGTGTCCAGACAGATGACTCCCAGGATAGGCCTACAGTATTGGGGTGGGTGAATGTGACTTCCAGCTGTGCCCAGGCATAAGTGGGGTGGGTGCACAGGACTGCCAGCAGTGCTCAGATATAGGGGGGCATTATCATCATCATTCCACAAGTACATGGGTGTATGTTTACATCCCTAACCTGTGAATGTCCTGATAGTGCCATAGCAACACATCACTTACAGCAGTGTCCCACTCCACGGAGGATGGATTTCTGTCACACACTGCGTGACACACCACATGTGGGTGTCATGTCAGACCCCACATGCATACCCTCCCATGGAGGTTGCAGGCACCTTCCACACCCTACCATCATGACACAATAGTGTATAGTCATGTAACAGCCCACCAAAAAAAGAGAGCGAAAGGGAACACACACTGTCATGTACATCCCTGGGCTGATATGAATGTCCAGGTGGTCGTCAGACCACCAACATGTACTCTCTCATAGAAAGAATAGGGTTGAAACCCCTTAGATTTAATGTACAAGATTATGAGTCATGTGCACAAATACCCTGCATAACAAATCCCAACATAGGGGTAGGCTGTGATTACACATCTGCATAGTGGTAAAAAGGGTGAATGTGTCCATGACGGCATTTCTAGATACTCAAAACACAAGTACAGTGAGTACCATGGATGGCACAGACTAATGAGCAGTAGTCATCTGTGAGCAGGCATGCCATTGCTGAAGGGAATGTTAACAAAATAGGAAATCTGCACACATTTTAGCACAACAATTGTGCAACTGTCTGTAGTGAAGATCTCATGTGTCACTGAGGAAGGAACACTCCTTGGGACAATGTCTGTAGCCAAACTGAACACACACAACCAAAGAATAATTGCTGCGACATTGTGATGGCAAATAGATACCATGGTCCACCTCATTACCATCATAAAATAGACATCTTTCAAAACCCCAGAACATTACCATGACACCAACTCCTAGGCCCACAGCACCTAAAGCAAGTACCTGAAATGCAATAGTTTAGAATGAAAAATAAAATGCTTTATTCAGCTCCAAAGGAAAATGAGTGAAAAAATGAGTCACAGCTCAAACAAGGCCAATGGCCAGTCCACATTAAAGTCTGGTTGGGCGACGTTGGGGAGGTCGTCGACCACAAACTTGCCTGCACATGATGGAGCTAAAGGGTTGTTGACCCGTGGGGGGGCATCATCTGGGTCAGGGCCAGGCACCGCAGGGACAGTAGAGGGAAGGGTAGGTGTTGTGGATGCAGGGGAGGAGGAATCCTCCTCAGTGGCTTGTGCAGCGCCAAAGGTGGAAATAAACTCAACACTGCACACTGCTGCCAGTTCAGCCAGACCACCACCTGCACCCGGGGACACAATGGGAGTGTAGGTAGAGGACTGTGAGTCAGGGACGGACCGCTGCAGGAGGGAAACTGCTGCCATCAGTGAGGAGTCCATGGATGATAGAATCCAACGTTGGCCAGACATCGTAGCTGACATGCCTTCCATGAATGACAAAAACTGTGTCAGTATTGTAGTGTGGCCATTGAGGACAGTCAGCATTGATGTCTAACCAACCTGAATCTGCCGGAGTAGGTCCACAGACTCGGCACTGAGGGCAGCAGGGGAGACAGGGGCAGGGACTGCAGTGCCGGGGCCGAAGGAGACATGAGGGGCAGCACGGACAGAAGGGACCCTAGCAATTGGGAGGGTGGAGATGTATCTGGAGGAGGCGGGGGCAGACCCAGTGATGGTAGATGGTGTTGCCCCGTATTCCCCCTCCTCCTGGGAGTCAGAAGCCGATCCGTCTGCATGGTAAGAAGTGTCGCCTTCCAAAGGTCCGGCCGCCTGACTCCCCACACCCTCCTTGCCACTGGCTCCCTCCGACTCATCAGCTGTGGTGGCACTGCGGCTGGGTCCCTCCTCTTGGTCCGTGCTCATGTCTCCTCCCGTGTCGGTTGATGATGCTGTGGGCAAGGAGAAGAAACAAAAATGCATCAGTCACCTGTAAACCTCTGACACATGAGCACTAAATCAGTTGGTCACACTGCAAATCATGGCATGCATCATGAGTAACAGCCAGATAGCTCTGCACAGATTTGAGATTAGTACTGCCCAGTTGGTATAGACACAATGCTACTTGGACACAAGGATCCAAAGAACACACCAGGTCACAACTTGAATGAGAGTTACACTGAGAAGCCTCTGTTTGTTTACAGGAGAGCAGATCTATACAATGAAGTGATGTCACCTCAAGTTCACAAAGAAATAAACAGTTGTGGTGCCCCTCAGGGCAAACTAACACACCTCACTCCCCAAGGTGACACCATACTCAGAGCCCTGTAAGTACATTTGGGTGGAAACGAAGGTCACAAATTGTTGGCATCTTGGGACTCACCATACTTCACACATTCAAAAGGTATTGAATGTGTAAATTCGCCATCTTGTGGAGACAACACGTATGTGCCTGCATGAAAGATCTCTCACAAGGAAATGCACACAAAAAACATAGACACATTCATTGAAACAGCTGGCACACTTTAAGATGAAACACTGTTAGAAACAAAAGGCGTAGCAGATTTGCCATATACATGGTCCAACGGAGGTCTTGATGGCTTGACACACATTAGTTTGTACAATTGACAACAAAGGAGTCTCAAGCACTCAAGACCACTGTGGGGACATGTATATGGAGATCAAGTCACAACAATAATCACTAACACTGGCCTCCTTCAAAAGTTGCCTGCTTCTTCCAAAAAATTGCAAATGTTATTTTGTGTGCACTACCTTGTGAGACAACTATAATGCAGGCACATAAGTGTAATCTCGACAATTTGTCATATGAACACATTCAAAACATAAACAACCCTTAACAAGTGTTGGGAGTGCTAAGGTACATTCATCAATGTGAGACAACTTCAAATGTGTCAGTCCTCACAGGGGCATCTATTACCTGATCATACAGTTGCTAGCACATAAGACCCACTGGCTGTCATATGAAGTGGCCCACATGTCCCAAATCAGGACAATGCTCAAGCTAATGGGCCTGCAATTGTGAAGAACAAAATCATTGCTGCATCGTGGACACACCCTTATCCCCATGCAAAATGTCAATACAGTAGTGTGCACAATAAGAAAAAACCAAAACTACATACAAGTGGCAAAAATGAATTAGGCACAATGATGTCTGGAAAACAAATGACATAGGCTGTCAAGCCCCAAATGAAAGCACTGTCCACCATCACAGGGGAAGTGCATGGTGAAACAACGACCAGCCAATTCTCACACACAGGTCACAACTGCCAAGGCCAAAATCAGGCAGGACCATTGGACCTCTCCTGCACAACACCCCCATTCCTCAGTCAATGTGATAGATACAGCTCAAGAAGTGAGAACTCAGAATCGGGGTAACAAAAACTGTCCAGCAACATTTTAAAAGGTAACCCAAGCTCACCTTGTGGGGATGCCAATACATATTAGTCACAAACAACCAACAAAAGATTGTTGTGAATAGGCCAACAGGCACTGCCCAGTGTGAGTATGCACAAGTCAAATTTTGTATCCATGTCCAGTGGGAATATGTAGCAGACACAGGATAAATACAAACTATGCCAGGGACCAATGCCACTGAGGCAGACCCATGCTGAACCCACAAAGAATGGGCACAGTGTTGGATGACACACATGATTAGGAGGCCAGGGTGTCTCAGGGGACTGTGGTGGGCACACTGATCCGTGGGTCTGGAATAAGCTGACTGTAACATTAAGAACCGTCATGGCACTATGCATATCTCCCAAATAATGTACATCATGTCTGACAACACAACATGGGTCATGCATGCTGTAAGGATGTGCAGTTGAAACCTCACACTCCTATGTTGAGACTCATCATCGGTGCAAACAAATGTGAAGCTCTAACACAGTGCACCGGTCATGGCACAGGCAAGGTCCCAACACATGTCACAGACCACCCTCCCACATGATGCGCTAATCAATATGCAGTATAAATAACTTGCAGCTTAGATGAGCATGTGCATATTTGAATACACACAGACCAGGGGACACATGTGAAGGAGGGGAAGGGATGAAAAAGAGCACCAGCTGAATATGGGGAATTTAAAATACACTGCACATATAACCTGTCTGACCAGACACCCCAACTGTGGGAGTGTTTTCAGGCTTCTGAGCACCTCAAGAAGCAGGTGACACACAACACAACAAACAGCCATGTACCTAGCCCCTCCTTGCTGCTGTCTCTCTTGCAACTGCCTATCGAGGTCGGGAAAGACCACAGCCAGGACCCGGAGCATGTGGGGGGTGAGATAATGGCTTCCACCATGCCGGCGTGGTGGCTCCATCTTCAGCTGGACCCGGGCAATCCGCCAGGTCCAGCACCGGATGTCCTGCCACCTTTTTTGAATGTTGCGCAGCTGCCGGCGATGGCCCCCGCAGTCCTGACAGCCCTGACGATCTCCAGCCATATCTCTCCCTTCTCGTAGGCAGATACCTGTCAGGAACAAAAAGTGAAACAACATCATTACACCTGCTCCATCTCCCAGAGACACACACTTGCACACATTGATAATGTGAACAGGGCATAGGATGCTGACAGGAATTGCATCATTGTCCATGTGAATTAGGCCTGTGAGCAAACCCCAATGCACTACATGGCATTGAAAGGCAACAGATGGCGTAACAGATGCAACACACACACTGATCATGGCACACACTGGAGAACACATGCAACTGCAGGGTGTGGGACAGCACGTGGCAAGCAGTCACATGTCTAACTCCACTTAACAACTCTCAGCAGACCAGACAGACACACCCTGGCACAGATCACTCGCCTGTCACTGACAACAGTGGAAACAACCCTCACTTTTCACATGTGCCACTTGACAAAGAGGTGTCACAGGTGTTGTGCTAACTTTGCAAGTCAGGCACACACCACTGCTTACTAGTCACACCAGATGGCTATAGCTGGTGCAAACGCCATGCATCTGTGGTGCAACACTTCACATACACACTCACCCAGATGACAAGGAACATTCACACACTGCAATGTCCATGAGGTTACACACATCATTTGTACAATATCCCCACAGGTCCCCACAAGTCATACACAGCTGTGAGTACAGTCAGCTGTCACTCTGGGGTGAACACTGTTACCCCTCAGGACATTTGGGAATAAAGCCACCAAGGTCTTGCACGGCTGAATGTGTCACACACTATGCAGTGAATGTCACAGTAAGCACAATGCAAGCGAGGACTGAACACATATGAACTACATCATGCTCTGCATGAGAGACACCACCATGTATGTGGAGAAGTGTGGCTCAATGGTTAGAGCGGCAGACCCTGATGCAGAGGTCTGGCCCAGGACCAGGGTTCAATTCCCGCCACGGCGGGTCTTGGGTTCAATTTCCTCGGACCTGATAATTCTCGCCTCGGTGCCTATTCTAATCATGGGTCCCACTCTGCAACACTGGGCAATAGCTTGCTTAATCTCCACAATGGCCCCAACAGCGCTGGGATGCCTGGCTTCACCTTGGGGGTGCCCAGGAGTGGGCATTTCACAGGGAAAAGCCAGGAAGGGTTCCACAGCGGTATGCGTACAGCGCCAAGACACCTCAGGGTATAAGTGCGCTATACAAGTACGAATTCATTTCATTTCATGTACACCCCCTGGGACACTCTCGAAACCGCATTGCATCTCTGTCCCACCAATACACAATGCCTGTTGTGACTCTCACACAACAGGTGCACAGTCAAAGTACTGCAGTCAGCACTCACCTGCTCCCCTGGTCTCCCATACAGCTTGCTGTACTGTGGTAGGAGGGCATCCAGCAGGGCCTGGTTTTCCTCATCAGTGAATGCTGGCGCCCTCTCCATCGTACGTGACATAAGAGTCCAGGGAATGCAGAGACAGCAACAGTGTGGTCCACTCCAATGTTGTGCAGGCAAGTGCTCTCTCACAGCCACATGCAGCCTTAAATCAGTGCTGCAGAGGGGCTTTCAGTCCCAGGAGTACAGTGTGATAGGCCAGATTACTTTGCATCCTGCGTTTTATCCAATCCGTTTAAACATAAGGCCCTGACACACATTTGCATTTTTCAAAATTTGAGCTTCAGCTCCACAACAATTTTGCAACATTGTATATTGTTGCCCAACTGACTTTTGCAGGACACCTGTAGCACACACTCAAATCTCAGTATCCATGACAACCAGCCTGCATTCAGGGCCTACTACTCGTCCCCTAGGTGTCCCCTATGTATTTTGTGAGATCCACACACGTGTACGGTGCGTTTCACGTTGCGTGTTGGCACCTTTTTAATAGTGAGACGCTGCGCACCTCGCAACGTAATGTCGGGGTACCGTTCATTCACGTATGGCACGATTAAAAAAGTGAGACGATGCGCACACACGCACGTAATGTCGGGGTGCGGTTCGTTCATCTATGGCACGATTACAATACTGAGACGATGCGCACACACGCACGTAATGTCGGGTACGGTTCGTTAGCGTATGGCACAATTACAATAGTGAGACGATGCGCACACATGCACGTAATGTCGGAGTACGGTTCGCTTGCGTATGGCATGACGATGCGCACACACGCACGTAATGTCGGGGAACAGTTCGTTTGCGTATGGCACAATTACAATAGTGAGACGCTGCCAAACACTCACGTAATGGTGGGGTACGGTACGCTCACGTATGGCACGATTACACAATAGTGAGACAATGCGCACACACGCACTTGTGAATGCTGGGGTACGTTGCATTTCACACGGTGCGTTTCACACGCATTTGTGAATGTAGGGGTACGGTGCGTTTCACACGCATTTGTGAATGCAGTGGTACGGTGTGTTTCACACGCTCACGCATGGCATCATTATAATAGTGATACGAGGCGCACACATGGCAGGGATGTAGGGGTACGGTTCAAACAAGGATGTGTATCAAGTTCTTTTCATTTCATACTTACATGTGCAGGCCCTAGGTGTGTCAGGCAGTAATATAGCACAGGGCATATGATCTTGTTGCACAATTGATGTGTGCTGACCTGTTGACACATGTCATGTGTGATGGGTTACTATGTAGTACACATAACCTTTACACTTGTCACAGGTGTACCACTATACAGATGTAGCCATGCACATCTACACTGGGATGGCACAGTCATCACTATGGGCACCTGTCTCATGATGCCAGGGACCGGGGCACTTTGTCACTTGACATTTCACGCTCAGCATAACCCTATATGACTATGTCTTGTGTGTGTCATGTCAAACCTTGAGCTTGTTGTTTGTGTTACGTAAACTGCATCTGCTGTTGGTGCATCTAACATGGGTCTGTGTTGAGATGGGGAAGGGTTTCACATGTACGCTCACCATGCCACATGTGCATTTCTATGGCTTTTGGGTCTGATGTCATCAGACATCAATTTCCCCAAGGCACACATGTCTGCATCCTGACAAGGGCTGAGTCATTTTTTGTCACATGCACACCTTTATCGCTATATGTTTGAGATGTATTTTTGATATTCCATCTGACCTGTGCATGTGTCTTGCAGTCAGCTGTCTGGATGGGTTGACAACCTTCCACTGCAGGATTGGTGACGTGTGTCACTCAAGTGATATCTTGGGTTGTTCACTCACACCAGACCAGCAGCTTGTTTCAGGGCATGTCATGTTTATTGAGGCAAACCACAGGTGTATCTGAGTTTTCGTAGGAGTGCTAGCAAGCTGGCATATGTGTCCGGGATATATTGCACACGCCAGACTCCATAGTGACATGATGTCTAGTAGCAGTTTTGCATGTGATATGTACTTTCCCCTTGATGTTGTTTGACGGTCATTCTCCATTCTTCCCAAATATGTCCTGCAGGGCACCGCCTCTACCAAGGCCATTTCCAGACTTGGCTACCATGAGGGAACGTGATTTCATCCGACATTACAGATTCACTCGAGCGTTGATTCAGGACTTGACGAACAAGCTGGCACCACATCTCCAACCGGAACACAGGTATCCTACTGCGCTGACCCCCAAGATAAAGGTGATGGCAGTCCTCCATTTTTTGCAGCAGGTACGTTCCAATTAACCATAGCTAATGTAGGTGGAATGTCCCAAACAATGTTCAGCCGTGCCTTGCATGATGTGTGATGTGTTATCATTATTATTATTTTAAGGAACAAGGGAACCCACTAGGTAAGCAAGGACCAGGGATATTAGTATTATCAGTCAACAACGGTCCTTGACAATTAACTGTAAAAGCTTTAAATAATTATAGGACACAATCTGCACTATAATGAGTAAGGTGTCCGTCCGGACCCTATAATTTAATAAATGAAAAAATGAGGAGCAAATTCAAGAAGGCACATATACAATGGGACACAGTCCTGTATCCAAAACATACAACAAGGCAAGACAAAACAGTATTTACAGGGTGGGGTGTTTCTCAGGCAATTTTACAATTAGTGAGACGATAGTGCAGTGGGAAGAATCAGCCTAGCTGTACTCATGTAGTAAAAACACAATTACTTCACACAGTGGGGAACTATTGTTTTAACTACATCAACTGTCAACGGCGTTTCGATCCTGTTAGTAATGAAGGATCATCATCAGGACAAACAATGTATTGCCTGAATATGCAAGCCTAAACTCCAATTGGAGGCGGGTCCAGGAATGGGTTGCAGATGCAGCCAGACGGGTGATGGCTGGCCCTGAGAGCACTGGGGCTCCGGTTCAGTGACACGGAGCTGGTGCATGATCTTCATAATGCGAATCAACCTGAAGACTATGGATTAGGAATACAAGGCATCCCAAGCTGTGGCACCGCTGTGCGGAGGGTTTTTTCAGGGAGGAGTGGAGGCGGGATGGTCGTTTCTAAGGTTACAAGGAACCTTGATGTCCAAAGGGTAGGAGAGATGTGGATTGGATAATTGTGGTTACCGGCAGTTGCCGGAACCTGTGTGTTCACGATCGAACAGCTACAGATGTCTGGAGGGCGGAATCGCACCGGTCAGACGCATGATGTGTTAGCAGCCATTATTTGAGCATATTGATGAATTCATCAGATTTCCTACTCCTGAAGAGTTGAGAGATGTCAAGGGTGAATTCTATGCCCTGGGTGGGATGCCACATGTAATTGGGTCAATTGACAGGACACATGTGGCTTTGGTGCCACCACAGGCTCAGGAACAGGCTTACCGCAACAGGAAACACTATCAATCAATAAATGACCTGGTGGTGTGTCTTGCTAACATGATGATTTCCCATGTTTGTGCACGTTTTCCAGGATCGTGCCATGATGCATTCATCATGAGGCGTAGCAGGGTGCCAAAAATGATGCTGCAGCTGCGCAACGATCGGGCATGTCTTGTTGGTGGGTATACTCTGTGTGTCATGGGTGTTTCAGTATCTTTAGCTCTGCCTGCATCTCATGAACCACTTATTGACATGATGTATATTTGCAGGTGACGCGGGTTATCCCAACATGCCATGGCTGCTGACACCTCTCCGGAACCCAAGAACAGCTGCAGATCAGCGGTACAATAATGCACACGGGCAGACCAGGCGAGTGATAGAGCGGACGTTTGGCCTCCTGAAGAGCCGATTCTGGTGTCTCGATAAGACCGGCGGATCCCTCCCATATGCCCCAGCCAAAGTCTGTAATATCTTCATTGTGTGCTGCATGCTGCACAACATGGCAGTTGAGAAGGCAGTTCCACTCATCCTGGATCCTGAGGAGCAGGAACATCCAACCGTTGAGGATCAAGGGCTTGGTCACGATGCAAACTTAATATTTTGACTTTGAGTTTAGTGCTGACTTTTAATCTTGCACTCACCTGATTAGAGGATTATTGTTCCTTCGCGCTCCGACGATTAGGTGCGGAGTAGTTGTTTGCTTGTGCCCCTGCCGGTGCCCCCCACGCCCATTTTGCTGACGGGACGCTGGGGGCGGCGGCCTAGCCTTGTGACGCGCTTGGCGTCATTACAAAGGAAGCCTCAGCGTGCAGGTGTCCCACTCAGAATACTCCTGAGGCGGAAGCCGGGAGAGAGGACCTTGCAGACTGTTGTATGTTTTTAAACCTGTGAACGTTTTAAACTTAATATTTTGACTTTGAGTTTAGTGCTGACTTTTAATCTTGCACTCACCTGATTAGAGGATTATTGTTCCTTCGCGCTCCGCAAATTAGGTGCGGAGTAGTTGTTTGCTTGTGCCCCTGCCGGTAACCCCCACGCCCATTTTGCTGACGGGACGCTGGGGGCAGCGGCCTAGCCTTTGATGCGCTCGGCGTCATTACAAAGGAAAATGGCCATGCCTCCGCGCAGCTGACGCGGGCAGCGGGCGCCCCTTTGGCGCTCCGAAGGTGCGCCAAAGGTAAGCCCGTCTGCGCTCGTCCAAGCCCAGATGAGCCCTGAGGCCATGACCCCTGCCCGAACACAGTCAGAGACCAACCACTCGATTAGAGTGGTGTACTCGGCCACGGAGCTTCGCAAAATAAAGGAGTTAGCATCTACTTTACAGGGTAACATGCTAGTTTGTCCACACAAATTCCCCGTTTCCCTGGAGGGGCCGGTAGCCTGTTGGAGATGCTCCTTCCATGGAAACAAGCTCATTAGTCATGTCCCTCTAACTTGCTCTTTTCGAACCCCTCCGTCAAAGGGCCTATCATACATTCTCTGTAATATTCGATCTTTAGCCGCATATCCCCTGGAAATCTGGGACCTGATTTACTCGTATGCCCCGGAGATCTGTTTCCTGACGGAAACCTGGCTGATTCCCGCCAATTTACCGATGATAAATTTGGCCATCCCTGACAACTATAGTTTTATTCAGCTGGACAGGGTGGGGAAAATTGGGGGGGTATTGCTATTGCGTTTAAAAAGTATCTTAAAGTTGTGTGGATCGAAACCGTCTCTGATAGAAATCTGGAACTAGGCCTCAATAAAATCACTTTTTCACCATCGGACAGTTGGACAGGTGCCCTAGTTTATCGACCCCCTGGCCCAAAAGCGGACTTTACAGACAGGCTTACAGACTTGATAGCTACTTATGCCCTGGCTTCCAATAAATTATTATTACTGGGTGATTTTAATTTTTATGGCGAGTTATTCTCGTCCCCCGAAGTAAACACACTCTTCACAGACATGGAGCACCTAGGACTCTCCCCAAAAATTCAGGGACCTACCCATAATGGGGGGCATACTCTCGACCTACTGTTTACGAACATTTCCTCACTTGAGTATGACGCACCACGGCCTCTTATGTGGTCAGACCACTTCATGATCAAATTTATGAGTCCACCCAGAGTGCCAGCATCTATGAGACAGTCCGCTAGCACAGACCAGCGGACTCAGCGACCATGGAGTAAGTTAACTCCCCAGCTATTTGAGGAAGCTCTCTCGGCACCCCCAATAACAGAGGAACAGGAGGTTTCAAAAGCCTTAGCGATGTTTAATGCAGAGCTGGGGAGAGCCCTGGACAAAATTATCCCAGCAAAAATGAAGTCCAGGCCCCTCTCGAATCGCCGCTCTGCACAATGGTACACCTCCGAATTAAAGCAGGAATAATCAGCCTGTAAAAGATTGGAGAGACTTTGGCGGCAAAGAAAATCTCCCCAGTCAAAGACACTTTTTAAATCCTCACTGGCAATTTACCAACGTAATTTAAGGACAGCGAGATGTGTGTTCATAGCGAACCAAATTGAAAATGCTACCAACTCCTCTAAGGCTTTGTTTGACATTATGAATGATTTTGTATCTCCAGTGGCATGTAAGCAACCGTCCATAGAATCCCAGAACCTGTGTGACGCATTGGCCAGGTTCTTTCAGGAGAAAATTGAAACTATCTATTCTAAGTTTACTTATTCTGCTCCTATTTTCCCTAGCTCAGATAGCCCACCCATTCGGATGGACTGTTCTCTTGAATGACTCTAGTAGAAATTCACAAAGCTCTTGAGACTGCGAAGTGGGCTCCCCGGCGGATCTTTGTCCTCCAAAAGTCATGGCACTCTTGTCTCATTCACTGGCGCCCATGATTCAAAACATTTTTAATTGATCAATCTCAGAGGGCGAAATTCCGGTCCCTTGGAAGGAAGCCTTTGTTTACCCTATATAGAAGAAACCGGCGGCAAACCCGTCAGAGTTGAGCAGCTATCGACCTATCTCACTGCTCCCCCTACTGAGTAAAACACTTGAAGGCATGATTAATCAGCAGTTGAACATCTACCTTGAATCTAATTGTATTTTGGACGCCTCGCAGTCCGGCTTCCGCAAGGGTTTCAGTACAGAAACAGCGCTTTTAGCAGTCACTGACTCCCTGCGGATGACAGTGGATGCTGGAGGATCAGCAATTCTGATTCTTCTTGACCTCTCCGCGGCCTTTATTACCATCTCTCATGTTAGACTGGCGGAGAGGTTAAGAGATATCGGTATCCAGGGGCTGGCCCTCAAATGGCTACAGAATTTCCTGACTGACAGATCCCAAACGGTCATCATGGGTCCCTATCAGGCAGAGAAATTTTCATTGAACAAGGGCGTCCCCAAGGGCTCCTGCCTTAGCCCCACCCTCTTTAATATCTATATGGCACGGTTGGCTAAGGTTGTGGAAGCTCTGGGGTTCGAAACTATCTCATATGCCGATGACACCCAGCTGTTGTTCAACATCGGCCCAAATCAGGAGGCGGATAGACTACGTTTTTCCTCAGGTATTTTGGAGATCTCCAACTGTATGAAAACCAACTTTCTCCAGTTGAACCCTGGGAAGACGGAAGTCATGCTGCTGGGAAAGGCGGCGGCGATCTGGTCCAATGATTGGTGGCCTGTACAGCTGGGTGAATCTCCCACACCCAAAGAGTGTGTCAATAACCTGGGTATCAAGATCAACCATTCTCTTTCTATGCAGGCTCAAGTAACGGCTGTTGCTGGATACTGTTATTATAGGTTAAGATTGCTGAGGAAGATCTTTTCCTTTCATTCCGCTAGAGCATCGTAGAACCCTGACTCAAGCTATGGTGGTCAGCCGTCTGGATTACGGCAACGCTCTTTTAGCAGAAGCAGGGACAACTTCTCTAAATAAGCTACAGGTGATCCAAAATATAGCGGCCAGGTTGGTTTTGAATATGCCGGCAAGATCATCTTCACTTCCTCTGCTGAGAAAATTGCACTGGCTGCCTATAAAATAAAGATCCATTTTTAAAGTTTGCTGTCTGACTTTTAATGCCCTTCAGGGTCTGGGCCCAAAATATCTGCAAAATAAACTGGTAAAATATGCCCGAGTCGACCTCTGAGATCGAGCTCGCAGCTGCTATTACATGTACCCCGAATCCGACGTCACAGGGTAGGAGGTATGGCTTTTTCTTACCTGGCCCCCAAATACTGGAACAGCCTTCTTTTCTCCTTGCGAGAACTTTTATCCTATCAAATTTTTAGGAAGCAGCTAAACGCCTTCCTGTTCTAAAGGTTTCCTCCTCTCTGCTTTTTTGTTTTTCTTTCCTTGAGTATGTTTCTGAGTAAGCGCCGAGATGCCTCATGGTGATTCGAGCGCTATACAAAAGAGTATAACATAACATAACATAACATCCTCATGATATCCGGAGTCAGCTCATACGCAACTTCTTCTCATAATGGTGAGTCACTGCGAATGAGTGTGCAAGCTTGTAGCATTGAGTGGCATGTGTTGCAATGTGTATGTCCAGCTGACTGTATGCATATTCACTTTGATGTGTGTACTGATGTGTCACGCAAGTGCTGATGTCATGCCACACTGAAATGCACAAAGACGTAGCTTTAATTTTACTTGTGTACTACATTGTTTGTGTTTTGTTCAATCCCATGTCTTTAGCAAAGATTTGTAACGGTGAGCCCTTGTGTGTCTCTCATTCCCAGGATGTTGTGCCTGTTGTCTGTTTGTGTCATCTCAGTTCTCCTGCTATTCCTCATGATGATTGCAACATGGGCCGAATCAGCGTTCCATGCACGGACATGTGTAAATGTCAGTTCAGGTAGGAGAACCAAACAGGCTTTTTTGGGTTGTTATGGTTTAGGAATGTATGGGAAGTGTTTCTGTGCATGTTGAAGACCCATCCATACATGTCTAATCACCATGGATCAAATTACATGTTGCACCACTCCCATGACAGGACAGTCACCCTTCTTGACAGTCATCTGTTGTGGAGTATTGACTCTGGTGATGGCATCAATGTGTGTCAACCTTGACCCTGACACATTGCGGATTCCACGTGTTGACATTGTGTGGGAGATCACAACTACAGGATCCATGGTGAATTGCAGCCTCACTGTGTGCAGCAGTATGTGTTTGGCACATCCACTTAATCTTGTGTGCCAGTACAGTTTGATTTAAATCAACCATGTTGTGAAGGTGTGGGCCAGCGTATGTCCCACATGTTCTGTCAAGTGTCTTGTGAGTCTGGTCATATGGATGCATTGCCCCTTGTGCCAGTATGTCATGTCACTGTCACGTTGCTTCTTCAGGGCCGGTGGAGAACACTGCTTTGCAAGCCTTCTCGGTCAGTTAATGTTAACTTTCTATTCCCATGATGCCAGGAACGTTGCTCTGATAAGGTCACAACGTTGTGCTGTAGCTATTGTAAACGCTTAAGTTGCACCAGTCGGGTGGCGTCAATTCCAGGATTCTCTTGTGGCGTGCTGCATATCCTGGTCACGGTAGGGTTGGTTTTGTGACATTGCTCCTCATTACTCTCTGTTGATTGCCGGACCAGCAGCTTGTTATGTTAGGCATTTCAAAGCCCAGTTGGACGAGACACTGACTGTCTAATGTGGGGCTTCCTTGTGTTTACATAATTTCCTCCCTCGTTTGATGAGCTTCTTAAGGCTCTTGCGGGTGATATATAATTTCACTTCTTGACCCTCACTGATTGCCAGGGGTAACTACGGATTTTTGCCTTTGTGTGAGTACCACTGCAGCGCAATAGTATTTTTTAACATTGGAGCATCATTGCGCGGGCACTTTTGCTCTCCTCCGCCGCCTTTTCTCTCTCTTTATCCATTTCAAATTGCTTCGTTTGCATTCTCATTTTCATGACTTCCAACTCATACTCTCTTACTCTCTGATTTTCTTGTAACTCTTCTGGGGAGAGGCCCCTGCTGGAATGGTTGCTGCCAGCTCCTGCACCTACTTTGCCCACTGGCAAATCTGTGACTTGAAAACTGTTTTCTACATCCACATCATCCTCTCCCTCTTGTGCCTCCCAATGGGCCTTCAAGATTTTCTGCAGCTCCTCCTTTCTGTAGGCGCTCTTTATGGGGCACTCAAACTCAAGGCAGAATTTCCTGAGTTGCTCAACTTTGTATGAATACAAATCTCCAATTGCAAACTCCATCTCTACTTCTGCCTCCTTACTCGGTGCCTTCCCATGCACAGACATGATGTATTGAAGAGTTACTCAAAAATAGAAAAATCAAAACCAATCAGTAGTATGCGGTGGCGTAGTGAACTGCACTCACTAGTGATGTACACCAATTACTGTGGGTCAAGTACAAATACAAGTTCAAATCCCACCGCCTGACCACCAATGTTAGATCTGGGGGTCTCTAGTTGGCAGAGGTAGGTACCACTGTCCAAATAGGGACCCTTGCTTCTAGTCAGGGCAAGGAGATAACCCTCTGAGATAACCCCTGCTCACCCTCTAGGTAGCTTGGCACGAGCAGTCTAGGCTAACCAGAGGCAATGCGTAAAGTATTTGTACCAACACTCACAGTAACACAGTGAAAACACCACAAACTGACTCCACAACAGTTTAGAAAAATAAAGGTATTTTTAATCTAAACTACACAAGACCAAAATGACAAAAATCCAACATACACAGTTCAAGAATATGGTTTCAAAAGAGTTCTTAAGGTTGCGTTAAAATTCTTAGAATTCTCTACGTTGCGATAGAATTCTCTACAGATGCGTGAAAAGTTCACAGTTGCGTCACGTTTACTCACAGTACCTTTTAGTTGCAAACAAAGTTCCAAAAGCAGAAGCTGGTGCGGTGGAAAACAAGCGATGCGTTGCTCCTGAGACCCTGGGCAGGCGATGCGACAGCCCCGCTGCAGCAGCGGGCGTGTTGCGGCGAATCCGGTCTGTATGGGGAGGAAGGCCACTTGTATGGATTCCGGTGCGTAGGTTCCGTAGGAAGTCTGTTCTCGCAAATGCACGATGCGACGATCTCGTAGGTGCTGCGACGATCTCCGGGGCGACAATGCGCGGTCCAGCGGTGATCCTCTCTCTCGCAGCTCCTCGATGCGATGATTCTGCGACGATACTCGCAGCGACGTGATGCGGTCCGCAAGCAAGCGGTGCGGCGTTCTCACCCAGCGACGACAGGCTCTGCGACGATACTCGCAGCGATGTTCGATTCTCCCGCACCGGTCTGGTGCGTCCCGCAAACGAAGGATGCGACGTCTCTGGCAGCGGCGTCAGGCGCTGCGACGATCTCGACCTCCGTAGCGGCGGGAAACTTCTCGCACTGTCGGGGATGCGCTCCGCAAGCGAGCGATGCGACACTTTTCAGTTTCAAAAGTCTCTCAAGCTTTAGTCTCAAGCTTCCCAGCACAGGTACAACCTCCAGAGGCCCCACAACTGGATCAAGCACTCTAGGAGGGACAGAACTCTCTCAGCAGAGTTCAGGGAAGCTGGGGGTGAAGTCCTTTTGGTCCTGGGACTTCAAAACAGGGAGCCAGCTCTTCTCAGGCCCTTGGAGATTCCTTCAAGACAGGGGACACAGCACACAGCAAAGTCCTTCCCCTCTCCTTGGCAGCAAAGCAACAGCAGGTCAGTCCAGCAGAGCAACAGCAGGACAATCTTCCTTCTTCAGTTTCAGTTTCAGCTTTCTCCTTGGCAGAGGTTCCTTCTTGATTTCCAGGATGATCTAATTTTCTGTTGTCAGGGGTCCTGTACTTATACCCCTAAAGTCTTTGTTCTCTTGGTGCATGTGGGCCCTGAGCCCGGTCTTAACCAGTTCTGGGTGGATCCTGAGCACTTTGTTTTGCTGGCTGCATCTTTCCTTTCAGAGTGAGGGGCAGGGTCCTCAGCCGCCCAGCAGGGGGGTGGAGCCAGCATTGTGGAAGGCAGGCACAGCCCTATTCAGCCCAGGTGCTAACTCCTCCCACTACTCAAGTTGCAGATGCAGTCATTCAGCCTAGTGCTGACTCATCCACCCTGCTGGGGAATTCCCCACCCCCTGTCACTCACAAACCAGACAGTCAATACACAAACAGGCCCAGGCACACAGAAGGGTCAGACAAGAGAACAGCAACTTTCTAAAAGTGCTGTTCTCAAACACAGGATTTAAAAACAACCTTTCCTAAAAGATGTGTTATTAAATTCTGAGTTCAGGGATACTAGATACTTATGTCCTATCTTGTTCCTATGGGAAGAAATGCTGTTAACCACTGTAGCCAGCATCCCCCATGGTAATCTATGGTGCAAGATAGCCTTACAATAGTGAAAAACGAAAATGGCTGTAATTCACTACCAGAACATGTTACCTGCACCAGTACATGCTCTACCTTTCACATACACTGCACCCTGCCCAGGGGGGTACCTTGGGCCTTCCATAGGGGTGACTGATGTGCACAAAAAGGGAAGGGTTAGGCCTGGTCAGTGGGGACACTGACCAGGAGGACATGGCAGTTCTAAACTGCCCATAGGCACTGCAATGGCAGGCCTGAGACACCATTTTAGAGCTACTCCTGTGGGTGGCACAATCAGTGCTGCAGGCCCACTAGTAGCATTTGTCATCACCAGCCCTGGCACACCCAGTGCACTTTACTAGGGACTTCATGGTGATACAAATATGCCAAACATGTATATTCAATCAGAATAACAATTTACACAGGGAGTACTTACACTCTGGCACTGAACAGCAGTGGCAGAGTGTCCAAAGCATCTAAACCAGCAAAAACGAAATCCAGCACAGCATCAAAAATATAGGAGGTAGAGGCAAAAAGATAGGGGGAAACCACGCCAAAGATGCCAGGTCTAACACATACACTCTGAGCGCCTTCGTTACTGCATGGCGCTAATTGCATAGAAGCAGCCTGCACAGCGTTATACACCCTTCATTTTGGCTGAAAAACTCTGCTACCTTTTATGTGTCCATGTTGAAACATCAGATCTAGTATACTTTTCATTGCTGTGATGCCAACTATGATACAGTGGCTGCTGTTTTCCGTTACAGGTGTAACGGTTACAGTCTAGGTCCTGAGGTATGCTGTGAATCAGTGGCAAGATGTGTTGAATGCTTATGCTTTGTTTATCTTTGTTTTAGATCTCCCTCCCTGCTGTTCCCTTCCTTCCCTTCCCTCGCCTGATCACCCTATTGAGTCAGTAATTTATACTCAGACCAAGGGGCTAACAGGAGGTGGACCACAATGATCATCGCACCTTTATGAGGATTCAAGGATACAACATTCCCAGGCTGTCGTGTGCACATTGTCTCACCAGCATTACAGGTAAACTCCTTGCATGAGTGTTATTTTCTTCTGAGCAATGGGACTGGACATGGACATTGGCTAAAGCAGCGTGGGCTCCACACAAACTTAATCCATTTGTATAGCAAATGTGTCCTACACAGTACAATGTGCATCATCACAGTCACCGCAGAACTCTTGCCAGTTTGCATGCGTCATCTATGGCATAATTGACAAAGATTGTTCATATGGGAGTATGTGTACTGTGGCAACATGCATGGTGTTTATCATAGCTAATGATCCATATTGTGCATGAAGTACATGGTTGTGTATGTATTGTTGCCGCTTGCTACACACAACGGGTAGCCCACTACCGGCTGACGCTATGTGTCCTGTGCGCAGCTTGGCCTTTTGGTGCCTGATCCTGTGCCCGACATTTATGGTGATTGTTCTTTCATTTTAGGTCTGTGACCCATGAGTAACCAGACACTCGTTCCTTTCCATACACCAGTTACATTGTGCCTTTCAATCCTCCTTCTCTTCCTGTGCTAGTTTTTGCATGGTGTCTCACCCCTTCCACCATCATGTGTTCACCCATTCCTGCTGCTGCCTCCCCTGTGGCATCATCCCACAAGTCCCCTGATTCCGCAACACACACACCTCCCAGATGCTCCTCCCTCCCTCCACCCATTGTTAATGCAGGCATCAGCTTGTCAGTGCCACTGTTGCGCCACATCCGGGCCAAAGGCAGAAACGTCTGCGCCTGCAACATGCACAGTGCAAGACCCTCTGGTCCTTCCATGATGCACGTAACACAACAGACTCATGCTCCAGCGACCCTCAAAACAGGGAACACAAGACATTCATCCACCTGCTATCAGGCAACACCTAAGCGCAACCATTACAGCTTTGCTGGCTGTGTGTGCAACTCCTACTGCCAACAACGCGTTGCCCCACATAACAGACAATGTCTGTACAACCAGGTCATGTGCCTCCTACCGCACACCCGCTACATCCACCAGCACACCATTGGACTCTGTCACCTCAGCTGATACAACAGCCCCACACATCTCCTTCATTACAGTGATTTGGTTGAACGCATCCTGAGCACACTACAGTAACATTGCCATCACAGATGGATACGAGATCACCCACAGGGACCACACCAACACTCCAGGACGATGACTAGAAATTTCATTAGAAGTACCCACTCAGAGTCACATACTACACCAAGGACACACTCAGCATTGTCAAACATCTGCACTTCAGGTTTCACACCAATCCCCAGACCAACCTCAGTCTAACTATCATCTATAGATCTCCAGGCCTACACCCACAATCCTGCTATGCCATCTACAATTATTATCATAGTCATGTATTGAGCGCACATGTAAGCCAACGGGTTTGTCCCAGCGCTGTAGTGTGCCGAAAATGAGGCAGCATACGGAAGAGCAACTAATCTAGCAGGCTAAATATCCAGGTCTTAATGGCTTAGCGAGAATCACAAGTAAAGAAATGGGGGACCCCCTCTAACTCGATTTCCTTCAGGTCAGGGAGAAGAGGGGAAACATAAACAAGTACAGTGAAAAAAGCTCCCTCGTGACCTATTGATTTTTCAGGGTAAGTACTCCAATTATACAGGCATAATCATTGCAATACAACACATTTATTTTATTTTCTCATTATTGTTATTCTTTGAATTACTTCTTCATTTCATATGTTCCTTTTTCATGTTTTTTTTTAAACTATTCATATATCAAAATTATCAGACGCAGCAGAAGAGGTAGCTTAGTCCAACATTGGGTGGTTCCTACCTGAGAGGTTTCACCTCCTGATCTAGGTTTAGCTAAGCAAGGACTAATGAGCAAGTGCTTGTCATTGGAACGTAGAGATCGTGATTGACAATAGGGACGCAGTCTCCTCCTAAGGTAGACCGGACCACGGCCTTGTCCTGCCCAGAAAACGAGTGTAAGTGCATTGAATTCTATTTGTGTAGCCATGGGAGCCAATGGAGTAGTCTTTGACACAGGGAGATATGTTGTCAAAGTGAGACTCAACATACCAGGCAAGCAGCAGCACTTTTTGCCTGTCTGCAGTATACGGAGCAAGCCTAATGTGAGACATACGTATGAACTGGTAGTGTACGCACGGGCGTGCAAATACATCCCCAAGGTTAGGCACACCTTTAGTTATCAGGAAGTGATTTCAAAAGTAGTAGTTCAAGTGTTCTTTATTTTTTTTGTGATTTTCATATGAATTTTTTCAATGATATTAAGGCATATCAATCCATGGTATAACAATTTCTTTGAAGTAGAAAATGAGCGCGAACTTCTCCAATGCATTTCGGGCGGAGCCCTTTATCACGGAGTGCTGAAAGGAAGATGAATTGGGGTCAGGGTGAGGGTCAAAAGGGAGCCTATGTATATAATACTTAATTACGTTCCGATCAATAGGAGTGAATCTTGTTACGAGTGAATGAAACAATGGAAAAATAAGACTATGTCGAGAAGTGAAATGGGGGAAAGTGAAAAAGTGAAAGAGTGTGGGGAAATTAAGTCGCGTGTAAGTCATTTAAGCGGTAAATGTAGAAAAACGAATGGTGTTAGTTTCTAAATTTTCATCGGCAAGTACCATTTACAAAACAATTATAATGAAACATTGGCCAATTTTACAACTGGAACCCGATTTCCAGGGCATCTTTCAGAGCCCTCCTTTATTTGCTTACACCAGAAGCAAGAACATGAAAGAAATCTTGTCTAAACCCACACCTACATTGAAACATCACAAAGGAACCTTGCCATGTCTAAACTGTAATCATTGTAATTGCATGATTAAGGGCAACATTATCAGACACCCTATGAGAGGTAACGCTATCAAACTTCATGTAGACGCCACATGCGATTCCATGAACTTTATTTATGCTTTGAAATGCCCTTGTGGTAAACTGTACGTCGGTAAGACCGAGCGCAAAATAAAAACACGGCTTAATGAACATAAATCTAACATACGCCTGAAACTCGAGAAATCCAACATTGCTACGCATTTTGTGGAATCTCGTCACACTATTGCGCAACTTCAATTTCTTGTACTGGAAACCATCACCAAAACCGAAGGAATTGATAACCACAAGTTATTACTTAAGAGAGAACTTGAATGGATTTATCGTTTACAGACTCTCAAACCGCATGGTCTCAATGATCGGACCGAATACAGCTGTTATTTGTAAATTGCCCATTGCTTTGCTCCGTATTGCGCTTTCATGAATGTATTACTGTTTATTTTTGTATATATTTACATGAATCCATATCTTGTGTATTTTTATGCTGATACGTTCCATTGTTCGCCTCACCCTATTCCCCACAGTCCCATTCCAACATGGCTCTACTTTTCGTTTCACAAGCCTCCGCTTTTTATTTCCATTTCCTCCCACCCCGTTTTTTATTTAGACATCGCCACAGCGTAATGTTTTGTCTCAGCACCTTTGGAGTAGCAGGTCCCGCTACAACTGACATGAAGTAAGCCTTTCTTACACGCCGGCTAATTTTGATTTGCAACTTTTAGCGTATTTACCGCTTAAATGACTTACACGCGACTTAATTTCCCCACACTCTTTCACTTTTTCACTTTCCCCCAGTTCACTTCTCGACATAGTCTTATTTTTCCATTGTTTCATTCACTCGTAACAAGATTCACTCCTATTGATCGGCACGTAATTAAGTATTATATACATAGGCTCCCTTTCGACCCTCACCCTGACCCCTATTCATCTTCCTTTCAGCACTCCGTGATAAAGGGCTCCGCCCGAAATGCATTGGAGAAGTTTGCGCTCATTTTCTACTTCAAAGAAATTGTTATACCATGGATTGATATGCTATTAATATCATTGAAAAAAATCATATGAAAATCACAAAAAAAATAAAGTACACTTGAACTACTACTTTTGAAATCACTTCCTGATAACTAAAGGTGTGCCTAACCTTGGGGATGTATTTGCACGCCCGTGCGTACACTACCAGTTCTTATGTTCTTCGGTGTTTTGACGGAAACACCACCCATGAGAGCACCCTATACTGAGTAACTTTTCAGGAACTTTCAAATACCTTTCGCAGTGCACCACCTACTCCTTTGTTTAGACATACGTATGAGACTTTCGCGTAGTTAAATGGTAGGTAATCAGTGTGTAAAGCACCTTTTTCCAGATTACAATGTGCAGATAGTGTATAATTCTCTTGATGTTTTTAATCTTGCGAATACAAGCGGCAACCGCTTTTTGTACCTGTGTGGCAAGGGATAGCTGATTGTCCCATCTTACTCCCAGATTCCTAACCACGTCCTTGTGTGCCGGAGCAGTGGCCAGTTCCTCTGGCAACCACAGATTGGAAGAGTGGGGAGAAGGTTGGTTAAATGAAGAGGAACTCTGTGTTAACTGTATTAAGCTCTCAGAACTTGTGGTACATCCAGGCCACAATAATCTAGAAAATATTTTCTAGTGTGTCAAAAGTTAGCGGCACACACAGCATTCTAGGTGAATAGCTGCTGAGGGTCATCAGCATACGATATGATTTGGACTTCTGACATGGCAATCAATGCATCCAGCGGGGGTAAGTAAATATTACACGACAGAGGGCCCAGAGCAAAGACCAGCAGCACACCCCACTTTAGTGATTTCACTGTGGAGGTGGATGGATAGGTCTGGACCTGCTGTGTGCAGTCAGATAGTACGGAAGATATACAGTTCACCATGAAGCCACCCACGCCTAAGGTCTTAAGGAGGTTCAGAAGAATGGGATGGGCGACGGTGCCAAATGCTGTAGACAAGTGTAATAGCACCAACACCGCCTTGGAACCTCCGTCATCCGCCCAGCGTATAGAGTCTGCCATTTCAATGAGGGCCAAATCCGTACTATACCTGGGGTTGTAGCTGGATTGATAGTTGTGAAGGAGGCTATTATCTTCAACAAAGGCCATCAGTTGCTGCAAGGAATTGTTCACTCAAAGTTTGGCCGGAGCTGGTACGTGAGAGTTAGGTCTATGATTGCAAGGAGATACCGGATCTGCATTAGCTTTCCTTACGATGGGCAGGAGGAACACGTGTCTCCACACATCCGGATTAGAGCCGAATTTGAGGGAAAGGTTCCAGATGGAGCTTAAATGGTAATTGGGACGCTTTGCAAGGATGTTGTATAGCTTGGCGGGCAAGGGGTCAGTAGGGTAACGGGATTTACACATCTGCAATTAGAGCGGAGAGGCTTCATATGAAAATGTATAAAATATACGGAGACCACAGAGATGGGAAACGGCTTTACAGATTGGTCCTCAGACATTGTACAAGTACATCAGCATGCAGGCCCTCAGCTACACAGACAACATGGGTCAGGGATACAGCAACTCCTGGCTGGAGGACAACCATAGCACCATCCTGCATTTGTACATCAACATTTGCATCCAGTTGCCCAAAAAACAACACACTGCACCACACTCTGTTACAGATCCACCAAGAACAATTGACCAAAGTCAACACCAACAAGCTGTTTGGCACCCTCACACAGGACACTCCAACCAATGACACAGCCACACCCTGCAACCGCACACACTGGATCAGCAACAGACCCAACACTCTTCCCACATTGGCAGAATTTCCTGTGAAGCACAACAACAGTCAAGCCACCCGGGACAAGGCAGACCTACTGACTCATACACATCTAGCCAGAGTCATGTGCAAACCTTGTAAAACAAACAACCATCAGTTACCTTTCTGCCCTGAAATCCACAGGACACAGACATCACGATATCATCAGCACGGACAAGAGGACAACCTCCAGGTATGGCCTAGGCGCCAACACACACAACATGAATGAGCTCATCGGCATTGTGAGAGAACTATCTGATCCCAGCTCTCCATCCAAGAGACATCCCACCCTTGCAAGGCCAAGGGGATCCCTTGCAACTTACTACCACTGTAAACTCGTCGACGTACACGACAACCTCGCCACACAGAGGCAGTCAGCGCTTTTTCCACAGGACATACTCCCGTCATGTCCTGGACTCCCATCAGCAGCAAAGACACCACCCCGCTCATGTACACCATCCACTCCGGCTCTCCATCTGAACCCTTCCCACACAACATCTCTATCATATCATA
This sequence comes from Lissotriton helveticus, assembly GCF_964261635.1. Taxonomy (NCBI): domain Eukaryota; kingdom Metazoa; phylum Chordata; class Amphibia; order Caudata; family Salamandridae; genus Lissotriton; species Lissotriton helveticus. The sequence goes on from NC_136065.1 coordinate 537,217,294, forward strand.
CACCATCCTTCAGGCCCACCTCCGTGATGTCATGAATGTCTCCTTTGAGTATGCCACTTTCCATGGGAGCTGTAGGCATGCAGGAAGCCAGGCCCTTCTTCGACGATGTACGTCTGTACCGCAGGATCGCCTGAAACGTCACCCTGCTTCCCTACCCGGCAAATGTCATCAAGAAGATAGTCAACAAGCAAACATCTCCAGGCAAACTGCACCAGACCATCTTCCACAGTAATCATCCCACTGCAACAGCCCTCATTGCCACCACCAACAACACCTTGGACCGTGCTCAACAATGGTGAGTACACCAACCTCACCCCATTGACCTCTCATCCAGCATTCTACACCATGTGGTACCACGGTGTCAGATCACACATCTTCAACACTGGGATCCAGAGGAAGGGCCCGGATGAAAGCCCCAAGTACCTCACCAGCAAGGCCCAGGGAGTCTGTCTCCCCCCTTCAGCACGTAGTACACTGGGGTCATCGGGCCCAGGCGTTATCTCGCAGTGTGACTATATACATTATCTCCATGACCCCGGTCGCTAACATCACATGCATACACAATCTCATCTTCATGTCCTCTGCCATTGACACACAGCTGCTCCGCACCCTCATCAATGACCCAGCCACTCCCAGATCCAACATTCAAGAAGGTATGAGGTTCATTGACATATGGAGTTACCTCAGCCACATGAGGCTGGATTGGACAAGACTGGGCTCATCATCTGAGGAATGTCCCCTTACGGCTGCGACAACTCCTTGTGTCACAGCAGCCTCGGCAGCGCACGAGCACACACTGGCCACACAGGCAAGCAGGTGCTCATTGTACACTCCTCGCTCACAATAACCATGGAAATGAACACCACCTCTACCTCATGCTGCAAGACCCTCCGCATGCAGCAAATGTTCATCTTATAGATCCACTCCTAGTCAAGACAGACAGTCACTCAGGTACTCAACAGCAGCCGGCTGTACTACAGCAACGTCCTCTACACAGGAACAACAGCCAGACTCCAGGAGGACTTGTTCACATACAGGGTGCATCAGCACACCTCATCCTCAACATCCCCTGCCACAGCCACATGACCGTCCACCTGAGTGACCTTCAGTAGGCTCACTGTCAACAGGAGGATCACCTTCATACTCCTCAGCCACACTCAGGAGGCACTCCACAACCCCAGCCCCGGAGACGAACATGGATGTCTCCCATCCAACACCCCATTGCACCAACTCCGTCCAGCCAACCTTGCCCTGTGCACCATTCTTCACATCCACAGTACAACTGCATGCAGAAGATAGTTCTCCCACCTCACCAAACAGACCTGGTACTCCCTCCCTGGGCACCTCCACATGACCCATGACCTCTACACCTTCACTACACTCTACCAAAACTGTATGTCTGAGCAGTATGGCAGACCCCCCTTAGCAGATTGAAACCATCACAGGTGAGTATAGCGCTCCATGTATGTATTTGATGATACATTGTGACCTATGTGTGTCCTTGACCGGACTCAGATCTCAGTGTATGGATGGCTTGTGTTTGTTCCACACTGTGGCATACTTTGACAAATCCCCATACGTATGTTGTAGAATGATGGTAAATGACAGCAACATCAATTTCAGTACTGTTGGTTGTTTTTATTTATTGTTCTTGTGCGGCAAATGTGAGTTAGTGATGGGTGCTGTACAAAAAGGGGGGAAATCCAAAGTTCAAAAAGGGAGATGTGTTGCCTTGCAGTTTGAGTCACCAGAGTCAAGACCACAGTGCTTGGCATCATTGGTCAGACTGCAACCAGCAAGTCCATATGGGAGAGTAGGACAGTCAATGAGGTGATGCTGTTGCACACAGACTCCAGGTGCCAGACTAGGTGTCCTGGGAGATGCGCATGTCCCACTGCCTCTAAGTGCGTCTTCCGTAGACGACCCACCTCCCTTGGGGGACCCTCATGTGCAGGCCTTGACGATGCACGAGACGCTCCATCGGACGATTGCTCCTCCTCCCTCCCTGTACCTGGTGGCCATCTTTGCCTTGAAGTGTCTTACCTGGTGACACAGGGAGGGTGCTGCATGTTGTCAGCAATCCAACGGAGTGAATGGCTAATGTCCCTTTGCACCGCCAGGAGCTCAGCCAGTCTTCCCTCCATCCGTCCTTGGCGTTGTTGTTGACTGGCGTGTTGCTCGGCCTGCAGGTTTTTTATCTCTGTAAGGGCCCCCACTACCTGGCTGAACTCCCTGGTGTCCCGCCGGTATGCCTCCATGATGTTGCGGAGCTCAGACATACCGGGACCTGCAGATGTCTGGTCAGATTCTCGCCTCCGCCTGCTGCCACTCCTGCCACCCCTGCCCACAGAAGCCTGGCCTGCCGTTGTGGGCACATTGGCTCGACGGGACCCCTGAGTGGGGTGGGCGCAAAATCTGTTACGCTCGCGGATTTTGCGAATTTTCGGTAAATTCGCGATCCGCGAACTCCCGCGAATTTACCGAGAATTCGAAAATGCGCGAGCGGCGGATCCGGGGGCAAAAGTTGAAGCCTGGCCTGTTGTAACTATTTTACGATGGCGCCGGCAAGCTGCCAGCGCCATCATAAAATAGTTACTAAGTTAGCTTCAACAGGAAGCTCTAATAGATAAAATAAAGCAGGTGCTCGATTTTATCTATTAGAGCTTCCTGTTGAAGCTAATTTAGTAACTATATTAGGATGGCGCTGGCAGCTTGCCGGCGCCATCGTAAAATAGTTACAACAGGCCAGGCTGGTGTGCTTTCTTTTCCCAAATCCACTGTCGAAAATCAGCTGTGATGCTGGATAGAGGCCTTTGCATCCTTGACTTTCACGAGCGCAATCCCTTTGCTGTTCCTGTGACCAGGAGGGTCTGTCTCTTCATCTACTGCTCTGATCGGCCTCAGACCTTTTACACACACAAGAGGCATGTGCACTCGCATGGAAGCCCCGTCCACACACTCGCGGTGTGCACCGTCTTCCCGCCATTGACCCACTATGATGGACAGCTCACCCAAGGGACCCCTGCGCCCTTCGGGGCGATTGCATAGTAACACACACATGGTCCCTGGAACTAGTTGAAGCTCAAATGCAGTGACTCATTCATCAGCCCAAAAACAATCGTGCTCGTCATCGAGGCTGGGCAGGTGTGCCTTCTTCCCAAATCTACCGTCGAAAATCAGCTGTGATGCTGGATAGAGGCCTTTGCATCCTTGACTTTCACGAGCGCAATCCCTTTGCTGTTCCTGTGACCAGGAGGGTCTGTCTCTTCATCTACTGCTCTGATCGGCCTCAGACCTTTTACACACACAAGAGGCATGTGCACTCGCATGGAAGCCCCGCCCACACACTCGCGATTTGCACCGTCTTCCCGCCATTGACCCACTATGATGGACAGCTCACCCAAGGGACCCCTGCGCCCATCGGGGCGATTGCATAGTAACACACACATGGTCGCTGGAACTAGTTGAAGCTCAAATGCAGTGACTCATTCATCAGCCCAAAAACAATCGTGCTCGTCATCGAGGCTGGGCAGGTGTGCCTTCTTCCCAAATCTACCGTCGAAAATCAGCTGTGATGCTGGATAGAGGCCTTTGCATCCTTGACTTTCACGAGCGCAATCCCTTTGCTGTTCCTGTGACCAGGAGCTTCTGTCTCTTTATCTACTGCTCTGTTCGGTCTCAGACCTTTTAAACACACACGAGGCATGTGCACTCGCATGGAAGCCCAGCCCCAAATCCGCGGATCCACAAATCCGCAAAATCCGCCGATTTTGCGGATCCGACAATGGTGGACTGGCTCAGTTCTTGAGTGTGGTCAGGGCTCTGAGCTTTCTGCTGGGATGTGGCAGGAATGGTGGTGGAGGTTGGTGCAGGTGTGCCTGATCGAGATGCTGCACGGGTTGGGGCACCAGAGGTGCCAGGTCGGTCGGTGTCATCCATGGAGTGGTGAGAGGCATCGCTGTCAGTGGGATGATGGTCCTGCAGAGCCTGGGACTGGGAATCGTCTTCCCCATCGTTGGGATTTGATTCCACACGTTGCCCTGTGGGTGTGAGAGACAGACAATGTTAATGCCATGTAATGCAGCATCCACTTCTCATACACATTGTAGTTGGCACTGTTCCACCTGGTAGTAGTCCATGCTTTGGATTGTCCTCAATGTTCACTTGTGGATGGGTATGTTGTGGGGTCCGATTGATATGTGCTCATGAGTCATTGACATGTGGAGGCATATTTACTATAACTGGCCCTGCATATCAGCTGAGATTCACCAGTCATTGTGCACCACACCTATGCCATCACAGGTGCAACGCATTCCTGGGCTAATTTCAGCCCCAGAGACCCCATCCCCGGGACCTGTCTTATTTCCAAAAAGAGGGCTGTGCGGCTCCAGGGACTTCACCCCCCAGGGCTTGCCCTTTTCCAATGGAGGAGGGGGACCACGTGACACCACTCCACAGACTGATCATGTCCCCAGGGACCCCATCCCACAGGGCCTGGCATTGAAAAATACACTATCAGTAAGGGAGGGGGGCCATACTGCCCCACATACCCCACATACCGGGCTGATTTATGCCCGGGGATCCCATCTCCTAGGGCCCAGCCATGGTTCTCTTGGTGGCCCTATGGCAACTAGTGTACGATGGGGCTGTGGGGGAGCCTGAAGTCCTCCAAGTTGTCTTCCGGCTTCCTGCATCTTGCAGGAGCCGACATTGCTTTTACACGCAGGGAGCTGCTAATAATGCAGATCTCTGTGTGGGTCTGCCTAGTGCCTGCATCAGGAAACGGCGCAAAAACGCAACGTGGTGGCACCTCAATTTCGCAGTGAAAACTGGGCCTTTTTTGGCAAAGTGACTACCTGTCGTTTTTGAACCCTAGCTCTGCCGGCACCTAGGGAATCCTAGCAAACCAGAATTCAGGATGGGGTGACTCGACTGCCTCCCATCAGATTCTGTTACCCAGAATCCCTTGCAAAGCTAAAAATTGCCCCAAAAAAAAAGCATTTTCCTCTCATTTCTGTGGTGGAAAGTTCTGGAATCTGCGTGGATCAACACATTTCCACCCATCCCGCGTACCCCAAAGTCTTCTGAGAAAAATAATAGCTCACTGGTGTGGGTCTGCCTAGTGCCTGCATCAGGAAACGGCGCAAAACGCAATGTGGTCGCACCTCAATTTCACAGTGAAAAATGGGCCTTTTTTGGCAAAGTGCCTACCTGTCGTCTTTGAACCCAAGCTCTGCCGGCACCTAGGGAAACCTAGCAAACCTATACATTTTGGAAAACTAGACACCCAGGGGAATTTAGGATGGGGTGACTCTACTGCCTCCTTCCAGGTTCTGTTACCCAGAATCCCTTGCAAAGGTAAAAAATTGGGAAAAAACACATTTTCCTCACATTTCTGTGGAGGAAAGTTCTGGAATCTGCATGGATCAATAAATGTCTACCCACTCCGCATTCCCCAAAGTCTTCTGAGAAAAATGGTACCTCACTTGCATGGGTCTGCCTAGTGCCTGCGTCAGGAAACGGTGCAAAACGCAACGTGGTCGCACCTCAATTTCGCTGTGAAAAATGGGCCTTTTTCGGCAAAGTGCCTACCTTTCGTTTTTTAACCCTAGCTCTGCCGACACCTAGGGAAACCTAGCAAACCTATACATTTTTGAAAACTAGACACCCAGGGGAATTCAGGATGGGGTGACCCGACTGCCTTCTACCAGGTTCTGTTACCCAGAATCCCTTGCAAATCTAAAAAAGTTCCCCCCCAAAAAAACCTGGGCGGGCGGCTACGTTCCGTGCACGGAGTGTGCGTAGTGCCGGCTTCTACGCATTTTGCGTAGCAGGCGTAGAATCCGGCACTATGCACGCTCCGCAGACGGAGCGTAGCTGGCCGCCACCCGCCTCCCTCCCGCCCTCCCTAAATACTTTAAATTGATGGTGTAGAAGAATTAAAAGGCACTTACCTTGCCCGCCGCTGCCCGCCGCGTCCCCGGGGCTCGCTATCTTCATGGCTGCCGTCTTGTGTACTAATGCGCATGCGCGAGCGGCCGCGCATGCGCATTTCTCACGACAAATGCGCATGCGCGGTCGCCCGCGCATGCGCATTAGTACACAAGACGGCAGCCATGAAGATAGCGAGCCCCGGGGACGCGGCGGGGACGCGGCGGGCAAGGTAAGTGCCTTTTAATTCTTTTACACCATTAATTTAAAGTATTTAGGGAGGGCGGGAGGGAGGCCTGCGGTGCGTAGTGGGGCTACGCGGAGTGCGGAGGTGGGCGGAGTTTCTCGCCCACTTCACGTAGCTCCACGAAGCCCCACTACGCCCACTACGCCCAGGGTTAAAAAAAACGCATTTTTCTTTTTTCTTTTTTTTGCAAAAACCTTTATTACACTTTTAATTAACACCGCGAAATGCCTACAACCCAGTGGGCTGGCCGCTATAACAGTTAGTGCAATACATGGAATGTGTCCACCGGTAATACAACATACGTGATTCAACTTTCACCATGTCCGCTGCGTAAAAGAAATGGTGCGTTATATGCGAAGTTACATTCGTGAGATTAGGTTTTTGCTTTTCACATTTTCTTCCCCCCCACGCAAACAACAGAAACTTAGAAGAACAGTCAGGAGTAATCACATTTTCATGTAAGCAACATCACTGAATTATCCTTGCCCCCGCCACCATGCACCCTCGAGCATTTCTCCTACTAGTTCACCCATCTCCCCCCGCCACCATCCCAATGCTGAGGTATGGATCCCAACTCAGCTATTGTTCATAGTCCCCCTCGACCCCGTCCCTTTCTTAAGTGCGGCTACGCATCCTGTCCTGTAGCACCCCACCCTCCCCCGGTGCGCCTCACTTCAGCCCTCCTCCTCTTCCTCATCTGACTCCGCTAGGTCCTCTTCTGGCAAAGGGTCACAGGAGCACTTACACTCTGGCACTGAACAGCAGTGGCAGAGTGTCCAAAGCATCTAAACCAGCAAAAACGAAATCCAGCACAGCATCAAAAATATAGGAGGTAGAGGCAAAAAGATAGGGGGAAACCACGCCAAAGATGCCAGGTCTAACACATACACTCTGAGCGCCTTCGTTACTGCATGGCGCTAATTGCATAGAAGCAGCCTGCACAGCGTTATACACCCTTCATTTTGGCTGAAAAACTCTGCTACCTTTTATGTGTCCATGTTGAAACATCAGATCTAGTATACTTTTCATTGCTGTGATGCCAACTATGATACAGTGGCTGCTGTTTTCCGTTACAGGTGTAACGGTTACAGTCTAGGTCCTGAGGTATGCTGTGAATCAGTGGCAAGATGTGTTGAATGCTTATGCTTTGTTTATCCTTGTTTTAGATCTCCCTCCCTGCTGTTCCCTTCCTTCCCTTCCCTCGCCTGATCACCCTATTGAGTCAGTAATTTATACTCAGACCAAGGGGCTAACAGGAGGTGGACCACAATGATCATCGCACCTTTATGAGGATTCAAGGATACAACATTCCCAGGCTGTCGTGTGCACATTGTCTCACCAGCATTACAGGTAAACTCCTTGCATGAGTGTTATTTTCTTCTGAGCAATGGGACTGGACATGGACATTGGCTAAAGCAGCGTGGGCTCCACACAAACTTAATCCATTTGTATAGCAAATGTGTCCTACACAGTACAATGTGCATCATCACAGTCACCGCAGAACTCTTGCCAGTTTGCATGCGTCATCTATGGCATAATTGACAAAGATTGTTCATATGGGAGTATGTGTACTGTGGCAACATGCATGGTGTTTATCATAGCTAATGATCCATATTGTGCATGAAGTACATGGTTGTGTATGTATTGTTGCCGCTTGCTACACACAACGGGTAGCCCACTACCGGCTGACGCTATGTGTCCTGTGCGCAGCTTGGCCTTTTGGTGCCTGATCCTGTGCCCGACATTTATGGTGATTGTTCTTTCATTTTAGGTCTGTGACCCATGAGTAACCAGACACTCGTTCCTTTCCATACACCAGTTACATTGTGCCTTTCAATCCTCCTTCTCTTCCTGTGCTAGTTTTTGCATGGTGTCTCACCCCTTCCACCATCATGTGTTCACCCATTCCTGCTGCTGCCTCCCCTGTGGCATCATCCCACAAGTCCCCTGATTCCGCAACACACACACCTCCCAGATGCTCCTCCCTCCCTCCACCCATTGTTAATGCAGGCATCAGCTTGTCAGTGCCACTGTTGCGCCACATCCGGGCCAAAGGCAGAAACGTCTGCGCCTGCAACATGCACAGTGCAAGACCCTCTGGTCCTTCCATGATGCACGTAACACAACAGACTCATGCTCCAGCGACCCTCAAAACAGGGACTTAATTTCCCCACACTCTTTCACTTTTTCACTTTCCCCCAGTTCACTTCTCGACATAGTCTTATTTTTCCATTGTTTCATTCACTCGTAACAAGATTCACTCCTATTGATCGGCACGTAATTAAGTATTATATACATAGGCTCCCTTTCGACCCTCACCCTGACCCCGATTCATCTTCCTTTCAGCACTCCGTGATAAAGGGCTCCGCCCGAAATGCATTGGAGAAGTTTGCGCTCATTTTCGACTTCAAAGAAATTGTTATACCATGGATTGATATGCTATTAATATCATTGAAAAAAATCATATGAAAATCACAAAAAAAATAAAGTACACTTGAACTACTACTTTTGAAATCACTTCCTGATAACTAAAGGTGTGCCTAACCTTGGGGATGTATTTGCACGCCCGTGCGTACACTACCAGTTCTTATGTTCTTCGGTGTTTTGACGGAAACACCACCCATGAGAGCACCCTATACTGAGTAACTTTTCAGGAACTTTCAAATACCTTTCGCAGTGCACCACCTACTCCTTTGTTTAGACATACGTATGAGACTTTCGCGTAGTTAAATGGTAGGTAATCAGTGTGTAAAGCACCTTTTTCCAGATTACAATGTGCAGATAGTGTATAATTCTCTTGATGATTTTAATCTTGCGAATACAAGCGGCAACCGCTTTTTGTACCTGTGTGGCAAGGGATAGCTGATTGTCCCATCTTACTCCCAGATTCCTAACCACGTCCTTGTGTGCCGGAGCAGTGGCCAGTTCCTCTGGCAACCACAGATTGGAAGAGTGGGGAGAAGGTTGGTTAAATGAAGAGGAACTCTGTGTTAACTGTATTAAGCTCTCAGAACTTGTGGTACATCCAGGCCACAATAATCTAGAAAATATTTTCTAGTGTGTCAAAAGTTAGCGGCACACACAGCATTCTAGGTGAATAGCTGCTGAGGGTCATCAGCATACGATATGATTTGGACTTCTGACATGGCAATCAATGCATCCAGCGGGGGTAAGTAAATATTACACGACAGAGGGCCCAGAGCAAAGACCAGCAGCACACCCCACTTTAGTGATTTGACTGTGGAGGTGGATGGATAGGTCTGGACCTGCTGTGTGCAGTCAGATAGTACGGAAGATATACAGTTCACCATGAAGCCACCCACGCCTAAGGTCTTAAGGAGGTTCAGAAGAATGGGATGGGCGACGGTGCCAAATGCTGTAGACAAGTGTAATAGCACCAACACCGCCTTGGAACCTCCGTCATCCGCCCAGCGTATAGAGTCTGCCATTTCAATGAGGGCCAAATCCGTACTATACCTGGGGTTGTAGCTGGATTGATAGTTGTGAAGGAGGCTATTATCTTCAACAAAGGCCATCAGTTGCTGCAAGGAATTGTTCACTCAAAGTTTGGCCGGAGCTGGTACGTGAGAGTTAGGTCTATGATTGCAAGGAGATACCGGATCTGCATTAGCTTTCCTTACGATGGGCAGGAGGAACACGTGTCTCCACACATCCGGATTAGAGCCGAATTTGAGGGAAAGGTTCCAGATGGAGCTTAAATGGTAATTGGGACGCTTTGCAAGGATGTTGTATAGCTTGGCGGGCAAGGGGTCAGTAGGGTAACGGGATTTACACATCTGCAATTAGAGCGGAGAGGCTTCATATGAAAATGTATAAAATATACGGAGACCACAGAGATGGGAAACGGCTTTACAGATTGGTCCTCAGACATTGTACAAGTACATCAGCATGCAGGCCCTCACCTACACAGACAACATGGGTCAGGGATACAGCAACTCCTGGCTGGAGGACAATCATAGCACCATCCTGCATTTGTACATCAACATTTGCATCCAGTTGCCCAAAAAACAACACACTGCACCACACTCTGTTACAGATCCACCAAGAACAATTGACCAAAGTCAACACCAACAAGCTGTTTGGCACCCTCACACAGGACACTCCAACCAATGACACAGCCACACCCTGCAACCGCACACACTGGATCAGCAACAGACCCAACACTCTTCCCACATTGGCAGAATTTCCTGTGAAGCACAACAACAGTCAAGCCACCCGGGACAAGGCAGACCTACTGACTCATACACATCTAGCCAGAGTCATGTGCAAACCTTGTAAAACAAACAACCATCAGTTACCTTTCTGCCCTGAAATCCACAGGACACAGACATCACGATATCATCAGCACGGACAAGAGGACAACCTCCAGGTATGGCCTAGGCGCCAACACACACAACATGAATGAGCTCATCGGCATTGTGAGAGAACTATCTGATCCCAGCTCTCCATCCAAGAGACATCCCACCCTTGCAAGGCCAAGGGGATCCCTTGCAACTTACTACCACTGTAAACTCGTCGACGTACACGACAACCTCGCCACACAGAGACAGTCAGCGCTTTTTCCACAGGACATACTCCCGTCATGTCCAGGACTCCCATCAGCAGCAAAGACACCACCCCGCTCATGTACACCATCCACTCCGGCTCTCCATCTGAACCCTTCCCACACAACATCTCTATCATATCATACACCATCCTTCAGGCCCACCTCCGTGATGTCATGAATGTCTCCTTTGAGTATGCCACTTTCCATGGGAGCTGTAGGCATGCAGGAAGCCAGGCCCTTCTTCGACGATGTACGTCTGTACCGCAGGATCGCCTGAAACGTCACCCTGCTTCCCTACCCGGCAAATGTCATCAAGAAGATAGTCAACAAGCAAACATCTCCAGGCAAACTGCACCAGACCATCTTCCACAGTAATCATCCCACTGCAACAGCCCTCATTGCCACCACCAACAACACCTTGGACCGTGCTCAACAATGGTGAGTACACCAACCTCACCCCATTGACCTCTCATCCAGCATTCTACACCATGTGGTACCACGGTGTCAGATCACACATCTTCAACACTGGGATCCAGAGGAAGGGCCCGGATGAAAGCCCCAAGTACCTCACCAGCAAGGCCCAGGGAGTCTGTCTCCCCCCTTCAGCACGTAGTACACTGGGGTCATCGGGCCCAGGCGTTATCTCGCAGTGTGACTATATACATTATCTCCATGACCCCGGTCGCTAACATCACATGCATACACAATCTCATCATCATGTCCTCTGCCATTGACACACAGCTGCTCCTCACCCTCATCAATGACCCAGCCACTCCCAGATCCAACATTCAAGAAGGTATGAGGTTCATTGACATATGGAGGTACCTCAGCCACATGAGGCTGGATTGGACAAGACTGGGCTCATCATCTGAGGAATGTCCCCTTACGGCTGCGACAACTCCTTGTGTCACAGCAGCCTCGGCAGCGCACGAGCACACACTGGCCACACAGGCAAGCAGGTGCTCATTGTACACTCCTCGCTCACAATAACCATGGAAATGAACACCACCTCTACCTCATGCTGCAAGACCCTCCGCATGCAGCAAATGTTCATCTTATAGATCCACTCCTAGTCAAGACAGACAGTCACTCAGGTACTCAACAGCAGCCGGCTGTACTACAGCAACGTCCTCTACACAGGAACAACAGCCAGACTCCAGGAGGACTTGTTCACATACAGGGTGCATCAGCACACCTCATCCTCAACATCCCCTGCCACAGCCACATTACCGTCCACCTGAGTGACCTTCAGTAGGCTCACTGTCAACAGGAGGATCACCTTCATACTCCTCAGCCACACTCAGGAGGCACTCCACAACCCCAGCCCCGGAGACGAACATGGATGTCTCCCATCCAACACCCCATTGCACCAACTCCGTCCAGCCAACCTTGCCCTGTGCACCATTCTTCACATCCACAGTACAACTGCATGCAGAAGATAGTTCTCCCACCTCACCAAACAGACCTGGTACTCCCTCCCTGGGCACCTCCACATGACCCATGACCTCTACACCTTCACTACACTCTACCAAAACTGTATGTCTGAGCAGTATGGCAGACCCCCCTTAGCAGATTGAAACCATCACAGGTGAGTATAGCGCTCCATGTATGTATTTGATGATACATTGTGACCTATGTGTGTCCTTGACCGGACTCAGATCTCAGTGTATGGATGGCTTGTGTTTGTTCCACACTGTGGCATACTTTGACAAATCCCCATACGTATGTTGTAGAATGATGGTAAATGACAGCAACATCAATTTCAGTACTGTTGGTTGTTTTTATTTATTGTTCTTGTGCGGCAAATGTGAGTTAGTGATGGGTGCTGTACAAAAAGGGGGGAAATCCAAAGTTCAAAAAGGGAGATGTGTTGCCTTGCAGTTTGAGTCACCAGAGTCAAGACCACAGTGCTTGGCATCATTGGTCAGACTGCAACCAGCAAGTCCATATGGGAGAGTAGGACAGTCAATGAGGTGATGCTGTTGCACACAGACTCCAGGTGCCAGACTAGGTGTCCTGGGAGATGCGCATGTCCCACTGCCTCTAAGTGCGTCTTCCGTAGACGACCCACCTCCCTTGGGGGACCCTCATGTGCAGGCCTTGACGATGCACGAGACGCTCCATCGGACGATTGCTCCTCCTCCCTCCCTGTACCTGGTGGCCATCTTTGCCTTGAAGTGTCTTACCTGGTGACACAGGGAGGGTGCTGCATGTTGTCAGCAATCCAACGGAGTGAATGGCTAATGTCCCTTTGCACCGCCAGGAGCTCAGCCAGTCTTCCCTCCATCCGTCCTTGGCGTTGTTGTTGACTGGCGTGTTGCTCGGCCTGCAGGTTTTTTATCTCTGTAAGGGCCCCCACTACCTGGCTGAACTCCCTGGTGTCCCGCCGGTATGCCTCCATGATGTTGCGGAGCTCAGACATACCGGGACCTGCAGATGTCTGGTCAGATTCTCGCCTCCGCCTGCTGCCACTCCTGCCACCCCTGCCCACAGAAGCCTGGCCTGCCGTTGTGGGCACATTGGCTCGACGGGACCCCTGAGTGGGGTGGGCGCAAAATCCGTTACGCTCGCGGATTTTGCGAATTTTCAGTAAATTCGCGATCCGCGAACTCCCGCGAATTTACCGAGAATTCGAAAATGCGCGAGCGGCGGATCCGGGGGCAAAAGTTGAAGCCTGGCCTGTTGTAACTATTTTACGATGGCGCCGGCAAGCTGCCAGCGCCATCATAAAATAGTTACTAAGTTAGCTTCAACAGGAAGCTCTAATAGATAAAATAAAGCAGGTGCTCGATTTTATCTATTAGAGCTTCCTGTTGAAGCTAATTTAGTAACTATATTAGGATGGCGCTGGCAGCTTGCCGGCGCCATCGTAAAATAGTTACAACAGGCCAGGCTGGTGTGCTTTCTTTTCCCAAATCCACTGTCGAAAATCAGCTGTGATGCTGGATAGAGGCCTTTGCATCCTTGACTTTCACGAGCGCAATCCCTTTGCTGTTCCTGTGACCAGGAGGGTCTGTCTCTTCATCTACTGCTCTGATCGGCCTCAGACCTTTTACACACACAAGAGGCATGTGCACTCGCATGGAAGCCCCGTCCACACACTCGCGGTGTGCACCGTCTTCCCGCCATTGACCCACTATGATGGACAGCTCACCCAAGGGACCCCTGCGCCCTTCGGGGCGATTGCATAGTAACACACACATGGTCCCTGGAACTAGTTGAAGCTCAAATGCAGTGACTCATTCATCAGCCCAAAAACAATCGTGCTCGTCATCGAGGCTGGGCAGGTGTGCCTTCTTCCCAAAACTACCGTCGAAAATCAGTTGTGATGCTGGATAGAGGCCTTTGCATCCTTGACTTTCACGAGCGCAATCCCTTTGCTGTTCCTGTGACCAGGAGGGTCTGTCTCTTCATCTACTGCTCTGATCGGCCTCAGACCTTTTACACACACAAGAGGCATGTGCACTCGCATGGAAGCCCCGCCCACACACTCGCGATTTGCACCGTCTTCCCGCCATTGACCCACTATGATGGACAGCTCACCCAAGGGACCCCTGCGCCCTTCGGGGCGATTGCATAGTAACACACACATGGTCGCTGGAACTAGTTGAAGCTCAAATGCAGTGACTCATTCATCAGCCCAAAAACAATCGTGCTCGTCATCGAGGCTGGGCAGGTGTGCCTTCTTCCCAAATCTACCGTCGAAAATCAGCTGTGATGCTGGATAGAGGCCTTTGCATCCTTGACTTTCACGAGCGCAATCCCTTTGCTGTTCCTGTGACCAGGAGCTTCTGTCTCTTTATCTACTGCTCTGTTCGGTCTCAGACCTTTTAAACACACACGAGGCATGTGCACTCGCATGGAAGCCCAGCCCCAAATCCGCGGATCCACAAATCCGCAAAATCCGCCGATTTTGCGGATCCGACAATGGTGGACTGGCTCAGTTCTTGAGTGTGGTCAGGGCTCTGAGCTTTCTGCTGGGATGTTGCAGGAATGGTGGTGGAGGTTGGTGCAGGTGTGCCTGATCGAGATGCTGCACGGGTTGGGGCACCAGAGGTGCCAGGTCGGTCGGTGTCATCCATGGAGTGGTGAGAGGCGTCGCTGTCAGTGGGATGATGGTCCTGCGGAGCCTGGGACTGGGAATCGTCTTCCCCATCGTTGGGATTTGATTCCACACGTTGCCCTGTGGGTGTGAGAGACAGACAATGCTAATGCCATGTAATGCAGCATCCACTTCTCATACACATTGTAGTTGGCACTGTTCCACCTGGTAGTAGTCCATGCTTTGGATTGTCCTCAATGTTCACTTGTGGATGGGTATGTTGTGGGGTCCGATTGATATGTGCTCATGAGTCATTGACATGTGGGGGCATATTTACTATAACTGGCCCTGCATATCAGCTGAGATTCACCAGTCATTGTGCACCACACCTATGCCAGCACAGGTGCAACGCATTCCTGGGCTAATTTCAGCCCCAGAGACCCCATCCCCGGGACCTGTCTTATTTCCAAAAAGAGGGCTGTGCGGCTCCAGGGACTTCACCCCCCAGGGCTTGCCCTTTTCCAATGGAGGAGGGGGACCACGTGACACCACTCCACAGACTGATCATGTCCCCAGGGACCCCATCCCACAGGGCCTGGCATTGAAAAATACACTATCAGTAAGGGAGGGGGGCCATACTGCCCCACATACCCCACATACCGGGCTGATTTATGCCCGGGGATCCCATCTCCTAGGGCCCAGCCATGGTTCTCTTGGTGGCCCTATGGCAACTAGTGTACGATGGGGCTGTGGGGGAGCCTGAAGTCCTCCAAGTTGTCTTCCGGCTTCCTGCATCTTGCAGGAGCCGACATTACTTTTACACGCAGGGAGCTGCTAATAATGCAGATCTCTGTGTGGGTCTGCCTAGTGCCTGCATCAGGAAACGGCGCAAAAACGCAACGTGGTGGCACCTCAATTTCGCAGTGAAAACTGGGCCTTTTTTGGCAAAGTGACTACCTGTCGTTTTTGAACCCTAGCTCTGCCGGCACCTAGGGAATCCTAGCAAACCAGAATTCAGGATGGGGTGACTCGACTGCCTCCCATCAGATTCTGTTACCCAGAATCCCTTGCAAAGCTAAAAATTGCCCCCAAAAAAAAGCATTTTCCTCTCATTTCTGTGGTGGAAAGTTCTGGAATCTGCGTGGATCAACACATTTCCACCCATCCCGCGTACCCCAAAGTCTTCTGAGAAAAATAATAGCTCACTGGCGTGGGTCTGCCTAGTGCCTGCATCAGGAAACGGCGCAAAACGCAATGTGGTCGCACCTCAATTTCACAGTGAAAAATGGGCCTTTTTTGGCAAAGTGCCTACCTGTCGTCTTTGAACCCAAGCTCTGCCGGCACCTAGAGAAACCTAGCAAACCTATACATTTTGGAAAACTAGACACCCAGGGGAATTTAGGATGGGGTGACTCTACTGCCTCCTTCCAGGTTCTGTTACCCAGAATCCCTTGCAAAGGTAAAAAATTGGGAAAAAACACATTTTCCTCACATTTCTGTGGAGGAAAGTTCTGGAATCTGCATGGATCAATAAATGTCTACCCACTCCGCATTCCCCAAAGTCTTCTGAGAAAAATGGTACCTCACTTGCATGGGTCTGCCTAGTGCCTGCGTCAGGAAACGGTGCAAAACGCAACGTGGTCGCACCTCAATTTCGCTGTGAAAAATGGGCCTTTTTCGGCAAAGTGCCTACCTTTCGTTTTTTAACCCTAGCTCTGCCGACACCTAGGGAAACCTAGCAAACCTATACATTTTTGAAAACTAGACACCCAGGGGAATTCAGGATGGGGTGACCCGACTGCCTCCTACCAGGTTCTGTTACCCAGAATCCCTTGCAAATCTAAAACATTTCCCCCCCAAAAAAACGCATTTTTCCTTTTTCTTTTTTTTGCAAAAACCTTTATTACACTTTTAATTAACACCGCGAAATGCCTACAACCCAGTGGGCTGGCCGCTATAACAGTTAGTGCAATACATGGAATGTGTCCACCGGTAATACAACATACGTGATTCAACTTTCACCATGTCCGCTGCGTAAAAGAAATGGTGCGTTATATGCGAAGTTACATTCGTGAGATTAGGTTTTTGCTTTTCACATTTTCTTCCCCCCCCCGCAAACAACAGAAACTTAGAAGAACAGTCAGGAGTAATCACATTTTCATGTAAGCAACATCACTGAATTATCCTGGCCCCCTCCACCATGCACCCTCGAGCATTTCTCCTACTAGTTCACCCATCTCCCCCCGCCACCATCCCAATGCTGAGGTATGGATCCCAACTCAGCTATTGTTCATAGTCCCCCTCGACCCCGTCCCTTTCTTAAGTGCGGCTACGCATCCTGTCCTGTAGCACCCCACCCTCCCCCGGTGCGCCTCACTTCAGCCCTCCTCCTCTTCCTCATCTGACTCCGCTAGGTCCTCTTCTGGCAAAGGGTCACAGATGTCTCCCCTGTAACTGTTCCATAGGGACCAAATTTTATTCCATTTCCCCGGGCATGCGCGGTTGGTGTACACCGCCCTCTCGGTTATCATTATTTTGTCCATGTTTAGACACCAGGTCGAAATGGTAGGAACCTCCGCCACTCCCTACCTCTGCGCAATATCCCGTTTCGCTACAACCATTCCTACCGCTGCCCAAATTCGCCCATGTCTAGTAATATCTGAGGGTGCCCACACGTTTAACAGGCATCTCTTCGGATCTGGTACTAGGGATAGCTCCAATGTTTGTGAGATCGTTCTCATTATTTGTCTCCAGTAGTCCTGTATGTAGGGGCAGTCCCATATGGTGTGGAAAAACGTTCCCTCCTCCCCACATCCGCGAAGGCAATAGGGGTGCTGAGCTCGGGCTATACGGTGCAGCATAGTCCTCGTGTAATACACCCTATGAAGAACTTTCAATTGTACTAGCCTCAGTCGCGCTGAGATGCCTACTTCCTTGGGCGAGGCCAACGCCTCATTCCATTCGTGCTCATCCATCTCTTCTGTGTCCCCCTCCCATTTCACCTTCAGGGAAAGCATTGGGTCCGGTAGGTTATTAATCAGTTTGCGATATGTGAAAGATGTCACTCGCTCTAACCTGAAATCAGTAAGGAGGCGGTCCTCCAGCGGGGAGGACTCTGGTAGGTCCGTACCCGCGGGAAGCGCCACCAACAGTGCATGTTGGATCTGGATGTATCTATAAAGTTCCCTAACATTAAGTTCATACAGTTCTTGCAGTCTTGTGAAGGGTATGACCCCCCCCCTGTCCCACAGATTGCCCACGGTGGATATGCCTATTGTATCCCAGTGCGAGAACCCCTTGCTATTCCTCAGGGTACCAAGGACTGGAGAGTCCCACAACGGGGTTAATTTGGTGATCTTACCCTTCCAACCCAGGGCTGCCGTAGCCGTGTGCCAGAGTGTTACCGTCAGTCTAGTAGGACCCACTAACTTGCGCGCTTTACGTTGGTCATACAGCGGGGCCAGAAGAGTGGTGGTGCCCAATTGTAGTCTGTCTGCTCGGAACGCAGGCTCAGTTTGCGGAGCATGGATCCATTGGTTAATAGGTTTAAGGTGTGCTGCCCAGTAATACAATTTGATATTGGGAAGGGCAATACCTCCGTCAAACCACCCTCTATGCAATTTGGATTGGGCTATACGTGCTGGGAAGGACCCCCATAAGAGGGTTGTTACCAACGCTGATATCTTTTGAAAGAACCCTGGAGCCACCGGAAAGGGAGTATTTTCAAGAACATATAAGAGTGTAGGCAGAGTCATCATTTTATAGAGTGCTGCACGTCCTAAAAGCGTCAATGGGAGTCCTGACCAGAATTGCACATCATGTTTGAGCCTGTCCACGTGGGGTCTCAGGTTTTTGTCCATAAATTCCACTGGGTCCGCGGTGACCTGAATGCCCAGATATTTAAATGAGGTGCCCGCTATCTGTAAAGGACAGTCCACTGCTAGGACCGGGGCACTCCCCTTCAGGACGTACATCTCTGATTTGCTCCAGTTCAGCGTATAACCGGAGGTCTTACCATAAGTATCACAGAGGTGTAGGAGTGCAGGAATTCCGCTGTTGGGGTTGGTAAGGTATATCAGCATGTCGTCAGCATATAGAGACAGCCGGTCCTCCCACCCCTCCCTCCAGCAAATACCTTGCAGCCGAGGCGACGTCCTAATCAAAGTGGCCAAAGGTTCTATCGAGAGTGCAAACAGCAACGGCGATAGAGGGCAGCCCTGCCGCGTGCCCCTGCCCAGTGGGAATTCTCGCGAGATATGCCCATTCGCCACCACCCGCGCCGTTGGATCAGTGTATAGTAATCGCACCCACGCAACAAAGCGGGGGCAGAATCCCATGCGCGACAGCATTTCAAATAAGTGGGCCCACTCCACGAGGTCAAAGGCCATCCTAGCATCAAGTGCCAAGATGACCGCCTGAGTAGTGACCGACTCCGCACGAGCCAACACCCCGTGCAGTCTGCGTAAATTCAGAGCAGTATTCCGATGAGGCATGAACCCGGACTGGTCCGGGTGAATGAGTGATGCCAAGTGGGGTATCAACCTCAGCGCTAGAAGTTTGGCAAGAATTTTGGTTTCTGCGTTAAGCAGTGATATGGGACAGTAGGAGGAACACTCCTCAGGTGGTTTGCCCGGCTTGGAGATGGCCACTATCGTAGCCGTTGGTTGTTCCGGCGGTAGCGTACCCCTCTCCAGGCATTCACTATACATTTCCAGCAAATGTGTACTAAGGGTCTCAGGCATAGCCTGGTACCATTCTATTGGTATTCCGTTGGGGCCCGTAGCCTTACCCGGGTTCAATGCGCCGATCGCCAGCTGTATTTCCTCCGCGGTGATGTCTGCATCCAGTTCAGCAGACGCTTCTGGGGCCAGTGTACTGACCTCGATTGGAGCCAACACTTCCCTGGCCATAGCAGGCGTCACCTCCCTCTCAGGGGTATAAATCCGATCGAAGTGATCTGCGAGTAGTGTCACAATGTGCTCCGGGTTAGTGTGTACCTCTCCCCGGTCATCTTTCAATCTATGGATCCCCCTTGAGTTCCCTTCACGTTTGTCGAGCCACGCCAACATCCTTCCCGCCTTGTCACCCACCTCATAAATCCTATTCTGGGTGCTAGCCATGTCGTTTTTAACGTGTACGCGAATGTGATCCGTATACATCTGCTGTTGTAATGTAAGTGTGTGTAGTGTAGCTGGGGTGGGATGTTGCTCATGTGTTGTGGTCGATTCCTGCAAGGCCAGTTCCAGGTTCGCCAGTTCTCGGGATCGTTCTTTCTTGTGTCCCGCGATGGCATTTATAGCTTGCCCCCGCAGAACTGTTTTATATGCCTCCCAGAGGACCTCCGCAGAGCCCACCGAGTGGATATTTTCAGCGTAATATTGTGTCGTGACCTTTTTCAGAGCTTTGCGAATCTGGGGCACCTTAAGGTAAGCAGGTTGTATAAGGTATATGCGCCTACGTGTCGGTATCTGGGAGGAAAGTGTAAGAGTCAGTGGGGAGTGGTCTGAGATCCCCCTAGGAAGAATCTCCATTCCTTCCACCCATTGGAGTCCCCCCCCAGCGTTAGAAAGTGATCGATCCTAGACAGGCTGCCATGCACTGCTGAGTGATAAATGAATTTCTGATCAGCTGGGTGGAGATGTCTCCAAATGTCAACTAGGCCCATGGCAGTTAAGAATTGTTGGAGCCGGGGGATCCCTCCCCCTGTGACCGGTGGTGGGAACCTGTCGAGCTGGGCGTCCATGACTGCATTGAAATCCCCACCGAGGATGACCTCCCCCTCTGGGAGAGATAAGATAAACTCACCCAGTTTAGGGAGCACCACCGAGTGCAGCGCCGGCGGAACATACACTGAAACTAGACTGAAACACTTCCCTTCCCATTGCCCCTGCAGGGCGGCAAAGCAACCTTGATCGTCAGTCCTGGTCTGCTGGGGGATGAACAGTGCATTTTTACGTAACAGGATTCCGGTCCCACGGGAGCCGGACGTGAAGGCTGAGTGGACTACCATTTTGTACCCCAAAAACGCATTTTTCTCACATTTCTGTGGTGGAAAGTTCTGGAATCTGCGTGGATCAACAAATTTCCTCCTACCCCGCGTTCTCCAAAGTCTTCTGAGAAAAATGGTACCTCACAAGTGAGGTATCATTTTACTCGGGAGAGCAAGGGGAACGCTGGGTGGTTGGACATTTGTGCCGGCACAGAGATCCCACGCAAAAATGTATGGAAAAGTGTTTTTTTAACCTAATTTTAAGGTTTGCAGTGAATTCTGGGTAGGAAAACGTTGGGGGACCCATGCATGCCATACCTCGCTGGACTCACCCGGGTGTCTAGTTTTCAGAACTGTTTGGGTTTGGTAGTTTCCCAAGATGGCCACCGAGCACGGGGCAAAAAACGGAGGTGCCCCCCAAAAATAAGGTAAGTTTTGCTATAGGTAATTGTTAAGTCTCCACCATACGATTTGGGCCTTTTCCAGTTGCAGCCACTATGCCTACCCACGCAAGTGAGGTACCATTCTTATCGGGAGACCGGGGGGAACGCTGGGTGGGAGGAAATTTGAGGATCCACGCAGATTCCACAACTTTACCACACAGAAATGTGAGAAAAAAGCAATTTGTTTTGCGGGATTTGAGGTTTGCAGTGGATTCTGGGTAGGAGAATGATGAGGGACCCACGCAAGCCATACCTTGCTGGACTCCCCCGGGTGTCTAGTTTCCAGAAATGTGTGGGTTATGTAAATTTCCCTAGATGGCCGCCGAGCCCCGGGCCAAAAACTCGTGGGAACCCCCTTGCAAAACCAGGTTGCTTCGTGATAGGTAATTTTGATGTCGCCTCATTAGGTTTTGGGCCCTTGCCTGTTGTGGGTCCTTGAGCCACCCACGCAAGTGAGGTACCATTTTTATCAGGAGACCTGGGGGAACGCTGGGTCGGAGGAAATTTGTATGAGCCCAGTGATGCCACGCTTTTCCACACAAAATTGTGTGAAAAAACTGATTTTTTCTGCTAAAATTGAGGGTTGCAAGGAATTCTGGGTAAAGGAACTTTGGAGGATCCACGCAAGCCATACCTCCTTGGAAGCCCTCATGTGTCTACTTTTCAGAAATGTGTGGGTTTGGTAGGTTTCCCTAGATGGCCGTCGAGCACGGGGCCAAAAACCCAGGTGACCCCCCATGCAAAAGTTGGTAGTTTTAACATAGGCAATTTTGAAGTCGCCTCACTACGTTTTGGGCCCTTGTCTGTCGCGGGTACTTGGGCCTCCCACACAAGTGAGGCACCATTTTTATCAGGAGACCTGGGGGAACGCTGGGTGGGAGGAAATTTGTGAAAGCCCAGTGATGCCACGCTTTCTAACACGAAAATGTGTGAAAACACAGATTTGTTAAGCAACAATTGAGGATTGCAAGGGATTCTAGGTAAGGGAACGTTCGGGGGATCAATGCAAGCCATACCTCCTTGGAAGCCCCCAGGCGTCTAGTTTTCAGAAATGTGTGGGTTTGATAGGTTTCCCTAGATGGCCACCGAGCACAGGACCAAAAACCCAGGTGACCTCCCTTGCAAAACCAAATAGTTTTGACTGAATTAAGTTTTCAGTTCGACAGCGTGAGATTCTTGGGACAATGTTGCATGGAAATTGTGACAGACATTTTCAAGTTTGCAGGACATTGTAGATAAAAAAATAACTTAGAATTCAGAAGAAAGACATGACCATATACTCCCATGGTTTAACAATAATATCTACATTTAGTAAGTTATTTATAGCTGTAATGTACACCTTAACAGAGTTACTCAAAAGTCAAACATTCCAAGACAGCTATCTATTCCTCAAACATACACACATACTGGTTGGATTTGGCACGATGGCGAGTGATGGTTCAGTACATAAAATTATATTAACAACATATTTCATAGAAATGAAATGCTCTGTCAATAAATAAATGCATAAAAACCGAACCAGTGACTCGCAACTCGTGAGCTGTAAAGCCACGACAAGGCACCAACCGTTTTACAGGCCATTCACGCACCTTTCATACCTTATACACTACAGACCATTCACACCATCCGGAAGGAAAAGCAACACATTACAACATTCACAAAAAATGACAAGGTACACCCTGCTTCAGAAAGAGAAAAAAGACAAATATTACTGCACAGCCATCAAATCCGCAAGCCCACACACATACAGGTTGGATTTGGCACGAGGGTGAGTGATGATTCAGTACATACAAATGTATTCGCAAGTTATTTCACAAAAATGAAATTCACTGCGAATAATTGAAAGTATGATAAACTGAACCACTGACTCACAGCTCGTGAGCTGTAAAGCCACGTCAAGGCACCAACCTCCCAACAGGCCATTCATACACCTTTCATACGTGTGACACATACAATACATTCACACCGCCAGCCGCGGGCCCATCACATTACAACACTCACACCAGCAGACAACGCCATTCAAGGGCCCATCACTTTCAAATGGCCACATTCCTGACACATCAACTACACAAAATGATGGACTGCGTGGATCGCTCAACTAGCAGTGTGTGTAGTGACCAACAAAAAGTAACTACTCACACACCGCCAGCCGAGCGCCAGTCCACCCACACCACCATCCAAGCACCAGGTCATGCACACCGCCAGCCAAGCACCACTCCACGCACACCGCCAGAAAAGCACCACTCCACCCTCAACGCCATCCAAGCGCCACTCCTTGCACACTACCAGCCAAGCGCCACTCCACCAGCCAAGCGCCACTCCACGCACGCCGCCAGCCAAGCGCCACTCCATGCACACCGCCAGCCAAGTGCCACTCCACGCAAACCGCCAGCCAAGCGCCACTCCACGCCTACCGCCAGCCAAGGGCCACTCCACGCACACCACCCAAGCACCACTCCACACACACCGCCAGCCAAGCGCCAGCCTACGCACACCGCCATCACATTTTGAATTTATTTAAACAAAACAAACAAAATAATTGCAAATAGATACAAATCTAGTAACACAAAATCTGCAACCGAATACATTGCACAAATGCCAAAATTGAGGGTTGCAAGGGATTCTGGGTAAAGGAACTTTGGAGGATCCACGCAAGCCATACCTCCGTGGAAGCCCTCATGTGTCTACTTTTCAGAAATGTGTGGGTTTGGTAGGTTTCCCTAGATGGCCGTCGAGCACGGGGCCAAAAACCCAAGTGACCCCCCATGCAAAAGTTGGTGGTTTTAACATAGGCAATTTTGAAGTCGCCTCACTACGTTTTGGGCCCTTGTCTGTCGCGGGTACTTGGGCCTCCCACACAAGTGAGGCACCATTTTTATCAGGAGACCTGGGGGAACGCTGGGTGGGAGGAAATTTGTGAAAGCCCAGTGATGCCACGCTTTCTAACACGAAAGTGTGTGAAAACACAGATTTGTTAAGCAACAATTGAGGATTGCAAGGGATTCTAGGTAAGGGAACGTTTGGGGGATCAATGCAAGCCATACCTCCTTGGAAGCCCCCAGGCGTCTAGTTTTCAGAAATGTGTGGGTTTGATAGGTTTCCCTAGATGGCCACCGAGCACAGGACCAAAAACCCAGGTGACCTCCCTTGCAAAACCAAATTGTTTTGACTGAATTAAGTTTTCAGTTCGACAGCGTGAGATTCTTGGGACAATGTTGCATGGAAATTGTGACAGACATTTTCAAGTTTGCAGGACATTGTAGATAAAAAAATAACTTAGAATTCAGAAGAAAGACATGACCATATACTCCCATGGTTTAACAATAATATCTACATTTAGTAAGTTATTTATAGCTGTAATGTACACCTTAACAGAGTTACTCAAAAGTCAAACATTCCAAGACAGCTATCTATTCCTCAAACATACACACATACTGGTTGGATTTGGCACGATGGTGAGTGATGGTTCAGTACATAAAATTATATTAACAACATATTTCATAGAAATGAAATGCTCTGTCAATAAATAAATGCATAAAAACCGAACCAGTGACTCGCAACTCGTGAGCTGTAAAGCCACGACAAGGCACCAACCGTTTTACAGGCCATTCACGCACCTTTCATACCTTATACACTACAGACCATTCACACCATCCGGAAGGAAAAGCAACACATTACAACATTCACAAAAAATGACAAGGTACACCCTGCTTCAGAAAGAGAAAAAAGACAAATATTACTGCACAGCCATCAAATCCGCAAGCCCACACACATACAGGTTGGATTTGGCACGAGGGTGAGTGATGATTCAGTACATACAAATGTATTCGCAAGTTATTTCACAAAAATGAAATTCACTGCGAATAATTGAAAGTATGATAAACTGAACCACTGACTCACAGCTCGTGAGCTGTAAAGCCACGTCAAGGCACCAACCTCCCAACAGGCCATTCATACACCTTTCATACGTGTGACACATACAATACATTCACACCGCCAGCCGCGGGCCCATCACATTGCAACACTCACACCAGCAGATAACGCCATTCAAGGGCCCATCACTTTCAAATGGCCACATTCCTGACACATCAACTACACAAAATGATGGACTGCATGGATCGCTCAACTAGCAGTGTGTGTAGTGACCAACAAAAAGTAACTACTCACACACCGCCAGCCGAGCGCCAGTCCACCCACACCACCATCCAAGCACCAGGTCATGCACACCGCCAGCCAAGCACCACTTCACGCACACCGCCAGAAAAGCACCACTCCACCCTCAACGCCATCCAAGCGCCACTCCATGCACACTACCAGCCAAGCGCCACTCCACCAGCCAAGCGCCACTCCACGCACGCCGCCAGCCAAGCGCTACTCCATGCACACCGCCAGCCAAGCGCCACTCCACGCACACCGCCAGCCAAGCGCCACTCCACGCCTACCGCCAGCCAAGGGCCACTCCACGCACACCAGCCAAGCACCACTCCACACACACCGCCAGCCAAGCGCAAGCCTACGCACACCGCCATCACATTTTGAATTTATTTAAACAAAACAAACAAAATAATTGCAAATAGATACAAATCTAGTAACACAAAATCTGTAACCGAATACACTGCACAAATGCCAACCTTAAACCAGAATACAAATAAAAAAAAACACAGACCAGGCAGTACATTTTACCACTCATGGATACTCCCAAAAATTATTTTGTGTGTGGTAAGCTCTATAACAAGCAGGCACACACAGCCCAGGGTTAGAAGGACACCCAGGGCTGTAAAGACGAGTCTCCTTCCGCAAACCTCTTCGCCAACAGACTCTACATCTCCAAGTGGGAAAGTCTTTTGTAGATCTGGGAGGAATGTAATCAGGAAAGTGGCGATCTTTCAATCGAGCCACATCCTCCACCACTCCAAATCTAGGAACACTTACTTGCTCCACAACAACAAGGCTAGATATCACAGAGTGCTGAAACTGAAGAAATGTCAACTTTGACCCAGGAGAACACTCCTTGAACACAATAAAAGCATTGAAAGTTGCTAAGTTGAAAAAATGGATGGCCAACTTCTTATACCAAACATAAGCCTTCCGAATAGCAGTGTAAGGTTCCAACCTCTGATCTACTCTGTCAACACCACCCATGTGCTTATTGTAGTCCAGAATGCACACAGATTTGTGCACTTCAGCAACCTGACCCCAAACTGGCAGAGGTGAGGTACTCTCAGCATGGATGGTAGTCAGCATGTACACACCCCTCCTATCCACAAATTTCACAGCTAGTAGTTCTTCACAACGTAAGAAACTGCACTGACTCCTCTGAAGTTTCTTGCAAACAAGCTCCTTTGGAAAACCTTTGCGGTTAGAGCGGATTTTGCCACATGCAAAAGTGTCCACTTTAAACAATTCCTAAAACAATTGCACAGCAGTGTAGAAGTTATCAAGGTACAAATGGTGGCCTCTGTTGAACAGTCTTCTAGCAAGATCCCACGCAATTTTCTCTGACACTCCAAAAGTGGACGGACAACCAGGGGGGTCAATAGTGGAATCTCTACCAGTGTACACACGAAAATTAAAAACATACCCTGTCTTGCTCTCAGACAACATATACAGTTTAATTCCATAGCATGCCCTCTTGCTAGGGATGTACTGCCTAAAAAACAAACGACCCTTGAACAAAACCAAAGACTCATCGATAGATATTTCTTTCCCTGGAATGTAAATCTCTGAAAATCGATCAACAAAGTGATCAAGAACAGGCCGAATCTTAAAAAGACGGTCACAGTCAGGGTGACTACGTGGCAACGCCAAAGAATTATCCACAAAATGCAACATGCATAGCAAAAGTAAATACCGATCACGAGTCATAACAGCTGGGAAAATGGCTGTTGCCATCAAGGGACTGGTAGACCAATATAAAGCCAGGTTCGGCTTCTTTAACACACCCATCAATAAAGTCAAACCCAAAAACTTCTTCAGCTCTTCCAGATTTGTGGTAGTCCACCGGGTAGCTCTAGAGTGGGGCCTAAGTTTGTCACTGTTGGCCCTCAAAAACTGTTCAGCATACACATTAGTCTGCTCAACAATCTCACCCAAAAACACATCATCCATAAATAACTGAAAATACTGTATAGGCAAAATGTTTTCACAATCCACTCTACACCCTGCATCACCGCTAAAAGCAGGCAACACCGGCTGCACCATGTTAGGATCAACCCAGAGTCCAACATTTCCAGTAGGAAGACTAGAGCCTCATGCTGCAATCCAGATGCCTCTTGCACCATCATAACAGCAGTGTCCTCTAAAACAGGCCCTTCATCTGCACTGAGAGTACCTTCATCATCCGATGATTCCATGTGGAGAGAAAACTCACTGCCAGAATCTTCCCCTCCCTCCTCTCCCTCAGATGCACTGTGTCATAATCCGGCTTAGAGGAAGACTCAAGAAGCATACCAACCACCTGCTGAGCAGTCATTCTACGGCTAGCCATAATGATTACTAATAAAAGAAACTTGTCACACAAGTCAACAACAACAATCACTATGTAAAATAAGCAATGAACAAAATTCACCTTTATAAAAAATAACTATACACTGTAAAACAAAACCACTCACTTGCCGGAAGCAGCTGAACTCACCACCACGTACTCTGCACAGACACAGTATGGATCAACAATATCCCACTAAAAAAGTTAGAGATAACAAAAATACACATAAGACAATGCAAAACACATCACAAAGATTTACATGCTCAAAACAGTAACTAAAAGCCACTATGACACCATTTACAAAATAAAATTCATACATTGCAATATTACTCATTTAGAGTACATACAACAAAAATATTTTTCTTACCTAAAAAATGCAACTACACATAACTGCAGAACAACCACTGTCGAAACCGCAAACAGGAAGCAAAGGCTTTACAGTAGATTTAAAAAGAAGAAAAAAAAATTAAAATCACATATTCAAAAAATGCACCAGTCCACCTGCCAAGCTAAGGGGTAGGTGGGCCTAACAGTATAAAATCAAAAGGGGAGCAATCCTTGCCCGTGAGGCCACCCCCACCAAATCAAAAATTTAAAAAACTCTGGTGTCTAGTGGCTTCTGCCCCCCTTGGGGACAGATGGGACTTAACACATACTGCTACTCTACCACTCAAAGAGACAGTAAAGGGCACAATCATCCTCCCATAAAGGGGGAACGACCCATGTCTAAGGGGCGGATCCCCAACACAAAAATAAACCCAGGTGCCCTAGTGACCCATAAAAAAAACAGCAAAACTGCCCTTCAAGGCGATACCAAAAGGGGGATGATGGACGGAGCCCTTGAGCAAATCTAACACTCACCCCCAGTCAACTGATCTTGGTTTAATCCATCATCATTATTTAGCTCAATTCATCAACCCAGTTCAGACATGGCCAAATGCAAATCAGACAGACCCTTTGCGCTTTGATTGCCCTAAGTTGGCAGATGTGGGTCCCTTGCTCACTTTGCCACTGGACTCAAGCTAACCTGGCTGATAATGGCTCATTAGCCAGTAACCAGTCCCATTATGATTGTTTGCGGGCCAGGTAAGATATGGCTTGGCAGTTCGGACTGGACTGCTCCCATGAGGCATAGGGTCAGCCTAATTTGCATATGGCCATGTCTGAACTGGGGTGCTGCAGTGAGCTACAACCTAACATCATGGGCATACCAAAATGGCAAGGCAAAATATTGTGTGTCAAATTAATTATTACAACTTTTATTTTGCCAAGGGGGGAAAACAAAGCTAAAAGATGGCCCCCAAAACAAAAACAAAAAAAGTGGGCGTCCAAAAAAGGCCCCAAGGGGAGTGACCCTTGCCCAAGGGGCCACTCCCCAGCACATCCCAAATTTAAAATAAATTTGCCCCCAAGAGGGGAACGACCATAGTCTTAGGTGGTCGCTCCCCTACACAAAAAAAAATGTGGGCTACCTAAAATGGCCCCCAAGGGGAGTGACCCATGCCGAAGGGGCCACTCCCCAGCACATCCTTTTCATTTTCAAAAAATTTGACCCCCCGGGGGGCAGCCAAAGGCTTATGAAATACCCCTTAAAGTGGAGCGACCCTTGCCTAAGGAGTCGCTCCCCAAAACGAAATAAATATTTTGCCATTTACCTAAAATGGCCCCCGTGAGAGTGGCCCTTGTCCAAGGGGCCACTCCCCAAAACAATGCCTGATTTTGCTTTTTTTTAAAAATATATATATAAAGTTGGGCCCCCTCCCGGGTGGCCAACAACCTAAAAAATATGTCCCCTAAAGGGGAGCGACCCTTGGCTAAGGGGTCGCTCCCCGAAACTGAATAAATATTTAGCCATGGACCTAAAAAGGCCTCCGTGAGAGTGGCCCTTGCCCAAGGGTCCACTCCCCAAAACGATGCCCGATTTATTATTATTTTTTTTAAATAAATAAAGTTGTGCCCCCTCCCGGGTGGCCAACAACTTAAACAATATGCCCCCTAAAGATCATGCAGCAGGAATGCTCTAAAGAGGCATTGAGGGAAAGGAAAACCCTTTCCTTTCCCCCGATGCCTCTTTAATTTAAATCCCCCCCCCCTCCCCAGCCCCCAAACTTACCTGTTTCTCCTCCGACGCGCAGGAAGCAAATGGCTTCTCTGCGCGTCGGAGGAGAAAGGGAACCTCCAATGACGTCAGCGCGCCTCGCGCACTAACGTCATTGATGACGCGGGTGGGGGGCGGGGGGAGGCAGGGGAAGGTCTTTCCCTGCCTTCTCCGTAGAAATGAAGGAAATCGGGCACCCACGGGGGAGCGCTGGTGCTCCCTCCGTGGGTGGGGGTCATGAGCACCCGAGCACTGTATGCCATGACGAGCTCAGCTCGTCATGAGCATACAAGGGGTTAAGTCAATGTACCTTGCAATGCGTGACTCTTCCACAACAGAAGTGTTGCAGCGATGGAAATGCGGCAAACTTTCGGTGCAAAGAAATAAAGACGCGAAGATCTTCCAGATGCAACACGCTTCTTCGATGGTGCTAAAAGTCTCGGTTCAATGCGTCAACTACAGTGGAGACACCCTTGTTCAGCAATGCGACGGCAACAACCTCGGCTGCGGCACTTTTCTCTTACGACTGCAAGACGCTCCGCGCAATGCGTCAACTACAGCAGCGACATCCAAGATGCGACAGCAGCAGAGCCGACGGCAACACGCTTCTTCCTCGTTGTGAGACGCTTCTCTCGATGGCTTGCAATGCGAAAGCTACAGCAGAGACATTCAAGATGCGACGGCACCACCACCGATGGTGACACGATTCCTCTTCGTTGAGAGATGCTTCTCTCGTTGCGGTGCAATGCCTCAGCTACAGCGGCGACATCCAAGATGCGACGTTACCAGGAGTGACGGCGACACCCTTCCTCCTCGTTGTGAGATGCCTCTCTCGATGCAGTGCAATGCAACAGCTACTACAGCGGCGGGATCCAAGATGCGACGGAACCAGCAGCGATGGTGAAACGCTTCCTCTTTGTTGTGAGACGCTTCTCTCAATGTGGTGCAGGGCGACAGCTACAGCAGTGACATCCAATATGCGACGGCACCAGCAGCGATGGTGACATGCTTCCTCTTCGTTGAGAGACGCTTCTCTCAATGCGGTGCAATGCGTCAGCTACAGCGGCAACATCCAAGATGCGACGGCAGCAGCAGCGATGGCAACACGCTTCCTCTTCGTTGCGAGATGCTTCTCTCGATGCGGTGCAATGTGACAGCTACAGCGGCGACATCCAAGATGCGACGGCACCAGCAGCGATGGTGACATGCTTCCTCTTCATTGTGAGATGCTACTCTCGATGCGGTGCAATGCGACATCCACAGCGGCGATATTCAAGATGCGACGGCACCAGCAGCGATGGTGACACGCTTCCTCTTCGTTGCGAGACGCTTCTCTCGATGTGGTGCAATGCGTCAGCTACAGCAGCGACAGCCTCCTTCGGATTTGCAATGGCAGCGGCTGCGACGACGACACGCTTCTTCCTCTAGAGTTGTGCTTCCAGCTCCTTGCGACACGCAGTCCCTCATAAGGCCCCAAAACAGCAGCAGGTACTTCCAAAGAATTCTGGGGAGCTGGGGTTGGAAGTCTGTTGTCTCTGCGACTTCAGCAGGAGGCAAGCTCAGTTCCAAGCCCTTGGAGAACCTTCACAAGTTCAAAATAAAGTACACAAAGTACATTCTCCTTTCTTTGGCAATCAGGCAACCACTGCAGGCCCATCCCCCAAGCAGCACTTCAGCTTAGGGATAGTCTCTCCTCGGTTTCTTCGGGTTCCTCTCCTCAGCAAAGGTTTCTTCTTGTAGTCCAAAAGTGATCTATTTTCGTGGGATCAGGGTCCCAGTATTTATACCCCCAAATCCTTTGTCCTCTGAGGGCAGAGGGGCCTTTGCCCAGTGCAAACCAGTTCTGGTGCACTCTGTTGACATGACTCTTTCCTTTCACAGTGCAGGGCAGAAACATCAGACGCCCGCCAGTAGGTGGAGCCAACATTGTGGAGGGAAAGCAAAGCCCTGGAGCTCTTTGTTGACATGATTCCTTCTCTTCTTTCACAGTGCAGGGCAGACATCAGACGCACCACAGGGGGTGGAGCCAGCACTGTGGGGGGTGGGCACAGTCCTATTCAGGTCCCAGGCGCAACTCCTCCCTCCAGTCTAGATGCAGATCTCTCTATTCACCACTGTGCTGACTCATTCTATCTCCTGGAATCGCCCAGCCCTGTCACTCAGACAAGGAATACACAACCTAGCAAAGGCAGGTTATAGTTTGACAAGAAAATACCTACTTTTTAAAAGTGTTATTTTCAAACACAGAATGTTAAATCCAACTTCACTAAAATATGTATGTTATCATTCTGAGTTCTGGCATACGAAACTCAAATTTCTACCATGTTCCCAGAGTCCGTTAGGATTATACAATGTAATCCTCTTTTACGAAGTCAGAAGAAACTATGCAGGAAGCTTGAAAGAGCATGGTGCTCATCGGATAACGAGACGGATAGGCAAAAGTGCTGTACTTCCTTGACCAGCTACCATAAAAACATAAGGGTAGGGCGTACAACGCACCTTCTGTCTCTGCTGACTCAGGCAGGCAATTCTTCAAAAACACTATATCAAATCCTCCATTCCTTCACTAATCCAAAAGCTTGTGAAAGTCTGGAGACTCCATCCCAGAAACTGTGTGACAATATTGCCATATTCATTGCCCAGAATATTGAACACATATACAAGAAAATAACTGTAGATGACAATCTATTAAAGATTCCTATGACTATGGACCACTTGGATGTGATAAATCAGAACAAGTTAGAGTGTTTTCCTTCTTTTGCCTTAGCAGAAGTTAAAACCTTGATCCATAGAACAAAATCTGGATCCCCTATGGATCACATCCCAGCTAAGCTGATTCTATCTTTGAGGAATCAGCTGTCCCCCGTGGTGCAGTCCATTATCAATCTCTCTCTCTCAGAGGGACACGTCCCACGGGAATGGAAACTCGCCCAGGTTAGACCCATCCGCACGAAATCTAACATTCCATGGACAGATCTCTCTAACCTCCGTCCCATCTCGCTTCTTCTATTCTGGAGCAAAATAATGCAGAAACATGTGAACACCCATTTGTCCAACTATGTCGAACTGTCTGGATGTTTAGATCATTCCCAGTCTGGTTTTAGGCCCAAATACAGCACCGAATCTGTGTTACTCACAGTAACTGATAACATCAGAATTACCCTAGACAAGGGTCATTCATCGATTCTGGTGCTGTTGGACCTATCCGCAGTGTTCGACATAATCTCCCATAGTGTCCTGCTCAGAAGACTGGAGGAATTTTGATTAAGAGGCTCAGCTCTGTCATGGATGAAGAGTTTCCTATTGGATCGTTTCCAAACTGTCAACCTAGGCTCTTATCAGTCGGAGCCGGTGGGTATGACCAAGGGAGTACCTCAGGGCTCATGCTTGAGCCCTACTCTTTTTAACATCTATGTTGTTCCCTTGGCCAACCTTATGAGGATGCATGGGTTCATCCCCATATCTTACGCGGATGATACCCAGCTCCTCTTTCCCTTCAATAAATTCTCATCTCCTGTACAACTGGCTTTCTCTAACGGAGTGAGGGCCATATCGCACTGGATGCGGATTAACTTTCTCCAGTGCAATGTAGAAAAAAATGAGATCATGCTTATGAGAGAAGCCCCCTCCTATGGACACCGGATTGGTGGCCAACAGATCTGGGACCTTCCCCTCCACCCAAACTCACGGTTAAAGATTTGGGGATTCGCCTTGACTGTGATCTCAATATGAAAGAACATGTTAGCCAAACTGCTGGTTCCTGCTTCCATGTTATTGGCATGCTGTGCCGAGCCTTCCCCCTCCTCCTGGATTCCGCTCGGAAAACCATGGTCCAGGCGATGGTCCTGAGTCACCTGGACTATTGCAACGGGTTGCTGATCTCGGCTAACGATGACCTCCTTAACAGACTGCAGGTGATGCAGAACACGGCAGCCCGGTTGGTTCTTAACGCTCCACCTCGAACCACTTCACTGCCCCTTTTTTTCGGAATTGCACTGGCTCTCTATTCGCCAACGTATTTAGTTCAAAGCATGCTGTATCATCCACAAGGCGCTGGTCAACCTGGGTCCCTCATATCTCATTGAGAAATGTGTGCCATACATACCTCCAGATCTCTACGCTCAGGTGCTAAACACCTGCTGGTGGTACCGCGAATAAGAAAGGCCAGACAAGGTGGAAAAAGCTCTCTCCTATTGCGGCCCTCTCTTATGGGATGAACTCCCTCTGCACTTGAGACAATGCTCCGAACATCTGCAGTTCAGAAAAATGCTCAAGACATTTCTTTTCTGCCGTGCCTGATTGGTTTTTCATTTTTCTCTGAATTCATAGCCTCCCTCACAGCCCTGCTAAAGCGCAGAGATACCCCTTTGGGGGTCAATTCTAGCGCTATACAAATAAATACAAATACAAATAATCTAACTGCCCATTCTGGCCTATGGAGAACAGGTAGCCTTGCAATAGTGAAACACGAAAATGGCTGTAATTCACTATTTGGACATGCCACATACATCAGGGCTTGTCCTACCTTATACTTACAATGCACCCTGCCCTTGGGCTTACCATTGGGGTGTCTGATGAGAAGAAAACAGAAGGTTTAGGGACTGGCAAGTGGGTGCACTTGCCCAGTCAGCATGACAGTACCAGACTGCACACAGGCTCTGCAATGGCAGACCTTAGACACATTTTTACAGGCTGCTTCTGTCGGTGGCACAACCAGTGCTGCAAGCCCACTAGCAGCATTTGGATTTACAAGCCCTGGGCACACTCAGTGCACTGTATTAGGGTCTGACAAGTACACAAAACAATCCAATCGTGTAATCACTAATCCATGCATAAATGTATAATAGGGAGAGCATATGCCCTTTAGCACTGATCAGCAGTCCTAAAGTGTACAGAGTCATAAAACAGCCAACAACAGGTCAGAAGAAATAGAGGAGGAAGGCAAAAAGTTCAGGGATGACCCTGCAAAAAGGGCCAAGTCCAACAGGTAAACACCCTGAGACTTAGCAGAGCCAGCCCTGGGTGGTGGGGGTCCCCAGGGCCAACAACGGCTCCAGGATGGGGGCTTAATGGGCCTCCTCCTTTGCAGGTCTCTTGGGCTGTGAGGGGCCACGTGGCACCCCATTAACTTGAATGTACTGCCCCAGGAAGGTGGTGTAGCCGGGCCTGTGGAGGTGCCCCACTTGACCCCTGCAATAATTCAATGTTTAGGCCCATGGAGGTTAAGGGTGGGAAGAGTTGGTGGAGTGCCACTTCGCAGAATTCCACAGAGTTGGCTAAAAACACAGTGAGATTCCGCTCCGCACCTCACCCTGCTGCGATCCACCCAAGGCCACTGCAAACTTACCTGGTCATGCCAGTGCTTCCCTGCCCTGCCCGGTGTGTCCTCCTGGCTGTCTCCTCTCTCCACTCCAGGCTTGTCCGACTCACCTATGCTCAACATCACTCTTGGGAGAACTGCACAGTTTTCCCATATGGGGAGTCAGACCAGCCTAGAGTGGAGCTAACTGGAGACCGCCAGGAGTAGGAGAACAGCCCAAGCAGGGCAAGGAAGCAACAGCATGACCAGGTAAGCCAGAAAACGGGTTGGGTGGCAGGGCAAACTCCGCTACGGCGTAGAGTCAGAGTTTTTTTCTAAACTTCTTCTTCACAGCAGGAGTTGGCAAAACTCTACAAATTCCGCTGGTTTAGCTGGGTATTGTGCCTGGGGTTAATGGGGTTGGCAGTCCTCGGGGTGTGGGTGGGCGACGCTGGCCCCCCCTGCATTACTTTATGAACATTTTCCCTGGGGAGGTGGTTGTCCCCGAGTCCCAAAATGGCTGCAAACACTTCCTGGTTGAAGTATTGGTAGCCAATCAGAGCTCTGCATTTCCCTGCATGAGCTTGTTCTTGTTATTTATAGTATTTTTGGAGGGCCAACATCCATTTGTAAAGGGATATCACAGCACTGATACTGCCAATTGTTATGGTTGACTGGGTAGTAGCTGGGGGCAAAACAAACAAGTGCATCAGTCAAAGAAGAGCCATGTTTTAAGCTTTTTCCTAAACACCAGGTAATGTGAGACGGAGATCCAAATGGAGAGCGTTCCAGTGAGAATCTTCAGGATGGGTAACTGAGCAGCTACCGACACCGGCCTTCATGATCCTTTCTGTTTTGGCCAGGACAAGGTTGCTGATCCTAAATTTCTCGAGTGTTGATCAAATTCAGCCTTCTGCCTCTGAATCAATGGGCCAGAGTTGTGCAGAGAACTGTGGGTATGACAAAGTAGTTTACATGATGCTCTTTTGCATTTGGGTAGCTAGTGCAGAGCTTTCAGGCAGGAATTGGCAGAGCTAAATCTGTCTGTGAATACATTTTGTGGCAGCATTTTGAATCATTTGCAAACACATGAACAGAAATCCACCATTTCCACATATAAGGCATTGCCATAGTCCAGATGGCTGATGATAAAAGCCTGGACTACTGTCCATCACCAATGGATCCAGATCCACCTGAATATTTTTAAGAGCAATTTTAGCAGACCGAAACTTTTGCCACATGTGGACAGCACATGGTGTTGCATGGATAGGGAGTGGTCACTGATAACTCCTACATTTTTCGTGGTAGTTTTGGGTTCTCGGGGCAGTACTTAATTAGGGCGGCCACCAAGAATCACCCAAATATATCCTGGTCCACCAAATACAAAATGCCTGGCAGCGACCTCCCCATTCATCATTCCCATTCGGATCACAATCGTCAACGCCTCCCTCCTAAAAGGCTCTATACGTGACTCCCTAAAAACCAGGTAAGTCTTCCCCATCCTTAAAAAAAACACTCTGAATCCTGCTATTCCAGACAGCTTCAGACCTATATCCAATATTCCTCTCCTTGCTGAAGTGCTGGAGAAATGTGTACAACTTCAACTAAGCCAACACATCGCTAATTTCAACCTATTAGACAAACTTCAATCCGATTTCAGGCCTGGGCACAGCACCAAAACAACTATTCTTCACATTGTAGACAATGGTCTTCAAGCCTTTGACCAAGACAAAACCTGTCTCTTAATCCTACTGGATTTATCCTCTGCATTTTACACAGTCAACCACGAGATACTACCTGAATGCCTCAAACACAGGATGGGAATAGGAGGTACTGTCATCAAATTGTTAGGTTCCTTCCTCCAGAACCGCTCCCAGAGATTCTTAGTTAACAGCAACCAATCTGCTCCCTCTCAGATAACAATCAGTGTCCCTCAAGGCTCAACTCTGTCCCCTACCCTCTTCAATCTCTACCTTAAACCGCTAGCTGAAATACTGTGTACTGATAACATTTCCTTCCAAATGTACGCCGACGATACCCAGATCTAGATCAAAATCTCATCCCTAGAGAAGATTAACTGTTTGAATGAGGCTCTGAAGTTAACGGTTCAATGGCTCGCCAGTAACCACCTCAAGTTGAATGCACAAAAGACAGAGTTCCTTCTTGTATCCCCCATAAAAACATACTGATATCCTGGAATGGACCAACTCGATCACAGCACTTAATTGCATACCGACCATAGTGGAATCTGCCCAATCCCTCTGGATAACCCTGGTCAGCCAACTGAATATGTGTGACCACATCAACTCGATGGCCAAAACTGCCAGGCTCCACCTGAGCTCTTTGAGAAAACTAAAACCCTTCCTTGAAGCTGCAGACCTAATAAATGCAGTCCAGGCGTTAGTTATCACCAGGATTGAATTCGGCTGCTCAACCCTATCTGGCCAACCCAAGATCTCCACTGCCCCCCTGAAAGCCCGCCTCAAGGCCGCAGCAAGACTCTTAACAGGCTCAATACAATTTGGCCACCTCTCACTGCATCTGAAGGCGTTGAATTGGCTCCCCTTTGAAGCCAGAGTCGAGACCAAACTGCATTGCATCACGCACAAAACACTATACACAAATTCCCCTGCATATCTCGCCAGAAAACTCTTGGTATCTGGGGGAATCAGAAACTCCTGGTTCAGAAGAGACATTGTGCACCAGCCACCCTGCTGCCTTAAGGATAAAACCAATAACTGTGCCTTCTCTGGGGCTGCACCCAGAACACGGTTCTCGTTGCCGGCCTCCATCAGAAGAATTCCTTCTCTGTCAACCTTCAAGAAAGAAGCTAAAACATTCCTAATGAGGAAATTGCTCCCTTAATTCTTTTTCACTGTGCACTCTGCTCTGCAGCAGTGCTCTGGTTATTCTGAAATAGCTCTTGGCTGCTTCTATTTTCTGTACTGATTCATTATTCCTGCATATGCAATTGTTGATTCTCTCTGCATATCGCTGACGCATATGTAATTTCTGGCTTTCATTGCATTTTGCTGACTTGTCGCCCCCCTGAATATTGTATATACCTTGATTATGTCCAAATGTAGTTACTTCCCTCTAGCCCTATCCGTGTTTTTTCTTTTTGGCCTGTGTCAAACCTGTATGCAACGTGTTTTCCCTGTAAAGCGCTCTGATACCCTAACAGGTCATGTTCGCTCTCTATAAAACATTAAATAAATACAAATAAAGAAAAGGTTTTAGACAATGTGCTGTAATCGACCTGGCAACTTCCGAGAAGTTTTTCTTGGTCATTGAGTGCTTTTTACCAATGGAGTTGATCAGCTGGGTGACATCAGCATAGTAGCAAATGTTGGAGCCCCAGTTATTTACCAAAGTAGCAAGGGCAGTGGCATATACATCAAAAAGCATAGGGCTCAAACAGGAGCAATGGTGACACTGAATTTTGAGCTGTAGGGGGCGATTTAAATGTGTCCAGGTGAATGGATTGAGATCTGTTACACAGAAAGGACCCAAACCATTAAAGAGTGGCAGTATGGAGTCCTATCTCATGCAGTTTCCTAATCAGAAGGCTGTGAGAAACCGTATTGATAGCCAAAGAGAGATCTAGAAGAATCAGTCGACTGCCTTGCCCTTATCTATCTCCAGTCTGACGTTAACCAAAATGGCAAGCAATGTACTCTCTGTGGTATTGTTTGCTCTAAAGCCTGCTGAGAAGGTTCAAGAAGATTATTATCTTCCAAGAAAGTTGTAAATTGGAGAGTTAACAGTATCTCAAAGACTTGAAACGGGTTGTAATTTGATAATGTGGATATATCGAGTGCAGCTTTTTTAGCCAATTGAAGGACTAAGCCTTGCTTCAACTGGACCGTGTATACAGCTGCTTTTAGAGAGGAGTTAAAGATTTGGGTCAGATGGACACTCAGGATAGGTGACAGGTGAGTATAAAGAAAATACAGACAGGGATCTAGAAGAGAACCAAATTTTATTCGTTCAAGGTTTTCTCCACCTGCTCTTTGGTGATGCAGGTAAACTTGACTTGGTTGGCTTTGGCTCCGGGATGGGGGCCCATCAAGGCACCTGGAAAGTCATCAAAGGTAGATTGCATGCCCAAAAATGCATATAGTTTCTCTATTTATCAGAAAAATTGTTGGCTATGGCCTCATAATGATGTGGTGAAGGAGTAGTGGTTTGAGACAAGCAAACTGGTTGGGATAGTTCTTTCATGATTTTAAAGAGCTCCTTCGATTAATTTTACTTTGCTTTTTTAACCTGTTTATAGTATTTGTGCAGTTGGCATTTATGTCAGTTGGTCTGCTAAATTTTTGGAGTGGCTCCATATTTTTTCGGCTTCCTTACATTTCCTTTCTTCAATTCTCATCTCCGGGGAATACCATTTTTCCTATAGTGTTGCCCTGCAAGAAGTATTCGATTTCAAAGGAGCACAGGAGTCTAAGGTGGCCATAAAGGCAAGGGTTCTTCAAAAGAGATGGAAGTCTCCTAGACTGATGGTGAGCAATGATTGGAACAAATTTCAACTCAAAATTTATTCAAAGGCTTTTTGAGGAGATTTGGAGGTAGATTTTTGGGGGTGCAAAGACTTGATATCGATGTATAACTATCGACTTGCTCCAATATCGATGTAAAAATATCGTAGGTGAGAAATATCTCCAGAAAAAATATTGTGGTCAAGAATATAGATTGTTAGGTAAGTAATCTCTATGTTTAAAATATCGAAGTGTTTAATTTTGTTTGCAAACATATAGTTGTTTAAAATATTGAAGTGTTTAATATCGTTTGTAAAAATATAGATGTTAAAATTATCGATTTTTTATTAGTTATGTATTTTGATATGTATGTGATGTGTTTTTTCTGTATAAGAATTGTTTGTATCCTTATTTATATGTATAAAAATGTTAGTAGATATAAAAAACAAATTTTTGGTAATTTTGGGTTTTTAGTACCGTAGCGGGTTGTGGGTTTATAGGGGAATAGGGTGGGAAGTAATTTAATTATATTGAATCTATTGACTATTTTTAGTAGTTAATAATTTTTTTTTAATTTGAATTTTGTGTTTTAGTACCATAGTGGGTTGTGGGTTTATGGAGGAATAGGGTGGGAAGTAATTTAATTATATTAAATGTATTGAATATTTATTTATTTATTATTATTTGTTTGATTGAGATGTTATAGTGTTAAATGTGGAAAGTAATGTTTTATGAAATCATTAATAATGTGTTAATATTATTTAATTAATTAATGAGCAATTAATTATGGTAACTGTGTAATCAATTTTAGGTGTGTGTTGTGGTATGTATAGGTGAAAATGGTGGTAAGGGTTGGAAATAATTTATTTTTAATTGATGATTTAATAATAATTAGTTGTTAATTAATTTAAAATAAGTAATTAATAATTAATTATGGTAATTGTGTGATTCATTTTAGGTGTGTGTTGTGGTATTATAGTTGTATATGGCGGGAAGTAATTGATGATTTAATAATTAGTTCTTAATTAATTTTAAATCATTAATTAGTAATTAATTATGCTCATTTTGAAAATAGGTTGAGGTGTGTTTTGTGGTGTTTTTAGGTGTAAATGGTGGGAAGAATAGGAATTATTTTATTTTTATTTGATAAAATAATAATTAGTTAATTAATTTAAATTAATTAATTTGAAATTAATTTGGTAATTTTGTAGTTAATTTTAGGTGTGTGTTGTGGATATTATAGTGTTAAAGCATGTGTATTCAATTAATGTTTTTTTGTATTACTCATATTTTTCAATTGATTATCAATTTTGTTAATTGTGGGAATACATGTAAATAAAATGTTTTAAGTGTTTTTTATTGGTGTGGTGTTCTAGGGTAGGAAACAAAATAGATATATTTATGTTTTACATAATGCTGTTAACATTTGCCCCTTTTAAATAATGATTGATTTTAAAAGTATTTATTATTTTTGTATATAATATTTGCGGATTTTTGTTATATGTAATTTAAATTATATGTGGTTATTTTATATGTTTAATATATTTAAATATATATTTTTAAAATATTGTTTATTTATTTTTATGATTTTTATTTTTTTCGTGGTTTAGTATTAGTAATTTTTTTCTCTGCAATCCAGCACTCTCCCTACTGTTGCACTCTTTGGAGTGTGAATAGTAATTTTGACCCCTCCGCTATCCAGCACTTTCCCTACTGTTGCACTCACTGGAGTGGGTATAGTAATTTTTACCCCTCCGCTATCTAGCACTTTCCCTACTGTTGCACTCACTGGAGTGGGAATAGTAATTTTTACTCCTCTGCTATCCAGCACTTCCGTACTGTTAAACTCATTTGAGTGGGAATAGTGATTTTTAACCCTCCGCCATCCATCACTTACCCTACTGTTGTACTCACCGGAGTGGGAATAGTAATTTTCACCACTTCGCTATCCAAACTTTTCCCTACTGGTGCATTTATTGTATGTTTTAATTTTTTTAAATAATTTAATGTTTTAAATGATTATACAAAGATTTTTTATTTTACAATATTGATATATACACCTATTTTATTTTTATTTAATTTTAAAGTTTACAAATATGATATTTAAATATATATGTATAAAATATGTTTCTGTGTTTATAGTATTTTTTATTTAATTTTATTTGTAATATGTAGATAAAATGTTTATTAATTTTAATTCGGTTTGTTAAAAAAATGTAATATATGTAATATATTGTATTTTATTTTTTATATATTTTTAATTCGGTATTTAGAACATCTATATTTTTTACTTCCATATTTTTGAATCAATATTTTTGTACTTACCAATATTTTTGTACTTACCTATTTAAGTATAGGGCGTCAATATTTTTGCATTCTAAATATTTTCTTTGATATTTAGAACATTGATGTTTGTTACATCGATATTCTATCAGTGAACCATTTTTGGGTTAGAGGGAGAACCATAGAAAAGCTAATAAAGAAATTATCAGACCACAAAAGAAGGGACATTTCAATATCATTTACGTTCTTAAAAGTTGAGAAGAGCAGATCAAGGATGTGCCTTGCCGAATCTGTGGGGAACTTAATCATTTGAGTCATAGGAGGATGAGCATAACTTGATTTAACTGTTTACATAGTGGGTCTTCTAAGTTTTCGAAATGTTGGTTCAAGTCATCAACAAAAATATGACTAGGATGGTTCAACATAAGTGGAGCAAGCCAAGTGAACAACCTGTTTGCCCAATGAGCATTATAGCCCAGCGGTCTATACACCAAGGGGCATATTAGGATGGCGGGCAGACTTTGTCCGCCCGCCATCCCGACAAAAAAAGGGACCGCCTGCCATAAGGGCAGGGTCCCGTGGGGGACATTAGGATTGTGGCGGGCCGTACTGAAGGCACCGCCCGCCGCAATGCTAAAAATGCAAATCATGCAGTTTAATGCACAACGTGACAGGCACCGTGTGGTGCCTGCCACGCTGTATATTGAAATGCAGGGGGGTACCATAGGTACCCCCCCATGTGAACCCCCACCCTCTAGAATCCCTGGGGGCCCACAACAGACCCCGCAAGTGATTTCTGCCTGCCTTTCCGTGGCAGGCATGTCCCCACCATTATGCTAATATGGATGGCGGTGTCTCCCGGACACCACCACCATGTTAGCAGCTTTTCCACCTGGTCGACTCTTCGACCAGGCGGAAAACCGGCAGACGGTCTTTCCATCCGCCGGGCTTCCCCCCCGCCATGGTAATGTGGCGGGGGGAGAATTCAGTGCGGGCGGAGGTTTTCTGCGGGCAGATCATAATGGACCCCAATGTTTCCTCCTGATAACCTCTTATCCTTTAATGCCAGGATGAAAGCAGGAAATTCCCCATCATATGACGAGGAGCTACCTTCCATAGAGCACGTGTACATATCTTTAAAGATAATGGTCATGGCCCCACCCTGACATCCTGCTCTGTTGCATTTTAAAATCCTGTAGTTTATGGGCAGATAGACAGCTATGTCGGGTAAAGTGTTATCCTTGAGCCAGGCCTGTGTAATTTAATGAATTGTGATATGTAATGAAAACTGCTTTGGGCATCACAGCTCAGGTAGAGATCCGGTGTTAAAATGTAAGCAATTGAGGGTAAGGTTGTTTGGGTGATTGATCCTGTTTTGGGATTACTAGGAGGTCCCTTGGTCAGCCTGGCTTCCCACTTGGAGAAAGGGCCTTCCATGGCACTTGGGGAGCGCACAACGTATGAGTGAGTCATGCCCAGTTGGTTTATTTAATTGTAGCAGCACTTCACGCTCATAAGTCAGCAGACTTACCATAACCTCTGGGGCCAAATTGGCAGAGTGTCTGGCATCTGGTGGCAAACAGGCATGAATGGGCACAGACGGGCTTAACTTAGGTATGCCTTTGGTGCACCTGCACCCTCTAATGGTTGTCTGAGTCATTGTGATCACAGTTATCCATATTTTTCCCTTAAATTTCTCAACAGCTACTAAACGGATTTACACCAAATAACAAAAAGCGCAATCTGCAGATGAAAGGCTAGCTTTCTGCCAAATTTGGTGCAATTCTGTTCAGAGGTTCAGGTTGTAATTGTGTTCAAAGCTCCTATGGGAATGAACATGGGAAACACACTTGTTTTGATGCTCCCGTGTTTATTGGCCCCCTCTTGACGGATCCCCCCGAAACATTCCTTGTAGACCAAGATTCACTGGGCCACTATTTGTGGAAAATGGCGTGAAGATGCGTCAAGCGGCGCCACAGATATAGACAAGTCAGAAAATAGTTTTCCTATGAAAACATGGTGAACTCTAGATAGTTATGACCATATATATGCGGTCACCAGTAGCAAGTTATAGTTAGGACCATGTTTCCATAGGAAAAGTATTTTTTACTTGCTTATAACTTTGCCTTTTTATGAATCT
Source organism: Lissotriton helveticus (assembly GCF_964261635.1). Classification (NCBI taxonomy): domain Eukaryota; kingdom Metazoa; phylum Chordata; class Amphibia; order Caudata; family Salamandridae; genus Lissotriton; species Lissotriton helveticus. The sequence goes on from NC_136065.1 coordinate 537,261,301, forward strand.
TCATACCATTTCCCCAAAAATTGCCAAGTTAGGTCTTGTTGTGCGTGAAAAGGTTCAGGGTGATCCGTCAAGTGAGGGTCAAGAAAAAGGGTGTAAAAAAGTGCATTCCCTTTTGTTAATTCCCATAAGACCTGTAGACACTCCTGCAGTCCAAACAGCAGGACAGAATTATACCAAATTTGGCAGAAACTTAGATTGGGTTACAGAGATTGTGATCTTTGTTATTTAGTGTAAATCCAACCAGTAGTTGTTGAGAAATGTAAGAAAATACAGTTAGTGATATCTTTGGCAGCAACAACATCGCATAAAATAAGGAGCTTGTGTACGGAAATGATGAACTCTAATTGGCTGCCAGCACTTCAACCAGGAAGTGTTGGCACCCATCTTGGGGCTTGCTTCAGCTGAGTTTCCCACAAAAATGTTGAAAAAAAAGGGGACAGGAATACCCCGACCCAATAAAGTTTGTCAGGTACCCCAGACCAAAAAAAGCATTAAAAGAATACAGCAAAACCATGATATTTGTGAATTAATGGTAAATATGTAAATAAACAATTGTGGCATCCTTCACTTGTTTTTAATTAACCCCTAGGGTGGGCCAGCTCCCGGGGGCATGCCAGTGAAATAGGAAGGGTGTGCACAGGGTGGGGGTCATACTATGGCTTGTGAATTCCCAGGGGACTGCCACCTCCCTGATACTTTTGTTTTTATCTATGCAGTGGAGTGCCGGTGCACCACCCCATCACCCCGGGGACTGCTACATCCCTTGGGCAATAGTTTATAAATGAATGCAGGGGGGGCCTGTGATGCCCCACCCACAGCCCTAGGGACCACCATCTCCCAGGGGCACAATATATATGCAACCACCTCCCTGGGGCAAAGTATGTTGAAAATAATGTGCAAGGGGGCCTTGTTGCCGCCATGCAGCCCCGGGGACCACCTCCTCTCCAGGGCAATTTATTCAAAATAAGGTGGGCCAAATGCCCCCCCACAACCCCGAAGACCACCACTTCTGAAATAAATTAATAAGTGGGACAGACCCCCAGTGACCACCAACTCCCTGGGGCTGAATACCACAATTAAGGGGGGCCTATTTTTCATTTTAAAGCTCAATAAACAATTAATCGCCATTATTTGCAAATCTGTGTAACAACATTTCTCTAATAGGAATATAAATGTGTAATGTGAAATGGCTTTAGTTGGTGCTTAAACTGGCCCTCTTCCAAGAAGTCTGCTTGTCATGCTACAGGGGGCACAGTGTCAGCTTGTGCCAAATCAAATCACCTGTGTGCCTCACTCTCTCTCGGCACTCTTGAGTTGCCCAAAGTTTTCAAGGAATAGAGTGGCATTTACAGCTCCTGGGTGGCTGTTATGTATGTCTATGGGGCATTTCTCCGAGGCGCATATGTATTTTTGATGGGTCATGTGCATCTGGTGTACTTTTGTGCTTTATTGGACATCTCTGAGTGCTATTCTCTGCTGTTAAAATGTTTTCACGTTCTGTAACATGACATGAGAGCTGTTTCAGTGTGTTTGTCATTAAATCGAGAATGGTAAGCTTACAGTTAACATTAATAGCCACAGGTTTCGAAGGTGTTCTCCCTAACCCCGGGCAGAGACCTCCGCTCTGACCGCGGAGTGTGCGGAGATTTGCCTTCTCCTCGTTCCGTGGAGAACAATGAGAAAGGCAATTCTCTGCACACTCCGCAGCAGAACAGAGTTTGCCAGCCTTGCCTCCACCCCCCTATTAAGAAATAGGTTAACCATGATCAAAAAGAAACTTAAAACCACTTACTTGTGTACCACGGCGTCCCGGGCTGCCCTCCTCCTCTTCCTTTCCTGTACCAGTAATGCTTGAGAAAACTGTGCATTTGCGTCAGAAATGCACCCTACGCCTGGGGTTAGTTCTCCCACAGAAATGTACATATATTTAAATCCCTTGCTCTGCCTCGACATACAGTGAGTTGGGCCTAGAAATCTTATCTTACAAAGCGGCTTCCACGAGCTGCTGTCACTATCAGAGCGTACCCCTGTGCGCCACGATATCTCTTCACTGATGCAAGAGTTGGCTTTGTTCCATGAGTGGACACCTCAGCCCATATTCAGTTTGATTTATTTTTCACAGTAGGGGATGTTTTTCTGCCAGGACAAGCCAGTCTTTGAGCTAGCCTGTCCGCTCCTGGCTTTTGTGCAACCGCAAGATCTGATAAAGTAGCAAACACACACACAGAAGTAATCTCAGGAACACTTTATCGTTGCTTGCTTTTAGAGACGGCTAGGCTTAATATTGCTGCATCAAAGGATACCTAGGCCTAATTATACCAACAGTTGTCTAAAGGGTACTAGAAGAAAGGGGACCTCCTTGGGATTTGTGTTCTCTTTTCATGGCCTCTAAATGTCAGGCACCTCCTCATATGAAAGTGGTTTTTCAGAATCTGTACAGATTCTTCAGTCCGTTGCTGCACACCTTTTAGTATTACATCTTTTTATTGCAAGAAAATACAAAGGGTATCAAGGTTCATGCTAGAAGAGGCTGGGCCACCAATGGTAATACAATCAACTCAGAAGTCTGCACTGAGCCCAGTACAGTGGTGTGAACACAGCAAGTCGCCAACAACCCAACTGGGCCGGCCGCGTTGTTAAGGTTCGGAAGCCACCTTTAAATATATTATGCTGTTAATCAGAACAGTGATAACCTTAACAAATCCTCCCCCCACTCCGCCCATCCCACCCCCTCCTTGTCCAACGAGTAAAATGGCTGCATGTGACCGACTCCACCTTAAAGCGTGTCCTGCGGGGCAGTGTGCTTCCGAGCTCTCGGTTTACGGGATTGTGCTATAGGGTCTGTGAGTGGGGTGTCCGCCAGGCGCAGCAACCTCAGGTATCAGGGACAGCTTAGCTCCCTGAACTCCCCAGTGAGTAGAGTCAGGAACGGCCACCAAAGTTCTGCAAAGTTGTCTCTCTTCCCCGCCTTAGCCAGTGATAGCTTCTCCATTCCTAGTATCGTCCAGAGTCTATGTAACCACCCAAGTTGCTGAGGAGGCTGAACATCCCTCCAGTGTGCCACAATGTTCTGTATCGCCGCTCCCAGCGCTATAGCTAAGAGTCTCCCCCTTAGGGACTTCAGGGGGTACATCACAGCGTTGGGGAGGCCGAGCAGCACACAGGAAGGGAATCTGGGAAGCTGAGTGTCCAGGTGCGAATCTATTAAGTCGAGGATTCTGATCCAGTAGGGCTGCAGACGTTCGCAGCTCCAGAGTAGGTGTTCTAGTGTACCGAGCTCCCCACATCCCCTCCAGCAGCGGTCAGTGACTCGGGGGGCCCACTGTTGCAGGCGTTCTGGTGTGTGATATCAATATGTGGCCCCTTTTGTTAGTGTTTCGGTAAGGCCCGTGTGATAGGCCGAGTGGCGGGCCCTGTGATATATGCCCTCCCATTCCTTGTGCGTAAGTGTCCTCCCAAGGTCTCTCTCCCACCTGGCTTTCCCTGCATTGTAGGAGTGAATGTTAGTGAGTAGTAAGTGCTGATACAAGTCCGAGAGCAGCTTTTTATCGGAGGTACGGGTCACTAACCATTGTTCGTACGGTGTGAGGAGTCGCTGTGCGCCGGGTTTAATGGATGGATGAAGAACACAATGACGAACCTGTAGGTACGGCAGGCGATCGGATTCTGGTATGCCGTAATCTTCTTTCACATTTGGAAAGGGAAGAATACCTTTAAGGTCAAACATATGACCCACAGCTCTGCAGGGCGTCGTCCTCCATATTGCAAACGCCTGGGGGTCAAGGCCCGGGGAAAAGTCTGTGTTGCTGAAGATCGGCATCATCGGGGAGGGAAATGAGGTGAAGCACCGCCGCGTCGCCACTGCGTCCCAAGTGCCCAGAACTGTGCTCGTGATCTGGGACGCGTACAGGTTGGGCGGCCTATGGCGGCGCGGCAAGAATGGGACACGCTGCAGCGGACGACCCGCCACCGCCTGGTCCTGGAAGAGCCAGTGTTTACTGGATTCTAGTTGATGCCATTCCACCAATGTGCGCAGCTGGCCGGCTTGGAAGTATAGGGTGAGATCAGGTATACCTACGCCACCATGGGCGGGGGGGAGTGTAGCAATCACATGCTTAAAGTGTGGGCGCCGGCCATCCCAGATATATCGCGCCAAGTCAGACTGCGTTTTGTGAAGCCACCCCACTGGCGGGCGTAGGGGAAGAGTTTGAAATACGTATAGAACCTGCGGCAGCAGAGTCTTTTTGACAGCTGCAATGCGGCCCAACCAGGAGAGCGTGAGATGTTTCCACCGCCGGAGTTCTCCATTGAGGCGTGTGCTGAGCCTCTTGTAGTTGGCTTCTGCTGTAGCCCGTACCGTCGGCGCCAACAGAACCCCTAAATAGGAAATGGGGGAGGTGGACCACCGCAGGTCAAACTCGGCCTTGGCCTCTGCCAACACGTCGGGTGGCAAGGAGACGTTCAGTGCCTCCGACTTCTCCACATTGACCTTGAAGCCCGAGGCCAGAGCAAATGTGTGCAGTTCCACGAAGAGCGCCCGTAGGGACTGCATCGGCGACATCAGGGAGAGTAGAACATCGTCCGCATACAGACTAATCTTATGCGTGTCCCCGCCGAATGGGATGCCCTCAATGAGGTCGTTCTGTTGGATGCGTTGTTCCAATGGCTCCATATAGAGAGCGAACAGCAGGGGGGACAGTGGGCAGCCTTGCCTCGTCCCTCGGCCAATGGGAAAGCGCGGGGACGTATGGCCGTTGACTCTAACAATCGCAGAAGGCCGGCGATAACAATTAAAGATCCGGTTACGGAGAGTCTCTCCTATGCCGAACTTCTGGATGGCCAGGTCTAAGTACGGCCAGTGCACTCTGTTGAATGCCTTCTCTGCGTTGACGGTAGGGAGCATGCAGCCCGGTCTCATTCGAGACCCAGCCTCTATCAAATGGAGGTCTTGCCTAGTGTTGTCGCTGGTCTGCCTCTGCAGAATAAATCCGGACTGGTCGGATTCCACTAATTGTTGCATGTAAGGGGCAAGTCTGCTAGCTAAGATCCCCATGTACAGCTTGAGCTCAATATTCAACAGGGATATTGGGCGGTACGATCCACACCGGGTGGGGTCGCGGCCAGGCTTGGGCAGCACCAAAATCGCGGCCTCTAGGAGGTCCGGGGGTACAGCGCCTGGATGATCGAAGGTATTGAATAGGTCGCGTAGTAAAGGGGCTATTTGTTGGCAGAATGTCTTGTAAAAGGCCGCTGAGTAGCCATCCGGACCCGGTGACTTACCCAGCTTGAGGCGGGATATCTCTGAGATCACCTCCTCTAGTCCTATGGGGCGATCGAGGAACTCCGCCTGTGCCTCATTTAAAGAGGGGAGAGTTGCACCTTGGAGGTACTCCCGGCTAGATTGCAGGTCTAAGCGGTCTGCTTCATAGAGGTCGGCGTAGAAGTCCCCAAAGGCAGTGGCAATCGCCCCATCCTCCACTATCGGGTCACCACTCCCAACCTGGATGGTCCGGATATGTTGCCGCTGCTGCTGCTCCCTCAGCCTGCTTGCCAGGAGCCTCCCGCACCGGTCTCCCCCAGTGTAGTACGCGTTGCGCAACCGGAGAGTGGCGTATTCAGCCACAGCCTGATCCAAGGCCGCCAGCATTTTCCTTTCCGCGCATAACTGGCACCAAGCTCTGGCCGCTCCTGTGCGCTGGTGTATTTGTTACAGCTCTGCTACTTGTTGGGTGATCTCGGACCTTTTCTGTGCGCGTTCCCTATTGTTGGCTGCGGCCAGGGAGATAAACTCGCCCCGTATGACCGCCTTGAGTGCAGCCCATTGAGTAGCTTTGGTGGTGTCGCCGTTCGCATTGTGAGCGAGAAATTGGCTCAGGGCAGCCTTGATGCGTTCAAGTACAGCCGGGCTATGCAATAGATTATCGCGTAAACGCCAGTGCCGCTGGGGTCTCGGGGAGGCCGGCATCATGAAGAACGCCACTTCTGGGGAGTGGTCGGACAGGGAGGCCGGGTGAATCTCAACGTCCCGTGCACAAGACGCCAATGGGGAGGAGCATAAAAGATAATCCAAACGCGCATATGTTTTGTGGGCCGCCGAGTAGTATGTGTATGCTGTGGTTTGTGGGTGTACCTGTCGCCACAAGTCAATGAGCCCCAAGTCTGCAAGCTGGGTCTGACCCATTCTCGAGAGTGCTCCCACTTGGCCCGAGCGTTGCCCGGACCGATCTCCGGTGTTATGAAACACCAGATTGAGGTCCCCCCCAGCAGTAAGTGCGAGTGTGTGTTGGCTGTGACCATCTCCAATGCCCTGTGTAAGAATGCCTCCTGGCCCTCATTGGGTGCATATATGGAGCCTATTAGCAGCGTCTGTCCCGCAATGTGGAAGCGATGTGCCAGCAACCTGCCCTTGATTTCCGCCTCTTTATGTAAGATCCGTCCCCCGAATGATTTAGCCACTAGTATCGCCACCCCCGCTGCTTTCTTGTTTGCACAGGAAAAGTATTGCCATGGGAAGGAGCGAGATTTAAGTCTGTGCTGGTCTTTGGGGAGCAGGTGAGTCTCCTGTAGGAGGCAGATGTCCGCTCTGGAGTGCTCCAGGAGCGAAAGAACCGCCTTGCGTTTAATCGGGTTGTTGAGCCCTCACACATTGAGAGTGAGAACAGTCAACGGGCGTGTCATGTCAACCTACAGATGGAGAAGCTATGCTGTGCGTGTGGATCACATGCGCGGGCCGTGAGAGCTGGCCCTGTGTAGGGCTCGTGGACAAGGAGGACCCCCCACCCACTCCCCCCCCCCTCCCCCCAACTCCCACTGTCAACCTTCCCAGTCCCCCCCGGTTCCTCCCCTAGCCCCAACAAGCAACCATGTAAAAACATTTCAATGTCGGCCCCAAAACGCACCATTGTCCAAGTCCAGTCCCACTGGGGGACAAGTCTGTGGAAATTACCTGAGTGGATGTCCAGCCACCAGGCTCCTCACCCTCACCCCCCCTCCCCAGAACCCAATACCTGCTAAAGGAGTAATGCTGAATTGGTCTCCCCCTGAGAAGATCTCAAACAGTCGGTGCAGTGTCTTGGGTCGCCTCCCGCACCGCGTTGATCATATCCGCTCTGATCGTCTGTGGGTCTGGGCGCGCGCCGGATCCGGACGATCGACGGCTCGAGATCTGCTGCCAGCCGTCTCTGGTCGAGCGCCGCCACCTCGGGTGTGGGTGTTCCCCTCCGTAGCTGTGATCCCCAGCACTCCGCAGGTGTCTTGGAGGGAGTGGAGCTGGTGCAAAGTCCCATTCCACCTGAAGATGATGCGAAAAGGGTGGCCCCAGGCATATGGTGTTTCATGTTCCCTCAGGAAGTCCGTCGCAATTTTAAAAGACTTGCGTTTTTGGAGCGTTATCGCGGATAGATCCTGGTATAGGGCCACCGGGTGACCTCGGAACTGCAGGGGTTGCTTCTTCCTGGCTTCGCTGAGAATACGTTCCTTGAGAGGGTAATCTGGAAGAAAGGCCAAGATGTCTGGCGGTGGGGCTAAGGTCCGCCTTGCAAGCCCCACGCGGTGGGCCCTGTCGATCCGGATGTGGAAGTCTGCCGATTCGCCTAGTATGTCACGGAACAAGTCCTGCAGGTAACTCGCCACATCGGCTCCCTCTTCTTTGGATGGAACGCCTCGGACCCGGATGTTATTTCGACTGGACCTATTCTCAAGGTCCTCAGCGTGGGCCTGGAGGTCCAGTTGCTGGTCTTTCAGGCGTATCACTTCCTATTGTAGCTGTACTATTTCCTCATCCCTGGCGGTGTCTGCGCCTTCCATGGCGACCACCCTCTCTCCGAGGCTGTCCACCTCTCTCCGAACCTCCCTGACCTCGCCCGCCACCTCCTGTTTTAGAGTATGGAAGTCCTCCCGTAAGGAATTGAAGAGGGATTCCAAAAAGGAGCGGGTTATGGGCGGTTCAACTGTGTCAGAGTCCTGCTGGGCCTTCGACGAGCCTGGCGACGGGTGTCCCTTGTCTGATTTCGCCTGGGTTTTATTCAGCATTTCAGGCAGCGTCCGCTCGCCTTTCTCCCCCCCCCTCTGAGCAGCCATTTCGAGGGGGCACCCTCTGTTCCAAGCCGACCACAGGCGCGCCGCTCCGGTGCCAGATGAGTGCGGCGGCCACGGGGCTTTGTGGTTAGGCCGTATGGGCCTCCGTCCTTTTTAGGGCTCCACACATTCTCCAATCGACCAGTGTCGCCCAGCAATGCCCGCGCTGGGGGTCCGCGATCTGGCTGGTGGCTCCAGCCATGCCGGTGCTTGCCCACCCCCTCTCCTGCAGCGAGATGAACTCCTCGCCTCCTAGGCACTGTTCCTTCTGGTGTGACCAGGGCCACCTGTGAGGCCCACCTCGGTTATCCCAGGTCAACTCGGGCTTCGACCCAGGGCCTCGGGCGTTGTGGTCTGGTCAGGCTGGGTCGCGGCGCCCCGAGCTCCACCAGGCCCGGGCGCGCTCAGGCAAAATGGCGGCAGGGGTTAGGCGCTGGTCTATCCTTTGGATCCTGCTGAGTGGGCCGGGGTCTCCCTCCATCACTGCCTTTGTTGGGAGCCCGAGCTGGGGTTGTTGTGGTAGGCAAGGCTTCGGGGGCCGTCCGGCGGGTCCACCGCGACCTCGATTAGCAATGGGGCGGACGTCCCCGCCGCCACTGGGCTCCGTGACCACACGCCCGTCCAAGCTCCGAGCCGCACTGCGCCGCTGGGCCGGGCGACGCACCCCGTACACTCGCGCCGGGCACGAATTCTGACCTGGCCGGGCAGCCGCTGATCTCAGGGTGGCACCTCTCATGTTGCCTCTTGCTCTGGCTGCCTCAGTGGGCTGTCGCGTTGCCTTTCCGCCGCCTCTGCCGTTGAATTACCGGGGCCCCGGTGTGCTGTGTGATGGACCGGGATGTGCCGTTCGCCCCCGCGGTCTCCACCGGTTGGTGGCAGGGGGAGAACGGAGAGAAGCGTCCGTTCACTCCGCCATCTTGGCCACGCCCCCGCTGCACACCTTTTGAAGTGTGGATGACACTTTCTCAATTTATGATAGGATGGCCAAGCAACACTCCAAGGAATTTGTCAGAGGTTTTCGGGAACTCTGTGGAATTGTGTGGAGTGAAATTCTGCCATTCCCTTATGAGAAATGAGCAGCAAGAAGCAAAATAAAGGTGAGAATCGAGCAGAAAGAGGCAAAATAAAGGTCTGAAATGAGCAGAAAAAGGCAAAATATAGGTCAGAAACCAGAAGCAAGAGGCAAAATAAAGCTGCAAAATGAGCATAAAGAGGCAAAATAAAGTTCAGCAATGAGCAGAAAGAGCCAAATTAAAGGTCAGAAGGGAGCAAGAAGAGGCAGAATAAAGGTTAAAATGAGCAGAAAGAGGCAAAATAGAAGTCAGAAACCAGCTGCAAGAGGTAAAGTAAAGGTGAGAAATGAGCAGAAAGAGTCAATATAAAGATCAGCAACGGAGCTCTGAAAAACAAGCTGGTAGGGCAAAACAGAGGCAGAAAAATGAGCAGGAAAGGTAAACAGAGGACAGAAAAACAAGTAGAAAAGGCAACACAGAGTGGAAAAGGGCATAACAGAGCAATCAGACACTCACACACCCACTCAAACAATCTCACACCAACTTACTGACCCACTCAGAGACTCACACACCCACTCACAGACACACTGAGACACTCATGCACTGACTCACATACTCAGTCAAAGGTTAGTGGTTACATTTAGAAAATACAATTTAAAAACCTTAAAAATTCACTTAAAAACCAAAGGTTACAGGGATGTTATAGTTAGGAAATACATTTCTTTTAAACCCTAGAAATTCAATGAAAAAAAACAAAGGTTTCAGGGACATTATACTTTGACTCATATTTGACTCATACAAAACGTGTAATATTCAGCAGTTTTAGTTAGCTGAGCTAAACACAACTTAAGCTTATGCAGTGCACTGCTAATGACCTCACATAATTCATCACTTATGACATGGTCTGTGACATCACTGATGCCATCTCAAATGCCATCACTGATTACATCATCCACAGAAGCACACACATACCCACTCACACCCCTACACATCTCACATACCCCCTCACACACCCACTCACCCACTCACATACCCATTCAAAGCCCGATGCACGCACTCACACAAGCTCTCACTCATCCATAAAGTTACTCATACAACCAATCCCTTACCTATACTGCCTCCCGCACATCTACACACGTACCCATATAGCTACTCACACACCAACGTATTCACCTATAAAACTACTCACATACCCACTCACTCATTCATACAGCCTCTTAACACAGCTACTCACTCAACCATACAAGCTCTCACACACTCACACATCTACACAACTAGTTACATACCCAGTCATACATCAATACAAGCACTCACACATCTGCTCACTCACCCATACATCCATTCACAAAGACACTTGTTATACAACACAGCCACACATACACCGAACTCAAACATAACTCACTCACCCATAGAACTACTTACACACTTACAACCAATTACACACTCACAGCCATTCAGACACCCACTCACTCAACCAGTCAGTTAATTATATACCCACCCATTCAGCCACTCACACAGCCACTCACTCACCCATACAGTCACTGACAAATTCACTTACTCTTAAATACAGTCACTCACACAGCCCCTCATCTACGCGGCTACTCACCCACCTACTTATACACACATACAGCCACTCAGACACCCACTCACACACACTCAGAAACTCAGTAAGAAATATTATCTCTCAATTTTAGTACAGATAGTATACTATTTTAACTTTTGCAGTATCTTAGTAAATATGTTTAACACTCATAGGGACTTATTTACAAGCCCCTTGTGCCACCGGAATGTCACATTTACCCATTTTAAAAGTGACGCGTCGGCGGCGCAAGGTGCTTGTAAATAAGCCCCATAATCTTTTAGAAAACACTCACACACACACTGGATGATGTCATCAGTGATATCATCAGTGAAGTCATTTGGGATGCCATCAGTAATGTCACAGACCTTGTCATGAGTGATGTAATATTTGAGGTCGTAAGTAGTGCATTGTGGGGGCATAAGTTATAGTTAGCTCAGCTTACTATAACTGCTGAATTTCACTGGTTTTGTACTAGTGAAATCTGAACCTAGTGTGAGACCAACGTCCCAAGCCTTGTTAGGTCCCGGGGACCACTTCGCTCATTGATCCTCTATTTAATATGGCCATTTCTTAAAAGTAAGGGGATGGGTCCACGTGGCCATCCTCCTTGAGCCTTAAATAGGTCCTAGGGGCCCCAACCCACAGGGCTGTATATTTTCTGAGGGGGAGAGAGCCACATGGTCCCCCTTCCTGTGTCTTATTAAGGCCCTGGGGATCTCATCTCACAGGTCTGTGTATTGGCATCCCTCTCCAACCTGAAATCCGCTTCGATCACCTCACCCACCACTACCCGAATTTCTTAAAGGTGGGTGCCCTGGTGCCCAAAGAGGGCAGCCACCATATACTTTTTGGGGGCTGTAGGGACGCCCCAAAGCCCCTAAGGCTCCCATGGTCCCAGCCAGCTCTCTGTATGCAGCAGAAGCAAGCATTGCTCCTAATCAGAGGGAGCAACTACTATAGCTGCTCCCTTCAGGTGATAACAATATTTTGATTTGTTTGCCGGCCCACTTCAATGCGGGCAGGGAAACAGATCAAAATTATTCTCCCAGTGAGCAGGAGAACGTTCAAAGCACCCAGGCACTGGGACCAGACTTTGTGTTTTCTCCAGCTTGGCAGGAGTTCTGAAAAGGCTCCCGCCAAGCAAGAGAAAACACACGTTTCTCTCCCCATATCATGTGGGGCAGGGAATTTGGGGTGGGCTCCATGGGACATAACTTGTGAGTCGGCCCCAGGGCCATTAATGTCTCACAGAGGGAGGCTGCATAGCCCCCTCCCCATTTTGTTAAATGTTGGTCCCAGGAATGTGGTCGCGTGGTCTCCCTTGAGGTGGTCTCCCCAGGGCCTCTGGCAGCACAGGAAGGGGGCCCACACAGCTTCCTCCCCTTTATAAATACAGCCTTTGGACTGGGCTCACTGGGGCATAAACACAATAAATGCGGCCCGGCTGCCACTTTATTTTGATTCCACAGGAGTCTAGAGTGGACACAGGATTTTTTGCCATTTTTCTGCCCTTTTTGTCTGAGGGAGTGGTACTTCAGGGTCGCCCTCATGGGGCCAAGGCTGTCAGGGTACCTCTAACCTACCCCTCATATTTGTTTTTTAAACTTGTTCAGGCTAGGGCAGTAAGTCTCAGAGTTTTGTAATGGCTGCCAGCAAAATTTTTCTAATGTTGCTGGTAGCCAATGAGAGCGTTCTCTATTGCAGGTGCAAGATGGGCCAAGGGAATTAAAACTCCATTGGCCAATCGGAACACTCAGTTTCTAAATTGCCACCCTTGCCCTTAACTGTCCAGATATACAATTATATTTTAATTGTAATGGCTCTACGGATATATACGCAGCAATATTGGGCGAGGAAGCTGAAAACTGTTTACTTAAATGTGTTGACTCAAGCTACTACAAGAGAACAAGATTTAAAACATTACAGGCGGCATGCAGGATATGGACAGCCTTTTCTAAAAAATATGGTCTTGGCAGATTTAATCGATACACGCGAATGTTTAGGAATCTATCATTTACTGATGAAATATTTGCAGATGCAGTTATGGCTGAATGAACAAGGAAGGGAATCTTGAAGCTGGGTGATCTGATTGGGATAGATAGGATTTATCAATTCACTGAATTACAGAGGACCTATGGGATAGATCGAAGGAGTTTTTTTTTAATATTTGCAGGTTCGGAGCTTCCTCTGGAATAAGCAGGGAGGCTCGGCAGGGTTTAGTAGGAATAAAATTCTTGAAGCCATTGAGAGTGGGGCAGAATGTTCTATCCGCAGTTTGTATTCAGAGCTATGTGCTGCAAAGGTTGACAATCTAGAGAAATACGGGGCTAAATAGTCAAGCAAGCTAGGGATAGAGATGGACAGCTTCCAGGAATCTTTAGAATTAGGACAGACCCTATTATGTTCAGCCGGGTTGCAGGCCCAACAGTATAAAACAATATATTCCCTATATTATACCCCGGCAAAAATAGCACAGTGGGGAGGAACCATGGGGACTACGTGCCCGCGCTGTGATTCCTCAGAGGCAGATATAGTTCACATGTTTGCCACCTGTCCGCAGCTATATACTCTCCACAGGGACATAGAAGCCTTTCTCTCTGGGACCTTGGGAACCAACGTCACTCTAACATCAGTATGGATTATCCTCGGGGTTAGCAGAGAAAGGGAGCAGGGGCCTGATTCTCAGTTCTTATTCATGGCTATGTCTGTCCTACGAATGTGCATAGCAAGGGGATGGCTAGATAGAACACCACCAACTTTACATCAGTGGTTGGCCAATCTCCTTGCTGTCTTCAATCTAGAAAAGGGAATATAAGCAAGGAAGGGGAAAAGGGGAAGATTATTAGGGAGGAGAATATGGGAAACCATTTAGAAATGGAAAGAGTCTGTCGGAAATCCCCGGCGTGATCCACCTTGAAAAAAAAAATAATAATAATAATATAGCCATTTCTAGAGCGCCTGGTTACACTAAAACAGTGTGTCCCCGCGCTATAAATTGCTGTTGAAGGGAGGGGTGTAGGTATTGTTTCGTGTTTATTTACTGACTCTCTGTTTAGCCATGATAGGATTATAGGATTATAATTTCTTTATTTACCAATGTCTATTGTTGTTTTTTCTATGCAGTAATGTACTGAGAGGTGGTTTTTGCTGTGCTGTAACACCCAAAAAAACTTTTAATAAAACATTTAGAAAAAAAAACATCAACTGTAATTTCTCTAAAACTACTGAATGGATTTACACAAAATCACAAAACGCACACTCTGCAGATCAAAATCTAGCTTTGTGCCAAATTTGGTGTAATTGAGTTCAGCAGTTTTTGCTGTTGCCCATCTTAAAGAAGTCTAAGGAAAATGCATTGGGATTTTTTGTTTTGGGACCCCATTAATCTTGGCCCCCGCTTGACGGATCACCCCAAAACGTTACATGTACATACTAGTCAAGAGAAGCACCTTTTTTAGAACATATATATATATAGGTTTAATGTTTATTTTAATCTTTTGTTTAACATAAAAAGGGCTTATTTTCATGTTTATTAACCCCTTAACTGCCTGGCCTCTCCCCCCCCCCCAGTGCTGAGTCCATTTTTGGCTATTAAGGGTAGTTTGTGCTTAGGGCTCCATAACTGTTTTCCACATAGGAGGTATCCATATCAAAATTGCAAATTTTGCTCTAACATCCTGGGGATTCTAAATGTTCCCATGGTTCCTGGATTTCTCTAGAGGGGACCAAGGAAATAGGCAAAGTATAGTTACATTTGGAGTTTTTGTGGGGAAAGAGGAAAAAAGTGCTCTCAATAAAAAATGTCTAGGTTTTATTTTCTCCTAAAAATAGCATCAACAACTGTTTGGTGTACTAAAGTCACCATCTTCTTAGCTTTCATGAAGATGCTGAGCTGAAAAATTAAATCTATTTTTATCACAGATTTGTCATTCTTCAAAGTGGTAGCCTAATTTCCCTAATTTTGTGTGCTCAACCTACCAAATCAGTATGAAACCCATGGAAATCAGCAAGGGGTCATTTTTGCAGAGCCCTCAGGTTTTTCCTAAAGAAACTACCTGTATAAATTTAGAAATATTGAAATTAAGTATGACTAAATGTCAATTTCTGACATTTTCACCTATAACATTTTGTTACAATGGCCAATTTACAAAAGCAATATACCATTACATCCAGTAGACCCTATGGTTGTAGGGATATATAGGGTTTGTAGGTTCTACAAGAACCCAAGGTACTCAGAACAGACAAATTAGCTACACTGTTCAGTGGGTTTTCATTGTGTACATAAGACCTATTTATATTGTGAGAAATGGGTATCAAAGAAGCCTATGTATTTCTAAAATGAGCACAAGATGTGCAGTTTAGGAGAAGTAGTTATTGCAGCATTTATGAATTAGTGGGTACCCATACTAGCATACCATTTCAAGGGTATTTTTCAAAATGTCTTCTTTATACTGACTGGCTCACATTTGGAAGGCACAAATGCGGTTGATAATAACACATGTTATACTATTCTATGCTCCCACATGTCTTCCCATACAAATGGTACCTAACGTTTGTGGGTAGGCCTGGTGCATGTGACAGGAAATGCCCAAAATTCAATATGGATATATCATATTTTCCATCCACAACTGACACTTTTTTGCAAAGTGAGTAGCTCTGGATTTTGGGCACTAACTTAGCAAACACCTATGGAAAACTAGCAAACTTGCACACATTTGAAAACTAGACACCTGGAGGAATCCTGGGAGAGGTGACTTGCATGGCTGTCATCAGGTTTTCTTGCCCAGAATCCCTTGCAAACCTCAAACTTTAACTAAAAAGTGCATTTTCCTCACATGTCTGTGATGGCAAGATCCAGAATCTGCAAGAAGCCACAAACTTTCTTCCTACCTGCAGTGCCCCAAGTCTCCTGATATAAATGGTACCTCACTTGTGCAGATAGGTAAAGTGGTGACATATGCTGCATTGTGATGCACACATAGAAACAGCAAAAGGTCATTGATTGTTTATGTGCAGGAAGGTGTCCCTTCCTGCATATAAACAATCATTTAAAAAAATGGAGAGTTGCAACTTTTATGTGTGCTGCATTCTGCAGTATACATAGAAGTAACAAAGCTCTATTACTGATTGTATGTGTGCAGGAAGGGACACCTCCCTGCACATAAACAATCTTTCCGTGCAACACACACACCCTTGCACAATGATGCTAGGTGCATACATTTGCTGCCAGCGCTAAGGGAAAGGCAGTGAATCACTCTATTCTTGTGAATACGGTGAATCCCTGCATTTTGACTCTGTCGGAGTGTGGCATTAGCCTTCTTGGCTTAACGCTACACTCCTGCAGTTTCTTAGTAAATATGCCCTCAAGTTTTTATATGTGTTTTAGTGTGCTCAATTATATTTGTGTCAAATTTCCCTCCTTAGGCCAAGGACATGCGTGTGCCTTCATGTGTTAAAGCCATTCTTGGCAAAACCTATTAAGTGTTTTTTTTATCTCCCTCTGGCAGATTTACAAGAAACTAACACAGCGCGGTGCTACAAGTCATTTTGCTGCTCCGCGCTGCATTCGTTTTGAAGCACAGTGATGTGACATATTTACAACAATATGCTGCATCTCTGTGCTTCCCCCTGTGCTGGCGCACAAGCTGCTGCCATGCACCGGTGCAGGCATCCTTGCATAAGGTGCAAGGATGCCTGTGTAGTAGGGAGATTGATTTTGTGCAGGGAAGGGAACCTTCCTGCACAAAAACAATCATTTGAGGTGATTTTGTCTTCCAATGTGAGCTGTAGAATGCAGCACGCATTGAAAGAGGGAAAAAAACGAGGAGAAATTAAAACATTTCTTCCCATTGCACCTTGCTACGCCACCCCTTGGGTGGCATAGCATTCTGAAATATAAATCTGGAAATGCATCAGTGGACATGGATGTTGCGTGGGAACACCCACAGCAACACCCATGTCACAACCCTAACACGCAAGGTGTTGCATGAAAATGGGTGATATTTACAAGCACAGGTGAAGTCACACAGAGAGGCTTTACCTGTGATTGTAGATATCACTCTGCAGGTTGTATCGCAGATGCATCATGCAACGTGATGCTCCAATGATGCAAGGGGCTTGTAACTCTGCTCCCACGTACGTTAGTGGGTAATCCATGACAATTTTAGTCATTTGGATAATACAATTCAAATGATGTTTTCCTAGTTTGGTTTGTCAAATCATAGGGGCAATTCATATAAGGTGCACTCTTACAAATTTCGTACTATGAGCTCAGAGCTTACAAATTTTTACATCAAACACTTTGAACAAGCATTTAAAAGACAAGAAAAGACTTTGTACGTAGTATTGTAACACAGGGCAAATATGCAGTATATTAAATTAATACCTCATGAACTCACATTTTTTCACAATACAGTTTTCAAAGGCAATCAATGCAATATCATTACATACAATAAAACAATTCAATAATGGTTGACAGAAAAAGAATACCTTTTTCACAAATTGGTATGTTCATCACATATTTTCCTCTAGCAAGAGAAGACTAGGAGGGAACACATTCTTAAGTGAACTGGATAGTCTGCCCCTATCCGCTCCTAGACAAAAAAGGTAATCATAGAAAACATTTAGTAATAATAACTCTGGAATCACCAGCCACTCTTGGCCACACAAGTGTTACGCCTAGTTTCCTGTGTCCAAGTTTTCCCTACATGAATTCCTCCTTGTAACATCCAGGGTCAAGCTAGATGCACCTTCCACCCTCCTTCCAGATACCACTGGTGTTAAGAAAAAACTTTAGCACTACTGGAAAACTGTTCAACTAAAAAACTATGAGACTGAGGTATCAACTCCAGACAATCAGGAAAGCTATATCACCAAAATCAGTGTTGTGGGAGTTATCAAATGCTATACACAGTATTTCAGTATATTCATCTTACCTAGCAGTTATCTATCGAATAAAGGTGAATTCCATGGGAACAATTTCAAAGCAGCCTTACAACTGATATAGTTGGAACATATAAAACAGGTAATATGCCAGACCCTGTCAGTGGCAAGTCGCTCAAGTTACCTTTCAATGCTTTTCCCTAATTTGCCATCTGCCAAATGCTTTAGACTATATTTTAGGCTTGGATGTAGTCTCTTAACCTTTGTGGCGCCTGCTTCAGGATGGACCTCCACCCTCGGGATTCACCAGAATTTCCAGTCACTTGTGGTGTGAGCCCTCATTTTTCATTGCAAATCATGAATCCCTGTTCCGATGTCCGGTAATGAGAGCGCGTAATCACTATGTGTGCTAGGTCCTGATTAACTATGTCTACCTAACTCATGTGGCATCTGACTTTATTGAGTTTTCAGAAGGGTGCGTATCTCCTCTGGCCATGTGTGCTTTATTTGGGCAATCTTCCCTGACCATTGTAATGTTGCTGTGACTATCTGTGCGATTGATCAAGAGTTTCCTGACCAAGTATTTGCCTGCCAGCTATGCAACCTACCACCTGTGACCCATCGATCAGTAATCCTGGGACTAGGTGGCAGGGCTGCCTGGCTACCTACTTGCATGTTGAGGTAGCTGTGGAATTCAGAAAGGGCAATTTTATTCATCAATAAATGCATCAATATCTATATTATCATTGGAAAGTGCCATATCTACTATTATATGACTCTATCCTGCTTTCTGCTTAGTGCTGATGCACCATTAGATTACTGAGAGCCAAGCAAAGACCTTGACTATTGGGCAATGGTCTCTGCTTGAGTCTAGCATAGGTTTGTACTGGAAGGATATCCTTGGAAGGATACCCTTCCAGCACAAAATGCTATGCCTAGATGAACTTTAAAATGATTCCCACATTATATGCTTGCCACACAGTGCACTGCCCTTGCAAAGTGGGAAATGGCAGGAGAAATGAAAGCATTTCTCCTTTTTAATGCCTGCTTTCAAGTGGCTTTATTTTTTGGGTGCAAACCCCTATCTAGTATTGTCAGAAGATATGGTTTTGTGTCATAAACTATGGTTGGTTGCGGTGGAATGCCCATGTATCACCCATGGAACACCCCCTTGACTCAGAATAATGCAAAGCAGCAATCTATGGTGCTTTGCGTTGTTACCAGCCAACTTGCAAGTTGCTAGAAAGTAAATACAAAAATAAGTCACGATTGTGACCAAATCCAACTTAAAATGCTGATACATCTGTCTCAGCTGTCTCTTGCCTTTCATGGTTTTTGTTTCTGTGTACGTGTTGAAGATTGCTGCTGTGTTGCCCATAATTGCTGCTGTTCTGCCCATAGTTGTTGTGCAGTGGTTGAGTCCCCTCCAAAGACTTTAGCAGGCTATTTTTGACCTTGGGGCGTCTTTACAAGCCCCTTGTGCCACCGGTAGCGCAGTGTGCTGGCCCATATATACAAGGCCATGCAAAGCATCCCTGCGTGGCTTTTTATGGCCCTGTAAATATTGCCCCCTTTTACACATTACTGTGCGTGAAAGGGGTGTTCAATGGGTGGTATTGTGGGTGTTCCCACACAACACCCTTGGATTCTGATGCATTCCCAGATTTACACGGTTTTGTAAACCTGGGAATTCGTCTGATTATGCGGTCCTTAATCTGCAACATTGAATCAGAATCACAAAGACATCCTTTCCTTTCCAATAACCTGTCCTTATTTTTTATTACATGTTGGTTATGATCACTTCACTGGGGTTGCATAAGTCATATGTCACCTTTTATATAAAAGTGCAAGCATTATTAATATATGTTGTGTTATGTGAGTATTTGCCTTTTTGATATAACAATTTTGTATTTCAAATAAATGTCACTCACTAAGGAAAAAATGAGTATGAACTAATACATCCTTGGGCTACTTCATTAACAGACATTGAAGAACCAAACCATATGGTTGATATTAATTTAAACCTCCAGATCGTATCACTCCTTCTTCAGGCTCATGAAAAAGTTTATTGCAAAAATTCATATATTTGCAACACATGATAAACCTTTTTTTCAAATGAGTTCCTTGTGAACAATTATGTCTAGCTGACTAGCTAATACCCAGTTCACGGGGACATATTGGTTGCTCTTGTGTTTTTTATATACAGATTCTCCAGAGGGCTATGATTGGGATAGACTTCTCATCTATCCATGGGCAATGAAGCATCTGTTATACCTAGTGGCAGTCCATGTCAGGATTTGGGAGTATTGTTGGCAGATCTCTCTGTGGCTGTGTTTTTCTCCTCTTTATTCTTCCTCTCCACAGATGTCTCACAGGAGGGTGTATATTGGGGATATTTGTCAGTTGGCTACAAAGGTTTCTACCACAAAATGTGTTTACTATTATATGTTAGCTCTGAGGGTGGTGGATAATTTGTTAATTGGCTTGTCTTCAATTGTATATGCTTTGAGGGTCTTGTATGTTTGTGACACTAGAAGCTTCAGCCATCTGTTTGGTGTTCAGGCTTCTGTGTTGTACTATTCCCAAGCTGACCTGGCCCCTTGATTATGTCCTCAAATTCAAGAAGTAGGAGAAGAGATGGTAGTGCCTACATTACTTACCATTGTCAACCTCCAACACTGCACTCACATCCCATCACACATGAAGGAGCTCAACTGGCTCCCCATTCCCAAACTAGCAATATTCAAAATCCTCACCCACACTTTCAAGGCACTACATAACACTGGCCCAGCATACCTCAACAATTGCTTATGCTTTCGCAAACCTTCCAGGCACCCCTGCTCGTCTCGACTCCTACTTGTACAAATCCAATGCACACGGAAAAAAATATCTGGTGGTAAGGCCTTATCCTATATCACTCCTAAAGTTTGAACAAACTGACTCTACACATAGGAACCTCTTCCTCACATGTTGAATTCGGCAAGAAGTTGAAGACCTTGCTTTTCGAGTAGTCCCACTTGGCCCTAGGTGTGTTTAGACTCACACCTGCTAAGTGCCAGGATACCTTCCTGGGTAATATACAAATCTGCACCATAACATACCATAACATAACAGAACATATTGCAACTACTCAAATACTACCTTTCTAGTCCAAAACCTTCCATTCACCCTCTTTCTTATTGGCCGGTAGGTTGAACCGTGGGTTGGTTATGACTTGTGGCATTATGGGTAGCACACACTTTTATGGAACCCACCAGAAGTGGGAAAAATGTGCGCAACATCATGGGCTGTTGGGAGAGTAAAGCTTCCTCATATGTAAGTCCTATGAGGACAAATGTGAAATCGAAGTAATGGGATTTCTAATAAGTAATCTAGGCATTACCACATCCAACTACCATGACCACAACAAACCAAGATTGAAGCTAGTGATGTGTGGGACTTCCAGTACAGGTCAGTCAATGGCCATGGGCCTATCTACCACTTCTTCATGCCACTAATGACAAGGAGAACTGGCAACATGTTCCTTTAATTCAATTATTCACTTTGTTTCCACATATAAAGGATATATAAAAAAAAACATCATGTAATCTAAAGTGCAAGACATTCTATGTACTGTAAAATATACATAGGCAAACGTACATTACACTTTACCTTAGTAATAAGAAAGGAGTGGTTCAGTAAAAGTTCATTTATACAGTCCCTATTACAATGAAGGAGCCTGAACAGTGTAATTAATAATTATGCTAGTGTTTAATGGTTGTCCTATAACCCATAGGAACTCACCGTTCCTATGCAGGTAAATGCACGCTATGTTTTCCCTAACTGGGATAAGCCGAAAACATAAACCATGCTGCCTTTCAGATTTCACGCTGTATTTATCTTGCACAACGAAGATATTATACGTCTTAAGATGACAGATCCGAAGAAATACTTTCAGTCTACCCGGTTCAATGTTTTGCTCCCTCGAACTGTATACAGAAGTGCCAAGATCTGCAGTCAATAAAAAGGTGGACTTTAGGACCCAGCGCCGGAGACGATGATTGTTCCTAATCTCCTGTGGGGTTTAACTGTGACTAGCACCGCAAAACCACGTAGTAGTCAAAGGGATGGCCAGCTATCGTCAGCATGATCGCTGTTAAGTGGCGCCTTAGTCTAAAAAGCTAAAGAGTTCCTCAGGGATTTTCATCAGGACCTTCTAATAGGTGCAGCTGAAGAATGCCAAACCTATGTGGGAAACATTTGCAGGTTAGACCAACACATATGTATTTTGTACATGATTTAAACATGCTGTAATTGTTGTAACGTACTGGAATAAATATAAGGAGAAACAATGAGCTGTATGTGCGGTTGAGCATGGACACGTAATTTGCACTTGGCTGAACTGTTGAATTCGCTTTTATAAATTACTGTACTTAATTCCCTTTCAAGTGCTCTGACACAAAGAGTGATGTGGCATGCATATGATTCGAAAAGAATAAACTCTCAAATGAAAATGAAAATGGATCTCCATAACATATAGAAAGGTACTGATCGGAATTACAAATAAGTAGATTATGTGCAAAACAGATGGTCAGCTGATTTGGTGGGATATTTAACTTTAGAGCATACTTGTTACTGCAAATCACCAAAAACGTACAGTATTTGATATGCTGAAGGTATATTTTAACCTATAGAGGTAATTTTACAAACAGTGAAAAAAGATAATGTAGACCACCCTGTATCACTTTACACATCACTGTTTTCTGTTTGTTTTCATAAAAAAATAGCATTTGTGTGCCTACTAATGATGTGTTAATTGCGTCTTTCAACTACACATTGAGTCCCCGAGAACTAGCAGATGTGAAAATTGTTGAGTGTTCCAGCATGGTTTGTTTGCGCCTCAAATACACTTGTTTGTAATTGAGTGTTTGTGGGTGAGACTAGGAGTCATGGGACATAGTATGAAATGGATAACCTCTAGGCACTTCATTGTTAAATTCAGTTTAGCCCATATCCTGAGGAGCACGTAAATACGAATTTGGGCATTCAATTCTGTTATTGCCTTAATTGGGAGAACAAGATTAGCGCCAATTTTAGATAGATGCCCTGTGTGCCAGTCCACGCTACTGGTGTCAGGTAAAATTGTTGCAAATAGTGCAGACAAAGAAATGGTGTGTTGGCTGTGCACTCAGTAAATACTATAGACAAAGGGAGGAGGACCCCGCACAGGCTCGTAAGGGACTGGGGGGAAAGATTCGTGTCAAAAGTAAAGGTCCCAATTACAAAATGGACATCAGAGGATGTATCCAGGATCAGTAATATTACTGAAGGTATCTAACTAAAGACAGCATGCCAGTTTGATGGGCGGGAAAAGCAAAGATACAGCAAGGGACAGTAATTCAACAGTAGCAAATATTTAAAGCTATGACAGTATCTGAGACATATCGCAACAAATGTTTGGTAAAAACTCTTGTTTCAAATTTATTAACATTATCAAATGACACAATTAATGAATGAAAATACATGTAGGTATTTAAAAACAATTAAAAAAACATGTTCAAATTAGACAAATGTACTTCATAAAAGAATTTTTAACTTTTATGCAAAATAAAATTTAAAAACGAAAAGAATCACAACGGTCGACGCAGCGTTTCGGTTTTCTTATAGAACACCTTCTTCAGGACATGATTCCAGACAATTAAGAAACACAGAGTTACCATCTGACATTTTTATGCATCATTTAACAACACTATCTCTGTTATCCATTTCTGTCACATTTCATATTTTTATAGTTGCATATATTTTTTTTATGAACCATACCAGTTTTATACATTCTGCCCAGATAGATGAACACATGATTTTTTTCACAGCACAGAAATATGTTATCTACATGGTATCTTATACTCATCCCCCTTTGGTTATTCCGTATTGTCTCTCTTTCACTGCACAGATATAATATGTTTGCCTTTCCCTTGGAATTCTCCATTCCAATGCTGTTCCTTACATTAACAAGCATTTTCTGATATCAGCCTACCTTATTCCAGAAAAGTAAAAGTAGCTCTGCTGGAGGGTAATGACTGGCCCCAAGTGTTATCTAAGGGTGAGTTTCACGATCTGCCGTGTTCAATTAGCAAATGTGATTGATCTAGAAAGAAATTTTTATTTTTAGATGACCATCTTTTGGTATTATTAATGTTTTTGTACCTGGTTTCTACCATATTCCAGATAGACATTCGCTTAACTCCATACCTCTTTTGTTTGGGTATTCAACCAATATTCATTCCGTGGCCATCTGTGTTTATAGTCGGGCTTCAGGAAATATATATGGACCTAGAGAGATAGATATATCCCTTAGTATATATATTTACAGGGATCGTCCTACATCTATTGGTTAAAGAAGTTTTAAGCAATTAGCCTACTACCTTTTAGTCTGCTATATTCTTCCTGGGAATTGCTGCCAGGAGGAGCCACCGTGATGATTATTGCCGGGAAAGTTCTTTGTCTGAAAAGATTTAATTAATCTCTCACTTATCCACTCTTTAAATGACCCATAATCACTGTTATCATATTCACACACACAATATCCCTTACCCAATGAATAGGGGTTCAGGCGCCGTTGTTTACTTGATCCTCTTTCTTACAATTGAAGATCACCGGCCAGCATGTCGCTTGACTGGGAATAATCACGCGAATGTATAATTATCTGTAAAGGTATAATGCAAATGTAGTTGATAGGATCTTTTTCTTATACCATTTCTTTGTTTGTCATTAATCCTAGTTACTAAGGACTTAGTTTGTGTATCCCAGAGGTTCTCTATTTATCTTCATGTGCACACTTAAAAAAATTTAGGCACATTTTGCTGTTTAGGCAAACTTTAAAAAAAATGTTGGCACATTTTGCTGTTTAGTTATATTTTCTATTTCCTATTTCCTCATATTGCAAGGCCCCTTATTATTAATTCCCAATATCCCTGAGTTAGGCTAATCTTTTGTCTCTCCTCATTACCTTAATAGTTTCAGTCGGCCTCCCTGCTCCTTGCTCCTGGCAGCGCGTCACCTCTGGTCAGTTTCCAGAATATAAAATACATTGCCGCTTTGTTGCCGGCTTTAAATATCAGCCATGTTCTAATAGGGCGCTTGTTTTGCGTCCCCTGATTGGCTAAAGTGTAGACTGTTATGGAGACTGTTGCTAGGGTTGACCCGCGTCAGGGCTACTCTTCCCTTCTCGCTCACGTACGCATTGGTTCACGGCTTTCATGAACTTGGAATTCATTGGGGGAAAAGAGGAAAAGCTAAATGCGTTTCTATGGTGATCTGAATCCGTGTCTCCTATGTGAGATTACGATTTTCACTTTCTCCCGCGCGTTGGTTCACGGCATTACCGTGTTTGTTAATCATTGGGTGACGGGCTTGATGCGTTTCTATGGTGATATTACTCGTGTCTTCTATACGCGATTGCGAGTGAGCCAATACATTTCAACAGTACGTTATCATTGGTTAAAGGCTGCCAAAATATTCCTATAGTGAGGAGCGCTCGTGTTTATTGCTCATACGTCTGATAATTTGTGAATGGGCGGGTAGAGTTACCGCTATATTTTCTTGAGTTATTGTGGTGCCCCACTTATTTTATATCAACATTCAAACATTCCTCTATCTTATCCAATTGTTGCAGCGGTAAAACCTCTTTTATATTAACATATACTACTGTAACTTATTGAGTTATTTTAGTGACAAGCCTCTTTTCTATTGACATTATTAGACCACCCCATGCAGATGACTCAGGTATATATCGTGTTGGGGCTGATTGAAAATAATCCATTTATCTAGGAGACTGATCATAGATACCACAGTGGCATAAAAAGGATGGGCAGTCTCTCTACTCTAGGTGGGACTGTTCTTTGTTTATTACCCTCCTGATATACTACGTACAGAGCATTTTTTGACCAATTTCTTAGTGACCACAGTTAGATTGTCACAGTGATAATCATGAAATTTATACTATGTTCGTTTTGTAGTTTGCTAGAGAATATTTAGGCCATTGAGGTGACCATAATTAATTAGTCACGTTGTACTCACGTGTTCCAGATTCTTATTATCTCCATGCGACCTGGTCGATTTACCTGATAATTTTCTCCCAGTCCTCTCTTGAATTAAGACCCTTTCTCACACTGTTGAGTGTAGACATATAAAATTGTTCTCTTTTTCTCCTTTTCTCATTACAGTTTCCTCCTCTTTTGCTAACTGTTATCCTCTCTAATCCACACCATTTCAGATCCTCAATCACATGGCCAGCTGCCTTCCAATGTTCAGTGAGGGGCGCTCCAGTTTTGTTTGTTCTAAGGGCAGATCGGTGTTCATTCAGGCGAAGCCTGATTTCCCTTGATGTCTCACCCACATAGGATTTCTGACAGGGACATTGGATCAGGTAGATTGCATTTTTGGTCCTACAGTTGATAAAGCTTTTAATGATTACAGATCTATCATTGACTGTGATTTTACTCCCTTTGATTATACTTTCGCAGTTTACACAGCCCATACAGGGATGAGTCCCCGTAGGTAAAGGGTTTCCATCCATTGTTGTTTGTAAAGTTTTCGGGATCTCCCTGTATGTATGAACAAGGGAGTTCCGGATGGTTTTGTTTCTCCTGAATGAGAACATGGGCTTTGGAATAGGAGTATCAGATTTGTCAGCTATCAGATGCCAATTCCTATTGAAAATGTTTTTCACTTGATGGCTGACCTGTGAGAAATTGGTGACAAACATGATTGGTTGTTGACCTTTTTGCCCCTCCTCTTTTGGTTCGAAGAGGTTTTCTCTGTTAAAATATTTTGCACGTTTGTAGGCGTGTCTGACCATCCTTTTTGGATAGCCCCTCTCTAAGAATTTCTCTTTCAAGGTAGTTGCATGTCTCTCATAGTCCGACATTGATGTACAATTTCTTCTTAGTCGAAGAAATTGCCCAAAGGGAATATTGTTCTTCTGTGATGCTGGATGATTGCTATCGAAATGTAGCATACTGTTTCTATCTGTGGGCTTCGTGTATAATTCCACAGTTAAAAGGCCCTCTGTTTCTTTAATTATGATGTCAAGGAATTCCACACAGTTTTTACTCATGTGTGAGGTGAACTTAAGATTGACATCACCTAAGTTAAGCCAAATCAGAAAATCATTAAGAGTCTCCATGTCCCCAGTCCATATGAAGAATATGTCATCTATATACCGGCCCCATTCCGAGATGTTTTCATAGAATGGGGCGGTACTGTTATAGATGTGCTTCTCTTCAAATTTAGAGACATGTAGGCAGGCCAGGCTCGGCGCACAGGTAGCTCCCATGCTGGTCCTGGATACATCCTCTGATGTCCATTTTGTAATTGGGACCTTCACTCAGTAAATACCACACCTAGGAGTATTGCAAGCTGCTGGGATTTAAGGGCAATATTATCAATAAAGGAAGATACATTGTTGCCGTTTTTATCGACAAGAAGCTGCCGCTAAAGCGGCGATAATGGGCTTGATAATATGCCCTTGTGAATTTCCATAGAAGCCCAGGTTGACACCAGAACCTGGGCTTCCATGGGAATTCACAAGGGCATATTATCAAGCCCATTATCGCCACTTTAACGGCAATTTCCTGCCGATAAAAGTGGCGATAATGTATCGCCCTTTATTAATAATTTGGCCCCAAGTTTCCCTGAAACCTTAGGGCTTTAGAGAAATATGATAGAACCAGAATAGGGCAAGGAAACGTTTTTGGAAGCAATGCGAACTGCCTCAAAATGCCCTGTAAATGTGTTCAGGAGAAGAAACTTCAGAACATTTAGTGGTTGCTTTGTAGAGCTTTCCTAGGCCCCCTTATGCATTGTCAGGAGCAGTTTATCGAGGAGAATATTGTGCCAGGCAACTATGAGTGATAATTTTAAATTACTAGGCCCATAAACAATGATCCCATTTTATCAGGTGCAGATCCACACTCAGTAAAACAGAGTGGAAAGGAACAGAGGCTGTGGAGAGAAGCCCAGCACCTGCCCTGCTCCTTCTAGGGCCACAGGAGAAGCAGATATTCTCACATATATTCCACAGCCTCCTAATCGACCAGAGGCCCTTCAAAACACTTGGGGAGTTATTTATGAGAGCCCTGCGTCACGTTTGCACCACGTAAACTTGTACATGCGTGTGGCAGGGCACTCAATCCAATTTATGAAGCAATGCAAACCCATAATGCATGACTCTGAGTGGCTTCATATAGTGGGCTAAAGAAATTTGAGGGGGGCCCCGTGCAATGAACATGAAGGGGGCAACTCCCCCCGGACCCAGTCAGGAGCTCTCAGGCCAGTGACCCGGCACCTGTGCACAGTGCCAGCAGGTGTGCCCTCTGTGACTACATGCACAAGTGAGTCCGGTCTCAGACCCAGTCAGTGTACTGTACATAGACGCCGAGGTTTCATTTTGCTTCCTAGTTGACAAGGTTTCATTTTGGTTGTGTGACATTTCCATGTTGTCAGTGCCTGTATGTGTGACATTTCAAAGCACATATGTGACACTTCTAGTGATGCTATATAGTGAGAAGGACAACAGCTATATTCTCATAGTGAGAAAAGTAACACAAATTCTTCCTTTTTTGGAATGTAGTGGTCTAGACCCTTCTTAAGACAGCATTCATCTGACTGGAATTGTAATGTGTATGCAATGTACACTGTTTCTCTCTTTAAATAAAATTTGGCTATAAAAAACCAGCTGCAACATGCATTAAGTGCTTATGCAAAGTCGGTAACTTACCCTTGTGTAATATAATCCTGGTCCTTTGCCATTTCCTCCTACTATGTACCTCTGGGCTAATGATTTCTGACCTAGTTGGATGATAGATCACCATCAGAACAGCAGCCGTCATGGTCAGCCTGCTGACAAGAACCATCTCCAGGCACTTCGTGTGGCTGGAGTATGATAGGGTGATGGTGGGGTGGGGGAGAGGGGCGAGCAAGAGAGAGAGAGAGTGTGTATGTGTGTGTGGTAGGGGGGGTCAACGGTAAGAATATCTGCATTCAAAATGCTACTGTCAATCTACAACGTTTAACAACTTTCTGGGATGAAGTCAGAATCATGTTTCATTTTTCTGATGCCTTCCATACTCTTTCTGAAAACTGATCAGTGCTGTCAACAAATCATGTGTCTTCAATTGGTAGCAGCTGAAGATAATGCTAGTAGCTACCCTTTCAACTCTGGCACAGGAAGTGAATGACTAAATCACCAACCTCAATTAGTAACTATCTTATTTTTAGAGCCTCACGAAAACTGTATGTTTCTCTAAATTAGTCCTTGAATGAATGCTGGACACGTCAATATAATGGTTAGAGCATTAGCTTTCCTATCTAATTTGAGTCATAAAGTGTTTTAAAACTCTCAGAAGATGCTTTTGTTATAGCTGTTCTTAAACACAGGGACCTATCCACTATCAGGAACATGGTCCTTGTTCCAAACTCTTTGCTTTCATTATACAAACAATAATAATAAATCCATAGCACGTGTCAGTTCTAAGTGCTGAAAACAACAGATGCTATTATTGCCACATTTATGGAACATTATTTGCAAACTTTGGTAGGAAAGAAGGCTAAGCCTGCCTTTCTGTTATTCCAAGTTGCAACAACAGTTACAATAAATTAGATACATGCACAAGTTCAGCTCCCTGAACAATACAGTACATGTTAACCATTATCTGTTAATTTAGTGCAGTTGACACCTCTGCAGTAATGCTGTGCTACATTACACACAACACAGTCATTTGTTGAATGGAATCCCAATACACTGCTATGTCCATGCCTTTTTGTCAGTTTACCTAATTAACCAGATAGAAAACCGACTTGGATATGTGAAAAGTCTTTTCTGGTGTCCCTCTTGTTGGCGTACTATGCTTCACATACTTTGTAGCTCCAAAAACGAAATTCATCTGTCTGTTTGCACTATACAGCTGGATATGTGATTTATTGACTATCCACATGATATGACCTGTGCACGCGCCTCCCCCTAACAGTCTCACATTGTAATGTTATAGTGATGACATGTGCTAATTGAACCTGCCATGCTTACTATTCACTGTGGGAAAGAGGGACTGGCTGATAACTGGCTCCTGTTAACTCTTTGAAGTACTGCATGCATGTTTTGCTTGATTACCCAGTAATATGTAACTCCACTGCTTTCATTTGAGCAGGTAACTAGCAAGAGCATTGACTTGGCTTTTGGCAGCCCCGCGTGTCTAAATTTCTTGTGGGCTGCTACCGACAAATAATCCGAAACCTTCTCCTTTACAGCTCAACACACCTTTCGTCAACCAGTGTCCACTACATCCCTCTTCCACCTCCCCATTCCCTCCTGTGCCCTCCTTCACAGCCTCATTATTGCTTTGCTGTATGATACATTTGCTTTTTTGATGCAATAGCTTTTCCTGATTTGTACACAGTGTCTGGGGCTCTTCCAGGTGTCTATGCATTGTGGCAGAGGTAAGGGGCTTCGGCGTGAGAATGGTCAGTAAATTGTCCGAGTCAGCAGACTAAGTTTACCTATGACCGTGACAGCACCTCGACAATTGTAATATTTTTATTAGCATAGTTAATTAAAACCAATGCAATGAAAAAGCAAGATAAAAGAAATATTTAAAATGGCATATGTTAAAACCAGCATAGCATAGACATCACTTTTCAGTTCATCCTAAACTAAAAATTGCTTCATGTTAAATTTTAGGATTAAAGTTGCTACAGTAATATAATACAATGTATTGCCTTTCATTTTTCGCCCTAAAAGTGCATTGACAGTAGACACAGTTTTGTTTTCGAGACAGTTTAGTCATCAGTTTTAGGCATTTTTTTCTCCACTGCCTTCATGAATTTCACAAAGCTGCAGCTCAGCTGGGGGTCCTGAGATGAAAACAGGTGAGAACTGCATTCCTTCATGTGCGTATCCCGCAGCGGATAAAGTGGTGCTTCAGCAGGTGTTTCTGCTCGTCCAGCAGTTTCTCGCAGGAGCATAGCAAGTGCAGCATGTCCTCTTGCGTAGCGCCGCAAAGCCGACAGAGCGGACCTGCTTTCTCTTTTAACCAATTTGGAATGTGCTGAGTGCATGGTAGCAGTCCTAACCTGTATCTTAGAAAGTGCAGTTTGGTGGTCTTGGCATAGCCCAGGCCAAAATAGGTCTGAGGAGCTTTTGCCGAATACGAATTCAGGGTCATCCAGCCGTGCGTTCTTTTTGAGACAATTGGCTCCAGTTGTGAATGCCAGGACCTCAGGGGAACTAGACTGAGCACTGGTGAAAGGCACTGAGAGTGTCCGTTCATAGCCCTCAAGTAGCATTACTAGCGTAACAAATTTTAGGCATTGCGGTGATGTGAACAAAATGCTCAACTGCATGGCACTTGGCAGGGATAACTGTGCTGAGAGGGCCCCCTGGGGCTCCTGCTCCCCGCCACCACGGGCGCTACGGAAGCTAATGTTATGCCACAGGCCTCATAAATCTTGAGTAAGGCAATGCAGCGCAAATCAATGCATAACCTTACTCTGTGCCTGTGAGATGTTCATTGGGCTTTGCTCTGTTTCCCCACACAACACCCACAGATTTTGACTCTGCCCCAATTTTACAAAATCATGCATACCTGGATAAGCACCAAATCTTTATGGCTCCCGAAGTGCAGCACACATAGAAAGAAGAAAATGCCTCTTAGGATTGTTTTGTGCAGAAAGGTGTCCCTACGTACACAAAAACAATCCTGCATGCAACTGAGGCACATTTGCACCAAGCATGGTGCAAGTGTGCCTACGTTGGCACCAGGCTGCCAAAATGGTGCCAGTGCAGGGAAAAAGGATAGAAACGCACCATATTGCATAAACACAGTGCATTCCTGCCCTTTCACTTTGGCATAGGGCAGCGCAGCAAAGTGTGCTGCCCTACACCAAAAACCAATAAATGCGGGCCTTTTTATCTTCACCAGACCCGCAGATGATATGCCTGTTCTCTGGGTAGGTGGTCCGTATAAGAATAAAACTCCCCAGAATTGGGTAAAACCTGTGTTAAAATACTAGGTAAGTGCAAGTCTGGCAGATTAATCCTCATTGGCGGCATTTTAACTTCTGATCCCCATTAAATCACATGAAGATATGGGATGGCACCATTAAATCCAGTCCTGCTATATCCTCTTGGAGTTAATGGAAATCTGAAATGGTGGTATTAGTGGTGGCAAGCTCTGTAGGGACCAATGAGGTTAAGGCCATTCATTATAAATTGAGCAGTGTCGTGGTCATTTATGACTTGGTCTATGCTATGGTTTTAATCCGATTTGTGTCATATATGTGTAGAATTGTAGTGGTGTTATCTCCTTTAGCATTGGTAAATTATTGTTTTTCCTGGACCTGGATTTAATGTCCTCTACTTTTGATTCTTCATTGTTGATCTCTTCAAAACTTGTGTGAATAACTGTACCCCTTCTGGTTCTTATAGAAGGTTTAGTCAATTACTCCCTTCGACACCCCCCTATTGGTTTTTATCAGTTAAAATGTCATTCGGTGGAATCAATTGCTAGTACTGTGTGACCATCAACACCATCCTGAATACCTGATTACAGTTAGTAAAGTAATTACAACAAAGGGGTAGATGAGAGATTCCGTCAAAACGCAAAACACACAATACAGTCGTAGAAGAAATATCGGGGGTGGACCTAATTTGCCACTTTTCTTTTCACAAATTTCTTCAGCTGAGTGGCTAACACACTGTTTCCCGGAACTCTGTTAGTTTTGATGATTGAAGGGCTTTCCACCTGACCCTTCCCATCCTCACGCAATCCGATGAACTACTGCAAAAGTCACAAACTGCTAACCCCAAATCACCGAAATTTCACAGAGGTGCAAAAAAGTGATTTGCCACATTTTTTCACTTCCGTGTTTTTGAAAGTTCAATTATTCACCCGGGCTTAACTACAACCCTTTCCTGTAGCTTCTTTACAAAACGGACAAAATAACAAATAAGGAGTAAAATAAAATTATAGGCGAGGTTCTATTTACAACAAATGTCAAATGTGTGCTTTTCCTTTTTTTGAAAACACATTCATCATGCACGGTTATAAAAAAAAATCTATCAAAAGATTAAATCACCACTCCTTTAAATATTCTCCTTAAACATAACTTCTGCCACCACAAATCCGCTTTCATAATAATGTGGTAAAAGGAGTTTGTGCCAAGGGCTCCCGTGTTTACCACCAGGCAATAGCATCACCAACAAATGATGAACATCGAGCCCCTGCAGGGGCTTAGCTTCCATTGGCGCAGCAAGTGCAGTGACACCGGGGTCCAGAAGACTCAGGTGCCTACTAAACCCTGATAATGAACATATTGTGCAAAATGGCAGCTAAGGGGCCAATTTCCTTCCTCGCACTAGGTCGTAAGACACACCGGCCATGCCACTGGGCCCCTGATGAATGATTGGCCCGGTTGCCTTCCACCAACAAAGCATTTATATCTGTTACCCTGCGAGAAATTCTCTCCACAGAAGAATGCACATCATTTATCTGAGTTCTTCATCTGCTCTTTCGGTTAATCCCCGCTCAGAACACATGGTATGAAGACAAATGTTCATGCTAAATTCACAGCTGTGGGTAAGTAGCATCTAAAAGTGAGCATAAACGTGCGGAACAATAGGCTTTTAATGAATGATTGAACAAATCGCCTTGCCGCTATTGAGAACTATATTTTAATGCCACTAAGAAATGAAATTATGATTATTTAGAGCAATGTAGACTGTAATGAATACCATAAAACAGCAAATGATGTCTGGGGCTTTTTTTCCTAATGGTATTTACATGGAATAAAAGTTAACTATTTAGACCAGCTGCAAATGCGCAGCTCCTGTTTACCCTGGTAAAAAAAAATGTAAGATCACTCTGTAAAAGCAGCAGAGCCTTCCATTTGTTTAATAACCAATTACTACAGTTCCTTGGCTTTGTGCGCGTGGAGGCTCAGTGGGACTTAATGTAATCCCTGACTGTGAACAGATGGGCAGTTTGCAAGCCTTTGTATAATGCTTCCCAGTGCCCTGCACTTTACCACGGTAAAAAACCATAATCAGGTTTTCTTCCTCCCTGTCTTGGCACGAATGCCCATTAGCAAGGTGCATGCCAACAAAGTGTCCCTCTAGAAGTGTTCCCCTGTGTTTCATGATACTATAGTCAAAGAATATGTGGGCATGCTGTGCTATTCGGTTTCGCACAGCTCCTAATAACAAACTCATTTTGCTGTCATAACTCGTGAAAAAATTGGAAAAAGAATATGGGGCCTTTTCTCTGGCATTATGTGACATAATGCGGCACAGTTTGTCATAGTATTACTTCATAATTTCGTCAGTTTTTTACATGTTAACATAGTCAAGGCAAAGCCTTCACCTCGTACTAGTTTACATTGAAATTCAGTAATGAGAAACTGAAAAAATGACCATTTATCTTATGTATATAGTTAATTTTTGTACCATTTGATTGGTTTGAGCCAGAAACAATTTGTTTTTGGTTAAAATCTGCCCCAGATGAACGACTATATGGCAAATGTGGAAAATCCATAATTATGCGTAAAACATCACTCTACAGAAATGCATAATTCCCTTGGCCTTGGCTACAGTCAACAAGCAATTGCATTCACTGCAGACTGCTGACCATTGTTGAAAACTGCCCACGACCTCCTGCGGCACCTGCGCAGAAGTGTAGAACGACGTCAAGATACAGCCCGTGGGGGTTCTCAAACTTGATCATTGCTTTTGTACAGTAAATATGAATTTGAGAAAGAGGAGTTTATGCAAGATAAACTTGTTTTTGGTGTGGCGGTCTAGGCAGGGTTAACCGAACAACGTAGGAAAAAATATTGCATGCCTTAAGCACGCAATTTTTACCCCTCATTATTTTACAGCGGTATACAACCTTTACAACGCAACTTTTACAACGACCTACCATTACCACGCAATTTTTACAACGCAGGATCCATTACAACGCATACCATTACAACGCATGTATTTACAACGCAGGTACCTTTACAACGCATACCATTACAACGTAAGTATTGGTAAGTATATCATTTTATTAAAAATATTATAAGTTTGGGTTTTTGGGTAAAGGGGTATTTT
The DNA here is from genome assembly GCF_964261635.1 of Lissotriton helveticus. Lineage (NCBI taxonomy): Eukaryota > Metazoa > Chordata > Amphibia > Caudata > Salamandridae > Lissotriton > Lissotriton helveticus. The sequence goes on from NC_136065.1 coordinate 537,295,973, forward strand.
TAGGGTTCAGGGTCAGTTTTCAGTTTTTGGGTAAAGGGGTATTTTTAGGGTTCAGGGTCAGTTTTGGGTTTTTGGGTAAAGGGGTATTTTTAGAGTTCAGGGTCAGTTTTCAGTTTTTAGGGTTCAGGGTCAGTTTTCAGTTTTTGGGTAAAGGGGTATTTTTAGGGTATAGGGTCAGTTTTCAGTTTTTGGGTAAAGGGGTATTTTTAGGATATAGGGTCAGTTTTCAGTTTTTGGGTAAAAGGGTATTTTTAGGGTTCAGGGTTAGTTTTAAGTTTTTGGGTAAAGGGGTATTTTTAGGGTTCAGGGTCAGTTTTCAGTTTTTGGGTAAAGGGGTATTTTTAGGGTTCAGGGTCAGTTTTGGGTTTTTGGGTAGAGGGGTATTTTTAGGGTTCAGGGTCAGTTTTTAGTTTTTGGGTAAAGGGGTATTTTTAGGGTTCAGGGTAAGTTTTGGGTTTTTGGGTAAAAGGGTACAGGGTAAAAATTAAATATAATTAAATTTAAATTATATTAAATTATATTGATTAAATTAAATTAATTAAATTAAATTAAATTAAATTAAATTAATTAATTAAATTAAATTAAATTACATTATATTAATTTTAATTAAATTACATTTTAAAAAATATTAATTAAATTAATTTTAATTTATTTAATTAAATTACATTACATTAAATTAAATTAAATTAATTAAATTAAATTGCATTATATTAATTTTAATTAAATTACATTTTAAAAAATATTAAATTAAATTAATTAATTTAAATTACATTAAATTAAATTAAATTAAATTAATTAAATTAAATTAAATTAAATTAAATTACATTAAATTAAATTAATTAAATTACATTATATTAATTTTAATTAAATTACATTTTAAAAAATATTATATACTTACCAATACTTACGTTGTAATTGTATGCGTTGTAAAGGTATCTGCGTTGTAAATACATGCGTGGTAATGGTATTCGTTTATAATGGATCCTGCGTTGTAAAAACTGCGTGGTAATGGTAGGCGTGGTAAAAGTATGCGTTGTAACGTCATACATCCTTTTACAGCACATGTGTTTTGACAAAGTATGCCAATATCACACATTGCTTTATATATACATGTATATATATATATATATATATATATATATATATATATATATATATATATATATATATAGACGTAGTGAACAACGCAGACTTGTCCGCCGAATCGCGTCTGGTCGTTTTTTGAATACATTTCTTTGATCTTGAAACCCGCGGAGTCGGTGCCTGTTTTATGATTTGCAGAACCAGGATTGGATATATATATATATATATATATATATATATATTTCCTACTGGCGGTCGCCAGTAGGTAGTTATAGTTAGGATTGATTTCCAAACATTCTATTTGTTGAGCAATCGGCCTGAATTGTTCAGCAACTTTGCCTCGCGGTGCTCCTCTCCTTCCCTGAAAGTTTGGGGGGAATTCGTCAAGCGGAGGCCGAGATAAAAGGGGGGTCCCAAAACGTGTTTTCCCCATGTTAATTTCCATTGAGCGGTCTGTCGCACTTTTAGCTCGAACGGCTGAATGGATTTTCACCAAACTTGGCAACATTGTAGGGACTGCTAGCCCGATGTGCCTTTGCTATGTCTCAAGATATGTGCTCCAGAGGATTTTGATTAATTTAGGTTAAAAAAAATGTATATATCTAGAGCCGCGCCCCGGTACCCGTACCGGGGAGCGCTCCGGGCGCGCCACGCGACTTGCGCGCGGCAAGCTGATTGGCTCTCGGGTGTCTGTAAATATTCGAAACAGTCCGCAGCGGCAGCCATCTTGTGTCTCGGTAGGATCGAGACACAAGAGGTGCCAAAATCAAAGGGGGAAATGAGCAAAAGGGGGCAGGGTACATCCCCCCTGAGCCCCTAGGTTTGATGTGGGGGCCATAAAAGGGTCCCGCGGGGCGAAAAAAATATATATTTTTTTTCGATATTCGCGGGGGGGAGCGCCCGGTACGCGCACCGGGGAGCGTACCAGGGAGCGTACCATGGAGATAAAAGAATGACAGACTTTTAAAAAAAAGATAGCATTTTTTTTATAAATTGGAGGTAGTTCTGAAAATAACTTTTTTTGTTTTTGTTGTTTTATATTTTTTTATACTTTTTAAAACGATTTTATATTTTTTTTTGATTTTTTTCAGGGGAAAAACAAAAACAGGGATTCAAAAACTGCTCAACAGGTGCAAAAAAATGTGAACATTTAGGGACGGGGAGGGCAGCGGTGATCCTGTTTCTTTATAGCAATGAGTTCAACACTCTGCTCCCCATAGCAGAGGAGTTCGTCACACTGCGTGCACAGAAATTTGATGCCTGCAAACACCGGCTGTATGTTAGGGACCATTCTTCCACGTGGTGGTCCCGAAGGTGTTGCTCCACCAGTGGAGGTGCTGCCGCCATCTTTTGGTAAATTACGTGCCAGCTCCCTGACACTCTCCCTGGCAAAGTTGATTGGGTGTCTTCTCTTGACATGCCTAATTAAATTGGCATTTCCAAAGCTATATTTTTTTAGAGGATTGCCTCTGGATAAAATACTGCCACATATTTTGCAGGTTACTTTTGGAGCATTAACTTTTTTTGTCCTTCAGGGATGTCATAAAATTTCCAGATGAAGTGGTTCTTTTGTTTCTGGTGAGGAGGGTCCTCATGCAAAAATTCATCTGAATCACTGCTGGATGACTCCCTTGCAGCCATTGCTGTAGATCAGGAAAATTAGGAAAAGAAGACAATACACAGAACAGCTCTTGCTCTCTCCAAGTACAAAGCAATAGTGAGAGAAATGGGTGGGTTTCTCAAGATTTTGGGAAAAAAAAGTTCTGAACCAATGAAAAGTAATATTTTGAAGTCACATGGCTTGATGCGCTTACGCTACGCGCCCTGGGGCGCGTCCCGGGGCGCGTAGCGTAAGCGGGTCGGGCGCTTACGTTGCGCGATCGTATGCGCTTCCGGGTGCGCTTACGCGATGCGTCATAAGACGCATCTCGCGGCTACGCGATACGTGTCTTATGACGCAAGGCGTGGCGGCTACGCGATACGTCACGATGTTGTTTTCGTTCGCGGCAATAGCGCTATCGGGACGCTCACTAGTACGCGCCCCGGGGCGCGCCTTAACATTGCGCTTACCCATGCGTTTACCGGTACGCGCCACGGGAGCGCCCCGGGGTGAAAATTAAAAAAAATACATAAAAAATTGACATAATTATACAATATGAAATTAGCTTTAAAATGTATTATTTTTTATAACAATAAAGATTTGCTATTAAAAAACCATTGAAATTCACTGAAAAAACCATAGGTTTCAAACCAGTTATAGTTAAGAATTAGCATTTAAAAAACCTAGTAAATTCACTGAAAAAACCATAGGTTTCATACCAGTTATAGTTAGCTGAACATTTTACTCGCATAAAACCATTGAAATTCCCACGTTATAGTTAGTTGGACTCACTATAACTTGCGCGTGCAATGCACTGCTGATGACGTCACATATTACATCACTCATGACATGGTCAGTGACATCACTCATGACATCACTGATGACACCATCCTTGTGACAGAGTGACAGACCTCCTTTCACTGAAACTGACGAAGGCAAGAGCCGATACGCGTTTTTCCTGTTTTGTGCAATAAACCGAAGTGGTTTAACTTACTGCGAGTGCTGGTCTTCTGACCTTGGTCAGGGGAGCTAATATATATATATATATATATATATATATATATATATGATTCCACAAAGTGCCCAGAGGCTTGTTTCTGGGGGCACAACAGCTCGCCTGCCATCCAGCCTTATTTTCAAAGTACATTCAGTGCTCCAGATTTGTATTTTCGCCCGCGTTTCGAGGACGTATCCCCTTCTTCATGGGCTTCTGAAGCAGAGAGCACAGCACGATCTCGCTTTTCAAGTAATTAAGCATTTTCATGTTTGCATGCTGACGCCCCTTCACGGGTCTGATTAGTCACGTGGTTATCGGCATGCTGGAACTGGTAGTCCAAAAGCGAGCATACAGTATTCCCTGAGTGGGTGTGCTGCGTTATGTTCTTCATTTTATTATTTCCTTTCGTAAGGTCCAGATACATAGAATGTACGTCATAACTTGAGGGCTTGCTGCGCTGTTCTTTTGCCTGACAAGTTCAGAACTCAGCCTTTCTCTTCTTAGATTCGTCGAGATGGTGCTCCCCAGCGCGGTCGGGCGCCGCGCATTAAAATGATTCCACAAAGTGCCCAGAGGCTTGTTTCTGGGGGCACAACAGCTCGCCTGCCATCCAGCCTTATTTTCAAAGTACATTCAGTGCTCCAGATTTGTATTTTCGCCCGCGTTTCGAGGACGTATCCCCTTCTTCATGGGCTTCTGAAGCATAGAGCACAGCACGATCTCGCTTTTCAAGTAATTAAGCATTTTCATGTTTGCATGCTGACGCCCCTTCACGGGTCTGATTAGTCACGTGGTTATCGGCATGCTGGAACTGGTAGTCCAAAAGCGAGCATACAGTATTCCCTGAGTGGGTGTGCTGCGTTATGTTCTTCATTTTATTATTTCCTTTCGTAAGGTCCAGATACATAGAATGTACGTCATAACTTGAGGGCTTGCTGCGCTGTTCTTTTGCCTGACAAGTTCAGAACTCAGCCTTTCTCTTCTTAGATTCGTCGAGATGGTGCTCCCCAGCGCGGTCGGGCGCCGCGCATTAAAATGATTCCACAAAGTGCCCAGAGGCTTGTTTCTGGGGGCACAACAGCTCGCCTGCCATCCAGCCTTATTTTCAAAGTACATTCAGTGCTCCAGATTTGTATTTTCGCCCGCGTTTCGAGGACGTATCCCCTTCTTCATGGGCTTCTGAAGCATAGAGCACAGCACGATCTCGCTTTTCAAGTAATTAAGCATTTTCATGTTTGCATTTACTACACGGCTGTCTTGGTCGTGGGAAGTGGCACCAGCTTCCAGGAGGGCTGAAAAGTCGGAAAGGAAACGGCCGCGGAAGGGAACCATCCTTTCTGCGAGGCACGCTGGCTCATGGGCGCAGACACTTGCAAAACCGGATGCCTTCACCTACTCAAGGACTTTACTTAGCTAAAACGAGTCACAGGGGACTGAGCCTACTATAGGTATTTACTTACCAGCGCTTATGGACTCAAATTACCAGCATGCCATTGCTTGTCCAGAAGGTGCCGCGCCCACTTAGGGCGGCTACCTTCAACGTAAAACATTGAAATAAAAGCGCTGTGTCCTTCAATCCTCTTGTGCAGCAATCCATGATTACGGGGCGTTCCAGCCTCGAAACGCGTCGGACCTGGTTAATTTTGAAGGCGTCTGGAAAGGCAAACTCAGCGAGGCAATCTGGGCTGGAAGGCTTGGGGCAGCGTCGTGTGCACTTCCAGAAGCTCAAGGCTTTTGCTCAAACATTTACTACACGGCTGTCTTGGTCGTGGGAAGTGGCACCAGCTTCCAGGAGGGCTGAAAAGTCGGAAAGGAAACGGCCGCGGAAGGGAACCATCCTTTCTGCGAGGCACGCTGGCTCATGGGCGCAGACACTTGCAAAACCGGATGCCTTTACCTACTCAAGGACTTTACTTAGCTAAAACGAGTCACAGGGGACTGAGCCTACTATAGGTATTTACTTACCAGCGCTTATGGACTCAAATTACCAGCATGCCATTGCTTGTCCAGAAGGTGCCGCGCCCACTTAGGGCGGCTACCTTCAACGTAAAACATTGAAATAAAAGCGCTGTGTCCTTCAATCCTCTTGTGCAGCAATCCATGATTACGGGGCGTTCCAGCCTCGAAACGCGTCGGACCTGGTTAATTTTGAAGGCGTCTGGAAAGGCAAACTCAGCGAGGCAATCTGGGCTGGAAGGCTTGGGGCAGCGTCGTGTGCACTTCCAGAAGCTCAAGGCTTTTGCTCAAACATTTACTACACGGCTGTCTTGGTCGTGGGAAGTGGCACCAGCTTCCAGGAGGGCTGAAAAGTCGGAAAGGAAACGGCAGCGGAAGGGAACCATCCTTTCTGCGAGGCACGCTGGCTCATGGGCGCAGACACTTGCAAAACCGGATGCCTTCACCTACTCAAGGACTTTACTTAGCTAAAACGAGTCACAGGGGACTGAGCCTACTATAGGTATTTACTTACCAGCGCTTATGGACTCAAATTACCAGCATGCCATTGCTTGTCCAGAAGGTGCCGCGCCCACTTAGGGCGGCTACCTTCAACGTAAAACATTGAAATAAAAGCGCTGTGTCCTTCAATCCTCTTGTGCAGCAATCCATGATTACGGGGCGTTCCAGCCTCGAAACGCGTCGGACCTGGTTAATTTTGAAGGCGTCTGGAAAGGCAAACTCAGCGAGGCAATCTGGGCTGGAAGGCTTGGGGCAGCGTCGTGTGCACTTCCAGAAGCACAAGGCTTTTGCTCAAACATTTACTACACGGCTGTCTTGGTCGTGGGAAGTGGCACCAGCTTCCAGGAGGGCTGAAAAGTCGGAAAGGAAACGGCCGCGGAAGGGAACCATCCTTTCTGCGAGGCACGCTGGCTCATGGGCGCAGACACTTGCAAAACCGGATGCCTTCACCTACTCAAGGACTTTACTTAGCTAAAACGAGTCACAGGGGACTGAGCCTACTATAGGTATTTACTTACCAGCGCTTATGGACTCAAATTACCAGCATGCCATTGCTTGTCCAGAAGGTGCCGCTCCCACTTAGGGCGGCTACCTTTAACGTAAAACATTGAAATAAAAGCGCTGTGTCCTTCAATCCTCTTGTGCAGCAATCCATGATTACGGGGCGTTCCAGCCTCGAAACGCGTCGGACCTGGTTAATTTTGAAGGCGTCTGGAAAGGCAAACTCAGCGAGGCAATCTGGGCTGGAAGGCTTGGGGCAGCGTCGTGTGCACTTCCAGAAGCTCAAGGCTTTTGCTCAAACATTTACTACACGGCTGTCTTGGTCGTGGGAAGTGGCACCAGCTTCCAGGAGGGCTGAAAAGTCGGAAAGGAAACGGCCGCGGAAGGGAACCATCCTTTCTGCGAGGCACGCTGGCTCATGGGCGCAGACACTTGCAAAACCGGATGCCTTCACCTACTCAAGGACTTTACTTAGCTAAAACGAGTCACAGGGGACTGAGCCTACTATAGGTATTTACTTACCAGCGCTTATGGACTCAAATTACCAGCATGCCATTGCTTGTCCAGAAGGTGCCGCGCCCACTTAGGGCGGCTACCTTCAACGTAAAACATTGAAATAAAAGCGCTGTGTCCTTCAATCCTCTTGTGCAGCAATCCATGATTACGGGGCGTTCCAGCCTCGAAACGCGTCGGACCTGGTTAATTTTGAAGGCGTCTGGAAAGGCAAACTCAGCGAGGCAATCTGGGCTGGAAGGCTTGGGGCAGCGTCGTGTGCACTTCCAGAAGCTCAAGGCTTTTGCTCAAACATTTACTACACGGCTGTCTTGGTCGTGGGAAGTGGCACCAGCTTCCAGGAGGGCTGAAAAGTCAGAAAGGAAACGGCCGCGGAAGGGAACCATCCTTTCTGCGAGGCACGCTGGCTCATGGGCGCAGACACTTGCAAAACCGGATGCCTTCACCTACTCAAGGACTTTACTTAGCTAAAACGAGTCACAGGGGACTGAGCCTACTATAGGTATTTACTTACCAGCGCTTATGGACTCAAATTACCAGCATGCCATTGCTTGTCCAGAAGGTGCCGCGCCCACTTAGGGCGGCTACCTTCAACGTAAAACATTGAAATAAAAGCGCTGTGTCCTTCAATCCTCTTGTGCAGCAATCCATGATTACGGGGCGTTCCAGCCTCGAAACGCGTCGGACCTGGTTAATTTTGAAGGCGTCTGGAAAGGCAAACTCAGCGAGGCAATCTGGGCTGGAAGGCTTGGGGCAGCGTCGTGTGCACTTCCAGAAGCTCAAGGCTTTTGCTCAAACATTTACTACACGGCTGTCTTGGTCGTGGGAAGTGGCACCAGCTTCCAGGAGGGCTGAAAAGTCGGAAAGGAAACGGCCGCGGAAGGGAACCATCCTTTCTGCGAGGCACGCTGGCTCATGGGCGCAGACACTTGCAAAACCGGATGCCTTCACCTACTCAAGGACTTTACTTAGCTAAAACGAGTCACAGGGGACTGAGCCTACTATAGGTATTTACTTACCAGCGCTTATGGACTCAAATTACCAGCATGCCATTGCTTGTCCAGAAGGTGCCGCGCCCACTTAGGGCGGCTACCTTCAACGTAAAACATTGAAATAAAAGCGCTGTGTCCTTCAATCCTCTTGTGCAGCAATCCATGATTACGGGGCGTTCCAGCCTCGAAACGCGTCGGACCTGGTTAATTTTGAAGGCGTCTGGAAAGGCAAACTCAGCGAGGCAATCTGGGCTGGAAGGCTTGGGGCAGCGTCGTGTGCACTTCCAGAAGCTCAAGGCTTTTGCTCAAACATTTACTACACGGCTGTCTTGGTCGTGGGAAGTGGCACCAGCTTCCAGGAGGGCTGAAAAGTCGGAAAGGAAACGGCCGCGGAAGGGAACCATCCTTTCTGCGAGGCACGCTGGCTCATGGGCGCAGACACTTGCAAAACCGGATGCCTTCACCTACTCAAGGACTTTACTTAGCTAAAACGAGTCACAGGGGACTGAGCCTACTATAGGTATTTACTTACCAGCGCTTATGGACTCAAATTACCAGCATGCCATTGCTTGTCCAGAAGGTGCCGCGCCCACTTAGGGCGGCTACCTTCAACGTAAAACATTGAAATAAAAGCGCTGTGTCCTTCAATCCTCTTGTGCAGCAATCCATGATTACGGGGCGTTCCAGCCTCGAAACGCGTCGGACCTGGTTAATTTTGAAGGCGTCTGGAAAGGCAAACTCAGCGAGGCAATCTGGGCTGGAAGGCTTGGGGCAGCGTCGTGTGCACTTCCAGAAGCTCAAGGCTTTTGCTCAAACATTTACTACACGGCTGTCTTGGTCGTGGGAAGTGGCACCAGCTTCCAGGAGGGCTGAAAAGTCGGAAAGGAAACGGCCGCGGAAGGGAACCATCCTTTCTGCGAGGCACGCTGGCTCATGGGCGCAGACACTTGCAAAACCGGATGCCTTCACCTACTCAAGGACTTTACTTAGCTAAAACGAGTCACAGGGGACTGAGCCTACTATAGGTATTTACTTACCAGCGCTTATGGACTCAAATTACCAGCATGCCATTGCTTGTCCAGAAGGTGCCGCGCCCACTTAGGGCGGCTACCTTCAACGTAAAACATTGAAATAAAAGCGCTGTGTCCTTCAATCCTCTTGTGCAGCAATCCATGATTACGGGGCGTTCCAGCCTCGAAACGCGTCGGACCTGGTTAATTTTGAAGGCGTCTGGAAAGGCAAACTCAGCGAGGCAATCTGGGCTGGAAGGCTTGGGGCAGCGTCGTGTGCACTTCCAGAAGCTCAAGGCTTTTGCTCAAACATTTACTACACGGCTGTCTTGGTCGTGGGAAGTGGCACCAGCTTCCAGGAGGGCTGAAAAGTCGGAAAGGAAACGGCCGCGGAAGGGAACCATCCTTTCTGCGAGGCACGCTGGCTCATGGGCGCAGACACTTGCAAAACCGGATGCCTTCACCTACTCAAGGACTTTACTTAGCTAAAACGAGTCACAGGGGACTGAGCCTACTATAGGTATTTACTTACCAGCGCTTATGGACTCAAATTACCAGCATGCCATTGCTTGTCCAGAAGGTGCCGCGCCCACTTAGGGCGGCTACCTTCAACGTAAAACATTGAAATAAAAGCGCTGTGTCCTTCAATCCTCTTGTGCAGCAATCCATGATTACGGGGCGTTCCAGCCTCGAAACGCGTCGGACCTGGTTAATTTTGAAGGCGTCTGGAAAGGCAAATTCAGCGAGGCAATCTGGGCTGGAAGGCTTGGGGCAGCGTCGTGTGCACTTCCAGAAGCTCAAGGCTTTTGCTCAAACATTTACTACACGGCTGTCTTGGTCGTGGGAAGTGGCACCAGCTTCCAGGAGGGCTGAAAAGTCGGAAAGGAAACGGCCGCGGAAGGGAACCATCCTTTCTGCGAGGCACGCTGGCTCATGGGCGCAGACACTTGCAAAACCGGATGCCTTCACCTACTCAAGGACTTTACTTAGCTAAAACGAGTCACAGGGGACTGAGCCTACTATAGGTATTTACTTACCAGCGCTTATGGACTCAAATTACCAGCATGCCATTGCTTGTCCAGAAGGTGCCGCGCCCACTTAGGGCGGCTACCTTCAACGTAAAACATTGAAATAAAAGCGCTGTGTCCTTCAATCCTCTTGTGCAGCAATCCATGATTACGGGGCGTTCCAGCCTCGAAACGTGTCGGACCTGGTTAATTTTGAAGGCGTCTGGAAAGGCAAACTCAGCGAGGCAATCTGGGCTGGAAGGCTTGGGGCAGCGTCGTGTGCACTTCCAGAAGCTCAAGGCTTTTGCTCAAACATTTACTACACGGCTGTCTTGGTCATGGGAAGTGGCACCAGCTTCCAGGAGGGCTGAAAAGTCGGAAAGGAAACGGCCGCGGAAGGGAACCATCCTTTCTGCAAGGCACGCTGGCTCATGGGCGCAGACACTTGCAAAACCGGATGCCTTCACCTACTCAAGGACTTTACTTAGCTAAAACGAGTCACAGGGGACTGAGCCTACTATAGGTATTTACTTACCAGCGCTTATGGACTCAAATTACCAGCTTGCCATTGCTTGTCCAGAAGGTGCCGCGCCCACTTAGGGCGGCTACCTTCAACGTAAAACATTGAAATAAAAGCGCTGTGTCCTTCAATCCTCTTGTGCAGCAATCCATGATTACGGGGCGTTCCAGCCTCGAAACGCGTCGGACCTGGTTAATTTTGAAGGCGTCTGGAAAGGCAAACTCAGCGAGGCAATCTGGGCTGGAAGGCTTGGGGCAGCGTCGTGTGCACTTCCAGAAGCTCAAGGCTTTTGCTCAAACATTTACTACACGGCTGTCTTGGTCGTGGGAAGTGGCACCAGCTTCCAGGAGGGCTGAAAAGTCGGAAAGGAAACGGCCGCGGAAGGGAACCATCCTTTCTGCGAGGCACGCTGGCTCATGGGCGCAGACACTTGCAAAACCGGATGCCTTCACCTACTCAAGGACTTTACTTAGCTAAAACGAGTCACAGGGGACTGAGCCTACTATAGGTATTTACTTACCAGCGCTTATGGACTCAAATCACCAGCATGCCATTGCTTGTCCAGAAGGTGCCGCGCCCACTTAGGGCGGCTACCTTCAACGTAAAACATTGAAATAAAAGCGCTGTGTCCTTCAATCCTCTTGTGCAGCAATCCATGATTACGGGGCGTTCCAGCCTCGAAACGCGTCGGACCTGGTTAATTTTGAAGGCGTCTGGAAAGGCAAACTCAGCGAGGCAATCTGGGCTGGAAGGCTTGGGGCAGCGTCGTGTGCACTTCCAGAAGCTCAAGGCTTTTGCTCAAACATTTACTACACGGCTGTCTTGGTCGTGGGAAGTGGCACCAGCTTCCAGGAGGGCTGAAAAGTCGGAAAGGAAACGGCCGCGGAAGGGAACCATCCTTTCTGCGAGGCACGCTGGCTCATGGGCGCAGACACTTGCAAAACCGGATGCCTTCACCTACTCAAGGACTTTACTTAGCTAAAACGAGTCACAGGGGACTGAGCCTACTATAGGTATTTACTTACCAGCGCTTATGGACTCAAATCACCAGCATGCCATTGCTTGTCCAGAAGGTGCCGCGCCCACTTAGGGCGGCTACCTTCAACGTAAAACATTGAAATAAAAGCGCTGTGTCCTTCAATCCTCTTGTGCAGCAATCCATGATTACGGGGCGTTCCAGCCTCGAAACGCGTCGGACCTGGTTAATTTTGAAGGCGTCTGGAAAGGCAAACTCAGCGAGGCAATCTGGGCTGGAAGGCTTGGGGCAGCGTCGTGTGCACTTCCAGAAGCTCAAGGCTTTTGCTCAAACATTTACTACACGGCTGTCTTGGTCGTGGGAAGTGGCACCAGCTTCCAGGAGGGCTGAAAAGTCGGAAAGGAAACGGCCGCGGAAGGGAACCATCCTTTCTGCGAGGCACGCTGGCTCATGGGCGCAGACACTTGCAAAACCGGATGCCTTCACCTACTCAAGGACTTTACTTAGCTAAAACGAGTCACAGGGGACTGAGCCTACTATAGGTATTTACTTACCAGCGCTTATGGACTCAAATTACCAGCATGCCATTGCTTGTCCAGAAGGTGCCGCGCCCACTTAGGGCGGCTACCTTCAACGTAAAACATTGAAATAAAAGCGCTGTGTCCTTCAATCCTCTTGTGCAGCAATCCATGATTACGGGGCGTTCCAGCCTCGAAACGCGTCGGACCTGGTTAATTTTGAAGGCGTCTGGAAAGGCAAACTCAGCGAGGCAATCTGGGCTGGAAGGCTTGGGGCAGCGTCGTGTGCACTTCCAGAAGCTCAAGGCTTTTGCTCAAACATTTACTACACGGCTGTCTTGGTCGTGGGAAGTGGCACCAGCTTCCAGGAGGGCTGAAAAGTCGGAAAGGAAACGGCCGCGGAAGGGAACCATCCTTTCTGCGAGGCACGCTGGCTCATGGGCGCAGACACTTGCAAAACCGGATGCCTTCACCTACTCAAGGACTTTACTTAGCTAAAACGAGTCACAGGGGACTGAGCCTACTATAGGTATTTACTTACCAGCGCTTATGGACTCAAATTACCAGCATGCCATTGCTTGTCCAGAAGGTGCCGCGCCCACTTAGGGCGGCTACCTTCAACGTAAAACATTGAAATAAAAGCGCTGTGTCCTTCAATCCTCTTGTGCAGCAATCCATGATTACGGGGCGTTCCAGCCTCGAAACGCGTCGGACCTGGTTAATTTTGAAGGCGTCTGGAAAGGCAAACTCAGCGAGGCAATCTGGGCTGGAAGGCTTGGGGCAGCGTCGTGTGCACTTCCAGAAGCTCAAGGCTTTTGCTCAAACATTTACTACACGGCTGTCTTGGTCGTGGGAAGTGGCACCAGCTTCCAGGAGGGCTGAAAAGTCGGAAAGGAAACGGCCGCGGAAGGGAACCATCCTTTCTGCGAGGCACGATGGCTCATGGGCGCAGACACTTGCAAAACCGGATGCCTTCACCTACTCAAGGACTTTACTTAGCTAAAACGAGTCACAGGGGACTGAGCCTACTATAGGTATTTACTTACCAGCGCTTATGGACTCAAATTACCAGCATGCCATTGCTTGTCCAGAAGGTGCCGCGCCCACTTAGGGCGGCTACCTTCAACGTAAAACATTGAAATAAAAGCGCTGTGTCCTTCAATCCTCTTGTGCAGCAATCCATGATTACGGGGCGTTCCAGCCTCGAAACGCGTCGGACCTGGTTAATTTTGAAGGCGTCTGGAAAGGCAAACTCAGCGAGGCAATCTGGGCTGGAAGGCTTGGGGCAGCGTCGTGTGCACTTCCAGAAGCTCAAGGCTTTTGCTCAAACATTTACTACACGGCTGTCTTGGTCGTGGGAAGTGGCACCAGCTTCCAGGAGGGCTGAAAAGTCGGAAAGGAAACGGCCGCGGAAGGGAACCATCCTTTCTGCGAGGCACGCTGGCTCATGGGCGCAGACACTTGCAAAACCGGATGCCTTCACCTACTCAAGGACTTTACTTAGCTAAAACGAGTCACAGGGGACTGAGCCTACTATAGGTATTTACTTACCAGCGCTTATGGACTCAAATCACCAGCATGCCATTGCTTGTCCAGAAGGTGCCGCGCCCACTTAGGGCGGCTACCTTCAACGTAAAACATTGAAATAAAAGCGCTGTGTCCTTCAATCCTCTTGTGCAGCAATCCATGATTACGGGGCGTTCCAGCCTCGAAACGCGTCGGACCTGGTTAATTTTGAAGGCGTCTGGAAAGGCAAACTCAGCGAGGCAATCTGGGCTGGAAGGCTTGGGGCAGCGTCGTGTGCACTTCCAGAAGCTCAAGGCTTTTGCTCAAACATTTACTACACGGCTGTCTTGGTCGTGGGAAGTGGCACCAGCTTCCAGGAGGGCTGAAAAGTCGGAAAGGAAACGGCCGCGGAAGGGAACCATCCTTTCTGCGAGGCACGCTGGCTCATGGGCGCAGACACTTGCAAAACCGGATGCCTTCACCTACTCAAGGACTTTACTTAGCTAAAACGAGTCACAGGGGACTGAGCCTAGTATAGGTATTTACTTACCAGCGCTTATGGACTCAAATTACCAGCATGCCATTGCTTGTCCAGAAGGTGCCGCGCCCACTTAGGGCTGCTACCTTCAACGTAAAACATTGAAATAAAAGCGCTGTGTCCTTCAATCCTCTTGTGCAGCAAGCCATGATTACGGGGCGTTCCAGCCTCGAACCGCGTCGGACCTGCTTAATTTTGAAGGCGTCTGGAAAGGCAAACTCAGCGAGGCAATCTGGGCTGGAAGGCTTGGGGCAGCGTCGTGTGCACTTCCAGAAGCTCAAGGCTTTTGCTCAAACATTTACTACACGGCTGTCTTGGTCGTGGGAAGTGGCACCAGCTTCCAGGAGGGCTGAAAAGTCGGAAAGGAAACGGCCGCGGAAGGGAACCATCCTTTCTGCGAGGCACGCTGGCTCATGGGCGCAGACACTTGCAAAACCGGATGCCTTCACCTACTCAAGGACTTTACTTAGCTAAAACGAGTCACAGGGGACTGAGCCTACTATAGGTATTTACTTACCAGCGCTTATGGACTCAAATTACCAGCATGCCATTGCTTGTCCAGAAGGTGCCGCGCCCACTTAGGGCGGCTACCTTCAACGTAAAACATTGAAATAAAAGCGCTGTGTCCTTCAATCCTCTTGTGCAGCAATCCATGATTACGGGGCGTTCCAGCCTCGAAACGCGTCGGACCTGGTTAATTTTGAAGGCGTCTGGAAAGGCAAACTCAGCGAGGCAATCTGGGCTGGAAGGCTTGGGGCAGCGTCGTGTGCACTTCCAGAAGCTCAAGGCTTTTGCTCAAACATTTACTACACGGCTGTCTTGGTCGTGGGAAGTGGCACCAGCTTCCAGGAGGGCTGAAAAGTCGGAAAGGAAACGGCCGCGGAAGGGAACCATCCTTTCTGCGAGGCACGCTGGCTCATGGGCGCAGACACTTGCAAAACCGGATGCCTTCACCTACTCAAGGACTTTACTTAGCTAAAACGAGTCACAGGGGACTGAGCCTACTATAGGTATTTACTTACCAGCGCTTATGGACTCAAATTACCAGCATGCCATTGCTTGTCCAGAAGGTGCCGCGCCCACTTAGGGCGGCTACCTTCAACGTAAAACATTGAAATAAAAGCGCTGTGTCCTTCAATCCTCTTGTGCAGCAATCCATGATTACGGGGCGTTCCAGCCTCGAAACGCGTCGGACCTGGTTAATTTTGAAGGCGTCTGGAAAGGCAAACTCAGCGAGGCAATCTGGGCTGGAAGGCTTGGGGCAGCGTCGTGTGCACTTCCAGAAGCTCAAGGCTTTTGCTCAAACATTTACTACACGGCTGTCTTGGTCGTGGGAAGTGGCACCAGCTTCCAGGAGGGCTGAAAAGTCGGAAAGGAAACGGCCGCGGAAGGGAACCATCCTTTCTGCGAGGCACGATGGCTCATGGGCGCAGACACTTGCAAAACCGGATGCCTTCACCTACTCAAGGACTTTACTTAGCTAAAACGAGTCACAGGGGACTGAGCCTACTATAGGTATTTACTTACCAGCGCTTATGGACTCAAATTACCAGCATGCCATTGCTTGTCCAGAAGGTGCCGCGCCCACTTAGGGCGGCTACCTTCAACGTAAAACATTGAAATAAAAGCGCTGTGTCCTTCAATCCTCTTGTGCAGCAATCCATGATTACGGGGCGTTCCAGCCTCGAAACGCGTCGGACCTGGTTAATTTTGAAGGCGTCTGGAAAGGCAAACTCAGCGAGGCAATCTGGGCTGGAAGGCTTGGGGCAGCGTCGTGTGCACTTCCAGAAGCTCAAGGCTTTTGCTCAAACATTTACTACACGGCTGTCTTGGTCGTGGGAAGTGGCACCAGCTTCCAGGAGGGCTGAAAAGTCGGAAAGGAAACGGCCGCGGAAGGGAACCATCCTTTCTGCGAGGCACGCTGGCTCATGGGCGCAGACACTTGCAAAACCGGATGCCTTCACCTACTCAAGGACTTTACTTAGCTAAAACGAGTCACAGGGGACTGAGCCTACTATAGGTATTTACTTACCAGCGCTTATGGACTCAAATTACCAGCATGCCATTGCTTGTCCAGAATGTGCCGCGCCCACTTAGGGCGGCTACCTTCAACGTAAAACATTGAAATAAAAGCGCTGTGTCCTTCAATCCTCTTGTGCAGCAATCCATGATTACGGGGCGTTCCAGCCTCGAAACGCGTCGGACCTGGTTAATTTTGAAGGCGTCTGGAAAGGCAAACTCAGCGAGGCAATCTGGGCTGGAAGGCTTGGGGCAGCGTCGTGTGCACTTCCAGAAGCTCAAGGCTTTTGCTCAAACATTTACTACACGGCTGTCTTGGTCGTGGGAAGTGGCACCAGCTTCCAGGAGGGCTGAAAAGTCGGAAAGGAAACGGCCGCGGAAGGGAACCATCCTTTCTGCGAGGCACGCTGGCTCATGGGCGCAGACACTTGCAAAACCGGATGCCTTCACCTACTCAAGGACTTTACTTAGCTAAAACGAGTCACAGGGGACTGAGCCTACTATAGGTATTTACTTACCAGCGCTTATGGACTCAAATTACCAGCATGCCATTGCTTGTCCAGAAGGTGCCGCGCCCACTTAGGGCGGCTACCTTCAACGTAAAACATTGAAATAAAAGCGCTGTGTCCTTCAATCCTCTTGTGCAGCAATCCATGATTACGGGGCGTTCCAGCCTCGAAACGCGTCGGACCTGGTTAATTTTGAAGGCGTCTGGAAAGGCAAACTCAGCGAGGCAATCTGGGCTGGAAGGCTTGGGGCAGCGTCGTGTGCACTTCCAGAAGCTCAAGGCTTTTGCTCAAACATTTACTACACGGCTGTCTTGGTCGTGGGAAGTGGCACCAGCTTCCAGGAGGGCTGAAAAGTCGGAAAGGAAACGGCCGCGGAAGGGAACCATCCTTTCTGCGAGGCACGCTGGCTCATGGGCGCAGACACTTGCAAAACCGGATGCCTTCACCCACTCAAGGACTTTACTTAGCTAAAACGAGTCACAGGGGACTGAGCCTACTATAGGTATTTACTTACCAGCGCTTATGGACTCAAATTACCAGCATGCCATTGCTTGTCCAGAAGGTGCCGCGCCCACTTAGGGCGGCTACCTTCAACGTAAAACATTGAAATAAAAGCGCTGTGTCCTTCAATCCTCTTGTGCAGCAATCCATGATTACGGGGCGTTCCAGCCTCGAAACGCGTCGGACCTGGTTAATTTTGAAGGCATCTGGAAAGGCAAACTCAGCGAGGCAATCTGGGCTGGAAGGCTTGGGGCAGCGTCGTGTGCACTTCCAGAAGCTCAAGGCTTTTGCTCAAACATTTACTACACGGCTGTCTTGGTCGTGGGAAGTGGCACCAGCTTCCAGGAGGGCTGAAAAGTCGGAAAGGAAACGGCCGCGGAAGGGAACCATCCTTTCTGCGAGGCACGCTGGCTCATGGGCGCAGACACTTGCAAAACCGGATGCCTTCACCTACTCAAGGACTTTACTTAGCTAAAACGAGTCACAGGGGACTGAGCCTACTATAGGTATTTACTTACCAGCGCTTATGGACTCAAATTACCAGCATGCCATTGCTTGTCCAGAAGGTGCCGCGCCCACTTAGGGCGGCTACCTTCAACGTAAAACATTGAAATGAAAGCGCTGTGTCCTTCAATCCTCTTGTGCAGCAATCCATGATTACGGGGCGTTCCAGCCTCGAAACGCGTCGGACCTGGTTAATTTTGAAGGCGTCTGGAAAGGCAAACTCAGCGAGGCAATCTGGGCTGGAAGGCTTGGGGCAGCGTCGTGTGCACTTCCAGAAGCTCAAGGCTTTTGCTCAAACATTTACTACACGGCTGTCTTGGTCGTGGGAAGTGGCACCAGCTTCCAGGAGGGCTGAAAAGTCGGAAAGGAAACGGCCGCGGAAGGGAACCATCCTTTCTGCGAGGCACGCTGGCTCATGGGCGCAGACACTTGCAAAACCGGATGCCTTCACCTACTCAAGGACTTTACTTAGCTAAAACGAGTCACAGGGGACTGAGCCTACTATAGGTATTTACTTACCAGCGCTTATGGACTCAAATTACCAGCATGCCATTGCTTGTCCAGAAGGTGCCGCGCCCACTTAGGGCGGCTACCTTCAACGTAAAACATTGAAATAAAAGCGCTGTGTCCTTCAATCCTCTTGTGCAGCAATCCATGATTACGGGGCGTTCCAGCCTCGAAACGCGTCGGACCTGGTTAATTTTGAAGGCGTCTGGAAAGGCAAACTCAGCGAGGCAATCTGGGCTGGAAGGCTTGGGGCAGCGTCGTGTGCACTTCCAGAAGCTCAAGGCTTTTGCTCAAACATTTACTACACGGCTGTCTTGGTCGTGGGAAGTGGCACCAGCTTCCAGGAGGGCTGAAAAGTCGGAAAGGAAACGGCCGCGGAAGGGAACCATCCTTTCTGCGAGGCACGCTGGCTCATGGGCGCAGACACTTGCAAAACCGGATGCCTTCACCTACTCAAGGACTTTACTTAGCTAAAACGAGTCACAGGGGACTGAGCCTACTATAGGTATTTACTTACCAGCGCTTATGGACTCAAATTACCAGCATGCCATTGCTTGTCCAGAAGGTGCCGCGCCCACTTAGGGCGGCTACCTTCAACGTAAAACATTGAAATAAAAGCGCTGTGTCCTTCAATCCTCTTGTGCAGCAATCCATGATTACGGGGCGTTCCAGCCTCGAAACGCGTCGGACCTGGTTAATTTTGAAGGCGTCTGGAAAGGCAAACTCAGCGAGGCAATCTGGGCTGGAAGGCTTGGGGCAGCGTTGTGTGCACTTCCAGAAGCTCAAGGCTTTTGCTCAAACATTTACTACACGGCTGTCTTGGTCGTGGGAAGTGGCACCAGCTTCCAGGAGGGCTGAAAAGTCGGAAAGGAAACGGCCGCGGAAGGGAACCATCCTTTCTGCGAGGCACGCTGGCTCATGGGCGCAGACACTTGCAAAACCGGATGCCTTCACCTACTCAAGGACTTTACTTAGCTAAAACGAGTCACAGGGGACTGAGCCTACTATAGGTATTTACTTACCAGCGCTTATGGACTCAAATTACCAGCATGCCATTGCTTGTCCAGAAGGTGCCGCGCCCACTTAGGGCGGCTACCTTCAACGTAAAACATTGAAATAAAAGCGCTGTGTCCTTCAATCCTCTTGTGCAGCAATCCATGATTACGGGGCGTTCCAGCCTCGAAACGCGTCGGACCTGGTTAATTTTGAAGGCGTCTGGAAAGGCAAACTCAGCGAGGCAATCTGGGCTGGAAGGCTTGGGGCAGCGTCGTGTGCACTTCCAGAAGCTCAAGGCTTTTGCTCAAACATTTACTACACGGCTGTCTTGGTCGTGGGAAGTGGCACCAGCTTCCAGGAGGGCTGAAAAGTCGGAAAGGAAACGGCCGCGGAAGGGAACCATCCTTTCTGCGAGGCACGCTGGCTCATGGGCGCAGACACTTGCAAAACCGGATGCCTTCACCTACTCAAGGACTTTACTTAGCTAAAACGAGTCACAGGGGACTGAGCCTACTATAGGTATTTACTTACCAGCGCTTATGGACTCAAATTACCAGCATGCCATTGCTTGTCCAGAAGGTGCCGCGCCCACTTAGGGCGGCTACCTTCAACGTAAAACATTGAAATAAAAGCGCTGTGTCCTTCAATCCTCTTGTGCAGCAATCCATGATTACGGGGCGTTCCAGCCTCGAAACGCGTCGGACCTGGTTAATTTTGAAGGCGTCTGGAAAGGCAAACTCAGCGAGGCAATCTGGGCTGGAAGGCTTGGGGCAGCGTCGTGTGCACTTCCAGAAGCTCAAGGCTTTTGCTCAAACATTTACTACACGGCTGTCTTGGTCGTGGGAAGTGGCACCAGCTTCCAGGAGGGCTGAAAAGTCGGAAAGGAAACGGCCGCGGAAGGGAACCATCCTTTCTGCGAGGCACGCTGGCTCATGGGCGCAGACACTTGCAAAACCGGATGCCTTCACCTACTCAAGGACTTTACTTAGCTAAAACGAGTCACAGGGGACTGAGCCTACTATAGGTATTTACTTACCAGCGCTTATGGACTCAAATTACCAGCATGCCATTGCTTGTCCAGAAGGTGCCGCGCCCACTTAGGGCGGCTACCTTCAACGTAAAACATTGAAATAAAAGCGCTGTGTCCTTCAATCCTCTTGTGCAGCAATCCATGATTACGGGGCGTTCCAGCCTCGAAACGCGTCGGACCTGGTTAATTTTGAAGGCGTCTGGAAAGGCAAACTCAGCGAGGCAATCTGGGCTGGAAGGCTTGGGGCAGCGTCGTGTGCACTTCCAGAAGCTCAAGGCTTTTGCTCAAACATTTACTACACGGCTGTCTTGGTCATGGGAAGTGGCACCAGCTTCCAGGAGGGCTGAAAAGTCGGAAAGGAAACGGCCGCGGAAGGGAACCATCCTTTCTGCGAGGCACGCTGGCTCATGGGCGCAGACACTTGCAAAACCGGATGCCTTCACCTACTCAAGGACTTTACTTAACTAAAACGAGTCACAGGGGACTGAGCCTACTATAGGTATTTACTTACCAGCGCTTATGGACTCAAATTACCAGCATGCCATTGCTTGTCCAGAAGGTGCCGCGCCCACTTAGGGCGGCTACCTTCAATGTAAAACATTGAAATAAAAGCGCTGTGTCCTTCAATCCTCTTGTGCAGCAATCCATGATTACGGGGCGTTCCAGCCTCGAAACGCGTCGGACCTGGTTAATTTTGAAGGCGTCTGGAAAGGCAAACTCAGCGAGGCAATCTGGGCTGGAAGGCTTGGGGCAGCGTCGTGTGCACTTCCAGAAGCTCAAGGCTTTTGCTCAAACATTTACTACACGGCTGTCTTGGTCGTGGGAAGTGGCACCAGCTTCCAGGAGGGCTGAAAAGTCGGAAAGGAAACGGCCGCGGAAGGGAACCATCCTTTCTGCGAGGCACGCTGGCTCATGGGCGCAGACACTTGCAAAACCGGATGCCTTCACCTACTCAAGGACTTTACTTAGCTAAAACGAGTCACAGGGGACTGAGCCTACTATAGGTTTTTTCTTACCAGCGCTTATGGACTCAAATTACCAGCATGCCATTGCTTGTCCAGAAGGTGCCGCGCCCACTTAGGGCGGCTACCTTCAACGTAAAACATTGAAATAAAAGCGCTGTGTCCTTCAATCCTCTTGTGCAGCAATCCATGATTACGGGGCGTTCCAGCCTCGAAACGCGTCGGACCTGTTAATTTTGAAGGCGTCTGGAAAGGCAAACTCAGCGAGGCAATCTGGGCTGGAAGGCTTGGGGCAGCGTCGTGTGCACTTCCAGAAGCTCAAGGCTTTTGCTCAAACATTTACTACACGGCTGTCTTGGTCGTGGGAAGTGGCACCAGCTTCCAGGAGGGCTGAAAAGTCGGAAAGGAAACGGCCACGGAAGGGAACCATCCTTTCTGCGAGGCACGCTGGCTCATGGGCGCAGACACTTGCAAAACCGGATGCCTTCACCTACTCAAGGACTTTACTTAGCTAAAACGAGTCACAGGGGACTGAGCCTACTATAGGTATTTACTTACCAGCGCTTATGGACTCAAATTACCAGCATGCCATTGCTTGTCCAGAAGGTGCCGCGCCCACTTAGGGCGGCTACCTTCAACGTAAAACATTGAAATAAAAGCGCTGTGTCCTTCAATCCTCTTGTGCAGCAATCCATGATTACGGGGCGTTCCAGCCTCGAAACGCGTCGGACCTGGTTAATTTTGAAGGCGTCTGGAAAGGCAAACTCAGCGAGGCAATCTGGGCTGGAAGGCTTGGGGCAGCGTCGTGTGCACTTCCAGAAGCTCAAGGCTTTTGCTCAAACATTTACTACACGGCTGTCTTGGTCGTGGGAAGGGGCACCAGCTTCCAGGAGGGCTGAAAAGTCGGAAAGGAAACGGCCGCGGAAGGGAACCATCCTTTCTGCGAGGCACGCTGGCTCATGGGCGCAGACACTTGCAAAACCGGATGCCTTCACCTACTCAAGGACTTTACTTAGCTAAAACGAGTCACAGGGGACTGAGCCTACTATAGGTATTTACTTACCAGCGCTTATGGACTCAAATTACCAGCATGCCATTGCTTGTCCAGAAGGTGCCGCGCCCACTTAGGGCGGCTACCTTCAACGTAAAACATTGAAATAAAAGCGCTGTGTCCTTCAATCCTCTTGTGCAGCAATCCATGATTACGGGGCGTTCCAGCCTCGAAACGCGTCGGACCTGGTTAATTTTGAAGGCGTCTGGAAAGGCAAACTCAGCGAGGCAATCTGGGCTGGAAGGCTTGGGGCAGCGTCGTGTGCACTTCCAGAAGCTCAAGGCTTTTGCTCAAACATTTACTACACGGCTGTCTTGGTCGTGGGAAGTGGCACCAGCTTCCAGGAGGGCTGAAAAGTCGGAAAGGAAACGGCCGCGGAAGGGAACCATCCTTTCTGCGAGGCACGCTGGCTCATGGGCGCAGACACTTGCAAAACCGGATGCCTTCACCTACTCAAGGACTTTACTTAGCTAAAACGAGTCACAGGGGACTGAGCCTACTATAGGTATTTACTTACCAGCGCTTATGGACTCAAATTACCAGCATGCCATTGCTTGTCCAGAAGGTGCCGCGCCCACTTAGGGCGGCTACCTTCAACGTAAAACATTGAAATAAAAGCGCTGTGTCCTTCAATCCTCTTGTGCAGCAATCCATGATAACGGGGCGTTCCAGCCTCGAAACGCGTCGGACCTGGTTAATTTTGAAGGCGTCTGGAAAGGCAAACTCAGCGAGGCAATCTGGGCTGGAAGGCTTGGGGCAGCGTCGTGTGCACTTCCAGAAGCTCAAGGCTTTTGCTCAAACATTTACTACACGGCTGTCTTGGTCGTGGGAAGTGGCACCAGCTTCCAGGAGGGCTGAAAAGTCGGAAAGGAAACGGCCGCGGAAGGGAACCATCCTTTCTGCGAGGCACGCTGGCTCATGGGCGCAGACACTTGCAAAACCGGATGCCTTCACCTACTCAAGGACTTTACTTAGCTAAAACGAGTCACAGGGGACTGAGCCTACTATAGGTATTTACTTACCAGCGCTTATGGACTCAAATCACCAGCATGCCATTGCTTGCCCAGAAGGTGCCGCGCCCACTTAGGGCGGCTACCTTCAACGTAAAACATTGAAATAAAAGCGCTGTGTCCTTCAATCCTCTTGTGCAGCAATCCATGATTACGGGGCGTTCCAGCCTCGAAACGCGTCGGACCTGGTTAATTTTGAAGGCGTCTGGAAAGGCAAACTCAGCGAGGCAATCTGGGCTGGAAGGCTTGGGGCAGCGTCGTGTGCACTTCCAGAAGCTCAAGGCTTTTGCTCAAACATTTACTACACGGCTGTCTTGGTCGTGGGAAGTGGCACCAGCTTCCAGGAGGGCTGAAAAGTCGGAAAGGAAACGGCCGCGGAAGGGAACCATCCTTTCTGCGAGGCACGCTGGCTCATGGGCGCAGACACTTGCAAAACCGGATGCCTTCACCTACTCAAGGACTTTACTTAGCTAAAACGAGTCACAGGGGACTGAGCCTACTATAGGTATTTACTTACCAGCGCTTATGGACTCAAATTACCAGCATGCCATTGCTTGTCCAGAAGGTGCCGCACCCACTTAGGGCGGCTACCTTCAACGTAAAACATTGAAATAAAAGCGCTGTGTCCTTCAATCCTCTTGTGCAGCAATCCATGATTACGGGGCGTTCCAGCCTCGAAACGCGTCGGACCTGGTTAATTTTGAAGGCGTCTGGAAAGGCAAACTCAGCGAGGCAATCTGGGCTGGAAGGCTTGGGGCAGCGTCGTGTGCACTTCCAGAAGCTCAAGGCTTTTGCTCAAACATTTACTACACGGCTGTCTTGGTCGTGGGAAGTGGCACCAGCTTCCAGGAGGGCTGAAAAGTCGGAAAGGAAACGGCCGCGGAAGGGAACCATCCTTTCTGCGAGGCACGCTGGCTCATGGGCGCAGACACTTGCAAAACCGGATGCCTTCACCTACTCAAGGACTTTACTTAGCTAAAACGAGTCACAGGGGACTGAGCCTACTATAGGTATTTACTTACCAGCGCTTATGGACTCAAATTACCAGCATGCCATTGCTTGTCCAGAAGGTGCCGCGCCCACTTAGGGCGGCTACCTTCAACGTAAAACATTGAAATAAAAGCGCTGTGTCCTTCAATCCTCTTGTGCAGCAATCCATGATTACGGGGCGTTCCAGCCTCGAAACGCGTCAGACCTGGTTAATTTTGAAGGCGTCTGGAAAGGCAAACTCAGCGAGGCAATCTGGGCTGGAAGGCTTGGGGCAGCGTCGTGTGCACTTCCAGAAGCTCAAGGCTTTTGCTCAAACATATATATATATATATATATATGTATATATATATATATATATATATATATATATATTCACTGAAAAAACCATAGGTTATAGACCATATATAGTTAGGAATTAGCATTTACAAAACCTTGAAAATTCACTGAAAAAACCATAGGTTATAGACCATATATAGTTAGGAATTAGCATTTAAAAAACCTTATTTTACTCACACAAAACCATTGAAATTCCATATATAGTTAGTTGCACTAACTATATATCGCGCACCTGCAATCCACTGCTGATCATGTCACATATTACATCATTCATGACATGGTCAGTGACATCACTGATGACATCACTGATGACATCTCAAATGACATCACTGATGACATCACTGATGACATCTCATTTGACATCATTCTTGTGCTAATACGATAAACCTCTTCAGACTCTAATATAACCTTAGATACACTCAGTGTATACAGACACTCACACACTTCCACTCATCCATGGAGTTACTCACACACCCAGTCAGTCATGCAAAGAAACAATCTCATCTCCATTTCTTCAACTATACAGTTAAACACACCTTACTTATTGAAACATATACTAACACATATTTACTCTCTTATACAATCCATGATACAAGTTCACAATGATCGATACAACCACTCACTCATTCGGTGGCTCTCATGCACAGTTATTTATATATGCCAACTCTCACATGTACTGTGTTTTACATATGTACTTACTATGACATGTAGCATTGAGATATCCATTCACTCATCAATACACTCATGCACACAGTCAACTGCCCATGTAGCTGTTTCCACATGCACTCTTGAACTCATACACCTAGTGAATAAACTGTTCACACATCTATGCATAGATTCACACACCTTCCAGCCACCCCCACACAAACTCAATCTCCCATAGAAATACTTGGGCAAGCAATTAATAACACATATAGCCTCTCGTATAGCTAATGATCAACACATGCAGCAGTTTACAGAACAACAGACATAATGATGCACAAATTAAGACAGTTTAGTCACTAACCCATGCATTCAGTGAGACACATTTAATCACTCACTCATACAGTCAGTCACGCACCTACTAAATCCTTCATCCAGACACTTATACATCCACTCATTCTTCAATATGTAAGATATATTTTAACTTTACAGAAACATACAGTCACTGGATGTTGTCACCAGTGATGTCATCAGTGATGTCATTTGAGATGTCATCAGTGATGTCATCAGTGATGTCACTGACCATGTCATGAATGATGTAATATGTGACATGATCAGCAGTGGATTGCAGGTGCGCGATATATAGTTAGTGCAACTAACTATATATGGAATTTCAATGGTTTTGTGTGAGTAAAATAAGGTTTTTTAAATGCTAATTCCTAACTATATATGGTCTATAACCTATGGTTTTTTCAGTGAATTTTCAAGGTTTTGTAAATGCTAATTCCTAACTATATATGGTCTATAACCTATGGTTTTTTCAGTGAATTTCAATGGTTTTTTAATAGCAAATATCATAAGCTGTCGAATGTCAAGTACGTGGTAAGTGAAAACATTTTCGTGTTTATGCACACTGATCTGCTTTGAATGGTGCCCCCCCCCTCATTTCTATTAGGAGTACTCTCTCTTTGCAGATAGTGAAAGGTAGTTAACGCAGGCCTTTGCCCCCGTTGTAATCCGTCGTGCCTGCTTCTCTCTCCATTTGATTGATTGTTATCCAAGTATTTACTGTTTTAGAATTAGTTCTCTTTGGTTCATTCTCTATTTACAAACAAACACAGAGTCGCAATACTCTGTTTAGTCTTTGCAGATAACGAAAAATCGTGTAAAAAAAAAGAAAAGGAATCGAGCAAAATCAGTAGGCCACTAATGGGATCTCTTTTTGACCTCGCTAAAATAGAAACATTAGGAACAACACCTCATGACAAATACAAAACTAGTGAGATGAACTGAACTCCACACAATGATGGCTGCAAAACAGCTCGGCTCCGCCACCCACCCCGCCCAAAATAACGATAAAGAGCGGCTGCCATGATTGGTTGCGGAATGGCCACGACGGAGCTACGAAATGATGCTGCTCTCATGCTAACCCCAGCTTCAGTCTGAAACATCCAGAAACACTGTAGACTACCAATTCGATCAGTTCCGGTAGCGCCCCAATGTAACCCGGTAGAGAAGAACTAGCCCTCCCCTCTTTCACTGATGGTTCTTGTTGCCTGTCCCTTCTGTTCTCATTTAACAGAACTATTTAGCCTGCTGAAAGGGGTTGTGTTCCGACCGCTGGTTGGTGGAGACATTTTGACTATATTCTGGACCTGCGTTGTCGCGTAATGCGTCATATGACGCGCCGCGTTAGCGCATCCGGAAGTCATCCGGGGCGCGCAGCGCGTAACGTAAGCATAACAAGTCATGTGACTTGTTAATAAAACTTTTCATTGGTTCATTTTACTTTTCTTATTGTAATGATGAAAGGCTTGCTCATATGACCTAAAAATTACGCTTTTCATTACTTCCGAACATTATTTTTTCTTAAATATATGTTATAATGTTCCAGGCTAATGTACTTTCCCGGAAATTTTACAACTGTCCTGCAAGTAAAATATATTCTTTTTTCGAGAAAAAGAGCGTTTCTTCGTCCCATGATGGAGCCGTTGAGCAAAAGAGGGTCGACCTGCTGTCTTAGTCGCCGATACGCCTGAATATGAGATTCTTATCGATCACTTTATGTTGCAGGAATAGAAAACACAACAGCCCTTGACCATTTATCTTTACTGCGTTCCTTCGTATTATACCTTTTACCCTTCATGTAATTGGTCTGCTTTATTTCACTTGCCTTTTAATGATTCTAAAACAGTGACTATTATTACAAACTTTACCAATGTATATACTACTACCATGTTTTCTTTTAAAAACCTTTATTGTGAAAATTTCATTATACAAATACGAGCCTATAACCACGTGGGCCGGCCACGGAGCAAACTGTAATCGTATGTGATGAGTAGACATTTACACTGTAGAGGAACGTAACGGGCGGGCCATTAGGTTGCAAGAACTAAGGTGTCTAACAGTTACGGAATCGGTGGACGTACATTTTATAATTAAAATACGACAGGGCCAGTTACAATAAAATTATCTAGATATACATTTGCGGGCAAGTACCATGGGTGACGTTAATTCGAACTTTCAACAGTACAGTAATCAATAACACATCAGAACTTAATATCAATAGGGATGTCGAAATATTCAATCAATTCTCGTCCCCGCCCGCCATGTGCTTCAAAACTGCATACGTATCTCGTGATTTCAAGGTTCTGCAACCAGTACACAACAAGGAGTTACGAGTCCCATTTATTCCGGCGCCATTTTGGGCGAGGACGGGCAGGTCCAGGATATAGTCAAAATGTCTCTACCAACCATCGACTATGATGATGTTCATATGCTGTATTTATTAGAGTAACACTCATCTGCCCACATGAAATTAATTTACCACAATCTAAACATGTCATTTTAATCTTTCCAAAGTTCTTCTAAATATTTGGGACCGTTTCCCTTGCCTCTGAAGCTCTCAGTGCCACTTCTTTGATGAATGTACTAGCAGGTCAGGGGTTCTCCTCCAAATCTCTCTTTTATGCAGCACTATAATTAATTGGTGCCACCTCTCCATATGACGATGCATGGTATAGTTACCACAACTATATATTTTTTCGGTTCCTCTGGAGAGTTCATCGTGGCAGATGAAGCGTGTAACATACCGGGCATTTACCTTTTTTTGCATGTACAGGAAAGGAAAAAAAAATCGAGCGTTCGAGTTCTTAGGTGTCCCAGGGCCATTTTAGTGGACCAGGCCCAAATCCAAAGAACAGCTATCTCACAGGCTAATGGGGCGACCCACGCCGAGTTTCAGCATTGTAGGATGACCACACAAGTACAGCAACTTGCTAGACATCACCTCGGTGCCATCCGGATCTCGGCGCCCCACTGCAGATGAAGTGCCTCTCAACTATGAAACCACCAGAAAACGCTTGAGTCAGCTTTGTGTGAAGCCGCCATTTTGATTCAATCAATAGCGTCCCCCTGCACACATTCAGGGACCTGGTCGTGTCTTCAGGTCAAACGAATTTGGGACAAGATCCAGAAAGGAAAAGGAAAAAAGTTCCGCCGGACCCCGGGAGGTGGCCGCCTATGTCATGGGCGATCTTAGGCCACACCAGGGCAATAGTGAAGCTGCAGCAGGTGCAAATAAGCTTCAGACAGTGTTACAAGCGCTGCTCAGAACTCTCAACTATGACACCACCTCGGTGCCATCCGGATCTTGGCGCCTTGTGCTGGTTCCGGCCTATTCACACATCGGTCCGCTACTGACGCCACCTCACAGGCCAACGGGGCACCCCACGCCGACTTTCGGCGCAGCATTGTAGGATGGCCACACCAGTGCGGCAAATTGCTGGACACCACCTCGGTGCCATCCAGATCTCGGCGCGTTGTGCTGCCTTCGGCCTATTCGCCACAAGTGCGCACGCAACTCAGCTGCATAGCGAGTGAAACACCAAGGGGCGCCCCACTGCAGCCGAGGAACCTCCATCTTGGGGGCGACGCACAGCATCACATTGCTTTCCAATGCAGTCAGATCCTCAAACAGCCCCCACTGACTGACGCGAACTCACAGGCCAACGGGGCGCCCCACGCCGACTTTCGGCGCAGCATTGTAGGATGGCCACACCAGTGCGGCAAGTTGCTGGACACCACCTCGGTGCCATCCGGATCTTGGCGCGTTGTGCTGCCTTTGGCCCCATTCGCACATCAGTCCGCTACTGACGCCATCTCACAGGCTAATGGGGCGCCCCACGCCGACTTTCAGCATTGTAGGATGACCACACCAGTACAGCAACTTGCTAGACATCACCTCGGTGCCATCCGGATCTCGGCGCCCCACTGCAGATGAAGTGCCTCTCAACTATGAAACCACCACTGTGACATCCGGATCTTGGCGCGTTGTGCTGCCTTCGGCCTATTCGCACATCGGTCCGCTACTGACGCCATCTCACAGGCTAATGGGGCGACCCACGCCGAGTTTCAGCATTGTAGGATGACCACACCAACTTGCTAGACATCACCTCGGTGCCATCCGAATCTTGGCATCTCAACGCCTAGTGGTATCTTCCATACAGAAAATATTGTTACGCTACCTTTGGCCCCATTCGCACATCAGTCCGCAACTTAGACATCACCTCGGTGCCATCCGGATCTTGGCATCTCAGCGCCTTGTGGTGTCTTCTCGTCAGAAAATATTGTTGCGCTGCCTTTGGCCCCATTCGCACATCAGTCCGCTACTGACACCATCTCACAGGCCAACAGGGCGCCCCACGCCGACTTTCAGCATTGTAGGATGGCCACACCAGTGCGGCAACTTACTAGACACCACCTCGGTGCCATCCGGATCTTGGCGCGTTGTGCTGCCTTCGGCCTATTCGCACATCGGTCCGCTACTGACGCAAACTCACAGGCCAACGGGGCGCCCCACGCCGACTTTCAACATTGTAGGATGGCCACACCAGTGCTGCAACTTGCTGGACACCACCTCGGTGCCATCCGGATCTTGGCGCGTTGTGCTGCCTTCGGCCTATTCGCACATCGGTCCGCTACTGACGCCGCCTCACGTGCCAACGTATTTTCTCCGCATTTTATACCCTATGCCGCATAACAGGTCATGTGACTTGTTTATAAAACTTTTCATTGGTTCATTTTACTTTTGGTTTCCTAATGATGGAAGGCTTGATCATATGACCTAAAAACAACACTTTTCATTGGATGAAAACTTTTTTTTTTTCCAAACGATGAAAGCCCCACCTTGTTTCTGGATGTTTCAGACTGAAGCTGGCGTCAGCATGAGAGCACCACCATCTCGTAGCTCCGTCGTAGTCATTCCGCGAGCAATCATGGCAGCCGCTCCCCACCAGAAGCCTGCAGGAGTCGGGGCCCCCAAAACTTTTGATGAATTCTCAAGGCGGAGGGGACGCTTTCGAGAATGGGGTCCAAGACCTAGCAGACAAGCGTCCGATTTCCAAGGTGTCCCAGGGCCATTTCAGTGGACCAGGCCCAAAAAGGAAAGAGCCTGCCGCCATTTTGAGAGTCCTGTGACAGCCGCCTATCGCTGCACCGCAAGAGTGGGCGCAACTCAGCTGAATTGCGGCTTTTGACACAGTGGACCAAAAACGGACGGAATGGCAACTGAAACGGTAAAGGGGCGCCCCACTACAACAGATGACACTCCACCTGGAGAGGCCCGTTCACGCCGCCTCCCCCGGGGCGCCCCACGCCGTTATTCGGAGCAGCATTGTAGGATACCAAAACCAGTGCGGCAACTTACTGGACATCACCTTGGTGCCATCGTTCTGCTGCCTTGGAACTATTCGCACAACAGTTTGCTACTGAAGACCCACCCCCCGCGACGCCCCACGCCGTTATTTGCTGGGTGGCAACTTACTAGACATCACTTTCGTGTCATCTAGATTTCAGCGCGTTCTGCTGCCTTGGAACTATTCGCACAACAGTTTGCTACTGATGACCCGCCCCACGCCGGAAATCTGGACGTTCTGCTGCGTTGGGACTATTCGCACAGCCGACCGCTACTTCGTTGTTTTTCCCTAAAAATGTTTATATGTTATTACTATTTTTGTTTTCTTGTATATATTTATAAATTATTAAAGTTTTATAATCTTACTACTTTGTCGGAGTGCTATATATTTTTAATGTGACACATAATTGTAAAAACTTTGATGTACAAAGAGTCATCCCTGGAATCTTCCGCTTCACGCTCGGTCCCCTCCCCAATCACAATACAGGATGGTTTTCAGATAATAGCAACGCTTCTGCTGTGACGGATCTCATCGAGTGTGGGCCTTGATCTACTATAACTCCTTTGAAGAGGGGTGAATCTTTACAGCTGTGGCCATAAACTACATCTGCAGGGCTAGCTGATACCCTAGGACCAGCCTGGACAATCGGACACAGAGGAAAAGGAGTGTCAGAGGGTGCAGTAGTGAATAGGGCGAAAGGGAGGTGTCGGGCGGGCACAGGGTGTGATTCTCAGGAAAGAGCAGCGCAGATGGGGGGAGGTTTATTACCCATGCATAAGACAGAGAGCGGGGGTGACCACTGCCTGGGGGAGATGCTTGCGAGGGTGGGGAGCCATGCTAAGGATCGACAGCGTGCACAGAGTGGGTCTGGTCAAGGCATCTAAAATGGCTGCCGTGCACGACAAAAGTGTGGCATTTGAAAAAAGACAAGATGGCGCAGACAATGTTTTTCAACACTTCCTGATTTCCTTCGAATCGAACGTTAACAGACGTTGGGGCATATTACCAAAGTTAAGCGATATTTATCCCTAACGATGCATTGCAAAGATTTTTTTACCGTCAGAAATTATCGCAGATAAACCTTACTATTATCAAAGTTTATCGCAAATACGATAAAAACCGACCGCAATGCATTAATATCGCTGAAAACTCAGCGATATTCATGCATTACCGAGCTAATCCTCTTAGCCATGTTATCCACCTCCCATAGGATAACATGGCTAAGAACTGCTCAGGGCAGCTGTTACTTTTTGGAGATATTCGCGCTTATCTCGAATATTTCCAAAAGTTGATAATAGGAGATAGCGATGTTAGCGACTGTTTCCAGTCGCTAACATCTTGGCATGCCCACTTTGCATGTCATTAGTGATAAATATCACTCACATGCAAAGTGGGGCCCAAGATGGTCGCTATCTCCTACTAGCCGTCGCTAACTGGTGTTAGCAACAGCTAGGTAATACAGATATAATTTTATCTCCGCGAAGCGGAGCGCTGTTACAGATATATATCTTGTTTTTGAACGTTAATTTCTCAAAATGCACTGAAGCACATATATTGAGACCTAGCAAAGGCACATCGGGCTACCAGTCCCTAATATTTTACCAAGTTTCGTGCAAATCCATTCAGCCGTTCGATTATTATTATTATTTATTTTTTTTGCCCCGCGGGGCCCTTTTAAAACCTCCACATCAAACCTAGGGGATCAGCGAGGATCTACTATGCCCCCTTATGGTCATTTGCCCCTTCGCTTTGGCCTCCTCTTGTCTCTCGATCCTACCGAGAGACAAGATGGCGGCCGCTACGGACTGTTTGGAATGTTTACAGACACCGGAGAGCCAATCAGCTTCGCTTCGCAAAGCTCCGTAACGCGAAAAGTACGCGAAGCGGTGCGCTGTTACAGATATATATATTTTTTTGAACGTTAATTTCTCAAAATCCACTGAAGCACATATATTGAGACCTAGCAAAGGCACATCGGGCTACCAGTCCCTACAATTTTGCCAAGTTTCGTGCAAATCCATTCAGCCGTAAGATTATTATTATAATTTTTTTTTTTTGCCCCGCGGGGCCCTTTTAAAACCTCCACATCAAACCTAGGGGGTCAGCGAGGATCTACTATTCCCCCTTATGGTCATTTACCCCTTCGCTTTGGCCTCCTCTTGTCTCTCGATCCTACCGAGAGACAAGATGGCGGCCACTACGGACTGTTTGCGGCCACTACGGACTGTTTGGAATGTTGACAGACGCCGGAGAACCAATCAGCTTCGCTTCACAAAGCTCCGTTGCGCGAAAAGTACGCGTCCTAGGCCGCTGCCCGGTCCGCGCTTACAGATATATATCTTTTTTTAAACGTTAATTTCTCAAAATCCACTGGAGCACATATATTGAAACCTACAAAAGGCACATCGGGCTACCAGTCCCTACAATTTTGCCAAGTTTCGTGCAAATCCATTCAGCCGTTCGGGCTAAAAGTGAGGCCAACCGCCCTATGGAAATTAACATGGGAAAAACGCGTTTTGGGACCCCCCTTTTTTCTCGGCCCCCCCTTGACGAACCCCCCCCAAATTTTCAAAGGCTGCTCAGAAACAAAATGTGCCATTTTCCTGAAAATTTCAGCCAATTCCGTCCACAAACGGCAAAGTTATTAGACATAGAATTTTCAAAAATCCCATAGAGAAAAAATCCTAACTATATATACCTACTGGCGACCGCCAGTAGGTAATATATATATATATATACAAGGTATTTGTGGGGGGAGACCCCCCACACCCCAACACCCCTAACTTACCTTAAATGTGTGGTACAGGCATGTGTTGTAAAAACATATACGTGGTAACGATATGCATGCTAAAAGATGTGTGGTTAAGGCACACAACGTGGTTAAAACCTCGATGTAAAGGCTGTTTTCCCTAGGCATCCTGCTCTGGGAAGAGAGAATCAGTGCCATATCTTAGAACATCTGACCCTTTGAGCTCTGGACCCCTAGCTCCAGGCAGCATTGCCTTACCTTACATGTGAAATAACTGCAGATATGTTAGCTAAAAAACATAAAAAGTAGTGGAGGTTGATTTAGTATTTACATGCGTGTAGTCACTCAAATATGAGGATTGGCTGCCATCTCTGGCCTCTTGGCAACATCAGTAATCAGTCGCAAAACCCTCACGGGGGTGACTCACAAAAAATGTACTAGGAGGTAGAAACGTCCCTGTCAAAAGAACCAGCAGCTATGCTCATATGAAAGGTCTCACTGGCTCTGAGAAAAAAGGCTAGCTAGCAGCTGGAGGGTACCAAAGATGTGCTCAGCATTTCACGGTGAAATTTCAAATTGTTGCGCAAATATCACATCTTTGGTGAATGAAAGCGTATAAACTTTAGAACACCACAAACTTCCTTTAAAACATTTTTTTTACGTATGAAATCTTTTTGCTGCTAAAGGTGTTTCCTTGAAATACTTGTATAATAAGTTCTTTAAAGCACATTTACCTATTTTGCACTGCTATTAACCCATATAGACTATAAATTCAGTCGGGGCTTTTCATTTTGTTTTACCTGAATGAATGTATTGCCTGCAGACATCAACAAATTATGGAAGAATCTCTGGTACTGTGCTCCCTTCCGTTTATTACAGATTCAATGTTTTAGAACATTTTGGGCAATTTAAATTTTTTATATTTCGGTGCACCGTACGTAAGGATATCTGTTGACAGATGGCAGTCCTTATTCCTCCTAATTGATCACGAAAGCTTAATGAAAAAGTATATTTTAATTAATTATTTTTTGTGACATTATAAAATGAGTCACATTTTTCATCCCGTTCCCAAACACTGAAAAATATTAGCGACAGTGTTTTTTCTCTGCTGTGGCCTCTAGAACAGTGTTTTACAATATCACAATTTGTTTCAGAATTGCTCACAGACACACTAATTTCCAAAAGTCAACAAACATGTGTTTTCCTAAATGTACCTTATCCTCAAAGTAGGAACACCAGGCATAGTCAGTTTGTGTGGCTAGGATTTTTGGAAGGTAAACTGGATATAGGGCAACTTGCTAATTTCAGAATGAAATTGAGCAAAAAGGCTAATTTGACTCTTATTATCAGATAGCTATTAGCAAACTATAAACAGCCAAAATGTATTTTAACATTCTGTCCATCATAAGGTATAGTTTGGTGTGGTGCTGGCCTCCATCAGCCTGAACTGCTGCCTGGAGCTTCATTGCTTTAAAGGAAGTTTTCCAAATATTTAAAATAATCTCTAAAGAGATGGCACATCTCTTCATTCTCAGATTCCAGAAGGGCATGTCTGTGACAAACGCCAAACCTCGCATTTGCTCATCTGGTTGCCTTAATGAAGCTAAACATTATACACATAAGATTAGTGTCGAGAGGACAATCTTTTGAAGGTATTCCCCCAGAGTTTTTTCCCATCATGCTCTACCCATTTTTGCTGGCCATAGGACGCTGTGCACTCTTCCCCAGCTAACCGGTGGCAAATTGCTTGTGAGATCTTCTGTTAATATATTGGGACTGATTTACCCCTAACTGGCATCTTTAATTTACTATTAAGTCCATAAAATATGGTACCGCATGTACCCAGGTTCTGTTAATTAAATGCTACTAGTGAGCTGCGGTACTCGTTTTGCCACCCACTAAAGTGGTACTGTAAAACATGTCTCCATGCGTACCACTATAGTGTGTGTACAATTCTAAACTGCCATTCATTCTAGCAAAATAAACCTTTTTCCAGGTCTAAACCTTCCTTTTTAATACTTATAAGTCACTCCAGCAGTAGGCCCTAAATGCTTAGAGGGCAGGGTGAAGGTTATTTCTTAAGTAGGGCATGTATATTTAATGTTTTACATGTCCTGGCAGTGAAACCTCCAAAGTCATTTTTCACTGTGACAAGGCTTTCTCTCCCATAGTCTACCACTGGTTTACTTTATTACCCTTAATAAGTGTCAACTCCAGTTTGGAAGTAGCTAGAAAATGGTTCAAGGTCCATTTTGATAGTAATTAAAGATCAAACTCAATGGTCAAGTCAGTTTTTATATTGGATATATTGGCTATGCATGGGGAAAGTAGGGGAGGCTATTGAGCAGTATTTCCTGTGGGCATAACAGTAGCAGTATAATGTTTCCTATCAATGAGTTTGTAATTGCGAATCCTCTACGGGGCTGCAAGTGGATCAGACATTATGCATGTGGACATGTCACTTTGGGGAACATGGGCATTTTGATGCTCATGGCTGCATTTGCCTGTCGGCTTGTCTCCAATTCACATCTGGCTGGTGGCTAAATCTGTACATTCCTGATAGAAG
Source organism: Lissotriton helveticus (assembly GCF_964261635.1). Classification (NCBI taxonomy): domain Eukaryota; kingdom Metazoa; phylum Chordata; class Amphibia; order Caudata; family Salamandridae; genus Lissotriton; species Lissotriton helveticus. The sequence continues at coordinate 537,332,259 of NC_136065.1, forward strand.
GCCATAAACTAGAGGCTCAACGGAAAATGCAGACCTTTGCCATGGAGGGGCCTTTCTAGGATGGTTATGTGGAGTGGAATTAGCCCCTGTATTTCAAGGGGTAGGGACTTTGCCCCACTAAAGATAGCGATCAAACCTCCCAGGGTAGGATGGCAGACAGGACCAAATTTAGAGAGGGCCTGTGCATTTCAAAGGTAGACTTTGAACTGATCCTATCTTCAAAGGCCATTTTAGGGACAACTACTGCAGCTCTAGCCTCCAAAAGTAGAGACGCTGTTGGATTTGGAACTATACTGTGTTGGTTTGACGCTGGTACATCAACAAGAGAACAAGAGGGACTGCAACTGTATTATCCGGATGTATGACGTTTCAACGCATGCTTTTACAACGCATGCCATTACGACGCAGGTTTTACAACGCAAGTCGTTACAACGACTTGCGTTGGGGGGCGCTGGATAGTGAATAGTTTAATTTACTATTCCAACTCCAGTCCCCGTGGATAGTAGTGAAGGTGTTGGATAGTAATTAAACTATTCCCTATCCTAGAGCACCCCCAGGGCAATGCGTTGTAATAACTTGCGTTGTAAAAGTTGTGTCGTAATGGTAGTGCGTTGTAAAAGTTGCATTGTAAAGGATGTTCCCCGTATTATCCACAGACTTGTCATGGCTTGGAGCTTATTGTGCTCCAGGAAGTGGACTGTCACTTGGTAGATTTTGCCTGGGTGTTGCTAGCCTGAGCTAAGGGCCAACTGTCATGGCCTGGGTACCTAAGTATTCATCAAGGAATAGTTGGCTGGCCTCTTGTCCACAAGATCCCAGGGAAACAAAGAATCTCCCTGTGTCCATGAGATCACAAGCACCATGCAAGATGTGATTTAAATAGATGGAACTGATTGTCGGTTGGGAGAAGGACTGTCCTGACATACGCCGTAATCACACTGTGCAGGGGAGTGTACTCATACAAATCAGCAGCCATTTGAGCTGCCATGACATGAGAAGTGTTGAGGGAGCTTGCAGAGTCTGAGGGACCTGTGATTGCAATCAAGGGACAATGGTAGCTTGCACTCTGGACTGTGTGGTGTCCAAAGGGTGCTGGGGGACCTGAGATGGGAGCTGAGATGGTCTTCAACCTCCAGATCAGGAGAATGACAGTGCCTGACATTGTGGCCTCCACCAGAGATCGCGGGCTCCCTCTACCTGGACCCATGCCACAAGTTACTTTGTTGTACAGAACAGTGTGATGGGGCCAAGAGGTTTTGTTGTGCCTTTAGGGCCCCTGTGGCTGGCTGTCGGGCACTACAGCAGTTCACACCTCTGCCTGAGGGGAAACATATCTCCAGACTTGGAGGAGCACCAGCTTCCTGTGTCACAACCTATTGTCTACAGGGGATAGTGATCCCACCATCATGAAGGTGATGCTGGGTCCCTGGATATCTAATCCAGATGGACAAAACTAAGTTACTGTTCCTTTCCTTTTTAGGTGGTTCGGAGAGTCTATTTAACGGTGCAACAGCAGGGGCAACGAGTATCGTTGGCTGGAGTAGTTGAGTGACTGAAGGGCTGGGTCACGAGGCGTAGTCAAAGACCTGTGATTGCTTGACGATTCTGCTAATAGGATAGTTCAAAAATTGCATTTAAATGTAAAGTGTACATACAATGTGTATCTCATTTTGATTTTAATGTGTGTGTAATACAAAAGTGCAATGTTTTATACATCTGGTGTGGATTGTTTTTGTGGTGTATGCAGTGTGTTGCGAGGGTGATGTAGTGCCATTACTTTACACTTGTTCCCTGAGGATAAGCCTGACTGCAATGAGCCAAGCTACCCAGGGGGGGACCACAGATAATCTGACACATGTATACTACTCATCCTATCTAGAACAATGGATTCGGACTGACTTTGATGCATCTGGGCTGGCCAGAAAAACCTAGGTCTAACAGTTACCACTAGCAATAAAGCCACAAAGACAATAAAAGGGTGAGTCAAGATCACAATAAATTATGCCTGTTCAACCCTTGGTAGCTGGCAACGAGCAGGCAAACACAACTCAGGAGACAGGTGTGTAAAGCACTTAAAAAGGCCAATACGTTAAATAAGTAAGACACAATAAAAATCCATCCCTAATTTATAAAACTATGTTATATTATTATGAACAAATAGACACCAAAATGACAAAAAAACAAATTAGGGTACCAGAGATATGATTTAAAAAAGAAACACTTTCCAGTCCTTAAAAACCTCTATAGCCAAATTGGGACATCTGGTCACACTTGACCGGGACAAAGTCAAAGTTTGAGGCCTACCGTGATGAAGCACTGGTCGGATACACTAAACGGGAGTCCCTAGCCAAAAATGTACGTTAGCGCTTAGTTGTTTTTCTGGCGCTTTTTCTCTCAACATCGATCAAGGCTCCTCTTCCAGCCGGATTTGTGTGACGTTGACAAATCCTGGAAGTCAGGAACTCCAGACCTTTTTTAACGGATGAACCTGAAATTCAGGCCAGGTCGAGGTTGAAGGTATTTGGCTTGAGTCTTGATGTCGAGTTGGTCACCTTATGGAGCTTTTTACCAAAAACGTCCCAAACTTCACCAAACTTCTGGATCTTTTACAGAGGGTCTCCTTGAGGATTTAAAATGTTTACAACACCAATCCAGGGGCATAGAATCTATGAGATGGTCCTTGGGATGTTGAGACCACAATTCCCACAATGCAGCTGGCCAAATCCTTAAAAGTCCACTGGACGTACACCAGGGTGGGAACTTCCAGTGGAGATGATGTAGGTGGGCCCAGTTAGCCTGTAGCTTACAGGGAGTCCACTCTTTAATATTTTTTAGAGCAAGGCAAAGTGTTTAGGACTTTAGTTCCAAGTGTGCCACAGGTGCAGTCCTTTAGAGTGCAATTCTTTGGGGTGCAGGCCAGGGTTGCAGCAGGACAATACTTGTTCTCCGTGTGGTGTCAGGCAGCAGCTCTGAGTTGCCTGGCAACTCTTCCATATTTATGCTGTGTTTCTGGCTGCTAAGCGGGGGCACCCCTGACCTATAGGATGCAGGGTGCCACCCATGTGTAAGAATTCTTCCTCCAAACTTTGTCATAATCTTATCCCAGAAGGTACTATTCTCTAAAAATCCAACATGGAGCAAATCTCTGCTTAGAGGTTAGACCAGGGTAAGCCAACCCACTGGCTTGTCCAAGACTCTCTAACTTGATCAGCCACTTACCTTCTTCAGTAGACAACTGCTCTCCAGAGAACAAAGATGGAGTGCCATTGAGAGGAAAGCGTTTTCTGTCGGTTGGTTCCTGAAGAAGTTGAGGCCATCCCGTTTGGCCCTCATGTTGGCGTTCAAACTGACCACAGACCTCTCAAATGTCTCATGTAGATGAGGAGAAAACCCTTAAATGTTGAGGTGGTCCATTTCCCTCCAGGGGATGGACATCAAAGTGGAACACAGACCGAGGACTGCCCATGCCAATGCAATTAACTTTCCAAGATTTCCACTTAGCCGATGAGGACTACCAGGGTCTAGGTTAGTTACCCATCACCTTTCATCTTGGGTGAGAGCTGTTTGAGAATGTCATCCATTTTGACCTGATCACCCCCATTTATTGCTTAGTACTGTGATAACTGACTCTGACTGTGCCCTGGGCTCTGCTTACCAGACCCAGGGCCACTGCTATGCTGTAAAGTTATATGGTGGTTAGGTAAAATTACAATTGGCTATTACAGACCACTTCACGTCCCTAGTATATAATAAGTTTAGGGGGATTCAAAACTACCTATAAGTCCCTAGTATATGTAATAGGGCAGGGAGGTTTAGTGGCCCAGTAGATCTCTTTCACTGGAGTGTGCGCTGCTGTGTTGCCTGCTGTAATTTTAAAGGCAGCCTGCTTTACAAATTGTCTTTAAAATTAAATTATATGCAAATTTAAATTGGAATTAAAGGTCATTACGTAGTAGTAATCTACCTTACTTTTACATACAAGTCACCCCTAAGGTCTCCCCTAGGTGACATTATAAAAGATGTTTTATAAGCCCTCGTGAGGGAAAAATAGCCTAATTTCTTTTCCCCATTGTAGATAGATAGCACCATAGCCTAACATTGGAATGGTGTATTTAAGTATAAATATTAAGTATAAATATTGTTATGAAGGAGCTTACAATGTCATTCAATGACTTAAAATTCTAATTATGATAAATCCACCAACGTGACACTGTTGGATTTATAATACCTATCAGGGAATATAAGTTATTTAACCTTATTTTCTGTAAGCCAAGCTGTCTTAATGAGGTGTGAAGTAGCCTGCCGGAGAGACAATGGGTTTCCTGTGGGAGGAGAAGTGGAACTGCAGAAGCAAAAAGCAGGGGTAGAGGAGGGTTGGCCAAACTGGTCTTCAAAGGGAGAAGACCCTTTAGGGCAGTACAGGCTCATTCTCACATCCTGCTCCCCCAGTCACATAGCAGTTGTTCGCCCCCAGTGCTTAAAAAATATCTTTAAATATGTCCCTGCTTAAACTTCCATGAAACCCCACCCCTGGGGCAACTAGGGCAGACCTTCGGGGTGACATATATGTAAACATAAGGAAGATTACTACTGTGGAAGTAACTTTAATTTCAAGGTCGAATTTGCATATAATTACATTTTAAAGGCTGTATGCAAAGCAGGGCTGCCTTTAAAATGACAACAGGTAACACAGCAGTGCACATTCTAGTGCAGGAAATCTACTGAGCCTTGAAACCTCCCTGCCCTATTATATACTAGGGACATGTTGGTAGTTTTGAATCCCCCTTGCCATTTTATAAAGTGAGGACTTACAGGGGTCTGTCATTGCCAATTGTAATCATACCTAACCACCATATACCTTTACAGCAGAGCAGAGGCCCTGGATCTGGTAAGCAGAGGCCAGGGTACAGTCAGATTAGTTACTACCAGTACAAAGCAAAAAATGGGGGTGATCGGGGCCCAATGAATGACTTTATCACAACTTTCAATTTGGAGCATTTTGGAATGTTTAGTTTGGTGTCTAAATAATTTTTATTTAAAACTCTAAAAATTCTAACGTTGGATTCTAATTCGCAATTCTAAAATGTCCTCTTTTAGAAAGTTGGCCTTTTTTCTACTAACTATTTGGTGCCTCCAGAATGTATCCTGGGTCGCTTGGCCTGTTGTAGCGGAGAGCTACTCTTTGGGTATTGCTCCCAGATAATGAGACAAAAGGGGAATAGGTGTTGGCAGGATGGGCATTCTCTGACTTGATGACTGATAGGAGTTCTCACCTTCTACACTTACACATAATAAAGCCTCTGCCTGAACATACTCACAAAGGGTTTGCGTTAGACCTGGCACCATTGTCGTGGGTCTTCCTTCCATTTTTGCCTTTGCCTAATGTGTTTTTGCTGGTGTTAAATGCTTTGGGCACTGTGCCACTGCTGTCCAGTGCCACAGTGCGAGTGCTCCCTATTGTAAATTAATGTATGAATTCGTAATTCCATGATTGGCTGGTTTGGTTTACCTGTCAGACCCTAGTACAGTGCACCAGGAGTGCCCAGGGCTTGTAAACCAAATGCTGCTGGTAGGCTTGCAGCACTGATTGTGCCACCCACAGGAGCAGCCTGTAAAAATGTGTCTAAGGTCTGCCATTGCAGATCCTGTGTGCAGTCTGGTACTGCCTTGTTGACTGAGCACGTGCACCCATTTGCCAGTCCCTAAACCTTCCCTTTTCTTCATATTAGACACCCCTATGGTAGGCCCAAGGGCAGGGTGCATTGTAAGTATAAGGCAGGACAAGCCCTGGTGTGTGTGGCATGTCCTAATAGTGAATTACAGCCATTTTCATTTTTCACTATTGCAAGGCTACCTGTTCTCCATGGGCCAGAATGGGCAGTTAGATTCTTACATCTTAATCCTAACTGACTCCGGGAAACAGGGTAGAAATTCGAGTTTAGTATGCCTGAACTCAGAATGATAAAATACATCTTTTAGTGAAGTTGATTTTAACATTCTGTGTTTGAAAATACCACTTTTAGAAAGTAGGTATTTTCTTGTCTAACTATCCAAGCCTGCCTCTGTTAGGTTGGTAATTCCTTGTTTGGAGTTTGAGTGACAGGACTGGGGTATTCCAGGAGACAGAATGAGTCAGCCCAGTGGTGAATAGAGAGATCTGCATCTAGATTGGAGGGAAGAGTTGCACCTGGGATCTGAATAGGGCTGTGCCTTCCCTCCACAATGCTGGCTCCACCTCCTGGGGAACGGCTGATTCTCTGCACTGTGAAAGAAGAGAAGGAATCATGTCAATATCCCTAAGCTGAAGTGCTGCTTGGGGGATTGACCTGCAGTGGTTGCCTGATTGCCAAAGAAAGGAGAAAGGACTTTGTGTGCACTTTATTCAACTTGTAAAGGATCTCCAAGGGCTTGAGAGAAGAGCTTGCCTCCTGCTGAAGTCTCAGGGACAACAGAATTCAACCCCCAGCTCCCCGGAGTTCCTTGGGAAGTGCCTGCAGCTGTTTTGGGCCTTCTGATGGACTGCGTGTCGCCGTCCCTGTTGCTTCTGTCGCATTGTGGATGTTGACGCTGTAGCTGTCGTACTGCACCGCATCAAGAGAAGCGCCACGCATCCACGGAGAAGCGTGCCGCCGTCGGAGCTGCTGTTGTTGCATCATGGAACAAGGGTGTCGCCGCTGCAGTTGTCGCATTGCGTGGAACTGTACTGCAACATCGGAGGAGAGTGTCGCCGCCAAAGTTGTTGTCGTCGCATCACGGAAAAGGGTGTCGCCGCTGCATCTGACGCATCGATTTGAGACTTCTCGCATCATTGGAGAAGTGTGTTGCATCTGGAAGAACTTCATAACTTTTTTCTTTGCACCGGAACTTTGCCACATTTCCATCGCTACAACACTTTCGTTGTGGAAGCGTAACGCATAGTCAGGTACATTGACTCAAAGTGTTGCATTTTAAGAACTAAAGAGAACTAAGCTAAACCTACCATTTTAAGTACAGTATTGTGGAGTTTTGTAGTTTGTGGTCTAGTGATAAATATATATAAAGAACACCTATGTTTTATGTAAAACCTGTGTGGTGTCCATTTGTAGTGTTGTCACTTGATTACTGTATGTGGTCACAAATGCTTTACACACTGCCTCTGAGATAAGCCTGTCTGCTCGTGCCAAGCTACCAAGGGGGTGAGCAGGGGTTATTTTAGGAGTGTACCCCCTTACCCTGACTAGAGGTAAGGGTCCCTATTTGTCACCAGTATCTACCTGTGCCAACTAGAGACCCCCAAATCTAACAGTTTTACACTAGTCTTTCGTGACCCCAAACAAGCGTGGGCCAGGGCAGGAAGGTAAGAATTTCCAAGCACTTCTGGTGTTATAAGTCTCTAGAAATGCCTCTTACTTCAAAGTGGGCACCAGGTATAAATAATGGATGCTCAGACCCAACTCTTCAATACACCTCTGGACCTATGGAAGACTTAGCAAGACTATTGCACTGAAGGCAAGCTACTGTGTTGTCCTGTTGCCCTGCTGCCTGAGTGAGAAGGACTGGATCTGCATCTTGAACACAGGACCACCAGAGTGACTCCTAAATCGACTAGGCTGACCTCATGATCAGAGCCTCAGGGACAGAGAAGGTTCCAACCCCCTTGAACACAGCACCTGGACTCTATCTTCTGTGAGTCCTACCCCACAAGTGGTGCCAACCAGTCATGGACCATAGGAGTGGTCCTGAAGGTGCTCTGCCAGCCCAGCGGTGGTCCTGTGGGCGGAATCGACACAAAGCAATTCATCTACTCGCAGCTTGGGCGGAACCACCATTTCGCAATGCATCCTCAATGCAGATCCCCTCAACGACCGCATTCTTGATGATGACACAGGACTCCACTTCACAGTCCTGCAGCTTCCTTGTAATTGTCAGTGCATGACACATTCATGAGGCGGGATCTCGTAACACTGTGCATCCAGGATTTAAGATACTTTGTTCAGCAGGCCTAACTTGGTCTCTGTATTTGGCCCACAATCTATTGTGGTCAGTCTGAACAGTTTGGCACAACCAGATAACCACAGTTGCCGCTTTATGCATCTAAGGACTGTTTTCAACTACAATCTTTGATATTGCATACCTTCAGTTCTACTGTCTGGATTGTTGTTGCTTTGATCTCAAATAATGTATTAAATTTCACTCTGATTTTCAAAATTGGAGTGGGATTTTTTTTTTGTTGTGTTTTCATTTTATTACTGTTTGGAGTGCTGCATAAATACTTGACACATTTTCTATAATTTGAGCCTGATTGCTTTGTGCCAAGATATCAGAGGGTTAGGGACACGTTAATTTGGGGTTAACTTGTGTTTCACCCTGACAAGAATTGTAGTTGATGCTTATGTCTGGTTTCACCGCCTCCACCAGTAACCCAATTTCCTACACACATGAAGGAGTATATGTGTGACAAAGCTATCCAATCCGTTTTGTTTTGGGTTTCTGAAGTGTGGGCATAAGAACATCTACAGATTTACATTGGCAGTTAATTAGAAGCAAATGCCCTTTCAGGATGCTAGTGTGAGATAGCAAACATGCAACCAAAGTGTATCAGTGTTTAGAAGACACTCTTTGCCCTACTTTACTGATACTGCAAAGGTGGTCAGATGTGAGCATATATTTTCAGTCTTACTCATGGAGGAACATTAAAGTGGCCAAGATCAATACACACTTTTGTTTGAAATTCCATTTGCTTTTCAGACTATGATTGTATCAGTGATATTGAGGTGTGGAATGATAATGGGTGCACAAAGGTGCTGAATGAAGTAAAGACAGTCAATTTATGAAACACAGTTATGCGATCTGTAATTGGTCTCTTGTCTTTGTCTGATAAATATCAAATATCAACCGTAGCAATACATAAAATAGTATACAGTACTTAATATGAGGTGGTGCCAAACACCGACACTTATTTGTATCCTTCTTGGAATCTTGACGTCCTCTCAAGTGTGGCAGTCCTGATTAGAGACAAAGTCAACCTGTCTTTTTCCTTACTAAGGACCCATGTTATCATGGTAGCCTTGTGATATACATTTAAACACAACAGCAAATATGTTGTAAAGTCATATTTTCATTTGAGTCTGAGGAAGGGGGGTCATACAAATGACACCAATCGGCTTGCCAAGCTGTCTATTGGAATATGCACCGCAATGCTATGTGCCTGATCCAGTGTGCCGTGCTGCATAGTTGGCCATGCCGCTAGTGTGCTTGTGGGTCACTGCCATGCTATTGCCATTACTGGTGCAGCCTGTGCCTCTTCTTCTCCCTTTGGCTAGGTGCTATAGGCAGCCTGTGTGACGATTCACAATTGTAAAAGATTCAAGTAAGTCTGGCTGATGGTTTCATTGCTTCTTATTGCTATTTATCCTTTTCTGTTCCTGTCCATTTTTTTATCTGTTGATTTCTGCCACTAATTGATGTCCATTGCTGACTATTGCTGCGTATTACTGTTACCTCTTGTCCTCTTTCCCCTTGTCCATCTCACTTCAGCCTGTATTTATTCCTCCATCTCCGACCTATGCAGATAATATCCAGTAATCTAAATCGCCATTACTGAAGCCCTGACTTCTTTCTGATCTTTCAAGTCTTTTTTATCGTTCATAAACTTCTCCTCTTGGAATTCTCATTTCTTCTTTTTTTTTTACTTCTTCCCCACCACCATTTGATTCAACTTAAGGCGATATGTGCACGTTTTCTCTGCTCAGTGTCGCATTACCTTTTCCTCAGCCTTTTCTCTCCACCTTTTCCTTCACAAGATGCTTGTGATGTTAACCCTCAAAAGGCACCCTCACATCAGGGGAACATTTTCAAGACCTAGATGCTGGTATTATTCGTTGAAGTTCACTAGAGCGGAGTCATAAGGGTTGGAGTTAGTGACCATTTGTCTGTGGTCTGCCAGAACAAAGGATTCCTTTATTTTTCAGAACCCTGCTACCATTTCAGCAAACCCAAAATGTGGCAGGCCTTCAGTTGCTGGAGTGGCTCTTTGTTTTCTCTTCCACATTTGTAGCTCTCCAGCAGCAGTGTGTAAATATGTCTCTAGCTCGCCAGCATCAGAGGTAGTAGGATGAAGTCCAACGTTTTGCAGACTTGTAATCTAGGAAAACAAGCATCACTCTCTCTTTTGGTTGTCTTTTAACCTCAAGAAGACTAACAAATACTTGGTTAGCGTAAGTCAATGCCTCTCTTTCAGGCTGGCTTGGACTTTAATCAAACTGTAACAATGAGTGTACGTTGTTCTCCAAAACTGAAAAATGGTTTATCAGAAAAGTTTGCCATGTTTTTAGATAGACTAATATTATTATTCATATATTTCTCCAGCCTGCTTGGGACCAATACTAGCCTTCATCTTACGTAGCCTAAACTCTCCTTCTAAACAGTGTGGCAAATGCAGGCTACAGAGGCGCTTGTCACTCACATATCACTTTACCTTTTATGTCTCCCTTATCTCAGGTCTATACTTTCCAATGAGAATTCAGTTATCCCGCTCTTCTTTATCAAAGGCAGAGTTACTTGTCAGTCAGAGGCAGAGAGACATATCAGCCGCTAGGCAGAGAGCTAGTAGACCGAGCTTGTCCCGCAGAGAAAAAGGCTCCCGCCATCCAGGCTGACGAGCACTTTGACGCTTCACCCTGGATGCAGTTATCAATGTGAATCAGACAGGAGTTTTCCAGATAAGACAATAGCATTTTATGGTCAATTCATCCATTCAGTGGAATGTTTACTGCATGATTGTTTTATTTAAAGTAATACCTGTAAACACCATTTCATCGGTATGGATTTAGATGCAGGGATTTTAGACAAAACTAAGCATAGGTGCCGAATATACAGCCAGATTCATCAAGCGAAATGCGCTCGCAAAAGGGCCAGATTCTGAGAATCTGGCCCTTTGCGAGTGCAATTTTTGCATTTGGGATTCATCATCCCAAATGCAAAAATCGCTAATAAAGAATTCGCAAATTTGCGAGAAATAGCATTTAAGGAATCTCTATTAGAGATTCCTTAAGTGTTATTCATGAAACATTTAAAAATTGCGAATTCACAATTTAGGACCGCTATTTACCACAAAGTCAAACCTCGTGGTAAATAGCGAAAACTTAGAAAAATGCATTTAAATGCATTTTTCTAAGTTGCATGTTACACACACACATGTCCTTTGGACATGGGTGTGCACAACATCAGTGTAAATTCACATTTCAGGGGTGCTACAGGGTGTCCTTTGGACACCCCTGCACCCTTGAAATCGCATCCTTATTTGCGATTAGCAAATTGCTAATCGCAAATAAGGAATAACTCCCCATGCATTTCTATGGGCCTATAGGCCCATAGAAATGCATGGGGAGTTATTCCTTATTTGCGATTAGCCATTTGCTAATCGCAAATAAGGAACATGTAGGAATCGCAATATTTTTTGCAATTCCTACATGAATCCTGTTTTGCAAGTCCTTAATAGCGATTCCTTATGAATCGCTATTAAAGACTCGCAAAACGGGTCTTTGATGAATCTAGCAGATAGTCTTAGCTCAATGTCAGATGGGAGGAAATGCATATTTATTTTTTGGCACAGTTTTTTTAAGAGTCTCTACCCAATTGCACTATTGTTAACTGCACTTTTAAGTAAAGAAATTATACCATTTTAAATGTCAGATTTTTAAATCACAGGAGGGTCAGGGTGAGGGGAATGCCGTGTTTTATACTGGCGTTGGGAAATTTCGATTTTCACAGATACACAAGATGAGACAGGCACAAATTAATGTCTGTTCCATAGAGGAGGCTTAAAAACAAGGGCGCATACAACAGAAATATATGGGAGCTTACTGAGAGGGCAGATGGAAGTCCTCAGGGCACCTGTCTTCAGTAATTCACATGGTTGAAGATTACAAATCAGGACGAATTCACCAGATGACACATCATTGTTTTAAGATTTCTATAGACCACTTTTCCATTGTTACTACTCTTCCACAAGTAAAATATTTAATAATAACGCATCAGAAAGGAGCAGCAAAGGACCTCAGTTATGGGTCTTCTTGATGTCTTGTTCTCAAACAGAAAGTGTGCAGCCACCATAAACTTAACCCCCCTTTGATGAGTGGTTAAGTTCCATGACTTGCGTAGGCGTAGCGAATGTCAACTGGATGGTGACATCATTGAATGCTGGTTCTCGCGACCAGTCCAAAAATTGAGTGAATAATACTCCATTTGCCTACGCATGTTTAATTCATTTATTTATTGTCTATTAAAAAAAATACTGTCCATTTAAACATTTTCATCAAAAAAAATGTACAACAAGCAACAGTATACATTTTATTTACCTTCAAAAAGAATAATCGAATTATAACATGTTTTGCTATTGACCACTTTAGCAAACAAAGCAGGGCGCCTTTCAAGCAGTAGTTCCACATGTTTAAAACAACAATTTATTTTTCGTAAATGTGAGGGACACAGTAGTAAGATGTAAAATGGTGCATCGGGTGCCTTTCTAGCACTTCCACAAACCAAGTCCTACATTCTTCCAGGTTGATTTGCAAGACTAAACACTCTATGGAATGTGGTCCACCGGAATCGCAAAAGTGGCATTTTCATAGTAAAATCTGACACAGAACAATTCCTTCCAAGGTTAATTTAGGGTACCTTAACAGAGACAATGTTGGTGGTTGCCTGAGATATATTTATAATCATGCTAAAACATAATCATTTTCAACACTCCCTAAGATAGGATTTAACAAATAGAATAATGTGTGATTTGGACTAAAAGCAGCTTCAATGCCATACACAAAAGAGTTCTGCTAGAAATAAACTTTGGTGTGTGAGAGGTGCATTTTACTCTGCAGTACCTCTAAAACGCATAAAATGGCTAAAGTGGGTAATTTTTTTCATGTAGAATGAAGTGGAACACTCTATTCATCAAACTACTACAAAGATACTAAAAAAACTTCTACTTCATGTGGTAAAGGGAGGGGATATGGCCTCGCAGGAACAGCTGTGAACCTTGAAGCTGGGTAATCAAACTCAAATCGCAGCGACATTACCTCAACATCCTGTAATCCTAGGCAAATCACCTAATCTCCCTGTTCCTAAAAATACGTAAAATCGGGCTCCCTTGTACATCCCTGTAGCCATGTTTGGAATCCTTACAATTGACTGCCTTATAATTACTGACATTTTTTTCATAGAGGACGGTGTACATGCAAGGCCAAACGAGTTATTTATGAGGAAATGGTTGTGTTAATGGTCTAAGTGAGTAAAAGTCATAAGGTATATTAAAGTTGATGAGCCCCATCATGGCATTACTTATTATCAGTTCTCTATGGCTATTCCAATCATAGGTTTTCAGTGAACAGACAGCCTTTATCAATTATTTCAAACTGAGGGCTTGGTGTCCAAACTGATTCCGGACACCCCACAGGAAACGTCAGCCGTTAGACCAGCTAGCTCTACAGTGCATCACCAACCCCCTGTATCTTACAGTGGTGTAGGTAGTTCCTGGCAACCACAGAACATGACAACCCTGATTCGTCAGGGATCGTGGAAAACAGTACTTTTCGCTCAGTCTCTCATGCTCACTTATTCTCAGAAAATACACAGGATAATGATTAGGTCATTTCAATAAGGATTTATTGGTCCAGCGTTAGTCTTGTGAAAACATATTTGCTGCGACAATCAGGAGACAGAAGCATACAAAAGAAATCCCAAGTACTAATATAGTAAACCGTAGATACATTTCTACCATAGTGGCAGATACATTTCTACCATAGTGCTAAGAAGATGAACATATACAGAGTTCAGATAAAACAGTACCACTTGCATGCTCTTATAATGTGCGCTGTACATAATTGGCTTAAAAGGTAATAGCCTAAATATGTAAGTGTAGCATGTAGATGTGCATAGATATATATAAAGCCAAGAGTCCCCCAGGGAAGAACCAACACCCTCAAAGGATGGCAGAGAATAAAATACCCACATCTCTGCTGCAAGGATGACACCCCGTAAGGGATGTCAGACAGCTGCTTGTCGAAGATTCAGCATGCAGGACCCCATGTCAGGGTGGAAGGAATTCTCATCTAATTTGCAGGGGGATAAGGGAATTTTATACTAGGGTGATCACTCCGGGGTTTCCTCTAGAATCAATATGTTTTGAAAACAATCATAAATGTTGTGAAATCACTCATAAATGTTTTTCTAAAACAAATGCAATCATGCACAGCAGGCCTGTTGGACAAGGATGAAAAAAGTGATGACCCTTACCAGAATAATTCTACAGTGCCTGAGGACATGTTTATGCACGTCTGGTACAGGGATTATGATGAAATACTAAGAGCTTGGTGTCGAGGAGACAGAAGCAAGATACTAGGTAAAAGGTCACCTGTTTAGAACTGTTATTGTCCTGTGGATGAGACAATGTATGTAAAAAGGGGGCATAGATGACAGGACTAGCCTAAAGGACATGACAAGAAAGTCATCCTTTTTTTCTGATCACCCCCATTTTTTCCTTGGTACTTGTGGTAATTGACTCATGGCTGTGTCCTGGGCTCTGCTTACCAGGGCCAGTAATCTGTTTATAAGAATATGCAAATTAGGTGCAATTATAATTGGTACTGACAACATCGCTGTATAATCAGAGTATATATTAAGGCATGTAGGTTTAGAGGCCCAGTAGACTTAATGCACTTAAGTGTGCACTACGGTGGTGCCTGCTGTCATTTGAAAGGCTGCACTGCCTTTGGGGTTGTCTTTACTTTAAATGTATATGCAAATTCGACTTTGGATTTAAACGTTCTTCCAAAGTCTCAAACTACCTTATTTCTACATATGTCACTCCAGTGGTAGGGTTCTTTGTAACTATAATCAGGGACATTATAAAATATATATGGTATTAGCCCTGGTGAGAGAAAAACTGGCAATTCTGTTTTCCCCTTTATAGTGAATGGCTCCATCGGTTCACATTGAGATAGTTTAATTAAGTATAAATACTGACATGAGTCACCTAAACATATACTTCAAGGTATCTAATTATTAGTTACGATACATCCAAAAACAACAAATTTGTAATAACTATTACAGAAAATAAGTAATTAAACTTTCTTTTCAGTGAGCCAAAGTTCAGTTTTCCAGCTGCCCTCTCCTGATTGGCCAGCCTTTTCGAGGCTGAGCCAAATCTGCTTGATGAGGTGTGAAGTGTCCTGTCAGAGTAGACAATGGATTTCCTGTGGATGGAGAACTTTAGCTGCAGAAGCCAAAATGCATGAATGGGGCAGGGGAACCAAACTGGTCTTCAAAGGGAGAACGACAGTTTGGGCCCAGCATAGGCTGACCCCCACATCCAGCGTCCCAGCCACACAGGAACCTCTGTAATTATATTAGTCAGAGGGTTGGAAGGTGAGAGTTAGTGAAACATAGCCACACCAGTGTGGTAGCTTAGTCAGATCTAACCCTAATGGAGATGAATTCTCCTTATTGGATTTTGAGAGAATGGTGCTTTCTGGGACCCGAATATGTAACACCGTGGAAGATGTGGTCATACACCTGGGTGGCACCCTGCATTCCACTGGTCAGGGGTGCCCCCCTGCTTGACGCCTGTAAACTGTGAATAAATATGGGAGAGCTGCATAGCTCCTGAGATCTGCTCCCTGAAACTATGCGGAGAAGTGGGATTACCCTGCTGGAATATGGATCTGCCCTCAAAGACTGCACTTTGAAGGGCTTCACCAGCTGCCAATCTGGTACTACAGGCCTACGGATTTTGCCTTGCTTCAAGTAGAATTAAGGAGTGGACTCCCCGGAAGCTACAGGTTAACAGAGCCCACCTGCATCATCTCCAACAAGAGTCTCCATCCTGGAGTGTTTCCAGTGGACCTTTAAGGATTTGGCTAGGTACATTGTGGGGACTGTGGTCCAGACATCCCAAGGACCATCTAGGAGATTCCATATCCTTGGGTTTGTGTTTTGAACACTTTTTACCCTGAAGAGGAATTTCAGGAAGAAGTTCCTAAAGAGTGGAGGTGTTTTGCGCAACTTTTGGAAAAGGTTCCATAAGGTGACCGACTAATTTTCGAGAGTCAAGCCGGCTGCCTTCAACTGAGACATGGCCTGGATTTAAGGTTTGCCCCGCTGAACGCTTTGGCATTAGAGACTTCCAGGAAATGACCAATGCCCAGTGGAAATGCAGTCCAATGACATTGCATCTAAATCGGCATGCTGGAGAGGACTGCTCGCCATCGAGAGAAAATCCTGCAGAAACGATTCTAAGTCCGAAAGGTCAAATTTAGACCATGGCCTCCTGCTTACTTTATTCAGCCAGGGCTCCATCGCAGTCAGCCTTAAACTTTGACTTTGTCACGGGCAAGCGTGACCAGATGTCCTAAAGTGGCGTTATATGTTTTAAGCACTAGAAAGTGTATATTCTTTCAAAATTCTTAACACCAGATCCCTACTTTGGATTTAGTACTGTTTTGGTACATATCTCTTCATTAAAATATAGTCTATTTTTACAAATTGGACATTGTCAACCATGACACTCTGGTCAGCCGTATCCAAACCTCGGGTTTACAGAGCACTGCATGGGACAGGATCAAGTCATTTTTGAAGGGCCAGTCCCAGGCGGTAAGGTTCTCAGCCATCTGCTCCTCTAAGGTTAGTCTGTACTGCGGTGTCCCTAAGGGACTCTCCTTGTAATCCTACCTTATCAATTTATACATTTGTCTATTGGTGAATTCCATGAATCAAAGAAAGGCCAAGCTTTACTACTATGCGAACGACTTACAATCAATCTTTACCATTAATAGCTCCATATAATGTGTAACCTCCTACCATAACACAATGTTATTTATTTTTGATTGGATGTGTACCAATATGTTTAAACTCAATTCCGATATAAGGCACATTGTCGTTATCAAAAACAAACTTGATCCATGGAGGCCTACATTTTGGCATGCCTTAATGGGGTACCCCCTTTGCCGAAAAAATAATTAAGAGCCTTAGGGTATTGATCGATGCCAATCTGGCTATGATACCTTAACTAGGGGCTATGTTTTCTTTATGTTCTTTACTCCTCAGAAAAATCAGAGAGATCAGCAAACTTCTATCCTTTGAGGATCTCACTCTGGCTGTTATTGCACAGGGCCTCACTAGGCTTAATTATGACAATTTCCTGTATCTGAAACTTCTTAAGCACTGGAAGCATAGACTTCAATTGGTTCAAAACCAAGCAGCTAGGCTACTGCATCATCGACCAACTAATTGTCATATCACATCTTACTGAGGAACATGCACTGGCTGCCAATGGAACAGCATTTCATCTTTAAGGCAATATTTTTTAATCAATTCAGACTGTCACTCCCACTTTTGTTTCTGCGCGCATACAAAAACATGCCCTAACACCCAATTTGAGGTCTTTGCATGCTAACCTTCTTGTTTTCCCACCTTCAAAAGAAAGACACTTGGTGGCTTTAGGTTTGCGGTACTTGTATCACACATCTGGAATGCTCTGCCCTTGAAATCATTTTCATTACTTGTTATCCTACATTTAGAAAACTCCTAAAGATGAGACTTTTTAGGCTAGCAAATGAATAATATTCTGTTGCATACTATGTTTCAGTTACCTGAGCACCATTAAAACTATTGGTCAACGTGCGCTCTAGAAATATTTGTAACATAGCATAACAATTGAAGTTGGACTTGTATTGTGTGTTGTCTCTTACTTATTTAACCGCATCCATGCGGTGCATTTTCCCGCTGTGCGCTGGAAAATTGAAAAACCCACTTTACATGACGAGCTCACCTTGTCATGAGCGTACCAGAGGTACAACTCATGACGAGCTGAGCTCGTCATGAGCATCGAAGGGGTTAATGCATTGGTGTTTTTAAATGCTTTACACACCTGTCTCCTAAGTTACGCCTGCCTGCTCGTTGCCAGCTACCAAGAGCTGGGAAAGGAAATAATTTATGGAGACCTTAACAGAACCCCTTATTGTGTTTTTTGCCTTATTAGTGGTGGCAAGTCGCTACTTATGACTACTAATTATCCACTTTCCAAGAGATTGGTTCAGTTAGAGAAGTACACAGAGACTTCTCTACCCCATTGTGGAGGTGGAATTGATTTTCTTCTACTGTTATACTGTGAATTAGTCTGCCATTTTAGTATGAAGAGACTGCTTCATCTCTTATTTGTCCTTTCTTTTCTTAAAACACACAAACATCACTCCTAGCATAGTGCTGTTTATCGCCCAAGCATATTACCACTACTTACTTAGGTTCCCCGCACATTAGTCATACTGCCCTACTCAGTCTCACTCTTTTAATTTGGATTTTCAAGCAGCAACCACACTTTTTGCTTGAATTTCAGTAATACACTAATGAATGGGAATGCTGCCATTGATCCAGTGTAAAGCTCACAATATAAATTCAGTCCTTTTGGTATAGGATTACACATTGAGGCAGGCGCAGCCGTTCGTTACGGGTGTAGTTGCCCCACCACCCAAATGTATGCAAATATGAAGAGTGTGTGTCAGGCTGAACAAAGTTCAATCTGACAGAACCCTCTTCATGTTTGGGTGAGACAATCAGGTGCTGCACGCGCGCTAAATGTTCAGGTGTCTGGCTGGCTCAGCCAAAATTTGCGAAGGATGAAGATTTCAAAGCCATGTGGGTGTGACCTCCACAGCCCGGCAAAGCACTTGGAGGTCCTTCATAACAAGGGAGCATTTAACAGATACACTTGGACCTGGATACTTCACTTTTCAACCTTGAAGTGCCCAGGGCCAACTGTCCATCAGGGACGCCTCATCGCAGAGTGAGGTGGGGTCAGCAGTCTCACTGACCCAATCTCACTCTGTGACGAGTAAGGGCGGATGTATGACGTTACAACGCATACTTTTACAACACCTACCTTTACAACGCGGTTTTTACATCACATACCATTACAACGTATAGTGCTTTTAGCCGCTGGATAGTGATTTCTTTCATTTACTATTCCAACTCCAGTCCCCGTGGATAGTAGGGAAGGTGTTGGATAGTATATTAAATACATTCCCTATCCTAGAGCTCCCCCCAGCGCTATGCGTTGTTATGGTTTGCGTTGTAAAAGTTGCGTCGTAATGGTAGTGCGTTGTAAAAGTTTTGTTGTAAAGGATGTTTCCCGTAAGGGCTGCTCATTATTGGTTGACCCATAACAAGTTCAGTCAATGGGAGGAGGTAGCAGTCCCAATCATCCATGAGCCACTGATGCCACAACGTGCGGCCTGGTAGGTTGTTTCTTTTAATGCAGGGTGGATGTGTGTATCTATGTATGTTTATGTATTTGTGCATGCTGTGAATGCGTGTGTGCACATGTATGTGCTTGTGAATGGTGTATGTATGTGTGCACACTTGGGAAAATATGGGTGTGAGTGAGTTTGCATGTAGATGGGTTTATGTCTGTCTGTGTGTAGCCCTTCCACCGTTCGCCTGCTCAATACCAGCCTCCACTGCATTAGAGAGTCCTCAAAGTCAGTGAATCTTAAGGCTGAACACATCATGATAAAGACCTAGCACAATACTTAGGTCATGGTCAGAAAGTATTGTGCCAATTTATTTTTCAGTCTCCTTCCAACTTGACGAAGGGACTGAGTAGCCAGGCTCTCTGCTTCAATAAACAGTCAGTGCAATTACTGCAGCCTATCTCCCTTCCAGAACTACACATCTACAGGGAATGTCACTTATTGTGTTTTAGTATTTTAACAGCAGACAGGCAGGGCACACAAAACAGTTAAAATGCTGAACCATGACAAAGGGTGAATCAGGAATCAGGCTGTGTCAGCTATGGCTGGCAAGTTCTACCATCCAAGTGGGTCACTGATACCTGAAACCAATACTTCTCCTTTGTTTCCATAGAGATTATAATTTTCTTTTTTAAGATGAATGATGCATGCTTTATTCTCATAACACGTCATTTTTTAAAAGTGAAAACCTTTATGCTATTTGTCCATTTTCAACCATTCGGGGGAACCATGTAAAGTTTATCTAAAATGACTCAGGATCCATTTCAGAGTCATTCAGCATTCTCAAGTTCTCAAGAGATTTGGTTTGAGCTGCTAAGTTTGTTTCCAGCTCTTATTTGGAACTATCAAATTGATATTGGCTTTACTGTATGTGTAAAGGATTGTGTTCTTGGGGGCTCTTTTAAATGCAGAGTCACCTATCAGTCAGGAGAAAGGGGAGGAACTAAGCACTGTGTCGAACCATTCTCCTGTGCCTGTCCTCAAAATAGCAATGGCCTTGGCGACTGGGTAAATCAGGACTTTCTTGAACTTAAGTAGTCTTAAGTAGTCTGAGTCCAGCTCAAGGCGTCCCTGATAGCTCAATTATTATTTCAATTCGTTCTTCAAGGAACATTCTTTGAAAAAGAAATGCTGCTTTTCAATGGCTGATCTGGAGTGATGAATTTAGAGCTTTCTATAAAAATACGTATTTTTGTGAAAGTATATTTTAGGGACAGATAGATGATTTTTAATTTCGTAGATACGCTGCTGATAAAGTTATTTAGAAACTCCCCTACCTATTAATCATCTTTGTAGTATATGAATTGAATGAGGTGTCAGTTTTTCAGGTGCATAAACTTTGCTCTTAAAGCTGAATTTGGATGTTTCCGCATTGAGGGGCATATTAGCAAGAACCTCGATAGAATTATCGCCGTTTTAGCGGCAGGAAAGTGCCGCTAAAATGGCGATAATGGGCTTGCTAATATGCGTTATAGAATTCCAATAGAAGCCCAGGTTAGATGTCCTGCATAGCTAACCTGGGCTTCTATTGGATTTCTATAACGCATATTAGCAAGCCCGTTATCGCAGTTTTACCTGCAGTTTACTGCCGCTAAAACGGCGATAATTTTAACGAGATAAGCCACATACCAAGTGCACATGCTATGTAATTACATCATTTATAAATGTGTATGTTTTGCTAATGCTTTGTTTTTAGTAACAACGAGATATAGCTTATATGCATTTATAAAAGATGTTTTACTTTTTGCTATGTAATGGAATATGTATACATGACAAATGCATTTACTTATATAACTTGCCGGTATTAGCATTTGTTTAGTTCTAATGTGTATTCAGGTTTTACATTTGTTAACTTGACCGTAGACCTTGAGCATTTTGGGTTTCGCAACGTCTAACTTTCAATGTGAATTTTTTCTCGGATGAAGTTTTTTTCCCTCCAAGTGCCTGATAGGATGTCCTTATGAATGTAAAGGAGACTCATTTGTGTGAAACAGATAAGGAAGTGGGAAGGGAGTCAAGGGTTAAAGAAATTATGTCCAGAGGGGAGGCTTACTGTCTGAGTGGAATGATGGCATAAATTCAAAGTCGTCTTAAGATATATGGATCAAAGGAGAAAGAGTTACTGCCATGTTTTTGAAACATATATCAAAGAGGAAGGAATTATGACTTTGTATTGATGAAGAGAGTATAGTTTGAAAGTGGTCTTTAATTAGATACATGACAAAAATTTTGGAGGGTCTTTGAGTGTATAACTAGGCAATGTTTTGTGGCTTTGAATGCATACTATGCTGAAACGTCCTCAGGATAGGAGATGTTTAGACCTATGTGCCTTATTTTTATGCCTTGTTCTCACTATATGGCTTCATGATATGCAGTACTTCAATTTAAAAACTTCTAGTGAAATTTCACACTGACACCTTTATCATCTTCATCATAAACTTTATTTCCAGCATTGCAACCATAAAAGTGAAAATGCATACAGTACATGAATCGGATATTATATACATGACAAAGGTTCATTAGATACAACACATCGATTACCAATTGATTTGTACCGGCCAATTATGAGATGATTAAAACATCTCTTAAAAGAATAAAAAATGTGGTATCAAAAAGTTATACCCCAATTAAATGACGTGAAAAAACTCACTATATCAACACAATGATAAAAATTGATCAGTTCGCTGGGATAAAAACATTTACTTATTGTCGAAAACACGGGCTAAAAGAATTGATAAAATATTAAGAAATGCACTCCATCGCGTCTTTAAAGCGTACCTCCTAATGATCGACATGTTACCAAGAAACTTGGCAAGTGGGCAAGCAACTAAAGGCCTGAAATCGGATTTCAGAATGCGCAGCGCTTCTTGGTGACATCGAGTTCCCAGCAACCTGCAGACAGGGGCTAGCAATTTATTTTTAGGGAAGTTATACAGAAATAAATATGGCCAATTGTCGCCACAGTGAGAGTGCAACTAGGACATTACTGCATTGCAGAAGAGGACCGATACCAAGCTGCGATAAAGGAGTTCAAAGGAAGGGAGGCAAATCTAAATTGGAAATAAAGCTTCCTGTCCTGTGGGATCGTGATAACTTCCATATATTGATCATAGGCGCTTAGCTATTTGAAGTCCATAAATTCTAAAGTGAGTCGGCCCATGACCAGTTGATTAACAGTCGTCTGCGCCACCCAGTTCCAATATTGGGTCTTGACCTGACCTTTACTGGGCAATAACCTGGAATCTTTAGCATCCCACGAGCTTCCCCAAACCTATCACTGTAAGCAATGGCCTGACTTTGATAACCCACCCAATTTTCTTGAAGCGGTCAAGTGTGCAAACTTCATCAAGAGCAGCAGCGTAATGGGCAAATTCAGGGGTTAGTTTCAAGCACAACTGGAAAACAGGGAACAAAGCCTCACTTTATTCACAATTGACTGTCTGCCCAAATCTAACCTTAATGGGAGAACCAGAGTGCCCTGGGGAACGGAGAAAAGGGATCTCAAAAATGTGTTCTCGGTAGTGAGGAAGCCTTCAAAATTCTCAAATCCCCAAAGTTCGTCCCCATAGAAAGCAGAACCCACTACCTTATGGTCATAAATCTGGAGTGGGGCTGCTATTGGTTTGGTCAGGGAAGTCGTATGCTCCTTAATCAGAGTCCCAGTGGTCTGCTTATGCTGAAGAGTCTGCTTCATAATGTGGTGCTTCCAGGTCATTTTCTCAGAGAGAGTTACACCCAGATAATCAAATGAGGCCACTCTCTCGAGGGGGATCCCCCAATTGCATTTTGCCTTTAAACAATTTGTGGAGGTTCAGCAGTAAGAGTTTGGATTTTGAGGTGTTGACCTTCAAGCCTCTCATTACACAAAAGTCCCTGAAGTGATCTAAGAGCAGTTGCAGACCCCTGGGGCTCTTGGAGACTATTAGCATGTCCTCTACAAACAATAGGGCTGTTACCTTGACACCCCCCAGAGAGGGGGCATCAGCTGTGACTTCCGCTAAGTGCTGGACCACTCCATTAATGAAAAGAGAGAACAGAGTAGGAGCCCACACGCAGCCCTGTCGGACCCCCCTGCCGACACTAATTGAATCTGTCAGTTGACTTTTGTCCCCCAACAAACCCTTGCTTAGTTGTCCTCATGCAGGCGGACAACTAATGCAAGCAACTCAGGAAGAAGACCCAGCTGCTGCAGGACACACTATAGTTTATGCCTAGGGATGAGGTCGAAAGCCGTCTTCAGATCAATAAATGCTGTGTAGAGACTTCGCTGTTCAATGGTCACAGTTTTCCAGGCCAATAAGAAAACATGAAAAACCTGATTGATGGTGGTGATCTTTGAATTGAAGTTTAAATTAGCATTTTTAGTGTAGTTTAATTGTAGAATTAGACATCTTTGTGCATCATAGAAAAGAGGATCGGACTTTTCAATCTTCTCAATCTGCTGTGTTTCTGCTATTTTGCAAAATCGCTACTGAGGTTTGATTGGTTATTTACTATTGAGAATAAATGTTGTATGCATTGCTGGAACCTCTTTGATAATTCTGCATTTCTATGCTAGATTTCTGAGACTGATTTATATTATGGTGGCTTTAAGTTTGTAATAAATCCATGTTTAACCTGACTTCCCGACTTGGAGCTTTGCAGTAGCCAAATGGGTTGCACTGTATTTGCGCATTTGAATTTAAATATAATTCCTTTATTCCTCAAGCTCCCTAAAAAGATCAGAATCAGAGGGGACAAAAAGGGCCCAAATTTCCTCTGCTGTATTAATGTGAATGTTGAAGCAATTCATAATTTGAATTCATTTCTAAAAGGTAAAGCAATGTGCTAGAATCTAGCATGTCCTTTGGTCTTGTGTTGGTGCTCCTGGTTCATTCCCTTATATTGTCAACACATGCTAGCTCTTCAGTTGAGACTACCATCCTCCATACTGCTGTTTGCTGTACTTGCGCTGCTCCCTTGAATAAAGGTAAGGCTGAAAACTTAAGGGCAGATTTTCTAACATTTGATGTAACACAGTGCAGCAAGAAAACTTGCTGCGCTGCTTCAAATGGAGAGGGCAGGAATGTGCCATATCTACTAAGATATGGCTGGTTCCTGCTCTCTCTCTGTGCTGGTGCATTAGTGGCTTTGAAGAGCCAATGCAGCCACCCTTGCACCATGATGCAAGGGTGACTGCATTGCAGACAGGATTGTTTTTGGGCAGGAAGGGACACTTTCTTAACAAAAAATCCTCTGAGGTTTTTTCTTCTTTGTAAGTGCCATGTAGAATGCAGCACATGTAGAAATGGGAACAAACAGGGATAAATAAACATATTTCTCCTCTTTATTCCTCCCCTCAGAAGGTGTAGCATTTTGATGGATCCCCATGATTACTATTGTTAGTAAATCTGGGAATGCATCAAAAACCCTGGATAGATTTGTGGGAACACTATGGCTCCACCCATAGAATGCCTTCCCAGGCAGAGTAACACAAGGCAGCAACTTGCGTTGACTTGCATTACTCCTGATTTACAATGCTGCACGGAGCCATACAAGGTGGCGCTGCTTGGCATTGTACATTTCTTTTAGGGCTTACTTTGTCCTTGCTACACCCTGCATAAAGAAAGGCCAATGCAAGCCCTTAGTAAATCTGGGTCTTAATTTTTAGCCTCTACTTTTAAATTCTTTCACATTTACAGAGTGTTTTAAAATTGTCAAATTTCACTTTAGCTTTTTTATTTAAATATGCATAATTAATAAGCTAATATTATTTACTGTTCGAAGCTGTCACGGACCCCTCTGGGGAAGTGATGTAAAACCTCAGGGGTCTGTTATACAGAAGTTGCTATAGTGTAATTGTGAGAAATATCAGCAAAATGACAAGAAATTTTGTCTAATTACATAAAATGTGAAGCAGGCACTTAGCACTGTACTTTAGCATGATATGTGTCCTTATGTCCACTTTGGGTGCGTGGAAGTATTTCATGCTAAAAGAAGTAAATTGGTGTGTAATTACGCATATGGCATGATAGCCTCGGTTAGTTCGCGTCCCAGGGCATGATTACAATGTTTTGGTGACCTCCCTGAATTTATTTACAATTGTCCTCCTGAGCCTAAAAATGGTTTTATTCTTACTACGAACGTAGAAATTGTATTTTTGTACTTGCGGAATCTTTTAAATCACTTCTGCACTTTAGCGCTGTGCTCACACAGGATCCTGCTCGCTCTGCATTCCTGCCTGTGCCCCGTTCCACCACGGGTTTTCCCGCTTGTGTGGAGGGCACGCCGGCAGAGATTGGGTCCCCGCTCCCATTGGCTGCTCTCAGTCAGGTGGGAGGCGAGACACGTGACCTGACGTATTTAACAGGATGTCCCTATTCGCGCACAGTGAATTTTTGCCGAAGTTTCACCAAAGTTAAGCCCGTCTGCGCCCGTCCGCGCTGAGGACGGGCTGCAGAACGGGCCATGCAGAAAGGAGATTTCGTTAGGCCAGGTAACTCGGTCTTATGCCCATTCGGATATACTTGCTCTTAAGCCATCTTCCCTACCCTGTCACTTTACCTTTCCCCCCTGAAGCTTTCCTTGGCTCCCTGTTCAGTTGCTGCCCTATTTGTAACATGGAGTCCCCCCCCTTTATTTCCCTAAAGGACAGTTACCGAACAGTACCCCCGCTATCTCCAACTCACAAACGGAAAGGGGCTTTCTAATCAATGCCAGGTCATTGATCAAAAATAACATTGCATTCCATGACTTCGTCACAGCCAGGAACCCTTCATGGGTTTTGATTACTGAAACTTGTGCCTCTGACTCATCCGGTCCCGATCTCCAGTACGCCATCCCCGAGGGCTATGCGTTACAGAGACTGGAAAGATCGGGACGCAGGGGTGGAGGGCTGGCGATTCTTTATAAGGTTTCATCTATATGTCGCACTAAAACCCTCTCTGCGCCATCAGACCTTTTTCAGGCTATGTATTTCTCTATATCCTCTTCTCCCTCAGTGTCCTTCACCGGTCTTCTCATCTACAGACCCCCCGGCCCCAGATCCGGCTTTGGCCTTAATCTATTTAAAATCTTGGAGCCCTATTTTGGCAAACTCCACCTTACGGTCTTAGGGGATCTAAATTTTCACTTAGACAATCTGTGTTCTAAGGATACTCTCTCCCTGATGGACCCCCTGACCGCTTGTGGCCTTCTTCAGTTGGTAAACAGTCCTACCCACCTGGCGGGTCACATCCTTGACGGGGTGTTCTCTAACGACCCCAGACTTTCTGTGGGCCCCCCTATTCCCCTAGTCTGGTCAGACCATCTGGCAGTTCCTCTGGAACTTAATTCCCTTCCCCCTCTCCCCCACATCAGGGTTCCAATAACATGATCACTAAACGGAATTATAAGAGTATTACAAATGAATCTCTTGTCCCCCTTATAGTGCAGACCCCTATCTCCCCCTTGAAGGATGCCAGTGATGCTGCACAGGAGCTTGCCAACTCTATTTCTAAGGCTGTGGAGCTTTTGGCTCCTGCCTCCCTGCGCTACTCAGCTAGGCGGAAACCCTCCGCTCCCTGGTTTACGGAGCCTCTCAGACTCCTGAGGCAGGGATGTAGGAGGCAAGAGAGGCAATGGCGGAAACCCTGGAACCCCACTGACAGAGAAACTCATAAGTCTCTGCTTGGAGAATACAAGTTTAGGGTCGTTAAAGAGAAGCAGGATTATTTTTCCAGGCTTACGTCATCCCTTACTTATTCTAGGGAACTATTTATGATCGTCGACTCTCTGTGCTCCCTTCAAATTCCTGATCCTATTATAGGTTCCCAAGAGCTGTGCGACAAGATCGCACAGTTCTTCCATACCAAAATCGTTGACATCTCTCTTACCCTGGATGCACAGAAAGACCTAATCGGTTCCCTTACTTCCCCGACTCAACCTATTTTAGAATGCTGGACTAAAGACCCTTCCAAGACCCTGACCAACTTCCCGCTCCTCACCCTCGACCAACTAGACTCTCTTTTAAAATTGGACAAAATCAGGTTCGCCTCTGGACCCCTGCCCTCTGAAAGTCCTGAAGGATTGTAAGGAAACCTTGTTGCCTCCCCTTCTGGAGGTGATGAATCGGGCGCTAACTCAGGGCCTATTTCCAGCACCTTGAAAAAGGCCATAGTTAAGCCAATACTTAAAAAGCCTACTTTGGATCCGGAGAGCCTCAAAAACTACCGACCGATTTCCCTATTGCCTACCCCTGCCAAAATGTTAGAAACACATCTCAATCAGCACCTGACTGCTTTCCTTGAGGCCTCTGGGTTCCTGGACCAGTCCCAGCATGGCTTCCGAAAATACCATAGCACCGAGTCGGCGCTCACTGTAGTGATCGATAATATTCGTTCAAAGGTTGACTGAGGCCAGACCACCCTCTTGGTCTTACTAGATCTGACCGCAGCCTTTGACACCCTGTCTCCCTCGACTTTAACAGCTCGTCTGAGGGAGATAGGGGTGGAAGGCCCAGCACTGAGTCTCCTGTCCTCTTTTCTCGATCAGAGAGAGCAGAGGGTCAAGCTGGGAGAGTTCCTCTCCCCTGCTAAACCGGTGCAGTGTGGGGTTCCACAGGGGGTCGGACTCGGCCTTGAGTCCGACCCTCTTTGACATTTACGTGGCCCCACTTGCCAGGCTAGTACGATCACAGGGGATGGAGGTGGTGTCATACGCCGATGACGGTGCACAGACATAATATCGACTCCAAAATATCGTTTGGACATAATATCGACTCCAAAATATCGTTTGGACAAAATATCGACAGGACAGAATATAGACAGCCAAAATATCGTTTTTAAGGTAAGTGAAGTAATATCGACTGTAAATAATATAGAAAGTGAAAATATGTAAGTATATAATATAGATAGTAAAAAAATGTGTTTTTATTTTTAGGGTTCAGGGTCAGTTTTGGGTTTTTGGGTAAAGGGGTATTTTTAGGGTTCAGGGTCAGTTTTCAGTTTTTGGGTAAAGGGGTATTTTTAGGGTTCAGGGTCAGTTTTCAGTTTTTGGGTAAAGGGGTATTTTTAGGGTTCAGGGTCAGTTTTCAGTTTTTGGGTAATGGGGTATTTTTAGGGTTTAGGGTCAGTTTTCCGTTTTTGTGTAAAGGGGTATTTTTAGGGTTCAGGGTCAGTTTTGGGTTTTTGGGTAAAGGGGTATTTTTAGGGTTCAGGGTCAGTTTTGGGTTTTTGGGGAAAGGGGTATTTTTAGGGTTCAGGGTCAGTTTTCAGTTTTTGGGTATTATTTTATTATATTTTGTTACTATATATATATATGTTTTAATAAATATGAAATAAAAAAATATTTATTTAACTTTCATTAATTATTTAATTATTATAAGTTAATTTAAGTAATTTTAAGTATATTTTAGTAATTAATTATTAATATTAATTTAATTTAACACTGTTTTTAGTAAATACGATATTTTTTACAACTATATTTTTGTAAACGATATTTTTAACTCGATATTTTTGTACTTACCTGTTTGTAGATAGAAACTCGATATTTTGACTGTCGATATTTTCTCAACGATATTTTTGATGGTCGATATTCTGTCCCTCGATATTATTTCAGTGATCCGCCGATGACACCTAGATCATGGTGTCCCTCTCCCACCCGGTGAGTACCTCCGCGCTCAGCTTCAGGAACTGCATGCAAGCAGTTTCCGAATGGATGATTTCCAACGCCCTGAAGCTGAACGGAGAGAAAACCGAGGTCTTGATCTTCGGTAAAGACCAAGGCATATGGTCTAATGACTGGTGGCCCCCATCTCTTGGAGCCTGCCCTGTGCCATCAAACTCTGCCCGGAATCTTGGCGTGATCATTGACACGTCGTTGGCCATGACACAACAGGTCAATAGGACTGTGTCCACTTGTTGGGGAGTCATTAGAGTGCTTAGGAAAATCTCCCATTATCTCTCCCCTCAAGCCCGCAAACAGACCGTGGTCGCCCTAGTGGCATCACGGCTAGATTATTGCAACGCACTTTATGCAGACACCAATAAAGGCCTTATCCAACGCCTGCAGACCGTCCAGAACGCAGCTGCTAGATTTGTTCTGGATGTCCCTAGCACCGCTTCTGCCACTCTTGCTAGGAAGAGTCTCCACTAGCTCACGATCCAGTCAAGGATCTCCTTCAAAATACTATGCCTGGTTTTCAGTGCTTTATCCGCGGCTGCTCAGAAGCCATAAGCTCTCTCTTGAGTCTCTACTCTCCCAGTAGATGCTTACGTTCTGCTAGTAAGAACCTTCTCTCCGTCCCTCGGACTAACAAGGTCAGATGGGGCAGCAGGGCCTTTTCATCTGTGGCCCCTAAACTGTGGAACGCCCTTCCTCTTGAGATTAAATCCCAACCCTCTATGGCCCTCTTCAAAAAAGCCCTAAAGACGTGGTGTTTCACCAAGGCCTACCAGTAAGCATACTCTCGGACCTTACACCCTTTTGGTTAGGCGCCTTGACGCCCGTTGGGCTAAGTAGCGGTATATAAATCAGGCTTCATTCATTCATTCATAGAGTAGATTTAGGAATTTTGGTTAACAAGAGTAACACATAATTACTGATATTATGTGAATTATGCCAACCTAATGAAAAATGTGCCTGCATCTAGTTAGGAAACACTGCTGTAATCAAGCAATGCTTTCTGTTTTAGTAGATTTTTGTTGTTTATATATACATGTTCTTGCCTGTCATTGTAATCAACCTTGAATGTATTACATTTCGTGAAGGTAAACAGCCTCTACAACGAAACTTTTACAACGAACTACCATTACAACGCAACTTTTACTACGCAAACCATTTATTTATTTATTTTTATTTTATTGAATTTATATTGCGCACAGCTACCCGCAATGGGTTTCCCGGCGCCAGGGACAGACTGGAGAGAGAAATCAGGTAACACTAAAAGGAATCACAAAGGATGAAAAAAGTTAAAACAAAAAAGTCTTCAACTTTTTTCGGAAGGCCAGAAGATTAGTTTCTGTTTTTAATGCCAATGGGAGGGCATTCCACATCTTTGGTCCAAGATATGCAAAAGAACGGCCTCCCATTTTTGCCAGTCGAATTCTGGGGATCAGGAAATCGCCATTATTTGAAGACCTTAAGGAACGGCCAGGTAAATAAGGCTGAGCGAGATTATGCAGATATGTAGGAGCAGAACCCTGACGGATCTTAAACAAAAGACACAGTGTTTTGAAGGTCACACGTTCAGAGATTCTCAGCCAGTGTAGATCACGTAAGGCTTGCGTTGCGGACGTTCTCCGTGGAACATTACGCAAGAGGCGAGCAGCTGAATTCTGTACCACTTGTAGTTTGTGGATTGTTGCTTTATCCGCTCCAAGATAAAGCACATTGCCATAGTGGATCCGTGACATCACAAGAGCCTGTACGACTGTTCTTCGGGTGGATTCGGGCAGCATCCATAAGATCTTCTGCAGCCAACGTAAGGTGTTAAAACAGACTGCAGCGACCTTAGTCACCTGCTGCCTCATCGAGAGTTTGTCGTCAAGTAAGATTCCGAGGTTACGAGCGACAGGCACGGGGGTAGGCAGAGGACCCATATCACATGGCCAATGGCTAGAGCCCCATAGATCTTTGTGCTTGCCTAATATAATAACCTCAGTTTTCTCGCCGTTTAGCTTTAGCAGATGGTCTTGCATCCAAGCTGCGACGCGAGATAGGCCAACTTTAAGGGCGGAAGCTTCCTGAACCCTGCTGCCAGAAAGAGAAAACACAATCTGCGTGTCGTCAGCATATGAGTATATGGACAGACCGGCATCCTCTACGATGGAAGCAAGAGGTCGGATGTAAATATTAAACAACAATGGGCTTAATATTGACCCTTGAGGGACGCCGTAGGTTGAAGAATAAATCGCAGATTCAGCCTTGTTTGAGAAAACCTGAAAGGTGCGCTCATTCAAAAATAAGTCAAGAAGAATAAGCGCGAAGGTCTCACCGCGATCGATACCGTGTCGGAGTCGCTCGGTCACCCCGAGGAGTGCGGATTCAGTTGAGTAATTAGCGCGAAAGCCTGATTGGGATGGATGGAGATATCCCACGTTTTCAACAAACTCGTTGAGCTGAGTGTTAACATGACGTTCCAATATTTTGGAGCACGCTGGCAGCAGGGATATAGGCCTAAAGTTGGCAAGGTTTGTGATGTCGGCACCAGATTTTTTAAGCAGAGGAACCACCATGGCGTGTTTCCTCCATTACAACGCATTGCTCTGGGGGGCGCTCTAGGATAGGGAATAGGTTAATTTACTATCCAATAACCTTCCCTAGTGTCCACGGGGACTGGAGTTGGAATAGTAAATTAAACTATTCACTATCCAGCACCCCAAAGCGCTATGCGTTGTAATGGACTGCGATGTAAAAACCGCGTTGTAAAGGCAGGCGTTGTAATAGCCTGCGTTGTAACGTCATACATCCTTTCATGAATTGTAACTTTGTATTTGATGGCGAATTGAGTCTCTATAAACAATCACGTGGGGAAGTTATCCAGATTCCAGAATTTCCCAGTAATTGGGAGACATGCACTTCTTCTTTCCTCCTCATACTTTGGTAATCTAAGTCAAGCTTCAGAAATGGACACTCCTACTGGTCCGGAACCCAAAATAATTCTGTTCTGAAAATAGTGAGATATCAGCAGGCCCCTCAGATAGAAGACTGCTGAACTTTTATGTAAGTAGGTCACTGATTATGGAGAGATAGGAAGGCCAAGCACCCTGTAACGTGTTGAATTGTTAGCTGGAGACATGGTGTATAATGTCACTGGACAAATAACTGTATCTTCAGAACAGTATGAGGCTGGGAAATCTGCAGGTGTGGGATACTGGAAAAGGTTTCCAGAGAATTGGAGCTTACTCTATCCAGCAGAAGTCTGCGTCACTTCACAATAGACTGCTTTGTGCTAATGCACTAAAGACTTTAGAAGGACCACGAATCACCTTATTATAGGCAGATTTTGCACTTTGCACTAGTAATTTTATTTGTAATGTTTTCTCTTAAATATCTTTAAATAATGTTGTGAGCAATTCTTTAAATTATTATTCAAGCAATACATTGGAAATGTATCTCTGTGGTGGAAAGGAAATTAAGTAATGGGTTGAGTCAATGTTACTCATGTGGCTCAATAATAATTCAATAATAATATTAATTAAAAATAAATAACAACCTAAATATACAATCACTCGATTCTAAAAAGTACAATCAATGCAGCTGTCATGAAATATGTAATAACGTTTTTCATTAATTTCAAGTATAAGGGTAAACAATGGCCTCTGACAAATCTTTACACACTGTTTTCCAGCAGCGCCATCGGTCCTGGTAAATCGACACAAATATATGCAGTTCTTCCTTGACCACTTTAAGAAGCTCCAAATTCTCTGGCCACCACTTTTCTCTATTTGCAGAAATGTCCCTGTTTCAGCTGTGCTTTTATTAAAAGTGTATCTTTATGTGCACATTAGGTGCCATATTATACAAAGTGCCCGGGGGCACAAAAGGCGTTTGCAGCAGCTTTGTCTGCCCCAGGCCACTTTGGTGTTACAGAAGGGGAGGCAGACAATTGTGCGGCTACTTCTGTAATACAGATAGCGCTGGTGCACATATAGCACCTGCACTATCATCAGAGGGCTCTCCTTCATTTTCATGTGGGCGTGGCCCAATGCGAATGGGGGAATCTCTTTGACTCTGCTCCCATGCTGTACTATAGTTGCGGGAGCAGAGACCACAAAGGTGTCAGGAGGCGTGCTGACAGTGCTCAACCTATAAGATAGCGCACTGTCACTGCGCCCCCTGGTGACAGCCATCTGAAGGGGGCAAAGGGGGTTCTATGGACCCCCTAGACATCCCTTTGCTGGTAGGTGCAGTACCTCACTGCACTCGTCTTCAAGGGGATCTCTCACTGCTCTTAAAAGTGCAGGCCAGTTGCAGTGAAACACGGAGTGGCTGCTTCAAAGCCGCTCCCTATTTCACTTGAATGTGCATCCCCCAGAGCAGCATGATTTTGTGGTTGCCCTGGGGCAGCACATTCTATATAATATGACCCACTCTCCTTGTATGCACAGGCTGCACCGTCTGATAGGTGTGCCTGAGGCAAATAGGGAAAATGTGCCACATAGTGTAATATGGCCCCCGGGGCTGCATTATGGAAATAGTCCCTGGGGCACAACGGGCATGTGCACCTCCTTTGCACTCCCACAGAGTACTTTGGTATTACAGAAAAGGATGGCGGTGCTTGTGTGACCCTTTCTGTCATACAGATAGCCCTGGTGCACATACAGGACCAGCACTATCACCAGAGGGTGTTCCTTTATTTGCATGGGGACATGGCTCCATGCAAATGAGGGAATACCTTTGCCTCTGCAATGGTGCCATATTATAGACACAGGCACAGAGGCAATGAGGCTATCAGGAAGTACTTTGACGGTGAGCTGCATAATCGGCGGTGCACTGTCTCTGCGCTCCCTATGGTAACTCTCTGGATGGGAAAAAGGGGGTCTTATGGACCCCCCCAGACAACCTCTTGCAGGCAGGTGCAGTCACTCACCCCTCTTAAAAGTGTAGGCATGTTGCTGCCTGACCAGCGAAACATGGAGCGGCTTCTTCAAATCCGCTCCATTCTTCACTTGAATGCGCTGTCCGCAGGGCAGAATAATTTTGAGGCTGCCTTGGGGTCAGCACATCTAATGTAATAGAACATAGTTTCCCTTTTTGTTCCGGGTGCACCTGTTTTAAAGAGAGCTGTCGCACAAACAGGGAAAGTGCGCCCTAAGTGTGATATGGCCCTTGCATATTTGACATCTGCAAGACCGCACTCATTCTACTAATGTAACTGCAGTGGGTTGAATGCTCTGTCCATAACAAGAAAACATGCAACTGCAAGGGCTTCAGGCATCTCCGCAATGTTTCATTCCTCTTCTACCATATGTTCCTGTGCTGTCCCTTAGGGCTCTGTCCTGTCTCCTTATCTTTTTACTATTTATATTAACCTTTAGCAGGCTTAGTGAGATATTTTGGCAGTAAGTTATATACTTGTGCAGACAACTCTTCACTGATATTGAGACTCAGTACCAATCCTCACACCTCGCTGCTAAACCCACTTATGGCTGTTCATAAATACATGAATGCCAACTGTTGTTGTTTCCCCCTTCCTGTTGTAAGGAAGGGGGAAACAACAATGTAGAAATAATCCACATAAATAGAAACATCATCTAATCCAGGTGCACCCAGCTAGGCGCTAAGCCCTTCTCCAACTGTGAGTTCCTACTCCCAGCATTCCATCTTACTTCACTCAAGCAGGGTTCCACTGGCACAGCATATATAATAGCAACTCAGGATACTACAGATTCTAATGTTACTAGGTGTGATATCAAGCTGTGGAATGTTTTACTTTGAATGGGGTGCCGATTTCAGATAGCTGGACGTTAGCTGAGGCGGTTCTCGTCTACTGTGTAGCCCGTAAATAAAGACTCAAACCTACCTGGCCTGTTGCCTGTCTTTATTACTACATTGGCCCAGCCTGCTCCTTGCACCTAAGACGTCTCTGCAACTTATTGGCATTTCTTTCTCTGTACTGTAAACATCTGTGCATTTCAGCTAGCATAATATCATACCTGGACTAATGTAATAGTTTATAGTTGGGGACAAGAATGTCCTTCATCACCTCAGTCTATACAAAATCACATGCCCGATTAGTTAAGGATGATCTCCGCCATCATCATGCATCCCCCATTCTGCATGTCTACCAATGTGTCATGGGGTGACATTTTAATCACTGTGCATTGTTCAGACATTCCTTATATGGGACTGTTTCTTCAATGTTTTCGCCAAACCTCTTCAGCTATACCCCTTCAACTATCCAATCTCTGATCTCTCCATTTCGCTACGTATCCCCTAGTCCTGCCAAAGTCACTTTGATGGCATTGCTTCAACTGCATCCCTTCAAAGGCTGTATGCAAGCTCTAAAAGTTTGACGTTGGTCCTAATTATTTTTATCTTCTAGGTCTGAGCATCCTTGCCTAAACCAACGCAACGATACCACGGCCAGACTGGGAAGAGCAACCAGCCCTGGCAGATTGCTGCTCGATCCGGCCTAGGAGCTTAGGAAGGAGTGTTGCTAGTGAGAAGCACAGCTTCTGATTTTGTTACAGGGGTGCCAATATTGCAGCACAGCTGCAAAACCGCCCCCACAGGTACAAAACTGGCTCCCATCCCTTCGCCCCAACGGGAAAACGGCGGGTGCCCGCTGTGGTCACCCTATGGGTGATAGTCTGTTCTATAAATTACAATCTAAATCAAAATTCCATTTTCTGCCCTGAGCGAAGTTCAGAAAGCTGCGCCATATGAAGCAAAATACTGCTGGAGGACAGAATAAGGGCTTTGCATCACTCTTGCCCAATAATCAAAACCAGATATTTTGATAATCCATTTGCTAAAAGATACAATTGTACCAATGTCCATCTGGGTCGAATAGTACATAATGGGCTATTATGGAGTTTGTTCCAATGGGTTATTATGGAGTTTGTTCCGCATCATTTGGTGAGGTTCAAGGTATTGTGATTTGAATAATGAAAATAAAAGAGCTCCTCACCATTTCACACAGCCTCAGCCGGTAGTGGGAGTACCGGCCGGGCGGTGACGTGGGGAGGGGGCGGGGCAGGGTGGGGGGTAGTAATGTATGAATTACGGACTTTAACAGGTAAGTAAGCATAAAAATAAATAAAATGAATTTCGTTGCACACACTGCATCGCATTTGGTGATGCAGTGCGAGCAACGAAATAAGTTTCATTTATTTTTATATTTACTTACATGTTAAAGTCCGTAAACCATACATTACTACCCCCCACCCTGCCCCTCCCCCTCCCCACGTCACCGCCCGGCCGGTACTCCCACTACCGGCCTCAGCTGATTTCACATTCTAGTTAATAACATCCAATTCTCTATTCAAATCTCATTCACCTGTCAGATCTTATTCACTTATCAGTCTACCAATCAGTGTGAAGTCTAATCACTGATATAAAGACAGAAGACTTGTTTGTTTGTGGTAAGAGAGAAGAACGATACGCACATCCGGGTAGAATTTCTCTCCTCTTATTGGATAATCCATGAAATTATACACAACAAAAGATTCTATAGAACTCAGTCAGCCGTGGAACTACCACCTTAAAACCTGTTTGGAAAAATCTATTCAAAGGTGAAAATGAGTTGAAGATTGTGAGGAGAAAAGAGAAAACAATATGGATAGGTTTTCCACAATTTAAGTGTTCGCGATCAGGCCTGGTAATTAGTGTTTCCACTCACGTTTCAAACATCGGGTTGACAATAAAGTATAGTCTGTGGGCGTTTTTTTTATTACGAAGCATATTTGTGAATAAAAATCTCATCAACAGTGACTACTAATGATGGCAATTCAAGTTACAGCTCAGTCTGGCTTCAGGACATTAAGAATGCGAGCGACTA
Source organism: Lissotriton helveticus (assembly GCF_964261635.1). Lineage (NCBI taxonomy): Eukaryota > Metazoa > Chordata > Amphibia > Caudata > Salamandridae > Lissotriton > Lissotriton helveticus. The sequence goes on from NC_136065.1 coordinate 537,369,003, forward strand.
AAATAATAATGATAGGTTATTGTTGATGGCTCACTTGGAGTCTTATAAATATGGCATTAAAATGTGAGATGTATAGTAAACAGCTGAATCAAAGTCTTTCGATGTTGAATAATTTTACTTAAAATATGTACAATTAGGCACAATACAATAGTCCCAAATCTCTCGTTGCACACATATAACTTCAAAAAGATCAAAACATTTAAGTGCCTCTCTGTGTTTATCGTTATTGACATAACTATTTCCTTGTGAAGATTTCCATATTTTTCACAAACATTATTTCAGAAAAATCAAGCCAAAGAAACAGTTGAAGAATATTTGGGGCCGTATTACAGATGGTGCCCCGGACATTTGAACCCGCTTTGCTTGCCCCCAGGGCACCTTGGTCTTATAGAAGGGGACGCAGACGCTTGTGCATCCCCTTCTATAATACTGATACCGCTGGTGCACTGAAAGCACCAGCACTATCAACAGAGGGTGTTCCCTCATTTGCATAGGGAATGGGAATATGCAAATGAGGGAATCCCTTTGACTCTGCGCCCGCGCCATATTACAGACTCGGGCGCAGGATCAAAGAAGCCCTCAGGAGGCGCACTGAGTGCACAATTTAAAAGTAGCCCTCTGCAGGGAGTAAAGGGGGTCACATCGACCCCACAGACATCCACGTGCAGGCGGGTGCAGTCACTGACTGCACCCGCCTGCAGGTGGATCTCTTAAACCCTTTGAAAGTGCAGGCGGGTGACTCCTACACTGTGAAAACACGGTGCAGCTTCTCTGTATTTTCACATGAATGTGCAACGGTTTACGGCTGCCCTGGGGGCAGCGCATATACCATAATTGGGCGCATTACTACTGTTTGCGCCAGACCCACCTTTTGAAAGGTGCTCCGGGCTCAAACAGTAATAATATGTAATACGGCCCCAGATTTCTTAAACTCTCAATAACATGGTTGCATTCCATATCTTCTGTCCCATGTGGGTTGTCGTAAGTGATGTAGCAAGAGTGCCCTGGGCCCTGATGTAAGCATGGAAAATACTACCAGGCCTGCATTGTGTAGTAAAATGCAGGCATCATAGGGCTGCATTGGCCCTTTAGACCCACAAGCACTTGGAGCCGCTTAACATGGTGCACTGATAATAGCCTCACCTTAGTTATATATAAAAATGCAGCATGGAAAGATGACTGAGGTATTTACCTAAGAGTGGAAGCATGCATTTAGTAACTCTCATAGAGAATGTAGCTCTGTGGTACTTAAAAATAGTGTCCCACATATCCATGCACTGGGAGCACTATAAAATAATAAAGAGGGTGTATTAATAGTTAGAGTGCCTGTTAGACCTGTCATCCTTAGTGTGGTCTTTACCCTAATTTTTTGCCATTTGCCTCCCACTTTTGCTGATTCTTTTTTTTTTGGCCTTAGGACTCTGAGCACTTTACCACTGCTAGCCAGCGTTAACCTGCATGTGGTTCTCACCTAAAGACGATGACATTAGTATTTACCTGATTGGCATATTTGTTGTACTGGTAATTTCCTTGTAAAGTGGCATATCATATACCCAGTGCCTGTACTTCAAATGGTACTATTAGGCCTGTACCACCCACAGAAGCAGCCTTTCAAACCTGTCTCAGGCCGGCCATTGCAGTGCCTGTGTGTTAATTTTACTGCCAATTCGACTTGGTCTTTAAAACCACTTGACAAGCCTTAAACTCCCCTTTTATTGAATAGAAATCAGCCCTAGGGTAGGCCCTAAGTAACCCCAAAGGCAGGGTGCTACATAAGTAAGAGGTAGGACATGTACCTTTATGTTTTGCACGTCCTGGTAGTGACAAACAGACCGTTTCATGTTTCACTACTGTGAGGCCTACCCCCTCATAGGCCTGCATCAGGAATTCCTTACTTTTAAGTTGCAATCCCTCATCAGAGAGGAGTAGCTTTTCATATTTGATATGTTTGGTATGGTAATGTGAAATCTTCTTTATTGGTGAAGTTGTATTTGACATTAGTGTTTAGGGAGGTAGTCAGTTGGGTGGAGTCCCACTATAAGATCTTGGCAGAATGGGGTATTAATTTAAGTAAACATTTGAAACAAAAATATCCTTTGTTGCTAGAAAAAAACAGCCTCATTTCCAGTAAAACTCTGTACTCTGCGGTTCCAAGGGATCTCAAAATCTACGATCTTTAGTAGACCTGATCAAAATCTCAATGGATCAAACAGCTAACAAAGGAATGTATTGGCTGACAAGGAGTCTCCGATGTAGTCCATTAATGCCAAGGAATGCCAACCTCCATGCTGCCGTCACACAAAAGTTTATTTCTGACCTTCAAATGTGCTTGTGGATTATGCATGGCCTAAACTCCCTCATGAATGACTAAATTGCAATAGAAGAAGTTGGTAAAATGACTATAATTTGCTTACAGGAAATGTGGCAGTTGACGCAAGTTGTCTTGCAGAAGCAGAATGAATTCTTCTTGACACAAGAGCCCTTCACTAAACAGGGACATCCATCAGGAGGTGTTTCAATTCTGGTCCATAGAGCTCTGGAGTCTGAAGTGAGAGTTCTTGCTAGCTGTGCCAGGGCTATCGTTTTGGCGATAAAAACAACGTCATACTCCCGTCAAAGAAGACAGACTCTGGCACTTATCTTTGGAAACATATACATAAACCTTAAACGACCATGCAAGGCTATGCTGTACTCTCCACAGGGACACCCCATATTGATTCAACCGCAAACAATAGGTACAGAGGTGGGCACTTGTGGGCTGCTGAGAATAAAATTGGCAACAACTCCCTCCCCATCCCCCTGATTTGGTGGAACTGAAAGAATTTTTACAACATGAGACAAGGAGTTCCTGGCTGTATTTATTGAAAATGTAACAGACAGACTCATCAGCAAGGTCCAAAGGGTAGAAAGCACTCACACCCATGTGGGATCAAGCAATTCTGCGCTGAGTGCTCTTAAGTGTGAATTAAACAAACTGCAGAGGCCAGCATATAAAATACTAACACTTCCTCACAAGCTGCCGAAATCTGAAAGGCCAGTAATGCCTATAGTTCTAAAGTCTTGGAAATCGCTCGGGCCAATGGCGAATTGGCATGTACTGAACTTCATGAGACCTTGAAAACCAAAAACCCTACAAAATTCTGGAAACTTGTCAAGACATGATCTAGTCAAAATACTTGAAAAACCGCACAGCCTTGTCACCTGCCACATAGTTGGACTATATTTTCAACCAGTATAATGTTGGGAAAAAAAGGGTGTGGTAGGGTTGATCGGGTGAAAGAACTAATTGACCTTCCCAACAAAAATCTGCTGAACCGGGTGAATTACTGTCATGCCAAGATTCGATCAAACATGTACTGGTGTCTTTTCGAGCTCCTGGAGTCCCGGACCTGGATGGCTTGCCTACGAGACTATTTAAAGCTGCCAATGGAGATTGCAAAAGATACACAGATAATGGAGGTAATGCAGATCAAACATTTACCCCTAGTCAAAAGATCTGGGTTAAATCCATTGTTCTTTTGCTCAACATGCTACCCCAGTTGAGACCCAGCCATATGCAAATCAGACTTGACCTGTGCCTCATGGGAACTGTCCAGATTGAACTGCCAAGCCAGGTCCTCCCTGGACTTGAAACAAGCTTCCCGGGACCGGTTTCAAGACATCACCCCTCATCAGCCAGGCTAGCTTGAATCCAGTTGCACAGTGAGCCCGACACCCATGTCTGGGCATACCCGGCGCACTTAGAGCAAGAACGCCAAAGATACACAGATGATGGCCAGATTGAAGAGCAAATCAAACATTCACCCCCAGTCAATAGATCTGGGTTAAATCCATTGTTCTTTTGCTCACCACGCCACCCCAGTTTGGACCCAGCCTTATGCAAATCAGTCTTGACCCTGTTCCTCATGGGAACACCAGCTCGAACTGCTAGGTCAGGTCAGCCCAGGAATGGAAACAGTCATCTTGGGACCGGTTTCGGAGCATCACCCCTCATCAGCCAGGCTAGCTTGAATCCAGTGGCACAGTGAGCATGGGACCCACAAAGCAAAACATTTTTTGGCCATGATCCGAGCATCTGTTTTTGAACGTGAAGGTCAGATGGTTGATTCAGTAGCTTCAGTGCTTATAGAAGGAATTTCACACATCTTACTGATAGATGTGGATTCACACCACTCAGACATGCGATGATGGCTGTGTTGCATTGTCTTACGCTGAGTTTGTGGAACAATGGATTCAGCCAATAGCATCTTAAATTTGTTTATGGCTGGATACATGCATATTATGTGGGACAGGATTTCCTCCTTGTATTTAAATAGGCGGCAGTTGTGTTCCTTGATCCTGTTAAATTACCAAATTTGTGGCCTTTTAGGGGAATTAATCCGCATCTCAGTTTCATCAGCTCTTTCATAACATCCAGTTTCATGGGACTGGCTCAAAATGATTATTTGCAAGAAAGTGCCTCCAATCATGATTGAAAGCATCCCCTGGCGCTCCACTCTGAGGTCAATTTGAACAGGTATTCAAGAAAAATTCATACAACATTTTGTTCGAATAAAGTCTTATTCTGTATTTGTAAATGTAAGTTTCAAAACATCACTTATTCAATTGTAAAGTTCATTGAACGATGTAGAAAGTAGCAATAACACATTTTATGTCCAATGCATTTCGGGCTGTTTGCCCTTCATCCGGGACAATAGCTAGAAGCAAGACGAAAAAACTCTTTCAAATCACTGTACATTGTATATTGTATACTTTTACACAAACATGCATAACAGAACATATAGGTGACTGTCCCACAAAAATTCTGTGATATTCCCTAATGTGAGTGCATGCAAAGCTCGAGCGAGAAAATGAAAATATCTCACGTGTTATTCTTCTGTCTCTCGTTTAAACTCGAAACTAAAAAATAAACGTAAAGATGAATTGATAAGTTCTGACTGGGGCTCGAAACATGGGTGAGGTGGTTACCGGGGATATTTTACTTACTTAGTATACGCGCGAGCGTATCTTCTGTGTTTCAAACAGGTTCTTGCTCGCGTCTGACGCGGAATACAATCTAGAAAGTGCAGCCATTCACATCGTATGATAAAAAGACGTGGATGTTGGGATACGTGTGAGGCGCAACCTGATAGGGTAAAGTTCCGATCACATGATCTGGTTTCAACCAATCTGTGGTGGGTATGATGGTGTCATGACGACAGAATGTATGTATACTATACGAGGTACGGATGCTGGAGTGTGCGAGTTACGCTAATCGCTAACGTAAACATGTGTAGTCTAGTACACAAAAACTCAACATGAATATGTATGATCTATTGCAGGAAAAACAATGAATACAGATCGACCAACAGTTACATTCCAATAAAAGGCAATCTCATAAAAATTAATTGTTTCAAAATACATGATTATAAATAACACAGAAATTCGATACGGTCATTAAGACCATTGGGTTTGCTGGAATTTAGTAGATAAATCCAATAGTTTTCTCTTTGTAAGAGAAAGCGGTTATTATCTCTGCCTTCAGTTTTTTCAACAGTTTCCAATACCACATACTGGAGTTGGGAGATGTTGTGGTTTGCTTCCATGAAGTGGGTTGCTACTGTAGATCTTAAGTTTTTGGTGCGTATATTTGACTTATGTTCGTTAAGTCTAATTTTTATTTTGCGTTCTGTCTTCCCAACATATACTTTGCCACATGGGCACTTCAGCATGTATATCAAGTTGGAACTCTCACAGGTTGCATTTACTTTCAGTCTGATTTTGTGGCCCTTCATTGGATGAACTATTTTATTCCCTCTTATGATGTTGTTACAGTTGCCACATTGTAGACAAGGGCGTGTTCCACGATATTGTTTAGAATCAGTTGTAGTACTTTTCAACATTTCCCCGAAGTTTTTGTTTCTGGTAAAAGCAAAAATAGGAGGGTTTTCAAAGGTTTGTTTGAAATCTGGTTCCGCCTTAAGGATATTCCAATGGCTCCTGATAATTCTGTTGAAGTGGAAGCTCAAAGTGGAGTATTTGGACACCACTGTCATTCTTTCTTGTTGAGGTTTGTGTTTGATGGTTAACAGATCTCTCCTTTGTATGTTTTCAACTCTTTGTTCAGCTTCTTTAATTAAAGGTTCTGGGTAACCTCTTGTGCGGAATCTCTCTCCCATTTCTTTGATGGTGTTTTTCGCTTTATCGGGATTTGATGTGATGCGTTTCACTCGCGGGGAAATGTTGAAACGTACTACAACTGATTCTAAACAATATCGTGGAACACGCCCTTGTCTACAATGTAGCAACTGTAACAACATCAAAAGAGGGAATCAAATAGTTCATCCAATGAAGGGCCACAAAATCAGATTGAAAGTAAATGCAACCTGTAAGAGTTCCAACTTGATATACATGCTGAAGTGCCCATGTGGCAAAGTATATGTTGGGAAGACAGAACGCAAAATAAAAATTAGACTTAACGAACATAAGTCAAATATACGCACCAAAAACTTAAGATCTACAGTAGCAACCCACTTCATGGAAGCAAACCACAACATCTCCCAACTCCAGTATGTGGTATTGGAAACTGTTGAAAAAACTGAAGGCAGAGATAATAACCGTTTTCTCTTACAAAGAGAAAACTATTGGATTTATCTACTAAATTCCAGCAAACCCAATGGTCTTAATGACCGTATCGAATTTCTGTGTTATTTATAATCATGTATTTTGAAACAATTAATTTTTATGAGATTGCCTTTTATTGGAATGTAACTGTTGGTCGATCTGTATTCATTGTTTTTCCTGCAATAGATCATACATATTCATGTTGAGTTTTTGTGTACTAGACTACACATGTTTACATTAGCGATTAGCGTAACTTGCACACTCCAGCATCCGTACCTCGTATAGTATACATACATTCTGTTGTCATGACAACATCATACCCACCACAGATTGGTTGAAACCAGATCATGTGATCGGAACGTTACCCTATCAGGTTGCGCCTCACACGTATCCCAACATCCACGTCTTTTTATCATACGATGTGAATGGCTGCACTTTCTAGATTGTATTCCGCATCAGACGCGAGCAAGAACCTGTTTGAAACACAGAAGATACGCTCACGCGTATACTAAGTAAGTAAAATATCCCAGGTAACCACCTCACCCATGTTTCGAGCCCCAGTCAGAACTTATCAATTCATCTTTACGTTTATTTTTTAGTTTCGAGTTTAAACGAGAGACAGAAGAATAACACGTGAGATATTTTCATTTTCTCGCTCGAGCTTTGCATGCACTCACATTAGGGAATATCACAGAATTTTTGTGGGACAGTCACCTATATGTTCTGTTATGCATGTTTGTGTAAAAGTATGCAATATACAATGTACAGTGATTTGAAAGAGTTTTTTTTGTCTTGCTTCTAGCTATTGTCCCGGATGAAGGGCAAACAGCCCGAAATGCATTGGACATAAAATGTGTTATTGCTACTTTCTACATCGTTCAATGAACTTTACAATTGAATAAGTGATGTTTTGAAACTTGCATTTACAAATACAGAATAAGACTTTATTCGAACAAAATGTTGTATGAATTTTTCTTGAATACCTGTTCAAATTGACCTCAGAGTGGAGCGCCAGGGGATGCTTTCAATCACGATTGGAGGCACTTTCTTGCATTTAACATTGGACGTCTTTGACAAGAGACGCCTCCCGGGCTGCAAACCTCACAAACGTTAAAATTGTGTACCCACACGAACCTAACTGAACCCAGCTGTGCGACCTTCCATTTTTCTTATAGTTCAAAATGATTATTTCCCAGGTTCTTCGTACAAGGACTCACATAGATTGTTGTGAGCATTTTGTCATTAATTCCAGATTGTGTCTTCACTGTTTTAACCAACAATTTTAAAGTGAGCTTCGGGGATAAGTTATGTTCAAAGATATTTGACCCATTGGGAGCTTCCATTGCTTCCTTCAAGTAGGGCTCCCGCATAAATGTTTTAATGTTTTATCTTCGTTGACTTGGCCTATCATTTCTTTCAGGGACCCTGGAGCTGCAGTCATCAGCTTCGTATAATATCCCACAAACCAGGCCTTCAAGATGTGAGATTGCTTATGAAAAGCATTTTCCAGCCTTATCTGTGAAGATGGTGCAGCTTCCGGAAGATTAAATAGGTGTCTGTAACATCTTGTTTGTGCTTTATCCCACCAGGAAGAGATGTGATCCTTAAAAATCAGAGCACCATACATGAGGGTTGGCATGAATTTGGCGTTGATTACTTTACAGATGACCATTAAATGAGGACCACTTATCTTAGAGGCCGATTTTTTAAAACTCACTGTCATTGACAGAGTGAAGTCATTTAATCTGCAAATATGCGTGACATGAGAACCACATTAGTTAAAGTGGATGCCCAGGTATTTGAGGCTTGACACTTGTTCCAGGACCACATTATTTATCGGAAAGTTTTAATTTTTCAGCACATCTGTTTTTTACTCCACAAAGTATGATATTTCTTTCGGCCTAATTTACTTCTAGCTAGTTTTCCACACAATAAAGAGTGAGGACAGCTAATGTCACTGCAGTCCTACTGCGGTGTAATTGAATAGTAAAGTATAATCAGCATATTGAAAGCACTGTAAGTGGGTGTCGGCACATTTATGTGGAAAGGCACATGCAGACATCAGAGCTTTGTTTATATCCACCAAATAAAGACTGAATAAAAGTGGAGCAAGGATACAGCCTTGTTTTACTCCTAAGGTGGTGCTGATTTTGTGAGTTGTGACTCTATTAAATGTAATGTTTACCTTTACCCAGGTTCCCGTGTATAGACGTCTAATGGCTCTTAACGGATTTTCCAAAATACTCCAGTTAGTCAGCTTCTGCCAAAGTCTCCCTCTGTCCACTTTGCGAAAGCAGTTTTAAAGTTGGTCAAAGTGACATAGAGCGGGGTGGCACTTTTTCTGTTAGAGGTTTTGATCAAAGAAGAGAAGATCATCAGATTATCTTCAGTGCCATGCCCGCACCTAAAGCCCAATTGAGTGACTGGTATTAGGGCCTTAGTGTTGGACCGCTCCTTTAACTTGTTGTTTAAGATCTTTGCAAAACATTTGCCTTCCACATCAAGTAGGGCAATGAGGCGGAAGTTAGATGGATTATCACATGGACCTTTTTTATGAATTGGAGTGAGTATGGCACCTCTCCAGTTGTCTGGTACTGTATTCACCCACAAGTAGTTTTAAAGCCTGGGATGCCCAATCTCCTTTGGTGAACAAAGAAAACACAAGGAGATGATGGACAGAGCGCTGAAACTTTTCAGACACTCAGCCCCAGTCACAGATCTGAGTTGAATCCATCATCGTTCTTTAGCTCACTTCTCCACCTCAGTTCAGACCCAGCCATATGCAAATCGGTCTTGACCCTGTGCCTCATGGGAATAGTCCAGCCTCAACTACCAAGCTAGGTCTTCCGTGAGGCAGGAGCAAGCATCTTGGGACCGGTTTTGGGGTAGCACCCCTCATCAGCGAGGCTTGCTTGAATCTAGTGGCAAAGTGAGCAAGGGATCCAGGTCTGGGCATACATTGCCAACTTAGGGCAAACAAGGCAAATCAGCAGTGAACTATAGAACTGTAATTATTGAGTTAACCCCAAATTGAAAACTGTGAGAGTTACTTAACTCCCTGCCAAGGGATGTATTTGGCAAGCAAAATTGGGCCCTCATTATGAAGGATCCTTAAATTCGGCTCCTACCTGGGCCCTGTTATTGGCCTGAATGGTGTCTGATAAAACAACCCATTATTGATTGGACTCTGAGTGCTTACTTAGGAATGGGGAATAATGGAGGTAATTGGATTTAATGCTTCTGATTGCCCGGTTATTCTTCCTTCCTGGAACGATTTTCACTCAGGAGGTCAAAATGCGTTAAGCTTCCACAGTGCTCTGGGAAACTGAACCATCCTGCAGCATTTAAAAGTTACTCATATGATTGATGGGCCAGGTACCTCCTGCTTTGCCCAATGTTAACTTGCTTTATGGCCTTGTTATTAGTGTGTGAGTCACATATTTGAACCATGAGGGATGACACTGAAAGATGTTTTTATTTTTTTAAACCAGTTGTCATTTGGATTGGTACTTCTCAAATTCCTATTCTATTCATCCTAGACGAAACTAAAAAATGAACATGTGGAAATTTAGCCTTAGGAAAATGGGAACTAGGTTTGTGAATGTTTAAACACCTACATTTTATTTAATAAAATAAGACTTCTGGTTGCAAATCATTGAAAAGTAGCCAACCCCCAACTTGGGGTGGTAACTTACTCGTGAAAGGGAAAGGGTCCGCTTTGGACCCTTTCTCCTCAAATTCTTGAAAATGTTTGTGGAGGACTAGGCAGCAGCACATTTTCAAAAATGTAATACTATCAGAATGCCAATGCCTACTGTAGACATTTAAAATACTATTTTCACCATTATAATAAGAGGGTGTATGCGAAACATAACATTCAGACCACCATCCACTATGTATGGTTTACCCACAGAAAAGTAAAGAATTGCAGCAGACTGTACAATCAATTATCTCAAGCATTGCTAAAGTGTATGGGCCATTCCCAACAGTGAGCAAAAACAGCTGTTGGCTGAGAAACTAAGGGCCTGATTCACAAGGGTAGACTTACAGATTTGTGAAACTTTACTATTTTTTTGGTATTCACAAACAACAAGTTAATTGTAAGTTTACAACTATGGTCACTCTACACTCGGGGTGGAGAACTCTGCACATAAAAAGATAGGACAGGCTTGTCCTTTCTCTTAAAATGGAGAGGGCTCTACTTGCTGTAGTTAGTAACAACAGATTAGATTGCATTTATAAACTGACTCAACGTTTTATGGAAAAAAAACTCATGACTTGGGTAACCTAAGTGACTCCCTTTAAGGCCCACAACAATCAACAGAGTTTTGCAAAGCGTATGTACATACTTTAAAACAGATATCGATAGTAATAACCATCTAATGTAATACCAAACACCACACTGTTATGATGGTAAATGTAAATGTAGAAACAATATTCATCCATGTATGCTGGGAATGTCTTTGGCAAACTGCTCCTTCAGCATGAGATTTAATGACAATTTAATAAAAGCTCTCCTGAGGTTGTACTAGGAGTAGTGACAAAAGCAATTAATAGCTGTCAGGTTTCATATGTAACCAAAATAAGCTGTGGTACATTCTGAGGGCATCATGGTTCACATTTCTCTACACTACATCGAAGTATTTGCACCATAGATCAGGGATAAGTAAAACATCCAGCAATTTAGTTATAGGACCTTTTTGAAACAGATTGATCATGTGCTCTTATTTTTTTCCTCCATAGGCCCTCATTACAGGGATACAGTTCTGAGAAATTCAAACATGCCTGGTGTCTCTGCACCCAGAATTTCAGGGTAATTAAACGTCTGACTCAGCAACTCACGGCTGTGGACACCAGACCCAGGGGAGAGTGCAGTACTGCAGTTGCTCTGCCCTACCTCCGCCCGAATAAGCAGGCGCTCCCCTCACCTCTCAGCTCACCTCTCTACCCTACCCTGCCCTCTGTCCCTCACACACACATCACGGGCCACAACAAATTTAAAATCACCTGCTGTTTGGGGCATTTCCTATGTATATATTTAGCGCCAGATTCTTCATTAATATCCACCGCATTGTGAGCGCCTATTTTTCAAAAGAGTATTATACATGTCAAAGTGATATAGCTGCAGGATTGAAAATAACTGAATACTCTTGAGGAGATAGTAATTAAATATGCATGGAATGCAATTAATTCGTGTCATGTTGCATTTCATTTTTTTGATCAACAAACCTTCTATTCAATATTCACTGTAATTAGCTTTTTCCATTAAACGGCATTGCAGGCCCATTGTACAGAAGTCCTTTCTCCCTCGTATTTGAATAAGATGCATCTAGTTCCAAAACAGATCAACGTTACTTGAGATTTCAAGTTACCTCAAAGGGTCCAATAGTTCATCAAACACCTATATGTTTTCAAAATCTTTATATGGATGTACTTGTCATTTGATATCATTTCCAAGGGAGTAACAGAAGGCCCCACAGCCCCGCGGATTGGGGGGGCACAGGCTTCCTTATCCTTGGGTCCTTTCCGTCCCCTCTTCATATGCATTGGTACCGAAATAACAGCTTGTAGAAGCCTCTTTGCAACCCTCAGAGGTAAAACAAAAAGGTTTCAAGGTTATGTCTTTAATATAGCTGACTTTGCAACTGAACATAGTGACAGAAGCCCCTTTACTCCTGGTTATAAACTCTGAGGGAAACTCTGGGGTTTATTGTGAAGTGAGGTGTAATCCAGTACCAACCCTGCACTGAGAACGCACTTATTAGTTTCACTTTCTGTTCACTTAAATTTAGGATTGAAGGGCCTCTTACCTGAGGACTGCAGGTGAAAGAGGGCCAGAGCCCCACAGATGGTCTATGTGTGGCCTTCTCATGCATGACTCAGGGACAGTGGCTTGCAGATCCTCTATGACCATGTCTGGTCCTGCAGGGATCCCAAGAGCTGAGGACCCTGTCTTTTTCTGTAAATTGAAAGGTTTTTGTCCCTCTCATTTATAACACACTTTAATAACTGCTTGTTAGAAATGGGGGTTTCTGGTTGGCTAGGATATGCACCTAACTCAGACAGAAGCCATCACTCTAGTCAGGGCAAGTAAGTTATACACCAAAGATAAACTGTGCTCACCCTCTGGTAGCTTTCAGCAGAGCAGTCAGGCTTCCCATCAGAGTGTAAACCGTTTGCACCACACACTCACACGGAAACACAATGAACACACCAAAAAAGACACTCCACATAGGATTACATAAATAGATATATGGTACATTATACATAACACAAGACCAAAACGGCATGCATCATAAGTACTGTGCATATCATACAATTACTGAAATAGTACTTGTTATCGTATCAATGCAAGAATCAAAACAACATGCATTATAATATCATTGCATGGAATGCAGCAATTTGGCTAGAGCAAGAAACCACATGAATCAAAATATATCGCCAGAAAACCTTAAATACATTGCGGCACATGCAGTTTTGTTTAGAGGCCACTGCATGAAAACCACATGTAATCACGAATCCTAAGACCCAGCACTTCTGCTCTTCAGCCCATTATGATTACAGTAGAATTTGGGAGCTTCGCCCAAAAAAAAGTATTCATACATGCAACATAGGGCTCAGGGACACCTGGGCACCTACTATTTGTTTTTACGGTAATTTTAGAGGCAACAAAGGCACCCTGTACCTATTTGGGGGGCGCTGGCGAGGACTTACAATCTCAGCACAGTCAAGGAAAAGCCTCAGGTTTTTCATATGTTTCATATTTATTTATTCATGTTCAATTAATAAAAAATATGACATGTTGGGAACGGGAATGACACAGTTTCGACATAATTCTCAATTGCCAATCAATCATTAAAAACCTCTAAAAATTGTTACAAACATTCATTAAAATCGAGTTTTTTTTCTTATTTCTAGAAGAATAGGGCAAAAACTGTACGCACGATTTGGGCAGTCCATGTAGGGTGGTGAGGCTGTTAGGTTTAGCGGGAGGTAAGTCAGGATAAGCATCTCGTACATACTTGGATAGTCCTCCCGAAAGGTGGCACTTCTCTGCCCTTTGTCAGTGTTCGTAGAGCTGGACTCACTGGCGTAACGAAAACTGAGGAGGCCTCCCTGCACGGTATGTAGAGGGGCCCCCTCCGGGCTCAATCATGAGCTCTCTGGCCAGAGTGCAGTGCCGAGGGGGCCCCTTGGAGCTTGAGGCCCCCCACACCACGTGGGCTGCGGGGGCCTGTGTTACGCCCCTGGCTGGACTGTGTGCAGTGCAGCTTGGATGATGTTAGTAAATTTCCCTAACCTTGCGAGGGTTTGAGTAATGTTATTGGTGAAGCACAGATCGGATGCTTCCCTGCATCATCTATAGAAGTTGTGCCGGCAGAGCAGGACCAAAAGGCAGTGTCGATCATTGACAAGGTAAGGGCAGCAGCACAGCAGGTGTAGCCAAGACTCGAGATGGTAATTGCAAATTCTGCACGATAACTGCCCAGCCCTCCATGCCCAGAGAGGGTTAAAATCATGAATTGGAAGAGCTAGAAGCCACATGTCGGTATTTTTGTTACGAGACTGGGGTAGGAGGGGGTATTTTAAGTATGGTTGGGCTTTCACCTTGATGTATGAGGCTTCCAGAGCTGTCTGTAAAAAGGGGCTTCTGTTGAAACCTTTCAATATCTCTTTTATATGATGCTTGAATGATTCGTTCATATATTGCTCTTTTCCACATTGAAAAAAGGGATACTTGGATTAGTCAGGTTTGTTATTTCGATCTTTAGGGTGTCAGTGGCTAAGTGCAGCTGTGAGTGCCATGGGGAGTGCTCGTCAGCAAATATATATTGGTAATTGTGCTTTCAGGGATTGGGCTGGGGCGGGCAGGATGCAGATGAAATGTTTCACTGGGTGTCCTAAACAGTAAAGGTCTGCACTTACCAGGCCCAGCTCCAGCCTCTCACTGGTCCTCCTTGCATGCTGGGGAAAGGAGAATATTTTCTTGTAAGCCATTGTTTGGTAGTTCGTAAGGCATGGGCCTGTTTTTCCTGGAAAAGCTAGGTGACCGTAGGACAGTGCTGGCAGAAGTTTGGCTTGTAGGACGTCTAATATTGGCTCAGCTGTTGGGCTGTGAAGTTGGCAGTTTAAGCATCTCAGGCAACCCCGGTTGCCTTGGACCTAAGGTTCTTGAGGTGGGCCACTTGATTTGCCCTTTCGTTCTAAGAAAATCAATGAATGTGTGCGGAAATTGCACTCTATGTTCTAATTTAAACTACTAGCGTGATACGTGTGCTATGCCAGATTAATGCCTGCTAGCATTTGGAAATAGACTTGTAAGTGGCCTAGCCCCTATGAGGCTGCTAGGACTCTAGCATGCACTACTATGAGAGCGATATTCCTCTTAAAGCATTTGAATTTGTGTATTCAATATGTTAAATCATTTCAATACTTCAACATTTGCTTTGTAGTACAATTCACAATTTATAAAAAACAAAATGTGTGGGGGGGGGTCAAGGGGAATGTTTAACGACCCGTCTGCTAATTCCCTACTATCAGAGTAACCAACAACAAAGCAGACCAGGTCAAACGATGGTGTGTAACTATACCAGTGACTAAGAAACAAGTAGGATGCATACGCGCATCAGTGCTGTTGGTGGTTATTGGCAACAAAGAGCTAGAAAGAATCCCATCAGACCACCCTTTTTGGTGGAGTTTGCGTCACGTGGGACTCACTGATCATTCCATACCACATCTGGCCATATAGTGCTGTTGTGGAAATGGATGTCAGTAATCTAGTCATGATGTTTGCCATCAAGTGGACAAGATGGTGTGCAGTGCTTCAAGTGATAAAAGTGAAGTAAAATTGACTATCCTGGCTCTGACGACGTGTACATTCGGAAACCAGAGTGTCAAAAGTTAAAAACGCCTGGTAGGTAATCTACCCGGTGGCGCCCATAGGAATGAATGTGGCATTACCGGTCGGTATTTACCGAATCGGTAAATACAGATTTTGACAAGGGTGCAGGGGGTGTCACTTTGACACCCTCTAGCACCCCCAAAAAAGATTCGGGGGCCATGTGGCAGGCATACCTGCCCTAAGGGCAGGTCTGCCTGTCATATGGCACAGGTGTGCATGCACACATGTGCATGCACACTGGAATCGGTTTTTTACCATGAAGTTGGATTTCATGGTAAAATACCGATTCTGTAAGGCTTGTGGGACTCAGAAGAGTCCCACCTACATATCAAAAATACTGAATAGGTATAAATACCGATTCGGTATTTTACAGATTCGGTAAATTTACCGATCGGTAAATTTACCGATTCTGTAAAATTCTGGGCCCTACATACCATTTACTACATACCGGTCGGTAACGGCCGAAAATACAGATTTTCGGCCGTTACCGACCGACCTACATCGGGCCCTGGGTGTGTTATTGGGAACACCCACTCCTTGGTTGGCTATGTGCAGCTTCTTCTACCGCACCTCATAGCAGTGTGTCTTCACACAAGGCCTGTTCCTGAGACAATAACCAAGAAAAATTATATCAGGGGATTCAAGGCATGCCCCTCCGGCATGTGTGCAGGTAGTCAAACACGTGTTTCCCCGGGAATGCACCGGCTTAGGTGCACAGTACCTGGTTAAGGCATGCAGAGTCCAGGAAGAGGTGATGCTGTGGTGGTCTCTCCTCTTTAAGGGGGAGGTATGACCCAATGTTGCCCGGCAACATGGCTGCTGGGAGGTGTGGTGACACCTCAGCTTGCATTGGTCTGATGTGGGATGATGACAAGCCCCTTACTTCTCCTCTCACATTGAGGGTGCCAAACCTGGCTGTCAGCGGCATCCCACCTCAGCATACACAGCCGCCGAAGACACAACGTGAGTTAGGTGGCCCTCTGCACCACTTTTGTCAGAGTGAGAGCAGCTCCTCCACCCCCAAGCAGAGCCCTAGTCTGGGGAGTCAGTAAGTGGTCAGCACAACATGCTTCACTTCTAGGCACTGTGACCAAAGAGCTTGAAACACTCCACAATGCTTAAAGCTCCCCGCACACATAGGGGGAACATGCTTTTAAGTTAAGCTGGAAAAAAGTGCTCAAAATACGTTGTTTTGAAGAACACTCCTGTTCAACCCAGCCCTGGCTCCAGACATTAGTGGGGGTTAAATTAGTCCATTGTATGAGGGCAAGACACGGCCTATACAATTGTAAAGTGTGAACACCATCTATCAGCCCAGGAAGACCATCAGTTTGCAGATGAATGCAGATGTAACCTTGTCATACCCAACCCTTCCTATGTAATGGTTGTCTGGAAAGTGTGCACCGTTTAGCTGTCACCCAGGCCAAGAAGTACATTGGAGTTAGGCTGCAAATCACAAAGAGTCATAAGCACAGAGGCATGCCCACTTTCTAAAAGTGCCATTTCTAAAATAGTAATGTAAAATCCAACCACACCAGTAAGCAGGATTTAAAACTGCCATAGTAAAAATACAAACATGGCAACTATATTCCTTTCAGATCAAGAATTACTACTTAATTATATATATAACGGTATTCCAAATGCTAACCTATGAGAGAAGTAGGATTCACAGCAGCGAGAAACAATGTAGGCTGTTTGTCACTACAGGATATGTCACACAATAAAGACCCATGTCCTACCTTTAACTTACACAGTACCCTGCCCATAGATCTACCTAGGGCCTACCTCAGGTGTGACCTAAGTGTAATAAAAGGGAATATTGAGGCCAGGCATGTAGTTTAAATACCAAGTAAAAGTGATTGTGAACTGTGCTCTAGTTAATGTCTCTCATGATTAAAGGTTCAAGTTCACTGACAATCAGTTCCAAAACAAAAAGTGTTTCAGTTCATCCACTGACTCATTTGCATCAAAGAAAGGAAACTCCACCACATCCAGAATACTATTTCTCAAGTAACATAATCTTACAAACAAAGGAAGTTCAAATGGAGCTCAAACTGCAGATCACCTTACTTCAGTTTCAGTTGAATTCTCACAATAATTCCAGAATTCCCACAACTCGTTCTCTTGGCCATTTACAAGGAAATATGTCCTTTCGGAAGAAGAGTACCTCCGACAGGGCACCCTCGCTCTGTTCAAACTTCTCAGTGTATTACATTCTTTGTCAGTCAGATCATACAGCCTGATTCATCGAGCCGAAATTGGCTCGCAAAGGGCCAGATTCTGAGAATCTGGCCCTTTGCGAGCGCTATTTTTGCATTTGGGATTCATCATCCCAAATGCAAAAATCGGTAATAGCGATTTCGCTATTTTGCGAGGAATTACATTTAAGGAATCTCTATTTGAGATTCCTTAAATGCAATTCATCATCCATTTAAAAATTGCGAATTCGCAATTTCGGCCTGCTATTTACCGCGAGGTCAAACCTCGTGGTAAATAGCGAAAACTTAGAAAAATGCTTTTAAAAGCATTTTTCTAAGTTGCATGTTGCACACACACATGTCCTTTGGACATGTGTGTGCGCAACACCTGTTTCAATTTGCATTTAAGGGGTGCTACAGGCACCCTTTAAATCGCTATCTTATTTGCGATTAGCTAATTGCTAATCGCAAATAAGGAATACTCCCCATTTATTCCTATGGGCCTTTTGGCCCATAGGAATGAATGGGGAGTTATTCCTTATTTGCGATTAGCAATTTGCTAATCGCAAATAAGGAATGTGTAGGAATCGTATTTCTTTATGCAATTCTTACATGAATCCCGTTTTGCAAGTCCTTAATAGCGATTCGTTATTAATCGCTATTAGGGGCTCGCAAAACGGGAGATTGATGAATCAGGCTGATAGTGCTCAGTATCTTCCGGAATAACAGAAAGGTCACCTTCTCCTTGTGGGATCAGTCTCCTTCTCTCTTGCCGTCTTGGCCATCACTCGCCCGCTGCAATTCGCGGTTGAACAGCACTAGGCCCTTCGTTAAGGTCTGACTCTTGTTCCATCACAGCTACAAAATTAGTTTCTTCTCCGACTTCAGCAACTGATTCTTCAGGACCCTCCTCATGCCAAACAAGTGCTTTCTCAAGTTATTGTGGGTCATCATTAGCTTGCCAAACTTGTTTGGTTTGTTCTCTTGACCACCACTGGTGCTTTTGGGAGAGGTGCTGTTATATCACTGAGGGAACACTAAACTCGGTAATTGTGAGCAGTATGTACCCAGTTGGGGAGACCTCTGCACTTCACAGCAGTTGTTGTGTCCAAAATCACTTGATACGCTCCCTGCCAACAAGGCTCCAGACAGCATTTTCCTCATGTGCTTAGTGACCAAGATGCCATTATTAAAACGGGCACCCGGTCAGATTCCAGCGAAGTTGGGTTACCAATCCTAGGTATTAACTCCCTCTATACCAATTTTGCAACTGTGAGACTGTCTTTTCTTCACATAGGGTATGCCTGACCCCATCGAGAAAGAAGCACACTGCAATCAGCACATATCTCAATCCGTTACACACAGCCATCTCAAAAAGTCCATGTGCATCCTATTAAAAGGGCCCCCTGACCTCCCGATTTGATTCAATGTAACTGCAGTCCTTATCCCTACATTGTTCTGGTGGCACACAACACTTCTGCCATGAACCTAAATTTGGGGTTAAGCCAAGTTTTTTCGCTAGAACCTAAAAATAGCATCCCTCCCTACTTGAGTGGGACCAAGATAATGTCTTGCCATCGGGGGTTAAAGACTATTGGGCAAAACTGTTCTTCCTGTCTGCCGAAACCCAAATCTCATCCTCATCCCTCTTGAAAATACATGTTTTGACCCAGCTCTGCTGTTCTCCCTCTGATACTTCCTCCTGCAACCTTTTAACTTCTTCCCAAGTGTATGCTGTAGTTAATAAAAGGTTGAAGTTGGTCTTGTCTATTTGTTCACTGGTATATTCACCATTAAAAGTACAGGCATTGTATGAACAGTATTTAGCCACCTTGTTGACATACCTGTTGCCAACTGTTAAATATTCAACTCCCTTCCAATGTGATGCACATTTAACAATAGTAATCTGGGCAGGTATTTGTAGTACTTCAAGATGTTTTCAGACTTGCCCCTCATTTCAAACAGCTGAACCTGAGGATCTGATCAATCCTCTTTGAGACCATAACTGTCCAAAGTCTTGAACGACACCAAAGCTGTATTGACTAACGGTGAAAACAGTCGCATTCTGCTGGTCTGAAACACAGCATGCTCTAGTAAGAGCAATCAATAAAGCTACTTGTGTTGCATACACATCTGGGAGCCATGAAGCTCCTACTATTACTGAAACTGTGCAGACTACATGAGCAGCTCACAAATTTCTTTCATGTCTCACAAACATAAGCCATCCACAAACCTTGCAAAATCAGATTCAGGGAATGGTTCATTTGAATGTTTGGTCTCGGCTTGGTGAATAATTCAGTGTCATCGAGACAGTCATGCTCCACCTCATTTTCATCACTATCAATGTCAGGAATAGGCAACAAGGTGGCAGGGTTTAGAACAGAACACCTCTTCAAAGTTACATTTTCAGATGCCAGTATTATTTGCTCCTACTTGGTCAGGCAACTGTTTGTCAAATGCTCAGTGTGAGTACGCGTAAACAGTGTTTATATAGTGTAAGGCACGAATACTGTTAAAGGATGACCCCTGACAATGCCTTTATTCCTTTCAATACTGACACCTGCGGCCGCCCCTGCTTTAAGGCACTCAGGCAGAGCTGCTGCTACTGGAACTAAAGTAGCAGAAAAATATGCAACTGGTCTACGGGTGTTACCGAGAGTCTGTTTATGAGCTCCCTCTCACTGCAGAAAAGCAAAATCGCTTTGTTATAATTAGGCATTCCTAGCATCGGGGTGCGGTAGAGACTTCCTCTCAACTCTAGGAAAGCAACAAAACAGTAATTGTCCCATGGCACTGGATCTGACACATCGTTGTGTGTCAGCCGCTGTAAAGGCTTGACCACTAAGGAAAAGTTGGGTATCCACTGGCGACAGTAACTCACCATTCCCAAGAACATCCTGACCTCTTTCTGAGTTGTTGGCGGTTTTATTGGAAAATTGCAGAGATTTCCCCTTTCTGACTCCTTTCTTAATATGATTACAACGAGACAGGACTTCTTTCAAGCAGTACTGCAATTTACCAGGGGGCACTTTATGTCCATACTCAGCCAAGTAATTTAGCAGTTCAATTGTATCAGTCTTGCATGCTTCACGAGTATTTGATGCAATCAGCAAGTTGTCACTATACTTCTGCCAGGATAGAGTTTCAAGGCATAATAAAAGACTCCAGATCCGTTTTGACCTTTACAACTCGTTTGTACCATTCTCGAGATTTTTGTCTCAGCTTAGGAAAATCATTAGTAAATGATGCAAGATCACTTCAACTCCATGGTACATGAACATAACCTCCGCTAGGCACTTCTCTTAAAAGTACAATTGTAGTACCTAGCCCCCCTTTCCCCGGAGGAGGTGGTTCATCCACTAATCTTCTAGAACATATCTTCTTCAACCATTTTACTTCCCACTTGTCCTATGTTCCCCAAATCCAAATGATTTGAATCAGTTCATTAATTTGCATTTTGAATCCTGGTATCGCCATGTTTTCCAGGCCTTGTTCTGAATAACAAAGCCAATGATGTTTCTGTAGAGCTTCAGTCCTTTCTAATTCTAACTCGTATTTCTGAGCCGATTCAGATAATTTCTAATGGAATTGACTCGCACTTTGGGTAACATCCTTGCTTATAAAGAAAAGCTCATTTGTTTGGTAAGTGTCTACTCGAGCCAACACAAGACTCCCACTTATCATCTTATCCAATTTGTGTTTTAATTTAACTCTATCTAGCAAGTTACTTTTAAAATTGACAGAATCATCCCTTGACTTATTTCTTTCCTCTTGGTCTCCAACAAGAAGTTACTGTAAGCTTTTAACTACACTCTCAAGTTCTCGTCCATCAATATGTGAGTCATACCACTTTAGCCCTAGGCATGCTACTGTGCACTTATAAAGGTGGTTCCCATACAAGGGAATCTGATTCTAGTAATCCCACAAATGACCTCAAAGGTCCAAATCCTCCTTGGCTCATTGATGAATCTGTGCTCTCACCACAAGGAGTACTCACATTCATGGGGACCAAATCGGCAAAATTCACACTGGATCTGATTGGAGCTGTCTCTGGAGCTCTTGTCATATTTGGAATGAGTAAATCACATGTAACACTTTCTGTAGCACTAGGATTGTATGTCGGTACTACAGGACCATTTGTAACTGGGATTGAAAGATCATCTGGTATGCCTGAGTCTGTAGAAACTTTGGCGGCTATGGGGTAACTAGGTACACAGATCCCTGAACCTCCTCATACTGTATTCTTCATAGAAGTAACTCCCACTGCATTGGAACTTGTACTCATTGGTGCAGTAACAATCTATGTTGCAGAAGGTGTTCCAGGAAACTAAGTGCAGGTTTAATCGTGAAGAATGGCAGTTTCTTGTTGATTTGGGACACAAATCATTAAAATCTGTGAATTTTAAAAGAGTGGCAATCTTATCAAGATGAATAGCATACTACACACCACACAGGTCGCATAGGATGTTTTCATCTCTTCCTGGACAGTGCTTTAGGTGTAATGCAAGTGGTAGGGACGGATAGGTGACACTTTTTTGGCTGCCCCAGGTTACAACAATTTTGGAGGGAAGGTATTTCATGCAATTAGTCATTGTACCCAAACTATGATATCCCTGACACAAATTGTAAGAGGTTTACCACCTCCTGAATTATCAGGAGTATTTTATATCAATAACTATCACAGTGGCTCATTCACTGATCTGCCAGTGTTGGAAAATAGCTATTGTTCCATCGTACCATCAATGGTTTAGTAAAATGACCATGACCCAAGCTTTTGAAGAGGACTTTGCCAAGTGGGTAGGAGCTCTTCAGAGATTTAAGGCAATTTGGGTATCTTTTTCTTCGCCTTTACCACAAGCCTGGGTTATTTATTAATCTATGTGAGACCGGTGTTTCCCACGATTGCTATGAGTTGGGTCTGGGTGTAAATTCTTGATTAAATGCACATTTTTATTTAAGAATATAGCACAGGTCACTGAGAATAGTTTCCATGTTTCTACGCTTTGCAGCAATTACTTACATATCCCAAGAATAAAGTTATGCTGGGCACTACTTAGCGCTAATTCACTTTGACAATGTTGTATGGTTTTCTTTCTTCGCAAACTGTATTATTATTTCTCAACAGTGTAATGTGGCAATTTTAACTTTTCAAGTAAGATGCGCAACCTCTTCAGTGGGGTTATAGACTACTTTTGCACTGTTCGTTTTTTTGAACATCTTCGATCATTCTACATGCTTGATATTGATATTTGAACTAGGAAATGTACTTAATTCAGCTCTGATTTGCCCTTTTTGCACATTTCACTTTAATGCCAGGTATTGCCGCTGTTGTTTATTGCAGGTGCACAATTTCTTCAGTGGTTTGTAGACTACTTTTACACTGTAATTTTTCTTTTTAACCTCTTGAACATTGTCTTGGCTTGATTTTATTACATGAACTAGGAAATCTACTTTGTTTAGTTCTGATATGCACTTTTTGCACCTTTAAACTAGGTATTGCTGCTATTCCTTACGACTTTACGGGGAAGGTGCTATTAATTTGATCCTGATAATATATTGCTATGATGGCAATGATTGTTATATTTTCATTATGCAACCGATAAGATTTTTATGAGATGTAGTTTCCCTATTTTATTATTCGTCATGCTCAATGAAATATTTTTAAAAACAAGTATCAAATGAGGACTTCAGTAGTGATAGCACGGATATAAGAAAAACAGTATGGTGATGGGATTGGAAGCTTCAGTCCTCCTGTCTATAAAGCATTAGGGATTCAACTTTCTCAGCTCACCTACTCGAAAGAATACTAAATGAAATCCTAAATAGATCCATATCAATAGGCAACATTCGGTAGATGTTCTCGAAAGCAAAGGAACTGCTTACCATAAAGCCACACAATGACAATAGTGCATAGATGTCTGTACCTCTTTTATTCCTAAAGGAATCTCTGAAGCAAGCCAAAGAGCATTGCTGGGTTATACCCACAAGAGACCCCTCTAAATCAGTATCAAAGTTCCAATTAGTGACCACCTTCAAACAGTGCTCTTTTGGCAGATACATTCATAACTCTTCTTCTTTGATCCACATATTCGAAGTGACCTTGGATTCCATCTCCTCATTCTGCACGGACAGTAGTCCTACCTTCTGCTCGTTAATTTTTATCGCCCATGACTCCCTTCATGCTTTCATGTCTTTTCACACAATGAGCTTTGCTCCTTTCATTAGATCATTGTACCAGGCACCTGCAGAGGGAAGAAAACACTCACGTTGAAGGTTGAACATTGCGAAACCCAAATGCTTAAGGCCTTTGGACAAGTTAGCAAAGCTAAGACTTCAATACACATTGTACCTGTGTGAAAACAAATACATAGAAAGGCACATAATAAGTATAAAATACAATTCTTATGGATACATATTCCATTATATAATGAAAACAGTATACCTTTGTGCAACTACATGAATACATGAAGATTATTCAATATTATTAAACCACATGTGTAAATATACATGAGAACTGCAATTCGTTGTTACAGCAAGAAAAACATTTGTGCACACATGCATAGAAATGTTGAGATTACATGCCAGATGCACTTTCTATATGGCTTTAAGTGCACTTCACTACATTAGTCAAATTATACCACACAAATTCATAAGGTCCTTTGATATATGTATATGTGGCCTAATCAATATAACAAGGATGGAGTCAAATTGACGCTCCTCCACATTCATGTGGAACTGGGTTGATTATAAAGAGAGCAATAAACCTTGTCTATTTCTGAAGTCAAACAAGACTTTTTTGACCTGGTTGCATAATGTACAAAAAGTGTTTACGCAAACCAACCTAATCAAGGGTTCTCTATCAGAGGGTTTGTCTAATAGAGCATCACAATTACTGTTGCTTGCTCCTTTGGCAGATCTTTTAACCAGAGATGGTGGATAATGTCTGTCCGTGACATTCCGCTGCAAACTTCTGGCATGTTCCTTGTATTTCTCAATATTGGTGCAATTTCGTCTGAGCCTCAAGAGCTTCCCAAACAGCAGAGTGTCCCGTAAAACCTTAGAGTGATAGCTGTTGTACTGTAAAAGGGCATTCTGGGGGGATGGGCAGATGCGCCCTGCTGTATTCACAAGTAAAGTGTAAACAGGTGTTTTGAGTATTAAGCCAGGTGTGAAATTATTTAATAGAGGTGGAATGACCATGCCAGATCACCAGAATATCATCAAGGTATTTCTTCCATTACATGATGTGAGAATGGTAAGGATTCTGTTCTGTCAGGACCCTCTCAATTTCAAACATGTGCATATAAAGATTTGCCAGACTAGAGGTGATGTACTGCCCATGGAAGTCCCTGATATCTGTGGATAGAGGTGCTCTTCCAATTGAAAGAACTTCTCTTTCATAGCCAGGGTGGCACATCTTGTGATAAAAGAGATCGGAATGATGGTATCGGGATCACGGGCACAGAGAAGTTCCTCCACAGAGGTTTACGTTTGGTCCTGGTGGGATACACGTATATAGTGATTCCACATCAAATGATATGAGATAGTTGGTGGTTTTATCAAAAGTCACATCCCTCAGTAAAAAAAAAAAAAATCCCTCAGTAGGCGAAGTACATCTTTGGTATCGTGTAAGTAGGTCAGCATCTGCTACACCAGAGGTATCAGGAAGAAGTCTACAAATTGTGACAATGGTTCCCATCAGCCCCCATGCTTCATCCCAGAAGAAATAATGGCACAGGTTAGGCTGCACTACTAATGGCAAGCAGGCTCACATTTATGTCAGCCTTTCTGCCCTCTTGGCAGCGCGAGGAGGGATCCACACCAAACAAGAAAGTCAGTGGATGCCACACACTTTCCTTATGCTTTTGAATGGTTTTTCTTTTCCCCTTGCTCCAATAGTACCGGGCTTAAATTCACTTTTGTAGTGACTCAGACTCCCATCAGTTACATGTCCCGGTGTGCATGAAGTTTGGGAGTTGAACCCGCTACACTCAGCTTCACCAGGTGTGTTGCGTGGCGGCAGGGTTCCGGGCACCACTAATACACACTACCACTGCTTTAACCTTCCGCCACAGGGTGCCCTCAGCTTCAGTATTCACACAGTGTTATACTGTCAGACTACGCTGGGCTCACAACCAAACACAAAGGGTATTTTGATTAATGCTCTTTTGCATCGACCCCCGGCTTGCTACAGCCTTTTTCCGAACACCCCGATCATTCGTAATGTACTTAGGAGTACAAGCGCTCTGTTTTCAGTGCGCTGCCCTCCTGATGGCAGTCATTGAGATGATGTCCTTCACAATCACTCATTGTTTCATTCCGACCACCCCACGTTGCTGGTACATTGGTAACTGTTGCACCCTTTGTGGCCACTATTCATGTTTCTGTTGGTTGCCCCTCTTGCAACTCCCAGACATAATGTACTGGTTCATGTTAAGTGACTAGTCATAATGTCCCCTGTAGATGCCCTCTACAATGATCACCCTGGGCACGTAATAACCCATATTAGATGCATCCCTGGGAGCTACCAACCGGCTGCTGAACCTTGATGTCCTGTTGGGTTTGGGTTGATTCCACATGCTCTGCTGTTGTGTATACTTTGCACCAGTAGCATGGACAGGATTCCTACTTTCAATAATATACTTCCTATCGGCTAATCAACGCAAATCAGACTTGCCCATATATCTGAGTCACTTTTCCTTCATCAGTGGCGACACCCACAGAGGAGGAGTACATTTTCTTCCCTACATTTTCTTCCTTGCTCTGATGCCTTTATCACTTATAAGAATTGATGTGGTCTTCACTAGTTCCTTATGTTTGCTTCATACTATAATAACTTCTAAATCATGATATAAGTAATGCCCCAACCTTCACTACACAGGTTGGAGTCGCATTTGCACCTTTAGAACTTTTACTAAGGACAACTGGGGCACTGTGCCTGACATCTGCAGGTGAGTGACTCTTGTGACTTAGCTGTATGGTGCTATAGGTAAAACTAAGAACCATGTGTCCTTGGCTGTGTCTGTACTTTGACCATGGGCACTGATTGGGATTCCCGTGTCATTTTACACATAGTTTCATGGACTGATGATTCATGATAAGCTATGTTCCCACTTAAGACACGTTGGCTGGTGCACTGTGAGTTGTATTCCTATTCTTAAACTGTTTAGTATGTCGTTTTTTGTTCCCTTACAGGTACCACAGGTGAATCCACCATCTTGTTACCCCTTTTTCACCGGTTCAGTATCACACTCTACTTACAGATACACTTTTCTTTGTTGCCTTTACCACTATTTCCAGAGATCACTTTGACAGCAGCAGTTTATTCTAAAATACTTTCTAGGTCATAGGCTGAAACATGTCCATCTGAGTTGAGTGTGGCTTGGTTTAATGGTTCTGGTCATACCTCTTGCTGTTTTTTTTAATCCTAGCCAAATTAGTGGTGAACCTTGGAGTTAGTTTTAATTCACTTTCACCAGCACTGCATTCCTCACTAGACATTGCTAGCTTTCATTGGGTCTTAGTGAGAACTCCCCTGAAAACAAAACATCCCTTAGCTCCTCCCTCGCAGCGAGGGGGTTGTAGCTAGCACCATGACTAGGCTTCAAGGTGCGAGTAGGATTCCCATGATGAAGCATGCCACCTTTGGTGGGTGAGGGAAACTGTCATTTAAAGGGACGCCTTCTTCTTAGCCAGTCTCTCAACTCTTTCTACATCTTTTTTTTAAAGACCCGGAGGCCCTTGTGTACTTTGTGAATTGAATTGGGTACTTCTCCCTCGCTGGTCAGTAAAATCTCATCTGGCCCTCCCCTTTTTGTGTACCTGAGGGTTGGAGTTGACAGACAGCAATGAGGGAAAATAAAATGTAAATAAAGAAAAACACTTATCTTGCACTTGCAGCATTGCTGTGTTGGTAAGTGTTTTTCTTTCTTCTTATTTAATTTTCCCTCACAGTTGTCTGTCGTCTGCCCCCTGCCCACGCTCTTACCTGCACAGGTCGCCACAGCTGGTTAAAAAGAACTTGTGTCATTTGGATGGAGAAGTGTAACTTTTTCAGTTGCCTCATGCTGTCTCTAATGTGCTCATCTAACAATCAATTCTAGCTTTTTGCTAGAGAAGATTGTGTAGGCCTTGCAAAAGGCCACAGCTGAACCTCCACCAAAACATTAACATCTCCGATTAGAGTTTACCAATTGAAAATAAAGGCAAAGGCAAAATATATTTGGAAAGGCAACTCTCAAATGTAAAACTTAGTTGTCCTCTGTATGTTAAAAGAAAATGTTAGTAAAAGGACAAATTTTTTTCCTTTATCATACATTATGCAACCACTAACCAATTGTGAATAATATACAACAGGGGCTGGAGTGAAAATCTAATTGCAGAATACAATCAAGTTCCTCTAGGACCAATGGTCTTTCATTTTGTTGGAAAATGTATTTGGTTCCCTTGAAATGGCCATACTTATATTAATACTGCTGTTTTTATTTACTCTTGTAAGACACTTTTCCACGCAAAATCCATTATTCAGAATTTATATGCCATAATTGTATCAACATTGTTACTACATAAAGATCAATGCATTTTTAAGTTTACACTTCAACAACAGTATATTTGTTGTGTTAGGTGAAGGAAAATGTACTACTAAGGTAGATCATGTGATAATGAACAGTTCAAGAACTATCCAAATAATACTTTTCCCTGTAGAAATTCATCAGTTTTTTTACAAGAAATAGTACATAGCAAAAATGCCAGCTTCTAGTCTGTGTTTATTAGGATCTGTAAGCTATTGCAGACAACATGTATTCCCTATATATTCTGTCACAATCTCAGCTATCATCAAGATACCCTTAACAATTCAATGTTTTCAACCACTTTTTCTTGCTTTCTCGCAGATACCATTAGTACATTGTTTTTGTGCTGATTATTTCTCTAGATCTTACCATGTCACCGGTAAACCAGAACCTCAATGTCTTTTTCTTTGTTACTTGTTCTATAACACTCATCTCAATGCTTTTCTATTTTCAGTTATGTATGTTTGCATGTTGATTGGATTCATAACCCATTTAATCTTTAAAGTGTCTCTCATTCATGTCCAATGGATGTGCCATGTTATTTCACAAATACCATCATTACTTTTCATCTTACCATCAAACCATGCTGATGTATCATGCATGCAACACACCCATTCTTTATAGACATTTTGTCCCTTGTGTGATAAGATATCCAATTCTTTATTGCAATACACTTCTCCTTGTCTTAGAAGGAAAGTTCCATCTATTCCATCTGGATCTGGTCAAACATCATCAATGACCGGCAGAAAGTATTGCCAGAAAATCTGGTGTATTTTTGTCCAATTTATGTATGTGTTTATTTGCATTGCATTTTTTTTATCACAAACCTACCTAAAGGTTAATAGGCCACTGTACAGGGTCTAAGGCAAAGTTTCAGACAATGAGAACTGGAGGAACAGTCGGGTTCCAAGAGTGAAAATTGACTTTTTCTTTATCATGAGTATTATTCTTTGAAGAGAGGTGGTTACAGCTTTTCACCAAATTAGAGCAAAGTCTGACCAGTTTTGATGAATATGGGGATGTTGTCTCAGATCCTGCATTTACAGATAAAGAAGGGCTGTTGCCTTGTTTTTTTCTAATTGTGCACCTTTTTAATTCTAGTTTGGCGATGTCCTTGCTCTGGGAGTCATCCGAGGTGTTGTTCAGCCACTTGTGATAGCTTTGTATATAATGCTACTGGTTTTAAGAAAGCACACGATGTTCACAGAAATAATAGAATTGATTAATATGAATATTGAGATCAAAAGATTAAGGGCCAGATGTAGGTAACTTCAATTTACCGACTCATAAATACCGAATTTTACCGATTCGGTATTTATGAATAGGTAAATATGAAGGAGGGAGATGTAGCTAATTTTTGTTTTTGAATTACCGAATCGGTAACATTCGGTATTTACCGAATCGGTAAATACCGATTCGGTATTGCCCATTGATTCCTATGGGCCTTGAAGCCCAAAGGAATCAATGGGCAATACCGATTCGGTATTTACCGAATCGGTAAATATCGAATCCTGCAAGGGTGCAGGGGGTGTCACTTTGACACACTCTAGCACCCCAAGTACAGGCATGTGTGACATGTGGCACACATACATGCCCTAAGGGCATGTCTGTGTGTCACATTGCACAGGTGTGCATGCACAGATGTGCATGCACACCTGAATTCGGTATTTTACCACCCAATAGGATTGGATGGTAAAATACCGACTCTTAAGGGCCTGCGGCACTCTTAGGAGTGTCACCTACATATGGATTTACCGAATCGGTAAAATTACCGATTCGGTATTTTACAGAATCTGTAAATTTACCGATTCGGTAAATTTACCGATTCTGTAAAATAATGGACCCTACACCTCAATCACCAAATACCAGTCGGTAACGGCTGAATTCGGCCGTTACCGACCGGTATTTGGTGACCTACATCTGGCCCTAAGATACCTTTGGTATGTGGGTTTGGGATGTTGTGTTGCTATACAGAAATGA
The DNA here is from genome assembly GCF_964261635.1 of Lissotriton helveticus. Taxonomy (NCBI): domain Eukaryota; kingdom Metazoa; phylum Chordata; class Amphibia; order Caudata; family Salamandridae; genus Lissotriton; species Lissotriton helveticus. The sequence continues at coordinate 537,399,257 of NC_136065.1, forward strand.
ATATTCATAATGAATATTAAACCCTGCAAGAAACTGAGGACGATTCTTAAGTAATTATTGAGAAGGTGCAAATTATAAATGAAATATTTTAGCTGTCATTTTTTATTGGTTTTATAAATTGAATATGCCTACCAATGTAATTATCAAATACCACACAATGTTTGATCACAGGTGACCAGAGATGTTCTCTAGAAGAAGCACAATTGAGTATTAAAATATATGTGGTAATAGAATCACAAGACGGTTTATATGAAAAGCCTATTTTTAAATAAGAAGAGTTGATAAAACATCAATGTGAACAGCACTAATTTGTAAAAAAAACAAGCCTTTAAAATAATAAATAAAAATAATAGTGTTACAAAGCGAGTATTGTCAATGTCCTTAAGTCAGTCTACATAAGAGTGCATAGCTTTTTAAGCAAGAATGAAGGTGGAATTAAAACTGTTCATGTCTGCAAGGGAAGCCAGTGGAGTTCAATCAGCATGGGTGTGATGTGGTCAATGCCTTGCTATGGGTAGTGTGACATTGTTGAGCCACATGTTTATATTGAATATTGCTTAGCATAGTCTGTTCTCTACAGTTACATTTGATCATTTATAGTGCAAAAGCACTGTGTGGAATCATTTAACTGATTGTACTATCAGCACAAAGTGTGACATATTGACGCCTACAGGGACCACCCATGGTAAAGAAAAAAACGGTTCTCTCTGCCCGTCCTGCATTTCTAATAATCAACAATTGCAGTCATTCTAGAATGTTTGTTTGATGGTGGCAGATAGAGTTCTGAGATCTATTGTGACATAATTCGCTGGATGGCCTCTTTAATTATGATAATTAGTTTATTAAATGAGTAGAGCCATAAATCATGTTCCTTTGAAGTTACAACCTATTAGTTGTGGACTATCTACTCTTAATGGCTTCTCGAGCATATTGAGGAACATTTGGGGAGGGTAAGCTGGGTCTTTGGCAGAACATGACAAGTAGGTTTAAGCAGCTCTTTTCCACTATCCCATTGTTCTGATGTAGGTATGTTTAAACATCTATAGATTTTAATTGTGTAGTTGCAACCTTACTACAGAACAATATTGATTTAGAGGCTTTCACTTTACAATGAACAACTGAGGCAAAAAAAGGAGGTGCAGAACAGAATGGGTACTTGGTTGAGTACTAGACACAATAATTGTGATTAAGACATGAGCAGAACAGGGAAGTGGGATAAACAATAGACTATAAAAGCTGAAATGAGCACAGAACATAGTTGGATTATCTTCCAAGGACCTTGGTTACTTTGTGGTCATATTGTAACAATGTGTCCTGTCAATTCATGGTTCATTTGTGTGTGGAGAATGTTGATTTCTGTAAAACCAAAGTATTTTAGAGTCTGTTGGTCTCACTAGCTAAACAAATTATTGGGATTTTCTATCCATTACCAATTAATTATGTGGTGGGTATGGAGTATCCATAAATAAAAGTAATGCTCTAAAGGTAGACCTCTGCTATTGTTGAGGAAACTGGAAATAGCATCAGTTCAGTACAATTCCTAATTATATTTAGGTTATAACCTAATCTAGCAAATAAAAATACATAATATATAAGATAAAAAAGTATTCAGTTCATAAATACTATAACACAGAGGATAAAACAACATTAAATTTGCTGCCACCATCACAACAAAAGCTACAACTATGTGAGTCACTGCCCCTTGCTGCTCTGGGTCAGTGTGTGGAGTAAGAGGGAGCCCAGCTTTAACAGGCTGTTATTGTTGATTGTCTGAAAATGGACAGGAGACTTTCTATAACATGGTTGAAATATGTACTCAATTCTTTGGATGATATTGGTTTATCAGAATTATTTAGCCTACCTGATCTGATTAATAAGACCACTAAGTAAGTGTAGAAGGAGAATTTTACAGATCTTATGATTTCTCAGGTTTTTAAGGAGGCAGTTAATAAGAACATAATTCACTAACATTATTCTATGTTTGCAATGGGTGATAACCCCTGTACCTTAGGTTAGAATTAACCCGATGGGAGAGGTCTCTCTAATTTAGATTTTGGTCAGGATAGACTGGCGCTCAGCATGCTTTTATTAAACTGAATGTGTTTGGAGCAAGGAACTACCCCCCTGTCCTTGTGACAGGAAAGCGGAACAAACCCAACTACATTTTATGTTTTTTTTGTGGTTTTTATTGACAACTTTTCAGCTAAGCCTTAAACTTCTATTGAGAAGATTAGCTATACAGAAATATAGGGCAGTGTTAATCCATCTTCAAATGTTAATTAGCCCAGACAATTGTTTTACTGTATGCGGCTATCTTAAGATGGGCATTTGCAGTGGAAAATCAATGGAGGGGAGGCGATAGGTGCTCGTTTTGCTGCTGATGTCTCTGAATGTTATTTGATAAATTACTGTGTTTTGAATGGCTTTATTTATTGCAATGCACATAGATTCGTATTTTGTGACTACAAATGTATAATTTTTTAACTTTTGCTTTTATGATCATTTTAAGGCCAAATAAATATTTATTGAATGAATGAATTAGTCACTGTTTATTGGAATATAAATTACAGCCATTGCATTACATTGCTTTACATGTTTCCTTTAATCTGTTAGTTGAAACATTTATTAAGTGGACCAAGTATGAGCAGCAATTGCTCCTCAATCCTGGCCATACAATTGTATTGAATATTAGAGTTAGAATAATCATACTATCACTAAAATCCCTCAATAATGTGCTACGGCTTGCATGTGAGACTGTATTGGTAACTAAATCACACAAAAACATGTAGCATAGTACCTCCTACATTTCCCCCACAAGGCAAAAAACTCTGCAAATTCCAATTGTCTTGTCCCAGAAAGTAGACATTTACAGTACACAGTCAGAGCTAAAGCCTCAATGACCAGCATTAAGCGTTTAGGCCTTGCATCTGATATGTAATTTTGAGCAGCTTTTCATTGAGCTAAGCATACACAAATATCAGCATCAAAGCTGTAGCCACCTACTGCAGCCTTTATCATTTCCTTTCTGCTTAACTTGCAATATGGTTCATCGTGTTATACATTTTTATACAGCACAGTAGTGTTGCTATTGCTCTCAAATAAAAAAGCATGGATGGAATACATTTCATGTTAAACTGCTCTATACAATAAATACAAATTCACAGAGGTAGGCTTATTTGTGAACATTTTCAGTAGTGATTTGGCAAATAGCTGTACCTTCTGTCGAATAACTTAAGCTCATTACTAACCATCAAAGGTTCAAGGTAATGTTCTGCAGTTTATCATATGCAGATAGCTATATTTCCTCACTACCTCCAAACAAAAGGCATTATGAATTTTGCTTTATGCATGGAACCTCAAAATCACTGACTTATAATTAGATTCTAAGATGTCTTTCAATAATCATCAATGCATGGATTCCTTTGGCTACATGTCTTTATGTAAAGGGGACCAGGGTACACTATGGATATCAACATATTTGATCTAGTCCACTCTCTACTCATATCAATACTGACCATTTATTAAAAGCCTTAATATTTTTTGGCAGATTATATGTATATCACATCAATGTGTTTTATGGTATGACATATGAAACACATTTTGATGCTCATTTTATTAAAGAACCAATCATTTCTAAAGGTAAATCTAATTCAGACCAATACATGACATTATCTGTATGTGAAAATAAGATTAGATTACACTGATTGAAGGCTTTTTGATTTAAATTAAGATCAGCTTTGCTTAGCAGTTTATTTCACTGGCATATATATCTAAATTGAGTTTGCAATACGTTTACAAGAGATACAACAATTTCTTTTGGTAGATCCCAAACACATAAATAGGTCTCACAAGAGGACGTGAAATGGTGTTTAGCATGTATTTAATACAAGGTCTAATTACTTGCACATTACATTGGGAAATTCGAAACAGATCAAATGGCTTTTTGAACACAAGTGAAAAGGCAGTCTGACATGGACATCTTGAGAAATGTTATCACTTCTGGGCAAGCCAGTGTGAAAAATGGTTTGAGCCATTATTTTCTAAAAGGCATTAGTATTCCAAAAGGGTAATTACAGATCAAAAGATTTCTCAACTGCATCTATGGAAAACATACCAGACAGTCTAGATTTGAATGTTATGAAAGCTAATGAACCAGAATTAAGAATACAGAGAGTGTCCCACAAAGTGAAAGATCTGGTTGGAGGTTACTGTCTAGTAGTGCTGATTGAACTGTAACTGAGAGCTGTCCGATCCTTTCAATGTCTCTATAAAACCCTGTGTATCTCTCTGAGTCTGTTTTATATTTATACCACATAGTCTTGTAGGCCATATTTTTTAACTGATTTTGGCCTATGTGTTTAATAGTAATATTAATCTTTGTGTTCAACATTTATGTGGGTCCTTTCCTAGGTCATGTAGAAAGATAACCAGGGACTTTTTCACCTACTTGAAAAACAAACATGGGAGTTAGAAAGGAAACAAACCATGCCATGCCTTCAACCGTTTGGCAAAAAAAAACTTGAATATGCAAACGGTACCCATCCGAAATTGTGATAAGATCTTTTTGACACAAATTCAACTCGAAATAGGTTTTGTAGCAAACGATGACTGCCAAATATTAAATTCCTCAAATGCCAAAGTAATAGCAAGTTTGTGGACTTCATAAAAACACTGAAACAATAATTTCTGTCAGTTTACAAGACTTTAATTCATATTTTTATAATAATACTAATTGTTAGGTACCTTGACCTTGTTTTGTACCTACAGGTGATTTACAATTTCTTACTGACCATGTAGCATCTTATTGTTTGGGTTCAAAACAATGTAGTTTCGACTACCCCCAGTGCTTGTTGTATATTGCAATTTCTAAATTGTAATTTTAATAAAATATTTGGAAAAAATTAACACACTAAACATGAATATGTGTGCTAAACAAAAATTGTATTTTCATGATGTTTGTGAGAATGTAGTCATGATAAATTCTGGTGAGGAGGAATTGTAAATACATAGAATCCAACAAGAGCAATCCGTTTCTCATACATATTTTACAAGGGAATTTTATATGACAAATCATTGGTACTTACTATTTTGCAAGCATTAGTATTTATATCAAAATATCAAGAATAAGCAACGAATTGATACAAGAAAAACAACAAATCAGGGCACCCCTACATATTAAATGGTTACAGGTTATCTGTCACATACTGTTGGGCCATGTGGCCACAAGTGACACCAAACTGACGATTCTCTAGTCTTTGAAAAATGTGAAAGTCAGTCATTTGCTCTGTTTCCTTACGGTTCACATGTGTAAATAAGCAATTAAATCAGAAGAGCCATAGGCCAGCATTTCAATATGACATTGGTCTGAAATGGCCCTTATGCAATTTATATTTCTAGCAACTGTTAATACTTCAAACCCAAAAGAACCTCCTTGCATTCATGGTACATACTCAAAAAATCCAACAGCACTCGTATGTGTGTGAATGTTTGCTTCATATGCTGCTGTACAAGGGGCTCTATAAACAAATTAATTGCATTGCATTTTGCTGAAATTCTGAAGACTATCATTTTTAGAGTAGTCGTCTTGCTATGCAGCCACAAAGAGTGAATTTTACCAACAGCTAATTGACTTCGTTGTGTTTGCAACATTTGGAAATGAATAGTTTTGTAGTGGTCGAGGGGTGTTATCTTCCGCAAAAAACTGAAGTCCCAAGCTGAAAGTCCTTCTTCTGTTTGTTCTCTATCTAACGACCTGCTCCATATGTGGATGTATCTCAAATTAGGATAATTGAGAATTGCACGTGTATAGTCTACTTTGCATTGGACTGGTTCCTATCCTTGGGATGTGGTAGAAGAATTTATTTATATTTCGAATTTTGAAGATATTCCAAACGTGTCCACTTTCTGCAAAGTATTCAAGTAAACAGTTCAAGATTAGAGAGGGTGCCTGTTAATTGAGAAAAGTTCTTGAGTTTGCAGATATTGAAAATATGCAGTATTGGCAGGTTTTCCCAAACTCCAAGCCTTCTTATATATAACAACATTACACAACCCCAAAGGGCCATTTTGCATCCTAAACCAACCTGTATAGGGCGTGTTTACATTCCAAGGCTGAAAAACAGAGTTCTCACCTACCAAAAGAAGTAAAATGTGATCTCTTAGGAAATGTTGCTAATGTTCTGAAACTACCCATTGAGATGTCCTGCCCAGGCATTCAGGATGTGGGAGGCTCCATTTGGTTGCTTAGACCAGGCACAATTAAAACATTTATGATTGGCTATACTTCCAGGGTGTGGCTGAAAGCACCCGAAGAAGAGTGCACGGTATAAATAGTGATTCTACCACAAGTTTCAGCTAACTATTTAATGGTACTGGTACAGGTCATAATCAGTTTTCCCTGATTTGGAACATTATGAAAAATATTCCCCTTAATAAAGTCCAAGAAATATGTTTTTTTGGTCTGAAAAACAACGCAAGGTTTTTTGCAGTTCATTTCTTTTTTTTAATGAAAAAATAAATTTTTATTGTTTATGCTAACAGATATTGAAACAAGCATGAATGCTGCATATAAGAACATATAGTTGTCTGGTCAAACAAGAAGATGTGTGGCATAATGTATTTGATTGTCTAAAAAGTGAGATTTTGAGCACAAAATGTTACATGGGGGTGCAAATAGTCAGGAAATCAAGGGGATAATTTCACCCATACACTAATTATGAACTAAAAGTGTTGTCTCAAGTGATGTTATGTCATGAGTGCCACCACACACCTTTAAAGTCATAGGTAATGTAAAACTAATATAATTGATCGCAGTGTATGTGATGTGTGTGGAGTTAGACATGCGAGGAGAGAGAGCACACACGTACACTCTCTCCCTGCTCTCACACACACACATACACACACAGACACAATGTTGAAATGTAATTTTGTATGATGCAACGTTTTCAGAGAAAAACATATCAAGATTACTTTCTTTGTTTTTAGGCTTGGCCTGGCAGCACAGATGTCGCACAACTTTATGAAATCAACCTAAAAAAAGAGCTTTCAGGAGTGCCAAAGACAGGGGATAGGTGCATAAGAGCAAGTTTTAATTGGGCAAATATTATGCACATCCTCAGAAAAAGCAATCCCCTCAAAGCAGATCTGATCATTTTGTTTATCAAGCTGCTTCAGTCGGCAGCAGTGTGGCTGCCTAGTGAAGGCTCACTAACAGGCTACAGTATCATGCTTACAATGGGATAGAGCTTGCCATCTCAGGGGTGGACACATGGCACTGTAATGTTAAAGTGTCCATGATAAGTAGATAATTAATTTTGTTTGCTTTTCCTTGGCAGCAGCACAGATGGGAGGAGGACAGTCATGAGAAATCTGTTGCCAGTTGCAACTCCTTCCCATTCCCTTTCCATTATTAACTTTAGACCACAGAGTGCAGTTGTGTGTTTGACAGCAATATGGGATGCCCAAGATTATCGTGATCTACATGGATTAGAAGGTCTGTCTTGGCAGATCAACAGAACAGGAGCTTCCCGAGTAAATCTAAGAGGGGGCTTAGACTTCACTCAGAGGTTGGTTCCTCTGAGTACAGGATTGTAGAGGGCCAAAATTCTGCAATTCCACTGAAAAGAGTGCTTCTTTCATGTTGTTTGGCCAGTAGTAAAGCTCATACTCAATAAGGCTGGACTGAGTTTTTTATGGTGACAAGACAAGTACCATTACAATATGCCTGATCTGCTAATTATAGAATGTTACAATAAAGGTGGTAGACCTGATTTGTTTTGTGATATTCATATGCTAACATCAATCCCTTTAAGTGTGGGTTGGTATTACTCTGTATGAAATCTGGCAGAGAAAGATCTTTTTACATGTATACTCAATGATAACTGTAGGAAGGAGCGGTTTTGTATTTGGTTACCCCCTTTGACTAACAGTAGATAAAGAAGAATAGATCGCCAATAATCATTGTTAGGACCTCTTAGGAGAGACAGTATTTTGTTTAGTCAGCTTTAATTATTAATACAATTCTCATTTTATGACTGCCTGCCTGGTGGTCTCCTTGTGAGAAAGTTCACACTGAAAACAGTAGGCCTGAGTTGAATATGGTGACAAGCTGTAGACCGGATTGGTGTGCTGGAAAAAGTTATGTCTAATGCAACAGAACTGGTCTGCTTATTTTGAAACATTAGGACAAGGGCAGTAGGCCTAGCTTATTTATTGTGAAAAGCATTGTTAAGTGACCCCTTAACAGTGAGTTGTTATCACATTGTGTTGCAGGCTACAGACGGGATTCTGCTGCATGTAATTTCACAGATTACTGTAGCAGGCAAGGGTTTTGCTGTTGGCGACCCACTCTGACAACACCTGTGTGTTTTCAATGTGCTGACTCTTGTTAGGCACTATTAGGAGGGGTTGTATATTATTTGACAAACTGCATTTTTGTACGTATTTGTTGTAATTTTATGCTGTAGGCTTAATAGTTGCCGATTTATATGCACTGGAATCTGCCCATGTTGACTATTGTGGCAAGCAAAAGAAAAAGGTTATGAGCTTTATGGGTTCCTTTGGAAATTTCACGTCAGATTTCATGGGTCCAATCTTTTTGTTATAAAATATTATGACAAAGTCAGCATGCCCTGACTTACTGTGAAAAGTATGGGTTACAGGCTATAGGCTTTTAAAAAATACATTGTTATTACACCATGCCAAAGCCTCTGTGCAGGTATTTTGTACCTTAAATGTAACAGATTACTGTAGTTTGCAAGAGTTTTGTTGTTGGTGACCCACTTGAACAAACGGTGAGGCTAGAAGCAGTGGCAGCTAGCACGGATAGGTAGCGGGCATCGGGGGTGGGGGGAGGTTAGGTGTGAAAAAAAATTCAAATAAATGTACCTTACCACTGCTTCTCTCCACAGCAAATGGAAGTATGAAGCACACTGGCGCCCCCTAGCCAATAACGATGCTGCTGATAGCAGTATTGTGATTGGTCTGAGTGCCATGGTTCGGCTCTCAGAAGGGGACTATGGGCCTGTGCATGTTCTACACCAAGCCTGTAATACAGCCTGGTGGAGATCATGTTGAGCGTGCATGACTGTTTGGCTGGCAAAACTGTCATGCACAGTTACAGAGTGCCCACCACTCCTCCCCCTGCTCCTCTGTAAGCAGAGCAGGCCCACCTCGCCCCACAAAACTGCTGCAGCATGCAAATATAAAATAACTATAATTTTATTTTTTCCTTATTTACCCTGCTGGAAAGCAGTGGGCCGATTCTCCTCCGTTTTGGCGGAGGACCCGCTACTGGATATAATATGTTAGAATAGAATAGGAGAGAATGTGTGCACTTCTATAATCCCTATTATGGACACCATTTAGGGGTTGTCAGGGCTCACAGCTCCTTCAATTGACTTACCTCTTGTGACTCATGGCACTGCCTTTGGTACTCGTGGCATCAGAGGTGGCAAACTAATGCCAAGGACACAGAGACAGCTCGTCCTTATGCACATCAGTTGTGGCTTCAGTTATTGTGTTTTCTGTCAATTTTGTATTACAATAGTAGTGAATAATAGCTTATGATTTACTATTAGTGTAATAAAGAGTGGAGTACAATTAGCTGGCATATGACTCTCCTTGGCAGGTAAGGTCAGCAAGAAATGCTTTTAAATGTATGTTGTGTTAATGCTTCCAGTTGAGAGTGTGTTGATGTGTGAATGTGTTTGCATGATTAAGCATGTGTATGTGAGTCAAATTGTGTGTAATGTCACTTCCACTGCCCCTTGCATATTGATGAATTGACATTCCTGATCTTTATTAGACTATTTTAGAAGGGATTTTAAATTGTTTAGACAACTTTAATTCTGTATATGTTTGTAACTTTATTATGGTATCCCTGACAGTTCCCTAGTAAGAAATCGTATGCCCATCCCAGTATGTCTGAAATGGCTATAGTGGCAAACCAATGATAAAGTTTAAAGACCTGATTGCTATGAAACATTTGTCTAAAGGCAGCAGGGCTGATGTATTTATTGTGAACGTCATGTGTTAAATTCAATAGTCCTTTAAGGGTGGATTAGTATTAATGTCTGATAATCTACAAATAAGTATTTTGTAACGTGGAATTTCACAAATGACTGTAGTAGGCAAGGGGTTTGGTTTTGCTAACCTCCTCTGGCAAATTGTTGGTAACGAATATTTGAACTGTAAGAATTCTTGTTAGGACCTCCGAGGGGGGATAATATTGTGTTTGTGTACATACCTGTATGCCTAAACATTGCATTGATTGAAATACCAGTACAGTAGGCTATAGTTGGTTACCATGACAACCCAAACATAACTGCTGTAGGCATGAATGGTACACTGGGAAAAACTTATGCCAGATGTATTGTGCTGTGCCTGTTTATTATAAAACCTTATAACAGAGGCAGTAGGGCTTGCTTATTTATTGTGAAACGCATTGATTTAAGCAGATAGGCATCCAGCAGGAGTTGTTATCTCACTGTTGCAGGCTGCAGAAAGATATTTTGTCACATGTTACATGTGATCTCACAAATTATCATAATTGGCAGAAGTGTTGGTGTTACTGCCTGTTTGGACAAACTCTGGGAATAGAAGATTTCAATGGGATGATTCTTGTTAGATCATATTGATAAAGGTTGTATATTGTTTTGCCAACTGGAATTTTGCAAATATTTGTAATTTTACAACAGACTGCATGATGGTTACCAGTTTATATGCACTCCAGTAGTCATTTCTTATCAAGCCAATGGCAAAAGCTATAGGCCTTATCATTTCACTGAGAAACGTTATTTCAAATTCCTTAGGGTGATCCGTTCACAATGAAAAGTTATGACAAAGCAAGTAGGCCAGACCAACTTAGTGTGACAAACATGTGTAAAAAGCAAAATGTAATTAAATGTAGATTGGTATTTGTTATAAGTGGGGTCTCTAGTTGGCAGTGCTTTGCACCCTGTCCAAGTAAGGACCCTCAGTCTATTCTGGGTAAGGGGGTTCCTAACCACGGCTTAGCTTGGTAGCTTGGCACGAGCAGTCAGGCTTATCTAAGAGGCCATGCGTAAATCACTTGTGCATACACACAGTAACACAGTGAATACACTACAAATGGAGTCCACACCAGCTTAGAAAATTAGCCAATATTTATTGGATAAAAAAAGCCATCTCGCACAAAAAAATTGGGTCACCGCCTGTGGGGGCGTAAACATTGAGAAGGGAGAGTGGAACACCCCTCAAGGAAAGCTTGACATACAACCACCTACCATCAGAATCCGATTCAGTAGCCAACAAGGAGTAAGTAAGAGATTTACGGATTAGAATAATGACACCATTGCGCTTACCATCTCCAGGAGCAAAACACACCTCTCCCACCCAACCCCTTTTAAGCTTAACAGATTCCGCTTCAGATAAATGAGTCTCTTGCAGGAAAGCGAGATCCACATTCAGTTTGGCAAGATGAGAGAGAATTCTTTGTCTCTTAATGGGAGAGTTAAGACCTTTAACGTTCCATGAAACATTACGTACTGACATTAAAAACAATTAGAAAAAAGAAAACAACTACAATGAGAGAAAACCTCAGAGCAAAGAAAAACAAGAAGAGATGGAGAAAGGAGAAGTATAGGAGATGATGAAAGAGAAAAGAGGTGGAAAGAAAGAAATTGAAAGCGACAAAGAAGAAGTGACACCTTTAAGAACCGAACAATTAGGAAAGGGTAACAGGGGAGAGGAGGTAAGGACAGAAACATAAGCTAACATTTCAATAAGGGAAGGAAACGTACTTACAGGAAGGGGAGGCGAGGAATCACAACAAGGAAAAGAAACCAAACGTGTAAGGAGGGGGGGTAGAGCCAACAAGAGGAGACAAGACAGTCAGGGCCGGCGAGCCGCCCAGCTGGGGAAACACGAAACATGGTATATGATCTGTGGAAAAAAGAGGAGAGCGTTAGGAGAAAAGACAAGAGAATAGTCAAAAACCTCAAGGAGGTCATATCCCCGAAAGCAGCAAGCAAAGGGGAGGATAAACAGTAGAGATTATGAACAACGAGATCAACATGAAAAAAGAACTGTTACACAATGCCTATGAACCTATGGTGCAATTGGTAAACTCATGTGCAGGACATGAGAATCCAAAATGAAAGAGACTTCAATAGTCAGAAGAGTCATGGAGGGAATGAAGAAGAAGGACCAGAAGTATCCTTGTTAGCTGCTCGACAGGAATTCAGAAAGCTCTGGAGTCGCACAGGATCTTCGTAAGTTGTAGTCTTATTGTTGTATGTAACCCTAAAAAGACAGGGGTGAAAAAGCCCATATCTGGCACCAATGGATCGAAGATCAGGTCTCATATCCAAAAAGGCTTTACGATGATTGGCTGTGGCTTTGGCGTAGTCCTGCGCGAAAAACAAGAGGGACCCAGACCATGTGAGTCATGGAGAAGCTCTAGCTGCTGAGAGGACCTTTAAAAGGTCAGTATATTCCAAGAAATACATGATCACACCTCTGGGTCTCGTCGAGGCAGAAGTAGACGAGGGAACTCGACCAAGCCTGTGGCTCTCTGTATGTTGAGACCAGTATCCTCTGGAAGATGTAGGAGCTTAGGGAGAAAAGATTTAAAGAAAGCAATAGGGTCATTTCCCTCACAACCCTCCACCAGGCCGTAGATGCGCAGGTTATTGCGTCGATTTCTGTTCTCAAGGTCCTCGACCTGCTTTTGGAGAGAAGAAATCTGAGAGTGCATATGTGAGACCTTAGCAGAGGACTCCTGAAGAGAGGAGACATTGCGTTCCACCGACGTGACTCTCGCCTCCATTTGTGTCCAGTTGTCAGTCAAAACTTGCAATTTAGCATTAGTTTCTTCCAAAAAAGGGCAGAGTGCCCTTATTTCCTCCAATGGCAACTCTATAGATGCGGGTGAAGCGGAGGCAGATGGTGAGGGAGGGTCCTTTTTTAGTCGTTTAACAGTTGCCTTCCCGGTGAGCTGAGTAGGGGGCTCCATGATCGACTTCGACATATGAGCAGGAGGCTCTTGTGAGGCTTCTAACTGGGCCAATGCTGAAAAAACTGTTGAGTTCTTGATGAAAGTGCGCTTTGGGGTCTTGTTGGCGCAACTTGTTGTAAGCCTGCCCATAAGGTAAACAACCTCTGCCAGTAACACATCCAAGGAACTTACAAAAAAGACCCCCTTAGCTTCCAGGAGGGGTAGGCAGCACTGAGAGAGTAAAAAAAAAAATACTGACAAAATCCACTGTATGAAGTGAAGTAACCAACAGAAGTCTCTGAATCACACCAATGGAAGATTGGTTATAAGTTACATATGCAGAGCAGAGAATGGCAAAGTCACATAGTCATAAGCAAGGATTGCTGAGGATTGAGGGAGAGAAAAGCAGCAACTAGGTATGAGCTTCTAATAGACAACGCCTGGAAATCGTATTAACGCATTGTGCTGTAGGTAAACACATGAGAGTATAACTGCCATGAAGGAGAGCGGCTAAATATCATATTCAGCAGAGTCACATTCGGTCTTTGGTACATAGAAGGAGCAAAGAAGGTAAAGTCATAGTAAAAGGAAGCACCACAAGGTAAGATGAAACCAGTTGGAACTGCGCAAGCACAGTATGACCGAATGCTTCAAAAGGTGTGGAAGTCATAAAATGGCCGTTAGTACAGAGAAGGAGAAAAGCCAGCCTGTAAAAGCGAGTGGGAGGCTATGCAAGGCAAGAAAAGTCATTTAGAAGTAATATATTGGCCCACCATGAGGAAAGGAGAAGGCACCAGGCATTGCGAAGATCCGCTAAATCCGAAGACTCTTCATCCGTGAGGAGCGTCACAGTGAGGAAGGACGCAAGATGGCGGCCGTCATGAAGCCGCGTCTAGAAGAGCGTTGCTCAGAAAGTATCTCGAGCGACCACAAAAGACCCCGCAAAAGGTCTCAACACATTCTGGAGACCTGCCGACGGTGAAATCATCCGTCTGTTGGGATGCAGGCAAACGCGGTCCGCTAGTGTTCCCCAGCCGCGACGGAGCACTCACGCCAGCACCGCCATTTCCTCCGGGCGCTAAGCCACTCCCCTATTTGAATTTTTATTAAGACAATAATACACATCCTCAGGCAGTGGTAATGGCCTGCTTGCTTGCCACTTATTTAATTTGCAGTGCGCCACATCCCACATGGTAATTTCCTCTAAACCAGACGACCATTATAAAATCCAGTTGTCATTAGTGTATCATAATGTTACCCTTCCAAGGAGACACAAATGTAGGTTCTAGGGGGTATAATTATGGGAATGGTGGTGCAGGGCAGCACAGCAATTTAACTTGCTATGCTATGCATTCCCAGATTTACAAGCCCTTATGAATTTGAAAATGCATCAAAAACCATGGGAGTTGCGTAGGAGCACCCAGTGCAATGCCCATGGAACACCCCCCCTGGGCAGAGTAAGATGACGCAGCGATTTACACTGCATTGCCTTACTCAAGATTTATTAAGCCATTCAAAGCCGCACAAGGTAGCTGTGAGTGGTTTCAAAAATCTTACTTAGAGCTTGCGTCACTTTGCGTGGCGCAAACATGACGCAAGCCTCTCATAAATATGCCCCTAAAGTGTGGTGGCCAGGTTGAAATTTTAAAACAATGATAGTACTGCAGGATGGGACAATCGCTGCTATGTTTAGGTTTGTTAATGCAAGCATATTCTGTCACGTTCAAACAACAGCACATTACTTTTATTATTTTTATATATCTTGCTTTTGTTGTCAAGTTTGTGTGTGTTTTATTTTGATTGTGTCAGAGGAAGAATACAAGAATGATTCAGTGGATGGAAGAATGCATGCATGAGTGAAATAGTGATGCCTTACTGAGCACTTAAACCCATCAATGACACAGCGGGGACTCTCTAAGCTGAAGAAAACACCTCTTTAAAATGGTTGTTTTGCTACCTCTTTCAGTCTCGATCCTGATTGTGCATAAAGAGGTTGGATTACGATATCTGGAGGTCCTTTTGTTAATGAAAACATTGGTTCTTTGGCTTTCTAAATGGAAAGGACGAAACACGCTTCAATAAATCAATCATACAAGATTGCCTGAATCTGGATTATGCTTCCTGTATCCCATGGCTTGCTTACATAAATTCTGGGGCTTACATACAAGCTCATTGCCCCGCCGGTGCTTCACTTTTTAGATGCTGCAGCGGTGCAGTGTGCCTAACCATATTTATAAGGACACATAAAGTCAACCTGTGTAAATTTACAAGACCACGTAGTCAACCTGCCTGAATTTACAAGGAAACGTAAAGTCAACCTGCGTGAATTTACAAGGAAACGTAAAGTCAACCTGCTTGACTTTTCATGGCCTTGTAAATATGGGCCCCTTGTATGCATTACTCTGTGTGATAGGGGGGGTTCCATGGGTGTTGCTGTGGTTGTTCCCATGAATCATCCATGGAACCTGACACATTCCCAGATTTACAAAGTGTGATAAACCTGGGAATGCATCATAATCCTACACCTCCCAATGGAAGGCGTAGGAGAGATGTAACAAGGAGAAATACTTTTATTTCTCCGTGTTTTTTGTTCCTTCTATTTGTGCTACATTCTGTATCACACATAGAAGGTGCAAAATGCCATTAATGTTTGTTTTGGTGCAGAAAGGTGTCCCTATCTGCACAACAACAAGCATCCCTGCAATGCAGGCACTCGCGCACCATGGCACAAGAGTGTTTGCATTGGTGCAAGGCTGCTGTTTGTGCACCGGTGCAGGGGAGAAGGTCAGGAATATGGCACATTCCTGACCTTTTATTTTGATGCACAGCAGTGCTGCAGGAAGTCTTGCTGCACTGCAGTGCTTCCAAATATAGTAAATGAGGCCCTCTATGTGTTGTTTTATCTTTCATTTGTCAGTATGGGTAGAGCCACTGCAGGTCCTATCCTTAACTAAGGAACTGCTCAAGGCAATCTTTTAACAATATAGGTTAGAACGTACATTGAGTGAAGAAATGAGAAAAACAATGGTTGCCTTTTACATGTCTTCCATAGAATGGGAGGACTGCCAGGATTATTTAATGTATGTTAATAACATTCAACATTGTTACTCCAGACTATATTTAGATCTGGCATGGTCCATCTCTTGGGTGCATTTCCCAACATAAAATCCTGTCCCTCTGATATGTTTCCCTGCCAATGTGATGAAATGACTAAACAAAGCACCCAGCACTTTATAATGTTTTGAAAGTTGAATATAAGTGATTACAAGGATGTTCTGAAACATTTGTTTGCACTAAATAATCATTTTCCTTGTTTTAATGTTGCCCTTTATATTACGAAAGCCATTTATCACAGAAAAGTATTGTTTACTAATTACTATTTAGGACTATCGATTGACTACTTATTATGAATTCTCATCAGATGACTTGTTGAGTTGGACTTATGGAACAGTTTTTAAAAAATTCATTGTATTGGAATTCTATTGTTGGAAGGTGGGTTATAGTGAGTGGTCAGTAGGTACCTAACACCAGCAACAAGGCCACCAACATGGTGCTGGATCCTAAATATGGTCTATATAAATGAGTCTGTTGCTCAATCCTTGGTAGCTGACATTGAGCAATAAGGCTTTACTTAGGAGACAGGCATGTAAAGCATTTAAAAACACCAATACCGGAATAAGCAAGACAAAACACACAATAAAAATTCAACACCAATTTATAAGAATAGGAAGTATTTTTATCTTTATAATGACACCAAAACAATGAAAATCCAATGCAGGGAAGCGGAGATATGATTCTTTTAAAAAGCATAACCGCGTTCTAGTGCTTAGAAACCGACAGTGCCACTTCTGGAAATCTAGTCGCATTTGACTGGGACAAAGTCAAAGTTTGAGTCCGACCTCGGTGGAGCCCTGCTCAGATACCCCACGTGGTAGGCCTCTGTAATAATATTGCCTTCAGACGGAGAAACTTTTCAGGAGCTTTTTCCGCTGAGGGCCCTCGCTGCTCTCCATCAGTCCGCTTTCAGTGAAGATTTGCTGGCTTGACTTTCAGAGAGATCACATCAAACTCTGGAAGTTGGACCTCCGGAGCTCTTTAGGTCGGTGAACCTGGAATCTGGGCCAGATCGTGGTTGAAGGTGGCCGGCTGGCTCTCGCAGTCGGTTCAGTCACCTCCTGGAGCTTTTTCCAAAATGTTTTCCAAACCACTAGAGGTCCTTTCTGAAAGTCTCCTGGTGGGTTCCAAGTGTCCAAAACACAAATCCAAGGGCCTGGAATTTCTTAGCTAGTCCTTGGTAGGCCTGGACTTCACTTCCCACAATGCACTTGGTCAACCACTTAAGATTCCACTGGATGCCCTCAAGGAGGTGAACTCTGGCTAGAGAAGGATCAGTTCAGCACTTTTGACCTGTAGATGCAGGGAGTCAACTCCTTACTCCTTCTTGAAGCAAGGCAAAGTCCTCTGAGCTTTAGTCCCAGAGAGTGCAGCAGGCTCAGTCTTCACCAAGCAGGCCCTTGGATGCAGTTCAGGATGCCAGCAGTACAATACTCCTTCTTCTTGTAGTTTCAGGTGGAAGAACTGAGAGGCTATGCATCTCTCACATCTTTAAGCTCAGCTTCCGGACATCAAGAGGGGGTACCCGTGACCAATGGAGTGTAGGGTGCAATCCAATATGCCTGACCACTTCCCCCAAAGTGTGGCATCTTCTTGTCCAAGAAAGCACTATTCCTCCAAAATCCAACATGGCTGAAATCTCAGCAGAGCAGCAAGAGCTAACTAAACCAACTCTCAGTGTGGCTAATTTTCATAGTTCTCCTTTCCCTAACATCTGCTAATCTCTTCCTTAAGGATCCTAACTTGTTGGGGCACAGGGGGCAGGGGGCAGGTAGGCCTGGCACTCCCTGCCTGGCCTCTCCTCCTTTGAAGGCTTCTTCTTTACAGCACCTCTCTCCTGTCCTGGCATTCCTGGGTAGCTGCAGAGCTTTCTCCAACAGATAGCTTGTTCCCTAGATAGCAACATATCATCTAAACAAGGCAGCCTTGCTGAGCCTGTTAGCACGACCAGTCAGGAAACACAGCAGGAAGGTTGCTTACAGACAAGAAAGTGTTATAACGTATTTTCTGTATAAGTTAGGATACGTTCAACAAGAACAATCCATTGGATTTCTAAATACCATTCTATTAAGTGTTTGAATGATATTTCATACTTTGCTGGCAATAGTTTTTTATTTTGTTTTATATAGCGCGAACTAGACCTGAGACATCGGGTATCAGAGCGCTTTACATGAGTAACAGTTTTGTTACAGATGAACACATTCCTTTTTGTTAGGCACTGGGAGATTAAGTCATTTGCCCAGAATCACAGGATGTTTTGCGTCGTTGCTGAGACTTGAACCCGGTTCCCCAGGTCCGAGGCCGACAACTCTAGCCGCAAGGCTATATCCTCTCCAATATAGTTATAAGTCCATAAAATATTGCGGTATTATCCTATGAGGCCAAGTATCTACTGAGGAAAAAATGAAAAGTGCAATTCCTGCCTCAACAGGTTTAAAAACATATTTTATAAGGACCATGCTAATAATTACAGGACCCTCACCCCCACCCCAGGGACACCTATAGGAGACCTGGGGGTTGGCTATTCAGTAAAATTGATGTAGATTAATACTTCACAGTGCCTACAGCACCACAGTCAACTTTGTAGTGAATTTCCTACACTGAGGAAGAATGAAATGGGCAGCCTTCACCCATCATGGTTTATAAATCATATTTTATAGGGACCATGCTTATAGTTACATGCCTTCCCGCCTCTAGAACACCTTGGGGAGGCCATAGGGATACCCACAATGCACAAATAAGGTAGATTATCACTTTTAAAGTGCCCATACCACCAAAGTCGAGTTTGCAGTGAAGTTTACTTATAAAAGCAGGTCTGCTTTTAAAATGACCTCAGGTTCTCAGCAGTGCACACATGTAAATGCAACAAAGGTTGCAGGTCCCCAAACTGCCATGTCCTATTATATACTAGGGACTTATATGCAGATTTTATCCCCTAGCCCTATTGTCTACTAGGGACTTCAAGGGTAGATCATGACAATTATAAGTGTACCTCAATGGATGTGTTTGTGTTTAATATAGCACTGGCCCCTGGCCTGGCTAGCGAAGCCCATGGCACAGTAAGTCAGCTACCACCAGTGTCAGTCAGTACATAAAAAGTGGGGGTAAACAGGTCAAAAGTGTGACTTTCTAACATTTATTATATCATTGGGCATATTATCAAGGGGGTTTATCTCTGCTTTTTTGGCTTTAAAAGCCATGAAAGCGGAGATAAAATTATCTCCCTATTACCTAGCCGTCGCTAACACCAGTTAGCGACAGCTAGTATGAGATAGCGACCACCTTGGGCCCCGCTTTGCATGTCAGTGATAATTATCACTAATGACATGCAAAGTGGGCGTGCCAAGATGTTAGCGACTGAAAACAGTCGCTAACATCGCTATCTCCTATTACCAACTTTTGGAGATATTCGCGCTAAGCGCGAATATCTCCAAAATCTAACACCTGCCCCTGAGCAGTTCTTAGCCATGTTATCCAATGGGAGGTGGATAACATGGCTAAGATCATTTGCTCGGTAATGCATGAATATCGCTGACTTTTCAGCGATATTCATGCATTTCGGCCGATTTTTATCGCTTAGGAGATAAACCTTGATAATATCAAGGCTCCTAAGCGATAAAAATCGTCGCTACACGGCGATAAAATTATTGCCGCTAAGCCAACCTAGCGATAATTATCGCTAGTTGTTGGTAATATGCCCCCATGTTTTATAATTGTATTATACTTTTGGGGCAGTTTTTACTTGCCAATACAGTTTTGAACTGAACTGACAGAAATGGAGCTTTCAATTATAAATCCGATCTATTGGCATTACCAATGCTTGTTTTTGCCTTGTCCTCCATTGGATGGCACACTTATCTAGGTGCAGTAGCCTCCACTGAGCAGTGAGAGAAAGAAGAAGGGGGTATACTGCATGAGGAACACGGAGATGGTGGGAGATGAAATAAATGAATGTATTTGATATAAATCGTACGTTACCACAACAGTACTTTCTTACTTCTTTAAATAAGAGAAAGGGCTGACTTCAGCTACATTCTACATTTCTGGACTGTATATTTTCAAGCAGAAAACGTTGCAGGTTTAAAAACGTGATTATGAATGTACTTGAATGGGTGCTCCATTTCATATGCGTGCTTTTAACAAACAGCGCGTTTCCCGGGACATACGGGCTGCAGAGAGGGAGTGCATGCAGCATTGGGCTGACGGCGCAGTATGTACTGTAAACCAGTGTCTGGTTATCGGTGACATGCCAACCTGTCATATGCTGGTAGCACCTGCTACTAATTGACGCGAAGATTTTGTTGGTCACCGAACGCTCTAACACTCTAAGCCTGTGTTTTTTTTCTGGGATTTGCTGAGAGCGGACGACTAATTACCGCGGCTTCTGAGTCAGCGCCAGTGTGCTGCGGAGCTGCTTGTTGCAGATAGAGGGCAGACGTATTCCTGCTAGCAGTGTTTCTTTGCCGCCATCCGTGCGGTACCCAATGCAGGCGCATGCAGAACTAACGCGGTGATTGGCTCTAGGCGTCTTCCTGGCATAATGTGGCACAATCAGGTATCAGCTGTCATTAATTTCAGCGTCGCTGCTTCGTCTGTATTGTGGTCACGAGTCGAAGCGTCGGTTTAAATTCCTAAAAAAAAGTTGAGTAACTTCATGCGGCGGATTCTTTTGATTGACAGCTTATTGACTGCGAGACTTCTCGAAAGTTCTGGCACAATGCATTTTGAATGGTTAAAGTTCTCGAAAGTTCTGGCACAATGCATTTTGAATGGTTAAAGTTGCTGCGTAAATTGGCTGTCGCATGTTCTATAGTCAGAATGTTTAGTATATATTATTACTACTGTCATTAGCATTGTCATTATTGATATTGTTTTTGTAGTTGTTATTGACTTATGATGTAACAAGATAGTCAGCTGTCTCAAAATTACTTATTCAACTTGTACAGTCAGAATTTGGTGCAGTTGGGTAATTACTGCACAGTTGAGAGAATTGCTATTTTGCTTATATCTCTGTTGCAAGACTGGTGTTCACAGTATGTATTCTTTGGTGTGTCGGGTGTGGACTCTAATCTGGTTTACTTCAATATTTTAATATTTGCCTTCTGTCACTTGTGACGTTATTTGCTCTTAAGTGATGTCACTATGCTGTCCAATTGGCGTTGGTATACATTAGCATAAATACGTGTAATGCATGTATTTATCATGCAAAACCTGAAGTTGCATTTTTGGCAAAGTTGACATAAATATGCATAATTGTTTTGCGTATGGGACGGTGCTTGTACATGTGTGCCTGTGCATATGTGTGCATGCTGGGGTAGTATGTAAAATGATGTATCACGAAGCTTGTTTAGAAGTTTCACATTTCCAGAATGCTGTTCCACTCGTATAAACACATGGCAAATTGCTGGTGTTGCATTCTGTTCTTCGCTGTAGCACGCGACCGTCTTACTCGAATGTGATTTATGTAATCGTATTATGTATTTTTTAACATGAAAGCAATAACATCAAAGTCTGCTGGATTAGTTAGAAGCATCCAGTTTATTTATTTATTTTTGGTTTGCGTAAAAGCAAATCAGACGTATGACTGTGTGCCGAGGCGAGTTGATTAATTACTGACACAAATTCTCACGAGGAGATCTCTTAAAGCCATTGGAAAAAAATGCATTTTCTGACAGGATTTTACCACCACGCACACCTGCCACCTGCGGAAGTCTGAAGCCCCGCTGCACTGAATGCCCTAGCTGTGTTTTCCAAAAGTGCCGTTGTTAGCAAAGGGATGGGGGGCGCGCAGCCGGCTCCGTCCCATTCATCTTCGCTTCACCCGTCACTGCTTCTCATAGCGGCAGCTAATTGTCAAATTTGGTAAGATAATATGGCGAGGGGTGGAGTTAATGATTCCTTGGCGGAGGGGGCCGAGATGTGTTTACCTGTCAGTCGCCTGCGCGAGCCTTAACCAGACCCGGGGTCCTACACGTATCCGGGTGGACGGAGCGAAAAAGAGCAGCAGGGAAAATAAGTTGCGGCGTCTGTGTGCACCCTCCCCTGGACGAGCCCTGTTCCGGTTTCCCCCGGGCACCGTTCCAGCCTGGCAGCGTGTTAATCAATGCATTTATTGATGCCTGCTTAGGCTCGGTTTTCAGTAACCTAATCCGAGCCGCCGGAGGGTCAGAGCCCCTGTGAAACGCGAGAGCGCTTTAATGTGAGCAGCCATGAAGTGCCCGTCTGCAGGCTGCTGATCCGCTGCTCCTGAGCCGAGGCTGGGAGGGATGTCAGCTGAGCTCCCACCACTCGAATGCCTTCCAAGTTATCCTTGAACGGTAAGCAGCACCCCGGATGTGGCGAGCCTCTCTTGGCGCGTGGAGCCGGCTTCCTTCCCTAGGCATTGCTGGATTCTGTTGTCACCCGGTCCGAGGCGCAAACGAGGAGCATTATGGCGTGGATTTTTTGCCGTTTCCCTCTGAGCGCGAGGAGGGCTCTTCCTGTCGCTGGCTTCCAATGGTCTTGATGTTTGTATTGACCGGGTGCCTCTGTCACTGGGACCTGGCTGCTCTGCTGTGAATGGAGCCAGCAGTGTGCGGCAGACGAGGACAGATTCCAAGGGTTAAGGTGGGTTGTCAGAAAGAGAGCGGACATTGAACACTTGTTTAGCCTTTAGGTCGCAGAATGGCAGTGCTGCTGCTTACTTCGTGCTTGCTGCTGCTAGCTTATCTCTCCCCACATTACCAACATGACAGTAATTAAATGAAAAAGAATTGATTAGACATCCTGGTGTGAAGGCGAGATGAAGATTTTCTCTTCGCTCTTCGGGGTTAAAAGTGTCTTCTGGTGGCAGCTGATGCTGTCGTTTTTATTGTGTGAAAAGTTCTTCCAATGCATCCTAGCGCATGGAATGTCTTGAGCGTTCAGAGTGGATTTATAAGTATGAAGTGCTGTCAGAGGCGCATTCAGGCTTCTTGGAGCCCCGTTTATTGTGCAGTTCAGGGCATGCTTTCATACGAATTGTGTGCAATGTACGGCGAATTGTGCGCAGTGTTTACTGAGATCCTTTTAATATGTAGCGGGGCATGTGTGGTGCTCTTCTGTGTATAATGAAACATGCAGCACCATGGACAGGTACAGCGACTGGCTGCATACAGACAAGCAGGCAGACTGTCGGGCATTGAAACAAGCACTGAACAAGCACACACAGAGGCAGGGCGGCAGATGGATAGACAGAGAGTCAGGCGTCCATGCAGACGTATATTCAGATAATTACATAGTTGCATAGAGTGATGATACTGTTCTTTAAAGGCAGGTATATAAAGCGACCCAAAAAAGAATACATCGCACGGCAACGTTTTGCTTTTTAGCTCTACTATAGACGCATGAGGAGGTAAACTGTGGTAACATCACTTTAAGCAAAGAATAGAATAGCAAATGCATCGGAACGATGAGACTCTTTCAAAATATGATTAGTATGTTATAAAATATAAAACCGAGCACCTCCCTCTGCATCACACGCTGCGGCTTTTGCTGTTTTTTATTCAGGGAAATGTTAGCGCTGTGAAGCCAGACTGAAGTGTTGAAATTAGAAGCTTGCCTATTCATGTTACACGGACAAGTTAACCTCGCCCTGTCCTATCCAGCTGGCCAGTGTTGTCTCTGGCCTCACCTTAGCCACACTCACTTACCTATCAGGACCTACCCCGGGTCAGAATGTCAGCTCATGTTCCAGCCAGGGCCTGTCTCATCTGAGCCTTTGCTCGTGACATGCGCTGCATCTCTCGCGAGACCTGATGTCAGTAAACTCTTGCTTTGAATGGAATCCACCCGGGTGATATTAGCAGAGATGAGCCAGTGGGCGGAGGAAGTGTTTAGCTCTATTATTTGTTTTGATATTGGAGTTCCAAGGAACAGAGTAATAGTTTTGTTACAGATTAGTGCAAAGCTTAGGAGTCTACCTTGTTTCCAAATCACTTACAGTTCTTCCACAGTTTTGACATCCTGCCAGATTGCCTTTTCAGTTGGAAATGTCACATATAAGCGAAGAATGTCATATTGAAAAGGAAAATCTATTAGGAACACACTGCTAACCAGAAAGCGATAATTCTTGATTCGTCATGCTGCTAGGTGTTGACATTATTCGATGCGAGAGTCAAGTTTTTGAATGTTCTACTACACTACCAAATGAGCATTTTAGCGCCAGTATGGCTTGTTCACGAAACTACCACATTTCATTAGATATTTCCATCTCGTTTGCAAATAGATTCCTCAAACGCAGAGTGAAAATGGACAATGTAACAAGTCGGTCATTTTCTATAAAAATAACTTTTTTGTCAAAGGGGGTTAATAATATTCCTCCTATTTAAAGTTCCTGGACTAGGAGATCATCTAGATGTCTTGCCAATGATTTTTATGAGATGGAAAGCAACACAGACTACTCTTTGGCAGGACAAGAGCATCCCAATTGAAGTGATCTAGTTTCTGAAAAGAAGTGGCAAAGCATTTTGGTGTCGCAGAGATGGAAGCCACCATGGCTACCATAATGAGTGGCTTATTGAAGATAGTGGGCAGGTACACTTCACCCATTTTTCTCCAGCATGACACATATTCTTCTATTGATACCCAATATCGTGGCTTCATTCTCAACTGCCAAACGTTACTGTCAACTAGGACATTTTCAATGGAATTTGTGGAACAATGGAGCAACACACACTCACCCTCACCACAGTTCTATCCTTGATACAACCTATGTACCTAAAGCCTGACACTTTCACCAGCATTTGATACTAGTGCAAGCTCAATAACCAGGGCTGTCAACATAAACATAATTGGGAAAGAGCACAGATGCAAATAATTTCTGTAAAATTCTGAACCTCAAATTTGCCCTGGAAGGACAATCATTTTAAATATTTTTGAATTATCAGGTGTTGTGCCATCAGTACTTTGTACCTGTAATATTGGGTTATTCACCTATGTTTAAGGGCTCAACCGAAGTCTTGATATTACATTTGACACATCTTTTGACATGAGCATTCAGAACTATCCAACGATATCAATTTACATCCCCTCTACCAAGGCCATTAAAAATAATTACCTTTAATGAATATATTGAGAAAGAACCTCGGAGTTTGAGGGCACCACAAAGTTATATTTTTGCAAACTGATCGATGCAATCTTTGCTAGATATTTAATACAAATAAGTAAAACAGAGCACTGTAACCCTCACCATTTTGTTATTTGGCTATTAACATTACAATGAATTAGTAACCCACTCATTTGTGCTCCATGAGCCTTACTTTAAAGCTAAAAATACATGTAATAAACTTTATGCAATGTTTGGATTAATAATTATTCAAGAGTGGGACGACAAACAGTATTGCAGTGTCAATGCTTACTCTCCAATGTGTAGATCTGGTATAGATGCTCAAGTTTCACTATCTCCCAATTTCAAATGATATACTAAGGATAATCGAGTCAGGGGCCCCAACAAGGTATTTGATGTTCAGATATCACTCTCCCAGAATCAATGTTTGTCCAGCTGAGTGAGATCCAAGGAACAATTTTATGGATATATGTATGTATTGGATTTCACACACATTTAGGCACAGGGAAATTAAGTGATGTGCCCAGAATGTTGCGTCTAGTTCAGAGGCCAGGGTTTGAAATTAGTTCACTGTTTTCGAAGACAGGCAGCTTGAGACCCTAGGCCACATTTCCTCCTTTCCCTCTCATTACAGTAGGACATAAGTTGCTTAGCCTCAGTGTTTCACGCCACACAGACATTCTGCAGTTTAAGGAAAATTACCATAGAAACAAACATGCTGTAAGCAAAATATTTTTGTGACATACTTATGATTGTACATTTAGGAAAGTAATTAAATTGTATCTGTGACAGGAAGTGAATCTGTTTTTATATTAGGGTGATGTATTTCACGTATGTCTCAAAACCATTGTCCTTATATTTAAGCCTTGTGATGCAGAGAGAACTTACTCAGGGGACAGTGGATATGTTACATGGGCATGGGGACATGTTTTCTTTTTTGAGTCTGTAAACAACTAAAATCATTGCCATAGCTAAAACAGAGGACCCAATGTTAGCAATCTGAGGCCATGTGACAGAGTTTTCGCTACGTTGCTTACGGATACTATATTTATATCTGTGTTTTTTGTCTGTCTCCATGAGCTGTGTAAGGAGTATACCATCCAATAATGGAAAGCGGCATTCACATGAGGAAACATCTTCTTCCATGGGCAGAAAACCAGAAATTAAAAAAATACATTTGCACATTCTGCTGCCTTTTTCACAGTAAAATATTATGCTTTATACAATAACATAAGATGTGTATCTGTATAGTGCATGCTCACCAAGAAGGGTATCTTGGTGGTGAATAACAGATGTTTACTCAGCCCACCCCCACTCCCTCTACTCAGAGAGAGGACATGGGACCCCTCACCCATCCCACTACCCTGAGACCTATCTGGGTCACTACCAACCTCACCTATATCACCTGGTTGGGGAAAACCTGAGCCACCCCCTTCAGGATCACCCCTAAAAGCTTCTTCAGATCCTGTGGAATGCACCAAAAGGTCTGCCTCCAGTGCAAGGTTCCTGGGATCAACAAACTCACACTCCAATGGGTGTTGGCATTGCTCTGGAAAACAGGGACTTTAAATATGCTCTCCAACAGTTAAATCACACAGCCCCACATAGGAGTTGACCAAGCTACTCTTCACCTCACCATCTAGTGCCTCTCTAAGGTACCTCACATCACCCTCCTGAGAAAACTTCCCTCACTGCCCTAAATGCAGCCAGGGTCTATTATGCTCAGCCCCAAGTCATCCAGGAAGGGCCAGACACACCCCACCCCCCCCCACACTGGCTGTCTACAGTGACTGTACTTCCCTAACCCCTGTCACTGTAAAAATAGACAGTCAATGCACAAACAGGAAGATGCACACAGAATGGTTAAATGAGAAAATGCCTACTTTTTAAAAGTGGCATTTTCAAACACATGATATAAAAAACATCTTTACTAAAAGATGTGTTATTAAATTCTGAGTTCAAAGAGCCTAAATGTTTTTGCTATATCTTGTCCCAACGGAAAGGTATGCTTGTAAGATGTTACAAAGTAACTCCCATGCTATCCTATATAACAGATAGTCTTTCAATAGTGAAAAACGAAATTGGCAGTATTTCACTATCAGGACATGTCACATGCACCAGTACATGTCCCACCTTTCACATACACTGCACCCTGCCCATCAGGATACCTGATGTGGGCCTACGTGAGGAGGTGTCTTACATGTAAGAAAAGAAAAGGTTAGGGCCTGACAGGTGGGTGCTCTTGCCTGGCCGACATGGCAGTTTACATCTTCATGCAGAGACACTGCAGTTGTAGGTCTAAGACACACTTACAGGGCTACTCTTGTGGGTGGTACAATCAGTGCTACAGGCCAACTAGTAGCATTTGATTTACAGGCCCTGGCACACTCTGTGCACTTTACTAGGGGCTTACCAATATATCAAGTATGCCAATCATGGATAACCAATTATCATCATAATTTATAGAGAGCATATGCAATTTAGCACTGATCAGCAGTGGTAAAGCACTCAGAGTCCTATAGCCAACAAAAACAGATCAGGAAAAATAGGAAGAAAAAGCAAAATGTTTGGAGCCAGCCCTGCAAAAAGGGCCATTTACAACACTTCCCAACTGAATGGTACTCATTTGATCAGCCACAGAAGGATGAAAGGCTGAGTGGGTAAGCCGGGAACGGAACCTATGACCATGAGGTCAAACACAGGCCACATACAGTGGACACATTAGTCCAATAAGCCACCAGACAATCCTGCAGAATGCAAATGGGCAGTCTAAAAAAATTGCATGACAGGTCCCACAGTATACCCAGAAACCTGTGGCAGGCATATCATTACGTCACATTCATGAGACACACAAATGCACACAGACACACTCACACACATCAGTTTGATGTCTGTGAAATAGAAATGAGTATATCAGATGATTATATCAGGAAATCCAGTTGAATAAAGGACATCTACTTGTAAGTGGGAGGGAGAGGCCACTTGACATTTCTGCATACTATATATAAAGAAACATGTCAACACGGGAAGGGTCCTTCCGGGATCGGCTCCCGCGTCTGGTGGCGCGTCGAACGACGAACCCAAAAGCCGGTCAAATTTTTCAATATCCAAATCCAAAAGTTGCTTTCAAGCAAGCGCGCACTCGGAGGTTAATCTTGCTGCAAAGTTTTTTTATTCTTTGGTAACGCTACGCGTTTCGACACATACTTGTGTCTTGATCACACGATGATGGATATAAAGAACATACAGTATCTGTTTAGCAACATTGTTGTTCAGATTGTACAGTCCCCATTTCAGAAATTGTGCTTCTAACAGATGGGACCAATTCACAAAGACTTGTATGAGTGCATGAAATAGTATTCCTGTAGTTCTACTTCACACATTTTTAACACCTATTTGAACAGCCTCCAGAACATCTGAAATGGGAATAACTTCGGAATATTCAGTGGATATTCATATTCAGTTAAAAGTACTGGAACGGACCTGACCCTCTTTGCCGTTTTACTAATCGAGTATTTAACATTTTTGAGCCCATTTACAAGAGCAATTAAGTCTTACTCGTATAGCACTGCTTCACTTACTCATAAATGCCTTTGTAAATTGGTCCAATGTCTTCTAATAGTCTGTTCATAGGTGTTTTAGTTGAAATTAAAGTTTTGGTTACTTTAAATATTGTGCCTTATTCTTGCAGGGAACATATTATTTATGCATTTTCTAGTTAAGAACTGAAGCGGAAATTGGAGACACAGAAATATATTTCATAGTTAATTAATTATCTTGTATCTTTTATGACAAATATATTTCCTTGGAATGTGATTTATTCAAAGCAAGCTCATGAAAACATGTTTTCCAAAAGTATGGATTTCTTAATATTTCTTCACAATGGTTATTAGTAAGTATGAAGTGAGTCCGTAGGGGCTAAAATATTCTACACATACCAGTGCTTATTAAAGTTTTCAGAATTCACAACATAATATCCCAGTGCAGACATTTTAAAATAAATAAAAATATAATCTCAGAACTGTTTTGCTTGATTTGGTTTAAACTCAGAAAAGTCACCATTCTAGGTTACATATTCTGTTGTGCATGCTGTTGCTGATTACCCAAACAGAGTTCATCTATTGGTGCATTAAACTAAGGATTTGCCATATAAAACCTTATTATCAGACATGCACTTAGACAGAGGCAGCTTCAAGCTGGGTCAGAAATGTAGACCACCTTTTGGTGGTCTTAATTGTATTTTCTCTGTATGGAATGTCTTAGAGAAGGAGCAAAGAGGTCCAACAAACTCTCAAAGAACCCAGAGATGGGGATCAATTGGAGACTGCTCCTCCTTGTCCAAATGGGGTTCTGGCTCACAGCTAATGTTGACCAAAGGTATGGCAGAAAATACAGAAAGGTGTGGCCTGTGCTTATGCCCTCCATATTTGAAATGACACACCCCATTGTTATTTTGTTAATGAGGGTATTATAATTTAACTCTGTAAGGCATTGGGTTGTTGGTTTGAAAGAATGCATGCACTCCACTAGTAATACATCTGCAATTGTTCTATCACTGGAAACCAAGTACACCTTCATAGCAATTGGCTCTCTCAGGGTAATAAGGCAGAGCAATCTAAGGCTTACCCAGGGCAGGTGGTGTGGGCTAGCACACACAATTTGCTGGTCTGCAACAAAAACACCATAACAATTTATTTACAGTCAGTGCTTTTCTTTTTGAAAGGGAAAGTACATTTATTGCACACACATACTACTAAATACTACACATACATTTACAAACATCAGGCAGCTAGAAATACCTTTGGTGACACCCTCATATCACATGTAATCCGAAATTAGTGCTGAACCCCAAATTCACAATGCCCCCAAATAAATTAGATGGATGTAACTTCACAAAATAATGGGGTGTCATTTAAAAAGGCAGGACTACTGGCTGTGTCTAGGAGTCACCACATTGATATATAAAAGAAAGGGTGCCATAATATTAAAACAATCATCACATGCTAAATTTCATCTTTAAAGCAAGAGAATCAATAACCATTCCCAAATACATTGATTATACAAGTAAGCATTGCAGCGTTTAGCAATAGTCATTGTGAACAAAATATTTTAAATAAAGCATTTCAGTTTAATCAGAAGAGTGTCTCCATGTTTCATTTACATTCTTCAGGACAAATAATGCACCCATAGAACCAACCACTAGAAGTTCCTTAACTCTAGAGCCCAAGAGAAAAAGCCCCAGAGTGCTTAAAAACATAGTCAGCCTCCCTTGGGGCCCTGAATTCTATATTACATGAAACCTTTTCTAAAACCACTTTCGCATGGGATGCTGCACTCTCTCCAGCTGCTCAACAACTCCTGAAAAATGTGCTAGTGTTGCCTCTGCCCCTCCTTAGGGCACCAAAAGTAATTAATCAGACAGTTACAAGCCCACAGAGGGTATTATGGGACTCTCCATGGCCCAGGTTCTGATTAATAGATGATGGGCATGTCGCACTCTTTTTTTGTTGCACCGCCTTGTACCATGGAAGTTCATTTTTGTTTTTGTTTCAATGTGGTTGTCGTGGTCCCATTCGGGACACTCACATGTGGCAATTTTAATTGCAGGCCATAGCTAAACCCCCCAAGGCCACCCCCAGCCATCTCTCCACATGATCCACAGTTTGTTTAAATGAGTCTGCTAAGAAAAAAAGGTTTCATGATGATTTGCAACAATGTTTACAGATAAAATGGTTGCATTTGAGCTTTAGGTTTGTAAGGTGTTTTGAGATGCAATGCTACCTAAAGCCTAATGTATGTCACTCTGTACAAAGATTCATCATGAAATTTAGACTTGGCCAAAATATGTAGATCTAAAATGTGAGGACGGCCACTCATCTAGGTTGCCAGTATTGTGGTGCCAAGAAACAGGTCACAAATCATGTTTTATTCTTTTGTTTGGGTCTTTTATAGCTTTAAAGAAAATTCTTTTGCCCAGTTATTTCTAAATATTTCATAGAAATGCACAAGGAAGGATGTTACCTTTTGTTAAATCCCCCACAGTGAATATTTGCTATCGTCAATGAACGTTTTTGGATCTTTTCTTGTATTATAAGGTGTTATTAATATTTGTTATAAACCCACCTATGGGGAATGTTGTTGACGCCTGATGACATTTTTCAAATCCTTTTCTGTATTATGATGTGTTAAGAATATTAATGAGATGTTATAGTGGATATTTTTATACATTTATATGTAAATGTCCTTGTTTATTTTCATATTGTATTTAAATCTTGTATTGTATTGATGCTTTTTTACCCATTTGTGGTTTAAATGTCTTTTGTGAAAGCATTTTATTGATTAAATAAATAAATATATTAACACAAAGACCTGAGGAATCGCGTATAACCATACTAGACATTGTGTCTGGAGGTGAGGAAGGATTGGAGAGGTTCTGCCCCCAGAGTAAGGCTTCTGTATCTGTAGGAATCCATGGAAACCAACATAATCAGGACATTTATAATGTTGTGTCATGGAATATTGCTGGCTTAGCTTGGAAATTTGGGGATCCGATGTGGCTGCAGTTTATCAGGCAGTTTGTCTGTGATCTGTCTGCAGGAGACGTGGCTGGTTGATTGCAGCCTATCATTGGAGGGCTACAAAGCATTTCTGGTCCCACCAACACTATCAGTATATGGCAGAGCTAGCGGCGGTCTAGTCATATTTATAGCATTGGCAGTGTCTTGTAAGATCCAGCTAGTCCCTTTCTCTAACAAAAACATACAAGCAATTATTTTAAAAAGAGGAAAGAACAATCTGGGAATTATTAATATTTATAACTCCATGGCTTTAGAGGGAGGGTGTAAAATTGCTCAGATATGCATTCTCTTAAGGAAGATGCGTGGCTCTGTCGTAAATAGCCTGTTGATAATGGGAGATTTTAATATCCACCCTTGTGGTGATCCGGCAACTGTCTGTATGGAGAAGTTGGGGTGTGCAAGGATGCAGGTCTTTCATTTCGAGCACTCGGCACAGGGGGATACCCTAAGCAGTATGCTCAATTCTTTTGACCTGCTTTCAGCCATGACGGTCTCGCACCCGCAGAGCAAACAGCGTGTACCCAGGTTTATAGGTCAATATAAGGGCTCTTTCATTGACCATATATTGATCTCCGCTGGTTTACAGAGCCATTTATTAAGGTTTGCAATTATCGAAAGTGCTTTCAGTGACCATAACCCTGTCTGCGCATTTCTGGGAGGGGGGTTGCTGTTGTGCCAAGATAGGATCTCGGTAGTGGGTAGAATGAGACCGACAGACATTAGGCGCAGAATAAAGTGGACACAGATCGCCCCAGATCTATTTCATAGTGAGGTGAAAGTTACATGTGCCGCTGAGATTGCATCCTGTACATCTCCCGATACTTGTCCCGGAGTAGTTCTCAGTGCCTTAGATGACATCACTTCTAAGGTAGGGAATCTGCTAAGTGCCCCTCACTATAGATCTTTGCCCTCTGAACCCAGGTGATTTGATGTCACTTGTTCTAAGGCTGCTAGACTCTTAAAGAAAAGCCTTAAAAACCACACCGAGAGATCAATCCATGATCAGTGCCCAACGCCGCGTATATATGCAGGCCTTGGATTCGAGGAAGAGAGAACTGAAGAAGGAAACTTGGCATGAATTACTAGAGCCCAGTACCTTAGCAAGTAGTTCCAGATTGTGGGACATCATTAATCGCCCCCTTTTTGAGAATTCACAGGATGCAGAAATGGGTACTAACATAACTGAGAGTGATTGGGTGGTATATTTTACCTCTATTTTTAAGGGTGGGTGTGATTCTGTAAAACCCAGAGATAGGGGTAATTTGTCTGCTCCGATAATATTCGAGCAGTAGGAGGTGGAGATGGGCATCTTAGGGTTATCTGGTAACAAAGCGCCCGGACCGGATGGTATTCCCTCGGACTTCTTTAAATCCAATCCTCAGTTTTGGGCTCCGGTACTGTCAGGCGTGATCAACGCTGCTGCTAGGGTCGGGTGTCCGGTGTCATGAGGTACATCTACGATCGTACCGACTTTTAAGAAGGGGGACCGAAATAGCACTCTGTGCTATAGACCGATCTTGATCAAGGTCGTTGGTGGGGTAATCTTGAGAAGATTACCCTCCTGGGCTGAGCAGAATTCGATAATTACAGACATCCAGTATGGGTTTCGTTCGGGGCATTCCACCATATCCCAATGCCTTAACTTATATCTGATCTAGGGGAAATATAATATCGCCCGTCAGGGTACCCTCTACATGGCCTTCATGGATTTATCCTCTGCTTTTGATTGTGTCAATCGGGGTAAATTGTGGCAATCCATGAGGGCCATGGGGGTAGAGGATAACCTGGTCGGATTTCTCGAAGACTTGCATGGGGACACTAGGGCTAATGTCAGATACGCCAATGACCTACGGGCCTCTAGGGATTTTAATATAGAGAGGGGTGTTCGGCAGGATTGCATCCCGGACCCGTTTTTATTCAATCTCTATATAAATGACCTACATAAAATGTTGGTGCCTTCAGGGGCCGATTTTCCTTATGTTGGTAGTCGGGATCTGCCCGTCCTGCTTTATGCGGACGACGCCGTACTCATTGCTAGAACCGCAAAGGGTTTGTAGACCCTGCTCGATTCCTTTAGGAGTTTTATGACGAATCGTGACCTAGCAATTAATAACTCTAAATCATATATTATGCTGGCCTTGTCCCGCCCCAAGAAAGTGTATCCTTTTAAAGTAGGCATTGAAAGGGGGCCCCTGACAACAACATTTTCTTATTTGGGTGTCCTGATGGATGACAAACTTAACTGGGGTCCCCTTATTCAGAAGACTAAAGGGGAGGTTATACGGGCCAACACAACAATCTTCAACTTTGCCGCCAAAATTGGTAAGCGCCCTGTGGCGGCAATGTTGAAGTTATATCAGGCGAAGAGTGTGGCTATTGCGAGCTATGGAAGTGGACTATGGGACTACGCCACAACTGACGCCATACAGGTGGCGGAGAACAATTTTTTAAAAAGCCTCCTTGGAGTGCCTAGGGGTACATCTAATATGGTGGTCCACGAAGAAGTGGGGTTGCCATATATTAGTGATAATTTGGCTATGCACCCTCTGTTGCTCTGGCTCAATTGTTGGCTGAATGACGAGTTAGCCCCTTAACCACCAGAGTCTAAGGGACGTTTTAAGTCTGGATTTCATGCTACAAGTTCTGTGGTTAAAATATATTAAGAGTTGTTTTGAGGAGCTAGGGTGGCCTGAATTGTTTTTAAAACCTGATCTTATTACAATGGAGGATGTGGGCTATGTTAAGAATACTTTCATGATGATTAAAAAGCTTGAGAGAGATCATACTGAACTGGGGAAACCAAGTGTTCGCAAATATGTGATGCTCAAAACCATCCCCACCATGGAATCATATCTTCTGTGGCCATTGCCACAGAAGATATGATTCCATGAGCGGTTTTTATTGATCAGGTTTTGCTTGGAATATTATCATTTGCTTTTAGCGGTCCCAAAGGGGAGCTGCAGGGGACAAGTGCTAGCACCCTGTGGCTGCGACTGAGTGTCTCCAAAGGACTTGCTGCACTTTGTGTTTTTCTGTACTTTTTATACTGTCCCTCGTAGATATTTTTTATCATCATTACTAAAGAAGCTGAATTTTACCCAGGTCCGCCCTGCTCTATTTTATCTACAATTGTTGAAACCAGACTGTATTCCATTTGTAGTAGGTTTTTTAAAGTCTGCCCTGCGATCTAGAATATGTATGGAGCATTGATAGTCATCTCCTGTTTTATCACTTTTAGCCCCATGAGTTCGTAATTTTGTACATTGTTTTGCCCCGTATATGCTCTACAATTACGTGTTAGATGCCTATATTTTAATCTTATTGTATTGCAACTGGAATTATTATTATTATGTCCTGTATTTTTAAATTGTTTAATGGTGCTGTAAAACTTTTATGGTTTTATTCACAAAACCGAATAAAGTATTTTGATGATGATGAAATATATAAGTAAAGGTCCAGAAATCAGATAGTCATAAGTAAAATAATCCTGGTGGACTAAATGGACAATACCGAATTGGTACAGATTCTAAAATCAGTGGATATAGTGTTTTGATACATATGAAATAAAGTTGTATGCATGACAGTTGCATTCACAGTGTACCTATAGCCTTTATACATTGTTCACTATAGTACATGAAATGAGAATCTAGACCTTGGCAGTGTTTACACAAAGTGATTTGTAGGTATTTGCTAATTTCTAAGGGGGTTTTAGGTCAGTTAATGATACTTCTAAAACATATACTGCTTCCTCTGTCAGTTAGCATCTCCTTCCTGAATGACGATTCTGCAAGGGACATCTCGGTCTCAGCCAGAACCTTGTAGTAAACATATTTAAGTTCAACGTTTGGAAAATCTTCACCAGGGAAAAGAAGGAGTGGGTGAAAATTATGACGAGTTAGGGTATTAGAGGTAGAAAAAATAGTACTCTGAACCAGTCAATGTTGTGACAGAAGACAGCACAATAAAATGTACAGTAGGAATTCACAGAAGGAAAATATATTACCACAGATAACTTTGTCTTACCTGAAACAGTCACATGGCTGCTGTACCCAAGATAGATTAACATCTTTCTGAAGATGATGGTATGGGTGCTGTTGAGGAAGACATTTTAAAGAATGTTGAGTTGATGGCAGACCAATACTTTTGAAAGACCTTCAGAACTGGGGCTGAGCCAACCCTAAAATATTCATGATACTGGTATTTTGATTTCAGGAGGCAATTAAATAAGTACCATAGATAATCTGGCATTATGAAGAATTCATGGTTAGCCTATGCTTCTGTGCATTCTATAGGGAAGGGACTGGGTCAGCCTGATGTAAAGCGTGTATGATGTAAAATGTCTTTATTTTGAGATTGCTTAAATAAATATTATTCAGGTAGATCATTTTTACTTGTAAAACAACTGTTGAAATCCTGCACATCTGAGAGGTGTATAAACAGAGTTACGCACTGGGTAAGCCTGAATGAAGATGCTTTCCCTTCTCTAAGAATGCAAAAATGAGCACCTGTGACATTCCGGTGCTCCTGAAAGGCTTGAGCAGCACGAGCTCAGAAGATATTGTTAGGGTTGAAAGAAAGACATTTACATGCAAGACTTTATATCCAATAAACAGAAACAGTAATGAAATAAGATGACCATTTTCCCTGTATTGCAGGATCATCTATTGTACTACAAATGCGATGTACGTTCCACCTAATTAATCATCGCAATATTCTAGACATTTAGAATACAGACTCTCAAACAATTTGGGAGTTTTGCTTAGCTGACAACAATTGAAGAAGACATGACTTGGGGATCATTCTATAGGCTTCATAAATAATGTCACAAAAATAATGAAGTTATGTATGAATATATGTCCACTTTAAATAAATTGTTAATGTGTCCGCATCCTTGACAAAGATTATCCAGTCCGAATTTGAACGTTTTTCAAATATTAGGGCAATCTACTGGCTGAATGTGGGATGTCAAAAAAAAGTCAGTCAAAAGTCTTTATTTCGATTAATTAAAATCATAAAAGCAGCATAAAAAATTCATACATACAAGTTTAAAATTTTAAAAGTTATATACAAACGGATAGGTATACTGGTTTTTTAGTAGCCATTCAAAACATATACAGAGTTTATACAATTCATGATTTGTGCAAAATAAGTGCAAATAGCAAACTTTGTAGCACCACTATAGGGACCACGGTACAGAAATACACTCTATACAGATAAATAAAAGTGCAAAAAATTACAGGTTTTCAGATATATACACTCATATTTACAGCTCACAATTTGTTCAGGAGTAAGGCCTTATATCACCTCTATTGGGCACTCAGAAAAACTGAATACCCCCTTCTCCTTCTGCTGCGTCTTGTAGTAGACAAGTGTTCCCATTACTTTTGTTAATCCTCACAGCTGCCACCAAGAAACTAGCTACGCTAAAAATAGTATGCACGCTGCCCAGTAGCTGCAAGTGTATGAGGGCTGGTCTCACTTGCAGAAATCCTGCTTCTCTTAGTATGGGCAATAACATTTTTTTACGGGCCACAGAGCACTTTTCACAAAACATAATTAAATGGAGTGAGTCTTGGGTGGAGAAGTTGTCACAGGAGTATGGTGCAGAATCTTCCGGTTTAGCCCAATGCACAAAAGAACCTAAAGTAAGATGTATTAAATTAAATCTAAATCTTGTCAACAAGAAACGATGGAAAGGTTTTGTGACAATCCTTAAGTAAGGTTCTATTGAGGGGGACGACTGCAAGAGATAAATACTTCTTGCACCCTTTTTTTTAAGGTCCTCTTCCTCTCTATCTGCCTCCAGCAAGATTCTAAAATTGTGTTTGATCCAAACCACATCCTCTTTCTTGATACTCTCTGGGGCTGTATATAGTCCAGGTCGGCCCAGTCTGGCACACGCCGCTCTAACGTATGCCAGCCATGGGATTCCCTCTGCCTTCTCCAGTGCCAGACAGTCTTTAAGAATAAGATGATTAAGTGTGTTTTCCTTGTTAAGCCACGTGTTTGCCCAACAGATCAGGGGCGCTATCTTTAGATGATCTGAAATGTAGCCTAGGCCTAGCTCCGAATGTATAGATATAGTTGGGGTTGACTGTGGAACCGATAACAAAGATCTGAGAAATCTATTTTCCACAAGTTGAATTTTTCCAACAGAGGCGTAGCCCCAAATGGAGGCCCCATAGGATGCAATAGCACAGCATTTAGACTTGTATATTTTTAGCATTGCTTCCATGGGCCTGGCTCCCAATTTCTTTGCAAAGTTAAGGAGGGCTGATGTGGATCTTATGACAGCATTACTTTTTTGTTTCTCCTGGGGGAGCCAATTACCTTTTTCATCAAATAGGACACCTAGGTAGTTAAAAACCGGTACCCTAGAAAGATGGTTACCCAGGCATCTAAATGTGGGGACCTTACTGATCTTCCTTCCGCGTCCCACAATCATTACATGGGATTTGCTACTGTTAATTTTTAAGTCTAATCACTCCATAAAGGTGCCAAAGTTATCCAGCAGCCTCTGGAGGCCCACCCCTGTCCGGGCTATTAATACGGCATCATCCGCGTACAGGAGGACCGGGATACCCGATCCCCCTGCACGCGGGATGTCTGCCCCAACCCCAGTCAAGGATTTTTCCAGTCCGTTAATGTATATTGTAAATAGGAGGGGTGCCAGAATGCAGCCTTGTCTGACACCCCGCCTAGAGTTAAAAGGGCTCGTGCACCTTCCCTCCTGCGTGACCCTAACTGCTGCAGTAAGATTCTGGTGGAGATCGCTTAGAAAGTAAACTAAAGGGGTTCTATCCCTAATTCCAGGAGGATATTCCACAGTTTGGAACGATTCACCAGGTCAAATGCTGACGAAAAGTCAATGAACCTAAGGTATAAGCGACCATCTTTAGCTATAGTGTATTTATTAATCAAAAGATGTAGGTTCAAGCATTGATCCATGGTGCTTCTATGTTGCCTAAATCCATACTGTAGATTCAAGAGCACCCCCCTGTCAGTCAACCAATCCCTCAGTTTCTGCAAGATGACTCTGCCCATGATCTTGACGGCAGAGTCCAGAAGGGAGATTGGTCTGTAACAGGCGGGGTCCCCTCTCCTCCCTTTTTTAAATATAGGAACTATTATTGAGGAAGCCCACGAGGAGGGAAAGCCCACTGTAGATGCTGCATTAAAAACTTTAGTTAAAATCTTCGCCCAAAAGGTATGCTATAGTATATAGAGATCAGCGGGCACCCCGTCTGGGCCAGGAGCCTTATGTTTCAGGGTTTCACGTATGGCCTTTTCTACGTCCGCTATTCTAAATTTGACTGGTTCGGTCGGAAGTCTCAGGATGAGGTCACTAGAGTGTAATTCCTGATGATCCCTGTCACTGTAGATGTTCGTAAAGTGATTGAGCCAGGCATCATCAGGGATCACACAATCTGTGTCTAAGTTAGCCCCTTCCGAGAAATAAGGCTGATTTATAGTGGCCCAGAACTTCCTGCTGTCCTTCTACACATCAATTGACCTCAGGTTATCCCATGCCTCCTCTTTGATTTTATTTTTACGTGTAGATATTGCCCGTTTGTACTCCTTTCGGAGAGAGGAAAGAGCTCTGTCCCTTGGGGTGCATTTAAGGGCTTTTAAGAGAGCCCCATGCGCTTTTGAACACGTGGAGTCGAAACACCTGAATGCCTTATTGGTATTAGGCCTACTCTCCTTGTGTAAATTCTCAGCTATTTGATTGCAGATTACTGAAAAGGAGGTTAGGATTTCTGAACCCACCGCTTTCTCATCCAGGCATATTCCAAAGTTAGGCTCTACCTGGTTCGCTAAATTCTCAAAGAAGGTTTCTGGAACTACCGCTTCCCATTTTATGCGTCTTCCTTGGTCTTTCGAAGACAAGGGCATTGGTGCAACCCTGCCTGAGTCAGTAGTAGCACCCTTGCACCTCAATTCGACTTCCAACACAAGCGGGTTATGGTCGCTAAATGTCGATATCATAACTTTGTATGACCAAGTTTTTAACCTGACGCACGGAGAGACGAAAATGTAGTCGATCACGGACTCCGCGCCTCGTCCCATAAAAGTGGGGGCTGTCTCCCCTCCCTCTTCCTTATCTGGTTCAGTTAAATTTAGCTTAGATAGTAATTCCTCTAAGGCACCCCCCTGTTTAGTGTGTTCGAAATGGGGTAATCTCCCATTCATTAGTCCCACTGCCTCCTCTTCATAGCAGTCCCACTGGCAGGGGTGTAAATTAAACTCCCCCATGAGGATTATCTCGAAATCGAAAGAATTTTTAGACTTATGGACTGATAGATAATGATCTAATTCACTAAAATGATCCTCTTGCTGAGAATTTCCTGTTGCATTATACAAATTTATTAAAAGGTAATGTTGATCGGCTATCAACCAATCTATTATAAAGAAGTTATCTGATTCCCCCTTGAGATGTTTGAAATTGCCTATTAGATCTAGGGAAATCAGAAAAAGTAAACCCCCCTTAGGTCTCCCCGCTGAGCCCCGAACCGCGGGGATAGAGAAACTATGATAGCCATCTAAAATAAAACCTGAATCTGCATCCCAGGTTTCCTGGAAAGCCAGGATATGAAATTGTTTTAAAAATTTTAACCAAATAGGATTTGTACTTTTTGCTCTAATTCCCGCTACATTCCAACTTAACATTTTGCATATGCGAGCCTGATTGTGTATTGTATCAGTTACATCGGTGTTCCCGCTTCCAAGCCCCATTTAATCATCTCCCAGTCAATCATTTTGGTCCATCTGCGAGAGGGGTGAAAAGCGGTTGTGTAGCTCTACCTCATCCCTACGAGGAAGATGTATCAGGGGATCTGATTGTGTGAGTGTGGCTATTGATCTTAATGGAGTGGTAGCCTCCCCTCCCCTTCGACACACTTGTGTAGAACTCTCCTGGCCACTCATCATTGTTTGATAGGAAACTGGGGGTTGTATGAACGTTGCTATTGGTCTTGGTGGGACGATGATCTCCCCTCCCCTTGGGTACGCATGTGTTAAACTCCCCTGCCCTGCCCCCGCATCCTTGTCTGATAAGATATTGAAGGTATGTGGGTGGGACATGGATTATATTGTGTGTGTTGCTGATTCAGTTGTTGGCGGCGACTATGGACCCCAACTGGGGGATAGAAAAACCCCAGTGGGAGCGGTCGGATCCCCTTATTGTCGATATTAGAACCATCCCAAAATAACTTGTGAGCGGTGTGCCTGTTACTAAAATTAACCACTACACAGTCTCCGGGGATACTTTTGGGGCAATGCCCTACTTGCTGTAGTGAGTGCACAAACAACTTCCTCGCCGCCTGAACTGAACTGATGGCACCACTGCCTAGCTTTAATCATTAGTTCAGCGGTGGTTTCAATAGTATTGCTCCTAATTGGAGGTACCCCTGTGAACACAGCCACCAAGGGGACTGCCTCTGGGGGCAGTTCCAGATTGCGACCATGCCAGTGCTGTCGACCCTTACTCCCAGTCGATGACTGGCTGAGCCCCATGGTTGCGCTGGACAAGGGGTCCTCCACCACTGTCTCCACCAGGGGTATCCCTATCTGCCTTTGGGGGCCCCCTACGCCAGAACTTGTTTTCTGTGTATCAGCGGTTATCTGACTGATAACAGATGCTGCTGGCTGAGTAACACCCCCCACTATCCCCCATATTGCTTAAGTGTATCATCAATATATTCGCATTTTTTCAAAAGCCCAGACACACATGTGTTTAAGGCATCAACAATGTCTTTGGCTATGGACACTAGGGCGGGTTCCAAATGCAAGATAATTAAGTCTTCCACCATTTTTCCGATTAAATCCTTAAGGACAGGTTTTATTCCAAATGTCTTAGTCCTCAATGACTTTCTTCTGCCCATCATGTTTGTGTTCTTACGTCTGTGTTTCAGGGGGGCTTGTGTGTTACAACAGCCGGTATGGTGGCAGTCTCCGGGGGAATATCCTGGCCTGTGGGAGCAATTATAGGGGTGGGAAGCGCTCCCCGGGTCGCGATCAAGACGTTAGGCTCCAAAGGAATCACCCATTTGTTGCTTGTCAGACACTCTTGTGTGGGGTCAGTTAAATCTGTAGAGTTAAGGCCCAGTTCTTTTTCGGCATTAGCAATCTCTTTTGACAGCACCCCTACTGCAGATGTTAAATAAGAGATTATCGATTCAGACTTTCTGGGGTGTTTAGCTTTAGTCCCCATGTAATCAGTGGCACATACCTTTTTAATTTTGCCCATGGCGCTGGTTGGATGTTAGGGGGGTTGCCCTGCCCGACCTCCTTCGACCCCCGACGGCCACAGACGGCCCGCCCTCTGCCCGGGCTCCGCCCGCGCGCGTCCCGCGGGGTGGGAGGCGCCCTCTCACTTGTAGCGCCTCCGGGCGCTGGTAGGGCGTCACAGGTCTTGCGCCGGCCGGGGCAGCTGGGGGATGTAGTTCCCGCTGCTCCCGCGCCGACCGAGGTGTAGTTTTAGCCAAAAGCCGTTGCCCTCACGGCGCGGGAAGGTAGGGGAGATGGTGTTGGCCCTGGTGATGCCTCTGAGACGTTCCCCTCACGGCGTGATTGTCTGGAAGTGCCTCACCTAGACGCTCGGCGCCCCTCTCACTTGTAGCGCCTCCGGGCGCTGGTATGGCGTCACAGGTCTTGCGCCGGCCGGGGCAGCTGGGGGATGTAGTTCCCTCTGCTCCCGTGCCGACCGAGGTGTAGTTTTAGCCAAAAGCCGTTGCCCTCACGGCGCGGAAAGGTGGGGGAGATGGTGTTGGCCCTGTTGATGCCTCTGAGCCGTTCCCCTCACGGCGTGATTGTCTGGAAGTGCCCCACCTGGACGCTCGGCGCCCCTCTCACTTGTAGCGCCTCCGGGCACTGGTATGGCGTCACAGGTCTTGCGCCGGCCGTGGCAGCTGGGGGATGTAGTTCCCGCTGCTCCCGTGCCGACTGTGGTGTAGTTTTAGCCAAAAGCCGTTGCCCTCACGGCGCGGGAAGGTAGGGGAGATGGTGTTGGCCCTGGTGATGCCTCTGAGCCGTTCCCCTCACGGCGTGATTGTCTGGAAGTGCTGAAATGTGGGATGTTAGAGTGCTAGTCCATGGGAGAGATAGCAAGGGTACAACTTTGTTATGATCTGTGACTAAGCGCCCAAAGCATCTGACTTACAGATAAGTAGATTTATGTGAGCAATCTCTGGCTCACCCATATTCGCTTGCCATAAGCAGAAATGCACTCTTCAAAGTCAAAATCTGTACATATGGAGCAACTTTCTAAACGATTGTCCAGTTAATAAATAAAATACTTTAATCAGTAAAACATTTTAATTGAATAGAAACAAAAACTAGCATGAAAATTATAACAAAATGAAGGCAACCTGATTCAACGCCTTAACCAAGGCGTTTTTTCTGCTGTGGTGCGGGCGTTCTACTGAGTGGGCCCGGCTCTGTCGGCCGTTGGCCTACGGCAGCACTAGCGAGGTAGTGCTCACGTCGGCCAATGGCGCGCGGAACGGGTTAAAGATCAAAAGTTATAAAGAAAAAAAAAACAGATCCATAGGAAAGAAATATGAACATGCATTCAGTGTTACGATATGGAAAATTCAAAACAATGTATGTCAGTGCTATCCATGCAGTTGCATTGCCAATCCCCAAATGGAGGTGGGTATTTAAGAGCTAGCAGTTGTTCCCAATATAGGTGTTGTGCTTTAAACTATTTTACGTTCAGAAATTAATCAGAATGTCAAAGCTGTTACTGAAAAAGGCTCATTGAGTTCTGCATGCTCACACACACACACACACACACATATACATATTTTCATTGAAAAAAACAGTGGTTACAGAGACATTATAGGTAGGCTCAAATTTCACTCGTAAAAAACCATTGGAATTCAGCAGTTATATTTACCTGAGCTAACTATAACTTATGCCGCACAACACACTGCTTATGACCTTACATATTACACAACTTATGACATGGTCAGTGACATCACTGATAGAATCATCCAGTGAGTTTGTTTTGTAAAGGTTTCTTAGAGTTAAGGATATGTATACTAAGCTACTGCAAACATTACATTACTATTCTTTTTGTACTACTAATGAGTGATACTATTTCTAATATATGTGATGTAATTGGCACTGTGACCGTCTGTATCAGTGTGGAAGTTGGTGTCTGAGTGGCTGTATGGGTGTGTGAGTGACTTTATGGGTGAATAGGTGAGTGTGGGAGTGGCTGTGTGGGTTAGTGAGTGGCTGTGTGGATGGCTCTACAGGTAAGTGGCTGGGTGTGTAAGTGGGCATATGGGTAAGTGAGTGGCTGTTTCAGTGGATGTCTGGGTAAGTGAGTGGGTGTGTGAGTGGCTGTTTTGCGCAGTAAGTATCTGTGTGAATGGCAGTATATGTAAGTGAGTGGGCACATGAGTACGTGCATCGATGTGTGAATAGGTATGTAAGTGGTTTTGTGGATGAGTGAATGGATGTGTAAGTGGCTGCATGGATGAGTAAGTAGCTGTTAGTAGCTGTATGGGTGATTGTTTGGCTGTGTTAGTAACTATGGATGAGTGAGTGATTGTGTTACTGGTTGTGTGGGTGTGTGAGTGGGTATGTAAGTGGTTGAATAGATGTGTGAGTTGCTGTATGGGTCTGTGAGTGGTTTTATGGGAGAGTAAGTGGTTGTGTGATTAGCTGTACAAGTGAGAGAGTGTGTGTGCCAGTTTTATGGGTCCTTGAATGGGTATGTGAGAGATTGTGTGAGTGTTTGAGAGGGTGTATGAGAGGTTATATGGGGTGTGAGTGGTTCCGAGGCTTATGTAATCAGTGATGTCATATGAGATGGCATTAGTGATGCCACTGACCATGTCATGAGTGATGTTTATGTGAGGTCATAAGCAGTGCATTGCGGGGGGCAGAAGTTATGATTAGTTCAGGTAACTATAACTGCTGAATCTCAATGTTTTGTACACGTGAAATCTGAGTCTAACTACCCAGTAGTACCCAGTGTTTTTTTCAGTGAAATTCTATTTTTTTTTATTCTACTTCCTAACTATATTGTCCCTGTAATGTTTGGTTTTTAACTGATTTTCAGAGATGTTTTAATTTGTATTTCCTAACTGTAACCTTTGAGAGTGTCTGTCTGAGTGCCTGAGTGGGTCTGTGAGTGGGCGTGTGAGTGTCTGAGTGTATTTGTGAGTGGGTCTGTGATTGTCTGTGTGGGTCTGTGAGTGTCTAA
Organism: Lissotriton helveticus; assembly: GCF_964261635.1. NCBI lineage: Eukaryota > Metazoa > Chordata > Amphibia > Caudata > Salamandridae > Lissotriton > Lissotriton helveticus. The sequence continues at coordinate 537,444,229 of NC_136065.1, forward strand.
GTGGGTCTGGGAATGTGTGCATAAGTGGCTGAGTAGATGTGTGAGTGTGTGTTGCTGTGAGTAGGTTTATCAGTGCCTGTATAGGTCTGTGAGTAGTTCCACAAGTGTCTGAGTTGATCTGTGAGTGAGTGAATGGGTCGCTGTGTGGGTGGGATCATGAGTGACTGAATGGGTGTGTTAGTGGGTGTATCAGTGGCTGTGGGGGTCTGGGAGTGGGTGTGTGAGTGTCTGCATGTGTCTGCGAGTGGGTGTCTGAGTGGTGCTATGTATTTTGGACATTTGTATACTTAGGTTATTTAAAAGGTAGAAAGATGGGCTCCGCTCTCACCAGGAGAAGACAAGAAAGAAACCACTTGTGACGGTCACTACAGATGAGATTGTGCTTCAATTGATAAAAGATGCATTCACCTCCATTAAGGACGTCATATAGTTTTTCAATGTTGAATATGAGAATAAACACACTTGCTTTGCCTTTGCGAAGCCGAAGAATTTAAGATCATTTGTGCTTTACTGAAGTGGAGCTTGAATTGGGTCACCTGCTATGTTTATTTTTGTAAGTGGTTCACATTGAGGTTTAATTTTTATGAAATGAGCATCAGGGCCAGTAATTAACATCTTCTGCCCATTTATCCAACAAGAGTCCATAGTTGGGCACAAAATGTTTACCCAGTTGGACTGGTTTATACTGGTTAACCTAGTAAGCAGTACCTCATTTGGTAAATGCTAGGTATATATTCTACACTATAACTACATAATGGATCACAAGGAAATGTCTCCAGCAACCATCTGTGGATTTTCGCAATGTGATTGTTCCATTTGTCTTAATCTAGAAATCCGTGACAACATAAGTACTCCTACAGAAAAGACAATGACACTACAAAGAGGTAAATATCTACCAAACATGGGCAATTTCTCTTAACTATATGAAGCAAGGGCTTCTTTTTTTTGGTGGAGACGTCCTATTTTATTGGCCATTAAATATGCAGCATCATTTTCTTTTGCAACAAGTAACAGATGTGCCCAGAAGCATTTTTTTTGTATATGTCCACGATTTGTGATATAATTATTCCACTACTGGTGATATTCACCAAATTGGTGTGATTTTTTGAGAGTCTAAAAAACATATATGCACATACTGTAATTAATGTTTGTGATCAGTAGTTTACTAATTTAACATATAAAGTGTGATATTCATGAGTAATTTTATGGTTAAACACTGTTTTATTTAATTTAACCTAATTGTGAATATGTCCTCATTCGTGATGACGTCGATATTCATGAATATAACATGACTATGGAAGAAAGGGATTTCATTGGACAAGACACTTTTGATTAGTCTAGAAAGGAGGCCCCCACCCAGTTTAATTTTTTTTAGACTTCCAGTGCGGAGAATGGAGGTTCACATTCCAGCGCCTGCTCTTTTCAATGAAAATATTGATTTGGCTTATTTTTGGGAAATTATTTCCAAATAAAATGGCATCTGATGGCAATGGAAATCAGCAGCCACACGTTGATGAAGACAGTTCTTTGGAGGAGGAACCTCCCACAAAGCGGTAATCAATTGTTTGAAAGTTCTTTTACCATCCCCTCTAGTGAGAAAAAAGTGGTGGCTGGTGTGAAGTACTCAATATGTGAGAAGTCCCTCTCTAGGGGTACATTCAAGAAGTATTCGTGTGGCACAACAAGTATGTTGTATCATCTGAAGATGTTCCACACTAAGGAGTTAACCAGAGCACAGAGGCAACTAAGTGCAGGGGATCAATTTACCTCAACTGAAACATGAATTGCTCCCTGGGACCCTCTTCCATCTGAGGTTCAGCAACATCTACCTCAGAAGTCTCCAGAGCTGCACAGAATTGGGAGATTTTGTTTGGAGTGCAAAAAAGTCCTCACTGTAGGGGAACAATCGGTTGCTGCAGTTCTGGAGGCAGAAACATCTATAAGTGTTATTTTCTTTGTTGAATGACACTTGTATCCCTAGTTTTCAGTTTGAGTTAAAATCTTTTCCAGTTTCTGTTTTATTTGTAAAAATATAACGTGCAAAATGTAAGAAAACATAAAAAGTACCTAAAATTTGCAAAAACAAAGGGTATTGTAAGAACCACCATTCCTGGTTTAAAAAAGACAAACCCTGTGTGTTTATGTATAAGAAACAGTATGATTGAGTATGTTTCTGTGTTAGTGAGTGAGTGAGTGCATAAATATGTAGATGTGTAAGTGGCTGAGTCAGTGTGTGTATGGGTGAGTCAGTGGGTGTGTCAGTGGCTTATTGGTTCGGGAATGAGTGATTGAATGTTTTTATAGGTATGTGAGTGGGTACATGAGTGGCTGTATTGGTGAGTGAGTGGGAGCTTGGGTGCTTGAATAGGTGCTTGAGTGGCTGTATGAGTGAGTAATTGGATGCATGATTGGCTACCTGAGTGATTGAGGGGGTGGGAGTCGGTGTATGGGTGTCCAAATTGGTGTGTGAGTGGCTTTATGGTTTTATGAATGAGCATGTGAGTGTTTGAGTGTTTGATTGGGGGAATGACTCGATGTGTACATGGCTGTATAGATGACTGGCTGTGAGAGTGGTTGTATAAGTGAGTGCGAGTATGAGAGTGGTTGTATGGGTATGTGAGTGGATGTGTGATTGGCTGTATGGGTGAATAAGTAGGTGTGTGAGTGGTTGTATAGTTGAGTGAGTGGCTCTATCTGTGACTGCATGGGTGAGTGATTGGTTGTGTTAATATCTATATGAGTGAGTGATTGTGTCCATGATTACATGGCTGAGTGGCAAGGTGTGTTAGTGATTGTATGGGTGACTAGCTGAGTGTATGAGTGTGTCTATGGGTGAGTGAGTGGGTGTGTTTATAGCTGTATGGGTGAGAAATTAGCTCAGTCAGTGGTTACATGGGAGAGTGAGTGGGTGTATTAGTGATTGTATGGGTGACTGAGTGAGTGTGTTAATGTTTGTATGGGTGACTCAGTGAGTGTGTCACGGGGTGTATGCATGAATGGACACATGTGCATCAGTGGCTATATTGATGGGTGAGTGGGTATGTCAATGATTTTTGGGTGCATGAGTACATTTGTTGGTAGCTGTGTGAGTGAGTGAGTGGATGTGTTAGTAGGTATATGGGTGAGTGACAGAGAGTGTGAGTGGTTGTATAGGTGAGAGAGAGTGTCAGAGGTTGTGTTACTAGCTGTATGAGTGAGTACGTGGGTATGTGAGTAGCTTCATTGGTGGGTGAGCTGATGTGTGAGTAGGTGTTTGGGTGAGTGAGTAGCTGTGTGAGTGGCTGCATGGGTGAGCTAGTAGATGTGTGAGTAGATGTACGGGAGAGTGAGTATCTGTATGGGTGAGTGAAGGGGTGCATGAGTGGCTAAATGGGTGAGTGAGCAGCTGAGTGAAGGCTGTATGGGTGACTGAGTAAGTATGTCAGTAGCTGTATAGGTGAATGACTAGCTGTGTTAGATCCTGCAAAGGTGATCCAGTGGCTATGTTAGTGAATGTATGGGTGAGTGCATAGATGTATAAACAGCTGGTAAGTAATTGGGTGTATCAGTGGTTACATATGAAAGTGGGTGTGTTAGTGATTGTATAGGTGAGGGAATTGGTGTATGTGTGATTGCATGGGGGAGTGAGTGCGTGTGTCAGTGCCTGTATAGGTAGATGAGTAAGCACATCTGTAAGTATCTATATGAGCAAGTGAGTGGGTGTGTGATTATCTGTATGGTTGAGTGAGTGTATGTGGTAGTATCTGTATTGGTAAGTGAGTTGGTATGTTACTGTCTGACTGGGTGTGCTAGTGATTATATGGGTGAATGAGTGATGCATGAGTGGTTGTATAGCTGAATGAGTGCTTGTGTTAATGGCTGTATAAGTGAATGAGTGCATGTCTTTCTCTCTGTATGAGTAAATGAGTGGATGTATGTGTATCTGCATGGGTGAGTAAGTATGTGTATAAGTATCTATAAGGGTAATGAGTGGGTGTGTCTGTGGCTGTATGAGCGAGAGAGTAGCTGTGTAAGTGACTGTATGAGATACAGAGTGTGTGTGCCAGTAGCTATATAGGTGACTGACTGGCCGTGTTAGTTGCTGTATAGGTATGTGTGTGGCTGTGTGATAGACTATATGGGTAAGTGAGTGGGTCTATTAGTAGCTATATGGGTGAGTAATTGGGTATGTCAGTGGGAACATGAGAGAGTGACTGGTTGTGTTAGTGATTGTTTGGGTGACTGGGGTGGGTGTATGAGTTACTGTGGGTGAGTGAGTGGGTGTGTGAGTTTCTGTATGGGTGAGTGAGTGTGTGTGTGCATGCCTAGCTGGGTGAGTAAGTGACTATGTCAGTGACTGTATGAGAGACTGTGTGTGTCACTAGCTGTATTGGTGAGTGGCTAGCTGTGTTAATAGCTGTAGAGGTGACTGAGTGGGTATATGAGTGACTGTTTGGGTGAGTGTGTAGATGAAGTTCATAATAACAATCAAACAGTAGACTATTTTATTCAGTAGCAGCACTTCACATTATAGTAAAGCATTTCCCTTTCTCCTTTTTACTGTTCTCAGCTTTTGTACTTGTACATCATAAATAAAGTACTTTATAAAGAATCATCCTTGAACAGGTTGGACAAAACAGTCATAGAGATTGTGAAACAAAAAGCCTGTTCTCAATTCAGAAACTGCTGGTTTCTTCTTCTAAAATCAGATTTGATGTTTTTGTTTTTAATAAAATGGCATTTGTTGGCAGTAAGGGTCAGCATCCACACTATGTTGAACACAGGCTTTTGGAGGAGCAACACCCCCAGCAATGAATTACATGGGAGTTTTTCAGCATCCACTCTACATAAAAGAAAGTGGTGGCAAAAGCATGGCAATCCCTCCTTTTGCATCAAGACCCTCTCCAGGGGAGTGTCATAGAAATATTCATGTGGCACTACAAGTATGTTGACACATCTAAGGACGTATCACTCCAACCACTGATGGTAAAGAAAAATAACATTAATATAGTGTTACATTTGCAAAATTCCAGAAATAAACTAGTAAACATTCCTTATACTGTAATAGTATATCACCTTGTAAAAAACATTTTATTTTCCCTTTTTTCTATTCTCAGCTTGTACTGTACTGTATAAAGATTAATGCTTGAACAGTGGTGGAAAAAAACAACTGCATAGATCATAGAAAAGGAACTGCACAGTATATCACTACAAATAAGTAGTTTTATGCATTGCACTCACTACAATTATTTAATCAAGTGTTTCACCTAAAGTCACTGAACTAGTCAAGTCAAGTAACTTTATTTTAGACCCCAGGTCCAAAAAGGTGCATTTGCAAATAAAATAATACATATTAAATAATTGAAATAGTACATTACAGCAACACAAATTCATGGTTTGCATAAGTAAGTGCCAAAATGAATGTGATAAAGATTAAAATGACAAGTTACATAAGCAAAACACAAAAATGGTATGAGGAATGACGTTAAGAGTTACAGCATATAATTTGCAGGACCAGAGATAAAACATAATAATCAGCTTGGCCACAAGGGGGGGGGGGTTGCTTTTCTCCGAAGTATTAAAATTGCACCAGGAACTTAGCTACTGGGATGGCAAAAGTAGGACTGCAGTCTGACTTTAGAATGCGAAGGGCAACAGAATAGCTATGCTTACCTAGGTGTTGCAAATGGGAGCTAACCAGGAACTAAAGGGGCATGTATAACGGGGCAAGCAAAGAAAATGTGTGCGACATTCTCTGCTGAGGATATACAAGCAGGACAAACTTCAGTGGCCCCACATGACCACTTTGAGGTAAAGAATTGCAGCGGAATGGTGTCCACTCTAAACTAAAGTATAATTTTCAGTCTATGGGGATAGTCACCTGATCTCAATATGCCTCATAACCACTCACAGGCTTATAGTTGAGGAAGTCACAGGTCAGCCTGGAAGAAGCAGCCTTCCTTCTAGTCTTTGGCCGCTATGGCTGGCCAATAGAGCATCTTCATCGAGTTCCTGAATGGAGAGCTGGTGGTAGCAGGGTGGTCCCAGAGGTCTGACAACTCAAGGAGATGGAATGACACTTTGCTGTTCAGGAGCCAGGTAACTTTATGAAATTGGTCAACTTCCATTACATTCTGTAGGGCTGTACCATAATTGGCAAGTTATTGGGCGGTACACACCTGCCTCCAATATAGCAGGGGGTACAACATGGTTTTGCTAGTGAGGTATTTTTCTCTCATATCCTGGGAGAACTGGCACTAAGGGGTGCTGGGGGGGAGTAAAGCAAAGTTGCATAGGAATTTGTTTTTAGCTAGTTAATGACTCTGTGTTAGAGAAACCCCACAACTCTGCCCCATAAAGAACCGTACTTGAAGCCTTGACCCCAAAGAAGTAGAGCATGGTGGAATGGGTTTGTTATTGGAGGTACAATATTATTTATTTTTTGCCCCCTTTATTTGTTTAAGCTTTAGGGTAGCTTTGTTAATGTCGAGATTCCAGGACATGCGCCCACTGAAAATAATGCCCAAGTAAGTAAAGCAGTCCACGGTGTCAAGATGTACCCCCCAAAACAATGCTCTCCTTTAAACATTTGTGGGGGTTGAACAACTTCACCTAAGTTTTGGCAGTGTTGATCTCCAGACCCTGAGCAAGGCAAACCTCCTCGAAATAGTGTAAGAGTTTCTGTAGTCGGCTCTGCATTTTAGAGATAAGCAGGGTGGCATCAGGTAATAAAAGAATAGGGGTTTTGACTCAGGCCAGTGGAGAAGCAACTGCTTCAACCGGAGATAAAAAAGAGAGGATGTCATTAATGAATAGAGAGAAAAGCATGGGAGTCATTACACAACCCAGGCATACACCTCTTAGGACTGGGATCCTATCAGTCAGCTCACCCTGTTTCCACCATCCGATGCAGGTTAAATGATGGAGGAGTATCACCAATGACAGAAGATTCAGAAGCATTTTCATGTCATTCAGGACATGCCAGAGAGTGGAAAGTGGAACCAGATAAAAGGCGGATCTAAGGTCGACAAAAGCAATATAAAGCTTGCCCTTGCCAATAATGACAGTATGCCAGTGGATCAGGAAGAACAGAAAGCCTGATTGATGGTAGAAACTTGCTTTCAGAAGCCTGTTTTGAAGAAACTAAGGATGTCCATCTCAGTCATCTTGTCATGGATTTTGGCAAACACAGAGCAACAGAAGTTGTTTTGGTGAGACCTATCACCTTTTTTATGGATGGGTGTTACAGTGACACCATTCCAAGACTCAGGGATAGCAGCCCGCAGCATTAGTGTTGGCAATAGTTAGAATATAGCAGGGCCAAACCTCCATGTCAGATAGAAAGACATTAGCTGGCATGTTATCCAACCCTGCAGCCCTACCCCTTGCAACAATTGAAAGACATTGTACTACTTCAGAGGTGTCAAATAAAGGCGTGGAAGGGAATGGGCAAATTAGTGCCAGAGTGGTGCCAGTGGGTATTCTTTGGGGCAAAGTAGTCAGCCCAAACAGAGGGAGCAACTTTATTTACAGGTTCTGTTGTGACCGTGGCACAATTGAAGGATATTAACTGCTAGAGTAGAGTGAAATCTCTGTCTGAACAGGCATTGTTGAGGGCAGTTACTGAACTAGTCAACAAAAACATATGTTACAAGTCACTGTTTTATTATTATAACTGGTACATTACCACTATTAGATATAAAGCACACTTGAATTTTGGGGATCCTTTTGAAAAAATCACCCCTGGCAGGTTGAATGATTTCTTAAACACTAACGATCCACTTAGAAGAAATACTGTATACCACTTTAAAAAAAAACAGAAATCCTCCTTAGAACTTTGGTTGAATAAACAAGAGGTAAGAATTCGGAATTTTGAAAGGCAGTTTTTGTTTGAATTGACGGTTGTTGTCATTGTATTAAGTCCATCCAGTTTTCCAAATGGATGACTATTTGCATCAGTATTTTACTTCACATGTAACTGAGTATATCAGTTGCTCCTTGGTTATGTGACTGGATGTGTAAGTGGCTTTCACACTTTCTTTCACTTTACATGCACTCATAACTCACTCATTATATAACCCTTTTAAAAGTACACCATTATAGACATCTGTTTGTTGTTCAATTTTTAAATCAATATGACATAAAATCTTCTCTTAACCAAAGTGCCACATCTAAAATATAAGAATTGCATACCACTCACAGTACTAAATAACCTGTAATAGCAATCTTTCTCACTCTTTTTTCAGTACTACTCATATACATATCAAATCATAATCTTCCTTTCTAAATTGTTGTTAATCCACTTCTGAATGGTCAGTTCTATTAAACCCTTTCTTAGTCTCCTCTAATGAAGCCCAATGTGTTAGTGGGTGGCTTTGTGAATCCGTTGTGATGCTCAGCAGGACCCTCCGTGTAACTTCACAACAGATTTGCAAATCTATATGGGAGCTCATTAATGCATTTAACATTGCATCTACATTTTACTTTCTAAAATACTACTACATTAGAAAATAAACACTTCATATAACCAATGGGTCTAAACCACTGTCTTTTTAACTGTCAAATTACAGTCTCTTTAGAACCTGCCCCCATACTCTTTTAGCTCAATTTCAATAGCAACCTGCTATGGAACATTCCTTTGTACCAGTAGGTCAAAAGTTCACAACATTTTCTGTAAGCAGCATAATAGTTTCACATTCAACTGTAGCAGTTGTGGTTTACTGTTCTGAAATATAAACATATCCCAAATATCTTTAAGTTGTCTTTATCTTTCCCGAGCCAATCACAGATCGACAAAAAACTCTACATCTAATGTTAGCTATCTGTACATTTACACCATCCAATCAAAATGTGCTTTCTTAAATTAGGTACTATTCTCCATTTTACCTGCCATTCATTTTGAACATTGTCTCATTAAGCTCCAGCAATCTCCTGTGTGCGACTCCACCTTGCCTTCAAAATGGTTAGAGTGTGGATTGTGACTCATAGCTGTGCATTTTGGGCCATAAAGTGTGCTAGAAAGAGTGACATTGACAGGGATTTGGGTTTGCCTAATGTGGACTTTACTTGAATTGGCCAGAGAGGGTTAAAGATGTATCAACTGCTGCCCTTTGAAAGGCACTACGCGCCTTGTCTCGTAATAAAGCCCCGGGTCTTGACGGCCTCCCGCTGGAATACTACCCGACGTTTTCCTCCCTGGTGGTCCCTCGCCTGGCTCAAGTCTTCGCGGCAGCCCTTGATCTGGGAGTGTTGCCCTGTTCCTTACGAGAATCAGTAATTGTTACCTTCCCCAAACCACACAGAGATCCACATGACATGGGCTCGTACCGCCCCATCACGCTCCTGTCGGCGGACTGTAAGGTCCTCGGGAAGATACTGGCTGACAGATACGCCCAGGTCGTGTGTCCACTGATCCACCCTGACCAATGCGGGTTCGTTCCAGGGAGAAACACCTCACAGAACATCCGCCGTGTCTTCCATGTCCAAGACCAGGTGCGGGACAGATTCCCTTGGGCCGCCTGCCTCATCTTAGATCTGGAGAAGGCGTTCGACACCCTCACCTGGCCGTACCTTTTCTCGGTCCTACGCCGTCTCAACATCAGCCCAATACTCGCAGCATACACACGCCTTCTATACACCGATCTGACGACGCGCGTCCGGATTGGGAAATACATTTCGCCCGCATTTGAGGTCCGGCGAGGCACAAGACAGTGGTGCCCCCTGTCACCTCTTCTTTTCGCCCTAGCCGTCAAACCGCTAGCGATCAGACTGCGTCAGGAGGGCGTGCAATGGGGCATCCCGCTTGCGGATGTCATACACTGCGTCTCCATGTACGCGGATGACCTCCTCATCTATGTCCGGGACATCGAAGCTGACCTTATCCCCATAGGGGTGGCGCTCACTGAGTTCGCAGATGCCTCGGGACTCCGAGTGAACTGGGACAAGTCCACGATCTACCCCTTCCACCCGGAGCTGCCGCCCCGGGACGTTCAGCTGGGGACTCATAGACCCTCGTGGTCCGCGGAGGCCCCCCGGTACCTAGGTGTCCGCCTTTATCATTCTCCGGCTGACATTTTCGACGGTAATCACCGCAGAGCACTAGCTGGCCTTCGCCCGGCGGTTGCCTTCTGGACCAAGCTCCCACTCGCCCCGATAGGGCGGATAGCCCTGGCTAAAATGGTGATGCTCCCCCGGCTCCTCTATCATTTCGCTAACCTGCCACTGGTGCCAACTAGATCCTTCTTCCGAGACCTCAACTCCCTCCTAGGCACTCTTATATGGGGCTCAGGTCGACGCAGAGTGGCCCTGAAAACCCTCCAACTCCCCACGACGCAGGGCGGGCTTGGAGCTCCCTCCTTTGAGTCCTATTTCCCGGTGGCGCAGCACCAATGGCTGTCCTATTGGACGGCGGACCGATATACCCAGGAGGCTTGCACCCCGACCGGCAGGGTCACGACCCCGGAGCTTACCCGACTTCTCCTCCCGGCACCAAACCACGACGTACGTACCCCCTCCAAGTCGCGATAGCGCGTCAATGCATAATGCGGATCCACCGGATTTCCTCCGGAAGGACCCCATACTCCCCATTACTGCCGCTGGTTGGCTGCCCCAGACGGGAATCCTATTTCTCGGCTCCTATGCTCGCCGAATGGACGCACTGCGACGTCACGGACCTGGAGTCGCTCTTTGAGGAAGGTCAGCTGAAATCGTTCGACCGGCTGGCTGCCGAGTTCGCACTCCCCCCAGGTTAATTCCTCAGATACCGACAACTACTCGAGGGTTTCCGCCCTTACCAGAATCTCCAGGCTGGCGAACCTGACACACACCCAGTTATACACACTATCCTACGTATGGGAACGGGATTCCACTTAGTCACCTGGCTATATAAATCGATCCAAGAACTCTCGTACGCCCCCCTGGCGACCCTGCGGGCCACATGGGAGGAAGACATCGGGCGCGCATTACACCATTCAGAGTGGACCATGGCGCTCGAGGCCCCGAAGCGAGTCTCCAGGAACGCCCGCTTCAAACACATTCAATACTACATACTACACAGGGCATACCTCACACTGGCGCGACTACAAAAATTTAATCCCACAACACAATTCCTCTGCCCCAGATGTCATTCCCCCGATGCGGATTTCCGCCACATGTTGTGGAGCTGCCCCGGCCTCCAATCCTTGTGGCAGACAGTACACGACTCACTGAAAGACCTCACAGGCCTCGCAACCCTAGCCTCATGGGAATCCAGCGCGCTAGGCATTTTTCATATCTCTAAACGGGTCCCGGCACACAGACGCTTTGTATCCTTAGCGCTGCTCCTGGCGAACAGATGTATAGCTATGCATTGGCGATCCCCGATAGGTCCCCCCATAGAGGCACGGACAGGGGCAGTCTGTAAATGGGCAGCGGCCGAGGAAGATGCCCTTCGGGAGGAGGAATCCAGGGGCCCATGTCTATGGAATGGGCCATGCTCCGCCATAGCTTCCGGCAATCCTTGCGCACTGATGACCCGACCACGTCTACACCTTCCCCCCCTCACTCACGGGCCCGACTGTTCCCCCCCTTCCCAGCCAACCAGTCCGAGTTAACCCATAATCCTTGGCTAATGCCCTAACTCCTACACCGGATTCCGGTACTCCACGCCCCCCTCGTCAACGCCCCACCCCCGTGCCGACCGTCCCGCTACCCACATGCATGGGGGGCATCTCCGCCCTTTGGCCGCTTACACCTCTCTGCGAGCGAGTACTATGGACCCCTCTGCCACCCGGAGCCCGACACCTGTCTCCGTCTGCTATGCTCTTGCCACCGCCTACATGCCCCCTCCCACAGTTCCGTCCCCCCAGTTACTTGGCACCACCACTCTGTGAACTGTAGAGGCCTTGATCCAAAGACCCCTCTAGTAGGGACTTACAAGACTATAATTCATTTCCTTTCTCCCTTGCGGAGCTGGTTTCCTGTACCCTAAACTGATTACTGGTTTGATTGGTCTGTAATGTTTTGGTGGATGAAATGCCGAATTACACAAGTTTATGCACAGAAAAGTTGCGCGAACGGCTGACCGTGGCTGAATGTTGACGCCACGCCAGCAGATGCTCTGCCGTGTACTTATGCTTGATGATGCAACAATAAAAACAAGTTTAAAAAAAAACAAAAAAAAACTGCTGCCCTTTGAAAGCATTGCGGATTGCCAACATCCTGACCTGATGATGGTGCACTGTGGTGGCAAGTTGTAATGAAGGATACTTGCTCAATTGGTTGTACATTTTGCTTCGACTATCTTGATATTCTCCAACATATGCCAAAGGCAGACATGGAATTGGTGAAATGAGTTCTGCCACAGATGGAAAACATCAGGAAACATGTCAATAAAACTGTTTCTACATTCTTCATAGAACATAAAATAGGTTCTATCTACAACAACAGCTTGCGCGTTGACATGAATGGTATTAATAGAAGTGATTGAGTTCAATTCACAGAGAAAGACCACGGGGTGTTTCTCAACAACTTGAAACACTGCATCCTGTTTTAGGTGTAGTTATCATCTACTCACAATAAACACAAATGCTATTCTCAGAGTCACCCTATTTCCCAAACACTTGTCCATTTTCTTTTTTAAATCTATTTTTTCTTTGTTTAAAACAAATATTTTAATATGTTGTGAATACACAAACCAAAAACAGACATTCAATACACTCCAGCACATTTAAAATTCACAACGATATAAGTGGCTCTGTGCATCTGTGCGTTAGTTTCTGAATGGGTCTGTGAGTGGGCGTAAGAGTGTCTAAGTGGTACTGTGAGTGGATGTGAGAGTGTCTGAATGAATCTGTGAGTGGGTACGTGAGTGTCTGAGTGTGTTTGTTAGTGGGTACGTGAGTGTTAGAAATGGGGTTCTGGTTGGCTAGGAAATGCACCCGATCCGGACAGAACCCACCACTCTAGTCAGGGTAAGGGAGTTACACACCCACGATAACCCCTGCACATACCCTTGGTAGTTTGGCAGAGCAGTTAGCTTATCCAGGAGGCAATGTGCAAGGCATTTGTCCCAAATAACACACAACACAGTAACACAGTGACAACACTACAAATAGACACCACACCAGTTTAGAAAAATAACCAATCTTTATCTAAACCAAAACAGACCAAAATTACAAACATGACAAAAATCCAACATACAGAACTCAAAATATCACTTTTGAAAGGTTTCAGCAAAAATAAGTTGAACTCCATGAAGGCAGTGATTTTAGCACAAAGTACCTTTGATGCATCAAAATCCACAAGGAAAAACAGCCGCAGAGGAGAGAAGTAATGGAAAACACAGTGCTGTGTCAGTTCATGAGTCCCTGAGGAAGCGATGCGTCAGATTTGCTGCACGCAGGATAAGTGTTTTGTCAGTTATGGGCTGCAAGGAGAAGCGATGCATCGAAATCCGAATGCAGTTTTGTTCTGAGGGTGATGCGGTGTAAAACTTGGCACACAGGTGTGATGCATAATAATCTGGGTGCGCTGGAGTCAAAGCAACAGCGGCGAATCAGGTACTACATTGATTCTTCCAGCCACAGATGTGTGATGCGTCGATTCTTTCAGCTGCACAGCAGGAGCTGCGCTGAAGTCGGGATGGGGGTCTCGGATGTCAGAGACTCGGTGCTCTGGACTCGGGCTGCTGGGGTTTCTTCAGCCACAGACAGGCGCTGGGTTGATTCAGTCAAAAAGAAAAATTGATGGGACAGAATGCAGAACAATGTAAAACGTTCCCCCCAGTACAGTGATCTGGGCCTAAATCCTTCATTTATTTTTTGCTTCCCATGCCATTCCAGTTTAAACCCAGCCATATGCAGATCAGTCTTGACCCTGCTCCCAATGGGAAAAGTCCTGCCCGAACTGCCAGGCCAGGTGCTCCCTGGACCAGAAACAAGCATCCTAGGACCGGTTTTGGGGTATCATCCCTCATAAGCCAGGATAGCTGGACTCCAGTGGCATGGAGAGCACAGAACCCTCATCTGGGCATATGCGTCCCACTCAGGGTAACAAATGCAAAAAGAACAAGTGATAGGCAGAAGGCTGAACAATGTCAAACATTCCCCCAGTACAGAGATCTGGGCCTAAATCCATTGTTATTTTTGCTGCCCATGCCATTCCAGTTTAAAATGAGTCTAACCGAGATGGCATAGTAAGCAAAAGAAAGATGGATTAAACCCAGATATCTTGACTGGGGGTGAGTGGTTGAAATGTTTCAGCACTTCGTTCATAATCTTGTGTTTATTACTGCATCAATTTCTTCATCCGCGTGGAAGCGGTGCATGGAAATTTCTCCTGTACAGCAGTGCTGCATCAAAAAAACAGGAGCTGGAAGGGTGATGCATCAAATTTGCAGACTATTGCAGCAGGAACCACCTCCAGGCGCCTTGAATTGCTACTACTTCGCAGGTCAGAACTCCCAACAGTTGAGTTCAGGGATGCTCAGGTGAATCTTTGATGGACCTGAAGCTTCTTAACAGGAGGCAAGCACACACAAGGCCTTGGATAATCTTCTCAAGCAGGATACACACAGCAAAGTCTAGTCTTTGTCCTCTCCAAGACAGAAGCAACCACTGCGGGCCAACCCTGCAAAATAATACAGCAAAGAGACAGTACTCCTCCAGACAGCACTCCAGCTCTTTCTCTTTGCAATCTCCTCTTGATCCAGAAGTGGTCTAATGTTCTGGGGCTTTAAGTCCAATACTTATACCCCTTTTGGCCTTTAAAGTAGGCAAACGTCAAAGGATAGTCTTTGTTGTGCACAAGTTTTGCCTTGCCCTGTCTTGGGTCGAGACACACTACAGGGGGTGGAAACAGCATTGTGAGAGGCCAGGAACAGCCCTATTCAGGTTTCAGTGACAACTCCTTCCACCACTCTAGCTCAAGAAGACCATTCAGTATGGAGATGAATGCAGATGCAACCCTGTTACACCCAACCCTTGATGTGTGATGGTTGTCTGGAAAGTATGCACAAACCCAGCTTTCACCCTACCCTAGACATGGATTGGAATCCGGCTGTAAAACGCAATGAGTCATAAAGACATAGAAATGCCCACTTTCTAAAAGTGGCATTTCTAAAATAGTCACGAAAATTCCACCATCCCCAAAAAGCAGAATTTATCACCACTATTCCAAACATACCATACATGGCGACACTACTCCTTCCAGATCAGAAATTACCACTGAAAAACATATCAGGGAATTCCCAATGCAAACCTCTGAGAGGAGCAAGCCTGGCAGCAGTGAAAATCCAAACAGGACCCTGCCCATATGACTACATAAGGCCTACCTTAGAGGTTACCTATATGTAGTAAAAGGGGAGTTCAACCATGTATCAACAAATCCAAGTATTTCAAAATTGAAATTGAGGAGCACACATGCTATGGGCTACTGAGCCTTTGCTGATAATGCATAATACATAAAGGTCTTTGGATACTTAGATTCTTTGATACCTGGTTGAAATCTATATTGTACATGTGAAAAAACTTCTTTGTTACTCTATCAAGCCCTGAAGAAGTCTCTTCGTGAGACGAAACGCGTCAGCTATGGTCTCCTACGTTTATGAAAAATGCAATAAAGAGAAATCCTTTGAAGAAATTCCCATCTGGGATTTGGATATCTTCTTGTGTGCTCACTGTTTTCTGAATACTGATGTTGGATGTGACAATCTGTTGAACAAAGCTGAACCCTTTTGTGTATAATATAAATTAAGTATGACAATCAGGTGGAAGCCAATTTTTGCATGTTTTAGGGAGTGAGCACTAGCACGTTAGGACTGTTTAGCAGAGGTAAAGTGTACAAAGTTAAAGTCAGTGAAAAGAAACTCAGAAAAATAAGAGGGTGAGGGCAAACGGTTTGGGGGAAGACCATCCTAAGGCTGACATTTCTAACATATGCAATGATCAAAATATCTGTGTGAAATGTAGATGAGTTAATATTTATTTGAAGAACAACAAATTGATATTTAAAATATATTTGATACTTACATACCCAAATACCACACATACCTGAGGATAAAAAAGCAAAAATATATCCTAACATAGGGGCAAATGCACACATAAACACAGACACAAACACACATCTAAAAATCAAAATACTGTCATAAATAATATAAGTTTTAGTAAGCTAATTCACTATTATGGTGGAACTTTGTATTCAGTAAATTGATATCTAAATATGGTTGCCATTCTACCAAACAAACAAAAATATACCATGCATAAGTTCCTTTTTTTGTAAATCCCCTATTTTATGACTGATTTGTGAGGTATATTAGCTACTGTAAAACATGTACAGAAACTGCGAAAGTGGCATTAAAGTAAAATGATGCATGCAGGTCACAGTATGGATCTTGACACCCTGCAATAAAGCCTTTAAAAGAGGGCACTATGGGCAGTGATTAATTTGTAAAACAATGAGTGACTGTGCTCTAGTCTGTGCTCGATCTGCGCTATTAAATGTCACAGCATTGAACACCAAGGTTGTGCCGTGTAAATCCACCTCATGCTTCTTAAATCCACTACAAAACACTTCCTACCCCTTTAGCGCACTCTTTCAAGTTTCTGCTTTCTCCTTTTGTGACATTTTTTCCTTTCTACTTTTTTTCCCCTTCATGTGTTTTCTCTCTCATGCTCTCCGGAAATGTCTTGTGAGAAAAATAAGTATTGGTCACAGATATCTGTTCCTTGGCCTCCACCGGCAACCACCAGCTCAATGGGAATTCCTAAACATCAACGGGTTGCATAAGACATCAAACATCTTCATTGGGATAAAATAAAAATGAAGTCATGACAAATTTTTTAGTCCCCAGCTCTCCATAGTTAGTATTTATGGCAAATATTAATTAGGATTATCATTTTAGTCTAACGATCCAAAAAAGAATAGCCTCTCAGACTAGAGTCCCATGCTATTTTCCATTAAAAAGAAAAAACACCACTCTCTTTCTCTTGTTAAGTAAAAATGGAACATTGCAAGTACATTTTGCAATGAAAGTAGTGATGTATGGCCATTGGCATTCTTTACAAATTGTGGTTTACTTTGGCACTCTGATTCAAAGTTGTACTGTTGTGACAGTCACAGAACCCTTAGTGTGGTACTGGCAGAAAATGAAGTCCCGAGTCATTGAAACAATATGTTTGAAGATATTTTCAATGCATTGGTCAAAACCACAAATCAAGTGTATCATGCATATTGAAAACACAAGAATTTTGCTTATTTTTTTCCATTTTGAATACTTTTCTAAGATGCAATGGTTATTGCATAACTAAATCGACAGTTTATGTTTTCCTTTGAAACGCAGGAAAGTAAATAATATTCTATTCTGACTACTCGAATCTAAGAAAATAAGCACTGCGCCGAGTTCAAACATACTTCCTGTTAAAAGAACCCATCGCTTTTATCATGAGTAGAAATAATCATTGAACATGCTGTTAGAGAGGGAATGTGTGAAATTCACAGTAGTGTGTGAATCTGATAACCTGACCTATCTTGAGATCTCCAATAAAAGCAAGACTCTTTTTTGAAGAAAAAAAATCGCATGTGACTAGTAAGGTCAGATAAGCATGAAAATGCGATCTTATAAACAGGATGCTTCTATGTGGATAAGCGTGCTTCTTTTTAACTTACCAAAACTGAAGAGAAGATATTTGGCAACATTTATATTTATATCTATTTTATATTAACTTCGATGTTATTGCATTTCATTAAATTATCAATCTGTTGATCATACCCATGTATGCTGCTCATGACTGAATAAACACTATTCATGGTTATTGACTTTGTACATGGGACTTTCAGCTCGTTGTGCATTTTTCTATGCCCTTCATGTACAAATATATAAGCGATTTCACAATAAATTCTGTTTAGCATGGACCGGATTACACAACCTTTGTTTATCTATGGCCAGTAAAGAGATTTAGGAACAGTTGATGGTAACTTCTGTAGTGACCCATTTATTCTTACCCAATATACGTGATGTACAAAATGTGCTGCTGTCAAGAATCAACTTTATATTTTTAACAGCAACAATTCTTTAAAGGTGTATTTTAGCTGTCGTCGGACTCCTTCAATTTGGATTAAAAAATACCGTTTTAGCACAGGTTTTTCTTATTTTCATTCAACAGCGTGTCTGTCTTATAAATTTTACAAGTTTTACAACATGATTTTTGCCTTTCGTTAATTCAAAACAATGAATATTTCAGTAGTAGAATCATAAAAAGAGTGGTTGTTCAGCAGGAACATAAATTGTATGACTGGGTAGTGTTATTGTATGCATGTCAAGCTGAAATAGATGGATTTCAGTTGTTGTAGCAACGCCTTGTGCAAACATTTTCACAGCAAGTAAAATAGTCCATGCTACTGTTTGCTCTTGTGTATTATGAATGAGGCAGAAAAAGAATGCTGAAGGTTGTGGTGGGTTTACTTGTGAATGAACAAGAGGATTGTTTAGTAAAGAGTAAACAAATGATATGCAAGGGTTTCCATCACAACTTGCAGCAAATTGTTCAGACCCACTCATTAGCAGCACACAAAGTGAACCACATTTTCTATTGTTTATGTAATACAGCACTAGGCGTTATTTCCTATATCACAGTGTGAGAGTTTAGGTTCCCTCCATTACTGGATTATTAAACCACTTACTTTCTATCATGATTTTCCGATGGATCTTTATAAGTCTCACCGAGGGGAAGAGAGTTAGCATTTCTTATCTGATCAATGTTCAATTTCAATTAACAGTGCAACCAATTTGGCTACTCATTGAGGACCAAGAATCAGTAGCCATGTTCAAGAAGTTTAGTAAAAAATTAGTAATTAGGTTCAAATAAGTCGCTCCTGAGACCATACTGTATAAATACTACATTACAACAGGGAAGCCAAGCCTCCTAAAGAAGTTTAGGTAAATAAGAATGATACAAACAAGGAGCTTGGTTGCTGCAATACAGAACAATAACATGAGAATCTGATGCTCGGATCGTAATCTCAATTGGTCTTTTCTCTTCATTAGCAAACAAAGTCTTCCAAGCACAGACCAGGGTACAGAAATACTCAGAGTTCAGAAATCAAAAAGCTCTTTAGAAGACCATAAGGATAACGCACGGACATTACAACACATACTTTTACAACGCATACCTTTACAACAGATTTTTTACAATGCTACATCCATTATAACGCATTCCATTACAACGCATGCCATTACACCGAATTTTTAAAAACTACCTTTACAACGCATTCCATTACAACGCATACTACCTTCACAACGCATACCATTACAACGCATAACATTACATTGTATGTATGGTAAGTATTGGATAGTGTAGGGGTAAAAATTACTATTCTAACTCCAGGGGGGGTGCAACATTAGGGTAAGTGTTGGATAGTGTAGGGGTAAAAATTACTATTGTAACTCCAGGGAGGTGCAACAGTAGGGTAAGTGTTGGACAGTGTAGGGGTAAAATTTACTATTCTAACTCCAGGGGGTGCAACAGTAGGGTAAGTGTTGGATAGTGTAATGGTACTATGCGTTGTAATGTTACGCGTTGTAATGGTATGCGTTGTAATGACATGCGTTGTAGTGGTATGCGTTGTAGTGTCATGCGTTGTAATGGTTGCGTTGTAATGGCATGCGATGTAATGGATGTTGCGTTGTAAAAGTTTTGTTGTAATGGTAGTGCGTTGTAAAAGTTGCGTTGTAAAGGTTGTTTCCGATAACGCACATGAGTATTAGGAGCACCAGCAGTACCACTGCAGAAGGTTCGTCAGGAGTCTTCAGTAAGTTGGAAATAAGTGTCATTCTAAACCACACTTATAGAAAACAACGGGACAAAAGGGAATGTCTTAAAGAGTGCATTCGAAGGCAATGGTGATTTAGGAAATGGTTAGGGTAGGAGTCCAAAGGGATTCTACATAGGTCTGCAGAAAAGTTTCAGCAAATAGGCTTTAGTGAATCAGCACGGGAAGGTTCAGCAGCGTTACAAGAGAGTTCTGAAGAAGATCTGGCCAAGTTTAATGGGGGTACACAAAAAGATGTAATCCACAAGTCCGTAGTGCAACTTCTCTTTGGTTGCATCATCAATATAAGTGCATTGTATTTGACTCAATTTCTCTGTGGATGCACATGTCCCACACTACAACAGATAATCCCACATTGGATATGGAAACATTGCCTTGGTCAAACAATTAGGCAAGACCACAATAGCCTTTTATTTGTCCACGGGCTTCTCAAGTGCTCATAGTCAAATTTCTTTCCCAGACATAAATCTATTGCTGTTACACAAAGTTTACCTATTCTAAGTTAGCAATGCATAAGAACACCTGCAAAAAGCAAGTCAATAGAATTCGAGAGCAAAGTAAATTATGAAATGAAATACAAGGAAAAATAGGCTTTTTGAGTAAATGCTAACTCTAAGACATTAAATCAATGATGTACATTTAATATGCATGTGCACATTTAAACATATACGAAAATATTTCTTTAGTACTTTTAGTTCATATTGCATAGATCACAAGCATTCACACTGCACAGTAGTAGGAATAGATAAGAACAAAGGGGCCGATTAGGATGGAGGATTTTCCGCCTCCTCCGGGCCGGCGGAAGCCACCTCCGGCCCGGAGGAGGCGGAAAATCCTCTGCGGAGGCTCCAAAGACCCACTGCCAAATTAGGATGGCTGGTGGGTCTGGAATTCCGTCCGCCGCTTTTCCGCCGCGGTCGGCTTCCGACAGCGGCGGAAAAGCTATAACATGGCAGGCGGTGTCTATGAGACACCGTCTGCCATATTATGATGGTTGTGTAAAACTGCTTTTCCACGGCGGCTTTTCCGCCATGGAAAAGCATACGGACATTCACTTTGGGGGCCCGTTGCGGGCCCCCTGGGTGAATGGGGGGTGGGGGGTGCACATGGGGGGTACCTATGGTACCCCCCTGCATTTGCGTGCACAAAGCAGCAGGCACCGTGCGGTGCCTGCCGCTTTGTGCATGTAAATGTAACACATGCTTTTTTAACATTGCGGCGGGTGCAGCTTGTAGCTGCACCCGCCGCAATGTTAAATATAGAGGATGTGACCGCCACCCTGGCGGTCACATCCTAATCAGCACGGAGGGAACGCCGCAGCCCTTGAGGACGTTCCCTCCTCCTCAAGGGTGGCGGACGGACGCAAGTCCGTCCGCCATCCTAATCGGCCCCTATGTGTGTCATTTGAATTAAATACAGAGGAAATCATTTGATCCAGCTCTCTGGGCCCACTTACTTACCATTGATTCTCTGACTGACCTTTTTTGCCGACTGAGCGGTGAGGAGTGTTAACATTCCATCAATCAATTTCAATTTGGCTACACAATAAGGACCTGGAATTAGCAGCTATGGTTAAGAAGATATAATACAAATTAGCAATCAAGTTAAGGTACACCGCACTTAGCACAATATTATAAAGATACAGTATAACCACAGGAAAGATTAACCTCCTAAAGATGTTTAGACGGACCAGAGTCAGGCAAACAAGGAGTTCAGTCACAGCAAACAAAAGATTAATAAAAGTATCTGATGCTCAGAGAAGTGTCTCAGATGTTCTTGTCTATACATCAGTATGTCTAAACTGCCTAAGCTAAAGTCCAAGCTAGGAGGATGGTTCTAGAGCCTAAAGGATCTAAAAAATCGAGAAGTTCCATAAAGGAAAATAGAACTAGCAGGAAATTGAGCAGGAAGGTGTCAGCGTTGCAGAAGATCGGACAAGAGTCCTGTTAGGTCAGGAAAGTAAGAGTTAGCCTAAGCCACACTCAGGAAAGAATCAAGGGAAGCGTAGAAGTCTAAACCTATCAAAGTCCATGGAAAAGTGCAGTAACCTCAGACTGTGTAGACTCTAATTATTCACACTAAAATGATTCAGAAAAACACCCCTCTGTTCGCATTATCAGGGGTCCATTGTCTTCTTTCACGCTCACATTGCAGACTGCAACATTCTCAAAGTATCCCACACTGGACTGGGGAATGCAATTGTCTTCTCATACTCTGGTAAGGTGGTAACATTGCTGAATTTACCTTTTATTAATGCTCTGCCTCTCCATGTTCTTTTGTCAAGGTCTTCTTCTCAGGCCCTCACTCTCTTTCACTAGTACAGTAATGTATCTATTCTCAAATTAAAAATGCGTGTGAATACCTGCAAGAAAAGTCGTGTTAGCAGAAAAAGAAAAACAGCATTTTATGCAGCATGGAAATGGAGGCCTAAAATGACAACTTAACATGTTAAAGCAAGAGTGCACATTTTATATGCATGTGGGCATTCAAACACAATTAATTGTATAATTCAAGAACATTAGGTTCATATTACATATGCCATACAGTAAAATCGTTTAATCCTGATGTGCAAGTATGTCTAAGAACTACATTTAAAAGAAATATACATATAACATTAGTGGACGTATTAAATAGATTTTTGTTGTTTCTAGAGTGGTCACATTCGAGGATGGTTTCTATTCAATTATCTAAACAATAAATATCACTTAATGTACAAAGGCACACATTATGTAAGTCGATTTCATCTTACAGTGAGTACATCTCTACAAAATAAATATGGTTTCTTAATATCTCATTTGATGCAGCTAAACACATAGTTTGAGTAAATTCACTAGTCCTACAGTAAATGCACTTTAATAATAATGAAAATTGCAACACTTATTTAACATTGTTATTCCGCACGAGAAACATATGCTAAGTGCACAAATCACGATATGAAATTGTAACATTAACAGGTGAAGCCAAAATTGCGCTAGACCACATTCATTCTTTCCTGTAATATATAGCGACAATCTCATTACATGTATGGATGGCACTAGGAAATACCCATCCTTTCTCAAGCCATCTCTGTGCAAACAAAGCAAGGGCATCAGAGTAATCAATATTCATTGCTGTGACAATACTGTACTTGCTTTTAAACAAATTCAGTGTTAGTTAGAAACATGATGAGGAGAAGAAATGGAACTCTTGATGTAGGAAAGTGGATTATCAGTAGGTGGAGGTATTCACCTTCAGCTAGTAATAATACCACATTCATTAACAGGTCCAGTGAAGTCTCAATGCATTAATCCTTGCTCACCTTTTTGTAGCTTAGCAAACGAGCAGTCAGGCTTAACTTAAAAAAAACAAATAAAACAGTTTGCACAGTTCAACGAAATGAGAGAAAAAGTCAACATTGAAGCACAAACAGTCTGTATGAAGGCTATTCTGAAGCATGAGTTGAAACGTGTTTTTTAGTAATGATAAGTAGGGACCTACCACTAGTAGTATAGGCACAAAACACAATAAATGTTTCTGTCAAGGTCTCAATAAATTATTCCCTTGCTCAACCCTTAGTACCTGGCACTGAAAAGGCAGGCTTGACTTGGGAGACAGGTGTGTAGGAGACAGGTTTGAGTTTGAGTTTTAAATTATTTTTAAAGCGCACGTACACCTGGCGGTTTCATGGCGCTACAGTATACCGGTTCCTTAAGAAGCAGAGCGGGGGGTGGCAAGGGGGAGCTTATTGAGAGAAAGCTTTGGAAAATAGAAAGGTTTTGAGCCCTTTTCTGAAAAGAGAGTATTGGGAAGAGCATCTGAGGTAGGGTGGGAGAGAGTTCCAGAAAGTGGGAGCCAGTGTTGAAAATTTAGAGCCCCACCATTTTTTCCGACGAAAGCAGGGAACTGTCAAAAGATGTTGAGAGGAAGAGCGGAGTTCCCTGGCGGGAGCATAGGCATTGATCGCTGAAGAAATGAAAGCAGGAGCGGAGCCTAGCTGAGCCTGGAAGGTGAGGCAACCCACCTTAAACTGGGAGCGCTCACGAATGGGGAGCCAGTGCAAGGATTTTAGGAGGGGGGTGACGTGATGGGATTTGGACAAATTGTGAACCAAGCGGGCGGCTTGGTTCTGTACTAGCTGTAGTCGTCGTATGCAATAGGCTGGCATGCCGTGGTATAGGGCGTTGCCATAATCCAATCGAGAGGTGACCATAGCTAGTACAATTAGTTTTAAGGCGGTGAAGGAAAAGAAGCGGGAGACCTTGCGGATAGTGCGGAGAGAGAGAAAAGAAGAACAGACCACCGAGCTCACCTGGGAGTGCAAACTAAGTTGGTCGTTTAGTTTGAAACCAAGCGTTTTGACAGAGGAAGAAGGGGATGGAGGGGGCCCAAGGGAGGGGGGCCAGAAAAGGGGGGACCAGGGACTGGAGCAACCACCTGTCAAAACCAGCTCTGTTTTATCTGGGTTTAGTATCAGGTGGTTGAAATTCATCCAGTCCCGGATAAAGAGCATGGTGGATTGGAAATTGGATATCGAGTCAGAAGATTGAGAGAGAGAGAAGATGAGCTGGAGGTCATCCGCATAATTGTATACGGAGACCTCCCTTTCCTGAAGGGCAAAGATGAGGGGTGCTATGTACAAGTTGAAAAGTAGTGGGGAAAGGGAAGAGCCCTGAGGGACCCCGCATAAGACCTTCCGTGGTTCGGCCGAGTAGTCGCCCAGGCGTACCGCTTGGGTGCGATCACTCAGAAAGGAGGACAGCCAAACCAAGGCCGAGCCTTGTGTGTAAAGCTTTTAAGAAAAATACCAATACATTAAATAAGTAAGCTGGTTCCTCTTCCCGCCGCGCCGCGCCCCCTCCCAGTGCCGCGCCCCCCCGCCTGAGCCACTACTTAACTCCTCGCGGCCCCCGCTCCGCGGGTGCCGCTCGTGTGGAGTATTTGCCCTGCTGACCTGCTCGCCACTGTCCTGGCTGGGAGCCAACGTCTGCTTGCCTGGGGAGACACCGCCTGAGAGTCCGGCCGCAGTGGAGGTGAGAGGCGCAGGCGAGCGGGACTGCGAGGACCAGCATTCCATTGGTCATCGTCAGCTGGTTCCTCTTCCCGCCGCGCCGCGCCCCCTCCCAGTGCCGCGCCCCCCCGCCTGAGCCACTACTTAACTCCTCGCGGCCCCCGCTCCGCGGGTGCCGCTCGTGTGGAGTATTTGCCCTGCTGACCTGCTCGCCACTGTCCTGGCTGGGAGCCAACGTCTGCTTGCCTGGGGAGACACCGCCTGAGAGTCCGGCCGCAGTGGAGGTGAGAGGCGCAGGCGAGCGGGACTGCGAGGACCAGCATTCCATTGGTCATCGTCAGCTGGTTCCTCTTCCCGCCGCGCCGCGCCCCCTCCCAGTGCCGCGCCCCCCCGCCTGAGCCACTACTTAACTCCTCGCGGCCCCCGCTCCGCGGGTGCCGCTCGTGTGGAGTATTTGCCCTGCTGACCTGCTCGCCACTGTCCTGGCTGGGAGCCAACGTCTGCTTGCCTGGGGAGACACCGCCTGAGAGTCCGGCCGCAGTGGAGGTGAGAGGCGCAGGCGAGCGGGACTGCGAGGACCAGCATTCCATTGGTCATCGTCAGCTGGTTCCTCTTCCCGCCGCGCCGCGCCCCCTCCCAGTGCCACGCCCCCTTGTTATACTTAGGTGAACTCGCCCACGCGCATCGCGGGACGCGCGCGGGGCGGTCACCGGGGCGAAGACCGGGCAAAGAGCGGGCCGTTCTAGGCCGTTAGAGGCCGGCAGAGACCGGACCGGGCCACCCCTCTGACGCCCCGGGCTTTCTTTAGCTCCCCTTACATACTCCATCATGGCGACCAGAACCTCACGAAGCAAGTCTGCCCAACAAGGTACAAGCACTCTGGATAAATTTTTCCCAAAGACGAGTAACCTAGCTAGTATATGCTCGTCAATCCCTGAGGCCCACCTCGAGATGGGCCCGGAAAGTGTGTTTCTGGATCAGGGGGATACCTTTTCTACAGATGCGAGTACACCGATCACACTGGATGCCACCCACATGTCACTACTGGACAGCATTGACCAGACGATTGAGTCGGTCCTTCAGCAGTTAAGAACTCCCTTGACGCAGAGGGACAGGAACTCTTCCCGGCTATCTGGGATCTCTGACCATACTACCATTCTGGAAAGCAGGGGAACAGTCCTGCAAGATGCAGGTCAGGCCGACTTGCCCATAGATGATGTAGGCAGCTTAGTAGAACACCCCCCCAAAAGGAAAAGGTCCAGGAAAGCAAAGAAGGCAAAGAGGGCCAAAGTGGACACAGTAGAGCTAAACCAGACTGACAGCATAGACATTTCTGCCTCTCCTGACCTCAACCTATCAGGGTCCAGGCCGATTCGCACGGGCTCTCCAGCTCTTGCTTCCCTACCCTTGCACACGGGCCCTTTTATTTTTGGTGGGGCAACTTCCACTTCTACTAGCACTGACTCATTAGTTAACACACTCACTGATATCATGAGGAACTTGTTAACCCCCATTGCAGCTAAACTGGACGCCATAGAGTCCAGATTGAAGGCCCTGGAAAGCAGTCATCTAAGGAAAAGCCCTGGGACAGACAGAAATGTGACTAACCTCCCTCCAGTCCCCCGGGCCTCCCTGGGGAATAGCCTGCGGTCCGTTACACCGTCACAGGGCGCTAATGCGGTGCTGCTAGGCACGGACTGTGCGCCTGTTCTGCAGGCGCCCCCTTTGTTGCCCTCGGCTCCCAGGCCCCCTGTTCCGGCCCCAAGGAGATCAAAGCAACTTCCAGCGCCACAGACTGGGGGAGCTGTGATCCCTACAAATGACTCTACTGATGGTCCCGCTCCCCAAAGTGATAGGCGTAGGGTGGTCAACCTGCCTCCAGAAGCGGTCCCTTACACGGTAATCATGGTGGGAGTACCTGAGTTAACTGGTGATATGAGGGAGCCCCAAGACTCGTTACGCAACAAGGTGATAAGCTGGCTTAGCATCAACAGGCCGCTGCCTCCTAACCTGAAAGGCGAGGTCCTGATGGCTAGGAGGATCCCCTGGATTGGTCACACCCCAAAGAATAGGGCTGGGGATTGTATCATCATAAGTTTTAAAAGCCCCCACGTAGCCAACTACATTTCTAATTGGCTTGCTAGGCCTGACAAGTCCAACATAGAATTAGTCCCCCTCTCGTACTTCTACCCAAATGCAAGTAGCACAGAGGCAAGGGGGGAGAAGGGGTGGACTAGAGTGGGCTTTGCTGTGGATGGTTCACGCTACAGACCAAGGCACCACCTTCCACATGCCCAGGCAAACTTTATTCATCACAATAGATTCTCCTGCCTAGACCAGGTCGACTGACTACAAATCAGTGACACCTCGTCTGGCTCGGGAAAGATGGTAGATGAGGTTCGCAGGGGGGTGGGAGAGAGCAGAGCCCCTGCAGCTGAACCTGGCTCCCAGGTTAATGCTAAAGTTAAAGCGCAAAGTCGGGTGGGAATGACTGTAGCCCCCGTAATAGAATACGCCCCGCAGGTTAACGCTAGTGACCGACCACCTAACAGCGGTGACAGTCTGGGCTTACAGGGGACTTCTCACATCACCGGGGCTGGCCACATCCTGCAACCCGGGGGGGACGAGCTGGCTGGTCCACCTACCATCGTGCCAGGAATTTATCCACCCACCGTCCCTATGCAATCCCCCACTGTAGGTCAAGGTGCTCTACCCACAGACCAGGGCCTGAGAATTGTTTCGTGGAATGTAGCGGGTATTGCAAACAAGGAAGGCACACCGGAGTGGGACCATTTACTGGCCAGTAGCGACATCCTCCTCCTTCAAGAAACGTGGGCGCGGGACACTGTAATCAGGAATGGGTTTGATGTATTTGAGATTCCTGCCAAATGGGGGGGGAGGGGGAGGCCGTCGGGCGGGCTGGCAATCTGGATTGCGAGTCACACCGGATGTCAGGCGGAACAGGTACTTACGTCCTCGCAGGACATCCAGTGTGTTCGGCTCACATGGCCTGGCAAACCATCATGGGCCATTGTGAATGTCTACTCTCGACCGGTTGCCGCGCCTGTCGAATCCCCCACCCTAAACGACCTCTCCTCCTTCTTGGGGCAGCTGCCGGGAGACCTCAAGGTGGTGCTTGGAGGAGACTTCAACTGCCACTTTGAACCCCTTGAGGGCATGTCGGAGGGTGCCCTCACGGCTGAAGATGACCATTGGGGAGTTCCACCCTCGTCCTCCCCATATCCTAAAGCCTGGTCCCCCCTTGTAATACAACTTATGTCCCTTACCCTGAACTACGCACTGAGGGCTTGTAATGGGCGCACCATCTCCGATACTCCCTCAGTGTGCACTTTTAATAGGAGGGGTCATGAGTCGAGGCTAGACTACATCATGGTGGATATCTCACTCTGGCCTAAAGTCCACGATTTCAGGGTAATAAACAGGTCAGATAGCGATCATAATGCCCTGTGTTTAAATATCCAGCGGCCTCCCCATGTAGCGGGAACAGTGATAGAAAACTCAGGGGGAGAGGAGGGGGATCTGGTTCTTACAACCAGCAGGCGACGGGTTAAGTGGGGAAAACTTGTGAGCTCAGAAGAGGCCATTAGCAAACTATACGGGTTGGCAATCCCAAGGTTTATGGAGGTGGATGCACTGCTAAACGCACCAAGAACCCCGGAATACAATGAGAAACTGGGTGATATCCACCAGGGTCTTGTAAGAGATTTGGCTGAGGTATTCCACCCGCTGGTGCCAAATAGAAAGAAAAAGACCCATGTTCCCACCTGGTATACCTCCTCTTGTAGGGCAGCAAAGTCTGAGCTCATTGCTGCAATAAAAGAGGGGTCAAACAAGGCCAAGGTGCGTGCCCATAGGAAACACTATAAAACAGTGATGGCGTCTGCCAGGACCGAGTGGGACTGGAACCACTGGCATGATCTTTGTGATGCCCTAAAAGTTAGGGATTCCCGTAAATTCTGGGCCCTTGTTAATAATGGCACAGGGGAACTCAAAAATGCAGTAGAACCCAATATTGCCCCCGAGGTTTGGGAGGCCCATTTCGGGGAACTTTATCAAGATACCAATCCTTGTCCTGTCACAGCTCTGGATGCACCTTGTGGCATACAGGACCGTGAATTGGAACTATCCCTGGGGGAAGTGGAGGCAGCCCTGAAGCAACTATCAGCGGGGAAGGCGCCGGGCCTAGATAGGCTACCTGGGGATTTGTTTAGGCACCATCTGGACATCTGGGGCCCATACCTCCTTATTCTTTTTAATGCCATCTTAGGAGGTATGTCAATCCCCAAGTCGTGGCTGGGGGCAGAGATTGTTCCGATCCACAAGAAGGGATCTACTCTGCTCCCCGCCAACTACAGGCCCATTAGCCTAATAGATGTCCCCCAAAAGCTCTTTGCGCGCCTCATCCTTAATCACCTCCTGGACTGGGTGGAGGAAAATGACATCATGACTCCCCTTCAGGCTGGCTTCAGAAAGAACACGTCGACCATGGATCAGATCTTCCGCCTTCTTCTCCTATATTGGAAGACTGTCACCATAGAGGGTGGAAGACTGTACATGGTCTTCGTGGATCTGAGGTCAGCCTTTGACCTAGTCCCTAGAGGGAAACTTTGGGAGGTTTTGCAGAAGCTAGGAGTGCCCCCACACCTTCTTAGTACTATCATCAGGCTCCACGAGAACAACTATGCCCAAGTAAGGTGTGGGAGGGATGGTAAGCTCTCAGGCAAATTCCCTGTCCTTAGAGGAGTCAGACAGGGCTGTGTCCTGGCGCCAACCCTCTTCTGCCTCTTCATTAACAGTGTCATTCAACATCTTGACACTGTCGAGGACAATGACGCCCCGGTTTTGGCAGGCAGGAGGGTTCCGGCAATCATGTTTGCTGATGACACCCTCCTGCTTTCCAAATCCCCCATGGGGATCCAGAGGATTGTAAATGGTTTTGGCCTTTTCTGTCGGCAACACGGGTTGGAGGTCAACACAGAAAAAACTAAGTTTATGATCTTCAACCCCCCTGCCAGAACCAGACCCAACCCAAAACTGGGGGAAGTTAGTCTTGAGAGGGTCTCGACCTTTGTCTATCTGGGGGTAACATTACAAGAAAACCTGGCCTGGGACTGCCAGATAGCGAGATCAAGGCTGAAGCTATCCCAGCTAGCGGGCGCACTCCTGAAGGTGGCAAATAAATCCACCTTTAAGCCTGTAAGCCCGGCCCTTGAAACCTATAGAACTCAAGCGAAGGCAGCAGCCATGTATGGCAGCGAGCTGTGGGGTTACAAAGCAGGGAAGGCATTGTTAGCGGTGGAAAATACATTCTTGAGACGCCTACTTGCTCTCCCGCAGGGAACGCCACTCCTCCCCCTAAGATTGGATTTGGGCCTACACTCCATCGCTGAAGATCTTCTATCCAAACCCGTGAAGTTCTGGCATCGGATATGGTCCACTGAGGAACTGTATCACTATAGACAGGACCTTATCCATGTACTGAGGCTGAATGGCAGTAACAAAATCCCCTGGCTGGCTTTTATTAAATCAGAATTGTCCAGTTTGAACTTGCCAGACCTCTGGGATGATCCAGTTCAGGGTTGTCAAAGGATCACACGCAAAACTCTTGCCCAGCTGTACAAAAACAAAAATCTGGCTGACATGGACAATGCTCATAGTACCGGCACCCTGACGAGTCGTTTTATGGAGTCCAAAAATTCTTACCTCTTTGAACCTTTTATGGATTTTATTTTTCCTCTTTTGGCAAGGAAATTGTTCCTGCAATGGAGGTTTGGCACACTCCCCACCAAAGTATTTACCCACAAATGGCTCACTGGGGGTGACAAATTCTGTCCTTGTTGTAAAACCAAGAACGAAGATGATCTGCACATAATGTTTGTTTGCCACGCATACCAAAATCCCAGGAAGCGTTGGATTGCACCGCTGTGCCGAAACCTGGGTTTTCGGGAATACCTACAAGCATACAGGGTTATGAAAACCAATACCCTGGGACATATTGTCTTTGCGGTATCAAAATTCCTAATGGCAGCTTGGTTAATAAGGAAGAAAATGTCCCCCTGAACTGGTGCCACTGTGTTTCCTTACCTCATGCAGACCTTCTAGCCTTTTTATATGTAAATATTCTCTAATACATGCATTCCATTTTACTGTGTATTTATGTACTGTATTTTATTGCATCTTTTATGGCCCATGTGGCCGAAATAAAGAATTTTTGGAATTGGAATTGGAAATAAGTAAGACCCTAACACAACAAAAATACAATATAGGAAAGCAGAGATATGAATTTTTTAAGAGTAAAGACTTTCTAGTGTTTAAAAACTAATAGCGCCAACTTGGGACATCTGGTCGTGCTTGACTGGGATAAAGTCAAAGTTTGAGGAAGATCGCAATGGATCCCTGGTCGGATACGTTAAGTAGGAGGCCTCGATCAAAATATTACCTTCGGAAGTAGGAATGTTTTCGGAGCTCTTTCTCTTGTCGTTGAGCAGGACTTTTCTTCAAGCCTTTTCAACGTCAATGTCATTGCCTTGGTTCTGTGTGAGGCCTTTGTTAATTCCAGGAAGTCTCCTCAATAGCTGGAACTCCGGTGTTTTCAGCAGGATGAACTTGAAATCCGAATCGGTCACCGTTCAAAAGTTGCTCCAAACTTCTGCAAACTCCAGGAACTTCTTCCTGAAGTTCCAATGAGGGTTAAAAGAATCCAAAACACCAACCCAAGGGCCTAGAAACTCTGAGATTGCCCTTGGAATGTTGGGACTACAACTCACACAATGCCCCATGCCAAATCCTTAAAAGTCCACTAGAAGCATTCCAGGCAGGGAACATCTTGGTGGAGATGGTGCAGTTGAGCTCTGTTAACATATTGCTTTCAGGGAGTCCACTCCTTGATCTTTGTGAAGCTAGGCAAAGTACTCAGGGCTGTAGTTCCACATTGTGCAGCAAGTGTAGTCCTTCAGAGTGCAATCCTTTGGGTGCAGATCAGTAGCAGGCCAGTCCTTCTTCTTGTTTCAAGCAGCAGTCTTGGTTGTATGAGAGCTGTCCCATATTTATTCAGAGTTCCTGGACCTCAAGCAGGGGGGCACCCCTGACTAGTGGGGTGCAGAGTGCCACCCAGATGTATGACCACTTCCTCCAAAGTATGGAATATTCTTGTGCCAGAAAGCACCATTCACTTAAAATCCAAAATGGAGAAATTCTCTCCTGGAGGGTTAAATCTGGCTACACTAACCCACTGGTGTGTCTAAGTTTCCCTAACACTCCCCTTCCAGCCCCTTCACTGGTCTATTTACTGTGGCTCTTATCTGGCTGGGAGTGCAGGATGTGGGGGTGAGCCTGTGCTGCCCTAAACTGTCATTACCTCTTTGAAGACCAGTTTGGCTACTCCACACCCACTCTGCTTTAGCTCTGCAGCTTGCATTCCCCTCCTACAGGAAATCCTTTGTCCCTAGCCAGGCCACTTCACACCTCATTAAGACAGCTTGTCTCAGCCTGGCAGAGGCTAGCCAATCAGGAGAGGGCTGCTGGAGGCTAAGTTATGTAACTTTCTTTCTGTGATAGTTATAATAAATCTCACAGTGGCAAGTTGTTGGATTCATTCTAAATATTATTTTGACACTTTGAAGTGTATTTTCAGCTCCTTTCTTCCAATATTTATGCTTTAATAACATATTCCATTGTTAGCCTATGGAGCCATTGTGCTACAAAGGAGATAAAACAACATTGGCAGTTTGGCCCAGCAGGAATACCCTCAAATTGAATGGAAGTAAGACTGAATTTCTTTGCTGTTCCCCAGGCAAAGGACTGTAACAACCTCCAAGCAATTTTTGGCCTTGGACAAATGACACAGACTTAATACCAGCCCAGTCACTTAGAAATCTAGAAGTCCAGATCGATGAGAAGCTCTCAATGGAAGCTCATGTCAATAAAATGGAGCTGTCTGCCATGGTTTACGAGAAATCTGAGAAAAATTGTCCCTCCACTTCCACAGCCAGGTAGAAAACTGGTAGTGCATTGTGCAGTATTAAGCAGAATCGATTAGTGTAACTGTCTTCTGCTAGAAGCTTCAGACTACCTGCTTAAAAGACTCTACAGGATACAGGTGATGACTGCTAACTTAGCATTGAATAAATCATGATTTTATTCTGCATCAGGTACCTTAAAAGAGCTCCACTGGTTACCTGTTAAGGAAAGATGAATCTCTACGGCCATGTGTATAGTTCACAAAGCCTCAAATCGACCTGGACTTAGGCCATAACAAAATGAATTCTGCCACTATAGAACTCTTAGGTCGCTAAGATCGTCATCAGCAAATCTTGTCTGTGTGCCTAGGTTTAAAAACTCAAGACTTGGTAGGAGATCTTTGGAATTCAAAACAGCACAATTTTGGAACAAGTTGACGAAGTCCCTGGGAACTATTGGAAGTTTGTGGACTAGGAACTTACAGCTAGGCTGTCACTAGTAATTATAATTAAACCTAATTACCATATAACTTATAATCAGAGCATTGGCCCTGGGTCTAGTAAGCAGACTCTAGGGCACAGGCAGAGTCAGTTAGCAGCAGTATCAATAACAAAATGGGGGTAATCAGGGCAAAAAGGACGACTTTCTCACAGCAAGTGACACAGGAAACACAGGAGCAGCGCATTCAGGTGAGCATTAAAGTGGTAGCTCTTGGTGCTGCCGCGGCCAGGGGGCATGGTATTGACCCCCTGACAACAACAAAAAGCTGCAGTAGCTTTTTCTCACACTCATCTCACAAGCACCCTGGCAACAGGCTACCATCATTCACTCTGCAGGGACCTCATTTGCATGCACCTCAGTAGGAGCTTGAGGGAACTTCAGTCTCAGATCAGTTTCTGGCAAAGGCACTGAAGAGTGTGCCACCCTAGTAAAAATCATCCTTCTGGCATCCAGTTCCGGACAATCCACCGGCACTGCATCACAGGAGGGCAAAATAAGGATCCTGTGCACTTCTCTAGTCTCCCCCATCATAGCGCCTCCCTCTCAATATCTGTCAATTAAGTCAATTCTCTTTTCCATTTTCCCAAATCAAGTTCAGTTGCAGATTTCCAGCTCTTCATCATTTGATGCCTAGCAAGTAGCAGTGCTAAGTCCACAAACCTGTCCGTCCCCTTCCAGGCCACACTTTGTGTATACAAACTCAGCAAACACAGCTGCGGCAAGAAAACAAATTGCCGGATGGTAGCCCGACACACAACTTTCCAGGCTATGAACTACATAGACTTGATAGTGTGGGCAAAATAGGAGGAGGATTAGCCATCATTGTGAAGGTGGAATACAAGTGTATTACGGAACAATTTATTTTGGAGGATTGTGAATGTCTCCAACTTACAATACATTTGTCCCCTACCTTTACGCTTTCGGGCCTACTAATCTATCTACCACCAGGCCCCCTTGGGATGTTTTTAGAAGAAGTATCCAATGCAATGGCTAGTTTGCTTCTCAAAAAATCCCATATCATAATACAAGGAGACCTGAATCGTCACATAGAGGATGCAAGTAACCCAAGTACGAAGAGATTATTATCAGATCTAGAAAGTCTACAAGTGGCTCCATTGGTAGAAAAAGCGACACATATTAAAGACCACATCTTGGATGTGGTAACCTGCAATGTCCCCGATCTAACGATCGCCTCCCCTGTTCCAGTACGTTGGTCAGACCACTATTTTCTATTTTAAAGGGTGCAAAAGACAGGGAACGAACATAGAAGCACTATACGGAAGAATGAGGTATGGAAAACATGCTGGGATAAGATTCACCCAGACAATTGGGGGGATATTCTGACAGAGACAGCAAATCCACAATTAGAAATACCAGGGTCAGTTGAAGAAGCCTACCCACAATGGGAATCCTGGATCACACACTCATTGGATACTGTAGCACCTAAGACCATTCACATACATAGAACTAGACCTAGAGCTGAAGGATGGTTTAACTCTCAATTATTGGAACAAAAAAAGGAGTGTAAAAAGATCGCAAGATTGGAGAAAGTGTTATGATCCCAAGCTCAAAAAAAAATATAAAGTGGCCATCAGGAAGTACCATGATAACATCAAATTGAGCCAAGCCAAATTTCTTGAGGAGAAAATTAGGGGGGCACAGAACTCAAGAGGACTTTTTTCAATAATTAAAACCCTGAATAATTCACTTACCGACAGTAGTCCATCTGAATCATCAGAGGGAAGGTGTAACACCCTATTTTCATACTTCCTCTCGAAGGTGACGGATATTTACAGTGGCTTTAGAACAGATATACACCACCTAACAGAGAAACTTCATTTCTGGATGGACGCTCATTCCCAAGTACAAGAAAATAATACCTGCTCCAAAACTATGTCACTCAAGTGTGGAGTTCCTCAGGGCTCATCCCTGAGTCCAACACTTTTTAATGTGTATGTGGAGCCACTCGCCAAAATTTGACTGGAATTTGCTATCTCCATGACCTCGTATGCTGACGATACGCAGCTGATCATCTCCCTGAAACTGCAGGGATGGTGAGTGACTGTCTTCATGTCTGATTAAAGTGAAGGAATGGATGACGGCAAGCTGCCTAAAGTTAAACGGTGAAAAAACGGAGTTGCTACTTATCGGAAATAAGGCAATACCTAGACCGATAATAAACTGGCCTGCATGTTTGGGTAAACCACCTACCCCAGCAGATACAGTGAAAAATTTGGGATTCTGGCTAGACTTCACAAGCCAATAAAACTACATCAACTTGCTTTGGGCTTCTTAGAAGTCTACGGAAAATTCTTGACAGAATACCCACTCAACTAAGGAAGACAGTGATCCACTCGCTGGTTACTTCGCGACTGGATTACGGAAATTCACTCTTCCTAGGGGCACCCAAATATGTCATCCAGAAGCTGCAGATAGCCCAAAATGCAGCCGCAAGATTATTGTGTAACATCCCGGTACGGGAATCAGTGAAAATGCATCTGAAAAAACTTCACTGACTCCCAGTATAGGACAGAATAAAGTCCAAGACCTTGGTCATTACCCATAGAGCACAACATAAAAAAGGCCCACAAAAAATAAGAAAGCTGATCTTGCCCTACATCCCAAAGAGACAGCTGTGCTCTAGCGCAGAAGAGAGGCTAGTTCAAAACCAAGCTCTGTAGATAAAAATGGGGAGGAAGTTCTTTCTTCCACTTGGCCCCTAAATTGTGGAACCCCCTACCATTGGAACTGAGGCGAATAGAGGGGGAGCCACAATTCCGCAAAAAAATTTAAAACATGGCTGTTCACGCAATATCTGTAGGGTTCTACCTGCCCAACTTTAGTATCTAATTGCAAGCGCTGGGAAGCCTAAGGGCAGCCATGCGCTCTATAAATCCTTCATTCATTCATTCATTCATTATGGTGGTCTAGTAAGGGGCCGGAACTAGACAAGTCCACACCATATCGAAGAACCATGCCTCAATAGCATAGCAATGGGGACACTCTGACAAAGCACCAGGAAACATACCCCAAAGTTCCTCAGGAATGAGATAGGCCTGGTGCAAGAACTAAAACTGATTGAGCTTAAAACTAGCATTTTGGAACACCCTAAGGGTAAAAACCAGTTTTTTTATCCACGAATAGTCACTGTGCATGGTCCCAGATAAGCGCTCCACCAGAGGCGCATCTGTGACAGGTCCATCTGGGACCCCTTTTTAAAAGGCACAAAAAAGGATGGGGACGCCCTCGTTGTCCACATGATAAGGAATAGCTAACCAAGGCACTCATGTTCCAGGGCCTCAGCGGCACCCGCCCTCCTACAGGCATGGATCCCGCCTGTCAATGCTCCATGCTGTGGGAACTGTCCCACCAGAATATCATATGTTGCCCTTAAATCTAGAAAAGAGCTAAGTTCGCCCCCCTCAAATAGGTCACCCAACATAGTGAGTTCCACCTCGGGCCAGGCACTGAGACCAACCCAATCTCCTGGATGCCGCCAGTAGTGAGTCATCAATAAGGAGAGCTTGCAAGTGTAAGAGGCTCTTGTAAAAATTATTTTCAGAGTCCTTTCCCCCTAATACTATGCTGTGTGAACCAAGAAATACTCACCACAAACTGTCAAAACAGGATTCCCAGTCAGGCTTAACTTAACTTAAGGAGACAGGAATGTGTAAAGCATTTTATATAAACAAAACATTAAATAAGTAAAACACGCAATACAGTAAAATTCCAACACTAATTTATGGAAACAAGGGATATTTATACAAGAACTCCCAAATACCAAAAATCTAATGTAGGGAACCAGAGATATGATTTTTTTTAAAGATTATATTAAAAAGTGTGCATTCAAGCACCAAAACAGCTTCAAGTGCCACTCGTAATTATCACGTTCGCTGGACTGGGACAAAGTTACATTTTTAGATCTGTTGACAGGCTTTTAAGAGCTTACTTGGGCTTCTCAAATCCTGAGTTTGAGTCAATGATGGTGGCCTTCTGCAGCTCGGTGGCTCGGGCTAATGACCTGCGTCAGATTCCTCAGTGTCGACGGTGAGGAGGGTCTCAAAGAGGTTCTTGACGACTTCCCGTTCATTGTCAATTGGGGCTCTGCCTGGAGCTTTTCTGAAAAAGCTTATAGAAAGTTTTTTCCCCACAGATCTTCCTTGTGGTGGGTTCATTGGATCAATTTAAGGGTCGAATGGCTCTGAGATTGGGGACTAGGACTCGATTTCCCACAATGTATCTGCACAGTCCAGGAAAAACCCAGTTGCAGCTGGTCTGCTGGGGTAATCCTCTCTTTGGCTTAGCAGGTGATTTCTTCCAGCTCTATTGTACCTGTTCCTTATCAGGGAGTTTACTACTTATCATTTATATTAGGCACAGCCCTTTCTTTGTGGAGCCCTGAAAGTGCAGCTGGTGCAGTCCTTATGAGTGCAAGCATTCTGTAGTACAGTCCAAGGGCCAAGCAGGGCAGTTCTTCTTCTTCCGATGTTCCAGACAGTGTTCTAAGGAGCTCCTGCAGTCCTCCCATATTTATCCCACCTTCTGGGATAGGAATAAAGTTACCTCCATCTGCTATGACCACTTGCAGTGAAATGTGGCATATTTTCTACCCAGAATTAACTGTTCTCCAAAAATCAAAATGGAAACCATCTCTCCTTGGCTGTGTAACCCAACCCAAAGTTGTGGCAAACATCTGACTACACCTAGCCTCTCACCTAATCGAATAAGGAGGGGCCCCCATATGGCTGGGGATAAAGGA
Organism: Lissotriton helveticus; assembly: GCF_964261635.1. Lineage (NCBI taxonomy): Eukaryota > Metazoa > Chordata > Amphibia > Caudata > Salamandridae > Lissotriton > Lissotriton helveticus. The sequence continues at coordinate 537,482,241 of NC_136065.1, forward strand.
AGTGGGGGCTGTTCTCCTGTTTTTGAAGTCTAGCCTATCTCCCCAACCCTCTTCCTCTCCCTGGTTTCTCCAGGAAGCAAATTTCCTCCCACCAAATGGTTGCATTATTTCAGCCCCAGGCATCCTCCTATCTACCCAGGGGGCAGCTCAACCCAGGCTGGCAAAGGCTGGCCCATCAGAATAGGATGCTACAGGCCTGCTTTAGGCAACTTCAGGACACCAAGTTCTAAAACTACTTTCCTGTAATAGCTATATTAAATCTAACCTCTGCAAATTGTTGGATTTAATGTGACCATTAATTTGATTCTTTGAATGGTATTGCTATATAGCTGCAAAACAAAGACAAACTTTGTATACCCATGGGGCACCTAGGGCAGGCCATAAGGGTGAATTATAAGTAATAAAAAGGTAGTGTTGGACTTTGGAAGTACTTTTAATTCCAAAGTCGAATTTAAACATAGTTTTATTTTCAACACAGCCTGCAAGGCAGGGCTGGCTTTAAAATTACACTAGACAACACAGCAGTGCAAGCCTGGCGGAGATTAGCTTAAACATTTCATTCATCCCTTTATGAGCTGGTTATGAAGGCTTGTCAGCCACATATGTTAGCTTAACAGTATCTTTTATTAACAAAAGGAAAATGTATTACCTTTGACACCTTTAATGTGGTGAATTTGACATCCGCTATCCCTTGCATTTTTGGTTGATCAAAAGTGTAGTTATTATGACTATAAAGAATACAATATTACATTCTTTCCACACACAAATGCATAGGATTATAGCAAAGGCAATCAGAAGTTATTTGAACTATTTCATGCCTCCTTTACACAAATTACAATATCAGCTTAATAATAGAAAATAAATCACTGCAACACAGTTGTGGTTAATGTTTTGAGCTCTTATTCCAGTGGATCACCTATTATAAAGTTCTCTACAGTTGGAAATGAAGCATATTTATTTCTATGGAATGGATTTATTGAGGTTAGTGTGAGAAAAGTGGATTATTAGTTGGGGTGGGTTTAACACTTCACCAATCAATAATGTCACCATTCTTTTTCTGGTGCAGTTAGGTTACTTTAAATTAAATCATAACTCAGTCCTGGGGCACAGAGCAGTCAGGCTTATCTTAAAGGAAAACAAGTATTTATCCACACCAAAACAGTTAATAAGAAGAAATGCAACACAGCAAAAGCTCCACTCAAATGTTTAAAAATAGCATGTAATCTTATATTGAAATAGAATGAATGAATGAACAAATTAGCAATTTATATAGCACAAACAAATTCCCTAAGGTGTCAAGTTACTAAAGCAATTACAGCTATCTGGTGGGAGCAGAATATGAAAGAATCAAGTAAAAACCTGCCTTCAAGGCCACGCGAAATGAAAGAAGTAATTCTAAGCCAGATATAGATAACGGAAGAGTGTTTCAAAGCTTGGCCGCTGAGACCGAGAAAGCCCTTCCTCCCCATCGTGCCTTCGGTATCTTGAAACAACCAGCTGATTTTTATTGGCTGATTGCAGATGTTTGATAGGGACATGCCGGTGGAAGATGTTCCTGATTCCCTCTGGTCCTGAATTGTGTAGTGCCATATGCACAATACACAAGGTTTCAAATACAATTATTTTTTGTGCTGGAAGCCAATGCAAATTCTTGATGGCAGCTGAGATTGAATGGTATTTAGGAATGTCTAGTACCAGTCGTGCGGTCGCATTCTGTACCAGCTGGAGTTTGTTGATGGAAGACCTGTTAGCTTCTAAAAGAAGGCCATTACCATAATCCAACATAGATAGAATTAGTGATACATCAGCCTGATTTCGTGCACTAAGAGAAAGAAATGAGAATATCTCTTTGAGCATACTCACGATCCAAAAGCAAGAGGATATAGTCATATTAACCTGGATGATGAAAGATAGACTTCTGTCAACTATGACACCAAGGTTTCTTGCAGATTCAACCAGAGTGGGACATGAGCCCAATGTTTCTGACCACCATAAGTGGCTCCATTCAGGGTGATGATTACCAAACATCAAAACCTCCGTCTTGTCACCGTTTAACTGAAAGTAGTTGTCTCTCATCCAGAGAGCCACCGTCTTCATGCAGTTATTGAAATTGGTGGCTGAGACTTCAAAGTCTTGTGTGATAGACATAATTAGATATGTGTCATCGGCATAGGATATTACCTCCAGCCAAAAGTTCTAACCAGTTTTGCCAGTGGGAAAACATATATATTAAACCGGGTGGGGCTCAAAGAGGACCCCAAAGGGACTCCAGAGCTGTTTAGAATTAAATCTAAATTAAATCGATCCATTTGTACCTTTTGAGACCTGTCAGTCAGGAAGTAGGCCAGAAGCTTCAATGCACAACCTGAGACCCCTATTTGTTGCAGCCGACTGTTCAACTTGTTTGGGGAGATGCTATCAAAGGCTGAAGACAAATCCAATAAGACAAACTGAACTGTTTGCCCAGCATCAACCTGAATGCGTATATTAATAACCCTTTGAATGCAGACGGAATTCCTCTGCGATGCGGGAAAATTTGATGCATGTGCAGATCGGACGGCTCCCGGCCATCCGACGCCCCCGCCCACCATGATGTCGGCTGGCCGGGGGCCGTCCGACGCATCCAAAGGGTTAACTGCAGTTATTAAAGTTGTTTCTGCTCCATGGCAAGTTCTGAATCCATACTGGGTAGGATCCAGCAGATGATGTTGCTCCAAATATGCAGTAAGTTGTGAATTGAGATGTTTTTCCATAGTCTTGGCAGGTACCGGCAGTAAGGAAAATGAGTGATCATTTTTAAACTCTGTTGGATCAAGATTGTTTTTTTAAATTAGAGGCCTGATGAGCGCAGTTTTTTCCAAACAAGTGGATAGCATCCTAAATTAATGGCTACGTTCAGAGTCTCTGTTAGATGGCAACAACAATCTCCCTGCCTAACCTCATCAACTTTGGGGAGTACGCCTCTAGAGGGGAGCCAGATTTAACCCCTTCCAGAAGATAGTTGGCCTGTTCATTCAAAAGGGTAAGAAAGGCCGTAAGGCAGTGGTCGCTTCCCAGAGGCTAGGGGGGCTAATAGCTAAAGGTTCAGTATTTTGGTCCTTTTAGGGGGCCATGGTATTACTCTTCTCCAAGACAGAGTACATTTTAGCGATTTTAGAGTTAAACTAATCAGCCATACCATCACTAAAGGCCTGTGTGCTCTCATGATGGCCCGAGGAGGAGGAGATTGAAAAATTGTCTCTCAGTCTGAAGAGATCTCTAGAGGACCTAAGGTAGAATGTCATCTGAGAATAAAAGGCATTTTTTTCCGCTCTAATGGCTAATTTATATTCTGCCAGGCAAACCCTATACTTTGTGTTTTTTCCAATATGTCATACTGTTTATGCCAGATGCCTTCTTGATGAGGACAGGATTGCTTAAGTAGCTTGAGTTTTTCTGAGATCCAGGGGGCGGTGTTTTTTTCTACCCACATACATTTCTTTGAGAGGGTCCAGCAAGTCAACTGCTGCACCTAACCAGTTGGAATATTCTATAGCCGCCTGATTGGGGTCACTAAATTCTGTTCATTGGTTTTGTTTTAGGGCCTGAGAGAAGGTCTCCTTATTGATGTTTTTAAAATTTCTTCTGAGCATTTTATTCTTTTCATTATTGTCAACTTTATTAGTAATCGGAAGCATCAGGGAAAAAGGCATAGCATGATGATCTCACCAGGACAAAGGGAGGGATTTCCCTACCTTAATTCGCTGATCATTGGTAAAAATGCAATCCAAAATGTGTCCAGCACAATGGATGGGGGTATTTACTAATTACAAATCACCGCAACTACACATACCCTCTTTGAATGTTTGTGAAACCTTGCAGGAGACATTATCAACATGATAATTAAAATCTCCCATTAAGCTAAAAAAAAATTCCGAGATACAGCTCTATAAGTTCAGTGAACTCTGTGATAAAAGTGGTTCTGGGTCCTGGCAGCCGATAAGTTAAAGTTCCTGCACAAGACTCTGTTGAGGACATTTTAATAGTGAAGTCTAATGCTTCGCAGATACCCGAGGCTTTTGACAGGGCTTTTAAATGACAGTAAAAAGAATCTTTATAAATGATTGCTAACCCACCTCCACTTGTCCCCAATCTCTCTAATCTTGCAAGCTTATAATTCTGTGGGACTGCTTCAACCAGGTCAGGTCTTGAGGATTCCTTGGCCCAGGTTTATGTGATAAATACCCAATCTGGCAGTTGTTGGGAGATGGATTCTGCAATTTCAATTTTGTTTTTAATTAGGGATCTGGCGTTAATCAGAAACCCTGTGAGGGTTGTCCCCAAATGGCTACGAGAGATAGAGGGGGTCAAAACATGAGGGTTTTCTACTTTAGAGTATGTAAATTGATGTTGGCAGCCCATTCAAGTGAACCTACCCTCCTTGGTGAGTGTTTTGAAATTCATGGGGAGCGTGCAATCTTTTTTCTCATTCCCTCACAGAGCAAGTAGTTGTTCTTTAGTATAACTGCAGGATTTTGAGAGGTTTAGGTGGTGAGTTCCAGGGTTTCTGGTGCTGGGTGTGGAACAGATGCAGATGGGCGCAGACGGACTGGGCGTCCAGGCCATTGGTGTAATTTATGAGGAGTGCACTAGGCTGCTTAACCCAGCTGGAAGTGCACTCCAAGAGGCAGGTGAGTTCCGCTTCCCTCTGCTAAAACTGCGAAGCTGCAGCAGACCAGGGAGGCGGAAACTCAAGTCTTAGCAATGGCAGCCTTCAGGGACACTACAAAACCCGCATGGCACAAAGGTACCTCAAATTTGCAAGATAAGTTTGTTTTAAAAACAGTCCCCAGTTAAGCGCTACACAACGCTACAAAAGTAAAACCAAATGCCACTCTGTTTACCTGCTCCCAACCCGGAGCTTCATTCACTGCAAGACCTGCCCATTGTGTATTTTATGAGGAGTGCACTAGGCTGCTAACCCAGCTAGAAGTGCACTCAGAGAGGCAGGTGAGTTCCACTTCCCTCAGCTTAAAAGGCAAAGCTGCGGTGGCCCGGGGAGGCTGAAACTCAAGTCCCAGCAATAGCTGCCTCCAGGGACACTACAAACCCCCCAAGGCGCAAAGTTACCTGAAATTTACAAGATACATTTGTTTTAAAAACAGTTCCCAGTTAAGCGCTACAAAAGTAAAACCATACGCCACTCCATGTACCTGCTCCCCATCCGCAGTTTCAATTAAATAGACACCAAAAGTACAAAAATCTGATGAAGGGAACCGGAGTTATGATTTTTGCAAAGCTGAGTCTCCTGCATACTTTCAACAGAACCATAGATGTAGCAAACATGATATCGCAAATCATATGTCCCTGATGTTACCATCAACGAAAGTGATGGTGGTAAGATCTGGGAAAGTGGATTAAAAAAATGTTAAAATGTTAAAAGATGACAGAAAAATGTTACAACAATAGTTAATTGTCAGGTGTCTGAAGTGCAAGGGGAGTATACAGTCAAAGTCACAACTCCTGATGAAATTTAAATGTTGTCCATCTAACTGTTACTCTGTCGTGGAACACTTGTCTCTAAGTTCCACTAGTGTAGAAAATCTTCCTACTCTTCACTTTTAAGGGAACTACTGATACAAGAAACTGCCTAATTGTGCTCCAAGTCTCATGCTCATGATATGGTAAAGGAATCCTAAGATGTTGCAACTTAAAAGTCCTTTGTCCCTTAAAATAATACCATTATTTAGTTGACTTAGACTAATCCATCTATTATTAATGACAGACTCTTATCAAACCACAAAAAGTAAGATCATTTTTCCAAATTACAGCTAACTTCATCCCATCCATGCTTTTTTGATTTCTTTGTCTCAGCTGTGGCTTCCAGTAGCTTCCCCTGTGAACTTTTCCAATCATCAACACTTCAAACTGTCTTCTTCAAAAGTTCCTTCCAAGTATGTTTATGTTGGACTTTTTAACACAATTGTTACTGATAGTGCCTCCACACCATTATAGACTTTTCAATATGTGTCAGGATACTCTTGGAAAAGCATACGTTTGGCTCCACCTTTTTATGTTATGGTTAGGGCTACATATATATTTACTTTGGCCTTATATACTCATGAGACACAATAATACAAATGAGATATGGTTCACCAAAGGTGTAGAAAGTGTATCTAATGTGTTTTCGACATATGTGTGTGCCTGTATATTAATATTTTTCTCTTTTAGACTCTTCTGGATTGCTGATATTAATCTTCTATATGTTTAGATTGTAAGGTGGTGTGCTAAAATGCATTTAATGCAGTGCATTCGCCAGGGATTAGTGAGAATGAACTACATGTATATCCATTGCTTTCTTTATAAATTGTGACAGTTTTTTTGGTTGCTTAATAATACATGTATTAGTATACTGTGCCACACATAAGAGTAGAGTATAACGATCGTTTGAGTCCTTTATTAGAGATATTATTTATTGGATTATATGTAGGTGGTAGAATTAATATGCATTTAAAGAAAACTCTTAAGTCAGCATGATTGTGGGCCTTAAGCATTAAATACTAATGTTTACGTTTTTTTCTGCATGTTTTCCCCTCTACAGCTGCAGTCCAAAGACATTCCTTAGCTAGTGAAAAGCACAGTGTAGTTCATAGATAGTGATGCGAGGAAGAACTGACAAGGTCAAATGATTTTAATGAAGAACAAAGGGAGTGCTACAAGTTGCTACTACTGGACAAAGAGAGGAATCTAAGGATGCTTGGGAAGCAGAGCTTGAAATATGGGAGTAGTGTGGAAGGTGCCAAGTTCCTTCTTGGGAAATGGAAAAGTACTGTGATATCAATGAGGTCATATTTATCCAATGTTCTTTGTGCATTTTAATTAGTAAACCCACCTTGAGTTTAGTCAGATTCCTTTCAGAATTGGAGAGGTACAGACAACTCTTGTCATCTCTAATTGTGTGGCTTCATTCTATACATGACGTCTTAACTATAGAATGTCTACATGAAGTTCTGAGCTCACACTTTCCTTGCTTCCTTTGATTCAATAGGCTTTCCCCTATCCTTCGTTTAGTGTAGGGTTTAGTAGATGCTGACATTTATTTCAATGTATGGGGAGAAGGATCAAAACCATTTGTCTAGTCGTCAAATCTTTTTCCTTTTTTGTTTGCATCGCAGCCACGAAAATTCGTATATGTTTTTTGCTGTTGAGTACATATATTGTACGCCATTTTGGTCTTCCTTTGATTATCTTGTACTTTTACAGTATGTTCCTGAGACTGATTTGTATTAGTCTGGCTTTTCGTTTTTAATAAACATTTTAACTTCAAGTTACTGAATCAGGCTTTTATTGTGTGGTTCTAACAATCACAATATATCATAAGATTTAAATTGTTATCAACCCTATTTTTTCTCAGGCTATTAAAAAGGTCTATCGACCAGAGTTGCATTGGAAGGAATGGCCCAGAGTGTTCTCACTCTTTGACTTCACTTTCTTTGGCATCTGCCCTGGCGCTGCATTTTGTGACAATCCCAAAATGAGGCAAGTTAGCTACATTTAACCCGTTTGTTGCACCCGTCGGCCAACAGCCATCGCGAGCACTACCTTGATAGTGCTGCACACGTCCGTTGGCCGATGCAGCCCCGCCCACTCATTAGAACGCCCCGCACAGCGGCAGAATTTACGTCGCGGTTAAGGGGTTAAATGAAATTCATGCATGTGATTGGTATAGTGCAAAAAGCTGTGATTCACTGCCAAACTGTGTCATATTATTTAAAATGCACTAATTGCTCGAATTGAAAACTCATTTTAATTATAACGTTTATTGCATCACAACAGGCAGTGTGATTATAAGTATTTATACATAGAATTGCAACTTGAGGACTACATACTGCAAAAAAAGTTAGGACTTTTTTTAAGTTGATAAAACAAATACATACCAATCTATGGCTGGTGTGATGAGAAACTACAGCATGTGTGTGATTGCTTACTTTAAGCAAACTAAGGCATCAAACTATATGTGACTCTCATCTAACAGTGTAAGAGAGTGATGTTTCCCCATAAGTTACATTTCAGTATGTTGTTTCTATAACAACACAAACACCAATAGTATTTAGTAAATTAGTTCTTTGCTACAAAGGTCGTCTTAGCATGCTTAGAAGGAAACAGTGACTGTGTGGGTTTAAAATTGCCATCAAATCTCCTCACAGGACACTATTTGGATGTTTTTAAATTTTTAGACAGAAATGGCAACAGTGTATGGCATATTAAAGAATAAAAATATATACCAATTAAAAGCTTGACATTGAATAGGAGTTCTACAACAGCCAACTCTGCTCTTTATGATCCAGCAATAGTTACTCAGTCCCAGAAGAGCCTGGAGAACATGAAGGAACACAATTTACAATTTTATATAGAATGCATGATACAGAAAATGCACGAAGAGCCAATTATGGCGTTGAAACAGGATTTACTCCCAGACCAATTAAATTCTGTGTGAAAAAGATTACCAAGGAGGACATGTATCTCCGGAGTATTGCCCAGTTACTGCCTTCAATCATACAAAGGCACCTGACAGCTATATTTTAATTTAATTTTAATTTTCAGAAACAGACAATGATATTGTTGTCAACAAAAAACCCGGATTAGAAAATCTGCTGTTATAAAATGTGAGACACTGGTGGGATTATGTTGCTTTTCCATGATTACCGACAATGTCATGCTACAATAATTGTGCTATGAACCAAAAGAACGTTGAATATCAGCGTTTTATAGCGCAGGAACAAAATGGAACTCAGTTTGAACCTTATTATGACCAGGAACGTGAGCTGGTATGACTCATGGAGTGATGCCTGAGAAAGATGAGGGGACTGGACGAAGGATGAGCCCAGACTTCAGCCCAGGGTCGAATGAAGTGGAAAGAAACTGGGGGGCATATTATCAGGAATGGCGATAAAACTATCGCCGCTTTTGCGGCAGTAAACTGCTGCTAAAACGGCTATAATGGGCTTGATATTATGTCTTTGTGAATCCCCATAGCAGCCCAGGTTCTGGTGTTAACCTGGGCTGCTATGGGAATTCACAAAGGCATATTATCAAGCCCATTATCGCAGTTTTAGCGGCCGTTTCCTGCCTCTAAAGCGGCGATAATTTTATTGCAGTTCTTGATAATATGCCCCCAGGTTTTTATCCGGACACTTACTGGTCAGAAGTTATGTTAATGCCTGTGTCATATGTTTTAAAAAGCGTTATTTGAAGATGTACCTTTAGAGTTGCAGAGAGCAACAGTGTGTGTCAGTTGTGTGTGTTAACATGTATTTGTGTGCATGTCAGTGGTGTGTGTGCGTGTGTGTGTGTGTGTGCATGCCTGTGGTGTTTAAAAAGTACACAGGATAATACAGAGTCACTCCTTCATTCTCTGGTTGATGATGTGTACATAAAAGAAAACAGTAACAGTTACACAAATACTTTAAAGTACACCTGCCTCCATGTAGAATGATATAAAGGTTTATTTAATATTACCATTATTCAGCTCCTTCTTGTTAATGGTCTGTTCATAAATACATGTTGTTATTAGTCCAGCTTCATAGCTTAATTATAATTGAGGCTTGTGAATGTCTCTACTCAAAACTAAGATTATCTGCTCTTCTGTGTATGTTGCACATACAACTCTAAAAGTCGAATATTATCCCATCTTCAAGCTCCTGTAAACATCAATTTCTGTGCCATAATTCAAAGATAGATCCATGAATATAGAGGCATAGAATCATTTTAAACTAACATATTAATAAAAAACGGACAAAATTACTTGCTGAGTGCAAATGTTTGGGAATATTGTCTGGTTGTCTTATCCGGGGTTATTAAAAAATATTCTAAGTAATACATCTTTGCATGCAATTCAATTAACTTCCCAAACCCATGCCGCATAAGCATATTGTCCTCTGATGATGGCAGCAGGAATGAAGAACGTCACAGCCTGAATGAAAGAGAGCTGCCAGAAGCTCAACTATGAGAAGACCGAGGTCCTCATCATGGGACCCTCCGCCTGGGACAAAAACTGGTGGCCCTCCACCCTCGGTAGTCCACCCACCCCTACAGAACACCGACGGAACCTCAGCATCATCCTTAACTCCTCCCTCACCATGACTCTCCAGATAAACTCAGTCGCCTCCACCAGTTTCAACTGCCTCCGTATCCTCCGCAAGACCTTCAAATGGATACCCCCCAACTGCAGAAGGACTGTCACCCACGCACTCATAACCAGCAGACTGGACTACGGTAACGCCCTCTATGCCGGAATCAACAAAACTCTTCTACACAAGCTCCAAACCATCCTGAACACCGCAGCCAGACTCGTCCTTGGGACCCCACGGCACAAACACATGACCCAACACCTACGAGACCTCCACTGGCTCCCCATCGAGAAGAGAGTAACCTTCAAACTTCTCACCCACCCCTACAAATCCCTCCACAACATTGGACCCAAATACCTCAATGAGAGAGTCTCCTTCCTTGTACCCAAAAGGAACCTCCACTCCACCGACCTCGCCCTGGTGGAGACCCCTCCATCCGCAGAAACAGAACTGGAGGAAGAACCTTCTCCTGCATCGCAGCCAAGACCTGGAATGAGCTCCCAGTTAACATCAGACGCTCTCTGTCCCTGCACACCTTCAGGAAGAACCTCAAGACTTGGCTCTTCGACTGAACCAGAGCTGCACCCCCCAGCACCTTGAGACCCTTACAGGTGAGTAGCGCGCTTTATAAACACCTAATTGATTGATTGATTGATAGTGGTTTTAGTGATTAAGATGGGCAGTCCTATTTGACTGTCAAAATAGGCCTCAATGTTTTCAATGGGTGGGATATGAGGTTGGGATCGGATAGGAAGATAATTTGAACTGGGAATTCATCATGTTTGGCTAAGAGAATGAGGGAAGATATCTGAATCCTTCTCTGAAGAGTTCATCAATTTGCGTACTGAATCCATAGTGAGATAGAGTCAAAATAGGATAGGAGAAGCTAAAGAAAGATATAATGTCCCAGTGGTAGCTTTAGCATTGAAAAAAGAGAGGGGTATTAGTGGAGTCTTCTTGTTTTGGAGTAGGTGTGAATTTGAAGCACTTCTTAACTTAGAAACACTTAATAGGACTGTATTGGACCAGGAGAATGAAGTGCCAGTGATACTAATCCAGACAGTATTGTGATTGATTGTCCAAGTCCGCTGAAGGTACCAAAGCAATGACAATTGGAAGGAGAAGATAATGATGGGCAGAGATTATAAAGTTTTGAGAGATGCAGGGGCATGTTTCCACTGTAAAGCATGTATTTACAATTTCACTTCTGATTCTAGTTTCTATAATCACTAGAGTCAAATGCAATTTTAAACCAAGGGATACCGACAAAGAATGATGTAAAATGCCTACAAACAAACTATTTACTTTGGTAACTTCAGAGCTATCTGTAAACAGGCGCAATGAGCTATTATGATATGATATGATAAAGGAATTTATGCAGCGCACATTCACCAACGGCTTCATGGCGCTTTGGACAAACAGAGGAGAAAACTGCCAGTTGATAACCTAGCCAAGCGATGACTAATCGAAGGCTTGAAAGAATATTGGGGCATATTACCAACGTTAAGCGATATTTAATCGCTAACGATGCTTAGCAACAAATTTTTTAACGCTAAGCATCGTCAGAAATTATCGCAGATAAACCTTGCTATTGTGGTAAATAAATAATTAATTACCGGTTCTATTTTTCAGGATACTCTATAAACAGGTAGCTCAATAAATAAGAGTCAGGATTCGAGGTATCTTGAGTCGTCAGGCTTTAATAGGCATAAAGGACAGGAACAGGACAGCCTGCACGGGAAGGAATGAAGGAAGGCAGCTGCCGGGGGCAGGATCTGGGAGCATAAGGGAATTGGCTAGCAACTTTAATATCGGTGCACAATATATATACTTAAACAAATACATTACATTCAATACAGTAGGCGTAGCAGTAGGCGTGACTCGTAGCAGTCGCGAAAGATAAGGGCAAAATGAAGTAACAAGAAGGCGTGTACAGGGCGTATACATAGACATGTGATGCAAACATAACAGAATATGTCATAAACGAGGCGGAAACATGGAGGGGGCTACCTGAGCAGCTGGGACCTCTAACCTAGTGGTGCGCGCAAATGGGCAATGACGTGTTACCAGGGAGAACTGGGGCTATGACTTCTGCGCTAGAAGAGGAGACTAAAGTCTGGAGTGTCAGAGCGACATGTACCCAGGCATATCTAGTATCTGGTGTTTAGAGTACATGTTGATAGAATCCAAAAGTTATCAGGGCAAAGACTAATAGACACTAAGACTGGTGCATGCATAATTCTACATGTATTGCGTGTGCGATGAATATTCTATGAATATTAATACAGTATTTCTCTTACATGGAGACATAAAGGCTAGACCATGACGGAAACTATTGATGCGATTCAGTAGCTTAGGAATGCAGAGAAGGAGGACTGAACTGATAACTAGAAACATAACATATTCTTGGCAGACTGGGAGGCAGAGCCAGGCCGGGCCGGGCACTGCGAGGCATGAAGTAAGCTAAGGGTCAGGGATGCAGGTGGGGGCTGTGTCGCTCCTCGGAGAGGGTTCAGGAGACAGGAGCTGAATCTGAGTCCGGGCCCTTTTGAGGCCTAGAAACGGGGACAATTCAATGAATTAACGTGCACACTGTGAAATGTGGCAACGTAGGTTTACATAGGCCTAATAGTCGTTGTTTTCACGAAGACTGGAAAATGGCATACTAGAGATGGACACAACTGTAATTGCGTCTTTAATCGATCAGAGGGGAATACATGCATATCAATCATGCACATATAACATAAGATGGGGAACACGTAGGCACATACAACATGGCAAAATTTACTTTTCCACATTCCCTCCTTGTGCCCTACGTTTCCATCAGGAAACATCAATATTCATGATACCATCTATCATTTCATATAGCATCATTTGCTCGTCTCGGACTGTCTTGGAACGGGATTTAGGACTAGGAATACAAGAGGTAGCACACATGCCGCAAATCGCAGGGCCACATTGTATACAGAGGCAGCAACTGAATATGATCATTACTGCAATACCTAGGAATGACAATACTTTCCATCCCCAGGCAGATATAATACTCCAGAGCCAACCGGACCATGTCCAGGTGCCTGGATTCTGGTGTAACTGATGGGCAATTTTATGAAGTCTGGTTATAGCTGAATAAACAGACGGCGTGTTATTAGGAATGAAAATGCAACAACTAGATCCGATGACTCTACATGCTCCTCCTCTATCGGCCAGTATGACGTCAAGAACGAGACGATTTTGGAGCACGACAAATCTCATAGCAGATTGCTCTTCGGTTAAGTTACCTAGAGCAGAAGTAGTCTCATTCACTACTGCTTCAAGGGTTCTGGTTAACCTACGTATTAACTTACTATTCTGGACAGGTCCTATAAAGAAGAAGAAACCTTTATTAAAATCTTGATACTGTTCTAGAGTAGTTTCAGTTTGATCGACAATTGGGGACTCGATCTCCCTTCTAGGTCTGACGTGTACTAGATGTGTGTTTCTGTGATAATCAGATGGGGCTAGAAAAACTGGTGGCAGTAGGAAGGCAATGTAACATGTTCCATCCCAATCGAGGGGCAGACGAACATATGCGGTCTGACCACAAACAAAATAAGAATGACGCGAAGCTTTGAAAATAGATTTCCCACTGTCACTATACTCGACAATAGTAGTGCAATCACTATGTCCTACATGTGCGGAACCATTCTTTCTGACACATAATTCGCCTTTGACTGGTAGTACTGAAATAGCAGGCAAATCTGGAGTAGTATCAGACTGAACATTTAGGACCATGAAATTCGAAGAATGATTACCTAAATCATATACTTCATTTTCTAGATCTAACCCTGTTCTATGGGAGAGACCTTGCTTGTCTGGAAAACATGTTCTATTCAGATGGGACATATCATTGGAGGATGACGTTAAAGTGGACCATGCTCCACACGAACCATTATGTGAAAATGGATAAGGAAAGAGTGGCAGAACTCCCTTCGGTGTCTGGAAAGGGGGGAGTCGACCACACACCCAACAATTAGTGGCATTGCTGGTCTGGTGTGAATAGTGTAACATTCTGATAAATGTATTATTTCGCATAGCAAGACGATAGGATAGCTCGTGAGGAGACAGATCACTAAATGTGTGCTCTACTGTAGCATTAGAAAACTTATTTACATGTGAATTCGGAAAACATAAATGGAAAGCATAACTTGTGCAGGTAACCATTAGACTCACATATAATAAAAAACTTAGAACAATTATACATCTTATAGAGTTTTGACTAACTCTCTCACTATGGGGGTCTATCTCATACATGTCAGGGACCTGTCTAACCGTTTCACCCGAGAGGGACTTAGACAATTAAACTGGCTGACCTATTTTACTAGACCTGAGTTTCAGTTTATACTCCTGTTGCGGAGTTTTCTCTAACAGAGGAACTTTGAGTTCAGAGTCAAGTTCAGAGTCTGTTTTTAGGCAGTCTTTAGGAATGAGGCAGTCCTTAGCAAAAGTCTTGTCTGGTAGTCCATGGAACTTCTTTATGTGGGACAGATGGACCCATCCTTTCCTGCCCTCTAGCTTCACGGCGGTCCTTGTTGTTAACAAGACGAGACGGGGCTCCTTCCAACGGGGCTCCAGCGGACTTGAACGATCAAAATTCCGCACCAACACCAGGTTCCCTGGAATGACTTCATGCGGTTTAACCTCAGTGTTGTCTGGAAATGCGGCGGCAACCTGTGAACGACAAGAGTGTAGGGCAGACATCAAGGAAGCTAGGTAATCTGTCAGCATATTACTGGAAACATCTGTAATACTGCGGGGTCTAGGTGTACCCCACATGTTTGGGGGGCGGCCGAATACGACCTCATACGGGGACAGACCTGATCTGGAATGTGCAACCATCCTCATGTAAAATAAAGCAACTGTCAGGGCAACTAGCCAGTCTACACCTTTCGCTTTACATATTTTGGCAATGCGGATTTTCAGGGTCTGATTATGTCTCTCTACGAGACCGGCTGCTTCAGGATGGCGCACACAATGGAACTTCCACTGGTACCCTAACAGAAGGGAAACATGTTTCATAAGCTCAGATGAGAATGGCTGGCCGTTATCAGAATACACGACCCTAGGGAGTCCATAGCGGGGAAAGAATTCACGAACCAACTGCCTGGCAGTGGTCGCGGCTGTGTAATCTGGAACTGGATATGCTTCTGTCCACCTGGACAAAGCGCATACAACTACGAGGACATACTTAAAACCTCGACATCGCTCCATCTGAATATAATCCATCTGGAGGACTTCAAAAGGGTGGTCAGGAGGTTGGAATCCACCTTGTTCCACCGGGACACTTTTACCTGGATTGAACTGGCAACATATCATACAGGTGCGGACTTTCTGCTTGGCTGCAGCTCGTAAGTGCTTGTTGAACCAAAGGTTCTGAATACTGTCTAACATAGCTTTTTCTCCTAGATGTGCTGGACTATGTGCAGTATTAATAATGACTTGAACCATAGAGTCGGGGAGAAACCATGTGGCTTTTCCCTTCGTCAACCATCCCTAATCTGTCTGGACCCCTCCTTGTTCGGACCATTTCTTGATTTCTTCGGGAGTAGCATGTAACTGTATGTCTATGACATCTTGTGTAGGGTCCTTAACTGTCATACAGGTAGTCTGATCTAGAGTGAATGCCTGTGTCGGGTTAACTGGAATGTCTGGGGTCTGAGCTGTAAGCTTGGCTGTTCGATCGGCTAGATCGTTACCTTGGGAAATGATGTCAGTAACTTTCGTATGTGCTTTGCACTTCATGATAGCGATAGCTGTCGGTAAATGTATTGCATCTAATAGAGCTTGAATGAGGAGACCATGCTGAATCTTCGTTCCATGAGAAGTCATGAAACCTCTCTCCTGCCAGAGCACTCCGAAGTCGTGTACAACTCCGAATGCGTAACGTGAATCTGTATATATGTTTACCTTCAGGTTTTTGGCATGTATGCAGGCTTGGGTCAGAGCAACTAGCTCTGCTGCTTGAGCAGACAGCGTGTCAATACGATGTGTTTCTATAACTTCAGTGTCAGTAGTCACTGCATACGCGGCTACTAGTTCTCCTGTACTAGTTCTCATACATGAACCATCCACATAAAGTGTCAGGTCGGGATTAGGTAATGCAATGTCTGTCAGGTCTTGTCTCGGCTTTGTCATAGTGTTAACAACTTCCACACAGTCATGTGTGGCAGGATTTGAAGTAACTGACGGTAACAGTGTAGCAGGATTTAGAATGTTGCAGCGTCTGATTTCTATGTGTGGCTGGAACAGTGTCAGTTCATAACCTGTTAAACGTGCAATTGTCAAGTGCTGAGTCTGTGTTCGGTTTAAAAGAACTTCCACGGAGTGTGGAACTTGTACTGTCAGGGAATGTCCTAATACTATGGAATCACTTTGTCTGATGGCTAGAGCTGTGGCTGCAACTGACTTGAGGCACGCAGGCAGAGCCTGGGCTACTGGATCTAATGTGCTCGAAAACTAAGCACAGGGCTTGTACTGTCCTGCTTGATCTTGTGTGAGAACAGATAATGCAGTACCATCACGTTCTGTGACAAAAAGCGTAACAGGCTTACTGTAGTTCGGTGTAGCTAGAACAGGTGCTTGGCAAAAGGCTTTCTTTAATTCATTAAAAACAAGTGTATGTTCCTGGGTCCAAGGGAGGACAGTCGATACGGCTGCCTCCTGTGTCGTTAACTGTATCAGTGGCTTGGCTAGAAATGCATACTGAGGAATCCATTGTCTGCAATAAGAAGTGAGGCCAATAAAAGCTCGTACCTCCTTCTGTGTCCTGGGCTGTGGAAGACTCGCTATTAACTGGATACGGTCTGGTGTCAACTGCCTACCCCACTTGGACAGTAAGTGGCCTAAGTAGATCACTTGCTGGACACAGAATTGTAATTTGGAAGGTGACACCTTGTGCCCCTGCTCGGCCAGAAAATACAGAACTGTAAGTGACGCACGCTCGCAGTCACGTTCAGAACGGGCTGTGATCAGTAGATCATCGACATACTGGAGCAGGGCAGTGTCAGTTGGCATGTGAATATTGTCTAGTTGTCTTTTAAGTGCCTGACTGTAAATACTAGGACTTTCTGTGAAGCCTTGAGGAGCTCGTGTGAATTTATAGCTCCTTCCATTTAAACAAAAACCAAAAAGGTACTGGCTGTCTGGATGAATGGGGACACTGAAAAATGCGTTCTTGAGATCGATAACTGTGAAAAATGTAGCTTCAGAATCAATGGCTGTCAATAGGGAAGAAATATCTGGGACTACTGGATACTGGGGTATGATACATTTATTAAGTTCTCGAAGGTCAATCACTAATCGATATACTGGAGGTGCATTTGGATCAGTACGTTTCAGGACCGGAATGATAGGAGAGTTACATACATTGGAGTCAGTTTCTACAACCACTCCTTGAACAATAAGCTCATCAATAATTTTGGATAAGGCTGCTACAGCCTCAGGTGGCAATCTGTACTGTCTGATTCGTGGCAAAACTATACCTTGTTTGAGAGTCACACGATGGGGTGTGATGTGCATACAACCTACATCAGTTGGACCTTGCGCCCATAAATGCTGTGGTACATTCAGTAATCTTGGATCAAAATCACGTAATACATAGTGACCTTTAAAGTCACGTAAAAACAATCGGACTCCTTCTGGGGAACAGCAAATTACTGCACCTAATTCTTTTAGTGTTTTAATGCCTAACAAATTTTCTGGACATGATTTCGTAAGTAATAAATCAGTAGTTCGGGACAATGGACCAACTTCTAGGGAAACTGGTTTCGAAATTTCATTAACAATAGGCTTTCCTGAAAATCCAAGGGAAACATTTTTAGAGCCTGAGAGCGGAGCCCCTGGAACCTCGTCATGACTGATAGTAGTCCTACTTGCCCCTGTATCAATCAAAAACTTTCTGTCTTTCAATAATACTTGACTGTGTACATAGGGACCCTCTTGATCTACAGGTATCTCGATGAGAGGCAAGCCTACCTCCCTCTCTAGGCTGTTTCATGAATACTGTTGATACTCTGGATACTCTGACTGAGCATACTGGTACATCTGCTGTGTAACATGCTGCAGCGATAGGCTGCGGTGCTGGAACTGTCTGTTGTGCATTCTGAGGTGACTGAGAAGTCTGTGAAACTTGTTCTTGTCTAGGCGGACGTGGTCTTTCTTTAGTCTTACCAGTAGCTATGTTGTGTTTCAGAACTGCACACTCGTTTATAAAATGACCTGGCTGTTTACAGTAATTGCAAGTCCCTTTAACGGGAGCTGCAGGATGACTGGCTTGATTCGGACCCCTCTTCTGACTGTCTTGTGGAACAGATTGTGCAACTAATACTTTCATTTTCGTGTCTTTCATACGTCTCCTTTCGTGTTCTTGCTCTTCCCTGATTCTATTCTGGTGATACTGGAGCATTTGTAGCATTTGTGACGGAGTATTAGCTTGCCAACTACTTTCGACTTTTAATACTCGATTTTTAACTTGTGGATTTGAATTCTCGACTAATTTGGTAACAAAAAGATGAGGGTACGATTCACTACTCGTTTTCAGACCACTGTTAATAATAAAACATTTTTCGAATCTAGAATAAAAATCACTAGTGTCTTCATCCTGTTTCTGTTTACAAGCTGAGATTGCATCCCAATCTTCCTTTTTCGTGGCTAGTAACCTTGGCAAAACCTGTATCAATAACTCGGGCAATTCTTTAACTTTACCCCCAAGACCGGTACCTGGTACTCGTGAAGTATCTTCAGCTTCTAGAGCTGTCTAATCTATCTTTTTCTCTCCCACCTCCCATTCCTTTTCCTTGAGTTTCTCATATACCCCTGCGGGCAACAGGACCTTTAACATTTTAATGATATCGGGATATGTATATTCTCCCATACGGAGCATGTCTTTTAATTCTCGATGGAACCCTGTCGGATCTTTGTCGTGACAGGGAATTAACTTTTTCATCTCTAAGAGTTCCATCTTTGTAATAGGGGTGTAAACAAATACTCGTTCTAGATCACCACCCGTTGTCCTAACTGGGTGTACTTCTCGTAACGGATGCTGTCTATCTATGTAAAATGATTTACTTTCTGGAGGTGAGACATGAACAAAATGCGGATTCAGAAACGTTCTATATTTGTGGCGCTGTTCTAGAATGATACTAATTAAATCAGTACCTAGACCTCTCCATCTGTACTGGAGTAACTCGTTCAGAACATCATGTAACGGACCTGGATCAGAATGCTGTCCCTCATACAGTGTAATGAGGTGCTGGATCATATACATACCCACCAGTCGCTGCTCGGCTGGGGGCAGTTTCAGAAACATTTGTGCCACTATTTCGTCTGGAAAAGTGGTAGAATCAGTAGTCCATCGGACCGCTGATCGGGCTAGTTCTTGTTCATGCATGGTACTAAGTTCACTATAACCGATTCGTGATTTCAGAATGTGGTCGGTAGCTTGAAATACTTGCTCAAGAGAACCTTGTTCTGGTACTGGAGGAGGGAAAACTTTCTTGTGTTCTAGGCGTGAATGTCGGTCGGGAAGTCTAGTTCTACCTACATACGCTATTCTGGAGGGATTCTCGTCGTCTACCTCTTCATTATCAGAGTTGTCTTCTTTCTCGTTTACTTGTGCTGCTTTTTGTTTCTCGTGTAACTTTATTATTTCCCTACGGATTTTCTTGTACATACTCTCTATACAGTTCTGTGTCTTGTGTCTTCCCTCGGCTATATGGTCACTCCATCTGGTCAGAACTTTCATTTCTTCCGGATCTTTATCCGGATAATCTTGTTCCCTTATCAAACAATTAATTAGAAACTTTAAAAGCATGAGCTGAATCTCGACTTTTCTTTGAGCCATGGCCTCGCCAATACTTCCTGGATCTGCTCCTGTACGGATGAAACGATATATTCTGTCTAGATATTCTTTCATATTCGGCAGGGTGTCCAAATATTCGGTCACCCGTCTTATACGCAATGAGTACAGGACCATACCATCATCGCCTGGGACTGGATCATAACGACATTCGGTAAGAGCTCGCTTAATATCTGCAACTGACTGATTTTTGGGCGAACGCTGTAACGCTCGGGCATGTAGCTCGAGTAATGACAGACGTTTGTGTTGCGGCGGGGTTCCAGGAGGACTTCCCCCCACAGCTCCTCGACTAGAAGCGTCGATGGGTACTGTACGTGCTGGGAGAGTGACTGATGTACTGGGTACATGTACTGTAGGCTGGACCGGGGGTACCGTAACAGGTGCTGCAACGGGTGCCCCGGGGGCTGGAGGAACAGGAATTACATTGTTTACGGGAGCTAGCGGAGCAGGATTTGCATATTCTGGGACTGTGTCGTCCAAATAGGACGAGAGAAAAATATCAGCTGCGGTCGGTTTGTGACGTAGCTTAATCGGAACTAATGGCGGCGGAAAATTACATGGTGCTTCCGGGGTTGCTTTCGGCAAGCCCTCGGCAAGAAGAGGATACATACCCTTAATAAGGGCATTTCTCTGTCTGTCTGACTGTTCGGTTTTAACTCGTTCACCTATTTCGATTAATTCCCTTTCTTGGGCTCTGTCTGAGGATTCCCTACTTAATTCTGTTTTTCTGATTTCTTTTTCTGTTCTTTTATGAGATTCTTTGCGCCATAACTCGATTGCATCTTTCTGGGACTGTCTGGCTTTCTTTTTCCATAATACTTCCTCTACTCGCATGATGCACTCGGCATCCCACGTACCTGATACGGGCCATCTATATTTCTCTTCTAATTCCTTGGTGTACTCCACCCATAAGTCTAGATATAATATGGCACTTAAGCCATGTTTATGATACATAAAATGACCTGGACTGTCCCTAGGCGGGACAGGAACTGCTTCCTCTAGCAGACCTTTTCTAGTTTTTAACTGACGTAATTTCGAGAACAGGGGCATAATTTAGGCTGGAGTCTGGACACAATACAATACACGATAAACACAATAATAACTGAAAAACACAAATCACTCATACCACGACATTGAAAACACATGAAATAACATTTTGAAATAACAGTTTGGACAGAACACATGAATTTCTTGAGAACAGAACGTACTAGACTGACTAGATGCACTGCTAAAACAGCACGAAACTTACCGGTCCCATAAAGAGACACGTCAGGACCCGCGTCCACCTAGGTGAACACTTCGTGTTGGATCTGCGTACCGAAACCCACGGACCAGAGACAAATCAATTGACCCTGTCTAGATACTACCCCAGCAACGGTATTCACCGGGCAGCAAGAACGGAAGGCCTCGGACTGGACTGGACTGCTACGACGACGGACTACGAACTTCAGACTTCAGTTACAGGTGGGCCTCCGGATACCTCGGACCTTGCACTCTCGGCTTGGGCTCTGGTCGGGACTCGCCACGTTCCTCACCGCCTCGTCTGGATGCTGGACCGCAACCTCCGTCTCCTCCGTGGGCCTGAGGGATACTTGAAGCAGAAATATCTGCACGTGCACGGTATGGTTTCGTCACGGCTGCAGAGGATCAGGGGGCCTGCGTGGCTTCTCCGGCGCGTGGGGAAAGGGCAAGTCCCTATTCGGGCGCCATTATGTGGTAAATAAATAATTAATTACCGGTTCTATTTTTCAGGATACTCTATAAACAGGTAGCTCAATAAATAAGAGTCAGGATTCGAGGTATCTTGAGTCGTCAGGCTTTAATAGGCATAAAGGACAGGAACAGGACAGCCTGCACGGGAAGGAATGAAGGAAGGCAGCTGCCGGGGGCAGGATCTGGGAGCATAAGGGAATTGGCTAGCAACTTTAATATCGGTGCACAATATATATACTTAAACAAATACATTACATTCAATACAGTAGGCGTAGCAGTAGGCGTGACTCGTAGCAGTCGCGAAAGATAAGGGCAAAATGAAGTAACAAGAAGGCGTGTACAGGGCGTATACATAGACATGTGATGCAAACGTAACAGAATATGTCATAAACGAGGCGGAAACATGGAGGGGGCTACCTGAGCAGCTGGGACCTCTAACCTAGTGGTGCGCGCAAATGGGCAATGACGTGTTACCAGGGAGAACTGGGGCTATGACTTCTGCGCTAGAAGAGGAGACTAAAGTCTGGAGTGTCAGAGCGACATGTACCCAGGCATATCTAGTATCTGGTGTTTAGAGTACATGTTGATAGAATCCAAAAGTTATCAGGGCAAAGACTAATAGACACTAAGACTGGTGCATGCATAATTCTACATGTATTGCGTGTACGAGGAATATTCTATGAATATTAATACAGTATTTCTCTTACATGGAGACATAAAGGCTAGACCATGACGGAAACTATTGATGCGATTCAGTAGCTTAGGAATGCAGAGAAGGAGGACTGAACTGATAACTAGAAACATAACATATTCTTGGCAGACTGGGAGGCAGAGCCTGGCCGGGCCGGGCACTGCGAGGCATGAAGTAAGCTAAGGGTCAGGGATGCAGGTGGGGGCTGTGTCGCTCCTCGGAGAGGGTTCAGGAGACAGGAGCTGAATCTGAGTCCGGGCCCTTTTGAGGCCTAGAAACGGGGACAATTCAATGAATTAACGTGCACACTGTGAAATGTGGCAACGTAGGTTTACATAGGCCTAATAGTCGTTGTTTTCACGAAGACTGGAAAATGGCATACTAGAGATGGACACAACTGTAATTGCGTCTTTAATCGATCAGAGGGGAATACATGCATATCAATCATGCACATATAACATAAGATGGGGAACACGTAGGCACATACAACATGGCAAAATTTACTTTTCCACACTATTATCAAGGTTTATCGCAAATGCGATAAAAAACGGCCGCAATGCATGAATATCGCTGAAAAGTCAGCGATATTCATGCATTACCGAGCTAATGCTCTTAGCCATGTTATCCACCTCCCATTGGATAACATGACTAAGAACTGCTCAGGGCAGGTGTTAGTTTTTGGAGATATTCGCGCTTAGCGCGAATAGCTCCAAAAGTTGGTAATAGGAGATAGCGATGTTAGCGACTGTTTCCAGTCGCTAACATCTTGGCACGCCCACTTTGCATGTCATTAGTGATAAATATCACTGACATGCAAAGTGGGGCCCAAGATGGTCGCTATCTCCTACTAGCTGTTGCTAACTGATGTTAGCGACAGCTAGGTAATAGGGAGATAATTTTATCTCCGCTTTCTTGGCTTTTAAAGCCAAAAAAACTGAGATAAACCCCCTTGATAATATGCCCCATTATCTGTAACATTTGTTACGACTAACCTATGTATCTGACTAAACATCTTTCAATAATAGGACAAATACATTCATACCGTTAAAAATGAGTTTTCTACAGCTAAGTGAATAAACAAATTATTTTAACAAGTCCTCCTAAATTTCCAATAAAATTAAGGAATGCAAATTTTGTTTACTAAATATTTCTTTGTCAGAAATCAGTGTGCATGATGCTTTTATTTTTGTGAAGGAATCAATTTTGAATCAGAAACGTGTTTCAAGTAATAATAATGTGACAGACATCAATCACAACCTTCTTGCTGCATCATGATTTTGAAAGGTACAGATTATAAAGCATGGTTTTGAAGTGTCATATGGCATGTTTTCACTGGGAAACATACAGGTTTCAGGGAACAAGAAGCGGATGGCATTATTCTTGTGGAGAGGCTCTACTGTAATGCATTTTGATAATTGTTTCTACCATTAAACCCCGAAGGATGGAGACAATATCCTCTCTCAGCCAAGGTTTAGTCATTTGCTTTCAAGTCGTAAATTACAAGTCAGAGGTGGTGGTGTTGTCTATACAAATAAATGGAGGCTTATTTGTTTTTTTTGCAGTCTTATATTGCAGCAGCATTAATGAGCAACAGTTACATTACACAAGGCCCACATTAATTATTGGTAGGCACAGGGAGATTATGGGTCTAATTACGAGTACTGAGGTCCTGGGACAGCCGTACTTGCGGTGGCGTTCCAGATGCCAATGACCCAGAAGTTTGATGCTGCATTACGATGATGGCGGTGGGACCACCGCCTCAGCAGGAACCACCCATGAAGAGAATGGCTGAAATGCAGGTAAGGGTGAATCTCTCGATGGGGGCATATGTTGTGCCCCTCCTAGAATTGCACATCTGTGCAGCATTCTCAACATGGTACATGCCATACAGTGCACCCGACATGTCAGTGGCCCCATGGCGGCGGCATAACTGAGAGCTGTAATCCTCAGTCAAAGCATGCCACCATCCTAGGACCACTGCAACGGCCTGCAAGCCCAGCATAATGACCGTAATTTGGCGAGCAGGGATGCTGATGGCTTGCCATTTTTCCTGGGACCGCCATGGTGGTGGTCCTCCAGGAAGACCGCCAAACTCATAATAGGATCCTAAGGGATTTGCCCAGGATCACAGGCTGTTGAGCCAACGCTGAGACTCGAACCTCGTTCCCCAGTTCCAAAGTTGGCAGCCCTGGCCCTTACGCAACAGCCTTTCCTCCAGTAGTAACCTACCAAACACCAGCTAGTTATAAAAGCTGTTGTTGCGGAGAAATGATGGTGGCATGGTGACAGTCCATGGTAGGCTTATGTTGAGATTCCTTTGATCCATATCAATGCTTGGCTGGTTAATATAAACATGCGTTTTTTCGAACTAGGGCCCTATATGTTACACCCTCTGCCAGCATTGAGATTCCTTTTAGTTTTACTGCATGTAAGCATTACAAGAGTTAAATAAATACTTGCTACTGATAACATTGTAAAATAAATAAGAGGGAATCATGTAGCAGTCTCTATTCCTGTTGACAAATGTAAAATAAATGTAATGCAGGTGAAAGTAGGAGCATACAAATAAGGCATCAATCAAAACAAATGTAGGTTAAGCAGAGTGAAAGAACTCACATGAATGAGTGCATCATTTCAAGTCATCTATTTTTTTGGGTGGTTGTATTTTTAACATCTTGTGCAATCACTTACGCTGATAAACAGCGTGATATAAAAAATAAGTAAATATTATCTAACTTGATTTATGTTTTTGGTCCTGGCTTGTATTAAAAAAATAATGTCTTCTTGGAATAATAGTCTTCATGTGCTTCAATTAACCATGCATTTGATAACAAAGGGTTCTAATGAGACAGACGGGACAGCTTACGGACAATTTGATGTAAATAGAGCAATCTGGGGAACATATGCATTTAATATGGTAATATTAAAAACAGAAGTCCAAGATGCAACAGGCAGGCCAAAAGCCATTTCCTGTTATAGCCAGTGATAATCCCAAGCGCAGCAGTGACTAAATTGTTATGTTATGAATTCTTCCTTAGACTGAAGTTTCACCAACACAAATTCAAAAAATGGTGTGGCATTGACCCCCAATCTTTCTTCCACCTCAAATGTGACTTCAGCAGAAAAGAGTCCAAAGATTAAATAGATATGACATATGTTAGATTTGGCCCTTTTTGCGGAGTCATTGCCAGATTATTTGCATCTTCCTACTATTTCATCCTGACCTGTTGTTGTTGGCTATAGGACTATGGGCTCTTTACCACTGCTAATCAGTGCTTAAGTGATTTTACTCTCTGTGTAAATTGTTATTACAATTGGTTCTCACTGATTGCCATATTTGATTTACTGATATGTCCCTAGTAAAGTGCATTGAGTGTGGTAGGGCCTGTAAATCAAATGCTACTACCGGGCCTGCAGCACTGATTTTGCAACCCACATGAGTAACCCTGAAAAGGTATCTCGGACTGCTGTGTATGCACACAGTTTTAAACTGCCATGTCAACCTGGCAAGTGCAGTCACTTGCCAGGCCCTAACCTTCCCTTTTCTTACATGTAAGTCATCCCTATGGTAGGCCCAAGGTATCCCCCTGGGCAGGGTGCAGTGTATGTGAAAGGTAGGACATGTACTGCTGAGTGACATGTCCTGATAGTGAAATACTTCCAATGTTGCTGTTCACTATTGAAAGGATATCTGCCCCATAGGATAGAATGGAAAATATTTTGTAACAAGTTACAAGTATAACTTTCCATTGCAACAGGATGGAGAAATAAAGTTTAGGCTCTCTGAACTCAGAATTTGATAACAGTTCTTTTAGTAAAGACGGTTTATAAATTGTGTGTTTGAAAATGCCACTTTTAGAAAGTAGATATTTTGTTGTATAACCATTTTGTGTGCCTCTGCCTGTTTGTGTATTGACCGTCTGGATTTGGAGTGACAGGGGCTGGAGATGTGCATTCGATGTAGACAGCCACTGGGGGGAGGGGTGCCTGGTCCTTCCTGGATGACTCAGGGCAGAGCTGGATGGGGATTGCCTCTATTTAGAGTAGTGGCAGGACATTTGTTTGCATCTGAATAGGGCCGGTCTCCCTTGTACAATGCTGTCTCCAACATCTGTGGTCATACTGCACCAGTCAGGACAGAATTGGTTTGGACGGGGGTCAGAGACCCTTGCACAAAAAGAATAAATACATTTTGGGGTATATGTATTACAACTAAAAACCCAAAACGTTAGATCACATCTGGGCTCGAGGAACCTTTGCCAAGGCGAAGAGCTGAAGAGCAGTGAGGAGGAGTACTGTTCCTTTGCTGTATGCTTTGTGGAGTTGGCCTGCATTCGCTGTTTCTGCCAAGGAAAGGACAAAGGCTGGAACTTTGCTTTGAACCTGCTTGATGAAGATCCCCAAAGGCATGTGTGGGCTGCCCTCCTGTTCTGAAGTCTCAGGGACAAAAATACTTCACCCCAGTTCCCCTGAACTCTGCTGCTGACTCTGCTGCTGAGAGTTCTGACCTACCAAGAGGTGCCTATTCCACTTGTGGGCCTCTGGAGGTTGTTCCTGCTTTTGGGAGCAGGAAGAAACCTGAAGAACTGAAGAAATCGACACATCAATCTTCTTGCAGCTGTTTTTTCCCGACGCAGCACCGCCATGCAAGAATCTCCATAAATCGAATGCTGCTGCTAGGCTGACACAGTGCCTTTTGTAGCTGCAAGAATATAAGCATCGTGGATTGAGGCTGAAGAAACCGAAGCAGTGCCACTTGTCGCCTCTGCATCGATCACCGACACATACCAAATTTTAACACATCGCACCTACGAGGCAAGTTTTCCCGACGCATCACCTGAATCATTCCGTAGTTGAAGCATCACTTCCCCCTACAGTCTAGATTCAGCGCATCACTTCTCCTTCGTGCAGCAGAACTGTTGCATCGCCTCCCCAAGGATTCAGGAACTGATGCATCTCTTTATTTCGCCACACTTCCCATCTCTTTGGCTGTTTGGCCTTGTGAATTTTGATGCATCTACACATACTTTGAATAGAATCACACATCCTTAGTTTCTATGGATACAGGTACTTGAAACCTTTGAAAAGGTTTATTCCTATTACGTGTATGTTGAATTTTTGTCGTTTTGGTCTTGTTGAATTTAGATAAAGATACTTAATTTTTCTTAACTGGTGTGGTGGTAATTTCTAGTGTTATCACTGTATTACTGTGTGTTTTGAATACATATACTTTACACATTGCCTCTTGGATAAGTCTGTCTGCTTGTGGCAAGCTACACATGGCGGAAGCGGAGGTTATCTGAAGTGTTTATTGTAGTATTGATGGTGGTTTCATTGTCGACATTGCTAAGTTAGCATGAGCTTCGCTGCCATTAGGCTGCTTTTGTGCAAGACATTAGATGTGTTTATTTTGCAAGACTTTGTTTGTGCCCTTTTCACATGAGAACTGTCTGCTTTTCACGTTCTCTGCTGTGCTCTGAGGTTTAGTCTGCACACGATGTACAAGGTCAATAAACAATGCCCTTTGTTATTCTGTTCTGGTCAGTCCCTCGCACCTAGACATAACATGACACACAGCTGCACTACTGAAAATTGTATGCTTTAATATTGCAAGCTAAGCATGTTGTTCACGCACTTGGAGAGAGACCTTTCCGGAGAGAAGAGCTGTGCTTGTCCTGAGATGTAAACCTTTCATCTAGGCCTTGGTATGGGGTCTGCTGACAAAGCCCAGAGGTCTTCTTTTTTATAAGAAATAACTTCTTATCACGGGGAGGGTGGTTAGGCACTGTAGCCCTTTTCCACTTTATAAAATGATATCCCTGTTTGTATTCTATAGAATTGTGACAATGCTGACTACATTGTGTTTATGCATTTTGCTGCTAGTAATGGCCCGTGTACTGTACCATAGAGCGCGGAAGTTAAAATAAACATTTTAAACTATACTGTGACTTTGAATACTCTTATTGTGGACAAGTATGAGTGAGTGAGCGAAAGAGTTGTCTTGCTCCCGTGAGTCCTAAGAGAGTTGGGAGCGTCGTGTTCTGGGTTGTCTAATCATTGGGAGCTTCGCTGTTAGTCGGCGAACAAATGAAACACTATTGCTTGTCGGTTTTTGAGATTTTGGGTACTGAGGTGATAGGTTGGTACACCACTATCTACCGAGGTCATGGTTTCCTGGGCATAGTTCTGTATATGTGCAGATTCCCTGCAACAGTATCCCCCTTTCCCTTACTAGAAGCAAGGGTCCCTATTTGGACAAAGGTACCTACCTCTGCCAACTAGAGGCCCCATTTCCAACAAGATAGATATGCTTAGTCTCCATTTTGTCCATTCGCCCCCTGTTCTGCTATACCTGCAAGTTAATGTACTGCCTTACTGTGAATGAGTTGTGTCGGAACGTATGTCTATACGTCTGTTAGTTTGTCTAAATTTGTACCCATCACCTCATGGCATCACTGTACCAGTTTACCATTCCTTACCATACAGCAGTTCATCAGGACCAAATTCCTTGTCGGAAAAATCTTGGGGGTTTGAATGTATTTCTTTCACTGCAGAGGCAGCATGGGCCCATCAACCCCTTGTGACAGCCTGACCATCAGTGGAAGCTGTGAACACATATTGGCAAATTATAAAACAACATTTAAAAAAAAAAAGACGTGTTTTACCCTCATGTGTGGACAAAAAAAATAAAAGAAGTCACCCACATAAAGTTCTTTCACTTTGACTTAATAGTATGAACACAGGTCAGATCTATTTCAAACCTACCCATCTTTGTAGAGTAGAAGAACCATTGAAGCTTCTCTTCTTGCTATAACACAACTAACATGAATCCTCCAATGACAATGGGTGTTCTGAAAAGACAGAAGAAAACATTAGGCTAACCAACTGTCTTTGGCTTTAATTAGAATCTTGATGTAAAGGTCCTGCTCTAATGTATTCAATATGCCTAGCTACAGAATGTCAGCTCTATTTTTTATCACTTTCACTTGCCATTGAAAATGAACCACTGGTTCCGTTACGTCACAAGTACGATAGACGTGGAATCAGATTTTTAATACCATGCATAAAATGCATAAATGGAGACCATGCAGACGCTTTACAAGTATACTACACATGTCAGCTACATAGATATTCCCATACATATAAGGATAGGTAGATATCATACTGGTAACAAATACATTAAAAAGACTTTTATTAATTGGAAACTTAATAATAGATTATTCAATTTCTGTTCATGTAGTTAATACTATAAATCCGGATAGTCTGAGGAAAGGAAAACGTGACATTATATTGATTCACAGGAATTATGAATGTTCTCCATGTCAAGGTGATAATGACTTAGGTAACTACTGGTGCATAATCAATATTTACAGTGACAACATTAATCTGCCACAGTTTGTATAAGTCATTAAATACTAAGTGGTACTTGCAGTGTTATCAAATGTTCTTGTTATTAAGATTTTTTTTCAAAGTAGCAAAATGACATATTATTCTCAATGCAGAGAAAAATACAGAGCAGGAACAACAAAAGTACTTTTATTGCACTATAAATTGAAATGAAAGTCGTTTTGCGGAAATCCTGACAGCAAATTGCCTTTCCAAAATGGCACCTAAGACGGCCATACCCCTTTTGCTCCCTGTCGCCATTTACAGAGCCCCTCCTGGGGTATTTATTCTTTACCGGATGGATGGCTGTGCTGAGTCTTGCTACAGCATGGTGCAGTCTGAACATTCATTAATATTATATAAGGCAAAGACTAGAAAAAATTAAATAGATTACACTGCTTGCTCAACCCACTGGCCCTTTAAAGACGACTCGCGCCCCCCGCTCCGCGGGGGCCGCTCGCAGTCGCGTTTGGACTCTGCCAATATGTCTGCTGTATCGGAGGAGAACCGTGCCTTAGTTTTGTGGATACCGCCGGAGACCGGGACTGCGAGGCCCACCAGGCTGTGCGCTTGAAGATCCCGCACACCTGCCGCCTCTTCCCGGGTCTCCTCCCCTTCACCCTGTGCCCCGTGTTATAGGAGGCTCTTTCACGCGTGAGCGGGACGCGTGTGCGGGACGAAGGCCGGGACGAAGCCCGGACAAAGGGCGGACCCTCTGAGACCCTCAGAGACCGAGTGAGGCCGGGCAGGGCCAACTTTCTTTCACCTGCCAACAGCTTTGCTACTTAGTTCGCCATGGCTCAGAGCCCGGCCCACCCATCTGCTGACAAGGTAGGGTGTACTTTCAATGGCCCCCTTGACAACTATTTTACAAAGGCCGGGCCTGATCCTGATAGGGAGAAAACTCTGGCAGAGCGTAGGGCAGAGCGTCGCCGCTCTGTCGAAAGTATGAAGAACAAGGCCTCTGCCGATTCCTCCCTGGAGGTTCCCTTTTTTACCATTGGATGTACACCCGCCAATGATGACCCTTTACTTCTAGAACGTTTTCCACTCCTACTGAGAGATTGCACTCCAACTCCCTTGGGTCATTCAGGCCAGTCTGTAAACTTTACCCTTCCCCCGAGCCCGACACTCCCTGATGCCGATTTAACCATCCGGACCTCGGCTCAGGTTAAACATGCTCAAACCAAATTGAGGAAACATGTGCAGGTAAACACCCATCGTCCACCACCTGCAAAGAGAAGACGGAAGGGGGGGGATCCGTCAAAGCCAAAGATCAGTCATTCGGACTTTGGAAAATCTTCTAAATTAACTACCAGAACTGACCTGGCCCCAGTGGTAACCCATGCCAATATCCATAACCTGGTTTCCCCGCAACCTTTGGTCCAAGCTGGACAACCAACGACCACCAATGCCCAAAAATGACATTCTTGCTGATCCCTCTCCAATGATTGTTTCTAATGTCGCCTCCCTGGATAACATGGAACATCTAATTAGGTCTTTCATTTTACCTATTATAGAGAGGCTGAAGAGGGTGGAGAAAAAGCTCGAAGCGATCGAAGCTGCGGCGACCAAGGGACTGTCGAGTAGTGTACCCGCATCATCAACTGAGGTGACTCCCTGCACCTCGGGCACCTCTAAAGGCACTCCTCGTATTAGTAGAATCACGAACCTCAAGCAACAGAAGGCTCCTCCCACCAAACAGATCAACAATCCACTCCCCACGCCATCCAATCCAACCCAGGCTGGTCCGGCAAAACCCTCTGCCGGGATCTTACAGCAGAATACAAGGGCCCCCATCAGACCTTCCAGACCACCCCAGAGAACCCATCAAACAGAATTGCCTCCTGAAGCTGCCCCATATGTGGTTGTTCTGACGGGAGTACCCACCCTGCCAGTCAACAAGAGGGAGGGGTACTTCCAGCTTAAAAATAAAATTATGCACTGGCTTGCCCAGTATAGACCACTTACGCATAATATCAATGGGGAGATTGTGCATGTAAGACGTCTTTCATGGCTGGGTAATAGGGTCAAGGACAACGATGGTGATCTCGTTGTCATAAACTTTAGGGACCCTCGAGCAGTTAACTACATTCTAAATTGGCCTCAGGGTGGTGGCAGTAACTCCATAATCCCACGTCCCTTGACCTACTTTTATCCTAGATCCCTGTTGCTTTCTCCAACCTTTATCGGTGGTCAGTTACCCATCCACACTGCCCCCCCACTGCCCTACAATTTTAGCTACCCACTCCAAATTTCACACTTCCACCACGCTGCCGACCCTTTTGGGTGGAATATGGTACCAGCTCGGTCGAAGAGTAATCCAAATAGTAGAATGGATCACTTGAGACCTTTCACACCCCAGGAGTTCGATGTCTTTTCTGGTTTGGACAGCTGTGATTGAAGTTTACAGCATGATCAGATCACGGGTGCCCAAACAAAACCAATGGCCCATGGTGTGTCCAGTGGGGGAGCCCAATCTAATGACCCATCTCCTGAGCTGTCACCTACTACTGCGCCTTCGCCATCTGACCATGCTTCGGCTACAAGCGGGTGCACCTCATGTGTGTCTATCCTCTCCTGGAACGTAGCGGGGTGGCAGAGCAAACTAGACTCCCCTGATTGGGAGTCTTTTATCGACACCCAAGATGTTTGCATGTTCCAGGAGACATGGGCACGGAAGGACAAATGACGCTTGGGTTATGCGAATTTTACCATCCCAGCCAAATGGGTGGGGAGAGGACGGCCCTCGGGGGGCCTTTCTATCTGGGTGGCATCTCACTTAGGGTGCAAGGCTAGGGCCCTCAAAACCAACTCACTGGATGTTCAGTGCGTACTATTGGAATGGTCGAACCATACAAAACTCGCACTGATTAATGTCTATTCCAGACCGGTGGGTATAACACCGCCATCACCCACCTTTGAGGAGCTCTCTGCGTTCTTCCCACACCTCCCGAAGGTTTCTAGGATTTTGGTAGGGGGAGATTTCAACTGTCAGTTCGAGCCACTCACCTTGACATTGGAGGGAGCACTCTCGGAAGAGGATGGTCAGTGGGGAATACCGCAATTAGTGGGTCCCCCAGCAAAACCATGGACGCCCCTAGCGACACAAATCTTGGCATTCACCCTTAGCAACTCTTTGAGGGCCTGTAATGGCAGAGCTGGGAGGGATATCCCTTCTAGACCGACCTTTAACAGGCCCGGCCAGGAGTCCCACTTGGACTACATCTTGGTCCAGACCCTGTATTGGAATAGGGTCCTGGCCTTCGATGTGGTCCAAAGAAGTGAGAGCGACCACAATGCGCTGACTCTCTCGTTGGCCCTGCCATCCGGACCCACGGATGACCAGTCGGACCAGACAACATCAGTAAATAACTTAACCCTAACTAACGACAGGCGCAGAGTTCGCTGGACCAAACTCCTAGATAATCCTGCCCACATCTCGGACCTCTACAGGAGGCTACTCCCCACACTAGAATCTGTGGGGACACTTATAAACCACCCTCCCTCAGAGGAATTTTTTCTGAAGTTGGGCACTCTTCACATGGACCTGGTGGGCACCCTTGCGGAGCTCCTGAATCCAGTTGTGAGGAAAGGGCCCCGCAGGGTACAAAGACAGTCATGGTACAACTCAGCCTGCAGGGAGGCAAAGGGTAAACTGCTCGCCGCACTGAAGCGTCCCAGGGATCCAGGGGTAATCAGGTCAAGGAGGGTGGAGTTAAAGCAAGCCATCCACAACGCGAAGGTGGCCTGGGACCATACAAATTGGGAAGACATGCTGACCTCCCTCCAGACAAGAGACACTCGCAAGTTTTGGCAGATTGTGAAAACTGGTTCAGCCGAGCCGATTCAAGCAGTTGAGGCCAACATTGCGGCTGCGGTCTGGGAGGACCATTTCCGTTGCCTTTACGAAGAGGCTCCCCCGGGTCTGCCCAACCCGCAAGCCGGTGTACCACTGGAACACCCCTTGTCGCCGGGTGGGCCAATTGTCCAATCCTCAAACATGGAGGGCGCTGAGCCTTTGCAGTTCTCTTTGGGTGAGGTCATCATTGCTATATCTAAACTACCGTCAGGGAAAGCCCCCGGATTAGACAAAATCTCGGGTGATTTATTTAAACACCAACCCATGGTCTGGGCTCCATATCTGTTAATGGTTTTCAATGCAGTCCTTGCAGGAATGGCGGTTCCTAATACTTGGCTGGGAGCAGAGATTGTACCAATCTTCAAGAAGGGCTCTCCTCTGCTCCCAGCCAACTACAGGCCAATCAGCCTCATTGACGTCTCGCAAAAACTCTTTGCGAGGCTGATTCTTGACCGCCTCCAGGATTGGATGACAGACCATTCAGTCCTGAGAACATTCCAGGCGGGTTTCAGGAGTAAGGTGTCACCCACGGACCAACGTTTCCGGTTGGCCCTTCTTTTTTGGAAAACTGTGAGGGTGGAGGGGGGCACCTTATATACCATCTTTGTCGATCTCCGAGCGGCATTTGATCTCGCCCCGCGGAGTAAGCTCTGGACGGTACTGGCTAAACTTGGCCTCCCCCACGCTCTCCTAGATGTCATCATTCGTTTACATACCCAAAATTATGCACAGGTAAGGTGCGGGAGGTTGGGCTGTCTCTCCAATAGATTCCCTGTTGGCAGAGGGGTAAGGCAGGGCTGTGTTCTCGCACCGACCCTGTTTTGCCTCTTTGTCAATGGGGTAATCGACTCCTTAAACAATGTCATCAATACAGATGCACCCAGGCTTGGTGGCACTAGGGTGCCCGCGATTATGTTCGCGGATGACACCCTATTGCTTTCAAAATCCCCTATGGGGATTCAGCATATTTTGGAGGGGTTTGAGGCATTTTGTCGAGAGCATGGTCTTGAAATAAAGGCCATGAAAACTATGTTTATGATTTTCAACCCCCCCAAAAAGACACGTCCCAATCCGTCTATAGGCCCCAATAAATTAGAAAGAGTCTACACTTTTGAGTATCTGGGCGTGACTATTAATGACAAACTGGAATGGGGCGATCACCAGGTCAAGTCACAGCTCAGACTGGCGCAATTAACAGGGGGTATAATTAGGCTAGCAAATTCCAACAGATCATCTATTAGGCCGCTAGCCCCTCCCCTGGAGATCTACAGACTCCAGGCCAGAGGAGCAATCCCCATTGCAGCGAACTCTGGGGGTATGCTTGCAAAAAATATTTGGTTACCTTAGAAAATACATTTCTCAGGCAATTATTAAAGCTACCAACAAGCACTCCGCTCCTGCCACTAAGGCTGGATTTGGGTCTAAAGCCCTTGGATCAAGTGGTGGGTGTGAAACCTTTCACCTTTTGGAGAAGACTATGGTCCACCCCTGAGCTAGCCAACTATAGGCAGGAATTGCAGGGAATCCTTGCTCTACCGGCTGCAGAGAATATCCCATGTTTCAAATACATCAAATCTGAATTTGACCGGCTGGGCCTTCCGTCCCTGTGGAGCGACCCTTTAGTCGCCTGCCCGGGCATGCCCCGGAAACATCTTGTGGCAACCTATTATGCATGCAATCTGGCATCTCATACACAGGACATACGCCCAGACTCATTGGCCAATACATTCCTTGCGGTGAAAGATTCCTACAGGTTCGAGCCAGTCCTCGATGACATCTTCCCAAACCTGGCCCGGAAGCTATTCCTCCAATGGTGCTACCGTACTCTTCCGATAAGAGCATTTACGAGTAAATGGAAACAGTCAACCCTGGAGAACTGCCCCGGCTGCAACTGTAGGCTGGAAGACGAACTCCATCTAGTCTTCTTTTGTCCTGCCTACACTGCCGCCAGAAGATCTTGGGTAATCCCCTTATGCAAGAACCTAGGGTTCCGTAAATGCTCTGAGGCCTTCAGAATCCTCAAAACTGACTTGTCCAAAGTAACTGTGTTTGCAATGGCCACATTTTTAGAGGCAGCTTGGCACAAGAGACTGCTCCTAATTTCTAGGGAACTGTAACTTTAGCCCCTGTTTGTACTATTCAAGCTTAAAATTATGGCACTATATGTATGATTTTAGCCCTAGGACATACTGTTTTAATATATTCAGCATCTTTATAGTATTCATGATACACTCTTTTATTGCATTTAGTACCATTTTTACATTGATTGAGGCAACAAGCTGTGATTTTGTATTGCTTCCCAGAATGTGTAACGGCTTTCTTTTTGCATCTTTTCCTGGCTGTTATTGAGTTATAAGTATTGTTGCTCTTCTGTACCAATTTTATTGTATCTTTTATGGCAGATTGCCGAAATAAAGATTAATGAAAGAAAGATTACACCATGATATTTGTTTCCATTTGAATCCTGAAATTTCAATTGACTTTCCCCTCTATAGTTTGAATTCTGAAATCTCAACTGACTTTCCCCATTAATGTTATTGGATGTACACCACCAGCTCAGGTTCCGACACCCAAAATGGTGCCCAATCAGCTTTGTTCTTTCCTTCTGTGTAACTCTAACATGAATAGGCAGAACAAAGGACTCCCACAAGATTCTAAATCACCCTATCAGTAGACACACCTGACCTGCCATGACAGAAGATACATTGACTTTTTTTGTTCTAATCGAGTTTTATGTTTTCTGTCAGATGTTTTTACACATCACTCCTGAGTATATGTAATTTGTCTGTAAAAATACCATGTTACTCTGGAGTGTCGCACTGCAGCCCGCCCAAGGAGACACAGGACACAGAGCTCAGGTAGGGCAACCTTCTTTATTCCCTGCCAGGAAGTTACTGGCTTACAATCTACTTACTCCTCCTTTTCCTGTCCTTCATTTCCGCTTCCTCCTCGCCTGACCTGTCTCGGTGTGGTCAGGCATGACGACATGACATCTCCCCCTTTTGTACAAAGAATCGATGCTACATCTCTTCGACGAGTCGCCGTGGTTTCCTCACCTGACGTCTGGGACGAGCCCCTCGGTCTGTCGTGTGGCTGCGCCGATCGGGGCTACTGGTCATCCTTGGAGATGGATGGTAGTGGACCTCATTGCTGTCACTTTGACTGGCGGGGTCACTTGATTACTGACCTGAGGATGTTTCTTGTCTGTTCACAGGATTGTGTCTCTTGAAGTGGGATATGTTCCTCGTTATTTGCTTATGGTCAGCTTTGGCTGTGATCATGGTCCCTTTCTTCTTGTGGACCTGTAGGGGAAGATTCAAGTATCGGCTGTCCGCTTTCGTTCGCCGGTCACCTCTTACTATGACCCAGTCTCCTTCACGGATGTCTGCGTCTTTGGCATGTCGGCGACGGTCTGCATACGTTTTCATCTTCTGTTTCTTCTTCCTGTCGATGTCGACCAGTGTGTCGTGGTCAACAGTGATTGTTCGCGGTTGAGCTGTCGTGGTCATCGTGGGTACTCGTGTCCTGGGTGTTCTTCCCAACATTATTGTGGCCGGGCATTGATTCGTGGTATTGTGGGGAGTGGTCCGGTATGCCCGCAGTACTTCGTTTAGAGTTTGTTGGACGTCTCGGCGTGTCACTTCCGCTTGTTGGATAGCTCTCTTCAGTGTTCCCAGGAACCGCTCCACCATGCCGTTGGCCTGTGGCCACAGTGGGGTGATCTTGTGATGTTTAAAGTCTAGATGTTTCGCGAACTCTGCGAATTCATGGCCATTGAATGGGGGTCCGTTGTCGGACTTGACTCTTGAGGGGACACCCCATGCTGCGAAGATGTCATCCAATACGGGAATGACGGCTGTTGCTCTGGTGGATGGTATCATGTGTGCAAAAGGAAATCTCGAATACTCGTCCATGACAACCATGATGTACTGTCCGGATTGTAGTGGTCCGAAGAAGTCAACCGCCACTTGTTTCCACACCCCATCTGGTAATTCGGACATGTGGAGTGGTGCTGGGGGTTCTTCGCGACTTACAAGTTGACAAGTCATGCAGTCTCTTAGGGTTGTCTCGACCATTAGATCAAGAGAGGGGAACCAGACTCGTTCTCTCAAGGTCTTCTTTGTGGCGTTTATGCCTCTGTGGCCTTCGTGGGCTAGGTTGACAATTCCTTGGCGTAGCTTGTGCGGGATCACAATCCTCCCCCTCTCAAGAGTAGGCCATTGTCACTGATGGACAGTTCATCGTGAACACGTTGGAATGCCGTGAGGTCATGGAGGTGTGGTTCCGAGCCAGGAGCAATGTTTTTGGCATGCCGCCAGGAGTTGGCGCGCACGTGGTTCATGACTGCTTGAATCAGTGGGTCTGAGGCAGATGCTTCTTGAATGGCCTCCAGGGGGACCGCAGGAGGGCACGCAGCATCAATGACGAAGTGAATGTAGTCATCAGCTAGCGATTGGGCAGTCGTGGCACTCGGCAGGGGGTGTCGAGACATATAGTCCGCTGGGTTTTCAGCTTTTCCAGGCTTGTGAACGATCGTGTACACATAGTCTTGGAGTCGCAAACCCCATCGTTCGATGCGAGGGGGCATCTTGGCGTTAGGATTCCCAAATATGGTGAGTAGGGCTTGATGGTCAGTGATGATGGTAAAGTGTTTTCCATACACGAAGAGGTGAAAGTGTTCACACGCCCATACTACAGCTAGGCTTTCTTTCTCCGGCTGGGAGTATGCTTTTTCCGTGTCCGTGAGGCTGCGACTGGCGTATGCAATAATGTGTCGCTGGTCAGAGTGTTCACGATATTGAGCCAGAATGGCGCCCAGGCCCACCGGACTGGCGTCAACAGTGATTTCTGTCCTCTTGTGTGTGTCAAAGTATGCGAGGTTGATGGCAGAACCAACCGCTTGTTTGATTTCAGTGAAAGCTCTGGCACATGCATGGGACCACTCAAAAGGTTGGCCCTGGCGTGTTAGTTCTCGAAGTGGGTAGCTGATGGTGGCGTAGTCCCGGATGTATCGCGCGCAGTAGCTTGCCATTCCCAGGAAGGAGCGGAGATCACTCACGTCTTTGGGTGTCGGAGTGTCGGCAAGTGCAGCTACCTTGTCGGGGTCTGGCATCATTCCTTCACTGGAGAATGTGTGTCCATAGAATTTGAGGGTATTTTTGTGGAATTCGCATTTGTCGGCGTTCAGTGTCAGGTTTGCTTTCAGTAGTGCGTGGCACACTCTGTCCAAGGCAGTGTCGTGCTCAATCTGATCTTTGCCAAAGACCAGTAGGTCGTCGCTGTAGTTGAATGAGTTCGGGATCCCTTGAATGATCCTTCGGATTGTTTCTTGGAAGATTTCGGCAGCAGATGAAATGCCGAAATTGAGACGTTTGTAGCGGAACAGGCCTTGATGCGTGGTGAATGTAGTGATATATCGTGATTGTTCGTGGAGCTCTAATTGGTGGTAACCTTTATTCAGGTCGAGTTTGGAGAATATTGTGGCACCATTCAGCTTTGTGATCATATCACTTATGTGTGGCCCTGGGTGGCGTTCTCGCTCGATGGCGGTGTTGGGCGCTCTCATGTCCACGCACAGCCTGACTTTGTTGTCTTGTCCTTTCTTCGGGACCACCACGACAGGGGAGACCCATGGGGTGGGTCCAGATGTGCGCTCTATGATGTCCGTTTGCAAAAGGTCTTGTAACTCGTCATCGACGGCTTGTTGTAGATAAAATGGCACTTTCCTGTGGTGCTGGGCAACAGGTGTGACGTTTTCGTTGATGTGAAGCTTTACTTTGAAATGATTCAACTTGCCCAGGCCTTTGAATAGCTTTGGAAATTTTGCCACTATGTCAGGGGCGTCTTCAGTCATGTACAACAGCTCTACCAATTTCAGTCTTTCAGCTGTTGGCAAACTGAGCAAGCAGTCGGCAAAGTCGGGTCCTTCCACTACGTGGACATATGCTGGGATTTTCCTATTTTTGAAAGTCAGTGTGGTGTGGAATCGGCCGAGACATGGTAATGGTTTCCGGCACATCCACGTGAAGATGCGAACCGCCGCTGGCTCTAGTTTGGGCCGGGTTTTCATCTTGTGATACTCTAGCGCACAGATGTAATTTAGTGAGGCTCCCGAGTCCAGGACGAACTTTGCTGGATGGTCCCCTATCATGATGTCTAATTTAGGGTATCTTTTGAGCCGGTCCGGGTCAGCCACCATACAGATGTATTCATCACTGTCCTGTAGCATTGTTGTGGGTGCCCATGAGTCAACCACCCTGCAGACGTATTCGTCACTGTCTTGTGAAACTGTGGTGAGTGACGACGAGCCGCTGGACGAGGATCGGTGAGCTTGGCGTGATCTCGTGGCGTGTTGTCGAGAGCGAGGCATGCTTGTGGATCTACTTCGCCGTTGGTGAGAGCGGGTTGAGCGAATGCTGGAGCCTGATGAGTCGGATGAGTGGCTCTCTCTTCTTGTCACGGCACGTGCATGATGTCGGATGTCAGATCGTGGAGCGGGAGACTGACGAGTAGATTGTCTTGCTTGACATGCGACTTCAAAGTGATTGTCCTTCCCGCAGCGGTGACAACGCTGGCCGATGGCTGGGCACTGTCCCGAATGAGGATAGTCTTGGCCACATCGGTAACATGCAGGCGCAGATCTGGTGGATTTTGTGTGTCGTGATTCACGTCTGGGTGACGTTTTCCGGAAGCTATGATGATGCTTGCTTGTCCTGTGCGTCCTCATCACCGGACCGGTGACCTTGCGCGTCTGTACTCGAAGAGCATGCTCCTTGTGTTCTTTGTGGTCTGGCTTGTGTGTTTCTATTCGCTTGGCATGGTCTTCCGCTTGGTCGTTAATCCTTGTGAGTTCCTCAATCTGTTCTAGAGTGTATGATTTCTTTAAGAGACGTCTGCGTAGTGCTTCCGAACGGCAGCCGTCGATGATGCGGAGCCGCAATGCGTCTTCCGTTTTGAAGTTTTCGAAATCGCAGTGGCGCGTCATCCTCTTGATGCGTGTAATGAAATCACCCATGCATTCTCCTTTCTCTTGAGAGGCTAGGTTGAAGACGTAGCGTTCATAATCTACATTGCGTTTGTGCAGGAATCGCCTGTCAAGGGCAGCTTTGACTTAGTCGTAAGTAGCAGTGGCAGCGTCGGGCATTTCTTTGATTATTTGTGCTATTTCCTGGCCTGCTAAATTTCGCAGTGCAACCAGCTTGCGTTTTGAGTCTTGTACCAGGGACCCTTCCATGTAGTCTTCGAAGTCCTCGCTCCAGGTTTTCCAGGCAGGCCCCATGGTGTTGCCAGGCGTCAGCACCAGCGGCTGTGGCTGTCGCATGAAGGGTGCTCCTACGGACGCTGCTTGAGGCATCGTCGTTGTGCTGGGTTGCGCAGGCGGGCCTCCGGTTGTGGAGGTGCTCTGAGCGTCAGTATCAGACATGCTGTCTCTGTAGTCTTCAGTAATGAATTGTAATTGTGCACTTTATTGCCAATCCTGGCTTGGTATTGGCGTCTTTTACTTGCTGCTGCTTTTCTTTTGCTTGTAAATGGGCTTAGTGGTGATGTTCCCGCTTTTTTTTTCTACTTGTTTTGTAGCCTGGAGTGGTCCTGCCTGACTCCAAGATGGCCGCCGTAATGGAAACGTGGGTTTAATAGGGCTGGCGCCTGACTTAAAGATGGCCGCCGTGTGAGACGTCGTCTCCTTGGCCCCGGCCGGCTCTGGCATGTATCTGGGCCACGCTTCACTTGTCTGGCCGTCGCTTGCACTGCGGGGCTCACCCTCGCGGTTCTCTGGCCTCGGAGGGGGGGCGGGGCACTCGCGCTCACCTTGAGGTCGCTCTGCCGGCTTTCCGCGTCTTCTGCCACGCGACCACACGGCGCTCCCCTCGATGCCGCTCTGCAAGGCACTTGAGCGTCGCGGGAACACTTTCCTGGCGTGCGCTTCTGCAAGCGCTTCTTCCTTCGCTCCCCAGAGTAGCGGTCAGTCTGTTTCGCGCTCTTTTGGGAGCGGAGCTTCCGGAGCTGCTGGCTTGTCTTTGGGGCCGTTTGTTCAGCTGGGCGGCGCGACGGTGTATGTGGGGTCAATGCATCCCACCCTCGTCGCCATTGTCGCGCTGCAGCTCGCCCAAGGAGACACAGGACACAGAGCTCAGGTAGGGCAACCTTCTTTATTCCCTGCCAGGAAGTTACTGGCTTACAATCTACTTACTCCTCCTTTTCCTGTCCCTCATTTCCGCTTCCTCCTCGCCTGACCTGTCTCGGTGTGGTCAGGCATGACGACATGACATGGAGTACTTTACGTCTTATGTGCGAATGAGCCAGAAGAAATAATAGTTACAACCCTTGAGGTACCATTTATTGAGGATCATAAGCGTCTGTCAAAACACTTTCATTATACTTTTTCAAGCAGGAATACAATTCCAATAACAATGAGCTCTGCAAGTCGTTGGAAATGCTGTGCAGTTTTATATCACAACCACTTTAAATTGAATACTGTACAATCTAATTAATTCACGATTTGCGTATAACATCTGACATATTTCCAAATCTTCCACACTTAAAAGCCAAACATGACCCTTTATATACTCAATAATGTTAGGGTTTGTTAAAAGGCCAGAGGTAGAATGAGTAATATTTGCAACCTAAATCCGAATTTAGAATGCTTTACACTGAATTACTGAAGCAATATTGATTGTTTTGGAAGTTAAATAACAATGCTAAAACAAATACATCTCCTTACCTCCTTTCATCGTGACACATAATCATTGTGCCATTCCTTTTAAGTGTTTACACGGTCTCCTGTGCTCTTATCCTCTAAAAAAGCATGATTTTCTCAAAGCAATATTCATGACAGATGCGAGAATAGGGAGCCATAAAATGCAAATGTTGTTTAGCCACGGAACTCGTATTAATTATGCTGACCACAACTTTGGTGTCAGTCACCAAATGCTCCCTTAGGATAATAAATGTTTTATTCAAAGTGCTAATGTACAAGGCAATGATCATCTATGAGTGAATGCAGGCATATTTCACTGAGTCACTGTACAGAGAATATATATATAATATATATATTTTATTCTCCAAAGATGCCCTGAGCTCGAGGACGCCACTCCCTGGATGATTGTTCATATTGAACTTTATTTGACAAGACCAGCTTTTTCACTCCGAGTTAAAATACCATTCCTCCCTGATGCGTTTCGGGGCCACTGCCCCTTAATCAAA
Organism: Lissotriton helveticus; assembly: GCF_964261635.1. Classification (NCBI taxonomy): domain Eukaryota; kingdom Metazoa; phylum Chordata; class Amphibia; order Caudata; family Salamandridae; genus Lissotriton; species Lissotriton helveticus. Next base: position 537,525,098 of record NC_136065.1, read on the forward strand.
GGGAAAGCTGCCAGTTCCCGGATGTGTAACACACCTTCTTTTAATCCTACAAGAATGCTGCTCCCAGGTGAGCTCGATTGTTCAATGCATGCTGGGAAATGTAGTGCTACTCGGTGATTCCCTTCCAAGGGGTCCGAGTTCTGACTCAATGTTGGCTTTTATTAATATATTAATAATTTCGACCCTCCAGTGGGCCCCAGAGTGAAGAAAGCAGTCTTGAAATGAAAGAATCCTCCATGCTGCTAAATCGGCTCAGAAAGATTCCAGGTTCGTAGACCCACACTTCATTTACGTGGGCGGTGCAATCCTCCACGGTTAGGCTGCCGTGTTGTATTATTCTCCAAAGATGCCCTGAGCTCGAGGACGCCACCCCCTGGATGATTGTTCACTTGAACTTTATTTGACAAGAACAGCTTTTTCACTCCGAGTTAAAATACCATTCCTCCCTGATGCGTTTCTGGGCCACTGCCCCTTAATCATAGGGAAAGCTGTCAGTTATACGCACCACATCTTCTTTTAATCCCACAGGTCAACATGCTGCTCCCAGGTGAGTTCGATTGTTCAATGCATGGTGGGAAATGTAGTGCTACTCAATTCTCTGAATCGAGTCAGGCAGAAGGACTTTTTATGATCAGATTATGATGGCTGTTTCCTTTGAATAAATGGATTGTGAAATCACTGGCTGTTTGGAGTGCGTCCTTAATGCAGGGCAAAGTTTGGAGGATATATATATATATATATATATATATATATATATGTATATATATATATATATATTTATTTTTTCAACAAGGAAACGCCGCACTCGGGATCTTTTTAGTTTTTAAGTTTTAATTAAAAACTAAAAAGTTCCAGAGTGCGGCGATTCCTTGTTGAACAATTGATGTTCATGGCTTCTGGCTGAGCTGAACGTTCGCACCCGCTGCTGTGTTGCTCTGGTGAATGCAGCCACATTGTTAAAAAAAAAAAATATATATATGTATATACATAAATAAAAGAACAAATCACTCTCAAACTTCCTTCCGGTGAATAGAGAGATACGAACCACTGGAAGGTATGCTAGTCCTTGGTCACATACTGAGAAATGAAATTCGCCATGTTTTACATATATTTTGCTCATCCCCAAGTGATAAATAAACATAGAAAAAATACTTAAACTCCTTTTAGCAGCTCACATTTCATAGTCTGTTTTTCAAACTTGGCATTTCAATATTTTGTATTAACATTGCACAAATACATTTCTGTCATGAAAATGCATAAAAGAATCCGTTAGCTCTTTAGCAAATGCATAAAAAATTGAAAAAATGCATATTTATATAGATATTGTAAATATAAAGACAAGAAAGAGAGCAGAAACTATGTAAAACCATTCCACTAAAAACACAGTTAAAATAATGCACTCTAAACAGCGATAAAAAACGAATAGATTATTTCAAGAATAAAAAACAGACGCTATCCTATAGTGCCTAATACCAACTATAGCTGTCTCATGTGCAAAACACTGCATTGAATCTTGCAAACCATCAATTTGTGTAATGATTGCCTCAAGATTTAAGACCAAAGTTGAAACATCTTCATATTTATGGTTACTTGATGCTCCCACTCGAAGCCATTATTGAATGTTTCTCACATAATCTATTTGAGATACATCTAAAAAATATATCTGCATAAAATGCTGAACCTCAATTACTCCTATTCACATAACAGTGATCGATAAAGGAAAGGTTAATGGTCTAAGCATACAAGTATATAGAAATGTGCAAATGCTGCGATCAATAAAGAGCAAGTGCTTGAAAAAGTGCTTGTAAAACTAATACTCAGCCCAATAAAGTGCCAGTGCTATTTTGTCATTAAAAATTTACTTTGTACCCATGATGAAAGAATAACATAATTTAAAAACCTGTGGTGGGAAGTGTAATGCTAGTGAAATTCTATGCATAATGTCTGGCGGGACATATTTTATGAAAGAAAATGGACATAATTTACATCACGCTCATTCAATAAAAAATAAAAAAATAAATATATATATATATGTAGCAGTTACCCTGGTTAGATAGCTCTACAGAAAGGAGGAGAAAGGAGTGTTGTTCATTCCGTTGGGAGCCTTACTATCTAATTCCAAAATTGTTCTTGATTCCAATTGACGAAGCTTCCTTTCCCTGTCGCCCCCCCTTCTCAATTTGGGTACAGCTTTGATAACACAGTATTGTAAGCACTTAAGATCATTGTTGTGTTCGCATGTAAAATGTCGTGTGACAGTGTACACTGTTTACAATTGCACTTAGGTGCTGCAAAATTCTGCCATGCACCTGCAGCTTGGTGCTCCCAACATAACGCAACCCGCAGGGCATGTCAGAACATATAACAGCAAATTCAGTCCTGCAATTAAAATTGCCTTTGATGGCAATCACAGTGGGACTAAATGGGGTAAAATAGTGGGTGGTATTGACCCCACATTTGCAGGCTCTGCAGGACGTGCATCTAAAGAGCCTTTGTCTGGAAGAGAGCCACATACTGGAAGAAGTTAGTTCAGGGCTACTTTTCACCACTTGTGACCGCATAGAAGGACCCTTCCTAAATGTAATAGGAGGTTGTTCGGGGAGTCTTGGAGCTAATACTCCATCAGTCAGTATTATAGGCCAATTCTGTTTGATATCCAACCTGATTTTCCTCTCTTGCTTATTGTAAGTAGTAATGAGCCTAGGTGCTTCATCTTCCAATGATGGCTCATTGTCTTTTCATGATTTAGGCATGAGAGATTCTCTTGATCTAGCATTCACTTTTCTCACTGCCTCCTGCAGACTTTTTTCATTATACCCTCTCATTTGGAATCTGTTTTTTGCTTCATGAGTACATTAATCCAACTCTTCCTGATTGCTACAGATTCTCTTGAGCCTTAGAAGTTCCCCATATGGGATGTTGTTAATGAGGTGTTTGGAATGTGAACTGCTGGCATGTAAGATGGAATTGCCCGCAGTAACTTTTCTATGTAAAGTGGTAGCTATTTTCCCTTCCTTTACAAACACCTTGATATCCAAGAACTCAATACTTATACTTATATATATATATTACCTATTGGTGGTTGCCAGTAGCTAGTTATAGATAGGACCAAAGTTTCCATAGGAAAAACGTCTTTAGTTTTGCCAATAACTTTGGTGCCCCTTGACGAATCTGACATCTTCACTTCCCCGGGGTCCACCACCTCCTTGGGAGATATTGGAAACAAAGGAGGCGGGCCGCTCGGCTATACTCCAGGAGCTCTAGGTGGCCCTTGGGACGGCCACCCCAAGGGGTCGTCTCCAGCAAAGTCCCAGGGTGCCCACTCCCAGGACATTGCTATTTTCTATGGCTTGGCAGGAGCAAAAATGCTCTCGCTTGCTGAAAGCAAAGCAGTGTCTGTTTCCCTGTTTGCTGTCAAGCGAGAGCGGAAAAAAACATTGCTTTCGGACCCAGATAGTTGCATGTCAGCTGGATAGGGGTTGCCAGTAGATAGTTATAATTAGGAACAACTTTTCCCATAGGCTATGTTTTTTGTTTTGCTAATAACATTTGCGTCGTTTGACGAATACTCATGACATTTTCCCCAAAAGTGGCCTAATTTGTATAGTTCTGCTGGAAAAGATTCAGGGTGATTTGTCAAGCAGGGGCCAAGAAAACAGGGTTACCAAAATGATTTTTCCCCATGCAATGTCTATATGGTTTTGCAATTTTTAAACACAGCTACACAATAAACCGCTGAACGGATTTATACCAAATTTAGCAGAACGCTAGCTGTTGGTCCAAAAAGAGGCCCTCTGTAATTTTAGAGTTATTGAAGAAATGAAACTTTGCACATCTAGTGAAGTGGATCCAAGTATAAATCACTTTAAAAAAAATAAAGATTTACTGAAAAAACAAAGGTTACAGGGATTTTATAGTTAGGTTCACGTTTCACCTACACAGAACCATAGAAATTCAGCAGTTACAGTTATACTTATCTAAAAAAAACTATAACTTGTGCAGTAAACTAACTTTAGGCCATGAGTTTTAGTTTCCTAACATAAGTATAATTATAATTATACCTGTTGAATTTCTATGCTTTTGTGTGGATAAAATGTGAGCCTAACTATAAATTCCCTTTAACCTTTTAATGAGGCCCCTGGGGCATTTTCTAAATATAATAGCAGGGTCCTGCAGGGGCCCCTGCAGCCTTGGAGTCCGCTGCCTCCCCGGGGCTACGCAGATTATGTGTGGGGGGCACGCAGTCCCCCCGCAGCACCAGGGACCGCCACCTCCCTGGGGCCTATTAAAGAAATAATGCGTGGGGAGTCCCACCCCCCCCACGCTGCCCAAGGCCCCCCTCTAGGAGCCCTTGATGGGGACCACCATCCCCCAGGGCCAGCTCCTGCAGTGTGCCGAGGTGCCCACCCCCAGGACACTGCTGTTTGCTATGGCAGGGCGGGAGCTGTGCGGCTCTCGCCCTGTCATAGCAAACATCGGCTTAGCTTCATTGAAGAGAGAGCAGGGAAACCTGCTCTCGCTTCAATGAAGCAAAGCCGAATTGCTTTTCCACAAGGAGAGCTGCATGTTAGCAGCTCCCCTTGTGGAAAAGCAATGCCGGTTCCCGCAGGACATGGGGAGCCGGCATGACCGTGGGGCAGTGGGGATCCCCCCACGGTCCCCAACGGAATGGCGAGGCCCTGGGGGATGGGATCCCTGGGGCCAGAAGTGGCACGAGAGGGGGACCATGCGGCCCCCTTACTGGAGGCATATGGTGGGCTGGTTGGCCCCCAGGGACCATCAGGACTCAAGGTGACTTAATCCCCCAAATTACAAAAGCACCAGGGGGTTAGCTCAGTGGTGCAGGGGGGGCGGGTCCTGATATTACAAGTGCGCAAACACACCCCCTGGCGCGTTGTAAATTGGGGGATTAAATCCAAATATATTCAAATATATATATGGTGGTCGCCAGTAGGTAGTTATAGTTAGAGCCATGTTTCCATAGGAAAAGCATTTTTTTACTTGGCTATAACTTTGGCATAGTTTGACCAATATTCATGAAATGTTCCCCAAAAAGTCTCAAGGAGGGTTTAATTGATATGGAAAGTTTGGAGATGATCAGTGCAGGGAGGACCGAAAATTTAGGATGTGAAATAAGTGTGAGTTTATAATGTTAATTCCCATAGGAACTTTTAGCCACAACTACAGCCCCAACCACCGAATTTGGCAGGGAGGTAGATGTTGGTTGAGGTAAGTGCCTTTTACCTATTTGATATAAATCTGTTAACTAGTTTTTGAAAAATGTAAGCCAAAATTTACAGTGATGTCGCTGGTTGTGGATATTTCGCACAGGTTTTACGATGAATCATGGGTGCATGTGATAACGGTAAAACTCTGCTTGGCCGGATGTAACCTGAACAGAAAGTTGTGGCTGCCATGTTATCTATTGGGAATGGTTCCCGGGGCTGAAAATTTGTGTGAAAGCCCACATAAGGGTGTCATAGTAGAGGTACTCTGAACCCATGGTTGAGAAATGGGGGTGTTAGTTATACAAGTTATGTGTCCAAAATTATATTTTTTAATTGCGCCGGATATTCGCGACTATGACTTGACTGCTGGCATGGCCCCCCATGTACAGTCGTGGAGACATCATGACTACCAACGTCATCGCGAATATTGGTGGAGATATAAAAAAATATATCATTGAATGATTAATACGCATTGTTATATTGAGATTTTGATAAATGTTATGATACTGGAATTTAGATAGTTATCTACTGTGGTGGTTAGAATTAATTATATAGTTATAATTTTTTTGTGTGGTAGTGGCTATTGAATTCCTGCTTTTCTTTTCTGTTTCCGCAACGTGTCTGGGGGATTGCAATTACCAATGTCATCATGATCTCCAGAGTCACTGTGAAAATATTAAATAGGTTTTAGACATGGTTTTTATAGAAACCCTCTAGAAAATCATCAGTGTAGAGAACACTGTAAGAAACCCCTAGTGTGTAAAATACAGTAGTATGTGTGTATATATGTTTTTAGACTTGATGGAAAAGGCAAGATCATTGTGGTTAACTACATCACCGTGACATCTCGAATAATCACGAAAACAGAAAATAGAGTAATGTTCAGAATGGATTTTTTTTTTACATATTATTTGTGGATGTGTTGGTGGCCATTGAATGTCTGCTTTTATTTTACGCTTTCGTGACGTGTCTGGAGTAATCGTGATTTCCAACGTCATCACAATCTCTGGAGTCACCGCAAACATGGAAAATAGGTTTTAGAGATGGTTGGTCTAGAAATCCACTACAAAGACATGAGTTTGAAGTGTAATACACCCTTAGTGTGTAAAATACTATAACACTTGTGCATATATTAGTTTATACTTTATGGAAAAGGCATGATCATCGCAGTTAAAAACACCATCGTGACATCACGAATAACCCCCAAAACGAAAAATACGTCAGAAAGATGGTTTTTAAAGAGACTTAGTAGAAAAATATGGCTCTTTTAACATATTATTTTTGGATGTGTTGATGGTCAATAAATGTCTGCTTTTGTTTTCAGTTTTTTTGATGTGCCCGCAGGGATTGTAGCATTGTCCTGAATATAAAAAAAATTACGAAAAAAACATTACTTATTAATCCACTGAAGAAAATACAAGTTTATAAAAATACCCCTTACAGAGCTATTCTAGATCAAAAATTCTATTATAAAACCTTTAAAATTCAATAAAACAACCATAGATTATATGGATGTTATAGTTGGGAAATAGAATTTGAAAACCTTAGAAGTTCACTGGAAACCCTCAAGGTTACAGGAACATTATAGTGAGGATTTAACATTTAGAAAACCTTAAAAAATTCACTGAAAAACAAAAGATTACAGTGGTTTTGTAGTTAGGAAAGAAATGTAGAAAAACCTTAGAAATTCAGTGAAAAAAACAAAGGTCACAGTGATGTTATAGTAAGGCTGATATTTCACTCATACAAAACCAGAGAAATTCAGCAGTGAGAGTTAGCTGAGCTAACTATATTTGCTCCACTGCAATGCACTGATTATGACCTCACATATTACATTACTCATAACATGGTCGGTGTCATCACTGATGATATCACTGATGGCATCACAATTATTGAAGAGATTCCCCCATGACTTATATGCTTTGAATTACCAACATAGTTTGCTTATTTCATTTTATTCATGCACAACAAAAACCTCAAAACTAATGGGTAGCATTTCTTTAGTATTTTATTTAATCATTCTTAGTTAATCATTTTCATTTCTTGTAAATTCATCATTATTTGTTATTCATTTTCATTTCTGATAACATCTTTTTATCTTTTTGTATATACTTATGTGCAAAATACAAATTCCAACAAATACAAAAAAAGTTATATAATAAATCGCCCCTTAGCTATAAAATCACAACAATATAAATACATATACATTCATACTCTATCACTCATTCTAACTTATTGCCATCCACACACTCCATACAAATGCAGTATCTAAATAATTCTTGAAGTCATATGGCAAAAACAAAGAAAGATTTTTTACCTAATGTAAAGCCACCAGTTGTTAAAGATAGCTTCCACGCAAGGTCGACGCGCATTTCGGTGGGTTGTCTACCACCTTCCTCAGGACCTATGTAGACACAAACATTCCTTACATAACCAAAGCCAGGGGATCTGAAATAAAAAAATAAATATTGTTGTGCATATATCTTGAAACACAAATTTTAAACCAGCAAAGTACATATTTACAAATGAGCCAGCCAGTGGTGACACCGTTATGTAGAGTCTCCAAACCAGATTTTAGATGGTGAAAAATTAATACATTTCCTAGTGCCAGTGATTTTAAAAGTAACGTTTTTCAAAAAAGAAAGCCTTCACCAAATTGATTTAGAAACAAGTAGTGAAAAAAAGAAGTAAAAGTTAAGGGTCTATAAGGGCAGAAAAAAGGATATTCAAACTACCCAGCCAAAGTGATCTACTAAAGTCCTAGTTACAAACTAACCATTAACACTGCTTACTTTTATTTACAAACTCTATGACCGATATTTTTCTTAAGATTCAGTCAGTAATACTCGGTTTTTCAGCAATACAGGTTTGCAACAAGAATTTCTTCCTCCTAGGGCATAAGAACGTAAACTATCAGGTAACTGTACTAATATAAAGTTCATAGTAGCTTCTTAAATTCCAACAAAACCCACCTTCTATATTTCTATGTTTTTGTCACGAAACAATTTTTGTGTATTATCCTCTTAAAAAGTCGGTCTCTTCTCACTAGAGGTGATGACAAACTATAGGTCACTCTCGTAATTCCTGTAGAAGGGAACACACCAACCAGGAACAAACATAAATATTTTTTATGTAAAAGTTTTATTGAAGCTAAAGGAATAGTAGTACAATATGTGTCCAAACTGACCTGAGAAAAAACGTATTTTTATGGATAAATTTATATCGTACAGTGATCCTTCCTTATATACAGAATTCGTGATTCTTCATAGACATCATGGTTGCGTCCTGCGAATATAAAAATTCACAGTGTCACTACTACCCTTACCCATAGTCAAGCTCCAAAATAAACGTCACGATAGAAATTGTACTTCTCTAACTGAACCTCTAACGGTATTAACTAGGCAAGGCTTTTAGCTCGGTTTACCGTCGGAAGCATTTAAAGAGCAGCCCATAATTTTAAAAGGCAAACATTCATCATTGACAGTACCCATAGTCTGTTCCATTTTGAATGAGCAAATATATACCAACTAGTAAGCTCCAACACGGACATCTGAAAAGCTTCTGTACTGAAACCCGCATTAATGAAAACAAGGGGACAGGGCCATGTATAGTAGCGCAGATTAGACATTACACTAACGCAACGATAGAGAAAACACAAAGGATTCTGTGCAGATTTTGCACAATCCCATAGATTTAGAAGAACCATGTCACAACGGTAATCCTGAGCAGAACCCGGGGTATGCCGTCTAGTTTTAGAACGGGTCCGTACTAACCTTAGAAAATGTCCATCTTCCTCATAAGGATGTCTCGTAAACCCGTGTTGCTCCAAGGCAAAGAGGAAGAGGTGAAAAAAAAACGGCGTTTATATGCTCGAAAAAAGAGCGCCAGAGCTGACAATGAAATGCAGCTGAGAAGCTAATGTAACTTCCTGTCCTTTGCCGGGCTTAACATAGAGGATGGACTATACACCTATGTGTATTGTGGGCGCCATCTTAGAACTGTTGTGAATAACAACAGTATCCTCAATGACAAATTCCACACTTGACTTTGTATAAAGGCAAACAACACTCCCACAGTTACGATCCATAAATATACTCTGTAACCAAGATGTATCAATGCACACTGGACCATTCTACGCTAAAAAGCTGTAACATATGGCCCGATAAGGCTAACAATTTTAGAGCTTATAATCAATAAAAAAACTACCTGTAAGGTTTGATCTATGCCGATTATTATGGATATATAGTGCCATTCTGACTGAAACCTTTAATACAGAGACATAAATACCCAATTTGTTTTATTTTATTAGCACTGTCCTTGTCCTATATTTATAAGAACCATGTCTATGTATCACAAATTCTTTAAATTAGATTAGAGCGTATGGTAAAGGATTGCCTCTGAACCAAATAACAAGATAATATTATACCTAATATTCCAGGGAGAATGTACAAAAATGATGTCCTCGGCAAAAACCTTTGTGTATAGGTAAGTTTGCTACCAGATATTATCAACAAATTTCTTGTTTAGTAGATAACCAGACTGTCGTTTTTTTTAATAATAAAGATCCCAAAAGAATTTGAAGAACAAACGTTACAAAAAACAAATTTCATAAATGTCATAGTCCAGCCACAATTATGACTGTATAATTTCTCCTGATATATGTCTGGAAATAATTCAAGGATAACTATCCAATAATGGATTTTGTCATTACTTGGAGTCTACATGGTAACATACCATGATATGTCCTCATTTAATCCTTGTTTTATGCTGTCCAGATGAAAATTCCAGAACGTCTCTCGTTTTTTACGAGTTGTTTCATTTAATTGACCCATTTTAGCTTGTATTTTTTCCAAAATACACCACTTGAGTTCTGTTTCATGGTGTTGTTTTTCTAAAAAGTGTTTAACCAATGGTGCAGAGATTTTTCTCGTTCCTATTGCAGACTTGTGTTCGCTAAAACTGTCACTGATGGCATCATCCACAGAATCTCACACCCACTCACCCCCATATAACCTTTCATACACCCACTCCAACTTCCACACTACCATTCTCAAAACCAATGACACACCAATACAAGTACTTACACACCCACTCTCTGATTCATAGGTCGACACACACATCAGCCTAGTCACCTATACAGCCACTCATACACCCACTTGCTCAGTAATACAGCCACTGATATATGCACTTGTATACTCACATACCTACTCCTTCACCTGGAGAGTCACTAACACAATCATTTACTCACCTTTACATTTATATACACTCACTCATTTATTCATACAGATACGAGCCCATACCCATCTATACAGTCACCGATGCAAGCACACACTCACCCATACAGCCACTATCACATTCCCTTACTCACACACAGTCACTCATATACTCCAACACTCACCTATAGTACCTTTCACATATCCATTTACTAATCGATATACCACTGACACATTCATTCAGTCGCCCACACACCCATACACATACTCAGTCACCTATACAGCCCTTCACTTATACATATAGCCACTGAATCACCCACTCACTAATCCATGCAGGCAGTTGCACACCCTCTCACCCAGTCACACAGACACTCATACAACCATACAGGTAATCAGAAACTAAATCAATCACCTGTACAGCCACTTACGTACCCACTCACCAACCCATACAGCCACTTAGATACCATCTGAAAGACTGATAACAACATTCTCAAACCCTAGTCAGTCACCCATAATTCACTAAGACACCTAATCACTCTCTCATACCGTCAGTCACACACCCACTGAATCATCCATACAGACATTCATACAACCACAGATTCATCAATATACCTTGTTCTATATACTCACATTTTAAAAACACCCACAGTCACTGGATGATCTAATCTGTGATGTAATTTGGGATGTCATCTATGATGTTACTGACCATGCCATGAGTGATGTAATATGTGAAGTCAAAAGCAGTGCTTTCCATGGGTGAGAGATATATTTAGCTCAGCTAACTACAACTGATAACTGATGAATTTCTCTGGTTTTGTATGAGTGAAGAATCAGCATAACTGTAACATCCATGTAACCTTAGATTTGTTTCACTGAATTTGTAAGGTTTTTTAAATTTTATTTCCTAACTATAATGCCCCTGTAACGTTTGTTGTATTTCAGTGAGCGTTACAGGGGCATTATAGTTAGGAAATAGAAAGTAAAACCTTACAAATTCAGTGGAAAAGCATATATATGTGTGTATATATATATATATATATATATTCACTGAAAAAAACATAGGTTATAGACCATATATAGTTAGGAATTAGCATTTACAAAACCTTATTTTACTCACACAAAACCATTGAAATTCCATATATAGTTAGTTGCACTAACTATATATCGTGCACCCGCAATCCACTGCTGATGATGTCACATATTACATCATTCATGACATGGTCAGTGACATCACTGATGACATCACTGATGACATCTCAAATGACATCACTGATGACATCACTGATGACAACATCCAGTGACTGTATGTTTCTGTAAAGTTAAAATATGTCTTACATATTGAAGAATGAGTGGATGTATAAGTGTCTGGATGAAGGATTTAGTAGGTGCATGACTGACTGTATAAGTGAGTGATTAAATGTGTCTCACTGAGTGCATGGGTTAGTGACTAAACTGTTTTAAATTGTGCATTATTGTGTCTGTTGTTCTGTAATCTGATGCATGTGTTGAACAGTAGCTATGTGAGTAACTATATGGTTTCTTGATTGGTTGCCCAAGTATTTGTATGGGAGACTGAGTGCGTGTGTGGGTGGCTGGGAGGTGTATGACTCTGTGCATAGAAGTGTGAGCAGTTGATTCACTAGATGTATGGGTTCAAAAGTGCATGTGGAAACAGCTGTATGGGCGGTTGACTGTGTGCATGAGTGTATTGGTGAGTGAATGGATATCTCAGTGCTACATGTCAAAGTAAGTACATATGTAAAACACAGTACATGTGATAGTTGACATATATAAATAACTGTGCATAAGAGCCAGTGAATGTGTGAGTGGCTGTATGGATTATTGTGAACTTGTATCAGGGATTGTATAACAGAGTAAATGTGTTATTATATGTTTCAATAAGTAAGGTGTGTATAACTATATAGTTGAGGAAATGGAGGTGTGATTGATTCTTTGCAAGACTGACTAGGTGTGTGAGTAACTCCATGGATGAGTGACAGTCTGTGAGTGTCTGTTTACACTGAGTGTATCTAAGGTTATATTAGAGTCTGAAGAGGTTCATCGTATCATCACATGAATGATGTCATCAGTGATGTGATCAGTGATGTCATTTGAGATGTCATCAGTGATTTCATCAGTGATGTCATTTGAGATGTCATCAGTGATGTCATCAGTGATGTCACTGACCATGTCATGAATGATGTAATATGTGACATCATCAGCAGTGGATTGCGGGTGCGCAATATATAGTTAGTGCAACTAACTATATATGGAATTTCAATGGTTTTGTGTGAGTAAAATAAGGTTTTGTAAATGCTAATTCCTAACTATATATGGTCTATAACCTATGGTTTTTTCAGTGAATTTTCAAGGTTTTGTAAATGCTAATTCCTAACTATATATGGTCTATAACCTATGGTTTTTTCAGTGAATTTCATAGGTTTTTTAATAGCAAATCTTTATAGTTTTAAAAAATAATACATTTTAAATCGAATTTTATATTTTATAATTCTGTCATTTTTTTTTTTTTATTCTTTTTGGTGCGCTCCCGGGGCGCGGACAGGTGAACGCACGGGTACGTGCAATCTTGCGGCGCGCCCGGGGCGCGTACTGATGAGCGTCCCGATAGCGCTATTGCCGCAAACGAAAACAACATCGTGACGTATTGCGTAGCCGCCACGCCTTGCGTCATAAGACACGTATCGCGTAGCCGCGAGATGCGTCTTACGACGCACCGCGTAAGCGCACCCGGAAGCGCATACGATCGCGCAACGTAAACGCCCTGATGCGCTTACGAAACACGCCTCGGGACGCGCCCCGGGGCGCGTAGCGTAAGCGCGTCAAACTATGTGACTTTAAAATAACACTTTTCATTGGTTCAGAACTTTTTTTTTTCCAAATTGTGTGAAACCCACCCATTTCTCTCACTATTGCTTTGTATTTGGAGAGAGCAAGAGCTGTTCTGTGTACTGTGTTTATCTCCTACTTTTCTGATCTACAGCAATGGCTGCAAGAGAGTCATCCAGCAGTGATTCAGACGGATTTTTAGATGAGGACCCTCCTCAGCAGAAGAAAAAAAACCATTTCATCTGGAAATTTTATGACATCCCTGAAGGACAAAAAAAAGTAAACGCTCCCAAAGTAACCTGCAAAATATGTGGTAGTAGTTTATCCAGAGGCAATCCTCTGAAAAAATATAGTTTTGGAAATGCTAATTTAATCAGGCATGTGAAAAGAAGACACCCTAACAACTTTGCCAGGGAGAGTGTCAGAGAGCTGGCACGGAATTTACCCACAGATGGCGGCAGCAACTCCACTGGTGGAGCAACACCTTCGGGACCACCCCGTGGAAGAATGGTCCCTAACATTCAGCCGGTGTTTGCAGGCATCAAATTTCTGTGCACGGAGTGTGCGAACTGCTCTGCTATGGGGAGCAGAGTGTTGAACTCATTGCCCTAAAGAAACAGCAACACCGCTGCTCTGCCAGTCCCTAAATTTTCAAATTTTTTTGCTCCTGTTGAGCAGTTTTGGAATCCCTGTTTTTGTTTTTCCCTTGACAAAAATCCAAAAAAATATAAAATTGTTTTAAAAAGTCTAAAAAAATATAAAACAACAAAAACAAAAAAAATATATATAAAACAACAAAATCAAAAAAAAGTTCTTTTCAGAACTACCTCCAATTTATAAAAAAATGTTAAAAAAAAAAAAAAAAAAGTCTGTCATTTTTTATCTCCTGGTACGCTCCCCCGTAAGCTCCCCGGTGCGCGTACCGGGCGCTCCCCCCCGCGAAAATCGAATTTTTTATTTATTTATTTTTTACCCACGGGAGCCTTTTATGGCCCCCACATCAAAACTAGGGGGTCAGGGGGGTGTACCCTGCCCCCTTTTGCTCATTTCCCCCCTTTGATTTTTGCCACCTCTTGTGTCTCAATCCTACCGAGACACAAGATGGCGGCCGCTGCGGACTGTTTTGAATGTTTACAGACACCCGAGAACCAATCAGCTTGCCGTGCGCAAGTCGCGTGGCGCGCCCGAAGCGCTCCCCGGTATGCGTACCGGGCGCGGCTCTAGATATATATCTTTTTTTAAACCTAATTTACTCAAAATTCACAGGACCACATATCTTGAGACCTAGCAAAGGCACATCGGGCAAACAATATCTACAATTTTGCCAAGTTTCGTGGAAATCCATTCAGCCGTTCGAGCTAAAAGTGAGGCCAACCACCCTATGGAAAATTGCATGGCAAAAACACGTTTTGGGGCCCCCTTTTTTCTCGGCCCCCCCTTGACGACCCCCCCCCAAATTTTCAGGGGCTGCTCAGAAACAAAATGTTCCATTTTCCTGAAAATTTCAGCCAATTCCGTCCACAAACGCCAAAGTTATTAGACATAGAATTTTCAAAAATCCCATAGAGAAAAAATCCTAACTATATATACCTACTGGCGACCGCCAGTAGGTAATATATATATATATATATATATATATATATATATATATATATATATATATATATATATTCACTGAAAAAACCATAGGTTATAGACCATATATAGTTAGGAATTAGCATTTAAAAAACCTTATTTTACTCACACAAAACCATTGAAATTCCATATATAGTTAGTTGCACTAACTATATATCGCGCACCCGCAATCCACTGCTGATCATGTCACATATTACATCATTCATGACATGGTCAGTGACATCACTGATGACATCACTGATGACATCTCAAATGACATCACTGATGACATCACTGATGACAACATCCAGTGACTATGTTTCTGTAAAGTTAAAATATGTCTTACATATTGAAGAATGAGTGGATGTATAAGTGTCTGGATGAAGGATTTAGTAGGTGCATGCCTGACTGTATGAGTGAGTGATTAAATGTGTCTCACTGAGTGCATGGGTTAGTGACTAAACTGTCTTAATTTGTGCATCATTATGTCTGTTGTTCTGTAAACTGCTGCATGAGTTGATCAGTAGCTATATGAGTAACTATATGGGTTATTGATTGGTTGCCCAAGTATTTGTATGGGAGACTGAGTGTGTGTGTGGGTGGCTGGGAGGTGTATGACTCTGTGCATAGATGTGTGAGCAGTTGATTCACTAGATGTATGGGTTCAAAAGTGCATGTGGAAACAGCTGTATGGGCGGTTGACTGTGTGCATGAGTGTATTGGTGAGTGAATGGATATCTCAGTGCTGCATGTCAAAGTAAGTACATATGTAAAACACAGTACATGTGAGAGTTGACATATATAAATAACTGTGCATAAGAGCCAGTGAATGTGTGAGTGGCTGTATGGATCACTGTGAACTTGTATCAGGGATTGTATAATAGAGTAAATATGTGTTAGTATATGTTTGAATAAGTAAGGTGTGTATAACTGTATAGTTGAGGAAATGGAGGTGTGATTGATTCTTTGCATGACTGACTAGGTGTGTGAGTAACTCCATGGATGAGTGACAGTCTGTGAGTGTCTGTTTACACTGAGTGTATCTAAGGTTATATTAGAGTCTGAAGAGGTTCATCGTATTATCACATGAATGATGTCATCAGTGATGTGATCAGTAATGTCAAATGAGATGTCATCAGTGATGTCATCAGTGATGTCATTTGAGATGTCATCAGTGATGTCATCAGTGATGTCATTTGAGATGTCATCAGTGATGTCATCAGTGATGTCATTTGAGATGTCATCAGTGATGTCATCAGTGATGTCACTGACCATGTCATGAATGATGTAATATGTGACATGATCAGCAGTGGATTGCGGGTGCGCGATATATAGTTAGTGCAACTAACTATATATGGAATTTCAATGGTTTTGTGTGAGTAAAATAAGGTTTTTTAAATGCTAATTCCTAACTATATATGGTCTATAACCTATGGTTTTTTCAGTGAATTTTCAAGGTTTTGTAAATGCTAATTCCTAACTATATATGGTCTATAACCTATGGTTTTTTCAGTGAATTTCAATGGTTTTTTAATAGCAAATATCATAAGCTGTCGAATGTCAAGTACGTGGTAAGTGAAAACATTTTCGTGTTTATGCACACTGATCTGCTTTGAATGGTGCCCCCCCCCCTCATTTCTATTAGGAGTACTCTCTCTTTGCAGATAGTGAAAGGTAGTTAACGCAGGCCTTTGCCCCCGTTGTAATCCGTCGTGCCTGCTTCTCTCTCCATTTGATTGATTGTTATCCAAGTATTTACTGTTTTAGAATTAGTTCTCTTTGGTTCATTCTCTATTTACAAACAAACACAGAGTCGCAATACTCTGTTTAGTCTGTGCAGATAACGAAAAATCGTGTAAAAAAAAAGAAAAGGAATCGAGTAAAATCAGTAGGCCACTAATGGGATCTCTTTTTGACCTCGCTAAAATAGAAACATTAGGAACAACCCCTCATGACAAATACAAAACTAGTGAGATGAACTGAACTCCACACAATGATGGCTGCAAAACAGCTCGGCTCCGCCACCCACCCCGCCCAAAATAACGATAAAGAGCGGCTGCCATGATTGGTTGCGGAATGGCCACAACGGAGCTACGAAATGGTGCTGCTCTCATGCTAACCCCAGCTTCAGTCTGAAACATCCAGAAACACTGTAGACTACCAATTCGATCAGTTCCGGTAGCGCCCCAATGTAACCCGGTAGAGAAGAACTAGCCCTCCCCTCTTTGACTGATGGTTCTTGTTGCCTGTCCCTTCTGTTGTCATTTAACAGAACTATTTAGCCTGCTGAAAGGGGTTGTGTTTCGACCGCTGGTTGGTGGAGACATTTTGACTATATTCTGGACCTGCGTTGTCGCGTAATGCGTCATATGACGCGCCGCGTTAGCGCATCCGGAAGTCATCCGGGGCGCGCAGCGCGTAACGTAAGCATAACAAGACATGTGACTTGTTAATAAAACTTTTCATTGGTTCATTTTACTTTTCTTATTGTAATGATGAAAGGCTTGGTCATATCACCTAAAAATTACGCTTTTAATTACTTCCGAACATTATTTTTTCTTAAATATATGTTATAATGTTCCAGGCTAATGTACTTTCCCGGAAATTTTACAACTGTCCTGCAAGTAAAATATTTTTTTTTTTGCGAAAAAAAGAGCGTTTCTTCGTCCCATGACGGAGCCGTTGAGCAAAAGAGGGTCGACCTGCTGTCTTAGTCGCCGATACGCCTGAATATGAGATTCTTATCGATCACTTTATGTTGCAGGAATAGAAAACACAACAGCCCTTGACCATTTATCTTTACTGCGTTCCTTCGTATTATACCTTTTACCCTTCATGTAATTGGTCTGCTTTATTTCACTTGCCTTTTAATGATTCTAAAACAGTGACTATTATTAAAAACTTTACCAATGTATATACTACTACCATGTTTTCTTTTAAAAACCTTTATTGTGAAAATTTCATTATACAAATACGAGCCTATAACCACGTGGGCCTGCCACGGAGCAAACTGTAATCGTATATGATGAATAGACATTTACACTGTAGAGGAACGTAACGGGCGGGCCATTAGGTTGCAAGAACTAAGGTGTCTAACAGTTACGGAATCGGTGGACGTACATTTTATAATTAAAATACGACAGGGCCAGTTACAATAAAATTATCTAGATATACATTTGCGGGCAAGTACCATGGGTGACGTTAATTCGAATTTTCAACAGTACAGTAATCAATAACACATCAGAACTTAATATCAATAGGGATGTCGAAATATTCAATCAATTCTCGTCCCCGCCCGCCATGTGCTTCAAAACTGCATACGTATCTCGTGATTTCAAGGTTCTGCAACCAGTACACAACAAGGAGTTACGAGTCCCATTTATTCCGGCGCCATTTTGGGCGAGGACGGGCAGGTCCAGGATATAGTCAAAATGTCTCTACCAACCATCGACTATGATGATGTTCATATGCTGTATTTATTAGAGTAACACTCATCTGTCCACATGAAATTAATTTACCACAATCTAAACATGTCATTTTAATCTTTCCAAAGTTCTTCTAAATATTTGGGACCGTTTCCCTTGCCTCTGAAGCTCTCAGTGCCACTTCTTTGATGAATGTACTAGCAGGTCAGGGGTTCTCCTCCAAATCTCTCTTTTATGCAGCACTATAATTAATTGGTGCCACCTCTCCATATGACGATGCATGGTATAGTTACCACAACTATATTTTTTTTCGGTTCCTCTGGAGAGTTCATCGTGGCAGATGAAGCGTGTAACGTACCGGGCATTTACCTTTTTTTGCATGTACAGGAAAGGAAAAAAAAATCGAGCGTCCGAGTTCTAAGGTGTCCCAGGGCCATTTTAGTGGACCAGGCCCAAATCCAAAGAACAGGCCGCCATTTTGAGAGTCCTCTTGCAGCCGCCTGTCGCTGTAGCATCAAGAGCAGCCGAAACTCAGCTGAATGGCAACTGAAACGGTAAAGGGGCGCCCCACTACATTTCAGCATTGTAGGATGACCACACCAGTACAGCAACTTGCTAGACATCACCTCGGTGCCATCCGGATCTCGGCGCCCCACTGCAGATGAAGTGCCTCTCAACTATGAAACCACCACGGTGACATCCGGATCTTGGCGCGTTGTGCTGCCTTCGGCCTATTCGCACATCGGTCCGCTACTGACGCCATCTCACAGGCTAATGGGGCGACCCACGCCGAGTTTCAGCATTGTAGGATGACCACACCAGTACAGCAACTTGCTGGACATCACCTCGGTGCCATCCGAATCTTGGCATCTCAACGCCTAGTGGTATCTTCCATACAGAAAATATTATTACGCTGCCTTTGGCCCCATTCGCACATCAGTCCGCAACTTAGACATCACCTCGGTGCCATCCGGATCTTGGCATCTCAGCGCCTTGTGGTGTCAGTCAGAAAATATTGTTGCGCTGCCTTTGGCCCCATTCGCACATCAGTCCGCTACTGACACCATCTCACAGGCCAATAGGGCGCCCCACGCCGACTTTTACCATTGTACGATGGCCACACCAGTGGCACAACTTGCTAGACATCACCTCGGTGCCATCCGAATCTTGGCATCTCAACGCCTAGTGGTATCTTCCATACAGAAAATCTTGTTACGCTACCTTTGGCCCCATTCGCACATCGGTCCGCAACTTAGACATCACCTCGGTGCCATCCGGATCTTGGCATCTCAGCGCCTTGTGGTGTATTCTCTTCAGAAAATATTGTTGCGCTGCCTTTGGCCCCATTCGCACATCGGTCCGCAACTTAGACATCACCTCGGTGCCATCCGGATCTTGGCATCTCAGCGCCTTGTGGTGTCTTCTACTCCGGAAATATTGTAGAAAATATTTTTGCGCTGCCTTTGGCCCCATTCACACATCAGTCCGCTACTGCCACCATCTCACAGGCCAACAGGGCGCCCCACGCCGACTTTTACCATTGTACGATGGCCACACCAGTGCCACAACTTGCTAGACACCACCTCGGTGCCATCAGAATCTTGGCATCTCAGCGCCTAGTGGTGTCTTCTATTCCGAAAATATTGTTGCGCTGCCTTCGGCCCCATTCACACATCGGTCCGCTACTGACGCCATCTCACAGGCCAACGGGGTGCCCCACGCCGACTTTCAGCATTGTAGGATGGCCACACCAGTGCGGCAACTTACTAGACACCACCTCGGTGCCATCCGGATCTTGGCGCGTTGTGCTGCCTTCGGCCTATTCGCACATCGGTCCGCTACTGACGCAAACTCACAGGCCAACGGGGCGCCCCACGCCGACTTTCAGCATTGTAGGATGGCCACACCAGTGCACCTTACTAGACACCACCTCGGTGCCATCCGGATCTTGGCGCGTAGTGAAGCTGCAGCAGCTGCAAATAAGCTTCAGACAGTGTTACAACCGCTGCTCAGAACTCTCAACTATGACACCACCTCGGTGCCATCCGGATCTTGGCGCGTTGTATTGCCTTCGGCCTATTCGCACATCGGTCCGCTACTGACGCTGCCTCACGTGCCAACGTATTTTCTCCGCATTTTATACCCTATGCCGCATAACAGGTCATGTGACTTGTTTATAAAACTTTTCATTGGTTCATTTTACTTTTGGTTTCCTAATGATGGAAGGCTTGATCATGTGACCTAAAAACAACACTTTTCATTGGATGAAAACTTTTTTTTTTCCCAAACGATGAAAGCCCCACCTTGTTTCTGGATGTTTCAGACTGAAGCTGGCGTCAGCATGAGAGCACCACCATCTCGTAGCTCAGTCGTGGTCATTCCGCGAGCAATCAGGGCAGCCGCTCCCCACCAGAAGCCTGCAGGAGTCGGAGCCCCCAAAACTTTTGATGAATTCTCAAGGCGGAGGGGACGCTTTCGAGAATGGGGTCCAAGACCTAGCAGACAAGCGTCCGATTTCCAAGGTGTCCCAGGGCCATTTCAGTGGACCAGGCCCAAAAAGGAAACAGCCTGCCGCCATTTTGAGAGTCCTGTGACAGCCGCCTATCGCTGCACCGCAAGAGTGGGCGCAACTCAGCTGAATTGCGGCTTTTGACACAGTGGACCAAAAACGGACGGAATGGCAACTGAAACGGTAAAGGGGCGCCCCACTACAACAGATGACACTCCACCTGGAGAGGCCCGTTCACGCCGCCTCCCCCGGGGCGCCCCACGCCGTTATTCGGAGCAGCATTGTAGGATACCAAAACCAGTGCGGCAACTTACTGGACATCACCTTGGTGCCATCGTTCTGCTGCCTTGGAACTATTCGCGCAACAGTTTGCTACTGATGACCCACCCCCCGCGACGCCCCATGCCGTTATTTGCTGGGTGGCAACTTACTAGACATCACTTTCGTGTCATCTAGATTTCAGCGCGTTCTGCTGCCTTGGAACTATTCGCACAACAGTTTGCTACTGATGACCCACCCCCCGCGACGCCCCACGCCGGAAATCTGGACGTTGTGCTGCGTTGGGACTATTCGCACAGCCGACCGCTACTTCGTTGTTTTTCCCTAAAAATGTTTATATGTTATTACTATTTTTGTTTTCTTGTATATATTTATAAATTATTAAAGTTTTATAATCTTACTACTTTGTCGGAGTGCTATATATTTTTAATGTGACACATAATTGTAAAAACTTTGATGTACAAAGAGTCATCCCTGGAATCTTCCGCTTCAGGCTCGGTCCCCTCCCCAATCACAATACAGGATGGTTTTCAGATAATAGCAACGCTTCTGCTGTGACGGATCTCATCGAGTGTGGGCCTTGATCTACTATAACTCCTTTGAAGAGGGGTGATTCTTTACAGCTGTGGCCATAAACTACATCTGCAGGGCTAGCTGATACCCTAGGACCAGCCTGGACAATCGGACACAGAGGAAAAGGAGTGTCAGAGGGTGCGGTAGTGAATAGGGCGAAAGGGAGGTGTCGGGCGGGCACAGGGTGTGATTCTCAGGGAAGAGCAGCGCAGATGGGGGGAGGTTTATTACCCATGCATAAGACAGAGAGCGGGGGTGACCACTGCCTGGGGGAGATGCTTGCGAGGGTGGGGAGCCATGCTAAGGATCGACAGCGTGCACAGAGTGGGTCTGGTCAAGGCATCTAAAATGGCTGCCGTGCACGACAAAAGTGTGGCATTTGAAAAAAGACAAGATGGTGCAGACAATGTTTTTCAACACTTCCTGATTTCCTTCGAATCGAACGTTAACAGACGTCGGGGCATATTACCAAAGTTAAGCGATATTTATCCCTAACGATGCTTAGCAACGATTTTTTTACCGTCAGAAATTATCGCAGATAAACCTTGCTATTATCAAGGTTTATCGGAAATACGATAAAAAACGACCGCAATGCATTAATATCGCTGAAAACTCAGCGATATTCATGCATTACCGAGCTAATGCTCTTAGCCATGTTATCCACCTCCCATTGGATAACATGGCTAAGAACTGCTCAGGGCAGGTGGTAGCTTTTGGAGATATTCGCGCTTATCTCGAATATTTCCAAAAGTTGATAATAGGAGATAGCGATGTTAGCGACTGTTTCCAGTCGCTAACATCTTGGCATGCCCACTTTGCATGTCATTAGTGATAAATATCACTCACATGCAAAGTGGGGCCCAAGATGGTCGCTATCTTCTACTAGCCGTCGCTAACTGGTGTTAGCAACAGCTAGGTAATACACATATAATTTTATCTCCGCGAAGCGGAGCGCTGTTACAGATATATATCTTGTTTTTGAACGTTAATTTCTCAAAATGCACTGAAGCACATATATTGAGACCTAGCAAAGGCACATCGGGCTACCAGTCCCTACAATTTTGCCAAGTTTCGTGCAAATCCATTCAGCTGTTCGATCCTACCGAGAGACAAGATAGCGGCCGCTACGGACTGTTTGGAATGTTTACAGACACCGGAGAGCCAATCAGCTTCGCTTCGCAAAGCTCCGTAACGCGAAAAGTACGCGAAGCGGTGCGCTGTTACAGATATATATCTTTTTTTGAACGTTAATTTCTCAAAATCCACTGGAGCACATATATTGAGATCTAGCAAAGGCACATCGGGCTACCAGTCCCTACATTTTGCCAAGTTTCGTGCAAATCCATTCAGCTGTTCGATTATTATTATTTTTATTTTTTTTTGCCCCGCGGGGCCCTTTTAAAACCTCCACATCAAACCTAAACGGTCAGGGAGGATCTACTATGCCCCCTTATGGTCATTTGCCCCTTCGGTTTGGCCTCCGCTTGTCTCTCGATCCTACCGAGAGACAAGATGGCGGCCGCTACGGACTGTTTGGAATGTTTACAGACGCCGGAGAACCAATCAGCTTCGCTTCACAAAGCTCCGTTGCGCGAAAAGTACGCGTACTGGAGCGCTGCCCGGTCCGCTGTTACAGATATATATCTTTTTTTAAACGTTAATTTCTCAAAATCCACTGTAGCACATATATTGAGACCTACAAAAGGCACATCGGGCTACCAGTCCCTACAATTTTGCCAAGTTTTGTGGAAATCCATTCAGCCGTTCGGGCTAAAAGTGAGGCCAACCGCCCTATGGAAAACTCAATGTTAAAAACACGTTTTGGGACCCCCCTTTTTTCTCGGCCCCCCCTTGACGAACCCCCCCCAAATTTCCAGGGGCTGCTCAGAAACAAAATGTTCCATTTTCCAGAAAATATCAGCCAATTCCGTCCACAAACGCCAAAGTTATTAGACATAGAATTTTCAAAAATCCCATAGAGAAAAAATCCTAACTATATATACCTACTGGCGACCGCCAGTAGGTAATATATATATATATATATATATATATATATATATATATATATATATATATATATATATGCAAAAAAGAAGAAGAGAACTCTGGGTAGTTCTCTGTTTAGGTGGAAAGCAGCTCCTGTTAGAGCACTCTCAACACCAGCGACACTCTAGATCTGCTCGCCTCAAATGTCTTCTTTTCTATCAAAGTTTTTAAGCATAGGATTAGCACAGTGCTATCCACGCCAAGATAGAAATGGACAAAGTCTTTTGCCATTCCTACAGCAAAGTTTTTAAGCATAGGACTAGCTCAGTGCTGTCCTTGCCGAGCTGTACAATGACAAAAGCCAATTATCACTCCAGGCACGGTATTACAGCATTGATTTGGTAAAATGCCAACCAAGCCAACCTGAAATTAATAAAAGCAACCCTTGACACAGTGTTTCGCTCTAATTAGAGCTCTTCAGAGAGGTATAGCTTTGTCCAGACACAAGGGAGCACCCAGTGTAAGTCCAAAAAAAACCCTTTCAGGCATAGAGTGACGCATAAATTATGCAAAAAAGAAGAAGAGAACTCTGGGTAGTTCTCTGTTTAGGTGGAAAGCAGCTCCTGTTAGAGCACTCTCAACACCAGCGACACTCTAGATCTGCTCGCCCCAAATGTCTGCTTTTCTATCAAAGTTTTTAAGCATAGGATTAGCACAGTGCTATCCACGCCGAGATAGAAATGGACAAAGTCTTTTGCCATTCCTACAGCAAAGTTTTTAAGCATAGGACTAGCTCAGTGCTGTCCTTGCCGAGCTGTACAATGACAAAAGCCAATTATCACTCCAGGCACGGTATTACAGCATTGATTTGGTAAAATACCAACCAAGCCAACCTGAAATGAATAAAAGCAACCCCTGACACAGTGTTTCGCTCTAATTAGAGCTCTTCAGAGAGGTATAGCTTTGTCCAGAC
Organism: Lissotriton helveticus; assembly: GCF_964261635.1. Lineage (NCBI taxonomy): Eukaryota > Metazoa > Chordata > Amphibia > Caudata > Salamandridae > Lissotriton > Lissotriton helveticus. The sequence continues at coordinate 537,549,745 of NC_136065.1, forward strand.
ACAAGGGAGCACCCAGTATAAGTCCAAACAAAACCCTTTCAGGCATAGAGTGACGCATAAATTATGCAAAAAAGAAGAAGAGAACTCTGGGTAGTTCTCAGTTTAGGTGGAAAGCAGCTCCTGTTAGAGCACTCTCAACACCAGCGACACTCTAGATCTGCTCGCCTCAAATGTCTGCTTTTCTATCAATGTTTTTAAGCATAGGATTTGCATAGTGCTATCCACGCGGAGATAGAAATGGACAGAGGGGCAGATTTATGAGGCCCTTGCGCCTCTTTGCGCCGCAATTGCGTCACTTTATTTGACACACCGGCTGCGCAAACAATGCGCCCTATTTACAACGTGACGCATCTAGGAGATGCGTCACGTTGTAAAGCCCTGCGCCATAAAGAGGCGTTCCTGCGCAGGGGGGGGCGTTCCTGCGCAGGAACGCCTCCTAAAAGTGGCTGAGTGAAATCTATAAGATTTCACTCAGTCACTTTCTACGTCAATTCCTTACGCCTGCTTGAAGCAGGCATAAGGGTGATTCACAATGCAATTGTAGTGGTGGCCCCTGTGCATTGCAGGAGTCATGTCGCACTTGCGACATGACTCCAGCAATACGCCGCCCGTACGCCGGAAGATGCATCACGCATCTTCCCTGCCTTGCACCATGGTGCGCCGCATTGTAAATACGGCGCACCATGGGTGGCGGAGCTGTGGCGCACTGTGGCGCACATTAACTGGCGCATCCCTGGGGATGCGCCAGTTAACATAAATCTGCCCCAAAGTCTTTTGCCATTGCTACAGCAAAGTTTTTAAGCATAGGACTAGCTCAGTGCTGTCCTTGCCGAGCTGTACAATGATTTGTTTCACGGAATTTGTAAGGTTTTTAAAATTTTATTTCCTAACTATAATGCCCCTGTAACCTTTGTTGTATTTCAGTGAGCGTTACAGGGGCATTATAGTTAGGAAATAGAAAGTAAAACCTTACAAATTCAGTGAAAAAGCATATATATGTGTGTATACATATATATATATATATATATATATATATATATATATATATATATATATATATATATATATATATACATAGATAGATATAGATATAGATATATACATATATATATATATATAATTAGCTTGCAGGAATGCTCAAACCCATTCTAAAGGTTTCAAATACTGTTTGCTCATTACCAACACACGCTGCACTTACTTAAAGGGGATTATTGCTCGCATTTGGGAACTCTCAAGTCCATCATGCACCAAAAAAGAAAGCTCTTTAGCACACGCCCATTGGGCCATATACTGATTCTCAGGCTGAGACAAAGCATTAGAAACCTGCTCTATTGAGAAGATGGCATGGGTGTTTCACATTAATTTGCAAATCAAAAGGGTAGGCTTTTAAAAGCTGAATGGTGCAGCCTACAATTAAGCTCTCTATATAAGCTAGTGTCGACAAAAAATAATTCTAAAACATGGTTCCTTCTCGCACACAAATAAAGAAACTTGAATGGACAACAAATAAACCATTGTCCAGGTACATTAATCAGTAGCAGACTTAAAGAGGAAGCTAAAATGTAATAAAAAAATGTTAGTAATTTGTTATTTTAAACATATGTTTTTTCGCTCATCCTAATTTTAGAAACCTACATTGCTGCCAAAATGCAAGAGCCCTGATGAGAGTCCATATATTAAATATCAGAGACTTGAAACGCGTTGGTTTTATTAGGATTCATGATACGAACATAGAGGAATTATGAATTCGGTTTTTGTCTATATATAGAGGAGAAGTCCCTTGTAGTAGGCACTAATGTTTTCCCCGTGTTTTCCTATTCTTTCATAATTGAAATAGAATATTTATGAAATAATATCAATATGTAAAATAGGATGTTGTCTTAGATGCAATAGACAATATAAGACTTCTAAGATATTAGTATGTTTTTTTGAAGATCTCTCACACAAATGATTATTTTCACATCTATGTTTATTTATATTGTTTAGCCAGAACACAGTTTTGTTGTTTAATGTTTTCACATGTACATAAGTATTTTCTGTATATTGACTTTATTGACTCTTTCTGTTTCAAATATGTGACAAAATGTTAGAAAAAGTTAAAGAAAAAGGTATAAATAAAGTACCAATCAAATGAAAAGAACTACTTTGGTCTAGCGTTACCTCAGAAATGTCAAAATAACACAGGTCCTTGCCGACTACCCTACTACACATTAATAAACAGACCAGCCAGAGCCTGGTTCATTGGGCCTAACTCCCCTTGATACAGAAAAACAAGAAAGAGGCATAATTAGTTTTATAGTAAATTATTTATCCCCACAAACATACAAAGACATGCAAGTCACATATTCGTCCATGTTAATCCATCCAATGTCACTGAATTAAGTTCAGATGGTTGATGCCCTGTACTATCTTTCATCTAGATATTCTTAATCCACTGAGGCATGAGCACGTCTGCAAGGCTCCCTTCAGTATCATCTCTTAAACTCTAATCTTCACCCAACAATGGTAGTTTGAACTCATGTGCAGTAGGCCATAGGGACCGGTAGCATAAGGGTCCTTTGGCTGAAGTCACCAATATGATCATTTAGAACAGCAGAAGGAGACAATAATTTAAAAGTGATTCTCTAATCTCCACAATGTTTCCTGGTTATCTAATGTTATACCTTGTCTGCCTTTCTGTTATACCTGACAGCCTAAAGGTGGTCTTCCCCAAACATTTTACCTCTTTGCTTTACTTTTTGATGATTTAATTTTGTTGTCCATTTTACCACTGCCAACAAGTGCTGAAAAGCATGTGCTTCGCCCCAACAATATGGGTTAATTGACTAATCCCCAAATGACATATTTAATATACTATAAGTCCCTGGTAGAGTGCACTTCTTGTGTCCAGGGCCTGTAAATGAAATGCTACTAGTGGGCCTGCAACAATGATTGCGCCTCCCACATAAGTAGCACTTTACACATGTCTCAAGCCTGTCACTGCAGAGCATGTGTGTACAGTTTGACTGCCATGTCAACTTCGGATGTAAAACCCCTTGCCAAGCCTTAACCCTTTCTTTGCATCCGTCGGCCAACGGCCGTTGCGAGCACTACCTCCGTAGTGCTGCACACGTCCGTTGGCCGACGCGGCCCCGCCCACTCATCAGAACGCCCACACCGTGGCGGAATTGCCGCTGCGGTTAAGGTGTTAAACTTCACGTTCATCCACATCCTGATGGGTCATCTAGGGCTGGAAGGGAGGACGGAGCTAGCACTTACACCTGAGTAGGAAGAGTCCTGTCCCCCACAAAGGGCTGCATAACCCCCTGTAGTAAGAGTGGAGCCAGAGCTGAGAGAAAGAACCTGTGTCTGCTTCAAAGTCCCTCTTTGAAGTCACCTCCACTTCAAAGGCACAACTGGGTATAAGTATATGGTTTCAGACTCCACCAAATCAGACACTACAGGACCTGTGAAGAAACTCTGCCAGGAGGAAGGACTGTTGTGCTGCTACAAGGACTGCCACTCTTCTGGACCACTGCTCTGGAAGAACTGCTTTTCTGTGCTGTCTGCCTTGCTGAGGAAGAACTGGACTCCTGTTCGAGCCCAGAGTGATCTCACACAGCATGCTGGCTTGCCTCCTGTTTTAAGACTCAGGGATATCAAAGTCTTACCCCCTGCTCCTGTTGCTTGTCCATCGTCAGTAGATCCAGGTGCTTACTCCAGTGGAACCAATCCGTCCTCTGCACCATGGGGTAGAAACTAACACCATACTGCTGTTACAGAAACAGAACAGGCTCATCACAGTTGGAACCAGTGAATCACCATCAGAACGACACATTGGAACCACCACATCACTGCCACTGCAGTGAGAGACGGTTGACACATCCCTTCAACTGCGTAGAGAAAGCCAGGGCATAAGCTTTGTAACCAACGCATCTGGAACCAGATGCTTTTTCTTTGAAATCAGTGTGCCACGGTCGTTGTGTGTAAAAAATCGATGCATCACCTCGAATGCGGTATCGACACTGATGCACCACTCGGCTGCACCCCGCATCTTGCTGATTGCGACCAGGGTCCAGGTTCTTTTGTTCAGAGGGACTTGTGTGGCTCCTGTACCCAGCCCATGCTTCATTACGGTCAACCTGACCTCATTAGTTTGCCCCCGTCCAGCATGTCCTGATAACCCTCTTATTAATTCTAAGCACTATTTTTATGTTTATTCTTTGAATTTTCATATCGTGACTTCTACTTATTGGATTTTTGTCATTTTGGTCTTGCTTTATTTATAAAATAATGAGCTATTTTTCTAGACTGGTTTGGATTGTCTTTTGTGGTGGTTTAACTGTGTTACTTTTGAAGTGTTGCACAAATACACATTGCCTCCTAAGTTAAACCTGCCTGCTTGTGCCAAGTTGCCAGAGGGTGAGCACAGGGTAATTTATGGTGTGTATCTGACTTAACAAAAATAAGTGCCTCCAATAACCATTGGAGGCATCCCTTGGCGCTCCACTCTCAAGAAGTTCAAATTAATTCAAAATAAAGATCCATGCAACGTTTTGATTTCATGTCTTATATTCAACAACTCAGGAAAATTCTTATCGAATCCATCAACAATCGTTCGTCTCGAATAACCAATTCATTTGAACGGTATCACAATAACATAAATCACAGTCCAATGCATTTCGGGCCGTATGCCCTTCATCTGGGACAATGGCTAGAGGCAAGACAAAAAGGAAAATAAAATCTATAAGTTTCCCACATCTTATAATAGCACTACATGAAACATGGTAATCACATAACGGCATCGATACACATTAGATACACAATCAGTGCTCTCCCTTTAAACTTTAAATGTGTGCATGCAAAGAAAATTGAGTAAAAATGGGTCTCACGTATTGTGCTTGAAGTTCTACGGAGTCAAACAATGTTCTGTGAATAGTCAAAATAAATACGGACGCTGTTATTAAGCGCTAACACAAACAGGTAACTTGATGTGAAACTCAATATTCCGCTGATATTGCTTACTTGTAATACGCAGATCGCGTTTCTATGCTGTTCGTAAACGAATTGTCCTTCCTATCTGGCGCGAAAAAGTTCGAAGAAGTGTAAGCCAATCACAGTGGATATTAATGTGATTGAGTCTAGGTTAGTTTGTGTGACTCAATTTGATACGTTAGATTATCCTGTCACGTGATCGCTAAACCCACCAATCAACGGTGAGTTCAGGTTGTTTACAAACAAAAATAACGAAGGGCTATCTTACCTGTAAACTAATGGTGAAACAGAAAATATACAAACCATGGTTTATGTAAATGCTGGGTGTGGGCAGATCGACCCATACGAACTATACAACAAGACTAAACAAGTCTTCAGAGGTAACATAGAAATTTTATACGCTCATTAAGCCCATGGGGCTTACTCAAATTCAGCAGATAAATCCAATGATTCTCTCTTTGGAGAAGAAAGCGATTATTGTCTCTGCCTTCGATTTTGTCCACAGTTTCAAGTACCACAAATTGTAGTTGCGAAATGTTGTGATTGGCCTCTAAGAAATGAGTAGCTACAGTGGACTTCAGATTTTTTGTACGAATATTTGACTTATGTTCATTAAGTCTCGTCTTAATCTTGCGTTCAGTCTTTCCAACATATGACTTGCCACATGGACATTTCAGCATGTAGATCAGATTCGAACTGTCGCAAGTTGCATTAACTTTGAGATTGATTTTGCTTCCCTTCATTGGATGGGTTATGTGGTTACCTCTTATTATGCTGTTGCAATTTCCACACTGTAGACAAGGACGAGTACCTCTGTATTGCTTATTGTATGATGTGGTGTGTTTAAGCGTTTCGCCAAAGTTTCTGTTCCTGGTAAATGCGAAAATAGGGGGATTTTGAAAGGACTGTTGGAAATCAGGTTCAGCTTTAAGTATGTTCCAGTGATTCTTTATGATCCTTTTGAAGTTGAAACTTGCAGTAGAATATTTGGAAACTATTGTCATTCTGTCTTGTTGTGGTTTTTGTTTAACAGTTAGCAAATGTTTTCTTTGCATATTTTCAACTTTTTGTGCAGCTTGCTGAATCATGGGTTCTGGATAGTTCCTCTTACGAAATCTCTCTCCCATTTCTTTGATATTGGCTGAGGCTTTTGTAGGGTCTGACGTGATGCGTTTCGCTCGCATCATCTGTGATACAGGTAAGTGTCTTTTCAGTGATTCTTGATGAAAACTGTTATAATGAAGGGTGTTGTTTTTGTCTGTGCTTTTCCTGTACATTTCTGTTTCAATCTTTCCTTCATTCAGATTTACTCGAACATCCAAAAAGGTCAATGATTTTGTTGAAATTTCCCAAGTAAATTGGATTCTTTCTTCTTGTCTATTCAGTTCATTCAGAGCTAGTTCTAGTGATTCTGAACTGTTCTTCCATAAGATGAAAACATCGTCGATATAACGTACAAACATTTTTAAGTTGTTCTTCCACTGTGCTTTGCTCAAGATATGTTGGGTCTCAAATGCTTTCATGAACAGATTAGCGTAGACCGGGGCTGCGCTATTTCCCATGCTCGTTCCAATCAGCTGTTGGTACCACGTGTTGTCATATTTAAAATAACTATGGTAAAGCGTGAAGATAGTAAGTTCCATGAGAAAGGACTGGAGTTTGGGATCATATTCTGTTGATAAGATAGCTTCTTCCATAGCTTCAATACCCGAACCATGCGGGATGGAGGTATACAGAGATTTAACATCTGCTGTGCATAGTATCAACGATTCTTGATCATCAAGATTTAGTGCATTCAGTTTAGACAAAAAATCGGTGGTATCTCGAATGTAGGTGGCCATATTCTGAACTGTCGGTTGCATAAGTCTGTCAATAAACTGCCCCGTAGGTTCGTGGAGACTTTGCCTAGTCGATACAATGGGACGTAGTGGGGGATCAAGTAGATTTTTGTGAATTTTTGGCATCATGTAGAATGATGGACTCTTGGGATGAATGGTCTTCAAAAACTTGCTTGTTCTATCATTGATAACACCTTCACTGTGTGCTTTGTTAATTAGATTTGTGAGTATCGTCTGATATTCATTGGTGGGATTGTACTCAAGAAGCGCATAAGTATTTTGATCGCTGATGTGTTCCTGTACTATTTGTTTGTACATGGTGGTATTCATGATAACCAATCCTCCTCCCTTATCAGCTTTCGTGCATACGATGTCTTTGCTGGCTGATAATCTTTTGAGAATATTCAAATCTTTTTTAGTCACATTGTTCTTCTGTTTTTTCTGACAGTTGATTTTAGATAAATCTTGTCTCACTAAAGTTTCAAAGAGATCAAGCGCTTTGTGGCTAGTAGGTGCCATGAATGTGCTTTTAGGTCTCAGGCCTTTTAGTTGATCTTGGTCTTCATTGGGTGGTTTGTTGGATACCTGATTGAAAAAATGTCGTAGTCTTAACTTGCGCATTAGTTTAAAAAAACTAATCTCCAATTCTAGAATATTAGTTCTAGTGGTCGGAACAAAAGAGGTGCCCTTCTGTAGTAATTTCCATTCTTCTTCTTTCAAAGTGTAGTCTGAAATGTTTATAACTAATTGGTTTTCGGTTGTTTCTTCCTCTCCTTCTCTTTTGTGGTCACTTTCTCTTTGTCTTTGGAGGTCAAACTTCTGGTGTGGGGTCCTTCTTTTTCCCCTCCTGAGTCTTCGAGTTCTTGGTGGCCTTGTTCTAAAAAAGAAAATTCGGAGTTTTAGATGTTGATGGTTCACCCTCTCTAGATGAATCAGTTTGGAGGTTAGGTTGCCTCATCGTGCCTTGTCTGTTCGTAGAACCTGGTCTATTGGATATGTCACTCCCTGAAGAGGTAGTGTCGGTGTGGGAGGCATATGGACGATTTCTCCTACGTTGGGCGTACACATCTGCCCATGTGTACACCTCTCCAAGCTTGTAGTCAAGCGTGTCGCGTCTAAACTTTCGAATCTTCCTCTCGTTTATCTCTTGGGTGTGTCTGTCAATTATATCTTTCGTGTCTTTTAGAAGAGTGTCTAATTCTTCTGTTGTGGTCATGGTGGACAACTCTTCTGTGGTGTCGTCTATTTCTTTTTGTAGTTCATTTAGGATGTCTGATAGTTCTGTTATGATCAATAGTATCAAGTCCAACGAACACTTATTGAGAATAGCATACCATTTATCTCTAAATTTCTGAGAATTCTTACAAAGAGAAGGTTTTAAAGCAATGCGCAGTCCCCTCGGTATACGTTGAAGTCTGTGGTATCTAATCAGCGTGTTTGCATGTAATTTCTGGTTAACGTGTCTCTTGGATAAATACAATAGTTGTTTCAGATTTTGCTCTTTAGTCTTATTGGAAGAAGTCGGGTCGATCTGTTCACCTATGAGGGAATAGATTCTGGAAGGTTCGTCTTCTTTGAAGGCGAATGTTTCTGCTCTTGCTTCCGTGCTTCTAGCTATTTCTTCGTACTGCATTGTGAAAGTATATTAGCTGTGGGTTTCTCAAATGAAAAGACAGAATCTAGTTTTTTTGTTTTCAGGATGTGGCGTGCAGACTAATAAGTAATAGTAAGCAATATCAGCGGAATATTGAGTTTCACATCAAGTTACCTGTTTGTGTTAGCGCTTAATAACAGCGTCCGTATTTATTTTGACTATTCACAGAACATTGTTTGACTCCGTAGAACTTCAAGCACAATACGTGAGACCCATTTTTACTCAATTTTCTTTGCATGCACACATTTAAAGGGAGAGCACTGATTGTGTATCTAATGTGTATCGATGCCGTTATGTGATTACCATGTTTCATGTAGTGCTATTATAAGATGTGGGAAACTTATAGATTTTATTTTCCTTTTTGTCTTGCCTCTAGCCATTGTCCCAGATGAAGGGCATACGGCCCGAAATGCATTGGACTGTGATTTATGTTATTGTGATACCGTTCAAATGAATTGGTTATTCGAGACGAACGATTGTTGATGGATTCGATAAGAATTTTCCTGAGTTGTTGAATATAAGACATGAAATCAAAACGTTGCATGGATCTTTATTTTGAATTAATTTGAACTTCTTGAGAGTGGAGCGCCAAGGGATGCCTCCAATGGTTATTGGAGGCACTTATTTTTGTTGCTTTAACTGGTCGTCCTTGACAAGAGACGCCACCTGGGCTGCAAACCTCACTAACATTGACCAGCTTACTACTTTTGTGTATTGAACCAAGTATAGAACTTTGCTGTGCGACAAATCAAATATTGTTGTTATATCTCAGTCTTGTCACGGATTAGTCTGCACGCCACATCCTGAAAACAAAAAAACTAGATTCTGTCTTTTCATTTGAGAAACCCACAGCTAATATACTTTCACAATGCAGTACGAAGAAATAGCTAGAAGCACGGAAGCAAGAGCAGAAACATTCGCCTTCAAAGAAGACGAAGCTTCCAGAATCTATTCCCTCATAGGTGAACAGATCGACCCGACTTCTTCCAATAAGACTAAAGAGCAAAATCTGAAACAACTATTGTATTTATCCAAGAGACACGTTAACCAGAAATTACATGCAAACACGCTGATTAGATACCACAGACTTCAACGTATACCGAGGGGACTGCGCATTGCTTTAAAACCTTCTCTTTGTAAGAATTCTCAGAAATTTAGAGATAAATGGTATGCTATTCTCAATAAGTGTTCGTTGGACTTGATACTATTGATCATAACAGAACTATCAGACATCCTAAATGAACTACAAAAAGAAATAGACGACACCACAGAAGAGTTGTCCACCATGACCACAACAGAAGAATTAGACACTCTTCTAAAAGACACAAAAGATATAATTGACAGACACACCCAAGAGATAAACGAGAGGAAGATTCAAAAGTTTAGACGCGACACGCTTGACTACAAGCTTGGAGAGGTGTACACATGGGCAGATGTGTACGCCCAACGTAGGAGAAATCGTCCATATGCCTCCCACACCGACACTTCCTCTTCAGGGAGTGACATATCCAATAGACCAGGTTCTACGAACAGACAAGGCACGATGAGGCAACCTAACCTCCAAACTGATTCATCTAGAGAGGGTGAACCATCAACATCTAAAACTCCGAATGTTCCCGCAATTTCTTTTTTAGAACAAGGCCACCAAGAACTCGAAGACTCAGGAGGGGAAAAAGAAGGACCCCACACCAGAAGTTTGACCTCCAAAGACAAAGAGAAAGTGACCACAAAAGAGAAGGAGAGGAAGAAACAACCGAAAACCAATTAGTTATAAACATTTCAGACTACACTTTGAAAGAAGAAGAATGGAAATTACTACAGAAGGGCACCTCTTTTGTTCCGACCACTAGAACTAATATTCTAGAATTGGAGATTAGTTTTTTTAAACTAATGCGCAAGTTAAGACTACGACATTTTTTCAATCAGGTATCCAACAAACCACCCAATGAAGACCAAGATCAACTAAAAGGCCTGAGACCTAAAAGCACATTCATGGCACCTACTAGCCACAAAGCGCTTGATCTCTTTGAAACTTTAGTGAGACAAGATTTATCTAAAATCAACTGTCAGAAAAAACAGAAGAACAATGTGACTAAAAAAGATTTGAATATTCTCAAAAGATTATCAGCCAACAAAGACATCGTATGCACGAAAGCTGATAAGGGAGGAGGATTGGTTATCATGAATACCACCATGTACAAACAAAAAGTACAGGAACACATCAGCGATCAAAATACTTATGCGCTTCTTGAGTACAATCCCACCAATGAATATCAGACGATACTCACAAATCTAATTAACAAAGCACACAGTGAAGGTGTTATCAATGATAGAACGAGCAAGTTTTTGAAGACCATTCATCCCAAGAGTCCATCATTCTACATGATGCCAAAAATTCACAAAAATCTACTTGATCCCCCACTACGTCCCATTGTATCGACTAGGCAAAGTCTCCACGAACCTACGGGGCAGTTTATTGACAGACTTATGCAACCGACAGTTCAGAATATGGCCACCTACATTCGAGATACCACCGATTTTTTGTCTAAACTGAATGCACTAAATCTTGATGATCAAGAATCGTTGATACTATGCACAGCAGATGTTAAATCTCTGTATACCTCCATCCCGCATGGTTCGGGTATTGAAGCTATGGAAGAAGCTATCTTATCAACAGAATATGATCCCAAACTCCAGCCCTTTCTCATGGAACTTACTATCTTCACGCTTTACCATAGTTATTTTAAATATGACAACACGTGGTACCAACAGCTGATTGGAACGAGCATGGGAAATAGCGCAGCCCCGGTCTACGCTAATCTGTTCATGAAAGCATTTGAGACCCAACATATCTTGAGCAAAGCACAGTGGGAGAACAACTTAAAAATGTTTGTACGTTATATCGACGATGTTTTCATCTTATGGAAGAACAGTTCAGAATCACTAGAACTTGCTCTGAATGAACTGAATAGACAAGAAGAAAGAATCCAATTTACTTGGGAAATTTCAACAAAATCATTGACCTTTTTGGATGTTCGAGTAAATCTGAATGAAGGAAAGATTGAAACAGAAATGTACAGGAAAAGCACAGACAAAAACAACACCCTTCATTATAACAGTTTTCATCAAGAATCACTGAAAAGACACTTACCTGTATCACAGATGATGCGAGCGAAACGCATCACGTCAGACCCTACAAAAGCCTCAGCCAATATCAAAGAAATGGGTGAGAGATTTCGTAAGAGGAACTATCCAGAACCCATGATTCAACAAGCTGCACAAAAAGTTGAAAATATGCAAAGAAAAGATTTGCTAACTGTTAAACAAAAACCACAACAAGACAGAATGACAATAGTTTCCAAATATTCTACTGCAAGTTTCAACTTCAAAAGGCTCATAAAGAATCACTGGAAGATACTTAAAGCTGAACCTGATTTCCAACAGTCCTTTCAAAATCCCCCTATTTTCGCATTTACCAGGAACAGAAACTTTGGCGAAATGCTTAAACACACCACATCAGACAATAAGCAATACAGAGGTACTCGTCCTTGTCTACAGTGTGGAAATTGCAACAGCATAATAAGAGGTAACCACATAACCCATCCAATGAAGGGAAGCAAAATCAATCTCAAAGTTAATGCAACTTGCGACAGTTCAAATCTGATCTATATGCTGAAATGTCCATGTGGCAAGTCATATGTTGGAAAGACTGAACGCAAGATTAAGACGAGACTTAATGAACATAAGTCAAATATTCGTACAAAAAATCTGAAGTCCACTGTAGCTACTCATTTCTTAGAGGCCAATCACAACATTTCGCAACTACAATTTGTGGTACTTGAAACTGTGGACAAAATCGAAGGCAGAGACAATAATCGCTTTCTTCTCCAAAGAGAGAATTATTGGATTTATCTGCTGAATTCGAGTAAGCCCCATGGGCTTAATGAGTGTATTGAATTTCTATGTTACCTCTGAAGACTTGTTTAGTCTTGTTGTATAGTTCGTATGGGTCGATCTGCCCACACCCAGCATTTACATAAACCATGGTTTGTATATTTTCTGTTTCACCATTAGTTTACAGGTAAGATAGCCCTTCGTTATTTTTGTTTGTAAACAACCTGAACTCACCGTTGATTGGTGGGTTTAGCGATCACGTGACAGGATAATCTAACGTATCAAATTGAGTCACACAAACTAACCTAGACTCAATCACATTAATATCCACTGTGATTGGCTTACACTTCTTCAAACTTTTTCGCGCCAGATAGGAAGGACAATTCGTTTACGAACAGCATAGAAACGCGATCTGCGTATTACAAGTAAGCAATATCAGCGGAATATTGAGTTTCACATCAAGTTACCTGTTTGTGTTAGCGCTTAATAACAGCGTCCGTATTTATTTTGACTATTCACAGAACATTGTTTGACTCCGTAGAACTTCAAGCACAATACGTGAGACCCATTTTTACTCAATTTTCTTTGCATGCACACATTTAAAGGGAGAGCACTGATTGTGTATCTAATGTGTATCGATGGCGTTATGTGATTACCATGTTTCATGTAGTGCTATTATAAGATGTGGGAAACTTATAGATTTTATTTTCCTTTTTGTCTTGCCTCTAGCCATTGTCCCAGATGAAGGGCATACTGCCCGAAATGCATTGGACTGTGATTTATGTTATTGTGATACCGTTCAAATGAATTGGTTATTCGAGACGAACGATTGTTGATGGATTCGATAAGAATTTTCCTGAGTTGTTGAATATAAGACATGAAATCAAAACGTTGCATGGATCTTTATTTTGAGTTAATTTGAACTTCTTGAGAGTGGAGCTCCAAGGGATGCCTCCAATGGTTATTGGAGGCACTTATTTTTGTTGCTTTAACTGGTCGTCCTTGACAAGAGACGCCACCTGGGCTGCAAACCTCACTAACATTGACCAGCTTACTACTTTTGTGTATTGAACCAAGTATAGAACTTTGCTGTGCGACAAATCAAATATTGTTGGTGTATCTGACTTACCCTGAGTAGGACTGTGGTTCCTTCTTAGACAGGGTGTATACCTCTGACAACCCGAAACCCAATTTCTAAAACTTTCCTTTAGTAATATGTAGATGATCCAATATGTAATCAAAAACAAATGCACTTTTCTTTTCTGACCCAATTAGTGTAACCAAAATAGACAATGAAAGCCCTGAATCAGGATTTCCATTTCACAACTAACTGATAAGCAAAACACTAAATGAAGGTGGGTGTTAAATGGCCTGCATTATGAACCCAATAAACATTGATGCACGGCAATACTTCTTAAATATCTTGCATGTGTCAGGGATAAACACCAAAAACCAGTGTAAAACACCTCTTCAGTGCTATTCTGAGTGCTTACTTCTCTGATAATGTACTTCTTTGATAATCACTGAGCACCTAGTACCGTTTCGTAACAAGTAACCCCTATATAAGTGTGGCCATGAGTAACACACATCTTCACCATTTTGCCCTTGAGAGTGCCAAATGACCTTATGCATGGTAAACAGCCTGCAAAATGTGGGGCTGGCAGTGTACTCCTCAGAGATCTGTGCACTGCATTGCTTATTTACTCTCTCCAAGTATGTGTTTTCCCCTTCATTTTAAGCAAAGCTGCTGAAGATGTCACAAAGTTCTGGACAGCAAGTATGAGTTGTCTGATTGAAGCTGGTGATTTTGTCCAATAATTTACATGTTTGCTACACTTAGAAAACATTGTACACATACATTAGTTTGCTTTTACCTGCAGAAACAAAACATTCCATGGGAAATACACATCAACAATGAACATGTTTTCAACAGTTAATTTTTTGAAAATGCTCCCTCTACTTGCGAAGGATGTTCCAATACAAAACAAAAAATTGCTTCAAGTTTTTAGGTGGTGATATTCTTTATTATGCTTTTATTTTTGAGTTCTCATTATTTGTTCTCAATCCACAGTCACCATTTGAGGATTGGGATTGCACCTAGAAAGATGCTGCAGTACAGACTGCAACCAAATATATATTCTCGACATTTTGAACTATTCATAACTTAAGTTTTAACTGAAACAAAGACGGAAATTTAAGAATTGACACTAATCAGTTGAAAAAACCTTGTGAAAGCCCTGGTGCAGATGACCATGTAAGGGCGAAGCACGTGTCGGCTGTTGAAAGTATTAGAGCATATATTAAGAACTCAAAATTAAAAGCCTAATAAAAATGGCCACCTGAATTTCCGAAGCAATTTATTTTTCCTTCTGAACAAGGATGAGGAGGCACTCACATACCCCCAATCAAACACAATATTAATGTATACAATTAAAAAGGATATATCCAGAGCCTCAGTGCTCAAAAAGTGGAGGGGTGGCTAACAGGCACTTTTTGAAAGGAGAAATACTCAAAATGAAGCAAACACCCTCAAGCACTCTTCACATAAGCAATCCAAGAATAAACATTTCTCCAATGTTTCTTTATTCATTAATCGTTGATTTTCTCTAGCCAACGTGTGTTTTATAATCACTAACTGCATCAGTTTCTCACAATCAAGAATCACAATTTCCTTCATAATTACTCTTGATTCCATTTAGAAACACCTATATATCCATGGTTCAGTTGTATTTGTCATATTCTTAAATGTCACAATTATCTCCTAAGTGAAATGCGCTCCTATCTGGCTACACTTCCGATCAGGTCCTCAATGTCATCCCACTAACTCAATCGTTTCTGTAGAGCCGCCTGTATGTGTAAATCCTAGCAGAGTTGACTATGTTCTTTATCATGCTAAGGGTAATAAAATGAAGGCTGTTGTTTTAGGTGAGGTCACGTTAGTGTCACAATGAACATTCAAAGTATGCAAAAACTGTAGGTAATATTTAGAGGTTTATGAAGCAGGATAACTCCCTTAAATTGATGGCCCTCCTGCCCACATTACTCAATTAAGTCTGTGAAAAAGTGCTATGTTTACATAGGTGGAATCTTCTCTGGCATTGTCTATGTAAGACACTGTCTTGGAGGTCACATGCTAAAGGGCCATCAGGCTAAAGTCAAATAATTCTCACCATATTGAGAGTTGGGTAACTGTTTCTCATTTTCCATGCCTTGGTCTGTCATGCAATGCATGGTAGCCATTCACAGGGACAATGAAGGCTCCTCACACAGCACAGAGACCCCAGCCAAGACAACAAGTGTTTTAAACACATTGGTTGGTTCTCTGCGATGGTGGCAAAGGCTGTGGGCTCTGTAATCTTTTCGATCAGAAGACCGGGCACTCCAACTTGACCGCATGCGTCCTTATTATTTTAGCATCCCAATCATGTATATTTTTGGTGTCCATTTGGTGTGCTTTGGGAATTATGTGAAAGTAATTAGATAGATCTTACTATTAACCTCCTACCTGCAGTGTAAGTTTGACAAACATGGCAGTTGCTGAGTCATTTTCCTGGCCTCACTGAAGCCCTCTACATTATTAGCAAATCTGATCAGCATTGCTGATAACAGTAAGGCAGCAGAAGTGCTGGTTGGGCCTGGGTACATAGCATACTAAAGTACGAATTTTCATAGTGCCCTTCACATGAAAACTGGGATGCCTCAGGCCCCTGCATTCCAACATTTCTCACAGCCTTTGTCATTTAGGCTGTGAATTAACCGGCAAGGGGCACTGGATCTAAGAGAAAGCAGTTTAGCTGGAACCCATTTACCACTTTTAACATAAATGCCTGAATTTTCTTATCTTGCAGAAGCCCTGACATGTCTGATGAGCACTCTTCTTCTCTTTTATTCTTGTGTCCCCATCCATATATTGCTATTTATAGAACAAGGGGGAGTAGGCAGGTTTTTGCAGCCAACGCCAATTAGAAAAGACCTTCACTTGTTTTGCTGTACTATCACTGTTTTTCTGTTCTCTGCATACACACTACAAAGAAGCAGATGATTAGCCATCATTATTTATGTGTAAACATCTAAATAAACTGAGATCACTAAGCCATAATTGTATGCTACACTAATATTTATCATACGCATCAGAACTGTCATTATCACAACAGCAATACTGCTAAAATATATATAATTAGTGAGAATAACAAAAAAATACCAAACTTTATCGCTAGCTAGAAAAATCCTATTCAACATTTATTCTCAGACCTGCCATGCTATGTAAAACCTTCCCTGTTCCATAAATATAGTAGCTGTGACTGGGCCCCTGATTGGTGGATACACATCTATGGGATGTAGACAGTTAACAGAAATGCCAAAATGGTAATCATTCCCTTAGATGAAAAACCTGCTCAATCAACACTGGCTGCATGATTAATCAACCCTTTTCTATGTGCTGTTACATTGCAGCCTTATACGGGTGAGTGTATCTAGCAGCACATTACAGGGCATGGTCTTCTAGAGAGCTGTGGCTGAGCAGGGTGGCACAGCAAATACTTATTGTAATGGAGTGTCAAAGCTGTTGATGAATCACTTGGCGATAATGCTCATAGGCATTATGTTTACGCGCAAACGTTGTTACGTACATTAGGCTTATACCTAAAAGAGGCAATTAATAAAACATGCTGTGAAATACAATGTCATTAATAGTCGGGCACTCTGCCCTGCCTTATAGATTATTATTTGTCATGCTAGGAATAATATTATACATTAAATCCCTCTCTTGTGAGTGAAAAACACACCATAAAACTATCCTGTTTTTAGCCTACATTTTTCTAAAACAAATCCCACTAGGCTAAGGTCTTTAAAGTTTATTGTTCCCGTCCTTAAGTAGAACTCACCACTGTGTAAATGTGTACACACTTTTGATTCTAAAGTAAACCAGATTCTCAATTAAAATACGTGTTTTCGTTTTGATCGCTAACTGTAAGAGAGTTATAAACTCCTTGGATCTCCAAGTCTTGGTCAATAAAAGGATAATGGTCAATTAGATACATTATAAATCAGACTTTCTGTGCTGCCACAATGTATGCTAATTTGGGATTATCCAGGTTCAATATGTTTTAGGGGTCAAATTAAAAACACTGGGCACTGGACATACGTGCCCAAGTGTGCAGAGTCTAATAACCAGCAATAAAATCCAGCAAAGGTATGGGGGGGGTAACCACACAAAACGGCATGTTCTCACAACCTTGTAGTAGATTTTCTGCTTGGTGGGTGGCAAATGATGTTGATAATCTTGTTGAACTGCTCACCTTTTTGAAAATCCCAAATGGTGGCTTCAATCAACTTAAAGTGCCTTCCTTTTAAATTGATTCTAAATTTGTTGTGGGTGTCAGAGGAAGAAGGAAACCCACCCCTCTATAAATTCATCCAATTGTCACACACATTTCTCTTGCCATTTAGGAATGGTATTTCTGATGTCTTCACACATTATGCAAATCCTCCATAGATGAAAGCATTCCTCTTTACTTGAGAACTTGGCCTTTCTTATCAGGAGATTGAGCCTGAATAAGTGTATGTAATGTTCTGTATTTTTCAAGCATAGCGTTGTGTAAATCACGGACAAACCATCTTAGACTAAAATTGCTCGCTAACTTATTCAGGTGTATAATTCTAAATTGGTGTTTTATTTGAGCTAATAAAGGGTTATGAAAAATATGTTATAAAACTGTGAAATATTCAAGTCCAAAATCAGGATGAGGCTAACCACCTTTTCCTAAGCGGACAAACCTTTTTTTCTAGAGAGTCAGGGGGTTTCCCTTCCCATAATAATGATGTTAACATGCTTTTTGATCATTTTAGAAAATCCTTCTATGGATAACATATAAAAGGTGTTAAAGTTTTGATAAGACCCCTTTTCAAAATTAAGATCAGTCAAGATGTGAGATGCATTTTTAGTGGTACTGTTGCTGTCAGCATTACCTGTGAGAATTTTCAGAGATGATCCTTGCCTTGCAGAACAGAAAAGATTCAGGGCCAGATGTACGACCATTTTTTGCGGTTGCAATTGGGAAATCGGCCTGTTTGCAACTGCAAAAAAGGTCTGCCTTATTCACAAACCCTATTTTGCTAGTCAGTAACCTATTACCAACTCGCAAAATAGGGTTTGCGACATGCTATTAGAAAGGGGCATGCCAAGGGTGTCCCTTCCTAATAGCGACTCGCACTTCAAAGTAAGATTATTCTGCGGCCACAAAACACTCACAGTTTCCAACCCATTTCAAATGGGTGGTAAGCCACTCGCAAACGGGAAGGGGTCTCCAGGGGACCCCTTCCGGTTGTGACTGGCATTGACAATATTTTTTTAAAGCAGGCAGTGGTCCCGTGGACCACTGCCTACTCTTTCAAAATGAAACAGTAACGTTTCATTTTTGTTTTTTACATGCATTCGGTTTTTTATTTGAGGAAAATAGGCTACATGTTAAAAAAAACATCTTTATATAAAAAGCAGTCAGAGACATGGTGTTCTGAAGACCCCAGAATGCCATCATCCCTGGGAGTGCTAGCATTCCCGGTAGGGTCGTAAATTGCACCAGCCTCATGAATATTAATGAGGAAGGCAATTTGCAACCCCATTAAGAATCACAAACAGTGTCTTAGCCACTGTTGTAAATTCTAAATTGTGAGTTGCAAAACAATGTAACTTGAGACTAGCAAATTGGAAGGGTCGTACATCTGGCCCCCAGTTCGATGATGCACCCTCTCTGTACTAATGTAGCAAAGAACAGTTCATACAATCATTTCTAATAGGAACAGCAGTTTATCTATATGCCAGCAATGTTAAGTACCATACAAAAACATGCTGCATCTTCTATGGAGTTATCATTAAGGAGTTTTGCCTAGCGTATAATCTGCACATAAACATGATGTTTGGCATGAGACAAATTTCATATGTTTTATAAGCAAGTTACCTTGGGTTATAAAGAAGCTTGGACATTCTAATTACAAAAGAATACAAAGGGAATAATTAGACCCAACAGGTTCCCAAAACGGTTAAGTGTGGGGGTTTCAAGATTCACCTTAACTAAAACATATACATTGTGGAATCAGCAGGTTTATCTTGTCAGAAGATATTGTTTCTGGCCATCCCAACATCATAAAAATGTTTGTCTAACAAGGCAGCTTAAGGAAAAATACATATTAATGGCATTTTTACATTATAGGTATAGATTGTATGACATATAGTCCAAGAGAACTATGTAATGCTGTTGATCTGATTGCAAATATTAGAAGTGTACAGTAAATGAGGTTTCAATGTATTCCTGTAAATTTTAATTTGACTTTTGGGAAAATAGTTTGTGGTAGGAATCCTATATTCATTTTTAGATATTGAACGTATAATATTCTATGCAAGATTCCACCTCGAGAAGAGTGTGAACACCTACTATGCATCATTCTTTGCATCAAATAATAGTGCTTCCTGAATGTCCAATAACTTCCAAATTGCTCTCAGAATATAAAACATCTTAAATCTATTGTTTAGAATGTAATATTCTCTAGACATATATCTCATTGATAGTTTATATAAAATCCTGTTAGTGAAGCTTCATGTTTCCATTGTGGAATGTTGATATTCCATTTATGTCATTATTTATATATTTATGTTGTATGTGTAAGCTCTGTTTCTGTATTAGTATATTATCCCTATCTGAAGATATTAATTCAATTCACTGAAACCCACTGATATTGGAGCTCTGAATTGACATTTGTTAAGGAATCCATAATCTAGGTAAGACAAAAGGGAGGCTCTTCATTACTATATTTATAAAGTGCAGCAGAATATTTATCATTCCGAATACAGATTCTTTATAACCTTTACCAAGAATGTTCCTACTGATTAGACAAATAGGGATAGTTTGTTCTTCCCTTGATTCACATGCATAATTGTGAACATTGTTCATACCTTAGAAGTCACACTGGTTAAAATATACATGTTGTTTTCCATGTTCAACTGCAGACCTGTAGAACTGAAAGATTCATGATTTTAATGAGGTAGAAGTTAACTGGACATTGGATATGATCTGTAATAAGGACAGCGTAATAGTGCCTGACATTGGCACCATGCACGACTAATCATTTACTAATCAATTTGCAGCATAAGGTGGAACAAATGCAATTGGTAATAAGAGGTATTTTCTTCAATGGGGCCAACTGCATATATTTATATTACAAATGTGAGATGGGAACCAAAATCACTTAAGATGCATTGCGAAATATATTTGCATTTTTGTGCACACTACCTTAAAGCCATTTGCACTAGTTACGTCTTCTGCTGTAAAATATTTGCAACATCTACCGTGCTAAAAAGAGAGAGCAAGAATGTGGCTGTGGAAGACCCATAAACAATTGTGTTATTTCTATAATGACTTAACACTATAGATAAGAATCGATTCATTGATTTGCTAATGTGATATACATGGATTTGAAAATATTTGTAAAATGTTTGAGTGTATCAAAAAGCAACTTTCTAAATTTGATCCTACATTTCTAAAACCATAGTGTTGGACCTGGCCCTTCCTGCAGGGCTACCCGAGATATTTTACCTCCCTTTGCCGCAACCGTTTTTGTTAGCATTTATGACTTTTTCCCTGCTAATCAGTAGTAGAGTGCTTTTGCTCTCCCTAAAAGATGCTAACATTGGCCTACACCTGATTAGGTTATTGAATTTGCTTGGAAGTCCCCAGTAAATGGTAATACCCATAGCAAGGGCCTGTGACATTAAATCCTACTAGTGGGCAGCAGCACTCATTGTGCACCCACCCTCAACAGTAGCACTCCAAACCATGTCTCAGGCCTGTCACTGCACCCTGTAGGGCAGTTTTAAACTGCCATTTTGACCTTTAATGCATATAAGTCATCCTTAAGGTAGAACCTTAAGGCCCATCGAACGAGGTGCATGGTTTTAAAAAGGTAAGATGTGTGTTTTAGTTTTACATTTCATTGGACTGAAACACTCCTAAAGTCAGTTTTCAATGTAGTAAGGTAAGTCTCTCACATAGAGTAACAGTGGGTGACCTTATTACATTCAACTTCATATTAGGAGCAGATAGAGGTATACTTTTTACAGTCAATTGAATTCTAACTTAAAATTTCCTCCAATGGCATAGTTGGATTTTAGATTACAAATTTGCAAATGCCACTTTTTTAAAGTTGGAATTTTCCTACCCAACATTTCTGAAGCCTTACAGGGAGTTTGTGCGGCCTGCGTGTATCTGGAAGAGGGTCTTCCTGGTAGGATGGCTGGGCAGGAGCTGTACCTTGCCCTGATTATATTTCAAAGGACCGTACTCACAGTACACACAAACAAACTAACTTGATACCAGGCCTGCCCTGCCTTTTGGCACCCTAGACAGTATGGAACCAATCCAGGTAAAGAACTGACCAGTACCAGTTTCCAGGGTAGTTCAGGGAATTTCCCTACACAAAGGCTGGTGCCAGGTATAAAAGTGGGATCTTTAGAAACTCTCAGAACACTCCTGGACCAGTGAATGTTTAAAAAAAGGACTGCCTTGCTGCTAGGACTGCATTGCTGCTTGACCAACTGTCTTGCTGTCTGAAGAAGGAAGATTGAACCTTCTTGCCTTGATCCCAGGCTACCTAGAGTGACTCTAAATGTCAGTTGGCTGACCTCCTGTGTGAGCTACAGGGACACAACAAGCTTTCAACGGCCTCCCTGCAACTGCTCAGCCGACCAGCACCAACTGAACCTTTCTGGGCCTGCCTAAGCTCTGCTGCTTGCCTCAGCTGCAGTGAGTCATGATTCCCAAGATTAGCCCCCAGGTCCTGTAGCTTTGGCTGGCATCAGTGAAAGCACTTCGTGTAAAAGGTAAAACATTCTTAAACGTGAGCTCTTTGTGACCATGAGTACCCCGTTTTCACTAAAACTCTGCCATCCACGGCGACCTGCAATGCAAGACTTGCACTTACCACCAACAGCAATCGTTCGTGACAATCCCCACAAAGCTCCAGAGACGTCTGGCTCTTCGTGCTATACCAACGACTGTCCATGATGCTCAAGCTACTCTTTGTGCCAAAGCCTCCTCCTCGCAGTCTCCTCCAACATGAACAGAACTCTTCTAGGCCGGACTAGGGAAGGTAACTCTTAAGCAGGTCCAACCTGGTCTCTGTACTTGATCTGAAATGTGACTTTCCTCTGGTCTAGTGTGACCATGTAACCGTGAGTTTTACTCTCTGCTGCTTGGTGCTATTTTCACATAAAAAAAGATAAATTCGATATCTCCAGTACTACTGATGCATAAATACTTTTCACATTGCCTTTAATTTAAGCCTACCTACTTGTGTGCCTAGCTACCAGAGGTTTAAGCGATGGGCAATACAGTGACATCGAAAGTTCACCCGGACAAGGATTGTGGTTGTTGCTTGAGTGTTGCTTCCACTCCTCTCAACTAATAACCACGTTTCTTGCACATAGCTTGTGCTATAATAGTTTCACTGTGGTGCTGCACTCCGGGACCATTCCATAAGTGTAAGTTTATTGGCAGACTTTCATTTTGGACGTACTCACAATTTATAGTTCCTTAATTTACAGGGGACATTTTCAACCAGATGCCTCACTTTGTCACTTATGTCCGACGGAGCACACTATTGAGGTATTCTACTTTGTGCTACTTCACAGGACAAAATTTACAAGAGTCATGAGTATCAAGGATAAGAAAACCGCACTCCTATAAACATAAATATTATGTTCCTGGAATGCTTTGTCTATTGTAACAAAAAAACGGATTTTCCATACTCAATTTTCAGCTGGCAAATGTCATTCTGTGTTTAAAATGAATGTTGTAGAGTATGCCAAAATTGTATTTGTTTGTTGTTTTTGGGGAATCCAAGCTTTTGTTTTTTTAATCTATTTTAAAATATGTCATGACTGTCTCAACCTAAGATTTTTAAGTGCAATACAGGAAGAGATTCACCAAATGATTCAAGGGAGTCGGGCGTTATTCCTCTATATGCTCGCACAAACAAATGGCCAAAACAATTTCAGTTGAGAACAATAGCATTTTACAACAGTCAAATAACATCTTTATTTATTAGGATATCTCTGTTGTTTTAAGTGTTAAGACTGACATTTAATTGAGTCAATAGGGATATGTTTTGGTTTTCTCGTTCAAAATCAAGGACACTTTGTGAATATGTATATCTAGTACATGGGACAAGAGCATCTAGATGAAATAATCATTCTCTTGGAAAATACATTAATTAACATTTCACAAAAGAATATGTTCCCATCTCAAGAATTTTGTTTGTAATGTATACAAAGGAAACCATAAGGGGCAGCTCAGTGTAATGGCTGTCCACATAACATGACAGGATCGGCCCTAGTAGGACTTCAGTCCTTCCTCACTGATAAAATACCACCAACAATGTTGGGATTTTTCACTCATTCGAACCCACATAACTCACTATGTGCAGTAAGGCTCTACACTACATCTTCTCGTAAAAGCCTTGATCTGGAAATTCTAGACTTTCACAAAAAATAATTTGAAAGAATTTTCTAGGTACATACACCTTCCATGCCCTCCCCTCATTCCACAATTAACCCGTACCAAGAGCTTCCTTTAACAATATAGGAAACCTTTGCTCAGTCGTCTGTCTACTGTAATTCTCTCCTGACAAACCTCTGGTACCAGAAACCCAAAGTTATCCTTTTTTATCAGCATGCTACTATGCAGGGTGCTTCACTAATTACACTTCTGGCATGCTCACTAAATATTAATGCCAAACACTTGGTTTTAACCTCTGTTTTACATGTGTCATGTAGTACAAATATATGTTTCATATGAATGGGTGTGTTAAAACTTGAAACTACCACACACTCTGTGATATTTAGCCACTTTAGGCACTCATTGCACCTATAAGCAGCATAGTGCTGATGCATTGTTTGTCAGAGTCTGCCACTCCTGGAATAAGTTGTTATGGCCTTTACCATCTTCCCTTTCACACGCTGAATCTTCCTTCTTACACCACAGCAGGTGCAGGTGAATTAATTTGGATTGGTTACTTGCAAGTGTCCCTTGGTCCCAATCCATAATAGGGTAGGAAATGCCATTGACCCTCCTGGCATCGAGGCAGGAATCATGTTGACCATTCAAGCTATCTGAGTAGATTATTACTTCATATGGCCCCACTGATTTTATTGCATCAAGGGGACCATTACATTAAAGTCTTCTTGGGTTCCCATTGGACTCTTTTAATTCACTTGAGCACCATCCTACACCCATACCGCCTAACTTGCACTCACCATATGGCTAGATCAAAAGATCCCCACTCAATGAAGCACTGCAGTGCCGGCTCATTGAGGAGTGTCCTACGACGAAGCATGACACCCCCTTGGGTGTTTGAGGGCATTCAGATCTGATCATTGGGATTCTGGCTGAATCCTTCTGTTCAGTTCCCAGGATCCAACCTTGTGCGGTTAGGCAACCACCTCCTCCCATTGGGAACAGCACCCCTCTTTTGTGTATACATGTAGATATGAAAGTGGGTGCTGGACCTCTCAAACAGCTCCTTTATACTGTACTTTACTTTTATTGATTAACAACTTAACTATTGCTGTAGCATTCATTGAATCTAACCCTGAGTCAAGAATTATGAATTAGCCAGAGTTTTACAAAATATCACATACCAAGAGGTTCCTGGTTTGAACTATCATCAAAGCAGTTTGGAAAAAACCTCAGACATGTACTTAAACAAAAACAAAAAAAGAACAAGTGGTTTTGTGGGACTTGCGCAAGTTTTCTCATGTGGTAGAAGCACATGTCAGTGTTTGATCATCTACAAAATCACAATTTAATTGTTCCTAACATAAGGTGCTAGACAATATATTAATAAAGTGCAGCTGGCACAGTGCTCATAAGTGCAGTAAGGCAACAGTTAATATATGATACATATGTACAACTTGGGTATTCAGAATACAGAATGACTGTGAATGATTCCCACATGAGTGTCGATATTTCAACCCACATATTAATTATAGTGTTTCTCCTCAGGACAGAAAATCCATCTGACGAACCACCTCTCAACTGTGTATATCTTCCCTTTGTGGAAGTCTCACTCAGTTCCAACAATGTTCCTTTCTCCTGGTGGGTCAAGTAAACCTTGGAGTCTGTTCAAAATCAATTGGATGTGGTCCGCGTCATCGCGTCTGCTTACTTCAAGTGTCTGAATTGAAGGAAACTGTTGCAATTGCACTGTGTGAAAGGGAAAGGCAAGGAATGCATCATATTTAACATTATACATCACATTCCTGTCTTTTCCTTGCACTGGCACACAATGAGCTGCATAGCACCAATGCAGGCACCCTTACCTCATGATGCAAAGGTGACTGCATTGCAGGCAGGATTGTTTTTGTTCAGGAAGGTGCACCCACAATCCTCGGAGGCATTTTCCTCTTTATATGTGTGCTGCAAAATGCAGCACACATAAAAAGAGGAAATAAAAGCGGTGAAACAAAGATATTTCTTCTTCAACACCTCACCTGGGGAGGAGTAGCATTTTGACACATTCCCATATTCACCAGTAGTGGTGAATCAGGAAATGCACCAGAATCCATGCATGGATGCGTGGAAACACCCACACTCCTCCCATGAAACCGAACTCTGAGGCAGAGTAATGCAACGCAGTGACTTGCACTGCATTATGTTACTCTAGATTTATCACTTCATCCAGTATCACACAAGGTGGCCTTGCGTGGCTTGATAAATTGACTTTGTTGTTATGTCATCTCTGCGCCTCCTTGCGTGGCACAAACATAACGCAACAACAATCATAAATATGAGCTAGAATTATCAAAAACAATGCTGTAAATTAGTAACTGAGGCATGTTTCTAAAAAAATATGGAAATCTTCACATTAACCAGGTGTTGAGTGAAGATTCTGATCATATAAATGTCTCCACACAAAGAATGTTCCACTACAGTAACAGTGTAATACAATCTATTTATTTATTGAATATTTTTTTGTAGTGTGTCTCAGGCCCCCAGAGTTGTAGTGTGTTTTACATGGTCACTTCAAAGGACCACTGACAGAATATCAAAGACAAAAACATTCTGTGGACAAAATATTGCCTCAAAAATATCAAGGTTCAAAATATTGAGAAGGTAAATTCAAATAATTAAGCATAGATGTAGCATGTTTTATTCCACATATACGTACCTTAAACATATACAAATTGTCATGATACATATATGTGGAGTGAAGTATAGTAAAGGTAAAGGTAAAGGTAGAGGTAAAGAACGATGATGTATTCAACTCAGATCTGTGACTGGAGGTGAGTGTTTGAAAAGATTCAGCGCTCTGTCCATCACCTCCTTGTGTTTGCTTTGTTCGCCCTAAGTTGGCAGGGTATGGCCAGACTTGGGTCCTTTGCTGACTTTGCCACTGGATTCAAGATAGCCTGGCTGATGGGGGGTGTTACCCCTAAGCCAGTCCCAGGATGCTTGTTTCCGGTCTAGGGAAGATCTGGCTTGGCAGTTCGGGCTGGACTGTTCCCACGAGGCACAGGGCCAAGACTGATTTACATATAGCTGGGTCTGAACTGAGGTGCGGAAGTAAGCTAAAGAACAATGATTGATTCAACCCAGATCTGTGACTAGGGGTGAATGACTGAAAAGATTCAGCGCTCTGTCCAGCATTACCTTGTGTTTGCTCTGATCGCCCTAAGGTGGCAGGGTATGCCCAGACGTGGGTCCCTTGCTCACTTTGCCACTAGATTCAAGCTAGCCTGGCTGAAGAGGGGTGTTACCCCAAAACCAGCCCCAGGATGCTTGTTTCCAGTTCAGGGAAGGCCTAGCTTGACAGTTTGGGCTGGACTGTGCCAATGAGGTTCAGGGTTAAGACTGATTTGTATATAGTTGGGTCTGCACTGAGTTGGCTAAGTGAGCAAAAGAACGATGATGGATTCAACCCAGATCTGAAACTGGGGGTAAGTGTCAGAAAAGTGTCTGCGCTCCGTCCATCGTCTCTTTGTGTTTGCTTTGTTCACCCTAAGTTGGGAGGGTATGCCCAGATGTGGGTCCCTTGCTCACGTTGCCACTGGATTCATGCTAGCCTGGCTGATGAGAAGTGTTACCCCGAAACCTGTCCCAGGATGCTTGTTTCTGGTTTAGGGAAGACCTGCCATGGCAGTTTGAGCTGGATTGTTTCCATGAGTCACAGGGTCAAGACTGAGTTGCATATAGCTGGGTCTGAACTGAGCTGGCGAAGAGAGCTAAAGAACAATAATAGGTTCAACCCAGATCTGTGACTGGGGGTGAGTGTCTGAAAAGTTTCAGCGCTCGGTTCATCATCTTCTTGTGTTTGCTTTGTGAAGTATAATAAAACACTGCCTCCCATAGAAATTTACTGTTGGAATATTCTGGTCCTCAATATTCTTGACACAATATTTTTTCCGCATAAAATTTTGAACTTAATACTTTGTCCAAATACCCACTTTAAAGGGCATAAATAGGCACACACAAAGCATAATCAAAATGAAGTAAAGCATAAACAAAAATGTACAAGCAGAAAAGTTACGTGAATGAGTTAACTAATGCTATGCTATTATGTAATTTCAATTAGGAACATGGTCTTTTACCATGTATTTACATTACACATTCAAATGGAATTACATAAAATAGGATAGGTAAATAATAGTGTTCACCGTGCATATCCCAAAGCAAAATATATGTTTACAGGGCCTGTCCATTCGGGATGATCCTATTCATGGAGTAGAGATTAGGTTTCACAACTAACAGGCTATCTAGTAGTATAGTAGCCAGATTATGAATGCTAGAATAAACACTGTCAGTAGCAAAGTCATTACACAGATTTGAAGCTACTTTCAGTTTGCATGACTACCCACTAATGCATCATGTTAAATTGAGTTTGATGGAAAGTGATTTGTTCCCCTAAGCATTTTATGCCTTTTTGGGTCCTCACTGGCTATATTTTAATGTAATGTTGCGGTATATACGTTGGTATTGTGCAGGTTAATGTGAATGGTGATATAACTTTTTCCAGCATTGCAATATAGTACACCAAATGTGTTCACTGGTTGGACTAGGTAAGCTGAAAAAGGACATATTAGCGAAGAAGTCTTAAGCATGTGTATTGAATCTCATGCATGTGGTTTAAGCAAACGATGAGAAGGAAATACAATCTTTAGTTTCAACAAGCTATAACTCTATATGAGCATGGCCTTGTCCACAATAATGATATGCCCTTTAGCCCCTAAGTAAAAATGAGGTTTCTAAACGTAAAAATGTAATGAATTTGCCAATACAGTGTGAAGGCACCTAAGCCAATCATATTATCCACATTGAACTACAAATGGTAGTTTCCAGGAAAATGACGCATTATTTTCATTGTACACATGGCCTTTTAATTTGTACAATGTAAGCAAACATAAATGCTGACTGCAGCCATGGATAAATCAACACAGAACTGGGCATGCTGGTGTAAAATGGAGTACAGATGTACAATTTTTATGTGAGCTCATCTCACGGACAACACTCATCATGTATCTATTTCTGACCTGCAGCTCTCTCATTCTTTGTGGCACCTGCTATGCACCTACAGACATCAGATATGAACTCCTGTCCAACACATTATTTTCAAGTTTCTGTAACTGATGGGATTACGTTTCTAAATTCCTTTTTTTAGAGCCTTTAATGGCTACCAATTACTGTGTCCGCAAGGGTTGCCTGTAGACTAGACATTGGAAGAGAAAGCTAAAGAGAGGTTCTCATGTAACTTTTTAGTTCCGATTCTTAGTTATGACCTCTGTTTGTTACAACAGTGTCTCATATATCTCACCACACTTATTTTAAGTAACAGCTTAGAAACTAAAGTAAATTGCACGTTAATCATGATAAAGCTTGCTGTGGGGTTTTGGCAGATTTTTATTGTGACAACAATCCTAGGGGCATATTACCAACAACTAGCGATAATTTTTGTCTCTAACTTGTTTAGAGACAAAAATTATCGCCGCACATCGGCGATTTTTATCGCAGATAAACCTTGCTATTAGCAAGGTTTATCGCAAATGCGATAAAAAACGCCCGCAATGCATGAATATAGCTGAAAAGTCAGCGATATTCATGCATTATCGAGCAAATGCTCTTAGCCATGTTATCCACCTCCCATTGGATAACATGGCTAAGAACTGCTCAGGGCAGGTGTTAGCTTTTGGAGATATTCGCGCTTAGCGCAAATATCTCCAAAAGTTGGTAATAGGAGATAGCGATGTTAGCGACTGTTTCCAGTCGCTAACATCTTGGCACGCCCACTTTGCATATCATTAGTGATAAATATCACTGACCTGCAAAGTGGTGCCCAAGATGGTCGCTATCTCCTACTAGCTGTCGCTAACTGGTGTTAGCGACAGCTTGGTAATAGGGAGATAGTTTTATCTCCGCTTTCTTGGCTTTTAAAGCCAAAAAAGCGGAGATAAAACCCCTTGATAATATACCCCCTAGTTTATTCCATTGTGATCTATATAAATAGTTTTTATTTAAAGAGTTTTATATAGCGCTGGCTAGACCCGGAGGTATCAGAGCGCTTTACATGAGAATCAACAATGTGATAGAAAATGTTCAACAATTACACAATAAATCCCAAAAAAAGAATAGGCAATACAATTAGGAGAGGGGAGAAAGGAGAGAGAGAGGTAGTGGAGGGGGCAGGGGAGGTGAAAAAAGGGAGGATAAGGGAAGAGACAATACGGAGAGACGAAAAGAAGTCTATCTAAGGACCGTCAGGGTAGGTGAAGACCAAGGAGGGAATCCACGGCCCATTGCAACTATAGCTAAACCAGGTAGCTCCATCAGGAGTCAGACAAATAAGTTCAGTCTCCATACATTGAGAGAGGGGAGAAGGAGAGACATAAAAAGAGGGAGGATGTGGGAGGAGACACCAGGAGGGACCAAAGGAAGTGCAACAATGTGGTTTAACAGTAAAACAGAAAAAGATCAACAATTACACCTTACAACGAACAGTCAGCACTACATTAGGAGAGGAGCGAAGGGAGATAGAAAAGAAGTGGGGCGTAGGTGAGGTGAGACAGTGAGGATAAGGGAAGAGACAACCGTAGAGACGAGAGGAAGTCTGTCTAAAGACAGACTGGGTAGGTGACGACCAAGGAGGGAATCTACAGTCCATCTCCCCTATAGCTAAACCAGGTAGCTCCATCGGGCATTAGACAAAGTAGTTCGGTCTCAAGTGTCGAGGGAAGAGGTTCGCAGAAAAACAGGATGGGAGGAAGATACGGAAGAAAGACGAAGGAAAGTCTGCCCAAAGACCGTCTGGGTAGGTGATGGTCAAGGGGGAGTCCCAAAACCCATCTCCTCTATAGCTATCAGGTAGCTCCATCGGTCTCCGTCCAAATAGCTAGGTCTCAATAGGAAACATTTAAGGAACATGGATGGCAAAATAGATACAGCGTAGAGGGGAGGGGACAGGGAAGGAGAGAAAGGGAGGATAGGGGAAGAGACAACAAGGAGTGACAAAATGAAATCTGTCTAAAGGCCGACTGGGTAGGTGACGACCAAGGAGGGAGTCCACGGCCCATCTCCCCTATAGCTAAACCAGGAAGCTCCATCGGGCATCAGACAGAATAGTTCAGTCTCAATACATTGACAGAGGAGAGAAGTAGAGATCATAAATAGAGGGAGGAAGCGGGAAGAGACGACAGGAGAGATGAAAGGAAGTCTGGCTAAAGACCGACTGGGTAGGTGACGTCCAAGGAAGGAATCCCCGACCTCTCTCCCCTATAGCTAAACCAGGTAGCTCCATCGGGCCTCAGACAAAATAGCTAGCTCTCAAATGACGCGGGAAATTCGCAGGTAAACAGGGTGGGGGACTAGGGCCAGGACAGGTAAGGGCAGAAATCAGTAGCAGGAAAGTGGAGAGGAGTAGAGCGGGGAGGGGTAGGAGGCAGGTAGTTCAGTCAAAGTTACATGGTTAGAAACAGTTACTGGAGCATGGTGATGCATACTCAAAAAAAGACAAACAAATAGCAATGTTACAAAGGTACATGATACAAGATGAATGTGGAATTGCACATTGTGCACATCATATGGTTGAAGTCTGTCCCCAAGGTGCCTTAGAGCGCTGATGCTCCCGCAGCCGGCCCCTGGGCCGGGTCGATCCTACGCTGGCTGCGGGAGTGAAAGGGATATCGGCGGGGTCGCTCACCGTCCAAGGTCACAGCCCGACCTCGAGTTCCCAACCAGCACCTCATCTTGTTCGCCCCACCCTGGCATGTGCTCGCCAGCAGCGGATGGGGGAGCCAAGCTCCACTGGCTCCAGGGGCAGCAACACCTCCACGTCCCACACAGCAGGGACCCGGGCGTCACCACAGGACAGGCACCGTTGCACCTCCGGCGTAGCACCAGAGATATGGCGGCCGTTGAGCGATGTTGCGCAATAAGTTCTACATACTGTTACATCTAGTGGGTGCCAGAGCTAAGACGTCTTTGGGCATTCATGCGCTCTTTGAAAGACTTGAACAAGCCTTGAAAATAAGTTTGGACAAGCAGGATACAAGAACGGGGAATCCTGGATGGAAATTACTGAGGCATACAGAAACCTTCTCCTTCCATTCATATGGTCAGAATAGCCTCATATGCTGTGGAACTTTGTCATTATTGTCAGTATCTTGAGAAATCTGTTTATTCCTAAAACAGTCTACATGTGTTTCACTCTGTTTGTTTGACAAATGAGGCATTTTGAAGACTTACTAGTCTTATGGTTGTCTAATTCACATAATTTATTTCCTGAAGGGGGATGCAGACGAGTCTCGTACTGTCCTTTTCAAAAGAGAAGGACAATGTTCTGTCCGTCGTAAAGTCCCAGTGGTCTGTCTCCAAAGGAACTCTCAAAAGAACCATACATTCTTTTGATAAGTTCTACAACTCATAAAGATATTTGGGCCCGGTTACAAGTTTGGAGGTGTGGGAGCAGATTGCCTTGCCAGCGGTCGGCTCCAGCACTGCCAAACACATGGTCGTGCCACCCGCCAGATTATGACTTTTCTCGTGTCTGGTGGACTTTTTTTGGAGTTCGCATGGCAGTGCCTTTGAAAAACGGCACTGCAATGTGAATGTAAAAAATAGTTCCTGTATGACATTGACTGTAAAGCTCATGCTGTGCAGAAACTGTGGTGCACAGGGGGGCACATGTTGTGCATGCACCCTAGGGCCCAGAGGCACAAGGGGGCCCCGTAGGGCTCCCTTTGTTTCCAACCACCACGGTTGTCATGGAAGAGGAACCACCATGAAAACTGTGGTGGAGAGGAAACTGGTAATATGCTTGGCGGGACCACAGCGATCCCCCTAATCATACTGCATCCTCAAGACCAGTGTTCCACCTCCAGGAATGGCGGTTTTTCTGATGGTTGTGGTGGTGCAATGGCAGTCTGACTGCTCTTATCATAATGGGGCAGACAGACTGCTGGTGTGGCAGTGGCCGAACTGTCATCACCGTGCCCACATGAGCCTGGCGGCCCTTGGGCTGCCAGACTCAAAATTAGACCCTAATTATTTTCGGGATCCATTTGCCCCTATTTAAACATGCAATGCTCCCAGAATCACTTCTAGATTTTTAGCACAGTTTGCTTGTTGAGTAAAAGAACTGCCCATATTCTCTGGATAGGGTTAATTATAACTACCAGGTACATGTCCAGAAAGAACATTTTATCTCAACCACATACTAAGTCTGTTAAATGCAACATGTTTGTTGCCATGCTACTTTCTATCAATCAATGAGTAGAACTGCAAAACACTTGCTGTCACCCATGAGGTTATCAAGTTGCTGGCAGGGTCCAATTGATAAACCAAATAGCCAGGTATTCAGAGACTTTTGGAAATCTGGACGAGAAAGGGAGGTTCATAGAAGAAAGGGTAGCTTGTTCCTTATCTTCACTCCTAGGTAGGAGAAGGAGAGATCTCCACATGTACTATGTCGAATGCGTGAGGTGAGGTTTAGAGAAAGGGATGTGAAGGTGTCCGGTGGTCTAATGTAAGTTCAGGTGGTGGTTCAAGTAAGCAGCTCTGCAGTTCTTATATGCATGGGTCAGGAGTTTCAACTGCCATCTTTTCTATACAGGGAGCCATGGAGTTTCCTGGGGTAAAGGGGGGGGGGTTGATTCTACTAGGGAGATCCAGTACAAGTCTGGCTGTGATGGTTTGTAGTCGGAAGAGGAGGTGAGCTGAGAACCCTGCATATAGAGAGTTACTGTGGTCCCATGGGCTGGAGATGAGGGCGTGGGTGGTGGTGCATCTTGATGTTTAGGATAGCCATTTGAATTTCGTACAAACCATGTGCAGGATGAAGAAGCAGGAGGAGGGTACAGGATTGACCTCAAATGTCATGGTTAGCTTGTTGTCCAGAATGATGCCTAGGTTACTAGAGTGGTCAGTGGGGGTAGGAATAAGTCCAAGTTCTGAGGGCCACCAGGATTCGTCCCATGGGGAGCCTTTGTTTCCGAACTTCAATACCTCTGCCTGGCAGTTGTCCTTCATCCAGTTGTCATGCAATTGTGGAATTTGGTCTTGGTGTTGGTGGTGACCTTAGGGAGGGAGAGGATGAGTTGTGTGTCATTGGCATAGGATATGATGTTGAGACTGTAGGTTTTGGCAATGCTGGCCAGAGGTGTCATATAAGTGTTTAAGAGTGTGGGGCTGAGCGAGGATCCTTGGGGTACCCCACAGAAGACTTCCTTGGGTCTGAAGGTGAAGAGGAGAAGGCAGACTTTTTGCATTCTTCCATTGAGGAACGAGGCAATCCATCTGAGAGCGTGTCCTTGGATGCGTATGTTGAGCAGCTTTGTGGTGAGTGTGCGGTGAGAGACCATATTGAAAGCTGCTGGGAGGTCTAGGAGGATTAAAGCTGCAGTCTGTCCTCAGTAGAGTGATGCTGGGATGTTGTTGGTAGCCATGATAAGGGTTGTCTCGGTGCTGTGGTTGCTGCGGATTCTGGATTGGGAGGAGTCGAGAAGGAGGTTCCAGATGTGAGGAGAGTTGTAGGTTCACGGCTTTTAATACTTTGGCTGGGTACAGGAGTAGGGAGAGTGGTCAGTGGTTATTGAGTTTGATGTTTTTTTAAATAGGAAGTTGACTTCTGCGTGTTTCCAGGCCTTGGGGAAGTTGGCCCAA
The DNA here is from genome assembly GCF_964261635.1 of Lissotriton helveticus. Taxonomy (NCBI): domain Eukaryota; kingdom Metazoa; phylum Chordata; class Amphibia; order Caudata; family Salamandridae; genus Lissotriton; species Lissotriton helveticus. The sequence continues at coordinate 537,584,301 of NC_136065.1, forward strand.
CTTTAATTTTTATTTTGAGAAAAACATATGATTACATTTTACAACCAAGGTGGAAATTAACGTTCTCCATGGATCATATGCAAAGTACACAGTATTGTAAGCAGTATTGCTGAGTAACATTATGGCTGATATATCCAGTGATGAGAGATCGAGCAGTGATGAGAGATCGAGCAGCAATAGGTGTCACATCAGGGTCGGTTCCGACCTCCCCACCTGCATACAGCATATATCCCTGCTATGTTGGTCTTTTTTGCCCCTATGGTTCCATGGCCTGTCTGAGCAAGGTTCTAAGTGAAAGCCCCTCAAGTTCCACCCATTCTTTCTGTATCTTAAAATATTCTTTGGGACAACCTCTTGCCATATATATTGGGCGTTCCATACCAATGCATAAGTCCATACACTTGGCTCTCCGGCTTCCATTTTTTTAATAAGCAATGAGGCATCCACGACCTCGTCCATGACATTTCAAAAAAATAACTTAAACGTATCAAATAAAACCACACAAAATCACCAATAGATTCGTATTTCCCATTAAAAAATATATTACATTGTATGATAGTTTGTACAAGTGATCTCAAACTGGGGGATCGAGTTACTTTGTTAGCATACGCATATCCAAATAAATATCATCACATGCAGAAATAGCTTGCTCTGTCAGTTCTTAGATCACAGAACACAAAACTTGCTACAACAAATCTCCAAATGTCAGGAGGGCATACGAAGCGCATTTAATGGCCAAGAAACAGAAATGCTCTTAACAAGACCGCCTGCTGAAATTAGCCTGCTTTAGAGTAACAATTTCACACTACTGACAGCGAAACCAAAGATTGCGTTTAGTGCTATATTCAGGTGGAAGTTAATAGGCTGGGAGTCACTGGCAGCTATAAACGTTCAACCATCTACAAGTCATTTGAACTGTCACTTCCAGGTGGTTTTATGGGGCAACAATATTTGATATAGGAAGGAATTAGCGTTTTGTCTATCTGTATTTTCGTCCAGGGCAGTTCAATGTTAATGTAAAAAACAAAACATGTTAGCAGTTGTCCACGTCCGTTAATCTAAAGTGACACACACATGCAAAATGGTTCCTATTGTAGTGCCAAGCACCAGAACGCTTATTTGCAAATGCAATATAATTTAATATTATTAGACTGTGGAGTAAAAAAAACATGTTTACAATTTGGGGGGCCCTGTTTCTACCTGGTCAGTTGCAAGGGGTATGTGATGTGTTGCCTATTGTTTTATCATTATTATTTGGAAATCCGCCAACAAACTTGATTCTATGTGTGCTTGCACGTTTATGAATTAAGGACAGATTTATTGACGCTTTGTGCCAGTTCAAAGTTATTAACAGTGGCACAAAGTGGCGCAACCTGTTTTATAGGTATTTACTTTCCAGCTCAAAACGTTATTTTCACTAGGAATTAACTTAAATGTAACACAACGTGGTGATATACGTGGTCGTGTTATTTCACTTCAAGAGGGACTCAGACGGGTGGTATAAAAGCATCCCCACACTGCAACCATCGGTTTTTTACATTACCTCCTATCTAGCATTATACAAATAATAAGTATAGACAGGGATTTGCCTAAAAAATGTGACTCTGTGAGGTGGATGCAAGTATGAGAAAAGGTTTTTTTCTCCACACTTTTCAAACTTTGAGTGTGTGCTAAATTGTGCAGCCCACAAAATGGGAAAAGATTAAAAGTATGTCTGAGCATAGTATTTTGTACTGAAAGAGCACCCTTTCAGTACAAATGCAATGCTAAACATCTCCCACAGACTTTTGAACTATTGTATAAAGGAGTGTGCATGGTGGTAGTCAGCCTAATTGTTCTCAAGCACTTGGGAAGAAAGCAGCAGTGCCCTATGCAGTACATATAGAAAGAGTAATATGCCTCTGAGTATTATTTTTGTGGAGGAAGGTACCCTTTCCTGAACAAAAACAACCCTGAACACAACACAGACACCTCCTTGTAATATGACACAAGGGTACCTGAGTTGGCTCTAGGCAGTCACAAGTTTGCCAATGCGGGGAGAGAATTGAACAGTGCAATATCTTTGTAAATATGGTAGCTCTCCCCAATTCATATGATGCAGTGCAGCAACGTGCCTTACTGATTTGCATTGCTTGAACTTGTAGCAAATCTGCTTCTTGTATCTGCTTAGTTGTTTATCACAAATAATGATTGTCAATTTGTGAACAGCCCCCACTATAGACAACATTTTATATTAAGTTAACTACTGTTTTCCCTAGATTTTATGTTGCCAGTACCAATGGAATGGAATTTTCCCACCTGTATTGCAGCATTCCAAATAACAAGTGGCAGGATAATACATTTGAAAGTTTTAAAGGCTGACGATATGAAAAAACGGCCCCCAGAACCAAGCTGTACCAGACTGATGAGCCATAAATTGGGTAAAAACGTTCCTTTATTGCTTTTGTCCCATTTTAGGGAGGACCTGGCTTGGCAATTCGGACTGGACAGTTCCAATTGAAGCACGGTCATGATCGATTTGCATGCAGTGAGGTCCAAACTGAGAGAGCATGGTGTGCAAAACAACGATGGACTGGGATGCAGCCCGAGTAATTACCAATGGTTGCATTTAATTGAAGCATCCCCTCCATCAATTTTTTGTGTACTTCAATGCACCTAAAATGTCCAGTAGATGACATCAGTTTGTGTAAGAAGTTTCACTTGAAGTAGCTTTTCGTTCTTTTACTGTAGCACTGGTTCGGTGCATCATTAGTAAGCTACGAGAGTGCTGTATCATATACAAAATAGTATTTTATTTTTGAAATGTTGAATCTTTATTTTTCAATGTTTTCACTTTTTACATTTTAAAATGCTGTTCATAAAAAGTACCAATAGAAAAGGTTGTCCGGATTAACAAAGCATTTTACATAAATATTTGCGTCTTACCCTTTTCCAGAGTTGTGAACGGCCCTTGAAATCCTAGGACTGATTAAAAAAATATTTTGTGTGAATAATTAGATTTTACCTCAAACTTAAGTATGAGGTACTCATGACGAAGTCCCTTCTTCGCCCTGCCTGCTAGACTGGACCATGAAACAGATCTCTGGCACAGTTCAGCTTGGACAAGGGATGTACATAAACCACTTCGTTTGTCAAAGTTGAAGACAGATATTAAGTCACTATACACTGTATGGTTGCTCTCCCACCTTCATCAGCAAACAGCAGTTCATCTTGTAGTATCGTGGTCTGCAGAGATGTTCAAACACAAAGACTTATAAGAATGAAAAATATATTAATACAAATCACAGATGTATTCATACAGTCAGGGTCGACTGAAACAGACAATAGGCTCAGGCACTACAAAAGAAAGTGGCTTCTGTTAGTGAATCAGACAGCTAAAAAGAAAAGTAGCCCACAGTCTGCAAATTCTGGTAGCTTCAAACTTGTAAAGACACCCTGTACACATCTTTTTCATGGTGGGGGACATTGCACAGATTGGTGCTTGCTGCAGGATGTTTGTGATAACATCATAGAAATTAACAGTAACAACTGGCCCATGAGACCATAAAACAGGTTCATAAGCAACCATACATCTGACCAAAACCCTGAACAGTCAGACCATCCCTTCTGGCACTTCCATGTTGTCCTATGGGACAGTTCAACCCAGCAAATACTCAACAAGCTTGTTTTGAGATGCTCACTGAGAAGACATCTGACTTGCCCGTTAGCTTGATCGTAATGATTCCTTTTCCAAATGGCATGTGGATATAACGCATCTGTGCTTTTTGATATGCTCTGTCATGGAGAGGTCCTGGGAAGAGTTTTGGAATGGCTGCTCATAGGATGCTAATTATCGTTAAAAGGCCTGTTCATAATATAAGATCTCTGCACAACAATCAATCAATCAATCAATCATAGCATTGTAGAGCGCACTACATACCTGTGAGGGTCTCAAGGTGCTAGGGGGTGGGGGGGGGGGGGCTGCTACTGTTCGAAGAGCCAGGTCTTGAGGAGTCTCCGGAAGGTTAGGAGGTCTTCGGTCTGGCGTAGGTGTGTTCCACGTCTTGGCGGCGAGGTGGGAAAATGATCTGCCGCCGGCGGTCACTCTTTGGAAGCAGGGGGAGGTGCTGAGGGCGTAGCCTGCGGAGCTGGCGGGCAGGGGTGTAGAGGCTGAGACGGCTGTTGAGGTACCCTGGTCCGGTGTCGTAGAGTGCTTTGTGTGCGTGGCTGAGGAGCTTGAAGGTTATCCTCTTGTTGATGGGGAGCCAGTGCAGGTCTTTCAGGTGGGGTGTGATGTGGCTGCGGCGGGGGATGTCGAGGATCAGGCGTGCGGAGGCGTTCTGGATGCGTTGTAGTCGTTTCAGGAGTTTGGCTGGGGCTCCTGCGTAGAGTGCGTTGCCGTAGTCAAGTCTGCTACTGACGAGGACCTGGGTGACTGTCCTTCTAGTTTCGGTGGGGATCCACTTGAAGATCCTGCGAAGCATGCGAATGGGGTTGAAGCAGGAGGAGGAGACGGGCATTGACCTGATTTGTCATGGAGAGTGTGCAGTCGAGGATGATCCCCATGTTTTGTGTGTGGTCAGTGGGAGTAGTGGGTGCTCCTAGTGCCGTGGGCCACCAGGAGTCGTCCAAGGCCGAGGGGGTGGAACCGAGGATGAGGACCTCCGTCTTGTCCAAGTTCAGCTTCAGACGACTGTTCCTCATCCAGTCGGCGATGGCCTTCATTCCTTCGTGGAGGTTAGTTTTGGCGGTGTGGCGGACCTTGGTGAGCAAGAGGATAAGCTGGGTGTCGTCAAGGAATCCTATATTCATTTTTTGATATTGAACGTATAATATTCTATGCAAGATTCCACCTCGGAATGAGTGTGAACACCTACTATGCATCATTCTTTGCATCAAATAATAGTGCTTCCTGAATGCCCAATAACCTCCAAATTGCTCTCAGAATATAAAACATCTTAAATCTATTGTGTAGAATGTAATATTCTCTAGACATATATCCCATTGATAGTTTATATAAAATCCTGTTAGTGAAGCTTCATGTTTCCATTGTGGAATGTAGATATTTCATTTATGTCATTATTTATATATTTATGTTGTATGTGTAAGCTCTGTTTCTTTATTAGTATACTATCCCTATCCGAAGATATTAATTCAATGCACTGATACCCACTGATATCGGAGATCTGAAGTGACATTTATTAAGGAATCCATAATCTAGGTAAGACACAAGGGAGGCTCTTCATAACAATATTTGTATAGTGCAGCAGCATATTTATCATTCCGAATACAGATTCTTTATAACCTGTACCAAGAATGTTTCTACTGATTAGATAAGGATAGTTTATTCTTCCCTTGATTCACACGCATAATTGTGAACATTGTTCATACCTTAGAAGTCACACTAGTTACAATATACATGTTGTTTTCAATGTTAAACTGCAGACCTGTAGAACTGAAAGATTCATGATTTTAATGAGGTAGAAGTTAAGTGGACATTGGATATGATTTGTAATGAGGAGAGCGTAATAGTGCCTGATATTGGCACCATGCACGACTAATCATTTACTAATCAATTTGCAGCATAAGGTGCAACAAATGCAATTGGTAATAAGAGGTACTTTCTTCAATGGGGCCAGCTGCATATATTTATATTACAAATGTGAGATGGGAACCAAAATCGCTCAAGATGCATTGTGAAATATATTTGCATTTGTGTGCATACTACCTTAAAGCCATTTGCACTAGTTACATCTTCTGCTGTAAAATATTTGCAACATCTACCGTGCTAAAAAGAGAGAGCAAGATAGTGGCTGTGGAAGACCCATAAACAATTGTGTTTTTTCTATAATGACTTAACACTATAGATAAGAATCGATTCATTGATTTGCTAATGTGATAGACATGGATTCGAAAATATTTGTAAAATGTTTGAGTGTATCAAAAAGCAACTTTCTAAATTTGATCCTACATTTCTTAAACCTTTGCCGCACCCGTTTTGTTAGCATTTATGACTTTTTCCCTGCTAATCATTGGTAGAGTGCTTGTGCTCTCCCTAAAAGATGCTAAAATTGGCCTACACCTGATTAGGTTATTGAATTTGCTTGGAAGTCCCCAGTAAATGGTACTACCCATAGCAAGGGCCTGTGACATTAAATCCTTCTAGAGGGCAGCAGCACTCATTGTGCACCCACCCTCAACAGTAGCACTCCAAACCATGTCTCAGGCCTGCCACTGCACCCTGTAGGGCAGTTTTAAACTGCCATTTTGACATTTTTTAATGCATATAAGTCATCCTTAAGGTCGAACCTTAAGGCCCATCGAACGAGGTGTATGGTTTTAAAAAGGTAAGATGTTTGTTTTAGTTTTACATTTCATTGGACTGAAACACTCCTAAAGTCCGTTTTCACTGTAGTAAGGCCAGTCTCTCACATAGAGTAACAGTGGGTGACCTTATTACATTCAACTTCATATTAGGAGCAGATAGAGGTATACTGTTTACAGTCAATTGAATTCTAACTTAAAATGTCCTTCAATGGCATAGTTGGATTTTAGATTGCAAATTTGCATATGCCACTTTTTTAATGTTGGAATTTTCCTACCCAACATTTCTGAAGCCTTATAGGGAGTTTTTGCAGCCTGCATGTATCTGGAAGTGTGTCTTCCTGGTAGGATGGCTGGGCAGGAGCTGTACCTTGCCCTGATCATATTTCAACGGACCGTACTCACAGTACACACAAAGAAACCTGATACCAGGCCTGCCCTGCCTTTTGGCACCCTAGACAGTATGGAACCAATCCAGGTAATGAACTGACCAGTACCAGTTTCAAGGGTAGTTCAGGGAATTCCCCTATACAAAGGCTGGTGCCAGGTATAAAAGTGGGATCTTTAGAAACTCTCAGAACACTCCTGGACCAGTGGAATATTTAAAAAAAGGACGGCCTTGCTGCTAGGACTACATTGCTGCTTGACCAACTGTCTTGCTGTCTGAAGAAGGAAGATTGAACCCTCTTGCCTTGATGCCAGGCTACCTAGAGTGACTCCAAATGTCAGTTGGCTGACCTCCTGTGTGAGCTAAAGGGACACAACAAGCTTTCAACGGCCTCTCTGCAACTGCTCAGCTGACCAGCACCAACTGAACGTTTCTGGGCCTGCCTAAGCCCTGCTGCTTGCCTCTGCTGCAGTGAGTCATGATTAGCCCCCAGGTCCTGTAGCTTTAGCTGGCATCAGTGAAAGCACTTTGTGTAAAAGGTAAAACATTCTGAAACGTGAGCTCTTTGTGACCATGAGTACCCCGTTTTCACTAAAACTCTGCCATCCATGGTGACCTGCAATGCTAGACTTGCACTTAACACCAACAGCAATCGTTCGTGACAATCCCCACAAAGCTCCAGCGACGTCTGGCTCTTCGTGCTATACCAACGACTGTCCATGATGCTCAAGCTACTCTTTGTGCCAAAGCCTCCTCCTCGCAGCCTCCTCCAACATGAACAGAACTCTTCTAGGCCGGACTAGGGAAGGTAACTCTTAAGCAGGTCCAACCTGGTCCCTGTACTTGATCTGAACTTGTGACTTTCCTCTGGTCTAGTGTGACCATGTAACCATGAGTTTTACTCTCTGGTGCTATTTTCACATAAAAAAAGATAAATTCGATATCACCAGTACTACTGATGCATAAATACTTTTCACATTGCCTCTAATTTAAGCCTACCTACTTGTGTGCCTAGCTACCAGAGGTTTAAGCGATGGGCAATACAGTGACTTTGAATGTTCACCCGGACAAGGATTGTGGTTGTTGCTTGAGTGTTGCTTCCACCCCTCTCAACTAATAACCACGTTTCTTGCACATAGCACATAGCACCATTCCATAAGTGTAAGTTTATTGGCAGACTTTCTTTTTGGACGTACTCACAATTTATAGTTCCTTAATTTACAGGGGACATTTTGAACCAGATGCCTCACTTTGTCACTTATGTCCGACGGAGCACACTATTGAGGTATTCTACTTTGTGCTACTTCACAGGACAAAATTTGCCAGAGTCATGAATATCAAGGATAAGATAACCTCACTCCTATAAACATAAATATTATGTTCCTGGAATGCTTTGTCTATTGTAACATAAAAACGGATTTTCCATACTCAATTTTCAGCTGGCAAATGTCATTCTGTGTTAAAAATGAATGTTGTACAGTATGCCAAAATTGTATGTGTTTGTTGTTTTTGGGGAATCCAAGCTTTTGTTTTTTTAATTTATTTTAAAATATGTCATGACTGTCTCAACCTCAGATTTTTAAGTGCAATACAGGAACAGATTCACCAAATGATTCAAGGGGGTCGGGCGTTATTCCTCTATATGCTCGCACAAACAAATGGCCAAAACAATTTCAGCTGAGAACAATAGCATTTTATAACAGTCAAACAACATCTTTATTTCTCAGGATATTTCTGTTGCTTTAAGTATTAAGACTGTCATTTAATTGAGTCAATAGGGATATGTTTTGGTTTTCTCGTGCAAAATCAAGGACACGTTTTGAATATGTATAAGCAGTACATGAGACGAGAGCATCTAGATGAAATAATCATTCTCTAGGAAAATACATTAATTAACATTTCACAAAAGAATATGTTCCCATCTCAAGTATTTTGTTTGTAATGTATACAGAGGAAACCATAAGGGGCAGCTCAGTGTAATGGCTGTCCACATAACATGACAGGATCGGCCCTAGTATGACTTCAGTCCTTCCTCACTGATAAAATACCACCAACAATGTTGGGATTTTTCACTCATTCGAACCCACATAACTCACTATGTGCAGTAAGGCTCTACACTACATCTTCTCGTAAAAGCCTTGATCTAGAAATTCTAGACTTTCACAAAAAGTAATTTGAAAGAATTTTCCAGGTTCATACACCTTCCATCCCCTCCCCTCATTCCACAATTAACCTGTACCAAGAGCTTCCTTTAACAATATAGGAAACCTTTGCTCAGTCGTCTGTCTTCTGTAATTCTCTCCTGACAAACCTCTGGTACCAGAAACCCAAAGTTATCCTTTTTTATAAGCATGCTACTATGCAGGGTGCTTCACTAATTACACTTCTGGCATGCTCACTAAATATTAATGCCAAACGCTTGGTTTTAACCTCTGTTTTACATGTGTCATGTAGTACAAATGTATGTTTCATATGAATGGGTGTGTTAAAACTTGAAACTACCACACACTCTGTGATATTTAGCCACTTTAGGCACTCATTGCACCTATAAGCAGCATAGTGCTGATGCATTGTTTGTCAGAGTCTGCCACTCCTGGAATAAGTTGTTATGGCCTTTACCATCTTCCCTTTCACAGGCTGAATCTTCCTTCTTACACCACAGCAGGTGCAGGTGAATTAATTTGGATTGGTTACTTGCAAGTGTCCCTTGGTCCCAATCCATAATAGGGTAGGAAATGCCATTGACCCTCCTGGCATCGAGGCAGGAATCATGTTGACCATTCAAGCTATCTGAGTACATTATTACTTCATATGGCCCCACTGATTTTATTGCATCAAGGGGACCATTACATTAAAGTCTTCTTGGGTTCCCATTAGACTCTTTTAATTCACTTGAGCACCATCCTACACCCATACCGCCTAACTTGCACTCACCATATGGCTAGATCAAAAGATCTCCACTCAATGAAGCACTGCAGTGCCGGCTCATTGAGGAGTGTCCTCCGACGAAGCATGACACCCCCTTGGGTGTTTGAGGGCATTCAGATCTGATCATTGGGATTCTGGCTGAATCCTTCCGTTCAGTTCCCAGGATCCAACCTTGTGCGGTTGAGCCCCCCCTCCTCCCATTGGGAACAGCACCCCTCTTTTGTGTATACATGTTCATATGAAAGTGGGTGCTGAACCTCTCAAACAGCTCCTTTATACTGTACTTGTACTTTTATTGATTAACAACTTAACTATTGCTGTAGCATTCATTGAATCTAACCCTGAGTCAAGAATTATGATTTAGCCCGAATTTAACAAAATATCACATACCAAGAGGTTCCTGGTTTGAACTATCATCAAAGCAGTTTGGAAAAAACCTCAGACATGCACTTAAACAAAAACAAAAAAAGAACAAGTGGTTTTGTGGGACTCGCGCAAGTTTTCTCATGTGGTAGAAGTACATGTCAGTGTTTGATCATCTACAAAATCACTATTTTATTGTTCCTAACATAAGGTGCTTGACAATATATTAATAAAGTGCAGCTGGCACAGTGCTCATAAGTGCAGTAAGGCAACATTTAATATATGATACATATGTACAACTTGGGTATTCAGAACACAGAATGACTGTGAATGATTCCTACATGAGTGTCGATATTTCAACCCACATAATAATTATAGTGTGTCTCCTCAGGACAGAAAATCCATCTGATGAACCACCTCTCAATTGTGTATATCTTCCCTTTGTGGAAGTCTCACTCAGTTCCTACAATGTTCCTTTCTCCTGGTGGGTCAAGTAAACCTTGGCGTCTGTTCAAAATCAATTGGATGTGGACCGCGTCATCGCGTCTGCTTACTTCAAGTGTCTGAATTGAAGGAAACTGTTGCAATTGCACTGTGTGAAAGGGAAAGGCAAGGAATGTATCATATTTAACATTATACAGCACGTTCTTGTCTTTTCCTTGCACTGGCACACAATGAGCTGCATAGCACCAATGCAGGCCCCCTTGCCTCATGATGCAAAGATGACTGCATTGCAGGCAGGGTTGTTTTTGTTCAGGAAGGGACACCCACAATCCTCTGAGGCATTTTCCACTTTCTATGTGTGCTGCACAATGCAGCACACATAAAAAGAGGAAATAAAAGCGGTGAAACAAAGATATTTCTTCTTCAACACCTCACCTGGGGAGGAGTAGCATTTTGACACATTCCCATATTCACCAGTAGTGGTGAATCAGGAAATGCATGGGTGGATGCGTGGAAACACCCACACTCCACCCATGAAACCGAACCCTGAGGCAGGGTAATGCAACGCAGTGACTTGCACTGCATTATGTTACTCTAGATTTATCACCCCATCCAGTATCACACAAGGTGGCCTTGCGTGGCTTGATAAATCTAACTTTGTTGTTACGTCATCTCTGCTCCTCCTTGTGTGGCACAAACATAACGCAACAACAATCATAAATATGGCATAGAATGACCAAAAGCAATGCTGTAAATTAGTAACTGAGGCATGTTTCTAAAAAAATATGGAAATCTTCACATTAACCAGGTGTTGAGTGAAGATTCTGATCATATAAATGTCTCCACACAAAGAATGTTCCACTACAGTGTAATGCAATCTATTTATTTATTGAGTATTTTTTGTAGTGTGTCTCAGGCCCCCAGAGTTGCAGTGTGTTTTTCATGGTCACTTCACAGGATCACTGACAGAATATCAAAGACAAAAACATTCTGTGGACAAAATATTGCCTCAAAAATATCAAGGTTCAAAATATCGAGAAGGTAAATTCAAATAATTAAGCATAGATGTAGCATTTTGTATTCCACATATACGTACCTTAAATATATATAAATTGTCATGATGCATATATGTGAAGTGAAGTATAGTAAAGGTAAAGGTAGAGGTAAAGAACGATGATGTATTCAACCCAGATCTGTGACTGGGGTGTAGCACGGTTACAACGAATTTTTTACAACGCACTACCATTACATCGCAACTTTTACCACGCAAACCATTACAACGCAATGCGCTGGGGGGCGCTCTAGGATAGGGAATGTATTTAATATACTATCCAACACCTTCCCTGCTATCCACGGGGACTGGAGTTGGAATAGTAAATTAAATAATTCACTACCCAGCGCCTAAAAGCATTATGCGTTGTAATGGACTGCGTGGTAAAAACCGCGTTGTAAAGGCATGCGTGGTAAAAGCATGCGTTGTAGTGACACCAATCCGTGACTGGAGGTGAGTGTTTGAAAAGATTCAGCGCTCCGTCCATCATCTCCTTGTGTTTGCTTTGTTCACCCTAAGTTGGCAGAGTATGGCCAGACTTGGGTCCTTTGCTGACTTTGCCACTGGATTCAAGATAGCCTGGCTGATGGGGGGTGTTACCCCTGAACCAGTCCCAGGATGCTTGTTTCCGGTCTAGGGAAGACCTGGCTTGGCAGTCCGGGCTGGACTGTTCCCATGAGGCACAGGGCCAAGACTGATTTTCATATAGCTGGGTCTGAACTGAGGTGTGGAAGTGAGCTAAAGAACAATGATTGATTCAACCCAGATCTGTGACTAGGGTTGAATGTCTAAAAAGGTTCAGCGCTCTGTCCGTCATTACCTTGTGTTTGCTCTGTTCGCCCTAAGGTGGCAAGGTGTGCCCAGACATAGGACCCTTGCTCCCTTTGCCACTAGATTCAAGCTAGCCTGGCTGAAGAGGGGTGTTACCCCAAAACCGGCCCCAGGATGCTTGTTTCTAGTTCAGGAAAGACCTGGCTTGACAGTTCGGCTGGACTGTGCCCATGAGGTTCAGGGTTAAGACTGATTTGCATATAGCTGGGTCTGCACTGAGTTGGCAAAGTGAACAAAAGAACAATGATGGATGGATTCAACACAGATCTGCAGCTGGGGGTAAGTGTCTGAAAAGTTTCAGCGCTCCGTCCATCATCTCCTTGTGTTTGCTTTGTTCACCCTAAGTTGGGAGGGTATGCCCAGATGTGGGTCCCTTGCTCACTTTGCCACTGGATTCAAGCTAACCTGGCTGATGAGAGGTGTTACCCCGAAACCTGTCCCTGGATGCTTGTTTCTGGTTTAGGGAAGACCTGGCATGGCAGTTCGGGCTGGACTGTTTCCATGAGGCACAGGGTCAAAACTGATTTCCATATAGCTGGGTCTGAACTGAGGTGGCGAAGAGAGCTAAAGAACAATGATAAATTCAACCCAGATCTGTGACTGGGGGTGAGTGACTGAAAAGTGTCAGCGCTCAGTTCGTCATCTCCTTGTGTTTGCTTTGTGAAGTATAATATAACACTGCTTCCCATAGAAATTTACTGTTGGAATATTCTGGTCCTCAATATTCTTGACACAATATTTTTTCCACACAACATTTTGAACTTAATACTTTGTCCAAATACCCACTTTAAAGGGCACAAATAGGCACACACAAGGCATAATCAAAATGAAGTAAAGCATAAACAAAAATGTACAGGCAGAAAAGTTACATGAATGAGTTAACTAATGTTAAGCTAATATGTAATTTCAATTCAGGACTTGGTCTTTTTCCATGTATTTACATTACACATCCAAATGTAATTACATGAAACAGGATAGGTAAATAATAATGTTCACCGTGCATATCCCAAAGCAAAATATATGTTTACAGGGCCTGTCCATTCGGGATGATCCTATTCATGGTGTAGAGATTAGGTTTCACAGTTAACAGGTTATCTAGTAGTATAGTAGCCAGATTATGAATGCTAGAATAAACACCGTCAGTAAATAAGTCATTACACAGATTTGAAGCTACTTTCAGTTTGCATGACTGCCCGCTAATGCATCATGTTAAATTGAGTTTGATGGTAAGTGAATTGTTCACCCTAAGCATTTTATGCCTTTTTGGGTCCTCACTGGCTATATTTTAATGTAATGTTGGGGTAAATACGTTGTAATTGTGCAGGTTAATGTGAATAGTAATGACCTTGTTCACAATAATGATATGCCCTTTAGCCCCTAAGTAAAACTTTAGTTTCTAAACGTAAAAATTTAATGAATTTGCCAATACAGTGTGAAGGCACTTAAACCAATCATATCACCCACATTGTACTACAAATGGTAGTTTGCAGGAAAATGACGCATTATTTTCATTGTACACATGGCCTTTTGATTTGTACAATGTAAGCAAACATAAATGTTGACTGCAGCCATGGATAAGCCAACACAGAACTGGGCATGCTGGTGTAAAATGGAGTACAGATGTACAATTTGTATGTGAGCTCATCTCACGGACAACACTCATCATGTATCTATTGCTAACCTGCAGCTTTCTCATTCTTTGTGGCACCTGCTATGCACCTACAGACATCAGATATGAACTCCTGTCCAACACATTATTTTCAAGTTTCTGTAACTGATGGGATTACGTTTCTAAATTCCCTTTTTTAGAGCCTATAATGGCTACCAATTACTGTGTCCGCATGGGTTGCCCGTAGACTAGGCATTGGAAGAGAAAGCTAAAGAGAGGTTCTCATGTAACTTTTTAGTTCCGATTCTTAGTTATGACCTCTGTTTGTTACAACAGTATCTCATATATCTCACCACACTGTTTGCCATAATTTTAAGAAACAGCTTAGAAACTGAAGTATATTGCACGTTAATCATGATAAAGCTTGCTGTGGGATTTTTGCAGATTTTAATTGTGAAAACAATCCTAGTTTATTCCAGTGTGATCTATATAAATAGTTAGTCATTATTGTCCGTGAACAGCCATTTCAACGCGGGGATTACCCAGCGCTGCCATTACAACGCATGGATTACAACGAACGTCGTTACAACGACTTTCGCTAGAGGGCGCTGTTGGATAGGGAATAGTTTCATTTTCTATCCAACACCTTCCCTACTGTCTATGTGGGCCGGAGTTGGAATAGAAAATTAAACAATTCCACTATCCAGCGCCCTCCAGCGAAAGTCGTTGTAACGACTTTCGTTGTAATCCCCGTGTTGTAATGGCATGCGGGGTAAAAGCCCGCATTGTAATGACATACAACCTTATTGTCAGTATCTTGACAAATCTGTTTATTCCTAAAACAGTCTACATGTGTTTCACTCTGTTTGTTTGACAAATGAGGCATTTTGAAGACTTACTAGTCCTGAAGGGGGATGCGGACGAGTCTCGTACTGTCCTTTTCAAAAGAGAAGGACAGTGTTCTGTCCGTCGTAAAGTCCCAGTGGTCTGTCTCCAAAGGAACTCTCAAAAGAATCATACATTTTTTTGATAAGTTCTACAACTCATAAAGATATTTGGACCCGGTTACAAGTTTGGAGGTGTGGGAGCAGATTGCCATGCCAGTGGTCGGCTCCAGCACTGCCAAACACATGGTCGGGCCACCCGCCAGATTATGACTTTGCTCGTGTCTGGTGGAATTTTTTTGAAGTTCGCATGGCAGTGCCTTTGAAAATAGGCACTGCAATGTGAATGCCAAAAATAGTTCCTGCATGACATTGACTGTAAAGCTCATGCTGTGCAGAAACAGTGGTGCACAGTGGGGCACATGTTGTGCATGCACCCTAGGGCCGAGAGGCACAAGGGGTCCCTGTAGGGCTCCCTTTGCTTCCTATCCACCACGGTTGTCATGGAAGAGGAACCACAATGAAAACTGTGGTGGAGAGGAAACTGGTGATATGCTTGGCGGGACCACGGCGGTCCCCCTAATCATATTGCATCCTCAAGACCAGTGTTCCACCTCCAGAAATGGCGGTTTCCTGATGGTTGTGGTGGTGCAATGGCAGTCTGACTGTTTGTATCGTAATAGGGCAGCCAGACCGCTGGTGTGGCAGTGGCCGAACTGCCATCGCCGTGCCCACATGAGTCTGGCGGCCCTTGGGCTGCCAGACTCAAAATTAGACCCTAATTATTTTCTGCCTCTATTTGCCCCAGTTTAAACATGCAATGCTCCCAGAATCACTGCTAGATGTTTAGCACACTTTGCTTGTTGAGTAAAAGAACTGCCCATATTCTCTGGATAGGGTTAATTATAACTACCAGATACATGTCCAGAAAGAACATTTTATCTCGACCACATACTAAGTCTGTTAAATGCAACATGTTGGTTGCCATGCTACTTTCAAACAATCAATCAGTAGAACTGCAAAGCACTTCCTGTCACCCATGAGGTTATCAAGTTGCTGGCAGGGTCCAATTGATAAACCAAATAGCCAGGTATTCAGGGACTTTTGGAAATCTGGAAGAGAAAGGGAGGTTCATAGAAGAAAGGGTAGCTTGTTCCTTATCTTCACTCCTAGGTAGGAGAAGGAGAGATCTCCACATGTGCTACTTCAAATGCGTGAGGTGAGGTTTAGAGAAAGGGATGTGAAGGTGTCCGGTGGTCTGATGTAAGTTCAGGTGTTGGTTCAAGTAAGCAGCTCTGCAGGTCTTATGTGCATAGATCAGGAGTTTCAACTGGCATCTTTTCTATACAGGGAGCCATGGAGTTTCCTGGGGTAAATGGGGGGGGTTGATTCTACTAGGGAGATCCAGTACGAGTCTGGCTGTGATGGTTTGTAGTCGGAAGAGGAGGTGAGCTGAGAACCCTGCATAGAGAGAGTTACTGTGGTCCCGTGGGCTGGAGATGAGGGAGTGGGTGGTGGTGCATCTTGATGTTTAGGGTAGCCATTTGAATATCGTACAAACCAAGTGGAGGATGAAGAAGCAGGAGGAGGGTACAGGATTGACCTGAAATGTCATCGTTAGCTTGTTGTCCAGAATGATGCCTAGGTTACTAGCGTGGTCAGTGGGGGTAGGAATAAGTCCAAGTTCTGAGGGCCACCAGGATTCGCCCCATGGGGAGCCTTTGTTTCGGAACTTCAATACCTCTGCCTGGCAGTTGTCCTTCATCCAGTTGTCATGCAATTGTGGAATTTGGTCTTGGTGTTGGTGGTGACTTTAGGGAGGGAGAGGATGAGTTGTGTGTCATTGGCATAGGATATGATGATGAGACTGTAGGTTTTGACAATGCTGGCCAGAGGTGTCATATAAGTGTTTAAGAGTGTGGGGCTGAGCGAGGATCCTTGGGGTACCCTACAGAAGACTTCCTTGGGTTTGAAGGTGAAGGGGAGAAGGGAGACTTTTTGCATTCTTCCATTGAGGATGCGTATGTTGAGCAGCCTTGTGGTGAGTGTGCGGTGGGAGAGCAAATTGAAAGCTGATGGGAGGTCTAGGAGGATTAGAGCTCCAGTCTGTCCTCAGTAGAGTGATGCTCAGATGTTGTTGGTAGCCATGATGAGGGTTGAATCGGTGCTGTGGTTGCTGCGAATTCTGGATTGGGAGGAGTTGAGAAGGAGGTTCCAGATGTGAGGAGAGTTGTAGGTTGATGGCTTTTAATACTTTGGCTGGGTACAGGAGTAGGGAGAGTGGTCAGTAGTTGTTGAGTTTGATGGGATCTGCCTATGGTTTTTTAGTAGGAAGTTGACTTCTGTGTGTTTCCAGGCCTTGAGGAAGTTGGGCCAACTTTCATTTTTATTTTGTGAAAAACATATGATTAATTTTTACAACCAAGGTGGAAAACAGCGTTCTTCATGGATCATATGCAAAGTACACAGTATTGTAAGCAGTATTGCTGAGTTACATTATGGCTGATTTATCCAGTGATAAGAGATCGAGCAGTGATGAGAGATCGAGCAGCAATAGGTGTCACATCAGGGTCGGTTCCGACCTCCCCACCTGCACACTCCATGTATCCATGCTGTGTTGGTCTTTTTTGCCCCTCTGGTTCCATGGCCTGTCTGAGCAAGGTTCTAAGTGAAAGCCCCTCAAGTTCCACCCAGTCTTTCCGTTTCTTAAAATATTCTTTGGGGCAACCTCTTGCGATATATATTGGGTGTTCCATATCAATGCATAAGCCCATACCCTTGGCTCTCCGGCTTCCATTTTTTTAATAAGCAATGATGCATCCATGAGCTTGTCCATAATAGGCAATGATGCATCCACAAGCTTGTCCATGACATTTCAAAAAAATAACTTAAAAGTATCAAATAAAACCACACAAAATCACCAATAGATTCGAATTTCAGGCATGTTAAGGACCCATTAAAAAAATATATCACATTGTATGATAGTTTGTACAAGTGATCTCAAACTGGGGGATCGAGTTACTTTGTAAGCATACGCATATCCAAATAAATATCATCACATGCAGAAATAGCCTGTTCTGTCAGTTCTTAGATCACAGAACACAAAACTTGCTACAACAAAACTCCAAATGTCAGGAGGGCAGACGAAGCGCATTTAATGGCCAAGAAACAGAAATGCTCTTAACAAGAACCTGCTGAAATTAGCCTGCTTTAGAGTAACAATTTCACACTACTGACAGCGAAACCAAAGATTGCGTTTAGTGCTATATTCAGGTGGAAGTTAATAGGCTGGGAGTCACTGGCAGCTATAAACGTTCAACCATCTACAAGTCATTTGAACTGTCACTTCCAGGTGGTTTTATGGGGCAACAATATTTGATATAGGAAGGAATTAGGGTCTTTGTCTATCTGTACTTTCGTCCAGGGCAGTTCAATGTTAATGTAAAAAACAAAACATGTTAGCAGTTGTCCACGTCCGTTAATCTAAAGTGACACACACATGCAAAATGGTTCCTATTGTAGTGCCAAGCACCAGAACGCTTATTTGCAAATGCAATATAATTTAATGTTATTAGACTGTGGAGTAAAAAAAAAAAAACGTTTACAATTTGGGGGGTCCTGTTTCTTCCTGGTCAGTTGCAAGGGGTATGCGATGTGTTGCCTATTGTTTTATCATTATTATTTGGAAATCCACCAACAAACTTGATTCTATGTGTGCTTCCACGTTTATGAATTAAGGACAGATTTATTGACATTTTGTGCCAGTTCAAAGTTATTAACAGTGGCACAACGCGGCGCAACCTGTTTTATAGGTATTTACTTTCCAGCTCAAAACTTTATTTTCGCTAGGATGTAACTTAAATATAACACAACGTAGTGATATGCGTGGTCGTGTTATTTCACTTCAAGAGGGCCTCAGACGGGTGGTATAAAAGCATTCCCACACTGCAACTATCGGTTTTTTACATTACCTCTTATCTAACATTATACAATTAATATGTATAGACAGGGATTTGCCTAAAAAATGTGGCTCTGTGAGGTGAATGCAAAATATGAGAAAAGGTTTTTTTCTCCACACTTTTCAAACTTTGAGTGTATGCTAAATTGTGCAGCCCACAAAATGGGAAAAGATTAAAAGTATGTCTGAGCATAGTATTTTGTACTGAAAGAGCACCCTTTCAGTACAAATGCAATGCTAAACATCTCCCACAGACTTTTGAACTATTGTATAAAGGAGTGTGCATGTTGGTAGTCAGCCTAATTGTTCTCAAGCACTTGGGAAGAAAGCAGCAGTGCCCTATGCAGTACATATAGAAAGAGTAATATGCCTCTGAGGATTCTTTTTGTGGAGGAAGGTACCCTTTCCTGCACAAAAACAACCCTGAACACAACACAGACACCTCCTTGCAATATGACACAAGGGTACCTGGGTTGGCTCTAGGCAGTCACAAGTTTGCCAATGCGGGGAGAGAATTGAACAGTGCAATATCTTTGTAAATATGGTAGCTCTCCCCAATTTATATGATGCAGTGCAGCAACTTGCCTTACTGATTTGCATTGCTTGAACTTGTAGCAAATCTGCTTCCTGTATCTGCTTAGTTGTTTATCACAAATAATCATCGTTAATTTGTGAACAGCCCCCATTATAGACAACATTTTATATTAAGTTAACTACTGTTTTCCCTAGATTTTATGTTGCCAGTACCAATGGAATGGAATCTTCCCACCTGTATTGCAGCATTCCAAATAACAAGTGGCAGGATAATACATTTGAAAGTTTTAAAGGCTGACAATATGAAAACACGGTCCCTAGAACCAAGCTGTACCAGACTGATGAGCCATAAATTGGGTAAAAACGTTCCTTTATTGCTTTTGTCCCATTTTAGGGAGGACCTGGCTTGGCAATTCGGACTGGACAGTTCCAATAGAAGAACGGTCATGATCGATTTGCATGCAGTGAGGTCCAAACTGAGGGAGCATGGTGTGCAAAACAACGATGGACTGGGATGCAGCCCGAGTATTACCAATGGTTGCAATTAATTCAAGTATCCCCTCCATCAATTTTTTGTGTACTTCAATGCACCTAAAATGTCCAGTAGATGACATCAGTTTGTGTAAGAAGTTTCACTTGAAGTAGCTTTTCGTTCTTTTACTGTAGCACTGGTTGGGTGCATCACTAGTAAGCTACGAGAGTGCTGTATCATACACAAAATAGTATTTTATTTTTGAAATGTTGAATCTTTATTTTTCAATGTTTTCACTTATTACATTTTAAAATGCTGTTCATAAAAAGTACCAATAGAAAAGGTTGTCCGGATTAACAAAGCATTTTACATAAATGTTTGCGTCTCACCCTTTTCCAGAGTTGGGAACGGCCCTTGAAATCCTAGGACTGATTCAAAAAATATTTTGTGTGAATAATTAGTTTTTACCTCAAACTGAAGTATGAGGTACTCGTGAGGAAATCCCTTCTTCGCCCTGCCTGCTAGACTGGACCATGAAACAGATCAGTTCAGCTTGGACAAGGGATGTACATAAACCACTTGGTATGTCAAAGTTGAAGACAGATATTAAGTCACTATACACAGTCGGCCACATGCATCATTGTAGGATTTTGCATTTCCTAAATTGCGAAAATTTAGGAATTGCAAAATCCTATGCATCAACAAATCCTAAAATTTTTGGGGATTTCTTAATTTTCTGTATTTGCGATTCCTTAATTGCGAATCGCAATTAAGGAATGGCAGTACATTGATTCCTATGGGCCTAGAGGCCCATAGGAATCAATGCCGTTTTGCATTTTCTTTTTTTTGAGATTCGCAATTTGTTGATGCATTTCAAGGGTGCTGAGGGGGGTCCAAAGGACCATCCCCTGCACCCTTGAAATGTTTTTTTAGTGCAATTTTCACACACACATGTCCAAAGGACATGTGTGTGTGTAACATGACACTTTCCAAAATGCATTTTTGAGCTATTTTGCAAAATTTCGCAAATTAACACGAGGGTCAACCTCGTGTTAATTTGCACTTCCTATTTCCTAATTCGCATTTTTTTTTAATTCATGCATTGCATTTAAGGAATCGCACAAATGCGATTCCTTAAATGCAATCGCATTTATAGGAAATGCAAAAAATAGCGAGTTTTGTAAAATTGTTTAATGCATCCCAAAAAGTGATTTTGGAATCGCAAATGGCCGATTTTTCCGATTTGCACCGTTTGCGACTCCAAAACCACTTGATGCATGTGGGGGAGTATGTTTGCTCTCCCACCTTCATTAGCAAACAGCAGTTCATCTTGTAGTATCGTGGTCTGGAGAGATGTTCAAACACAAAGACTTATAAGAATGAAAAATATATTAATACAAATCACAGATGTATTTATACAGTCAGGGTCGACTGAAACAGACAATAGGCTCAGGCACTACAAAAGAAAGGGGCCTCTGTTAGTGAATCAGACAGCTAAAAAGAAAAGTAGCCCACAGTTTGCAAATTCTGGTAGCTTCAAAATTGTAAAGACACCCTGTACACATCTTTTTCATGGTGGGGGACATTGCACAGATTGGTGCTTGCTGCAGGATGTTTGTGATAACATCATGGAAATTAACAGTAACAACTGGCCCATGAGACCATAAAACAGGCTCATAAGCAACCAAAAATCTGACCAAAACCCTGAACAGTCAGACCATTCCTTCTGGCATTTCCATGTTGTCCTATGGGACAGTTCAACCCAGCAAATAATCAACAAGCTTGTTTTGAGATGCTCACTGAGAAGACATCTGACTTGCCCATTAGCTTGATCGTAATGATTCCTTTTTCCAAATGGCATGTGGATATAATTCATCTGTGCTTTTTGATATGCTCAGAGGTCCAGGGAAGAGTTTTGGAATGGCAGCTCATAAGATGCTAATTATCGTTACAAGGCCTGTTCATAATATAAGATCTCTGCACAACAATCAATCAATCAATCAATCAATCATAGTATTGTAAAGCGCACTCCATACCTGTGAGGGTCTCAAGGAGCTAAGGGGAGGGGGGAAAGCTGCTACTGTTCATAGAGCCAGGTCTTGAAGAGTCTCCTGAAGGTTAGGAGGTCTTCGGTCTGCCGTAGGTGGATGGGGAGGGTGTTCCACGTCTTGGCGGCGAGGTGAGAAATTGATCTGCCGCCGGCGGTCACTCTTCGGAAGCGGGGGGCAGTGCCGAGGGCGTGGTCTGCGGAGCGGAGCTGGAGGGCAGGGGTGTAGAGGCTGAGACGGCTGTTGAGGTACTCTGGTCCGGTGTCATAGAGTGCTTTGTGTGCGTGGGTGAGGAGCTTGAAGGTTATCCTCTTGTTGATGGGGAGCCAGTACAGGTCTTTCAGGTGGGGTGTGATGTGGCTGCTGCAGGGAATGTCGAGGATCAGGTGTGCGGAGGCGTTCTGGATGCATTGTAGTCATTTCAGGAGTTTGGCTGGGGCTCCTGCGTAGAGTGCGTTGCCGTAGTCCAGTCTGCTGCTGACGAGGGCCTGGGTGACTGTCCTTCTAGTTTTGGTGGGGATCCACTTGAAGATCCTGCGAAGCATGCGAATGGGGTTGAAACAGGAGGAGAAGACGGCATTGCCCTGCTTTGTCATGGAGAGTGTGCAGTCAAGGGATCCCCAGGTTTCGTGTGTGGTCAGTGGGAGTAGGGGCTGCTCCTAGTGCCGTGGACCACCAGGAGTCATCCCAGGCCGAGGGGGTGGAACCGAGGATGAGGACCTCCGTCTTGTCCAAGTTCAGCTACAGACGACTGTTCCTCATCCATTCGGCGATGGCCTTCATTCCTTCGTGGAGGTTGATTTTGGCAGTGTGGCAGACCTTGGTGAGCGAGAGGATAAGCTGGGTGTCGTCAGCGTAGGAGATAATGTTGAGATTGTGTTGTTGGGTGACATGGGCGAGTGATGCCATGTAGACGTTCAACAATGTTGGGCTGAGGGATGAGCCTTGGGGAACGCCGCAGATGATCTTGGTGGCTTCAGAACGGAAGGGATGGAGGCGGACGCTCTGGATTCTTCCAGAGAGGAAGGAGGTGGTCCAGTCCAGGGCCTTCTCTTAGATTCCGGTGTCATGGCGTGCTCTTAGTGTGCGGTGGCAGTGAGGAAAATTGAATTTTGCCTTATCATGTGTGCCTACGTGATCCCCATCCTATGTTATATGTGCATGATTAATATGCATATGTTCCCCCTATGATCGAATAATGACGCGCTTATAGTTGTGTCCAACGTTTAGTATGCCAGTTATCCAGTCCCCGTGAAAAGCAACGTGAATTAGGCTTCTAGGCCTATGTTGACACCCTTTTACATTGTGCACGTTAATTCATCGAATTGTCCCCGTTTCTAGGCCTCATGAGGGCCCGGACACCAGAATCAAGCTCCAGTCTCCTGAACCACTCCGAGGAGCGATGCAGCCCCCACCTGCATCCCTGACCCTTCACTTACTTTCTGCCGCGCAGCGCGGTGCCCGGCCTGGCTCTGCCTGCCTGCCAAGAATATGTTATGCCTCTAGTTATCAGTTCAGCTCTCCGTCTTCACATTCCTAAGCTAACGAACCACATAAACATCTTCAGCTATAGTCTAGTCTTTCTGTCTCCATGCAAGAGAATTACTGTATTAATATCCATAGAAGATCCCTAGCACACGTAATACATGTAGAATATATGCATGCACCAGCCTTAGTGTCAAGTAGCCTTTGCTCTGATGACTTTTAGATTCTATCAACATGTACTCCAAACACAAGATACCAGATATGCTATAGGTACATGTCGTCCTGACATCCCAGACTTTCGTCTCCTCTTCTAGTGTAGAAGTCAGAGCCCCCAGTTCTCCCCAGTTACACGTCATGGTCCGTTTGCGCGCACCACTAGGTTAAAGGTTCCAGCTGCCCAGGTAGCCCCCTCCATGTATCCACCCATTTCATGACACTTCTGTGACGTCTACATCACATGTCGTCGTGCACGCCCTGTGCACGCCTTCTTTTTACGCCCATATGTTCTTATCTTTCGTTTGTCACTTGTTCCGCCTACTGTATGCAATGCAATTGTAATGTTTTACTATATATACCATGTACTGTTAATGAGACGTTGCAGCTGCCATTCCATGCCATCCTATTTCAGGCTGTTCCGATCCTGTCCCTTCCCTTGTGCCTGATTAAAGCCTGTTCAACTCAGATACCCCGGATCCTGCCTCTTATTTATTGAGCTATCTGTTTTATTTAATGCATAGAAAAATAGTACCGGTAATTAATTATTTATTTACCACATAATGGCGCCCGAATAGGGACGAGCCCCTTCCCCACGCGCCGGAGATGTAACGCAGGCCCCCTGACCCTTCTACAGCCGTGACGGAACTCTACCGTGCACGTGCAGATATTTCTGCTTCATCAAGTCTCCCTCAGGCCCACGAAGGAGACGGAGACTGCGGTCCGGCATCCAGACGAGGCGGTGAGGAATGCGGTTCGTCCCGACCAGAGCCCAAGCCGAGAGAGCAAGGTCCGAGGTATCCGGAGGCCCACCTGTAACCGAAGCCCGAAGCTCGAAGCGCATGCGTAGCAGTAACCAGACGTCGTAGCAGTCCAGTCCAGTCCGAGGCCTTCAGTTTCTGCTTCCCGGTGAGTACCGTTGCGGGGGAAGTATCTAGACAGGTTCATTAGTTTGTCCCTGGTCCGATGGGTTTGGGTACACAGATCCAGTCCGAAGTATTCACCTAGGTGGATACGGTATGACGTGTCTCTTTATGAGACCGGTATGTTCTGTACTGTTTTAGCAGTGCATCCAGTAATTCTAGTAAGCACGTTCTCGAGAAATTCAAGTGTTATGTTTTCAGTGTATCAGGTAGTATTCTGTTATTAACTGTAACTGTTATTGATGTATTTTTGTGTCGTGGTATGAGTGATTGTTTTGCTATTCATTACTGTGTTTATCGGGTATTGTGTTTAAGTTCAAGTACAAGTTCAAGATGCCGCTGTTTTCTAAGTTACGTCAGATAAAAACCAGAAAAGGGTTACTCGAAGAAGCAGTACCTGTCCCTCCTAGGGACAGTCCTGGTCACTTTATGTATCATAAGCATGGCTTAGATGCCATACTGTATCTAGATTTATGGGTGGATTATACAAAACATCTTGAAGAGAAATATAGATGGCCTGTATCAGGTACATGGGATGCCGAGTGCATCATGCGAGTAGAAGAAGCATTATGGAAAAAGAAAGCCAGACAATCCCAGAAGGATGCCATAGAATTATGGCGTAAAGAATCTCATAAAAGATCCGAAAAAGAATTCAGAAAAGCAGAATTAAGTAGGGAATCCTCAGAAAAAGCCCAAGAAAGGGAACTTCTAGAAGAAGGTGAACGAGTTAGAGCAGAACAGTCGGACAGACAGAGAAATGCCCTTATTAAAGGTATGTATCCTCTTCTTGCCGAGGACTTGCCGAAGGCAACCCCGGAAGTACCCTGTAATTTACCGCCACCATTGGTCCCGACTAAGCTACGTCATAAACCGACTGCAGCTGAAATTTTCCTTTCGTCCTATTTGGACGATACAGTCCCAGAATATGCAAATCCTATTCCGCCTGCTCAACCTCAGCACCCTGTTAATAATGTAATTCCTGTTCCTCCAGTCACTGGTCCCGGGAACCCTGTCCATGTGCCAGTACCCCCGGACCAGTCCACGCCACGTGTTTTGCCAGTCACTTTACCAGCACATTCAGTATTAATTGACGATTCTAGTTCAGGAGGAGCGGGGGGAGGTGCTCCTACCACCCCGCCTCAAGTAAAACGACTGACGCTGAGAGACGCAGCGTTACAGCGCACGCCAAAAGTGACTACATACGCAGACCTCAAGCGACACCTTACTGATTGCATATATGATTCAGTTCCAGGCGAAGATCACATGATAATATATTCCATACGTTTACGACGAGTTGCCAACTATTTGGCCACCCTGCCCGATATGAAGGAACATCTAGACAGAATATATCGTTTTATCCGTACAGGGGAGAATTCAGAAAGTATTCACGAAGCTATGGCACATAGAAAAGTCGAGAATCAAAGTATGATTTTACAGTTCTTGATTAACTGTTTAATAAGAGAACAAGATCAACCTGATAAAGACAAAGACGAGATGAAAGTCTTGACAAGATGGAGTGATAATATATCCGAGGGAAAACACAAGACACAGAATAGTATATAAAGTATGTACAGGAAAATTCCTAAAGAAATTCTAAGTATACACGAGAAGGAGAAAGCAATAAGAGCAACCGAGAAAGAGAATGACTCTTCAAGTGAAGACATAGACAGCGAGAATCCCGACAGAATAGCGTATGTAGGTAGAACTAGACTTTCCGACAGACATTCACGCCTAGATTACAAGAAAGTTTTTCCTCCTCCCGTACCAGAACAGTGTTCTCTGGAGCAAGTATTCCAGGCCACCGATAAAATTCTGAAACTACGAATAGGTTATAGTGAGCTTAGTACCATGCATGAACAAGAACTAGCCCGATCAGCAGTCCGATGGACTAGTGATTCTGCCACGTTTCCAGACGAAATAGTGGCCCAAATGTTTCTGAAGCTGCCCCCAGCCGAGCAGCGTCTGGTGGGTATGTATATGATCCAGCACCTCATTACACTGTAGAAGGATCAGCATTCTGATCCAGGTCCTTTGTATGATGTACTGAACGAGTTACTCCTAAACAGATGGAAAGGTCTAGGTACCGATTTAATTAGTGTTATTTTAGAACAGCGCCACAAATACAGAACGTTCCTGAATCCACATTTTGTTCCTGTTCCACCCCCAGTAAGAAAATCATTCTACATAGACAGACAGAATCCGTTGCGAGAAGTACACCCAGTTAAGGGAGCGGGGGGTGATCTAGAACGAGTATTTGTTTACACCCCTATCACGAAAATAGAACTCTTAGAAATGAAAAAGTTAATACCCTGTCACGATAAAGATCCAGCAGGGTTCCACCGTGAATTAAAAGACATGCTCAGTATGGGAGAATACACGTATCCTGATATTATTAAAATGTTAAAGGTCCTGTTGCCTGCGGGCATATATGAAAAACTTAAAGAAAAAGAATGGGAGGTGAGAGAGAAAAAGATAGATTGGACCGCATTAGAGACTGAAGATAACACACGAGTTCCAGGTACTGGTCTTGGGGAAAAAGCTAAAGCATTGCCCGAGTTGTTAATACAAGTCTTGCCAAGATTACTAGCCACGAAAAAGGAAGACTGGGATGCCATCTCAGCCTGTAAACAGAAACAAGACGAAGACACTAGTGATTTTTATTCTAGATTTGAGAAATGTTTCATTATTAATAGCGGTCTGAAAACAAGTAGTGAGTCGTATCCACATCTTTTTGTTACCAAATTAGTTGAGAATTCTTTACCACAAGTTAAAAATCGAGTACTGAAAGTCGAGAGTACTTGGCAAGCTAATACTCCGTCACAAATGCTCCAGATGCTCCAGTATCACCAGAACAGAATCAGGGAAGAGCAAGAACACGAAAGAAGACGTATGAAAGACACGAAAATGAAAGTACTGGTTGCACAGTCTGTTCCACAAGACAGTCAGAAGAGGGGTCCGAGTCAAACTAGTCATTCTGCAGCTCCCGTTAAAGGGACATGCAATTACTGTAAACAGCCAGGTCATTATATAAACGAATGTGCAGTTCTGAAACACAACATAGCTACTGGTAAGACGAAAGAGAGACCACGTCCTCCTAGACAAGAACATGTTCCGCAGAACACGCAAGCACCGCAGAACGCACAACAGACAGTTACAGTACCGCAGCCTATAGCTGCCACACAACACGTTACACAACAGATGTACCAGTCCGCACAGTCAGATTATCCAGAATATCAGCAGTATTCATGAAACAGCCTAGAGAGGGAGGTTGGCTTGCCTCTCATCGAGATTCCTGTAGATCAAGAGGGTCCCTATGTACACAGTCAAGTATTAGGGAAAGACAGAAAGTTTCTGATTGATACAGGGGCAAGTAGGACTACCATCAGTCATGACGAGGTTCCAGGGGCTCCGCTCTTAGGCTCTAGAAATGTTTCCCTTGGATTTTCAGGAAAGCCTATTGTTAATGAAATATCGAAACCAGTTTCCCTAGAAGTTGGTCCATTGTCCCGAACTACAGACTTGTTACTTACGAAATCATGTCCAGAAAATTTACTAGGTATTAAGACACTGAAAGAATTAGGAGCAGTAATATGTTGCTCCCCAGAAGGAGTGAGATTGTTTTTATGTGATTTTAAAGGTCATTATGTATTACGTGATTTTGATCCAAGATTATTGAATGTACCACAGCATTTATGGGCGCAAGGTCCAACTGATGTAGGTTGTATGCACATTACACCCTATCGTGTCACTCTGAAGCAAGGTGTTGTATTACCACGAATCCGACAGTACAAATTGCCACCCGAGGCTGTAGCAGCCTTATCCAAAATTATTGACGAGCTCATTGCTCAAGGAGTAGTTGTAGAAACTGACTCCAATGTATGTAATTCTCCTATCATTCCGATTCTAAAACGTACTGATCCAAATGCACCTCCAGTTTATCGATTAGTGATTGACCTTCGAGAACTTAATAAATGTAACATACCCCAGTACCCAGTGGTTCCAGATATCTCTTCTCTATTGACTGCCATTGATTCCGAAGCTACGTTCTTTACTGTTATTGATCTCAAGAACGCATTCTTTAGTGTCCCCATTCATCCAGACAGCCAGTTTATTTTCGGATTCTGTTTAAATGGAAGAAGCTATAAATTCACACGAGCTCCTCAAGGCTTCACAGAAAGTCCTAGTATTTACAGTCAAGCACTTAAAAGACAACTAGACAGTATTCACATGCCAACTGACACTGCCCTGCTCCAGTATGTCGATGATCTATTGATCACAGCCCGTACAGAACGTGACTGCGAACGTGCGTCACTTACGGTCCTGTATTTTCTGGCCGAGATGGGGCACAAGGTGTCCCCTTCGAAGCTACAATTCTGTGTCCAACAAGTGGTATACCTTGGACACTTGTTGTCCAAGAGGGGTAGACAGTTGACACCAGACCGTATCCAGTTAATAGCACATCTTCCACAGCCCAAGACTCAGAAGGAGGTGCGAGCTTTTATCGGCCTCACTTCTTATTGCAGACAATGGATTCCTCAGTATGCATATCTAGCCAAACCACTGATACAGTTAACGACACAGGAGGCAGCCACATTGACTGTCCTCCCTTGGACCCAAGAACATACACTTGTTTTCAATGAGTTAAAGAAAGCTTTATGCCAAGCGCCTGTTCTAGCAACACCAAACTACAGTAAGCCTTTTACACTTTTTGTCACCGAACGTGATGGTACTGCATTATCTGTTCTCACACAAGATCAAGCAGGACAATACAAGCCCTGTGCTTATTTCTCTAGCACATTAGATCCGGTGGCCCAGGCTCTGCCTGCGTGCCTCAAGTCAGTTGCAGCCACAGCACTAGCTATCAGACAGAGTGATTCCATAGTGTTAGGACACTCCCTGACAGTACAAGTTCCACACTCCGTGGAAGTTCTTTTAAACCGAACACAGACTTAGCACTTGACTATTGCACGTTTAACAGGATATGAACTGACACTGTTTCAGCCACACATAGAAATCAGACGCTGCAACATTTTAAATCCCGCTACACTGTTACCCTCAGTTACTTCAAATCCTGCCACACATGACTGTGTGGAAGTTGTTAACACCATGACAAAGCCAAGACAAGACTTGACAGACATTGCATTACCTGATCCCGACCTGACACTCTACGTGGATGGTTCATGTATGAGAACAAGTACAGGAGAATTAGTAGCCGCGTATGCAGTGACTACTGAGACCGAAGTTATAGAAACACATCGTATTGACACCCTGTCTGCTCAAGCAGCAGAGCTCGTCGCTCTGACCCAAGCCTGCATACGAGCCAAGAACCTGAAAGTAAACATATACACAGATTCACGTTATGCATTCGGAGTCGTACACGACTTTGGAGTACTCTGGCAAGAGAGAGGTTTCATGACTTCTCATGGAACCAAGATTCAGCATGGCCCCCTCATTCAAGCTCTGTTGGATGCAATACATTTACCGACAGCTATCGCTATCATGAAGTGCAAGGCACATACGAAAATCACTGACATCATTTCCCAGGGTAACGACCTGGCAGATCGAACAGCCAAGCTTACAGCTCAGACTCCAGACATTCCAGTTAACACGACACAGACAGACGTTCCAGTTCAGACTACTTGTATGACAGTTAAGGACCCTACACAAGACGTACTAGATATACAGTCACATGCTACTCCCGATGAAATCAAGAAATGGTCTGAACAAGGAGGGGTCCAGACAGATCAGGGATGGTTGACGAAGGGAAAAGCCACATGGTTCCTCCCCGACTCTATGGTTCAAGTCATTATTAACACCGCACATAGTCCAGCACATTTAGGAGAAAAAGCCATGTTAGACAGTATTCAGAACCTCTGGTTTAACAAGCATTTACGAGCAGCAGCCAAGCAGAAAGTGCGTACCTGCATGATCTGTTGTCAGTTCAATCCGGGTAAAGGTGTCCCGGTGGAACAAGGTGGATTCCATCCTCCTGACCACCCTTTTGAAGTCCTCCAGATGGATTATGTTCAGATGGATCGATGTCGAGGTTTCAAGTATGTCCTCGTAGTTGTATGCTCTTTGTCCAGATGGACAGAAGCATATCCAGTTCCAGATTA
Organism: Lissotriton helveticus; assembly: GCF_964261635.1. NCBI lineage: Eukaryota > Metazoa > Chordata > Amphibia > Caudata > Salamandridae > Lissotriton > Lissotriton helveticus. The sequence goes on from NC_136065.1 coordinate 537,614,851, forward strand.
CACTGCCGCTACCACTGCCAGGCAGTTGGTTCGTGAGTACTTCCCCCGCTATGGTTTACCTAGGGTCGTGTATTCAGACAACGGCCAGCCATTCTCATCTGAACTCATGAAACAAGTATCCCTTCTGTTAGGGTACCAGTGGAAGTTCCACTGTGTACGACACCCCGAAGCAGCTGGTCTCGTTGAGAGACTTAATCAGACTTTAAAAATCCGCATTGCCAAGGTTTGCGCAGAGAAAGGCGTAGATTGGATGGTAGCACTGCCAGTCGGCCTTTTTTACATGAGAATGGTCGCTAACTCCCGTTCAGGTCTGTCCCCTTTTGAGGTAGTTTTCGGTCGTCCCCCAAACATGTGGGGTACACCTAGGCCACGTAAAATAACTGATGTTGACAGTAATATGCTGACAGATTACCTGGCTTCCTTGATGTCTGCACTACTCTCTTGTCATTCACAGGTCGCCGCTGCCTTTCCAGACAACACTCAAGTGAAACCGCACGAGGTCATACCAGGCGACCTCGTCCTGATTAGAAATTTTGATCGTTCAAGTCCGCTGGAGCCCCGCTGGAGAGAACCAAAGCTCGTTCTGATGACCACAAGGACCGCGATCAAGGTGGAGGGCCGCAAAGGCTGGTTGCATTCCAGTCACGTGAAACGATTTCATGGACTCCGTCCAAAGACTTTTTTCAAAGACTATCCCGTTCTCAAGGACTGCCCAGATACTGACTCTAAACTTCCCCTGTTAGAGAAAACTCCGCAGCAGGAGTATAAAGAAAAATTAAGGTCTAGTAAGTCAGCCAGTTTAATTGTCTAAGTCCCTCTCGGGTGAAGCGGTTAGACAGGTTCCTGACATGTATGAGATAGACCCACATAGTGAGAGAGTTAGTCAAAACTCTAAGAAAATACGTTATCACAAAGCTCTCCGAAGCCGATGCATTGTTACTCTTTTAAATTTCTTATTTCTGAGTTTTATGATTACAGGCATAAGTTATGTTTTATATGTATATTTTCCTCCTACTGTTTCACATGTACATTTTTCCTCTAATGTTACAGTAGAGCACACTTTTAGTGAACTGCCTCCTCAGGAGTTATCCTATCGTCTTGCCATGCGCAATAATACTTTTATCCGAATGTTACACTATTCACACCAGACCAGCAATGCCACTAATTGTTGGGTGTGTGGTCGACTCCCCCCTTTTCAGACACCGAAGGGAGTTCTGCCACTCTTTCCCTATCCGTTTTCACACAATGGTTCGTGTGGAGCATGGTCCACGTTAACGTCATCCTCAAACGATATGTCCCTTCTGAATAGAACATGTTTCCCAGACAAGGAAGGTCTTTCCCATAGAACAGGGTTAGATCTAGAAAATGAAGTATATGATCTAGGTAATTATTCCTCGAATTTCATGGTTTTGAATGTTCAGTCTGAGACTACTCCAGATTTGCCTGCTATTACAGTTCTACCAGCAAAAGGCGAATTATGTGTCAGAAAGAATGGTTCAGTACATCTAGGACACAGTGATTGTACCACTGTGGTCGAGTATAGTGACAGTGGGAAATCTACTTTCAAAGCCTCACGTCATTCGTATTTTGTATGTGGTCAGACCGCATATGTACGTCTGCCCCTCGATTGGGATGGAACATGTTACATTGCCTTCCTACTGCCACCAGTTTTTCTAGCCCCATCCGATTATCACAGAAACACACATCTAGTACACGTTAGACATAGAAGGGAGATCGAGTCCCCAATTGTCGATCAAACTGAAACTGCATTAGAACAGTATACAGACTTCAATAAAGGTTTCTTTTTCTTCATAGGTCCTGTCCAGAATAGTAAGCTAATACGTAGGCTAACAAGAACCCTTGAAGCAGTAGTGAATGAGACTACTTCCGCTCTAGGTAACTTAACCGAGGAGCAATCTGCTATGAGATTTGTCGTGCTCCAAAATCGTCTCGTCCTTGACGTCATACTGGCCGATAGGGGCGGAGCTTGTAGAGTCATCGGATCTAGTTGCTGCATTTTCATTCCTAATAACGCACCGTCTGTTTATTCAGCTATAACCAGACTTCATAAAATTGCCCATCAGTTGCACCAGAATCCAGGCACCTGGACATGGTCCGGTTGGCTCTGGAGTATTATATCTGCCTGGGGATGGAAAGTATTGTCATTCCTGGGTATAGCAGTAATGATCATATTCAGTTGCTGTCTCTGTTTACAATGTGGCCCTGCGATTTGCGGCTTGTGCACTACATCCTGTATTCCAAGTCCAAAGTCCCGTTCCAAGAAGATTCGAGACGAGCAAATGATGCTATATGAAATGATAGATGGTATCATGAATATTGATGTTTCCTGATGGAACCGTAGGGCACAAGGAGGGAATGAGGAAAATTGAATTTTGCCTTATCATGTGTGCCTACGTGTTCCCCATCCTATGTTATATGTGCATGATTAATATGCATATGTTCCCCCTATGATCGAATAATGACGCGCTTATAGTTGTGTCCAACGTTTAGTATGCCAGTTATCCAGTCCCCGTGAAAAGCAACGTGAATTAGGCTTCTAGGCCTATGTTGACACCCTTTTACATTGTGCACGTTAATTCATCGAATTGTCCCCGTTTCTAGGCCTCATGAGGGCCCGGACACCAGAATCAAGCTCCAGTCTCCTGAACCACTCCGAGGAGCGATGCAGCCCCCACCTGCATCCCTGACCCTTCACTTACTTTCTGCCGCGCAGCGCGGTGCCCGGCCTGGCTCTGCCTGCCTGCCAAGAATATGTTATGCCTCTAGTTATCAGTTCAGCTCTCCGTCTTCACATTCCTAAGCTAACGAACCACATAAACATCTTCAGCTATAGTCTAGTCTTTCTGTCTCCATGCAAGAGAATTACTGTATTAATATCCATAGAAGATCCATAGCACACGTAATACATGTAGAATATATGCATGCACCAGCCTTAGTGTCAAGTAGCCTTTGCTCTGATGACTTTTAGATTCTATCAACATGTACTCCAAACACAAGATACCAGATATGCTATAGGTACATGTCGTCCTGACATCCCAGACTTTCGTCTCCTCTTCTAGTGTAGAAGTCAGAGCCCCCAGTTCTCCCCAGTTACACGTCATGGTCCGTTTGCGCGCACCACTAGGTTAAAGGTTCCAGCTGCCCAGGTAGCCCCCTCCATGTATCCACCCATTTCATGACACTTCTGTGACGTCTACATCACATGTCGTCGTGCACGCCCTGTGCACGCCTTCTTTTTACGCCCATATGTTCTTATCTTTCGTTTGTCACTTGTTCCGCCTACTGTATGCAATGCAATTGTAATGTTTTACTATATATACCATGTACTGTTAATGAGACGTTGCAGCTGCCATTCCATGCCATCCTATTTCAGGCTGTTCCGATCCTGTCCCTTCCCTTGTGCCTGATTAAAGCCTGTTCAACTCAGATACCCCGGATCCTGCCTCTTATTTATTGAGCTATCTGTTTTATTTAATGCATAGAAAAGTAGTACCGGTAATTAATTATTTATTTACCACAGCAGACTGTGTCGAACGCGGCTGACAGGTCCAGGAGGATGAGCCCCGCGGTTTCTCCGTTGTCGAGTTGGATCCTGATGTCGTCGGTGGCGGTAATGAGGGCAGTTTCGGTGCTGTGGTTGTGCGGAACCCGGACTGGGACTGATCCAGGATGTTGGTCTCTTTGAGGAAGTTGGTCAGTTGTTTGACGGTCTTTTCGATGACCTTCGCCGAGAACGGGAGCAGCGAGATAGCCTGGAAGTTCTTGAGGTCCTTGGGGTCTCCCTGGGTTTCTTTAGTAAGGCGTTGATCTCTGCGTGCTTCCAGCTCTCTGGGAAGTACGCTGTCTTGAAGGATGTGTTGATGGTTTTCCGGAGGTGGGGTGCGATGATGCTGCTGGCTTTGTTTAAGATGTGGTGTGGGCAGGGGTCTTACGGGGATCCGGAGTGGACGGTGTTCATGAGCTTGATGGTGTTTTTGTCGTTGATGTTGGTCCAGACGAGGAGGCAGTTTTTTGCGGGTGGTGGTCGTGGGAGCGGGGGGGTGGTAGTTGCTAGGGTGGTTACGGCGTTGAAGCTGTCATCAATGTCTGTTATCTTGCAATGGAAGAAGGTGGCCAGTGAGTCGCACAGGTCTTGTGACAGTGGGATGTCGTTGGTGTTGGAGCTAGGGTTGGAGAGTTCCTTCACGATGCTGACAGCTCTTTGCTATTGTGTGCGTACGCGGTCTCTGAAGGTGGTCCTTTTGGCGGATCTGATGAGCTGGTGGTGTTGGCGGGTGGCATTCCTCTGGGCTGAGTAGCTTTCCGGTGTTCTTTCCCAGGTCCAGTTATTTTCTAATTTTCGGCAGGTTCGCTTAGAGGCTTAGAGGTCTTCAGTGAACCTGCTGGCTCTCTTGCTGGTGTGGGTGTAGGGGTGCTTCTTGAGCAGGTGTTGGCGCAGTCATTGATCCATTGTCTGAGGCGGCGGGCTGCTGTGTCGGGGTCAGAAGGGTCCGCGGGTGGGCTCTGGGCGAGGGTGGCTGTTAGCTGGTCCTCGGTGATTTTGCCCCAGCTGCAGCGGGGCATCTGCTAGGTGTGGTGGTGTGTGGTGGGTTTCCGGAAGGTGAAGTGGATGCATCGGTGGTCGGCCCAGTGGAGTTCGGTGGAGCGGTCGAAGAAGACGTGAGTGCTCGCTGAGAAGATGGGGTCAAGCGTGTGGCCGGCGGACTGAGTGGGTGTTGTGACTAGTTATCCGAGTCCGAGGTTGCCAAGGTTGTCAATCAGGGTGGAGCAGTTGGCATTGTTGTTGTTCTCGAGGTGGAAGTTTAGGTCCCCAAGGAGGATGTAGTCCGTGGAGGCGAGGGCATGTGTGCTGATGAAGTCGGCGATGGACTCGCTGAACTACGGTCATGGTCAGGGGGGTCTGTAGATGAGGGTCCCTCTGAGGATGGTGTTAGGGTCAGTGTGGATGTGGAAGTGCAGGTGTTCGGCGGTGTTGAGGGTGTCGTCGGCGTGTGTTGAGATTTTGAGAGTGTTCCTGTAGATGATGGTGATTCCTCCTCCTATTCCATTGGTGCGGTCTTTGCGGGTGATCTTGTAGCCTTCCGGGATGGCTATGGAGATGTCAGGCGCCGAGGAGGTGGTCAGCCAGGTCTCCGTCAGGAAGGCGACGTCTGGGGCGTTGGTGTCGAATAGGTTCCAGCAGAGCGGGTGTTGAGAAGGATACATCTGAGGAAGTTGAGTCCTTCGGTGGGTGGGTTCGCGGGCAGGATGCTGTTGAAGCTGCAGTTCCGGCAGGTGAGGGGTCCTTGGGTGTGCTTCAGGGCGGCCCGGTAGCAGGTGTGTGATCTTCCGGTGTTGAGTGCGTGGAGGGTGCTGGAGTCGTAGCGGAGGCCGGCATCGTGGTGAGTGCGGGGACAGGGGTCCTTGCGCTGGGTGTGGTCCAGGTGCAGACGGGTGCAGATGGGCTTGCATTAGGTGCGCCTTTGGTGTGCCAGCGCTGCGCCCACTGCACGGCAGCTGCACAGCCTCCATATGAGTGGATGAGGGGAGGGAGGAGCAACTGGGAATTGGGAGCGAGGTGGTGAATGGGGATGCAGGGGGGCAGGGCCGCAGGGGACGCAGCGGCGGGAACACAGAGTGGGGAGTGGGCAGGGGTTACAAGAGGCAGGGGGCACAGGAAAAAAGGGGCACAAGAGAGAATGGGCATACGGGAGTAAAAAGAAAAGAAAAAAACAGAAGGCACAGTACTTACAAAGTGCTACAGCCAGGCAGTATTTAGCGGGGTCAACCAGTTACGAGCAGCAGCAGGGGCTGAGGTCACACAGGGGGGGCTGCAGGGCAGTGAGGGGAGCGACCTGCCTGGTCACAGGGTCAAGGGTTGCTCTCTCTACCGCTGCGCGGCCTCTATATGAGGGCATAAAGGAGGGAGGAGCAGCTGGGCGGCAAGAGCGGGGTGGCGAATTGGGATGCAGCGGGGCGCAGGGGAAGCAGCGGTGGGAACACAGAGTGGGGAGCGAGCAGGGGTTACAAGAGGCAGGGGGCACAGGAAAAAAAAGGGGCACAAGAGAGAATGGGCACAACACATCAAAACGGTTTAACAACAAGGGATCCAAAGTGCAAATGTGCAAATTGCGACCAATGTTGAATTTTGCTTACCTACTTATGTACAAATAGGTTGGTCTGCAAAACTCCCATTCAGAGTGGGACACAATCCGACCGACTGTATGAATATTAACGAAGTACGTTAGAAGTATTTTAAATTGTGGCTTACATTGATGGAATGCTATTACCAGGGGTGGGCGGAACTTGCAGTGTTACTCCATGGCTTCATAAGCTTCCACTGAGTTCCGCCAATGAGCAGAACATATACAGCTCCCGCGGAAATTTAGCGCATGTAGTGCAAGCAGCGCTGAAAACTCAAAACAAACGACCCCATGCGGAGCACAAGAGCACGTGGCCATTCAAGTTAATTTTGCTGCAACTTGAGTAAAAAATCTACTCAAGATGAAGCAAATCTACTCATTAAGCAGTCCTCTGACCATGACCATTTGCAACCTCTTGCATTAGAAAATCTCGCTAGGGGATGCCAAATCTCACACATGCTTGCCAGCTTATAGTTCAGGTGGCAATTGGCAGAGTTTGGTCAAAGCTTGTTGCCAAATTCCACCAATTCTGTGGGTGTTATGAACTATTCCACCCAGTCCTAGCCAGTACAGGGATTCTTGTCTGCTGTGGTCAGCAGATCACCATGTCTGTGGTTAAATTTATATAAAGCAAACATTTGTGTCTTTAAATGCAACCCGTTTCCCTTAAAAACAAATAGCCTGTGCTGAAAAAAAGCTTACCTTTAAAAAAAACAGTTTGAGAGTTGCCAGTGGTCCTTTGGATCACTGCCTACTTCCCAAGAACATTATTATTAATTCACAAAAGGAAAGGGGTCCACGGTGGGTCTCCATCCTTTTTGAAAAATGGATTACCACCCCAATGCAAAGTCAATATTTTTTAGTGTTTTGTGACAGGATTATGGCCGTAAAACATTTATTTCTCCCTGGTTTATAATTTGTAAGGGGTGTCTACAACATGGCCCTTCCAAATTACAAATGAGTATCTATTCATAATCTAATTTTAGGAGCAAGGAAAAGTTTACTGACTCCTAAAATTAGTACACAGAAACATGTAATGATGTGTTGATTTTTCTCTGTGAAGAGCAAAAAGTGAAAAAAAACATGATGCTATAGTATGCAATAAAATTACTGTCAGAAGGTAAAGCATGTACCATGAAATAGTTGCTTGTTGCAGAATTGTCTTTGAGTTAACATCTACAAAGGTGCCAGATGTCTCTTCTGTGCTACTGCATAAATTAATTAAATGTAATTTCCCATGTTTCATACATTTTCTTTTTTCTTATTTAAAGCTTGAATACACTACTTTATTGGACATCTGCTCATTTTTTTTTTGCCTGGGACATGCTGGTTTTGCACTCATTTAATGTATGTTTGAATGAGAGAACCCAAATGACAAATGATTTTTCAATTGAATCATCCATTAACAACAGTCAAAGCATCTTGTTCAGGAATGTCTCAACTTCATTTCAGTACCCGGACACATCAACAACTGTCTGCAGAGTTTAAAATGTTTCAATAATCTCTAAACAAAATATCATCATCTTCCTCATCATCATCATCACCGTCTTCAACATCATAATTAATGTTTCTACTAACTATTACTACTACTAATAATAATTATGTATTTTGTGTGTTGCTTCAAGCAACAGTTTAGTAATCTGCTCTGTGAATGAACTGCAGTTGTCTACCGCTGCAGATTTTCTTTTGTGTTTTTTTACGGAGATTTACATAGCGCCAACTTGACCCGAACGTATCTGGTATCAGAGCGCTTTAAACAAGCACCACTTGCTTTACATGAGGACACATTCATTTTTGTTAGGCACAGGGAGATTAAGTGATTTCATCAGCAGATTGCATCAGCCACTGAAATAGGAGTCCGAGATGAGACCGTAAAGAGTAAAAGGGATAACAAGAACGGTACATATGCAATGTTAATGTCAAATGGCATATATACAGTATAACATACACAACAACACCCCTAACCTAAACCACACATCCAAATAAAAATAAACATTGTCTACTTCACATCCTAGCCACATTGCTAATCAGGCTTATTCACAAACTATACTTTGAAATTGTATTAGTACCACTACAATAATAAGACTCCAAATAGTACCAAATACTATTCACAAACCTATGTGCATTGACCTCTACATCGCTATCTTCTCTATGTTCACTTCTCCCTCCCCCTCCGCACAGCACCGCCTGTATCTCCCTGCTGAGGAAGTTCGAGGCCCTCCACCACCCGCAGGCTACCAACTGCACCTCATCACTGGTGGCCAGTGGTAGGCCGTAGGTAGGTTTGTTCATCCTCCGCTTTATTGCTTTTATTGTATTGCCTGTATTTTCATTGTACTCTCTCTGCCCGGTCTGTCCTTCTGTACCCCTCGTTGCCCCCGTGTCTCTGCCCGGTTTTTCCCTTCTGTTCCCCTTGCTGCCCCTGTGTCTCTGCCCGGTTATCCCTTCTGTTCCCCTCGCTTCGCTGCCCCTGTGCCTCTCTGCCCGTTCTGCCTCCTGTTCCACTTGTTTTTTTGTGCCCTTCTGCCATCTGTGCCATTCATTTTTCCCTCGATTTTGTGCCCCTTTTTCCTTCTGTTGCCTAAGTTGTCCCTCACCACCCTCGCCGCTGCGTCCCCTGTGGCACCGCCCCCCTGACGGCCCACTGCCCATTAGCTGCCCCCGCCTCCCGCCTCCCAGAGGCTCCTCCCTCCCACCTCCCCATATATGCCAACCACGCCGCTGGCGCTCCAAAGGCACGCCTAAGGCAAGAGCGCCTGCGGCCATCCGTGCCTGGACCGCGCCCAGCAACAGAACCCCTGGCCCCCGCACCCGCAACAACGACCGCCGCCACTATGACGCCAGCACCCTGCACGCTCTCAACTCCGGACAGAGCCACACCTGCTTCAAGGCTGCCCCGAAACGCACACAGGGCCCCTTCACCTGCTGGAACTGCCGCTACACCAGCCTCAGAGCCAACGAACCACCCGCCAAGAAAGACCCCAACCACCTCCGATGCATACTACTGAACACCCGATCCGCATGCAAGCATGCAGTCGAGCTCTGAGACCTGCTCGACACAGCATCCCGGATGTCGCCTTCCTGACAGAGACCTGGTTTAACAACTCCTCCGCACCCAACCTCATCATAGCAATCCCAGATGGCTACAAGATCACCTGCAGAGACCACACCAACGGAGTCGGAGGAGGAATTGCCATCGTCCACAAGAACAGCATCTGGGTCTCAACTAGCACCGACGATGCGCTCAGCCAAACACATATATTTCCAGATCCACACAGACCCTAACGCCACCCTCAGAGGCACCCTTGTCTACCGACCCCCTGGACCCCGCCCCCCAGTTCAGCGACTCCATCGCGGACTTGATCAGCAGGCACGTCCTGACCTCCACCGACTAAATCCTCCTCGGAGACCTGAACTTTCACCTTGAGAACAACAATGACAACAACTCCACAACCCTGATCAATAACCTCGCCAACCTCGGACTGAAGCAACTCGGCACAACGCCCACCCACTTCGCCAGCCACACGCTCGACCCCGACTTCTCCTCAAGCCCACACGTCTCCGTCAGCCACACCACCAAACTCCTCTTGACCGACCACTGCTGCATTCACTTCCCCTTCCAGAAGCCCACCAGACACCACCGCACCCAACAGATCCCCTGCTGCTGCTGGAGCAAAATCACAGAAGACCAACTACACGCAAACCTTGCTCTCAGCCCACCCACCGAACCCTCCTACACCAACGACGCTGCCCACAGACTCAGACGATGGATCAAGGACTGCGCCAACACCCTCGCCCCACTGAAGAAACCCCTCCCACAGAGACACCAGCAAGAGGGCCAGCTGGATCACCCCAGAACTCCTAACCTCCAAGCAAGCCTGACGGAAACTAGAGAATAAATGGCACAGTGAACAAACTCCGTACAGCCACGCAGCACACAAGGATGCGCCCCGCAACCACCACCACCTCATCAGGGCTACCAAGAGGACCTCCTTCAAAGACCACCTCAACAACAACACACACAATAGCAATAAGCTCTTCAACATCATGAAGGAACTCTCCAACTCCAGCTCCAACACCAATGACATCCCTCCCTCGCAAGCCCTCTGTGACTTCCTCGCCACCTTCTTCCACCGCAAGATAGCAGACATCCACGACACCTTCAACACCCAGACACCTCCAACAGACAGCAACACAACAGACCCTCTGCACACCATCGACCATGACCCCCTGTTAGCCTGGGCCAGCGTGAGCATTGATGACACCATCAAGACCATGTGCACAATTCACTCCGGCTCTCTGTCAGATCCATTTCCGCACCACGTCTTCCACAGAGCAAGCAGCTCCATCGCACCTCACCTGCGCAACATCCTCAATCTCTCCCTCGAGACCACGACCTTCTGAAAACACGCCGAGATCAATGACCTACTCAAAAAAGCTAAGGCAGACCCAAGAGACCTCAAGAATGTCCGGCCATCTCTTTGATCCCCTTCCTGGCCAAGGTCATCGAGAAAAACGTCAACAGACAGCTAAGCCGATACCTCGAAGAAAACAGAATCCTGGACCCTTCCCAGTCAGGGTTCTGCAGCAACCACAGCACCGAGACTGCCCTCGTCGCAGCCACCGATGACATCAGGATAATGGCAAGACCGCAGCACTCATCCTCCTAGACCTCTTTGCCGCCTTCGACACCGTCTACCACCGCTCACTACGCGCACGCCTCCAAGCCGCAGGGATGCGAGACAAGGCTCTGGATTGGACCACCTCCTTCCTCTCTGGCAGAACCCAGAGCGTCCTCCTCCCCCATTCCGTTCCAAAGCCTCCGAGATCTTCTGCGGCGTACCCCAGGGATCCTCCCTCAGTCCAACACTGTTCAACATTTACAAGGCCCCGCTCGCACACGTAGCCCAGCAGCATGACCTCAACATAATCTCCTACACCGACGACACTCAGCTGATCCTCTCCCTCACCAAGGACCCCATCACCACCAAAGCTAACCTCCACGAAGGAAAAAAGGCAGTCGCTGACTGGATGAAGACCATCCGTCTGAAGCTGAACTTGGACAAGTCAGAGATCCTCATCCTCGGCTCCAACCCTTCAGCCTGGGACGACTCTTGGTGGCCGACCGCACTGGGGGCAGCCCCGACACCCACCGACCACGCACGCACGCACGCACGCACGCACGCAACATGGGAATCATCCTCGTCTCAACGCTCTCAATGACCAAGCAAGCCAAGACCGTCTTCTCCTCCTGCTTCAACACCCTCCGCATGCTCGCATGCTCCGCAAGATCTACAGATGGATCCCGACAGATACAAGAAAGACAGTCACCCAGGCCCTCGTCAGCAGCAGACTCGACTACGGAAATGTCCTCTACGCGGGAACACCGACCAAGCTCATCAAATGACTACAACGCATCCATAACAGCTCGGCACGACTGATCCTCGATGTACCATGCCACAGCCACATCACAACCCTCCTGAGAAACCTGCACCGGTTCCCCGTCAACAAGAGGATATCCTTCAATCTCCTCACCCATGTACACAAGGCACTCCACTAGACCGGCCCAGCCTACCTCAACAGACGGCTCTCCTTCTACGTCTCCAACCGCCAGCTACTCTCTGCAGACCTCTCACTCACCACCGTCCCACGCATCCGAAGAACAACCACCGATGGGAGATCCTTCTCCCACCTCGCCGCCAAGACATGGAACACCCTCCCACTAAGCCTACGACAGACCCAAGACCTGCTGACCTTCAAGAGGGTACTCAAGACCTGGCTGTTCGATCAGTAGTGCCCCCCCAGTGCCTTGAGACCCTTGCGGGTATGTAGTGAGCATTACAAATGATTGGTTGATTGAGTGATTGATTGATTGAACCTGAAGGACTGACTTAAAAGTGAGGAATACTTACTACTAAATGTAAGAGGTGTAGGTAGATGTAAATTGGAGTTTAGGGAGTAGTAAGGAGGGATATGCAATTGTAAACAACCACACACATAAATGTAAGTCCATTTCTAATCAGAATCTGCACTTCTAAAGATATTACAGACAGATAGGATGCAAAGCAGTCAAAACAAACTCCAGGTAAGGCTTGACGTAATCCAGCACCACACAAGGCAACTCACAGTTACTTCATCACATTCACATAAAAAGTAATGGATGAAGGGGCTGAAAAGAACACCTTTTAGGAAATAATATTGAATAACATAATATATATTTGACAGTTTTCTGGCCTCACAAGCTGGGTGTATAGTTTAAATAATCTTCGAGGCAAGCCACAACTTGATTGATGTATGGTGTAATTAATATCGTCCCAGCACACGCCCCCAGCAGAGCTCTGGGCAAAATGGGAAAGGGTTAGGCGTTTCCCTTTTTGTCCCCCAAGTCACTCTAGCAAATTCACTCAGAGGTGAATGAATGTATCACAAAGATAAAAAAAACTCAGATAGCACTAAGTACCTTCCATATGAGATGTGGTGCTATGTTATAAATCACTTAAATGCACCATTCTTAAAATGTACCTATGTTTACACCAGTAAAAGAAACCTGAGAACCTGATCCACTATACTCATACTTTTATTAAGTTAAACTCTTTTCTATTAATGTGGCCGCTGCAGGTAACAGAGGTGGGGCGGGGTGGGGCTGGGTGAGGGTGATTTCGAGACACGACCACAAGGGGAAATTAAATAAATAATTCATGTTCCCTTGTGGTCGTCCTCGAAAACCCCCTCACCTGGCCCCACCACCCCACCGCTCTTACCTGCAGCGGCTGCGGCTGATGGATACCAAGTCTAGACTGAATTCCCATTGAAAGCATGTTTTACCAATTGAAACGAATAATGTTGATATAGATAGATTGATAATTAGTTGGAGATAGATAGATAGATAGATAGATAGTAGATAGATAGATAGATAGATAGATAGAAAGATAGATACATAGATACATAGATAGATAGATGTGTGCATGTATATGAAGAAATTCACTCTCTATCACAATGTAATCTGTTACATTTCAGCACATCGAATGCAGGATGTTTTTTATCAATACACATAATGCTAAGTAATTAACCTGGATTGCAATTGTTCTGCCATTTCCAAGACTACATGTTGAGATGGTACCTACATAATTTCCTAACATCTCCACATTTGACATGTTGAACTGTGTTAAGAGAATCCATGTTGATGAGCAATGTCTGTCTCCTCAAAAAAAATTGACAATGAGCTTTCCTAATTAACATATTTGTACTGAGCAGGCTCCTCCTCTTTTCTTTTTTACATATTAGCATGAAAGCTTCTCAATTGTTCTAAGTGGCAGTAATGTCTTTTCAGCTCTATTGTTGTCTCATGTCTTTCAGACGAACAGCAGCCATAGGAGAATGCAAATTTGAGAAAATAAAATGCTGCTTTTGTAGCCTTTAGGATTCGGGGAATTAAATTCAGCCTTCTAATTTGTAAAAGTAATCCGATGGATATTATAATTACAAAAACTGGATATAAATACACAAAGCTACAAAATAGGTTGTTAAGGTCATAGTAAGGATAATCGTAACATGAATGGTTAGCCATCAGGGTATTCAAGTATCAGCTAATAATATGGGGTTCTATTACACTAATGTGCCCGCCTTATTAGTTTTTTGTTAAATATTTGCATCCTAGCTAGATTTGCAAAGTTTTCAGAAATGTTCCCAGTGAAAACAGAAGAGTTGTTAAATTGTAGTCAGTGTTAAATAAAATGAGAATTGTTTGATATCCAGCAGCATCCAAATGCCCTAATTGTAAATGCTACCATTTGCATATCCTCTGATGAATATTTAGAAGAGTAACTTGATCGATTTTGATATATAATAATATTAAATACATGTTTTTTTTAAATCTTCTCTAAGCAATGAGTATGGCAGTTTTGAAATTGTGTATCTCTTATATAAGGTTCATAACTATGACGTGTAATGCTGTCTCACAGTACCCAATACTGATATTACCTCAGTTTGGGACTGTAAACACCTAACTCACTAAAGCGAAAATAAAATGCATGCATTCATTCTATTTTAACACTCTAGCTGCTGACGTTTTTTCCATCCCAATGCTGAGCCATTTTTTGATGTTTTAGGCACTTGGCACTTTTTTCACACAAGGGGGCATATTAATATGAAAGTCACTCAGCGCAGTGGAGCAAGCCACCTTGCTGCACTCCGTGACAGGCAGGTAAAGGGCAGGAAAGTGCTGCATTTAAAAGAATATGGCACATTCCTGCCTTTGTCCCTGCACAGTCACCATGTTGGCTGCCTAATGCCAATGCAGGCACACTTGCACAGCGTTGTAAGGAGGATTGTTTTTCTAAGTTATATCCACAGCCTCAATCCTACAATCAGAAGCAATGCAATTCCAACACATGTGCAGGTATTGCGTTGTCTTCTCCTTTTAGATTCTGCCAGTTACAAGAGAGTCGTAGCAGTGGCAGGGGAATGCCACAATGTACATTTTCTAGTTTTTTCATAGTTTTTTGCACACCATAAGTAGCAATTTGACACAATTCATTTTTTTCCAAACAATCCCAAAGTGTGTTTGGGATTTTTCTGTTTTTGAGTACCCTCTTGATATATCTGCTTCTTCTTGAACAGTGTCAGTGATGAAGCATGAATTAGCATGAAACCTGAAGTTTGAAATGCAATTTTATATTCAAATCAAATCAAATCAAAACTGCTTTATTCGGTATGAAAAAAACATCCATAAAAGCATACTAATAAATTCTGTCTCAAAATGTAACATTATTACTTTGATCCTATAAAACATTTTAAAAACATACACAGCAATAAAAAGGATAAAACAAAATGGCAATATTCCATGATCAGTCTGTTCATCTATAAACATGATTAGGTTGACTGATAGGTATCGCATAAAGTGCGATGAGCCAAGCAGCCAATATCATAAAGTGCATTGAGGAAAACCTATATCGTAGTGATATATAGTGTGCAAAATGGCAAAGAAAAAGTAGACTTTCTATTAGTAAAGTGAGAGATAAACTTTTCTTGTATAATTGGGCTAAGAACTATACGTTTTGAATCTCCTAGACAAAACATGGGCTGTAGCTCCAAAGTCAGTCCTCCATATCTTCAAATTTTAATGCATCCAGATATGAGAGATCTCTTCTTCTTCTAATAGCTCTTTGTATAAAAACAATGACTGAATTCATGATTTTTAAATTATCCAAACTACATATAAAGGTAAAAGCATATTTATAATGGAAGAGCCTGTTCAATAAAAAAGGGTTTTAAAATTAACTTCCGAATATCCTTGTAAAAACTGCAAAAAAGCATAAAGTGCATCGTGGACTGGGGGGATTTTCCATCACATGGGCATCGGGGCAAAATATTGGCTCACTTTTCTGTTCTAGGAAAAGCAATTAAATGGTGTAAAGTACTGAACCATAATTTGGTTAAATAAAATCTTTGTTGCGTATTTTTTACCAGAATTAAGTATGTTTGTATTCCAAGCTCAAGTGGGCGATCACAGTAAGCAAAAACACTATGCTTGCTGTCTGCGACCTGCAATCTTGCACATTCATTAGCTGTAGTATATTTAAGCCTCAGATGTAATAGTCTCTTAGCCCTTCCTCAGTCCATCAGCTAGGGACATAAATACCAACTGAGTGACATATTCAATGTTGGAGTACCTCCATCAGGACCAAATGCGGCAATTGACCGCTGAAAGATAACCAGATGACTTATGCAGCTTGTTTGCAACTGCACCATATGTGCTATGTTTGCTTTAATACCTGGACATGTTCAAAGTAAAGAAACCATTTTTTAGGAAATTGTAAATTATGCGGAAGATGGTGAGTTACGTGATAAGTGTAGTCACACCACCACTGTAAAGAAATTGCAGCGGCCACAGAATCACATAACTTAATTGACCCTGTTTAAGTCAAACACCAACAGACATTGTGATCCTGCCTTTAGTGTCCTATCATGTTATGATGAGCACAGAGTTCCAGATAATTTGAAACAGAAATCAAGGACATCACTTTGTTTTGGAAGATATGCTGTATGTGATAAAAAACACCAACAAACATTAAAAACACAATTCAGGAAAAATAAGCCGTTCAATGACACTGATTCCAATGTTTCCATCCCTGATGCTGTCTGTATACTCTATGAGTACTTTAACATTTAGGGGCCAGACGTAGGTGGCTCAATACCGGTCTGTAACGGCCGAAATTACCGAATTGGGCATTTGGGATGTAGGTGGCCTAAATTGCAAATTGGGTAAGTTACCGATTCGGTATTTTAAGGAATCGGTACATTACCGATTCCTTAAAATACCGAATCGGTAAATTACCTAATTTGCAATGTGGGGAGCACTCAAATGAGTGCTTTTCCCATTTTAGGATTCATTATTTACCACCAACTATAAGTTGGTGGTAAATAAGGAATACCTTTGATAATGCAAATCAGTGCATTTTCAACTGTGCCATGTGGCAGGCATGTATGTGTACCACATCTGCACACAAGCACAATTCAGGGGTGCAACAGGGTGTCAAAGTGACACCCTGGCACCCTTGAATGTGTCCCCCATTTTACCAAATCAGTATTTACCGATTCAGTAATTGCCATTCATTCCTATGGGCCTCCAGGCCCATAGGAATGAATGGCAATTACCGAATCGGTAAATACCGATTCGGTAAAAACCGAATCTTACCGATTCGGTAATTTTTACCGATTTTTTTGCTACATAGCATTTACCGATTCTAAAATACCGAATTGGTAAAATTCTGTATTTTAAGAATCGGTAAATGTACTTGACCTACATCTGGCCCTTAATGCTTTAACTGTTTTAGGAAAGTAGAAACTTGTGTTGATTCCCAAACCCTTTGATCTCATTGAAAAAAGTTAGACATTTGTACTCATGCTTCCTCCTGTATTTGCTGTAAATATTTCATAAATAATTTTTGGGAATACAATTGTCATGGGTTTTCAGTATTACTACTTGAATTTTTTGGGGTGAATTCCATTTATGATCGTCCACAAATGTTTTTGGACATCTACATATACTTTATTGATGAACTGCACTTGCAGTCTTTTTCCTTATTCCTCCCTATTATACAGAGATTTCTCCTCATGGCCAATCTCCATAACCTCCCTGTATCATGAGGTCCATGCTTCCTGTGAGACATTTAGATGGGCTTACACACATTAAATGGGTGATCCCTTGAAAGTGGGGCAGGAGGCATAGTTTCACCAGTGATGGTGAATTCTACATTAATTAACACAGACTTAGCTTCTTTAGTTGGTGCTTCAACATGGAGAAACCACTTTAAAGTCCATTGTACTAGAATATTCTATATAAAATGATGTGTGTAACATACCCAAGAGGAATCCTTATCGCAGCCAACAATTCTGCTCTTGGGTTGTGATCTTTAAATGATCACCAAGCAGTGATCAAACCTTCTCTTCCTATCCACTTCCACAAAAGAAGTAAAATATGAATAAACAATCTCTTTAAAAAAAGTCCTCAATTCTTCTCCTCCTGCTTCCTCCCTCTATCTATGTCTCTCCTTCTCCCCTCTCTCAATGTATTGAGACTGAACTTTTTTGTCTGATGCCCGATGGAGCTACCTGGTTTAGCTATAGGGGAGATGGGCTGTGGATTCCCTCCTTGCTCATCACCTACCCAGTTGGTCTTTAGACAGGCTTCTTTTCGTCTCTCCGTATTGTCTCTTCCCCAACCCTCCCTTTCTCACCTCCCCTGCCCCTCCACTACTTTTCCCTCTCCTTTCTCTCCTCACCTAATTGTATTGCCTATTTGTTTGGGATTTATTGTGTAATTGTAGAACTTTTTCTGTTACATCGTTGATTTTCTGTTATATTGTTGATCCTCATGTAAAGCGCTCTGATACCTCCGGATCTAGCCAGCGCTATATAAAACTCTTTAAATAAAAATAAATAAAAAATAAATAGAGCAAATAAAAATAGACCTAGAGCTCATCGTTAAATAGTAGGGCGAATCACAATGACATTCATGAGTTGGGGAAGAAGTACTGCTGTATGAGGACTACTCAAAGAGCTCGTCAATGCCTTTGTAAACTGGGCCAGGAAATTAAACTCCCTATCCGAAAGAGGGCACGGAGTTTTGTAATCGTATTAATTGTATTGGGATATTTCCTGAATATTCGAATTGTAAACCCACTTTAGATGTTTTGTGGATGTGCGAAGTAGTACTACAGGAGTAGTGCGTCACATATTCAGAAAATGTCTTGGTGAATCAGGCCCAATCATTCTTCAGCACAAGATTCTCTTGATACAAGGCTGCGGACATTTCTCCATTTTTTCTTTGTACTTGAAGGTGGAACTGAAGGTGCAAGGTAGCAAAGACAGAAAGTAGGCAGGGCTTCACACCAGGCCCGTTTTGTACTTGTGTTCAGAAAGAACAAACCATAAATTGTATGAAACGTCTTTAAAATGATTCATGTGTTTATGATTTAGATCTGTGCAGATGCTTGGTACTGGCTCAACACCAAACATCTGGCCAGCAGTGAGAACACACAATAAAGCAGATAATAGTACAACATGCCGCTACAGCACCGCGCTTACTATAAAAGAACACAATGCTAAAGGAAAGGGACAGTTTCCTTCCACTCCTAAGCGCGCCAACAAGAATGAAACGTTATTTAACTATATCAGATGGTTAATCCCTTAACTATTGTCATCAATCTCAGCCATTTTGTTGTTGATATCACACTTTCTTCACTGTTTTGTACTCATACAATTAATCATTAATCGGTAATGCGTACTTAATTTGAAATATTTCAAAGTATGGGATATTGTTTTGACAGTTTGAAATACAAATTTTTCTAAGTATTGTATATTAATTGGTGTCTCATTCCTGTTCAGCAATACATCCATGGTAGAAATGTATGCAATCTTTTTGAAAAGCGTTTTTTATTTCCCAGACCCATATGCAATTTATGCATGTTTCCAAATCTGATGCATTTACTAGTAAATGGTGCTGCATCGGCTGATCCCTAAATCAAACAATCTGACACATTTTTCACTTTGCTTTTCAAGTTATATTCGATACGTTTCATAGACTTAGATCAGATCCTGATGGCTATGTGGCCTCAAATTGTGGGGGTTGGCAGATGAAATGTACGCATGGAAGATCTGAAGCAGATAGACCAAATGAAATGTTTGTGGAGGAATTGAGATTAATATGTACCAGTTTCACATTATTTCCAAATGCTGCTTAAGTCAGTTAAAATGTGCATCTTCTGTTTTGGGAAACCCCTGCTATAGCAAAGTTATGGGTGTTCAATTTACATCCAAAACAACGTGGCACCATCATGATTGGGCCCTTAAAGGTCAGAAGGTTTTTTGAGGCATGTAATTTCTGTAACATCCACAAAATCATTTTCACATTTCTGTGATTTATGATTGCATATTTATTTGATACTGCAATAAATGAAATGACAAATATGTGAGCTCTATTAAGCTATTCCACAATTATTGTTGTGAGAAAGGGAGATAGCAGAAATGTGCCATATTTACAAAGATATGGCATACTTGAGGCAGCCTAGTACCAGCACAGGCACCCTTGAGCCATTGTGATCAGAATAGTTTATGTGCAGGAAAGGATGCCTTCCTTCATAAAACTATACTTAGAGGCTTATTCCTTTTTTATGTGTGCTGGAAAATGCACCACACATGCTAAGAAGCAGTAACAAGGTTACATGTGTCCTCCTTACACCTGCCTTGGACAGATGCAGCATTTTGTAGCTGTTGAACTTGGCCCTCTCTGCAAGGTCACCCCCAAAGCTTTTGCCTTTGCTCCTCATGTCCCTCTGAATTCATATATATTGGTATTAAGACTCTGTGCACTTTATCACAGCTACCCAGTGCTAAAGTGCTTGGGCTCTATCCCTAAAACATGGTACAATAAGCCTACACCTGATAGGCATGTTTACTTATAAGATCCTAGTATATAGTATACCTTGTATACAGGGCCTGTAAATTAAATGTTAATAGTAAGCCTGCAGTGCAAACCCTGAAAACCCATAGGGCAGGTTGCACTGTGTTTCAAAAGTAAGACATATTTTTAAGTTTTACATGTCCTGATAATGAAAGACTCCCCAAAAATTATTGTTCACTTCTTTAAGGCCTATCCCTCCCATTAGATGGGGTAACTGTCTTACATTTAACTTTTGATTGGGAAGAAATAGGGATGTCAAGTTTGGGCTCAAATAAATTGTATTTTAAAACTGTCTTTAATAGTAAAGTCAGATTCTAAATCTGAAAATGGCATTTAAAGAAAGTTGCATTGTTTTGGCCTAATTATTTGGTGCTAGGTGCCTTTGTTCTATGTCACATGACTCTGAATAGCTTAGCAGTTGTTCTTTTATTCCCTGCCTCACTTAGAATTCAATGGGCTACCTCTGAAACAAACACACAAATGAACCTGAAACAAGTCTTTTGTCACCCCTGACTACTTAGTGCTTTGAGAGGGGAGGGGAAGAACTTTCGAGAACCAGATGTGGGGGTAACCAGTTTGTCACCCCACTTAATAGGTTGGCACCAGGTATAAATATTGCACCTTCTCATCCCCCGTTTCAGTACACTCCTGGACCTATGGATATTACAGTAGATTGGCATACTGCTTGAGGCCCACCTTGTTCCTCAAAGTCCTGGTTACTGCCAGTGTTCAGCTTAAATAAACTGTAACCAAGCTGGTCCTCTCTACAACCTGCGCTTCCTGCGCCTTGCTCAGATGGCTTCAAAACCAAGCTTGTATGCCGTACTCATACAGATTGGTTAGAGACAGCGCTCATAGGGAGACCTGTAGGCTACGTCTATGTTCCCCAGGCTCATTGACACATTGCTAGTTACAAGAGTTGAAGTACGCATGTTGGGTTGGCTGTGTTTAAAGAAACAGGAAAACTGACAAGTGCCCTTCATTTTATAGTGATAGGCAGGTTGCCTGCCAATCATCATGCCTGGGGAGCTGCCCACTTCTCCACCCTGGGGAAAGTTATGTGCAAAACATAAAAGACAGAAAACACTACTTTCTTATGTGACTGCTCGTTCACACATTGCAGGTCAACACCCCAGGCACGCCTTAGTTAAGCCACCCCTGCAGAGGACTGCCCTACTGCTTGAGGCCTGTCCTGATCTGTGAGAAGGAAGACTGGACCTGCTCCCTTAATCCCAGGCTACCCGAGTGACTCCAAGGGTCAGTTGCATGGCATCATGTTCTTAGCCTTAGAGACATAAGAAGCTCCAGAGACCTCCCTTCAACTGCCAACATGATCTGCTGTGACTTGACCTGCAACTGTACCCGCTGGCCTCTGCTAGAGTGAGTTCCTGATATAAAAGAGGTGCCTTATCAGGTCCTGGACCCTTGTCTGGCATCAGTGGCACTCCCCCAGTGAAGAAATAATAAATGATGATGAACTGCACCTCTGCTCTTTACAATAAGAGCATGCATTCCAATCGGAATGCATGCTTACTTTGTAAAGTATAGGATTGCGACAAATCCATCCTCTTGCTGGGCTAGAACTGATGACCGGAGGTAGTTCGGTTGCAGTTAGCAAATGATGACAGACGTACTCCGGTCCATCCAACATCGTGATTGGACCCATTCTGTTTTTCTATGTCTCGACTCGGTATAAAGCTGTGTATAAATTCATAGTACAATAAAATAAGACTATAATTGGTGAATACCAAGAATGCAATGCAAATTATATCAAGGCTTAATTTGGTTGCAACCCTAAAAGTGATCACTGGCAATAAACTATAAGAGAATATTAAATACCATAATATATTATAATCAATGAACCACCACTGCATTGGTTCACCAAAAGAGGGCCACAAACATGGCCTTAGAAAGGACAGACCATTGACAGAAACTGTTACTGTTATTCCGTGAGTCACCTTCCATGTATAGCTGTAAAAGTAACAACTACAATAGCTGATTCATTGGACAGATATTGAATCGCGTAAGTGCAGTGGATGCAGGGTTCAAATCCATTGCATCGCCTCCCTGTTGTGGAAGATGTGAATGTACCATCTAAACACCATTGGAGGGAAATCCTTCTGGTGAAGGCACCAGAAAGATTTTCTTTTTCAAAAATAACTTCAGAGCAGAAGTGAAAGGCTTCACTCACATCCTGAAGTTTTATTTTTTAAGTGTGTGATGGTCAGCGTGCACAGTCTATAGAAAATACATAGTAAAGATGAAATCAGTCATTGCCATTAATGGCTTTCACTTTTCACTTTATTGTTGCACTGGGCATATCTCAGACTCCAAAGCAATGAGAAAAGCAGGATAGGTAATGCTGGAAAGGTAACGTTCCTCTCATTAAGATATCCTTACTTGGGGTTCGCCACATCATCACAATTCCCAAGCACTGTTCCTCACACTAGACACCAAGGATTTTATTTGGTTGGGACCCCCGTTAAAACATAATCTTTTAGCCCCTTTGTTGGAGCGACAGAGGGCCAGGAATATGTATTTGATAATGAAACAAAGGTGTGGAAGGCCTGCTCTAAAATCAAGCCCTGAGACCTCACCATATAGTGCCCCACAGCCTTTTTAAGGCACTTACTATCAATCTGCCATTTCCAAGGGAGCGAAAAGTCCACTAAACACCAAGGAATTATTTTGTTGAAAAATAGTGTGGGGTGGCACACTCTAGTCAAGTCAAGTCAAGTTAGAAATTTGTATAGCGCGCTGCTCACCCAGAGGGTCTCAAGGCGCTTAAGGGAGAGGGGTTCGCTACTGATCGAACAGCCAGGGTTTGAGTTGCTTTCTGAAGGAGAGGTGGTTCTGTGTAAGGCGAAGGTGGGTGGGCAGGGAGTTTCAGGTCTTGGCCGCTAAGTAGGAGAAGGATCTTCCTCCCATGGTGGCTCTTCGGATGCGTGGAATCGCGGTGAGGGATTGGTTGGACGAACGTAGTTGGCGGGTGGGGGTGTAGAAGGTCTGGCGAGTGTTGAGGTATTTGGGTCCTAGGTCGTGGAGGGCTTTGTGTGCGTGGGTGAGGAGACGGAACGTGATTTCTTTTGTTGACGGGGAGCCAGTGCAGGTCTCTTAGGTGACCGGATATGTGGTTGTGGGGAGGTATATCTAGGATGAGCCGAGCGGAGGCGTTCTGAATGCGTTGAAGTCTTTTCTGCAGTTTGGCTGTGGTTCCGGCATAGAGGGTGTTTCCGTATTCTGGTCGGCTGGTGACGAGTGCTTGGGTGACCGACTTCCTTGTTTCGGTGGAGATCCATCGGAAGATCTTACGGAGCATGCGCAGGATGTTGAAACATGATGAAGAGACGGCGTTGACCTGTTTGGTCATTGTAAGGGAAGAGTCTCGGATGAAACCATGGGCGTCCGCAGGGGAGGCCAAGGGGGGGCACTTGCCGCCCCCTGGAACACCGGTCAATCACTATTGACAGCCCCCACAGTGGTGTTTGTCTGCAGGGCCGTCAATTTTAAAAGCGTGAGAGAGCGCTTGCAATGACGGTCCTGCTGATGGGCAAGAGAGAAGGTCCAGGCCTGGCTACTCCCACAGCTTGAAGCAGAGGCGCACCTAGCGTCAAATTTCGGGGAGGGGGGCACATTTTTCAAGCTAAGGAAAAGTGGAGCTGCAGCCAGGGGCCCTAGGAAGGGGTGAAAACCATCAAAGCCTCATTAACGCCGGCACCGAATTACACAATTTGCCCAGAGATGCAATGGGTGTGTCTGCCTGTTTTTTGCGAGATCAATTGGAAAGTCCTTCTGTGCACTCTTTTCAGCGAACATTAAAGTTTCATCAATTTCTTTTCCATGGTAATAATGTTTTAACTCTTTTTCAGTTGTCAACAAAATATTTTAATTCATATTTAGGTTTCCATTGTTAACTGTTGTTATACGTTTTTTAATATATCCATTATTTCTAAAATAAAATAATGGATATATTTAAAAACAGTTAACAATGGAAACCAAAATATGAATTAAAATATTTTGGTGACAACTGAAAAAGAGTTAAAACTGAACAGAAGTGTCTGCACCACACACGATATGCCTGTTTTTTGCACCATAAGCACTAGTATTACAGAAGGGTCTGCATATGAGATGGATTAAAGAGTTTACGCCTTGAGCTCCTCATGTTCATTGCAGTATCGAGTGTAGCCCCTGGACCACTGTCTGTACTCACTGTCGCCTGCCATGATTCACAAAGGGAAAGCTGTCCCACAGAGACAACTTTTCTTTTCTGAATCATGCACCAACTGCAGCTCCGTGTTGGTATCAGATCAACGGTTTGCGACTGCCATTGCGTTTGAAAACCATTGATATATGTCATTGTAAATTGCAATTTGAAGATAGCACCGTTTCCACTGCCCCTTCAAATTCCAATATGAAGTAAGATGCAGAACCCCTTTTGTCAATCATGAAGGTAATACACAACTCTAAAAAGGGGTTTTGCAGAAGCAACCACTGTGATGCTGCAAATTGTAAGCTTTATGACAACAACATCCTTTTGTATTTGAGGGCCCTAGTTATTTAGATAAAGCAGGATGTGCAGTGAAAGGAATGACGTTACAAATGAGTAGTGCCTTTAATGCTCTGGAAATGCTAGGATCTCCAATCTACCTCTCTACCTCTACCTCTCTCTCTCTACCTTTCTCTCTACCTCTCTCTCTCTACCTCTCTCTCTCTACCTCTCTACCTCTCTCTCTCTACCTCTCTCTACCTCTCTCTCTACGTCTCTCTTTACCTCTACCTCTCTCTCTACACCTCTCTACCTCTCGCTATCTCTCTCTCTCTCTCTCTACCTCCGTCTCTCTCTACCTCTCTCTCTACCTCTCTACCTCTACCTCTCTCTCTACCTCTCTCTCTCTATCTCTCTCTCTCTCTACCTCTCTCTCTAGTTCTCTCTCTCTACCTCTCTCTCTCTACCTCTCTCTCTCTACCTCTCTACCACTACCTCCCTACCTCTACCTCTCTCTCTACCTCTCTCTACCTCTCTCTACCTCTCTCTCTCCGTCTCTCTCTCTATGTCTCTCTTTACCTCTACCTACCTCTCTACACCTCTCTCTACACCTCTCTACCTCTCTCTCTCTCTCTCTCTCTCTCTCTCTCTACCTCTGTCTCTCTCTACCTCTCTCTCTCTACCTCTACCTCTCTCTCTGCCTCTCTCTCTCTACCTCTCTCTCTCTACCTCTCCCTCTCTATCTCTCTCTCTACCTCTCTCTCTACCTCTCTCTACCTCTCTCTCTCTACCTCTCTCTCTCTTTACCTCTACATCTTTCTCTCTACCTCTCTCTCTCTCTTCCTCTACCTCTCTCTCTCTACCTCTCTCTCTCAACCTCTCTCCCTACCTCTACCTCTCTACCTCCCTCTCTCCCTACCTCTCTCTCTCCCTACCTCTACCTCTCTCTCCCTACCTCTACCTCTCTCTCTCTACTTCTCTCTACCTCTCTCTCGCTACCTCTTTCTCTCTCTCTACCACTCTCTCTCTCTCTCTCTCTCTCTCTCGACCTCTACCTCTCTCTCTCTACCGCTCTCTCTCTCTCTCTACTGCTCTCCCGCTCTAACTCTACCTCTCTCTCTACCTCTCTATACCTCTCTCTCTCTCTCTACCCCCCTCTCTCTCTACCTCTACCTCTCCCTCTACCTCTCTCTCTCTACCTCTCTCTCTACCTCTCTCTCTCTCTCCCTACCTCTACCTCTCTCACTCTACCTCTCTCTCTCTACCTCTCTCTCTACCGCTCTCTCTAACCCTCTCTCTACCTCTCTACCCCTCTCTACCTCTCTCTTCCTCTCCCTCTCTACCTCTCTCTCTCTCTACCTCTCTCTCTACCTCCCTCTCTCTACCTCTCTCTCTACCTCTCTCTCTCCCTACCTCCACCTCTACCTCTCTCACTCTACCTCTCTCTCTCTACCTCTCTCTACCGCTCTCTCTAACCCTCTCTCTACCTCTCTACCCCTCTCTACCTCTCTCTTCCTCTCCCTCTTCTTCTCCCTCTTCTTCTCCCTCTCTCTCTCTCCCTCTCTCTCTCTACCTCTCTCTCTCTCCCTCTCCCTCTACCACTCTCTCTCTACATCTCTACCTCTACCTCTACCTCTACCTCTACCTTCACCTCTACCTCCACCTCTACCTCTACCTCCACCTCTACCTCCACCTCTACCTCTACCTCTACCTCTCTCCCTCTCTACCCCTCTCTCTCCCTACCTCTACCTCTACCTCTATCTCTACCTCTCTCTCTACCTCTCTCTCTCTACCACTCTCTCTCTCTCTCACTCTACCTGTACGTCTCTCTCTACCTCGCTCTCTCTCTCTCTCTACTGCTCTCTCTCTCTCTCTTTCTCTCTCTACCTTTCTCTCTCTCTACCACTACCTCCCTACCTCTACCTCTCTCTCTACCTCTCTCTCTACCTCTCTCTACCTCTCTCTCTCCGTCTCTCTCTCTATGTCTCTCTTTACCTCTACCTACCTCTCTACACCTCTCTCTACACCTCTCTCTACACCTCTCTACCTCTCTCTCTCTCTCTCTCTCTCTCTCTCTACCTCTGTCTCTCTCTACCTCTCTCTCTCTACCTCTACCTCTCTCTCTGCCTCTCTCTCTCTACCTCTCTCTCTCTACCTCTCCCTCTCTATCTCTCTCTCTACCTCTCTCTCTACCTCTCTCTACCTCTCTCTCTCTACCTCTCTCTCTCTTTACCTCTACATCTTTCTCTCTACCTCTCTCTCTCTCTTCCTCTACCTCTCTCTCTCTACCTCTCTCTCTCAACCTCTCTCCCTACCTCTACCTCTCTACCTCCCTCTCTCCCTACCTCTCTCTCTCCCTACCTCTACCTCTCTCTCCCTACCTCTACCTCTCTCTCTCTACTTCTCTATACCTCTCTCTCTCTCTACCTCTTTCTCTCTCTCTACCACTCTCTCTCTCTCTCTCTCTCTCTCTCTCTACCTCTCTCTCTCTACCTCTCTCTCTCTCTCTACTGCTCTCCCGCTCTAACTCTACCTCTCTCTCTACCTCTCTATACCTCTCTCTCTCTCTCTACCCCCCTCTCTCTCTACCTCTACCTCTCCCTCTACCTCTCTCTCTCTACCTCTCTCTCTACCTCTCTCTCTCTCTCCCTACCTCTACCTCTCTCACTCTCACTCTACCTCTCTCTCTCTACCTCTCTCTCTACCGCTCTCTCTAACCCTCTCTCTACCTCTCTACCCCTCTCTACCTCTCTCTTCCTCTCCCTCTCTACCTCTCTCTCTCTCTACCTCTCTCTCTACCTCCCTCTCTCTACCTCTCTCTCTACCTCTCTCTCTCTCTCCCTACCTCTACCTCTACCTCTCTCACTCTACCTCTCTCTCTCTACCTCTCTCTACCGCTCTCTCTAACCCTCTCTCTACCTCTCTACCCCTCTCTACCTCTCTCTTCCTCTCCCTCTTCTTCTCCCTCTTCTTCTCCCTCTCTCTCTCTCCCTCTCTCTCTCTACCTCTCTCTCTCTCCCTCTCCCTCTACCACTCTCTCTCTACCTCTCTACCTCTACCTCTACCTCTACCTTCACCTCTACCTCCACCTCTACCTCTACCTCCACCTCTACCTCCACCTCTACCTCTACCTCTACCTCTCTCCCTCTCTACCCCTCTCTCTCCCTACCTCTACCTCTACCTCTATCTCTACCTCTCTCTCTACCTCTCTCTCTCTACCACTCTCTCTCTCTCTCACTCTACCTGTACGTCTCTCTCTACCTCGCTCTCTCTCTCTCTACTGCTCTCTCTCTCTCTCTTTCTCTCTCTACCTTTCTCTCTCTCTACCTCTCTATCTCTCTCTCTCTCTCTCTCTCCCTACCTCTCTCTCTCTACCTCTCTACCTCTCTCTACCTCTCTCTCTACCTCTCACTCTACCCCTCTCGACCTCTCTCTCTACCTCTCTCTCTTCCTCCCTCTCTCTACCTCTCTCTCTACCTCTCTCTCTACCTCTCTCTCTACCTCTTTATCTCTTTACCTCTCTCACCCTTTCTACCTCTCCCACTCTCCCTCTACCTCTCTCTCTCTACCTCTCTCTCTCTACCTCTCCCTCTATCTCTATACCTCTCTCTCTACCTTTACACCTCTACCTGTCTCTCTACCTCTCTCTCTCTCCCTACCTCTACCTCTACCTCTACCTCTTTCTACCTCTCTACCTCTCTCTCTACCTCTCTCTCTACTTCTCTCTACCTCTGTCTCTCTACCTCTCTACGCCTCTCTCTCTCTACCTCTCTACACCTGTCTACCTCTCAACCAGTTGAATTCCGGGAAGCCCAAACCATCAGTATTTCAAATCTGCGCATGAAACATGGGTAGGATGAGTCGTGCAGCTCAGAAATGGATGTTCTTTTTACATCATTTGTATTTAATAGAATTGGGAAGCAGGAGAGCAGTCTCACAGTTGAGATAGGGATTAACATACACTGGTGACAGCTTTTGAATTGGATTTAAAACCATTCAAAGATGGCTTCAGCATCTACGTGGGATGTGGTGGACTAAGTGGCAGCCGGAGCCATATAGCACTGATTGTCATTTTTAAAAAAACAGCATTGACATAGCCAATATGTCTCCCCTTTGGGTCCTTATAAGGGTTTAGTTGTCTAGTACAATAGCCTTGGTGCAACAACTTCAAGTGTTGCATGGCTAAACACTTATAAGCTCCCAAAGGCGAGACCTATTGGCTATGCCAATGCTCTGTGTCATTGTGGTTGCCAGGTAATCTGCTGTGAAGCCTCACGTGATTTTTCTCCCACCCCATGGGTTTCTTTGTTTATTTAAGCTCTTTGTCTTATTAGATTTTTTTATTAGTTCATTTAATACTTGTGCTCAATCATGTCGGAGGATGGTGAGGAAGTAAAAATGTTGCCCCCCCCTGGAAACATTTCTGCGGACGCCCATGGATGAAACCCAGGTTGCGAGCATGGTCCGTTGGTTTGGGTGCGTTGCCTAGGGCTGGAGGCCACCATGAGTCGTCCCAGGCAGAGGGGGATGATCCTAGGGTGAGGACTTCCGTCTTGTCAGAGTTCAGTTTTAGGCGACTGTTCTTCATCCACTCGGCTACGCCTTTCATCCCTTCGTGTAGGTTGGATTTGGCGGTGGTTGTGTCTTTGGTGAGGGAGAGGATCAGCTGGGTGTCGTCTGCGTAGGAGATGATGTTGAGGTTGTGTTGGCGTGTGATGGATGCAAGGGGACTCATTTAGACGTTGAAGAGAGTGGGGCTGAGCGATGACCCTTGGGGCACGCCGCATATGACTTCGGTGGCCGCTGGACTGGAAGGGGGGAGGCGGACTCTCTGTGTTCGTCCGGCGAGGAACGAGATGATCCAATCCAATGCTTTGTCTTGTATCCCGACGTCCCTGAGACGTTGTACAAGTGTGCGGTGGCAGACCGTGTCGAACGCTGCGGAGAGGTCCAGGAGGATGAGGGCCGCTGTTTCCCCGTTGTCGAGCAGTGTTCGGATGTCGTCTGTGGCTGCGATGAGGGCCGTCTTGGTGCTGTGGTTGGCTCGGAAGCCGGACTGTGAGGGGTCAAGGGAACTGTTAGACTCAAGGAAGGCGGCGAGTTGGCTGTTGACGGTCTTCTCGATGACTTTGGCGGGGAACGGGAGGAGCGAGATGGGGCGGTAGTTCTTAAGTTCGGTGGGGTCAGCTGTAGGTTTTTTCAGGAGGGCGCTGAGCTCGGCATGTTTCCAGCTTTCTGGGAAGGCAGCGGTGTTGAAGGAGCAATTGATGATGTCCTGGAGTTGGGGTGCTATGACGGAGTCGGTCTTGTTGAAGATGTGATGGGGGCATGGGTCAGTTGGCGACCCAGAGTGGATGGAGTTCATCAAGCGGATGGTGTGTTCGGTGCTGATCGGGGTCCAGGCGCGGAGGGTGGTGGTGGGGGGCTTCGGTTCAGTGGTGAGGGGAGTGGGCTGGTCGCCGAAGCTGTTGTGTATGTCTGCGATCTTGCTGTGGAAGAACGAGGCTAGAGAGTCGCAGAGGTCTTGAGAGGGAGTGATGTCGTTGTTGCCGGCGTTGGGATTGGTGAGTTCTTTGACGATGTTGAAGAGTTCCTTGCTGTTGTGTGCGTTGTTGTCAAGTCAATCCTTGAATGCTGATTTATTGGTGGTGCGGATTACCTGGTGGTGTTTGCGGGTGGCGTTCTTGAGGGCGGTCATGTTGTCTGTGGTTGGGTTTCTTCGCCAGGCTTTCTCGAGGGTGCGGCAGTTCTTTTTGGAGTTTTTGAGGTCGACTTTGAACCAGGAGGCTTTTTTGCTTCCAGTCTTGTTGCGATGGTTTTTCAAGGGTGCTAGTTCGTTAGCGCAGTGGGTGATCCACTGTGTGAGATTGATGGCTGCTTGATTTGGGTCTTTTGATGTGGCGGGAGGGTTTTGGTTCAGAGATGTGGTGAGCTGGTCGGTGGTAATTTTGTTCCAGCTTCTGCGGGGACCTTGTTGTGGGTTGTGGTGGGTCGTGGTCTTTCTGAAGCTAAAGTGGGCGCAGCTGTGGTCTGTCCAGTGGAGTCTCGTGACGTGATTGAAGGAGATGTGCTTGCTGGAGAAGAAGATTGGGTGGAGCGTGTGTCCGGCGTAGTGGGTGGGGGTGTTCACCAGTTATTTGAGTCCAAGATTGGCGAGGTTATCCAGCAGGGTGGTGGTGTTGTTGTCGTTGTTATTTTCCAGGTGGAAGTTGAGGTCCCCTAGGAGAATGTAGTTATCGGAAGGGAGGGCGTGTGGGCTGACAAAGTCAGCAATGTCTTCGCTGAATTGTGTGCGGGGTCCCGGGGGTCTGTACATGAGGGTGCCTCTGAGTGTGGTCTTGGGGTCGCTGTGTATCTGGAAGTGAAGGCTTTCGGCGGCAGCGAGGGTGTCGTCGGAGCTGGTCGTGATGCGGATGCTGTTCTTGTGGACGATGGCGATGCCCCCTCCTGTTTGGATGATAGGGTCCCTTCAGATGATTTTGTAACCGTCCGGGATGGCTATGGCGATGTCGGGCACTGATGAGGTGTTCATCCAGGTTTCCGTGAGAAAGGCGATGTCCGGCGAAGTGGTGTCGAGTAGGTTCCATAGTTCAATCTGTGGACCGAGCGGGTGTTGAGCAGGATGCACTGCAGGTGGTTGATATTGGAGCTCAGTTTGGCTTTTGTGGTTGTGGAGTGAGACTTGATGCTGCAGAACTTGCAAGATTGACAAGTGAAGGGTCCATGGGTACGTCCTGGGGCGGCTCGGTGGCAGTTGTGGAGGCGGCCGGTGTTGAGTGCAGTGAGGGTTGCGGCGTCGTAGGTTCGGCGGGGGGGAAGGCCTCTGCGAGAGCCAGGGGGTCTGGCGCTGGGCGCGGACCAGGCGCGGACGGGCGTAGACGGGCTTACCTTTGGCGCACATTGGGCGCTTCCGCTGCACGTGAACGCTGCACGTATGCGTCTTTGCCTTAAGTGGAGAGCGGAGGGGGGGGCGGAGCGAGGGAGGAGCAGCTGGGAGGCGGGAGCGGGGTGGCAAGTGGGAAGGGGATCAGTTGGCGATGCTGTAGGGAGCGGGGGTGGGGCCGCGGGGGAGCAGCGGCAGGGAGCGGGGAGCGGGGTGGAGAGACGGGCTGGGACAACAAAATGGCACCAAACAACAACAAAAACAATGCAGGGCGAGATCGGGGGCACAGTGTGGCACAGATACTTAATTAAAGCAGGGTCAATATGATAAAATGCACAATCTGGCACAAATACGATGCAGGCGAGATCGGGGGCACAGATACGATACCACAGGAAGCGGGCAGAGTCAATACGATATCAGCACAGGATGCAGGCAGTGTCAATGCGATATCAGGACGGCCTGGAGCGGGTGGAGCGACCGGTTCTGACCAGGTCAAAACGGTCACAGCTCTTCACCTCCTCAGGTCTTTCCGTATGTTCCAGTGGGAGGGAGGAGCAGCTGGGAGGTGGGAGCGGGGTGGCGAGTGGGGAGGGGATCGGTCGGCGATGCTGTAGGGAGCGGGGGTGGGGCCGCGGGGGAGCAGGGAGCGGGGTGGAGAGACGGGCTGGGACAACAAAATGGCACCAAACAACAACAAAAACAATGCAGGGCGAGATCGGGGGCACAGTCTGGCACAGATACTTAATTAAAGCAGGGTCAATACGATAAAATGCAAAATCTGGCACAAATACGATGCAGGCGAGATCAGGGGCACAGATACGATACCACAGGAAGCGGTCAGAGTCAATACGATATCAGCACAGGATGCAGGCAGTGTCAATGCAATATCAGGACGGCCTGGAGCGGGTGGAGCGACCGTTTTTGACCAGGTCAGGACGGTCACAGCTCTTCACCTCCTCGGGTCTTTCCTTATGTTCCAGTGGGAGGGAGGAGCAGCTGGGAGGCGGGAGCTGGGTGGCGAGTGGAGAGGGGATCGGTCGACGATGCTGTAGGGAGTGGGGGTGGGGCCGCGGGGGAGCAGCGGCAGGGAGCGGGTAGCGGGGTGGAGAGACGGGCTGGGACAACAAAATGGCACCAAGCAACAACAAAAACAATGCAGGGCGAGATCGGGGGCACAGTCTGGCACAGATACTTAATTAAAGCAGGGTCAATACGATAAAATGCACAATCTGGCACAAATACGATGCAGGCGAGATCGGGGGCACAGATACGATACCACAGGAAGCGGGCAGAGTCAATACGATATCAGCACAGGATGCAGGCAGTGTTAATGCGGTATCAGGACGGCCTGGAGCGGGTGGAGCGACCGGTTCTGACCAGGTCAGGATGGTCACTCTGGAATCATGAGGTTCCTCCAACCCCTAACGGACCCCTCAGGGGAATGAATGAATGAGTTTACAACCAATCTACCCCTGGGGGAGGAAGGAAACCCACCAAACACCATTGACATGGGGTGGGGTACCCAGCCATGGCATTGGGCCTTATCTCCACTCCTAAAGGGCCCAACTTTTTTTTTAGCTTCCTGAGGGGCAGATTTAGGTTTTCCCAGACTGCCACAGGTGATGCATGAAGCCCACTAAACAGCAGCAATTGTTTTTTACAAAACAAATATGGGGTTAGGTGGCCCACCCTGACATCGAACTGTGTCTGCAATGCTAAAAGGGCTCTACAGTCTTTGTGCTGTACTTGTAGTAGATTAGAATGTTTACACATCTAGAATTTGTGTTCCACAGAGCATCAGGTCTCAGCCCCACCTCTAAATCCCTAACTATTTTTCTGCCACCTCGAAGAGTAGATTGAGGACCTTACCCACAATCAACCCTCCAACATCAGGCTCACCACAAACTCTTTACGCGCTGCAGTTTTGTCTGCCTCCTCAGCACAGAGACTTTCCACTTGGCAAGCAAGAGACATTTTTTATACTTTCTGAGTAGGTTTGACACTTGGGCCAGCAGAGAGGGGGAGTAAAAACCAATTTCATCTCACATGCCATGGTGAATGACTGTACGTTTTTGGTTCTGAATCAGCTGGCAACTAGGAAATCCCAGGAAAAACTTGGGTGGTGTAACGTGTGAGGATCTGACTACATTGACTTCACCCTGTCCAAGTTTTGGCTATTCACAGGCAATATGCCCCACCAAACAAGTGGGGTGCCATTTGTATTGTGAGGGATGAGGAAACACTAGATGATAGGAAGTTTGTGGATATTTACAGAATCTTGCATTTTCCACATGGAATATGAAGCAAATGTGATTTGTTTGCCAAGGTTTGATGTTTTTAGGGCATTCTAGGAATGAAAACGTTTTGGGATCCACATAGGTCACAACCTGCTGGAGGCCCCTTGGAATCTAGTCTCATAAATGTTTTCGTTCGAGAGGTTTTCCTGGATGGTGGCTGAGCCCAGGTACAAATACCACAGCTATCCTTACCACCAGTATCAGTCATTTTGCAAGGTAACATTTTGATGTCTTCACATTGTCTTTTGGGGCCTTTCCTGTCTGATGCAATAGGCCCACCCAAAACGGTCTGTTACAGTTTTTCTCAGGAGAAGCGTGTAACACAGAAGAGTAAAAGATTTGTTTTCATCTAGTGGCTTTCTCTCTGTTTTCAAATGTAAGACAGTGTGCAAGACGGAACACATTTTGAAACATGCCCTCTGAATCATGATATTATGAGTTACTCTGAAAAATCATTATAAAAAGGCAACTCACTCTTTGGCTCTGCTGATTGGGTGTTTTTGGACAGCTAAAACACTGTCTATTCCTGCAATGTAACAGTAGATAACTTTTTTAATAAGTTATCATCTAATAACATTACATAAAAATGTTTTACCTCTATTTCTATTATGTCCTACATATTTTCATTATTTTTTAAAGCCAACCATTTGTTTATTTAGGAAAACCATGAACGATCTACATAATGATGCCTAGCTGAATTCCAAATCATGCCTGCTTTTCAGAAATGTATAGTCTTATGAGTTAACCTATCAGCTCCATACCTGTTTCTACCACAAATTGCAAGTGAGTATGAACCACAAAAATAGGTAAAATCAACAACTACTTAAGAAAATCCAAAAGATGTGGTAAAAAAACTACCTGGTGGCTGAGAGGAGGGTGGTTTTAGCCCAGCAAACCATTTTTGATACCATTTTTTTTAAATGATACACCTTCTTGCAGAGCACTTTTTATGGTTTTCCACAAACCAAACATTTCCTACATGTTGACATTTTTTTCAGTACTCCGTAAGAAAAAGGACAAACCCTTGGTTACTTTAGGATCTTCAACATGTGGGAAAAAAACGATGTAAATTTGTTCTGGCTGCTCTGTGTAGAAAAAAAGCTAAGAAGATTTAAGCAAGAAGTGCCATAGAAATCAAAAATAGCTCAGCACTTTTGAAGGGGGGGTAACAGCAGCAACAGTTAAGGATGCGGCGTTCTTGACGGTCTGGAGTTTGTGAAGGAGTTATTGTTGATTCCGGTGTAGAGAGCATACCCATAGTCCAGCCTGCTGTTGATGAGTGTGTGGGTGATGGTCTTCCTGGATTTAGGGGGGATCCATTTGAAGGGCTTGCGGAGTATGCGGAGGGTGTTGAAGCATGTGGAGGATACAGCGTTGATCTTTTGGTTCTTCACTAGAAAGGAGTCGAGTATGATGCCGAGGTTGCATGCGTGGTCCGTGGGGGTAAGAGGATTTCTGAGGGCCGGCGGCCACTAGGTGTCGTCCCACACGTTGAGGGAGGACTTCAGTTTTCTCCGAGTTGAGCTTCAGGCTGATGCGGCTCATCCAGAAAGCGGTGTCCTTCATTCCTTCCTGGACACTGTGCCTGGTGATGGTGATGTCGGGTTCCTTGGTGAGGGAGAGGATGAGCTGCACCATATTTTAGCAATATGATGAATTCCTATCCTTTCTGCATGTGCTGGTGCCGTTTCGGCACCCTTGCACCACAGTGCACAGGTGTCCCCATTGCAGGCAGGATTGTTTTTTAGTAGGAAGGGGCCCCTTCCTGCACTAAAACAATCCTGTGAGGTGTTTCTTCAATCTGTGTATGCAACAGAATAGAGTAACATGGAAAGAGGAAAAAACCAGGAGAAATACACATATTTCTCCTTGTTACACCTCACCTTGGGAGGTGTAAAGATTTGGCACTTCCCCAGGTTTACATCACTTTGTAAATCTGAGGCAGCGTAAAATTTCATGGATGTCAGGTGGAGAAAACTCACTGCAACGCCCATAGAACGCCTCCCAGGGGCAGAGTAAGGTGACGCAATGATTTGTACTAAGTCACATTTCCCGTGATTTATGAGGCCACTCAAAGCCATACAGGGTTGCTTTGCATGGGTTCATAAATCTTTATGAGAGCCCTGCGTCCCACATGTACTACTTTATCTAGTCCAAAACTGATGCAGGGTTCTCATAAGTAAGCCCCTTGTTTGTTCAGACTGATTTGTTCTGTTACTTTCTGCGAGTGTGAAGCACATGGGTTCTTGGACAGCAGCGATGGGACACCTCATGCTGAGGTAGCTTTGCGCTTTATAAGCTCCATTATTATTATTATTATTGGATCAATCGATAATTTATTAATTTACAATGACAATATTTCTTCTTGAATCTGGTTTTCTTTGACTCTTTTTTAGAGTTTTATTTAAACCGACATTAACTTAAACTGATCTGTAGATTATTGTTTCTGTTCAAGTCATGGTACACCGTCTCCTGTTCTTGCCCACGGGCGGAGGTTCCATTTGATTTTCTACTCTACTTTTGTGAACTTTCCCATAGATGAGGTGTATTCAGAGGGTTGGTTGCTAACAGTGCTCATATCTGTCATCATCATGCTAAAATGTAGCTCTGGTAGGCTGCTGATTGCCAAAGCCTTTAAAATCATCTTGTAAAGGAGTCAATATTCATAAATAACAAAGGCTTTGGCAATTATAATACTGAGCACAAATGATCAAAAAACAAGAAGCTCTTCATTTCCCCGTTTTTACTATTGGTCTGAGTGGTGCAAAGAGCCATTTCAAGGCAAAACAATTGGTCCCTTTTACCTTTATATGAGAGAATTCTCTGCTTACCAATAATTACTATGCGATCAAATAAATTATCGACCTTCTCGAGTTGCTATGGAAACAGCGAACATTAAAACACTTCAGAACAATCAATCCTGCATTGCATACACCACACAACATATTTCATGAAAAAAAAAGAAATGTAACTGTAGTCCTGTAGGTTTTACTGTTTTGATTAGTTGAAGCAACAACTAGGTAAGCATGAATTATTGATCCAGGTTTTCTTGCCTTATCTGATGTTGGCAGAAGATAAAAAATCCTGTGGCACTGATTTAGGCACTGCATGTATCAGGAGCTGGCATGATTATGAACCTTGCCTCACTTATTGAAAGGCAAGAAGACACGATTTCGTCTGCCACTCTTGTATTTCTCTCTGCTAAAGTTTGGTTTCTACTAATGAAAAGCTCCTTGCTGCTAACATATTCTGCACAGATAACCCACAGCTTTCGCTGAGATTTTTTCTTCTGCATGATAGTTTATTTTGACTGCTGCTTGGGAAGTGAGAGGGTGAGAGTGTGTTTGCGGTGCGCTGCTTATGGTGTGTAGCTTGTGATTTCTTTTATCACATGCTTCAGCTTTCTCGATACCAACTCTTTAAAATATGAAGGATGTTCTTTCTAGACGTAATTTCCTACTGGTCTTTACAATCTACACCACTTCAGCCACTTGCTTTACTTTTTAGTCACAATATCCTGTCTCCAGTTGCAACACTGTGAAAAATATATGATTATTTTATTTATTGCCTTGTATATGTGTTATTCGCAGTTACATTTCTACTAAAGGTGCTATTACAGTAAACAAAATGTGGCTTTCTTTCATGTCATTCTACTACGCTGAGTGGTCAAGTTATATAGATCCATTTAATCAAACCTGAATAATAGACCAGGTACACTTGAGTGTATATGTAGCTATATGTCAAAACCAAATGCAGTTCACCCAAAGTTTATTTGTAAGCCCTCAAGGTGAGACAAGGATTCTGGAGATCCGATGCAGTATTTTTATTTACAAGCCCCACTGAGGAGATAGACAGAGGCCCACAGGGACTGCTCCACAGAGGAATTATATGAGAAACTGACAGTTTCCCAAAGCTCAGGCTGAGACCTAAGAAAGTGGATATGTCAGCAGACAATTCCAAACCTATCCACAGTTGACACCGCTCAGTGCAGTCCCTGCGTAGAGATACCTTACGGAAGGTCAAGCATTGGAAACATCATTGCAAGTTTTACTCATATCCCTGGACTGTCCTCCTCCTCCTACAAGGGAATTTGTAAAAGAGTTTAGACAAGACAGCAGGTTTAGGATGTGAGGGTGTCAGGTCTGAATGCACCACGTGCAACGGAAACAAACATTGGCATAGCCAATATGTCTCGCCTTTGGGACATTATTAGTGTTTTGCCAGAGCTATTGGCTTTGTCAATGGGTTTAATCTATGTTGTAGAGTAGTGCGGCTGCTGTACAGCATGTTGAAAAGTTATAATAAAGTGCTGTAGGAAAGGGGACGATGTGGTTACTTATAAAAGAAGACACAAAATAACCTATAATATAACTTATATTAAGCAGGTGTAGTGTGGGCTGATTGTAAGGGGAAATACTGGAATCTGTATGGAGGCGAAGGGGGAGGAATCGCTGAGGGGGAAATACTGGAGTCTTGTATGGAGGCAAAGGGGAGAAGCAGGAAAGAGAGCAAGAAGCAAAATAAAGTGACGTTCTTTTTTTCACTAAGCGTTGCACTGCACAATATTGTGTTGCACCTGTGGCTATTAAAATGCTGCATGAATCAATGTAAGTGCTTTTTGTCATTTTGTAGAAGAGCGCATACAAAAAATATTAATAAATAACCCCGTATTTGTTCATAAACTAAAAAGAACTGTCCCATTAATATTGTGAAATATATGCAAAGTGCTGGTACTGCCCCGTTAAAAATGTAGAATATAATCGGAGACGTCCTGGCGCTGTCCCAATAAAAGTGTGGACTATATGCATTGTGCTGGAACTGTCCCATTAAAAGTGTGAAATATATGCAAAGTGCTGGTACTGCCCTGTTAAAAGTGTAGAATATAATCGGAGATGTGCTGGCGCTGTCCCAGTAGAAGCATAGAATACACAATGAGAAACGCTGGCTCCGAATACATTAGCAGACCACCCGGAGAGGTTCATTGAAAGAACAGCAGCTCTGCTCTCTCTGCTCAGAACAAGTGACCTTCCCTCCCGCTCTCTGTAGGCACCATCTCGAACCGACACCTACCAGGGCGTTTCTCATTGTGTATTCTATGCTTTCAGAATTCCATTTTAACTGTTGTGAAAACTTTTCTGACTCCCCAAAAATAATTTCTTCATAGAGAAAATCATTTTAATGCCCAAAAACGCTGAATTGGAGCCTATGCGGCCATTAACCCCTCGGCTGCGCCGCCCGTTTTGTGGCAGTGCGGCACTTCCGCCAAACGGGCGGGGCCGCGTCGGCCATTGGCCGACGGCAGCACCAGCGAGGTAGTGCAGCATGGAAGGGGTTAACATGCTTAGTACATCTGGCCCTAAATAAGGAAACCCATTTATTTTGCAACATTGCTTCTTGGGATGCACACTTTGTCACTGTGATCCTATTAACAATACAAATACCACGGAGTATCCTCTATGCCCAGCAGACACTAATGCTATTTTAATTGGAAAAGGCCAATATTCACTTCCTCTGCCTGCACAAGATAAATGCTCCTTATTTCATTAGATTTTAGCTCATGCAAGCCTAAATAACTTGTCTTCACCTATGAACTTAATTATTGAGGTAGGTTTCACGTACACCACGTTACCACGTACTGTGCACCTAAATGAAGCCACGTAAATATTTCAGACAACCACTGTTTCACAGCCTGATGAATGTGACAATGGCTTTATTATGCTTGTTTGCTCTGTAACCCCTGTGCCAGTAATGGATTTAGGATTGGATACATATACATAAGTATAGGTATAATCTGTTTAAAGTAATTATACAGTAATGGAAAAAAATGCAATTTAGTAATTACTTTAAATTTGTTGACATTTTTTGTTATTATTTCCATTTATTTAGCTGTTTTCTTGCGTTTATCTTGATAAAAGCAGAGGTTTAAAAAGTGAAAAAAAAACAGTCCACCTGTTCAAGTGCACAAAACGACCACTTTTCTTTATTATTCTTCATAATTCTTTATAATGTACCTCTCGGTGACTTTGCCCTTACCTGTTTCCAAAACTGACATTTTTTTCATAAAATATCCTAAAGATAAAGTATATTTCCAGGGTCTGTTTACAAGATGTCGTTCCAATTTTCAGGCTCTCTATAACATCTAATTTGCAGTGGAAACGCTCTTAAGAAACTCTGCGTTTTTGTGTGTTTCCCAGCTGTATTGATTTTTATGGACCTAGATTGCTGGTAGTGTTCATTTCTGGTCATTCAAATGACGCTGAGCATCTCTCACTGCGTGTTCTCTACCTCTAAAATATGGCTAATGATTCAGCAGTCCTAAATAACAAAAGTTTTTTTTGCTTTTTTCATGGTCAGTAGTCGCAGAATTGTGTAATAGTTACAGAAGTGTCATAAAAGGTAAATTCCCAAATGTGCTCTCTTTTGCCAGCAAATTTGGCATTGTAAACATGACAAAATGGGTGACAGGAATATTGGGTGAGTTGTATTCAGGGGGTTAACACGTCAATATGTTTTGTGATGGAAATTTGTCTTAGTTTAAGCAGTGATAAAGCATTTGTAAACGCTGCTTAATGGTAAATGATGAATCCTCGTTTTGATCTACTTGGCAGCCTAACATGTAAATAACAGAAGGCCGTCTACTGTTTGTGAAGAATATATAAAACACTTTACAAACTGCTGCACCATCAATGGCAGTTAATGCCTCATTGCATGAAAAACACCTGGGGCCCTATTGCATATAGGGCGCACAGTTCCTGTTTGTGTTGTGCCATGGCACACCTTCAACCAGGTGCTACTGTATTACAGAAGGGACCGCAGATGCATCTGTGTCTCCTTCTGTAGTGCCAAAGAGCCCGGGGCAGACACAAAGTGGGCGCACATGCCCACTGCACCCCAGGGAACTTTCTATAATATGTCCCATGGGGCCCTATTTCACATAGGGTGCACTGTCCCTGTTTGTGCCATGGGGCACCTTCAAACAGGTGAGCCGTGCACCGACAGTATAGGTGCGCCCTATTATGTTGAAGGTGGCGCCCTCAGGACAGCCAAGAGCCTTTGCTCATCTGGATACAGCGCATTCAGGTGAAATACCGAGCTGCTGCTACAAAACCACTCTGTGTTTCACTGAGCAGGCGACAACCCGTCTGTACTTTTAACCCCTTGGGTGCTCATGACGAGGTCAGCTCGTCATGAGCCACGGCGCTCCGGTCCTCATGATGAGCTGAGCTCGTCATGACCGCGCCCGTTCCGTGGAACGCTCGCACACTGGGCTGATTCCCCTGCAGTGCTGAGCGTTCCAAGGTAACGGGCGTGCTCAAGACGCGCTGTGGCTCATGACGAGCTGACCTTGTCATGAGCACCGGGGCGCTGTACGCGCCCCCGCCCCCCAGCACAATGGGGGGGGGAACAGCCCCGCACAGAAGGGGTTAAGAGGGGAGTTCACCTTGCAGGCCAGTGCTGTGAGTGACTGCATCCACCTGCAAGGAGATTTCTGGGGGGGGTCCATAGGACCCATTGGTCCCCTCCAGAGGTCTGCCATAAGGGGGTGCACTGGTGTGGCGAACTCTCAGGGCGCCTCCTGACAGATTCTTCGACTTTGCGCTCACGTCCATGATACGGCACTGGTGCAGCGGTAAAGAGATTCCCCCATTTGCTCGGTGCCCGTGCTCGAATAGCCCCGGGGCTTGCCGGACTTGTTTTGGAGGCAGCCATGACAGACCAGTGATTGTTATCTGTGCGTGCCTCAGGTTCTGACAAGTGTGTCTGGATCCCTGCCCTCTTAGTGTGAAACTTGGTGTCTGATGTATGAGACGCGGCAGCCTCGTCAAATTGCATACATAAAGCGCATACTGCTCGGCATATCCATTTCTTCTAGGGAATTGCTTTGACTCCATGTACTGTTCTTGGTTGCGCACGTCTGATTCTGTTACAGATAATATGCTTCATACGAAGCTGCGGAGCTCACTGTTTTAAATAATGTAACGCCCCATGTAAAGCGAGGATAAAGAAGAATTGCAAATGTGCGATGAAAGAAGACATAAAAGATGCGCGCATACCTGCACGCAGCTTTTGTAATAATATATGCCGTGTAAATATTCAGTAGGCAGCTGCACTTGAAGCACTCTCTAGCTGCATTAGTGGTTTATGTCCCCCAACAGCATAAGCAATACAGCGTGTGGACTTTGATAGCTGCCTGTGCTTCCCTCTCTCATAATAATGTTATATTTCAGTCCTATTGTCTCTTGGCTGCTGTGGGAATGTGTGTCAAACGTGAGTTGTGCCTTCATGTGCCGTAATAAATGATGGCCCTTAACTTTAACATTCTTTTAGCACCGTCTCCAGAAAAAAATCCCCTTTCTAGAATCTCATATGTGCAGAAATGTTGTTTTTATATTATAACTCTATAGAAAACAATCTCATAAACAAGATGTATATATTCGCTGTACCGCATATTACAGGCTATGAAGCCCAACACTCATCTATTCAGAAGCAGGGTCTTATCTACCAGCCATTAGTTTACTTCAGGGTGCAAGGCACGTTTCTGTTTAAATGTGCATTTTTTTTACATATCTCCTTGTTTTAATGATATTACTTCCTGTACTAGCGAAGGATTATGATGATGCTTACTATTTTGAAATATAAGTTATTTAGGAAAAAAGAACATTATTTGGAGGGCATGTAAACGATAAATATCGTTTAAATTACGGTCATAAATGAATGACGTAGGAAACTTGGGGGCATATTATCAAGGGGTTTTATCTCTGCTTTTTTGGCTTTAAAAG
This sequence comes from Lissotriton helveticus, assembly GCF_964261635.1. Classification (NCBI taxonomy): domain Eukaryota; kingdom Metazoa; phylum Chordata; class Amphibia; order Caudata; family Salamandridae; genus Lissotriton; species Lissotriton helveticus. The sequence goes on from NC_136065.1 coordinate 537,657,403, forward strand.
CCAAGAAAGCGGAGATAAAATTATCTCCCTATTACCTAGCTGTCGCTAACACCAGTTAGCGACAGCTAGTTGGAGATAGCGACCATCTTGGGCCCGACTTTGCATGTCAGTGATATTTATCACTAATGACATGCAAAGTGGGCGTGCCAAGATGTTAGCGACTGGAAACAGTCGCTAACATCGCTATCTCCTATCACCAACTTTTGGAGATATTCGCGCTAAGCGCGAATATCTCCAAAAGCTAACACCTGCCCTGAGCAGTTCTTAGCCATGTTATCCAATGGGAGGTGGATAACATGGCTAAGAGCATTAGCTCGGTAATGCATGAATATCACTGACTTTTCAGCGATATTCATGCATTGCGGCCGTTTTTTATCGCATTTGCGATAAACCTTGGTAATACCAAGGTTTATCTGCGATAAAAATCGCCGCAGCTCAGCGGTAAATTTTTGTCTCTAACCAAGCAATAGCGATAATTATCGCTATTGCTTGGTAATATGCCCCTTGGTTTGTTGGAAAGGGGTGTTTTGGTTTAAGTTTTTGAAGCAGAGAGAATTATAGGGCTGACTCACCTCTGCAGTGGATGAATATTATTTTCTTTAATGTTCTGACCCTTCAAGGTTCTTATTTATATTAAACTAGCAGCCCGCCCCAGCGTTGCCCGGGGCAGAAGGGGGCTGGGGGCAGCATTTCAGGCTAGCGTGCACCTTACCTCAGCGCTTGCTCCCAGTCGCACAAACCCAGGCCCTCGCTCCAGTCCGCCTCACTTCCCTGCCCCCCACTACTCTAACTTAAATGTCTGCACCAAATGTGAAAGCCGTTTTAAAACCTATAATTTATTTTGCCATCCCGCTTCAGTCCGCCTCACTTCACCCCCCCCCACTACACCAAGCCAGTTTACACGCCCCACTGCAGTCTGCTATCCCGCTCCATTCCGCGTACTTCACTGCTCCTCCCCGCATTTCACATACCTCATGGCGCTGCAGTCTTGCTACGTTCTCCGCTCCTCCATGCGCTGTTGTCCTCCATTCCGCTCCAGTCCGCCTTACTTCACCGCTCTTCCCCGCGGTTCACGTACCTCATTCCCTCCAGTCTGGCTACGTTTTCCACTCCTCCCCGCGCTTTTGTCCGCTCCTCTTTTTTTTAATTTTTTTTTTTATTACAAGCCGTAGGTAAGAAAAATACATTGGTACATTAAATTCTTCATAATTGGACATACATTAACCCAGAAAATGACAAACTCCAAGAGACAAACCTAGACAATAGAATGCCACAGTAATAACAAGAAAATAACCAATATTATACTTCAAAATTTAAACCAATTAATATAATACAATAATAGTATCAAAAAGAAGGAAAATCATTATCATTACCGTAATCAAAATAATAACTCCAAAGCAGATTAGATTGCCCAACCTATAAACAACAGCAATTGGTTTGGGCAGCATCAAGAATAATATTATTAAATCGTTCCTAAAGTGCTAATGCAAATGCAAGAAAAGAAGAGCCAACGCTAGAGGATACCATTATGTGCAAAATATAGCCTATATAAAGTGACTAATGCAATAAAGTGCCAATGTATAGTAACACAGTAATAATAATACTATACTGTTTATAAAGTGCTAAGCGAAGAGTATATATAAAAAAAAATAACCATCGCTTAAAATTGCAAATATTATAATGAGCACCAAAAAAAAATATTTTTTTCCCTTTTTTTTTCCTTCCCCCTTTTCCCCTTCTTTCTTCTTTTCCTTCTTCTCCCTTCTCATTTTTTTTCCTTTTTTTCCCTTTCTTTCCCCTTTCATTAGACCTAGTGCAATTAAGTGCAGTAAAATGCCAATATCTAATAACACAGACAATAATACATTTCATAAAAAAAAAAATACTTAGCAGTTTGATATAGCATGACAGATGGATATTACTCTTTCCTCAGATGTAGATGTCATACCAATTTACAGATTGCTAAAATAGAACAGTCACTTTCCTTTTAATAGTTCAAGCTGGTTAAAATATTTCCAATTCCTTTCGAATCTTGCACCCGCACCCACTCTACCTACATAGGCCTTCTCAAAATTATATGTTCTTCTCATTTTATTGACCCAATTAACATAACAAGGACACGCCGTGGATTTCCAATTTTGCAAAATCAGGGACCGTGCCACGGCAGTAGAAACAAAAATAAACAGTTCTTCTGATTCATTAAACTTGTTCCTGTCCTTACTAATGCCAAAAAGGGCCACTTCCACTTCTGGAAGAAGAATTTTCCCAGTTGCCATCTCCAAATCTGCGAAAATCTCCCTCCAGAAGGGTTCTAGCTTTGGACATGAGAAGAAAATATGATGCCACCCACCCTGTCCTCTGGTTTTACATCTAAAACATTTATTCTCGTGTTCAGGGAACATTCTTTGTAGGGCTTGCGGGGTATAATATGCCAACCAGCGAGAAAGAAAAGACATTCTTTTATAATTAGCTGCTCGGAGTGCCCTGTTTCCTAAATAACAATTTGTCGCCCAATCTTTGTCTGACAATACACACTGCAATGTGAGACTTATTTTCTCCAAATGTTTGCTTATTATATTAGATGTTCCAGAAACGGGGGGTAGCTTTTTATACCAAAATCCTATACCCTTATGTTTCTCCCCATATAATGCTGATAACAAAACATTGGGTGTTATACCGAAGCTTCCTACAACTTTTCTTATAAAATAACTCAATTGCAAGTATTGAAAAAACATGATCCGCCTAGAATGTGATCTGTCTCTAACCGTTTGCCAGCTGATTATTGAATTTTGAGAGAGAAGATGCCTTATTTCACTGAATCCGGCCGATTCCCATTCTGTCAGATGACTTGAAGAAATCCTAAGACCCATTTTAACACATTCTGAAAGTTTTAAATAAATGGATCCATCTGAGCCATGCTTTTCAAATAAAAGCCGTAATCTTGATGAATACCCCACAAGTGTCTTATAACGTGTTCTTTTTGGAAGTTTTGCAGTTTTAAAAAAAATAAACATTTGAGAACCCGATTCCTCAAGCATTCTATTTAAAAAAAAATTGTCTCTTGTCTGCCTAGCCTTTAATAATCCTGCCATTATATCGAAAAAAGCTGCCTCGTAATATGTATAAAAATGGGGAAGAGCCAGTCCGCCTTGATTAACAGGAAGTTGTATTACCGCTAGTTTGACTCTATTGGCCTTTTTGTTCCAAATGAATCTTCTTATCATGGAATCTAATTCGTTAAAAAAGGCCAAATTAACTTTAATTGGGATATTACTAAACAAAAATAAAAGCAGAGGTAATATATTCATCTTTATCAAAGCCACTCTGCCAATCAATGATAAGGGGAGTATATCCCATTGTTCTAAAAGGCTCTTGATTTTATCTCTTGTTTTTATATAATTCAATTGAAAAAGTTCTTGGTAGTCTCTGGTCACATAAATCCCTAGATACCTTATTGGGTCCCCCTTTTCTGCTTGAGACTGAAGATCTGGCGGAAGAAAGTCTAAATTCGAATTTAAAATAAGAACTTCTGTTTTCTTTTCGTTAATTTTGTAGCCCCCTATCTTCTCATATTCCTTAAGCTCTTTCATAAGATGTCAAATATTTTCTTTCTCAGGAGCCATGTAAAGGATAATGTCGTCGGCAAATAGTTTTAACTTCGACATTCCAACCATTGGAGAAGATATTGCAGCATTATTTCTTATTTTTATTACCAGGGGTTCGATAAAAAAGGTGAATAGCAGGGGGGATAGAGGGCAACCCTGCCTAGTACCTCGACTTATCTTAATCTTCCCTGCTTGTTTGGCATTTATTATTACCTGGGCTGATGCTCCCTCATAAATATTTTGTAGCATAGTAATAATAGGAGCGGGGAATCCAAAATAACTCAAGGAACAAAACAACGTTGACCAGTTAACTAAATCAAATGCTTTTTCTGCATCAATCATAAGAATGCATGCAGAAATTGAATTAATATTAAAATAATCGAGTGCCTGTAATACATATTCTGTGTTGGCAGCCATGTAGCGTCCGGCTATAAAACCCGTTTGATCATGATGTATCACCTCCTGGGCGGCCAACACGAATCTTTGAGCCCAGATTTTCATGAAAACCTTATAGTCAGAATTTAATAGACTAATAGGTCTATAGGAATTTACGTCTTCCAGGTTCTTTCCTTTCTTTACAAAGCTAATAATTGTGGATTCTTTAAACTCAGAGGGAATGATACCACCTAATCTAATATAATTAAATAAATGTTTCAAGGGATCCTCTAACTCCTTCAAAAAAACCTTGTAGAATTCGATAGGGAATCCGTCAATCCCTGAAGCCTTTGCACCTGCCGTGGCTTTTATACTGTTCTGAATCTCCAGATGACTTATATCACCGCCTATTTGATTAGATCTAGATTTGGAAATTTTGGGAATATTTAAGTTGTCGAAATATTCCCTGATCAATACTTCCTCTACTTGAATATCCGTAGAGTAAATTCTCTCATAGTGATCAAGGAATATTTTCCCAATTCCCTCGCTTCTAGTATCTATTCCACCTGATGGATCTTGGATTTTTAAAATGATGGAAGATTCTTGTTTTTTCCTGATCGAATTTGCCAACAGCTTACCCATGAGTTGACTCTCTTCATATAGTTTTTGTTGGAAGGCTTTTGAGCTATTTATCTCTTCCAAGATGAAGAAATCCCTAAGCAATGCTTTAGCTTGTTCCCAGTTGTTTGGTTTTTGGTTCAGTTTCAAAGTATACTCATATTCTGCAGCATGCTGAAGGGCAGATATATTTCTCCTGCGAATATTAGCTTTATTGCAAGAGAATGCTATAATCTGTCCCCTGGCTGCTGCTTTAAATGCCCCCCATACTGCAAAAGGCTCTGCAGAGAATCCAATCTTTGAAACCCTCAACCCAAGTTGTATTCTGTAGAAGGGTGCGATCCAGCTGCCACCTAGTTCGCTCCCCTGTCGTGCTCTCTAATATTAATTCAACCTCAATCCTGCCATGATCTAAAAATGGATTACAGCCTATCAATGCGTTAGAGATGTGGAGCGAGGGGGCGCTAGAGGGCGCCGAGCAAGATGGCCGCACTTACGTGAGGCTCCGCCGAGACCAGCTAACATTTGCCTATTAATCCTTTAATTGTACCTCCTGAGCCCCGTAACTGAGTTCAGCTGACTCTGCTGCCGCCAGAGAGCTACTGGTGCGGTTTCCGGCTGGGCGGCTGCTGCGGTGAGCGTCCCTTGAGCTGTTCGGCCTTTCCCCGGATTGCAGCCGACGGACCCCCGGCCTGAGAGGGATATCAGCACGCTGCGGACCAAACTGCGTGACCGCCTGCTCCCGGCGTGTGGGGCCTGGTGCCGCTCGGCTTGGCGCATGAGGTGGCGCTGCCGGACGTGGAAGCCTCTGGAGGAACCGGACGAGAGGGCGGTCGGGTCCCGGCTCTGCTGGCTGCGGTGAGTGGGGCGGGGCGCTACGCGAGCCCGGGGCTGCGGAGGTGGTGTTGGGCCGCGTGGGGCCGCGCTGTGCAAACCGCGGCTGGTGGGGGTGTGGGCGGAGACGGCCTGCGGAGAGGTGAAAGGCCGGGCGGCGCTGCTGGAGTGCGCTGAGCGGTGGCGGGAGGCTTGCTGCAAGGAGCGGGCTGGCTGGGTGCTGCTGCGAGGGAGAAGAGCGTTCTGTGCCGGCCATTCGCCATACTCTTGGCTGCATCAGCGGCAGTGGCGGGGGCACCGTCGGGTGTATGCTGGCTGAGGTGCAGATGGTTCGAGGTGGACTGCACATTGACTGAGGCCCAGGGATAATAAACGACCGGGTGCTTGTGGAAGCTGCTGGGCTGCCTGCCACGTGGGGAACAGACGTCCTGTGCCCGCCATTTTGTGAACTGTTGCCTGCTTTGGTGGCAGAGTTGAGGGTGTCACCGTGAGAACATTCGCTGCAGTGCGGGCGTAGCTGGGTGGCCTGCATGCACATCAAGGCCCAGGGGCTAGAATAGAGAGGTTGACTGTGGTCGCTGTTGGCCTGACCTACACTGAAAGCGCTGAGTGCTAGGTGGTGGGACACTTTGGCTGCGCACGAACTGAGGCTGGGCCTGGCTCACGCAGAGCACCACCATGGGTAGGACGGAGAGGAACCAGCCGAAGATCACCTTTGAGGCCAAAAAGACGACGCACATGTCTTCACAGGAGCCAACTACCAACGACCCGGGAGGCGCGACGGGGGGAACTCCGAATTTGGAATCCACGCTGCTGGCTATGCAAAAGACCCTACAATCGATCGAGGGTACTATGGAGTCTGTCAATCACCGACTGGACCACATGGCGACGCAATTTGATCGCCAAAATGAACGGATGGGAGAGGTGGAACAGAGAGTGTCAGCTACCGAAGACGGCCTTGCGACGGTCTCGACCAAGGTCTTCAACATGGAAAGGGTTCTGGCGGTCATTCAAACAAAGAATGAGGAGTTGGAAGGGAGATCCAGGAGGAGCAATATCCGCGTCACGGGCCTGCCAGAATCCACGAATGTTGGTCGCATGGAGGACTTTATGGAACGTATGCTTGTAGACATCTTTGGAGCGGACCAGCTATCTAGCGTCTTCATAGTGGAGCGTGCTCATCGCTCCCTGGCTAAACGACCGCCACCTGGGGCCACACCGCGTCCGATAGTAGCCAAGCTTTTGAACTATAGGGACCGAGACACCATTCTGCGCCTTGCAAGGGAGAAAGGCTCCATTGAATATCAGGGTAACAAGCTTCAGTTTTATCCGGATTTCACCGTGGCGGTGCAGACAGCGCGCAAAGAATTTACCACAGTGAAACAACTTCTGCGTGACGAAGGCGTTCCTTATGCCATGCTATATCCTGCTCGCCTACGGATAGGACCACCGGCGGATAACAAGATTTTTTCCTCTCCTAAGGCAGCTATGGACTACGCCAAAAAACAGAAGAAACGCAAAAGGGCATCTGAAGGGCTTCAGGAAGACGATGACGGACAGCGAGATGAAGTTGCCTAATTTTTTGTATACGTTTTCCGACGGGGGTGCACAGTAGAGCGATGCTGCATTGTGCCTCTTATGGATTTACGACGGGGGCGGCTGAGCCCGATCCTACAGCCAAAGGGAATTGGGCTTGTCCAGACCTGTAACTGTGGCTACTGTCGAGGGGCGGAAGAACTGTGCCGTGGCCCGGCTGCCTGACTGCACCATTTGCACTGTGGTATTGACCGGGTGCACAGTTGATGCGGAGAGTGGGAGGGCTGGATGCAGGGCTGTGGGGCGGTTCGGGAGCCTATTATGTGGACGACTTATGCACTGTGCACCCCTGTTGTCATCTCTGTTGATATGTGACGAGCTTCCTGAATGTTGTCCTATGATGTGTTCACATTTCACTGCTGCATTGCTTGCATTACACTTTTGACGGATGGGGGTTATGGAAAGGGGGGGGGGGTTTGTATATCGAGTCTGGTCTTGCTCTCGTCAGTGTTCTGGCGGGAGTTGTGCGCCGCTGCGCCCCTGGTTATGGGAGATCCCCACGCACAGTTGTTTGCATGGTTGGGGGTTGCATTGGGGGGGGCCGTGGGATGGCTTTGGCAAATTGGGGCTGCTGAAGTGGGTGGGGGGTTGGGGGATGAGTTCCTGGAGTTTGTTGGGGTAATGTTTCATGTCCTGGTCGGAGTCTGGGGTTCTGAATTGCCTATGTACTGTATTGCTTCCTGTTGGCATTTGGCTGCGGCAACCTACTGGAGTGCTAATGAACATGCTGGGTCGCTGGGTGGTGATGGTTGGGTTGACGATAGGGTGGTGGTGGGGACATATGTAGTATTGGGCTGTTTAACTGATTGGCGATATGGATCGAGGGGGTAAACTCACATGTGTCACGTGGAATGTGCGGGGACTTAATCGGCCACAAAAGACGCGGCAGATGCTTGCTTTTCTGAATAGGCACGGTGCTCAGGTTGTGTTTCTTCAAGAGACTCATCTTCGGGGGAGGGCGGCTGAAATGGTGGGTAAGCAATGGGCCGGAGTCCGGCTGGCCACATCCTATTCCTCATATGCCCGGGGAGTGATGATTTTGGTTAAAAAAAATGTCCCGTTTGAAATACATCATGAGGAAGTTGATCGGGAGGGTAGATATATTCTTGTGCAGGGTAAATTGTGTGGTTTGCAGGTCATCCTGCTTAATGTGTACGGACCCAATGTAGACGACCCAGAATTTTATGTAACTCTCTGGAACAAACTTTATGCGCTTCCCCCGTCGGCTATCGTCTGCGGTGGTGACTTGAATGTCACATTGGATACTGAATTAGACAGAAAGCAGGACAGGCCGTGTGGGCGTAAGAAGGCAACGGCTGCGGTATGTGAGGGCATGCATGGCTTGGGACTATTGGATGTCTGGAGAATGAGGAACCCGATTAGGCGAGAGGGCACGTGTTACACATCGGCGCATGATACGTGGTCACGGTTGGATTACTGGCTGGTAACTCGGGATGTACATGGATGGGTGACGGATGTTGACCACCTTCCCCGCACTCTCTCCGATCATGCGCCTGTGAAGTTGGTGATGAAACTGCCTATGTTTGCCCCCGCTCCTTTCACGTGGCGTTTCTCTCCTGGTGTGTTGTCTGATCAAGTGTTGCGTGAGAGTCTGCGTCAGATTATTGAGGAGTTCTTTGTGCAAAATGTGGGATCTGTCGACACTATGAGTGTTGTGTGGGAGGCATTCAAGGTGACGATAAGGGGAGCATGCATTGGCCTGAGATCTGGTGTGCTGACGTCCCTGCGGGGTTCTATGGCCAGACTGGAAAAGGAGTTGGCGGTTCTGGAGCGTCGCCTGGAACTCGGTGCCGAGGCTGCAGTATTGGCTGCGATCAGGACGAAAGTCACTGAATATAATGATTTGGCGGAGCAAGAGGTGAAATTCCTATCCAAGCGTTCCACGGCCAGATATTATGGGGAGGGAGGTAGGCCGGGGAAGGGCCTAGCGGACAGGATCAGGGAACCCTGGGCGCGGTACTGTTCTGTGCAGGAGCTTGATGATCATGGGGATGTGGTGACGAGTTCGGAGGGCATTCTGAATTGCTTCGCGACACATTATGCAAAACTTTATGAGCACAGGGACACGGCAGATGAGGAGGAAGTGAATGAGTACTTTGAAGACATAGCTCTGGTATGGTTGTCCAGAGGGCAACAAGAATTTCTGACGCATCCCATCACTGAGGCTGAGTTTAGAGAAGCGATTGCTGCTTTACCGAACGAGAAGGCGCCGGGCACTGATGGCCTAACCTCCGAATTCTATAAGGAATATGCGGAGTTGTTGATCCCGCAGCTAGCAAGGGTCTTGGAGGAGGCGAGGGAATGTGGCCGGCTCCCAGAGACTATGAGAGAGGCGTTGCTGGTGGCGTTGCCTAAACCGGGGAAGCCCCTGAATAAATGTGAATCGTACCGCCCCCTGTCGCTCATGAACACCGACGTGAAAATTATTGCCAAAGTCTTAGCCACGAGACTACAATTGATTCTCCCCATTATGGTATTGCCGGATCAGTCAGGGTTTGTCCCTCTTAGGTCGACTACACATAATCTAAGGGCGCTTTTTGCTATGCTCCATCTCCTCCAACCGGAATTGGCTGCGGTGGCGGTCATGCTTGACGCCGCCAAGGCCTTTGACTCAGTGGCATGGAAGTATATGATGGCGGTGTTACACCGGATGGGGGTACCATTCTTTTTCACTTCATTAATTGCACTCTTATATACTGAGCCCACGGCTAGGGTGAGGGTTAACGGTCATGTTTCTTCCTCTTTTCTGATACAACGGGGGACGAGGCAGGGCTGCCCGCTCTCACCCCTACTTTTTGCCATCATGATGGAACCACTAGCCTGTATTCTGCGGCAGAAATATGCGGAGGCGGCGTTGAAGTTTCCTCTACGCTCTCTGGCAGTGTCGATGTATGCTGACGATATGGTTCTCTATGTTCGTGAACCGGCGACGTACCTCGAAAACATACTCCGGGAATTCATCAAGTTTGGTCGCCACTCTGGACTGACCATCAATTGGGACAAGTCCTTTGTGCTGCCTCTTACGGATGTTACGTGTCGGGTCCCGTTGGAATTCCCCTTGGAATGGGCGACTGAGTCGGTTCGTTATCTTGGTGTCTGGGTTCACAGGGATCCTCAAGAAATTATTAGGGCTAATTATGGTGTGGCTGTCTCCAAGCTGGAGGATCAGGTGGCACGATGGACGCGGCTTCCTCTGACGCTGGCAGATAGAGTGTCCTTAATAAAAATGGTAGTTCTGCCAAAATTTCTTTATCTTTTTGTAAATGTTCCCGTTCCCCTGAAATCACCCTTCTTTGCCAGACTGCGGTCACTACTAATAACTCTCACCTGGGCGGGTAAGAAGCCTCGGGTGTCATGGGAGGTACTGACCAAACCGTATGAATTAGGGGGATTCACCGTGCCGGACATGAAGCTTTATTATCTCTGCGCGCAGGCTCATTTTGCGATTTACTGGCTGTGTGCCCCTCCGTACACGCCGCATGTGGCTCTAGAGGCCAGTGCAGTTTTACCATATCCACTGAGGGCCAAAATTGTTAATGACCATTCGGTGTTTGAAAAGGGGGAGGTCGACACTGTAGGAATCACGGCGAAGGCCTGGGAGGAACTGGGCAGACGGGCAGACAGGCTGCCATTGTATGCGCCGGCCATGCCGCTGCTATATCATTCGGGCATTTCGGTGTCTAATGAGACGAGGGGACTGCAGGTTCTGAGGGACGCTGGGCTTCAAACCATGGGGGACCTGTTCCCTGGCGCATCGTTTATTCCCCTGCAGGTCATGACGGGCCGCTCCACTAACGCCACTATGGCTACCTTCATATATGTTAGGCTTCGGGCTGCGGTACACACTCTGTATCCGACATACCCGGGAGAACCGCAGACACTTGGGGCTTTACAGTTGCTATACACCACCACGGATAGGTCCAAGTTGCTATCTAGATTATACCGGGCGGCGCAGGAAGATGAGGGGGGGGGTGCGATCCAGGCTAGAGCCAGATGGGATAGTAGTCTTCCTGAACCTTTGAGTGATGTTGACTGGACTGAGTGCTGTACGTTGACTGGAGGGTACATGATCAATGGTAATTTTAGGCTTTTGCATTTTAAGTACATACATCAGTGGTACTACACGCCGGTCCAACTGGCTAGGTTTGGACTTCGTGAAACTGCCTGCTGTGTTAGATGCGGTGAGGATGGCGCTGATTTTGTGCACCTGGCCTGGGGATGTTCGCGAGTGTATGACTTCTGGAAAGCGGTGACTGAGATGCTTACGGCTATGACATCGACTGCGGTTGCGTTAGATGTGCGCGTTTGCCTGTTGGGTATTGTCTCCGGTGTGTCGGTTAAGTTTAGGCGATTTGTGGTGTTGGCGCTCCAGTTGGCCAAGCGCAGAGTGGCGCTTTGTTGGGGGGGGAGGAGAGCGCCTGAAGCACGGCTGTGGCTGACTGATCTAGCCTACTGTAGAGATCAGCTTAATTGTTACTATGAGGGGCTCCCTGAGGCGACAAGACCACGGGATATATGGACTCCATTTACGCTCTATATGCTCTCCCTGGATGATTCTGACAGTGAGAGCGATGCGAGGGCTGCCTCTCCTGAAGGAGGTGCTGAATCCGACTGAGTTGTGAATGAGGGAGCGTGTATCGGCTGACCTGCACAATGTCTTTGAGTACCGGAAGCCATTGGGGTCTTCATGACATCGTAGCTGGACAATGGATCTAATGCCTGTATTGTTCCTTACCACTGCTCTTTGACTCACTGTGTGTAGGTCTTTCAGCAACTGCCGGCCTGGGTTGCTACTTACCTGTTGTCAGCGGGAGAATTACCTTAACGACGATTTATTTTACAGGTTGGGACTACTCACGAGGACCAGGGTTGGGGGGTGGGGGGTAGTTTAGGTTTTAAGGAATTGTTGAGTTTGGTTCTTCACTACATTGAAAGAGACCGAGATCCTCTCAGGACGTTACGGCCAAGCCTTCTGGTAAACTATGTACATTTTTGATGCAATCTTCTATTGTGCCTTCCTGAGTCGAGTATTCATAATATGCACTCTAACGCTAGTGTCGATTCTTACTGGCTTTACTTGTTTTACCTGGTACACTGATTGCAGCCGGCCCTGGCAGAGGGTTGTAGGCACGAGGCTGTGTATATGTAACTTGAACAATAAAGGTCTTTCAAAAAAAAAAAAAAAAAAAAAAAAAAAAAAAAAAAGAGATGTGGAGCGATCTTGAGGATAAAAAAAAATCTATCCTAGAGGCTGTATGGAACCTATTGGAATAGCACGTATAAGATTCTAGGTTGGGATTTAGGGAGCGCCAGGAGTCGCGCAATTGATATTATGATACCAAAACCTCTAATACCCTTTTAGTCTTTGGTTTTAGTTGTTTCTTGTTCTTATTGGAGGTATCCTTCTTTAAATCTTGAATATAATTAAAATCACCACCTACTATAATTTGCCCTGCAGTACCCCTTAGTTTTTCACTAATTTCAGTCAGGGCTGAGGTGTCATCAAAAATCGGGCCATAATAGTTAACAAAATTAAATATCTTCCCCAACAATTTCACTGCCACCCAAAGCCATCTCCCTTTAGAGTCTCTTTGCATTTGTAGAATCTCCCAGGGTAAATTTCTTGCAAAATAAATAGCAACACCCCTCTGGGCAACACCCGCAGAGGAAAAAAAACCATGGGAAAAATATCTAGGAAGAAACAACTTTGGGGAGTTTGATTTCAAGTGCGTCTCCTGAAGGAAGACCACGTGGGGTTTAAAAGTAATTGCCCATTTCAAAAGTGCTCCATATTTCTGTTTATTTAACAGCCCATTCGCGTTAATGGACAGGATATTACATAAGTCAATTGTCATTAATAAGGCTATGAAGTACTAAACCTCTTCTGTACCAACCAATATTAAAAACAGAAAACCTACTTCTCTTGTATTTTTTTACTGCAATCACCCCCCACCGAAAACCCCCCCATGGATGCGGGACCCCCCTTCCTGACCACGCTGCCCACATCCCTCCCTTTCTTCTACTTCGGGTGTCTTCTTGTGAACCCCGGTGCGACCCTGAACCCAAGACCCCCCGCCTGGATTTTTTCAAACTCTCATTTTTTTTTTTTCCCCCTTTTCCTTTCTTAATTATAGCACAGGATTGTAACATGGATTCCTCGTATTCAACATTAATATAGCTAGACCACTAAGTCTAGGCCCTTGTTGATATTTCATTTAGAAGGGTCTGTGCCTCTTCCAAATCAGTAAACAGAAAATGTTTTCCCTTAACGAGAACCTTCAGTTTTGATTGCTGTGCAATCGAGGCCTGTGCCCCATTAGCCTTGAATAACTGCAGCAACTTTACAAACTCTTTCCTTCTTTTAGCCGCAGTTGCTGTCATATCTGAGAAGATTCTGCATTTTGTGGTTTCGGAAAAAGAAAACTGGCGTTGTTGATATGCCTTGGAGAGTATACGTTCCTTGATTCTAAAATCCGCAAAATTTAATAAAATAGTTCTAGGAAATGGAGAGTTCGCAAAGCGCTGAGCCGGTACTCTGTGGGCTCTTGTTATTGTCAAGTCTCCTTCAAAGTCTGGCAAAGCTGCCTTCTGTATAAAAGAGTTAACCCACTGCACTGTATCGGATCCTTCCGTTCCTTCAGGAACCCCTACGATCCTCAGGTTAGATCGACGGGAGTGGTTTTCCAACTCCTCGAGTTTGTTCTCCATAGAAATCCTCTTTTTTGAGGCCTCTTTAGTCTCTCCAGAAACCAGATTCATCTGATCTTCAAGGACAGCTATCCTTGACTCAGCTTCCGAGACCCTATTGGGGAGCACCAATGTTAATTCTTCCAGCTTATCTATTCTAGCGTGGATAGCAGCAAGTTCTGTTCGCTGATTATTTTTGATTTCTCGTATCTCATCGAGAATTAAATTGAGCATTTCACATACCTCATGGCGCTGCAGTCTTGCTACGTTCTCCGCTCCTCCATGCGGTGTTGTCCTCCATTCCGCTCCAGTCCGCCTTACTTCACCGCTCTTCCCCGCGGTTCACGTACCTCATTCCCTCCAGTCTGGCTAAGTTTTCCACTCCTGCCCGTGCTTTTGTCCGCTCCTCCTCGCGTTCCTGTCCTCCGATGATGTCAGCACGCACGTTGTTAGCACACACGGCCGGTGCTACTTCTTAGGGACTACTTTTTTTTATTGTTTATTTTTTAAATAACGTTTATTTTAATTTTTTTATAGCCTATGTCCATCTACTGGACCCCCCCTTTCCAACGCTGTATTGGGTGTTGCGATTGGTGGTGTACTTTTCGAGTTTACCTGGCTCAAAGGACACAGTTCTCTCTTTATAATAGTAGTATAGATAATTGCACCAGAAAACCTATTCAGTGATTGGTTAATTCAAGCGGCTGCAGGTGGTGTCTTGTGTGTTTTCCTATTCAAATTAGGATTAAGAAAGAGAAAGGCACAAAATGGGAAAGATAGGAGAACAGTTAGGAGAAAACATGGGCGAATACGAACTTAAAGGAGTGAGATGAAGAACCAGCTTTGTCTCCTAGTAGTCGTTGACATTATGCTTGTCTTTGGCCATATACTGTTTTCCACTGTCTTTTGGCTAGGTTTGCACTGTAGAAATACCACATTCTTATATATTCACAACTACATACATAAAGAGATATATAGTATATAGGGAAGTAAGGCGGAATCAAAAGTAGGTAGCTTTGGTATTTGGCACACTGGAATTCCCTTGTGGCAGTGGCCAATATCTAAAAAACTTTGTGTTCCCCCCAAAGTTAGATTAATATAGTATTTTTAATAAATAATCAAGGCCAAAACAACAAAAGTTTAAACAGTTGAACCAGCGATATTACTTTTGTACGTTTTTAGTAAAAATAGTGCCAAAAAGCAGAAAGCACCAATTGTGGATATCTGGTCATGTAGGACTGGGACATAGTTAAATGTTCAGGCCACCCGTGTTGGAGGGCAGGCTGGTTACAGGGACCCAGTTAGCCCAGGTGAACAGAGTACCTCAACTCTTGGTTTGTGGAGCATTGTGAGGATACATGTTGAAGATGCATCATGTAGCCGAAGCGATGTGTTGGTTCTGAGATGCGGCAAGGCTGCAGTGTGAGGTCCTGCATCATCATCTAAGATCCCATAATCGAGGGCTTGTGATGCAAAGTCCGGGATTGAGCATACATTGCACAGTCAGGGTTGTACGTTGGTTCCAAGTAGTTGAGAGGCTGTGATGCGGAGTCTGTCGTTGTCTTTGAGGCTGCTGACGACAAGAGATGTGAGGTCCTGTAGCAGGGGGGCTCCTCCATCAGGGTGGAGTAGCATCGCCCCACTGCTTTCTCACAGTGTGAGAATCAGAAACATAAAATAGTAAAACTACCATTTTATGTTTCTGCTTCTCGCACTGTGAGAAAGCAGAAGGGTATGCCTGGTTGGTGGCGGGTGGGTGAGTCGGGGAGGAGTGGCTTGCCCAATGTTGCAGGCCTGACTGTTTGGTGGCCCTCTGGGCCCGACCAAACCAGTCATGCGCACTCTCCCTTTTCTCCATGTAGGCTGCATGCAGCCTACATGGAGACAATGGTCTCCCCATAGGCTCCTGGCTGGGCGCCATCCCCAACAAACACAACGCTGTCATTACAGTGTTGTGATTAACTTATGTGAGGGAAAGGAGGCTGCCTGCCTGCTTCCTGTTCAGCAGGAGAGCAGGAAAACGGGATCCGGCCAAGAGCCGCAACGTTGCAGGACCCGGGAAGGTACGTTTCTTTTTTATATTATTTAAAGACCCCTCCCTCCCCCGCTCAAATCCCCACGGGAACCCCCCCACTTGCCCCCCTACATGCGAGTCATGCCGGCCGCGACTGTCCTGCAGTAAGAATGCATCATTCAGCGGCGGTTTGGATAAGGTGACGTGCTGCAATGATATGCATGTCTTTGCAACTGTTCCAATTCACGCAGCAGCGCCGAATAGTTGGTAGTTTTTGGGATTGCACCACCCAGCAGAGGAGATGCGTCGGTTCCGCTGGATTTACAGAGAAAGGCAATTTCCTTACGACCACTTCCAATGATCCAGGACTTGGGTGGCACCACTTGGCAGGGTAGACTCACATATGGCAGAATCGAAGTGCAGAGGCAATATTTCTGTAAGCCTGTTGTGTCCCTGCGGCTTCAGATCAGTCAGCCGGCCAACTAGCCATTAGAGTCACTCTTGGGTTTTGGGTTCAAGAGATGTATGTCCATAAGCAAGAGGGCAGCAGCTCAGCTCAGCAAGGCAGCAGCACAGCAGGGCAGCACTCCATCAGAGTGGAAGTCCTTCAGCAGCACAGCAGTCCTTCTTCATAGCAGAGTATGCACAGGTCCTGAAGTGTACTGAAGAGTCGGTGTCTGGGTCCAGAATCTATTTCCACCTGTCCTTTGAAGTGGGGGTGAAGCTTCTAAAGGTTTCCTTTGAAGTCCCCAGGCATCCTGCCTCTCCTTCCCTGGCACTGGACTAACTACTTGGGGTATGCAGCCCTTTGTCAGGAGGCTGGACATAGCCTATTCATGTTTAAGTAGGGCTGGGTCCAGTTACGCCCTCCCATCTTGCCAGTGATGGTCCTTCCATAAACACCTAAGCTCTCTATTGTGTGTGGCCATCTAGGAGGAATACACACAGATCAACTGTCAGCTACACCCAGTCATGTGACCAGAGACAGACTACAGACACAAAATGACTACGGCAGGAAAATGCCAACTTTCTAAAAGTAGCATTTTCATAATTGTAATTTAAAATCTGAGTTCACTATAAGTTAGGATTTTTCATTACAAATCCAAAGACACTCTACATTAACTGGTTACCCGCTCCCATTTGTAAATTACAGCTTTTGAATTGTAATAAGGTAACTTCAATGTTACCCTATGGGATAGGTTGGCCTTGCAGAAGGGAAACACGAATTTCAGAGTTTCACTACCAGGACATGTAAAACTTAATATGACAGCTCCCACTTTTTAAATTCATTGCACCCTGCTCTTATGGCTGTTTAGGGCCAACACTATGGTTCACCTAAATGTATTAAAAAAGAAAGTTTAGGCCTGGCAAAATATCTATCTTTACCAGGTACAAATGGCAGTTTAAAACTGCACACACAGGCTCAAATAACTGGTCTGAGACATGTTAAAATGGTTACTAAAGTGGGTGGCACAATAAGTGTTGCACGCCCACTTGCAGCATTTAATTTACAGGCCCTGGGTAAATATAGCGCCCCTTTACTAGGGTCCTATAAGTACATTACATTTGCCAATTGGGTATGAACAAATGTTACCAAGTTTTAAGTAGGGAGTACATGCACTTTCTCACTGGTTAGTAGTGGTAAAGTGCTAAGCAATCAAAAAACAAGATCAGCAAAAATGGAGGAGGAAGGTAAATTGTTTGGGGGAAGGTCTAACATATGGGAACCTACATAATGGGCCACATGCCTTAGTGGCAAATATTTCTGAGAGGGAGATAGGGAAGAGAGTTGGAACTTTGTTTTACAACTTCGTGAAATAATGTAAAATATGATTAACGTTTTTACAACTGTGCATAATTAAGTCAAATATTATCTGTGAGAAAGTGAATTATTAGTTGAAGAGGATGGGGTCACAGCACATGCAGTGGATCCTGGAAAGGTGAGTCCAAGAACCAACAGCATCAGTTTAAAAGAAAAGTGGGCGATCATGCAAATATAAGCAT
Source organism: Lissotriton helveticus (assembly GCF_964261635.1). Classification (NCBI taxonomy): domain Eukaryota; kingdom Metazoa; phylum Chordata; class Amphibia; order Caudata; family Salamandridae; genus Lissotriton; species Lissotriton helveticus. The sequence goes on from NC_136065.1 coordinate 537,675,157, forward strand.
TTTCTTACACTATGCATGTTTCAGATATTTAAGTAAAAAAGTAGGATGATATAAATTTTTCGAAAATTTGATAATTCAGGCATGGTTTGGCATGAATTAGAGCTATGAGAAGCTGAAATGTAAAAAAATAAACTCTCACAAAAATCTGAAATTCTACTCTCTTCTGTTTTCTGCTCCCTCTTGTACAAGATTTGTTTCTGGAATACTGCAGTGAATTACTTTTTGAAGAAGCCGTATATATATTATAGTTGTTCCTTCCAGTGATCTTGCAAACAACATTTTATTTTTCTCTATGGGGATGGTAATCTTTCTGTGGAGAGCCACCTTCCACCACATTTCCCATGTTGGGAGCATTTCTACCCATTTCAATGCTGTAAATGGATTTATTGCTACCTCTAGGAAGAGTAAATAATACGTTTTCAAGTAGGGAATGGACCATGAAAAAGGTTTGTGGGTACTCAAAAACCTAAAGACTATTCCTGCACTGGAGCACTGTCATTCGACACGCTGAGTGCAAAGTTGTTCACACAAAAATCCATTTACAAGTGTAAAATTACTTTTGATGAATGTCACAATTGGTCTAAAATGTGTGAAGAAATTCCTAGGCAATCACAAAACAGTACTAGTGCAATTGATCACAGAAAGAGGAACTAATGCAAGGAGGGACGGACAACTAAGTGAAAGCACATACATAAATGCGTTATTTATTTGACAAACAATTTCTTGTACATATGATTAAAAATGCAATTAATAAATCACAATAACATAAAACCAAGGGTTAAAAAGTGATAATGAAGGGGGGCGTGGCTTGCCGGGCGATGATGGCGGTCGCAGCTTTGTAGAGCTCCCGCCGGCCCGACCTTGATTCGTACACTTATCCTGGTCCCCGAGCCCGATACTGCTTCCCGACGACTGGCGCGAAGCTGGTGGAGTCCCCTGCCTGCTCCGGAGTACCGATCCTGCGCTCTTCTCTCTCCTGTGCCCGTTGGGAGGCGACGGCGCCCTGCGGCCTGGTGACCGGCTGGAGACCGGGGTCCTCGAGTTTCGGGACGCCCGGCGGTGGTCGCAGGCTCGCGGGTGGTGGCGGCTTCAGCTGCGCCGCTACTGGCTCCGTCCTGCTGCTGCAGCTGCCCGCGGACCGCGGTGGCACCCTTCATCCTCGTGCCTTGGGTGGACGCCTCTCTCCCCTGAAATCCCGGGGAGGCAACGACGGAGTGAGGCCTGGTGACCGGCTGGAGACCGGGGTCCTCGAGTTTCGGGACGCCCGGCGGAGGTCGCGGGCTCGCGGGTGGCGACGGCTTCAGCTGCACGGCTCCTTGCTCCTTCCAATTGCTGCGGCTGCCCGTGGACCGCGGCGGCGCCCCTCATCCTTGTGCCCTGGGCGGATATCTCTCTCCCCTGCAGTCCGGGGGAGGCGCCGGCGAGGAGCGGCCTGGTGACCGGCCGGAGACCGTGGCTCCCGAGTTTAGTGACGCCCGGCGGCGGCTGTGGGCCTGCGGGTGGCGGTGGGGTCCGCTGCACCGCCCCTAACTCAGTACCCCTACTGCTACGATTGCCCTCTGACCACGGCAGCGCCTCCCCGTTCCTGCACCCTGGGCAGACATTTGTGGAGATAAACGCCGGGACGGCCTGTCCCGCCTGGGTGAGACCGGTCCCCGGATTTCGTGGCCTCGGGCCTGGGCTGGCCTCTTGGGACTCTCCCACTGCAGTTCTCTTCAGGGGCCTGGGGCCTCCAACGCTAGTGGCGGTACCTGGGGGGTCCTGAGCCTTGTTGTAAGGAGTGCCGGCCTTGCCCGGCGAGCGGTCCCGGCGAGCCCGTGTTGGGCCATGACCAGAACCGGAGGTGGCGGCCCGCCTAAGCATGGCCCTATCGATAAATTCACGGGGCCTAGTGGCGGCTCCGGGGCGGCCGGTGGCAGCGGTGGCCCTGGGCCGGACAATGCGGCGATCCTGGCGGCCATCACCCAATCCCGGGATGCGCTTGATGCCAAAATCGGAGCGGTGGGAGAAGATGTCGCGCTGTTGCGCCAGGACCTCCGGAATGCGGTGGGTCGGATCACCGAGGCCGAGTCCCGGATAACGGTGACCGAAACGGACATCGGCGCCCTGAAGAAGCGGTTGGCGGAAGTGGAGGGAGTCCAGAAGACGTTGGCGGCCCGCGTGGAGGATGCCGAGGGGCGCGCACGGAGGAACAACCTCCGCTTTATTGGCTTTCCGGAGAGGTGCGAGAAAGACGACATGGAGGGGTTCTTGACCCGGTGGCTGGAGAGTTGGCTCCCCGAAGGGGTGCTGTCCACGTGCTTCGTTATCGAGAGGGCGCATAGGGCCCTAACCCAGCGGCCACCGGAGGGTGAGCGTCCCAGGTCAGTCATAGCCCGGCTGTTGAATTACCACGACCGCGATGTCATCCTGCGGGAGGCAAGGACCAAAGGCTCGCTTACCTTTGAAAATCGTACCATCATGATCTTTCCCGACTACACGAGGTTGGTGCAGAAGCAGAGACAATCCTTTGTAGCCGCCAAGGCCAAGTTGAGGGGCTTGAAGCTCCAATACTCTCTCCTATACCCAGCCCGTCTGCGAGTGGTACACCAGTCCAGGACGCATTTCTTTGATTCACCTGAGGAGGTTTTCCGTTGGACCGACGAGACGGTGCAGCTCCGGCCGCATCCCCAGCCAGGTCTGAATCCGGGCGGGTCCCAGAGGTCATCGCCGGAGCGGACGAACCATCAGAACCGGAGGGGTCGACACCGGAGGTCCCGGTCTCGGAGGCGGGCGGCCTCTGCTAGTGCATCGCAGACGAGTGGTGCGAGGGACTCAGAACACTCTGATGCCGGCAGTTGAACACTGGTGGGACTGGGCCTTATAGCTGAGTCCTGAGTTGCCCTTCATAGGCTGGTGAGACTGTTCTCTTTTGATTTCCCTATGCCAGTCTGTTCCCGGTTACTGCCTCCTATTGCTTTTAGCGGGAGCACGGTAGGGCTCGGGAGGCACCTTTTGTGGGCCTCTAACCCTCACGGTTGTGAGTGTAGTGGGGGGGGTGGTGTGTGTGTGTTGATTGGGGTGTTGGGATCCATTGGTATGGCGGGCCCTGGGTTCTCTGTTCTGGACCCGGGTCTTTCCATGCCGCGACAGATGCTTCAATGTTCTCTGAGGTATTGGGGTGGGGGGAGTGGGGCGTGGGGGGATGTTCTTTGGTTGCTAATGGTTGGGGGGGCCTGGGTCTGGGGGGGGTTGCTGAGTATTGGGATGGGTAGGGGGGGACCACACGTGCCTATGATCGTTGATTTTGTTGTTTTGTGGGGTGCGCCGGGGTGGTGTGGAGGGCCGGGTGCTGGTCCCTGTATTGACTATGGCTGATGCCGTGACTATGTCTCCTCCTGAGGCCCTGCGTGTTGTGACATGGAATGTGAGAGGAATTTTGGATAAAATCAAGCGTGGGGCTGTGCTACGATGGGGGAAGAGGGAGAGGATAGATGTGCTGCTGCTTCAGGAGACCCACATGCTGGGTTCCAAGGCCCTTAGCCTCCAGAGGTTTGGATTTCAACAAGTGTACCATGCCGGGTTTACAAGGGGCTCGCGGGGGGTGGCTATCCTGGTGCACCGCAGGGTGGCTTATGTGCACGAGAGGCAATGGATAGACCCTCAGGGCCGCTTTGTTTTCATCAAGGGCCAGCTGGGTACTGAACAGGTGGTGTTTGGTAGCGTGTACGCCCCCCCCCCTCTCCAATGGGCCCTGTCTGAGCGGCTGTTCGCGCTGTGGGATGAGATTCCGGAGGTGCTGACCATGGTGGGAGGTGACTGGAATGAGGTTATGGATGTGGGCCTGGATCGTCGGAGGCGGGCGCCGGCTGTGGTGGATCCCCCCCCCCGCTGCTGCTCCCACCAGATTGAGCGCGACTGCGAGTGGCCTGGGATGGGTTGATGTGTGGCGCCACTTTCATCCTGCTGTGCGTGAATTCACATTTGTGTCGGCGGTGCATGGGTCCTTTTCAAGGCTGGACTATCTGTTTGTGCCGGGTGCCTGTCTGAGTCGAGTCAAGGATGCGGTGATACTCCCCAGGGGCCTGTCTGATCACTCCCCGTCCTGGCGACTATGACCCTCCCTTCCCAACGACAGCCGTTTAGATGGCGGATGTCGTCCTGGCAGCTGCAACGGCCCGAGTACGTGCATCACCTGCGCGTGGCGATTGATCATTATTGGCGTGAGAATCTTGTGGGTGATGTGGATGCGATGGTGGTGTGGGAGGCGCTGAAACCCACGTTACGGGGTATTGATATTGCATGGTGTGTGGCTTCTAGGCGGAAGCATCAGGAGGCCATTGTGACCGCTGCCGCCCGTGTGGAGGAGTTGGAACGGCGTGGTAGTCTTGGGAGCGACGACGACATGGTGCGGCGGCTCCTACAGGCCCAACAATCGTATGCCTCCGTCTTACATGATGAAGCCCGGCAGGCGTGGCTCGCCACGCGCAGCAGGGTGTACCAGTGGGGCGACAAATCCTGCACTATGCTACACAGGTTGTGTCAGGCGACTTTCCAGCCTCTTGTGTTGCCGGGTCTTATGGCTGAGGACGGCTCAGTTATGACTGACCCGGCTCTATTGGCGGCCAGCTTTGCCCGCTATTATGAGACGCAGTACGCCCCTTGTGACCAACTGGAGGAGAGTGGGATCTCCGCTTATCTTGACGACCTGCTACCGCGGGCCGTTTCTGATGAGACCAGGACCGCCCTGGACGCCCCGCTCACGGCTGAGGAACTCGGGGAGGCCCTTGGTCAACTGAATGCCGGGAAGGCGCCCGGCCCGAGTGGCTACCCTTGCGAATTCTATAAAAAGTTTCACGTCCAGCTGGGGCCCCATTATCGGCGTGCCCTGGAGGCGGCGCGGGTTCAAGGGGAGATGCCGCCGGACTGGCGCCATGCCGAGATCGTGGTCTTCTTAAAACCGGGCAGGGAGCCGGACAGGTACGACTCTTACCGGCCTATTTCCTTGTTAAACATCGAGGCTAAGATCCTGGCTAAGGCCTTAGCGAACCGCCTGCTACCCCACATCACTGACCTGGTCCACCCAGACCAGGCTGAATTCATGCCAGGGAGGGCCACCCGACACAACATCCGACGGGCGCAGGCGGCAGTGGATGCTATGGGAGCTAGCGATGAGCAGGCGGCACTCTTCTTGGCAGATATGGACAGGGCCTTTGATTCTGTGAGTTGGGTTTATCTGTTTGCCCTCCTGGCCCGCCTCAACCTGGGGCCGGTTTTCCTGTCGTATGTCCGTCTCCTCTACACTAACGTGACGGCCTCGGTCCGTGTGGCCGGAGCTACCTCTGGGCGTTTCCATATACGACGTGGCACTCGGCAGGGCTGCCCCCTGTCCCCATATCTGTTTGCCCTTGCCATGGAGCCCCTGGCGTCGCGGGTACGAGTGGATGCCCGATTGTGTGGCTTTGTCTGGAATGGGGACCTGGCGGACAGAATTGCGCTGTATGCGGATGACGTCCTCTTCTTTCTCACCGACCTGCAGCGCTCGGGCCCCCGGGTCCTGGAGATTATGTGGGCGTTCGGCGAGGCATCGGGCCTCCGTCTCAACCTTAACAAATCGACCCTGTGGGTGCTGGGCGGCGGAGTGGTTGCCGACCCCTGGGCTGCGGAGTTGCGAGTGGCGACGGGAGGCCTAAAGTACTTGGGCGTTTTTCTATCGGAGTCGCGGGTTGTGGCCTGGGCGCGTGGAGTCCTGCCGGTGTGGGAACGGGTACAGGCTGATGTCAAAACTTGGTCCAGGATGCCGCTCACCATCTTTGGTAGATCGGCCATCTTCAAGATGGTGGCGCTTCCGCGTCTACTGTACCAGCTCCAGAATTTCCCATACCCCATCGGCCTGGAGTGGTTCCGTCAGGTTAACTCTGTTTTGGGTCGTTTCCTGTGGGATGGGGGTGCGGCCAGAGTAGCACTGAAGACGTGTTTTCTGTCCACATACTGTGGCGGCCTGGCCACCTCGGACCTCCTCTCCTACTATCAGGCTTCCCAGTTACTTGTTCTTAATGAGTGGTGGTACGGCGATAGAAGCGATCCGGCCTACGCCCTGGAACGGTCACTCATGGGTGACCATACGCTCCACACCATCCTGTATTCGGCTCGCCTGCGTCGTGGGTTACCCTCGGTCACAAGGGTGGTCTTTGCCGTGTGGCGACAATCCTTGCGCCGCATGGGATGGTGGGGCAAGTTGACGGCTGAGACGCCGCTTTGGCATAATGGTCTGCTCCCAGAGCTAGCGGCTCTGGCCGGCTTTGAGGGTTGGGAGGCCATAGGGGTCACACAACTGGGCCAGGTCGTGTCGGGCACCACTCTCAAATCCTTCGAGGAGCTCCGCACGGAATTCCAGATGCCTCAGTCCCAATTCTTCCGCTACCTTCAGTTGCGCCATGCCCTCGCCCCGAGCATCGCCGGTCTCGACTCCTTGCCAGAGTTTAGCCCGATCGAGGCCAAGGTGTTTATGGGAGACTTGGGAGACAGAAAGGTCTCCAAGATATACCAGACACTTGTTGTCCACTGCTCCTCCACCCTACACTCCCTTCGAGAGGCATGGGAGATGGACGTGGGTCCCCTCGATGAAGACGATTGGAGGGAGGCGCTGGAGTCCCCACGTGGAACTGCCATTGCTATCCGGCTCCGGCTCATTCAATTCAAGTACCTGCATCGGGCATACTATACACGTGAACGATTGTGGAAAGCTGGTTTGATTGCATCCCCGGAATGCTTGCGCTGTGGGTCGGTGCCTGGGTCCTTACTGCATACTGTGTGGACGTGTGGCCGGCTGACTGGGTTCTGGAGGGGTGTGTGGAGTTGCCTGGCTGAGGTGCTGGGCTGGGACCTTCCTCGTACCCACCGGTTAGGCCTACTGCACATCATGGAAGGGATTGGGGGTAACATATATAAGCGCCATTTGCTGCTCTTGGGGCTGGTTGTGGCCAAGCGAGACCTGGCCCGGGCATGGAAAGCGGTGAGGGCCCCCCCCTTTCTGCTTGGAAGGCGGAGCTGGATTACCTCATGGGTCTGGAGAGGCCGGTCTTTGAGGCACGGGGCTGTCCCCACAAGCACTTCAAAATTTGGAAGCGTTGGGCTGACTATCGTGGTCTATTCCTGGACCCCCCAGCGGAGCGTGAGGAGGACATTTGATCACGGTGACACTGTTGGCCCGAAGTAACATTGCCCTGGTGGCGCTGCACCTACTTGCTTTTCTTTATTGCTTTCTATGCACGTGTGGTGGGGGGGGTTGGGGGGTGTCCGGGGCTGGGGGGGTGGAGTTGTGGGTTAGGGTGGGTCACTGGGGTGTTTCTATACTGAGCATATTTTATGAGTCTACTCTCGCATTTGCTGCCTATGTAATTGCTGTTTTGATACTGTCGTGGTGTTCTTCGGTTGTGGAGATGCCACATTCTCAATGCTCATTTGCTCAATAAAATTGGTTGTGAAAAAAAAAAAAGTGATAATGAAATCACCAAACAATAAAGACAATAATTAATCATTCAAAACCAAAAAACGTGGCAATTGATAATTATACAATTGCCACGTTTTTTGGTTTTGAATGATTAATTATTGTCTTTATTGCATGGTCAGCGACTAGCTGCCGCCTCCCCCCCAATCCGGCACTCCACACCCAGGAACGTGGACACGAGACGTCTTTACTTTTTGGAAGGCGGGCGCTAGTCGCCCGGCCGTATTTATTAAAGTATGAAATTAAAAAGGTTTTAATTGCATAATCAACAATGAATACAAAAATCAGCAGGACATTTAGTTATACAGTTCTTATCAACAAGTTTGAGAGCCTGACCTTAACAAAACTCTAATACATGTTGTTTCCTAACTTAGACTAAACATCCTAAACTTGATTTTTGTACATTTCTGGCCATATGGCAGGGTCACTACCGGTGTCAGGTCCTACAAGCTGCGCCTCCCCCCTTAGGTGTGCGCATGCGCAGTGTTACCCCGGGAATTGCCCGGTCTACGCCCTAAACTCCATTTACCCACTAAAGGAGGGCCCTTACTCTGCGCCGGTGGCGTCATGAGTCCACGCGCGCGGGGTGGCTACCAGCCTAAGGAAAGCGTGAACTACTCCTACCCGCGCTCCTTTGCCTATTACCTTGCCCCTGGAGTTCTGGGAGTGGCCCACAGGCCCCTCCCCCTGGGCGGGAACCTCCATAGGATGATGCCCGCCCCCTCAGACCTCAAATATGTGCTCACCGATAATGACCTTACCGCCACAGGCCAGCATTGTTAACCGACGATCTGGCCTACCCCCTCTAGCCCCTGCCTAAGGACACCCTCCTGCATTCAAAACCCTCTAGCCAGGCCCAGATATTATCAGACCATAGGACATTACCCTCCTCTGTTAAATGAACTCCGTCCTTCAAGTAATACTTGTCGCCCCAGATGCACCCATGAGGTATTGACTGTAACAAGGGGGCCCGAAACAACCTATCCAACCGTGTGTTGATCCTCTTTACCGAGTGATTCAACGCCCTGACCGAATGTCCCCCCCGCCACTGTAGTCGAGGTATGAGTTGTGACCATACTAATGTGCAACCGGGGCAGGTCCTAGCCATCCAACCCACCGTTGAAATAATCTCCTCAATCAGAATGCGCCTACCCAGTGTTGCCAAATCATTCTCCCCAAGGTGAAGTATCACCACTGACGGTGGAGATTGCTGGCGTGCTAAAAGCCCTTGGAAGAATCCCCTAAACTCGTGAAGACACAACCCTCCTCTGCCAAAGAACGTGATGTCCAACCCTAATTGTGCCGCCCTTTCCCTCTTGTCACCTGACATAAAGACACATTCCGCTCGCTTCACATATGAATGACCAACAATCCAGACATTGTTCTTCATTGTTTCCTGGTCGTCGCTCCGTGCTGATGTATGTTCCCGGTGCCCGACGACAAATTCCTCCCCTGCGTAACAGGTCTGAGAAACTGTAAGAGAGCGGAAAGAAACCAGGCGTGAGTGACGTGTAATCATAGCATGTCAATCCGAACATAACGTTTATAGCAGTCTGAAGACCATCTCCCAATTGTCTTCACTCTTTCCACTGGGAGGCCCCCTGCCACCGCCTCAGTTGCTGCCCCAATCCTGAAGGAATGAGAGCCAAAATCTTTAGGGTCAAGACCTGCTTTCCTAACCCCCATCTCCAATACTTTCCTGAATTGATACCTGGTCAAGGGGCTCCCGTCGGCGTGACAGAGCAATGCCCTGCCCTCTGAGCCTACCAACATTCCGTGGAATATTTCTACGTGCCTCACCGGGCAGCACGGGTTGGCGGGGGCCCGTTGCAGAACTATGGTGTGACCCCTAGCCTCCTGGTCGGTCTTTGACTTCTGGATAACTACCCACATGGTGTCCCCCCTTATCGTCACACCAGCCTTTTGCAAGCCGCCCAGTAGGTCCGACTTGGAACCTGCCACAAGTTCGCTAATTCTCAGCGCCCCATAGAATGCCAAAGAGAATGCCGCCCTAAAAAGAAGCACCTCCCACTCCGAACTACAAACAGTCTCCAGCGTGCCCAGTAAGGCTGTCAGCCGGGCCAATCCAATGGGCTTTCTCTTATCCTTCTGGTGTCCCTGAATACGGCGCCATCCCCTTAAAGCCTTATGTATCATAAAGGTATTAGTGGGATCCCGGAAGCCCCTAGCTTGAGCGAAGAATGACACCGCTGCCCTATGTCTGTTCGCAGCTGCCACCGAGCGCCCCTCCCTATGCATCCATTCTAAATAGGCTGCAAAGCCATCCTCCTCCGCCCAAAGCGCTTCCCATTGTGGCCCCAAGAAAGAACAATAAGACAGAAACGCCCCTTCGTAAGCCGTCTTCGTCCTGGGGGCTAGGCTAGCGACCACGAGGTCCTGTAATCTGGGGCACCAATCTGCCAAAGTACTGCTGGGAAGTGTGCGGGCGAGGGGTCTGCTGTGGGAAGATGCTCCCTGAAAACCTGCATTTTGAAGCGAGAGAGGGAGTCAGCCGCATTGTTTAGAACACCAGGGACATGTTTGGCCCTAAAATTAGCATTCAGCTTAAGGCACCGCAGAACAATTTCTTTGACCAGACGAAGTATGAAAGGACACCGTGCCCCCTGCTGGTTGATACATTCTACCACTGTCATGTTATCTGACCAAAACACCACTGATTGGTTACATAGGTGTTCGGGCCAGACCATCAGTGCCACCCATATTGGGAAGAGTTCAAGGAAGCCAATGTTGCTGGTCAGACCCCATGTCTTCCATTCTTCCGGCCACTGTTGAGCGACCCACCTGTTCCCTAGGATGGCGCCAAAGCCCACACTACCGGCCGCATCAGTCCATAGGCCCAACTCCGCTGATGTTGTGAGCGGGCCGGGCCAGACCACCCTACCGTTAAAATCCTCCAGGAATGCCATCCAAATAAGCATATCCTGGCGAATTTCAGCCGATAGGCGAGTGCGGTGGTGCTTTTCCTTCAGCCCCTTCATCGCTTGAGCGATGGAGCGAGAGAAAGGGCGAGCCATGGGGATGATTCTCAGTGCGAAATTCAACTGGCCTACCACCTCCTGTAGTTGCTGCAGAGTGACCTTCTCCTTGCGGAGGCATAAATGCAGCGCTGACTTGAATTTGTCCACTTTGTCCCTAGGTAATCTAAAAACATCCTTCTAGTGAGTCAATCTCAATGCCGAGGAATTCTAAGCAGGTGGTCGGGCCAACTGTCTTCCCGGGCGCAAGCGGGACCCCAAAAGCCCGCATGAGCACGCAAAATTCCTGCAATGCCAGTGCACACTCCTGAGATTCCGCTGTACCGAGGAAGAGGAAATCATCTAAATAATGCATGACCCCCTGATGGCCCGTCACTTGTCTCATGGCCAATTCAAGAAAGGAACTAAACATCTCAAAGTAAGCGCAAGATATAGAACAACCCATAGGCATGCATTTGTCCATGTAGAACATATCCCCAAAAGTGAAACCTAGCAGATGCTGATCCGCTGGGTGGACTGGAAGGAGGCGAAAGGCTGATTCTATGTCTGATTTCGCCATCAGCGCCCCGGGTCCCGTGGCCTGTAATAGGTTAACAGCCTGATCAAAAGAGGCGTATTTAACACTACAAATACCCTCGTCAATGGCATCATTCAGTGACGCCCCCCTGGGTGCTGACAGGTTATGGATCAATCTGAATTGTCCTTTCTCTTTTTTGGGGACAACTCCTAGTGGGGAACACACAAAATTGGGTACTGGCACTTCAGAGAAAGGGCCAGCTATCCTGCCTAATGATAGCTCCTTGTCAATCTTGGCTGCCACCACCGCCGGATTATGCTTGACTGACAATTGGTTTCTACAGTGCGCACTACCTGTGTATCCCGCGGCCGGGATCCTGAAGCCTTTAGAAAAACCTTCCTGTAGTAGGGTGGCTGATGTGTGGTCCGGGTATCTGTTCAACCATGGAATCATTGCCACCACATCCACTGGAGTAGGGGGGCCTAACCTGTCTGTCTTATAGTGGCTTTCCCCTACCCCTCTGACCCGTGTTTCCCTGCTTGGACCTACAGGCAGTTTCTGGATGAGAGGAGTGCCCACACGAGGAACATGCATGTCTAAACTTACACGCGGCCCTTGTGCAGGTGCGCCTATTAAAATCCCAGCACACCCCTTTTTTCTCTGGCCCACCTGCCCTAAACTTCCCAGGTACCTCGCTCGTTTGGGGGGGCCGAAAGGGCTGTTGCGGTCTAGTGAACACTTTGACCGCACCGAACTGAGGGGGAGGTGCAGTATCAGAGAACTGTTTGTGCCAAGCCATGGAATCTACCGTGTCCCATGGCAATGATCTATTGAATTCCAATGCCTTCCTGAAATTGACATCATAACCCTTCCATGCTTCCCCAGAGTACTGTTCACTCCACCCCACAATCCTGCTCGAGTAGCATGCCAATGCTGCCTGTAAATCTGGAGGACGCTCAGCCTTAATTGCAGTGAATACAGCCCATGCTTTCATCCAGTTGTTGAGAGTTTCCTCAACCCTAAACCTAGTACACTGCGCCCTCCATTCGCTTGGAAGCATCCACTCTTTTAGTGCTTTTGCTTGCTCCATTTCCCTATTATCTAACAACAAAGAATAAATGTACACGTATTTATCCGCCCAAATCATCTCTTTCACAGCTAATGACACATGCTGAGCCAAATTCTCGCTCCTAGAAGGTAGAACACCGTCCCCTAAGAGTGGCAATGCCACTTCCTTACCAAGTGCGGGCACCGGGGGCGGCTGCCCTTTAACTCCGTCCAGCTGAGGAACACTTGGACCTGCAAGGGGAGAAGATATTGGCAAGGCAACACTGTCGGCGACCGCTGCCGATCTGATCTTTTCCACAAACTTCGCCGCCTCTGCTGCATGGTCTGCAGAATTCGGGAAAGCTCCCCCTTTTTGGAGCCACGGCATCAAGGCCGTTATCTGGGATAACAATTCAGGGGGCATGGACTCTACATTACCCCCCGGGACAACAGGTACCACTGGGGTTATGCCCGGTGGTACTGGTGCAGCTGGCAGGGCGGGTGCCGGGTGTGGCACGCCTGTGCCCGGGATTGTGGGCACCGGTATCGGAGCAGGCCCAGCGTCTACTGGTTGACCTGTCGGCACCGGCACCACGGGGGCAAGGGGTGTAGGGATAGGTATCTGCGGGGGCGGGACGTCCGCCGGCGGCGCGGCAGGTACCGGTTCTACTGGCCCCGGGATGGGGGCAGCGTCCCTGGATCTCTTGGACCTAGGTTTCCCGGGTGGGGTGACAAAATCCCCCCTTGGCACTGGTGCCACCCTCTTGCGGATCGGCCTACCGGATGGGCCCGGGGCCTCACCATCTCTCTCATTAAACCGTGCTTCCAGCTCATTAACTTTTCCTAGCTGTTGCTTAATGTCACTCATCTCCCGCATCATGGCCCGCATCATAGCCTCCATGTTGGACCCCCTTTTTCCACCCCGCGGGCCTGGCATGATGCTAACCCAAACAACCGCAGCCTACTCTCTTAAATTACAACAGGTCAACTATTTGTACCTTTCAGGTGGAGGGTCACCAGGGGGCTTTCAGCACCATGCAACGGCGACCGCAACACTAGCGGCTTGTCCGCTTATGTAAGGGGTGAGTAAACCTAATGTAGACCCACCCGGCGGCCACCAGGAGCGATGAATGCTAGCCCCCCGTACCCCTCTTACCGACCAGTCCTTTGTCCTAGCCCGCGATAATGTTCTGCGGCTCCGGTCCACACCACTTTGCGTGTTGGATGCTCTTACGTCCTGTCCGCTAGTGAATGGCCCCAATAACGTCGTTAAATTGCCTGGAATTGAGACATGTATTAGTACAGTGTAATGAAACAGGGGCAGATTTAGGGAAACCAAGTTTGAATACAAGGAGACAATTGAATCCCCCTGTTACCTCCCTGTTGCTGTGCACCCCAAAACAAGTAATATCAGCACAAATCACCACAGTATCCCTCTTAAAAACGGCCCAACCTAAAGTAGACAGGCAAATAATGCAACCTGTACATGCACTGTACTAAACACTTTCCAAAATGTCACCTAGTTTTCAGTAAATTGCACGCTTTGTGTCCCACCCCAGTACAAAAGGATTATAAATCAAACACTGCAGAGTGGCGCGAAAAACGATTAGATAGATGCACTTATGCAATGCTTTTAATCAAAATTGCTTCATAGGGAAAGAAATGACCATGTAAGAAATCGCCCCTTGTGTTCTACACAGTCACCTCGCTTTTCTTACACTCTGTACACTTTCCACGTGAGGTCCCCCATCCAGGTGCTGCCCTGGTCGGCCCTGCTTCGCGCCCTTTAGTAAATTGTGCTCGCGAGCGGTAAACAATTGTTTTAAATTAGCGTCGACATAAAGAGCTTAAAACAATAATAAGGCCTTTGCAAAAGTTGCCCAGAACAGTTTTAAAAATGAGCACAGTTTTCAAAGTGAGCGTCACCATACAGCGCTTCTATAATCCCCCTTTGCCAAGCGCACAGTCCCCGTAAAGCCGGCTGGACGGTCAAGCGAGCTCCTACCCCGCCGCGTTACAACTGAGTCAGCCGTTCAAACAATTAGACGGTCAGGCGCGCTCTTTCCCCGCCGCGTTACAACTGGTAAGCGGTTCAAACAATTAGACGGTTAGGCGAGCTTTAGGCGGCACCTCATGCGCCTGTTTCCGCGAGCCCCCCCCAATCCCGCACAATACCTCACGGGGCCACAGCGGCCCGTACCACGCCTCGAAAAGGGTCTCCAAGCGCCGGGGAGCGTCGGGCAGGTAAAGGACTCCACGCGGCTTGCTCAGCGCGGACTCGGGCTACCCCTCGGAAAACGCCGAACGACCAAAGCCCGCAGAGTCTTGATCCGCCAACCAGGATCGCCGCAAACCGCTCACTCCAGCCTGTGATCCGGAATCCCTGTGAAAATAAAGTAAAACCGTTAAAAAACAAAGAAGCCCCGAACGCGGGGCACAACGTTCAGCGAGGGAGCGTCCAGGGACAAGGGGGTCTCCTGGGCGCTCCCTACTTCTTATTCCCGAGGGGCCGGTCGGCCCCTCCTATCGCCTGCCCCCCCTGACCCGGACCCACTAAACTGGATCCGGGTCAGGAAGGCCGCCGGCCAATCGGCGGTGGGCCGCACCCCCAGGGCACGCCCCCACCGCCGAATGACCACAAAGGGGAAAGGGGGGGCGACGATCGCCGCGCCGCCATGCGTGCGGGGGGGCCGAGGGCCCCCCCTTTTCATTTGGTGATTTCATTATCACTTTTTAACCCTTGGTTTTATGTTATTGTGATTTATTAATTGCATTTTTAATCATATGTACAAGAAATTGTTTGTCAAATAAATAACGCATTTATGTATGTGCTTTCACTTAGTTGTCCGTCCCTCCTTGCATTAGTTCCTCTTTCTGTGATCAATTGCACTAGTACTGTTTTGTGATTGCCTAGGAATTTCTTCACACATTTTGCTCAATTCCCTGTCCTAGGAATCGTCATTTCTATTCAGGGGGCCCTTGTTTTTCGCATATGTCACAATTGGTCTTACACTGAACAAAAAACTATTTGCACATGTTATCTAAATCTTCACATGTAATAGTTTTGAGTATTGGGCTAAGAATCTTTCTTGCTTCCGTATTGTCCTGGGGGCCATTGAATGAAAATTGTACAGTAGTCAGTCATTCAACTGCCTTTAAATGATACTTGCTAATATTGCATAACTGCCACCACTTACCCTAACCACTATAAAAATCTACCTGAATTTGGAATTGGCAGACTCTACAATTAGGGTCATATACTTTTTGCAGTGCTCTGGGATATATGTTTGTTGGTTTTAAAAATGCAATAAAGTAATTAACAATGTTGTAAAAAAGTACACATCTCCACATTTCCATTATGTCTTCAGCAGGGATTTAGAGACTGATGAAAAGATTCACCAATAAACATCCATAAAACATATTCAAACAAATAAAACATATACACGCTAGCAAAACCTAACAGCACAATCTTAAAATATGTCTGCGAAATGGGTGTGCAAACACTCCAGCAGTAAATATGTTAAATAGGTGGACTAAAATTAAGTTCCTCTGTACACCTCAAGATGTAAGTTGTAGAATTCATTCTGCTTATTACTCTCCCGTATGCCTTCCTCGAAGATTCACAGGATTTTATTGCAAATCCCTGTCTACAATTCTTTGTAGATGGGGATTTGCATTAAAACCCATGGGAGGTAGCCTAGGCACTAGCCACAAAATGCCCCTTGATGCAAAGTAATGAAAGGCAGTACATTTGGGAGCTTTGTCTTACTTTGGGTTTCACTCCAATGCAAATCACCACACAGTATGAGTCATGTTTGCGTTAAAAAAGTATCACAAACTCAACACAAAGTGTTTGTACATCTGGCCCATAATGCATCCCCCTTGTACTTCTGATGAGAGAGGGATAGATTGATCATCTTTGCAGAGTAAGCATGGGACACAAGTCTGAGCATTGCAATTTCATTTAAGGCATGTCACAGAAGTAAACAAAAAGGTAATAAATTGAATGATTTAATTCATCTCAGCCACTGGCAATTTCTAGGTGCCATCTTCCATTCCATCAATCTTGTCCATTATTGCACTCTAGACAGAGACTAGCTCTATGCTAATTACCCTTGTTCACTTTGTTGTTTGTTGGTAATGTATCACTTACTCCTCATTTCTCCTATGCTGCATGTGTCCTGCTGTGTACAACGCTGATACAAAGTGGGAAAAGACTTAAAGCATAGTTTTCGTATTAGAAGGGACCCCTTCCTGTACAAAACCTATGCTTACCAAGGTGAAGTCACCCTTGCAATATGGCACAAGGATGTCTTCATTGGAGTATGTAATTCAAAAGTGTGCATGCACAGGGACAGAGCAAAACAGTGCCACATCTTAGTAGATATGGCACTGTTCTGCTCTCTCCATTTTACACAAACAGCATACCAACTTTACTTGCTGCCCTGCGTTGCGTGACCACTAGGTACATTTGGGCCCTGATTCATAGTCCTCAGTCCCCAGTGAAACATGAAATCAGAATGCAGAAAAAGCAACAGTTTTGGGCTTAAAAAAGGAAGATCGAATAAATTACACCAAATCACACTACAGGTTTATTGTCTATAGGTGCTCCCAATCACACCCTGTAATCATGCTAGCAGTAAATAATTTAATCATTACATTGCTTTGTTTGCCTACGCAGTATACCGTTATTGCATACAAAATATACCTATTTTAAGAGTCAATGATATCTGTTAATGCAATTTTGATTTGTCATGCCATCAAGCAATGATAATGTTACAAATCAGAAAATGTAATTACATACTGACCTCATGTAGTCGTTATTAAGTAGGGCTTAATCAGATTAATGATCATGGCGTGCAAAATAATTGTCCATGGTCACTTTAGCTCATCAAGATTTATTGGAATCTAGTTTACAACATTATTATGAAGTAGGTAACATGAATAAGAACCTATCAGTGGGTCAAATTCACATTTGGTAAGTGTGATTTGCCCTTTAAAATTTTTAGAATTTATGCCAATGTTAGATGAGATTACTAATGGCAGAAACATCCAAGTTCAGTATGAAGACATTTAAACATTCTGTTTACCGATGATTTCCTTACTACTCAATATCGTGTGAGTGATTGAATCAAAATATTAGTGAGTATTTTGCGAGCCTTAAGTCATTCTAAAGGCTATCTCAAGCCAGGTAAAATGCACTGATTTACCATGGTATTTCCCCTGGCTTAAGGTAGTCTTAACCCTGTCTTCCCTGGCTCAAAGCATTCCTAATACTGTTGTGTCTGACATGCAATGCGTTTTCACTTACATACGACAGACCTAAGACTTTCCTATGCCAGGGTAACTCTTAAGAATTCAGGCTTTCAATACCTGACTTAACCTTGTTTTAAGATTGTCTTAATTCTATTAGAGAAAGGTATTTTACAGTTCGAAATATAATGCATTACTGGATTTGCTTTCTGCTAAAAGCCAGGATTGGCTGACAGATGTGTCTGAAGGATGATGCCAAAAAAATATTCTTACTTTCTATCCTTTTAAGTAAAAAACATAAAGTTCCCAAACTAATCCTTTCAGGTGAAAGCAGAGGCTTGGGAGAGATATCTTATTTGTGGTTGTATGCAAATAGCAATAGCGTACACGAACAAAAGTAGTATCTAGCCTACAACCAGAATCCCTGTTTTCATTACTAGGAGCTGATTGCATCTGCAAAGCATAGTCAGAAAAGGACTGTTAAGTAACATCAATAATTATGTAAAAAGTCTTGTGAGTTCACAGTTGAAAGCTGAAGGCATTTGACTTGCTGAATAAAAAGAGTTGTTGAGCAAGTCATCTCAGTGGAGATAGGATCAAGTATTGTTTCTTTCTCCTAGAGGTTTATGGGGCTCTGTCTAAAGCACAAAAATGTGTGAAAAATGAGTACATATTTTCATATTTCAAAAGCCCACAGAGTAGCCGATGTCCCAATTTGGGAAAGGATTTCATTGTCTAGCACATGTTTTAAAAATTTCATGGCCAGTGAAAATGTATTTGTTCGCAGTTGTCTGTGAAGTAAATATATTTTCAATGGGAGAGATACAGCAGTCATCAATGCATGGCATTTGCTACAGTGTGCGTCGGTATGTGTGTTCAATTCCCTATTATTACCATAGAACAGTCTAATGTGACAAATCACTGTTGGCTGCCTCAGAGATTGTGTATTTCAATGCATTTAGGGAGAACTTAGAAGTACTATTTTACATGTTTTTATCTTACTGCACGGGCCTAACCTCGTGTGTCCTGATTCCTAATGATACCTCTATTTATAAATGCTATAGCAAAAACAGCATGGTGTAGCCTGGGTGGAGAACCTCAGAGCAGAATGTCATCATTTTTACAGTTGCTGTGGAAAAGGAGCGCATAATAATCCACTCAAGTCCACACCTCTCATGACAAATGACCCTCTGGGCATTAACACAGTATTGTGATGGGATTTGAAAGAAGTTTGATCCAGTAATAAGCTTTTTTTTTTACATTTGAGTGTGTGATGCTATGTTAGTATTTAACCCCTAGCCGCGGCGGTAATTCCGCCGCGGCCCTGGGGGGGGGAGGGGCCGCGCGGCACCGCCATGCTCGTGATGGAACCACTCCGTCACGAGCCACGGGCGCGCTGTGCTTGTGACGGAGTGGTTCTGTCACGGCCCTGCCCGCTTAATAGAATGCGCCGGGCAGGCACGAAATTGATGCCGGGCATGCGCGGCGGCCGGGCCGTTACGGAACCATTCCGTCACCAGCACAGCGCGTCCATGGCTGGTGACGGAGCGGTTCCGTCACCAGCATGGATGTGGTTAATACATAGATCACGGTGTTTCCAAGGGCCACATTCGGAATCTAAGCAGCCTCCACTACCTTCCTCCCTCTCTCTAGTTCTCTCTCTTATCTTCCATTCATCCAGTCCCTATCTACTGTCTCTTCTCTCTCTCTCTTCTCTCTTCCCTGACATCTCTCCCTTTCAATTTCCATCACTCTCTCTCTCATCCTAATTGTGCCTGGTACATTTAATCTCTGGGAGCTGAAGAACGTCAAAGAGGCACCATCATTGGTCCTGGACATTTAAAAACCAACCCTAAGTGGCACCAAAACCCCAAGGAAATGACTAATTGGATAAATAGCCAATGAGAAATTAAATTTCTTTACTGTATTGAAATATTATCATTGTAGCTACAACTTAGATGAACGACTTAAGGATTTAAATTATTTTATTAGCCAGAAAGCAATGGAAGCATAAGTATTGATACACCAACATCAGATAGTTGAGATTTCTGGGTGATTTAGTGAATTAGGTTTACAAAATACTACTTGACTATTAATTGTAAGAATAATTGAAATTGTATATTTTGGTATTACAGGATAGAATTAAATCTTCAACAACACTGTGATTGGATGGATTTCAATAAAGGATGAATGAATGATACAGTCTATTAGTGTACATATATAATCTGACGTGAAGGGCATGTGTAAGAAAACGCCACTTTTTGTATAGTCACCCCCATTTCCTTTGGACTGATGCGGACATTTTTTGACGGCATAAGGTAGAGAAAAACCACCAGATCTCCATGTTTGTGGCCAGCAGACGACTTAAGCTATATATACAAATCCTCTGGACACATTCAAAAGTAAATACATAAAGTTACATTAAATATCACAATGATGCTTGTCATTATATTTTCAGATGTCTTTATTCAAGATCTTTGAGCCTTCTTATCTAACACGTGTTTCGTCGCTGTTACAGGGGATTACCCCACAACTTTTTCAGGGCTAAGTGAATATATAAACAGGTACTTCTTCGTGTATGCAATAGTAGTAAGAACACTTCACTTTTCAAATTATTGACAAGGTGACTTTGTTGACTTGTGTGGTGACTTGTGTGAATTTCAAAAAAGTGAATAGAACTGTGTGGAAATCCATGTGAAATTGGTGTCGTACATGCTTCTCATACAGCTTCTCTGTGCATCCATATATCAATGGGGGAAAGAAAGAAGAAGCACATTTGAGTAGATTTGAGTGTTTCCTTGTTACTGGAGGTAGTCATGAGGTGCTAATATGTTTTTTGGTTTCAAGTTTCACAATATGCTACATTTGTTTTTCAGATGAGACAGCAATGTGGGCCAAGATTTTGAGGCCATGCTCCTGATGACATATTCTAATTTTTCTTTATTTCGGTCCATAAACCATAAAAAAACATTCACAGATATAAACAATACAGATTAAAAAGCTAAAACCCAAATTAAACGATATTTGGGTGTGCATAACAGTTAAAAATCAGTTGGTATTAAATGATTTGCTGGTTCCTAAAAAAGACCTTTCGCACCCACCACATAGAGCTCAAAAAACAGGATACAGCATAGACAATTGGCATTTGAGTGTTCTATTTTAGGAGCCTAAATGCTTCTTGACAGTGTTGTGTACCTAGGTTCCTGCACAACTGAACCAGCCATCTGTGTCTGATTTTTTGATAACTAGGACAGAACAAAAAAATGAGTTCTGTCTCCTTTCCCCTACTGCAGGCTGGGCAGCCCAAAGCAGAGCTGTCGGACCATTTATTAGTAAATGCATGTAGGGGGAGGGAGCCTTGTCTGAATTGTACATACAATTTCCTGTCTAGAGCCGATTGTATTTCATCTAGGCATGGCTCTAGATTGTACATATCTTTTATTGCCAAAAAATTAGCTGTAAGGTAACCAGTGGCAGAATGTCCATAAAGTGCCTAAGGTTGGGCTTGTTTCCCCGCCTGTAGCTGCTAACTAGTTGATAGCTTGAAATTGCCAAACCAGCCGACTCCGGGTTATTCTCATACAGCTTCTCTGTGCATCCATATATCAATGGGGGAAAGAAAGAAGAAGCAAAGCCCCCAATTGTTTATGTCATTGCTATAAAACATACTGGTACAATTGGTGTTTGAGACTCACTTATAGGAGTAATCCTGTGGTTGGAAAGGTGCGGGCATGCAACCAACTTATTTTTATATCCCATTTTGTTATGTTCGTGGCGTAGTAGTACTCACTTGTGCTGTCACTAAATAGTAAATACATGCTGACTATATTGTGTACTAGAACATGTATAAAAGAACGTATTTTGTTATAATACGATACCTGAGGTCAGTTTCAAATAGTCTCTAAGTAACAGAAAAGGGCACATCAGCTAAAGAGTAGCAGTACATTCTAATGAGGTGTACTAGGTACGAAGAAGAATCCCCTACCTTAATTCCGGTGATAATTCCAACCCAGAAGGGGTTCCTATAAGTACTGCTCCTGGAGAAGTAGCCCAATTAGACTCGTGTCCGGAGAGATAAATATGCTTCCAAATATAAGGGAGTTTCTTTTAGAAGAGCTGCCCCATCGTAAGGTAAAATTAACATTGTATTAGCATTTTTCCCCTTACTCTTCAGTCCTGTATTGAGACTCAAGTAATTCTGTCTTTTCATTCCTTAACAGCAGTATTGGGTAGAACCCTTTGGATCTCCAGGCCGTGGCGTGTTCGCCGTGCAAATGAGCAATCTGCAGCAGGCCACCCCAGCGTTGTCTAAAATAATAAAGCATGAGGGCGGACTAAACTCGTACTGAGCCCATTTTGGGCGCCATCTTGGAGTGGTGTATTGAGACCCCCAGGGCACTGGAATCCCTGAACCCATTTTGGGTGCCATCTCAGAGTAGTGTATCGGGACCCTCGGGGCACTGGAATCAATATTATTGTGAACTAGCAGAATGTCGGTGGCAACAGGCTGGTGGAAAACCCATAAGACTAAACGCTATCTGCTAGTAATCTGTATCTGCACGGGAACATGACAGCATTGCGGTGCTCTATCAAACACGTGTGACATTTGTGGCAACATGCATGCAGTGTTTATGCATAAGTACATCCTTGTAAGAAATGTCTCCTAAAATCCAAGAGCTTTGTCGTTCTGACCCAAACTAATCAACATGAATGATTTTTTGTGACATGTGACATGTGACAATGTGATAGTGAATTTCGTGACATAACTGGGTGAACCTTATCTTTAACTATAAATTTTTAGACTTGTTACGGACAGTGGCAGTAAGTCTCAATTCTCGCTAGTATCAGATCCAAAGCATTTAAGGAATCATATTGTGATGCATTTAAATAATACATGTTAAGTATATTCTTGGCTTGGTGTGTTTTGACTTATCCCCTTACTTTCAAAATGAGTGTGTGATTATTGTTGACTTATTGTGTTTGATACTAAGCAATTGAATTACCTAACAGAACACACTGTAGCATTTATCAACCACATCAGTAACAACAGCATTTTCAAATATCCACAAACAAAACAACATTGAAGCCAATTGGAACAGTACTAATACACGATACATGTTATGACCCAACATTGAAATCAATGGGAGTAGTACCAACAGTTAATAGCGTTCATTATACTGCTAAATCCTATATTGTCAGCATCACCATTGTAAAAAAGATCATTGCATTCGATAATTGTGTCTCAGTGTCTGTTCTATTACTTTTAGCAGATGGCTAATGCAGTCATAGGAAAACCAAAAGAGGTCCAAGTCCTCCCAAGCCTATGTATACAAGCACAGGCTCAGAAACCTCTTCAGAGGTCATAATTATAAGGTCCAGAAGACTTAAGGTAGTATCAAAAAACATACGGTTGGAGGGGGGCTTCTGCACATTATTTTGCATCTCCAAACATTCTTGGAAAGTAGTTGGTGGGGCCCACCCCTTCTTTGGTGTACCACAAGGCAAATATACAAATCTTAACCACTTCCGCGCTCATGACGAGATGAGCTCGTCATGAGCGACGACGCTCGCACGCTGATGACGAGCTGAGCTCGTCATGTAACGCAGCTTTTTTCAAATCGCAGCGCGCAGCGGGAAAACCGCTAGCGCGCATGCGGTTAAGGGCCCATATGGGGCTTATGGAGTGCTCCTTCTCCAGTGGGGAATTGACCAGCTGCTTTCTTCGCCATGTACCTTTCTTTCACTGTCAATAAACAAGTTGCCTTCATTCGCACTTTTCAAACTTTTGATAGGTTCCCTTCTCACACCTAGGATACCCAATGGCGTCTGTGGCTGTCAGCTGATTGTCCCCATGGGGAACCCAATCCTGTGCTGCCTGGCTGGCTCCTGCTCCCACCGACATTGCTCCTGTGTTAGCATGAGAGGTGCCATTGTTTTTCTCCTAGTAAAATCCTCTAGAGTGGGTGGGGGAAGATGGATATGCACCCTGCTCCCACCAAACATGGACATGGGGAAAATGGTCCACACATGCCTTTTTAATGAGCATAATGGTGTTTAGTTGTGGCCACTGCTATACCCTGAGTCAGCGCATCTGATCCTAGGGATGGGGTCTCCAGGGTCAAGAATTGCTTAAGGAGGGGGGCGGCACAGACCCCCTCCTAATAAGAATTGAAAAAAAAGGTTGCACCAATCCCTAGGCCTGGCCTACTTCCAGCCGTCCTTCTAGGAATTTGTGGCAAAGCAACATGTTCCTTGCACTCACCTTGGTCCGCCCAGGGGACCACTTTTTAAATTCTGATTTATCGGGCCCGGAGGACCTGTCTTGATGATTTTTGGCCTTGTTTTTCTATACGCTTCCTTCTTCTAAAAGGGCACTTTTCGGGAGGAGTAGGATTTCAGTGCCCCCAGACCTGCACTCTGCATGTCCTCTTGAGGCACTCTCCTGCTTGGGAGGCATCATTCACAGCCCTTCTATATCTAGCAAGCAGAACACCCTCCCTGCTGCACTGCTTGGGCCCCATGGCCTCCTGTCTGCCTCGAGTGGCACGTATGTGTCAGCAACAGTCAGGGACCAGTCAAAAGAAGCCCCACGGAAATCTCCTGGGTCTCCCTTCAGGTCCATTCCCCCAACTATTCCTCAGGGTGTATAAGATGACTAGCACCACTGGCCCCAATGAGACGCAATCTAGTCCTGGTGGTCAGCTGGTATTAAAATCCTTCAGTCCATCCTTGCAGTAGTATCAAGTGGCTTATCCAGCTTTGCATTATCTTGCTGTTGTCTCTCCCAGGTCTACTGTCTTCCCCTCTCTCTCTCCCTTCTGCATGGATTTTGAAAAGGAGGCAAACGTTTTAAATGGCAGGCCCCACTGCCCAGTCCTAGGTTACCACGTCAGCACTCCACCCTGTCCCAACACTCCTACACAGCATTTTGGGACAATCTAGTATGACAACTTCAAGTTGTCTGTGGATAGAGCTTCCATGAGAGCCTGATTTCTGCCCGTAACTGACACATCTGTCTGATCTCTTCCTACCAAAACTTAAAATGTGAGCCCCTCCTGTGTTAGCTCAACGGGTCTGGCCATCCTTCTTTATTCCAAAGGGTCTGGGCTGTCCCAGCCCAGGTACAGTGGCCCAAGTACATTTTCAGATGCAGATTTCTTTTCTGAGAAACTGGGTCAAACAATGTTAATTTTTCTATTGTAAGGGGAGGCCTTTGATCCTGTTGCTGGATAGCAGAATAATTAACGTTGCCTGGTGTGGGCGGTTCAAAGGTCTGGAATCCCATTCTGAGTAAGTGGGCTATTCCACTAGAATTCAGAGGTTCACCAAGTTGTTCATGCACAGTTGTTGGGAAAGATTATCTGTGAAGAGGACCCCTTAACCACTTGTGCCTTAGATGACTCTGAATAGAGTCAAAGAGGATTCCATTATCCAGCATATTGAAATGCACTAACAAATTAAGGAGGTTGAGGATTGATTTATCTTTTTCCAAGAAGTAGAGTGCATCATCAGCAATATATAACATGGCTGCCTATGCACTGGAGCCTTATCTGAAGCTCAACGTGATAGTGATTTAGATTATTTTCAGTAATGTGTTTCTTAAATTAGAATTAAATAAATTCCATTCATGTTTCCACACTAAATTAACCTATAAAAGTGAGATTAATTATAGGTTTGTAATTATTACGTTTACATGGGTGCACAGTGCCTTTTTCGGGCAGAGGTGGTCCTGGTCAATGTTTAGTCAGCTAAATACTCTATGCTGGGACGAAGAGACTTTTGCTAAATTGGTCAAGTCGATATGGTGATCAGATTTGGGGCCACATTTAGAGTTTGGTTGATGTATTATTCTATCTATAAGGGATAAATATCCCCTTGCCTTATCACATGTTTACTCTATCCTACAGCACTATTAATAAGGTGGAAGAAATATCAGGCATGCTTGTGATAGAGTAGCCCTTCATCAAGTTCTAAATCAAGCCCTTAGTCAGGAATGTGTCTGAGGAACAGCCTGATGTCAGAGGACAAATGTGGTCAGAATGATATCAGTTTGAAGCACTGGGTAAATGGCATTCCAGCAGGACAATGATTTCCTATTAACTGTTAACTGAATAACACTATGTTCCTAAAAGTGTCTTGTAATTTGTATAGCATTTATTGCTATCCACAAGGGTGTAGCTAGCACACATGGGATATAGGACTTTCCTTCTGGTCTCCCATGTGATGGGAACAGTCAGGTCCAGAAGCTCATGTTTGCTACCCATGCAGAGAAATTATATCGTGCACAGAATCTTGGTGTCATTTGACAATATTATTTAAAAAAAAAATGCTAGGACATTTTTCTCATTAGCTGGAGGCAGTAAGATATGTGTGGACAAAAACAACACTTCTTGCCAATGCATATACATATTAGAATACCCTAAAGTGAGCCACAATGAGTGGTCTCTTAAGAATTCAGTGGTATATTTGGAATGTAATGCCAACAATTATTACAGGAATAGAATGTCTGCCAGGGAGTAATTAGAGAAAAAAGGAGTCGCCTCTTATCATCGTAAAAGGTTTGGCAGAAGATAGATTTGAGTGTTTCCTTGTTACTGGATGTAGTCATGAGGTGCTAATATGTTTTTTGGTTTCAAGTTTCACAATATGCTACATTTGTTTTTCAGATGAGACAGCAATGTGGGCCAAGATTTTGAGGCCATGCTCCTGATGACATATTCTAATCTTTCTTTATTTCGGTCCATAAACCATAAAAAAACATTCACAGATATAAACAATACATAACAACAGATTAAAAAGCTAAAACCCAAATTAAACGATATTTGGGTGTGCATAACAGTTAAAAATCAGTTGGTATTAAATGATTTGCTGGTTCCTAAAAAGACCTTTCGCACCCACCACATAGAGCTCAAAAAACAGGATACAGCATAGACAATTGGCATTTGAGTGTTGTATTTTAGGAGACTAAATGCTTCTTGACAGTGTTGTGTACCTAGGTTCCTGCACAACTGAACCAGCCATCTGTGTCTGATTTTTTGATAACTAGGACAGAACAAAAAAATGAGTTCTGTCTCCTTTCCCCTACTGCAGGCTGGGCAGCCCAAAGCAGAGCTGTCGGACCATTTATTAGTAAATGCATGTAGGGGGAGGGAGCCTTGTCTGAATTGTACATACAATTTCCTGTCTAGAGCCGATTGTATTTCATCTAGGCATGGCTCTAGATTGTACATATCTTTTATTGCCAAAAAATTAGCTGTAAGGTAACCAGTGGCAGAATGTTCATAAGGTGCCTAAGGTTGGGCTTGTTTCCCTGCCTGTAGCTGCTAACTAGTTGATAGCTTGAAATTGCCAAACCAGCCGACTCCGGGTTATTCCATAGATTATCTCTACCTATGATACGGAGACCTTCCTTGATATGTGTGAACCAAGCCAGTTTAACAGTGCCGGGAAGAGCTAGTAGTTCTTGAAGCTCAGACTTATATTCGGCCAGTTCCGGAGTTGCCCATAAGCACCACCAAATTGGTAGGGGTCTACAACTAATTTCCTCTGCAATGGGTCTCACCCCTAAATCCAATCAAACTAGAACTAATGGGGAACTCACCGGTAGACCGGACAACTGTCTAAGAACACAGTTCTCGGTTTTGGTAATAGTCTTAGAGCGGCGATGACCCCAGAGTTTGGCCTCATACAAGGCAGCACTCATTAGTTGAGTTTTATATACGTTATGACCGGGCACACAGGCTTGAGAAAAGAGTTTCCCAGCCTGCCAGGGCTTGGCCAGCTTGAGGCTTTACTTGTCTATTTGTGGCCCCCACTATATTTTTTCTGTTAGGCTAAGACTTAAGTAGTCAAAAACAGATACCCGCTCCAGTTGGATACCATTCATGTGCAGGTTGGGGCGGGTAGAGCTCGCCGGTTTGAAGAACATTTAATATTAATAAAGTAAAACAGTTTGGGGTCGATCTATAGTTGTAGCAATGATTTTGACTGTAGCAGAGCTATAGATAACCAGTTTCCTTAAATATATGTTAGAACCGCAGAAATACGACAAGACAACTTCATGGTGATTTTGCAAGAGAATTATGAAAAAATACATTATAATTTATTGAGCGATTACTACGCTTTCATGTTCGTTACAAAGGAAAGCATTTTTCTCTAGGTTGGTCAGTCCATTATCTTTGTTTGATTTTTTTAATGTAAGGCTCGAAGTGGTAAAATGATCACACCAGCGCTGCCATCTGTAAATAGAGGTTTAAATAAAGGTTTACCATGTGTGACTGCAATGCTGAATCATATCCTGGCTGACTCAATCTAAGGAATTGGCATTTATGTTTATTGTGCTTATATTGCACACAATTTATAATAACTATAATAGTTACTCAGAAAGTCTGTAGATGTCTTGATTCTTTAAGACAATGTCTATCTACTCTTATTACCTTCGACAAAGTTTCTCCTATGCACGTCCCATCTATTGCAGGGAGAGCTTTCGCTGAAGATTTTCTCATGGGATTTAGGGCAATAATTATTCCTGATTCTTGAACTTTCCGACTGCCCTGCACAAATGGGTTTGTTGTCCTTAAATCTATTTCATAAGCAGTAGCTGTGTTTTCAGGAGACTAAAAATCCTTAGGAGGCCTGAATCACAGCAGTGGATAAACATGATCTTTACACAGGGCCAGTGCAGTGAAAGATAAGCCATATGATACACGTTATAGTCCCCTTTTGGGGCGTGGTGAGCTGCTAATGTCTGCAGTGAAAGTTGTGCAACCAATCTTCAAAAACAATTGGCTGAATACAGTTGATGACTGTCCCCAGAATGCAATGCAACACAGCACTGATGGTCAGTGTTCTGACGATACAATGTGATATGGTTGGTCAATGCTTCATGGTGCACCTTAGTGTGATAGGTTAGTGCATCTTGGATGAATTGCAGTGCGATGGGTTAGAATACATAGAATACAGTTTCACGTGCTGTATTAGTTCTTCAGTGATACAGACACCACACACACAGGTCCAACAAACTATGCAAATGTACATAACGTTGCTCCAATTTAATACTGGGAACACATATTCTAATAATGGAGCATTTAATCTATGTTTGATAATATATCTGCAAGCCACGAAGGAAATCCTTTCAGACCCCTAAAACACCCAACTCTTAGGGTCAACTGCATATTCATTTGCATGTAGTTGAATGTTCGTACATAATTAGTGTGTGAGATACATAGTTCCAGCTCTGATCAGTTAAACCTCAAATAAGAGCAAACATGAATAAGTAGAATCATAGCATTAGGCATACTTCGTATTGTGAAGTTCTAGATTAATACATTGGGAGAAAAGTGTTGCCAAATTCATATACAAGTAACGTGATAGGTAAACACTTAAAGACTCATTTTGACTTTGCCGGGCGATAACCTTTTACTGCCAAGTCACAGGAGGAATGTATTCTATTGCTTTACTGGCCTACAGAGCAATGTATTTATACATTTCCATTTGTTTAATGTGGATCTCTGTTCCTTCAGAGGACTTGCTATCACAGTGACTCCTCTGAAGGCACTTAGGTCTCATTGTGGGGAAGCTATATTCAAGGTGACTGCATGACAACATGTGATTTTGAAATACAAACTCCCAAAGTGGAAGTTTGTTTTTTAAAATCAAAAAATAAATGCCTTCGACATGCCTTTTTCCTAGTGTGTGGGTTATTTTTTGATTTACTGTTCAGAATTGCCAGGCTTTTCCTGGCAGTACCAACCAGGTAAAAAAGGACAACAAAATATCTGTCCTAAATAGAGCAGAGGGTGGAGGTAGTTTGACCATCTACCCAATGTCACTCAGGCCATCATCCAAAGGTTTTGACTAATAAAGTCAGTGGCTACTCTGCCAGCAGAAACCTAAAAGATCCGCCAACTCTAAATAGACCACGTGGACCATGAGTTTCGCAATAGGGTACTCCACCGTATTTGTGGTAAAGTACCTCATCTACCAAACTCTAAATAAAATAAACACTCTGGGATCCATTGTATCAGGAGGATTGCCTCTGCCAGGCTGGCGGTAGCAACCGCCAGCCTGGCGGAGGCCATCCGCCCGATACCATAACCAGATTTCCCCCCGCCATATTAGGATGGCGGGGGGACCACGGCAGACGGAAAGACCGTCCGCCGCTTTTCCGCCCCGGTCGCCTTGCGGCCGGGGCAGAAAAGGAATAATATGGTGGCGGTGTCTAATAGACGCCGCCAGACATATTATGATGTGTGGTTTTCAGTGCCTTTCCGCGGCGGCGATGCCGCCACGGAAAGGCATGTGGTCTTCACTCGGGGGCCCCCTGTGGGCCCCCAGAGTGAAGTACAGGTGGGGGGTGCACATGGGGGTACCTGTGGTACCCCCCTTCATTGTCATTTACAAAGCGGCAGGCACCGCGCGGTGCCTGCCGCTTTGTAAATGACAATGTGAAAGTGCATTTTCAGCATTGTGGCGGGCGGTGCAGAGAGCACCGCCCGCCACAATACTGACAATACAGGATGTGCCCGCCACTGTGGCGGGCACATCCTAATGGCACCCCCGGGACCCCCGCCCTTATGGTGGGCGGTCCCGATTTACGATGGGATGACGGGTGGGCAAAGTCCACCCGTCATCCTAATGAGGCCCTATATTTTTATTGATCACCCTTGGTCTTAGTCCCTGGCAGCTACAGCCTAAACCAGCCAGTTCTTCCACAGGTACACACATGTTAAATATTTTAACATGATGAAAATGACAAGAGTCAAGAAACAATTCAATACAATTATCGATCAAGCTTGTGTAAAAAATGACATGAATAAGAAGAAAAATAGATTAGGGCAACCAGTAATATATTTTACATTTCTGAGTCAAGACACTCTAAGAAGAACTTTAAAGTGCCAATGCAAATCAATGGTTGTGTTTTATAGGGCCTAGGCATATTATCTGGCTAACCGCAATGGAGACGGAGTTGTGTAATCCTAGCAAGACACACAGGTAGTACATTTTATTTTGGAGCTTAATTGTTCTTTGGAAGTCAACCTCCTCAAGTCTTCTAATGCAGGATGCTGTAGTCAGTGGAGGTTTCTTAAAGTCACATGCATTCAGATTAGGCTTCCACTGTAACCTTAAGTTTTTACACCAAAGGCAGCATTGAAACGTGCCCTTTTTGGATGGTAACCCCCCACACTTTTTGCTGCTAGATGCTGTGGTAATTGATCTGAAAGTGTGCTGGGTCCAGCTAATCAGGCCCCAGCAACAGTGCTATTTCCCTTAAATTGTAAAAGTGAATTGGTACACCCAATTGGAAAGCACATTTGCGCCCCTGTAAGGCCCTGGTATATGGTACTAGAGGTACCCAGGACAGGGAAGTACAAGGGGTACCAGGGCTGCAGCTCTTATTGTGCCACCCTTAGTGACCCGAGTAAAACTGAAATCAGCAGATTTACTATGTCCACCCTGCATGAGCAGCTTGTCTGCTCAAGTTTGATCCTGCACGCACCATGTGTAGCAGGGTGACCTCAATAAATTTAATATATGTCACTCGCCACTAAGGCTGGCCTCCTACAGCACAGGAGAAAGGGTGTATTATAACACATGTGGGGAATATATGGGGAAGCATATATTGCCCTGTGATAGCATTGTAAATGTAAATCTACTGAAAGTGACCGGTGGTCCATCGAATAGCTTGGGTTGGCAAATGGGTATTACCTGTATGCACAGCTATATGATGGCCCAGCTGTTTTCTTTCATGTTTGGTGTCAAACACCCACCATGCTTTTTAACCCCCGACACAATGGTGGTGTCAAGGTTTAAACAGCATGTACATGGGTGTCACTTTAAACAGTGGCAAACTCGTTAACCTAGCATTCTCGTGCCTTGCTGGACTTTTTCAAAGGTTTGCCACCAAGACAGACGTCTGAGCTCATGCTGGGGAGTATGTGCAACACCCAGAGACCATAGACAAAGACCTGTGTGAGAAGGAGGTGACACCTCCGCCAACACAGGATGGCTAGTGATTAGACTTGTCTGGCGGTGAGCCTCAAAGGCTTCACTGGTGCCACTGGACAAGGGAACTTGTCCTTCACTCGGGGACAAGACCTCCCGCTGACCCATGCATACAATTTTTTCACAGGCAGGAGGGAAATTATCTATGCAGGAGGTATCCACTTCAACAAGACAAAGGTTTTCTCACCATGAGATCCAGTTCAGCACCATGGCTAGCCCAGAGCACCTCAGCTCCTGAGTCCCCTGAGCCAGGTAGATCAGATATGCCTGGATACACCAGTTCCAAAGGGATTTGCTCAACTCACCCTGCAAGTACCTTTTTGCTATGGTAACCATTTCAACACAGTGAGTCTGATTGACAGCTCAATTTCACAGCTAAGGTGAACCTCTGTGAACTGCTTAAAACATGTTCCTCCAATAAGCCTGTCTGCTCTTTGCCACTCTACCAGGACTGAGAGATGGGTCCATCTCCATGTATTATGCTAGTATTAAATGGTAAGGCACCCCTGCCATATCACATAATACTTTCACTTTGCAACAGACTGAAATGTGTAACCTCCGAGATCACTTCTCCATTGTGCTATCTTGACAGTTTGTCCCAGTCACAAGTTTTACCTTTAGCCTCTTTTTGGAGATAGGAATTCTCTCATGGGATAAGCCTGAATGCTGTATCTCAGCAGGGCTCCACAAAGCCAGATACTTTCATTATCTATGAGAAAGGTAGAAACATATATCAAAATGCAAGTTTGTCCAGGGAATTTGTAATTTGGCTGAAGCTAAGTCGACCGTAGGAAATTGCAACATTGAATATGCGCA
Source organism: Lissotriton helveticus (assembly GCF_964261635.1). NCBI lineage: Eukaryota > Metazoa > Chordata > Amphibia > Caudata > Salamandridae > Lissotriton > Lissotriton helveticus. The sequence goes on from NC_136065.1 coordinate 537,707,279, forward strand.
AGATGTGAACACAAACACATTTTACCTGAGCTGGTAACCTAATTTCTTTTGTGGAATAAGTACTATAAATGTCTCCACTTTCACCGATTCTCAGTATATAGATGGTGTTTTCCTGCTATGCAAGCCAAGTAAAGACATCATTTTTGAAAATATGGGCCACAGGTTTTGCTGGACTAAATCATGATTTACCAAACTCCTTCTCATATCTATGTAGAACTTGAATAATAATGTTGGTTCAACTCTTATGACCTCAGTAGAAGTAGTTTGGTGCAATCTAATATGTGTGTGATAGGTGTCATTGCAGAAAAAAAACTCATCCATAATCAAATCTGTCAAAATACAGCTGGAGAAAATGCCTGCATATTACCGAGTCACCCAATCCATTCCCCAGTATTAAGAAGAGACCTGTAATGGAAGATGTTTATCACACTAAACTACCTGTCCACAGGGTATCATCATTTACCAGATGCAGTAAATACACCAAACACTGGGACACTGCTAATAAGGGCCTAAGGGCAAATCAAGGCAATTTCTGTTATGCTTCATTCTTTCTTGAATACTTGATCTGAGTTACTCTCAGTATATCGACAATGTGAATAATAGAATATAAGCGTTTGGTCTCACTTCAAAGGCTCTAACCTTCAGCATTTCTGACTGATTAATGACTTTAAAATAACATTCTGAATGTCCAGATTTATCTCAAGGTAACTGCTCATCTTTATTTTGATGTTGAAGACAAACCTTCATTTTCAATGACTGTCATTCTCCAGGGGCTTGTTCTCCCGGTGATGGTCAACACTTGATATTGGTTATGTTCTCAAAGAGTAAATGTGGGTGTCTTACCCATGAGTGTATATTGCATTTTGTGCTACTGGTCTATTTAAAGGGGAGGAAAGCCATATCTTTGTTCCACAGCTTCCCTGCAGAATATCTATTGAAATGTGCTTGTCCTTCACATACTAATACGAAAGAGCCTAGAGTCTTCTGTACCAAGCTATTTTGTGGTCGAAAACATTGTGACTCAAAAGGCCATAGCTTTTGTAATGACAAAATGGTCTTTAGATACGTATTACACTTATTTTCCCATTTTCAGAAAATTACTTCCAACTCACAAAATGGGTTTACCAATCAATACCGAATCGCAACCAGGACGGCGGGTAAAAGAAGTGTCCCCTCTTAAAAGCAATTCTCTATGATATGTATCTACTGCTCAGGTACCAACACCTGAAAGGGAATGGTATCTCATTCAGAAGGCAAAACTGTTCCAGTGGGACATCTTCTCCCTTTGGAATCTTGACAGTGGCCTTCACCTTTCTTCTTTAGTTAGAGCACAAGTCCTTCTAAAGAACAGCTGCTGCTTTTAACACCTTCAATGCTACAGCAATTCTCGCTTGGTGCTGAACTACCTTAAATCCCTTTGTTCATGACGAGCTCAGCTCGTCATGAGCACACTGCATGACGAGCTGAGCTCATCATGAGCATGGAAGGGGTTAAAAGAATGCCTGCCTTTGGTGACTGCAAACGCAAGGCCAGAGGACTGCTGTCTCCCATCCGTTGGTACACAGGAAGTTACAAACTACGACCTGCCTAATTATTATTCCTTAGCCAGGTCATTTTTTAACCACAGGTAAATTAATAATATGCAACATGGCCTATTAGTACATAGGAAACATCACAAATTCCATTCCCATTTACAAACCAGCCGGTTTAAAAAATGCACATCTCTGGATGGCGAATAGGTACAGTAAAGTAGGACCCAGTGTCAAAGGTTGGAAAGTGAAAAATATTATTACACTGCTTTCATCAAAAACTGGTAGTGTAGCATATAAAACGATGTGTAGGAAGGGGCGGAGCACCAACGCCCTCGAGCAGAGGCCGCCACTGTAGGAAAGAAATCTAACATTCTTAGACTGTAAGTGTGAATGGAGGCCTGTGATGTTTATGCATGATGCCTGGTGTTCCCAGATTTTTCTTTGTGGCCACACCCTAACATAATTCTGGATGGAGCAAATCTCTTTTGGAGAGTGTGGTTAAATAGAGGACTACGACTAGCTAGGCAAGTGCTCCTGAATGGCTATCAAAGTCCTCATGCCTGAAATAGCTACATTCTCCAGCAACAGTTACAATTGCAACAGAAAGAAATAATTAGGAACAAATTACCATCACTTTAGAAGATATGGTGTGACAATAAATGGCTGTCGGATTCCAAATTAACCTAACAACCACGATTTTGAGTGAATGGGTACTTTCTGTCTCAAACCAAAGGAAAATGCAGAAAGTTGCCTAATAACATATAATAGCGTTTGCTTGTGAAGCCTAATTAAATTATTCTAATTGTGCCTTGGTTTCTAATGAAACTCTTTTCAGTGATTTGAATCTAACGACAGAAAGTACTTTCCATGAATACTGAACTGAACAATGGATGATGATAATTAGACAGTGTCCTTTGCAACATGGCAAGCAAGGTGTCACGCGGGTCCATAAGTCGTGTTTTTCTGAGCTGGTCTAATTTTTTTTTGAAGATTCATGTTTTTTTGTACTGTCTGATGCTGGCAGATTCCATTTAGCGATATTATGGATTAAAGGGGGTTGGATTAAAAAGTATAATTTTCCATTTAACAAACATTTCTTTTTGAGATTTGTGAGTCTTGTTCTTATTGTAGGGTTGACTCAATTGTATACAATTTTGTACAATATTGCTCTAGACTGGTAACATGTACAATCTTTTTCATAGTCTATAAATATTTAATCTTCTAAGGAGTACATTCGTAATGTAAAACACATTTGTAAAAAAAAAACACAAAAATGAAAGCATCTTTGGCATTCTTTAATTGCAAATTGCCACAGGCTTTAGCCTTAGGAGGAATATTCCTTCTTTAAGGTGCTAAGCTGTTTATCATAAAACTGCTCCAATACCGTACATTTTATAAAGTGATGTACACACCATCATATTGTCCAATATTCATAGTGACTTTTATTTTGCAATATAATGCATTTGGAACTGCTAAAGACAGACATATATGTTAATTTCCAAATATGTACACACAGTACTAGAATTCTTTTCAGCGCGATTGTTTTCCTTCTGCCCTTTTGGTGGAACATTTTTAAAATGAAGAAGTGTGAAGTTCTCCAGTGTACCTACAGTTAGACATGGTGGGGAGAGTTAAAATATGTTCTTGAAAACAAAGCGATTTGCAATTTCCACACCAGTTCCAGTTGAGCGCGCTTGCAAAATGTATTAGATCAAACCCTCGCATACTAGCTGCCAGGTTAAAGACTGTCAGAAACTCAAATAAAAGTGAAATTGCAACTACAAACGAGCATGAGCTGAATGTGAGTTCCATTTTGCAAGAAGACAGCACTGTAAAAAAGAAAGGGAAGAGCAATTTGAGTATTTCAGTCAGGCACAGTAACTACTGTCTGCAGTCTTTTTCTGAGCTCAAATCTTTGTATTATCTCTTTCCTGTTACACTTGTATCTGCTTCCTTTACGTGATATGTTGAAAACGTTCTGCTTGTGTGAATGTGAACATGCGTTTTAATAGTTTAGTTCTTTTTAAGCTTTTCGCATCAATGGCCTGAAAATAAATTGCTTGGACGTTTCTAGATAAAGGTAAAGATATATACCTTTCGCAGCTTCCTTTGCATGCCTTTCTAGAATACTATGTCAAAGTGAGGGACAATTTACCAGAAAATAGTTTTAAATTCAACCAGGTATTGACTGACTAAAAGTGAGATTCTGAGTCCTAATACCTCTTAACCTGGCATCTTGACAATCTGGTGAAGATCTAAGAATTATCACAACTGATGAAACAAAATCAACAACATTCCTCCATGGCAGATTTTCTGTTGCATAGTGTATCCCACCCACGTGGCAAGGACCTAAATAAAATCTCATAACAACTATAGATGCAAATCATGAAATAATAAGTGTCTAATAAGTATTAAGCACATCTTTCTTTTGACCTTGCATTTGTTGGAATCACAATAAATGCTACATGCGAAAATCTGATGACCCATATTAAATAAAGTAAGATTAAATAAGACGTGCACCAGCCATAACATGTTTCAAGGAGACATTTTTCTGTGGCTTTTAATCATGTTATTTTCAAAAATGACCAATGATTTATAAAACTGCAAGTCCTAATCTGCCTTAATTCTTAGGTTCTCAATTAGAGGAAGGAGGTAACAAGATATTCATCCAGATTTGTTCTATCTGACATCCTCACAAATCAACTGTCTTGCTTAGAGGCTACATGAATTTGGTATTACTAAGAGTGGATCCACTGTTTGCCATCATCAGGAAAACTCTTACTGTGGAACTGGCACTGGTGGGAATGTCATTGTTTTGCCTGCCATACTATTAGAAGCCACTTTTTCACCATTCCCACTGACATCCATTCTATTTAGGTGCATTACATCAACTTTTGCAGCACCAGACAGAAGAGCCTTCAAATATCCTCCATGGACTCCCTGCTTTGGGAGGTCTCTGTTTAGAAAATCATTTAAGTGATATCAGGTAATTAATCAGACCATCAGTTGAAATGGCTCCTATCAATGATTTGATTTGATTTAGATATTTGCAAAGTGCAGCTATTGCTCCACAGGGAGTATCCTGGCGTTACACAGAAGAAACCAGATTGACTGGGTATGTATGAGAGATCCTACTATACAAGTGAGGAGCAGAATGGATCTGTGAGCCCGAATATCCAGGTTTTCAGTGATTTTCTGAATTGAGTCTCTGATTCCATCGCCCTTAGGTGTGCGGGCATGAGATTCCATGCTCTTGTTCCCAAGAATGTGATGGATTTTACTCCTTTGGTTTTATACCTAAAGGTGGGGGCCCTAAGAAGGTTCACTGTGGAGGATATGAGGGTCCTAGCCGTAACATAATGTGTGAACTTGGCTGCCAGCTATTTAGGTCCTGTGTCTCTAAAGGCTCTGAAAGTAATCACCCTGATCTTAAATAGATGTATTTCTGTGTAGGCAGCCAATGCAGCGTCAGAAGAGCTGAAGTGGCCGATGAATAATTAGGCATTTTCAGCACTAGATGGGCTGCTGCATTCTGTACGATCTGTAGCTTTCTTCTACTTGTTTGTTGATTCCTGTGAAAAGGCCATTGCAGTGGTCTAATCTAGAAAGGATCAGTGCCACTGATCTGATGCAGGAGCCATTGGGAGAAATGCCTTACATAATAGTAGTGTATTCTAAATTCTGCTGAAGTGGTAGATTTTTTGCCTTACTGCCCCAGCCGTATGGTGGCTGGCACCTAAATGTTTACATGACCTCTTATGGCCCGATTATGAGTCTGGCGGTCTAAGGGCCACCAGACTCGTAGTGGCTTGGCGGAGGTCCGACCGCCCGATTACAACTCAGGCAGTCCAATCGCCATGGGACTGTCGGCTCTGCCAGGGAACCCCTGTTCCCTGGCGTAGGAGCGGCAGTCAGAGGCCGCAATATGCTTGGTGGGACCGCCACAGTCCCGCCAACCATATTGCGAGTTTCCTCTCCACAAGGCTTTTCATGGGGGTTGCACTGCAAGAACCTTTGTGGGAATTATTGTTTTTGTTCAGGGAGAGACACCTTCCTGCAAAAAAGCAATCATTAGAGTGTTTTCCTCCTTCCATGTGTGCTACAGAATGCAGCACACATAGAAAGAGGAAAAACGAGGAGATATAAAGATTCTCTCCTCTTACGCCTCCGTAGGCTTTTGACACATTCCCAGGTTTACAAGTCCTTGAAAATCTGGGAATGCGTCAAAATCCATGGGTGTTGTGTGGAAACACCCACTACAATGCCCATGGAAGTCCTCTTTGACGCAAACTTAGGCAGCGCAGCAACTTGCGCTGCTTTGTCTTACTCCATGTCTATGAGGCAATGAACACCATGCAAAGTGGCTTTGCGTGGCCTCATAGATATAGGTCTGCACTCAGCGGCACCGGTGTGTCAAAATACATTACACACAGGCTACGCAATGGGCCTGTAAATAAACCCCTATATTTGTACTTACACATATTTGCCTATTGACAGCACAGTGTATTATTTTAACAGTTAAAACGGACTTGATCCACGCTCAAATAAAGGTGCGTGATTTTATATATTTAGAACTTCAAACAAAATAACCATAGTTTAGTTCATAGCTAATAAATTGGCTAAAACAGCAAAGGGTCAAAATAGAATCAATGTACCTCTGCTAAATGTTGCTAATGTTGGAAGGTTTGAATGCTTCTATCAAATTATACAAAAAAGACGCATTTAGATGACAATACAGCCACCCTGCCATAGTCAAGAAGACTTGGGGGCATAATAGCAAGGGCAATATCGCTGCTTTAGCGTGTCTTGTTCCCGCTAAAGCGGCGATATTTTTATCGCCCTATCAGCAAGCTGTCGCTAACAGCAGTTAGCGACAGCTTTTAGGCAATAGCGACTGGTTTGGGGCCCGCTTTGCATGTCAGCAATATTTATCGCTAATGACATACAAAGTGGGCGTACCCAACCTGTTAGCGGCGGAAAGCAGTCGCTAACACAGCTATCGCCTATTAGCAATACCCGTGATGCGATAAAAAAAACGCGCGCTAACCGAGATTAGCGCCAAGATTTTACACCTGGTAAAAACCTGACTAACCCATATTAGTCAATGGGAGGTGGATTCTACGGCTAAGTCCCCACCTGCCTGTTAGCGAGATTTTCCTTAGCGACAGGATTTTTATCGCTGGAAATCTCACTTTAAAGTTTAAACATGGGTTTCGCCGCTATCGCTGGATTTTATATCGCATTAAGATAAACGTTGGTAATACTGCGCTATCTCCGCGATAAAATCCAGCGAAAGGAGGCGATAAAAAAATTCACGCTAAGCGAGGTCTGAGATAATTATCGCAAGTTGTTGCTAATAGGCCCCTTGGTTGTATCTGTCCTGCTCTAAGACACATCAGTATGTTTCTAATTTCCTGAATTTTGATTCAGAATGAAAAGGTTCAGGAGGATTCTCTTGTGGAGACGTTTTCAATGTCTTTATATTTCTTTTACACTAGTATCATCCGGCTGCGAAATATCCATAAAACGCTGTGGAGAGCCACATTGATTCTGTTAATGAATAGCCATTTCATTATGGCCACATGCCACTGGTGATTAACTGTGAAGTCATTAGGAGCCCCTGTGTGAAAACCATCACGACATAAATCACTGAATGACACATGCTCACAATAACCCCTGGCTTTATTTTCGTCTATTTTAGATCCATGTTGAGTGAAGTTTGACAGAAAATGCTACAGCAACCTCATCGCTGGACGTGGTTTCTGGCGGGAATAGCTCTGGGGTCCATCTTCCCTTGCTGTTTTGGGCAGAACGATGACGGTAAGCTTGTTCAGAGTCATGTCGTGTCTCATGCTTGGACGAATGCAAAGGGAATGCATAAAATGAGAAGAGCCTCTTGTCGAAGGAGCAAAGGTTGTGAGTTTTCGATTGGAAAGATCCTAGTCTGTGAAGCGTATCTGCCGACAGAAGTTGTATCACTCAGTGGCAAAATAAACGCTTTATTGTATTTGAAGAATTGTAAATGTTGTCTAGGAAGTGCATATTAAAAGAACTGTGCTTACCGTAGATAAGAAGATGACTTTGGTATGTATACCCATGCACTTCATATAATCATATCATATTGTAATTTTCTTCGTTTGAAATTTGCTGTTTGCATTGCATGAATGCACCGTTATTCGATTGAGAAAATACCACCTTGATCAAAACTTAGGGGCAAATTTACAAGCCCCTTGCGCCACCGGTGTGTCCCTTTTCCCCACATAGAAAGAGGCGCACCATATGCCAAGCGGCATGTAGACAAGCCCCTTAATTTTAAGGTGTGACTTTGATGGGCCAATCATAACATGCCTTTAAAGAAACAAAACATCCTACATAGAAACAGTAATTTACACATACGCACAGACATACACACGCAATTATGCACATACTTGACATGTAAAATAGAAACAGAATATCCGTGCAACAAAAGGTGAACCAATTAACATGAATTTGAAATGTTACAAAAATGGAGAGCAAATATTATTTAGCCATTTTGCTGTTCCAGTAATGTAGAATAGAGCAAAATATACCTTGATACAAAAACCTAGCCATTCTGTCCCCGTGTCAGAATTGAAGAACTGTGTTATCAACTGATTGCTGCTTAAACATTTGTTCTTTTTATTGCTTCTAATGGGTTAATGCTGCATTGTTGAAAACAAAGCAATTGCATTTGTAAAACTATTGGTCCAGTTCCAAAACATTTTGAAAAATGCCCAGATAATGTTAAGAGGAAAAATGCTGCTCTGTTCCTTACTAGAAAAGATGCAGGCTTAGACAATAAAATGGTTTCTTACTCTATTGAGAAGTCTGTGATGGATTATAGCACTTGACGAAGAACAACACGAACTTGATGTAGTATTTCTGTATTGGTTGATGGAATATTTTATGTCCATAGTTGAAAAATGTTTTACACCATCTCATTATGTAGTCACTAATTAATACCGCTATGCCACTTTGAGCAGGCACACTGTAGAGTAGGAGTATTCTTTCAAAAGATTCCTAAGGAAATAAATATAGTATGGAAACTAATTTGATTAAAACATTCTAGTCTATGTTTTACTTCAATAGACTTTGTATCTAGTCCTAACAGCCTAGAAATCCTTAACACATTGCATTAATATACTTAATTTCATAGTGGCTGTTGGTAGACTGGCTTTGTTCCTGACAACTAGGGCTTATAAAAGAGCACATATATTTGCCTATCCCCTGGTGCAAAATTAACTTCTTTTGGAACATACAAATATTCTCAATTGACCTTTTTATTTACTTTTTGGATTCTGAATTATCGAAATATTTCATGATTGATCAGCCAATTCGTTCACGTAACTCAAATTCATGTCTTTACCAAATGGCTAGTGGATTGCAAAGATTGGTTTAAAGTTCGTGGCTGCCTTGACATTAAGCTAGTTGCTGTTGTTAGACCCCCTTCATGTGGCCATGGGCCAAATCAGGTGCTACTGGTACTCAACCGTGCATGTTGAAGTTTGCTGTCTTCTGATGTGCCAGATCTGTCCTATTATGGCTTAGCATAATGGGTCAAGTACAGCCCCTTCAGCACTTGACTCTAAGAGGTAACAACAGAGAGCAGTCACAGGCTTATCAAGGAGGTGGTGTGGGCATGTTTGAGTTCAGGATTCAACAATCTGAAAACAGCACAGTTCCTGTTGAACCCAGAGCTTTACTTACATGACAAAAAAATACTTTGCACACTAGAACAAAAAGCTATATGCAGATTGTAAGCAAGGTGCAATTAAGTGTCCTGTGCACTCAGCTTAGGTTGTGACTCTATGTGCTTTCTCACCCCAGTTCCTCCCTTTCTAGGGTTTAGTCTGTTCTCTCCTGGGAATAAGGTAGTTGCCAGATTATAGCTCAGCCATTCTGTTTTCAGTTGTGTCTCTCACAGTTCCATTGTTAAGTTTTTCTTTAGCTGACTTTCTCAGTTCCTGACACCCTTGCTGGATCAGTCCCTTCAGACATGCATCTGGGTTTGCCTACACGTGCCTGCTCCTTCCTGCTTCTGGGAGAGAAAGCTTCCACAGGCAGCTCTGTTTGGGTCTCCTCATTGAAATCAGGCACCTGCCCCACAGATGTGTCATTAGGGATGCTGTATATGTCTCATGGCTGTGAGTGGTAGACTAGCACGCAAAGATGGTGGTCCTCGCAGAAGATTGGATCACACACAGAACTGGTGGACAGGTACTCCGAGAATAATGAAGTCCTGCACAGGCAACTCTCCAACTGTTAGTGCTGCCGTGCCCAGGTCAATCTTTGACTGACAGTGTGGCTATGCGCCAAACCGCTGGGCAACAAAGCCACTCGTGAACATTTTCTGCTCAATTCAGGTTTGCTTCTTCTCTGCACAATGGCCTAATACAGGCAATGCTTCTTCTGGGAATTATGGTTTAGTACAATCTGCTCAACTTTTGAGCACTGTGGCTTTGAATTTCCATGCTGCACTTGACTCACAGGTTGAACTGGGGTTTGACAATCCTCAGGTCAGTGAGCACAGTTCCGGCTAGGCACAGTCTGTTGGAGAGACTATGACTGTCCGGTACTGAGGCAAACAACTCATTCTCCGATTTCCTATTCTAGAAGTCCCATCTTCTCCAGGGTCATGGTGTACCATGCTCCTCCTGGACACTTCTGCATTGTTAGCAGGCACATCCTCTCTTCCATGAAAGCAGGCCAGTTTTTATGCACATAGATATTCAGCTTATCCAGCAAGGAGTAGACTCAGACAGTATCCTTCCACCTCTGGAAATCTGGCTGTTAGGCAGATACCATCTCTTGTTGCACGACAATACATTTGGTACACTGTAGAGCACTCTATATCTTGGTCATAGAGAACATGTAAGTAGAACTACAAGTGGGGTAGTGCGACTCTAATATTGTACACTTGCAGCTGATGCAATGTGTATCCACTGTCTGCACTTTCAGTACTAGTTTGAGATTGTTATCATTTCAAGTAACCTCTCCTAGATGCTCTCCAGACACTACCTTTGTGTAGAGTGATGATTCACAGCAGGGTAGTTGCACCCTGTAGAGCCCACAACAGAGACACAAGGAAAAGTGCACTTTCTGCACCTGGCTGACATCATGAAGGTTGAAATATTGGGCCTCACTTAGGGGGTCCTGTTCAGCTTGCAGAGCAGAGTCTGCTGTCCAGTCCTGCATCCCTACCATTCACCAAATGGCAGTGCTTCAGGTAGACTAGCCAGCACCCTCTTCCTCAGCAAAAAGCGGAATTAATTTCGAAAAGAGCCTTGTCTCCTCAACCTGCACTTCAATGTCTAAATCTCCTCTCTCCAGCTTTGTATGCAGTTTTCTTGAAATGTTAAACTATACATTTTCATCATCCTCTGATTTACTCACACACCACGCATGTACCAATTTCCACAACATACATTTCGGACGTTAGTTTTAGAAATCCAGTAAGTGCATTTAAGTGGAAATTTGAACAAGTGGGTCAAAAGATAAATGTTGGGCCAGCAAGCATGGTGTAACGACTGAGAAGTCAAGATTCCTTTTACTGCTCCATTTCTTTAATGAGTACAGTGTTTAACGGATCTACTCAATAAATCAATGTAATGTTTGAAAGAGGAGCTTTTGCTTACCCTCCCCAGGCAATTAATGTAAGTGCCAGAGAATTATGTAAATGATTCAAGTTTCGAGTTTATGTATCACTTGTTTTAATGCAAGCCATTTTGTGAATTTTGATATAAAGCTTAAGGGGAAGTTGAAATTCATAAAGCATGAGTTTGGGTCTGGCACGAGAAGGATGGGACATTGTAGGGTTGAATGAGTATTTATTTGGACTTATTTCTGCTCATGTTCCAGAAAGGACTCTTTATTCAGTGGAAGTCCCATAGTCATCTTGGAGTCTTGCTTGACTGTGCTGAAGGCAGACACATTGCTATCAATATGACAGCAGGTGCAATGACACCAGGGCCAATGAGTAATAGAATGCCAATTGCACCATAATATATATTTTGTTTTGACAAGTAGTTCCTACCAATCCGCAGGATCTGCGCATTGTTTGGACAACATAAACCAAGGGCTTGGCCTCTAGACTGATACTGGGCACCACCGCAGGATATGTTGATCTAGAGACCAGCTAGCTCACAGTGCCACCATAAAACCTCTAACCTATCAGTGAGCGAATGGTTTCATGGCAACCACTGAACATGAAAACCCTGACCCCCTCAGGGACCGTGGAAACACTACAGAACCTTTCGCTCAGTCACTCGTGCTCACTTATTCTCAGAGAAATATACAGAGAATACACAGTGAGATGTTTTCAACAGTATTTATTGAACCAACTTTATTCTTGCATAAAATACTTGTGCCTCAATGATTAGTAGACAGAAGTAGATAAATGTGATTAAAAGCACCAAAAGCGTAAAAAGTAGATATAGCTCTACCATGGTGCTGAAACAAGGTATATATGCAGGTATATAAGACAAGGCAGTAATCTAGCATACTCCCATGATGTGAACCCTAATCTAAGTGCACCTAGAGTGTGTGTAGATGTAAAGCCAAGAATACCCCCATTTTGACACAGGTTAAGGGAGTAGTACCTCATACAAAAATGGATATATTGCTTCCAAAACGCTGGCAGGCATGAGAAGGATACTTACATTGTAGGATGACATTCAGAATTTTTAGACAACAGAGGGAGGAGAGTATTTATAAAGCCCTAATTTATTATTGCATTATTGGTACCTTGGTTAGCCTCTCACAAATCCCATCTCCAAAAGAATAATGCACAGATACGGCATTATGATCAAAAAAGGGTTTTGTATGCTTTGATGATGTGGCTTTTCACAGAAAAAAAAATATTTATTATCACAACTAAGTTATAGTCTTGTATAAGAAGGACAGAAATGTAATGTGCACATCATTCTTTAAAATGTATCCTATTTGTTTCACCTTTTGTAGTGAAACCTTGGTAATTTATCAGCTTTATGGAATTTATTTTAGTGTTCATGGCCAATTGGAGTAACAAGTTGAATCTCACACAATGATATGTTGAGTGAGAAGTAATTTATGTTGTTTTTCGCAATTTTACTATCGCAAGATTGTTTTGCGAGCTTCATGTCATATTTGGACTAGGAGGACTGATGATAAGGTGCATCCAAACTGTCTTCTCACCTCCTACTTAAGGATTGATGCAACTTCCAGTGGGGCTTTAATCAGCTTCCGACAATTACACTGCTGTGCATTCTAAATAGCCACTTAATGTAGATTTGATCTAACATAATGATGGGACCCAGAGTACCGCTGTCCTTCCGTATTGACTCATTAGTGCCACAAGTACATTGGTTACCAATGAAAATGGTCAAAGAACCACTGTAATTGTCAATCCCTGCTTCTTTCTAGTCTGCGCTGCCTCCCTATTTGGGTAATCTCCACATTTTCCTCTAATTGAGCCTTTGTTAGAAAATAATGCTCATCATTGGGTGACAGTGGATGCTTTGCTACTTTTATCTGTATGTCTAGTCTTTCACTTTTGTGAAACACTTTCTCCCTACCCCATGGTCCAGCTTGAGTTTGAACTGAACATCATTGTTTGGGGTCATTGACTTAAAATGTGATTAACACCACTGCATCCAGTGCTTGTTTTTCATGAACACAACTTTTTTCAATGAGCAGCTCAATTTTGTAGAGATTTCTGACTCAGGGTCACATATGGTAATCCTTCAGCGAATGTCAAGGTTACATGTTGCATTAATTAATTTACCACTTTGTGACAAGTCTATAGTATTAAAACATGCAATCCAAAAACAAAAAAATAGTCACTCAATGTGGTTCCATCACCAAAAACAAATTTTTCTAAAGAGAGTGCAGGCCAGCAGATCCTTTCCTCAAACCCATTTTGAACTAATGTGACTGTGAAAGTCAAACCCACATACAAATACATACAAACACAAATTGCCAAAACATTTTCAATTTTCTTTGCATTATTATAAAAGAAGTATAATTATTTATGAATGTTTGAAGTACTTTGACTATTTCCTGATGTGTATAAAATATTACTAGCTGCATGATAGCTGGGAATAAAGTAGCAGAAGGTGGAGGACTTACATTGCTGGATTTTTGCTTATATGTGCGGAATCTGGAAATGTTAAATATTTCCCTCCAAGGTTGGATTTATTTGTTACCATGGTCATTAAAGTAGTCTGACTGCATGGTTTATGCACCTAAATATAATTAATCAAATAATGTAGAGTTTACATGTTGGATGATAAAAATACCTTTATGCCGTTAGTGCTACTTTAATCACCACCTCCATTCTTGCAATATTTCCTTTTAAATCATTGTATGTTCAGAAGAAAACACTCATCTTTGTGAATGCTCACAGTCGATAAAAGCAATAGTTTAAATTATTTCATAAATTAGAGAGGAAAGAATCTAATGCCCATGTGAGGAGTTTGATCTGCCGGGAGAGAAAAAAATGAAATCAAAAAAGTAACCTGAAGAATGTCTATGGTTATTAAGACTTTTGTGACATCAAAGGATGAAGGACAGAAACATATCAGGAGCTTTAGGTCACAATGAAACATGTCAGCAATTTTCAGTAGTGAAGGTTAGACAAAAATTCTTAGAATGATAACAATTATGTACTTTGAAGTACGTCGAACATCAACTACTTGCGTGTGTTGAAATGGGGCCATGATTTGTTTCAGTTTACAAGATCAATTTAAAAACATTAAAAATTAAGGGTATTTAAGTTTGGTTTCAAACTGAAAGGCATTCTTACAAAAATCTGAGTCTTACACAGAATAGTTATTTTTAGTAGAATTAAACTTGTTAAAGTCTAAAGAAGTAAAATTGTTTCTTCTTCTGTTTCTCTTGTGAGATACAGTAAAGGGGTCAGTTGTCTCTGATAAAAAAGTTTTTCTCAAAAGTAAATTGTGAAGTTGGTTATATTATAGCCTGTCACAAATATTAAAGTGCTTTAACTTTCTGGCTGACTTATTTGATGATGATGGCACTGTCTTAGTTCCAATAATTAACAGTAATTGAAAGTAATTTACAATGATACACACAGGAAAGGCTGTAATACTTAAATATCATATATTAACTACTACTTTCTTACTGCATGTGCACAATTAGAATGCCTTAAATGTATTTAATCAAATTGAGCACCTCATATAAGAGACTGAATGAAGATATAGCAAGTTATGATTTGGGAAAACAAGTTTACAGGACTTTTAGGGGAAAGTTAAAACAAACAATGATTTGACTGCTCTTGCTCATAGATTACAAACTCTAAATACAAATGATACAATGGCACTTCGTATGACAGTTCCTGTCAACGAAAGCTTTTTTAAAATGACATAATTTTGAAAAGAGCATTTATATAGATTAGTCATGATTTTCCATATTTGCTGTAGCTGTAGATTGTCTCTTTTAGTATGTGTTTATTCATTTTGTGCTTTATGTATTTTCTTTATTTAAATTATTCTTAATCTGGAACTTAAAATTGGAATAGTTGATAACGTTAAAATATTTAAATTGTCTACACTGCAATCCACAACTAAAATCCCTTCATTAGGGAGAAAACTACTTTTCTCCAGCAGATGTTTGATCGGAAAGCACTAAAGGCCTGATTTAGAGTTTGACAGACTGACCAGCGTGTACCAGGATGGTGGAGGACATTACTTACCTCTGCCATCTTGATGATACTCCACATGCCTAATATAAAGATGACCACTGGCCTAGTGATTATGTCTGTGCATTGAAGTGATCAGCATTCACATTGTTCTTTTCAATGTACTGAAATGTTTATGGATGGCACCTCAAACTGTTGATGGCCAACTACCAAACTTTTGACATTGTTTTGTTGTTCAGAATCAAGCACCTAAAGCAGGAGTTTATTTCCAGCCGCGGTCGGCAGTAGGAGTTCCTGCAGGGCTGTGGCGTGGGGAGGGGGAGGGGCAGGGTGGGGCATAGTATTGTATGGATTACGGAGTTTAACAGGTAAGTAAACATATAAATAAATACAACGAATTTCGTTGCACGCACTGCATCACTAAATGCGATGCAGTGCACGCAACGGAATTTGTTTTATTTGTTTATATGTTTACTTACCTGTTAAACTCCGTAATCCATACATTACTACCCCCCACCCTGCCCCTCCCTCTCCCCACGTCACTGCCCTGCAGGAACTCCTACTGCCGACCGCGGCTGTTTATTTTTGTAAAACAAAAAACGAATGACCCCCAAATTAGTGTGGTGTTCATTAGTTTTTTCCTGTTCCTCACCAGCTGTGAATGATGGACTGGGAAAAATAATCAGCACATCTTCCACGTTGACGTGCTGGATAGTGTAATGTGCATCCTCAGACGCCCCCTCCACTGGGCAGTCAAATAGAGTATTCCATCGAGTGAACCAAAGGGAGCTCTGTCAAACAAATACATAAGATCCATCCGTATCTCACTGAGGCAGGCAGACCAAGGGTTTGGAGGGCAGGGTACTTTGTCCACTAAACGCTAAATCAGGCCCTAAATGTATCATTGTTAGTGTTGCATTTTAACCCCAATTTGAAGGAGATACCATTGCCTGTCTTCAAAATAGGAAATATGTAGTCATTTATTGACCTAATTTCCTGTCAGCATGTGCAATGATAACTGGGGTATATATAGTATGTGCATTAACATCCGTGCAGTTATTTACTGGTGAATTTTTCAGATTCACTAACCTTACTGACATCTTTCTGATTGGTTAGTGTTCAATGTATTTTCCGGTGTATGTATGAAAAACGTGCAGCAACCATACAGAAATATCCATTTAATTGGTGGTGTTTGATCCGTGCAGAAAAAAGCAAAAGCCAAAAGACATCCAATAATCACTGCTATTAAACTTTCTTGTAAATTACAGGCCATTTCTGTATGTAAATTATTGTTCTCTTTCTATTTCTTCATTTAGAAAATGAGTGCAAATACATTCTACTTATAATTTTCCATCCCAATCCGTTTCAAAATGAGTGTCTGATATTGCCATTTCGCCTAGTCTGGGCTGGTAATAATCATGTTTCATGAGTAAATACACATTCTCAAAATTGCTTTTCGGGTGGCAGCATAGTACCTTGTTGTAAAGGGATTGAAATACTGCAGTTGCATTGTAATTTGAAAATATAATAAGACACAATAATATATTCAGATAGGTGAAATGGAAATGTTTTATATGCTATCATGGTTAAGCTAGGAATGTAATCTGACCTGGATAATAATGCACACTGTTCCACAGACATGCAGACGTTCTGCTAATCACTTCAAGGATTATGGCTTTAAATGATAGGCTATGTTTTTCCAATTCATCCTTTTACTTGTATTTCTATACCTTAATGCAATAATGCAATTTAATGTATTGTACATGGGAATACTACTGAGAAGGACACCTGCTATTTTTGATAATCTTCTGAGAGACTGCTTTGTCACTGAGGGCTATGTCATGGACCACTGACTAGTCAGATTCGTTATGTATGGAAATGATCTTGCTAGCTACTCTCCTATTACTTATGCATCTTAAGATTGGCATGCTGTTCTGTTCTCCATCATCCCAACTACAATTAAACACTTGAAAATGACTATACATTTTCCTCTTCATTGCAAAATACATACGTCCTGTTTCATTCCAGATATACAAGGTACAAAAAAATCCTTGTATTTATTATTATACTTAGCCCAGATTTACTAAACCTTTGCTCAAGCACTGGGGAGATGTAAAGCAATGTAAAACAGCATGTTCTATTTACAATCTGATGAAAAAGTTGTTTTGTACCAAAAAGGTACACATTTCAAAGCCTGATGTACAAAGATAGCCAGGCTGTACTTTGCCATTAAAAACTATTTGTAATTTGTAATGCAAGGGCAGTACGGATCCTATGCTAGACAATGCACAGTCACTTCTACGCCATGGTGCCTGTCTGTGTGTTGTGTAAGGCAGCCCTGCTTAGGTGCCAGTGCAGGGGATAACTCAAACAGCAGGCTAATCATTGTGCCTATGGTTCAGCTTTGCATTTTACCTCTTGCTCAATTCAATGCAGACATATTATAAGCTATTCGGCATTGCATGGAAAAATAGTAAATCTGGGGCTTACTATCTCCCTGAATCACAGTCCTATGAAAATGACAAAAAAAAGGCATGCCTATAAAAATGCTTACCTTTTTCCAATTTACACCATCCTTTATCTTTCATTTTCAATGGGTAATGCTTTTATACATGTAAAACTAAACACCTTCAAGGAAAATAGCGTTTTTGTCATTATAACTAAAAAATCCAAATTCGGTTGCTGTGGCATGATGGAGAAACCTCTAGTAATGTTGAATAATTAGAGGGACGGTCCCTTGAGGAACCGTGCCTATGTCACATATTTTCAACTGTATACTGCAAACAGCAATCAGCATCTCACAGTTACAGACCCATCCTCTTCCCACATTAAATGAAGCAAATCAAGAATGGGCAGCAAGACCACCTAATATGTGTTGTGAATTGCAGACAGCAGTAGGAACTCAGACTCATGCAGGAGGAACTCAAACTCATGCAACAGGCAACAGGTGAAGAACTGTCTTGCAATAGTTGCAGGCAAAAGACAAAGCTCAATGTCCATATGTAGATAACACAGGCCATGGGCCAGGAAACAAACATATCAGATGAGCAGATGGGCTGAGCCAAGGCTAGAAGAAAATGAAGGATAAACAGAATGAATTGTAAGGGTGAGGAAGCCCAGTACCCCAAAGTGCATTCATGTAAGCAACCAGAAAGCATAACATTGATATATTTAACATAAGGTAGCCGTCAAATGAATGAACTAAACGTATACTATCATCCAGAGATGATGTCAAAGAGAGGAAGGAAACGCATATCATTTCTGGCACCATGTCTTTAATAAAATTTACATTTCTTCGTGCATACTAGGGGAATGTTTATTGTAAGGAAAAAACAAGGAGGCACCATTATACAGGAAGTTCAAAGGGTGGCAAGCGCAGCCTTTGGACAATTGCTCTATGAGAGATCCAAAAGGTGGAGGCATCAGACTTCATTGAGGCTTTTGCAATTATATCTAAACCACAGCTAATGATGGAGGTCTTAGAGATCATAGGTCGGCAAGTTGAATGACGACAGCATCTAAAAATATTGATGCTATTTTGGACCTCAACGGGTAAACAAATCTGGCTAGGGTGGGATTGCTCACTCCAATCTGATGGTTCCTGAAACAGATGAAGGGCTGAGAAACAGGCCTGCAATATATATGTTGTCACTATTATTCTGCAATGCAGCCAGCAACGCAAAATTTGAAGAGGATGCTCAGGAAAGGATGAGCAGTCTATTTTGGTCCGCTGAAAATAAAGAAGACAGCCCCATTAAGGTTGAAAGACCATTTGAAGATTTAAAGTGTCTTGGCACCAATCATTTATTCAATAGGAAGTTGTTTAAAAGATAAGTTCGAGTTAGAGGGACAATTAGATAGACCCACAATGACTGTGTGAATGTTGCACAGTGAAGAATGCCAATGGCAAGAGTCTGACAAAAGATGAATACTTGTAATTAAGCTACCATTTATGTAAAAGGAACACAAGGGTGGGTGGACAAAGGAAACTTCTGGATCAGAAATGTTGCTTGTTTTATAGGAGAGACACTTCATGAATAGGGAATCAATAATTAGTTTAGGGAAGGAGTAGAGGCATGAAGGATCGATGTTCCCTTCTATACAAAAACTAGGAGCCCAGATCAAATGATAAACCTTCTTGGTCCCAGAGGTCCTATAATCTTTCATGCAGCTGGAAGCTAAAAGCAAAGTTGACTCACTGCTTCATTATAGCTGACACTACCAAGCCAAAAGTGCTAGGTGGCTGCAGAGAAATAGGGGACAAGGATTCCCTCTGGGATCTAGCTGGAGTCTTTAGAGGGATGGAAAATATCAAGGAGATCCATCACTCAGTCTAGGAGATAACCAACGCTAATATCAGAGCAAAGTCAAAAATGGCTTCCCCATTCAATGCCTCTATGTTCTTCAAGCAAAACTGTAAATCATTCTACCTCTGAAGGGCCTCATAGTGCCTTGGAAATATTATTTGGATGTTGCAGTAGCAGTGTCAATGAATCTGAGTAGCTCCCTCAGGGAGAGGGAGAGGCAAGTAAGAGACAATTGTAGTTCCCTAAAAATATGGTAATGTTTGCCGCATGTCAGCCACAGGCGGCAGAAACACATTGCTACCACACATCCCACAAAGTCCATCATCTGAATCAGAGAGCAGGTGGACGTCTAGAAGTTCACTATAAATACCAGGCAGTTGAGAATGTTGATGTTGATATTATGATGAAGGTGAACAATCTCTGCACTGTGCAATCAGAAAGTTGTCATAGTCTGTTGGACCTGGCCATTTTTATAGGGTTATCCACAAGCTTTTTGCCTTCCTCCACCTATTTCCGGACCTTCTTTTGTATGGCTTTAGGACTGAGGGGACTTTGCCACTTCTAACCAAGTGCTAAAGTACATGTGCTCTCTCCTCTAAACATGCTATTATTGGTTTACACCGATTTGCACATTTGGTTTACATCTAAGTCATTTGTAAAGTGGTACCCTATGTACCTAGGGTTGTAAATTAAATACTATTAGTGGGCCTGAAGCACTGCTTGTGTCACCCATTGACATAGTCTTTCAAACCTGTCTTAGGCCTGCCCCAGCAGTGCCTGCATGCACAGTTTAATGCCACTTTGACTTGATATTTAAAACTACTTGCAAGCCTTAAACTTTCCTCTTATTACACATGGGTCACCCCTAAGGTAGGCACTGTTTAATCCTATGGGCAGGGATTTGTGCAAGTAAACCTTAGGATATGAGGCTTTATGTCTCGCATGTCCTGGTAGTGACAAACAGCCTATTTCTGTTTCTCACTGCTGTGAGGCCTACTCCTCTCATAGGTTAGCATTGGGAATCCCCTTATATATATTTTAGTAGTAATGCCTGTTCTGAAATGAGTAGCGTTTCCAAGTTTGGTAGGTTTAGAATGGTAGTGATAAATCCTGCTTACTGGTGTAGTTTTATTTAACATTACTGTTTTAGAAATGGCACTTTTAGAAAGTGGGCATTTCTCTGTGTTTATGACACTTTGAGCTTTGCAGCCTGACACCAATCCACATCTGGGCCTGGGTGAGAGGTGGACTGGTTTTCTGCCTGTTGCCCTGCTGCCTGCTGTTTCTTGACCCTGGTCCAACCAGACACTGAGTGGACTTGTAGCCAGATGCTCCAGGTTCTACAATTCCCCCATCGCCTTCAGGACTGTTGTGCTGCCAGGAGGAACCACCATCTGGGCTGCCTTCCTTGTTCTGTTGGCCTGCTGCCTGATAACTGCTGGGTTTCAGGAGGGACTGCCACTTGACTGCCTTATGTGCTGGCCTGCCACCTGCCCACCTCTTTGTGCACCCCAAGTGTTCTCCCAGGAGCCCAACACATGGGAAGTGCTGTGTACTGCTCCTGGCTTCTCTAATCTTAGTGTGTGCTGAGCTCTTTTCTCACAACACAGGAAGTACCTCCAGCGCTTTCGGCTGCCCCTCAGAGGAGAAGTTGTTGTGATCAGTGTGTGCTGATCCACCGGGTTTTCTTTTTCTTTAAATACAGCCTCAGGTGCTGCTCATTGGAACGAGGTGCGTGCACTCTGCTGAGTCAGCTATGCACGCCGAGGTGTATTGCTGCTGAGGCAACTACGGGACTCCTTCTTTTTTTGTTTTATTTTTGCAGTAAACAATACAGTACAAAACAGGTAACCATACAGCTCACGGCATCTCCACTATCAGATACCCAGCATCACATGAATAACAATAATAGCAGGGCAGATACAATACAACACCATCCACCCCATCGTCAAACTGATCATCAGCTCATTAGATATTGAGTAGAGCCCCAGGGTGTCCCAGCAGAAATGTTGTTAGGGGGGCCCATATGTCCTTCCGCCGTGACTTCACAGGCAGTTCCTCTGAATACGTTACTAGAGTATATCTACAATAGTTTGTGTCTTGCAGCCATCACTTATATTTTGGTACAATACGCTGGCCTCAATACACTGCAACCAGACTTTTGGCGAGTAGGAGCACGACTGCCACAAACTGAGATTTTTGAGGTTTTAACTTCGTGATTAAGTTCAGTAAACATACTTTGTAGTCACAGCCCACTGAATCCCCCACCATCAGGCCCAGGTCCTGCACCAATCTCTGCCAGAACCCGTGGATACCTGCATATCTCAAAGCAAGAAGTGTGAAATTTGCATCTTGTTTCTCGCATCTCTAACATCGTACATCTACACACAGCCCATATCTGCACAATCTAGCAGGTTTGGTACATTTGCTGCAGGTATTTGAAGTGTATAAGTCATGAATTGCAGTTGGGGGTCAGCATTCCTGTTAGCGTACAACAAGATACCCGTTCCTCCCATGTCAGGTGTGTGTCCAGCAGTGCATTCCATCCTCCCAGAGCCAGGTCGGAACACAGTGAGCTGTCCGCTTGTATAGCATTGTACAGTTTAGTGACCACATTTTCACGGGTTGGGCTACTAATTAGTATTTGTAGCGCATCAAGCACCGGGCCTCCTCAGGAAAAAATGGATAAAGGTGCCTAACTCCCGCTCAGAGGCGATGATGCAGAAAGATAAATAGCGGCGATTTAATACTGATAAAGGCCATGTCCGCCATTTCTATAAATCATTCATTCAGATACATGTCCCCCAATGATGTGATGCCTCCCTGTTTGAGGAGCGACCCGCTCTTCTCTTCTTGTGCCACCGAAAGTGCCTGGTGATGTTACAAGAGGAGTGCAGGTGCATAAAATGGCAACTTGTGCATCTTCGCGGCCAGTGCATACCATGCTGCTGTGGTGCAGTGTATTGTGTCTATATCAGCTCATGGGGTCACTCTGTGGCAGTGGGGGAGAACATTTTGTAGCTGTATACCATTTCTGCCTCAATTACTATGCAAGCTGTAAAAGCTGTTGGCTGGTATCAGTAGTACATGTGTTGTGCTTGTGCGCATAAATAATTCGGATAGCGATCCAGTGCGCCAAAGCCTCCCAGCCCATACAGTCGTAGCAATCACTTGTCTTGCAATTTTGGGCTGCTTTCCTGCCCTTATCAACCGTATTAGCTGCACCTGCAAGGTTTAAGAGAGGGTCTCCGGTGGCCTGATCAGTGCTTAATTTTTAAAATATGAAGTCCAGGTGATCAAATGTTTGTCTGAGGCCACACCTACTTTTCCATTGACTCAACTCACTTTTTCCACTGGCTCCACCCACTTACTCTATTAGCTCCACCCACATCCTCAACTGGCACTGCTAAAAGTCAGATGTATCTGGTCACCACAGTACTGCTGCTACACTCTGCTAACTGTGCACAAACTGTAAACAAGTGAGCAAATATCGCCTCAAGCTACGTGTGTATGAACCTTAGACACTTCAAACACAAGAAACCAATTAATGGACTCTGCAAATAGTGGGTATAACTCATCATGATGCACCCCAGTGATCTTAGAAACTGCTAGCTCACAGTAATCCACACCTGACTATATTGTTTGATTTACAGAATGCACAGCTTGTTAGAAATACAAATTGTTCTGAGAGTGAATAAGCAACGTTTTTAGTTATTTAAAAATATGTCATTGAGCAACGTGAACATATTTCCAAGGCAGCAGAACTCTCATCAATTTTCACTGTCTGGGGCGACCTCCTAAAACGAATGAAATGCAGGTAATACCCATCCATAATCTAATATGTAGATTCCTGTGGTTGCCTATCCAGGCAGTACACAATGTTGTGAATTTCGATAATGAGGTTTCTGCAAATGTTGCTGCATCTTCGTCTATGCTGCCTGTGAAACATAATTTTCTGAGATCGGGTGCCTTCCTTTCTATACGCCCTCCATCACCACCATGAACTTTGACAGGCTAATTCCTCTAGAAAATACTTAATTTTAATACTAATACATCACAAGGGTTTGTTGAGCAGGAAACCACCGCAGTGCCTCACTCATGCATCTAATTAGTAATTCAAAGACACAGTCTTTTCCCGGCCAGGGTACATTACTAAACACAAAACTCCTATTTACAATTATTAGCAGGTTCGCATGAACAGTATCCTCATTTAATGGTTCAAGCAAAAATTGCCAAGGACGCTGAGCCAAAGATATTTTTGTAAGACTGATGGCCTGGACTGTGCACCAGATCTGGAACCAAAAGTCAGATTAACTGGCCTCAACATTGTACTTCTTTGCAGCCTGAGCCTTGCACACGCTTCATAGCGCCGGAGGCATGATTTCTCAGCCTCCGGGCAGGTCTCGGACTCGTCACTCGCTCCGTTTTCTCATAAAGTTGTTATTATATATAACTACCATATTGACTGTCACCACGGCACGCTCAAAGAAAAAGCAGTGTTGGTTTGGGCTACAACCTACTTATGGTTACTGATGTCTGGAGGGCGCCGGGCGGCATTGCCTTTATTATAATTGGCCTACTACTGCCTGCCCTTGACTCAATGACGTCCAACTGCTGATGATGACTTGTGGAGTGCAGGTGTGCCGGGCAGTGACATTTTGAATAAAATCTGCGCACTCTGCGGCAGCACAGTCCCCACCCTCACAGAACCAAATCCAGGCCAATCAGTGTCACGCCCACTGGGAGCACTGAACTAAGGCTGGCTGCAGCCTAAGGCAAATTCAGATCGGATATATTGTTGGGAATTAATCTTTTCTTTTTATTATTGATCTCATAGCCACTCTTCACAATTGCAGGGGACTCGAGGGACAAACAACACTGTCTGCAGCAGTGAGTTAGTGAGTGAAGTAATTATATTACTGACTTTGCCACAATGCCATCTGACTTGCAGACTCATGGTGTAGACCCGGCCCTGATAAATAAGTGCTGGTGCTAGCACCGGAAAGCACCGGCACAAATTAAGCACTGGCGTCTGATAGGGATAATACAGAAGAGAAACCACTGTGGTTTTATCACTTACATTATAGCCACTCTATCTGCTAAAGATAGTGGCACTCTTATCCATCTATCAACTAGTTCCTCCTACTTTCCTATGACCAGGCCATAATTCTCCCTGATTACCCTCTCGGGCTCGTTATGTATCCACACCCCCAAATACTTCACCAGGACTGTACACCCCTATAATGGATATTCTGACTGTTGTGGTTGTGTGCTCAACGTCAGAGGGATGACGTATGACTTATCCCAGTTGGCATTGAGACCCAGATGCTGCTTGAATCTAACATACTTCCTTAGTAGTGTGGAGAGGTGTGAGGATGGTTTCCTCATGTAAAAGGCCATGTTGTCTGCATTTAATGACAATCCTTTTGGTCTCTAAATAAATCGAAGTGCTTTCTCCGCATGTCCCTGATGCACAACGCAGGCCAGCGGTTCTAGCATAATTGTGTAAAGAATTTGCAAAAGGGGGCATCCTTGTCCGGTGCCTCAATAGATATACATTGCCTGGGACATATACCCATTGGCTCGGACCCTCGTCCTCAGGTCTGTGTATACTAGTTCAAACCACGGCACAAACCCATCTGGAATATTCAAACGTTGAAGTATCGTGAAGATGTATTCCCACTCTATCAAATTGAAGGCCTTGTCAGCCACGGTTTCCAGCTCTGGGCAGAGCTGATGTTGAAGCACAAATATCGTGCAGGGGTTCTGAGTGGTTGGTCATGTTGGGATAAACCTGGACTGGGCCAGCAGCCCTACATGTTGCATTAGTGGCTGCAATCTATTACGAAAGATCTTCGCTAAGATTTAAGCATTAACGTTGATGAATGAAAGGGTCTGTAGGAGTCACATCGCTCCGGCTTTTTAACTAGCTTGAGGAAGGTGGCTATCAGGGCCTCACACAGCATCGGGGGAGAATTTGCTGCCCATATGCCTCGACCTACATTGCATGGAGGTGAGGGCTAATCATCTCCACATATTCTTTAGATAATTCACGTAGCCCCTCCTGGCCTGAGGGCCTTGCCATTGTGCAAAACTCCTATGGCTTCGCACACATCCTCCAATTGAATAGGCCGAGATAAGTATTCTTTTTGATCAGGCGAAAGCCACGCCAGGGCAATATCTTCCAATTAAGCATTTATACCAGCAGCTTTAGCTGATGCCCATGAGGTGTATAAAGTACAATAAAAATCTGCAAATTCCTTTAGAATCTTCAGGGTGTCATGTACTATTTTGATCACCTGCCTCGGACCTCCACAAGGTCACAATTTAGTCAATAATGCCCACCCTGGCTGCATCCCTCCCAATAGACCCGTGGCACATATCTGCACGAGAGTTGCTTCAATTACCTTTCGGCTAAATCCTCATGGACATATGGTCTTTTATAGTTGCTAGAGTGGCATAGCATGGTATGGTTTAATACTCCTGTTCCAATTGTGAGTTCTAATTTGATAAACTGGCATTGAATATCTTATAATATCCCCACATTAGTGCTTATACAGACCCCCCCTTATCGTGGCCTTCAAGGCTTCCCATAGATTGCCAGCTTTAGACATTGAGTTCTGATTTATTGCAAAGTATTTACGAATGGCTTGTCGGATTGTCTACCTATAGATCAGGTCAAGCAGAGCAGTGGCTCTAAACCTCAATGTAAATTGGAGGGTGTATGTAGGAACTCCAATGACCATTTTGACTGGCTTGTGGTTCGACAGCATCCTTGCAAGATGTTGTCTTCTACCCTGGTACTGGCCATACTGGTTGTTAGCCAGTAGTCAAGGAGGGACCACATGGTAGGCACCGATGAGATGAACGTGCCCTTCTATTCCTCGGGGTTGCCAACCCTTCATGTGTCCACCATGTTAAAGTCATCCATCTCCTTCCTTAGTGCTTTTGATGCTTATTTGCTCAATCCCGGGGACTGTGTTGATCTGTCGGCTGTCGCATCTAATGTCATGTTAAATTCTCCATCCTAGAATATTTATGAGAAGATTAGTTCTAGGAGTGTGTTCCAAATGTTGGTTAGAAGAATGGGTGGGTTGTCAATGATAGGGTCATATATGTTCACCAAGGTGACAGGCGTTCCCGCTAGAGAGCCCTGCAGTATAGCACACCAACCTTGATCAACCGTTTGTTCATGAGTGACGGTAAAGGGGAACCCTTCTTGACCAATATCAACACCCCCCTCGAGGAGGTAGAATAAGACAACACCAGTTGGACCCCCACCCATTTTGCTTCGATTGATAATTTTGTGGTCTTTGTTAAATGGGTCTCCTGAGGCAAGGCTATTTCCACATTATGTCTGACTAAATATGCTAATACTTGGCATGTCTTAAGGGGATTTTTCAGTCCCTGCACATTCCAGGTTAGCAGTGTGGTAGTGCCAGTACTCTGAGACCTACTCATCCTCTCCACCCATGGTTAAGGACTGTACTGCTGCATATAGCCTGTCTCTGGGCTGTTCCCTCCTGGTACATGCTATAGAGCTACAAAAGGAAAACTTTCACCCAAGTCAACCTCCCACCCCCACCCACTTCAGCATCCCAACCATGCTAAAGACGTCCCTGTAAAACATCACACATATCAAAAGTAATATAACTAGTATGTGTCTCATAACCTAATGGGGTGCACCTGTATAGGGGCCACTGGGTGCCCACTTCTCCCAGTTGTACAAGGGTGGTGAAGAGTAGTTGGCATGTCATACTACTGAGCAGGAGGGGTCCTCCAAATGGGGCCCCTCCCTCAGCCCATTGTGGAGCTGCAAAGTAATGCTTGTCATCACAATATATTGTTGTTCACTTTTATGTTTGAACAATAAAGGTATTGGCCATTAGGCTACTCACCAATGTACCCCACTCAATCAAGCATGCCATGTCATTCAGTCCAGTTCCTCTCATTTGTCCCTCCCAAGGCATAGAGGGTAGAGCTCAGCTCTAAGCCCTCGTGTAGGTACATTCTAGTCCTCTGAGTTGGTTGTTTCGGATCCTCGACGACCATTTTTTAGGGTGGACATCTTGTTGACATAATCCATTGCTGCTTCAGGGGTCTGGAAAATGTTGACTTTCCCTTGATGTTCAATTCAGAGCCTTATGGAGTACAACGTATTTTTAACTGGAAGATATTCCTTTTACGCTGCCTGCGCCATTGCGTGAAGTCAGGGAAAAATAACACCAGGCTCCCTCTGTAGTTTATTTCCCATTTTCTCATTCTAGTCTCAAGACTGTGTCCTGGACTCTGCAATTAAGCAGTTGGGCAATGAATGGCCTCGGTGTTGCCCCTGTAGGAGGGTGCGAAGAGTCAAGGACTGGTGCGCCCTCTCAACTTCCAGGATGTGGGACATTGCCTCAGCACCAAAGATATCAATGAGCATATTCTCAACAAACAGTTCAGTGTTTCCTGTATTGATTGTATCCGGTATTCCTGGTATATGCAGGTTGTTCTTCCTCGATCTGGCTTCTAAATCTTGATTTTTTGACTTTATGAGCTCAAGCGCTTTTCCCATATTCAAACTTTTGTCCTGCAGCATTTGGAACGTGTCCTTGGCTTTGGAGTTTCTGTTTCTGTGATTCTGGTCCCATGCTGCTCCAGCTTATTAGCGAGGTGCACAGCTTTAGTTGGTCTTTTTTCCCATCTACTGATTGCAGACTCTGCTGCATTGCTAGCAGGGTACTTTCCAGCGTACCCGCACTGTAGCATGTATTGCCTGTTTCGGGTCTGCCTCGGGGGGCGGGGGCGTCATGCTCTTTTGAGGTTTGAAGGGGAGCTTTGACTGGGTTTTGGCCATTTTTCCCGTGGGGGCTTTGGGTACCTCTGTTTTTTCTCGTGGTAGAAGATGCAGCACTCCACGCGCTTTTACAACATGTTGGGTGTGTTACATCACCCGCCCACCAGGCCACAAGCAGTGGGCCAGCACCTTAGGCCTCAAGTCGCCTCTCATACTCAATGGGTAGTTTCCCATTATAGTCAATTTGCAGCTCTGTACCACATATTATACTGAGATTGCTATTACTCACATACTCTATGCTGTTCCTTCTATTGACTGTCTCATTTCTGTTGAGTTAATGCATTATTCTGGTGCTGCTTTGTCTTTGTGTTTGCCCTCGCTGTCTTGCTCGTGCAGTCTGCAACTCATTGGAGTTTTTTTTGTTCCCTCCATGGGCTAAAGTGCGCAGCGCAAGGCTCCTCTTGCTTGCTCTCCAATCCAAAATCACTGTAGCCACTCCTGCCCAAGACTGCAGGACACAGTCGTGTTCTACATTCAGAGCAGCCAGGTGGGAAACAATGTATATGGTATCAAGAAAATGGCCGATGAGGAAAGGATGAGTGACATAATCACCTAAACGGGGGTTTTGAGTTTATCAGTACCTAGATCAATTGCAAGTAAAGAGTGTATATGGTGATGTTCCCCAAGAACAAATGAAAACATTATTTACACTATTGTTTTTTTATGAAACCTCAGCTCCAAATCTGCATCCTGCTAATGTTGTCACCCTTACAATGGTAGGCTGAAAGGCAGATATCTGAACATTAATAAGTATACATTTGCTAAGGTTTGCCCATTGTACCTGATCTTCGTGGATTTATCTGGTGCCTTTGATTTGGTAAATGGATCCAAACTGTGGCTTCAACTAATAAATATTAGTCTGGATAAAGTGCTGGTAGATTCGTAGCCACACTTCCTTCTCATCTCAGAGAAAAGGATAGATTTAGGGCCAACGGAGATTATACTATCAGCCTGATTCATGTAGCCAAAAGCGCTCGCAAAAGGGCCAGATTCTGAGAATCTGGCCCTTTGCGAGTGCGATTTTTGCATTTGATATTCACAATCTCAAATGCAAAAATCGCTATGTAAGAATTCGCATATTTGCGAGGAATGGCATTTAAGGAATCTCTAATAGAGATTCCTCACATGCTATTCATGACACACAAAAAATTTGCGATTTTGCAGTTTTGGGCCGCTATTTACCGAGAGGTCAGACCTCTCGGTAAATAGCAAAAACTCAGAAAAATGCTTTTAAAAGCATTTTTCTAAGTTGCATGTTGCACACACACATGTCCTTTGGACATGTGTGTGCGCAACACCTGTTCAAAAATGCATTTTAGGGGTGCTACAGGGTGTCCTTTGGACACCCCTGGCACCCTTTAAATCGCTATCTGATTTGCGAGTAGCAAATTGCTACTCGCAAATGAGGGATACTCCCCATTCATTCCTATGGGCCTTTTGGCCCATAGGAATGAATGGGGAGTTATTCCTTTTTTTGCGAGTAGCAATTTTGTACTCGCAAATAGAGATCATGTAGGAATCGCTATTTATTTAGCAATTCCTACATGAATGCCGTTTTGCGTGTCCTCAATAGCGAGTCGCTATGATTCGCTATTAGGGCCACGCAAAACGGCCCGTACATGAATCAGGCTGTATATCTTTGAATTTAGAATGGAGGGTAAGGCAAAGATGTGTCTTGGTGTCAAATTGTTTTATTTGCTATATAAAAATAGATGTGTACAGCAATATTAGGTGCTTGCAGGTGCTTGCAGGTTGCTTTTGTCGTCACCTCAACTCCTCTCCCTCCCACCCAGTGCTCCACATTATTTATGCCATGAGGAATTGGGGCTTATGTATGTTGAAGACACTATCAAACTGGATCCATTACTTATTTGCATCTCCATCTCTAATAACCCATGCACCTCATCGAATAAAGATTGTATTACCAATTGTTTGGGTTGTGATAATGGTTAGAAAATACCTTGGCTTTCTTATTGTAAAACTTCACTAGGGGCTTGACAGACCCCACTTATTCCTAAACCATACAGTCATTCAAAAGGTAGATACATTCTGGATCAAAAAATATTTTATGTATAAATGTCATGTTTTTAGGAGAAACAATGTTTTTTTTAAAAACTCCATTAGGAGTAACATCTTGATCCAGGGTACTGTCTATTGAACCCTACCTTGTTATATTTTTTTGGAGTTGCGTTTCACACCTGAAACCATATGCCATCTACTGTGTTTTTAACTGGGCTATTTTAAGCATGACTCTGTATGTTCTTGCCCATATAATGAATTTTCAGGTCAAACTTGAATTCATTTGCGTTTTTTTGTAATCTTTATCTCTCAGTTTTACTAAGAAATGTTTGATCTCATTTCATAAAAGGTATTATCGTTGTAGTTGACCTGCACTTTGTTTTGTTTTCATGTTGCCTGATTCTGATGTCTGTGTTGTTGGATTGCCCTTTTTAAAATCGGCTGTGCTCACATGCAATTCTAACATGTGTTAATATTAATTGATGTGTCCGATAGATTGCAGCTTTAATGATTATACATTTATAACAGAATAAAGTATTGTGACCGACTAGTAGGCTTAATGGCTAAACAGTCTGAAGAATAAATAGAGATAGATTTCACTGCCTGCAAATGAAATTATGTGACAAGAGATAAACAACTTAATAGTTTACGGTATGGAACGGAAGAGAGGTATGTGAGATGTGGAAGGAAGTACTAGCACAACAAAGGGTCATTATTACTATTACAAAAAACATAACATCTATTTATATTGAAGCAAACCGTTGGAATGTGTACATAACACAAGAATGTTCTTCCAAAAAGGATTCTGAAACCATAAACACTTTCACCAGTAGGAGACATGCAGCAATATATTAACAAACGTATTAAAACGCATTGAGCAAACACAACAAATCATGCATGGCGTAACCCAAATAGAGAGCTGTAGCGCTAGTGTAGTGGTTTGCAGCAGTCAGACAACGTAGTACACCAGGTGGTGATAATGTTTACCATCAGCCATCAAAATCTAATGAAAAATGAGTGCACTACATTTAGTGACAATAAGACACAGGGTTCCTTTCTTTCTGTTCAGACTAGATTCTTTTTTGAACTCCAAATACAGTGCACTCTCTAGGGCTCACTTAAAGTAAACTGTGCTGAACAATTCACATCTGAAAGTTGTTATAGCAGTAAGTCTACATGTAAAGCACATTTTAATTAAGGATTGTAAGAACATGCTACAACAAACTTAGATAACAGGGGAAATTAACAGGGAGCTTCAATTCATGCCCAAAAACATTCTCAATATATATCATACGAGCCTTTGGTGCAGGAAGCAAAAATAAATTAGTTTTGGATTAAGACCTAGGCGTTTCCCCCACCACAAGGCACGTCAGAAAGTTATGAAATATGTCACAGTTCTCGCAATTTCACCAGACATTTGTACAATCGAGGGTGAATGAAAAGATGAAAAACAGTGACCTTCCTAAATGTTCTACTGTAAATAACCTGACAAAGGTTTGGCTGGGGAGTATCCATTCCAAAGAGGGGAAAGAGGTAAGGATATTCTTCTTTAAAATAAACGAAGACTAGAATGCGCTCATTTGTCCACCCATCTCACACAGGTCAGTAAGTGAGCGAAAATGTACTTGGAATCAAGACAGTCATGGAACATGCTCTGTACATGCAAAAAACAAGGGGCCTCGTGCAAAGGACATATGTTGACTCTAAAATGAGGGTCTGTGCAAATATATACTGCCAGATGAAGCCCATGACCTCTGCATGTGTGATATATCATCCACAGCATTATTTGTCAGTTTAGGGCTAGAAACAACAACATTCCCAGGTTAAGGTAGAGGATTAGATGTTTAGAAGTGTTTAAAACACAGTCCCTGTTTTGAGTTATTCAACAACATCCCCAATGGTTTTCTCAAACTCATTGCCCACATGAAGTTTCTACCAGAGACTGAGTAAGTATGTGTAAATTTCATTTGATATTTACCTAGGAACCTTTATCTTTCCACGTGTGTAAGACATACAGTCAGTCAGTCAGAATACTTTATTTCGATAAATCAATATCATAAAAAGACGATGTAAGACATACATTTCTTTACTTGGATCAGTATAGTCCAGAGAGAAAAAAGAAAGAAAAATTTAAGATGAGTTATCTCTAATTGCAGGCTAGAAATTTTCAGTCAGTTCAAAAAGAGTCAGTAAACAGTTTAAGGGTAAGGTTGTGTTTAGGCAATATGGACTGTCTAATTTAAGGGCCTGATTCTGATGCGGGTTGGAAAGCTTCCTGACCGAATCGGTTTGGAAATGGTTTCAGACCCACTCGGATCGGGAGAGTCCGACCAACGGAGTACGATGCATCCGGATGCTTCCAGATACGATTTGGTTGGACTACCATTGACTTCAATGGGAGCCTATGTTCTTAACTGCATCATAATTGGGCCCTGGCTCGGGAAGAAACGCCCAGAGCTATTATTATTTTTGGGGTGAACTTCCTTCTTTGCTAGAAAGTTTTTGAGAAAGCCAAGCCAGAGGCCAATCGATCTTTTGAGGGTCATAACTTTTTTGTCAGACCAGATTTTTGCCACATGATACTGGAGAGAAGGTGGCAAATTCGGCAAATGATCGGGCCCTTTCAGAAACCTGGCTGTGAAGCCTACTTGATGAGTCCAGCTCACCTCAAGGTTATCTTTAAGGGATTTACCAGGGTCTTTTCTACCGAAATTCAAGCCCAGTGCTTCCTGAAAGAGATTTTGAATGGAGAAATTAGAGGGCGATGATAGGCTGTTTAAAAAGTTGGATAGAGGTCTAACTTCTAGTTGGCAAAGGGTTATAAAAAAAAATTGAAATGTGCTTGGAGGGTGAATTCACATTACAGGGGGGGGTGGGGAGCTTCTAGTACAATGGGCACTATTCTTATTTCTGCTTATATGGGTTTCGGCGTTTTTGTATTGAGTGGACCTTTTAGATCCGTTTTCTCGATCTCCAGCTTGATAGCGTGTGGCAGGGTGGGTTTGGGGGGCGGCTGGGAGGGGCGATGGATTGAAGGTGGCATCAGTGTGACCCCATTGCTTGCTGTTAGGGGGGTGGGCTTGGGGGCTGGTAACAGGTGGGAGGAGGTTGGGTGGGGAGGTTCCAAGCTTGTTTTTTTTCAAGAAAGGTCTTGGACAGGTAACAGATTTAAGTTGGTGGACTACTATCAACTATGGATGTGTAAGTTAAGAAGAGCGTTGGTAAACATATATGGATTAAATAATTCCCTGAAAAAGCGAAGTGTCAACATAGATGTGCAATTCCTGAAGGCAGATATTCTCTGCATCCAGGAGACCCATGTTGAAGCAAATAGGTGTGACGTGGCAGATTTAGGAGTGTTTCAATTTGTGATCTATACCACCCAAAGCACACGTACACAAGGGGTGGCAATCATGGCCCAGAAGGGGAGGGCTAGGTTTCCACGGACAAGGGTGGATAAATATGGCCAATGGTCTATAGCAAAATGCTGTGTTGGCAATAAGATGTTTACACTCTGCTCAGCATATGGATCAGTGATTGATGACCCGACTATGTTTGATTGGCTCAACAACTAATTGGTTGATTGTCTCCTTCCTCTTATAATCAGTGGGGATTTTAACATTAATCCCAATGGTACACGTGGTATTTGTGAGACTGGAGAAGCTCAATATCAGGGGCAGAAACCAAGGGTGTTTAGATCCTTGTCGTATTTATGGTAGATTCATGAGCTATCAGACATTTGGGTTAAAAAGGAGCCTCTTGATCCAGTTATACATTTATTTCTGTCCCCCATCAGGAACATGCTAGGCTTGCTTACATTTTCATGTCTTATGAGCTTATTTTGAAGGGTAAAATATATAAATATCCCAGGGTCATGTCAGATCATAATTTTCTGGTGGTGGAGCTGGAGATTGGGGCAACTCCCCTCTCCGCCTCCATCTGGTCTTTCAAAAGGGCCTTGCTATATGATGCAGAATATATGAAGCATATGAATAAATGGATGCAGAGGTTTATTGTGGAGAATGTAGGAAGTGCCCCACTAGAAGCTGTCTTGGATGCTTTCAAGGCCGGGTCACGGGGGAGACTTCGAGATTTAGTTGGACCAAAGTGAAAAAGGGAAAAAACTACTGCAGGAATTGTAGAAGAAGTTGGCGGTGGCAGAAGAACAACTAATTCTGGCAGTAGCTAGGGGTGAAGAAGGAATAGAACAGACCCAGCTGAAAGTAGCAGTAGCCAAAACAGCGATAGGTGGTATCTTTGCAAGTAGAGAGCTGCTGACAAATACTTGGCCTGGAAGAATAAGAGATATGAATTTTTAATGAAAGGGTGAGGCACTTGTTAGCTGTTCGTACGAAGCAGAAGATAACTCTTGGTCAAATAAGGTAGATTTGAGACCCTGTTAGTGGCGTGACCTCTGATATACTGTATACATTCTTCCTTCCAAAAGTACTATCAGCAATTGTAGAAGAAGGATGAGGCTCAAAAAGATCAATAATTTGATGAATACTTAAAGGGCATGCAGCACCGGAGATATCGTTGGAAGAGAAATAGATGCTGGAGATCCCAATCTGGGAAGCAGGAGTCATTAAAGAAAAAAATATATATTTATATATTTTGCATTATTTTATGTGGTAAGTTTGTGTTACAAGTAGTGTGATGTAGACTTTCAATAATGAATGAGGCAGGATAAAAAAAAACTCTGAACACATCGACTTTTGATGTAGATTCCTCAAAACATTTGTACAATGTATGTAGTGTCTCTCAACCTTCATGTGGTGCAGAGCACAAGATTTGAGCCGGCAGTCAGGTAGCATCAAACAACTACCTCTGAATTCACTCAGGTTTCCTTTGATCTCCTAAAATGTATTGTTTATTTTTACCCAGTACTTACAGAAGAGGTCAGTAGTATCCTTTTCATGGTATAGTTTGGCTGTCCCCTAACAATTATGCCATTATCACCAGGAAAGGGGGCTTTGGCCTCGAACATATGCTCGAAGCAAGGACTACATGTTTTGATTGGGCAGAAGCTATGCTTGTCCTCTACACAGCTGTGATCATTTTGTTTATTCCTCTACCTGAGATTGAACTTTCATGAGCAAACAAAATGCCATTGCAGTGCCATTAAAGTGTCTTAGATAACTAAATAATGTATACAATTTTTGTCTGACAGCAGAACAGATGGTTGGAGGGCAGTCATTAACGTATATGAATTTTGAGGTCTGGTTTGACAATGCATTCAAAAGCCAGACCGATTGGCATTGCTAAAAGCTTCTTAACAATAGCATTAAAGGTTCATTAGGACTAGGATCGACAATGTTTTTAGTGAGTAGAAACGGTGCAGTCAGCAGATAGATGACTCATACAGTATTTATCCCTCAGCAAGACTACTGTTGTGCTCCACTATTTTAACTATGACAAACATTGCTCTATCCCGTGTGCTTTAGATATGACAGTACATGTGCATTTCCTTGGTGAGTAAAGTTGAATGAAAACGGCCATATTGTGAAAATGTATCATAGTATCTATGGAATAATGTTTTGAGTATATTAGAAAGAAGGTAATTTGCTGCCATCTAAGTGCCGAGATGGCTGGTGATTTTATTTTGATAGGGTGACTATAGCTGTGCCTCACACTTTTCTGTTTAGTTTTCTATGCCTGTCACTAAAACGCTGCTTTTTTAGCTTCTGATTGGAGTGGGGATTAACTTTCTGGAGTAAGAGCTGGGATACTTCGAGTAGCCGTGCGCTGTACAAATTAAATATAACATAACATAAGATAACGTCTCCTTCAACAGGAATTGTTGTATATCCTCAAACCCCACTACGAGATGGAGCATGGACCCACTGTTAAAGGGGTTGAGGGAGTTGGTCCATTCATGAGTGAATGGGTCTACTCAACAAACTACAAGCAACAATGTTCCTAGTCACTCACAAGACAAACGGGATGGTCACAGGTAGGTGTTGCCAAAAACACAAGAAGCTACAATACATTTAGAATTTCTGCCTATGGGGTATGTCATGCTGTGAGAAACAAGGTATTTGTAGCTTCTGGGGACAGTCTTTCTTGTATCATTTAATTTGTGCACTGTCGATAAAGGGACTGCAGATAAATGTGCAAGACTTGTTGTTTTTTCATTGGGGAGAGTACAGTTTATGTCACATTGCACAAGGTAGCAGCAGCAAGGCAAAGACGTTAGCAGGGGGATTTAGTTGCTGGGGCATTTACTTAAACTAACTTTGATTCATCACTTGCATTATATTTTGATAGTTTGCCAAGTTATCAATTAGTGTAAGTACAGTGGTGACTCGCATAGGGCGTGCTGCGAGGTAGTAAGGCGGGTGGCGGAGGGGCAGGGTGGGGGGTTAGTAAACTCGGACATACGACGGAACGTAGGAAAGTAATTATTGTGTTCCTCTGTTCTGTTGTATGTCCGAGTTTACTACACCCCCCACCCTGCTCCTCCCCCAACCCGCCCTACCGCCCCGCAGCACGCCCTATGGGAGCCACCACTGTGTAGATACCAAATAAGGGTGTCTCTTCTTTACAAATCTGCCTTTTTAAGTGGTCCACATTTCTGGGAAAAAGAGAAAGAAAACCAGATGTTTTCAAGGGCTTTACTGGAAACAGTGAACATTATTGTGCTGCATTTCAACACTTCCTGAGGAAAACTTACT
Source organism: Lissotriton helveticus (assembly GCF_964261635.1). Taxonomy (NCBI): domain Eukaryota; kingdom Metazoa; phylum Chordata; class Amphibia; order Caudata; family Salamandridae; genus Lissotriton; species Lissotriton helveticus. The sequence continues at coordinate 537,744,304 of NC_136065.1, forward strand.
GGCACCATGATGATGTAGCCAATAACGTTGGATAAATGTCCTTAGCTGGCACATTGCTACTAATGTTATCGGAGGGGAAGGACCACCTCATGCAGTATTATACCTGCTAAAGCCTGCCTTCTACATATTGGACTTCTTTTATTATTCAGTACAAACATAGGCCTTGAATGAGGGTATAAATACATAAAATCATTTATAATAAAGAAATTAACCCATTTATGAAAAAAACATAGTTCTATATGTTTTCTGGATGGAGACAAAGTGCAATAGGATTCGAAAATATGTGTTTTCCAGATATTCTAAAATATTTGTAACTCGTGTCTGTGTATATGATCTTCAGAAGCATTGGACTACAAAGTGCATGCCTCTGTTGAACTGCATTTTGTGTGGTGCATCTATGAACATTTGCATTCAAGGAGTGCAGGAATTTTTTCAGGAATGTAGGGCTCTATTTCGCTTGCTCTCCTTTCAGAGCGTTTGGTAGAAGCATTTCTGTATGAGTAATAGGGTCATGAATGTGACTTTACTGTAGACAGATAGCCAGGTTAATTCTTATAAAGAAGAGCAGAAGCAGTCCCAGGGATTTATTATGACCACCAGCCCACCTATGGTTTTGTGTATTGCCGGGTCTGGTGGCTTAGTAGACTAATGCATCCGCTGTAGGGGCCTGTGTCTGACCTCGTGCTATGATATTTTGATATCACAATACTTTGTGGTTGATATTCCGACATACAGCTGAAGGGGTTATATGAGGATGTTTAAGTGTAGGCAAAACAGTTGCGGGTTGTACTCTCTGCAAATATAATCTAGCCATTGCACGCTATGTTAGATGTAATGGTGCTGGCAGGATCAGACTGGGACAAAAAATAGGCCCTGGCACCAACATTAAAGTTCCTCCATTATCGAATAAGAGAGCTCAGAAAGTTGCCCATATTTGGAAATCAGAACAGTTTTGACACACTTCATTCCTGCTTTGTATTTTTTTTTATATATTTTTTTATTTAACAGTAAGACAAGAGGGGGCAGTACATACATCAGGTGTCAAACAGTAAAATGCGGAACAGGGACAGGCGGGGGAGTAATACAGATAAAATAACAATATAAGGAACACATAGCGTATCACGATTACGGATATTGGAGATAGGGGAATAGGCAAAGTATCGTACGATCCAAAACCATCCCACCTGCGAGACCCCGTCCTAAATGATACAGGATAATTAAAACCAGTTTGGACACCAGGACAATAAAGGGTTCGTGGAGAAGAAACAGCTCACCTCTCGTAAAGGAAAAAGGAGAAAGCAAAGGGGTCATGGAAAAAAACCAAAGGCAAAATAAAAAAAAACTCCCCTAACCCCCCCCCTGCACCCCTGCAATGGCTACGGCCTAAACCCACTAGCAGCGTGCCTGTCGCCCAAGAACTACCCTAAAGGAAGGGAAAAAGATAAAGTGGAGGAGGAGAAGAAAGCAAATACACTCCCGGTCTCCCGTACCCCCTGCCAATAGCGACCACCCCGAGACTTAGTAAAACCAATATGCAGTAAAATATACAAATCAGTCGGGGGAGTTTAATCAAAAACCACCGACTCCCGTCACAGTATGGGCACAACCCCAACCTTGCATAAAGCTATTGTATCAAGCCCAAGCGATCTAGTTCAGCCCTGGCCAGTACGGTCTTTCATAAGAGTCTTTCTCACTCGAGCCGCCATCTTGATGGAAAAGGCAAAGCGTCCACAAAAGTTCATGTCGGTGCTGAAGGATCGAAGACAGGATAAAAGTTCACAAAGTCCACCCATCGAACGAGGAAAGGTGTCCAAGAACAGCGAGTATCTCCAACAGTCACTGCCTGCTTTGTAAGTTATGGGAGACTGCGTGGATTTTTGCTTGATGCAGGCAATATTTGTTTAGATTCCGGGATATCAACAGTAAAAACCTACACAGCAGACCATGAAACAGTCCTACTAACAACCAAATAAATGTCACGCACACTGACCTTTCAAAACAGCCCATCGGACACTGCCTGATTGCCCTCTGAGGCCAGTGCGACCCTGATAGCTAGGATTTTATTCTGAATACTGATCATAATTGATGAACCTAGAATGGGCACTATGTGGATCAATTGGACCTTGGTGGTGCATTCGCCTTTGAGGATAAATAATTACTCCCTTCTTCTGTCAAGTTCAAGGAAGTTCCTTCCCTTCTATGGTTTGATAAAGGACAGTTAGGTTGCAGGGCCTTGGAATTAATTTCTAATGTTGGTGGTGTGGACGATTGAGGGTGCTATTTATCATTCGAACATTGGAATGTTGGAAGCTCCATTGAAAACAATGGAGTAGCTCTGGGCTTCTAATGGCTGGTAAAAGCCTGGAGCTCCAACAATCCAATGCTTCTTAGTTCACAGCTCTGGCTGTGAACAAATTCTTCAGTGAGCCTGAGGGAATTTCAATGCCCTCGCGCTCCCTAAAGCCTTTGTTTAATTTGTTAGAGCATTCTGCCCTCTAGTGGCAGAATGTTCTAATAGCCTTAAAGCCCATCGTAGCTGGGCTATACCGGCTATTAATATCCCACTGCCTTGTTAAAGTCCCTCACCTTCGGCTCGGGCCTTTAACGCCGCAGCAGGCCTTTAATAGCCGGTATAGCCAGCTACCGCGGGCTATAAAGCATATTAACACAGGCAGATATTTAAACAATGGAAATAAGCAGGATCTATAAGGCATGGCAGAGAAGACTTTACGAACACTCATAATGGTAAAAATCATTGGAACGGGCGTGGTGTCCTCACGGGCCACTGTGTGATCTAGGTGAACTAGTAGTGATGTATTCTATTATGTACTGCAGTGAAATCATCATGCCACAGAAGGAGTAGGAATGGTTTGTTGAGTGTCCAAGTGGAACTTGAACTGTTCTTGGACAGGAGGACTGTAGTATGTTAGTTTATACTTTATTATTTAATTATATTGTGTTAAGATAGTAAGTGTTTCTTTAAGACTTGTACATTCTTTGCATGATGACATGTACCACATTCCAGTCATGCTGTCAATGATTGTTCCATATTTTACTGTTGGTCAGTTTCCTGTGAGTTGTGGATCTGACCAGACGTGCTCTTTTACTGGAGAATAAATTCAAGAAGATTCTATCAACTTGCTTCATTTCATTCATTAAATACAACAAGGACCATGAATGTCAAACTAAGCATGAAATGTAATTACCAGGATTTCTCAAGCCTTTTATAGTGCTTGTTCTCTAGTTGTTTAGGGTGCCCTGTTAGAGTTAAGATATTCTTGAACATGAGATGGACTCTACATTTCTTGTAGGTGGAGAACGTCTCATAAAACAATTGTTTTCATATTAAAAAACGAACTAAATTTAATTTCCAATAACAATAACTGTCTTAATAACATTGCTGTTACTTTTTATAACACTTTCACGCCTCATCCTTATTTGTTTTTGTCTTGACCGTCATAAATATTTGTCGAAACGAAAAATTCTCATTCTTGTTTTCAAGATCCCATATTGAACATGTGTATATAGTTCATGCTGTTTGGCAATTTCATGGAAAATTGAATGTCTAAAGTACAGTTAATGAGTTGTGTTGAAGGGTATTGTTAAGTGAGCAGTCACAAAACCTATTTATGCAGGACAGTTCTGTGAATAGCTACTTTTTAGTTGATACTGAAAGAACTGCGATGAATAAACCTGTAGAGGGAGCTGTGTCATTCCCTCTGAGCTGTTGGGATATTACAGTGGTTAGTAAATTATAAAGATTGTATGAAGGAAACAAAGAAATGATGAATATGATGCACATGGCTCAGCGAGAAAGCTACAAAGAAGCTCTTCTTTGAACACGAGCAGCTTATTTCTAAGACCAGACAATTTTCTATTTCCTAAACAACCCTACAAATGTCAAAACATTTAAATGGTACCATTAAGTTGTACAAAAATGAATGAATGAGCTCCCACATAAATGTGTATACATTTTTTAACGAAAACATGCAGTGTGTTAAAAGGCAGCTGAGAATGAAACATGATATTCCACTAATGTCTGAATAGCTGTCAGATCAGTTGTGCATATTCAGTCTAATGACTAGAACATGCTTAATTGATGCAGTCTTTGTAGAAAGTTCATTACCTTTCAATTGGAATCCTATGTACTTGAATTTATCTGAGTTTACAGCACCTTTAAACAACACAAATTACTTTTTTTTTTAAAGTTCCTTGTGATTATACCAGCTGGGCTATTCACATTCTCTCATGACATCATATAGGAGACAAAGACTGTTTCTTGATTGCTGTTTCCACCTTCCCATTAACTCCACTAGAATGCTGATATGGAAAGGTGACATAGGAAATATTAATTATCTTTGCCTAAATCTGGTCTGCTCGGGGTCCACTAAACCCTGCATATGTGGGTTTAGGCGCTCTGCAAGACTGCCTGTAAAACTTTTGGCATCCACATTCAGTAGGCATATAGGGAGATGGAACAAACACAGCTTGGGGTCCTTCCCTGGCTTTGGAATCATCGTGATGATCTCCTCCCTCATAGTATCTGTGAGGGAACTAGTGTATCCAGATGAGTTGTAAAGGTGGGGCAGAATATGTGCCAACTGCAGGGAGAAGTTCTTATAGAGAGCGGGCAGGAATCCATCTTGGCCCCAGTGTCTTGCTCATGTTGCTCTAATGTGAATTTGCCTTGAAAAAAAAAGACAAGAGGCATTTGGCAAAACTAGAACAGTAGGTTCTATTCAACACTGCAGCTGGAAGAGCAGGCTACAGAGTTAGGGTCTAAAGGCTGTCTCAAAGCACAATGGTTTCAGACGTCATTATATATATTATATTAAGCGTCATGAAGTAATTTGTACATTCCTTTGGAGACAGAAATTCGGGCCTTGTCATGGCTTGGGGAGCACATGATTACTGTGTGTAGTGTGCTTGCTGTGTTCTGATTGGCTGAGTATTCCTAACTTAGTGTAGCATCTGCCTTTAAGGTGTTTTGGGAACGTGTGTCCCTCTAGCCAAAAGTGTTTTATTGGGACCTATCTCCTAAGATATCGCTTGGTGTAGCTGTCTGTCTGTGGGATCGATCTGGGCTTTCCTGTCTGCGCGTTTGCCCAAAGAGTTACATGTCACCCCACTTGTGATCTGTCCTTCAGTTGCTTCAGGCCTAGATTGCACGTATTTCTGACTCAACGTTGAGGGGGAGGTTATATTGGATTAATTTAACAGTGGGGATGCAAGTTCATTATAATGTGTACATATATTGTGACATGCATTGATATAATATTTTCCAATATTATCAGCTGGTTGGAGGCAGGCTACAGGTTGCTCTTCCAAATGTCCTTTTCCAGTGGAGTGCCTCCCTGTCAGGCAAACATGTGAGGTGGGCCAGGTCTACGTTGGTTACAGCGCACTCTGAATTAAGCCATTCTCCTAGTATAGGTGCTGAAATGCCTGTGGTATGCACGGATCACTGACATAATATCGACCTCACAAATATCGAGATACAAAAATATCGAGTCAAAAATATCGATTGACAAAATATCGACTCCCTATCTTCAAACAGGTAAGTACCAAAATATCGACTCCAAAATATCGACTTACAAAAATATAGACTGTCAAAATATCGATTTTTTTAAATGTCTTAAAATTAAGTTAAAACTAATATAGTAATAAATATATTTAATATAAACTTAGAAATAATTATTAAAAAAATGTAATTTTAATAAATAATTTATATAATTAAAAAAATTATATCACCAAAAATAATACATATATATATATATATATATATATATATATAAAAACATATTATTAAATAAACATATATAACATTTTTAGCGTAGCATAGAAAATGGTTAAAATTTATTGTTACAACTATAGTGAGTTCAACATTAGCAAAAGTGTTGGATAGCGTAGAGGTAAAATTTACTATTCCCACTCCAGTGGGTGCAACAGTAGGGAAAGCGCTGGATAGCGTAGGGGTTAAAATTACTATTCCCACTCCAGGGATGTATGACGTTACAAAGCATACTTTTACAACGCCTACCATTACAACAAAACTTTTACAACGCAAAAACTTTTACAACGCATACATTTACAACGCAAGATTTTACAACGCATATACCTTTACAACGCATACCATTACAACGTAACTATTGGTAAGTATATAATAATTTTTTGAATATAAATTAATTAAAAATATTATAATATAATTTAATTTTATTTAATTTCATTTAATAAATTTAATTTAAATGTAAATTTACTTTATTTTTACAAGTACCCCTGTACCTCAAAAACCCCAAACTGACCCTGAACCCTAAAAATACCGCTTTTCCCAAAAACTGAAAACTGACCCTGAACCCTAAAAATACCCCTTTACCCAAAAACTGAAAACTGACCCTGAACCCTAAAAATACCCCTTTACCCCACAAAACTGAAAACTGACCCTGAACCCTAAAAATACCCCTTTACCCAAAAACTGAAAACTGACCCTGAACCTAAAAATACCCCTTTACCCAAAAACTGAAAACTGACCCTGAACCCTAAAAATACCCCTTTACCCCAAAAAACTGAAAACTGACCCTGAACCCTAAAAATACCCCTTTACCCAAAAACTGAAAACTGACCCTGAACCCTAAAAATACCCCTTTACCCAAAAACTGAAAACTGACCCTGAACCCTAAAAATACCCCTTTACCCCAAAAACTGAAAACTGACCCTGAACCCTAAAAATACACCTTTACCCTGAAAACTGAAAACTGACCCTGAACCCTAAAAATACCCCTTACCCAAAAACTGAAAACTGACCCTGAACCCTAAAAATACCCCTTTACCCAAAAACCCAAACATATAACATTTTAAAAATAATTATATACTTACCAATACTTACGTTGTAATGGTATGCGTTGTAAAGGTATCTGCGTCGTAAAAACATGCTTTGTAAATGTATGCGTTGTAAAAGTTTTTGCGTTGTAAAAGTTTCGTTGTAATGGTAGTGCATAGTAAAAGTTGCGTTGTAAACGTTGCATACCCACTCCAGTGGGTGCAACAGTAGGGAAAGTGTTGGATAGCGTAGGGGTTGAAATTACTATTCCAACTTCAGAGAGTGCAATAGTAGGGAAAGTAAATACTTCACAAATAGATATAAATAACATAAATAGTAATACCAATTACAAATAATTAAAATATTTTACAAGTGTATAAAATATATTAAATATTTATAAATACAAAATAAAATTATTTAATTATAAAAATTGCCTACTCATACTAATTAATTACCTATTAACAATAACTTAATTTACAATTTAAAAATTAATCAATTAATTGTAATTAAAAAATATATTTTAATTTATTTCCTATTAATAATTAATTAACAATTAATTCAAAATAAATACCAATAAATTAAATGACATATTTAATTAATCAGAATTAAATTACTTCCCACCCTATTCCCCTATAAACCAACAACCGGCTACAGAAAATAAATTAATGAAATTAATATATTTATCAAGTAATCAATTAAAATTATTTACCAATTATATTTTAATTAATTACCAATTATTATTTAAGTAACAATGAATTCTAAATAATTAACAATGAATTAATTAACATATTTAATTAATTATAATTAAATTACTTCCCACCCTATTCCCCTATAAACCCACCACCCGTTACAGAAAATAATTTAATAAAATTAACATATTTATAAATTAATCAATTTTAATTAATTAACAATTATATTTTAATTAATAACCATTTATTAATGAATTACAAATTATTTCTAAATAAATACAAGTAAATAAATAAACTTAATTCCCACCCTATTCCCCTATAAACCCACAGCCCGCTTCAGAAAATAAATTACCAAAATTAAAATATTTATCAATTAATAAATTATAATTAATTACCAATTATATTTTAATTAATTACCAATTCATAATTATTTAAGAATTAATTCTAAATAAATATCAATACATAAATTAACATGTTTAATTAATTATAATTAAATTACTTCCCACCCTATTCCCCTATAAACCCACAGCCCGCTTCAGAAAATAAATTATCAAAATCAAAATATTTATCAATTAATAAATTATAATTAATTACCAATTATATTTTAATTAATTACCAATTAATAATTATTTAACAATTAATTCTAAATAAATATCAATACATAAATTAACATATTTAATTAATTATAATTCAATTACTTCCCACCCTATTCCCCTATAAACCCACAGCCCGCTTCAGAAAATAAATTACCAAAATTAAAATATTTATCAATTAATAAATTATAATTAATTACCAATTATATTTTAATTAATTACCAATTAATAATTATTTAACAATTAATTCTAAATAAATATCAATACATAAATTAACATATTTAATTAATTATAATTAAATTACTTCCCACCCTATTCCCCTATGAACCCACAACCCGCTACAGAATAATATTACACAAAAAATTCAAAATATTATTAACTTACCTTAAATTGGATATTTTTCGTTGTCTATATTATGTCTAGTCGATATTATGTCCATTCTATATTTTTGATTCGATATTATGTCCATTCTATTCAACATACATTTTTTCTAGTCGATATTTTTGTTGTCTATATTATGTCTAGTCGATATTTTGTCCATTCTATATTTTTTAGTCGATATTCTGTCCAGTCGAAATAAAAAACTCGATATTATGACTGCCCACCGGTATGCACAGGTCATTTTGCGTAGACTGTCCTGGAGATCTTTGGATCATGTTGGAGAGCATACACCCACTTTGTTACCTTTAGCATAGTATCTTTCCTTGGTGTGGAGGACTGCATATTCTGATTTGTCCACCTCACACTTTGAGTTGCTCTCTAACCATCATTAATTGCCACCTCACTTTAAGGGAACTTGAGTATTTATTGGTCTCTTCTAACTCCATCACCTGGATCTACAAGACTGCATGCTTATTCCTTCTAGATCAATTTATCTCCGCCGCAATGGCTATCAAAGAACATCTGAGGACCGCCTGCAGTGTTTACCACAGAAGTGGCAGGTAATGTTTTAGGGTATCGTTGATGCTTACGAAGGTGCTAATCATGTCTGTTTATTTCTAGTCTGGTGGTGTCGTAGATTAACAGTTACGGGTAAGGTTGGGTTTAGGCTCCACTGCTGTTGCAGTACTATAAGTCCCGGGATGCACAGTGACATAGTTATAGGGTAATAGTCTGAAAGCACAGCTACCCCAATATCTGCATGTATGATATACGCTTGTAGTCGGGCGAAGACCAAGTAATAATCTATACGGGCATAGGTCTGTTAAGAAGGAGGGAAGAAGGTGTAGTCCCTGGTGTTGGGGTTTATGTACTCACCACACGTCTACCAGACCTGAGTATTGTACCCACCACAGGCAGTCTGGAGCAACGGCCGCCGTTTGGCCTGTTCTCTGTACTGAGCTGATGAGCATAGTTTTTAAAACTAGATTAAAGTTGACCCCAATCAAATGGTCTGCATCTGGTGAGTAAATTAACAATTTCAGAGCTTTAAGGATGAATTGTTCTTGCCATTTGTTGGGGGCATAGAGCGTGGCCAGTGGAAATGAGTAGGTGTTAAGAGAAACGCTTAGTCTATGGAGTCATATGGGGAGCTCTGCTTGTGTCTGAAGAACCTGGCCTTAGAAGGAGGTGGGGAACAGGATCCCTACTCTTGCATGCTTGCTAGTGCTAGATGGAAAGTATTTTCTATTGAACCATTGAGACAGCATGTTCTTCCAGCCGCCCTTAAGGAGGTGGGTCTCCTGTAGGAGGCATATGTCACATTGAGAGTCCTGGAGCATGTTAAGGAGAGCCAGATGCCTCGCAGGAGCAATGAAACCTCAAACATTGAGGCTTAGTATCTTATCCATCAATTAATTGTGGTCGGTAGTGTTGCAATTGAGATGATGATGTGGAGTTTAGAGAGGACCCCTGTGTTGGACCATAAAAGTCTGCTAGTGAAGGGTGTAAGGTGCAGTGAAGTCGTGCCCTTTTGGACTTGGCCCTTATTGTCCTAATTTTTTTTCGCTTTTCCCCCTAGCCTTTTTACTGAAATGGTGTGTCTGAACTGAAAATAATTAATGTTGTGCAATGGTGTATGCACCTCTATTTCCACCATTGTAGAAATGCGCCTTTGTAAAATGTCACTTTTAAAATGGACGCCGTTTCTGTCTGCTTGTGCCGCCTGCCTGAGGTGGGTTGGCGGTCTAGTGTTTGAAGTGACCAGGTGCACTACACTTCCCCCACAGTGACATTTGAGGCTGGAACTGCCAGGGACCTTCTAGAAGCTTCCAGCCCTTTCTGGTAGGTGAGAGGAGGGGTGTATATGTAGAGCAGTTGATGATGCCATGTGCTCAGACAGAACGTGGACTTGATTGAGAGAGGACACTCTGCCAGGAGGTACCGCCGCAAGGGCCTGTGTGCTGGCCCCTGAGCCCATCTGTACCCCTCTGCTGTCCACAGGGCCAGTGAGAGCCTTTGCTGGAGTGAAGACTGCTATATCAGGAGGAGTGCCACTTTAAGGGAGATGACTGATTCTAGGAGCTGCTGTCCTGTACTGATGAGTGCCCACTGTCTGCTGATCTTGCCCAGCCTTGCCTGCCTGCTCTGCTGCCCTAGCGCCTCGCGAGCACTATACTTTGACTGCCTGTATTCCAAGGAGGTGAGGAGTGTGTGCACTACTTCCTTGTGTGGGACTCTGGATCCTCGCCATCCTCCTAGCGCCTTGTGAGGGCTGCAGCTTTATTTGATGGGACCTGCTGCGCATGCTGCCAGGGAGAGCTGGTTATTGTCAATACAGTGCTGGGCTGCTAAAGCACTATATATGCAATTCCCCGCATTTTTGCTGAAGCTTGATTCTGTGGGACCCTGACGGCATTCCTGAGACCTAGCGCCTCGTGGGCACTACTGTCTTGTGTGGGACTCGGGATCGTCACCAGCTCCCTAGCTCCTTGAAGGCACTATTTTCTTGGTTGCCAAAGGAAGAGTGACGCCTGCAGCGCTGTGCTGTCAAAGTGCTTTATTTGGTAGCCTGTACTTCAGGGAGGTGAGGAGCTGATGCCTGCAGCCCCGTGCTGCCAGAGCGCTTCTTTATTCTGGGGGACCCTGGGACTGTGAGCCATCTAGCGCCTCATGAGCGTCGCCTTAAGACCCTGCCCAGGAGAAGAAGGTGAGTGGGTCCTGCAGCGCTGTGCTGCCAGAGTGCTATATTCGCATTGACTGTGCTCTGCTTGCTGTCTAGCGCCTCGTGAAGTGCTACAACTGTTTTCCATCCCCCAGGACTCTTAGTCCTGCATTCCTGGACTTAGAGCTGCAACTTTACTCCTGCATGAGGAGAGCACTTTATCTATACTGCCCACCTGAGAGACAGCTACTTCCAGGGAGTGGTGACAATCTTTGCAACATGTGTGCATGTATGAGGTTCGCACTTCTGACTTGAGGCCTAATGCATTTCTACGCTCAGTGTAATCCTGCCATGATGTTCATGCTCTTATGCTAATGAGAAATGCCCTAATGATGCCTAATGTACCTGCAAAGATTCATGCCTAAGGTGTTTATACCCCAGGATTGGTGTCTCTTGTAGTTGATGATGCCTAATGGCATGATCTATGCCTAACATGTCTTTACCCTAATGATATTGCATTTATGCCTCATCTGTTTTACTGCAGAAGGTGGCTGCAGGCTAGTGCTATGTGTAATGTGTTTCAAAACCTAAGGTTGAGGCCTGAAGTTCTATTTCCCCCAAGGCTTATGCTGTTGGTGTTCTGCCTAATGATTATGCTCCATGCTCATGACTCAGGCCTGTTTCCGTTTTTGGGCCTAAGCTTAATGTCAGGTTATGATGCCTCATGATTTATGCCTAATGACATTGCACTTATGCTAATGAGGTTTTTATGCCCATGCTCATGCATAATGTGTTTTCTGGTCAATGTGATGCTGAGATTAAGCATAAGATGGTTTATTCTTCATGCTCATGGCCCTATTGACAAGCCTTGTGTGTTATGCCTAATGCATGTGTTTATAATGCTAATGGTTTCTTTTCCCCTAACGCTTACCAGGTTGGTGTTCCGCATAATGTGCCATACCCCAGACTGCTGATGAGGTTTATGCCTATTGTTGTGTCTGAGGTGCTTTTATGCCTATTGAGATGCCACCTGCATATGTTTAGGTCTAATGAGGACACATAATATGTTTTATGCCTAATGAGGTGCTCAGATATTCTAGATTCATGTCTGATCTCATGTGGTTATGTGAATGTGGTGTGATTCACGACCTAATGTGTTTATACCCCATGCTAAAGGGATTTATGCAAATGCGATGTTGCTCAGTGCATGATTGTGCCGATAGCTACTGCCCGTCACACCGTTATTACTAATGCTTACATTTATTCTAGTTGTGATGGTGATGGTACTGGCAGCGGCCTGATTGGTCCTGCCTTGTAGATAGTCCCCCTGTGAACTTCTCCCTGGTGCCGGTTGGCACCGTTTATCTGTACCTGAAATTACATTCTACAACGTGTTGTCTTAATAGAAAAAGTTATTTTCACATCACCTGGTGTGGAGTCTCTTTTGTAGTGTGTCCGGTGCGTCGCCTGTCGGTGTGCTGCACAGATGCTTTACACAATGCCCTGGAATTTAGCCTACCCGCTCCACACCACGCTACTCCATTTCTAACATTGATGTTCAGTGGTGGGATAGGACTTGTGTTTGTGCAGTTACACGGCGACAACTGGTGGCACTACAAATACTACACATAGAGTAATCACCGTTTTTGGGGATTATTGTTCCTGATTTTGTTGCGCCCTGAAAGTGGCATTTTGAATTGTGCACTCCTGTAGGCAGCTCTTGCACCTAGGTCCCTTGTCTTGCACTGTATCTTCTTGGTGCCTTGCCAAAATGGAATCTGCCTTTGATTTTGGCAATCTGTTTAAGTACAGTGTGGTGGAGCTGAGGGGGTTCTGTGAGGAGAGAGATATAATAGTAAGTGGATCAGACACCAAGCCAGGCCTTCAGGGATTCCTGATTAAATGGCAAGAGGATGAGTGGGTCAGTGAGCACTATGAGCAAGAGAGGGCCCTGACCGTATGCCAGGAGGGTGGCCCTAAGGATCCTGAACAGGAGGTACAAGATGACAGGGCAGGGACACCAGTAGGTTGTGAGGACCCCATAGATAGGGAGTCCCTTGCTGCGTCCCGTCCCGGGGCCACTGCCCCTCCCTTTCCCTGTCCCCAGAAGAGTGGGTAGATAGGAGGGAAGAAAGGGTACATCAGCTGGTGCTGGAAAGGCTCAGAGTGGAGCGAGCGGGGCTGAGGGTGCAAGAGAAAAAGCTAGAGACCGAGAAGGTCCTTGGACAGGAAAGGATGGCTGAGGCTGAAAGGGCCTCCGCCAGGGAGAGACTAGCTCAGGAGGGTAGGTTGTCCCCTGAGAGTGGTTTCAGGAGTCTGGATTCACCGGTGAGGGTGGGATCCAGTGGTGGCAGCAAGAGTGAATCCAGTGTACGGAGTCCCACTCCCAGAGCCCGGAAGACAGGGCCTGAATCCCAGGAAGAGGGGAATGGGTTGAAACTTAGGGGCAGCCAGAAACTGTCCCACCAGTCCTGGGAGGAGTTTGTGGAGGCATGTTGGACTGCACTGGAGGATTGGATGGTGTGTAGCATGGTGAATGATTGGGAAGGGCTGTTCCGTGTAATTATCAGGGAGCATCTGCTCAAGAATTGTTTCCCAAGGTTGAGCCAGCACCTGTTTGACCGTGGGCTCTCCAATCCCAGGGAGCTTGCATAGAAGGCAGACCTTTGGGTGAGCGCTAGAGAGTCTGAGGAGGCATTGGGGGTGTTTCTGAAGGGAGTGGCGCAGAGATCTTCCAACCCAGGGAGGGGGGAGAAGTGCAGAGTAGCCCAGCTAGGTCCCAGGGTAGTGAGAGGGTTGTAGGGCCTCACGTCCTATCTACAAGAAGGAGTGAGACGGGGAGGTGTCCCGAGGTGCCCCAACCACAGTCTCAGGGGCTGGAGAGTTCCATAAGGGAGCCCCAGGTAGGGAGCCTAGCCTGTCCTGATAGGCCATCCATTGACGAGGAGCCCATAGTGCCAGGAGAACCAGGGGTGTCTGTAAACGGAGCTCCAGTGGTTCGGGGGTCTGCTCAGACTTCCAGGGATACTTCTCCAGTTGGGGGAGTGCGGAACTCTGGCACGGGTGCAGAGGGAGGAAGGACTCGCCTCTGGCACCGGCTGAGCCACAGGACTTAGACCCTGGGTTGGGAGGCCAGGGACAGGTACTGCCTGACCTGGCGGGAGGGACGTCTGTAAGCAGTGTCCCCCCAGAGTAGTCTTCCAGGGGTACTACTCCAGTAGGGAGGGTGCGGAACTCTGGGAGGGGGTGTAGAGGGAGGGAGGACTCGCATCTGGCACCGGTTCAAACTAAGGGTTTAGACCCTGGGTTGGTGCATCAGTTGCAGGGTCACGGACCTGGACGGGTGAGAGAGTGGCTGTCTTAGGGTGCCCCTATTAGGAGGAAAGTGCAGAACCCCAAAAGGAGAGGTAGGGGGAGGAGAACCTCACCCCTGATTGCTGGTCAGCCTGAGGGTGCGGACCCCAGGTGGGAGGACCAGTGGCAGTTTGGATCTGCATGGAGGAGAAGGAGAGTGGCCAACGGGTACTACGGGCCTGGGGCTACTGCCCCCCACTCTGTGAGACAGCAAGGGCCAGAGACATCTGGATGGCCTAGGGGCCGGTTCTGGCCCTAACCAAATAGGTAGCACCAGTGGGGTGGCTTAGTTGGTCCAGGGAGGTTTGAGAGAGGGAACAATCGGGTTCCAGAGTGGCAGAGAACCTGCGGGTGCCCTTGCAGGAGCAGACCCACGTCCACGTTTTCTCACCCCAAGCAGGGAAGCCCATCAAGGCATTGATCGGTCCAACCTGGCTTTTGGCTGGGAGGGGGGTTGTGTTGGACTTGGCCTTTATTGTCCTAAAAAATTTCGCTTTTCCCCCTAGCCTTTTTCCTGACATGTTGTGTCTGAACTGAAAATAATAAATGTTGTGCAATGGTGTACGCACCTTTATTTCCACCACTGTAGAAATGTACCTTTGTAAAATGTCACTTTTAAAATGGACGCCATTTCTTTCAGCTTGTGCCGCCTGCCTGAGGTGGGTTGGCGGTCTAGTGTTTGAAGTGACAAGGTGCTCTACACTTCCCCCACAGTGACCGTTGAGGCTGGAACTGCCAGGGACCTTTTAGAAGCTTCCAGCCCTTTCTGGCAGGTGGGAGGAGGGGTGTATATGTAGAGCAGTAGAGATGCCATGTGCTCAGACTGAACATGGACTTGATTGAGAGGGGACACTCTGCCAAGAGGTAGCACCGCAAGGGCCTGTGCGCTGGCCCCTGAGCCCATCTATACCCCTCTGCTATCCACAGGGCCAGTGAGGGCCTTTGCTGGAGTGAAGACTGCTATGTCAGGAGGAGTGCCACTTTGTTGGAAATGACTGCTTCTAGGAGCTGCTGTCCTGTAGTGATGAGTGCTCACTGTCTGCTGATCTTGCCCAGCCTTGCCTGCCTGCTCTGCTGCCCTAGCACCTCGTGAGCGCTATACTTTGACTGCCTGTATTCCAAGGAGGTGAGGAGTGTTGGCACTACTTCCTTGTGTGGTATTCTGGATCCTCGCCAGCCCCCTAGCGCCTTGTGAGGGCTGCAGCTTTAATAGGTGGGACCTGCTGCGCACACTGCCAGGGAGAGCTGGTTATTGTCAATACAGCACTGTGCTGCTAAAGCACTATATATGCAATTCCTCGCATTTTTGCCGCAGCTTGATTCTGTGGGACCCTGACGGCGTTCCTGGGACCTAGTGCCTCATGGGCACTACTGTCTTGTGTGGGACTCGGGATCCTCACCAGCTCCCTAGCGCCTTGAAGGCACTATTTTCTTGGTTGCCAGAGGAGGAGTGATGCCTGCAGTGCTGTGCTGTCAAAGCGCTTTATTTGGTGGCCTGTACTTCAAGGAGGTGAGGAGCTGACGCCTGCAGTGCTGTGCTGCCAGAGCACTACTTTATTTTGGGGGACCCTGGGACTGTGAGCCATCTAGCGCCTCGTGAGCGCCACCTCCAGCCCCTGCCCAGGAGAAGAAGGTGCGTGGGTCCTGCAGAGCTGTGCTGCCAGATTGCTATTTCGGCATTGACTGTGCTCTGCTTGCTGTCTAGCGCCTCGTGAAGTGCTACAACTGTTTTCCAGTCCCCAGGACTCTTAGTCCTTCATTCCTGGACTTAGCGCTGCAACTTTACTCCTGCATGAGGAGAGCACTTTATCTATACTGCCCACTTGAGAGACAGCTACTTCCAATATTTGCAACGTATGTGCATGTATGAGGTTCGCCCTTCTGACTTGAGACCTAATTCATTTCTACGCGCAGTGTAATCCTGCCATGATGTTCATGCTCTTATGCTAATGAGAAATGCCCTAATGATGTGTAATGTACCTGCAAAGTTTCATGCCTAAGGTGTTTATACCCCAGGATTGGTGCATCTTCTATTTGATGAGGCCTAATGCCATGATGTATGCCTAACGTGTCTTTACCCTAATGATATTGCATTTATGACTCATCTGTTTTACTGCATAAGGTAGCTGCAGGCTAATGCTATGCGTAATGTTTTTCAAAAGGTTGAGGCCTGATGTTCTTTTTCCTCCAAAGCTTATACTGTTGGTGTTCTGCCTGATGATTATGCTCCATGCTCATGACTCATGCCTGTTTCCGTTTTTGGGCCTAAGCTTAATGTCAGGTTATGATGCCTTATGATTTATGCCTAATGACACTGCACTTAGGCTAATTAGGGTTTAATGCCCACTGTCATGCATAATGTGTTTCCCGGTCAATCTGATGCTGAGATTATGCATAAGATGGTTTATTCTTCATGCTCATGGCCCTATTGACATGCCTCGTGTGTTATGCCTAAAGCATGTGTTTATAATGCTAATGGTTTCTTTTCCTCTAACGCTTACCAGTTTGGTGTTCAGCATAATGTGCCATGCCCCAGGCTGCTGATGAGGTTTATGCCTATTGTTGTGTCTGAGGTGCTCAGATATTCTAGATTCATGCCTGATCTCATGTAGTTATGTGAATGTGCTGTGATTCATGACCTTATGTGTTTATGTCCCTTGCTAAAGGGATTTATGCACATGCGATGTTGCTCAGTGCATGATTGTGCCGGACGCTATTGGCTGTCACACCGTTATTACTGATGCTTACATTTATTCTAGTTGTGATGGTGATGGTTCTTGCAGCGGCCCGATTGGCCCTGCCTTGTAAATAGTCCCCTTGTAAAGTGCTCCCCGGTGTTGGTTGGCACAGTTTATCGGTACCTGTGATTACATTCTTCAACGTGTTGTCTTAGTACAGAAAGATATTTTCACATCACTTGGTTTGGAGTCTCTTTTGCAGTGTGTCCGGTGTGTCGCCTGTGGGTTTGCTGCACAGATGCTTTACACAATGCCCAGGAGTTTAGCCTACCCGCTCCACACCACACTACCCAATTTCTAACATGCCCTCAGGCCAGGTAATACAAAGAAGTCAGGAAGAACAAGAGTCCAAAGCACGCCCACCTTGGAAGTGTCAAAAGTCATGATCCAGGGGGTCTGTGTAACCTTGAGGTGAAGAGGGGTGGTCGTGGTGTGGGTGGTGCAGGAGAGTAGGATCTGCTTCTTATAGTTACCCCCACTTTTTGCTGATGTTTCACTGTTTTTGATTTAGTCTGGTTGGGATCCTGATATTCAGGATCCCCGCCTAGCTGCTAGGTTCTCAAAATTGATTGCATGTACTTTAGGTACACTCCAGATTGGATTACGGGGTACCTTCATAAGTCCCTAGTATGTGTTATACTATTACCCAGGACATAGGTACCCCGGAGGCCTACCAGGGGCTGGAGCATGTATTATGCCACCCCTGAGAGGCCACTCAAATTGAAACCACAGGTTTGCTACTGCAAACCTGTGCAAGATGGTGCATGCACCCCTTACTTAGATATAGGGTCACTATATCTACCTTATCACTACACATATAAACCTATCAGTCACCCCTATGGCAGGCCTTATCAATCTTGAAGGCAGGGTGCTGGGTTTTATGTGAGAGGGTGCCCATGCATTCAGAATCTATTCTCCGGGGTTGTTCTGTGATGTAGCTATACCATATACTCTTATGTGCATTAAAACCTTTAGGTAAATGCTAACTTTAAAATGGATGCACAGAAACCTGTTGTGTATGGTGGCAAACACCTTGGAATCATACCTCCACACCAGTAACTGGTGTAGGAGGTATGATACCACCCTCCTAGAGGGAGAAATATGACAACACCGGTACACCCAGTACCAGTTTTACAGAACCCTGGCATCACAAGATGGATGCTGCCAGCCACAGACACGCGTCAGCCCTCCTGATGCTGGATGAAACTCCGGCAGGGGAGGCTCGATAATAGGTTTTCTGTCACAGGGAGGTGTAACCACATCCTAGGCAGGCTTTAGTGTATTGGGGCTGGGTGGGTGCACGCTGAGAGTGCTTTGATGTCTGCACTGGGGGCACATTTGGTGTCCCTGTGCATGGTCCAGCTCAAACTGGTGGCAGGAGTCATTTGCTCATGCTCTGGTGCAAAACTGGACAAAGGACATGGGTGTAGCCACCCCTCTGTCCTGACCCTCGCATAGGTGGGTCCCCAGAGTTTGTCCCACCCCTTCCTTGGGTATAAAGTAGGAACCCCTGGCTACAGGACTTTAGATTTACCTGGACGAAATTCTGCTAGAGAAACCAAGTACTTCGACATTCAACATTGTGCTAGATGACTGAATAATCTCCCTTGGAGTAAAGGAATTACTCCCCTGCTAAGCAGGGATCAAAGACGGATCTGTCTGGTTTGTAACATTGAAGCTCCTGAGGACTCTGAAGAGTTTTGCAACATAGGAGGTGAGTTTCCAAGTATCCTCGAGGTTGACAAATGTGCTAAGCAAAGCTGAGACCTGTATCCCTCGTGGGGACCATGCAACCCGAACCCCTGGGCATGTGTCCATTTGCAGAAGCATCTGCTTTTTGGTGACCCCTGAAGCTGTGCGTTGGGCTACTTGTAGTCCAGAACCCAAGTAGTGACTCCACCGAAGATTACCAGCCTACACTCCACGAGTGATTCGTGGCCTAGTATTTTGTGATCAATCTTGAGGTCCCTTTGCGAGCATGGTCTGTTGGCGTGGGGGTCCATGGGAAGGCAATTTTAACTTTCAGTGAACTTTTCTGGTTGCTCCAGATGTGCCCTGACTCTCCATTGCTTGGGGAGTCACCAGGACCTTGCTGGTCCCCACCGAAGCATCTTTTCTCTGAACGCATGGATTGCAGTTGCCAATGCTTGTTGGTGCTCAATCCGGACACTGACGCGCCAGCACTCGGCATCCTTTGTGGGACAGCTCGCCTGCAGTCTTTGGTCATCCTCGACATCTCCTGGTCCCCGTGGCTGCAGAGTCAATCATCACCTCTTCTCACCTGAAGCACCCGACATCCGTGAGCATTCGTCTACCGAGCCTCTGGTCACTGGCAAGTGACCCAGACTCTGTCCTCTCTGCTGTCAGGTTCTTCTCATCCCCGATCTAGGCTTGGATCCAACTGGACATTTTTCCTCTTCATGGCAGCAGCACTTTGCAGCATCACGCCATTGAAAATGACGAAGATTCCCCGACACTCACAGATGCGCAAGGCCCTGCAGCAGTGCCTGCTTGTCGCGGAGCAACCCGTCCTTCTCACCCAATTGGGGTGTCAGAAAATCAACCAGGAGTGCCTAGGTCCTCTGTCCCTCCTGTGTTTTGATCATCTGCCCAGGGTTCTGTAGACACCAGCATGATATAAGGCTGGGGGGTAGTCAAAGAAGAGGCTACTCTTTGCCTTCTGATTTGGTATCAAGTGCAGGCCTCCTTCCGGCTGGCAGCAGGTCTGGGGTCCGACTGCCTGTGGATCACGATCTAGGGATTTTACTTGGGTTAAGGCTTTGGGGTGCTCTCCCCCCTAGGCGACTGCGTAATGATGCCACTGTGGCTGTAGGGGGACGTACAGCCATTTCACATCCAGCTTCCTTGTTTCCTCAATAGTTGCCCTCTGGTGGCTCTGGCGGGCTGCCAGCAGCTAGACAGTCGTCATTTTGAGGCCCTGTTAAGCTGTCAGGGTGGTGCTCTGTGCCTCTTGGGAGGATAGAGTCCACTCGGGGTGAGTGCATTCCAACAGTTGAGGGGCTCAGGAGAGGGTATTGGAAAAGCCCTACACCTGCAATCATGAGGTGCGCCTGCCTCCATCTGCAGCGGTACTGCCATTGTCTCCTCACGGCAAACCAATGAGCTGTGATATGTGCCCGTGATTTTGGGCCGTAGTATTGAGCCCTACAGCATCACCACGTCAGAGCTCTAGGACTCCCAGTGTGGTGGGAGGCCGCAAGCAGTATACCCCGGCACCACCTAAGCTTCCACTGGCTAAATCTGTTGGCTTCATAGCAGTTTCTGCACCAAGACCGCTGTCTGGTATGAGCGGCTGGCACAGCTCAGCGCAGTCCCTCTCGTACGGGTGCCATCTTGGACACGCCCCTCCCCTTCTACTTATGACAAATTCCAATCAGGACCTAAGGAACCTTCCTCAGCTTATATCAATGGTGGGTCTGCCATAACTTCATTGTCAGGGAGAAGACATAAACGCACAATAGGTATCAGATAGAAAAATCAAAGCTGGAATTGAAAGAAACAATAGAAGCAAACAATCTGTTTCTTTCGCAATACAGACAGCTGTTATAATGTTACCTCCATCACCGTAGCCAACTGATAAATCACTCCACAATCACACCACAAGACTCCTATGCTCCAAAACGAACTGATACACTTTTGTTTAGTTTTTATTTTACATTGAGATTTCTTGATTAAAATTTGAGATCTATCCTGCAGCACATTTATGAATCCTTAACTTGAAGTACTTTATTTATAAGATATATTTTTAAAAACATTATGTTGAGCTGCTACTTCTATTAAATGAAGTATCATTCAATGACCTAAACGAATCTGTGTTCAATAGTGAGCATAAGGCAAAATTGATTTGAAAAGAACAAACACACTCACTTATTTAAGGTAAGTCAATACGGAATGATTTATTTTACATGACACATAATTGTTAGTCAAGTAATTGGATCGTGATGAATTTGTTCATTTTGTTCATGATGCATCAGGGAGAAAACTATGGATTTGTCAACCTAATTATGTCTACTTTTTTTTTTTTACATCCGAGCACTCTTTTAAAGTCATTCTGTTACTTAAAATAATCAGCATGGAATGCCTTTTAGCTATGAATTTAAGTGAAGGCGAGCTAGTATTCTATTTGCAAAACAATCTTGAAATACTTTTCAGAAGAGATATTTGCCTTTGTAATCTTCAGGTGCCAGCATACAGCTGTTCCATATATTCATCTGTGTAGGTTTCTCTCCTCTATATTAGCACGAATGATTGGTTCATACAACTATTACTAAATATATTGTGAGTCCATTGAATAATGACCATGGTATCCACCAGTGATAACATATTGAAGGAGTAAGGGCAGTTATAAGTTTGAGTTTGGCACAATATTGTAAAAAAAAGGCACAGCCAAACATGACTGTATGACACTATTGTACCCTAGTACTCTGAAATGCTCAGAGACATCCATTACAACCTGGCTGACCTTTCAAACCCTAGCCACAAAGTGCAAGACTGACAATAATGCTTTATCGTCAGGTGAGCTTCAAGCAATTTTCATATTACTAGACCACATGTAAGCACATATTCTTTAGAGTAGCATTATATTTCAACCAAATCCACATTTATTAGGACCAGAAAGTCCAATAAACCAATGTACCCAAAAACAGTCTTTAGCAAGTGTTAATCACCGAAATGCTGAAGATAGTGTTTGCCCCTGAACAAAGCTGGTTATGAGCTAGACTTGATGTTCAAATTAGCAATAGAGGTAAACAATACAGAATGAAATGCAGAATTTGAAACCAATCACTCATTATTCGCCTGGCATCTGGAGGGTTTCATGCCTTAAAGTGTTGTTGAGCACCTTTTTAGAGGCTGGGAAAGCACTGCCATAGAAAATAAATGAAGACAAATGTTGTGACGTGCATACACTAGTTTGCAAATTAAATCATTTAACTAAAACAACACTTAAATCAGTATGCAGCTGCATGAAATATATAAAAACAGAAGAAGCAATATTAAAATAAGGAAGTACATTGGTTGTGTAGTCATGTGAAAATAGATGGTTTAAAACAGTGTGAAAAATGCTTGGCATTGCAAAAGAGGAATTATGAAATCTAACATATAGCATTTTAAACTATATTTTTCACATTGAAAGAGATAGGGCCATCCAGTAGGGACTGGTATAAAATTAGGGGCCTGATTTAGATGTTGGTGTATGGGTCACCCTGTCACAACGGTGACGGATATCCCGTCTACCGAAATATAAATCCCATTATATCCTATCGGATATATATTTCGGCGATGGGATAGCCATCACAGTTGTGACAAACTTGATCCAAATCAGGCCCTAGATGTTATTGAAACTAATGGGTGTTGCCAGAAACAGAGGACATCAATGAAATATTAGTAAGTTAACTCTGGACAGCTAATAACTACAATTATTTTTTATGAATCCAGTGTGTTATTTATTGATGGCTTGTGACACTCTGATAACGGTTGCCAAAGTTTACTAAAGTAATGTTAGACCAATTATATAATTTTTAAAATTTTATTGATGGACGTATATTGGTAATGATGTATTTTTCGTGCATTTTTAATCCCCAATCCAAAGTCACTAACACTGAGGAAAGGATGTTCTCACAAGCAGAGAAATGGTATAGGCCTCTCATTTTAGAGACTCTATCTCAGTAAAAGATGTGGAGAAAGTGTTGGCTATAGGAAAGCTCCAGGCCCGGATAGAGTTTTGCTTCATCTCTTTAAAAATAATCACCCACTCTGAGGTCCAATTTTGGCAAATATCTTTAGGGCCGCTGATCTTGGCCCTCTTCCCTCTTCACATAATGAGGCCATTGTCGTCCCTATCTTTAAAAAGGGGGATAGAAACGAGCCAGCATGCTACACACCAATCTCCCTCATAGATACCATGGCCAAGGTCCTGGGGAGGTTCTAATGTTTAGAAGTATGGCTAAAGACAACAACATACTCTCAAGAACGCAATACGGTCTTAGGCATGGCCGAGGAACCTTTCAGCAATGTATAAACTTAGCCTTAATCATTAGTAATTACACCAAGTCCATTAAGTGTTCATCACATCTGGCCTTCATGGACTTGCCATCTTCTTTGGACGCTGTAAATTGTGATAAGCTCTGGATCATGATGGGGGGGCATGATGCATGGGGCTAGAGGAGCCTTTCGTTAGCCTCCTAGTTAGAGTACACCAGAACACCACTTTGCAGATCCGTTATAGTTCTGAAGATGATACCACTGACCCTGTAGCATCAGTTCATGATGTACGCCAGGGGTGTATCCTTGCCCCTCTTTAGTTCCTTGTGTACATAATGGATTGGAGATTTTTTTCACGACAGAAAAAACTAGATTGTTCAGAGGCTGTCAAATTTGTCATCTCCTCACTTTTCTGTGCAGATGATGCTGTCCTCCTAGGCAGGACAGCAAACAGGTTACAGAAAGCCATTGATGTGTTTGCAGACTTTATGGAATCCCTGTATCCGAAAGTAAACCTTAAAAAATCCTATGAAATGGTATATGGCCTAAAATAAACAAAATACGAAAACCTTAAACCCACAAGGCACCCCATTGGATAAAGCTACACATTTCTCCTATCTAGTGATCCTTTTTAATAATTCCCTGAATTCACTGTGCTTCTAAGCTGTTTCAGAAACCATCTAGAGAAACGATGATGCTATATAGAGCAAAATGCATGTCAGTTGCTACATATGGGGCAGGATTATGGGGGTACACACACTGCTCTGAGCTTCAACTTGATAAGAATGTTTTTCTTAGGAGGCTTTTCATGTTTCCCCAGGGGTCCTCAACCTTCTTTTGTCTTTTGTTACCTTGAGGACTACATATCTCTTGCTCTGTTATTATGATGGGTAAAGTAAGGTTGACATCTGATTTAGAAGTGTTCCAGGCCAATACTTACTGATTGTATGTTCACCTGTAATGTTGATTAGATACGTGTCTAACATATGTTAGATGAGTACTCAGTGATTTGAGCCTCACTGCTCTTTTTGAAGACCCAGTTCATATTTTACCAACAGCTAAAACTCAAGTTAAGGAGGGTTATTGGTACAGGACCTTGGCCAATCAAAGAAAAACACCTAAGCGACAGCTATACAATGAATTTAATGTGATTATTTCCTATCCAGTGATGCAATGTTATTTGATGCTCGTTTTAAACTCTCAACGCAGATTTTATTTGTTTATATTTCGCCTTGGGACTGTGCACTTCTTCAGGGCATTCCCATTGCAATGTGGAAGTGCGCTAAATCTTACGCCATGTCCTTGTGACAATACATCAAATCAATCCACTGTACACTTTTTACTCTTTGGTCCTCTACATCATTCTGTAAGAACAATGATTTTGCTTATCTTAGTAGGACCACACATGCCAATTCCATAGCAAGACGACTTTAGACGCTGCTATTCATTGGAGTCACATAAATCAGCTATGCGGTTCTTAATAGTTAAAAGACGGCACTTTCAATAAGAAACAAATATGGCTTACAATTGTCATGTGACTAATAAATTGATGAAAGGATTATTTCGTTTTTGCACACTGTAAAATTGCACATGGCACTTTCGTGGTCGACCTTTGATGATAAACAACTTGTGATCCCAGCCTTTGGTATTGTGATTTTGCTCTATGAGTTGTTAAATAGCTCAGTGTTGTTGCTGTATTTTATTCATGTGCATACAGTATGCTTTTATAATTACTTGAAATCAAATAAAGTCTTTATGATGATTTTAATACTGTTCTAGATGTACTATCCATTTTGGAAGTCACAAACACTTTGAATTGTAGTTTCCAACTGCAAAAATATATTTTCCAATGTATGACTCCCATAAAAGTATGTACAAACTCCTGAAATGGGATTGCAAATGGATATTGATTCAGTATTTGTAGGGCACATGTTGTTGGCATTTCTTCCAAAATACGAAATTGGTATGTGATATGTAAATATTTTGCAACTGAAATACGGTCACAAAATATTATATAATTACTGACTCTCATGTTGGCATGGTAAGCCATTCACAAAAAAGAAAGGTTACCCTTGGGAGCCTTCCCATTCCGAATTAAAAAAAATTGTGGGGGGGGGGTGTAGACAGTGGTCTAGCCAACCACTCCCAACTTTCAAACAAATTTTTCAAAAGTAATATTCTATTTTTAACACAGATCATTTTCCTTAAAAGCAAAAAGGTTGGAATAAAACAAAAAAGTTCAAAGTAAGGGCGATCACTGACAAGGTGGTGCCTTGACCTCAGCAAGCCATCATCCCTGTGATGGCCACTGGTCAAAGTGTGTTGTAATTTGTGACCAACTGTGTTAATATTTATGATGTAGGTCAGATTATGACCCACTCCCATTCAGAATTTTTCAAACTGACCTATTAATGCATATTTTGGCCTGTGCAATTCAAAACTGTTTGCAAAAATACAGGTGGCAAATTTAGATCAGTATTTAACGCATCTTGCCCCAAGTTCAATAGAATTACACAATGCATCTCATTGCTCAGTTATACACTTTGATACATGTGGTAATAGAAAGCTTAAGCACGCTAGTATTTTATGTTTATTAAAAGTTTTTATTGGTTTTCACACACATGACAAAAACAGGAAGCATAAAATTTACAAAATTGGAGTTCATTTTGTAGACACCTCATGTCGCCCCCAAAAGTGGGCTCGCATTGATCAAGGATCAGCCAAAGGTAGCAGTTGCCCCTTGACATAAATCAAAAAACAGAGAAACCCCCTTCACTTCTCTAATGAGTGTAACTTTGTCCCATTTTCATTGAACCATGTCAATACATGCAGCTTTCAACAATTGACAATTCACATTAGGCCATGGTAAATCCTGTGGGTATGTGCTACTTCCCTTTACTGCTTAAAGCCTGTAATGTCTATTGCTCCATGTAGCAACCCATCATTCTAGACAATACTATAACGTCGCTGAATAATCAAACCGTGCCCACAACACTTCCCCCTCCCCCTCCCACTTGTACTCTTCGTCTTCTAACTCCTATACACTGAGGAGCATTTTATCAAGGACAGCGTTAAAATTATTGCCAGTTTAGCAGCAGAAAACTGCTGCTAAAGCAGCAATAATGGGCTCGATAATATGCCCTGGAGAATTCCAATAGAAGCCCATGTTCACACCAGAACATGGACATCTACTGGAATTCTGAAGGGCATATTATCAAGCCCATTATCGCCGTTTTAGCAGCAGTTTTCTGCCGCTAAACTGGTGATAATTTTTAACGCCGTTCTTGATAATATGCCCCTACATTCTCTTGGTTACAGCCTACTCTTTCTGCACTGGATCTGTCTCAGCCCTCTCATTGGGGTTCGTCAGCCTGAGAAGGCAAAGGTAATTTGGACATGTGATTGCATGGAATTCAGTTGATAACAGCCCAATGAGCGGTTTCCACACATCCTTAAATGTGTCCTCAGAGTTTGTGAGGGAATCGTGGGTTTGTTCCATCTCCATGATGTACCAAAGTCTATGGAGCCAACTATTAAATTTGGGACTAATCTGCGTCCCCCAATGAGAGAGGATGTTCTGGAGTGCAGCTCCAAGGGACAACCCTATCTGCTTCCCCTTTCTGTAATTCAGTGGGAACGTTAAGGCATTAGGCAAGCCCGGGATTACGTAGGTCGGGAGTCTCTGGATCTGTGTGTCAAATCTTAGGTAAACCGCATCTAAAAATGTTTGCCAATATGCTTTCAATAGGGAACAGTCCCACAATAGATGTACTAAGGTGCCCTCTTCTTCACACCCCCGCCAATAGGTGGGGCTACGGTTCGGATTCCCTTTATTACGGCGTACTGGGGTAAGATACCAATAAGTAGCTATCTTCATAGGTGTTTCTTTGCAGGCTGTGTTTCTGGGTGTGTGCTTGGCCCTATAATATATTTCCCCCCATTCCTTTTCAGACAGTGTCCTACCCAGTTTTTTAGCCCAGCGGGCCTGGCCTGCAGAGGATTTTGGGAAGGGTTTTAGCCATATCATGTTGAAGAGTTTCGAGATTAATCTCATATCATCCTTTTTAGTCACTAGCCATTTTTCGTAGCTCGTTAATTTCCGGCTAGCTTGTGGTTTCATATCAGGTTGGAGGACCCAGTGTCTTATTTGTGTATATCTAAAACGCTCCATGTCAGGCAATGGGTTGTCTAATCTCAGCTGTGTGAATGGTATTATCCAGTCTGGGTCAAATGTGTCCTACTGCTTTGCAGGGTGTTTTGTGCCATTCTGCGAAAGCCTTACTATCCACTCCTGGAGTGAACTCCTTGTTATCTAAAATTGGGGTCATGGGAGAGGGAAATAACGTCAGCTGTACCTTAGTAGCTACCTTATCCCACACCTCCATAACTGACCTAGTTACAGGTGACCTCCATAAACTCTGCGGCCTATCTGCCTTCCGTAAAAAGGGAATCTTCCATAAGGCCTGACCTGCTAAAGCTCTATCTTGGAAGAGCAATCGGTTTTCGGATTAGTCTTTGCTCCACTCTACAGGGTATCTCAGCTGGGCTACACTATAGTAATCTACTAGATTCAGGATCCCCAGACCTCCCGCCTCCATTTTCATGTATCCCAATTCCCTACTTATGCAGGGCTGTGCTCCCCCCCACGAACTGGGTGATTACCATCTGTAGTTGAACAAGGGCCCCCTTAGGCGGTGCAACAGGTAATGCTTGAAACAGGTACAATGCTTTGGGTAGTACTGACATCTTAACAGCCACCACCTGGCCTAACAATGATAGGCAATGATATTTCCAACTGCCCAAGTCTTTCCTAATTTGCTTGCGGAGTTTTGCGTAGTTAAGTTTAACTGTTTGTAGCACCGTAGGAGCCAGTTCAAGACCCAAATATGGAATAGTCTCCGTTACTTGAATCATTGAAGTTCCCTGACCCCCCAACTCCAGGTCCAATACCATCCCCGCCAAGGGAAAAATCTGGGATTTTCCAACATTCACTTTGAAGCCTGACACCCATCCAAAATAGTCCAGTTCCTGCAAAAAAGCCAACAGCGATCTCCTCGGGCGTGCAGGAAGACTTGGATATCATCAGCATAGAGGCTTATGACATGTTGCTCCCCTCCAAATGGAACGCCCTCGATTTCAGGATTGTCCCTTACTTTTTGGGCTAACGGTTCTATATATAGGGTGAACAGAAGGGGTGAAAATGGGCACCACTGCCATGTGCTTCTTTGAATAGCGATGGGGCAAAAGGATACCCCATTAACCCTGATTGTAGCTGGGGGGGAGCTTTAGCACCCAGCTACCCAAGATGGAAATCGGCTTCCCACCCCAAAGTGGAGCAGCATAGGTTCCAAACATCCGCCGTCCAACCGGTCGAATGCCTTTTCAGCATCCACCGTTAAGAGTAAGGCCTCCATGCTCGTCCGGTGGGCCTTGTCTATTAAGTGTAGGGTCAGTTTAGTGTTGTCCTGCTTTTCTGGGTCTGGACCAAACCGTCCTGGTCCGGTTCTATAGTGCCGGGCATTAATGGGCCGAATCTGGGTTGCCAGAATGCTGGTGAACAGCTTTAAGTCCACATTGAGGAGGGACACTGGCCGGTAAGATCCGCACTGTGTTTTATCCTTCCCAGGTTTGGGAAGTACCACAATGGCTGCTGATAACATCCTGGCCAGGATTGATCCTGGGCCCTCAGAAGAAATGAAGAGCAGTGTCAGTACTGGTGCCAATAAATGACAAAAGGTTTTCCAAAAACCGTCCGAGTACCCATCTGGACCCAGTGACTTGAGAAGCTTAAGCTTCAAAATTGTCCCATCACTTCCTCCAGTTTAATGGGGGAGTCCAGCAGGTCTGCATTATCTTTAAATACCCGGGATGTTGTCGCCCCTTCTAAATAGTCTGTAATAAGCTGCTCCGGCCTCTCTTCCCCTTGTATAAGGCGGTATAGAAATCCCTAAATGCCCTAGTTATTTCTTTGTCATCCACCAGGTCCTCCCACATGTTCGTCCTGATGTGTTGGATCTTAGAATGCTGGCTTCTGGCCCTTAGTTTATTTGCTAACATGCACCCTGTTTTGTCTCCTCCCATGTAGTAGGATTATTTTAATCTCAGGGCTACGTATTCTGCCCTGTCGAGGTCTATCCCTATCAGTTGTGCTTGTGCTGCTTTCAGTTGTTTCCATACTTTTGGTGCTCCCGTCTGCCTATCGACCCTCTCTAGTTCCACTACCTGTGCTTCTAGTTGCTCCCTTTTCTCTCTCTGTTCCTTATTCTCCACTGCCGCTATAGCAATTAGCTTGCCCCTCACTACTGCTTTCAGAGCCTACCACAACGTAGCCACGGATATATCTGGGATGTCATTAATTTCTAGGTAATCTTTTATACATTTGGTGATCTGTGTTACTACCGTGTGTTTGCGTAACATGTTTTCCCTCAACTTCCAACCCCCAGGCAGTTTGCCTTGTGGGGGTAGTTGTACCGAGATCATTACTGTGTTGTGGTCTGACAGAGCTGCCAGAATAATAACAGCATCCTCCACCCATTTATTAACTTCCACTGTACCTAATATGTGATCGAGCCAAGTGTACGTGCTGTGGGCATGAGAGTAAAATGTGTATTGCGAGGTGTGGGGATGCTTGTCCCGACAGCAATCCACTAGCCCCATATTGTGAAATCAACGAAGCCCCTCCTGCGACAGACCCCCTTGGGAGTAGCAATTCTCCGACCTATCTATAGTAACATCCATTACCATATTAAAATACCCCCCTATCACCGTTTGGCGTTCTTGTCTGTTTATGACCTCAGAGATGGCTGCTCATAGGAAGCGTTCCTGTCCAGAGTTAGGAGTATAAACGGAGCCTATCACCCAAATGTGCCCGTTCATCTGCAGTGTGTAAGCTAGGAGATGCTCTTTAATCTCAGCCACTTTATCCTTCACCTCCCCTCAGAAAACTCTGGCTATCAAGATTGGAACCCCGCCTTTTTATCCCCAGAGGAAAAGAAGAACTGTTGGGGAAAGGCACGGAATTTCAGCTGCTGCCAATCCTTGGAAAGTGGGTGAGTTTCTTGCTGTAGGCATAATTCTGCCCCTGAATTCTCCAGGTAGGAGAGGATAGCCTTCTTTTTTACGGGGTTATTGAGTCCCTTTTCATTGAGCATTAGAACCTTTAGTGTACCATGCATCCCAGCTTAAGAATGGTTGTTGCCTTATCCTGCCATGTCCCAAACTATCCACCTCCCTGCAGCTGTATAATAATTCCAGAGCCACTGCTCTTCTTCCCACCGTAACTACTTGCCACATGGCACTTCTACCAACCTCGTCTGCGTTACTTGAGGGGACAAATCCACTATTTTGGGCTGAACTGGGCGGTCGGGAGCAGGGAGACGAGAAGAACCCGTCTCACCCGATCACCATCTTGGCCACGCCCCCCAAGCACGCTAGTATTTTTAGTGACACTGAAAGTACTTTGATCATGCACGTTAAACATTCCATGAGCGTTTTTTGATTCTTCTACCTTGTGGTACAATTTCTCCTTTACTGTTGGCACATTTAGAAGCTATTTCTTATTTGCTTCACATTCTGATGTTATCCTGTCACTCATATTCTCTTTTATATCCTTTATAATCAAGCTGTATGGACACAGGACTCAGCTATGCCAGTTTTGTTGCACATTTGGGGGCCGATTCCAATTCGGTAAAATCCCTTACAAATAGCCGTACGGAGCATATTTCCTGTACGTATCGTACCCTTAAACGTCCCTGTACGTACGATGAAGTACGATTCGGATCCAAAGCAGAACTCCGTACGAATCGTATGAAAGACCATACGACTTAACAATCAGTACGAATCGCATTTGGAACACGCAGTACGCGACGTCTGTACGGATCAAAGCAGCATTTTCCGACCCAGCAAGTACGATTCATCTCGTCAACACTCCATACGACTCTTTTTCTACGGGAGCTCAAAATGTCCGGGAAAGCAGATTTTGACTCGAACC
Organism: Lissotriton helveticus; assembly: GCF_964261635.1. Classification (NCBI taxonomy): domain Eukaryota; kingdom Metazoa; phylum Chordata; class Amphibia; order Caudata; family Salamandridae; genus Lissotriton; species Lissotriton helveticus. The sequence goes on from NC_136065.1 coordinate 537,775,531, forward strand.
GTGTATGAAATGGCCCCCCTCCTGGGTGCGGTGCTTACACCCCATGATTGCAGGGGTACGGTGCGTACACCCCATGATTGCAGGGGTATGGTGCATACTCCCTATGATTGCAGGGGTGCGGTGCGTACACCCCATGATTGCAGGGGTACAGTACGTATGCCCTATGATTGCAAGCGTACGGTGCGTATGTGATTGTGTGGCTCTCCGTACGAATCGCTCATACGTGACGTTTTCTGTACGAATCGTGTTCAAATTCCCCGGTCCGATCGTACTTGTCGAGTCGTACAGCATGTTTACGATTCGTACGGTTCACTGTGAGGGTCCGTGTCGTACGGATTTTCCCTTGCTTTTCATATGGTTCGCAACGATTCGGTCGTATATTTTTCAAACGAATTGTACTATGCGATTCAGATGGAACTGTACGAGTCGTACGGAAAGGGCTATGGATTCGATTTGGTCGTACGATTGGTTTACCGAATCGGAATCGCCCCTTAGATCTTAGTTAACGCATTTTTAAATCATTGAGCTCCTTGCAGTTTGATTTGTTCTGTTGGTTTGTGGTTCTATAACATGTGTTTGCTTTTTAATACTAAGAAAATCCAAGGGGTCCCAGTTGGGTCGTATAAGCTTGTTACCATAACAAACTTTCTAACATGCATTTTAATTAGCTTCTTTTCAAAATTATTTTGATGGGCAAAAAAATATTTTTTTTGGTTTCTTTTATTTCATAGCAGGCCGTTTCTAGTTTTAGGCAACGTACATGGCTGAATATAGTACCACCTGCTAAGGTTCCACTAATGAACTCATTGAAGAGGGCTATAGCTACACATGCATCAAAAAAGAGACCAACAACGATAAAAAAACAATTTGCATTTTTTTCAGTATTTTGACTGTATTTCCCAGTGTTTTGAAATGAATCCCGTCTTCTTTGAGAGCAATGCAGCTCCTGAACCAAATTCATTTGTTGGGCTAACCATAATTGTAAGTTACATTTCAATATGTATGCTGTTTCCTAGGAATTATATTTGATTCTTAAAATTGGCTTATAGTTACATTGTCTCATCTGTGTTCAGCAATTTCTGTGATTATAAAGATGCCTATGGGCCCCTTTTTTCTTAGTTTCTCTTTGGAACCAGAAGTGAAGTTGAAGTCAACCCAACCCAACCCCAAATGATAGAAACAGAGGTGCTCTTTTGCTCTTGGTTTTTCTAAATTTAAAGTAAATTACTTTGACGCCCAACTCATTTATGATTAATTTCTTATTAGTTGTGATTAGGAAAGGGTTCCTGTTAAAATAAGTCACCAAGACCAAGAGACGAGGTAACTTTCCAGTAGCTTCTTTATTAGCTATCCACTCTCCTGAATGGAGAGCTCACCAACATTATAATGCAAACTCCAAAGGGAGAATCCAAAAGAAGAACAGGGCAGGGGTGGGGGAATATACCAAGGGAGATGGGAAGGAAAGAGAAGGAGAATACAACACACCTTCCTTATTTACAAATGTTAAACATTTCTACATCTGTCACAAATCCACATTTTCCCATTCTCCAAAAGTACTACATTGTTGAAAACCTTTGACACACGGCATGGGGGATAGAGTTTGCTTTTGTTAAGCGAAAATAGATGGTTTAATACAGTGTGAAAAATGCTTGGCATTGCAAAAGAGGAATTATGAAATCTAACATATAGCATTTTAAACTCTATTTTTCCCATTGAAAGAGATAGGGCCATCCAGTAAGTGAATTAATGATTTCATGCTTCAAGGCATCCACTGTGTACTTATGATCATCTTGCCAAGCAAAATCCTTGATTTTTTTTAACAGGCCATGCAATTGTTGGCACTTCCCTGAGAAGTTCTTGATGTACTTGGCCATGACTTAGAAAGCCCAAAAAGGATTTTAATTCTTCTTTGTTCTTGGGGTATGGAGCATCTCTCACAGACCTCAGCACATTTTTTTTGGGCCTGAACCCATGCTCAGAAAGGGAGTGACCAAGATAATCCACCGACGTCACAGATATTTCTATATGTTTAGACGTTTTAGGCATTAAATGTTACTTTCCTACACACTACATATGGGTGCTCAGAAAATGCCTTGCTCAGTTAATGGGAAAATCGATAATTATGTAGGCACAAACAGTTTTCACTTCAATGATACTTATTTGCTCTCACTCGGATCTGGCACGTAGATTCCTGCACAGTCAACCCCGCATCCATCAACCTCTTGAAAACATCCCTGATAGTTTGGTTGAGGGAAGCATATGTTGTTATCCTTCAGAAGGCCCAGTTTTGCATCCAACAATTTGGAGATCACCTTGCATTCTGGTTCTGGATAAGAAGACGTCTGTCAAAAGCACTTGGTCTTGGTTATTGGGATTGTGTATTATCCCAAATTGTTTCTCATCTTGCCATCCCAAAAGGTTAGACCCTGTTTCCACAATATAGACCTTCCCCACTGTGCTCCTCCCCTTAAACAAAATGTGCATTTCAATCATCCCAACCAGGGGTATTGGCTGCTTGGTATAGCCTGTGGGTTATACATCTGGTTTCATGAACACGTTACTCCCCTGCCCGTCCATGATCCCCAACTCAATATGGTTAAGAAGGGTAAACGTTGAACAGGAGTCTGCATACATGGTAACAGCCTTACAATTGAATAGTACTTCGCATTTAGGATAGATTAGGTTAATACTCCCCATGGTGTTTTTTAGCTGGTAGACATATTTCTTTTCATTGGGAGTGACACATTTAACTTCTCTGACAAAAGCCCCCTCATTACCAACTCCTTGTCTATTGTTGTTGGGGTTCCCTTCTTTGCACACTCTAGCAAAACGGCCCGCTTCTATTGCACTTTTTACATGTTACACTTCTGACAGGGCATTGGATATTGTTGGCTAGATGATTGCGACTGCCACACCTGTAGCATCTGAGTTCAATTTCCACTGTTTGCATTTTGTTATGCATCCTTTCTTTCCCCTTTACATTACAAATTTCACCTTCCTCTTCACTTTCAGGAAACACTGGCTACAAGATCCGTAGGCGCTTTAATCTCTTTGATGCACCTGGCCATGTTTTCCACCAACTGGGCAATTGCCACTGCCTCCCTGAGGGTGGGGTTCTTAGATAGTATTTTTTCCTGGATACGCATGTTTTTCATGCAAAATACCAGCTGGTCCCTTATTCGTGAATCCGTGAGGTTTCCAAAATCTTACAGTTTGCTTAGACCCCCTCAAAGCTGCAATGTAGTTAGTTACTGTTTCTTGCTTCCCTTGCGATCTACTGAAGAACTTGTGGGATTCTAACACCACATTAACTTTGTCTCCAAAATGGGTCTCCAACTTGAGCATGGTACTTGCAAAATTGTCCATGGCCTCAGCTTCCCCTTCACCTCCAACCACTGGTTCAGGCAATGTCTCATACATTTTCCGCCCATACACCCCCAAATTGTGTAGAAGGATATGCTGTTTACGCAGAGCGGAGAAATGTTCCCCCAATTGCAATTAAGTATGACTCGAATTGCTTTACCCAGTCCTTCCATTGTATTTCCAGCTCCCCATTCTCATTAAGGAACGATAGGCCTTGACTCCTGCTTGCCGCAGCCATCATAGTGTAGTAAAAAGCAAAATAGGCGCTGACCAGGGCCCTGAAATGACAAGTGTAAGGCAAGAGAATGTTGACTGCCTAAAAGTTTGATGCGGGCGCCTGGATTTTTCACGGATCGACCCGTGTGGCCAAGTTTAATACCTGCAGACCCTAGCCATCCAGAAATCAAAACATCACTTCCCCTTACAGTCCAGAGACATCACAACCGTTCTCCTGCATGCAGTAGAATCAATGCATCACATTCTCAAGGTCTCAGGAATAGATGCATTTTTGTGCTTTCCCACGCCTTGCTCATCTGCGGCTGCTTCACATGCTGAATTTTGATGCATCCTAAAGTACTTTTTGAAAAACACACGCATCCATAGTTCTATATGGATAAAAGTTGTGAAACGTTTCAAAAGTGATATTTTGAGTTGTTTATATTATATTATTGTCATTTGATGCTTTATTTTTCTAAACTGGGGTGGTGCCCATTTGTAGTGTTTTCACTGTGTTACTGTGGTTTGGGTACAAAGCTTTACACATTGCCTCTGAGATAAACCTGTCTGCTCGTGCCAACTACCAAGGGGGTGAGCAAGGGTTATCTAGGTGTGTAATTCCCTTATCCTGACCAAAAGGAAGGGTCTCTAGATGGACAGAGTGTATTTCTCTGGCAATTAGAGGCAACCATTTCTAACACCACACATAATTATTTTATTTTGGTATGGGATGTGTAAATGCCTGAACTGTACAGTCCTCGTACAAATGGATTCACTTTAATGCAGTTTGTTCAATAAAGCTATTGGAATAGGTTATCAGTCAGTGCCCAATTATTTAACTATTTGACAGACTTTTAGAAAGTTTTCCATATTCATGTATTAAATTCTTGAAAATATATTTATGGACAAGTACCTGTAAAACAGTATCTGACACCTAACAGTCAACCAGATTACTAGCAATCTGTTACCATCTAATGAATTGTCACAGCTAATTTGTTGATGCTAATACCTTAATTAGTGAGGACAGTCTGTTTTCAAGCACAGTGTATGTCAACCTTGTAAATATTCCAACACCAATTCCCTTTCTAATGTGCGTATGGCTCTGCATTATATCCTTCAAAAACACTGCACACACTGATATACAATAGTAGGTGTAGATAAAATAAATAGACACAGATATTTCTATATGTTTAGACGTTTTAGGCATTAAATGTTACTTTCCTACACACTACATATGGGTGCTCAGAAAATGCCTTGCTCAGTTAATGGGAAAATCGATAATTATGTAGGCACAAACAGTTTTCACTTCATTGATACTTATTTACTCTCATGAACTTATTCAACCATTGAACACTGTGGATAGGGCAAGTTAGAATAGTAGCTGAGGTCCAGGTGACAGATGATAAACAAATTGAATTTCCATAGGTATTCCTGAAAGGGCAATAAAGGACACCAAATAGTATAAAAGTTTTAGGCTGAAAAAATTTCTTAAATGAAATGAAATATTAAGAAAATGTTAGGATACTGATTGCATCACAAGACCAGAGGTTACCATTATGCAATAACTTTTATTGCTGTCCCAACATGCAGCCCTTTAAAGAACATGTATTACATCATAAGTAAAACATTCCATAGAACTTTTAGAAAATAACATAGTAACAATGTAACTAAGTATTATGCTCTTTTATTGGCTGCTCCTCTCAGTTAGGTACATTAGAACGTGTAGCTCCAATGCTTATATCATTTTTTCTATGATTAACCTTTATTTTCAGGCTTATATGAAAGTGTCTTCATTTCCTTAGTTGGGAAGGGACCCCTCTAATTTCTGGTTGGGTCTCTATTCCCTTCATGGTTAATTTGAAAGTTTTAGCGCTTTCTACATAGTATGCCTCTCTTAAACAATCAGCATTTCCATTACTGTTATGATTTAATAAAGGAAAATGTTTTGTATATGTATTACCTATTCCTCTGGAAAATGTTTTTCAGCTTTTATTATTTGAGATATGCGTATTAACTACTCCTCTGGAAAATGTGTTTTCACCTTTTATAATGAGGCATTTCATAACAAATAATCCAAAAGAGAAGGGAAACTGACCTAGAGGTCATTGATTGCCTCAATTTGCTTCCCTGTAGCAAAGGAGGCTCCTGCGGGCTTCAACGGATTTCTCTGGTTCTACCGTTGGGAGAGAAGTTTCCAGTGGGGCTCCGTCGGGCGCACAAATCTGTACCCGAGGCGTTACGAATCCTCATTTTCCCCAATATGGGGAACAGCTGACATGGGCGCCGCTAAGGGCGCTGCTGTGCTCTTGCGGGCCTCTCCCCTATGTTAAGGGCACTGCAACTTTGAACAAGGTCTCTCCCCTACACGGAGAGAGACGAAATTGGGAATGGCCGCGGAGCTGGATTTCGAGGCAGGAGACGCACACGACTCCGGCCCTGACTAATCTAGCTCTGTTGCACGGCGGGCCTCTCCGCGGATTCCTCATTTCTGCCCTAGGGCACAGAGCCATCAGGGAAGTGACAAATGAAAATGTTGGTCAAAATAGAGGAAGGACTCATTAAACCCCTTTCGTTGCTAGGGCAACAAACCAAGCTCGAGCCAGGCAACCGTCTCTTCCCACTCTTCGAGGCTGGCTCATAAATCGGAACGTTTTTTTCAAAAACAAAGATAAAGAAAATTATATATTTACAACAAAAAAGGGGGTTACTAAAACAACCTCTACTATTTGCTTACAACCAATTAATTATTATTTTGTAAATAATAAGGCATTGTTTACTCAGCATTTTGAACAATAGGTCTGATAATGAGACAGAGGGGACTTCAAGAATACCCCTCAATGAAAGAGTTTTAATACATTTCTTGGAGAAATAAATTAAATCCTCTTTGAAAGAGGCAGTGGAGGTGGCCCACAGCGAAAGGGAATAGGACCTAATATCCCTCTCAGAGGAAGAGACTCCCATCAAAAAAGGAGGCAAGGTTCTTAAAAAAATAAACACCTAACTAATGTACCCTTTACAAACAGTAGCCAGCTCACTACAAAACAGAGAAAACAAGCGTCAGGTAGCCTGTGAGCTACACGTGACCTTGGTACCCATAGCGGTACAATAAGAGTAGCCTTATTGGCGCAATACCACCAGGTGTCCACCGGGACACAAAGAGATCAATTGACCTTTAAGGCTCAAAGTACCCCGGCTTAGAAGCTGGAAATTAAACCTACTCCTATGATACATATCAAGAGGATGAGGAGGATGAATATGTATTGAACCTCTAAAGACCTAGACAATGATCTCCTTGATGAAGACCTTGAGCAAGCTTCTAGCTCTAAGGCCATTAAAGACCTAACAGAGGTAAAAATGTTTAACTAATCAGATCACTCACCCAAGGGGGTCAGACTAGTGGCTTATGGATCATGTATCAAAATGTATTAAACACTGGATTCGCAGTTCTCTTGAGAAGGAAATGCAACAATTGATGAGGGCAGAATGCCCGAGACCCTTCCTAGAAAATAAAGCAGAGACAACCCCAAATTTGGATCCCAAATTGATGACCTTCATATTTAAAACCGGAAAAGACCCAAGGAAAGACTTAGAGCATTGCCTCAAACAATACCAGGTCAAGGTCTTAGATATTTTGAGCACTCTTGTGAAAAATGTGGATCTGGCAGAAGAAGCTTCACTAATCAATGTCGACTCACTCCATGGCTGGAGTCAATGCACCCTATGTCTTTTGGGTAACGCTAAAGCTGGCCTTCCAGCAGAGCTGCAGAGCGCAGAAGGGCCATACTTATGAGGATTAATCCTAAAATCTCTGACTCTCTGACTTGGTCAACAAATATCATAAGGGTGATCCTAAGGGTGACTCCAATGGTTTACTCTTTGGAGAAAACTTTATCAAAACCCTGGGAAAGTATGTTTATACCCTCTCAGCCTTCCGCAGGGCTCAATCTAACATGAGACCTATGTTTGGAGGTAGAGTTTTCGGAAGGGCTGGAAGGACGGGACTGTCTGAAAGCCGTGGTCAGCGGAGGTCCCATTTTTACCAAAATAACCCAGAAAGCTTCGGAAGGCATTACTGTGGGAACACTACCTTATTTCCTCAAAGAAGCAAATGGACACAAGGTTGTGGCAGCAGAGGCAGATTCTAAGGAGGTGGAAACCAAGGTAAGAGTCCCTATCCCTTTTGCTTCTTTCCTTTAAAGGTAGGGGGAAGATTACGCTTTTTCAGCAAAAACTGACATTCAATAACAAACGACCCATGGATGCTCAATACTGTAAGAGGTTTCAAGATAGGTTTTACACATACACCACACCAAAAACACCTACCAAGAGAGTTGACCTAGAACAGTCAGTGATCCAAATGCTACAGAAAGGGGCCATTCACCAAGTCCTATACTCAAATGATGGTTTCATGAGTATGATATTTTTAGTAAAGAAAAAAGACAAGGGCTGGCGGGCAGTAATAATCCCTGTAACAGCTAAAGACATTCTTAGTGTACAGACACTTTAAGATGGGGGGTATTCAACTTTTGAGGGACACTTTACAGGAAAAAGATTGGCTTCTGAAACTGGATCTCAAAGATGCTTATTTCACAATCCATATGGATTACAACTCACAAAATTACTTAAGGTTCTCATGAAAGGGAACAATGTATCAATTCTGCTGTCTTCCCTTTGGCCTCTCTTCAGCTCCTTTGTGCTTCACCAAGGTTTTGAGACCTGTAGTAACCTTTCTAAGAAAAAGGGTTGTTCGGATTCTGATCTATCTAGATGACATGTTGATAATGTCACAGAATCAGAAGAAATTGCTGATACATATGAAGTGGACAATTGACCTCTTAGAAGAACTAGGATTCATTGTCAACATAGAAAAGTCTGGTACAACTGCTGCTCAGAATCTAGAGTTCCTGGGTTTTCAGGTGAATACCATCACTAGCCAATTACAACTACCCCTGAAATACTTGGCAAGAAAAAAAAAAGTATCTTCTGTCCTTTCAAAAGATACTCTGAGTCTAAGATCTTCAGCAAGAGTGGTTGTCCTTCTGTCCTTTTCTATCCAGGCTGTATCACCAGGTCCTTTACACTACAGGGCTCCACAGAGACTAAAATCTTTGGGGCTTATTTACAAGCCACTATTAAAAGTGACGCACCAGCAGTAAAAGGGGGTTGTAAATAAGCTCCTTTGGGTTTAAGAAAGGGACTATGGTATTCAGACAAGGTTCCCTTGTCTCAAGAAGCACGAGAGGATCTCCTGTGGTGGTGAAACAATCTGCACAGTTGGAATGGGAAGGCAATCTTCGGGAATGTCCCAGATTATACAGTGGTATCAGACTCAAGTGGCTTAGGATGGGGTGCGAGAATAGGCATGACAGAGACAGGGGGGAAATAGTCACAAGAGGAACATCTACTACACATACATTGTCTAAAAATGATGACTGGCTTGAACGCACTGATGAGTTTCAAGTCATCCATAAAGGACAGCGTAGCACTCTTGAGACTAGACAACTTTACAGCTGTGTCCTATATCAATCGCCTAAGGTGCACAAGGTCAAAAAACACTCTCAGACATGGGCAAGGAAATTTGGTATTGTTGCTGGACCCAGAACATTTTACTCAAAGCAGAATTAATTCCTGGTCACTAGAGCATAAGATCAGATTGGAACTCAAGATTTCTAAGAGACTCAAGCGACAGGAAACTGAATCCAAAAATCTTCCAGAAAACTCAGAGGTTGTGGGGGCCAATTCAGGTGGATCTGTTTGCCAGCAGATTAATATATCAAGTTGGACACTACTTCAGCTAGAGACCAGATACCACGCTATGGGAGTAGATGCTCTACTTCAACCCTGGGACTTGAAAAACTGTTATGCTTTCCCCCCTTTTGCTCTAACACAGAGAGTAATGCTGAAAATAGGTAGAGAGAAATACAAACTAAAACCTGTGTACCCTTTTGGGATACACAGGTAAGGTGTTCCGGGATCCAGGAACTAGCAATAGACATCCTGTGTTTAATTCCAGGGAATTTAGACCTTCACTTAGGACAAGAAGGGGGCAACATACTCTCTTACAAAAACAAAATATGAACATTCTTGTTTGGAGGATTTCAGGTGATCAGGCAGATATGTAGGCCTTTCAGAAGAGACTAAAAGCCTAATGGATGAGTCATGGGCAACAGGAACAAGGAAAAGATACACTGGTGTAAGGAAAAAATGGTCTAGTTGGTGCCTGGAATGAGATTTGGATCCTGTGGATGCTCCTATAATCAATATAGCCAATTGCCTTGCAGAGTTATTTAGATCAGAATTATGCTATCAAACTGTTAACTGCTATAGATCAGGGATTTTGGCAGGTCACTCACTGATTAACAAAGTTTTCTGTTGGTAGTGATTCTTTGATCTGCAGAGTAATGAAAGGGATGAGACTTAGATGCCCTCCGATGGCTAAATATCAGTCCTTATGGAACGTAAATCTTATCTTTGACTTACTTATGTCCTGGCCTGACAAAAAATTTCTCTAAAAAAACAGTTGTCTATGAAATTAGCTACTCTACTTATATCTTTCAGAAGAGTGTCTGACATTAGACATTAGAGCATTAGAAATCTGCAAAAGATATTACTCCACGGACGGAGTCCATTTTGGCATTTAAAAGAACCAAAACAAAGTCTCAGAGTATTGTTTACCCTTCATTTGATGATTGTAAAAAACTTTGTGTTGTAAGTTGTTTGAAAGCCTACGAAACTAGTATGTCAATGTTGGATTGAATATATGACATTACAAGGCATGCAATTACAATAAATGCTTTCACAACACAGTCTTTACATTGCAACTACCATTACATTGCATGATTTTACAACGCATGTCATTACAACACATTTTTTTAAAATACCATTACAACAGATTCCATTAGGACGCATACCATTACAACGCATACCATTAAAACGCATAATACTTTTAGTGCAACAGTAGGGTAAGTATTGGATAGAGTAGGTGTAAAAATGTGTAATTGTTGGATAGTGTAGGGGTAAAAATTACTATTACCACTCCAGTGAGTGCAACAGTAGGGAAAGTGTTGGATAGTGTAGGGGTAACAATTACTATTCCCATGTACTCCAAAACCCATAACCACCCTAATACTAAAAAATCACCATTACTTACCTTATAATGCATTGTAATGGCACACGTTGTTATGGCATGGGTTGTAGTGATATGCGTTGTAGTGACATGCGTTGTAATGGCATGCATTGTAATGTCATGCGATGTAAAGGCAGTTGTGTTGTAACAATTGAGTTGTAAAGGTAGGTCGCTGTAATGACTGAGTTGTAATGGATGTTTCCCGTTTAACCAGTTGGTGAAAATCAATTACTAATATTCTTTGTGAAACCATATAAAGCTATCTCCACGGCTACTATCTCTAGATGAGTACGAACAATTATGTTAAAAGCTGGAGTGGATTTAACCAAATTTGGAGCACACTCTTCCCTAGGTGCGATGGCTAAGAAAGTATTTTCGGCCGGTGGAACGCTTTCAGATATATTCAAAGCAGCAGACTGGTCCAGTGCTTCTACCTTTGCAAGTTTCTACCTTAAACTGGTGGAGCATGTCAGCAGTATGGCATTAAATAGCTTTAAACTTGCATAATGGCAGCCTCCGGTCTTGTAAAGAAATGGTGATTCTCCATTTAACATACAGAGAAAATCTTGATTTCATTAAAGAAAACAGAGGCTAACATTATCCCACCCTCCACACCCATGTGGAGTAAAGTAGGTGGAGTAAAGTAAAAGTGAAGATTTAAACATTTCTTAAGTTGTATTTCTATGTTTTATGTGTCTTTATATCTACGTTACCGGTACATTTTGTTGCCTCTGCAATGTTAATTTTACTTGATAACTCGATTTCTTTTTATTTTCACTCTTTTTTTCTATCTTTTCCTAACAATTCATCACTATGAAGTTTCTTTACTCATCAAGCAGTACCATCAATACTACAAGATTATTCTGATTGGATTAACTTTTTCGTTGCAGCCTTAGGAGGATGATACTTAGTTACACTTTTACTATGTTATTTTCTATAAGGTCTATGGAATGTTTTACTTATGATGTAATACATGTTCTTTGAAGTGCTGCATGTTGGGGCAGCAATAAAAGTTATTACATAATGTAAGCCTCCGTTGCTTTTAATGAAATCAAGATTCAACAATATTAGTTTGTAGAACAAATTACACGCCTTGAGTCCCAAGACGCACATTAACATTACTCTCAGTACATTACAATGAATATTTATTCATTATAAAATGCAATTCGTTTTGTGTAACTGAATTTCATTTGCACCTTACAGAAAGAAACCTTATGAAAAAATACATGTAGAGCTTTTCTTTATTTTGAAATAAAGAGAGGACAGCTGCTTAAAAACTCCAATAACTGCTGATTGTGATATTACATAAAACTGCGCACATTTAACACACATTTACCAACAGAAATGAACTTTTTTATCCAGTTATAAACTCAGATTCATGAATTTGGTAATTTGCATAAACAACTACAAGTACAATTATTAGGATATCGTTAGAGGTACTCTAACCTCCACCCTTCTTCTTGAAATGAGACAACATTTAGGACTTACCATTGTGGGAGCCCAAGAGTAATTTGATGAATTTCCCACCTTGCCAAACTTCCACTGATTACCCCACCTCTTTTAGAGGTAGGGCCATATCCACATTTTAATGGCAAAGTCATAGTTTTGTTTTCTGTGAAGTTCTTGAATGAACCTCAGTCACTGGCAATTACGCAGGGCATATCCATATGCCATATTTGCATATGGCTGGGTCCAAACTGGATGGCATGGTGAACAAAATAATGATCGACTAGAATGTGGCCCTGTGTAATTATCAATGGCTGAGATTAATTCAATCATTCCATCCATCACTTTTGTGTATGCTTCAGTGTGATATCCTAAGAGGGATGGGTATGCTCAGATGTGGGTCTTGTGCACACTGTGCCACTGGAACCAAGTTATACCTGCCTGGTGAGCCGTAATAAGGGAAACCGGGGTTTGCGATTGTTTCGATCAGGGAGGATATTGCCTGGCAGTTTGGGCTAGACTGTTACCACCGGAGCAGGAAAGAGACTGATTTGCATATGGATGGGTCCAAACTGAGCTGGCATAATGTGCAAAATAATGATGGAGGGGATGTAGAACTGAGTCATTACCAGTGGCTAAGATTAATTCAACCATTCCATCCATCACTTGTTTCTTTGGGCACCATAATACATCACCTACGAGGTGCGTTGAACTCTTCTCTCTCACACTTTGAAGCAGATACATGAGAACTTTCTCTCTCTCACCATGCTGTGATGAAATCTCAAGTGTATGCACAGTTCTTGGATCCTTCTGGGCAGTGGCACAAGGTGTTCCTTTCTGAAACACTGCATGCTTCCTAGAGTTGTTTTCAATGTAATCCTCTAAAAGCAGGGTTTGGTCTCTGAGATGATAATCTAGTTTCTAAACATGCAGGGCAATTTATACCCTCCTCTCCTTCAAGAAGCACACGTATTTTCCTAAGTCTTTTAAGCCTGGCCTAACCCAGAGAAGACCAGTTAACTTTACTGTCCATAGTACAGTCCTTCTCCTGTTTGAGTACAATCATCAACTAGAAGTCAAAGGTGAACACATTTTCATGGCACCCAATGGCAGTTCATCTACGCTTGAATTCTTCAGGCTCTAATCAAGTTCAAGTGCATGTTGCTGAAATTATAGTGTGGTCTCCTGGCTTCAAGCATCCTATAAAGTTCTCGGTGTTCTAGTCCCATGGTGACAGCATCCTACTTGTTTTGAAAGCACAATTCATGTACTCCACAATAATCGCATGCCACTGATATTTAATCACATCACAGACTGAATATGGGAACACAAGTTTCGAAATGAATTCCACTTTAGTTGAGCCCCCTCTTCAGTACTCCACTGATTAGCAAATCACGAAAATGTCTCAGTCCACTGGCAAGGGGACTCATGAAATGACTCTGCTGTGCAGTAAGCAGGACAAGCATATCAAAACCAATGAAACCACTAACAGGGTATTACAGTGCAACTGCACCATGGACTTACAAGCCTTCAGCTGGTGATGCTCAATCTTGCACTTGTTTGAAAAGTTTATTTTCCATGTGAGAGTGTAGGATATGGGGTCCAGCAAAACGGACTAGGCAGGGCCAGTCCAAGGGGTTTTGTGATGCCTGCCAGACCCTGACAGGCTCCCACTGTGAGAACACAGAAGCAGAATAAATACAGCACTTTATGGTTATGATATTACATCAGACACATTAGAACTGAAACCATCCAGAACAAAGACAGTTCCACGGATTCAGTGAGGATTGTTTTGGCATGTGGGTGGTAATTCACTCTTGAAGATGCAATTATGTAAGTTTTTAGTGGGTGATCAGTAGCTAGGTATCACATCAAAACAATACAGGAAAAATACACAAAGGGCCTGCAGACACCAACACTGGTAAAGGGGTTGGTAAACATGGCATATGTTTAGCTTAACTTATCAGACAGGACTATTCGAATGAATATGAGCAAATTCCAAGTTTGGGCAAAATATCTTTCAAAATGAAGCATCCCCATTGTTTCTGAGACAATCTAAATGAACACAATAATTGAAAACAGTGCATTAATTAACCCTTTTGCTGCTGGGCCTTCCCCCCCGCCCCCCCATCCCCGGTGCTAAGCCTTTTCTTGGTAATTTGGGTAGTTACCACTCACAGGCCCGTAACGTTTTGTCCACATAAGGTATCCATGCCAAATTTGCATCCTTTTCTTCTAGCATTCTGAGGCTTGTAAAGGTACCCAGGTATTGTGAAGTCCCCTGGAGGGTCCCAAGAAGTCATCCAAAATACAGCTACAATTTGGTTTTTGGGGGGAAAAAGTGAAAAAAGTGCTACAGAAGCAAGCGTTTTTTCCCCTGCAAATGGTATCAACAAAAGGTTTGTGTTGCTACAATCACCATCTTCCCAGCTTTCAGGAACAGGCACATTTTTGTCAGAAAACCCAAATTTTCCACACAGTTTTGGAATTTTTGTGGGACGTAGCCCATTTTTCCAATATATTTGTGTTTTCAACCTCCTTTCAGTTAGTGGGAGAAATGGGTGTGAAACCAATAATGGATCCCAGAAAGCTATACATTTCTGAAAATAAGATACAATTCACAATTCATTAAGAGGTCATTTGTGTTGATCCTTCAAGGTTTTCCAGTAGAAAGTAACAGTTTAATAAAAAAAATACTGAAATTGAGTTTGAAAAAACAGCCGTTTGTGCCTATGTTTTCACCTGTAACTTCTTCTAAGTATGGCACATTTTGAAAAAGCAATATACTGTTACAGCCCCTGGACCCTTCTGGTTGCAGGGTTATATAGGACTTGTCGATTCTCTAAGAACCCAAGGTACCTAGAGCCAATAACTGAGCTGTGCCTCGCAGTGATTTTTTATTGTGCACCGGGTATACTGCAATTCATTTGATAAAATATAAAGAGTGAAAAACAGGTAGCAAGGAAAGCTATGTATTTCCGAAATGAGGATTACATATGGAGTTTAGAAGCAGTGATTATTTACACATTTCCAATTTTGTCTGTACCCATACTAGCATGTGAATTAATGATATTTTTCAAAATGACTTCTTTTTTACACACTATCTTACATTTGGATGGCAGAATTGCATAGAAGGTCAATTGAAATTAACAATTGTTCTACTATTCTGTGTTTCCCTAAGTCTCCTGATAAAAATAGCACCTTACATGTGTGGGTAAACCTAGTGCCCATGACAGGAAATGGCCCAAAACACAACGTGGACAATTCACATGTTTCCAGTGCAATCTGGCCCTTTTTTGCAATGTGCCTAGCTGTGAATGTTAGAGCCTAGCTCAACAGGCACATAGGAAAACCTAGGAAACCTGTAAATTTTAGAAAACTAGACACCAAGGGGAATCCAGGATGGGGTGACTTGTGTGGCTCTGACTAGGTCTGTCAAGGTAGACTGCAATTCTTCAGGACCAAATCTGACAGTGCTATCTACACTAACTGTGGTTGTCTATGTGGGGAAAACAGATAAACCACAAGCGGCACCCTTAGTGTGGTACCTGAAATCGGATCAGCCAACCCTACTCGGTTAGCTAGTTCATATAATCGATTGCCGGCATGAAAAGACACTCAGAAATGTAATGTGCGTGCATCGCAATCCGTTGGTGGACCTACCCGGTCCCGCAGTGTACCTTGACACGAGGACAAGAAACATGTTGACCACCAGATAATCTGCAGTATCCTGTAACATAGAGACAGGGGTGTGCTACATCCTTTTTAATCAGGAAAGGAGCCAGGTTCATTAAAATTGTTTTGAGTGGACTTCTATTTCCTGTTTTAATCCACATATGGTCAAGTGACCCACTTCACACATATCCACAAGGAACAGGAGGCAACATGGAAGGAGGGAAGGCCTGTGGGGAGCCAACGCATACAAAAAGAAAAAAAATAACAATGACGCAGCCAGGGCTGGACACGTCATAGAAATATTTTTGATGCAACAAAAATAGAGGGAGATGGGGGAGGCAAAATAGAGGTAGGAAAGGAAGCAATTTGGAGAATGGGAGGTTTGTGGGAGGGGTTGGGAGTTAGCAGACAAACACATACCCTTGCAATCACATGGAGTGCTTCAAAAAAACAAAAGAGTACCTCACGCAATGCACTGAGTGGAAAGTCACATTTAATTTGGCCATGCTCCAGGGGAGGGGAAACCCCAAGAAAAGGACATGAGGCTCACGCATGTTGGAAAATCAGAAACAAGCAAATGAGTGTTACTATGAAGCAAAGCAATGGTGAGCAAGGGGCAGGCTTGTCTTGCAAGCGACAGCTTGCGTGCTGTCTCAGGCTAGACCTAAAAAGTGATGGATGGTATGCTTGAGTTAATCTCAACCACTGGTGACTCATTGGGAATGCATGGCAAATAATATTTTCCTCACAATTCCACCTCATGAAGGAGCCTGCGATATGCAAATCAGTCTTGCCCCAACTCCAATAGAAACAGTCCAGGTTGAACTGCCAGACGAAATCAAGCAACCCCAGAATAGTTTCTGTTGATTACAATGGCGCAGTGAGCATGCAACACATGCCTGGGAATGCCCATTCCATTTAGACTGTTTCACTGAGCAAAAAAGAGTTAGAAGAGCAGGCACCGGAGCAGTAACGGCCCGTGGTGGGAGTGCTGCCGGGCGCTGACCTGAGGTGGGGGAGGGGCAGGGTGGGGGTTAGTAAACTGCAGAATATGGCCACACAGAAGTAAGTACACAAACAAATAAATAAAACGAATGTTGTTGCGCGCGCAATGAAATTGCCAAATGCGATGCAGCGCACGCCACGAAATTCGTTTTTTAAAATTTGTTTGTGTACTTACCTCTGTGCGGCCGTATTCCGCAGCTTACTACCCCCCACTCTGACCCTCTCCTGTCCCACGTCAGCGCCTGGCAGCACTCCCACCACAGGCCTCTACTGCACCAGAGGCAGGGTATTTTTTGAGAAATGGGATGCATTGTCCCAGCCTGTGTCTGGCACTTGCATTGATCTTATGTCACAGGGTTCACAAGAACAGTCGACACAAATATGTTCTAATAGTTGCCTGAGTACTTTTTAATACAGTAGTTAAATAAAAACGATAATGCATTACCCATTGTCGTATACTAGTTTAAAATTCAGGCCTCTTTTAAATCCTATAATTTTTTTTTTTATTACCAACGTACATTTTAATTGCTTTTTTATAACTGATGCAGGTATTTATTTATTAACCATGACATATACATGGGTGTGTTACCAAAGGTACTGTGAATGTTACCCAACCATGTCCAGATTCGCTCAATTTGACCCCATAATTATTGGCATGTTTGTACAAGGTGGACTCTAATTGAAAATTTCTCAGTGCTGGCCCAAGGGGGTCACAGTAAAGCACACATAATGACACAGTGTTTAGCAGAAGAAAGTAATTAGTTAACTAAGTCAAATATTTTATGAAAGCTAATAGCCATACCGTTTTTTGCCAGAGGCTTTAATTAGTCAGAGTTGGTGTATTTTTGGGTCATTAATTCATACTTGTTATGTTTCCGTATTTTATTAACCCATGCTCACACTTTGCTGGCTTTATAAATGCACAGTTTTAGGGTTCTTTGCATTATTGTTTTTCTACTTGGTTTATAAACCATCAGCGTCCATCTTGTTTATTCATCTTTGCAAATGACTAATGAGTTTTCACAAACGCTAATAAATTGTTTACATTTTGTTTGGTTATGCGGTGTTCTGTATTGCGAAAACATTTTCAGAGCATTGTGCAATCGTAATAAGTTGCATTCTGAATGTAAAGACATAGGCTGTGGAGACTGTCGCAGCGCTGCAGAGAGGAAACAAGACAGAGAATACAATCAATTACTCACGTTTTATTTCTAAAAATGGTTTCATGAAATCTTATACATTAAACCTTAATTCATAAGAGATTATTGAAACATTTCCCACAAAATTAACTGAAGACTTTTTCATGTATTTGGCATTTGCAAGTATATTATATATCTTAGCAAAAAAGATAACATGAAAAGCTGCAATCAATATGACACTTACAGCTCACATTCATACATGTTATCCTATCCTTGACATTTTCAAGTTTCGAGTTAATTTAATATTGCCTTTGCAACATAAAAACTGATAAAACATGTTAAGAACAATTCAGATGGTGGTGTCACCATACAGTGACTACCGAGTTAGAATCTACACATTTTCCAATTTAAATCCCATTGCATGATACGCTAATATATATATATAAACAGTATTTAGATCTTACAATGCACAAAAGGCAGGCCATTGAGAGCAAAGCTTTTGATCATATTGTAACATTGATAAAAAAAGTTTGAAAGTTTATGGTGCAATCTAGGCGTTCGACAATGCAGAGCACATATCTAAAAAGGAAGCATAGACAGGTAATCTATCAACGTGCCAAATCTGCAGGTTTCAAATATAATTAAAAAAACATAATTGCCTGGCGTATTTTTAAAATGCTTTTAAGGCTTGTAGTGAAAATAGACTGACAATTAGGGCATAATGGGACATTGAAGAGGAAGTTTAAAAGCTTAGGTGGAACTAAGTAGTTGTCAGTGTTTTTTAAGAAACTGCAGAGACATTTAAGGCTACCTATGTGCAAACTAGCAGAATGTTTAGGCCAAGGAAACTTTGCCCCACCAAATCTTGATTAACAATGCTGTTATAGCAACAATTAAAATATATCTGCGGTGAAGTCGTCAGGGTGAGCGTGATTAAATCAGGGGATTATATTCTGGTGTTTGAGATGATCTATGTACTAAATACTCAATATTGCTAAGGCTTTCTGAAATAAAGAAGAGAAAAAAGATTGCAGTGGCGTTCATATGTCCTGTGTTCAAAGAGGTCATTGGGTGCATGTGACCGGTTCAGCTGTAAATGTATTTTCTGCCTTAGCAAGGAATTTCACAAAGCATCAGTTCAGCTGTGTATTGGTGGGTAAGAAGCAGGCCAATACCGCTTGTCTGCATGATTGAATGCCTCTTTGTTGAAGAATGGGTGTAGCATGGCTCTTCGCTGAACCTTTAGCTCGTTGAAAGTAAACAGCAAGTGTACCATGACTTCTTTCCCTTTTCGTACAACCGGCAGTCGGTCGCAGTGGTGGTAGGTTTCCAGGGCGGGTTTTGTTGGAGTTAAGGCAATAAACCCAATCAGTATCATAGAAAGTGTTTTTTTATTTAGTTTGAATATCCCCTGTGAAAGTAGTGCTGAGGTATTGCTTTACTGTAACTGTGCAGCACATACCTGCCAAAGGGTCTGTCCACCACTGCTGACTTGTCTTCAATTGATAAGACTATTTTGATGGATTTATTTACCAGCTTGCTAAAGCTGGCATGGGTAGCGGGTGTTTCCCAAAGGTCCTATAGGCCAATTTGACTGTCTGATTCGTTAAGGAAGGCCTTAGCAGGAGAGTTGCCCCTGATCGATTTGGAGTTATCAAAGTAAATGTACCTACCATTCCTCCAATAATAAGCATTTTCAAGCGTTTCCTCATTTTATTGACTGGTTACATATTATATTATATTTTGTTTTATTTTATGTTTAGTTTGGATCTTTCTGTTGTTTTGAGTTTTACATTAAGTTAATGTTCTATTTGTAAGATTTTTTTACAACATTATTTAAATGTTAATACTTCAAATTGTGAGTGAGAATGTGCCCCTTTTGGCATGGTCTCCCCTATTTTTTTCTGGACTGATACCGCTTGCTTACTGTTTCTGTGCACAGGGATACTACTATTCAGGTAGAACTGCAGGTGCTCCGACTTCTAAAATGAAGAAAAATGGGTTAACTCCTAATTGACAGTTTTACATTTCCTGTAAGGTCATAGCAAATGGTACAAATGTGCACCCAAGGCATGGTCAATTAACTGTCACCAGTGGACTACAGCAGTTATTGTGCTATCCACTATTGTGAGACAGGAAAACACGGTTTCAGGCCTACTAATATACCCTAACTGCTACCTAAATTTTGACACGACAAAATAACTCTTTTAGACAAGGGAAAACCTCCCTTTTAAATATTAAGTCACCACTAGGTAGACTCTGTAGCCCACAAGGTAGGGTGTATGGCATTTAAAATTAGGCAATATAGAAATGTGATGTTATCATTGCCATATCTATTTTCACTGTTGAAGGCTACAGATATCCTATGTGGAAGAGTAGTCTACATGTTTAAGTATTAATTCCGCTTGGGATAAGCTAAAGAAATAGTTCAACCACTATTTTGTTTTTAATTAAAAATCCAATTTAACAGTGGAGTTACCTTTTCCCTGTCTAAAGCTCCTGGACACTCATTTGCATTAGCAGCAGCTATCCTGAAAGTGCTTGACCTTAGTGAAGTGTGAAAACTGCTACCAGAGCAGGGCAATGACTTAGGCCCGGCACAGGATGGGTTGATTATGGAGTAGGTGATCAACTCAGGATTGGCAGCTGGGGAGCTTTAGGTACTACATTAAATTGGAAGTGTCAGCTGGAAGTCCTGCCCATTCACAGGAATGGCTCATTTCCCAAAGGCGGAAGCCCAGTGCCAACTTGGATTTCCTTGGAATAGGGCACTCTGGGATAGTTTTCAGTAGGAGTAAGTAACAAGATGTGCTGTAAAAGTTGGTAGTGGTGCCTCTGAAACCTTTTTCTCATTGGTTAGAGAGTGTCCAGGAGTCACTTACATATACTGGCTATCGAAATCTACAAAGGTAGCTCCTCACTGGTGACTCAGCAGGACACTTTCTGGACCTGTGGAAGAAGACAAGAAGGGCTGTACCTGCTGTATGAGATCCTGTGAGGGCACCTAAAGGAGTGGACCTCTTCCCACATGTACCCGGACATAGACAGAAACTTCAAACGTCAATTGGCTGCCCCCTGTGTGCCAGCAGGGACATCACAAGCTGCAAAAGGCTTTTCTTCTGGAATGACAATTGACGAGTTATAAATGGAAGAGTGTTGGATCCTGCTGGTGGCCTCTGTTGGATTGAGTCATGATCCCTACGTGCTGTCCTTTAGGTTCTTTGAGCCTTTGTACTGTCCAGATTAACTAATTCTGAAATCTCTGAAAAATGTAGACTTAGAACACCTTTGGACTTCCAGACTCCAGAGGACCAGTACCAACAACCAACTCAATCCAACCAAGGCACAAATTCAGTGTGCAAAGATTTGAAAATGGGCCCGCTTGAAGCTTTCTGCTGCTCAGAAAACCTGTATAATGGACCCTTGAGGCAAGCCCATCTGACTTTGGAACAGCATTCCTGGATTCGGCCTGTAGCTGTTCCCCTTTGGAAGATTCTGTGCCTCAAAAAAAGACACTGAGTCCGTAGATACAAATCTAGGCCAAGCATAGGTGCAAAAACTATTCGACTGACGAACGGACTTCAATGGTCATGAAATTTTAACATTTGCCTCCAGAGCTGGAACAGCCAAAACCAATGGCTTCAGTGGTATCTCCTCCAATGGCTATCCAGCTTTGAGAAGTCTTCCTCAGATACAGTCTGCCACTTTGCCCTGCTGGAAGATTTTGACTTTATGTAAAAACTTAGACCTGGAAAATTCTGCTCGGCATATCCAAACCCATGCTCCCTCGCAGTCAACCTGAAATCCCACCCTCATCAAACACACACAACACTTTTATTGGCTATTTATAGTTTCTTGGCACATTTTCTCTTAAATCTTTAAAAACTCATATCTCCATTTCCCTTCATTGGATTTAGTGGTTTTGCCTATTACATTTTTTTACATTTGTATTAATGTAAGTGGTATTTTTATTGTGTAGTACTTCTAAATGCTTTACATATTTTCTCTAAGTTAAGTCTATCCGCTCTGTGCAATAGCTACCAGTGGCTGAGCTCAGGATTAAATTACTGAAACCTTGCTTTGACATTGCAGTTTAGTAACTTTATTACTTGTAGTCGAGTAAAATCCTCCATGAATGATATTTCACTATCTTATATTATGTATATTTGTTAGTTAAAGAAATATTTAAATGTGTTAGAGAAAATTGTACCAAGGTTTCATAGATTTCTAAAAACATATTTATATTTTAAATATTACAACATACATTTATTTGAGGTATATTTATTTTTAGTTTTATTTAGAGCTAAGTATATATTTCTTTAACCCCTTGGCTGCGGGGCACATTCCCTTGCTGTGCTGGGGGAAGGGAGGGCACGCACAGCGCCCCGGTGCTCATGACGAGCTCAGCTCGTCATGAGCCATGGTTCTCGTGTGCTCATGATGAGCTGAGCTCGTCACGACCACGCCCGTTTAATGGAACGCTCAGCACAGCAGGGGAATTAGCCCCGCGTGTGAGCGTTCCACTGCTCATGACGAGCTCAGCTCGTCATGAGCACACGGGAACCGTGGCTCATGATGAGCTGAGCTCATCATGAGCATGGGAGGGGTTAAATTATTGTGAAATGATTACAATATTTCTATATTAAATATGTATTATATAACAAACTTTAGGTTTTTAATTATTCATAATTTAAGATGAGTATTTCTAAATGATAATTACAAATTAAATGAATTGTAATTGTGGTAACTATATATTTTATAGATATATTTACCATCATTACACTTAATACTATTATGCATATTAAAAAATAATTTTTTAAATGATTTCCTTTTAAAATATTAAATATTTTTTACACCTAACACCTTTGGGTGGTAGTCCTGCAAGTTCTTTGCCTGTACCCATCCTGTTATGCTGAATTTGTTTTTTGGTGGCTTTACCCCTGCCCACTAACTAGTGCTAGAGTGCTTGAGCTCTCTCCCTTAAACATGGTACAGTTAGTTGGTCTACACCTAATTGGCACATTTCATTGAATTATAATCTCCTAGTAAATGGCACTCCACGAAATCTGGGCCTATAAATTAAATGCGACCAGAGTGTATACAGTACTCATAGTGCCCCTCACCAAAGTAAGCTGTTAAAATATGTCTGAAGCAGTGGCGTAACACATGACCCTGCTGCCCCTGCGGTGCGAGGGCCCACAGGCTTCAGGCAGCCTTCTAAGCACAATACCGTGGACAGAGAGCTATTGATTGAGTCTGGAAGGGGACCCCTCCACGTACCTTGCAGAGGGGCCCCCTCAAGTTTTGTTACTCTACCGGTCTCAAGCCTGCCACCGCAGACTGTAGTGCAGTAGGTTAAAACTGTCAAATTTACCTGCCAAAATAAACCTGTTTACAAGGCCTATTCTTTCCTGCATTGTACCCTACCCTAAAGGCTCATATGTTCGGGTGCATTGTCTTAAAAGTAGAACATGTGGGTTTAAGTTTTTCATGTCCTGGTAGTGAATAACTCCTTAAGTCGTTTTTCACTATTGCTGGGCCTTGCTCTCCCATAGGATAACATTTAGTTATTTTATTACACTTAATAAGTGATAAAGTAAGTTTAGGAGCAGATAGGAAAATTATGTTGACAGTCAAATAAATTGTAATTTAAAACCCATATAATAGTAAAGTTGGATTTTAAGTTGTGACCATTTGGTCTCTGCTGCCTGTCTCCCGGAACAGTTAGCAGTTTACCTCTGTGTATTCCTCACAGAGACTGAGAAAAAGGGGACTAGATGTTGGCAGGATGGGCCTTCCTTCCAGGAGGGTTGGGCGGAGCTGTTTCCTGAAACACGTCCATTTAAAATAGGCTGCCTCCAGCACACACAGAAAGAAACCTGACACCAGCCTTATGCCACCCTAGACTACTTGGAGCCTTGTCTGGGGAGGGAGGAACTTTCCAAAACCACAAGTGGGGGCAGTAGCGGCTGATGTGCTCCTCTCCACTGCAGGCACAGTGGAGAGGAGCACGATGCGGCAGGTAAGCGAGGTAAGGCACGCGCTCCCAGAGTCCACTGAAGCCAATCCTGACGCTGCTTTCATGCTGCTGAAAATAGCATGAAGATTGGCCTTAGCACTGATAATTTATGCTCCAAGTTAGGCTGGGAGACTGTTCTTCCTCTCTCCAACCCGGCATCACGAGCTTCAGTGTGCATGATGGTTTGGCCATACTGAGACGACTGGCCAGACCGCCATGCACACTGAATAGCAATGCAACCACTCCTCCGCCAGCCTGTCATTGCCCTGGCCCTGCCCCCAAGCCTCGGCTCCAAGAGCAAAAATAAAACTATAATAAACAACAGTATATCATTGTTTTGGCTGCTGGAAGCTGGGGCGATGCTCCTCTGCTATAGTGGAGGAGCTTCCGCTGCATGGGGTAGTGTAGGTGTCACCCCCTCTTCAAAGGCTGACAACAGATATAATATTGGACCTCCACAATCATTCATCAGATAACATCTGGACCTGTTGAAGACTCAGAAGGAGGACTGTCGTGCTATCCACATGCTGGAAGGAGTTCCCTGGTCTCGCACTGCCTGAGGAAAGTATCCTGGACCCCCTCCTTGAACCCAGGACCACAAGAGTGACTTCAAGGGCTGGCTGGCCTCCTATATTGAGCTACAGGGACATAACATGCTCCAGAGGCCTCCCTGCAGCTGCACAGCTGATCTTCTTCCATTAGACCTACAACTGGACCTGCCTGAGCCCTGCTGGCTTCTGCTACTCTGCTAGAGTGAGTCCCTGATCTCCAAGAGGTGCCTCCACTGGTTCTGGACCATTGGCTGCATCAGTGAGAAAAGGAGAAATCTTGAAGTGGTGGGCTCTTTGTGACAAAGAACCGGCCCCTTCTCCCTGGGACTCTGCCACCCAAGATGACCGCTGTCATGAAGCTCCAGGAAACCCAACTGTTCATGCTACAGCGACCACCATTGATGATGGGGAATGCAGGATTTTCACTTTATACTACAGAAACAGCCTGCAGTACCCGTTAACACAAAGCTACAGTGACAACTGTCTACAATGCCCGGCTTTCTCTTCACTCTACAGTGACAACAATCTGCGACACACTCCCTGCTCTTTGTGGCATCCTTGTCTCTTCCCCCTGGACTTCTAGAAAGTAACTTTTTCAATCGTACTACCCTGAACTCTGGAACCAGCTCACACTCCATCGCACCCGGCCTGAACTTGTGACTTTCCCTCAACCAGAATACCGTGAGTGATGCTTTTTGCTTTTAGGTGCTATATCTACCTAAAATCCAGTTCTAATGATTGGGTTTTGTCATTCTGGTCTCATTGTATTTATTAAGTTTGACTTTATGTTTCTAAATTGGTATGCGAAAATTCTTGTGTTGTGCTATCACTTTATTACTGTTTGTGTGCTGCATAAATACTTTACACATTGACTCCAAGTTAATATGATGGTCGAGGTTAGTGGGATTATAAACAATTAGGGTATATATATGTGGCATATGAAATATGGTGTAGTCCATAGAGTGCTGTCCCAGCCCTGTTTATTTATAAGGGGTTGTAACTCATGAAGGAAGTGCTCTGGTCTATAGCACCTTTGACTGTTTCCTTCTACTTCCTATGGTGGGTTAGAAGAGTTTCTGGTGTAGTTGTATTGATGTATTCAGGCATGAATTTATGACGCTTTGTCTGTTCTTTACCTCATGCTTAGCAATCCTGTTTGTCGCACTTTGGGGACTCCAAACTCCACAAGTCTGTTCAGCTGCCAGGATGAGGGGGCTTCACGCTCTCAAAAGCTCCAACCTTTTTCCCGTGAATCACGGGATGCCACAACCCTGTGTGCTGCACTTTGGGGACTCCAAGCCCCATAAGTCACTTCAACTGCCAGGAGGAGGGGCCAGTCAGTGACGGGATGAGGCTGGGCTGGGCCACCCCTCTATCATCTGCCCCACAAACCCAGACTTGGACTAATCTGGAAAATCCTCTTCTGCTGTAGAGGTCATACACCAGCAAGTGGACCGGATTAATACTTGGCGGACTCAGTGTCTTCATAAATTGTTGCCACCTGGTGCACGGCAAAAGCCGCGTACTCTGACAAACCCTTCATAAGACCTCTGGGGTGGTTCATTGTTTATTCTTTGACTTTTCTCGGTGTGCGGCAGGAGTGGGCAGCATCGCCAAACCTTATTTACGACCTCAGGTGCAGTCTTTTGGTTGTTGGATTTCCCCTTTGTTGACATTCAAGCCTGGAAGCTGGGCTTCAGATCGGGGGCATCTGTAGCAACACCTTGGAGGGACTGAGGATCCTGGGAGCATCGCCAGCTTTATTCCGCACTTCTGGAATTTTGCTCCATATAAGGCGGCAGGTGCCGTTCACTACTGGGTGTTAACTTGACTCTCTCGCAAACATGGGGAGGAGAGCGGGGGTGGGGAAGTGTAACGCGGCAACAGCGCAGCCGGCCTCTTCTATCCAGCAAACATCAATAGACCGGATGCTTGAGAGAGGTATTGGAGTTGTGGCAACCGAGATTGAATTAACAGAAAGACGATTATCTCTCACACCAAACCTTGCCGCATCCCCCAGCCCCTTTGATACAACAGGATCGCCTCTGACCACAGACCAGGAACACACCTCCTGCGACAAAAGAATTCAAGCAGCAAGCAGGGTGGGTGATCCATACCCAGGGGGGGCCCGCCCCAAAAAATGGAAAGCCAAAGCCACTGCACCCAGGGGGTCCAAACATAAAGCTCCAGCCCCCTAGACACCAACCGTCGCAAGGGCGAATGATCAAACACTTGTACCTATAGGAGGACCAGAACAGCCAGCCTGGGTCATGGATGTGGTGGTGGACATGCAGGCCCAAGTAAGGACAATAGTGAGGGACGAACTAAAAAATGTATGGGATCGGGCTGATAGTCTCCCAAAATTGGTAGAACGTTGGGCGGACAGGACTGAGGTGATCTTGAGGGAAAAGGAATCAGTTAACGCAATGCTCCACACAGAACCCGGCCCTCAGTTCTTAAAAGATAACACGCCCCCTCTCAACAAGACACTACAACCCAACCAGGAAAATGAGGTAAAGTGACCCAGCAGCGCTAAGGGGGTGGGGAAAGGAAATAGGAGCAAAAGCAGGGGGCACAGAAGGAAAAAGTCAATATTCCAGGGGTAGCTAGAAACTATGTGAGCCACCGTACTGGAGTGAGGGCCAGGCAGAGTAGCACACTACAGGAGGGATCCCACGAGGAAGGGACAGCACTCCCGTGCATCAATCTACCCCCAGCTTTAACACCTTATGTAGTTATTCTGGCAGGAGTGCCGGAACTAAAAAAAGGGACTAGGGAATCCTATTTCGATTTAAGGAATAAATGTATACATTGGTTAATAAATAACAAACAGTTTTCCAATAGAGAAACAAATTAAATCAATATGATTCGTAGGGTGGGGTGCGTAGGCTGGAGACCCAAAGATATCACTGGTGACTGCGTTGTCATCAATTTCAGGACTAAGGCAATAGTAGACTCCCTCTTAGATCACCATTTTTATAGGTTTGGGAGGTCATCATCTCATTGCCCTTAGGCTACCTTTACACACCAGGCCAGTATCTACAAGAGTCCAGAGGAGTCAACTACCCAAGGAGGGCTATCCAACAGAACTATCAACTCTTTCCACTTTTGAAGGCCCAACCATCTCCATTATATTTTAATATCCCTGTGAATAATAGATTTAGTCCCCTTGAGGCTGTGGATTGACTCAGGAAGGCAGAACCCCTTTCAGAAGACCAAGCTCAGCCTAGAATGCTTACCACTCAGGCAAGGGGGACCAATCAAAGGAGTGACCCACTAACACAACCTGTGGCTACAGTCTAGCCAAAAGATGCGGGGAAACACATCTTACTAGAGGGCAATCCGAACCCAGACTTTACGGGTATATCGAACCCTGATACACCCTATAATGACATGCAAACAATTAAACCAGCATTTAAGGAAGTAGACTCCCCCCTAGCAGCCAAAAGCATACATACCTTGAAAACTAGGTAAAGCTCCCCTGCCCTAAAGGGCCTACTTTAGTCAGTAATATCATCGAACCCCCCCTGAGTGTAAAAATACTTTCCTGGAACGCAGTGGGACTAATATCTAAGCTGGAAAGCCCGGACTGGGGATTCTTTGTTGAACACCACGAAATCAATATGTTCAAAGAAACATGGGCTTGGGACGAACTGATTAGAATGGGATACACGTTCTTTAGTATTCCAGCCATTCATGCGGGGAGAGGTAGACCCTGAGGGGGACTGTCCACTTGGGTTTGAGTCCATTTAGGTTGGGAGGCTAAACTTATTGAATGCCCCTCTCGTAATATCCTTTGTGTCCTTTTAACTTTTCGGTCATAACTTAGTATTCTCTTAATAAACCTATATTCACGTCCGACGCCTCAGGGCCAATAGTCTACCACTCTTGACCAACTTAATGCTCTTCTCCCAACCATTCCACCAAACTGTGGGGTAATTATTGGCGGCGACTTTAACTGCCAATTTGAACGCCTGAATGGTCTGGCTACAGGTGTAATGGATGAGGAGGATCAATATTGGTCAATCCCTGAGCCTAACATTCCCCAAGTGAAGGCTTGGACCCCGCTGGCTCTCCAGATACATACTCTAACATTAAAATTTTCATTGAGAGCATGCAATGGACGCATTACATCTGATAGCCCTGGGAACCACACTTTTAATAGACCGAGACATACTTCAATTAATGATTACATTATGCTAGAGTCTTATTCTTGGCATAGGGTGATAGATTTTAAAGTTAGTCCCCGCCACGATAGCGACCACGATGCTCTCATTTTAAAAATGGTACAAAAGGGGGTGGTGATGGACGGAGCATCTGAACCAATCAAACACTCACACCCAGTCAAAAGATCTGGGTTTAATCCATCACTGTTCTTTAGCCCACTCTGCCACCCCAGTTCAGACATGGCTATATGCAAATCAGTCTGACCCTGTGCCTCATGGGAACAGTCCAGCTCGAACTGCCAAGCCATGCCTTCCCTGGACCGAAACAAGCTTCCGAGGAGCGGTTTCTGGCATTACAGCCGTCTTCAGCCCGGCTTGCCTGAATACAGTGGCAAAGTGAGCAAGGGACTCACGTCTGAGCATACCCTGCCACACTTATGGCGGCCAAAAGCGGTACAAAAGGGGGTGGTGATGGACGGAGCATCTGAACCAATTAAACACTCACACCCAGTCAAAAGATCTGTGATCGTTACCAACGGAGGAAGGAGAGTCTGCTGGGCTGAAATCTCCCAATCGCAGGCCAAACTGGCCAAACTCTACCACCAAGCAATTCCATGGGCTAGATGTAGTTAATTTCATTTTACCACTTCTTAAATACCGAATTTTACCGATTCGGTATTTAAGAAGTGGTAAAATGGAGGGGGGGTGATGTAGGTAACACAGAATCGGTAAATACCGAATCGTTAAGATTCGGTATTTACCGATTCTGTGAATACCGATTCGGTAATGCCCATTGATTCCTATGGGCATTGAAGCCCATAGGAATCAATGGGCATTACCGAATCGGTATTTACAGATTCGGTAAATACCGATTTCAGCAAGGGTGCAGGGGGTGTCACTTTGACACCCTCTAGCACCCCGAAAACAGGCATGTGCGCCATGGCATGTCTGTCTGTCACATGGCATAGGTGTGCATGCACAGATGTGCATGCACACCTGAATTCGGTATTTTACCACACAATAGGATTCTGTGGTAAAATACCGAATTCTGAAGGCCTGTAGCACTGTAAACAGTGCTACCTACATCTTGGATTTACCGAATCGGTAAAATTACTGATTCGGTATTTTACAGATTCGGTAAATTTACCGATTCGGTAAATTTACCGAATCTGTAAAATGATGCCCCTACATCCCAAAAACCCATTTACCGGTCGGTAACAGCCAAAATCGGCCGTTACCGGCCGGTAAATGGCCACCTACATCTGGCCCCATATCTCTTAACTACATCTCAAATATTAGAGAGCAAAGGAGCCCCTAACCTCCTCTTAAGGATTTCCAAAAAACACCAAGATCTGGTTTCCTCTCTGGCTGCCTTTTTTTCATCAAAATAAAAAGCTGAGAGCGCCCAACAAGCCCAAGCATCAATGGTTTAACGCTAGTTGCAGAGCAACCAAATCTGACCTAATAGCCGCCATTAAAAGTAGTGATAAAGCAACAATTAAAGAAGCAAGAGCTGCTTATAAGGGTGCCATGACTAAAGCTAAAAAATTCGGGGAAGCACAAAAATGGGAGGACGCTAGAAATGCATTTATCTCACATGACCTGAGGTCCTTCTGGAACATCATAAACATTGGCTCCCAGGCTGGTTGAACGGCCATTGAACCCCACATAGATGAAGGAGTCTGGAAGGAACACTACGAAATTCTTTACACAAAGGATAAGGATGGATAAGCTAGTATGGCAAGAGGGCCACTGCATCCGGGCTCAAGCCCAGACGATGTTCCCCTAATCTCGGTAAGAGAAGTCGCCGATGCCCTAGGGAAGATAACACCTGCAAAAGTGGCAGATTTGGACAAGATCCCTGGTGACCTCTACCACTTTGAACCTAGCATCTGGGACCCCATCCTGGCCACTCTGTATAACGCCATACTACAAGGCATGGCAATCCCCACCACTTAGGCAGGGGCAGAAATAATACCGATATATAAAAAGGGTTCTGCACTCTTGCCTGTCAATTATCGCCCGATTAGCCTCATTGATGATGGCCAGAAAATATTTGCCCGAGTGTTATTGGGGCACCTCCAAGCTTGGATGGAGGAACATAATATTCTAACCCCCCTACAAGCCGGGTTTAGAGCTAGAACATCAACGATCGACCAAATATTTAGGTTACAGCTGATATGTTGGAAATCTGTCTACATCTAGGGGGGCAGCCTCTATCTTATCTTTGTAGCCAGCAGCTAAAACGTCTTCATGAGCGTAAGATGCCAGCCCTGATGTTTGAAGAGGATACGCTCCTGCTCGCAAAATCCCCTATGGATATTCAGAGGACTCTTGACAACTTCAGTGCCTTTTACAAACATCGGGGGTCTGGAGATCAACCTGCAAAAAACTAAGTACATGGCATTTAATGTAGGCAACTCCACCTGCCCCAATCCCTGCTTGGACCGCAGACCTCTGGAGAGAGTAACCATCTTTGAGTACCTGGGATTGACGCTGACTGAAAAAATGTACTGAGGTGCCCAAATTAATAAAGCATGGTCTAAATTAACTCAAACAACGAGGGGTATCCTAAAACTACGCTGGAGTTGCACTGAAAAATTACTTAGCATAGTGGTAGAAATTTACAAAGTGCAGGCCAGGAGTGCTGCTCTTTACGGACCGGAAATTTGGGGACATTGCGCATCGGGCTCGTTCGTCTGTACCAAGTACTTTTTTATTAGACAGCTCATGGGCCTCCCTATTGGTACACCCTTAACACCACTCCGTTAGACCCATTGCGGATGAGGTTGCTCTCAGGCCCCTTCTCTATTGATGCCGTCTTTGGAGTACCCCTGAACTAGCTACATATAGGGATGAATTGATTGATGTTATGGGTCTGCGTGGTTTGTGGAGGATACCTTGGCTGTTCTACATTAAGAGTATCTCTGAGGGTTTGGGTAGGGGCAATCTATGGAGTAACGCATAAGATACCTCCCAAATAACAGCTAGAAATACTTTGGTAGAGAGCTTTAGAGAGCTTAAGCTCAAAAAGCTCGAAGGGAGAACCACCGCCGGCAACCTGACGGCCGAATTCCTGGCAGTAAAAAAGAGGTACAGTTTAGAATTGGTGATGGACGATGTCCAGCCACCCCTTGCCAAAAAGCTTTATCTAGAGTTTAGATACGGAGTCCTCCCGCTGCGCTCCTTTACTAGTAAGGGGGAGCGGCCTTCAAACGGGGGGGTGTCCGGCTTGTAACTCCCCTGCCGAAATGGAACTGCATGTGCTATTCTTTTGTATGGGCTATAGGAAGGCTAGGTCTAGCTGGTTACTCCAACTTAGCAGGAACTTGGGGTCCAGATATTGCAGCGATGTGTATAGGCTACTCAAATCTGATACGCAAATGCCTATTGTCTTCTCCGATTCACGGTTTTTATTCACTATGTGGTGCACTCGAAGAGCCATCCCAAAAAGAATGGCCCACCAGAATGGCATTGTAGAATCTGTATGACTGACCTTAATACTGTACTCTTCTCGACAGGTGCTGCACCAGTAACTTGATCACTGATTATTTTTATATCAAATTTTTGTATCAAATGTATTAATCTGTGTAAACCTTCTATGAATGTAATGTATTATATTGGTTAAGTTTAATGATGCTTTTAAGGCATTGTTTGCCAAAATAAAGTTTCATGAAATGCTAAATGGTTTTGTGGAGTCCGAAATCATGACTGCATAAATTATCATATGCAAGTATGCTTTTTTCTGAGAGATAAGTGTGTCCTCAATGTTTCTATCTTGGAAAAGATTACTTACAACACACCAAAAAACAGCACTGTTTCAGACTTATAGAGGGAGTAGATAGGCATATAATTAAATTTGAAATCATTCTGTGCAACACCACGACTTACAGTGCAGTTTCCTTGCACTATTGTTGCACATAGAAGCCATTTCACACACTGAGTAGGCATATTGTGCCCTATCCTTGTGTGGCTCAAAACATACACTTTATAACAGCCACATCTCAATACCTGGGCCTCATTACAAATACCCCTGTTAATTCTGATAGGGCAGGTAACAGTAGGAAAATAAAAATAAAATAAATGATTCCAGGTAATCAATAATGAGTCCCTTGGTAGTTAATTCATTCCTCCTTTTTTCTGTAATTCTGTAGAAAAAAGTCTATACATGCCAGTGTGTTTTAGTTGAGTTATAATTTATCTCTATTCCAATTAATAATTATTACACAAAGAGAAGTCAAATGTGAACACCTTGTCGGTTGCTTTCTTACTTTCAATTGGAAAGGTATCTGCATGTAAAGAACTGCACTCTAGGTATTCACACAGAAAGAGAATCATGCTAGGATGATCAGGAAGCACATTCTCAGGATCAGATGCACAGTATTTCCTCCTAAGACTCACATACAACATATAGAGATTGTGAGCTCACCAAGTTACTAGATGTTCATTGGTTCTGCCGTTGAGGATGAAGGCCCACCTGGAAACAAACAGGCTACATGTTTGCTGGATCAAGTCATCAACACTAGAACCAGTATTAAAAGGTATGTTCTTAGAAATGTAAACCTTGAGAATGTGTGTTATCCCTTTTTAATTGTGAAACATCAAGGCAGGGGAGGCTAAATGTCTGCGACAGAAAATGTGGTTGTAATAGAGCACCTGTCCTAAAAAGTGCAGTCACACTTGAAAAGATTATGGGCTTCAGCAGAGGCTTAAAGATGTTTTGGACCATTTATGATCTCTAGAGTAATTGCACCCACTAATTTCATCCTCTTTATTGAGCATTGATGCCCCATATCAGGAAGAGCAGTGAAATGTCAACACACATATATATGGCTAGGTAGAAAATGAGGAAAACTCACAAAACATTTGGAGCAATCATCTCACTCACAACTTGTCTCTGCATGCTTCATCATTAACGATTAACCACACCAGTTGTATGACAGAAATCGGCAGGCATTTACCCCGCTCGCCTTTACAACACAGTCAGTACCCCAACTGCGACGTAGACACGTGTTACTTTTGCACACATGTCAATACAATGACTTGCTTTAGAGGGTGCTAGACTTTGGAATAGTATAAATTACTATTCCAACTGAAGTCTACGCAACAGAAGGGAAGGTGTTGGACCTAAAAATTCAACACCAATCCAAAAACGCGCCATGAACAGCAAGTCATTGTAACGATAAAGTAAAACGTGGTAACATCGGATGTGGGGCAAAGACTTTGTCGTAAAGGCTGATTGTTGTAAAGACAGCAGGGTAAAGAATGTTTCCTATCCACAACACAGTAGGTAAATACCAACTCAAACTATTCTGGGTGTTCTCAGATAAATAAGTAGTGGATTATAACAGGGATCCAGCATTAATATAAAAATATCCTAGGGTATACTCAAGGAATTCCATTTATTGTTGACTTTGGCACAACTTAATGGGTAGATGAGCCGTTATACCTCATTACATACCCAATATTGATCACATTTGTAACTATATTTAGGATACTCAACATAAAAGGAAATTACTTGGGTATAATCGCCAATCACGGTGCATGCCACAACAAGTTGTGACTGAGTTGATTACTCCAAAATATTTTTTACTTTTCTGCAGTAATATTTTTACCTGCCCATCTATACGTGTGTTGTTGTTTGGTATGGAGGACATTACCAGGTGGCTCTCTTCTCTCTCTCTCTCTCTCTCTCTCTCTCTCTCTCTCTCTCTCTCTCTCCACTGGTACATTCATGTCAAAACAGTAAAACATGTCTTTTAGGTACAGATCTGCTTTTGGTTCAGCAGTCAGCACACCTCACGCTGTAGTGATGCAAATGTGCACATTGCAAAGAACACAACATCACAGGCACATCCACAATTCTGAAGACCCCAATATATTTGGCCGCTATATTTGGTCGCGGTACACAGATTATTATCGGTGCCTATGATAGACAACACGAGTCTTACATTGTGTAAGCTAACTTTGAGGGTGTGAATACACACTGTTTGCGATACCAGTGTATTAACGTGTGAGCCAAATAACTGTGGGGCATATTACCAAGCAATAGCGATAATTATCCTATTGCTTGGTTAGAGACATAATTTTACCGCTGAGCTGCGCGCGATTTTTATCGCAGATAAACCTTGGTATTACCAAGGTTTATCGCAAATGCGATAGAAAACGGCCGCAATTCATGAATATCGCTGAAAAGTCAGCGATATTCATGCATTACCGAGCTAATGCTCTTAGCCATGTTATCCACCTCCCATTGGATAACATGGCTAAGAACTGCTCAGGGCAGGTGTTAGCTTTTGGAGATATTCGCGCTTAGCGCGAATATCTCCAAAAGTTGGTAATAGGAGATAGCGATGTTAGCGACTGTTTCCAGTCGCTAACATCTTGGCACGCCCACTTTGCATGTCATTAGTGATAAATATCACTGACATGCAAAGTGGGGCCCAAGATGGTCGCTATCTCCTACTAGCTGTCACTAACTGGTGTTAGCGACAGCTAGGTAATAGGGAGATAATTTTATCTCCGCTTTCTTGGCTTTTAAAGCCAAAAAAGCGGAGATAAACCCCCTTGATAATATGCCCCTGTGTCCTTGTGTAACAAAACTGGTGCTCATGTAAAGCGCTCTGATACCTGTTATCTCCTGGTCTAATTTGCACGATATAGAACTCTAAGAAACAAAAAACTACAAAAAAAACTGTACATTCTAAAGCACACTGCTTGGTAAATTCCATCCTGGGATGGTGCTCCAAAGAGAGTAACACATTCAAACGTGAATAAATAGGTAGCTTTAACATTAGATTTTTCCAGTTCTGTGTTTAGCCTCTTGTTGATCAACACAGAACAATAGGATCATTGGTAAGAGGCATCATCATTTTCTATTAACGACCAAAGTTTTTTTTTCTTAAACAGAGTGTATGCTATTATTTGCAAGAAATGTACGATTTAGTGTAAAATCATATGTATCTGAAGAAGAGCTCTGAAAATGTAAAGACACATTCTATCTCTTTGCGTTCATTTTAATGTTATCTTTTTATAGTTTTTGTTACATTTTTCATTTTATACCGCTTTTGTTTTTTCCTGGGATTAGCTCTATTCTTCTTGATCTGTGTTGTCTTATTGGTGTCCATTAACTGCATAAAATGGGGTTACAGATCAAGTGTTTAGAGCTAGACTTGTTAACCCTGTGTTGACATAATTGAACATATTATTTTAAGTGCAAAGGAAGGGACTGGCTCTCTTGAAATTATCAGAAATGACATATGTTTGATGTATATGATTTATTCACTTTGTAAACAACTATACCTTACTTCGCGATGCCTAAACAAAGAAAGGTCAGAATCAGTATTTGTCCTGAAACAAACGTGACTGCAGTATTATTTAAAAGGTCATTTACCTTTGTTTTGCATCCAGGAGCAGATAAACATGTCTTTTTAACATGTATATTTCAAGGCTTTTTTTGTATTCTCCACTGACTTTTTAGAATGTGATTGTTATGATATATATTGTGTTTTGTTTGCGGAATATTATCTGCAAATAAGACCGGGTAATGACAATCCTTCACAGAGTGACTATTTGAACCCACCACCTCACATGAATTACCAAAAAGCGATGTAGGAGGCGAGCAGGCACAACCGCTTTTCAAACTCAGGTGCATCACAGTCGGCAAAACACTGATATAATTATTGGTTTGTTCCATGTAATGGACTTCAGTGAATGAACAATTAGGGAACCATAATTGAAAGAAGCTAATCAGCAAATAGCACGAGATTGCCTCCGGGACCTGCTGGAGCCAATTGGACTCTTATCTGCAATTTTATCTATTAAACCAGTAGTACCAGTTGGAGCAAAGGGACAGAGTGGTAATTGTTCATCTCAGGGGAATGGCTATTTATACAGTGTTCACTTTAATGGTCTCAAATAATAATAGATATTAAATGCTGTGTTTGTTCCTAGACCAGGGTACCTTCGATAGTTATCAAGAATTCCATACAACATCACTACTACACGACAAATGTAAACTTAAAAGAATATGTTTCTTAACTTTAAGTGAAAGAATTAGGTGAGCATTTCTAATTCTTCACAGTGTGATTTTCCAAATTACCTCGCCTTGTGATTGAGTTAATTACCGAGTTTACAGGGATTAAACTGAGAATTTATTTATAGGCAACCGTTTGATTACACGTGCAATAAGGCCAAAAAGGATTTAAATGAAGGCCAAAATATGAAATTTTTTACACGCTACCTTTGTTAATCAAAATTGTAATGAATGAAATTTAATGTCTGAAAATCTCCAAACAATATGTTATTTAGGTATTTAAAACTAGAAGTGATAAGCAAAGTGAGGCAGTTGTGCCACCCCATGTTACTCCGCACTGCATTCATACCTATTAGAATATATTGGATCAATAAAAACAGGCCTGAACTAGTAACATTGGTCGCTTACTTATTGAACAAGTTTAATCCAAGGTTCATTTTTTTCCTTTGGTTCATAATGGATTGACAACTATTACTAAGGGTGATGTGAAATCATTATGTCCATGGATGAAGCCATCAATAGAATTCACAGTAAGTGATTTATCACTTCACAGATGTCTGGCACATTAAAAGAGCACCGCTAAGAAACAACCACTGTGGAGCGAGAACTTACCATGATCTGAGGATAAACATCACTCTCCTCTGTGAAGCGTTGTCAATCAAGTGTCTTCTACAAGCATGCAAAATGTACAACGATTGGAAAATAAGGGTCAGAGTCATTAACTTATGTAAATGAGCAAAACCATGTACTGCTACAATGTCATGTGGGAATATTGATTTTCATTGAGACAATTAATCAATTGTGTTTTAACTATGTTATTCATTAGTTTATTCAAAATGCAGATATAAAATAGGTTTATACTAAAAGACATGCCTTGCAAAATTCGAAGAATCCAATCCACATTAATACCAAAAACAAAATTAGCAATAGTCGCAAAATTATGATTTAGCAAATTGTCCTTTGGTTGTCTTCAACATAATTTGGTATCTTTGCACACCATAAAAACAACATTAATAATAATTATATTCATGCATGTAAACCCTTAACACCTTCACTGCGGCGGCTATTCCGCCGCAGCGCTAAGGGGGCGGGGGGCGGCGCGGCGCGCCCATGCTGGTGACGGAACCGCTCCGTCACCAGCCTCGGTTTAGCTGTGCTCATGACGGAGCGGTTCAGTCATGGCCCCGCCCGCTCAATAGAACGCGCCGCACAGGCGCGAA
Source organism: Lissotriton helveticus (assembly GCF_964261635.1). Classification (NCBI taxonomy): domain Eukaryota; kingdom Metazoa; phylum Chordata; class Amphibia; order Caudata; family Salamandridae; genus Lissotriton; species Lissotriton helveticus. Next base: position 537,813,492 of record NC_136065.1, read on the forward strand.
ATCAGCGCCGTGCAGGTGCGTCGAACGGGCCATGAGGGAACCGCTCCGTCATCAGCACAGCGCTACCGCGGCTGATGAGGGAGCGGTTCCGTCATCAGCGTGGAAGGGGTTAAATTAATCCTATGTTTCTTCATATTGTATGTACTTCAATTGGGTTCATATATTAAATACATGAGTAAAATTTTTTAATACGACCTACTTAATTAAAATATGAATATAGGGCTTAAAGTAATTTATGGCAAGTAGAATGCTATGAGGTTTTTTGGTTACTTGCTACATGTGATGCCATTAAATGGACACGTTAAAAAGTAACAGCAGGGATTAGACATTTAAGGATCATTATAAATTGATACCAGGGCTATTGTTTAACTTAAATCTAATTCTCTTACCAATTAATACATTTTTTATTGTGACGGCAAATTTGGAAACAGCACAGATTAAGGGCCTTATTACGATGTCGGGCAGGACACCGTTGCTGATTCAAGACCGACCGACCTCAAGCCGTCAGACCCGGCGAGATTTTTCCTTGTTCACGATCGTCAGCATCAAGTTGGCGAGTGCCAGCGTGGAAAATAAACATCCCGGCAAGATTTCTCAACACAAGGTGATCACGTTCCTCATTGCGAGTGGTTGCGTACGCTCGCGATCGCTCACAATGAGAAACTGCTTGTTCCCGTTGAGAAAGTGGTTGCTCAAGTAAAAATTTTCCTTGTTCACGATCGTCAGCATCAAGTTGGCGAGTGCCAGCGTGGAAAATAAACATCCCGGCAAGATTTCTCAACACAAGGTGATCACGTTCCTCATTGCGAGTGGTTGCGTACGCTCGCGATCGCTCACAATGAGAAACTGCTTGTTCCCGTTGAGAAAGTTGTTGTTCAAGTAAAAATCTACTCGAGTGGCAGTAAAGGGAAAGAAGGGACCGCTGTACAATGTGCCGTTTGGAATGATTGCACAGTGCAGAAAAGCATCCGCACTGTGCAATCACTGCAAATGGCATTTTTCCATGGAACTCCATCGCTTGCAGAGCTCCGCATTGTGCGGCTGAGTTTTTTTGCCACTCCGTGGTCTTAACGCTGCCCAGGGTTAATTACAATGCTACCGCACATGGTTTGGTCGCATACTCCAACTTCTCAATAGGATCATGTGCTACAGCTAGTTTACTATAGAAGTCTGTGCTGGAGCCTTAAACCGGCTATTCCCACTCCAGTGAGTGCAACAGTAGGAAAGTGTTGGATAGCGGAGTTGGAAAAATTACTATTCCCACTCAAGTGAGTGCAACAGTAGGGAAAGTGTTGGATAGTGGGGTGTAAAAATTACTTTTTCCACTCCAGTGCGTGCAACAGTAAGGAAAGTGTTGAATAGCGGAGAGGAGAACATTACCTTTTCCACTCCAGTGAGTGCAACAGTAGGGAAAGTGTTGGATAGCGAAGGGGTAAAAATCAATATCCCCACTCGAGTTAGTGCAACAGTAGGGAAAGTGTTGGATAGCGAAGGGGAAAAAATGAATATTCCTCCTACAGTCGGTTCAAAATTAATAACAAACAAAATATCACCAACTCAAAATATTAAAAATATATATATATAATGAAAAATATATAAAAATATTGTAAAACTCTAAAAAAATAGAAACATAATATAATGTTAATTAGATTTGACAAATACCCAGAAATATTATATTGAATACATGTAAAAATAATTTACAAACATATAGCTATTTTTAATTAGAAATTATTTATAAACAAAACATAAATACATAAATGTTAATCTTTTTTATTTCCTACCCTATAACACCACACAATTCACAACACACATCTAAATTTAAAAGAAATAGACCTCCATAATTAACATAGTTAACTATTAATTAAGGAAATATTATTAATTACAAAACAAATTAAAACAGATGAAAATTAATTTTCTCCTCAAACTTTACACCTATAAAAACAATTCTCACACAGCAAAAAAATTAACAATAATACTAATTATTTATAAATTTATGAATTATTATTAATGATCAACTAATATTAATTCATTAAACATAAATTACTTTCCACCCTCCTCCCCTATAAACCCCACGACCCACACCAAAAAATCGTTACACAATTTCCGTAATTAATTTTAAAATAATAAATTAATATCAATGAAAACTGTCTTAAACAATAATTAAAAATACATTACTTCCCACCCTATACCACTTTAAACCCCACAACTCACATCTAAAATTAATTACACAATCGCCATGATAAAATTGCAATTAATTAATTAGTATTAATTAATAAATAATTATGAATTTGTTAAAAATAAATTACTTCCCACCCTTTACCCCATAATCCCCACAACCCACTCCTAAAAAATGAAACAATTACTATAATTAATTATCACTTAATTAATAATGAAAAACCAATGTATAATTACTTATTAATAAATTACTTCCTACAATTAGCACTGTAAAAACTAAATTAAATAAATATTAACACATTTTTAAAATCATTAATATATGATAATTAAATTACTTCCCACCCTTTACCCCTATAAAGCCTACAACCCGCTCCTAAAAACACAATTACCATAATTAATTACCAATTAATTAATTAATATTAATTAACCACCAATTAATAATGAATTAATAATTAATTACTTTCCACAATTAACACTATGAATTCTAAATTGAATAAATATTACTAAATAAAAAAGAATCATTAATTTATTATAATTAAATTACTTCCCACCCTATTCCCCTATAAACCCACAACCTGCTACTGAACTAAAAAATGCAAAATGTAATTAAAATAAAATTGATAACTGCAAAAAATTGAACATATTTATTAAAAAATGAAAAGCCTAACGGCTAGGGCGCTCGACCTCGGACCTGGGGATCTGGGTTCGAGTCTCGGTAACGACGCCAAAATCTCCTGTGATTCTGGGCAAGTCACTTAATCTCCCCGTGCCTAACAAAATGAAAGTGTGTCCTCATGTAACGTAACTGGAAAAATATGTAAAGCGCTCTGATACCTGATTCGGTTCGGGTCTAGTGTGCGCTATACAAAACTCTGCAAAAAAAAAAAAATACAAAAAAATAGATCTCATACATGTATATTACATAATAAAACACATAACACTACTTAAAAAATCGATATTTTAAACAACTATCTTTTTGAAAATTATATTAATGACTTCGATAGTTTCAAAAACGATATTTCTTACCTTAAAGTTGATATTTTTGACCACAATATTCTTGCTGTCGATATTTCTGTCACGATATTTCCAACTCAATATTTGTATAAGTCGACATTTCCAAATCGATATTCTGTCTGCATACCAGTTTTTCCTTTGCATTTGACAAGGTATGTAGAATGCAAAATTACAGACTCTGAATTTGGACCCTTTGTGTTGAGTCTGCATCCTAAAACATAAACCCATCTTCAGCTTTAAGTACACTTTTTTTTTACTAACATTAACATCAAATATGGCCTAATACAATGATAGCCATTGGTCCTAATTTTCTTTAATATTTTTTTGACTGATCTACTGTATTATCTTTTAGGAGCTGATTGCCTAGCCCCAAAAGTACTGGCACTTCTCAATCATGTACTGCTTTGCGCTGGAAATTTACTATTGCTCTGCCATAAAACAATGTATTGATGATTAAAAATATGGCCTTCATTCAGCCTGACAGACGTTTTACATGGTTGCAAAAAGGCGGGGCTCAAGCACAGGTTACAGCTGTTTGCTTTTTACAATCAGGGGAACTCACATACTTAAAGATACAAACAGTGATTCTTACACAATTTAAAAAGTAATGATACCCAGGTGAATAGTTGTGACAAGTCTGTACAATGAACATTGGATATAGACGCTTGAAGTAGACTAGAACGAATGGACACTAATTCATTGAGTTTTATGTTTGAAAGTAGTTTGCTGCACTGGATGTATGACAGAGGGTAAAATCAAATGTGATGGAGTCCAAAATAATGGACAATTCACTATGAATGCATATGTTTGAATATGTTATGTTACATTACACTATTATGATATGTCATGTTACGTTAGGTGAAATGTTTTGTCACGTTACATTATGTTATGCTATGATGTTTTATGCAGTGCACCACACACCATTTCAACAGCTTCTAGGCACTCATCGGTGTGCCAATAACGTATTTATAGCTGTTTGTACTGAAGGGTGGTCTAAAGCGGGGTCTAATATATGACCTTGTGCTTCAACCATGTCTGTGTGCTCCTAACCTTTGATTGTTATTGTTGTCAGAGTTTCTGAGTGTTTAAATCTATTCACTTTGCAAGTGATTCCTTTCTAATCTCCTTCATCTCATCTTCAGCACATCACACTCTGACTCTGAAAGCCTTTTCTCACTGTTTCACTCTGTCATAATTAAGGTGATACTGTGTTATTCACCATGTACTTCCACTGTTTTAGGCCTTTTCCAGTAATATGTGTGTGTGTGTTATCTCTATTGGTGTTTACATTGTCTTTCTTATGGCTTCCACTAGACTGTGTGAGTTTGCCAATGTATCAATGGTGAGTAGTACTGTTTAAAAATGCTTTGTCCCAGGATTCACTAATGCTTGGCTGCTGGGAATTGCTGGTCTCCCTTTATTCACTCAGATGCTGTGGAGATAATTGAGAGTGGAGGATGAAGTGGGGAAATACATGGAAACGTTTTAACACATGAACAATTCAACTATAAAAAGAACCATGCATTTGATAAATGGACGGTACCTTCCAGTATATCTTGTCCCTAAAAATTATTTGTGCTGTACATCTAGCACTTTAGAATAAACCATTTCCAGAGGCATATGTGTGTACAAGGTCCTAATAATTGAAAACTCATTAATGTGTTTTCACATGTTCATATTCTAGATAAAATAGCTGTATAAATGCATGGATCCTGGAGTGTTTTTGGAAACATCTGCTCATTAAAATAGTTAGGAAAACAGTACAGTAGATGCCCTGGATGGAATGTGGATTGGATCTAGTGTCTCAGATATACAGAGAAATTGAATGAAGACTTTCAATGATTTTATTAGCATTTATAACCTCAAGGAAAGCCATAGAAATCAAAATGTAGGACTGGAGACTTGTGAATAGAAGCTGTGGTAGCCAAGACAAAGCAAACACAAGGAGACGATGGATGGCGTGCTGAAACTTTTCAGACATTCACCCCCAGTCATAGATATGGGTTAAAGCCAATTTAGCATTTAAGGATCTATAATTCCATTCTTAATTATTGGTTGCATTTTGCACTTTGACTTTTTGTAAATGGAATAGTATTTTGGAAACCACTGCATCTACCTACAACCTAATTTGAACATTTTGGGCCATAGAATATGAAATTTGGTAGTTCACAATTTAGTGTATTTCTGCATTTATGCTTGCAACAAATATACTGAATAGAATGGGTCTGTTATTCATCAGTGTTCAGATCGCTTAGTGGGATAATTCCTCTCAAAAAGGGAATTTGTCCATCTTGTTGCCCATGACCTCTAACCCTGGCTTCCTGTTTCTGCTCCTTCTCACCCTCCCAAAACACAGTGCCAATTTTGGACGCAGAGATCATTGGATGAAAGGTCTGCTGCTTCGCTTCAGAAAGCATTGCATTCCTGTTGTGTCCACTGTTTCTAGCTCGGTCCTGCGTTTTTCTTCATTGAAATTGCCAACATGAAACTCTGCTTGTTGTACTCCACCTTTTTGCCTCCTGTTTCTCATCAAATATTGCTTGGCTGACCAGATATCCCAGTGTGTGCTTCCCTATTTGAGTGAGAGTGCACACTGCCTCCTTAAGTCACACTATGATGCGACTTGGGATGGCAGCAGCTATTTAACAAGTACCTGACAATTACAACCGTTAAAACATTCTGCCTACCATCACACACCAATATCCCACTTGACTGATACCCCCTTAATTAATCACTCCATTAACCCTTATCAACAAGTCATTTAATTTACTCCTCAGAAGTCACTCCAATTAGGTTACTAAACCAATATGCTCCTGTTACTATTAACAACCATTCAACAAGGTAACTTGTGTTGTGCTACCTTTAGAATGCCACTTTTTTTCGTCTTGATAAAGACCATGCATAAATCCTTCTCTTTTGGGTTGAAATGTTGCTGTATGTATGAGTTGGCTGTGCTAACAAAGAAACCAATTTGAAACCTGAACTTAAATAGGAATGTGTGATTTCACTAATCAATAGTCCTACAGTCAGTTTTTAGGTCGAGCTTCTGTAGGCTCTGGGCCACCAACTGATTGCGTTTTTTGTTATCTGTGGCATTCAGAAAGACTGGCTTGTTATTGGTGCTTTCTGTATAAGTCCCTCCTTTGTGTATTTAGCTCTCTATCTGGTGATTTGACTCAGAGAACATCCTGTTTGTCCATTACACAGTACAGCGGCGTGATGACCCCTCCTCCCTCCTGCAATGCCCATATTGTATGGGCATTGCAATCAATCAATCAATCACTGCATTTCTAAAGCGCGCTACATACCCGTGAGGGTCTCAAGGCGCTGGGGGTGGGGGGCGCTACTGATAGAAGAGCCAGGTCTTGAGAAGTCTTCTGAAGGCCGGCAGGTCCTCAGTCTGTCGTAGGCTGGTAGGGAGAGCGTTCAAGGTCTTGGTGGCGAGGTAGGAGAAGGATCAGCCCTATACATTGCCTGTTTTTTTAGTGCAAAGGTTTCCTTCCAGCACAAAGCAACTTCAAACCCACTCCCCCGCCCCCTGGTTCTCCACGCTGCTGTTTATGCCTTCCCGTCAAGCCTGCACGCCGGCCGGAATTAGCTTCTCCAGTTCCCCGCAGGGTGTACCTGACACCTTGTGGGAAAGGCAATATATAAAAGCCATCGATATTTCCTGGTTCAATTATCTCTTTATTCATGTCATGATCATCATTATTAATGTGCATCATCCCATGGTTTATTTATTGTATAAAAACTATCACAATAAATATTGTGCACTAACTTTTGTGTAAGGGACAAGATCCCGATAATCACTATTGCTGCAGCTTTGCATATTTTTAAATTGATGATCAGAGTATTTCGTCGATATTTTTCCAACTCTCACTATTTCGTTTCCAGTGATTTAGTGTGCGTCACTTGTGTGATTCTTTTTAAACATCGATTACAGGCACACGTACTCATTGACAACGTTTCAGGAGTTGGCTTTTCTTTCTTCAAGGTAATCAAGGATTATTTCGTTGTTGCACGAAGTTTCATTTTATCCTGGAAATTTCTTCACTTTATATTGTAAGTACTTTTTAGTGCACCTGCTTGAACTCACAAGGGATAGCGCTTTAACTCGCTTTAAACTTAACGCGTTTCAACTTTAATGCTGTTGGCGTATATTTGCAAGGTATCGTATGAGTATTCAGCCGTGATTCATTTGCACATGAGTGTATTATTAAACATCGGGGGCCTCATTTATGAAAAGTGACGCACCGCTGCATGAAAACAGCGATGTGTCACTTTTCACTGCGCACTCCTTGCGACACCAATGATGCGTCATATTTAATGTATGACGCATCATGTCGCAAGGAGTTACAGATACGTCAGTATTTCTGATGTATCTGTAAGCGCAAAAGTGACGCATTGCTGGAGTGTGTCACAAAAGTGACGCAACTCCAGCAATGCTCCCTTTCACATGTGGCAAGCCCCATGTGAAAGGGCCTGCGTCAGTCTTATGCCTGCTGTGAGGCAGGCGCAAGATTTTGACGCAACAGCGTCCTAAAAGTGACGCAGTGAAATCTACGACCCTTCCGTGCGTCAATACGCCCCCCTTGCATACATTATACCTGGCGCAGGTATAATGTGGCGCAGGGGTTTACAAAGTGACGCATCTACCTAGATGCATCACTTTCTAAATATGGTGCAACAAGGCACATTATTTACGCTGCTGGTGCGTCACAAAAAGTGACGCACCGGCGGCGTAAAAAAGTGACGCACGGCCTCATAAATGAGGCCCCAGATCTCGAGCACTACCTAACATTTCACTGCGAATGGACACACTTTTCTATCTTTCAAAACACTTGTTTTAGGTATGCTATGTCATAATCCTGAACATGAGTGCATTTCTTGGAGGCCTTTATTTTCTGTTCAAGGTGAGAGGGAGCGTGAGCAGTAAGCACCTCCCTAGTGGCTTCACAAAGTTGCACTGCACCGGAAGATGTCCTGAGCACATATTTAGCACTGGTAGTGTTTCTTGGGAAGGTCTCAGGTGTTAAATGTACACATAGCAGTTGTCGTATTGCATGTATGATGGCGCTATCAGCCAGCACAGTTTATTTCGTGCTTAAATCAGGTTGCAATCTGTAGTTCCAGTTTTAACTTTGCAAAGTGTGGGCCAGTGTTTGTGCTTTGTTACAAAATGTAGCCATTTTGTTTCTCTCTCTACCTACAATATTGTCTTTCCCACTCAGATTACGCCATCTAACTGTAACCAAACTCCCTCGCATGTCTTCCTTCTCTGGCGGTAATAATGAGGGGCTTTTTGTTAATCAGAAACAGTATTCACAGGAGTCACTGACAAGTTCAAAAGTATTTAATGTGTTGTGGTGATTACCGTCATCTACTAAAAATACATGTGAGCAAAGCTACGTTGCAGTAATGTGCGATCATGTGTTGCATTGCCAAATACTTATAAGGTCCTGAAGGCAAGACCGATTGCTTTGCAAATGCCTGTTTATTTTTTTCTCACTGCTGCACATTCTTTTCACTAGTCACTAAACACTCATTCTGCTACCTTTATGTGCACATATTTGCTCTCTTTATATTTGTGATTATTATAATAGTAATTAAATATTGTACGATCTGTATAAATCATTCTGCTAGACTGATTCATTTCTGACTATGTACTGTTGAAATTCTAGGGAAGCATTGTTAATTTTCTGATTGACACATCTCGGTTAGGCAGATACACTGCCGAAATGGTTTCTCCAATATGGGTTTGTGCCAGGCCAGGTCATGGCTGACCATGAATTGACTATGAATGGAATTGAATTGAATTAAGAATTTATAGAGCGCATGAATCACCCCATTAGGGTATCTCCACACTAAGACTCACTGACACTCCATCAGACAGATCAGAAGAGAAGAGTTTTCAGTTGTTTTCTGAATGTCAGGAGGTCAGGGCACTGTCGGCGGCAGATGGGGAAACTGTTCCAGAGCCGAGGGCCAAGATGGAAAAAGGCTTTGCCTCCTTGTCGTGATTTTCTAATACGTGGAACCTTGATCAGGGCTTTATCTCCAGATCGGAGCAATCTACTGGGAACATAGTTTACAAATTTCTCATTCAGGTAGCTGGGACCTAGTTTGTAGACAGCTTTAAAGGCCACACAACAGATTAACTATAACATTGTTTTATCTAACGGAAACCCGAAGGACCCATGTAGCTATGATCCTGCTCTAGGCTGAGAAGGTCCTTGATCGCATCACCTGGCAATATCTTTGGGAGGTATTAAAAAGGTCCGGGGTTATGCCAGCTTTTCACACCACCATCCACTACATGTACTGTAATCTTACCGCAAAATTGCAGTTAAGGGTTAATGAGTAATAAAGATTACTAGGTAGACTTGGCAGGGGTGTACGCGTTCTCCTATACTATTTGCACTTTACATTGCTCCTGTCTTGCAGAAACTCTTGAATAACAGTGCTATAACTCGTGTGATGACTAATGGCTTTGCTACTAAACTGTTAACAGATGCGGATGACATTACCAATGTCACTATGGATCCACATAATTTGATTTTGTTGGTGGAGGAGGAGGCTGCCAGGTTTGGGCAAACATCAGGATACCTCCTGAATAGGGCAAACATAATGTTTTGTGCAATAATTATATCAGTGTTAAGGACTCTCTGAAGAGAGTGTGTTTTTTCTGGAATTCAAAATAGCACCTAAGATGGAGTTTATTACTCAACTGAATTACGACCGATAATGTGCAAAATCAAGTCTGATTTTGTATGCATTAATATTCTACGTTTAACACTCATTGGGAGTTACAAATTCATCAAAATGTTTGTGCTCCCTACATTTTTTATCTGTTTAAGGCGATTCCTCTGGAATGGCTGAAGAACTTGGATGGGATCTATGGCAGCTTCATCTGGGAATACAAGCGGTGAGAAGGGCTTTTAGATACCATGTAATGCCTCTAGATAGAAGTGGCTAGGCTACACCTATCATTAAATAGGACACCCATGTTGTAACATACAAAGCTTTTGATCACCGATACCAGAAGTAGGTATACTCAAGCAATAGGCCTACCCAGCATAAATGAGCTATCTTAAGTAAAGAAGCTACAGTCTCCTTTTTGAGAATCCTGAGACAGAGTTATCATAAGAAAGTCAAGTTTAAGACAATTGAGGCGGCTACTAAACTCTGGGCTATCTTGTGAGGTAAAATAAATATACTCAGTATAATCTATACAGACCTCTATGTCGCTACACTCTGTTTCCTTTAATTTTCCATGAGAGCCACTGTTCGGCCTGGGAGAAGGCAGGGGCACGAACAATAGATAACCTCTATGAGGGGAGTGTGCAATTTAGTTCCTTTGAGGATTTTCAATGGGAATATTGGTTAGACACTCATATCTTTTTCAAATACCTGCAAATCTAAGACTTCTTTATTAATCCACGCAAAGGTGTAATCTCATTAAATTTGAGTCCCTTAGTGCAGAGTCTAAAGCCCTAGGGTGGTGGAAAAATAAAGGTTTTATATATGTAAAACCGGAGATATGCCATTTAAAAGATCTAAGTGAAGATAGTGCATCGAAGCATACAGCGCCAACTGTGGTTATATGGTTGCGGCAAACCACTACAAAGTTCAGACTGATACAATGGAGTGTGGGCCAGATACAGGGGCCAGGTTAGGCCCATTAAACAAGAGTACCTTCGATCCTGTTTGCGGAGCTTTGCAAGATTGTGCATCGAAGATGTGTCACGCAGCTGAGGTGATACAAAGTCATGGTGTGGAGATGTGCTGTGAAGTGCTGGTTCTAGGAAACTGCGATGCTAGGCCCTGCATCTTCATTGAAGATGCCATCGACAAGGGACTGGCAATGCAAAGTCCTGCATCAAAGATGCGTCACATACTGACTGGCTCTGAAGAAGTGGCAAGGTTTGTGATGCGGAGTCCTGCATCATCATCAAGTATTCTACTGACAAAGGGCTTGTGATGTGAATACTTGCATTGAAAATGCATCATGTAGTGGCAGTTCTGGTGGGGAATGTGAGCTGTGGTGTGTAGTACCGCATCAAGGATGTGTCACACAGCGGTCTCGATACAGAATTTCTGTGAGGCGATGATTTGCTCTGCCAGTCCAATGTGGAGTTTTGTGAGGCGATGCATTGGACTGCCTTGGTACTGCTGGGACTACAGCTGGGCTGCCAGAACACCTTCAGGCCCACATCTAAGGATCTAGGGCTTGGGTGGCACAACTTGGCAGAGTAGGAATCACAATTACAGAGTCCAGGTGCTGGGCGTCAAGGTAGTTGGAATCTTCAGTCTCTGAGTCTACGGTAAGGAGGCCTGCCAACTAGCCCTTTAAGACATTTTGTGTGTCCTGGAGTCAAGTTGCAGGTCTATTCCTTCTCACTCAGCCAGGAGGTCAACAGGGTAGTAAAGCAGGGCAGCAGAGTGGTAGTCCTTCTTGCAGCAAAGCCTCACAGCAATTCTCTGAGTCTTCTACAGGTCCAGATGTGTACTTAAGAGTTGGGGGTCTGAGGTCCAATATTTATACCTAGTGCCAAGTTTGAAGTTCAAGTTTATAAAGACTTCCAACCACTGAGGTGTCAGGTATCCCCTTTCTCCCTGTCCTGCCTCCATCTTGTCTAGGGACACAAAAGACTGGTGACAAACGCTTTGTGAGAGTGCTCAGGGAAAGCCTTTGTGATGCACAAGAGTGGGAACTGACAGCTCCTCTCCCTTGTTAAGTCAGAGTGGCTCATTATGCCAACACCTAGTGCCCCTTTTTCTTACTTTTTAGGAGCAATACACAAAGAGTAACTGGCAACAATACCATGTAATGTGACACAGGAACAGGCTACAGGCTTGGGACAAGAAAATGATAACTTTCTAAAAGTGACATTTACAGAATTGTGACTTAAAATCTGACCTTACCGTTAAAGAGGTCTTTAAATTACAATTATTTAGACACTGAACTAACTCCCTGTCCAACTGCTCCAAGTTGTAAGGTATCACTTATTAAATGTAAATGGGTGGACCAATCTTGCCCTGTTGAAGAGGCATGCCCGTGCAATAATGAAAAACAAATTTCACAACCACAACATGTAAGAGTAAAAAAGTACATGTCCAACTTTTTTTAATAAACGGCACTGTGCCCACTGTACTGTTCAGGGCCTACCCCTAGGGCAGTGATGGCTGCTATTTACTGGGGTGGTGGGGCGAGGAGGAAGGGGGGGGGGTCATAAAAAAAATTAATAATAAAAATAAAAACACTTATCTTCAGGCCGGCCACCTGGCTGGCAGCCGCCTCTCAGTCCGCTTGCTAACGCCTCTCACTCCTCGGATGCAAGAACCAGGATGCACCAAGGCTCCTGACTCCTTAAACCAATCACAACACTGAAATGCAGCGCTGTGATTGGTCTCAGCACCATGATTTGCCGCTCAGATGGGGAATGGGGGCCAGGCTTGTTCTACACCCAGGCTGTAGTGCAGCCTGGGTGCAGAACATGCAAAGTGCTCATGACTGTTTTGCCGACGCGAGAGTGGAGAAACCTCTGTCCAGTTCCCCCTTCACCAGGAAATGGAAAACTAAAATGATAATAACACTGGTTATTATCATTTCAGTTTTCCTTTAACCACTGCTCGCAGAGCAGTGGGGCGACGCTGCTCCGCCTTTACGCCACTGCCGTAGGGGTGTGTTATATTTACTCAAGAGGAAGGTTTTGGCCTGGCAAAAGTTTTAATTGCCTAGGTCAAAATTGGAATTTAAAATAGCACACACGGGCTGCAAACGCAGGCAATTGGCAATTTTAAAGGGCTACTTAAGTGTTTTGTACAATCACTGTTGCAGACCCACTAGTAGCATTTAATTTACAGGCCCTGGGTATATGACATACCACTTTACTAGGGACTCATAATGAAATTAAATATGACGTTCAGGTGTGAGCCAGTCATACAATGTTCGAGAAAGAGAGCACAAGCACTTTAGCACTGATTAGCAGTGTAAAATGCACAGAGTCCATAAATCAACAAAAATAAATTCAGCAACATAAGAGGGGCAAAGGCAAAATGTTTAGTGGTGACCCTGCAGAGAGGGCCAATTCCAACACCCAGAAGCTGTTTAGCTGCGGAATACAGCCAGACACAAAGGGCCTTTTGTGTAAGTCTATGATTGTTTGCTATTCACTAAGGTATTTTAGAATCAGTATCTTTAGGTCTGCGGAGTCTCTGCACATTAGAGGATCGGCCTGTCCTATCCTTTTATTGTGTGGAGACTCCCCAGTCGTGAAGATACTACTGGTAAAATATGTAGATACTATTCATAAAATACCTTTGTGAATTGCAAACAATCGTAACCTTGCACACAAGTGTAAGGTTATCTTTGTGAATCAGGCCCTAAGTGTTCTCAATGTGGGAACTGCACTGCAGATAAAATCTATATGCTTTATCTATACTACTATTATAAAGAGAGATTTTGCACCTTTTGGCAAGGTAAACTCGGGAACCACAGCGCCAATCCACACACCCAATACATTGATGTAATCCTCAGGGTGTGTAGATGGACATAGGCTGCATAAAATAAAAAAAAACGTAAATTAAAAAATTTAAGTTGAAAAACAAAGTAGTCCCCTAAAACAAGCGCCGGCCGCGACGTAGCGCTGACCGCGACCTACACCTGCGTGATGACGACAGGCGGGGAGGAGCGGTCACGAGCGGCGAGGAGTGGCGCGGCGGTTCAGGTAAGGGGAGGCGGGAGGCGGGAGGCGGTCCGGGCAATGTCGGGGCGGGCGGGGGCCCGGGAGTGGGGGCTAAGTCCGAGCGCGGCTGAGGTAGAGCGCAGCTGAGATTAGGCAGAGGCAGGAGGCAGGAGGCGGGCGGGAGGCAGGCGGGCGGGCAATGTCGGGTTGGGTTGGGTCGGGTCGGGCGGGGGGGAACCAAACAAATGCTCAAAATGCAGCCCCCAGCCCCCTTCTGCCCCCGGGCAACGCCGGGGCAGGCTGCTAGTTACTGTATAAAGCTAGCTTCATTCAGGGACCAAAACACAGAGCATCATGGTATAATTTTACATACTCAAATGTAACTAATGAGGCAGCCTGTATTGCAGGCTCTTGGCTGAACCATGAACCTCCTTCATTTAACCAATGGCTGTTCCAACTATTGTCGATGTACCATCTGGAGAACAGTCTACTTCAATGAAAAGGTAGGGGGGCAAGGTAGTGGGGAGCTGTCATTTGGTCACTGGTGATAAATTGGATAAGTGTATTGAAAAATTGTGTTCTGTTGATTTTATCTTAATGCCGTGTATGCTAGGTTACACTATATAAATCGTAGTAAAGTCATATAAACCGTATGTAACAATCAGGACTATTTTGATATTTGATGTTTATGTGTTTTTCATGGAATTTTCTTTTTTAACAATGATGAATTGATGAAGAATGTTTTTGGATGAATTATGCACTACGTATTATGGATTTATGCAAGGATCTAATCTGGAGGAGTTTCTTTTGTGTTTGCTAGTGATGCTTTCAATGATCAAGGGCATGCAATGTTTTTCTACATTCCCATGTTTCCCTACTTCTGTGCTTTTGTACTTTCTCCTCAATAATTTAAAAAAAAAGTTTTTTTCATTCTTGATATACCCAGGTTCCCTGGAATACCAGGTAGCCGCTTATACTTTTCAGCTAAAATTATGCAGCAGTGGATTTACTGCAGCATGGACTAGTCACCCTAAGAAACTGTTCTAGTTGTATTTAAACGATTCTGACAAATGCTGGAAATACTACACTCAGCTTGGTGCCTAGAAAAATATACTCATTAAATGTAGAACAATTTTGGAGTTCTGGGACGTGGTCAATGCACATATATATTTTAGGGCCGACATCTTCATTAATATGAACTGGCAGAGGTTTATCTTGAGTTTGCCTAGCGCTGCATATTACAGAAAATCCATGGTTTAGGTTTTTAGGTCGATTAAATGAAATGAAATGTGGTATTTAAAAAGCGTAAACTGTCACTCCGGAAGGAGCCTCCTGGTGCTATACGGATAGAGGCAAACTTAGCAGTGAAGTATAGAGACCTAGATGAGGGCTTGACAGAATTCTTCTGATGCTCCAAAGATCCAGGTCTTTAGGGCCTTCCTAAACTGCATTTCAGGTTCTATTGATCTCAATTTATTTGGCAATAGATTCCAGGCCTTTGCACCTAACACGGCTGCAGATTTCCGCCCGGCGGTTTGAGGAGGTTTGCTGATGAAGATCTAAGTAGCCTCATTGTGGTATATGATGGGAATCTTGTTGAAAGGTATACTGGCCCCAGTCGGCGAGTAGCTCTAAAGGTGGTCACAAGGTGTTTGAATAAAATTCTCTTGTGTAGCAGAAGCCAGTGAAGAGATTTCAGAGCTGCTGAGGCGGAAGCCCTACAGGAAAGTTTTAAGACCAATTGGGCTGCTGCATGCTACACTACCGGTAGCCCCTTGAAGGTTGATTTGTTGGCACCTGCCAGGAGGCTGTTACAATACTCTAGGCGTGAAAGTATCAGCGCCACCGCAACGGTTTTCCTGGCCGAGTGAGGAATAAGATCAAATAATGTTTTCAAGGTTTTAATTAAACCAAATCAGGTCCCAGCCACCCTCAGGGCATGGGGTGTAAAAGAAAGAGAGTAGTCGAACAACACTCCCAGATTTGTAGCCACTTCCACAGTGGATGGGGGGGGCTGCTACATCCTCAGGCCACCAGGTCTTAGGTTGAAAGGGATTATCTTTTCCTATAAGCAGTTTTACATCCATTTGATGACCTCTGTAAGTCAGATTTTAAAATTTTCTTCTGCGTCGTAGAATTTTTATCAAGGGACAGGATCAGCTGTGTATCGCCAGCATAAGATGTTATCTCAATCTCAAATGATGAAATAAGGGAGATAAGCGGACCCATGTATATGTTGAATAGAAGTGGACTGAGTGAGGAGCCCTGAAGGACTCCTGCAGTAATGGTGCATTCTGAAGACAGGAAGGGGCCGAGAGAGACAACTTGCCTCCGGTTGGTCAGGAAGGACTTGATCCAGGCCAGTGCAGTGTCAGAAATGCCGCAAGATTTCAGTTTGGCCAAAAGTATGACGTGTGAGATGGTATGAAAAGGCGGCAGACAAATCAAGCAGAATCAGCACTGCCTTCCTGCCATTATCTGTGATGAATTTCAGAATGTCTGTTATCTCTAGCAGTGCAGATTTTGTGGAGTGTTTGGGGCGGAAACCTGACTGGTGAGGGTGGAAGGTCTTAGAGGTTTCAAAAAAATTTGAGAGCTTCTTATAGACCATTCTTTCAGTAATTTACCCAAAATTGGCAGCAGGGATAATGACCGAAGATTGGAAAAGTTGGGTGAGTCCTCATTTAGTTTTTTCTTCAGTAGCTTCACTATGGTGAGTTTCCTCTCGTCAGGCACTGTGCCGGAGCCAAGAGAGGAGTCCACAATGTGGTTAACCACTGGATTTACTATATCCATGTTTTGGTGTAATATCACAGAGGGGCCGGCATCCAGTGGTGAACCTGATTTACAGGCTAAAATTGCTGCGTGTGTAAGGGGAAGAGTGACAGGTTGAAAGGCATTCAAGGAGGGCCTATTGTGCATATGTCCAATTTGTGATTGTTGACGTGTACTTGTGAACTTAATGTTCCAAAATCCTTTTGGATATTCTTAATCTTGTCCTCAAAGTGTATCGCAATATCATTGCAGAGGGTCTGAGAGGGGTGAATTTCTGAGTGTATCGCTTTGGGGTAAATAAAAGATTTTACAATTGAGAATATCTCTTTTTGATTGTGCTTGGCAATAGCTATTCTGTAAGAAAAATAATATTTTTTTGCTAATTTTACAGCAGTATGATATTGTTTCCTGGGAATTTTAAAAACATGCAAATCGGCTAACTCATAGCCCCTTCTCCGTCTATGTTCTAGTAGTTTGCAGTGTAGGTGCTGCTTCACTAGCTCTTTAGTAAACCATGGGTCATTATGCGATTTTGCTTTGCCCCTTCTCGTAGCATGTTTAGATGGGATTAATTCCTCACTTATAGCTGTCATCCATCCTCTACGGGATCACCAGTAAGAGCTGGCTTGTTTTCTAGGGCAATTTTTGGCAGGTTGGGGTTGACAGCTAAGGGATGCCATTTGTGCCTAGGCACCGCCATAGGAGTATTCTTAGCCGCCTGTGCAGTATTAGGCATTAAGATGGTCAAGGGGATAAAGTAATGATCTGACCAGGCCTGAGGAGTAGGCGTTTCTTTAAGGAATGAGGTGGAGTTAGAACAAACTCCATCCAGTGTATGCCCTGCCTGGTGTGTCGGCACCCTAACTAGTTGATTTAAGCCAAGGGGAGTAGTTATTTCCAGAAAGGTGGCGACCCCCGGGTCGTTACCGCATTCTAGGTGCAGATTAATATCACAGAGCTTGGTGAATTTGGCATATCTGAGCAGGGCTTGGGTGGGTGTTTCCCCTAACGAGTCAAGAAAGGCACTACTATTGCCAGGAGGGCGGTATATCAATGCCCCAGAGAATGAAAGGGAGCCATTTATAGGGCAGCAGAAGCCAAGGCTTTCTGCTTCCTTAAGGGTATGTAGGTCGAAATGTTTCCATTGTAACGAGTCTCTGTGGATAATGGCCAACCCTCCTCCTTAATAACTTCTCTGTCTTTCCTACAGATCCTATAGTTGGGGGGCAGAGCAGTTGCAACATCTGGGTTACAATATTCCTTTAACCGATCCTCAATGCTGAAAGAATTATCTTGGCAAGAAAAACCGGGCCAAGATAAAAACAAATTGAAGAATTCAGGCGAGGTATATGCTTGTTACGAGATAGTTGATCCTTTATTTTATTTGGTAGGATTGTCTGTATATGTATGAGCGATTTCCTCTGTGACAAGTATTTAAACACATATGGTAAATAGAAACAATGAAGCTTTCAGTCACAATCCTGTATCCATCCATGTGGCGCGTGCAAAGTGAAGGAAAGGAAATAGCATTTAATTAAAATATAATTACTGAGCAGATACATAAATATTAAAATGAAAAAGAACTTTAAACCTCACGTATTGAAAACACACCTATTAATCACTCTGAACAACTCCTTTACTTAATCAAAATAGTTTGCTACCGTCCACACCCTTGTTTAGAGAAACACGCTCTAATCTAGATACATATTTGAGTGACTGAGCTGAGTTGTGTTGTTGTCTACATGGCTACATTACTAATTCCAGATTTGATATACGCTATGTTATTATTTCAACATGTGTTAATTATTCTCAAATGCATCATCCACTGGCTTGTGTGCGGGTGTTTTACCAAACATATTTTTATAACTGGAATTTTGGTGATGATAACACTAGGAATTGTTAATCTCCCGAGTAGTGGCTGAGAGATGATTCTGAGGCATATTAAATAGTGATATTATTTTGTACTGTCGGAATGCAAGGATTTCGCTGGGCACAAGTTGTTTTTGATGTTAAAATAGCAAAGATTTTCCAATAGAAAATGAATTAGTCATGCTTCTGCTTGGAAAACACTGTGCAGCTAGAATAGCATTGACTTTTGGAATGGTGTTGTCAAGTCTTTACATTCTGACAGGTAGGACTTGATGTCTTAATTGAAAACATACATATGTTAATCATTTCTGACACATTCATGCGGTAGATGGCATCGTGAACGATGTTTTTGATTACGCTATCGTATATGATGGAGTATGACACTCAGGCTTCTTAGAACATATATATTTAGGTAATGCAAACTCGGTCATCTTAGTTTAACTCTCCAATTTGTTCTCTGAAGCACGCGCAAAGCTGCAACGAGCAAGCTGAGTCATGCTACGAGCTGAGTCATGCTACAGTGTGTGTATATTGTGTTACGTATTTTGCTTATTGGATTACGGTGGCTGGTGTACTACTGTAATTGAACTCTCTAACCAAGTTTCATTAGCTTAAGTACTTGAGGGAAGTGTTTTCAGCAAGAGGAAGAGCCTAGAAACGCAAAGTGCAATCTTGACCAAAGAAGGGTTTTGTTGTCACCGTTGCCAATTTCTCCCTTGATTACATGGAACAAGGCACCAACTATACTACCTGTATCGCCCCTTGCATTACCACTGTACTGTATTATAACATTTCTCAAAAAATGTTTGAAATAAAAAAAAATAAAGTGAGTGATGGTGGATGCATGCTAATGAGAGGGAGAAAACAAGCATTTACAATGCAACGGTCTCGCCTTTAAAAAAGTTAGAGCTATTGGCATTGTAAATAACAACATTTTTATTAATGTGTTGGTTTTGAAAACAGATAAATAAATGCCATTGTTATTTACAATGCCAATAGCTTCATCTCTCGCAAATGCCACACACAAACCCTTACAGAATCCACACACATACATACCTACAGAGCCACACACACACATACACAGTCACACACACAGCCACAGAAACACTATCTATCCTACTACCGCCACCTGTCAACACACATGCATTCGAAACATGCACGTGTTCATGGGCTTACTCGTACTTGCAATATTTTTTATATTTTATATAGCTATATGAGTTTGTGCAGGTAGTAGCTTGATATCACATACATATATCAGATATATAATGTGCACTTTCATGAAATATCGCAAACAGATACTTTTGTAAAGACATGCTGCATGTTATACCTAGAGTAACCCACAGCTGCCTATATTTGTGTGCGAGTTTGTGTGTAGTAACCACTCTTAGTGTGTGTTTTTACAAACGTGACTATAGGTATATACACAAATA
Organism: Lissotriton helveticus; assembly: GCF_964261635.1. NCBI lineage: Eukaryota > Metazoa > Chordata > Amphibia > Caudata > Salamandridae > Lissotriton > Lissotriton helveticus. Next base: position 537,833,443 of record NC_136065.1, read on the forward strand.
ATGAAATTTAAATACGGGAATAATGTTGCAGCATTATATACAAGGCGTAGTAGCCATGTGTGTGACAGTGTATAGTGGGACATGCACTTGACATACATATTTACGTACTCCGGATTACACGTAAGGCATGCAGCTTTAAACATGCAATGTTATAAAAGTGTTAAAGTTCGTGTAATGAAGGGAAAGTGGTGTTTTCAGCTCCGACTCTGTAACACACATTTCAAACATTGGTTTTTGTGATTGACACACACCAGTTCAGATCTGTGTCCTTCTCCGAGTGTAAAGTAAACCATATTTAATACGGGCCCGGGGCTGCGAGGCGGGGAGGTATTAGGCTGGAGTCATCTGCCCTGCAGGCTCGGAGCCTGGGAACGGAGCAGCAAGCAGGACTCCTCTCCGGATAACGTCTGAGCGTCTGCGGCTCCTGGAGGCCCTGGAAGTGTCCGGCAGTTACAGCTGTGCCAGCGGGATGGGGCCTGGGAGGAGGCCGGCTGGCGGCGCGCAGGGCCCCAAGTTCACAGGGACTGGGGATCATGTCCCCATCTAGCGGATGGCGCGGGTTCCCAAACACTCACCAAACACATACATACCCCAACCCTCACAAACCCCATACATTGTCACAGAGTTCAGATTTTCTTCTCCTGCAAAATGCTAATTTCGCATAATTCTTGTGATTGTGAAAGTCCTGTCCAAACCTTCATCGAAACTCTATGTAGGGGGGAAGGGGGTAGAGTGTTCTGTGAACGGGAGGATAGCGTAGTTTACAGTGTTCTTTAAGTAAATGATTGTAAGTCTTTAAGAGATTAAAGCAGCTTAAAAGTCCTTCTCGGCGGGGTGTACGCGTTTAATGTGTTCGTCTGGAGAATAACGTATTCACTGCATATACAAGTAATATGAGATAAAGGACACGATTAAAATTAGCTTGCCGGGCACCCTCCAAAAAAAATATATAGGATTGACCGCTATGCTGTGAAACCTAATGCTGTGCCGAAAGTGTCATTTTATTGTGCGAGGCCTTTCTGCGGTGTTTTATTAGGGTTAGAACCTGGAGCTTACACTACTACAACCCTGGACACACTACTATAAGTCCAGCCTCAGGTATCACTGTGATGTGCAGGCTTCTCAGGAGGGAGGGTGAAAAGGGGGAGATGTCCCGCGGGCCCTTCGGTGAATTCCCCTCCTTGCCCCCTCCTTCTCGCCCCCTTCACCCCCCCTGCCCTCCCCACTTTTCCTCCCCCGCCCCCCCCGCTCCATGCGGGAGGGGCCCTTACCTGGAACAGGAAAGCAGTCCAGTTGGCCTCCATGGCGCGTCGCTGTAGTTATAAAAAAAAAATCTTCCCCCGTCAGAGTGTACCGGAGCCTACAACAAAGCGCCCAACATGGCAGCGCCACAACTTCCGGTAACCTCTGCGGGCCGAGCCACTGCTGCAACGGGGATGCCTGGACTGCAAGGGCACGATGTTCCTTCCTTGAAAGCCAAGAAAAACAATCACGACTCGGGATTACACAATGTCCGTGTAGCGAATGAGAGAAAACGTGTTTGCTGCGAAACAAATCACAACTGTTAATTTCGGGGCGGCAAATGGAAGGGAACACCCCGCGGTAGAGATGGTCCTGCCCACGAAGGAGGGGAAGGGGGAGATTAAGAGAAGATGGCCACTGTTCGTCCAGTTATAATGAGCGGAATTACCTCACGAGCCAAATTAATCTCGGAACCGTTGAGACAAAGGCAACTGCTTTCTTTTTATTATAGCATATGTCCCTCATTGTTTTTAATCCGGAGGTTGGGGGTATAACAGAGCGACAAACAGATTCTATGCGGTACGGTGCTTAATAACGTCACGCAAAGCAAGATTTTATCGACCTGGAAAATGTCATTCCTTTACCAAAACATCTTAACCCACTTTTATCACAGAATTGAAATATAAAACACAGCAACATCTCGGGAGTCCACGACACTACGATTTCAAACTAAAAATGGCACTAGTTCCATTTTCACAAAGATCTGGTAATTTTCATTCTCGGTTACAATCAGAAATTCATTTCTCATATCTTCATTCTCATCATTTCATATTCATACCGAAGAAGATACCATATGTGTTTTAGGGATGGGGAAGCGCCCACGATAATAACAGAGGCGCGAGTTTATATTCGCTCTGCACGGATTCAAATATAACGCTTTCAAACTCCGTCCTGCCCTTCGGCTGCGAGGGATTAACAAACACAAACAAGTCAGGTCCCGGGCCGGCAGCCAATCACAGCGCGGCCCGGGACACACGACATCAAGGGGCAGGACTTAAAAAAGAGTCAGAAACGCCCACGATTCGCGTTCTGACCAGGAGAAAGTGATTGACACTGATGTCTTCCAATGGCTAGCCTCCATTTATGGAGCTAGCCAATGGAAGACAGAGGCGGGACCCAAGCCCCATATGTAGGACATAAGATTTCGCCCAGGTGCTACGGCCAGGGCGAAACCTAAAAAGGTACATTAGGAAAACAGCATTTGAATTTTAAATGCACCTATTTTATTTTTGTTTTTGAAGTCTTCATTTTAGTTCTCGAAATCGTTTTTTGAATTGTGTTGTAAGAATTATAATAGACAGACCTCATCAAGCTCGTTTTTTTATCACCTGAGCTTCATTCTAGTTGGGCATCCTATGACTGCATATGGTAAATATTTCCTAATTATGAATTAACTGGCTGCCCCATAGGGAAAAGAGAGAAACAGCCATGTAATGAATATATACCATTTGAAAACCCAAAATCACAGAGTCGTGCAAAAAAGTTTACTCTCAAACCGGGTGATGGTTTCTTGTAATTATTTCGTTCAACCAAGCAGCTCCAAAGGAAACCAAATACTTAGGAACATATTTATGAAGGTTTTGTGCCGCCCTTGGGATGCAAAGCCAAATTTGGATTTACCAAACCACACAAGACCACCTGGCATGGCCCTGCATAGCTTCATATATCCAGAGTAATGCACCACAGCGCAAATGGCTGTGTTGCATTAATCGGCCCCAGGGAGACATTCTGTGGGTGGACCGTGGGTGTTCCTACGTATCCACCCATGGATTTTGGTGCAATACAATGTTTACCAAGACTGGTAAACCTGGGTGTGAATCAAAATGCTACCCTTTATGCTAGGTGAGGCGTATCGAGGAAAATATCATTTTTTTGTCCCCGTTCTTTTTCTCTTTCATTCTGCTGCATACATAGAAAGAGAAAAGCGCCTGAAATCAATGCTTTTGTGCAGGAAGGTGCCCTTTCCTGCACAAAAACAATCCTGCTTACAATGCAAGCCCCCTCACAACATGGTGAAAAGTTGCCTGCAATGGAGCTGGGCAGCCAAAAGGCCGCCAGTGCACGGAAAGGAACGGAATGCGTTGTATTATGTTAAATACGGAACATTTCTGCTGTTTCCATATAACGCAGCACAGCAAGGTTGCTTGCTGCACTGCACTGCGTTAAAGCTACATAAATATGCCTCTCAGTCCACAATGATGTCACAAAAAATGCACTGATCACAAGAATGTGTGACAGATAGGCACAGACAGGTACATGCATCATTGTTGCCGTTTGCAATTCCTTAATTGCGAAAATTAAGGAATCGCAATTAAGGAATCGCAAACGGCAATGCATCAAAAAATCGCAGTTTTATTAGCGATTCCTTATTTTTCCTTAATTGCGATTCACAATTTGTGAATCGCAATTAAGGAATCCCTTCCCATTGATTCCTATGGGCCAAAAGGCCCATAGGAATGAATGGGAAGACAATCTCAATTTGCAATTCGCAATTAGCTAATCGCAAATTGAGATTGCGATTTCAAGGGTGCAGGGGTGTCCAAAGGACACCCTGTGGCACCCCTGAAATTAATCTATGCACATATGTTGTGCACACACCTGCCCTAAGGGCATGTGTGTGCACAACATGACAGTTTGAAAAATGCACAAAATTGCATGTTTCAGATTTTTCGCAAATTACCATGAGGTCCAACCTCATGGTAATTTTTTCCTCCTAATTGCGAATTCGCAATTTTGTTAGGTGTCATGCATTGCATTTAGGGAATCGCAAATTGCGATTCCTTAAATGCAATCGCATTTTCAGAAATCGCAAAAAATAGCGATTTCTTGTAGTTTTTGATTGATGCATCCCAAATAGTGATTTAGGAATCGCAAACGGCCGATTTTTGCGATTCGCACCGTTTGCGATTCCTAAATCACCTGATGCATGTGGCTGAGAGTGTTTAAAAAGAGGAAGAAATCTGAAAATTATTTTGTAGCAAAGTATGATCAAATATGAGTGAGCAAATGTAAGCCAGATGGACATTATAGACATCAATACCATCGTACATCTTCTGGTTCCCCATCTCCGAGATTTTATGATGCATGTCTACATTTTTATATGTAGGTTTATTCTGTTTGCACAGCATGCACTCTAAGCCCATCTGGAAACAGATGATGTTTATGCAAGAAGTAGCCTGATGCAAATTTATACTTGTGATGGACAAACATGAGCACTGTTTGAAATAATGCAAAGAGATGGATATGGAATGGGTCCCACTGCTTTAATTGACAAGGACTTGATGAAGCTGGACAAGCTGCTGTATTGTCATTGGAAAGGAAAACAAATCGAGGTATTGAAAGTTCTCTCTGCACATGTGTCATACATGGATATAGTCTAAGAGACTGTTCTAGGCCAATTCTTCTTTTCCAGAGTTACAGAGTTTTTCTCCCACTGATGGGTGCATGCTCAGTCTGTGAAAGGCGCAAGATGTGATCAATTTGATGACGTGGGAGATCAATTGAGGATATTTATACAGACGAAAGCATGTCAGAAGAAAGTGCTAATGAAGGCATCATAAACTGACTTGTTATCCAGACTGAATTAAGTAAAATTTAGATTTGTGGGTCATTAAGTATAACAGTAAGGTCTTTGAATAATCACCTGAAAGGGGTTCCCATGTACTGTGCTTTGAGCCAGAAACAGCTCAAATACCAAGGAGTCAGTAATCCCTACAATTTAGGCTAATTAGCACTGAAATGGGCATTTCTGAGTGTGTGTACTTCACACAATCTATTCAGGCTTCTACCTAGCAAACTCATTGGCATTATTTTTAGTTCAAAAGATTGTATTCCTTAACCCCTTCCATGCTCATGATGAGCTGAGCTCGTCATGAGTTGCGCCGCTCGCATGCTCATGACGAGCTCAGCTCGTCAGGTAACGCAGTAAATCGAAACAAGCCACACAGCGCAAAAATGACCGCAGCACGCATGCGGTTAAAATAAAACAAGGAATAAAATTGCACAGTCAATATTGCTCGCAAAAGGTATAGATACTCATTTTCAACTAGTATATGTGGGATAGGCCAAATAGTGTTAATAAAACAGGAAGGCACACTCTCATAAGAAGATAGATCATAATGTGTTTATCTAATACAGAAAATAACCTTGTTGATACATGTGATTAGCATTGGAGAAACGCCAATAATAAGTAAAGGAAATAAAATATTTTTATAAAATATATTCATTAATTCTAAAATGCGGAAAAAGTGTGCCATATCAGCAAGCATCAATCACCAAAGGGAATTAACATAGACTGAAAAACAAAGACATAACGAGCAGGATAAAGAAGAGAGTGGGAGAAGAAGAGAGAAAGGAGGTTCAATGGCTAAAGGGGAAGGAAATCATACGGCCAGTGATGAGGACTGATGCATCTAGAGATAGCCAACATAATGTAGAGGGAGAAAAGACTATAAGCATGTTGCCATAAAGGTGTCCAGCGTTGTCCATATTTTTGTTGAGGTTAAGGTTATCTCTGGAGATTTCGATAGGTCTTTGTGTAAGCTTTTCAGATAAATTGCCTTTGCCCACCAAGTAATGCATTATTCATAGATTTCCAGTCAAGGAGGATGACTTTAAGGGCAATGGTTAGTAAGCAGCCCACACCTGGCAGATCAGGTGTATTAGGGTAGGCAGACAAACAGGAACATTAAAGAGACAACATCTAAAGTAATGGTTTTTGAAAAATATCTTGCAGGGCTGTTCGGTTGTCTTCTCCCAATATGGGGTCAGCCGTTTACATGTTTAAGAACATGTGCTCATAGTCGCCACATGATTCTTTACAGGGCTGGCATGATTCTAAGTCAACTAGGTCTAATCTAAATAGCTTCATTGGTGTCCAGTATAATAAATACGCTAAAAAGAATTTAGTATGAGATAATGCTGGAATACATTTATTATTTACCAAATTGTCACAGATTTTGGGCCAGGACTCCTTCATATGGGGTTCTCAGACATGTCATTCCTAGGGTGGTCTTCTCCCAACTTTTTGCCTGCTTACCTCCACTTTTTGCTATATCTTTTTGTTAGCCTTAGTGCTGTGAGCACTTTACCACTGCTAACTAGTGCTAAAGTGCACATGCTTCTCTTATAAACATGGTGATATTGGTATATACCTGATTGGCATATTTAATGTACTTCTAAGTTCCTCCTAAAGCGGTATACCATATACGCATTGCCTGTAATCTAAATACTACTAGTGGGCTGGCAGCACTGATTATGCCACCCACACAAGCAACCTTTCAAACCTGTCTCAGGCCTGCCATTGGATGACATGTGTGTGCAGTTTACTAACACTTCGACTTGACATTTTATATTACTTGCTAAGCAATAAACTCCCCTTTTATTACACCTAAGTCACTCCTCAGTTAGACCCAAGGTAGCCCTACGGGCAAGGTGCTGTGTAGGTAAAAGGTAGGACATGTACTTTTAATTTCTACATATCTTGTTGGTAACAAACAGCTAATTTTGTTTTTCACTACTGTAAGGCCTACTCTTCTCATAGGCTACTCCTAGGAATTCATTGAAATACTTTTAAGCTGTAATCCTGATTTGAAAGGAGTAGCTACATCATCATTCATATCTTTGGAATGGTAATGATAAATCCTCTTTAGTGGTAAAGGTGGATTTAACATTACTATTTAAGAAATGCCACTTTTAGAAAGTGGACATTTCTCTGTTCTCAACTTAGCTAAATGTGCCTGCAGCCTGTCTGGGCTGGGTGCCAGTTATATTTTGTGCATTCCCTCTGCATTCTGATCGCCTTCCTGGGCAGGAAGGGGGAGTGGGAGATGACAACCACATCTGAATAAGCAGTCTCCTGTGTCCCACAAAAAAGGGCTGATTGCTCACACTGATAGCTTGGCAGACAAGGCTGGGATGAAAGGGATCTGTGCACTTCAAGAAGCTGCTTGAAGACACCCCCACTTCAGAGGGACATTTGGGCATAAGTACTGGGGCTCTGAACCTACCCAAAACGCTTCAGTATGGGACCAGCGAAGTACTCTGCCAGGAGTAAGGACTGCTATGCTACAAGGATACCCACTCTGCTTGACTGACTTTTCTAAGGAACTGCTTGACTGCTGTGCTGAGCTGACCACTGCCTACTCATCTCTGCCCTGCTGTGGACAAGGACTGGACCCATCTCACTTGAACCCAGAGTGACTCCAAGGGCTTTGCCGGCTTGCCTCCTGTTTTCCTAATACTCAGGGTCCTAAAAGACTTATTGCATCTCTAGGGGCTTCTGGACTTTGCAATCTGTGAGTCTTACCCTTGCGTGAGATACCCCTCAGAAGTGAGCTCTGCAGCTGTTTTGCTACAAAATCAATGCATCATTACCCCTGCACTGATCAGAACAGACGTAGTACACTCGACTGTGATACAGTGCCGATCTGAAGACACCCCCGCATGGCTCGAGGACAATGCAGGACTCGACTGTGAGGTTTGATGATGACACTGCGCTGATCTGAGGTCCCGACTGTGAGGCTCGACTTTAACGCAGTGTCCCGACTGTGTGAATTCGAACCAACTCATAATACTCTCGATGACGACGCTTTGCTCCATCCAAGGTACTTTGTCAGCAGAACCTGTTTGAGTACTGTAGCTGGCCTGCCCTTCATCACGGTCAGCTTGATCTTTTTATTTACCCCTGTCTAGCGCAACCTCAAGTAACCTTTTAGCGCTATTGACTTCTAAATACCATTTTTGGTTTATTCTTTCAAAATTTATAACTCCGATTCTACTTTTTGGATTTTTGGTGTTATGGTCTTGATTTACTCAGATAAATATTCTCTATTTTTCTAAACCTGTGTAGAGTTTTTTTGTGTTGTTTCCATTGTGTTGCAGTGTGTTGGTTGCACAAATACTTTACCCATTGCCTCTTTAGATAAACCTGATTGCTCTGTGCCAAGCTACTAGAGGGTGAGCACAGGTTATCTTTTAGTGAGCATCTAGCTTACCCTGACTAGGATTGGGATCCCTACTTGGACAAGGTGCATACTGCTGCCAACTAAAGAGCCAATTTATAACAAGGGTGATAGTCCAAACTTTGGACATCCTTAAACCATGTTCTCTCTAAGGGGGTAATGGAATTGTTTTTGGATTTAAACAAGATTGAGGCAATATGTCCTTTAGATCAGACTTGAGAAAGAACTGTGAGGATAGTGGGCGTTTGAAGAGGACCTAGCTTGGTTATCTTTGATTTGAATTTCATGTAGTCATAAAGGTCACCATCTCTGCCAGAGAGATCTTAAAGGGTGCATTCAGTAACATATGTTGATATGTATTACAAGTACAGGAAGTAACCAGGCTGACAATGAACGTGGAACAGTAAGAACATTTTGTTAAGCATGCCTGAAAAACAAGCACGGTAATACCATGATCTTTGGACCACCATACAGAAACACTTTTTAGAAGTTGCACCTTTCTAAGAACAACAGCGAGATGGACAGATCAACAGATCTAGCTGATTCTAGGCAACACAATTTTTCTTATTTTGTGATTTTACATTTGTCAATACATGTGCCCATCTGTTGGATATAGATAAGCTTCTGAATTGAAAATACATGTCAGAGAAATAAAAACATGAAGGCCGGATTGTATCCTCAAAGCATTTATTTGTTTTCTTGACCACAAGGAGGTTTTAGGAAAACACACACAGTAGACTATGTGAATAATATAGCTAAACGTCAAAGCAAAGTAGCATTTAAAATGGTACAAAACATCCACATGTTTCAGTATTTTGTTGACTGTCATTCAATGCTTTATTTATTTTCGAGTAACAGGCTGTACAATATGCTTTTTGTTTTAGTCTGGAGCCTGGACTATTGAAGGACATCACTGGTGTTCATGAGAACAGCCTTAGTAGTGTCAGAGTGGGAGAAATTTAAAGCAAAACAAGCCTTTGTGAAATATCAAGCAAGGATGTCTGTTGGCCTGAAAACTAAACTAGCAGCTACAGTTGAATGCAGCTAAATGTGTACCTCAACTAAAATACTAAAATGCTGTTACTTGCTTGGCGAAATGATAAATCATCTGAAATACACTGATACTGGAACAAACTATTCAAATCAAAACAGATAATCCTGGGGAAAACAAAGAAGATACCTTGGTAACAACCATCACTATAACAACAAGCGTACTAAGAAGTGTAAATAATTCAAAAACAAGACAGTAGGCTGTTTCCATTTATGCACCCAGGATTTTAAACAACTTCCCCATATCCATCAGGACCATTCCAACTTTACTCAAATTTGGAAAGAGTTGAAGTCTCACCTCTTTAAAGAACACTACATCACAATGCATTAACAGTCCTCAACCCAGTTACCTTTCATACCACTCACTTACTTTATGCTTGTCTTTGATCATGTACAGCACTCTGATGACCTTTGGCTAGGTTTGTGCTATAGAAATACCATTTCGAGGTTGGTTGGTGAAAGTTCATGCGTCAGTTGATGTATGCTGGTCCATGATCTTGGAGGGTTTTGTAGGCATGGATCAGCATCTTGAATTGGCATCTCTTTTGGATTTGTAGTCAGTGAAGCTTCTTGAGGTGGGGAGTGATGTGGGTCTTGTTGAGGAGGTCGAGGGTATGTCTAGCAGCTGCGTTCTGAATGGTCTGGAATCTCTTCTGGAGGTGATTGGTGATGATGAGATAGAGTGATAATGCCAAGGTTGCAGGCATGGTTCATCTATTTGGGTAAGAGTCTTAGTTCAGAGGGCCACCAGGTGTAGTTCCATGGGAGGTGTTGCTCTTCAAAATCAGTACCACTGTTTTGTCAGTGTTGAGTTTCAGGCAGTTGTTTCTCATCCAATCAGTGATGCTCGTCATGCATCTGTGAACGTTGGCTCTTGTGGTAGAAGGGTCTTCTGATAGCAAGAGTAGGAGCTGGGTCTCATCTGCAAAGGATATGAGGTTCAGTCCATGGGTTCTTCCACACTCCTACCAGACATTTTCGCTCCGCCCAACCAGCCCTTGCCACCATCCCATGGATCCGCAAGACCACAGCTGGGGGCAGATCCTTCTCCTATCTCGGCGATAAAACCTAGAACTCCCTGTCTCTTCACCTCAGGCAATCACCATCGCTGCCACAATTCAGGAAGGATTTCAAGATGCGGCTCTTTTGACTGAACTGCAGACCCCCTACCCACCCCCTACTGAGCACCTTGAGACCCTCACGGGTGAGTAGTCATGCTTTATAAGATCACTGATAGATTGATTTTATGATGATGTTGGCCTGGGGGGTCATATAGGTGTGGAATAGAATGGGGCTGAGGTATGAGCCTTGAGGGCACCGCATAAGATGCTCTTGTGTTTCAAGGTGAAAGGAGGTAGGCAGATACTCTGTGTTCTTCTGGTGAGGAAGGAAGCAATCCGTTTAAGGGTGTCACCTTGGATACCAATGTAATGAAGCCTCTTGATTAGGGTGTGGTGGGATACTGTGTTGAATGCCTCTGATGGGTCGAGGAGGATAAGGGCTGCAGTTTTTCCCCAGTTGAGGAGGGTTCCGATGTCGTCAGTGGCAGAGATCAGGGGTGTTTCGGTGCTGTGGTTAGTGCGGAAACTGGATTGGGAGGTGCCCAGTAGGTTGTGGTTCTCCAGGTATTCAGGGAGTTGATGGTTGATGGCTTTTCAGGAGGGAAAAGGGAACAGAGAGATGGAACAGAAGTTCTTGAGTAAGAGGGGGTCGGCAGATGGGTTTTTTCCTTCAACATGCTTCTATTCTTCAAGGAAGGCAGCTGTGGTGATGGATGATGGATGCATTGAGAATGGAGGTGAGCTTGCTGCTGATCTTGTTTCTGAGGTTAACCATTAAGGTTTTATTAACGTTTCTCTGATTTGCACAAGATTAATTATACCTGTTTTTTACCCCGTTTACACAATAGTCTTCTGTGTTACTTGAAGTAATTGAGTGTGCAAGTTTTGCACATTAACAGGGAGGTTGAGAGAAGCTAAAATCTTTTTTCATATAAGTTGTCAATTTTACCCACTTTGGGACAGCTAGAGATGTCATTTTTGGCAGTGTGGGCTCTAACTTTTTTTGGGCCTCTTGCATTTAAGGAGAGATGCTGAGCAGGGGTGCTACTGGTACACAAAAGGCAAGCCCATCTGTGCCCGTCAGCATCCTGGAAGCGGCCAGTGCCAGGTACTCTGCCTGTCGCCGCATAGGAGGTATGTCACACATTTGCTACAATAGGGACGCAATGCTCAGCCTAGCCCCTATGCTAACTGCACGCCTCATTGTCCTCCACTTCTATTAAAGTATGGCAATTCCTGCCCTCAATGTGATGGCAATTACATTCTCCATTAGAGACTATTGTATCTACCACCACCTCTGAAATTAAGGAAAAGGAATATAGAGTTCTCTGCAACTTTGATTAATGTTCGTTCACTCCCAAAACATGATGTAAACATCTTAAGCTTTCTGAGGGAAGAAAAGTCAGATATATTGTTTATGACCAAAACATGGCTATCTGAGTTATCCAATTCTTCTGTAGTCACAGCCATACCAAGGATTTGAAAATCTATGAGAAGGACCATATTGGGGGAAGAGAGGGTGGTGTAGCTATGGTATATATGGAAGATTGCAATTGTTTTCCCATCCATATTGATGAAATTAAAGGTGTGGAAGTGTTGGGTTTCCGCCTCTCCTTGTCTCCTCACCAATTTGTAGTCATAGTATACATTTACAAACCCATGTGCAGTGCAGGTCCCTTCCTTACATCTTAGGACATTGCCCTTGCTCATGGGGCCCTACAATATGCACACTTCATAGTATTGGGGGGCCCTGACCTGCACATAGTAGACATACATACCTGCACATAGTAGACAGTGAGATAGCTGCACTGTTAGATAGTATGTCATCTTTACAGCTTAGCTAACATGTTTTCAGCCCTACACGTCAAGCAGTTCATGTGCTGGACCAAATCTTTTCCAACTTCGGGCTACACTTAGAAGAGTCTACGCTGCTGGTCTGGATGGATCACTATCTGATTGAGTTTAGCAGGCTGGTATTAGGGAAATTAAACCCAAGACAGCTAAAGTGTTATCGGTTTCAATAACATTCCATAAAATCCAACCATTGGAATTGATTTGCTCTTTGGGAGAGAGCACCCCTGCTCTCTCTGGTTGAGTGGAAGAAGATGCCAGCCAGCTTGACAGCTGGATGCATAGCACAACTACTAAGCTTACAGCAGTCAATCAATCAATCAATCAGTACACTTGTAAAGAGCGCTACTTACCCGTGAGGGTCTCAAGGCGCTGCGGGAGGGGGGGCTGCTGCTGATCGAAGAGTCAGGTCTTGAGAAGTCTTCTGAAAGCCAGCAGGTCTGGGATCTGTCGTAGATTGGTAGGGAGGCTGTTCCAGGTTTTGGCGGCGAGGTAAGAGAAAGATCTGCCGCCAGCGGTTGTTTTCCGGATGCGAGGGACTGTGGCGAGGGCAAGGCTGTCAGAGCGGAGACTGCGGGTGGGGGTGTAGAAGCTGAGTCGGTCGTTGAGGTATGCTGGTCTGGCATTGTGTAGGGCTTTGTGTGCATGGATGAGGAGTTTGAAGGTGATCCTCTTGTTGATGGGAGCCAGTGTAGGCCTCTCAGGTGGTGTTTGATGTGGCTGCATCGGGGGACGTCGAGGATCAGTCGTGGCGAGGCCTTCTGGATACATTGCAGCCTTCTCAGGAACTTCTTCACATACACCCTGCAGAAATAAGCAATCTGGACCCTGGTTTAAAGTCTCAAGAATCAAAACAATGCAAATTTTAGAGATATAATGCTAATGACAAAATCATCTATAAGGCAGCTCTAAGAAATTAGTACACCGAAGTAAGAACAGCCAAAAAGTACATTTTGAGGAGAGGATAGAAGAGGCAAGCATTAAATCCAGGGAAATTTTCAGCGTTGTTAATAACGTTATGTCACCGAGGCTTGCACCAGGGTCCATCAACCAACAGCAGAACAGTGTAACCAGCTGGCATTATATTTTCAAAATAAGATCACAACCATTCAACCTAGCCTTTTATCAGACACTCAGTTGGAGGAGACTCTGATGGATATAGTATGCCCCAACACGGCTATTATCACTATGTATACACTCGAAAACTTGCAGCCAATTCCCCTGGAGGGATATCTGGCAGCTTTATGCGGCCTTAAATCAGGATCACCCTCAGATCCTTGTTCTCCAAACCTGCTAGCACTGGGGGCAACCACAATTAACACATTGGTAAACAGTGTGCTCAATGCTTCGCTGTCTACACCAATAGTCCCTATGTTGTGGAAGCAGGCAAAAATTCTGCCCCTGTTAAAAAAAATAACCTTGGCAGACCCTAGTGAGCAATCAAATTATGGGCCAATATCCATGCTGTCAGCCCTGTCTAAAGTGCTGGAAAATGTGTAAATCAGCAGCTCTCTCAGTATCTTGAAATTAATGATCTGCTCCATCTTAGCCAGTCTGGCTTCAGTCCAAACTTCAATAGGGAGAATGGCATACTAATCTTTGGTTCTAATGTCTCAACTACGTGGTAGACTTTGTGATCTAAAGACGCCCCACCCAGGGGCCTCAGATGGGGAATAGTTAAGAACTTGGGATTTAAATTGGACAACTCCCTCTCTTTTCAACCACAAATCAAGGTAATGGTTGGGACACGTTTTGGGTTTCTGTGGATACTAAAAAATTCTTACATTTACTTTCCTTCTCTGCAAGAATGCAGGAGTCCAGGCACTCATAGCTCCCAATATGGATTATAGTAATGCCCTATATCTGGCACTCCTGGACTATCTGCTCAACAAGCTTTAGCTGATTCAGAATATGACAGCCCGCATTTTCCGTCGCCTGCCTCCAAGAACACGTGTTCCCACACCAGTGGCCCCTCATTAGCTTCCAATAATGAAGAGAATTCTCTTCAAAACAAAAGTTTTGGTCCCTAAAGCACTGCATCATACAGTTGCAGGTTATCTTGGGGCCCCCTCTAGAAACCTGCATCCAGCAAACAGTCTTCTTGCAAGGATTCCTAAGATTTGTCACATGAGCCCATGAGACCAGGTGGACGGACTTCTCCTATCTTGATCCAGTGCCATGGAACGACCTCCTTCTTTAGCTATTCTCAATAGATGTTACCTCACTGTTCAAGAAAAGGTTCTTCCAACACGAGCAGATAATCTGACTGCACTCTGTAGATGACCGAAAAGCACAGTGCTGGAAAACTCCATGGATAGTCGTGCGCTCTACAAGTCATATTTCATTCATTCATATACATGTGGGAGATCTAGAGTGGACATTGTTGATAACCACTGTGGTGTTTTTTGTGGTGAGTTGGTCCCAGGCTGTGTGTAGATGGTCGGTGTTTGTGACTGAGGGAGCGACAAAGGTGAGGAAGTCAGTAGGTTGGGGTTCAAAGTTTTTGTAGATGCCAGAGATCTTATCATGGAAAAGTCAGCCAGAGTGTCGACAACTTCCTGGAAAGGCATGATGGTGTTTTCAGTGGCAGAGCAGTTGGAGAATTCTCTAACGATGTTGAAGAGCTCTTTGCTGTGGGTGAAGCAGGCTTCGATGCAGTTGGACAGGGCGCTTTTTAGAGTGTTTTTCAAGCGTAGGTTGTATTGGTTGATGGCTGTCTTGAAGGTGACTCGGTCTGTGGGATTTCTGCTTGTGTCCCATTTCCTTTCTAGTCATTTGCAGTTGAACTTGGAGGTTTTCAGTTCAGTGGTGTTCCAGCTATGGTGGATCTCTTGGGGTTAGAGGACTTGACGGTGACGACCCTGTCAGCGCAGTTGGTGATCCAACTAGAGAAGTTCTTGACCACCTGTTCTAGGTTGGTTGCAGTGTGGTGTGGGAGGTGTTGAAGGCATCTGTTCACTGGCTCTCCGTTACTCTACTCCAGCTGCTATGAGAGGTGTTGGATGGCTTAATGGTGGTGCTGGTAGAGTCCTGAGATGGTGAAATGGATGATGGCAGGGTCGGTCCAGGTGAGCTCGGTGACATAACTGTACTCGGCTCTGTCAATGGCCATGAAGATGGGGTCCAATGTGTGTCCAGTGTTGTGCGTGGGGATGGTGATGAGTTTGATGAGACCAATGTTTTTCATTCTTTTGAGGAGGTTAGCAATGTTGGTGGTGTTGAGGTAGTCAAGGTGGAAATTGAGGTCTCCAAGGAAGATGTAGTATTTGGAATAGATGGAGAGTAAGACAATGACATAGGGGATGGAGTTCCGGTAGATGGGACGTGGTCCTGCAGGTCTGTAGGTGATGGTGCCTCTATTGGTGGTTCCGCCATCGGTGTGGAGTTGTAAGTTGAGGTGCTCCATGATTGGAGTGAAGTTGTCCGCAGTGGTAGTGCAGAGGTTTTTTTTTGTGGATGATGGCGATTCCACCTAAATGCTTGTTGGTGTGGTCTTTGGTGTACTATCTTGTAGATATCGGGGGTGGCTGCAGTAATGTCAAAGGCAGACGCGGGGTTGAGCCAGATCTCCATGATGAAGATGATGTTGGGGTGAGGGAGGTGATGGTGTCCCAGATCTCCCTGAAGAACTTGCAGAGTGATCATACATTGAACATGAGGCAGTGGAGTAGCTCAGGGGCAGTCATGGTTGGCATGGTAGGTGTGGTGGGGGCATTGTGCCTGTGGGTTTTCCATTGTTGCATGAAAAGAGGCTGTGCCTGCAGGAGAAAGGTACAACCACAGATTACCGAGAGTTGAGACAGCAGTTGTTGTCATAGAGACTGGGGTTCAGGGCTTGGAGATCCACAGCGGAGTATCTGTAGTTGGTGGCATAGCCAGGTTTCCTGACATTGGGCGCAGTCCAGGCTCGGATGGATGCAGACGGGCTTGCCATTGGCTTGTCAGCTCTGCACCCTCTAAGCGGGTTCTCTATGCGGCCACGCTGTGGCCTCTATCAAGTGGGTCCTGGGAGGAGGGTGTAGTGCAGGGAGGTGAGAGCGATGCAAACAGACAGGAGAGAGCCAGTGGCAGGGAGCAACAGCAAGTAAAACGAAGGTTTGATCAAAAGACTGTGAAACACATACAATATGGCTAGGGACAAATATATAACAACAGCAAAAATCAGCAAAACAACAGAAAAAGGCTACTAAAGAAAAACAAAAACTTTCTATACAATGCAGGCATAAATAGAACAGACTACAATGTGAGCACAATACACAACAAACAAACAGGTGGGCAGCAGGGGGGAGCACAGCAGAGTCGGAAAACCTGCAGAGCATACAGTAGAGAGGGGGAGCAAGGTCGAAGTATTGTCCTGTTAGACTTCTATTGAATCTTTAACTGATGTTGTACATTGTGTGAATATGTTTTTTTAAACATTCTAAGAAACAGTTTACATACACTTGATGCATGCACATTTCTTTTTATGCAGTATAGTATAGTAGGTTTTTTTGTAAAGAGCAGTGTTGCTCGTTTGCCTGCTGATTGCTCTATATACGACTCCGAAAATAATAAAAGAATACAAGAGTAGAGTAATAGTTATTGTTAATACATTATTTACAGCTTTATTGGCTCTAAATCTTAAGTATTCATTTGAGCGATAGAAAACATATGTAAACGCTGGTGAGTTTAGCCTAGCTCCTTAGAGACAAATTGAAAGCAAATAGAGGACTTTGCAAAGTACTTTTAAGGACCACAAAACAAATGAGAACAAGTGATTTTGTAATTGAGCAGAAGTAAGCATGTGGGTAACAGGTTATTAATTCCAACCAAACACTGATATATGTTTTCTTGAGGTTACCACCTAATGAAGAATGTGAGGATTGTAACATACCATTGACAAAATAATTTCGTATACAAAAAATAAGATTCATTAATGTAAACTCTGATGCGCTCCTTAACACGACAGAAGATCTAGAAAGAGGTGTCTTGCCTGGGTAAAGTGAATACTAGTTTGGTGACTGGGGTTGCTACTCCACTGGGTGCACAATTGAAAACAAAGACTCGGTTTACTAATCATCAGGCAGTGGAAGCAGGTCATGTATTGAAATGCTTACTTGTAAGCTGACACTGATAGTGTTAATTACATATTCTCATCCCTCTATGTGTAACTCGAGTTGATAATAAGCGGTGACTAGCTGCTTACCTGTAAATTATTCATAACTTCAAAGGTAAAGTCCCCACCCTTCCAAGGAAGCTGTCACCTGTCATCTGTCACCTTATCAATTGTGTATTATTTAAGTCGATGTTTATATTAAACATGAAGCAATACAGCAGTTGTCTCTACTATCTACACAGTCTAACGAGTCTTCCTTCATGCAGTTTATATAACATAATGCAAACAGCCTCTTCTTTATGGTCTAGTACTGAGTACATTTAGAAGATTTATGAAGAATTCAGTTAGACTTTTGAAGTTGCCAAGATTAATGAATATGTAGCCCATCACTTGATTTGAACATTTGACAATGTGCTTCAGTTCATTTCACTTTTGATGATGTGCATTTGGCTCCCACCATTTATAGACAACAACATTATCAGGAAATGCACACAAATGAAATGATTCGGAAAATGGTAATACAACATTTTCAGATGTTTTTCCTCCTCTAATGCAATTGGTATAAGTATGTTGCATTTTTTTTCTGACATACTCAGAGACATTAAGTAAATGAAAAAGATTTTGCCTTGAAATGTTGACTTTAATGGTCACCCAGTATGTTTTGCTGACAGGGACACATCAGTATTCCTCTGAAAGGTGCTCTGTTTTTTAATAAATGTAAAATTACGTATAGAAAATTAACTTTTGGGGCCGTATTACAAATAGAGGGGGAGTGCCCGGTTTGCCTAGAGGCACTCCTTCAAATTGACTTGCCTGGCACCAAACGGACAGTGTTATGTTATGTTATGTATGTATTTTTGTAAAGCGCGCGAATCACCGGGGGGCATCTCGGCCCTGTATACCGCTGGGGAACCCGTCCTGGCTTTCCCTGTGGGATGGTCCCTGCTGGGAATCCCCAAGGTGGAGCCAGGCATCCCCAGCGTTGGGGGGGGGGCGTTGTGGAGATTAGGCAAGCTAATGCCCAGAGTTGCCGAGTGGGACCCCTGATTAGAGTGGGCACCGAGGCGAGAATTATCGAGTCCGCTGACCCTGGTCCATGACCCTGCCGCGTCGGGAATCAAACCCTGGTCCCGGGCCGACTTCTGCTTCCGGGTCTCTAACCAGTGAGCCACACCACTCCACCAGTGGTGCCCTATTACTGATAATGCGCTGTCCCCAGGTCATACACACACTTGCCCTGTCATGGGATTGCACCTTAGGGAAAGACAGGGTAGCTGCTTGACTCAGCCACTCCATTTTTCACTGAGCAGGCAACATCTGGTGTTACATCATTGGGGGACAGAGATGTCACAGCAGTGACCAGTTTTTCACCTCCAGGGGGCTGCTCTTAGTGGGTGCACTGACTGTATGCCAATTTTTTGTTGCCCACAGTCAGTGCGTCTCTTTGCCTGTGTGCCCGCATCTATGATATAACGTGGGTTCAGAGTCAAAGGTTTCCATCTTTTGCATTTAGCCAAGCCCCCATGCAAATGATATAACAACACCCTCTTAACATAGCATATATGGGCTCCTGTTTTTGAAACTTGAACACGAAATTCAGGAGTAAGATGTCCCCATAAACATTGCAAGCTAAGGGCTGCTCAATCATTCACTGATGCCTCAATTTGCATCGTCGTAAGGCCCTGGATACTGCCGCGTATGGTGTCATTATTTACTGTGTGACCGGTTCAGTGTGGGGATGGGGTTATAGGGGGAGAGGAACAGGAAAGATCTTGTTTGCAGTTGTTTTTTTATTGAAGGACATATTGTCTGATTGCTTATTAATGGTAACCTCAACTATAAAAAACACTTAAAAGTAAGATAATGCGGGGGATGTATGTGTACCAGCACTATCTGTATTACAGATGGGACCACACAAGTGTCGTTGGCCCCATATGTAATATTCTATTGCCCGGGGGGGCACAAGGAATTGGTGCACACACCTGTTGCTCCCCTGGGACATTGTCTGTAACACAGCTCCTGGTGTTTGACATTACTCTCTTATTTCACAGAGGACATCAGTTCATACTTGTACAGCCACAGTGTACAGAACATATCTAATGTTTTTGAATCAAGCAAGATATCTGAATAGAAGATATTTGTTTTTGTGCCATATACTAGCAATCTTTCTCTGACCTTCTTCCATTTCCACAAGTCTGTTACTGGTTTGCTTTATGATATTTATTTTATGATACAATTATAATAACTAGGAGGGATAAGGAACCCAAAATTCCAATTAAAAAAGTATTGGAAAAGCCAATAGCTTAGGTTTGCAATTTGAGTCGTGGCTAAAACCTTTTAAAAGACTGCTGCAGTGAAAGGGGTGATTGAGGTTAAATGTCACCTGAATCACGAGATGGTAATATAGGGCCATATTACACATGGTACATGTTATATTTATTTGTCATATTACATTATTTATTAATCGATTTTAATACTCTTTATTACAGTTTTTAAGCATATGAACATCATCTGATTAATATTGATTGTCTTAGAGTACAGATGTATCTGTTAATGTTGTTGGGGAAAGTTTTCTAACACTTAAAGTGTGTTGTGCATCAATGTGTATTATTATCACTTAAAATTTAAATGCAAAGCGTGTTGTAAGGAAAGACAAAAAAGAAAGGCAACAAAGTGCACTGTGGGACCCTGTAACATATTTCTTGATAGAATTCTGCCTATACAAACTGGGGCAAACATTTTAGAAGCTTCTTGCATCAAGGATGTGCCTGCTCATGTCAGCTTGTCAGGTGTGCTGATTAATGTTCTGAGCGCAGCACTGTCATTGCGTAATGCGTTTTTTACCAAGACCCAAAGAAAGAGGAAATGCTGTGTTAATTCACCCATGCAACTTTTTTTTCTTTAGGGAATCTAAAATAATCCTACGAAATAATTTTGCATTGTGAAATATGTGGATCTTTTCAAAGTTAAGACCTAGTTTTTTTCTGTGAATTAGGAGCTATGACTCCATTAGTATATGAGTATTATGACTTCATGAGTGTTAGAATTGAGGGTGTCTAGTTAGCAGAGGTATGCACCTTGTCCAAGTAGGGACCCTTCTGCCTAGTCAGGGTAAGGGGATTATACTGCTAAAATGACCCCTGCTCCCCCCCTTCGTAGCTTGGCACAAGCAGTCAGGCTTATCTCAGAGGCAATGTATTAAGCATTTGCCCATAACACACAGTAATACAGTGAAAACACTACTAAAGGACACAACACCAGTTTTAGAAACATAACCAATATGTATCTGTATGAAACAAGACCAAAATAATATAAATCCAACATACGGGATTCAAGATAATATGATTACAAAAATAGACATAATATACAGTTCCTTGAAGTCAATAGCTCCGTCCGGGGCTATCACAGCATTGTCGCAGGCTAGCTATGGTGTTGGAAAGACCCGCAATACAGTGCCTTGGAAATGCAGGGTGTTGTGGACCTTGTGGTGAGATCAAAAGATGTGGCATCGGCAGGTGTCGGCTTCAGATGTCGGTGCAGGAGTAGCCTGGCCCTTGAATTCACAAGCATTGCAGATCGATCTCCGTGACTTTGAAGTCAGTAGTGCCTGCAGGCATCGGGTCTGTGGTGCAAGGTGCAGCGGTGCTGCTTTCGGTTCCCTCAGGTTGCAGTACAGGCAGTGCCTCAGGGGTGTCATCCAGCGGCATTCATGAGACCAGGACTGCAGTGCAGAGTGGTACTGTGCTTGTCGCGGTGCTGGCAGGAAAATGGTGCATGCAGCTGCGTTGTCATTGCTGAGCACAATCGTCGGTAGATGATCTGCAGTCGGTGCCGCTAGCACCGGTGCGCCAAGGCTGTGGTGTGGGATATGGCTGCACACTGAGTAACATATGAGCGGTGCACCCAAGCTACAGTGCAGGCAGTGGCTTTGATGCCGGCATGAAGCATAGTCATCGGGAATACCAGGGTGGCGACGTAAAGTGAGGCAATGCGAAGTGCGGTGCCCTCAGATGACATTGCAAGCAGTGGATCAGTGGCAGTATTGGGCATCGTCGGTGAGGCCAGGGTTGGGGTGCAAAGCGTAGGGGTGCTCTCTGCGATGCCAACAGGTCACAGAGCCATAAATGGATTCATTGACAGCTTCGGGCTGCTTTTTCTTCTGCTGTTGTACAAAACACAGAGTTCCCAGTGCTGATAGCAGATGAACTTGAAGACTTTGCTGTTCCTGAGACTTCTTGAACAGAGGGAAAGCTCTACCTCAAGCCCTTGGAGAAACTCAGGAAAATAAGTTCCAGAAAGTCCGGTCCTTTCACTGCCCAAGACAGAAGTATTCACTGCAGGCCAGCACAGCAAAGCACACAGCAAAGTGACAGTTCCTTCTAACGGCTTTTCCAGCTCTTCTTTTTGGCAGGTTCCTTAGTCCAACTGAGTTTGAAAGTTCTGGGGTCAGGGCTCCAATATTTATACTTCTTTACCCTTTGAAGTTTTAAGTAGAGAGTCTCTGAGTTCACTAGACACCAGTTCTGTCCCCTCCAGACCAGTTTCATTACAGGAGAGGTAGACAACATTGTGGGGAGCAGACACAGCCTCTTCAGGGTATAGTGGAAACTCCTCCCACCACTCTAAATGCAGAAAGGTCTAGTCAGCCTGGCTATGAGTCACCCAAGAAAGGCAGGACACACCTGAACCCCCCAAGTGACTGTCTGGTGTCATTGCACATCCCCTGCTCCTGTCACTCAAAAAACAGTTGCTACATACACAGACAGGCAGAGGTCCACAGGGTGGTAAAGTAAGAATAGGCCTACTTTCTAAAAATGACAATTTCAAACACACAATTTAAAAACTACCTTTACTAATAGGTGTGAAGTTCAGAGAACCTAAACTCCATTTCTTGATCTTGTCCCAATTAAAGGTTACACAGGTAAAATGTCACAGTGCAACTCCAATGATATCCTATGGGACAGACAGCCTTTCAACAATGAAAAACTAAATGCACAGTATTTCACTATCAGGACATGTAAACCTCGCATTACATGTTGTACCTTTCCCATATACTGCACCCTGCCCATGGGGGTACCTTGGCCTACATGAGGGGTACCTTGCATGTAAGGAAAGGAAAGTTTAGGGCCTGGCAAGTGAGTGCATTTGCCAGGTCAACCTGCCAATAAACCTGTGAGCAGATACTGCAGTGACAGGTCTGAACCACCTTTTGAAAGGCTACTAGTATGGATGGGACTACCAGTGCTGGAGGAGCACTATTAGCATTTGATTTACAGGCCCTGGGCACACCTTTGAACAATACTCGGGACTTACTAGTAAATCAAATATGCCGGTCATGGATAACCAATCATAACACAATTTACAGCAAGTGCACTTGCACTTTAGCACTGAATAGCAGTGAACAAGTGTGCAGAGACACTAACCCAACAAAAACAAAGTCCAGCATACCACCAAAAACATGAGGTCAGAAAGCAAAAAGACAGAGGAAACACGCCAAAAGATCCCAGGTCTAACAATGAGGGCTCAAAATACGTACACTATGTATGTTAAAAATACAGCCATATTTCATAGACGAAACCCGGAAATGTAGGGTTTTTTCAATGTATTGTATTCTATAGGAGCATAAGGAATTGGAATAATACAAACACATTAGATTTTTTTATAAAGAACTAAAGCACTTGAGGGGAATTGAACTTATATTTAAAAAATGTAGGAATTAAAATAGATGAAGTATTTTATGAAAAGTATTTTTTAATGAGAATGACCCATTCATGTCAAGTGGGATGAATATCTGTTTGTTTTAAAGTCAGTAATCAGTATGACTTATGTAAAAATTGAAATGCTTAAGCAAGAGCAGAGAGTTAACTAACATAGTAATACAGCCTCTTAAAGTCACACGCTTTTGGTGGCAGCTTCTAGTTTCATAATAGAGCTCAGAGTGTTGATGTTTCGCACAGAGCTGCCTTAAATCGAACAGTGGACTTTCCTTATTTTCTCTTTGAAATAGAGGTCAGATGGTCAGATTGGATGGAAAAATAAAAGTTTCATGAAACGTTTATCAATTCAATGTAAGCAAGAGGCCTTGAACTAAATGTCATCTGCTATTATATATGTATAAAATAATGACAGCTCTTAGAACCCTCTTGGGAGAGTGTGGGTTTATTATGTCATGAAGATTATTTTAATTGTGATGTCTTAAATATATCTATCTATCTATTTATCTATCTAATTAGGACAAGGTTCCTGCTTGTCTATCTGTCTTTCTGTCTGTCAGTCTATCTATCTATCTATCTATCTATCTATCTATCTATCTATCTATCTATCTATCTATCTATCTACCTATGAAAAAGGTTTTTTGTTTTGCTGATGACTTTTGAACGGTTTGACAAATCTTCACAAAACATTTGCAAAAGTTTTGTGAATGTGCATAGCGAGTGTGCAAGTTATAGTCATAGTTACTTCATTTATCTGTAAATGGTGAATTTCAGTAGCTCTTAGAGGTTCACATTTTACATTTTAACTTACATTTTCACCTAACTATAGCATAACTTTATCCTTTGTTGCGGTGGATATTCCACAGTGACTTACCTAGTTACCAAAGGAAACAGATTTTTTTTGCTAATAACTTTGGCACCGTTTTTTCATTCACCTTAGATCCTTGCTACAATGTTTCTGAGTGTTTAGTTAAGCATGGGCCAAGACAAATTATCCTTTGCAGTTTCCACTGAGATTTATGAACAGCGCTATAGCCAAAACAGCTCTACAGATTTAATTTAATTTGGCAAAAAGGCAGAAAGGATGCTTGTTGTGATTTGGTGTAAATCTGTTCAGTAGTTTTTGAGAAATTAAGGCTCAAAGGGCCTCATTTATGAAAACTGTTGCATTACTGCATGAAAACAACAATGCAATATTTTTTTCATGCGCTCTTCATGCGGCAGGATGGATGCACCGTATTTAATCTAGGTCCCTCAATGTCTTAAGGAGTTACAGATACGTCTGACGAATATGTAGGTGCAAAAGTGGCGCATTGCTACGGTGTGTCTGAAAACAGACGCTACACCAGCAATGTTTCCTTTCACATGGAGCAAGCCTCATAAATAGAGCCCAAAACCTATAGATGTCTGGATAGCTGGGTTTGAGGGAAGCCCACACGAGTCCCACAGGCATGCAGTTTATCATAAATAGAATAGTCCCATTGGCCTGGAGAATTGTGTCCGCCCGGCTGCATCGCATCCTCTTGTTCCCTGGTCTTTTACACTCTAGTTGGCTGACCCCAATCTGACCTCAAATGTTGCACCACCATTACATCACTAGGGGGGTTCAATCTCATTCCCTGAAAATAAAAATAAAATAAGGTATAAGGGTCAAATTTAAAAAATCTTTTATGGGGCGCCACAACCCTGTGGGAGTCCAGCAGGAGCCAGCATTGGCTCCTAGACTCTTGTGCCTCTTTTGAGAGTCCCGTGATATGGTAAAAACAACTTTTGGTTTTTACATAGTCAGAGTTGGTGTCTATTGAGATTGGGAGGGCTGGCTACTTATGGGGAGGTTGGCCACTTGCATGGCCAGCCCCGCACCTCCACTGGTGTTAGCCAGGCCCTGCAGCCAGACCCTTGCCTCCTGCCTTGCATGGTAGGGAGTTGACCAGCAGTGTGGGTTGGACACAGGTTACAATCACACACTACACACAACTGAAGGTGGTGCACGGCAGGTGTAGCAAAGTGGGTTATTACTATGTGGGGATATGCACCGTCAACTCGAAAAAATGCCACAATAAATAATTTGTCTGGTCTAATCTCAGTAAAATAATACTTGCTGAACCCTTGTTAGTTTAGCAAGTGAGCAGTCAGGCTTAGCCTAGGAGACAGGTATGTGCAAAGATTTTAGTACCCCCAAGACAGTAAATAAGTAAACAACACAACACAATAAAAATCCAACATCAATTTATAAAAATAGGAAATATTTTTACCTTCAAAACGCACATCAAAACAACAAAAATCCAACGTATGGAACCCGAGTTATGAATTTTTAAACAATCAATAAATAAATAATTGTGCATTCTAGCACCAAATGCAGAGAGGCACCACTTGCGTCTATCTGGTCGTGCTGGGGATGGCAAAATCAACGTTTTAGGCTGACTGAAAAGGAACTCAGGTCCAAAAACTTGAGGGGTAGATCCCGGTCAAAAATATACCTTCAGACTTATTCTTAGAGCTTTTCTCCCAGTGACGAGTCCTCAGATTCCAGGGATTCCAGAGCTCGATTCAATGACAGTGGCCTACTACAGTGCAATGCCTTGATGAGCGTTTTGAAGTCTTTGTCCTCGACACAAGGAGAGTCAAAGGTTTCAGCAGGACAAACCAGCACAGTCAGGCCGATTCACCAATTGATGATGGCAGCCTCGACTCTCGATATCAAGCAGGGCTCATCTTGGAGGTTTTCTGCAAAACCTAGCAGAAAGTTAACAAACTTTGAGTTCTTGAAGTTTCTTGGTTGATTTGGGGACAACAAGGGACCAGTAGCACCAGCCAAGGGTTCCGGTACTCTGGATTACCTCTTGTGGGCTAGGACTCAGTTTCCTACAATGCACCTTCAGAGTATAGGAAAAATCTGGCTGCAGCTGATCAGCTAAGTTGATCATCTATTTGGCTTGACAGCTGACTTCTTTCAGGTCTGTTGTTACAGTTTCTAGCAGGGTGTCTACTCCCTTTCCTTTTAGTCAAGCACAGTTTTTTCTTTGTGGAGTCCTGTTAGCACAGCAGGTGCAGTCCTTCTGAGTGCAACCCTTCTGTGGTTCAGTTCAAGGAGCCAGCACGGCAGTCCTGCTTCTTCTTCTAATGCTCCAGGCAGTGATCTGAGGAGCTACGGCAGCTCTCCTATATTTATCCTCCATTCTGTGCTGGCTAGTGGGGGGGGGGCACCCCAACTTATAGGGGTAAAGTTACATCCCTCTACTATGATCACTTATTGTGAAGTGTGGCTTATTTTTGACACAGGATGTACTGTTCTTACAAATATCAAACTGGAGGCAATCTCTCTTCGGTGTTTGTTTGTCCGTGTAACCCAAAACAAAGGTGTGACTAACAACTCATTACACACCCCTTCCGCCCCCTCTCCTAATCTAAGTAGGGTGTTTCCATCTGGCTAGGAAGCACGGAAGTGAGGGCTGGCCTAGGTCCTGGGACATCTGTTCTCCTGCCTTTGAATTCCAGCTTATCTCCCCAGCAACCTTCCTCTCCATGACTTCTCCAGGAAGCAAATCTACTCCCATCAAATGACTCTTCTTCACACCTACTAAGGGAGCATCTTGGCTCAGGCTATCAAAGGCTGGCCAATTAGAAGAGTCTGCTACAGGTCTGTGGGGATCAGGGCAAAAAGACTTTCCTACAATGGGGATTGGCCATCTGCGGGGTTTTGGTGCAGGGTCTGGAAACTGGGGAGGCCATGTGACCGATCTTTCACCATGTATGGCCAAAGGCAATGCATGGCAGGGGTTTGGCAAAGTTAGGTATGGTAATAAAATCTTACATACCATTAAAAGAACTCTAGAAATTCAAAGAAAAAACAAAGGTTAACGTGGGAGTATAGTTAGATATAGAAATAATATCAAAATTTGCCTTAAAAAAGCTAAGACATTCACTGAAAAAAACAAAGGCTAAAGTGACGTTATAGTTAGGTGATGATTTCAGTTAGAATGTAACATTTTAAACAAAAAAAAATGAAATTCGCCTGCTATAGTGCACTGCCATTGTTAACATCGCTAATATCAACTGAAATCACAGTACTGATGACATCACTCTGCATGGTGAGTGGAACATGTGTGCCATTAGAAATGGTATGTTCCCCCAGTGACTAGGCCCAAAAATGATATTGTCACTGGCCAGGCTGTAACTGCCTGTCACCCCCACCAACTGGCTGATGTCAGTCATAAATCTGGCCCCTCAAGGCACCATCCTCATCCAATGAGACACTTACTAAGGTTAAAATAAATATGCCAGTTATAGTGTAGGGAACAATCTATACATTGCACCACATCACTGCATATCACCGTACATATTGCATTACTCACAATATGTTAAATGAGATCATTGATGATATCTCAGTCATAGCCTCTGGCAAGACACAACACCCAATCAGCATCAGCATGGGGGCTCAGTGTGTGGGGCCCAGCAGGGCCCTGCACCCTACCAACCGTAAGCATCAAACCTCTGCTGCCCACCATTTCCAGCCACATATAGGACATGTTTGACAGAGAGCTTAACCTAGCCGGGGTCTCCTCCATTACATCAAGCAGGGTTTAAAAAAAAGAGTAAAAAAAGTGGCATTTAGTATTTTATCTTCCATAAAATTCTTTGCACTCTTGTGAAGAAAAATAACTGAAATTAGTTTCACCAAATTTGGCATGAAGGAAGAACTTTGTCCGCTAGTTCATTCGGTGTAAACCTCTTCAGTAGGATTTCAGAAATTAGTTTTTAATTCGCTTCTGGGTTGTCTTGAAAGGGTTAAAAAGCTTGAGATATCTGAACCCTTTAATTTTCTGACCCTGAGAAGGATCACAAATCCACAGAGGATTCACAAATCCCAATATCAAAAGCCACACTGTTGGACTTGGCCCTATTGCAGGGTCTTCCCTAAACTTTTTGCTTTTCTCTTAGCCTTTTTCCTGACATGGTTTTCGTGGTTTTAGGACTCTGGGCACTTTAGCACTGCTGTTCAGTGTAAAGTGCATGTGCTCTCTGTGGTAAATATGGTAAGATTAGACTACACCTGTTAGGCCTATTTAATTTACCTGTCAGTCACTTGTAAAGTGGTATTTCATATACCCAGGGCTGGTAAATTAAATGCTATTGGTGGGCTTGCAGCGTTGATTGCGCCACCCACCAAAGTAGGCTTTCAAACCTATCTCAGGCCTCTGCCATTGCAGGGCCTGTGCGCGCAGTGTTACTGCCGCTGTGACAAAGCACGTTCAGTGTGTGCCATGTTTGTGACCCCCCTTTTACTACATGTCAGTCACCCATAAGGTAGGCCCTAACTAGCCCTATGGGCAGGGTGTATTTTAGGTAAAAGGTCGGACATGTACCTTAAGTGTGTGACATGTCCTGGTAGTGACAAACCGCCATTTTGGTTTCTCACTACTGTGAGGCTACCCTCCCATCGGAATGCATTGGGGAGTCCCTGATGAATGTTTCAGTGGTAATTCCTGATATGAGAGGAGCAGTGTGGTCAAGTTTGGTATGTTTGGAATAGTAATAATAAATGCTACGCAATGGTGTGCACAGATCTATTATAACTATTTTAGAAATGCCACTTTTAGAAGTTGGCCTTCCTGTGTGCTATGTGTCTGCCTGCCTGATGTGGATTGCATGTCTGGCTTTGGAGTGACAGGGGCTGGTGAGGTGTTTGTGGCTCCAGGAGGGGCAGGGTGAGTCAGTGCTAGGCTGAATAGGACATCTGCATTTGGAGTAGTGGGAAGAGTAGTCCCCTGACCCTGAATAATATTGTGCCTGCCTAGGCCAATAATGACTCCACCCCCCTGAGGTGTGTCTGATGGCAGAGCCCCCATCTCCCGAAGACGGGTATGAGCACTGTAAACAGAGTGCTCTAGAACCAGTTGGAACTGGTTCCCCCCAGCCCTGTGCCAGGGCAGACAAAGGAAATTGTAATATAAATATAGGGGCTGTGACCCAATGCGTGGTGAGCTGCTCCTTGGCTTAGTGGGGCTTAATGCTGCTGGGGCCCTGGAGGAATCACCAACAGGACTTGCCTCCCTGCTGGAGGGCCCTGTGTGCTGGCCTGCCTGGGCCCAGCTGTGCCCCTTGGACCTTTGGAAATCCACCGCCTTGTGAGCGCTCTAACATTATTGGCCAGCAGAAGAGAAGAGCTGGCTTCTGCAGCGCGGGGCTGCGAGGGAATCCCGGCGTGTGGGATTCTCCCCTACCTTGCTGATTTAAAACGGGTGCCCACCCCTCATGCGATGTTCGTCGGCAGGAGCAATTGTCTTGATTTAAAGCGGTTGCCCGCAGGCACTTTGTCCCAGAAAAAAAGCCCCCGCTCCAGGAGCGACCCGGATGCCATGCGGCCATGCCTGGTTGTGGGCGGGGCCTGTGGCCTCCAGGCTGTCTGGAGCCTCGCGGGCTCCACATCGAAGTCCCGGTCCCAGGAAAGGGGACTAGGGTAAGTGAGCAGGGTCTGGAAGTGGTGCATGCCTGAGCGGGGCTCCTGTGAGTTGGAGAGAGCCCCATAGGCAGCAGAGGAAGTCGGAGTCTTGTGGGCTCCATTGCCACCTTCCGTGCTTCTGTAGAGGGAGCCGCCGGAGACTCGCTCCGTGCCCTGCCCGTCTGGTTACTGTGTGGAAGCAGTGGCTGTGCTGCACAAGGGCAGCCTTCAGAAGCGAGGAGATGATGCAGAGCCTACGTCTGCTGACAGCCCCGGTGAGAGGGGTTACAATATGAGCTTGTTGCGGGGGTTGGTGAGCAGAGTCTCAGTGGGGCTCAGGAGGCACTGTGGTGCCAGTGCCTGTTCACCTGCATCAGCTGCACCACAATTGTGGGCCGCTGTGACGGAGGGGCATATTTGGTTTTGAGAGTCCCAGTGGGGCTCACAGGGCACTAGTAGTGCCGATGCCTGTTCATTCTACACAGCTGCACCATGAGAGCACGGGCAGCTGCAATGTTTGGGGCTTAGTTTGGGAGCTTGTTAAGTGCTCCCAGGCACAGTGAGTGCCAGTGCTGGTTTGCTACACAGCTGCACCCTAGTCGGGGGCAGCTTCAACATTGGGGGCCATATATCTTAGTGAGAAGGGGTGAGGTGCACCACAGACCCCAGTGCATTACGCACCTTGCTTCGCTGCATTGGCAGCTACGCCCTGATATTCATGGACATAGGATATTTGAGCCCCAGTGGATGACCTGTTGCCCTGGGGTTATAGGTGTGATGGTGAAAGGGTGCAAAGGCCCTAAGGTGATGTATGCACCTTGTAGTAGTGTTACTGTAGTGCACTACTGAGTTCCTGCCTAATGTGTTTATGCACTGTGACTGATGCGTAAAGTGTTCATGCTTATGAGGTGATTGCATAATGTGTTTATGCTGGTGATACCTAATGCCTAATGTGTTTATGCTTATGAGGTTATTGCATAAAGTGTTTATGCTGGTGAGGCCTAATGCGTAATGTGGTTATGGTAATGAGGTTTGGGCCTAATGTGTTAATTCCTGATGTCATGCTATGATATTTTAGGATGGTGTCTAATACTAATGTGATAATGCTTAGGTCATTATGGTACCAGTAGTTACTGGTTGTGTTTTATATTTACTACCTGCATGGTTCTGACCATGGCACGATTGGCCTGTTCCTGTATATAATCCCCTGTGAATATTGCCTAGTGCCAGTTGGCACAGTCTATATTGTGTGATTCTGATTCTAATGTGTTTATGAAATATAATGGTTATTTTTTTATATAACCTTGTGTGGAGTTTCGTTTGTGGTGCGCCTAGTGCGTTGCTGCTGTGTGTGTGTGCGTTGTGCAAATGCTTTACACATCGCCACTGGGATGAGCCTGACTGCTTGTGCCAAGCTACCAAAGGGGTGAGCAGGGGTTTTCTCGGCATGTAACTCCCTTGCCCTGACTAGAGTGGTTGTTTCTGCCTGACTTAGTCACAAGCCCTAGCCAGCCAGAAACACCATTTCTAACACACACCATTGGGCAATGGAGATTTTTCTCTTGTCGTTCATTGTGAATTTGCAGCAGGTATGTGAGTCTGCCACCTTCCGATTAGCTGAATGTCTGTCATAACCCAGCATTGTGCACTGAGCAAAATATTTGGGGTAAAAAGAAAAAGGCCATAAGGGCCCTGGATGAGCCTACTCTGACCTCCAGTTCGACGATGTGGGGGCCACCCAGCAGGGACACTCTAGAATAAAAAAAAATATATTTTTTTTATCAATGGATTCTCGAATCCTGGACCCTTCTGGGTCCCACTTACCTTCCTGGGATCTCAGGAGTTGCAATCCGGTACATGAATCTGGTAACAAACTTCATAAATAATAATTTAACATACTATATTTATGCTTGGCAATGGCTGTATGCAGTGGGTGGCACACAGGGACTGAGAGCTGGCCCTGCAGCCAACTACAACTATGCAACATCTTTGGTCTTGCAATGTGTGGGTGGTCCCCCTACAGCTAGTTGGGCTGTAGGCAAGACCGTGTGGTCACACCTATCAGAGTTGTCCGCTTTGCCAGGTTGGGACACTGCAGGTAGCTCTTGTTGCTCTTTGCCGAAGGTTGGCTGTCCATGGTGGGTTGGATGCATGCGATCAGGGTCTGTGGCTAACTCTCACTGGTTGCTCATAGTGAGAAGGGTACCCGCGACCCGGTCCTGCGACCAACTCCAGCTTCATAAATCCTTGAGCATGACAAGGTGGGCGTTGACCACCTAAGATGAGTTTGAGTTAGGAAACTGTTGCATGTGGTATATCATTATAAAAAATACTGGAAAAATAAAGGTGTAAGTGAAAATATGGTCTGCTTACCTTACTATAGGTTTAAAAAACATAATATACTAACTTTAAAAAGCCATATTAAAGTGTTTTCATGGTTGCAAATTAAAATTGAAAAAAAGTTGGGATTCACAAGTAATTGTTCAGGGCAGAATCCATTACTCATACAACAGAGATGAAAACCATATTTCACACACCAAATGCAATCCTTAGGGCCGTACAGTATTTATACCAATAAGTAACAACACCTAAAAATACAATGCAATTAAATAAGAATATGTACTCACACCAATAATACCGCTACATTTATTATTGTTTCTTCCATATTGTTAAAGGTAATGTAATATTTATTGTCACTGATAATTGATGATTTACGACATTTGTAATTGCATCCTTCAAATCGACAGTGAAGTCCTAAACATTGCATTTGATGTTGGAGTAGAACAATTGACAACAGTAACAAATAAAAGCTCACTTGCTTGCTTTGTGCAGGGAATTCTACTGCTCAAAATATATCAAATAGATTCAGGGCCAGAGATATTT
The DNA here is from genome assembly GCF_964261635.1 of Lissotriton helveticus. Classification (NCBI taxonomy): domain Eukaryota; kingdom Metazoa; phylum Chordata; class Amphibia; order Caudata; family Salamandridae; genus Lissotriton; species Lissotriton helveticus. The sequence continues at coordinate 537,865,803 of NC_136065.1, forward strand.
AGGCTTTGCATCACCCTTGAGCTACACAAGGGCGCACAAGTGAGACGCAAAACATAAATGAGATTTACCAAGCCACGCAAGGCCACCTTGCGTGGCCCTGCATGGCTTGAAAAAACTGGAGTAACGCAAAGCAGCATAAAGCACTGCCTTGGGGTACTCTGCCGCAGGGAGTTGTTCCCTGGGTTGAGCATGAGTGTTCCTATGCAATCGCCCCTTGATTTTTGTGCTTTCCCAGATTTACCATTAGTGGTAGACCTAGGAATGTGTCAAAATGCTACACCTCCTTAGGGTAGACATAACAAGGAGAAATATATTTATTTCTCCTCCTTGATTCCTCATTTTACATGTGGTGCATTCTGCAGCACACATAGAATGACAAAAATGCCTCTCATGATTGTTTTTGTCCAGAAAGGTGTTCCTTCCTGCACAAAAACAATCCTGCCTGCAACGCAGGCACCCTTGCACCATGATGCAAGGGTACCTGCATTGGCACTAGGCAGTCAAATGTGAGTCAGCGCTAAGAAAGGACTTAAATGCAGCCTATAATGTTAAATACAGCACATTCATGCACTTTCCCTTTCACGCAGCGCAGTAAAGTGGCTTGTTGCGCTGCGTGAAAGAATGCTAACTATGGGCCTCAGTTTATTTAAGATGGCAAAGCTACTAAAGTATTTGTCCTTTATTATTTTTGTATCTTAGTTTTTTTAGATGTCTAATCCTAATTTTACTTCCGGAATGGATGCAGATTAGACATTACAAATGATGAAGTGGCATTACTCATTCCGGAAGAGTCCACCTAGAGACGAGTCCTAAGTGTCTCCCATTCATTTATGGAGGGTATGGGTGGCATTCAGACGGATACAGTTTTCAAAAAACAAACAACATATTTGCTGCGTTCATTAAAAGCGGCACTTTATACAATAGCAGCAGCAGCGGTGCGTCCATTGGGGCGTAGGGGCGTAGCCCCTCTAAGCCTGGACGCACCTGCAGCTGCTGCAGCAGAGAGCTAAACTGTAAATATCAATTGACTCGAGTGTTCGAGTGTTGCTGCCGGGACAGACCCGATACAATAGGGAGTGCGCAGGGGGTGGGGCTGGTTTCAACAACGTGAACGTGACTACAGTGACTGATGTCACAGTCTGTCTAACTCGACGACTGCGCATGAGGAATTCTGGAGGAAACTTGGCAGCGCATGCGCTTTAGCCAGGTTAGCGACCGTTAGCCGTCAACTTCGAAGGGGCCAGGGGGGTGTGTTTTTGGCTGGGCCCCGTTGTGTAAAGAATGCGCCAGGGCGAGTGCTGTGTGTGACCCCCTAGCCAATCCTGGCGCTTAGGCAGCACCAGGATTGGCTGGGCCACTGCGCCGAAATGCTGGGCAATCATTATTGGATGCCGGCGCGTGGGTGGGTGAACTGATTGGCCCTGGATTTGGGGGACGTGCGCCGGTGCGCGCCGTGATGTTTAGTAATTGCGTGGCTGACCGGCGGCTGTCAGGATTTAACTTAAGTTTCTTTTTAGGGCGGGGGCTCCCTCTCTGTCTCCTCGTGCGCGCAGGGCCAGCAGACCGCGTCGTCATTCACTCACTGTCAGAGTGCCTGTCCACTGTCCGACCGCTCTTCTCTTCACTGCGCTCGGAGTCGTCTCAGTCTCTGTAATTGGACATCGACATCGATCCTGCTAACTATGTGAGTGAGAAATCTGGAATATGTGATCCTGGTGTTGAATCAGCACGAATCAAGCAGACGTGTATGTGCATGGCATTCTCGGTTTGGCAAATCCTGCCGCACCTGCTAATCTCTTAAAGTGAAATCTTGACCAAGCGAGTTGCGTTTCAGGTGTGCCCTTTCATTTAAACTTCAGCACAGTTGCATTAAAAAAATAGCAAACTTCAGAACAAAGGTGGAGACACACTACACAGCTATTGAGTAATTAATCGATATGTATTTGTAACTTTTGTTATGAAGGTTTATATAGCGCGCATCGCATGTCCTAGCTAGGTAGGTTATGTAGTGTACCCTGGCGCCAAAGAAGGGGGGAGGCTGGTCTGACTGGGCCTCTTTGAATAAACCGGTTTTCAATTTCGGCCCTGGCTGTGCAGTGCGCGCCTGTGTGCACGTGCTGTCTAGTGATGAGCTGTGACGTGATTTTCCTCCAGAGAGTGCAGCGTGGTGCAGTTCTTAGGGTGAATCCAGTATTCAGTGCATAAGTGCAGTACAAAGGTATGTATGTCACATGTATACTCCTCATATAAAATGCAATATTGGGCTGATTCAGTACATGTGCTTTTGCTGTCTGCTTCGGATGCCATGTCTGGGGGTCAGAGTCCTGTTGCATGCCCACGAGAGACTGGATAAACATCCGCCGTGCACTGCCTCTAAAGCCCTACCCCGATAGATAAAGAGGGTAGAGCAACCTGTAGCCAGGTAGGCGAGGAGAAGGAACATTCATGACATGGATGGCTGGTAATGTGCCACTGCTCCCAGTTCTTCTGCTTCTCAGCCTTAAGGAAAATCAGAAACATCTTCACTGCTCAAGACAGAATAGAAATGGGCCTGCTAGAGTGTTCTATATACATCTAAAAAGGCGGCAGCTTTTTTGATGTAGCGCTACTCTATTTGAAGTAGTCTGCAGCGCTGTGATGTTTTCTAACCACAAGGGGAGTGTAGTGTAGTACGGCCGAAGACTGGTGTTTTATTTCGTGAGTGTGCCAGTACAAACGTGTGTGTGTTTGTGTGTGTTTGGGATGGGGGTTAGTAAGGGATCTGGGAGAAGAAAGATGTGTGTGTGTGTGTAGATACATCAACCCCAGGTTCGAATCGCAGTAGTGGCAGCTCTGCCTTTCATCCTCCCGAAATGAATATTACCGGTAACTAAGTAACCGGCCATTACCAGGCATCTGTGGTTCTGTCCAGAAACATCTACCTATGGCGCCTAACTATACATTTCTAATGTGTGCTGTATTTCACTAATTGTAACCAGGGTTGTAAGGGCTACGTCACCTTCACATGACGCAGAGCTCTGACGTGAGGTGCCAACCTGCTTGTGAACTGGGGTGAGGCACGGTGGCGTCAGTTTCTGCAGCCTGCTGTGTGACATCTGGTTTGGTTTGTGAGTGTTGTTTCCACCAACCCCCTGTAAGGCGTGCTCGGACCCGGTGCTCCCCCGCTTGTTTTGGTTTTATTTGGGTGGGCGGGGGGCGCCGGACGCGCGACGGATGTTTCTGATGGCTCAAAGCATGCAGGGGGGGGGGGGTGGAGGGGGGCAGCCCACGGCGGCCTGATTGCAGTGACAGGCAGAGGTCTCTGTGCGGCTCTAACCGCTGGAGTTGCAGTGTTGTGTTGTTGAGGAATGAGGTGCATTGCAAGAGCCCTGTTCGGATTCCAGTGCTGGAACAGCTGAGTGTGCTGCAGGCCCGGTCTATAATGCCATTGCCAACAGCAGTCCAAGGGGTGCTTCTTTGATAAACGAGATGGCTGCCTCTGTTTTTCCTGCGGACTTGTAGTTGCCACAGTGACTTTTCACAACTGTGTAAGTTGTGTGTAGAAAGAATTGTGACACATGCAGTTTGGATATGTATGGGGCATTGCAGACTAGAGTAGGGAAATGCCTTGGAGCACAGAAAGCACAGGATTCGCTGTGTTCATTGTGTTATACTAATGGCCTGTTACACTCATACTTGCATGTCCTGTGTCTTATGGAACTCGATGGGAGTCCAGAAGTGGAACAGAGGAGGAGCTTCTGAGACACTTTAACCCAAGTGTTTTCCTGTGGGATAAATTATGTTAATAATTCACGCCTCTGTGAGAGCTTGGTGATCGCCAGATCACATTGAAAACAATAATAGCCTAACGGAGGCTGCACCAAAAGGAAAGGGTAGCATTTTAAAATAACCAGTAGAGTCTGATGCTTGTTAAGCAGTCCTCGGGTGCCTAGCTGAGTTCAAAACCAAGGGACTGAAAAAGCTCAACAATTGGGGTGTAGTCTGGGCAGATGGGTTCTTTTACATATTTCCCAAATGTAGTGAGTGGCTCTTTCCTAATTTTTATAACATGAATGTGTGACATAACAATTAACACTGTTCAATACCCCTAAGTGGCCTGCTCATTAATGTGGGCTTGGTAACTTAAGGTCGAAGAGGAGAGTATAATTGCTGTCTTTTTAGTGCTCCCACCAAATCTGACTGCAGTATTCCACCCTTTTACCCACATGGGCCCACTGCAGACAGCATGAGTGGGGTGTGGCACATGGAAGGACAACTGACAAATAAATATGAGTACTTTGAGACTTATCGACAGACCGTGTAGTCTAGGAAAGCATATTGTGAAGAGATATGGGCTGACTGTGGACCGAGATTGGGGAATGTGGCTCTGTGTGGGGATGGGATGACCATGCAGTATGAGGTGCTGTGACATGGTGACACGTGCTGCGGGTAACCTGGTGTGCACCACAAAGAACGCTTGGGCACATGGGCACTGTGTGATAAATTTAAGATGTACATACAAGAGGCCCAAGGTGTAGACTGCATTTTGTAGTATGTAAAGTATTACTCTAGTAATATTACTTAGTACAAAATACAGTTCACAATCCTCCTTTTACCTCTGCTTCTCCTATCTTTTCTGTGCGGAAATCTCTGCTCCGGTGGCGGAGATATCTGCATAAGTAAGTATACTATTTTGTATTAATTTGAGAGGGACCTAGGTTAGTGGTGGGAACATGGGGATTAATAACTCAAACATGAGTGCGATTAAGGCAAAAGGGGGAGGGAGGAACATGCTAATACAAAACACCCACCCACAAAGAAGTGAGACTGTTGCAATTTGCAGAGGATGATACTATAATATGCTATTTATTACCATTGCTGAGTTTATGGATGGACCATGACTCACAAGAGCTGAACCTCAAGGGGGTCATAATGCCCTCTGCTCCTTCAACAACGGTAATAAATAGCATATGTCATGGCATTTTTTTGTGTGTATTTGTTTTATCACAATTTTACTTAACCAAAACCAGGGTTCAAGAAGCTAAAAGTGTGTAATAAGGTTAAATTAGATTTCAGAGGCCTCCTGACTATTAGGAGAGTTCTTTCTCTGAAGAAATGAACTGTTGCATGTTGCCTGTGAGGCTGTACTTGTTTTTTTCTAATTTCAATGTTGCTGTAAAGTGGTAATAAGCTTGAATTTAATCTTTGCACTGTACTAATAAATGTGTACAGTCGTTCAAAATAACTTGTCATTGGGCCATATTTACTTTCACTGCCATGGCATAAATATCTATCAATCTATTTGTGATAAAAATGTAAGACAAATTTTCTGATGTTTTTAGTTTCAGATTACGCTTAATTATGACATAACGTTGAATTAAAATTTTTACTTGGTTTAGAAATATAAAAAGTATTTAATTAAATGCATGACAATTAACCAAGTATACAAATATTAAATAAAAATGTAAGCATGGGTGGATAATTATTGAAATTGTTTAAAAATTAATATTTTTATTAATTGAATGTAATGCATAAAAATTATTTTGTGGGGTAATACCCACTTAGTTTGAGGAGTTAATGTTTTGTAAAATGTTCTTTTGTTATTTCCAGGTTACTATTTATTATTTAACTTTAAAATACATTAAAACATAGATGTACCTCACTGGCGGAGATCCCAACTAACCTATGAAATGTTCCATGTAGTAACTTTATTCTCATGTACTCATTCAAATGAGGCTCTTCCCACTTGTTTGAAGGGGTGGAGACATGAAATCCTACACCTATGTGTACATCTCAACTCAGAAATGGTGCATAGCAAAACAGTGGAAAGTTACATCAATGAACAGGGGAAGTTCCTCACATGAGTAGATATTTATATGCAAATGTACTTTTTTCAGTCGGACCCAGTGGATGGTATATTGGTGCATGTGGCCTCATTGTGCGGAACCTGGCGATAGGAGAACAGACACTGTGAATATCATGGGGCACATGGACACCAATATGGGAATGACAAAAAGCAGTTCCAAGTGCTTGCACGACAACAGGGGATATAACCCTCTTTAGGCTTTAGCCTATTACTTTTTACAGGCTCTGAAGTACAAGGGCCTAGAAAATATTTCTTTTTAAATGTGATTTAGACATGTGTGTTGCATGAAATTAGCCAAAATGGGGCATTTTGCAGCAAGAGGTTAATAGATAAAAGGGAGACAACATAGGAGTTTGAACAGGAGAATGTGTAGTAAAGTAAGAGGACCGTACTTTCGTAATGTAAATCTTGCGCAGGTGCTCTTCAGAGCCTTTTTGAAGACTAGGAGGTATTGGGCTGTTAGATTTTTTTCAGGAAATAAGTTTGAGACGCTAAAAGCCAGATAACGCCTGGCCACAAAAAGTAGTTACAAATTGCGCACCAAATTTTGGAGACCAGTTTTAAATTTTGCGACGCAACGCAGTACTAATAGGTTGCATCAAAAATCTCCAGTTAAAGGGGTGGTCACAGAATGACTTGCCTAAAAAATTATATATTTCCGCAAATCTTTTTTTGACAATTCCATTAAAGAAGTACAATACTAAACTGTCACTTTATTTCCTCTCGTCCCTCCCTCATCTTTCAACGCAATTTGCAGCATTGCTTAATGGAACTTGCATAGACGTCTGCTCACCAAGGGTGATGGAGGCTAGATCACTAGATATATATTACCTCTATAGTCATTCCACTGGCCCAAAATCTTTGCCCACTTTTGTGGGCTACTCTTGCCTTTATAGGCAAACCCCTCCGTCAACATACACCAGTCCATATCCTGTTTCCAGAACTCCAACTGTGGTACCTGATCCGCACCCCAAATGTTAGCAGCATTTCGTTTGGCTACTAGCAACCCAGGGTTAAACATATACATTTCCATGTGGAGCAAATCTGTTTTCTCGCAGACATTTAGTACACATCACTTCGCCGATGGTGTGAGGAAAATTGCGAAAACCTTTATACCATTTATGTTTGGGGTACTTGCGTGGACCTATGTGAAGTGTGTACAAAGCTCAGCTCAACCAGAATCACGGTAACAGCGCATTGCGCTGCCTCTTTTATATTCAGTATATTGTAAGACTGTTTTTCTTCCCCCGCCTTTCCTTGTTTTGTTTCCCTGTTTTCCCCTTGCTTGCCATTCGTTACTCTCGAGTCTAATGTTCAGTATATTGTAAGACTGTTTTTCTTCCCCCGCCTTTCCTTGTTTTGTTTCCCTGTTTTCCCCTTGCGTGCCATTCGTTACTCTAGAGTCTAATAGAGTCGGAAGGCCGTAGGGGAAGACTGTGGACTTTTCTTCAAGTTCCTGACGCTCCTGCGGAACGAACCTGGCAACCATTACACTGCTGTGTAACTTCTTCTACTCTTAGAGCTGAGATTTCCATGAAAGTCTTATAGTCTGAATTCAGCACCTGAGCATAATAGGACAGAATGTATGAAGCTCTGTGGTAATACTGAATAAGCAGCTACCTATGTTATGCCATCTATTAATGTAATAACTGCACTTTCACAATTGCTTTATTAACCTTCCTGCTTTCTCAAATTTGCTTGAAAATGCACGATTTTTCTTCTTTTTTTTCAAAATTTTCTTGGGGGGGGAATCCCCCCAAACCCCCCTTTTGGGGTTCGGGCTCGCTCGCTGCGCTCGCTCGCAACGGTGCTGTATCCGAATTAGTTTGCGCCTCACCACTTTAAAATCTCACCCACCGCCCCTGAATAGCAGACAACATATGTCGACGAATGCTTCAAAATTAAAGCATGTGCTGTTTCTGATAATCTTATTATTTCACCATGATCTCGATAGAGCTCACTATTGAAAACGGTTGTGTGCGTCATCATTCATTCAGTGTATGACTGAGTAGTGTACAGTTGTTTAAACCACGAACTTTTTGGCGATATAGGGAGCCCTATGATACACAGTCGATCATTAGGAGTTGAAGAAGAACCATAGTGCATGATTAAACGAAGAAAAACAATAAAACAAAAATAGTGTGTTCGAAAATTCCCCAAAAACATATTTGTAAGAGCTTCAATTCAATATGAGTTAGTGGCTGCTTTGAAGTGGAACGTCAAACGGCAATCACGGTAATTTTGTTCCTTTGCACATGACCTGTCCAACGAAAAGTGCATAACTTTGCCTGTCTTTGTTATTTTCTTCCTCAAAACCGGCTCTGAATCTGACAGTGTGAGACGTGAAAGGACCTGTTCTGTTTCTTTGAAGTGAATCATTACATCCACAGATCAGGTGAAGGAAGAAGTTAGAAGACGGGTTGACAACTTCATTGAAGACAGATTTTTGTTTTCACTTCGACTGACATGTTTTGTAGAGAATTGAAAGAAACCAATGGAATTAAAACTAGTATTTTCTTTCTCTATAGGTTTTGGATTGCCCCCGATAGACGTCTTCCTCCTGCTGGGGTACATTATTACATTATTTGGGAATTCAGAAATATCCGCAGGAATAGAGCAGGAGATTTATGATAATTGTAGATTTCCTGGACTCCACCTACTGGTCAATTGCTACTTATGAACATTCAGATTTGTTATTGAATGTTTAATCTGGAAGAATAAACCCGTTGAAAAGGTTCATTTTTATTTCTTAGACCTGGCATCCTTGACCTAATTTTTTTCCTTCAGATCTCCTGATTTTCTGACTTCGTTTCTGCTGGCCTTACTACTCTGCACACTTTACCACTGCTAACCAGTGCTAATGTGCTTGTGCTCTCTCCTTAAAACCTGCTAGACTTGCAGATATTCAAATGGCCCTGTGCTTGTGCTCTCTCCTTAAAACCTGCTAGATTTGCATATATTCAAATGTCCCTTTTTAATTTACTTGTAAGTGTCTAATAAAGTGGCACTACCTGTGCACTGGGCCTGTAAATTAAGTGCTAGTAGTGGGCCTGCACCACCTACTTAAGTAGCACTTTAAACATGTTTCAGGCCTGCCTATGTGTAGTTTTAAACTACCATTATGACTCAGCAAAGTAAACCTTTTTCAAGGCCCAAACTTCTTTTTTAATTCATATAAGTCACCGCCTGGATCTGCCATGGACAGCCCACAAGGCAGGTGCCTTGTATTTAAAATGTGTGCTGTGTACTTTAAGTTTTACATGTCCTGGTGGTGAAAAACTCCTATATTCGTTTTTCACTACTGGCAAGGCTTGTCTCTGCATAGGATAACATTAGAGACACAGATTACATTTTATAAGTGACATTTCCAAATATGAACAGGTAAACAGTTAATGCTTGGTGTCTCAGGAATTGTAATGAAAAATTCTAACTTTGGATTTTAAATTATAATTCTGAAAATGCCACTTTTAGAAAGATAGCAACACAAAATGTTGATGGACGGAATTCTGAACATTGTCAAACATTCATCCACAGTCACAGATTTGCGTTAAATCTATTGTTGCCTGGCCTGGAAGTTCAGGCTGGACTGTTCCTTTTGTGGATCACAATGTCTCTAGGCACACAGAAATTCCAGGCTTAGATCGTGTTTTGTCCAGTGCTGTTTCAATCACAGCAGACTTCTTCAGTGCAAAGCATCTAGAACAAAGATTTATTCTATTCAGGAGGAGTATCATTTGGCAGTTTATCTAGCCATCATCCGAGTCAAATGACCCTGAAGTTTCACCAAAGAGTGCCCATTATATCGGGAGATACGGGCTTGTGGCTTTGATGGGGTAAATATCTTTTTTCTAAATGGGGATAAGTTGTGAATATGGCTTGGCTTTATCATGCCAATGGTTGTGCATTTATTACATAAAGGATAGAGGCACGCATTCTTAATTTGTGTTAGTACCAACTGTAAGTTAGTGAATAATAGGTAGTTGGTGGGAGAGAAATGGTCTTATACCTACTCAGTCAAGATAAGACCAAGCAATAGTGGAATCCAAGGTACAAAATGTTGGAATAATAAGAAGTGTTCTGTAACAAGTATTAAAAGATAGAATAAATGAAATATCATCAAGGTGTAGACCGCTCAAGATAAGAGGCGAGGTCACCGACTTCTTACCTTACGTTGTGTAATCCTTATTGTAAATCTGGGGAGATGAAGAGATCTATAAAGTGTGAGATTAAATGTCCTCAGGCGCCACTTCGGTACACTAATATGAGAAACTTAATACATCTGGTGTTAGCTAGGTAGGGGGTATTTGAGCCTCTAAGTAGCAGGTAATGCGTGGGTAATGCACCGATTTAGTACAAACTGCAATGTATCACAGTGTGGCCACGTGAGCTGGACTCATGTGTAGCGCAGTATCAGTGCAACCATAATATATACAGTTTCTTGGGGGGTGTGTGCCACTTAAATGATATTAATTGAACATGTGTGTCTGGCATCATGTGAAGTTTTGTTTGTGAAACCACCACAAAAAGTCCTATGGGGAGCAGGGTCGAGACTTATTTGCATATGGCTGGGTCCAAACTAGAATGGCATGGTGAGCAAAGAAATTATGGATTTAGGCCCAGATCTCTGTACTGGTTTGACTATTTGACAGTGTTCAGCATTGAGTCCATCGTCTTTTTGAACTTTGTGAAATATTGCATTTTCGTGCCTTAGCCATTTGGTGCCTGCAGCATGTGCCTGGGTCACATGACTGGGTGTAGTTGACAGTTGGGCTTTGGGTATTCCTCCTAGACAGCAAAAAACAATGGCTAGCTTAGGTGCAACTGGATGGGCCATCACTGGCAGGATGGGAGAGGAGCTGAGTCCAGCCCCACTTACACTTGAATAGGTTGTGTCCTGTCTCCACATAATGGGCTGCATACCCCCTGTAGTTAATCTGAAGCCAGGGCCTGGAAGGCAGGGCACATGTGCATTTCAAAATCATGCATCTAGAAGCTTCTCCCCACTTCAAAGGCACAATTTGGCCTAAAGTTTGGACCTCAGACACCAACTCTTCAGTACATTTCTGAACCTGTGGATACTCTGCCAGGAAGGAGGACTGCTGTGCTGCTCATGAGACTGTCACTCCAATTGACTACTTCTCTGAAGGATGCTGCCCTGCTGTGCTAAGCTACTGCCTGCTGCCCTCTTGCCTGGGTGGAATTTGGCGGATCTCACACAAATGCTCCAATGTAGGAAACTCAGCATCTTTATCTATTTTAGGGGCACTTCTATGAGGTTACCATGGTAGGCACGTGGTTGTGAATAGCTGCAAGTTAAATTATTTGTAGTGGTTGTATGTATTCTAAATGATCACACATGAGAATCCTCCTCTCCACCAACATACACATATGATCCTGGAAAAAACACTAGTATCTGATTTTCCTCCCTAATTAGTTAATGGTAAGGACTAAAAGGGGAAAGTATGTTCAGATTCTAAAATGCTGGTCATTCTGTGAATAAGAATTTACACTTTAAGAATTACAAATGCTTTTTACAAACCTGCTTTACACATTTGTTTGTTAACAAGACAGTTGAAAGTGTCCATAGTATGAGGCATCCAATAGGACCATTACACTGATGTGGTAATGGCAGTGAGCAGAAAAGTCAAAATTGAAAATCCCCATCATGGGTAAAGATGTTCTGGAGTTGAATGTAGTTGGCACAGGGTCATTGATCACTCTGACCAGCTTCTCTCAGTTGTATGTAATACAAAACTAGCACTACTGCAATGAAATGTTGTACAATATTTTTAACAATACAATGAGGGAAAGTGTTGTAGGGAGAAGCTTGACATGTATGGCAAGTTAGGGCATGGAATGGAGTATGGAAGGAGGTTTGCCAGGGTGAATGTGCAGCATGTTGATGGGTATGTTGGGATTAATGGTGAAGCTTATACTTGAGGTAGATAGGACAATTCAGCTGTAGGGTGTTACGGTTGGAGCAGGGCATTTGGCATATACTCTTCATGTGAACCCAGTAACCAGCGTATTACACTGCAACAAGTTTTTGCTTGAACAGTGGCATTCTGTGCTCTTAACTGAATTAGAAGTAAATTTACTTTGTGCATTTCGATTCAAAATAATTTCCATACATTTGGAATTTAGAAGGAAAATACCTTGCCTATCATATGTGTTTGTCTGTACTTTCTGGAAATGCTGGTTCTGCATATCTTCGATGTCCTTCTAGAATACTTGATCTTGGTCACCAGATTCAACAGATAAGCTGGTGTCATCATTAATTACTTTATAGATGAGGTAGCATGTCTTAAAGATGATAAAGGCAAGATGAGCTAATGGAGATTTCCTAGGAATTGAGTTGGTCTATTAATTATTAAAACAACTTCCAGTAGGCAGCAGTTAAAAGAAGGAATTTGTATTGGATTATCAGATGCGCCATAGATTGCCAGTGAGCAAAGTGCTACCATGATGGCCCTACTGAAGTGGTCTGCAGTTATGAAATAATTCACTTTACAGAGCAAGGTTGATTGGTGCCAAGCAGTCTTTTTGTGTGTGTGATGTGCATCATGATGCTGCAGCTGGTGGCAATCTAGAAACCTGTGGACTTGGAGACATCAATCAGTAGTTGTGTGAAGACACACAGCATCTGAATGAGCCATTCCTTGCCATGCAATTTATTGACTGTGTTGCAAATTGAGAAAGGAGGGAAGACATCAGCTTGGTCATGTTCAGGTTGAGAGCAAGATTAGGCTTCAATATACAGATTTGAATTATTGCAAGTCAATGCTTCAACCATTTGATGCCATAACCAAATGAGACCATCAGTTAGTGTGGAGTACCATCTGCAAACAAGTGTATGCTGACATCTTTGGCATCTGTTTTCTGGTTTTTAGAGAACCAACTGAGGAAAGGGGGTCATGTGTTACAAAGATAGGCTCAGGCTTTACAGCACTCATCTGCATCAACTCGACATTGAGATCCTTGACTCAAAATCACCACTGAATGTGACACTGAAGCCCCTTGAGAGTATGATGTTGTCTTGGACACTTGCTCGTTGATAATTTCAAAGGTGGTAGAGAGGTCATTCAGTAAAGTAAGGCATGGACACATATTGACTGGTATACCTTTATATTCAATCTGACCTGAGCCAGAATGCCAATCCTATAGGAGTGTGCTAAACTTTGTGTTATTATAGAGCTACTTTTCAACTGAATTCTTCATGGTGTTTCCAAGTATTGCAGGTCTGTAATTAGGAAATACATTTCAAAGCAGTCAGGTAAGCCTCTTCAGTATGAGCACATGCAGCTCAAGTTTGAAAACATCCAGGTATCTTGCAGATGGATCTGGCTGCTGATAATTGAAAGAAGTGTCAGTGAACCAACACGACAAACAATTAATACATTACTAAATCTGTTTCTCATGATATGAGCTGCAGGGACTAAGATATATTTTCTTGCCAGATCTTTAGTAGTCTAAAGCTGATCATTTATGCGTTGTCTTGAGTTCACCGAGAGAAATCTAGAAGCCAAGGTGCTATTAATAGGCTGTCAGATACTGTCTATCTTGCCCTTAAATAAGTTGATGATCGATGAGCGGTGTGTCTCTTCCGAAGTTGACTGAGTGCTTGATGGCCTTGCAGCACTCCTGGTTGATTTCTTAGCTCTTACTATTGTCATTCTTGTTGAAAGCAGATTTAGTCACTTTAGTCTACATGTATTGCAGGGTTATTGCTGGTGATGTCACTTTTCAACTGTGTATTGTCATTTACTTTCCGAGTATATAATGGATTAACGAACAAGTATGTTTTGTTTTCAGGATGCCATCACTGAGCAATGTAAGCTATTTTGCTGAAAACGTGCATTTTAAATTTGACACCTATACAAATTGTTATTCCTGTAAATAATATTGTTCCATCTAACATTATAAATCACAGCTCCTCTATGCAACACATCACCACACTATACCAGAAGGACTTCAGTTAGATAAACTCCACAAAATGCTTTCACTTGAAAGTAGGACTTTCAATTAGGTTCATCATATATCTGGAGTAAGATATGCACACTCTGATAAGCATTACTCACATGCTCGGATTAAATAGTGATCAAAAGGCTATCTTTATACCATGGAATCCAGTATTATTTCCCAGATGCTATCAAGCCATTCTTCAATATATAATGTGTGTAAGCTAGGCAGGGGATCTAAACATTCCAAATGATGTGTAGATATGCCAATGCTGTACGATACCGAAGTTCAGGACACCCTTATGGCAGAAATTAAGGAGCTTTTTGAGTTTCATGTAGGAGTTTCAAGGTTATGTATAACATGAGAAACTTTTAAGGCCTATCTACGAGGTTGAATAACTGCCCAATAGATTAACAAAATAATAAGAAAGTGAAGCCCCGATGATTACACAAATTGAACTTAGAATATTACAATATATGATGGTCATCATCCGTAATTTAGAAATATAAATGAAGTAAATAAATATACATTACAAACTAAGGAGATTAGGTATAAAATGGAGTTGGCTAATTATCAAACAATGTATCAATTAGTGCTTGAAACAAATCACAAATTAGGTACATTTTTGGTCTGAAATATTACAGCTAAAACAATCATTAATCAGGTTAAGTGTGTGAAAATGCCTTAGATGAGGGCTGTTTAAAGGGACCTTGAAATGCATTATTAAAATCTTAACATTTTAATAAGAGCTCTATGTTCAATCCTTATCACTCTCAGAGGAGGATATGGAGATGTTTTTAGAATCTGATAATTTAGATTAATAGATTTAGGATGTAGGTTGTTATAGGAAGATTGGGCAGAACATAGCAGCTCTTTTTAATGAAGAGGGTGAGAATATATTAGGAGTTTACATGCTTATAAAGCTTTCCATATACAGTGTGATGCCCAGAGACATAAATAAAATCTCTAAGAAAGAAACAATTCCATCTCTAAATGAGGGTTTTGCTTCACTCCTTCTAGATGATGGACCACCTCACTCATTCAGTAAAAACAAATTCATATTTTTTTTCTACCAGGTAAACTCCCAGAAAGTTGTGAGTCATATAGACCTATTACACTTTTAAATATACATTAGAATATTGGAATGTTAGAAGCTCCTTTGAAGACAATGGAGTAGCTTGGGACTAATAATGACTGGCATCAACCTGTAGCTCTAACATTCCAATGTTTGTCTTCATATTTCTCCATTTTATTTTAGAACATTCTACTCTCAGTGGGTGGAATGTTCCAAAAGCCTTATGGCGCTTCTACCTCAGGATGTACCGGTTGGTAAACGCTCTCACCCTCGTTAAAGGCCCTCACTTGCAGCTCAGGCCTATAACTTGGTTTCTGGACTTTTAACAACTGGTACAACCGTCAGCAGTGGGCTATAAGGCTATATTTTAACTGGTTTTGAAAGTGTTGGCAATACAGTTGACCATCTACATTCATAAAGTGGTCTGTAGCAATCAGATTTGGGTTCCTCCCATATCATTTAATGATAATGAATACTGGTTACTTCTGTGAAGCAACATACTTTAGAGATGACTCAAAGGAATCTTAACCAGTCTGTTTTCTAGATGCCAAAAAGGCATGTCAACTTTTAAACTTGCTACACTTTAGAATAGTATTGGAAGCAATACATTTCCCTCCTAGGTCATGATGATCAGGGAATGATTTTCTGAATTTATATTGGTACATTGACCTGAGTAATATCCACCATGGGACTAGCCAAGGGTGCTGCTATTCCCCATTATTTTTTGTGTGTCCTATAGAAACATGTGCAATAAATGTAGATGAATATAATTACATCGAATTTAGCTCTAATATCTGTTTTGCTTGAAAGAATATGTAGCGGTAAGGCAGCCCTCTTTTTTGGAAAAAACAAATCTATCAATATTTTACCAATAATTGAATGATTTGAATCTACTAAGGAAAGATAAAAGGGATACTAGTTAACATGCTAAAGTCATATCTAACCCTATAAATGCAAGGTATAGTGACTTCTAAATCAATAAGGTTGTTAGGAATTAAAGTAAGTGCATGTGTGCATGATAACAAAAAACTCAATTCTGGTATGATTTTGGATAACATCAACCAGATGTAAAGAAGAACAAACATTGATCATTATCAATAGGTGGAAGGAAAATCTTAGTGAAGATGGTGAGACTGCCACATTGCTTGTTTCTTTCTCAGGGCTTGTCCTGAAATCTAAGTAAGATGTTTTCAGTTGTCCTTTATTTGGAAAGGTTAAATCTCCATGAACTGCTAGATAGAGTATATCTGCTCCTTTAGGACTGGGAGGTTGCTTTCTGCAGAATTTGAGTTTTATGACACTGAGAACAAATATATGGCCTATGGAGAGAATATTGAATGAGGTAGAAAGTCTGGCTTTTCACAGCTTTGGTGCAACCCAAATATTCAATTAGGGCTCACCAAGGTAGTGAGAGATTGTAGATGAAAAAGGAACTGGGAATAAGAACAACTTTTCGATGAGAACAGTTTCTTCTCATTCGCTGTTTTACATGATAATTCATGAATGGGACAAGAGTGAATATCTTTATATATATAACATTAAGATATTAAATTAGGGATAGATGTGTCAGTAGAAACAAGGCAAGCTCATTAGGCTTTTCCCTCTACCTGTAAGGGTTTTACTTCAAAGACATATCAAATCTTAACACACTTGAATAGCAAAAATAAAATTCATTTGGCCAGAAGATTTGCAACAAGATTTAACTAACAAGGAGTGACAGAATATGAGTTTAGACATGCTCCAACTACTAATTAGCACAGCGATGAAACACATTCAACATAATTCCATATTCAGATTATATTATACACCAGACTGCCTGAACAAAATATCATATATTTGCAGCAAGAGCTTTTCACAGTGTCCTAGGGCAGTTGAGGCCATTCATGAATATACCCTGCCCAGGTTGGCATCTTACTTGCTAGTCCTCACTTTCGTTCATTGTTTTGTTTTATTCTCACCCTGTTTCTAGGATACAACTTTAGATCCTATTTATTGTTGAATGATTTCAGTCTATGCCTATTTGCAGGTGATATCGGCTTTGCTTTTATTTAGCTGGTGTCCCTGAATTATCAATAATTATATGGGTGACCTTGCATTTCCTGCAACTCGATAACAATTATCAAAACTTCTGCATTTACATATCTAGGAAACTCCTCTTTCCCAATATGCTGGGATTAGTTTTTGTCTCTGACTATACAAAAATACCGCTGATTAAGGCTTCAAATTGGGCCTACTTGCTAAAATATTAGCTCCTTAAAAATGATAAGATTTCTGCTGGCAAACTTATATTTAACAGTTGTGAATAACTCCCTCACTTTGAGCTCTAGCTCATGCCCTTTATGGAGGTCTACCTCAACCGTACTTTTTCACTCATAGTTTGTAAAAATTGCCTCCCTAACTTCAGGGTTCACTCCCTGTTTAATCTTTCACTGGTTACTAAATTTGCTGAAGTTGGCAAATTAAATGTATTATGTATTTTCCACAAAATTCTTTAGCTTGAAGGCAGCTGATACATTTGTGATCTGCTAATGCTTATCATAAAAACTCACATCCACATTCCTCTTTCTAGAATCTTAGAATCTTCACTAGCACCGCCATTTATATAACAAGTCAGAGTGGCAGCTCGCAGAGGGAGTGCTGCGGGGGGAGGGGCAGAGTGGGGGGTAGTAAACTCGGACATACAACAGAATGGAGTAAGGTAAGTCCATAAATAAATAAAACGATTTACCATGCGTGTGCTGCATTGCCAACTCAGTGAAGCAGTGTACGCAAGGTACATAGTTTTATTTATTCATTTACTTACCTAACTCCGTTCTGACGTAAGTCAGAGTTTACTACCCCCACCCCACCCTGCCACACCGCCCCACAGCACTCCCTCTGTGAGGCGCCACTGAAAGGTCCCTTATACAAAAGTTCTTTAAACTGTGGTGTATTAGGTGGTGCAATTCCGTCTTGAGCAAAATTAGAGAAATGCTTCATTGTTTCTCCGTTCTTAAACATCTGAATCATTGTATCTTGGATCACAAAGGTAACTTTATCAGCATTTATGGGCGAATTACTTAATGGAAGGACAAACGATTGACCACCTTCACTCACATTATCAAACCTTCTGCTAGGAAATACCTTTTCTTCAAAATGCTTGTATCTTACTGGTCATGAAAAACACTTTCACTACTATGCTACTGAGTGTCGGCATAGTTAAATATAATACAACAATGTTGCAACATTTGTTTAGAGACGTAATTAAATCACTAAAGTTGATTTTCCTACATTCTAAATTTTAAAGTACCCATAACTTGTCAGAATTGGAATGGTGCCTCATGATACAATATATTACTGATTTAATTATATGAAATCTGAAAGCATACATATGTAATATGTGCCTATCTTTGGAACCACTAACATGTTCTGCATAGGACATAGAAGTAAAGAACTCCCCTAAGGGAAGATTCTTTGGAAAGAAGGTCTTGTAGATTAGCCATGCAGGACTCATTAAATAGACAATCTGTATATTGAATGACCCTCAAACACACAAACAAGTGTTTATCAAAAAGACACAATATAATCCCATTTTTGTCAATGTTTTTCCCAACAGGTGCAAACTATGTTTTTCTCATTTAAGTTTGTGCTTTAATTATAAATTGCCTGTTGCCAGTTACATACTGTAAAAAAAAACAAAAAACTATGTTCTGTACTTAACCATGCCATTTAATGCTATTAAATCACATTTCCATAGTCACACTCACCTGCACATGATTAGCAATGGATTTTATCTCCTGGGGGCTAGTTGTGGAATCTAGGTAAAGGGGCCAAATGTATTCCACATATTTTAAAGATAAACTGATTGTGGCGATGGATATGCACTCAGGTTTCTTTCGAAACTATTTCCTTGAAGTGGCTAGCCCAAATCCTAAACTGTAACTTATAAATTACTTTCAAGCTGCACTCTTCAGCATATTGATTAAACAATCTACATTAACTCTCACGATTCTATAACAACTCGCTTGCTTCTACTAAATAACTGTGTTTGCATGTTAATACTTTCTTGCTTGAAAACATTATTATATTCTTATTTCTTTTCTTTCATAACTCTTCTCTGCTTCCATTGATGACTCTATACTTTTGACTCCAGACTGGCAATATGAGGGTAAGATGGCTAGATATAATCTCCTGCACATTGCTTGTCTGTTTCTCCTTCGCACTGTAATTAGGCCATCATCCAAATTCTGTTTGAACACTATCATTACTTCACTTTTTATTAAACTGACATTTCAATCATATTTAACATTTATTTTTATGAGTACACCTTAATGTCTTGTATTCGTCCACTCATATACATTAATTAGACTCATACCATGATTCCTGCTCAAAAGGCGAGTGCTCCAGTGCTTTTATTACTAGTGCAATTATAGAAACATCTCCACGGCGTTGTCTTGTCTACATGTGTACCTAAAATTTTATAAGAGCATCTTGATGTAGTGATGTGTTACCGTGTTGTGAAATGCAAAGATTAGTAAGAAACCTGCACTTCCATCATATTTGGTGCTTCTGATTTGATTTTGAAACCCTACCTGTATTCGTGAAGCCAGAGATGTATGCTCATTCAGGTCTAGTCAAACATTGATTTTGGTTGTTGTCTGTTTGATGTTTTAATAGATGTTGAATGTGCTAACCACCTTAGAATATATGCTAAACCTTACTACCATATAGAGCTTCCAAACATGGTTGTGGAAGTGGTCACAGCAGTTTAAACGATTGCAGCCAAAGCAGTTGTACAATTTCGTAGTCTACAGGAGGAACACAGAAAGAGTTATATATGTTTATTTTTACTAAAGTGATGCCAGTTTTAGGTTCATATTTACACGTTTCAGATGTATCTGCAGTAGATTTACACATAACACTGAATCCCAAACACCAATATTAATCAACTGATGGCACTTATACTTTCTCATTTATAGACTGCAAGCTAGCAAGGTCTGGAATTCCGGGAACAATAGCATCTGTGGATGAAGAAAGTCGGAATGGTAAGAAATACCTAATTTCTTTGTTCATGAAAGTGTTTACAGAATTAAACTTGCCTGGTCATTGCACTGTGTGGTTAAGTTGGATTGTAGTTATTGATATTTCCAAGAGCTCATTAAATGCACAAATCACGATACCACTAATAACTTTACCGAAACGAATACTAACATTAATACTATTACTAATTCTACTATTAATACACCTACAATTAAAACGCCTTTTACAAGTACTATTATGGCTGTTGTCATTACATTAGGAATAGTGTGCTCAATCAGGCGAGCGGTGCAATATCTGTCAAGACTCAGCTGCATAATTTCAAAATCCCTTTTGCCTCACAATACTGTTTCCTCCATTCATAAGTAGTCCCCATTCAGCCTTGAAAGCAGATCATACAAGGAGCAGCCTGAATTAATTTTTGGGTTGTATGATATAGAATCATACAATTACATGAAGAAAATAACACACTTAACAATTGGCAGCATTCAGGGAAAAATGTGCCAAGTAATAACAAGGCAATTATAATTTCCCACTATTCCAAGAAATTAAATGAAGAATTATGTTATTTTTTATTTTGTTTGAAACTGAAATTCAGTAAGAAATATCTTAAATCGTGAAATAAGAATAAAGAAGCATAAAGGGGGCCAAATTTGGAACTTGAAATTTCCAAATAACATAGAACATATGGGGAGGTTTTCCATGACTGAATGAGTCGCATGTCTCTGTTGTCCACTTCAATAAGTAATCAACAGACGTATTATTTGAAGATAAGAAAGCATTTCATTGAGTTGGTAGAAGACAGGATTATGCATGTTTTATACTAGCTCAGTATGAATGAAATAGCCATCATAAGCATACTTATTCCCAGTTTCTGCCAGGGGAAAGACCTAGTAGTTTCTCACCTTAGCAAGATATGCATTGCAATACTGAAAATGTACTATAATAAACAAGTATTTCTTCAATGGGATGGTTGTCAAACTCAAGTGGTGGTATTTTCTGATTCTGTGAGGATTAATTTTCTTCCATCTTGGTGATTTAGTCTTTGCTTGGTTGGTCCCTATATGTAAATGTAGGTGTACTTATATAGCGCAAACCTGTCACCCAAAGGGCATCCTGGCGCTTGCTTAGGGAACCCGTCCTGGTATTCCCCTGTGAGAAACCCCAGCAGGGTGTCCACAAGGTGAAAGCCAGGCATCCCGCCACGAGGGGCTGTAGTGGAGATTAAGCAAGCTATTGCCCAGAGTTGCAGAGTGTGACCCCGTGATTCGAGTAGGCACCGGAGCGAGAATTGTCGAGTCCGTGGAATTTTTGAGCCCGAGACCCGCCGAGGCGGGGAATCGAACCCTGGTCCACGGTCGATCTCAGCTTCCGGGTCTGCCGCCTCTAACCACTGAGCCACGCTTCTCCACTGATCAGCTATATGCATGCAGTTATATTGAAAGCTAACCAGTAAAATGTATTTAGTAATTTCTTTGTAATTTAACTCACCTTCAAGAAGACATTCAAACAATCAATCATGTAAAATAAAAATAAAATAAGTATGAACACATTTAAAACTAATGTATAAATCCAGTAAAACCATAGCATACACTCCATCCTATCCATTAATTGAGTCATATCTAGCAATATAATTCTTTCAAACTAATAGAGTGTATGTCATCGTCATTTTTGCTATATTCATGAAATAGTTGATCTTTCTATTTATCAGTTTAAGAGTAATGTTACCTAACTACAATTGAAGTCTTAACATATTTAGGACATCAAGACCACTATATTTAAAACTTAAATGGAAAGCATCTCCTTTATTAGGGACAAACTCATGTAAATGACAGGAAACTTTAGAAAGGTGATTAGTGCTAACTGAACTGGATAAAATCCGTGTGGAATCGTCAATAATGTTATTAATCAGCCAGAATACTCTAATCTTTGCCCCTGTCTGGACCATTTTTCCCTTAAATCAGCTTTTAATTCAAACATGTTATAAATAAGTGTTTCCAGATAAAAGCAACTGTGTGTGATTTCCTATTGATCTGCCATCAATTTAATATCTTTAAAATGATATAGGCCACCAAGAGTCACACATTTAATTATTTATTTTTTAATTGCCGGTTGATTCTTCTTTTGTCTTGTAATGCCAGCATATCCGCTCATCATTGCAACCTGATCTGTGTGTGATATAAGCAGAATATCATCAGTGAAAACATAATAATGACAAAGATATAGATCTTGATATATGCACTCATGTTCAATCCAAATGTACTAGAAAAAGACGAAATAAAAGAAGTACTATAAAAGGATTGCTGAATTACACCCATTTTCCCTCCTTAGTAACACAGATTTTGAATGCTGGCCTTAAACTTGATTTTGAAACACTGAAATCCAAGTATTAAACTATAATATTGGAAGGGCTTCTGATATGGAAGGTGATATATAAGACAACTACCTACCATGTCAAACAGTTTGAAATCTACAAAAGTGAAGTAAAGAGGAGATTGTTTGCTAATGCCATGCTTCCTCAAAAAGTTGTGGCTAATGCTGTAAAATATTGAATGGTAGCATGATACTCACTGAATCCAATATGAATTACCAGCAATATATTGTTAGAATTGACTCAGCAAAAGTTGTTCTTATATGACTTTAGCAAGCGCTTCACTTCCTGTGAAAACGTTTGATATTTGTCTTCATTTTCTGGGTCATAGTAGTCTGCATTTGTGTACTCATATCCGTATATAAGACCCTTCAAACCGCCAGGCACACTGTCATTATAAAGGGCCACCGTACATGCTGATCCCAAGAAAAATGGCAGGCAGTTTTGATATTTGTTTAATCATAGGTTATAGCATTGATCTGTTTTCTGAATTGGTACCCTAGAGCGATTTTTATGGAAGAATTATTTGTTTCAAAAGAAACACTTTGCTGGGACACTTGTGGACAGTTTACATCTCAATGAATCATCAATTTGCATTGCAAGTATATAATAAAATAGACTTTCTTTAACATCTGTGCCTTTGTTGTCCATCATGATAAAATAGCAGAGCTTAGCGATCACCAGTCCATCCCACATGGCAGATTGTAATATATTGTATTGCATTTTATTAAAATATGTGTATAGTGATTACTATCCCTAGGTGTAGCGCTGTTCTGCTTGTCTACATGGGTAACATGCTACATTGTGTGGATGTGTGGTTTGATTTGCGTGGTTAGAGTAATTTTGTATAACTTCCCCTATGAGAAGTCAATTGAAGAGATTTACCAAGATGAAATGTGTTATCATCTTTCTTTTGGTCATTATATAATGGCAGTGCTTAGAGAAAGTGACTTCAGCTGAAAACCACTTTCCTTGAGGAAATATTAAGGCAGAAGGCAGTGGTGGAGTTGAAAAAATCCTCTATCCATTACTTTCTTTCATTATCTCCTACTATGGGTATGGAACCATATTTGCCCATTACAGTTAATCCAAGGGAATGAGGGCTGCTGGTGAGATCCAAACTTCAAACTATCAGAAATGGAATTGTTTTCTTTTAGGTCAGCAAGGGATTACCCGTGTACTGTCTTGTTCCTGTGACAACACAGCAACCCAAACTTCTTTGCATTTTGACATTTTTTGTGGCTTTTACATCAAATATACTAGATGGTTTATCTTGGCAGCATTGAAAAAGTACCACATTCGACAATGTAGGTCTACCTACCTGTTTTTTACAAACCATATGTCACCCTAGCATTGGTACAGTGGTTGGTTCTTTAACTGTGTGGGGTTTGTAGAAGATCTGGTATGCAATCCCATCAACATTTGTGATTTTCCCTGTTATACCTGAATTTGTATATTCTTTATTGTACCTTGCACTGTTCTGATTAACATTTAATTGGGTGAATTATGGGTCACATATTAAGGTAGACAACTAGATTTCACATTTTAATGTAGATAACTTCTTCTGACCATTGTAGAAAACCACACCGTTTCATTGTTAACATTTGTAAGAAAAATCAACTTCAGAATATAAAAATTTTTTTTTCTAAAGGGCCACATCTTCGCTACCTGGTGCCATGAGAAAATGTAATTGGGTACCATAGAAAACTTACTTCTATCACCCTAAGAAAGGATAAATTCAGGTTGTGACCATTATTCAACAATGCATACATGTATCTGACTTTTAGAATGAGCTGTGACCTACCTCAATACTGAAGCCTGCCTAGCCTTCTAATGGAGAGGAGCAGGAGCTACCTGGGCTATAGTTGATTCCCCAGAGGACTCCAGCTCCTGTGCCCGAGTGGAGGAACAGCCCAAACGTGTACACTAGCATGGTAGCAATGCCGGAGCTGATGTGAGTGCTAGATTGGATCTTTCTGCTTCCCTGATTGCTGTTAAATCGCCACCAGTGCACTCTGCCTAAGATAAAAGCAGAGGGAATAATGTAGCTGCTGACCCAAGTGGGTTTCCCAGCTTCCTAGTTGCTGTTCAAAGCATAATTTGTGCACTGTGCCAACCATGTAGGAGGGGAGGGAGAGAGTGTGACAATGTCCAGAGCCCCAGAGACTGCACCTGATACTTGATGTCCTGTGCTGACTCAGCTGGTAAGCAGAGGTTTGCCAAAGAATAAAGCATTACTATGTCCAACAGGAGGGCTCTTAACTTGTATGGGAAGGAGGCGTTTGCTTTGTTTCTGCCCCTCCCAATGGAGCCTGCAGCTTCACCTCCTAACAAGTTTCATGGAGGACACTGATAAGACAGGCCCATCGGACACTCTTTCTGGAGGGAGGAGCTCTCACTGGGGACCTCCCAGCCATTGCACTTAGGCAAACCGTGCCTCTTGAAGTTGTGCTCACCAAATTTTGGGAGACTTTTGACTTTAGGAAAAAATGTGACTTATGTTGCCAATGACAGGTATATTGATGGATTGTCCTACACACCATAACAGAGAAGTCTGCCTAAACTATTCACAGAGAGCCTGCAATTGTGAGGTTATTCTAAGTGTGATATATATTTACCTATTTTACCTCTCACTGGGGACCTCCCAGCCATTGCACTTAGGCAAACCGTGCCTCTTGAAGTTGTGCTCACCAAATTTTGGGAGACTTTTGACTTTAGGAAAAAATGTGACTTATGTTGCCAATGCCAGGTATATAGATGGATTGTCCTACAGCCCATAACAGAGAAGTCTGCCTAAACTATTCACAGAGAGCCTGCAATTGTGAGGTTATTCTAAGTGTGATATTTATTTACCTATTTTACCTGTAGCACCTTGTTAGAAATTGGGTTGTTTGTTGACATGGATGTGAGCCCTGGTCAAGCAACAGCCACAGTTTCTTGCAGTCACTAAATTAACCTGTGCTTAACCCTGGTTAGCTTGGCACAAAAAATAGTCAGGCTTAACATAGATGCAATGTGTAAAGTAGCACACAAATAGTAATAAAGTGAAAACACAACACATGCAAAATCTCAATCCAGTTTAGAAAAACAGAGTACATTTTAATAACATATTTGAAACCAAAATTACAAAACTACAATCAGTAGAACTGGAAGTATGATTTTTTTGTATAAATAAGCTCTTAAAAAATCAAGGCACCAACCCTGGACAAGTAGTCGCGCATGACCGGGTCAAAGTTGGAAAATAAGGTCCACAGCGATGGATTGCAGTTCATATACAAGAAGTGGATTGGGTCCCGTTAGCGCTTACCATCAGACTTATAAAGTTTTTGAGAAAAATGTTCTGAGAAGGTAAACTTCACTAGGGCAAGACTGCATGAGTTGTCATCGCTAGATAGCCTTGGGTCAAAGCAGCGGTGAAGATTTCTACATTAGGACTTCTGCAATGGAAGTCAAAAATCTTCATTTGGACAAAGCAGAGGACTGTAGCCGAAGACAATCTCATGAGTATGGATACCCCTTTTGTGATGGACCACTAAAATGGCATTGCTGCTGTGGAGAGGAAGGTAGCGGGAGTAGCCGCAAAGTCAATTCGACCTACGATGCACCTTGGGTGGATATCTAAACAGGTTGATGCCGGTCTCTTCCTGATTCTCAGAGCAGTGTATAGCCAAATACCTTACCTGATTTTGGATGTTGGCTATCTGGGTACATTTAGCACTACTTTCAAGGGTCCAGGACTGGATGGGCACCACTTGGAGGGTCAGGTCCCACTCAGGCTGGGTCTAGGTGCTAGTTCAGAATGGAGTAAGCCTTTTGTGTCCCTGTGGTTCTGAACAGGAGGCCAGTAAACTAGCACTTGTCACCCTAAGTCTGACAGGTCTAACATGTGCCCCCCACCCATGTGAAAGTGAAGAGAACTACCAAACTCCTTGGGAGTTCTCTTCCCAAAGGCAACAAAAACTGGAGGGACCATCAGAATTGTAGTGGTCGGACTCAGCAAGGTGTTTCACTATAAAGTACAGCTCTTGTAGGAAAATGGACCACCTCAACAATTTTGGACTCTCACCCCTCATTTGTATTAGCCACCTGAGAGGCCTAGAAACTGATTGAACCCAGAAGTGAGTTGTAAACAAGTACGTTCTCAGCTTTTCAGTGCCCAGACCACAGCCAAGCTTTCTCTCTCAATAGCACTCCACCTCTGTTCCATGGGAAGTAGCATCCTAGAGATGAATGCTGCAGGTTGATCTAGGCCCTCTTCATTTTTCTGTGATAGGACTACCCCTATACTGAGCTCTGAAGCATCTGTTTGGACAATAAACTCCTGGGAAAAGGCATGGCCCTTTAGCACCGGGTCTGTGCATATGGTCTGTTTTAGGGAGTTAAAGGCTTTCTGACAAGCCTCTGTCCAGATCACCTTCTTGGTGTTCTTCCTAGAAGTCAGCTCAGTCAAGGGGCAAACAATGGTGCTATATCCCTTGACAAATCTCCTGTAGTACCCTTTGAGGTCCAGGAAGGCCATCACTTCTGTTTGAGTTTTTGGTGGCTTCCAGCCCAGCATAGTTTCTATTTTGGCCTATTTTGGAGAGGCTGCACATTTCCCCCACTCACCAGGTGTTCCAAGTACACCACAGATCCCTGCCCTATCTGACACTTACTGGCCTTGATAGTCAGGCCTTCCTGTTGCAGAGCCTGAAGCACTTCCTGTATGTGAAATAGGTGGTTATGCAAGGTGCTGCTGAAGACTGCCATGTCATCTAAATATGCAGCACTGAAGGACCCCATCCCAACTAAGACCTTGTTCACCAACCTCTGGAAGTTGGCTGGGGCATTCCTGAGCATACAGGGCATACCTTTAAACAGAGAGTGGCCCTCTGGGATAGAGAAGGCTGACTTCTCTTTAGCCCTCTCAGTCAGAGCAATCTGCCAGTACCCTGAAGTTAAGTCAAACGTGCTCAGAAACGTGGCAGCCCCTAACCTATTAATAAGCTGATCAGTTTGGGGGATGGGTGTGCTTCAGTCTTGGGGACCGAGTTGGGCCCCTGTCATCAACATAGAAATTGAGTTCTGCAGTGGCGCCTGGTGGGGCCACCTTTGGCACCAGCAACACTGGGATGGACTAAGGACTACTAGAGGGCCCAATGACCTCTACCCACAATTCCAGAATTTTAGTGACTTCTACTTTGATGCTGACCTTCACTTTGTCAGGTGAAAAAGAGTGTCTAATTGAGGTGCTTCAGAAAAATTTGGTGTGAAGAGGAAAACTGGAGTGACTGAGACATTCCGTACACCACATCCTCTTCAAAAGGCCTTAGTTAGATTTATTTCATATGATGCCAAAAATGTTTAAATTACTTGTTATATGTTTTTGTGCATATATGTATATATTAACCACTGCCAGTCACCACTGGGTAACTATGTTGGGACCAACTTTCCATAGGAAGTTGTTTTTTTGGTTTCTTTATAACTTTGGTACAGTTTGAGGAATCTACACAAACATCTCATCCACCTCAGCTCCTTCCTTAAATGTTTTGTGGTGATCCAGCAAGCAGGGGACAAGAAAAAGGGGGGTCCCAAAACACATTTTCACCATGCACTTTTGAACAGTGATGCACAAAAATAGAATTACATCAAATTTGGTAGAAAACTAGGTCTTCACCAAGAATGTGTGATTCAGTTTAAATCCATCAGTAGGGTTTGAGGAATTACAGTTAAAAATGTATGTATTTTCATGCCACTGGGGATCCACGGACCCGACGGGTCAATAGATAATGATCAAATCAACAACGATGTTGCAGAAGCCATTTTAGGACTCAGGGTGTGTCCTGAAGAAAATGTTGAAAAAACAAAAGAGTGGGCTTTTCATTTTAAATCCCTCAAGAAGTGGGTCATTGACCTCAGGTCACAATAATGTCATTTTAGAGGGGAGCGGTCATGCCACTCAAAGGCTTCTGGATCCCAGCCCCTGGTGCTGATGTCATTACCTTTGTAAGGAGAACAGGCACCCCCTCTTTCCGAGCCATTAATAAAACCTGGGGACACCTACCCTGAGCCAGATATAATTACTTTGGGGAGAGGGTGCAGGGCCCCTGTTCTTGAGCCAATTTTTGGTCCTGGGAACCCGGTTCTCTAGGGTCAATAAAAAAATTGAGCTGGAGAGGGGAGCCTAAGCTGCCCTTACCTGAACCATAATATGGCCTAGGATACCCCATTCTCGGGGCTCAAGTCACACCAGGGACCCTATTGCAGTAGAGCAAGGGCAGGGAATAGAAATGTAACTCCCTATTCGTGTTCATATGAATGATGATGGAATGAGTACTGGCAGGGGTGCCAATGGGCCGTGGTAGCAATGGCTCCCCCAATGGCTCACAGTGTTGTGGTTTCCCCTGTAAATGAGGTGCTGGCTTTTCCGCGGGGTCCATGGGCCTCCTCCAGTGGCCTGCAATGTCTCAAAATGTCTTGGGTCCTCCCTGTGGGACCAGGGCACCCACTCTCAAAAATGTAAGAAAAACTGAGACTGAAGCCAGCTCCTGCATGGCCCCATATGATAGGGTCTCCGTGTAGGAAGAACAGGGGCTATAAGACCCTTGGGATCCCCCACAGCCTTCTACAAGAAAACCAAGCTGTGGATGTCCTTGGTGGGATGAGGACACCCACAAAAACAAATACAAATAGAATAATAAATGAGCAGCCAGAGCCTCACAAAGAGTTCCCCATTATGGCCTTCATAGGCTTATTCCCCAACATTATTATTCATGGTGGTGCTCCAATATGGGCAGGGGCCCCACCAGCATATGATGTAATTGCAGTGGGGGGGAAGATGGCGGATGTGCACGCATCCGAGTGAGCAGTACGTGGAGTGCCTTACCTCTGTTCACTCCTCTCCTTCCTGACGGTGAGTTTTGTTTGCTGTTTTCTCCGGAGAAAGGCGAAAAGGCTTAAACCACCGGGGATGATCTTGGATTGGGTTCACTCTCACCAGCAATTTCCCCGCAGCGTATGGTGTTTCTCCCGGCTCTCCGTTAGGAGCTCCACAGGTGTGCCTAGCGGAGGATCGAGGTGGGCGTTATGCGGGCTAACCGGCTTGTTGGAGGCAACGTCCTGCTGCGAACGCTCAAACGCCAAGAGTTTTGGTGCTGGAAGCGCTGTGAATGTAGCGAGAGTTACAAAACGGATTAATCAGATTAATCGACGTTTCGGATGGTGTGCTGGTCGGGGGGAAGGAAACTTAAAGATGCCACCGAAGAACACCAAGTGAAACGCACAAATTAAAGGGGGTAGACCACAGACTCGAGCAGTTGTAGCCGCAACGGAGAGCACAACGGAGAGTGCCGGTGAAAATATTCCCGCGCAAGAAAGTATAACAAAGCTTAAGACCATTGGAGTGGTAATGGATTCTATCAACCCTCTAACAAAGCTCCCAATGCCCGAGACAGACTCCAGGAAAATGGGGACAGTAGAAGGGGCTACTCCGAAAATTTCGGGGATGTTTAAAAAGAAAAACTTACCTAAAGGTAAGCAACAATTGCCTGATAATTCAAATAAATGCTAAAATGGGGAGGTAAGTGCTAATACAAGTGCTAATACTGATGCAGCCTTATCTCCTAAACGAATTCAAGCTACAGCAGTACCTTCTAGTGCTGTAGACTCTTCAGGCTCGGAATTGGCTTTATATACAAGTTATACACGGGACAGTTTAGATTCTCAGGTTGGAAATCTACGTGTTGTTGGATCTGCGGAGCAGATAACTCCTGCAGAAACTTTGGTAGAATGTATTGGAGATACAGAGTCTATTGGTTCTGCAGGCAAGTTCTATTCAATGTCAGATCTCTCTAATGCTCTAGAGACGGAGAGTATAGAGGGGGGAGAAGAGTGGAGAGATGATAAAAGCTTGGCTAGCACTACAGACTCTACACAAGTAGAAGAGGATGACGTGGATTTTACACAATCAAGGAGGGAGGAATGGCCTCCTGAGAAAGGCACAGTGAGCAAAATTGTGAATGATCATCCTCCTCCTACGGAGCCTGGTAGTGCGGAAAATGCAGGGTCACCAATACTGAATCAGACCACAGAAACTATTACAAATTTGGCTGAGGCACATCTAGAATCTGATATCACATTAGAAACTATCTACCAAGCAATGCTACAGCACCGCGAAGATACTAAGCTGGAAAATCTGCGAATGTAAATGTAAATGTAAATGTAAATGTACATGTATTTATATAGCGCAAATCACCGACACGGTATCTAAGCGCTTGCTTAGGGAACCCATCCTGGTATTCCCCTGTGAGATACCCCGGCAGGGTGTCCACAAGGTGAAAGCCAGGCATCCCGCCGCGAGGGGCCGTAGTGGAGATTAAGCAAGCTATTGCCCAGAGTCGCAGAGTGTGACCCCGTGAGTCGAGTAGGCACCGGAGCGAGAATTGTCGAGTCCGTGGAATTTTTGAGCCCAAGACCTGCCGAGGCGGGGAATCGAACCCTGGTCCACGGCCGATCTCAGCTTCCGGGTCTGCCGCCTCTAACCACTGAGCCACGCTTCTCCACACGAGGGGCGGTTCGTAGGCTCCAAAACACGGTGCGTAGAGTAGCCAAAACCTGCAATGAATTGGTCTCTAGAGTGGTAGAGGCAGGAGGAAGGATCTCATCAATTGAAGATGAAATGACTCAGCATAAAACACAGATTACTTCCTTAATGACCTTACAGGAAGATATTGATTGGAAACTTGTTGACCTGGAGAACAGGTCAAAAAGAAACAACTTACTTGTCTTGGGTATCCCGGAGGGAAGCGAGGGAAAAAATATACGCCAGCACATTACGGATCTTTTCAAAGAATCTTTCCCCGAGCTAACCCAGTGGCAGTGGGACATAGAAGTCCAAAGGGCTCATAGATTTCCATTTCATTTGAAAGATTCTAGAGGAATTATGAATGTAAAGCCGAGAGCGATATTGATATGCT
Organism: Lissotriton helveticus; assembly: GCF_964261635.1. NCBI lineage: Eukaryota > Metazoa > Chordata > Amphibia > Caudata > Salamandridae > Lissotriton > Lissotriton helveticus. Next base: position 537,897,023 of record NC_136065.1, read on the forward strand.
TGAATAATTTTCTTGCACGTGAAGCACTGTATGACCTAGCTAGGCCTGATCGAAAGCGGAAGGGGAAAGGAATAGAATTTTTTGTAAGACCTGACTATTGTCATGTGACAGTACAGCAGATATGGCACTTGCGTTAGCTTATACCTCTCTTCCAGGCCAAAGGGGCACAGGCATTTTTGCTTAATCCTGCTAAGCTTAAGATCATATATAAGGGGAAAACGCAATTTCTTACTTCTAAAAGCAGGGCTAAGGAATACCTGGCTACTCTGTAATTATTAGATAGTTTAATGTAGTAGTAAGACTAATTATATACACCCATTCCCTATATAGGAGCCCCTATATAGTAGTTCTTATTCTAGAGGTAAACAGGCTTCTTTATTCAGGGAGATCTCCCAAATGTCTTTTTCTTTTTTGTTTGCTAAATGCCTGTTTCTTATTTGTGATGCAATACAGGGGGACTGGGCATGTATAGAATAGAAAAGTAGGAGTCAGGGACATCATGTCTGTCTGTTTCTTCTAACGAAGGTAATTGCTACTAATTTCTGTTTTTCCTGCTTTTTTTCTAATTTTATTACCTGTTTTTGCTGTCAGGGGACCGGATGTAAATAGATAGACACACAATATGCTTCTCTACCCATCACATATAGGGACTATTTTGTCCCTCTGCCTTTTGTGGGAGGGATTCTGGGTGGGTGTGGGTGGATTATGGGTTGAGGGTGGGGGGACAGGCAAGAACAAGAGCAGAGCAGAATTTATATTAACAAATAGATGTATCAAGTTGATGATTAAATGTATATGCATTTTGGACACTAGTAGTGTGATACTTAGAAGAAACTTAATATGTTATGGAATTATCCTGCCAAAGTATATGATTTTTGATCATGGTTAAGTTAAGGATCTGTTCATGGAATGTCTGTGGATTAAATGACAGGGATAAGAGAGGAATAGCAGCACAAAGTATACAGGTTCTGAAATGTGATGTTCTATGTCTACAAGAAACCCATCTGCCATGGAGTAATAGACATCTGCTTATGGACTTGGGTATGGAGGTGGTAGGGTCCTCTAGACAAGGCTCTACAACCAGAGAAGTAGCAATACTGAAGAGGAGGGGGAGCGGTACCTGTAAACGGGTAAAAACTGATCCCTTCGGAAGGTGGGTGATTACAGATTTTTGGATAGGGAATAAATCATGGACTATATGTGCTATACATGGCCCAAACTTGGACAATCCGGAAATATTAAACTTCCTTAGTATTGAGCTTGCCGGATGGCCTGTCCCGCTTATACTATGTGTAGACTTTAATATTCATCTGGAGGGACAATGCGACATAACTAGTGATGTAGGATACTCAGGCAGGAAAATTAAAGTTTATAAAGCTTTAAGAGGACTAGTTAGGGAATTAGGTTTGGTAGATGTTGGTTATGTCAAAAATATGGGTGCCCCTGGATATACGTTTTTTTCGGATCCCAATCAAAAATGTGTACGTTTAGATTATTTTTTTATAACTTCTAGAGCTATCATGGACCTTAAGTATATTATTCATCCTAAAATATTATCGGATCATATTCCTATTATGATAGAATTGGTGATAGACGGTATAGGTATTGCCTTACGAAATCCATAGACATTTGAACGGAAACTACTTGCAGATACTCGCTATATAGAGCACATGGGGAAATGGATAAACGATTTCTTAGGATATGATCGCGGCTCCACTTCCCCGCAATTGGTCTGGGACGCATTTAAGTCGGGGGTACAGGGCGAGACACTCTCATATTCCGTAAATAATCAAAAGCAATCCCGAGACCATATGGTTTCACAATTTAAAAAGCTACAGGAATGTGAATCTAAGCTTATAGCAGCTATGAGGCTCTCTCAAGATACTGAAGATATAATGTCTGACTTAGCAATTCATAAATCATGACTATATGAGAAGTCTGCGAAGAAACTTGCAGAACAGATAGCCGTTATTCAGGCGAAAGTCTATGAGGTGGGAGAAAATACAGGCCGAATCTTGGCTAAGAAAATTTGTCAAAAGGAGGCTACTAACTCAATAAAATGCATTCAGGATCAGACAGGACAAAGTTTTGAAAAACTAGAGGAGATATTGGAGGTCTTTAGACAGTACTACAGTAACTTGTACAAGGAGGAAATAGCTAATTATTCATTAGAAAACTATTTGAATTTTAACAATAATAGAACTATGACCAAATTAACAACAGAGCAGACCCTACTCCTCGAGAAAGATATAACCTGGGAGGAAACGGAAGCTGCAATTCTCTCCCTTGCATTAGGCAAGGCTACAGGACCCGATGGCATCCCATTGGAGTTCGATAGGATGTTTCGACATACATTGAAACAAGATATACTCTTCACATTCACAGAAGCACAGAAAGGTAGACCCCAGGAAAAGTTGATGATATTTTTAAACATTCCTAGAGCTGGAGATGTTGCTCTTCAGATTGGAATGCAGAGACCCCTTGAGGGGGGAGTGCAATGAGGTCTTGACTCCTTGACAAAGCAAATATCCTTGTCGTATATATTTCTGTGCTTAATTTGAGCCAGTGGTTTCCAGTGCTCAGAACTGACACCAAATCATCTACAAAGGCACTTTTCATGAGCCTCAGTTAAGAACACATTCATTACAGTAGGCACAGGGAGATTAAGTGATTTGCCCAGACTCAGAGGATGTTCAGCGGACACTGAGACTCAAACCTGGCTCCCCTGCTCTGAAGTAAGCAGCTCTGGCCATTACACCACATTTTCTCCCCGCTTTCACGGTTAGCAGTTGGTTTTGATTTAGGCAGCGCTAACGGGAGCTGAGCTGGTGCCGCGTACCACCTGACGAGAGCCCCAGCACTTTACAAATTAATCACTGCCAACCCCCTACTTTCTGGTAATGATCCAAGAAAATCTTAGGTCAGGATTTTACATGGTGGGATGCATGGCCTGCATTATTGATTCTCCTCATTTTTAAGCACAGAGCATAATATATTAATCCATATACACCTCAGGTAAGTATGAAAACCTCAGCATACATGATCACGAATAATTAGTATTACATAAACAAACCATTAAAATATATTTTCAACTTGCTATCGACCACACTAGCCCCAGGTCTTCATTTAAGGAAAACCTTGAAGCTGGATACAGTCACTAGAGAGGCAAAAGAAAGGATAGATTATTTCAAATGTGTTGTTCCTCTGACATATGAGCTGACAAGACTTTCTGCACGATTAAATTACATTCATTGAAGAGAATATTTTAGAAGTTCTATTTTTCATCATACTTCCTTTCCACTTTACTCTTTAAGTTATTCATAAACCTTTGTTTTACATGTAGAAACCTAATTTTGAACTCGGGCAAATAATCTCGCTTTGAACTTCAGAGAGAAACGCTTCGTATACTAGAATAAAAAATGAGTTTTTTGAGTTTGTTAGAAACCGCCTAACAATGGGATTTATTAGAAATCCTTTTACTATGAATAAAGGAGGAGGACATGGAAATGATTTGCTTGTTAAAAGAGGTGAAAAATATTCTAGTCCTGTTAAAAATGATTCTGAATGTATAAGAAGATTCATCCGGTTTACCGACTGTCCCTCTTGAGGTATCCGTTTGTATAAGAAGCATTATATTTTTAGATTTTGAATCGGAGTTCACTGGGTGTAATCCTGGTTTAAAGGCTTTAGTTCTTCCCCTGACACTGCTTTCATGACTCTACAGACAGCACACCATTTAAGGATGCACAAAAACATAACATGGGCCCAAACTGCTGTTGTCAACCCGGTCTATGAGGAGGAGGCCTTGGACACACTGGTAATTACACTACCCAATGTCCACCCTGATAGAGTGGTTTTCTCACTTTGGGAGACTGAGTGTCGCTGCTAGGGGGGTGGGGGGCGGGGAGCTGTTTCTGAGGTCGCCCACACTGGATGACGGCAGTCTTTGGTTTGTGTTCCAAAGATCTAGGGGTAGATTTACAAGCCCCTTGTGCCACTTTTGTGTCACTTTTCTCATGTTAAAAATGACGCGAAAGTGGTGCAAGAGACTTGTAAATCTGCCCCCTAGTTGGAGTAACAAGGCACGCAGTAAGATACGTCCAATTGACTCCAGGTTGTCTCTTCGCTTCTTTCTTCCACTGTGCATGCACTTAATGGCTGCGCAGAGGGGCCCGCTAGCGCAGAGTCCACAAATGTTTTAAGAGATTGAGTTGACTCAAAAAGGTTGACTCCAGAAGAATCACCAGCAGCAGTTAAATGGGTGGATTTTAAAAATCACAGCCGCAGCTAGTGGGTACCGGTGGATTTTGGTTGTTTCCGAAGATGAGGTTGGAGTCGAAGGTAATACATGTAGCGCCAGATGAGTATAAAAGCATGTGGCTCTCTGGTCCTGACAGTTGTGACTAGGTGCAACAAAGTAGTTTTAGGTAGGCTAGTAAGAAATTCCCAGGGTAGGCTAGGCTGGATGATAGCACCCTAGTACTGCATCTTGCTACACATAATAGCAGCCATGACGACGTGAAACTCGGTACTACTGCAGTGTGTATAGCAGCCCCCAGACTAGATTGGATCTATTCTTGACCTACTAAATGAAGATAGGAGGTAAAGGGGAATTTAGGGGATCGTAGGTTCTGAAAGGCTCCGAAGTTGTCTGCCCAATTCTTATGAAAGAGACAGCCCTGTTGTGTTAGTCCACCTAAGTCACTTCAACAGACTCAACGTTGGCATTTGCATACTATTTGCTGTTTAATGCTATTTAAACACACTCCTTTCTGGGAAGGTGACCTTGGGCAAGATTCGTGCTCGATGAAACTATCCATTTTATAAGATCACTTGCGTTAGAAAGAAAGGACCCTATGGACACAGCAAGGGTCACATATGCTATTTCTATTCCCAAAACCATAGCAAGTGAGAAAACATTTTTTTAAAAACCTCCTTAAGAAATGCAAGTGAAAAAATGAGACAGATTTGTTTGCTTAGGCACCCTTCATTACCAAGAGAACATAATTACACCAGCTCGAATAACAAACATATTGCAATGTCCCAGTGACATTATCAGTAGTCATGGTTCCCAAGGGAAGACTTTAGTATCTAGTTTTGTCACCACAACTTCATACCAAAATTTAGTGGCGGGAATAAGGGAGTGAGACCTATGGTAATTAGATGGGACCTATGAAGAGTTCGGAAATGGAACAATCACTAGCATTCCCAAGGATAGCTGAGTGAAAAACAAGAACAAAAAACCCGTGTAGAAGTAGAGTAGCAAAATAGTTTTGGGGGCTGTTTGTCAATCTTCAGATTAAAACACTTATCAGCCAACTTCCAAAGCTGATGCAACTCTACATTTGACAGCCTGCTTGCATATGAGATTAGTTGGCATGACACAGGCAAGTACATGTTGGTCACACAGTTGGCTGTGAGGTGCACCTCTCCCAGAAGTACCTCAACATTTGAGGTGCCACAAAACAGTACAACTGCATCCAAACCTTTAAATCAGGAGCAGAGCGAGCTATCATAGCTGAGGCCTAAAGGGAAGTCTTCAAGTTTAAGGAGGCTATCTGCCTCATGGGCAATCATTGGATGACCCATATTACATATTGCTTACATTGAAACCATGCTAAAGTCTATGGCTCATGGGACATTCTCTGCATCAGTGATGTCAAATACTGCAATGATGATCAAGCATGTCTCGCACAGGGGGCTATACTTTGTTCACTAGTTTCAATCTAGCCCCTTTAGATCGTATCATTTAGTAGTCATAACATGATATAAACACACCCAAGTGAAAAGTAATACACTGAAAGACATCAGATCCTGACAACTTGATAACAGGTGATCGATAATTTAATTGGGGCTTGTAAACGAAAAATAATAATTTTACCACCCAGAAAGTCCTCAAAGTGGATGGCCATGAATCAGGGTAGACAATAAAAAATAAAGCAATACCGTAGCTGAAAGAGAAGGGTGTATATAAAAAGAAAGTGAAGACGTTTCACATATATCGATGAGAAACATTGGCACACTATGTACATAACATTTGTAGAAATAAAAAAAACAACAGAGATTTTATGCTACTGAGGAGAACATCACTTTAAAGAGCTGTACACCTTTAAATGAACAAATGAATGAACCCTGAGCTCTTAAGCTCAGGTTTATTTGCCAATGAGCACAATGTATAGTTTCTAGTATATGTTTTTTCCTGCGTGTCCTCCACATTCGCAAAACATCCTGTCCCAGCACAATCAAATTATGCAGCTACGTTAGCGGTATCCAGTCGTGTTCATTTTAATATTGATCATACCGATAAGTTCGTAAATGCTTTAATATTGTCAGTCCTTCACTTTTAGTAATATATGCTGTATTTTAAAAACTAGTCATCTTCAGTGCTGCTCAAGTGACTTTCTATTAAGTCCTAATTAACACTGAAGTGGGAAAAGCTGTCAAGATCTGTGCCAAGTGTCCATAAGCCGGCATTAGTGTAGGTGTCCAACTGGGTGTTTGCATTCTGCAACAGCATACGCATTCTGCCAAGGAAGGTACTGAGGGTCCGGAGGAATTTCCTTGACACTTTCAAATGTCTCTCCCTCATTTGAGAAGGGAATATAACAATGGAAATAAAGAATATCCCTTTAGGAGAGCCCAGACATTTGGGGGCAGATTTACAACACCCCATGCGCCACTTTTGCGTCACTTTTCACATGTTAACAATGACGCCAAAGTGGAGCAAGAGGCTTGTAAATAAGCCCCTTGGTGTTTTACATACAATTATAGAGCCTAGCTCTGGTCCACAAATGGTACGTTTTATGGCATGGCACCCATATTCTGGTTTGTCATGTCCAGCCATGCTATTTTATGGTATGTTATGTTGTATGCTATTTTAATTGATTGTAACACTCACAATTCATTCTGCATTGACTCTATGGCACAGGGGAAGTAAAAAAAGTATCCTGGATTTTCAAGTCTGTAGCTGTCTATTATACCAGTTGGACTAGTGAGTGAAGGGATGTTTGTCAGTACAACGCGATCTATAAGATCGCGTTACTTGACAACGCGGGCATTACAACGCAAGTCGTTACAACGACTTGCGTTGGAGGGCTTGGATTTTGGAATATTATAATTTTATATTCCAACACCAGCCCACGGAACAGTAGGGAAGGTGTTGGAATATAAAATTACAACATTCCTTGCCCAACAGCGCCATCCAGCGCTGATCGTAGTAACGACTTGCGTTGTAATGGCATCATTGTAAAGGCACTGCGGTGTAAACACCGCGTTGTAAACTATGTTTACCGAGTGAAGTTTTAAAAATTTTGTCCATTAATAAACATTGGAAAGAAAGAAACTGTCCTCTACCAAAAGATGCAAAAAATTGTCTGCACTATATACTCTATCAAACCATATCAGAGATATATACAAGGGCCTTAGCTGCACAGGAAGGCAAAAGGCCCAGCTTTTTGGGCAACTTGCCTAACAGGAGCATCAGGACCCACATTAGACCCCTTACAGCATAGATTGACATCACCCCTGAAAAATATGCATCCTGTTGCTCCATGTTTTTGATGATGTATGTCAATTAATGGAAAAACGAAAATTGAAAAACGACATTCTAGGAAACCAAATCATGGAAAACACATTTTGAGGGAAGGTAATTTTAAGGAAATACAAACAAATAATAAAACTAAAGGAAACATTTTAAAAGAAAGATAATTTGAAAGAAAAATTCATTAAACTTCAAGGAAGTTTTGGGCTAGTGAGGGCTTTTTTGGTTATGGGGTCGGTAATGTTTAAGTGTGATGAGGGAGTTTTAGGGGTCTGGAACGGGTGGAATTCAAGCATAGAAAGGTGTTGGCAGGGTTCATGGATGGGTGGAATTTAGGGGCGGAAAGGGTTTGTTAGGTCCAGACACACATAAGAGAAGTAGAAGTGTAAAGAAATAGATAACTAATGTAATTAGGGGCAGGGGTTTTGTCTTTTGAAAACTGCCCTCACCCACAAGTGTGGCATACTTCATACGGCTTGCTAGCAACACCCCTGTGCAGACCAACACCTGGGGTGGAGCAAAAGGGAGGAGGAAGACAATACAGACACAAAATAACCATCACGGCGTGTGGAGAGAACTGCAGAGGCAGCAGTTTCATCTTGACAAATGTTTGACTACATGGAGGCGCCATCGCTCCGCGCCTTTTTGACCTATGGCGATGTGAAACTCAGTACTACTGCAGTGTGTATAGCAGCCCCCAGACCAGATTGAATCTATTCTTGACCTACTAAAGGAAGGTAGGAGGTAAAGCGGAATTTAGGGGATCGTAGGTGTTGACGGAAGCCATAAGACCGTTGTTTGGGCCAGATCAAATCAGCTAAAACATGTTGACAAACATGCAGAGAGGAGGGGTGTGGGGCTTCTAAGAATCCCCAACACCAACATCCTATAACCTCATAGCTACATTGAACGTTCTGCGCCAGTGAGGAACGCGTTCGAAGAAACAGGCGGGCCGCGTCGGCCTTTGGCCGTTCGCAGCACCAGTTAGGTAGTGCTCGCGATGGCTGACGGGAGCACTTAAGGGGTTAATCATCTTAATCCTGACCAGGATGTCCAAGTATAAAAGTGAAGGCAGATATTCCTGAGCCAGTTTTAGAGTTCAATTTCTGCACCAATATATATATTTTTCAGATCCCTATTATTTTGTGTTTTGCTCCACACCGGGCGCTGATCTGCACAACAAAGCGCATGCCACTAATTACATTAGCTGTCTGTTTCTTTACACTCCTGCTCCTCTTATGTGTGTCTGGATATTTGTTGGGGAGGTTAGTGTAGAAGTTTAGCCTCTACCCCTACGTTGTGTGTAATCTAGGGTTTTTAGGTATCAGGAATGGGTGGAGTTTGGGTGTGCTGAGGGGGTTTTAGGGTTCCCAGATGAAGTGAGTGACATTTAAGGGTGGTGAGGTGTTTTTTGGGTTCTAGGCTGAGTGGAGTATAGGGGTGTTGAGGGATTTTAGGGTTCATGGATGAGATGTTTTTGGGGCTGGTGAGGGATTGTAAGGTTCATTGATGGGTATAGGCTATTATTGGTGGGAGATTTAAGGATTTAGGGATGGGTGGAGTTTAGAAGTAGTGAAGTATTTTTAGAGGTCATTGATGGGTGGTGTTTATTGGCAGTGACAGTTTTAAAAAAATTAATTTATGGATGGAATTTGGAGATGGTGAAGGATTTTTAAGCAGTCAGGGATGAGTGGGGTTTATCTGTGGAAAGGGCTTTTAGGGTTCAGGGATGGCTGTAATTTAGTGGTAAAAAGTGGGTGGAGTTCAGGTGTAGAAAGGGTGTTTCAAAGTTCAAGAACGGGTGGAGTTTAGGGCTAGTGAGGGATTTTAGGCTTTTGGGATGGAGAGTGTGTAGAGACAGAAAGGGCTTTTAGAGTTCAGGGATGGGTGTAATTTAGGGGTCAGTGATAGGTGTAATTTAGGTTTAGTGAGGGGTTTTAGGTTTCTGTGAAGGATGGAGTTTAGGGGTGGGTGTAATTTAGGAGTGGTGAGGGGTTTTCAGGGATATGGATGGATGGTGTTTGGGGTGTGAGGGGTCAGGGATAGATGGTGATCAGGAGTGGTGAGGGAGATGTAAATCAAAAGCATCCAAAGTAGTTGTTTGACAATGTAAAAGATTTAATTTTGAAATAATATCCCATGAAGTAAACACTGAAATAAATACCTCAGACAAATCTGTTTCTTCAAACTACCTGCAACCATTGCACCCTAAAAGGTAAGCATGCCAAATCCAATTTTGAACTTAAAGACATTTTATGTATAGGTGTCTATGAATTATGAAAATTCCAGTAAACGGTTTACGTGAAATGGTTTCTCAGTAATTGCATTCCATTAATTTGTTTTTCTATGAAATCACGTACAACCATTTGAGCATCCATCAGGGTTCTCTCTACCTGAGGCTGGTCTTCACATACCAGGCTTCCCTACTCACCAACCAAACGTGAGACTCTGCAGAGGAAAGGTTTCATGTGGTGGATGGTCACCAAAAGAAGTGTGATTTCAAAATTGTTGTGGATGTCTCAGATATGAGTCATGTGATAGTAAAATGTTACGGTCCAAGAAAATAAAGCAAGTTTAGAAAAGTAATTTGTTTACTTTGATGAGCATCAGATAGGAAAATAGTGTATATTATCAATATCAGAGTACATCAAAATAGGTTTGGACTTCTTAAATAGCATAATCTTTACATAACATCACCTTTGTTGCAATATGTATTTTAATGCAGTTCATTATCTCTGGCATTGATAGCCTCTGTGTAACAGATTTATTTTCTTCACATGTCCCAAGTGTAATGATATTTTGAAAGGTCCATGGGGAGGACATGGCCTGACGGGAATTGAATGGAGTAGGATTCAAATCGTCCAACCTCTGACCTCCTGTGGGCCCTAAAGCTTACTATCGCCCATCTATCAGGCCCAATTGATGCCTGGTGGTGGTGGGGCCGCCTCAGATTGGGGCCGGCAACTGCTGTGCCCTGCTCACTGTTTCTGGCTCCTGTTTACTGATGGTAGTACAGCCGTGTTCATCTCTGTCTTGAGAAGGAGTCGCCATCTTGGCTTGGCCACCACTGGGAGTGAGGTGGCTAACACGAGCCACATGTGGATGGAAAAGTTTCACCATGCTGCCAGGGCCAGAAAGTTCCCCCCCCCATGCTTTTGAGGCCAGCCATGGCAGAGGCAGGACCCCAGGAAGGAAGTCACGGGGCCCCACCTGGGCATGCCACTTGCAGCCTTTGGTGCCATGTGGGTCAATCGGTGGCCCGACCTCATGGCCCCACCTCATCAGAGTGAAGAGGCCATCAAATTAATCACTGTCTGCATCACTGACTGTGCACACACTACTGAAAATACCTGCATAATTGCTGGGCCCTCCCTGCCTCGCGTCTGGCATTGTTATGTGCCCCCTTCTTGAACTGGCTTCCTTGCTTCCAACAAAGGGAGTGCTCCAGACTGGAGAGGAGCCTTGCCTGGGGAGGCCCACTTCCCCATTTGAAACTTGGGCTGGGGATCCACCATCGTATGCCTGAGCCCTCAGACTCAGCTGTGGGACCTTGCCGAGTGATCAACCTGGCTAGGTCTTTCTGTGTGCTTGAGTCCCCCCAAACAATGCCTGTCATTGAGGTCTCACTGCTATAGGCTACTTGTACCCGCTGTGTCTCTCTCTTTTGGGCTTGCTTTGCCATCTTCATTATGCTGGTTGGCCTGCCTACCTTTGGCCTCCCTCTCTGACCTTTCAGGGCCTGTACTGCACACCGTTGCCAGCAAAGAGAACCTCCTGGTCACTCCCACCTCCTTCACGCACCCCAACCTGGAGACTGCGGACTGGACTTGTTTGTAGCCTTCTACCCAGCGCTCTGGTGTCTGCTAGCCAGCCTACTATACTATGCTCAGGGGCAAGGCCACCAGGGACCTCTCTGTGGTTTTTCTTATGTCCAAATCTGATGCAGCTGACATGAGTGGCAAGACAGAGCCCCCCACATAGGCCACTACAACCCCCCTTGCTCCTCCGTTCATACAAGTCTACACAGAGAAATTTATAAATTACATTTGTCAGGAGATCAGCTCTCTGGAATCAGACTTTAAGAGCTTCCTTCATGACCTTCGCAAACACGTCACAGCTGTTGACGATAGAATGGACGACTTGGACTGCACTATAGATTCCCACGCTGAAGATCAAGAGGTGTTGTGGAGGTGAGACAATGCACTAGAAGAACAGCAGATCAAACTTCAGGTGAAGCAAGAGGACCTCAAAAATCGAGGTTGGGGCAACAAGTTACGCATCAGGGGAGTTCCCCTTGGAGCAGAAAGCAAAGTCATCATGAAATTCACCAGGGACCTGTTGGGGGCCATCTGGGGAGGCTTGGAGAACCAACCTCTAGTTCTCAACAGGGCACACCACTTATCAGCCATGACAGGTCACCCAGTTGCCATCCCAGATATAATAACAGAATTAATCTTTTCCAAGACAAGGAGGTTTGTTGTCAGGTTGGCGAAGAAGAAAGCAGTTATTGTCTTCAGCGGTCACACCATGCAAATCTTCCAAGACCTCTCCCCATTGACATTGAAGAAGAGGTGCAACTTCAAAGCCATCATGGAGAAGCAGTGTGATCAGGGAACCAAATACAAATGGGCCCACCTCTTCCGACTGCTCTTTCAATGTAATGGCAAACACCGGGCTTGGGTAGGTCGTACACCCTGAAGGAGTGCCAATTACAGCTCCATCTCTTGCCATTGCCAGAATTGCCTGGATTGAGACGAGGGGGCCAGTAGTTCCCCCTTCTAGGTGTATCCTCAAGGTACCTTGTTGCTCAATTGCACTGGGCTACATTCCGAGTCCAGTTCTCAGGGTACGGCACTTCACTCACACAATCGCTCATAGAATCCATCCCTGTCAGAGTAGATGAGGATCCCTTGGTCCTAACAAAATGCTGAAATCTCTTGGACTTTAAATAGGTATGAAACATGTTGACCCCACTTACTGCACATATTTTATTTTGAGCTTGAGAAGCTATAAATGTTCCCCCTCTCGAGCCACAACTTCATAGTCCTTGTTTTTAATGTAGGATAGAAACCCAGTGAATAAAGGATACCTTGTGGATTTCCTAGGGCAAGTTTTAATGTTCACTCACACTCTCCTGTCTCTACTCACACTAGTTTTCTTGCCCCCTCACCCCTCAGACTTCATATTAGCAAAAAGAGAAGACCTCCAGCAAAGAGCACCCCTGCAGGGTCCATTGGGCATTGCAGCGCCGGCCCATCGAGGAGCTGCCTGACGATGAAGCCTGACATCTTTTGGGGTGTGTGAGGGCCCTTGCTCCTAAAAGGAGCTACCCCCAGCTGTGTTCTCTCCACCTCCTGGCACCTGGCATATATCCCCTCCCTTCCTCTCTCAATGTCTTCCTTAGGAAATGCATAATCATTTTTCTTGTCATACATTTATGGTGTCATGTATGCAGGACCTATCCAAAAAGCCCCTAACCCTCCTTTGGTGATTTAAACACAAAATGGTACAATATCTTGCCAAAGTCAAATATATGCTCACATTGCCAGGGGACTCACCCAGCAGAGACCATCAACCTCCTCATCAGAGTGGCCTTGTGATTTGCGTCCCACATGGCAGACTGTCCACAATTGTGGCCAGGGTCGCAATAACACTGCCAAAGTCGACATTATTCCCCTCCTCCAAAATATGAAGCAGGAATCCTCACACTCCACTGCCGGTAATGCTTGATTTACAGTGACGATCACCTGTGTCGACCCTCAACCGCCGTCGGCCCTCACCGGCCCACTGACTCATTCCATTGCCGCAAGGGCCTCTGGTCCGGTGAGTGTACTGCCAAGATTTGCCCACCACTTTTTACCTCCATGTGCCTTTTTCTGGTTTTCTTTTAACAGATTGCCCTCCTGCTGCGATTTTCTAGTCCCCTTCTTCCTCACTGGGCTTTCCTTCCATTGAGGGCGACACCTCAATAGGGTCAAGCGAGTCTTTCCACTTAACCCTTGATGGAGTGGTTCACCAGATTTAGCCCTGTTGAGTCCTCTAATTTCCTCTTCCTCGTATTTACACCCTTTCCAACAGGTCTCCGTGCTGTTTAGAATGACTACTGTGGGGTTTGGGGAGGAAGGCCTGGGCTGCTTCCTCATACTGCTGTCCCTGGTGTGGCTGGGTGTCCCTACTTTAGTGCCTTCACACCACCATGTGTTCCATGCGCAACTTGAAGCTCCTGTCCCTCAATGTCCAAGGGGTTAACTTTCCCAGAAAACATCAGCAGGTCAGGTGATACCTCATATAGCATGACCCTGATGTAAACTGGTTGCGTTGACTGCCACCACATGATACATTCAAAGTACTCGCACTAACACTGGACATATACCAACACTAAAACACTGGGTGTTGCCATCCTCTTCAAAAGGTTTTTTAACTCTAAATTAACCAAAATCACTAGATACCCTGGTGGATGGGTCCTGATGCTAATGAACAAGAGAGATAGGGAAACACTGACTTTTCTCAACCTTTACACCCCTAAATAATCACAAGACGTGTACCTTCGTAAGATACTCACAGAACAGCTGGGTCCTGCCAGAGGTGATCTCATAGTGGGGGTGACTTTAACTTAGTATGGAACCCTGCTCATTACAGGAATTCAATACACTTTTATGGTGCAGGCGCCATGTATGGACTGCTCAAGTAGGAGCTTGCAGACTCTGGACTGGTTGACGCTTGGTGCTACCTTCACTATGACTTACAAGACTACATCTTTTTACTCTCATGTTCAACTTTCCTATATGAACTATATGTTCATAACCAACTCCCTCCTGAGGGGCCTGACCTCTTCTCTATCTCTGACATTTTCATCTCTGGGCACAGCGCAGGTGTGCGATATGTGACCCTCCACCCTGGCATCTTTTTCCCCAACTCCTGCGAGTCCAAGGCCTCCATCAAGGATGCTATCATGGAATTCTTCACGCTCAACTCCCTCCCAGACACCTCCCCTCACATGCTCTGGGATGGCTTTAAAGCTGCCATAGGTGGTGTTATGTACTCTATCTCCATATAAAGGGCTCAGGAAGCGCTCTTCTTTGAAGTGAAACACACATTGGAGATCCACTCTTTGGAATGAATGGACAAAAAGCATTCCACATTATGCACCAAGTAGCAACTTGCCATATTGAGGAGACAACTTTGAGTGCACAGGGTCAGCAACGCTGGGTGCTACTTAGCACTCAAAGAAAAGTATTAATGGGGGAAAAGATGGGCACTTGTCTGGCACCGAGGCTACACCACCAACACACTCGATCCCATATCACCAAGATAAACATGGATGGCTCTGGCTGGACCACCAGAGAGTCAGATAAACAGTAGGACTTTCGGCCCTACTATCAGCACCTTTATACCTGTGGGGAGGGGAACTAAGTCACTAATGAATCCTGCCTCCAAGACTGCCCTGGGCAGCCCCTCCATGCCCACTTTGCTCATGACTTGGAAGACCCCTTCTTGATGGAAGAATTCTATGGTGCCCTTAGATAACTCTCCAAGTCTCCAGGCCCAGATGGTCGTAGGACCGCTTTCTAGGCAATCTTCTTTCTACAAGACCCCCTTCTTGAGCTTGCAACTCTTTTACCCATACCACCAGATTGACACTGACGATATCCAGCACAGATATCACGCTCATCCCCAAGCCGGTCAAAGATCAGACCCTCTGTTCATCCTACTGCCTAAAAGCACTATTAAACAGGGATACAAAAATCTACACTAAAATGCTCCCCAACTGCCTAGAAACCCTCCTGCCTGGTTTGGTAAACCCTGACCAGGTCTTTGACAATGTTTGGCATCTCACTCATCTGGTAGAAAAGGTCCACTCAAATAATATCCCAGCTCTCCTCCTCTCCCTCAACACAGAGAAGGCGTTTAATAGGGTCAGTTGGGCCTTTCTACAAGCTGTGCTCCTGAAAATAGTGCTAGGCCCCAACATGATCAGCAGAATCATGGTGTTGTATGTGACACCCGCTGTGACAATCTGAGTGGACTGACAATCGACTCACTCCTTCTCTCTGTTTAGAGGCGCTCAACAGAGCTTTCCCCTATACCCCCTGCTGTTTGACCTTGAGGTGGAGATGTTGGCTATACACCTCAAGAAATCCCAGGCACCACTGGCATTCCCTTTGGCAGCCAGGATCACAGAGTCCTTTTATATGCTGATGACTTCCTACTCGCGCTGACTGAGCCGGACTCCTGTCTCTCTACAGTGGTCTATGCCCTCTAAGCATTTGAGATAGTGTCTGGATGCTAGATCAACATGGCTAAATCGCAAGCACTTAACCTGACAATCCCACAGCAGCATTTTCAAACTCTAGTCTCATTTCATTGGTCACCCCAATACCTTGACCTTACCATCACCAACTCCCTTACCACTTGGACGTGAGTTAACTGGGCACACTACCATAAAGCGATCCTAGAAGACCTCCAGAGATGGAGGCCGCTCTATGTCTCCTTGCTGGGTCGCATCAGTATGGTGAAGATCAACATCCTTTTCAGGCTCCTTTACCTCTTTCAGTCGCTGTCTATGCCCATACCCACCAAGGACATTAAAAGGCTACAAGGAGATCCCCACTCCTTTATTTGGAAAGGGAAGTGACGTGGCATTCCTAAGGCCTTACTCATGTTTTCTAAGGGTGGGGGTGGCCTTGCCAGTCCTAATCTCTAAGACTTCTATTGTGCTGCCCATCTCAGAGTTGGCGGTGAGAGAAAGTGAAAAGCACTGGGTACGCATGGATCGGGTGGTGGCCTGTAGGCCACTGTGGGACTTGGCATGGCTACCTAAGCAGCTATGCCCTCAAAGCACTTATATAGCTACCACCGACATAGACAGTTCTGGAGGTATGAGACAAGTTAGCAACTGGGAGAGGACTCACCACATTACCCTCTCTGAATACTTCGATAGCACACAATCCAGATTTCACAACTGCTTTATACCTGGGCTTCTTCCTGGACTGGATCAGGGGCGCATGCAGAATTCAGCAGGAGCTTTTTCAGGGATCGACTATCACATCTTTTAACCACTGCAAAACTGAATTTCACAATATTAATACCTCTAATTGTTTCATTAGGCAGTGCTTACTCCAAAAACTCTGGCGGCCCTTTAACCTTTTGAAACTCTGTTCCGTAATTTTGATGGCACCCGGGGCCTTGTCTCCAAAACATATGATGTACTACAACAATCTTGTTTCTTACTTATCCACCCGTACCAGCTGAAATGGACCTTCGATAGCCCGCCGGACGTCTTGCGGAAACACTCAGGATTACTGTGGTGCAAAATCCCTAAACTGCAAGGAACCATTCCAGAACAAGAAAAGATCTATAAGATTGTGATACAATGGTACTACACCCCTGCTCGCTTGCAATCTATCTATCCTGCAACCTCAGCCATATGCTGAAGATGTCGGACACAGTTGGGTGGCTTTTACCACATACTGTGGGCATCCCCAAATATCACCATATTTTGGAGAGAGATTCTGAGTCACATGAAAGGCAACCTAGGCTAACTGATTCTGGCTGACTACCACACAGTTATTCTGGGTATCTGTCCAATGACGGTGGAAGCAGTGACTCATGCCAACTGGTATCTAATACAGCATATGATGGGTGCTGCGAAACAGCTCATCGCCCTGGCCAGGAAATCCCCCTCTGCTCCTCCTGTAGTGTCCCGATTCACAAAGCTCTGGAACGCCCTGACAATGAAGCAATTGACTCATAAACTGTCCTTCTTGGACAAAATATTCTGGACACCTCTTGTTGACTATATGTCCCGACTAGAATATCTATGCTTTCAGCCACCCAAACTTCAAGTCCTCCACTTGTTTGACTAGACTAGGAAGACCCTCCCAACCTTCCCACCCCTCTCTGCTTCCTGTCCTTCACATTCCTGCCATTTCTGCTTCATGGCTGGAGACTTGTCAATCAAGTTTAGTTCTTCTCCCTTCCCCTTTCTTTCTATGCTCTCCTGTTAAATTGTTGACCTTCTAGTTCTTGCACAGGGGCACAGCATCGAGAGGCCCTGCACCCCGCTTATTGGGATCCCTTGCCCATCACACAGACATAGACTGGAAACGCAGTGGCATCCAACCCCCTTCTGACTTGGAGGGAGTTCTGTTGGGTGGTTATCTCCCTACCCCTCATCATGACACACCTTATGTCTCTCAAGGGTAATCTCTGACATCAACATCCCTCGTCTGCCCCCTACACTTGTTTGGTTGCCCATCTGCTATGACTCTGCTACATTATTGTCTGTATTGCTTGTGACAAAGTTGCCAATGGCGAACCATAAACATAACTAAATTAAACCGTGCTTAACTTTCTGAAAGCCTGGCACCAAAGCAGTCCAGTCTTAACTTAGAGTAAATGTGTAAAGTATCAATGTTTTTAATGAAAATAGATCCAAGAAGTAGAACGTGCCACTCATGGTTATCTGGTTGTGCTAGACTAGAGGAAAGTAGCAGGTTCAGGCTGACTACGGTGGAGCATGGGTCTGGTAATGGAACTAGGTTAGTTCCATAGAAGAACAGCCTTCTAAACTCTGGTGCAAAGACTTCTGTGTGTGTTGTAGGAGGCCCAGAGGAGGAGGAGGCTTTCGGCATGAAGAGCAGGTCGAGTGTCGCCGATATTTGTTGTTGTAGCACGAAGAGCTTGTCATCCCTAGAGCCTTGTGTTGGTTGATCGATGTGGATGGTCACTGCTGGTGCGACTTACAGGTCTTGCATTGCTGGATGTTGTGGATAGTTGCTCTCGGCTGGCAGGCTGCAGAGTTTTGGTGCAAAACAGGGCCCTTCGTAGATACAAGGAAACCAAACTTCAGGGCTTTCACCTTTTTTTAGGAGAAGCTCTCACTAATGCCACCTAAGTGACCTGGGCCTGGGGGGCATCTCTGGGGGATCAGGACTCACTCCAGCAGTGGCCAGAAGCAGGACAGCTAAAAGGCAAGGCCGGCCCGGTGCCAGGATGCCTTGTGTGTGCTGTAGGCAGAGCCCTTTGGTGTGTAAGGGAGGCTGGGTACAGCCCTTCGCCAGCCATTATCTCAGGATGGCCCATACTGTAAGCACTTGAGCCACCTTTACCTTTTTGTCTACAAGCAATTTACAAAACCCATCAGCTTTTCGAATCACAGTCATGTGACCCAGGACACTGGCTGAAAGGCATAATTGGTTTGGACTAAATCATGCCAACTGTCTAAAAGTGAAAAAAGAACAGCTGGTATGCACTGTATTGTACAAAAGATTCAGCAAATTTGAACAACAGAGAAAATGCTATGCAGTTTGGTGTGCACCAGAAGAGGAGGTACAGCCCGCCCCCTGCTTAAAAAGTGTATAATGCAAGCCCTAATGTCATAGCCTTCAAGTGCACTACCCTAGAACACTCCTCTGGAATGTATCACATATTATTCTGGTAATCTGATATCACAGGTAAGTACATATACAGTAATACTAATAAAAAAACAAGATATTCAAAGTCAATCTCAGTAAAAGATATACAAAGAATGTGGATGGTGGCTCAAAAAATTCTTCTTTTATTGAGCAAATCTTATGGGTCTCCAGTAGAGTACTTCAATCAATGACGAAAATGACGATTGCGAGCTTCATGCAGATTATAAAAGAATCCCAATGCATTTAGGCACAAACAACTGCTCTTCTTCAGGGGAATCTACACATAAATAAACATAGTGTCTTGATTTTTACATTTATACATAACTAAAATTTCAAAAGTCATACGGACATAGAGAAAGCAAAGGATCAATTAAAAAAGACTTGATAGCTGTAACCAAATGAAGGTAATAAACTCCATGGCTAGAATTAAAGTCCATCACCTGATCCACCAAAATGTGCGTGATTGTGCCACTGCGACATGAACTATACAAGCTTTTTAGTATACACTGATATTTATCTACAAAAAAGAGGCAGTTGTGTAAATAAAAAGAGTGCTCGAGAGTACTAGGTCTTGCCCCTCGTGAACCTGCTTAAAAATAGAATGCACCGTGAGGTAGGCATATCTCCTCAGTAACAAACAGTTACCTGGAAGCGCAATACAAATGAGGTAAGAGGTCACCTGAAGTAGAAATGGTGAGAGCAGGAAGCAGTTACAGTTCTCGATAGGAGAGGTGCAGAAATTCCTCAGGAAGGCAATAAGAAGAACAAGCATTTGCAATGCAATAGGACTCGCATTGACGCAAGACCTATTGCATTGCAAACGGTAGTCATCATGCACAACGGGAGGTAGGGGGAGGCACGGACAATGAGAGTGATAGGGAGAAGGCACTGACAACGGGAGTTGGGGGAGGAGGGCAGAAGTCACAGACAACGGGAGTATGGGCAGGGAGAAGGGGCGAGAAGACATGGACAACGGGAGTGCGGGCAGGGGGAGAGGTTGTGAAGGCATGGACAATGGGAGGGAGGGGGGAGTGGAGAAGGCAGTAGGAGAACCTCATGAAAGAAGATAGTACTCACAGTCTAAATACCGGGTACCATGAAACACACAATGTAAAGGGGCCAGTAGCCATGGGAGGGTACAAATGACAACATGTCTGTAATAAGGAGGGGCTAACAAGCCTATAAACAAATCCGAAGCCAGCATTTACAAACGACAAAAACATAAGCCAATGAAAAATATGTGTGGTGGAGTGGGCGGAGCTTACCTTACGTACTGAACTACAGCAAATCTTCACCAGAGCAGCGCTTGCGCGCTGACTCTAGGCTCAACCTAAAAAGTTGTGAATTTTTAACACTGTCAGTGATGGGATTTCTGGTTGGCTAGGGCATGCGCCTAAGCCAGGCAGAAATCACCACTCTTGTTAGGGCTCTTCTTAGAGCAAGGGAGTTACATGCTGAAGATAACCCCTTCTGACCCCCTTGGTAGCATGGCAGAGCAGTCAGGCTTATACCAGAGGCAATGTGTAAAGCGTTTGCTCAACACACACACACAGTAGCAACACACTAGGCACACCACAAAAGAAACTCCACACAAGGTTATATATCAAAGAATAGCCTTTGTATTACTCATAAACACATTAGACGTAATCACATAGGTACACTGTGCCACCTGGTACTAGGTATAACTTTACAGGGGATTATATGCATTACACGGCCAATTGGGCCACTGTCATACCCATTAGAATGCACAGTTTCAAAAGCAACCAGTAATTACTGGCAATGGCACTTAGCATAAACACATTATGCATAACTCCTAAATCGGCAGTGAACCACAGTAACACTAACAAGGTGCACATCACCTTATGGCTTTACGTCCCACCAGAACACAAGGTGATTCCAGGCCACCTGGCCATTCTCTGAGCCTGTCTTGGGCTTCCCCGCAATGCCCTCTGTCCATAAAAGTCAGGACTTCCACCGTCCCGTACTTTTAATGGGGGCAAGGATGCAACTCACCCTTGCTTCTTCTATGGAAAAAGAAATGCCCCGTTGTTGCAGCTGCCAGCAATCTGGCGGCGCACTTGTGCACACAAATAAGCACCAACAGTGTACCGTTTCAGCCCCACTCACCGCAAGGCCTACAAACTGGCCCCCTAGCTGCCAATGCAGCAGGAATAAGGCCTGTAATGCACCTGGGGGTGGGGACGGCACTGCTAACAACAGGTAGCGCAATGCCCTCGAGGGTGGGAAGACCTCACTTGGTCTCTCCCATGTAGGCAAATCCCACAGTGGTCAGACTCAACCTCACTCTGGTGAGGGCCCCAGAATGCTGACGTGTGGCTTCTCGGCGGTCACGGCCATGCCACTGCAGCCTTGCGTCTTCTTCCTTTTCACTGGCGGATGTGCAGAGGTCGGGCACTTTCAGGAAAGGCATCCTGGGCCGGCTCTTCTGCCCTCACTTTTCTGTTGTTGGGAACCACACAGGGCTCTTCCTCATCGGCACGGGAGCCCTGCCCACAACCAAGCATTATTCGCCTGGCTTTCTGCTCCGGCCTGGCTTCCTCTGGCTGGACAAGTTTGAAGGGCTACTTTGGTGGGTGGCGCAAGCAGCGCTGCAAGCCCACGAGTAGCATTTAATTTACTCGTTCTGGGTCTCTGAGATACCACTTTACAAGGGACTGATAAGTGAATTAAATATTCCAAACAGGTGTAGACCAATCTTACCATGTTTTACTATAGAGAGCATATGCACTTTACACTGGACAGCAGTGATAAAGTGCCCAGAGTCCTAAAACCACCAACACCAGATCAGAAAAAATACCAGGAGGAAGGCAAAAAGATCTGGGATGACCGGGTAAAAAGGGTCAAGTCCAACAAACACAGATTTAAACAATGAGAAAAGAGAACATCTGACAGTGAGGGATAACTGACTTCAAAGGATAGAAGTCAACAATTGTAATTACTAAAAATAACAAGAAAAGTGATGGTGCACAAGACAAATGGGGGGCAGTGAGCAAACAAGCGGAAGCAGAGCTCAGAAAAAGCCTAATAACATAAGGTGAATTCAAGGAGCATAAATGAGAAGGGGAAAGAAAATACTAATATTTAAAGGTAATGTGTATAAAGCAAAATGTGTACTGTAAAGAAACAGGTACTCATCCTAACTGTTACAAATAGGGGTTAGTAGTAGAGCAGGTGGCAGAGAAAACAAAACGTGAATGCAGGTGTTCCGTGTATACTGTAGAGGAGTTAAACAGGATAAGACAAGTGTTAGAAACAGTGATTTCAGGGAGGAAAAGGGAATGCAAGGTTTGATTTTTGAAATACAAATATTGAACAACTGAAAATGACAAGAAAAGGCAAAAACTATGGACAAAAGTGTAAAGTGGGGGCAGGAGTAGACAATAGATGACTGAAAGTGGCAAACAGCTGAACATGTGCCTGCCATACGGTGAGTTTCTGTAAGAAAGATTCTTCTGCTGCTTTGAGATTAAATGTATTGCTGCTGCGAGTTGATGTATATGAAAAAAACACAGCAGTACTCTGCTTGTGCAGAAACTTCCAAAGTGGCAAGCAGAGGTAATGAGTGAGCAAGGGACAAGGGGCTAACGGTGTAGACTGAAAAGGCTGGAGAGGAGCAAGAAAGTCAAGTATGGAGGTGAGTAGAGAAACAGTTAGTAAGTAGCCTCATTTAGTGTGAGGGAGGGAACAATATAATTGATGATAAGACAGAGAGGGCAGTGGAGATGAATGAGGCACAAGACACATTTGCAGAATTGATCGAAAGTACATTGGGGTTGGAGCAGGAAGCAGTGGGAAGACTTGGAACCAAAAGTGTAGAAAATAGAAGAGACTGATCATAAGGAGCGCAGTAGATAGCCACCTTGGATATGAGGAGAAGAAGGGGCAAAACCTATATGATCAAGAGACTCAGTAAGCATGTGAAGTGGAAGCATGGATGACGTAACAGAAAGGTGAAAACTGAAATCACTAAAAAGAAGTGAACATGTGTCAGGAAGGCAGGAGAGTTACGATTTAAAGCCATTGAAGAAAGCCAAAAAAAGGACCAGACATTATATAGATGATCAGAAATAAGAGTGTCTAATGTTTGGGGAAGGATGCCAAATGAAATTCGAAGGATAACATAGTGGGGAAGTTAACTAAGGCAGTAAAAGGGAAATGTGTGAAAAAAGGAGGCTCAGGCACCCACCAATGTGGGAATGGAAGACGCAGTTGGAAAAAGTTGCTTAAATGTTAAGAGCATAAGCAACTGCAGTGTCTAAAGGAGACAGCCACGTTTTGGTGAGGCACAAAAACTGAAGTATGAGGGTAATAAATGTACTGAGTGTGGTGATATGTTTATTGTAAAATTATCATATGTTCCAGAGACCAATTGAAAAAGTAAAGGGGTAGGAGAAAACCGGAATATAGAAAAGGAAGATTCAGTTAGCTGCATCATAGTTGTGGGCTGTATGAACAGAAATATGCATAAAGATTGGAGGTATGGAGTGCAAAGTCAAGGGGAAGAAGCCCATGCCAGCCAAGAATGTCTGAGTAAAGGTTGAATAATAAAGGGACAGGCAGAGTAACACGGCATGGCCAGGAAATACCAGGAAGTTACAGGAGAATTGAGGAAACTGCCCTTGTGCTGGGTGCTTTTTGCAAATACGCCTGGGTGAGGATCCCCATGAAGGAAAATAGTATAAGGAATAGCATAGTGCACCCCTTCCCCCTAGCAGGTGCCGGTCACCTCCCAGCTGCCACAACCCACAGAAGCATTTACCGGAGGCTGAGGGAGCTGGCCCCAATGAAGAGTAGGACAAATAAGGTTAGGTGGGGGGGACACCGTCAGCCACAATTGAAATAGTAAAACAAAGTTTTGTTGACGGGGCGGATATATCACACTTTAGAACCCAGGAGCCATATGAAAGTCAGGCGTGAGCCTCTAACGCGCTATCCATGGGAGCATGTACAGGTATTCAGGAGAACTGGAGCATGCTGTGAGAGCTGGCCATGCTTAAGAGTAGGCTAGGGAGCTAATCAAAGGCATTTTGGCATGAGGGGGACAGCCACAATGATGAAAGTCAAACAGAGTCCTCTGATACGGAGAATGAAGGAGGAAGCATGCAAAGGTGCCGGACTGCTACTGTTTGGGAGAGCATGCACAGATGTTCTGGAGAACTGAGATAAGCTGGGAAAGCTAATCATGATAAAGCACTGGGCCTTTGAGCCAGGAATGATTGACAATCATGATGTTAAACATCCAACAGAATCTTTACTTACACTGCTTGATGGGGTACACTATAACTACCTTTTGATGTACTGCATGCAGGAACAGTGCCTTTATACTGTACTGTGGTACACCCAGTGATGCAGGGCAATTTTCAAAGAAGATTACCATAATTTTTATTCAGTTTATTGCAAGAGAGCCATCTAGCAAAATGTTTTTTTTTTTATGGACTACTGAAAACCTTGATACCATTACTGATTGCCATCATGAATGGATACCCAGGTCTGTAAATTCATTTCATAAAAACAGCTCATTTGTGGATATTTTTGGCATATGCAGAGCTACCTCTGTTTCTTACCCATGTTTATTCTGCTTAATATATATATATATATATATATATATATATATATATATATATATATTCTCCAAACTCCCTTCAACAAGGGAAACAAGTTCGCACTCACAAAAGGTTTTTAGTCCCAGTTATTCCGTTTTATTTGTCAATGTTTTTCAGCATTCCAAATTACAAAACCAACGCGTTTCGCAACCCACCGGTCGCTTGATCACGGTAAGTTTCACAACAAATGGAGACACCCTCTAAATTTTCAAAAGGTGGCGCCACCCCCATCATGCTGATGACCTCACTTCCTGTGTGCACACAGGAAGTGTCTTGGGAAATGTAGTTTTTTTAAACAATGTTTACAATTTTTTTGCAAAAACGATCTGTGTATCTTTTATACATTTTTTCAACATTGGTAAAGTAGTTTAGCCCCAACAATTATTAGTTTTGTTCACATATCGGCATTTTGGGAATTTATATAAACAATTCAAGTTTTAATAGAGTTGCGCCTGGCTATGCCCTCCGGTGGGCTAATTTAATTAAAGATAAGGGGAGTGTCATCTGATTCATATCTTTCAGATTATTGATTTATATCCCAAAAAACCTTTCAGGCTAAATCTGTTTTGGACCTTAAATCCACGTTGTCTGTATCCATTCTAACCCTCCAGTGGGTAATAGATATTTAGATTAATGACCATTCCCATTATATGCAACATCTAACCATTCCATAGTCTTACAATAAGTAATTTCATTCTCTATTGGGTAATCAACAGTAGATGTTAATATTGCACAGATCGTGATTATTTTTGTTTTTTAAGCAGTTTTTCCTAATAAAAAGAGATTACTTTGTTTACTCCACAAAGACTCTCGTTATCCATTCACAAAAGGCAAAAATTAAATTATTCAAATTAACCTTAAACACCCCTCCCTCCACCTGGCAGTCTCAGTTATGCAGTTTTTTATGATAATAGAATAATGTTTATAGATGAACATAGAGTTCTTCGCTCTGGTTAAGTCCCCACGGGGTCATTGTTCGAAAATTCAGGATATGTCTTGATTCCCTATGTCTCAATTCTTTTTCCTGATCACCCCCTCTTTCATGTGGTAGAACGCATTCCAGTGCATATGTTTTTAAGAGTTTCCAATCGCTCTTGTGTGCCACTTCCATGTGCTTTGCCATTGCGTTACTGCGGTCTTTATTTGTTGTTGCTCTAATATGCTCCAGGATGCGTTTTTTAAATTCATTTTTGGTGCTCCCAATATATTTCAAAGGGCACGGGCATTCCAATACATACACAACATGGGTGCTAACACAATCAATTAGTTGGTTTATTCTCCACATTTTCTTGTTCGGTAACATTACTTCTTTTTTGTTTACTGCAATTTGGCAAACTTTGCAATGTTGGCATTTGATAAATCCCTTGGTCTTGAGCCACTGGATGCCTTTTTTCCTTTTGGTATGATCTTGAAAATGACTTTGTGTCAGTCTGTCTTTCAAATTTCTCGCTCTTCGGTACGTAATCAAGGGATGATTACCCATTATTTTTCCAACCGTTGTATCCATCTGTAATAGTTTCCAGTTCTTTCTCAGGATATTCGCAATCTGTTTGGATTCTCTTGTATAGTCCAAAATGAATCTTACTTTTCTGTCTTCCACTTTTATGTCTTCATTTATGGTTTTTCCTTTTTCCCGATTTGTGGTTAATGCATCTCCACGTTTTTTTGAGTTAGCTCTTTGCCATCCTTTCTTTATTGTATGATTGTTGTAACCTCGTTTTTTAAATCTTTGGCACATAGCTTCACTTTTTATTTGCCATTCACTGTCCTCTGAACATATTCTTCTCAATCTGAGAAATTCCCCATATGGGATATTTTCTTTCACTGATGGTTTGTGAAAACTGTCAAAATGTAAAATTGAATTTGTTGCAGTTTCCTTCCTGTGAAGAGTTGTTTCTACTCTGTTGTTTTGTATGTAGATTTCTGTATCCAGGAAGAGTGCTTTATCTTTGCTGATCTTATATGTAAATCTCAAATTGGAAGTTGAGGAATTGAGGATTTGAAAGTAGGTATCAAACTCTTGGGCTGTGCCTTCCCATATTATTAGAAGGTCATCGATGTACCTTGTCCATTTTGCAATTTTTTCCACAAAAAAATCATTATCCGTGTGCCATGCCACTTGTTGTTCCCATATATATATATATATATCAGCACACGCTCCCAAACAATAGTGTCCAGAAAAAACGACCAGCACACCGGTATCGTGATGAAGTATATATTTGTTTCCAAACCCCCCAGCACCCCCGACAGACGCGTTTCGCTCAAGGCTTCGTCAGTGTCAAAAAAATAAAAAATAAATAAATAAATAAATAAAAAAAAAATATATATATATATATATATATATATATATATATATATATATATATATATATATATATATATATATATATATATATCCGGGCAACAATCCTACTGGTCGGCAATGGAAACCAACACTCCACATGTAGGTACAGACCACAAGACAGCGCTGATTTACTTAGAAAGAGGTTTAATGTTCGTCTGTCCCCAGCATGACGCGTTTCGGCTGCGCATATATATATACTAGCAGCCCGCCCCGGCGTTGCCCGGGGCAGAAGGGGGCTGGGGGCAGCATCGCAGCAGGAGTGGCGCAGCAGAGCAGCCGTTTTGTTGGTCCTGGCTGCTTCTGCCTATGCTTTGTTTTCCCCGCCGTCCCGACTCTGAAGAACATGCTTTTTGGGCACTCAGTGTTTATGGCCCCCGCACGTTGTTGGTCCTGGCCGCTTCCGCCCACGCTTTGTTTCCCCCTACGTCCCGACTTTGAAGAAAAGGCTTTTTGAGCACTCAGTGTTCATGGCCCCCGCCCGTCCCTCGGTGCGCACCCGCGGATGCTTCTCTTACCTCATCCTCCGCTCCTCCCCGCGCTGCTGATTTTACCGCTCCACTGCTCCTCCGCTTCTCGCAGCTCCTCCCCGCGCTCATGTCTACCGCTGTTCCTCGGGCTCCTGTACGCCGCTCCTCCCTGCGCTCCTGATGTCAGCACGCACGTCGCGGCCGGCCGGCGCTACTTCCAAGGGACTACTTTTTTTTTATCGTACATTTTTTAAATAAGGTATATATATTTTTTATATAGCCTATGTCCTTCTGCTTGTCCTGACATTTTCAAACATGTATTGGGTGTTTGGATTTGTGGTGTAGTTTCCGAGTTTACCTGGCTCAAAGGTCACAGTTCTCTCTTTATAATAGTAGTATATATATATATATACTAGCAGCCCGTCCCGACGTTGTCCGGGTAGGCTTTGCTAGAGTACTCACCAGCATCGCCGCTCCTCCCCCAGCAGCATCGCCGCTCCTCCCCGCCGCTCCTCCACGTGCTGGGCACTCCAGCATGTCGGGTGTCGGCCCTGCGCCGCCGCTCCTCCCCGCCGCTCCTCCCCGCCGCTCCTCCCCGCGCTGGGCAGTACATTAGCTGGGCACTTGAGCATGTCGGGTATGGGTCCCTTGCTCCTTCCAGCGCTCCTGTCCAGACCCCGAACGGCGCGTTTCCGTAACGCTCCGCCCACACGCCATTGCGCGACGCATCTCTACGATGTAGCATGTCCTCGCATCGTGGACAATGTAAACGCCCACATCTTGCCCCTCTTAATGTTAACGCCCACATCTCCTCGCATACGCTCTAATACTGTTTTGTTTTGTACTGTTTTTTACCGTGAAGTGTGCACTGCGCTGTAATCCTGTTTGGTTTACCTGTTGTAATACAGTTTGGTTTACCAGCATCTCCTCGCATCGTGGACCATGTTAACGCCCACATCTTGCCCCACTCAATGATAACGCCCACATGTAACGCCCACATATCCTTGCATCGTGGACAATGTTAACGCCCACATCTTGCCACTCTCAATGTTAACGCCCACATGTAACGCCCACATATCCTTGCATCGTGGACAATGTTAACGCCCACATTTTGCCAGATTAACACCCACATCTTTTCACACGCCCACAAGGGACTACTTTACCACTGAGGGCGCCCCTCCTTTTTAATGTATATGGTGTCCATATATATAGCCTATGTCCATCTCCTGGACCTCCCCTTTCCAATGCTGTATTGGGTGTTGTGATTGGAGGTGTACTTTTCGAGTTTACCCGCCTCAAAGGTTCCAAGTTCTCGCTTAATAATAGTGGTATAAATATATATATATATATATATATATATATATATATATATATATATATATATATATATATATATATATATATATATAAATATATATATATTTATTCTATAAATGCATTTTCGGCATTGTTTACAGTCTACATTTGTGTGTGGATGCAATACACAGAGGGCTGTTCAAATCACCCTCAATGATCATCCAGAATTACCTTAAATGCTCTCACCAGTCCTTAGTGATTTGGCTGAAATAATATGTCCTTGACTTTCTTATAATATTTAGCATATTTCAGTATTTTTGAGAAATGCTCTTTTCTCCATTTTCCAGTCAGGACATGTAAATGTTCAAAAAGATGTGCTGCCATAAATATTTCCTAATGTTGCCTTTCCTGCCAGGAATGTACATCTTCTTCTCAATTAGTATTGATGAGTGTAAGATATGCGAAACATCCATAGTCGTCAAAATATTTCGGAATAATATTTTATAGTTATTAGTCTAAAGTAAAGGACTCATCCTGGAATGACTCCAAGCAATACTTATTACCTGCCTATTGCCATGGTATTTTTAAAGACATCTGCAAATTAGATAATATTTTGTCCAATATGTTCTATAAACACATTTAACCGGAGATCAGTCTTAAATATTTTGTGCAAGTTATATTTTTACAGCACAGAAACATAATAAATAGATTTGTATGTTGATCACTTAGCTTTGGGCGTTCTAAGACCTAAACAAATACACAAAATTAATGCACAGGGTGTGTGAAATCCAACCACACCTTATTATTTGGAGATAGACACAAGGGCATATATTCATCAAGCGAAATTACGATCGCAATAGCTGCAAAACAGCGATTGCGATTGCAATTTCCGCTTGCGCAATTCATCAACAACAAAAGCATCAAATAGCGAATTTGCAAATCAAAAAATCGCAAACCCCATGTGGAACCCCCATTGCGATTCCTTAACAGCGATTACCCACATTTTCTGCGGAATCAAATGCGAATTCGCAATTTTATTTCGAATTCGCAAATCTAATCGCAAATCCAATTCATCATAAATCGCAATTCACGAAAATACCCAAATTCGCAAAAAACGAGTCGCAAATTAAGGAGAAGCTCAACCAGGTGGTAACCATGAAGTCCAATTGCGAAAAAAAAATTATTGCACACAAGAAACAGGTGTAGGGTAAACCAAACACACTTAAGGAGACTCAGTAGGAGCATGAGGAAAGTCACAATGCCAGGTCTCTACATCGTGGCAAGGCGGCTGAGGCTCCAGGCTGCCGGCCAGAACCGACGCAGGATCCAGGAGCGCATCTTCCGGCTGCAGATTACACTCCTGGGACGGACTGAAGAGCAGATCTACTCAAAATACAGGCTCAATGGGGCAATCATAACGAAGCTCATCAGAGACCTTGACCCCCTGATGCAGCCCCCAACACGGAGGACCAATGCCGTGCCCACCCATGTCCAGGTCCTGTGCTGCCTGCACCTCCTGGCCTCCGGAAGCTTCCAGGGGATAGTTGCATAGGGGTATATCACAGAGTACCCTGTCTCGCTGCCTACAGAGTTTCCTGGTCGCCATGCTGAGCCGGATCCATCACTACATAACCTTCCCATCAACCCAACAGGACTTAACGCAAACTAAACTGGACTTCTATCACACCGCCCATTTCCCCCATGTAATTGGCTGCATTGACTGCACCCACATTCACATCTGTCCACCCGCTGAGACTGAATCCATGTACCGGAACCGAAAGTCATACCACTCCCTCAACATCCAGACGGTCTGCAATGTGAAAACCATCATCACAGACATTGTGGCACAATACCCGGGGAGCACGCATGATTCTTTCAGCTTGCGGCACAGCGGCATACACACACGCTTGGCTAGGGGTGACTTTGGCGAAGGACATCTCTTAGGTGGGTACACATGTCCACATACAGTATGTCAAGACCATGTAGCTGCGCATAACAGGCACTGACCCTCTGCTCCTGTCCTTCAGGTGACAGCGCCTATGGACTCCGTGAATACCTCCTCACCCCATACCTCAACCCTGCTACACTACAGGAACGGCGTTACAATGCTGCGCACATACACATACAAAATGGTATTGAGCTATTGAGCGGACATTTGGGATGTTAAAGAGTCGATTCCGCATCCTCCACAAGACAGGCGGGGCCCTCAAATACCAGCCTGAGGTCTGCTGCCTCATCGTGGCCGGGTGTGCCATACTCCACAATATTGCCACCAAGCGGAGGATACCTGTGGAGGTGTCTGGTAGTGAGTCAGAGGGGGACGACCTGCCACCTGCACATGTGCATCATGCACGCAGGGAGAATCCTGCTGAAGGACACAGGCGCCGTAACAACATCAAACTGAACTACTTCTAGTGCACCCATACCCCTCACACAACACTGCACTCATGCATGCCACAATAATTATTGACATGTGGAAGATTTGTGTTCAAAATAAAATCTTATTATTATGTTCAACAAGTTCTAGATGTGCTTAAATTTTAAAGAAATATTACAACTGTATTGCGTCATACAGGCTCTTGTCTCCAGAGCAGGCGTGCATGGTTACATCACCATGGCACTGCCGGTAATGTTTAGACAGTCACTGGCGCCTCCTGCCGGACGCACCCTGTCGCCTCTCCAACTCCACGTTGGGAGTGACCGGCCGTGATGCTGCACTGGGCCTGGTACTGCGGCGCCTTTCTGGTAGCACCGGAACAGACAGGCTGCTCAGGCTCGATGTGCCCTCACTGGCATCATCACCCCCCCCCTTGCATGGCCATGGCCGCACACCTGTTGATTTTCAACTGCGGTGGTTACCTGCTCCAGGGCCCTTGCTACATCTTAGCAGCACTGTACCATCTGTAGCTGCATGGCCAGTGACCTGCGTGACAGTTGTGATGTTGAGGTCCCAATCAGGTGGTTCGACCGGGTATAGGCAGATAGCCGGGTCAGCAGCTGGCGGTGGCGTCTGCGTTTGATGTTCTGCTGCGCCACCATCAGTTGGTTGTTTTCCTTCACTGCAGCCGTTAGCTCCTGCACACTTTCTGTCAGCTGGTTTATATTGCGTGCAGTTTTGTACAGCTGCAGCTGCATGGCTGCCATGTGATGTGCTTGCTTGCGGTGCACAGCTAGCATCCAGGCTTCTATTACTAGCCCTAGATTTTGGGCCTGTTGCTCCCTGTCTGGTCGTGTGGGCACGGTGCGCAGCTGCCTCATCCGGATGCTTGCCTGGGACCGCACAGTGGCTGTGCGGCGTGTCTGCCTCCTGGGTGGCTGCAGGAGTGGCCCTGTGCATTTGGGAAGGTGCTGGTACTGGTGCAGGTGCATTTGACGGTCCAGGTGCTGGGGCTGGTTGGCTCTCTCCCTCAGTATCATCTGGAGTCTCCACGATATGGAGTGCCTCGCTATCTGAGGTCTCAGCATTTGCAGCACCTGTGATGTGAATGAGTGCATGATTAATGATATGATTTTGGCACCTGGGATGTAGCAACATGCATGCAGGCTTGCGTTCCCTGACTGGCTTTAGGGGTATGTTTCACTTGACTGTTCTGGCTGTGTGTGGCTATCACGGCACATTGTCACACTATAGGTCCCACAATGCAATTGGGCGTTTCTGATGGACAGGGACTGCATTACTGGGTTTAGCAAATGGCTAGCTATGGGGGCATGGGCATTGTTAGGGGACGGGGTCTCAGTTGCATGGCTCTTACCTTGTGATTGGTGTGTGTGGTGTGACTGAGTGACCCCCACGCAGGCTGCAGGGTTGATGGTGTCCTCAACCAAGTCCTCCAGTGGTGTGTTGGCGGGAACTGTGGAGTCTCCTCCTCCCGTGGCCAGTCTCTCCCCCAGGCTTTCCGCAATGCGTTCTTTGGCACGGCCTCTGAGGTCATACCACCTCTTCTTGAGGTCATCGATTAACCACTGTGTGACTCCTACGGTGTTTACCTTCGTCCTGATGCGCAGCCAGATGCGCCTTTTGTCAGCCTCGGGCACCTTCCTGGAAAGCTTTCCAAAAAGCTTGTCATGGTCCCTGCTGACTCCCTCGATCAAGTACTCCAGTTCTTGTTCGGAGAACTTGATTTTCCTCTTCCTGCCAGTTTCACTGGATCCTGCTGCATCCTGGGACATTGTGGTTTTGATGTTTGTCCTGTCTTGGGACTGCAGGGTGTGCCTCCTGGAGATCAGTGCTGTGCCTCCTCCTCTATCCAGCTCTGTGTTACAAATGAGTCATGGAGCTGCCTACTTCCTGGTTGTGATGTCATCATTGTGCTCAAAATGCGACTTCCGGCTATTTGCGATTTCGGTATTTGTGAAATAGCAAATTGGGGTTGGAAACAGCCGATTCTGCGATTTAATATCGATTTTGGGAAATTCGCATACGGCGATTTCGGCTAATTGCGATTCACACTTGATTAGCGATTTTGATGGTGCATCCCATTCTGTGAATTCTAGTTAGCGATTCAGTATTTTTCGCTATTTAGAATTCGCAGATTGGGTGCTGGATGCATCTGGGGGAAGGACTAACTTATACACTGCTGGTATCTGTCTTTGTCTCCATGGCCACAGTTTCAAATTAGAGAAAGCCTACCAAGCCTTTCATCTTTCAAAAGTCAATACTATGACTGCCACAAAGGCCCCGATTATGGAGTTGCAGTTTGTGATGTAGGGATGCAATGTAGCCAGAAATGACATTTCTGGCTGGTATCCCAACACTTAAATTCAGCTACTACGAGTGTTTGGCCTTGAATCTGGAAATTGCATAAGAACCCAGATCCCTATGGAGTGCCCGCATTTATGGGACAAATCTATTAACTTTTCTCACGTGCTCTGAGCAGGCGGTAAATGGAAGTGGGGGAACTGGTACAGGGCGGAGGACTGGGAGGTGACTTACGGGTGAGGCGTCAAGGGACATCAGAGGCCGAAGCTCGACTGCACTTGCAGACTGAGACTCATCTGATTCTACCCACTAGATTGTCCGCACGGTAAAATCGGGTTCCATCTTCCTGTACCCAGAAAAATCAAGTTCAGGGCCAGTTGTAATTGTAATTCAGTATACCGTATTAATGATCGGGCCCTAAGTATGGTAACAATAATAATCTATCAATCGAGGGAAGTGCTTCAGGATGAACCTATAATGTAATGTGAGGAATTCCTAGGCATGGGAAATGTGATGGCTGATTAACCTTTCATAAAACAAAAGGAATAAAACTCCGATTTGAAAATATTATCAGATAAAAAATAAATAATAGGTATCCTAACTATGGAATTGAAGGTTTGGCAAGTGGCATGCAATAGTTCAATTAGTCAAGTGTGGAAGAATAAATCTAAGAAAATTAGAAGACAAAGAAGTGCGTGTCCATTTGAATGTAGGGAACTGTGGTTATATTTCATTGTTTATGTTGCTAACTTATGCGGGAGCTTGTAACATTTGTGGCATAGATCAATCTTTAGAGAAATAAAGCAGGAGCAATAAATAATTGGTATACTGTAAATCATGCAATAAGCTGGTCTGATTGGTCGTTCATTTATTTTCCATACCACGTGTGAGCTTTGTAATCAGGGAACTACTTATTTTGAATTAAATGTCACAAGATAGTATGATTTCACAATGATCTATTGAGTGAATTATTAATAGAGGACAATACTTTGCAAATGTTGGCACTGAATCATATGTTCTCAGTTCTCCAAAGTATTCCTTGAATGAATGTGAAAACTTCCTTGATGTGATAAACTGCCCAGCTCATTCCTAACTAGTACCAATGTTCTTAAGGATTAATATTACCTACTTACTGATTAATCAACCAGAGGCAGGGCACACTAGAATCTGCTGGAAAAAGTAGTGCACATTGCAAATTATTTAGCCTGATTTGGTGTCTGCTTTCAGTAGCTCCTCCAATATGTGGCATTAGAGATGGTACTAAAATGAAATCTGGCAAAAACTCGGGCTGTTTTTCTTCTTATTTATATAAACAAAATCTATAAAATATTGTCATAAGCAAATGTTGACAATTGTGCACAAAGAAATCAATGTTTTCCTATAAATGGCTGTAACTTAGAGGTTCAATAGCGAACCTAGCGCACGATTGTCCCCTAAAAAAGCTTGAGATGTCAAAGTAAGTAAACAATAAATAAAAATATATAACATGCTGTGACTTCAAGCATACATATCATAAAAATAACTGTCCAGTACAAAAGTAAAGTAATAGGACTCTGCATAACAAACTCTTAGAAGCCACTCGATAAGCATCCTGATTCGAAATGTTGAGCATACAATACAGTGAGAACAAAATCTAAGTCACAGTCTATCTGCTATCATGGAACAGTTCAGACACAATAGGAACAAGAAAATCTATTCATTCCTGTCTGCACAACCTTTAAATGGCCTAAGATAAATATGCTTTTACTAAAGAACAAGGGAACCCACTAGGTAAGCAAGGACCTGGGGTATCAATTAAGCTAAAGACAGCGGTCCTTGACAAGGAAAATTACAACTGCAATAATTATAGGCCACAATATGCACTATAATGAAAAAAAGTCCAGCCGGACTTGAAAATTTAATCAATATTTAAATATGTTAGATCAGACGAACCAACAATGAAACAGTGGGACACAATCCTGCATCCACAGTGCTACACATACATTAAAACAGTACATATAATTGGGGTATTTCAGGCATATAGAAAACAGGAGCAAAAAGGAATTTTAAAGTGCATTTGCTTCACGTATGAGGGAAACACACGGTTTTTGGCACATAATAGTACATTAGTGTTTAAACCACATATTGATTAAATTTTCAAGTCCGGCTGGACTCTTTTTTCATTATAGTGCATATTGTGGCCTATAATTATTGCAGTTGTTAAGATAAATATGCAGCACCAAGATAAAGCATTCTCGGGAGACCCAAAACAAATGTTGTTGAGCTACCTCACAGGGGCGATGGGGGCTATAGAAAAACAGATATTTTCAGTAGAAGAGTCGTTGGTGACAGGAACGCTAGGCAGAGCTGGAGGGTCAAATAATGAAACTGCAGGAGTGGCTGGCTCTCCCTTGGAGGGTCCAAAGGATATTTTACCCCAGAATGGTTGTATCCAAAACGGGTCAGATCATGTAATACTTAGCGACCACAATTTTTTCACACAGCGCCCACTGAAGTGGCACAGAAATCTGGCACTTAAATACAAACTGAATCAGGATGTTGAAGAGGGGGAGAAAAATAGTACGATTATTAAGTCCATCTTGCCTAATCTGCCTAAACAACTGGAGTTAAAAACCAAATCCCAGGGTAATGACTTAAGGAACTTTACTATGTTAGTGGAAAAATTAGACGTATTTTTGAGAGACTCGCTGACCAAGATAGAGAAAAGTGTAGATCAGATTGTGGTATGATTGACTAACTTCCCATTTAAGGACGGAACAGCTAAACATATATCTCATGACTCTAGGCAAGAGGGCATCGGCGAACCCGAGACATTAATTAGCACCAACTTACATAGAGATCAGCAGCCTACCAACCAGAATAGAGTAGCCATAGGGCCTAACACAACCAAACCCAACAAGATAGACCAATCTCTTCCCCTATATTCATCCATGCTTAATGACACTGGTCAACATTCCAATACTACACTAAATGGGGGCAATAGGGGATCAGCTATGCGAGACCATTGCTCTAACTGGATCTCTTGTAATCAAGGTAATGTGCCTCGATTTGCTCGGACAATTCCAACCGAACCCCCTTCCTTGGATTTACCACCATCTGTCACACCGTATACGGTTATACTTGCAAATGTACCCAGGCTGAGGGCACAAGAGAGCGAATCCTGGGAAACTTTAAGAAATAAGTCCCTGCATTTGTTAGGCACAAAAGTCAGGCTTACGGAACAACTTTTTATGGCGTTTAAAAGATGGCCCGTAGGGTTAAGTGGGTTGATAAAGATTGAAAAACTCTATCTGGGGACTGTGTGGTGTTAACGTTTAAAATTCCCCAGTTATTGGAGAACATCCAATGGAAGGCAGGGAATAATACCATGATTACGGGGGGCATTAATATATTGCCCCTCGGTTTCTTCTACTAGCCACCCCCCATGATGGAGAGGGGCAGTATCAGCAGAGATACCAAGGCGAGAAATCAATATACATATAATGTACGGATGGGAAATAGATTTGCACTACTTCCAACTCTGGACGAGATAGATTGACTGGATCGGTCACCTATAACCATTTTAAACAAACCTCTGGGTTAGACCATCCCCGATCCAGAAACTATTGACTCTAGTCCTTCAAGTGATTTTTTAGGAGGAGAAGGTATGTCAAAGAAACAGAGTGAAACTGTAGATGATAATCCCCTTAGCATTGGTGTCATCCCTGATTGTATACAAGAGACAGGGCCGGGAATAAATATGGATCGGAGCTCAGTGACTCTCCCACCTACCGTTGTAGCACCTGATATTCTAAATGAGACCATTGCCAATAAGAATAGTATCTCGATTTTAAACTGGAACATAGCAGGCCTACGATCCAAACTAACTGACGACCTTTGGCAAGAATTTGTGGGGAAATTTAATATACTTTGTATACAAGAGACGTGGACCATGAAGGAAACTCACATTGATGGTTATAAGACTTATCATACACCTACTACACCATCTACTCACTGGAGGCCCAAGGTTGGCCTTAGTATATATGTTTCAAGTATTGTAATTACACAAAAAATATCTTTTGTAACTTCAGAACCTAACTTTCAAATTGTGATTTTGAATATAGACAAACAAAAAAACTCTGTTGTTCTGATTAATTTCCATAATAATGTGCAGAAGGAGCATGTGATGGATATTTTGAAACAGCTTAGGAATACCCTACAGGAGATACAGAATGGCAGTACAGAGAATGTTTTATTTGTATGGGGAGGGGATTTTAATATGGTCTTGTGTCCATCCAATCATGATGTAACCTGTGGATTACTAGACGAAGAGAACTGTAATCTACCCCATTTTCCCCACTCTGTATTTTGGGACTTTTTAAATGAGATTCTATTTGTTTTGGATTTGTGCTTTGCAAATGTATTATGTTCACCACCAATTCCTTTTACCCAGACCTTTAATGGCAGAGGATTGAGCTAGATCATAGATTTTATAATTATTCTGAATAGGTTCGCTCCCCGCTTATTGGAATATAAAATGCATAAGAACACCATGAGTGATCACTTTCCCTTGAGTGTGTCCATATCCCTCCCTTCAAAAACATATAGCTCTCATAGTAAGAGGATCAAGATATGGTAATTGATAAGTTAAATGGCTATTCCCTAAAGTAGGATAAGGTAGAGCCGTACAAGATCACCAAGAGAGTGGTTGAGAATAGCTACAAATCAATTATGAAATGTTTGAATGAGTCCACACCATATGGGGGTATATTGGAGACCTACAAACAAATTAAAGAAACAATTAGGAATACTTTAAAGTATGAAATAAAAAAGGGCATGGGAAGAATAAGGAGTGGTTTGATCACAAATGCACGAAAGCCTGCTCAGACCTAAAACATGCACTACACAAAAGAGACAGAACTGAAATTAAGCAGTGTAGGAAGGCTTATAATCAGGCCGCGAGAATACGTAAAGGAGCAATAAAATATAAAACTTTGGCTGACCTACATAAGGCAAGCACTAATAAGGATAGCACCGCCTTTTGGCGTGTGGTAAAATCCCCATTCCTAACACTTGAATATACCCCTAAAACAGAGATCGCCAATGATGAAGGACATTGGGTGGAATATTTTTCTAACATCTTTGGACAGGCAGGGGAGGAAGATTTTATAGCTGTAAGTGCTGCAACTTTGAGAACATCGTGAACAAATTTTCCAATAGACCTAGCCTTTACTCTAGAGAAGGTACTATGTGCACTAAAAGCCAGCAAGGGGGGAAAGGCTCCGGAGCCAGATGGCGTACCAGTTGATATTTTTAAATATAATACAAAGTTATGGGGCCCACAATTAATGCGAGTGTTAGCAGCTTGCAGTGCGATCGGACTTATTAAGTCCTGGTCAGACTCCATTATGGTACCCATTTTAAAAAAAGGAGATAGACAGAATCTGGCATGCTATCTCCCTATTTCACTGCTGGATTCTTTGGGCAAAGTGGCAGGACGTATAGTGCTTAATCAGCTCCAACAATGGGAAGATAGTAAAGTTATATCAGATCTTCAATTCGATTTTAGGGAGGGGCGGGGCACAACAGAACAGGGTCTTAATTTAACCATCCTCATGGGAAAATATGTGATGGCGAGAAAGGGAAGACTGTACCTTGCCTTTGTTGACATTACGGCCGAATTTGACTGTGTATATTACAACAAATTATGAAGTATTTTAGCCTCAGTGGGGGTGGAGGCTCCACTAATCCATTTTTTAAGGGAGCTCTACATAAATGCAAAAGCTCAGGTGTAGTTCGGGCCCAACGGAGAGTGTATAGCGTCGTTCCAAGTAGAGAGGGAGGTTAGGCAGGGCTGTGTTCTGGCACCTTTCCTATTTACATTATATACCAAGGGTTTGGAGAAATCCATGTTGGAAAGGTGCTGGGACCTACCTCAACTGTCTAGTCGTCCAAAACCTGCCCTACTCTACGCAGACAACTCTGTAATTATGGCTCGAACACCAATGGGACTACAACGGGCTCTCGATTGTTATAATGAGTTTATGAAAAATTAGGCCTGAAGAATAAACCTTACTAAAACTTTTATAATGAGTTGCGGGACAGGTAGTAGGGAGCAGAGGGACATCTACATAGAGCGTAAAAAGGTGGAAACCACTATAACGTACTCCTATTTTGGAATTATAATTGACTAAAACAGTTCATGGCATCAGGCTATCAAGGCTAGAACATTTCTCTTTATGAGAACAACAGCAGCTTTGCTGAATTTTTCAAAAAAGTTAGGGAAGAGACTCCCAGTAGAGTTGATCCATACCTATCAAGCCAAGTGCGTCAGCACGGCCATTTATGGAGCTGGGATATGGGGATACTGTGACGTAAATGAAATCCAGAAGGTGGACACTGCATTTCTAAGGTATTTGTTGGCGGTCCCATGCTGTACATCAACCTATATTTGCTATACCTTGTTGGGGTTACCATACATCACAGACATAATAAAGGTGCACCCAGCTCTGTTATGGCTTCGGATCTGGTCCTCGACTAAAAGCATATTAAATCGTAATGTATTAAGTGACAGCCCTAAACAAGAACATGCTTTAGGGATCAGGTGGTTAAAGTACATAAAAGTTTTTATATCCGACTTGGGCCAGCCAGAATATTATCATAATTCTTCTTCGATGGGTTCCATCTCTAGAAAGGCTTTCAAAAACAGTACATGACCCACAGGGAGGAAAATTGATTTGCTGGTGAGGCATCATGGCCCACAGACCAAACCAATCAAATGATGCGGTCTACCATCGGCATGCAACCATATTTAGTCTATACTTTAAGTGGGTACGATAGATTTGTTCTTACACGTCTTAGACTCGATGTATTCCACCGTTTCGTAAGTTTTCCGACCATAAATGATTGGTCAAAAATCTTACCAAATTGCCACTGTGACGGAGTCTCCCCGCAAACATCAATCCATGTAGTCCTGTTTTTTACATTTTATTCGGAACAGAGAAGGAGGTGGATCAAACCTATACTGAAACTACGGGGTTTGAGGCAATGTTGCCCGACCTATCTTGCATTGCAGTTCTTAGATAATGATTGTTTGTGAGATATATTGTCCTATTTTTGAAGCGCACGATCAAGTGCAGGAAACAGTTATGAACTTTGCCCCATTTAAAGTATGCTGCTAGGTTTTTATCTATTGTTAGACTTTTAAATGTTGTGTTAACTTTTAACACCTTCAGCGCGGAGCGAATTTTCGCGCTGTGCTGAAGGTTCTA
Organism: Lissotriton helveticus; assembly: GCF_964261635.1. Lineage (NCBI taxonomy): Eukaryota > Metazoa > Chordata > Amphibia > Caudata > Salamandridae > Lissotriton > Lissotriton helveticus. Next base: position 537,937,660 of record NC_136065.1, read on the forward strand.
AAAAACGGGCGGGCCGTGACGGAACGGTTCCGTCATAAGCACAGCCCAACTGTCGCTCATGACGGAACCGTTCCGTCACAAGCATTGAAAGGGTAAATCATTTTTTTAAAGAGAAATTGTATAGTAATGTTATATATAATTGTAAAACTGTGCTTTTAGGGTTTTTGTTTGCTGAATTGAAAACAGAATAAAGCTAATTTTGATTCATTGATTGATTCATAAAGCGTACCCACTCACCAACATGTACTTCAAACAATATTAAAACGTAATCCAGAGGAAAGTCAGAGTTCCAAGAACGGTTCAGCAAACTCAGCCAAACACTGCCACATTTTGATCCAAGGGGCAAGTCAGAGTTCAGGTAAATTGTCAGCTAATTATATTAAATCGTAGTCTGGTGGCAAGGCAGGGTTCCGTTAAGAAATTCAGAAATCTGAGAAGTGAACAAAGCAAAAATAGTGATGGATGCAATAGTGATGAATGAACTGAAGCGATAGCAAAGAAGCCAGTACAAACAGAAATTTGCCAAGCACCTTCCTAAGGAAAGTGGGCTGCTCATAAAGTCCTGCTACCACTCATGGCCTGAAAGTTACTCCTCTTGAAGAATAATGATCCTGATGCCCCAGCCACCATAGATCAGTCCTCCATATCCTTCCACGTTTTCTACTGTATACTCTTTGAAGACCAGTGCAGGCGGCTAATCCCAGAGTCCATATAATAACCCCTTTATTTGTGGAAGAGGCGACCCACTACTCCATTTCCAGATTCACGAGAAAAGACCAATCTAAACGAAAGCACTAGAAATCAGAAAGGCACCACTTCCAATAGTCCAGGACCTTCTGCATCCTCCAGCCTTGGAAGTGACATTTCACTTGGTAAGCGGGGGTCCACTGATCCAGGCCCTTATATCCCTTACGGACAATTTAAGATACATAACGTATCTTGGAGTAAATTGGGGAAATTAAAGTTTAGGGAAATCCAAGAAACGCCTTTCATTAATGTTAATAAACAAGCAGGATTTTTTAGTTCAGCAAACTGGGAATTCTTCATTCCTCCTGAAATCTAGTCCAATTTCCTGGTTGGAGAAGATCAGATAGATTTTTAAAGGGGAATCCAGGCAACCACTGGTGTTGAGTCCTAGCCAAGTCTAATTCAATTCCCATACTTCCTGCTAACTTTGTATCAAATGCTTTGTGGTAGTAACACATCGCAGGGCTACATGGACAAAAATCCTAAAGGACGAAGTCTTGACTCAGTAAAGCAGAGATTGTCTCTGCCTCCATGTCTGTCCTTGGCCGTTCCAGTCCAGCTCATCTCTCATAAATCCACATTTAGACAATGACTCATGAAGGGCTGGAAAGTGCTATCAAGTCTTTTCCATGAATGAGGCCCTTCTTTGGCAGGCCCTAAGGTTTTCTGCCTGATCATTCTGGGTATTGTCAAGCCAGCCCTGTGTGTCAGCTGGAATGTAGGGCCATCAAAAGGTTTAAATGAAGAAACACAGTCTCTGAATTAAATGTGTATGCTTTTCAAATATTATTCAGCTGAGCTCATGCAGAATATGATTTCACAGCTCCTAACTCCTATAAGTGTGATACATTACTGAATTGTAACTGCTGCTTTTTGTGCAGCTTCAGCTGTGAACTACAAAACTGGGTTGTGTCCATTCCAATGATACCAACTTATTATCACTTACATTAACAGAGAGATGTCCTCGAGGACAGGCTGGAAGGAAAGCACATTTTTAAACAACAACAACAAGCACATCATTCACTGTTACCAAGGCAGCTGCACATGGATATTTAATGTCCAGCTAACAAGGCGAGTCCGTTTCCCAACAGATCCAACAATAGTTTACTAACCAGCTCAAAATGACATTCATGTGAGGTAATTTAAATGATAAAACATTTCTGGTTTAATTAGCAGTTGCATCCGACAGGAACTAGAACTTATATAATTATTGATATGAGGATTACAGTCATATATGAGAAGACCAAAAACAGTGATGGAGAGAGAGAGAGAGAGAGAGAGAGAGAGAGAGAATACTAATGGATTTGAGTAAAAATGCTTATCACGAATGGAATGGAGGGTATGCTCAGACTTCTTACTTCAGCATGTTTAAATTAGAAAAACATAAAGCAACTCTGGGCAGCATGGATGAACGAAAGATTGGCAGTCGGGAAACTGTAAATCCTTACATCCAATCTAAAGTCATTCTTGTTTATATCTGGAAATTGCCTTTACAACGCTGGCAGAGCCACACTCGCAGTTTCCCTCAAGTGCAACCACGCTTGTTTAACTGCACATATACCTTAACCACATATATGCGTGGTTGAGACAGTGAACAGTATAGATATCTGGATGAGCAAGAACAGGAACAGGAAGCGTTGGGACAGAAAGCTTGATGCGGAAAGGTAAGAAGGGCTTGGGACCGGTTTGGGGGTTAGTTTTAGAGGTGGGGATAGCTTTTAGGGCTCAGAGGGGTCAGGGTTGTTTATAGGAAAGGGGTCCAGGGTTTAGGTGTCAATATCTCCTTTGGGATTATTCCTAAGCTTCTTCAGAATTCTGAGCCCCATGTAAATGAAGGAACATCCCCTTTAGTTAGCGCTGGCACTATATGTGTACCAGCACTTTCTGTATTACAAGAGGGGTGCACATGCATCTGCAGACCCTTCTGTATTACAACTGTGCCCCAGTCGGGTGTAAACAAGTTGGTGTGCACGTCCACTATACCCCCTTGGCACAGTTTATAATATCGCACCTAGTTTCTAGATCCCATCTAAAGCATACCTCGTGCATAGATATCAAAATGCACATGTTGAATACCTGAAATAATTGAGGAGATACAATCTAACAGTCAGAGCTGCCCACTTTTGGAACTGAGGGATACGGTTTGAGTCCCAGGCTTGGCGCAATATTCTATGATTCTAGACAAATCACTGAATCTCTCCATGTCCAAAAAACATTACATTGTTATCTGATGCTCCTATGAAGCACTCTAATACCCTTAAGTAACTTTTGTGCTACAAAAAACTGCTAAAAAATAAAACTGGATATTATCTGTTCTAAAGTGGGCTATTAGGAGGGCCAAATGTTTATCTGCCCCTAGCAATAACGCCACTACCACAATATAGGGCTCAGTACAGTTAGAAAATGTTTCTCATGCTCAACCCCTGGTAGCTTGACTGCGATCAGGCATTCTTCACTTTAAAGACTGGTATGTAAAGCATTTAAAAACACCAATTCACTATCAAAGTTTTTACCTTCTGAATTAGAAACGTTTCTGGAGCTTTTCTTCCCGGGGTCACTTGAAGCTCTCAGCCAGTCCGGATTCAGTGAGGATTTGCTGGCTTGCTTGTGATGAGCACCCGGTCAAACTCATGGAAGTCAGACCTCCGGAGCTCCAGGAAGGTGAGCTACCTGACTCTCGCAGTTGGTCCCGGTCACCTTTTCTACTTTGGGACTAAGAAACTTTTACGGAGTTTTTTCTTTTGGGGTCCCTCGTTGCTCTTCACCAAGCCATATTCGGTGAGGGTTCACTGGCTTGAGTGTAGCCTACTCCCGTTCATACCTCTGAAAGCCAGACCTCCGTAGTTTTTCAGAGGAACAAATCAGGGTGCAGGCCGGCTCACCTGGTTGGCCAGGTCGAGTTGGTCCCGTTATGTAGCTTTTTCCCAAACTTCTCCAGACTTCTGGAACTTCTTCCTAAAGTTCCCCAAAGGGTCACAACTTGTCCAAAACATAATCCAAGGGTCAGGAAGCTCCAAGATGGTCCTTTTGGACTTCAGTTCCCACAATCCACCTGGATAAAACCACCCTTACAAATCCACTGGTAGTACTCCAGACTGAGGATTCTTGGTGGTGATGTTCCAGGTGAGCTCTCTTAACCTGTAGCTTGAAGGGAGTCCACTCTTTAGTCTTTTTAAAGCAAGGTAGCCCACAGGGCTGTAGTTTTGGATGGTTCAGAAGGTGTGAACTTCGGGGTGCAGGGCCTGGTTGATACAGATCAAACTCCTCACACGAACCCTTCTTGCTGTCTTATGTTTCAAGCAGCAGATCTGAGAGGGTCTGCCCCTCTCAGATACTTATTCAAGGTTCTCTGGGACAACAGGAGGGCAATCCTGTCCAATGAGGTGCAGGGCAACACCCCAGGGTATCACAAATTCCTCCAACGTATAGCACAATTTCCTCACAGAGAGCACCATTTCCCCAAAATTCATCATGGCTGATTTCCTAGCAGGTTAAGAAGAGCTGCTTAACACACCTCCATGATGGCTAATCTACATAATCTCCCCCCCTTGCGTCTGCTCATTCCTTCCTTAAGCCTAGCATCTGGCTGGGTTCAAAGAGGAGAAGTGAAAATTAAACTGGTTTCTTCTACCTGTCTCCACCTTCCATTTAAGTACATTGTTTACGACCCCCCCCTGCTCTGACATTCATTTGTAGCAGAACCCTGCCAACCCAGAAGAGCTGTCTAACCACAGGGGCTCTTTATCACCTCATCATAGAAGCCTGGCTAATCCACTTAACTCTGACCAATCAGGACAGACCACTGGAAGCTTGAATTTTGTCTTACAGACAAGAAAGTGTTATATCTTCTTGTCTATACATTTGAGGAGAAATTCAACAATACCATATTTTTGGATTTATCAACAGCATTCTGGGAAGTCCTTGAATGCTATTTTTATATTTCTCCTGGTGGGATTTAATAGTTAATAACTTCTTGCCATTTTAACCTATGTGGCAGGGGATTTGCAATGGGAAAAATGACTTGAGACATTCTTCCAACAACAGGGCTTATAAAAACACCTTTTATAAGGACCCTGCTTTTACCTACAGGACACCCCCATCCCTGGAACACTTAGGGGAGACGTTAGGGGTTCTGAATATGTAAAAATATATGGCAGATTATCCCTCCTCAGGGCTCCTACCACAAAAATCAATTTTGTGAAGTGCTTTATCACAATGTGGAGAGTGAAATGTGCAATTTCACAAAACACAAGTGTTGGGAAGTGGGTTATTGGTAGGGGCAAATGTAGGTCTGCCACTGGCAATAAGGCCACTAACACATGATAGGACTCAGCATAGGTGTTAGAAAATTATTCCTATGTTCAACCCTTGGTAGCTTGGCTGCGAGCAGGCAGACTTAACTTCAAAGACAGGTATGTAAAGCAGTCCCCTTTTCTATGAGCGGACTTAGAAACTTTTCTGGAGATTTTTCTCATGGGGTCTCTCGATGCTTCTTCATGTAGCCGGATCCAGCGAGGGTTCATCGGCATCAGGTTTCTTCTAGCCCTGGTCAAACCCTGGAAGTTGGAACGATGGAGCTTTTAGCGGGACGAACTTGGTTGGCTTGGCTGGCTCGCGGTTGAAGGCAGGCGGCCTGGCTGGCCAGGTTGAGTCGGTCCCTCTAGGGAGCTTTTTTACAAAGTTGCTCCAAAGTTCTCCAACCTTTTTGAACTTCTTCCTGAAGTTCCTCAAGGGGTCCCACAGTGTCACAAACTCACTTCACGGGTCTGTAAGCTCCAAAATGGTCCTTGAAATTTGAGGACTTCAGTTCCCACAATTTTCCAATACAAAACCCTTACAAATTCACTGTTGGTTCTCCAAGGTGCAGATTTAGTTGGTGATGTTCCAGATGAGCTCTTTAAACCTGTAGCTTCTGGGGAGTCCACTCTTTAATTCTCTTTCAGCATAGCACTGTCCCTGGGCCTAGTAAGGCCGAGCCCAGTGTCAGTCAGAGTCAGTTGTCACTAGTATCAGTCAGTAAAAGTTGGGGAGTGCCCAGGGCACAGGATGACTTTGCAACACAGCCCCTCCCAAACGAAAGGTGATGGATTACTAACCTACACCCTGGTAGTCCTCATTAGGCCTGGGCAGTAAATTCCGTTCCGCTCGCGGAATTTGCGGAATTTAGGTAATACCCCATTCCGCGGAGAATGCGAAATTGCCCAAAATTCTGCGTTCCGTGACTTCGCGGATTTTTTTGCTTGTTCGCGTTCTCAAAATGCGTGTTTGCAAGATATTTACCCCCAAGCACGCAAAAAGCAATTGCGAACAGGAAAAAAGCATCGTGAACAAGCAATTCCGCATGTTCGTGGAATTTCTGCGTGTTCGCTGAGATTTTTTACTGTTTCGCAGAGATTTGCGCCCACCCCTAATCCTCATCAGCTAAGTAGAAAAACCTGGAAAGTCCATCTGCAATTGCATGGGCAACCCCAGGTCTGTGTTCCACTGTAAAGTCCATTCCCTGTAGGGAAATGGACCACCTTAACAGCTTGGGATTCTCCCCTCTCCACCTGAGAGCTCTGTGGACACCACTTCTTTTGGAAAACCCATTCTGATCAACATACCAAGCAGTGGTCTAACCACCGCAGGAGAATCAGTGGTTCTAAGAGGTATGCCTTCAGGGTACCTAGTGGCATGGTCAACTACCACTAAGATATACCTAATCCCTGATGCAGTAGGTGAGTCCAGGGAACCAACATTGTCCATCTCCACCCTTTCAAAAGGAACCCCAACCACTGGCAGTGGTATTAGGGGAGCCTTTGTCTTGCCCCCTGCCTTGCCACTGGCCTGACAGGTGACACGGGAGCTGCAAAACTCTTTTACCTTTTCAGGGATATGGGGCCAGTCAAAATGGTTCACCGCCTGGTTCCATGTCTTTGTCTGTTCCAAATGTCCTGCCAAGGGGATATCATGACCCAAAGTACGGATGAACTCTCTGTACTTCTGCGGCACCACCAATCACCTGGTGGCCCCCTCGTTGAAGGTTTCTGGCCTCAGTATAAAGCATTCCATCGTCCCAGTAGAGTTTGTGAAACCCACTATCATCCCCTTCCTCTTACTTAGAAGCAATCCTCCTCAAGCTCTCAAGGGTCGGACAGTCACCCTGTCCCTTACTGAACTTCTCTCTGGAGGGTCCACCTGCTCCTGTCAGTCTGCCAAATCTGACAGCTCTGGCAGGGATGGAGTCTGTCCCTCAGAGCCCAGATCCTCCCGTTCAGGATTAGATTCTTCCTACACCTCTGGAGTTCCCTGGGCTGACTTACCAGGCCCAGTGTCCTCCCTTGTTTTTGGATGCTTGGCCCTCTGTTCCAGGGTCCAAGTGTCTAGCCCCTCCGTTCTGGCTAGTCCGTGACCTAGTCACAGCACATACCCACTCAGGGAGCTCCAATATTTTCACACGGAGTCCTCTCTCTCCTCCTCTGACCAAGCAGCGGCTTCAAGGTCATTGCCCAGTAAACACTGGACTGGGAGCACCCTTGACACAGCTACCTTCATAGGGCCTGTCACACCGCCACATTCCAAATCCACCTCATCAATAGGATGTAGTTTGGTAGTGCTGTCTGCATAAGTCACCTGGTGAAACTCACCAGGGAGCAACCTTTCTGGAGGCACCAGTTCATCCAGGACCATAGTTACACTAGCCCCAGTGTCTCTGATAGCCTAAAGTTGAAAGCCATTCACTTTAGGCATCTGCCTGTACTTGTCCATGTTTGGAGGTAAGGCAGCAAGGGTTGCAATATTCACCCCACCCAGGGACACTAAGGTTGCTTCCACCTACCAGGCTTTCCCTGATTCCCCCTTCCTTTGAATTTGGGTTGGCTCGGCCCCCCCCCCCCCCCTCCTTGTGCAGGTTTTTAGGGGTCTTTGGAGGACTCCTTCTGGTTTTGATCTTTCTTTCCCTGGACTTTCCCCTGGGGAGGGACCTGTTATCCTGTCTTCTGGTAACCCCCCTGGTGTTAAATGGAAACCCGGGTTCTCACCCACTCATCAGCTGCTTCCCCCAGCTCTCTGGGGTCTGTCAGATTAGAGTCCACTAGATACTGGTGTAACTTCTCTTCTGCACAATGAGTCAAAATATGTTCTTTCAAAAACAAATTTTACAATTCCTCATATGTGTCAATTTTGTTACCAACAATCCAGCCTTCCAGTGCCTTCACTGAAATGTCCACAAAGTCTACCCAAGACTTTGAACTCAATTTCTGGGTGCCTGTAAACTTCACCCTGTACTGCTCGGGAGTCAGACCAAATCTCTTGACTAAGCATGCCTTCATCTGCTGGTATGATTCTGCATCCTCTCCCTTCAAGGTCAGGAGCCTATCACTCCCAGCTACTGGAATCACCTCTCACAGGAGTGCACCCCAAAACTTAACGGGGACCGACTCATTTTAAGGGCCCTCTCAAAAGCAGCTAGCTACATGTCAGTGTCACCCCCCTCTGTGTACTTGGACACTATACCCTTGGGAAGTTTAGGATCAAATACACCACCCCTGGACTTTTCGAAATCTTCATAATTGTTACTGCCACCAGTTCTTCTCAACTTCTCCCTCTCCCATCTCTTCTCAGCCAAGTTCAGTTTCCTCTGCTCTAAAACTATCAAAGCTAATTGAGCCTGATGCTGTTGCTCTGCAAGGGACGGTAGTGGTTCCTGAGTAAAGGACACTTCCCCACTCCTACTATCTGGACTCACCTGGCTAACACTAGTAATAATGGAAGAGTTCTCATCCTCACCCCCCTCTTGGGTGAGGTTGGGGGGAGCTTCCTCCAACCCTCCGGTTCTCCTCAGCTTCCCCGGCCCAGGCCTGTAGAGACTCAAGCAACGCTGCCTTCCACATCTTCTTGGCAGCAGGCAGCCCCCTAAGCCTACAATGTGCCCTAAGTTCAGCAATCCTGAACTGGGACAGTTTAGCCAGGTCCAGCTCCATGGTTCCCTAGTTTTAGTTCACAACAACTAGGCACAACAGACTTAGAACAATTTGAAAAAATCAAACCAATGGATTAAAAACAGTTTAGTGCAAATTCCCAAAAATCAAACTCAAAAGTTTAGTTCTAAGGCAATTTAGAGGATTTTTATAATCTAAATTCTTTCACTGAAAGGTGTACTTTTTAAAGTTCAAGTTCAAGTTCAGGAATTTGTATAGCGCACTACTCACCCGGAGGGTCTCAAGGCGCTTGGGGGAGGGGGTGCATTATTTATCGAATAGCCAGGTTTTAAGTTCCTTCCTGAAGGAAATGTGGTTCTGGGTAAGGCGGAGGTGAGTGGGGAGGGAATTCCAGGTTTTGGCCGCCAAGTAGGAGAAGGATCTTCCTCCCATGGTGGATCTTTGGATGCGTGGAACTGCAGTGAGGGCTTGATTGGAGGATCTTAGTTGGCGGTTCGGAGTGTAGAAGGACAGTCGTGTGTTGAGGCATTCGGGTCCTAGTTTGTAGAGGGCCTTGTGTGCGTGGGTGAGGAGGCGGAACGTTATTCTCTTGTTGACGGGAAGCCAGTGGAGGTCTTTCAAGTGACCGGTAAAGTGAGCTTGGCGCGGGATGTCCAATATGAGTCTGGCTGATGCGTTTTGGATGCGTTGAAGTTTTTTCTGTAATTTGGAAGTGGTTTCGGCGTAGAGGGTGTTTCCATAGTCCAGTCGGCTAGTGACCAGAGCGTGAGTGACAGTCTTTCTTGTTTCGGTGGGGATCCAACGAAAGATTTTTTTGAGCATACGAAGTACGTTAAAGCAAGAGGATGAGACGGCGTTGACCTGTCTGGTCATCGAGAGGGAGGAGTCTAGGATGAAGCCCAGGTTACGTGCGTGGTCTGTGGGTGTGGGTGCCGTGCCCAGGGCCGATGGCCACCATGAGTCGTCCCAGGCAGAGGGGGATGATCCTAGGATGAGGACTTCCGTTTTGTCTGAGTTCAGTTTTAGGCGGCTGTTTTTCATCCATTCGGCTACTTCTTTCATGCCTCTATGAAGATTGGTTTTGGCGGTGCTAGGGTCTTTGGTAAGGGAAAGGATCAGCTGGGTGTCGTCAGCGTAGGAGATGATGTTGAGGTTGTGTTGTCGCGCGATGGATGCGAGGGGGCTCATGTAAACGTTGAAGAGGGTGGGACTGAGTGATGATCCTTGTGGTACTCCGCAGATGACTTCGGTGGCCTCTGATTTGAATGGGGGGAGTTGGACTCTCTGGGTTCTCCCGGCGAGGAACGAGATGATCCAATCTAAGGCTTTTCCTTGTAAGCCGATGTTGCTGAGGCGTTGTACGAGGGTGCTATGACAGACCGTGTCGAAGGCGGCGGAGAGGTCAAGTAGGATGAGGGCAACTGTTTCTCCGTTGTCCAGTAGAGTTCGGATGTCGTCTGTCGCTGCAATAAGGGCAGTTTCAGTGCTGTGTTTGGCTCGAAAGCCGGACTGTGAGGAGTCGAGGGAGTTGTTGGATTCAAGGAAGGCGGTGAGCTGTCTATTGACGGCTTTCTCAATGACTTTGGCAGGGAATGGGAGGAGGGAGATGGGGCGGTAGTTCTTGAGTTCAGAGGGGTCCGCTGTGGGTTTCTTCAAGAGGGCGCTGAGTTCGGCGTGTTTCCAGCTTTCTGGGAAGGTAGCGGAGTTGAAGGAGCAGTTGATGACATCACGGAGATGGGGTGCGATGACGGAATCTGCTTTGTTGAAGATGTGGTGGGGACAGGGGTCGGTTGGCGAGCCTGAATGGATGGAGTTCATTAGGCGGATGGTGTCTTCAGTGGTGATTGGGTTCCAGGCGTTAAGGGTGTTAGGGGGCGGTTTAGGTTCGGAGGTGGGTGGGGTGGATTGTTCTTTGGAAATGTTCTCAAAGCTGTTGTGTATGTCGGCGATTTTGTTATAGAAGAAAGAGGATAAGGAGTCGCAGAGTTCTTGGGAGGGAGTAATGTCGTTAGAGGCTGTGGTGGGGTTGGTAAATTCTTTGACGATGTTGAATAGTTCCTTGCTGTTTTGGGCGTTGTTGTCGAGTCGATCCTTGAATGCTGATTTCTTGGTGGATCGGATCAGTTGGTGGTGTTTGCGGGTGGCTGTCTTGAAGGTGGTCAGGTTGTCAGTGGTTGGGTTTTTTCTCCATGTTTTCTCGAGAGTACGGCAAAGTTTCTTGGATTTCTTAAGGTCTTCGTTGAACCAGGGGGCTTTTTTGCTACCCTGTTTGGTTTGGTGGTTTTTCAAGGGTGCTAGTTCGTCAGTGCTGTGAGTGATCCATTGTTTGAGTTTGGTGGCCGCTTGGTTTGGGTCCGATGAGAGGGCGAGAGGGTTTTGGTTGAGCGAAGTGAGGAGTTGGTCGGTGGGGACTTTGTTCCAGTTTCTTCGTGGAATAGGTTGTGGGGGGTTGTGGGTCGAGGAGGTTTTATAGTTGAAGTGAACACAGCTGTGGTCCGTCCCGTGGAGAGCTGTGGTGCGATCGAAGGAGATGTGCTTGCTGGAGGTGAAGATTGGGTCGAGCGTATGTCCGGCTGAATGGGTGGGGGTGTCCACAAGTTGTTTGAGACTAAGATTGGCCAGGTTGTCCAGAAGGGTGGTGGTGTTGCTGTCGTTGTTCTTTTCCAGGTGGAAGTTGAAGTCTCCCAGTAGTATGTAGTTCTCGGAGGCGACGGCATGTGGGCTGATGAAGTCAGTGATGTCTTCGCTGAATTGTTTACGGGTTCCTGGTGGTCTGTAGATGAGGGTGTCTCTAAGTGTGGTCCTGGGGTCGGTGTGGATCTGAAAGTGGAGGTGTTTGGCGGTTGTAAGGTTATCGTCGCAGCTGGTCGTGATTCTGATGGTGTTCTTATGGACGATGGCGATGCCTCCTCCTGTTTGGTTGGTGCGGTCTTTTCGGATGATCTTGTAGCCATTCGGGATAGCTATGGCGATGTCAGGCGCTGAGGAGGCGTTCATCCAGGTTTCTGTAAGGAAGGCGATGTCCGGTGAAGCAGTGTCGAGTAGGTCCCAGAGTTCTGTGGCGTGTCTGTGGATCGAGCGGGTGTTTAGCAGGATGCACTTCAGGTGGTTAGTGTCGGATCTGTGTGAGGGGTTGGTGGATTTGGTGGGGGTCTTGGTGCAGGCGAACTTGCAGGAGTGGCAGGCGAAGGGGCCGTGGGAACGTCCTGGGGCAGCCTCGTAGCAATGTGAAGTGCGTTCGGGGTTAAGGGCTAGGAGGGTGGCGGTGTCGTATGTTATGCGGGATGAGTGTGGTTTGCGAGGGCCAGGGGGTCTGGCGCTGGGCGTGGGCCAGGCGCGGACGGGCGTAGACGGGCTTACCTTTGGCGCACCTTCGGCGCGACCGCTTGCGCGTGGACGCTGCGCGTAAGTCCATCTGTCTAACATGGATAGTGGAGGGGGGTGTATCTCTTTAAACACAAGTCCTCATCCCAACACTGCCACCAAATGTTGGAAAGTGAGTTATTGGTAGGGGCAAATGTAGGTCTGCCACTGGCAATAAGGCCACTAACACATGGTAGGACTCAGCATAGGTTTTAGCAAATTATTCCTATGCACAACCCTTGGTAGCTTGGCTGCGAGCAGTCAGGCTTAACTTCAAAGACAGGTATGTAAAGCGTTTGAAAATACCAATTCAGCAAATAATTAAGACACAGCACATAATAAAAATACAATACCAATTTATAAAAACAGGAAATAAAAAATAAAAATAGGCTCCAAGCCAGTCCGGATTCGGTGAGGGTTCGCCGGATTGCCTCTCGACTATCTCCCGGTCAACTTCCCTGGAGCGGACTTAGAAACTTTTTCTTTAGCGCTACAGCAGGGCAACCCAGGAATACAGTCTGACCCGTAATGGAAGGCAGGTGGCTTGGCGTTAGTGGTTGCTCACGGTCACTTTTTCTACGAGCAGACTTAGAAAGTTTTCTGGAGCTTTTTCTCGTGGGGTCTTTTGATGCTCTTCAGTAGCCAGATCTGGTGAGGGTTTGCCAGCTTCAGATTTCTTCTAGCCCTGGTCAAACTTCAGAAGTTGGATGGATGGAGCATTTAGCGGGATGAACCAGGTTGGCTTGGCCGACTCGCGGTTGAAGGCAGGCGGCCTGGCTGGCAAGGTTGTCGGTCCCTCTATGGAGCTTTTTTCCAAAGTTGCTCCAAAGATCTCCAAACTTCTTGAACTTCTTCCTGAAGGTCCTAGAGGAGTCCCAACGTGTCTCAAACTCACTCCAAGAGTCTGGAAGCTCCAATATGGTCCTTGAAAGTTAAGGACTTCAGTTCCCACAACCCACAGGTACAAAACGCTTACAAATTCACTGGTGGTTCTCCAAGGTGCAGATTTAGTTGGTGATGTTCCATATGAGCTCTTTTAACCTGTAGCTTCCAGGGAGTCCACTCTTTAGTTATTTTTCAGCATGATAATCCACATGGCTGTAGTTTAAGATGGTGCAGTCTTCAGAGGTCAGGCCTTAGAAATCTTTGCACAGCAAAACGTCTCAACAGGGCACTTCTTGCTTCAGTAAGTTTCAAGCAGCAGATCTGAGAGGCTCTGCCCCTCTCAGATAGGTATTCCCAGTTCTCTGGGTCAAGCAGGAGGTCACTGCTGACCAATGGGACCATGCCAACTCCCAAAAATGATGACCACATCCGGCAGAGTGTGGCATTATTTTGTCCCAGTGTGCACCAGATCTTCCAAATTCATAAAGTCGGATTAGACAGCAGAGTCAAGAGCACACCCCCTACGATGGTTTATTTCCATAGACTCTCCCCCTACCATCTGCACATACCTTCCCTAATACTAGGTCTTGTTGGGGTCAAAAGTGTGGAGTGGAAACTGACACTGTGGACATCCCTCTGCCTTTGAAGACAATGGTTTACGACTCTTCCCCCTGCTCTGCCATTCCTGTGTAGCAGCACACTTCCCACCCAACAGAGCTGGTTAACCACAGGGGCTCGTTATACCTCTTCAAGGCAGCCTGGCTAATCCACTTAACTCTGACCAATCAGGGCAGACCACTGGAAGGCTGAATTTGGACTTACAAACAAGAAAGTCTTATAACTTCTTGTATGTACCCTTTAGGAGAAATTCAACAATATGATATTGTTGGATGTATTATTACCATTCTGGTATTTCTAGCAGTTCCTATCAAGAGTTATTAGTTACTAACCTCTTGTCATGTTAACCTATGTGGCCTGGGATTTGCTATGGGGAAAATGACTTAGGCCATTTTTCAAGCACTAGGGCTTATAAAAACATCTTTTATAAGTACTTCACTGATTTCTACAGGACCCCAACCCCATGTGCAACTAGGGGAGACTTTAGGGGTTTTTAATCTGTAGAAAATTTGCAGAGTCTCCCCCCACAGTGCTCCTAGCATCAAAGTCGAATTTGAACAGCACTTTACCACAATGTGGGAAGTAAACTGTGAAATTTCACTTAACCCAGGGCATATAAAACTCATTTAATAAGGGTGTACCTTATAAATATCTGACTCCCCACCCCTTGGACACCTAGGGGAGACCCTGGGGGTTCCTAATATACCAAGACATTGTAGGTTATCCATTTGTAGGTGCCCCAAACCCCAACGTCGAGTTTGGGCACAATTTACTTTTTAAAAGCTGTCCTGGCACCCAGGGCTGCTTTTAACCTGACCTCAGGCTTCAGCAGCGCACACATGCAAGTGCTAAAAGAGTTGCACGCCTCTAAACTGCCATGCCCTAGGGTTCTAGGAACTTCTAGATAGTTTCAATCCCCCTGCCCTATTACATACTGGGGCTTACAGGGTAGGTCATGGCAATCACAGGGGTACCCCACCATACCATTGTGTACCCTAGCAAATGTAGGTGTTTTAGCTGTGCTCTAATGTGTCTCTTTCAGCATAGTACTGGCCCTGGGCCTGGTTAGGCAGAGTCCAGGGTCAGTCAGAGTTAGGTACCACCAGTATCAGTCAGCAAAAAGTTGGGGGATGCTCAGGGCACAGGATCAATCAATCAATCAATCAAGAGATTTATATAGCGCGCTACTCACCTCGAAGGGTCTCAAGGCGCTTAGGGAGGGGGTCTGCTACTGCTCGAACAGCCAGGTCTTGAGTTGCTTCCGGAAGGCGAGGTGGTCTTGGGTCTGACGGAGGCGGATGGGGAGGGAGTTCCACGTCTTGGCTGCCAGGTAGGAGAAGGATCTTCCTCCCATGGTCGTCCTGAGGATGCGTGGAATGGCTGCGAGGGTGTGGCTGGTCGATCGAAGCTGGCGGGTGGGAGTGTAGAAGGTCAGGCGGTTGTTGAGGTACCTGGGGCCCAGGTCATGGAGGGCCTTGTGTGCGTGGGTGAGGAGTCGGAACGTGATTCTTTTGTTGACGGGGAGCCAGTGCAGGTCTCTCAGGTGTCCGGAGATGTGGCTGTGGCAGGGGATGTCCAGGATGAGTCGTGCGGAGGCGTTCTGGATGCGTTGGAGTCTCTTCTATAGTTTGGCTGTGGTATCGGTGTAGAGGGTGTTTCCGTAGTCCAGTCGGCTGGTGACGAGTGCCTGGGTGACCGTCTTCCTGGTTTCGGTGGGGATACATCAGAAGATCTTCCGGAGCATGCGTAGGATGTTGAAGCACGAGGATGAGACGGCGTTGACTTGTCTGTTCATCGAGAGGGAGGAGTCCAGGATGAAGCCCAGGTTGCGTGCGTGGTCCGTTGGTTTGGGTGCGCTGCTCAGGGCCGGGGGCCACCAGGAGTCGTCCCAGGTGGAGGAAGATGTTCCCAGGATGAGGACTTCCGTCTTGTCAGAGTTGAGTTTCAAGCGGCTGTTCTTCATCCACTCGGCTACTTCTTTCATCCCTTCGTGTAGGTTGGTTCTGGCGGTGGCTGGGTCGTTGGTGAGGGAGAGGATCAGCTGCGTGTCGTCGGCGTAGGAGAGGATGTTGAGGTTGTGTTGGCGTGCGATGGCCGCGAGGGGGCTCATGTAGATGTTGAAGAGGGTGGGGCTGAGTGATGATCCTCGTGGTACGCCGCAGATGACTTCGGTGGCCTCGGATCTGAACGGGGGGAGGCGGACTCTCTGGGTTCTTCCGGCGAGGAAGGAGATGATCCACTCCAGGGCCCTCTCTTGGATTCCGATGTTGCTGAGGCACTGCACTAGGGTGCGGTGGCAGACAGTGTCGAACGCAGCGGAGAGGTCCAGGAGGATGAGGGCAGCTGTTTCCCCGTTGTCGAGCAGGGTGCGGATGTCATCAGTGGCTGCGATGAGGGCGGTCTCGGTGCTGTGGTTGGCTCGGAAGCCGGATTGCGAGGGATTGAGGGATCCGTTCGCCTCGAGGAAGGCGGCAAGCTGTCGGTAGACGGTCTTCTCAATAACTTTGGCAGGAAACGGGAGGAGCGAGATGGGGCGGTAGTTCTTGAGGTCGGTGGGGTCTGCTGATGGTTTTTTCAGGAGGGCGCTGAGTTTGGCGTGCTTCCAGCTCTCTGGGAAGGTGGCGGTGTTGAAGGAGCAGTTGATGATGTCCCGGAGTTGGGGTGCGATGACGGAGTCGGCCTTGTTGAAGACGTGGTGGGGGCACGGGTCGGTTGGTGATCCGGAGTGGATGGTGTTCATCGTGTGGATGGTGTCTTCGGTGCTGACCGGGGTCCAGGCACGGAGGGTGGTGGTGGGGGGCGTCGGTTCGGTGGTTGGGTGCGTGGTCTGTGCGCCGAAGCTGTTGTGTATGTCGGCGATCTTGTTGTGGAAGAACTTTGCAACAACAGGGCATATACAAATCATTTTTATAAGTGTCGTCCTTATAAATACCCCTATCCTTATAAATACCTGACCTGTCCACACCTGGTACTCCTTGAAGATACTCTGGGGGTAACTAATATGCCCAAATATTCTAGGTTATTCATTTTTAAGAGCCCCAAACGCAAAGTCAAGTTTGGGCACAATTTGTATGTTTAAATGCAGTCCTGCAACACAGGGCTGCTTTTAAACTGACCTCAGGCAGCAAGTGCAGAAAGGGCTGCTGGCCTCTGACTGCCAAGCCTTATTATATACTAGGGTCTTAAAGGTAGTTCTAGCCCCCCTGCCCTAATATGTACAAGGGCCTTATAGGGGAGGTCATGCCAATCACAGGAGTACTCCAACCCACAGTGTACACAGTGTACACTAGTGTATGTAAGTGTTTTCACTGTATTCTAAGTGTCTCTTTTAGCATAGCACTGGCCCTGGGCCAGGTTAAGCAGAGCCAAGGATCAGTCAGAGTCAGTTACCACCGGTACCAGTCAACAAAAAGTTGGGGGTGCCCATGGCACAGGATGACTTTCCAAAACTCATTTGCTCAGAACGCTATTTTTCACTCCTGAGGCGGATGCCGGGAGTCTATGCTTTTAATTCCTAAATTGTTTTAACCCTCCTCACTGCTACTCACCTCCTTTCCTTCCCCCCTCCTTCTTGCTCCGGTCCCTGCACTGCCGATCTTGGGGCTACTGCAGGGGACCAGGTACAGCGACTTCAGCCGCCATCTTGGAGGGAGGGAGTCGTGAGGTAGCAGTCCAGTCGACAGACCCTCCCGCCTCCCACTGGTATTTAAATCGCGCCGCTTGACCTGCGCGCTGCTCATTTGCTCAGAACGCTATTCTTCACTCCTGAGGTGGAAGCCGGGAATCTATGCTTTTAATTCCTAAATTGTTTTAACCCTCCTCACTGCTACTCACCGCCTTTCCTTCCCCCCTCCTTCTTGCTCCGGTCCCTGCACTGCCGATCTTGGGGCTACTGCAGGGGACCAGGTACAGCGACTTCAGCCGCCATCTTGGAGGGAGGGAGTCGTGAGGTAGCGGTCTAGTCGACAGACCCTCCCGCCTCCCGCTGGTATTTAAATCGCGCCACTTGACCTGCGCGCTGCTCATTTGCCCAGAACGCTATTCTTCACTCCTGAGGCGGAAGCCGGGAGCCTATGCTTTCAATTCCTAAATTGTTTTAACCCTCCTCACTGCTACACCTCCTTTCCTTCCCCCCTCCTTCTTGCTCCGGTCCCTGCACTGCCGATCTTGGGGCTACTGCAGGGGACCAGGTACAGCGACTTCAGCCGCCACCCTGGAGGAAGGGAGTCATGAGGTAGCGATCCAGTCGACAGACCCTCCCACCTCCCTACAGTATAAGATGCTGCCCCTGTCTTGGACGCGCAGCGGGCGCGCCGGCGGCGCGCCTAAGGCACGCCAAAGGCCACCTGTCTGGTCTATATGTATTGTTTTTGTACACCAGCGTTTTTCTTGCTTGAGATTATATGTATGTTCAAAAAAAACTTTCTGAAATGTTGAAATAAATGTATAATTTTGATACTATTAGGCTGTTGTGAATCTTTCCAATTTTTAACATTTCTCTCCCCCTGAGCCTTTTTTTTGATATAATAAGTACTTTGTCTCGGGTTCGGGGTTGTGGACAGCCCCTGTGGTTGTTAATCATTTCATTACAGCCATTCAAGACCTGTTGGCCACTTTGGTGGTCAACAACTCTTCCATACTCATTTTAGGAGATTTTAATTTCTGGCCCCATGAAGCCCTTATGTCCAAAGAATTCACTGAATCTCTTGGCTGCCTTAATTGTACGCCTCTGATCCATCTCCCCACCCATTCTGGTGGCCATACCTTGGATCGATCTGGGTTGCCAATATCTCCACCTCGTCTCTGTCCATCTCCCCCTGCATCTGGTCCGACCACTCATTGATTTCCCTTTCCCTTGATTTAGGAGCTGTCAATAAAGTTCCCCCGCCAAAAAACAGGTGGCTCCGTAACTGGAACCATGTGGACATGCCTGCCCTGTGTGCATCCCTTGTGGCCTCCTCCCCTGGTCTAGTAGACTCCTCCCCGGACTCACAGGCGACCACCCTTAACAACTGGCTTTCAGCAGCCTGTGAGTCAGTCGCCCCTCTCAAGCTGGTTAGGTCTTGTCGCTTACATGAGGCTAACAGGTGGTTCACCGAAAACCTCAAAGTTCTTAAACTCTCTTTAAGACAAGCCGAACGTCACTGGAGACGTACATATTGTCCCATCCTCAAATCCCAGTATTCTGCCCTTCTTCGCAGCTACAAAAAGGAGATTCTGGCGGCTAAGACGGAGTACTTCTCCACTAAAATTCTCCTAGCCAGTAATAAGCCCATGGAGATTTTTTCTATTGTCCACAATCTAGCAGCTGCAGATAGAGTACAGCCTAAACCTGTTCCCTCCCAATCCCTTTGTGACTCCCTTAACTCCTACTTTGTTGAAAAGATAGCTGCTATTAAACTCAACATTTCCCCGCCCCTCCCTTCTTTTCTCCCCCCCACTTCCGCCCCTACCTCCGTTTTTCTTGACTCATTTCCTTCACTCTCTGAAGAGACTTTCCTTGGTCTCTTAAGGAAGGTTAAATCTGGGTCCCCCTTGGACTGTTGCCCTGTCCGCATACTTAAGGAAGTCTTCTCCAACTGTCCCGGTCCCCCACTCACTCTATTAAACGCTTCTATTCAAAAGGGCATCGTTCCTGCCATTTTCAAATCGGCTATTATCAGTCCTATTCTGAAAAAATCTGGGAGCGACCCTTCTTCCCTCCCCAACTTCCGCCCTATTTCCCTCCTCCCTTTCCTAGGAAAGACCCTGGAGAACCACATCACCTCTTGCCTCTCGACTTTTGTCGAGGACAACCATCTCTTATCCTCCCAGCAGGCCGGCTTCCCTCCAGCTCACTCGACGGAATCCGTGATTCTATCTGTCCTGGACGAGCTCAGGCAATGTGCCGACTCAAACTCTTCCCAGGCCTTGGTCCTCCTCGACCTGTCCGCTGCCTTCGACCATTCCATCCTTAACGACCGTGTCGAGGGAGCGGGCATTCGGGGATCTGCGCTGGCCTGGCTCTCCTCCTTCCTCAGTGGCCGGACTCAGGCCGTCCATCTAGACGGCTTCTCGGCCACTCCCTGCCCGATCACCTGTGGGGTTCCCCAAGGCTCTGCTCTCTCCCCCCTTCTTTTCAACCTCTATATCCACCCTCTTGTCCTGGCTTTATAAAATATGGAGGTGTCTGTTTACAACTAAGCAGACAACCTCCAGCTCATTTTCAATCTTTCCCCCTCGCCTGACTCCAGCTCTAACCTCTGTTCTGTCCTTACCTTTATATTTGACTGGATGAATTCCAACCAGCTCAAATTGAATCCGGACAAAACAGAGTTGTTACTTACTGGCAGTCTCCCTAGTCCTTGGTCCCCTGCATTCTGGCCCCCTGCCCTCGGCTCCCCCCCCCCTTCTGTTAAAGCTAAAACCCTAGGTATTTTAGTTAGTCAAGATCTGACTATGCGCCCTCAGATCAGCGCCGTAGTATCATCTTGTTTTCTATCCTTACGCATCATCCGGAAAATCTCCCGTTTCTTTTCTGTAGAGGCCCTTAAGCTCATTGTCATGGCCATGATTGTCTCCCGCCTGGACTATGGCAATGGACTTTTTGTAGGAATCCCGGCATATGAGCTCCGGCGCCTACAGCTCATTCAGAACCAGGCAGCACGCCTGATATATCAGCTCGCCAAGTACCACCATGTCACTCCCCTTCTTAAATCCCTTCACTGGCTCCCCATTCCCCAGCGCTCCCTCTTCAAGTTGGGTTGCCTCGCCTTCATGGCTCTTGCAGGCACTGCCCCTGGTTTTGTCAAATCTAAAATTCAGCCCTATCTTCCCAAGAGAGACCTTCGCTCTTCTTCCCAAATCCTTCTGGTAGTTCCTCGTTTCAAGAGGAAAAAACATGGTGGCCTCCGGTTCTCCATTCTTGGCCCCACCTTCTGGAATAGCCTCCCCTTTTCCATCCGGTCCATAACCAACTATATGGACTTCCGGAAAGCTCTTAAAACCCATCTCTTCTCCTTAACTTTTCCCGTATAACAACTTTTCTGCTCACCTTCTTTTTTCTTTCTGTCTGAAATCTGGGTATAGCGCCATGAAACCGCTTGGTGTTAGTGCGCTCAATAAATGCTTTTTCAACTTCAACTTCAACTATCTGATTGCCACTTGTATGAACTCTTGACTTGTGTTTGATGTCAGTGGTGCTGGGAGAAACAAGCCCACTCACATCCCTTGCATCACCTCCACACATGGCATACACATAGTTACACTTTTGAGCACAATGTGAACCAACTAAAGTTTGGAATGCTGATTGCCTTCAGTCTTAAGGTTCAAAATAGTAGGTTGATTAAAACAATGTGCATGAATAATAGTTGCTGGGACTTGGGTTGCATTGCTCTTCTATTCTATTCCTCTCTGTAACTCAGGAAATAGATCTATTGGGAGAAATACTGGAGACAGATTTTTTTTGTTTAATCTCCCCCTTTCAAAGGTCAGAGAGAGCCTACTCCAAATTATAGCTAAAGCCTGATATTCCCATCCGAACCCATTGGAGAATGTCTGCAAATGTAGTTCAGTTTCAGAAGAAGTGCTGCTTGGCTTCCTTTATTAGAAACATTACTAGAATCAGTAAATTTTTTACCTTAAAGCTATTGAGTTCTGTCCCCGTTCTAACTAAATCTATAGTAATTGTGAAGTTGATTTGACACCATAAGTGTGTAATAAACATGAGCTTCTGGATGATAAAGTACTGAAGGTAAATATGCTTCACGGGGACAACAGGCCTCGTTGCAGTGAAGGTTGCTCATGTGTGCTTCCTTGAATTGTCTAGAGGGATGGAATATACAGGCATTCTCCGTGTTTAGCTGGGTCTGAACTGAGGTGGCGAAGTGAGCTAAAGAATGATGATGGATTCAACACAGGTCTGTGACTGGGGTGAGTGTCTGAAACGTTTCAGCGTTCCGTCCATCATCTCTTGTGGTTACATTCTCCGTATTTGCTCAAAGGTGGGGTATTTTGAGGAAAATGTTAAACCCCAGCTGAAAAAAAGCTAGAGAAGTCAAGTTACAGCACACAGATAAGAAATGCAATAGTTTCCCACTTTTCAAAGAAGGAGCGCTCGCAGTTAATATAGTACCAAAATGTCCTGCTTCAAGAACTTGCAGTATACATTGAGAGAAATTGACCAGCCCCCGTGCTGTATCAACAGAGGGAATTGTTGTGAGAGATAGTCAGAAGTAATGTATGTTTATTAGCCAAATTAAGTCGTGCAATAGTGGGACTAAGAAATGTTTGCTTTACAAGGCATAAGGTGAGGCGTAAGGTGTTTAGGTCTATAGTCTGTATTGTTCCAGGTAATAATCTTTTGCTGATTTCATCATAGAAATCATACAGTGTACTTCGCCTTTATTGGGGTGCATGATATTAGGAAAGATAAAGAAACGAACACTGTTGTTTCCAGTCATGGTTTTGTGCAGCAGGAAACTTCTGTACAAACCTTTATAACATCACAATCTTCCACATTAGGAAATTCTCTGTAAAAGAATGAAATAATAATCTTGCATCTGCTTACTCCAGTCAAATTTTGAAGTTTCTTGCTTGTGGAAGACTTCTTTGAGTTGCATGTTAACTGCTCCCATCTATGTTGATTCTACCTTGAGTAAAATGGAAATGTGATTCTTACCCCCTCCCACGCTTGATACGTTCCGTCACGCCCCTCGGGTGGGCTGTGCTGGTGACGGAACGGTTCCGTCACGGACCGCTCGCTGCGCCTGCGCGTCGCGAATTCCGCGCCTACGCTGAGCAGTCTATTGAGCGGGCGGGGCCGTGACGGAACCGTTCCGTCACAAGCACAGCTCACCCGAGGGCTGTGACGGAGCGGCTCCGTCACAAGCGCGGGAGCGCCGTGCGGGCCCCCCCCCGCCCCTTAGCACTGCGGCGGAATAGCCGCCGCAGTGAAAGGGTTAATATATTGATCTATCAATACGCTCAAACGTTTTAGTTAAGCGTTGGCTTTTTCTAAATCACTTGAACATTGTTGGACAGTTTTTCTTTTTCTTTTATAATTATTCAATGTTTTTTTTGCAATCAAACTATCATTCTTTGAATGTGACCTCGTGAAATTCCGCCTAAAAAAACGAATAAGACCACGCACAGTGTGAATTTGATATGAGGCTTTGTAAGCATCCTGATGATGTTAATCATATTTTCGTCCATTCATTCATTTAAAGATTTGCTCGCCAATCGTAGTTAATCCATTAAAATATTCATTTTTAATTAATTAAGTCATACTACAGTTTAGGGCTTATATGGAAACTAGTGCTCAGTACGAATAAGAGTGCATGTTTGTACCTATGTGTCCAAGTCTGTGTTAAAGTACCTATAATGGGTTGAAAAATGTTGCCTCTAAACTCAGCCTTAAGAAAATTGTACATCTGAAGGCATTAGTCTCTTACGCTATTGAATTTCCTTTCACCACTCTATCTGATTAGACTGGAGCAAGCATAAAGTGCTTTATTTTTGTATCAGTTAATTTATACAGATCTTATAGCTGCCATTAGAATGAACGCGGTGTTCATTGTACGTCGTAAAGGAGCATTTAGCCTTCTAAAGACACAGATCTCAATGCAGTCTTTTCTGCTTCCGGTGAAGACTCTCAGATAGTGCCAAGCAGGTTACTAGACAGCAGGGCCGTTTTCAAATGTTAATCAGATTCAAAGCACACAGAGAGGCTTTTGTCCTAAATGCTTGGGTTTTTCTTGCTTACTCTCATGCCACACATCTAAGCGTTTTTGACCAACAGTTCAATTCATAATTCTCATGTAAATATCAAGTTTGGATTTCCGGCTTTCTGAATGTATTGACGTTGAATAATAGAGGGCACGATAGTATTATTTCTTGAATAGGATGAGTTATCAAGCGGCTTTATTGAGTGAAGGAGTTCCTGTTACTTCCTGTGACTGATGCGTTTGTATATTGTTGATGTCCCAAGTAAATGTCCATCACTTTTATTGTGACTGGTTATTTAAACCATGTTACATCCCTTCATGCACAAGTGGGTGTGAATGCAATATGCTGCGACTTACAGCATCCATTTAATTAACCCATTAGAAATTCATTTCACAAATTACTTTAGCATACAATACATTTTCCATGTGTGTGCTTGATTTAGGAATGTGCAAAATGGTGTAATTGTTTCATGAATTTTCATGGACATTTTGTGAAATTAAGCTTTTAGCATGAAATGTGTTGCCAATATCTCTCGTGCATTTTTCACACAAGGACATACAGCATTTCCACAAGATACTAACAGGAGACTGGTTCAGGTAGTAAGCAGTCAACAATATTTTTTGCATGCAAACCAATCTCTCACATAGAGAAAACTATCGAAAATTACATAATGTGAAATGTCACTGTTGTTGATAAATGTTCTTCTCTGAAGTGTCACCCCAAACTTATTTCCTCCCCCTCCTCTTTTTGCTAAAATATTTTTGCTGACTTTGAGCACTTTGCCACTGTTGACCAGTGCTAAAGTGTTTGTGCTTGCTGTTTAACATATTTAATTTACTTGTAAGTCTCTTGTGAAGTGGTATACCATATACCCAGTGCGTGTGAATTAAATGCTACTAGAGGGCCTGCAGCACTGATTGTGCCATCCACAAGGGTAGCCCTTGAAACATGTCTCCGGCCTGTCACTGCAGAAACTTTGTGTGCAGTTTTACTGCCACTTCGACTTGGCATTTAAAACCCTATTCCAACCCCCATACTCCCCTTTTAGTACACATTAGTCACCCCTTAGGTAGGCCCAAGGTAGCCCAAATGGCAGGGTCCTGTGTAAGTAAAAGGTAGGACTTGTACTTTTAAGATTTGCATGTCCTGGAAGTGAAAAACACCTAAATTCTTGTTTTCACTTCTTTGAGGCCTACGGCTCTGACAGGATAACATCGGCAATTCCCTAATACACTTCTAAGTTGTAATTCCTGATTAGAAAGGAGTAGTTGTATCATGTTTTATATCTTTGGAATGGTAATGATAAATCATCTTTACTGGTAAAGTTGGATTTAACATTACTATTGTAGAAATGCACTTTTAGAAATTTGGCATTTCTCTCCTCCTAAAGCTCTGTGTGCCTGCAGCCTGTCTCCAATACATGTCTGGGGTGGGTGACAGCTTCTCTCTGTGCTTTATTTTTAGACAGCCACAAACACAGGAAGGTTAGTTGTGTCTCAGCACCCATCTGCTTTCTGATGGCTCTTCCTGGGCAGGAAGGGAGGGAGGGGCTGACACTAACAGCTGAATAGGTAGGGTCATTTCCCCACACGAAGGGCGGATTACCCCTGTAGCTATTCTGGAGGCAGGGATGGGAAGAAAGGGCTGCTGTGTACTTCAAAGACCCTTCTTTGAAGTTGCCTCCTCTTCAAAGGCACACCTGGGTATATTTACTGGGTCCCTGAACCCACCAAATCATATACTTCTGGACCTATAAAGAACCTCTGCCAGAAGAACTGCTCTTCAATAGCTACACAGCGCCTCTAGCAAATATTGCCAAAGCCCACTACATCAACATAATTTCTTATGCCAATGACACCCAGCTCACCCTTTCGCTCTCTGTGGACCTCACCACAACGAAATCCAACTTGCACAACTGTATGAAAAATGTCTCCTCCTGGATGAAAGACAGCTGCTTGAAGCTCAACATGCGCAAAATTGAAGTGCTGATCTTTGGCAGCCACACCTCCTCATGGAACTCCCATCCGAACTCAGACCCACCCCCCACTCCAAAAGACCATGGTCAGAACTTCAGCATCATCCTAGAGAATGAACGCTTCCTGAAACAACAGGACAACGCTGTCTCCTCAGCCTGTTTCCACACTCTCTGCACGCTCCACAGAATCTTCAAATAGCTCCCATCAGCACTGGAAAAACTGTGATACAGGCCCTCATCACAAGCCGTCTTGACTGTGGTAACACACTCCATGCAGGCACCACTAGCGAACTCATGAGCAGACTCCAGATGATAGAGAATTCAGCAACCAGACTGATGCTCAACCTACTGAAATGGACCTACATCACCCAGCACCTGAGAGCACTCCACTGGCTCCCCATCCAGAAGAGATGCCATTCATGCTACTGACCCACACCTACAAAGCTCTCCATGACCAGGGACCTTCATACATAAACCTCCACCTGCACTTCCACCAACCATCTAGAAACCTCCACTCTGTCCACCTTGCTCTCGCACAGACCACGCACATCCACTGTTACTACTCAGGAGGGGGCTTCTACTCCCACCTCGCTGCAAAGTCCAGGAACGCCCTCCACCTCCGGCCATCCTCCACTCAGACAGACTTCAAAGAGACACTCAAAACCTGGCTCATCAACTGAATCCCACAGCCCAGTGTCTAGATACCCTCATGGGTGATAAGCTGCGCTATACAATTGAACGATTGATTGATTTATTGATTGATTGATGCATGCTGCCATACATTGAACCTGTGTATCCCTTTGTTACAATGGCTCCAGATTGTCTCTTTTGCTTATTATTGTTTGTGATCCTGCACATATTATCAAAGAGTTCTTTAGGAATATAATGAATGGAAACCAATGTGCACTATCCCTTAAGACTGGCAATTTCTTTGTCTTTTTGGGAAATAATATTTAGAGAATATTACACTTTGGTCCTGATTTCAGGGTGGATGAAGGATACATTCTAAATCCTGGAAAGGGAATGGATTTTTGAGCAACTTGGTAACTACTCCACCCCTTCAATTTTACACTGACAAGATTTGGCAGGTCAAATCATCCCAAATGTGCGAGGTACAAATGTGTAGTAAAATTTGATACATATGGAATTCAGTCAAGAAAACCCTAACTATCCAAGATGTAACAGAGACTTCTTAAACATCCAATTGATCACAAAAGTGGTTGTGCCTCATAATAACTTGGGGAGAGTATGTAGCCTTACAGCTAAAGCAGTCGACCTCAAAGATGGGGAACCGGGTTCGAGTCTTGGCAGGGACGCTCTACATCCTGTGATTCTGGGCAAATCACTTAATCTCCCCAGGCCTAACAAAAATGAATGTGTCCATCTGTAATGAAACTGGTGCTCATATAAAGTGGACTGATATCTTCTGGTAGAGTTTGCTCTATATAAAAGTCTTTTGCATCCACACACTTCATTTTGAAATAGATGATGGCAATAGATCCTTTAACACATTTAAACTATTTTCTAATTTAATTCATTTGGTTAGAATCTTTGCCTGTAAGTTTGTTTTTTCATGTGTCCTTATATTTGCATTGTGTCCAGCTGCAGTTCACAATTATACACGGAATTGTATAGTTTGCATGAGCGCAGAGACATCTCAACAGTAAAATTCTACTAGTAGGATCAAACTTGATTATCTGCACTGATATTTATGTACTTATTAATGTAAAATGGGATGCGACTGCGAAATGTCCCTACTGCTCTGAAGGCCAAGAACCAGCTGCATTTCTGCTATTTAACTAATGAAAGGAAATTCGTTTCCTAGCAAACACATCGCCTTTTCAGTACAAAATAGCTGTTTGTTGATTAGAAACAAAATAACTCTGTTCTGCTTCAGAAAATGCAGATCTGGCACTTTGAGCTATTGGCCTTTTAGCCTTGAATAGATAATGACCAAAGAGCAGCCAAAGGGTGCGTTTCACCATGGAATTCAATTAGTATTCCATCCGGACACCTTGCTTACTTCTACACATCTTGCTACACACTAGCTTTTGGCTAAGAAGCTTCATTGCTGGTGTTCTATATTTTAAAATTTTAAAAAACAGCTTAACTAAAAAGTCAAACTAGAAGATTGATTGTCTCAATTAAAATATTATAACTTAAGAATTAATTGCATTCCAAGTGAAAAGAGAACCTGTTTTGCGGAAATGGCATACATATTTTTGTTATGGCGATCTATACCTTATAGAGCTATCCAATTTAAAAAAGTTAAAAAAAATCTTAGAAATACATAGTCAATCTTGCATTAATGGTACTATTCCCCCAAATAGAAAAGCACAAGATTTACAACTCATAGAATAGCCTTGCATTTATTATTCCATCAATCTTGGAAAGAGTTAAACATTAACCAAGGAATGATGACCATAAAGCCCTCTAGCCAAAGCTATGAGTGGGATTAATTGCTGTCCACTTGCACTCTTTTCTCTGTTTCTTTATTATTAGTCATATACTAAGTTTAATTGTACCCACCTTTTCCTCCTCTTCAATGTTTTTAGGATGTCCCACCCAAATCTCCTTATTCTTTTTCTGTTCCTCCCCCTTATCTTATTTTATAGGGGTCTCCTTTCCTTCTCCTTCCGTGTTTGTTCCTTTTTCCCCATGAGCATGGTGAGGGCCTCTCTCCTCCTCTACCTTCATTTTTGTGTACTTCTGCTAGCTCATTACCCCCTTTTCCCACTTACCTTTGGTTCTCTTCGGGTTTGTTTCATGGTCTTCCTGTTCTCCACCTGCTACAGGTCACAATAAACATAGAGAAAAGATTACTCCGATCTATACTTGATTGTTCCACACTACACTCTTTACATTTTGTAATAACTTGACCTGGTGTATTTTTCAATGAAAATCATTGGATTTTCATGGAATGGTGCTTCATCAATTTGGTAATTCTCTGACTAGGAGATTATTTTGCCTGGATTCATAAGACTGGTGCACTCTATATTGGGAGTTTGATGAAATAAGTTAGAACCCATCCAGGGTATATTTATGCCTGTGTAAATGTTTACACGTGTATACTACTGCAAAGCTACCAGTGTCTTAGCTTCAAAGAAATATTTTCAGAACTCCAAAATAATTGTAAATCTTCATGGTTTTATATTTTTGTAATAGGCCTAAAGTTTTCAAATGCACTAATATGTTTCAGAATTGTACAGGTATTTTAACCCATTGTAGTATATACAGTACAAAATTGTCAACCTTCTCGGCTTCATTTAATTAAAGTTCAGAACAACTCATAAAATATACAACATTGTAAAGCAGCACATCTGCAAATCTTGTTTATTCCACATACGCTATACATCTCTTTCTATAAACCTAGTTATTCAGCTAATTAAAACCATAAATACACTGGCAACACGTATGCTTTGAAACATAATCTGAAATAGCAATTGTCACAGAGTAATGCCCACTGGCTAAATCACCCTATCATATTCCCACATGAAAGGGCATATTTACAAGCCCCTAGCGCCACTGGTGCATCACGTTTTACATTGGGAAAGTGATGCACCGGCGTCGCAAGGAGCTTGTAATACGCTCCCAAAACTGATATGATATTTGTTGGTATTAGCCACATGCAGCCAACTCTAATTGAGGTTCAAAGTACTAAAATGTATTATTAAAACCATATCAAACCATATCATAAAACAAGAATAGAATACAATTATTCAAAACTTTACCTCTGCTTCTTACACCTCTCTTTTCAATTCTCTATTTAAAG
This sequence comes from Lissotriton helveticus, assembly GCF_964261635.1. Taxonomy (NCBI): domain Eukaryota; kingdom Metazoa; phylum Chordata; class Amphibia; order Caudata; family Salamandridae; genus Lissotriton; species Lissotriton helveticus. Next base: position 537,966,644 of record NC_136065.1, read on the forward strand.
TTTTTTTTATTGACCAAGACTTCACTATGCATCATTGTTCTATTCTTTCATTCACCAAATCCCAGTTCTAAGAAAGCTACTTGTTAATTGGAGAATATTTCCATTCTTATGGCTATTAACAACCACTCACCATATATGTAAATTCAGCTCAAGATATATAGAACCTAAGAATACTGTATGATCCTAAATAAATCCTTATGTTGTGATGGAAAGGTCCACTGCACAGTCATAGATGTGCACCCCTTCCCTGGGTGCCCAACTGTACTGATGTATCATAGACTGCGGTCTTGTTGGACCAAGAGGTGCACTCAAACTGGTGTCCTCATAGGAGTGAAAGGCTACTGCCTTCACCAGGATGTAAGCAGCATGAGAGTGGTTGTGGCAGCGTACTATATAGTGATCTACATGATTTAACCTGTGTCTCTGGAGTGGCCTACATTGGTTTGTTGTGAAGTGCTTTGCTGCACAGAAGTGGTGTATCTGCCCTGGGTGAATATGTGCTTGTGAAAGGTACAATGCAAGAATAATGCAGTGCTGTTCAGTTCGTGCATGGTGAATGCATGTGCTGGATGTATGTGTGCCTATGGGTGGTACAATACATGAAAGATGTATTGCTGTGCAGTGCGAGTGCAGTGAATGCATGTGCTGAATGTATGTGTGCCTATGCATGGCACAATACATGAAGGGTACAGTGCATTGCAAGCATGATGAATGGATGTGGTGGATGTATGTGTGCCTTCCCCTGTATGCTTCAAAGAGTGCTCCATGGTTCAGAGAGAGGTCACAAGGAAAGAGATGGGGCTGATAAGAGAATCATAAATGGTAGGTCTTGTGACTCTGAGATGACCTTTTGATGCATATGGGCTCCACAGGGTTCCTGTCTCAGCCCTACGTTTTTTAACATTTATGTGGCCCCCATTGACAAAAATTGACAGAACTTTTAGCTTTGAGATCTTATCATATTCAAATGACACCCAGCTACTTTTTTCCTTTGAGAAAAATCTGACTAAATCTAAAGATTATTTTTCTGCTGGGATGAAAGCCATTGCTACATGGATGTCTTGAAATAGACTCCAGCTAAACACTGCAAAAATGGAGATGTTATTTGGGAGGGCCCAACTCTTAGGGACCTGGATTGGTGGTCATCAGAATTAGGTACGGCCCCTTCACCCAGACTAGTTGTAAAAAACCTGGAAGTCCGGCTGGACCAATCCTTCACTATAAAAGAACAAAATCTCTGCCACTATAGGCTCATGTTTGTACATGTTGTGTATGCTGAGAAGAGTCTTTCCTCTATTACCACTCTCCACAAGAAAAACTTTATTCCAGGCACTGCATATGAGCCATCTAGACTATGGCTATTCCCCTTTTGCCTTCGCAAATTAGAAGTTGCTTCCTAAGCTTCAGGTAGAACAGAACACCGCTGCACGTCTTATCTGCAACTTCCCCCCTGGAAAAGCATCTGCCCCTCTTCTACAGACCCTACATTGGCTACCTGTGAGAAATCAAATTATCTTTAAGATTTGCTGTCTAACTCACAAGGCTCTACATGGTAAAGGCTACTTATTTATCATCAAAGATCACCTGATATACCCCTTCCAGACTAATAAGATCATGCAACAATGCTTTGCTGAAAGTCCCCAGGTTTTCCTTCCTCGCCCCCCACTATTGGAATAAACTGCTACTGCAATTAAATATTTGTAAAAACCACTTCCATTTCAGGAAAGTACTCAAGACTCATCTACTTTAAGGGTATCCCTCTTTATCTATTGTCCTAGTCTCGCGTCGAAATACCCCTTCTGGGATGGTTCGAGCTCATAATAAATCAAAATAATATAACATACATCACTGTGGCTGATATTCAGTTGATCTGAAGTCATTCCCATTTCATGAGTTGTGGGACTATGAGAGTTGGATTCACTTCTGCTGTGACAGACTGCTTTTCAAGAGGTAGAGGGGGCAGAGGAGTGGACACTTCAAAAGAAGCAGACCCCCAACATAAAGCTTCAAAGACTCAGACATATGTCAAGCAGCCAGATGAGCTCTGTGTGTGAGGAAGTTCTTCAATACTTTTGATTGTGACAAGGACTGAGGTGTAAGGCCTGCTAGTCTTCCTGCAGGGTGAGGGGACATCACCCAGGGAATCTAAGACCACCTGCCATGGAGCCTGGGGCACCAGCACAGGCCTGCTGGCCGAGAGCAGTGTGCCTTTTCAGGAAGAGGAGAGCATTGGAATGAGCGAGGTCCAGTGGGTAGCACTGTAGAGTGGACTCACTACGTGAGCTGAAGGAAACAGCTCCTACACCGATTGGGTTGTTGCCCATGTGCACAACAGAAAGTGGAGTGCTGAGTCGGCAACCAGGTTTTCCAGGAAGGGCCAAAACGGGTGAGGAGGTGCTGCAGTGGAAAAGTCTCCCCCGAGGTAAGGACCACAGCCCTATGCTGTAGCTTGCCAGGAGGACAGGAGGGGCCGCAGGTGAAGACTACACCATGCCAATTTTATAGGAGCCCCGGTACTGTGAGAAATGGTGACCCCATATGCCAAAAAGGGCCACTGGGAGCATCAAGAACTGCAACCAGATCTGCCCTCCCCTGTCGGAGAGGTGAGGATGCCATGGAGGCACTTGCGCACCATCACCCAGGTGAAGGACCCAAACAGGATCATGGCAACCATACCCCAAAGAGACAGAAATTAAACATTTTCCTCACAGGAGGAGCCACAGAGATTCTCTGGTCACCTTGAGAGTGGGACAGTGAGTCAATGACCCTGCACCCACTAAGTGCATCTGCCTAGGCCGCATGTGGCAGACTCACTTGAACTCAGGTGCAGCTGCTTCAGGCACCCACGGATGAGGTGCACGCAGGAACTCTAGATGCTCCAAGCCTCCTGGTGCAGGAAAGACACATCTTGGACCTGTCATCACAGGGGGAACTTGCTGCTAATTCGCATGAAAATGCTGGAATACTATTGACTTTAGATTAGAGTCAAAGTAGACTTGAGACTTGGACTGCTAATGGGGCATAAGCTGGATGTTACCAATAGTGAATGGAGAATAATCACCATCGCTAACATGAGGGAGTGGAACAGGGAAAGGGCTAAGATACATTAGAACCCCGACTTCAAGGGGAACTGTGTGATTGTTTGTGAATGTTGTATTTTTCCTTTGTGCTGGTAGCAGAAGAAAATAAAATACTTGTCTTATTTCACAACAGTGAGTATTTGGCTAACCATTGATTTATTGCTGTCGCTGCTTGCCTTTTGAGTTGGGAGTCCATGTCCACTATCCTCTGTCCCCACCACCCCCAAGCGGAAACTTTGGACTTCTCAGACCATGCATACCCTGAGAGCCAACTGAAGAAGGGTTCTTGGGCTAGTTACTCAGAATCCATAGTATGTCCTACACTGGGACTTCACGAGTAAAAGCCCTCAACCCCCATGGTTGGGACCAGAAACCCTGCCGTGCCCTGTGGCTCTCAGAAAGGGGATCTGACACCTAGGAAACAACTTAGATCACAGGATAATGATTTTTAAAGTCTCAGAAACTGCAGTTATGAAAGCAAGTTTAAAATTTTAATTGTTGGTGAAATTCTTCGGGTCATAGTAGCCTAACACATAAACGCTCAAAGTTTACTTCTTTTGATGCATGGATGTTCATATAGTACTGGCCAAAAACATATATATGCCTTACTTTCACTTTAACAAATCTTTAGTATCATTTTCAGACCCCAGTTGTTTCACTTTCGTGGTCTCTTGAAACTAACAATTTGAATATGCTGTCCTCTGTGTCCACTATTGATGGACCCCCTGTCTGTCAAATGCTTCTCTACGATAACTAGACCACACACTTTCAGTCTGTTAGCAGAGGTTTAATTTCTGACAACAGGAAACCCTTTAAAGTTCCTGTAACTTCCGGTTCAGAACAGAATGAGTTGGTTAAAGCAAGGACTCTGGACACCAGAAACTTAACAATGGGATATCGTAACCTAGACAAGGCCATGAGTTCTTCCATTGTGCCACTGTTTGCTTTGCAACCCATTTGATGCCAGAGAAATAGTTTATGTTAGCCTAAGATTTCCAATTCCTCAAATAGGTGTGGCATAATATTTGACATTCACATTTAGTAATGCTCTTAATCTATAATTGGACGTTTTTTTGAGTGAACCTGTTTTTGAACTGGCAATAATATTTTATCAGTGCCCTAATGTATTGTTGTCATAATAAATATCAACAATTGTGTGTGCCTGTGTGGCAATTCAGATTCCCAGATTAGCACACATAAGATTCATTACATACACACTGCACATTTGTAGACGATGTACGCATGCTGAATTATGAAGGCGCACCATCACCCATTTGGACAGTATTTTAAAATGCGAAGCCCTCAAAACTCGATGAAACAGTTTACATCTAAATGGTACTTTATAAAGGTATTGAAAGTTAACGAACAGTCCGCTAGATTCATCAATGAAAAATGGGCTCGCAAAGGGCCAGATTCTGAGAATTCATCATCCCAAATGCAAAAATCGCTAATAAAGAAATCGCAAATTTGCGAGGATTAGCATTTAAGGAATCTCTATTAGAGATTCCTTAAATGCTATTCATGAAACATTTAAAAATAGCGATTTCGCAATTTAGGAGCGCTATTTACCACGAACTCAAACCTCGTGGTAAATAGCGAAAACTTAGAAAAATGCATTTAAATGCATTTTTCTAAGTTGCATGTTACACACACACATGTCCTTTGGACATGTGTGTGCACAACATCAGTGTAAATTCACATTTCAGGGGTGCTACAGGGTGTCCTTTGGACACTCCTGGCACCCTTGAAATCGCATCCTTATTTGTGATTAGCAAATTGCTAATCGCAAATAAGGAATGTGTAGGAATAGCAATTTATTTAGCGATTCCTACATGAATCCCGTTTTGCAAGTCCTTAATAGCGATTCCTTATGAATCGCTGTTAAAGACTCGCAAAACGGGTCTTTGATGAATCTGTGTCTCTGAAAAGAGGCAGGGGTTGGGAAGGCAGAAGTCAGACAAGCTTGATATCTGATTGACACTTTTACAGATATTCTCGCCCTTGCCGTGACCAGTAGATTTCAAGTAGGCTGGAAAATCGATAGATCAGTACGGTTCGAGTATATTCAGTCATGTGTCAGTCATAGCTATGAGCCACGTCTTGACACATGTATGCCCTTCTAGAAGTATGATAGTTTAATGGGCTAATATGACTGTGGAAGAGACAAAGACAGTGCCTAATTTTAGCCAGTCGCTGCAACTGGAGCCCTCCGGCACTCCTTTTTGGGGTTCAACATTTACTTTTCCTCATCATACCTTGACCGAGAGGAAAGGTGAGAAAGACAAAGCTTGAGGGGAAATAAGCAGGAAGAGAACACTTGAAAACAACTGTGATAAAGGAAGAAAAAAGAACCTGCAAGAGTGAAAGAAAGAGGCACAGCTGTCATTGGATAGCCTCGGTTGCGGGATTCTGAGCAAAGCTTTGGCCCTGGCACTTATTCTTTAAAAAAAAATGTAACAATGGATAAGGGTGTACTCTTTCTGTAAATTTATAAACTGACAAAAGATACTTTGGCAGGTTCCTTTGGATGAGATAAGTTGGTACCTGAAAATGTACAGGCTAGAATACTGGTAAGATTAATCCAGAATGCTGAGCACTTTCCCGGTATCAGTTTGAAATCCGAACAAAATAGCTCACTGAGTTTACTCAGTATTGTGGGGCCGAATAAAAAAAAGTGTTTTTGAGTATAGGAAATGGTACTGCAGGAGTCGTTTTTCATACACTCTTAAATGCCTTTGTGAATCAACCACAAACTGTTCTGCTCACTATTAGTAAAAGTGCAAAGAGGGCACCTTCCTTTCTATTTGCACTAAGAGGGAGATTTAAAAAAAGGAACACAACGCTGCGCAACCCCCTGTGAGGCTGAGGTGTGGTGCGCGACTGGGTGGGAGGAGGAGAGAGCTCTCTCCTCCCCTTTCCCTTGCGCCAGCGCTGATTTCAGTGGCTGTGCTCCATGCACACACCTTAGCGCCATTGCACTAGGGTGTGTTAATGAGTCTATTATTGGTTTTGTCCAGGAAGGGTACCCTTCTTGTAAAAACACTATGCCTAGACACAATGTAAAGCTTTTCCCACTTTATATGCATACTGCACAGTGTAGCACACATGCAAAGTCGGAAAAGCACGGAGAAATGAAAGCATTTCTCCTGTTAGTGCCTCCTTTGAAGGGGCATTACCTCTTGGCGCAAACCCATGTCTACAAAAGCTTGTGAATATGGTTTTGTGTCAAAAGGCATGGGTGGTTGCATGGGAACGCCCATGTTCCACCCATGTAAAGCCCTTCGGCACTAAGTAATGCAAAGCAGTGCCTCCTCCTCCTTTGTTGTACTTCGACGGTGCTTTCCAGGCCAAAACAACTTTTGCGCTGGGAAGTAAATAGCAAAAAAAACATTTTGCGCTGGTTAGCGTCACTTTTGTGATGTGAACCTGTTAGAAATGGGGATTTCTGGTTGGCTAAGGCTTACGCCAAAGCCAGGCAGAAACCACCACTCTAGTCAGGGCAAGGGAATCACACGCCAAGATAACCCCTGCTCACCCCCTTGGTAGCTTGGCACGAGCAGACAGGCTTATCCCGGAGGCAATGTGTAAAGCGTTTGCACGCGCACCCAGCAACAACACCCAAGGCCCACCACAAAGGAATCTCCACACAAGGTTATATATAAAAATAGCCTTTGTATTATACCAAACACATTATATAATAAACACACAATTTACACTGTGCCACTGGCACGGGTGGAATTTACAGGGGATTATATACATAGGACAGGGCCACATGGACCACTGCCAGGAATAAGCACTTGATAGAACTAGCACTTTGTAGGAGTAGCACTTAGAACATAGAATAATTGTAGCACCAAATAGCAAATGTAGCACACAACCAGTAACCACTGGTAAAAGGTAAGTACACCCTACGCAATCCTAAACAACTTAGACATATATCACGCAGGGAACCATGAACTCACTAGCATAACCTAAACTAGGAAACACAACCTCCTAAGCATAAAAATACTCTTAGGGGCATAAGCAAGAAGCATTGCATATTATGCATAAATCACATCAAGGTCCAGGTTGCACCACTGCGCCAAAACCTAAACGTAGCAGCTGCCCACTACTTGCTGGGCAGCTGAGGACAAGAACAGGGCCTAAACGATGCAACTGGCACTAAGTGCTGCGCAGCTGTGGGAGGCCAAAGTAGGGGCGAAGGAGTGCAATTCACTCCTGAGTCCAAAGACATGTCCCTAGAAAGAAAATACCTAAACGGTGCAGCTACCCACTACTTGCTGGGCACATGTGAATCAAAACTGCGACATGGGCTCTCACTAGCCCTATGGAAGAAAGACTGAGCAAAAGGTTGGAGCCCTCTGGCTCTAGAAATACATATTGTGCATTTTGGAGCCCTCTGGCTCTGAAACAACTGTGTGCATGGGAGCACTCGGGCTCCTTAAAGAAATAAATGCCCCCACCGTTGGAGCCACGGGGCTCAGCACAGGCTCCTCTGGCCCTTTAAATCAATAATGTGCCCCGGAAACCATCTAGGCTCTGAAGATAATGGGGGCTTTGTTGTAGCCACGCATGGCTCGATAAACTAATGGGGGGTCGGGAAGGCACCTGGGCTCCGTGAACAAACATACCCCCATCAGTGGAGCGGCCCACTGACAGACGGGCCGCTCTATCTTAGTGCCTCGCACCGGAACTGGGATCAAAAGTACCATCTGCCCCCAAGTGTCGCAGTCCGCACGCACAGACACACCCATGGAGTCCCCCAGCCCTTCTCTGACTCACCGGGCTGTTCACGGTGGACTCCTCCTTCACCGTGGCTCCTCTCACCATGCAGCAGGGGGGACGCGGTCTCTTCCTTGTTGTCTGCCGGGGCTCTCCCTCGCTCATGGGAGCTCCGACCGCTTCATTGAGGCAGCCGGCGGGGCTCTCTCTCCCTCCTGAGAGCCTCGCTGGTAGCGGCTGTTTTTCCTGTGGCGCGGGGCTTCCCTTTACCTCCGGGAGCCCGCGCTGCCATCGACCCTTCCTCAGGACCCAACGCGGCACGGCACGACTTCCCCCCGGAGGGGGAAGCAGAAGTTGGACTCCACAGGGCCCGCCCTCAGTCAGGCGGCGTGGGCCTGGCTTCCTGTTTTTTCGACTCGGGCGGCTGCGGTGATCACGTTTAAAGGGGTCAAAACGAGGGGTAGGCACCCTCGATATCAAAGTAAAAATAGAAGCGGGGTGGGCACCCGCTAAGGCTCCTGAAAATGGGGTGGGCACCTGTACTAAAAATAACAATAATTGGGCATAATGCAGAGTGGCACCTGCCAGGTATTAGCCCAAATAAGCGGCATGGAAACGCCGTCTTGGCTCACAGGCCAGCGGCAGTGATTAGGGCATGAGCCTCCCAATCTCTTCACGGCCACAAGCTGGGAGATCAGTCAGATGGTGCCAATTAACCCTTTGCTTGCCGTAGACACCAGTGGGGGAATTAAAGGAAAGGCAGCACAGCGCTCCCAGGCTGCTGGGCAGGCTGAACAAGCCTTGGCAACATCAAAAGCAATCAACAAGGGTCCCAAAGAAGTCCTCCAGCATCCAGGGCATCCAGGGGCTGGGCAGGGCCCAGGGAGGCAAGCCTTCCCCTGGGCCCCAGAAGCAGCACGCCCCTGGTAGATTCAAGTTGAGCACAAGAATATTTTACATGAGGTCACAGTCTCTTTTTTATACACACAATTCCTTTGTCTCTAGGGTGCAGGGTGGGGGAAAACCAGAAGCAGCTGGTTCTGGAACACTCCGTTGTGCTCAGCCCTTCAGCCCCTCTCCCCATTCACAGGACAGGCTAGGGACATCAGTCGCACCACAGGGGGCGGAGCCAGCATTGTGTAGGGAAGACCCAGCCCTATTCAGGTCCCAGGTGCACCCCTCCCTGCCATCAACATGCAGATCTCTCCATTCACCACCGGGGCATACCCATCCTGACTCCTGGAGCCAGGCACACCAGCCAGCTCCAGCCAATCACAAACCAGACAGTCAATTCACATTTATGACACAGACATGCCAGCTCCTAGAAGTGGCACTTCCACACTAGACACAATAAACCCATGCACATCATCGCACAGCATTTAATCACACTAGTCCGCGCATACCAAACTCGACCCTGCACTCCCCACACATCAGGAACTACCATGGACACACATATCCCCATGCATTCCTATGGGAGGGCAGGCCAATCTCACACACGCACTCAGGGATCGCACGCACTTTACACTGGGACACAGTGTCAAAGTGCACCAAGACCAGAAATCACATTACTTATGTAATATTAAAAGGCAAAAAGTTCAAGGGTGAAACTGCCAGATGGGCCAAGTACAACATAACCCAGCACAAGATGCTTGTAAATCTCCCCCTAAGTGTATACAAATATACCTGAATATTTCCATTATATTGCCATTTTAGGCCAATTCCCAAAGCCAAGTAACAGTCTGGAAATGATTACATCATGAGCACCATCTTACTAACCCTTACATGTCTTCAAAGCATTTAAACTGCATGACACAGGTTCAAATCCGAGTAAGAAACTAACGGGTAAGGATCTTCATATTTCCTGCAAGTCTCAAGGTCCATTAACAGTAAGGTAGCATCCTTTTCTAATTCAAAGAGGGGATAAGATTCTATGATTTTTCAAAAATGATTTCGAACCTGTGCTCACTTAGGGGCCAGATGTAGGTGTCCAAATACCGGTCGGAAACGGCCGAAAATACAGATTTTTGGTCGTTTCCGACCGGTATTTGTACATTGGTATGTAGGCGTTTGAAAAACCTACAGATTCGGTAATTTAACCGAATCGGTAATTTTACCGAATCGGTACATTTACAGAATTCGTAAATTTACCGATTCTGTAAATTTTACCGATTCGGTAAAATTACCGATCGGTAAAAATACCGAATCTGTAATTTGCTATGTAGGTAGCACTGTTAACAGTGCAACAGGCCATTCAGGATTCGGTATTTACCATGTAATACTATTACATGGTAAATAACGAATTCCTGTGTACATGCACATCTGTGCATGTTCATCTGTGCCATGTGGCACACAGACATGCCCTAAGGGCATGTATGTGTGTCCTATGACACACAAGCCTGAAACAGGGGTGCAACAGGGTGTCAAAGTGACACCCTGTCCCCCTTGTAAAATCAGTAAATTTACCGATTCGGTAATTACCGATTCGGTATTTGCTATGGAATCCTATGGGCTTCAAGGCCCATAGGATCCCATAGCAAATACCGAATCGGTAATTACCGGATCAGTAATTACAGAATCTTACCGATTCGGTATTTTTACCGAAATTTTTACCTACATAGCAATTACCGAATAGTAAATACCGAATCGGTAAAATTCGGTATTTACCATTCGGTAATTTGCTATTAACTACATCTGGGCCCTAACCTTTTAACTTACAAACAATGTCACATCAAATATACTATTTACTATTGTTAATTCTCCCCCCACCTGCTACCAAACCTTTACACTTGAAATTGCTCAGGACGTTCAGCATTAAATGAACTGATGACAGCAATTGTAATTTAGTAAATAGAGGGTCTGTGACTCAAATGTTTATGCTTTCTTTTAGACAGACAGAATCAGCTGGAGTTTCTGGAGACAAAAAATTCCTCAAACACGTATTCGACAAATTTTCTCCTATCTAGGAAGGGTTATTTCAACTACCTACTGTATAACTGCACTTTGTTGCAAGATAAGGTAGAATATGAAAGAAAAATCAAAACAAAGGAGGACCATGTTTAACTGAGTACTGCCTTGTTCCAAATAAATACTTTAGCTGTAAAAATGTAGTCATAATATTTCTAAATCAAAATTAATTTGTTTTAAATTTGTAATATTTTCTTAAGACATTAATTGCAGTAAGTGGACATGGTGGCATTGAATATATGTTATAAAAGTGATTGGACACATAGAGCATTTGAAGGTTAGGCATTTATACATGAATGAAAAACAAAAAACTTCCCATCACATTTGTGTGACTTAAAAACAAACAGGGAACATGAGAATACTCAGTTGTCCAAGGATTAATATATAATCCTAACATGCATTATCTATGAAGACATTTTCATAGATTACACATAGTCTAACTTTGAGAAAGGCCTTTACAAATCACTACATGAGACGTGTAGTATAACGAGTCACTCTTTAATAGCAGAAACGACATCTTAACGACATCGACGGACTAGAACGAGATACTGCCTCCTGGCTAGAGTCGGCTAGCGACCGATTTGCCCCCCTAGTCAAATTCCCCTGTACTAGACATCGGAATTCTCACAGGTGGTTCTCCGACGATCTTAAAGCCCGCAAATTAAAAACACGCCAGTTAGAACGCACCTGGAGACATGACTATTCGGACTCAGCCAAACAATCCTATCTGGCCACACGTAAAGATTTCAAAACAGCTATCCGTTCTGCCAAAATGGAACACTTCGCCAACAGGATCTCCCAGGCAACTGATAAATCTAAGGAGGTATTCAGAGTTCTGAATGAGTTAACCACAGATGACAGAACCCTTCCTGCCCAGACCCCCACTCAGGAGGCCTGTGATACTCTGAACTCCTTTTTCGTAGAAAAAATCTCAAAAATCAAAAAATCTATCCCTCCACTTCCCCAACCGCCACTACCGGATAATTCCTCTCACAACCCTTTGACCCTCACTTCCTTCCCTGCTCTAGATTCCACCTCCTTGTCAGAATTAGCCATTCGTGTGAAATCTGGTTCTCCGAATGATTGCTGCCCACCTTCTGTCCTGCGGAGTATCTGTCTCAACCTACCAGATAGTGTTTTACATCTAATGAACAAATCTCTCTGCAGTGGCATCTGTCCTACTGCCTTTAAGGATGCCATTCTGGTACCTCTCCTAAAAAAACCAGGGGCGGACATGTCGGAGCCGTCAAATTATCGCCCCATTTCACTCCTTCCTTATTTTTCCAAACTCATGGAAGCCCATGTTACCCGCTGCCTGTCCAGCTTCATAGAAACCTCCTGCTATCTCGAGCCGAATCAGGCCGGCTTCAGACCTGCTCATTCCACTGAAGCCGTTATTCTGGCAGTCCTTGACACACTCAGGAGCGGCGCGGACGCGGGAATCCCCCAGGCCCTCGTCCTACTGGATTTGTCGGCCGCGTTCGACACGGTGGATCATAACATCCTTCTCCACCGTGTCGAGCAGGCAGGCATCCGGGGCGTTGCTCTTGAATGGATCAAATCCTTCCTTACGGGAAGAACACAGGCGGTCCGTCTGGGCCCCTACACCGCTAAACAAACCCCCACGTCCTGTGGTGTCCCCCAGGGATCTTCCCTTTCCCCACTCCTCTTCAATATTTATCTCCGGCCACTCATTCAGTCACTCTCGAAATGGGACATCGTCACCTATAATTATGCTGACGATCTGCAAATTATTTTCTCCCTCAACTCACCACACGCTGTTAAAACATTTCACGGAGCCATGATTCACATCCAACTCTGGATGAACCAGAACCAACTGAAGTTGAACCCCGGTAAAACTGAGCTCCTCCTTCCTGGGCTCAGTCAAGCTTACTGGGGTCCACAGTTCTGGCCGTCAGAGTTTGGACCCCCCCCCACCCCTGTAAAAACAGTAAAGAGTTTGGGTGTCATCATTGACACCGAACTCTCCCTCAGAGCTCAAGTTGGAGCGGTGGTTTCCTCCTGTATGTACCAACTCCGGAGGATCCGCAAAGTCCGTTACCTTCTTCCCCCGGCGGCACTCACCCAAACTGTCATCTCATTGGTACTCTCCCGCTTGGATTTTTCTAATGCCATCTACCACGGCCTACCGCAGTATCTTATACAACGCCTCCAAGTTGTCCAGAACCAGGCGGCCCGCCTGATTCATGGCACTCCCAGATGGCAATCAGCTAAGCCTCTGCTTACGTGCCTTCATTGGCTCCCAGTCGATCGTAGGGTTGCCTTCAAGGTGGCATGCCTCACCTTTAAAGCACTTCACTGCCCTGGTCCCGCTTTCTTAAAATCCCTCATTCACCCTCACTGTCCCACACGCAATCTTCGATCAGCTCACCGAGATCTGCTGATCACCCCCAAGAGCAAAACCAAGAGATTCGGCGGTCGCCGCTTCTCTCACCTGGCTCCCGCACTCTGGAACCTTCTCCCTCTCCCCATTAAATCCTCCCTTTCCCTCCTGACCTTTAGGAAAATGTTGAAAACCCACCTCTTCCCCACCTCTGGTTAGATCTCGCCAACTCTGCTCCCCCCTCATCTATTCTGTCTATCAGCGCCAGGAAGCTTCGGTGTCAGCGCGCTTTACAAAACGCACTTAACATAACATAACATAACATAACAGAAAGAATTGTCACCCATGACATGGAAGTGATTGTAGTGCTTTTCATATAAATAGTTTTATGGTGATACACTAGTCCATAAACGCATTTGGCAAAATAAGTGACATTATTTGACTTGTTTTTCCGAGGCTCTTTGATGGTGAAGCAATGGGAGTGGAGCAGTGATCAAAGATGGATCAGTATCTGGCTAAACCTCTTTGTAACCCCATCAAGTCATAAATTCTGGTGCCCCTCTTCCTTTCCATGGGTAACCAACATGCTTCAATCCCAGTGTCTCGAGTCTCCTCATGACATGAACCAGGTGTTGCTTCTACAGATGTATAGTATAAAGTGCAATTAAAGAAGGGAACATTAAGAAAAGGACTAAAGGTGACCTTTAATGAGTAGCCCAAGTGTGTATCATACCTTATACTTCAACAGAGGAGAGGATGCCTGGATAATGTCCCCATATGGAGATTAAAGGAAAGAATTAAAAGAATTGGGTTTGGCCTTCAGTGCTTGTACATACAGGTCAGTACATCACTGAAACCGTTATGGGAGTTGTACTCCAGGGTAATATGGTGAACTTGGGAAAACATAGTTGAAAAGTAGGAACATTTTGGATTAAATGGACATTAAGTGGTAGAAAAAGGGAGGAGCTCTGTCTGGCTGAGACTGACAAGACTATAAAACTCTCACTTATACACAAAACAGATTGCATGGTTCATTGAGTCTATTATTGATGGTATCACACTTAAGGATCAAGGTGAAGTTAAGAAAATATAGTTGAAAGATTGGAGCAAGTTAATTAAATGGTCGTTCAGTGGGGGGAACAGGGAGAGGCAGCTGTCAGAGTCTAACAAGAGTAAAGAATACCTACTTATATACTGGACAGTTAGCATGACTCATTGTGTTCATTATTGATGTTATCCAACATACAGATCAATAATGGACACCATGAGCTGGAGTTTTTGGAGACAAAAAATTCTTCAAACACGTATTTGACTAATTTTCTCCTATCTAGGAAGGGTTATTTCATCTACCTACTGTTTAACTGCACTTTGTTGCAAGGTAAGGTAGAATTAGAAAGAAGAAAAAAAACATACAGAAAGAAAAAAAAACATACAGCTCAAGATGGCTTTTCTATTCAAGAATGTACATTTGATGACACTGCCTTGTGGGTCTTTTGAGGGAACATCTAGGAATCATCTCCTTAAGTGTATTCTCATTCTGTGTGTTGTCCAAGATATGTGGGCTGTTGTCTTCTTGCACTGATTCCTATATTAATTCTGACATATTCATCATCTTCCATCTTCTTGTCTACTTTTTGCAATGTAAAGCTCTTTTCATGAACATAATGTGCCAAATATCAAGTTTTTTGGTTTGAAGTTTCCAAACATTTTGTACATAATTTTAGCGCCATGGAGGCAAATCCAGTGCCCTTAAGGGTGTGCTCAAGTCTCACTTAGTTGATGGCTCTGCCCTTCCGAAGGTGATTTCTCTGGTTGTAATACTTTTTTCAGGCAAAGAATAGTTTCTCAAGTCGGTGGTTGTTCGAAGACAATAGGGCTAAGTTTGATTCACATTTTTTTATTTGTTCATTTTCAGGCCATATGTGGTAACACATATCACTATTGTAATTGTTGTGCTCTTCTCTAGAAGTGATTCATAGGTTGTCAAACAAGTTCTTTCGAGTGAATTATTTAACATCTTCAATGGGAACCCTCTTGATTTCATTCCTCAGTAATGAACTTGGCATCCATGAAATAATGGTCTTTAGTAGTATAGTAACAATATATTTTCAGGAAACACCTGTATGAAAAGTTGCATCTGAGGCTTTAGGATGAAACCTCTCATACTGTAAAGCACTATTTGGATTTGTGTAGGCTATGTACCATGATGTATTCACTAGTTTCTATTGCTTTGGTTAACTAGATGTGTACACAATTCATTGTGTATTGGTTAAAGGTCTTTTTGAATTTGACGTCTCTTGATTGATCATTCAACCGGATAGAGAAGCTGTTTAATTGTTGTGTTGTTCAGATGCACAGATTATCACCAATATATCTGTACCAAGTGAAGACATTAGTAGGGCAAAGGTTTCTGGTGAATATGTAACACTCCACAATTGTGGCTGTATGATGAATGGTTGCCTCTCTGAGAGCCATTCTGGGAAGGAAGACAACAAAGTTCATGGGTATCCTGTGTAGTCTTGGGCATTTGGCTTGATAGAATTCAATACCCTCAAGGAATTTTGGTATGTACCGAGACCACGTTGAATGTGACTAAAGGCTATATGTTATCTTCATAACACCGGCCTTTAATTGGCTTATGTTAAGAATGCTGTTTTTTGGATGTAAAATCTTATGGAAATTGGAAAGGGCTTTAAGCAAGTATCCACTGAGGTGGGCAGTAATCTCCGCTCCTCCTAGCAGAGTTTGCTGAGTTTTTACCCCTCCGCGCTCTACTTCGGAAAAACGTCTCTAACCACAATGTGGTGGAGTTTTTACTTGTGTGCTGTACAACAACGTTAAGTTTTTCTAGCGTAAGCAATAAAATGGAGCACTGGACCACCTCCCAGAGAGATCTCTCAAAACGGGAAGCCGCAAAAGGTCACTAGCGCTTCTGTGGAGAAAGCTGCAGCCCGAGTAAAAAAGCTATTCAAGCAGCAGAAGAAGCATCTCCCTCTGGTGTGCCATTTGCACTCATTTTACAGTGCGTCCCAAGATCCCAGCACGAGTAGTGCAATGCAATGAACTCCATGGAATCACGCTGAGTTTCTAGGTAACTTCGCTAAATTCGAGAGAGTGAAACTCCGCAAGGTCCACCCACCCCATAGTGTTCACATATCTGGAGATGGATACAATAAGAGAATCAGCTCCAGAGACTATCAGACAGACCTATTTGTTCCTTGCATCTTCAAAGTTTTTGCCACAAGGTAAAGATCAGGTGTTCTTGGTGAGGTGTTTCACAAATATCCAAAATGATTTGAGCTGATCTAGCCTTACTGGAACACCTCTTGTTGTACTTGTCTAATAACGTATTGGAGTAGTGACAAATGGTCTTTGCCAAGTTTTCAATAGTATTCAGAATTACTGACTTGGTGGTGTCTCTCACTGAGGTAATCATCTTAGTTCTGAATCACAACTGTCCTGCCTTGTTTGGCTGGCCTGATGACAATCGCTTTATTGTTTTTTTTTTGTTCTGACATAACTCTTTTTTTTATTTTGAGATGTTGGTATATTTGATTTGAAAACGCGAGATTTCTCCTCCAAATGGTTGATAACCAATGACACTGTTTTCTCAATACGTTTCTCAAGATATAATATTTATTACCATTGTTGAGTGTGGGAGGGGCCATGACTCATGAGAGGTGAGGCCTTGAGTGAGTAATGATGCCCTTCCCCTCCTTCAACAATGCTAATGTATATTACATCAGCATATATGGTTTTTGTAATGGTATTTTATATACTTCTTTCAACAAAACGTAATTAACCGAAATCAAGATGCAAGGGGTTAAATTTGTTCAAAATGGTAAGCTCACAATGAAAATACATTGTTACTATTAGCAGAGGCATTTATCTTTTTACCATAGATATTAAATGCTATCTTTAAATGAAATTGTTTTTCTCATGTCAAAGTTGCTGCACTCTGGTAATAATGCCGCCCACATTCATAATATGTAGTGTCCTGGGAAAGTGGCGGTGCCTGGGCTTATTTTACATTATTCGTATTGGAGAGGCGGCGGTATCCAGGGTGCGTGCGTGCCCAGCGGGACCGCCTGCATACATATTATACAGTGCCCTGGGTGAAGGCAGTCCTGGTGGCTGAGGGGAGGCCATGCAGGCCCTCCTGCATTTATTTTACATTGGTTGCCCCAGGGAGGGGGTGGTCTCCGGGCCACAGGCAGGCCCAGCGGGCCCAATAGCAGATATATCATACAGTGCCCGGGGGAGGTGGCTGGCCCTGGGGATATGGGGGGGGCATGTGGGGCCCGGTATTTTTAAACATTTTTTGCCCTAGGGAGGTGGCTGTCCCAGCGGGCCTGCAGACCTGTATATAGTGCCTTGGGGATAGTTGCAGTCCCCATGGCTAAAATAAGCCCTTAGAGAGGGGCTCTGTGTGGCCCTCTCCTTAATTTTTTTACTGTAAAAACCCACACCCTGCTTTGATTTGGCACAACCTGGGCCACAATTACAAAGGAGCAAAATAAGCCATACTTTTTTTTTATTGCCGATTTTCACAACATTGTCTTGAATTTGCAGCAAAAAGTTTAAAAACAAATGCTTTTTTGCTGTGGCAGTGTTCCAGAGGGACTTCAATAGCAAGGCTGGGGGATCAGGGTGTTCCTTCCTGCCTCCATTTTATTTTTTACATTTTGTTTTGGGACTCAGTTGAAGCCAAGTCCCAAGATGGTTCCCAAAATTTCCTGCTTAAAGTGTTGCCAGCCAAACCGAGTACTACATTTCCCTGCACAGGCTTGTTATTATTTGTCCACGCGGCTACAGATATCTCTAACCCCATTTTCTTAAATTTCTCAACTACTGAATGTTTTACACCAAATAAGAAAAAGTGGAATCTGTGTAACGAAATCTACCGTTCTTCCAAATTTGGTGTAATTCTTTCCAGTGGTTCAGGCTGTAGGTGTGTCGACAAGTCCTATGGGAAATCACAACTTTTTTTAGCTCCGTTTTTCTCAGCTCCCAGTAGACTGATAAACACCAAAACGTTCTGTACTCAACAAGAATCACCAACACACCTTTTTGGGGAAAAGTTTGTGAAGATTTGTCAAAAAGCGCAAAAGTTATAGGCAAATCAAAAAATGCTTTTTGCATGGAAACGTGGTCCTAATTATAGCTACCTACAGTCAACCGCTATAACTTTGGCATTGTCTGGCCAATCTGCATTGAATTTTGCCCAAAAAGTGTCACAAGGGTACTATTCATTGGGAAAGTTTGGGTATGGTACGTGCAGTGGGGACCAAGAATTTGGGGCGCAAAATAATGCTGTGTTTGTAATGTTAATTCCCATAGGGACCTTTAGCCACACCTGTACAGACTTACACCAAAGTTGACAGGGAGGTAGATGTGAGTTCAATGAAGTGCCCTTTAGTTATTTGGTGTAAATCTGTTCAATCGTTTTTGAGTAATTAAGTAAAAAAGGACTGTGAAGTCCACCTAAACAAAGACGAGCTTGTGCAGGGAAATGCACTGCTCTGATTAGCTGCCAAACCTTCAAACAAGAAGTGTTGGCAGCCATCTTGGGACCTGGCTTCAGAATAAAAGTAAAAAATAAAGAAAAGGGGGCAGGCTAGGAATGGTGGGGGATCCCACAGTCACAACGCCAGGTTTTAAAAGCATTTTTTTTAATTTTGCCACAGAGTTGCAGGGCAATTTTTATTTTAAAAAAAAAACATTCGGATCCTGCATGTCTTTTTTTAAAGCCCCCGGGTGGGCAAAATCCCAGGAGCATGAAGGACAGGGGCTCATGAAACCCACCTCTTGGGTTTATCAGAAGCCACCACCTCCACGGGGCACTTTTACGTACAAATTCGAAGGTGCCCGCTCAGCCCCTCTCTGCCCCGGGGACCGCAACCTCCCCAGGGCACATTGTATTTTTTGTGTTTTGTGGGGGAGGTTGTACAGCCTCTCCACTGCCCCAGTGACTGCCACGTCCCCAGGGCACAACCACTAATACATTTTTATTTTTAAATGCGAGGATGCCTTACGGCCTTCCCACACAGCCCAGGGGAACCCCAGCTCCCTGGGGGACACATAGAGTAGTGATTGGGGTCTGTAGTGGACCCCTGGCCCCGGGGACCACCACCTCCCCGGGGCTATGTACAAAATGGGAAGGGTCCACGTGGCCTCCCTCCAGGAGCCTTGCATGTCTCTAGGGACCGCCATCCACCAGGGACAGCTCCAGCAATTTCCCTGGTTACCCACTGCTGGGACATTACAGTTTTCTATGGTTTGGCAGTGACACAGATTCTGCCATGCCATAGCAAACTCTGGTCCATTTCATGGAATTGAGGGGATTGAAAATGTTCTCGCTTCCATGAAGTGGAGCAGAACTGCTTTTGGACAAAGGGAGCTGCATGTTAGCAGCTCCCTCTATCCAAAAGCAATACCAGCTCCCACAGAAGGTGGGGAGCTGGCAGGGAACATGGGGGCCTTGAGGCTGCCATGCCCTGGGGGATAGAGTCCCAGGGGCAATATCAGCCCAGGGAGGGGAGCTGCGCTAGCCCCCATTAAAAAAAAAAAAAGATGAAGGCTTGGCAGGGGGAGGGGGTCCCCCGGCCGAAATCGGCCTGGGTGGGCTTTTGGCACCCCTCCCTTCCCTTCCCTTTGGTTTTTGTATTTTATTAGGATGGGCCTTGGGAGATTCGCTCCCCAAAGGCAATATCAGCCTGGAAGGGCTGCACGGCCCACCACCGATTTAAAAACTAAAAAAAACTAAAAAAAGGATCAGGTTCCAGGGGATGGGGTGATTGAGGCCCAAAATGGTCCAGGTAAGGAGGGCCATGCAGCCCTCCCTTCCTAAAAAAAGAAGAATGCTGCAACTTGTGAAAGGCCCTTCTCCACCACTCTGTGAATGCACCTCCTGGTGTGCTCCTGGTTGGGAAATGAAGTTCCTCTTGAACCTTGGGGGCCAATAAGCCCTCTTGTTACCTCAAATAAGCCCCACACTGCGGGCCTCTCAGTGCACTGCTGGTGGGGGGATGACATCCCCTTGTCTCCTGGGGGCCTCAGGACTAAAGTGAACTTCTTCCCCCAAACACCAGTGGGCACAGTGGTGCGTTTGCAGAGTGGTGGGGAAAGGGGGAATGGCCTCTAACCACCTCTCAGCAATCCAGCTGTGTGGGCCTCACTGGAGGTAACAGGAGGTCTAGTTGGCACCCAAGGGCCCTCAAGAGCTAAGGCGGAATTTATCTCCCAAATAGTGGTGCGCCAGGAGGCGCGTTTGCAAAGTGGAGGAGAAAGTCTGCGTGTTCACCGAAAACCTTTCATCAAACCCACTGTGTGGGGCTTGCTGGAGGTAACTGGTGGAGTACCTGGCCCCCAAGGCCCCTAAAGAGCCAAGGTGACTTCATCCCTCAATCACTGGTGTGCCAGGAATGTGTTTGCAGAGTGGTGGAGAAAGGGGGACTGGCCACCAAAAACCTCCCAACAAACCCACTGTGTGGGACTTGCTGGAGGCAACAGGAGGGGTGGCTGGACCACAAGGACCCTAAATAGTCAAGGGGACTTTATCCACCTACTAGTAGTGTGCCATAAGGCTCATTTACAGAGTGCTGGAGAAAGGGGGCGTGGCCTCCTATGGTGTCTCACTCAGCAATCCTGATGTGTGTGACTTAGTGGAGATAACAGGAGGGGTAGTTGGGCCCCAAGGACATCCTTGGGTGCCAACTATTCCTCCTGTTACCTCCAGTAAGTCCCAGACAGCGGGATTGGTAAGAAGTATTCAGAAGACACCCCCCCTTCTTCTACTACTCTGCAAATGCGGCTTGTGATGTACTACTTATTGGGGGATGAAGTCCACTTTACTCCTGAGGGACCTTGGGGGCCAAGAAGCCCTTCTGGTACCTGCTCTAAGTTGTACACAACGGGATTCCTAAGAGTTGGTTCAAGGCCCAGCCCCCTTTCTTTACCACTCTGCAAATGTGATTTCTGGTTAATAAAACATAGAAATTCACTGAACAAAACAAAGGTCACAGTTAGGTTATAGTTATGAATTAACATTTAAAAAACCTTAGAAATGCACTGAAAAAAACAAAGGTTACAGGGTCATTATAGTTAGGAAATAGATTTTAAAAAAAACAGAAATTCACACAAAAAGAGGTTAAAAAGACGTTCTAG
Source organism: Lissotriton helveticus (assembly GCF_964261635.1). NCBI lineage: Eukaryota > Metazoa > Chordata > Amphibia > Caudata > Salamandridae > Lissotriton > Lissotriton helveticus. Next base: position 537,987,920 of record NC_136065.1, read on the forward strand.
TTGGGGTCAGATTTCACTTGTACAAAACCAGTGAAATTCTACAGTTATAGTTACATGAGCTTACTATAACTTACTCCCCTGCAATGCACTGCTTATGACCTCACATATTACATCACTCATGACATGGTCAGTGACATCACTGATGACATCTCAAATGACATAACTGATGACATCATCCACAGAACTATTCACACACCTACTCACCCCCATACAACTTCATGTTCGCCCACTCACACACCCATACTACAAATGACATACCCATTCACAGACCTTTACCAGTATTCACACACCCATTCACTCCTCATTAGAGCCTCGCACACACCCGCTCACTCACTCATACAACTACTCAGACAACCATAGACTCACCCATACAGCAACTCATATAACCAGTTACTCTCCTATGCATCGAGCCACACAACTACATGCTCACCTATAGAGCAACTCACACACCCACTTGTTTACCTAGACAGTCACACGCGCACTCACTCACCTAAGCAGCCATTGACACATCCAAACAAGCACTCACACATTCCTGTACTCACCCATACAGCCATTCACACAGACACTCACTGTCTAATACAGCCACTCACACACCAAGTCAAAAAACAAAACACTTACTCAAACAGCCACTCACTCACCCATACAGCCACTTACACACACAGTCACTTACTCATACAGCCATTCAGTCTTCCACTCTCCATGCAGTCACTATACACCCACTTACACACTGATAGGACCACTTATAGCATCAATGACCCACCCATACATCCACTGGCACACCTTCTCACTCACCAATACAGCCACTCACACAGCATCTTACTCACCCACACAGTTACTTACTCAACCACTTATATAGCCACTCACACACCCATACACACAAGTTCACATAGAGTCACACAGCCACTCACGGGATATATATTAAAAGTAGTATCACTCATTAGTAGTACACCTAGTATACTACTTTTATTTTTATAGTACATTGGGTTATATGTTTAACAATCATAAACTGTTACAAAATACTTATACTCACTGGATGGTGTCATCAGTGATGTCATTTGAGATGTCATCAGTGACGTCACTGACCATGTCATGAGTGATGTGTTTGTGAGCAGTGCCTTGCAGAGGCATAAGTTATAGTTTGATCAGGTAGCTATAACTGCGAATGTCACTGGTTTTGTACAAGTGAAATCTGAGCCTAACTATAACACTCCAGAAACCTTTATTTTTTTGTGTATATATATATATATATATATATATATATATATATATATATATATATGTCCACAACGACTCCTCCTAGCTGAAGAAGCAGAAGCCACACGAGGGGAACTTGTCTGGAAGCGTTTACTGAAATTGCAGGGCATAATGCATTTCGGCCATCTCGGCCTTCATCAGATGCCAAACAAACAAGATACTGGCCCTCCTCCCGTTTTGAAATGTCCTGCACCATCCCATAGGTGAGTGCTCGCTCCTCCCCAGATCATGTGCTTGTGCACTCCGTCGCTGCTCCTCAGAACTGCAAGTCCCAGAGTTCTTTGTACCTGGTAAGTACTCCTTGGGGATTAGGAAGTTGCAGTGTGTTGTTAGGTGTTGTGCAGGACAATACGGGATGCCGGCGGTTTAAAATCTTGCTGGATGTTCAATCCCAGGGCTTCCTCGAGTCCCCGTACACGCTCCAACCCCCATGTCAAGAGTCCACCGGGCAGGGGCAGGGAGAGCAATGTACCCCACCCTCCGTGAAGTCACGGACCAATTTGCAGCTACCCTGGCTTGACTTGTCATGATTGGTGGGCCATGAGCCATTCCGATACCTCGGACGCCAAAAAACACCTTTGCAGATGCGGAACCAGTGATGCTCAGGCCAGCTTTGTGGAGCGGGGCTTCTGTTAACGCGTCTCTGGTTGACGCGTGCAATGTCCACAACGACTCCTCCTAGCTGAAGAAGCAGAAGCCACACGAGGGGAACTTGTCTGGAAGCGTTTACTGAAATTGCAGGGCATAATGCATTTCGGCCATCTCGGCCTTCATCAGATGCCAAACAAACAAGATACTGGCCCTCCTCCCGTTTTGAAATGTCCTGCACCATCCCATAGGTGAGTGCTGGCTCCTCCCCAGATCATGTGCTTGTGCACTCCGTCGCTGCTCCTCAGAACTGCAAGTCCCAGAGTTCTTTGTACCTGGTAAGTACTCCTTGGGGATTAGGAAGTTGCAGTGTGTTGTTAGGTGTTGTGCAGGACAATACGGGATGCCGGCGGTTTAAAATCTTGCTGGATGTTCAATCCCAGGGCTTCCTCGAGTCCCCGTACATGCTCCAACCCCCATGTCAAGAGTCCACCGGGCAGGGGCAGGGAGAGCAATGTACCCCACCCTCCGTGAAGTCACGGACCAATTTGCAGCTACCCTGGCTTGACTTGTCATGATTGGTGGGCCATGAGCCATTCCGATACCTCGGACGCCAAAAAACACCTTTGCAGATGCGGAACCAGTGATGCTCAGGCCAGCTTTGTGGAGCGGGGCTTCTGTTAACGCGTCTCTGGTTGACGCGTGCAATGTCCACAACGACTCCTCCTAGCTGAAGAAGCAGAAGCCACACGAGGGGAACTTGTCTGGAAGCGTTTACTGAAATTGCAGGGCATAATGCATTTCGGCCATCTCGGCCTTCATCAGATGCCAAACAAACAAGATACTGGCCCTCCTCCCGTTTTGAAATGTCCTGCACCATCCCATAGGTGAGTGCTCGCTCCTCCCCAGATCATGTGCTTGTGCACTCCGTCGCTGCTCCTCAGAACTGCAAGTCCCAGAGTTCTTTGTACCTGGTAAGTACTCCTTGGGGATTAGGAAGTTGCAGTGTGTTGTTAGGTGTTGTGCAGGACAATACGGGATGCCGGCGGTTTAAAATCTTGCTGGATGTTCAATCCCAGGGCTTCCTCGAGTCCCCGTACACGCTCCAACCCCCATGTCAAGAGTCCACCGGGCAGGGGCAGGGAGAGCAATGTACCCCACCCTCCGTGAAGTCACGGACCAATTTGCAGCTACCCTGGCTTGACTTGTCATGATTGGTGGGCCATGAGCCATTCCGATACCTCGGACGCCAAAAAACACCTTTGCAGATGCGGAACCAGTGATGCTCAGGCCAGCTTTGTGGAGCGGGGCTTCTGTTAACGCGTCTCTGGTTGACGCGTGCAATGTCCACAACGACTCCTCCTAGCTGAAGAAGCAGAAGCCACACGAGGGGAACTTGTCTGGAAGCGTTTACTGAAATTGCAGGGCATAATGCATTTCGGCCATCTCGGCCTTCATCAGATGCCAAACAAACAAGATACTGGCCCTCCTCCCGTTTTGAAATGTCCTGCACCATCCCATAGGTGAGTGCTCGCTCCTCCCCAGATCATGTGCTTGTGCACTCCGTCGCTGCTCCTCAGAACTGCAAGTCCCAGAGTTCTTTGTACCTGGTAAGTACTCCTTGGGGATTAGGAAGTTGCAGTGTGTTGTTAGGTGTTGTGCAGGACAATACGGGATGCCGGCGGTTTAAAATCTTGCTGGATGTTCAATCCCAGGGCTTCCTCGAGTCCCCGTACACGCTCCAACCCCCATGTCAAGAGTCCACCGGGCAGGGGCAGGGAGAGCAATGTACCCCACCCTCCGTGAAGTCACGGACCAATTTGCAGCTACCCTGGCTTGACTTGTCATGATTGGTGGGCCATGAGCCATTCCGATACCTCGGACGCCAAAAAACACTTTTGCAGATGCGGAACCAGTGATGCTCAGGCCAGCTTTGTGGAGCGGGGCTTCTGTTCACGCGTCTCTGGTTGACGCGTGCAATGTCCACAACGACTCCTCCTAGCTGAAGAAGCAGAAGCCACACGAGGGGAACTTGTCTGGAAGCGTTTACTGAAATTGCAGGGCATAATGCATTTCGGCCATCTCGGCCTTCATCAGATGCCAAACAAACAAGATACTGGCCCTCCTCCCGTTTTGAAATGTCCTGCACCATCCCATAGGTGAGTGCTCGCTCCTCCCCAGATCATGTGCTTGTGCACTCCGTCGCTGCTCCTCAGAACTGCAAGTCCCAGAGTTCTTTGTACCTGGTAAGTACTCCTTGGGGATTAGGAAGTTGCAGTGTGTTGTTAGGTGTTGTGCAGGACAATACGGGATGCCGGCGGTTTAAAATCTTGCTGGATGTTCAATCCCAGGGCTTCCTCGAGTCCCCGTACACGCTCCAACCCCCATGTCAAGAGTCCACCGGGCAGGGGCAGGGAGAGCAATGTACCCCACCCTCCGTGAAGTCACGGACCAATTTGCAGCTACCCTGGCTTGACTTGTCATGATTGGTGGGCCATGAGCCATTCCGATACCTCGGACGCCAAAAAACACCTTTGCAGATGCGGAACCAGTGATGCTCAGGCCAGCTTTGTGGAGCGGGGCTTCTGTTAACGCGTCTCTGGTTGACGCGTGCAATGTCCACAACGACTCCTCCTAGCTGAAGAAGCAGAAGCCACATGAGGGGAACTTGTCTGGAAGCGTTTATAGACCATATATAGTTAGGAATTAGCATTTACAAAACCTTGAAAATTCACTGAAAAAACCATAGGTTATAGACCATATATAGTTAGGCATTAGCATTTAAAAAACCTTATTTTACTCACACAAAACCATTGAAATTCCATATATAGTTAGTTGCACTAACTATATATCGAGCACCCGCAATCCACTGCTGATCATGTCACATATTACATCATTCATGACATGGTCAGTGACATCACTGATGACATCACTGATGACATCTCAAATGACATCACTGATGAGATCACTGATGACGTCATCCAGTGACTGTGTGTTTCTGTAAAGTTTAAATTTTACATATTGAAGAATGTTTTACATATTGAAGAATGAGTAGATGTATAAGTGTCTGGACGAAAGATTTAGTAGGTGCATGACTGAATGTATGAGTGAGTGATTAAATGTGTCTCACTGAGTGCATGGGTTGGTGACTAAACTGTCTTAATTTGTGCATCATTATGTCTGTTGTTCTGTAAACTGTTGCATGTGTTGATCATTACCTATACGAGAGGCTATATGTGTTATTAATTGGTTGCCCAAGTATTTCTATGGCAGATTGAGTTTGTGTGGGGGTGGCTGGAAGGTGTGTGACTCTATGCATAGATGTGTGAGCAGTTTATTCACTAGGTGTATGAGTTCAAGAGTGCATGTGGAAACAGCTACATGGGCAGTTGACTGTGTGCATGAGTGTATTGATGAGTGAATGGATATCTCAATGCTACATGTCATAGTAAGTACATATGTAAAACACAGTACATGTGAGAGTTGGCATATATAAATAACTGTGCATGAGAGCCACTGAATGAGTGAGTGGTTGTATCGATCATTGTGAACTTGTATCAGGGATTGTATAAGAGAGTAAATATGTGTTAGTATATGTTTCAATAAGTAAGGTGTGTTTAACTGTATAGTTGAAGAAATGGAGGTGAGATTGTTTCTTTGCATGACTGACTGGGTGTGTGAGTAACTCCATGGATTAGTGGCAGTGTGTGAGTGTCTGTATACACTGAGTGTATCTAAGGTTATATTAGAGTCTGAAGAGGTTTATCGTATTAGCACAAGAATGATGTCAAATGAGATGTCATCAGTGATCTCATCAGTGATGTCATCAGTGATGTCACTGACCATGTCATGAATGATGTAATATGTGACATGATCAGCAGTGGATTGCGGGTGCGCGATATATAGTTAGTGCAACTAACTATATATGGAATTTCAATGGTTTTGTGTGAGTAAAATAAGGTTTTTTAAATGCTAATTCCTAACTATATATGGTCTATAACCTATGGTTTTTTCAGTGAATTTTCAAGGTTTTGTAAATGCTAATTCCTAACTATATATGGTCTATAACCTATGGTTTTTTCAGTGAATTTCAATGGGTTTTTAATAGCAAATATCATAAGCTGTCGAATGTCAAGTACGTGGTAAGTGAAAACATTTTCGTGTTTATGCACACTGATCTGCTTTGAATGGTGCCCCCCCCCCTCATTTCTATTAGGAGTACTCTCTCTTTGCAGATAGTGAAAGGTAGTTAACGCAGGCCTTTGCCCCCGTTGTAATCCGTCGTGCCTGCTTCTCTCTCCATTTGATTGATTGTTATCCAAATATTTACTGTTTTAGAATTAGTTCTCTTTGGTTCATTCTCTATTTACAAACAAACACAGAGTCGCAATACTCTGTTTAGTCTTTGCAGATAACGAAAAATCGTGTAAAAAAAAAGAAAAGGAATCGAGCAAAATCAGTAGGCCACTAATGGGATCTCTTTTTGACCTCGCTAAAATAGAAACATTAGGAACAACCCCTCATGACAAATACAAAACTAGTGAGATGAACTGAACTCCACACAATGATGGCTGCAAAACAGCTCGGCTCCGCCACCCACCCCGCCCAAAATAACGATAAAGAGCGGCTGCCATGATTGGTTGCGGAATGGCCACAACGGAGCTACGAAATGGTGGTGCTCTCATGCTAACCCCAGCTTCAGTCTGAAACATCCAGAAACACTGTAGACTACCAATTCGATCAGTTCCGGTAGCGCCCCAATGTAACCCGGTAGAGAAGAACTAGCCCTCCCCTCTTTGACTGATGGTTCTTGTTGCCTGTCCCTTCTGTTGTCATTTAACAGAACTATTTAGCCTGCTGAAAGGGGTTGTGTTTCGACCGCTGGTTGGTGGAGACATTTTGACTATATTCTGGACCTGCGTTGTCGCGTAATGCGTCATATGACGCGGCGCGTTAGCGCATCCGGAAGTCATCCGGGGCGCGCAGCGCGTAACGTAAGCAGAACAAGTCATGTGACTTGTTAATAAAACTTTTCATTGGTTCATTTTACTTTTCTTATTCTAATGATGAAAGCCTTGGTCATATCACCTAAAAATTACGCTTTTAATTACTTCCGAACATTATTTTTTCTTAAATATATGTTATAATGTTCCAGGCTAATGTACTTTCCCGGAAATTTTACAACTGTCCTGCAAGTAAAATATATTCTTTTTTCGAGAAAAAGAGCGTTTCTTCGTCCCATGACAGAGCCGTTGAGCAAAAGAGGGTCGACCTGCTGTCTTAGTCGCCGATACGCCTGAATATGAGATTCTTATCGATCACTTTATGTTGCAGGAATAGAAAACACAACAGCCCTTGACCATTTATCTTTACTGCGTTCCTTCGTATTATACCTTTTACCCTTCATGTAATTGGTCTGCTTTATTTCACTTGCCTTTTAATGATTCTAAAACAGTGACTATTATTAAAAACTTTACCAATGTATATACTACTACCATGTTTTCTTTTAAAAACCTTTATTGTGAAAATTTCATTATACAAATACGAGCCTATAACCACGTGGGCCTGCCACGGAGCAAACTGTAATCGTATATGATGAATAGACATTTACACTGTAGAGGAACGTAACGGGCGGGCCATTAGGTTGCAAGAACTAAGGTGTCTAACAGTTACGGAATCGGTGGACGTACATTTTATAATTAAAATACGACAGGGCCAGTTACAATAAAATTATCTAGATATACATTTGCGGGCAAGTACCATGGGTGACGTTAATTCGAATTTTCAACAGTACAGTAATCAATAACACATCAGAACTTAATATCAATAGGGATGTCGAAATATTCAATCAATTCTCGTCCCCGCCCGCCATGTGCTTCAAAACTGCATACGTATCTCGTGATTTCAAGGTTCTGCAACCAGTACACAACAAGGAGTTACGAGTCCCATTTATTCCGGCGCCATTTTGGGCGAGGACGGGCAGGTCCAGGATATAGTCAAAATGTCTCTACCAACCATCGACTATGATGATGTTCATATGCTGTATTTATTAGAGTAACACTCATCTGCCCACATGAAATTAATTTACCACAATCTAAACATGCCATTTTAATCTTTCCAAAGTTCTTCTAAATATTTGGGACCGTTTCCCTTGCCTCTGAAGCTCTCAGTGCCACTTCTTTGATGAATGTACTAGCAGGTCAGGGGGTCTCCTCCAAATCTCTCTTTTATGCAGCACTATAATTAATTGGTGCCACCTCTCCATATGACGATGCATGGTATAGTTACCACAACTATATTTTTTTTCGGTTCCTCTGGAGAGTTCATCGTGGCAGATGAAGCGTGTAACGTACCGGGCATTTACCTTTTTTTGCATGTACAGGAAAGGAAAAAAAAATCGAGCGTCCGAGTTCTAAGGTGTCCCAGGGCCATTTTAGTGGACCAGGCCCAAATCCAAAGAACAGGCCGCCATTTTGAGAGTCCTCTTGCAGCCGCCTGTCGCTGTAGCATCAAGAGCAGCCGAAACTCAGCTGAATGGCAACTGAAACGGTAAATGGGCGCCCCACTACATTTCAGCATTGTAGGATGACCACACCAGTACAGCAACTTGCTAGACATCACCTCGGTGCCATCCGGATCTCGGCGCCCCACTGCAGATGAAGTGCCTCTCAACTATGAAACCACCACGGTGACATCCGGATCTTGGCGCGTTGTGCTGCCTTCGGCCTATTCGCACATCGGTCCGCTACTGACGCCATCTCACAGGCTAATGGGGTGACCCACGCCGAGTTTCAGCATTGTAGGATGACCACACCAACTTGCTAGACATCACCTTGGTGCCATCCGAATCTTGGCATCTCAACGCCTAGTGGTATCTTCCATACAGAAAATATTGTTACGCTGCCTTTGGCCCCATTCGCACATCAGTCCGCAACTTAGACATCACCTTGGTGCCATCCGGATCTTGGCATCTCAGCGCCTTGTGGTGTCAGTCAGAAAATATTGTTGCGCTGCCTTTGGCCCCATTCGCACATCAGTCCGCTACTGACACCATCTCACAGGCCAATAGGGCGCCCCACGCCGACTTTTACCATTGTACGATGGCCACACCAGTGGCACAACTTGCTAGACATCACCTCGGTGCCATCCGAATCTTGGCATCTCAACGCCTAGTGGTATCTTCCATACAGAAAATCTTGTTACGCTACCTTTGGCCCCATTCGCACATCGGTCCGCAACTTAGACATCACCTCGGTGCCATCCGGATCTTGGCATCTCAGCGCCTTGTGGTGTATTCTCTTCAGAAAATATTGTTGAGCTGCCTTTGGCCCCATTCGCACATCGGTCCGCAACTTACACATCACCTCGGTGCCATCCGGATCTTGGCATCTCAGCGCCTTGTGGTGTCTTCTACTCCGAAAATATAGTAGAAATTATTGTTGCGCTGCCTTTGGCCCCATTCACACATCAGTCCGCTACTGACACCATCTCACAGGCCAACAGGGCGCCCCACGCCGACTTTTACCATTGTACGATGGCCACACCAGTGCCACAACTTGCTAGACACCACCTCGGTGCCATCCGGATCTTGGCATCTCAGCGCCTTGTGGTGTCTTCAAATCAGAAAATATTGTTGCGCTGCCTTTGGCCCCATTCACACATCGGTCCGCTACTGACCCCATCTCACAGGCCAACGGGGCGCCCCACGCCGACTTTCAACATTGTAGGATGGCCACAGAAGTGCGACAACTTACTAGACACCACCTCGGTGCCATCCGGATCTTGGCGCGTTGTGCTGCCTTCGGCCTATTCGCACATCGGTCCGCTACTGACGCAAACTCACAGGCCAACGGGGTGCCCCACGCCGACTTTCAGCATTGTAGGATGGCCACACCAGTGCGGCAACTTGCTACACACCACCTCGGTGCCATCCGGATCTTGGCATCTCAGCGCCTAGTGGTGTCTTCTATTCCGAAAATATTGTTGCGCTGCCTTCGGCCCCATTCACACATCGGTCCGCTACTGACGCCATCTCACAGTCCAACGGGGCGCCCCACGCCGACTTTCAGCATTGTTGGATGGCCACACCAGTGCGGCAACTTACTAGACACCACCTCGGTGCCATCCGGATCTTGGCGCGTTGTACTGCCTTCGGCCTATTCGCACATCGGTCCGCTACTGACGCAAACTCACAGGCCAACGGGGCGCCCCACGCCGACTTTCAGCATTGTAGGATGGCCACACCAGTGCGGCAACTTAATAGACACCACCTCGGTGCCATCCGGATCTTGGCGCGTTGTGCTGCCTTCGGCCTATTCGCACATCGGTCCGCTACTGACGCAAACTCACAGGCCAACGGGGTGCCCCACGCCGACTTTCAGCATTGTTGGATGGCCACACCAGTGCGGCAACTTACTAGACACCACCTCGGTGCCATCCGGATCTTGGCGCGTTGTGCTGCCTTCGGCCTATTCGCACATCGGTCCGCTACTGACGCAAACTCACAGGCCAACGGGGTGCCCCACGCCGACTTTCAGCATTGTAGGATGGCCACACCAGTGCTGCAACTTGCTGGACACCACCTCGGTGCCATCCGGATCTTGGCGCGTTGTGTTGCCTTCGGCCTATTCGCACATCGGTCCGCTACTGACGCCGCCTCACGTGCCAACGTATTTTCTCCGCATTTTACACCCTATGCCGCATAACAGGTCATGTGACTTGTTTATAAAACTTTTCATTGGTTCATTTTACTTTTGGTTTCCTAATGATGGAAGGCTTGATCATGTGACCTAAAAACAACACTTTTCATTGGATGAAAACTTTTTTTTTTCCCCAAACGATGAAAGCCCCACCTTGTTTCTGGATGTTTCAGACTGAAGCTGGCGTCAGCATGAAAGCACCACCATCTCGTAGCTCAGTCGTGGTCATTCCGCGAGCAATCATGGCAGCCGCTCCCCACCAGAAGCCTGCAGGAGTCGGAGCCCCCAAAACTTTTGATGAATTCTCAAGGCGGAGGGGACGCTTTCGAGAATGGGGTCCAAGACCTAGCACACAAGCGTCCGATTTCCAAGGTGTCCCAGGGCCATTTCAGTGGACCAGGCCCAAAAAGGAAACAGCCTGCCGCCATTTTGAGAGTCCTGTGACAGCCGCCTATCGCTGCACCGCAAGAGTGGGCGCAACTCAGCTGAATTGCGGCTTTTGACACAGTGGACCAAAAACGGACGGAATGGCAACTGAAACGGTAAAGGGGCGCCCCACTACAACAGATGACACTCCACCTGGAGAGGCCCGTTCACGCCGCCTTCTCCGGGGCGCCCCACGCCGTTATTCGGAGCAGCATTGTAGGATACCAAAACCAGTGCGGCAACTTACTGGACATCACCTTGGTGCCATCGTACTGCTGCCTTGGAACTATTCGCGCAACAGTTTGCTACTGATGACCCACCCCCCGCGACGCCCCATGCCGTTATTTGCTGGGTGGCAACTTACTAGACATCACTTTCGTGTCATCTAGATTTCGGCGCGTTCTGCTGCCTTGGAACTATTCGCACAACAGTTTGCTACTGATGACCCACCCCCCGCGACGCCCCACGCCGGAAATCTGGACGTTGTGCTGCGTTGGGACTATTCGCACAGCCGACCGCTACTTCGTTGTTTTTCCCTAAAAATGTTTATATGTTATTACTATTTTTGTTTTCTTGTATATATTTATAAATTATTAAAGTTTTATAATCTTACTACTTTGTCGGAGTGCTATATATTTTTAATGTGACACATAATTGTAAAAACTTTGATGTACAAAGAGTCATCCCTGGAATCTTCCGCTTCAGGCTCGGTCCCCTCCCCAATCACAATACAGGATGGTTTTCAGATAATAGCAACGCTTCTGCTGTGACGGATCTCATCGAGTGTGGGCCTTGATCTACTATAACTCCTTTGAAGAGGGGTGATTCTTTACAGCTGTGGCCATAAACTACATCTGCAGGGCTAGCTGATACCCTAGGACCAGCCTGGACAATCGGACACAGAGGAAAAGGAGTGTCAGAGAGTGCGGTAGTGAATAGGGCGAAAGGGAGGTGTCGGGCGGGCACAGGGTGTGATTCTCAGGGAAGAGCAGCGCAGATGGGGGGAGGTTTATTACCCATGCATAAGACAGAGAGTGGGGGTGACCACTGCCTGGGGGAGATGCTTGCGAGGGTGGGGAGCCATGCTAAGGATCGACAGCGTGCACAGAGTGGGTCTGGTCAAGGCATCTAAAATGGCTGCCGTGCACGACAAAAGTGTGGCATTTGAAAAAAGACAAGATGGCGCAGACAATGTTTTTCAACACTTCCTGATTTCCTTCGAATCGAACGTTAACAGACGTTGGGGCATATTACCAAAGTTAAGCGATATTTATCCCTAACGATGCTTAGCAACGATTTTTTTACCGTCAGAAATTATCGCAGATAAACCTTGCTATTATCAAGGTTTATCGGAAATACGATAAAAAACGACCGCAATGCATTAATATCGCTGAAAACTCAGCGATATTCATGCATTACCGAGCTAATGCTCTTAGCCATGTTATCCACCTCCCATTGTATAACATGGCTAAGAACTGCTCAGGGCAGGTGGTAGCTTTTGGAGATATTCGCGCTTATCTCGAATATTTCCAAAAGTTGATAATAGGAGATAGCGATGTTAGCGACTGTTTCCAGTCGCTAACATCTTGGCATGCCCACTTTGCATGTCATTAGTGATAAATATCACTCACATGCAAAGTGGGGCCCAAGATGGTCGCTATCTTCTACTAGCCGTCGCTAACTGGTGTTAGCAACAGCTAGGTAATACACATATAATTTTATCTCCGCTTGTTTCTGAACGTTAATTTCTCAAAATGCACTGAAGCACATATATTGAGACCTAGCAAAGGCACATCGGGCTACCAGTCCCTACAATTTTGCCAAGTTTCGTGCAAATCCATTCAGCTGTTCGATCCTACCGAGAGACAAGATGGCGGCCGCTACGGACTGTTTGGAATGTTTACAGACACCGGAGAGCCAATCAGCTTCGCTTCGCAAAGCTCCGTAACGCGGAAAGTACGCGAAGCGGTGCGCTGTTACAGATATATATCTTTTTTTGAACGTTAATTTCTCAAAATCCACTGGAGCACATATATTGAGATCTAGCAAAGGCACATCGGGCTACCAGTCCCTACAATTTTGCCAAGTTTCGTGCAAATCCATTCAGCTGTTCGATTATTATTATTTTTATTTTTTTTTGCCCCGCCGGGCCCTTTTAAAACCTCCACATCATGTACCCCAGAATCCGAGAAGGGGAGATAGGCTAATGAACCTTAGAAGGCTAGAGTCTAGATATATTATTGACCTCAACACAAAGACACCTGGGGGTTTGAATTCACATGAGGAACTGGCTGTACATTTAGGGGACAATTAATGGAGATCGAGATTGGAATTTCGGAGAAGGGAGGACCAGATTGATTATACTTTGTTTGTCTCTCATGATGTGACTCTTGATGTTTAATCTTAGGTGGCTGATTGTAATTCATGGACATTTGCTGGACAGTAATACACTATGGCTCATCTATGAGCACTATGGAAATTTGAGGAATCAAGGATTAAGCCTATTGGTGGGCTAAATGTGTGGCAAAAATGAATTGAATATAGCGCAGTGAGCCCATTTGTGGGCACAATGTACTTATGATGATGCAATAAGTGTAATAATTGTTTGATGCTATGGCGCTATGCGGCGATTGAAACATGTTGCAATGTTATGCACCATTCAAAGATGGCGGCCGCGATGTTGGCGCAGTTGTCCTATGACTATGTCCATGGAATGATGTACAAACATAAAATGGCCGTTTCGGCGTCGCCAGATCACCACCGACGAAGGCGAATGCCGAAACGCGTTTGGACACCGTGAGCTTTTAAATAAAATCTTAAAGCTCGCCACCGTGAGTGCTGGTCTTATGTGGTGTAAACTACTGGGTTTGGAGCAGTCATGGATGCGGGGGCACCTCCCGCTTAATGGCACCCGCTCCAGAGTGCTAGGACTGCGGTGCAAACATTGGAGCAAACATATATATATATATATATATATATATATATATATATATATATATATATATATATATATATATATTACCTACTGGCGGTCGCCAGTAGGTATATATAGTTAGGATTTTTTCTCTATGGGTTTTTTGAAAATTCTATGTCTAATAACTTTGGCGTTTGTGGACGGAATTGGCTGAAATTTTCAGGAAAATGGCACATTTTGTTTCTGAGCAGCCCCTGAAAATTTTGGGGGGGTTCGTCAAGGGGGGGCCGAGAAAAAAGGGGGGTCCCAAAACGTGTTTTTCCCATGTTAATTTCCATAGGGCGGTTGGCCTCACTTTTAGCCCGAACGGCTGAATGGATTTGCACGAAACTTGGCAAAATTGTAGGGACTGGTAGCCCGATGTGCCTTTTGTAGGTCTCAATATATGTGCTTCAGTGGATTTTGAGAAATTAATGTTCAAAAAAAGATATATATCTGTAACAGCGGACTGGGCAGCGCTCCGCTACGCGTACTTTTCGCGCAACGGAGCTTTGTGAAGCGAAGCTGATTGGTTCTCCGGCGTCTGTCAACATTCCAAACAGTCCGTAGCGGCCGCCATCTTGTCTCTCTGTAGGATCGAGAGACAAGAGGAGGCCAAAGCGAAGGGGCAAATGACCATAAGGGGGCATAGTACATTGTCGCTCACCCCCTAGGTTTGATTATACTTTGTTTGTCTCTCATGATGTGACTCTTGATGTTTAATCTTAGGTGGCTGATTGTAATTCATGGACATTTGCTGGACAGTAATGCACTATGGCTCATCTATGAGCACTATGGAAATTTGAGGAATCAAGGATTAAGCCTATTGGTGGGCTAAATGTGTGGCGAAAATGAATTGAATATTGCGCAGTGAGCCCATTTGTGGGCACGATGTACTTATGATGATGCAATAAGTGTAATAATTGTTTGATGCTATGGCGCTATGCGGCGATTGAAACATGTTGCAATGTTATGCACCATTCAAAGATGGCGGCCGCGATGTTGGCACAGTTGTCCTATGACTATGTCCATGGAATGATGTACAAACATAAAATGGCTGTTTCGGCGTCGCCAGATCACCACCGACGAAGGCGAATGCTGAAACGCGTTTGGACACCGTGAGCTTTTAAATAAAATCTTAAAGCTCGCCACGTGAGTGCTGGTCTGATGTGGTGTAAACTACTGGGTTTGGAGCAGTCATATATATATATATACATATATATATATATATATATATATATATATATATATATATATACACCATATAATACAAACTATTGACAACAGTATGAATTAACTCTGATTTTACAGTTTTAATTTATTGTTTGTTGTATATAGTAAATATTTTATCGTAATTTATATACTTGTTCTTAAAAATATATTTATATGTTTTTGAGCTAGCAGTTACGATATACCATGTGATAAGAATCCGGGACTCATTGTAAGTGTAATAGTATTTTGTCTGTTTTTACTAGTGTGGCAATTTAGCCTAACCAGGAAGTGTATGTATATAAACTGAACACTGAATCCGGGGCGTCATGTGATCAAGGCTGCCTGTGTGCAGCCGAAACGCGTCATGCTGACGAACGCCACTATGGAATAAAAGATTCATGCACTAATTGAACGTTTGGAGCACGTTTGTGGTCTGTACCTGTCTCAGGCGTCTGAGGATTCCGAAGTCTCAGGACTGCTTTGATATACAATTTGGGCGGAATACGGCCGTTTCCGCCTATGCAGACCCTCCTTTTACTTGTTGACTGGCCTGTTCAGCGGTCGAATTCACTCCCGCGAAGCACAGGACTAACCCAGAAAGAGTTACAAGGGGCCGGTCCCCCGCCAATCAGCACGGAAGAGCACGCTTTGCGGCATACACGAGAACACGAAAGGAGAACCTGGCAGGAGTCGGAGGACCCCCGCGGGAAACCAGGTGTTTAAGTGGTAAGCGGCTATCGCTCAATATCGTTGTGTAAAACTTTGGCGGGTATAAGGATAGAGCTGAGGAGAAATGGGGAAAAGCAGCGAAATTGCAGCCTTCTCTTCAGTGTCTATTTCAATCTTTTCATACAAAATGGCGATGTCAGCAGAAACGCTTCGGAACAGAGAAACCATGGCAGTTGCTTTGTTTGATGATTTACCTGACGCAAGTAACAGCAATCTTTTTGCTTCTAAAACTACTGACTCTTATAAAGCTATAATCGATTTGAAGACATTATTTAAGAAACTTGAACAGCTCTCTTGGACAGAGTTAACTAAGTGGTGGGAGAAGCGGTCTTTAGAAAAGTATAAAGAAGTTGGACGTGTCCCAAGGGGTTTGAGGGTTCTCATAGCTCCATCCTTTGAGAACTCAAACCCCTTAATGTTGAAAGAATGGGCTGCGAACAACCTTGATGCGTCCATGAATATGATTTGCATATTAATCAAGTATGCCGAAATTGATCGCACAGCAATTTTGAATGAAATAGAAGCATTGAATAAAGAAATAGAAACATATGATAAGAAAGACTCCATTGCCAAACATAGAGAGGAGTTGGACAAATGCCCGACAAAGCACGAAGAAACAATAAGAACGAGGAAACAATATAAATTTGTGCGCGATAAACGTGATTACGAAACAGGCAAAATGTTCATGTTCGCCCGCAAATACGATAATGTCAAAAGGAAAGCGCAAGCGCAAGCACACGCACAAGCTCCCAGAAACCCCACCAGCTTGGAACAGAACACTTCTCATATTTTACTGTCTGACACAGAGGGGAGCTCGGCAGTGAGTGGCGTGGATTCAGAAGAAGATGACGCTACTAGAACCAATCAAGCTAATGTACCCACTCAATACTCACCCTCAGAAGAATTTTTTTTTTAGTGGAGGACAGGATACAAACGCTGCGACCAGGGACGCAGCGGCAACAATGGAAAGACGGAGGGAACAACGTAACAGGAAAAACAGAAGTGCAAAAGAACGGAGAAAAGCCAGAAGTTCCAAAGTTTCCAAAGCGTCGCAGGGGGGGAAAGAGGAAGTAATAATGGAGCAAAATGCAACTAAAGAATTGGACAATATAGTAGTGAATCTTTCTGAGGAGACTTTGTCCAAAGCAGAAACCCAGCTTTTGGCACTTGGACTGTCATTTTGCCCTAAGAACTCATTTGATTCTGTGCAAACACGTATTGATGTTTTCAAGTTTATCAGAAAACTTAAGCTTAGGAAACACTTCAAACTAAATAAAGCCCAAGAGTTATCGGAGACCATTAATATTTCCATGCGACCAAGATCTAAATTAGTAGTGAATGACACAGAGAGTCTAGAAACAGTTTTTGCTTTAACATCAAGCCAAACGACAAGAATGAATTCCACACAGCAAGAGTTGGAAATCATGGGGGTGAGAAGTAATATGCCATGTCCAAGTAACTTTAAACCACCTTCTACATTTATACCATTGATGGCAAAGGATGCCATAGACACCTTTTCGGATGTAATTATAGAAGACCTTAAATCTTTGCAATATATGTCGAACAGGAAGAAAAATAGGTTCAGATATATGGAAAAACAGTACTCCAAACTCATGAAGAAACTGAGATGTAATTCTAACCTTATTATTAATAAGGCAGACAAAGGAGGAAATATTGTTATCTGGCCTCGTTTGATGTATATGGAAGAAGCACAAAGACATCTAAATGACAATTTATGTTATCGGAAAGGAACCATGAGCGATTTAAGGCCCCTAAAAGATACAGTATTAAATTAACTGAATCAATGGAGAAGAGATGGTTTGTTAAGTAAACATGAACTTGGCTTTCTTACTAATGAGTTCCCTATTACACCGATCCTTTACTTCATACCTAAGATTCATAAACAGTTATCACCAGTTCCAGGTCGACGTATTATTTCGGCCCAGAGAAGTTTAATGGAACCTATATCTAAGTATGTTGATTATTTCTTGCATGATGCGTTGGAGAAGTTACCTAGTTTCATTAAGGACACTGGTCATTTTCTTTCTAAATTATCTAAAGTAAAAAGGGAAGAAGATTATGTGTTGATAGTCATGGATATTTGTGCATTATATACCAGTATTCATCACAGAGATGGTCTTTTAGTGGTAAAATACTTTTTGGAACAGCGCAGTATCGAGTTTCGCCAGCACAATATTATGTTATTGAGGATGATAGAGCTCTGTCTGGAAAACAATTATTTTTTATTTGACAAAACTGTATACCAGCAATTGAGAGGTGTGGCCATGGGGGCGTGTTTTTCTCCCACCTATGCATGTCTACATGTTGGGTGGTGGGAGGAACACGTCCTCAGGGGTACACACAGAAATATGTTTGATTCTCATGTTGTACAATTCTGGCGATTCAGAGACGATATATGTATGATCTGGAAAGGTACCATAGAATCAGCTAAAGAATTTGTGGAGGTGATTAACCAAAATGATTTGAATCTTCAATTTACAGCTGACATCAGTAGTTGTAGCATTCAATTTTTGGATGTGGAGATTTATATCGATAACCAAGGTATGCAAACGAAACTCCATCGCAAATCCATGGCAGGAAACTCTATACTGCATGCCAGCAGTGCACATCCAGGTCACCTGATAAAGAGTATACCTTATGGTGAATTTTTAGGAATGCGTATGATTTGTAGTTCACCTGTAGATCTGGAAATCTGCCAAAAAGAAACACTGAATAGATTCTTGGTTAGAGGGTATAAGTTACATAATCTCAAAGAAGCACTAGAGAAAGCTAACCAACATTCTAGAGAGGAATTCTTGGAATACACTAGTTCCAGTAGTCATAAAAAAGGAATAGATGTTAGAGTTGACTCTTCATCTATGGAACCGATCAGACTAATCACTACCTTTAATGTAGAGGAAAGGAAGGTGAGGGCTATCATTAATAAACATTGGCCCATTTTAAAAACTGATATTACGTTGGCACAAATATTGTCCCCCCAACCTTGCATCACCTTTAGAAGGGGACCATCTATGAGAGATGCATTGGTAAGGTCAAGCCCAGAGGTAATTAGTAAAAACAATCGGTTATCTACAAAGAGAGGATTTTTTAAATGTATTTCATGCCGAGCATGTACATTCGGGATCAATACTAGTGAGTACCAATCTATACTACAATCTACTCCTAGTAAAATTAATGGACTTTACACATGTCGTACTGACTATGTTGTATATGTACTTCAATGTACATGTATTTTGCAGTATGTTGGGAGTACGAAGTTACAAGCATATGTCCGAATTTTACAACACATAAGAGCTATAGTAAATTCAGACGATAACTATCCTGTAGCTCGGCATTTTAAGCTCGTGCACGCTAAAAACCTGAATGATCTGCGGTATTTTATTATTGACTCTGTACCCAAAAACATCAGGGGAGGTAACAGAGAGAAGCAACTCAAACAATTGGAGTCCAAATACATTTTAATGTTAGACTCTATAATCCCTAATGGGCTTAATATGGGGGATGACCTTCGAAATGTTCTGTAAATCCTTCTAATATGGGCATTTTTTTAATAATACTGTCTGGATCAGGGGAACAGTGGAGGAATGTTCTTTTATTGTGATTAATTGTACTGTAAATTGATTGTGTGTATAGTTATGAATTAGGTTCTGTGTATTATCTAATGTCAGTCTTATAATGACTTATCTATTCATGCACTTGCACTTTAGTATTGTCAGGGATATCGGAGATTGAGCAACCTAAGACCATGGTTTTTCATACAATATTTAATTCATATTTTACACTTTAATACTTTGTATCCTGGGATCCAATGATATGATTGTAAATATCACGTGAGGATGTGGCTGCGGTATATAGATGATTTGTTCATCATTTGGGAGGGCCCGCAGGCCCAAGCTGAGCGTTTGATTGCTGATCTAAACAGAAACAATCTTAATCTTGTCTTGGAAGGTCAGATGAGTACTCAGACGATGGTGTTCCTTGACTTATCCTTCAAAGTTTCTGGTAAGAAATTGACTACCAAACTATACTGCGGGCAACACATTGTTGCACGCTGAGAGTGGATACCCTAAATCTTTGATCCGGAGCATTCCATTTGGCGAGTTCCTCCGGGTTCGGAGGAACTGTAGCACGGATCAAGATTTTTTCATGGAAAGTGAGTGCATGAAACAGCACTTCAGGGAACGGGGTTATCAATCCACAGTTATAGAGGTAGCATTCAGTAAAGCTAGTAAGATTAGCCATTCTACGCTGCTGGTTCCTCAGAAAAAAACGGAATCACCAGATAAAGACAATGTGAGATTCATTTCCACCTTCCACTCTAGATCTTGGCAGGTACAAAGCAGCCTCAAACGCCATTGGAATGTACTCAGGACGGAGCCCACTTTGTTGGACGCCTTGGGGGACAGTCCGAACATGACTTACAGGAAGGCCCATTCACTTAGGGACAAGCTCAGTAAGAATGAGGTGAGCACTAATGCCCCGAGAAGTGTGGATGTTCAAGGCTTCTATACTTGCATGAAGTGCAAAGCGTGCAAGTATAGTAACAATGTTAAAAAGGTCTTTTTTCCTGTGGAGGCTGCAGAGAGAACTATCCGAAAACATCTGACCTGTTTATCTGAGTATTGTATCTACATTTTGGTGTGCCCGTGCTCTAAAAAATATGTAGGGAGCACAATGTTCCCTGCAAAGAAACGTGTTTTGGAGCACTTGAGAGCGATTGATAACAAAGACCAGACATCACCAGTTGCTCGTCACTTCGAGGAGCTTCATAGGAGCAATCGTAATTTGCTCAAGTTCTTTGTAATTGACAAACTCCCAGTTATGAACAGAGGGGGTGATAAGATTTGAAAGTTGAGACAACTGGAGAATAGATACATTCTTGAGTTAGATACCCTGATACCCATAGGCCTTAAGTGGAGTGGTGTGGCTCACTGGTTAGAGGCAGCAGACCCGGTAGCAGAAGTCGGCCCGGGACCCGGGTTCAATTCCCGACGCGGCAGGGTCGTGGACCAGGGTCAGCGGACTCGACAATTCTCGCCTCGGTGCCTACTCTAACCTGGGGTCCCACTTGGCAACTTTGGGCATTAGCTTGCCTAATCTCCACAATGGCCCCATCAACGCCGGGGATGCCTGGCTCCACCTTGGGGATTCCCAGTAGGGACCATCCCACAGGGAAAGCCAGGACGGGTTCCCCAGCGGTATACAGCGCTGGGATGCCCCTTTGCTGGGGCAGCTGTGCGCTTTAAAAGTATACGACATTTAACATTTAATTCTGAAGAAGAAATTAAATGGCATTTGGGGGAATAATTTGGGTCCTGTGGTTATGTATCTATCTATTTATGTATATATCTGTAGTCTTAAGGCGCTGACGATGTCCACGGCGGTTTCCAGTGTCAGGCGAGCATGTTGTCGTACCCACTTCTGGGTGGGGGGTGTAAGGAAGTCAGGAATTGTTCTAAATAAATCTTCGCCAGGATGTCCTCTTTTGAGGAGTTGGCAGGCTTCTGCCAGCGGTTTTCTAGATCCTGGATACGAAATGAGAGAGCCCTGGGATTCTCCTGTGGCCCTTACTTTACTTGTCGGAGACGAATCCTGTAGGTTTCCTCGTCGATCCCTAGACGCTCCAGAATACAAGCCTTTATCTCATTGTACGCGGTTTGCCCCTGTATGTGCGCTTGCTGATAGGCCGCCTGGAGTTCACCGGTCAGCAGAGGACCCAGCTAGTGGCCCCAACGATCAAGTGGCCATGCAGCGGCTTGGGCCAGGCGCTCGAAATTTGTGAAGAAGAAGTCCGGATCTTCTTCCGGGACATACTTCTGTAGGACCACCGACAGAAGGGAGGTTACCGGTCTCTGTTGTCCCAAAACATCGGTCAGTCTCCCCATGGCCTGGTCTTGTGCTGTGCCTTGGCCTTTCAGGACGTCATGTAGCTTCCCCCGATCATCCTCGGCTGCCTTGAGGAATTGTTCCATTAACTTCCCCATCTGCTCCTGGGTTTCAGCCAGCTTTTTAACTGCTGCCTCCATGCTTCCGGTGTATCCCACTTCTGACACCAACTGTGGACTAGGGGTTTGGGCGGACCGGAATAACAGGCGTGGAGGCCGGATGTAGTGAGCTATGTCTTAGCTTTCTTTATTGTGGTACACAAAGTCAGGGTTGCGGAAGGTAAAGAAGCAGAGGGTAGGGATGGAGGAAGTGTTCCTGGATGCCGTCGTCGGGTGAGGGAAGGTCCGGGAAAGGTTCTGGCTGGATGTCTCTGGAGGAGATCCCTCTTCTCCGCTGCCGGTCCGGTGGTCCTCGGAGTTAAAGGGAGAGAGAACAGGGCGGTTAGTCCTCAAACGCAGGACTGTCTGAGTACTGTCACCAACACCAGGGTTGTGTGGAGGGCAAAGCAAAAGTGAGGAAGGGGACGGTAGGGTCGAAGATGGGAGGGAGTATGAGCGGGAGTGAAGAGGGTGGACTTGGTGAGGGTTGGTGAGGGTTCAGGTGTGGGATTCTCTACTCTACGTGACTCGGGCCGTGGTCTATGGTATGTATATATATATATACAGTGCTCTTAGGGGTGCTACACGGTGAGGGGGTACTCTATTTACATAAATATACAGGTCCACCTGGGAGCCTGGAGACAGGGTACTCACATGCCCCGCCGCAACTCTCCCGCGAGTTGCGGCCGCTCTCCAGCCACCTCATGGGGACTCCACCAGTCTTCGGTCCAGATGTCCTCGTCCTCGCCTCCGGTCTTCTCTTCTCCGCTGCCTCCGCTATCTCCGTTCTCCACCTCCGGTTCTCTGCCTGCTGTCTCCTGCCACGAGTCCGCCGCCTGGAACGGTCTCTCCTCGCGGCTGTCGGCTTTTCCGGGTTCCGGGTCGGGATCGAAGGCGGGACTTCCGGAGTCAGCGTAAGGTCCTTCCGGTCTTCCGTCTATCGAGATTGGCTCCTGCAAGGGAAGAGAAAGGGGAGGAGACCGTGTTGCCAGGGACGTGGTATGGTAGGGCTCGGAGCCCAGAGAGTTTGTGCTGAGCCATCGCCCATCGGAGGTAGGGGACGTTTCCGTTCCACATCCCCTTCCCCTAGCAATCTTTCTAGTAGGGGATGTTGGGGGAGGGTACCGGGAGAGGTAATCTGCATTTCCCTGATCCACCCCCTTTCGATGTAGGGTTTTGAACCTGTAGGGCTGTAGGGTAAGGAACCATCACAGGACACGATCATTGTGTCCCTTGATTCTGGCCATCCATTCCAATGGTGCATGGTCTGTATGCAGGATGAATTTGCGCCCCTCCAGATAATACCGTAGGCTTTCCACTGCCCACTTGATAGCCAATGCCTCTTTTTCGACCACCGCATAGTTAATCTCCCTGGAAAAGAGCTTCCTGCTAAGGTAGAGTATTGGTTTTTCGTACCCTTTTATATCTTTCTGGGATAGCACGGCCCCCAGGCCCTGATCTGAGGCATCGGTTTGCAGGATGAATGGCCTGGTGTAGTCGGGGCTAACAAGGACCGGTTCGGATACTAGGGACTGCTTAAGCTTGTTGAAGGCATGTAACAACAGGGGTGTAGGACGTCGTAGGGCCTCTTCGGCTTTTCTGGCCTTTTTGAGGAGATCGGTTAAAGGAACAGCGGTCTGGGAGAAGTTGGGGATGAACCTCCTGTAGTAGCCCAGAAGGCCTAGAAAGGCCCGGAGTTCTTTGCGTGTTTGTGGAAAGGGGATGGACTGTATGGCGGTTATTTTTTTGTTCTGTGGCCTGATCACCCCCTCGCCTAGTAGGAACCCTAGATACTTCACTGTTTGGGCGGCCAGGGTGGTCTTGGAAGGATTTATGGTGAACCCATAGCCCACAAGCGAGGATATGACCTTCTGTAAGTGCTGTAGGAGCTGTTCCCAATCGTCGCTATTGATGATGATGTCATCTAGGTAGGCTCCGGCGTATTGGGAATGGGGTTGCAGGACCTAATTCATGGCCCTCTGGAAGGTGGCCGGGGCCCCGTGAAGCCCGAAGGGCAGAACCTTAAACTGAAACAGTCCATTGGGTGTTGAAAAGGCGTTTTTTTTTAATCTCCCTTTCTGAGGGGGATTTGCCAATATCCCTTGCATAGGTCAAGGGTACTTATGTACTTGGCCTTGCCTATGCGTTCCACCATCTCATCCACTCGGGGCAAAGAGTAGGTGTCAAAACAAGAGATTTTGTTGACCTCCCTGAAGTCTATACAAAACCTTATGGAGCCGTATGGCTTCGGCACCAGGACTATAGGGGAATTCCAACTGCTAATGGAAGGCTCTTATTATTATTATTTATTATTTAAGAAGCTTATAAAGCGCACAGCTACCCCCGGAGGGGGTGTCCCGGCGCTACAGAATACATGCCAGCAGAAAGGGAGAACTGCTTTAAGAGGTAGTGAACAGCCAGGTCTTGAGTTTGCGGCGGAATACTAGCTCCGACTCAGCGAACCTAAGTTCCAGTGGGAGGCTGTTCCAAAACTTGGCAGCAGCCACTCCAAACGTTCTGCCCCTGCTCCTGGTAAGGAGAAATCTGGGTACCACCAGGAGAAGTAGGCTGTTTGATCTCAACGCTCTGACAGATACGGATAATTTGAGTCTTTCACTCAAATAGACCGGGCCTGATCCGTTAAGAGCACGGAAGGCAAGGATCAAAACTTTAAACTGGATGCAGCGGGAGATGGGAAGCCAATGCAATTCTTTCCGATAAGCTGCTACAGAGTGGCGGAAAGGGATATTTCCAATTAGTCTTGCGGCAGCGTTTTGTACAACTTGTAACCTTTCAATGAGGTATAGGGGGGCGCCAGCATAAAGACTGTTGGCATAATCTAGATGCGACGTGATCAGGGCATTGACAATAGTCTTACGGGAGTCCAAAGGGAGGTAAGGAAAAATCTTCCTGATCATGCGTAGTTTGCCGAAGCAGGCAGATGTAACCTTGTTGATCTGGGCCTTACAGGACATGGTATTATCAAATTGGAAGCCCAGGTTACGAGCTGACTGGACTGGGATCGGGGGGGGATTCAGAACAGTAGGCCACCACAGAGTGGCGGTCGGGGCAGTTTTTTGGATAAAAAATAAAACCTCAGTTTTGTCAGTGTTCAAAACCAGATGGTTAAAGGCCATCCAAGAGCAGATGTTGGCAAGGCAGTTGCGAAAGTTGGAAAAATGGGTGTCAGAGTGATCACTAAAAGAAAACACAAGCTGTGTATCATTAGCGTAAGAGATCACCCTGACACCCCACGACTCAACCACCCTGGCAAGCGGTCCTAGGTAGACATTGAACAAAAGAGGGCTCAAGGACGAACCCTGAGGCACTCCACACAAGAGAGGTTTAACCTCTGATTCAAAGGGCCGAAGAAATACCCTCTGCGTCCGCCCTGTAAGAAATGATCTGATCCAGGTCAGTACAGTGCCTCCAATTCCCAACTGCTGCAAGCGGTCCAGTAGTATATTGTGGGACACCGTATCGAAAGCGGCGGACAGGTCGAGGAGGACCAACATGGCCTCCTCGCCCCTGTCCACACACTCACGAATCGTCTCCGATACCTCCAGCAGGGCGGTCTCCGTGCTGTAGCCGGTTCTAAATCCCGACTGGGAGTCATGCAGCAGCTGGTTAGTTTCTAGGTAATCGGCCAGTTGCCTCTGAACCACCTTTTCCAGAATCTTAGCTGATTTGGGAAGAAGGGAAATCGGGCGGTAATTACAAAATTGTGAGAGATCCGCATCTGATTTTTTAAGAATAGGGACCAGCATAGCCTGTTTCCAAGCTGAGGGGAATTGACCCAAGCTTAGCGAGGAATTCCAAATGGAAAGAAGAGGGTTGGTTAAAACCGGAGCAAGGATACCCATTACCTTAGCGGGGACTGGATCCAATGGTGACCCTGAACTAACTTGAACAAGTAGTTTAGAGGCAGTCTCAAGAGTAAGCTCCTCAAAGGAATTAAATGAACATTGCTGAGAGTCAAACTCAGCGGTCAGAGGAGGGGACAGAACTGGTTCAAATGAGGAAGATAACTTAATAATTTTATCCTGAAAAAAATCAGAAAGCCTGTTGCAGAGGGCCTGGCTGGGAGAGTTCTGGGCCTTCATGGCGGGTGGATTAACAAAATCCTTCACTATCTTGAAGAGCGTTTTGGTAGAATTCTCAGCCTTCTTAATTAACTGTGAAAAGTAACCTCTCATCGTGGAACGTTTTAGCTTTTGAAATTTATTCAGGGCAGACTTATATATTGTTTTAGACTCAGGATCATAGGTCTGCTGCCATTTACGTTCCAGCTGTTTACATCGACTCTTTTCCTCCCGCAAAGTGGGAGAGAACCAAGGAGCAGAGGGCCGAGATCTAGCGGAAGTAATAGGGTTTAATGGGGAGATGACATCAAGTGCAGCACAAAGAGCGGAATTATATCTAGCTATTTCCTCATTGAGGTCTATAGAAATATCAAACTGATAGGAGAAACAGGGATCGATGGCGTCGCAAGTGACTTTATGCCATTTTCGTGCATTCTCTCCATTCGGAATAGAGGGAGGGGGAAGGGGAGGGATGGAAATTTCAAAAGGGAGGAGAAAATGGTCCGACCAGGTAAGGGGCAGTGCAGGAAAAGAGGTGACACGTGGGTGATTAGTAAATATAAGGTCAAGAGTATGGCCTGCTGTGTGTGTCGGGCCCTTAACTAATTGGGACAGAGTTAGTCCTTGCAAAGTTTCAATTAAACGAGACGCTTGAGTGCAGGATGAGTCATCAACATGTAAGTTGAAATCTCCTAACACCGTAAAATAAGCGTGTCTTAGGGAGAGGTCAGCTATTGTGTGCAACAGGGTGGTAAGTGAGGAAGTAGAAGCAGTAGGGGGATTATGTACCAGGATACCAGCAGTAGGGGGATTATATACCATATAGGCTCTATGATGCCCATTCTCAGCATTAGGTCCGTTCCTCCTTAATAACCGCCCAGCGAGCCTCAGGGACCCGATAGGGGCGTTGTCTCACGGTTTTTCCGGGATCGGTTAGGATAGCGTGCTCTATGACAGTGGTATGACCCGGTAGGGAGGAAAACACTTGTTGTAGGGATGTCAAGGCATTTCGGAGGTCCTGTCTGTGTGGTTCCCGTAGGTCGGGATCAAAACAGACCTCATAAGGGAGGGGTTTCTGAGGTGTGACACTGGACAGAACGGGTCGGGGTGCTTCCCATTTCTTTAAGAGATTCACGTGGTAAATCTGTATGACACCCCGCTTGGGGTCCAGTTCCACCTCGTATGTTATAGGGGTCACTTGCCGTAGGATGACAAAAGGGCCCTGCCACTGACCCAGCAGTTTGTGGTCCGAAGACGTCAGGAGGAGCACGAGGTCACCGGGGACAAAGGTACGGGGCTTGGTCCCTTTGTCATACTGACGTTTCTGGTAGGTTTGAGCCGTCAGTAGATTCTGTCGGACGATTTCCCTTATCTGTCCTAAGTGCGTTTTTAGGTTATCAACATATTCCGGGTGGGGTTTGGTTCGGTCAGCCTTGGCCTCCCAGGCTTCTCGTGCCATGTCCAACAGGGTTCGGGGTGCACGCCCATATAACAGTTCGTAGGGGGAGAAACCAGTGCTGCTTTGGACCTTGCAGCGGATAGCAAACAGAGCCAGGGGTAACATCTCTGCCCATCTTTTACTCTCTAGTGCCAACAGTTTCTTCAGGGTGGTTTTTAAGGTGGCATTGTAGCGCTCGACCAATCCGTCGGTCTGGGGGTGGTAAGCAGAGGTTCTTATCTGTTTGATGCCAAGGTGGGACCATACTTGCTTCATGAGGGAGGAGACAAAGGGTGTCCCTTGATCGGTTAGGATCTCTCTAGGGAAGCCTACGCGGGAAAAGATCGAGATGAGGGCTTTGGCAATGTTCTGGGTGGTGGGCTGGTGCATGGGAATTGCCTCAGGAAAACGTGTGGCATAGTCGACCAGGACGAGTGCGTACCTACACCCGCTTTTGGAGGGAAGCAGGGGGCCTATTAGGTCCATGCCTACTCTGCTAAAGGGGACATCGATGAGGGGTAATGGTTGGAGGGGTACTCGAGGAGGCCGATAATGGCTGTTCTTCTGGCAGACGGGGCACTCCCGGCAATACCGTTTTATCTGCTGATACACCCCCGGCCAGTAGAATCGTTCAAGGATGGTTTGTCCTGTTTTCTCGTCACCAAAGTGGCCCCCTAACAAATGGCTGTGGGCCAGGAACAGCACCTTGTCCTGAAACGGTCCAGGGATTAACAAATGTGAGGACTGCTGAGGTCCGCCCTTTCTATACAACAGTCCATTCTGTTTAAAGAAATATGGACCTACTTGAAGAGGGTCTTCGTTATCCAAGGCACGACTCCATGCGTTCTGTAGTGTGGGATCTTCCTGTTGAGCAGCGCGGAATTCCCTATCGGTCTCCCCTGGATGGTCGTCCAGCTGAACCGGATATGCAGTAGCGTGGCTTCGTTTCTCTTTCTTTTTCTGACTCTTGGTTTTGTGTGGCTTGGTAGGCATCTCCGGGGTCGTACTGGTCCGGGGAAACGGTGCTTCTGCCTACCACTTTTCCAGGGAGTCGGTCATTTCTTGGAGGAGGTGAGGGAGCCCGCTGTAATCACTGCCCAGGATCACTTGTTCCGGCAAATTGGGTACTAGGCCTACGGTCAGTAGGCTTCCTTGGTCGGTAGGATGTTGGACCCGCACTCTGGCGGTGGGATAGCACTTGGTGTCGCCATGTACACATTGTATAGCAACCATACCGGTCACCGGTCCTATGGTGGTCGGTAACTCCTGTGGGCGAGAGCCCTCAGTGGATGTCCGTCAATCCTCACTGGACAGTGGAAGCGGGGAGGGCCTGTCTCTGAGGTATCACAAACAAGGTTGCGAGCCAGTCCTACCTCCATTGGTTCCTCTTTCTGAGGGCATACCCGGGCAATGTGACCATATCCCACACAATGATAGCACTGAGGTCCGGAGGGTGGTGGTCGGGGTAGAACCGGATAGGGAAAAATGGGGACGGGGTCTGGTTTCCTGGGTAAGGACGGCCTTTGGGGTCGGATGTGACTGATATGGTGGGCTCGGGGTAGGTGTTCTTCTTTCGTCTTCTGAATGTCTTGTGCACGACTGAAGGCGCTGACGATGTCCACGGCGGTTTCCAGTGTCAGGCGAGCATGTTGTCGTACCCACTTCTGGGTGGGGGGTGTAAGGAAGTCAGGAATTGTTCTAAATAAATCTTCGCCAGGATGTCCTCTTTTGAGGAGTTGGCAGGCTTCTGCCAGCGGTTTTCTAGATCCTGGATACGAAATGAGAGAGCCCTGGGATTCTCCTGTGGCCCTTACTTTACTTGTCGGAGACGAATCCTGTAGGTTTCCTCGTCGATCCCTAGACGCTCCAGAATACAAGCCTTTATCTCATTGTACGCGGTTTGCCCCTGTATGTGCGCTTGCTGATAGGCCGCCTGGAGTTCACCGGTCAGCAGAGGACCCAGCTAGTGGCCCCAACGATCAAGTGGCCATGCAGCGGCTTG
The DNA here is from genome assembly GCF_964261635.1 of Lissotriton helveticus. Taxonomy (NCBI): domain Eukaryota; kingdom Metazoa; phylum Chordata; class Amphibia; order Caudata; family Salamandridae; genus Lissotriton; species Lissotriton helveticus. Next base: position 538,017,308 of record NC_136065.1, read on the forward strand.
GGCCAGGCGCTCGAAATTTGTGAAGAAGAAGTCCGGATCTTCTTCCGGGACATACTTCTGTAGGACCACCGACAGAAGGGAGGTTACCGGTCTCTGTTGTCCCAAAACATCGGTCAGTCTCCCCATGGCCTGGTCTTGTGCTGTGCCTTGGCCTTTCAGGACGTCATGTAGCTTCCCCCGATCATCCTCGGCTGCCTTGAGGAATTGTTCCATTAACTTCCCCATCTGCTCCTGGGTTTCAGCCAGCTTTTTAACTGCTGCCTCCATGCTTCCGGTGTATCCCACTTCTGACACCAACTGTGGACTAGGGGTTTGGGCGGACCGGAATAACAGGCGTGGAGGCCGGATGTAGTGAGCTATGTCTTAGCTTTCTTTATTGTGGTACACAAAGTCAGGGTTGCGGAAGGTAAAGAAGCAGAGGGTAGGGATGGAGGAAGTGTTCCTGGATGCCGTCGTCGGGTGAGGGAAGGTCCGGGAAAGGTTCTGGCTGGATGTCTCTGGAGGAGATCCCTCTTCTCCGCTGCCGGTCCGGTGGTCCTCGGAGTTAAAGGGAGAGAGAACAGGGCGGTTAGTCCTCAAACGCAGGACTGTCTGAGTACTGTCACCAACACCAGGGTTGTGTGGAGGGCAAAGCGAAAGTGAGGAAGGGGACGGTAGGGTCGAAGATGGGAGGGAGTACGAGCGGGAGGGAAGAGGGTGGACTTGGTGAGGGTTCAGGTGTGGGATTCTCTACTCTACGTGACTCGGGCCGTGGTCTATGTGTGGTGGTGGGTTCAATCAGGCCTACATATTCTGCTAAACTCTCGAACACCTTAGTATAGAAGTTGGCACGGACACTGGAAAATGCAAAAGACAAGTTTATTAAGACCCCATGGGGTGGTGGTACATTCCTACAGCACCCTTCGACAATGTAAGAAGTAGCACACCGAACATCGGTGCGCGACCTCTTTTATACAGTTTAATGACAATAAAAAGATAGGCGGTTACAAGTTACACACTTTAGGTACATATAAGGTCATTTTTGGAACACAGCCAGCATGTGGGAGGAGTTTAATAGCACTGGTCAGTTTATGCTAACATTCCTAGAGAATGACCAGTCGATGCATAGTGCGCATGTGCGCTTGACCAGTACTAAAAATAGCCTGTTGCCGAGCAGAATAAATGACTATGGGTATCGAGAAAGGACAAAGGGGCACGCTGACCACGAGGCAGCGTGTTCATACAAAATGGAAGTCGGAAGGATTCAAAATGGCCCCCGTACATTTTGGTCAAGTTAACGGAAAAGATCGTGTAGCTGAGCTAAACGCTAACTCAGGAGCTGCCAAAACATGACAGACGGCCCTTTTAGCGTTTAGCAAAAGCTACCTCATAACGGACGTAATCAGGATTCTCGTCCTCAATATTGATGGCCATTATTTTCAGCACTTCATCGTTGATCAATTCCTCTTGCTTAATAATAGCTCGTTTGGACGGGATACAGGCTGTGATACATACAGAGCATAAAGTAGGGCCACATTGAATACATAGACAGAGGAAAAACAGTGTTCCAATAAAAATACATAGAATGGTTAATAATTTCCAACCCCAAGTACTAAATAGGGTCCAGAACCAACCAGAAAGGGTCCAAGTTCCATTTTCTGGGTGGATCTCAACAGCTATCTTATGTAATTTCGTGATCGAATCATACACGGAAGGTGAATTATCTGGCACGTACACACCGCAACTACTACCGATAATGCGGCATGCTCCACCACGATCAGCTAGTATCACGTCAAGAACCATTCGGTTCTGGAGCGTCACAATTCTAGTAATCTGCAATTCTTCAGTTATATTTCCCAAAGCAGAGGCAGTTTCATTAGCAACGGCTTCCACCACACGTGTAAGCCTCCTAATCTTTTGGCTATTCAACGCAGCTCCTACAAATGAAAATAACCCTAGATTGAAATCTACATATTGCTGTAAAGTAGTATCAGTTTGATCTATCCCATCAAGATCTAATGTTCTTTTAACTCTGTTTAGTACGAAGTCATGGTATAAAACGTAATCATTGTGATACATAGGAGGAGCAATGAATGCAGGCGGCAGTACAAAAGCTATGTAACATGTCCCTAACCATCCCAGTGGCAGACGGTGGTATCCCTTGTTCCCACAAATGAAATATGTATTACGCGAGGCTACAAATGCAATTCCGTTTGGCGTATCAAAAGCAAGTGTAACATTACATTCGCTGCGGCCTACAGGGATTGTACCTTTATTTCTAATACAAAGATCTGCTTTTGTATCAATAACCGTTATCACGTGTAAATCCGTTACATTTATAAGTCTTTGATTCGTATAAACACGAGGTGTAGATGCATTGTCCGGACGATATTCTTCCCATTTAAATTTAGTTCCTTCAGCTTGTGGATAACCATCTTTGTCATTAAAACATATCTTGTTCAATCGAAAGAGTAGTCCACCTTTCGTTGGCCATCGTAAAGTAAAAAGAAGAGTGTACCAAGCATTACAAGAACCATTATGAGAGAACGGGAGAGGAATAAGTGGCGTTCCTCCTCTCTTCTGATGTCCAGGCAACATTCCACATACCCAACAGTTTGATGTGTTGGTCATGTTGTGAGTGTGATGCAAAATCTGAATAAAACTATTATTCAAATAGGTCTGTCTATGTCTCTCTTCATGATAAGGCAAAGTAAAATGAAAATGTTCGGACGGGCTTGGAGTGGTAGGCAGTAAGTATTCTCGTGCAGGAAACAATTGTTCTATAGTCCAAGCTACCACTGCAATCACTACTATAGTCAACACAAACAATACAGCACCAAGAATTCTCCCTTTTCGTGTCGAAGGAGATGCCATAATTCGCAAAACAAATGATCTTCAAAAGCAACACTAAGAGAAAAAAACTATGGTTCTGGACTGAGGCTGCCGTTGGTTTGTTCTCCGAGATTCAAGACGGGTGTCGCTACACTGGGCCGAACTGATCCCCCCCCTTGATATTCCCGGCTTCCGTTTCACAAACCTCAGAGCGGTTACCAACCAGTTCAAAAATGCAAAAAGAAATTATTTCCTAGAACGTAGATTGTACTTCACTCCATCAGAAACAGTGTGGTCCGGGAATGCTCCTTCCAATTCTGCATCCAAAATTTTCCTGTAGTCAGACAGCACCACAGGGCTCACCAGGTCCGGGGAAACACGACGACAATGGGTAGAATGGATCCACCGTTTCTTGTTGGTCACTCGTACTGCTGTTCGGGTGGCGAGCAGCACTTGCTCAGGACCATGCCACCTCGGTTCCAAACTGCTGGATCTCTCAAATACTTTGACCATCACGTGGTCCCCAGGACGAAGATCGTGAGCCTCACCGGTGGAGTTATCGGGGAGCGCTTCTCGAACCTGCTGATGAATAGAAAGTAAATCATTTCTTAATCGTGCCAGATAGTCATTCATCATTATACAAGGCACATCATGTATCAAACGAGGCTTAGGAACTCCCCAGATATTCATCGGCCTTCCGAACACCACTTCATATGGTGTGAGGCCAGATCGAGAATGTGGCACTGATCGAATAGACAGCAATGCCAAGGGCAAAGCGTCCGGCCATTTCAAAGATGTGGATGCCACAATCTTTGCTAGCTTCAGCTTCAGAGTTGCATTGTATCTTTCTACCAAACCTGCTGATTGCGGATGAAAAACAGCGTGGAATCGTTGCTTGATTCCTAATCCTTTCAGGACGTACTCCACTACTTTCCCAATAAAATGAGGACCATTGTCATTCCACATAAATTTACAAACACCATAGCGCGGGAAGTACTCTTTAAGTAACACCTTAGCTGTTGTCAATGCTGTATTGTCTTTCGTAGGGTAAGCCTCAATCCATTTACTGAAGGCACACACCACCACTAAGACATACTTGAGGTTATTACAGCGTTCCAGCTGGATGTAGTCCATTTGCAATACTTCGAACGGTGCAGTAGGTGGAACAAACCCTCCTTTAGGAGTATGAGTCCCTTGTCCAGGATTGTGCTGTAAACATATCAGACAGGTCTGCACTACTCTCTTAGCTGTACTAGCAATTTCAGGATTTTCCCAAACCCGTGTAAGCAATTTTGTAATTGCGAGAGCTCCAATATGTGCCAGCCCATGTGTCATTTGCACCATTGTTTGTAAATAGGCCATGGGTAGTTTCCATCTTTCCATATCTTTACTGCGCCAGCAACCCTCATCATCCAATACTCCTTCTGTGGCCCATTTCGTAAGTTCTACTTCAGATGCTGACTTCTGTATATCTAATATTTCTTCTCTAGCATCATGCCACCGCTCGGCTTGTGATTTCACCACGTACATGGGGGAATTATTTTGTAGCATAGCGGTCTCTCTCGCAATGCGATCTGCAAAAGCATTGCCTTGTCCTACTTTATCCGTCACCTTTTTGTGCGCACTGCATTTGACTATTGCTACTTTCTTCGGACACAATAATGCATTCAGGAGATCACGTACCAATTCTCCCTGCATAATGTGTACTCCATGTGAAGTCAAGAATCCTCGTTCCTTCCAGAGTAGGCCAAAATCATGCACTATTCCAAAAGCGTAACGACTATCCGTGTAAATGTTCACACATAGCCCAGCACTTAACTCACATGCTTTCGTTAAGGCTATCAATTCAGCTGCTTGGGCCGATTTCTGGGGTATCCGTGCTGCTTCTACCACTGTCTTAAGTGTCGTGATCGCATAAGCTGCGGAAGTCGTGCCATCTGGTAACTTCACACACGATCCATCGACCCACAGCTCCCCATCTACATCTGGAAATGGTGTATCCTGTAAATCGCTACGACCCTTTGTCTGTTCCTCAGTCAGAAAAACACAATCATGTTGTTCTTCCTTCTGGGTCTCAGCAACAGGATCCGGCAGTAAAGTAGCAGGATTCAGTGTCGCACATCGTTTTAGTGTGATGTGCGGCGCCAACAACGTTAGCTCATATCCTGTTAGACGGGCACTGGTTAGATGCTGTGTTTTCGTTTGATTCAACAACGCATCTACCGCATGGGGAACTAACACCAACAACTTGTGTGACAAAACTATTCCTTCACTTTGTCGTATTGCTACTGCTGTTGCTGCAACTGCTCGAAAACATCCAGGCAATCCACGAGCCACAGGGTCGAGTACCGCCGAGAAGTATGCACAGGGTCTCTGTTTGTCTCCGTGTGTCTGCACTAAAACTGACAATGCGCACCCATCCTTCTCGTGTACATACAATGTGAAGATCTTCGTATAATCAGGTGTACCTAACACTGGTGCAGAACAGAGAGCCTGTCTCAATTGTTCAAAAGCATTCTGACATTCATTTGTCCATTCAATGGGAATCGGTGTATCTTTGGACAGCAATGCTAACAAAGGCTTAACAATGTGAGAAAAACCCAATATCCATTGCCTACAGAAAGACGTCAAACCTATGAAGGCATGAACATCCTTCTGAGTGCGGGGAACTGGTGTATCTAACACTGCTTGAATTCGATCTGGTGTTAATGCACGGCCCTCCTTAGACAAAAGATGACCGAGGTAGGTCACCTTTGGTCTACAATACTGTAACTTCTTCTTCGAAACCTTATGATTGTTTTTGGCTAAGAAGGAAAGCAAGGAAAAGGTACATTTCTCACACTGTTCCTGCGTATCTGCTGCAAGTAAGATGTCATCCACATACTGTATAAGAGCCACTCCATCCTGCAATTCAAAGGAATCAAGCTGTCTCTTCAAAGCCTGACTATAGATGCTAGGACTTTCTGTATAGCCCTGGGGAATTCGACAAAATCTATCCGATTTATTATTTAATGTAAATCCAAAGAGATATCGACTATCGGGATGTACAGGAATCGAGAAAAAATCGTTTTTCAAATCGAGAACTGTAAAAGTAGTTGCCGTCGGTGGAACCAACGTAAGCAACGTGGTGATGTCAGACACCACCGGGTACTGAGGCACTACTATCTTGTTGATTTCCCTCAAATCAATAATAAAACGGTAAACCTTAGCATCTGTATCTCTTTTAAGGATCGGTAAAATTGGGCTGTTGCAAACATTGTAGGGAACTTCCTCAACTACTCCTGCCAAAATCAAATCATTCACAATGTGTATCAAAGCAATTTCACCTTCCCTCGAAATTTTATATTGTGGGACACGTGGCAGAGATACTCCCTCCTTTACAGTAATATGTACTGGAGGAATACTCATCTGCCCTACATCAGTATCAGAAGTGGCCCACAATGTTTTTGGTAGGGAGGCTAATACTTCAGATTCATGGAGAAGACACACTCGCTCAATTTCTGGATAATTTTCATTCAACACCACCCGCACTCCTTCCGGGGCACAGCGAATAGTAGCTCGAAAATGTTTTAACATATCAAGTCCCATAATATTATCTGGTGTATTCGGTGACAGCAAAAAGGGACAAGGGGCAGCAAATTTATCAACATGAAATGTAACGGGTTGAGACAGTGGGCTAGAAGTAGGTGTTCCATCGAACCCTATAGCTGTAATTACCTCGCCAGACAGGGGAGCCCTTGGAACCAAGTGTTTGGACAAAGCGCTACGAGTAGCTCCTGTATCGACCAAAAATTGATCAGTGGGCCCCAAGACATGTGCCTCTATGTATGGACCCCTTTGATCAACTGGTACCTCAACCGATTCCACACCCCATCCTACGCAATCCTATGCATAGCGCTCATCACGTTGTTCAACAGAGCCACCCTCATTTATCTGATATTGATTGCGATTATCGAATGTATTATAATCTGTCTGACCACGACCCCTTGCTCCATGTCCTCCACGATCATTCGCCCCATAACCTCCTCGATCATTTGTCCCATAACCTCTCGGTCCTCCATAATTATTCCTGGACCTACCACTTCCTCGTCCCCTCCAATTACGCTGCTCCCGAAACAATGGACAATCTGCAATCCAATGTCCAAACTGTTTACAGTATGCACACTGATTCACAGATATGTCGGAACGAGGAGGAGGAGCGTTATTATACGATCCTCGTCCCCCTCGATTGTTTCCCCTCGTAGCCTGAACCTGAGCCAACATTACCTTCGTCTTCAAATCCTTCACTTTCTTATCACTACTTTCCTTTGCCTCCGATTCCTGTCGTTCATAATATTGAGCCATAGTCAATAAAGAAGCAGGGGTTGCCGTGGTCCACGAACTTTCACTCGCTTTTAATCGTTTTGCAATCTCCGGTAGGAGATTAGCCACATATTTGTCAACGAATAAATGTCTGCCTGTATCTTCTGTCAATGATTGTCCACTGTAATCATGGAACGCTTCCTCAAAGCGAGAAAAGAAATCTGAAACCGATTCATCCGTTTTCTGTTTACAAAAGGCTAATATGGTCCAATCAATCTTTTTAGCGGGAACAAGCGTTTTTAATTTATTTAGTATGCACCCTGGAAGGTCCAATATTAATTGACAAGGCTTACATGCTGGTTCCCTGTCTAAGTCAGCTTGAACTATATCTTTCCAACCTGCCCCAAGAGTCGTGGAATCATCAAACTTACGAATCGCTCTCCACATATCAGGGGGCAATATTAGTCCAAAAAACAGATCAATATCAACTAACGTCATAATACACGATGAAATTGCACTTTCAACACTTTCATAGAAAGCCGCTGGGTTTTTACGAGGATCAGGCAAAGCATTCTTAAGTGCCATAACATCTGCTCTATTCCAGGGCGTATAAACCCAGTTATACACAAAATACCCCTTGGCGTCTTTAGATGTTTTATCATCATCTGTGCCATCCCCTTTATGGGGGACATACAAAGGGGCAGCTTCTCGCATAGGTCTAATATTAATCGCGGCGATCTTATCTGTTCCAAAGATAGAGCATTCTTTGGATATCTCCGTCGACCCGGACGCAGGCGGACCCGATGACCTTTCCAACTCCCGTAGTCGTGTCGCCTCATTCCGTAGCTGAACCAAACGTTTGAAAAATTCATCCGCATCTGAAAGAACAAAGAGACCTTTACGAAAATTATCGCGACCCTTGGATATCTCCTTGGGTTCTAACTCTGGAGAATATTTTCTAAAGCGTTCAACAACCTCATCTCCAAAATGATCTATGAAATACATTCGCTCCTGATCAGACCATTGTTCCATTTGCTTACTAATGTCAGAAACAGTGACAGTATTAATATTTAACTTTCGTGCAAACGAACGCAATTCCGCAGTTCGTTCCGCATGTAACCTTGTACGCTGTGTATTCTGGTCGTCCTCATCCGCATCCTTGTTCGGAGCCGTAGGTGCGACGTACGGAGGCGGACAACGATCTAGTAATGAAAAATCATCTGTTTCATTAGTAAGGACCGGATAAAGAGGACGCCGGATGGGAAACTGACCATTAACCTGTAAATTATGTTCCCGAGTCTCCCTCTCTTTCTGTTCCTGCAACTCCTTCTCCTGTAGCTGTAAAGCTTTGTCACGTGCAGCCTTTCGCTGCACCTTCTCCGCCAAGGCTTCCTCACGCTTCATTCGTTCACGCACCTCTTTCTCCCACATACGCACACAATCAAACATATCTTGTCTAGACCTTCGCTGAAACAAACACTGCTCCACATACTGAACCTTTCGTAAATCAAATGACCCATGTAGTGGCCACTGTAATTCACGATCGGCTTTGCTGTATTTGTGCCATAATGTGCTGTACATTATTGGCGGGATGCCAAATTTTACATACATCTCGCGATTAGGAGTCCCCTCTGGGGGAGCCGGCTGTGATTTATTTAATTGATAATTGGTACCAGTCTCAAAGCAGCACATCCTTCGGAGCGTGCTGAAAACAGGCATGTTCAAAAGTACCACGGAAACGCGATACTACATAAAATGGCACTTAATGTGCTTCATACACGGTGTGCCGTTCAAATCAAATAAATTAGAGAAATCCCTACATGCCTGCCTATGTGAGGTGCACTCCACATATAAATCAAATTCAAAGATTCAAATGTTAGCTAACTCAACAAATTCAAATTCAAATTCAAAAATCCATAGTAAGTGTCAGTAGACTACCTCACCATTCAGAAGCTTACAACATCTCTTTCAAATTCAAAAAGCCATAGTGAGTGTCAATAGACTACCTCACCAATCAGAAGCTTACCGAATATCTTCAAACGTCCATGATCCATCTGCCAAGTTCTGTGATCGAATCAGCCAAAACGGCACTACACGACAATCCAAGATCGGAATCTCAGTCGAGGACCGGCGCCACCTGGAAGGTCAGATCAGAAGGAAGGAAAGAAACACCGTGGATGCCAAGACTCGGGTCACTCAATGGCAGCGATCGCTTCCATGGCGAGTTTCCAAACCTTCGTCTCGACCTCTCCTTCGGGCATCCGAGTCGCCGATGAGTCCCTTCGTGGTCACCAATTGTGGTGGTGGGTTCAATCAGGCCTACATATTCTGCTAAACTCTCGAACACCTTAGTATAGAAGTTGGCACGGACACTGGAAAATGCAAAAGACAAGTTTATTAAGACCCCATGGGGTGGTGGTACATTCCTACAGCACCCTTCGGCAATGTAAGAAGTAGCACACCGAACATCGGTGTGCGACCTCTTTTATACAGTTTAATGACAATAAAAAGATAGGCGGTTACAAGTTACACACTTTAGGTACATATAAGGTCATTTTTGGAACACAGCCAGCATGTGGGAGGAGTTTAATAGCACTGGTCAGTTTATGCTAACATTCCTAGAGAATGACCAGTCGATGCATAGTGCGCATGTGCGCTTGACCAGTACTAAAAATAGCCTGTTGCCGAGCAGAATAAATGACTATGGGTATCGAGAAAGGACAAAGGGGCACGCTGACCACGAGGCAACGTGTTCATACAAAATGGAAGTCGGAAGGATTCAAAATGGCCCCCGTACATTTTGGTCAAGTTAACGGAAAAGATCGTGTAGCTGAGCTAAACGCTAACTCAGGAGCTGCCAAAACACGACATATGGTATTTATATATATACAGTGCTCTTAGGGGTGCTACACGGTGAGGGGGTACTCTATTTACATAAATATACAGGTTCACCTGGGAGCCAGGAGACAGGGTACTCACATGCCCCGCCGCAACTCTCCCACGAGTTGCGGCCGCTCTCCTGCCACCTCCTGGGGACTCCACCAGTCTTCGGTCCAGATGTCCTCGTCCTCGCCTCCGGTCTTCTCTTCTCTGCTGCCTCCGCTATCTCCGTTCTCCACCTCCGGTTCTCTGCCCGCTGTCTCCTGCCACGAGTCCGCCGCCTGGAACGCTCTCTCCTCGCTGCTGTCGGCTTTTCCGGGTTCCGGGTCGGGATCGAAGGCGGGACTTCTGGGGTCAGCGTAAGGTCCTTCTGGTCTTCCGTCTATCGCGATTGGCTCCTGCAAGGGAAGAGAAAGGGGAGGAGACCGTGTTGCCAGGGACGCGGTATGGTCGGGCTCGGAGCCCAGAGAGTTCGTGCTGAGCCATCGCCCAAGGGAGGTAGGGGAAGTTTACGTTCCACAATGATATTTAGATTTTTTTTTTTTATTATTATTCATTCATATATCAAAAAATAATTATTTCTTTTTCACTACATTATGGTTTTATTGAGAATTCATGACCCGTACGGGCCATATTGAGTATATATCAGGACATTGTGTAGCACATATCTGATCGGCTCCCCTTTCTTCTTATGTTTAGGAATCGGGAGAGTAGCTGTATACTGGGCCGTGACAATGAATTGATTTCTTACGTGGACTCTATGATTGGAATTCCCACTTGGGAGAATAGGTTGTGTCCCATTAATTTGTTCATTATGTGTTAAGGAAAGACATGCTGTAATGTTACCCTATGAACGTTGCTCACTGGGGCTTATTTACTTTATTTTATATAAGATCAACATGCTTTGAATGTTTTAAGCAATGACTCTTTGCAATGACTTGTGTAAACTTAACGAGTCATAACGTTATGAAGATTTGATCGTAACACGCCATATCCATTCTATATTTCATGTTTGTGATTTGGGACCCATGAGTTCTAATGTATATAGCATTGAAGTTATGAATACGGCTCAAAATAATTGCAATTATCAATGCACGATGGATATATTAATTTATTTATACACTTGTTACATTAGGAGAGCCGATCTGTTGTTATAGTGGATACAGACACACCACTCCAAGATGGCCGTGAGATTGCGGGCGTGAGTCCTTTTTTGATTTTCACTATTTTTCTCACGTGAAACTTTATTTATTGTTCGAGCACTTTTGTAAAAAAATACCCGTGACCAAGGCGAGTGCCTCGCTGAAACGCGTTGGGGTTTGTTCCTTTGCCCGTATTTCACATGCAGCAATTGAAATAATAAACACTTTTGGAAAGCGCAAAGGGTGACTGGAGTGGTCGTTTACCTCCGGGAGGAGAGTGCATCTGCGTAGCGGTGGCTACGCGCTGTGAACCTGAATATATATATATATATATATATATTCATTCTTCCAAATTGCACAAATTAGACGATCACACAGGAGGGTAATCTCACCACTAGGTCTTTTTTAATTCCAGTAATGCGTTTCGCCTGTCACAGCCTTCTTGCTCACACACTAAAGTGTGGGTTAAAGATACATATATACTTTTGCAAATGAGGCAGGGAAAGAGGACGGTTAGATAGTCAAGTATATATATATTTTTTAAGGTACATAGAAGTGATGGATACTATCATATTTGCACTTACCTGTGTATATGTTGTCCCTCAAAATTCTCTGTCCTCAAGTACCTAAAGTCACAACATTCTGGACATGCATATCCAGTTGTACAAGCTACTAATGTAATTGGTAGACAGACCCTGCTTTAATATCCATTGTCTCCCTGAGCTATGCAGGGCAAATGAAAGAGGATTCTTCTTTTCTATTGGCAGACAGCACTCTATCAATCTAGCAAAAAGATAATATTTTCAAAGATTGTCCTTAACACCCCTGTCATGTGCTAATGTATGTGATTCTATGTACAGGTCCTACCCAATACAGACAAGGAGCGTATTTGTCTCCTGTTTTCAATGTGCATTCACCTGCAGTAGGACTGCAAGGGAAGCTAGTGGAGAGCACAGAGCCCCATGCACTTTGTTACAAAATGAAAGGAAACAAGCTACAGCGTTTTCAGTTTTGTAGCAGTTTTCACATACATAAGGAAGCTCTCTACAATGTTTTGAATGTGTTTTTCTTTTGGAATCTGAGCTGCTCTTGATTTTCATTGTTATTTGTGCAGAGATTGTACTAATGGACCCCTGCTGGGCAGGAAGCGCCTCCACACTGTGCTGACTTGTATAGCACTCATCAAGAGCTGAAGTGCCTCTTGACCCTCAGTAGTAGGTGCTGATGATCACTCAGCTCAAAAGTACTTATTCTATCAATCTTGCAACAATGATACGCTGAGCGCCCCAACCGCTGATTCAAAATGGCGGCTTTACTTTTTGCATGAATATCCTATTCTAAATTCTGACATATCTGACATATCCCTAAACGTATTTGTTGACTCATGACAGGGACTTTTCTCTCAGTTACCATTTCTATATGTAATTGCCTCAACGGGGTGCAAACTGTTGTCTGCTTTACATTGGAAACTGGCTTGTGAAAATAGTATGCTAAATTATCTTTTAAAACGTAGTGGTAAATATTTTCAAGTATTAAAAAAACACATTTTGTCCCTATATACTTTGTTACACTGACGCAACTCCTGCATGTATTCTGAAAGCCTAATTTCTGTGTGCGATTCACAAATAAAAAGCAGTGTTACTGGCAGGTGTCATAGCACCCCCTCTTACATTCGACCACCACGGGCGGCAATTGCAGGGTCTGCACAAGGCCTAGCTACGCCATTGGTACTGGCAGTGCTTTAGATTTCCACTTGAGCTTCTTTCTTTTTCAAATTCTCTTCTTAGTCATTCCTAGAACATGTCTGGAAAGCTGCAGAAGACGCAAGTTTATTTTATGCATATGTGAATATTGTGTAACATTCCCCCGGTGGCCCCTAAAGCCCATGTGTGGAAATCTATGCAGCAAAGAATTAAATGTAGAGGGTGAGCAATACTTTTGACAACCTGGAAAGTGAGTTACATTAGCCCTGGGAGGAATACGTTTTCGATCGTTTCCTAGGTGGTACTAATTTGCGTGCCTGGGGCTTTCTAGTCTTCCAAGGCAAACCACACCTTTGGATGCCCCCTTCTGACCTCCTCGATAGGATTTACAACTCAACGGGCCATATTATCAAGGAAGCTGCGCTAGTTTATCGCCGCTTTACCGGCAGGAAACTGCCGATAAAGCGGCGATAATGGGCTTGATAATATGCGATTCCAATTTCAATCGATGCCCAGGTTAGATGTGTGAACATCTAACCTGGGCTTCGATTGAAATTCGAATCGCATATTATCAAGGCCATTATCGCCGCTCTATCGGCAATTTCCTGCCGGTAAAGCGGCGATAAACTACCGCAAGATTTCTCCAGATTCGGGGGAGAGAAATCTGCATTAGTAAATTATTTAACCCCAGACAGGATTTTTTGGGAATTCCTAGCACACATTATTATGCTTGTTTTCGTCAATAAACTCTTGTTACCGGCCACTAATTCCTTTGTCTATTTTTTTACAAAGCATACTGTTACACTAACTCAAGCCATGCGTTTACTCGAAAAGCTGCACGTTCTGTTTTCAATCAGCATGATTTTACACCTCCAAGTGTCACGCTTCGGGCAGGTAGCCCTTTCACATCATTATTCTGTTTCTTCTGATCTCTTTCTACCCTGTACCACAATGGAGATCAGACACTGAGGCTGAGAACTGAAATATGAACCCTATTGTTATTTCCAGCCACGCGTCTCCCCATGTGAAGCATGCATGATAGATTGCTCTACTCGAAAACTCATGATCTTAGCAGAAAATAGGAGCGACTGTGAAAGATCTTGTCCCCAGGGGACGACCTACCGCCTTTATGAAAGCGCAGTTTTTCAGGCAGAGTTTTTGACACTGCTTAAAAATGAATGAAAATTGATTCTTTTGCATAGAACATCCCACAATTCATGAGAAGAACTGTGTTTTCTATGTTTCTTCTCTGCGTGTTTCTTCACCCCCCCCCTCTGTAATCAATGCAGAACCGTCTTCTTAACAAGGGAAATGAAATAGCCTAGAGAAATATTGTATTATGCCATCTGAGCCCTACTAGTACTATGTCACCGTGATTACACTTCAACGAATGGATCATAGTTTATTGAAAGAGAAGGGGCAGATTTACTATTGTTTTACATAGCGCTTTGCAGCAGCCGCAAATGCTGAGCTGCGCTATGTGAAAAAGCAAGAGGAGGAGAGCGCCCTATTTACTAAAATAAGGCAATCTCCTCCCCTCTCACTAGCGCCTGTGCTAAAATCAGCTGCCGTGCGCCACGGAGACACTTTTTCGCGATGGTGCAAGGGTGTCTCCGTGAGTCTAGCATAGGTTTTGTACTGGAAGGAACCGTTCCAGTACAAAATACTATGCACAGACTCACTTTAACAATTTTCCCACTTTGTATGTGTGCTTTAAAGTGCAGCACACATGCAAGTCGGAAAAGGAAGGAGAAATTAAAGCATTTCTCCTTTCTTGCACCTACTTGAAAAGGGCGCAGTTTCTCACGCTAAACCCAATCTACTTTAATTAGTAAATTGGGTTTAGCGTGAGAAACATTGGGTGGTTGCATGGGTATGCCCATGCTGCACCCTTGGTAAGCCCCTATAGCGCAAAGTAATGCAAAGCAACACTGCTTTGCATTACTTTTCCATTATTTTCAGGTCTAAACAAGTTTAGCGCTGGAAAGTAAATTGGAAAAAAAAGATTTTGCGCTGATTTGCATCACTTTTTTCTTAGTAAATCTCCCCCGAAGAATTTCAACAAACTTGTATTTCTGAAGTATATGCAATCCTAATGCTTCAAATCATACACAATCGACAGAAGTGTACAAATGTATTCTAAAATCACGGAGGAATCCCTTGGTAATTAGTCAATGGTTTGCAGCCTCACAAGCAAAGCAAATGGATATTAAATACAACTTGTTAGTCGTGCTTATCTTCCTGTCACAAAGATTAGCACTACAGCAATTCAAATATGTTCAAATAGTGTCACTTCATTAAATAGATCGCCACAGTCAATATCATGGACACATCTATATAAATTAATAAACATTCAGGGGCTTATTTATTAGAGTCCTGCATCACTTTTGCATCACTTTTGCAACACGTAAAGCGGTACATGCATGACACAGGGTTCTGAATCAAGTTTATGAAGCCACACAAAGCCACGCTGAATGGCTTTGTGTGGCCTCATAAATGTTGAGTAAGGCAATGAGGCGCAAATCGCTGTGTCGCCTTACTCTGTCCCTGGGAGGCTTTCCATGGGTGTTGCAGTTTGTTTGCCCATGCAACACCCATGCATTACGACGCTGCTCCAGATTTACAAAATTATGTAAACCTGGGGAAGCACTAAGGTATAGATGCATCAACAATGCCATTTGCGATTCCTTATTAGTGAAAAATAAGGATTCGCTAATAAGGAATAGCAAAAGGTTATGCATGTAGAAATCGCAAAAAAATAGCGATTTCTAAACATTCCTTAATTGCGACTCGCAAATTGCGAGTCGCAATTAAGGAATACCTCCCATTTCATCCCAAATGCAAATGCAAAAATACTGGTCGCAAAGGGGCAGATTCTGAGACTATGCCCCTTTGCGACCGGTTTTTCCTTTGATGCATCTATACCTAAATACTTATGCCTCCCAAGCTTAGATAATACCAGGGAAATATCTTTATTCTTCCTAATTTTTTCCTCTTTCTATGTGTGCTGCGGTCTATAGCACACATAGAAAGAGGAAACCACCTCTTATGATGATATTTGTGCAGGACGGTGCCCCTTCAAGTACAAAAGCAATCCTGCCTGCAACACAGGCACCCTTGTATTTTGGTGCAATGGTGTATACATTGGCGCTAGGCAGTCCAAATGGTGCAGCACAGGGATGAAGGACAGGAATGCACCCTATTGCATAAATACCGTACATTCCTGCACTTTCGGCATAAGGCAGCGCAGCAAGGTGCCCTGCTGCGCTGCCCTAAGCAAAAATCCCGTAAATGAGGGTCTCTGTATCTTAAATATGTGTCTCCAATCTGCAGACATTCTTCATCCCGGTGGTGTAATGTCAATGAAAAAGAGCATTTAACAAGGCTGGATGGGCCACTTGTAACAACTCAATCGTTTCCCCATACCCCCATTCTGACCATGGCCTAGTGCTGCATGCTGAAGTAATGAATATATTTCTTGGGGAGATTTTGATTTCCCATAAGGGCCTGGTAACAAGTAGGACTAATCAAATCATTGCCCGCCACATTCAAACCGGCTCTGGAACCAATTATCAAATTCCTGTGCAAGGTGTTTACTGACACCCTTCAATCGGGTTGTGATTCCGCCATTTGGAAGGAAGCTATTGTTTCGCCTCTTCTTAAAAAACCTAACGCTGGCCCCCTGGATTTTAAGAATTTCTGCCCAATTTCTCTTTTTACTGCCCCAGCTAAGATCATGGAGAAATTCATCAATAAAGAACTGATGAAATATGTTGCGGAAAGTAGGAATCTCTGGGAAAGCCTTACAGCTTTTACATTAATTTATGTCAAACAGGGCCCACATTGTCAGCTGTGGAGGTTTCAGATACAGCGCTTTTAGCCTTCCTTGTGGGGTGCTCCAGGGCTTGTCTATGAGTCCCACCCTTTTCAATCTTTATGTGACTCCCTTGGCTGATCTGGTGCGGTCCTTTGGCTTTCATGTGCTGTCCTATGCTGACGATATGCAAATTATCCTCTCCATCTTGAATGGCCTGCAACGGGTGTCTGAGACGTTCAATCAGTGCATGTCCAGCATCATTTGCAGGGTGAAAGACAATTCACTGAACATCAACGCAGACAAAACCGAAGTGCTGGTGTCTGACTTGCAGATTTCCATCTCATCTAATTCCTGGTGGAAGGCGGTTGTCCCCTCCCGGTCCGGACAGCAAAACATCTAAGGGGTCATCTTTGATGATGGCCTGAGATTTGACGCACAGGTCAGCCGCACTGTTAGTGTATGTTTTTGCATTTTGAAGATTTTGAGCAAGTTTCCGCCATTTCTTTAGTTCGTATTGCACCAAATGATTATTATCGCTCTAGTCACCTCTCGGCTGGACTATTGCAACGTCCTTTACGTGAACATCAATGGCGTCTCCCTCAATAGGCTCCAGGTGGTACAGAACAAGTTATGGAATACCCTACTCACTTTCATCTCCAACTCGGACTCCTATTCATTTTTAAAAAAACATCTTAAAACCTGTTTTTTGTCATCCTAGGTTGGGGCATATGCACCTCTATTCTGTCTCCTGTTTGTCTACGATATCGCCTTCACACCCTCGAGTATAAGTGCACTCTATAAGTGTTAACCTTTTCTATCCATTTGCAGCAGCATTTTTGAAGGATGATAGCTCTCTTTCCTACCTGATAAGGGTGGTGATTGAAGCTTACTTGCTGTCTTCCACCCAGGGCACTTTTGAACTATTCTCATGTAAGTATGTGAATTATATCACTTGTACATAGAAAGCACACAGTGACTCTACTCCGTCCTGGGGAGAGAGAGCACTATCGGGCAAGAGCCACAGTCTTCTTCCTCCTTAGAGGGGACCCACTTGCATAACTGATGCAAGTATTTAGGTATCGTGCCTCTAAGCATGCGGCACCACACTTTCTTTAAGTACTGGTTTTAGCAAGGAGCTTGCCGGTGAGATTACCATCAATATTCATCATTACCATTCCTTTTATTTCAGATACAACCCTTAAAACACATATATAAACCAATGCAATAATACATGCACAAATAATTTAAAACAATAAAACAGTAATAATCATAAGCCAACAAACCACTACCTGGCAATCTAGGGAATAAAAAGGTAACTGTGCACAACAGCCATATTCTTACTTCGTTTGGGAAATGTCAGTGTCTCCTGAGCAATATTTAAGTTCCAGACACTGTGGGCTCTTAGTAGTGGTAATAGTCATTTACGTGTTGTGAAAGTATGTGCTGCACAAAAGAATACAAAGTGTGCCTCATTTTCAATACCACCAATGCACAATGGAGAAGAGGATTGGGATGGGGGCGGTGCCCCATTTAATGATAACATGGTTTAGTGGCTGAGAGCATGTCCTGAATTTTATATAGAGCATTTTAGCTAAAACTGGAGTTACCTCACCTTAATTGGAGTTACCTCACGTTCATACATGCATTTCCTCAGCTAAAAAAGCCTTAGTCTGTATTCAATAAGGTACGTTAGATGGATATCTTCCCTCAGACGTAAGCTTGTATGCTGACTACAGGTTTGATGTACTGCTAAGTATGATCATGCCAGGGTTGTTCTAATAATCGGAGAGAACATTGAACCTCCCCAAAGCTGCAGTGCCTGGAAAGCCCAGTAAATCACCAAGAGCAGCCTTAAAGTGAATGAGCTCTGTTGTATCGAAGACTCTTGACCAATACTCAAGGGTCTACGTTTGGCTTGAGAAACAATGTCCATAATCCCCAATTTAAAATGCAGAGGAAGTGCCACTTGAAAGTCTCAGTAGACTCTTTAGGAATACTTTCTCTCAGATAGACATATCTGCCAAATTAGAGTGACCCCACAGAAAATCGAATATTGTAAAATTAATGCGGTTGAATGATTGTGTTCTTGAAATGTGAAACCCAGTGCTAAGAAGAACTCTTTTTGGCAACACCGTCTGGCCTACAGCGTCAGTGTTTACGCGTTGATTTTACAATATTCGATTTGAATATTGTGGCGGATATTCCTAATTTCAGCGGGTAGTGAATATACTGGTACCTTGGTAGGACTTGTGCTACGCAGTGACAATTTTTCTTCAACTTTCGAATTTGGAAAGCCTTGAAGAATCCCTCTTCTAGGGTGAAATGCGTTGGTTTCAACTATTTGTAACATTCATAGGAAAAAAAAGGAGAAATAAGAATAAAAAATCTCTTTAAGAAGAGTTTTCCAAAATTATGAAATTGTTCTTGTTAATGAACTCGATGATGCATGTGTTACGTTAATCTATGTGTTGCCTCTCAATCTCAATGTCCAAATTGGAATAAGATCCTGGCATATCCCAAAATGGTCTCCAGAAATAAGACTAAAGTATACACAACTTAATTATTTACATATGGCTTACATGACTACCCACAAAGTCCAAGAAGTCTATGGTGGTGAACCACGCTATTTCCCCAGACGCAATCATAGGGACGCAGATTTTGTACATATGACCTGGAAATTCCATATTGTGACAGTTCAACAACACAGTCTTGGCGGCACTGAATACCATGCAGGGTTGCACACTGGATCCGACTGCCGAGGTCTGCCTCTTGGGACTTTTCCCTGACCCCCAAACAGAAGGTTGGAAGCAGATTTCTTTATCTAGCCCTAGTGCTTGCTCGGAGAAGGATAGCGATGGCCTGAAAGTCTGTTGGTGGGCCCGTAGAGAATACCTGGGTGAGAGATGTGTCTCAGTGGGTCAGAGCAGAGGGAAGGTTTTTACTCAGGGAGGAAGCAAGGGGGCTGTGATGACGCCCTATAGCAGAACAATGAAGGCAGATGCTTGACTCCTGGTAACACCCTGAACAGGCCTTAGTGGAGGGAGCCGGGGATGGTAGAGAGGCATGGACTGATGACAACTCACAGCAGTAGGAACCCAACACACCCTATGTACAAAATGTAATGCAAGAGATGCCGGACCCCCAGAACTCATACACACAAGTGACTAGCACTGTCACATCATGAGACTTTTATGCTGCTAGATAGACCCCGCAGCCCCCATATGCCCACTGCATGGCCCTACCTTGATTATTTGTAGATAAATAGTTAGTAACAACCACCCTGCACTAGTAAGTTGGATTTTTATTTTCTTACAAAGTGTACGTAAACGAGGCATATACTGAAGGCTACCCCACAGATACTATGTCTGACTGAGGCCAGGTCACCTCCAACATGGTTTAGTAGTAGGCAAACTAATGACTGACCACTACACATATCTATAGTGTAGACTCAAAGACGAATTGATACATGGCTATATTATGTACTAAACCTGTTTTATTTGCATGCTAACACATAAGTGGCCGGAATGGATGTGCACGCCAAATAGTCAAAGTCTATTGTATGTGTAGCAGATCTTACTTTCAAAGAAGATGCATGTTTTTGATGTATAAGTATGTGCCTAATTGTCACTATTTTAAAATGCTAATAAAAATATGTTATAAAACAAATTGAAGGGCAGAGAGAATCACTAATGAACTGGCTAGGCTCTTCATCCACCTAGTTTTTGTATCAGGTAAAAATGAAAGGGGCCAGCTGTTGGCTTTCTCAGACACCTTTGTTCACCAGACAGAGTTTTGTATTTTGCCCTGCAGTTCTTCATCTAACAGTGGGTGAATTATTGTCATGCAAACTAATTAAGACATTTAATAAGCCCTGGGGAATGCCCAGGATTCCATAATTGGTGCCTTGTGACATCATCAAAGGCAAATTGAAGGCCCACGAACACGGCATATAATGGAACTTCCTTCAGTTTGACAATTGTTTCCACAATCAAATGCAACCTCAAAACCTTGTTAATGGTGCCTATCTTTGTCCTGAACACATCCTGAATTATTAACAGGATTGAGCTGGAATTAGCCCATTCTTTGTGCCTAGACAATATATTTGACAAGAAGATTTTTTTGTAAATTGTCATGGTGTGGTTACCATGACTGTGAACATCTTGATAAAAAAGATCACTGGTAAATATTTTGGGACTGAAATCTCTATAACTGAAGCTTGTATGAACCAACAGAAGGTAGTGAGTGATAGGGAACCAGTGGAATGTATATTGATCTAATAATTACCAATATCTGACCCACAATGCTATTTCGTCTGGTGAACCTCTTAAAACCATGAAAATTATTAACAAGAGTGTAAGAAGGAAAAATATGTGAGTCATAAACATTTTCATTCTGATTGCCTGTTCAGTGCACACATGCATCGAGCCATACATTTTGGTATCAACTATCTGTTTAGTGTGGAAAAGTGTGTTATAAACCCTTTATTTTTTCAAAGTGAGTCACTGAAAATGCAAGAGTGTGCATTCTCGCTAATTATTAGCAATTATAATCATGATATTATTGTTCAGAGACCGAATTTCAAAGATGTCCAGGTGCCCCTGAAGTTGGATGTTCTGTTCTGGCAACAAGAGTATTTCCTGTTAAATGTGGCTGGTTTCTTCTTCCATCAAGTATTTGTGCTCTTCCAGGGAGAAGACTCGCTCCCTAGATCCTCGACATTGCTAACATGAATGGTCTTCTCTGCAAACATTTAATAGGAAACAATACTTAAAAACTACAGAGCTTTAAAACATAGAAAGGAAGCCATGATTCAACAAGAAGACATAATAAAAACTAAAATGCTTGTTTTTGATATTAATCAGCCATATGTATTGCTTCTCTTTGCTGTTTATTAGTTAATGAATAGACATTTGTTGTATTAGATGACTGACAGTGAGGTTCTCACCACAAAAGATGTAGATGACAGGAAAGTTGATTCATGGGAAGAGGTTTCTGAAAAACAAAAAAGGATGTGTTACAACATTCAATGGTTAAAAGACAATTGTACTCTGGTGAGAAGATGGGGAGTAAAGTAAACCTGTTACCAGGAGCAAGCATAAATGTTTTGATCAACATGAAGACGAAAGAATTATAATGTTGCAACAAAAAGTTTTTTTTATATTTGTTTTATTACTGTGTGGCAGATTGATTGAGCATTCCCACTCATTCATTTACTTGGACTGAGAGACGAAGGTGTGTGTCCCGAGTCCCAGAATCTCTGAAAGGATACTCTTTACTGAGTTTTCTTAGACATCACTTCAAGAGAAGTCACAGTTTATTTTTTGATCTGCTGTTATTTGAGCTGAGAAAAGTTTCCAGGTTATTCTGATAAAGCTCCGTGCTTATGCTTGAATCTCTCATCAGTACCCTTCGTGGGTATCTGAACAGACACCTTTAATCCTTATCGTATTGAACTTGATTTATTTAGAATATGAAAGTTTCTTTAAGGAACACACTTGTTGCATTTGTATTCTACCAATGCTTTATTGATTTGCTGAATTGACTTACTTTATTACCAAATATTGTTTGATTGATTACGTTAACCTTTAATGATGAGGCTTGGAAAATGTTACTTAATAAAAGAATGAACAACTAAAGATTGGAAACTAAAACCCATTAAACAATAAACTGACCTGAACGAGCAGTTGTGACTCCTTTGAGTTCAATGTAACATGCAAGGATGGGTGTAGGAAGTCTATTGAGAATTTAGGGCATTATTTACAAGACCCTTTTGCCTCTGGTTCGTCGCTTCCTGTCCGACAGGTCTGCTGAGTCATATGTAACACTCTGGCACACTTGGAAGGGAAAGAACAGGATGGCAAGACAATTTTTGTGTATTCTCTGTCTGGTTGCTAAAGCACCCTGCTTTTCTCTTATCAGACTTCTGTCTCTGGGATAGTGCTGGCATAGCGCCAGCGTCAAACTGGGTGCTAGCGTTAAATGTCGGAGGACATTATAGAGCCGGGACACACCCGTTAGGGGTAGCTGTGAGCTATACAAGCTTAAATGCATGCATACATTAGAATTACCAGTGTGCATTTCCTATTCACTGCACGAGTCTCAGAGTCCTAGTTTAGTAGGACTGATGACCTGTGCTATTTTGGATTTGCCCTGACACATTGCAATTTGGCCTGCTTGCATGAAAGCAAATAGGATCTCCTGGAAAAGTGAGCAGGTCAGGTACTGATAACCTTATCCCCATTGGTCAGAGAGGAACTAGGAGTGTGCGAGAGTGTCCACCACCCACACGCTGGTGAATTCTACAAAACAGGACCTTCATCCAGTCTTCTCAGAACAATGCTGGACTTGTGAAAGGATACTCAGAGGAATGATCCTCCTGTACCATGGCATCTGTGAAATGTGACAGGGACCTAATGAGGTTAGAGTCTCTTCCACTGGAAATCGATGGCCTAGGTTAGCAAAGATTTTTTGTTAGTGTTTGCGTAAAATTTCTTTCCTAGCCCAATGCAAAATCCTTTTTGGTAATTACAAAGATACAAATGTTGATTTTCATTCTCCATCTAACATATAAAGAGGAAATAGCCACAAAGGATAGATTTTGTGCAGGAAGGTATCTCTGCCTACACAAAAACTATGTTGACCACAAGGCAGACATCCTTACACTATGGGGCAAGGGTGTTTGCATTGGTGGTAAGTAGCCCAAAGTGCATGGAGAGGGAGGAGCATTTCTTTGAAGATACCCGGCATTTCTGCTTTCCCCAGATGATGCAATCAATCAATCAATCAATCAGGTCATTTGTAGAGCGCACTACTCACCCGTAGGGTCTCAAGGCGCTGGGAGGGGGGGGGGTGCCGCTACTGCTCGAACAGCCAGGTCTTGAGCTTCTTCCTGAAGGAGAGGTGGTCTTGGGTCAGGCGCAGATTGGTCGGAAGTGAGTTCCAGGTCTTGGCGGCCAGGTAGGAGAAGGATCTTCCTCCTGTTGTCGCTCTTCGGATGCGGGGGACGGCGGCGAGGGCGTGGTTGGTTGATCTGAGGAGGCGCTTGGGGGTGTAGAAGGTGATCCGGTTGTTGAGGTAGCTCGGGCCTTGGTCGTGTAGGGCTTTGTGCGCGTGGGTGAGGAGCCGGAAGGTGATTCTCTTGTTGACCGGGAGCCAGTGCAGATCTCTCAGGTGTCCGGAGATGTGGCTGCGTCGGGGGATGTCGAGGATGAGTCTCGCCGAGGCGTTCTGGATCCGCTGGAGTCTCTTCTGGAGTTTGGCAGTGGTTCCGGCGTAGAGGGCGTTGCCGTAGTCCAGTCGGCTGGACTACGCAACACAATGCAGCACCTTTTGCTGTATTTTGCCACTTCTTTGTGAATATGCCTCTAAGATCATAAGACAAATCCCTTGGGTGGCTCCAGGAACATAACATGACTGAACGGGATATACCTGTGAAAAATCCCAGTTGGCCAGGTGCAACTGGACCTGGACTAAAATGTGTTGTTTCACTCTGCCCAGCAGCCTGGGAGTCTGCAGGTACTCCCCCTGAGGTCCCGGATGTCCTTAAAATGTACTCCTGTGAATGTTTGAGCACCAAAAGAGGTTTGGGATCATTTTCAAAACATTTGCACCCGATAACTAGAGCTTTAAAAAAATGTCAAATATATTTCCCTTCCTGTACACACAGTCACAAAATCACCAAAGCCCTTCACTACTTCCTTTGCATGTACATTTCCTAGACTATACCTACAAGCTAGTGCCTGTTAAAATATTCCATTTAGGTTGACATGCATTCTTGCCCAGTCCACCCAATTATCACAAGAAAACAGAAGTGAATATCAATGTCTTCAACTCTCAATTGTCATTTAGGTTCAGTTCGTAAACTGAATTGTAACCTAAGTACATAAATTGCAGTATTTATGAGGGTCATATTCTGTTCCTGATTCATAGAATTGAAAATGTTGGTATTTATATGGGCAGAATTGCTCAGTGCATCTTCGGAAAGAAATATGACTGCTTTTTGGCATTTGGTTAAGTGGGGCAGAGGGCCATCTTGTAAGGTGCCCACGAATCACGTAGAGCCGGACCAGTGGGTCTCCTATTTTAAAGCACAATTTGCAAGTGCTGTAGAAACACAAGTCCAGTTTGAATTTCCCACTCCTACTTCCACTTTCCATTTTAGCAAGAAAGAAGTGGTAAACGTTTTAATTTCAATACCAAGAGGTAGGGCGCCGGGGCTCTGCTTCATCCCCGCCGAACTGTTTCTCCATGACAAAGATTTGTGGGCGTCCTACATTCAATTATTAGTGAATGCCATTGCCAATGGAGCACCCATACCGGATACCTGGGCAGGTGCAAGTATTCTCCCTATTCACAAAAAGGGGGATCAATCCCGACCTGGGAACTATAGACCAATAAGCCCTATAGATTGCATCCAAAAGGTGTCAGCAAGGCTGTTACTGGGTAGAATCCAGGCATGGTTGGAAGAACGAGAAATCTTATCCCACCTCCAGGTGGGGTTCCATTTGTGCACGAGCACAATAAATCAGGTGCTTAGGCTTATTCTTATATACTGGTGCACCGTAGTGCTAGGGAGAGGTACAATCTATGCAGCATTTGTCGACTTTAAGTTGGCCTTTGACCTCGTCCCGCGTACTAAGATGTGGTGCTGTTTCCTGAAGATTGGTATGCCCCTGGATATTTTGGCCCTGTTGATTAAGTTACATACTGAAACCTTTGCTCAGGTTAGATGGAATACACAGGGTAATATTACGGACAAGTTTTCAGTTGAGAGGGGTGTGAGACAAGGGTGCGTGCTAGCACCATCCCTTTTTTCCATATATATCAATGGGGTGGTGAAGTATTTTGAGAACTTTTCCATGGATGCACCATCCCTGGCTGGCTCCAAGATCCCCCTTTTAATGTTTGCTGACGACACCCTCATTCTTTAGAAGACAAGACAGGGACTCCAAAGAGCCCTTACTATGTTCGAGGAGTTTTGTGAGGATCACGATCTCACTGTCAACGTGGATAAAACCAAATACATAGTCCTTCAAAGCAAAAAGATTATTGTGGGTGCTGTCAAAATGAAGGGGGGAATACTAGAGCAAACAGAGACCTTTTCATATCTAGGAGTTACAATTGATAAAAAAAACAGCTGGAAGCCCCAATTAGATCTGCTTACGCTTAAGCCCGCGCAACTGTCTGGTGCTCTATTGAAGGAGCATAGGTTATCTTTCACCAAACCGATTGCTCGTTTGTTACATATTTATACTACTAAAACTACCACCTCAATCCTATATGGGGCTGGGCTGTGGGGTTACGCTAATCTCGACCACTTGGTGGTGGCCCAGAATAAATTTTTGAGATCTATAATTGGCCTTCCGAAGTCTACCCCGCTACTGCCCCTATATTTGGATCTTGGCTGTCAATCGATTAGTGATGTGGCCCACTATAGGCCGATAGCATATTGCAGGAGGCTCTTGAATTATCAGACTATCCATCCGCCTTATTTGAAGTTAGAGATCTGGATGTTTCCAGGAAAATCCCATGGCTAAGGAGTGTTAAGAATACACTTAGCGAGATGTGGATGAGCCGCCTCTGGACAGCACCTGCCGAAAGTACTTTTCCGTCTAAAACTGAGCTTAAGGCAGTGTACTAGAACATGATAGTCATGAGGCGGTTCTCAGCTAATATCAATCCCTCACTGTCTAAATCATTTCTTGACGCAAAGTATGAAGCTTCTTATGAGAGCTACTGGGATCTAATTACGTCCACAAGGGACAGAAAATGGTACCATCAGTTTAGGGTGGGATCGCTACCAACAAATGTTTTTACTAACAAACGGTGCATATCCAACAGTACCAATTG
The DNA here is from genome assembly GCF_964261635.1 of Lissotriton helveticus. Lineage (NCBI taxonomy): Eukaryota > Metazoa > Chordata > Amphibia > Caudata > Salamandridae > Lissotriton > Lissotriton helveticus. The sequence goes on from NC_136065.1 coordinate 538,043,812, forward strand.
TCCCTCTTGTGATGATATGAGGGAATCTGTGTCACATATTTTTTTCGCATGCCCATTGTATCACAAACCGAGGTCTAGATGGTCGAAACCTATATGTTCAAATATGGGGACTAGATCCAGCAGCGAGGCTTTTAGGATCCTAAAATCATCTCTGGAGGGTCCTATTGTCATCGCTGTTGCAAAGTTTTTGGGTTTGGCATGGGTGATACGTTGGAAAGTTAAACCGACTGGGTAAAAGATTTCTGCTCATTTCTTGTAGTTTCCCATTAACAATCTAGCACTTTGCATATACATTCGTCCCATATGATATTTAATGATGAAATGATATTTCAGACTGTATTGTTAATATGGCGCGATTTAAAGTTTTTAGATATTTATTGCTATATCATGAAACTTCACTGCGATACTGCCAATTTGGACAAGCCTGCACGTGGATATCCTCTGTTTTTATCATTTTGTATGTTGATACAACTTTTATGATTTTTAAAAAAAATCGAAATAAAGTTTTTGATCGACTAGTATTTTATATTCATGACTGGACTTTCTCACATTAATAATTCCACCATTAGTTAGACTTTTAAATGTGAGTAAATCTGTTCATTAGGGCAGGTTTTTGGTGTCCAGAGATGCGGACATTTGCAAAGACAAACATGCTCAAAACCTTGAAAATGATCAGAGATTTCCTGTTGGCAAGGATAGGTAGGGGTAATCCGGCTTTCAGGTTGGGAAACAGGAACAAAATACATGGGAAATTGCTGGGGTGGAAGGTAAAGGATTTATCAATTCAGTGTGAGAACTCTGCATCAGTCTGTCTTTAGGTTTCCTGAAGCAGCAGTTGGGGCGCACTTTTTGTGTGCCCTTCCAGGTTACAAAATAGATTATGGTCCTTGGATTAATTCTGGCCCTTGGATTACTATGGACAGGCCTAAATCTTTGAACGTAGCTAGAATAGTGTGATGCTAGGGCCAAACATTGATCTTGTAGGGGACATTTCCGTTCCAATAATATATCAAGGGGCACTTATACATAAAAAGTCCTAATAAATCTTCAGCGATTGTGAAAGCTGCAGGGCCCCTTTTTGATCCATGCATGAAAACACTGAGTCATAAACATTGCAAGTTATTTCTATGAGCAGCTGTATCATAATCCAATTTTAGTTGTAAATGATACATAGATAGCTATATCTGTTAATTAGAGAAAACAGATACCAAGGAGCCGTACGGCTAACTAGATACCTATAGCTGCTAGTTAGGGAGAACAGATACCAAGAAGCCATATAAATAATCTATATCTAGCTATAGACTGCTAATCTGGGATGACATAATACCAAGCTGTTGCATGGATAAGCTTTGTGTATCTATAGCCTGCTAACCAGTGATAAAAAGAGAAAAGATACAACAGAGACATAAGGATAACTCCTGGACAACTCTGGGCTGCTAACTAGGGAGGAAGAGATACCAAGAAGACGTTAATAACCTCAACATAGCTATGAAGAGCTAACTAGAAAGGGAAAGAAACAAAGCAGCCATATTGATGGTATCAAGTCTGCGTTTGATGGTATACCATGACAAGCTGTGTCTTTAGATTTGACTATAAATCCAGCATTGTTGCTTTTGATACTCAAGGTATCGGAAATTGAGTATCCTGCAATCTTAAATCACTGTACAAGATGATTTGGTAGTGGAATAGTGGTGTTTAGGTAAATACAATTATAAATATTAATGTCATTATTTTACGAATTGCACAATTTAATACAGTGTTCGTATGAAATATTACTGTTCAGGGTTTGACTTTAAGAATTTCCAACATATTTTCTAGAAGCCTTTTTGTAGATTGCTGAAGACAATTCTCATGCTGTAAAAAATGTATATTAAACAAATAAATAAATATATAACCAACATTTTTTTTTTTTATATATATATATATACATTTTTTTTATCCAAATTCAACATATTAGGTACGATCAAAATTAAACGTGCAGATAAATGTTTGTTCTCGGCCAGGGCAAAAAAATGACTCAAACAATGAATCCTGATTCAAAGGCCAATGTGCCAATTGCTTATCTGCACACAACTCCCAGATCACACCTACTGTGTAACATGCTCTCTAAAACCTTCCTGAAAGGGTTTGTTCTCGAAAGATTCAGTCATTTCTTTCGATACTATCAGTCCACGAATGGCGGTGCTTATCCATACTGGCGTAGCCATTCAATGCCCCCCGTTTATTCCACTGAGATGACGATGCATCTTTCAATCTGTGAACCATTGTTATAATGCTCCGAAAGGTCAAAAGAATATGACCTTGGGAAAACAGATGGACAGCTACTAGCTAGCGAGGTAGCTAAGATAAGAAAGCCATTCAAAGTGTATGGCTCCCTTGCTTTGTACATTGAAAGTTGGTTCGATACTAAACACCTTCTGGTATGTGAACGTCAGTGCTTGGAGAAGAGAAGAAACATGTGGAGCTCCGGGGAAACCTAGTGCTGAATTGTTTTCTCTAGGCACTAGCTCCTTGGTTTTAGTTAGAACTGTTCTCGGCTGTGCAGATAAAAGCAGAAACATCTGCATGGTTAGATGCTGTGTGTAAATAAAACATCTAATTCTCTGTGTATTTATTTGATGACTAAAATGTTGCACAGTTGCCACTTGTGTTAGAATTCCGAACTGTGAGGAGTATTTAGTCTTCAATAAATTCAAAGTTTTGAGGGTATTTGATTGGAGGGTGAACCATTAAGCTATTAAGTGGCTCCTCATTACGGTTAAAAGTTATATTTTTTGTATTGTTGCCATAGAGTTTGACGCTACGATGTCATGCAGTTGGTAAACTGCAACACACAAAAACAAAGTGCACTCTTATCATCCGAAATATGCAGTCGCTATTTCAGTTTTCATTCAAGGAAAATGTTTCATACCACTGACCAGCAAGATTATAGAATTGTACATTTATATCTTGTATGAACACTGGAACGCCGTGTATATGAGCATGTTCTGCACAAACACCCCGGCAGATGGTTTACCAAAAGTTTGCAAACAAAAATAATATTCACTCTCTCCTCGAAAAGAAAATTATTTAGAAGTGTGCTATCTTATGTCATAAAAGTTGTTGGAACTAGAATCAGAATGAAGTACATTCTACAACAGTTTACAGCTTACCCACCTTTACCTACAGCATCAAAGCCAGCATTCCCAAAACTGTGAACTCCTTTAAAAATCTGAATCGTGAAATTATCGCATTTTCAAAATGCTTTATGAACTTTCTTCATCTTTTCGCTTTTTTATGTTTAGAATTATAGACGGGTAACAGTGAATTATTGGGATGTATTTTACCAAAGGGTTCTGAGTGACATCAAATAGACAAGTAGAGCAAAGCGCAGGTTGTTTATGAAGTCACTCAGACCCCCGAGGTAAACAATATCATCATAATCCCTTTTTAGTCATCTTTAATTTTACGTTCTGCATGGCCTCTAAAATCATCTGCCCTTCCTTTCAGCTGCTGCTCAAGGGAGTAATGGGGGAACTATACATAACATGGTCTCTCCTTCCAGCCCAATTTTTTTTTAAACTATACGTGGTCACCGGCGGTCTACCTCCACCAATTTCTGTCCTTTCCCTTTGCTCTAATAACTGTGCTCTCTGCTTTCTAGCACTGCTCTGACAGGCTCTCAGAGAGCCTAGCATGACCAACCTGTATTTCCGTTATGTTATAGCAATACTGGCTAACAAGTGCTGTTACCCACTTGTGCTATGTCCCAGCAGTGAACTGCTAATGACTCATGAGATCAAACCATAATGAAAATAATCACATTAGAAAAAAGAACTATCGTATCCAGACATACAGAGTATATTATTGTCTCAGCAGTTAATGATCGTCTTGTAAAACTTGAGGAATCCATAGGTAGTGTGAGCTGCCCACATCTTATAGGAGTTTCTTAGGCACAGTTTGAACATCTAGGTAGATTCATTGCACTTAAACGGCATCACAAAAAACAGCCTTCAAGGAATGTTCAAGTCCATCAATTAGGGATGAAGATACAAAGACCTGTTTGCAAACCGGGATGGCAAATCGTGCACCACTTGGGCTGCGAACAGGTATGCAATTTGCGATGGCACCGATTTGCAATAGGTTGCACCAGAAAATTTACATTTGTCGTGGGTCACACAACACTTTTGCGGTTGCAGCCTCCTATTTTATGCCTGCAATAAAGAGGTGGTGCTGTGTAAGGGGCAGTAGACCATCATCATTCGATTTGCATTGCCACAAGGGAATATTATTTAAGCAATCCATTTCCTTAAAGGGACAGGTCTACTTTTAAAAATGTTTTCCAAACCCGAAAGCTATCCAACAGTGTTTCCAAAAGGGAAGCCCTCCTGCTAGTTTTCCCTTTACAGATCTGATACCACTGCATTTGAGATAGCAGAATCTGATCATTTGTTTTTATCACAATTACGGTCTCAACTCATTGATATATTCCATTGTTACTCCTAAATAGGAGAAGGGCATCTCTTTCAGTCCCCTACCCCTTCACAAGTCAGAAAAAAGGTGTTTTGTACATTTCAAAATACTATTTTGCAATTGCATACCATGTGATTTTCTGAGAATGCATGTTTAGTTTAGCTGATGCTATTTTCCATGTAGTGATGTTCCCACCCCCTCATATTTTGTGTCGTTAGCCGGTACTCGCTGACACCACACATGAATATTAAACATGCAGACACTGTTTCAATGCCTATGCCTTACTGCAACAGCCTTTTCAATTCTTACGTAGTAGCAAGGTGAGTTCCTTGCAGTGCCATTCTCAGATTTCATACATTTTAAAACGAAAGTAAAATTAAAAACATCTATAATTCACTCTGGAATTTGACAGATTTTCATGTTTGGTGTGCCTGTAATGCAGTGGCATCTTGCCATAGAATACTTTGATACAGGCATAACATGCTGAGCTATAAGATGATTTGTGGTAGCCTAAAACCATGTAACAAAAAATGTTTTTTGGGGGGGCAAACACACCTCCTGTCTCTACTATGATCTCTTCATCTGCTCAAACTCATACGGCATGCAAATGTTTTCTTATTTATCAGTTGATTTTATGTATGTATTATGCCCTCTTGGGGTATATGTATTCGAAATTCCCTTATTACCCTCAGTTATATGTAAAACTACTCTTATTAATCAATTTATAACTTTGAAGTAATTCAAGGACAAGCACCAGATGGAATCTCTAATTTGGTCACCATCATTAACAGGGCACGCCTTCCCTTTTCAAATCAGATACCTCCCCAACTTGGCTTATGAATGGTCTGCACCCTTAATTGTTATCATAAACCAGTGCTTTGTAACACTGTCAATGGAAGTTAGAAGGGCGTGCCCCTTTAATGCCCATTCCTAATCGTGATTTGTAGTAATTGGCAAAACCCATTTATAAAATGGGAAGTCCTTTTGTGAGTAAGAATTCCCATTTACAATTGTATATCCTGTGACTTAGAGAATCACAAGGTTTGAAACTGGAAAATAGTTTTGTGAATCAGTATCCGTTTTTAAGTAGCATTCACTCTTCGTTTAATGTACAAAACTAATCATTCTTTGGGAGTTAAAATAATATTTCAGGCATTCCTAGCATCTCACAATCTGTTACGTTAGGAAACAGGGACAGGATTTGGGTACTTCTGGTTCCAAACCAGAAGTTTGCTCTAGCAAACCGATACATCTAGGGCCGTATTATACATTGTGCCACAGGGGCGCAAATGGCTTGTGTGCCCGATTTGTGTACCCCAGGGGCACAATGGTATTCACAAAGGGGCTGCAGATACTTGTGCAGTCCTTTCTGTAAAACCAATAGTGTTGGTCCACATGTAGTGTGATGCCATGCAAATGAGAAAACTCATTGACACTGCCCGCCGTATTATAGATGCATGTACAGATATAAACAGACCCTTAAGAGGCACATTCACAGTGTGCCAAAAATTGGTGACGCAATGTCTGAGTGCCTTCTGAATATAGCCCTCTGGAGGGGTAACAGGGGGGTTCCATGGATCCCTCAGACTTCCCCCTGCAAGCAGGTGCAGTCAATTACTGCACCTGCATGCAAGAGGACCTTTTTCCCCTCTTCAAAGTGCAGGCGGGTTGCTGCACAGAGAAACAAGGAGTAGCTTTGATATAGCCGCTTTGTATGTCATTGAATGTAATGTGCTGGGAAAGTGTGAGATTAATGCTGTCCTGAGAGAAGGTCATTCACTGTTATAGGGCGCACTGTCCCTGTTTGTGCTCAGAAAACCTGTTTAAAGGTGCATCATGGCGCAAACAGGGATAGTCCACCCTTTCAATAATACGCCACCTAGGGCCTCATTTATGAGGCCGTGCGTCACTTTTATGCCGCCGGTGCGTCACTTTTTGTGACGCACCAGCAGCGTAATAAATTTGCCTTGTTGCACCATATTTACAAAGTGACGCATCTAGGTAGATGCGTTACTTTGTAAACCCCTGCGCTACATTATACCTACGCCGGGTATAATGTATGCAGGGGGGGCGTTGACGCAAGACAGGGTCATAGAAGTGACGCAGTAAAATCTATAAGATTTCACTGCTCCACATCTAGGACACAAATGCGGCAATTTCTTATGCCGGCCTCACAGCAGGCGTAAGACTGACGCAGGCCCTTTCACATGGGGCTTGCCCCATGTGAAAGGACTCATTGCTGTAGTTGCGTCACTTTTGTGACACACTCCAACAATGCGTCACTTTTGCGCCATACAGATACGTCAGAAATACTGACGGATCTGTAAATCCTTGCGCCATGATGCGTCATACTGTAAATATGACGCATCATTGGTCTCGCAAGGAGGGCGCAGGGAAAAGTGATGCATCGCTGTTTTCACGCAGCGATGCGTCACTTTTCATAAATGAGGGACTTAGTATTTTCGTGTGCCACATCATATTCTACAACTGTAAACCACACAGTCTCCAATCACCCCTATCACTACTGTGAAAGAAGTTTGAATAATTTTATTGAACATTTTCCTTTATGTTTGCTACCTCAATGTGCCAAACTAATACTGACCTGTTGCCGGCAGCACTTTATTCTAAGTTAGAAAGCAACACATAATCACAAAAAAATAGAATCGAAATACAGACTTTAATTCGATTTGGCTGGGAACAAAGTAAATGAAAGTGCATTTTTAAGGTTAGCAGGTTTAACCCCGATTTTCTATCTCGTGCCTTCAAATATAAAATGGTGTACATATCTGCTAAATAACTCTTGTTTCCCCAAAACTAATTCCATGTGTTTTCTCAATAAGTATTTCGATTATTGCATGACCTTTGAAAAAGCTAAATAATCAGTGAACTATGACAAAGCTCTTTTTATAAAGTGGAGGATTCTACCATTAACGAAAATTTGAGCCGACGACTTTGTCTTTTTATGTCAAGCTTCAATAATGTTCTCTCCAAAATCGATAGCATTTGCATTCCCTGTTGGGCCTATTCATCAACATGAAACAAGTATGAAAAGCCCAATTGCCTTTCGTGAGGAAAGGCTAAATATTCAGCTGCTGTAGTATCTGCAGTTCAAAAGTGACAGAAAAAATAGCATCTCTTATGCAAATACTACCATCTATGCACATATTTGAAAGCTGCCACATGTCTCCCTCATTAAACACTTGCTACTTCAGCATCCCCCTATTAGCATTTCAAAGCACAGTGCCCCCTTTGATAAATCATGCACAGTGTGGTTATTTAATATATGGTGAAGAGTGGGGCTGTGCAAGCACATTTAAAGTTAGCCGATATTACGAATTTTATGTGAATATTTTTTGTTTTTGCAGGCACTATTTTGGTAGACAATATGCAAATCAAAGGAACTGCTGGCGGCCCTAACCCTACTATTATCCTATCCCTGAAGGATAACGTAGATTACTGGGTGATTCTGGAACCGGCTACCCAGAGGCTCTTCCTGAACAGCACGGGCCGTGTCCTGGACAGAGATGTGAGTAGATGTGATGTCTTTCTTTTTTAGATACTGTATGTGATGTGCTAGAATTAAAAAAAATATTCAAAAATGTTGTTTTTTATAAATATTTTTAGTGATATTTTTTTAGAAATGCATAACTTTACAATGCAGATGCGGGACATTGTACAGTAACCAGAACACAGAGTCAATACATGAGGAATACAGTTATAGTTTAATATTCGCATAATCCACTTCTAACAGTTCTACTTTATTGCATGTATCATCACTGAGGCCCGGGTGAGCGGGTGCTCCCCTTACCCTTTGATTATTCTACTTATGACATTTGGGAGTTGCCTGACTCATCACTCATTTCAAATCTGCAGTGTCATAGCCAGGGCATATTCAACAGTTTCAAGGAAGTAGGACAAACAAACACTAACAAAAAAGTGCTATATATCTGTGCTTGCGGGTACTGCTGTAGAGGCTAGATACATGGACAGACTCTGTGCAAAAAATGCCTTCGAACTGCATACTGGCTCTGGGGTTCAGTCTTTCATTTTGTGATGTAACCTGTGTACTATAGGTTGTGTCACAAAATCTCCAGATACATGGTTTTGCAGTACGGCCTGCCTTACAGTGGGATGGTGACCAGCAAGGAGCAGCAGATAACCATGTTTCTATTTGTAGTCCCAAATATGAAACATTATTTAAATGAGTCAATGTTACTGAAAGGAACTGGTGTAAATGTAAATGGAAATGTGTAGTATTTATATAGAGCACTTCTACCTGGAGGCCTCGTAGCGCTGTATTCACACCGCTGTGGAACCCATCCTGGCTTTCCTGTGAAATGTCCACTCCTGGGCACCCCCAAGGTGAAGCCAGGCATCTAAGCACTGCTGGGGCCGTTGTGGAGATTAAGCAAGCTATTGCCCAGAGTCACAGACCCATGATTAGACTAGGCACCGAGGCGAGAATTATCAGGTCTGGGGAAATTGAGTCCAAGAGCCGCCGAGGCGGGAATTGAACCCTGGTCCCGGGCCAGATCTCTGCATCAGGGTCTGCCGCTCTAACCATTGAGCCACGCTTCTCCACTGGTGCTGATTTAAAAATTGCCCCACTTGTGAAGACATTTGGGTCCTTGAGACCTCTAACTTCTTCCCCAAGGTCTCCTGATAAGATTCATTTGGGACAAATGTTTCTTCCCCTTTGCAAATGGGCGGTGTCTTCCTTTGAGGAATCCGTATAATTGCAATGGTTTGCAAACACAATTGCGTTCGCAAACCATTGATATATCGTGTTGCAAAGTGCAAGTAGGAAAGGATGCCCCTTTACAACCTCTCTATTATTTAAAATGCTTTACGGAATTGCAGGATTTGCTACTGAAAAACGATTTTGTACATAAGGTTCATAATGTGAAAACGTCTAGTCAAACTCTAATTTGTTATTTGAAAATATTCAAATTTTACACAAAAGAAGAAGCTAAATATTGCACAAATTTTGCTGGCCAACAAAAGAGTTGCTTAGAGCCACACACATACCTTTGAACCTTAGTGCAAAGTTATCAAACAGGTCAAGTTTGGACCTAATGTGTGAGATAGTGGCTAGGCCCCCCTCAGCAAAATAGTATCATTCAAGGTCATGTAGCTCTGTCTCTAGAGTGGACAATTCTCTTCATAAAGTACGCAGAATCCCAAATTGCTTTGCAATGCAAAGCCCCCTAATGACGACCTTAAACACCTCCGAGAGGACAGTGAAGTACTCAACAGAAGTCCCACAATGTTCAAAATGATCAACTATGGTGACCGGCACCTCTTCTCGAAAGACCTGTTCCTTAGAGGGTGCCACGTGATAGGCATCAAATAAACGAGTGCTGTATATTACCAGGAATGTGCAGTTCCAATAGAACAGGGGTGTGGTCAGAGAGTGTGCGCAGGCAGTGGTCCACTTGGTGGGACCACGATTCAACATCTCGGGTAGCCAACCACAAATCAATACGGGACCAAGTGTTGTGTGTAGTGGTTATACAGATGCCCTCCCTATCCGATCTGGTGCACCAGAGATCTACTAGGAGATTGTCTAACATGATTGAGCATAGTAGTGCAAAAGCATTTGGGCGTGGAGGTCTGATTGTACTACTGCGGTCAATACCAAGATCAAGCTAAATGCCAGACTTCCGGTGAGAGCGACAGACAATGCGTGAGAAAGAAGGAGAGATCGAGCAAGAGTTACAAACCCAGGCACATATTGAGTGATAGAGGGGGAAAAGCCTCCTGGAGCCGAGCTTTTTAATCCGGTCATCATCAATTAGGGACTCTCTCAAGGACGCCTGCACTCCAGCCGCTGACCTCGGACTTTGGACCTTTGTGCCCACAGCTAGCGGAACCCGCTCCGCGGGTCCCGCGTCGCAGAAGGGGGTGAACGGAGGCTGTGCTTCGCTGGGCGGTGAGTGTGTGACAGGGCTGCGAGCAGCAACCCGGACTCAATCTCCCAGGAGTCCCGGGTTGCACAGGCCGTTCCAGCTGGCCCGCTCTCCCTGACCGCCCCGCCCAGCTCCACCTGCCTCATATTCCGCCCTGATTGCACCTTCCACCGGGACTCTCTCAAGGACGCCTGCACTCCAGCCGCTGACCTCGGACTTTGGACCTTTGTGCCCACAGCTAGCGGAACCCGCTCCGCGGGTCCCTCGTCGCAGAAGGGGGTGAACGGAGGCTGTGCTTCGCTGGGCGGTGAGTGTGTGACAGGGCTGCGAGCAGCAACCCGGACTCAATCTCCCAGGAGTCCCGGGTTGCACAGGCCGTTCCAGCTGGCCCGCTCTCCCTGACCGCCCCGCCCAGCTCCACCTGCCTCATATTCCGCCCTGATTGCACCTTCCATCGGGACTCTCTCAAGGACGCCTGCACTCCAGCCGCTGACCTCGGACTTTGGACCTTTGTGCCCACAGCTAGCGGAACCCGCTCCGCGGGTCCCGCGTCGCAGAAGGGGGTGAACGGAGGCTGTGCTTCGCTGGGCGGTGAGTGTGTGACAGGGCTGCGAGCAGCAACCCGGACTCAATCTCCCAGGAGTCCCGGGTTGCACAGGCCGTTCCAGCTGGCCCGCTCTCCCTGACCGCCCCACCCAGCTCCACCTGCCTCATATTCCGCCCTGATTGCACCTTCCACCGGGACTCTCTCAAGGACGCCTGCACTCCAGCCGCTGACCTCGGACTTTGGACCTTTGTGCCCACAGCTAGCGGAACCTGCTCCGCGGGTCCCGCGTCGCAGAAGGGGGTGAACGGAGGCTCTGCTTCGCTGGGCGGTGAGTGTGTGACAGGGCTGCGAGCAGCAACCCGGACTCAATCTCCCAGGAGTCCCGGGTTGCACAGGCCGTTCCAGCTGGCCCGCTCTCCCTGACCGCCCCGCCCAGCTCCACCTGCCTCATATTCCGCCCTGATTGCACCTTCCATCGGGACTCTCTCAAGAACGCCTGCACTCCAGCCGCTGACCTCGGACTTTGGACCTTTGTGCCCACAGCTAGCGGAACCCGCTCCGCGGGTCCCGCGTCGCAGAAGGGGGTGAACGGAGGCTGTGCTTCGCTGGGCGGTGAGTGTGTGACAGGGCTGCGAGCAGCAACCCGGACTCAATCTCCCAGGAGTCCCGGGTTGCACAGGCCGTTCCAGCTGGCCCGCTCTCCCTGACCGCCCCGCCCAGCTCCACCTGCCTCATATTCCGCCCTGATTGCACCTTCCACCGGGACTCTCTCAAGGACGCCTGCACTCCAGCCGCTGACCTCGGACTTTGGACCTTTGTGCCCACAGCTAGCGGAACCAGCTCCGCGAGTCCCGCGTCGCAGAAGGGGGTGAACGGAGGCTCTGCTTCGCTGGGCGGTGAGTGTGTGACAGGGCTGCGAGCAGCAACCCGGACTCAATCTCCCAGGAGTCCCGGGTTGCACAGGCCGTTCCAGCTGGCCCGCTCTCCCTGACCGCCCCGCCCAGCTCCACCTGCCTCTTAATACATCTATAAGAACGAGATCTACACGCTGCGCGGGAGCGCCCGGGTTAAGCCCGGGACAAGGGCGGGACCGTCTGTGGCCGTCCGGGGCCGAAGGAGGCCGGGCTGGGCCCACTCTCTTTCGCCTTCACCCCCCGAACCCAGCCGAATTGTGCTACAGGACCCCGCTATGTCTATAACGGCCCAAGGAGGAACTCCATCAAGGGCAGGGGGTAGCATTAATGGGCCCCTGGATAATTTCTTCAAACCAGCGAAGGGGGAAGGGGGAAAAGAAAGCTCCCTAGAGAAGCGTAGGGGCGAGCGCCGTCGCTCCATCGAGTCTATGAAAAATCAACCTATTAGTGAAATAATCCCCTACCCTATCTCCCAAGAGGAAAGTCCCCGTCAGGGCACACCGCTTATATCAAACCAAGAGGACGTTCCTTTACTCCTACGGGATTCTGTTCCTAATTCTGCCACACTTTTTGATCAGTCCATGGAAGTTACCCCTCCATCAACCGACAGTAATACAACGGTTGATCTGATTATTTTAACATCCCCGGTAGCTAAAATTAAGAAAACCAAGCCTAAGCAGTCCGTGGTGGCAGAGATACACGGCCCTCCACCCAACAAGCGTAGAAGAAAGACAAGGGGTGGGCAGGGGAAAATCAAAACTCCTCACTCTGATTTTGGGAAAAATCATAAACCAGTGCACTCCCCTGATAGGCCCAAAGCGAAGGTACAAGTAGCCGCTCCCCCCAAGAGTAACAATACATCTACTGCCGTTGCTAACAGTGACGTAGGGAACACCCAATCTAATACATCATCTCCTGCTGTAACTCTCGGGAGCATAGAATTTTTACTAAAATCACTTTTGACGCCTATCAGCGAGAGCCTAAAAAAATTAGATACCAGGCTTACTACCCTAGAAGCTACCCTAGTGAGTCTGAATGCTGCGACTAGCAAACAGAATAAAGCGGCAGGGCAAAATCCCTCTGCAAGGTTCCCTCCCCGTTCACTACCATCCAACCCCAATGTGGGCCCTATGCAGGGCTCCCCCGTAGTCGCTCCCTTGCCACCACTTATGTCTATTCAACTACCACCCCCATTGAGCAGCCCTAATACTGCCCCTCCTGAGCTAGCAGTAGCAGCCACACATGGACCATCCCTTGGCACAACCCATAGAGCCCAACCCAATGCCAGCTCTCCCCCCCTCAGGAAGGGAGGCTTGCACCTAGAACTCGGAGACCGGATTTGCCCCCGGAAGCCAATAGCTTTATGGTAGTACTGGCGGGTGCCCCTTCCCTGGAAAGTGGTGAAAAAGAAAATTTTATAACACTCAAGAGGAAAGTCATCAAGTGGCTTAACTGGAATAGGCCCTTACCTCCTCATTTTAATAATGAGATCACCATGGTTAGAAGGGTACCTTGGCTGGGGAGGACGAGGAAAACAATCATGGGGGATTGTATTATTGTCTCCTTCCGTGACCCAGGCACAGTTCTACACATTTGTGCAGGGACGAATAGATCACTGGACTCCACTATTCAGTCCCTGCCAGTCTCCTTTTTCTTCCCCCCCACCCGTATGTACCATGAGCCAGAACAAGGCAACTGGACAAGGGTAGAGCGGAGACCTAGATATCGGGAACATGCTATACGTCCAGTTAACCAACTGCCGGATACCCCCTTCTTCCATTATAATCGGTTTAACTGTTTGGGGGGGTTGGAAGGGGTTGATTGACTGTTTACAAATAAAGCCCCGGAAACTATGATCACGGAAAATGGCTTTAGTGATTCTCCCGAGCCAGTTGGAGCCACTACAGAAATTGTACCCGTTGTAACCAACTATGATCAAACTGAGCCGGCTCAATCCAATATTCCCCTTCCCGTGACGCCTGATACAGAGCATCTGAGACTTATCTGCTGGAATGTGGCTGGAATTGTCAACAAGCTGTCTACCCCAGACTGGGTTGCATACATTGAGACAGGGGATGTGTGCATGTTCCAGGAGACCTGGGCCAGGGAGGAACATACCCATCAGGGATACCAGTCCTTTTCTATCCCGGCCAGGTGGGAGGGCAAAGGCCGTCCTTCTGGTGGATTAACAACATGGGTAGCTTCCCACCTAGGCTGTGAGGCTTCACGCTTAGTGGTACCATCTGACGATATCCTTGTGGTCTTACTATCCTGGCCAAATCAAGTAAAACTTGCCTTTATTAATGTCTACTCTAGGCCAGTGGGAGTAGCCAGGGAGTCACCTACGATTGATGAGCTTGCAACCTACCTAGCTGAAATACCCGGGGATTTACCCTATATAGTAGGGGGGGACCTAAATTCCCAATTTGAGCCGCTGCCTGGCCTCTTAGAAGGCTTCCAGATGGAGGAAGAGGCCAGGTGGTCAGTACCATCGGTAGAAGCTCCTCCCCCGAAGGCTTGGACACCCTTGGCGTTGCAGATCACAGCCCTAACCCTAAAGTTTGGAATTAGAGCCTGTAATGGGCGAATTAAATCAGATGTACCTAGTAGAACAACTTTTAACAGAGCGGGAAGAAAATCCCGCTTGGACTATGTTCTGGTACAGATAACCAACTGGCCTACCATTAGGGATTTTAGGGTTACCGAACGGCTGGAAAGTGATCACAACGCATTAGAACTGGATCTCACACATCCTGGCCTCCAACAACCCATATTAGCGAGTGAGGGAAACCTACCTGAACTGCTTTTGGCCAACAACAAAAAAAGGATCAGGTGGGAAAAAATTGTTGCAAGCCAGGAGAAACTCCCGAAGCTTTATGCGGGGCTAATCCCCATCCTAGAGAGTGTAGGAGGGCTGGACATTGAGAGGGGCAATACGGAAACACTTGGTAAATTATACCAGGCCCATGAAGATCTTATAAAGGGTATGAGTCCTTTCCTGTATAGCAACGCACATAATGCAAGTAGGGGGCAAGCGCCAAAAACCATGTGGTATAATGCGGCCTGTAAAAAAGCAAAACAAGAACTTCTAAGAAATATTAAGGAGGGCTCAGGTGGGGAGATGCTAAGAGAAAGCAGACGGGCATATAAAAAAGTACTTGCCCATGCTAAAATTGAATGGGAGGAGAGCCAATGGGAGGAGCTCAACAAATCCCTTGTAATGGGAGACCACAGAATGTTCTGGAGAATAGTGAATGGGGGGTCGGGGAACCTCCTTTCAGCTATTGAGCCCAACATCGCAGCTGGGGTCTGGCAGGCTCATTTTCAAACCCTTTATAGCTCGATGGGGGGAGATAGCATGGGTGATACTTGCAGTCCTCAGGGGGCATATGAGGGGGAACTAGTAACAGTGGGAGAGGTTAGGGCAGCAATAGCTGGTTTGGCCTCGGGCAAGGCGCCAGGTCTTGACGGCCTGCCTGGAGATCTTTTTAAGCAGGAACCAGATGTGTGGGCCCCATATCTAGCCGTTTTGTTTAATGGAGTCTTATGCGGCATGGAAGTCCCAAGTACTTGGCTGGGGGCGGAGGTGGTTCCCATATTTAAGAAGGGCTCGCCCCTGCTTCCAGCCAATTACAGACCAATTAGTCTGATTGATGTGCCCCAGAAGCTCCTTGGGAGGGTACTGCTCAATCGGCTCCAGGACTGGGCAGAAGAAACGGAAGTCCTTAGTCCTTACCAGGCTGGATTTAGGAAGGGAGTATCAACGGTGGACCAGGTCTTCCGATTGAACATCATTTACTGGAGGACAGTGGTTTTCGATGGTGGCAGCTTATACACAATATTTGTGGATTTAAGAGCCGCCTTTGATCTGGTGCCCAGAGGCAAACTTTGGAGGGTCCTGGCCGAGATGGGCGTACCTGCGGACATTCTAATAATCTTGCAGAGGTTACACCAAAACAACTATGCCAGGGTGCGGTGTGGAAAGTCGGGGGAGTTGACGGACAGATTCCCCGTTGACAGGGGGGTTAGGCAGGGCTGTGTGCTCGCACCGACCCTGTTCTGCCTCTTTGTCAACGGGGTAATCGCCCATTTGAATGGCATTGAACACACTGATGCTCCGAAATTGAACGGCAGCAGGGTGCCTGCAATTATGTTTGCAGATGACACCCTGCTGCTGTCCAAAACCCCAATGGGGATCCAGCGGATCCTTGATTCTTTCGTGGCCTTTTGTATGGATAGGGGCCTAGAAATTAATGCTGGAAAAACAAAATTCATGGTCCTGAATCCAAGTAAAAAATTGCGCCCGAATCCACTGCTGGGAGAGGCACGGTTGGAAAGAGTCTCCACCTTCGATTACTTAGGTGTAACCTTGAATGAGTCCATGTCGTGGGGGGCACACCGGACCAGGGCCAACCTTAAACTGGTACAGACCACTGGGGGCATTACACGGATGTTGAAAAATTCGACTTATCGGCCTCTGGGTCCGCTCATCCAGATCTACAAAGCGCAGGCCAGGGGCGCCACAATGTATGGGGCGGAACTGTGGGGACATACACCAACTCGCAGTCTGTCGGTAACTGAGAATAATTTTATCAGGCAGATAACTGCACTCCCGCCAAGTACCCCGCTCCTCCCCCTGAGGTTGGATCTGGGATTGAGACCAATAGCCGATGAAATAGGACTGAGACCCATAGTCTTCTGGCGAAGACTGTGGAGCAGTGAAGCACTTTTAGCCTACAGGGCTGAACTAGGGGAGCTGATATCCCACCCAAAAGCGTTACAGATCCCTTGGCTAAAATATATTCAGAATCTATGTACGTCACTGGGGTTTCCTGATCTTTGGTCCGATCCTGCTGAGGCCTCATTAAGCATCTCACGCTGAAATTTGGTCGATGCCTATCACGCTCATAAACTATCCTCGGCTATGGAAAATCAGCGAGAGGGATCACTGACCTCTGTATTTATGCTAGGCAAAGATACATACAGGATGGAAAGGGTGCTGGACGCTATGTCCCCCGTGCTGGCCAGGAAGCTGTTTCTGCAATGGAGATACGGCATCCTGCCCTTACGGGCTTTTACGAGCTCTTGGACAAACCCGCCCTCCCCTAAGCAGTGTCCAACATGCTCTTATGCTGAGGAAAGTGATTTGCATGTAGTTCTGTTTTGCCCCACGTACTCGAAAGCGAGGAGATACTGGCTTCTCCCACTTATTAGAAACTTTGGTGGCAGAGAGTATCTCCCAATGTATAGAATTTTAAAAACTGATCTTTCGAGTCCAACTGTGTTTGCATTGGCTAAATTTCTTACCAATGTCTGGCATATTCGCACCAGTTTGCTGAAGTCACGGTCATTGAGTTAGCTCCAGTCTCCTATATGTAAACCCTTATAGTTTTAACCTACAGATATGAACGATTTTATAATGTACAAGTATGTCTTATTGCTATTGATGATGTTTTATGGTGTATATGTTTTATCTTGTTGTGTATCTTTGATGGCCGTATGGCCGAAATAAAGATTTAATAAATAAAATGCCAGACTTCAGCAAAGAAGCTAAGGTAGTCTGTGCTGGGTCTATAAACTGATTAAAGATGGATGGGGAGGTTGTACGCAGCGACTCAGAAGATTGTTAACACAGTTAATGTACACCATGGAAGCCCTTTGGGGTGACAATTGCCACCCCCAGGCACATTTAGAGTAAAGAGCTGTGCTGCATTCACCAAACCATCCCGCTCACTGACGCGTTCTGATAGTCTCAGTAAGGTGCAGTTCCTAAAGCATACACATATCCACACTGTTGGACTTGGCCCTTTTTGCAAGGTCATCCCAGAACTTGCCTTCCTCTTGTATTTTTTATGACCTGTTGGTTGGTGGTTTTATGACTCTGGGCACTTTACCACTACTGATCAGTGCTAAAGTGCATATGCTCTCCCTGTAAATTGTTATGGATTGGTGATTCCATGATTGGCATATCTGATTTACTAGTCAGTCTCTAGTACAGTGCACTGTGTGTGCCCAGGGCCTGTAAATCAAATGCTGCTAGTGGGCCTGCAGCACTGATTGTGCCACCCACATAAGCAGCCTGCAAATGTAACTCAGATCTGCCACTGCAGTATCTTTGCACAGTTTGGTAGTGGTACTTCCATGTTGACTTGGCAAGTGCACCCACTTGTCAGGCCCTAACCTTCTCTTTTCTTAGATGTTAGTCACCCCTAAGGTAGGCCCAAGGGAATGGTAATTATTTGGGCAGGGTGCAGTATATATGAAAGGTAGGTCATGTCCTGATGTGTGTGGCATGTCCTGATGGTGAAATATTGCCAATTTCGTTTTTCACTATAGTAAGGCTATCTGTTCCAATAGGATTGAAGATTGAAAGGGGGGGTTGCTTATAACCTCTTATAAGCATATCTGCCCCGGGAACAAGATAGGAAAATACAGTTTGATATGCCTGACCTCAGAATGTTAAGATGCATCTTTTAATGAGGGTGATTTTTACATTCTGGGTTTGAAAATCCCACTTTTAGAAAGTAGCTATTTTCTTGCCTGACCATCCAGTGTACCTCTGCTAGGCTGTGTATTGACTGTCTGGCTTTAGAGTGACAGGGGCTTGGAAGGTGCATTGGCTCCAGAGAGTCTGGATGAGCCAGGGCTGGGCTGAATAGACCTTGGCTGCATTTAGAGTAGGATGAGGAGATTTCCTTTCACATGAATGGGCCTGATCTGCCTTCCACAACGCTGTCTACACCTCCTGCCAGTAAGATGCACCAGAGAGGAAAGAACTGGCTTTGGCTGGGTAAAAAGCTTCTCTGCACTAGAGAACAAAGAGATTTACTGTATAAAAAGAGGGGTCCAGACCCCAGACTTTTAGATCACTTCTGGGAATCTAGAGGAACCTTTGACAAGGAGAAGAGCCGGAGAAGCTGAGGAGGAATACTGCCCCTGTGCTGTTTGCTGTCTGGGGTTGTCCTGCAGTGGCTACTTGCTGCCAAGGAAAGGAGAAAGGGCTTTGCTGTTTGCTTTGTCCCCTGCTTGAGGAAGATCTCCAAGGGCTAGAATTGTTCCGAAGTCTCAGGGAAACAAAGACTTCACCCTCAGTTCCCCTTGAACTCCTCTGCTGGGAGTTCTGACCTGTTGAGATGTGCCTGCCAGTGTTCTGACTGCTGGAGGTTGTTTTGGGACTGGAACCTGCAAGAATTGTGAAAATCGTTGCATTGCCTGTTTCTAACACATCGCAGCAGTGCAAGAGAACATTTCTTATGCAACGCCTGCTTGCGGCTGAAGTGTCTGCCCTGCGACAAATCCTGGGCACGATTTCTGACGTCCGAGATCACCACACCGATTCTGATGCAGGCCCGGTTGGAGAAGAACCGAAGCATCTCACCAGATCGTCATGTAACACATCAACAGATCAAGTCTGTCGCATCGTTGGGGGGTGCAGTAAGAAACCGATACATCACCTCCCCAAGCAGTAAAGCATCACCTCCTCTCTGGTAAGGAACTGACGCATCACCTCCCCTACGCAGGAGTAAGGAACCGATGCATCACCTCCCCTCAGAGCAAGGAACTAACACATCACCTTCCCTAAGTGTAAGGAACCAACGCATCACCTTCCCTGCGTTCCTTTTTGCTTGCATTTTTCTACGCATCTAAGGTACTTTGTGCAAAAGTGTTGCATCTCACATTTTCCTGGAACTGAACTGTTTCTACCTCTTGAGAATCATATTTTTAATACTGTATTGTGGATTTTTTGTCATTTGGTCTTGTTTTGGTAAAGATAAAGATTACTTATTTTTCTAAACTGGTGTGGTGTCCATTTGCAGTGTTTTCACTGTATTACTGTATGTGTTCACAAATGCTTAACACACTGCCTCTGAGATAAGCCTGTCTGCTTGTGCCAAGCTACCAAGGGGGTGAGCAAGGGTTATTTTAGAAGTGTATCCCCCTTACCCTGACTAGAAGCAAAGGTCCCTATTTGTACAATAATACCTACCTCTGCCAACTAGAGACCCCCATTTCGAACACACATTATGGCACTTCATGAATGCAGTGATCTTTCTAACCTTATGTGCATTATCGAGGCCCCTAACATTCCAAGTAAGTCAGATACTTTATTCATCTCGGGACCTAGGACAGTAGGTGCCACAGCGGGCTCACTGGAAGATAAGCTAAGGTGAAGAATGTTCAGACTAAGCCTGAGCACAGCAGTAAGAAGAGTTGGTTATGCAGCAAAAGCCACAGGGATAGGGGACAACAGACAAAACCCCGGCAATCCACCCACCTCCCACGCTGCCCCCCAATTGGGTTAGCATACGTAAACCCACACCAATAATACCACATTGAACACCCTGGCAGGGATGGCAAAAACAAGATCATGGGACTCATCTCTTTGAGACAACCCGAAGCCCAACCATTCTTGACCTAGAATTAGAGGACAAGTGGCCGTAGAAAACCATTGTGGTGGGTCAGAGCCCTGCCCAGGTCATGCAGGGACATCTTCCTGCACAAAAACAATCACAAGAAGTGTTATCCTTGTTCTATGTGAGATGAAGAATGCAGCACAAATAGAAAAAGGAGAGATTAGGAGAAATAAAGGTATTTCACCTCGTTTTGCCTCCCTTATGCCTCCACTGGGGAGGAGTAGGAATCTGACGCATTCCCAGGTGTACAAAACTTTGTAAATCTGGGAATGTGTCAGGTTCCATGGATGTTGTGTGGGAACACCTACAGCAACACTCATTTCAGAGTAATGCATGAAACGGGGCCATATTTACAAGGCCATGAAAAGCCATGCAGGGTGGCTTTATGTGGCCTGTTAAATATAGGCAGGCACACAGCGCCGCCGGTACGTCAAAAAAAGTGATGCACCAGTGGCGTAATGGGCTTGTAAATTAGCCCCAAAGTGATTTAAACTGGATTCTCTTGTGTACTGGAAGCCAGTGCAAGGCCGCTAGGGCTGATGTAGTCAACTGGCGCTTGAAAATGTTTTAGTAGAATCTGGACTGCAGAGTTTGTAATTACCTGGAGGCTTTTCATGACAGATATGGGACTTCTCAGATCTAGAGAGTTTCCATAATCTAGTTGTGATATCACCAGACCCTGTCACTCTAAGTGACCATCTTAACATGTTTCTAGTATCCTGAGTAGTCCGAACAGTTTGTTGCCATTTTCCTAATTTGGACCTCCATAGAAAGTTTGCTGTCAATCCAAAAACCAAAGCTCTTGACCTCTGATGTAGATGCGGGTTGTATGCCAAGGTCATCAGGCCTGCCCCAGCCAATGAGCTGAATTATTTCCAACCACTAGCACTTCTGTCTTTTCTCCGCTTAATTTTAGACTACTCACAGACATCCAGTCTACTATCTGCTTTAAGCAGTCCCTAAGGTGGTTAGAAGTCTTTTCTATGTGGGGAGTGAGGGAAATGACAATCTGTGTATCATCTACATAGAACACAGTTGAATAAGCCTGCACCATATCTGCCAGCAGCAGATCATACAAGTTAAACAGAGTGGGTCTTACTGATGACCCTTAATGACCCCCACATTTTAAGAAGTGAATTTTGAACAGCGTGGTCTCTTCACACACTTAAAAGGTTCTGTTCTTGAGAAAAGAGGCAAGCCGTTTAAGTGCGATCCCAGAAATACCAGCCTCCTCTAGCCTTTCAATCAAGGCAGGATGGGAGACTGCATCAAAGGCTGCACTCAGATCTAGTGGGATTAGTGCCACTGACATGCCTTAATCTTGGACTACTCTCAATTCCTTAGTAGCTGCAAGCAGAGTGGGTTCTGTACTGCTTCCTGGTCTAAAGCCTGCCTGGCAAAGATGCAAAATGCAATTTGTCTCTCTCAAGAAACAAGGAAAGATTTTTATTTTCAAACTTCAAGATTTTACTTGCCCCTGGAAGGAAGGAGATTGGTCTGTAATTTTCACAGTGTAGATGGTCGGCGTAGGGTTTTTTCAACGGGGGTTTCACAATAGCATGTTTCCATGCTGGAAGGACAATGCCAGATTCTATCAAGTAGTTAAACATATCTGTCAAGGTAGACAGTACAACTCTTCCCCCTTTCATCATTAAATATTGAGGTGCTGGGTCCAAACGGGATCCTGATTTAACTGATTTTAAAATTTCTACTGTGACCTTCTAGCTAATTTCTGAAAAGGCAGTTAATTTCTCCTAAGTCACACTAGTTACAAGCAGCATCTGGGGAAGCCTAATAATGCCACAATTCCCCAAAAGTGTAAGGAGGATGATATTTACCATTTCCAGAAAGAAATTGGTGAGCATGTTGCATCGAGCCTCAGACGGAGGAGGGCCAGACTGACTTTTAACTGGCTTCAACAGGCTGCTCACCAGGTTGACAAAGCTATTAGGATGAGTTTGACACCTTATCAATCTAAGTGTAAAAATAGCTCACTCTAGCCTTTCTAATTGCATAATAGTATTTTTAACTGCTTTCTTAAAGTTGTCCCTGCAGACTTTATTGTCGTTTTTTCTCCATGCCCTTTCCAGTTTTTTTGGATTCATTTTTTAGTATCATGAGTTTCAGTGAAAACCACGGAGCCCGACCTACTGAACATCTGGCCTTCTGTGGCCTTAAAGGGGCTAGGTTAATCAGGGTATTCCAGGGCCTTCCAGGGCATCAGTCTTAGTTACTTGTGAGGATTCCGTCTCCTAGGACCAGATCTATTGGGACAGGGGAAGCATGTGGCCTCTCTCCGCAAGCCTTATTAGCCCCTTTGGACCCCAACCCCTTGGCCTTTTTTTTGTTAAAAGGGAGGGGGTGCACATGGCCCCATCCCTGAGCCTCTTTAGACCATGGTAACCTCATCCCCTAGGGCCATTTATTATTTTGAAACGAGGGAGCCCCATGGGCTGCGGGACCTCCCTCACCAAGCCTTATTAGACACTGGAGACCCCATCCCTCAGGGTCACTATTTAAAATAAAGGGGAGGGAGCCATGCGGATCCCCTCCCAGGGCCATTTTCAGTCTCAGGGACCTTATCACCTAGGATCAGCTTTAATTCAGAGGTGGGGGCCCTGGTACTCACTCAGGACACCCACCATACAGACATTCTTTGTGGGCCATGGGGTAGCCCCAGGCCCCCCAAAATCACAGCCGGCTCCACGCCTGCTGCAGGAGACAGCATTGCTCCCACCCACAGGGAGCAGCTATTTATGCTGATCCCTCCAGGAGGGAACAATCTCTTGATCTGTTTCCCTGCGTGCATCGGGGCAAGCAGGAAAACAGATCTTAAACCTGCTCCCAGCCAGGGGGAGCAATTTGTAATTTTCTTCCCACTGGGAGTAGACTTGGTGTTTTCTCCCATTTCACTGGAATTTAAAAAAAATTCCTGTGTGGGAGAGAAACTGCTGTGCCATGGGGTGGTCTCCCCGGGACACAGCCAGTGAGCCAGCCATGGGGGATGGGGTCCCTGGGGCCATTAAGACTCAGGGAGAGAGGTGGCACAGCCCCTCTGCCTTTTAGGAAAATTAGCGGCCCCAGGGATTGGGTCCTTGGGACCTTTAGAGGCTCGAGGAGTAGGGCTGCATGCCCCCTTTAAATATACTGTGGGTGCCAGGAGATGGGGCCCCTGGAGCCGTAAATGGCCTTTATAGGGAGCTGTGTGCCCCCTTTTGCCATTATAAACAATCACTGTGTCAACCTCCTAGCCCATGGCCCATCCCGGGGTGGTTTAGAAATGAAGCTATGAAGCCCACTCAATTTTTCTTTTTTGAATTTTGCTGCAGATTTGCGGATCATCCGCAAATTTGCGGCAAAATAAAAAAACTAAGAAAAACTATTTTGGCCACAAGTGGGATCCCAGATTAGGCCTAAGGGGTCAGGGTATCCCTTCCTGCCCTCATATGTCTATTTCTTGCATTTTTTAGGACTCATGATTTAGTCCTGTGTCATAAGATTGCAGCTACAACTTCCTTGTTGATGTGGTGGCAGCCAATCACATCTCAGCAGGACATCTGTTGGATCTGTCAAATATGTTACATTTCAAAAAGCACTTGTTTAGACCAGGACGTAGCTTTCCGCCAAATCTTGTGTAAATCCGTTCGGCAGTTTGAGTTTCTCTGAAAAAATATACGAGAAGAATGTGTTTTGCCCCCCCCCCTTTTTCTCGGCGTCCGCTTGATAGTCAAAAAGTGGTTCTTTTTTTAAATGTTTTGTGGAGAGTTGTCAAACGGGGTCAAAGTTATTAACAGCACAAACATGTATTTCCTATGAACACACAATCCTAACTATAACTATATATCTATATCTATATGTATCTATCTATATATCTATCTATATATACAAACATACTGGTCACTCTAAGAGATTCCCATCATGATATTCTGAGGGAACACCCTTCAGAGGTGTAGGGGCATAACTGGAGGATATGTTTCTATTCTAGAGTTTAACTCTAGCTCAGTATAAGATACAAATCCAGGATGAAAATTGCAAAAGCCATTGATTTCATTAGATTGCCAAGGGAGAATGAAATGTAAATAATGCTAAAGTTACACATATGGATTATATCATTCCAATAAGTACTCAATGGCTCAAGTACGTCATAATAGCATGAAGAAAATCCTGAGTCAAACTTCATCATTTCTCAGAAAAATTCATGGGAGCTAGACATCAGCTGTAGGTTTGTTAACACAATGTAGTGTAGCCTATCCCCTGGGATTTATTCCCATCAATCATCCCTGATTTAGCTTGATCCTATATATTTGTATCCCATGATCATGCCTTGAACGGGCCATCAATTTACCACATCATTGATTCTACTCCTGCCGACAATGGAGCAACAATTGCCACTATAAATATATTAAATATATCTGTTATGCAGAAAAAGCGTATTCATCAAAAATTATTGTGAGGGCAACAAGGTTGATGCATAATATATTACACACTTGTTACCCACTCCATATCATACCTGACAAAAAATGACTTTTGTATATATATATATATATATACATATATATATACATATATATATATATATATATATATATATGTGTATTCCAACAAAAGCGTTGTCTCGGGTGACTTTGTTGGAATAAATTCACGCTTAAGAAAGTTTGCGGCCACGGTGTGTTGTCTTTTGGTTTGGTTCCAGATGACGCTTTAGTTGGAATATTAAGGGTTTGCGACCCTGCCATGGCTTGCCATTGCAAGCGGCATGGGTTCTGACACAATGGAACTGTTGTGTGCATATATATATTTATATATTCACTGAAAAAATCATAGGTTATAGACCATATATAGTTAGGAATTAGCATTTACAAAACCTTATTTTACTCACACAAAACCATTGAAATTCCATATATAGTTAGTTGCACTAACTATATATCGCGCACCCGCAATCCACTGCTGATGATGTCACATATTACATCATTCATGACATGGTCAGTGACATCACTGATGACATCACTGATGACATCTCAAATGACATCACTGATGACATCACTGATGACATCATCCAGTGACTGTGTGTTTCTGTAAAGTTTAAATATGTTTTACATATTGAAGAATGAGTAGATGTAAAGGTGTCTGGATGAAGGATTTAGTAGGTGCGTGACTGACTGTATGAGTGAGTGATTAAATGTGTCTCACTGAATGCATGGGTTAGTGACTAAACTGTCTTAATTTGTGCATCATTATGTCTGTTGTTCTGTAAACTGCTGCATGTGTTGATCAGTATCTATATGATTAACTATATGGGTTATTGATTGATTGTCCAAGTATTTGTATGGGAGACTGAGTGTGTGTGTGGCTGGCTGGGAGGTGTGTGACTCTGTGCAGATCAATGTGTACTTGTATCAATGATTGTATAAGAGAGTAAGTATGTGTTAGTATATGTTTGAAAATGTAAGGTGCTCTATGTTTAACTGTATAGACAAGAAAATGGAAGTGTGATTGATTCTTTACAGGACTGACTAGGTGTGTGAGTAACTCCATGGATGAGTGGCAGAGTGTGAGTGTCTGTATAGGTGTATGAGTGCATATGATAGTGTTGTAAAGATGAGTGATTGTATGTATGAATGATTGTATGGGTGAATGAGTGAATGTGTGTGTAGACGTAGGAATCAGTGAGTGCGTATGTAGTAACTAGTATTGGTGTGTCAATGGTTTCAAAAATTATACTCTGTATTTAACACTGGGTGTAACAGAGGTTATATTAAAATGTGAGGAGATGCATTGTATTGTCACATGAATGATATCATCAGTGATGTGGTCATTGATGTCAAATGAGATGTCATCAGTGATGTCATCAGTGATGTCATTTGAGATGTCATCAGTGATGTCATCAGTGATGTCACTGACCATGTCATGAATGATGTAATATGTGACATCATCAGCAGTGGATTGCGGGTGCGCGATATATAGTTAGTGCAACTAACTATATATGGAATTTCAATGGTTTTGTGTGAGTAAAATAAGGTTTTGTAAATGCTAATTCCTAACTATATATGGTCTATAACCTACGGTTTTTTCAGTGAATTTTCAAGGTTTTGTAAATGCTAATTCCTAACTATATATGGTCTATAACCTATGGTTTTTTCAGTGAATTTCAATGGTTTTTAAAAGCAAATATCAAAAGCTTTAAAATGTATTCTTCTTTAAATCGAAAAATATATTTTATATGTTTTTAATACCATTTTTTTATATATATTTTTTTTAATAATTTTTTTTGCTTCGCTCCCGGTCCGCGAACCGGGCAGCTTCCCGTTAGCTCAATTTGGTGCCGCGACTCGGTCCGCGAACCGGTAAACGTTCCGTTTGCGCAACTGCTGCGTTAGAAAACAACATCGTGACGCGTCGCGGAAGCGCGACGTATCACGTTGTCGCGTAATGCGTCTTATGACGCGCCGCGTTAGCGCACCCGGAAGTGCTCCGGTACGCGAACTGAGACGCGAAGCGCAGCTCCCCGGAAGCGATCCGGGTGGCGTCGCGAAAGCGCGACGTATCGCGTTGCCGCGTAATGCGTCTTATGACGCGCCGCGTTAGCGCACCCGGAAGTGCTCCAGAGCGCGAACCGGAAGCGATCCGGGGCGCGTTCCGCAGCGCGTAACATAAGCGTAACAGGTCATGTGACTTGTTAATAAAACTTTTCATTGGTTCATTTCACTTTTGGTTTCCTAATGATGTAAGGCTAGGTCAGGTGACCTAAAAATAACACTTTTCATTGGTTTAGAACTATTTTTTTTCCAAAATGATGAAAGCCCCCACCTTTTTTTTCACTCTGACTTTCAACTTTGTGAAAGGAAGACCTATTTTGCTCAGTGGAAAATGGCTTCACTAGTAGCTGCAGCTGGTGGAACCCCACCACCACCACCTCCTCATAGGAAGAGAGGACCACCTCCACAGTTCCTTCCCAACACAGAGGAGGAAGAGGATCAAGAAGAGGAAGAGGAAACACAGGCAACACATTTTTTACAAGAGGAGCCCCGGGTATCTCATCATAAAAATAGTTTCATTTGGCAGTTTTTTTCTTTTCCTGAAGGACAGAAAAAAGTTAATGCTCGGTATGTGACGTGCCTCATATGCAAAGAGGACTTATCTAGAGGCGCAGATAAGAAGTATAGTTACGGCAACTATACTATGCACCGTCACATGCAGAGGTGGCATCCTCTAAATTACAGCCGGGCAGAGATGCGTGACCTCCAGGACAACCCACCAACTCCTGTGGCCAGGAGATCGGCACAGGTATCTCTGTCGGGGCCAGAGGCACGGGAAACAGTGCCAAACATTCAGGAAAACTTTGTCCACATGAAAATAGTCTGTATATATTGCGGTACCTTACTCTCATGTGGCAATATGAGTGTTAATTTAATAAACAGAGCATTTGAAAACCACAAGTGCTCTAAACGCCCCAAAAAATAAAAAAATTTTTTGCTCCTGTTGAGCCCTTTCCAATGCCTGTTTTTTGTTGTTTCCCCCCCCCCCAAAAAACCAAAAAAAACATAAAATTGTTCAAAAAATACAAAAAAAACAAAAAATGTTCAGAAAAATAAAAAAAAAATATAAAACAACAAAAAGATTAAAAAAAAGTTCTTTTCAGAACTACCTCCCCTTTATAAAAAAATTGCTAGAATGTTTAGCACTCTGGCAACCTCTATTTCTTTTGGTTCGCTTCCCGTTCGCTCCCCGGTACCCGAACCGGGAGCGAACCAAAAAAAATAAAAAAAATAAAAAGAAGAGTAAGTATAAGGGAAGTAAACAGAGAGTAATGTTAAAAGAAAGACAGCTATAGGGAGTAAACCAGAGATACTGTTTAATAGATTTATTTACCGAAGAAAAGATGGAAGAGGGTATAATTGTGAAAAACAAAATAGATAAGGAAGTGAAAGAAAAAAAGGACAGTAGAAGAATAACAAAGAAGAGTTTCTTAGAGAATATGAGTGAATGTTCAAAATAAGATTAAAACATGTGGAATAACAGAGAGAAAAAACAGAAAGCAGAAAAGAAGAAGTAACAGAAAAAGAATAATTGAAACAGCAAAGAAATCTAAATAACATAGGGGCATATTATCAACATAGGCAATAAAAGTTTTGCAGCTTTTATCGGCAGAAATGTGTCGCTAAAGCTGCTTTTGCGGCAGAAAACTGCCGCTAAAACCGCTTTTGCAGCAGTTTTCTGCCGATAAAAACAGCAATAATTTTATTGTCTGTGTTCATAATATGCCCCTTAGTGTGCTTCAACTACACAGAGAAAGCATAATGAACAAGTAGTGAAACAGTGATCAGTCAGAGACACTAAGAGGAATAGAGACGGAGTGAGTGAACAAGAGTGAGGAACTATGAGAAGAGAAAGACTGAGAAAAGGAGTGGAAGGAGTAGAGTAAGTAAGTAATAGAGAAAGGAATGAGGGAAGTAGCAAAGGCAGGAAAGTGAGGGTTAAAGAAATGAAGCAGTGGAACTAATAGTAGTTAAATGAGATAGAAATGAAACGAAAAGAGTACAAAACATTTACCTTATAATTGTCGTTAACTTAGTCACTTGTTATTTTTATACTTTCAATCTGTGAAAGAGATAACAAACATTTGAAAAATATTAAAACATATATTTAAAAATTAGAAAAGACAAGGGAAAAGATTGAAGGACAAACAGTTTTTCAACAACTTTGACACTTACAGAAGCTTCTGCTTCTCCAGGCCCCCTACGCAGTCCTAAAGATATACATTTTAAACTAACAGTATCTTGATGCAGATGAAGTAAGGCCTATCTTGGAACATGGTGCATCTTTTGCACTGCTGTTGTCTCACAAAAGTGATGCAATGGCAGCGCAAAAGAGGTGCACAATCATCATAAAACTGTTCCTAACATTTTAAATGATTGTTTCAGGATGGCAATAAGGTGTGTCCTATCCAGACGTTTGTTTCAGGTGAGGCCTACTCAGGGTTGCAGATCAAATTTAGGCTTGTTCAAGAGTACAGAGGAGATAATACATGTGCAGGCCAACCAATAAAGTTCAGACTTCCTCTGTTTCCCTGGACAGGCCTAAACTTCATCTGCACAATGTGATTCGTAATGTTAGGAAACACAGGTAATGTATTTCAAAAACTTGCAATTTCTTTTGCTCATTTCACAATCACATCACTTGTGTTTCCTTTGGTTAGGTATCTCATTGTGCAGATGTAGTCCAGCATATGAAAGAGTACGCACTGCATGCAACAACTTTGACACTTACTGAAGCCTCAGCTTCTCCATACCCCCTACACAGTCCTAATTGTATACATTTTAAACTGACGGTATCTTGCTGGAAATGAACTGAGGCCTATCTTGCAACATGGTGCATCTTTTACACAAAAGTGACGGAACAGCGGCGTAAAAGAGGCACACAGCCTTCATAAAACTGCCCTTAACATTTTAAATAATTGTTTCTAGATGCTGATAAGGTGTAACCTATCCACAGATTTGTTTCAGGTAAGTCCTACTCAGGGTTGCAGATGAAATTTAGGCTTGTTGAAGAGTATAGAGGAGATAATACATGTGCAGGCCTACTAACGAAGTGAGTCATGTCCACTGCACTCTTGAACAAATGTCAGACCTCCTCTGTCTCCTGGAACAGGCCTAAACCTCATCTACACAATGTGATGTGTAATGTTAGGAAACACAGGTAATATAATTGAAAAACGTGCAATTTTTTTTGCTCATTCCACAATCACATCACCTGTGTTTCCTTTGCTTAGGTATCTCATTGTGGAAATGTAGTCTATCATATGAAAGACTACGTAGAATGTGAGCACTGTATGCAACAACTTTGACACTTACAGAAGCCTCACCTTCTCCATGCCTCCTACACAGTTCTAAATGTACATCATAAATACAAACAGTACAGAATTAATTATCAAGTTAAATGGTTTATTTTTGCTGTTCTCAGAATGTATCAAATTTCACTAAAAACAGTGACTTGAAGGTATTCATCATATAACAGCGTGGAAAAAAAAACACAATCAAAATGATTGTGTTTAAAAAACCCATATAACATAACCAATCAGAAATCAGAACTCCTCAAAAGTAACTTACTTTCCATGACGTCGAAGGATGTCCTATGAACAGCTTACACTCGGTTGTGCTGTTTTTATTTTCAGCCCACCACTTTTTGAAAGAAAACCTCCATCGTTTTGAAAAATATGTTACATACAATAAATGACTTCTCGCTCTCTACCACACGTTTCCACAAGGCCAAATCATGTGAGAGCCATTTATAACTCTTGGAATTCTTGTAAGCAAATCCCGTCATTTTCTATTTCCGCAACTTTCAGAAAGAAAACGTTCAAGATCACTTTCACAATCCTGGACTAGTAATATCTTACCCTTCTTGCTCACTCATGTTCTACATTTCCTATGACACTGATACTGCTTACTATGAAGCAGACTTACACTACCTCTGTAACTACTACAATTATTTAATTCTCTACATCACTTTTAATCACAAAGCAATATAAAACAGTAGATAAAACTGTATCAACCCCTAGAATCATTATACGCCAGTTACCTACCCTAAATTCTCTTTTCTGAAAACAGAAAGTAAGAATATTTTTAAGTAAAAAGGCAACATTGTATCGTAGTCAAATGGCAATAATTTCCGAAACAGCAATTTTTTTTACATTTTCAATAAGCTGTGTGATAAGCGGATCTTGTCAAATGACCATCATGCCATATAATAGCTGCAGTTACAAATGTTCTTCCTAAAATCAACGACTGTGTAGCCACAACATTTGTAATTAAAGTTGAAGACTTACTTTCATCAGGTTTATATAGTTGGATTTTTAAAATGACATTATAATCAAAAGTTTGGACAAATAATCTAGACAGCATTGCAGACTTACATTCCCTCTACTCCATGTCTTGATTGGCTGCTTGAATTAGCTTATAAAAAGAAACAGTTTTTCTGAACTCATTCAAAGTGCAGTTATTTTTCCATGACGTCAAGTGTTATGGTAAGAACACCGTTTGCTTTGGGAAATACTCTGTTGTCCTTCAACTAATCTCTGCCCAACACTTTCTATAAGAAAATCTTCTTTTTTTCCAGGAACTATTTAAAACTCAGAAATAACTTTTGACTCTGTACTACACTTATCCTCAAGGCCAAATCGTGTAGGAGCCATTAGAACCTCTTGAAATTCCTCAGAGCAAATCCCGAGATTCCTTCTCTAAAATTCTGGTTTTAAAAACACCAGGTAAGAATTTTTAAGGTCAAAAGGTAATTTTTTTTTGAAAATTAAAACAGAATCGTTGCAGAATGACCAGCCATTTCTAGACTTTAAATAAGCTGTGTAATGTCCTGATGTTATTGAAGGACCATCATGATATATAATTGCTGCAGTTACAAAAGTCCTTCCTGATATTGACAACTGCGAAGCAACAAAATTTTTAATTAAAGTTGTCAATTTTGTTCCATCAGGCCTACATCGTTGGAACATTAAAATGACATACTGGCCATATGTTCGTATAAATAATGTTGACATCATTTCAGATTTACATTGGCTACACTCCATGTTGTGATCAGCTGCTTTTACTAGCTTATTAATGGAGACTGATTTACTGTCTGGCAAAGTTAAATATATAAATCTTTCTGAGTCTACACTAGTAGTACTTGATACCCTACAGTTCTCGCAGTCATGCTGCCATTGATAAGAAAGCCCAAACAGGTGATCTACATCTACACCTTCAGCATGCAATACATCAAGCATATACATTAAAAACTCCTGACAATCTTGCTGAATATTTTGAGAGAATTGTGTTTGACCTGAACATCTGTCTAACAGATTTCGAATTTCAGACACACTTTCTATTTTTGTTCTATCAGTGCTACATTTCTCTAACACAGAATTTAACAAACTGCAAAATCTTTGATCAGAATTTACCACAATCTCTTCTTTTACATTTTCTAGAGAAAACAAAACATTAACCACTACATTAGCATAGCAGTTGACACCAGAACTGTTTTCAAATTGAAAACCAACAACATCTTCAACAGAATCCTTTTTGTTTCTGCTTATAATTTCAGGTTCATCGACTTTTCGTCTTTTTGCTACAACCTCCCTAGTATTGGTCACATTTCTTCGTTTCCGGCCTACCACACGTTTCTCAAACAAAGGATATTGAGGCAAATGTGGCGCATACTCTCTTCTTAACCTATTGTATTCCTTAACACAATCTAGATCCTCACAAATGTTTGTGACATCACACTCAATCAAGTACGATCCCGATAAAGTTCTAACTCGTGACAATGCCACATATGCCATACCCTCCTTGAACACAGAACTGCCAATATTCACCAAAGCACTGTCTACACTTAAACCTTGCGATTTATGGATTGTCACCGCATATGCCAAGCAAACAGGAAACTGCTTACGGCGAACATATAAGTCTTTTACAAGCAAAAATCTAGCAGAACAACGACCAATTAGCTGTACTTCCTCAATGCCATCAAATTTAATTTTTAAAAATTCAATTCCATCTCTATTTCTGTATTTCACAAAATCAACAACATTACCCATTGATCCATTTACCAGACCTCTTTCAACATGTAAATTCCTTCTTAAAATTATACGGCAGTTTAAGCACACATTCAGAGTCTTTTCAAAACCTGCAGTTTTAGATATAGTCTTCTCTAATGAATCCAATTTTGTTTTCAAATTCTCAGACAAAACAATTGTTGATCCCATATGCTCTACTCTGTCAATAGCTTCCAGTTTCACAATCTCTTGGTTTTCTAAATGCAACATTTTGTTGTTGAAGATGGCACATTCTGCAAGAGTTGGCATCAAACATATTCCAGATTTCTTCTCAGTAATTTTCTGAAAAATATTCTCAGGCACAACATCTTGTTCTGGATATAAATTTGACAGTAATCGTGCATGTAAAGCTTCTTTCCCATGCTCGGTCACTTTTCCAATTCTAACATCTTGTAGAATATTCTTGTAATCTTCATCCTTCGCCTGACGCATATTTTCATGCAGTTCAGCATAATTGAAGTTTAACCATATATTGACGTTGCCAATGCTCCCTAGGCACTTCCTGGTATCTTCATGCGTGAGCATTTTGAACACAGGTTGTCCTTTCACTGGTGTCAGCTGCAGAAGATCTCCGAAAACAATGATGTGTTTGCCACCAAATAACACATCATACTCTGTTTTGAGAACTTCTTGCATTCTCAAATGCACAAAGGCAAGCATGACATTGGAAACCATGCTTACTTCGTCAATGATAAGAAGTTTCATTTTCCTCAAGACTCTTGAAACTTCACAACAAGCATCTCCAGATAACTTGTGGTATTGTAATTTGTTGTCATGCTCCACTGGCAGCATCAGTAGACGATGCAAAGTAATACCTTTAATGTTATGTGCTGCCAGTCCAGTTGGAGCGGTGACAACACAAGACAGCGATGACTCAGTCCTTTCCTGCAAATAACATGAAATTGCTTTAATGAGGAAACTTTTTCCAGTTCCCGCTTCTCCACTCACGTACAGTCGAACAGGCTTCAACGACGTACATGAGCACTCTTTCTTCTCATGACTTAATCCATGATCAATTTGCTTGGTAACTTCGTCATATATTTTCCTCTGCTCAACGTTGAGTTGTCTTTCCAAGTCTTCTAAGTTAACCGCATCCTCCTGAGCATGTGCCATAGCTCTTTCCACTTCATTCATGGCAGTGGCAGCTTCATTTTCGATAACAGGTCCTCCTAGTGGATCCTGACTCAATGAAACTGAACTCTGACTGTCCTGAGAACTGTCTCTGGCAATCTCGGCTGCAATCGTTGCTTCCTGCTTGATTTCCGCATTCAACATTTCTAGATATTTGGGAAAAGCAGGACATTCTATGGTCTCCTTGGCGGCAGTGAAAGAGTCTTCGTAACAGAGGAAATCTCCAAGCAGTTCCTCTTCTGCACGCCAAGGCTTGAAAAGTTGCAAAAGTGCTAAATAGAAAAACTCCTTTTTTTCAGGAGATTCGCCACTCAATTTTCGATGGTTTACCAAGTGGCATTTTCTTTGCTTGACCAGACATCCCTCACTTCCAATTACAGCATACACTCCTTTCTCAATATCTTCTTTGATGTTCCTCTTGAATATGCAATTTTGTAGAACCTCATACAGACAAACATTCTCGAGGTGACTGCTTCGATTTGGATAATATGTATCCAACATGTTGGTCTTCAAAATATCGGTACTGTTTGGCTCCTTTTCCGCCAAATACTCAATTTCCCCGCACAGGTTTCAGAACTCGATTACGCGTTGCAGCAAGACCAAGACTCGCCCAAACGATACTCCTGGATTTAGCATAGAGACTTGCTGAAGACAACTGGTCAGAACATTCGTAAGCTCCGATTTCTCGATGTGACAACATCTTCAGACTGAAACTGTACAACTTCTTACTGAGGCTCTTTTCATGGGAAATGTCCTCCCACATATCCTTCAATTCTGTCTTTTCTTTTTTGGTGATGTAAGATGTCACATACCGAGCCACAGCCATACAGTTATCAGCCACAAACTGTATATCCATGTTAGCATTCCACATGGACAAAATCACTGGGTTGTAGTCGTTGATGTACTTGGACTCTTCGTTCCTCTTCAAATTGTATGTGTTTTTAGGTGATTTCTTCATCACATTATGTCGCAGCGAAGACATCAAACTGTTTACTCTTCCTTTAGAAATCACCGGTCGTGGAAAGCCGAAACGACATTTGGTGTAGAACTTGTCCTTGTTTCTGAATTTACGACGACAGTACTTTCCACAACGATGGCTTTGGAAACGTAGAACTTTTTCTCTTAGGCTTTTCTTCTCCTTTGCGTTTGGAACAGCACACGTAGAATACTGTTGTATGAAACTCATCACTAAGTCTTCTGGATCCGTTCCAAATTTAGGTGCATCCTTGATCCACAGCAGCATATGTATATGAGGAGCACCTCTTGCTTGGTACTCCTTTCTCCAGAAGAAATCCAACACCTCTCCAAGAGGTGGATTTCTCTTGTTCATGATGAAAGACATCATAGCTTCAAATCTATGATTGAAGTACCTGCATACATTTACTGGATCCAAAGAGCACAGTTCTCCGGGTGTCTTGAATTCGATGTTTTCAATGTTTCCATTTGCCTCTCGTAGAAATTCAAGTAAGTCTTCCCAGCCATACTCGGCACAGCTCAGAGTGAGGAACCATGTGGGAGTTCCTAAGTTCCTCAGCATACATTTTAAATCACCATGACGACGGTACCAGTACTCATTAGTACCACGCTGACACGCCATGAGATTAATCAGGTGACAATCCAAAATACTGTCTTGGACATTGACTTTATCCATAAAGTCACTTGCCGAGATGTTTTGCATGTGTATACCACTTTTCAAGATGTGGTTCACTGCATATGACAGTCCAGACAGATCGCTTTCAAACAGGAGATGAAACAAATAGGAATGCATTGTCGAAACCTAGCATCTCCTGCATACAATCGTAAAGTCCGGTATTCAGAAGCAGGAATTTGATGAGGTCGCTCATCATATCTTCCTCCCTGACCTGTTGGAAATAGCTGTGGGAAACACCGAGCTTCCAAACTTTCCTCCCAAACACTAATGGGACTCCCTTTGGCTTGTTTCATTTGAAACAACTCAATAGCATTCCCCATGACTTCCTTGGAATGCAAAGGATGAACACTATAATGTTCATATATTTCTTCACTTTTAGAGGGTTCTACTTTCTCAATTTGACCAGCACACAAATCGCTATCCTCTTCCTCACTTACTTCCTCTTCTGCAACATATACATTCTTATAGTACTTATTATTTTTTTTCAAATACAATGTTGCCTTTTTGACTTTCCTAACATCCACTAAATCTTGCCATATTTTCTTATTCTTTGTCGGAACCCCATTAACTAAGATAACCAGAGGTTCCTCTTCCACTTTTTCTACTCCAATTGTATTAATGTTTTTCTTCAACTCTAGAGGCAAATAAACAACTCTTCCCTTTAATCCTCTCTGTAAATCTGATGGAGGCAATTTCCCTGTCTTTGGCTCCATTCTTACAATAGCCTGAAAGGGATGGATACTTTGAATCAAAATAGATTCATAAGTATTTAAATCCTTCAATTCAGAAGGAATCTCAACCAATTCCAGATTATTATGAATCGCTCTAGCAGGCATCTGGTTTTGATTTAATTTGTTACAACAATAAGTACACACACGTTGATCCGATCCCAAATCAAAACAATTTTCTACCATCAAGTATGTTGCGAAATCCTTCCATTCACTATTATTTTCCCTTTCACTTTTTGCATATAAATCCACTAACTTAGTCTGATTCTTATAATAAGTGCGTCGACAACACACACAAGTGAAATTAGGCCTCTCACTTGATTTAACCTGAAACGTGGCAATTTCCTTCTGAAAATTATCTGTACTGGAAACCTGTACACTGTCTTCCACATTACCCTCTTCTTCTGGGTCAATTTCAACATTCTCCTCTTTACTTCCAAAGTAACAAAACTCAATTTCTTCACAAATATTCTTCACATCTATTTCAGAACCATGCAAAAGAGCAGCGCATAATTGTTTAAGCATAATTGCTGGACTCTTAGCATAATGCAACATTCTAACTAATTTCCTCACTTTATTATGATGCACTGCTAGCATCCTGAAATGATGAAAAACACTCTGGCATACTCTCCTGGAAAGACAAGCCAGTGAATGACCATGCAAACCTGTCACTTCTCTCACTCTGCAAGGATCTAATTCTTGCAACAACATCATTTTCTGCTTCAAACTTTTCTTATTAAATGTCCGTACAAAATCACAAAGCAAATTGATGGAATCCTGTCGTACACTGCAAATACTACTACACTTCCAGGTGTACACAGGACCCTTAGGACGTCTTCCTAAAACCTCATTACCTAACACCTCTTCTGTCTCTGTTGTCACAAGTTTTTCTTTTTCAACTGGACAACCATCTTTCACCTCATAAGCTCGACCACTGGTGTCAACTGCATGCACCAAATCATTATCCTGGAAATAACTCTCCTCATTGAAAAATGCCTCACAACTTGAACTATGCATCCATTCTCCAGAAAAAACTTCACAAAAATTACTACGATTAACTATTCTCTTCCATCTACTATTTCTTTTGAAATCATAAATTGCCTTGTTTAGCTTCCTAATTCTATTGATTATCAAAATAAATAACTTTCATTTTATTTCAAATGCCTGATCAATAACTTTCTCAACTTTTTTTTCTCTTATAAAAAACCACTTTCTGTTGACCTTTCTTAATATTTTTTAACAAATTGCCAATTATCCTGTCGCGGAACATTCGTCTACGAATGTCCCTAAACTGTTGTTTCCTTCTACTATCATGCACAGAGTTATCTCTTGCTCTAGCAGTAACATTTTTGATTGGCCTTTCCTTTCCGTTTAAATTGCTTCTCTTTTTCTGGACTAAAACATTTTCTGTACTACTACTTTTTTTTCTACAAATGTTTCTTATGAATGTTTTCGTGGTCTTACCCGGTGCTTTCTTGGTGACTTGACAAGTTTTTTTTGTAGAGGACTGCTGCATTATTTGATTGACCTGCTGTCTTTGACGTTTTGCAGCCTTTCTAATTCTATCCTTAGTTGGCATTCTCAAATTTTGAAATGATCTGCAGTTGAATCTGTGGTAAAATATAATAAAAAATGTTATTAACCACTATTACCAAACAGTAAATCAATAACAGTCATCAAAAACTTAACACACTACTTGACATTTTTACATAGAATATTTTTTAGTGCTTTGGCAAATTTAGAATACACAAATAGCAGAAAAGAAATGGAATTCTTCTTCATTTTACCTGTGCTGTTTTATATGTGAGTCTGATCTAATTTTATGAGCATATTTCAATATTTTATTGAAGACACTACACATAACCTGTTTTTGAAGGTGTGTTTAATTTTAAATGAAACGGTTTACATTTTTACTTTTCATTTATTGTAAATTTTAAAAATAAATGTTTATAGTTCCATAGGCTCAAGCAGGTCAGCTTCCCACCCTATGTCATACAATTCTGACAAATCGGCATCCTCATCATGTTCTTCATCATCCTCAGGATTTAAATCATCCAAGGGATCTACTTCCACTGACGTTTCAATTACAAGTTCAATGATAAGGTCGAAATCAACTGATTGCTGATTGTCACTCATGGTTGATGTTGTCGTTATCTTTAAAGAAAGAGAACAACAATGAGATGTTGCAGAGTAAGAGACAAATCTCAGAGATTATAAAAGTAAAATTGTTTAACAAGAGTAACATTTTGCAGCTATTATTTAGCCATGTCCAGCGATGCTGAGGAGGTGAGGCCTATGTCCAAGTTTTCAGTGAACAGGACTCATCTCTTCTTAACCTTGGATAAGCCTCACCGACTCTGTGTCCCCTGCTCATACTTAAATGTACAGGGGCAGATTTATGCTAAGTGGCGCATCCCCACGGATGCACCAGTTAATGTGCACCGCTGCTCTGCCACCCATAGTGTGCCGCATTTACAATGTGGAGCACCATTGAGCAAAAACAGCACAGATGCGTCACGCATCTGTGCCGCAAAAGCAGCACATTGCAGGAATCACGTCATAAGCGCGACATGTCTACTGCAATGCACAGGAGGAACCCTCACATTGCATGGTGCATCACTTCTTATGCCTGTTTCAAACAGGCGTAAGGATTTGATTCAGCAATGCTATAAAGCTGACTCAGTGAAATCTTCTAAATTTCACTGTGTTAGTTTTACAGGGCTTTCATGCAAATTAATGCATACCTTGCAACAAAACACCTATATGAAAACTGACGCAGGTTTCATGTGGCACAGGACTTTACAGCATGACACATCTGCCTAGATGCATCAAGTTGTAAATATGTCGCCACATAGCAAATCTTTTGCACCGCCGCTGCGTCACAAAAGTGACGTACAGTGACGCAAAAGAGACATACACCTATCATAAATCTGACCCTAACATTTTAAATGATTGATTCAAGATTACGATAAAGTGTGGCCTATCCAGAGGTTTGTTTGAGGTGAGGCCTACTCAGGGTTGCAGATGAAATTTACGCTTGTTAAAGAGTACAGAGGAGATAATACATGTGAAGGCCTACCAATGAAGTAAGTCATATCCACTTCACTCTTGAACAAAGGCCAGACCTCTTCTGTGTCCGTGGACAGACCTAAACCTCATGTGCACAATGTCATTCGTAAACTTAGGAAACACAGGTGATGTAATTGAAAAATGTGGAGTTTCTTTTCCTCATTTCACAATCACATCACCTGTGTTTCCTTTGCTTAGGTATCTCATAGTGCAGATGGACTCTAGCATATCAAAGAGTACACAGAAGTTGAGCACTGTATACAACAATTTTGACATTTACAGAAGATTCAGCTTCTTATCTTGTTGGAGATGAAATGAGGCCTGTCTTGCAACATGGTGCATCTTTTCCATCACTGCTGCATCGGTTTCATGTGGCACAGGACTTTACAGCATGACACATCTGCCTAGATGCATCAATTTTTAAATATGTCGCCACATAGCAAATCTTTTGCACCGCCGCTGTGTCACAAAAGTGACGCACAGCGGCGCAAAAGAGGCACACACCTATCATAAATCTGTCCCTAACATGTTAAATGATTGATTCAGGATGACGATAAGGTGTGGCCTATCCAGAGGTTTGTTTAAGGTGAGGCCTACTCAGGGTTGCAGATTAAATTTACGCTTGTTGAAGAGTATAGAGGAGATAATACATGTGAAGACCTACCAATGAAGTAAGTCATGTCCACTTCACTCTTGAACAAAGGCCAGACCTCTTCTGTGTCCGTGGACAGACCTAAACCTCATCTGCACAATGTCATTCGTAAACTTAGGAAACACAGGTGATGTAATTGAAAAATGTGGAGTTTCTTTTCCTCATTTCACAATCACATCACCTGTGTTTCCTTTGCTTAGGTATCGCATAGTGCAGATGGACTCTAGCATATGAAAGAGTACACATAAGTTGAGCAGTGTATACAACAATTTTGACATTTACAGAAGATTCAGCTTCTTATCTTGTTGGAGATGAAATGAGGCCTGTC
The DNA here is from genome assembly GCF_964261635.1 of Lissotriton helveticus. Lineage (NCBI taxonomy): Eukaryota > Metazoa > Chordata > Amphibia > Caudata > Salamandridae > Lissotriton > Lissotriton helveticus. The sequence continues at coordinate 538,084,211 of NC_136065.1, forward strand.
TTGCAACATGGTGCATGTTTTGCATCACTGCTGCATCGGTTTCATGTGGCACGGGACTTTACAGCATGACACATCTGCCTAGATGCATCAATTTTTAAATATGTCGCCACATAGCAAATCTTTTGCACCGCCGCTGCGTCACAAAAGTGACGCACAGTGGCGCAAAAGAGGCACACACCTATCATAAATCTGTCCCTAACATGTTAAATGATTGATTCAGGATGACGATAAGGTGTGGCCTATCCAGAGGTTTGTTTAAGGTGAGGCCTACTCAGGGTTGCAGATTAAATTTACGCTTGTTGAAGAGTATAGAGGAGATAATACATGTGAAGACCTACCAATGAAGTAAGTCATGTCCACTTCACTCTTGAACAAAGGCCAGACCTCTTCTGTGTCCGTGGACAGACCTAAACCTCATCTGCACAATGTCATTCGTAAACTTAGGAAACACAGGTGATGTAATTGAAAAATGTGGAGTTTCTTTTCCTCATTTCACAATCACATCACCTGTGTTTCCTTTGCTTAGGTATCTCATAGTGCAGATGGACTCTAGCATATCAAAGAGGTCACAGAAGTTGAGCACTGTATACAACAATTTTGACATTTACAGAAGATTCAGCTTCTTATCTTGTTGGAGATGAAATGAGGCCTGTCTTGCAACATGGTGCATCTTTTCCATCACTGCTGCATCGGTTTCATGTGGCACGGGACTTTACAGCATGACACATCTGCCTAGATGCATCAATTTTTAAATATATCGCCACATAGCAAATCTTTTGCACCGCCGCTGCGTCACAAAAGTGACGCACAGCGGCGCAAAAGAGGCACACACCTATCATAAATCTGTCCCTAACATGTTAAATGATTGATTCAGGATGACGATAAGGTGTGGCCTATCCAGAGGTTTGTTTAAGGTGAGGCCTACTCAGGGTTGCAGATTAAATTTACGCTTGTTGAAGAGTATAGAGGAGATAATACATGTGAAGACCTACCAATGAAGTAAGTCATGTCCACTTCACTCTTGAACAAAGGCCAGACCTCTTCTGTGTCCGTGGACAGACCTAAACCTCATCTGCACAATGTCATTCGTAAACTTAGGAAACACAGGTGATGTAATTGAAAAATGTGGAGTTTCTTTTCCTCATTTCACAATCACATCACCTGTGTTTCCTTTGCTTAGGTATCTCATAGTGCAGATGGACTCTAGCATATCAAAGAGTACACATAAGTTGAGCAGTGTATACAACAATTTTGACATTTACAGAAGATTCAGCTTCTTATCTTGTTGGAGATGAAATGAGGCCGGTCTTGCAACATGGTGCATGTTTTACATCACTGCTGCATCGGTTTCATGTGGCACAGGACTTTACAGCATGACACATCTGCCTAGATGCATCAAGTTGTAAATATGTCGCCACATAGCAAATCTTTTGCACCGCCGCTGCGTCACAAAAGTGACGCACAGTGATGCAAAAGAGGCATACATGGGTATGTAAGTTAAATAATCAAAATCTAAATTTGCCAAGCACACATGGGTGTGTATTTACAAGGACCTTCCACCACGAGGAAATGTCTTTATTAAAATGGGAGAAATAACATCAAAGGGACTCAAATGCCTTTTAAATGTACCCCAAGCAACCTATGAAACTCTAGCAGTACATATCAAGAAACCTAATTGATTTCAGAAATCGTTTTTAAACACATCATCTAAATCAATGATATACCTACATTCAAGGGGAAATGACTTAAAATGGCCTAAGACACATGAAAGCGTTTTTTTAAGGTCCTTGCACCATTTTTGTGTCACTTTTAACATGGCTATGTTAGTCAAAGAATTAAAATCTAAATTTGCCAAGCACACATGGGGGCGTATTTACAAGGACCTTGCACCACGGGGAAAGGTCTTTAATTAAAATGAGAAAAATAACATCAGAGAGACTCAAATGCCTTTTAAATACACCCCAAGCAACCTATGAAACTCTAGCACTACATATCAAGAAACCTAATTGATTTCAGAAATCGTTTTTAAACACATCATCTAAATCAATGATATACCTACATTCAAGGGGAAATGACTTAAAATGGCCTAAGACACATGAAAGCGTTTTTTTAAGTCCCTTGCACCATTTCTGGGTCACTTTTAACAAGGCTATGTTAGTCAAAGAATTAAAATCTAAATTCGCCAAGCACAGATGGGGGCGTATTTACAAGGACCTTGCACCACGGGGAAAGGTCTTTAATTAAAATGAGAAAAATAACATCAGAGAGACTCAAATGCCTTTTAAATATACCCCAAGCAACCTATGAAACTCTAGCACTACATATCAAGTAAACTAATTGATTTCAAAAATCGTTTTTAAACACATCATCTAAATCAATGATATACCTACATTCAAGGGGAAATGACTTAAAATGGCCTAAGACACATGAAAGCGTTTTTTTAAGGCCCTTGCACCATTTCTGGGTCACTTTTAACATGGCTATGTTAGTCAAAGAATTAAAATCTAAATTTGCCAAGCACACATGGGGGCGTATTTACAAGGACCTTGCACCACGGGGAAAGGTCTTTAATTAAAATGAGAAAAATAACATCAGAGAGACTCAAATGCCTTTTAAATACACCCCAAGCAACCTATGAATCTCTAGCACTACATATCAAGAAACCTTATTGATTTCAGAAATCGTTTTTAAACACATCATCTAAATCAATGATATACCTACATTCAAGGGGAAATGACTTAAAATGGCCTAAGACACATGAAAGCGTTTTTTTAAGTCCCTTGCACCATTTCTGGGTCACTTTTAACAAGGCTATGTTAGTCAAAGAATTAAAATCTAAATTCGCCAAGCACAGATGGGGGCGTATTTACAAGGACCTTGCACCACGGGGAAAGGTCTTTAATTAAAATGAGAAAAATAACATCAGAGAGACTCAAATGCCTTTTAAATATACCCCAAGCAACCTATGAAACTCTAGCACTACATATCAAGTAAACTAATTGATTTCAAAAATCGTTTTTAAACACATCATCTAAATCAATGATATACCTACATTCAAGGGGAAATGACTTAAAATGGCCTAAGACACATGAAAGCGTTTTTTTAAGGCCCTTGCACCATTTCTGGGTCACTTTTAACATGGCTATGTTAGTCAAAGAATTAAAATCTAAATTTGCCAAGCACAGATGGGGGCGTATTTACAAGGACCTTGCACCACGGGGAAAGGTCTTTAATTAAAATGAGAAAAATAACATCAGAGAGACTCAAATGCCTTTTAAATATACCCCAAGCAACCTATAAAACTCTAGCACTACATATCAAGTAAACTAATTGATTTCAAAAATCGTTTTTAAACACATCATCTAAATCAATTATATACCTACATTCAAGGGGAAATGACTTAAAATGGCCTAAGACACATAAAAGCGTTTTTTAAGGCCCTTGCACCATTTCTGGGTCACTTTTAACATGGCTATGTTAGTCAAAGAATTAAAATCTAAATTTGCCAAGCACAGATGGGGGCATATTTACAAGGACCTTGCTCCACAGGGAAAGGTCTAAAATTAAAATGGGAAAAATAACATCAGAGAGACTCAAATGCCTTATAAATATGCCCCAAACAACCTATGAAACTCTAGCACTACATATCAAGTAAACTAATTGATTTCAAAAATCGTTTTTAAACACATCATCTAAATCAATTATATACCTACATTCAAGGGGAAATGACTTAAAATGGCCTAAGACACATGAAAGCGTTTTTTTAAGGCCCTTGCACCATTTCTGGGTCACTTTTAACATGGCTATCTTAGTCAAAGAATTAAAATCTAAATTTGCCAAGCACAGATGGGGGCATATTTACAAGGACCTTGCTCCACGGGGAAAGGTCTTAAATTAAAATGGGAAAAATAACATCAGAGAGACTCAAATGCCTTATAAATATGCCCCAAGCAACCTATGAAGCTCTAGCAGTACATATCAAGAAACCTAATATTTTTCAAAAAACGATTTTAAACACATCATATAAATCAATTATATACCTACATTCACCGGGAAATGACTTACAATGCCCTAAGACACATGAAAGCATTTTTTTAAGGGTCACTTTTAACATGGCTATGTAACTCAAAGAAACAAAATCTATTTGTAAAACACTTGACACAAAGCAACATTTTAAATACAGAACTTTCTTCATAATTTTCTCCCTAAAGCATACTATTGTCTATTTAAATTAAATGAATCTTTTCTCACCTTAGCAAATACTTTATGAGTTTCAAAACAGTCTCAAAAACACACCAATGTGTCTTTAGCAGAGCAAAAGGTATGCACTCCAGAGTCTGCAGCTATGAAAAGCACAGAAATGCTGTAACTCATCACACATATCTCTCATGTCACCCAATCAAAACTCTTCCCTCACTTTTTCCAAATCAACACCCTTCCCCCCTCTGCCCTCTCTGCCTTTTTTGCATAGCAACCACCTCCTGAAAGACCTCTGATGTTTGCAAGTTCACACAACAATGTTTCAATTGAACTCTGAACTCTCAGTGCACCTGCATATCCAGTGCAATCTTTCATTAAATGATTTTTTCTTGACCATTCAAATTACATCTTTCAAAGAACTCATCCATGCACCCTAACTTTCTGTTTTCAGCAATCAAAATCCACCAATCACTGCTACTGCTTCCTTAACACAGAAACTCCACAGTTTTTTTCATTTTAAACTCTTATTTTTCCAACTGCCATTTCATTGCCACACTTCATCTCACTGCAGCAGAACCTTCTCTCACCATGTTTTCTGTCTGGATTGTTGGACATAGTTACATCTACTGGGCTCAGAGGTATGCTGAGAACAGAAATTTACCTAACCTCAATTTACAAGATGTGGAAATTAAGTGGTTTGGCCACAGAGGATTAAAATGTCACCAATTGATACCATTGGTGAAAACCTTTATGCATTTGCCTAAACCTGACCTGTTAATTTTGCACTGTGGAGGTAATGACTTGGGCACTTTGACTGGTGTAGGTCTGGAAATGCTTTTAAAGGACACCTTTGAGCAATTGATGGCACTTTTTCCTCAAACTGCCTTGGTATATTCAAATATATGCCAAAGACAGAAATGGAGGTGGTCGAACCAATTTTGTTCACAAATTGAGAAATTGAGGAAGCATGTAAACAAATCTGTTTCAGCTTACATGAGAGACCATGGAATGGGCTCCATGTACAACAATAACTTGCGTTACTACATGCAAGATATCTACAGAGGAGATGGAGTTCACTTCTCAGATGAATGGAACAGAGTTTTCATTCTGAATTTAAGACTGTGCATTGGTACCTACTTATAAGTACCTAAATGTACCATAAACCCAAAAGCTCTTCTCAGAGCTACCCTACATCTGATCACTCACAATTATTATTTTACTCTAACTTTTTTCACTAATTTTCAACAAAGTACGCTCCCCGGAGCGCTACCCGGTACGCGAACCGGAAGCTAACCGCGCAAACTTTTTTAAAAAAATGTTTTTTTTCGCACATATGGGCCTCCTCAGCCATCCTCAGAAAACCTAGGGGGTCAAAATACGTCTACCGTGTCCCCTTCTACCCATTCTGAACATTATTTGCCCTCCATCTTGTATCTTAATTCGACCGAAACACAAAATGGTGGACTCCCGTAACGCTGCAGGTTCGCGTACCGGGGCGCTCCCCGGGAAGCGCTCCATCAAAAAAGGTGGGAAAGTAATTTACAGAAGAAACATTGGAGACACTTTCACCAAATATAGATTTGCTCATACTACATACCAATCCCTACCATTTTCACAAATTTGGTTGGAATTCCATTTAGCCATTTAGCCTGTAGACCTCTCTAAATACCCTGAGGTAAATTACTTCACAAAACACATCTGAAGTGTTGGAATTGACAACCAATGAAAATGTTACTTTGTTTTCCATTTTTTTTACCTGACATTTGATTGGTTATGTACCTGAATATAAAGGAAGAGAAGGAAACACAGCCATTTTGACTACTACTTCCTGGTATACATTTCAATAGGATTCTCACTAATAACTTCAACTTCTTTGTAAAGGTAAGTTGTTATTTTAAAAACTGAAGTATATTGTGCACTTTAAGTTAATATGGTAAACTTTTTCTGATAGTTATATACTATCCCTCTGTAGTAGTTATAGATTTAGATAGACTTCTCTGTTATAGTTATGGATGGAGTTAGGCTTGTCTTTTATAATTATGAATTTACTTACGTTAAATCACATACACTTTTTTATATTCCTACTTCCACTCTGATACTATGCACTGCCCAAAGATAAATTCACTGTTAAAAACTGCCTATCTAAAATTAATCCCAACAGTGCCCTATCTCTACTAATATATATATTTTTTATGCAAATTTCAGGCAAAATGGAAGGCGAACAGAAAGTGTCATTTGAAATTGTCCTTGCAGAGACCAACCAAGAAATCATTGATCCAAATGATATTGAATTTATGGATGAAACTTGGGACCAAGAACTACTGCAATGTGTGCAATCAGTAGATGTCCTCCTTGAAAATGAGGACATTTTACACACTCAAACATTACAAGCTATGTTCAATGAAAATAACGACATTTCAGACAGTGAAATGGTAGACATTTTATTAAATTTTGAAACACAATCACAATAATAAATAATTGTTTAAAAAAAAAAAAAATCAAAAAAAAAATCAACAAAACAAACAATCAATTAACATACAAAATTTGAAAAGTCTATCATTCTTTTTTCCTTATAGTACGCTCCCCGGGCCGCTTCCCGGTTCGCGAACCGGGCGCTCCCCACGCAAAAAACCCAAAAAAAAATGTATTTCTTTTTTTGCCCCGCGGGGCCCTTTTAAAGCCTCCACATCAAACCTAGGGGGTCAGGGAGGATCTACTATGCCCCCTTATGGTCATTTCCCCCTTTGTTTTGGCCTCCTCTTGTCTCTCGATCCTACCGAGAGACAAGATGGCGGCCGCTCCGGACTGTTTAGAATGTTGACAGACACCGGAGAGCCAATCAGCTTCGCTTCGCGAAGTTCCGTTACGCGTCAAGTACGCGAACCGGGGCGCTGCCCGGAGCGCTGTTACAGATATATATATTTTTTTGAACCTTAATTTCTCAAAATCCACTGGAGCACATATATTGAGACCTAGCAAAGGCACATCGGGCTAACAGTCCCTACAATTTTGCCAAGTTTCGTGCAAATCCATTCAGCCTTTCGGGCTAAAAGTGAGGCCAACCGCCCTATGGAAATTAACATGGGAAAAACATGTTTTGGGACCCCCCTTTTTTCTCGGCCCCCCCTTGACGAACCCACCCCAAATTTTCAGTGGCTGCTCAGAAACAAAATGTTCCATTTTCCTGAAAATTTCAGCCAATTCCGTCCACAAACGCCAAAGTTATTAGACATAGAATTTTCAAAAATCCCATAGGAAAAAAATCCTAACTATATATATCTACTGGCGACCGCCAGTAGGTAATATATATATATATATATATATATATATATAGAACGCTCAAATACTCCTCCGTGTCAGGAAAAGAAAGAGCAGCACTCCGGGGGGTTACTAATACATCGTGCGGTTTATTTACAGCAAAACAAACGTTTCGGCAGAAGCCTTCGTCAGTGTCATGACCCATTTCCCAGCATACTCGTTTAAATAACGTCATGTGATTATTGATAAACATCAACAAGGGACCAGCCCTTCCAGCGTTACATTGTACACCATCTTGGAATGGTTTCCTAACCTCAAAACCACTGCAGAATTGATCCATGGATTGGATAAACATTCATTAACAATGGGCAAGAATAAACAATCTCTTCTAGTTATAGAAAAAATGAAGCCGTGGATCGGCGAGGGTCCCTTGTACAAAAGAAAGTAGACGAACATCATGACATCATATGTTACTATGCTGAGAAAAATATATGCGTGTATGAGTTTAGCGCATTTCATATAACGACAATTCATAGTTATCATAATAACATCATCCTAGACTATCGATTAATCAAAAAATTAATTAATGAAAGAAGACAAACCTTACAACACTATAGACAGCCAGACGTCCGTCCAGCAGGAAACAAAAGCGGGATACTATATACAAACTGCTCCCCACTACACAGACGATGTTACTATTATGTCCTGAAAATCCATCATATCATAATATGTAGTGGTGCAGTTAACTATGAGGGCCAAATGTACAAAGTTGTTGATAAGACGCAGAAAGTGAGAATTACAGGATTCAAGATATGAGATATATACAGTAATAATTCAGTACTGGTTCTACTGTATAGCAAAGTAGGTAATTGTCGTGGGAGGAAGATACAGCCGATAAATCTATACATTATATACAATATATACATATATTCATAGAAATTGCTTTTAAGTATTGTAAGATAATGTAATAAATAGATATCCTGATCTAACTGGAATATCAAACACTTTTATCTTCTTGTTCTTATTACTTCCCTTCATTTACCCAGATGGACTACCATTTCTTCTCCGCTGTTCATGCCCTTAGGGAACTTGGTGGACAGGTCAATGATATACCTAGATTATAGGCGTCTGAGCCTTCTCAGTCTGTCCCCACCCCGTGGATTGTATGGGACATGATCTAACCCAAAGTAGCGTAATTTTGTCCTATCCCTGTTATGATGTTCGGCAAAATGCCCTGCTACTGGGTAAGCAGGGTCAACTTTGTCGATAGCCCTCTGATGTTCTAGCACTCTCAGTTTAAGTTGGTTGATGGTGCTCCCAATATATCTTAGACCGCATGGGCATATCAGACAGTACACAGCATAGGTAGTGCTACAGGTAATGAACTTTTGGATCTTTCCAGTCCTACCAGCATCAGGAATATCATATTGAAAAACCCTGCGGCTATTGCTACACGCCTTACATTTCCCACACGGGAAAAAACCACTCATTGTTTTTAAAGTGTTAGTCTGAGTTGGTAAGGGTTCCAGATGACTATGTACTAGCAAATCCCCCAAATACCTAGCCTTGCTAAAGGTCACTAATGGGTGCGGTGGTAGATCCTCTCTTAGTACATCATCTGTGAGCAAGATGTGCCAGTTCTTACGCATCAAGCTTCTAAGTCTATCGGCACCCGCAGAGTAAGGGGTAATCATTCTGAAGACATTCCTGGTATTCGTATCCACCTCACCCAGTTTCTTATCGAGTAGGTCCTTTCTCGAAATCATTTTCACTTTCTTCAAAGTATTTGATAAAAGTGATTCATCATATCCTCTGAGTCGGAAGGGGGATAAGCATTCCGAAGCGGCCGCCTCGAAATCTCTATCTTGGGTACTGTTTCTTCTTATTCTTAACAGTTCCCCATACGGGATATATATATATATATATATATATATATATATATATATTCACGCTCCAAGTTTGTCCACCATGTGAGTAGCACGCGAGGACAACCTTGGAGCGTGAATATATATATATATATATATATATATGCCACGAACTCCGCCAAGTCCCGAAGAATCACCCTCAGAACAACAACGAAACCGGACCCACACGGATAGTTTTGCAAAAATTAAAGTTTATTCCATCCTTTGTTATTCCAGCTCCAAGTCGTACCACAATCCCGAGGCACTCCCGGGCGGGTGCCGTTGCGCGTCTGTACTGATGCGTTTTTATAACAGCTCCAATCGTTTCTTTCTTACCAAGAACGATAACGCCCTCACGGGGGTTATGCAGCAACAATTTAATCAGCCACGAACAAAAAACAGACGCGTTTCAGACCTAAGAGTCCTTTGTCAGTGTTTACATTTCCATGTCTTTGCGACACATTATATGCACCTTCCTTCCTGTTGTGGAAAGGGATGATGGACAAGTAAGTGACACTGCAACGGGCAGCCATTTATAAATGGGTTATTCTCCATAAACAACTACACAATTTAATATGTCATTTTGTCTGATGTTATACCCTTGCCGATCTGGCTGTACTCAATCCTGCTGTATATCGGCATGTCACTGGCATAATTGTTGCCCGAATTGCAATTATTACAATATATTTCAATATATTTGTAATTGAGTTTTGAACACCATATTCAAACAATGCGATCATCTGCCAATTACATGGGGGACATTTCTTAGTGTACACACTGGTGAGCACACATATAATTTAGACCCAGGAATGGGTTATCTCGCCCTGCTTAGCCATCAGTCAGTTTACAGATGCTGGTAAGAGTGAAAGAGACTTACGGCTTGCCGGTCGCTGTTATCTCGACCCGTGTTGCTTGTCCCGTCTCTTTAGTTCCACTACTCTGACTGCGCGTCGCGGTGCCCGGGTACACTTTACATTCCAGCTCCAAGTCGTACCACAATCCCGAGGCAATCCCGGGCGGGTGCCGTTGCTCGTCGGTACTAACGCGTTTTTATAACAGCTCCAATCGTTTCTTTCTTACCAAGAACGATAACGCACTCACGGGGGTTATGCAGCAACAATTTAATCAGCCACGAACAAAAAACAGACGCGTTTCAGACCTAAGAGTCCTTCGTCAGTGTTTACATTTCCATGTCTTTGCGACACATTATATGCACCTTCCTTCCTGTTGTGGAAAGGGATGATGGACAAGTAAGTGACATTGCAACGGGCAGCCATTTATAAATGGGTTATTCTCCATAAACAACTACACAATTTAATATGTCATTTTGTCTGATGTTATACCCTTGCCGATCTGGCTGTACTCAATCCTGCTGTATATCGGCATGTCACTGGCATAATTGTTGCCCGAATTGCAATTATTACAATATATTTCAATATATTTGTAATTGAGGGGACATTTCTTAGTGTACATTTCTTAGTGTACACACTGGTGAGCATCATTCCAATAAAGTGTAACAATTGCAAAATGAGATCTGCAATTGTTACACTTTATTGGAATGATATGTCAAATGGGCATTTTGTTAATATAATGCGGTCATGTTAACGTTACATCAGTCGGTGACGTGCCGATACACGGCGAGATTACATCATTGATCACCGACAGGGGACGAGATAACCCATTCCTGTGTCTAAATTATATGTGTGCTCACCAGTGTGGACACTAAGAAATGTCCCCCATGTAATTGGCAGATGATCGCATTGTTTGGATATGGTGTTCAAAACTCAAAAAATGCGAAACCTGTAATATATGAATTGGAATTGTATGTGAAATACAACAGTACAATTGAAGAAAATGAAATAAATATTTTAATTACAAATCAAAGAAGAATGTAATCATTTTGAAAAGTAAGATTTGGATTATCTATGCTATATTGAGAAGAACGCGATTGCGATCAACTACTTTCAGCTGCGCCCATAGGGTCGCCCCTTAATTGAAAGGGACGCAATGGTGATATTATAGAATGCTGCCAGTGAATATATGGTATAATTCCTGAAGAGTTGAGTGCGCTTTTCTCTTAAAAGTGGAATGTATTTACTTGAAATATATATATATATATATATATATATATATATATATATATATATATATATATATATATATATATATATATTCACTGAAAAAACCATAGGTTTCACACCAGTTATAGTTATAGTTAGCTGGAAATTTTACTCGCATAAAACCATTGAAATTCCCACGTTATAGTTAGTTGGACTCACTATAACTTGCGCGTGCAATGCACTGCTGATGACGTCACATATTACATCACTCATGACATGGTCAGTGACATCACTCATGACATCACTGATGACACCATCCTTGTGACAGAGTGACAGACCTCGTTTCACTGAAATGTAACCCTTGAAACACATATTCAAAAATAAAAACTAACATTTTCAAAAAAATGGAGATAGCCATACCAGTTACAACAACCAATTCAATTATTCCACCATCTATATACTCATGCACTCATTCACCAACAGTTCAATAAACTCACTCATACATATACTCACTCATCATATGTAGTGATACACCTATACATCCTGTTACACCCAAAAGTCAGTCACCCAAAAGTTACTCACACACATACTCACACATAGAAATAAACTATTGAACATCCATTTATTTGCATATACTGCTATACACACACTACCACTTTACTTCTAAATAAACTTACACATACTTACTCTCTTAAACAATCACTTATAGAAACACATACTAATTTAAACAGGAACTCTTACAATCCCTCACTCTCAGATATACTCACTTATATACATCAATATTCACATATACTACATTAAAACATATTTAGTTACTGATAAAGACACTAGTGAGACAGTCATTCACTCACTAACAAACACATATACACACTCATACACCCATACAGTCCTGCACATATGCTGTCTTCAAAACACATACAAAGAGAGAGTCAGTTATTCATGCATCTATGTGCTAAGTAATACCCCCACCAAACCATACAAACACTCATACTGATACTAAGAAAAACATCTAATGACCCATATATATACACATGTAGGTACTCTCCAAAGCATGCAGCCACTTATACACAAATTGAAACACTAATACATATATTTAAATATTTAAACATTACTCTGTAATATATGTATTCACTAAGATACACTTAATAAACCAGTTAACCAATCAATTTTTTTATAAAAAAACATCCATGTAAACACTTATTTAAACATTAAAAAGACACACATTCACTGGATGGTGTCATCAGTGATGTCATGAGTGATGTCACTGACCATGTAATGAGTGATGTAATATGTGACGTCTTCAGCAGTGCATTGCACGCGCAAGTTATAGTGAGTCCAACTAACTATAACGTGGGAATTTCAATGGTTTTATGCGAGTAAAATTTCCAGCTAACTATAACTGGTGTGAAACCTATGTTTTTTTCAGTGAATTTAATAGGTTTTTTAAATGCTAATTCCTAACTATAACTGGTGTGAAACCTATGGTTTTTTCAGTGAATTTCATAGGTTTTTTAAAGGCTAATTCCTAACTATAACTGGTGTGAAACCTATGGTTTTTTCACTGAATTTCAAACGTTTTTTAATAGCAAATCTATATAGGTATGAAATGTTATATTTTTATAATGAATTTTATATTGTATATTTATGTAATACTATTTTTTTATCAATATTTTTCCTTTTTTTTTTTTTTTTTGGTTTTTGCCTTGGGGCGCTCCCGGTGCGCGTACCGGTGAGCGCACCGGTAAGCGCAGTGTTACAGCGCGCCCCGGTGCGTGTACCGGTGAGCGTCCCGTTAGCGCTATTGCCGCGAACGAAAACATCATCGTGACGTATCGCGCAGCCGCGTGATGCGTCTTATGATGCACGGCGTAAGCGCCCCCGGGCGCGACCCGACGCGCTTACGCTACGCGCCCCTGTACCTGAAAATAACACTTTTCATTGGTTGCTAACAGTTTTTTTAGAAAGAATGAAATCCCCACCCATTTCCTTCACTTCTTCATTCACTTTTGTGACTGCAAGACCTCTCTTTTTGCTGTCGGCTCTTTGCTGAATTAATATCTTGCATAACCATGGCTGCCAGAGCATCCAGCAGTGAAGATGAGTCAGAGGAATTTCTGGATGAAGAGGTTCCTCAGCCGAAAAAAAAAGAACATTTCATATGGAAGTTTTTTTCCATTCCACCTGATCAGAAAAAAGTAAATGCTCCAAAGGTGGAGTGCAGGATTTGTAAAACTGTCCTGTCACGGGGTGACCCCAGAAAGAAATATTCATTTGGAAACTCGACGATGATTCGACATGTCGAGAGGAGGCACCCCCAGAACTTTGCCCCGGAGAGTGTCAGGGCTCTGGCACGAGAGGCTCCCAGTGATGGTGCCTCTACTTCAACCGGAGGACAAACTGCATCAGGGAGGGAGCAATCACAAATACAGATTCCCAACATCCAGCCTGCTTTTAATAAAGGCGTTATTAAATGCAGATATTGCGATAAGTTACTTTGCTATGGGGAACAAAGTGTTCTGCTCATGGTTCAAGCATTGAATAACCATCGCTGCCGTTCCCAGCCCTAATTTTGTTTTGCTTTTTTTGCTCCTGTTGAGCAGTTTCCCATTCACTGTTTTTGTTTTTGTTCTAAAAAAAGAAAAAAAGAAGAAAAAAAAAAGTTCTTTTCAGAACTACCTCCAAATCTCATCAAAGAGCTGTGTTCTTAAAAAAATGAAAAAGAGTAAGTGAAGTGGAGTGCATTGATAAACGAGAAGAAAATGAGTGAGAAAGCACAGAAAGGGATGAGAGGAGAAGGAAAGTGAACTAGGGGTTCTGAAAGAAGGTGAGTGTGGGAGGGTAAGAAAAGAGCAGTGGCTTAAATTATTTTTTTACTATTTCACTGGGTTTTCCCCATGGTACGCTCCCCGTACGCTCCCCGGTGCGCGTACCGGGCGCTCCCCCCACATCAAATCTAGGGGGTCAGGGGGGGGTCTACCCTGCCCCCTTATGGTCATTTCCCCCTTTGTTTTTGCCACCTCTTGTGTCTCAGTCCTACCAAGACACAAGATGGCGGCCGCTCCGGACTGTTTGGAATGTTGACAGACATCCGAGTGCCAATCGGCTTTCTGCGCGCGAACTCGCGTAGAGCGCCCGGCGCGCTCCCCGATGCGCATACCGAGGCGCGCTTACCGGGGCGCGCTTATAGATATATATATTTTTCTGAACCTAAATTACTCAAAATCCACTGGAGCACATATCTTGAGACATAGCAAAGGCACATCGGGCTAGCAGTCCCTACAATTTTGCCAAGTTTGGTGTAAATCCATTCAGGCGTTCGAGCTAAAAGTGAGTCCAACCGCCCTATGGAAATTAACATGGGGAAAACACGTTTTGGGACCCCCCTTTTATCTCGGCCCCCGCTTAACGAATCCCCCCCAAACTTTCAGGGAAGGACCGGAGCGCCGCGAGGCAAATCTGAGAAAAATGTCAGGCAGATTCCTCAACCGGCGCCAAAGTTATTCCCAATAGAATGTTGCGATTTCCCTATGGAAAACAATCCTAACTATAACTACTTACTGGCGACCGCCAGTAGGTACTATATATATATATATATATATATATATATACATATACATTTACATATATATTTATATATATTCTTATTCATGGGGCAAAGATGTGGAGTTAAGAATAGTATATCTATATATTTTTTTTCTATATTCACTTACCTTTCGATATTCTGTCCACGATATTCGGATACCATGATAGTCTGTTACTAAATAGCCAGTTGTACAATCCCTCTGAAGCAAAGGGCCCAGTTGACTAATATTTTATTTTACCACACAAACACTAAGGAGTAATCCCCAAAGGACATACTGAAGAGACTTCCAGCCTCCAGCCTAATGCAAGTTCAGCAAAAGTGAATCTATGAAAATACTTAAATAAATATCTATGTGCACGGAGCTCTACGTACATACTTGAATCCAATCCTGTGATAATGTCCGTAAGCAGTATCAGGGTCAAGCCATCAGAATCACAGATACAAGATTTGAAATACTGAGTTTAAATTCCCTCTACTCATTAGGCCGAGGATAATAGAACACACAATACTAATCCGTAGATATCCTGCCACCAGCTCTGCAGCATGGGCTTCAGCTTTATCCTTAATACTTAAGGCCTCATTTATGCAAAGTGATGCATTGCTGCGAGAAAACAGTGATGCGTTACTTTTCATTGCGTCCTCCTTGCGACACCAATGATGCGTCATATTTACAGTATGACGCATCATGGTGCAAGGAGTTACCGATATGTCAGTATTTCAAATGTATCAGTAGGCGCAAGAATGACGCATTGCTGGAGTGTGTCATAAATGTGATGCAACTCCAGCAATGGTTCATTACACATGGGCAAGCCACATGTGACATGTGCTTGTGTCAGTCTTACGCCTGCCATGAGACAGGCATAAGATATTGACACATTTGCGTCCTAGAAGTGGCGCAGTGAAATCTTATAGATTTCACTGCGTCACTTCTAAGAGGCTTACTTGCATGAGAACGCTCCCCCCGCATACATTATACCTGGCGCAGGTATAATGTGGCCCAGGGGTTTACAAAATGACACATCTACCTCGATGCGTCACTTTGTAAACATGGTACAACAAGGTACATTTTTTATGCCACTGGTGCGTCACAAAAAGTGACGCACCGGCGGCACAAAAGTGATGCAGAGACTCATAAATAAGCCCCAAACTATTTTCGCCAGTAGAAGCCGATGGTGGGAGTACTGCAGGGTGGTGAGGCAGGGAGGGGAAAGAGCAGGGTGGGGGGTGGTAAACTACAGCATACGGCCAAACAGAGGTAAGTAAACAAATAAATAAATTAAACACATTTCATTGCGCCCGCTGCATTGCCAAATGCGATGCCGCGCACACAACAACATTTGTGTTATTTATTAATTTGTTTACTTACCTTTGTTGGGTCGCATTCCATAGCTTACTACCCTCCACCCCCGCCCCGCAGTACTCCCACCACCGGCCGCTACTGATTTCCACCTATAGCAACTCCTTTTAAAAGTTGCTCCTTTTTGAGACATCAGTGCAGTGTCCAATCGGATGCAACATCTCCAGTGGAAATACTCTGAGATCCATGTCTTCATAAAATAAGATGGGACCAATGAGAAAAAATATTAGAAATGTCAAGGAGTTTATTTTATAGTCCCTTTTTACAAGCTTGTCCTAATATGGCAATAATGATGATGTTTACAAAGCTACACATCATTTTTAGAAATAATAATTACATCTTTTTGAAACAGAAAGCCTTTCTGGGCCATGTTTTCCCATGCTGCTCTTGGTGAATCACAGTACTCAGAAAAGCAAATACTTAGGTCATTTACAGCACATTCATATTGCAAATGTAATTTATTTGTACACTAGATTTACAGACTGTTGAAGTGGAAAATTTAAACAAGTCATAATTTGCAGAAATAACTAAGAGACTATTTCTAGTTCTCCAAAGCTCAGGGATTCCTACTATTGTGCTAGAATGTACTACATCATACTAAACACGCACTAGTTTAGGAATCAAAGCAAATCAAACAGATTTTACAATATTTTTGCCATTTATAGTCTTAAAATTTAGCAAATGTTTACATTTACCATAGTTTCATCATTTACATTTAAACAGAACAAATATTTTCTATTGTGCGAGTAAACAACATGGTAGGAAATCAACGTAAAATCTGTGTCAATGCAACATTTAAATAACGTTTGGTGCACATCCAACTTAACATTCAACCAACACGTTGTTTTTCATTTTCACGTTCACATGTTCAGATAATGTCATATGGCCGTAGCCGACATAGATTCAACAGGATTTTACAATGGGCCATTTTGATCTCAGGCTATGTTACCCTGCCACTTTTTTTGCTTTCGATGCCATCAACTCCCAGCCTATATATTAGAAGTGAAGCTGATATTTCTATGTATGTATGTGGTATTTGAAAAGCCAAAAACTAAAAATGCAGGGGAACACTATATAAGGATGGTTTTACTGCTCAGATACTAGCACTGATTTTCTGTTTTTCCTTTGTTCATCCAGAGAAGCTATCTAGATAAACTACAAACACTAATTACTGGTTTCGGTTGGCAATGCAAGCAACACTACTGCACTATAAGCTGAGTTATGCAAAATGTCGGGACAGAGGCTGGCCCATCCCCATGTGTTATATTGGACAATCATGGGGAATAGGCTGATTTGTTTCATCGAGAAGTTATGAATGACATTCTTGTAACACCTGTTGACAAATAATGTTATTTTTGTAAATTCAGTGACCCCCAATATCCTTTAACAAAGATTTGTCACAGGGTGTTCGCAAGATTGTACTACATTAGAGGGGGATATACCATGAATGATTTTGTTAGAAATTGGGTTTCTGGTTGGCAGAGGTATTCACCCTGTCCAAGCTGAAACCACAATTCTAGTCTAGGTAAGTGTAGTACACACTAACAGTTTATCTGTGCTCACCATTTAGTAGCTTGGCACAGAAGAGACATGCTAAACTAAAGAGGCAATGTGTTAAGTATTTGTCCAGACACAAACACACTGTAACTCAATGAAAACATACTCCACACCATTTTAGGAAAATTGCCAATATTTATCTGAGTAAAACAAGACCAAAATGACAATATGAATTGTGCTAGATTAAATTAAAATGCAGTGCTTAGAAGTAAATAGCTCCAATTGGGGCTATCTAGTCGTGCTTGACCGGGGCAAATCCAAGGGCCCTATGTAGGTGGCTCATTACCGGTCGTTAAACCCGAAATTCAGTAAATTTCAGGCTTACTGACCGGTATTGAGCCATTTGCTATGTAGGTGATGATTCGGTAAATACAGAATCAGTATTTACTGATTCGGTACTTACCGAATCATTATTTACCGATTTAGTATTTACCGAATCAGTAAATGGCATGTAGGAAGCACTTTTAAGAGTGCTTATGTGCTCTAAGGATTCGTTATTTACCACCAATTTACCACCAACTATTAGTTGGTGGTAAATACCGACTACCTTTGGAAATGCAAATCTGTGCATTTTCAACAGTGCCATGTGGCAGACATACATGCCCTTAGGGCATGTATGTGTGCCACATGTGCACACAAGCACTATTCAGGGGTGCAACAGGGTGTCAATGTGACACCCTGCCACCCTTGAATGTTTCCCTATTGTACCGAATCGGTATTTACCGATCCCGTAATTCACATTCATTCCTATGGGCCTCCAGGCCCATAGGAATGAATGGAAATTACCGAATCGGTAAATACCGATTCTGTAAATACCGAATCGTACCGATTCAGTAATACTTACCGAATAAATACCCACATCCCATTTACCGATTCTAAAATACCGAATCTGTAAAATTCGGTATTTTAGAATCGGTAACTTTTCATTACCTACTTCTAGCCCCAAATGTTTTGTCCGACCGCGTTAGAGTGCTGGCTAAATACAGGAGTCAAGCAGATCCGCTGACAGTACCTTGGTTGCATCGAAGCTCAGGGACAATGCATTAAAAATGGGAGGGGATGCGTCACTCTCTAAGGCTATGCCTTGGTTCTGGAGTCGGGCAACGTCATTGATGCATTGACATCAAGAGCGCCATGTGTTGGATTGAAGGTGTTGATATCAAAATGCTGGACTGTAAATTGTGCCTTGGCACAAGGCCACGCAGGACTCGGAGTGCATTGGGGTTACTGCGTCGCAAACATCAGCGATACGGTGTCGGAGACACAGCAGTGGTGATACAGACGCACTGCATCTGCTTATTCAGGCCTGTGTTGTAAGTTGAGGTCGTTAGGTTGCGCAGTCAGTGAACGGTGCCCACTGCTTCGGACCAGGCAGTGGCGTGCACAGACAAATGTGCAGGTTCCGAATTACGCTTTGGTGTCGATCCTTTGGTTTCTTGGGTTGCTTTACAACCACTCACTACCAAGGGCCAGGACTGGATTCAGCAACACTTGGCAGACCAGGACACACAGCAGAGGAGGCCAGGTGCTGGTAGAAAGATGCACTTGAAGTTCTTGCTATCTCTGAGACTTTAGAAACAGGAGGCAATCCAAGCAAGCCCTTGGAGAACCTTTAGAGATGCAGGATGTAGAGAGTCAAGTCCAGCCCTCTCACTCCCAGTTAAGAAGCAGCAGGCACCAGGCTAACACAGCAAAGCAAGCAGGAAAGTGATTGCCCCTCTTGGCACCACAACAGCTCTTCTTCCTGGTGGAATGTCCTCTGTTCCAAAAGTGTTCTGAGTATACAGTGTCTGAGGTTCAGTATTTACACCCATTTTAGTCTTTGAAGTAGGGAGACTTCAAATAAAGGTCTTTGTAGTGCACAAGATCCTGCCCTTCCTTTTCCTGGCTCCAGATACACTACCGGGGATTAAGCCACTCTTTGTTTTGATACAGGCACAGCCCTATTCAGGTGCAAGTGTCAGCCCCCCCCCTCACTCTAGCTCAGAAAGACCCATCAACCTGGTGATGGGCCATCAGGACAGGCAGGTCATATCTTAGCTCCCTTTATGTGTGATTGCCTAGAGTGAGTGCACAAAACCCATCTGTCATCCAACCCAAATGTGTTTTCCAGAGACAGGCAAAGGCACAGATTGTTCAAAGTAAGAAAATGCCATGTAAAAAATGAACTTCACTAAAATATGTGTTTTTAAATTGCCAGTTTAGAGACACCAAACATCCTCTTCCTCTTTTTTCTCATTTGAAAGTTACAGTTGTAAAGTGTTGTCATGTGTTCCGTGCATGGCCCAATTTAGTTTACCCCATGTTAGCCTAACTGTGCATGATAAAGGCTGCATTTGCTTTGGGCTTATTACTATATAAACACATTTGTCTTTGTGCCACATTATACTTTCAGACAGAACTTGCAGCTGTTTTGTGTGCTGCTCTTTCCTGGGACTTAGTCTGAACACAGCAGACAAAGTCAAACAACAAAGTTCCTTGTTATTTCGTACTGGTCAGGCACTAGCACCTAGACACAACACAGGAGTGCAGCTGTTGTTTGTGAGCATATGCGCCTTGTAATATAGGTATGCACAGTAATGAAATATACATAGAGAGAGATTCTTCATGAGAGAAGATCATAGCTGTACCTGAGATGTAGAATGTCCACCTGTGTATGCTAAGGTATGGGGTTCGCCATTAATCCCAGAGATCTTGTTGAATAATCATTCTGCTTTTGTAGAAGGGAATAAGAGTTAGAGAGGTAGTTGGACTCAGGCTAATGGGTAGTGAGGGGGTATGGTGACTCTGTCCCTACCTACTAACGTCCTAGCCAAATCATACAGGGCAATCTTCAATCTGCCAAGATACGTTTCTCCAGCGCAAATTCGGCTCGAATTTGGCCTTTTAAAACAAACACTGGAAAGACAGAGCGCGTATGTTATTGGCTAGCACAAGATCTGTAGGGCTGAAGCCGGCTCTTTAAATTCAGATCTATGGGAAGAGTTGCTCCGACACCGAAAATCCTCAGCCAGAGATTACTTATTTGATTCACTCCAGCCTTGGGACTGTCAGACCTCTGGGGCACCCCTACTGATCTAATTTCTTTTTAAAAAGTCGTGAAACAATCAGCACAAATCATCTCCTCCATTGAGGATAAGGAGACATGCTCCAAAAGAGTGCATGGCTGGATCACACTCGGCTATTATGCAACACTGCAACCTCAAGCGTACCTTAACATTGGAAGGAATTTAAAAACCAAAGAAAAGTTTTTTAAATTACACCTTGGTGTAATTCCAGCTGCCCCTCACTTGCCGCCTTGGGAGAGACAAAACTGACCGCAACAGTGTCGATTGTGCAAAGCTTGCAAAGAAGATGTCTTTCATGTAATATCAATCGGCCCCAAATAAATGGACCGGAGGTACAATTTATCACGTCCATCTTTTAAACTACATGGTGTTCGAACATGCAGGCAAGCGGTCAAATTGTGTTTTAACCCAACAAAAACAAAATTGAACTGTTGGGTCACAAAGTTCTTTGAATTAGTAGCAGAAAGACATAAGATCACACCGAATACAGATCAACAAAAGTCAGACTGAACAGTTCTGTGATGACTCCCTGATTCATTCAAACTCTTAATTACAATGATGATTAAAAACTGAGATTAAGTAAAATTTAAGTATTAGAAAGACATACAAAATGAATTTCCAGTAATTTTTAGCAAAGTTTTAATTGTTTTGTAAAGGTTTTAATCATGTACAAATAAAAATTACAAGTGACCAGTTACCTAATAACGTCATATGGTCCCAAGCATAGTTCTTTTCCTGAGCAGAATCCCTGCAGTAGTGTTACAATGCAGCTCCAATGGTAACCTATGGGAGAGATACACCTTGCTGTAGTGAAAAAACACATTTTGCAGTTTTCCCCTACAGAACATCTAAGACACCAAAGTACACATCCTACCTTTTAAATGCACTGCACCCTGCCCATGAGGCTACCTAGGGCCTAACTTAGGGGATGTATTATATGTAATAAAAGATAAGTTTTGGGCCTGGCAAGTAGGTGAACTTGCCAGATTGAAATAGCAGTTTAAAACTCCACATTGCACATCTGCAGTGGCTGGCCTGAGACATGTTTGAATTGCTACTCATGCGGGTGGCACAATCAGTGCTGCAGGACCATTAGTAGCATTTGATTTATAGGCACATGTAGAGCAATGCACTAGAGCCTTATCAGTAATTCAAATATGGCATTCATGGAAAACCCAAATGCCATTACATCTTAGTCACAGACCACATGCACTTTAGCACTGGTCAGCAGTGAAAAAGTGCACAAAGTCAAAACACCAACAAAAACGACATTCAGCACAAAGTCAAAACTGGTGGTCAGAAGACAAAAAGTCAGGGGACACCACACCAAGAGATGCCAGGTCTTACAGGTTTGGAGCCCCAAGAATTCAGAACTCAGCCCCACTGTTGGTGACTACCAAACTACCAATCTTATTTAATGATATAGCAGCAAAAATGATTGACAACTACTGGTACGTTATTTTTCATAAGGTATGTTCAGAAAGATAAGTTGTCTATCCAAGTGATTAATTACTAATTTTAATTCAGGGAATTGTTAGACCCATCAGCCTTAGGGTGGTCTTACCCCAAATATTTTGCCTTCACCCCTACTATTTTTTCTGATCTTGTTTTTATTGACTTTAAGACTCTGTGCACTTTACCACTTCTAACCAGTGGTAAAGTACTCTCTCCCCTGCACAAGAAAGAATTGGCTTGTACCAATAGGCACATTTAATTTACTTTTAAGTCCCTATTAAACTGGTACCTCATTTACCCATGGCCAGTAAAATAAAGGGTTCTACAGGGCCTGCAGCACTGATTATTCCACCCTCGTAAGTAGCCCTGTAAAATATGTGCCGGGTCTGCTGCTGCAGCCTGCTTGTGCAGTTTTAAACTGCCATTTTCGTCCTTGACAAATAAACCTTTTGCCAGTCCCAAACCTTCTCTCTTAATACATATATGTCACCCCTGGGGTAGGTGTTGAGCTGCCTAGAGAGCAGGGAGCAGTGTATTTAAAATATTGTATTGAAAAAAGGAAGAAGGGGGACTAGAAGCTGATAAAGGTCCAGTACCCGTGCTCCAAAAGACAATATGTGTTTCCAAAATGGGAGTTACTGTTCCTGGTAGGGCACTAAAAAAATGTGAATACAATGGAAAAAGGTACTGCTAGGTGCTGAACCAGTTTCTAAGGGACAATCAACAAGAGTATTTCTTGTTGCACTCACACATCCCTGGGGATGTCATGCTTCATCCTCGTTGGGCCGTCGCTGCAATGCCCTATGGGTCCCCCGAAGGTTCACTTTAGCGGAGATCTTTTGATTTTTTCTTGCCTTTTGATGAGTGTGAGTCTCCTAGTGGCGTGGTGAAAAGTGAGTGTGAAACTAGATAAAACTGGCTAATGTATATCATACTAAGTTTAATAGATAGATTCCCCTGTCAGATTAAAAAACCTGTTGGTTGGTGTTACTACCGGGTAGCAATGTCCCCTAGTAGCTGAATAAAGAGGTAAAAATGTTTCACACATTAAAAAGTCTAATTGATCATTGGTGCTTTGTCAGGACCAGAAAGCAGTGTGAGGGTGGGAAGCCAACCCCATGTATGTTCTCAGGATGAGCGCTCCCCTCTAATAGGGTGGTGCCCACTCGTGAATAATATCACTGTTGGTTCGACCTAATCAACACGATAGTCAAATTTCATGGGATCATGCAAGGTGAAACGCACAGTTGCTAAAGTTTTGCGGAGTGTGCTCCATTGCTCCGCAATATTTACGTGACCAGAAATTTTCTGTAAAATACATGCAAGTACACTTGTGGTAAAACACAGGTATAGTAATGGCAACAGCAAGAGGTATTCCCATGGTCCTGCATCTTGGTGGATGAGGGCAAGCCTAAAATAAAATATACGAATGGATAAAGACGGGTATGACATCAGTTTGAGCTGCCTGATTGCAGAGTAAGTAAATAATCACGTAGTGACTGCCATATATCCTTGGGTATAGAGGTATGCGCCTGCAACTGTGTGTGGTCCTCGCTAATTGTATATCAATGGATCGTGCTTTCCAGCCAGGCAGAGTCTGTGGGGCAAGGTTGACTTCCCCAGTGGAGTGCCAGGCCCCTGTATGTGAGTAGGAATGCAATGGCAGTGAATCTACAGATACATTTGGGGATATCCTGAACTAACCCAGAAGTGCCACCAGAGGGGCAGGCGCAATTGTAACTCCTGTCATAGCAAAGACTAGGGAGAATATTTTGGTCCAGTAATGCCCTATATGTGGTCAACCCAGGTGAGATGTGCAAAATCTGCTTCCATGGCATGATATTTGGGGCACCGGAGTGAGCATGTGAGATCGATGCGCACCAACTCTTTGGGTGTGGTATAGGCCCAATGTAGGAATTTAAAATGTAGGAAGTTTGTGTTTATGATCAATAGAGATGAACTTAGTTTGGGTACAGCAATAATACCAAACTTTGTCCGAAAGTGGTTGTCCAAGATGGTTTTCACAGGTTTCCCTTTTCTGCTTGGAGGATTCAGGTCTCATTGCTATGCAGGTTCGGTATAACCTAGAAATCAACTGTTCTCCGTAAGACTCAGAAATAATAAGTGTCAATGGGGGGAAGTTATCTGGAGCTATAGGATATGAGGGTAATCAGGAGCAGAGAGTATTGTGGATTTGCCTGAGAACAAAGTGGTCCATATCAGAGGCATCGTGTAAATGAGTGTGGTCAGCTTGTGTGAGTACATGGTCATCTTGAAAGAGATCCCCCTTAGTGTGCAGGTCGTGGCATTGTAGGGTGCAATGAACTAGCTTCCCACAGGTAATGGGAGGCTAGGGATTACTGAGCAGAGGCAGAGCTGGTGAATAAAGGATGCCTCCACCCAACACACTAAGAAGTTTCTGCCATGCCCAGCTGGTGGTGGAAAAGTTTGTATACCTGATATATCCATGGGGATATCCATCAGCAATATGGAGGACACCAGCAGTCTTCAATTTGATCCCTCTCCAGTCTTAGATAGGGTACCTGGGCATCTGGGTGATACCATATGTGTATTGGCAGTGTGCAGCGAGATAATAGAGTTTGGCAGTCTCATAGCCGAGAATCAATGTGTCCAATTAAATGTGGGGTTTGCGTCCGACCCATATAAGCGGTAGTAGGAAGCTGCTAGTGTGGTAAAGAAATGTTGTGACAGCAGTATAGGA
This sequence comes from Lissotriton helveticus, assembly GCF_964261635.1. Lineage (NCBI taxonomy): Eukaryota > Metazoa > Chordata > Amphibia > Caudata > Salamandridae > Lissotriton > Lissotriton helveticus. The sequence goes on from NC_136065.1 coordinate 538,109,375, forward strand.
ACATTGAGAAAGAGGTATAGGAAACAGGTAAGGACAACCATCTTAATTATCGCCAAGCACCCTGCCAGGGATAGTGGAAGTTGAATCTATCATTCCACCTGTGTTGAGAGCTAGTCGATAGCGAGGCCATAGTTGAGCCGGAGAATCTGGCCTTTATCTTAATGCAGATGTATGCCTACGTACTTAGTGAAGTCATCGCTCCAAGTTAGAGGATATTCTATGACAACAGGCTGAGTGCGTTCAGTAAGAGGGAAGAGCTCTGATGTAACCCAGTTTATATACAGACCGAAGAGGCCCCCAAATCATAAAATTCCCAAACTAGAGGTGGGAGATTATTAGAGGGGTGGGAGACGAAAAGTAATATGTTGTCAGCATACATGGATAATTAAAGGGGGCCATGTGTGAGTTGGAAACAATGATGCATATGTTTCTCTTGGAGGTGGCAAACCATGGGGTCCATCGCAATAATGAAAAGGAGTTGGGGTGGAGGTCAACCTTGCCTGGTCCCCCTAGCCCAGGGAAAGGACCTCTTACTGAACCGTTCACTCGTAAAGCAGCATGGCTAAGGAGGCGAAGCTACAGTAAAGGCCCAGTTTGATTGACGTCGCTCTCAGGAAGGACCACTTGAAGAAATCAAATGCTTTTCCTGTATCTAATAAGGCTGTTGTTGCCGGGGTCTCTGGAGAGACCCTGTTTAACATCGCAATATTGTCCACAAATTAAGAGAGGTAGATCTGTGGGGGACAAAGTCGGATTAGATGGGAGAGATAATTTGTTCCATTAAAAGGAACAATCTAGTGGAGAGGACTTTAGCTAAAATCTTATTGTCAAGGTTGAGTAGAGAGAGGGAGCAGTAGGAGGTGCATGGGTGGGGGGTCTTTGCCAAGTTTCAGTAGGAGTGTGAGTACAGCCTCTCGCAGAGTTGGTGGGAAAATAACTGTTTCAAGAGATCCAGCATACATGGCAAGAAGAGATGGTGTCAATTAATGTTTATATGTATTGTGGAATGCACAAATGAGACCATCTAAGCCAAGGGGCCTTTGACCCATATAGGGCATCTAGGGCATCTTTGGCCTGTTTCAGTTCTTCACAGGTGATAGGTTCACTTAGGAAATGCTGTTGACTGTCAGCAATCCACACCAATATGATATCCACCAGATAAACCACGACCTCATCACCAGACATACAGGAGTGGTACGGTTGAATATAATAGCGCAGAAGTTCAGCCATTATGCTCACATTACGTAGGGAAATGCAGCATAGTGATATAACTACTAAATGGTTGGGGTAAAGTAGTCTTCCTAGTGTATGGCCAGGGCATTCTCCTTTACTATACCGTTTAATGGTGGTGTGTTTACCCATGTGTGCTATTTCCCTATCGACCAAGTCCCGGACCTCGGACATTAAAATTGAGCATCCATGTATTTGAGGGGATCAATGGTTATGAGAGTCCTCGTGATTGATGTCTTTCAGCTCAGTCTCGACTTGAGCTAGTTGGGAAACTATGGTTCTGCAGAATGCCAGCATATTTAGAGATAGATACTCCGCAAATATAAACTTTAAAGACCTTCCAAATAGTGACTTGTCCAGCAAATGCACTAAAGCACACCTACACACAGTTTTTATTCCTTTTCATAGAAAAAAGAAGACAGCTGCTGTCTTCTTTTTTTATTGAGGATGAAAGTAACAGTGTGTAGCGTGCTATGGTGCATTTGCTGGACATTGTGTTCCGGGCTGCTTGTTTGCAGGTCTGGTGGACTTATACCTAAGGTGGGTGGGTATTTCAGTACCATCGGAGCACCCTTGAAAAGTAATGAGTTTGAAAAGAATTGTCAAAACATGAAATACCGAGTTATAGATGTGCAGATCTGTTAGCACATCCACTGTTTGTATTCTTATGTTCAAAGGGTGACTTGTGTTGAGATCAAACCTGCATAATGGGCAAGGTACTTGAGGATGGAGTTGTGCAGTTCAGAGCGGAAGACTATACCATGGAGACCTCACCTGGAAATCACCAACAGCGCTCCAAACCTCCTCAATATGGGATCTGTAGCACCAAGCAGCCTGGGCAGTGATTCCACAATGTACTCGGCAAATGTGCTACATTAGTTGTCCAATGCATGGCCTTTGCAGAACGGAACCAGTCATCTAGTCTTGTCCACACACCATGAGGTGCAGAGTAAAAAGTGTAATATGAAGTGTAGGGGTGTCGCATTCGCCCACCGTCGTGCATTCGCCCACCGTCGTAGTGTGCATAGGTGTCAGCCATGTTGCAAAGGACACTCTGGGCATGTGGTTGGCACTTGCTTGTGCATTGGTGGAATTCTCTGAAGGGCTTGGTACCATATTAAAGTTCCCACCCATGAGAATAAGGTCGGTCACCTCAACCCAGCCCATGAGTGAGTACATATCCTGATAAACTTGAGTGTATCTATATTTGGGGCATAAAAACTTATCAACAGGTGCGTCTGTCTGTCAGAACCCCAATTAATATCATATATCTGCCCTCAGGGTCTATGAAGCTGGTTGTGAGTACGCATACTCCACACAAACAAGAGCTGTAACAGTAAAAGTATCGATATGTTCCCCAAGAGGACGCAAATTTATTTGAGTCTCGGGGTGGCAGGTGGGTTTCCTGAAGAAAAGTTATTTTGATGCTGTGTCAGACTAGGTCGGAGAGGCCTTGTTTTCATTTATGTGTATCTTTAATGCCGAGTATATTCCAAGTGAGAAAGGTGATTTCCACCATTCTCTCCCGGCCATCACGTGATGCCATCTGAAGTGACAGTATGTGAATGGTTGTGCCACATCTGTAGAAAATGCAATATGTACATGTCAAGCAATGAAAAACAAACAGAACAGAAACATATAAATTCAAGATACCCTTCCACAACCCACTAAACAATATTACATCCAGCGAATTCCAAGAACAAACGAGATAAAAACAAACATCCCTTTAAGAAATGTTGCAGTATACACCTATGGGGGGAGGCAACAGTTTGGTCGACATTTTCAACACTCCCATTATGATGGGTCAATGTGCGTTGCATGGCGATTTTTGCAGTTGCAGGTAGAGGGCTGAGTGGCAATGGGGCTATTGTGACGATACAGGGTTTGGTCCCCTGGCTTTTATAGGGCATGTATTCCCAGTCATAGCACCTTTACAATGTAGCAGCGATACTGCTGCGCCATAGGCAGGCAGCTTGAGAGTGGCTGGGGTAGGTTGCATCACGCAGGTTGCATTTGTGATTGAGAGGTGGAGTAGTGGCAGTCGAGGTGGAGTATCAGCATGGTCGCTCCTGGCATCTCTATTGTCTGAGCTCTATTGTCTGGGCTCCGTGGTAATGGCTCACCCACCGTGCATTTGATGTTATATCCAGAGGCCAGGGCTCACAGGAGCATCTTTCGGATTCAGCACAGTTCCGTGGGCAGGAGCCGCTGATGGTTTTATTGGACACAGCAAGGAGGGAGCAGAAGGACTTCAAGTGGTCGTGTAAGAACCCACCCTTCTTGTGTGGGAAATGGAGGGAGTGTACCGCAGTGCCGACGCGGATCAGTAATCTCAGCCTCAGGCTCACTCGTGCCCCCTGTCACAACGGGACCTCTGAGGTAGTGACGGGCTTCACATGGTCTCTGTCGGAGGCGGGAGTTAGCGCATCAGTTTGGCCGAGTGTGAGGCTTTAATCTGTGTCACCCAATGAGCAGGAGTGCACTCCCACCAAGTGGATAGTGTTAGAAAGGAAGATGATCACTCTCCAAACAGTTATGGGGCTGTAGTCACTGAAGCTCTACTGCTAGGCTGCCATCTTGGTTGCTACTGTGGGCACACCCACGCCCCGATATTTCAGACATAGTTAACACATCTGTGGTAGTGTTGACATTCTGGCCTGTGACTCCAAAGCTATAAATGATGTATGATATTTACTGCAATGTGACACTTCTGTACTCGATAGAGAGGGACTATCAGTTAAGTGCACTACTGTCATAATTTACCTCATCTGGTCCATATGTTTGTTTGTTGTGGTTGACTTCAAGGATTTTAGGGGGTCTAGGATTTAGCAGCTGTCAGACTTTTTTAGTTGTCAAATATACTTTCATTTGATTTCATTAAAAAAATCATAAAAGGGTGGGAAAACCACCATGTGTAAAACATGCGTAAACTATAAATTTTTTGTTTTTAAAAATATAAAAAAGCTCATAGAAAAATAGTCGGAAGGCAAGAAGGTGTGTTTAAAAAAGTATAAAAAACGTGCAAGAAGTGCAATAGAAGGGTTTTGGGCTGAATGTTCTAAAAGTACTTGAGTTGGTTGGCAGATTCTATTTTGTCCAGATTTTTTGCAGCGTTTTTCAAAAAGTGTATGCCACTGCAGGACCACGGGATTGATGAGCCTCCGAGACAATAAATCACTGCTGCTCTACAAGTTCCTATTTCTTCCTTTCTGAAGACCTCCGGAAGTACCGTTTTGCGAGTTTCTGCTAGGACAGGGCAGATACATTAGATGCAGTAATGACTCATCCCCTACTACGCATAGGCGGCATTCCTTTGATTGCCATGGGTATTTCCATTTTGGGGTTAGGTCCTTGGATGGATATGACCCAACCCTTAGTAGCATGAAGAAGTGCTTTTTCTGATGAGGAAAATGATCTAGCAAATAAGGTTTGGGTTGCAGCCTCTAGTATGACTATATCACGGTCCAGGCATAGGATTTTTTTGCTAGGGCTGTTTAACCTAATGATAAAGAATACCGTTTTATGGCTTTATTGACCACAGATTTAAAGGCCAGGTAGGTGGGAGCAGTAAGCCAGGCCTCCTCTAGCTGTAGTACCAAGAGCAAAGCCTTCAGAACTTTGGAGATTTTTATTATTAAGCCTGGCTTGATTTTCAATCTCTATGAGGAGAGAGTGTGTTGTCCTCTGCATCCCTCATCCTCCAATAGTACTTGACTATTGCACCATGTCCAGCGGGATTCTGGTTTCTTAGACTGTATTCTAGCTAAATTTGAGCTTGCGGGATGTGGCGGGGGATTGCAAACGGGAAACATCCTTTACAACGCAACTTTTACAACGCACTACCATTACGACGCAACTTTTACAACGCAAGTTATTACAACGAATTGCGCTGGTGGGCGCTCTAGGATATGGAATAGTTTAATTACTATCCAACACCTTCCCTACTATCCACGGGGACTGGAGTCGGAATAGTAAATTAAACTATTCACTATCCAGCGCCCCCCAACGCAAGTCGTTGTAACGACTTGCGTTGTAAAACCTGCATCGTAATGGCATGCGTTGTAAAAGCATGCGTTGTAGTGACATACATCCATTGCAAACAGTTTCTTGAAAAGGATTGATTGTGCTAGGTTCAGACCTGTGGCGTCTTTGCCATTCAAGATTTCTGTAGCATATGAGATGGAGGGAAGGAATTTAACTGCAATAACCTTTAGTGGATGACTGGAAGAGCAGCCTGCGAGCTTGTTTTTTAAGATATTAAAGGGGAACTGCAGCTGTTTGGTTTTCATGCTACCTTGGTCAAGGTGTGTCTTGAAGTTGAGGTTGAGGTTGCGATTAATTTGGAAGCCTAGATATTTATATGAGTCCACCTCGGTCAGAGGTCGCTTGTCCAAGGTCCAAGTAAATTTACGGACTTTCACTGCTTTAAGATGTTTGACTTTTTTAGTTAGGAAGATTTCATACTCTCCTAATGTACTCATTTAGTAGTTTCTCATAATGGTGCTGTCAAAGACGTGATTTTCACCTCTGTTTGAAGTTTGTTTGCCTGATGGTAGCCAAAAAGGGTCACAGGTTGGTCACGGGTTGGTCAGTCTCTAAATGAGCTGAAAGGACTTGCCACTCATTGAGCAATACGAAAGTCTTCGTCTGAGAATTACATGCTGAGCTATGCCTCACATGTGCACGACCATGACCTTGAGCAAGGCTGAACGCCAGCAGACGGATTCCCAAACGAAATTCACTTCATGGCAGATCACGTTATATATTTTCTGCATTTCATTCAGTTCAGTGCGGGCACTGTGAGTAAATGAAGAGAAATCCAAACAGTGTAAACAGTGGCTAACATTTTATGCATTCACTCACCACTGGAAGAGGCTTCCTCCTGCTTCAGTGAATGCCCAGGATTTGTTAAATGCAGCAAGCTGCTTGCTTTCAGGGCAGCCATGACAAGGTGGCCTTTGTCTGCAAATACAAAGCCGACCCTTAATGAATGAGCGCGGCGGAAATGATCCAACAAACCCTGCAATCTCTCCAGCACATTGGCAGGCTTGTGGACGTCTCCCCGCGTGCCCTGAATTTTGTGCTGTTAGAATGACGCGTTCCACGTGCCTTGGCTCCTGCAGACGCCATGCCTGCTGCTACTGGTCTCAGACTGAAAGAACTCCCAGTGGGATGTATCAATGATGAATTAGTACTTTTGCGTTTTCCACTCATGTACGTGCACGTCCATTTTCTGTATACTCATCGAACATCAACTAATGTATTTCTATACTTTCTAGATGCAATAACATTCGAGCTCGGCAAATCAGGCACTGCATTTTAGGTGAAGAAAACTATTGTTTAATCTGAAGCGTTCGATAGATAACCTCTTTTGTGAAGAAATTAGAAACTAGCGAGTCCCAATTGACAATCAAAATATTTGATTCTACTCATTGGTGTGTTAATTGGAATTAATAACTTAATTAGACAATGCTTATTCCTCTCAGCCCGGCTTATGCACCACAAGCTGCCACTCAAAAGGACCTAATTTCTCAGCTGCCAACAGAATTACCCACACATTAGTTGTTTATTCGCCTTTCTTTATGTCTAGTAAGTGGCATGCATTTCAGCTGCACTGCCACCAGGACCGCAGCACTCTGACCCCTAATCTTTCTTTTGCTGCTTAAACATTCTTCCTTATTGATTTGGATGAGAATGTGTGTTCTCGGACGGCTGGAAGGGCCATTCTACCACTCTGGCATTTTCCTGGTGGGTTTTTTGCTAGAGGGCTGCTTTTTAAGATGGGTGGCTGACGTTACCCAACCATGAAGTCGCCCATTACATATGAACTCTAGTGGTGGGAGACAGGTTAAAGCATTTTTAACAGGGCTGATTTGAGTTTTCAGTCCGGTCTTGTATAATTGACTAGTTCTGAAACTAGTTGGGCCTTGTTAATTGCAATGCAACTTGGAAAAGGGTACTTGTAATAATACTCACAATGTGAACCCTCCTTGAAACCCTTGCTCTCATATAGGGCTTTTTGTAGCAACTTCCACTCGTATTAGGATGTCCTTAATAGATGAAATCACGCTACAAAAGTATTCTCCACAGTCAATGGTCACTGAGGTAGTGCTGAAGAACAGAAAAAGGCTTACCTATTATAATGGTGGATGGTGTTGTTATTAGCTCCCATCCAACCATGATGTAGACGCCAGAAGACCAGCAGAGCAGTTAACGGACTGAGGATCAAATGTGTTCTTAGGCAATGCAAACAGGTTATAGATTAAAGTGCAGTATAAAGGGATACCAGGGAGAGCACTAATATCAACTGATTGATAAGGATGAATAGAAGAGTGCAAAATAATGCTATGCAAAAAAGCAACAGCAAGTAAACAACACATTGCCAGGTGCCTACTCCATGTTAGAAAGGGGCTTAAACACTGATTCTTCACTTAAATGCTTCAGAATTGCTTATGATAACCTGGAAGCAAGGATGTTACATGAGGTTTTACAGTGCAGGATAGTGCTTGAGTGAGCCTGATCTCCATTGCCCCATCTAACTGTTCCAAGACCATTCCAGCCTTTGCAGGAACTCAATGTCTCAGTGGTGTTTGAATCCTGCCAGTACCCCCTGAAACCTTGCCACCTGGGAATAGGTAGCTGGGCCTGTTTTTGTGGGAAGCGTTTGTGGGGCTTATGTATCAAATGAGCGGCATGAAACAATCGGTAGGTTCCCAGGATATTATAACTCTTCCAAGCAATAAGATACTGCAACTGCCCGCTGTGGATACTGAAATAAACTATAGCCTAGTCCTCATAATCTGAAGAACCGTCTACTAAGACCAGTGGCGGCTGGCTTGAACTGAGTGGAGATGGAGTGTGGGGGGGTGTTTCGAGTTTTGCACAAAAACATTTACAAATTAATTTACCTCCACAGAGTGATGTCCTCCTCCCTCGGGTGTCTTCCAGTAAGCTCCCGATGCAGGAAACTGCTCTACCCAATCCTGGAGCTGCTTTCACAGCATGAAAGCAGTGACAGAATTAAATATAGCAGGCTCCCTCAGAGCTCCTAAGAGCACTGGAGGCCTGTGTTTTCTCTAAACCAGCTGTCTAAGATAGCTAGTTTAGAGAACTTTAAACTGTGCATATCTGGCTGGCCATCCCAAGAAAGTTGGCCAAACTGACATGGGCATTTTAAAACCCACAGCTCACTGCTGCTACCACTCTGCAGCGCTCTTCCCTCCCTGTCCTGTCACTAAGTTTGGGAGGGGTTGTTGAAAAATAAAGCGGTAATAAATAAACTTTATTACCATATTTTTTTTCAGCTCTGGGGCTTGTGAGGTGACGCTCCTCAATGGAGGAGCTGCCCCTGACTAAGACTCGGGTAGGAGTGAAAGGAATGCTGATGGAGGATTTCTTTAGGCTTGTTGCAGGAAAACTTGGCTGATTGTGCCAATGTGATTGATGGCAGTACCAAACAAAATGCAGGAATTACTTTGCCAGTCTTAAAAGGATCTGCAAATTGAGGTGTGAATTTGGCATAGGACCCTGAAATTGACAGATATCTAGTGAAAAACTAAATTTTGTCCCCTTTCTGAAAGGTTGGTGCAGCTTTCCTATGATACTCTGCAAAATGTTTATATTATAACCTTTAGTTGCTGTAGACCTAATAAGCTGATATTTTGGCAGTCTGGGTGCATATATGTGAATAGTGACTGAAGGGACTAACAAAGCTAACATTCTAGTTGGCTACATTTGAAGGGGGTATTCATAGGTAAAACAGAAAGGGGATCTTCCCAAGGAGGCATGCAAAGAATTTTTGTAGGTAATCTTTGCAAGATCAATCCATCTACTCCAAGCATTTTGATGATTCACATTTAAACAATGCATGTATTTTAATGGACTGATTCAAGTGTTCTATCGATCCTTCTGTTTGCGGCAGGTAACTGGTGGACCTGAAATGCTTGGCATCTACTCTTTTCTTCAATTCTCTTCAATTCCTTTCAGAATAAAGCTGCAAACCATGTACCTCTGTTCATAAATAAAGATGCCTAGTAAGAAAATGCCAGCTATGTTCACTGCCATGTGTTCTTTCTTGAGAGGTATGAAGTGACACATTTTGGTGAAATAATCCATCACAGCCAATAATGTGATGTGTTCATTTGAGGGCGACAAATCCACAATGAAGCCCGTTGAGATTATGGCCCATGGCTGAATAAATGTTTATAAGGTCTGATGTAATCCAATTGTTAAGCTAAATGAGGCTTTTGATGGTGCATTGCTAAACATGTAGCTTTATTCAATGTTTTAGACATGGCCATGACAAATGTTAATTGATAATATCTTATATCTTCTTTTACATGAATGTCTGACTTCTTGGACTTCATGGCGCTATTTTATTATTTGCGGTTGGATAGAAGTGTTAGAAATACAGAGGTCTTCTCTATGATCCAGAACAGATTTAGCACATTTCATTGTTCTGGTTCATGTTGAATCCAGTGCTTGGCATTGATATCCAGTGTGCCTGATTAACTCATTCACAAAAGTGGAAGGCTCATCTGATTCTCCTACAGGAGCTGATAGGATATTTCAGGGGAAACGGGAGCAATGCCAGTCGTCCATGTCATGCATTTGTACACTTCATAGAGGCGATATGCATCGTGTTTTTATGATCTTTTCATATTGTGATTCTGACTTTCTCTGTCTATAAGATGTTCTTTGTATCTGGGAGGCTCCTGGAAATGTAAACTATAGGATGTAATGTTGATCCTGATCATACTCATGGGATTTTACTGCTCCTACAGCAAGCAAAGAAGGCATTAGTTTCCACAACCTATCCTTGTTCGTTTTCTTAATGATAAGGTAAACCTTTTAGGTCAGTTTTATGATGGAGTGGAATATTGCAGAAAGTCATGTAGAAGTTGTCAACCCCAAATGAACCATTTTATACTTCTTTAATGGAGTGAGGCATATGCCACTTCTAGATGGTCTTTACCTTAGTAGCACCCATAATAATGCTTCTCCAAAAATCTCAACTCTTGAAAAAGTTATTCTGGGTACTTCAACAGATATTTTCCTGATTTAGCACACAACAGGTGTTTTGAAGACAACTGATGACCTCTCTGGCATGACAATGATTTTGTTCAAATGAGTGTGAATACATAAGTATACCCTCCAAATAGACCCCAATATAAACTTCTAGCAGGCCAGCAAAGACATTATTGACAACTGAGCAACTGGGGCACTGTAGAGTCCAAAGAGCATGATACTCAAAATGGCTGTATCATGCATTGAAAGTGGTTTTACACTCATGCTCCACTTGTACTCTCATCATATTGTAATTTATATTACCATTTTCCCTTAGATCAAGCTTTGTGAAGATCTTAGCTATCTTGATATGGTCTCTGATAACCAAAATGATAGGTGGGTGCTACCTATCCAGTACTGTGACTTTGTATCTCAATTTTCAATAAACAGTTGACATTTTGTTTAAGTGCAAAGAAAAGGAAGGACCCTGCTGGTGAAGAAGGGTTCCCCATAACACCTCTAACAAGATTTTTCCTTCAGAGACTAATATAGCACCTCATTTTTCTTGAATGTTAATGGCTATATCCTTCCATCCAGTATGAGTTTTCCAGGCACTAAATCAATGATGCAGCCACACTCATGATGGGAAGGAAGGCTTCCTTTTTTCTGTAAAGATATTGTAAGGGTCTATAACGTATAGGTACAAGATCTTCTTTGGTCTTTTCTTTTGCCTGGAATGGCTGCACAGACTTCTCCGGGCAAAATATGTTATATACTGAACCTTTTCTATAGATGTTGATAGAAAACAATGTTCTTTGCAGTGAGTAGAATCAAATGTAAATAATTTAAGTATTATGCATCCTTAACCAGGTTGTCCCAAATTTAATAGCTACGGTTGAGCATTAAGTGAGGGCGAACTTTATTTGTTCAACATGACTCATTTGGGTAGCCATCAAGAGAGGAATGGTCTTTTGACCTACATTTACAAAAGACAATTGTGTACCCAGAATCCTTATCTTTTCAGGTGTTCCATTCCACCATTGGGACCTGTATTTTTTCTTCAAATGCATAGTTCATGAAAAATTTCAAAGCTCTGGAATGTATTAAAGCAAATACTGTTAGAGGACCTTAAGGAGTGGTTAATAACTGTAGATGAAAGTGAACCTTGTTTTTAACATACAGTTCATTGATTATCTAGGGATCATCAGCAATTTGCTGGCACCTTGAACAAGATTATACAAAATTCATTTTTACTTCTTTTAGCTTAACCTCACTTTGTTTCTTCTCTCCACTGCTTCTCATGTGTGAGGTTTTTCGCTTACCCAATCTGCACAGGTTCGTCTGAGAGAATACTTTAAGGAGGTTCCATTGCAGTTGGCATCCAAGATTGGCAAGGATAATCTGTGTTGACCACAGGGAGCTTTATACTGGGCATAAATCTCAAGAGTAAAATCAATTAAGGCTGTCAATGTAGAAGTTTGGGTTAGTCCTGAAGCTACTGCCTCTTAACTCTTCTCATAACGCCTGGTAAAAGGCTACCAGTTTGAACTCCACCCTGGAATGGGTACAAGAAATCTGGAATTCAAAATGCAAACTGACATACACAACAGGCCAATAGTGTTGGGTATACAGTATGCCCAACATGATTGAAAAAAAACCAGTATGGTCACCAATATGGCAGATTTAATTCCTCCGTGCTTACACTACATTTGGAAAACTGTTTGAAATTCAAAGAGCCTATTGGATCCATCCAACCATGTACATTCAACAACACACCGTGACCAGTGATAGTTTATCTTCCCTGTCATCATCCTGCCAGATTCATTGTGCAAGCTGCCTGTCCAAGACAAATGTTGCCCAATTCTAGTTAATGGCTGCTCTACCCATGTATCCACAGATTGCTCACTTTATACTAGTGATAAGCAAATGCACTTTCTAACTCTGCACTCATGTCTTCAACTTTGGAACATCAAACACACCCTTCTTGAATGATCACTACTATTGATGGAAGAACAATAGAATATGATAACCCTGGTGCTCTTGAAAGTTCTTCTAAAAAGATTTGACAACTCTTCCATAGACTAATTGGTGACCACTGATCCTAATTGACAGAAGCATTTCTCCAACACACCTGACAGGCACCTCCTCACATCCTTCAGGTGTTGCAGTGCCACAGACCAATCCTGGAAGCAGACTCTCAGGCAGAGCAAGCGTGTGCAGAATTGTGGAGATCCTAATAAAAGACCTGAACAAGTCAAGATCGCTGCTCAAAGGTGGTTCCACTTGATTGCCACTATGAACCCTCTACTTCACATTGCATCATGATATTGGCCCTCACCTTAATCTGCTGCAGGCAGAGCTGAAAATGTACCCTGGTGCATGGACTTGATTTCTTCAAGATGCATGTGACATGATATACATACCTGTTATCGAAGGTTCCTACCTGGACCATTTGAAAATTTCCAGATGTTAACCTTCACCATACCTTCACCACTGACACATGAAAAAAGGGCTGTTTGATTGTCCATACCTCAGATTCATTTGGGACGCAGCTGCATCAAAACCACTAAACCTTTTGGGACGACTGAGTGGCTTGTGGGATTAAACATGCATTTCCTCCTGTGTTCCTGTAAACAGCCTTTGCCTCGACATTTACCCATTTACTGTTCCATCTTTTGATGCCACTGAGTTCATTGTATGACAATATCTGGTCCTGATACTTACCATAGCCCCTTCCTAGACACTTGCCTTACCCACTGATTTCATGCTGTTTACATAGCCTTGAGGTGGCATGAAGACACATTGCCTTCAGTCCTGAGGACTGGCCCACTTATAAAATTTGTATGCACCCTTCATCATTCTCAGCCACTCCCTGAGTTCCTTACTCTTGTCCTTCCTCCCAGTGGACACACCTCTGTATTTGGACTAGGCATACTATGCAAAACCTGAACAACACTCTCCCCCTCTACTCCCACTAGTATTGCTTGAGACTCATTACAATGCTACTCTCAATGTTTACTTGAACCCTACTTATTGGTGCATTCTTTTACATTGTCCATGTTTCTTGTTCCTTCTAACCCTACTCAGCTTTTGACACATCCTTAATCTCTGATGTACTTTACATAACACACTAGCGATGGAGAGGAGAATACCAAAACCCCCATGATACACTCAGACTCTGCAGGTCGGCTATTGCTATCCTCTCTGAATGTCTTCAACCTATGTCACTATATTAGATGTAAAAAGATACTTAGTTGTATACAGAGATATCTCTCCTCCAGGTGAATGAAGTGTTGGAAGTGAAACTGGTGTTGGAAGTGAAACTGGGGACTTCAAGGCACAACTAATTGGGCATAGTGGCATCATGACACATGGTAGGAAAATGCACTTTGCCTGTGTGTCCGGGAAGTATATCAAGAAGGTCTTGCCCCATTGGATCCAAATGTGGTCTGATCCAGAAGGTAGATATATTTGTATGAAACTTAAACGAATTGATACAACATTGATATTTAGCTCCTTTTATGTGGCTAATGTCAGTGGGAAACCTTTTTCCCATTTATCAGAGATTTTTACAGAATTTGGTCGTATTAATCTAGAGAAATCACTCTCTGTAGTTGACAATGGGTTAACAACTCTGTCATCCTGAATTTATTCTTTGGACAGCATTGTATCATCTGCCAAAGACATAATGGAACATAATGGAAATGGAACAGGACTTGCTAATGTTACAACATGGCCAGTCTCAATTACGTTCCATAATGCTACTAGGCTGGACGTTGCAAAACCTTCGTTCAGGCTATGTGCCCTGGCGTTTAATCAACACTACGTCATTGTTTACTGTATTTAACCTTACAGATAAACAAATCTTGTTTGCACAGAGGGGAACAGAGTATACGGTGCTAAGCATTGAAAAACTGGAGAGATTACCATTGACCGTTCCTGAGAAACCATCAGTTGAATGGATAATACATGGCACCATCACAATACCAGTGACGACTTTCCGATGTCAGTATTGCTTAAAACACATACCAGTAGGCCTGTATGAAAGGTTGGGTAAAGAATACATTTAGTCGACCTGGGATTTACAATACACACAAAAATGTTGGAGTATTTCTTAGTGGTAAAAATTGTGAAAACTCACTAAGCGGTACACTATTGTGTCAAGGTATTAATTTACACGGAGCCTGCGAAGGTTTCTCCAATAACCTTTCTTGCCACCTGCAGGGTTCGCCCACAGCGGTGATAGATCCAATTTTCAGGCAGCTTTCCAATGGTAGCTACATTATGTTAAATGATCACAACTGTTGACGAATGATAGCAGGAATAAGCTATCTCGTTACTGTGTCAGCCAGTGTCACTTGCTGTATGCAAGTATTGTTTCCTAAAACTAAGACAGACTGGGAGTCGCCACTATGGCCTTCACTGAACATCTCTTCTATATGAATTGATGCTTTAAGCAGAATGAAAGCCATTCTTTTGCAAAAAAACTGTGCCACTGACCTCGTCCAGAGAGACGTATGATCTGCAAGTTGCAAGGTCCTCTGCAGAGATACATGCATTACTATCAACAAACTGCCCAGTACATTTCGTAGAAATGTTAGGTCTATCTTTAACATGTCTGATACCAGCGGTATTGCACATGTATTTAAGACAAATTTAGTAAGCACCCTTTGAAGCAGTCCTGGGCATTTCTTCTATCTTCGTCCACTCTGTGTTCGGAGGCCTGCCTCTCATTTTAGGACTCATAGAAGGGATCTTATTTTTATTCCTCCTGCTCCGTTATGGCAAATCCGGCCACCAGCGATACCCAAGTCAGCATGCGCTGCAGGCTATGAGGTACCGTGACAGAATAACACAGATCCTTGGCTCGGCTCGTTTGAGAGATTGAATACAACATGGTATCGGTGAGATACGCGGACCAACAGGCACACAGGTACCATCTGATATGAACATTGCTAACGCGGCTCACGCTGACGGCGATGCTTCGCATCTGTGCCCAATTGACCTTTTTAATGAAGTAGTCGAACTTTCATCTACTGTGGTAGACGATTTCTTTGCCAGCCTTGATGACTTAATGTTTTCTCCTGACACAGAGAATAACTTTTGAAATTAGCACACAGCGTTATTTCGAACTCTGAAAATTCGACCTTCACTTTTTTCAAAACAAAAACTACCAAGTTTGAGACTCTATTTTTTTCGACAGATTTATTTGACTTTTTCCAAAAAACAAAATGAACTTTGGCACAAAAAGTAATCTGCTTAAAGTAGAACTATTCTTAGAGAGCAACAATTCCTTGAACACTTCCTAGAAACAATATTAGCCTAATCCACAAACAAAAACAGTGTGTATATTCTGCTATGGGATGGTCTCGACCTTTTTCTTCTGTAACTAAGAGCCATTTCATAAATGTAATTTTCATGATTCATTTAGTTAGCATTGCTAATATCATGTCATATGCTTACAATGAAGTAATTTCCTTTAAATGTGTACTATACAAAATGCTCATTTTTTGTGTGCACTCATTTCAAAAATGCATTTTATATGATTTATTGGGGGTTGTAAACACATGGTTTAGAATAAATTATATGTTTTAGTATTTTCTCGTAGATGAACATAATAGCATGGAGTGGGTGTTGTGTAGTATTTTATGACCCTATTGTTAGTTTCCCGATTCATGCCCTTATATAGGTATAAATCACCATATCCTTATATAGGCATAGAAATCATAACCATATTTAGGCATAGCTCATGCAGTCCAAATACGGGAGGGCTACTTCCACTAGTTCCGAAAATCCACAATGATTTCTTGGAAAAACCCGCCTTCAGCAGTCAGGGACTTCCCCTTGATTGAGTATTGATTTATCTAAGAACTCATGGAGTTTTCAAAGAACTGAGACTCTTTGATGACGTTATTATGTCCAACTGTACGTCAAATTCGGCACCTTCAAGGTATAAATATGCCCACACTCGCCCAAGCAAACACACAGTGGTTTGGAGCAGTTCAACTATCTACTTGCCCGACGCGCCCTGCTACTGCAAGTGCCGAAGGAAGCTGACCCTCCAGCAGACGCTCTGAGAGAGAGAGGCTGTCTTTTCTCCTGCCGAGAAATCCAGCTCCAGTGTTTCCAAGCTACCCTTGCGGGTTGTTGGAAAATCAAGTCCCGAGACCAGCCTTCTCCATTCTAAACTAAGGTACGGAGCTGATTAGACCCTTAGAGAAAACTTGAGCAGATTCTTGGCAAAAGAATACTACATTTATGCTACTCCTCACTTACTTCTTCCCTCATACTAAGCTTAGGTTAGGTACACCGGGGTAGGCGTATTTTAGAAGCACAATTGGGTACTTTTAGCCTCTGTTATTTATGTATGTATTTATAAATGGTTTAGGAACCATACAATGCTCTTACAGTATTATTTTATTCTGCTATTTATACTGCACGCATTATATTTTACAAACAGTTTTACTATTGTAGCAGTTCATTTCTTATGCTTGAGAAAGGAGACCGTTCAATAAAACCTTCTATTGAAAACGCCCATCTTTCTACTTTCTCTGCACCTCTAGTGAAACAAAGCATGCACGATTGACTGAGTAAAATATATATCTAATGTTTCCACGACTCTGAAGATACGTTTTATCTTGGGTAAACAAAATTGTCCTGTTTATGCGGTTGCAAGAGACTAATCCCTTTTTGTGAATTCGAGAACGTTTCTAGTGACCTCTGAGCTAGCTGGCAACCACAATTAAGTCTAGTATAGTCGATAGAGACCTATTCGACCTCAGTGCTACGTCTAATCTATAGGATATATTATTCCAATGCGCAGAGCCTATTGGGAATATAGGAACTACACAACATGGTGCCCAATGTTTGGTAAGGCACTAATTTAACGCTAGATACTAGAGTAACTCAGTCGTGCGTTTCACAGAGACCCCTTTATCCCGTAAAAACTCCAATAGACATATAGAGTGGGTTAAAGGATAAAATATCCGCCATTAAACTTAGTAGGACGAAAAATCCTATGTATTAGTTTTTGGTTTTGTTCAACGTTGAAGAATACAGTGTTCCAAAATATTGTGCACCTTATCTTTATTTCCTTGGAACTTGCTCTGCTAAACTTCTTATCAAAATGTCCGACGAGGATAATCCCGGGGGCAGTGGAGCTGCAAGAACTGCAGCCCAATAGAGCCTATTGGGAATATAGGAACTACACTACAATATCTAATTCCATATGTATGCAACTTGACAATATCTATTTATTTATGGTATGCACATGTGTAGTTAATATAGTAAATACATACCACTTATATATAATTACTTCCTCAATATTCATGTATCCTAATATTCTAAACGTGATATTTCAGACAGGAAAAAAAGCATGTGTAACATTTCACAGTTCCAGAGACTGTCAGGGATACTTATTTAACTGATGTTGTGAGTTCTGGCCTCTTTTAGCCACCAGCGCATATGCACAAGAAATTTACAGTGTTCTTTTTATGCTTGTCTATCAAGCCAGCTTTAGTACAGAATACATTAAAAAAAACTAATTGCAGAAATCAGTAAAATCATAACAGCAGTATAAGCAAGCAATGTTAAGAATATGATAATTGGCAACATATTTTATGCAGTAAATTTTTAGAACCCCTATATGTCTATTCTCAAAGCATCAAAAGTATTGCCCTAATGAGGGTCAGTATCTCAATGGGATTAGCAAACATTTGTATCTCTCCTTCATTTATTCTTGGACGGTTTTTCCAGTGCTTTCTGAGTTGTGTCTCTGCTGGAAAATATGTTAGAAGACAGGCAACCTCAGCTGGCCTTCAGTGGCTCGTGTCAGAGCCTCGAAGCTCTGCTAGATGGAATGTAATTGAAGTTCCAATCAGCCTCACTGAGATGGCTATGAACAACTATTACACACCATTCTCAACATTTATTTTAGAAACAAAATTGGATTTTAAATTAAAGTGAGTTAAGTAATGTGAGAATGCCCTAGAACATCCTTATGAAAGTTAAAGCTAGTCTGCTGTCTTGTAAGCAACTTCTATTCAAATGAATACATGAATATATGAACTAGAAGCATACTATTGCATTAATATACTTTGCTATACAATGTATGAAGATAAAGCATTACCTATTAAAAATGAATAATAAATTATATGTATATGAAAATGAGCGAATGCACACCATAGGGAGGTCTTTAAAACACATGTAAGGCAAGAATATAACAGAATGGAGGCACCTTTGTCTGAGAGACTGGATTCCACATTCTTTTCAAATTTTCCTGGGTCATTGGTCACACCAACTCTTTCTTGTTACAGGCCACGTTGCTGTAGCACATTACTGCATCGTCAGGATGGAATACACACCGACGGATCCGGTTTCCTTTCCCAACCGCCACGCGATCCAAATCTAATTGACACGTCCCCTCAAGGCGCCTGACTCTGGGCAGCCCGTCCCACCACATCTCCCTCCAGCTCGTCCCTACGAGCGCGCCACGGTTTCCCTCCCCTAGGCAATAGAGGCTTACGCTTATTAGGCTTTACTCAATGTCCTGATGATGATCCCCATGATTAGTTATTGGGATCGAAATGCCGTCGACCTTTATGTGCACCCTATACAGAATGTATACCATGTGTCATGTATATGTAAAGGTGCATTTAGAATTTTCTGTCTCATTGTAAACTACAGAAATCCGCAGCTTTTGCCTAATAGCCCTGTTCTGGTCCTTGTTTCCTCACTGTACTAATCTGTATGTGCTTGGGTACAGGCTTGTGCCCCACTACGTTGAATTGTTGAAGGAATTCCTGTCTCTCATTCTTGATTAAGTAAAGATTGAGACCTCTGTCCGGCTGGACATGTCAAATTAATATAGATCCATTGTGTCTATATTTATTGTTTTTTGATTATGGTTTTGTGCATGGTAAACTGTTGTTTCAAATAAAGTGGCACATTACTGTGGCACATTACTCGCTGACAAATCCTAGAGGCTGGTCTGTGAGATCACTCCATGGTACAGGCAGACCTCTCCAGGGGACATATATCTTCCCTAGTCCTTTTGGTGCATCCAGGAATACAAGTATGGACTACCTGCTGCTAAGAAGCTTCTCAGAAAATATATCTGGTTATTAAAAGTTGAGAACAAGGCATTAGTATTATTAAATATGCTAATGAGGTTTGCTGGCAAGGTGACATGAATAGGCCTCTTTAGATAATGCCCAAGCTAAACTTCAGGCTGCTTTTCATCCTGCTCAATCTGGATTTCGTGCTGCTTACAGTACCGAAGCAGCTCTGGTTGAAATGTAAGAGGCCATCAGGGAGTGCCTGATTTTGTTAGACCTCTCTGCCGCCTTAGACACGGTACCCCATCAGCTCCTTCTCTGGGGGTGCGGTTCGGGGAAAATCTAAAATTTGAGGAACACATTAAGAAACTAACCAGTGTATGCTGTGGTACCCTTAAAGCCTTGCGTAGATTTTTCCCCTTGCTCCCAAGGGAGATCGTGTGCCCTTGTTCTCTCTCACCTCAACTACTCCAATGCCCTGTTTATTAGTATTCCAGCCTACTTGACCAACCGCCTTCAGTTTATACAGAATGCTGTGGCTAGACTTCTCTTTTACATCTCGAGGAGGTCTAGTGTTTGGCAGCATCTACGTAGTCTACATTGGCTGCCAGTGGCCCAACGGGTATTGTCCAAGACCCTTATCCTTTCTTACAGAGCCATTCACGGTCAAGGGCCTCTGCACTTGAGGAGAGGCTTCACTTTGTATGTACCTAACCGCCCTCTCCGGTCGGCTAATCAATGCCGGCTGGTTATGCCAAGATTCCAGCGGGCGCGTCTAGGCGGACAATCTATCTCTGTAAAGGCAGTTGCTGCATGGAATGCTCTCCCCACAAAGCTTCGTGCCACCCAGGACTTCAATCTTTTTAAAAAATCACTTAAAAATCTTTTTAAGTTGACGCTGTAATTTTTCCACTCCCTGCCTACTGCCTTTCTGCATGAGCACGCGCCAGGACACTCTAGAGTATTTGAGCGCGCTACAAAACTACCTATTACATAACATAACATTAAAATGGTTTGTGAGTTGGTCCGCAGGGCCCTTCACCAAACAGGTGCAGGCTAACTCAGGACAAGAGTTAGCTCATATGTCCCCCTGAAAAACCTGTGATTAGCCAATACCTCCTAGTCAGAATCACTTGCATTTGCTGTACCAGAGTTAGGGGAATCTCCTTCTAATTTCTAGGACTGTCAGCATGGAATAAGTTCCCAAACAGAGTTGGGGTCAACTGATGCAATTTAATTTTTCAGGAAAAAAATTGAAAACATGGCTCTTTAAACAGGAATAGATGCCGTATGTGCACTCCGTGTCTTGTGTGCAGAGTGCTGGGACACTCCTTGTAGTAACAGTGTGCTAGAAAAGTTGTTTTTCATTAATTTATTCATCAATGACATTACTGATCGACCAGACCGTTTCCCATCATGCTGTGGACAATTAGTGATGATCTTCTCAGCGATATGCAATGTATACTCTGCTACTGGAGACAAAGGACTAACCAGGACATGGATGAATGACAGATGGAATGATCACATATTGGGAAGGCAAATGAGTAATATACAAAAATAATGACAAACTGGATACCTTTGTCAAAAACTGGGAGTACCTCTCCCGAGACCTGGGTCACCTAGTAAATAGTAGTTCATACACCTCCACACTAGTCTCCCTACCCCTCATAATCACAGCCCCTACCTGGATGTCTACCCTGACTACAAAGAAAATGAGCATGGATGGCAGTAACCTATCAAGAGCCATGTCTGTGAGCCTGCATCATTTTAAATGGAAAAGGCTCCTCTTACTGCTTTCTCTTGAATGTTTAGGCCACATTGGCAACCTGTCATATCACAGATGCCTATCCCAAACAGCCCCCACAACAATGACCTCCTTCCACCCTCCTGTACAGGATACACCCAAACGGAGCCCAATCCCTGAGTCCTTGCTTACCTGCATGACTGTTTGACTTGCGTGGGCAGAATTTCTGTAATCGCGTTACGCAATCTCCGCGAAATGGTAAAAAATCTCAGCGAACACGCAGTGCTTTTTTCCTGTTCGCAATTGCTGTTTGCGTGCTCTGCGGGAAATATCTTGTGAACACACATTTTGAGAATGCGAACAAGCAAAGAATTTCGCGAAGTCGCGGAAAGCAGAATTTTGCGCAATTTCCCGTTCTCCGCGGAACGCAAAATTACCCAAATTTCCTAAATTCCGCAAATTCCGCGAGCGGAACGGAATTTACAGCCCAGACCTACTTATGACCATCTGACCCATCTACCGTTCCTATAATCTCCCCCCACTGATGTCTTTCCCCAACTTCCTTGTTGGTCTACAGTTTGTCTGAGGGCAATGCAAACTCAGGTAATTAGTTTGTCCTTTCTTATTTTCAGTTATCAGGTTCAGTTGGATGCCTGGGGGGGAACTAACTATGTGCATTTATTCCCAGAGTGTCTGGTACAGCTTCACCACCATTAGAGTTACATTCCTGTACTATTTGTATAACACTTTATGGCAGCCGTTCTAACCTATTGACTTCTGGGGACCCCCAATGAATGGCTTGACACCAGGGGTGGGGGAGTGAGGGGGGTTTCCACCTAAGCAATTTATATGATTTAAACCTCAAATAAGTACATAAAACTACAGAAAAAAGCATACATTAAACAAACACATAAATTGTGTTTCACGTACAAGAAAACATATACAAAAATCAAAATTTCAATTCCAGTGAAAAGGTTGGAGCCCTTCAAAATTAGAATTTATTTCAGAAAAACAAAGCGATATGATTCTAGTATATTGTTTCGTCTTTTTTGTATGCTTTCTGTCAATGCATATTAGTGCTTTTAATTGTAGTGTATTGTAATAATACTACAGTTCACTGTACTTGAGCTGCTGCCACAAATCAGAGAAAGGACACTAACCAAGGCTAGTCATAATTTACAATGAGAAAATGTGTTTTTGGAGTCTGATGGATGGGATATACACATTCTTGTAAAGAGGTGCCTGTGAAGGGTAGTAGTCGGGTTGTTTATTCAAGCTGTTGGGTCAACCTGATTAGAAATTAGGGGCAACTAGTCTGAATTTTCTGTCCCTGTAAAGTTACAGCTGTTTTGTCCAATCAAACCTACCAAGAAGCTTTTTTAACGTTGTGCACATTTAATACTGTTAACATAACACAACATGGCATACAATAACTTCAACTTGTAGCAATACAACCCCAACAAGTTTTCTTTATCTGAAATATTCATGACCACATATGGAATATTATTTTTGGCTATTTATTCCACTCTATACTCATGATGCACTTTCAGTGCTGCTGGTACAACTTGGTCTGGATTCTTTAGGCACATCAGGGTATTGCCAATTATTTTTGTAATCTTTGGAGCTTTATAATATAGTTTGCAAACCTCAAAATAGATTATTCTACCAGGAAACCGGCCAAAAAGGGACAACAATGAGGGCACAGTCTCATCTATGCAGCAAGAGTCTAAGAGTCAGTGTTTTTGACTTAATTGCTATTACTCTATGTTGGGATGATGGCTATAATTAAATGACCCAGGTTTTTGCCTTTGACAGGATTCGGGTGGATCCCACTGTCTGGGGCATTGGGAAAAGGTGAGAGCCCTTAGGAGACCATCACTAGTGTGTGTGTCTGAAGGCATCCAAATTTCCAAGTTTCAGAGCCACATGGGGAAAGGTGAAGGTCCTCATGAGGAGTATCACTAGTATCTGTGTCAGAAGCTCTTTAAGGTGTGAGACTTTGTGAGAAATTTTATTATTTGAGACGGTAAGTATGCACCTGAATTAATAACCACAATTCTTGTGGTCACTGCCAAACCAATGGGGTTGAAATTCCCAGGAGTGACCCTGCTGAATTTTCCAGAACTTCATATGTGTTTCACTGCCAACAATCCCTTAGTGTCCCTCTCTATCCAAATCCAACATGGCAGAACCATTGGTACTTAACTCTTTTGGTGCCATTTTGAACCTTATTGTTTGAAAATTAATTACTCTGGTACTCCTTATTGGATGTTTGTCGTTTTAATGTCATTTCATTTATTACAATTTACTCTATTTCTCTAAACTAGTTTGGGATTTTCCTTGTGTTATGACTTTATTATTGTTTGAGTACTACAGACATACTTTGAACTTTACCTCTAAGTTAATCCTGTCTGCTCTGTTCCATAGCTACAAGGGAGATGAGCTGCAGTTAATTTAGGGCCTTTGAGGGTTCACCCTAACAAAGATTGTTGGTATTATTTGAGGTGGGTACTTACCCCCCTACTCAACTAATACCCCCAATTTCTTACAGACTCTTTTGGTCTGCCAGACAGATATGAAGCTGGAGGTCATCTTAACACATTTGGTGTGTGCAGTTTGACTAAGACTGCCTATATATGTTATTGGACAATAATTGAAAACAGGTCAATTTAAGGCATTGGTTTAAATCACAAATGGGGAGAGGGGAAAATAAGGGGGGGAGACCACAACGTAGGGAAAGGAGATAAGGATAAACTATAATTTCATAGTAGTTAGAAAGCACTACAGTATATGAATACAAAAAATGACCATAACACACAAAGTGAGCACTGGGCGTGTAAGTGGAAGGGTGGGACGACGCAGTGACAAGGAGTGCGAGAAACAGCGAGAACGGCGACAGAATTACAGAAAAGGGATAAAACAGGTGGTCAAAATTGCAAGTTATATACAGTTTTTTTACAAAGCGTATTTCATTAAGTCAATTGAACACAACAGCGCACATGTTCCAGGCTGGGTAGTCAACGGCATTTCAACCTGAGTAATTACAGGTCATCATCACGAAAATGGTCAAATGGATTGCGGTAGTGATCTAATTAAGGGAGGAGAGGGTGGATGATAAGATCCAGGGTATACTGTCAATCAGGGCATCCGGTCAATCTGTGGGAGCCAAAACGATCCAGGGCAACAAAACCGAGGATGGGGAACTGGGATAGGCCAAACTAATCCAGGCAGTAATAACCAGGGGGCTGGGCAGGTGGCCGTATTGATTGTGGGCCACAGGTGCCAGTAGCAGCGGGATGAAGTCCGTCTGTCGAGCGGTCCATTGAGGGGGAGGAATGAAACCTCCGTGTAGTGGGACCAAGCTTCGGCTCTGGACGCTTTAATTGCCCAATGATGTGCATTGCTTGGGTGTTCCCATGCACCTCCCATGGATTTTGACACATCTTTAGATTTGCAAGACTTTGTCAACTTGAGAATATGCCAAAATCTTACACCTTCCCAGGAAAGGCATAATGGGGTGAAATATCTCTATTCCTTCTAATTTCTTCCTCTTTTTTATGTGTGTTGCATTCTGTGTCTCTTTCTGCACAAAAACAATCCTGCATGCAATGCAGGCACTCTTTTACCATGGTCCAAGGGTGCCTTCGTTGGCACTAGGCTGCCAAAAGTGCACCAGCACAAAGGAAAGGACAGGAATGCGCTGTATTCCATTAAATACAGCACATTCCTGCACTTTCCCTGTCATGTGACTTGCTGTGCTGCATGACTTCTTTGTAAATGAGGCCCTAAATGTCCAAGACTGAAAAGCTTTCATGGAAAAAAGCAAGATGCTAAATCTATTTTCTCCTCTCAAGGTTTTTCCCATTTACTCTTGAAAGCATTTCACTCTATTCAAGGTCGCTATAAATTGTGGATCACACAACATAACACATAAAGCGAGGAACAACATTTCTCTCCAGGGTGATTCTTGTCACTCTCATTCTTTGTTTACTGAGAAACTTTACATCTGGGATTTTGAGGGTGACCCAGAGCTCCTCTTTCTAAATTGACATGGATACAGATGATCGGGTACATGGCTGCCAGTTGTGAAATCTGTCTTTTAACATGACCACGTACTTCAGCACAGAGTTGTTACAACATAACAAGTACTGGGCTCATTTCCAAATCAAACAAGGAACAAACATCGCAAAACGTAAAAAACTGAAGAGATGCTGTTTGGATGCATTTTTTTATAGCTATCTTGAATAGATTATTAAAATAACAACATTGAACAATTTTACAGTTATTGCTTGGATACAGTCTTATGATCGCAGTTATTACACTCATAGGGGGCTATTATCAAGAATGGGCGTTACATTATCGCCGCTTTTATCGGCAGGAAACTGCCGATAAAGCGGCGATAATGGGCTTGATAATATGCTCTATGAATTCCAATCGAAGCCCATGTTAGATGTAAAGACATCTAACATGGGCTTCGATTGAAATTCATAGAGCATATTATCAAGCCCATTATCGCCGCTTTATCGGCAGTTTCCTGCCGATAAAAGCGGCGACAATGTAACGCCCATTCTTGATAATATGCCCCATAGTTTTAAATTCTACTTCATAGTAGAACATCAATTACTAAAGAAGACATGTTTTTTGAAAAATAAATCCCTGCAATCGTCTGTAAATAGTTATATTTTTAATATCAGGGTTATTTGTTTGCAGAGGTTGTTGTCATCTGTTATGAGCAAGCAGAACGTGTTGCAACTCGGATCATCTCCCATTAAAATATTGACCAGGCAAACCGTTTTAACAAATGCTTGATCTGGTCAAGACTTCTAATGTAGGTCTTCGAGATAGAAGACAGTAGTGCAATCCACTATGCCACAGCCATGTAATACCTAGGATAGAATTACACAGGGTAGTAGCAAAGTTGCTATCCTGCATTGCGTGAAAGGGAGGCAGCAGAAATGCACCATATTAACTAAACTATGACTACAAATTTACCCTGGGTGGTGAACTCTGCTCGGTTTGTAGAGTTTGAAGAGCTTTCTGCACTCAGCAGAGCATGCAGAATTCCCCAAATTCTGCTCTGCTGATCAGAGCAGAGTTTCTTTCCTCGCTTGCGCTTGTCAATGTCAAGTTGGCAAGCACCTGCAAGGAAAATCCACCTCCTGGCGAGATTTTTCCTTGCTCGTGCATGTTAAGGTCTAGTTGGCGAGCTCGAGCCGGAAAATCAACCTCCTGGTGAGAATTCTCAATAAGGGCAATCAGAATTCTTAATGCAAGTGGTTGATGCAGGTCATGAGTACTCGCGTTGAGAAACCTTCAGTTCACGTTGAGAAAACTACAGCTTGAGTAGAAAATCATTTTTAGCGCAGAAAGAAAGCTGTGTCCTTTTGCACTGTGCATGGGACCGTCCACGATGATTTTACAGCGTGAGACAAACGCCCGGCTCTCAGAATCACTGCAAACAACATGACCCTAATGTACAAACTAACACCAGGGCACATCCTTTTTAGTCACTGTTATCCAATGGGCATCGATCCAAGTCACATTCAATATCTCAAAAAGTCTTTTAGATCCAAAATATACGTGCACAATGTTCATTGATATTCAGTGTTCTTTTATTGATATTTTTCTTGTCACATCCGTCACAGCCCTCCGCTGGCTTTTTCAAGGCTGTAATTAGCACACAAGACATAGCACCATATCAGGTTTATATATTCTGGGCCACCTGCTTTTCTTCATTACATTTTAAAAAATGTTTGATCCACGGGTGGATCGTGCCACCACCACCAATAAGGTTTGCGTGTGAATCTCATCCTGATTTATTTTTTATCAATATTTTTTAGTCAGTTCACTTTTATTCCCTGTTTTGAGGACACACCCTGCGACCACCTTCGTCATGATATTGTCTTATTTTATAAACACCCATTGTGTCTAGTTAAAAAAACAGTTAAACAGTAAATCAGAAAGTAATATTGACCAGAGGCCAATTGAAGCAAGCTATTTAAAAATTGTTAATCTCATTAGGATCTCTGTAAATACACTTACCAAGCTGCTTTTCGATGAGTAGTATGTGTATTAAAAATCAATATTGGTGAAGATCTTTGGTCATTGTACCTAAAAAAGTATATATATATACGGACGTCATTTCATCATTACAGTCAATATGTGGCTAGCAAGTCACTCGGATTGTTAATTGCACATTGATTAGTCCAGGCTTACCTTAAAGCCTTTCTGTTGTGATTTCCGTATTGGATCCGACAGTGTAATCGTTTTTCAAGGTTTGGGCACACTGTATGGAGCCTTGATAAGTTCCATCTGTATTGTCAAAAAGGTTTTTGGGCCATCAGTTTGATTTATTATATATGCCACTCTATTTCTTTATTGTCTCAATCAAGAAGCGTAAACCTTCGCACAATTATACCCACTATGTTTTAACTCCAACGCTCACTAGTCCACTACACATTGCAATAGCGTTATTCCACAGCCCTAACCGGCTGTTTGTACACTTGATAGCAATAGTTAAAAAAGTATGCTGAAATATACTCAAATAGATTAAAACGACTATTTCAAAAATTCTATTTCATGCTCAGAAAAAATATTTCCTCGCACATAGTGCACAATTCGATCCATCATACTCGAAAGCACGTTGTTAGTATCAGCGGTTTACGCGTTACCACATAACATTGATTGCGTGATGTTTCATTTTTCTAAAAGCTTTAAATCACACGTTTCGTGTGCTGGATAATCCCCACTTCTTAGTATCGGTTAAGTATCTGTGACCCAAAAGGATTTAGAGCCCAAGCCTACATCATTCTTGTTTGTTCAACTTACCGCCATTCGGCGTGTGTTGAGGTCGAAAAAGGTAGCCTACTTCCGCGTTTCCTTTCCTCGGCTCTCTCAGTTTCCACTCCCATTTGTTCATGATAGAAAGCGAGGACGGACCTACTTGTGTATTTTGTATTAGATTCTGTAGTAGAGTCGCAGCCATTTTAAAGAGTCCTAGTTTAATATTAGGCTATTTTAGAGATACTTACTCCCATGTGTCTTTATTAACAACATATTTCAACCCTAAAGCAATGTGACTAAGAAAGAGCCATTATTAATATATATATGTATCAGGTGATCGCACTCGGTTGTTGCTCTCTTTCCAAAACAACTGATATCAATCCAATGATATATCAATTACATTATAATTCAATTTGTCATTAATTACCACTGATGCATTGGTTATTATAAATTCATTTTTTAAATCATATTATTTTTCAGCAAAGAGAACTATTACCACCCGCCTATTGTGTATATTCAACATAGACATATTATATGTCCCATTATTCAACGTCCAGATATAACCCCAGACCGAGATTTTTCAGATTAATCACAGGGTATATTTTGCATCTTTTCATAGGACTAAATGACAACTCATTCTTACAGAAATTCATACATCTCTTTGTCGATGTGAGCCCCCTTCTCTACAGCTCTCAGAGATATAATCCATTTACTTTCTAGCTGGCGCTGTTTGCGCTCACGATTACCTCCCCTATTTCCTGTCAGTGCCACATCAATTCCATGAAACCTAATCCTATGTAGTTCATTCTGTTGATGCGTCGCATTAAAATGCACTGCAAATGGATATTGCATATTATTATTGCGTATGGCGCGAATATGCTCTTGTATCCTTTCTTTCAAAGGCCTTATTGAACTTCCAATGTATATCCAGTCACATATGCATTTAATGCAATACACTGTATGTGTCGTATTGCAATTTATGAATTGGTGTATGGTGTATTGCTTCTCACTATTGTATTTGAAATTGATTGTCCTGTTCTGTGCAAAGCAACATATGCATCTGAAGAAGCCTTTCGGTGTTATAGGCATCCAGTTCTGTGCTCTCTTCGGGGGAAGGTAACTCGGACATAGTTCCTGTCTCATCCTGTGATGTGCTAATTGTGCTATAGTAAATCCGCCACTTGTGTATTAACATGACCCTAATGCACTGCCCAACTTGTGGAACTTCGCATAGTGCAGCTGAGTTTTTTGTCAATTCGCTGAACTCCGCAAAATTCACCCAGGCCTGCTACGAACAAGTATACCTCCTGCACAAAAACAACCCTTAAAGGCATTTTTCTATTTCTATGTGTAGTTCAGAATGCAGCATGCATAGAAAGAGGAAGCAGCACGGAGAAATAAAGATATCTCTCATCGTTATGCCTGCTTCAGAGATGCATAGCTTTTTTATGTATTCTTAGGTTTACTAGCTTTAGTAAGTCTGAGAATACACAAAAATCAATGGCAATGCCCATTCTCTATCCATGGAAAGTCACTAATGCAAAGTATTGCAAGGCAGCACTGGTTTGAGTGAATTTGTAAGTTACATATACCATTTTCTGGCCGGGCTGGGCCTAAAAAAAGTGGTACATATACGATGCAAAATGTTAGTAAATCTGCCCTCTTGTATTTTATATAAAGGTCTGCAAACCTTACTTCTGCTTAATAACAAATCTAACTTTTTCCAATTCACACTACTCCCCCTCGAAAGGATTGGTAATTAAGTCAGCCTTGCTGGGATTCGAATTTGACTGGAATACCCCCACATGTTCCTATTTTACTGGCGACAGTGGAACTCAATCAGTCATCAGGATCTAAAATTCAGTTAACATCCTGGGAATTATTATACCTCTTTTGTGTCAATGAGACACTCTGTCATCACTGCGAGGCAGAAATACTTGCTTCATTATTCAGTAGCTTTATAGCATAGATGATGGATCAAGCCCTGATCTTTGGACTGGGTAAGAGTGGTCTGCTTAATTCAGACACTCTGTTCATCACCACCCCCTTTTCTGAATCGTTTTTGGCCACTATAGGTGTGGCAGGGTATACTCAGACATGAGTCCCTTGCTCACTGCTCCATCAGGATTCAAGCAAGCCGGGTCGACGAGGCTGAAATGCCAGAAACCGGTCCCCGGTAGCTTGTCTCCTTTCTGGTGAAGAATTTGCTTGGTAGTTTGGTCTGCCCTGTTCCCATGATGCACTGGGCCAGGGACAGACTAATTTGCATATAGCCAGGTTCTGAGCTGGGATGGGGCAGTGAGCTAAATAACGGTGATGGATCAAGCCCTGATCTTTGGACTGGGTAAGAGTGGTCTGCTTAATTCAGACACTCTGTTCATCACCACCCCCTTTTCTGAATCGTTTATAGTATAGAGACAAGAGACCTATTGATGTATGTGCGCTTTATAAGTTCCCAATAACATAACATAACATCTGTATTGTTTGGAAACAATTATTTTTGCAGCCCTCACAGTCAGTAGAAGGAGCAGTCTTCAATTTCAGAGCCATGACCCTTGGCTCTATGATCTTATGCTCATCTAGAATTGTTTTTACTTTGGAGTATTCAACCACTGCTCTGAGAAGAGTCCTCTTATTCAAAAATGGAACATGTTAAAACAGATGCATGATAAATTTACACTGTGCGCATCAACCATATTCATCAATATAAAAGAGATGCAATAGAAGAAACTCACAGTAAAGCATTACATATTGTAATTAGATATAGCCTTTTAGCTGTCGCTTTAAATATGTTTATGATACTGCACTTCATAACAATGCACTGCCATTCCAAAACACAATGCAAAGAAGGTGCAATCACCTATAGGTAATATGACAGACCCCCCCCCAGTGAAGCTCCAATCCATGAATGATCAGTCAACTGTCTCAAACTTTAGCACCTCCATTTAGTACAGTTCTGTTAACAAGGGATGAAAGAAATGTAATTGAAGGTTGACCAATCAAAAACCTAACTTATTGATCACAGCGATGTGAGAAATTGGGTTGTTGGTTGAGCAGGCTGCAAGACCTTCTCAAGCAACAGCCACAATACTGACTAACAAACCTGTGCTTAAACCTCTGGTAGCTTGGCACAAAAGCAGTCAGGCTTAACCTAGAGGCAATGTGAAAAGTATTTATGCAGGTCTCTAACAGTAACAAAGGGAAATGACAACACAAGGAACAATCCCACACCAATTTAGAAAAATAGAGTAAAATGTAATAACATATTTAAAACCAAAACAACACAAATCCAATCAGTAGACCTGGAGATATGCAAGCTCAAAGATTTAAGACAAAGTATGGTGCCTAAAAGTACCACTCATGGTTATCCAGCATGTAATTCCAGGTGAAAGTCATACATTTAGGCCAACTGCTATAGAGTGCGGGCCGGACACAGGAGCAGGTTAGTACTGCTGAAAAAGTTACCTTATCAAAGTCCAGTGCAAAGAGTCCAGTTTGCAGAGGAGGATGCTGCGAGGAGCAAGGAGAGCTTTGCAGGTGATCATTGGTTTGGCACAAAGAGCAGACCGAGCTTCGCAACAGTCATCACTGTAGTGCGAAGATCATGTCAGACATCATGGATGGTCATTGTTGGCCGAAGTGCGGATCTCCTGTTGCTAGTAATCACTGTAGCTCAAAGATTCGGGTTCACCTGAGCTTTGCGCTGGAGTTCGGCATGGGCAAAAGCATCTAGGAGTGAACTAGGCTGTTTGCGGGAAAAAGAAGCCCAAATCCTCTGGACTTCTTCCTTTCTTCAAGGAGGAGCTCACCTGATTCCACACCAGTGGCCCATGACCTGGGGGCACATCTTTGGGATCAGGATCTCACCCCAGCAGAGGCCAGCAGGGTTCAGGCAGAACCAGTTGGAGGTCCAGACAGGTACAGGGCAGCAGGTCAAACGGGCAGTTGCTGGGAAGTGTCTGGAACTTGTTGTGTCCCTGTAGCTCAGAACAGGATGTCAGTCAGCTGACCTTTGGAGACACTTCAGCCTTAAATGAAGGGTGCAGGTTCAGTCTTCCTTCTCAGACAGCAGGGCAGGCCTCAAGCAGCAGGATAGTCCTCTGGCAGCAGGGCAATCCTTCTGTAGTGTCCAGAGGTCCAGACCTGTACTGAAGACCAGGACTGAGATTCCCCTTTTTATACCTGGTTTCCACTTTGAAGTGGAAGATCCTTCTAGAGTTTTCCTCCTACAGAGGAGTCTTGAATTTCCTGTCTCCTTGTCCTGGTCCCAGTCTGTCTGCAGGCAGCAATATGCTAATGGGAAATTGTTAGAACTGGGGGTCTTTAGTTGGCAGAGGTAGGTACATTTGACCAAATAGGGACTCTTGCTTCTAGTCAGGGTAAGGGGGATACACTCTTTAGATAATCCCTCCTCACTCCCTTGGTTTGGCACGAGCAGACAGGCTTATCCCAAAGGCAACGTGTAATGTATTTGTACCAACACTCACAGTAGCACAATAAAAACACCACAAATAGACACCACACCAATTTAGAAAAAATAAAGTATCTTTATCTAAACTACACAAGACCAAAACGACAAAAATCCAACATACATAGTTTAAAAATATGTCTTTGAAAAGGTTTCAAGAACTTGTACCATAGAAATCTATAGATGCGTGACTTTGCACTAAAGTACCTGGAGATGCGACAAAAGTTCACAAGCTAAACAGCTGCAGCATCGAAAAACAAAGAGATGCAACACTCCTGAGACCCTGAGGAGGCGATTCGACAGCCCTGCTGCACGCAGCGGACGGGTTGTGTTGAGTCTGGTCTGTATGGGGGAGCCAGGTTCCAGTTCGCAGGTGATGCGTTGGGAAAGCGTCTCGCACAGGTATGATGCGTAGATCTTTAAAATGCGACAGCGATCGATGCAGCAGCGTTGCACGGCATCGGTCCTCTTCAGGAGCGATCGAGGATGCGTTGGTGCTTGCAGTGGCAACAGGCACTGCAACGATCTTTGCAGCAGCATGGCGATGCAGTGGAAATCTTCTTGCGCCGTTGAGATGTGCCGGTGAAACGTGCCGCAAGAAAAGCGATGCGATGGGCTTTGCAGTTCATTTCACGCTTCTTCTTCTTCCAGCACCCAAACAGCAGCAACAACCTCCAGAGACCCCACAACTGGTTCAAGCACTCAAGGCAGGTCAGAACTCACACAACAGAGTTCAGGGGGAGCTGGGGGTAAAGTCCTTTTGTTCCTGGGACTTCAAAACCGGAGGCCAGCTCTCCTCAGGCCCTTGGAGATCTTCTTCAAGCAGGGGACACAGAACACAGCAAAGTCCTTTTCCTTTCCTTGGCAGAATAGCAACTGCAGGTTAGCCCCAGAACACACAGCAAGATAAGTCCTTCTCTTTAGTTTCTCCAGCTCTTCTCCTCAGCAAAGGTTACTCTTGAATTCCAGGATGATCTAAAGTTCAGGTGTTTCAGCTCTCATATTTATGCCCCAAAAGTATTTGTTCTCTAGGTGTAAGGGGTCCTGGACCCAGTCCAAAACAGTTCTGGGTGCACTCTGCCAGTGCACAACTTCTTCCTTTGTGAATGTGGGCCAGGGTCTTCAGACGCACCGCAGGAGGTGGAGCCAGCATTGTGGAAGGCAGGCACAGCACTATTCAGGCCTATGTGCTACTCCTCCCACCACTCCAAATGCAGATCGGTCTATTCAACCTAGTGCTGACTAACACAGACTCCTGGAGCCACCCCAGCCCCTGTCACTCTCAAACCAGACAGTCAATCCACAAACAGGCAGAGGCACACAGAAAAGTTGAACAAGAAAATAGCCACTTTCTAAAAGTGCTATTTTCAAACACCAAATTTAAAAACCATCTTTGCTAAAAGATGTGTTATTCAATTCTGAGTTCCGAGATACCAGACTCCAATTTTCTATCTCACTCCTATGTGAAGATATGAAGGTAAACATGTTACACAGCATTCCCCATTCTGGCCTATAGGCCATATAGTCTTTTAATTGTGAAAAACGAAATTGGCAGTATATCACTATCAGGACATTTTGCACAACCTAGTAAATGTCCTACCTTTCACATACACTGCACCCTGCCCAGGGGCGTACCTTTGGCCTTCCATATGGGTGTCCTATGTGTAAGAAAATGGAAGGGTAAGGCCTAGCAAGTGGATGCTCTGGCCAGGTCAACATGGCAGTTAGCAAACTGCGCACATGCACTGTGGTGGCAGGCCTGAGACATCTTTTCAGCGCTACTTATGTGGTGGGACAATCAGTGCTATAAGCCCACTCGTAGCATTTGAGTTACCAGCCCTGGCACACTCAGTGCACTTTAATAGGGACCGACTGGTAAGACAAATATGGCAATCATGGATATGCAATCACAATAACAATTTACACAGAGAGCATATGCACTGAAGCACTGATCAGCAGAGGTAACGTTCCCAGAGTCCTACAGCCAACAACCACAGGTCAGGAAAAACAAAAGAGGAAGAAGCAAAAAGTTTGGGGAAACCCCTGCAAAAAGGGCCATTTTCAAGAGAAATCATTTGTGTCTGAGCGGAGGCAGTGTCTCTGAAGTGCAAGTGAGCCTGGTGAAAGCTCTTCCTCCTCATCGTCAGGATGGCTCATCCTGCCAACACCTAGAC
Organism: Lissotriton helveticus; assembly: GCF_964261635.1. Lineage (NCBI taxonomy): Eukaryota > Metazoa > Chordata > Amphibia > Caudata > Salamandridae > Lissotriton > Lissotriton helveticus. Next base: position 538,143,836 of record NC_136065.1, read on the forward strand.
CCTGTATTGTGTGGCTGTCTGGGAAGAATGCCCAAAGATCAACTGGCAACTACTCCTAGTCACGGGATACAGGAACAGGCTTCAGGCATCAAATGGTTACAGAAAGAAAATGCAAATTTTTTAAAAGGGACATTTTCAGAATTGCAACATAATATCTGACTTTACCATCAAACAGCATTTTAAATTACGATTCTTCGGACACCAAATATGATATTCCCACCTGTTCCCAACCAAAGGTTATAACTTATCAAATGTAATAAGTTAACCCAATGTTACCCCATGGGAGAGGTAGGCCCTGCAATAGTAAAAAACGAATTCTATAGGTTTTTTTACCACCAGGAAATGTAAAACTTAAAATTATGGGCTGTTTAGGACTGACCCTAGGTGTGATTTTATGTATTAAAAAAAAGGTTTAGAACTGGCAAAAAAGTCTGTTTAGGCAGTTAAAATGACAGTTTAAACCTGCACTACGGGCTGCAGTGGCAGGCGTGAGACAAGCTTTAAAGTACAACTTCAGTGGGTGGCACGAGGGCTGCAAGTCCACCAGTAGCATTTGGTTTACAGGCCTTGGGTACTATGTAGTACCATGTACTATTGACTTATAAATAAAGTAAATTAAATGTGCCAATCAGGAGTTTGCCAATTATATCATGCATTAGAAAGAGAGCACTAGCACGTTAACACTGGTTAGCAGTGGTAAAGGTTGCAGGGTTGTAAAGCCAACAACAATTATTCAGAAAACAGGGGGGTGGGGGGGAGGCAAACATTTTGGGACTGGACCACATCAAGGATATCAGGTCTAGCAAGATCCATTTGAATTTCTAGAGATATTTTCTGTATGCCTTTGTCACTTGACCACTCTTTCACAATCCCTACTTGTTTTGATCTCCCAAGGAAACATCAATTTGCAAGAGATCTTCCTTGGTGATATTATTAATGGGTCGGACAGAAAGAGGAGGGTTGTTCCGTATGCATCACACAAGAAGAAACAGAAATGCATGTTTATTTTTCTGTCCTGGCTACCAAAATGCAAGGCGCTATTGGCTTGTGCAGCTTTGCTGGAACGTGGGTTTTGAGCACTGTAGGGAGGCTTTTCGGGTTTTAAAATATGACACATCCGAACCCACTGTGTTCGCTGTTTCAAGATATTTAAACACAATGTGGCGCAGGAGGTGGGCTTTTATTGAGAAGGGTAGAAATTTATAAAAAGTGTACCAGCAGCATTTTATAAATGTGACTATTGTGTGTACAGTTTTTCTTAGATATTAATTTTTAGCATTAGACTATCTTGTATATAGTATTGTAAATAGTATTTCTTTCTCATATCTCGCCATTTTAAACTATTTATTGAACTATTGCTTCTATTCTCTTTAGCTGATGTTTGATCGCATCACATCAATTGACATACATTTTTCTGTAGTGAAATATTCTGTCCCTCCTTTCCCCCCTCTTGACCTGTCGGTAAAAACCCATTGTACCCGCTTCTAAATTGTGAATTGTACTACAAATGGAGTGTTCCTTTTTAATCCTGACATATGCTATTTTAATAATGTGTACCATTTTGTGCTTCTGTTACTTTTTATGGTCCTGGTGACCGAAATAAAAGTTTTTGAAACGAAACAAATATTATTAATTTAATGTATTGCATCAAGAAGTCCAATTTCTTTAAAGCTACGTTTTTTTTCTACCCTTCACTTAAAATTGATTATATATCGTGACAATCCTCTATAGTTTTAAATAAAGGAATGCACTGATCACTGTATCTTTTGCAGCCATTATTTGTCAGACCCCATCTTAAATACCATGAAGGACATTTGTTTTGATACAAAGGAATCCCTTTCCTCTTCGTGAGGTGCGATTATAGACCCTGGTTCTCGGCGTCTTCGCCACAGGCAGTGCAATGCATGGACATTTACAGTGCATTGTAATACCAGGGAAGACTTTTCCTATGTCAAAGGTTATGCCCAGATGTCGGTCCCTTGCTTGATGTGCCACTGGAATCAAGCTTCACCCAACTGAAGAGCCCCAATTTGGGTGAAACCAGTCTTAGATTACTTGTAATCCGGTTCAGGGAGGACCTTAATTGGCAATTGGGATGGACGTTTCTTATTGCAGCAGGGTCGAGGGTGACTTGCATATAGTTGGGTCTAATCTGAGGTGGCATGGTGGGGATAATACCAATGGGTTAGAAATCTATCCAGAGCAATTGCCAGAGGTTCGACTTATTGAACGAATCCTCCCATCAACTTCTGTGTGATTGATTACAGTAGTATTGACTGATCTATACATATGTTTTATGTGTATATATTTTAAAATATAAATATGTGTATATATTTCTTCTTGCTGTGCTAACGTTTTACATGTACCCCTTAGTACCCCATACCCTCACACATCGCTGAACACTAATAGCCACTTAACCTCTTACTACCTCATACCCTTACCCATTCCCGAACCCTAGAAAACCCTAAGCCCCTTACTTAACCATACCCTTACCCATCACCGAACCCTAGAAAACCCTGTATAACTCTTACTACCCCATTACCTTAGCTATACCCTGAACCCTAAAAAACTCTTCAAAACCCTTACCATCCTGGGGCCTCATTTATGAAAAGTGACGCATCGCTGCGTGAAAACAGTGATGCGTCACTTTTCATTGCGCCCTCCTTGCGACACCAATGATGCGTCATATTTACAGTATGACGCATCATGTCGCAAGGAGTTACAGATACGTCAGTATTTCTGACGTATCTGTAAGCGCAAAAGTGATGCATTGCTGGAGTGTGTCACAAAAGTGACGCAACTCCAGCAATGCGTCCTTTCACATGGGGAAAGCCCCATGTGAAAGGGCTTGCATCAGTCTTACGCCTGCTGTGAGGCAGGCGCAAGATTTTGACGCAACAGCGTCCTAAAAGTGACACAGTGAAATCTCATAGATTTCACTACGTCATTATTACGAGGCTTTTTGTGGGGGAACGCCCCCTCTGCATACATTATACCTGACGCAGGTATAATGTAGCGCAGGGGTTTACAAAGTGACGCATCTGCTTAGATGCGTCACTTTGTAAATGTGGTGCAACAAGGCACATTTTTTACTCCACTGGTGCGTTACTAAAAGTGACGCACCAGTGGCGTAAAAGTGACGCAAGGGCTCATAAATGAGGCCCCTGAAACCTTAAGCAACCCATAACCTTAAAATCCCTCCTTTCTTAAATGACATAATATATATTACCGTTGAAGTGAAATATGACTACAGGTGCCAGCATTTTGTTTTTAACCGAATCCTATGTACAGTGCATCTTTAGAGGTCTCTGGTAACCTTGCACATCAAGCCTCAGCAAGTTGCTTTCATTTTAACTGGGAAAGAAAATATTTAGATTAGAAGTTGAACTATTCATTTGACAATGCATTCGAGTTTTCATTGTCCTTTGCACATTTGATCCAAATCCAGATTCACGGTGATGTGTTATCTGTGTACATGTGTGTAGCTGCACACCTGACACATAATGTCTGTAGGATTGGTGTACGCAGATCATCTGGAACAAAAGGAACGTGAATCCATCACAGCGGCCATCACTGATACTTACTCAATTAGATTTTTAGTTACATACAATGAAAATGGAGACTTTAAATATTTTATATTAATGATTTTGTCGAATGAAAATCAATCCCTAGAGGGAAACGCAACGCAGATAAAAGAAACATTTTAAAGCATTTCTGCAACAAAGATGCAGCTCAATTCATCCCACATCTGTGATGGACGTTTAATTCTATTCATGTATTTAAACATGTTTCTCAAGCAGTTTGATTCCATCCCTATTACTTAACAAATGACCCTAGGATTTAATTTCTAAGCAATTAATATTCATTATGGTGCCAAAAACACTTTAGGGGCATATTTACAAGAGAATGGCGAAGAGTGGCGTTAAGCAAAAATTGCTAACGTCACGCTTCGCCATTCTGAAAACGCAGGGATGCACCATATTTACAACGATACAGCGCTTCCCTGCATTTTCCCTAGCGCTGGCATTAAACTCAGCTGCCTAGAGCAAATGCAGGCACCCTTGCACCATATTTCAAGCATGCCTTTGTTGAGGGAATGATTAAGCAATCACTAATGGTAATTTGTAACTCCTATGTGTGCTGAATTGTGCAGCACACATAGAATTTGCAAATTGTCATGTTTCAATGGTTGTTTATGTGAGAAAGGGACACCTTCCTGCACATAAACAATTATTCATGGCAATATTCTGTTGCTGTGTGTGCTGCAGAATGTAGCACGCATAGAAACAGCAAAAACGAGTAGAAGTTAAACACTTCCCCTTGTTTCGCCAGGTTAAGACCAGGCTTTCCCTGGTGTTAATTTTTGCGCTGCCTCCTATTTATACCTCCCTTGTAAATAGGGGGCAGCGCCAAAATTAATAGGTGTTGTGGCGGAACACACACTGCAACACCCATTGCCCACCCCTTTCACGGCCTAGTACATAAGGCGCAGGACTTAACGCCACAGGAGCGTCACAAAAAGCAACTTTCCTGTGGCGTTAAGCCCTTGGAAATATGCTCCTTAGTGTTTTAATGGATGACAAGGGTCGCAACTTTCATAACTGGAGCGCACTGACAACAGTTTATTTCCAAACAAAGGTGCTGCTCGCATCTTGCATGCATCTGCGAAGCACTGCTGCCACCAGAATTTACTGCATGTAGCCATCCTACCCCACATAGACAACCGCAGTTCTACTCCCAGTCTGCATCACATGACTAAATAAAGACCTGAAGCAAATCAACACATGGAAATTGCTAGCTGTAGTTGTTCTTAAAGAAATGGAACGATGACAACTAAAATAAAACACCTGGCGTACAGAAAATGTAAATTAAGTAGAAAATCTGGAATTAAGTTAGCACAAAAGGAGCATGAGATACACAGAACCAGAAATAAGGTGCTCCTGTGAAAAGAGGCCATCGAGTGCTCAGAAGTGATGTCCAAAAACAATGGGTGAGATGCACGGAGAACAAAAGTAAATGCATGAAAAACAAATTTAAGGACGCAAAACGTTTGCATAGGAAACCAAATCAAGCACAAAAACAGACTGAAGTGCACAAAACAGAGAGAGTGCACAAAAACAGAACAAAATGGGAGGAAAGCCAAGTTACGCACAGACAACAGCAAATAGAGGAATAGGAATGAAAACATGAGGGGGAAGGATGGAGTCAGACCACTATTTTTACAGAGGTGATGTTCACCCTACTTATCCCCAGGCTGGATATTGTTGATGGTGTCACCTTTGTGCACCACACTGTCTATAGTTGCAAATGAAAATATTGAGGGCACTGCGGGGCATATTACCAACAAGTAGCGATATTTATCGTTAAATAGGCTTAGCGACGATTTTTTTATCGCTGAGCATCGCCGGAATTTATTGCTGTGATAACAACCTATTAGCATCGTTTATCTCCAAAGCGATACATTTGCGTGAATATCGCTGAGAATACAGAAATATTCACGCATTATCGATGAAATGCTCTTAGCCATGTTATCCGCCTCCCATTGGATAACATGGCTAAGAACTGGTCTGGGCAGGTGTTAGTATTTGGAGATATTCGCGCTAAGCGCAAATATTTCCATCGCTACGCCTGCCTTTCTAATAGGCGATAGCGATGTTAGCGACTGTTTTCAGTCGCTAATAGTTTGGGTACGCCCACTTTGTATGTCATTAGCAATAAATATCGCTAACATGCAAAGCGGGCCCCAAACCGCTCGCTATCACCTAAAAGCTGTCGCTAACTGCTATTAGCGACAGCTTGCTAATAGGGCGATAGAATTATCGCCTCTTAGCGGCCAAAAACGGTCGCTAAAGCAGCGAAAATTCCATATCACCACCCTTGATAATATGCCCATGCATTCCTTTGTATTGTTGCCTGGTCGTTTTTAGGTCTTATCTACTAGACAGCTTCTAGCTGTCTGTAGGTAAAAGCCTCTTATAGCTGGCTAACAAATTGCACAGTACTTAGCATTGTTTTGCTTTATTGTACCTTTTAGGTGCTTTATTGTCACTTTCATTCGTCTCCTGGTGTTGAAGCTAAGGTATGCATCCTCACACAGAACCCTAATAAGTGGAAGGGAAAAGCCACGTTTTCAGCCTCCTTCAGAATACATAATTCGAAGGAAGTATCTGAAGGTCCCGCGGGAGCTGTTTCTAGGCTTTTGCTGCTAAGAATGAACAAACGTTACCTCTTATCCTCGTGTGCTTTATGCGAGGCTCTACCAACAAAGCAGCAGGCAGCTGATACTGAATACAACGCTCTGGAAGGGGAATAAGGGAGGAACCTATCTGCAACATAGTCTCGACTGGCCTGAAACACTTCCTTTGAACCAGGGAAAGAGATTTGAACAGAATCTTCTTCCTGATAGGCAACCAATGCAAAGATTTTGAGAAGGGAGAAATTGGTGTCCGACTAGGCAATCGCAGGATGAGCTGGATAACAGAATTCTGTACCACCTGAAGACGTCCTAGCAAGGCTTTGGAAACACCTTAGTAGAGAGCCTTAGAATACTCTAGCTGAAATGTAATCAGTGCATGAACAACAGTCCTCCTACAATGCAAAGGCAAGAGATGCATGAATTTCTTGAGGGTACAAAGCAACCCAAAACACAGACGCAGGGGGGAGCTGGCAAGACAGTCCAGAGGGCTTCCCATCAAGTTACAATTTAACTGGCTGCTCTGCATCCACTCACAGACTGCCCACATGCAATCTTTAAAAGGCTGTTCAACCAAGGACAGCTGTCCCTCAAAAGTGAAAAGCAGCTGGATATCATCCGCATAGGGAAGGATTTCACCACTGAACGACTCCACCAATGAAGCCAGCGGTGACAGACATTAAAAAGGGTAGGACTCAAGGAAGAACCTTGGAGGAAAACCTGCTTCACTGCTTTAACATCGGAGGTAAAAGGTGCTACAGAGACCGACTGCCTTCCGGAATCAAGGAATGAGTTCAGCAAGTCCCATACCAGGCCTTCCATCCTCAGGTTGGCAAGTTATTGTAAAATAATTGTGTGAGGAATGGTATGAAATGGTACAGATAAGTTGAGTAGAATCAGTGCTGCATTTTTGCCTTTATCCAGAGACCACTTAATCAGGTTAGATACTTCAACTAGCACTGTCTCCGTGCTTTAACGGGGAGGGACGAAACCCAGATTGACTAGGATATAGTACCATTACCTGCCCTAATTAATCTAAAAGTTACAGATTAATCAATTTTTCCAGCATTTTGGCAAATGCCAGCAACAGGGAGATGGGCCTATAGTTGCTGAAGATGTTGGGATCTAAAGAGGGCTTCTTAAGGAGAGGGACCTCCTTGGCAAATTTCCAAGTAAGAGAGATTGACAACTATTGATCACCAGGTTAATCTCCTCCACTGCAGCTGATATCAATGCAGGAGGGAGGGAGTCCAGGAGGGAGTCCAATGTGCACTCAAGCTTCCTATTTGAAAAGCCTCACCTTCAACTTCTTGTGTTTGTCCCTCCCTTCAAACACAATCTCTTTACAATCCTTTCAATATCTGACTTGTGTCCTTCTACATACAATTTTAGGGAACTATTGTATTCCTTTTTGTTAAGCACGCCACAAGAGTGCATGTGTTTTCCAACTCTGTCCTTTGTGTGCTTCGCCGAAGCCAAATACCCACCTCACCTCTGTGCTCCGTATTGCTTGCTCCCCTCTGTGCTGCCCACCCTCTGATGAATTCCACACCCACTAAACTCCCTCCGCACTCCATGTTGCTGTCTCCTTTGTGCGCTAATTTTCACCTCCTTTACCTCTTCTCACCATCACCTGGATTTATTTTTATTTAATCCAATTGGACTCTCAAAGACTTTCCCAAACCCACTCCAATATTGCTCTAAATGTTTTTTGTTTTTTTTATATTTCTTGGAGGGCCTGGCATCTTCCATCTGCTGCTAGGCCCTTCCATTGGCTGAAATGCGCTTTAGCACAATTGAAAATATATTTAGTTGTTTACAATGGTAAGACATCTGCCATCTTGGATCAGTAAATAAAAAAATTAAATAAAATGGTGCATGCATCACTCATAAGGCAGGCATGTGTGGTAATACATGCATGCATATATGTCATCAAGCATGCACACCCCTACTGAAAGTTGTGGGTGCCAGTAGCCTCATCATGACACAAATGCGTTATGCACGAATTTCTTTTTTTTTTGCCAATCATGTACAGCATTGGCAAAAAGATTTTGATGATGCAGAGCAATGCCAAAAAGAAGGGCAATGCCAATAGGTCCCAAAAGGGAGACCTATTGCCATGGCATTACTCATTTAAGTAATTCGCGTCCATAAAATGTCATAGGACGATACCAACACTGATGGACAACCCATAAAGCCAATTATTAAAGCCAACTTAACCACAATAACCCGTGGCTGAAAGGGGCTGTCCGAAAGCCTCTTGCTGTATCTGTATCTATGAGTATGTGTATGTGTATGTTGTGTGGCATGTGTTGTGTGACATTATGAGCTCTTCAAAGACCGCTACAGCACTCAGCAGGCAATACCTAAAAAGAACCTGTTTACTGCATATCACAACTCCCTTGCAAACAAGCAAACATTTGTATTTATTTATGAACTTTTCCACACTCCACATGTTTTGCAGATGGTGTTAGGATCTTTTATGTAAAGTCAGTTAAAAATGCAAATAACTTCCTTTCACCGCCTACAGAATACATAAAAGGAGGGCATAAATGTAATTGATTTTTTAGAAACTTCACACTCTGCCATATTGTTATTGCCTTTCACGCCATGAGCAAATAGTCAAGATAGAAGCTGTTATTCCTTCCACCCACTCACATTACTTATCCCAAACAATTGTCAGCTTAATATGTCACTATGAAAAGTATGCTGTTTTTCAGGGAATATCCCAAAAAACGAATCTGTTGTTGCAGATGAATCCTTTTTTAGGTTATCTGGATTAGGTTATTAAACTAACAGCAACCACAGACTAATTTTACAGTTTATTGGCAGAATAACAGACCGTGCTCAAACAGTTTGTGGAATCGACGTGTATCACCATGTTTGAAGTATTTTGTTAGCTATGCGGCAGGACAAACGAATAGATGCAACCCATCATAGCTAACGAAACAAGTACTTTCTTAAAGAAATAACGCTCATGGTTTTTTTAAACGGTCAGACCTGGTTAATAAAAAGTAAACAATGTCAAAATAATAATAACCTGCGTTAGCTATCACACGTCCTAGCAAATGCCCGTATCTATGGCCAAAAAGCCTGTGTAATTGGGAGAAGACATTGGGGCATATTATCAAGAAAGGGCGTTACATTATCGCCACTTTTATCGGCAGGAAACTGCTGATAAAGCGGCGATAATGGGCTTGATAATATGCTCTATGAATTCCAATCGAAGCCCATGTTAGATGTGAAGACATCTAACATGGGCTTCGATTGGAATTCATAGAGCATATTATCAAGCCCATTATCGCCGCTTTATCTGCAGTTTCCTGCCGATAAAAGCGGCGATAATGTAACGCCCTTACTTGATAATATGACCCATTGTGTTCCATATGAATGTTGTATGTTTCACATTTTCAATGGAAGTATTTACTCCCTCAACCAGAATAACAGCAAGGGCTGCGCTATATACTCTAGGGGAGAAAACACTTCAAAAAGAGTCGTCTGAGGGCCAGATTTAGAGTTTGACGGACAGGTTACTCTGACACAAAGGTGACATATATCCTGTTCACCTTATTCTTTTAATGGCGCATGCTAATGTTTCCATAGTCCCGTTTTATTGTTTAGCTGCATTGAAAAAAATGCGACATATATGCAGTTGGTTTCCACCACAGTGAATTTAAAGGTCATGAACAGTGGCAGCTGCCTCCGAACAGGGGTGGTGAGGTGGGGGCATGGATAAAAAATAACGTACCTTTGCCGCCGCCGCAGCTCCATGCCTCTCCTCTGTCCTCCTCTGCTTGCCTCTCCTCCACCCTCACTCTGCTGCACACCAGAAGCATCCAGGCTCTAGAGTGCTTGGCTGCTCTGGCAGTGCCTGGCCATGTTCTCCACCGGGCTGTGCAACACAGCCAGGTGGAGAACATGCTAAGTGTGCATGACTTGGCCGGTCACAGAAGGCTAGCCAAACATTCATGTGCACTTAGGGAGTGCAAACCATTCCTGCTCCATCTGACGGTGGCAAAACCAGCCCCGCCCACCCTTGCATTTGCTTTGAGTGGCACAGAAAAATAAAACGATAATAACGTCTTTTTATTATCATTTTATTTGTATTTTTTGCACCTCTCAAAGAGCAGTAGGCTGACGCTCCTCCGCCTCAGCGGAGGAGCTGCCAGTGGTTACAAAAATGAAAAAAGACAAAGAACTGCTCTGTTCCTTTCAGTGTACAGAGCTAACCACTGTGCCAGCAGTCATCTCTAAATTTGACGGATGGTAGTCCATCAGTGTAGTGTAGGTAATGTCTTCGACCCCCCAGTCGGACAGTACTCTGTTCGGCAGACTCCAAATTGGCCCCTTAGTCTCCCCATGCCTAAATAAATGTGTTACATCTGTTGTTTTTGTAAAATAATCTGAGGTACTTTGGTCAAGCTCACTATATAAAACAGCACAAAAACCAACATATAAATATAGCATTTGAATTGACTGCTGCCTCACTGCCTTTTGGGTTCTCTTTCTTTTAATTCTATTTCAAGCTGCACCAACTTGTGTATTTATTTCCTTGGAGGGGGTTCCCTTGGCACTCCTATGGTGAACAAGTCAGTTTTCTTCTTTGGCATTGTATTAAACACTGAACCTACTCAGGGCCACCTGACTGACATTAATGGGTTGTAATGGGTTGAGCCTTTGATGGCAGAAAGCTTCCCTCCTTTCTTGCACACCTCCTATTTGAAGGAGTGTGTAACAGAACCGCCTGGGTAGCCTCTATTCGAGATTGTCTATTCGCCTGCCCTTGTCCTTGCCCCACACTCCTGGGGATATCACCATTCTGCAGAACCATGCTGGGGAGGCCTGGAAGCCCAATTAGGGTAGGAGAGAGTGAATTCTCACTCCACAGACTGAGAGGCTTGCTCACCAGTGCTTCCACCCCTCTACATTGGGAGATAAGAATACTGTATCATGGTGAGGAAAAGTTAGTTCATCTCCCGGAGCTCTGGACCTCCCTGAGGAAGATGAAGATCTTTCTGGGATCAGATGAAGTACACCAAATCCGCTAAGCCATTTAAACAAGCTTTGCTTTGTGAAGCTCCTAGTGTCACACTCCAGCCATCAGGAGTGTTTGTGTAAGACCTCATTGGCTCCAGAATGTTGCAGTTTTCTCAATTGGATGTTTTATGTAGCTTATTTTGTAGACTGGTCTTCCACTGAGGGGGAGAACCAGGAACCTGCCCTGTTGTCCCCAGCTCCTAGTAGCTCTGTTACCAAGTTCGAAGAAGTCTTCTTCAGCCTCACCAGCAAGTCTACACTCAACTGTTCCTCAAAGGTAGTGGAGATGCCAGTACCGCTGGCACTGTTTGGAGAGTTTACAATCTCCAGAAATTCAAGCTTGGAGTCCTATCCAGGTAAGCATTGGTCCACACAATGCATACTAAATATATTTTTAACTGTTTCCTTTTCTCCCCAGGTCTCTCCATTTGTGGGGGTTTGGAAGTGGTCAAATCCAGAAAGTGGGCATCTCTGCATAATATCGAGATGCTACATTCCCCCTCCACCCCGATAGACAACTCCTAGGAGTGGCCCACAGGCAAACAAATCCCTCAATAGTATCTTGGGCATCCTCAAATGCAAGAATAAAGATTTGGCCTGCAAGTGGTCCACCTGTTAAATAGCTCTCTTACTAAGTGATTTATTCCCTCCAAGACTTGAAAAGGATTCTCTGATGTGACTGGTGCCAGAGGTCTGCCCATCGCTCTGTTTGTTGACCCTAGGCAAAAAGCACACCCAGGTTTTTAAGTTAATATCCTTAGCAGATATCTCCACTGCTTCCTTTCTCTATCAAGAGAGCTCTATTTGTTTTGGAGAGATTTTGAGTTACCATCTGTCCATGAGAGCCATTATCTTGACCCTGAAGGTAGTTCAAAACCAAAATCTCATTAGACATAGCTCAGAGAAATATTGTGAAAACCATCAAATAAAACGAAGCGCAAATATGAGGCAAAGGATCTTTTATTTGCATGTGGGCCATTTGAAAAAATAGGGCAAATTGCATTAACCATGTGTGATGTTGAGCTAATTCTAAATAATTACATTGCCAAATTTTCACACAAATTCCAAAACAGTGAAAAACTACATACTTACACTTCAGGCAAAAAGAAATTGTGGGGGATGCTCAATTAAATAATAAAGCCTACACAGACTATAACAAATGTATTGAGTATCTCATTCATGACACAGTACCTGAGCTCAGATTCTAAGCTAAATTAATTAATAAAACAATCAATCATTTGTAAAGTGCGGCAAATCACCCATGAGGGTCTTGAGGCGCTGAAGAAATTGAATGCTATGTGGTGGGTTTTCCATTCGAACATCCAGGTAGTGAGTTCTCTCCTAAATTGTTAGAGTGATGGTGCAGTCCTGAGGTGCAGGCAAAGGTGCAAGAAGGAGTGCCCGCCGATGTTGGTTCGGCGGGGTCCATGGGTTGTCTGTGAGGGAAAGGGAAGCAGATTGGATTTGTCTGATCCAATTTCAACATTATTCGATCATTCTTAGGTACGATCATAAAAGTAAAGGAACAACAATACATTTAGAAGAAGGAAGGCAATTCCTTCTGTTGATGCATGTGGCAGCAAAAGCTGCCATGTTAAATAAAAATTAAAATACAGAGTATATATAGTTAAATAGATTTCCCTAAAAAGTTTTATATTCCCAAGGTCTTTCGCCTTTTACTACAAGCCCATAAGAATGAGGCTAGGGAGAAGCACACTAGATGGTCTGGTAATGATTTTAAGAAGAATAGTGCAACCCTGCATTGAACAAAGTTATGGCTCTTTAGAATCGATACAATATTCCTTTTTGTTTTTTTACAATAGTGACCACAAAAGAACAGTATATGGAGATCTGTTTGGGCAGAGGACTTGTCACAAGGGCAATAAATCAAGTCCTGATGGTTATACGTTTTCGATGGAAACCCCAGCATTAGTGGGATCATATTTAGGTGAAATCGCATGTTGCGGTATTGTAACCTCCTCTAGGTAGGGGAATCCACCTTCCCAAATAGGTAAATGTGGTTGGTAAACCAGGATAAACTGCTTCCTGTAGTGATTCTCCCTAGGAATATACTGGGTTTTCACCATAAAAGGTGTTGACCAGTCTTTGCTTGTGCATTGACCTGCAAGACATCGGGACTGTAAACAATACTTTCATCCCCAACACGTCAATTCTTGCTCAACGTAATTTATCATTCAGATTCTCTTATAATTTTCAAGGCTCATGCAGTCTTTTATTATCTGATGAGTTAAAGGGAGAGTTTTTCTTCACCAAATTCAAAACCACAGGAGCAGGGGAGCCAATCTAAATGAATCTGTGATATAGGGTAGGCTCAACTCAGTATGGAGTATAACATTAGATGTTGACTGGGGAAGAGATACCAAGAATTTTAAAAACGTATCTTCAACAATTTGGATTTCATTGTGGCGGGCCAGACCCCAGACACTCTCTCCATATGGAGCTGCAGATTTTGTTTTAGCTTGATAAATCTGCTTAACAGTCGCCAAAGTTTTCATGCCCATCCTGGAGGTAAATACTTTTAATGCTCCCAAACTCCTTTCCATTACCATGGCCCTTGCATCAATTAATCTAGACCACATTTGATTCTTGTCAAAGAGTACCCCATGAGAGGGTAAAGACTCCACCAACTCGATTTTCCCTGATTCTGTGTGGAGGTGTAATCATTTTCCTCGGGGACCCCCCCCCCCCGACGATGATAACAAAAGGTTTTGACTGATTAACCTTCATGTCAAGAGAGTCCATGAAGGAGCCCAAGGTGGTAATTAGGCGACGCAGCCCTATCCCTGTTCTGGCGATAAGGACTGCATATGCCAGAATTGGTAGCTGGATAGATTCAGACATGGGGAGATCAGGGCTTAAACCCAATAGGGCATTCCCCACACCGTTCGTATAGATGGAAAACAAGAACAGCGCGAGGACACAGCCCTGTCTTACTCCATTTAGGATCTTACAAGTGCAGGTACATTCCTTGTTTTTCCTGTATCTAAACGATGCTGATGCCTCTGTGTAAAGTTACAGGATGAAGTCAATTACTGGAGGATGGATCCCCATCTCTTTGATGATATACTAGAGCTTTGGGTGGGAAACGCAGTCGAATGATGCTGCAAGGTCCATAAAGGCTAGATAGATTTGCCCACCCTTAGCCCCTGTATAGTTGTCAATGATCAATGAGAGATTGAGGCACTGATCTACAGTTCCTCTGCCCTGTTGAAACCCATACTGGACTTGCATAATATATTCTTATCATCTGCCCAAGTCTCTAGTCTGGGTAAAACCAGGCGGCCCCTAAGTTTCGCGGTAGTGTCTAAAAGGGAAATAGGCCTATAATTTTAGGGCTACTCTTGTCCCCCTTTTTATAGATAGGAACAAATATACCGGTCTTCCGTGAGGGGGTCTATTATTGCTATATTATTAAAAACATTGGCCAACAGTGGAACCCAAATCGTAGTTGTCCTGGAAGAGGTCTATTGGGACGCCCTCCGGATCTGGGGCTCTTCCTCTACTGCATAACGATAGGGCCCTCCTAACCCCAGTGAGTGAGAATGACAAGAGTACCTTCCTATTATTTAGGTTGACAGATGGAGAACGGGCAGAGGGGTCAGCAGGTGAGAAGATATTAACAAAATGTTCTATCCACTCCTTCTTTCCAACATTTGTATCCAACGAAGGGCCCCTATGGGTCTTAAAATATGGTGAGTTGAATATGCCCCAAAACTCTTGCTATCTTCTGCCATAGTAGCTTGAGCGAGCCTTTCCCAAATGTCCTCCCTTAGTGTACTCTCACTTTTTCTTCTAGCCAATTTAAACTGGGTACGCAGTAAGGCGATCTGGGTTTGAGCCCGTGGGCGAGTTTTAAGAGCAATGGTAAGGGCTTTCTTGGCTTTGCTACAGGTAGAGTAGAACCATCCCTTTTGGGTAGGACTCCTTCCATTACTTTTACGGGTATGGGATGCCTTTATATGCATCAAGAGTTCAGTAAATGAGCAAACCAGTGTTGAGGGTGCTATGAATAAATCCAGACACCTTTCAATACTAGTTTGGTGTTTTTTATTATTTCAGGGATAAATTTAAATCTATCAATTTGAGCCCATTTAAATTGATAACCATTTTTCCGGGCCAATACGGGGTGATCAACTACCAGATGCGTGTCCTTCCTATTAGAGTTCAGAATTATTATAGTGGTTAAAATAGCATGATCGCTAAAACTATTACATTTGGAGTCTGTGCTACTAAAGCTGCCCTCGACCTGGGAGGAGTCTGATCAGTTGGTAGAAGGTAAGGCGTTTGTTGTTGTAAGCTGGTCCTTTGTTGTGTAAGGCCGTGTATCCGTGGGTCAGAATCTTGAACTGGCATCTCTTCTGGATCAGTAGCCAGTGAAGCTTCTTGAGGTCGTTTGTGTACCTTTCGCATTTTAGATAGCTTAACACCCGTTTAAGGGGGTGCTCATATATAGACCCCCAGGGCCCAGAGCGGATTTTACTCACCATTTGCTCACTATTCTGGAACCATATTTCGGATCTGAGTCTGTTACAGTTCTGGGAGACATGAATTTCCATTTGGAAAATTCAGAGGTAAATGACACCCTCTGCCTCCTAGATACGTTATCTGCCTGTGGCTTGCAGCAATTAGTCAAGGGTGCCACCCATCAGGCGGGCCATACTCTGGATGTAGTTTTTACAAATGATAGACGGCTGTCAGTTGAAGCACCTATGCCGCTTTCCTGGTCAGATCATTTCGCCATTCCACTGTTATTGGAGACCGCTCCTACTAATAATATACCGAAAGGCCCCAGCAAAATGGAACTTAAGCGGAATCTGAGGAAGGTGACTAATGATTCTTTGGCGCCATTAGTCTCTACCTTATTAATCCTAAGAGATGAGGACGTTGATTCCACGGTACAGAGGTTTGAAGATGTTACCTTTGCAGCGCTGGATGTGCTTGCACCTCTCTCTTTGCGCTAAAGTGCTAGAAAAAGGCCATCGGCTCCCTGGTATGTTGAGTCCCTAAGGCTATTAAGACAAGCCTGCAGAAAGCGGGAACGATGTTGGAGATCTAGTGGGAACATGGAGGATAGAGAATCTCATAAAAATCTTCTGAGGGAATACAGGACGGAGCTCATTAGAATTAAGCAAGAATATTTTTCAAACCTCACTGGGGCTCTTACTTCACCGAAAGAGCTTTTTAACATCGTCAACTCTTTAATCACTTTGAAGACCCCTGATCCTGTTACAAATTCACAGCAGCTTTGTGATAACATAGCCGAATTTTTTCAGGACAAAATTGATGGTATTGTTTCGACTCTTGAGCTCCAAAGAATCTCTGCACCTCCACCCGCCCTCCCCGTCCCTCAGATCTCCTCTTCTACTGAGCCAGTCGGACCTGTAAATTCGATCTCGCTGTCTTGCTTTCCTCTACTTTCTTTACAGGAATTAGAAGTCCTCTTGACCAAGACCAAATCGGCTCACCCCTCGATCCCTGTCCTCTTCATATCCTTAAACAATGTAAGGAAACTCTCCTGCCCCCGCTACTTCAAATTATGAATAAAGCATTAAGTGAAGGCATTTTTCCTTCCCAATGGAAGAAAGCGGTTGTGAAGCTGCTCTTGAAGAAGCCGTCATTGGACCCAGAAGTGCTGAAAAACTTCCGCCCCATTTCGCTGCTCCCAGCCCCAGCAAAGATGCTGGAAATCCATCTACACCAGCATCTTTCTTCCTTTCTGGATTCCGCGGGTCTTTTGGATCACTCGCAGCATGGTTTCCGGAGGGGTCATAGCACGGAATCCGCCCTGACCGTGGTACTTGATAATATCCGGACCACGGTCGACAAGGGCGGAAGTACGTTGCTGATCCTTCTGGATCTCACAGCTGCGTTTGACACCCTGTCTCCCCTCGTTCTAACATCTCGTTTGAGGGAGATAGGGGTGGAGGGGCACGCGTTAAGCTTGTTGGCCTCCTTCGTGGACCAGAGGGAACAGAGAGTGAAGCTGGGAGAGTTCCTATCTCCATCCCTGCCGCTGAATTGGGGGGTCCCACAGGGGTCGGCGTTAAGTCCGACCCTGTTTAATATCTATGTGACCCCCCTGGCCAGGCTTATTAGATCTTTGGGGATGGAGGTAGTGTCGTACGCCGATGATACGCAGATCTTACTGTCTCTCGCCCAGCCTGTCAGCTCCTCTGCCTCCAAGTTTAGACTCTGTATGGAGGCAGTTGCCCTCTGGATGATTAACAATTCACTGCGGCTAAATGGCGAAAAGACGGAGATCCTCGTATTCGGCGAGAAGGAAGACATCTGGTCGGCGGAAAGGTGGCCCGAATCCCTGGGGACTTGTCCGGCTCCAACTCGGGCAGCACGAAATCTGGGGGTTATGATTGATCCTTCCCTTGACATGGCTCTTCAAGTAAGGCGGACTATTTCCACCTGCTGGGGCATCATTGCAATCCTGCGCAAAATCAAGTACTATCTGTCTGTGCAAGCTCGGAAACAAACTGTCGTAGCTTTGATAACATCTCGGCTCGACTATTGCAATGCTTTATATGCCGGAGCTAATAAGGGTCTTTTGCAAGGTCTTCAATCGGTGCAAAATGCTGCGGCGAAGTTTGTCCTGAACCTTCCGAAAAGGTCGTCTGCGACCGCTGCCAGGAAATCTTTGCACTGGCTCCCCATTGACGCCAGGATTTCATTTAAAGTGTTATGCCTGGTGTATGGTGCCTTAAACAGGAAAGAGACCGGAGGTATAAAAAATCTCCTCTCCTCGTATTTTCCTGCGAGGAACCTTCGCTCCTCGGCGAAATTGCTCCTTACTGTGCCTCGAGTGCGTAGAGCTAAATGGGGAGGCAGAGCCTATTCCAATCTTGCTCCTAGATGGTGGAATATCGTTCCCTTGGAGATCAGGATTTTACCCTCAATGCCTTCTTTCAGAAAAGCTTTAAAAACATGGCTCTTTGGTAAAGCATACTCTTAGCTTTTGGTTTAGTCTTTTTTTCTTTTTTGATTTTCTTTGGTAGGCGCCTTGATGCCTTCGGGCAAAGTTGCGCGTTTATAAGTTTACTTTCAATTCAATTCAATTCAACACATTTTAGGCTACAATCGTACCTCCACATATACATACACTGAACTGTAAAATTTTCAGTAAACAAGTTGCAGATTATTAAATATCAAAAGTCTCTAATTTCAAGCCAAATCTGCTTACCTCCAAATAACATGGAATAGGTGGTGAACAATGCTTAACTATTGCATTATGTTAGAAATGGGGGTCTCTAGTTGGCAATGATTTGCAGCTTTGTCCAAATGGGGACCCTTGCTTCTAGTCAGGGAAAGGGGGATATACTCCTAAAATAACCTCTGCTCACCCCCTTGGTAGCTTGGCACGAGCAGACAGGTTTATCTCAGAGGCAGTGTGTAAAGCATTTGTGAACACATACAGTAATACAGTGAAAACACTACAAATGGACACCACATCAGTTTAGAAAAATAAGTAATCTTTATCTTAACAAGACCAAATGACAAAAATCCACAATACGGTATAAAGAATAGGCTTTTCAATGGTAGAAATAGTTCAGTTCAATGCAAGTTGTAAATGCTACAGTTTTCCAACACAGTACCTTAGATGCGTCACGCAAAACAAACAAAAGGGTCGCAGGGAAGGTGATGTGTCAGTTCCATGCTTCGGGGGAGGCGGCGCACCTGTTCTTTACTGCAGCGCCGGGGATTCGATGCGTCTGTTCCTTACTGGAGTGGAGGGGACGCGTCTGTTTCCTACTGTGCTCCGATTACGATACAAACAAGATGTCGCCTCGATGTGTGGCAACGATCCAGTGTGATGCGACAAAATGGAGGATCGATGCGTCGATCCAGTCAATGCGTGAATGATTGAACCCACAGGGCAGGTGCTGCAACGGTTTTCTGTGCGATGCGTCGAGACCCGGCATCGATCTTTCAGCTCCCACAACAAACAGTCTCTAGAGGTCCTAAAAAGCAACAGGCACCTCTTTGCAGGTTGGAACTCCCAGTAAGGAAATTCAGGGGAGCTGGTGGTAAAGTCTTTGTGTCCCTGAAACTTCAGACAGGAGGCACGCTCAATTTCAAGCCCTTGGAGCTCTTCCTCAAGATGACAAAGCAAACAGCAAAGTCCTTTTCTCCTTTCCTTGGCCACAAGTAACCACTGCAGGCCACCCCCAAACAGCAAACAGCACAGTTGCAGTAATCTTCCTTGAGCTTCTCTGGTTCTTCTCCTTGTCGAATGTTCCTCTTGATTTCCCAGAAATGATCCAAAGTTCTGGGGTCTGGGTCCCCCTTTTTGTACACACAAATCCTTTGTCTCTGAAGGCAGAGAGTATCTGTACCCAGTTAAAACCAGTTCTGTCCTCACTGGTGCAGCTTCCGGCAGGAGGTGGAGACAGCATTGTTGAAAGCAGACCTGGCCCAGGCAGGTGAAAGGAATTCTCCTCCCCTACTCTAAATTCAACCCAGGTCCCATTCAGGCCAGCCCTGACTCATCGGACTGCTGGAGCCACAGCCCTCTCCCAGATCCTGTCACTCACAAGCCAGACATGCAATACACAAACCTGGATGGTTGGTCAAGAAAATACCTACTTTCTAAAAGCGATATTTTCAAACACAGAATGTTATAATCACCCACACTAAAAGATGCACTTTAACATTCTGAGTTCAGGCATACTAAACTTTATTTTCCTATCTTGTTCCCAGGGTCAGTTATGCTTATAAGATGTTATAATCAAACTGCCCATTCTGGCCTATGGGAACAGATAGCCTTGCAATAGTAAAAAATTCAATTGGCAGTATTTCACTATCAGGACATGCCACACACATCAGGGCCTGCACTTTCTTTCACATACAATGCACCCTGCCCACAGGGGTACCTTGGGCCTACCTTAGGGGTGACTAACATGCAGAAAGGGAAGGTTTAGAGACTGGTAAGTGTGTGCACTTGCCAAGTCGACATAGCAGCCATATACTGCAGACAGGCTTTGCAATGGTAGGCCTGAGCCACACTTTACAAGCTGCTTCTGTGAGTGGCACAATCAGTGCTGCAGGGACACTAGCAGTATTTGATTTACAGGCAGTGGGCACACATGGTGCACTGCACACATGGGCACTGACATGGTGCACTTGTCACCATGTGTGCAGTGGGCACACATGGTGACAAGTAAATCAAATACCCAATCCTGGAATCACTAATCCATAACGTACAATAGGAAGTACTTGCACTTTTGCACTGAACAGCAGTGACAGAGTGCTCAAAGCATCTAGACCAGCAAAAACAGATGAAGCAACAGCAAAAAGTGGAAGGGAGACTCATGCCAATGGTGCCAAGTCTAACACATTGCATGAGAGTGGATCATTATATTGATACTCTCTATTCTAATACATATTATAACTATAAAATGCTAGCAGACTCCTAAGGAAGACTGTCTTTTTAATCTGTTTTTTGGGCCAAAACTTTAAAAACTAGTAATTTTGGTAATGTATGCCTTGTTTTTATATTTCTCTACCCTATTAAGAAGAATTTTATTGCTGAAATTCTCATTTGAATTTTTTAATGCATTTTAATGTGAAGTTTAAGATTAAATTAATGAATGATGTGAGTTATAAGTGTCTGACATTTGTTGGATGGGAGTATTTTCACAATCAAATATGAATTATATGAATATATTTGCATACTAATATGCAAATGAGCATTTTTTTTTAATAAAATCGACTGTGAACATGTGCACTACTCCATTTGCTTCCTAAAAGAGAATGTAGATTTGAGAAAGGAAGCATAGGAAAACTGGACTAAATGATAATATGAATTATAAATTGAGAATTTTTATAGTGAAAATAGTCAAGTCTTAAAAAAAATAGATGTAAATACTCATTTTTCCGACAATTTCGTGAAAACCCAATTATCTACTTAAGTTGTCACTAATTTTGTATAAATTCTACAATGAAAGGTCAGTGAGTTCCAAAAATCCATGTCAATATTGAAAATTAAGTATCCATTTTGCATTATTTGTTGTTTTATTTGTACTCCATGTTTCTAAAAACAAATACTAGGCTTGTGTAAAATAAAACAGATTAAAAGTCGTTCGTTGTTCTTTGAAAAGCACACAAACTTTTAGTTTTTTGTAGTGTGATGGGTACCACATAACAAGATGAACAATTGCCAGGTTTGACCTGTTTTATTTACGTGCTGAGAATAAAAATAATATAAAGTAGTGTGCTTTTTGTCTTTGGTCTGACTTGCTTTCTTTAATTTTAGTGTAGCTCACTCATTTGTATTTTGAAGTTTTGATTGCGACATTAACGGAATAGAAAAAGATGTAATATTCCGGCATGGCAGATTTAATTGTTGACTCATGATATAATTCAGTTTTTAGAGGAAGCAGGAGCAGGGAGTTGAAAACAACTTAAGTACTGGTCATGATAGCAAATAAGCTTAGCCTTCGGGCCATGACAGTTAATTTACCTGCAACGTGAAATAGCATTTTATTGCACAGGGAGAGTGGAAAACGGTATTTTTTTCCAAATTGGAATTCTGGTTTGCTTGAGATAGAACAAGGTATGGACGAGGTGGCGCATTAAAACCAACAACTTTGATTGTTGTTGACTCTGGGTAGCCCCTGACAAGCACACTGCTGTTATTAGATCATTAGCCATAGAATATTGCTCCAGGGACTGTCTGGATAAGAAAAAGTACTGAGTTGTCTATAGGCCTTAATACCTAACTACAACAAACGTATTCATTGAAAAGTTGAAAATAGAGACTCCAATCAGATTTCTCGAAATGTAGTCTGTGACTACTGGTACAGGCCCTCAAGCTCTCAGTACAGACAACCGAAATGTAGATACATCAGCTCTGGTGACAGCGCTGATGTATTAATGTGCTAAAGTATGACTTAGTGCCTAATTTAGAGTTTGGTGGATGGGTTACTCCATCACAAACATGATGGCTATCTTGTCCACCTTATTACAAGTGCCATGGGACATAACTCACAAGTAATATGGTGGACGGGATATCCATCATGGGATAAACCCTTCCGCAGAACTCCAAATCAGGCAGATACATTTGAAATACTCAATACAATACCTGCAGTTGTTGTCTCTTAAATGCCTTATGGTCCAGAACTGGTGGTCCTGTGGTCATCCCTAAAAGTCAAGAAAGCACCCAAAAAAAAATCCAAGATTGCTTTTTCTTAGGCAATAAAGCTCTAATATAACTTTAACATATTTGTGCAGAGATGTTTGGCTGCAACTATGATAGACATCTTGTCTTGCTAACAAAACATATACGCTAATACTGTTTTGCAAACAGTGCCACCTGAGGTAGTTCATATGAATTTTACATATGCCACACAAAACTGCTCTGAGTAATCGTACATCAATGCGATACAAGGTCTTGCAGTGTACTCATCTCCAGTGGATACAGATAGAGTAGGTCACATACCTACATTTGGGCTAAATGTTTCATTTTGAGTAATTCTCAGTAAAATTCAGCAGTACTCATAGGACACTGTGACTAATGCTACTGATGAGTAAAACGTACACAAGTTACCTTATCAAATAACGTTGGCCTCACCTAGCACGTTACCAAGCCCACCCACATCACAGAACACCTATTGGACCAGATTTTTCTTTTCAATCAACAACATTACAGTCGACAAGCCAACAAATCTGATGTGGACAGACCATGCCCCCATCAGTTTCAGCATGCCCATGCCAACCATCACAAACCTGCCACAACAGAAACTGCCTGCCACAGCTGAGAAGCTTCCCAGATGAGGAGTGGGCTTCTGCCCCCTCTGAGCACCAGCCCAAGCACACCAGCAACTTGCTGAAAACCACCAAGAACCTCAAAAGCTGGCTCACCGCATGCATAGACACTCTGACTCCCTTCAAGGGCAACTCAATAGCAAGAACCCAACTACAGTCTAGTTGGTACACAAAGGAACTTAGGCTTGTGAAACGCCACTGCAAGTCACTGAAGCATAAATAGAAAACAAGTCAAGACACTGCAGATAAGCACATCTTCAAATCAGCCCTAAGATGCTACCATCAGCAGATACAGAACACCAAGCACACAGCTTATTCAGATCGCATCAATGCCAGCACTAACAGCAGCAAGAAAACGTTTATTGTGATAAAAGATTTGACTGCACTTCCTGCTACCGCCAAAACATTGCCCATTTACAAGACCTGTGCAACAAGCCCATTCTTTTGTAGCAAAATAACGTCTATATATTTCAGCTTTGACCCTCAATAAGACCCCTTCACCATTGTAACTCAACTTCCCATCATAACTGATGAACAAACAATGACGTTGTGGCCTGCAGTCACCACTATCAAAGTCCATGCTACCATGAAGTTGGCCAACTCAGGAGCTCGATCTCACCCTAGCCCCCACCACACCATTGCCAAAGGACAACTACTAATCAGAAAATCATTAACACCCATCCTCAATGCCTCCATAAACTGGAACAGATTCCCAGACACCTTGAAACATGACACTGGCACGGCCCTGCTCAAGGAACCATCCGCTGACCCAGCCACTCAGACTACAGACCATCCTCCCTCCTGCTATACCTGGCAAAGGTCATAGAAAAACTAATCAACTGATGCTTTAACAATCCTCTCAGCAACCTTGCACAATCAAGATCCTAAACACCACGCAGTCCGGATTCAGGCCCGACAACAGTACAGAAACAGTACTCGTTGCTGTCAAAGAAACCATCCGCCTGATACTTGATAGAGGATACTCAGCAGCCCTTGTTCTCATGGAGCTGTTTGCAGCATTTGACATGGTCTCCCACCCCATCCTCTTCAGGTACCTGCACAAGATTGGAATCCTAGGACCCTGTCTCTGCTGAATCTGCTTCTTTTTACTATAATTGACACAGGCTATCAGCCTGGTACCTTACTCCTCTGAGGCTCGCAAACCTATCTCATGAGTATCTCAATCTTCATCGCTCTGCTCGACACTCCTCACTGCATACATGATCCATGAACAATGATTCACTACGCATACTTTCCCTCTCGGACAAGACAACCAACAATATAAAAAATTCACTGCCTGCATGACCGAAGTCGCTAACTGGAAGAAAGCCAACTGACACAAGATCAACACTGAGAAGACAGAAGTATTGATCTTCAAGAAGAACACCTCACCATAAGACTCCAACTTGTGGTGGCCAAACTCAGATGCACATCTACACTCACACCCAGCAACGCATGCCAGGAGCCCTAAAATAATCATCAACAGTAAACTGGACATTATTTCAACATTGAAACTGCATTCTGCTTCCACACCCAGAAGATGCTAAGGAAGAACTTCAAATGGCTTCCAAGCAACTATAGAACATGTATTACTCATTCCCTGGCAAGTTGGACTGTGGGAACACCCTTCATCTTGGGACTACCAAGCAACTCTCTAGAAGACTAAGCCATACCGAGCTCAGCAGTCGGACTTATCCTCAACCTTAAAACCGAGGGCACATCACACCACACCTCAGGGAGGTCCACTGGCTCCAGGAACACAATTCAAACTCCTCACTTAGACATTTTAGGCACTACACCACTCAGGCATCACCTACCAGAACGACACATCTCCTTCCACCAACCACCCAGACACCTCTGCTGCGCAAGACTCCTATTTGGATACATCAGATCTTCTTACTATCTTCTTTACTTCTGCAAGAAGTTGAAAACCTGACTTTTCAATTAACCAACCTACCATAGACAGGGTAGGCATCACATACCTGCACAGTGCCAGGATTTCCACAGGATGATAGTGTGCTTTACAAATCTATAAAACGACACATACATTAAAGTTAAATGTGTACATTTATGCTTACATGTATTTAACACAGTAGTACATTTGCAGATGGTGCCTTTTAATTATAGAGAATCCCATTTTCCTACTTTCTCCACAAGCACAATGTAGGAAAACCTATTTCTCTACATTCCCACTAGTGAAATGAGTACCTTCCCCTTTTCCCATTCCCATCTTGGATAGGGAGTTACTCCCGTCTGTGGACAAAATTAGGCCGAGAAATTACAAAAATGTTTCCAACTCTGTAGTTGAAAAATTGAGAAATTGCAAACATTAATTTGCAAATTGGGATATATGTAGAAATTATAATTTTGCATTGTTAAAATCGTCACTATTTCCTTATTTCAATTACCAAGTAGAAAGTAAATAATTGTAGCAAAGTTGTGAATCACAATTTGAAACTAGTCAAATCACTCTAATGACATCACAAACAGGAAGTGAGACACGTACCACAGAAGATGACAGGGGTGATTTGTGGAAAGTACCTAACCTGTGCGAACGACTAGAAAACAATGGAAATTGCCATTAAGGAGAGAGGAGGTGGCTGCTGTGAGTGTATATCGTCCCTCACCATCACCACCATCAACAATACAAGAAGAGGCCACCAACAAACATCACAATGGGACAAACAACACAAACCTGAAGACAACAGTAACCAAGTAGCAATAACAGAATTGCAACATAAATGTCAATTGTTAGGAGATATATGACTCGCCTAGGGCTTACAACTCCTTTTCCTGTAGGACAGAATATGTTAGCCATGACACAGGAATAGGGATCTGCACAAAAAAGAAAATAAAGAATAAGATGATTTCATGCCGAGAGTGCAGCTTATTGCAAAAACAACAAGTGATGGACTGAATGTGGATCAATGTCACACACTCCCCCAGTCAAAAGATCTGGGCCCAAATCCATCGTTTTTTTGCACTCCACACCACCCTGGGTTAGACAATGGCGATATGCAAATCAGCTCTGACCCTGTTGCCCCATGGGAACAGTCCAGTCCGAACTACAAAAGCCATGTCCTTCCCAGAACGGAATCAAGCATCCGAGGACCGGACCGGTTTCGAGGTAACACCTCTCTTCAGCCCGGCTAGCTTGACTCCAAGTGGTGTGGAGTGCCTGGGACCCACGTCTGGGCATCCCCAGCGCACTTAGGGCGGCAATTGCAAAAACAACAAGTGATGGACTGAATGTGGATCAATGTCACACACTCCCCCAGTCAAAAGATCTGGGCCCAAATCCATCGTTTTTTTGCACTCCACACCACCCTGGGTTAGACAATGGCGATATGCAAATCAGCTCTGACCCTGTTGCCCCATGGGAACAGTCCAGTCCGAACTACAAAAGCCATGTCCTTCCCAGAACGGAATCAAGCATCCGAGGACCGGACCGGTTTCGAGGTAACACCTCTCTTCAGCCCGGCTAGCTTGACTCCAAGTGGTGTGGAGTGCCTGGGACCCACGTCTGGGCATCCCCAGCGCACTTAGAGCGGCAATTGCAAAAACAACAAGTGATGGACTGAATGTGGATCAATGTCACACACTCCCCCAGTCAAAAGATCTGGGCCCAAATCCATCGTTTTTTTGCACTCCACACCACCCTGGGTTAGACAATGGCGATATGCAAATCAGCTCTGACCCTGTTGCCCCATGGGAACAGTCCAGTCCGAACTACAAAAGCCATGTCCTTCCCAGAACGGAATCAAGCATCCGAGGACCGGACCGGTTTCGAGGTAACACCTCTCTTCAGCCCGGCTAGCTTGACTCCAAGTGGTGTGGAGTGCCTGGGACCCACGTCTGGGCATCCCCAGCGCACTTAGAGCGGCAATTGCAAAAACAACAAGTGATGGACTGAATGTGATTCAATGTCACACACTTCCCCAGTCAAAAGATCTGGGCCCAAATCCATCGTTTTTTTGCACTCCACACCACCCTGGGTTAGACAATGGCGATATGCAAATCAGCTCTGACCCTGTTGCCCCATGGGAACAGTCCAGTCCGAACTACAAAAGCCATGTCCTTCCCAGAACGGAATCAAGCATCCGAGGACCGGACCGGTTTCGAGGTAACACCTCTCTTCAGCCCGGCTAGCTTGACTCCAAGTGGTGTGGAGTGCCTGGGACCCATGTCTGGGCATCCCCAGCGCACTTAGGGCGGCAATTGCAAAAACAACAAGTGATGGACTGAATGTGATTCAATGTCACACACTCCCCCAGTCAAAAGATCTGGGCCCAAATCCATCGTTTTTTTGCACTCCACACCACCCTGGGTTAGACAATGGCGATATGCAAATCAGCTCTGACCCTGTTGCCCCATGGGAACAGTCCAGTCCGAACTACAAAAGCCATGTCCTTCCCAGAACGGAATCAAGCATCCGAGGACCGGACCGGTTTCGAGGTAACACCTCTCTTCAGCCCGGCTAGCTTGACTCCAAGTGGTGTGGAGTGCCTGGGACCCACGTCTGGGCATCCCCAGCGCACTTAGGGCGGCAATTGCAAAAACAACAAGTGATGGACTGAATGTGGATCAATGTCACACACTCCCCCAGTCAAAAGATCTGGGCCCAAATCCATCGTTTTTTTGCACTCCACACCACCCTGGGTTAGACAATGGCGATATGCAAATCAGCTCTGACCCTGTTGCCCCATGGGAACAGTCCAGTCCGAACTACAAAAGCCATGTCCTTCCCAGAACGGAATCAAGCATCCGAGGACCGGACCGGTTTCGAGGTAACACCTCTCTTCAGCCCGGCTAGCTTGACTCCAAGTGGTGTGGAGTGCCTGGGACCCACGTCTGGGCATCCCCAGCGCACTTAGGGCGGCAATTGCAAAAACAACAAGTGATGGACTGAATGTGGATCAATGTCACACACTCCCCTAGTCAAAAGATCTGGGCCCAAATCCATCGTTTTTTTGCACTCCACACCACCCTGGGTTAGACAATGGCGATATGCAAATCAGCTCTGACCCTGTTGCCCCATGGGAACAGTCCAGTCCGAACTACAAAAGCCATGTCCTTCCCAGAACGGAATCAAGCATCCGAGGACCGGACCGGTTTCGAGGTAACACCTCTCTTCAGCCCGGCTAGCTTGACTCCAAGTGGTGTGGAGTGCCTGGGACCCACGTCTGGGCATCCCCAGCGCACTTAGGGCGGCAATTGCAAAAACAACAAGTGATGGACTGAATGTGGATCAATGTCACACACTCCCCCAGTCAAAGATCTGGGCCCAAATCCATCGTTTTTTTGCACTCCACACCACCCTGGGTTAGACAATGGCGATATGCAAATCAGCTCTGACCCTGTTGCCCCATGGGAACAGTCCAGTCCGAACTACAAAAGCCATGTCCTTCCCAGAACGGAATCAAGCATCCGAGGACCGGACCGGTTTCGAGGTAACACCTCTCTTCAGCCCGGCTAGCTTGACTCCAAGTGGTGTGGAGTGCCTGGGACCCACGTCTGGGCATCCCCAGCGCACTTAGGGCAGCAATTGCAAAAACAACAAGTGATGGACTGAATGTGGATCATGCAGCTTAATCAGGTGTCAGTCATCATAGAATTAGGTTGTAAACTCGATGGACTCAGGACTGACATAAAGGAGAGAGTAAGTATTATTAGTAAATGCGTGGACTTAAAAGTATGCTGTACTGGTCAGAGCGATGAAATCGAAAATGCTGGAAACAGCGTCAACACATGCACAAGTCCAAGCCGTCACAGGAGTTCAGTACACAGCACACGGACTACAAACAACCACCAGTGTCCTTTCCAAGTGCACTCTATACCATCCAGACTAAGATGGCACACTGCAACCTAATGGTACCTAGCGTCTGGAAGGTCATTAGTGCCTTATAGGTACTCAAGCCATCCAATTGACCTCTTGTGAAATGAGTACACCTGCCAATTAAAGTGAGGAGGCATTCAGTATAAGCAGTGCATCTGTGTCACACACTAAAGTGGTCAGCGCCCAGGGGTCAGAGTGTGGAGCAAGCTGACATGAAGGACCTCAGGCAGCAAAGGCACAAGAAACAGCCAAGAACATGTCATTTGTAAGCAGTGTTCTGTTTGTTCAAATGTATGCTCAGAGAACTTCATCAAACAGGCTGATGTTAAATGTTCATATGTCAATCCTGGGATAAAAAGGTTGTGATTATATTAATGCAGATAAAAATGTACATCTCCACTTTTTGTTTAGTGTTGTATTTAATGGGTCTTAGAGCAGGGGGTTTCTGTCCTTCGTAGGCTACCCTCTGCAACACTTGCAGCGTCCTGCTGGTGTTGCGGACTGGTAGCACATAATCCTAATGAGACCTGTACTTCTGTGACACTGCAGGAAAGCCATTCCCGATAGAAATCATATGTAATATTGTACAACAGACAACTATCTTGCATGTGGTTGTGGTGCATACATTAGGGTCCCCACACTAATAATTTGGTAATGGAAGTGACTTTCATGTAGGTCAAAGGTATGTTCTACGACTAAATGCATGAACCTGTGTGATTTGCTATACCTTCTTTACTGGGAATGCCTTCATAGATGTATGGAGGTAGCAACCAGGGTCATAAAGCATATGCACTGTAACCTGTAATGGTAGTACAAGTGGTAAATGGCACATCATACATGGGTGAAATACTAACACCCTATCTTCATGGTTACTTACCGAACAGGTATCTGTCTCCAAAGTCACCTCTGGCCAGACAGTTGCACAGGTAACAGTGGGGGAACATGTTGGAGTCATGGGTACTCTCAGGTATCTAACCGTAAGGTCTGTGTTCATATGTCCAACATTGCAAACGACCTGTGTATTCAAGGAGTGTTGATCAGTCTGGTTGTGGTTGAAGTGTTCTGTTGCAAAGGGCGGGCGTACCAGACATGTCCCATTTATGCATTCAATCACAGATGACACATGTGCTGGCTTGTAGGAGGTGCAATGGCGGTCCTATTTGTGGCCACATTTGCGGTTCCATAACCCACCATGGGATGGGTGGACGGACTTTGCTCGGCTCACTTCAGCACACCAAAAGGCGGAGTTGGGTGTAGCGAGTTCCAGAACCTTAATAGCTGATTATTGTTGGGGGCATTACCCGTTGCCACTGGACACCAGACATAAGCTGGACCAGAGCAAGAGCAGAGGGCAACGACCTCATCTCCCCCCAGCCGCATCCAAGGAGTGGGCTGTCAAGGTCAGGCTGCTGGCCTGTGCACCTCAGTGGGGGTCTCAGTGGGGCCGGCAGGGAAACTATCAGGCATGTGAATATTTTAGAGCCTGTGAACCTGTGAATCGTCCTCACCAGAACCTGTGAGCTAGTCCTCCCATGCAGTTGCCCCGCCAACCCCAAATACCCACAAGCCAGAGCGGAAACCATCAGGAGGCTGCTGTTCACCGAAAGACTGCTAGGCTCAAGTTGAGCAAAACGGCATGAGGGAGGAGAGACTGAGCGGGAATTTCCCTCCTCAGAACCTCAACAGAAAGTAACACCCCGGGCGTATGACCTATGAATCGTGACTAGGAATTGTGACTCTGGGTAATATACACGTTAAAACTCGTAAGCCTCATTCTTATTGCCCATGAGCTGATCATCCGGGCTTTATTATGTGAGACCTCTGGGCTGTGAGAGATCCTAGGTGGTTTGTGTCTGTGAGGGAACGGCTGGAGTCAGTTCGGTCTGGCTTGCTCCTACCCTGCAGCCTGCTGCCTCACATTGAGCCCCAACTCCAGATTTGATCCTAGACCACTCAAAGTAATGGTACAGGGCAGCACTCATTGCCATGCAGTCTGGGAAATCTCGAGGACCAGTGGAGGGCAAACATAGAAGAAGAAAGCAGACAGAGCTACTAATACGACCAAATCCAATTTTCTAAAGGATGCAGGGGCCTTAATCTTTTCTAGCAATACCAGCATCAAGGGCTCCCTGTGCCTCTAAGCCCCACTGTGGTCATTTGCTCAAGGGCTACGCCACCCCTTTAGCAGTTAGGGAACCCAGGACACTGCTCTGAACCAAACGGTCTGGACAACAACCAAGACTCCACCTTAATGAGCGTGACCATGTGGTTCAGGCAGGAGGAGAAATCGGAGGCTAAAATCCATCCTATTAATTCTCTCAGCCCCTCGCAACAAGGGGAACTGCAGTCACCAGAGGCCACATCCACGATGACCGACCCTAAACAAACAGAGGGAGGAGACCTGAGGCAGTCTCTACTCAGCTCATCACTGGGAGGGGAGGATTTGTCCCTCGTTATAAATCAACTTGAGAAAGAGGAAAAAAATTGCAAATTGCTTGGATCTGAGATGGCTTTATCCTACATACTAAGGGGTAGTGAGATTACCCCAGCCACACTTAGGCTACCCCCCGAGGGCGACATCACCACCTAAAGGAAATGAACATCAAGAGTGAAAGACATCTCAGGAAGACAACGCTAATCTAACTGCCCATCTGAAGAAAACCTAAGAGCCCTTTCAAAATATCTCTCATACATTCCAGAGAGTAGGAGAAGATACTGGCCACATACGGCAATAAAGCACTACCTAATTAGAGCCTCATCATTACCGGCAATAAAGCCTTGCCCAATTTGAGCCACATCATCACCGACAACAAGCGACCCAAAGGGCCCAAAAGGCACTCTGGACAACAATGCTTGGAATCCTGCAGATTTAAATGGAGGCAGTGAACTTCCAGGCTAACGAAATGGACTTACAGGTCACCCTTCTGAACACACTAGCAATGTATGTAGTAGGAATTGACAAAAAGATTACCAACCTATACAACTTGATCAAAAGAGCACAGGCGGGTGCACAGGCCCATGTTTGGGGGTTTAACTGGGCCCTGGTCCTTGATAAGCTTTCCACACTCCCAGAAACGACTATGCTATTGGAGGACCTGAAGGGTGTGGCCAATGAGAGGCTTCAAATGGACACAAGGCGACCAGAAAAAGAAAATGCAGCTGATCTCGTTATCCAGCCTGGGCCTGGAGATGTCATAGAGGAGGCAAATACTGACAGCAACAGCCATAGCACACTGACTAACTAAACCAGTATTGGGGAGACACCAGCTTCATTCACGAGCACTCAAGAACCCAGCAGAGAAAATCCTTCAATGGAAGGGGAGCCGAAACACAATAGAGCACAACAAGGAAGGGCCACAGCAGAAACCTAATGCAGATTTGCAAACTGCCAACACACTTAATTTTACACTCAAGGAAGACTCTAGCTCCCCGCACTTGCGACCAAGGTCAAGATACACAGAGCCTTGGAGGAGATTACTGCCTAAAGGGGCCTGCCCCCGGCGACTACCATTGGCACCGAAGCACAAAATGGGGCCAAACTTAGCCATGTAACTGCCCCACAAGACACAGCAGAGCCAGTCTCAATAGGTAAATCCGACCTCCACGCAACCCTTCTGAGGCCGATAGCCCAGGACAGACCACCATCAAGCTTACACATCTGTAGAGGTGGACACCAGCTAGCCTCCTGCATCGAACTTAGCAACAATTATGAGGTGCCCGATATACGGCCTGGAACTGAGGAAGAATCAAGCATCTCGCATGTCCCACCTCTTCCCATCACAAGAGAACCAGGAGAGGTCCCCGACCAGGAATCCATAGACCAACAATCATTAGAACCAAATACTAGTGCCCAGGAGGGCCTACAACTTCCAACTACAACAGCCTGAACATTCCCCTACCCAGAACACACCTCCAGTGGCTTGTTTGACATTCTGAACAGTGGCAATATTCTTAAGCTTGTACAGTCAATAGACTCGCTTAGAGGCATCTCAACATAAGACATACTCTTGGCCCAGGACAAAGCAACAAATGGATCAAGGTAACCTGGAGATCCTCTGAACGGGCACAGAAGGTCTTGGAAAAGGGAGAGACCCTTAAGACCAGGGGGATTATAATCATTGCTCCAAGGACCTCTGGATATCCATTTGTTTTCGAGTGCTTGAGGAAAGAAGGCACTTTTTTGACTCAACTTAGACCAGTCTACTTGGTCCTAAGAAATGCCCTAAGCTCAATGTAGTCCTCCTACAAGAGACATAGGTGTAGTGCATCATCTGGAGGGATACATCAACCGACCATTGCATTCAGGTAACAGAGACCACAAGTACGGCCACAGTAAGGGAGGTCTTGCAAAATATATCTCAGCCACCAGTGCAATAGAATGCTGTGAACAGGTCAGTAATGATCAAGGTCTAATACAGGTAGTCGAAATGATCCTCAAAACACCAAACGACCATCCTAAGTAAATCACCTTGATAAATGCGTATATTCATTTAAATGCCAGATCAAGGACTGAGCTCTCTGATAAGCAGGTCGACATTACAGCGGGCCTACAGTCTGAAAGCCCAATATGATCTTATCATGTCAGGGGATTTTAATATGTGGCTAATGAGAGCACCAACTGCTACCAAAGTCACTGAAGCACAAACCAGCATCTGGATGATTCCATCTGAGGATACTCCTGGCACAAAGAGGACAAGAAAGGAAGGTCCTTACACAGCAACCTCGAGCATCTAGGCTTCAGAGCTTTAAAGGAACGTATATCCCCGGACAAACCAGCAGGCCTCTCAAATCTATCCTCTGAGGCGTCTCTAATTGTTTATTCCTTTGTGAGCCTCCCCTTGTTGAACACCATTTCCTCTTATTGTCTAGAGGAGAAACTAGAAAGTGATCACAGACCAAAAATGGTAATCCTCAACATAGGCCAGAATGACTATACACCTGTGGCCCATCAAGGAATCAACAGGCATAAAATCAACCTCAAATGTATCTAATTCACTATTGAGTGTCCCTCTGCACTGGCACTTGAAGCTAAACAACTAGCCCCAAACACACTCACACTAAGGGAAGAAGCCTTGATTGTATGGGAAAGGTTTTTTCTGAATTCTCCAATCTGCACACTAAGCTGGTCCGGGCCAAGAAAAGTACATCACATGGCCCTCCCTCCAGGGCGAGGAAAGAATAACGCACTAAGAAGGGCCAAAATCAGGGTAAATCATGTGTGGAGATCACTTAAATGGTCACCAATGGACCGTACTATACTGCATAGCACACAAGAGGTGAAAAAATGGGTGTGAAAATGGTTTAAAACTTTCAACTTGGTGGCGTGACTACCAATGGCTTTTTAGAGGCACTATCTCCACCGCAGTGGCAGTTAAACATGTGATCTGCCAAATACAAATAACCCTTTTAGCCCTGTTACTATGTTGAACAGAATAAATTGTGGTTTCTAGTGTGGCATGGCAGGCAATATTGCCAACTTGCCCACCTGCAAAGTCATTCTCCACCAAACACTGCAAAAGAGCACTTTGTATCATATTTAAACATAGGTGTTCTGACCAACTGCAGCACCATTGAGATCAACATAGTGCCTCCGCCAATTCTGTGGTGGGTGGCCTAGAAAAAATTAAAGTCATCCAACGATGAACCCCACAAGCATGCCAGGAGCTATTTGGGGGGACATATTTATGGTTGACCTTAGTGAAACAAAAAACAGTAATTTGTGGAATTCTGAAACTAACCTCAGTCACTGGCAATTACTTGGGTCATATTCCAGTTCATCATTTTTTCCCACTCTTACACTCTCACAAAGACCAATCATATGCAAGTATTCCTTGGTTCTGCTACATTATGAACAATCCAATCAAAACTGCCAAGCAAGGTCCCCTCTAGGGGACGTAACATCAGATTAATTTCATCCTATTTAAGCCTTATCAGTTTGTGGTTAGTGAGGGTGCTTTTTCAGCGGTACATGACAGTTTTGGTTCTAACTGCTCTTTTGGTGTGGAAACAAGTCTGAATCGCTTGAGGATGTTTCTTGCCTAGGGCAGCCAAAAAACTGTGGACTGGTGTGTAGCCCAGAGTAATTCCTACTGTATGAGATTAGTTCAATCATTGTGATATTTCATTACCATAAAGTGGCTTTGGAAACCACACGTTCAGCATGCCAAAAGGAGGTGAGATATGGCTGATTTGCCTGAGGCTCTTGAGCCTGAAAATCAAAGCTCAGTTGCTGCAAGAACTGCCTTAGCCAAGCCAAACATTTCAATCCAATTAAGAAAGACTGGCACAGGAGAGAGCTAATTTATTATATGATCTGTTTGGGGTGATTAAAAACTTTGTCAGCATAACTGAAGTGACAAGCTCCCCTTCTCCTTCCTAAAAGCTGTGTGATTAACTTGCCTCCTTCCTTATGTAGAAGATACACCTCTTTTGTGAGAGCATCAAATGGATCACTGTCACCTCAATTAGGCTGTTAAGGAATGACGCTCATTTCAGTTATTTCCTAGTCCTTAGTTGAAACATCCAAAGGGGATTCCAGCCATGCATTAGCATTGTAACAGCCCTGATCAAAGTTCTAAATGACTTGAGGATGAGCTTGGATGCTGGCCACCTTACCATGCTTATCCTGCTGGATCTCTCTTTCACGTTCAGTATAGCCAACCATTCCATCTTTCCCAAACGACTGACAGCAGTGTACATGGAAGTAGCAACCTGCCTTGGTTTTCTACTCTCCAGCAGTGCATAGTCGACTTCTTAATATTTCTAGCATTTTTTACTGATCTACCCTGGTTAAGTAAGTAGTCCCAGAATGATCATCACTTTCTCCAAATTTATTTAACATACATGGGACTTTGATCAACGTCCATACATTTTTTGACCTGGAATGTGCACCTTATGTTGATGACAACCAGCTCATTTTTAGACTTTACCACCCATTTTACGTGATCCAGCTTATTCTTCAGTTCTATCTCTTGAACATCTAGATTCAGATGAGCACCAATATTCTCACACGGAATGTGATCTATAGCCCTTACACTTTATGGAGGACTAGCACCTGGTCTAGTTAGCAGGGAACTATGCCATGCCCAGTTACATGGCCAAGAACCTAGGCTTTTTAACTGACTACCAACTCAGGTTTTTAAGAAGGATAAGTTTCATAATTCCACAGCAAATGAAGGCAATAGCAGTCGGTACATCTCATCTGCACAGACTTGACTAGGTCACTGCCTACAAACCGAGGCTTCCAAACAATGTTATTGCCAGCCTAAACCTCTTCAGACCCTGGCTGTCAGATCAGTCTTTGTGTTAAGTACATTTGATTATCTATCTGAGAGAAGCCTGTTGTAAACTTCACTGGCTCCCTGCTGAGCAGAGAATTGAATTTAAAGCTCTATATCTAATTTATTGGTCTTTTACATGGCACAGTTGCCCTTTGCACTCAAACTCGTATCCCATATCATATCCATCCACCAGAGGCAGAGTGTTTTAGTTTCTGGCCCCGAAGTGGTGGAATTGTCTTCTGCTTTCTTTCTGCACCAGGCTTAGCACCAATAGCCCCTGGGTGAACACATATGCCCCTGGGTGAACACAGGCCTACAAGTATTGCATCCGTCCACTTATTAATTAATTCATCAATTCATTAATTCATTTCAACCATCACTTTTTAGTTTTCTTCAGTGTGAGATCCTTAATGTGATGGCTATGCCAAGACATGGGTCTAGTGTTTACACAGCAATAGGAATTAAGTTGTACCTCAATAATGATGTTGACGAAACTGATCTGAGTTGCTGGCTTTCCCTTTCGGACTGGACTTGGCCTGAAATTCAGGGTGGACTGCTCCTACTGGAGCAGGATCAACCTTGAGTTTCATTACAGTGGTTCTTGTCTCATGTGTCACAGTGTACAAAAGTGATTGAATGTGATTTCGCTCAGAATACTTACTAGCATACTTACATATTAAGACTACTTGATTGATTCAAGCATTCCACCTAACGCCTCTTTTTTTCCTCAGCATGGATGTCTTCTCGACATTTAGAATATTTATAAGGACAGACTCTTTCTAAGAATTCCATAACAAAGGACACCTAGCACCCAAAGCTTCCCTCTAACTCCTGTGGGAAATATAATGTTATTTTCTCTCTGGGAGTACCTTGGTATCAATGGCTGTTCTAAGTAGAATGTTTAACAGCAGGAATGATGTTGAAGAGGCCAACGTTAGCTGGGCAGCAACGTTGATACTATTCCACTTGGCCTAAGGATGAAATATCTTGTTTACCGAATGGAGATGCTGATTGCAGCTCCACAATCAGTACCATTAGCTTCCTTCACACTCGAATTGAAGCAAGAAAAACACAAGTGGGCAGATGGGATGATATAATGTTTGCTGGATGGCCTGGACCACACACCTATAAATGAAATCCTCACTCTTCTTTGCCACTGGAACTTGGTGCATTACAATAGGGAGATTTACTTGGACTGCACATGCTCCATATCCGTGAATTATGCACATGAGCATAGAGTTCCTATGTATAGGTTAAGACTGTGGCTTGCATTTGAGCCTTAACACCTTAGGAGTTCCCATGAAAGTTCTCAGTCATGAAAAGCATGGGTGGGCACTCCCCCTTGAAAGTTTTGGCTAAAAGTACCCCTCTAAAGACATTGACAACAGCCTCCCAGAGTCACACTGTCCATATCTTGGCAGTGGCACATTATGAAAGGAAACACTGAGTGGACCCCTGCAGAGCAGTCTTGAATGACATCCACACTTCTGGGGCCGTAAAGGCCCTCTACCATGGTCAGGGTGTCAACTGTAGAGTGGTGCAAACAGACAAATGCAAGTTGCACTGCCACTCGTGGTACCTTTTACTGCCCACTGCCTCTGCCTCCTTTTCAGTGCTTCAAAATGATCTCCATATAGAATTACAGTATGTGAATTAACCAAAAGTAAACCTTTGAACGTTTCAGTCCATTAATCTATATCAATTAATTCATTTTCTCAACTAGGGAGGGGAAAATTACTGATAATTGTTTAATAACCTAGATACTTAACCTGTTGCATAGTTGTGTTCACCGCATGGAATGCTTAGGTGGTGCCTTCATACAGATGACATGTAATAAAAAAATCTGAAGAAATAAATGAATTATCTGCAGCAATGTACACAGCTGTAAAGATGAATTGCTGTCAATTCTCAAGTTATCTCTTTGAAAGAATTACAGGTAAAGCCAGTAGTTAGGGCATTATTGGTACCATCGTCTTTGACAGGCATGCTCATTAGAAACATTTACCCTAGATACTATGAAGTCATTGAAGACAATTTGAAGAATCAATATTCTGTAAAGTAGACCTTCTTATGGCCTTCTGATTTACAGCAAGAAACTCTAATGTACCTCTGCGCAGGATTACAATTTGAGTGAAAGTTAAGAACCGTAAGATACAGTTTGAGTAAAAGTTAAGAACCTCTGGGAATATCCTCCTTCAGCAGTGGCACTGATCACTCATATAAAGGGTTTATTACAGGTTTCTTCTGTGCAGGTGATTTTCAGATACCTTTGGGACTGCACTGTAGAGAAATGACCTCGGGTTACCTGCTTGATTCTCATTTACAAATAGAAAGAACATGACTTTTCTTGCTCGGTTACTGCCACCTTTCATTTCCTATTATTGAAATAATTTGTCTTTTCAATTTCAACATTGAGAGCGAGGTGGATTTAGAATTCATGATGCATACATGACCTATTTTTACTGCATCTCAGTACATATTTAGGTGATAAATACTCTTAATAAGACATAGTTCAAGTAATTCTCCTCAAGGGAAGGTGTCAGCACTGAGAGCTGTTAACCCTGATTTTCTTCTATGCTTTTCTGGAGGTGGAATACTAATTTTGTCCTTCCCCATTTTTAGTTTTTGCCTGTACAACGCTTGCGCTGTGCTTGTGAAATCCATTGTATTTGATATATCTTAAAATAAGATTATATCCCGCCTTCACTTCGTATTTGTCCGTTGGCTTGTCACTTTAGCTTTCCTTTGATTCTATTGGTTGAGATTTCTTTTACCAATGCTTTTTTTGTGTGCTTCTCTTTTTAGTTTCCGGAGGCCTGATTACTCATTCTCATCTGCCTCTCATCGCTTTGATTGCTAGAACTACTTTCGCATTTAAAGGATACTTTTCATGACAGCGTGCCTGCCTACATTTCTCCTACATTTTCAATTTTAAGTTAACCTTCCCTGGCTGCACACTAACTTTCACCTGCCTCTGACACCCGAGAGTCCATTCCGTATCTTTAAAATACATTTACAAATGCTTCCCGAAGATGATTGCATTTGGTTGGTTTTTTGTTGCAGGTAGAAATTATGTGGTCCCTATTTTATTGCTGTGTCCTTGCATTTCTGATTGATCTATGTCTGCCTCCAGGGTTGTTGTCCTTTTTATGTCTCTCCTTGGCAGCGCATGCGCTGATTGCGCTGTCTCAGTGAGACATAAAGTAATCGGTATGTTGGGTGAAACTCCATGTAATTTGTCATACCGCTTGCGATTCATTTAACTGTGGCATTGCTGTTCTTATCTTGCTTTCTGTTGGCTGTTGATCTGATAGTTTTCTTCTGCTCGCACTTGTTTAAATAACTGTGAACATACTTTACCAGTGCTGCGCCCATTTCATGAGCACCGCGCTGGTTTTACTTTCATTCTCATGTCTTTTCCCAGCTGCTGCGTCCCACTTTCTCTGCTCTCACTAACGAGCCGCGCCTTTCGCAGCTCGTCAAGATCTGCCCTTCCAGATTGCCACACTCCAGGCAGCAGCCACATTCGTCTAACACCGCCCCAGCAAGGCACCCAGTGGGCGTGGGGCAAAGTTCCCGAGAGCATTCTCCACAGCTGCCCCCTGCCTGCAGTAGCCTTAGCCAGCCTGTGTGTTCAAATGCGGGGATGCCCTGAGAACCTTGCAGGATGATTACCACTGCTTTTAGGAGGTGCAGTTAAGTGGTGAGTTTGGCCCACTGTGAATGGTAAAACAAACGTGCACCGCAGTGCCTGCAAATTCCTGTGTGTGGCATGAAGCACCCCTCCTCCTCACCTCCCGTCTCACTCCACGTTTTAGATGGAGGGATTTGCACAAATTCACGAGATGTGGAGGCCACACCGGGACCTTCATTTCCACTGCTGCGCTCTGTTTTATTCCCCCACTTCCCCGAGTTGCACAGTTTCTTTACTTTTCAATTTACTTTCCCGGGAAGCATGAGGCATTGTATCACTTCATAGGTAGCCATAAATTGATTTAAAAAAATGAATAAAACAGCATTACATTGACTTTCGCCAAATGGCTCCTGATGGTACCATAAGATCAAAAGAAGTGCACCCATTTTTCAGACTGTTCGTTAAAGGGTGCCGAACACATTTGTCAATGAATGCCCCAAGTCCCTCAATTCCAATGTTAGTGTATTTGTTGCAAAAGCTTGCACCTCAAGTCCCCAGGTGGGAAGTGCTGTGATCCAGTGTTTTATATGTTGCAGTGCTGCACAGACATTAACCTGGACAAGAAAACATGCACTCCGCCCTTTATTAACAGGCCCATGATAGTTTGCTGCTTCATCGCCATAGGTAATGCCCAAGCTCCACCACGTATGTTCCAATGCATGCCCATTTTTTAGACATTTTGTAGGCTAAAACGAATCCCATACCTGGCTATGGACACTGCACTCTATATTTGAATGAGCATCATTCAGGGCCGTACTGAGAGACAATAAGCCAGGGCACCAAAATAAAAGTTGTTTCACCAAAAGGTAGTTAAAGAAAAGTAGCCCACATTTACAAATCAGTGCAGCTTTGAACGTGTAATGGCACCATGTCTAAATATTTTGCAAAATATGGGAGACTGCTTACATTTGTGCTTGCTGCAGGCAACGCTTGTGTTTACATCAGTGACATCAAAAGTAAAAACTGGCCCATTAAACCATAAAAATCGCCCACAAACAACCAACATAAACATGCATTTGTGATGCAATAGGTCTTGCAATTTATGCAAGTTTGAGTTATTGGCATTGTAAATGACAATGCCTTTTATTTATATTTTGGTTTATAAAACATAAATAAAAGGCATTGTCATTTACAATGCCAATTGCTTAAACTTGCATAAATGCGAGTCCTGTTGCATTGCAAATGCTTGTTTTTGTTCTTACCCCATCTGAGTTCAGCCCCCTGAACTGGGTCTAGTATTTGCAACCTGATGTGGCATTATCTCCCTTGAATGATACCACTGAAATAAACAAAGGGCCAATGCACCAGACACAGCTCCATGGGCATCCAGTGGCGACTTATGCTGTTTTTTTCTGCACACTAGCGCCACAGTCAGTTTCTTCTAACCAGTGGTAGGATGACGTAGCTTATTTTCCGGTGCTGCCAACGCCTACTGAGACCACCTATACCAACCCCCCGGGTAGATCAGGGCATTGCAGTATGTTTCATGGCCAGTGCCATCAGGAAAAGAGTAAATTTGCATGGCTCTCTCCTCGCTGCTGCCTCCCACCCTTCTTACAATAAATAGGACATGATCGATTGCTGGTCGTCATGTTAAGCATCATTCTCGGCGCCAGCCACATTAATATTGTGACACCTCAGTGCCAACAACTTTAAACATTTTCATTCTGGCGCACACAGAAGAGCCAGGATGCCCACATACTAGTAAAACATAGGGGCACATTATCAAGACAGGCGATAAAATTATCACCGTTTTAGAGGCAGTTTTACCTTTGGCTTCAATTGGAATTCCATACAGCATATTATCAAGGCCATTATCTCCGTTTTAGCGTCCGTTTTCTGCCGCTAAAATGGCGATAATTTTATCGCCTGTCTTGATAATATGCCCCATAGAGCCTAAGGTAAGACTGAGAGTGAAGAAGAACCTAAATAAGGATGTAAGGGTTAAACTAACTGAGAGTCCAGTGAGAGCAGTCTAATTCGGTTCCAAACACCTGTCAAAATTATGGGCTCAGGGGACAGGAAAGTACCTCAATATCAACATCAGGCAATCGCACCTCACAGCCTAATACCAGGTTGATGAGGCAGCATTCAGTCACTCAGTATTACACCTCACTGTCCACATTGCATACTCAGCGGAGGAGGTTACCTCACTTTCTACTTTACTCACGGCAGGAGCACCTTAGAGCTGAAAACCACCTACCAAATGGCAGGGGCTTTAAGCCATGGTCAATGTAACATGGGAGTGGGTTGGGTGGATGGGCGGGAGATGGCAAAAGCACCTACAGCTAAATAGCACCTGTTAAGGTAGAGCAGTGATCAACAACTGTCAACATTACATGCTCAGGAGACAGGAGAATACCTCACAGTCAACATCACTCACTCGGACAAGACCACCTCACAGCTGTAGATTACATGCTGAGGGGATTGCAGCTTCAACCACTGCTAATGCCACATGCTTATGGGAAGGGAGAGTGTCTCACCGCTGAATACCAGGCTGAGGGGAAGGCAGTGTTCAGCCACTCAATATTACACCTCACTGTCAGCAGAAATACTCATAGCCGAATACCACCTACTAAACAGCAGGGGCCTTAACCCCTTCACTGCTAATGACAAGGGTAACTCGTCATGGAGTTTCCATTGATTTCAATGGAAATTACATGGACCTACTAGCACACCCCTTAGCATCCAAGTGGTTAAGGGTTGTGATGTATTCCTATAGGTTCTGAATCGATCCCCCTATTCCTGACCCTATTCTGGTTAAACAAACCAACAAGTTAACTAGCAGTCAGCCCATGAGGCAGAAAACCCCCATGATGCAGATACCGTTATCTGACGCAGTCACACTACGGCACAGGAACGTGTTATCTGATTAGGTCATAACGCTTGCGATCTAATTAGACAAGCGATATTCCTCCAGCCCCTGATAAGGCATACGGAGTTCTCATAACAAATCAAACCTATGACAACCTGGGCAAAACCCTGCGGCCATTGTTTTGATTTCACCGAGAACTTCAGCAAAAGAATGTGCTAACGAGCAAGTCGTATGACATCCTTATTGACGTATCTATGTCCATCCTTACGTCAATCTCGGCACCTTAAAGGTATAAATATTACCGATATTGCCCTATGCAAACACACGCGGTGGTGACGAGACGGAGCAGCCATACTTGCCGAAGCGAAGAGCAGAGCAGACCCCGCTGGCGCAGCCCCGCCTTCCTGACGCGCTGAGAGAAGCTGCTTTCTCCTGCCGAGAAATCCAGCACCGGCGTTTCCGGGTAGCCCTCGCAGGCAGCCTGGAATATCGAGACCAGAGACGAGAGATACCATCCCTCATTCAACCTAGATTCCAGGTACAGAACTGAATAACCCCTCACAGAGAATTCCTTAGTTATTCACTTGGCAAAAACAAACTTAACTTAAACTGTAACTTTCTATTCCCGCCCACGTATTAGACTTAGGTCAGGTACACGGGGTAGGCGTATTTAGAAACACCAGTTGAGTACGTTTAGTCAAATGTATATGTGTATGTAATATATTTTATTCATTTTAAAACATCTTATGGCTTAGAAACCATATCAATGTTTTTACAGTATTACTTTATACTATTGCTTTTAATGTATGCACTTTACTTAACTATAAGTATTGCAATAATATCGATCCATTTCTCTTGTATGAGAAAAGAGACTGATCAATAAATCACACCTTTTTATTGAACACACCCGTCTCTTCCTTTTCTCTACAATCTGATGAGACTAAGAATGCACGTACTGACTGAGTAAAATAAACTGCCTTTTGTTCACACGACTCTCGAGATATACTCTTGATTAGGGGAGAGCAAAGTTGTCATGTTCTATGGTTGTCAGAAACTAAATCCCTTCTTATCTAATCAGGGAAGTTAAGTCCTTCCTGAACATTCGAGAAAGTTTCTAGTGAACTCTGAGCTAGCTGGCAAAACCCAAAACTTTAAGTCTAATATCGACAGTAGTAGACCTAGTTAACGTCTGGTCTGGGCCTTTACTGTTGAAGGTATTATTCCAATGCGCAGAGCCTATTGGGATAATAGGAACTACACTACAGGGTCAATATGCCATGAGGGTGGGTTGGGGGTAAGGGAAGCAGAGGGCAAAAGCACCTCAAAGTTGAATACCACCTTCTGAGTGACG
The DNA here is from genome assembly GCF_964261635.1 of Lissotriton helveticus. Lineage (NCBI taxonomy): Eukaryota > Metazoa > Chordata > Amphibia > Caudata > Salamandridae > Lissotriton > Lissotriton helveticus. Next base: position 538,187,835 of record NC_136065.1, read on the forward strand.
AGCAGCTTCAATCACTGCTAATGCCACATGCTTGTGGGATGGGAGAGTGCCTGACAGTTGAATAATAGCAGCTTTCAATCACTGCCAACACTGCATAGAAGAGCACCTCACACCTGAATAATGCATGCTGAGCCGAGAACATCTTCCAGTCACTATTTGTGTTACATGTAAAGGGTACATGAGATATGTTGCGGCCAAATACCACATGCTGAGGAGAGAAAAGTTTTAAACTACTGTTGACACCACATGCTCATGGGATGAGAGAGCATGCCACAGCTGTGTTCCACCTGCTGAGGGGGTAGTAGCTACAACCACTGTCAATACTCCTGCTCAGGGGATGGGGGAGTACCATACATTTTAGCACCACATGCTGAGAGAAGAGCAGGCTCAATCATTGCCAAAAGCACAAATCCTCAGGGGATGGGAGAGAACGGCACAGAATTATACCACAGTCTAGAGGGATAGAAGGCCCACCATTGCCATTACCACATGCTCCCGGGGAGCGAGCACATCACTGCAAGAAGGGGGTAGCAGCCTAGGCTCTGTTTCAACAATAAAAGTTTAGTGATAATCAAGTGAAAAGTTGAAGAAGCATCATCTATGGAGGGGAGTGTACCAGAGCACCAGCCCAGCAGTACCTTTCCAGGGCAGAGTAAATCCGCCTTACCACCATAGAAGCACATCTCTTAGAGGAGAGCCATAGATTAGTTACTGAAGGGAGAGAGCATCTCTCACTCATTTTCAACATCTCACAATAATAGGAGAGGAGTCCACTGCCAATGTCACTCCTTTGGAAGAAAGCACTCTGGAAGCCAACATCACTCAATAAGGGGCGGCTAACAAATTGTCAAGATCACCAGTCAAAGTGGAGACAGTCTCACACCCCTTCTCTGCAGGCCTTTCATTTGCAACATCACATGCGGAGGTGGTCACCTTACAGACCACATCATTATATCAAGGATGGGAAAGCCACCAAACCTCTAACATCCCCCACAACCACCATGATTCTCAGATGCAGAACTGACCACCTCATCCCACACCACCTGCAGAAGAGAAGGCACTGTTCCCTCTTCCCTCACAATGACAGTTCCCGCCTTGCTAAAGGGTGATAGCTCCCGGACCCTCATTGCTACTGAAGTCGAAATGTGTGGTAGATACAGCCTCATAGTCAACATCTGCTGAAGCAACCACACAAGGTACCATTTGAGGGAAGAGCTCTACAATGCAACCATACCTACTTGGAGAACAAGATCTTACACTCAACAACACCCTCATTGGGTGGAATGGTCGCTCCTCACAACTCAGCTTCACTAAGACAACACCTCTTTAGCCACACTCTTCCTGAAGATTACCTCACGGCCACGTCACTCACAAATGGCAAAGTGCCTCATAACCAAAGATTTCTGATGTAAATGCTTTTCATAATCAGTCACTTTCAGAGAGGGGATCAGCCCACAAGGCCTCATGCCTGACCTTTCCAGGGACCAAACGTCCCCTGTTTTCATGACCTTTCCAGGGACCAAATGTCCCCTGTTTTCATGCCCTCTAGTTCTAATGAGAGGTGACATGCCTTCAATAACAGCTGTACACCAGCTGCCCCACCTCAACGTGACCGGTTCCACTCATGAATTAAAAGGAAGCACAACCTTATCTCAGACACAGCTTTGAAACATCTTCCTAGAACCATTTCTTGACGATATCCCTGTGTGAGAAGGAACAGGGAGGCAATCTGCATGGCAACATGTATTTATTTACTGCATGATAAAGTGCATCATGCTTTCTTCACGCTGCTTCAAAGCGCTGGTTCGCCCCTCACTTAATCTCCTAGTGCCACCCCCCCCTCCCTCCAGCATTGGTAACTGTATTGTTGCCCTGTATTGTTTACTTCAAAATCAGGACAGGTCCGGCTTGACCACTTTCACAAGTTGCGTGGTTTTGGTCCAATCTTTATACTGCACAACTTCTCACTAATCTAAAACATAAAATATAAAATGAGACACAAATACTTTCATTGGGATTAACGTACTGCACAACCACTAATTTTGACTATGCCCAAACCAAAATAGACTTGTTTCAATTCACACGAAAACTAAAACTACAGAAATATTTCATAAATTGTGCAAACAAAAAAACGAATATTCTGGAACCTGGCCAGGAAATTGGGAGTATTTTAAGCATTGCAGATATGGCAACCCTGGGAGATCTGAATGCCCTAGAATATGAGGAATCATTAAGCCAATTGACACCGGGTGAGATAGCCAACCAAGCAAATTTGAATACGTATCAATCTATACAAACACATTTCAAACCCAAATCTGTATTTATGCCAGTTTTGTTAAAAGATGGTTTGGACCTTTTTTCCGAAAATGTGATAAAAGATTTAAAAGAACTATCGTTTGTGAGCACAAATTTTGCACTACAAATTCCAACCGGAGACTGGAATACAATGCTTTGATTGCAAAAATACAAGCAAGATCTGATATTGTGGTACGTTGGTCTGATAAAGGTGGGAATATAGTGTTGTGGCTACTCAAAATGTATAATGAGGAAGCAATGTCACAATTGCAGGATCAGGAATGCTATTGCAGGGTAAGCCCTAATCTGATTGTGGGAATACAAGAACGGTATCATGCAGAACTATACAGGTGGAGAAATATGGGCCTAATTAACAAACTGGAATTTAATTTTCTGAAGAATGACTATCCCACTACCCCCCAATTGTATCTGATACCAAAGATACATAAAAATCCAACCCGACCACCTCGGAGACCAATTATATCCGCCATTGGCAGTTTGTTCGAAAATACCAGCACTTATGTGGACTATTTCATGCAGCCATTTGTAAAAGATCTACCCTCTCACATACAAGACAGTGGGGATTTTCTCAAACAAATATATGATGTCAATTGGGATGATGAGTATGTATTTATGACGTTAGACGTCCAAGCATTGTATACGAGCATCCGACATAAAGATGGCCTTAGAGCATTGGAACACTATCTAAATAAAAGACCTATAGCTTTATACCAACATTCAATGATGATAATACAAATGGTGGAATGGTGTTTGAACAACAACACATTCCTTTTTGACATATTGCATTACAAACAACTACAAGGTTCAGCCATGGGTACTTGCTTCTCCCCAAGCTATGCGAACCTACATATGGGCTGCTGGGAGGAGCAAGTACTTGGGACAACCCATGCTGAGAGTTTGTCAAAAAATGTGGTGCTATATAAACGCTACATAGATGATATTTTCATCCTATGGAGAGGGTCAATAGAAAGTGCTCAGGCGTTTGCGAAAGATCTAAATGAAAATGCTCTAATTTTGAGATTCACGTGCTCCACTAGTAAAGAGATGATACAATTCTTAGATATAGAACTCTATGTGGAACACGACAAAATACAGACTAGGACCTATAGAAAAGTAACAGCAGGTAACACAGTGCTTCACGCACAAAGTTTTCATCCAGTAAAACTCAAAGAGTCCATCCCTTGCGCAGAATGCCTACGAATGACCCATAATTGCAGCACTGCAGTGGGTGTAGAAAAAGCTAAAACTGACTTGTTTGAGAGACTGAGCAAGAGGGGTTCCAAAGCACGAACATTAGCAATAGCAGAACAAAAATGTGAAACTAAGAACAGGAAGGATCTGCTATTTGCAAAAGAATTGGAGAATAAAAACAAACAACCTAAGCCCACATCTAACATCCCTAGGATGATAACGGGATACAACATTTATCATAATCATGTGAGGAGAATTCTACAAAAACACTGGCCACTAATAGGAAATGACCCGGTGATAGGACACCTGAATGGCAACAAACCTTCCATAACATTCAGGAAGGCAAAGTCAATGCGCAGCCAATTAGTATGTAATTCTCCGACATTGGTAAAAACTGCCACATGGCCACCGCCCCAAAAAGGGTTTAAGAAATGCACAAAGTGCAAAGCCTGTAAACAGGGTATGAACATGAAAGAGGTCACAGTGCCATTCAGGAACAAACCCTATACCATCAGGGGCGGCTACTCGTGCAAGACCGAGAATGCCGTATATGTGCTGGTGTGCAGCTGTGGAAAGCGCTATGTGGGGAGTACAATCCATCAAGCCCACATTAGGATTCTTCAACATCTGCGTGCTATCACCAACAATGACCCCACATATCCAGTGGCCAGGCATGTGAATACACTACATGATGGCAGTATTAAACACATTTCCTATTTTGTAATAGATAGTGTCCCCAAAAATCCGAGAGGAGGGAATCAGAGACTGGCTTTAAGACGCCTGGAATCGAGATACATTATCTTGTTAGATTCAAAGATTCCCAATGGCCTTAATTCAGACGAAGCTCTTACAGTACATTTATAGTCCAGTAGTAAAAATTCTCCCACTCAACAAATTCCATTCCATGCACAACTCTGTCCAATAATTATTGTATATACATTTGTACTATATATGTTATTATTTGAATTTTCTCTGATACTTAGCCAACTAAAATATGTCATAAATATATGTGATAGACATGGGAACAGTAAGTGAATATGAGAGTGTTGCTAAGAAATATGAGATCACCTACTCCACTGGGAGACGATGTATAGTTGTACAAAAATGACGAAGGTGATTCATATCTGCAGCCTGCACAATGAACTTAATTGTGCAGTGGTGTGCGAGACAAGACTGTGTTTATAGAAATTACGAGATATGGTTAATAGTATGAAATGCTTTTCGAATCCATACACGTAATGAAGAATCATTTATTTAAATGCATTTCTTTCGTTCTTTTACTACTTTACACATTAACTGACATGGTATGTGGTAGCAATATGGTAAAATGTTTTTGGAAAGAAGGGGGAAACAAATTACTGCGAAGAAAAAAACTCTTCTATGTCTATCAATAGTATATGCTATGACTCATGGTAACAATGGCAACGGACAACCAGTCAGGTTACAGCTTTGGGTTAGATGTGTCAGCATGTGATTTAATATATATACAGGCGTCACTATCAGCAGAGTAAGTGAGCAAGGCGGAGGCTTCCGCCGAAACGCGTCTGTGCAGCATGTTGGAATAAACACTCTTTCTTGAGTTAAATTCATAGAGTCAGTGCCTTCCTTATATCAGTTTGGATTGGATTGGTAAATCATATGAAGGATTCGTGTTCCTGGGAATCCCTACACTGACCCTCCTCGATTTGGCAGCGCTGTGCGACTGGGACAATTGTTTGGTTCAACTCTCGAGGAGAGAAAAACGCAGCGCCCCCCGAAACCGGCAATTGTGAAATGACTGATTGTTCTGGACGCGGACTGGTAGCTGACTAACCGAATACCTGTGAAGGCTGGAGGGCAATTGCGGGTTTTCAGGAAGGACGGCGAAAGTTTGTGATACCAGAGTCAGTAAATACCGCAAAGGTTTATGGGAGAGGTAGTCCCGTTTTTGAGAAACTACTTATAACGGGCAGTGAATTTTCACAAGCAACAGATAAAATTCCTTAAACTGTGAACATGGCTGCGGAATGGGACAGAGAGCGGGAGGAGGCCGCACTGGATGTATTTGTAGATGCAGATACAAGTGCAGCTACGAAAAGCAAGGAACCAGCCACAATAGCAGTATCTGACAAGGATAACAGTGTCAAAAACCTGTGCGCAGAATTAGAAAAGCTACGGAAGAAAGAAATGTCTAAATGGTGGGAGATCAAATCCCTACAACGTTATCTGGATGTAGGCAGGGTGCCACGAGGACTAAGAATTTTAGTAGCCCCGACCTACGAGAACCCAGACCCGGCAATGCTGCAAGATTGGGCTGATAACAATGCACAAGCATCACAAAACATGCTTAGGATACTAATCAAGTATGCGGCCAGTGACCGGGATAAATTGATTGCTAGATTCAAAGAAATTCTAAAAGATCTTGATGCAAGGGAAAACAAAGAAGAAATAACCACTACACTAAACGAAATCAAAAAAAGATTATTAAAATTGGAAGAAGAAATAAAAGAACGAAAGGCAATAAAATTTCAGCGGGACCGCAATGATTACATAAACGGGCGAATGTACACTTTTGCCAGGAAGTTCGACAATATCAAGAGGCAGCAATTGTCGGCGACAGCTAGTGGGTTAGAGACAACACCCGCCTCCAGTGGTACAGAACTCAGCACTTCGGTGGAATCAGACTTAGAAAGTAACAGCTCCGTGGGTTTGACAGGCCCTATTCCAAATCCAGCACAGGAATTAGCTTTTTTTCGGTTACAGCGCCTCAAATCTTTAAGGCCTCGGACAACCTCACGATCAGAATGGAACAAGGGAAACATGGAACAAAGCAAAAAACAAAAAGCAGAAAAAGAAAGAACAGGCACTGGGGGTGGCGACACCACAAAACAAAGCAAGCCCAAATACAGAAAGAACAGGAAACGATGATGGAAGACGATTCTGCAAATAATCTGGATAACACGGTTATAAATTTAACCGACTTAGAACTAACACCAAGTGAGACAAAAATACTTTCATTGGGATTAACGTACTGCACAACCACTAATTTTGACTATGCCCAAACCAGAATAGACTTGTTTCAATTCACACGAAAACTAAAACTACAGAAATATTTCATAAATTGTGCAAACAAAAAAACGAATATTCTGGAACCTGGCCAGGAAATTGGGAGTATTTTAAGCATTGCAGATATGGCAACCCTGGGAGATCTGAATGCCCTAGAATATGAGGAATCATTAAGCCAATTGACACCGGGTGAGATAGCCAACCAAGCAAATTTGAATACGTATCAATCTATACAAACACATTTCAAACCCAAATCTGTATTTATGCCAGTTTTGTTAAAAGATGGTTTGGACCTTTTTTCCGAAAATGTGATAAAAGATTTAAAAGAACTATCGTTTGTGAGCACAAGAAAATTTTGCACTACAAATTCCAACCGGAGACTGGAATACAATGCTTTGATTGCAAAAATACAAGCAAGATCTGATATTGTGGTACGTTGGTCTGATAAAGGTGGGAATATAGTGTTGTGGCCACTCAAAATGTATAATGAGGAAGCAATGTCACAATTGCAGGATCAGGAATGCTATTGCAGGGTAAGCCCTAATCTGATTGTGGGAATACAAGAACGGTATCATGCAGAACTATACAGGTGGAGAAATATGGGCCTAATTAACAAACTGGAATTTAATTTTCTGAAGAATGACTATCCCACTATGCCCCAATTGTATCTGATACCAAAGATACATAAAAATCCAACCCGACCACCTGGGAGACCAATTATATCCGCCATTGGCAGTTTGTTCGAAAATACCAGCACTTATGTGGACTATTTCCTGCAGCCATTTGTAAAAGATCTACCCTCTCACATACAAGACAGTGGGGATTTTCTCAAACAAATATATGATGTCAATTGGGATGATGAGTATGTATTTATGACGTTAGACGTCCAAGCATTGTATACGAGCATCCGACATAAAGATGGCCTTAGAGCATTGGAACACTATCTAAATAAAAGACCTATAGCTTTATACCAACACTCAATGATGATAATACAAATGGTGGAATGGTGTTTGAACAACAACACATTCCTGTTTGACAGATTGCATTACAAACAACTACAAGGTTCAGCCATGGGTACTTGCTTCTCCCCCAGCTATGCGAACCTACATATGGGCTGGTGGGAGGAGCAAGTACTTGGGACAACCCATGCTGAGAGTTTGTCAAAGAATGTGGTGTTGTATAAACGCTACATAGATGATATTTTCATCCTATGGAGAGGGTCAATAGAAAGTGCTCAGGTGTTTGCGAAAGATCTAAATGAAAATGCTCTAAATTTGAGATTCACGTGCTCCACTAGTAAAGAGGTTATACAATTCTTAGATATAGAACTCTATGTGGAACACGACAAAATTCAGACTAGGACCTATAGAAAAGTAACAGCAGGTAACGCAGTGCTTCACGCACAAAGCTTTCATCCTGTAAAACTCAAAGAGTCTATCCCTTATGCAGAATGCCTACGAATGACCCGTAATTGCAGCACTGCAGTAGGTGTAGAAAAAGCTAAAGCTGACTTGTTTGAGAGACTGAGCAAGAGGGGTTACAAAGCACAAACATTAGCAATAGCAGAACAAAAATGTGAAACTAAGAACAGGAAGGATCTGCTATTTGCAAAAGAACTGGAGAATAAAAACAAACAACCTAAGCCCACATCTAACATCCCTAGGATGATAACGGGATACAACATTTATCATAATCATGTGAGGAGAATTCTACAAAAACACTGGCCACTAATAAGAAATGACCCAGTGATAGGACACCTGAATGGCAACAAACCTTCCATAACATGCAGGAAGGCAAAGTCAATGCGCAGCCAATTAGTGTGTAATGCTCCGACATTGGTAAAAGCTGCCACGTGGCCACCGCCTCAAAAAGGGTTTAAGAAATGCACAAAGTGCAAAGCCTGTAAACAGGGTATAAACATGAAAGAGGTCACAGTACCATTCAGGAACAAACCCTATACCATCAGGGGCGGCTACTCGTGCAAGACCGAATATGCCGTATATGTTCTGATGTGCAGCTGTGGAAAGCGCTATGTGGGGAGTACAATCCATCAAGCCCACATTAGGATTCTTCAACATCTGCGTGCTATCACCAATAATGACCCCACATATCCAGTGGCCAGGCACGTGAATACACTACATGATGGTAGTATTAAACACATTTCCTATTTTGTAATAGATAGTGTCCCCAAAAATCCGAGAGGAGGGAATCGGAGACTGGCTTTAAGACGCCTGGAATCGAGATACATTATCTTGTCAGATTCAAAGATTCCCAATGGCCTTAATTCAGACGAAGCTCTAACAGTACATTTATAGTCCAGTAGTAAACACTTCTCCCACTCAACAAATTCCATTCCATGTACAACTCTGTCCAAGAATTATTGTATATACATTTGTACTATATATGTTATTATTTGAATTTTCACTGATATTTAGCCAACTGAAATATGTCATAAATAGATGTGATAGACATGGGAATAGCAAGTGAATATGAAAGTGTTGCTAGTAAATATGATATCACCTACTCCACTGGGAGACGACGTATAGTTGTACTAAAATGACGGAGGTGATTCATATCTGCAGCCTGCACAATGAACTTAATTGTGCAGTGGTGTGCGAGACAAGACTGTGTTTATAAAAATCACGAGATATGGTTAATAGTATGCAATGCTTTGCTAATCCATACACGTAATGAAGAATCATTTATTTAAATGCATTTCTCTTGTTTATTTTACTAATTTACATATTAACTGACATGGTATGTGGTAGCAATATGGCAACATATTTTTGGAAAGAAGGGGGAAACAAATTCCTGCAACGTTAAAAAACTCTTCTATATAAAAAAACTCTTCTATGTCTATCAATAGTATATGCTATGACTCATGGTAACGATGGCAACGGACAACCAGTAAGGTTACAGCTTTGGTTTAGATGTGTCAGCATGTGATTTTGTATATATGCAGGCGTCACTATCATCAGAGTAAGTGAACAAGGCGGAGGCTTCCGCCGAAACGCGTCTGTGCAGCATGATGGAATAAACACTCTTTCTTGAGTTAAATTCATGGAGTCAGTGCCTTCCTTATACCAGTTTGGATTGGATTGGTAAATTATATATATATATATATATATATATATATATATATATATATATATATATATATATATATATATATATTATTAGACGAAACCTAATGTATTTACCAATGCTTGTATTTTTTTAGGTTGAGATAGTTTGCTAAGATCTAATTATACTTAGAGAAGATGGCAAAGTTATAGTGTCTCATCAAACCAGGGCCTCTCCATGTTAGCTCAGGTGTAAACAGCTGTTGTTGACTTACATAGGCAAAAACATTCAGCAATCACAGGCTTGCATTGCCATTTTCTTAAAATGTGCCTGTGACCCTTATCACCTGGACAAAGTAAAAAAAAAATAGATGAAAATTTGTGCAAATTTAGTTTTTTGAAAAAATAACTTCTGTCCTTAAAATTGCAAAGCCAGTTGATGTCTGATGAGAACGGGCCCTTAAGTTAGTTTAGTGTTTAAAAAAAGTGATGCATAGGTGTACAGTTTTATAAAAACTGGAAAAAAAACTAGCACGTCCAGAAGAAGTCGCACAAAGCATCAAAACTGATCACTGTCACCTAAACAAGGCTATTTAAGTACAAAGTCCCTCTCGGCTGGTTCTTTGTCCATGGTTGAAGCTATTTCTCAAGCCATTGGTAAAGTGTGGGATTGTACCTGGCCCAATAACTCTCCAAGTATTTGGAAAGCTAATAAATGTAAGAGGAAGCCCAAATGAAATTCCAGTCATGCATTGGCACAGAAACAGCCCTGATCGCGACAACACCACACCGCAACATTCTCAACGTCCACCCAGATTGGCGATAAGATCACAATGTAGGCGATGAGGTGTGTTAGCAGCAGGAAATTAACACCTGCCCTGACCTGGTGTAAAGTCAGACGACAACCTGCAACATAAAAGGGAGCCCAGCCCAGAGGCACACCTGAAGATCAACAGATGCCATGGAGCTATTTATCATGCAGCTCGGAGCAGCAACAGGGCCACAACACCCACCGCCACCCCCCCAAGGCCCGCCAACCCCTCATGACCCCCCGAACCACCACAGAGTAAGCGCAGACAAAGGTCTTGTTTGAAGTAGAATGTTTAACAGCAAGAATGATGTTGAAAAGGCCACTATTAGCTGGCCAGGGACATTGGGCCTTATTTATGAAGCCCTGCATCACATTTATGCTGCTGTTGCATCACTTTTTGTGATGCTATGGCGGCATAAATAATCCACCACGTTGCGCCACAATTCCAAAGTGACACATCTAGCCAGATGCGACATTTTGTAAACCCCTGTGCTACATTATATCTACGTATTTCTAGGATGCCATTCCATCAAAACCTTACGTCTGCCTCATGGCAGGCATAAGGGTGGCGCAGGCCCTTTCACACGGGCTTTGCCCATGTGAGAGGACACATTGCTGGAGTTGCATCTGTTTTCAGGCACACTCCAGCAATGCGTCACTTTTGCACCAACAGATACCTCACTAATACTGGTGTATCTCTAACTCTTTGCAGCATGATGCACCGTACTGTAAATACGGCACATCTATGGTGTCGCATGGTGGGGCGCACTGAGAAGTGTTGCATCACTGCTTTGTCGCATCGACACTTCTCATAAACAAGGCCCATTGATTCTGTTCCACTTGGCCTAATGATAAAATAGCTAGTTTACCCGATGGAGATGCTGATTGCAGCTCCACAATCTGGAACATCATCTTCCTTCACACTCTAAATAAGGCAAAAAAAGAAAATGTGAGCATATGGTATGTGATGATTTTTGCTGGATGCCCTGGTCCAGCCACCTATATATGAAGCTCTCACTCATGTTTGCCACTGGAACTTGGTGCATTACAAAAGGGAGATATACTTGGACTGTGTAAATGCTCCATATCCATGAATTATGCACATGAGCATAGAGTTCCTATGGATAGATTAAGACTGTGGCTTACATTGGAGCCTTAACACCTTTAGTGTGCCCAACAAGATTCCCCTTTAAGAGTTGCCTTGAAATGCCTCAATCATGCAAGGCATGGGCAGTCACTCCCCCTTGAAAATGATGGCTAAAAGTACCCCTCTAAAGACATTGACAACAGCGTCAGAGCCCCACTGTCCATATCTTGGCAGTGAAACATTATGTAAAGGGCCATTAAGTGGACACCCGCCAAGCAGTCCACATTTCTGGGGCTGTTAAGTCCCTCTACCATGGTCTGGGTGTCAACTGTGGTGTGATGCAAACACGTAAATGCAAGTTGTGTTATTCGTGGTACCTTTAACTGCCCCCTGCCTCTCCATCCTAGGGAACATACCTGCCCATTAACTATTACGTCCTGAAGCATGTGATTGAACAATAACTAGCACAAAGCAAACAAACATGCACACACACACACACACAAAGCAAGCAAACACACACACACTGTTAGAAATGGGGGTATCTAGTTGGCAGGTCTTTACCCTGTCCAGGTAGGGACCCTTCATTCCAGTCAGGATAAGGGAGTTACAAATCTAACCTTGGTAGCTTGGCTCGAGCAGTCAGGCTTATCTGAGAAGCAATGTGTAAACTGTTTGTATATAACCTACTGGACAACAGTCGAATCACTACAGATGGACACCACACCAGTGATGATTTTTAAAAGGTGAAAACAGTTCTGTCCATAGGAAACTATGGAAGGGTCAAAGTTACAGGACGAAAAGGGGCGCAGGGAAGGTGATGCGTCAGTTCCATACTCACAGGGAAGGTGATGCATTGGTTCCTTGCTCCGGGAGAGGTGATGCGTCAGTTCCTTACTGTAGAGAAGGTGATGCATCGGTTTCTTACTACAAGGGGTAGTGAAGCATTGGTTTTTTACTGAAAGCCCAGCATCCATGTAGATTTGGCGCACAGGTGCGATCCGTGAGAAAATCCAGGTGCTACAGGTCAATGCAGTGGCGATCTAGGCACTGAGTTGATTTCTGCTGCCGTAAACAGGTGATGTGTTGATTCTTCAAGGTACACAGAAGGGCCTGTTGTTGGAGTTAGAGTAGTAGTGTTGGACTTCGTAGATTCTGTGCTCAGGATTTGGGCTGCAGCGGTTTCTTTGGCCACTGACAGGTGCTGTGATGATATTATCTGCAGTATAAATCAAAGGAGAGTAACCCTTGTGTCTCAGGGGAACAGGGTAAGTTATATCAGCAAATACAAAAGAGTTCCCTTGAGTTCCTATCTCTAAGTTTTAGTGGAGTTCTGATGTTAATTAGAGGTCTCCAAAACTTATACACTGAATAGGCTTCCTGTGTATTACCTAACATGATTTTTCATTCATTCACAACTTCTGTCTCAGTTTGAACCATCAAAGTAGCACTTATATTCTAGATTAATATACATTACGCAGCCAAGGTGTGTGTGTTATTTCCAAAGATTTATTTTATCTTTATATAAAACAGTTCAGACTTACAAACACATTTTGCATTTAAAAACTCATATATATCACTGTTGCATAGGTATTCATATATGGGTTTGCATAAGCTTATTCAGTAATATACAAGCCTAATATGTTAATAATCCCAGAAAAACATACATTTGCAATAAGAAATACATTTAAAATTACAATCAAATTTCAAGTCGACGCGTTTTGGTGGATCTTGCTGTACGAACCACCTTCCTCAGGACAGTTAAAAACAATTCTGTGGAAATAATTTTTAAGAAACAATGTCACTACCCATCATTGGCATACGTTTACACAAGTTAAAAACATATTAAAACCATTTGTGCCATTGATGTTGGAGGATTAATTACCACCTTCCTACAATTTCTCCTGTGTGCGACTATACTATTCCAGCGACAGTATTTATGAGAATAACAATCTCTCATTTTGCATGTTGAAATCTTTATTTCTTGCATTGGTCTATTGTCGTACTACTCGATATTTTCCCTGTGCTATTTTTATGTTCCAAATAGGAGACATTTATATAGAAGTATCATCTTTCATACTCTGATTCACCTTCATTCATACACAGTGTATGGTACTGTTTTTTTCGCATACCTTAAGTATGTTCACCTTTTGCCCCGTTGATTAATCGAAGGCCAGTTCCAACTAGTATGGTTTTCTTTGTTCTATGTTGAAGGAAGACAGACATTATGTTTGTTTACCTCTTGTTCTAATCCTTCATGTGCATCTCACTCTTTTTATGCATTGTACTTACTGGATAAAATTATGGTGTGTTTCTATTCCACCCTTTTCACTATACTCTTTTCAGTATTCTTGACATCATATGGGCAGGTCTTTCTTGTTTTTAGAAAATACGTATTGGCACCTTTATTATGAAAAAACAACACATCAATTTTTCAATTAAGTGACGCCAATATCTTGAACGTTCATGTATACTAAACGTTCAAGATATTGGCGTCACTTAATGACAATTAAAACCCCATGAAGGTTATTCTTAGTTTAATAGACTAAAAAAGAACTGTCATAATTAAAAACACTAATTCTTAATCTAAAAACATGAAATAACTTGAAATAAATGCCGAATAGGCCGCATTAAGCGAAACCACATCATATTAAAAACAGTGTTTGTAGAAGCGATGTGGAGGTAAACATAGGCTCACTTTATTAGACAGCGAGGACACTGTGAAGAAATATATCGCCATACCCACAGAGAATAACAAACGTTTTTTACTCAATTCCCTTTAAGTATTAGAACGCTGATCTTGGGACAATTGAGAAACCCCCGAAAATAAGCGTAAACAGAAGTGACAAAACTCTCGAATAAGAAGAATGACAGATTGAAAACACTCTAAATTCAATACTGGTAAGCACGAGTAACTGTTATACATAGAAATAAAGGTGGAAATAATGTAACAGCAATACTTGAAAAATTGATGTATTATTTTTTCATAATAAAGGTGCCAGTACGTATTTTATAAAAACAAGAAAGACGTGCCCATATGATGTCAAGAATACTGAAAAGAGTATAGTGAAAAGGGTGGAATAGAAACACACCATAATTTTATCCAGTAAGTACAATGCATAAAAAGAGTGAGATGCATATGAAGGATTAGAACAAGAGGTAAACAAACGTAATGTCTGTCTTCCTTCAACATAGAACAAAGAAAACCATACTAGTTGGAACTGGCCTTCGATTAATCAACGGGGCAAAAGGTGAACATACTTAAGGTATGCGAAAAAAACTGTACCATACACTGTGTATGAATGAAGGTGAATCAGAGTATGAAAGATGATACTTCTATATAAATGTCTCGTATTTGGAACATAAAAATAGCACAGGGAAAATATCGAGTAGTAGGACAATAGACCAATGCCAGAAATAAAGATTTCAACATGCAAAATGAGAGATTGTTATGCTCATAAATACTGTCGCTGGAATAGTATAGTCGCACACAGTAGAAATTGTAGGAAGGTGGTAATAAATCCTCCAACATCAATGGCACAAATGGTTTTAATATGTTTTTAACTTGTGTAAACGTATGCCAATGATGGGTAGTGACATTGTTTGTTAAATATTATTTCCACAGAATTGTTTTTAACTGTCCTGAGGAAGGTGGTGCATACAGCAAGATCCACCGAAACGCGTCGACTTGAAATTTGATTGTAATTTTAAATGTATTTCTTATTGCAAATGTATGTTCTTCTGGGATTATTAAGATATTAGGCTTGTATATTACTGAATAAGCTTATGCAAACCCATATATGAATACCTATGCAACTGTGATATATATGTGTTTTTAAATGCAAAATGTGTTTGTAAGTCTGAACTGTTTTATATAAAGATAAAATAAATCTTTGGAAATAACACACACACCTTGGCTACGTAATATATATCAATCTAGAATGTAAGTGCTACTTTGATAGTTCAAACTGAGACAGAAGTTGTGAATGAATGAAAAATCATGTTAGGTAATACACAGGAAGCCTATTAAGTGTATAAGTTTTGGAGACCTCTAATTAACATCAGAACTCAACTAAAACTTAGAGATAGGAACTCAAGGGAACTCTTTTGTATTTGCTGATGATATTATCTGCTGCACTGCAGTGATGCCTGTGTTTTTCAACTGCACTGCAGCTTGTGGAGGTAAAAACAATGCTTGAAGGGCGATGCATTGATTTTCAGCAACAGGAGCAACAAAACAACCTCCCAGGGGCCAGATTTGGAATTGGCACCACAAGGCAGGACAGAACTCCCAGTAGTTGAGTTCAGGGATGCTGCAAGGAAGTCTTTGTGTCTCTGAGACTTCTTAACAGGAGACAAGCTCTACATCAAGCCCTTGGAGAATCTTCTGAAGAAGGATACCATAGGAAAGAAAAAGTCCAGTCCTTTCCACTGCCCACAGAAAGAAGCAGCAACTGAAGGCCAACCCAGCAATGTAACACACAGCAATAGGGCAGTACTCATCCTTGTAGCTATCCAGGTCTTCAACTCTTTTTCTTGGCAGGGTTTGCTTAATCCAGAAGTGTTCTAAAGTTCTGGTTCCAGGGCCCCACTACTTATACTACTTTCAGCCTTTGAAGTGTGCAGGTTTCAAAGAAAGTCTCTCTTGCTTACTAGAACCTGTTTTGTCCTCCCTGGTCCAGCCACATTACATGGGGTGGACACAGCATTGTGAAAGGCAGACACAGCCCTACTCAGGTGCCAGTGACAACTCCTTTCATCACTGTAGCTCAGGAAGCCTCATTAGGATATGGAGGGTACAACTCAGCTCCCTTTGTGTGAGTGTTTGGAGTGAATGCACAAACTGCCCCTGTCAGTCTAAACCAAATGTTGATTCCGCAAAGCAGGCAGAGGCATATAGAATGGTAAAGCAAGAAAATGCCCACAAGTAAACATCAAGAAAAATGTCAATGCTGATTACCATTCAATCACCCATTCACAACATGATCACATAACTCAATTACTATGATCGAATGATTTTTTTCAAAAAAAGACATTTTTATTTTAGGCAATTTTGAAAAATGTATTTAAAAAGAAATTGTGTGTGAGCCCAGGACGATCACTATTGGGATATTGCCCCTGCTAACACGTTTAAAGTTTCCCCAGTCAGTCAGTTGTCATGGGTACCATGGCAGTGTTGTAGTTTAAATTGTACAGATCCTGAGTCTAAAATTATTTTTAATATTATTTTGGTTATGTGTTTTACATGTATCATATATATGTTATATAATTTGTATGTTTTTCATATTTTTGCATTTGGGAAATTTTGTGATTCCTGTGTATGTAAAAAAATAATGAAATCCTGAAATTAATGCTCCCACGGATTGCCCACATATCAATACTCTGTTGCACTTAGGGTTAAATAACATTTGCTTGATTCAACCGTGATTATTCATGTAAGTATTGCAGTTAGATATTTTTTTAAATGATACACAAAACTCACAAAAGATTTTAACACTGTGATTAAATCTTATTTTGCCCTCGTGTATCTGTGCCATAAACGCCTTGTGGGAAAAGGAAAAAGATATACCTTGATTCAAAGATATCGCTTTCAATGAGAATTCATTACATCAAATTTCATCTAGGTATCCTACCTCTGGCTAGCTGTACATCAAGATGGTCACCTTCAAATTGTATGTATTGCATCTATAACACGGCCCAGAGCGAACATGAAATGCATCTTATTTTTTATCTTTCCTTATGTTCAAGACTCAGAAAATCCTAGGTCAAACCTATGTTCAAATAATGGTTGTAAGAATAAGGAAAGAGGCTTAAAATGTATGTTAGTCAATGAATATACCTCACATTCAAATCTGTAAACCTTATTTTATATTCATGCCTAATCAGTGAAGTAAAAAGTAATTTAAATTGAAATATAACTTTGTGGTCCTTTACTATTTATGAACAATGGGGCTCATTCACAAGAGGCCTGGGCTGTCGGAATGTCACTTTCTTTGACGCCCAAGTGGTGGAGGCCTGTCAATCATATCTATGAGGCAACGCAAAGGCACCCTGCATGGTTTTGAATGGCCTCATAGATATGGAGTAAGGCAAGGCAGCCCAAAACACTGCGTTGCCTTAACCTGCATCAAGAAGTCATTGCATGGACGCTGCGATGGATGTTCTCATGCAATACCCATGCATTTTAATGCTGTCCCAGATTTACAAAATCAGGTAAAGTTGGGGCAGTGCCAAAATCTTACGCCTCCCCAGAGCAGGCGTGATGAGAATTGTTTTCATTTCTCCTCCTTTTTTCCTATTTCCATGTGTGCTGCATTCTGCACCACATGTAGAATGGGGAAAACGCCCCTTCCGGCACAAAAAGCAATCCTGCCAACAATGCGGACACCCTTGTACTTAGGTGTTAGCGGGCCTGCGTTGTCGCTAGGCAGCAAATTCTACGATGGCACAGGCAAAAAAGGACAGGAATCTTGTAAATATGCTGCATTCCTGCACATTCAAATTGGTTCAGCGCAACAGAAAATGTTGTGGCGCAGCCCTTCACCAATTCATTGTAAATGAGGCCCTATGTTTGCACTTTTTGCAAGTCCAGACCATCCTTGAACTTAGCCCCTCTTCAAGGTCAGGTAAGAGATAAGTCAAGCTTAGTGTACAGCTATGCTCAAACTAAAATAAAGCTCAAATGAAAACACAGGGTTCTGCCAGAAGCAATACACTGTCTGGTGCCTGGTCATACTCACGGCCAAACTGTGATCAAATCAAAGTCCATAGCAATATCGAGCCATGTTCTGCTATATGGTTGTTAGGGAAGTCCTTCCAGAGACCGACCCTGTCCATAACTTCATCTGTTGGAAGTGTTGCTTAAAGCTCTGCCTGATTCTGTACCCTGATTTAAAGTCCCATAATACCCGTCCAGCAAAGATTTCAGACATCTCCTGTCTGGATCCAAAACATGTTAAAGAGACCTTATCTACCAACACCCCAGGATAATGCTATCTCAAGGCTGGAAAAGATACCCTAGAGACAAAACCAGGTGAGAGCCCAAACCATATCCAAGATGAAGCAATTGACCAGTCTATAACATGCCTCACCAGCAACGAGTTAAATCCTGGCACACAGCCCAGGCGAAAGACCATCAGAGAATATAGCTCAAGCCTAGCCCAGATCCCATCTCCTAACATCACCAAGAATCTAGATGAGTCCAGCAAAGTACCAAACCAGTACGCCAGCTTCCAAACAAATTTACAACTCAAATGAGCATCTCTGTTGTTCTTAAAAGAGTAAGGAGGCCAGACAAACACAATTGAATTTCAGAGCAGAGAGTTGGCCGGAAATCTACAGAGTAGCCTATCCTAGGCCTATCTAACCAGTCCCTAAATCTTACGGTTGACGAAAATTTCAGACACCCTTCACCCAACATAAGGTTCTATGTGAGTCTGAATGTTATTAGGGACAGAGCTCTGAGTTACTTTGATTAATATAATTAGTAAAGTGTTAGCTGAATTCTGGGTGAGCTTTGGTATTACAAAGAGAAGAACCATAAGGGAGTTTGTTATTCTAATGAGTGGAGTGCTGAGAAATTCACTAAAGTACTATGTGGACTCAAACTGAATTGCAATGTCAGCTACATTTAGCATAAAAAAGTTGTTTAACATTAACGCTTTTTCCACTTTGCTTTATAGCCTCCTGTCTCCATCCAATCTATTGTTGTTCAAGTCCAGTGTATAAATCAAAAAGTTGGTATCATCATCAACCATGAAGTACGGATTGTAGTGCGAGACAGGAATGACAATTCGCCCCGCTTCCTGAAGGAAAAGTACTATGTCGCAGTAAACGAGGTCTGTATTTTTCATATTTTAAGCCTTTTGCAAATAAATTAGGCAGAGTATTTCAACAACACCACTTTCAATATTATTTGGAATACAACCATCAATGATTTTTTCTGATTGTAAGAATTTTTTTTTCATTGTAAGATTTTCATATGTACTTGTCAATCTTTGTTAACACTTATATGATAATTGTATTCCTGTTTGGAGATGACTAAGAAACGTTTTTGTTTCTAATCTTGCCTGACTTTCTGACAACTATTTGTACCACACCTCTGTCTTATCACCCCTGCTAATTTCATGGATACATACAGAAGAGAATAGTTGCAAATGCAATGGAAACAATAATACTGATAGTAAGAGACATCATTTATATATGTACACACTTTTGATGGTAAATTCCCACCATAAAAATCCTCAGAAAAGTACTCCTATGATGGGCAGGAGTCAGAATATTTTCGGGGTGGGAAAAGGGAGGGAGCACCCCAAAATTTGATAGGAATCTAAGGCAAGGATTTCTACTTCTGAAAACATTATTTCCATTGAGAAATTAAATAAAAAAGTAAATCAGTCCAAATATATAATATTTCTCCATTAGAAAATATAAATTAGCTACATTTCTGTAGGAGGAGATGTGTATGCATTTGACTACTGGAAATATGCAGATTTCTAGTACTCCTACAAAAATTCTTTGAGAATTCCAATTAAGTTTAAAATTTGCTCCAAAATTAGTAGTAAATCTGTGTCATTATGTTTTTGGTATTTTCAGCTGTTTCTTAGTGCGTCAGGTGACAAATAATGTGAAGGTGAAAGTAAACTCTGTGTCCTACCATTTAGATGAAGCCCAGGCCAGCCTTATCCTATCTAGATTTAGACTCCTGTATTAGGATTCATACATTGTTTTCCAGCTTGTGTTGATGGTTGTAGAAATCTCAGGGGTCATCTGGTGTGACAGTTCTTTCTCCAATTGGCATACATAAACCATCTTTGCCCATGAAGCATATTTGTTAGTGTGAACACAAGCTGGCTTCTTTCAGGTCAAGGGATAGAATGTTCATTACCTCTTTTATTTTCAATGACAATAAAAATAGGGTTGCAATACCAGTGGCTGGCCATGTGTGATGCTGGGCTTACTCAAGTTCTGAGTTGGAGTACAATACTAATGTTTTGGGTCCTTTTTGGCTGTAGTAACAATTGAAATAAAGCTTGTGAATATGAATGTGCTTCCACTTTTTGAGTGGGTGTCTGCCCCTCCCTAAACCCCTTCCAATGCCACCCCTAGCCCCATTACTCCTCCCAAAACTCCTACACTTTAGTAGTAAATATTTCCCATTTTCTAGCCCATCCAACCAGTCCCTCCCACTTTTCATACAAAATCGTTTGTGGAGATATCCACAACTGATTTGGAGATCTCTGCAAATAAAAGATAGGAAAGGAGATTGCATTAAAATAACTATTATAGTAGTAATACCATATACTACAAAATGCAGTTTGTGAATAGGTTTCGCAGTGATATGCATGTTTTATCTGGTTTGCAGACTTTTATTTTGTTACAGGATATATGTGTGTGTGTGTGTGTGTGTGTGTTTGTGTGTGCTCATTTAGTCTCTGTGTGTGTGTCTTTGTGTGTGCATCAATGCCATATTTAGTGATGCATTGAAAGGTGTGCTTTGCCGTAATATACTCATTCCTTTACCTTTATTCGGATAATACATTATCCATAAAAGTGTGCACATAATTACATACATGGTCAAATACATTTTTTTTTCCAAATACAAGGATCACCAGTTAAAAACAACGACAATATATACATAGGGCATATATTTAGCAGCATATGTTAAAACACATATTTTCTAATAAACATAGGGCGTACATCCTAATTATCGACCAATCTAGCTAAAAGGCACGATGTGATAGTACACAGGGATCAATAGGTTCATTATTAGCTATATCTCTATATTTACTACAATACTGACATATAAAGGATAATTCACATAATCACAAAATAGCAGTATGGGTTTTAAAGTGCCAATGTGCAAAAGTGCAAAAAATCCTAAAGTGCCAGTGTGCAAAAAGTGCAAAGGGACCTCCTTCCGATCTTATTAAAATGGCATGGCAATATATACATAAAGCATATCTAACGACATTATATTAAACACCAATTTTCTAAAGTGCATACAGCATACATCCAAATTATGGGATTGTCTTAGTAAAGTGCATCGTAAAATAGCAGCCAGAAATCAAGAAGTTAATTGATATCTATGTCTCTATAATACTACAGTACTGGCAAGAGAAAAGAGTGATCATATATTTACAAATAGCAGCATCAGTTTATAATGTGCAAATGTGCAAAGAAACATCCTCCCAGTCTGTTAGAAAGACATCATTCATATTTAAAATTTACAGTACGTTAAGGATAACCTTAAGTTGGTTTATCAGCAGAGCGACAGATAAAAACATTTATAAATGGTTTACTTTGGATAAAAATCATGTAAATCCCAAACGGATATAGGGCCGTCTCTTTTTTGGGGTGGGTAAGCTCGTAAAAGGGGGACTATGTTCCTATCTCTAAATTTTACTAGAACAAGATCCCCACTAATATCTTTAGTTTGAGACCCTAGCCAGCCTATCCTTCTAACATTCAGGATACCTCCGTCATGATCATGTGCAAGTGGTCTGTTTTTGGAAAGCCAGAATATGACTTTATTTAAAAGTTCCTGACGGCTTTCAAATTTCCCACGACAAGGTGCAGGTGTTCCTGATAAAACAAGAACAAATGGGGCAGCTTCAGGGGGCAAGTGTATCGATTCTAAACTACTTGGGGTTGGGTCATCTCTGGCGGTAATATGCCTATTAAACCCTGGTTTAGGAACAGCTTTGGGTGTGGTAGGTTTTTTATGGAGCTGTGGGGAAGTTTGGGAGTATTTAGTTTGATTAGTAGTCAAAGAAACTTTATTTGAGGTGGACAAATCAGAGCCATTGGGTGTTGCCTTCTTGAGGGTAGAAGGGGAATTAATGGTAGCATTTATCTCTTTTGTTTTGGGGATAGCCATAAGGGGTCTTTCCCCGTTAGATGGATCGTTATTAGGTGGTTTGAGATTGGCTAGAACAATTCTCTCAATCCCCGTTATCCTATCACCCAGGGCGTTGATTTTTCCTACCAATGGTGATATAATAGACTTAAATAATAACTCTATCTGGGACAGTAAAAGTACTTGGTTTACATAGGTCCCATTCTCTACCGTAATTAAGGGGGGGTTGGTGACTGGCGCTATAGGACCATCGCACGATTTTGGTGTGTTTAAATGATTCCCACTTCCAATAATTTCATCATGGTTCCTTTTTTCATTTCTTCCCTGAGGCGAGGCAACATCTTGGGTATTGTCTATTAGAGATGGTAGTAGTAGGTCGCATGGTTTCCTAGTTGGGGAAGAACTGCTAGTGGATTTAACATGGAATGGGGATGCCACTAGGGCATACTTAGTGCCACATAGAGAATTCATTTCCTCCCAAAAAGATAAATTCTGTGATCTAACAAGGTTCAGTGGGGAAGATTGCCTAATGTCTATCAATGGTAGCGGCTCATTAACTTCTTCACAAAGAGTGGGCAGGGGTCCATTAGTCACCGTGAAGTTTAGGGTCCCCTGTCCTGGGTCAAGTGCATGAGATGAGTTCTTATTAGTCCGCTTAAATGACATAGTGCAACCTGCGAAGGAAACAGTCACACTAAACAATAATTATTTGGAGTATATATCAAACAAAGTACTTCCACAGGTTGCTTCACCAAGGGGGGTGGCCCGTCCCGTCCTCCTCGGACCTTTGAGGGCCTTAGAGGGCCCGCCCTTTGCCCGGGCTTCGCTCGGCGTCCCGCTCGCGTCCCGCGAAGCGAAGCAGAGCGCTGTTTGTAGGCGCCTCCTGGCGCTTGCGGTGCGTGGCAAATCAGCGCCGCCGCTGAGGCAGCCGGGAGTTGCAGTCCCGGGGCGGCGGCGCTGTCTCAACACTGAAGTGACTCCTGGCGGTGGCGGCAGCGGAAGAGGACTCCCCTCGTTCCCCCAGCACAGGTAAGTGATGGCCCCCCCTGCTCCGCCAAGCAGAGCGCTGTTTGTAGGCGCCTCCTGGCGCTTGCGGTGCGTGGCAAATCAGCGCCGCCGCTGAGGCAGCCGGGAGTTGCAGTCCCGGGGCGGCGGCGCTGTCTCAACACTGAAGTGACTCCTGGCGGTGGCGGCAGCGGAAGAGGACTCCCCTCGTCCCCCCAGCACAGGTAAGTGATGGCCCCCCCTGCTCCGCCAAGCAGAGCGCTGTTTGTAGGCGCCTCCTGGCGCTTGCGGTGCGTGGCAAATCAGCGCCGCCGCTGAGGCAGCCGGGAGTTGCAGTCCCGGGGCGGCGGCGCTGTCTCAACACTGAAGTGACTCCTGGCGGTGGCGGCAGCGGAAGAGGACTCCCCTCGTCCCCCCAGCACAGGTAAGTGATGGCCCCCCCTGCTCCGCCAAGCAGAGCGCTGTTTGTAGGCGCCTCCTGGCGCTTGCGGTGCGTGGCAAATCAGCGCCGCCGCTGAGGCAGCCGGGAGTTGCAGTCCCGGGGCGGCGGCGCTGTCTCAACACTGAAGTGACTCCTGGCGGTGGCGGCAGCGGAAGAGGACTCCCCTCGTCCCCCCAGCACAGGTAAGTGATGGCCCCCCCTGCTCCGCCAAGCAGAGCGCTGTTTGTAGGCGCCTCCTGGCGCTTGCGGTGCGTGGCAAATCAGCGCCGCCGCTGAGGCAGCCGGGAGTTGCAGTCCCGGGGCGGCGGCGCTGTCTCAACACTGAAGTGACTCCTGGCGGTGGCGGCAGCGGAAGAGGACTCCCCTCGTCCCCCCAGCACAGGTAAGTGATGGCCCCCCCTGCTCCGCCAAGCAGAGCGCTGTTTGTAGGCGCCTCCTGGCGCTTGCGGTGCGTGGCAAATCAGCGCCGCCGCTGAGGCAGCTGGGAGTTGCAGTCCCGGGGCGGCGGCGCTGTCTCAACACTGAAGTGACTCCTGGCGGTGGCGGCAGCGGAAGAGGACTCCCCTCGTCCCCCCAGCACAGGTAAGTGATGGATCCCCCTGCTCCGCCAAGCAGAGCGCTGTTTGTAGGCGCCTCCTGGCGCTTGCGGTGCGTGGCAAATCAGCGCCGCCGCTGAGGCAGCCGGGAGTTGCAGTCCCGGGGCGGCGGCGCTGTCTCAACACTGAAGTGACTCCTGGCGGTGGCGGCAGCGGAAGAGGACTCCCATCATCCCCCCAGCACAGGTAAGTGATGGCCCCCCCTGCTCTGCCAAGCAGAGCGCTGTTTGTAGGCGCCTCCTGGCGCTTGCGGTGCGTGGCAAATCAGCGCCGCCGCTGAGGCAGCCGGGAGTTGCAGTCCCGGGGCGGCGGCGCTGTCTCAATACTGAAGTGACTCCTGGCGGTGGCGGCAGCGGAAGAGGACTCCCCTCGTCCCCCCTCTTTAATATACTTAAAGAGGTACATTTGTGGGTGTGTCTAAAAGGTACTGTTACAAGGACTTAGATGTCAACGTGATGTCTGCCTCTACATTTTGCATAAACTTCATAACTTTGATCTTTGCTCATTTGACAGGCTCACATATTTGACTTGGTTTTAACGATATGAAAGAACACAGCCTAACATTGAACACAATTTCACATGTTGGTTGATCTCAACCTTTTCTGAAGCATTGTTTGAGTGGTTGTGCTTTTATGCCCACCTCACACTTTCTTGCACTAAAGGTTTGACCTCATTCCACTCTAGGTAATGGTAACAAAAAGACAATTTTATGGAAACACTGGATTGCTTCAACGGGGTTCCATATACACATGCTTTGGATGAAGTTAAACAACAGTATACATAATTTTTTTATTATAGGAAACAATACTTATAATAATACTAAAAATAATTTCTAATTATAGTACCACCAATAACAATAAACATCATTATCATCATAATCATCATCACTACTTTTATTATCAAAGCCATAATATCAGTATATTGTTTGAGGATTATGGTTTGGGTCTAAAAAATAAAATCATGATCTAGAACACTGTTCAAGGACGTAAATATTACTTGCTGAAACTGTATAATTGGCATAAATTAATTTTTCCTGACATGCTTTCTGGCTTCCTGTAATCTTTTTGTTTGATTCTTATTAAGAATGTTGTTACTTTCGGAATAGATCGGCACACAATGTGAAAAGAAACAGGGATTTTCAATATATTTTTTCTTAATATTATGAATGTAAAGTTAGATATTGAACTGTTTTCTTAATTGGTGTGTTGTTGCACATCAACCTTTAGTTACATTAGCCATTTGTGGACCAGCCATCACATATCTTTTGTTTACAATGTAAATTATTAATTGTTTTAATTTATTAACAGCTTTCAGTTACTGATAACATCTTAATATGTTGATAATAACTCCAGTACATGGTTATTAAAAAAATTCTCATGTAACTTTGTGTGCTAGTCAGTTGTATCGAATATACATTTAGACTGGGTTTTCGTGTCAAACCCTTGTTTATGAGTTGCCGATCATTTTATCTAATCTCACATCCTGTGTGTGTCATGGCCCGTGAGACATTTTGGTCCACAGTGTTTCTATCAGATGCATTTCTCCATGCAATGCTGATAGACTTTGGAATGCATGAAACACTTAGGACCAGATGTATGAATATCTGTTCACAAAATATTAATATGAAAGTGTGACTAGTATTTTTGTGACCAGTAAATAATTTTGAATACTGACCTATGTACTATTAGGACGACTTTTAAAAATATGAATTATGACGAATCGCAATCTGACCTACTACATTAATATTAATGAGGTAGGTTGCAAATTGTGCTCTCTATGATTAGAGGCCATAGCAAGGAAGGTGGCCAACAGTAGTCAGCAGACCACCATGTCTGTAATTGTCTTTCAGTGAAGTAAACTTTATTTTAATGCAGCCTCTTTGAATCAAAGGAAACAGGATTGCGTAGTATAGCATACATATTGTGCGGAACTGCTGGAGCTTTAAATTAATTGAGCATGCAGCTTCTTTTAGCGTTATAAGTGCATTGGTTACCGCTGTAGAGGTAATCTCTATTTCCAATGCTCTGCTCCATTTTTGGGCTAACTGTAAGCATGGACCAATTTTATCCTGACACAGGTATTGGTATGCTATGCGAATTGCATGTTTTTCAAGGTATTCATACTAATATTATAAAGAGCCCAAACCTTTGAGGCGGGTAAGCTCCAGGACCACAGCACCATTCGGAACACCCAATACACCATTGCAAAACACAGTATCAGCAGATGGACATAGGCTATACAGCAGCCTACCATATACATTAGGAGGGGGATGAATGTTAGGGGAAAAGTAGTCCATTAGGGGCGTGATGGGCGTCTGCATACAGCGATATGGATGCAGCGTTCGGCGTGATGGGTGTCTGCATACAGCGATATGGGCGCGGCCTTCGGCGTGATGGCCGTCTGCATACAGCGATGGGTCCGGCATTAGGATACCTGTGGGCGGGTTATGCGCTGGCGTCTGGGCGAGGCGTTCGGTAAAAGACTATAACGCTTGCAAGAGGGTACTAGCGTTATAATACCAGTTTACAATACCGGTGGGCGTTGCATTTACTATTGTTGGGGGCACTGGCCGTTGGCGCGGTGTGGTGCCTCTAAGTGGCGTCAGGTGGAGCGAACAATCACCTTTGTGGATGGAGCAGACACCTTCACAAATTGCATGAAAGACACGGCCTCGGGCGCCCATGTTTCACAGCAATGGACAAGTACCGTTACCCTATAAGCACAACTAAACTGAACAGGTAAAAGACGACGTGCAAGGTCATTGTTAAAGAAGGCATCTGACTCATCTTAGCTTTTGTGATACTTACCTAATGCTGCATACGTGACCATTTACATTTGTGTACTCACTGTAAATAACAGGCTTTCATGCACACATTCTATTTCATACCCGGACAACGTCGGGACGTTGCTGCTAGTCTCTTATAAACATGTCAATATATCATGTGTCGCTATGGATTTGACCCCTTGTGATCGCATGAACAATTCTCTAAGTTGTAAATAATTACAATAATATTGGCGTGGGGTGAAAACTTATTTTGTAAATTTTGAAAAGTTTTAAAGCCATTACAGTCATAGAGTTATTTGAGTCTTTCAACCTCAAGCTTAGCCCACCCCTTTGAGACGCTGTAATCAAAGAACTCAGGTAGTAGTGGGTTATCCCAGAAGGGGAACCTGTCATGATATATTGGAAGAGAATATCTAGCAAGAATTTCCGGCCATATAGTGAACAAATACCTAGGTGTCTTGAAACAAACTTGCTTAAAGTAGTTCGGGTTATGAGTCCAATAGAGAATCCGGTATCTAGCAACACCCCGTCTCCTGTAAACCATGTCCTGTTTCCCACATGGCAGCCGGACTTGGAACAATAAATATGATTTGGAATACATGGATTTTGTGAGCTGAATTTATATGGATACAGAATATGAATTAACGGACTGGATTGTGCCAAACTGAGAAATACTCCTTTGAGAAAGATTACTTATCTGTGGACATTTATCTATTACATTTTGAGTGCTCAGGGAGAACAATTTTGGTCTAGTAGGAGATGATGGCTACATGTTTGACCCTCACTTAAAAGAAGGCTACGTAAACGGCCCATAAAAGAAGCCCAATAGTATAATATAAAATCAGGAAGCTGAACGCCACCTTGATTTTACGGATATTTTATAAGTTTAATAGCGCAACGTACTTGCTTACATCCCCATATGAAGCTGCCTATTACGCCTTCTAGTTTTTTGAAAAAGGAGTAAGTAACTCTCAGGAAATTGAGCGAAATAAATATAAAAATTTGAGAAGTATTGTCATCTTTATAATATTTCATCCACCGATTATGCTTATAGGTAATTTATGTCAGTTTCTTAGCTTCTTACTAACATCTTGAAGCAGAGTATCATAGTTCAACCTTAATATATGTTTAATCTGGGACGTGATGCGAATTTCCAAGTAAGTCACTTCAGAGCATGCCCCAGCTATCGGCATAGCTAGTTTAAAATTAAGAGCACCTGTGTTACTAGGAGTTAACTTATACCCGGAAAAATAACCAAAACTTTCTGCTTTGTTCACAATTGTTTCTAGAGAAGCAGCCGGGTCTGTTGTAAAGATGAGAATATCATCTGCATTAGCAGTAACTTTCAGATCATTGATTCCCGATAATAAAGGTGGGATGTTTTTATTAGCAAGTAATACCCGTATAAAAGGCTCAATATAAAATGCAAACAAAATTGGGGAGAGAGGGCACCCCTAACGGATGCCTCTGTATATACGAAAAGATGTGGATTGAGTACCTACATAACTCAGCTTACCCTGCGGTAAGCGGTATAACGCTTGTATCCATGTAAGAAATCAGCCCGTCATTCCAAATGAGGCAAGAGTAGGCCATAAACAGCTACTAGCATGCAGTCTAAAGCCTTTTCCACGTCTCAAAGAATCCTACCTAAATTGCTAACTGATTGTTAAGCATAATCAAAGGCCATGATAGATGTATTAGTGTGTGCCGTAGTACTTCGACCTCCTATAAAACCGTGTTGTTGGCTTGAAACCAAGCCTGGCATCAGAGGAGCCAAGCGAATAGCCTAAAGCTTAGCATACATTTTAGCGTTAGCATTGATAAGAGATATCGGATGATATGAGCCACATTATTGAGGCAGTTTGCCTTTAAAATAAAAAAAATATAAGATATTGTGGTATACCAGGTTAATGGTGCTATCCCAATATCGCCAATCTCTTGTATAACCTTGGCTAGCAGAGGAACTGTAAAATTCTGACTACATTATCCCTAGGAACATGTTCCTAGGGTTAAAGATGATATCTCTAGACTAAGAAAAAATTACAAGGCAGCCATAAAGAATCGCAAGGACTACATCAAACGCGAATCATGGGAAAATCTCCTTTCAGCGGCAGTGTTGAAGGATAGCAGGAGATTTTGGGAGATCATTAAACAGCCCCTATTCTCTGAAGACAAAAATGCACCCATGGACTGCGTGATTACCGATGAAAAAATGCTGTCTCATTTTAAAAACGTATATGGGGGCGAGGAAGAAGGAAACAAAGAGGTCCCACTGCCCATTGTAGCTGTACACCCTATCATCTTTAATCCCCAAGAAGTGGAAAAAGCTCTATTGGCAACTACAAAACATAAGGCACCTGGCCCTGACGGAGTCCCCGCTGACTTTTTTATGTTCTCACCAAATCTGTGGGCGGAGGTTATGTCAAATGTGTTTAACGCAGTTAATGGTAACCCAGCCCCTGCCTCGTGGGCCATATCCACCATTGTCCCTATTTTCAAAAACAAAGGTCAGCGGGACGATCCCGCGTGTTATAGGCCCATATCCCTTTTGGTCTCAACCATAAAAATCTTGGGTAGAGTACTTTTATTCAGACTGAGGGAGAATGTTGAGAGTTGTGGTGGGCTGTCTGAACTACAATATGGCTTTAGAGAAAGAAAAGGGACCATTGAACAATGTATCAATCTGCATTTACTTATCTCTAAATACACTGTGGCCAAGGAGGGTTCCGTGTTTCTTGCATTCATGGACCTCTCCTCGGCTTTCGACCTGGTCAATAGGACAAAACTATGGTTGATCTTGTTGGAGATGGGTATCGACGAAGCCTTGGTTGCGTTCATGGCCACTCTGCATCAGGAGCTTTTTGCAGCTGTTCGAGTGTCAAATAATGGCAGATGTACCCCACTGTTTAAATCTTTAAAGGGGGTACGGCAAGGCTGTATTTTAGCCCCCTTGCTTTTTACCATCTACATCAATGGCCTGGGGGCACATCTGCGGGGCCAGGAAGCTGACGTCCCGCGTGCAGGAGGCGCCCAAATCCCGGCACTCCTGTATGCGGACGACGCTGTGTTGATTGCTCGTACCGGCGTTGGCCTCCAGCTCCTTCTGGACGCCTTCGGTTCTTTTATGGATAATTTGGACCGTAAGGTTAATGTCTCTAAGTCACACACGATGGTAATGGGGCGTGAGTGCACTAAAAAAAGACATAAAACATTCTTTTGCAGGGGGGTCCCCGTCTCTAAGGTAACTACATTCCCCTATTTGGGCGTATTGTTCGACCAGAAAGGATCATGGGGCCCACAGATAAGAGCAAAGAGGCTGGCCGTAATCAGATCATCTTCAGCGCTCCTGGGTTTCGCTGGCAAGTTAGGAGCTAGGCCCATGGAAGCTCTTTTAAAAATCTATAAGTGTAAGCCTGTGGCTATTGCACTATATGGGTCCCCTTTGTGGGGGTATGTAAATCTTGACCCTATTCAGAGAGCAGAAAATAGATTTATTAGATCCCTGCTCTCTGTACCACAGTCAACCCCAACTTATTCCATTCACAAAGAGGTGGGCTTACCTTATCAAAGGGTTCAAAATAAGCTTTATTCGATATTTACATTGAATATCATAAAAGCATTCATAATATTGGTTAAAAAGAAAATCATTTACAATTATAACACATAATTATCATAGAGAAGCAAGATGTAAGATTTAAAAAGTGACTTTTCCATAAAAATAAATTTTAGGAAGGACACAATATTTTAAAAACAAGCTGATGTACAATAGGATCATTAGGCGATTGCCGAATCAAGTTGTGCCTATCATCGAATTTCTAAATTTAAGTAATAATTTAAAAAAATATTCCATTTTGCGTATGACATCCTTGTCCTCTAACTCCTGCAAGCGTTCCATCGCCTCTCTGCAAGACCTTAGTCCCCATCTTTTCAGCAAGGGTCTCAATAAAGATTTCCTAGGGGTGGTATAATAAGTACAAAATAATATGGAGTGAATGTTTGATTGGGCAGAAGTATGATCACAGGGGCATAGGCTCAAATTTCGCGACCAATCGTTGCATATTGGAAAAGTTATTAAGCGAAAAAAAGAGCCCAACCTGAATCTTGTAAGCAACATCCTTGGGAAACAGGAATAGTCAGTGGAAAGATATTGTTGTAACCCCTTATTCACGGTGATCCTTTGATAGGCCTGAATTGATTTATTTGATTTCTGAGTCTCCCACCTTTTGGCTTCTAGGTAGTCCAATAGGGTCTTTCTCAGTTCTTTCCTTGAGATGTTCTCCAGTGTCGTTGGATCGGTATAATACTCAGGCCGATCTATATCTTGGAACATCTTTTTAACGTATGATAACCATTTCATATGTTTTGCCCCCTCCAAATTAAGAATATCCATTATTATATCTCGATTTAGAGCAGTCTCGGTGGTGATCCAGATTTTATGCCATAGAAGTGGTGGCTCAACTTTAATTAGATCGATGATAAATGATAAGCCTAGCTCTATGTGGATCATATAGACTGATGTTACTTTTGATGTCGCTAACAGGTATCTTAGGAAATTGTTTTCCGCCACTTAGATTGATGAGATGTCATTTTCAATACCCCAGAGGCCGGCCCCATAGATAACTGTAGAAACACACTTGGCTTTATATATCTAATAAGTTGTTTTACTGGCCTCCCTCCTATTTTACTTGCAAAGTCACGTATACCTCCAATTGCTCTATGCAAAGTCACGTATACCTCCAATTGCGCTTACCTTATCTGTCAGATACATTGAGTCTAGCCCCCCTGACCCTGTGGTTGAAAATGTGGTTGAACGAAGATCTCCCTTTGAACCATAAAATTCTACATGATGTCTTATCGCTTGACAAATACAGCAGCATTCCATGGCTGGCCTATTTAGTCAAATCATTTACAGATTTGGGTCGTCCGGAACTTTTTTCATCCCCAGAGAAAATTAGGGCTCAGGACATAGACTATATAAAAAAGTCATTTAGGGAAAGGAAGGAAGCGCGCCGCGAGGAACACCAACTGTTGAAACCAGCAGTAAGGGCACACAGCCTTTTGGTTAGCGCATCCTCACTTGCACCTTATCTTAGCTTCGTTACATTCCCTTATCACAGGTTTTTATTAACTAAGTTTAGGTTTAACCTGTTACATTTTTATTTAGGTTCTTTTAAGAGCTGGCAGAAGCCAGACTTAGCCCCTCCCTGTAGCTGCGACCATTTTTCCGTGCAGGATACAATGCATTTTGTCATGTTTTGTAGTTTGTACCAAGAGCAGAGGAAAACATATTTGCTTCCCATTTTGAAAGAAGCCGGCTTCACACAGGTGCGCCCGGCACTGCTCTTCTTACAACTTCTGTCAAATCCTCGCATTACTTTCTGCACTGCTAACTTTTTGGTGGCCGCTGCAAGGGCGAAAGCTGTCGGCCAAATTTCGTCTTAAAACTAATGGTTTTACTATGTTCTTTTTGACATGAAATGTAAATCTATTTTAACTATGTATATAACTTTTTAAATGTACACTTAGACTGTCGCTTTTTAGGAAAATGTAGGAATAAGTATTGCATGTTATGTTTTTATTGTTTTTTTGTTTCTTTGTATGACTTGGAACAAGTCGAATAAAGATATTCTGACTGACTACATTATCAAGCTCAATAGGGATTGAATCATCCCCCAATGCCTTGCTTGAAGGTAATGACAACAGGGCAACAAAAATATCCTCTAGTAAAACTTCAGTTTGCAGGTGGGCAGTGGCATCTTCTTGTAGGTATGGGAGACATGCCCTCCCTATTTAGAGAATTCCTCTATATTTATTGGATCTGATTGAGCATAAAGAGTTTCATAAAACACCATAAATTATTTGAGTATCATATGGAGTTCAGTATGGAGTTTATTATCCTTGCCCTTAATGGCCTTTATTACATTTTTAGCCTTTTGGATTGCCAAATGGTATGCAAGTATCTTCCCCACCTGTTCCCCATATTCATACGAAGTGGAGCGATATTTGTTATAGCAAGCTGCCACCCTCTCCTTTAGTGTCCCCCAAGTGATGCCCCTGCTTCGACAAGGTCAATATAAAACTGTGTTTGTCTAGGATCATTAGCATTATTTGAGGCATCTCTAGTTTTCTTAACTTGTAGGATAAATTATTATGTGATACCCCTGACATTTGCCTTCAACGGATTCCAAACAGTACCAAAAGTGGTTGAATTAGGATTAAAGTGGATAAACTCTACTATTAGTTTCTCCATTTGTAAAATATGCTCATTGTTTGTCAGTAAATACCGTGGGAAGGAAAAGGAACTAGGTTTACTTGCAGACTGTGTTCGGAAAAAAACCCCAATAGGATTATGATCCTATGTTATTTTTGGACAAACCTCAATTGTGCCTGACTGAAATGTAATACCGCTAGCCTAGACCATATCTATCCTAGAGTCCTGCTTGTGCGGACATGAATAATATGCATATACTGGGAGATTAGGATGAAAAGTTTTCCATGCATCTTTTATATTATGCAAACATGCTAGTTCTAGAATAGATGCCCGTACTTTTGGCATTCTTTCAATCGTTTGCTGGCTGGTAGAGTCAATAGAGTAACTCATGACACAGTTAAAATCACCCATGGTTAATAAGACCTCTTACCATAGCAATAGTATTAACATTCACAAGTTAAAAACCTCAGGGTCATCAGCATCAGGCCCGTAAGTAGTTGCCAAGACGTATTTTGTACCATGTATTTCCAGCTGAGCAATTACCCATCTCCCCCTATCATCTGCTAATACCCTATGTGTATTGTATGTAAGCTTTTTACTAGCAAAGTTTCTCTAATCAAAAGATTTTCAGATGTACAAACTACTGTTTGATATCTTAGCTGATTAATCAAACCCCCTATCCTTATGGGCCAATTGAGTGTCTGATAAGAATACAAAGTGAGGCTTACACATTCTTAATTCCTCATGGACAAGTTGATGGGAAACATCCTTTACAACGCAACTTTTACCACGCAGTGCCTTTACGACGCAACTTTTACAACGCAAACCATTACAACGCATTGCGCTGGGGGGCGCTCTAGGATAGGGAATAGGTTTAATTTACTATCCAACACCTTCCCTACTATCCACAGGGACTGAAGTTGGAATAGTAAATTAAACTATTCACTATCCAGCGCCCCAAAGCACTATGCGTTGTAAAGGCATGCGTTGTAAAAACAGAGTTGTAAAGGCATGCGATGTAAAAGCATTCGTTGTAATGTCATACAACCCAAGTTGATGCTTTCGTCCAGCATTTAAACCAGAGATATTCCAGCATAAACACTTATGTGAAGCCATAATGTTTCAGAAATTGACCATACATCATTGTTTTTTCAACAAAAAAAAAAATAATTTACTTTAAATAATTCTTATAG
This sequence comes from Lissotriton helveticus, assembly GCF_964261635.1. Classification (NCBI taxonomy): domain Eukaryota; kingdom Metazoa; phylum Chordata; class Amphibia; order Caudata; family Salamandridae; genus Lissotriton; species Lissotriton helveticus. Next base: position 538,222,434 of record NC_136065.1, read on the forward strand.
ATGCTATCTCCAGTTATTGTAAAAGCTCCTATAAATTGGGTCATGTTTACCCTTCTGCATTCATATCCCCCTTGCTTTTTCGCAGCATAAACCCACCAATCCCATCCCTCCAACTCCCCAACCTGTGTCTGTCTGTTAGGAGTCCTAACTTTACTACTACTACTAAATGCCTTCTGTGAATACCAAAAGTAATAAGTTTAGGTTTGTATCCCATTTTAGTAGTAGTAAAGTAAGGAGTCCTAAGTTTACTACTACTAAATGCCTTCTGTGAATACCAAAAGTAGTACGTTTTGGATTTTATCCCAGTTTAGTAGTATTGAAGTTAGGAGTCCTAACTTTACTACTACGAAATGCCTTCTGTGAATACCAAAAGAAGTACGTTCAGGATTTTATCTCAGATTAGTTTTGTGAATCGGCCCCCGAAAAAAAGATCTCAAATTTCTTGTTGGTTGGCATAAATATATTATTGAAACCTTTTATGGAATTTCTTCTCATATTTTCTGAAGTGACCTTTTCCTGATTGGGAAATATGTATTGATTCCTTTTCTTAAGCCTTCTGTAAGCATTTTACTTGTAAATTTCCTTTCATAATCTTAGGAAGTACTACTCCTCAGCACATGTTAGAGAATGCCCTGGGAAAATATTATGAATTGATTTGACCTGTCTAATCTTCGGACAAATTACCAGTTTATGCACAGCATTTCTAGTTTGTGGGATGGTGACATGGTTGTATTGCAGTTTTTGCTAATAATTTCATTTGACTTTCCCAAGTTACAATTGAGTATATCATCCACCGTGTGGTAGATATTATTTCCCAAATATTTGAATGTCAAGTTCTCCCATGTCAGGCCTCCTCCAGCAAAATCCGATCTTTTGGGGTAAATCTAGATTTGAGGGAAGAGTGCAGAATTTAATCCAGTTGGCACAAAGGTTAGAAATGACTGAACATACATCAGGTGTCCCAGCTACGATAGTGAGACTCGTTGTGGAGTCCTTAACATAAAGCAGGTTATTATCAGCATAGACAGAGAACCTGTATAGTATCCCTCATAGATCACCCCAACCCCGCCAGTCCGCCAGTGAACACCCAGTTGTCGAAGTCGGGCAACAAACGGTTCAATAGCCATGGCAAACAATATAGGCACCAGGTGGAAGCCTTAAAGCGTTCCCCTTCCAGTGGTGCATGATTATAAGAAAATCTGTCTTGTTTTAATTCTAGCAGTGCGGCAGTTATGAAGAACCTGTGTCCATTGTTCCATGTATGAGCCTTTTTTCAAATATTTCCAGTACTATAGTGTACATATATGCAACGTAATTAACTGAATGCCTTCTGCAGCTTGAGACCTATCAAGTCTGCTTGTACTCTGCTTGCAGCCATAGCAAAGCAGAGCTATTCATTATGTCCCACAGCCTGAGGATTTTGAAAGAGGTACTGCGACGTGGCAACAAGGCGATCTAGTAAGTGTGAATCAAATTCGAGATCTCCGATACAAGTTGGCATGCAGTGATCATAGCCAATATTTTATAACCTGAGTTTAAAATAGATAGAGGCCTGTAAGAGGCCATATCTTGAGGATCCCTTTGTGGTTTAGGAATAGAGCTGATCAATGCTTCTCTTGTGTTAGTGTGTAGTGAAACACATCATTCACATTATTCAGACCTGCCTAAACCATGTTTCACAGGCTTACCTTAATCCATCACTGCCTGGATGATGTTATGGTCAGAAAACATTTTAGGGTAGAGGAGACGTGTGTGTAGCCCTGCTATGCAGACTAATTTATTTAAGTAGCAGTGTGTTTCATGCACTGCAGAGCAAAATTAGTACTCTTGATTGGTTGAGTGCACTGTTGGCAAGTTTACCCTACTAATCAATGTTCTAGCCAATATTGATGTCCTATAGGTTTGTATATGGCTGGAGACTGGGAGAGGGGCCAAAGGGAAGGATCTAACACTATGTCAAGAAAATAATCCTCCAATGATCCAGGGTAGGTGCATCCAGTAGGCTAGTCAAGTCCATAATCTGGGCCAGAAAGTAGGCTGGCCAGTGTTTGGGCCATACATACTCCCAGTACCAGCAGTAGCTCTTCTAAGCTACCCTTAAGCAAAAAGCAACACATATTGTCATTCGTGATCAACACATGGTTATTCCACCTCAAGAGGGACATTCGTTTTTAGCAAAATCAAAGTCCACTTAAAAAATACTGAGTACCTTTTACCAAATATGTGCTATCTCCATCAGGGCTGCAATCTTGGTATCTCTTCATGCACAAGGATGGTCTCTTACAGGAAGGCAATCTGGATTTTCCTTCTTGCTAAGGCAGAGTAAAGTAAAGTAAAGTCCACATTTGTAAAGCGCACAATCACCCGTAAGGGTCTCTAGGCGCTGGGGGGCCGTCGGGAAGATTAAGCGAGCTATTGCCCAGAGTCACATGGTGCTGGGCTGACCTGCCGCCGGAGCCGGGGATCGAACCGTGGTCCCCAGATTCCAGCGTCAGTCGCCCTGGCCGCGGCGCCACACCTCTTCCAGAGTGTATTCTATATTGTTTGTGCACTCTATTCATCCTTCTGATGTTCCATATTAACATTCTAAATGGGGTTTTGAATTGTTCAGAATATGTAATGTGCATTTTTGTATGACAAAAATACCAAGGGAATACATTATATGTGTGGCAACAAGCTCTGTGACAGTTGAGAATTCAGCTTTTGGTCTGTTAGTGAAACAAATCGGCTGCACCCCTATGGCCGGTATGAACAACCACACCATATGGAACAAATTCCCAAGCGTATCTGTTCAAAAACAACTTCCCAAGAAAACTCTGTCAAATCTGTGACCTAGTACAGGGCAAGGAAAGAATGAGGATTTAGTGATGGCAAATAACTGGTTTTGATGCGGCCCACTTTTTATAGTGCGATATACACACAATCTAGTGATAGGGAAGGGCCAAAATGGCAGCAAACCACCACAGCTGTCTATTACAGAAGCACCATTATTCGATGTGTGAGTATCATCTTTACACATATATTAAGGGGCTAGACTACAAAATTCTGCAAGAGGACTGACAGAACCAAAGATGGTAGACATTAACACTTTTTTCTGTGTCAACCTTCACAAATATACATATAGAATTTCAAAATGGGTATTAGTGCTTTAGATTAGCTTGCACTCCCAGTGGCGTAGGTGGTGCACTCAAGCCATATCCTTTTCAAGAGGGATCATCGCCAGATGTAGTAGACTCAGAGAAAAGTTATGGAGTTGGGGTCAGTTCACTCAGGGCTAACTCAGTGACTACTTCATTATGTTGCTTCATTCGCACCTCAGAGCAGGAAGGGCCCTTGTGACCCATCATGAACCATTTACTGTGGTTGAGTGTGTTAAGGACTTGGAGTGTCAGACTTCCGGGCAGCATGCGGTGCACTCTCTGGTGAGCCATATGTCTCTGGTGAGTTCCAAGCCAACACAGTTTAATTCAAGATGTAAATTTTGTGATTAGCAAACACTCGAAGTTTCACAAGGTACAATAGTGCAGATTTCAGGTTAGGCTTTATGAACGATGTACACTTATGTTGTACCGCAATAGTATAGTCGGGGAAAATCATCACCTGAGCCTTTTCGATCTTAATGCAGCCTGTGTTCCTAGAAGCTCAAATGACAGTGACTGTAACAGTAATGTAGGATCTGAGCTGCTATCGACTGCAGAGACAATCCAGCCGGCCGTCATCTCTCAGGCAGTCTGTAAGCATGCTCCATTGCGAACAAGGGGCAGAAAGACAGAGCATTATATTATTTGCCAACCATTCTATTATATGTAGCAAATGGAATTGCTGCCCTCATGTTCTTCAGCCCAATTACGCATAAATGGGTACATCTAGAGAGGCCCTCCTAGTATTCAAGCCTGTCTTCCATGAATCTCACTCGTACAGTAAGGTCCTGAACTTGGTGAGCCAAGTAATTTGTAGGAGGGCACAGTTCTTTGAGGAGATGGTCATTATTGGTGCCTTTATCTGACAGTTTGCGATGGATTTTACATGTGTCAAACTTTGCCTCCAGGGTTGTACAAATCTCTTCAATAGCTAATAGTACCATATCAAATTTGTGCTGGGAGGAGTTGGAACCATCCTGGGAGCTAGACAGAGTCACATATTACTGCATGGTGGTGTAGTTGAAGATGTTGGCAATCATCTTCCAGTGACCTTTGTAGTTTGCCCATTTGAGGAAGAGTTGATCTAGTGATGCAAAGTCGGTACTATATTAAGTAAGGTAAACAGAGTCTGGACTGGCAAGCTGTAGCAGTAAACTGTTCTCTCAGTATGGATAATTGTATCAAGTAGCAGCACTGGTTAGGCTCGCCTCACCCTGATCATATGACCTTCATTTTGCACTCTCATTTACACAACCAACTGGGGCATGTGCAAACACAAGGGATTCAAATGAGTCCATTTGTGAATCTCCTTTTGTAGTCCAGAGCAAAGTATGCCTTTTAGAACTAAAAATCAAACATACACTTCAGAAAAACTGTAGTCTTCTAGTGCACCACAGTATGTTGCATTCATTCATCTTGCTCTGTTGTTTTTCCTACGCCCACTGTGTAGTCAAGTCAACTTGCAGGTAGAGTTGTGCTGTGCTCCATATTCAGGCCACAGTATTGCTGGTGCAGTTAGCCTACTTCAAGGCATATTATTCACCCTGTGTCCCCCCCAGGCCTTTGGCCATCTCTGTTTTTAATATTAGAAAGTTTGGGCAATGGGGCCAGGGAAAAGCTAATAGCCAGGCCAATGGTGCCACAATGCCACAGGCCCACCATACTCACAGTGCAGCACAGTCTGAATCAATCAATCAGCATTTATAAAGGGCAACACTGTCACCCCTGGGGGTATCCGGGCAACGAAGATGCTGTGTCTCTGTTGAAAATCCAGGTCTTGTGTCTCTTTTGGAATGCCACCAGGGAGGGTGTTGTTTGGAGGTGGAAGGGCAGATCATTTCAGGTCTTGGCGACAATGTAAGAGAAGGAACAGCCCCCGCTATAGCTGTGACAGATGCAGGGCATGTGGGTGAGGGTACGTGAGGAAGAGCATGGGAGTCTTGCGGGTTGATGGAAGCTGGAAGAATTGACTTCTGGTGCCATCCCCTATCCCTGGTTGTCTGGAGGTGTGGGATCCTCTGGTATTTTTCAGGCATCAATGGGGTGGCTTGATAAAGCCCACACCCAGTCGCAATGTGAATGGATTCTCCAGTCACATGTGCTGTGGTAATCTATGCCATAGGTTACGTCTTTTCATGAACCCCTCCATGATCGCAGCAAATCATCAGCAGGTTGACAATGTTGGGGGACTTAATCTCACTGATGATATCAATGGATGATGTCCGAGCATGGAGCTCTTTCAAGATTGCGGCCATCATGTTTGGCTGCTAGCCACGCCTTGCTGTTATTTGTTGCAAAACTTTGCTAAGTCTAAGATTTGGTTCACCGTCCAAAAACTGTAGATCCTGAATCTAGTTGCATGTATGGTGGCTGTATATTTTTGAAATTGGCTTTGAAAATCATTCACAGAGATAAAGAGTTGGATTCAGGTATATGATCAACTCCTTGCACAATGCACAACATGGCTCAATGAAAGGATACAAGTTATCTGGGCCAAAAAGTCCATTGCCCCATCTCTATTTTGAAAAGGGGCCAGGGTGTATATGTGAATTCTTTCAAAGCAAGAGACTTGAGTTCAGGATTTCACATGATCATCAGTTTTAATAGAAATGAATCTTTTCATTCAAACCATCCATTTGAAGATGCCCTTGGGTGACATTTCCGTCAATCTTGGATCTAGAGATTGAAAAGATTGGATCTGAATAGAGATCAATGGTATCTTCAGTTCAGAAGTCTCTCCCCATTTCAGGCTTCTCCCATTCAGATAGAAGGTCTATTGAAATGTTCTGCTCTGATTGGACACTGACAGTGGGAGAAATGCATGACAGGCAATGCTTTACAGCTGTACCTGAACAAATGTTTCATCCATTTGCCACCAAAACAATTGCATGAAATAATATGCCTCTACCTGGGGGTTATAGATTTATCATAAAAATACAAAAATCACATCTTTCCACGTGCCAGGGTCTATAATTCATTTGCATCAGGTTTAGGGCAGATCTGGGACAGTGACATTAATATTGCATGAGTGGACAAACGCTGTCTTCATTTCAGATATGTTCTAATTGACAGAATGTACTGCCATGAATTGATTGCAGGTATAAGTGGAGAAGTGTGGCTCAATGGTTAGAGCGGCAGACCCTGATGCAGAGGTCTAGCCTGGGACCAGGGTTCAATTCCCCGCCTCGGCGGGTCTTGGGCTAAAAAATTCCACGGACCTGATAATTCTCGTCTCGGTGCCTATTCCAATCATGGAGTCCCACTCTGGGCAATAGCTTGCTTAATCCCCACAACGCTAAGGATGCCTGGCCTCCACCTGGGGGGTGCCCAGGAGTTGACACCTCACAGGGAAAGCCAGGATGGGTTCCACAGCGGTATTCGTACAAACGCCTATGAACCCTTGCGGGTGAGTAGTGCGCTATACAAGTATCAATTTACATTTACATATAAGGTGATATGGTAATATGGCAAACATTTGTGTCCTTGTCTTGAAGGTGCAGTGCATGGGACAGATTTAGAAGTTTACATCGTGTAAACCCTTTCCAAGGGACAGCAATAATTGCAGTTCATTGAGCTAGACTCCGTCTTCACCCTTTATCAGAATACATGCTGGGAAACGAGAATCATGACTCTGGATCAAATTATACCCTTTCTAGTGGAGATCTTATTCTAGATACATAGGTAACTTGTTTCGGCACACCTTCATTGGGAACTCTAGCTATGGACTTGCCTACTGGTAATTCTAACAACAACTATCTCCGGTAACAACTTGGATTATAATTTAGGAGGGAGAATAAAATCATGGGCATTGGTGAAAGAGAAGGAATCAAAGTAAATGTTCTCTATTGTATTTCTACACAGGTCCTTCATTAGTCAATAGAGGGCATGCCAGTTGTTTGTCTGAAATACAACCACACCAACAGTATAGTATGCTATGAACACTTTTAAGTACTGTATGTTCGAATACTCTAAGGATTCTTTTTAAAAGAGCCCACACCCTCAATTAGTGGGATGCTTCATCAGCAGGCCCTACATCCTGACATTACCCCTGTCAAGATGGACTCAACCACGCTAGTCAGACCATATTATGTTGTTTGCTGTTTTTCATCTGGATCTATAGTGATAATTTTGGGGGCTACAATGTATTGGGAAAAAGTAACTCATTTACAGGCACATGCATCAAACGATTTTGCGATCGCAAACGGTGCGAATCGCAAAAATCGGCCGTTTGCGAACGCAAAATCCTCTTTTGGAATGCATGAAGGGTCAAGGCCCTCGCAATTTAAGAATTCGGAAATATTTGCGAATTCTCAAATTGCGATTGCATTTAAGGAATCGCATTTTGCGATTCCTTAAATGCAATGCATGAAACATTAAAATATTGCGATTTCGATATTAGGCAATGGATAGTGATCCACTGTCGTATGGTTTATGGGCCTCTTTTGCGTGTATGTTAAGTTAGCATAGTTTATTCGAAGTTTAAACGCCATTTTTCCCTTTTGCTACTTTTGCGCACGACACTGCTTAGCTGTTTTTGCTAACTTAGCTTGGATGAAGGTCTATACATGGAAAATGGGTTGTTTTTCGACATCTCTAGACATACATCGCATCCCCAGTCTGTACAGTGAGTGCTAAGCTGCCAAGGTTATCATAATGCAAGTCTGTTTACTGGTTTGTCCGTGTAACACATTCTAGACACAACAATTTGGCAGCTGCAAGCCGAGTAGGATTCTGGCACCTTTATCATAGCACACTTGCCAGAATTGCACACTTGCCAGAATTGAAACTTGGAAGATTCCAGGCATGCAGAGAGACTAACCGATCCTGATCTAATTTACACTTACTGAGTGGACAGGTAAATGGGGTCCCCCTAAGATTCCTGCAGAGACTCTATTTTACTCCTGTTGTGGACAGATATGAGCGAATGACAAAATAGTGTTCTCACTTCCCAATATTCCTGAGATGGTTCTAGGTCGCATGTTCTAGGTTGTCTAATCATTGGTTTCTTTGCTATATGAGCTAATGTGACACTGATTGCTAGTCTGGTAGGGGATTTTGAGTACTAAGGTGAGTTTTGGCACACCCATATTCACTGAGGTCCCAAGTCTCTGTGCACAGTTCTGTGTTTGCGCAGAATCCCTGTAACACCACTACCACTGCCTTATTGAGCTCTCTTAGCTCCACACACAGCCTGGCCTCCCCATTGGCCTTCCTGGCCATAACTATGGGAGAAAGCCATTCTGTCGCTTCAACTTCCTCTATAATACCATTTGCTTTCAACTTGTCCAGTTCAACCTTCATGTTCTCCTTCGCCACAATAGGAACATTGCGAACCTTAGCTATTTTAGGTATTGACCCAGGCTTGATTTGCAACCACATATGTTACAAACTGCTTTCCAACCAGGACAGTCTTTGAAATGTGCAGCATGACCCAAATTACCACATCTGAAGCACTTGATCTAGGAGCTCTTGGAACTGGCAGATTGAGGGTCGCCCCAAGCAGAAGCACACAGGTGAACGGCAAAAGCCCATGCAGATGTTTGTCTTCATCAGCATAGAGGAAAGCCAAGCAAAGGCCACCACTGGGTGTGGCCTTCCTAGTCTGTGGGATCTTTGAATCCCAGGATCCGGCAGATACTTGAATCCTGGCATCCTTAAATCTTGCAGTAGATAATTGAATCCCCTTGAAGCCTACCACTCAGATGGTGCCATTCTTGGAGCCTGCATGGGAGCAGGATTGGCTGTGCTGGTGATGGGGGGCTAACAACTGGGAAGCACACAATCATGGGTGCATGACGTTTGTCACACAGCATGTTCAACAATTCTGAGTGGCAATGCTCTGAACATGGAAGGGGCATCCAATAATGCACAGATTCAGAGGCAGATGGGAATGGGAGCAAGCACTTGTGACAAGCCACAGCAAAGGTACTCATACAGATACAGTTGTTGTGATGACAATTGAACTGTTAGAAAACAAATGAAAGGGCCTCTATACCCAGATATTTGTGATTTTATTGCATCCAGGAGGGGGTCTTTTAAAAGAAAGAATGAATGATGTTGCACTTTATTTCTGGTTTGATGGCAGAAAATGAGGCATCATCTTCAGGGGTTAGCTCCTTTCATGCTATGAGTGGAATGGGCTGCTATTTGAACCTTTATAAAACTCTTGAAAGACCTTAGAGATTATGAAGGGTTTGCAGTATGAATACTTAAGATGTTCTCCCTGGATGTTGAGGAGTTCTGCTTACATCACACCAATGGCAAATGGCACTCATTCAGAAGGGTCCCCTTAAGCTGTTACAAGGGGCTACCATCTGTCAGCTTCCCGGTCACACCACATCCTCAAAAAAGTAATGGAACTGGTATCTTTGGTTATGGGGCCTGCCTATCTGAGAATAGTTCCAGAAAGAATGATACTTCATTATGGCATGAGTTTTGTTCTTATGGTGGGATCTAAATTTCGATTATAGCTGTTAAATAACGCTTATAATTTTCCAAATGAAACAATCTCATCCTTCAGAGGGGTTTCAGAAGCAATTGTGGATCACTGTCATAATCTCTCTTCAGTAGTCAGGAGGATGAGGGGGATCGAGAATCTTTTTAATACACCAAATGTTTACAGCAGAGTGCTATTGTTAGAAAGTGTTTGTAGGTATTTGAGTGAGGCTAATCACCAAGAGATAATGCAGAACCTTTGCATGGGGACAGCTTTGGGCTATCACCAATAAGACCAATACTTTGTTGGGAGAAAGAGAACATGCTGTGCCAAATGCTAGACATCTAGCAATCATGTAATACAGTAGTTTGTATAAGTATCATATGTTTTATTAATGGGCCAGAGATACCTGGATACTCAGTTTACACATGCAAACTGTATCATGATGCATTAGCACTGTTGGCTTTTATTGTTCGATGATGTTGAAAGAATACATTGTTATGTCAAGATGAGCTATTTTAGAAGAATAAACATGTTTGCAACAGCACCCCTTGAGGGCACCAAACACTGTTTTCATCTGTGTGAATATTATAAGCATAGGGAAACGCAAAAAGTCACTGAACAGAAGGAACTAACAGCCTGATTCATCATTCTCCCGTTTTGCGAGCCCCTAATAGCGACTCATAAGGAATCGCTATTAAGGACTTGCAAAACGGGATTCATGTAGGAATTGCTAAATAAATAGCGATTCCTACACATTCCTTATTTGCGAGTAGCAAATTGCTAATCGCAAATAAGGAATAACTCCCCATTCATTCCTATGGGCCAAAAGGCCCATAGGAATGAATGGGGAGTATTCCTTATTTGCAATTAGCAATTAGCTATTCGCAAATAAGATAGCGATTTAAAGGGTGCCAGGGGTGTCCAAAGGACACCCTGTAGCACCCCTTAAATGCAAATTGAAACAGGGGTTACGCACACACATGTCCAAAGGACATGTGTGTGTGCAACATGCAACTTAGAAAAATCCTTTTAAAAGCATTTTTCTAACTTTTCGCTATTTACCACGAGGTTTGACCTCGCGGTAAATAGCGGCCCAAAATTGCATTTTCGCAATTTTAAAATGCTTCATGAATTGCATTTAAGGAATCTCAAATAGAGATTCCTTAAATACAATTCTTCGCAAATATGAGAATTCTTAAATAGCGATTTTTGCATTTGGGATGATGAATCCCAAATGCAAAAATAGCACTCGCAAAAGGCCAGATTCTCAGAATCTGGCCCTTTGCGAGCCGATTTCGGCTTGATGAATCAGGCTGTAAACTTTTATTTTCAGTATTTCCTGCACACACAGGTTTTAAAAAGTAGTAGGAGTACATGAAGCTTATGCTTCTATTGTCATGGACAGATGTGCTGCGGCTGTATGTCATGCTTCAGTGCATGCGTACATTTCATACACTCTTTCATTTTACTTTTCATGAATTCTCTGAGGTTTGACCCTAGCTTCTTCGCCATCTGTAGGGAAGATCACTAAACAGTTTTCCGGATATAGTTTCTTGATTTTGAAATGGAAAACATAGACAGATGTTATGACAATATAAAACATTTATTTTGTTCGAATGTGCTAATTTTTGAACATAGGTACAACATTTTGCCATTTTACATCAATATTAGAGAACAATATTTTCAGATTCTAAAAAAGTTGTAAGTCAGAAGATCTGTGAGCGAAAGAGTGTGTGCATTCGCCATAAAAAATGCATGTGTTAGTGATTACATCTATCCTGGTGAAACAAACTGTATTACCTTTATTTATTTATTTAGGGAGATGATGTAGGGTAAAGGCCTGAGCTGCCAACTTTGTGACTGGGGAAGTAGGAGCCGGAGTCACAAATGTAAACTTAGACCAAATGTCTGAGTTTGGACCTGAAATCGAAGTTTACATCTGAAGTCTGACTTTACTAGCAATAAAGATAGACTTTTGGTCTAAGTTTGACCAAAAGTCCAACTTAGACCAAAAATCTAACTTTACTACTAGCAAATTTAGACTTTTGGTCTAATTTGGTCTAACTTAGACCAAAAGTACAACTTTACTACTAGTAGTAGTATACACAAGAACCTCTCTTCTTAAGAGTGCACTTCTACACTTTATTCATGACCCGACTGGAATGAAATGCCAAACTGTATACTGAGCTTTGGCTATTTTATTTTACAATTTATTTTTAAGATTTGTTATTATTTTATTGTGTTTTTGGAATAATACACAACAATAAAAGAATATTGTAGATACTTGGATTACAGTAACAATCAGAGAAGTCTAGAACATATAGATTATACCGTACATTAATAACTTTGTATTCAGGGGCTGACAAAAAGTTATGTTCATTATAGATGACAAGTGCTCACAGTGATAGGCATGAGGTCATACAGCTGTGACAGGAGTAGTATGTGGAATCGCTGGGAGATGTATGAAGCAAGTACTTATGACACTATTACTGGAAACAAATAGAGGCATACAGGAGTTTGGAGAGGGAGCAGTGTCAGTTCATGGGGGGAGGGTGATAAGAGGTGTAGTCATTAATATTTGTTGTTTCTGGGATTATCACCCAATGATGTTCAAAGTTCATTCCACTCCTAATTCTGTAGGGCTCTACTCTCTTCTCTCTGGAAGGCTTTGCTTTCCACTTGGAACCATTGCATTGTTATCGGTCACCATGTTTATGATGGAAGGAGCCACAGTGGATTTCCACTGGTATGTAATCACTTATTTGGATAGGAGTAATGCCAGGTCCAAGAATCTCAAGGTTGCATACGTCTACGGGGGGGGGGGGGCTGTCCAAAGATTCCCAGTGCACAGTGCTCCCACATGGGTTGGATGGGAGCACCTGTACATCAATGATCAGAATTTGATTACGTATCGGCAATCCCATAACATGTGATGGAAGTAGGCCGGAATCTTATGACAGCAATATCAGGAGACAAAAGTACCGGTGAAGATTTTGCTAATATGGGATGTGGAGAGATAGGCTCGGTGAAGTAGGACAAGCTGAATTATTTGAAATTGAGTGTTGTATAATAATGTACATGGGTATTCAAGGGCTCTAGCCCATTCCTTGCCAAATAAGACATGTTGGAATTCTATATCTCATGTCTTCTGAACGCTTTGCAAGGGGGTTTGTGGATTTGAGTAGTGAAACTGGTACAGCCAGGTCAAACAGTATCTACTAACTTCTTTGTATAGGGTGTGTTTTGGAGATGGGTAATTGGTTCCTTGTCAACCACCCAAGTGGCCTGCAGTGTGTGGGTGAGTAGACCATAAGTCAAGAATTGTTCTTCATAGAGTGCGAAATTATCTGTGAGCTCCTGGAAGGAATGTAGGTTGTTATCAAATATATCCCCAGTGGTATCTAGCCTTACTGTTAACCAAAATGCCAAGTGCCCGGAATATAAATAAGAGGGTTGGTCTGGTTGGATCTGCAGTGCAACCTTGGGGCGTGTTACATCTGGTGAGAGTTTGGAGTCAAATAGGGGAGTGGAGGGCTTCCTCAACTCAGGAGAGTTTGGTGCCTGGAAATCCCTAAAAAGATGTTCATAATACTAAAATAGTATGTGACAAATGTCGTGGTGGGTATATACAGGGTTGCCTGACCCATCTAGAGTGTTGGAATTGGATGCCTATTGCTGTCTTCTGAGAGGATCCAGAACAATAGTTGGCCCAATTTATCAGCTTCAGAGTGGGTTTTAGCAGTATAAGCTAACAAGTCGAGCATCAATTACTTATGTATTACACACATACAAAGGTATAACTTTGCAAATACAGCCTCTTGATGATAAGCATTAGAGGACAAAACATTATCCCTATGAAATTATGTGCAAATAAAAAACATTAAGTAACGCTGCCTCATTTATCCGTTTTGGTGTAGGTTGCTAAAATGAGCATAGATTATATCCATATTAACTTTTTCAAGTATAAAAGGCATATATTGTGATTTAAAAAAATGAAAGTGATCTGCTTCTTTGCCTGGTCTTACACGTCTCCCCTAATTCCAAAGGGGTCAATCCAGTTCTTTTGTTTTTGTAGAATTGTCAGAAGATTGATACTTCAAACTAATTTGGGAACTTTAATTTGATAGGTCCCATCTTTTCTGCGGTTCTGACTCATTTTTCTGACTCCTTTTTCTGCTCCTTCTCAGCCCACTCAGATTAAGCCTTCCTACATTTTGTTACATTGCAGAATCTGTCTTCCAGCTAAGGACAAGATATTATGAAGGGACACAAATCTCTGAAAATGATAGTGATGTATAACAAATGCTTGATTAGAGGAAAATAGAAAAATATGTGGACTTTTTGAAGGAAAGATATTAAAAAATGGTGAGGAGCATTACTGTGATCTGCCCCCTGCACAAACTCCTTTGACCCGATGAACCAGTAATTAGTATCTACTTTAGGCCAACTATACAAGTAAATAAATGCTTCTGTTACACTTCAGTTTCTCCAGCCACAATTTGAAATATGGCTTACACATAACTTCTATATGTTATACTGATGTAAAGTCCATAAGGCCGGACTCCATTTTGGGTAGGCCCGACTCTATTTTAGAAAACCGAGTCTTCATCTTGTTTTTTTCTGCAGAATCCTTTTCATGTCTGCTGCTGACACAGATGTTGTCTGGCCTTATCTTTCTAAGAACTGTGAAATGTCAAGTCATTCAAACAATGACATAGATAAAACATCTAATGCAACATCAGCCTGGGAAAAGTGTCTTATTATTACAATTTTAAGGTAAAATAAGAGCAAATTCAGAGAAATAGTCAAAACTGTGTAGTCTGAATGACGGCCATTTACCTTACATGATCATAAGGAAGTTTCAAGGACAAACACCATGATGCAAATAATCTAAAGCAGATACTCCAGAACTTATAGCCAAAATTCCAATCCTTGATAAGTGATATTATAAAAGGACTGATGTTTAACCACTTGTCAGGAGAGGTGCTTCGCCCAGATTATCACACAAGATACTGCTGGAGACTGGGCTGCAGCCAGTGCTCCAGGAAGATGCTACATCACACCTGATACGGGTAACAAACTGAGTCCAGGAGAAAAGATGCTGCCACAGTGTGTTTTCCTTTTGCAGGGAACATTTTTTCGGCCTCACTAAAGCGTTTCCTGTCAACAAGGTATGCAGTGCATTGCTTCGCCCTAAGAAACTCTAAATTGTAAGTTCTGCTTTCCATGCTCTCCTAGTATAGCACATATAAGTTGATTTCAGGATGTTAAGTTAAGTGGAATTTTTACTACACTAGAAATTTTCATGTTATTATTTTTTTATATATTCCACTTTTTTGATTGTTGTAATTGATTTCTATAATTCATATATCTGAGGCCACTGACTATGGCACTCAAAAGTGACTGTAAATACTTGAGTCTGATCTTCTTTAAACAATATCCCTTGCAGGCACAGTTACCTGAGAGTTACGTTTTAAATGGCATTTTTACTATGTTAGAAATGTTCATTTTATTCTTGTTGTTAGCAATGTGAATTCTTGTAGTTTGTATGATATTCTGTGGGTTCGTTTAGATGTGCTAATTAACAGGTTTACCCTGTTGCAATTAATACTTTAATTTAAAAGTGTATATTCTTCTTAGTACCGTTTGTGTGTGTGATATTGTTAAGAGCAAAATAGATTTGTTTCCTTTATCACAGAGCCCCAGATTACATTTAGGGATTGTTAGTAATCCAGAAGCATTGATTCCACCTCAACCATGTATTGGGTGGGATTCTACCAGGATTCAATAACCTGTCTTTCACATTTAGTGCTTGTGCATGAACGAAGTTCAACTGTGTCATCCGTAGGTGGGAAACTAAACCTGGTAGAGTAATGCTAGAGTTGTAGTTTACGCAACAATACATAGCTCTGTGATACTTGGACATCCAGGGGTTTTAAATAAGATGATGCATCCTTATTTTTACTAGAGTGATTTTTATACTAAACATAATAGGATTTTTTATTTTTTTTTTATTTTTTGAAATCAGACATATTACAATAGGATATTTGTCCAAGGAGAAAGGTGGAAAAAAATACAAAAAACATCATCCGCCAAAACAGAAGAAAGAGAAATAAAAAAATAAATATAAAGAAAACACAGAAGCAAAAAGCATATCCCAACCATGGTGCGCTTCTTAATCTATCATATAATTAATATTAGATCTGCGCTTGAGCTGTCTTTGCTCTTTCTTTTCTCCAGGACTTTCATAAAAATGTCCGCAATTTATCTCATTATCATTAATTAGCAGCACATTGTAATCTATTCCATTTAGCCAACATCTTGCCTATTAGGTTCCTCCATCAAGGCAAGGAGCGGCTTCCACACATTCATACCTTCTTTCATAGTTTGTAACCCTTTACACTTATACAGGGCAATTTCCTGCTGCTCAATGAATATTAGTCTATGCAACCATTGATGAAATGTAGGCGGTTCTTGATCCTTCCATACTGTGGCAATCAAAAGCAGCGCTATTGATATCATTAAAAACACAAAATCTCTCTGTATCCCATCAAGCCGCAGCCTAGAATCATAGCCCGATAACATCACTGTGGAGGAGATCTTTATATTTCTCTCCAATGTCTGTAGCATAAAGGATTCAATCCCTACTTTTAAGCTATCTCGCTTTACGTATGAGTAAAACATATGTACCATATCAGCTGGTCCGGTTTGGCATCTAGGGCAATCATCGCATTCAATTTTTCCCCATTTAAAAAGTTTCGATGGTGTATAATAAAGGTTGTTCACCGTTTTATATTGTTGACCTTTTAGATTGGATGACATAAAGAAATTTTTTCCCACCTCCGACACCTTATCTATATCAACCTCCCCATCGCTTAGTTTACTCGTCCAGTTTAGTTCTATTTTTTCAACATCATCAGATATCGATTTTAGCAGCTCTTGATAGAAATCTTTAATTCTATTCCTAGAATTGCTCATAAGCTGCAAAATCGATATCGGCCCCGAACGAATGCTTTCTTTAGAGATTCCTTTTAAGCAGTTGCGAATTTGTAAATATTTAAAGCACTATTCCTGCTGTAGTCCGAAACTTTGTGCTATTTCAATAAACCCCACCATTTCCTGATTCGAATAGACATCTGCCAAAGTAGTAATCCCCATTTGTTCCCATTTCCTGGCCATGTCGTCATACGGGCGTAAAAGATCAGAATGCCAAAGTGATGAGTATTTAGTAAACCTGCTTATTTTACACATTTTCTCTACCCTTTTCCAAATGTTCACAGCACATTCTACACATTTATAGCCTTACTTTTGATATTGTTTCAGATCGTCGTGACGTTCAAATATTCCTCCTACGGCTTCCTCTATTGCCAATTGATAAATACTTTTAATTTTGGACATATCATTTTGCACATTATAACAGTAATAAAGAGTACCTAATTGTTGCAGAGCCGTAGCCCAATAATACAGCTGAATACTGGGAGCATTCCAGCCCCCCCCCCCCCCGGTTGACTGGAAGAGTCAGATATTTATAAGCGCAACACATTTTTTTATAGCTCCAAATAAATTTAGAGAACATCCCCTCCATTTTCCGACTTTTATTTGCCGCTAGCTCTAATGGGATGGCCCGGATTAAATATAAAATCTTAGCAAAAATTTTCATTTTGATTACATTGATCCTTCTAATTACTGTAAGGTATAGATGGTCTAACCATTTTAGCTCCCTATTAATTGAGCCGATCACTGGGTCTATATTTAGTGCCCATAGATTAGTAATTTTAGATGTTAGTGTGACCCCTAAATATGTTGCTGACTCCATCACTCGAGAATCTTGTAATAGACAATGAGAAGAGCAAATCATTTTTGTCTTTGAGCTGTTTAAAAGATATCCCGACCTCCTCCCAAATTTTTCTGCCAGCTTTTCTACTTCCGCAATTGCCTCCTGTGGAGCTGATGTTAGCAAGGCAATGTCATCAGCATATGCCAAGATTTTCGCCTCATATCCATGAGAAGCTACTGGTTTAATTAAGGGGTTGTTCAAAATCAAGGAGATGAATGGGTCTAGATAAAATTCAAACAGGATTGGGGAACACTGGCAGCCTTGACGGGTACCACTTTCTATCTTCAGCCTCCTGGATGTATGCCCCATTATTGGCGTAAGATGGGCCCTCCGTAATTTTGACCCTATTTACACCCAGAGAGTCTCCGGCCATTCTCGCCTGGGGCATAAAACATTCTCAAAAAAATCCCCCCCCTCCGCACCCCTGGAACATTGACAGAGGCATCAAGGGCTTTTCTAATCAGAGCATTTACAGACCTGAGCGCTTGTTTAGTCTTATTTTACTCCATAAAGGATACAACTGTGCGTGAATGCCTACTGCAATAGTCATTACAAACCTACGCCCCATCCAATAATACTCCATAATGTGTACCTCTAAGCGGAACTGTGCAAGTATTGACCAGAGGCACCATGGGCATTTAACCAGAGTATTTGCTTAAATAAATCCTATTAGACCCCACGAAGAATACAACTGCACGTGATCGCCTACAGTATTAGTTTGTGCAAAACCAAGAGGATCATCACCAAGCGGAACTGGGCATGTGTTAAACTCAGGACAGCAGTCCCCGCTTCTGCGCATGCGCGATAGCACAGACGCTTCCAGAATCATTGGGCACATGCGTGCAGACGTCGCGCTACTCACACACCTCGAGTAGTGTGTTGAGGAAGGCAAACAAGACCGGATTACCCATGTTTGGGCAAAGCCTTACCTTCCGGTTTTAGAGAGGCAATTAACTCCTAATTGATGCGATACAGCAGTATAAAAGCGCGAACCCCGCCTGAGTCCTCAGTTACAGCGGAGCCACGTCATGGCCAGCAAGGCAGAAACTCTTCCTCGTAATCGATGCATATTGGCTCGATTGGTCCCCCACGTTAGGAGGCTCATGAGGTACATCGTACAATGAGAATGAGTATGTATTTAATAACAAACTTTAATGATCTGCATTATCCTCCCATGAGTACCTGACCACCTGAACCACACTGGCTATAGCAAATAGAGCATGTGCTTTATGTTATGTGTTATGTATGTCATGTCCGTGTCCCCCATTTTTTCCAGGCCGCACAACCACTAATAGCATGACAAGATTTCTCTAGTAGCTGCTGCCCACACCATTTTTAGGTCACTGAGCCTGGAGTAATACAGTTACCTATGACCATTGTGATTGAAATATACTGTTTCTTTCCATGTTTCTTTCTAGGTTCGCTAATTACCAAAACCTCCTCAAATTAAGTGAATTAGGTACAATATAGCTTTAATTTACAATTTTCACTTTTCTGTAGATTACAGATTTTTTGTAGTATACATGAGTAAGGTGGGGATTTGTGCACCCCATCGTTAACAAGGAGTTCCACTCCGAAACATGTTGACGAACACATGAGGTGATGTACATTGTAATACATAAGAACCTCACAACACACCATTTTAATAGTGCCAGCCCAAGGCCCATTAAAATTTTTTTGAGTACACCCCATGAGCCAGGTACTTTTTAACCATCACTAAATAACACTTCGAACCCTAGCACTCACTGATCATCACAAATAACCTCACACATACCACACATAGTCTGTTTATAAGTGCTCCCGTGTAGACGTAGGTAGTAGCACGCCGCATCCCGTAGAGGGGTGCGAAGACCCCGATGATGAAGCATGACACCAAGGGTCCTTTTGGTGTGTGAGGGGTATTTTAAAAACACTGTGTGCTCCCCACCTTTGCAAATCCCTTGTCACAGACTGTTGTGAGCTGTGAATGAATCCCCGATCTCTTGATAGGTACAATAAGGTAACATGTACAGGTCAATATGTTTTTTATGACTATCTAGACAATTTAATACAAAGTAAGTGCATTCCACTATAGTGCTGTGTCTGTGCAATTTGATGTCTGCGTCAGATGCTTTGCAACTCCCTCATCCCCCAGCATCTGTGTCACTGCCAATTGTTGCCAGCCTGTCCTATAAGACATCTTAAGGACCTTTGAAACTCTTACCGGTATATGTCAGTGCTATAGAGTTCATGTAGTATAGAACGTCTCTTTTAACAGCAGTATCTAGATGCTTCTTGAGCAGAGGTTGGCTGAGTATCTG
The DNA here is from genome assembly GCF_964261635.1 of Lissotriton helveticus. Taxonomy (NCBI): domain Eukaryota; kingdom Metazoa; phylum Chordata; class Amphibia; order Caudata; family Salamandridae; genus Lissotriton; species Lissotriton helveticus. The sequence continues at coordinate 538,242,150 of NC_136065.1, forward strand.
ATTTCTTAGTAGTGGTAGTACTAGGCCTAACATGGGTTTCTATGTTCAGCCAGTATTGAAAGCGATGTTTTGGTCACTTTCTGCACTATACTCTAGACCTATAGGCAGGTCTCTGGCTAGAGTCAATGGACGTGGCTCTAGCAGATTCTCAAATGTAGGCACATGAATCCCTGTTTTAGAACCCCTATTTGCTCACTAAAAAGTAAGTAATGTCCAGCTGTGCGCTCTACTGAGCTTTCGCTGCCCCCTGTGTTCTGGTTGTAGTAGGGTTGTCATGCATTGCTTTCTAGAGTAGCCACTGTTAGCTGCTGAAGGAAGTGTGAAGCCATGAGTGGTTTAGTATCAGTTGGAGATGGTGTCTCATTTGTTTCTCTGTGAAAAAGTTATAAAATAGGACACATTCCCTATATTAGGATCTTTGCATTTGTCCTAGGATTTTATTGGCGTCCAAGATGGCAGTACCATTCAATGAATCCATGAAGAACTGGCAGTGTTTTGTGCATCGGATATTAGCAGTTTGCTATGAAGGTCTAAACATTGTGAGATGAAGGTTGTGTTTGTTGATATTGTGGCTTTCTAGTTGTTACTTATTGCAGCCTTCTCTTTTCAGGTGGCCATGGTCTGGCAAATGTGTTTATTTGACTGCACTTAGGCTTCATTTGGTGTTTACTAATGTTGTACGGATCATCATTGGCCCTGTTTGCTAGATGACTCCATGTCTACAAGGACATTGTGGTCCAGTCCATTGATTTTCTTATACGCATGAATTTTCCAGTTGTGTTAGAAGTCATTATCTTTTTAAGACGAAACCCTATCAGATCAACACTGCGTCCTTCCTGACATGAAGCCAATAGATATCCGTAGTTAAGGATTGTTTTACAATTTCCAATATTTATTCTAAAACACCCTGCACCTCTTAGGTTACATTTGCCATCACAGTGATGATGCATTAGATTAAGGTCCACAAAATGTAGGAAGCTTTCCACAGATTTCGGCATGATAATTTGTTTGACTCCAATATATTTAACAATAAACTGCACGTACATAAGGCTCAGCCTGAGCTAATGATGCATAACATATTTTTATAGCTCCTTGATGTAAAAGTGTGTTCAAGGGCACTGCAAAGCATACAGAAACAATTTAAAATTTGTATTTTTGTAAAATAAGGTTCATGTACTTTATTGCTTGCCTCTTAATCAGTGGCGTAGCTACAAATAATGCAGCATGAGCAGTGGCCCCGAGGCTGAGGGGCACATTACATGTTTTACTACCAAGCCAGGTGAAAGGGGTCTGGGAAATGTCTGTTGCTTCCATTACGACCCAGGGCACCCTTGCAACACCACTGCTTGCAATTAAGAGACTACACAGAAAATAAGTTTTATTTTCATTAAGTGGAATACTTAACTGGAATAGTAACGAGACTAGCGAGGGTGGAGCAAAAAAGGTAAAAGCCAGAGAGATTTTCTTTTAAATTTAATTGCAGTTGAAAACGGTTCAGGTAGTCTTAATTTTCGCGAAATTCAGATTGTTTGAAAAAGCAAAATGTTCATCTATGATTGGGGGTACTTCCAAAGTGATACGTGCCCCATATTTATCTTAAAAGTGAATGATCACAAACATGAAATGTGGTCTTTATCACACAGATGTACATGTTGAAGGAAACACATGGTTTGATGAGGAGCGGGTCCTAATTCATGGGGGCTTATTTAAGAAGGCCTTGCGCCGCCGGTACGTCACTTTTTCCCATTTTAAAAGTGACGCACCGGCGGCGCAAGGCCTTCATAAATAAGGCCCATGGTTTCTTTCCCCAGATATGCGAACAGCGACTATTTTCGATTGTTGACACTACATTGTCAGATATTCTTCTATAGGAGCATATAAATATTTTGAATGTCCCTTTTTGATAATATAAAATAAAATCCTGGCTCTTCAAAGAATTACTACTGAGTTTAACAGGGTTTCGGTGTCAGTTGTACAGCGTTTCAAACTCGGCGAAATTCATAGGTAATTTGTGTGTTCGATAAAGTAATTTAACATCACAAGGCCTAGCTATGCACGTGTATTCCAATATGTTGAATATCTTTGGCAGAACAAGTTAGTTTCACATGAAAAATCATGTGTAGGATCTTCCTTAATTACTATTGTGGAAGTCTAAATACAATAATGAAATATCACGCTTTTAGTAATTTTTTTGAATTTTTAAACACTGATTGTCTGCAATGATGACACTTTGATTACAGACGGTTACAGCTAAGCATCAAATGTTTATTTCTTTATAAATGTAGAAATTCACCATTTCTACATAGTCCCAAAAATCTTTCACAATTTTCTGTACTCTGTGCACAGTACCACTGCTATGTGCACTTTACCACTGCTAAACAGATGTAAAGTACATGTGCTCCCCCCCACTAAATCTTGTATTTTTTCATTGAAACTCCATATTTGGCCTATTTAACTTTCCGATAAGTCCATTATAAATGAAAGCCTTAATTGTGCCTATGGCATGGAAAGTGAAATGTCAAATGTGAATGAAGTGTGTATTTACACCACCCACATATATGGCAAAATATCCTAGTAGCACCACTGTGTTCTGGCTAGTCTGCTTTTTAGATACACTACATTGACACATAGCAGGGACAACTGCCTTTGCAATGTAGAAAAATCCTATTTTTATACATACATGAGTTACTCAAGTCAAGTTAATATTCTTTATTCAATCTTACACAAGTAAATTCTAAACGATAAGCATATAGCAAGAGCACACAATGAAAACATGATATATCCACTGTTAAAAAACATTGTAAAAATATGTTATATGCACCACATTTAAGAAATACGGTGCATTCCTGTCCTTCCTCCCTGCACTGGCGCCATTTCTGTAGCCAAGTGTCAATGGAGGCAACCTTGCACAATAGTGTAAGAGTGCCTCCTTTGGATGAAGGATTGTTTTTGTGTGGCAAGGGGCACCTACCTGCACAAAAACAATCCTAAGAGGCGATTTCCTCTTTCTACGTGTGCAGCAGAATGCAGCATACATAGAAAGAGTGAAAAACGAGGAGAAATAAACATATTTCTCCTCATTATGCCTCACCTTGGGAAGCATGTGGATTTGTCACTTGCCCAGGTTTACACAATACCCATGGAATGCCTCTTGGGCACAGAGTAAGGAGACAAAGTTGTAAATAGACAATACCCCCAACGGCTGACCACGGGTTCAGCACATGAATCCCTGTCGTATTAGATTAATTGCCCTGTGCATCTACTTCTGGCACTCGTTGAGCACCCCTGGCATCCAGAAAGAACAAAGTACTTTGGAATGGAAGGTACACCAGAAATGAAGTTGGGATAGCAAGTTTAGTCCATTATCCTCCTTTATTTATGGTTGAAATAATATCAGACATCAGCCAATGCATTCCGTTCCTTTCGCATAAGGAAATTCATCAGGGCTTGGTAAATCTAGTAGAGTATTCACAAAGATCCTTGGTGGTTGCTGTAATGGTAGTGCAGCCTGGGTAAACACCCCACAGTAAGGGTCAATCAGGTTAAGTCCCAGCTTGAAATCCAGGTCCTCCGTGTTCCCGGGTTACGGCGTGTTAGCCAGTTCCGAAGTCTGATTTGTGCTCTGTTGCCTTACTCATGATTTATGAAGCCACTGAAAGCTATACACGGTGATTTTGCGCAGCTTTATAAATCGCATCGAGAGCCTGCGCCACACATGTATCACTTTACAAGGTGCAAAAGTGATGCAGGACCCTCATAAGTAAGCCGATAAATCTAAAGTCTTTGACTGGGACAACCCACTTAATGTATCTGACCTCGTGATCAGCCTGAAAGTGCATCTAGTTCCTCGTGCACAGTGAACTATTGTTTTCCCATAGTGCTTGACTCTTTCTAGACACATTTTGCCTTAAAACTTTAAAGATCCGGATCACCAGTTCCCCCAAACCTATTTTGACGATCTTTGTATCCTTTTTCTCAATATCCTTTTCCCTATTCTTCTAAACAGCGTTGTGTTCTTTATTTGGTACTGCTTGAAGTTAGCACACACTTCTCTGGGGAGTTTGTGCTGCTTGTGCCATAGCTACGAGGGATTGAACAAAGATTCTGTCAGAACATTGTTTTGATATAACCATAGTAAGTTCATTGAGGTGCCCCCCTCCTAAATTAATAATCCTGTGTCTGGCCATAATGAATGACGTTTATTTTATTTAATTATACCACAAGAATGATTAAGTTTAAATGTACCATCACAAGTATATAGCAGTGTTAAAATATCCCCTGAAATTCCCAGTGTGTTCTGCCGAGTATCACTACCAAAACCTAAATTAATATTTTGTGTGATTGCGTAAGTATATCAATTAAATAAAGTGTTCCTTGGACAGCCTGTGAAAGGTGAGAAGAAGAAATCCAATGTTTATGCATCTTACATAAATTTTGCTCCTAGTATACTGTAGCACAGTATATGATGAACTGCCTTCCATGAGTAATTTCAAGGCTCTTTACTCATGAGCTTGTAAGTATTTTATAACGTTGGCACAATACTCCAGGAATTCATTGACCCTAAATCTCAAGTGGCTGCCATTAACAACAATAGTAAAAATGGAAAATATATATCTCTGGAGTCGAGGCACAGTTGTAACGAACAATAATGCTACATTTTTCAGCAAGCTTTGTAAAGTGCATAATCAGTTGAGATCAAGGCTCGGATCAAGCTACCGATTTTGCAGTTATTCACACGCATTTCTTTTCAAACCGTTGTAATCTATGTCTGCTGGAAGAAAAACCACATACATTTAAACTCCAGTTCTGGGAGTTTATTATTGAAATGAAAAAACCTTGCTAAGATGCATCAAACATGGTTCCTGCACGCGGGTGCTTCACTTCCTCCAGTGGCCTAACGCAAAATGATGGGGCCCTCCTCAAAATGCGAGGAGGGGCCCCTGAGTCATCCATATCTCACAGATATTTATTCACCTTGGGCTGAATGAGGCGCCCTTCCAGGCCTTGGGGCACTGTGGTATTCTAGGTTCTGTGGTGGAATCTGGAACACACTGTGCGTGGTCCAGATTCCACAGATGGACAGTTGGCTCAGGCTTGCAATGAATTTATCTTGTTCCCAGAAGTTCAATAAAACAAGGGAACTTACCTCGGTATCCTGTGTTTATTTTTTAGAAGATTGTACAGGCACCCTGGAAGGTTGGAGGCCTCACAGGGGTTCTAGGGGCTCCTGCTGGCAGCACCATGACAGGCAGAGCTATCATTGCCTGCTTGTTTGGAATCTTTAACACCTTTGCTGCGGCGGCAATTCCGCCGCAGCGCTAGGGAGGAGGGGGGGGCGCAGCGCTCCCATGCTCGTGACGGAAGCGCTCCGTCACGAGCCTCGGGCGCGCTGTGCTTGTGACGGAGCGGTTCCGTCACGGCCCCGCCCGCTCAATAGAACGCGCCGCACAGGCGCGAAATCAGCGCCCCGCAGGCGCGCCGAGCGGGCCGTGACGGAACTGCTCTGTCACCAGCACAGCGCGACCGAGGCTGGTGACGGAGCGGTTCCGTCACCAGCATGGAAGGGGTTAAGGATTACAGTCAGTCTTCCCCTGGTAAGGCGAAGGTGATAGCCTCCACCAAACTCGAGGTGTGGCTGACCACCCTCCATACTGTCAGTAAGTCCCTAGGGGTCATGCAGAGTAAAAGTACAGTAGATGTGTGACAAAAGAGCTCTTACAATATAACTTTTTATTTATAATTATGTTGTTTATGAGTATCCTATAAGTAAATGTGCAGTAAGAGAAGTGAACCTTACTTCTAGTTATAGTAGTGATGGTGAATTTGAACAGCCAGTCTCATTTAGGAATTAAATGTCCCTCAAATTCTAATTCAAGTTTATCTAGCTGCTGTGAGAAGTCACGTCATCAACTCTTACTAATAAAACAACAATGGAATGTCCTGCTACCCCAAACAAGGGATAGGTTGTAGCAATCTGTTTTCATAAATGCAGTGGATAAACTTGCAACCACATTTTGAAATCAGATATCTTTATTGCAAAAGTTTTAGCCCATCTTCGTACAGATGTGAAAAATCTTGGACATCAAGAGTGGAACAGACCTTTCTGCCAGGGGTCATTTGAAGATCCAGAACTTGTAGAATGCTCTTCCACTTCTCCAGCTCCTCATCTGATGCAGACTGGCATACTGTTTGATTTGATTGGTCATGCCTAATGTATTCCTTTCTGAAGGCAAATGATGATTGAGACCAACCACTAAACCTCTGGGGACCCCTTCTGAATAATACTACATGCCAGAAACCCTAAACTCAGCAATTCCTTTGATTTGAACCGTAAACGAATACACAAATATACAAAACAAGTATAGGACGAATATAGATCGAAAAAATAAACACACAAATTCTGAAAAATCTACTTAATTCCCAAACAAAAATGTTTTACAAAAGCCAAAATGTTAATTTTAATGGATACCAACTCCAATTTCAAATTCCTAACCATTGAAAAAGTGTTTTACATTTTGCTTCCTTACGTTTATATGCTTTATTATTCATGTAATATTATTTAATTTTGTAACACTTGCATGCTATACATTTGATTTTCTCTAAAGTTGTTATAAACAATAAAGTATTATAGAGACAGAAAGGGCGTTGAGTCAACCCCCTTCATGAATTAGTTTTCCTATTGGGTTCCTGGCTTGATTTGCTTAGACACATTGTCTGTCAGGTATAAGGGATTTTGTGGATTTTTACATTGTCCCATTGAGTTTCCACCTGGGATTTGCTAATGGCATATATTACTTCTTGCAGATGTTACAGCTCTTGATGAAACAGCCTCACCTCTCTCTTTTTCTGCTCTGCCACCTCACCTCTCTCACTCTCACAATGGCCCACTCCCTGTCCTCCCCTATTTTTAATACCACTGGGTGCTCTTTTCTATGCAGAGCAATTGGATTAAGTGACACAGTCTGCTTCTTAGGATACCAAAGTGTTATTCCTCCAATAGTAGCATTTAGTTTCCATATATAGTAATGAGTCATTTGGTATTCCAAGCACCCACATTCAATACGCCCTGCATCACCCCTGCTCCTGTTAACAGACTACTGTTGAAATACATATTCAGTGAACCCTGCTGGATCTGCGATGCTGCCACTGGACATGATGACATTCAATGTGCCAGTCACTTTTGTCAATGCCATAACATGTAGGTTTTAACTAAAAATGCAAGCCAAAAATGTATGATGGGCAATAGCACTTCAAGTATCAGACCATCACAACCTTCTTTCGAAGTCCCAGAGTTTCATGTACTAATGGACATTTTGGTGAATATCCCATGAGTTATCAGAAAACTCAATGAATGCCCCACTTAACTTGATGCGTTATCAAAATAATGCATTCATTTAAATCATTTTGGAGGCTTGGAAAGGGTTGCTAACCACCTTGCGATACCTGAGATCTGTATTGGAGACTGATTTGTTTAGAAGTGGCAGGTTGCAAAATAATTTATTTGCAAGAACCATGATGAGCATACAGTCGACCCTATGACAGGTAACGAGTGTGTCAAAAAATGTCTGTCATTGAATATGTCCTTTACAAGATGGAAAAGCCTTACATGTGTGGGAGATTCCTTGGACTTTGATGAGGAAGGCAAAACCGGTCTTACGTGCCTGACTGAGCCTTTTTAGGGATCAATGTGAAGAGGACTGTTAAAATGAAGTTATGCTCCAAAACCCAGAGTGAAGAGTTGGGCCTTTAAGGATTGTCTGAGCATTTGCTAGATATTTTAAAATCTCAGGTGTAGTGGATGAGAATGCCACAGTGATGACCCCTAGACATGGAAAGAATTCCCACCACTTCTCTAGCATGTAAATGGAAGGGGTGTCGATGGCCCCTGTTGATAGACCTGTGACTTCTTGCTGGTTGGAAAGGGACAACTCGTTTGGAAGATTGTTAGGCAAAAGACTATGGAAATCTTACATTTAATTTTGTTTAGTAAAGTTCAAATCCTATTACAGGGCTTGAAATGAGTTTTGATGCTTGGATTTCACTCATCCAGTCAGATTTTCTTCTATCTCCATCCATTCTTCATCAAATGTTACATTTCCTTCTATTGAAGGATTTTCTGCTCCTCACAACCTTTCTTTGATGATTTCTTTTTACTTTCGGATGTTATTCTTCTGCATTTGATAAGGCTTGCAATGTTTTGGTTAATCAAAAAAAGTTTCCTGTCTAAAATAGGTTTCAGTCCAGAGATTTTTGTAATCCAACTGTTAAAACTGTCCAGGATGTCAAATAGTATGAAAATCAAATGATAAAAAGCAGGAAATATATGCTTCCTACCCACATTTTAAAGTATGCACACGTCTGAAAAGTAAACATATACAAATCAGCACTAACAAAAACCAAGATAAATTAGGGCTAAGTACATGTGAGAATATTCCTTCTTTTAAAGTTCAGCTCTGCAGTGGAAGTTTCCCTAATGAGCATTCAGACAAAGTGATTTAAGCCTTCATTTAGGTCATGCAATTTTGCATACTGACACTAATGCAACATTGTCACTGAAGTATTCAACATCATTTATGATTTAGCCAGAGTTAGAAATTGGGTCTCTAGTTGACAGAGGTATGCACTTTGTCCAAGTAGGGACAACAATCTTAGTCAGGGTAAGTCAGTTACACATCTAACAAAGGGAGGGACTTAAAGCGCATCAAGGTCCAGCATATGCGCTCCAAATAATCCAATAATCCCCACATACATTTCTAAGTCAGTTACCCACCATAAATTAACCTGTGCTCACTCTCTGGTAGCTTGGCACTGGGCAGGCAGGCTTAATTTAGGATGAAATGTGTAAGCAAAAGTTGCAACAATGAAAACAGTGAAACACCACATTAAAAAATAATCCATTCCAGGTTTGAAATATAGAGCTTACTTTAAGGAACAATACAAGACCATAACCACAAATATCCAATAAGTAGAATCGGAGGTATGAGTTTTGAAAGAATATGTTGAAATATATTGCTTAAAAGCTTAAAGTGCCAACCAGGGACATCTGATTGGTCTTGACAAGGGTAGATCTAAAGGTTCAGGCTGACCACGATGGAGCATGTATCAGATACAGGGACTGGAGCTGGCCCTCAGCTAACATTACCTTGCGAGGAAGATGCATCAACGTTGAGGATCCGATGCATGGAGACAAAGAGGAGATGCAGCGTCAATCTGGCTGGATCAGGGCGACGCTTCGGTTCCAAACCACACAATCCAAGATGCGTTGGCTTCCTTGTGAGTTAGGCGATGCACCATCATTGAGCTGCACAGAGAGTGATGCGATGAACTCGTCAGGTGATGCTGCGGCACTGGAGGTGATGCGGTGGTTCCAACTGGTGCAACAACGGCAATGGGTGGAGTTTGCTGCCAAACCTCAGAAAACCCAATTCCAAAGGTCAAGGACTGGATTGGCACCATGTGAAAGGGTAAACTCACAGTTAGCAGAGTTGCCAAAGTTGCAGGAGTGTTGAGGAAGTCTTTGATATCCCTGATACTTCAAACCAGGAGGCAAGCCGGTAAGCCTTTGGAGTCACTTTAGAATGTAGAGATGCATGTCCAGTCCTTCTCACTTCCAGGCAAGGATGTCAGCAGGCAGCAGACATGTAAAGAAGTTGAGACTATCAATTTTAAAGGAATAAATGTAGTAAAGGGCTTAGAAGGAAGTAGTGCTAAAAACGTTACTTTAGATAGTGTTGGACCTGCACAATGGAGCGTTGACTGGCTACAAGGCACACGCAGGACCTGGTGAACAAAAAAACTTTCCTGGTCGCAAACAATGAAACGCATAAATCTTCTCCAAGCAGTGAAGACAATGTTTCAGTTTCGAAAACGGGTGCCTGAGTCGGGAGGAGTTGAGCGCTGCACCAGATTCTGTCACTTAGTCGAGGGGATGCGTCATTCTCACCAAGCTGTAGCAGCGGTGGTACGCGGTCCAATGTATTGATCTCTGGAGGCAAAGTACTGGTTACGATGCAATTTCCTGATTTTACTCCCACAGACTTTTGTGGTCTTTTTACTGCCACAACAGACCGGCTCTATTGTGTGTAACTGGTTCTTTTGTGTGTAACAGAACCAGTTGATGCACTGGTTCTGTTACACACTGATAGAAGATGCCTTCAAATCCATATTAGAAATATCTGGGACACTTCCAATGAGCCAGGCACAAGAGCAGGGGTAAGACAAGCCACGGCCCGTGGAGGGAGTTCCGGTGTGGCAGAAAGGCGGGGCGGGGGAGGGGCAGGGGTGCTAAAAGACAGAATATTGATAATTGGAGGTAAGTAAACAAGTTAATAAATAAAATACATTTCGTAACTCGCCCTGCATCACAAAATGCGATGTGGCTCGCGGTACGAAATTCATTTTATTAATTAAATTGTTTAATTACCTCCAATTATCCATAACCCCGTTTTTAGCACCCCCCACCCTGCCCCTCCCCTGCCCCGCCTCCCTGCCCCACCGGAACTCCCTCCACGGGCCGCAGCTGGTGGAGTCTTTGACATTCCTGAGTCTAAAGTAACAGGCGGCAAGCAAACAAGCCCTTGGAGATCACTTGGAGTGAAGGCAGAGTCCAGCTCTTCTTCAGCAGACAGAAGGTCAACAAACAAATAAGCAGTCCAGTTGAGTCCTTTAAGCAGCACAGCAGTTCTTCTGGCTGAGCTTCAGTTATAAGTCCAGTAGTCAGAAAACAAAAGGATCCACCCTTATGGGAAAGTATAAAAGTTTTCCTCAAGACTACGTGTGTCTCCTACAATGGTGGAAAGCACACTGCTTTGTTTAAATACCCCTCACCCACCAAAAGTCCCTTGGTGGCATACTTCATCATCGGTGTCTTCACGCCTGCTGAGGGGCGGGGTGTGCTGTGACCTACGACTCCCTGGGAGCACTGGTTTTGAAAACCAATACTATGTGTGGTGTAGGAGTGTGAGTGGAAGGGTCAGAAGTGAGTGAATGGTGAATGGTGAGAAATGTAAAAATACCTGGCTCGGTGGAAAAAATTAATTATAATGTTCCTTTGAGCTGGTATAGTTAAAATTGTAATTGTAATTTATATTTGTATAGCGCATTATCACCAACGGTCTCTAAGCGCTTTGAGAGCAGTGCCTGCTTAGGTTAGAGGTGGGGAGACGGTGCTTTACTGTGAGCCCCAAGCTTCCTTAAATAGTAGGGTTTTGAGTTGTTTCCTAAAAGGTAGCAAGGAGTGTTCCTTACGGAGGTTGTCAGGCAGTTTGTTCCAGATCTGTGGAATGATAGACGAGAAGGCTCTGCCTCCCATGGAAGACAAGCGGGAGCGAGGGCAGACCAGCATCCTGGCTTCTGAGGATCGAAGTACTCTGGATGGGGCGTAGTTAGTTAGGCTGTTTTTTATATAAGTCGGTGCCTTGCCATAGGTAGCTTTGTGTGCAATGCACAGGCCCTTGAACTTAATCCTCTGTCTAATGGGGAACCAGTGTAGTTGGCGCAGAAGGGGGAAGCATGAGTGCGACGTGGGACTTTAAACACAAGTTGTGCCGCGTCGTTCATAGTGGTCTGAAGTCTAGCCAATTGGTAATCTGGGAGTCCTAGGTCGAGCGAATTACCATAATCCAGTTGTGATGAGTGGGGAATGAGATGGAGATGAGCAGTGTCTCCTGCGTTGACATATTTCGAAGCCCTCCCATGGCTTCTCATCAGGACCTAGAAGAGATCCCTTCTACACTTAAATCAAAATAACTGAATACTTACATATAATCCTAACTAAGTGGTGCAGATACATTTAACATGCACAGTATACAATACCCCAGTAGGTATATTGCTGAATGGGTTCTGGAAGAATATAAACAGAGTATATCCATACATCCAAACTACACCATATGTGGTGTTGACCTGTAAAGAAAAGTGATATATTTCTGTGATATACTTTTCTCATCTTTACCCGTTATAATTGGTAATCAGTGCTGTGTTAAGCCGGCAAAATGGGACAATACAAAAACATACCCTAATGATGAAGCATGCCACCAAGGGTTCTTTTGGTGGGTGAGGGTTATTTAAACAAAGCTGTGTGCTTTTCACCATTGTAGGAGACACACGTAGTCTGGAGGAACACTTTTATACTTTCCCATAAGGTTGGATCCCTTTGTTTTTTGAAAATATAACTTGAGGAGGACGTATCCACCTCTACTGCTTTTTGGAGCATTACCTCTTCACTCCCTTCTTGTGTTACTTTGTGATAAGTCCAGTAGTGTCTGATTTTAAGGGATCAGAAACCCAGTAATTATACCCACATGTGCAGGGTGACTTCAAAGCAGCTCTCTAAAGTGCACAAGTATCCCTTTCAACCCAGTCCTGTCCAGCGGCCTATATTTGGGTGTCAATTTTCCAGTGCAGGCCCATTGTTGTTTTCCCTACATTAGCATGAGCACATTGCAGACTGTCCTCTGCTATGCACATAATACTCTACAGATATATTTCGCTTTGTACCACATTGTACTTTCACACAGAACATGCTGTTGTTTTTGCATTCTGTTCTGTCACGGGATTTATTCCGAACATGTAGACAAGGTCGGACAAAAATGCCCCTTGTTATTCTGCTCCGGTCAGGCACCAGCACCTAGAACCTAGCACCTAGACAAAACATGCAAATGAAACTGTAGTTTGGGAACACGTACTTTTGTCATATAGGTATGCACAAGATAGGTAACACACACATGGAGAGGGACCTTTCCAGGGATAAGATCGTGACTGTACCTGAGATATAGAACCTTCATCCGTGTATACTAAGGTACGTGTTCTGCTTCTAACACCTAGAGATCTTCCTATATATAATCGTTTTGCTTCAATAGAAGGGGAAGGAGGTTAGGCTACACTATTGTATATAATGACAGCTCAATTTATGATTTACGGACTACTTGCTATGCTAACTGTATTTGTGCTAGGCATTTTCCTACTCAGCGGCACTGCATACCAATGGGAGGGTCAATTCCTAGCACAAGAAAACTTTCGTTCTTGCCCGGATCCCAACATCATTGAATACTAGGGAAAGCCCAAACAAACTACATCAAGGACATAAAGGAGCTGACAACAAGAACCAAGATCAGAATAATAAGTTGGAATGTGGCTGAGCTCAAATCAAATATAGCTAATAAAGAAGCCATAAGTCCTTAAAACAGGAAATATTTTATGCTTGCAGGAAACATGGATGAGAACACCAAGCTCTATTAAAGATTTCGAGGCAACCCACACATAATCAAAACATCTTTGTAAGAGCAATTGGTGGGGTCTCAATCTTTCTAAAACTAAACCTGCAAGTACGAATCAAGGAATGGTCTACGTACTCACCTGATGTTCAGATCACAAATATAAAAGGAATTGGACTAGAGGGCACTCTGATGGCAATCGCAGTACTTAACCTGTATGTTAATCCAAACAAGAAGGAAAAAACCATAAGCGCCAGGATGATCACTTGACTGATTAGAGAATACCTTAATGAGAACCTTGGGCATGAATGTATTATAACCGGGGCCTTTAACATGAGAGACCTGTGCCGCCCGGAACAAAGCCATGGGGAGAGTGGGCGGAATATCATGCAAGCCTGCATCAAATGAATTTAACCTGGGGTCAGTGAACCAAATAGGGCAGTCAAACAGGAAATTACAACCTACATTCAAAAATATTTCCACGCTAGACTACATCTTCCTAAGGAAGAACCTATTGAAGAGGTGCGAAGAATATTAGGTGCCATATACTACTCTAAGCGAACATCATCCATTATCCATCCTTGTCATTGTAAGCACCATGAGGCATGAGGAACACCCCATTGTTGGGAAAATTCTTAATCCAATCAGTGAACTAGCATCTATAAAACAAATTAAATGGGGAACAATATTAGGTGCCACATACTACTGTAAGCGATCATCATCCATTATCCATCCTTCTCAATGTAGGCACCATATATTTTTGTGAACACTAGTTCCTTTGCATTCAACACTACTATTTTTCAGACAATCTTGACCTGTAATCGCTACTGCACTTGATTAGCAGAGCAAAAGTGCAGTAGCGATTACAGGTCAAGATTGTCTGAAAAATAGTTTCCTAATAGATTTCTGTCTTCGTTCAGTGCTACTGTCCTGACCAAAGGGAGGGTATCATATGTTCCCTGTGGGCCCATTGTTGTTTTCCCTATGTTAGCATGAGCACAAGGTAGAATGTCCTCTGCATTGCATTCGTTACTCTACAGACATATTTTGCTTTGTACCACACTATACTTTCACACAGAACACACTGTTACTTTTGCATTCTGTTCTGTAATGGAGTTAGTCCGAACATGTAGACAAGGTCAGACAAAAATGCCTCTTGTTATTCTGTTCTGGTCAGGCCCTAGCACCTAGACAAAACATGCAAATGCAGCTCTAGTTTGGGAGGAGCACATACTTTTGTCATATAGGTATGCACAAGATAGGTAACACACACTTGGAGAGGGACATTTCCAGGGAAAATGTTGTTACAGAACCTGAGTTTTAGAACCTTCATCTGTTTTACTAAGGTACGGGGTCTGCTGCTAACACATAGAGATCTTCTAAAACATACTCATTTTGCTTCTGTAGAAGGAGAGAGAGGTTAGGCTACACTGTCGTACTTAATGAAAGCTCCATTTATGAATTACGAAGTACTTGCTATGCTAACCATATTTGTGTTAGGCATTTTCCTATTTGTTGTGGAACGTATACTGCATACTAGAGCACAATAGGTAAAATAAACATTTCAAACTTTCCTCTTGTCGCTGGCAGAACTTATTGTTGACTAGTACGAGTGTGAGAGCGAAAGATGTTTCTTCTAATCGCTATTCCTGAGGGTGTTGGGAGTGTTGTGTTCTGGGCTGTCTAATCACTTGTTCCTCTGTGAGTGAGTAGGAGGGTAAGTGAGACACTCATGGGTACTCAAGTGATAGGATGACTGAGTCCCTGCCTACTAAGGTTCCATAAACGCAAGCACAGTTCTGTGACTCTGCAGAATCCCTGCAACATCGGGGGGGTTATCAGTCCTTTGTGTAGGGGCAGAACACAGCCTAGTCAAGTGAAGTGTTAGCAATTCCTTTCCATCCTGCCGAGGCAAGTTTATCAGAATACAAATGTATGCAGACGGGTACTCAGACACATCCATCCTTTCTGTGTTGTGGTTTTTTAGAGGGAATGCACAACGTGTAGCTGTCACCCACCCCATGTATTGGAGGCAGGCTGTCAGGCACACAGAGCAGTAAGTGCAGAGAAATGCCCATATTCTAAAAGTGGTATTTCTAAAACAGTAATGTTAAATCCAACTTCACCAGCAAGGTGGGCAAACATTACCAGGTACTCCTCTCTGATCAGGAAATAGAGCTTAAAGTTGTATTCCCAATGCTGGCCTCTAAGAGGAGTAGAACTCTCGTGAAAAATGAAGTAGGCTGTTTGTCGCTACCAGGGCATGCAAAACTTAAAGGTACATGTCCTACCTTATGCCTACATAGCACCCTGCCCTTAGTGTTACTTATGGCCTACCTTAGGGGTAACTTATATGTAATAAAATGGCAGTTTAAGGCTTGGCGAGTAGTTTTAAATGCCAAGTCAAAGAGGCAGAAAACTGCACACATAGGCACTGCAGTGGCAGGCCTGAGACAGGTTTGAAGGACTAGTTCTGTGTGTCAATCAGCGCATCAGACCATTAGTAGTGTTTGAAGTGCAGATCCTGGGTCTATGGTATACCACTCTACTAAGTACTTATCAGTACAATTATATGACAATCAGGTATACACAAGTGTCATGTTGCCTGGGAGAAAAGCGCATGGACTTAATCACTGGTTAGCAGAGGTAACATGCTCAGAGTCCTAAGGCTAACAAAAAGAATCAACAAAAACATGAGGTAAAAAGCAAAACATCTGGGAAAAGACCACCCTAAAGATGACAGGTCTAACAGTAAGCATTCCCAAAAGAGTGTACTATCGTAATTCTCACTATTGTAACATTTACTACACCTGCACATAGTTTCCATAAAATTATCCAATCAAGTTAGAGTAAAAAGACACGATCTTGAACCCCCATACTTCAAGAGTCCAGACGCACCTGTAGAAGACCCGAAAAAAGACATGGAGGAACAACAAAATACAGGAAGCTGATGCCACATTCAAAGCAGCCAACACTGCACACCACCACATCAAAACCACAAGGAAGAAGGCCCTCCAAGACAGATGCACCAATAACGCACAACATAATAGCAAAGAACTTTTCAGCATTATCAAGGAGTTCGCCAAACCCAACAGCAAGGCCACATATATCCCACCCTCCCAAGACCTCTGCAACAGACTCAGCACCTTCTTCTATCACAGGATCAGGACTATCTACTACAACTTCGACCCCCAGGACCACCCCCATGCCAGTAACCACCACAACCGATGCTGACCCCCCTGACCGACTCTGCACTGCTGATCCCCCCTCAGTGCAGACAACACCATAAAACCCATGGAAAGCATCAACTCTCAAGCACCTTTGTACCCCTGCCCGCATCACATCTTCCACAGAGCTGCCTCTGCCATCATACCCAAGCTATGCCAAACCATCAACTGCTCCCTTGAGACCGCCACATTCCCTAACAACTAGAAACATGCTGAGATCAAACCCCTCCTGAAAAAAACCTTCAGTGGACCCGATGGACCTCAAAAACTTCAGGCCCATCTCCCTGCTCTCTTTCCCATCCAAAGTCATCCAAAATCCATCAATACCCAGCTCGCCGACTTTATCAAAACCACCCATGTCCTGGACAACTGGGCAGCAAGACTAATCCTCAACATAGCCCGTCACACCCACATCACTTAACACCTCCCCAACCTCCACTGGGTCCCAGTCAACAGAAGTATATCCTTCAAACTCCTTACCCACGCATACAAGACCCTTCACAATGCCGGACCCTCATACCTGAATCACCACCTCACAATCCACGTATCAAACAGACACGTCCTGCCATCCCAGCTTTCCCTGGCTTCTGTCCCACGAATCTGCAAGACCAGAACCAGAGGAATAACCTATTTGTAATACTAACAATTTACGTATTATTAAACGCCTGCTTCACCTTTTCTTTCTTCTGTTTTGGTCTATTTGATTGCTATGGTCACCTATGCAGAACACCTAATGGCTCATATGTTGTGTGGATTAGTAATCCTTAATTTGTCTCTATGGGAAAATGGTTTATTATTTGGGGTGGATGTTAGTGCATTACAAGTATTATTGTCACTATTCTTGTTAGGTCCACTAAATATGTGATCTGTCAAAACCGGTTCTGGGCACAGCAGATCAGACTAAGTGCTGAGTTCCTCTGAACAGCCAAGTCTTGAGGTCCTTCCAGAATTAGGTCAGCAAGGGTGATTTCCTGAGATAGGAAACATCCTTTACAACGCAACTTTTACCACGCAGTGCTTTTACATCGCAACTTTTACAACGCAAAGCAGTACAACGCATTGCGCTGGGGGGCGCTTTAGGATAGGGAATAGATTTAATTTACTATCCAACACCTTCCCTAGTGTCCACGGGGACTGGAGTTGGAATAGTAAATTAAACTATTCACTATCCAGCACCCCAAAGCGCTATGCGTTGTAATGGTATGCGTTGTAAAAACTGCGATGTAAAAGCATGCGATGTAAAAGCATGCGTTGTAATGTCATACATCCCCTGAGATGGATGGGCAGGGTGTTCCATATATTGGAGGTGAGGTAGGAGAAGGACATTAATATCGCATCTTGATCTTGGCTCCCATAGGAGTTGAAAATGTGACACATATCAGACCATATCAGACATGGGAAGTGAATATGTCTTTATAGCAACAGCTGTGCTAAAGAAACCCACATAGGTTTTGTGTATTGTGTGATGCTGCCAGTCCATTTGCTCAGCGCCCATGTCTGAAATATGTGTTTTTTAATCTTCCTGCTAGAGGGCACGTTGTAAGCAGTTCTTGAAATCCAATTTGACTGATGTGTCTTTTCGAGTTATGCCTGTGTTTCTGAATGCATTTCTGGTCTCCTGTTATTTTGAGAAAACGTTTTTTTTTTTAAGAACTCCAATAATGTTAACTTGAGAACGACGAATACTATTGACAAAGGGGTTATTCCTCTGTTACTTAGTGCCTGTCTACATAGTTTTACCAAATAAAAACGTTGTTTATTGGAAAGAAGAAGTATCTTTGATGATATAATAACGATGATGAAATTGTTAATTTGAATACATCACGCATAGTTTTCGGCGAGATATGCTATATTACATCAAATAAAAGAGCGTTATTTTGTTTATTAAGTGCTGTCGATGCAATGCCTCATGTTTGTGTGCTTCACCAAGCGTAAGATTGACTGCTAATGCATGTTGTTTGTCTCTGCTACCTGGCAACATGAACTAATTGGTGTGGAATTGCCATTTGCTACAGAAAATCCATTACAGTGCGCCCAACAGTTGCCCCTGTGACTGCATTTCTGGCTACGGGAGGATATGGGATATGCATTACACTTGATGCAGTGTGTTTTTGGATTGGAAATGTGTTCCAAGCACTATGGTCTTTTAGAAGACCTCCTAGTGCGCCACCAAATTGCTATTTCATTAACTCTGACTGTGACGGCTGCTGTGTGGGATTGATTTGGAATTTCACGGTCCATGATGCAAAATATCTTCATAATAAAATGCTTCATGTTTGCGACCTCAATGAGATCCCACTGTGGGCAGCCGCTGAAAAATCACACGACCAAACTGTAGTGTTAATGTATTGTAAGTAAGTCTGAATCTGGCTAACAATCTTTTCGGTATCTTATGAGCTTATCATTGATTCGCTCCAAGCTATTACTAAAAAGCGACTGTGTATTGTAGACGAAATCGACGTAACAAATTACTATGAAATGCTTCTGAGCATTGCAACCAAATTGAAACTTTTACCAGTGAGATTTGGGGAAAAACAACTTGTTAAAAATAAAATACAAGATATTGGTAAGCCTAGAGTCCAATCAGTGTTTAATGCTAAACAGCAGGCAGCAAAGCAAAAGATCAAAACAAATTTGTCATTTCAACTACTCAGAGCTCTCGGCAGAAAAAAAGTCAGTTGGAGCCAATACCTGAACACATGACAAATGGACTAAGTATATGTACAATGCATCTCAATACAAGTCCATTTAATGTGATCACGTGACAGAAAAGACGGACCCGATTTATAATGGTAAACTTGCACTTATGTGTAAGTTGCCACATTTTTGATAATCACAAACTATGACTTAAATAGTAAGTTTTCGATTGCGGAGATTGCGCAGTCGGGTCAGAGAACTCCGCACATAAGATAGGACTGTCCTACCCAGCCGCATTCGGCAGTAGGAGTTCCTGCAGGGCGGTGACGTGGGGAGCGGGATGGGCACGGTGGGCGGTAGTAATGTATGGATTACGGAGTTTTACAGGTAAGTAAACATACAAAATAAATAAAACGAATTTCGTTGCACGCACTGCATCGCATTTGGTGATGCAGTGCACGCAACAAAATTTGTTTTATTTATTTATATGGTTACTTACCTGTTAACTCTGTAATCCATACATTACTACTCCCCACCCTGCCCCTCCCCCTCCCCACGTCACCGCCCTGCAGGAACTCTTACTGCCGACCGCGGCTGGTCCTACCCTTTGCCCATTTAAAGGCTGGATTGCTCATACACCCGTTGTCAGAAACATGAATTTGGTTTCTTTTATTTGAAATATGGCAACATAATTTATGGTTCCTTGTTTTACCAGTTTGATGGATACATTATATGGTATTTCTGCTTCATGTTTTGCAGTGCGCACAGCAGCAGTCATGAGTGTGAATGCCTGGGTGGCCCATTGGAACCCCCTTTGCCCCCACAAGCAGGCTTCCCACAGGGGGTGCACTGACAGTGTATGCCATCCTTTTGTTGCGCTGTGTTAAAAAAAACCTTGGGGCCTGTTTGTCTCTCCATCTGCATTCATAATATGGTGTGGGCACAGCGGAAAGGTAATTCCTCAGTTGCATAGGGCCACTGTGTCATGCAAATGAGGGAATCCCCTCTGAAGATAACACTGGTGCTACATGTGCACACCCTCTATTAGTTTTACAGAAGGGACCACACAAGTACCTGTGGCCCCATATGTAATGCCATTGTGCTATTAGGGTGCATAAATAGTATACTCACACCGGTTGCACCCAGGGGCACAATGCATTATAGGGCCCCAAGTTTCAGGACCTGGGGCACCAACACACATTGATGGATTAAACTCAAATGGGCACAAATTCCACGATCTTTCTGGACACATAAAATTGTTTTATTAAAGTATTGAAAATGATAAACATGGTAGAGTAGGATCTATACAACAATGTATCAAATTAGCAGTTAATAAATAACGTTGATATGAGAATTACGTCAGCACATAAGTATTGTAAATATGTGAATAATCCATTGCCAAGGTGGACATTGAGCTTTGACAAAGTGTCATTTATAACAACGTAAAGCATGAGACAGCTAACGTATAGTAGAACTTAACCAAAACATAACATGACTGACAGGAATTAGGTCTAATAATGCAGATTGTACAAAATTTAGATGAAGAACATTCTATTGTGTGACAATGTACGTCTAATTAAATACTATAGCTAGAATGGAAAGGAGAGCGCCTACACTGTGTTGTGGGTAAGAAATAGTTTAAAAAGATATACACGTCCTTTTAAAGTAGTGCTGTGCAGCTGGGCCATGCTGGGGCTCGACACCTAGGGGCATATTTATGAGGGCTTTGCGCCATGCTTACACCATGCAATTTGGTACATATATACCGTAAACCATTAAATCATATTTAGGAAGCCATGCACAGCCACTTTGCATGGCTTTGAATGGCTTAAGTATAGAGAGAAATGAAACACAGTGCAGATCGCTACGTTGCATTACTCTGCACAAGGGAGGCATGCCATGGGCGTTGCCGTGGGTATTTTCACACAATTACCATGATTTTTAATGCCTTTCCAGTTTTACCAAGCCTGGTAAACCTGGGAATGGACCAAAAGATACCCTCCCCAGGGGGGTCGTAACAAGGAGAAATATCTTTATTTCTCCTAATTTTTTCTCTTTCTATGGATGCTACATTCTGCTGCACCCATGTATTGGTGCAGGAAGGAGCCCTTTCTTGCACCAAAACAATCCTGCCTACTACACAGGCACTCTTGCACCACAGTACAAAGGTGCCTACATTGGTGCAAGGCTACCCAAAAGGGCACCAGTACAGGGGGGTAGGACAGTAATGTAACCTATTGGATGAATGCAGTGCATTCCTGCCTTTTCTCTGTGAAGCAGGGCAGCACAGCAAGGTAACTTGCTACACTGTTGCAACACATAAAGATGATGGATTGAATGCGGAACATTGTCAAACATTCACCCCTAGTCACAGATCTGAGTTATGCCAACCCAGTTAGGACCCCAGTTAGGACCCAGCCATATGCAAATCAGTCTTGACCCGGCTCCCTATGGGAACAGTCCAGCCCAAACTGCCAAGCCAGTTTCTCTGTGGACTGGAAACAAGCATCCTGGGACCGGTTTTTGGATATCACACCCCATCAGACAGGCTACCTTGAATCCAGTGGCTCAGTGAGCCCGGGACCCACATCTGAGCATACCCATGCTAAGCTGCACTACGCCACAATTCTCGTAAATATGCCCCATGGAGTCATGGTTTTTCCAGGTGTTCACTGTGCTGGCTAAGAGGTTGTCTTTATATTGAATGTAGCATGCCACAATGCAGCATTTCCTGATTCAGCAAGATGCTTTTCTTCACAGCTGGCATGAGTAAAAAGAGAGCTCAAATCACCCTTTTGGGGAATGGATCACACTTTAAAGACATCACACATGAAAATAATTAGAAGTGTGAGTCTGTATATGTATTCAGTGCTCACTGTTCTTAGTCTAACAGCACAGGTGCATTTGAGCTAAACACATCAGACTTTTAGAGCTTTTAGGTCCCCGACCACAGGGATATTTCCTCCTCTCCATACAGAGCGCTCACATAATCACGTTAGTCTAATAAACATAATCCACAGCATTTAGTTCATAAAAACATAATACTGGCAGAGTTCTGAAAACAATCTCAGCAGCTCCTTCTTTAAATATGGAGCTACTAGCAAGATGGCTATAGTAACTACCCGTTACAACTGTGAAACCTGCAACTCATGAGTCGTGGCAAAGCTTCCATCGTTTTTGAGACAATAAATTGAACATTTACTGGGGATTACTGCCTCATAATGTTTACAGTTCGCAGACATGGCCAAATATGGGGGCATATTCTCAAGAACGTGCGATAACCATCTCAAAAGTAACTTAACTCAACTTCCAACATCGCAGTCTATAGCGGGAAAAGTACGCTGTGTTAACGATGCATTCCCAACACGGCTGTACCATGCGATAGTCTCCAGATAGCATGTCAAATGTCCGTGTTAAAATCAACGACACACCACAAAAATGCGAAACGCAAACGCAAAAAATCCTGCGATGAGGCCAATCGCGGCACAAAAACCAGCGACAGGCCTGCAAATCCCACACGTCTGGTGGGAAAATGCACTATAAAAACTTCAGAAACAAAACACCAGAAACAATCCAAAGTGCATAGCAACATGGATGCACCCTGACCAAACGCAGAGGCCAACACGAGCCCCACAGACCACCAGCAAGGAACAACTGGGATGGGGATAGCCAAAGAGAAGAGGGTGAGGAAGACTGGGTGCGGTCCGCAGCAAAACCAGATCAGCGTCACGGAGGTGGCAGAACACCACCATCAACTGACCCACAAGTAGACCACCGGGAATGTTGAGGAGGCCAATTGAGGAGGTCAAGAGGCGCAGGCATGATGTGATAATCTAAACCAGGCACAAACCTGCTGCTAACAGGAAGGCAGCAACGGCGACAGGAGGTGGGAGTCCTGCACCACAGGAGGAACTGGAGGAAATAAAGGCCACAGTCATCAGTGTAGAGACGGTGCAAAGAGTAGGGAGTACGGACACAGCTCGAGAGGACCTGACACAACATCAACAGGGTGAGTAACAACCAGGGTCTAGGGGTAAGGTCGGGAGATGGGCACAACGGCACACATGCACAACGAGGTGTAGCACACTGCACACCCACAATGACCCTGGATCATGTCCCTGATCCCTGTGGCACACTCCAGCACACACACATTGCAAGAACAGCACAACCACATTGACGACAATGTGGTACAATGCACAAACCCGAAACTGCAGAACAGAATACAGAACAGGCTCCACACACATGCAGAAACGGGCCTACTACATCTGACAGAGCTGGAAACTCTGAAATGGAAATGTATGCGTACAACCTCACACCCGTCATGTAGTCCAAATGTACACCGTCCCGCATCGAAATCCTGCACCTCCCAAACAGTCACAATATACATTGTCATACAGTCTGCATGTAAACTAGAGCAATGCGCCAACATACATGTCAACACAATGTCAACATGCATCTCCCCTTCACATTGCAGAGTGACACACAACACCTCCAGCAGAGCACAGAAGACCACATATCAGTGATGCCAAAGAGGACCACCATACCTTCAACACTGACATCCTACAACAGCCCATGGACATCCCACGCAATCCACCACCAGGACCAGGGCAGCCAAGCAACTTAGAGAAGAACACAGACCCTGCAACAGACCACACAACAGGAAGCACCCGCAAACACGGCTGGATCATAACAATTTACTCACCCACACATAGCGCCCCAATGCCAGGTGTCAGAAAGCCAAAAGAAGGTGGCCGAATAGCTGCGGGTGAGGTCTGAACCCATGGAAGGTGAACTAGATCCCATACATGGGTGTGTATTATCCTTCAAGGATCACCTTTACCCCACAAAGGAGACCCACACTGCCATGGAAACACATGCAGATGCACTTTCCCTGAACTGAACCAAGCCCAGGGGCATGCAAATATCAGCCACACACCCATGTGTGCTCTGCGTACGACGGTCCAGGCCACTCCTCTTATGAATTGAGTGGGTGACGACAAAGCTACATGACCAAGCTCCAACCCGCTGCCTGCGGTGACATGTCTGCGCCCACTGTACACATCACATTGTAATGTCGTAGGGCCCAGGGCACTCATGCATACAACAAGACCACAGGGACGGATACAGATATTATGTTGAACTGGCTAAGGGCACGTGCACCCAGCCCCTGTATTGACAGCACCACATGTACAGTGACGCCCGTGATGGATGTGTGTGGTGTGAGTGTAAGCCAGCCCGCACATAGTGCTTGGAGATGGCAACAACTTGAACAGTGGACACCAGTGCAACGGAAACTGAAAACACCTGCATAACAGAGTCAACTGCTGAGCAACAAGGATGGAGCTGGAGCAAGTACAGAGGTCACCCAACATGCAAACAGAAGTGTCCATGACTTGCAGTGCACTGAGGTTGGGGCACTAGAGCTGAGTACGCTCATATGATGAAAATGACTAGGATTGTGTCCATTGAGGATATTCCTGATGCAGATGCAGTGGGGTGTGTTAGACCTGCATCATCTTCTCATCAACGTCCCATGTCTCCCACACTGCCTAAGGTGACATTGCTGCGCAACCTCTCCACAGCACAAAACTCAATCAGCAACTGTCCATGGGTTGTGGTGCACTGAGTCAGTTGCACCTGGAGTGCTGAGCAGGGGATCAGGCAGATGATGGCATCCATGACAGGTGTGAGCAACTCCGTTAGTCTGCCAGTACCACTGTTTCGACTCTGGCAGATGGTGGTTGGAGTTGGCCCTGGCGATGGTGGTGTGTGCCTCCTGCAGTGATGCGACGTCCAGGCCAGTCAACACTTGTTTGATGTGTGAGCCCTGGTGGACCGCAATTGAGGCCAGTGGCAGCGGACAGCGCAGGGCCACATACACATGTTATCGATGAGCCCAATACCACTGTCACAGAGGTCATCTAATATTCATTCAGACAGGGTCCCTGACTTGAGCAGCACAGAGTTAGCGGCCCCGGATGCACAGTGGCCAGCACAGGCTCCACGGGATGGTGACTTGTGGTGCACTGAGGTAGGGCCACGCAGACTGAGCGGGTCCTCGTCGATGTCAAAGGTCAATGTGGCGGAGGGTTGCGGGAGACAGTGGAAGGTGTCCTCCAGGGCAGGATGCAGAGGTTTGAAGCTATCTGGAAGCAGCAAATGGAGGATTGGATTGCCACAACCTTGTTGCCACCACCAATTCGGTATCAGCTACAGAGGATGAAAGCTACCCCTAGTCCATAGACTCTGACTCCACCAATGTTCAACTAGAGAGTGTCCATGAACGTAGGGAAACAGACTTAGTGGCACCGGGGCTGAGAGGAGATACAGTCTGCGAGGATGCTGGTACACTCCTATGAACTCCGCCATTGCTAAATCAAGACTCTGTGACCAACTGGAGCGCAGTGTAGGCCGTAGGCAGCAGTGGCCCACAGCCATGTGTTGTAGGCTCACGATGCACAGAGTTAGTGACACTAGGGCAGTTGTTGGTAGTGATCGATCACCTCCGTAACGAATATCCTTTTTTCTGCCCAAATGCAACGCGTCATCCTCTTACGCCTCTCCTTGCATGCAATGATATGTACTCTGCCTTTGAAAAATCGATGCTCAGTTCCAATTGTGTGACCTACTCGAGCGCAGTGTTGGCCGAGGGCAGTAGTCCGCATGGGCCCACAGAATCTTGTGGTTGTGATGCACTAATAAGACCTGGTGGCACCACAGCGAAGGGAGTATCGTGACCTAAACACAGCCATACTTAATGTGCTCTGCCATGGTGTAATCAAGATTCAGTTCCAAATGTGAGACCTACTAGTCTGCTGTGTCAGCCAGTATAGTACGTAAACGAGTACTGCATGTGTTTCTCTCTGAGGCCATGAAGGTCATAGCAGGTTGCTAGGGTCGTGGGCATTGGGCTTGGAGCTTGCACCGGTGCGTGATGGGCCCTCTTCGACACACGCCGGTGTCAGCAGGTGGGCATTGAGGCCTGGGTGCGCAAGGGCGGGTAAGACAGGTTCGGGGACTAGCGTCCCAGTGTGCAGCAGGCACACAGGATCGCAGGCAACCCTGCTCACGGCACCGGTACTGACCTCGTGGTGAGGTGAGAGGTGCCACCCTGGCAGAGACGTTTGGCATTCCGGAAGAGGACCACACCCATAGTTGGTGCCTTTTATTCACACCCCTACGCTGGCCTGACGTACGCCGGGCCAGCTCACTCCGGTGGGTGTCTGGGGGGGTGGCGGGCCTGGGTGTGGTGGCGGTGGGAGTTGTGGCCCTCTTGGCGCTCCGAGATGCATGATCAGTGGCTCCATGGCATCTGTTGTCCTTCAGGTGTGACTCTGGGCTGGGCTCCTTTTTCTGGTACAGGTTGTCATCCGAATTTACACCAGGTCAGGGCAGGTGTTACTTTCTTGCAGCTAACACACCTTATTGCATGTTTCGTGGTCCTTTCAATGATTTGGCTGGTTGTTGAGAATGTTGCAACGTGATGTTGTCACGGCTTTTGGCACGGGAACGCCTACCCTGCATCTCATTAGCGATAGTTGCCAGGGTCGTCTGTGGCAATGTTTTTTGCGGCTGCTATCGCGGGTAAACTGGTGCTATGGGCTGTTAGCACCAGCTTGTGCATGGGGCAATACATTTATCACCACTTTGGCTGCGATAAAGTGCCATTAACTCAGCGATAATTCCTTGAGAGTATGCCCCATGGTTTTTTATGGAGCACTATAAAAAAAGTAATTGTTTTAATACTTGATGAGTCGCAGGGAAATCTGAAAGAAAGGGGGAGGAAAGCAATAGTGCCGTATAGAAAATTAGAGAAAGGGAGAGAAAAGGAAGTGTGGAGTGTCTCCGAAAGGAAAACTGGAAGGCAAAGAAAGAGAAGGGAAGACAGAAACAGGAAATCAAGGAAGTTAAAGGGAAGGGAAAGGAAAGGAATGTAAGAGAAGAAAACACACTACGAGAGAGTGATAAACTAAGGGAGGAGGGAAGGCATCAGTAGAGAAGTGTTGTATTCAAAGAAAACAACGTGCCTTGAACTGGAGCTATTGTAGCAATGATCTTTTTTCTTCTCATTAAACAGGGGCTCATCTATACACACAGTGGCTCAACTGATTCTTTCCAACCACCATCACGCATTCCATAATTTCAGGATGCTCCACCTCTTCACTGCTCACACACTCACTGATGGGCAGACCCCACTCAGATTCACAACCATCCTTCCTAAGCAGTTGTTAAAAACACTTGGAAAAACAGTGCCTTATGAGTCCTATCTTCAAAAACCACCAACTGCTACATGTCCCTTCTTCAATTAATGTACTTATACTCACACTATTCAAATGTACAATTATTCCATAAAACGATGGTCAAGTTAGATGGCTTTCACATTTTGCTCCAATTTTAGCGATGTACTTTTCCACACTGCATCATGTCCCATACACACAAGATATTACCACTCCGACTCATCGGTCTACCTGCGTTTCTTCTGCTGGCACTAACATCTGCTGGACTGAAGTGAATATTTAAAGAAAAGATATCTTTAGTACCTTATCTCTGTGGTTGGACATCTAACAATCTAAAATAATGATATACCTCTAGGGGCTAGATGTAGGTAATCGTGAAATACCGATTCATTAATACCAAATTTTACCGAATCGGTATTAAGAAATCGGTATCTCCGATGTACGTAAAGATTCACTAAATATTACCGAATCGGTATTAATCGGTAAAAAATAGCGATACGGAATGGATCGGTAAATAAAAAATACCGAATCCCAGTTTAAAAATTGGAAAATGTGGAATCGGCCAATCCTGTGCATCCCAATTACCTCCCAAACAGGAAGTGGCCACACCCAGGCAGCTGCACTGAACCTGGAGCTGACTGTGAGGCAGGGAGCTGAGCAGAGAAGCCAGGAGCCACACAGCCTCTTCTTGCAAACAAACCCAAGAAAAATGGCAAACCAGGAGAAAGAGAAGGAGGGAGCAGAAAGGAAAAGAGAGAGCAGAAGATTAGCGAGAGGGAGTTGGAGGTCCTAATCGAAGATGTCACCAAGGACCATAACAAGATGTTTGGCAAGCAGTCCCTGCATGTGCCAGAATCGCAAAAAAGACAAATCTGGCTTGCCATCCAGAACAAGATTAATGCCATCAAAGTCACCCAGCACTCCATTAGGGATATACAAAAAAGATGGTATGACCCGAGGAAGACCGAGGAAGACTGCGAAGGCGAGGATGGCAGAGAGGCAGAAGCAGGCCAGCAAAACTGGTGGAGGGAGGAGCAGAGCATCTGCACCAACAGCCCCGGAGCTCATGGTTGAGTCAACCCTCCAGCCAGAGAGTGTGAGTGGTGTTGGCGACGCAGACAGCTCGGCCAGAGCTGCCAACAAACAAGGTAAGCTTCATGCACAGCATGCCATGCACCCCCTCCCCACCCCCAATCCCCAGAGAGGCATAGGGACTCCCACTCCAGTCCATGTTTTACTCATAACTTGCAATGCATTATGGGAGATGTAGTCAGTAGTCAGTAGTAACACATGTTCAGAATAGTCAGTCTAGCAAACCCAAAGGCATGTGACAGCAATTAGCAAGCAGAGGACAGTCAGTGTGATTGGCAGGCATAATGTTTATTACAATGCAAATGCTGCCAGATAAGTGAGCATATCTACATTCTGTCTTCACAGGCGAGACATCTCGCAGTGCAATAGAGGGGAGCAGAAGGAAGGCACCCAGGCCAGAGGGGAGACAAGAGAAGGAGGATCAGTCGCCTGCAGGCCACACAACCCCATCTCCACCACCATCAACACCACCACCACCACCATCACCACAGCTCCAAACAACGCCACCATCACTATCACCACTGCCACAATCTACGCCACCACCACCGTCAGGCAGGAGGTATGCAGTGCCCACCCTCCAGCAGATGGAGGTGTCCGAGGAGGACAGCACAGGGGTCCAACAGTCGACAGTGGCTGAGGACGGCAACAGGGCAAGATCACAGTTCCCAACAGAGTATGCCCACATATCTTCCCGACACCGCAGGGCAAGGGCAGCCAGTCCTCACATCCAGGGCGAAGATGACAGTGTGTTCGCTGGGCTTGAAGGCAACATGGTGAAGGTCCAGTGCCTGTAAGGGAGAGCGATCAGGTCAGTGCAGTGGGAGATGGCACACATCGAAAAGGGCATCAGTGCCATTACCACCACCATGGCTGAGGGAATGAGTAACGTTGCTTCGGCTGTGAGGCAGCTCTGCAGTAGTTGGAGAAGGACCGCCTGTCTAGGCGCAGGGAGAGGCAGAAGCTGGACAATTACACCAAGGCGGTGAACCGCCTGTACACTGCAACCTCTCTCATGTGCAGACGCTCAATAGCCATGCAGGAGGAGATGGCACACTGTAGTCGGGATGTGGCTAGGGGGATGGTCACAATGACCAATGCTCTTGAACTGCTGCAAACAGGCAAGGTGGCCACTACAGCTGATGGGGTGAAATTGAGAAGGCTACTAACCGTAGTAGCATTACGCCCTCTCCCACCGAGACCAGGAGGCGCAGTGAACGCCACAGCGCTGGCCATGGACAAACCGGCAGTGCAGACAGTGGGGCAAAGGAACGTGGCAGTGCAGCGCGTGGGCGCAAGAAATAGAGACAGCCATGCTATGGTTGTACTGAAATGGGTGATGTAACCTATTGGTGTATGGACACTGATTCTGATTTTGGTGGTGTGCACTGTTCATTAAACACCATCACTCAAATACAGTAACAGGCTATGTCTCCTTACTCACTCAGAAATAGTTGCATGTTATCTCAGCCCGTCTGTGTCTCCCATCCGGTGCTGTTGCCACACCAGCTGTGCCGTGCTCCGGCTGTGGATAGTCCTCACCCTTGTCCTCAGAGTCAGTAAGTTCCACTGCTGTTCCTTTCTTTGTGGCCAGGTTATGCAACATTGCGCATGTTGCTATTATTTTGCAGCAGATGATGGGGCGGTACTGACGTGCACCTCCACTTTTGTGGAGACAACGAAACCTGCTTTTTAGTAGTCCAAAGGTGCACTCCACAACGTTGTGTGTGCTTTTATGTGCCACATTGTATCTCCTCTCCCTTGGGCTGGATGGGTTGAGGTATGGAGTTAGTATAAATGACCAGACGGCATATGCGTTTTCACCTGAATGGGAAATAAAATGCCATTAATTTGGGTCACCAATACGTCACCAATACGTTCATCCAAGGTATACATTAGGGTGTGTCGCATTGATTTACCTAGTATGTATCCTTCTCCAAATTCACCAGCAGGCAGACGTGTATAGATCCCACTGTTCCTGAATACGTAGGAATGATGGGTACTCCCTGGGAATTTGGCCACAATGTCAGTAACGATAAAGCCTGCATCACATATCACCTGCACGTTGATGAGTGAGTGGATTTGCGGTTGCGGTATATGTATTCTGTAGCTGCAGGTTGGCAGATTGGTATGTGGGTCCCATCGATGCAGCCTATTACACGTGGGAACTGTGCCTTTTGATAGAAATCCAGCTTTGTCTTCTGCAGCTCCGCCTGTGTGCTGGGGATGCGTATGTAGTGATGCATTCTCTGCATCATGGCTTCCAGGAAGGAGTTGAAGAAACAGGACAGGCAGCTCTGTGACACACCATCTGCTGCGGCTATCAAACCCTGGTAATTTCCTGATGCCAGGAGGTGCAGGCAACAGAGTACCTGTACATGAGTGGGTATTGCGTGCGCCCTTGGTGTCTGATGCTCCAGGTAAGGTTGCAGGTCCCGTATCAGGTCTAGGATGGTGTGTGGGTATAGCCTGTACCTTGCATGTATTTCTGGCTCAGTCATTTGGAACCGTGTGACACGCAGTCTGTACACCACTCTTCCTATCTCCAAACCCTCTGTCCTGCTGCTCGCAAAGTGTTCACACTGTTGCATTTTGGGCCTGTTTTTATGCACTGCACCTGATTACCACCTGCTCTGGGTCAGTGGTAATTACCAATTCTTAAATAGCGAATTTGTACAAATTCGGTATTACTGAATTTTGGTACATCGCATTACCTAATTTTTACAGATTCCTTATTTACCGATTCAGTATTTTGGGGGTTCGGTGTCGACCGATCGGTAAATAAGGAATCGGTAACTGAATTCCCTTAAATTTAACGATTCGTTATTACCGATGGCATTCGGTAATACCTACATCGCACAGGGCTAAATACCGGTCGGTAAGGCTGAAATTTACCGCATTTTGGCTTTACTAACCGGTATTTAGCCACCTCCATCTAGCCCTAGGATATCTCTATGTCTTAAACTATGGAACTCTGACGTTCCTGAAACTAAAACACAAATAATATCTGGGTAATTAATATTACATGGGTTTTGACATAACCTCACTCCCTTCCCTGATGAAGTAAAAAATCTTATTTTATTGTGAAAAAACGTTCTCAGGTTCTACTTTATACTCAAGGCTGTTCTTAAGCTTTGTCATATAGTTTGGTAACCAAACATGTAAAACCCTTTAACATAATTTCTGAAAAAGTACTTTCAAATTTTGAAATTCTTATCCAAATTATAATTGAAATAGTTTGAATGCATCTTTGCATTGAGCGTTGACTTCAAACAAATTATATGGAAAGATTTCTATGGGTCAGAAAACAGGATCTTGGGTGACTAGCAAGGATGCGCTGGCCCACAAGTAAACCTCAAGATGTCCACGGTCTCCAAAGTTTGTGAGAGTTCTGTGGCTTTGTGGGAAATGTAGTTTCATTAACTGTGCTCCTGCACCTTTACATAGTAGACAAACTAAAGAAGCAAAGCCTTTCACCTTGTGGCCCTGATGGTCTGGGTGCACCAGCAATCTTTAATTCCTGGAATAAGCATGGCACATGTGAGTTTGCTCTACTGCACTTGCAAGCATGCCAAGCACTGAAAGGTCTGTGTATACTACAGATCATGACAACCACTTTCATTGGCACTGCATCATCTCTTTGACCTTGACTTTCTTCAACCACATAAATCCTTCGCACGACACCGACCATTGCCCTGCATGAATCACTCAGCTGACATTCAGAGCACTCCTGTGGGAGCACAACTTGATAATTATGAACAGCTTTATGTATCACCACTTAACCATCATCTTCAATAGTCCTGTTTAGCACCGTTTTCTTAAAACTACTTTAGAGAAAATGAACCTGAAATATTCCTGAGAACGGTCAGGCTCAGTTACTACACCATGAAAGAACTGCAATGTTCAATGTGTGCTTTTTCTGAACTTATGTGATTTTTGTCAACTGGCCAGCCCCCTCTCCCTATTCTTTTAAAAAAAGACTGGCTTGCCCACTGCATCACTGCAGTTGGCAACAGGTGGTATGCCTCACCACATTGAAAGATCACTAGTCTACACTGGCCTCACTCCACAAGGGTTTGTTCTTGCAGTTTAGCACTGGTTGGTTCATATATGTATGGCTCTGCTCACGTCAGTAATGTAGGCAGGTAATCATTTATAACTTGGAGTAATGTACTGCATCATCATCACAAGGCCAGGCTGTTGCATCATTTTAAGTGCAAATACACCAGTTGATGGACAGAATGCAGAACAATGTCATACATTCACCCCAGTAGAGAGATCTGGGCCTAAATCCATCGTTTTTTTGCTCCCCATGCCATTCTAGTTTGAACCCAGCCATATGCAAATCAGTCTTGGCCCTGTGCCCCATGGGAACAGTCCAGCCCGAACTGTAAAGCCAGGTCCTCCCTGGACTGGAAACAAGCATCATAGGACCGGTTTCGGGCTTCCAGCCCTCAACAGCCTGGATAGCTTGATTCCAGTGGCATGGAGAGCACGGGACTGACGTCTGAGCATACCCATCCCACTCGGGGTGACAAAAGCAAAAATAACAGTTGATGGACAGAATGCAGAAAAATGTCATACCTTCACCCCAGTACAGAAATCTGGGCCTAAATCCATAGTTTTTGCTCACCTTGCCATTCCAGTTTGAACCCAGCCACATGCAAATCAGTCTTGACCCTGTGCCCCATTGGAACAGTCCAGCCCGAACTGCAAAGCCAGGTCCTCCCTGGACTGGAAACAAGATTCCAAGGACCGGTTTTGGGCTTTCAGCCCTCATCACCCTGGATAGCTTGATTCCAGTGGCACGGAGAGCACGGGACTGACGTCTGAGCATACCCATCCCACTCGGGGTGACAAAAGCAAAAATAACAGTTGATGGACAGAATGCAGAAAAATGTCATACATTCACCCCAGTACAGAGATCTGGGCCTAAATCCATCGTTTTTTTGCTCACCATGCCATTCCAGTTTGAACCCAGCCATATGCAAATCAGTCTTGACCCTGTGCCCCATGGGAACAGTCCACCCCGAACTGCAAAGCCAAGTCCTCCCTCGACTGGAAACAAGCATCCAAGGACCGGTTTCGGACTTTCTGCCCTCATCCTCCTGAATAGCTTGATTTCAGTGGCATAGAGAGCACGGGACTCACGTCTGAGCATACTTGTCCCACTCTGGGTGACAAATGCAAAAACAAAAGTTGATGGACAGAATGTAGAACCATGTCATACATTCACCCCCGTACAGAGATCTGGGCCTAAATCCATTGCTTTTTTGCTCACCATGCCATTCCAGTTTGAACCCAGCCATATGCAAATCAGTCTTGACCCTGTGCCCCATGGGAACAGTCCAGCCCGAACTGCAAAGCCAGGTCCTCCCTGGACTGGAAACAAGCATCCAAGGACCGGTTTCAGGCTTTCGGCCCTCATCAGCCTGGATAGCTTGATTCTGGTGGCATGGAGAGCACAGGACTCACGTCTGAGCATACCTGTCCAACTCGGGGTGAAAAATGCAAAAACAACAGTTGATGGACAGAATGCAGAACAATGTCTTTCATTCACCCCAGTACAGAGATCTCGGCCTAAATCCATAGTTTTTTTGCTCACCATGCCATTCTAGTTAGAACCCAGCCATATGCAAATCTGTCTTGACCCTGTACCCCATGGGAACAGTCCAGCCCGAACTAAAAAGCCAGGTCCTCCCTGGATTGGAAACAAGCATCCAAGGACCGGTTTCGGGCTTTCAGCCCTCATCAGCCTGGTAGCTTGATTCCAGGGCATGGAGAGCACGGGACTCACGTCTGAGTATACCCATCCCACTCGGGGTGACGAATGCAAAAACAACAGTTGATGGACAGAATGCAGAACAATGTAATACATTCACTCCAGAACAGAGATCTGGGCCGAAATCCATCATTTTTTTACTCACCATGCCATTCCAGTTTGAACCCAGCCATATGCAAATCAGTCTTGACCCTATGTCCCTTGTTTGTTTTGCTGTTCACCCTATGTGGGAAGGGTATGCCCAGACGTGGGTCCCTTGCTCACTACGCCACTGGAGTCAAGCTATCCTGGCTGAAGACGGCTGATAGCCAGAAATCGGTCCTAGGATGCTTGATTCCGGTCCAGGGAAGACATGGCTTGGCAGTTCGGGCTGGACTGTTCTCATGAGGCACAGGGTCAAGACTGATTTGCATATGGCTGGGTTCAAACTGGACTGGCATGGTGAGGAAAAACACGATGGATTAAAACCAGATCTGTGACTGGGGGTGAATGTTTTGCCATTGTGCAACATTCCGTCCATCATCTTGTTTGTTTTGCTGTTCACCCTATGTGGGAAGGGTATGCCCAGACGTGGGTCCCTTGCTCACTACACCACTGGAGTCAAGCTATCCTGGCTGAAGACGGCTGATCGCCAGAAATCGGTCCTAGGATGCTTGATTCCGGTCCAGGGAAGACATGGCTTGGCAGTTCGGGCTGGACTGTTCCCATGAGGCACAGGGTCAAGACTGATTTGCATATGGCCATGTCTGAACTGGGGTGGCTTGGTGAGCAAAATAACGATGGATTAAACCCAGATCTGTGACTGGGGGTGAATGTTTTGCCATTGTGCAACATTCCGTCCATCATCTTGTTTGTGTTGCTGTTCACCCTATGTGGGAAGGGTATGGCCAGACATGGGTCCCTTGCTCACTACGCCACTGGCGTCAAGCTATCCTGGCTGAAGACGGCTGATAGCCAGAAATCGGTCCTAGGATGCTTGATTCCGGTCCAGGGAAGACATGGCTTGGCAGTTCGGGCTGGACTGTTCCCATGAGGCACAGGGTCAAGACTGATTTGCATATGGCCATGTCTGAACTGGGGTGGCTTGGTGAGCAAAATAACAATGGATTAAACCCAGATCTGTGACTGGGGGTGAATGTTTTGCCATTGTGCAACATTCCGTCCATCATCTTGTTTGTGTTGCAGTTCACCCTATGTGGGAAGGGTATGCCCAGACGTAGGTCCCTTGCGCACTACGCCACTGGACTCAAGCTATCCTGGCTGAAGACGGATGATAGCCAGAAACCGGTCGTAGGATACTTGATTCCGGTCCAGGGAAGACATGGCTTGGCAGTTCGGGCTGGACTGTTCCCATGAGGCACAGGGTCAAGACTGATTTGCATATGGCCTTGTCTGAGCTGGGGTGGCTTGGTGAGCAAAATAACGATGGATTAAACCCAGATCTGTGACTAGGGGTGAATGTTTTGCCATTGTGCAACATTCTGTCCATCATCTTGTTTGTTTTGCTGCATCATTTTAAGTTACATTTTATGCTGCTTGTCTCTTCTCTTTGTGCAACTTCCACACCCAGACATACTGGCCAAGTGACCAATCTCCAAGTTCACCCTTGTTAGGGTCACACGGTGTTTCCAGCCTGCTCAATGCTGTGAGTCCCGGCGTGGTCTCCAGCTTTATCCTTTCTGAATCACTACAGTTGTCACCAATAGTGCCTCTAATGTTCAATAGATATAAATTCAGATTCAAACATAGGGGAAATGGCCCAATAAGAGAAAGATAAAAAAATGACCATTCGAATTATAGAGAATCACATAGAACAGCATGATTACCATGGAGATCAACTAGTAAAAATGCATTTAATCAACAATATAGTTTAAAGAATCCCAGTTAAAGCCTACCAAAGTTCAATCAGATTTTTTCAGAGAGGAGAGACCTTTAGCTTTGGGCAAAGCCGTTTCAGAGTCGTAGATTTGCCGAAGAGAAGGCCACAACTCGGCTGGCTTTCAAGGGGAGGAAGAAACTCATGACCTTGCAATGCAGAGCTGAGCACAGACTATTAATATTGAACGCAATCATTTGATACCCTAATCATATTCAAGCTTAACTCTCATTAGTATCTTTATGGGAGATAAATGAACTTGAAAGCCTAAACCGGATAATATTAGTGTGTCACACCATCGCAAAATTCCTGTAAAGCATGGCACATGGCAAACATATGTACAATATCTGCAGCTAACTAACCACACTTAGAACATCTGGGAGCGTATTACAATAAGTGTCCTGGATGCAATGGGCGTTTGAACCTGCTTTGCGTGCCCTTGGGAACTTTGGTATTATAAAATGGGGCGCAGACGCTTGTGCACATCCTTCTATAATACAGATAGTGCTGGCGCACTTAAAGCGCTACCTTCAGAGTGTGTTCCCTCATTTGCTGAAAGGCGTGTCCTATGCAAATGAGGTAATTCCTTTGACTCCGCACCCATGCCATAATACAGATGCAGGGGCAGAGTCAAAGCAGCCCTCAGGCGGCGCTCTGACAGTGCGCCATTTAAAAGGTGGTGCACTTTCAGTGTGCCTCCTGAGAGCAGACCTCTTCAGGGGATAAAGGGGGTTCCATGGACCCCCCTGACATCCTCTTGCAGGTGTGCGCAGTCACTGACTGCACGTGCCTGCAAGAGGAGCTCCATTACCCTGTAAAAGTGCAGGTGTGTGCCGCCTGCACTGTGAAAACACAGAGCATCTGCTCCGTGTTTTCACATATAGACGCTGCCCTGCGGGCAGCGCATACGTCCTAAAATGGTTCATTGTGATTGTTTGCGCCGACACACCTTTTAAAATGTGCACGGGGGGCAAACAATCACAATAATATGGCCCCTTGTCATATCGGTGCCAATGTTCGCACACCATTTTGAGATTTTTTCCAGGGTATAATACAATAATATAATAAGCAGATAGTCTTAAAATGTTGTAGTATTAGGTTCATAGAGTGTACTGAACAGTCAACTATTTCAAGCATGCTCTGAATCAAAGAGACAAGAATATCAGAGGATAGCAATCTGCTCCACTTTTCCGCTAGTTATGCATTATCATCAGTAATATACTTGCATAGATCTTGATAAATTGTGATCTTTGAAGGTTTCCGAGCTGGCTTACATATTTGCAGCCTGATTAAAAGTAATCTGTGACTTGTAAGTACTTAAAAAATAAGTTATTAGGGAGATCAAAAGAGGCCTGTAGCCCAGAAAATTATCAAAATCCATTTAGATCGTAGAGTTGCCCGATAGTCTGAACCCCAAATCTTGCCCAATCCTTGCTGACTGAATCCTCAAATACTTGTGGGAAGGCAAGATTATCTCAGAGTGGCATATCTTTATTTAGCATTGCTATAGGAATTTTGATGCAAATTTCCTGCCATATACTTAACATGTCCCTGACAACTTTAAAGCATACCCCTTTGTGATAATTAGGACCCCCCAAACTAACAAAAAAAGCCTAAACTCAGACACCCCAATGCTAGTTGATATCCAAAAGCTGATGTATCTGGTTATTCCAGGAATAACAAACTATGTAAGTGACTGGGGACTACTGCCCAGAAATATAACTTAAAATTAGAACGATGCAGCCCCCCACCCCTTGCTTATACGGGAGTTTCATAAAGCGAATTGCACGTCTAGCCCGCTTGGAACCTCATATAAAACTACCAATAACGCCTTAAAAAATGAATCAGGGACCCGCAGTCGAATTGCCCTAAAGAAGTACAAATCTTTGGGCAGGACATTCATTTTATTGATGTTACGGCAACCATTGATACTAATCAGGAGTTTATTTGAAAGCCAAACTTTTGACATAACTGAAAGTAACAAGGGTTCATAATTTAATTTAAAAATACCATCAACCCTAATGCATAATTTAATACCAAGGTATACAGCTGTTGTAGAAACCCTTGGGTTGGTAGATCTGGCTTCTAATTCAAGTACCTGCATTTTGAGTACATTAAGCTTGTTCCCAGAGAATGTTCCAAACCTAGCTGCTTCATTTATGACATGACCTAGCAAAATTAAAGACTTGAAGCAAAAATGGCAACATCAACAGCATATGCAGTTAGTTTAAGTTCACAACCAACAAAAGTCAGAGGCTGAATGCCAGCATTCATATGCAGCGATTTCAAGTATGGTTCAATATAAAGAGCAAATAAGACTGGGACAGCGCACACCCCTGCCAGGTACCACAACAGATCTTGGCACCAAAGATCTTTTATAGTGACTATACCAATTTATTTAATCTGTCCCCAATGCAAAATGCACCCAGCGCGGCCCACAAAAAGTCCCACACAACACTGTCAAAAGCCTTCTCTGTGTCTAATAATATTATGCCTATTCTAGTATTAGATTTTTCTGCAGCATTGTGTGCCAAAATTGCCGTGTGGCGAGTAGTGTTCCTACCAGGTACAAACCTATGCTGCTGTTGAGAAACTGACACTGGGAGGAGAGGAGTGAGTCATGTAGCTAAGATTTTGGCAAATAGCCTTGTGACTGTATTTCTCAAGGAGATGGGTCGATGTGAACACATGTCCTCTAGTAGCTTGGCTTTCTTAAAAAATATGACAACATTAGATATATTCCAAATGTCAGGAACTTTCCCCTCTTGTAGATATATTAAATCACCCTTAATATTTTCCTAGCTACTATATCTTTAAGCACTTTGTAAAACTCTAGAGGTATTAAGAACATTCTGACTTATTTCACCTCCACCCTCCCCCACAATTAAAAGTAGTATCCTCCTGCTGAGCAAACCTTGCAAAACTCCACAACCCCAACCATTACCACATGCCAGAACAACCCCCATGTCCTTAGAAAGGAATCTTCCCAACCCCCAAGCAATGCCCTGAGAAGCTGCAACCCTCAACAACATGCCCCCTCACTCACGAAACAACCACTAGCATCACCATCAGAAAGAGAAATTAGTTATGAGGTACTTCTAGTGAGGTAACAGATTACAATTAGCTGATAGGTGTAACCAGTAAGAGGAGAAGACAAAAGGAGAGAGAAAAGAAAATAGCAGGAGTGAGGATCATAAACAAGAATTTAAGTATTATAGAGCAACATTGCAGAAAGAAATAAAATGGCAAAGTCCGACTAACAGCATATTTGTCCTAAATACTGAAGCCTTAGATCTATGAGGAGGACCCCTTCAAGTGATTTAATGTCTGTGCATGCATCCACTTCTGAGTAGCACATCTGTATCCGTCCATCCTTGAAAATCTTAAGCCCAGCTGCCTCTTGCAGGAATCATTGGGATGAAACAGCCAGAGGTCTATGATTTGATGCGTCATCCAGCGATGATCCATGGTAGACTTACACAGATGTGACTGGACTGCAATTGATATGGCATTGCCTGCCTTAAGAGAAAGTTCCCCACATAGAATAAAATTGGACAAGACTACATTGACATGACATTACCTGTATTATGATTATGGTTCAGGGGGAGGTGGTGGGCACGCTATATTTGTGAGTCCATATCCCAATCAATGAGATCAGGGAATGCCTTCAAGACCAACTGGAAAATATATACTCCCAGGGAGCATCACCCTCTTTCCCTTACGGTAATCCAAACATCCTGAGATTATTTCACCACTGACGATTCTCCATGCCTTTGATTTTAGACTGAAGATACTCCAGCTGTCTTTCTTAGTTCCCAATGTATTTGATTGTAGCTATACCCACCTCCTCGTCATTGGTGACCCATTGTTGTAGCTCAGCAATGTCAGTGGTAATAGTTGTAATCTTGCCTGATACTTCAAGTAGTGATTGCTACATTTTCACATTATCCACTCTTGATTTAGCATAATGTGATTGTGCCTCTGACTATTTTAACTGTAAGATTGCCAGCAAGGATGGTTCTTGAGGATCATCTTCCACACTGACTTCCTTAGGGACCAATAGTGTAGAATAACCTTAGGGCATACTGCAAGGAGAGTCAACACTATTGCTGGATATTGGACCTGTTTAATGATTGGGATGTGTTAGAGGGGACTGTTGTTCCACAGGCTGTTTGTCCTCACATGTCATTGAGTGGACTGCAGACAAGCAGGAAATACGGGCTTTCACCTCTCCTTTTGATGTAACCCACATCTTCAGCGGGCTGCCTGTCTGATGCAAGGTTGCTGGTTTACCTGACTAAAGAGGTCTGGAAAGCTCTGTGAGTGTTTTCATGTTCTCTCTGCACTTCTGGGTATACTACTCCCCCTCCCCCCATGCATAGACTCAATGCCAAAGTCTAGAAGACCTGATGTTAGGTCCATGGTGTTGTCAATACCATTGCTATCAAAAGGATGATCAGAGATGTGGGAAGGGACTGAGACAGCAACGGAGCTTGTTGGCCGGTCAGAATCCACTGCCTGCTGTGGGGGAACTGTGGCAGATTGCTCTAGAGAACTAGCCATATCTTCATAGTTAGCCACCCCTGTTGGGCCCCCAGCCACGCCCTCCTGTTTGCCCTAAGTGCATACCTTAGAACTCACTTTGATGAAAGGCTGAGAGCCCTGGTTAATTGCAGGAGTCAGTTCTCCGCTGTTTTAATGGCAGGTAGAACGTGTGATTTATTTGCACAAAGATGCTGAGAGTTGAAATATTGTTGCAAACCAAGCAAATCCAGGGGCTCTGCAACAATGTTGCCTCCGTCTGTCAATGAGGCAGGAGTAAAGGGTGCTCTCAGAGCAATCCCTTCAGTTTAGGCTGCGGCCATTCACACCTCTGCCAGCTAGATAGCTTCACTAAGGGCAGACTGCTCCTTGCTGCCAGCTTGAATAAAGTACTTTGCTGTGCCAGATTTAAGCAACTTTGATATGTGGCAGCCAACCTGGGCAGTAAAAGGGTTGCTAGCTATTACCTGGAGGCTACCCCTGTCCTCACTCGATTTAGTGTTATTCGACTTCTGCATTTCACCCCTTTGCTGTATTGCGGGCCTGCCGCGGAGCGGACTTGCCCGATGTGGCATCATGCCAAAGTGGGTAATCCCTGAACCATAGGGCAGAAAATGCAGTGCCATAACCTGCATAAACAACAAAAAATGCAAGGAGACCATAAAGCCTCCAGCCACAGAGCTGCCCCATCAAAGTTTTGCAGCGGAGACTGTGAATCCAAGGAATTCACCTGCCGGTGCAGCTCGGCGTTGTTTAGTCAGCGAGAATCAGCCCGCCAATTGCCTGGCAGTGCTGTAGTGGTCAAGGGAGCACAGACGGTACGCTCTCAGCTGCGGGAGATCAACCCGCCATCTTCCTTCCCCAGGACTCTATTTAGTTGTGATGTAAGAGAAAATAGGAGGGAGAGGAAAACATAGGGAAGAAAGCAGTACCCTGAGGGAGGAGGACAAGGAACTAAGAAAAAAAGATAGAACATTAGTGAGGGAAAGGAAGAAGAAAGTAAAGAGGCTCAAGGATGGAAGAAAGAGAAGAAAAGGTAATTAGCAGACTACATCAGGAGTTAAATGAAGAGAGAATGTGAGCAAAGAAAGAAAAGGGGGATCAGAAGAGAGAAGATGGGTACCAGAAATGAAGAAGATTAAAATGAGAAAGCGCAGAATAATGGGGAGAATAGTAAGAAAGAGGGAGCGGAAATTTTAAAGCAGAAGTCAGAAAGTATATGTTTAGAGAAAAGAAGAAGAGAGCAATTGAGACAAAGAGTGACAGCAGAAGAACTAACAGAAAGATTCATCATTCTCCCGTTTTGCGAGCCCCTAATAGCGATTCATAAGGAATCGCTATTAAGGACTTGCAAAATGGGATTCATGTAGGAATTGCAAAAAATATTGCGATTCCTACATGTTCCTTATTTGCGATTAGCAAATTGCTAATCGCAAATAAGGAATAACTCCCCATGCATTCCTATGGGCCTACAGGCCCATAGGAATGCATGGGGAGTTATTCCTTATTTGTGATTAGCAATTTGCTAATCGCAAATAAGGATGCGATTTCAAGGGTGCAGGGGTGTCCAAAGGACACCCTGTAGCACCCCTGAAATGTAATCTACATTGGTGTTGCGCACACACATGTCCAAAGGACATGTGTGTGTGTAACATGCAACTTAGAAAAATGCATTTAAATGCATTTTTCTACGTTTTTGCTATTTACCACGAGGTCAGACCTTTCGGTAAATAGCGGCCCAAAATTGCAAAACAGCCAGATTCATCATTCTCCCGTTTTGCGAGCCCCTAATAGCGATTCATAAGGAATCACTATTATGGACTTGCAAAACGGGATTCATGTAGGAATTGCAAAAAATATTGCGATTCCTACATGTTCCTTATTTGCGATAAGCAAATTGCTAATCGCAAATAAGGAATAACTCCCCATGCATTCCTATGGGCCTACAGGCCCATAGGAATGCATGGGGAGTTATTCCTTATTTGTGATTAGCAATTTGCTAATCGCAAATAAGGATGCGATTTCAAGGGTGCAGGGGTGTCCAAAGGACACCCTGTAGCACCCCTGAAATGTAATCTACATTGGTGTTGCGCACACACATGTCCAAAGGACATGTGTGTGTGTAACATGCAACTTAGAAAAATGCATTTAAATGCATTTTTCTAAGTTTTTGCTATTTACCACGAGGTCAGACCTCTCGGTAAATAGCGGCCCAAAATTGCAATTTCGCAATTTTAAAATGATTCATGAATTGCATTTAAGGAATCTCAAATAGAGATTCCTTAAATGCAATTCTTCGCAAATGTGCAAATTCTTTAATAGCGAATTTTGCATTTGGGATGATGAATCCCAAATGCAAAAATTGCTTTCGCAAAAGGCAAGATTCTGAGAATCTTGCCCTTTGCAAGTGCAATTTAGCTTGATGAATCAGGCTGTAAGTGCTGAAAATGAGATGGTGGAAAAGTCAGCATTTGATGAATGTATTGTAAAGTGCACTATTTTTCATAATTTTTTTCAAATTTGTTTGGAGGAAAAACCATTAAGCTCCACTTTCAGTGAACAGGTTCAGTTTCTACACGTTTGCTTTGTGCAGAACTGGGGATGCTATGAAAACAAAAATTGCCATGGCTGCTATTGGTTCATTAAGTGTCATACACCTGAGGCCTAATTTACCAATAACTTGGCATATGGCAGTGTCATCACAAGTCTTTTTCCTGCACTGCCCTTCACCAAGTTGAAAGAGGAGCAATACACAGTATTTATGAGATGTGTCGCATTCCTGTCCTTTAAGTCAGTGCCGGCGCACATTTTAGTACCTATCGTCAAAGTAGGCACTCTTCCACAATAGTGCAGGGTTGTCTGCGTTGTTGGCAAGATTGTTTTTGTGCAGGGTGGGGCACGTTCCTGCACATAAACAATACCAAGAAGTGTTTTCCTCATTCTATGTGTACTGCAGAATGCAGCAAACATGGAAAAAGGAAAAAACTAGTGGAAAAAAAACAAATGTCCTCGTTGCACCTGCTCTGGGGATGCATAAGGTTTTGGCCCTGTCCCAGCTTTATGTGATTTTGTAAATCCGGAGCAACATGAAAATTCATAGGTGTTGCATGGGAACACCCATGTAACACGTCCTTTACCCAGAGTAAGGCAACACAGCACTTTTATCTATGAGGCCATGCATAGTCACGCAGGGGGATTTGCATCATCCCATAGATATGATTGAGAGTCCTGCGCCACAGGAGTATCAAAAAAGTGATGCTCCAGCGGTGCAGGCCCTTGTAAATAAGCCCCCCAGTGCAGAAGGTCTGCTAAAATTAGCCAATACAACAATTATTCTAACTGAGTTATTTTCTTGACATTGTGCAATTATGTTGTCAGTCAAGAACATATGCACTCCAAAAACTTACAGCGTTTTTGTGCCGAACTCTGAATACTATTCAAATGACTGAGAACAGTTTCAGAGAAGTTTGACTACTTTGCAGTGGACAGATGGCAAGCATCCTAGGCTTGCTTGCTTGCGCCTTAAACCTTTGTTAGGGTGAACCTCATGTCGGTACTTAAAATAACCTATGTACAACCGAAAACATATTAACTGAGAAATAGTGCTCAAGTGTCAGGGAGGTTGGAAAAGGCCTAAAGAAATTCACTCTTTCCAACCACAAAACATGTACAGCATATGGGAGTGGAATCTTGTAGTTTCCAATCTCGGCTGACTCCCCTGGGTGAAGTTAAAGCGGTTTGCTGTTCTGAAATAAGAAATGTTATTTCTGTACTGTTTTTCCAAGTTCTCCAACTTTAATCTTTAGGTATACTTATTAATTTTATTCTAATATGATTTATGGATAATTCTCTTGATGTACTA
Organism: Lissotriton helveticus; assembly: GCF_964261635.1. Taxonomy (NCBI): domain Eukaryota; kingdom Metazoa; phylum Chordata; class Amphibia; order Caudata; family Salamandridae; genus Lissotriton; species Lissotriton helveticus. The sequence goes on from NC_136065.1 coordinate 538,286,613, forward strand.
TTATGTTTCATGTGATCATGTGTGTATACATGCTAGTAACCGGCTGGTAGACCTGGTTTTCCCCTAAATCTTTGTCTTCAGATCTCTTTTTTTTGATGACTTCGTCTTTGCTGGCTTTGGGACTCTGTGCACTTTTCCACTGCTAACAGGTGCTAACATGCTTGTGCTCTCTCCTTAAAACATGTTTAATTGGCTTACAGCCAATAATTTACTTGTAAGTCCCTAGTAAAATGGAACTATCTTTGCCCAGGGCTTGTAAATTAAATGCTACTAACGAGGCAGCAGCAATCATTGTGTTTCCCACTTAAGTAGGTTTTAAACATGTCTCAGCCTGCCAATGCAGCCTGTCTATATGTAGTTTTAAAATGCTATTTTGAGCTGCCAAAATAAACCTTTTAGGAGGCCTAATCCTTCCTCCTTTTTTAATACATATAATTCACCCCTAAGGTAGGCCCGGCACTGCACCAAAGGCACGGTGCACTGTATTAAAAAAGTTGGACATGTACTTTTAAATTTTACATATTCTGGTAGTGACAAACTGTTAGGTTCATGTTTCACTAATGTTCATGTTTCACTAATGCAAGGCCTACCTCTCCCATTGGGTTACACTGGAATTACCTTATTACATATTACTAGCAGCCCGCCCCGGCCTTGCCCGGGGCAGAAAGGGGCTGGGGGCAGCATCACAGCAGGAGAGGTGCAGCAGAGCGGCCGTTTTGTTGGTCCTGGCAGCTTCTGCCCACGCTTTGTTTCCCCCGACGTCCCGACTTTGTGTAAAATGCTTTTTTATCACTCTCTGTTCATGACACCCACCCGTCCCTCGCTGCACACACTTTATCACTCACTGCCTCATGGCCCCCGCCCGTCCCTTTCTGCGCACCCGCGGCTGCTTGACTTACCTTATCCCCTGCTCCTCCCCGCGCTGTTGTGGTTACCGCTCCACTGCTTCTCCGCTTCTCGCCGCTCCTGACCGCTTGTCCGCTACCTCATCCGCCGCTCCTCCACGCGCTGCCACTGCTCCTCCGCTTCTCGCCGCTCCTTTCCGCTTGTCCTCCACAGCTCCTCCCCGCGCTCATGTCCTCCGCTCTTCCTGTTGCTCCTGAACGCGGCTCCTCCACGCGCTCCCGATGTCATCACGCAGACGTCGCGGCCAGCGCTACTTTCTAGGGACTACTTTATTTTTATTCGTAAATGTTTTAAATAACGTATATTTTTTATTTTTATATCGCATATGTCGTTCTGCTTGCCCTGAGGTTTTCATAGATGTCTTGGGTGTTTAGATTGGTGGTATACTTTTCGAGTTTACCTGGCTCAAAGGACAGATTTCTCTCTTTATTGGAACAGGTAACCCTTTCATGTTTGTGTCTCTGGAAATGCAATTTATAATCCTGATTTATGATGAAGTCAGATTTTAAATTACAATTCTGAGAATGACATTTTTTGAAAGTTGGCATTTTCATGTCTTTGGGTCACATGACTCGGTGTAGTTGAGAGTTGGGCTTTGCGTATTCCTTCCATTCAGCCACACACAATGGGGAGCTTAGGTGTGACTGGATGGGCCATCACTGGTAGGATGGGAGGGAGGAGCTGGACTCAGCCCCACTTACACTTGAACGGACAGTGTCCTGTCTCCACACAAAGGACTGCATACCCCATGTAGTTAGACTGAAGCTAGTGCCAGGAAGGTAGGATACCTGTGCACTACAAATGCATGCCTCTAGAAGCTTCTTATCACTTTAAAGTTACAACTGGTAATATATATAGTGGACCTCAGAAACCGCTACTTCAGTACTCTTCTCAACCTGTGGATACTCTGCCACAAAGAAGAAATGCTGTGCTGCTACAAGGACTACCACTCTGCTGGGCTGCTGCTCTGAGGGAACTGTTGCCATGCTGTGCTGTCCTGCTGCCTGCTGCTCTCTTGTCAGGGTGAGAAGGTCTGAACTTGCATCTCTTGAATGCAGAACACAGAGTCGCCCCATGGGCCAGTTGGCTGGCCTCTTGATCTGAAGTCTCAGGAACACAACAGGCTTCCAGCAACCTTGCACCTGCACCTGGACACTTTCATCTGTAAGTCTACCCCACCAAGTGGTGACATCCTACTCCTGGGCCCTTGGCAGCGGTCCTAAGGTTCTCTGCCAGCCTCTGATGCATCCTTTGCGCGGGCCCTGGCATCCCTCATCGACGGCAGCCTCGATGACAATGGACTGTGTATTGTAGCCTCAAGCTCAGTGGAATCAACTCATCACACTGACTGCCTGCTGCATCCTCGACACTAGACTTCCCATCGCAAGCCCCTCTGATGGCATCCTCGATGACGATGCAGGCCCTTACATCGCCGCCTCGCTGCATCTTGAAACTGATGCATAGCTGATGCATCTTTGAAGTGGATTCTCTCACTGCTCCACAAATCAGGATCTACTTTGTTTAGCGAGGCCAACTGGCCCCTGCTCCATCATGGCCAACTTGAACTTGTGACTTTGTCCCGGTTTGTCACAACCAGATATCCACAGTTGGGGTTTGTGTTTTTGTCACTATTTTCACTGATATCTTTTAAATGTAACATCTTTGGTTATACTGCTTGGACCTTTGATGGTTCGGTCTTGTTTTATTTATTAAAGAAAGCTCTGTTTTTCTAACTTGGTGTGGGATCCTTTTTTTGTGATGTGTTTCACTTTATTGCGGTTTAAAGTGTTGCGCAAACACTTTACTCATTGCCTCTAAGTTAAGCCTGACTGCTCTGTGCCAAGCTAACAGATGGTTGAGCACAAATTAATTTAAGGCTGGCTTGTGCTCATCCGGTCAAGGCTTGTACCATTCCTTCCTCCTGGACCGCCTCTCGAGGATAGGAGTGCAGAGTATTGCCCTTAGCTGGCTATCCTCCTTTTTAGACAATAGGGAACAGGAGGTTTGGCTGCCCCGTGTGTCTCTTGCCACAGGACCATTTCATTTGTGGTCCCGCAGGGCTCTGCCCTTAGCCCTACATTTTTTAATGTTCACTGTTACCCCACTTACTCCTATTGTTGAGTCATTTGGTGCTATGATCGTGTCATATGCAGACAACACACAGATTCTCTTCTCCTTTAAGGAGTGGGAGGATCTAGCTTTTGACTCTATTAAATCTAGCCTTACAGCAGCATCTCCCTGGCTACATCAGAAACAGTTGATGTGAATTATGATAAAACCAAAATTGTCAATTTTAGCACCTCAGCGCCCTCTTGCTGGTCTACTTGCTGGCCAGATGGCTCTGTTTCACTTGTGTCTTATGAAAACACACCTCGAAACCTGGGAGTTACATTTTACAGATGCCTGTCTTTCTTACCCCAGATTAGCACAGTTACTGGTATGTACTGTGGTGTATTAAGGGCATTAAAAAAGTTTCAGTCAGGAAACAGTTATCCAAGCTCTGATAACATTTCGTCTCGTATATGCTAATACCTTGTATCTTGGCCTGCCAGAATATGTCATCCAAAGACTTCAAGTGGTGTAAAATACTGCTGAGCTTCTCTTAATGAATTCACCAAAGAGAGCGAGGATCTCGAGTCATCTCTTCTCTTTGCACTGGCTCCCAGTAAGGAAGAGAATTCTGATCAAAACCTTGGTGCTGTTTTTTCGTGGTCTCCACAATATTGGCACAGGCTATCTGGCTTCACGTATTCTTTTCTACAATCCTGCGAGGAGTCTCAGTCTTCACATTTGGCTTTGGCCAGAGTACCAAGAGTGAGATTGTCAAGAATTAGCCGGCGCTCCTTTTCCTTGTTAGGGCCGTCTGCATGGAGCTCTCTTCCTGTGCATCTAAGGCAGGAAACTTGAGAATCAGATTTCAAGAAGGGATTGATAACTTGGCTACTTATTTTTTAATTTGACTTGCTCTTGGATTAGCACCAGGACGCTCCTAGGAGCACCTTTGCGCTTTACTCATTTGCTTCATCACCATCATCATTGTGTGTGCTGCTTGACCAAGGCTCACATCCCGGTCAACCAACAACCCAATTTCTTACACCTGGCTTATTTTCCGAACATGTTCTACTCTCTGACGTACCTAAAAACAATGGGGCAGATTTATGTTAACTGGCGCATCCCCAGGGATGCGCCAGTTAATGTGCGCCACAGTGCGCCACAGCTCCGCCACCCATGGTGCGCCGCATTTACAATGCGGCGCACCATGGGGCAAAAACGGCACAGATGCGTGACGCATCTGTGCCGTAAAGGCGGCGCATTGCTGGAGTTGTGTCGCAAGCGCGACGCAGCTCCAGCAAGGCTCGGGGGTGCCCTATCTGACCAATGCTGCATCAAGACCTACGCCTGCTTCAAGCAGGCGCAGGCTTTTGACGCAGCATTGGCCTGAAAGTGACTGAGTGAAATCTTATAGATTTCACTCAGCCACTTTTGCGAGGCGCACCTGCCCCGGAACGCCCACCCTGCGCCGGAACGCCCACAAGCGGCGCAGGGCTTTACAACGTGACGCATCTGCCTAGATGCGTCATGTTGTAAATCGTTCATAGGGATGCGCCACGTTTGCGCCGCCTTGCGTGACGCAACAGCGGCGTAAACGTGGCGCAAGGGCCTCATAAATCTGCCCCAATGTTTGCTGGTTGGAGGGAAGATGTATGCTCTCATTATCTTACTTTGAGAATCCCATCAATATTTTTTATTACAGGTCGAATTGAGAGCTCCTCGCACATTGTTAGTTTACTCGGTCAATAGTTAACACTGTCTAACAAAAGTGCATATAATTTAAATAAAGCTACATGAAAATTAAAACAATATTGTTCTAGAATCAAACAATCTGTAAAGAAAAGCCTTATTGGATACCGGGGATAACTTCAAAAAAGGGTTATTAGAAGCTGGACTTAAAGTGATAAGAAAAGGAAAAACAGACTGACGTAAAGCAGTAGCATGACAGCACTGCTTAATTTGCGGAATAAGTGCTGGTAAACAAACCTTTGCTCAGAAGCACGAGTCTGGCACTGGTGCTCAGAATACCAAGGCTGCATAGTTTGGAATTAATCTCATGCCTCTTTAACCAACTTCCAGACACTCACTGCCCCTTTATTTCTATTGCATATTCCCTCTTTCTCACTCTATGACGGTTTTTCTGTCTTTCTACTTCTCATTCTTTCTCTGCTGTGTGTTTTCCTTCTCTTGTGCTCGGGAAATGTTGAATGAGGAAAAATAAATGCCAGTCCCCAAAAACCTACGCAGGCGGGCCCCATCAGCCCCGTAAATGAGTGCGGGAGGCCCCCACCGTCAACCACCAGCTCCAATTAGGCACTGCATGACAGTAATGCTTTATGTAGGTAACTAACAGTCGATGTGAACATTCACAGAGAAAATATATGCATACCGCGGATAGAGGAGATATTTGTAGTCAAAGCTGGTTAAGCAGAGCTTTCACAGAGGAATGTGCATAGAGTCAGCAATGTAAAGTTGACTTCATGAAGTATTTATGACCGGCTCCCAATAAGACAATTGCATTATTAGGCAAAACAACAAGCCATACATTACTCAGAGAAGTATGTTTACCAGAGGGAAACAGACACAGCTCAATATAAATGCACAAATAAAACTAAGCAGAAAGTTGACATAGATATTTCATTTTTTTTAAACATTCTTAGCATCTTACTTGACTGCAGAAGTGCAAATAATGTACACCAAGTGTCCTCCACCAATGGATCAGTAGCTCCCAAGTAGCTTGCTGCCTTGAGTTCATTTTTGAATAAGCCCAGGGTCATATTCTTCTTTTAAAGTAAAGGAAAGAATGTTTTTACTTTACATTATTATCACCAAGCTGCAGATAGCAGAGCCTGATAATGAGCAGTGATCAGTCGTATTTATTGGCCAGGCTGAGTCACAGAGGTGAAGAACTGAAGCACTGAAATATTTAACTCTTAAATAAAAGTCCTTGTTGACTTAATATTGGAGTGTGAGAACAAAATGATGTTTCTGAATGTTTGAAATGGAAGATGATTAAAATGAAAAGTTACCTTAATGATTAGCTCTTCATTTTTATTTACTGCCATTGCAAATAGGACAGATTTAAAGTGAAGAAAACATTTTCTATGAATCATATGTTAAAGTATTTCTTCTCTTTCAATTAAGCCAAATACCGCCTAATGTTTTATGAAGCATGTTGTTTCACTTAAAAGTCCTCCCATTTAAACAAATGTATTTTTCTATAATAAATATGGCACCATGTCTACAGGCCACTGGAAGCAAGATACTTAGGGGTCTATTACGATGGCGGGTGATCCGCCTGCACGGTAATGTCAAAAGGGACCGCCCGCCATAGGTGCGGCGGTCCCATGATGCATATTAGGATGCACCCGCCTCACTGGTGGGCGCATCCTGCATTTTTTACATTGCGGCGGGTGGTGCTTCCAGCAGCACCCGCCGCAATGTAAAAAAGGCATGTTGTGCATGCAAATGCCGCCATGGAAAGGCACTTTCCCATCTGCATTGTAATTCGAATGGCAGTGTCTTGCAGACAACACCACCATATTCAGCCTCTTTTCCACCCGGTTGACTCTTCGACGGTTGGAAACCGGAGGACGTTCTTTCAATCCGTCGGGGTTCCCCCGCCATCATAATATGTCAGAGGAATTGGGAGGCGGGCGGTGGGTAATGGCCGGTGGATTGCCACCGCCATACGGGTGGTGGCGATCCACCCTCTATTGTAATAGACCCCTCATTGTTTGTAAACATGACACGTGGAAATGGGAAAACATTTAAATGATGAGTTTTATGGAACCCACTTAAACAAAATTAATTCTTCTGTTTAATTTTCTCAATACACTGCCATATTTATAAGTGAGACATACAGCCATTATTTTAAGTTGGAGAAATTAAAATACAGAAAAATGTTCCTTAATCTGAACATTTTTGCAGAACATTTTTCCGCACTTCAAATTTTTCCCATTTCTGTTATGCATGTAACTGTGCCACATATGGTGGAAGGTAGGTTCTGTGCCACGAGTTCATATGACACAGTCACTCAGTCTTCCATACATATAACTCCCATTCAAATGTACACATGTTCATACATAGTCAAAGACCACGCTCTCACTGAAACACATGGCAGCCCTGTCATGGTGCCCCTAGTCAAAGTATTTTGTTCAAACCATTGCATCTGGCTCTATGGACATTAGGCATAAAGCAAATTAAGGTGGGTTTTGGGGTGTCAGTAGCAATGCACATGTGGCTTACCCTTCAGTAGCTCATGACGATTTTTACTGATCAGAAGTAGCTCTCACTACAGAAATTGTTGAAGACCTTAACATTCTGTCAAACTCGATTCTGTGACAGTTTAGATTATAAACTGTCACAGAATCGAGTTTAACAAGAATGTTAAATCCACAACTCGTACGGTTAGAGGTATTTACCACCAAAAAACTTGCAGGTAGCTTTGAACCCTTAATTGGTTTCCATTTGCTGCCTAACCTTCCAAGTCATTCACCTGAAGAATGAACATATATATATATATCATATTTTTAACTTTCCTTCGAGATTTGTGAGGTTCATGTAGCAATGACTTTCTCCTTTTTGAGCCACCAATATTCAAAGGAAGAGTAGTCACGAAAGATTCTCATTCATGACCCCATGCTGTGGAAATTGCTATCCTAACATCTGAAAACTATAACAGACCTTCTCTCTTTCAGAAAAGTTTTAACAAGATTGCTTGTTTTGAAAATTCTTTAATTAAAACTCAGAGGGTGGAATGTCAATCAAGTGACTTGTAAAGCACAACTACTCAAAGAAGAGTCAGCAGGTAGAAGAAGAAACTTCCTCTGACCGTGGTCTTGTGAATACATGGGCTAGCAGCCAGGGCCAGTTAGGCGGACTAGATGTCTCTGGTGGGTTGAGTGGAATGCGAGGCTGTGGTTGAGGTACTCAGGTCCCGTAGGGCTTTGGAGGCATTTGTGAATAGATTGAAATTTATTTTTTTCTGGACCAGGAGCCAGTGGAGGTGTCTTAGGTGGTCGGGGTGGGACTGAGGTGGGGGATATTGACCATGAGTCTATTGGAAGCATTCTGAATGTTCTGCAGTTTCTTGAAGGGTTTCTGGGAGATGCCGTCATAGAGTGCGTGGCTATAGTAGAGTCTGCTGCTGATGAGTGCATGGGTGACAGTCTTTCTGGAGTCGGTGGAGATTTACTTGAAGATTTTTTGGAGCAGGCTTAGCGTGTGGAGGCAGGATGATGGGACAGCATTGATATGGCATTTCATGGTGAGCGAGGAGTTCAAGATAATGCCAAGGTTTCATGTGTGGTCTATGGGAGGGATTCAAGATCTGCGGGCTACCAGGAGTCATCCCAAGTGGAGGGTCTCATGGCGCTGGGGGGGGACTGCTTTGAAGGCACTGTGATTCAGTTGAAGAGTCAGGTCTTGATGTCCTTGCTGATTTGAGGCAGTGACAGTGATTGCCTTAGGTGGAGAAGAAGGGTGTTCCAGGTATTTACTGTGAGGTAGGAGAAGGAACTTCCTCTGGCCATGGTCTTGTGCATACGTGGCTGGCGGCTGGGGCCAGTTGAGTGGAGCAGAGGTCTCTGGTGGGTGGGTGGAATGTGAAGCTGTGGTTGAGGTACACAGGTCCAGCACCATGTAGGGCTATGTAGTCATTTGTGAGGAGCTTAAAATTGATTTTCTTGTTGACTGGGAGCCACTGGAGGTCTCACAGAAGACTGGTGATGTGGCTGAGGTAGGCGATATTGAGGAGGAGTCTGGCGGAGGGTGTCTGAGTGTTCTGTAGTTTCCTGAGGATTTTCTGGGTCATGTAGTCATAGAGCGAGGTGCTGTAGTAGAGTCTGCTTGGGTCTTTCTGGACTCTGTGGGGATCCATTTGAAGATTTTTTGGAGCAGGCATAGCATGTGGAAGGGGGATTATGAGACGGCCTTGATCTGTCATTTCATGGTGGGCGAGTAGTCCAGGATGATGCCAGGGATTTGTGCAAGGTCTCTGGGGGAGATCCAAGATCTGCGGGCCACCAGGAGTCATCCCAGGCAAAGGGGGTAGAGACCAGGATGAGGACTTTGGTCTTCTCTGAGTTTAGCTTGGGGCAGCTGTCCTTTATTTAGGTGGTGACATCCCATCATTGAAGTTGTTCTTGACGACTGTGGGCTCGTTGATGAGGGAGAGGATCAGCTGGGTGTTTTGGGCGTACAAGACTATGTTGCGTCTGTGGTACCAGACGATGGCTGCCAGCAGGGCCATGTAGATGTTGAAGAGAGAGGGGCTCAGGGAGGAACCCTAAGGCACTCGGCAGCTGTTATCTGTACGTTCAGAGTGGTACGGCGGCAGTCTGACTCTCTGTCTTTGGCCAGTGAGGAATTTCGCAGATCCATTCCAGGGCTTTGTTGCGAATGCTGGAATCATGGAGTCTTGTGCATAGAGCGCAGTGGGAGACAGTGTCAAAGGCAGCCGAGATGTCCAGGATGATGAGGGGTGCAGTTTTGCCTCTGTCGTGGAGGGTGTGGATGTTGCCTGTGGTGGTGAGGAAGGCGTTTTCTGTGCTGCGTTTGCTTCAGAAGCCAGATTGGAAGAGGTCTAGAATGTGGTTCGCTTCAATGAACTCGGAAAGTTGGGCATTGGTGGCCTTCTTGATGACCTTAGCTGAGAAGAGGAGCAGTGAAATGGGTCTAAAGTTCTTGAGGTCCTTCGGGTCGGCAGACGGTTTCTTCAGCAAGAGGTTGATCTTTGCATGTTTCGAGTCTTCCGGGCAGGTGGCGCAGTTCATGGAGCAGTCGATGCTATGACAAAGTTCGGGGAAATGAAGGTGCCGGCTTTGTTGAAGATGTGGTGCGGCAGGGGTCTGAGGGTGCTCCAGAGTGGATGCTCCTCATGATCCTGAGGGTGTCGTCAGAGGTGAGGGGAATGTGTGTCAGATGTACAAATGAATCCATTAAAAATGGACAATACCCGAATACTTGTATTTCACAATATTCCTTATTTTGTTAACATACTTGAACTGGACTTGTTGTTCTATGTAGTTACTCTTGTTTGATGTAAAGATCACTAATACCACTCGACTAAGTTAGCTCTATATAAAACTAGGAAAATCAAAAGCAATAAAGAAAATAATCAAAATAACCCCAAAAATATGCACATGTAGTCTAGTCAATGACAGGAGTAAGCGTGTTTCAAGTGTATGAGTGGCTAGTGAACATTTCTCCCTCTTGGGGCCCGATGTAGGTAATCTCGATTGACCTACTCTTCAATACCGAATCATACCGATTCGGGATTTAGGGAAAGGTAAATGGGATGTAGGTAATTTTACTTTTGAAATTACCGAATCGGAATGATTAGGTAATTACCAAATCGGTATTTACCGATTCGGTAATTACCATTGATTCCTATGAGCCTTGAGGCCCATAGGAATCAATGCCAATTACCAAATCGGTAAATACCGATTCGGTAAAATTACCGAATTTGAAAGGGGGACAGGGTGTCACTTTGACACCCTGTTGCACCCCTCAATTGTGCATGGGTGCACATGTTGCTGACATACATGCCCTTAGGGCATGTATGTCTGCAGCATGGCACATTTTTAAAAGCAACAAAAATGCTTTTTGAAGGGTTTTCATTATTTACCACCAACTTCTAGTTGGTGGTAAATAACGAATTCTTAAACCCTTGTAGCACTGATTACAGTGCTACCTACATGTTAAATTACAGAATCTGTAATTTTACAGATTCCGTATTATACCGAATCGGAAAAATTACAGATTCGGTAAAATTACCGATTCTGTAATTTAACATGCCCCTACACCTCAATATCCAAATACCGGTCGGAAACGGCCGAAAATCGGTATTTTCGGCCGTTTCCGACCGGTATTTGCCTACCTACATCGGGCCCTTGGTGTTGTAGGAGAAGAAGATTCTCAATGAGGACAAATATATCCCCTGTGGTGAAACAAAAAGAAAGTTAAATTCACTAAAGAACATTCGTGATATATTTATGTCTGTAGAATTGTGTATCTGTTTATAATTCGACAGGTGCAAACACCTAGGCATACGAAGAATTCTGGATATTGGTATCTGTGGAGGATTTTGGTGTGGCTGTATGTCTTAATATCATTAGCCAACATATCATTTGACAAAAAAACATTGTGTCCTAAATATTATTTGCAAAAGTATTGTCTCTTAGGTCTAGATTTTCTATCGTTAACTTCAATATGGCACTATTTTTGTAAACAATATTTATGACACAATATTTTTGTCAGACTGCATTTTGGTTACAATATACTGGTACCTTCATGTAAATCCCACGTAGGTTGGAAATTGTATCCAGTTATGAGTCATCCAATGGATGCAAATACCAATGTTCGCCACAGCCACTTAGTGGATTAGGCCAACATTCAGCAAGACAGTCACAAGGCGAGGCCCAGATAGAACGACATAATATGTGGTAACGGATACATAAATGTCTGTCTTTCCTCAAGGCTTACATGATGGAAAAACCTTTCAGCAGCAAATGCCATTAATCAATTTTGGTATTCAACATTGTGTTACAAAATGATTGATTACGTTCTACAAAAGAAGGTAATGAGTCTAGATACTGTTAGATGCCAGCAGATTTTACAAAATAGAGTTTGGATACTCATACACATTTCTCCATTTTTTATTTAGTGTACTCACACTTGCAGTTTTTGCTTTCTGCCATTCTTGAAAAATTGATTTCACGTTTTAAAACTATTGAATCCCACTAAAAGTCCAGTGGCACAAAAGCAAATATGAAAATGTCAGCATGTCTTGAAAATATAAGAGAGCGTTTCTGTCAAAATGTCAGACAGGAGTAACCTACAAATCTTCATGATAACGGTGTTTGCTGCCACTAATCATCACCATCAAATCCTTGTGTTTCACTAAACAAACTCACAACATGCAAATACTCAGAGATACCAAGATCTTAAAACATAGTCGCTTCAATTAATTCCTTAACTGGAGGATGATTTATTGTCATGTGTGGGCAAAGAAAGAGAAATCCATGTCAGACTATCAGTTTACCTCGCAAGCAGGAACTTGTGTTTGTGGTATTGCCAGGATAGAGATTACACTTTGCAAGCAGTCTAGGGGATGGCTCATCTACTTGTATTTTTGTTACATCTTTAACTTTACAGGTGGTCATCAGAAGTTTGAATGCAATTTGAACATACTCAGGACAATAAGAAGATTTGTGTGATGTTTTTATGCAATTTTTAGATGTATGTTTTCAATGCACCAATTAGCAGTGTTATGGCATATGTCTGTGCATATGAAACAATTATTTGTGGAACAATGAAGCCAACACCTAAGTATCTTAGCTATATGGGATTCTGAACGAAATGTTTGAATTATTAACAATAGAGACAGTCATTATTTTGTTTGCACCAGTACCTTCATGATGCATGGTGGTACTTTGTCTTGCGAAAAACATCTCTAAGCAACTATTGGGTGCAAAACTTTTGTGTAATAAAGGTTGACTCAAGCTCTGTGATAAAATGCTTTCGTATTATGAAGCATCACCTCCCTCCACTAATTTATACGAACAAATCTGAGAAATTGTAGAATAATGGTACTCCTTACGTAGCTCAACCTTGAGAGTTTTTCCTTGGTGTGTCTCAAGTATACACCTCACCCAAGGCACCGCTGGGTTGACTTTGCACCATAGCGCAATTTCATCCTAAAACTGAATTTCTAGCATGAGCACAATAGACAACATCATCAACATGGCTCTTGTTTATTTTGCACTTCACACAGTTCTACCATGTGTACTACATAGTGCTTTTGTCACACAGGTTTGTGCTGGATAAGAGTTAAATAATGCACGTCTTACTTTAGTAGTTGGAGGTTCATACACATGATTGGACTGTTTGTTCATTGAAATATTAATGCTGAATACCAGTATTATATTTGTGATGTATAAAGCAGAAGTTTCTGATTCAATTGGATGGAGCCTTTCTTGGCTTATCCATGCCCGAGTCTCTAAAACTGTAGAGTTGATAGGCTAAAAGTTCTGTTCATGACGCAATGAAAAGCATCTACTCCGGAGCAACCGCTGACCCCTGCCCGCTGCATATCTTCCACAGGGCCGCCACCACCATTGCACCCAAACTACGCCAAACTATCATCTGCTCCCTTGAGACCGCCACATTTCCCAATGACTGGAAATGCACCAAAGTCAAACCCTTCCTTAAGAAGCCCTCCACAAACCCATCTCAAGAATTACAGGCCCATCTCACTGCTCCCCTTTGCTGCCAAAGTCATCGAGAAAGCCATCAATATCCAGCTAGCACACTTCATAGAAACCAACAACATCCTAGACACCTCTCAATCTGGACTCCACAGCAACCAGAGCACCAAGACACCAGCCTCCAGGGAACTGCCCTAGACTTGATTCAATCTTTCCTCTCAGGCAGGACACAAAGAATAAGACTCCCGCCCTTTTGCTCTGAACCAACTGAGATCTCATGCGGAGTACCTCATGGATACTCCCTTAGCCTCACGCTTTCAACATCTACATGGCCCCCCTCGCAACCATCGTCAGAAAACACAGACTCAACATAGTCTTATAGGCTGTGGCGCCCACCACATCCTCTCCCTCACCAAGGAACCCGGCATCACCAGGCGCAGTTTCCAAGAAGGGATGAAAGACGTTGCAATCTGGATGAGCAGCAGCTGCCTGAAGCTCAACTCGGAGAAAACAGAAGTTCTCATCTTCTGCTCCACCCCCTCCACATGGGACAACACCTGGTGGCCCCCTGCTCTCAGAAACCCCCACAACCCAACAGACCTTGCACGCAACTGCAGCATCATACTCGACTCTTCACTCACCGTGAACCACCAGATCAACGCTGTGTCCTCCTCTTGCTTCAACACCCTCTGCATATTTCACAAAACCTTTAAGCGGATCCCCCCAATGCCAAGAAGACCATTACCCATGCACTCATCACCAGCAGAATGGACTATGGCAACGCCCTCTATTCCGGATTCAACAAAAAACTCCTCCACATACTCCAGACCATCCAGAACACCAAAGCTAGACTTATCCTTGACATCCCACAACATGATCACATCACCCAACACATCAGCGAACTCCACTGGCTCCCCTTTGAAAGAAGAATAACCTTCAAACTGCTCACACATGCCTAAAAAGCCCTCTATAACAGCGGACCCCAATATATCAACGAACAAATCTCCTTCCAAGCCCCCAAGAGATACCTGCACTGAGCCAACCTCACCCTACCCATAGTCCCCTGCATCCACAAGGCCACAGCAGGTGGCAGATCCTTTTCCTACCTGGCGGCAAAGACCTGGAACGAACTCCCTGCTGCATCCAATGAAGCCCGACACTGCACCAATTCAGAAAGGACCTCAAGATCTGGCTCTTCAAATGACCTACCGAGCTGCTCGCACCCCCCCTACCCACAAGCACCTTGAGACCCTCATGGGTGAGTAGTACACTTTAAACCCCTGATTGATTAATTGCCTAAACTACTTGTGTGTGGTCAGCTTTCATATGGAATGTTAGGGCCAGGTTCTGCAGCGGTTGGTGACTTTGAATGCAAAAAACAATTTAAAGTGGAGATAAGCAGGATCTTTGCATTTCTCAACTGATGGCTAGTAAGTGGACGATGGCACATGTCCCAAATATACCCTGAATGCCATTTACCCACAAAAGACAAACAGCCTCCCTAGTGAGATGACCCCACAACTTCACCGATACGAACAGAAAGATGTAGTGGTGAACAGCATCAGATATTGCTGAATAATTTAGCACATATAAAAGTGCAACTTTGAGCCTTTACAGTAATTTTCAGAATATAACCTGTACTTCCTTCTGTATTGTTTCTTAATATCTAGTGAGATGAACAACTGGATGATAGACAGTGATGTTTCAAATTGCATTTTCACTGTTTTCCCCCATAGGTACAAAAGTGGCTATAGCAAGAGGGAAAAAATTATATAGGCCCTTATTACAAGTTAAGAGCCAAATTCTGATTTCTGTGAAACAAGGATTTTCACAGAACTTGAATTACAAGTTGTGTGATAACTATCACAACCTGACTTTTTTCCTCTGAGAAATTCTGGCATGTCAATGCTGCTGAAATTTGATAGGGGGGAGGGCCAGGAAAAAGGAAAAACATGAGGATTTCAGTCTGTTGAAGACCAAGTCTGCTTTTTCTGCCTCATTTTCCCATCAAATCACAAAATAGAAGATATTTAAAGCATGGGGGAAATACTGCACCCTGGGTTATGGCTATTTGCCACATGTGGTAAATACCCCACTCTATCCTGACCAACTTATAATAAGGACCACATTTATTGAATCTGTTTTGTCAATAAGCGCCTGTGTAATCAGCCGGTCACTGAAACATGTAATAATTTATATTGAGTTATTCGTTTGCAAACATTAACTATTTTTAGTTAATAGTTCATCAATATATTCACCCCTTACGCTAGCCGGATACGAGGCTGGCACTCCAAGTAAACACATGTTATTTTCTCCACCTTTATGTCTAAAATTCGCTCTAAAATGATTAATTTGTTTTTGATCTAAATCCAGGACATCCTCATGATAATCAAATTCAGCTAAGTGCTATAAATTAATAACCCAGAATATGCAATATTCTGTTATTTCTTTATTGGTTTCCTTAGGGCCCAGGACTACTTTTCATGCCTTTATCTATTTTATCTTTGATATAAAACTTTATTTCTTTACTTTCCTTATAAACTTTGGAAATATTGCAAACATTTCCATTAGTGAATCTATAGAAATGTATGGTGGTACCAGTATGGCATTGTAAGAATATCATCTGACATAGTTGTTGCCCCCTAAATATTGCCTATAATGTGGATGTATGCACCATGGACTTATGTGGACCATTTGTCCTGAACCAGTTTTGGGCCACTCAACATCAGAGCAGAGAGAGGGATGCTATTATATTACAAGTTTCACCCGGTCTGGATATTGACTGCTGGCTGTTGATTTCATTATTGTCTATTAGAAATAACTATTTTTGATGTTTTCCCATGGCAATGTTTAGTGGATGCTGTGATGATACTTTCAATTGCATCTTACAGAATCTCAGTAAAAACATTATTAAAAAGATATATACATTGTATACGAAAATATCACTCCATTGGAGTTAAAAGAAAAATATTCCACACCAATAACATTTTAGATAACAATATGTCAAACATAATATTTATAGATACCAACTCTGTATATGACATTCTCACCTTCAACTGTGCCATCTATATTTCTGATCTGATTTTGGTATTGGGGTTTTAGTAACTTAGGTCATACTGAGAATAGAATTGCTTCTGTAACTGCTAATTAGTTTTATTATGAGTTTGGGTTTTTTGATAATAGTATTACTCACTGATTAGAAAGCTTCACCTATCTGCTATTTTGTTCATATTCACTCAATTTTTACTAAAGCTGCACTTTATTTCTTTTGCTTCACCATCCATACTGGGTACATGGGGCACTTTATTGTATTTAATCACACAATGCCATGTGCATAACTTTAAACTATATATATTGAAACTTGTGTTTCTTCAGATTCAACACTGATCTGCTCATATTTCTACAGCCTTAGAAGATAACAGTGAAGTATGGCCCAAGTCCTCTCTTCTGTTCAATCCTTTGTTTCCTTTGTTAATGGGCATAATTTTTTTTTGACCAGGTTGAACTTGCCGTTATCTGCACAGCAAAACCAGGAGGGTGACTCTGTAAATGTCAATGGACTTCTTTTTTTATTAAACACCATTGAAAATAAAAATTGAATAGCAGAAATGTCCTAGTTTATATAGAAATGTGCACAGCAATATTAAAGAAATGTATGGTTCTGGTAACATTGACAAAACTGTTGTTGAATTTTCTAATACATTTTGTTTGTATTTGTTTTCTAGTTAACACCAGTTGGAACTACAATATTCAATGGCTTTGCCACAGAAGGTGCAGTCGATATAGATGATGGTCCCAATGGGCAAATAGAATATGTCATTCAATACAACCCCCTTGATAAAGTAGGTAATTTTTGTTCTCCTTAATGTATAAGTAAATCTTAATAACAAGAAAACTTTGTATGAACACAAATACATGGAAACCCACTGTACCTTATATGTCACTGAATAAGTTTAATAGGAACATTTCAGATACCCTATGTAAGAATAAAAATATTCAACTTTGTTGGTATGATTAAAACTGATTGTTTCAAATGCCCAAGGTGTATAGGCTGCATCTGAAGTAAAAGTTAGGGAGACATGTATTTTTTCTTTTTCATTCAGCTTCTGTACAGGAAAAAGAGAAAGTTAATGTTTCAGTTTTTCATTTTCAATTCTTAGAGTTCTGAAATATCTAAAAGGTGAATTCATAAGATTGAGAAAGCAACTAAATGTTACATTTGTAGTCAATTTCAAAATGAAGTGAATGAAAAAAATGATTATCCTAAAACTCAAATTTGGAATTTAAAAAGAAGTTATTGAAGCATTGCCTTATACGCTTAGCACATGTAAACATTGTAGATGGTTTCAAAAGCGAACTCGGCAGTTAGTAATCTTTACTCAAAAGTCTTAAATACATTGTATCAATCCAGCAATGTTCATTTAAATTTAGAACCAGGGGCTTACTGCATTCCTTTGTAATCTGTGGTGCTGTGGCCTCGGCAATGAAAACTTCTTTATGCCTACCAGTTCATCATTCCAAAGTATTAGAATTTTTCTCCTGTGAATGTCAGTAGTAAATAACTGTCAAGGCTGGAAAAGTGAGAGGTTACTCCTGGCTCTCATAATGATATAGAGGTGAATGTACCTATCCACGGAGCAAAATATTTCCCTGATTACATTTGCAAATGCACATTTCCATATCATTTACAGATCTTTCACCTAGTCGGAATGAAAAAGTCTTTCTAAATTCCATAAACGTTGTAACATTACTGAGGGATTTCATTTGATTTATGCATTTAAATTCCCCTCCAAAAAAGATAAATGTTATCATCATAGAGTAATAACACAACTATCAGTTACAATTCTCATTAAAATGTCAAACTATCATATAAAGAAAAAGCATGTAGATTTTTTTTTAAATATCAGTCCATTTCAAAGTACATACATTGTCAAAGTACATAAAGGTGGAGTTAAGGACAGGAAATGTTTACTTACCTATATATACTTATCTTTTTGATATATATCATACATGTAAGGAGATGCGGAAATGGGTGTAAAAAATCTATCCATACTTACCTGTCAATATCTTTATTTTTGATAGTCTGTTCACAATGTTGTGACTACAGGATATTCCTTCTGTTATATACCAGATCCACATCTGCAGTCATTATTTGTAAAGTATGTGTCACCAGCATGTCAGAAATAAATTTAGTAACCTCATAGTGTATTCAGTAACCTCGATATGTGTATTCCTTAAATAGAATGATTGTCCATGGGCCTTCAGGAGAAAGGGCATCAAAAATTAAGTATCCACATTTTTCATTTGATAAAACAAGAATGTCTGGCAAGTTGTGACACAAATCGGAACTACACAGAACTCAAAACTGTTTAGATAAAATATTTAAAGATGGCAACTTTGATTTCATTTGCTTCATCAAAGGGGAATAATTGTGGTTTATTAAGGGATAACTTGCCACTGGGCAACAATAGTTTTGCTATTCATTTACATTTAATAAACAGAATGGATAAATGTTGTTACTCCGAAACTGAAACAGTCTGCATCCATTTCTGTTGCCATATTTCATTGGCCTTCTTTCTAGAATTTGTCAAACATAAAACATTAATCATTGCTCTGATGTGGAAAACACTGCGTATGAAAAAGTAAACCTTCCTCTACTTTCCCATGAAAATATTTCTACTTCCCTCACTCCAGATTTGTGAAGGCACAACAAAAATCCACTAAGGGGATCATGAGATATTAATTTTTGCATTTTAAATAAAAATCTTGCCAAAAAGAGTAAACGCCAACTGCATTCATCAGATTGTGCTTGAGCGGTGCTTGGGCACGAATTAGGGCCAAACACAATAGAGTGCAGGTCAGATACAGAAACCAGGTTCGACCCAGTCTGAAGTTTCACCTTTTGACTGAGGGCCTTATTATGAGTTTGACAGTACAAAGGACCGCCAAACCTGGGTTGGCATGGCGGGTACCGCCCCACCAGCATTCCCTCCCTCCATATTACAACTTTGGCAGTTGAACCACCATGGCACCCCTACAACTGCCAGGGATCCGCATGGCATATTATGACTCTCCTGACTTCCACCCTTTTCAAACGGTGATCCCGCCATGAAAAGTGTGGCAGTGAGTAGAGTAAGGGGAGTTCCACAGGGCCCCCTGGTACCCCTGTGCATGGGGGTGCATGCAGGGAGGCACATGGTATGCTCCCCTGTGTGCATACACTCCATTTCCTGCACAGAATTGACTGCACTCGTCCATGCTGTGCAGGAATGGGCTTAGGAGTTCCCATTCTGGTGCCTTTCAAAGGCTCACCACCTGGGACCACGAAAGCACCACCCGCCA
This sequence comes from Lissotriton helveticus, assembly GCF_964261635.1. Classification (NCBI taxonomy): domain Eukaryota; kingdom Metazoa; phylum Chordata; class Amphibia; order Caudata; family Salamandridae; genus Lissotriton; species Lissotriton helveticus. The sequence continues at coordinate 538,306,124 of NC_136065.1, forward strand.
AACCAGGAGAAAACTTCTAATCTAGTGGTAGGTTGCCAGTTAAGTTTGACAGTGTGGGAGCTGAACGCTGGCATTGTGGCCCGCTCCCACACAGCCAAACTCATAATCAGGTCCTTAGTCTCTGAAATAGAAGTCAAAAATCCCTAACACGGCAAAGCAGCAGGCTTAGAAGGGCTCCACAAGTCTGGTTGGCCATCAGACAAAGACCCAATTAAGTCATTCATTTTTGGCAGGAAAGCTCTGAGAATGAGACATTTATAATTCATGCCCAAGGAAGGACTCTCACTGGTCAGATACATGTGGCTCCTTCGCCCAGTAAAGATTTCTACGCTCAGACTTAGTCACTTGTTTGGAACTTAGACTCCTCTAGCAGGGCAAGGCTGTGAGCTGTAGTCAAACAGGGCACCAAAAGCCAAATACCTTCACAGTGAAGTCCCATTGAAATAAATTGCTGGTGTGGAAAAGCAAGAGCCAACTGAAACTTTGACCAAGTGACAATGAACCTCACCGAATTAACTGAGCAGGTTTGTCCTGGTCCTCCAGAGGGCTTTGTAGTGACCGAGTTCCTAAGCCCCACATTTTTCAGAATTGTCGGAGGAGTACCAAAGGGCCCAGTGCCTTGGAACCTCAAGAGCAGCACTTGGTGCTCAAACTTCACTCAGCAGAAAGCATGATGAGTGTCCAGGGCAAGCCCAGCTGGAAGTAATCAGCTGGGTTCTTCAGAGAAAGAGCTTCTAGCAGCTTGTTGTTTCCTTTAGCTTAACAGGAAGTTAGCAAATTGACCTGTGGAGTCCACTTTTTTGCCATGGATGCACATGGGAGTAGGTTCAGCCTTTCAGATCTCCTTCCATATCTCAAAAGAAGGTGTAGTCCTTCTTCTGCCTTTCACAGGTTTATTGGCGTTCCGAAGAGAGTGCCTAGGGGTGCCACATTTATTCCGGGCACTAGACTGTGGGGGGTTAAAGACTGACTCCTGCCCCCTCTCTAACTAATGTGAACAATGTTCCACTTATGTTTGCAGTTCTTTTGTGCCCTGCTGAAAACAATCCCTCTTTACCTAAATCCAAAGTGGCAGAAGCTTTCTTCACTAGTGCAGAGCTCATGTGGCCACCCTGGCAGTGTGATCAGGGATATGGCCACCCTTCCTCTGTGGTCACACAAAACCAGTTCTGGGGACAGCGCCTCTTCCACTGGGATTGTCACCTGCTCACAAGAGGGACAAAAGAGGTGTTAACTACATAGGCCTATCACCAGGTAGACCTCTTTGAAGTTAATTAGGTTCCTGGGTATGGCTCAAATTTTCATCCTGTCTGAGGAGCAGAATACCTTTCACCACCCAAGGCTGTTGCCTCAACTCTGGAGCAAATTCACACATCATTAAAGTGGCCATTCAGCTCCTAGGTTGGAAACGTATGCACATAGCCTTCCGAAGGCTTTAGGTAGCTTTTGTAAAATATTTGTTACAAATCTGATTTTACAATGTTTTGGGATTGCAAGATCTATTTTAAAATGTTCTAGAATTCACTTTTTAGCTCTTTCATAGGCGGGTATAGGCTTATTAGAATTACTGTTTCCTATTGAAGAGCTAACCCTGCTACAGTGAAAATAGCATTTGGGGCCTTGAAAAATTTATAATAAAATGATTTAGAAAGATCCATGTTACTCCATTCGGGGTGTCCCCAAGCAACTCATGCTAAGACGAGGACTGACCCTTAAGTAACATGCAGGAACAACCTATGGTTATGTAAAGAGCCGGGTCTTAAGTTTCTTACAAAACACTACTTCAGACACCCCCTGTCTCAAATGTAAAGGCATGCTATTCCACAATGTAAAGGCCAGCTAGCCAAAGGAATATCTGCCCATATTGCCTTTTTTCACTCTGGGCACAGCAATGAGTGAGATGCCAGCACATCTCAGCCTTCTGTTAGGTTGGTAAGACTTTATCGGGGTACATAAGTATCAAGGCCTCTTCCTGTTCAACATTTTGTGGCAGATGCATGTTGCTTTAAAAGAAACTCTCTTCCTTGCAGGAAGCCAGGCAATTTCGCAAGACATGATCCAATGGATGGCCACCTTGGGAAAGTAAGCAGCAGCTGAGACACTGCATTCTGAACTCTCTGGAGTTTTGCCAATCTACCCTGTGAGGTTCCTAGATATAGCACATTACAATAGCCTAGCCTGGACATGACCACTGCCTGGACAACTTATTTCCTGGCTGCCTCAGGGAGAAAGCCCAGAACTTAAATTAGAATTTTTAATATTCCAAAACACCTTTGCCCCAGGCAAGAAATTTGACTGTCAAAAGATAGATTAGCTTCACACCAGACCCTGAGATTCTTCACTTTCGGCTTGGGAGTTGGCACTGGCCCACGTACCCCGGCCAACAGGTGGTTGACCAGATAGATGGTTGTTTCCCTACTAAGAGAATCTCTGGTTTTCCAGCATTTAACTTGAGGCATCTCTGATCCATCCACTCCGCCAATTCGGCCAAACAAGAGCTTAGCCTAGCCGCAGATTCTCTTTCATCCTGAGGGAGGGTGATAATAAGTTACGTGGCATCGGCATATGATACAATGTTGAAGCTGTGACGCTCAATGACATCCGCAAGGTGGCACATATAAAGATTGATCAATATGGGGCACAGACCTGAGCCCAGAGGCAACCCCTGCTGCAAAGACAGCCTCTGACAGAAATGTTTTTTGAACCACCTGAAAGGTGCGATTTTGAAGAAAGGCGGCTTGCCAGCGCATGACTGTCACCCCGACTCCGCACTTCCTTAGTCGTTCCAACAAATGTCCATGAGATATGGTGTTGAAGTCTGTGCTTAGATCTAACATAATCAATGCAGACGTTTTGCCCCTTCTGATATCTGTCTTAGGGATTCAGATGCTAACAGTAGTGCCGACTGCGTACTGAACTCCGGAAGGACACCCTATTGGGTTTCATGAAATTGATCGTGGGGCTCCACAAACCTCATAGATAAACAATGGGAGAGCAAGTGAATTGTGGGGTGCGTCTGTATCCCCTGTATAATGATAGGCTAAACAAAAGTGGATGAACCCACTATGTAGATATGGTACAATCACTAATATGGTTAGTACATGGACCCATTAGGTTTGTTTAAAAGACCCCTCACACACCAAACTGGTTGGTGTCATGCGTCATCATTAGGGTCCCAACCGGGTGGCCAAATGCCCCCCGGTTGTGCTACGATGCCTGATTACAGCGGAGCTGGTGTGGTGTGAGTGTGTAATGTGACGTGCATTAAACTTTAAAAATACCTCTCAGAATCCTTGCCTGTAGACTTTATTAGTGGCGGCTCAGGATATGGTTAAAAAATGTGTAGTGCAACTGAATGGGAAATTATTATTCCTAGTTGACTATGTGAGTGGTCTACATGTTTCAGCCCGCGAATGTATATGTATGGGGCTTTCTCCAGGACCGGATAGTGAGACTAGTGAGGGCAGCGCCGGACTGATAATTCCGGGCACCAGGCAATCCCCCGGTCGCTGGAGGGGGTGGGGGCCGGTTTTTACACTGGGGGCCGGTTTTGTTTCGGTCAGGTCACTTCTGTGTCTATGCTTCGCATTGCAAGAAAAAGAAAAGCACAACTGCAGGGGTGCACACCGTCCGTGACCGGTGCAACAGCCTTGGAAATGCAATAATCAGGAGCAGAGGAAGTGCAGGTACGCAGCACACAGATGACTCCTCTGCCGCCGTCTTCAGAGTGCAGTTCACCCTTAGGGTGGGGCTGATGGTTCCCTCCATGCCACATGAGCATTGGAGCTCGCGGAAGTGCGTGTGATTGGCCTGGCATCCGTCCCAGAGACTGAGAGGCTGAGAATGAGTTGCCGCCATAATTTAACTATTTCTAGCCCCTGGTGGGGGGCCCTGTCGTTAGCCGCCCGCAGCAGGTGAGTTTGTCCGTCCACTACTCGGCAATGAATCATCATGGGCAGTGGGCACTGGGACTGGGCGAGCGTCGCGACCGGGCCGGGATTACATTTAAAACAATGCTAAAGGTATAGGCCCCGGCCCTGTTCTAATCTGCAGTGTGGATTTGTTTGTGAGCATGACAGAGCGAGGACCAAGTCAGGTGGCTTGAGTTGCGCACCTTCGCGGCAATAAATCAAAAATGTTAATCGTAATGATTGTCACCGTCAGGGACCGTGACAATCATGATTAAAATTTTTGATTTGGTGCACGCAGTGCAACTGCATGTTGCGGGCGGCCGGGCCGCGATTAAAGTAAGAGAAGTTTAGAATTAAGGTAATGCAGACTGCTTCGAACTGGTACTCTCCACTGTGGCCCTGACGCATTTCAGGGAGGTAGATATTTATTGTTTTAAAGAAAGCTTTCTTTGTTATACCAGAAAGCTCTTTAAACTAGCGCCAAACCTGCTTTCTGTAGATGTTCCCTGGGTACCGCCAGGTCCCACATGGAAACATTGTTGGTTGGAAGGAGACGTGTCCGGTGGGCCCAGACTGTGGCTGGATGTACAATTTCCCACACGCCAGGCACCCACAAATTCCTTGCTGTTCTGCAGCATGTCATCATGCTGCGTGGCTTAGAGTTAAAGGAGGAGGCCGGTGTTCGGGAACAGATCACCTGCTCACCTCCTCCTGACCTCGCCATGTGCTGTTGCTGTGCCCTGCCCACGCAGAGCCTAACTTGTGCCCAGACTCACCACTACAGGATAAGTGAGTCTCATCATGGTGAGAGCAGGTGTCACTGGCTAGGGCAGTGCAGCACGGCTCGCTCGCTGACTCAAGAAGAGAGACTAACGATGTCCTCGGTGCCACGCCAGCAGCTCCTCTAAGTGGATACTTCCATCAAGGTTCTTAGTAAGTCACATTTTAGTATAATAACTTACTGCTGCTGACAGTTAAAATGTTTATTTCGAGAATGAGGAGGGGGCTCCAGCACAGCATAGCGCCATGCTGCAAATGTGTACAATAAAGTTGTTTGTCTGTGCTGTAAATGCAGGGCCATCTATTGCAGCAGTTTTATCTAATTAAAATAGTAGTTTTTCTGATTTATTAGTTCAAAGGATGTAATATCCCTGCTTCACAGTACAAGCAGCAGGCTTTAATTTTGCAGCACTAAGAGACTTGCTAAGTGAAAGTCACAGATAAGTCCTGTGATTAATGTTCCCACTGGGGAGAAGTCACATTTTTCTCTACTGGCAGTTTTCACTCTTACCATAAGTAGTGCAGAGGGTTAATATGCCTGTTATAAAGAAAGTCTGCCACCATTACAGAACTGGATTGTATGTGGATAGCTCAGTGGGTTTCTGCTTTTGTGACAGAGATCCCTTTGTTACTTGTGGTTCAGTCACACCTGGAGCTGAGGTTGGTTCGAGGGTGCTCATTATTTAAAAATTAAATAATAGCTTTAAAAGCACCTGCTGCAGAGTTCGACTTTCTTGTTGCACAAATGAGGTTGATATCCGATTTTTTTCTGTTTCCCTGGACTTCATTGCGTGATTTGCTTTCTATAAAGTGTCACTCATATTTGTGGAAATGTCACTCATAATTACACTGAAATTATGAAAGTGTCACACATAGCATTCTGAAACCTTGGCAGCTTTGGGAGGGGTATTATTATGTGATACTTACGTACGGAAGAAAACGAGGCTCGGCACTGGCTGTGGTAAGCCATTTCCATCTCAATTAGAACTTATTTTATTTGTTAAAAGCTGAAACACTTTTGCTGTGTGTTGACTCTCGCTTCTTGCTATAAGATGGTCAAGCCTGACAAAAAAACCCTCTCATTGTGTCACGTAGGTGCTTTAAAAATTGCCTTGAAGGCATTTGAGTGCAATTAGGGGTAAAAAAGAAAGCTTACAAAAGGGTTTGGTCTATGCTCAGATCTGGAAGGGGAAACACTAGCAGGCTAGCATAAAAGGACAGCGACCCTTTGGAAAATGTACATCTGTGCATTCGATTTAATGTGTGAAAAATGTGTGCCCAGCAGAAGATTAAAGCGTTGCTCTTGGAAAGGGGATTTTAGCGAAAGTCTGAGAACAATAGGGTAAGCATAGATGCAAAGCGAGGTGAAAGCATGCTTTTGGGGATTTGATTGCTACACATGGGAAGTTTTGCGACAGTCTAGAAAAGTGTGACATGATGACAAAGAAGAGTGGTGGGCGTAATCACCTACATTTCATATGTGCAATGCTTATGAAATTGACGAGTCTCATGCGGGAGGCCCGCGGTCCCTGCAGGGGACCCCATAGGAGGGCAAACCCCGTAGTAGTGCGCAGGGAACCGCGGGCCCGCCTTGGGGAGGGTGGGTGGGCGTGGCCGGACTCCTAGGACACCCCCCTTTTTGGTGGGATTATAGGGGGCGCGCTTCCGCCTGGGCGCCCTCTTTGCTGCTGCCCCTTTGTCCCCGCCGGTCGCTCCTGGCTGTCCTCGCCAGCCAGTACAGGCCCCTATCCCCCTCCTTCTCCCTCACTTCCCCCTACAAGCTGGACGCGAGGCCCGCAATTTGACTCCGTTTGGAGGTAAGGGATCTTTTAGGCCTCCCCCCCGAGCCCAGTCCCCGGAATATCTGGGTCGACAGGGCTGCGTGGTTGTACCACGGGGGAGCCCAGGATCCGAGTTGTTTGTGTGTGCCGAGTCGTTTTAAATGCTTAAGGAAGGGGAGAAGGCGCGAGGCGTGTCGGGCAGAATTTATGGCGGGAGTAGGGAGTAAATTGGTGGCGCCGCTAGGCGGTGTGTCCATCCGGAAGTCAGGGGCTGTGGCGGGGATCGGCGGGTGGGCCCGTGTGTGTGCAGCATGGTGTCTCACGGTACACGGGGCACACACCGCATGCTTACTTTGCATCCTCTTTTCTGTGAAGGGCGAGGCAAAGGGTTGGTTTAACGGCTAGGGCGTTCGAACGTCGACCGGGGATCCGAGTAGAGCCTCGTTAACGCGCCTGCTAAAATGAATTTAATGAAATGTATCATTGCTACATCTACCCGAAGGGTTATGGGGGCCGATTATGGCTGGCGGGGGGGGGACGGATATTCACTGGCCAGGTCCCCCGGCCCCGCCAAGGCTCGTGTGGGGTAAAGGCACCGCCTTCTGGCCCAGCTTACGCGATCTCCCAGCAGAAAAAGTTTACGGGTGCCGCTTAAAGCAGGCACAACCAGCTTAGGCGCACTAATCACCCCCACCTGGCAGCGCCGCAATGAACCACACGGCCAACGAGGTCCTGCGCAGCTTTCAGGCGCCATCACCACCCCCACCACATGCGTCCAGATGCATGTATACAAGGCTGGGCTGCGCCGCTTTCAGGCGCCATCACCACCCCCTACCGCAGCCGTCCTTAAGCATCGATACGGGCAACATGGTGCTGCGCCGCTTTCAGGCGCTATGACCACGGCCATCGTCCATAAGCATGGATGCGAGCAACCAGGGCTGCACAGTTTACAGGCGCCATCATCACCCCCGCCGCCGGCGCGAATTTAAAGCGGGCCACGTTGCGGGTGTCGATTAGGAAGCGGGCTAGTTTACGGCTTTTAAGCAAAAGCGCTCAGCCCGGCCCCGAAAGTTAATGCGGGCCGGTTCGCGGGTACCGCTTTAAGCACAAGTGCTCAGCCCGGCCCAGATTCGCGGGGCCGCCGATGCGCCGCTTGCAGGCGTCATTACACTCAGGGGCGATCTCTTCACAGTGCGATATATGTGCGGTTTCAGGCGCCATAGCGACACGCAGCACTAGACTGCAAGGGACAGGAGGACGGCACAGAGCAGGCGCTGCCTGCGTGCTTACACAGAATGAGGCAATCACAGTGCGATGTATGCGCGGTTTCAGGCGCCATAGCGACACGCAGCACTAGACTGCAAGGGACAGGAGGACGGCACAGAGCAGGCGCTGCCTGCGTGCTTACACAGAATGAGGCAATCACAGTGCGATGTATGCGCGGTTTCAGGCGCCATAGCGACACGCAGCACTAGACTGCAAGGGACAGGAGGACGGCACAGAGCAGGCGCTGCCTGCGTGCCTACACAGAATGATGCAATATGGGGAAATATGTCCAGCCTAAAGGGCGCTACTACCACGGCCCCCCCCCCCCCCCCCCACCCACACAAGCTTGGTCAGGGAAGCAATGCGCGTTCGCTAGTTAACGCCGCGGGACAAGGTGACTAAGGTCGAAAATAAGTGCAAGGGGCTCACCATGTCATGCTACGTCATGTAATACCATGTAATACCAGCAAAGTCAAGTTGCATGTCATGCCAAGTCATGTAATATTAGCAAAGTCAACTTGCACGCAATACTACGTCATGTAATGTCAGCAAAGTAAATTTTGTCATGAAGGGAACGGAAATAAGGACGTGCAGTGATTATTCTGTGTTTTCTGGTGGCTAACGGGCAAGTCACGTTAATTACGTCGCAATGTGCGCCTAAATGGAAGTAATGTCATGAGTAAAGTTACGGTATATTACTGCTGCATATCATAACTACGTGTTCCCTAAATTCCAGGCGACTACAGCGCCTAAATGGAAGTAATGTCATGAGTAAAGTTATGGTATATTACTGCTGCATATCATAACTACGTGTTCCCTAAATTCCAGGCGACTACAGAACGTGACATACCGCGACGGGAGTACAGTGCCCCCCCCCCCCTCAAGAGGAAGGTAAGAGTCACACCGGGGGTTGGCCATTGCAAGGGGTAGGGTTATGCGTCCTAGGGGGGCCGGTGTTCATTGTCCGGACCTCCTAGGCCTGTGAGTCTTGTGAACGGTGGCGTGTCCCGGACTGGTGCTTTGGCAGTACCGACAGGCCCAGCCCCAAACAAGTTTAGGCTAACGTGGGTGGTTTATATCACTATTTACAGGGCCAGGACTCCTGCCTGACAGATATCACATCGCGGCGTCGCATTCAAGGAACAGCGTGGACGCCCTCTTTGTTAGCAGTTTTAACTGAAGTAAGTATTAAAGGGGCTGAGAGGTTAATGTCGAAACTGCAGGACACACATGTAGTTGGGTCCATTAGTCCGTTAGTCACGACGTTTTTCTTTGCAGGAAGCGACACGATGTCGGGAGCAGGGACGGCCGTTACCGAAGCGCAGGCGGCACACGCGGCAATTTTCCTTCAGTTAGTCGAGACGAACGGGGTGGCGTGGGCCACCAACTTACTGAAGGCCAACCCGGCAAATTCATGTGCGAAACAATGACATTATTACAGTTGGAGACGAGGATACCAATAGTGCAGGACATGTTAGAGCGTCCAAAAGAGCTAAGGTGCCCACGAATAAAGAGTTCCCGCCGCCGCCTAAAAAGAAGGGCACTGTTGGCACCGCAGTCGCTGTGGTGCATAACGCACCGGGCACTTCGCACGGGCCAACCAGGGCCCAGGAGCCACCTGGCCCCTCAAGCTTGCCTTCCAACGTGCCAACCCGGGCCCAGGAGCCCCCTGGCCCCTCAAGCTTGCCTTCCAACGTGTCCCCGGCGGCGGAATATGCTACCAGAAGTGATCTGGGTAAGATGATGTCCACACTAGAAATGTTCATGAAAGAAATGAGGGAGAGTGTGAGACCTGGGCCTAGCGGGGGAGGGGGTTTACCATCCAATGTGTGGGGTGCCAGTGCTGTTGACCATAATGCACCAGGTGAGACTGGGAGGGGGCGGGAGGGCACCGGCATACCCTGCCCTTCACCCGTTCCCCCGACACACCCCGTGGTTCCACCGGGCGCGCTAGCCGTGCCAGCAACTCCGGCAGTACCCGCGCCCCATGCGATAGTCCCCCCCCTAGCAGCGGCGCCAGCCCCGCCTTCAAATACAGTGACACCTGATTCTGATTCCACGCCACCCCCCCCCGCTCCTGCGTTGCCAGATGACGATGATGTGCAATTCGACGCCCCCTTGCTATCAGGGCGCTCCTGCTTGTCCTGGGAAGTACCACAAGCAGCAAAGGAGTTAATATGGAGGCGAGAATTTTTAGATATTTTTTCTTTATTGATGCTAGGTCAGCAGGGGGCAGATGCACGCAAGGTAGGGGTGAAGGAAGATGAGAAAAAAGTGAGATACCAACCATGGCCAGAAAAGAATATTGATAATTGGTTGGAGGCCTTTGCAATATTATCCTCAGTCATCATGGAGAAGTTCAGCGAACAAGGGCCAGCGCTGGTACAGTATGGGAGGCTCATACACAACGAGGCGAAAAAGTGGGGAGGTGTAGGCTGGTTAGAGTATGATAGGGAGTTCAGAAAAAAGATGTCTAGATCCCCCAATATGCGCTGGGACCATAAAGAGGTCCAGTTGTGGATGGACCATATGGGGTCCAGGGCGCTCCAAGGGGTGACGACCACCAGTAAGACACAGGAAAGCCAGGCGTCACCCACTGACAAGACCAGCTATACAACCCAGCAGGAACGTAAGCTGCCGCCCTTTCGGGGGGGTCACAGGGGGAGAGGTCAGAGGAGGGGAAGCGGGAAACCTCCATCAGGGCCACCTACAGGGTCATCCACAGGGTCATGTAGATTATTCAACGGGGGACATTGCCATTGGGGGAGTTCATGTAGATTCACGCACACGTGCAGCAACTGCGGAGGGCAGCACCAGGCGGGGTCATGTAGGTCTAGCAAAGGACAGAGACAAGGCAATCACCAGGGGGGCAGGGGTGGGCAGCACAAATAACCCCCTCACAACCCCAGCGCGCGCAACCCCCCCCCCGAGCACCCTTCCGCCACCCCCCCCCTCCGGCACTCTGCGGCAGATCGAAACACCCACGGCAGGCGCATCCCTAGGATGTCCGCTACTTTCACCACAATTAAGCGCTACGAAAGGCCCCTCACCGATCAAATTGGAGCGAATGATGCCGCTACTGAACAGGTATCCCAACAACATTGATGGGAGATTGCTCTTGGGGGGTTTCGCTGAAGGTTTCATTATTCCATACGTAGGCCCCCCGGCCGCCAGAGATGCTGACAACTTGAAGTCGGCCAGGGACAACCCTGAGGTGGTAAGAGCCAAAGTCAGCAAGGAATTGGAGCTGGGGAGGGTTGCTGGCCCGTTCCCGCTACCACCACTAGACAACTTCGTGGTTTCACCGCTGGGGGTAGTTCCAAAAAAAGAGCCAGGAGCATTCAGGCTGATCCACCATTTGTCATACCCAGAAGGGGAGTCAATTAATCACAACCTTGAGGAAGGGGTTTGCTCTGTATCATATTGTTCATTCGATGTGGCCATGGACCTTGTGCGTAGGGCCGGGAAAGGGGCCTGGTTAGCAAAGGCCGATATTGAATCTGCCTTCCGGCTCCTGCCAGTGCACCCCAGCAGCCAAAATTTACTGGGCTTCCGGCTGGGCAATGAGTACTATTACGACAGGTGCATGCCTATGGGTTGCTCCATCTCCTGCGCCTTTTTTGAGGCCTTCAGCACGTTCTTACAATGGGTACTACAGAGCGTGGAAGGGGTATTAGGCGTCACCCATTACTTGGACGACTTCCTGTTTGTAGGTGAAGCTGAGTCAACAGACTGTGCTGAGGCATTGGCGAAATTCCAAAGTGTGACGAGGTATCTGGGAGTGCCCTTGGCTCCAGGGAAGACAGTGGGTCCAGCGCAGGCCTTAGTGTTCCTGGGGATAGAAATTGACACGCTGGCAGGCGAGGCCAGGCTCCCGGCAGACAAGGTCACAGAGCTAGCGGCACAAATTAAACAGGTGCTAGGGCAGGATAAGGTATCACTAGACGATATCCAGAGCCTGCATGGGAGACTAAGCTTCGCTACGAAAGTGATACCTGCGGGCAGGGCCTTTGCGCGTAGGTTGGCTAAGTCGGCAGCAAAGATTAAGCGTAGGCACCACCAAGTAAGGTTGAGTTTTGGGGTCAGGGAGGACCTCAAGGTGTGGGGGGAATTCCTCGACAACTTCAACGGATCAGTGATATGGAGGGAACCCTCGACTAGCAGCCAAGAACTGACGCTGTTTACTGACGCGTCAGGAAGGGAGGGCTTCGGGGCAATCCTGGATACAGAATGGTGTGCGGCGGGGTGGCCCAATGCTTGGAGGAAGAAGAAGATCACCTCTAATATAACAGTCTTAGAACTATTCCCGATTGTGGTAGCCTTTCACCTCTGGCCGGCCTTACTGTCTGCTAAGAGAGTGGTCTTGTGGTCAGACAACATGGCAGTAGTCCAAGCCATCAATACTCAGTCAGCATCTTGTGCACTAGTCTTATGTCTATTAAGGGAACTGGTCAAAGTGTGCCTATATAACAATGTGGAATGCAAGGCTAAGCACATTCCGGGAGCCTTAAACACAGCTGCTGACGCACTTTCCCGTTTCCATTGGCAGAGGTTCCGAGAGGCGTGGCCCAGGGCGAGGGAGGAGATGACGCCTTTCCCGGCGCGGCTATGGTTCCTGCTGCAGTGGCGCAGCGCATCAGGGAACTAGGCGAGATGTCAGTAGCACCTAGAACGATGAGGAGATATCAAAGTTGCGTGAAGACATTTTGCGAAGTCATGGGCCCTTGGGAGCAGGAGGACTCTAGGCAGTTTGGGAAAGTACAGGCGTTTATGGTCTGGGCAAAAGATGAAGGGAAGAGCCATTCTTGGATGGCGGGGCATCTGTCCGCCATCGGGCACCATGCTCGCTTGTCGGGTCAGAGGGACCCCACGACAGAGTTCACTACAAGGGCGGCACTCAAAGGCTGGGCGAGAGTGATGCCCACAATGGCGGATCAGAGGGCCCCCATTGATTATGACACCTTGAAGGCCATGATAGACGCCTTACCGGCAGTTACGAACTCAGCTTATGAGGCAGCCCTCTTTGCAGTAACATTTAGTCTAGCATTTTTCGGAGCATTTAGGATTAGCGAATTAGTGGCTCGGTCTAAAAAAGAGTCCAACTCCAGGGCCATCTCGTTCAGGAATACACGCGCAGCAGCGGATTCTGTTGAGATCTTCCTACAGTCCTCCAAAACAGACCAATCAGGCAAAGGTAGGACCATTAGTTTACAGCGTTTAGGGAATGACAGTTATTGCCCGGTGGCGCTGCTGGCCGCGTTCCTGCCACGGCGCCCGCCAGCAGATGGCTTGCTACTTATCCATTCTGATTGTTCCCCAGTCACTAAGTATCAGGTAGACCATGTGATGCAGGGGTGCTTGTTTAGGGCAGGATACATAATAGAAGGGGCCAAGTTTAGCACGCACTCCTTCAGGATAGGCGCAGCCACTACGGCTTTCAGGGCAGGCCTCCCTGATGAAACAATTAAAAAAGTGGGTCGTTGGGATTCAAACTGCTACAGGAGGTATGTCAGGCCACTGAGTGTGATACTCCCGGTACGCAGACAGCGGGTCAATGATGTGTAAGGAATGTACACCAAAAAATAATGTAAATAATAATAGTTATGTCAATTGACAGGGTGGTTCACAATTTGATGCCACGTGAGGTGTGTTTGATATTGCAGTGCCTTTCACAATTTGATGCCACGTGATGTGTGTTTGATATTGCAGTGCCTTTAATATGTCAATAAAATACAAGGTTACAACACACTGTGTTTTATTGCAGGGAAAGAGGTGTGGGTGTTGGGGCACTCTTATGTCACGAGACTGTCGAGATGGGTGAATGCCACCACATGGAAGCACGGGTTCACCAACACCAAGATATCATGGTTCGGCTTCCCGGGGATGCACTGGGTTGCAATGTTAGGGACGCTGCGTAAATTAGTGAGAGAACAAAGGCGGAGGCCAAGCATCTTAGTGGTGCACCTGGGGGGGAACGACCTGGTCGCATTAGGCAAGAGGCGCCTATTAGATGCAATGAGGACGGACCTGAGCACATTGAGCGGCGAGCTAGGACAGTGTGACATCTTCTGGTCAGAGATTTCCCCCAGACCAATTTGGCATGGGGCGATATCACGGGAAGCAATAGAAGTATCCCGCAGGCGCGTAAACGCGGCAATGCGTAAATTCAGCGTACAAAGAGGCATAGGTTTCATTAGGCATGGCTTGCTGCATGCCAAGTCTATCGGTTGCTGGGAATCCGATGGGGTGCATTTGTCCAAAGTTGGGATGGCGATTTTCCTCTTAGACTTGGGGGAAGCGCTAGAAAGGGCCGGATGTAGGTAAGGAAGGGTAGGTAGGCTAGGTAGTGGGGGCTCTGGGCGCAGCGGGTGCCACGCCCAGGGCTGTGGAGGAAGAGAAGGCGACCCCCATACAGGACAGGCGCAGGAACAGGACCTGGAGCCACAGTGCGAGAGGCACAACACTGAGTCATACATAGCCAAGGGGCCCTTCTTGGGGACTTGGTTCAACGGCACCCCGTTAGTCCTTAGGGCGGTTGGAACCTGAGCAACCGGGGGTTTGCTAATAACGCCCCTCCTAGCTGGGCAAGGTGTGAGTTGACTCTCCCTTGTTCGGAGGTGGGCGGGGCAGATGGACGATAGGTCCATCGGGAGGCGTGCCTCCCCGGTCGACACGTGGCCAGGGCCAATAGTGTCTGCTTCTTTGGCTCAACTTCAGGCGCCCTGCAACAAGGGGTTGCGGGGTGGAGGGGTCGCCTGTCAGTTAACCCGTTGTTATTTGTACCACAAATAAACCTGCAACTTTTCATTCCCAAACATTCTTGTCTGTGTGTCATTTGGGTAGAGGGTTGTGGGGCAAGGGTACCGATGCAACTACTATGCGGGAGGCCCGCGGTCCCTGCAGGGGACCCCATAGGAGGGCAAACCCCGTAGTAGTGCGCAGGGAACCGCGGGCCCGCCTTGGGGAGGGTGGGTGGGCGTGGCCGGACTCCTAGGACACCCCCCTTTTTGGTGGGATTATAGGGGGCGCGCTTCCGCCTGGGCGCCCTCTTTGCTGCTGCCCCTTTGTCCCCGCCGGTCGCTCCTGGCTGTCCTCGCCAGCCAGTACAGGCCCCTATCCCCCTCCTTCTCCCTCACTTCCCCCTACAAGCTGGACGCGAGGCCCGCAATTTGACTCCCCTCCCTACCGCTCACCCGATGGAAGGGGGGAAGTCGGGAGGGGGGAATAGTAATGATGTTTTTGTTTTCCAGGCTGCAGGAGGAGTTACATGGCGACCCCCATACAGGACAGGCGCAGGAACAGGACCTGGAGCCACAGTGCGAGAGGCACAACACTGAGTCATACATAGCCAAGGGGCCCTTCTTGGGGACTTGGTTCAACGGCACCCCGTTAGTCCTTAGGGCGGTTGGAACCTGAGCAACCGGGGGTTTGCTAATAACGCCCCTCCTAGCTGGGCAAGGTGTGAGTTGACTCTCCCTTGTTCGGAGGTGGGCGGGGCAGATGGACGATAGGTCCATCGGGAGGCGTGCCTCCCCGGTCGACACGTGGCCAGGGCCAATAGTGTCTGCTTCTTTGGCTCAACTTCAGGCGCCCTGCAACAAGGGGTTGCGGGGTGGAGGGGTCGCCTGTCAGTTAACCCGTTGTTATTTGTACCACAAATAAACCTGCAACTTTTCATTCCCAAACATTCTTGTCTGTGTGTCATTTGGGTAGAGGGTTGTGGGGCAAGGGTACCGATGCAACTACTATGCGTCATGTGAGATGCCGGTGTGGGAGCCTGGTCATATACATGAAAATCAGGACTTTTTCGATGCATGTTAATTGCAAGGTCCTAATTTCTACCATCCGCTTTCCAGGTACATTGTGTGCAACCAGTATCTATAATTGTGCAATGAACATCGCAGCACGTGTAGCCATGGTACACATCTAGTTTATTCACAGTGGGTGGTAGTTTTACAGTTTCCTCAAGACATTTTCTTCCTAAACCACATCTCACTTGAATCAAAGTTACACAGTCGCAGTAATGTAAAAAAAAAAAAAAAGAAGATTTACATGTACAATGAGTAGCTAAAAAAATCAGGCTTGCACAAAAAGGTGAGTTTTTTGCTTGCTCGGCTGGAGAAAGTCCCTTGCATGGCTCCGGAGAATGCAAAACCCTGTCTCGAAGTCCCATAGGAAGCTGTAATGTTTTTGTCCCTTGCCTCAGCATATACAATGATCATGCATGTGCACTAAGGTCTATCCATGATCTGTAGTGAGACCCAGAGCGGGGCTTTGTAGCTGAATATGTAATGAAAAATGTGCTGTAAAATTCACCATTTTGATCTCTTTTTCCAAAATTTTCTTGGGGGGGACAGTAGTGGTCGGGCTCGCCTGCTGCGCTCGCTATGCGCCGGGCGGGGGCTGGTCTCGCGAAATTTGCCAGGGCTGCTTTCAGTTCCCAGTGCGGCCCTGAGTGAGGGGCAAAGTGAAGTGCCACGTGAAAAAAAGTGCAATACCTACACATGCGCTAAGGTGTGTGGTTCAGGCCCGGACTCGCCGATGCGGGCACCGGGCAATCCCCCGGTGCGCCGCAAGGGTGGGGGGCGGTTTTGGGCCCAGGGGGCCGTTTTTGTTACAGGGCCGTTTTTGCAGCATAGCTGCAAAAACAGCCCTGTAACAAAATCGGCCGAAAACCGGCCCGACAAAGAGCTCGGTCGCACCCCCAGGGGGCCGGCCGAGCACTTTGCCAGGGCCGGTTTTGGTTCTCAGTCCGGCCCTGGTGTGGTTAGAGTGTCGACGTACTTACGGACACTTTAAAAAACCTGAGGGAGGAGAAAAGACAACACAAAACATATATATACATCTTGCTTTAAACAACATAAAATGTAATCTTACAAAGGTGCTATAGTCATAGTCAGGATGACTAACACTGTGATTGTATGCTATGCCTGGACAAGGTGGGGCATGCTGCATGCGAAAAGTGACTTGCAGCCTATAATGATCATCCCTGTCTTATCGTGGCTAAGAAGCTGAAGAACTTCATGTGCGATCCAGTGGATTATATGGCTCAGTGTGATGAGCAAACATAGTTTGTCACAAGTCATCACACTACAAGCTATCGCGAGCCTGCTGAGGCCACCATGGCAGGTGGTCAAGTAGCGCAGTGTGTGGAAATAAGCCACACTTGTGGGTGTGCCATGCGTTTGCATTAAACAATGCACACACAAGTGGATTTGAGCACAAGTGGTCATTTAGTGCGCTGCGCAGCGCATTTAAAAGAAGGTTAAAAACATTGTGAATGGTTTTGCTAGTGACGCATTGTTGGAGAGCATATTTACGCTATGTTAAGGGCTTGGACAGCTGATCGCGCCTTGGGAGGGGTCTCATCTAATGTCCCAATCTAAAAAGAAGTGGAGTTAAATCATTGTGAGCACAGAAGTCTATGTATGCTCCAGGCTTCCTGGGTGGGGGCAGGGGGGCAGTGCAACCTTACTTGGTCCCGGCATGAGGCCCGTCTTTAAACCTGTTGTGGTCTCCCGTAGAACCGGCTCATGGGGAGCGCTGGGGGAAACGGTGCTTATATGCCTCTACCACAAACCTCATCAACTGGTCATTTACATGCTTCTCAGCCACCTTAGTCAAAAAGGGAAGTAAAGAGATAGGTCTAGGATTTTCTGGTGTTGTGGGGTCCAGAATGTGTTTTTTCAATAATGGCACAACCATAGCCTGCTTCCACCTCAAAGGGACTTGCCCTGATGTGAAAGATTTATTAAGCAACTCTCACAGGCAAATAAGATAGCCTCCCTCCTCCAACCCAAAATCATAGGTGAGGTGGGATCATTTGGAGAGCCTGATTTCACCTTGCTCATTAAAGCATGCAAATCTTCTACAGTTAAGGTGTTAAACCTGGAGAGTCCAAGCTGTACCTTCAAGGGTTCGTACCAGGTTTCAAGGTATGGGGAATCTCAAACCTATTTTGGGAAGGAATCCTAAATATTTGAAACCTCACCCTGAAATAACTGAGTGATCATAATGCATGCCTCCGCCGTCATAAAGACCTGATCCAGGGTGGATAGTGCTTTAACGATGGTAAATAACTCTTGTGAGCAGTTCTGCGCTCCCTTGATTTTATCAGCATAAAACTGGCTGCGCGTAATTAATATGTTTATGATAGTCTTTCACTGCCTTGCGACAGATAGCTTTTTCTAGAGCATTAAAATTATGATACTAGTGTCGCTCAAGGTCTTTTTTAGCATCCAGAGCTTCTCATTGAACCACTCAGGCAAAGTTTTGAGGCATTTTACTATATAGTTCATTATGAGTGCTATGTGAGCAATAGCCTTAATAATCCCATTTTCCATTTGAAGATTGGCCTTCTTACTGTAAGAACAAGTTAACCATTAAACTTTTACATGACCTACTTTTAAATACCATGCACCTTGCCCTATGGCTATGGGCATTTAAGGCCTACTTAAGGGTGAATGATTACTCTTTAATACGGTGGTTTAGGCCTGTCAAAAGGAGTTATGTTTAGGGGGTCGGAGTACATACACTGGGTTCTGATTAGCAAAGGGAAAGTGTGCAGAGTCAAAAATACCAGCAGCATCGTTCCCCAAAAAGTTGGGTGATCATGCAAAAAGACACTTTTTTTCCGGTACCCCAATCAAAATATGTGTATATATATATGCAGCACACATACAAAAGGAATGCACCTCTAAGAATAGTTTTTATGCACAAACACATCTCTTCCTACACCATGATGCAACACAACACAGTGCAGGAACATCAATTGCTGTGTTGCATTAAACGCTAGTAAACATGCCACATAGTATCTATATATTTAGGCATGTAACTTAACTTGTATAGGGCAAAAGCAAGCAGGAAATTAATAAAATGGCAAACTATAGGTAGTGCCTAACATTCTCTGCAAACCTTTTACAAGAGGCAGACAGCAGGTAAAGTCTAGTGTGGAAAAATAATTGGCGGAAATGTACACAACAGGCAACTTGAATGCACAAAACATGTTATAGTACATTTCACCAGCTGTTCATGCATTTCTATAGACACTAGACATTTATCAGTCACTTCGTTTGTAAATGGAGCACCACATAAAATTGACTCACATAGGAATAGCTGACATTGAGTGTCGACGGGATGCGGTGAGATCTAATCTAGGGGTACCCTTCTAATTGTATTGCCTGTAAAGGCATTTTGAGGCGACGAGGCCTGTGGGCAGGTATGTGGTACTTACCATTTGTGTGATGTACCGTGTTTTCACACCGTAACTTAAATTATACCTCCTCTTTGACCACTGTGACATAATGAGTGAATGGCCTGTAAAGTATCACTCAGTAATTGTGATTCCGTGATCCCGCTGATGCCCATTATCATCAGATCAAACAGTAAATTAAGCACAGAAGACTTCCACGTGTGCCCATTGATGTGAATCCAATCATAGAAATCAGACGCGACATTTCAATCTGGGGAGTTGATGAGAAAACTGTCCTGCGCGAGAACTAAGCAACAAAAAAAATAGAAATGGGAAAGGAATGGGGTGTAATTGATAACCAAATCTGTTACATCAGATTCCTGTTGAATTTAAATCCAGTGACGGGTTTTAAACCTTGGCAGATGATAGCTGCATTTTTTTAAATGCACAGCAAGCAAAACTGTCCTGCTCCCATCTTTGGCAGTCTTCTATTCTGCTACACATACACATATTCATAGAGCGTTCAACATATTTCTTGTCCTCGGTTTTGTTTCTCATTTTCCACTGAGACTGCATTATAATCCACAAGACAAAAGATGACTGAATACAATAATGGTCGGCGGAGCTAGAAAGGGCCCGAGTTTGAATCTCCCAAAGGGATTTATTTGCCCTTCAATCCTGCTGAGGTTGGGAAATGGAGAAGCACGAAATTATGCGAAAAGTACTTCTATGATTTCAAGCTCTTAGAAACGGCTGCATTGAGGTGTAAAGCACTTTATAAAAGGTTTCTATTATTATTCGCAGTTTGAGAACTTCGACGTTCCATTTAAAAACACGGGCGCATTATTTCATCTATAACTCCCAAAAACATACGTACCACTATGAACACATTGTCACGGATGTCTTGTTTTGATTTCAGCTGGTGTAATTCTTCCCTAGTACGCAGCAGTCACAAACCGCATGATAAACAGACATGGCCTTACTTATGTGGAGCTTTAAACCAAGTGTTCCTTTTTACTAGCCACGGAAGTTTTTCCACAGGCAGGTTCTTTACTCTTTAATACTGCTGTGGATGGCAGGTATTACCTCATGTCTTTACAAAGGCAAGAAGAGCTCAAAGACGTCTCAAGGGCGACAAACAAACAGAAACACGTCACTCGCAGTAAGCAGAAAATCTGAGAAGTTGGAAACTTGGATTTTATCCAGTGTTTAAGGGTCTCCGTTGCTTTTTGTTGTTTGATGCCAAAATCAAAAACAGGAATAGAATGTTCCTTCCCACTGAGGATCACGTTTTCAGCAGGTTCTTTTGTATTCTGGCAAACGAACATTTGCTTTGTCAGTCTCCTGCAACTCTTGTTTTCGCTAACCGCCAAAGTGCAGTGTTTATTTTCAATTTCTCCTTATTTTCTGTGCCAAAAGCAGAGATACCTACAGGGTTTGCCTGTAAAACACAAGCATGCAGTCATTCAACGGTTATTTGTAAATTCTATTCTAATATTCGTTCCACTTACATTTTAGTTCCGTTTGTCCTTGTACTTTACTCTCAAATCCAGAAGCAGGCGAATTCCTTCTAACAATTTGTAGTTGCATTAAAACGTTGGTCATTGTGAGCCACTGCTTGTCTTATGTGGTAAATTGTGCCCCTTCCGAGTATGAAACTGTGTTGCCACAGCATGGCCCTCCCTAGGCAAATTGCCAAGACTTTAGAATACATTTTTACACCTGCATTTACTAGGGAGATAAGTTGAGAAGAGGTAGGGTTATTCGAAGGCTTATCTTTTTTTAGTAAAAATTATAATATTATTGCTCTTCCAGGACTCAGGCGGGCAGACAGTGTATTATACCCCTTAGAATGTATCTAATAGCTAGGGGGCTAATAGTGCTTGAAATATCTTGTAGAACTCCAATGGGATCCTGTCTGGACTGGCTGCTTTCCCTGAGGTGAGCTGCAATATACCATTTTGCACCTCTTCTAATGAGAAGTAAGTTTCTAACTCCTGCCTGGCAGCCAAATCTAGCTTACTTCCTTTTTCATACCAATACCGACCCTGGGGAGCACCTGATGGTCCCTGACCGCCCTCACTATATAGATCATGACAAAACTCCTGGAAGGCTCGTATTATATCATCCAGATCTGTGTATGTCTTCCCCTCCTTTTCTATTGAGAATATCTGGCTCTTAAGCGTCTTTTGTCTTATCCGCAGAGCTAGAGGTTTCCCAACTGCATCGTCAAACTCAAAGCTCTCAGTACAATGGGCCTGGTATTCTGCTGCAATTTTTCGAGGGCAATGGACACTTGTCATTTATCTCTGCATTGGTCAGCATAATTCCTAACTGGGTTTGGGCCAAGTCCACCCCTTGCACTGTCTTTACCAAGTGTTCCCTCATAAGCTCAGTCAGTTTTGCTAATAACTTCCTGTTCTCCAAATCCTGTTGTTTCCTGGTGTGAGACACAAAGCTAACTATCTCCCCCCTTATTCCTGCCACAAAGGTGTCCCATACCATGATACCCGATGCACTGTATCTGTTGATATCAAAGTAGTCATTTATTCAAGTCTTAATATGGTCGATAAAAGTCTGGTCTACCAATAGTTTCCTATCGAACGACTATTGACATTGTTGCTTTAAATTCCGTTGGATCGTTACCTCGAGAACCAGGGAATTGTGGTCCAACATACATTTCGGTAATTTCTTTATTCCTGCCCCAGCCTGAAACAGCCTTGATATTAAGAAATAGTCCACTCGGACATATTTTTTATGAGGCCAAGATTAATATGTATAACCAGGGTCTGAGGGAAACTTAAAGTTCCAGACATCAGTCAGCCCATGGCTAGAATTGAATGAGGATAGAGCCCTATAGACTCTAGGTTTCCTTCCTAGATATCCACTAATCAAGGTACTCCCTACTGCCTTATGAAGGATTAAGTCACCACACATAATCTAGGGAGTAGGCCAGGATGCTAATTCCAGTTCTATGTCTTTTAGCACTTTCGGATCGTCTTGATTTGAGCCATATACAGTGCCTACTGTTATCCTGACCTCTAGCTCCACCAAGGCCCTTCTACCACATGCCTCGATGAGTCTCTGTTGCACCTGTCTTAGTTTATTTCTGGCTAAAATAGCAAACCGTCTAATGTTAGTGCTCTGGGAGGAGCAAGACAGCAGTGTATAGCCCTTAATCGAAATAACACCCTTTTACCCCACGAGATTTATGTCTCTTGAAGGCAAATTATGTTGATAACTATTGTTCTTAAGATCTCCGTCACCCTTAAATGCTTACTTCTATCAATTAACCCCCCTACATTGACTGAGCAATTAGTGATTCTATCCATTTGGGCCACATAAGCTGACTGACTCAGTTTTTCCCCCATCTCATTGTTTGATAGAAACTTTACATGCCGTCTATTAATCATATTCCATTCAGCTCTTTTTTGTTGTTGTTCCTTCTCTGAGCATTTAGGATTTTTCCCCTATTCCCCCATGTATCCACACCTACGCCTAACCCTGCCCATCCCCCCATGATCGCCCATCCCCGCCTCTCCCAAATCCCTCCCTCTTCCTGATCCCTGAGAAGTATCCAGACCTCACATCCGTCTGTGTGAAGATGGAAAGCAGTCCCCATGAACCGTGAATATACCGTGAATGCACTACCAGCAGATTTTTGGCCAGATCGTATCTTAATTACAAAAGAAAAGGGATTCTTTATTCTGACTCCTGAAGACCCTCAGGCCTGCTCTATTACTTTATCTCTTCTTAAGTTGAACCCGAACTTCTACCTACATTCGAAAAAGAAAATAGCAAACAGGTACAGAAAAATAGGAGGTCACCAACTTGACGTTGAGGACCGCGAGCAAGCAAAATATGACAGCTGCGCTAAGCCGCTCTACACGTGTTTGCACTGTGGTACGTGCAATTCGCGTAGTGTGAAGTATCACAAATTTCGCAAACTACGTGAGCGTAGCATAGTACTTTGCCTCGGGTTATTACCTACTTATTTGTGTGATGTGCCTGGCCGTATTGTCTCTGTTTGCCAACCAGTGAGTCAATTGATTGTTTTTATCGCCCTGGTTTTAGAACTGTTGCTTAGCTGGAAGCCAAGTTTTCAAGAACTAAGTCCAATCTAATCTGCTTATTGCTGTATCTGTGCTTAAGCAAGGGAGTGTAAGGTAGATTATGAAGTGTCTGCGAAGTAAATACCCTCTGCGTCCTCCAGATTTGTGAAAGTACAGAGGTGCTCCTGTTTTTGGTTAGACACTGTACTAATCATATGCCTGTGTATGGCTGCATTATATGTTACGCTCAGTATTGTGGTGAATAAACTTTTCCCATGTTAATGTTAAAGATTTGTGTCATGGCTTCCAGCTGGGCATCCCTGAATGCCTGCTTCTTGAGCACAAGGGGCTCATTCATCAACCACTTATGTTAGGTATTGGTTCTTCCGCAAAAATGCAGTTCAAAAGTGCATGATCAGAGAAGCCTTTAACTTGTAAGTGTATTCCCCTAACATGAGCTAGGTCTGCAGTGGGTACCAAGAAGTTGTTGGTGTGTGAAAAGGATCTATATGTTCTTGAGGAATAGGTATAACCCCTTCCTAAGGGCAGTAGTAATGCCAAATACCACTAAGTCCAACAATGTGTACAAAATCAACTAGAGCCTTTGTCTCGGGCATTGTTACTAGTGGTGGCTCCAAACTATCTCTCCTGTAATCTATGAGGCCATTAAAGTCGCCCTCATGATTGCCATTTCCTGTGGTACATCAAGATGACGGAGCTAAGTTTGATAGGAAGCTCTTTGATAACGGTGGTGGTAAATACATGCATCACATTGTAATTAGAATATAATAGAGTGAACCAGAAATCAGGAGGTATCGATCATAGTGGTCCATCCATGAGTTTGTTGTAATTAGTGGGAAGTGTTTTGTATCATGATTGCTCCTCCCATGACCTTGTTCAAAGCCTGAATGCGACAAAGGTGAAACATAATACCTGTTGAGACATCTGCAATGATCACCCCTCAGGAGTGTTCCTGCACATTAGTATATTTATCCTGTAATCTTTTTTGACTTGGAGAACTGCTGCTTGCCTTATTTTGTTTAGCAATTCAATCACATTCTAGTATATCCAGCGTACTAGAGTTTGAGTGCATTGGAACAGGATGTCAGCTTCCATAATAATTTATGTTTGTGTAAATGTGGATGGATGTATGTGCCTGGGGGTCTGACAGCTCTGCCTTGTAACTAGGTAAACTGCATACATTCATCCAAATTCACCCATAATTCATAACGTGAGGCACCTGCTATATAAAGTTGAAAACTGTGCCTAATATGGGGGAAGAAGAGCACACGTTGGGGCCAGCATCTTATTTCCCCCAGATTAATGAATTTCCCTACATGATATATATGGCCAGTTCTGCTTGGTATCTCCCATATCCTATTGTTCTTTTAGACAGAGTGTATAATGGTTGAGACATCAAGAGGTAATTTACAAAGTTCTTTCTCCCCTCCTCCCCAGTTAGCTTTCCTCTGTTACCTCTTTGAGGGGGTTTGTGAAATTAAGACCCATCCTACATATTCCATGCCATGAGAGACATCATTGTCAGGCAGGGAGGGCTTCATCGTGTGAGCCTCCATGCCGTTTGCGGGAGCCTTCTCTTTTCAGTTTCTGATCCCGATAATTTTGTGTCATCTCTTTTGTAATGTTGTGTCATGCGTCTTCCTATATGGGTTCACTGATCCTCCTTTGGTCCCTCGCTTCTTCCCCATGCTATTGGGTCCTTGCCTAAAGTTTTGAAACTGGAGCCTCAGTTGTGTTCCGTCCTCTGCTCTCTCCTGTGCTACTTGTGGAGTGTTGAAGTAGAAGGAGCGATTTTGAAAAAGTCCCTTCAGTTTTGTGGAATAAAGCAGCATATGCCCTAAGTTCATTGCTTATAACTTCCTCTTGACTTCTTAAATGATTTGTGAAGTGACTGAACTAATCTAGTGTAGTCAGAGAAGATCAATATGTGATGAGAGTAGGACGTCACTGATTCTTTTAGTCATGCAGGCCGAGGGCCCCAATAGTTGTTGCCCTCAATCACGCCCGACCTCCCTCAAATCAATTGGCGTCTCATGAGGGTTGGGTTGAGACAATCAGTCACAGACCAAGTCCAATACAGGGAGATAATCCAAACTGTCCTGGGACTGCGATCAGGTAAAATACCTGTTACAGGGATTCTGCTCAGGAACAGAACTATGCTTGGGATCACAGAACATCGGTGTGTAGGGACTGAGTCAACATACCGCTCAGTACCTATGAGACTGAGTCCAACTAGCTATAGTGCCTAACTTGGCCTCCGTAATTTACCAGAGAAACACATGAATTGGCACCCCAGAACACAACACTCTTGATCCTCTCAGGGATCATGGTAACATGACTCACCCTTTCATTCTCTCACTCGTACTCATCCACAATAAAGTAAACAAGAGACAGAAAGGAAGTTTAGAATATTTATTCAAACTATTGTGTCCTAAAATGCAGTATTCATGCCACAATTAGAAAACAAATGCATACTAAAAATAATGTTAGAATGGTCAATAAACCATATATCATAAAAATCCCGGTAATGTTATAAGACAGAATATCCTAATTCCCTCCCTTCGACTGAAACAAGAGTATTACATACATCAAAAATATCTGGGAATAGTGGCAGACCCCGTAACTTAGCATATACAGATGGACATCTACATCTCAGCTGACATGGCACACTTGTTTCAGAACCCTCGCTCCGTGTGGGTTCTTGAACTCCTGTGGTCAGTTATATGACAAGACATGTGTGCTCATAACCAGCAGCAGCATTCTGGTGTTGTGTTTAGGTGCTAGTGCCTGACCAGAGAGAATTCCTAGGAGTCTTGTTGTTTGACCTTGTCTATGGTGTCAGACTAAATCCCAGGAAAAGTACAGAATTTGAAAACATATGCAGGTTTCATGTGAAAGCACAATGTGGCACAAAATCAAGCACGTTTATATGTAATGTGTGCAAAAGAAAATGCACCCTACATTGTGCGCAATTAGGCTAACATAGGTAAAATTACAATAGGCCATGCAGGAAATCTGTGGCATACAATCCGGTAGCTAGCACCCAAAGCTTTTGAGGCATCACCGGCTGTCTTATGCACCTGATATGCTGGGGGGAGGGGGGGGGGGGGGGTCAGTCATTTTTTCCTTCCTACAAGATTAATTGAAAAGCCCAAGGGGGCATACATGAGGAAGGGTCGATTCCGCGCAGTTGTGCCCATTTTTGAGGAATAGCACTCTGGAGTACACTCCAGAGACTGTGCTGAGGGGCTTCTGCCAATGCAGAAGCTGAGACCCCCCCCCAAGCATGAGGGCGATCTTAGAAAAAAGCAATTTTGGGCC
The DNA here is from genome assembly GCF_964261635.1 of Lissotriton helveticus. Classification (NCBI taxonomy): domain Eukaryota; kingdom Metazoa; phylum Chordata; class Amphibia; order Caudata; family Salamandridae; genus Lissotriton; species Lissotriton helveticus. The sequence goes on from NC_136065.1 coordinate 538,332,447, forward strand.
ATCCATTGAGGTAGGTCACAGCAGTAGAGGAACCCTCCTCAGTGTGCAGCCTCCATATGCCCGATCTGCTCTGTTCAGGTCACCGTCTATCCAGTGGAAGTTACGTTTCAGCTCTCTACCCACCACATCCTTCACTGTTTTCCGGGGGGGTGGTCCTAACTAGCTGATAAAGCTGAGTTTAAAAGGATTTTTTAGGATTTCTGGGGATCCTGAGCAGAACTCTAGAAGAGAGAGTCTGCCATGTTGGTCTCCAGGACACTCACCCTCTTATCAGCTTTGAATTGGTGCAAAGTGACTACAAAGGATGTTGTTTCTTTTTAAAAGGCAGTTTGGCTTGGCTTGTACACTTAAAAAGGTTTGTTTCCTTAAAGTAAGCAGTATTAAAGACATGTTCACAGCGAATTTGAGTGATGCTAACATTCTGACATGTGTTGCTTGCCGGTGTCGGAGCCCGGTCTTTGTTTAGCTAGAATTCCTTCATGGTTTTTAATTCTGTTGCTGATAATACTTGTTTAAACCCGACTTTTTTAAAAAGTCTATTTGCTGCTAATTTCTTTTGAGGGCTCATTTGCGGTATTTGCACATTCTCTTACCTGAGCGGGTGGCCATTTTGGGGATCATTGAGTTAGCGGTCCAGTCGTCGCACACTGCCTATTTAGGAGGCACGCTGACGCTGATGCGCTCGTATTGCTTGGCCGGTGTCGGAGCTGCGGTCAACGCCCGACCGGTCTTCGCTTAGCTAGAATTCGTTCATGGTTTTTAATTCTGATGCTGATAATACTTGTTTTTAACCTGACTTTTTAAAAAATCTATTTGCTGCTAATTTCTTCTGAGGGCTCATTTAAACATTCTCTTACCTGAGCGGGTCGCCATCTTGGGGATCATTGGGTTAGTGGTCCAGTTGTCGCACGCTGCCTATTTAGGAGGCATGCTGACACGGACGTGCAGCGGGCTCGCCTAAGGCAAGCCTGTCTGCGCCCGTCCGCACTCGGACCGGGCTCAGGGCTAGTCCCCCTGATCGCGAGGCCCCAGCTTACCTGAGATATACAAAACATGAGCTCTTGGAGCTAAGACCGGGAGGAAGTTCTCCAAGATGCCCAAGGTATGTCTGTGAGTCAAGATGCAAATGCCCTTTTGGGGTATGTAAACATTGTGGCTCCTAGATACTCAATACACAAGTCAGTCAGCCAGAGGGCATCACAATAAGGCTGATGAAGTAACTTTCAAAGACAAGCAAACTACAATTAAATGTGTACTTACAAATGTCAGGTCCCTGATCAAACATGCGACAGAATGTGCGCTATTCCTAGAAGAGTATGACATTAAAATTGCCTTTATCACAAAATCCTGGGCTGATCAAGCCTCTGGCCCTGATTTGGCAAAAACAACACCCCCAGGATTTCTATGTTTTACCTTGAATAGACCTCGGAGGAGGGGTGGGGGCCTAGCAGTCATCTATCATGACTCCATGAATCCCATTTTTCATCCAGCTTCCAATACTTTTGCGAGGCGCTTACCTTCAATATCACTATGGAGCATAATAAACATTTCAAAGGGCTACTTCTCAATCACCCTCCAGGCCCCAGAGCTGGGTTCCTGGAAACAATAGGCACCCTACTTGAAGATGGAATGTGCTCAGAAACATTTGCGGTATTAGGGGATTTCAACTTTTTCCTCGAGGATACCATGGACCCGGATACCATTAATCTTGATAGAATAATGGAGACTGGGGAATTAAAGCAGTTGGTGAAGGTCCTACGCATCTTAAAGGGCATTTTCTGGACGGGATTTATTCTAACAATCCTGATCTTTCCTGGTACAAGGTTCAACCCTTGTCCTGGTCCGATCACAGGGTCATCATTTTTAAGCTGCAGGAATCAAAAGCCCCTAAATCAAAATCCATGCCCACAAAGATGCTGGAAAAAAGAATATAGAAGGACTTAGACGGGGCCCAGTTAGAAGAGGAATTAAAGGTATCCTCTCTCCCACTCCTGCAGGAGGTAGATACAGCAGTGGTGACGTATACAGGCTGGCTAGATAGAGCCTGTAAAACATTGGTACCCGTAAAAAGGTGGACCCCCAAGCGGGCCAAACCCTCGGCCCCTTGGTATTCAGACAAACTTAAATCTCAGAAATTGGTCTGTAAAAAATTAGAATGGCCTTGGAGGAAGGAATATAAAAACTCTGATAAAGATATTTACAAGCACAGTCTTAAATGTTACAAAGAACTGTTGCTGGAAACCAAAAAGAATTTCTACTCGCACGAAATTATTCTAGCGAAGTTTAACGGCAAAGAATTAGTTTAAACAGTTAAAAAACTTGCCTCACCAAATACTCCTAAGATTGCCAGTAGCCCAGAACTGAGCAATACATTTGTCACTTTTTTCCAACATAAGGTGGAATGCACATATTCCACTTTTTCTCCAGCTCAGAAGGGAGAAGGAACATTCTCCCAGGAAATGTCTAAGACAGAAACCAACATGGGGCCTGTATTTGATCAGTTCATTCCACTAGAAAGATCAGAAACCAATAATCTCCTGAATTCCATACGCTCAGGCTCCCCTACACACCCTTGCCCAGTCTCGATCCTGAAAACCATTCCAAAAACTATAGGATCCGCCTTACACCCCCTGATTAATAACATCTTAGCTTCTGCGTGTTTCCCTAAAGAGTGAAAAAGGGCTTCTATTCTTCCCCCATTTAAAAAAACAAGAATTGACCCCCTCACACCCCAGTAGTTATAGGCCTATCTCGCCGCTTCGACTGCCAGCAAAAATCATTGAGAAGGCAATGAACATCCAGCTTAGTACTTATCTTCAAACGAGTCATTTACTTGATCCAACACAATATGGTTTCAGAGCTGATCATAAAATGGAACTGGCTCTAATTAAAGTTATAGAAGAAGTAAGGGAGGCGTTGGACGGTGGAGGGAAGGAGGTATTGATCTTGTTAGACCTATCGGCAGCCTTCGACACGGTCCATCACATGGTTTTGATAGGCCGTTTGTCAGAGGTAGGAGTAAAAGGTGTGGCGTGGAAACTACTGCACTCCTTTCTCTCCGATAGATCACAGACCGTGGACCTGGACAATAACAAATCCCATCCGTTCTGCCTACCTTGTGGGGTCCCCCAGGCGTCCTCACTGAGCCCCATGCTTTTCAATATTAACATGATATCGCTGGCGGACCTAATACAATCTTACGGTTTTCAGCTAACCACGTACGCGGATGACACTCAAATAGGGTTATCATTTAATGATGACGAGGAAAAAGAAACAGAGGTGTGTTTTCATGACTGTATGAAGGAGATAGCTGGATGGATGGCATCAAATTGTTTAAAACTATTTTCACCAAAACCGAGATCATTGTTTTCGGAGATAATTCCCATATTTGGGCACCTGACTGGTGGCCAGCAGATTTGGGCAACTGCCCCTCCCCGACACTGAAAGCCAAGAACTTTGGGGTAACATTTGACAGTAGACTGACATTTAGCGATCACATAAGTGCTGTGGTCTCCGCTTGTTTCCTGATATTATGAATTTTAAGGAACATTAAACCTTACCTTTCAGAAGGAAATTTCAGGACAGTGGTCACTTTACTCTTTATGTCAAGACTGGACTACTGCAATGGTATCTATCTGAATGCCCAAAAACAACTTATCAACAGGCTTCAGATAGTGCAAAATGCAGCAGCCAGGCAGCTGTCAGGCACTCCAAAATTTGTTTCAGTGAAAAAATAACCAACCAGGCTACATTGGCTTCTGGTGAAGCAAAGTGTTCACGTTAAGGCCTTATGCACAGCTTTTAAGGCCCTTAATCGTATAGGCCCTGACCACTTGAAGAATAAGTTCAAGTGGTATGTTCCCGGTAGGACTCTTCGCTCTACTGGAGCAAAAAAGGTCCTAACCCCTACTGTTAAAAAGACCCGTTGGTGAGGCAGGAGTTTTATTGCATGTACATCTAAGGCTTGGAAGGATCTGCCATTCCATCTGAGTAATGCCTTGGATCTCCTTCTATTCAGGAAGGGATTAAAGACCTGGTTGTTTACCCAATGACCCTCGCTCCATTACGGCTAGGCAGTACATAGCGCCAGGACACACCAGGGTAACCTCTGCGCTCAACAAATTCAATTAACATAACATAACGTAACATAACATGTGTCAAAAATGAATTTTAATGGTAGGCACATATATATCTCTACTGCAGCCTGTGTGACAGACCAATCTATTTGGGGCGGTCCACCGACATACATTGGTTTTTGGCTGGAACACCAGGGAAAGACTGAGGGTCCCAAAGTGAGATCATACAAATGACCAGGTGCAAAACAAATTCTACCAATGTGTCAGGTCCATTTAATTTTTGCTTCTGCGAAACAACCCCCCACTTCCATAAGTTCTTTATGTAAAACAAATAACTCTACCAGTGAGGCAAAATGACATTGCAGCCACTCTGCTAACTACTCTATCGTCTATGCAGACACTACACTTGCGTATGGTCTTGAGAAATTCTCAGGATTTGCAATACGAATAAACAGATGATAATTGTAAACCGTAGGCCAGAAGAATACTTAAATATTTTCCATACTAGTAGATGGATTAGCTGCCATCTTGCCTTTCATTCATTATATATTTTGCCTGTATGATCCCCAACACCGCCTCTGCACCACCACATTAACCACACATTTATTTATGTCTGTCTATCTGTATCTTGGGGTCCTTCCCTAAAGCCAAAAAACAATGGCTGACTTATTTTAATAGCCTGTTATACTCCCCTAATCTTACAAAGCACCCTACGCCATTTTTATATCTCACTCTCAATCCATACTCTCACCCCATAAATTAGCAATTTGCACCCTCAAAATCTTTACAATTGTTGCTATTTCAGAATAAAAGGGGCTGTGTTAAATTGCTTACTGCCTATTGAGCCATGGAGCAAAATGACTTCCAAAATGAGCTAGGATAGATTTTATTGTCAGTCTTCACTACCACTGGTTTACCTACCAACTCCTAACCTTCTAAAAAATCTTCTATCCTGAACAAATGATTGTGTGAGAAGTACCATATCATCCGGCCTATCCCCATTGATTTTGAAATTCTTTATTTATCTGTTAACTTTAATTCCTCTGTCTGTTGAACTGTTTTTGTTATCACTAATGCACAATATTGTATTACTCGTGTCAAACAGTGGAGATGGTAATATATCCACGTATATGCCGATTAGAACTTTGAGCGCCCATGATCTCTTGTGAAATTAAGGTTACTCTGAGAAAGATTAAAATTGCCTAGAAGAAGCTTATGACCATTCAATTCAGTCCTGGCCACAGTACATTTTCCTAGAGAATCATACTTCATCTAAAGTAGTCCTTCATTGTACTCCTTGTAAACAAGTACACACCTCAACTCATGTATATGGCTCATGCATGCACCTCAGAACCAACTCCCCTCCCATTGCAACCTATGATGACACTCACCTGATAAATGTGCATCTTTTTGAAGAGCAGAGTCAGTTCCTTCAGTTTCGAGAAAAAAACAAGATTTGCTTACTTTGAGTCATGGTGAATATCAGGATAGGTGAAATTAGCGTAGTTTCCTTTCACTAAATAAGCCAAATTTTGCCCAAACTATGTGAAATTAAGCATAAATACACTAAGAACAAGCCTTTCCCTTTGCACTATATTTTTTAGTGCGACGTAGTCCTCACATCAGTCTTTGACTCAAAAACACAATTTTAGGCAAATTAAAAATAGCACAGGAAAACAGAAGGAACGCGAACAAGAGCTCCTCACATTCTGTTGTTCCCGTATGTTTGCAGTTTGTCGTGTTTCTGGTACATTTTTACTGTGAATGCAAATTAATACGCAAAGTGGCATAATGGAACAATTTGGGGATGTTGCACAGTAAGTGTAAGACAATATTCCTGTAATTTTGCAAAATGAGTCGGCATAATTGACATTTCGCCCAGATATAGTGGATATCTTGCGTGGATTCCATCAAGCAATCTGCACTAAATGTAAATGTATTTCGATTTATATAGCGCACAAATCACCCAGGGGTCTCAAGGCGCTTGCTTGGGGAACCCGTCCTGGTATTCCCCTGTGAGATACCCCGGCAGGGTATTCACAAGGTGAAAGCCAGGCATCCCGCCGCGAGGGGCCGTAGTGGAGATTAAGCAAGCTATTGCCCAGAGTCGCAGAGTGTGACCCTGTGAGTCGAGTAGGCACCGGAGCGAGAATTGTCGAGTCTGTGGAATTTTTGAGCCCGAGACCCGCCGAGGCGGGGAATCGAACCCTGGTCCACGGCTGATCTCAGCTTCCGGGTCTGCCGCCTCTAACCACTGAGCCACGCTTCTCCACTAGACCTGCATTTGACTCCTGTCGTTGTCTTAATTGCGTCAATGCCATTGGAACTATGGCCAGGGAGGGTAAAGAGGAAATGCCAATGGTATAGATAGAAGATGAAGCTCCCGAATGCTAAACAGCTTAGTTAATAGTTTGATTTAACATTTTTGCTTATTAAATGTAAAATCTCATGTATTGAATATAGTGAAGCAAATGTATAACTCCCAAAAAACAGAATGCCTATATTACTGTTTATATTCTTGTAATGGAGTAGCTGGCAGGATAACGCGTTTTTTTTAGAATGTAAATTTTATGTAGTGCTAAAATTTCAAATGCAAATGATGTGCTAAATGGTGGAGTTGTAGTCTGCCGAGGAAAATTGCAGTTCAGACTGTTCCCACTTCCATTTGTCAAAGTGAATAGTGCACGTATTTTTGGAATAAAAGAAACCACTTGTATTCTTGTTCATAATGAGAATAAAAGCTGCGCTCTTCAGTTGCATGGGGCAGAATACCGGATATATAGAAGTAGTAAATCTTAATACACAGAAGCTTTCCTTTAACTGCACAATTTCTGAATGTAAATTAGTGAAGGTTTACTTGATGAGCAGTTGAAATATTTAATTGAAAACTCCATTTGGCATGGCTACCTGAAAATAGCAACATAATCGACTGTATCCACAAGTTCGCTCAGGGCCTTATTCAATAAATGAAATAATAACATTTACATATCCTCCTCAATGTACTTTTGCATTTTCCTCCTAATTACAAACATTTCTATTAGTATATCAGGAAAGATGTCCCAGGAGCAGATTTCTAGGTAGAAATATAAGTACGTCACATGACAGGTCCCATGCGCTCCTATTTCTAGAGAGCAGAGTCCTATATAGGGTAGAATTCTGCAGAGGGGAATAGAACCTCACGTGCAAATGCACAGTTTTTTTCCTCTGGAGGTGAACTATTTCCCTTCCTATCCTGGAAGGGGTGTTACAACAGCACTTAGCTGGAGTAAATATCCCTCCGTTTCCAGGGAGGGATGAAGTTCGATCTAAGTTTGGGAATACTTCCAAATGTACAGGTCTGTGGGCTTTCCAAAATGCCCAAGGCAGCCATGCCATTTACCGCTATATGTATGAAGGGACCGATTAGCGATTCAGAAATAGCGAAAATTACCGAAACGCTAAATCTGTATCGCTAATCGGGATGTAACAACGCATTAGCAAATATTTAGCGATTCGGCCACAATCGCTAAATATTTGCACAATATGAATCAGCGATTCCATAAACGGCCAAACTCGCAAAATAGCGCGACCCCGCCCCGAAAAGCGCTAATTAGTGCGACCGCGTCGCTAATTTGCGCGACCGCGCCCCTAAATACGCAAAAATAGCGCGACCGCGTCGCTAAATTGCGCGACCGCGTCGCTAAATAGCGCGACCGCGCCCCTAAATACGCTAATTAGCGCGACCGCGCCGTGAAATAGCGCGACCGCACCCCTAAATACGCTAATTAGCGCGACCGCGCCGCTAAATAGCGCGACCGCGCCCAGCATAGCGCTAAATTGAGAGGTACCCCCGGGAAAAATCGCAATTTAGCACAAATCTGGAAACATCCAATTGCTATCCTGATGCTATATGATGACATCACAACCAGGAAGAGAGTGATTTCCCATGGGGCATCTGGAGTGAGACAGAGAGAGTGAGAGTGTTGTGTGGAACTCTTGAGCCATGGCAGAAAGTGGAAGCCAGGATGTCCCAGCAAGCCAGCAGGAGCAGCAAGCAGGGGAAGCAGCCAGGAAGAGGAAGCTCAAGTTTTCAGAGGCTGAACTAGAGACCCTAATCACCGAAATGGTGCCACACCATGACTCATTATTTGGGGCCACTTCCCACAAGGTGCCAGAAGCCAGCAAGAGAAGGATTTGGGAGGGCATCCAAGCCAAAGTGAATGCCCTAGGAGTCACCCACAGGACAGTTGATGTGTTGCGCAAGCGCTGGTACGACCTGCGCCAGCGCTCCAAGGAGAGGTTGGCTGCCAGGCTGGAGCAGTCCCAGCTCACCGGTGGGGGAACCTCCAACGTCCAAGACTCTACACCACTGGAGGAGCTGGTAGAGGGCACACTGCCTCATCAGAGTGTTGCGGGCGTGTCCGTGCTCGACAGCTCAGCACAACCAGCAGCAAGACCAGGTAAGAAGCATGCCTCCCCACCCTAAACCACCCCCAGAACCCCCTGAGGCGACCTAGGGATTAGGGCAACCACATGTCAGGCTAGACCAAGTACACAGCAATGCATTATGGGAGATGTAGTCACAACAGTCAGCAATGTAGAAAGTAGCATGAGATTGTCAAATTGTACACATGTGCAGGTCAGGAGAGGTGAATGACACAAGTAAAGTCAGGGAACACTGTGAAAAATTTATTAGTACATCACTTGTGATGATCAAATAAGTAATGTGTGCTGTTCTATCCACAGCACCTGCAAGTGGGAAGGATACAGCCAGTGCAACAGAGACAGGAGCCAGAGGCTCAGGAGAAGGCAGGCATGGCCATGATCCAGATGGGGAGGACAGTCCTTTAATCCAAACACAGGGACACAGTAGGAGGAACGTGAGGCCATTCAGAATAATGGATGATGAGGAAGAGGAAAATGTCAATGTCCAGTCTGAAGCACCAGTACCCCAGCAGCAGGAGTCCAGAACAGAGTCCAGAGGCAGGCGTAGACCCCGCACGGCCATCAGCACCAATGTGCAAGAAGAAGAATCAGTGTTCGCCGGTCTTGAAATGCACATGCTCCAGGTTCACCGCCTGCAAGCGAAACACATGAAGGCCATTCAGAGAGAGATCAGGGCAGGGAACAGAGGACTACGCGAGGAAATCAGGGGGGCTGTGCAGGAGCTGACTGCAGAGATGAGAGCTGAACGCGCAGCCAGGCGCAAAGAAATTGCCCGCATGGACCACTACACGCGTGCTATTAATCGCCTCGCCTCCTCCACCAATATGCTGGCAAGGCGTGCCATAGAGACCCAGCGAGAGTTCTCGCATGGTATCCAGGACATAGCCACTGTGGTAGTGCAGTCAACTGCCACCCTGGATGAGCTGCGTGCGCTGCGTACTGCTGGACCCGGGGTGCTTACCCCCAGTGAGGAGGACTCACAGTCGGTGCGGAGCTCTAATACACCACCACCCACTGTTGAGAGGCGCCGTAGTGGCCGGAGCAGCAGGCCTGCCACACAACAATAGGGACTGCATCAAAATGACTACTCCACACAGGGGGGATATGGGGCCAGCAACTGGGTAGCACTTGCTATACCAATGACTGATTTAGTTGCACTGTGATTTGAACATGTGCTTTGGTTTAGGAGAGTTCATCCTGCTTTTTTTTGGAAGTCACATTGTTGGTTTTGGAAATTAAACACGTTTGCAGAGCAAGACGTTGTCATTGTATCATTTTTACTCACCTAGAAGTAGTTCCGCATGATCTCATCACGCCTCTGGCGCCCAGCTGCAGCAGCAGCTACGCCAGCTTCCATGTGTATGGGTCCGGGTCCCTCCACGTCCGAGGTATCTGAGTCACTCGACTCCATAGGTGTCCCTTTCCTGGTTGCAAAGTTGTGGAGCATGGCACAAGCTACAACAATTTTGCAGCATGTCTCAGGGCTGTATTGAAGGGCACCTCCACTTTTGTGGATGCATCTGAATCTGCTCTTCAGAATCCCGAATGTTCGCTCGATGGTGTTTCTTGTGGTAATGTGTGCCCGGTTGTAGCGGTGCTCCCCAGCAGTGGCAGGATTCAAGTAGGGTGTCAGGATGAAGTCCCTGACTGCATAGGCACTGTCCCCTGTGGGTGGAAGAGTTGAAAGGTCAGTCAATGTGATGCACATGCAGGTCATGAGTAATATGGGCTGACAATGTGTGCTGTTACCTAGTAGGTATCCCTCTCCAAATTCCCCTCTTGAGAGTCTACGGTATAGGCCACAGTGACAGAATATAAATGCGTCATGTGTGCTTCCTGGGTACTTTGCCACTATATCGGTGATAATGTTTTTGGCATCACACACCATCTGTATGTTCAGGGAATGGTAGCATTTCCTGTTCCGGAATACATACTCTATGTTTGTGGGGGGTGAAATGGCAATATGTGTTCCGTCTATACATCCTATGACGTGGGGGAATTGGGCTATGTTATAAAAATCCTGCTTAGTCTGTGCTAGTTCCTGTGGGGTGCTGGGGAAGTGTATGTGATGTTGCATCCTCTGTGTCATGGCGTCGAGGAATGCATGGAAAAAGCGCGACAGGGCACTTTGAGACACCCCTCCTGCAGTGGCTATGACCCCCTGGAAACTACCTGAGGACAGCAGGTGTAGTGAACACAGGACCTGGATGTGTGTGGGTATGGCTTGGGTCCTGCGGGTGGGGTGTTCTAGGTAGGGCCTGAGTTCATCAATCAATTCAATTATGCTCTCTTCCTCCAGTCTGTAATGGGTGTGGATATCCTCATCAGTGCGTTGGAAGATGGTAATGCGCAACCGGAATATCCTCTCCTGCCGTCTCCTCCTCTGCGCCAGAGCTCTCACTCTTCGCCTCCTCACTATCATGTACAACCCGGACATTGTGGTAGGGAGTGTGTTGCATTCTGGGTTTCAATTTATAGTTTGCACCTGGTTACCACCTGCTCCCACTTGATGGTAATTGCGAGGCGCTATTTTGCGAATTTGCTTGATTCGCTAATGCAAATTGGTTGATACATTCCATAGCGATTTCAGAATTGCGATTTCCGCTTTAGCGAATCTCGCTAACGGATTTCTACGCTAAATAAGGATTCGCTTTTGTATTCGCTATGTTGCACTTTCGCAACGTTTGGGAATCGCTATTTACTGAATCCTTATTTCGCAAGCGTATTTTGCTTCATACATAGCGAATAGCGATTTTTTAGTCGCTAACGCTATTTATTGCGATTCGCAGCGTTTGCGATCGATTTTTGGCTTCATACATATAGCGGTAAATGCTAACTTCCCACTCCTTGGTGGGATTTACTACCGCCGATTCCTGGCACAGAAATCCACAGTTGTGAGTGCATTAACGCCTGCAAAGAATCTCTATCAAAATTCCTGTTAGACGTAAATGAGTTATTTTTTACTGTAAACATATGTTTAAAGATTGTGACTAGGCCCCTCAACTGTAATACAGAAAGGAACTGTATTTTCACATATTTATAAGAATAAGCCAAAAAAGAGATCCTACCTGTCTCATTACTCTTACCAAAGCATATGAGTTCTTTCCCACCCAATACCAAATCAAGCAAAAGGTTTAGGCATGCAGAGGGCTATTTATGGCCATCTTTGTTAGAGCATATTTAAAAAACATCAAGGGACCCCAAGTTTAGTCAGCACAGGACCTCAGGGAGCAATTATTATAGAAACAACAGTGGTCCCATGCAATATAGGATAAGGCACACAAATGAATACAGACACAATGGATTCTGTATTTGGCTGACTTGTCCAGCCGGACAGAAGTCAGAATGTATTTACTTATAACAACAAATAAAGGGAGAATATCCTTCGACAGTCTCACGTTGTGGGGCACAAGCCTGTACCTCATTTAAACACAAACACTTTAGTACAGTCAAAGTGAAAAGAAGGGGAGAAAGGGCTTTTAGACAATAAAGCTCAGGTTGTTCTACAAATCACAATATGAACAAATATTTTCAATTGCGCCTTTACATCAACATTAGTACACTATATACACACTGTATAAGGCACATCAATTGGTCGACGGCGTTTCGATCCCACTTTTTAGATCAAAGGGATCATTATCAGGACACTAGATATATGCCTAATAATTGTAAGCCTCTAAAACCATGAATTTTCGGGGCTGGGGGTTCAGGAGGGGTACGGTCACCCGAATAAGGACCGGCCAGGCAGAGTCGGGGTTCCGATCACGTGCAGGTTGCAGGGGTACCGGGTCAGTCGGTATCGCTTCCCGCTCGGTAATACGATCTGCAGATCGGGTGACCGTACCCACCCTGAACCCCGAAACGCCGTCGACCAATTGATGTGCCTTATACAGTGTGTATATAGTGTACTAATGTTGATGTATAGGCGCAATTGAAAATATTTTTTCATATTGCGATTTGTAGAACAACCTGAGCTTTATTGCCTAAAAGCCCTTTCTCCCCTTCTTTTCACTTTGACTGTACTAAAGTGTTTGTGTTTAAATGAGGTACAGGCTTGTGCCCCACAACGTGAGACTGTCGAAGGATATTCTCCCTTTATTTGTTGTTATAAGTAAATACATTCTGACTTCTGTCCGGCTGGACAAGTCAGCCAAATACAGAATCCATTGTGTCTGTATTCATTTGGGTGCCTTATCCTATATTGCATGGGACCACTGTTGTTTCTATAATAATCTTTGTTAGAGCGACATAAGAGGTGTGACTTCAGTGCTTAAATTGAGCCGGTGGTTTCCGGTGCTCAGCACGGCACTTAATCATCAACACCAGTGCTCTTAATTAGTCCCAGTTAAGGACACATTCACATTCATTTATGGTAGGCACAGAGAGATTAAGTGATTTGCCCAGAATCACAGGATATTGAGCCGACGCCCCTACTGGAACCTGGCTCCCCAGCTCCAAAGTCAGCAGCTCTGGCCATTACCCCGCAGCCTCTCCCCACTATCATGGTTGGCAGTTTATTCTGTTTTAGGCGGCACTAACCGGAGAAATGGGTTGGTGCAAGCTGCCTCTTTACGAGAGCCCCAGTACTTATTTTATTTTTAAAAATTAACAACTGTGTGAGTCTGGGAGACTCGGACACTTCCTGTCGTGCACTCAACTAAAATATAGATTGTACAACGAACACCTTAGTGAGGTGGACAGGGGCAGGAGGGTTAAGGAGTGCCAGAAAAAAGAGGGTAATATTCTGAACATTCTAAAGTCCTTCAAATGTATCCAAGCACGGAAGGCCATTATCTAGAAGAACTTGAGAAAAGTGGGGTACAAAATAGATTCTCAGGTTAAGCACATGCTACAACAGAAACTGGAGAGCTCTTATAGAGAATGCAAGCATGACAGAAAATATGCAAGCACAACTTAAAATTCCTTTTTTGAAAAAAGAGATTATAGAACAAAGGGCCAATTTCAGTACATTTCAAAAACCATGACACTAGCAGAATACAGGCTCAAATTTCAATAAGATAAAACATGTTGCACATTGTTGTAGTGATCTATGTTACCTACGGACATTAGTTCCAATGTCAGTAAGATAGATTGGTGTGTCAATGCAGTTTCTGCTCAAGCCACAAAAGGGAGACCTGCAGGTAACAGCCTATGATCCCAACTAATTTGCTCAAGAGAGTCGGTGTCTGTTACAATGAACTAGGCTGCTACTAGTGTGCAGATTACTTGTTCCTAAGCCAGGAAAGAGCAAGAGGGAGAGAGAGAGAGCTGGTGGTAGGGGATGTATGTCACTACAACGCGGGCTATTACCACGCGTGCCATTACAACGCTGTTATTACAGCGCAAGTCATTACAACGACTTGCGCTGTAAGGGCTGGATAGTGGAATAGTTTAATTTTCTATTCCAACTCCAGCCCACGTTGACAGTAGGGAAGGTGTTGGAATAGAAAATTAAACTATTCCTTTGCCAATAGCACCCTCCAGCGCAAGTCGTTGAAACGACTTGCATTGTAAAAGCAGCGTAGTAATGGCAGCGCATGGTAATGCCCGCGTTGTAAATGCTGTTCCCCGTGGTAGGTATTTGATAAAGTTTTACTTCAATTCCAAGGAGCAGTGGGAGACTTCACAGAACAGCACAGGTCCATGTGTAAGTCAGAAGCATAGCTGGAAAGCATGAACAAGTATATTGAAGGGCATGTGCGCATTCCGTATTATAAAAATGCATGGAGGTGTTGACTCTCTAAAACAATTAAGAAGGTTGAGCTGTAGGAATGGAACTGTCTGAGTGTTTATTAGATAAATGCCAATACCAATAAATGAAACCTCCACAAGACCAGAACTCAGTCAAAACAATAAGGGTTTATTCAAATGTAATTTCATTACAAAAGGCAAAACGTTAAATCTTGAAGAAGCAGCAGTCATAATAAGTGGACATTAAAAACTGAAGCAAATTAACATAAGATCAATCTCTAAAGCAAACAAGCGCTTCAGATCCACATACGGGTAAAAAGTGCTATATAAATGCTATCATACAATATAATACAAATAGTCAGAACCAAAGTATAGTGAAGCAAGGGCACTTACAAAGAGTCTGACTCCAAATAGTGCACAAAAAAACTAAGGGCTATATTCACATGTTTTATGGTGCAGGGCAGCCCAGCAAGTGAACTTGCTACACTGCGTCACAGGGAAAGGGCAGGACTATTTATCAAATATGGCACATTCCTGTTCTTTTTCTTTGCACTGGTGCTGTTTTAGCAACCTAGTGCTAATGCAGGTACTTTTGCATGATGGTGTTAGGGTGCCTGTGTTGTTGGCAGGATTGTTTTTGTGCAGGAAAATAACCTGCACAAAAATAATCCTAAGAGGCTTTTTCCTTTTTCTATGTAGCACACATAGAAATTGGATGTAACAAGGAAAATAAAGGTATTTCTCCTTGTTGCGCCTCTCCTGGGGAGGCGTATCTTTTTGCCTCAAGCCCGGGATTTACAAGGCTTGGTAAATCTGGGAACATGTCAGAAACCATGGGAGGTGCATGGGAACACCCACTGCAACACCCATGGAATGCCTCCTGCCACAGAGTAAAGCAATACAGCGATCTGCCCTGCGTTGCATTACTCCATATTTTTTAGGCCATTTAAAGACACAAAAAGTGGCTTTGTGTGCCTTCATAAATATGACTTGGGGGTTTGCATAATGCATGTACCACATTGTGTGACATAAGCATGACGAAAAGCTCTCATAAATGTGCCCCTAAGTATAAAACAAGTAAACAAACTAATGCATATTCTGCTCAATTTAAAAGGCAGAGAAAGTCAAAGTATAAAGCAAAAGACAAACTGACATTGAGTCTGTTCTGTAAGCAAGTGCAAAAATCTCTAACACATCTCTCTATGACATCACTCAAGACAAAAAAGGCAAACACTTAGGGCTAGATTATGAGTTTGCAATGGCGGTCACTGCTGCCCCGGAGGTTCGACCACTGAATTACAACTTCAGCAGTTGGACTGCCATGGGAACGCCCCAACCGCCAGGGATCTGCAAACCCTGGTTGTGGAGCGGCAGTGTAAGGCCACAATATACCCGGTAGGGCTTCTGCGGCACGCCAAGCATATTGCAAGGTTCCCCACTGCCAGCAGTCTCATGGCTGTGTTCACACCATGAAACTTCTGGTGGTGAGGAAACTATGGGGTCTTACAGGGCCCTCTGGTGCCTCAGACCATAAGGATGCATGCAGTGGGGCACATGGTGTGCCCCCTGTCTGCATGCACACCCAGTTTCTGCATGGCTGGAATTAACTGTCCATGCCGTGCAGGAACTTGCTTTGGCATTTCCAATACAGGACCTTTTTAAGGCCCCGCCTTGGGAACCCCTGCCAAACAACGTGAAAACATGATAACTATTGGGCGCCAGTAAAGTTTGGTGGTGCGGGAGCTGGCGGTGGTGTGCCGCCCCACTCCGGCAATGCCAAACTCATAATCAGACCCTTAGTCTGGTGAGATGTGATATAATAGGGCTGCATTAACAACGATAGATTCACGAAAACTAAATCACTTTTAAATCTACAAGATACATCAAACCAGATACATCTAGAAAACATGTACTTTGCTATATATTAATAAAGAGGGGTACATAGGAAGTTAAGGAGATGAGTTGACATTTATTTAATACAGAAATACAATGGGCAGTTCAATTAATGAACAGTCTCTAGAAAATAACTTGACTTAAGGACCTTAAATGTTACAAAGATAGGAACATCCTAAGCATGGCTTCTTTGTGAGGAACTGCATAGGGAGGGGCGTCCTCGCACCCCAAACCAATCGCACAGCTTAATTGCGCCATTTTGGCAGTCATAACTCCTTGTTTTCAACAATGTATTCCTTGTATTCCATCTTTGACATTTTCGCCACATTTATGTTTTTATCCACACGTGGAATTTTTGCCATTTGGCTGGCAGTAATAAATCTTTACCAAATGGGGAATATTTTTGTAAAGGCTAGTTATGTCAGACAATATTTTTGTTACCAAATCTTGACATACAACCCAAAGAAACACCCCTCTAGGTATGGCCGTGGCCTGAGACGTCTTCCCTAGAACTACAACTCAGAACAGTAGTTCAACATTTCTGGTATTAATGTTTACTGGTCTTCATGCTCTGCTTTTGCATTACCTATGGAGTAGGTGTGAGGTACTTTCTGGAATGATGTTGTTAATTTTTTAAGCCAAAGGAATAAGAAACATTCAGAATTGGGAGTATAGAGAATTATAGAAAATGCAGGAGAACTGAAGATTCATAGACTAGGAATGTAGGTAAAAGCAGACTTATGAACAAAGAGACGCAGAGAGAGAAAAAGGCAAGTGGGCAGGAAAACATGGAGACAGAAACAAGGCAGAGATATACCAAAAAAGATGAGCATTCAAGACAGATCATATCTAGAGATCACTTGTATACCCTCAACCCTCACCCTCAAGGAATTGGTCAGTCACAAAATAAATCTAATGTGATTAAGGGTAAGAAAATTTCCAGCTCATTCCTACCCATGGTCAGAATAAAAAGAAAGCTTCCATCTTTCACTCAACCATGCCCCCAATAGCATTTAGTACATGCTCTCATGCCATTCCCTATCCACATTGAATGCAATAATTTTTTTCATATGTTAGTATTACTGGAGGTTTGAATTCTATTTTACATATATGCATATACACATAATTGGACTTAAACATCACACCGAGTTAATCAGAAATTCTCTGAACTATTTTGTGCATTTTGTTTTACCCTACACAGGCATCCAATATGTCTTTTGACATTCCTCTCACATTGTCTGGAGCGGTGGTGCTGAGGCGGAGACTGAATTATGAAGAAAAAACTCGCTACTTGGTCATAGTCCAGGCTAATGTAAGTGTTAAATTCCACTCAGTTTCCTCTGTAGTTTGTTCCCTCTTGACATATATTTAAGAAGTATGGTTTCCTAGAACAAGAGTATTCTTTTACATAATTCAACACTGTCAAATTATTACCCGATACAGGTTCTTTTCTTTGCTTACCTTTAACACATTTTGACATGTAATTACCAGCTGACAGGAGCACATTTCTACTGTGAGAAAAGAAAAAAAAACATTAGGCTTAAGAAAATACCGATGTATTATGTACTATTTTTGGTGAAATGTGCAAACCTATATATACCTGTTTTAAAATGTATAGCAAGACAAATTATTAAATGGCCATGTTAATTGTAGTTTCATGGGCTCTGAAAAACTAATTTTTAATAAGCACGTGTTTTTCAAGATCATCTCATGTAAATGATTCTTGTCTTATCGCAAATAAATTGCAAAACACATTGACAAAAGTAAACAGACCCTTTATATGTCCACTAACCACCAATCAGAAAAAATGAAAATATGTTCCATTCAATGTCAAACAACCCTTTTCTGACCATAAATCCAAAGTCTCTGTATATTCCATTGATATAAATAGTTTGGTTAGGTCACATGGATGTACTGTATTTAGAGTTCCCAAGTTAAAGGTGTAGGAAAATTGCCTTTTCTGTGTGGTCTTCACTGATTGATCATATTTTGTTGCACCCTACATTATTTTGCTGACTGTAAAACTTTACCTTTGCTAACCACGGGATAAAGTGCATTTACTCCTTCTTTCAGCTTGATACAATTAAGAAATTCTTAATTCTCATATTTAGTTTACCTGTACGTCCCTAGTTTATGGTGTAAATTGCATCAGGGCCAGTATGTTGAATGTCAATCAGAACTGCAGCTTCCATTGTTCCATTCACTTCAGTGGCAGTGCAAACGTGGTTTCAGGCGTACCATTTGTAACCTTGCAGTTCAGTTTTAAACTGCAAATTCAACTTGTCAAAACAATCCTTTTTGAGAGTCCAAATCTTCATTTTAAATATTGATGTCATATATAAGTAGACCTTATTGCTCATAAGGCAGGGTGCATGATATTTAAAAGTAAGACATGTAAAAGCTTAATGTTAAAAAAGTTCTTACAATCACCAGCGCTCAAAGCCATTTTTATACCCTAGCAAGGCTGGCTGCTCCATAACAGGGATGCAATATTAAATACAATGGGCCTGAGTCACAAAGGCTGGTTACACTTTTGAGTAAGTTTACTCTTTGGACCTGATTTTGATCTTGCGAAGAAAGCCCTAAGCTGACTCGCGCCTGTAGAGCTTTCCGACCGACTTGTGCTCCTGGGCTCTTACCGACAGAGTACTATGCCCTGCAGCGCTGATGAACTCAAGTGACTCAAAACCCCATTGAAGTCTATTGGAGCCTGGTGTACGTTGCATACATAGGCTCTAATTGACAAAAACGCACGTCTCGGACAAGGGTGCCCCCTGTCGCGGGTGCGCCTCGGGCCCGCCTGCACTGTGCATGCATGTGTAGAGGGGACCCTTGGGACCCCCCCCAGTGATCGAGTCGTAGGGCCCCGGGTGAAAGGGTGCCTGCTACGGACCCCCAAATTCTGCTTCCCAGAGCTTTTTGGAGTCAGAGGGTCCGAGTGGATCCGGCTGCTCGACACGCGCATCGTACTTGGTCGCTCAGGAATCGGACCCATTGCGCGGTGCGTGTCGATGAAGTTGGAGTCATCTAGACGGCATCGCAGACGGGTACGAGTTGGCTGGAGCGCGTAGCTATTCTCACATCAGAAATCGCGCGTACGAGACGGAGTCACTCCTGATGGATGCCGTCAGGAGCCCCTCCGACCAAAATCAGAATCGGGCCCTTTGTAGTAAATTTACTACTTTCGATATGAACAAGCACCGAGTGCAAGCTTGCTACAAAAATGAAAGTTACATGTCTCCACCCCCAGATTAATTCACTGGGCTTACTTTTGTGTGGATGGGGGATGTCCCTCCCTGAACCACTTCCTCGCCTTTCCTAAACCCCTCTTACTACTCCATACTCCCATCCTCTTTAGTATTACGTCTGTCCCTTTTCCAGCTCACTCCCCTGTGTCCCGCCCATATTTAGAGCTAAAATCCACACTTATATGTACGGAAATCTGCATATTAATATAGGCAAGACTAACACTTTGTAGTACAATTTGGAATACTACAAAAAGTACTAAAATAAGTACAATTTGTAAATAGGTCCTAATATTGAATCTCTGAATTAGGACTGGATAGGAAAATAAATAAACAACTATTTTTAAAAGGTTTTAAAAATAAAATTCAATGATGAAGTTGAATTTCTAAATCAGTTGCATAGCTAGTTGAAAATATCAGTACTTTGTGTTTTCATGATGGCACGTGTTCCAAACAAATCAGATTTGCATGCTTTTAAGATAATATTTTCCCATGGCATTGAAACATTAGATTTTAAAGCACACCACAACTCTGATAACATCAATCACCAATCTTGCCTCTCCTACCAAATATAAAAAATTCTGGGTGTATCTGGAACTTTTTGGGCCTCATAATGATGGCAGTCAGACGAGCATCAGACCACCATCATTGTGGGATGGTAACTGTGTGACTAGTAGTCGTCAGTTCCGCGTAACATATTCCGATGCTACTGAACTGTAGGTGGTGAGAAACATGCCCTTTACTATTGCGGTTTGTGCTGTGGCCTGTAATAGGGCTGCAGCACAAGCCACAATGGAAAAGGACATGTTTGCAAACATTCATGCACTGTATGCCAGACACCATGTGGTGCCTGGCACATGGTGCATGAATGTTTGAAGGGCACCACATGAGACCCCTGGACCACGGGGGCCCTGCTAGGGGCCCCCAAAGTCCCTTTCTAGCTTCCTGTTCATGATGGTGGGACCGCCATCAACAGGCAGTTGCAAAGAGATATCCTAATCACTACGGTGTTGCCTGCACAGACACAGCCCCATTTTAAAGATTAGGAATATGACTGCCATCCCAACGGGCTCCTTGAGCTTGTCAGAGGCAGCAGTCTTTTTCCCCGCCTAACTCGCTCCTAAATTTTAGCAGATGGGGATATCTATCACTGTTGTGATGGAGTAACCTGTCCTAGCATATCTAAATCAGTTCCTTTACAAAATGTAGCGATCATACCAAAAGTCACCTCCTGGAAGTCATCCAAAGTGAGACCAAAGTAATAACTGAACACAAACTGCAAAACAAATGGGTCAATGTGGATTTTGCTAACCTAAAAGATTTAGCATGAAATACCATCAAAGTCCCCAGGAAATATGGAGCACTCTCTGGTTCACATAAATCCATTTTATTGATCAAATTTCACAGGCAGTTTTATCACATACTGATTAAAATCTGGATGTACTGTACCCAGTGAAGTGTATTGTGGGACTTGTTCACAATGCAGCTGTAACATACCTACTGAAGGACAGTTAACAAAATGGGAGTGATCAATGGATATAAAAACTGACAATTGTAAACCACTCATCTGTAATGGAATTAAGAAAGACATGTTGAAATGCATCTACCTGTGAAATTTGATCAATACATTGGATTTCTGTGAACCCAAGAGTGCTCCATGATCCCTGGGGACTTTGGTGGTATGGCTTTATTCATCTATGTATGTATGTATTATGTATGTATGTATGTATGTATCTATCTATCTATGTATCTATCTATCTCCCTATATATAATATAAATATAAAAAAAATAATGTTATGAAGGCTGTGGCGACGCAGCCGAAACGCGTCATGTTGACTATGGAGAAATAAAGCACTAAGAAGATTACCTGGCACGTTTGTGGTCTGTACCTGATTGATTATCTACTAAAGGATATAGTAGCTCAGGACTGTTGCTGATATATATATATATCTATATATATATATATATATATCTATATATATTCAACACACTCCACCAGCGTCCTCCTTCTAGTGATATCAGAAAGAACAACACGGGAGCCGTGGCCTCAGTAAATGGTGCAGTTTAATGCAGATGCAACGTCCTACGCGTTTCGGAGTAAGCCTACTCCTTCATCACGGGCAAATTTTGTGCATAACAGTGTTAATAATAAAGTAAAAAAATATGTCACGTGATAAGAACATAAACAAAATACTTCGCCATTACACAATTTTCAAATGGTGTTAACATAGAAAGTGACTATATATACACATTGGTCGTGGTGACTCAAAAAAGCATAATTTTCGCTCATATTAAAACACCTTTTGTGACTGTTTGTAAGTTTTAGTGACCTTCGCCTGACGTAATGACGTGAATCCTATGCATCAGGAAATAATATACATTTTACAGCACTAAGTTCAGTGATAATAATTTCAATAATAACGTAACGATTTGCACCAGCAACATATTGTCATTCAATGAAAATAATATAGTATTTCAAAGAAAATATGAGCAACCTTGCTGATAGAGGATGCGAACCCTTAACCTCAAAAGAGTAATGCTCGGGGTGAACCAGCCCACTGCGCTACATGATCACCCGGATGCTGGTTGCTGAAAATTGCCCAGTCATCATGTAAAGGGTCATAGCGGCAAGCGTGCGCCTAACATAACATATGGGTGGAAAAACAGTACTGCCCTAGTGGGCTGACAAATTAATGGTGCACAAATGAGTATAGAGGAGAAAATATTGCCCCAGTGGGCCAGAATTATTTGGTTAAGAACTCAGTGCTATTGATAAAGTTCATTACGCGAATAAGTCAATCATGAATCAAGCCCATGTGGGCAGGTGCTCAGTTCAGTGCCAACGGAATTCTTCTCAGTCAGTATTTGGTGAGTACTCGTAACACCTATAGACAATGGTAAAGGCAATCTATTAAAATCTTCATAATCAAAAAAACTGTATCATGAAGAGCAAAACACACAAAATTCTAAAACAACATGCAGAAGGTATTAGGGCAGCAACATTATCATGACAAAACTTATTGCTTCAATGTAAGTGTACTGACAATTCCTCGTCCATGTTCAACCCCTGGGGCACCATGGTGTTGAACCTTATGATAAATTTGGACTCTAGTTTCCTGAGCTCCTGAAGTCTATTTCCACCTCTTATGTTAGGAGGGACACAATCAATAACGGCAAATTTCACGAGATTCGCATTGCTTTTGTGATGTTCATGAAAATGCCGGGCTACTGGATAAGTTTTGTCATTCTTTCCGATAGCTCTCAAATGTTCGAATACACGCTTTTTGCCTTTGTGAATGGTACTGCCAATGTAGTATTTAGAACACGGACATTTCAAGGTGTAGATGGCATATTCAGTATTGCAATTCAGATGTTTCTGTATAATCCACGGATTTTCATTACTGCTAAATTTGAGTGATTTAACACTGTTGCTAAATTGGCAGGCCTTGCATTGGTTGCATGTAAAGAAACCTTTTACAGCATTGGGTTTTTTGGGAGTGGATATCATGTTGCTGCATAATTGGTCACGAAGTGACCTGGGTTTACGGAATGTTAAAGATGGATGTTCCCCTATACATTCCCTTAGGTCATTGTCAGTTTTGAGAACTTCCCAAAATTTACTCAGGCTTTCTTTCACTTCCCACGCATGAATACTGTAGGTGGTAATGAATCTTACTGTGTTTTCAGATTTAGTCTGAGATTCTGGAGCTTTGGGAAATAACAAATCTTGCCGGTTAAGAGTTTCTACTCTAGAAATGGCTTCTTTTACAACCTTGGGGCTATAACCTCGTGACAGGAATCTCTCCTTCATGATTTCTTTCTCTTGTTCAAACTTATCAGCTGTGCTACAGTTTCTACGTGCTCGTAGTAGCTCTCCATAAGGTATGCTGTTGATTAAGTTGCGGGGATGGCAACTTCCTGCGTGAAGCAAGCTATTGCCAGCCGTAGCTATCCTGAACAGCGAGCTAACAATGCTATTATCGGCTACCTCTAATTTGAGGTCCAGGAATTCCATGGTGTCCTTGCTAATCTGATGTGTGAATTGAAGATTCAACTGGTTGTTGTTGAGATTTTGTACAAATTCCGTAGCTTGTGTAGCTGTGCCACTCCACACACAAAAAATGTCGTCTATATAGCGTAGCCAGAGGACGGCGTGGTCTTTGAATAGCCTGATGTTATGGACTACCTGCTCCTCCCACCAGCCCAGGTAAATTCCTGCAAAGCTGGGGGCAAAGCAGGTTCCCATCGCCGTCCCCTGTGTCTGCCTAAAGATAGTATTGTCGAAAAGGAAAAAATTGTTACTCAAGCACAATTCTATCATCTTGAGTAGCATCTCGGTGTGTTGAAGAAAACATAGCAGTCTTTTGGTGAAAAACTGTCTGCAGGCTTCTAGACCTAGATTTTGCGGAATGCTAGTGTACAGACTACAAACATCTGGGCCCAGCATTAAGTAATTGGGAGACCACTCTATATCATTAATTTGGCGCAAGAAATCACTAGTGTCAAGAACAAATGATGGAACTGATTGTACCAACGGTTGTAGAAAATGGTCTACATACTTGGAAGTATTTTCCAGTGCACTACCACAGGAGGACACAATCGCTCTCCCCGGTGGCCTAAGTGCGTTTTTGTGTACCTTAGGAAGTAAGTACAAAACTGGAAGTTTGGGATATTTACAAGCCAGATATGCAAATTCATCATTACTCAATATACTGTTGTCTCTCCATTCGGTAATTTGATTACTAACATACAGCATTGCCTGATCATATTCAGTTCTAGTGGTTTGACAATATCTATTAGTATCAGATAACTGTGCAAGTCCCTCTTGTTTATACATTTCAAGAGGCCAGATAACAACATTGCCCCCTTTATCACTTTGTTTGATAACAAATTCATGATTGGATTCTAATCCGATCAAAGCTTTATATTGTTTTGCAGTTAAATTGTTTCTGGTCGAATTCTTATGTGATTTGAGTTTCTTAAACTCTTTGATCATACCTTTCTCAAAACAATTAATTGCTTCACAATTCACTTGGGGTAAAAACACTGATTTAGGTTTGAATGGTGTGGGAGCCATCAGATCCGTTATTAAATCACTGTTGGCTACATTCAAGGCTGGGTCCACATTTAACCCACCCACTTCAGCTAATTCATGGACAGTGTGTAATGTCTCAATGTCTCCTATTAGTAGGCCTGCGTGATCACTTGCTTGTTCCCCAATACGTTTGTCCGGTTTATGTGAAAACCACTTTTTAAGTTTCAATTTCCGTATATAGTGGAACAAATCAATTCTTGATTCTGTATAATTAAAATTGGAAGTCGGACAAAATGATAATCCTAACATTAGTACCTCCAATTCATCTTCACTCAAAATGTAATTAGAAAGATTTACCACTGTTTTGGTCTTCATGTTTTCTTGGCAAATTTGCCCCTTGTTCTCGTTCCCACTGGGCTGTCTGTTGGCATGGAGTAATTTGGCTTTTTGCCTCCTCTTCCTCCTCTTCCACGCCCTCTTGCCGGGCTGGCGCTGCTGGCCATAGCGCTTGACCTCTCTTTTGCCAGCAGCTCGCACTCCCTTAAAAACGTGCTTTTAGTATTTCAGCATCGTTACCATTTTCTTCATGTCTGGCTTCCATATCACATTGCATGATTTGTTCTGTCAAAGGGGATATTTCATTAGTAGAGGCTGAAGATTCCATAGCCCCTGCTGTTGCCAGTGGTGTTCCCTCATTGGATTTCATTTGTGTGGTTTGCTCCTTTCTCAATTTTTCAAATTTCTTGCCAAAAGTTAAAATCTGGCCATTTTTATAGTCTATTTCGTCTCTTTCAAATTTAGACAACTTTTTCATTTTGATATCTTCCTCTAGTTTTTCCAATCGTTTGTTCATTTTATCCATCTCAGTACTGAATTCTTCGTCACTCAGTAATTCTTTTAGTTTGGCAATCAATTCTTCACTTTCTTGTGTTAGTTTAATACTCTCTTTTTCAGCAGATTTGATTAGTAGTTTCAACATGTTCAATGAACAAATGTGATTGTTTTCCATCCATGCCGATATTAATTCAGGATCAGGTTGTTGAAGCGTGGGAGTTATAAAAATACGCAAGCCCCGCGGAATTCGATTGCTTTCTACATAATGCTGGAGTGCTGTGGCTTCCCACCACTTGGACTGTTCTTTTTTTAGCACTCTCCATAGCGTGTCCCACAGCTTCCTCTTGTCTTTTACACTATTGCTGGCGGTTCTAATAGTGTCTGCGCCATCCTCGATACGAGTGGTTTTGTCGAACAATTTTGATGCGGCTTCCTTCTGCTTGGTGTTTCTTGTATCTGCTATTATTAATTTACGACCGGTATACCAGATCGTAATAACCCGATGTTGTCCGGGCTGCAAGTGCTCCCCGCATTATTGGTTAGTGATCACCAATACGCTGATCCGATTACCACGAGCAGGCTCACCACTTGATTGAAGTTCCCGCGGCGTTTGGTAACGGTTCACCGGCAGGCACCGAAAGGATGAATGCAGCTCCCTGCTCCTCCTCCTCTCGGCTCACCTCGCGTTCCGATAACAAGTCAAGGATTGTGTAATCGGAACGCGAGGTGAGCCGAGAGGAGGAGGAGCAGGGAGCTGCATTCATCCTTTCGGTGCCTGCCGGTGAACCGTTACCAAACGCCGCGGGAACTTCAATCAAGTGGTGAGCCTGCTCGTGGTAATCGGATCAGCGTATTGGTGATCACTAACCAATAACGCGGGGAGCACTTGCAGCCCGGACAACATCGGGTTATTATGATCTGGTATACCGGTCGTAAATTAATAATGGCAGATACAAGAAACACCAAGCGGAAGGAAGCCGCATCAAAATTGTTCGACAAAACCACTCGTATCGAGGATGGTGCAGACACTATTAGAACCGCCAGCAATAGTGTAAAAGACAAGAGGAAGCTGTGGGACACGCTATGGAGAGTGCTCAAAAAAGAACAGTCCAAGTGGTGGGTAGCCACAGCACTCCAGCATTATGTAGAAAGCAATCGAATTCCGCGGGGCTTGCGTATTTTTATAACTCCCACGCTTCAACAACCTGATCCTGAATTAATATCGGCATGGATGGAAAACAATCACATTTGTTCATTGAACATGTTGAAACTACTAATCAAATCTGCTGAAAAAGAGAGTATTAAACTAACACAAGAAAGTGAAGAATTGATTGCCAAACTAAAAGAATTACTGAGTGACGAAGAATTCAGTACTGAGATGGATAAAATGAACAAACGATTGGAAAAACTAGAGGAAGAAATCAAAATGAAAAAGTTGTCTAAATTTGAAAGAGACGAAATAGACTATAAAAATGGCCAGATTTTAACTTTTGGCAAGAAATTTGAAAAATTGAGAAAGGAGCAAACCACACAAATGAAATCCAAGGAGGGAACACCACTGGCAACAGCAGGGGCTATGGAATCTTCAGCCTCTACTAATGAAATATCCCCTTTGACAGAACAAATCATGCAATGTGATATGGAAGCCAGACATGAAGAACATGGTAACGATGCTGAAATACTAAAAGCACGTTTTTTAAGGGAGTACGAGCTGCTGGCAAAAGAGAGGTCAAGCGCTATGGCCAGCAGCGCCAGCCCGGCAAGAGGGTGTGGAAGAGGAGGAAGAGGAGGCAAAAAGCCAAATTACTCCATGCCAACAAACAGCCCAGTGGGAACGAGAACAAGGGGCAAATTTGCCAAGAAAACATGAAGACCAAAACAGTGGTAAATCTTTCTAATTACATTTTGAGTGAAGATGAATTGGAGGTACTAATGTTAGGATTATCATTTTGTCCGACTTCCAATTTTAATTATACAGAATCAAGAATTGATTTGTTCCACTATATACGGGAATTGAAACTTAAAAAGTGGTTTTCACATAAACCGGACAAACATATTGGGGAACAAGCAAGTGATCACGCAGGCCTACTAATAGGAGACATTGAGACATTACACACTGTCCATGAATTAGCTGAAGTGGGTGGGTTAAATGTGGACCCAGCCTTGAATGTAGCCAACAGTGATTTAACAACGGATCTGATGGCTCCCAAACCATTCAAACCTAAATCAGTGTTTTTACCCCAAGTGAATTGTGAAGCAATTAATTGTTTTGAGAAAGGTATGATCAAAGAGTTTAAGAAACTCAAATCACATAAGAATTCGACCAGAAACAATTTAACTGCAAAACAATATAAAGCTTTGATCGGATTAGATTCCAATCATGAATTTGTTATCAAACAAAGTGATAAAGGGGGCAATGTTGTTATCTGGCCTCTTGAAATGTATAAACAAGAGGGACTTGCACAGTTATCTGATACTAATAGATATTGTCAAAGCACTAGAACTGAATATGATCAGGCAATGCTGTATGTTAGTAATCAAATTACCGAATGGAGAGACAACAGTATATTGAGTAATGATGAATTTGCATATCTGGCTTGTAAATATCCCAAACTTCCAGTTTTGTACTTACTTCCTAAGCTACACAAAAACGCACTTAGGCCACCGGGGAGACCGATTGTGTCCTCCTGTGGTAGTGCACTGGAAAATACTTCCAAGTATGTAGACCATTTTCTACAACCGTTGGTACAGTCACTTCCATCATTTGTTCTTGACACTAGTGATTTCTTGCGCCAAATTAATGATATAGAGTGGTCTCCCAATTACTTAATGCTGGACCTAGATGTTTGTAGTCTGTACACTAGCATTCCGCAAAATCTAGGTCTAGAAGCCTGCAGACAGTTTTTCACCAAAAGACCGCTATGTTTTCTCCAACACACCGAGATGCTACTCAAGATGATAGAATTGTGCTTGAGTAACAATTTTTTCCTTTTCGACAATACTATCTTTAGGCAGACACAGGGGACGGCGATGGGAACCTGCTTTGCCCCCAGCTTTGCAGGAATTTACCTGGGCTGGTGGGAGGAGCAGGTAGTCCATAACATCAGGCTATTCAAAGACCACGCCGTCCTCTGTCTACGCTATATAGACGACATTTTTTGTGTGTGGAGTGGCACTGCTACACAAGCTACGGAATTTGTACAAAATCTCAACAACAACCAGTTGAATCTTCAATTCACACATCAGATTAGCAAGGACACCATGGAATTCCTGGACCTCAAATTAGAGGTAGCCGATAATAGCATTGTTAGCTCGCTGTTCAGGAAAGCTACGGCTGGCAATAGCTTGCTTCACGCAGGAAGTTGCCATCCCCGCAACTTAATCAACAGCATACCTTATGGAGAGCTACTACGAGCACGTAGAAACTGTAGCACAGCTGATAAGTTTGAACAAGAGAAAGAAATCATGAAGGAGAGATTCCTGTCACGAGGTTATAGCCCCAAGGTTGTAAAAGAAGCCATTTCTAGAGTAGAAACTCTTAACCGGCAAGATTTGTTATTTCCCAAAGCTCCAGAATCTCAGACTAAATCTGAAAACACAGTAAGATTCATTACCACCTACAGTATTCATGCGTGGGAAGTGAAAAAAAGCCTGAGTAAATTTTGGGAAGTTCTCAAAACTGACAATGACCTAAGGGAATGTATAGGGGAACATCCATCTTTAACATTCCGTAAACCCAGGTCACTTCGTGACCAATTATGCAGCAACATGATATCCACTCCCAAAAAACCCAATGCTGTAAAAGGTTTCTTTACATGCAACCAATGCAAGGCCTGCAAATTTAGCAACAGTGTTAAATCACTCAAATTTAGCAGTAATGAAAATCCGTGGATTATACAGAAACATCTGAATTGCAATACTGAATATGCCATCTACACCTTGAAATGTCCGTGTTCTAAATACTACATTGGCAGTACCATTCACAAAGGCAAAAAGCGTGTATTAGAACATTTGAGAGCTATCGGAAAGAATGAAAAAACGTATCCAGTAGCCCGGCATTTTTATGAACATCACAAAAGCAATGCGAATCTCGTGAAATTTGCCGTTATTGATTGTGTCCCTCCTAACATAAGAGGTGGAAATAGACTTCAGGAGCTCAGGAAACTAGAGTCCAAATTTATCATAAGGTTCAACACCATGGTGCCCCAGGGGTTGAACATGGACGAGGAATTGTCAGTACACTTACATTGAAGCAATAAGTTTTGTCATGATAATGTTGCTGCCCTAATACCTTCTGCATGTTGTTTTAGAATTTTGTGTGTTTTGCTCTTCATGATACAGTTTTTTTGATTATGAAGATTTTAATAGATTGCCTTTACCATTGTCTATAGGTGTTACGAGTACTCACCAAATACTGACTGAGAAGAATTCCGTTGGCACTGAACTGAGCACCTGCCCACATGGGCTTGATTCATGATTGACTTATTCGTGTAATGAACTTTATCAATAGCACTGAGTTCTTAACCAAATAATTCTGGCCCACTGGGGCAATATTTTCTCCTCTATACTCATTTGTGCACCATTCATTTGTCAGCCCACTAGGGCAGTACTGTTTTTCCACCCATATGTTATGTTAGGCGCACGCTTGCCGCTATGACCCTTTACATGATGACTGGGCAATTTTCAGCAACCAGCATCCGGGTGATCATGTAGCGCAGTGGGCTGGTTCACCCCGAGCATTACTCTTTTGAGGTTAAGGGTTCGCATCCTCTATCAGCAAGGTTGCTCATATTTTCTTTGAAATACTATATTATTTTCATTGAATGACAATATGTTGCTGGTGCAAATCGTTACGTTATTATTGAAATTATTATCACTGAACTTAGTGCTGTAAAATGTATATTATTTCCTGATGCATAGGATTCACGTCATTACGTCAGGCGAAGGTCACTAAAACTTACAAACAGTCACAAAAGGTGTTTTAATATGAGCGAAAATTATGCTTTTTTGAGTCACCACGACCAATGTGTATATATAGTCACTTTCTATGTTAACACCATTTGAAAATTGTGTAATGGCGAAGTATTTTGTTTATGTTCTTATCACGTGACATATTTTTTTACTTTATTATTAACACTGTTATGCACAAAGTTTGCCTGTGATGAAGGAGTAGGCTTACTCCGAAACGCGTAGGACGTTGCATCTGCATTAAACTGCACCATTTACTGAGGCCACGGCTCCCGTGTTGTTCTTTCTGATATCACTAGAAGGAGGACGCTGGTGGAGTGTGTTGAATTTTAGGGGGTGGCTACCCCTGCCGTGAGCCCGCCGACATAGAGGCAAAGGTCCAGCTACAATTCTGTGTTTACATATCTATATATATATTCACTTAAAAAACCATAGGTTTCAGGCCTTATATAGGGGCAGATTAGGTACCGGTTTTTCTGTATCCTCCGGGCCGGCGGAAGCCACCGCCGGCCCGGAGGATACGGAAAAACCGCTGCGGACCCACCAAAGACCCACCGCCACATTAGGATGGCTGGTGGGTCCAGGTTTACGTCTGCAGCTTTTCTGCCGCGGTTGGCTTACGACCGCGGCGGAAAAGCCCTAATAGACACCGCCAACCATATTAGGATGCCCAAAAGAAATGCTTTTCCATGGCGGGTTTTCCGCCGTGGAAAAGCATACGGAGCTTCACTGCGGGGGCCCGTTGCGGGCCCCCTGGGTGAAGGGGGGGGGGTGCAGATGGGGGGTACCTATGGTACCCCCCTGCATTTGTATGCAGTAATCGGCAGGCACCGCTTTCTGCATACAAATGCAATGTATGCATTTTTAACATTGCGGCGGGTGCAGCTTGAAGCTGCACCCGCCGCAATGTTAAACATAGAGGATGTGACCGCCAGGGTGGCGGTCACATCCTAATTGGACAGGAGGGAACTCTGCAGGCCATGCGGAGGTTCCCTCCTCCTCAATGGTCGCGGACGGACTTAGTTAGGAATTAGCATTTAAAAAAACATTGAAATTGCTCCTATATAGTTAGTTGTACTAACATATTTCGCGCACCCGCAATCCACTGCTGATGATGTCACATATTACATCATTCATGACATGGTCAGTGAGATCACTGATGACATCACTGATGACATCTCAAATGACATCACTGATGACATCACTGATGGATTGCGGGTGCGCGAAATATAGTTAGTACAACTAACTATAAAGGAGCAATTTCAATGGTTTTTTAAATGCTAATTCCTAACTATATAAGGCCTGAAACCTATGGTTTTTAAGTGAATTTGCAAGGTTTTTAAAATGCTAATTCCTAACTATATAAGGCCTGAAACCTATGGTTTTTAAGTGAATTTGCAAGGTTTTTTAAATGCTAATTCCTAACTATATAAGGCTTGAAACCTATGGTTTTTTCAGTGAATTTGTAAGGTTTTTTAAATGCTAATTCCTAACTATATCAGATGTGAAACCTATATTTTTTTTCAATAAATTTCAAAGGTTTTGTAAATGCTAATTCTATTAGCGGATAACGTTTATATATGTTATTATCCTTCTGGGACCACCTGAGCAGCCATCTTGCTTCTCAGGAGAAGTGAGGCATAAGAGAGCACAAAACAAGAGTGGAAAACGCGAAAAGGGGGCAGGGTTGAGACCCCCTGTCCCCCTTTGGTTTTTTTAAATCGTGAGGTACGCGCACGGTACGCGTACCGTACGCGTACGTTGCGCATATCCCGCGATTTTTTTTATTATTTTTTTTTTGCCCTTGGGGGTCCTTTTGGGACGCCCTGAGAAGGGCTAGATGGTTGGGGGGTCTCTACCCTGACCCCTTTTCGTGTTTCCACTCTTGGAGAAGTGAGGCACAAGAGAGCACAAAACAAGAGTGTTAAACGCGAAAAGGGGGCGGGGTTGAGACCCCCTGACCCCCTTTTTTTTAATCGTGGGGTACGCGCACGGTACGCATACCTTTTGGGACCCCCTGAGAAGGGCTAAAGGGTTGGGGGGTCTCTACCCTGCCCCCTTTTCATGTTTTCCACTCTTGTTTTGGGCTCTCTTGTGCCTCAGTTCTCCTGAAAAACAAGATGGTGGCCAACACTTCCAGGTTTGGACAGTTTGGAATGTTGACAGTCGACTGCCAGCCAATCAGAATTTTGCTCGCGCACGTAAGGGTCCGCGCACGTACGCGTACGGTACGCGTACCTTACGCGTACAGTACGCGTACGGTGAGCGCATATAGATATATAATTTGCTCAAATTCAATTTTCTCAACAACTACTGGAGGGATTTTCACCAAATATAGAAAAGGCACTACTGCATACCTGTCCCTACCATTTTGCCAAGTTTGGTGTAATTCGGTTCAGCCGTTCGGGCTGTAGCCGTGTCTAAAGGTCCCACAGAAAATGCCATTTGAAAAATGTCAAATTCAATTTTCTCAAACCCTACTGGAGGGATTTTCACCAAAGGCACATCTGCATACCAGGCCCTGCCATTTTGCCAAGTTTGGTGTAATTCCATTCAGCCGTTCGGGCTGTAGCCGTGTCTAAAGGTCCCTATGGAAATTAACATGGGGAAAACACGTTTTGGGACCCCCTTTCGGCCCCCGCTTGACGAATCCCCCCGAAACTTTCAGGGAAGGAGCGGAGATGTCACTGACCATGTCATGAGTGATGTAATATGTGACGTCATCAGCAGTGCATTGCACGCGCAAGTTATAGTGAGTACAACTAACTATAACGTGGGAATTTCAATGGTTTTATGCGAGTAAAATGTCCAGCTAACTATAACTGGTGTGAAACCTATGGTTTTTTCAGTGAATATTATATATATATATATATATATATATATATATATATATATATATATATATATATATATATATATATATATACATATATATATATATATATATATATACATACAAGTTCCACAGTTGCCCCCAAGGCGAAGCGCACTCACTGTTCGGCATACTCCTGACGCCGAGTGTGCCTTACTTTTTGAACCAGGAGTATGCCGAACAGTGAGTGCGCTTCGCCTTGGGGGCAACTGTGGAACTTGTATGTGTAACGGCCGGCCCGGCCGTGAAGCGCACCGCTGTTGACTGTAGCGGCTCCGCTGCTGGACTGCTGTTCAGCGCAGCGGGACAAATCTGGCAAATGGTATATTGCGAAAAGACTCAAGGGGCACACCCGCGATATTGATATTTTCCCGCATGTACTGCCACCAGCCCACTGGGGTGTTATTTACGGACTTCCAGCCCCATAATGCATCTGGATAAAAGGCATTCACCTGTGATTGTTTTTGATGTTAATAAATTTGGGACAAAGACTTGAAGGCGTGTATGTTGGCAGTCATTTGGGAGCAGAAAGCCTATGAGGAAGGGTGGAAGACCCGAAACGCGTAAGGCGCTGCTGACGCCGAGTGTGCCTTACTTTTTGAACCAGGAGTATGCCGAACAGTGAGTGCGCTTCGCCTTGGGGGCAACTGTGGAACTTGTATGTGTAACGGCCGGCCCGGCCGTGAAGCGCACCGCCGTTGACTGTAGCGGCTCCGCTGCTGGACTGCTGTTCAGCGCAGCGGGACAAATCTGGCAAATGATATATTGCGAAAAGACTCAAGGGGCACACCCGCGATATTGATATTTTGCCGCATGTACTGCCACCAGCCCACTGGGGTGTTATTTACGGACTTCCAGCCCCATAATGCATCTGGATAAAAGGCACTCACCTGTGATTGTTTTTGATGTTAATAAATTTGGGACAAAGACTGGAAGGCGTGTATGTTGGCAGTCATTTGGGAGCAGAAAGCCTATGAGGAAGGGTGGAAGACCCGAAACGCGTCAGGCGCTGCTGACGCCGAGTGTGCCTTACTTTTTGAACCAGGAGTATGCCGAACAGTGAGTGCGCTTCGCCTTGGGGGCAACTGTGGAACTTGTATATATATATACATATATATATATATATAAAACAATATTTTTGACAATGATATTAGTGACAACAATATTTTTGTCACCTTTTTTTAGCATTACATTATAAGTATAGGATAACAATAGTTTTGGGTTAGATATTTTTGACACAATATTTGCGGTCCACAATATTTCTGGTTTGGATATTTTGTCAGTGAACCTTGCCACTTCAAAGAGCTAAAAGGAAATATTATGTTATGGAAAGCAATGCGCAGCAGTACTTTATGATTGGTTACTGTGAATATTACTGAGCATGAAATGCTGCTATAACTAAACTGCATTATATAGTTATTACTTTATGTGAAGAGCAATGCTGCTAGAATATTTGGTGTACAATAATTCATATTGCCATTTTGGCCCTGATTCTGAGTCAGACTCAAGGTGTTGCTGTGGTGCTGGTCCAGCTATCGCCGCACCGGCGGTCTGACCGCCTTTATAGGACTTTCGCTGTTAGACCGCCATTGCACTGCTGTAACCGACAGGAACCACATTCCCTGATGGTCCCTTGGCAGTCTGAGGGCTGCAATACGCTTGCCCTGAGGCACAGCCAATCATATTATGGCTTTCCTCACCACCAGCAGTTTCAGGGAGGTTCTTCCTCTATGTAACCGCTGGTGGTGAGTAAAGAAAGAGGGGCCTACAGGGCCCCTTCTTACCCCTGTGCATGGGGGTTCATGTAGGGGGGCACATGTTGTGTCCCCCTATAGATTTGCATTCCCAGTTTCTGAACAGGAAGGAACGGATGACATGGTGCATTCCTTTCTGAGCAGGAACATGCAGGGGTGGTGCTGCGTCAGTGCTGTTTAAGGCTCACAATCAGCCTTTAAAGAGGACTGCCATGGGACTGCCACACCGCCCACCCACCAGACCATAACATTTCTTGTAATCTGGCAGGTTGGCAGCGGTGAATTTCGGCGGTCCTGGAGCGGAGTAGAGCGGTGTGGTGCCATTTGCTCCAGGGCCGCCGAAACTTGTAATCAGGCCCTTATTTAGATGAAGTTGAGAAAGTTATTAAGATTTGCTGGAAAGAGATTGTATCGATAACATTCCAACTAGCCATGTATATATTTTATTATCCATATTCTTGGGTAGACCTTAATTATTGGGCCACATATATCTTGCATATTTAACTGTTTTCCTTAGACTTACACCAACAGTGTAGCAGTCTTGGTTTGAGCAGAAAATTGTTATATATACTGTGAAAACGGATGTGTGCAGGATGCCCTATGTTAGCAACATTCACTGTGTGTGGTATACAGAAACAGGATATGTGTACCATTTTGCCATATTCCTTTTGCACATTCACACATACACCACATTCTTGTCAATAATTGGCAGTCAAAAGTAGTGAGGGAAAGCTATGTAAGATTATTTAAACTCACAAACAGATGGTGGAAATTGGAATCTTGTGATCAAAAGCATCACAAAAGCATGAATAGTTGTACAGAAATAATCCTAGTGTAGCATAAGTAAAACCAATATTTTTGTGAAATATATAGGTTCTACACAATGAAGAAAGTAGTCTGATTCCCCATGTAACAATTGTAACTTCCTTTAAAACTTCTAATTTCAGGTAAAATCTTTACAAATGTATTGTGACACAGTTTTGGAGTTAATTAGAACATTTCTATGAAGAATAAATTTGTAAATTGTCTTTTGCCCAGGATCGCGCACAGAATCCAAATGAAAGAAGAACAAGTACAGCCACTCTCACAGTTGATGTTCTTGATGGTGATGATCTTGGACCAATGTTCCTACCTTGTGTGCTTGTGAATAACACTCGCGACTGTCGACCTCTTACCTACAGTGCCATTATACCTGAACTCAGTGTCCCTGTAAGTGTGCTCCTCATACATATATATATATATATATATCAATACTATATGTTTTCATCCTAATTTTTCTCCCCAACCAGTAATTTCTAAAACAAGTTGCATGCTGTATAAAGGTTATTGATAAAAGTGGTAATTACATATGCACAATGGTTGTCAAACATATGGATATAGTTAAATAACTATAAAATGTGGAGCTTCAAAACCTATTTAAACACTATGGGAATATCATAGGACACTGTCTACTGATGTATATAAAGCCAAAACAACCTACAAAATAAAGTATTATTTAGAGCATGGATTATCCCAATATAGATATGCATGTTGCACCTAATTATAACATACATTTCAAGTGATAACAATGAGTGGAAGATGTGTATCTCTTAAACATATAAATTCTAGTAATCTTTAGATATGGATCTTAACATTATAATTTTCAGTTCAAGTAATTGATTTTCCATCTCAGTCTCCAGTCAGTAATCAAGAGAACTCAAAACTCAAAAAATATCTGATGCATTATGTTGACTTTCCTCTGTTTAGTTATTAAAAAAACTTAACAGAGGCTCAGTAACAAGGACAAAAATATCTGCACACATGAATTTTCAATACCATAGGGATCAGAAATTTTGATGTGCAAGGATTTCACCTGTTTAAAACCTGTAAAGGCTGTAATGAGAAATAATTGCATACATTGATATTTCAAAACTGATTCCTGTGAGTCTCCCTCACCCGTTCTACTCATTTGATCCATGCAAGATTTTGGCAACATACCTGTGAAAATGTATAGGGTAAAGTATTGATAATGTGTTTTCCTATTTAATTTTTAATCTCAGATGCTGCCAGTAATTCCAGATACCAGCGGTCTGGTGTGCTACGGGGCACTTGTAATGAGGGTTATTGGTTTGAATGAGGCCCTTCCCCAAAAGAGTGGACAATGTCTTGTTTTGCTTGATGAGTCTTACTTAAATCATAATGGTTTTGCTTAGCACATGGGCACTCTCTTATCATTCCAATGGTTGTTGATCCTTTGCAGTTGTAACTAGTTGCACTGGTAGGGCAATGTTAGGGGGTTATGCCTGCTAGCCATATTTCTGTATAACGAAGAAAATCTTTGCTGTCTGATGATGCCGCAAATTTTTCAGAATTTGTAGTACTGATTGAATGGCTGGATAGCAAAGTTGGGTCCTGAATGCTAAAAATCTACTAGTATCGAACTGTGAATAATTAGAATATATCCTTTTTATGATTATGAAACGCTTTGGATATACAATGAAAAAGGCATGAAATCATAACATGCTTTTTGTTACAGCACTTCATTGAACAATAGTCCAGAAAACAAATCATAATGGTAATTGAAAAAAAAATTGTGCAATACATTACAGATCAACACCTAAAATCTTCATTACATATTCTCCTGGTATTGAGAGGTGTTTTTGTTTTATATTATAGTTTATTGAGATCCCAACATACTTAATGATGTTTTATCATGCAAACTGAATTTGGATATCTCCACGTAGAATTACACCACCAGTTCCTCTCTCACTCTACCTAATGTGAGATACCTTTTATGACATCAAAAACCTCCAAGCAATAAGACAGGGTAACAGCTTCACCCATTCCCTTTTCTGCGGTTGAAGGTAATATATCAGATAGGTGGTATGAATAGTAAATACTCCTAATTAGTATGCTAAGTAGGTAGGTCGGCCTTGTGTTAAGTCCATGCCGTCACCTCCAGCTGCTTCAACACCATCTGCATCCGCCGCAAGACCTTCAAGTGGATCCCCCCTGAGTCAAGGAAGGCCCTCACCCAATCATTTATCACCAGCAGACTGGACTATGGAAACACACTCTATGCCAGCAGCAACAAGTCCCTACTTCGCAAACTCCAGACAACACAGAACACCACCGCCAGACACGTCCTCAGCATCCCTCGACACAAACTCAGCAGCCAACACCTACAAAGTCTCCACTGGGTCCCCGTGGAGAAAAGAGTCACTTTAAAACACTCTCACTCACACCAACAAATGCCTACACAACAACGGACCCAAATACCTCAACCACAGAATCAACTTCCATGTACCCAGAAGAAACCTCCGATCTTCCAACCTCGCACTGGCCGAAATCCCGCGCATCCACAGAGCCAGAGCAGGCAGAAGATCCTTCTCTCACACTGCAGCCAAGACCTTGAAACGAGCGACAGGCAGACATCAGACGTGCTCCCTCCCTGAACACCTTCAGGAAGACCCTCAAGACCTGGTTCTTCGGCTAAACAGATCACCGGACCACTCCCCCCACGCCTTGAGACCCTCTTGGGTGAGTAGCGTGCTTACAATTCCCTGATTGATTGATTAATTATGTGACAGACATTTCACCATCTGCACTGCAATGCTTAATTAAACAATGCTGCAGTTGTAGGTAGCGAAAGGCCTGCTGGCAAAGTGGGAAGGGCAGTGGTGGCATGGGGCAGCACCCCTATAAAACAACAGCAATCACCGTGGGGCAAACACCAACAACTAGAGAGGGTAGGTGTTTGTCCTGTAGTGCAATGTCGAACAATCTGCTGAATCTCAATAAACCCACAAAGTAGAATACATTTTCAAGGTCAATTGTAGACTGCAAGGTCAATGTAAATATTGTGTAAGAACACTTGTCCATGGCTTGTCATAAATCATTAGGTAGGGAACAGATTGATTTCCTATGAGAGAGTCATTATTGTACAAATGCACATTATTTCATTGGGATACTAAGAATTAACCGAGACAGAGTGGATTAGGGATGGGCAGAATTTGCGTAATCGCGTTACGCAAATCTCCATGAAATGGTATAAATCTCTGCGAACACGAAAAAATTCCACGAACACGCGGAATTGCTTGTTCGCGATGCTTTTTTCCTGTTCGCAATTGGTGTTTGCGTGCTCGGGAGGAAATTTCTCGCGAACACGCATTTTGAGAACGCGAACAAGCAAAGAATTTTGTGAAGTCGCGTAACGCAGAATTTTGGGCAATTTCGCATTCTCCGCGGAACGCGAAATTACCCGAATTCCGCAAGCGGGACGGAATTTACCGCCCAGGCCTAGAGTGGATACCGACTGTTATTGTTTTTCCGTAATACTATAACAAGCTTTTGAGTTGGTAAAACTCAGAGCTCTTGTTGACTCTTTATATAGTCATCCATCACTCAATTGTTTGCCAATTGATATTCTTACTTATTGTTTCAATTTAGCAACATTCTATACAAGAAGGCCATGTTTCTAAGTGGGATTTAAAATTAAACTAAACGTGGACAACATTGTGTTGTTCTTAAATGTTTAGGCAAATTAAGTTGAACATCTAAAGCTCTATCTGAATCAATTACTCAAATTTTGAACCATACCGATGAATGTTACCCAAAAATGAAACATGTTCTGCAACCATTATGCGTGGTTTAACTATTTACTACTTTAGAATGATTCAATTTACCAGTGGCTGTGTGCATAATAAATAATACTCATTTCTAAAGCCCTCATTAAAACATATCTGGTGTTTCTGGATATGGAATTACCATGTCTAAAAACACCAGTTCCACTTTACAGCATGCAGAGCCACAACTGGCAAAACTGCAGATGAAGATTGAAAAGGCTGCAGGTTCATTATATGGTATGGTATAATAGGTAATTTATATGCGCACAGCTACTCCCAAGAGTAACTCGGTTTAAACACAGAGAGGTCGGGCGGGTGGCGGTTAGATTTGCACAAAGAGCCAAGTTTTAAGTCTTCCTGAACAGAAATGAGGTATCAACCAAGCATAGCTCTATCAGGAGCTGCCCAGCCCTAAAGGCCCACTCAAGCTCCAAAGGGAGGCTGTCAGTGCTCCACCAAGTGAGGCCCGACAACCTTGTTTCCCTTAACTCTTTAAAACCAGTCACCACGGTATGATTAGATAAACCTTACAAACTTGTTTGTAGAATGAATTAATAAGTTTCACAACTTTAGTACATGAAAAACCAGTATCAATGATTTTTACAACTAAGGTAACAGATTAGCAGCAGGATTCCCTCAGAAGACCATTCGATATTATTTGATTGCCTTTTGATTCTTTCATGGAATACTGTTTGTTAAAAAATTTCTTCATGTCATAATTAAGAAAATATATTAAATCTATGGAAGTTCCCTGTAAAAATCCAGTTTGTCTGGAAGATGGGTGACATATGTGTTGAGAACTACGTATATCACGGTTACAAAATAAAAAAAAATCAATTGATGTATTCAGTAACCATCTATTAATCAGCTTAGTGGTTGGCATAGGGAAATCACCAAGCAGGGTGACCAACCATCTCACTACACAAGTAGACAGATGGTTCTAGGGTGCCCCTAGACTAATGCCCAATGAGGTATTGTGAGGGCTTCTTGATGCTCTCTGTGTTAGCTTTTGTTTCCTTGGGTTGTATGTGAGGGCTGCTATATGGGCAAGGTTAGCAACATCTGCAAGACATCAGCAGGTCATCAGCTTAGTCTATTCTAATGGAAGATTACAGCCTGAGCTCCCACTTAAAAAATCATGACAGTGAGTCTGCTCCTGTCCTTGTCAATAATGGTCTTAATTTTTACTCTGTACTTTATACCTAAGAATTGACCAGGTTTGTAAAGTTGGAGCACTAGCCCAAAATTCAGGCTGAAGAAAGTTCATCTGTTGCACTTATTTTGGAGTTGCCAATGTCTTAATGTCTACTCGCCTGAGTTTGGTGGCATGCTCACAGCAAGAACCTCCTCTGTAATTCATGTAAGCTTGATTGCCCAGGTTTGGACATTGCAGGTAAAATTGATTTTATTTTTATGCTAATTCTATGCTTCACCATTTAAAAGGAATGTTTATGTCTGCAACGCTGGAAGAACATTGTTGGACAGAACACATTCTGAACATTAAAGGCCTGATTCACAAAGGTAAACGTATGCTTTTGTGTAAGTTTACAATTGTTTACTATACATAAAGGTATTTTACTAGTAGTAACTTTGCAACTGCGGAGTCTCCACTCATAAAAAGATGGGATAGTCCTTTATGTTTATGTACAGAGACTTCGCAGTCATAAAAATACTAACAGTAAAATAGTTTTTGTGAATATGTAGCAAAAGCATGCTTACACAAAAGTGTATGTTTACCTCTGTGAATCAGGCACTAAGGCATTTTTGGCCTCATTTACAAAGTTGTTTTCCATTTATAAAGACTGCAATTTGCACAAACACTGAGCTTGTGACCGCAAAACACCCTTTTCTTTTGAAATATGCTTTATTAAAGCACAGAAGATAGATATTACAAGGAACCAAGAGTGTTACAAAACAAATTGAATACTAAAAAATACGCATTATAAGTTATATGACTATGCCATCATATATTAGCAAAATGTATGAAAACTCAGTGCACCCATAAATAGTCACCATGAAGAAGTATGATAAATAGGTTTGAAAAAAAGAGAAAAGGCATATTTTAGAAATCTGGTATACAATGAGAGAGGCAGGAAAAACAAAAGGGGAATGCAGGAGCAAATGTAAAAAACGAAATGAAGAGAAGAAAGTAAGAGATACGGAAAAAGAGTGTATCATATTGAAGAAGGAGACTCAAAGTTATTTATAGTGTCAGAATTCAAACAAGCATGTTTTAAAAGAAAATAGGTGAAAGGCAAACACAACAAATCTATTTTGATGAATAACTGAACAGAAGTAGAACTGGCCCAGCCTATGAATATAACATAGCAAATTCCGACATTTGGTGAACAAAATATCATTAGCAATTTTCCAGTTAGATGTAATAACTTTAAACGCTATGGCAAAAAGGGCAGCAAAACAACCGTTTGGGTGATTATGTGACCACGAAACATGTAGTACATCAAGAAAAATCTGCTGGGTACTGAAGAGCAGTGGAGTTATGCAAATATCAGTAATTGTATGCCATACCTGCGTCCAGAAAATTCTTAAATTGGGACAAAAAATAACATATGCTAAACATCACTATTATCTGCATTGCATGCTCGGCATCTACTATCCTGGGTGAGTTTCATCCTGTGCAATAAAATTGGGGTCAGGAAGAGTCTTTTATAAAAAGTTTTAAAAAAAGAGTTTGAGTAGTGCTAGCTGAGCGGTAAGTAGAAAGAAGATTTTTGAGGATAACCATGTTTAAGTTTTTTTGCTCATGTCATTCCTATGGATGTTTTATATTTGGTAGGTCTACAATGTGGTTTTGTTTGGTAGGTCTACAATGTGTTAATTGTTTACGGATATGAGAGGCTGTAACATTGGAGGTAGAATTGTAGTGAGAGGATGGAGAGGTTGGGAGAGGCAAATCAGATGCAGAAGAGATTGGCAATGTGTATTTGATGCATTATTTAAAAAGATTACTTTGCTCACGATAATTACGTGGAAGATGAAATTTGCGCAGTAATGCTTCAAAAGTACAAAAATGAGTATCATCCATTACATGTTCTATATAATGTATTCATTTGGGTAACCAGGTACAACAACAAATCGTCTTGTGATTGCGTAACTTTAGATTTGTACCAAAACAGGAGTGGACTTGAAAATATAAAATGTTGATTGTGACTTTTGTAAAATAGTCCTGCAAAATTGCTAAATAGCTAATTACAGGAGATGAAAAGAGTGAAGGCTTACATAATATGTAAGAATATTCTTTGAATGTGGAGGGATGATTAATGTGTATTCAAGTTCTTGCCAAGTGTTGAGAGAGGATGCGGGGTCATCAAACATAATTGTCCAAACTTGTTTAAGTGTAAAAGCTGAATGATTGTTATGAAAGTTTGGGAAATTAACACCATCTAGTTGGCTGGGTTGCTGCAATTTAACCAAAATTTTTTTGCATTCCACAAGAATTTAAGTAATTTAGTGTTGATAACCTTATAAAATTCCTCCTGAAGTTTAACAGGAAGCATTGATAAAACAAAATTAACAATGGGTAAATCATCATTTTTATAGCGTCGATGGCCTCACCAAGAGAAAAGAAATGGTGACCATTCCCCAAAAAGTATCTTAATTTTGTGCTTAATCTCTGCCTGGGTAATGCTGAGACAGAATTGGAGCATAAAATACAGAGGCATTTCAATTTTGTAGACTTCCACACAAGCCCTGTATGTAAAAACATAGCATTACTTCAGATTTTTAAATGTTTAACTAGTAACTGAAAATCAAGGACTAGGGGTTAAGATTATCTAGTAGGATGGAAGCATCTGGATTTGACATATATCATCTGCATTTGCTGTAAATTTGATCTCAAACCCTTTATATTTATAACCAGTATATATCGGGGATGTACGTATTTTTCCAAAAAGTGCAAAATAAATAATAAAGGTGATAAAGGAAAACCCATCTGTCTGATATTTCACATCAGTGGAAAATATGAGGATTGGATGTCATTACAAAGACCGAAGTTTCATGGAAAATATATAATATTTGAATTTTTAAAAT
The DNA here is from genome assembly GCF_964261635.1 of Lissotriton helveticus. Lineage (NCBI taxonomy): Eukaryota > Metazoa > Chordata > Amphibia > Caudata > Salamandridae > Lissotriton > Lissotriton helveticus. The sequence goes on from NC_136065.1 coordinate 538,375,894, forward strand.
AATTTTTTTAACCAAACCTATGCTATTGCAGAGCCCTAAAGAGAAAGTCCACTTTAATTCTATTAAATGATTTCTGTGCATCCAATGTAATTGTGGCTATCTGATCAAGAGATTTGATGGCGCCATGGATTACATTCAAGAATGTTCTATAATTTTCTGTGATAATTCACCCTTTACCAAAGCTAGATTGCTCACAATGAATTAGGGAAGTAATAATATAACGGAGTCATCTGGGCAAAATGTTATCATAAATTTTGCAATCAAAGTAAAATGGGTCGATAATTTTTGCTTTGAACAAATCTCTCTTTTTTAGGGGTAGATCGTAACATTGCCTCTGAAAAGGAACCTTGAGCAGTACCTTCAGAAAATAAATGGTTTAAAGGCATATTTAATTTAGGGAAAAGGAGCCACTTTATAAGTAGGGAGGTGTAAAATAGCTTCCCTTAATCTCAGTAATAGAAATGTCCTATTCTAAATGGACAAACTTTAGCATGGTTTTTACCATTTTGGGTATGTTATTAAAAAATGAGTATACATTTTTTTTTGATGGGGTGGTTTCTGGGGCGTAAAGGAGCTTATAATAGTCTGCAAAGCAATAAAGGATCTCTGCATCTTTGTAAAGTTTTGTACCATCTGTATCAGTAATGGTAGTCATTTTTGTTACTTAATTAAAACAAAGATTAGCATGCACTTTGCCTGATTTATTAGGACTACCTTAATATTTGGGGTTCATTTTTAATAGTGTACAACAAGCATCATTAATGGATTTGTATTAAATTCTAGCTTTACCTGGGTAAGCCAGACTAAAGAGTCTTTACAATCGGAGGATTAATATTAATGTCATGGATTTATAATAAGTGTAAATAATTAAAGGGAATACAGAGTGCCAGTTTCTTTTTATGTGTGACACAATTTATAATGAAACAATGAGCTGTTTTATTAAAGAGTCCCAAATGAAGGTAAAGTTGGGCTCTTTGGTGGTATTGAGGTCATAAAACCCTTTTGTACATTTTTCAAATTTGGAGATAAAATTTGAGTCTTGCAAGAAATAAATGCTGAATCTCCATCGATTTGAACATGAAGAAGCAGTAGTCAATTCTAGGTCTACTATCAATGGAGTGTGATCGGAAATTCAAATTGCTCCAGTCAATAAAATAAAATGAGAAGTTAATTTTTGGTATTAGCTGCAGAAGAGCAAATAACAGATCTGACCCAATCACGTCTTGATAAAAGGGCTTCTGTATCTGTTATGTTGGTTTTCTATAGCAACATTTTTTAGGACCTTGTTACGAGCTTAGTGGTCCAACCACTGTAAGACCACATCCACCCTCGCCAGCAGCCTACGGTGCTGCCTGTCCAAAGACCACTATATTACGAGTTGACCACTGTCCAGTGGTGTGGAGGCAGGGATCTTGAAGTGGTGCTGAGTACTTTTCCAAATATATTGATGCCTGTTTCTGCATTTTGACGGCAGATGTCATGGGGCTCAGCCCATATATTGGCAGTCCTGACAGTGGATAATTAGTAGGAAAAGGACTTACCTGTAGATTGCTGCAAACAGGGCCGTAATCCTCGGCATGAAGATCCTGCTGTGAAGGGGGGATCTGGAGAAATGGATCCATGTCAGATTTTGCCTGGAAAAACAAGAAAGAAGTGATTTTGCATTGAATTCCTTCATCATAGCCACCTTGAAGCAGGTGGTCAAACCACCACAGTCTGCTCATGGAACAGGCAACTCATAATACGGATGGTGGTACAGCTCCCTTGTACCACCCTACGGTGACTGCCTTTCCCCAATCTCAAACCCGGCGATCAGTGGTCTGCTGGCGGTCTTGGGGGTCCAGCCGCGTTCCACCAACTTTTAATACAGTAGTTGGACTGCCAAGCTCTCCACTCTCGAATTGCCAAACTCATAATAAGGACCATAGCATTTTAATTTGGAAAGCTGAGTTAAAATTCTCTGTCTTTTAATAGGGTTAGGAAGATTCTTCAAATTCCATGAAATGACATGTAAAGCAGACATTTTTAAATACAATTCAGCATTATGTTGTATACGAGTAACAGAAAAAGCAATAAAAGAGGGGACTTCCAAATAGAATCCTGCAAAGGAGTGAGGAATGCGAGGAAAGTGAGAAAAGATTCAAACCGGGGATGCAAGAATGACCCGACAAAGAAGTGAAGGAGTTATCGTGGGGCTTATAAAGATCACAAGTATCAAAAAGAAAGGATAGTACTGAAAGCTAGAGTGTTATCGACCACAAAAAGGTGATGGCCACTCATAGACTCAAAGAGAAGCGTACAACAGGAAGGAGAACTATCTAAAGGAAATTGGATATCATAAGCAAGGAGAAGCCAGTAACATAAAATGCAGATATTGATCAATAACATTGGTTAAAGACACTGGGCAAGCTTATTACACCTTTACCTTGACACCGTAGAAGGCAAAAGCAGAATTCCAAAAAACAATCTTCACACAGACAGGGCATTGAACACATAGGAATGAACAATTTTAATATAACATATAAACCAGATAACCTAAGACAGATGGACAAGATATTAATGAAGGAAGGAAACTATAGCAAAAATATAATATATCAATGAAGCATTCATATGAGGAAAAAGAGCATGAAGCAACTCAGGAACAAAACAATTAAACTCTGCAACTTGATGAAGTCAAGTAGCACCGGTTATGGAGACAAACTTCATACTCAAAGCTTATCATGGCCTCCCTAGTTACATTGTTAACTTGCTGGACTTGGTGCTCTCTCTTTACTTTGTTTGTAGACTAACCATATGTAGGAGGCACATATTGGCCTTCATTTCCACTTGGGAAATGGTCTATTATCATTAATGTTATAGGTTTAACACATTTTCTGCGGGTTCCCAGTGACAGTCATTGCAACTTATACATGTCTACTGGATACTGGGGTAGCATCAAGTACACTTTACATGATTTATTTGAATTAAGATGCACATTAGGACTAACACTTGGAGTGGCACAGTCTTTTGACTTTCTTTTGAGTACAGAGTACCACACAGACATAGGATTTCACATCAACTCACAGTCCTGAAAAAGTCTTGCAGACAAAACGTGTCAGCTGCCGTTTCGTAGAAGTGTTGTACATCATACGAAGACTTGGTTGAAAACATGAAGAATAAAAAACCTTTGTTCGCCTCTACTGCTGATACGTCATTGGACTGTGTGTTTATCAGAATGGTTGGGACTTAATTGTGTGCTTCAGTACCTTCCTTTAAGAATTCAAGTAGCTTGTCTGGATGTTCAAAGGTGAAGGTTTTCTCCTTGTAGGCATCTTTGAAAAGATAAGGATGAAGTAAACCATAGTGAGCGATCACTAAGTTTCAGTTGTGGTCAAAGAGATAGAAATTCCTTCTTCTGTGTGGCAGTAGCTCTTGAGATGTCTTGTGAAAAATATATCTTGTGGCCAGATCAGATGAGTTGGTGTTGTTATTTTGCAGCATGAAGAAGGTTCATTAGATCAGTATTTTGTAGAAAGATGAGATAATTGCTCACAGTTAATTTGATTTTGAAACTTTACAGCAAAGACAATGAGTTGTTGACTATTAAGAAAAGGTGAGTCATGTAGGCCAGTGAGTTTAGGAAGACTAGTTTGAAGAAATTATATAATTGGGGTGGGCAGAACTTGCAGAGTAGTAGTACGTGGAATTCCGCAGAATTGCACAAAAACTCAGTGAAATTCCATGGAGTTTCGCCACCCACCCGTACTCTAGTATACATCTGCTTGGACGCATATGCTTTTTATGTTTATATGGCCAATATTGCAAGTATAATTTCAGAAAGTGTGACATGCTAAAATCACTCCGAGGGTGTGTGTGCAGTAAACCATTTCCCTAAAATATACTAGGATTTTGTAATTTAATAGTGCAGAGAGAACTTCTATTATCACAAAACATTATTATAACTACATTTTCTGTTTGTTATGAATGGCATATTCTGTAAGCTCCCTCTACAAACATTGACATATTTGTATTTTGCACGGGGTGCAGCTGGAGTGCCCCTTTGCCAGAAGCCGGACTGCTTTTATGGCTGCGTGGACCTGGCAATGAAAGGCCCCATCAGGGTTGTTAATTATTTGCACTGAACACTGACATATGCATCCTGTCGCCCACCAACATCCCTGCCTGCACCCCTCCTGCCCCAGCTTCTCCTGATGAACTTTACCTCCTCTCTGGCCAGGGGCCCGGGACCTCTCTTGTGTTTCCCTGTATCCACCATGCACACCTCAAGCTTCACATAGAGCTTTCGGGCCGAAAACACATGTTCTATGTATGCAGCAATAGCCAACAATCAAACAAACTTAACAGAAAGAATTATTTTCCAAAAGGGGCTAACATAAAAACATGCTGGGAAATCCAACTCCTATTGTCTTATAGATGGGGCAAAAACAATGTTGGTCTGTACATTGAGGTAAGAAATGTGCTGGCTAGTGGATCCGGAGCACCCTTGTTGGCTGGTGGAATGGGGAAAACATAGTTGCCTTTTCGAAGAATTGAAATTCATGTTGACTAGCTTAAAGAATGTATGACACCACTGCCTGTTAGTGCTGGGAGAGACACCGTTGACTAATGCGGGAAGAAAATTCATCATATGCCAGTAGCGCAAGAAAAGAGGTGTCTGGTAAAAAAAAAAGGGCTGAATTGTTTAATAGTTCAAAGAGAGAAAAAGCTAGTGCTGGCTGTGGGATGAAGAGATAGCAGTGTTTCTGAGCGGCACTGGAAAGGCATTGTTCCCTAGTAGAAATAGGAATCATGCGCCTATTCTAATAGAGAAAATGGGGTTTCTAGTAAAATGAGGTAAACATAGTATTATGAAATTAAATGAGCATAAAGCAGCAGGGATAACGCCTCTCAACTCAAGTTCCTTCTCTTGGAGTCACTGCATGATGAAGTATTAGGAAGAACTCACTACAGCAGAAGTAACTGTTGATGGGCTGCAGGAAGAGGCAGACTGACATAGGCTGTATAAGCCCTTATTGAAGTGATGAATTTGTAAACTGGAAAAGATGGCGGGATTTGTGGTCCATTCTAAAATAAAAGCTGTGAGGCTCCATCATTCTTAAGAATGCTCTTCTTTGGTGCCCCCTTGGGACACATGGCCTCTGCTTCTCTTTCTGATGAGTTTAGTGTCAGCCAGGGGTTTGGATATACTTAGTGGGAAACAAAACACCACATCTGCTCTAAAGAACACAGGTAGGGAGATTATTGTCTCTGTGTATTTTTTAAATGTGTCCTTCTCAGTGCCCTAGAATGTGCAATACCCTGCCTCTCCACCTCTAGCAATCCCTATCGCTAACCCAATTCAGGAATGACCTCAAGACCTGGCTCTTTTACTAAACCCCTGTGCCTAGAAGGATCAGCAGCCCCCCAGTGCGTTGAGTAACCCTGGGTGAAGCACTACGCTACGCTTGCGTAGTTTGCGAAGATTGCACTACTTTGCACTACATGAATTGCTTTGTAGCATAGTGCAAACAGGCGTAGTGTAGCATAGCGTAGTGGTAATTTTTTGCTTGCTCGTGGTCCTCAATGTCAAGTTGGCGACCGCGAGAAAGCAAAATGACATCCCTGCGAGACTTTTTCCTTGTTCGCGATCAGCTACATCAAGTTGCCGATTGCGAGAATGGAAAATAAACCTCCTGGTGAGATTCTCAACGTGGGGAGGTTAGGTTTCTCATTGGGAGTGGTTGCGTATGCGTGGGACCACTCACGATAGGAAACTACCAGTCCGCGTTGAGAAAGCTGCCACTCAAGTAGAAATCTAATTGAGCGGCATAAAACGACCGCTTGCACTGTGCAAGATGCAGTTTGCACTGATTACACAGTGTGGACAAGCATCCAGCCCTGTGCCATCAGTGCGAACAGCATTTTACACAATGCACTACACAGTTTGCGTAGCTACGCGTAGCTCGCATAGTGCTAAGTGCACTTCGCGTAGCTATGCGTAGCGCTACTACGCAAACTACACCCAGGGTTAGCGTTGAGACCCTCACTGATGAGTAGTCATGCTCTACAAACCCCTGATTGATTGATTGATTGATTGGATGATTGATTTGATGTTTCCAATGTACTGTACGTAATCCTCATTTTAGAGAGTAAAGGGTCTGGACACTAGCCATGCTGTATGACGGGAATTTTCTGAGTTAAAATTCAATTGGAATCTGCTTCACTCTGCTTGTATCTCCTCAATAAGCATGAAATAGGAACATGGAATGCATCCCCATAAAATAAAGCTGGCCTTTGTGAAGGTAGTCAACCATGCTCACTGAGCCCCGCATGTAGAGGAGGGCTGTTTTTCCTAGAACTGATGAAGTCACATATGGACAGATTTTTCTTGAGTCTTTTGCTACCCCCATTCGCGAACTCTTTTTGAAGAGTTATAGGTGAGCCATTAGTATATGCAAGTTTGGGGACAGCAGAGACCTGACTATCCACCTTTGGTGATACGAATTCAGTCATGTGACACTCTTTCTGAGGTAGAGAATGCAAAGAATGATAGGAATCAGTGGGCTTGTTCCGTCTGCAAGTAGATTTAGTCCTTCCCATAAAGTAGATCAGGAAATATGGCCAGTAAAACAAGTATGCTCAAGGCAGAAAGCCCCCAAGTGGTGAAAATAGTTGTGTAACAAGGGAACAGAAGGATAAACGAACTTCATATTTAAAGAAAGGTATACATCAGGGTGCCAGATCAAAGCTCTATGCTCAGTAGATATGCTCTGCAAATGTGTGACCAGAATCCAGCTGACAGTGCCCCATCCTGGTGAGAAAAAACTAAATGGCTGCCGGAATTCGACAACACAAGGAGCGTATTAAAAAGGAAAATAATAGTAGAAAATATACCAGAAACAGTCTATTAATCTACCATGTCTCTCTTCAATGCCTCTGCAACCGTGCTGCCGGTTCTGTGTGAGGAAGGATGTCGGGCACCTCTGCATTACCCGCTTCTTCTCCTGCTGGTCAAGGAGCATTGGAGTCAAGCGGGTTTTTTGTGTAGCCACTAGCCATGCCCCCCAAAACACCCTTTTAAAGTGTATCAAATCACCTTTAAGAGTCAGAAAAGTCATTCCAACTCATAAAAGGCTTTGTACGATCCCTTGCCAATTACAAATAGGAGTGGATGGGGAAAAGTCATCCACCTCCTATTTGGCATTTGCGATCTAATGCATCATTTATTTGTAACATTTTTCACGAAGCATTGAACAGTTACTGGCCTCTGACTTGTGGAGATAACTGATTCCCAAAGGGGCAGCGGTTCATGTTGACAGGTTCTCTTTTGGTAAGAATTTCAGCAGTCATCCGGGTTATGTGTGCCCCTGCTAGTAGCATTTCTTTAGAGCAGCACTACTTTCTTTAATGGAGGAGATAGAGCTCTGTTGCAGGACTCCATCCCTCCATTTTATCAGGGATAAACCTATCACATTTTAGATACAGGGCACATGCACTTTAGCACGGGTCAGCAGTGAAAAAGTGTACAGATTTCTACAACCAGCAAAAATGAAGTTCAGCAAAACTGTAAAAAAGAGGAGGTCAGAAAGCACTAAAGAAAACCATGGATTAAGATTTGCAGCTCCCTGCAGAGACTCCCGAGGCAATGGAGCACTTCAAGCATAAATACGCGTGTTGCTCTGGGCCATCACACACTCTCTGATCACGTTTTTTGAGTGGATCCCCTTGCTGAACACTGAAAGGAAATAATTGTACCGGGGCCCCACGAGAGAGGGTCCCAGATGGCCCCAGAAGATCTCCCATAACTGCTGCTCTAGTCATACCTGTCACTCTGCCCAGGACCCGGAGGACAAAGGTGACCCATTTCAGACTCCAAGAGAGAGGGTAGCAGCATCGCACAATACCGTGGGGAGTGCCCCTACCTAGAGTTTTTGACAGTGGTTCCGAAACCCATAGGGAAGCTCCAGAGCTTTAATGGTCCTCCCACAGAGATCAGGATCAAAGACCTTGTGGGGAAACTCCAGCCCCTTCATAAATTCCCATCACCATGGGACAGCGTAACTCAGTACCGTGGAGGCTGAAGCCGTCCCTCCAATGAGAATGCAACAAAGGTTCCCAGACATGCGGGGAAGCTGCAGATGACACAATGGTCCCTCCACAGAGATGACCTCTATCCCCCCTTTTGTCAGCTGCTGGGTCTTGCTGATGCTCTAGCCCCCTCTGTGCTGACCAGGGCCTTTCGATCAGCTTACCAGTCAGTCAGGAGACTGTCATCGTGTTCGGGGAATACTCCTCTCTGTAGACATGATAAAGTAAGATGAAGTAAGATGGTGCTCGCTACTGCCTAGACCGGTAGATGCTTGAATGCCACACCACCCCACCCTGAACGGAGAACTGAGATAGTCTCCCTGTGAAAACTGAAACCAATCCAGTGCCCTGCATGGCAGTCCCATTGCCCCTGGTCTCACCGATCGCATAAACCCCTGTGGGCACACTGAGGCCCCGTGGTGCGATTCTTTGAAAATACATCATTTTCTAGCATGAATTGATCCAGTCCATAATTAGCTGCCACAGCTTGTAGATTACTCCATAGGAGTGGAAAATGGTTTTGAGGGGTTGGTGACAACCTTTGCCCCCTTCACTGGTGCCCTAAATGAAGATTATTTTGCCTGATTTCACCCTTTCGTTTGTGGTGATCTACTTTTCAGTAGGAAAGATTGGGCTACCTCATCGATAAATAACTAGTTTGGGCTACTACATCAGTTGGAAGCTGTTTTTGGTCTACTCCATTAGCTTAATGTGTTTTGGGCTACTTTGTCACTAGAATTTCTACCATTCACTAGTTTCAGTCTATTGTCTGGGCTACCTCTTCTGTGGAAATGCATTTACGCTACTTCCTCAGTAGGATTTCAGCAAATCACTATCCTCTGTTATTATTTGGGCTACTTCCTAAATTGAATTATACTTGGGATACTTCCGCAATAGGGTTTTCTTACCATTCACCAATTCTATGATCTCCCTACTACACCATAAGTTGGCGGTAAATGTTGCCTTTTTTATGCCAAGCTAGAATAATTTGATGCTTGATCATATTCATGCCAGAACTTATTATTAATGCAAAAACAACAGTTGATGGATAGAATGCAGAACAATGTCATACATGAACCCTAGTACAGAGATCTGGGCTTAAATCCATAATTTTTTTGCTCATTATGCCATACCAATTTAAACCAAGCCATATGCAAATCAGTCTTGACCCTGTGCCTCTTGGGAACAGTCCAGCCCGAACTGCCAAGCCAGGTCCTCCCTGGACTGGAAACAAGCATCCTAGGACTGGTTTCGGGGTTTCAACCCTCCTCAGCCAGGATAGCTTGATTCCAGGGTTATGGATAGCACGGACTCACGGCTGGGCATACCCGTCCTACTCGGGTTGAAAAATGTAAAAACAGCAGTTGATGGACAGAATGCAGAACAATGTCATACATTCACCCTAGTACAGAGACCTGGGCCTAAATCCATCACTTTTTTTGCTCACCATGCCATTCCAGTTTGAACCCAGCCATACGGAAATTACTCTTGACCCTGTGCCTCATAGCATTAGTCCAGCCCGAACTGTCAAGCCAGGTCATCCCTGGACTGGAAACAAGAATCCTAGGATCGGGTTCGGGGTTTCACTCCTCTTCAGCCAGGATAGCTTGATTCCAGGGGCATGAGAGCACGGGACCCACCTCTGGGCATACCCGTCCCACTTGGGTGACAAATTCAAAAACAACAGTTGACGGATAGAATGCAGAACAATGTCATACATTCACCCCAGTACAGCGATCTGGGCCTAAATCCATCGCTTTTTTGCTCACCATGCCATTCCAGTTTGAACCTAGCCATATGCAAATCAGTCATGACGCTGTACCTCACGGGAACAGTCCAGCCCAAAAGGCTAAGCCAGGTCATCCCTGGACTGGAAACAAGCATCCTAGGACCGGTTTCGGGGTTTCACCCATCTTTAGCCAGGATAGCTTGATTCCAGGGGCATGGGGAGCACGGGACCCACATCTGCGCATACCCGTCCCAATCGGGGTGACAAATGCAAAAACAAAAGTTGATGGACAGAATGCAGAACAAGTGGAGAGGTGTGGCTCACTGGTTAGAGGCGGCAGACCTGTAAGCAGAGAACGGCCTGGGACCAGGGTTCAATTCCCGACACGGCAGGGTCTTGGACCAGGGTCAACGGACTCGATAATTCTCGCCTCAGTGCCTACTCTAACCAGGGAACACACTCGGTAACTCTGGGCATTAAGCTTGCCTCATCTCTACAACGGCCCTCCGCAGACGCCGGGGATGCCTGGTTTCACCCTGGAGATACCCAGAAAGGGACCATCTCACAGGGAAAACCAGGACGGGTTCCCCAGCGGTCTACAGCGCCAGGACACTCGGGTAGAGTAACAGTGCGCTTTACAAGTATCCCACATTTACATTTACAATGTCATACATTCAACCCAGTACAGAAATCTGGGCCTAAGTCCATTGTTTTTTTTGCTCACCATGCCATTCCAGTTTGAACCCAGCCATATGCAAATCAGTCTTGACCCTGTGCCTCATGGCAACAGTCCAGCAAGAACTGCCAAGCGAGGGCCTCCCTTGACTGGAAACAAGCATCCTAGGACCAGATTTTGGGTTTCACCCCTCTTCAGCCAGGATAGCTTGATTCCTGGGGCATGGAGAGCACAGGGTCTAAACTGGGGTGACATGGTGAGCATAAGAATGATGGATTTAACCCAGACCTGTTGACTGGGGGTGAATGTTTTGATGTGTTCTGCATTCTGTCCATCAATTATGTGTCTTTTGCTTTCTTGCCCTAAGTGCGCCAGGTATGCCCAGACGTGGGTCCTGGGCTCAATGTGCCACTGGAATCAAGCTATCCTGGCTGAAGACGGGTACAACACCGAAACCGGTCCTAGGATGCTTGTTTCCAGTCCAGGGAGGACCTGGCTTTGCAGTTCGGGCTGGACTGTTCCCATGAGGCACAGGGTCAAGACTGATTTGCATATGGCGAGGGAAAAACTGTGGGTGGCATGGTGAGCAAATGAATGATGGATTTAACCCAGGTCTCTTAACTGGGGGTGAATGTTTTAATTTGTTCCGCATTCTGTCCATCAATTGTGTGTCTTTTGCTTTCTCATCCTAAGTGCGCCAGGTATTCCCAGACGTGGGTCCCGGGCTCACTGTGCCACTGGAATCAAGCTATCCTCGCTGAAGAGGGGTGAAAACCCAAAACCGGTCCTAGGATTTCTTGTTTCCGGACCAGAGAGGACCTGGCTTGGCAGTTTGGGCTGGACTGCTCCCATGAGGCAAAGGGTCAAGACTGATTTGCATATGGCCAGGTCTAAACTGGGGTGGCATGGTGAACAATAGAATGATGGATTTAACCCAGATCTCTTGACTGGGGGAGAATGTTTTGATTTGTTCTGCATTCCGTCCATCAATTGTGTGTCTTTTGCTTTCTCGCCCTAAGTGCGCTAGGTATGCCCAGATGTGGTCCTGGGCTTACTGTGCCATTGGAATCAAGTTATCCTGGCTGAAGAGGGGTGAAACCCTGAAACCGGTCCTAGGATACTTGTTTCCGGTCCAGGGAGTATCTTGCTTGGCAATTTGGGCTGGACTGTTCCCATGAAGCACAGGGTTAAGACTGATTTACATATGGCCAGGTCTAAACTTGGGTGGAATGGTGAGCAAGATTCTTATGGATTTAACCCAGATCTCTTGACTGGGGTGAATGTTTTGGTTTGTTCGGTATTCCGTCCATCAATTGTGTGTCTTTTGCAGAACTTACTGGCACATGCATCAACATTGGAGTTTGCGATTCCTTAATTGCGAAAAATAAGGAATCGCAATTAAGGAATCGCAAACTGCAATGCATCAAGAAATCGCTAAATAAATTGTGATTTTTTTAAATTCCTTAATTGCGATTCTCAATTTGAGAATCGCAATTAAGGAATCCCTTCCCATTCATTCCTATGGGCCTAGAGGTCCATAGGAATGAATGGGAAGACATTCTCATTTTGGGAATCGCAATTAAGGAATCGCAAAATGAGAATGCAATTTCAAGGGTGCAGGGGGGGTCCAAAGGACACCCTGTTGCACCCCTGAAGTTTGCCATTAGTACATTTTACACATGCCCCAAGGGCATGTGTGTGTGTAAAATGGCACTTTGAAAAATGCACTTTTGTGCATTTTTCAAAGTTTTCGCAAATTACCATGAAGGTCAACTTCATGGTAATTTGCACCCCTTATTTGCGAATTCGCAAATTTTAAAAGTTTGATGCATTGCATTTAAGGAATCTCAATTTGAGATTCCTTAAATGCAATCGCAATTTAAGAAATCGCAATTTTGCGATTTCTTAAATTGCGAGAACAACAAAATGCATAATGCATCCCAAAAATGGAAATTGCATTCGCAAACGGACAAATTTTGCGATTCGTACCGTTTGCGAATGCAATTTCCTTTGATGCATGTGCCCGTTAGTATTATGCACTTAAATTATTATCTTACGCGCTTTTGTATTTCTATGCTCACACAGTCACACATGCTTATAGGATGTTTTTGTCTGCCTTTTACCAATAGTGGTCCGATGCTAGAACATATTTACGTTAAATATTGATTTTGCCTACCTTACACCAATAGTGGTTGATGTTAGAGCAGATTTACGTCAGAATTTTGTATTGTTTGCAATCACAATTATATTGTGCATTTACCAAGTTTCTCTGGTCACACTGTCACATATGCCTATAAGATGATCTTGCCATACCTTATGCCGTCATTGGCTCCTTGTGCATACACTGCAACTTAATATAGATGCTGTTATCTATTGCCTATTCTGTGATTCTCACCTATTCCACCTCGTACCAGCAGCAGTGGCCCTGCCTGTCTGATGCTTATTAGCCCATATGATGATTCTACCTACCAAGGGCTGAACATTTATATAATGGTGTAGTGTGTTTATCTAAGGACCTGTATCAATACTCCTATTTCTGACCCTTGTCCGGTTATAATTCACTAATATCCATACAACTGCACTGAAACCCGTTTCAGATTAAGTCATAGCGCATGCTGTCACATTGAGCAAGCACTATTCCTTCAGCCCCCTAAAAGCACACCGAGTTCTCAAAACAAACCAAACCTCCAGCAAACCTGGGAAATCCCCCGCTGCTATTGTTTTGATTTCGTTCGAGAACTCCTGTAAAGAATGTAAGAACGACCAGTTCTTAATGACATCCTTAATGACGTCTTATGTCCATCCTTACGTCAAACCCGGCACCTTTCAGGTATAAATATACCGACGCAGCCCTAAGTAAAGACACGGTGGTGATGAGCTTGGAGCAGCGATACTTGCCGGAGAGCCCAGCTGATGCAGAGAGCCCACGGACGCTGCCCCTCCCTTTTGACGCGCTGAGGAAGACGCTGTCTTTCCTCTTGCCGAGGAATCCAGCCTCCAGCGTTTCCAGCTTGCCCTCGCGGGTAACTGGGATACCGAGTCCTGAGAAAGAGATACCAGCCCTCCTGCCTTCTAAATCCCAGGTACTGAACTGACTAACCCCTTACAGAGAATTCTTGAGTCAGATTCTTGGCAAAACAAACTTAACTTAAACTGCTACTTACTTACTCCCTCCCACGTATTAGGCTTAGGTCAGGTACACCGGGGTAGGCGTAGTTAGAAGCACCAGTTGAGTACGATTAGTCAATGTATATATGTATGCATATCTTTTATCCATTTTAAAGTATCATATGGCTAAGAAACCATATCAATGCTTTTACAGTATTATTTTATAATCCTGCTTTTATTATATGCATTCTACTTAACCTTAAGTATTGCAATTGTAGCGATTCATTTCTCTTGTATGAGAAAGGAGACTGATCAATAAATAACACCTTTTTATTGAACACGCCCGTCTCTTCTTTTCTCTACAATCTGGTGAAACTAAGTATGCACGTATTGACTGAGTAAAATAGCTGTCTTTTGTTTTCACACGACTCTAGAGATATACTCTTGATTAGGGAGAGCAAAGTTGTCATGTTCTATGGTTGTCAGAAACTAAATCCCTTCTTGTCTATCCAGGGAGGTTAAACTCCTCCTCGCCTATTCGAGAAAGTTTCTAGTGAACTCTGAGCTAGCTGGCACACAAAAATTAAGTTTAATATCGTCAGTAGAAGACCTAGTTAACCTCTGTCCTACGCCTATACTATTGAAGATATTATTCCAATGCGCAGAGCCTATTGGGATAATAGGAACTACACTACATGGCGCCCAACGTTTGGTAAGGCGATAAATCTAACGCAAGGCATTAGAGTAACTCAGTCGTGCTTTTTCACACAGACCCTTTCTCCCAAAAATACTCCAAAGACGTCTGGAGTTAAAAATCCTTCAAACTTAGTAGGAGGAGACTCCTATGTATGGTTTTTGGTTTATTCAACTTTGAAGGATACAGTGTTCCAAAATATTGTGCACCTAATCTTTGTTTTCTTGAAAACCTGATCTGCAACAAAAAAAAAAAACCTTCCTGTCAGTAAAATGTCAGACAGCGAAGGAGAAAGGGAGGCGGCTAGAATAGCAGCTCAAGTCCTAAAGTATGACACAAGTCTCCTACAGCAAGACCCGGATGCAATCATCATCCCGGTCAACATAAGGAAAACTATAACTTTAAAACTTATAGAAAATGGACTGACATCAAGAGGTGGTACAGTCATATTCGTAATTGAGGCACATGAATGTCGGCAGACGGAGGTATTCTATTCATGGATAAACTTTCCAGCAGCAAACGCTGTAACAAAGGAGTTCCACTATTACAAAATAGAGGAACCACCGGATGAGTACACCCCTTTCGAGGAGGTGGAAATACCACTAAAATACCAAGAGCACCTACTCTGGTTTAATGGCGCCCTAAAACATAATGATCACATCACCAGGCTTGGTCCACTAGGTAGACCAGGAGCAACATGGCCGGTTCTAGCCGGTTACACACCACATCCAGACATTGAAAAAATGTCAATACCAGATCTTTTAGCACAGCTAAAACAACTGATTAAAATACACAGACAATTAGTCCAATATGTAATGCGGACTTCAACAGTCCAACCAGCTATTAAAATTCCACAGCTGACCCCTCATCAGGGGAACACAAATAAAATCACACCACAGAACATACAGTCCTGTCTAGGCAAAGTACCCATTAAACGTTAACAAATTCCATTCTGGTTAGCACAAAAAATCACTCAAATAGAGGCAGTATTTCCGGATACTACCCCTGTTGAGAAACACAGAATTCTGAATATCTGTCTCCCAATGGGGATCGCACCACATGTGGAGGACTGTGACACTTGGGGCACAGTCTTTGCTTCCATTTACACAAAAACACATGGTGTTCCGTCCATGGCGGTAATACCAGATGTACTAAGACAGATTCAAAATGAATACGGTCCAGAACCTGCTTTAACTCTGGGTATGAAATTACTGAAAGACTTCAAGCAGGTCTCAGCTGTATTATTAGCAAACATAAAAGGGGAAGCAGCATCTGTGGCGATCCGCCAGAAATTGAAAGGAACAGATATAGCAGAACAACCATTTGAACTTGCCAGAATCATAGAAAAATCCTATGAAGAACTAGGAAGAGACAGTTTGGGTGGGAAACCAGTGAAACCCCAACTAACTGAAAATCCTGAAAAGGTATTTATTAAAAATAATCTAAACACTCCAAAAAAGAGCTGGGATGGAAATAAACAATCCACTCCCAAAGAAAAAAGATTCCAGTCCAGAGGAAGGTCTCCTCGGCGGAGAGAAAGATCTCCGGACCAAGGACACAAGTCTCCCCAAAGGGAGCCCTCTGAGAAAAGATACAACCTTAGAAATAGGGATAATTTGAAGAAACCTGATAGATATCAAGATATTGATACACGTCCCTCTCGATCTTTTCAGACTTCCTCGCAGAAATTGGAAAGAAGAGGACGGTCAGAACACAGGGAAGAGCACGTCAAGTCCAAAGACAAGGAACCTGCTCATCAAAGTAAAAAATTACAATTTCCAAAAAAGAAGGTAGCCAGTATTAAAGTAATCAAACATGCCGAGGATACTGAGGACACAGCTGAAAAACGGAGAGTGGGCTCAGACAATGCTATACAGCGCAGCAGAAGTGAGCATAGCTCGCAAGATCCTGATGAATCATCTGGAGACAGTGGACACGAATGAATACATTCAGGTGGAAACTGCAGATACCAGAGTTAGCAAACCTCATAAAATATATGAAATAACATTGCGTATAGAGGGAGATAAGACTAGGAAAATAAGGGGTCTATTATGGGATAATCTCTCCAAAGGCTATGACATCCTTTTAGCAGAAAAAGACTGGCCACCGGAGTTTGTCAGGGAGTGCCCTCATGGCGAAGAAATGATTATGCCTGCCTTCTCAAATCACATTCCAATTCATAAAAAATATACACTTGCAAGAAAGTGGGCAGTAGCCCAAGCTCCTGCATTATATAAAAACCATGTGGGATGGGATGAGGACTCTTTTCCTCACAAAATCCAGTTAAAATCTCAACCAACTGCTCAGAGGCAGTACCCAATTAAGCAAGAAGCTAAAAAACAGGTCAGGGAGATCTTAGATCAACTTGAATACCAGGGGGTGATTGAAACTTGCACCTCACAAATGAACAATCCTTTGTTTCCTGTCTCCAAACCAGACGATTCATATCGTCTAGTTTTGGACTACAGACACCTAAACTCATGTTGCAAAACGTTTGCAGTACAAAACTCACACAGTGCAGCACTAATGAAAAGCATAGTGCGCAAAAAATACAAAACAACATTAGACATCTCTAATGGATTCTTTTGTCAAAATATAGCACCTGAAAGCAGATATTTGACCGCTTTCTCAATAAATGGCTCGCAGAAAAATTTCTGTCGTTTGCCACAGGGGTTCAAGAACAGCCCAGGATTATTCTCAGCGAGAGTAACAGAGCTACTACAAATATATGATGATGAGGCATTATCTTATGTCGATGACATCTATCTAACAGATGATGACTTGGATACTCACTTGAAAAGAGTGAACACCATAATACTTGGGTTCGCAGCAGAGGGTTACAAATTCAACTTCAAAAAATCCAGAATTGCCCATCTGACTGTCCTGTTTTTAGGATATGAATTATCAAGTGAAGGCAAAAGCCTGGCTGACAATTTCTTAGAAAAATGCGCTGTAATCCAAGCACCAAGAACGCTGAAAAACTTACAATCAATTCTAGGTTTCCTGAATTTCGGAAGAACTTACATTCTAAATTATGCAGAGAGGGTTAAACCTCTCTATGACCTAATAAAACCAGACTTTAAAAGAATCAATTGGACTCAAAAACACACAGAAATTTTGAGATCTTTACAAACAGACATGTTAGTTAAAACAAAACTACAAACACGCGATAACACACGCAACCTTGTAATCCGGGTCATCCCAGGAAGATGCGGATTCACATACCTGACCTCTAATGAGGGAGAAACGGTACCAATAGCATACAAATCTCATTTGTACACAGAAGCTGAGAAAACGTTCAGCATTAAGGAAAACATTGTTCATGCGGTTCAGACAGCCGTAGCAAGAGAAAGATACCAAGCTGACGGCAGACGGATTACAGTCAGAACAGCAGAATCAGCTTTTGAGGCATTAACAAGCCCATGTAATTTACCTACTGTGGCACTAGATCCAAAATGGATACAATGGGAAAATTCGCTTGCTACAGACAAAGTGAAATACTATTTTGACCCGGAAATGAAAAAATTAAAAAATCTAGAATATGAAAGAGAATATCCTCTGCCAATCGACATTCTGCCCATACGACAATACGCCTGTGTAATATATACAGATGGACGTGCTCAACCCTCAGTGTGGGGAGAGCAAGCATATAACGCCACATGCGAGATTGTGAAAGACGTGTGGCGCGGAGGTAAATTGAGACCTCTGTTTACAAAAACACACTCGGTAGAAAATAAACAAACTGAAATAATAGCGTTAAAACTGGCGCTAGATAATGCGATCGCGAATTCCCGACACTAATAGTGTGCGATTCGTATTACTGCGTCAAATCATACAATACCGATTTACAGAAATGGGTTCAAAACGGTTACAAAGATGACACAGGTGCCACAATAAAGCAAAAATCGCTTCGGGAACAAGTAGTTCTTTTACAGAAAGAACTACCAAAGACTCACGTGATACATACATTGAGTCATCAGCGTGATGGCGTTCGCGCTGCAGGGAATTCATTGGCTGAGACAGCCACAACGGAAGCAACTAAATCGGCTTCCGTAGCTACAAAAAAGCGTTCAGAAAAATACATTGACGGGGAAACAATGCTGGCGGTGAAAACGTCATCAAAAGGCGACTGCTCAGCGCTACCCATCAACTATCCACTCAATTATACATACATAAACGATGCCAACTCCGTTCCTTTTGCTCAAATCCCTGGAGTGGGGGATAGAGTAATTCCAAACACGAATAGGAGAGTCTTGTTAATAGCAGACGCACATATGGGTGAGGGTCTTAGACACCTTAAGCTTAAGGATTCTCTGGAAGAATTACAATCAATATACTGGTGGCCAGGAATGAGCCTGGAACATCCCATATTTGCAAAAAACTGCCCAGACTGCAACAGAGATCGCAGTGGCGACCGAGACGGTATATTACCATGGCGTTTCGCTCCAGATTGGATTAAACAATAATTATAAATAAAAAAAACCAGTATGAATAATGCGTCATGTTAACATGTAGAGACTATTTTCACTTATAATGTAGACCCCAGCTCTTGGCTGACGTCTGAACTGTTATGAAAAGATTTGCGAGTCTATAATGGCATATACGCTAGGAGCATGCTACATTCTGACTAAAGTCTTGCCTTTAGCTCTCGAGCTTATAGGGGGGACATGGCCAGCATGGGCATTACATTGCGGGACTCTTCTCACTTCCTTCCTGAGGGAAACGGGATGGTGTAAAGGAAAAACCAAGGCATAAAGCAATCTATAATGGCAAAGGTATTAGGTTCGGGAGCTGGGTGGGTCAAACATTTAATAAGTGTCCAACGTAGTCTTAATAATCTACCAAGAAATTCTCTGAGAGGTCTCAGTCCGTACGAACTATTGTTTGGGACTAGAATGTTGATCCAGGACCTCGATAGTCAAACTTCAGTGGTTAAAGAAAAATGCTTTGATATCAAAGATCGTTTGGCTATTTTACAGGACTTAAACGAAACAAGAAAAGACCTGAGCAACATAAAGTTGAAACAACAGCCAACAACCACTGAAGAGAAACCACCTGTCCCAGCAAGGCCTGTCTGGATTCCAAAAATCGGGGATCTGGTCAGAGAAAAAATCGCGGTAAAGAAGGAATTTGGGCCTTCTTACAGAAAAGCAGTACCTGTCTTAGCTATCAACGGGACAAGATCAGTAGTATTACCGCCCCTTGCTGGTAAAAAGGAGAACCGAGTTGTATCCATCGACCTGGTTAAACCACAATCATGTGGCCGATAACAAGAAGTAGGCCAAGTGGACTCCCAAGAAGTAGTAGAACACCAAAGTTTGCTACAAACACAGAGGTTCAAACTGAGAGACTAATCACATTTGATAAACCTACAGTGAATCAAAAAGGACTATGCAACAAAGCCATGGAACTTAAACCTCTTGAAACCCAAATCCAAACTTTACATCAAGAAACACCAATCTACAATGATGTAACCACTGACTATGCTAATGAAACAAAGCAAATTCCAAAAGCAAATAGGAATCCAGAAGCAATTGAAACAATTGACAGAACAGCATCAGGCTACTTCATCAACTTCGAAGATTTTTCTGAGGATCCAAGTGAACCTGAGGAACAGCCAACAACATCAAAAACTTTTAAAGACAAAGCAAAGGAATTCATTCATCAACTACAAGAAACCTATCTGATTTCTCCATGGATTGAATTTTGGGTGGCACTCGGTGTATTTGTCCTCATACTTTGGCTCATCATGGTACTATACTTGGGGCATTTTATTGAGGGAAAATATGTTACAATGGACACAGCAAGTCAGAAAATCAACTTGGTCCTGAAACCACACAAGTCTTCACACATCGAGAAAAGAGAACTTTCTTCAGTAAACTTCACAGCCAATCCTATACCCGGTGGGGTAGCATGGGACAAAACTGATTACGAAATCTATGGCCTGGTTGAGCTCCTGAAGTATCCTCATCAATTCAAGATTTCATTAAGTGACTTTGTAAAACCAAGCACATTCGCTGATGATTGGGACTTTGAAAGTATTAATGATATGATGTCAGATCTAGTGATGTCAGCTAAATTTACAGAACATGATTATTTGCAAGGTTCATCTAATTATGACCAGATGTATTGTTACAACCACTATGGTCACCATTATCTGCATAAATCTGCTCAACCTAGAAATGTTTTTAATTATAACCAATGGGAATATTGTGCAACTCCACCAAAAGGCAGTTCAAAAACATTTTATGAAAAATGTTCATACTTCTCAGGGTTTAACATAAGTAATGCAGAAACATTTTATTTTAGAATGTCAAATAAGACAGCAATGAAAACCATGCTTACAAATACAAAATTAATCTATTCAGAGACATTTTTTGAAAAAATGAAAACATTCGGTTTTGATTTCTGGAACAAAAATATTGAAACGAAAACAATCTGGGGTACTAAAGATTGGCAAGTGCAAGGTATAGAATCATTATTTAGAGCCTGCATGATCCCAGAACAAATTATATTTTTGAATGACACAATTAAACAGACTACCTGTCTTGGCCTAGCCAAAATTAAAGACTTAAACAAACCGTCGATTCCAAAACCAACACCTGACAGTAATAGCACTACAGATGTTGAGATAGACGTATCCCATATTTTAAACCAAAACAGAACACATCCTGATTGGAAAAAATGGTTGATCTGGCCCACAGACACAAATAACTGTCAAGATAGATTCCTGAACAAAATACAGGGGTTCACATTGACCAGGCCAGACCCTAGATACTCCCAGAGACAACATCCAGGGATTATAACAACATACAGTGTAGGGAAACTCTGCCTCGAATGGCTACAAACATCCACACTGGTTGAAATTAAGCAACACTTGACTTTACTTAAAGAAGGTGCTGACTTACGTGATTTCATTATGGGACCACGCAAACAGCGTCAAAAACGTTTCATAGCGGCCTCTATATATGCAGCTTACAACGAAGCTTGGAAAGAAACTCAAATTGAGACAGCAGAGAAAATACGGGAAATTGACCGTGTTAATTTAGAAAAATCACTTTCTGTTGTGGACAATGGGTTAATGACTCTGTCTTCCAGAATATATTCACTGGACAGTATTGTATCCTCTGCAATCGATATTATAGAGCAGGACTTACTAATGTTACAACATGGTCAGTCTCAATTGCGTTCTATTGTACAGCTTGGCTGGACGTTACAAAATCTGCGTTCAGGCTACGTGCCTTGGCGTCTAATCAACACAACGTCATTATTCACTATCTTTAACCTTACTGATACACAAATCAGCTTGGCACAAAAGGGAGCAGAATATACAATTCTGAGCATTGAAAAACTTGAGAGATTACCATTGACAATGTCAGAACAACCTGTCATTGAATGGATAATACATGGAATCATAACTATTCCGATAACGACTTTCCAATTTCGATACTGCCAAAAATATATACAGGCAGGCCAGTATGAAAGGTTGGGTAAAGGATACATTAAGTCAACATGGAACTTACCTTATACACACACATGTTACTGTAATAAAGGACAGAGTGTATTTCTTAGTGGTAATAATTGTGAAAAATCACTAAGTGGTATACTTCTGTGTCAGGGTATAAGTTTGCATGGGGCCTGTAAGGGGACTTCAAATAACCTTTCATGTCACCAGCTCGGCACACCTGCAACACAAATAGAACCATTCTTTAGAAGACTTTCTAACGGGAGTTACATTCTAATTGTAGATCACAGATGTTGTGTCTTGCTGCCAGGAAAACCTTATCTCGTAAGCGTGAGCTCCATGGTCACTTGTTGTGAGCGAGTATTGTTTCCGAATGACACTCCAGACAGGGAGGAAAAAATGTGGCCCAGTTTGAAAATCTCTTCTATTCGAATTGATACTTTAAGCAGAATGAAGACTGTGCTCCTACAGACGCCAGTTAACTTGACGTCATCAAAAGAAACGTATGATCTCCTAGTTGCAAGGACAACGGGAGAGATACATTCATTGTTATCAACAAATTGCCCCCTACACTTCGCAGAAATGCTAAGCGAAATCTTAAATATTTCTGATACAAATGGTATCGCGAGTGTATTTAAGACCGTTTTTTCGGGACTGTTAACACCTTTCAAAGCAGTCCTGGGTATTTTTCCTAATTTCGTTCATTCCATCTTTGGCGGACTTCCACTCCTGTTGGGACTCGTAGCAGGCATTTTATTTTTGCTACTCCTGCTTCGTTATGGCAAGCCATGTCACAGGCAAGACTCCAGCAACAATGGAAGAAACGATCCTAGCTATACGCTACCGGGACCGCATAACTAAAGTCCTTGGATTAGCCCGGCTAAGAGATCTGAATATGACCTGGTTTCTTTCATTCAGACCCATATGGCAGAATTGTGTCTTACCTGTATTGAGATGCATGCTATGCGGCGAAGAATGCGTGTTGGACACCTGTCTTACACTACAATCAGAAGTACCATTGGATGCAGATACTTTGTTGGGTCCGGTAAAGGCTCATGCATTGTGCTGTCCCCAGCGGCTACATATCCTGATGACGGCATTCGTGGAGACTTCACCACTACGATTGAAGGGTAGTGAAGTACAGGATGAAAGCAGCATCAACCAGGTACGGCCTTCTGTAAGCAATGCTGATCAAAACATCACTGAAAGCGAACATGCGCACGACTGCATGGTAGCGACATTTTCCAACTTGGTGGAACTTTCACCCGAGGCAGTAAACTGTTTTTTTGAAAGTCTGTCTGAAATGATGTTTTCACCAGAACAGAGAGAGTGACTTTAAGCAAACGTGAACACAGCGTTCCCTGAACTCTGAATTTGGCCTTCAGCTTTAAAAACAAAGCTACTGAGAACTTTTCCTTCTTCCCCTGAAAACAAAAACTTTTTTCCCAAATCCAAAATATTTACCTTTTTGGCACTTATCTTCTGCTTAAAGTAGAACTATTCCTAGAGAACAGAGCTTCTATTTTTAGGAATTCTAGAGACGATACATTACCTCAACCTCTAGCTTATTTACAAGTAATTGTATTTATATGTGATGAAGTGGTCTCACCCCTTTTCCTTCTGTATTAAGAGCCATTTCATGTGTTATTTTCGCAGATCATTCTTGCTGATATAAAATGTGCATCCTTTATTGAATGATTACACTGCTTGAATGCATACAGTACCTATACTCATTTTTGTGTATTTCGCAAAATGCCATTTTTTCAAAATGCAAAAAAAAAAAAAAAATTATTTTTGGGTGGTGCAGTATACACATACACTATTAGTTATGTTACTATTGATTAGGTTAGTAAATATGGACATGAATTCGTGGAGTGGGTGTAGTGTGTTTATCTAAGGACCTGTATCAATACTCCTATTTCTGACCCTTGTCCGGTTATAATTCACTAATATTCATACAAAGGCACAGAAACCCGTTTCAGATTAAGTCATAGCGCATGCTGTCACATTGAGCAAGCACTATTCCTCCAGCCCCCTAGAAAGCACACCGAGTTCTCAAAACAAACCAAACCTCAAGCAAACCTGGGAAATCCCCCGCTGCTATTGTTTTGATTTCGTTCGAGAACTCCTGTAAAGAATGTAAGAACGACCAGTTCTTAATGACATCCTTAATGACGTCTTATGTCCATCCTTACGTCAAACCCGGTACCTTTCAGGTATAAATATACCGACGCAGCCCTAAGTAAAGACACGGTGGTGATGAGCTTGGAGCAGCGATACTTGCCGGAGAGCCCAGCTGATGCAGAGAGCCCACGGACGCTGCCCCTCCCTTTTGACGCGCTGAGGAAGACGCTGTCTTTCCTCTTGCCGAGGAATCCAGCCTCCAGCGTTTCCAGCTTGCCCTCGCGGGTAACTGGGATACCGAGTCCTGAGAAAGAGATACCAGCCCTCCTGCCTTCTAAATCCCAGGTACTGAACTGACTAACCCCTTACAGAGAATTCTTGAGTCAGATTCTTGGCAAAACAAACTTAACTTAAACTGCTACTTACTTACTCCCTCCCACGTATTAGGCTTAGGTCAGGTACACCGGGGTAGGCGTAGTTAGAAGCACCAGTTGAGTATGATTAGTCAATGTATATATGTATGTATATCTTTTATCCATTTTAAAGTATCATATGGCTAAGAAACCATATCAATGCTTTTACAGTATTATTTTATAATCCTGCTTTTATTCTATGCATTCTACTTAACCTTAAGTATTGCAATTGTAGCGATTCATTTCTCTTGTATGAGAAAGGAGACTGATCAATAAATAACACCTTTTTATTGAACACGCCCGTCTCTTCTTTTCTCTTCAATCTGGTGAAACTAAGTATGCACGTATTGACTGAGTAAAATAGCTGTCTTTTGTTTTCACACGACTCTAGAGATATACTCTTGATTAGGGAGAGCAAAGTTGTCATGTTCTATGGTTGTCAGAAACTAAATCCCTTCTTGTCTATCCAGGGAGGTTAAACTCCTCCTCGCCTATTCGAGAAAGTTTCTAGTGAACTCTGAGCTAGCTGGCACACAAAAATTAAGTTTAATATCGTCAGTAGAAGACCTAGTTAACCTCTGTCCTACGTCTATACTATTGAAGATATTATTCCAATGCGCAGAGCCTATTGGGATAATAGGAACTACACTACAATGGAACATAGCAGGGTTGACAAGCAAGGTCCCTTTCTCTAGCTGGAACTTATTTGTAAAACAATTAAACATGATATGCCTACAGGAAATGTGGGCTATCGAGAACAGTTTTTTTATAGATGGATACAAGTCTTATGTTGTGCCTGCTGACCCCTCAAGGGCGGGGAGACCCAAGGGAGGTTCAGTAGTCTAAGTCTCCTTAGCAGTACATGGTAGAATGGATGTGTTGCCTACTGATAATTCATGTTTGCTATCCTTGTCATTCTCTCGTGGGTCAGATAATCTGTTGCTTCTGAATTTCGATAATGCTACTTCCCTTGCTGATGTTTGTAACTTCTCTGCGTTGGGCTCCTTCTTAAGAAACCTGAATATCATTACCCCACGCTACAGTAATATTATGCTTGTAGAAGACTTCAAAATCCATTTATGTGGGGACTCGAGTGGGACGGATCCCAGAGATACGGGTTGCCCTTGTTTGATAGGAATGCATTTAGAACATACTAAACAGTGAGATACCCTCAATATCCTAGTGAATGAGTTTCATCTAACATTGGTCATGTGCAAACAAGATCAAGGCAGGAAGCCTATCATTCCCACCTTTACAGAGAGGGGGATTTAACTTATTTATTGACTTTATTTTTGTTTCAACCCCTCTTTTTTTTATCTTTTCTCAGACTTCTCTATAGACAAAAGTATCTATAGTAACCACAATCCTTCCATTAGCTAAAACCAGAGTGGCAGGAGGAAGGGGTATATTAAATGGTATGGACGGGGCAGAAGGCTCAGGTGGGCACAGATAATCCCTGACTTTTTATGAGTCCCTATCAACTATGTGCCATGAGGAGTTTGCGACCTGCACAATCCTGCAGGCGAAGTTGGGGGAGGTCCTTGAGGCTTTTACAGTTATTTCATGTTCTATAGTAGATCTGCTTAAGGCCCAGTCCCTCAAGATGGTTTGATTCTGATTGCTCTCGTGCAGCACAGAAACTGAGGAAAGCACTAGTTACCAAACCTAGAGACCAGGGTTGTGTAAATACTTGTAGAAGGTTGTATAAAGCTGAATTAGCAAGACGCAAGGCGGAGTTGAGGGTGGAGGCCTGGAGTGAGCTGCCCGAGGAAACTACCCTAAAGAGCAGATTCAAGTTTTGGAGCACAGTAAACAGCCTATTTTTGGCAGCAGATGCTTACCCTGGTATCATACCCATGTTATGTATACATATAGTACAGGTTACGCCCGTGAATTGTGAGGTGTTTTATGGGAAACTAGACTACAAACTCTTCCACAACCTCACGCTCATATACAGCATGACCACTTAGAACTGGAGAAATTGAGCAGGCTCACCAATACTCCTCTGTGTTAAAAGACATCACTTCACAGGCATCCCACTAAATCTTCTTGACGACTGCCCTCCCCACGCACCCATAGCATGTGCCCTTCTCCTCCAAAGTAGCGACCTCCACTCTTCCAATGAATGGCACTACTACAACAAGAACTCATTCCAGAAGATCCTATCCCACAGGAAGGTACGGCCCCAACTCATACTGCATTAAATTTCCACTAAGCCTCTCAAACAAGCTGCAAAAAATGTCAAGCATAGACTCATCTGAGATCCTCCAGTGAAACTATCAGCTGATATCTACTACAGTCAAGCACACATAGTCCTTAAACTGACTACACCAAGAAACATGTCAAATTAATACACAGCTTCCTACCTCTTCATGTAACTAAGACTATCAAAGTCCCCTATGTAACTAAGCTTACCATATCCCTATCACAGGACTTCAGCGGAGAAATGTTCATAACCATATACAAAAATGGGAATATCCTAATCCAACCCTCTGAACAAATCCTAACCATCTTATATCACCACTACCCTGCACTCTGCCCCTCGATGCCAACAAGTTCCACTTCCATCCATCCTCCTTCTCACGGAGAACCATATCCCCACCCTCTCCCATAGAACTAACCCATGCATGCACACCTACCTATACCCCCAATATCCTTTGCAGTGTCTCCACATCCGACCCCCCTATAGCTCCACTACTGGTTGCACTAAAACCTCAGCTTCAATACCTAATTACTTTCCCCTTCTCCTTGGCACACCTCGACAACCCAGCTGGAGCTGTCTATTGCACCCGTAGCCTCTAAGTCCATCAATCTTAGCAGGCTGGATTTGACCGTAGCCTCCATCCCAAACTCCTAGTCCACCAACCTCAACTGGCTGGATTCAACCGTATCCTCCACTCCAAGCTCTCAGTCCATGAATCTCAGCAGACTGGATTCAACCTTAGCCTCTACCTCATACTCCCCTTCCACCAAAGACCCAACCATCTCTCAACTGATTCCTATAATAGCCCAGCTAGAACTCAAGATCAACTCTATTCTGGAACAAATTTGATAACCCATTACGTAAGGATGCAAAGAGTGGTCACATACTGCCCAAACCCCATGCATCCTCGCTGAACACTGTCCCTGTCACAAACGCTCACTTTGATGTGACTGGAATATTGAAGTTTGAAGCTGTAATGCAGAGCAACACCTATGACAATGCATCCAGCCAACACTACCACCACAAGATCCGGGTCGTCCTTGGCAAGAATAGAACCCAGAACACTATGCACCCTCCTAAGATGCCCATACAACTAACTACCGTCCAACCCAGTCAGCTTGAAACGAGATCTTTACCTACGCTTTACTGCATGCTACTAAACTGTCGAACATCAGTCAAGCATGCCACTGACACAACTGAAAGTATATTTAAAACACAATATTGCATTTGCTTTCTAATTGAAACCTAACTAAAAGACCAGTCATCCCCTACATTGATCTATTCACCCCACAAGGCTTCTCAATCCTTCACTGTGACCAAACTGGTTGCAGGGACAGTGTAGCAGCATTCATACACAAAATCGATCTTTGCCTAACTCCCTTCTGCACTACTAATTACCCCATCTTTGAATATTGGGAGTTCAGCTCTCCCCTAAAGACCCCAACCCCATCAAACTTCATGTCATCTACCACTTTCCAGGCAACAACCCTCCATTCCTCAACAGACCTAATATTGCAAATCTCACTAAAAGGAAGCACAGACATTATACTAGGAGACCTAATCCTGCACCTGAATAATACTGAGGATCCTACAGAACAAACCCTATCCACCATCTTGGAAATGATTGATCTTACCTGACACTGCAATAAACAAGCTCATAATAAGGGATCGACCCTTGAATCAATCATCTCTAAACATAACTCCATATCTCTCTAATCTATCCTACTATCTGACTGAACTGTTTACTGTTGAATAATTTCCGAGGAAAATACCACCCTACCTAAGACCGAAGGCTTTCGCCCAAACTAGCAGTCCTAAACACTGGGTGAGGAACATACATCGTATTCCCCAGGTAGAGCGAGAAGCACTAGTCATCTCTGAAATCCTACCCCCACCTGACCTCTTCTCCGCCGATAACCTTACTGACCACTATTGCACAAAAATGACAGAACTAGTTAAACCAGTTGGCCCTCTGAAACTCAAGAAATCATCCTGGTTCAATAAAGACCATAACTGTAAAAGCTGTCAACTCCAACAAGCTGAAAGAAAGTGAAGACCACAGCTCTTGTTAACCAATCACTGTCAACCAACCAAACTGCCGCCTATACAACAGGAACGCCCGCCCCATGCGCAACAGGTCCACTTGATGACCTACCTCTAAAAGATGACTACCTCAAAAGATGGCTGTCTCTCCTTCCCAGCAACACAGCTCACCAACCCAAATCCCTTGCAATTGAAAAGCGATGAAACCTGGACTGAATTTAGTCACATCCCTAAAAAAATCAGCAAACTACTCACTAGCATGAAGGCAACATCTCACATCTCTGACCCTCTCCCTGTGGTGCTTGTAAAAAATCTCAGTCACATCATCACTCCTTTATGGACCAAAATCATTAACTCCTCCATAGCGTGCAGCTCCCCCATCATCAAAAAACAAACACAGACCAATAACTAATCTCCCACTCCTTCAAAAATGTGTGCTTGCACAACTCAGCAACCACATTGAAAAGTACAACTTGCACAATACATTCCAATCTGGATTCAGGAAAGGCTGCAGCATAGGGACTTAAATTTTGAAAATCATAGATGCCCTATGCAGATCCTGGGTTAGTGGTCAGGTCTGCCTCCTAGTCCTCGTGGACCTCTTGGATAACTTTTATACTTTCAACCATTAAATCCTCCCAAACACCCTCTCGCAGCCTTCAGGACTCAACGGTACAGTCCTTCAGTGGTTCGCCTCCTCCCTAAACCAGCACTCCCAGTTAATCAAAGTAAACAACTCATGTCAATGCATGTTTCACAAGGAGTTTCACAAGGATCAATCCTATCACCCGCCCTGTTCAACCTCTATATAGAACCCCTTGCAATGATTCTGAAACGTGCCAAAATTGCCTGTCATCTCTATTTAAATGACACTCAACTATGAAATTCCCATCAATCAAAGACATCCAGAACGTATATAGCACTCTCGCCACAGTTAAATTCTAGCTGTCCAATTAACCATCTTACGATCAACCTCAACAAAACAAAACCCATACAAAAATTTTACCGTAGATACCTGGCTTGACTACCTCACTGCATTAAACTACTAGCTATCTATATCCAACTCTATTAAATTCCGGGGTGATTACACTTGAAATACACCTGAGCATGAAAGAGTATATTAATGACACTGCTAAAAGTGCCTAGTACACGTTGAAACACCTTCAAAAAGTCAAGCCTTTCATCACCACTGAAGACCTAAAGACAGTGATGTGAGGCAATCCTTAGTCCTCCACAAGCAGGACTATGGTAATGCAATGATTATTACACACCTAGTCCCTTTGAAGTCCACAATCCACGCAGCGTCTAGACTACTGTCGGGTGAGAACCACTTCAACCACATCACTCCCAGTCTCAAGAAACTTCACTAGCAATCGAGGCAAGAGCTATACTTAACACTCCTTGTGTAACCCACAAAGCTCTCTACAGGGACCAAACAGCCTACATTGCTAATAAATTATCAAATGTTGGTCAAAAGTGAACACTTTGAAGCTCTGACAGTCTACACTTGATTCTGCCAAAATTTAGGAAAGAGAAATCTCGCCCGCCCCGTTTCCACTCGGGGAACGCTTCTGGAATCTGGAACTCGTTGCCTCACGATTTACATGCCAAATCAATCATTCCCTCACTTCAAGAAGAAACTGAAATTCTTTCTCTCCAATAAATATCTAAACCCTCACCCTTAATCCATCCAATTGGTCTGTCGGCTCCCATCCTGCACCTTTTAAATAAACATGAGCATCACTACCACAGGGAAACTGTGCCTCTACTCTCCCCACCTTTAGAATACCTTACCTTACCTACCTCAACATGGATATCGTCCATCTACTCTATTGTCCATCTAAAATGTCTCCTTTATATATTATTTTATTCACGTTACATGTAATTTATGTACTTGCTGTAAGGTATTAAATATAGATAGATAGATAGTTACATAGATAGATAGATAGATAGATAGATAGATAGATAGATAGATAGATAGATAGATAGATAGATATTCTGTATCTACCTCAAATTCCATCTTATATATGAACTGTATCAACCTCAAACATCGTCCACCTATACTACTGTCCATTGTATATTTGCCCTTGCATATTAATATTATTTACTCCAAATAAAGTGTGCGCTTGCTGCAGTGCTAACTCTGTAAAGCAATATATACATTTATGCTGTATCCTCCTCAAAATAGTTTCACCAACGTATCCCTTTTTCCGTGTAACTCGCTTGCATTTTGTCACCATGTATTTATAGTTGCACCAAGTGTAACTCATGTAATTGCCGATATGTAAACGCTGTGAAGCACTCTGATACCTTCGGGTCAAGTTTGCACTATAAAGAAATTCGATATATAAAAAAGGGCAAAAAGTTAGGGGAAACAACGCCAAGGACCCTAGGTCTAACACTCAAATTACAGAGAAACTAGTTTACTAACAATATCAGCTAGTATGAATTCTCATAAGGCACACCTGCACAGTTTCAAGTTTATTTTAGAATGATACCTCACCCAGTAGCTAAGAATTATTTTCAAAACAAATGGCACTATTTCAGTGAAATGAACAATTAATTTGTCCTGTAGTTTACAATGTTTGTAAAAGGGGCACCTCCAACTAAAAGCCAAATGTGTCACACACACTTTGAAGTTTCATGTTTTATTGAGACTTTTTTGATCTTCTGGCGTTTGTGCAGCAGAAAAAACATATATTGATCAATGGACTCAGAAAGCGGACATGCACATGTACAAACAGTATAGAACAACGGAATGAATATGATAAGGAAAATAGGAAAACAACCCACATAGCAAGGATGCAAGGATGAAGGATTATCATTAGCTGGTGAAGTTGAGCTATCAAGGGGTCTGGATTAGAAGAGAAAACTTCGAATTATTACACTGTTTTTCCAATCAAGAAAAATGACGTAAGGACTGATTTTGTGCTGTAAACTTAATTTATTCATAGACCCAGGTTGCTCGACAGCCGAACCCATATTTATTGTGTAAGGATTCACAGATTCCAGGCTGTGGTTTTGGGAATGTTTGATAACGATGCCTTCCATATGCTTTATTAAGTCTAATATCACCGGTTTTAGGATGGGGAATATCCACCTTAGGTTTTGCTATATTATCAATGTCCGGGGTGAACGAGAAGAGATCCTGGACCACTGCTGTTCAACATCCTATGGTTGCCTAGCAATGTCTTGCATCCTGCTTCATAGGAAATACTGATGACTTTGATGGAGAGGCTAAAGATATATGTGTTTTTCATTATAGAGTGCTCATCTAGGGAAGGTAGATATGGTATTTGATTATAGAGATTTTAATTATGGCGATCTCCTGCCTACATAATACTTTCATGGTATTTGCATAATATGTATCATAGAAGAAAGTAAGGCCTTATCAACCTTCTCCTGTGCTTTCTTCAGAAATTTGATGGAGGTCATCAGCTCTGAAGTGAAACGTTACTATTACTAAAACCTTTCTTAACTTAACTTGTTTAAATAGGTTGTGCCTGGGAGTAAATATGTATGCAAGGGGCATATTAATCACTAACGTAACCACTTACAATTGAATGCTGTGCAAGAGAAATACAATTGAAGCAGTAGTGATAGCAACCGTAGGGAACACAGAGACAGCAAATTGTAAGATATTGCAGAGAAAACAGTGAGCTCAGGGAATGAAGCTGGGAGAAACAAATTGCCAGCAGAGGGGGACGTTTCAAGGAGGGACCAGCACCTGACTATTTAGAGTTGTTAAGATTACTTGAAACCAATACTTTTTTATCTTGTACTTCATGCATTCTAGGACATTACTACTCTCACAAAGCACACTTCCGCGTTCCATCATTGAATACACCCCTAGAAACAATTTAATTTGCTTGGTAATACTTTATAGTAATCTCATGATTTGAATCTGAGCCTCATTCATTTTCAGCATTGTTAATATCCTGCATATCTATTACACACAGTTGACAAATGAGACTAAATGGGAAATGGCTGGAACAATGGTGAAATTTACAGATAGTAGAACATTATGTGGAGCAGGATCAATGGTAAAATAATAGTGAAGGAGTATTTAAAAAAAAAAAAATATTGCTATTATTTCCATGATGCAAATATTGATCACGGTTTCAAACACGCTATGCTGTGGGATTTTCTAATTTGGCTTTTTAATCGTTTTTTTTTATTTTAAAAGCCGAGGGAAACGTTGAACCTTTGTCCACAATGTTGTGGAAGCGGGGGATGCTTGTTCTTTGCGAAGGCTTGCAACCTTCCACTATTTTACCAGAAGGGAAACTTAATATGCCCAACCCACCAGCATTTATACATTATAGATGAAGAATGTCTAGCTCCTGTTATCTTTATTACACGAGCAGTCTAGCATATTATGCTGAATGTCTTAATCTGATTTCCCATTATGCATATTTCCCGTAAAGTTCAGCTGCATAAAATCATATTGATCTTTTAACCACTTTGGGCAACTTTCTATCAATAGAAAATTCTGTTCTTTTAATCACAGCACATTTTCTGCAGTATAAAACATAACATCATCACCATATAATTGACCCTTAGTTGATATTCGATTATAGTTAACACCTTGCACGCTCGTGACAGAACCATTCCGTCACGAGCCACGGTGGGGCTGTGCTGGTGACCGAATGGTTCCGTCACGGGCCGGCCTCCGCGCCTGCGCGGCGCGTTCTATTCAGCGGGCGGGGCCATGAGGGAACCATTCCGTCACAAGCACAGCGCCACCGTGGCTCGTGACGGAGTTATCGCCGTGGCCAAGGGGTTAAACAGGGGCATTTTCATTCCTTGGCATCATTTATGAAATTGAAGGATCAATAACTGATGTAAAAATGTGTGAATATATGGGGCTACTCTTTTGAGTTCCTATTTTATTTTATATCCGTGCATCACTAATTTAGACAAGGATTATCATACATTCCACTGCGTATTATATTTGTATTTTACATTTACAAATTGTGTTTGCTAAGATCTAATTAATGAATCAAAGTTATTCTAACATTTCCTTTCAAAATAGTGAATGAATTGATCTGAAGTAGCGGTGCTATTGCATGTAAATGAAAATGTGTAAGTAATGAGTGTTGTTTATTCAAATACATATTTGCTTGCTTTTTGCTGTTCAATTAGGCATGTAATTGCCTGGCCCATTTGCATGGGTTTTCACATATTTTATTTTGCAAGAAAAGTCTCGGTAGATTCCTGTTTTTGGTATGAGCCTAGTTCCCGCTTTGCCTATATTTACACACTTGCATACAATTTTCTTGCATACTGGCAATATTTGTTCATGTATGTTAGTGGACACTAAAAATTATGTATAATTTTCTCATGAGGTAGCGCTTATTTAGAACTTTAAGCTTGATAGATGTTGGCAAGGCAACTAAAATGGGTATGACACATGAATTTTACAATTAAAATATTTATTTTAAAAACTATGGGAATTAATCAAATACTTACAATACCTACAGTAAATATATAAGAGAAAAACTTTGCATACTCTTCTTGTAAGAAAACAGGTTATTAGTTTAAATCGGATACACCAAAAGATCATCCCAGTAACTGCTTTTCCCTTCTGATTTAATCTCTGAAATGTAAGTCAAAATCCTTCACCGGGGCAAAGCTACAGCTAGACTGTACCCACCAAACGTCTCCTGAAGTCAGATAGGCACTGTAGGAGGTCCATCTGAAGCTATTGGCTTTGATGGGAAAAGCTACAGAAAGAAGATAATTTAAGTTTGCTGCCACTGAAGTCCAGTTGTTGGTTGGATACTTCTTGTGTCTTTGACCAGTCATTATTATTCCCTTCTAACCTATGGTCTTCTTTGAGTTTTGATGGATGTTCATGAAACAATGATTCCCACACCCTGGGAGTTTTCTTCCAGGTTGTGAGGATCAATAGTTTTGTTTCTGTCCTTTACTGACAGGTTTTTCTTTTTGGTGTCGGACAGAAAAAAAAGGCATTAGACCTTTCATTCTAAATACGTAGGTTGGTGTAATGTCCTTCCTGAAACTCCTACTTTAAGCCATTAGAGGAAGATCAGCTCTAGAAGTAGTTTTCACACCTCATGAAATGGAAGTACTGACATAGGCCTAAGGCTGTGTTTTCTTGGTCACCCTAGTGGATGGCACAACATGCTTCAGTTCACAGTTGACATTAAACTTTCCATGCCACTGGTGTATTTTCCTTCATTATACACAATGGCCTTAATGGAAAGTTAATTGTGTGTATTAGGAGGTAACCAATTTTTTCATGCTGTAGTGGGTCTGAGCACATACACTGGGGTCTCGACAGCAGTGACCCAGTGTGCAGAGTTCAAAACCCAGCAGCATCAATCCACAATAAATGGGGTGAACATGTAGAAGGAGGTATTTTCTCACAGTTCCCAAGATGCCAAAATTAATAAAATGCCCATTGTGTCTATCAATACTAAGAGTCATCAGTAAGATAGACTTTTTCTAGGATCAGTCAATATTTTTATAATTAGAGTGAATAAAACGTAATATTTGCTTGAATGTTGGGTTTTATGACCTAGTACTGCTTGATGGAAGAGCGTAACTCATCTTCTTGTTGTAAATGTTGAATTTTATGTCATGCTTTTAGTTTTAATTGCCAGAATAGAGCTACATCACTTTCTTCTCAATATTCGAAACATTGAATTGTGTATAATTCACAAACCAAATTTTATTTTCCAGTATTTTCCTGAAAAGTCAGCCCGATTGACCTATAATTGCTTTAACAATCATAACTCAGCTGTTGGTGGAACTAATTGACTTTCCAATACTCCAATAACATACTCAACGTAAATATTTACAAGAATGTACATTCTTACAATTTTTTAGAGAAGTGTGCCTCCTGTTCTGTTCTTTTTCCATGCACAGCCCCAGTTGCAATGTGCTCTCTGTTGACTGCTACCAGTTATCAACCGTTTTCTCAATGTGATTTCCATCACCATGCTCTTTTTGAATTCTTAATATTTAAAAATAATACGGTCTCTCCTCTCATAAAACCCAAATAATTAGAAACCACAGACTCACCTCTCGCCCGATTCCTGCCCTGAAAATGGTGTTAACTGAGCTGCAGCAAAGGGCTGGTGTAACTTCCCTTCCAGGGTGGGGAGGGCACAGGAACGAATTCCACATTTTTGGGTGCAGAGAAAGATGCTTCGAATTTGAGAAATTCTTTCCATGTTAAGGAATCAAAGAGGAGAAAAAATACTTTCTTTTGCATAACAGGCTACATTTCACCCACAAAGGGTAAATTACCAGTAATATATTTAGAAAGATTTTTTTTGTTAAGATTTCCTGTCATACTACTAGGAATGTATGCGTATTGCCAAAAGTCGGACGTTTACACCAACGCAAAGGTGTACATCTATGGGTGTGAATGTTTTAACTTTTCCAATCAGTTTGTTGATGGTGTGTTGTTACTGTAGGCTTCCGCTGTTATGAATAACCACAATGCTGCCCGTTATTTTGCATTTTCCATTGCAGGAAGTCCATTATGCTGGAAGATTTTGCACTTATATACGCACTTTTCAATGGTTAAATTCTATATATTCAGAGTATGTAGAATTTTAGCTCACATGATGCTGCTTTTTCCCAGCTTAGTAGTACATGGATGAACAAATGAACTTACACTTTGCACCATGATTTTGTAACATAAGCCACAACTTTAAAGGAAAGGACAACTTCATTTTTTGCATCTGCATGTCTGAGTGTATAGATATTGATTTATGAACATGTGCAAACATATTTCCTGGAATCATAAATCATTGATAATTGTAAAGTTTAATTCTTAGGGGCATATTCACGAGGAAGTGGCAGTGAGAGGCATTAGCCTCCTTGGCCTAACGCCTCTCACCGCCACTTCAGAAACGCCAGGCTGCACCCCATTCTCAAGAATGTGGTGCAGCCCGGTATTTCCCCCTGTGACGGAGCTAAGTCTCACGACAGCGCCAATGCAGGCACCCTTGCACTAGACTGCAAGGGTGTCTGCAAGCAGGGAGGTTTGTTTATGTACAGGAAGGTTTCCCTTCCTGCATATAAACAAACCTAAAATGCCGTTTAGTAACTTACATGTGTGCCGCTTCATGCAGTACACATGTAGGTTACTAAACAACATTTTAAAAGGTTTGTTTATGTACAGAAAGGAACACATTCCTGTACATAAACAAACCATGGCATTTTGCTATTTCCATGTGTGCTGCACAAGGCAGCACACATGTAAATAACAAAAACGAGGAGAAATTAAGCATTTCTCCTCGTTTTGCCACCTTAAGACCAGGATTTTTCTGGTCTTAAGTTCGGTGCTGCCACCTTTTATCGCCTCCCTTGATAATAGGTGGCAGCGCTGAATTCAATGGGTGTTTGTGTGGTACGCCCACCGCAACACCCACTGCACGCCCCTTTTCTCGCTGTTTAGCATGAAAGTGACGTTTCCTGTTAGGAGCTTGAGAATATGCCCCTTAGTCTTTTCCCTTGGGATATCTAGAAGTATGGCTCATGATGTATTCTGTAATTTCAAACATGGAATCTATTGATTCTAGTCTATTTCAAATGATTGAGTTTAGTAGTTCTATAATACATTTTTAATTTATTTTTCAATTTCTCAGTTTTGTGGAGCTCCTACAATCTGCAAGGTATTATTTTTATAAACGCTTCTTCAAAAATACTTAGGCGACTCTGATTTTTCCGTGCTATAGTCAGTTTTTGAAGTAAATTTTATTTATTGGATTCAGTCAACGATTGACCTTTGCGAGCAAAAATGAAAACTTTGTAGGTGTACACCAAGTTTGGTTAGTGATGATGGTGTGAGAGGGAAGCATAAGTAGGGAAGTGGTGAAGCAGGGCAAGAACTTAAAAATGTGCAAGAGAGTTGTGCTTGGCACGTGCGAAATCAAAGAGGGGTGGACATTTAGGGGCAGATTTATGAAGGCCTTGCGCCGCCGGTGCGTCACTTTTTCCCATGTTAAAAACGACGCACCGGCGGCGCAAGGCCTTCATAAATCTGCCCCTTAATGTTCATCTGACACCTTATATTTGGTACAATAGCAAACAAATGCATCTATCATACACTGTGTAGATACTTGAAATGTAATAAGACACACGAAAAATGAGATACCTGCGTGCTGGTTTTCTTTACACAAATGTGTCTATTTATTTATGTACCTCCGAGCCTTACCTTGTTGGGCCAATCAGTCTGATTATGCATTTTGCAAGCTAATCACATACAACCCGGAATACGGCTGGAAGCTATTCCTGGATAAGACACTGAAAAATGACCCCCAGATTTAATATTTAATTAAAAACAAAAAGAACACACAATTCTATGTGCATACGAATGTTAAAAACAGCACTACTATCTCTGTTGGATTTATTTATCACACTCGTATTGTAGCCCATACATTAATGTTGCCAAATTAAGTTTGCAGAGAGAGTGTGTGTGTGTGCGTGTGTGTGTGTGTGTCTGTGTGTCTGTGTGTTTGTATGCGGGGCAGGCTGTAAGTGTACCTGATATTTAAACTAAGCAATAGCTTTACATTTGGAGATAGTTGCCTAAGCAGATTAAAATACATTATGAGAAAGGGTCTACAAAGTAAAATGGTAATTTTTAGAGTCAAATCGGATTAGTGATAAATCCTGAATTTGCTGTTCATTTAACGCGTTTCTATGAACAGAGCAGACAATGCGAGCAGTTAATTTGAGGAACTCGTTTTTTCTTACGATTATTCATCTTCTGTGTTTCTAAGAGATGATATAAAAAAGTGAATTCCACTTTTTTTTCTGTAGATAATTGATTTATGCATGTGGTGTTTAGCCGAAACAGAACACCAAAGGCAACACACATTTTGAACCTGATAATCTATTTCTGAATGCATGGACATAATAGAAGTTCTGGTTTAAATAATGTTTCCTACGGAAGTGACCTAGGTGATGAGAAAGCAAAACATTTCCTGGCATGGTATTAATCATCCCATGTAAGATGTTCCAAGATGCTCCTTTAAGACTCATTATCTACTTGGCTCCTGTCAAAGCTTTGTCTGGTGTAAAACTCAGATTAACTTGCTAATGGAATTACAGCCTTTAGAGCAGTAAAACAGCTTGTTGTTCCAAAAACATTAGAATGGATGTCAACAGCTGCGCTTAGGAGCCTGTTCTTAGTAATCACTAAAAATAGCACGAATAGCTATCTGCACAGAACCTGTTAATTTGACAAAATGTTCACCCTGTCATAGTCTTTTTCACGGACCTATGGAGAAAGATGTGATGACAAGCATTTTTAAAACTGCCAATGCCCACTTTGCTAGGGACACAAAGATATGTTTCATGATATACATACTGGGGCAGATTTACAAGCCCCTTGTGCCACTTTTGCGTCAATTTTTCCATGTTAAAAATGACGCAAATGTGGCACAAGGGGCTTGTAAATCTGCCCCTATGTATATAAGAGTGTCGGACCAAGTGAATATAATTATAAATAAAATATATAAATATAAGATACATGGGCTCCTTATATGAAAGTGTCCTCTCATGCCGTAAGTGTTGGTGCTTCAATTCCTGAAACATGGAAAGGAACACTGATTATTCCAATCCATAAAAAGGGGTTGCATTATGAGCCTAGGAACTATCATCCCATAAGTCTAATAGACAGTCTGCAAAAGATTTTCTGCAGAAAGGTGCTAGATAATCTACCAGCCTGGCTAGCAGAAAAAAACATTGTTAGCTCATTTCAAGTAGGGTTTAGAGAAGGTGTAAGTACAGTCGATCAAGTCTTCTAGTTTCTGCTGATTAAATGGAAGACAGTGGATCTCCAAGGGAGAAATGGGAAGGGCTGACACTTACACTTCAACAGATCCACACACAAAGCGCTGGTTTACCCCCCACAAATAGACTGACAGATAGGACTGGGATTAATAGGATCATTGGCACTTCAGAGAGCTGCTTTGATGTCCCCTCTACATCAAAGCATATTTTGGGTATAAGTACTGGGTCTCAGACACTTCTGGATCTTGACTTTAACCTCTGTCAGAAGGACTGCTGTGCTACTTAAAGGACTCAACTGGACTGCCTTGCTGGAAGGACCGTTTTTCTTCTGTTGCCCTGCTGCCTGCTGCTCCCTGACTCTGCTGAAGGATAGATAGACCCTGTCTTCCCTCCAAGGGATCTCCAAGAGCTTGCTTGCTTTCCTCCTGTTTTTTGAAGTCTCAAGTCTGCTGGTGCTGCTGGACTCTGCCTTCTGTGAATTCTACCCTTGCCTGAGGTGACATCTCCAAGTTCTGGTCTTCAGAAGTGGTTTCTGCAGCTGTTTTTCTACTAAATTGATGCATTGTCACCACTGTGCCAATCGGAATCAATGCAGTGCCCTTTAACGCCAGTGCATTGCCAATGCTGAGACAGCCCTGCCCGGCTTGAAGATGATGTGGGACCTGACTGTGAGGTTTAATTATGACACAGCACTGATATGAGATCCGGACCACTAGGCTTGACTTCAATGCATTAATCTGACTGCATGAATCCGGACCAATGCATTGATCTCACTGTCTGGTGAAGATAAATGCATTTAGTTGCTTGGGACCAAAAAAGCAACTTTGTTCACCGGGGCGAGCATGGGTCATGTGGCTGGCCTGCACTCCATCGCGATCAGCCCAACCTTTGACTCTGCCCTGGTCAATCAATCAATCAATCAATCATGGACATTTATATAGCGCACTACTTACCCGGAGGGTCTCAAGGCGCTTGGGGGGGGGGGTGCTGCTACTGCTCGAACAGCCAGGTCTTGAGCTTCTTCCTGAAGGAGAGGTGGTCTTGGGTCAGGCGCAGGTTGGTCGGGAGGGAGTTCCAGGTCTTGGCGGCCAGGTGGGAGAAGGCCCTTCCTCCTGTTGTCGATCTTCGGATGCGGGGGACGGCGGCGAGGGCGTGACTGGCCGATCGGAGGTGGCGTTTGGGAGCGTAGAAGTTGATGCGGTTGTTGAGGTAGCTCGGGCCTTGGTCGTGTAGGGCTTTGTGTGCGTGGGTGAGGAGACGGAAGGTGATTCTCTTGTTGACGGGGAGCCAGTGCAGGTCTCTCAAATGTCCGGAGATGTGGCTGCGTCGGGGGATGTCGAGGATGAGTCTGGCTGAGGCGTTCTGGATCCGCTGGAGTCTCTTCTGGAGCTTGGCGGTGGTTCCGGCGTAGAGGGCGTTGCCGTAGTCCAGTCGGCTGGTGACGAGGGCCTGGGTGACCGTCTTCCTGGTCTCGGTGGGGATCCACCGGAAGATCTTTCGAAGCATGCGCAGGATGTTGAAGCATGACGAGGAGACGGCGTTGACTTGTCTGGTCATGGAGAGGGAGGAGTCCAGGATGAAGCCCAGGTTGCGTGCGTGGTCTGTCGGTGTGGGTGCGGTGCCCAGGGCGGGGGGCCACCAGGAGTCGTCCCAGGCGGAGGGCGAGGAGCCCAGGATGAGGACTTCCGTCTTGTCTGAGTTCAGTTTCAGGCGGCTGGTCGTCATCCATTCGGCTACATCTTTCATCCCTTCGTGAAGGTTGGCTCTGGAAGCGGCGGGGTCGTTGGTCAGAGAGAGGATCAGCTGGGTGTCATCGGCGTAGGAGATGATGTTCAGGTTGTGTTGGCGTGCGATGGGCGCGAGGGGGCTCATGTAGACGTTGAAGAGGGTGGGGCTCAGCGAGGATCCTTGAGGGACGCCGCAGATGACTTCGGTGGCCTCTGACTTGTACGGTGGTAGGCGGACTCTCTGTGTTCTTCCGTTGAGGAAGGAGACGATCCATTCCAGTGCCTTCTCCTGAATTCCGACGTTGCTGAGGCGCTGCACTAGGGTGCGGTGGCAGACAGTGTCGAATGCCGCGGAGAGGTCTAGGAGGATGAGGGCCGCTGTTTCTCCGTTGTCCATCAGGGCTCGGATGTCATCGGTGGCAGCGATCAGGGCGGTCTCGGTGCTGTGGTTGGCTCGGAAGCCAGACTGTGAGGGGTCGAGGGATCCATTCGTCTCCAGGAAGGCGGCCAGCTGTTTGTTGACGGTCTTCTCGATGACTTTGGCTGGAAACGGGAGGAGCGAGATGGGGCGGTAGTTCTTGAGTTCGGTGGGGTCCGCTGTTGGTTTCTTAAGTAGAGCGCTGAGTTCGGCGTGCTTCCAGCTCTCCGGGAAGGTGGCGGTGTCGAAGGAGGTGTTGATGATGTCCCGCAGGTGGGGTGCGATGACAGCGTCGGCCTTGTTGAAGACGTGGTGAGGGCAGGGGTCGGTCGGAGATCCGGAGTGGATGGAGTTCATCATGCGGACGGTGTCATCGGTGCTGATCGGAGTCCAGGCGCGGAGGGTGGTGGTGGGTGGCGTTGCTGCGGTCGTTGTGTGCGATGGTTGACTACTGAAGCTGTTGTGTATGTCCGCGATCTTGTTGTGGAAGTAGGAGGCGAGGGAGTTGCAGAGGTCTTGCGATGGGGTGATGTCGTTGTTACCGGCGTTGGGGTTGGAGAGCTCTTTCACGATGTTGAAGAGTTCCTTGCAGTTGTGTGCGTTGTTGTCCAGTCGGTCCTTGAATGCGGTTTTCTTGGTGGCGCGGATCAGTTGGTGGTGCTTCCGGGTGGCAAGCTTGAGGGTGGTCATGTTGTCCGGTGTAGGTTCCCTTCTCCAGACTTTCTCGAGGGCTCGGCAGTTCTTCTTGGAGCTCTTGAGTTCGTCGGTGAACCATGGGGCTTTCTTGCTGCCGTGTCTGCTGGGCGGGGTCCTCAGAGGGGCGAGTTCGTCCGCGCAGTTGCTGATCCACTTCGTGAGGTGGTCGGCGGCCTGGCTGGGGTTCGCTGAGCTGGCGGGAGGGTGCTGACTCAGGGAGGCGGTGAGCTGGTCGGCTGTGATCTTGTTCCAGCTTCTTCGGGCAACCTGTTGCTGGTGGTGGTGGGTCGTCGTTCTTCTGAAGGTGAAGTGGACGCAGCTGTGGTCCGTCCAGTGGAGTCCTGTGGCGTGGCTGAAGGCGATGTCTTTGCTGGATGAGAAGACGGCGTCGAGAGTGTGTCCGGCGAGGTGGGTGGGGGTGGTCACCAGTTGCTTGAGTCCCAGGTTTGCGAGGTTTTCCAGCACGGTGGTGGTGTTGCGGTCGTCGTTGTTCTCCAGGTGGAAGTTGAGGTCCCCGAGGAGGATGTAGTCGGCTGAGGGGAGGGCGAGCGGGCTGATGAAGTCGGCGATGTCCTCGCTGAATTGTGTGCGTGGTCCCGGGGGTCTGTAGATGAGGGTGCCTCTGAGAGTGGTCTTGGGGTTGACGTGGATCTGGAAGTGCAGGTGTTCGGCGGGTGCGATGGTGTCGTCGGTGTTGGTCGTGATGCGGATGGTGTTCCTGTGAATGATGGCGATGCCACCTCCTGTCTGGTTGACGCGGTCTCTCCGGATGATCTTGTAGCCGTCCGGGATGGCGATGGCGATGTCGGGCGCTGAGGAGGCGTTCATCCAGGTTTCCGTGAGGAAGGCGACGTCTGGGGCTGTGGTGTCGAGCAGGTTCCAGAGCTCGACGGCGTGTCTGTGGACGGAGCGGGTGTTGAGCAGGATGCACTTCAGGTGGCTGCTGCTGGAGTTTGGCTTGGTGGGTGCTGGTGCCGTGCAGGTCCGGGTGCAGGAGAACTTGCAGGCCTGGCAGATGAAGGGTCCGTGGGTGCGTCTCGGGGTGGCTCGGTAGCATCCAGGGGTTCGGCCGGCGTTGAGTGCGTTGAGGGTGGCGGCGTCGTACGTCCGGCGGGTGGGCTGGGGTCTGCGGGGGCCAGGGGTCCTGGCACTGGGCGCGGTCCAGGCGCGGACGGGCGCAGACGGGCTTACCTTTGGCGCACCTTCGGCGCTCAATCGGTGCTCCCGCTGCGCGCGTCCGCTGCGCGGTCGCTCTGGGGGCGTCATAAGTGAGGAGCCTGGGAGGGCGGGGCAGCTGGGTGGCGGGGCCGGCGAATGGGATGGAGGTGGGCGGGGCCGCAGGGAGTCAGCGGCGGGAGCTTCTGGGCGGCGGCCTCGGCCCGGGGGCAGGCGAGGCGTCAGGCGGGGTGGTCCGGGCGGCCCAGCGGCGGTTGGGTCGCTCTGTATCTGAAGGAGGTCGCGGGAGGCGGGAGGGGTGATCCGGGCGGCCCAGCGGCGGCTGGGTCGCTGAAGCAGGAGCTGGCAGGCAGCAGGAGTGGCGGCTGGCAGGAGGGGTGACCCGGCCTTGACAAAGGCACAGTGGTCACTCCTGGCTCTACTCCTGCTGGCCCCTTAAGTGAGGAGCCTGGGAGGGCGGGTCAGCTGGGTGGCGGGGCTTAAAGACTTAAAGTAACCTTTTTAGCGCTGCTTGCATCTAAGTAATTTACTGCATTTTTTTCTTCAAAATTCAATGTCTCAACTTCTACCAATTGGATTTTTTTCATTTTGCTATTATTCTTTTCAGCTAAATAGTCTCTGTTTTCTAAACTGCGTTAAAGTGTTTTGTGCTATTTTTACTGTGTTGCTGTATGAGTTATTGCACAAATACTTTACGCATTGCCTTCTAAGTTAGCCTGCTTGCTCGGTGCCAAGCTACCAGAGGGTGCACACAAGATAATTTAGGATTGTGTTGTGACTTACCCTGAATAGGACTTTGGTCCCTACTT
The DNA here is from genome assembly GCF_964261635.1 of Lissotriton helveticus. Classification (NCBI taxonomy): domain Eukaryota; kingdom Metazoa; phylum Chordata; class Amphibia; order Caudata; family Salamandridae; genus Lissotriton; species Lissotriton helveticus. Next base: position 538,420,021 of record NC_136065.1, read on the forward strand.
GCCCAGGGTGCATACCTTTGCCAGAAAAAGACCCAATTTATAGCAAAAGCCTTCCCACCATTGATCATAAGAAGCACATGTTTTCAACAATTTAAGTGTGGCTTAACCTTAATTTTAACTGTGAAGATAATTAGAAATTACCGAATTATTCCATATTAGAACATTGGAATGTTGGAAGCTCCATTGTAGACAATGGAGGGCTCCATGCTTCTACGGGCCGGTAAAGACTAGCAGAGCAACATTCCAATGTTTTACAAAGGCCTCTCGCAGCTTGAGGGGATTTAAATCCCCGTGAGCTTCGAGAGGTCATCGTTTTATTTGTTATAACAATTTGCCCTCCAGCGCCAGAATTTTGCAATAGCCTTATAGCCCTTCATAGTAGGGCTATACCGCTATTAAATTCCTGGTCAGTAATGCTATAGAAGCAAAATTGTATTCTCCAACCTCATCTCACTGCAGGGAATAGTCACATCAAAAGCTGGGAGAGAAGTAAAGTCTCCTGAAGTAACTGTTAGTGGATCTTATGCGAGCATAGTTTTGCAGTCGCATCACTTCCAGTGTTTATCCTTCGGAGATCAATATAATCACCATGCAAGCACTGTAATCATATTGTAAAGTGCTATACGCATCAATAATTATGACGTCAAATGACTGTGATGTTCCATGACAGCTCTACAAAGGCCCAGTTTGTCAGAACTCTGTCAGTGACAGGTGTGTGGAACCTAAACACAAACCAAAGAAGACAGACAATGACCTTCACAATGAATACCGCTAAGCACTGACTCATTGGTCTCATGGCTGCATCTGTACAAGGAAAGTGAAAATAATGTGGGCAGAATTGTACTCATATAAAGTAATGTATGAACCAAAAAATCCACATGCATATCATTATTCGATTATTTCATTTATTCCCACGGAGGACACGGGTGCCTGGCTGTGCTTCCGTTTATGTTTCGATCTCAGGGCATCCAGCGCTTTAAAAAAATGCTTATATTGTACAGTGTCTTATTTTTATCATTTCTATAATTGTGAATTCTCATGTTTCAGTTTTAAATATTGGAATGTCTTGTCCTTATTCACAGAGACAAGCTTCATGTTTTCAGAAAAACTGACATTGCACTCTTTACCTATCTGCATCATTAACCTTCATTGTGTAATAAGATGCATGACTAAATCACACCGAAAGGTGTTGGAGTGGCTATTAAGGGTCTCAGTCTAAAGCTCTTGTCATACTACTCCATTGGAAATGGTCCTGAATATACCCCTATAAGCATATCAGTAAATCCCTTTTCAATGTGGCAAGGGGAATGGAATACCCGCAAAACTGGTTAGGGTATAGCAAAGGAGTTTCACCACAGGTAAAACAGGAAACCTAGTTATTTTCTCAAAGGCTTAGGTATTTCATGATGTACAATTGTTGTATATGTACAATCACTCTAGTGGAAATGCCTCCTCATTTTCAAAAAAAGGAAGTCACAAAGGTTTAGTAGAGGTACTCTTGTAATCCTGCACTTCATCTGCTATCCATGCCACTTTTGGAAAGTTTATGTATTCTGAAAGTCATACATATGTAACTATGCGGGATACTAAGCCTATGGTTACAGACTTTTTTTATTTTTCTAAGAACAAGACCCACACATAGTTTTCTTGGTGAAGAAGTGTTTGCTTAAGGAAGAGAAACTCCACCACTTGCCGATGTATTATCTGACTTGACATACACACATCACAATGCCAGAAAGGACTTTATTCATGTTCTAGCTGACTATTGCAGCACACAAATCAATGACTATTATGGGTCCTGTGTTACTAACTGAATGTGATGTTAGAGCACGGGTCAATAAAAACGTGTCCAGAAGAGAAAAAAACATACATAGCATAGTAGGAACCCAAACTTTAAGAATAAGTCTCACTGAGTTATTCTAATAAGATAATAGAATCCTTGACTGAAAAAGATAAAAAGCCAATTCACTTAATTTCAATCCCTGCTTTAAATTGGAAAAGTAAAGCCATTTTCATTTCTCCCAAGACTTAGAATGTTCTTCACCACAACATTGTCTGTCCTGTAAGATTGTCCACTTAGAGGTAGATTTGCTAACGTTTGTGCAGGTGCGTTTTCAGCACAGCACATTTTTGTGCTGCTCTCATGGGCCTTTTGAATATATAGTAAATAGGCACTACATTTTGCATAATGTTGTGCCATGCGAGTACCCATGCAAATCTTTAATAATTCCACCACCAAATATTTGAAATTAATTTCCCCCTATTTAAAGGAAAATACCATGTTTTTAATTCATTCATATCACATCACGGGGCCCTTTGATAATTGAAAGTTTGAATTTAGACTTTGTTTTATTCTATTTTTGCATAATTTGCAATAAAATAATGTAAGGTACATGACCCTTTTAGTTCAATGTCAAAAGTATCAGTCATTCAACCCCCGCCTTCAATATAGCAGGTTTTACTGGTGTGACCTGGACTCTCCAGCAGGTAAAAGACATGATCTGACAGCATAGTTATGAAAAGTAAAGTGTTGTAGCTCAATCCCAGCAATGGCCTCTCAAGTCAAAAATGCACGTGTTTAAAGGGACCTCATACTGCCATAGCACAGGAGGTTTTCCTAGACCTCTCATGAAATCGCCTTGAGTGGCAGGCCGGGTTATGTATCAAGAGGAATGTAAGAGCGTTCCTAACAGTAAAAAGAAAGACCACTGCAGTGTGTATGGTATATCATGTGAGTTGCTTCTTTAAATTAAAAGGGCAATGATTTACCCACACTCGCTGATATGAGGTACGTTTTTTATTTTGTCACGAGAAATGGCATCATATGCAGAAGTTGGAAAGTAATGATCTTATTCAATCATAAAAGACACATTTAAACAATACAATAAATATTTAAAAACACACAAAAACATAGAAATGTTGTTAAAAAATGACATATTAAAAGTCCATTACTGATTGAAAAAAGATGCAAGTGATGTTAAAACCACAAGTATATCATAGAAAATATAAAAACTTCAAGATAAGAAGCATTCTAAATCAATTGAAATTGGAAAGTAATGCACTTAAATAGGATTTAATATTTTCATTTTCAAGGTTCCTACAGTTTCCTTACTCTATGACTGGAATGAATATTAGTTGTGGGTGGTGAGAATGTGCACCAAATAACAACCCCAGTCCTTGTTAGGGTGAGCCACAACAGTCACATAATAAACCTGTGCTTAACCCTCTGGTAGGGATGTATGACGTTACAACGCAGGCTATTACAACGCCTGCCTTTACAACGCGGTTTTTACATCGCAATCCATTACAACGCATAGTGCTTTTGGGTGTTGGATAGTGAATAGTTTAATTTACTATTCCAACTCCAGTCCCCGTGGACACTAGGGAAGGTGTTGGATAGTAAATTAAACGTATTCCCTATCCTAGAGCGCCCCCCAGCGCAATGCGTTGTAATGGTTTGCGTTGTAATGACCGCGTTGTAATGGTAGTGCGTTGGGAAAAGTTTCGTTGTAAAGGTTGTTTACCCTCTGGTAGCTCGGCACAATAAAATTCATCCTACCTGAGAGACAATGTGTAAAGTATTTATGCAGAACTCAAACAGTAATAAAGTAACGACACAACAGAATACAATCCCAAATCATTTTAGAAACATAACGTATATTTTATTAAATAATTTGTCACCAAAACAACAAAAATCCACTAGCAACCTGCAACACTAGTAAAAAAAGCTCTGGGTCCAGCGGGCTCACTGGACTGGGACTATTCTTTCTTCCCAGAATTACCCAAAAATAAAGTCAGGCAAGCTGGGAGCTGTACAGAAATGGAGGGGCTAATACAGAGTCACAAGATGAAATTACTCTCCTTACCATATATCAGAGCATAATAGCCCATAGAGAGGAGACCAGGGCAGAAGGATCACAAACCCAGGGCGCAGTCAAGAAATTGCAGAATTCAGTGCGCAGAGTTGCTAAGACTTGTTCTGAAATCGTGACTAGATTCGGAGAGGCCGAAGCTAGAATCTCATCACTGGAAGATGAGTTAGCACAGCTAAAATCTATCACTGAATCCCTGAAGGCTCAGAAAGATGACACTATCTGGAAATTAATTGAGCTGGAAAATCGTTTGAGAAGGAATACTCTGCAGATTCTGGGCGTTCCTGAAGGGGGGAGGGTAACAATGTCAGGCAATTTGTGGTGGAACTCTTCTCAGAAGCATTTCCTGAACTGCCACAATGGGATTGGAAAGTTGAACTGCAAAGGGCTCATCGGTTTCCTTTTAATCAGCCGAAAAAATGGGGGGTCTCCTAAAAAACCTACAGCTATTCTGATTTGTCTCAATAATTTCTTAGTTCGAGAAGCAATATATGATTTAGCTAGACCGGATAGGAAGAGAGCAGGAAAGGGATGTGAATTTTTTGTATGGCCTAACTTTTGTCAGTTGATGGACAGAATGCAGAACAATGTCATACATTCACCCCAGTACAGAGACCTGGGCCTAAATCCATTGTTTTTTTGCAGACATTGTTCTGCATTCTGTCCATCAACTGTTGTTTTTGCATTGTCACCCCGAGTGGGAAGGGTGTGCTCAGACGTGAGTCCCGTGCTCTCCACACCACTGGAGTCATGCTTTCCTGGCTGAAGACGGCTGATAGCCAGAAACCGGTCCTAGGATGCATGATTCCGGTCCAGGGAAGACATGGCTTGGCAGTTCAGGCTGGACTGTTCCCATGAGGCACAGGGTCAAGACTGATTTGCATATGGCCATGTCTGAACTGGGGTGGCTTGGCGAGCAAAATAACGATGGATTAAACTCAGATCTGTGACTGGGGGTGAATGTTTTGACATTATGCAACATTCCGTCCATCATCTTGTGTGTTTTGCTGTTCACCCTATGTGGGAAGGGTATGCCCAGACGTGGGTCCCGTGCTCACTAAGCCACTGGAGTCAAGCTATCCTGGCTGAAGACGGCTGATAGACAGAAACCGGTCCTAAGATGCTTGATTCCGGTCCAGGGAAGACATGGCTTGGCAGTTCGGGCTGGACAGGGGCTGTAACAAGGAGCAGAGGCAAGGGCAATGTTCCCTCAACAAGTCGGACATAACAAACATTGTTAATCTAAGTAAACATCAACTCTCAAACAATGAGGAATCTGTACTACAAAAGGGCTTGGGTTTTGTTCCCACCCCGCAGAATGACCCTTTCACTCTTCAAGCCGAGCTAGCCCAGTTTTTCAGAAAAATCAAACTTAGGGCATTTTTGGAGATTCAGAAAGAAACACCACGGAAGTAGATGGACATACCAACCTTAGAAACAAGTCATGCTTCTCACCTCCAACTCAGAACATACCATGTAATGTCTTGGCGTTTGAACAAGCAGTTCTCACTGAGATTGATACTATCAATTTCAATGAAATGAAGGGATTCCAGAATCTCAACAGAGGGGAAAGATTGGCCTTAAACAAAACCAAGACATTTTAATAAAACCCGCGGACAAGGGCGGAGCGACGGTTATATTGGATGCAACCATGTACCAAGATGAATCCTTGAGGCTTCTTGCAGATGACAACAGTTATGAAATCCATCAGAGAGACCCAACCAATATCCTTTTAAATAGGATAAAGATCATTGTGCATGAAGCTGTAACAAATGACTGGATAACCAGGAATGAGGCAGACTTCCTCATCAATGAAGACCCCTGGATGCCTAGGTTCTATACCTTGCCTAAAATACATAAAAATGTGTTGCCACCCGCTGGTCGACCCATAGTATCAGGCATAAACTCGGTACTAGAACCTCTTTCGCAGTTCTGCGATTGGTTTTTGAAACCTATAGTTCAAACATCTAGGTCATACCTGCGAGACACTAAAGATGTCCTTTGCCATCTACGAGATATGGATGTCAACCAGGAGGAAGACATCTTCATCACCATGGACATAGAGGCGCTTTATACAAGCATCCCGCAGCGACGAACATTGGAAGTGGTCGAACAAATACCGACCAGGAATGGGATTGTGTCACACCACAGCATTTTGTAATGCAATGCGCAGAGATTGCCCTAATGGAGAATTTCTTTGAATTTAATGACATCATATACCATCAGATACAAGGCACGTCGATGGGGAGCACGTTTGCTCCCAGTCTGGCATGCCTATATGTCCAGCAATTTGAGGAGGATAACATCTTCAATGACACCAACCCATTCTCTTCAAACCTGAAAACATGGAAGAGATTTATAGACGATGTCTTCATAGTTTGGAAAGGCACTGTGGAGGAAGCACTCCTGTTTTTGAATTGGGTCAACGGAATTGACCCTTACCTAAGATTCACCCATAAGATCGGAGAGAAACATGCCATATTCCTAGAATTAGACATCAGTCTTACCTCCGAAGGGATCCGTACCAAGGTCCATAACAAACCGACAGACAGAAATAGTCTGCTACTTTACGAAAGTTTCCATCCCAAAGCCTTGAGACAAAACCTTCCAGTGGGCCAATTCCTCAGGATCCGTAGAAACTGTTCAGACTTAACAGACTTTACAATACAAGCAGATGATCTGGAAAAGAAATTGCTCACTAGACATTATCCATAGAAACTGATAAGTAGAGCCAAAAAGAGAGCTAGAAATAACCATTGTGAATCTCTTCTTGAAAGTACACAAAAAGGGAAAACATAGAGACCTGTCTGTGTAACAACCTTCACGCCTGTCTCCAACAAAATCCAGAACATTATTCGCAAGAAATGGCATATCCTTAACTCAGGTCAGATGAAATGGGAACAACCACTCTTTGACTTCAAACGGAGCCGTAACATCAAAGATGAACTTGTACACACAGCAAGCAGGACACAGGGGAGAGACAATCAAATAACACTCTGGGGCAATCAACGACCAGTGGGCCATTACCCATGTGGTGGCTGTGTTGTGTGCCAATTCACCAATGCCGTGAAAGAAGTAGATATAGGCACGGATAGACCCTGGACTCTCAAGAATTTCAGTAATTGCAATACTGAGTGTGTGGTATATATGTTGACCTGCCCATGCAGGAAAATATATATTGGTATGACCACAAGAAAGGTTAAGATCCGGATTAGTGAGTACCGCAGCACCTTCAGAAGATGAAAGGATAACACAAAGCTCACTATACATTTCTTGGAAAACAACCATACAGATTCTGACCTGAAATGGACTGTACTTGAAGTATTGAAAAAAGAAACTGCGAACCGCACACACGCGCTTCATGTAAGAGAACAGCGCTGGGTATTCAGGCTCAATACTTCTAAGTCGGGCCTGAACGATGATATCCCATGGTTACAAATGAACAAATGACCGTTTGAAACCAACAGTCATCTCTCATCAGGACATTCAATAGACTGTGAAACATTGCTGACTACAGCCTCTACCCAAACTCTTAATTAATGATCAAACTATAGCCTTACATCTATCTGTACACTATAATGAAAAAACAACAGTATGCCATCCGGGTATAGAGATATCATGATTCTGAATAGAATAGTGTGCGAGAATGAAATCTGTGTAACACAGTACTCTTGTTTTAACTTAACACTCTACATTCGATTCCTGACTTAATCCACGGGTGTGCCACTAACACTCCTACTTGTCTTGACGTAGAGCAGAGTGATCTAACATCGTAATAATACATGCACAGCCTTTAATTTCTGGCTGCTTGATTTCGATTAGTAACGACCCCTACATAAGTAGGAGACTCGATTGCCTGCTTTTTGTAATATCCTTCATGGGTACACGGCCCTCCGTTCTTTCTGAGCATTCCTCTGAGCATCTTTTTGTCTCCATGACGACACCATAAAAACACACTGCACAGAGCGCTCCTATCCGTGACGACGTGTCCTTCTTTCCTCCAATACGGATAGAGGTGACTAAATGAACATATGCCAGCCGCACACTCCCTCCAATCACTCTTCGGGAGATATCGGTGATGTTAGTGAACTTTTAGCTCACACCGCCCTCCTATTGAATGATGTTTTAAGTTCCTCGGGGGTTCGCATATTAAGTACAACCCACACGCACTAAGTCCAGGCACTTGATACACGTCTCCTTTGGACACCGGACGCTACACGTCTTCAACTAGGCGTCGGAGCCCCTAGCACAGAACGATTCCTGACCACGCCCTACCCAGGCAATAGAACGTGATCAGGCACGCTTTTTACCGAGTCTGGTCCGGACTCAGGAAACAGTACGTCAGAAGGGTGCGTCCACACCAATGACCACCACTTCACCTGTACATCATTTCTCCTTAATGGACCACACAATATAATCTGCTAGAATGGTCTTCTGTGTTGTCGTTGGGGAGGAGTAGACAGTGGTACAACCTAGGTGATCTCATGGGGAAACGCCCTACACGCAGTAAGTCTTGATCTCTGTGTTCTAATGCTGTGACCAACCACACCGTGATCTCGTTAGTTCAGATTATGGTTTACATTTCATTGTTGATTTTTCTCTCTCCAGTGAGTGTGATCACGGGGTACCCCCTAACCCTCGCCTCCCATGGGGCAATTCGCTCCCACCTAAAGGGTAAGATTATTGATTGCCCTTGGTACTTGGCTTCCAGTATATTACTGGGAACATAAGCAAATTTGTATTTAAGATTATAACTCCAGTAGGAGTATAGTGTCTTATTCACCACACCAAGTATGTTTGAACATTATTTGCACATATATACAGAATTATCTGCACTGTCTTGTTCTTTATATTTTCATAGGTCAATGGACCCCTTGAGTGGATTAGGACTATTGGTCATATCCACAGAGTGGCACTACCTATAAAGTAGGGTAAGATTGGAGCCCCCAACCGGGTCCTGATGAAAGCCATGTACCCTGGGGACATTATGGCTGAAACATGTTGACCTTTTGTTAAAAACTCACATAGCGGTGATTGGATGAATGCGTTCTTATTCACCGCACTTCTGTTTTTAGATCCCACATGGTACTCTCACTAAATAAAGTTTCATTGGGAAACTCTTGATGGCTTTTTAACTCACTACTCCCTTAGGGCCCCCATTCACTTCAGAAAGTGCATCCCTGTCGTCAGGTGTATGCCCGTCCTCCACCAAACGGGGTTTCTGGAGGGCGAGGACTGGCAGATGATGAAGCATGACACCTGGTGGTGTGTGATGCCAGTCCATCACTTTTTGTGAGATGCCCCTAGTACTGCTTGGCAATCCACATTCACTTGGTTGCTTTCTAGAAATGGTCTATTTGTGTGATACGGGCTGGACTGTTTCCATGAGGCACAGGGTCAAGATTGATTTGTATATGGCCATGTCTGAACTGGGGTGGCTTGGTGAGTAAAATAACGATGGATTAAATCCAGATCTGTGACTGGGGGTGAATGTTTTGCCATTGTGCAACATTCCGTCCATCATCTTGTGTGTTTTGTTGTTCACCTTATGTGGGAAGGGTATTGCCAGACGTGGGTCCCGTGCTCACTAAGCTACTGGAGTCAAGCTATCCTGGCTGAAGACGGCTGATAGCCTGAAACCGGTCCTAGGATGCTTGATTCCGGTCTAGGGAAGACATGGCTTGGCAGTTCGGGCTGGACTGTTCCCATGAGGCACAGGGTCAAGACTGATTTGCATATGGCCATCTCTGAACTGGGGTGTCTTGGTGTGCAAAATAACAATGGGTGAAACCCAGATCTATGACTGGGGTGAATGTGTTGCCATTGTGCAACATTCCGTCCATCATCTTGTGTGTTTTGCGGACTTTTGTCAGGCCACAATTGAGAGAAGATGGCACCTCCAACATCTGATTACGCTATTCCAGGCGAAGGGGGGGCGCAGATTTTTCTGCTGAATCTGCTAAGCTGAAAATAATAGTTAAGGGACAGATGCAATTTTTTGTCTCAGCAATCCTCGCCAAGGAATATTTAGATACTCTATGAGAGGATCACATAGCTATAAAAATATGCAATATATTTGTTGAGAGTTAGCAATGTATAGTGCATTTTAAATATTGAAGTCTAGACTCACTGTTACAGTAAGATATTGTCTTGTTGCAGGGTCTTCTTTTTTTTCCTTGTCTTCACTATGCATTGGGGTGTGCTACGTTCTGTTTTTTTTGTATCCCTCTTTTCCGTGTAGTTAATGGCTTTTGTGGGGAGGGGAGGGGAGCGTTAGGGTCAGGGGAGGTTGAGCAAATACTACTCCCCATCACAAAGGACCTAGGTCCTGAGATGCCTCATATGGGAGGGAGGGACATGGGGGGGAGGGCGATGCTCATTGGGTGGGGAGTTGGGGATGGGTGGAGAGAGGGTGGCACTACAGTTTTGGCCATGGCGTATGTCTCTATATAGGAAGAAATTAATGTGTGAAGAGTATTGCATTTTTTGTATGGTTTCCGTCGGTAAGAGTGGAGTTTGAGTTTTTTCAACATAGGGATGATGGGTAGAATATGGTTGTGTTCTTGGAAGATATGCAGCCTAAATGACAGGAAGAAAAGGGGTCTTACAGCTAAAATTGCACATGTTATGCAGATTGAGCTATTATGCCTGCAAGAGACTCATTTCTTATTTTCGATAAACGTAGCTGGTTTAGAGAATTGGGATTTGAGATAGTAGCTTGTACTAGGCAAGCTACAACAAATAAACAAGTGGCCATTTTGACAAAACGTGGTCTTGGAGTTTGTAAACACGTCAGGGAAGATACCTTAGGGCGCTGGGTCATTGCAGAAATAATGATCTATGGCTCTCCTATATCAATCTGTTCTGTGTATGGGTCTAATTTAGATGGTCCAGGCGTACTGAATTTTTTGAGTGTCGAATTAGCACTATGGCCGCATCCTTTGATTCCGTGCGGAGACTTTATTATCCATATATATAACGATTTTGATATTATGAGTACATCTATATATCAGGGTAATAAACTAAAAGTGTTTAAAGCTCTCCGAGGTTTAATTAGAGAACACAAACTGGTAGACGCCTGCTCCACACAATAAATTAGTCCTCTTGGACTACTTTTTTATATCTAATCAAATTGCAGAGATGGTTAAAATCGAAATATCACCCAGAGTTGTCTCAGACCATAAGTACTACTATTAGAATTATCAGTGAGCACCGAAATGAAAAAAAAAAAACTCTTGGACTTTTGAAAGAAAACTGTTATTAAATCAAATATATTGTGATCATATGATAAATTGGATCCAGGACTTTTTTCAAGATTAATAGAAATACAGCCTCTGACACTGTGGTCTGGATTGCCTTCAAGACTGGTTTATGTGGTGAGACATTACGTTTCTCTGTATCTAATCAGAAAAGAATTCTGGAAGAAATTAGGGGATGGGTCGAACAAATGAGATTGGCTAAAATTGATCTTATGCAAAAAATAGCAAGCTGTTGTAATACTGAGGGATCTGAAAGGGCCATTGCTTTCTTAGGGGTGAAGATACATAAGCATTTTGGGATTGAGATAGCTGCTAAATATGTGCAAAATAGGACTGAAATCTATGAATTAGGGTAAAACACAGGGAGAATCTTAGCTAGGAGACTGCAACAGAGGGAAGTAGTAAATAGAATTTGCAGGATTAAAGTTCATGATGGTCAGATACATGATGCCCCGGCTGAAATTTTAAATGTCTTTAATAGGTTTTACAGACAATTATATACTGAGGGGGAAATGGTAGTAGGAGAATATTTGATGCAGGAATTCTTTTCAGACTTTGAGACAACTAAGGGTACATATGAGCAAATTAAGATTCTAGCGGCACCAATAACCTGGGAAGAAGTGGAAGGGGCTATGATGTCCTTAGCCACCGGTGAGGCAGTTGGTCCAGATGGTATTCCTTTGGAATTTTTTAGGACATTTCGGCAGGTATTACGACAGAAACTTATGGTGTTGTTTTTGTCCGCTCAAAAGGGTAGTATTCCTGAGTCCTGGCAAAAGACTACTATAGTTGTTTTTGAAAAAAAAGATAAACCTGAATTGAGCCCTTCATCAGGCCTATCTCACTTATTAATTGCAACAGTAAAATCTTCTCCAATATTTTAGCCTCTTGTTTGGGAAAAGCTATCACCCCGTTAGTGTCAATTCATCAACATGGGATTGTCTCGAGCAGGGATACGACGGACCATGTGAGACGCGTAATCGCACTTCTGGACTAGGTGCAGGCAACAGAGTCCCTGGTAGGGTTGATCCTGTTGAACGCTGAAAAACTGTTTGACTGGGTCTCATGGCAGTTTTTATGGTATGTCCTGCAGTGGAAAGGATTTTGTATGGAATTTATTCAAGCAATTAAGGCTATATATGTTTCTCCAGAAGCAGCTATCCGTATATCTGGGCAGGAGTCAAGGTTGTTTAGTATCACTAAAGGGACCAGGCAGGGGTTCCCATGTACCCTCTTATTGTTTGCGATATATATTGACTCATTATTTAATAAAGTAAACATAGACATTCACATTAAGCCAGTAAAAATCCTCAACATGGAATATAGTACATTGGCATATGCTGATGACATTGTGGTTTTTACTAGCGATGTCCCCTTGGCCCTTCCAGCAGGAAGATCTCTGGCGGAGCAGTTTGGTACCTTTTCGGGTTATAAATTAAATGTGGGGAAAACCCAGATTCTCAATTCACAAACTCAATATCCAGCAGATTTGCCAATTGTGGCTGAAGCCTCATTTCTGGGACTTAAAATAACACTGTCAGAAGAATAAATTCCTGATCTAAATATTAAATGATTGATAGATAGTGTAAATTTGAGAGATTAGACCATTTGCATCTTTCTGTGTACCGGCGATGCAATGTTTTAAAAATGCTGATTCTTCCTAAATTTTTATATTTGTTCAGGGCTATTCCTTTAAAATGTTCTGTTTCTTGTTTAACAAAGCTAGAGAGGACTTGTTCCAGATTTCTCTGGGACTATCGAAGACCGAGAAGAGCGCTTAAATGGACGATTCTTCCTAGAGATCTGGGAGGGTGGGCGATACCGTATTTTTTGTTATATTATTGGACATCTATGTTACAGAATATGGGGATTCTTTTAGTTGGGCTTAAGGCTTTAATCCCCCTAGCTAGCAGACCAACCATTTATGAACTTGGTTTAGGGGATGAAGCACAAAGTTGCTTGGTTAGGATAATATAGCCTAGCTGCTATCAAAAAAACGAAATTCAAAGTGCTTAAAGCCGCTTATTCTGTCTGGAAACAAAATCGGCGCAAGTTGAAGATTCCAAATATAACCATCTATACTCCATTATCCGCTTCCGGTACTCTCCCTGTCATTTGAATTTTATGTTTGGGGATTTATTTGAGGGAGCCCAACTTGCTCCATTTATGAACCTTTAGGAGAAGTACAGATTATCTTAACGAGATTTTTAACATTTTTTGCAGATTAGTAGCTTTATAGAGAGAGGTACCCATGGCTGAGAATCAAGGGATGACAAGATCCCTTTGGGTGAAATAATAGGCAAAAGGGCTTCATTAGGACAAATTTATCAGCAGTTACTGATGGCTCTCCCCGATGAGATTTGTACTTAGAATACAAAGTGGGAAAATAAGCTAGGGAAATCGGTAATAGACATAGAGGAGTTGCTGGATTTGGCTTATCAATTTTTAATAACTGGAAGACTAAGGAGCCTGCACTTCATGTCTATTTTTGACTTGTACTACTCACCTGGTAAAATTGCTAAATGGGCTGGCTTGAGGGGCGGGAATTGTAACAGGTGTGGATTGCCAGCTGCAAATTATTTTCATATGTTTTTTTCTTGCCCTAAACTAGACCTTTTTTTCAAGAATTGGAAAACTTCCTGACTACGATCTTAGAGGTCCCGATAACTATGACTGCTGATCTTGTAATTTTGGGTGTAGGATTCAATATAGAATGAGGCACAAGGCCGAAGTCGGTGTCTGCTTTTTTGTTCATTGCAATGGCTTTGGACCTCTTATGCGTTACTTCGAATGGATAAGCCCGGACACTCTGACATTTATTAACTGTCTCTCAAGGCTTTTGTCTATTTATAAATTAGAATCTTCAATATATAAAGTAAGAAGGCGTAGGAAAAGGGCCTTGAACTGCCAAATATGGGCTCCTGTCACACATTGGCTACAGGAAGGGTAGGAGGTTTTTCTATTTTCTCATTTTTAATACACCCTCTTTCTTGGGTCTATCGCTGTTTCAGAGACATTTGCAGTCTATTATTGCTGGACATTATGTATTTAAACCGACTGCATCCTTTGTTTTTTGTATTCTGTAATTTCTTTTGTATCAAGCAATCAATCAATCAATGCATTTATAAAGCGCACTACATACCCGTGAGGGTCTCAAGGCGTTGGTGTGGGGGGGAGCTGCTACTGGTCAAAGAGCCAGGTCTTGAGGAGACTTCTGAAGGCCAGCAGGTCCTGGGTCTGTCGTAGGTTGGTAGGGAGGGTATTCCATGTCTTAGCGGCGAGGTAGGAGAAGGATCTCCTGCCGGCGGTGGTTTTCCGGATGTGGGGGACTGTGGCGAGGGCGAGGTTGGCAGAGCGGAGGCAGCGGGTGCGGGTGTGGAAGCTGAGTCGGTCGTTGAGGTATGCTGGTCCGGCGTTGTGAAGGGTTTTGTGTTCGTGGATGAAGAGTTTGAAGGTGATCCTCTTGTTGACTGGGAGCCAGTGCAGGCCTCTCAGGTGGGATGTGATGTGGCTGCGTCGGGGGATGTCGAGGATCAGTTGTGCCGAGGCGTTCTGGATAGATTGTAGTCGTCTCAGGAGCTTGGTTGTTGTTCCTGAGTAGAGGGAGTTTCCGTAGTCCAATCTGCTGGTGACGAGGGCCTGGGTGACGGTTTTTCTTGTGTCGGGGGGGATCCATTTGAAGATCCTGCAGAGCATTCGGAGGGTGTTGAAGCAGGACGTGGAGACAGCGTTGATGTATATGCCATGACCTGCTGTATAGTTCAAACCCTTGATAAAAATGGGATACAACCAATAAAAATATATATTTTTTTTAAACCACTCTGTTGACACTGAATTCTGGCAGAAAGGTGCACTTGGCTTAGGCAGGAAAATGACAATGTTCAAAAACGATGTTTTTCAAAATAGTGATCTAAAGTCCAATGCATTCATTAAGTGTGATTTTAAAGTACTATTAAAATTAACTCTTGAATAATTTTCTAGCTACTTGCAAATTGAAGTTAGGCATTATAAGGTGAGACAATGTAACCCAGTGTTTTCCAAAGGGCGTGCTAGCCTTGCCACAATCAAAAACATCTTTGGAGATTTTTCACTGCCAGGAAACGTAAAACATAACTAATCATGTCCTCCTTTTTAAATATCATGGACCCTGCACTATGAGCATTTAGGGCCTTCCTCAAGAGAGACTTGTAAGTATTAGAAATTAAAATATAGTACAGAGAAAACCTTTGCGACGGTTGAAATTACAGTTTAAAACTGCATACCCAGACTTTAGGGGCAGGCCAGAAGATATATTTTATAGTGCCACGTTAGTGGGTCGTACAATGAGTGCTGCTGACCACTAGGAGCATTTAGTTTATAGGCCCTGTGTACATGCTGTACAACGTTCTAGGAACTTATAAGTAAAATAAATATTCCAATAAGGAAATGACAATGTTATCTTCTTTAAAAGGGAGAGCACAAACACTTTACCACTTGTTAGCAGAAATAAAGTGCCCAGAGTCCTAGGGCAAACCAAAACGGAATGCTGCACAATAGACTGGTATTTCCAACATGATTCCATGATGACATTTTGTCAGAAATTTTCAAAATTGAGGGCAGGACCATTTAGGAGAATGTACCGCAGTAATGTACTGATCAAGTGCTAACAATAGCGCCTTTCCTTTAATAAGTTTGGCCCTTATGTATCAAATCATTTCCTCATGGACACCGAATGAGTAAAATCCTTTGTTACATCAGTATCTCTTCTAATGAATAAACTTCTAGCATACACTTTCTGTTTTATGTGCGTTGTCGTGTAGTTCCTAAAAACCTATTTAGGATCTGTGCACTTAGATAATATAGACTGTGGGATTGGTGTCCAGACTGATTCCAGACATCCCACCGGGTATGTTCGCCTGTATACCTAGCTAGCTCACAGTGTCACTGTAAAGTCCTCTTACCAAGGAGAGACTAGTTCTTGGCATCTGTCGAACATGACGACCCTGTCCCATCAGGGATCTTGGAAACAGTGCAGTACTTTTCATTCAGTCACTCATGCTCACTGTGCCTCAGAGAGATACACAAAATAAACGGTGGGGATGTTTTCAATAAGCATTTATTGAACCAGTAGTGTTAAAAATGTGTGCTGAAACAACCATAAGACAGAAACAGATATAAATGATTATAAGCACCAATAAAGTAAATGGATGGTAGATTTCTTCCATAGGGCTAAAACAATGAATACCGGCAGGTATTAAAATAGATGACAGTAATAATTCATACTCCTATGATGCAACCCTAACTAGATGTACCTAAGTGTACCTAACATGTATATAGGTGTAGAGCCAAGAATCCCCCTAGGATGAAGCCATCCCCATTACCTGAAATGAGAGACTGTGGGACCCCCATCTTGGTCCCCAGATGGACACCACACAAGGGATGTCAGACCACTACGAGTTGGAGTGTCTGCGTGCAGGAACCTCAGCATCTCGTGTCAGTGTGTCAGCATGGAAGTCTTTCTCCTCTGCTTGCCTTAGCAAAGATATAGGGGCAGATTTATGAAGTCCTTGCGCCGCCGGTGCGTCACTTTTGCCCATGTTAAAAATGACGCACCGGCGGCGCAAGGCCTTCATAAATCTGCCCCATAGTGTATATATACCCAAAAGATACCCTCAGGGGCTCTACCTTGCTGTGTCATGTTTGCCGAGGATGACAAAAGGGATGACTCTTATACATAGTTATTATGCAGAAGATGGTAAGCCTGCTGTGATTCTGAGAATCCTTATGCATAATTAATGAGGCTAGTTTTCGGAGAAAACGACATGACATGTATGCAGCACTTAACTAGGTAAAAGGTCAATACCAAAACCTGTTATGTAGTACAATGATACGGTAAATGCAGGTGAAGGGTCAGGTGACTACTCAAGCCTATAATGGGGTCCCCTATGAAACATAACACCCACTCCTCATCCGACCGGACAACATATTCAAAAAGAAAATGTCCTTCTAACTAAGCATTAAACATTGTTAAAAAGGCTTTTAAAAATTGTCCAAAAGTCCATAATATCTCTAAAAATAAACTCTAAAAAATCCCTTAAAATATATTTATTTGTTTATAGTCTGAGTAACTAAGTATGTCTGAAAGCCAGGGTGCTCAGCAAGAGTAAATAAGAGAGGAAAGATTTTTTGTTTAAAATTCGAATTTTATTTGTTTGGGAAAAAGGCCGAATTCTTCCCAGCACATGGAGAGCCAAATGTTTATGTGTCCTGTGTGGGAGATGCAACATCACTGCTGCTAGCAACGGTCGCTGTAACACCTCACAGATCATGGCAATCGAGCAAAGGTGATCTTCACTTCCCACAGCCTATGCTGAGGGGGCAGTTGAAACATCCAAAGCCTGTGTGCCTGTAGTAGAGCCTGTAGCCAGTCCAACAGGAGCTGAAGCATCCTGTGGTGGCTCTAAGAATACTGACATCAACATGGGAATACGCTGGGGACCCTGCAGTATGTGGGCCATTAGCGGGTCTAGTTATACATCTACGTCCAGTGGCGCAACTGATGGAAGTGTTAGACAGAGGTCCAACACGCATTCTTGTCCGCAGAACAGGCAGTGGAGAACAGGCAGAACACAGTCAATCCAGACTGGTCGAAATGATAGGAACCAAGACTCGCGTAGCTCCCGAAGTCGAGGTGTGCCAAGATGGAGTAGCATGTGATCACGGTAACGTTGCTTCAAGGGCGTTTTTTCTATTTCCTTGTGACTGAGACATCCATTGCATAGCAGAAACATTTAAATCAAGATTCCCAGTAGCAGTATTAGCGGAAGTCCTCCAAAAATGCTCCAGAATGCTGGAATCACTCCAAAGACTGTCTGAAAGGTGCTGAACAGTCCAGAACCTATGGTCTTAAACTTAAATAGGTGTACGATAACCTTTGTAGCAGACGTGTTAAAGATACTTTGTATTATTTCTCTGAAACGGAAAGGGCAATTTGTTTGCACCAGTGCCTATATCTCAGCTGGGGATCTTGCAACCTGGAGATCAAAAGTCTCTCGGGCTGAGGTTAAGGGCACATCTATCTGCAAAAGCATGGCTTTCATTCGGCTCACCTTTACTTCATCACTACGGCTAACAGTCTCTTTGGGCAGCCAATGTACATACTTTGAAAATTACATTTCCTCTACCAGACTTTGTATATTTTTTTAAATCAAAATACATGAAAAATACGTATATTATTGACGCCAGCTTTTTCTGCCTCATATCACTGCATTCAAGGACAGTCTCTGACCACACTAGTTCTTCCATAACAATTGTTACTAGATTGCATGCAGCACGGCTTTGCTGTAGCATCACTTAAATGTTTATCTTTCCCAAATCACCATGCCTTTCGTTCTGGCGCTGTAATCATAGCTTAAAGTGGTCTACGCATCAATAATTATGACTATGACGTTAAAATGCTGTCATGTCCCATGACAGCTTTACAAAGGCCCGTCTTCCAGCTCTCTGACAATAATAGGTGTGCGAAAGCAGCAATGGAACCAAACACAGAAGCTGAAGAGGATAAACTATGACCTTCAAATGCAAAACTATGATGAGAGCATGTTAGCCTCAGGGCTGTTTCTAAACAAGGAACGTGAAAACAATATATATATAGATGATGAGTATGAACTATTAAATATGTGTGGACTCAATGTTGATAATATTGACCCATTAATTAAATGCAATATGACTTCCATGTTGCTGTCTTTTTTTTAATTATTTCTTGCATGACGTTTAATGCACAAAATTCGGACCTTCTCTCTGATTTTTTGCATTGGATGTTTGATAAAAATCAGTACAGTGCTTAACTTAAACAAACACTGAACAAGAAAGATAAATACATGGGATATGTCATTGTCTTCGCTGGAACTCTCTTAGATGAATACAATTATTGTATTTTCTTCGAAATGTGCTCCAAGCATATTGTTATGCTTAAGTATGAGAAGACGCCATGCTGCATAGACTGAAATTGTCTTGAGTTGTATCTTGTATTGTGTCTACCCTTCCCTGTTGGGGCAGGGCCAGATTGATTTGCGAGGCAGTCCTAGCTATAATAGCACAGACGAGCAAAAAAAGATGGACTGGAATGTGGATCATATTGATTACCAGTGAATCATATTGATTCACGCATTTCAGCATTCACTGAAATCTTCGTAATCCTTCATGTTTACATAAAACGGTCTGAGTCGGCCCCCATGTGGATTCTGTAGCCCAAAACAGTGGATATGATGGCGAATACTCATTTGAGGAAAAGGGTGAATTCTGCTGCTGGAGACAAGTAACGAGTTCATCAGCGCCACCATGGAAGTTAGAAACCCAAAAACAGGGGAAGGTCTACTTCAGTGTTACTGCTAGGATTTGGAAACGTTGTACATTGTGGACCCAAATATGCAAATCTGCAACGCAAGAAAATGAACCAAACAGCACATTGAAAGAATATAAAAGTATTAATCTCGCCCCAAGAGCCTTGAGACCAGCCGCGGTCGGCAGTAGGAGTTCCTGCAGGGCGGTGACGTGGGGAGGGGGATGGGCAGGGTGGGGGGTAGTAATGTATGGATTACGGAGTTTAACA
The DNA here is from genome assembly GCF_964261635.1 of Lissotriton helveticus. Taxonomy (NCBI): domain Eukaryota; kingdom Metazoa; phylum Chordata; class Amphibia; order Caudata; family Salamandridae; genus Lissotriton; species Lissotriton helveticus. The sequence goes on from NC_136065.1 coordinate 538,439,742, forward strand.
GGTAAGTAAACATATAAATAAATAAAACAAATTTTGTTGCCCGCACTGCATCGCATTTGGTTATGCAGTGCACGCAACGAAATTCATTTTATTTATTTATATGGTTACTTACCTGTTAAACTCCGTAATCCATACATTACTACCCCCCACCCTGCCCCTCCCCCTCCCCACGTCACCACCCTGCAGGAACTCCTACTGCCGACCGCGGCTGCTTGAGACCCTTAGGGGTGAGCAGTTTGCGCTTTACAAGTACTGGATTATTTAGTCCCAGTTGCCACCTACCAGGCAACAATTGTATTTTATGCTGGGAGCATGGCTCAGTGATCTGAACGTTTGTTGCCAATAAAGGGAGTTGTGCAGTTTGGATTCCTTTAAAGCAGGTTCAGCCATCCATCTTTTCGAGGTAGGCTAATTTAGTAACATTAATGGGTAGCAGAAGCATCTTGGAAATGGAAGGAATGTCATACTTGTTGCTGTATAAGATAAGAATTGGAAAACAAATAGGCCTGGTCTTGACAAGCTGGTGCAAGGCTAATTTTACTTTTTTTTTTGCAAAAGTGATGCGAAAAAAAGGAAAAACATTCTATGCCTTTACCTAAATGTGGCAGCCACATGCTTGAAGTTACACATTTAAAATAATATTTACACAAGATTTTATTGTGCATAGTTATTAAAAACCGTTGCATACATTAGCTCACTTTAAAAAACGCCACAGCGGTAGCCCTTAAGTCTAAGCATACATAAGTGATCTATTTCGAAGAGTTACGGTTATAACCATCGCAGTACCTTTGGATAGAATGGAAGTTCCTTAACCCAACAATAAGCTTAAAAGAGCATAAACTCACAGCTTTCCCGTTTTTTGCTGCCACCTTTAAAAATGTAGTGTCCATTTAGTGGCGTAACGAAAGTTGAGGGGGCCCCCCTGCAATGTACACACTCTGGATTTATCTGGAGCTCTCAGGCCTGAGTACTGTGCTGAGGAAACCCCCTGCAGCTCAGAGGCCCCCGCGCTGCAGGGGCCTGTGTTCAACCGCGGCCCGTGGAGGGAGTTACGGTGGGGCAGGTAGGCGGGGCAGGGGAGGGGCAGGGTGGGGAATGCTAAAAACCGGAATATGGCTAGTTGGAGGTAAGTAAACAATTTATTAAATAAATGAATTTCGTAGCGTGCCCTGCATCGCAAAATGTGATGCAGTGCGCACTACGAAATTTGTTTTATTAATTAAATTGTTCACTTACCTCCAATTATCCATATTCTGGTTTTTAGCATCCCCCACCCTGCCCCTCCCCGACCCGCCTTCCCGCCCCACCGTAACTCCCTCTACAGGCTGTGGCTGCCTGTGTTACTCCCCTGTGTCCGTTGCCTTAAAGCATGCAATCACAGCCTGCGTGCAGGAGCGAATGCCATGTTGGTTAACAAGTGCTCTTAACAACGCCCTCCTTTCATTCAATCAATCAATCAATCATTGACACTTATAGAGCGCGCTACCTACCCGTAGGGTCTCAAGGCGCTGGGGGGGGGGGGGGGGGTGCCGCTACTGCTCGAACAGCCAGGTCTTCAGCTTCTTCCTGAAGGAGAGGTGGTCTTGGGTCAAGCGCAGGTCGGTCGGGAGGGAGTTCCAGGTCTTGGCGGCCAGGTAGGAGAAGGACCTTCCTCCTGTAGTCGCTCTTCGGATGCGGGGGACGGCGGCGAGGGCGTGGTTGGCTGATCGGAGGTGGCGTTTGGGAGCGTAGAAGTTGACTCGGCTGTTGAGGTAGCTCGGGCCTTGGTCGTGTAGGGCTTTGTGTGCGTGGGTGAGGAGGCGGAAGGTGATTCTTTTGTTGACGGGGAGCCAGTGAAGGTCTCTCAGATGTCCGGAGATGTGGCTGGTTCGTGGGATGTCGAGGATGAGTCTGGCTGAGGTGTTCTGGATCCGCTGGAGTCTCTTCTGGAGCTTGGCGGTGGTCCCGGCGTAGAGGGCGTTGCCGTAGTCCAGTCGGCTGGTGACGAGGGCCTGGGTGACGGTCTTCCTGGTCTCGGTGGGGATCCACCAGAAGATCTTCCGTAGCATGCGTAGGATGTTGAAGCACGCCGAGGAGACGTTGTTGACTTGCCTGGTCATGGAGAGGGAGGAGTCCAGGATGAAGCCCAGGTTGCGTGCATGGTCTGTCGGTTTGGGTGCGGTGCCCAGGGCGGGGGGCCACCAGGAGTCGTCCCAGGCGGAGGGTGAGGAGCCCAGGATGAGGACCTCCGTCTTGTCCGAGTTCAGTTTCAGGCGGCTGGTCGTCATCCACTCGGCTACCTCTTTCATCCCTTCGTGCAGGTTGGCTCTGGCGGCGGCGGGGTCGTTCGTCAGGGAGAGGATCAGCTGGGTATCGTCGGCGTAGGAGATTATGCTGAGGTTGTGTTTGCGTACGATGGCCGCGAGGGGGCTCATGTAGACGTTGAAGAGGGTGGGGCTCAGAGATGATCCTTGGGGGACGCCGCAGATGACTTCGGAGGCCTCTGACTTGTACGGTGGTAGGCGGACTCTTTGTGTTCTTCCGTCGAGGAAGGAGATGATCCATTCCAGTGCCTTCCCCTGGATTCCGGCGTTGTTGAGACGCTGCACTAGGGTGCGGTGGCAGACCGTGTCGAAAGCCGCGGAGAGGTCTAGGAGGATGAGGGCCGCTGTTTCTCCATTGTCCATCAGGGTTCGGATGTCATCGGTGGCGGCGATGAGGGCGGTCTCGGTGCTGTGATTGGCTCGGAAGCCGGACTGTGAGGGGTCGAGGGATCCGTTCGTCTCGAGGAAGGCGGCCATCTGCTTGTTGACGGTCTTCTCGATGACTTTGGCTGGAAACGGGAGGAGCGAGATGGGGCGGTAATTCTTGAGGTCGGTGGGGTCCGCTGTTGGTTTCTTGAGTAGAGCGCTGAGTTCGGCGTGCTTCCAGCTCTCCGGGAAGATGGTGGTGTCGAAGGATGTGTTGATGATGTCTCGCAGGTGGGGTGCGATGACAGCGTCGGCCTTGTTGAAGACGTGGTGAGGGCAGGGGTCGGTCGGTGATCCGGAGTGGATGGAGTTCATCGTGCGGATGGTGTCTTCGGTGCTGATCGGGGTCCAGGCGTGGAGGGTGGTGGTGGGGGGTGGTTGTTCGGTCCTGGTGTGCGTTGGTTGGTTGTTGAAGCTGTTGTGTATGTCCGCGATCTTGTTGTGGAAGTATGAAGCGAGGGAGTTGCAGAGGTCTTGCGATGGGGTGATGTCGTTGTTTCCTGCGCTGGGGTTGGAAAGCTCTTTCACGATGTTGAAGAGTTCCTTGCAGTTGTGTGCGTTGTTGTCCAGCCGGTCCTTGAATGCTGTTTTCTTGGCGGCGCGGATCAGCTGGTGGTGTTTCCGGGTGGCAAGTTTGAAGGAGGTCCTGTTGTCTGGTGTCGGTTCCCTTCTCCAGGCTTTCTCGAGGGCTCGGCAGTTCTTCTTGGAGATCTTGAGTTCGTCGGTGAACCATGGGGCCTTCTTGCTGCCGGGTCTGCTAGGCGGGGTCCTCAGTGGGGCGAGTTCGTCCGCGCAGTTGCTGATCCACTTCGTGAGGTTGTCGGCGGCCTGGCTGGGGTTCGCTGAGCTGGCAGGAGGGTGCTGGCTCAGGGAGGTGGCGAGCTGGTCTGCCGTGATCTTGTTCCAGCTTCTGCGGGCGGCCTGTTGCTGGTGTTGGTGGGTCGTTGTTCTCTTGAAGGTGAAGTGGACGCAGCTGTGGTCCGTCCATTGAAGCTCTGTGGCGTGGCTGAAGTCGATGTCTGTGCTGGAAGAGAAGACTGCGTCGAGTGTGTGTCCGGCGAGGTGGGTGGGGGTGGACACCAGTTGCTTGAGTCCCAGGTTGGTGAGGTTGTCGAGCAGGGTGCTGGTGTTGCGGTCGTTGTTGTTCTCCAGATGGAAGTTGAGGTCCCCCAGGAGGATGTAGTCAGCGGAGGGGAGGGCATGTGGGCTGACGAAGTCGGCGATGTCCTCGCTGAATTGCGTGCGTGGTCCAGGGGGTCGGTAGATCAGGGTGCCTCTGAGGGTGGTGTTCGGGTTGGTGTGGATCTGGAAATGCAGGTGTTCGGCGGTGGTCAGGGTGTTGTCGATGCTGGTCGTAAGACGGATGGTGCGTCTGTGGATGATGGCGATGCCTCCTCCCATCTGGTTGGCGTTTCGGTCCCTCCGAACGATCTTGTAGCCCTCTGGGATGGCGATGGCGATGTCAGGAGCTGACGAGGCGTTCATCCAGGTCTCCGTGAGGAAGGCAACGTCCGGGGCTGTGGCGTCTAGGAGGTTCCAGAGTTCGATGGCGTGTCTGTGGACGGAGCGGGTGTTGAGCAGGATGCACTTGAGGTGGGTGCTGCTGGTGTTCGACTTGGCGGGTGCTGGTGCGGGGCAGGTCCGGGTGCAGGTGAACTTGCAGGCATGGCAGCTGAAAGGTCCGTGGGTACGTCGTGGAGTGGCTTGGTGGCAGTCTGGAAGTCGGCCGGTGTTGAGTGCGATGAGGGTTGCGGCGGAGTACGTCAGGCGGGTAGGTCGGGGTCTTCGTGGGCCAGGGGTCCTGGCGCTGGGCGCGGTCCGGTCGCGGACGGGCGCAGACGGGCTTACCTTTGGCGCGCCTTCGGCGCACAATCGGCGCGCCCGCTGCGCGCGACCGCTGCGCGTTCGCACGGTCGCCATTTAAGGCGAAGTGCGCGGGTGGGCGGATCAGCTGGGAGGCGGGAGCGGGGAGGGAACAGAAGAGAAAAGGGGCGTGGCCACAGGCGGTGGCGGGAGGCGGGAAGCGGGGAGGGAGAGCGGAGGGCGGCGAGGTAGGCGGGCAGACAGGAAGGACACTGGACACAGCAAAGAGGATAAAATTACAATTAACAGGCACAAATGGAGGGAAAAATAAGGCAAAAACAGGAAGGAAAAACGATGGTACAGCACAAGGGAATACAGGCACAATAGACGGGCAAAACAGAGGAAAAACAGCTAAAAAAGCGATCGGACGGCACAGAGAAAAACAAGCACAAATTTTGGGCAAAACACTGGCAAAACCAGAGGGGAACGGCCAGGCGTCAGCGAGGCCGGCGGCGAGGCAGAGGGCAGGCAGAGGGAGACACACGCAGCAGCTGGTGGCCGTGCGGCGCGGGGGTGTCCCACAAGTGGGTCACACTCACCTGCGTCGCACGGTCGCCATTTAAGGCCAAGTGCGCGGGTGGGCGGATCAGCTGGGAGGCGGGAGCGGGGAGGGTACAGAACAGAAAAGGGGCGTGGCCACAGGCGGTGGCGGGAGGCGGGAAGCGGGGCGGGAGAGCGGAGGGCGGCGAGGTAGGCGGGCAGACAGGAAGGACACTGGACACAGCAAAGAGGATAAAATTACAATTAACAGGCACAAATGGAGGGAAAAATAAGGCAAAAACAGGAAGGAAAAACGATGGTACAGCACAAGGGAATACAGGCACAATAGACGGGCAAAACAGAGGAAAAACAGCTAAAAAAGCGATCGGACGGCACAGAGAAAAACAAGCACAAATTTTGGGCAAAACACTGGCAAAACCAGAGGGGAACGGCCAGGCGTCAGCGAGGCCGGCGGCGAGGCAGAGGGCAGGCAGAGGGAGACACACGCAGCAGCTGGTGGCCGTGCGGCGCGGGGGTGTCCCACAAGTGGGTCCAGTAGACCAGTGCACAGACAAGTTATGGTAACAATATTTATTTCCCCTGATTCACAGTCTGCAGGAAGCTTTTTTGATGTTCTGGATCCAGGGAACACTGTAGGACGGGTCTGGAAGGAGGCCAAAGTGATAACTCAGAAAGTACACTTTTAGATGCCTGGACCATCCAGCCTCCAAATAAGGTTATGTGTTTATGCGTTTTATAGTCATTTAAACTCAGCTGGCTGTGAAATCTGTTTGCTAGAGATTATTTGTCTTTAGTCACAGAGATTTCTTACCTCACACCATTATTCATTTTTTTAAATGACTCTAAAGGCAGGGACCTTTCCCATAACGGTCTGACGCCCAGATCGTCACCGGCCAGTTCTAGATACCAAAAAGAATGTGCGTTTTTCATTGTTTGAGGTTTTGCCAGAGACCTTGGCACAATTGGTTTACTGACAGGGACATTATTCTCTTCCATATAAGCCCCTTTTCCTATCTGGACTGGCAAAGCATTAAGGGGAGACAAAAAAGTGACCTGAATATTTACATAGAGATCAAATGTAAAATCGTGGCGTCTCTACCTCAAAGCACTTCACTTCCATAAGAGATGCTTGGTATTTCATAATAGAATCAGAGATTCGTACTTTGCTCTGGAATAATGATAACCCTCTTATAACACTGACTAAACTTATGAAAAGTTGGTATGATGGGGGGATTGCCCTCCCAGCAATCCAATATTATTACAGGGCATCTCAATTGATAGTGACAAATCATTGGGTGCATTGGCCGCATAAAGAACCAGCCTATAGTATGGACAGTTGTAACATGACCCCATGGAATTATTTAGGAGCAATTTATGGAGGACGGAAAAATGCCCCGAGAAATACGTCAACCTCTACTACGGTCACTCTGTGGCACAAGGCCTCGACAGAGCTGGGGTGGAAAAATACGATAACAAAGGCTACTCCAATTTTGGAGACTGGGCAACTAGGGATACTATCAAGGTATCTGGGGTTCGGTTAATGGGAGCTGATTGGACTCACTAAGGTTGAGATTTGTGGGCAAGAGGGAAAATTGTCCCCTTCAATGACCTCCAAAGAGACTATGAGCTGAATAAGGGGGAAACTTTTCGATGCCTTCAGGTTCGTAGCTTATTACATAAAGCAATACCCAAAGGTACTGAACTTTGGCCTCCTCATCTTTAGAAGATAGGCTGTTAGACAACTATATACTGAAAAGGGCAATACCTGTGACTTTCAGGACGATATTAACTAACTCACCAGTAAAGTTAGAAATAATGCGTTCAAAATGGGTGGAGGATGTGGGGGTTATGAGTGATGAAGAGTGGCAGAAGCGTTGGCATTCCCTAGGGCTGTAGTGATTCATTCAAGATGTAAATTAATTCAGCTAAAGGTTCTGCATAAAGCATATTATACCAGTGTGGAATTAGTTACAATAGGTTAATTAAGCTCACCATTATGCCACAGGAGCTGTGGTCAGGAAGGAACGTTCATACACCAATGGTGGGAATGTCTAGTGATTAAGTTATACTGGGAGAAATACGTAAAAAATTGTAACTTTGTGTAGGAAGGAGTTGAAGGTCTCCCCTCGATGGTGCCTCCTTAACATATGGGATCCAACGGACCTGACTGCGAAAGAAATAACTTGGGTTTCCTTTGCCTGTATGGTCGCAAAGCGCAAGATTACAAGGACATGGAGAGGTACAAACGAACCTAGACACCGAGACTGGGTGACAGAAATGGATGGGTTTATGCAAGCCGAAAAAGTAGTCTATGAGGGTAGAGGCTAGCCGCGGTCGGCAGTAGGAGTTCCTTCAGGGCGGTGACGTGGGGAGGGGCTGGTTGGGGGGGTAGTAATGTATGGATTACGGAGTTTAACGGGTAAGTAAACATATAAATAAATAAAGTTTACTTACCTGTTAAACTTCGTAACCCATACATTACTACCCCCCCCCCCCCCGCCTCCACACTGCCTCTCCCCCTCCCCACGTCACCGCCCTGCAGGAACTCCTACTGCCGACCGCGGCTGGTAGAGGCAGCCCACAAAAATGGCCCAAGATCTGGGGGAATGGAACAAAAGTAGAGAGATGATATGTGTGTCCGTTGCTGATCCTGCCCAACAACGGGAATAAAGGTAAATGAAGATATGTGTAAAGTGGCAGAAAAAAAAAGGAAAATGTTAAAACTGATATTTGTTCTATGTCCTGGTATATTCGAAACTGTAAACATGCACTGTACTAAAGCGATGTGAAATGTTTATATTCTGCCTTTAATTTCAATAAAAAGAATCCCCCTTAAAACAAAAGATGCTCAGTATTCCTTTTGATGCTTTTACCGTTAGCAGTGGCAAGAACATTGGGCAGACTAATATTCTCTGTAAAGTGCTGAAGCAATAAGCAAGGTGTTACCCTTCTTCTGCAAATCCAGCGTGTGCTGGTGGAAGGAGCCCTTGTTATCGAATAATACTAAAAGCTATATGTAGGTTTTCACCGGCTCCAGTTGTTGTCCTTGTAGGTGCCATTTGTGCCATTTCTGAATCCTATTATTCACCTCAATGACCTCGGTTTTCTTCTGATTTACTAACATGTCGTTAGTTAGTGAGTAGTGAGATAGTGTGTCTATGAGACATTACAAACTGATTTTTGTTTGGCTGAGTAGAATTACATCACCTGCATACAGTAGGTTCTTGATTTGCATATCTCCTAGTTTATGGGCGTGAGCGCTTACTGCATCCAGGGCAGGGGTCAGGTCTCCCAAAAAGAGGTGCCAGCCCCTAGTGTAAACCCAGATTGGTACGAAGAGATAATGTGTTTTCCTTCTGCCCAGAACAATATTTCCATCAATAGAAGACCTGCCAAGTGCTTAGCCTCGGTGTCTAATGGGATAGTGAGGTGGCAATTTTCTGGCCGGTGGTGATCACCACCTTTAAAAAGTGAGGTTATTATGGAGCCTTTCCATGAGTCCTTAATAATTTCTTGTTTCAGGGCACAGTTAAAAATTCCTGTCAAGCTAGCAGTCCTAAAGGATGGGGTTTGTCCGATACAGTGCTTGTGGAATTCTGTTTGGGCCTGGTGCCCTTGCCTTGCCTGCACTTTTGGATTGATTTACATATTTAATCTTCATAAATCAGCGTCATCTGAGCTTGTCAGACTTACTAGACTTACATTTCCCAACTCTTGAGAAAGAGATAGAGTGACCTCTATAGATTGTTTAAAATGTTCAGTTAAAAAATTAACCCAGTGTTTTTGGTAAATTTGAACTTGAGCAGCAGTAGGGGCCTTATTCAAGTTATTGACCATCCTCCAAAAATCTCTCGATTTTTTCTTTTTGCTGAGGTACAATGCTTTACTCAGAAATTTTGTTTTGTTGTAGTTTTCTCCTACCAAATCCTCTTCTGGTAAATTTTATTTAGGCCCCTCAGATTAGCTTGGATCTCAGGATTCCCTGGCTGCCTCTTACTCAGTCTCAGGATTTGGTTGTGTTTATTCTTTACAGCACTACAAGAGGCAGATGTTTTAATCCTTTTTAAGTCTTGTGAGTATTCTTGTGGCTTGGTATGTACTTGAGCAGCTTCTTGACTTGTACACTCTAAGTAGGTTGTCTGTAAAGAGTGGTCACTTTGAGATGTGGGTGAGGAGGTCATTACTAAAGTAGTTCGTGATAAGGGATGAAACAGTTTCCCCAATTGAAACTATAGTGTCTTCGGGCCAGCGTGGCTTCCCATAATTTATTGTTTCGAGCACCCCAGGTAGGGAGTTTGACTGCAAAAAGAAGAGGCATTGTGAGTTTATCCCTATAGTTTTTTGTTCATGATCACTTTTTCAGTTTTGTTAATCTGGTATGAGATTAAACAAATTAGGGGCAGAGTTACTACCATGAAATGAATTGTTGAGTTCGAGTCAACTAAAAATGTGACCACACTGGTAGGGTGTCTTGTGGTATCTGCTGTTCAGTCCTTCTAACCTGAGGGATAAAAGGTATTTTACCATTGCCCATTGCCTTAGCATCCCTGAGTCTATTGCTTGAGGTTCCAGCAGACTGGTTAGAAACAACCCAGAGACGATCCTGTTGTATACTTTTTTCATCTTGGGTGAAGGGTCACAGCAGGTTCATGTCGAAGTCCCTTGTTGCTAAGGTTCCTGAGAAGTTGGGTCTTGTAGTCCTTCTAATAAAATTTTTAACAATTTGGATTATATAAATTAGCTGGATCCTGGATCTGGGTGAATGAATTAGTTAATTAGTAAAAGAGAACCCTCAATGTCTTTATGCCACTTCTGCAGTTGGACTAATAGGGTGTTATTATCACCTGTGTCCACCAGTTTGTTTTCTGTCTTAAGCCCTGCTAATACAAAGTTAGCCAAGCCCGCTTTGGGTGACCAAATTTACTTTGGTTTGAGCGTTGGGCTAAAGTAGCCTGCAAATCCGTCAATTGGGAACAGCTGTTGTTAGATCTGGGGTCTCTAGTTGGCAGAGGTAAGTACCCTTGTACAATTAGGGACCCTTGCTTCTAGTCAGGGCAAAGGGGCACACACTGTAGATAACCCCTGCTCACCCTCTAGGTAGCTTGGCACGAGCAGGCAGGCTTATCCCCAAGGCAATGTGGTTAATATTTGCACTTCAACATACACAATGATTCCACAGTACCCCACAAAGGTAGACCACACAGGTAAGAATATAAAAAATATAACTTTATCTAGTTTCAGCAGGTATTAATCAGTTACAGGCTTGTTGCACGATATTTTAACTTTCTTTGAATGATGGTAATACTTCTAGGCGGTTAGCTCATTTTCAACAGTAGTCTCAAGTGTTATCCGACAAAAGTTACTTTTGGGGCGCTGTTAATCTCCCCCAGGCCCTCTGGCCGTGTCTTGCATGATTGCTACTGAGAACGCTGCCCTGCGCGTGCAAAAGGGGCAGCTCCTACGTGTAAAACAGAACTCTCTTCAGCTCTTACCGCTCTCGCTGATTCTCCCCCGCGCTCTCGACAATCCACTGAGCGATGGGGGAGGATGATCCTTTGTCAGCGGGCCCGGCGGCGGTGAGGGCTTCACGCAGCTCTCAGTTTCTTTTTACGGCGTTTCTCTGGCACGGACCAATCGTAGGGTGATTCTGGGACGAGCCCTCCTCAGGCGTTATGGGTCACCGGACGCGGCCCCAATCCGCTTGCACCTTTACCGGGCGAGCCTCCTGAAGCCCGCCAATGGCAGCGCGGCGCTTCAGGGAAGCCCGTCGTCGTCAGCCAATCCCAGCGCGGTCTCCTCGTTTCTCCAGCCGCAGCACGAAGTCGTGGCAGGGGTTCTTGAGTCAATATCATGCCCGGGCAGCGGCGATGTTGAGCGCCACAAGTGCGGTGGGGACGGCAGGTTACGAGGCCCCACTATCGGGGGGAAGGTTATTCCCGCACTTGAGGCACCACGATCCTCTGATCACTCTCAGGCATGTGCCGATGAGCACATCGATCGCCGCATACCGTTATCAGCTGGGAAACACGCACGCCGTTGCCTCTTAGATCGTTTTTGCCACGGTGTCTAGGAACCTTTTAACCCTGGGTTCCAGGAAACAGGAGGCCAGCTCTTCCCAGGCCCTTGGAGATTCAGTTAGAAGACACAGCACACAGCAAAGTCTTGGTAGTTACAAGCAGGCAGGGGCACAGCACACAGCAAGCCCTTCTTCTCTCCTTCAGTTGAACAGCAGAACAGGTCAGCCCTTTGAGCACACAGCAAGGCAGTCTTCCTTCAGTTCCTTCAGCGGTCCTTCTTCTGGCAGAGGTTCCTCTTGATTGTAGAATCTAAAAATCTGTTGTCAGGGGTCCTTCTCTTATACCCCTAAAAGTCTTTGAAGTCTTTGTGCAAGTGGGCCCTGAGCCCGGTCTAAACCAGCTCTGGGTGTTGCTGGAGCACTTGGGCTTCCTAGCTTCTTCCTTCCTTTCAGTGTGAGGGGCAGAGGTGTCAGCCGCCCAGCAGGAGGTGGAGCCAGCATTGTGGCAGGCAGACACAGCCCTATTCACTCCCAGGTGCTATCTACCCCCACCACTCTAGTTGCAGATGCAGTCATTCAACCACGGGCTGACTCAGACAACCTCCTGGGGGCTCCCCAGCCCCTGTACCCTCAAACCAGACAGTCAATCCACAAGCAGGCCCAGGCACACAGAAAGGTTAGACAAGAGAGCAGCCACTTTCTAAAAGTACTGTTCTCAAACACAGAATTTAAAAACAACCTTTCCTAAAAGATGTGTTATTAAATTCTGAGTTCAGAAGATAGGCTGGTATCCATTGGGACCAACCTCCCCCATGTTAGTCTATGGGGCAAGATAACCTTGCAGCAGTGAGCACACAAAATGGCTGCTGTTCACTACAAGAGCATGTTACCTGCACTAGTACAATCTCTACCTTTCCTATATACTGCACCCTGCCCAGGGGGGTACCTTGAGCCTTCCATAGGGGTGACCAATGTGTACATAAAGGGAAGGGTTAGGCCCAGCCAGTGGAGACACTGGTAAGGAGGACATGGCAGTTTACTGACTGCACACAGGCACTGCGGTGGCAGGCCTGAGACACCATTTTAGGGCTACTCATGTGGGTGGCACAATCAGTGCTGCAGTCCCACTAGTAGCATCTGTCATCACCAGTCCTGGTACATCCAGTACAGTTTACTAGGGACTTTGTGGTGATACAAATATGCCAATCAGGTACATCCAATCAATATGACAACTTCCATAGGGAGCCCTTACACTCTGGCACTGGACAGCAGTGGCAGAGTGTCCAAAGCATCTAAACCAGCAAAATCGAAATTCAGCACAGCATCAAAATTACAGGAGGCAGAGGCAAAAAGATAGGGGAAAACCACGCCAAGGGTGTCAGGTCTAACAGCTGTGTTATCCATGTTTCTTGTAAGAATATCATCTGATGTTCCCTCGAAAGTATTATCAAGTTCTTGTTGTGGCTTTTAGTATGCAAGCTGTTTATATTCAATGAGTACAGTTTCATGGGTTTTGTTTGATTAGATGCTTGAGGTAACTGGAGTTTTTGTACTTCATCCTGTCAGGATTGTCTTCTGCCATACAGGGCTGCTGATAGCCAGCCTAGGTTTAGTCATTCAGAAGTGTATTTGTCTGCTGGGGATTGTCTGTTATGTGTCAGAAAAAAAGAGGGTGCCATTTTGCCAATGGGATTCCTAAGGATCGAGTATTCTTGCTTGCTGTCTTTTACACTATGCAACACAGTGTCCTCCTCTGGAAGGCAAGCGAAGCTCAGTAGGCTACAGAACAATTCATGCTAATATTGATTCCCCAGCTGCGAAAGCACTCTTTTTCCTGGTAGACTTTCCTTGTGAGCCAATTTGAGGCCCAGGTCACAAGGGTAGACTCTTGTCCCTTGTATTATGTAGGTGCCAGGAATTTGATAGATTCAATGTCTATTGTGGTCATCTTCTCAAGGGTTGGGACTGCCTGTGGAAATTTTAAGATGTTACCATAGTTAAGAATATTGTGCCTCCCCCAGACTGGTATTCTGGGGTTGAAAACAATTTGATTACTGTTGGTTAGGATTCCAGGTATTTGGACAGTGTTGCCGAGACCAAGTTTTGCCAGACCATTGCTACTTTGTTCTCGAACCTGCAGAGGATCAGTTGTTCTAGTCTGATGGCTGGTAGGAGCTAGTGAGTGCCACTGAGCTGCATGATTATTGTTGTCCATGCAGTTACTCACTCTTTGTGGGGATGAGATGTGAGCCTGGTCTGTGATGGCTGCAGAAGCTTTTGGGCTTCCGCTATTGTTAGCCCTGTATTCTTGACAGAGCTACGCCTCCTCCCTATGACTATCATCCAGCTGAATTTATTCCATTGGGGCACTGGATTCCTTGGAAGCTGGAATTCGAGCTGGAGTACCCACCTCACCAGCTTCAAGGGTGCAGCTACTTCAGGTAGTTTACATGATTTTTTAGCAAATAAGGGATAAGGCTTGTTTTTCCTTAATGGTTCCTTGCTATGGTGGATTTGTGTTTGCGTCTACTCTTCATTGCGCTCAACTGTATTTTCAGCTGGTTTCCTTGTATAGTGCAGGGGATAATTAATAGACTAATTCTCTGTTTGTTTCTTGCCTTGTGTTGCGTTTTCTCTGTTTTCCTAATATTATTTTCACTGGTGGAGCTTGAAGAAGTAGTTGGAAGTTGCAGGGAGAGCCCTCTCATTGGGTAATCCCGACTTTGGCAAGTTCACCTGCTTTCTCCATGGGAGTTGCGAGTTGGCAGGCATTTTCATCCAGAGATGGTCCCATGTTCATATTAGTAAAGTCACCATTTGTGCCACAATCCTGAGTCAGTTCCGCTTGCGGTGTGGGTACTTTTTGTGATGAGGGATGTCAAGATTCAGTTTTAGGTATTCTATTAGGGTGCTCAGGACGTCTGGGATTATTGCGAGCATACTGACCACCAGTGCACAATTGCAGTCTATATTGGTTGATGCAGCCTAATTTTGTACCCTGATTATCAATTTGTTTAGGGTGATCTAACTTCTGATCAATTCCTGTAACTGATTCAGCCATGATGTTAAGCAGATTCACTTGGACATCCATTTGGTTTGACTGGTAAGTTAGGGCATCTATAGTCATTCGTGCTGTTCTGAACAGAATATCCCATATGGCTCCGAGTCCTATTGTTGCTGAGGGGCCTTGAGTTTGGGAGGATTCAGCTGTATTTGGAGTGAGCGCAGTGTGGATCTAGGATTCAGCTGTAGACACTCCACTGGCCCATATGCTATATGGTACAGTGTGGGTTTTCAATTAGTTTTCCAGGTTGTTTTGCCCTTTGTTGATTTTTACTCTAACTTCAATTGGTAGCAAGGCACAACTTATTAATAGGGGTTTGGCATGCATTTACGGTGGAGATAGAGGGGGAAGTTTGTGGTGATCACGACTTCACTTAGACTAGCTTCAGGTCAGTTATCGAGCTTCAGACATTCTCTTTGTTCTCTTTCTGCTTGGGCTTTACCGCTAAGTCTGGGGTCTCCTTAGTGGGTTCAAACTTTTGGATTGGCTCATCGAAGATACTGTTATTACTTACTGCTGGGTAGATTGGTACTGGGAGGAAATTTATGTCACCTGATGTGGAGAAAATTACCCCATCTGGGTCCTTTAAAAAGTCAGATTTATGTGGTATTTTGTAAATTTTTCAAACATACGGCCCACAGGTGACATTAACAACTGGTTCTGCCAGACAGGAGTTGCCTTTACACTTTTTGTTGTCAACAGAATTTGGAGTTTTTCCTTTACCCTTATCGAAGGTTGTGGCACCCTTTTATGGCCTGCCCGCCTGTTGGTCCCTTCACAGCTTTCCGGTCTTTGTGGGAAACTTTCAAAGAACGCCATTTGTTGAAAGGAGTTGAAACACCACTGGGGGTTTAGCCCTGAGGTGTAGCTCGCCTGGAGATGATTGTCGATTGGTTCTTCACGCCTTTACTCCTAAGGCTCTGCAAACACAGAAAGGAATATTCAACTGATTGTCTGCTGATGCATCTCTTTTGGCCAGGCGAACAGGATGCTGGGAATTGTTCTTGTGGTTAGAAAGATGACTTATAAGGTGCAAGGTTTTACAGTTCTGATTAGTGGGCGGGTGCGGGGCAGACACCATGACGTGCACAAGCTGCACCATCCTAACGCCAACGCCTCCGTGCATTGCACAGTGCTGGCAGCATAGTGCTTTGCCGAACTCCTGGCTGCTGTGCACCTAAAACTACATCTTTTAGGGATTTCAAAACTTTTTGCTACTGTTTCCAGGTTGCAATTGCAGATTTTCAAGCTGCTGTTGCATTTAAGAAGGTATGCTATTGTGATCTTGCCCACTGGCCGACTCACCCTTCTTATTGCATTCTTTGTCAGTTTACTTGGTACTGGACACCAAGTTCTGCAACAGGGCTGGGGGTGAGGCCCTCTGGGGGAAAGGTGGGCTCAAGGCACAGTGGCAAGCTTTGGAGTACCGTTTAAGTGTTGTATGGTGTAGTGTAGTGCTGTTTGGTCCTGGAGCGATTAATACTTCAGGCTCGTAAGAGCTGATGGACTAGGGGTGGCAAATGCAGAAATCAAGCATCAGTGACTGCTACAAGCCCATGAGCCCCAGTGGTGTCACCTTCTTCCATGGGCTATGCTGCCGTATGGGAGATGCCAGTGCTCCGGTACCAATCCAGCATTGATTACTGCAACTTGACTGCCCGCGGGAGGGCACGTTCACACCAGCCATGTCGGCCCTTGCCGCTGCCCCACTAAGTCCCCGGCACTTCTGGTTCTCAGTCCTTTGCACCTCAACTTAGTGTTGATGGCTGTGATAGCTCTGACTGTCGCAAATACATTGTACAGCGGAAATCAGAAGCGTAAGTAACTGCTGAGTCACAACAATGAACCGTGATTTAGCCACTACATATAATTTAAATACAATTCCGAGCAGGAAGGTGTAGCTAAAACAGGAATGGAACCCCACTTCAGTCCTTAATGGACAGTAAACAAAAATATGTCACTTGTTGGTGCAATGAAAAGTTACTGTTGGCTTCAATGAACTGTCAATAAGAAAACATTGTTTAATCACATGAGAAAGACTATAAAAAAGGATAAAGAACAGAAAGAAAAAATACTTAGTAACATAAAGTACGGGCCCAGCATTCCTATCATTAAGATGCTCTTCTTTTACGGATGATGTGCTCATGGGATCAAGGAAAAATGCTGTCACTCACAGTGCAGGAGAGCCAACGGCTGAAATGGGCTGACCCATTGGCCATGCTTTGTTCTGTAGGGGATGAAAGCAAAATGTAAACAACAGTTTGTATGTATATATGTACCTATTTTTTTTCATTAAGGATAGTGCAACAGACAAACATATTGCTGTGCCACAGCTCAACACAAGCTATCATTGTTAGTTTAAATTTCCATTTACTTTACTGCTTAGCAAAAATCCCTTCCAAAGTCATTGAGAGACAGGTCTCAAAACTTGGCTTTGTCCTAAAATGGTATGATTTGGAGTAAAATAGTTTAAATCATCTGCTTTATTTGTTTGAATTTATAGCTCACTGTTGGACTTGGCCATTATGCAGGATCATCCCAGAACTTTTTGCCTTCCTCCTGTATTTTTTTCTGACTTGTTGTTGGTGGTTGTATGACTCTGGGCATTTTATCACTGCTGAACAGTGCTAAAATGCATGTGCTCTCTCTGGTAAACTTGGTAAGATTGGTCTACATCTGTTGGGCATATTTAATGTACCTATAAGTCCCTTGTACAGTGGTTTCCCATATACTCAGGTACAGTAAATTAAATGCTACTGGTGGGCTTGCAGCGCTGGTTGCGGCACCCACCGTAGAAGCCTTTCAAAACTGACTGAGGCCCTTGCAACTGCAGAGCCTGCATTTGCAGTTTACTACCGCTGTGACTTGGCATATGAAGTGGTTACCAAGTCTGCAACTTCCCTTTTACTACATCTCTTTCGCCACTAAGGTAGGCCCTAGGTAGCGCTATGGGCAGGGTGCAGTGTAGCTAAAGGGTAGGACATGTGCCTTAACTATATGGCATGTCCTGGTAGTGACAAACAATCTATTTGGTTTCTTACTGCTGTAAGGCTGCCCTCTCATAAGGATGCATTGGGGAATCCGTGATATGTGCTTGAGTGGTAATTCCTGACACCAAAGGGGTAGCGTGACCATGTTTGGTATGTTTGGAATAGTAGTGATAAATCCTACTTATTGGTGAAAGCAGATTGAGTGGCAATATTTTAGAAATACCACTTTTAGAAGTGGGCATTTATGTGTGCTGATTGGTCTTTGTGCCCTGCCTGGATGTGCATTGACCATCCGGTTCTGATTAACAGGGGAGAGGGGATTTGCATTCACTCCAGGCAGTCCCTGGGGGGTGGAGGTGCATCCTGCCTTTCCTGGGTGACTCAGTGCTAGGTTGAATAGACCTTCCCTGAATTTAGAGTAGCAGGAGGAGTTTTCCCTTGCACCTTAATAGGCCTTGCCGGCATTTGGAATGGAGGGAGGAGTTGAACCTGCACCTGAATAGGTCTGTGTCTGCCATCTACAATGCTGGCTATGCCCCCCTGTGGTGTGTTTGGGGCCAAGGCTAACACTGTGAATGGGGGATGTTGTGCACTTGTAAATGTATTTTCAAGTGCAACCAGAACAAAGACATTTGGATTATAGGTACAGGGGCTGTGACCCCACAAAACTAAACACTGCGTAGGACTTGTAACCAGATGCTGCTTGCTCTACCTGCTATCAGAGGACTGGTGGACTACCAGGAGGAACCACCTTGGGACTTGATTACTCAGGAGTGATGACCTGCTGCCTGTTGGGCTGAAATAAAGGACTACCACTTTACTCTGAGGACTCTTATTCTAACCTGCCTGCCTGCACCCTGCTGCTGTGCCCCTTGTGCTCTCCAAGGAGTGCTGTTATGCCCCCTTGCTAGATCTAGAGCTTGGTGAAGCTCTTCATCTTTGGAGCAACTAAAGGAAATTATGTGCTTTACAGTGGGGAAAGATTCCCCAGTGCAGCTACTGGGCTGGAAGCTTTGTTTGGGGCCTGTTATGCACTGGAAACCTCAGGTGCTGTCTTTTTGTCACACCCTGCACTGCCCCCACTCTAAAATGAGCCCCCCCAGTGCGACCTGCCAACAAAATTGTTGCCTGGCAACTGCCTAGGAAACTGAGTGGAGGGGCGGCTATATCGGTGGCCGGCCCAGTGAGGTGGGAACTTCACCTAGAAAGAACCGGCGCAAGTCACTCCTTGAGGGTCAGAAGCAGGAGCCTTACCCACCGCACCAGCTGCACAGGACGGGTCACGCTCTTCTGAAAGGAGCCGGTGCCTCGCGTGTCCTGCCTTGGAGACCTGAAGGAGTGCTCCCAGCGGGGCAGTGGTTTCTCGCAGGGGCCCTGTGCTCCTTTCCTCTTCACCACCATTTGGTGTTACTGGGGGGACCGGCAGGTGCTGCCTTGCACGCTTGTGGTGGTACCAAGTGAGGTCTCCCACACTTCCTGCAGTAGAGGTGCTCCTCCCTACCCTTGTGACATACCGGGCGGGAGCTGAGGAGTCACAACTGTCTTTGGGGTCCTGAGGGGCCAGGGCGGACTTACTGTGTTGGTTCACATCGGCCTCCAATCTTGTCTTGGTCCAGAGGAGCTGCCGTTTACGTGCACTCGAGTGTCCGGGTTAGATGGGAATTACTGTATTCCCTTTTGTAGGTGGGCAGGTGGCCCAGAAGCCTTCATGGAGGGAACAGGGGCACCAGATACCACATAATTGCAGTGCAGGTGCCATCATTTATGTTGTTTATGGTGATATGCCTCTGTTGGCACTGCATTGATGACCCCTGTGTTGGTTATGGTATATCCGCTTGCAGCCATGATTGATGTATGACCTAACCAGCCTGTAATGCCCTGATGTAGTGCAAGGGGTCATTTCATGCCCTATGTTGGAATAACCAGTACTATGGTAACAGGAACTGTTGAGTACGTACAGTGATTGGCGATTCTTGTCTCTTGGGTGCTTTATCCAGCTGCTACAGTTAGTGCCCTGACATTATGATGTATGTGTTAGATTGCCAGGATTTGCACCCTAGGTACAGTGTTGGGATGTTTTTTATAGCATGTATAATGTAGGATTCCCTATTGCACTGTCTAGGTTGTTATGACAATTGCCCTATGGCAAAGTGATTTTAGGAATCTTTGTGACGTCATGACAAGTGCCTATTGGCACAGTGATTTATGTGATTATGTTCTAATGTGTTTTTATGGATAATACAAAGGATATTTCTATATAACCTTGTGTGGAGTTTCATTTGTGGTGTGCCTAGTCTATCACTGTTGTGTGAGTGTGTTGCGCAAACGCTTTACACGTTGCCTCTGGGATAAGTACGACTGCTCTTCCAAGATACCAACGGGGTGAGCAGGAGTTATATTTTGTGTGTAGCTCCCTTGCCCTGAATATAGTGGTAGGTTCTGCCTGGGCAAGGCGCATAGCCTAGCCAACCAGAAACCCCATTTCTATCACTCTTTGAAATTGAACTGAACACTGTAAGATGTTATTCACCTATTCATGAATATTCGTAGAAAACATAACTTCAAAAGTGTATTACATGGATTTTAATAACCTTGGCAGAAAGCGAGAATTCTTGATGAAGTTTTCACTGCAATTCCTGCTCACATTAACGCCTTACACACGTTTGTAGGGAGAAATCATGGAAATGGAACAGTACTTGAAATTTAGAGAGTAAGATATTGGAGACAAATAAAACCTAACAGTACATGAAATACGCTGTAAACTGTTTTTTTTTTCATTTTTGGTTATTTAACTTGATTACCTAACCATTTACAGGTAAACATACTAAGGGCCCGATTCACAAAGGTAAAGTTAGACGAGAGTCTAATTTTACGACGATCAGTATTCACAAAGGGCATTAACTACTCGTAAATGCCCTTTGTGAATACCGAAAGTCGAACTTAATGACTTACAGTATTCACAAAGGGTAAATGCCTTTCGTCTCATTTTACCTTCATGAATCGGGCCCTTTATTATGCAAAATCTTCCATTACTAACAGCTAATATATAAAAACAATTCAACACACTAGATAATTGATATCATACACACACAGGATCTGATCCACAAAAACAATTATGGGTATGGAAAGTTTTACTACAGGAATACTCTTTCAGGTACTTTTGCTTACCTTTGTGAATCGTCCCGTAACAATCAGTTCTTTTTTAAGAAACAAGCAAAATGGGCATAGACTTTTCTATTTTGAACTTATTATCTAGGAATATTCCATGAATATATCCATTTTAGTCTCATTGCAAACATTTTGCAGCCAATTTACAACAAAGGCATGTAAGAGTACAACAAGACTACTATTTTACCTACTCCTCAATGTCTCTGCGAATGGGCCAGGCAGATCTAACAGTTGCCAATAGTTGTAGTTAATTTACAAAAAATAATCATAGCCAAATTACTTTGTTTATACTATTTCCGAGTCCTAACAGCTATATTTCTTTGGAAGTTTGAACTATTACATCCAATATTAGAGATAGCAAGCTGTGTATTGTCTAGTTTGATGTTAGAACTTGCTGAAGAGCAATTAATAAGCCATAAAGTATTAATTAAAAATACGGCAGCAGTATTTGAAGTGATGGCTCCCTTCCACATCTGTACTACAGAGGACAATCGGAAGATTTCCATTCAACTCATCAGCAGTGCCATAGAATTACTCATGTCCCTCATGTATGCACTAGTTTACATGTAGGGTTATCAGACATTCTCTGTGGAATGTATGCCAGTAATAATTTCCAGGAGAAGAAGATAATAGCATTAAATGCTAATTTGGTTTGAATTTTGTGATGAGAAAGGCATAAGTCCTCTCACTTATGACTTTTTTTTCTACATCAGACATGTGGCAATAAACATGCAATAAATATAAATAGTGGTCTCTGGCATGGAAGTGCCAGCCTAAATTGCCTTTTCAAAAAAAGCCATTGATCATTTTATTATAACATATATAATAAAATATATATATAATAAAAAACGAATAAGAGGCATAAGAGTTGAGTGGTCAGAGTGATTTTTAAACTTTAATAATTTAATTGGTTCTACACCGGACACATTCTGCTTGAATCCATTGAACTACAATAGTCTTTTAGATAATCATAAATGAACTACAATAGTCTTTTAGATAATCATAAATGAAAACTATTAATTGTATGTAGTCAATTTAGATATCTAAAATAATATACTCCTGCACAAGTACATTAAGAGAATATGAAAAGTAAAATGACATTTTCATGCATGCATAAAGCATCTCTCTGCATACTCTTGCTTTATGTGACACTGAACCACCCTATGACACCTAAAGTTTTAAGAATCTACAATTTAGTGCAGAGTGATTTGTATCATTATAGCCATTTAGTTATATTTCATTTTCACTTGATCTGCATTCATCATGTCAAAGTTGGAAACAAAAATATTGGGGTGCTAAATGCTTTAACAAAGCGCGAGATTGTTTTATTTCTCCTTTTACAAATTTTCAGGTACAAAGATTTAGTATGCACAAGTATTCCTAAGAGTGTCCCACAATTATCAGTCTTTCGTTTTGGGGCAAACAGTGCTGACATCCTTCAGAACCTTTAAGTGGTGTATTTATCTTACAGGATGTGCCCCTAGGATGAGCTAAGACATTTAGGAATAGCATTTACCTAGGATTAACCCCCCATTTTGCAATTTTCAATGCACTTCAGCACAATTCTAATGCATTTCTTTTTTGGCAATATTACTTGATTGCTTAATATGGGATAGGGATTGTTTCACAATAACTGTGGTGAAATATCATCTAATATCAGCTAATATTATCAATTATGCTTACATATTTCTTGAAGTAGTAATCTTGAATTTATTCGGGTGGACATGAGATCCAGGGAGGAAAACAGAAAAGTGATTGGTCGAATGATTGAAATAATATTATCCTCTAATAATGACTTGAGCTGCATTCCAGTCTAACATTTTTTGCTCACTATGCTACTGTGGACAGATCCGCATTTTTGGTAGGGCCACATCGTATGTTCCATTAAATGTTTTTACTCCTCAAAGAAATGTGTTTTGTGTCAGGAGATGGACTTTGTCTGCAGTAGATGAGTCCTTCATAGTACAGATA
This sequence comes from Lissotriton helveticus, assembly GCF_964261635.1. Classification (NCBI taxonomy): domain Eukaryota; kingdom Metazoa; phylum Chordata; class Amphibia; order Caudata; family Salamandridae; genus Lissotriton; species Lissotriton helveticus. The sequence continues at coordinate 538,462,044 of NC_136065.1, forward strand.
TATTAATATTCATAGGAGAACAATAGCAATAGCCTGAGGGAAGTGAAGGTCCACTTAGCAAATCTCAGAACACCTTCTAGAGGTCCATGGACAAAACAGGAGCTTCTGGGCCCAAACAATGAGGTTGAGGCCTTTTGCTCCTGATGTCCCAGTACCCAACCTACTTAGGGTCCTGAGTATCTGGCCATACACTACCCCGTCCAGCATCTCACTCTCAGTGATAGGCAGGTCGAGCAGTCAAAGGCTCTTCAGGCGGAGGTAAGTGCGACTCACATACAGCCTCATAACTCAACAAATGCACAGTAGCTGTAATAAGATACCTGTTCAGTTCAATACTAGCTTTTAAGAAAATGGAGTATTTAAGTAAACACACAAAGCATATGCAACACACTAAATACCCACACAACCCTGTGAAGGTCAGCGCAATCTGATGCAGAGTCCTTGAGTCACTCGGTCTCTTGTTGTGGAGTTGGACATTACTAATTTGAATATTAGATGTGACTCCCAGATGCAGCCCACGCTAGTCTCATACACCCCAAAGTCTCTGCTTTGCCTGAAACGTTCATCAGCGCCACAACGCTAAGTTCATGTAAGTCTTCAGTGGCCCAAATGGCTCGGATAACCCCTTCTTGATCTGCTGGCAGTCAGCAATCCTGGAAGGACCAAGGCACCCCTTCATGAGCTTAGATCTACCCTATTTGAAGGTCCACAATCTACTTCCGTTTTTTCCCAAAATCTTGCTAGGCCTCCTTAGTCCAGAACAGCCATTGTTGGTGTTGGACATCCTGTCCGGTCTCCAGCAGCAAACGGTAAGATTCTCTGCAGTATCCTTGGCACTATGAACCACTGTAACAGCCCTGTCTCCATTGAGGCTCCCCCTCCAGCCTCACAGAGTGATCCCATGGGCAGCAGCCCGTACTTTCCGATGGACCCTTCCTGGCACACAGGATCACTGACTACAGCACTCACAATCAAGAGCAGAGTCCTTAGCTTTTGCAAGATCTTGGGGAGACTCACACTCTTACAAGGGCCCCCCACAGGGTTGGGCATCTCACACTTCGGTCACTGGGATCCACTTGACAGGATACTTGCTAGGCCTTGCTCCCTCCAGGCACTCTCCTCCTTACAGGGCTCTCTAGTCTTGGGAGTCAGACAGACGCCTACGATTAAACTTCAAATTCAAACACATCGATGATTTAGTGTCTGGACCTTGAAATTCGTGTTGGGGGTGTCAGCTCCTTTGAAGAGCTCTCTCCTGTGCATTACACTTTGTTAAAGGGACAGTCTGCCACCGCAGGAGTGTCTCTTACTATGAGTGACCCACAGCACAAACCAAGGGATCAACTAGGGCTCACACCTTGCTGTTAACCTGCACTTTACTGGTAATGCCAAAAATATTGGTCCCTTCATCTCCCTGAAAATGAGCCAAGGCCCCACTCTTCCTGGAATCAAAGCATCCTTTAATGTACCCATTGCCATCCACAGGCACACACATGCAACCTAGCACACACATCCAAGTATCACACACTGTCTTAACTTGCACATACAAGTATAATGTGCTATCCTGCACTGCTCACCTTCCATGCAGACCAAGGGTGAAATAAGAAAACAACTGTGGAACTTTTCACAAGTGGGCCAGTAGGCCTCACTCAAATGACACATGTACAAATGTCTGAAGACATTGCTGATTCTACTGAACACAAAAACAGTGCTTTGCCACTACTGTGCCAGTTATGGTCAGTAGCCCTATAACTTCATGAGTTTAGTGCTTGGTACACCAGCCTCAGTCTAAGTAGACCGCATTATAGTGAGACAGGACTAGTCTATGGAGCAAATGCTTAATCTGTGTTCATCCACGTTCAAAAATCAGTACAAGGGATCAAGATATCCATCAAGCTGGAGCACTCAGGATATGGATGCTCTTCTGTCACCATGCAGGGGACATTTCCTTCCGAACAGCGACACTCCTTCAGCTACACATAAACTACAGAGAAATGACACACAGAAAAAATAGTGATAATATGAAGTAACAATGTATTAAACAGTCTTTTTGTAAAATTCAAAGGGCTGCTGTCAATCATTTAAGCTTATGTTTGAGCCTGCAACCTTGTTGACACAAAAAGGAATGTGCACCTGAGTCTGATTTAATGTTGCCTGGAGCTTATAATTGATCAAATCTCCTGCAAGGAAATTTGGACAACATTACATGTTAAAACCAAAGGGGATGATGGACAGAGTTTTGAACATTGCAAGCACTCACCCCCAGTCAACTGATCTGAGTTTAATCCCTCATCATTCTTCAGCTCACTCCGTCACCCCAGTTTAGACATGGCCATATGCAAATAAGTCTGACCCGGTGCCTCATGGGAACAGTCCAGTCCGAACTGCCAAGCCATGTCTTCCCTGCAGCGGAAACAAGCGTCCTGGGACTGGTTTCTGGCTAATCAGCCATCATCAGCCAGGCTAGCTTGAATCCAGAGGCAAAGTGAGCAAGGGACCAACGTCTGGGCATACCTTGCCAACTTAGGGCGAACAAAGCAAAACCAAAGGGGATGATGGACAGAGTGTTGAACATTGCAAGCACGCACCCCCAGTCAACTGATCTGGGTTTAATCCATCATCATTCTTTAGCTCACTCTGCCACCCCAGTTCAGACATGGCCATATGCAAATCAGTCTGACCCTATGCCTCATGCGAACAGTCCAGCTCGAACTGCCAAGCTATGTTTTGCCTGGACCGGAAACAAGCATCCTGGGACCGGTTTCTGGCTAATCAGCCGTCATCAGCCAGGCTAGCTTGAATGCAGTGGCAAAGTGAGCGAGGGGCCCACGTCTGGCATACCCTGCCAACTTAGGGCCCAGACGTGGGTCCTGTGCTCTCCATGCCACTAAAATCAAGCTATCCTTGCTGAAGAGGGATGAATCCCCGATACCGGCCATAGGATGCTTGTTTCCAGTTCAGGGAGGACCTGGTTTTGTAGTTCGGGCTGGATTGTTCCCATGAGGCACAGGGTCAAGACTGATTTGCATATGCTGGGTTCAAACTGGAATGGGCATGATGAGCAAAAAAACAATGGATTTAGGACCAGATCTCTGTACTGGGGTGAATGTTTGACATTGTTCTGCATTCTGTCCAACAACTGTTGTTTTTTGCATTTGTCACCACAAGTGGGACGGGTATGCCCAGACGTGGGTCCCGTGCTCTCCATGCCACTGGATTCAAGCTATCCATGCTGAAGAGGGGTGAAATCCCCAAACCGGTTCTAGGAAGCTTGTTTCCAGTTCAGGAAGGACCTGACTTGGCAGTTCGGGCTGGACTGTTCCCATGAGGCAAAGGATCAAGACTGATTTGCATATGGCTGGGTTCAAATTGGAATGGCATGGTGAGCAAAAAAAAGGGTTTTAGGCCCAGATCTCTGTACTAGGGTAAATATATGCTGTTCATCAACTGTTGTTTTTTGCATTTGTCACCCTGAGTGGGATGGGCATGCCCAGACGTTGGTCTCGTGCTCTCCATGCCACTGGAATCAAGCTATCCTCGCTGAAGAGGGGTGAAACCCCGAAACCAGTCCTAGGATGCTTGTTTCCTGTTCAGGGAGGACCTGGCTTGGCAGTTTGGGCTGGACTATTCCCATGACGCACAGGGTTAAGACGGATTTGCATATGGCTTGGTTCAAACTTCAATGGCATGGTGAGCAAAAAACAATGTATTTAGGCCCAGATCTCTGTACTGGGGTGAATGTGTGACATTGTTCTGCATTTTGTCCATCAACTGTTGTTTTTTGCATTTGTCACCACAAGTGGGACGGGTATGCCCAGACGTGGGTCCCGTGCTCTCCATGCCACTGGATTCAAGCTATCCATGCTGAAGAGGGGTGAAATCCCAAAACCGGTTCTAGGATTCTTGTTTCCAGTTCAGGGAGGACCTGGCTTGGCAGTTCGGGCTGGACTGTTCCCATGAGGCAAAGGATCAAGACTGATTTGCATATGGCTGGGTTCAAATTGGAATGGCATGGTGAGCAAAAAAAAGGGTTTTAGGCCCAGATCTCTGTACTAGGGTAAATGTATGACAGTGTTCAGCATTCTGTTCATCAACTGTTGTTTTTTGCATTTGTCACCCTGAGTGGGATGGGCATGCCCAGACGTTGGTCCCGTGCTCTCCATGCCACTGGAATCAAGCTATCCTTGCTGAAGAGGGGTGAAACCCCGAAACCAGTCCTAGGATGCTTGTTTCCTGTTCAGGGAGGACCTGGCTTGGCAGTTTGGGCTGGACTATTCCCATGATGCACAGGGTTAAGACGGATTTGCATATGGCTTGGTTCAAACTTCAATGGCATGGTGAGCAAAAAACAATGTATTTAGGCCCAGATCTCTCTACTAGGGTGAATGTGTGACATTGTTCTGCATTTTGTCCATCAACTGTTGTTTTTTGCATTTGTCACCCCGAGTGGGACGGGTATGCCCAGACGTGGGTCCTGTGCTCTCCATGCCACTGGAATCAAGCTATCCTTGCTAAAGAGGGGTGAAACCCCAAATCCAGTCCTAGCATGCTTGTTTCCAGTTCAGGGAGGACCTGGCTTGGCAGTTTGGGCTGAACTGTTCCCATGAGGCACAGGGTCAAGACTGATTTCCATATGGCTGGGTTCAAACTGAAATGGCATGGTGAGCAATAAAAGGATGGATTTAGGCCCAGATCTCTGTACTGGGGTGAATGTATGACATTGTTCTGCATTCTGTCCATCAACTGTTGTTTTTCGCATTTGTCACCCCAAGTGGACGGGTATGCCCAGACGTGGGTCCCGTGCTCTCCATGCCACTGGAATCAAGCTATCCTTGCTGAAGAGGGGTGAAACCCCGAAATCGGCCCTAGGATTCTTGTTTCCAGTTCAGGGAGGACCTGGCTTGGCAGTTAGGTCTGGACTGTTCCCATGAGGCACATGGTCAAGACTGATTTGCATATGGTTGGGTTCAAACTGGAATGGCATGATGAACAACAAAACAATGGATTTAATCCCAGATCTCTGTACTGGGGTGAAAGTATGACATTGTTTTGCTTTCTGTCCATCCACTGTTGTTTTTTATAATATTACATGGTGCCATGAAAGCCTGTGTATACCTTACAGGCGGTACACTGTACTTTTGTTGGTGATTGTTGTGCCTAAGTAAATCAAATAAAAACATTGTTGAAAGGTGAAAAACACAGAGGAAAATTAATGGTATCTTCTCTGCTCAATTTTATATTCATTCTAGAGAAACACTTAAAACACTGTTCAGAAATTGCAAGCCAGTACTAAGGGCAGTTCCGAAACGGCACTGCCTTTTACTAAGTGACACTGTTGACCACCTTTATATCATTTACTTTTGAAATATTTGATGCAGGCACAGCTCAGCTTTCTATGACTGAGGTCTCTGAAGCCTCACCTGTACAAAACAAAATGTCAACAAATCCACCTCAATTACATCATGCGATGGACCTCCATCAATGCCATTGGATGGTGGAGGGTGAGCAGCTCCTTTTTTATTGTACCTATCCGCAGAATTTGACACGGTCTGAATGCTACAGCAGTTAAGGAAAAGCTCTTACTTTATTTACATATTTTCTATCACAGAGATCTCAAACTTTGAATCTAGGTTATTGTAAATCCTCACCCTTTACTCTGCCATGCGGGGTTCCTCAAGGATCCTCATTGAGCCTGACACCTTTTAATATTTATGTCTCAGAACTTGCCCCTTTAATCAAAAGTTCCAATCGAAATCCAATGTCCTATGCTGATGACACCCAACTGGTTGTTTTAGCTGTGGACAATTATGTCAACCACTCTTTAAGAATACATGACTGCTCTGAATAGCTGGATGAGCAGACATCTAAACTCAACTGAACTGAACTGAACTCAAGCAAAACATAGGTTCTATTTATTTATTTATCTATTTTAAGGTTTTATAGAGCGCGAACCAGACCTGTAAGGGTATCAGAGCGCTTTACATGATTGAGGGGGAGGTATACAAAGAGCATAGGAAGGGAGGATATGAAAGGGAAACAAGGGTTATGTACGTTATGTAGAAAAAACAGGCAGTCTCAAGTTCCGGATAGACTTGGGATAAAAACAGGTAGAGTTAATATACAAGAAAGTAGGTAGTCTCAGCTCTCGGGTGTGAAGCCCAGAGGGCCGGGATGTATCATCCGGGAAAGTCAAGGAAAAAGCCGTCATGGCGGGCGGTACAAGGACGTAGAGGAGATTGTAATGCGGTCGTTAGTCAAGGAATTTGCCCATAAGGAAAATATTGGTCTCCTTTTTGAAGCGTGCAAAAGATGACAGTCTTCTGATGGTAGGTGGGAGAGAGTTCCATATTCTTGGAGCGGCCCCAGAAAAGGTCCGATTGTAGGTGTTCTTTTACCGGAAACGAGCTGGTTGGAGCAGGAGGTCTCTGGCAGACCGGGAGTTTCTGGCTCCTCCGGATAACACGAGTTTCTGGGCAAGGATGGCGGTGACCGCTCAGCCCTCCACAGGGCTTGTTCGCCCCACTCACTGCTGCCGCTAATGCCTGCCTTTGCCGCCTCCTGCCTGCAGATTCCTTGGCTCGCTGCCCGCTGCTCCTGGGAATTTCCCGCTGCTCCTGGGAATTTCCCGCTGCCCGCTGCTTCTTGGAATTTCCCGCCACTGCCTCCCTGCGGCCCCGCCCCCCTGTGATTCCATTCGCCGCCCCGCTCCCGCCACCCAGCTGCTCCTCCCTCCTGGCTCCTTACTTATGACGCCCCCAGAGCGACCGTGCAGCGGACACGCGCAGCGGGAGCGCCGATTGAGCGCCGAAGGTGCGCCAAAGGTAAGCCCGTCTGCGCCCGTCCGTGACTGGCCCGCGCCCAGCGCCAGGACCCCTGGCCCTCCCCGCCGAGGCAAGACGACCCAACTGACCTACGACGCCGCCACTCTCAACGCACTCAATGCCGGCCGGACCCACGCCTGCTGCCGAGCCACCCCGAGACGCACCCACGGACCCTTCACCTGCTGCACCTACAAGTTCACCTGCCTCCGAACCTACCCCGCACCCGCCAAGACAAACACCAGCAGCAACCACCTCAAGTGCATCCTGATCAACACCCGCTCCGTCCACAGACACGCAGTGGAACTCTGGAACCTCCTTGACGCTACATCACTGGACGTCGCCTTCCTCACGGAAACCTGGATGAACGCCTCCTCTGCACGCGACATCGCCATCCCGGACGGGTACAAGATCATCAGGAGGGACCGCATCAACCAGACCGGAGGTGGCATCTCCATCGTCCACAGGAACACCATCCGCATCACGACCGACGCCAACGACTCCTTCGCCGCAGCCGAACAGCTCCACTTCCAGATTCACACCGACCCTAAGACGACCCTCAGAGGCACCCTCGTCTACAGACCCCCGGGACCACGCACACAATTCAGCGAAGACATCACAGACTTCATCAGCCCGCACGCCCTCCCCTCCACTGACTAGATCCTCCTCGGGGACCTCAACTTCCACCTGGAGAACAACAAGGACCGCAATACCACTGCCCTGCTGGAAAACCTCGCCAACCTCGGACTCAAGCAACTGGTCAACACCCCCACCCACTACACCGGCCACACGCTTGATCCCGTCTTCTCTTCCAGCAAGTACATCACCTTCAGCCACGCCACCGGACTCCACTGGACCGACCACAGCTGCGTCCACTTCAGCTTCAAAAGATCCACGACCCACCACCACCCGCAACAGGTACCTCACAGGAATTGGAGCAAGATCACCGCAGACCAGCTCACCACCTCCCTCAGCTAGAGCCCACCCTCCAACACAACGGACCCCAACGAAGCAGCCCGCAACTTCACACAGTGGCTGACCGCCTGCGCCGACGACCTCGCGCCACTAAAGAACCCTCCCAGCAGACCCAGAAGCAAGAAGGCATCCTGGTTCACCGACGACCTCAAGGATTCCAAGAAGACCTGCCACACCCTCGAGAAACTAAGGAAATAAAAAAGGGGGGAGTGAAGAGGTGGTGCCGATGGGCACCGTGGTGGGCACGTCCTCCTCTTATCAGGGATTTTAGTTAATCAAAAAGGGCCACCTCACATTGGGTGGGTGTATATCCGGATGTCATTGGAATACACCTTCTTTGTTAAAATACCCCTCACACACCAAAAGGGCCCTTGGTGTCATGCTTCATCATCGGGGTCTTCCCGTCCCGCTGCGGGGCGGGGCAGTGCTGCGACAAGCGACTACGCTGGAGCACCTTTAGGTGGAGGTGCTATGTGTTGGGAGTGAGTGTCAGTGGGGTCAGGAGTGATATAAAGTGTGAGTCGTTAAAAAATACCTGGCCTAGTGGAAAAAAGAAATTTTATTAAACACTGGCTGGTATTATTAAAAAGAAAAGTGAAGCGGAGAGATGGAGCAGATTAATGGGCTCTCTCTCCTATGTGGGTCAACATGTTTCGAGGCGAGAGGCCTCTTCGTCAGGACCTAGGGGAAGATCCCCCTGTCACTCACTAGTGTTTCTCCACAGAGGTAGAAAAAAGTGTATATACAAGAAAAGTGAAATACGATTAACTATGTGTGTAACTACAATTAATAATTACGACACATTTTTGCTTTCACACTAATAATGTAGTATGCCTGCAAGATAAGAAAAACTTATTATAATTGCGCCGATCCCAAAGTGCGCTTAACTCTAAGTCACCTGTAAGGGAGAAAGAGAGACACAAACATATATACCAGTTGGAATGTTGGGATCATGCATAAGCAGTGAAGGAGATTTAAGCACATCTTGAGAAAACATACACTCACACACAGAAATGTGGCACATAGGGGATGTTATTAGCCAGGAGTAGAGGTATTCAAATGCATACTTATCATTGGAGGAGTCAATGCCTCATGAGCCAGCTTAAGACAGAAGGGTAAAATGGGGTCCCAACTAGAGAGGGGAGAGAGAGGGAATGCATTGAGTTTCTGTCCTATCAGATGTTTGCCAAGTATCAAATGGCAAGGGTCTAACTGAGACATAAGGTTCGTCCTATTCAAACGGCTATGCCGTACTTACTGAGCCCCTCGCACACTCGTGCTTCCTCCTTCGTCTGCGGCTTCCGTGGATGTGAGGGAGGCAAAGGGCGGCGCGTTTTTAAAGAGTAGAGTAATTGGTTGATTGTCCAATTAAGTGAGGAAAGCGCGCCGAAGTAGCAGGAGCCCAAAGGCTAGTAATGCAGGCGGCCATGTTAGAGTGGTAGGTAACCACACCCCGCTCCTTTTGATACAATCTCGGTCCTCGATCGTGGGTTATTAGATCGAGTGCCTGGATCCTGAAAGGCTTAGACCGATATCTTAAATCCGTAGTAACTCACTACTCGAGAAACTATTGTTAGAATTAAATTCACCCGCACCCGCGCTCTAAGGAACAGTGCATGCTACTCGTACACGGCGCATGCGCCGGATTGCTCATTCTACACGCATGTGCGTAGGACTAACACTGTAACCCGCGCGCATGCTCAAATCTTCCCCGGTTACAGTGTTTAAGGAAGGCAAGCGTCTGTAGGGCTAGGGGGCCATGAATGCCTCTAAATACAGTCTTATTATGGCTAGAACAATGGTATTAGTGTAGATGAGATCTTAAGATGGTAAATGTAGATTGCTGAGCCACATCTATAATGCTGTTTTTTATATATATATACATTTAAGTTTTGGAGAAGAAGAACCATGAAAGAATTATAATATAATTCTTTCATGGTTCTACACTAATACCATTGTTCTAGCCATAATAAGACTGTATTTAGAGGCATTCATGGTCCCCTAGCCCTACAGACGCTTGCCTTCCTTAAACACTGTAACCGGGGAAGATTTGCGCATGCGCGCGGGTTACAGTGTTAGTTGTGCGTGTAGAATGAGCAATCCGGCGCATGCGCCGTGTACGAGTAGCATGCACTGTTCCTTAGAGCGCGGGTGCGGGTGAATTTAATTCTAACGATAGTTTCTCGAGTAGTGAGTTACTACGGATTTAAGATATCGGTCTAAGCCTTTCAGGATCCAGGCACTCGATCTAATAACCCACGATCGAGGACCGAGACTGTATCAAAAGGAGCGGGGTGTGGTTACCTACCACTCTAACATGGCCGCCTGCATTACTAGCCTTTGGGCTCCTGCTACTTCGGCGCGCTTTCCTCACTTAATTGGACAATCAACCAATTACTCTACTCTATAAAAACGCGCCGCCCTCTGCCTCCCTCACATCCACGGAAGCCGCAGACGAAGGAGGAAGCACGAGTGTGCGAGGGGCTCAGTAAGTACGGCATAGCCGTTTGAATAGGACGAACCTTATGTCTCAGTTAGACCCTTGCCATTTGATACTTGGCAAACATCTGATAGGACAGAAACTCAATGCATTCCCTCTCTCTCCCCTCTGTAGTTGGGACCCCATTTTACCCTTCTGTCTTAAGCTGGCTCATGAGGCATTGACTCCTCCAATGATAAGTATGCATTTGAATACCTCTACTCCTGGCTAATAACATCCCCTATGTGCCACATTTCTGTGTGTGAGTGTATGTTTTCTCAAGATGTGCTTAAATCTCCTTCACTGCTTATGCATGATCCCAACATTCCAACTGGTATATATGTTTGTGTGTCTCTTTCTCCCTTACAGGTGACTTAGAGTTAAGCGCACTTTGGGATCGGCGCAATTATAATAAGTTTTTCTTATCTTGCAGGCATACTACATTATTAGTGTGAAAGCAAAAATGTGTCGTAATTATTAATTGTAGTTACACACATAGTTAATCGTATTTCACTTTTCTTGTATATACACTTTTTTCTACCTCTGTGGAGAAACACTAGTGAGTGACAGGGGGATCTTCCCCTAGGTCCTGACGAAGAGGCCTCTCGCCTCGAAACATGTTGACCCACATAGGAGAGAGAGCCCATTAATCTGCTCCATCTCTCCGCTTCACTTTTCTTTTTAATAATACCAGCCAGTGTTTAATAAAATTTCTTTTTTCCACTAGGCCAGGTATTTTTTAACGACTCACACTTTATATCACTCCTGACCCCACTGACACTCACTCCCAACACATAGCACCTCCACCTAAAGGTGCTCCAGCGTAGTCGCTTGTCGCAGCACTGCCCCGCCCCGCAGCGGGACGGGAAGACCCCGATGATGAAGCATGACACCAAGGGCCCTTTTGGTGTGTGAGGGGTATTTTAACAAAGAAGGTGTATTCCAATGACATCCGGATATACGCCCACCCAATGTGAGGTGGCCCTTTTTGATTAAATAACACCCTCGAGAAAGCCTGGCTCCTCGACCGGACCACCGACAACATGACCGCCCTCAAACACGCTACCCGCAAGCACCACCAGCTCATCCACACCACCAAGAAGAAATCCCTGAAGGAACGACTGGACAACAACGCCCACGACAGCAAAGAGCTCTTCACTATCGTCAAGGAGTTCTCCAACCCCAGCACCGGCACCAACGACATCACTCCGTCACAAGACCTCTGCGACTCCCTCGCCTCGTTCTTCCACCGCAAGATCGCCAACATCCACAACAGCTTTGGCGCCCCACCCACGCACCCAACCGTCAAACCAATGCCCCCCACTGCCGCCCTTCGCACCTGGACCACGGTGACCACCGAAGACACAGCCCGCACGATGAACACCATCCACTCCGGATCACCGACCGACCCCTGCCCACACCACGTCTTCAACAAGGTCGACTCCACCATCGGACCCCAACTCCGGAACATCATCAACGCCTCCTTCAACACAGCCACCTTCCCGGAGAGCTGGAAGCACGCCGAGATCAGCGCCCTTCTGAAGAAACCTACAGCGGACCCCACCGATCTCAAAAACTTCCGCCCCATCTCGCTCCTCCCTTTTCCTGCTAAAGTCATCGAGAAGATCGTCAACAGACAGCTGACCGCCTTCCTCGAGACGAACGGATCCCTTGACCCCTCGCAGTCCGGCTTCAGAGCCAACCACAGCACCGAGACCACCCTCATCGCAGCCACCGACGACATCCGGACCCTGCTCGACAAGGGGGAAACAGTGGCCCTCATCCTCCTGGACCTCTCCGCTGCGTTCGACACGGTCTGCCACCGCACCCTAGTCCAGCGCCTCAGCAACATCGGTATCCAAGAGAAGGCACTGGAGTGGATCATCTCGTTCCTCGCCGGAAGAACACAAAGAGTCCGCCTCCCCCCGTTTCGCTCCGAGGCCACCGAAGTCATCTGCGGCGTCCCGCAAGGATCTTCACTCAGCCCCACCCTCTTCAACATCTACATGAAACCTCTCGCAGCCATCGCACGCCAGCACAACCTCAACATCATCTCTTACGCCGACGACACCCAGCTGATCCTCTCCCTCACCAGAGACCCCGACACCGCCAGAACCTGCCTACACGAAGGGATGAAATACGTCGCCGAGTGGATGAAGGACAGCCGCCTGAAACTGAACTCGGACTAGACGGAAGTCCTCATCCTGGGATCTTAGCCCTCCGCCTGGGACGACTCCTGGTGGCCCCCAGCCCTGGGCACCGCACCCAAGCCAACCGACCACGCACGCAACCTGGGCTTCATCCTGGACCCCTCCCTCTCGATGACCAGACAAGTCAACGCCGTCTCCTCATCGTGCTTCAGCACCCTGCGTATGCTTCGCAAGATCTTCCTCTGGATCCCGACCGAGACCAGGAAGACTGTGACCCAGGCACTCGTCACCAGCCGACTGGACTACGGAAACGCCCTCTACGCCGGAACCACAGCCAAGCTACAGAAAAGACTCCAGCACATCCAGAACGCCTCCGCCCGACTCATCCTGGATGTCCCCCGACGCAGCCACATCTCCAGCCACCTGAGGAACCTGCACTGGCTCCCCGTCGACAAGAGGATCACGTTCCGGCTCTTCACCCACGCACACAAGTCTCTTCACGACCTGGGCCCCAAGTACCTCAACGACCGCCTGACCTTCTACACGCCCACCCGCCAGCTACGGTCCACCAGCCTCGCCCTCGCAGCCGTACCACACATCCGAAGAGCCACCGCCGGAGGAAGATCCTTCTCTTACCTGGCTGCCAAGACTTGGAACTCCCTCCCCATCTACCTTCGGCTGCCCCAGGACCATCTCGCCTTCAGGAAACAACTCAAAACCTGGCTGTTCGAGCAGTAGCATACCCCTCCCCCCAAGCGCCTTGAGACCCTCCCAGGTGAGTAGTGCGCTATACAAATGGCATGATTGATTGATTGATATAGAGCCTTGTGAGTAATGCAGACCATCTTAATTTGGATTCTGGCCACAAGAGGGAGCCAATTCAGGGCTTTCAGGTCGGGAGAGATGTGGTCGAATTTCCTTGAGCCGGTTAAGCGTCTGGCGGCGGGGTTAAGGCAGGCTTTCAGTGGGGCCAGAGAGATTTTAGGCAGACCTGCAAGAGTAGAGCAACCGTATTCAAGTCTAGAGATGACTATTGCCTGGGTTGCCATTTTTAGGTCGGGAGGGTCGAGGAAGGATTTCAAGTTTCTTAGGTAACTCAGGTGAAATCGGGCAGCTTTAGCCATCGCATGTTCAAGCTGCCATCTAGAGTTATTCCAAGGGGTTTTGCAGAGTCCACAATGGTAGGAGAGCAGTTTAGCGCTGTGATGCCCTTGATCCATTCTTGGATGTCTGGATTGGTTTTGGGTGGGGAGATGAGAAGAAACAATTTTTTTTTTGCGTTAAGTTTGAGCTGGTTAGAGGTGAGCCAATGGATAGTCAGTTTCAAAGCCTCATTCAGCATGGTGTCCTGCCTGGTGGCCTGACAGCCTAAGCTCACCTCCCCTTCCGTTGATCAAAGCCAAAAATATTGGCTTTTTCTTGGATGATAAGCTCAGACATGAGTCCCGGGTGACCTTCTCTTTTTATACCATTAGAACTTTGAGAAAATCCTCCCTTTTATCACCAATAATACCAGGAAGACTGTGGTTTCTTCACTAATCATGTCAAAGCTGGATTATTGTAACAGCTTATATATGAATTTCAAGGTTAAATTACTTGGAAAGTTCCAGGCCATGCAAAATGCAGCAGCTAGATTGATTCTGGATACTCCCAAATATCAGCCGATATCCGCAGGCATTTAGGAACTTCATTGGCTCCCGATGTGACAGCAAATTAAATTTAAGGTGCACTATGTGGCTCATAAGGCCTTGCGTAGAGAAGGACTGAAATTTCTATGGAACGTGTTTAGCTGGTACACTCCAAGTAGACTTCTTCCATCAGCTAAGACTAGATTGATTACTACCATAAGAGTCAGAAAAGCGAGCTGGGGAGAAAGGAGTTTCATTACCAGCACAGCCAGGCTGTGGAACTCGCATCTCAGGACCATACCCACCTTCCTTGCCTTCAGAGAGGAACTTTTGACTTGGCTGTTTAGCAATTAACTATACCCCGGCACAGCAGGCTCATGTTCCTGAAAGCACCAAGACACCTACGGGTAATGCGCGCTATACAGGTTTCTATACCATAACATAACTGCCATGTAGTGCAACCGCTGATACTTCAGACATGTCTTACAAGCATGTATTCGATTAACTACTCACAGTTCCCATAAACATTAGTGATCACTTGATCATGTGTAGATCAAAAAGTGAGTACACTGGTACCAGCACCGAAGCAAAGGAACACTCTTAGCTTTTGATCCTGAACAGTAGCTGCTTACTTAAAATTCAGGAAACTCCCGAAAACCAAACTTCCAAGCAGGCACTGCACTGATTTCAACTTCAACATTCAAGTAACCAAAGAAGGCCTGATCCAGAGGCCAATCTTATCCGCTTAGCTGAGATCTAACTTCCCAGTGTTTAGAACTCGTTGTTTGTTTTATTTTCTTTATTTTCTTCTATCCTGTGCTCTCTGAAGTGAACTAAGTGAAACGGAGCACTATATTTAACTGCAACTAACTAGATAAAGTGGCAATATGCCAACATTTAATTAAAGTGTATTCCCACTGCACGTTTTGTTGAGGAAGAGAGCACAAAGTAAACAAAGTTCTGACTTTAGCACAGTAGAAGCGCAAATGAAAGCACTAGTTTCCCAATTATTTTTCAAATTCTATTTTTATCCATTAGAGGTTTCAATAAATTAACCTTCAGCAGGTGCTTAATTGAGCCCATTACGCGTTTTGGAGACTTTCCAGCTTTCTCGATGCCTTCAAAGTCTGTCAATAGTGAAGTGTAAACACATTTGATTGCTTAATTAGTTAAAGAAGAACTTAATGTACGCTGGCATGTGATAGAAGCTGCTCTGTTTTAGATACAGCTGTGAACCAGATTTAAAAACAAGATAGCGTGTCTTTGCTTTGTTTAACCCCCTTTGACTTGTTTCCAGCTTGCATGCGCTTAGAAAATTTGCAGATGTGCATTACTTTAGTTATTTATTTCACATAAAATTCAGAGTACTATGAGGTTCGATTAGAAAACTTCAAGGCCGAGATCTAGGTTCAGGTTCAGGTTCAGAAACAAGTTTATTTAGACATTTGTCCTTAAAACATTCTAAAAAACACACAAATCAATTAAAACCTTTAAAAGAACTCCCCTCTTAGCTGCCCTGCCCCCAACCCATTACATTTCATCTTTAAAATACTGTTTGACAGATCGTAAAATCTGAGCAATCCCAACTGCCACACCTCAATATCGCATCTCAGACAATAACACCACTGCTTTGTTCCTATGAAGTACATCATATTTAAAAAACAGAGGTCTTAAAAAATGATTTGATTTGCGAGATAAAAGACGCAGTCCATAAGAATATACATAAGGGTACCTTTAGCTTTCAAAGGCCAGGGACAGAGACCACTGTTATTCTGCACCCTAGTCCTATGTGGGTGGGATGAGTAGATTGGATTACATCCCACCCTAACCCTGAAGATTTTGTTTCTTCAACCTGGGTCTGGTAACTGTGATGAATAGGGAAAACACTATCCTGGCTGAATGTGGCAAATGTGAAACTCAGGGATGATTTATTCGTTAAATACAATAGATCAATTGATTCTGATGCCATAGCAGCGGATTCTCTCAGCGCTCTTTTGCCTGAAAAGGCAAGCCAAGATGTAACTGTGTCACTTTTTAAATGGAGGTTCTTAATTGCAATTATTCTGATTCTGACAGCCTTTGCCCACATCCTTTCACTACTTTGGATCTCTTCCCAACATTTGGAGACTTTAACCACCTCATCGTCCTCCAACAGTGAGGATATAGAGAGGTGGGGTGTCTGAGGGAATTGGATAACGGTGAGTAAAAGAATGTAATGTAAATGATAGTTTGTGGAACAAACAGAGAAGTAAGCTAAGATAGAAAGCTTGAATAAAGGAAGAAGTATAACAAAAGAAGTGCAACGTATGAAGAGAGACATTAATGTACATACGTTGCACATAAGTTATAAAAAGGCAAGGTATAGACTGATTTCAAGTAAAGAGGGAAATTAAGTTGTAAGAGAAGTGATCTAGTAATTTAAAGAGATGTGACATACATAAAGAGAACAAGTGTAGAGAGAGGAGTGTGAATTAGAGAGAAAGTGATGTAGTGAGCATAGAGGTTTAGACATATGGGAGTAAATGAGAGAAGTGAGGTAGACATGATGTGAGATGAAGGGGGTGATGTGAAGTAGTGAGGAAATAAAAAAGAAATGAGGTAGAATGTGATGTGAGGAAGTGAAAGAGGTGAGATGGAGTGAGTCAAGGGTGGAGAGATGTAGAGATATATAGAGAGGAGAGGTACAAGTTGCATTTGTATTGTATCGAAGTTACATGTATGTATTGCTTTGTAACCATGATGAGACGCCACAGCACATGCGTGCATGCATGGGATCATGCTACTTCATAAAATTGTTTGGAAGGACAAGTATGTGACTGTCATGATGTTGTGAACCATTTTAGGACACTATTGTAAATTTCCCGATTCATGCCCTTATATAGGTATAAATCACTATGTCTTTATATAGGCATAAGAATCATAACCATATTTAGACATAGCTCATGCAGTCCAAATACGGCAGGGCTACTTCGACTAGTTCCGAAAATCTACAACGATTTCTTGGAAAACTCGGCTTCAGCAGCTAGGGACTTTTCCTTGCTCGAGAACTGACTTGTCCAAGAACTCATGGAGTTTTCAAAGAATTGAGAGTCTTTAATGACGTTATTATGTCCACCTTTACGTCAAACTCGGCAACTTCAAGGTATAAATATGCCCTCACTTGCCTTAGCAAACACACAGTGGTTTGGAGCAGTTCGACTATCTACTTGCCCAACGCATCCTGCTACAGCAAGTGTCGAAGGGAGCCGCCCCTCCAGCAGACGCACTGAGAGAGACGCTGTCTTTTCTCCTGCCGAGAAATCCAGCTCCAGTGTTTCCAAGCTACCCTTGCGGGTTGTTGGGAAATCGAGTCCTGAGCCTGACCTTCTTCATTCCAAACTAAGGTACGGAGCTGATTAGACCCTAAGAGAAATCTTGGACAGATTCTTGGCAAAAGAATAAACTATTTATGCTACACCTCACTTACTTCTTCCCTAGTACTAAGATTAGATTAGGTACACCGGAGTAGGCGTATTTTAGAAGCACCAGTTGAGTACTTTTAGCCTCTGTTATTTATGTATGTATTTATCTATGGTTTAGGAACCATACAATGCTCTTACAGTATTATTTTATTCTTCTCTTTATACTGTATGCATTATATTTTACAACCAGTTTTACGATTGTAGCAGTTCATTTCTTATGCTTGAGAAAGAAGACTGTTCAATAAAACCTTTTTATTGAAAACGCCCGTCCATCTATTTCTCTGCACCTCTGTTGAAACAAAGCATGCACGGTTGACTGAGTAAAATATCTATCAATTGTTTCCACGACTCTGATGATCAGTTTTATCTTTGGAAACAAAGTTGTCATGTTTATGCGGTTGTCAGAAACTAATCCCTTCTTGTAAACTCAAGAAAGTTTCTAGTGACCTCTGAGCTAGCTGGCACTCACAATTAAGTCTACTATACTTGATAGAGACCTAGTAGACCTCAGTCCTACGTCATATCTATAGGATATATTATTCCAATACGCAGAACCTATTGGGAATATAGGAACTACACTACAATGAGGCTAATGTGAGTAGTCTTTAACTGTTTCACAAGATGGCTAGATTTGTTAACTTGCCATATTTTTGTCTTGCAAAGAAATGAGTGACAGATAGGTGCTTCGGTTTCTAAAAAGCTAGTCCATGGATGGAGAGAAAGTGTGTGAATGCACAGTGGCCTACTTTTGAAGTGCTTTGTGGTTTTGTGTGTTTCACAGAGGATGCTCATATGACGTTTCTGCTAGTTTGCAGATTATTGTTGTACTTATGTAAGGAGTGTAGAGAATCAGAGCAAAAAAAATAGCTATACATGTCATATTGCCTCCTGCCCTTAGAGTGTTGTTTCAATTCTCACATTGGATGGATCATTATGGCAATGGCGCGTGTTTCTATCTGCTCAGTGTCATAATCTTAGGAAGAGAATGGTAGAGAGATAGTGATGTAGAGCTAGAGGGAGAAGTTGAGGGTCAGAGAGTGAAAAAGAGATGTAAGATGAGAGTAAATAAAGAGAAGGGGCAAAGACAGGCATATGGTGATGGCTGGGGAAGAGAACTACATTAGTAGTAAAATAAACAGGACGCAGTGGGTGTTGTGAGCCAGATAAAGGGAGGTGTTTCAGTACAAAGTAATGGGTGTTTAATGTAGGTGTAAAGAGAGGTATAGAAACATGTGGGGCAGAGAAAGAGAAGAGATCGCGGAGAGTTAGAGCAGAAGAGAGGTGAGAAAGAGTGAAAGCTCAGGTAGATAGAGGTGAGAGGAAGAGTGTGGCGAAGATGTGAACAATAAAAGTAGAACACTGTGAGCCTGAGAGAGAATTGAGAAAGACACGATGGGAGTGGAAGAGGGAGTATTAACTAATAGTGAAGTAAGAAAGAGTGCCTTATAGAAAAAAACATACTCATTAGAAAAGGGGAGGTAAGGTAAAGATGTAAGGTGTAGGGTTAGTAAGAGTTAGAGCGAGGTGGCAGTAGCCAGAGGAAATAGGGCTGAGTAGTTGAGAATGAGCTAGAGATTGAAAGAGTGGTGAAGTGAAAAGGGATAGAGGATTAGGGTGTAAAATGGAGAGAGAGACAGAAGTACAAAGGATGGTGGGTAGAGAGAAAAGGTTAATTGAGTTCCTCCTATGTCCAGGAGTCCCCTTTCAAATCAAGGCTATTTTTCATCAGAAAGGATAATTTACATACGAAGAATCGGAGAATGCCCCAATTTAGGCTACCCACATCTATGTACACATGAGTGCAGATGTGGCGCCCCACAGAGAGTTTCTATAAGGCAACGGAGGGTCCGTGAAATAGTATTCTAGGGCAAAGTGTCTCTGAGAGATATGTTTAGTAATTAGCCCTATAGGAGCAAATTGACATCAATTAAGTACTACTATGACATTAGGCAGCTAGGGTATGTTGAAAGAGCTTGGAGGTGGGTGACAGACTCCATTTTATGGACAGTAATAAAACCAACGTTTCTCCAAACCTCAATCTGTCCCTGCATTGTACTCTCGGTTCCCTCTATTGATTAGAGAGACGTGTTCGTAATCGATCACCTTTTCACCTTGACAGGTTTTTCTTCTGGGAAATGCCCCGTGAAGCTGATTTCTCTAAAGTTAACGTTTATTCTGTAATACGCCTTTAGCCCGTCATGTGCTTGGCAAATCTCTGTGACCACTGTCATCAGCACGTGCCATTTCCACTGAGATGGATTGTCTCGATAAGTGAACATGACAGATGTTCAGTGGCATTCACTTCGAACAATAACCTCGTGTAATTGTGTGCACCGGCAATTTACAATATAGAACGCAGTGTAAAAAAGCTCCATTATTTTCGTGAGTCGCTCAGGCAAGCACGGCAGCTCTGTCTTACCTTGAACTTGTGTGAGGAACGAAGAGTTAACAAATACACATTAACCATGGTGATAACATTAAAAAGCTATTTATATCACCAACACACGACATGTAATTCAGGGTTTGCCATTAGAAATGGTGTTCATTAATGATTAATTTCAGTAAAGAAAGCCATCACTGTGCGGAAGATGAAAAAGTAGAGTGTGTTTCTGAATTTTATCAATTAAATGCTTGATTTTTCCCACAACGAAGGTTCAGGAAATTGTAAGCAAAGTTCCATTTTTATTAAACAGACGCACAGGAATAAAATGCAGGTAGTACGCTTTACATATAGGTTAGAAATCTGTGTTAAATATATTACCAACACTGTTTTTTTGCAAATACAGTCCTCACATTCTGTCCTAGAGAATATGCACTTTATAAATTGCTCAAGTTCGCCATTAAGAAGATCCTAAAAAGTTCTAGTAAAACGTCCTGTTTCTACTGTGTGTTATTTGCCTTATGACGACTGTCGGCTGGTGTTAAGGAGCGTAGGGGGCGTTGACCTACCTAGTGCTTTAAATGGGAACAAAATAGTGCAGGTACTCATTTAAATGGGGCGAGTGGGCGGGGTTATGGGCGGGACTAAGAGCAAGACATACTGATATTTATTGGATTCAGCACTCGTTGCAGCATATACCAAAACACATGAGAAATGTGTTTCTATAAACAAAACAGGTTAACTCCTAACACAAAACGAAAGCCAAACGTATTGATGTTTTAATATTTCCTTGTCTTATAATATATGAAGTTTCCATACTGTTATTTGCTGTTTCGTGGCACAATACTATATATTCTCGAGTGTAAACACACACACACAGAAAGAAACAAGCAGACTTCTCCATTGTTCACACACAGAAAGAAACAAGCACAAGTGCACACACAAAGCATTCCACACATTTCCTTTAATATGCCTTCCAAGAGTGTCTCGAATCTCCTCCTCTTTTTCTCACTTTTTTCCTGACACAAAAATGCTCACAGGCAAACAGACAAACATAAGCAGACACTCACGCAAAAGAATCAGGGAAGATTAAAGCCATTTTAACCTCATTACCTTCTTTGGCTTTCCTAATTGCGCTGTCACCGGGCTGCCTTGATCCTGTGTTTGCAACACAGCATGATGGTGAACACCCGGACCATATGCAAATGAGCCCACGCTGAATAGTTCAGCGGGGTTGTGTCTTGGCTGTCAGATAGGTCACCAGCGCTAGCAGCCAATGCGCCTACCGTTTATGAGTACCGGTTCACTCCTTGGCAGCAGAGAAGTGCTGGTACTCAGAGTGATAAAAATAAGAAGTGCCGGCACTCAGTATCTGTGAGTACCGGCCCATTTAAAGCACTGGCCCTACCATTCGAAGAAAGAAAGAGCGCTCCGAGCAGTTCAATGCCAAGGGTGGCAGACAGGGCCAGACTGGGAACCTAAACTGGCCATGGCAGAGAGCTCGGCCGGCCCCCAGGAGAGGGAGTGAGGGGTGGCGGGGGTGGGGTGTAGGGGGTGGTGCTAGTGTAAAGCTTTGTGGCATTTTCGTTGCTGGGGCCCGATATTGTAAAACCGGTCTCCAGTGACACAAACAGCCTCCCAGGGGTCAAAAATCAGCCCCCACCCTGGGGGCCCACAGGGGAAAAGCCCGGTGCCCTCTACGGCCAGTCTGGCCCTAGTGGCAGATTACCCAGAGTAAGCTAGCTCTGACTGTGTTTGTTTAGAGGGAGGGAGAGGTGATTAGGTGGGTTATTTATGCACTTGTGCCGGTCTAGGTGTCACTCGACCTCAAGGTTTAAAACTAGTGCAGTGATGTCAGGACCAGTGGGCATATGCCAGTTTTAGCAGTACTGTATAAGGTTGCCATAAAGTGCTGTAGTTGTGGCCCAGGGTGGAGCCAGAAGAACTTCATGCAAGTGAATGGCAGGAGGCCTCGCTAGTTTACAGTGTGAATGTGAAGTGGGTGTTGCTGAAGGGTTCTTTTTGGGGAGGAATCTGGCAGCTAGGACCTCAAAGTCTGGCCTCAATGAGCGGGGAACACATGTAGTCTGCAGCAAGCAATATGCTAGGAGTGTCTCACTTGTGTTGCTAAGGAAGTGCGCCTCTTTTCTGCTTGGAATGCTTGCAGTCCTGAACTTTGAGTTGCCTGTGATCAACAGTGGGGTTGAAATGCAGGACTTCTGAAACAGCAGAAGCTTTGCAGCCCCTCATCTCACCTCCCTTTGACTGCCTCTGATGGTGCCAGGGGACTGGGGTGGAGTCACCATTAGCACGGCAGGCGGGCCCAGGTCTTCTTCACTGCATGATTTAAAAGCTTTCAGCAGTTCCCAGATGCTTGGCGAGTGGAACTTTATGTTTTTTCTGCAAAGATTGCTGTATAAAAGACAACTAGTGGTGTGATGGACTATGCATGTTGATATCAATTTCATGAAACGCAGGTTTAGATTGCTGTTGTGTTCTCTATCATTGCTATAAACCACCATGTTTAGTTAGTTTCAGGTGACAATACAGAGGGAACTTCATCAATTTTAAGACATAGATGTAAAACATTTCTGATAAGGTAATGGGCATGCATGTTATTGTCATAACACAAGATGTGATTATACTTCAAGCAATTTGAAGATTTTCATTCATTGTTATCCCTAATCTTTAACACATCACCGCTGTTTTAGACAGGGAATCCTAAATGTCCCTGTGCTTTCTGTGGCATCCCTTCATTCTGTATCTTTTGGACTCGTGTTTGACCCCTTCACTGGCCCCACTTTGACTGTCTGCCGAGCTCCTCTTCATACTACAGCCTGACACTCAATACCACTCCTTGCATTGGACAAAATAACACCAATCCCACAGCCACGGCCCGCGGAGGGAGTTGCGGTGGGGCAGAGAGGCGGGCCGGTGGGTGGTGCAGGGTGGATTGTGCTAAAACCCGGCATATGGATAATTGAAGGTAAGTAAACAATTTTATTAGTAAAACGAATTTCGTAGCGTGCCCTGCATCGCAAAATGCGATGCAACGCGCGCTACGAAATTTGTTTTATTAAATAAATTGTTTACTTACCTCCAATTATCCATATTGCGGTGTTTAGCACCCCCCACCCCGCCTCTCTGCCCCACTGCAACTCCCTCCACGGGCCACGACTGCTAGTGGCCTCTCCTTGAAAGCGTGTTTTGACTCACCGCTGTAAAAGAAGAAAGACTATCCCAGGGTGATAGTGCCCACACTGTCATTCGCTCCCGCCTGATCACACCCACACAACCCCAACCCAAATAATACTCTGGACACGTGGTAATGGGAAAGAACTGTTGCAGGTTTATTTTCATACAGCACGTATGACATTTAGGTGGGTCATCTTACAGGCGATGCAAAGCAGGCAGCCCCTCGCTGGCCCGCATGCCTAAAGAGCCGTCTTGCATGGTGAGTTGATGCTCTGACGGTGCAGCACATTGCCATCCTCGTTATACTCCCGCCCTCCCTGTCAGTGCGGAGCGGTGTGGCACACCCCCGGTCGGTTCAGGCCCCCCGACCGCCCGAAGGACTAACGGGGCGCCGTCGCGGTTTCCAGGAACCTCCTGCGGCTCCTGGTCCTTGGCTCTGACACCCTTACTGTGCCATGCAGAGGTACCCTTACTGTACCCTTCTGCCGCAGAGGTACCCTTACTGTACCAGTCTGCCTCCAGATCGCCCTGTAACTCCGCCTGCAACACAAAAAAGAGAAAATTACAACATTCTATCCACCGGCCGCCGCTCTAGCAGCTGGGTCGGGGTCAGGGAGGGAACAGCGCTTGGGCCGCGGGCGGGCAGGACAAAGAGGCCAGGCCAGGGGCGCGCTGGATTAAATAGGGGAGGGGCACGCCCTCCCAACAGGTGAGCCCGCCCCCTTTGGCCAGCGACTGGTGACCGCGGGGAGGGGCCAGGAGCCAGCCTCACCTTTCTCCGCCCACCCTACTCTTGCCCGGGCTGGCGCTGCGACTAGTGGCACTAAACGCTGCCTTGCCTATGCTCCCCTGCGGGTCACGCAGTCAGCGGCATAGTGCCCACACCGTCATTCGCTCCCGCCTGATCACACCCACACAATCCCAACCCAAATGATACTCTGGACACGTGGTTATGGGATAGAACTGTTGCAGGTTTATTTTCATACAGCACGTATGACATTTAGGTGGGTCATCTTAGAGGCGATCCAAAGCAGGCAGCCCCTCGCTGGCCCGCATGCCTAAAGAGCCGTCTTGCACGGTGAGTTGATGCTCTGACGGTGCAGCACATTGCCATCCTCGTTATACTCCCGCCCTCCCTGTCAGGGCGGAGCGGTGTGGCACACCCCCGGTCGGTTCAGGCCCCCCGACCGCCCGAAGGACTAACAGGGCGCCGTCGCGGTTTCCAGGAACCTCCTGCGGCTCCTGGTCCTTGGCTCTGACACCCTTACTGTGCCATGCAGAGGTACCCTTACTGTACCCTTCTGCCGCAGAGGTACCCTTACTGTACCCGTCTGCCTCCAGATCGCCCTGTACTCCGCCACAGCTCTGGGGAGGCCCCCATCGATGACAGAGCCCCCCACCAATTCAGCTACTTACAACCTGCTGCTGTTATTGCCTCTTGCATATCCAGAAGGAACATATCCATCCCTAGACCAGACAAATGCACCCCATCCCTATCAAAGTACCCTTCGGTCTTTTCCTATATGAGTGCATGCCTAATGAAACCCAGGCCTCTCCTCTCCATGAACTTCTGCATGGATCTGTTGACTCTCCTGCAGGAATGCTCTATTGCTGCTAGAGATCTGGCTCCCCTCCATTCTCTACGGGGGGTAATTTCTGACCACATAAGCTCAGTGGCTCCTATCCTGCTGCTCACTGCTCCTTCTGCATGACCTGTATCAGGGCTCTCCTCCCGAGTGTGACTAAGTGGTTCCCTCCCAGGTGGATGATGAGGACATTGGGGGGGCCACCCCTTACTGCCAAGTGCTGCTCTAGCTTGGACCTTAAGTTGCCCCATTTCATTCCCAGAAGGCCCAATCATACAATCTGCGGTTGTGCGAAAACCCGGGTCCACTTCTTGAGTGCTGCCCGACGTTCCAATCTGGCAACATACGAATGTCCAATCACCCACACGCAACAATCAGCATTGGGCGCCACAGGAGTAAGTCCAGACAACAATCTGAAGTTGTATGATAAAGATGCCCAGGTAGAATTATGCACAGCACTTAAAGGGGTTCACAGTGGCTGCAAAGGCAATTTCAATAGCTTATTTACGCAAACTACTTGCTGCACAAGATAATGTTCTGCCTCCTACTAGCCCTAACAGGAGGAGGTCAAGCGTCGCCTGCTGGACCATGTGCCAGTGGTAATAAGCCGCTTGTAAGAATCACTACTCATAGAGTATGACAGAAAGCGGATGCCCCAAAATACTGTAGAGCGGACAGCTCTACTCCTGCCGCTGCAGAGCGGCTCCCTGGCACATCAGGCCCCGAGCAATGGAGCACACTGCAACTGTGTGCCCTTTTCCAGGGTAAAGAAAGAGGAAACGCCCAGGTGAACAGACCCTGTCGTCACTGGTTCTACCACTGTATAACCCCACTTTCTGTGACACAACACTTGATAACACAACTACCTCCCCCCGCCTGCTACCCTGGCTAAAGCAGGGGAGGATATGTCTTACTGAAGCGACCAGATATAAATTGTCATATCACTACCTCGCTTTACCCCGCATGACTGACACCGCACTACATTCTGTGCCTTGTGTGAACATGGCCACCATAGTATGAGCAGCGTCCCGTGACGTATTCTTGGCTTTTAGGCCGCTGGTGCACCAGACGGTGAAGAAGTAGAAACAATACTGTAGAGTCCTGGCCAAGACCGTCTGATTGCCATCAATGGCGCCTGCATCAATCGGACATGCCGTAGGGCCACATGCATAACTCCTGGTGGCACAAGGACCATGATAGCCAAGCAGCGAGACTTCGCTCAAGCCATAATCCGAAACCAACTTCTCACAATGCACGCCACCCAGCGCCAAAACTGGACCCAAAGTTTGCAGAAATTCCAACCACCAAAGGAAAGGCACCACGAAACAGGCTTCTCACAGTGCGCGCCACCCCGGCGCCAAAACAGGACACCCAGGAAACTCTGAACTGCCCAAAACCAAAGAGGGGCCCCCAGGACGGGCGCTATGCCTGGTGTGGGGGGTTCTCTAATGCTGTGAAAGGGGTGTGAATGTAATTCTCACTACCGGGGCAAGCCATGTAAAAGTGACTGAAAACCACAGAGTGACTCGCTGCAACTGTTTGTGCTGCTATGCTGTGGGAGGCTGGCGCAACACCCGGCCCTTGATGCCCATGTCCTGAGTGACGACCCAAGGTAACAAGGCTAAAAGCACCCCTTGACCCATGATAGTGCGGACAAAAAAGGAGCTTCCGTACCACACGTACGCAGTCGCAAAACAAACCGCCTCGCACCTACCCTTCCAGATAAGGAAGATACCCAACCTGACATGCACTCATAAGAAGCAGAAGGAAGGATTAAAACAAGCACCTATTAGACCTCGACATACCATGTAGCGGCTTGAACCTACCGCGGCGTAAACTGACCGCCCCGCGAAAGACAGCAGTTTTATGAACCAAAACATGCGCACGGAGACGCTGGCTGCAACACCACGTAACCCGAATACCCTCTTGGCTATTTAGGATTGTTAGAGCTTCCGTTTGCGCGGCTCAATGCAAGTGGTAGTGAACTCAGCCCCTGCTGGCCTGCGTGTTTATTCCAAACAAAACTTATCTTGTTTGAGAAAAACAGACTTGCTCAAGCATCTACTTCAAAAGACAGTTATTCTCACGCTCAGCCACTGCTGCTCAACTAATCTCCGAAGTCCAACTTGAAAACAGTTAGGGATACACTCAGGCGTGGCCACATAAAACCCATCAACGTTAGGACACCCTATGTCTAAGACACATCTTTTAACTCCTCCTGACATGAAGTTCCCGTCAGAGATAGGTGTAAAAGCATTGAAATACTTCAACCCACCATATGGGTAATTGGTCTAGCCCCAATGGGCCATTAGGGCAGGCGGCAAGTGCATGGGTCTGTGTCATGGTACAGCGTTCAAACAAGAGCGATTCATGGCCCTGCTTATGAAAGCCAAAACATTAGCGCGACCGCAAAACAACTCTAACGTGTGCGCCGACATAAGGGATCCATTTAAGGGATCCGAACTGATAAGGCATGACTAGTGTTGTCGGAAAACGGATATCCTGACAATATAGTATTATGCCCACAATTATACATATCTAAATGCCAGTGAATAATAACCCAGCCCTCTCAGTCCAGCAAACACCACAACGTAAGTACCACCCATGAACCGCCTCACATGGTGTTCATAGAGTGGTACTTACAGCGCCTCTACACACAATGTGTGTTACACCCACACTCAAGAAACATCATGCCCGTATGCACAACGTGCAAGTATTCAAATGTAAGGTATGCTCGGTGGCCAACCTTGGGTTTATGCGGGGGAAGCAAGGGAGTGACGAGCACAGTGTAGAAGAGATGGCATAAAGGATAGTCATAAATGAATAACTATCACGACCAGGTGTCTGGTTGTTAACATTCTAACGTAAATACTGGGTGTGAACTTAAAGTTCCCAACAATGCTTGCCGGCAGGTACAAATTCCCAATTCCACGTGGGTTAAGGTGCTGGATCCCCCATGGAATGTGATGTGGAGACCCGGATGGCACATCTGGCCTACACAATTAATGCCCCGCTATTATAAATTAATAGCAACTAGAGGCGACCGCGTTTGACAGTTGAAAACACCATCTACACAAAGAAATCACACCTGAATTGCCCAGCAGCCACCTGAGATGTAACTACTCTGTGTGCTAGGTTAACCCCGTAATTCTCGCCCATATCCAAATTTGCAGGAGTACATCAGGTGATGTTGCAGCTAACACCCAGTCAGAGGCCTGCCGGAGGCCTTCCAGAGGCTAACCAAAGGCGTCTAATGGCACGTGCCAGCATGTGCTCTTATGCTCACTAGCTTAATACGCAAGAGTAATAATCAGGCCTGCATGCCCTGCTAAGTCCGGCTGACCCAGCTGTGGTTGGCCAGCCCCTGGCCACTGGCGCTAGAAGCCGATGCGAAATCTGTGAAGAGAACCCTGTTAGAGGTTGGACCAGGGTCACCGAGAGAGAACGCGACCCGAGGCTAGAAGCCCCGCGACAGAAACCTGTTACCGGCACAAAGGTCGCCCATGCGAGCTCGCCCACACATTTGAACGTATCCTTGAGAACAGGAATACAGGAAGCATACTAACACGGGCGCGTACGAGGTGTGGCCGGAATCGCTGTAGTGAACCTGACCACAGGCTCGATCCCTGATTCCAGCACTAAGAGGTCGTCGCGACTCGGCCCAGAATGGCGCGCTACCTTGAACAATTGTTTGTGCAACGCAATTATTAAACATTAAAAGCACCTGCTGGTAAAGATTTGACCAGCCGGAGGGTGCTGGGTAGATACCAGGAAAGGTAAATAATGGGTGAAGCGTTCCTCGTGACCCGGGCAGCACTGAAAGCCGGTTGCCCGGCAGGGGCTGCAAGACAACCCCGTATCTTGATCACGCTCGGGAACTAGGGCAGGCAATCCAAAAGTTGCGCGCTATATGAATGAATTATTTGGGACCGTAGAGAAAGCGGGGCCTCAATCATACTGGCGCCAAAGGGACAGCCAGTGGCCCCAAGAAAACGTGCGCGGCCTGGTTCCTGTTGCGCCAGGGATAATTCACTCATGGCCCCCGGGTTTGGGGGCCCAGGCACGAAGGAGCCCGCGCATGCTACAGCCGATACCCGGGAGAAGACCAGGGAGAAGCTCTCAACTAACGCTCTCCCAAAGGATGAGCGGCTCTAGGACCTTGCCCCCACACAGGACGGCCCGCGCGATATAAAACCCTAGTAACCAAACGAGTCTTGCCCGCGCTGGAAAGCGAGGTCCCAGCAGGCAGACAAAATGTTTTTTCGGTTTTGAATGGCACGAGCGTGACACGGCTTAGGCATCAGAGTGCTTTACCTAGCTCCAGTTGCATTTCATGACACATTCATTTTGTTAGGCACAGGAAAAAAGTGAAATGCTCAGAATCACAGGATGTTCCGTGCAAGGCATGCAAATTATTGCACCACCCTCGGATGCTTTCCAGCGGCAGAATAAACATGTAGATGAGCCTTCTCTGCAAAACACAAGGAAGAGTGCAAGTCGCTTAAGAAAATTAGCTTATCGGGAATTATTACGCATTGTAAGACAGTGAATGGAGTGCTGTCTAACGCGGAAATATGTATATTTTGCATATTAACCAAGGTAGAAAACATCTAGCAATATTGGCACAACACAAAGTTTAAATTCGTGATCACAAATCTCTAGCCTATAACTGTTTCCGTGCAAGAAGACACGAACATTCTCATTGTTTGATAGTGTTTTGCGCGCAAGGCATGCAAATTATTGCACCACCCTCGGATGCTTTCCAGCGGCAGAATAAACATGTAGCTGAGCCTTATCTGCGAAACATAAGGAAGAGTGCAAGTTGCTTAAGAAAATTAGTTTATCGGGAATTATTACGCATTGTAAGACAGTGAATGGAGTGCTGTCTAATGCGGAAATATGTATATTTTGCATATAAACCAAGGTAGAAAACAGCTAGCAATATTGGCACAACACAAAGTTTAAATTCGTGATCACAAATCTCTAGCCCATAACTGTTTCCGTGCAATGCTGCAAGGTTGGGGGAGGGGGAAGACGGACCATGATCACCACGAGACCCCGAGAGGACCAGGGGTCAAGTTGCGCCAGGACAAAGCGACTACACAGTGGGCCACTACGAGACCTCCGAACCTACGGTGTCAGCCCCACTAGATGCGCCACCCCCTGCCTCCGATCAGGAAACCCCCGATTGGGCCGTGACAGTTAGGGAAAAGTACTAATCTACAGCGGGGAATAAGGAAACGCCGTCGCGTGCGCACATGGGTGCTTAACGCCCCGAAGGGGTCAAGCTCTGGAGGGGGCAGCCGCAATGTCCAGGGAAGGATGGCCGACAGGCCCGCACGGAGGAGCCCGCATCACAAGCCCCTTTACGACAGATACTTCACGGATCGCATCCCGACCAAGAAATGGCCATGCACCCCACCTCAAAAGGACAGGGGCAAGGCGGACAAGGATAAAGATAGAGTTGGGGGGGGGGTAACGACCCACACACTTAACCCGGTTAGGGCCCTCCCCACAGCCCCCGTCGCTCCTCAGCCACTCTGACCAGCAGACCTGATGGTATCGCCGGACCCCTGCCCCCTCAGCGGCCCGCAGCTGAGCCGGCCGCTAAGCTATGTTCAAACTACCGCGTGGAGGGACCGAGCAGAGGGGGTAGAGGGGGAGGGGCCCGAAGATCCGGAGTCATAAACAGTAGAGGATATGGCCAGACAATGTGAGGCCCCGCTGGCGAGGCCACCACGACGTGTACAGCGACCCGCCCCACAAAGGACAGAGCCGGGAAGCAAACGACACACACGTCGGCTAGAAGGGCCACCGGACGACTCTTACATACCCCCACCTCCACAGCGGCCCGTCGATAAGCGGGCCGCCTGGCCAGACTCAACCTCCACAAAAGAGAGAGTAGGCGGAGGGGGGGTACCAGTCAGAAGGCCTGAACTCACCGCACATAGTGTCCCAAAAGAGTGTCCCGAAGTTGTACGCGCGACGTCCGGAGCGGCGAAGAAACAGTGCTTGGGCCGCGGGCGGGCAGGACAAAGAGGCCAGGCCAGGGGCACGTTGGATTAAATAGGGGAGGGGCATGCTCTCTCAACAGGTGAGCCCGCCCCCTTTGGCCAGCGACTGGTGACCGCGGGGAAGGGCCAGGAGCCCGCCTCACCTTTCTCCGCCCACCCTACTCTTGCCCGGGCTGGCGCTGCGACTAGTGGCACTAAAGCGCTGCCTTGCCTATGCTCCCCTGCGGGTCACGCAGTCAGCGGCAATGCCAATCTAACAAAACCCTCCAATGCTACAGTCAGGTGACGTGAGGTTTTTTATTTATTTATAGTGAACGTTTTCAACTATACATTTTGAGACTAATTTGCATGTCAGCAAATATTTTAGCATTCGTTCTTGCATATACATCTATTATTTTTAAAATGACAGCTGTTGCAGTGAGTCATTAAAGCACTGTGCCGGTATGTGAACTATTGCATTTCCATTTGGTTGCCACGTTTGCCCAAACACACTAGTGAAGAACATTTGTGACACCGTCTCTGCAAGCAAGTGCATTCATACTTTTATTTTCGGTTCTTCTGCATAAATGAAGGCAGGTGCACTTATTTCTTCTTCAATCCTATTAGTCACATTTTTGGAGCAATAGCTGAACAGTGAAAATACTCCCAAGCAACTAATGGTGTGCTATACAAAGAACACTGATCATGTATGGACAGAGTCATCTAGAGTTCGCAAATTATGAACATGCGGTGAAGTAAAAAAAAATATTGGCTGAAAATCCATATTATACTGCTCAGAGCGTGCCCTGTGGCTGAAATCCAAAATATATCAACATGGAAATTAATACTGTAAATCATTTGGCTTCATGGTTGTGCAATTCGACAACTTGCATTAATATATAATAGGATTCTTTTAAGGTCCCACAGGTTGTGAGAGGCAGCCTGCCCTGCCATGTAAAACCTGCTACACTGACTATTCAGCCTTAGGGAAACTTTATAAACATGTTTCGCCTGAAGGGATGAATGCTGAGAAGTTGTACTTGGGTGCATTACATTATCCTGTTATGTGTGTGCGACAAATCATAAACAATGGTATGAACCCAGGGGATATCACAACCTCTAGTGATCTGTGACACAGTCATATGCAATGGAGCTGCTTATTCATTTTAATTTAAATGTACTGTGCTTCTTTCTGAACATCTATACCTGTTACCAGAGCATCTCATACTGAAATGCTCAACTTCGCGGATGATAGCAACAGAAACCCATTACTTGGGAGCGAAGGCTCGGAATCAAACCTTACCAGATGGTTAAAGAGTCTTTATATGAGAGACTAGGGATATGAGAAAACTCTTCAAGTTGTAGGAGGTGGTATGAAGAATTGATAAAGACACTTTTGCTCCTTTTACAAGTAGCCCAGTTAATTGCGCTGTATGCTATAACTGGTATCACCACACATATCGCGATTATGATTTTTGGCAAAAAAATCAGCAGCTCAAACCAGGTAATATTTTTGGTCTGGTGTTTACCAAAGCATGCAGACTTTGCAGCAGCAAGTATCAAATCCGCAAGAAATATTCTCCCAAAACTCGTAATTTGGTGGTATTCATTGATCCAGATCAATTCTGACTCGGTAGAGCTGAATTTGATCAAGTTCGATAAATTTCGCCCTATTTAATGGGAACATTGGAATGAGGGCCTATGTAATGTTACAGCTTCTAGGGTGAAGACATTTAATTAGAGGGGTGTACAGATGCAAAAAGATTTGAGGCTGTATCATGAAGATGTGTTTTGGCACAGGGCACAATGTACGCTGGTTTTTATGTGGTTCCATTTCTCTAAAGTGCCTTCATTTAACTATGAATTTGTCCATTTAATGTAAGTGCTAAAGAAAGTACAGCTTGGTCATAGAGACATGCAATCACTGCTCACTTTTTTGGAGTTGAGCTGCCAGCAGTGTATAAATGCCCTCAGAATAATTCAGAGTTACCTGTAAGCACTTTAGAAAATGCTGTTACACAAAACAGGTGTGCAGCTGAGCCCTGCACAAATACACAACTCATAATAGAGCTCTTGACGCTTACAAAGTTCAAGAGGATCGTTGTAAGGAAGTGTGTTACTGATTGAGGGAGTGAAGGGGGTGGCAGCCCCCCTCAGGCAACAACCACAATCCTTGCAAGGGCAAACCACAAAAGTCACTAAATTAAGCTGTGCTTGCCCTCTGGTAGCTTGGCACAAACAGTCAGGCTTACCTTGGAGGCAATGTGTAAAGTATTTATGCAGTACACAGGCAGTAATAAAATGAAAATAAAATACACAAAAATCCCATATCAATTTTGAAAACTCGAATGATTGTTAATAAAGAAAATCATACCAGAATGACCAAATTCCAGTCTGTAGATTCAGAGCTGTTCAATTTAACAGTTGTAAATAAAAATAGCGCCTAAAAGCACAAAGTGCCACACACTGGGCCCGATTCACAGAATGAACTTAAGACTAAATCCTAAACTTACTACTATTTGGTATTCACAGAATGCACTTACTACTTTCGGGATTCACAGAGTGAACTTACTACTTTCGTGATTCACAGAATAAACTTACTACTTTCGGTATTCACAGAATAGATTTAAGACTACTAACTCTAAGTCCGAAATCGGGGAGTAAATTCCGGCCCGGAGGCGGAGCTTCTGGATTGGGGGCGGAGCTTGCGGCCCGGAGGCGGAGCTTCCGACCCGGAGGCGGAGCTTCCGGCTTGGAGGTGGGGATTTTTGCCATGCTGAAATCTCCAACTCTGGGCCGCAAGCTTCGACTCCGGGCCGGAAGCTCCGCCTCCGGGCCGGAAGCTCTGCCTCCGTGCCGCAAGCTCCGCCCCCAAGCCGGAAGCTCCGCCTCCGGGCCGGAATTTACTCCCCGATTTCGGACTTAGAGTTAGTAGTCTTAAATCTATTCTGTGAATACCGAAAGTAGTAAGTTTATTCTGTGAATCCCGAAAGTTGTAAGTTCACTCTGTGAATCCCAAAAGTAGTAAGTGCATTCTGTGAATACCAAATAGTAGTAAGTTTAGGATTTAGTCTTAAGTTCATTCTGTGAATCGGGCCCTTAGTCATCTGGCTATTCTAGACTGGGGGAAAGTCACAATTTCAGGGTGACTGCTATGTAGCGTAGCCCAGATGCAGGGATCAGGTTAGTCGTGGTGAAAAAGTTATCTTCTCAAAGTCCTGTTACGTTCTTGTAGGAGGAGGTCGTGAGGAGCAGGGCGAGGGTTGCAGATAGTTGTCGCTGTAGCACCAAGAGAAGGCCTGGTGTCATGGGTCATTGCAGCAGCACAAAGAGCCAGTCGGACCTCGTGGATGATCATTGCTCAAGCTTAGCATTGCAGTCACTGCAGGGTATCATTACAGTAGCAGGGCTTCAGACCTCAAGTTGCCAGCCATCTCAGATGGACACTGTAGCATGAAGAGCAGGTCTCACCAGAGCTTTGCGTTGGCAGTTGTTGCGGCCAACAGAGTGTCATTACAAAAATGCCCACTCGCTGTTATGAAGAGCTCAAACTACATAAATTCACCTCTTCTTTTTTGGAGGAGCCAGGCAAAGGTCCAGGACCTGGAGGAGCCTCTTAGAGATCAGGCACTCACTCCAGCTAGAAGCCAAAAGGGCTTAGGCAGGTCTACTTTCAGGTCCAGGCAGACTCAGTGCAGCAGATCAGCTGGCCACTTGCAGAGAGGCCTCTGATGCTTGTTATGTCCCTGTAGATCACACAGGAGGCCAGACAAGTGACGCTTGGAGTCACTCAGGTTGTCCTGAGATAAAGCAGGTTCAGTCTTTCTTCTCAGACACCAAGGCAGTCCTCAGCAGCAGGGCAGTCCTTCTTCCTCAATGGCCACATGTCTGGAGTGTTCTTTAGAGTAGTTCTGAGGGTCCAGTATTTATACCTGGTGTCAGGCATTATGGGTAGGGGGTGCTCAGTCCTATGATCCGTTTCTAGAAAGTTCTTCCCTTCCTCTGTCATGGCTCCACAATGTCTGTGGTGACAATAGGCTGGTGTCCGGTTCCTTTGTTCGTGCTAGAGGTAAGCACTTTGCAGTGCAAGGGGGCAGGTCACAGCTCCACCCCCAGCCATTCAGGCAGGATGATCCATCCTGCCCTCAACTAGTACCCTTTGTGACACAGTCTGAGAGGAATACACCAACTCCAACAGCAGAGACATTCACGATCATGTACCCCAGCCCCAATTGGTTAGGACAAGAAAATGGCATCTTTCTAAAACTGGAATTTTCCGAATTGTGACTCATAATCAAACTTTACCATTAAAAATGATTCTAAATTTCAATATATCTGAGTCTGAACAGCATATCCCTATCTGCTCCCAATTCAATGTCAGCACTTACTAAATGTAATAAGGTAACCCAGTGTAGGTCGATGGAGAAGACAGGTTTTGCCACAGTGAAAAAAGACTTTGGGAGTTATTCACTACCATGACATGTAAAACTTAAATAACCATACCCTACTACTTACTTACCATGCACCCTGCCCTACCTTAGGGGTGGCGTATAAGTATTAAAAGGAAAGCTTTTGGCCTGGCAATTGTTTAAGTTGCCAGGTGAAATGGCAGTTTAAAACTCCACTACAGGCTGCAGTGGCAGGCCTGAGACATAAAGTGCTACTTTAATGGGAGACACAATGAGCTTTTAATTTACAGGCTCTGGGTATATGTAGTACAATTTTCCAGGCATGTACAAGTAACATAAATGTGACAATTAGGTGTAGAACAATTTACCATGTTTTAGGGAGAGAGCAAAAGCACTGCAGCATGGGCTAGCAGTAGTACCATGCACTAAAGACAACCCTACAGAGAGGGCCAGGTCCAACAGTGGTGCTGCACTGTTACATTTGTGTTCAAGTGGGCAGCTTGAGTTGCTATAGGAGATTGATTTTGAAGGGAACAGATGTAAGAATAATTTTTAGTTAACAATGTCCGTCAGTTTGAGGGTGCGACCTTTTATGTCTATTTGGTGTACTAAAAGGAGTAACAGAAGTAACTAATTATAGTCTTTAGCAAGCAAGATTAATCATATCTTTTTTGTTGTCATTATAAACTACCAGATTATGAGCTGTTGGGAGCGAAGAAAGAGCGAAGAAAGATGCCCAGGTGAAATCAATAAAGCCTGACTCATTATATTTTTACTTTGGATAATTCCCTCAGCTGACACACCCATTTTGGTGTGTTCTCTTTCCCTTCCCATCCTACCTTTCAAAGGACTTTGACTGTTTCCAGGGCTGAAAGAGCTCAGAGAGGAGTTAGCGAATTTGCACTACCATGAAGGATTGTGGGTGGGCAAAAACCTTCAAAGACCTTGCTGACTATAAACTCCTGTTCTACTTTAAGAGCAGAGGATTTACTCACAATGAAGTCAGAGACATAAAAAAATATCAATTATGGTCAGACATCTGATGGAGTTTCAGAGGATGGTGATAATGATGGCATCTGTGGCATTGAGTGGGAAGGGAGTGGGTACTGGTATGGGTATGAACATAAGACATGACGTCTAGTAAAAAAATCTGGTGCATGGATTCAGGCATGCATAGTGAGATCTCAATAGAAGAGGATAACTATTATTCCTATACACAAACAAGTTAATATCATGGATTAATGAAAAGAGCTATTGATTACAGAAAACAGATATTGGTTCCCAAACCAGAAAACTTGCTTTCGCTTTCTGCGGCTGACTATTATTTTAAAGCACTGCACACAATGTAATTCCAGGTTCCCACTGTATGAACGATTTTATCATTAGATTTGTATAGTGCTCATTCTGCCAGTTTCTAAGATAATGTCTTTCATGTCAATTGAACTCTGGATACAAATTTTTACTACGTATATGCATATTAAATCAGGAAAACTGTTGCAGCCGTTGATCTTTAAAAGTGGTATGGTGTAACACTTGCCCCAAATTTCAGTGAGCAAGCAAAGTGAGCCTTGCATCATTTAGAAGGGTTTGGTGGGGTGTTCTACCCATCGAGAAGGTTGAAAAACATGGGTTCAAAAACTGCATTTAAAACCACAAGTTTCACATAAAGCCAAAAGGGCACTTATGATACTGCCCAGTTCTTTCATGGTGTGTCAATGGACCTCAGTGTTTACCCCAAGTTGACCCAATTATTTTACAACCACCCTGTATATCTACACCTAACAATGTCTAACTTGTAATTAGTGGTAGTTCTCTTGCAGCTATGTATTTTTTTCAGGCGCCCTAGAGATGCTTGAAGTGGGCTCTGGGATTCCCTATGAGTCTGAAAGCTGCCACAGATTTCACCCATCCTTGTGGGCTCATTCAAAGCCCTCCTCAATGACCACAGTATCGTACGCCATGTAACGACGCCAAGAGTTGATGCCCTGATGCACTCTCAGTGCATGACATATCTCTAGATGTAGAAGCATGGGTGCAATCTGCAATTGCCCCTATTAATCAAATGTTTGTGGCATGTGGTGAACACCTTAACATTTTGCCCACATACCCGCTGCTATACTGCACATCAGCCATACAGATCAATCGCACAAAGAAAAGCTTTTTTTGTTATTGTTGTGGGACTTTTCCAATGCAATTGAAACAATTCTCACTTTCCAATGCTTTGTGTTTGCAAAATTTGTTTTGCAGAAGGAGTTGTGCAAACATTTGTGGACCTTCAGTTATAGAGAATTGACCTAGCCCAGCATACACTGGCGCAAACACCTTTTGCGCTCCTCTGGTAATTTATGCAATAAGTTGCAAGAGCTGGGGTCTAGCAAAAACGTAAATACAAAAACATTTCGAAGTAATTGTTTGGATTGTTGTTCTGTATTTTATAAAATAGATTGATATGTGTTAGATGGTAAATAGGCAATAATTGGGATAGAAGGGCGTGTGTGACATTGCAATAGTGACATTGCGATATGAAAATGGTTGCTACGGATAGATGACATTACAACGCATGCTTTAACATCGCATGCTTTTACAATGCGAGTTTTACAACGCATACCATTACAACGTATAGTGCTTTGGGGCGCTGGATAGTGAATAGTTTAATTTACTATTCCAACTCCAGTCCCCGTGGATAGTAGGGAAGGTGTTGGATAGTAAATTAAATCTATTCCCCATCCTAGAGCGCCCCCCAGCGCAATGCATTGTAATGGTTTGCGTTGTAAATACCGCGTTGTAAAGGCACTACGTTGTAAAAGTTGCTTTGTAAGTGTTGTTCACCGGTTGCTACATACAACATATTGCTGCACGGTGTGCACGTTGTGTGTTTAACCCTAATGCATACAAAATGTCTATCCATCCATCCACCCACCCATCTCGTCCTCCATCCTGCAATTCTTTTAAGTTCTTAACCTATAGTTGATACTCTTCTTACACACAATCCTAAGGCAGCTTCTCTGAGTGTCACCATGGGGCATATTTACACTGAAATGGCGCAGCGTGGTGCTGCAAGCAATTTTGCTGCGCGTAGCTGTGTCATTTCAAAAACGCAGGGATGCGCAGTATTGACCTGAATTCAGTGGACCCCTGCGCTGCTGCACAAACAGCAGCAGTGTGCCAATGCAGGCACCCTTGATTATGTTTGTGCAGAAAGGGACACCTTCCTACTCAAAAACAATCAATAATGGTGTTTCGCTCCTTCTATATGTACTTCATTATGCAGCACACATAGAAAGAGCAAAAAAACGAGAAGAAATTAAAGTATTTCTCCTCATTGCGCCACTTTAACCCCCCACTTTGAAAGGCGTTAGTTTTTGGTGCTGTCTCAGATTTACGAATCCTTGTAAATCTGGGGCAGTGTCAAAAACCCATGGGTGTTGTTTGGGAATACCCACAGCAACACCCATAACATGCCCCTTTGATGTGGAGTACTGTTTGAAAGGGTACAGTATGTACAAGGCCATGTACAGCCATGCAAAGTGCATCAAAAAAAGTTATGATCTGGTGGCGCTTAGGGGTGGTTAATATGTACCATTTCTCTCAGGTAGGCCACCAAACATAAGCGAAGGACCCAATTTATCACTACTCTGCTTTCCCAGGTCCCAAGTCTAAGTGCAAATGTCGAAACTCCATGCAATAAATTAGTTGATCATTTACAAAACCCTATAAAGGAAACAAAATGACAGAAACCCACCCGCTTTATTTTCATAAGACTGGTTTGTGATAATTTTGAACATTTGCCTACTACTTATGCCTGTCAAACAGAATCATCACTTACGATCTGGAAGAAAACTTTCAAGATAGAGAATTGTAATTTACAATTATAGTTTCATTTTGGATGTTATATATGTTTTTGAATGCTACATTATCGGCAGGTATTAGTGCATATTTGGCTGCACATATAAAGAAGTTTGTGCATGTTTGGGTTGTCAGATGTATTAATTGCTCTTTTTACTACTTGAAAGTAAACTTTATGGGATGAAAATGAAGCAGGACTTTAGGGCCTCATCTATGAGATTTTGGCATAGAGCATCACAGCAAGGCACCTTGCTGCACTGTCATATGCCAAAGGGAATGGGCTGGAATGCATTCAAGTTATGCAATAAGGTGCATTACTATCCTTTCTCCCTGGTCTTCAGTAGCCTAGAATCAATGTAGGCAGCCTTGCACTATGGTGCATGCAGGATTGTTTCAGTGCAGTAAGGGGCACCTTCCTGCATAAAAGCAACCCGTTGAGGCATTTTCATCTTTCTATATGTTCTGCAGAATGCAGCATACATGGAAAGGGGGAAAAATGAGGAGAAATAAATATATTTCTCCTCTTTACACCTCACCTCCGGAGGCATGCTAATTGTGCGCTTCTCTAGGCTTACATGACTTTCTAAATCTGGGACAGTGTCAAATTCCATTGGTGTTGTGTGGGAAAGCCCACTGCAATGCCCATGGAACTTATCCCAGGAACAGAGTAAGGCGACTCAGGGATTTGCGCTGCGTTGCCTTACTCGGTACAAAAGGAGGTGGTGATGGACGGAGCATCTGAATCAATCAAACACTCACACCCAGTCAAAAGATCTGGGTTTAATCCATCACCGTTCTTTAGCCCACTCTGCCACCCCAGTTCAGACATGGCTATATGCAAATCAGTCTGACCCTGTGCCTCATGGGAACAGTCCAGCCCGAACTGCCAAGCCATGCCTTACCTGGACCGGAAACAAGCTTCCGAGGACCGGTTTCTGGCATTCCAGCCATCTTCAGCCCGGCTTGCTTGAATCCAGTGGCAAAGTGATCAAGGGACTCACTTCTGAGCATACCCTGCCACACTTATGGCGGCCAAAAGCGGTACAAAAGGGGGTGGTGATGGACGGAGCATCTGAATCAATCAAACACTCACACCCAGTCAAAAGATCTGGGTTTAATCCATCACCGTTCTTTTGCCTTACTCATCATGATTTATGAGGCCATTCAAAGCCATGCAGGTTGACTTTGCGTGGCTTCATAAATGGACACCCCGCTTCCCTCATGTGCAACTTTACTTGGTGTAAAAGTGACCCTGGGTTCTCATAAAAAAGCCACTAAGTATCATGGTGATGACATCACACAGCAGGTGTCTTTTTAAAATCTCTTTCCAAGCTTCCATGCAGCAGTCACCTCTAGGCTGCCTGAGGGCAATGCGCGCATCAATCTCCAGTGCAACGGTGCATATCACGTTTAACTAAAGCCTTACAATTCGATCACAGCAGTTTTAAAAAGAAAATGATCATGGTTTAAGGGACATATTGTCATATGTTTTTAAAGGATGTTAGCTGAGTGTTGCACACATTTGAAAATAAATGCGAGGCACTCACTTGCGATTCCTGAAACTAAAGTAGAAAAAGACAGTATTTTCTGAAATGTCTGCTATCTGGTTTCACGTCTGCGTTTCAAACAGCGCTGTGGAATACAAACTAGGTCCCTCTGTGCTGTTTGTTACAGCTGCACCAAAAAGCCTCTGATAGTAGGCTGTCAGAGGCTGAAATAAGAGAGCTCAGTACAATGCTCAGTGAATAATTTTGTCAATTGAATCTTCAGAAAGGGTAGAATTATCTTTCAAAAATCACAATATAAAAATACCACTGTATGAAACCCCCTAAATGGATTGCGCCAAGGCGGTCCTCTGAATGTGTTCCTCTATAAAAGGCCCATCATTTTATCCTGAATGGCACAGCATGTTAATATAGCTTTGCCATGTGCTGTTTATTATTGAGAAGGATAAATAGAAGTAGTGTTTAGTGGTATTGCTTTCCAAGTGCTATGTACTATTGAGAAGAGGAAATGAAAGTGTAGTAGAGTGGTATTAATCTATGATTTTCAGTGGCAATACCACACTGCATGGTCACAAGTATGACCAGACGTTTTATTACAAATGCTACATGCTCACAGTAGGTACAAAAATGTGAGTGAAAAAGGGCTTGGAATTCAGAAAAATCTATGGTAAACATCCCGCTGTTATTATAGTCTGCGGAACGGGTTCGCAAAGATAAAGTGAGACAAAAGTCTAACTTTACGACTTTCGGTATTCACACAGTAAAGTTAGACTTCCGGTATTCACAAATGAAAAGGTAGACTTTTGGTATTCACAAAGGGCATTAACGAGTAGTAAAGCCATAATATTAGAGTATTGTCTTTGTGAATTGGGCCCTGCATGTTTTGGGCCTCATACTTGCTATGGCCGATAAATTATATTGTTCAAAAATGATATTGCTATGCCTGGTCCAAATCAAATCAATATAAGCTTTATTCGGTTTTTAAATTTAAAACCATAAAAGCAACAAAAAAATATATACATACATTAATAACTCAACAATTCATTACAGAATTAAAAGAAGACCAACTATTTAAAACAAACTCAAGCTAAAAACGAGTCAAGTTGTCAGAATAATAACACAGAGTACACACAGTCCCCTTTCACCATGTATTTTGAGCCAGTGGTTGGGGGCTAGGATAAAAGTCATGTAAGTCCCAGATACAAATGGGACCATCTCCAATTTTGGGCTGGGAAGATCGCAAATAAGGGACAATGTTCCTGTGTTTGAATTTAATTAATATCAAGTCCCCCGGGATATCTTTAGGCAACAAGCCTAGCCACCCCACCCTCCTGACGCTCAAGATTCCGCCATCTAGAGTAGGTGGTAACGGTCTGTTGTTTTGGAGCCAAAAGATGGTTTTGTTCAGCAGGTCCTGTTGGGTTTCAAGTTTTCCCTGTTTAAGTGCAGAGACCCCAGAGAGGACAGTCACATATGGGGCGGCCTCAGGGGGTAGATTTATTTGATGCCTTCTATCTTGAATAATTCTAGGAGCTGTGTGAGGGACATATACAGGGTTAGAAATAACAATGCGGCCACTAGGAGTGGGTTTGGTAAGAAGAGAGTCAAGAGAATGAACTTTGCTGCTTTCGACTGACTTAGCCTTTTCGAGGTTAGTAAGGAGAGTAGGACATGTAGGTATGGCAATATTTTCAGATAATGGATGAATCCTATTTACTGTTTTTTCAATACTGGACAACCTGTCCCCCAGGTCGTTGATTTTAGTGACCAGCGGTAATAATGCAGAGTTTAACAATCGTTCGATTTGAGCCAATAGGGTCAATTGGAGAGGCGACACAAAATCATTTGTTCTAATCTCAACCTTATCCGTCATTAATAAGGTTGGGTTAGGGGATAACGAGGGGCTACAGCACATTTGGTCGTTATTAGGCTCGTCATGGTTCCTTTTACTGTTAGAGCCCCGTGTCAGTGTGTTGGCCTGAGGAAGGATTTTTTCGATGGCTAAAGGTACATCATGGGGGGTGCAGTTTATTTGGTCTGTGTCTCTTCCCTTTTTAGGGGGGGTTAATAACTCTGGTTGATAGTTGGTGCCACACAGGGCATTCAAATCCTCCCAGATAGACATGATTATTAAACAACAGAAGTCCAGAAAAGATAATAGGCAACTCAAAAACGAAACAATACGATAAATTTAAAGTCTCTATACCTCCTTCTTCGTTAGGGCCAAGTGGGGTGGCCCGTCCCGTCCTCCTCGTGCCTCTGAGGGCCACAGAGGGCCCGCCCTTTGCCCGGGCTTCGCCCGGCGTCCCGCTCGCGTCCCGCGAAGTGAAGCAGAGCGCTGTTTGTAGGCGCCTCCTGGCGCTTGGTATGCGTGGGAATGCAGCGCCGCCGCTGAGGCAGCCGGGAGTTGCAGTCCCGGGGCGGCGGCGCTGTTTCTGCGGTGAATGGACTCCTGGCGGTGGCGGCAGCAGGTAAGGACTCCCCTCGTCCCCCCTGGTCAGATATGTGCAGCTCCCCCCTGCTCTGCCAAGCAGAGCGCTGTTTGTAGGCGCCTCCTGGCGCTTGGTATGCGTGGGAATGCAGCGCCGCCGCTGAGGCAGCCGGGAGTTGCAGTCCCGGGGCGGCGGCACTGTTTCTGCGGTGAATGGACTCCTGGCGGTGGCGGCAGCAGGTAAGGACTCCCCTCGTCCCCCCTGGTCAGGTATGTGCAGCTCCCCCCTGCTTCGCCAAGCAGAGCGCTGTTTGTAGGCGCCTCCTGGCGCTTGGTATGCGTGGGAATGCAGCGCCGCCGCTGAGGCAGCCGGGAGTTGCAGTCCCGGGGCGGCGGCGCTGTTTCTGCGGTGAATGGACTCCTGGCGGTGGCGGCAGCAGGTAAGGACTCCCCTCGTCCCCCCTGGTCAGGTATGTGAAGCTCCCCCTATGCTATGCCTGGTATTGCCACCACATTTTAATGGTCACATTGTAATGCTGCCTCCTTAGTAGTTTACATATTCAGCAGCAAAATAAATAACATTGAGGTTGAAGGCTCAATATTATTTGCAGGGTGTATAAGTAAACAATTGGCAGAATAAATAATTGAAGAAGGGCCTTCCTATTGGCTCAAGGCCTACAAGTTGTTTTTTTTCTTTTATTAATCTTTAACCATGGATTTAACCCAGATCTCTTGACTGGGGGTGAATGTATGATTTATTCAGCATTTCTTCCATCATTTGTTTGCATAGCACTTTTCACCCTAAGTGGGATGGGTATGCCCAGACGTGGGTCCCTT
Source organism: Lissotriton helveticus (assembly GCF_964261635.1). NCBI lineage: Eukaryota > Metazoa > Chordata > Amphibia > Caudata > Salamandridae > Lissotriton > Lissotriton helveticus. The sequence continues at coordinate 538,505,737 of NC_136065.1, forward strand.
GCTCACTGTGCCACTGGATTCAATTTAGCCTGGCTGACGAAGGGTAATACCCAGAAACCGGTCCCAAGATGCTTGTTTCCTGCCATTGGAGGACCTGGCCTGGATGTTCGGGCTGGACTCTTCCCATTGGGCATGGGGTCAAGACTGATTTGCATATTTTTTTGGTCCAAAATGGAATCGCATGGTGAGCAAAAAAACAATGGATTTACGCCCTAATCTTTGTACTGGGGTGAATGTATGACATTGTTCTGCATTATGTCCATCAATTGTTCTTTTTTCACCCTTTCTAAACATGACATATTTAAAAGGGTATTGATAAATTCCACATTACCAGTAAACATAATTTATAAACACCATTCTAATGTTGTGAAACATGACAGAGCTACTGATTCTCAAGCAGAAATGATAGCTTATAAGTGTACTAAGTAATTCCCAGTGTAACCTATGAGAGGGGTAAGCCTCACAGTAGTCAAAAATGAATCTGGGGGGGGCGTGTCTAAGATGGCGGCGTGATCGGACGCAGGTCTCCGGAGCTCCCTGCCCGATCCCGCCATTCCGCCGTTTATTGCTGCAGTCTCCCCCATATCTGCACTTGGGGGCGAGGAGAAATTGCCTGCTTTAGTGCCCCCGCCACGGCTTTGCGATTCCTAGGGGCGGCGGGGGCGGAATCGCCGAGGACTCCGTTTGGCGCCCAGCAACAGCGGCCGCGCCGGCAAGTGAGGGTCCCCTTGGCGCCTCCGGGCGGACTGTGGCCCACCCCCGGGGGGGTGTCTCAACACACCGGCGAACGCCCGGTTGCCTCCCGCAGCTGCCGACACCCCCACGAGGGCTCCCGGACACCGCCAGCATCTCCGGCGCTCTGCCCGGAACCGGGACACTCCGGACCGGCTGCGCTGCCACGCGAGGCCCCGGCTTCGGGCCTAGACCTGGACCATCGGCGCCCTCTCCAGCAACCATCCGGCGCACTCGGCGGCAAGTCGGGTCCCCTCCCGCACTGCGGGGCATGCTGCGAGCCCCCCCCTTGCCGCCATACCCTCTGGGGAGAGTAGCAGTCGCCGCCCAAAGCCTCGGTAGCTGCCGGGGGACCTGGACCGGCGGAGAAGAAATCGAGGCCCCGGCTTGGGCCTATCACTCGTCCGGCCCGAGCTCACTTCGGAGGGGCCGGCCCGACCCGCCGGAAAGGTCCTGCATGCGGCGTGCTCCAGCACCGACCCCCCACGTCTGCTGGTGGTCCCCGACAGCCCGGACTTGATCCTGTGGCCCTCCTGCATCACTGGGCAGCCTTCCTGACGCCGGACCGGCCTGGTACACGGTGACTCTCATGCGCGCCCGGCTCTACAGGTGAGAAGAGCGAGAGGGGGAGCGGGGAGAACTCGGGGGGCACGATCGAGCCTCCGGTGTGGGGATAACTGTGTGTGCTCCTACTGCCTGTTCTGGACCAACTCGGGGAGAGCCTCCCTAGCATCGGGGTGCAGCAGAACTCCTTGCGCCTGGGCTCCACACAGAACTGGGTGCTTGCAGACCTAGACGGGCGCCTTCCCTTTGCCCCCCTAGTCGAAGGGGGACTGAGCCCTAGCACCAGCCTTTGCCCACACGCCAGCCGGGGGACTGCCAAAGCGCTCTCACATTTGCCTCCCCATTCATCACTGCATTGTCCCTACCTACACGATTGCCCATCGGGCCCTCGCGCCCCCGCGCCATGGCAGGGCACCGCAGTAGGAAGGGGTCGCAAACTCTCCCGGAACTGTTAGCTAAATCGCAACCCAGAACTAGCAAAGACCCTCCATCCCCAGTGACGGGGAAGGCGCCACTTGCGGCTGTGGATGACCAGGTGCCTATCACCAAATCTTTTCTGGAGACATTATTCAACTCCCTCCGCGAAGACTTTAAGTCCCTGAAACAGGAGGTTGCAGGAGAAGTTAAGGAGCTCCGACGCGACGTAGAAGACCTAGGCGAATGGGTGGTCGCAGTTGAAGAGGCAGACCAAGCTAGAAGTGCCGAAATTGAACACCTCCAGCAAGAGGTCCTGCGGCTCACTGACCAGCAACTGGATCTCCAGGCCCACGCCGAGGACTTGGAAAACCGCTCCCGTCGCAACAACGTACGGGTCCGGGGGGTCCCTCAGAAAGACGAGGGGGCTGATGTCACTGCGTACCTGCAAGCCCTCTTCAGGAGCATTCTGGGGGAGGCAGAAGATTTCCACATCCGCATTGACAGGGCGCATCGCGTAGGACTGCCACGCAGAGCCCCAGCCCCACCGCCGGACATATTGGCCTTCCTTCCAGACTTCCCGCTCAAAGAGAGGATCCTCCGGGAAGCCCGGAGAGCTCAGCCCGTCCAGTTTCGCGGCCATCCCATTGCCCTGTACCAAGATCTTTCCGCCACGACTCTACAGAAAAGGAAGGACTTCAAGCCGGTCACGGACTTCCTGCGGGGTAAAGAAATCTCATATTCTTGGGGGCACCCCTTTCGAATCATATTCAAATGGAACGGACGGCTACAGCAGCTCCGATCTCTTAAGGATGCTTGTGGTCTCCTGGGTCTTGACCACGTGGATGATGAACCGGTTTTCAAGAGCTCGCAGGGCTCCTCCAGAGGGGGCTGGCAGACTGTAAGCCACAGACGATCCCCTCCTCGGCGCTTCAGGCCCGATGCCTCTGCCATCTCCCGGGAGCGTGAGACTGCGGTGGCGGAGGTGATCAGAGAGACTTCTCCCCCAGAGTGATACTACCTCTTGCTTTGGAGACTGTGTATCGCACCTGCTCAGCCCTGACGGCTGGCGGTTCGGGCGGGGAGCCCGGTGAAGCTGCCATCGGAGATGACCCCTTCATTGTTCTTAACCACGATCCTGTGTGCCTTGACAGGATTGGGACTACAATTTTTCCTTTTGTTGGGTTTGGGTGGGGGGGAACTGGGTTTGGGGTTTTGTTACTATGCCGCGGCCTACTACTGTCCTTATTTGCCTGTGCTGAGTTGCATACTTTGGTGGCTGCCGGCTGTTTCTGGGAGGGATGTTGGGTTAGGGAGGGATCCGGGGTGGGGACCAGTGTGCCTCGTTACTTCAGCTTTCGCGCGTAGAGGCCCCTCACCAGGGTGCATGTGCCGACTTGGAGTCTTCGCCCACACGTTCGGCTTATACCTAGCCACAATCAGGGACCATACCATACACTTCTCACCGAGAACTGCCATGTGCTCCCTTGACGTGCCTATGGCCCCCTCAGCGCTGCATCACACACCCACTGCGCGATGACAGACAACTCCCTTAAGATTATAACGCTTAATGTGAAGGGGCTCAACAACCCGATCAAGAGGAGAGCTGTTCTCTCTTACTTGGAAAACTCTGAAGCCACTATTTGCCTGCTACAAGAGACGCGTCTCCTCCAAAAGGACTGGCACAGAATGCGCTCGCGAGCCTTCCCGCAACAATTCTTTTCCTCCCTCCCAACAAAGAATGCTGGGGTTGCGATCCTAATCTCTAGCTCATTTAGGGGGAGGGTGGGTAATAAGGTGGGGGAAATCAAAGGCCGCCTCCTTGCATACACTCTCACCGTGGGTGACACAACGCTCACGATCGGCACCCTTTACGCTCCAAACACAGGTCAAGAGGCCTTCTTAAAAGGCGCCATTTCCGAAGCCCTCCAGACACCACACACACCCCTACTCCTGGGTGGGGACTTTAACATTGTTATGGATACACATGCCGATCGATCTGGCCACCGCTATGGGGATGTTGGGGCCCTGTCACCTGCCGGGCATGCTTGGCTATCCGAAAGGGGCTTGGTAGACCTCTGGAGGACACGTCATCCGACGGCCTCACGATTCACGTTCTACTCGCATGTGCACCACACCTACGCCAGACTCGATCATTTCCTGGGTTCTTCAGATCTCCTTACGACCATTGAGGACATTGCCATCACACCCGCAGCCCTCAGTGACCATGACGCGGTGGAACTTTCCCTCGCTCTCCGAGCACCTCGACGCCCTCGAGGCCCATGGCGCCTCCGCGAACCCTTGCTACAGCGCCCTGATGTCACCAAACGTATTGGGGAATGCATAGACACTTACCTATCTACCAACGACACACCGGGCATCTCAGCGACAGCTCTTTGGGGGGCTCTGAAATCGGTCGTGCGGGGCGAGCTCATAGCTATCTCGGCTGCGGAGGCTAAAGACCGCAAAAGCAAGAGGGAGGAACTTACGGCGCGGGTGGCGGAGCTGGAACGGGTGCATAGCCGCACATGTGCCCCTCGGGTGTGGAAACAGCTGAAAGCTGCTCGGGCCCAACTTGCCAGTCTGGACACGGACAGGGCGGAGTTTGCGGCTCTTCGCCTACGGCATACTTATTATGTTGGAGGGAACAAAACTGGGCGACTACTGGCCAGTGCTCTACGGGCTAAGACCCAACGGGCTAAACTCACCTCTTTGGTTGGCACCAATGGTGAAGTGCTCACAGACGATGCCCAAGTGGCTGAGGCGTTTCGTTCCTACTACGCTTCCCTGTACGGGGGGGAGGATGTCTCGCCCGGGGATATTGAAGCGTACCTCAATACTGTGGCTATCACAAAGATCCCTGAGTCCACCGCGGAAGCTCTTGATGCCCCCATAAGCCAGGAAGAAATCTTAGCTGCCATCTCTCGACTGCGCCCCCTTAAATCCCCGGGCCCGGACGGCTTCTCGGCGGGCTTCTATAAGCTCTTCAATCGACGTTTGGCCCCGGTGCTCGCTCGCCTCTTCAACTCTTTCGAAGGGGCGGCTTCCATACCTCCGGACATGCTAGCCGCTGAAGTGGTAGTGCTTCCTAAACCCGGGAAGGAACCCACGCACTGCTCTGCGTTCCGCCCAATCTCGTTACTGAACCTGGACCTGAAACTTTTTACGGGCATCCTCGCTGCCCGCCTTGGTCCGTGCCTTCCTGGTCTTTTGGAACCGGACCAATCTGGCTTTGTTCCAGGCCGCCAGTGTGCAGACAATACCAAACGGGTGCTCCACCTTATTGACAAAACGCATTCTCGAGCTTCGGACTCTGCGCTTCTGGCCATCGACGCGGAGAAAGCGTTCGATCGCGTGAACTGGGATTATATGCAACTTGTACTCCGCCGGTTCGGTCTCAGTGACCGTTTTTGCTCGCGCATAGCGGGCTGCTATCATCATCCACAGGCCACGGTTCGCCTGGGGAGCCTGCGCTCGCCCCCGTTCGAGATCCAACGGGGTACCAGGCAGGGGTGCCCCCTCTCCCCCCTCCTATTCGCGATGTATATCGAGCCTCTAGCACAGAGAGTCCGCGACAATCCGAGGGTGGAGGGCATCGACTTCGGGCGCGAACCCCATCCTATCAGTTTATACGCGGACGATGTCATAGCCACTGTACATAGCCCTGCTACTTCGGTGCCTGCCTTCATGGAGGAACTTGACTCGTTTGGGGCTGTTTCAGGCTTCCGCATTAATATCGCAAAATCCCTCATCTTACCTCTAGGTAAACATGCGCGCCCGCAGGCCCCGACATTGGGTCACCTCAGCGGCCTACTGGTGGTCGACCGGGTACCATACCTAGGCATCACCCTGACTCCCTCAACTGACCTCACGGTCTCCACTAATTACGCAGCTCTTGTCACCCGGATCCGCTCAGACCTGGCTAGATGGTCCAAACAACCTCTTTCTCTGCTGGGGAGAGTGGCGGCTATAAAAATGTCAGTCCTGCCGCGGATTTTATATTTATTTCAAACGATTCCCATTGTGCCTCCTGCGGGCACGTTGAAAACCTTACAAGAATTACTGTCTGGCTTTATTTGGGAGGGGAGGAGAGCCCGACTTCACAAATCGCTCGCATACAAGAGCATGGATGAGGGCGGTCTCGGAATCCCGGACTTGACGCGGTACTTCCAGGCATCCCAACTCCGATACCTGGTGGAGTGGTACAGGCCTGAATCAGAAAAGAGATGGCTTTTCCAAGATAGAGCTATGGCTCAGACGCCGCTGTGGCGGATTCCATTCCTGGCCAAACGCCACAGGCCCAGTTATATGTCACGGTCCCCGATCACTCGCACGACCCTGCAGGTGTGGAACCGGGTAGCGCTCAAATGCGGACTGACTACTTTCCCTTCCCCTTTCACTCCCCTTCTGGACAACCCTGACTTCCCCCCAGGTGAGGGCCCAGGTGCATTTTCTCAATGGCGGGGCTCGGCGTGCCGAGCTGCGGGACATCTTTTTGACATGAGAGGATTCCTTTCTTTCGACGACATTAAACAAGGATACGGGATAGAACACCCCCACTTCTTCCAATACCTCCAGCTCCGACACTGGCTCACAGACCCGAACGTCATTGCCCTGGTGGGACGCCCCATGACGGACTTCGAGAGGTGGCTGCTTACTAAGTCCACAGATAAGCGCCTCGTCTCCGAACTCTATAAAATGCTTGCCCCTTCACCCTCTCAGGCTAAATCACCTGGTCAAAGGCGCTGGGAGGCTGAACTTGGGAGGACCTTGTCATCCAAAGAATGGGGATACATCTACCATAGAGCCTCACACACTACACGAAACACCAAAGCAAGGGAAACTGCAGTCAAACTCGCCATATATTGGCACCTTACCCCGGTCCGATTACACCAGGGAAACCCGGGGCGCAGCGACCTTTGCTGGAGAGGGTGCGGGGAACGTGGTACCTTGACTCACATCCTCTGGGGGTGCCCCGAGCTGGGAGATTTTTGGAAACAGGTCCTAGATGACATAGACTCCACTTTCGAGACTGAAGTCCCGAGATTCCCAGCATACACCGTGTTGGGTCTGCCCAATGCTTTAATGTTTCCCCTCAAATCACTACGCGGCCGGCAGATGGGCGTTGCTATGCAGGCAGCCACACAGCACATCTTGTCACTATGGGGCACTACAACCAAACCTACGCACACGGGATGGCTCCACAAACTGTGGTTCACCCTTGGGATGGAGCGTATCCATGCCACTCTCACCAGCTCCACAGACGCCTTTCGCAAGACATGGCTCCCCTTGCTGACCCTCTTATCCAAGGAGTTCAATGAAATCACCTGCCCCAGGTATCTTAGGATTTTACGTCTCACTGACACCACCGGTGACTCCCGGTGACTCTACTAATTATGGCCTCGTCTTGCTCCCGCGACTCCATGCAGGTGTCACTGACCTTCGTGGGCACACTGGTCGGGGCGGGGGGAGGGGGGTTTTTGTGGGGGAGGGGGGGGGGGGGTTTGGTTCGTGTTTTCTTCCTTATGTCGATCTTTTGTTCTTCCATGCGTGACATTGCATCGCTACTTGGGCGTACCTTCCTTGCTCCATCTGATACACAAGGGAAGACATGCTTGTCTGTCCCGCCCGCACTGTACGCTCTGAGTTTACTTCTCTCACAAGAACTGTCTTATTATATGCCTGTTACGAATTTCAATAAACACACTTTTGAAACTAAAAATGAATCTGGGTGTTTGCAAAACTTAAAAATACACTTCAGAATTTTTAATTACACCACGCCCTGCCCTATGGACTCCCTAGGGTCTACCTTAGGGATGACCTATCTATACTACTATATTAAAGGAAGAACTTTCAGCCTTTGAGGTGGGTAAACTCGGGAACCACAGCGCCAATCCACACACCCAATACACCGTTGGAATAGTCAGGGTGTGTAGATGGTTATAGGCTATATACATTTTAAACAAAACGTTATTGAAAAAATTTTAAGTAAAAAAAAAGTAGTCCCTCCGAAGTAGCGCCGGCCGCGACGTGCGTGCTCACGTCAGGAGCGCGGGGAGAAGCGGTGTCCAGGAGCGCGACGAGGAGCGGCGGACATGGCGCGGGGGAGGAGCGGTGACGTGAGGAGCAGCGGACAGGCCAGCGGCGGTGCGAGCAGCGAAAAGGCGGGAGGAGCGGCGGCTCAGGTGAGGGGACCCATGTCGGGGCAGGCGGGGGTCGGGGCAGGTGGAGCAGCGGACAGGCGGGAGGAGCGGCGGCTCAGGTAAGGGGACCCATGTCGGGGAAGGCGGGGGTCGGGGCAGGCGGGGGACAGGCCGGGCGGGGGCCCGGGCTGCTGCACAATGTCGGGGCGGGCGGGGGTCGGGGAAGCCTGTTGCACCCGGACAAGGTCGGGACGGGCTGCTAGTATGTAATAAAAGGGCGGTTTAAACTTTGTCAAGGAGTTTTAAATGCCACGTTGATAGGGTAGTGTACATCACACACAAATGCTCAGTAGTGACAGGCCTGAGACATGGTTATGGGGTTACTTAAGTGGGTGTCACAATCAGTGCTGCAGGCATACTAGTACCATTTAATTTTCAGGCCCTGGGCACATGAAGTGCACTTTACCAGGGACTTATAAGTAAACTAAATATGGCAATTGGGTATGAGCCAATGTTACCATGTTTAGAGGTGAGAGCGCATGCACTTTAGCACTGGTTCACAGTGGTAAAGTGCTCAGAGTCCTAAAGCTAACAAAAACAAGGTCAGAAAAAGAGGAGGAGGAAGGCAAAATGTTTGCGGTGGCCCTTCAGAGAGGGACCGTTTGCAACTGGAGGGATTAGCTATCTGTGAGGGGGCAAGACCAGTGGACATAGGACAACCTTGACAGTATCTTTTTTAATTCGTAGATGCCAACTTGGACGACTCCTAATCATTCTCAGAGTTCTTCTAGACACCTTCGGACCAACCTCATCAGGGGGCAGAAACCTGTTTGGATCCTGTTGGAGTGGAGGATGCCTCATCTAAATAAGGAGTATTGTGAGAGAGGCAGAAGCAGTCCTAGTGGCAGACGCATTCAGCCATCTCAGATTGAGGACTCATGGTAACTTTTCCGGTAAAGTGAAGAGGCAGTGCCCCAAAAGGGAATTGGCAAAGAGTGAGAAAGTAGCCAGTATCCGGTACAAACAATTCTCCAATAGTTAACTGTTTCATAGGACAGGCGACAAAATCTAGCCTTGCCCTACTGGAGTTTTCGGTAAAATAAAAGAGGCAAGATAAATCCTCGGATCAGGGGAAGGGGACACATCCATCCCAGCACTGAATCGACTACGGTGGTCAGAGATTTGAGCTTTTTTCCATTTGGAGCTTTTAGCACCACAGCCAATAGTTTCGGAAGGAGTTCAATGATGATGTATACAACTTAATTTTGAAGAACCCTACTCAACGTCATCCTCAGTTATTACCCTGCTGGAGGAGTCTGTATTCCGGAAAAAAGTCTAAGGCAGAATGTAAAAACGTTGACATGGATCCCCCTCTTGCATGCACACACACAAACACATACATACATACCTACACACACACTATGCAACACAAAAAAGCATAAAAATACAGTAGGATACAGCTTTCTCATTTATGTTACTGTAATATCATGGAACAAATTACAAACAATTCTGTTTAAGCTACAAAAATAATAATGAGGAAGTTTAAAGTGAGAAAGTAGGCATTTGCAAAAAAATATATTTTACTTCTATTAGATATGTCTATTTATCTGTTTCATTTTGTACTGTGTTAAGCGTGATAGAACAGACAATTAGCAACATTAATTTAAAGAGGCGAGGCATACATTCATTTATGAAGAGGAACAAATCAAAAATACAACCATCTTTTTTAAGAGCCATAGTAGGTATTGGTATATAGACACCTGGGTAAAAAAATAATTCACAACACCATATGCCAGGTTAGGAAAAATCTATACAAATAAGGGCTTAAGACATGAATGCATCCTAGCCCCATTCGTGTACTTATATGTAGAAGATGATAACAATGCACTGAAAGCTACGCACGGATGGTTGCATTATGACAATTTGGCACATAACTTTGGTTGAATGATGTTATTGAATGGTGCAGAAAAATGTATAAAGTCAGAATATAGTAAAGAACTCTTCTCTGACTTTGCTCGATCTACTTATTTTTATATAATTACTTGGTCATCTTCTACACTGCAGCCTTTGTGGAACACTCATTGAAAGAAAGAAGTAAGATGACTCTCCATCACCCAGGTCTCCAATTCATTACCAGTTTTACAAAACAATTTCCCTTGGTATCCCTTGATCCAGGAGGACTATTAAACAATTGTTTCCTTGGGAATTAGCAGTCACCTTTTTATGAAGAACGATGGATTTCACCCAGATCGCTTGACTTGGGGTGAATGCATGATTTATTCAGCATTCCGTCCATCATTTGTTTGCATAGCACCTTTTTATTAATTGGCACAGAAGGGTGCACTCTCAATTTTCTAGTTATTAATTGGCACAGAAGGGTGCACTCTAAATTTTCTAGAATGGTCTTTGCATCAGGCAATTTTTGTAGCGTGAGTATAAAGTTTGGGCCTATTGCCAATGTTATTGTTTGAACATAGGTGCAGGTAAGCCATTTGGGCCAGAGGCAGATTTGGAATGCATTGATTTAAGGGTGTTTCTCACTCCTATCAAGGTTACGAAAGATATAGTGGCATTGGCTATGCTTTTACCTGTGTTACTGGCCAGTGTGATTGAAAATGCACAAATTCCCTTTAATGTCTGTAAAAAAATGCCTTTGTGCAGAGTCACCAACCCACTTCCAAGTAGCACATACCTCATGTACATGTGCAATATTCGTGCCAACCATCTCAACTGGTGTTGAATCTATCTACACCTATATGCTTTTAGGAAAATCCATATAAGAAAAGGGGAGGTTGTGTCCAAATGAGCGCTGGGTAGGACAACGTAATCACATGAATAAAATGAAGGGAACCCAGTCGCTTTTTATTTCTACTGATTCTTTTATTTAGAGCAGATACCACCCAACTTTTTTAGATTCGTGGGTGTTATGATTTATTTATTTATGATCACATTTACAAGTTGCTTCACTTGGTTCAACCAGAGTACTAGTCCGAGGGTTTTTTTTGGCAGACACTAGAGGCTAGTGTTTATATGCAATTATTACAATAAACATTCAAACAAACAATGAGACTACAAAACTGTACATTACTATACATATTGACATATATTTACATGTGATATACAACAAATTGTTATTGAACCCTACTAACAATTTTTACCACCAGGCCATTACTATGTAACTTCAATGTAATTAAGGACTGGTTACGCCAGGGCATGCCTTTCTCATACACATTTGTATGTGAATTCACAACATTAAACTAGTGGCCCTTAGCGCATTAAATGTTCAAGAACAAATCAGGTACAAACAAGCCGACGCGTTTCCAAGCCTGTGTCTCGCTCGCCAGGCTTTTCTTCAGGGCTTTTGTTAGTTGGGTACCTAAACAAATCGGGGGAAATCTTGTTTAAAATAGGACCTTACATTTGCATCAGTATTGTACTTTAACCCGTTTGCGTTGTATGTTACCTTTATAGGCTGTGGGTTGTATCTGTCATGGTGGGAACTGCAGGGCTTTCAATGATTCTACAGGGGTAAAAGGATTATTGTATCAATGGTCTATGTTTGTACAACCAGCTGTCACGATGCTTAAAAACAAGACAGGACTTACGTTTGTGAAAGCTCGTAGTTGTATAGTAAGAGGGAGTCTGTTTTTCTTTGTGCTGTTTTTCTTTCGTTTTGTTCGCGTTCGTCAGGGCTGCTACGGCAGGGTCTATATTAATGAGACGTGGGAAAATCCAGGCAGCATTCGACTGACTGAACATTGGTACTACTGTTCTTCCAGTTATTTTTGTAACATGCAAGTTACAAATGTTCCTGACATGTGAGGGTCAGAGGTGAGCCTAGCTTGCAGCAGATTCTGCTACTGACCCATGTCACTTTAGGTCACTGATAAGCCATAAGTGAGTTCACCTAGTCAGTAAAACTTTATTCAAGCAATGTTGATCATAAAAAATGCAAAATAATCACACAAATAATTAAAAACAAGATTATAATGCAATCAGTGATGTAACATGTACAATTTAGGACTATTAAAGTATTTCTAAAAGTAAAAAGTGCTGCACAGATAATGCTAGAATGACAATCACACTTTACGTTGGATGCACACTAAAACAGACATAAAAAGTGCAATTACTAGCAATTTCAAGCTTCATTGTTTATGGGAGCCCTAAGGTCCCTCCTAATCCTTAAAGCGTGACAAATAAAACCAGTAATTGAATGACAAATAAACTCAGATGACAGACACTGAAGCATCTTAAGGCTCTAACGGGTCGATCTGCAGTTAAAAGAAAGTAAAATTGGTCACAGGAATGTAACTGTGGGTGCTGCAAAAAAGCTACAAATAAATCATAAAAGGTATTGTAGATTGTTTACTAACGTTATCGCAGGGGCAGCAGGGTAAAGATGAAAAACAGCTGCCCTGCTGTGGGATAGCAGCCAAGAAGTGGACAGTATACAGCCTGAAACATATAAGATAGAATCTATGTTCTTGATTGGGATCAATACTAGATAAGGTTCGACCCTCTCTGGCGCAGTGATATGGTAGCGGACAGTGTCCATAGCTTGTGCTTTGTTCCACCTTTTCCGGCTGTAATGTGACTGAAAGAGGGAAAGCATTTGGGGCCAGACTACAGTAAATGGCGACGCGTAATTTGTGTTAGATTACGACCCGCAAATTGTGAGTTGCAATTTACTATGTACTACAGTGTCAGAGACATTGATTGCGATTCCCAATGGGGTCGCAAAATGAGAGGCTCATTAATATTAATGAGGCACTTGCGTTTTGCGACCCCATTAGGAATGGCTGGCCCTCCCAGGGATGGTGGCCTGCTGGGCTCAGCAGATCACCATGTCTGGGATTGCTTTTAAATAAAGCTGTTTTTTTTTTAATGCAGCCCGTTTTCCTTAAAGAAAAACTGGATGCATTAACAAAATAAAACATTTTCGTTTCATTTTTTAAGGGCAGGCAGTGGTCTCTGGGACCACTGCTTCCCCTTAAAAAAAATCTTCGCGTGCATTTGAAAAGGGGAAGGGGTCCCTTGGAAATCCTTTCCCATTTGTGATTGCCTTACCACCTACTTAAACTAGGTGGTAATTTGCAAGTCTTTTGCGACCGCAATTGCGGTTGCAAAACATTCATAGATGCCTCATGAGTCGCTATTAGGAAGGGAACGCCCCTTCCTAATAGCGAGTCGCAAAACCTATTTTGCGAATCTCTAATTGATTAGCGACTCAAAAAAAAGTTTTTCTACATGGGCCCAAGGTTTTTAGTGTGCGCAAATAGGTCTAAAACCCGTTTGCCCACGCAAAAACCTGTTGTACATCTGGCCCTTGAGGCTTTATATTCCCTATAATCTCACTGGGGAATGAAACAAATGTGGGACTCCCAGGTCCATGAAATATTTCCGACATGCCAGCCAAGTGTTATGATTGCTATGATCCAAATTAATGCAGTTGGTTAGTACATGGTGGGAAAACATGGAAAGAGAACTCCAAATGTTTACCTATAATAAAGGAGAGGCTAATCTGGTTTCTTCGATAAACAAAAGACCAACCTCGGTATGGGTGATAAGGGAGGCAGTTCTAGTAGGGACTGACAGCAGTCTGGTAAGAAATTTATTTTCAGCTGCTTGTAAATAGTTGCAGTTTGCATACCCCCATACCCATGCCACGTAGGTACCCACTGTGATGCATTTAGCTCTGTAAAGAGAAAGGAGATCACCGGTTTCTTCTCCTGGCAAAACTAAAAATAACCTGGACTGCACAGTTCATTTTGTGCCCTCTCTTTACAATTTGCACCCAACAGAATACCTAAGTAATTACAATTTTACACTCAGCAGACATAGGACTACTGGGTTCTTCTTGATGTGAAGCTTCTTTAACGGTAGCGCCCTGCAAACCAGAAGTTCGGGTTGAGATTACTGCTGGTGATGTTTGTTGAGCTTCTGCCAATGGGGCTGAGGAGCTGGCCGATGTGAGGATGCTGGGGGTCTTAACATCGGATGAATGACTGGTTCCACTTGGTGCTGGCTGGGAGGTAGGAGGCGGTGAATGTTTTCCATAAAGGTCACGCATAGCTTAGAGTTTATCATTCAGTGACTTCAAATATTGCAAGATGGAGCAATGCAGGTTTTTAAACAGTGTTTCCATCCTGTCCAGATAAGATTGGCACAAACTGTGAATGACTGAAATATATCCATAGTCAGGAAGTGAGGTGGGAGACAGCCTAGTAGATGGCAGAGTATCCTTTGAAACTAACTTGTTGTTCATTACCTCACCCTTTCTGGACTTTCGTTTCTGCTTTAGGGGAGGATATTTAGATGCATTTGGAGAGGGCGTTGGCATCATCTTGCACAACAGGAGGATTTGCTTTGGGGACAATTCGCACAACTGTGAGATGTTGCTGAACTGCCGTGGGAGTACCTACGGGGGTAGTGCTTCCCTCAATTATGAGGCGTGAAGCAGAGTTTGAAGGAACATTGGGGCATATTACCAAGCAATAGCGATAATTATCGCTATTGCTTGGTTTAGAGACAAAAATGTACCGCTAGGCTGCGGCGATTTTTATCGCAGATAAACCTTGGTATTACCAAGGTTTATCGCAAATGCGATAAAAAACGGCCGCAATGCATGAATATCGCTGAAAAGTCAGCGATATTCATGCATTACCGAGCTAATGCTCTTAGCCATGTTATCCACCTCCCATTGGATAACATGGCTAAGAACTGCTCAGGGCAAGTGTTAGCTTTTGGAGATATTCGCGCTTAGCGCGAATATCTCCAAAAGTTGGTAATAGGAGATAGCGATGTTAGCGACTGTTTCCAGTCGCTAACATCTTGGCACGCCCACTTTGCATGTCATTAGTGATAAATATCACTGACATGCAAAGTGGGGCCCAAGATGGTCGCTATCTCCTACTAGCTGTCGCTAACTGGTGTTAGCGACAGCTAGGTAATAGGGAGATAATTTTATCTCTGCTTTCTTGGCTTTTAAAGCCAAAAAAGCGGAGATAAACCCCCTTGATATTATGCCCCATTGATCCATTTTTTAACGACATCAGTACGGGTCTCTACTCGCTCAAGTTCATTCAAAATCGCTCCCATTGCACTAGAAATGTAGGAAGTAGTGAGGGAGAAAGTGGCAACTCATTTAGGGCCAGATGTGGGGGAAGAGTTTCCTTGGCAAAATAGATTAATGGTGCCAGGAAAATAAAAAATTTGAGCCTAACTTAGTGAGGCAGCAGGCAGGTCAAGGAACCAAGAAGGGAGGCCTGCTCAGCCTTGTAGGGCTGCAGAGGGGCACAGATTGGCCCTCTCTTGACCCGGCCTTCACCTCGGCATGTCCCACACTGCAAGACACTCCACGGAACAGCAGTGCACTTTTGTAGCACTTGATTGCTTGCAAATGATTGCAGATACAGCTCCAGTGAGGAATTTGGGATTCGTGGTCCCTAATGGCTGCCGACTGCAGCAGCTCGCCCCACTTTATCTCCCTAGATGTCAGCAGTAAAGGAAGCTTGACAGTCCCCTCGCAGATCTCCAGGAAATGGCTCATGTCAACTGCCCCCCAGTGACACAGACACAATGTAGCAGCCCCCACATGGCCCAAGTCAATCGTGATCCAGTGACGATGCAGCAGCCTCCACAGTGTAAGACAGCGACATTCTTTTGTAGTGTAGGGTAATGCTCATAAAATAGATTTAAGAATCTATAGTGAATGGGGAACAAAGGACGCAGAGTCACAGCATCCAAACTGTGCATAGATACTAAGACAAGTGCATTCAGTGCCCAACTGAACGAGAATGATGTAAATATCACTTGAATGTTGGCTCCCGTAAGAAAGTGGATTATTATTAATTAAGGTTTGCAGTCACCCACCTTAAGGAATAATGCCATTAGTAATAATAAAATTATCTTGTCAGGGTGAACCCCAAAAGTCACCAAAAATAATCTGAACTCAACACCTGGTAGCTGTGGCACAGAGCAGACAGACTTAACGCAGTAAATTGTGTTAAGTATATATGCAGTTCCAAAACAGTAATACATTCAAAACAAAAGCAATCAAACTCTCGTACTGATTTAGAAAAATATAGTAAATTGTAATTAAAACAATGATACCAACATGACAGAAAACCATTAATGGGAACCAGATGTATGGATGTTTAAATGTTTAAATTAAAAAATGGCATATAGCACAAAGTATCAGTGATAGTTTAAGGAAGAAGTCGACTGGGATCTAGGCAGGATCATAAGCTCACCTAGGCAAGAAGTGATACAGCACAGATTGCAGGAATTGTGCCAGAATTACTGCTTCTATTGTAATCTCCTTTGTGTAGGAAAGGGCACATTTGTTCTGACAGGATATGCAGATATACTGGACTCTGTGCCCAGCAATACGGCTGAACATCCCCCCCACCACATTGCATGTGCTCTGCCCCTTAAATAATGGCACACACGTTAATTCACACTGTCATATCTGTCAACGGCACTAAAAAGTACCCAGTAGCAGAAGGATCATATGGCAGAGGCAGCCTGCTTTATGGTCTTACTTATTTGTCTTTTAAAGCATGGCTTCAGGACTTTCATTACAAGCCTGAATGACTGCAGCCAAAAGATGCAACAAGCACATGTCAAAGTAAATTGGTTTTGGCATGTGTAAAAGCTAACTTTTCACATTATGTGAATCATCCCTTGATAGTTGCTTTGGGCCACAAGGCATGAGTGCATAATGTATAAAAGGAAAGACACAATAAATATGTGGATTGGCTTGTCAATTGCTGACAGAATTAAAATTGCTATTCCACTGTGCGCGATAGGGAAGCCTTTCTGCATTGTAAAGGCCATATTTTCCATACGTTGGCTTTAAGAAGGACCCAGAAAACATCTGTTTTCAATGGTAATATATTCTAAACGTCTTATTCGGTGATACTTATGGCCCAGGAATGATTTTCACAAAAGGGATTCTCCTCTGGCTATACCAGGCTCCCTTTCCTCTAGTAATTACTCTAGTAATTACTCTCCCAGTCTGTTGAGTACATGTGAAATACCTTTCTCTGAAGAACAAAGGGGCTTTGGCTGCCAGCAGATCTCTGATAGGAAGGCAATGGGATGTAATTAAAGAGCATGCACAGTGAGAGTCAGGGGCAACAGACGAAGAGCATACAAAGGCAGACAGGAGCACCAAGATTAACATGTCTACAGTAAATGAGGTTCTGCTCTGAGGCTCGTCTTTGATGGTGACCATGACCACACAAGGTGTTATCTGGACTCAAAACCAGACTGTGTTGATTTTCCAAGGGAGCTTATTGATTTTACTAGAACAGCCTCTGGTTGTAGACAAACAGTACCACACACAGGCTTCAGGATCCTCCGTGCTTGAAAGAATCGAGTCGAGTCGAGATCAAAACGACAAGAAGTTGTGAAAGAAAGGTTTAGGTGAGAATGAAAACCCTTCTGGAGATAAGAATAGGACCTCTCACCAATAACTGGCTTGTGGCCAGTATAAGGAAGTGTTTCCCTGACTACAACCTCAAAACACACCTGGGATGTGTAAACATGAACCAAAATAACCACTCTACTTCTAGAGAGGACTAAGAATTGAACTGTTTTCCCTTTGTACCAAATAAACGAAGACCTTCTGAAGGATCAGAACATCTGGATTTCTGTAGTCTGAGGAACATAAAGGAGGCAATGCGACTGCAATTTCAATTGAAAACCATTGATGAGCGATTGACTCATCAAAGGGGGTGGCAAGTCATACTCGTACAGTGACAACTGTGCTCTTAGACATTGTAGGAGCTTACAGAAATCCAGCGACCATTGCATAATCCTTAAATGCTCCTCGCATCATTTAAGTTTGCAAATGAGAATGCTTTGGTGGAGATCTGCTGTCTTTTGCAGAACTCCATTCAGTTATTCCCCATTTCTTTTGTTAGGGTTTAATAACGTATTCATGCCTAATTCATATTAATAGGGCAGAATTCTGGATATCCAACTAAACTTTCATGTGACGGATTAGCATATTCCTCCAATGCAAAACTATTCTCACAAGTCAGTTGCTGTGCAAAAAAGAACAGTTGCGATTTCTTTGTGACAATGATATTTTCCTCTGAAAGCAATTTAATGTTTTTTTTGTTTCCTAAAGCCTTCCCTATTGCCTTGAGATAATTTGAGAACACACTGAAATATGTTGCACTGGTTGCACAAACCTGTCTCAAATTTTTGTTTTGCATTTACTTTCCAGAGTAAAAATTGTTCTGCACTGCAAAGGTGCCTGAAAGTAATACATAGCTGCGATTTGCACTGCTTTGCATTTATTTGCCTCATGAGAGTGTTCCATTGGTAGTATTTGGACATTCTGATGCAACCACCAATTTTATTTTTGACACAAAGCCCTATCTACTAACTATAGTAGACAGAGTTTTACACAAAAAAGGACGCCTCTTTGAAGCTGGTGTTAAAAAGGAGAAATGCTTTTATTTATCTTAAGTTATCCCACTTCACATGTATGCTGCATTATGCATCACACTTCCAAAGTGGCAAAATTTTTAAAGTTAGCCTAAGCATAGTATTGTGTACTACAAGGGCTTTCTTCCAATACAAAACCTATACTAGACATCAC
Source organism: Lissotriton helveticus (assembly GCF_964261635.1). Classification (NCBI taxonomy): domain Eukaryota; kingdom Metazoa; phylum Chordata; class Amphibia; order Caudata; family Salamandridae; genus Lissotriton; species Lissotriton helveticus. The sequence continues at coordinate 538,524,205 of NC_136065.1, forward strand.
ACACACCCATGGACTATGCTGCCAGGAGGGTGCGAGGCCTAGAGAGCCTATTGTGTGCCAGTGCTAGGGAGATAGCAGGGTGAAAGCATATCTTGGAAGATGTAGTGATATCCTGTTCTCTCCTTCACATGCAAGACAGAGCAGCAGGTCTGGTTGCTGCGTTGTGAGACGTCTTTGTAAATCTGCATCTTGGATTGATAGGAAAAGTCCCTTCCAAAAACGAGGCAAGTGATTAAAAACCCAACCTCGGGTCCCTTTGGGGTGAAGAGCACCTGGCAGATGGGAATTGTATTGGAATTGTATGATTTCACATCAGTCGAGCAGCGCTACATCTCTCCCTGAATACGTAGTCTCTGTAAGGGTGAGGTAACCAAGATAACACAATTCATGAGGGTCATATTGTAGTGCTACATTCACCAAACTCTGCAAAGATGTTCTGGCATGGGTGTATAGAAGGAAGTCCGAGAAGGACATTATTTGTGCAATATTTCATTTTTGCTGGAAAAACTATGATTCAATTGCACTTAAAATACTTGCTGAGCGCAAAAAGGCTTTCCCTTAATGAACAGAACGAATACTAGCAGATCAACACAGTATTTCATTCTTTTTTTTGGCCAATATAATAAGTACCATTGAGTTGGGTAGCAATTTACATTAGTTATTGGTCCTGTCTTAAAATTGCAATTTCTAAGATATTACAGAATCCAATTGTGAAACTAAACATGTCACAATCTCTATAAAACATTGTCTTTGGATGCCATAGTGGAATGTAATTTTCCTGTCATAGTATTTCCAAAAATAGGAACATCTTTACCACAGGATGTATAGAACTTTTTTGAAACAATGCTCCCCACTACCTTATATTGCTGAATCGTTGCCTGAAAGACCCAACAAGTGGTGGATGTGTGATAGTGCATATCCCTTTTGACTAGTCATATGGGCTGGGGGAGGGGGTCTCAATATCATGGCTATAACACAAGCCTGAAATAATATTACATCCACAATATCGACTATCACTATATTGTCAATATAAGTAGATGGAGAATGAAGACAGGGAAATGTATACTTAACTATGTACATGTACCTTGCCGATATAGTGGATGTCAATAATATGGAATATTTGTACAAGTCAATATGGTTGAATGTGATTTTATGACCTACAACCCCATATCATGTTCCTAATGGGACAATATATTTACTTCTAGTTTTCAACATACACATATTATTATTTTGTCAGAAGTATAATAATGACAATGTATGTCTTTTTACATCATACACTGTTCGCCAATTCTCAGGCCTTTCAAAGAGTTGATCCAGGGAAATGTTTGACATTAAATCTCGACAAGAATATCATGCACATTGGCTGAGAGGTCGGATGTAAAGAAAGTTTGGGAAAATAGGCACTAAACTTGTCAACTGTATGTGTCCACTTTTTATTTTGGAAGTGCCTCCTTCCTGAGTCCCATTTGGAAAGTAGTACTCTCTTACACTAACATCCTGAACGGGTCATAACTGTACAATGCTTGTCAGTCTAGTAACTCTAAAATTTGATAGGTGTTTTGTTACAGCTCAGTTCCTTCCAGGAACTGAGCTGTAACAAGAAACCAGAAGATTATTAGACATCCTCAGTCCACCATACATCTGCATCTGCCCACTAAGCTCATCTGCTACCCCCTGCTGGTCAATGCTGAGCAGCAACACTGGCTATGTCTAGATTGATCTACCTACCTCCTGCAATTTCAATTGCTCTACCTGGTTTAAAATACAGCTTTGGCCCCCCCTCCTCTGGACAAAAGTGAGCACTGATTTTAACTAGGTTGGTCAACCCTACCTCCTGCTAATTCAATTCAAAACTAAAGATATTTCCTACAACCAAACAAATTGGTTTTTAGTGTACTTGGCATATGAACACTAATATTTTAACTAATAATTGTGTTAAATAGAAGAGGCACTCAGTTGGTCTCCTAAATGGATTGTGTTCTAGATTTTGTCGTTATGTTAAAGAAATCTAGCCTATCCTAGAACCTCAACAGATAAGGATATGAACACCTCACTACTAGCTAGTAAGCAAGAATGTTCACACATGGGGACCTGAAGTCGATACCTATTCTCCACGAGGGTCCTATTCTATAACATTCCCAGATGAAGAAAGCTAACATGGATAATATTTAAAAATTTGTAAAATGTCCAAACATCCCAGCACCCTTGAAAGCTGCACTTTGCATACACTCGTCTATGGAATTGTCACAATATTTGGTCTGCCAACGCATACCACCCACAAATACGGCCTCATCTACAATCGCACAAGGCCAACCTAATATTCTTAGCAGAATTAAGGCTGCATGACTTCTCTTAAACATCAAGGACTCTCTGGTCCCCCCCCCACCAGTTATATAATATTCAGAGCTGTCAGACAGTCTAAAACAGGTGGCAAGGTTGTCTTAATCATGAAGGTGTCTATCCTCTGTAACTGGATACCTACTCCTAGCTTCCCTTTTTTGGAATGCCTGAAAGTATCCATCACCACCAATCTCTCTCACAGCCTTCACATACACATTATTTACAGACCCCCAAAACCCTCTAAAGACTTTATCTAATAACTATCAAAATATATCTCCCTCAACCAAATGTTATAATTTGCAACATCTATATGAGGGACTTTAAAACAGAATGAGGTACTGCACAATCAAAATTATTTCTGAAAAATGAACTAATGCTATTGAATTTGATACAACTTTCATCACGTTGAACTATATCAAAGGTGGATTTCTAAACTTCTAAATCAGAAGATGAATGGTCTGTTCACTTTCCTGTACACTTCTACATTATTCTTCGAACTAGACAGACCATTCAACATGATCAAATGAGACACAACGTTGATCAGAAATACTAGGAAGAATACAGAAGATTCCAGGTATAGTCTATTCATTGCTTAGCTTGATTGCTGAACAATGACTCCAAAATTAGCTCAATGCTAGGTAAATATAAAAAAATATTTAAAACAATTGGTGATGCAGTTGCACCAAAGAAACATATATATCCTTGCAAACCCAGTTTAATGTAGAACTGGACAAACTCAGGTATGATTAGCTCTCTGGAGAACATATGTAACTGATAAATCAGTCATGAACTTGTCTTGGCTAAAATAAGTGACAAAAGCCTACAAATATACAATGCAGAATGCATACACTTCCTTTGTACTGCCTCAAATAATTCACGCATAGAACCCAACAATTCTGTTTTAGATGTCCAAAGGAGAGCCCATCTGAGTCCATGACTACACAGATCCCCCCTCAATGGCCAAGTGCAATGAATACTAATGTTTTTCTTGGATAATATCCCCAAACTCCAAAGAAATTTCATGTTATCCAAGGCAACCACATCTGAATGCAATCCAAAACACTAACGCATGGGGCTCATTCAGTGAATTACAAATCCACCCTACTTATTACTTTGAGGACTTGTTACCTACCAGGATAATTAAAGCCATGTTCCACCTGCTACCACCTTACTTGTGCTCAATAATCATTGCCTCATTGCAGTAAGGATCCCACCTCAGTGACCTCAGGATTGGCCAGATTATAGCAATTCTAAAATAAAGTCTAATAGTGGGCCAGGCACTCTGAACAGCTACAGACCAAAAGAAAACCCACCCTGGTTAGATAAAGCATAGCGATGCCAATGGATAAATATGCAGATGACAGCTCCTTGCTATCACCTACCCAATTTGGATTTAGAGCATACCATAGCACAGAAAAGGTGACAGTAAAAATCCTTGATGACATCTGTCACATACTTCACAAAAGTATCTATGCCTTTTGGTTCTACCATATTTATCTGTAGCATTTAGGACTATTGATGATGTCATTCTCCTGAGAACACTCAATTGCAGAATGGGCCTTAGGGACTCACTACTCAAATCAAATGGTTCAGATGTTTTCTCAATGAACACCAGTTTCTACTTAAACCAGGAAGAGATACATAAAGTAAAGAACAGGTAACATGAACCCCTCAAAGCTCTGTCTTAACTCTAGTTCTTTTCAACCTGTATCTCAATCCATTTGACCTGCTGCTGTATATTTTGGTCATTAAGATATCACCAGTAACTTGACAATACTCATCTATACCTAAAAATTGTTTAGCTAAAAGCATCGCCACTTTACATGTAAAGGCTCTTCTCCTCAGTGACAGATAATGACTGGTATTAAAATCAACATTTGCTGCCTCACTTTCAAAGCTCTTTACAAAAGTAGACCAAGCTACTATGCAGACCTATTAATGAATTCAGTTGGCTCAAAAGTGTTCCAAAGTAAGAACTCTCTCACTCTTGAATTTCTGAAATTCCTAACAGCCCCAGCTCAAAGGCAAAAAACAGACAAAGGATGGGTCGAATGCAGAGCAAATCAAACATCCTCCCCCAGTCAACAGATCTGGGTTAAATCCATCATTCTTTTGCTCACTATGCCACCCCATTTGGGACCGAGCCATATGCAAATCAGTCTTGACCCTGTTCGTTATAAGAACAGTCCAGCCCGAACTGCCAAGCAGGGCCCTCACTGGACTGGAAACAAGGACCAGTTTCGGGGAAATACCGTCCATCAGCCAGGCTAGCTTGAATCCAGTGGCACAGTGAGCCCAGGATCCACGTCTGGCAATACCCGGTGCACTTAGGGCGAGAAAGCAAAAAAAAAAAATGCAAATGACGGATAGAATGCAGAGCAAGTCAAACATTTACCCCAGTCAACAGATCTGGGTTGAATCCATTGTTCTTTTGCTCACTGTGCCACACCAGTTTGGACCCAGTGATATGCAAATCAGTCCTGACCCATGTTCTAATGGGAAAAGTCCCGCCCGGACTGCCAGGCAGGGTCCTCCCTGGACCGGAAACAAGCATCCTGGTACCGGCTCAGGGTTTCACCCCTCATCAGCCAGGCTAGCTTGCATTCAGTGGACCAGTGAGCCCGGGACCCATGTCTGGAAATAGCCAGCTCACTTAGTGTGAGAAAGCTAAAAACACGCAAATGATTGATGGAATGCAGAGCAAATCAAACATTCACCCTAGTCAACAGATATGGATTAAATCCATTGTTTTTTTGCTCACAATGCCACGCCAGTTTGGACCCAGCCATATGCAAATCAGTCTTGTCCTTGGTCCTCGTAGGAACAGTCCTGCCCGGACTGCCAAGCAGGGTCCTCCCTGGATCGAAAAAAGCATCCTGGGACTAGTTTTGGGGTATTTGCTCAAAGGCAAACAGTTTCTGGATCTACACCATGCATCTAGAACGCCCTGCTACTCCTACTGAGCAGGCTCACCTTCCACCTTCCACAGACTCCCTATTAATATCAAAGAGGGAGCTATTTGATAAGTAAATCCTGAATAGACCCTTTCTCTCCCTTTAGCATTCTTGTCCCTTCTGCCTACATCCTTTAATACCCCTCCCTAACTAACCCTCTATAGTTCTTCACATCTGCTATGTAAACATTGCTGCCTTATTTAGTTTCCTACACCCTCTTCCATGTACCTCGACACCCCTGTTCCCTTTCAGGTTTTACTCACCCTGTTTGATGCTTTTGTAAAGGTAGTTTGCATGTGTCATTAGTTCTATGTAAAGCACTCTCATACTGATTGGTACAGTGGCACAATAGAAAAACTACATTAATAACATTTTAGGGCAGTGGTCACAGCTGTAATCAGAACTTTGTTTTTGTAAGCCAGAGTTATTTTAACACTATGTTGTGATTTTATTAACACCACAATTAGAAATGATTGCTAGTGGTTTTAGGTCCATTTAACAGGCTATTTTCAGACCTCTACAAATTGGTCTGAATTGTGTTGCTTAAAAATGTCCAGCTAGTGCAGAATGATACTGCCCATTTGCTAGATTCTGGTTGAGAACATTTATTCCTTTCATTCTAAGTGAGATTCTGATGAATGCTTGTATGTAGACTTCTTTGCCTATTTCAAATCACTGAAGCCATAATCTAAGTTTCTTTAGAAGGTCATAAAATACCAAATGGATTTGTTATTATCCTTCTAACCTAAAAAAAGTGTCCATTTTATCCCTTTTATTATACTTTCACAACTCCGCCTAAAAGTAAAAATCCTTGGTATATTGCTCCATCGTAGGAGCTAGTATGGTTGAAAATATGTATAATCAATATGGAATCTCTAGTTTGAAATTAAGCACACAAATATATATGGTCATTTGGTGTAAAACGAAGTTCAGATTTAAAAACAAAACTGTTACAGTTCAAATGTTTGGTATTGTGGAGAAAAAGTACTACTTTACTTTAATTGTAGCTGTGCAAAAATATGCTGCTATAAATTTCTCTTTTTTACTACTTATTTCATGGAAACAAGTTCAGAAGAGATATTTTTCTTTTTCTTTATTTATGTAGCTGGTGTAATTCTGCTACCTTACCTAACGTTCACTCTGCTATTTGGCTCTGGCAGCAGGTATGGTGGCATAACTCAACTGTAATAAGCTACTGCAGTTCAGCAGCTATGTCTTTTCACACTTGGACTGGAGTAAGAAAATTAGAAATAGCTTTATAAACAGGAATTTCAGATTTACATGTATTATAACTTCAGAAAGACTTTCGAGGAATATTCTAGATTGGGGAATATTGTAGATTAAGGAATACTTCAATCAAATAGGGATGATTTGGTCTCTTCAAGAGAAGGTATGGGTATCCACAGCACAGCAAATACAGAATGTGTTAAATGTGTAACATTTTCCTTGAGTCTAGCTATAAATCAGTATCTCAGTTTCTCAGTTTACTATAATTGTTCAATATTGTAGATGTGTAAAAGACTGGTGATGTGTTCTTTAAAAGCACCACGCCTGGATTTGCAGTCATCAATACAAAGTATGAGTATTTGATATAAATTTTCCATATCTACACTTTTTGTTGCATAATCATATACTTTATTGACTGGGTTTATCTGAAAGATATTTCTACTTCCAAATCTTCCTACTTAGATAATACTTTGTTTTTTTTAAATTGTTTGCTTAATCTTACAAAATGATGTCTATATTTACCAAAAATACAAAAAACTATCAAATATATTTACTGTCTCCAAATCTTTACATTATTGTGGCCAGTGTGTGCAACATTTCTTAGGCCATATTACACCAATTTATGTTGCCAGAAATCTCTTTTTTATGGCACTATGGGGCATATTTATCAGGAAACTGTTAGAGCGCTGCGTTAAGCCAAGTAGGCTAACGCCACGCTCCAACAGTTTCGAAACTAAGGGATGCACCGTATTCACAAGAATACGGTGCACCCCTGCCTTTCCCTTAGCGCTGGGGCTAAATGTAGCTGCTTAGCACCAACGCAGGCACTCTTGCACCATTGTGCAAGGATGGCTGTGTTTCAGGGAAAGATTATTTAGGTGCAGGGAGGTGTCCCTTCCTGCACATAAACAATAAGTAATGGTGTTTTGTTAATTCTATGTGTGCTGCAGAATGCACACACATAAAAGTTGCAACTGGTCGTTTTTTTAAATGACTGTTTATGTGCAGGAAGGGACACCTTCTTGCACATTAACAATCAATTGCATTTTGCTGTTTCTAGTGTGCTGCACAATGCAGCACAAATAGAAACAGCAAAAACAGGAGAAATAAAGCATTTCTCCTCGTTTCCCCATGTTAAGACCAGGTTTTCTTTGGTCTTAATTTTGAGCTGCTCTATATCTACATGACCCTTGGAAATATGTGGTACGTCAAAATCAATAGGTGTCTCCGTGGAACACCCAGCGCAATACCCATTGCCCACCCCTTTCACATGAAGTGTAGCATCAAAGATGGCCTTATTCACAAGGTGACTTTAAGCCACATTAAGTGGCTAAATGCCGCCTTGTGAATAAAGCAAAGCCCCTATCGCCACAGGAACATTGGAAAAAGTGATATTCCTGTGGCAATAGTGGCTTGTAAATATGACGCTATGCTTGTAAGGAAAAATATGACCAGGATACTGGCTTGAATAAACTCTCTTTTATTAGGTACATACAGCTGAAAGCTTCGAAGTGACAAGATGACATGAGCTTAAGCCATACTTAACCATTTTCATCTTGTCTCTTCAAAAGAATGAGAAAATCCTACCATTAACAAATCTGGTCAACACAACATTGGCATCCTGCAGATCCCAGAATGAATGAGCTCAACAACGTCAATGAGAGGTACATCTCTGTGGCATTCAAAAGCTTCTCACATTCCCAGGTATCAAACATTTCTGTGTGCTGATCAATTAATAATACAAGGCACAGATAACCTAGGGCCATATGAATCAAAGGGTTTTCCCCTTTCTGTGTCTAAGGGAAAAAGTGTTCGTACATATGACTCCTTAACTGCGAATGTATGCAAAAGATTATACTACATATTGAGCACCCTGGTGGGTTATAGCCATAAATAGGATTGTGCTACTTCCTCCCTCCCTGGCGGATATTGATAATAGAGTGGATTATATGGTCTCGGCTCTCTCTTTGGTGAATATTAACCATAGAGAGGATTATGCTACCTCTAAACTCCCCTTAGACATTGGACATAGAGAGGACTGGGCCACCTCTGCTCTCTCTAATGGTTACTGGTCATAGGGAAGATTATGCAAGCTATGCACTCTGTATATTGACCATAAGGTTTATGCCACATCTGCCCTCCCCAATTGATATTAGCCATGGAGAGTTTTACGCTGCCTCTACACTCCCCAGTGAATATTGGCCGAAGAGGATATTATACTGCATCGACACTACCTGGGAGAAGTTGTTACTGAGCATTAAGTATTCAGACACTGCTGTTTGGGAAGCTTTACAATTTAATCCACAGCAACCGGAAAATGCCCATCCTATAACAGCCCATTATGGTGCCCAACTAGAACAATAGACACCAATGTAGATGTAATAAAGTTTTGCCAGGGTGTTCGCTTGGCGCATGCGATGGGAAAGATAGCACCTATGTACCATGCATTACAGAGGCCTGGAATGCAGCACCAAACTGCATTGTGCCATGTGTCTCCCTATGCATCCATTAGTAAATGTACCTCTCAGTCTGTTATCCTAGTTCAGAATGCCCATATAGACACACACCTTCTGACAATAGCCCTTACTGTATCCTGATAATTATACGGTGTTGTATTGCACTACTTGGAAAATATGTAAAAGTCGATCAGTATGCAGACTGGGGAGCAGACCTTGTGACAATGTTATTTATTATAACTGACTCCAGAATTCTGCCTTCATCCTCGAACGCTGCAGTCAGTCCCTTCAGCTCTAGCAGGCACAGATCAATTTGAAGCACTTTGCAAAGGATTATTTGTTTGCTAGTCTGATGTTGGTTTTATGGGATGCTTATTGGACCCTGAACTCATCAGATTGGAAAAGAGATAAATGAGGATTGATTTCTGTGACAGATACTTATCGGTCGCGGTAATGAACTGCATCAGACATGCCCATTTATTTGTTAAATTCAAACTGCTTAATGTACAGTTGGCAAATAATAGCAATTCGGCTAATTACATTAAACACAGACGCACAATTAAAGGACATGCAATTTTATTGTCCTCCAGAACTGAAAAGCATTTCAGAAGAATTGAGTGAAAAGACTTCCAAAAAGCAAATAGTTCCTCATAAAGCTTCAAATAGTTTTTATTTTAGCATGTGCTTAATAAGTAATGAGTGGGAACACTTTATAGGCGGAAAAGGAACAGATTTTAAGGCTTACAAATGCCAAAGGAGATTTTCTTCAAAGGTTAACACTTAACGAAATTGCCATCTCAAATGAAAGATGTATTCCAGATATTTTGTTTGTTTTTATTTAGACATTCATTTCTCTGTGTGATCTCTGCTTGGCGACTTGTTTCTTTTTTATTCGACTCCTGGGACAGGCTGGTAGTACCTTTTAACGGCATTTTCATGGGACTGTCTCAGCAAAGTCAAAACAGAGGGCCTTGATAGGCTATTGATCGGTTGCTGGTGAAAACTCGATGCCCATAAAATCATTTTTATGGGTTCTTTATTTCTGTGCTGGTTCTATATAAACTGTGGTTCCTCCGCGTGCAATTTACTGATAAGGTTTTTCTGCTTTTAAGTAAATGTCACAGTAAACAAGTGACACATAAAAAGGCAAGCAAATAATAAAGGTGCTGATTCACCGCTAATACATTTTTTATATATGTACGGCTGACTTTAGAACGGTGATACTGATTAAAAGAATGAGAAACGCGTTTAAAAGGGCAGATAAAAGCATAGAACGTGCATTTTTTATTTCTCCCAATTACAGGATGATGCAGCACGTCCCTAGATAGACATTTGTTACTTTTAAATGAGAAATGTAAGCACATCAATACTCAAGTAATTATGTTTCACAGGTTTTACCACTGACTTTAGATTTTTATACAGACCGGAATCAAGTCCAATTTAAACTAGCTTCAATACCAGTGGTAGGATTTAAGATAAGGCTAGATTTTTAGTTATAGTACGTAGTGGAATGGTCCATTTTACTGGCAAACACAAACAAATAATAATGGCGCTGCAATATTTCTTTACATTGCGGTAAAGGCCTGGTGCAGTGAGATGCCGTGTTAGTTGCGAAAAACGACGAGGAGTCAAGTGTATTGCTTGAGCTGGTAAGGTTTCATTTGTTTCTTCAATTGTAGTGCGTCGCTCATTATTCAGACGTTGGCAGAAAGACAGTTCCTCCCTTGACTCTAAATAGACCAGGAAACTGTGGGTTTGAGGGAACAGCTATTCTGCTGATTTACAGCAACGCTACCACTCCAGCAATCTCTACATGCTACCTGTAGGAAATTGGGTTACATGTTGACGGGGTGAAACTTTACTCATGCAGCAACCACAATCAATGCCAGGGTGAAACACAAGCAAACCCCAAATTAACTTGTGATTAAGCCTCTGGTAGCTTGGCACAAGGCAGTCTGGCTCAACTTAGAGGCAATGTGCAAAGTATTTATGCAGCACTTCAAGCAAAAATGAAGTGAAAACCCAACACACAAAAAAAAATCACAAGACAATTCAAAATTAGAGAGTAAAATGTAATAAATTATCAGACACCAAAACAATAATCCAATCAGTAGAATGAGAGATAGGACTTAAAGCACAATGCTCTAACTGTGCTTATCTGGTCACTCCGGATTGGTGCAAAGTCACAAATTCAGGCTGCCTGCGATGGAGCAAGGGTCGGTTACAATTGCCAAGTTAGGCTCGCTTGTACAGAGTACCTTAAATTCTGGTTGAGGAGTGATGCAAAGTCCCTTGTCAAGGATGCATCATGCAATAGTGGTGATGCCAAGACTTGTGTTGGAGATGCGTCACTCAGTGATGGTTCTGAATGGCTACAGGAGGCCATGCAAGGTCCTGTGCGGAGATGAGTCATGCAGTGGTAGTTCCAAGGAGCAGAGGGCTGCAATACCAAGTCCTGCATTGGGCATGTGTCCCGCAGTGATTCTGATGAACAGTCTTTCGATGCACCACACTTTGTCGGTTCTGCTGGGTCCACAGCTGGGCTGGCAAAGCCCATTAAGGCCCAATCTCAAGGGTCCAGGACTGGGGTGGCACCACCTGGTGAGTAGGACTAACAACAGATAGAGCCCAGGGCTGAGAACAAGGTAGTTGGTGCCTTTTCTGTTCCTGAGACTCTGATCAGGAGATCAGTCAACTAGCCCTCTTGTGGTACTGGGCTTAAGATGCAGGTCCAGTCCTTCATTCAGGCACCAAGGCAGCAGGGCAACAGTGTAAGAGGGGTACCAAAGAGTTGGGTCTGATGGTTCAATATTTATATCTAGTACCTACTTTGAATTAGGACAAGGTTCTAGAGAATTCCCCTTGAAGTCTTTGAAGTTCTGTGCCTCTCCTGTCCTGGCTCCAAGCTGGCTACATGAATAATGCAGTGGTGGCAAGTCCTTTGTGTGAAGGCGGGGCACAGCCTGTTCAGTTGCAAGTGAGGCTGTGCCCAGCTTTAACCCCCAATCCTGCCAGTTGATGGCCCATGCAGGCACACCTAGTCCCTCTATTGTCTGGCAAGCTCACTCAGTCATGTGACCCAGGAACGGAGTGTGGGCACCAAACACTTGAGTGCAGAAAAAGGCCAACTTTTTAAAAGTGGCATATTCGAAATTGTAACTTAAAATCCGACTTTACCATCAAATATAATTTTTCCTTCCAATTTTGCTTGACACTAAACATGAGATTCCTATTTGCTCCGAATTGAAAGTTATCACTTATTAAATATATTAAGTTACCCCGATGATATCTTATGGAATATTTCCACTGCCAGGACATGTAAAACTTAAACGTATATGTCCACCTTTTTAAATACACTGCACCCCGCCCTATGGGTTGCTTGGAGCCTACCGTAGGAGTGATATATATATTAGAAACGGAGGATAAGGTCTGGCTAGAGGTGTATCTTGCCAGGTCATAATGAAAGTTTAAAACTGCACACAGAGGCTGCAATGGCCAGGTCTGAGTCATGCTTAAAGGGATACTTAATTGGGTAGCACAGTGAGTGCTGCAGGGCCAATAGTAGCATTTAATCTACAGATCCCTGATACAAGTAGTACCAGTTTACTAAGGTCTTAGAAGTAAACTAAATATGACAATTGGGTGTAAGCCGTTTGTACCATGTTTAAAGGAGAGACCACAAGCACTTTATCACTGGTTAGCAGTGGTAAAGTGTGCAGAATCCTAAAGCCAGCAAAAACGAATTCAGAAAAAACATGAGGGTGGAAGGCAACATGTTGGGGGAAATCACACAATGGATGTCAGGTCTAACAAAACCGAAACTAACTGACATGTAAACTCACTCATAAAAGACATAATATCTCATCTAACATAGATTGGATACATCAAAATGATCATGCATTACCTTAATGCAAAAATATTTACATTATTTGTATATGTGACTACCTTAAACTCTTTATAAATGTTACAGTGAGGCAGAGACCCTCTTGATGTCATTGCTTTAATAGTTTCTTTACTCCTTTAGACATTAAAAATGATGGTCTAAAATGAGATCACTTTCATTTGGCTGAGAAGCAGGCACGGTGTTAAAAAAAAATTAATTTGGCAAATCTGGGGCTGATTATGATAAAGGGTTGTCAGACCACCATCTGTAATCACATCAGTCAGGAGATCGATCGACAGGCAGGCAGTGGTCTGACCACCCAATTCTGATGCACACTCCATCCTGGCAGGCAGAATAGTGCTCTTTCACACTGCACCATGTGGTGCCCGGCAGACGAGCATGGATGTGCTTGGAGGCACTACATGTACCCCCAGAGCCACTTTACAGTGGTCCATGAGGAACAGGGTCCCTGCTTGGGCCCCCAAATTCCATTTCTGACAGCCTTTTCATGGAGGTAGGACCACCATGAAAAGGCTATGGGAAAGGGACATTATAATCCCTACGGCGATGCCTACGCAAACACCGTCTCCATGCTAGGGAAGCAATTCTAGTCGCCACCCTGACGGGATCCTAGATCCTGTCGGAGGTGGCGGTCTTTCTCCCGACCTCTGCGGGCCGACCGCCTGCATTCTAATTTAGGTTGTCAGACCAAAGGCCTGTCTGTCGGTGGGACAGCCACCGACATCATACTCAGGGCCTCTGTGTTTGGCACTCTTGCTACAATTATTAAACTGCATGCCCAGTTGTTTATAATTACAAACAGAGGAAGGCAAGTGTAAATGCTCCTCAAATCTACTTACCAATGATTTGCTCACTGCCTTGTTTAAAGGTTCTGCCTGGCAGCAAAACACATCTTTAATTAATTGATCATAAAAAAGGTGCAAATCTTGACTATGTTTCTGACTGTTAGCAGATGGTCTCAAAGGGATTAGGAAAGTGGTTATTTTTAGTTATAGATAAGATTGCAAATATCATGATTTCATTCCAATGCTAAGTTGCTTATATTCAAATAGTCAATAATAAAAAGGTTAGTAAATGCACATTTGGTCAATTTTCCTAATATTTAAGAGAATCTCTCAAGAAGAAGCAATGTTTACAATATTTTGGTGTAAAACCATTTTGATATAGTCAATTGCCTTTTTGAAAATGAGAGTTCAAACTTACCATTTAGCACTCTGCAGAGCAAACTTTATTTCTTTATTTTATGTTATAGAGGTCTGAAAGCAGTTAAGTGCTACTAGCATTTACAATGGAGCTAGAATATCATAGATATTTGAGGTTTATTCAGTTCCCCTTGAATTATTGGCTTCCTCCTCATCTGAATGGAGATTTGTGTGATGCTTCTCTTTTTTAATTTAACAAGCAGATAGGTGTCTCTCTATTTCCCTCATCCAGTGACATGTGCATAAACTGGGAAGTTCCAGTATTGTAGATACATCATGTAGTAAAATATATCTGTAGTTCAGGTTGAAATATATTATTCCTCATATTGTGAGCATTCATGGGTGACCTTCTATTTTTGCTTCACTTATTTTGGCTGTATATTCCACAGAACCCATTTTACTTGCAATGTTTCACTTGTTGTGTGCTTTCTCTACTTTGTGTTGACCTTTACTTCTTAATAAAATGTGACTGTTCAACTTGGCCTTGACCACATATTAAGCAGTATCATTATCAAAATAATCAGTGGATGCAACTCTCCCACCTCAAACTCAACGGGGAGAAGACCGAGATCATGTTGCTAGGTAACCCTTCTCCAACCTCCTTGGAGTCTAGCTGGCCTTTATGTCTCGGTGTCCCCCCTCCTCCTACAGACCAGATAAAGAGCCTAGGAATCTGGCTTGATAGAGCGTTGGATTTCTCAGTCCAAGCTACCAAAACCGCCTCCATATGTGTGGGGCTAATGAAAATGCTCCGTAAAGTGCTCCCCCTACTTCCATTCCAGGCGAGAAGGGTCATGGTACAGGCCCTGATACTCTCTCGCCTGGACTATGGAAATGTCCTATATCTAGGAGCCCCGGCAGCAGTGACTAAAAGACTTCAAGTCACCCAAAATTGTGCCGCGCGATTATTGTTTAACATTCCCCGCTGGCAATCAGCGAGGAATGCCTTGAAAGAGCTCCATTGGCTCCCAGTGGCTGCTAGAACACAGTTTAAGGCCATGTGCATTTTGCACAAATCTTTTCATCGAACTGGCCCGGCAGTTCTGTACCCCCTAGTGTTACCCTACTCACCATCTAGAGTCCTTCGCTCGGCTTAATTGCATTTAGCAACTATGTCAAAAATCAAGAAAGCCCGCTGGGGTGGCCGCTCTTTCACTCATACAGCTGCAAAACTATGGAACTCCATGCCTCTAACCCTCAGACAAAATAACAACCGAATGTCATTTAGGAGAGATCTAAAAACCTATCTGTTCTCAAAAGCGTACTAATTCACCCAGCAGCCTGACACAGTAATCAGTATAAAGCGCTGCGAGGCCTCCGCGTGGTTATGCGCTATATAAGTGGAATTTTTCATTTCACTTAATTTCATTTCGTTGTCAACTTTGTTATGAGCAGAATTAATGCACCCTTTGTTGTTGTCTGGAATCCTACGAATTGGTTACAAATTGCTGTCAACTTTACCCTGTGGATCCCTTTTCCAACCTTGCATGCTGTATCAGGTCCTGGAATACCACTCCTTTTTTTCCTTTGGCATTCTCTCAGAATTTCTCGTGAGTTAAGTGTCTGGGCTCTGGGGACTGGTTGGATTTGATGTTAGTTACAATAATCTTCCAGAGATATTTTGTATCAATTGAGTGAAATCTCAATGAAACATTTACTGCTTAGAATAAAATGTATTGCCGCATTGTTTATTTGTGGTGTGTAGATGTGTTTTCCTTCCGTGACAGGGAGCAATCCACTGCTGGGATTAATTTACCATGACCGCTGCCACTTCTCATGATATTATATATTGATAAGAGACTTGAAGAAGAACATCAGGTTTATTTGAGAGGTTGTTTTGTCTAGTTGTGGTGTGACATATCATTAGCAATGTTGATGATGTCCTATTTTGTACCCTGTGTTTTCAGTTTGCCATTTTTCAAGCTGATCGGTTTCTGGTATAATATATATGTTATTTATTTTATAACGCGCTTGTGTACCCGAAGCTGTGTTGGCGCCGCCTTGTTTAATGTAACCATTTATGTAGGAAGCTGGCTCTCCATATAGCATACTCAAAAGAAGTGCACTGTACAAAGAGTCCAGATAATCCCCAAATGGTACACATAAGTAAAGCCAGATAATTCTAATGCTCTATTTGTGCTAGTGTGGCAAGCAGTTAGGCTTATCAGAGGGTAGTGTTAAGCATTTGTTGTACTCCACAGAGGCAATACATGGAACCCACTCAAGAATAAATCTGAGACCAATTTCTAAAAATATTATTGATTTTTTTAGAATTTTTAAGACCACAAACACAGTTCTAAGGTAAGTACTTTTGGGGTTACAATTTTTTCATATTTCGGAAACTATCTCACTTTCATGAGCAATTACACAGCATAGGAAACAATAGGGAAAGAGCTGAAACCTGCATTAAAAATCAGGCAATACTATTCACAAAATTCACTATCTAATTTTTGGTCAATGTTGGGACCAGGTCTAAAGTTCCAGCAGGAGAAGTTCAGGGGCATCCCAGATCAGGCAGGAGCAGAGTGCTGATTGTCTTGAAAACGTGTGTACAAAGACAAAGGGGGAAGAACACAGCAGGTTACTCAATGCCAGGCCCGGAGCGAACATGTGAGCCGGGCATCGTACATCTTCCGGTCCCCGCAGGTCAGCTGCAGGCAACGTTAAGAGGCCGTCTTGGAATTACTGGGCCACTCAGGAAGTGGGCCTTGAGTGTCTCGACATCACTCAGAGGGTGCTTGCTTCTGGTGCTTTGGGAGTCCGGAGTGGACTTGTCTTCTTGTTATTGCTATTGAGGATCCGTACCCCGGGTACTGGTACACAGTGAGTTTGGTAGGTTCTGGTGTCTCCAATCTTGGTGAGGAGACAGATCTGACCCTCCAGAGCTGTTGTACCTCTTCTTGCTTTGGTGATGCAATGAGGTCATCGAGGAGTAGCACGTTGATAAAGCAGACTTCATGGATTGGTGCCTAGAGTGTGCAGGGGAGTGAGAGCTAACTCAAAGGGAGATTCTTGGCAATTTCCTGAAGGATGGAGGTGTTCTGGTGTTCTTGGCATCCTCTCGGGTTTCTGGACAACACAACAGCTGTGATTGTTGAGTCTTGGGAGCAGCAGGCATGGTTTGGCACCTTTTTCGTCTGCAGCACTGCTTCAGTTCTCAAGCAGCAGGTTTTCTTTGTCCTGGTCTTCTCTTCTCCAGTGAATCTGATGTTCAGTTCTTATTGTGTCATCTAAATTCAATGGGAGATAGGTAGTAGCCAATGGATTACCTACCTTTACAGTGTCTACACCCTCTAGTGATCACTTCCTGTGGGGAGGGGCACTACCCTTGCCCTGGTAGGTTGTTTTTCCACCATCTTAAGATGGTGGAATTTCAGGATAGAGGTTCACATCACCTGCACCCGTCCTAGGGATGGTGTAGGCTAAGTGGGGACCCTCCTCCTCATCCAACACATTTTCCTGCCTTCCCTCCCACCAAAAGTGCAGCAGGAAAGGGAGTTTGGTTCCCCCATTTTGTGGAGGTTCCTGGGTTGGATTTAAAAGGCAGCATCGTCTTTGAAGCTTCCCGCCCAGAAGGCCATCCTGTCTTGGAGCAGGCTTTGTATCTGTCCTTTGAGAGCACTGGCTCTCACCCCATGAGGTCAGAAACATCTGGAAGTGGCCGGCTGGAGAAAACAAGTCAGGAACCACACCAGTGCCTGGTAGAGTTTCAGGGGACCCTCTAAATGGGCCACCTTTGTGAATGTATTAATACATTCACCACTGGCATCAGTGAGGATTGATTAAGACAAGAAGTAGTAGGGGTGACTTACCTACACCTTATACAGTATATGGGAGTTACGGCACACAGAACTGAGTGCCATGTCAACTCTTCGGTTTTCTGTGCACCAAGATACGCAACCTTGTTAAGGTGTCCCTGGGGTGGTATAACCAGTGCTGCAGCCCCAGAGGACCCTCATTAGTACTCATACCCTAGGTCCCAGGTGTACCATTTACTAGAGACTTAGAGGGGTAGCTGAAGTTGTGCCAAGTATGGTACAGTGTTTGTGAAAGAGATCTGACATTGAGAACCTGGTTTGCAGAGACCCAGTGCACTTACAGTTCAAAATCCCATAAGGAAAAAGTGTGGGCTAACCATGCAAAAAGAGGCACTTTTGTACAATTTGGAACTGTGATTGTTCGCTAATAAAACATAACTGAATAAAAATTAACTATTGTTTAAAAATCCATGTTTTAAGGCCTTTCCTAAAATGTAGAAGATTGCTCATTCTTTCAGCTTGAGAGGAAGAGATTTCCACAGCTTGGATGTACTGACAACAACACTTTTGCTTCCCCAATGGGATTTCCTGAATCTGGGAACTACAACATTTTTTGCAGCCATATAGTGTAGCGCTCTACTGGGGATATACTAAGAAATGTTTTGAATTAAGAATTCTGGTATGGTGTTCTGCAGTGCCTGAAAGGCAATACCCAGAGCCTTCTTTTTTGGATAGGTAACCAGTGTAGTTCTTTAAGTGCGAAATTGTTGAATGATGTTTATGTAGTTCAAACAAGAGAAATGCATCAACCTTTTTCAGTGTTGGTAGTTTAATCAATAGCTTGTGTTTCATATTAATTTACAGAGTGTTGCAGTATTCCAGATTAGGCAGGACTAATGCTGTAACAACTGTCTTTTGAAGGTTGGTGGGTATGAAAGAGAGAATTTACATGATTATTTTTAGTATGTACAAAAACAGAAAAGGCAATTTAATTGAACTTGCTGTTAAAAGTCAGTCTATTGTCAAAGATGATGCCCAAGTTCCTTACTTTTTTATCCCGCTTTGTCAAGGTGCCCATATCATAGGGCCACCCGTTAGGGGACCAAAAGGATGTGTTATTTCCAAAAAGGAGAATTTCAGTTTTTCCTGAATTGTTTCAAACAATTATTGTTCATCCATTCTACAATGCTTTTCATCCAGTCTCGAATGTTTTTCATGCAGTTATAGAGATTGGTGTCTGTGTCTTCTGGGTTGCCTGAGTACGAGACCAAGTTTGGGTGTCATCAGCATAGTAAATAACTGAAAATGATTTTATGAGTTTGGTCAGTGGTGAAATATATAGGTCAAAAAGAGTGGGGCTTAGAGCAGCACTCTGTGGAGGACTGCATGGAAGGGTAAAAACTTTGATATAAGATCATCCATTGCTACACATCGCTCTCTTTCTGACAAGAAAGATGTTAAGAGGGCGACAGCTGTTCTTCTGATTCCCAATGAATGAAAGTGGTTGATCAAGATGTTATGATTGACTGTGTCAAATGCTACCTCAAGGTCTAACAAGATTAGGGTGGGATTTTCTCTTTATCAATGGAGCTCTTATGGCCTCAGAGGCAAAAACGAGTGCAGCCTCTGCGCTGTGCTGGCTTCTAAAGTCAAATTGATTAGCATCTAGAAGGCAATTTGCATCAGTGAAAGCTGTCAGCTGTTGGTTCACGTCCTTGTTTATGATCTTTTCTGGAAGTGATAGCCGGGATATAGGCTGATAATTACTCAGGCCAGTGGGCGGGAGATTTTTTTTTTTTTTTAGTAGTGGTAAAATGGATGCTCTTTTACAGACTTTTGGGAAGAACCCGGCATTAAACATATTATAGAAGATATTTAAGTGATCTGAGATTATGTCAGGTACTTATTGGAGAATTTTAGGAGGGCAAGGATCCACGGGAGACCCAGAGTTCATGGATTTAGTCAGTCTGATTACCTAATCTGTTGTGAGAAGGGATAAAGTTAAAAATTCTGAGTTGCCTGTAGAGGATGTATCTTCCGATGAACTAGGTGTCACTTTGTGATTTGCTGTAAATGCTGAATAAGCATCTTCTGCTTTGGCTTGGAAGAATAACCGGAGTTGGTGCTTCTACTCTCAAAGATGGTAGAGAGTGGTTTCACCGTTTTGAAAAGCTGGTTTAGCAAAGCTTTCACAGTTTTGGGTAAAGAAGGATATTTTTTTCTTCAAAAATCATGATTTTATATTCTTTTATGGATCTTTTGTTAGGTATTTATCCTCAGTGTTATAGTGCTGTCTCCGTCGTCTATGGCACAATGGTTTTTGTGTTTTGAGCCTGTCCCAATACCAGGACTCAGGGGGTGTCATTCTGTGGTTTGTTGATGTTTTTCTTGTGGACTAATTGAGTGACTGCATTGTCTTGCCAAGAGTGATATTTGGCGACTGTTTGGTCTAGATTTTTAGCAAGGGGCGATTTTATTTTAGTAAGGACAAATGTTAAATGTTCATAGTCTAATTTTTGACATGAACGTATTCTTTTAGTTTTGTGAGATCGTGTTGGGAGAGGCACTTTCTCCGTTCGTGTGATATCAAACATTATAGATAAATGATTGGACAATATAAGTGTCAACACAGTTCAAAATTGAAACAGAGGGAAGTCAGTTAAAATCCTGTCAGGGGTGCAAAGAGGCCCTGTCAGTGTTCAGGTATCATAAGTGTGTTTTTAGACCATATATATTACAGTGTATTACAATTTAAAACTGCAAAAGCAAGTGTGGCAGTGTATGAAATACAGACTAATACAAAATATATTGCTCAGAACATTTTGAAAAAAAAAATCACAATCATGAGACGATCCAAAATTGCTCAGCATAACATTCAAACATGTCTATCTCAAATGCACCGCTAGGAGCCCTTTATTAGAGTCCATTGACGTCACTGGATCAGCTGCCACCAGTAGAATAAGAAAATAAAGGCTAAGACAAGGCAATGGTTCAACAGAGAACACACAGAGCTACAAAGAATTGCATCAGTTTCGCAAAACATTTAGCTAGCAGATGAAGCTGCTGCTATAGCTATATATATATATATATATATATAGTGACATCTTAAAGGCTTATGGAGAACAAAAAAGACCTACATCACAAGGACAACTTTGAGGAGACAAAAACAAGACATATTTAAAGAACTGTCCAAATCAGGAGCAATAAATATGTTCTGTGCACAATCCTACTAACAGGGCATCCTGATGTCACTGAGTCTTAAATTTAAACCTTTTAATGTTCCAGCCATTGTTGAAGAAATGACAGCAACAGGTGACTTTGCTGCCATGGTTAAATGCATTACAGACAGCAATGAAAATTAAACCAAAAAAAATACTTTATATAACTCATGCAAATTACCCCTAATATTAGGATCAGCTTTAAGGTGATCCAAAAATGGTAAATGACATGCTAGATTCCACAGTGCCAATCTTTGCTTGGGTGTGCAATGTCTTGCAAGGGTCTTAAAAGTTATTACTGCAATTGAGATGTATTTTTGCTGAGCTAGTAGCCCCAGTACCCCAGGGCCCGGATTTACTAAGCTCTTGCACAAGTCGTGGTAGGCAACTCAAGTGATTATATGGGATTGCCACAGACACTCAAATTGATATTTGGATGGCACTGAATCGTTTTTAGCCTGCAAAGCAAAACGATGCAGCACTGTGCACTACGTCTGGGAGGCATTTCAGGAGTGGATCATGGGTGTTCACAAGCATCCACCCAAGTATTTTGATGCAAACCCAGATTTACTAAAGTTGGTAAACCTGGGTTTGTCCCAAAAAGGTATACCTCTACAGCCTTGTAGGAAGGGGGAGAAATATTTATATTTCTCCTCATTACATCTCTTTGCATGTTTGATGCATTCTGCATCACACATGCAAGGAGGAATACACATCTAAAGGTTATTTTTGAGCAAAAAGATACCCCTTCCTGCACAAAAAACAATGCAGCTCACAGTGCAGACACACTTGCACCATGGAACAAGGGTGCCCGCAATGTGTTCGCTGGGCAGCCACTAGTCTGCCAGTGCAGGAAGAGAGATGAACAGCCCCATATATTCGTAAATATGGCACAGTTCCACTCCGTCCCCTTCATGCAATGCAGCACAGCACTTTACTATGCTGTGTTGCTTGAACTGTTAGTAAACCTGGGCCCACGAGTATTAGATTACCCACTACACACTTGGTAATACGTGTTCTTAAAGCTTGAATTTTTGGTCACCAGTGGTAATTACCCCAGCGGTATTTCTCATAGCAGTATTTTAATATGATTGTTGGTAGTGTATAATTACAATATGGCTATCCGTTACTCTCAGCATGGAATTTAATATCAGTTGAGCACTACTTTACTGCTGGTGGATATTTTAATGTAGAAACGCTACATTGTGTGCATGTTGCACTTTTGGCAGGGGCGTAACACAGGCCCCTGCAGCCCCCGCGGTGCAGGGGGGGCCCTCACCCTCCAGGGGGCCCCGTCAGCACTGCACTTCTGCTGGGGAGCTCTAGATTGAGTCCGGAGTGGGCCCCTTCACGTACCCTGCAGGGGGGCCCCCTCAAGGTTTCTTATGCCACTGACCTTTGGTGCTCTTGAACTATACTGACATAGTTCAACACATATAAGAAGCTTGATCTGCCTTTGTCAGGTACAATATTATGAATAATAAGCAAATATAACAGATTAAGCAGAGGAACATTTGACACAAAGGAGTGAAGCTAACATCTCATGTATGAAAATACCACGAAGAAAAGATGAATATTTCCTTTGATCTCTCTCTCATACTGGTTTTACTGATGAAAACACCAACAAGATTTGCTGTTCTGTATGTCAAGTCACTTTTCTTTAAATAAAAACTCACTGGGTTAGCTGTCCCGGTAGAATAAGAAATAGATGGTCGAGGCAATATGTGGTTCAACACAGAATACGCCGAACAACAAAGAATGAGTCACACATGATTACATCAGTTTCACAAAACCTTTACTTGGCGGATGAAGCTCACTGCAAGTGACATAAGAGGTGGTATCACAAAGACATACAGAGAGCCAAAATGAAGCTGGGGCCAAACTAGGCAATAACGGGCTCAACAGAGGCCATGTGAACTATGAAAAATGAGTCAGCCACTGTAAAAGCAGTTTCACAAAATACTTATCTCACCTCTAGAGACATACAAAGAGGCGTTCAAGGCTCATGGAGAGCAAAAAAGACCTACTACACAAGGACAGCATCGAGGAACCAAAACACAATGCCTATTTTCAGCATATTCGAGAACTCTTCAACTGAAGAGAAATACATATGTCCTGTGAACAGCCCTGTAACAGGCAGAACACCTTGATGTCACTGAGTCTAAAATGTAAACATTTTACCTTTCCAGCCCTTATAGAAGAAATGACAGCCGAAGGTGACTTTGTTGCTTTGGGTAAATGCATTACAGACAACATTTTAAATTAAACAAAAAATACTGTACATAACTTCTGTCTTATTGCACTTAACATTAAGATCAGCTTTAACCTGATTTAAAAATGGAAAAAGACATTACCAGATTTTACAGAGTCAATATTTTCTTATATTGTCAATAAACAGTCAAGCAATGATGGTGGAGTCCTTCGTCTTGTAGGGGTGCTGTTACTGTAATTAAAATGTATTTTTGTGCAGTTAGTGC
The DNA here is from genome assembly GCF_964261635.1 of Lissotriton helveticus. NCBI lineage: Eukaryota > Metazoa > Chordata > Amphibia > Caudata > Salamandridae > Lissotriton > Lissotriton helveticus. Next base: position 538,547,741 of record NC_136065.1, read on the forward strand.
CCCAAGTTAAAGACAACGCAAGTGCTTAAGTGAGATTTACAAAAGCATGCCAAACAATATTTACATGGTCTTGAGTTAGTTTTACCCTGCAAACCAACGCAATGCAGTGCCTTGCACTGCCTTGCATTACCCTGTGTCTTTGAGGCATTACCTGGGTGGAGCATGGGTGTTTCCGTGCATCCACCCATCTATTTTGCATCAAACCCAGATTTATTAAAGTGACTAAACCTGGGTTTGCCCCAAAAAGTTGCACCTCCCAGACCTTAACAAAACGAGGATAACTATATTTATTTCTCCTCATTACTTCCTCTTTGCATGTATGATGCATTCTGCAGCACACATGCAAAGAGAAAAAATTCTCCAAGGATTGTTTATGTACTGGAAGATATCCCTTCCTGCACAAAATAATGCTGTCATCAACTCAGGCACACTTGCAACGTGGTTCAAGGGAGGCTGCGTTGGCGCTAGGCCACCACAAGTGCACCAATCTAGGAAAAGAGGTGAATAGTGCCATCTATTTGCAAATAGGGCACTGATTAGCTCTCTCCCATGTTATATTCTTGGCTTAGGCCCATGTAGCGCAGCACCTTATTTCTTACATTGTCCTCGCAAAAACATTTCAGCTGTGACCGTTTGCACATATTTGCGTGCACGACAATGTTGGATTTGTTTCCCTGAAACTAATCTTGTTTACATATTGAGCTTCACACAACATTATCACAATGCCCTGAACATCATCTATAAGGTCTGTTTTCGCACTATGTACAAATTTCATCTCTATCTTCATCCACGGGGGGACAGGGCTATCTACTTATCCATAACATCACTAATGTATACACACATCACAAGGCTGCTTTCTATTATAAAAAGTGCGCATCCCGATAGATTAGTAGTGTAGGCTCTTCCGCTAACATCAAGCGTCCCTTCATACTTAAACTTCACCACGCAGCTAACTGACATCTTGTGAGGGGTGTCCAGTGCGTGACCAAGATGGGATCATTCATTCTCTCTTTTCTTTTTTCCACTTTTGTCTATTAATCATTTCAGCACATATATTTTATACAAGAACAATGTTGGTTCAATAAACTTATTGGAAATGTTCCGCTGTGTATTCGCTGTAAACTTCTCCGAGAATAAGTGAGCATGGGTGACTGAGCGAAAGACTCTGTACTGTTTCTATGATCCCTGAGGAGTCAGGGTTGTCATGTTCAGTGGTTGCCAGAAACCATTTCCGCCCTGGTAAGGTTAGGAGGCTTACGGTGGCACTTGAAGCTAGCTGGTCTCTAGGTCAACATATCCTGCGGAGGTGCCCAGAAATTGTCTAGGCACCAAGCCACTGGTTTATGTTATCCAACAAATGTGCACATCCTACGGATTGGTAGGAACTACACGACACCCCCTTAGGCAAGGCAGCACTGCAACTTGCTGCACTGCGATGTGTGGTGCTTAAACTCTTAGTAAATCTTGGCCCAGGTGTATTAGGTTATCCACCACACAATTGGAAACATGTGTTCGTCCAGCATGGATTTTTGCTCACCAGCGGTAATCACCCCAGCGCTATTTCCCATTGCAGTATTTTCATATGACTGTTGGTAATGTATAATCACAATATCACTATCCGCTATTCTTAATATGGAATTTAATGTCGGCTGAGCACTACTTTACTACTGGTGGGACTTTTAAAGTGGAAACGCTACATTTTGTGAATGTTCCACTTTTGGTGCTCTTGAACTATAGTGACATTGTTCGGCACGTACAGTTTCCTTTGCGTTTGTCAGATACCAAATTATGGATAAATAGCAACATATCATGTTAAGCAGAGGAACACTTTACATAAAGGAGTGAAGCTAACATCTCGTATATGAAAATACCACGAAGAAAAGATGAATATTTCTTTTGATCTCTCTCATACTAGTTTAACTGACGAAGCCACCAAAATGATTTTCTGTTCATTACGTCAAGTCTCTTCTTTTGTCTTTAAATAAAAATGCGACAGAAACACACTAACTACAGCTACAATCAGCAATTTACATCATTCCAATTGGTAGTCATATACATGGTTCAAAGGCAGAAATATTGCTGTCACTTGTAGACACAATATTATTCCAAGAACACTGTTTATCTTTCATTTTGCTAATAACATTCAGGAAACCCAATACCTAAAATAACCCACCCTCATAGGAATTAAAATCACACCACAGTATCCTCGCTCCCAGTAACTCCAGTCAAATAAAGCTGAATAAAGGGGACCAGGGCGTGTTACTTTTAATCTGTAAATGTCATTTTGAACCTTTTAAAGGCTTTGTAATGTTGACATGTAGACAAGATAATTCCACAAGACTCGCTTATCAGTACATTTCACTTCAGAACCATTTCTCATCTTCCCCATGGTGCCACTTCTCGGCAAGAGATAATTTTAGCTGCCAGGCCTTTCTGAAAGACCAGACCGGTGGTTTATCATATAGGGTGAGAGAAAGAGAAAGCCTCGTGCCATATACCGAAGATGTGTGAAAGTAGCATAATTAAACAAAACTAATCGTTCAAATTAAGATATATCCTCGGCGATGACATTTATAGAAATGTGTACACATATCTAAGTACATTTTCTCCCCGGGGGGGGGGGGGGGGGGGCAGGAACAGCAGTGGAGCTCATCTGAAATGCCATTTCGATATTAGTACTGTAGGGGGGAAGGGGGTGCTTGGGGGCCCCTCGAATGCTACTTCACCATGGAAACCAGGGCACTGCTACCTTGACACCGGCATCTGGAGGAATTTCTATCTCTCACCCTATCCACCGTATGTTCTAATTAGTTTTTACAATTTTCATTATTATTTTATTAGTTATTACTTCGCATTCGTCAGACGATGTGTTGATTAGATTGCCTGCCTTTTTTTATATATATAAAAAACGGAGGACTTGTATAAGTGATTTTAGCTTTTCTTCAACTGCAGGTTTCCGTTATCTGTTTTGCTACTTCACTCCTGATACACCTATAGTGAGTTGTGTACCATGAGTATTGAACGAATTGAAGAATACATGTGACCCACAGTCGTGGTTTGTGATACATAGCATCGCCTAGGTATTCTGAGTTTGTACTTTATTTCGAACAAAAGAAAGTTTACATCTGATTGTATTGTGTTTAAAATGTACTTCTGAGCATTTTGTTCACATTTGGATGAACTTCACCCCTTTTTCTCCCTGCCCGCTCCAAGTCAAGTAGGGTTTCCTTTTCCTAGCATTGTTTTTTAAACGTGTATTGTTCATGATCTGGGCCTAGCTTAACGCTACCCAGTAGGTGACTCCTAGCAGGGGCGGCCTTAGGCATGTGCAAGCTGTGCACCTGCACAGGGCGGCCAAACCCCTGGGGCCGCCACGCCAATATATATCTTTAATATAATAATCCTCTGAGGGTGGATACATCTTTGCGTGGCGGCCCTTGGCAGTGGTGGCCTCTGACTCTGTTCCACTTCCAAACACCCTTAACCCCCCTCTTCACTGGCCTCCGCGCCTGCGTTCCTCCTGGGGCCCCCTACCTACGCTCCCTGCCCAGGGCCGCCATGAGCCTATAGATGCCCCTGCTCCTAGGCAGGCCTCGAGTCTAGGGAAGATGTGGGTAGACACTGGCTAACCACTATCAGCAGCCCTTGCACATAGACTGCTTTTGTTCAGAGCAGCAACGTGCAGGCAGGAAAGGGGGTTGTCTGAAGAAAAAGCCGTAACATAGGCCGAAGTTAAGGGGTCATCAGACCTCTTTTGGTAGGGTATCCTCGCTTGGAACTATTGGGAGCCTTACACCTACCTGCAATGCAGGGAAAACAAAGGCTCACATCTTGTCACTTCAGAGGTACGTTAGAGAGAAATCCTTTTGACTTTGTTCATCCCGGTATATAAGAGATATATATGCATGCACAGTAAGAATGTCAGATGATTTGCTTGCCCTAGTATTTAGACAAATAACAATTTAAATACCACTATTTTGTTGTATTTCTTTAAGAGCACTTTAGCACTACTCATCCCAATGCAGAGTGTCTTAGCGCTTTACATCACGTGAATAGATTATACATTGACAACAAATCATATGTGTATACATCAATATAAAGTATGTATTACATAAGACAGCGAGGGGTACTTGGTGTGGGAGCCACATGTCCTTCATACATCATTGTGCTTTTATTAGAAGGAATGCGAATTTGAACTGAAAGTAGTGAATGGATCTCTGTCCTAAAAGCAGTAACCAACTTACCCATTTACATAAAATAAAAATCTGTCATCTGTGTATTACATAATGTGCTTTGCAGGAGATATATTAACCCTCTATGCTACTTTGATTCAAAACTAGGACTAGGCAAAACACAGATCTCTGCATCAAATATTATCTTACCATTATTATTATTCCCTGAGATTTAGTTGGCATACAAAGATCTCTGCAGCAGGTGCTTAACCCCATAAGATATTTTAAAATACAGACATTGCAACTAATTAAGCAGAACAGTTTTACTGCCACATTTCTCCTTTTTGCCAATTTATTTGTGGCAGAGCTAAAAGAAAATGTATAAGTTGAGGCCCAGATTTTGCTTTTGGGTTGTGTCAATATTTTGACACAACCCCAATGCAAAAAATCTAATTTGATAAATATTGTAAAGTGCTCATGTGTACTCATGATAGACCTGCTAAACATATGTGCGGTCATAAGATCTGATGTCACTTACTGTGCGGTCATGGGTTGTGATGCCACGCACTGTGATGCCACACACTGTGAGTTCACTGCCTGTGATTTCACGCTCTGTGATGTCACACACAGTGATATCACTTCCTGTGATGTCACACGTGACAATGTCACACCCATTCTGCCTAACTTGGTGAATCCCGCAACTTTTTTTTTTAGGACTTTAGCCCTGCTCCTAAGGTTTGTCATTGGAGTTAGGACATCTAATCACAAGGGATGTTTCCCACGCCTCCACAGTCGCAAGCAACTTGAAACTGTCATCCTTGCACACCCCATTTTGGAATGTTGTCATGCTGTAGAGGACTGATTTACAGACTTTGCCTGTCGATCATTAGAAAGGAAACATTGAATATATTAGATAGCATTCTGTTTCAAATCAATTTCAGAGCATTTGCTACCCACCTGGGTTAACTTCACCCCCTTTTCTCCTGCCCCCACCCCCAGCCCAGTAGTGTTTCCTAGCAATGGGGGATCTGCACATGTCTTAGATTAAAAATAGGCCTAACTTTAACCCACCCAATCTATGCCTCCTGACGCTTCCACAAGGCCCATAGCTAGGAGCACATGTTTAGGGGTCATTCCCCCAAATAATTAGCAACAGGGAGAGAATGGGAGTGGATTCCTTCCTGATATTTGCGGGGTTGTAGGGTTTTGAGGTTTTAAAGCAAACAATGCCTCATTTCCCCAAGGGGCATTGGTAGAAAGTTGTAGCAAAACATTCATTTTTAACACCTATTTATTTTGTAGCAGTTAAAGAGAAATTTGACTGATTTTCCGTTGTTAATTAATGGCCACAAGACACATATCTAATTTAGTAACCTTATCATTGCTTGGTAAATTGGATCTACGTTAAATACCATATGGATGCACACGTGTTATGTATGCATCGGTTAAGTAAATGTAGCATACGTGTGTATTTAAAGGATGTCTAATTATTAGACATTAAATGGACCAGCTGTGAAAGATATAACAGCAATTTGTCTCTTACGGAGTTACTTAATGCATTAGTATAAAACACGCTACCAAAGTGGAGCCCTGGATAGGTGGTGTTGTGATTCTGATTAAGAGAGAGACCTGGAAGTTTCCATCCGAATGAGAATTACAAGATGAAAGGGGACGTCATACCCGAGCACTCTACCCCATGCAGATTTTGCAATGAAAACCTGGTGAAATATGTACTGAGAAACAGGCCAGAAGTGCAAAAAGATGCATGAAGCTGTGCAAATACTGATTCCTGTGGTTGTTTGCTATCCCTTCAGGTATAGTTTTCAACGGTCTGATAACCCTGCACTTGGGAATTATCTACTAACTGGTATGTGTAATAACAGGTGTGGGATTATTAATCTAGTGTTATGCACATGTCGTAATAAGCATTGGGTATTTTAGTATTGGTTTTAAAATATTGCCTACTCAAAGAAACTCTTCTTAAAGTGATTTTTGAAGATGGTAAGTGATGGGGAAAGCGTAGTCTCCTGTGGTAGCAACTTTCAGGCACATGGGCCTGTTCTGAGAAGGAGCAGACACCTCGAGTTTTGGAAGGTGAACTCTAATACCATCTGCAGAGCTTTCTTGTTGCTATGTAAATAACACTGTGGTAAACAAGGGTATTTCTTTAGTAATAAGTAGCCAGGACCAAGTGTTTCTCAAAGTAAGGCAGGCAAATTTCAATTCAGCACAGTGTGCTCCCGAAAGGCAGTGTTGAACCCTAAAAGTAGCTTCTTCTTCCCTTCTGACATGCCATGTTATGCATATTTGAAGAGCACACTATCACCTCGGATGGTACGCTGGCACCGTGCAGGTGTGAATCTAGCCACACCTAGGGCCTAGTGGGACTGCTCAAAAAGGTCTTCAGGTTCTTGCTGAATTCAAGAAGTGAGGAAGGGGCTCTAATGTGTAGTGCTAGGTCATTCCAGTCTTTAGGAGCGATGTAGGAGAAGTCTCATATGATGGATCTAGTTTTCAATATGTGTGGGATTTGTGCAAGCAGGAGTCTGGATAAGCGGAAATGTCTGGAAGGTTTGTAAAAGTTGATGCAATTGTTGAAGTATGCTGGGCCAATGGGTGAACACCCTTTACAACGAAACTTTTACAACGCACTACCATTACGACGCAACCATTATAACGCAAACCATTACAACGCATTGCGCTGGGGGGCGCTCTAGGATAGGGAATAGATTTAATTTACTATCCAACACCTTCTCTTGTGTCCACGGGGACTGGAGTTGGAATAGTAAATTAAACTATTTACTATCCAGCACCCCAAAGCGCTATGCGTTGTAATGGTATGCGTCGTAAAAACTGCGTTGTAATGGCATGCGTGGTAAAAGCATGCGTTGTAACGTCATACATCCGGGCCAATGTTATTGGTACCTTGAAAAGTGTGAGTGAGTGAGGAGTCTGAATTGTGCTTGTTTTTGAATGGAGAGCCAATGGAGAACCTTTATGTGTAGTGTGATGTGAGGCCACATGTGAGGTTGAGAGTGAGTCTGGCCCGAGTTCTGAATGGTTTGCTGCCAGAAATGGCTAATTTTATGTTGATCTCGGCATAGTGGGTGCTCCCTTAGTCCAGCTTACTTGTGATCAGGGCATGTGTAATGAGTTTCTGGGTGTTGATTGGGAGCTACATGAAAATCTTCCTCATCATGTTAAGAGTATGGAAGCACAAGACATTAAAGGCATTGAACTGGATGGTCATGTCAAGTTTGCTATTTGGACAACTTAGAAATCCTTCTCTTCTTTCTACCATTCTCTACAGACTCTAAGGGGCATATTTACAAGCCCCTATTGCCGCCACAGCGTCACGTTCAGTGACGTTCTGATGACGATAGGGGCTTAGTCTTATTTACAAGGCATTGATTTTGACACTGCCCCCTATTTACAAGGGTGGTGTAAATAGGAGGCAGCGCCAAAATTAGGATCAGGAAAAACCTGGTCTTAAACAGGCAAAATGAGGAGAAATGCTTTATTCCTCCTCGTTTTTGCACAAAGCAGCACACATAGAAACAGCAAATTGCCATTGTTTGTTTATGTGCACGAAGGTGTCCTTTCCTGTACATAGACAATAAAAAAAATAAATGACATATTGCATCTTCTGTGTGCTGCATTAAGCTTGCTTATGTGCAGGAAGGGAGCCCTTCATGCACATAAACAATCTTCCCCCAACGCAGACACCCTTGCACTCTGGTGCAAGGATGCCTGCATTGGCTCTAGGCTTCTAATTTTAGTGCCAACTCAGGGGGAAATGCAGGGCTGCACCATATTGTTGTTAATATTGTGCAGCCCTACGTTTCTGACGTGGCGGAGTGCGACGTTAAGCCAGGAAGGCTAACAACGCGCTGTAAATATGCCCCTAAATTTGAAATCTGGACTGCAGAATGGTCATCTGGCACTGGATTGTTCTCTGTTCACTTATGCTGAATTCATCCAAAACTGAAGTTATATATTTTTTATCATAGTTTCTCTCATTCTCCTACCGGTACGTGTTACATGGCTTTCTGCTACAAAAATAAGACTTATACACACTTACCCCAGTTTTCCAAGAGTATGCCACTCTATTACCCTTTTCAAGCACACAGTTGTAGAGAATATACACACTATACATCTTCATTCATGTATATGAAGGTTGTTCATTATTAAAAAAAACAGACCTTGGTTATGTAAACGCGTTTTATTCTGAGAAAATGCTTGTATCTACCTTCCGTTTTAATTTCTCCGTTCACATTCGTATTCTCAGCTGGACATCAGAGGAAATTATAGATCTATATGTACTGCTCCTGGTAAACCTTAAGAATGCAGCAGCAAAAAGGCATGCAAATAAAAAAAAAAGGGTTATATTCTAGATCTGCAACATGTAAGCTATTAAATAAAAATAGGAGGGAGCACAAACTCCCTTCTGATATTTGAATGAATGTACACCTCAGAAAACAGCTTGTCTTGCATCTTCTTTTGACTATGGCCTAGCTCTCACTGGATCTAGGTCACCTGAAACTAGGGTTTTCCCTCCTGCTGAAATATTTTACGATGTCCAGCTCAGCTTCCAGAAAGTGGGTGACAGGCTTGTTTGGATCTGTATAGGGCCAGGCAGGGGTATAGGGGCAGAGACCCTGCCTCTCTACTTCCAGCTCACCAGAAACAAACCACTAAAGGGATAACTTGTCTCTATGGGGTTGGTTTAACTGGGTTATTTCCACAGAGTGAGGATTGCTCGTATTAGCCTTTTAAACACTATCACCACTAGGTACAGATCACCTACTGGGCTCTTAAGTGATTGTCATTCCTGGCTTCACCCACACCACTGAGCTCTAGGAGCTTATCACCCAATGTTCAGCCTGCCAATAGATCAACTAGGCAGAAAGGCCACCACAGGTGCATCCCACCTCCAGTTCCACAGGGAGAAGACAGTCAACCCTAGAATATCAACTTGCTATTTAGAAACAAATAGCAACAGGATCAACCAATTTTTTCTCCAATCTCAAGATGGAGAACAGTAAATCTACTCTTTCTGATGATCTTCTCATTCTCAACCTGTGGTCCCATATGCTGCTATTTTTTGAATTTCTTTATTACATTTGGTCATTAATACGCTCTGTTGACATCATACATAAAGACAAGGTAGGAGGTTCAGACTCATATGCTGCCCATACAGTACATGGAGATGATATCGTACAGTCAGCAATTAATGCCTTCAACAAATAACTGGTATTGAGTAAGCAGGTTAGTTAGCCCTCATATAGGAGTCTGCAAGAGTTTCCATTAGTGTGGCACATCATCACAATAGTAATGTAAAGAGTCTATCATATGAAAATCCAAAGCTAACGTAACAACTGGAGCTTGTGTTTACAGGTTGTTTTCCACACTTGCAGGCCTTTTCTCTCCCCACCCACACATGTCAGGCACATGATCAGCTTCAGATGTGAATATGGAGACGTAGATACAGCCCAGTGGGGCCTCAGTTAATGGAGAGGAGTAGTAGTACAAAAAACAGTCAGCTCAGGGAGATTACAATCATCTATTTCGCTGACCCCAGCCCATTTATCGGTTGGGTCCACTCCCATCACTGTCTGGCATGGGTGCCTGGAAGTCTGTTAGTATTGTATCCCAACTAGCGACCACTAGATATTTGCTCAGTCCTAGAGCAACTTCTCTCTGCAAAGCTGCGCTCTCTGCATTGTGATATCATATGCTAATTTACAATTGATCCCTCATCTTTAGTGGTACAGACATATAATGTATGAATATCCTTTGGTGGCAACTAAAGACCATAGGTACAGGCTATTCCAGTCCTTCTAATTAATCACTTGATACTACTCACACATATCTGGGAAGATGGCAGAGATCTACCACACAGCTCTAGTCACCAGAGTACTCTAACACTGCTGTCCTCCATGCAGGTTTCAAAAAGCCACATACTCTGAACATCAACATTCTATTGTGACAAATGGTTTTCTATAACTGTCAACTCATAATGGAAATCATATAAAGGAGTTCTGCAATCCAGACTATCTGGGCTAATTCCCACTCACCCTTCTGCACACCACATACCTCCTCAAATCCATGAGATCATGGATAAGATGACTTCCTGGAACACCCAGCATAGGAAATTGGAATGAGAACAAGAAAAAAATACCAACAAAATAATTGGCGCTATAGAACTGATCATTGTTGCCAGAATACCACAAACTACAAAAATGCATTTCTATCTCTCACAAGTCCTCATCAATGGCACAGCCAAGTGCCTAGTCACATAACTTGAGAACCACACCCTGGTGGTCATCACCAATGACATGGAAACATTTCCCACTCAAACCCAAAACAAAGCAACATGCTTACGACCTCATACCCACATGATGCAGTGGGCCATTCATGAAAATAAGCACTTCAGAGCTCCACAACAGGGAAGTAAGCTCCATACAAATGCTAGAATACAATATATAAATAGATGGAACAGCAATGTTGAAATAATTTTCTTTATTCAAATAACAAGAAACTCACTGCTGACAGAAAAAGACATCAATTGACCCACACACAACTTAAACTTTTAAATTTACTTTGCAGTCTGACATTTCAAAAGCAAGTCAAATGTGATGGGTCAAAGTCATGAGATACAGAAAACACAGACACCACTTCAAAAATACACAGGACAGAGTACATCTCCTCCATTTCCATAGCCTGAACAAACTTATTATTATCCATTTCACCCCAAACATAATAACCAATCAGCACAATATGCCCATAAAGACACAATGCACCCAAGCACACTCTAACATTCCCAAATACATAGATCACAATGATATCCAACAGTCCACATTCTCTCAGTCTGCCTTAATGAAGCACCAAGGCCCAAATGGCAAGAACCTTCTCTCCTGCTGTCTCTTCTGAAGCATACATGCCAACCATTATAACCAATTTGTCACATTAAACCATCCTTTCCAGCAACTTTACATGCTCACACATGCAATCCACTATTCCAGCATTGCTATGCTTGTTGTTTGCTTTCCTTCACCAAGTAAGATCTTTGAAACATACCACTCACATAGTGAAATATGCTAATATAACTTTATTCTAAGGTCCTGCATGTTTTTTAGTTTCTTGTGCACTATTCTCAACTTTCATAAACTATTATATCCAAACCCTGACCTACAATGTTCTTGCATACGCTAGGCTCAATAACAGTTTTGTGTAATCCCACACAGTACTTCTCCAAAATACCAGTTCCTTTTTACCACATACACCTTTCCGCGAATAGGTAACCCAAGTAAACCTGTTTGTTCACAAAATACCTATAAATATCTACATCCTGCACAGCACATGCCACTAGAGCTGTGTCTGAACAGTGGAGCTTTTAGTCTAACAAATTCAGTAAAACATTCTCTTGTGAACGATATACATTATATCACCTCTAGAGTTGCTTGTAAATTTGTGTCCTTTGTACAGCCTCATGTGCTCATCTAGTTTTTATAATATTGCAATTTAAAAATAGCCAAATGCTCAAACTTTGCTTGTCACTCGAATCCCAATTGAAGAAATTATTTTAATTTCAATTATATATATATAATACGCAATGTGAAATTATGTAATGTTCCTATGAGATGTTGGAGGAGATGTGGCCTAGCAGCTGGAGCTGCCTGTCTTGGAACTGGGGAATGATGCTTGAATCCTCCTCGGCTCAACATCAGGTGATTTTGAACAAGTCACTTAGACTTGACTTAGAGTTTGGTGGATGGGTTACTCCATCACAAATGTGACGGATATCTTGTCCACCTTCTTGAAAATACATTATATCCAATGACACTTGTAATAAGGCAGGTGAGGTATCAGTCATATTGGTGACAATGTGCCTGTCTGCAAACCTCAAAATCAGGCCCTTAATATCCCTTTGCCTTAAAAATTATGTGAAATCAACAACACCAATAAATTCCCAATTCCTACTGCTCACAACATTCACTATCACTTTATCCCTTCAGTTATTTAAACACAGGTGAAGACAACCTGTGTACATCTAGGTTCCAAGGGGGTGTTAATGTTGCTAGATAATACTGTAGTGGATATTATGAAAAAAAAGTAGGAAGACACATAAGGTACATAATGAATGTTTCAATTCCCGTTGGCTAACAGTTGGGACTTTCATCTTTAGCCTACTTCTCTGCATACATTCAGCAGTCTTGTGACCGGAAACACCAAGAGCAGCAGTGGCTCCTCTGTAATGACAGAAGAGAGTGCCCCACTACTCAGAGTAAGAAGTTGAAAAATAATATATTACAACACATTTTTATCATTTTATTTTTCAGTAACTGACTTAGCCATCAAGTGTAGGGCAGGATGGGGCAAGGCCATGGCAGGGAGGAGGAGTGGTGGGCACAGTAAGTGCACATGTCGGTTTGGTCGGCCATCTTAGGACTTATACTGCACTCTTACATTTCTCCAACCCAGCTGTGTTGCACAGCCTGGTGGAGATAAGGCACAAGCTCCCTTTGCCTGAGCGAGCTTCAAACCAGCTCGCACAGGTCAATCCCAGCGCTTCCCTCATGCTTGGTAATAGCATGAGAGCAGCGTCTGGATTGGGTGAAGAGTCTATGCTGTGTGGCCTACTGAGCAGAGAATCACTGGCATCCGGCGGCGTCAGCGGCAGGTAAGTCATCTTTTTTATTTATTATTATTCCCCCTGCTGCACCGCCTCTTTATATTGGCAGCAGTCGCCTCTGACTAAAAGTCCATATCTTAGTATAAACATTTGGTGTTCCTGCCATATAACTGCTGAACCTGGCAATCATCCCTGCGAACATATGAGTGTTCTGATGATGTAAAGTCCTGCCTGTTGGAACTGTTAACCAAATGGCAACATTGAATGGTTACTTACTTGAGGAGTCTCCTAATTTTTTGACAGTATCCACAGCTGTATTGTCTAGAAAGTTTAACACCATGCATAACATTAATCGTTCCAAATGAGGCAAAAGATTGTACCCGAATAGCCAACAGAAAGAAAGTGAGACTAAAATCCCCCTGTGGGTTGAAACAAGATGTGATTGCAAATGTCTCAAGCCAACGGCTGAAGGTTCCTGAGCACAAGAAGCTCATGACTGTTGGATGTTTACCTACCTGAAAGTACATGTGTGATACAATATGTTTGCCATGAACTATGTAAACAGCATTACATAGCAGACTTATAAAGGCACTTAGACCAAGGCCATTATCACATGTCACATTGGCGCACTACTTGTTCTGTTAATCTTAGAATCTGTAGCGTGAACTTTTCAAGCACCATACTTTAAACAAATAAAGCCATAACAAGGGTACCCTCTCTTGCACAAACATATTGGCTGCTATGTGTGAGCAAAAATGTGCACTACATATTTCTGTCACTCCTCACTGTCTTGCTACTGGAGGCTTTCACTAACATAGGTATTTTTTTATCTTAACTCATCCCATACAATTAATTGTATTTTAATTGTTTCTTGCACATCCAGTAGAAATGTGTATTAAACAACGCATTAAACAGATTGGAATAATTGAAGTACATATATTGCAATATAACCGAGGTTACGATGGAAAGTGGCCTAACAATAATTCAAATAACATCTATTTAATAATTCAAGGATTTTCAGATATATGTTAACTAGATAATATTCTCTCTTGATCTGCAACTTTTTCGATGAAATTATTTTCCGATTTATGAAGGCATGCAAGGAGGCCACTACTCCATGCCACACAGCCGATAGGGGAAACAAATGAATGAATATGAACTGGAGGCTTGATTAAGGGAGGCAGTAATTGTGCTATAACAATATAATCTGTGTACCACTTTAAACGTATTATATATGGTCTTCAGCATTGCCTTAAGTTAAGGCACTGATGGCTTGTTGGCATGTGCAGATGTCAATGTGTGAGTGACAGCTTATTATTGACAAGAGCAAATTCAATTTAAGGTTAATGGCGGAAAAATGACAATACCCTGTAGCTAATTTAGCTCGCACTGCCATTTAAAGATTCATTAGAGATAATCTATACTGGTCTCTGCTGAGTTCTTTTCGGGTTTTGTAATTAACATACAATCAAAACGACTCTTATATTCTTTAAGAAACAGCAAGGGTTACCTGAATGTATTGTAGGCAAGTCAGGCTATTGGCAAGTTACAATGTAATTGGCCATGACCTTGCCATGACTACATCTCAATTTGTGGATTCAAGCGCCATTTTACAAAGGAACACAGGTAGTTTAGAAGATACCTGCCAGTTTTAATGAGTCTTTTCAGTTGAAAGTCAAAGGAGCTTACAAAAACTTTTCTACTTTATAATGGCTGGCCCAAACTACTTTACTATTCTTAAGGAAAAGATAAGAGGTTATCATTGTATTTGGTTATTTGACGATAACGTGTGGACTAAGTCATACTGCAAGCATTTAACATCGTTGCTTTCCCCAAAACATTTTCTTTTCATACTAATATTTATACGTCACAATTTGTATTATGAAGCTATGAATAGAGTGTGACCTAATCATAAAACTGAAAATGGCAAACAGTTGCACGGTACAACACAGATAAATGAACGCATACCTATCAAGTTAGAAAATGCCATATTTCAGCTCAGCTGTGTTTTACATTATACAAACATACTTGGGGCTCCTCAAAAACATTTGTAAAGTATGTGTAAAAAGGGCTTGACCACATAAAAATGTACTGTTCAGCCAGATGTTCTCAATTGTAACTTCATTTCAGAAATCACATACTTTAAAGTATTGCAAATACTGTATTAAACTAATTTACAAATGTACACCTGGGGTGTTACATAAAGTCCCTGAGGGTGCATTATGGGTAAATGTACCTGCTTTCTTTGCCCCCAGGGCACTATTATTGTACCAAAAGGTGGCGCAGATACTTGTGCGGCCCCTTCTGTAATACAGATACCACTAGTGCACATATGATGCTGGCATGAGTCAATGGGGGGCGTCCCCTCATTCGCATGGTACCAAAACCCTATGCAAATGAGATAAACACTTTCCCTTTGCACTATGGATGGCAATGATACAGGCATGAGGCACACTGACTGTGTATCATAAAAAGGTGGAACACAATCAAGCCTGTTAAAATGAGGTCCTCTATCTGATTCCAAAGTGACTGGAAATCCCAACTTAGGAATGAGTTCTCTCAAAAGTAACTTGGGAACTGTGAGACTGTCATTCCTCTCATAATTAGATACTGCTATAATACAAGTCCATGAACCTTGAAGACATATGTATTCACTTCTATGAGCAAATTTCATTCAATGTATTTCAGTGAGTACGTCCTGCTTCATGGAAAGCCCAGAGTGATGTATTTTTTAATTGAAGCATCAAGGGGTAATGACTTAGACATGGCCTGGTTTTTATTGGAGTAGAAGCACGTATGACAAAACTGTCAGTCATGCGTGTGCCTCTATACTTGAGAATCATTACACCAGAGATTTTCGTAGTATATTAACCATATTATTTTGTACAGGCCACCATTGGGTAAACACCATGCTGGCTTCAGGACACTTGCTATCATGACTGATATATAACTCAAAGCTTATTTTCCCCAATTTGACACACTGTCTATGTGGGCACTTCACACACATAGTTAAATACTACTATAATACAAGTCCAGGAACCTTAAAGATATATGTATTCACTTCTCAGAGCAAATTTAATTCAATGTATTTCAATAAAGATGTCCTACTTCAAGGAAAGTCCAGAGTGATGTTTTTTTTAACTGAAGTAATGTAGTCTAAATATGGCTTTGGTGTTATGTGGACATAAACATATTTTTGTGCCTTCATTTCAAAGAATCCTTACACCAGAGCTTTTCATTGGATGTTAACTCCCACCACCCACCACCAGTAGGGGCTCCTCAAGGGAGTCCTGCGGGGCAGTGGGGCGGGGTGAGGAAGGGACAGAGTGGGGGTAGTAAACTCCAGAACACGAGCAAACGGAGTTGTGTATATAAATAAATAAATAAAATGAATGACATTGCGTGCTGTGACCCCGATTTGGCATTGCAGCACGTGCAATATGATTTGTTCACCCCCAAGGATCCTCAGGAGCCAAGGGGAGTTCATGCCCCTAATAGTAGTGCACCAGGAGCCGCATTTGCACAGTGGTGAAGAAAAAGGGCTTGAAATCTGACAACGGCTCAGCAGTCCTTCTATGTGGGACTTACTGATGGTAACAGGATGGGTAGCTGGCCCCCAAGGACATCCTTGAGGGTCAACTACCCCTCGTGTTATCTCCAGTAAGTCCCACACAGCAGGGTAAGAGGTATCCAGAGGCCACGTCCCATCTCTCCACCACTCTGTAAACGTGGCTCCACTCGTGATGCACTACTGGTTGGGATATGAAGTCCACTTTACTCCTGAGGGACCTTAGGGCCCAAGAAGCCCTCCTGCTACCTCCTGTAAGTCCTACACAGCAGGATTCCTGAGAGCTGACGGAGGCCCAACCCCCTTTCTCCACCACTCTGCAAACATGATTACTAGATAAATACTGTTGTAATTCAGTGAAAAAACCAAAGGTTACAGTGACGTTATAGTTAGCAAATAGAAATAAAAAAAACCTTATAAATTCACTGATAAAACCAAAGGTTTTATACGCTATAGTTAAAAAATAGAATAAAAAAAAGAGAAAGTCACACAAAAAAACAAAGGTTACAGGGTTGTTATAGTTAGGCTGACATTTCACTCGTACAAAACCAGAGAAATTCAGTAGTTATATTTAGCTGAGCTAACTATAACTCACACCCCCACAATGCACTGCTTATGACCTCACATATTACATCACTCATGACATGGGCACTGACATCACTGATGACATCACTGATGATATCTCAAATGACATCATTGATGATATCTTCCACAGAAAACCTTCCTCTTCCTCTTCCCAAACTGAGTGACACTATCCCGCTATTTCTGCAAGCGCTGGGAAGCCTCCGGGTAGCCATATGCTATATAAATGTGCATACAATACAATACAATACAATCTCTGACTCACCCACTCACACCCCAATATACCTTTCATAAAACCACTCCAACTTCCCCACTACCATTTTCAAAACCATTGGCACACCCATTCCAGTACTTACACATCTACTCAGTCACCTATACAGCTACTCATACACCAACTCACTCACTAATACAGCCATTGATATTTCCACTCATATATCCATACAGACACTCACACACTCTCAGTCATCCATAGAGCTACTCACACACCTACTGAGTCAACCATAGAGTCAATCACACAACACAGCCATTTACTCACCTATACAGTTATACACACACACTCACGTATTCATACAGATACTAAGATATACTCACTCACCTATACTGTCAGTGACACAAGCACACAGTCACCCATACAATCACTCTTACAATCACTCACTCACACATAGTCACTCATATACTCCAACACTCACCTATGCTGCTTCCACATATGGAGTTACTGGCACAATCAATCAATCAATTACTTATAAAGCGTGCTACTTACCTGTGAGGGTCTCAAGGCGCTGAGGGGAGTGGGGTGTAGCTACTGCTCGAAGAGCCAGGTCTTCAGGAGTCTTCTGAAGGCGAGTAGGTCTTGGGTCTGCCGTATGTGGGTAGGGAGGGTGTTCCAGGTCTTGGTGGTGAGGTACGAGAAGGATCTGCCACAGGAGGTTGTTCGTTGGATGCGGGGGACAGCGACGAGGGCGAGGCTGGTGGAGCGGAGCTGGCGGGAGGGGGTGTAGAAGCTGAGTCTGCTGTTCAGGTAGACTGGTCTGGCATTGTGGAGTGCTTTGTGTGCGTGGGTGAGGAGCTTGAAGGTGATCCTCTTGTCGACCGGGAGCCAGTGTAGGTCTCTCAGGTGGGGGGTGATGTGGCTGCAGCTGGTGGACGTTGACGATCAGTTGGGCGGAGGCGCTTTGAATGCATTGTAGTCATCCTAGGTGATTGGCTGGGATTCCTGGTATTGGTGCTGTTCCCAGTGTGGTCGGCCACCAGGAGTTGTGCCAGGCTGAGGGGGTGGGTTCGAGGATGAGGTACGAGAAGGATCTGCCACCGGAGGTTGTTTGTTGGATTTGGGGGACAGCGACGAGGACGAGGCTGGTGGAGCGGAGCTGGCGGGAGGGGGTGTCGAAGCTGAGTCTGCTGTTCAGGTAGGCTGGTCTGGCGTTGTGGAGTGCTTTGTGTTCGTGGGTGAGGAGCTTGAAGGTGATCCTCTTGTCGACCGGGAGCCAGTGTAGGTCTCTCAGGTGGTGGGTGATGTGGCTGCAGCTGTGGGACGTTGAAGATCAGTCGGGCGGAGGCGTTTTGAATGCGTTGTAGTCGTCGTAGGTGTTTGGCTGGAATTCCTGGAATTGGTGCTGTTCCCAGTGTGGTCGGCCATCAGGAGTCATCCCAGGCTGAGGGGGTGGGCCCAAGGATGAGGACCTCCATCTTGTCCGAGTTCAGCTTCAGATGGCTGCTCCTCATTCAGTCGGCTACGACCTTCATTCCCTCATCCACTCACTCACCGACACAGCCATACACACACTCAGTCACCCATACAGCCCCTCACAGATGTTCTCACAAAACCATACGCCCACTGACTCACCCACTCACTCATCCATGCAGGCAGTCACACACCCCTTCACCCATCCACACAGACATTCATACACACATGTAGGTACTCAGACAACAAATCAATCACCCATACAGCCATTCATGTATCCACTCACCAAACAATGCAGCCACTTCGACACCAACTGACAGACTGATGTAGACATTCACACCGCGTAGTCACTCACCCATACAGCCACTGAGCCACCTTAGCACAGAGTTATACAGTTAGTCATGCAACCACTGAATCATTCGTCCAGGCACTCAAACACCCACAGTTTCATCAGTACACCTTGGTATTTATATTTAACATTCATAAACTTTTTCAAAACACTGACAGTTACTGGATGAAGTCATCAGTGATGTCAATGTACATGTCATGAGTGATGTAATATGTGAGGTTATATGGGATGAATTTGTTGGATTTTGGATGGGTGTAAATTAATATTCCCACTTCAGTCAGGGGAACAGCAGGGAAGTGTTGGACTTTGAAGGTGTAAAATTTACTATGCCCACTCCAGTTTCTGCAACAGTAGGAAAAGTGCTGGGTTTTGGAAGGGTGAAATGTATTATTCCTATAATATTTCCAATTGCAGGAGCGTGAGTTATAGTTAGCTCAACTAACCATAGCTGCTGAATTTCACTGGGATTTTGGAAGGGGTGAAATGTCAGCCTAACTATAACAACCCCATAACCTTTGTTTTTTCAGTGAATATCTAAGGTTTTTTTAAATTCTATTTCCTAACTATAAAATCCCTGTAACCTTTGGTTCTTTTCAGTACATTTCTAAAGTTTATTAATATGTATATACTAACTATAACATCCCTATAACCTTTGCTCTTTTCAGTGGAAATATATATATATATATATATATATATATATATACACACACACACACACACACACAAACACACATATATATATATATATATAATATATATCTATATTTATATATATATTCACTGAAAAAACCATAGGTTATAGACCATATATAGTTAGGAATTAGCATTTACAAAACCTTGAAAATTCACTGAAAAAACCATAGGTTATACACCATATATAGTTAGGAATTAGCATTTAAAAAACCTTATTTTACTCACACAAAACCATTGAAATTCCATATATAGTTAGTTGCACTAACTATATATCGCGCACCCGCAATCCACTGCTGATCATGTCACATATTACATCATTCATGACATGGTCAGTGACATCACTGATGACATCACTGATGACATCTCATTTGACATCAATGACCACATCACTGATGATATCATTCATGTGACAATACAATGCATCTCCTCACGTTTTAATATAACCTCTGTTTCACCCAGTGTTAAATACAGAGTATAATTTTTGAAACCATTGACACACCAATACTAGTTACTACATACGTACTCACTGATTCCTACGTCTACACACACATTCACTCATTCACCCATACAATCATTCATACATACAATCACTCATCTTTACAACACTATCATATGCACTCATACACCTATACAGACACTTACACTCTGCCACTCATCCATGGAGTTACTCACACACCTAGTCAGTCCTGTAAAGAATAAATCACACTTCCATTTTCTTGTCTATACAGTTAAACATAGAGCACCTTACATTTTCAAACATATACTAACACATACTTACTTTCTTATACAATCATTGATACAAGTACACATTGATCTGCACAGAGTCACACACCTCCCAGCCAGCCACACACACACTCAGTCTCCTATACAAATACTTGGACAATCAATCAATAACCCATATAGTTAATTATATAGCTACTGATCAACACATGCAGCAGTTTACAGAACAACAGACATAATGATGCACAAATTAAGACAGTTTAGTCACTAACCCATGCACTCAGTGAGACACATTTAATCACTCACTCATACATTCAGTCATGCACCTACTAAATCCTTCGTCCAGACACTTATACATCTACTCATTCTTCAATATGTAAAACATATTTAAACTTTACAGAAACACACAGTCACTGGATGATGTCATCAGTGATCTCATCAGTGATGTCATTTGAGATGTCATCATTGATGTCATCAGTGATGTCACTGACCATGTCATGAATGATGTAATATGTGACATGATCAGCAGTGGATTGCGGGTGCGCGATATATAGTTAGTGCAACTAACTATATATGGAATTTCAATGGTTTTGTGTGAGTAAAATAAGGTTTTTTAAATGCTAATTCCTAACTATATATGGTGTATAACCTATGGTTTTTTCAGTGAATTTTCAAGGTTTTGTAAATGCTAATTCCTAACTATATATGGTCTATAACCTATGGTTTTTTCAGTGAATTTCAATGGTTTTTTAATAGCAAATATCATAAGCTGTCGAATGTCAAGTACGTGGTAAGTAAAAACATTTTCGTGTTTATGCACACTGATCTGCTTTGAATGCTGCCCCCCACCCCTCATTTCTATTAGGAGTACTCTCTCTTTGCAGATAGTGAAGGGTAGTTAACGCAGCCCTTTGCCCCCTTTGTAATCCGTCGTGCCTGCTTCTCTCTCCATTTGATTGATTGTTCTCTTTGGTTCATTCTCTATTTACAAACAAGCACAGAGTCGCAATACTCTGTTTAGTCTTTGCAGATAGCGAAAAATCGTGTAAAAAAACAAAAGGAATCGAGCAAAATCAGTAGGCCACTAATGGGATCTCTTTTTGACCTCGCTAAAATAGAAACATTAGGAACAACCTGTTGAAAATAGCAATGCGTATGTACATAAGCGGCGTTCATTTGTGTTCACAGTACCCCTTGTTGATTGTTTCAATCGAGCATTGAATTGTTCGAAGTTAATTCTCTTAAGGATCTTCTCTACCTGCAAACGAGGAAGAATAGGAATATTCTCTCTCCCTTTGCAGATAGTGAAGGGTTGGTAACGCAAGCCTTTAACACGTCGTACCTATTTCATTCCTCATTAATTGATTGATTGTCCGAACATTGACTGTTTGGGAATTAGTTCTTTTTGGAGGTATTCCCTGTTTGCAAATAAACGTAGGAAAATCTTTGCAAGTAGTGAAAGGGTACGTAATGCGGACCTTTCTCCCCCGTTGTAATCTGTCATGCCTATCTACTCCCCACTGATTGATGCACCTTTTTCACCCGGACCATTTACTAGAGATACGTCATCTGGCCCGACCAGAGAGCACCCCTAGTGAAAAGGACATATGCAATAATAACGAAGTGATCACTGTATCCTGTTAACAGAAACTTTACCATGAAACAACCTGGAAAGAAAAAAATAGGAAAACGAAAATCAGTAGGCCACTGATGAACATGAACTTTTATTAAACAACGAACAAAGAAACGATAACATAACGTAATGATAAAACCTATTAATGTCCTAGAAACAAGAAAACGTTAAAATATGCCAGTGGTGAGAGACCAGAAAAACAGTAAGAGAAACCAAATCACCCCTCGCTGTCCCACCGTCTGCCACGCCAAAAAAATCGATAGACTAGGGAAAATGCAAGTCAGTAGAACATCCGCCCCCACTCTGGAAACTTCCAAGGTGGGGCAGGGTTCCGGCTACGCCCAGCCGGGAGCAGCCCATATAAGGCAGGTCCTGCTGCCACGCCTCGGCCAGGAGATCCTAACGTAGGGTGTAGCCGGAGGAGAGGCCGAGGCCAGCGGGACCCGGCCAGGGGATTGCCTTTACAACGCTGAACAGTTGCAGGGGGGGGAATGTCTCCTCGACCCTCCCCTCTCTCTCCCAGTCCGGCCGCGGTGGCCCTTGAGAGTTGCAGGTAGTCCCGCCACATGCTCTTCCGGTCCGGCCACCAACGGTCGGGGGGCCGAGGCCGACGGGATCCGGCTGCAGCCGATAAACCAAGAAACCCGTTCATGGGGCCAGAGCCAGGGGCGTCCGGCCGACATCCACCGGAAGCCCGGCCCGAAGACGGACGGGACACTTCTTTCTTTTATAATGGCTGCGACAACACTGGGGGGGGATGTCTTGCACATGCCTCCGACCCCCCCCCCCCTCGTCCTCATCGCCTGGTCCGGCCATAACAAATCTCAAGCGAGACGCCGTGGGGTGCACTGGGAGGGAGAGACGGTGCGAACAGGCCTCTCCCGCCTCCCCAGGTGGAGGCTTCCCAGCTGCACCCTCAGCGCTCCAGGCGCCCGGAAAAGGGTTCTTCCACTGTGGCATGCTGCAACGTCTCGCCCGGCAGGGTGGAGCCCGTCCGCTCATGTGACCCCGCGATCGCCGGTAGCTGCCGAACTCTCAAAATGGCGGTCGACCTGGCAAGAGCGGGCCCAGCATAAAGAAATGGCCCGGTCACTGGTTGACTCCACCACCGTAGTCCTCCACGACCTTGAAGATTCTAGAGGAGCCGCGGGAGTCTCCGACCCCCGATGGGGAATGACTGCCATGATCGCCCGTGGAGTGACGAAACTGTATCCGCGGGACGTCGGCGCTCCCATGCTGGCGCCAGCCTCACTTTGAATTACTAGAATCCTGCAGACCTCACTTCCGGTGAAAGCACAGTGTGACCCGGTAGGAAAAATTATTGCACCCCCTCCCCTTTTTGACTGATAGTTCAAACCACCGATCCTTTCCTTTGCCCTTTTAACGGAACTTTGGACTGCCTCCCCCTCTTTTACATTTTCTAGAGAAAACAAAACATTAACCACTACATTAGCATAGCAGTTGACACCAGAACTGTTTTCAAATTGAAAACCAACAACATCTTCAACAGAATCCTTTTTGTTTCTGCTGTGACCCTGCTACAGCACAGGCATTGTCCCCAGCAGTAATTCTGCAATGCCGGTAAGAATAGCTGTGGTGCCTACTGGACTCACTCACCCCCGCGGCGCCCCACGCCGTTTTTTGCTGGGCGGCAACTTACTAGACATCACTTTCGTGCCATCTAGATTTCAGCGCGTTCTGCTGCCTTGGAACTATTCGCACAACAGACCGCTACTGACAAGAATATTTCATTATTGGTGCTGTCAATTTCAATAAATCTATTGGATAATTCAAAAGAAATTGCCACGGTCTCTTCGTTGTTTAAATGTTTTTACTGTTTTTGTTTTCTTGTATATATTTATATGTTATTAAAGTTTTATATTCCTACTACTTTGTTGGAGTGCTATATATTTTTAATGTGACACATAATTGTAAAAACTTTGATGTACAAAGAGTCATTCCTGGAATCTTCCGCTTCAGGCTCGGTCCCCTCCCCAATCACAATACAGGATGGTTTTCAGATAGTAGGAACACGTGTGGTGTGACGGATCTCATCGGGTGTGGGCCTTGATCTACTATAACTCCTTTGAAGAGGGGTGATTCTTTACAGCTGGGGCCATAAACTACATCTGCAGGGCTAGCTGATAGCCTGGACAATCGGACACAGAGAAAGAGGAGTGTCAGAGGGTGCGGTAGTGAATAGGGCGAAAGGGAGGTGTCGGGCGGGCACAGAGTGTGATTCTCAGGGAAGAGCAGCGCAGATGGGGGGAGGTTTATTGCCCATGCATAAGACAGAGAGCGGTGGTGACCAGTGCCTAGGGAAGATGCTTGCGTGGGTGAGGAGCCATGCTACGAATCGACAGCGTGCAGAGAGTGGGTCTGGTCAAGACATCTAAAATGGCTGCCGTGCACGACAAAAGTGTGGCATTTCAAAAAAGGCAAGATGGCGCAGACAATGTTTTTCAACACTTCCTCATTTCCTTCGAATCGAACGTTAACAGACGTTGGGGCATATTACCAAAGTTAAGCGATATTTATCGCTAACGATGCTTACCAACCAATTTTTTACCACTAAGCATCGTCAGAAATTATCGAAGATAAACCTTGCTATTATCAAGGTTTATCGCAAATGCGATAATAAACGGCCGCAATGCATGAATATCGCTAAAAACTCAGCGATATTCATGCATTACCGAGCTAATGCTCTTAGCCATGTTATCCACCTCCCATTGGATAACATGGCTAAGAACTGCTCAGGGCAGGTGTTACTTTTTGGAGATATTCGCGCTTAGCGCGAATATCTCCAAAAGTTGGTAATAGGAGATAGATATCTTGCATGTTGTAATGCAAGTTATTGTGGTATATGGAACTCATACCATAATCTCTCAGGAAAGCAGAAACTGATCCTTTTGGGACCGCCTAAAAAGGCCTAGGGGGTGAGGAGTACTCTACTTTGCCCCCTTTTCACGTTCCGAACTATTTTATTTTACTCTCTTCTGTAATTACACAAAATAGCAGCGATAAGATGCATCGGAGACACACAGTGAGAGAAAGGAGGCCGGAGATGAAGAAGAGATGTCAAATACACATTGGAGATAATATAGTGGCAGAAGGGAAGTAAATATGAGTAAACTTACCATGTAACATAAAAATGTTGCACTCTATACTATAAGTCTCATTTTATACTACAATCACTTCGCTACAACCTCATAAATTAAAAATAAAAATGAATAATGTCTCAAACAATTTTTGATTTCTAAATATAAATTTATTCTTCAGAATTTTCTAAATTTGAAAGAACTAGTAACATGTCCTCATCAGCAATGTCCTCATTAAAAGTCTCCAATGATGATTCTTGTAACTCTATGGTCTCCAAACACTCGATAAATTCGCCATTAAGAGATTGATCAAAAAAATCATTCAAGTCATCTCCTCCTTGTGACAATATTTCATTATTGGTGCTGTCAATTTCAATCAATGTAGTGGAATCATTCAAGTCATCTCCTCGTGACAATATTTCATTATTGGTGCTCTCAATTTCAATCAATGTAGTGGAATCATTCAAGTCATCTCCTCCTTGTGACAATATTTCATTATTGGTGCTGTCCATTTCAATCAATCTAATGGAATCATACAAGTCATCTCCTCCTTGTGACAATATTTCATTATTGGTGCTCTCAATTTCAATCAATGTAGTGGAATCATTCAAGTCATCTCCTTGTGACAATATTTCATTCTTGGTGCTGTCCATTTCAATCAATCTAATGGAATCATACAAGTCATGTCCTCCTTGTGACAATATTTCATTATTGGTGCTCTCAATTTCAATCAATGTAGTGGACAATTCAAAAGAAATTGCCACGGTCTCTTCATTGTGAGCCATTTTATTTTGAAATTGCTTGCTGTAAATTGCAGAAAAAAATAATCACTTTCATTTATCGTTTTTAGTAATACATAATATAAAACTAACTTTATCAAGTATTTAGTATAACAGAAGGACTGCAAATAAATAACAGAAAACATTTTTCAAATTATCTTCAAGTGTACAACATAGTTCCCCTTACAAATTAACAACTCACCTTTTTAAAAGTAGCAGAAGTGTTAGTACTGTGTAAATCAAACACCAGAAATTCACCACCAAAAATTCCTCACAAATGTACCTCAGACAGTAGTATCACAAAATGGCTGTGGTTTCCTCTCATTTGACATATATACATAACCAATTAACTTTCATCACACACAAATACAAAACCAAAGTAACATTTTAATTGGTTCTAAATTTCAACACTTTCAAATGTGTTTTCCCCATGCAATTTTCCATAGGACATTTACATACGTCTACAGCCTGAATGGCTGAACGGAATTACACCAAACTTGACAAAATGGTACATCAAACCTAAGAGGTCAGGAAGGATCTACTATGCCCCCTTATGGTCATTTCCCCCTTCGCTTTGGCCTCCTCTTGTCTCTCAATCCTACCGAGAGACAAGATGGCGGCCGCTACGGACTGTTTGGAATGTTGACAGACGCCGGAGAACCAATCAGCTTCGCAAAGCTCCGTAACGCGAAAAGTACGCGAAGCGGAGCGCTGTTACAGATATATATCTTTTTTTGAACGTTAATTTCTCAAAATCCACTGGAGCACATATATTGAGACCTAGCAAAGGCACATCGGGCTACCAGTCCCTAATATTTTGCCAAGTTTCGTGCAAATCCATTCAGCCGTTCGATTATTATTATTTTATTTTTTTTTTGCCCCGCGGAGCCCTTTTAAAACCTCCACATCAAACGTAGGGGGTCAGCGAGGATCTACTATTCCCCCTTATGGTCATTTGCCCCTTCGCTTTGGCCTCCTCTTGTCTCTCGATCCTACCGAGAGACAAGATGGCGGCCGCTACGGACTGTTTGGAATGTTGACAGACGCCGGAGAACCAATCAGCTTCGCTTCACAAAGCTCCGTTGCGCGAAAAGTACGCGTCCTGGAGCGCTGCCCGGTCCGCTGTTACAGATATATATCTTTTTTTAAACGTTAATTTCTCAAAATCCACTGTAGCACATATATTGAGACCTACAAAAGGCACATCGGGCTACCAGTCCCTACAATTTTGCCAAGTTTCGTGCAAATCCATTCACCCGTTCGGGCTAAAAGTGAGGCCAACCGCCCTAAGGAAAACTCAATGTTAAAAACACGTTTTGGGACCCCCCTTTTTTCTCAGCCCCCCCTTGACGAACCCCCCCCACATTTTCAAGGGCTGCTCAGAAACAAAATGTTCCATTTTCCTGAAAGTTTCAGCCAATTCCGTCCACAAACGCCAAAGTTATTAGACATAGAATTTTCAAAAAACCCATAGAGAAAAAATCCTAACTATATATACCTACTGGCGACCGCCAGTAGGTCATATATATATATATATATATATATATATATATATATATATATATATATATATATATATATATATATATATATATATATATATATATATTACCTACTGGCGATCGCCAGTAGGTATATATAGTTAGGATTTTTTTCCTATGGGATTTTTGAAAATTCTATGTCGAATAACTTTGGCGTTTGAGGACAGAATTGGCTGAAATTTTCAGGAAAATGGAACATTTTGTTTCTGAGCAGCCCCTGAAAATTTGGGGGGGTTTCATCAAGGGGGGGCCGAGATAAAAGGGGGGTCCCAAAACGTGTTTTTCCCATGCAATTTTCCATAGGGCGGTTGGCCTCACTTTTAGCCTGAACGGCTGAATGGATTTACACCAAACTTGGCAAAATTGTAGGGACTGGTAGCCCGATGTGCCTTTGCTATGTCTCAAGATATAGGCTCCAGTGGTTTTTCCGAAAATTAACTTTGAAAAATATATATTGGGCTACATTGGGCTATATATATGTTGGAGCCCAAATGTAGCCCAATGTAGCCCAATGTAGCCCAATGTAGCCCAATGTAGCCCAAAGATGGCCACCAGAGACAAAAAAAAACAAATGTAGCCCAAATATCAGCCAGATGTAGCCCAACTATAGCCCAATGACAGAATGTCCCAGAGTGTTCTAAAGAACAACTAGAGTGCTAACAGTCCTACTTATTAAAAAGGTATGGCACACCTGAAGCCATCTTGATTGGAATAAAGTGGTAACTCTTAAAACATTTAATTTAAAAAGGAACAAAATGAGGGGGTTCATTTTGCCATAGAAAGTATGATTAGCGAATATATGACGAAATCCCGCATACCATCAGTCCGCAAAAAAAATCCCGCATGTACTATTAGGCCGCAAATTAAAATAACGAAAACTTTTAGAACGAATATGCCTTTAGCATACACTAAACAACTAAACTACCCTAAACCCTAAAACACTACCCCCAGCATGACCCTACACTACACAAACAGTACAACACTACCCTAAACCCTAAAACACTACCCCCAGCATGACCCTACACTACACAAACACTACAACACTACCCTAAACCCTAAAACACTACCCCCAGCATGACCCTACAATACGCAAACACTACAACACAACCCTAAACCCTAAAACACTACACCCCAGCATGACCCTACACTATGCAAACACTACAACACTACCCTAAACCCTAAAACACTACCCCCAGCATGACCCTACACTACACAAACACTACAACACAACCCTAAACCCTAAAACACTACCCCCAGCATGACCCTACACTACGCAAACACTACAACACAACCCTAAACCCTAAAACACTACCCCCAGCATGACCCTACACTACGCAAACACTACAACACTACCCTAAACCCTAAAACACTACCCCCAGCATGACCCTACACTACGCAAACACTACAACACTACCCAAAACCCTAAAACACTACACCCCAGCATGACCCTACACTACGCAAACACTACAACACTACCCTAAACCCTAAAACACTACCCCCAGCATGACCCTACACTACGCAAACACTACAACACTACCCAAAACCCTAAAACACTACACCCCAGCATGACCCTACACTACGCAAACACTACAACACTTCCCTAAACCCTAAAACACTACCCCCAGCATGACCCTACACTACGCAAACACTACAACACTACCCAAAACCCTAAAACACTACACCCCAGCATGACCCTACACTACGCAAACACTACAACACTACCCTAAACCCTAAAACACTACCCCCAGCATGACCCTACACTACGCAAACACTACAACACTACCCTAAACCCTAAAACACTACCCCCAGCATGACCCTACACTACGCAAACACTACAACACTACCCTAAACCCTAAAACACTACCCCCAGCATGACCCTACACTACGCAAACACTACAACACTACCCTAAACCCTAAAACACTACCCCCAGCATGACCCTACAGTACGCAAACACTACAACACTACCTTAAACCCTAAAACACTACCCCCAGCATGACCCTACACTACGCAAACACTACAACACTACCCAAAACCTTAAAACACTACCCCCAGCATGACCCTACACTACGCAAACACTACAACACTACCAAAAACCCTAAAACACTACCCCCAGCATGACCCTACACTACGCAAACACTACAACACTACCCAAAACCCTAAAACACTACCCCCAGCATGACCCTACACTACGCAAACACTACAACACTACCCAAAACCCTAAAACACTACACCCCAGCATGACCCTACACTACGCAAACAATACAACACTACCCAAAACCCTAAAACACTACCCCCAGCATGACCCTACACTACGCAAACACTACAACACTACCCAAAACCCTAAAACACTTACCCCAGCATGACCCTACACTACGCAAACACTACAACACTACCCTAAACCCTAAAATACTACACCCCAGCATGACCCTACACTACGCAAACACTACAACACTACCCAAAACCCTAAAACACTACCCCCAGCATGACCCTACACTATGCAAACACTACAACACTATCCTAAACCCTAAAACACTACGCCCAGCATGACCCTACACTACGCAAACACTACAACACTACCCTAAACCCTAAAACACTAGCCCCAGCATGACCCTACACTATGCAAACACTACAACACAACCCTAAACCCTAAAACACTACCCCCAGCATGACCCTACACTACGCAAACACTACAACACTACCCTAAACCCTAAAACACTACCCCCAGCATGACCCTACACTACGCAAACACTACAACACAACCCTAAACCCTAAAACACTACCCCCAGCATGACCCTACACTACGCAAACACTACAACACTACCCTAAACCCTAAAACACTACCCCCAGCATGACCCTACACTACGCAAACACTACAACACTACCCTAAACCCTAAAACACTAGCCCCAGCATGACCCTACACTACGCAAACACTACAACACAACCCTAAACCCTAAAACACTACCCCCAGCATGACCCTACACTACGCAAACACTACAACACTACCCAAAACCCTAAAACACTACCCCCAGCATGACCCT
Organism: Lissotriton helveticus; assembly: GCF_964261635.1. Lineage (NCBI taxonomy): Eukaryota > Metazoa > Chordata > Amphibia > Caudata > Salamandridae > Lissotriton > Lissotriton helveticus. The sequence goes on from NC_136065.1 coordinate 538,578,232, forward strand.
ACACTACGCAAACACTACAACACTACCCAAAACCCTAAAACACTACCCCCCAGCATGACCCTACACTACGCAAACACTACAACACTACCCAAAACCCTAAGACACTACCCCCAGCATGACCCTACACTACGCAAACACTACAACACTACCCAAAACCCTAAAACACTACACCCCAGCATGACCCTACACTACGCAAACACTACAACACTACCCAAAACCCTAAAACACTACACCCCAGCATGACCCTACACTACGCAAACACTACAACACTACCCAAAACCCTAAAACACTACCCCCAGCATGACCCTACACTACGCAAACACTACAACACTATCCTAAACCCTAAAACACTACACCCCAGCATGACCCTACACTACGCAAACACTACAACACTACCCAAAACCCTAAAACACTACACCCTAGCATGACCCTACACTACGCAAACACTACAACACTACCCAAAACCCTAAAACACTACCCCCAGCATGACCCTACACTACGCAAACACTACAACACTATCCTTAACCCTAAAACACTACGCCCAGCATGACCCTACACTACGCAAACACTACAACACTACCCTAAACCCTAAAACACTACCCCCAGCATGACCCTACACTACGCAAACACTACAACACAACCCTAAACCCTAAAACACTACCCCCAGCATGACCCTACACTAAACAACCACCACAACTCTACACTACACTAACACAACACTACACTACACAACACTACACTACACTACACAATCACTAACCCACGAAAAAATTAACACAAACCCACTTACCTCTCTCGTCATCGTGGTTTTCATAACGCAAATGCATTTACCATACATGCCTTTAAAACGTAATTCTTTGTAAAGGCATTCGCGATAAATGCACATGCGTTTTGAAAAAATGCGGGATAATGGTATGCGAGGTCAATGACCTTGCGGGATAATGGTATGCGGACTGAAAGTCTGCGGGATAAAAAATGCGGGAAAATGGCTGCAAACCATGATTAGCAGCAGACTTCCCTGGTGAGCACTAGCTTTACTAAAGTGATCTAATGAGCAACTAGAGTGCTTACATTAAGAATTGATGGCAAATATGTGACACATCTGAATGCCTTCTTGATAGAACCAAAGTAAACAAGCATTGAAAATGCAATAGATCTCGCCCTCGTTTAAGTTAAAGCCATTCTGTTTGTAATGAGGTGGCTTTTTAGCTTTGCTTTTATTAGTGTTTTTAAAACTTTCATGTAAATAACATGCATATGTATGCATATATGTATATGTATGCATGCATTTATATTTATATAGATATGCAGATTATATATGTTTATATATGTATATTACTTACTGGCGATAGCCAGTGGGTATATATAGTTAGGATTTTTTCTCTATAGGATTTCTGAAAATTCTATGTCTAATAACTTTGGCGTTTGTGGACGGAATTGGCTGAAATTTTCAGGAAAATGGCACATTTTGTTTCTGAGCAGCCCCTGAAAATTTGGGGGGGTTTTGTCAAGGGGGGCCGAGAAAAAAGGGGGGTCCCAAAACGCGTTTTTCCCATTCATTTTTCCATAGGGCGGTTGGACTCACTTTTAGCTCGAACGGCTGAATAGATTTACATGAAACTTGGCAAAATTGTAGATATGGTTTGCCCGACGTGCCTTTGCTATGTCTCAATATATGTGCTCCAGTGGATTTTGAGAAATTAACGTTTAAAAAAATATATATATCTGTGACAGCGCTCCGGTTAGCGCCCCGGTTCGCGTACCTGACGCGTAACGGAACTTCGCGAAGCGAAGCTGATTGGCTCTCCGGTGTCTGTCAACATTCTAAACAGTCCGGAGCGGCCGCCATCTTGTCTCTCGGTACGATCGAGAGACAAGATATGGTGAAAAACGAAGGGGGAAATGAAGGAAAGGGGGCAAGGTAGACCACTTCTGACCCCCTAGGATTGATGAGGGGGATATTAAAGTGCCCCGCGGGGCAAAAAATAAAAACATTTTTTTTTGTGATTTTACGCCGTAGAGGCGCGTCCCGGTACGCTCACCGGGCAGCTCACCGGGCAGCTCACCGGCAGCGTAGCTGTCAACATTGTAAACAGTCCGGAGCGGCCGCCATCTTGTCTCTCGGTAGGTTCGAGAGACAAGATGTGGTGAAAAAAGAAGGGGGAAATGAAGGAAAGGGGGCAAGGTAAACCCCTCCTGACCCCCTAGGATTGATGAGGGGGATATTAAAGTCCCCCGCGATTTTTCGCGATAGAGGCGCTTCCCGGTACGCGAACCGGGCAGCTAATCGGCAGCGTAACGGGAGTCCGCCATCTTGTGTTTTTGGAGCGTCCGGTTCGCGTACCGGGTAGCGTCCCGGTAAGCGTAACAAGGGGAAAACCAGGAGAAACAGTAAAAAAAAAATTAAGGGAATAGATTTCCAGCAAACTTGGCAAAATTGTAGGGACTGTTTGTTTGATGTGCCTTTGCAAGGCCTCAAGATATGTGCACGTGTGGATTTTGTCTAATTAAGGTTAAAAAAAATATATATATATCTGTAAGCGTGCTCCGGCACGCTTACGTTACGGGTTTTGTTTGCGCTGCAGAGCCGATCCGTCACGGTTATGTGACGCGTCATGAGGCATCTCACGTGGCTACGTGATACGTCACGTAATAAAGAATATATTTTACAGCTATAGATAACATAAAACCAATGAAATTCCATATATAGTTAGTTGCACTAACTATATATCGCGCACCCGCAATCCACTGCTGATGATGTCACATATTACATAATTCATGACATGGTCAGTGACATCACTGATGACATCACTGATGACATCTCAAATGACATCACTGATGACATCACTGATGACATCTCAAATGACATCACTGATGACATCATGACACACCAATACCAGTTACTACATACGCACTCACTGATTCCTGCGTCTACACACACATTCACTCATTCACCCATACAATCACTCATACATACAGTCACTCATTATTACAACACTATCATATGCACTCATACACCTATGCAGACACTCACACACTGCCACTCATCCATGGAGTTACTCACACACCTAGTCAGTCCTGTAAAGAATCAATCACACTTCCATTTCCTCATCTATACAGTTAAACACAGAACACCATACTTCAATGACATCACTGATGACATCACTGATGACATCTCAAATGACATCACTGATGACATCTCAAATGACATCACTGATGACATCATGACACACCAATACCAGTTACTACATACGCACTCACTGATTCCTACGTCTACACACACATTCACTCATTCACCCATACAATCACTCATACATACAGTCACTCATTATTACAACACTATCATATGGACTCATACACCTAGTCAGTCCTGTGAAGAATCAATCACACTTCGATTTCCTCATCTATACAGTTAAACACAGAACACCATACTTTTCACACATATACTAACACATACTTACTCTCTTATACAATCACTGATACAAGTACACATTGATATGCACAGAGTCACACACCTCCCAGCCAGCCACACACACACTCAGTCTTCCATACATCCACTCATTCTTCAATATGTAAAACATATTTAAACTTTACAAAAACACACAGACACTAGATGATGTCATCAGTGATGTCATTTGAGATGTCATCAGTGATGTCATCAGTGATGTCATTTGAGATGTCATCAGTGATGTCATCAGTGATGTCACTGACCATGTCATGAATGATGTAATATGTGACATCATCAGCAGTGGATTGCGGGTGCGCGATATATAGTTAGTGCAACTAACTATATATGGAATTTCATTGGTTTTATGTCAATAAAATTCCAGCTAACTATATATGGTCTCTAACCTATGGTTTTTTCAGTGATATATATATATATATATATATATATATATGTATATATCCCCAAAACACAAGAGTTGCCCCCATAGAAGAGCCACCAGGTACAAGTTAGTTGCACGCTTTTTAATGAAATGCTGCAGCGCCATTCAGTCAGGAAAACAGGCTTTTAACATCCTCCAAGACCATTGCCAGACGCATTTCGAGTTCCCCCTTAGTCATTGGCATTGGTACAGCTGTATCACGAGGCAAACAAGGTGCTGCTAATTATATCCTCGAACCTCCCCCAGTGGGCGTTGCCGCTTCCGCAGGCTTCTGGTTCTTGTAGTTCACGTAGTATTGCTTAAGTAAGCTTTGCCAGGGGTCCGTTTATTCAAAAATAATATACAACCCCAGTGGGTAAAAGCACAAGTCCTGTGAACATGCACTGCCTTGTTTCTGCATCTCATTAGGCAAATACCTCCCGCAACATCGGTGGCCTCGTTTTTGAAGACACCACGGGTCCGCAACAGCAGTGGGGCTTCTTCCGCGGCTGGGTCAGCCGCTATTAATCCACAAAACACAAGAGTTACCCCCATAGAAGAGCCACCAGGTACAAGTTAGTTGCACGCTTTTTAATGAAATGCTGCAGCGCCATTCAGTCAGGAAAACAGGCTTTTAACATCCTTCAAGACCATAGCCAGACGCGTTTCGAGTTCCCCCTTAGTCATTGGCATTGGTACAGCGGTATCAAGAGGCAAACTAGGTGCTGCTAATTATATCCTCGAACCTCCCCCAGTGGGCGTTGCCGCTTCCGCAGGCTTCTGGTTCTTGTAGTATCACGTAGTATTGCTTAAGTAAGCTTTGCCAAGAGTCCGTTTATTCAAAAATAATATACAACCCCAGTGGGTAAAAGCACCAGTCCTGTGACTGCAACTGCAACTAACTTGTACCTGGTGGCTCTTCTATGGGGGTAACTCTTGTGTTTTGTATATATATATATATATATATATATATGTATATATATATATATATATATATATATATATATATATATATTATTTTTTTTCAACACTTTCCCTACTGTTGCAGAAAATGGAGTAGGAATAGCAACAACAACAAAAGCAAGCACTGGCGTTGCCAATAGGTTTCGCCTTTGGAAAGTTGGAGCTATTTGTTTTGTAAATGACATTTTATATTTATATATGGTTATTGACAATCCCAATAACGATATATAAATATAAAATGTCATTTACAAAACCAATAGCTCCAACTTTCCAAATGCGAAACATATTGGCAACGCCAGTGCTTGTTTTTATGTGGAGTCTAATCCCTCTTTTTTATAATAAAATTTGATGTTTTTAAGTAATTTTTGCCTTGATGTTATATAGTGCAGTAATCTACTGACGTACTTTGAATTGCGTTTTGGCTTAGATGAATATTATGCTTTGAATTAATAACCACGTAGGTGGTAATAGTGGTATTGTATATTTGTAGTAGGGACTATTATTGCTTTGTAAAAAGTTTAGTTTCACACAAACATCCTCGGGGCAGGTTATCTTCATGACAGTCCAAAACAATACTACACTTTCCCCATCCTAAAATGTTCTCCCCACTCACATCTGTCAACCATCCTCTGGTGCCACCTTCACCTGTGATTCCACAGCGTGCTACTCTTGAGTGGCACCCATCTAGCCTTCTCACTCCTTACCACCGCTGTATACATTTTAAACCTATTTACAAGTTTCAATATAACATTCCCCTCCTAAAAAATAAATGTGTCATCAGGAAGCATTTTTTTTTATGTGTTTTTTTATAAAAGCACACACTTTACTCTTAGCTGGCAGCTTCCTTGCAATAACTCTCTAAAAGAATATATCTATGTCATTAGGAAGCTTCAAATGATTACATTAATTAAAGCCAGATGTCCTTACATCTGCAGATTGACCAGTTGTGCACATGTACACTTCTTTCAGGCAGCACTGGCAGAAGGCTTGTTCGGCTCTCTGTCCCCCCCCCCCCGCCCCGCTCGGTTTCACAGTACAGGAGGCTTCAATTCAGCTGAAGCATTTCAGCTGTCAGGATTCTTTGTCCCGGGCGGTTGTCTGTTGACAAAAAGTATGGGAACTGTTTTTCTCAAATTAAAAAAATATGGATGGGCACGTCGTGCCCCTCAAATCCCCTCCACTTCGACCACTGAGCGGGTAGGACAGACAGGAGGCTGAGAGAGGGCAGGGGCGGCCCGAACCCGACAGAGGAACAGTTCATGTAAGAATGGACTGACTATCCCACAGCGATGAGAGGCCACAGTGACAGCCCTGGCAGAGGGAAGAGCGGCCAGGACAGGGTAACAATGCAGCAACTTTCAGGGGTGTCGGGGCAGACTCATACTGGAAAATAAAGGAGTGTACGTGAAGGGGCTCGGGGGGCAGAAAAGGGCAGCTTCGAGGTGTCACTAGCATTAATAAGTACTCTGAGGGACACCGCATGAATGGAGAAATCCGAGTGCCCGGGAACAGGGAAGTAGGTGTGTCGAGGAGGGGAGGAAGAGGGCGAAGGGGTGGGGGCGGAATAAAAGAGGGAGGGAAGGAAGGAAAGAGGAGGAGAAAAACTGAGAGACGGATGTAGGGGTGAGCAGAGGAGGGGGCAGCTCGCACTTCAGAGGGGAGGCGAGGAACGAGAGGCGAGTTTGGGATCTGGGGGACCGGAACAGTCCTTGCACTTTGTTCTTAGCCATAGACACCCCGGGGGGTTTCGGAAAAACAGCAGCTGCAGGTAATATTTTGGTATTTGTATAGCGCTTGCTTACCCCTTGCGAGCCCTAAAGCGCTTCAGGTGCACGCATCCAGACTCATCTGCCGGGAGGTGGGGGGTGGGAGGGGGGTGTTGAATTGGAAGAGATGGTGGGGTCTCTGCGTGTCGAGCCGGGGGTCCCCTGCGTCGTGGAGGTGCAGGGGGCGGTCTGTAAGATAAGAGGGGACGTACACTTGGAAAGCAGAGAAGGGGAGTGTGGAATTACTACATTGTTTTGAGAACTTTTCATGTAAGTGGTTTATTTACTTTGGCGAAAACACGCCGGACCCGTCTAGCCAGTATCAGGGGAGGGGGGTGGGTGGGAGTGAAAGAATGGGGAGGGGCGGGTGGGAGGACTGCGACGACTACAGAGAGTGGAAGTGAGGGGCGAGATGTGAGAGGAGTAAGACTGTGAGGGAAGGGCACAGAAGAGAAGAGTGTGGAAAGAACAACAGAGGTGGGGGGAGAGCTAGACTGAGGGAGTGAGAGAGAGAACAGAGGCGGGAGTTTGAAGAAGGCGAGTGGCGGGAGCAGGGAGAGAGAAGGCGCAGAGGGGAAAGAGATGCGCAGGAGAGGGGAACCTGAGACACGCGACGGGGAGGGGCACGTGAGAGACGAGGAGCAGAGGGGTGTCGCAGAAAACGGCCAAGAAGGGTGGAGAAGAGACATACGAGAAGTGGTGCAAGACAGCAGAAGAGACAGACAACCGTGCTCCGGTCAGGATTTGCTCAAGACGAGCGCAGGTTGTGCAAATGAGAGATTTTGGTGGGGTGCAGAGGGGCGGGAGGTGCACGGATAAGAGGCTCATAAGATCTGCAAGAGAGGCACCGGCCAGTAACACAAGTCAATGAGGGGTGCCGAAGCAGGGTTACATGCACTCTCAATGTGCAGGAAAGCATTGTTGGAAATTAACATTGTCCACTCACCGTCTAAAAGAAGCAGTCGCCCGAGATGCAGCTACCATTAAAAACAAGTCAGGTCCCGGGCCGGCAGCCAATCACAGCGCGGCCTGGGAATGACGTCAGGGGGGTGTCCAAGGCCGGCCAGCCAATCACAGCGCGGCCTGGGGATGACGTCAGGAGGGTGTCCCGGGCCGGCAGCCAATGACAGCGCGGCCCGGGACAAAGGGGCGGGGCTTAAAAAAAGCACCAGAAACGCCCCCGAATCGCGTTTTCAAGAGAAAGGGCGATTGACAGCCTCTGTCTCCCAATGGCTAGCCTCCATTTATGGAGCTAGCCAATGAGAGGCAGAGGCGGTGCCGACATCCATACTGAAGACAAAGGTTTTCGATCTGGGAGGGGCACTTCGTGCCCTCACCAGGTCGAAACCTAAAAACGTGACCTGGTGACAATATATACCTGTTCAAATAGTAGAAGGGAATCTTGGATTCAGATCTCTATGGACCTGTTGTAGAATTAAGCCAGGTCACATTATGGTGATTATGGTGCTGTATAATCTTATGTAGTCAGCTAGCAAGAGGCCTGGAGGCAGAATTGGAATCCAGTACATTTTATAGACCTAAATAGAGGTGCTAAACATTGCAGAGCTTCTGAACCTTTTGAGCAAGCAGCCTAACTGCTCTTCTCTGGTCCTGGAACCATATCTGGTTCACCATCAAGATAAGGGTAGCATCATGGTTCTCATTTCTGAAAAGTGCAATACAATGAAAGCTTACAATCATAGTTTTATTGTTTTAGAACCCGAAAAGCAAGTTGTTGTTTCATTTGCTCTTTAAAATTACCTATCTTGACTAGTTTCAGGAGGGGGCCTTCTCCTCTGGATAAAGTCACATCTTTCTTCATTATTGCAATCCTGCATTGTCCAAAAACCAAAGATTTCCATTTTTTGTCATTTGTAGTATAAACTTTTGTAGGGTTGAATGATCCATCCTACGGAAAACAAATGCCTGACACTCCCTTGTCAACGTTAAATGTTGCTTCACACTCCAACACCTAGTTCAGGGTTAAATTACAAATCTGTGGTTGACTCACAATGGTCTGAAGGAGGAATGGATTCTAACCCCCTGCTCATTCTATTTGTTTGTTGGTAGTATTGAGGTCAGTTTACCTGCACTTGTTGTTTGTTTTCCCCTCAGATAAGAAGACCTTAGTATTTTACTACCTGCTTCTGTGGATGATATGATGCTTAACAATCAGCCAGTAGGACTTTGAAGGCTTCTGTGTAGCCCAATGTATTGATCTAGGTGTACACCAGTACACTGTTCATTTAAGAACTCTTGCCTTGGACCCCTTATGAACGTCTGTGAAAAATCCAATAAACACTATTGCTTGGAGGATTTCTCATTATTTCTAACATCACATCGATTCATTCTCTTTAAATCCATTGCCTAGAATTAAGGGCCAGGTAAACTAAGCATTTTAATAGTATCAAAAACTGCAATTCGGCAATTGCAGCAGTTAAAATGCTTTTTCCTCTGTACTAATCTCATTTTAGGAGCCCAAAAATGGTTTTATGACTTTGTAAATGGAATTTTGCAAAACATTGAAAATTGAACAACAATTATCAAACATTTAGCAAAACCTCAAAGTAAGACTAGGCGGTAGTCTAGGGACCACTGCAAATTAAACCATTTTTTTTAAATAGATCAGTCTCTCTGAGGAAAATGGGCTACATTAATAAAAAAGTTTTTTTAAACCAACACTGCAATCACAAACATGGTGGCCTGCTAGCCCCAGCAAGCTATCACCACTGTGATGGCTTCTAATTGTGGTAAATCACAATTTGCGAACTACCACATTAATATTCATGAGATAGGTTGGATCGCGACCCACCATGATTTGAATTTTTAGGGACCAAACTATTAGTACATCCCAAAAATCTTTATTGGATGCAAAAATCTTAATTGTAGTTTGTAATCAGTAATTTAGGGCCTGATTTTCGTTTGGACCCACGTTATTAAGTACAACATTGCAGTGTCTTTGTCTTTCATGCTTTGAGTTTAGAATGGCTAAGGCTTAAATGGTTTTATTTTGGGCCAACATTCCCATGATCATGGAACAGGGCATTATTTGGTGTCTTGAAAACACTCTGTCACAGAAACTATACTGCCTACGAAAACCTTTTACACATTCTGGAGGGCATTCTGGCCATTAGGAATGACCTTGCATTCATGGCCCTGATACGCTCTTTTAATGGAACACTTTTGACAACAAAATTCTATGTTTCTGTTTTTTGAAGCCTTGAAAAATTATCCCTACAAAGTTGTGTTGAATGTTTATTATGGTCAGGCCTCCTGCACTCAAGGGAATGCTTGAATTGTTACCATCCACCGCACATCCTGCTTTGTTGACTCCATTAGAGTAGATCTGTTTAACAGATCTATTCTGAACTGGCAGAGTAATCTCTATGGTGGGTTCATAGAATATTTAACAAGTCATTCGAGGGCATAAGCGTGCACTTTGTCTGTAGATGATTCAGAAATGGTTAGCAGAAGGATTAAGCAATATGTTTTTGATGGTAAGAACTGGGCTCTCATGCTTATCCGCGTCATTGTCTCCATACTGTGCACGCCTTTTAGGTTGAGTTAATCTCAAATGTTCAGTTCACTCCTGAACAACAGATTAAAGAGAGACCTTGCTCTTCTCTGTGCGGATTTGTGATTGGCTCTAGTTTATATTTTGATATATGCCCTAGCCTACAGTGAGACTCTGTACAAAATCAAACTACCTGCTTCTGTCCTACAGAGAGAGAGATTATAAGAATGTTGTGCATACATTTTGAGTCACATAGAAAGCAGGGATCAAGTTAATGAATACTTCTGAATTTCGATAACTATAAACACAGCCGGTTGTATTGGAAAAATACTGACCACACTGTTCAATGTAAAAATACGAATATCAATGAATTCCTCAATTGTACTAAAAATCATGGTGCCTACCAGAGAAATGAGCAGTTCATTTAATTACAACAACTCGGCTTCTCTTAGATTTCCTTTGCAGTGTGGAAACAAATAAACACTAAATTGCGCATTTCCCTCAATAAAAGATTTATACTGCACTGTCACTGTACTGCCAAACTTACAGAATAGACCGAGTTAAACTGTGAACATCTTCTGAATTAAATACTATCAACTTTAACAGTCTACACCATGCATTACATATATAGACTTGCAATGCTGGATTCTGGATACCGAAGAAATATTATCTTCCTGTAAAACAACATAGCTCTCTATGTGGTTTAAGTCTAGGTGCCAAATAAGGACCCTATTCACACTTATACTATTTTAGCTAGCAGCCCAGAGTATGACCAACCAACTGATTGTTTGTAATATGGTACATGTAGAGCAACCTGCAAAACTTTCTCAGAGACAAGTGCTCTCTTATTCAATCATGAAGTTTGTCAAATGACAAGAATATCAAAGCAAACCTCAATTAATAAAGAATACGTATTTCAGCTTCACTCCAGTGAGGCGATATTATGACTGTTTTTGGAAACTATGTAGTCCTGTCACAAATAGGTTTATCACTGGTGTCTGGTACAATTACAAAAATTATGACATTAAGTTCTTTTCACTTTCACTCTTCATAACCCCTTTCCACACCTAGGGGCTCATTGGGATGGCGGACGTACCTGAGTCCATCCGCCATCCTGTGGTAAACCGGGACCGTCAGCAATACATGCGGCAGTCCCTCATACCAAATCTGGATGCAACCGCCAGCATGGCGGTCGCATTTCGGTTTTTAACATTGCGGCAGATGCTGCTCACAGCAGCACCCACTGCAAAGCGAAAAACCATGTTGTGCATTTCACTGCACTAGATGTCAGGCACAACACGGTGCCTGCCAAGTAGTGTTGTGAAATGTAGGGGGGTACCATGGGTACCCCACAAGTGCACCCTCACCTCCCCCAACACATGGGGGCCCGCAATGGACCCCCCTAAGTAATCCCCACATGCCTTTCCATGGCGGCATCACCGCCATGGAAAGGCCTGCAATTACCATGATCATAATTTGGTGGACGGTGCCTGCTCGGAACCACCACCATTTTATGATCCCTGGACCATCCACCAGGCAATCTGAACGATTGCTTATGGCGGACAAGTGTCAGGCAGTCTTTCTGTCCTCTGTGGCCAGGAAATGATTCCCCCTGCCATCCTAATTTGGAGGGGGAACTCACGGACGGAAGGGCCGCCACCGCATGGCTGGCGGTGGCAGTGCTTCCACCATCCTAATCGACCCCTTTGCTTGTACTTTATATTTTGTGACGACACAGACAACAAGTATTAAATCTTTAACTGAGAACAAGTTTTCCTATATCTATCAAATGTTTATTCTCTAATTGTATACCTTACACTTTTCTAATTTGTTCCCATTCCCCAAATGTCTCCGGTCCTAAGAATGAAAAAATCTTGATCTCTTGTGCGAGGTGTGACCAATGGATTCCATAAAAATGTTGGATCAGGATTGACTTAGCAGATACTTTTATTTTCATCTCTCCTAAATCCTGAATAACAAACAGAGATCCTGTTACCTTCTTAGACCCTTCCTTCTTTAATTCTAATACATTTATGTTTGCTGTATTTTGTTCTCATCCAAGCAAAGACCATTTTAATATATGCTGACTGAAACCGACGGCTGGGATGAACCTATTGATTCAGTGAAGCCTTTTATAGGTTTTTGACCAATAACATACCAAAAGTGCTGAAATATTTCAAGAAGCTGAAGCATGTTGTAACAGCTACAGATAGGGTTTCCATACAGGGAGACTGACTTTGTAAAAAAATTATTTTTAATTTTCTTGATACTGTGTAAGCCATTGTGTAAACACAGCTTCAGAGAAATATAAGAACATCACATTTCTCTCACAGGCTGACTGTTTTTACTTCAAGGGGGAATTACTCCCAAATTTTGGTACCTTCGTCTACTTCCACCTTTCTATTTTCATTGCATTGGTCACTGAGATCTAAGAATTATTGTCTTTTCTACCTATTATTGCCTAGAATTAAAGTAGATGTGTTTCTGTCCAACTGCAGCATTTTTTGCAGGCATTTGTGATTTTAATCTGATGGATTAGAGTGTAAATAGATTGACTTCCAGCCATTAACTTTTGAATGGACAAAGCATTAGCTGTTGTCACTCTATGCAAAAAAGAACAGAAGGGAAAACGTCTGCGCAGAGCACGGAGTTGGTTGAGGCAGGTCTTTGTAACCTGATTGATTTGATTATGCAAATTGAGTTTACAGCCTATTAAGAACACAAGTTTTCTGGACTGAATTGTGTGCTCCTTGTGCCTCAAGAATCAAGCTAGACAGCGTTATTGAGGCTTAAATAAGACAAAACCAGTCTGAGGTTGTTGATGTTTGATGTTTGGGTCTGATGGCTTAGTGGACTAATACAACCACAGCAAGGGCCTGTGTTAAACCTCATGGTCATAGGTTTAAATCCTGTTGGGTCCACTCATCCTTCTAAGATCACTAAAATGAGACCCTTTGGGTAACAACAAACATCTGTTTTTCAGCGCCAAGATGCCCACGGGTGAACATGCACTTTACAAATACATGTAATGTTCTGTTCTGAGGGGACATGGCCTGACAGCTCAAGCTGATCTGTTTTTACTGTGATCTCGTTTGACACTTTTTATTGTAGCATGGAGGAGTGTGGCTCCCTGATTAGAGCGGCAGACCCTGATGCAGAGGTCTGGCCCGGGACCAGGGTTCAATTCCCGACGCGGCAGGGTCCTGAGCCCAAAAATGTCCACGGACTCGATAATTCTCGCCTGGGTGCCTATCCTAATCATGGGGTCCCACGCTGCAACTCTGGGCAATAGTTGCTTAATCTCCACTACGGCGGCCCACCCGCTGCGGGATGCCTGGCTTTCACCCTGGGGATACCCAGTAGGGGTTATCTCACAGGGAAAAACCAGGACGGGTTCCCAAGGCAAGCGCCTTGATGCCTTCGGGTGATACGTGCGCTATATAAGTCGCAATACATACATTTACATTTAGCAAGACAAAAGGTGATTTGTATAAGCCTGATCTCTGTGTGAAGAGGCACAATTGGTGATAAACCATGGACTGAAAAGTGGCCCAAGCAATTGCCAGTAGGGAGAATTATGGCAAGCATGTGGTTTGCAGCATTTTAGATAGCACCAGCTTTAAGTTGCAAATCACTTACATCCCAGGTTGCTCTCCCACTCTATCCACTGTTTCCATGTCTGACAAACCGTCCTCTATGCAAGTTACGTTAGTCCTGGCTCCTTGGGGTATTTACCGCGCATCTTACTTTAATCTCTTGAGTAAACGTTCCTAGTGCATCCCTTGTGTATAATATGGTAAATAAAACCTACAAGCAAAAGAACACAAGAGGATCCACTGTTGTACGGCCAGGAGGGGCATAAAACTGATAACCAGCGGCGACGACACAAACAATAAATGCAAAGGCAGGAACATAATGTGTAGCTCTATTTAAAGAAATTAAGCACATGGTGCCGGAGCCTCTGGGGGGCTAAAGTATTTTATAATCTTGACAACCTGAGGACCGGTTTTCTGCCGGTAGATTGACAGGAAATGCATTGCTAGAAAAAGAGAAATAAGAAGCTGTACAATCTATGCAGAAACCAGGGAAATTGCATATAACCAGCATAGCTAATCATTGAATGAGATTTGGTTCCTTTGACCCATTGCTAGGTGGGATGGGTATGAGATATTATGTCATTTTAATGGCCGTTAATTTTTAATGGAAAAGGTAACATCAAGGGTTTGGCACTGGAACATGGTCTGGGCTCATTCAATGTTTTGCTAATTTGTTTATCTTTTGTGGTAACACGAAATGCAAGAATACTGAAAATGATGAGAACTTCTAACGTCTGAAAAGCTGCTAATCATATTCCGCCAGTTTTTAAAAACCAATTATTATTACAAATACTAAGCATCCTTGCGCTGTTATGAGGTAGAGGGCTGGTCCAACAATGCTGAAATCCAAGCAAGGTCCATAATTGAAGAGAACAAAAGCTGATTCCTTATTCAGTTGACAATTATGAAAGAGGGCGCAATGTATGGTATTCCACCTTAATAACAACTCTAACATGTACAAAATATTGAGGACCAAAATATGCTGAATTTTAGTTTACATAGGTTACTATGGTTTTACTTTACTAAACACCACATATCTGTACCTTGACTATATATGTATCTTCAAGATACGTAGATATGGATTTAAGAACAGTTAATGTATATTTACTTATTTGAACATTACCTTCTTGATATAATGGTCTTCGATATTTGGCCATAACATTTTGGCAGTATGATGTTTCTATTGTCCTATTTCTAAATACAATACAATCTAAGCTCTCATCTATCTCATTGAATTAAAAAAGTGCTGCTTGTGTCATGCACAACCTATGACATTTTTTACAGACAAAATTGGAGGGAGAACATTCAGGGTCACATTTATGGGGATTTGGTGTAGGTCAGCGCGGCAAGTTACTTTACTGCGCTGCCCTACATCGAAGTGAAAAGGTATTTATCCAATATGGTGCATTCCTGTCCTTTTCCCCTGCAATAGCGCACTATTGGCAGCCCGTGGCCAAAGCAGTCACCCTTGCACCAGGGTGCAAGGGTGCTTGTGTTGTCAGCAGGATTGTTTTTGTGCAGGAAGGGGCACCTTCTTGTACGAAAGCAATCCATATAGTAATTTTCCTCCTTCTATTGTTGCTGCAGAATACAGCACACAGAGAAAGAGGAAAAAGTGAGGAGAAATAAAGATATTCCTCCTTGTTACACCTGCCCTGGGAGTAATAAGATTTTGATGCATTTGAATGCTTCAAAACCCATAGGAGTTGTTTGGTAACACCAACCGCAACACCCATGAAACTCCTCCCCTGCGCTGAGTAGGGTGACACAACTATTTGCACTGGGTTACTTACTCAAGAATTGTGAGGCCATTTGAAGCAGTGCAATGTGGCTTTGAGTGGCTTCATAAATCTGACTCAGAACCTTGCGTCATGCATGTACCACTTTGCGTGGTGTAAACAGTTACACTAGGCTCTCATTCAGGCCCGGACTGGCCTTGCGGGCACCGGGCAATCCCCCGGTGCGCCGCAAGGGTGGGGGCCGTTTTTGTTACAAGGCCGTTTTTGCAGCATAGCTGCAAAAACGGCCCTGTAACAAAATCGGCCAAAAACCAGCCGTGGCAAAGAGCGCGGTCGCACCCCCAACCCCCGCGGGAGGATGGGGGGGGGGGGCGGCCGAGCACTTTGCCAGGGCCAGTTTTGCTTCCCAGTTCGGCCCTGCTCTCATAAATATGCCCCTGAATCTCTTACATTTCCATGTTAAACATTGTCTTGAAGAAATGTATAAACAAAGTGGAGAATTCTCCTTTATTCCTTATAAGGCACATCTTAAAAAACTTAGTCTCAATATGTTATTACTTATTGCTGTAAGTCATTGGCTGTTGTTTTTGTCCTTCATCAAGAAAACACTGGGAGCCTGAACAATGTGACAAAGTCAGATGAAGGAAGACCACAGTGATTGCACGATTCAGGTTTTAAAAGGAAAATGTCAGGCAGGAACTGTATATGGTTCCTTAATCATAATCATCAAATTGTAGCAAATGACATCTTCAAATTGAATTCCCCACTTTGCCTGAATTGCACATAAGATTATACCGCCACATGCAGTCGAGAGCCATATTTCATAATACATTTCATTTAGCTTTCAACACAGGTGCTCTTTTGGAGACATTTTCTATGAAGCTTGTCAGATACAAGAAAAGCAATTTAAACACTGTGATCAGATACTGATGTAATACTGTTCTTTTTCAGAGACCAGACGCATGGAGGACACTGTTAAACAGCAAGCGTATTTCTCTCCCTTTCCCACTTGGTTTTGATTCATTAAACTATTTTCATAGTTTTTTTTCCAAAATGTGTTTGGAGCAGGACAGTGAGGCCATCAATTTATGGAACAACAACATGGTGGGTCCAGCTGACCTGACAGTGTTTACTGCTGTAAAACAACATGTCCTCAGGGCACTTACCGCTTATTTCACGACATTTCATTAAAGTTTCTGTGTCCGTCTGCTTGGACGGCTGTAGAAAGGACATAGCTGCTTGTCGAACTGTTGAGAATTGACACATAGGAGTTTCTAATAAAAAAATAACTACTCATAACTTTTGGCCTCCTTACGAGTTCCCAAGAATTTTTGATGGAGTAGGCAGCAGAGTTACTGGCCTATAAGGTCAGTGGAACCATCATACATCTTTTATGATTCTCTCAGACATTGTGGCTGCTCTCGGCAGCTGAACACTTCGTAGCAAATTACAGAAAAGAATGAGGAATTACTGAGGATAACAGACCTAGGATTACTAAATACTCTGGAAAGTCCTAATTTCCCTGGGTTTCCCAGGGTTCAGCTCAGAATCCCAGTCAATTATGCGACCTATGCTTTAATCAGGACCCCTGGGTTGTTAAATCCGGTACTATGGAAACAGCCTCCACAATGTGGTACTCGTATTAAGCCCTAAATTCTGAATAGTATGTTATCAGTATTTTTTTATCACAATAAGCACCCGCGAGGGTATTCCGGCACTCTGTGGGAGGTGTGTGAGGCGAGCCATTATGGCTCACTCAAAAGCCAGGTCTTCAGCTTCTTGTGAAAGTTAGAAGAGAAGAAGAGTGGAGGAGGCCCTGATGTTTTTTTGGAATCGTTCCAGGCTTTAGGGGCCATAGACGTGAAGGCACGGCCCCATGCTCTCCTTTTGTGCATGTGTGGGGTGTGTGCTAGTGAGAGACCAGCAGAGCGCAGATGTCTAGACGGTTGGTGGCAGTGACTACAATCACTATGTTTTCAAACAAGTTTCTTTGTAATATGTTTTTAAATGATTAACAATTCGTCAAAATGGCAATAACAGTCTGTCATGTCCTGATAGGTACGATTTACAAAATGCTATAAATAGTTCATTGTGATTAAATGGTCTGTCCACTTTCATTGCAGTTCCATAGCACAACTTTCTATAAAACAACAGGTGTATATAATAGTCTTTTAGCATCATGTATCTATTAAACATTGACTCAAGCATTTTGTTTATTGCTATAGCAGTTGAAAGAAAACCAACCCCCAGATGCATCAAGCATCCATTTTGCGATTCCTTATTAGCGACAAATAAGGAATCGCTAATAAGGAATAGCAACATGCTATGCAAGAAGAAATCGCTCAAAAAATTGCGATTTCTTAAAATTCCTTAATTGCGACTCGCAAATTGTGAGTCGCAATTAAGGAATACCTCCCCATTTATTAGAGGCCCATAGGAATAAATGGGAAGACATTCTCAATTTCTGAATCGCAATTAGCGAATCGCAAATTGAGAATGCAGTTTCAAGGGTGCAGGGGTCCAAAGGACTCCCTGTCGCACCCCTGAAATTGATCTGTGCACATACGTTGCGCACACACATGCCCTTAGGGCATGTGTGTGCGCAACATGAAACTTTGAAAAATGCACAAAAAGTGCATTTTTCAAAGTTTTTGCAAATGACCATGAAGTTGAACTTCATGGTAATTTGCTACTCCTATTAGCGAAATCGCAAATTTTTTAACTTTGATGCATTGCATTTAAGGAATCTTAATTTGAGATTCATTAAATGCAAGTAATCGCAATTTTGCGAATTCTTAATTTGCGATTTTTGCTTTTGGGATGATGCATCTCAAATGGAAAAATACCGGTCGCAAAGGGGCAGATTCTGAGAATCTGCCCCTTTGCAAGAGGATTTTACCTTGATGCATCTGGGCACTAATGACTTGCAGATGCCACCTGCTATGCTGAAATAGTGTGGGGTTCAGCTCTGCTAACCTAAATATGTGTCACCAGGGAAATCTGCAGTATTAGGTTTTTTGGAATTATATTCACATACCATGTTTAGAACTACAAAGAGAATACAACATGCTGTGCTTAATGTGAGTCTGTGGTTTCACTCATTTTGGGCACGTGGGGCATTGATACAGAACAAGCAAGAGAAAGGCAGAAACGAGAGATCAAAAGAGGAGGAGAGAAATGGACAAACGGGGAGAGCATGGATGGAAAAGAACCTGCTAGAGTGAGTTAAAGTTACAGTGAGTGTGTGGCGGTGGATGAAAGAGGCATGAGGTAAAATCAAGTTTAGACAGCCTTCGTATTAGGTGACACTGACATTCAGCAGTGCGGGAGGAGGGCTTCTGAGAAAGCCTTTTGGCCTCCAGCACTCATTTATTTATTTATTTATCAGAAGTTAAACTGAGGTTTTCTGTGTTCATTAGCATTGTTAGAATTCCTGTAAGGGCAATTTTCATAGATTGAGCCTAGTATATGCATCCTGAACAGGGCCATATTGGTTGTAGCGGGCACTGGGCACAGGGGGGAGGGGGCGGCCGAGCAGTTTGCCAGGGCCGGTTTTAGTTCCCAGTCCGGCCCTGACCCTGTTCATGGTTACCATTTCTGGGCAGAATCTTTACCCAAAATCTTTGCAGTTACTAGTTAAATCCCTCAAAATGGGCAATAACTATGCTCCCTGGAATTTTCGGGTGGAATTCTGCACAGTATTCCTTATTCTGGGGGATTGTATGCAGAAACATATCATCACTTCTGAGAAGGTGGTAAATGGCTTAAGGTTTCGTGGGTGCGGGTAGGAGAGAGTGCATTGGCGGGGGCATGGTCATTGAAGGAATTGAAAAGAAGTAACATAGCATGGGATGCATTATGTACTCCTGTGTGCTTTGGCTGGAAACTGGGAAGGATGATGGAATAAGAGTCAGTCCATGCTGCACAGCAGCCCTTTCCATATGTGATTTAACCACCTGAATTTCCAGCCAGTAATTTGAGGCTAGTATTCCCACACCCAGAAAAATCTGGAATTTTGCTCTGCATAATTGGCCCTCTCGTGGTAACAGATTTCGTTGGTTAGGGCATTCACTTCCATGCAATATTGAACATCGTTTGGAAGCATTGTATATGGCAAAAACAAACACAACCAAGTGTAGAAACAATAACTTCCTGTAATCTTACAACGACAATTGATTACCCCCCTTTCTGAAGCTCATGTGAATTGTTGATGCAAAGGATTTAGTTAAACCTTTTCAAACAGATACTTTGTTGCTCTACAGACACATCTTAATTACAGTAAATAAACAGGTGGATTTCCATAATCTCTAGTTTAAGCCACCCAAAACATGTTCTGGGACAGTGGGAAAATAGGCTATAAAAAGTGAACTGTAATGAAAAAGAAACGTAAACATCCAATAGAGATAAATTATGCTCATGCAATTTAGAGGCATACAGGGTTGTTGCGAGGAAGTACTATTTTTCTGCAGCCAACATATGGAATAGGTTAAAGCGCTAGAAATGTAATCAAAAGAATATATGATTGACACAGGAACACCAACGCTTGACAGATGTATAAATATTAAATTTCGGGCTGATTACCATGTTTATGGAATTTTAAAAACATGCCCAATTAGTGAACATATGAAAATGATCGTGACCTCCGTTGACCTTCAATGTGCATAATGAGGTTCGATAGCTTAGAAAGCTGAATGCACCTCGACAATAACATTACGTTTGTGAATAACTGGATTATTTTTAACTTTCGCAGCTCTTATTTGTTACTATGAGTCAGTTTTTCCAAAGACTGGTGATGCTACACAACATGCAACCAGTCCTTATGTGTAAGCATGTATCTTTGTTTGTAACCTGATGCCAGGACTAACAGGATTTCTCTACGTAAACAAATAATTATATGTGAGGAGGTGGGAGGGAGCCTTAGGCAAGCCATGCCTGCTAGTTCTGTAATCAACCTCACCTCATCGTTTTAGAGCACATTTTTATAGACGAACACGAGAGCATCTCATGAAGGTATCTTTATCACCACTTGGATACCGGAATAAGGGGCATATGTATGAAACAATTTTTTATACGCAAACGCTGCAATTCACAAAAAAAACGTTTGCGAGTAAAAAAATCGCAAAACGCAATGTATGAGACATTTTCGCATTGCATTATTAAGGAATTATGATTCCTTAAATACTATGTAACAAGCACCCAAGTTGTGCTATTTCTCTTTAAGAAATCGCAAATTACCACCAACTTCAAATTGGTGGTAATTTGCGATTTCTTCGAAAAATGCACTTTTTGGCATTTTTCAAAGTGCCATGTGGAGCACATACATGCCCTTAGGGCATGTATGTGCGCCATATGCGCACACATGCTCATTTCAGGGGTGCATCAGGGTGTGCTTATGACACCCTTGCACCCTTGAAATTATTCTCAATTTGCGATTCTCAAATTGTGAATTGCAAATTGAGAATTACTTCCCATTCATTCCTATGGGCCTCCTGGCTCATAGGAATGAATGGGAAGGTATTCCTTAATCGCGATTTCTCAATTTGCTAATTGCAATTAAGGAATACCAAGAAATAGCAAAATATTTGCACATTTTTAAATACATCCCGTTTTGCGATTCTCAAATAGTGATTCTCAAAAAATCGCTATTTGAGAATCGCAATAACTGACTTTGATACGTATGATGAAATGAAATGAAATGAAATGAAATGAAATGAAAAAGGAATTTCTAGAGCGCACTGCGGCCAAGCGGCTTCCTGGCGCTGAATGCGTATGCCCCCACGTGTCAACAATGAAGAAGATTTAGAAAGGGTTCACTTGAGTAAGGTATCATTTAAGAAGGATCTTAAAAAATGGGCATGATATTACACTCTCCCCAAGGTACAAGGCAGTCAATGTAATGTAAGCTTCTAGTTACCATGTTCGGTTATTTCCAGTTTATTGCTCTACATTTAGGCTATTTACAGTTCGCCCGATAGAGATAGGTACAGTATTTCCTGTTTCCACAGATATCACAATTACGAGTTGAGTGGCAAGAGCCACACTTTCTCCCAGGGAAAGTTTGGCATGTGAAACTTGCCTTAATATACTGAGGAGAAATGCCTGGTAAATAATGGAAATGGAGATGTTGGTGTTCAGTGCAGCAAAATCAAAATTGTATGCCACATTTCGAGAGTAATATTTGAAACTGGGTGCTATTCATTGCACCCGATACATGCAGTGAAGGAATCCATTGAGCACAATACATTTTGCACTCTTTTCATGGCCGACTGTAATTGGGTATTTTGGGGGAAAAACATTTTTTCTTTAGAATTTGGATACCTGAGACTTACCCATCTATCTCTTCTGAAAAGGTCCTTCAAGGTGGAATATTTGTTCACTAATCTGCCATGCCAGCAGGTGTTTTTGAGTTTTTCCTTGAGTTTAGATGAGGGCTTGCCATGACCCATCAGGGATGTGCCTAATGAAAGAAGTGTAGTCTGCTAGTGCAGCATGTTTACATGAAGGGTAAGATTCTCCAGAAACCAGTGGCGTCTTTAATTCACATTGCAGATTAAATTGCATCAGGACCATCACCAGGGAAGAAAATTGAAAATTGGTTTTGCTATGTGGCACTTCAGTGTCAGATATTCTCAGAAATACATGTATTTAATTAAGTATTTATACATTTTTATGCAGTACAAAAATTACCCAAAGCTGCTAGCATCCTTCAAAGTAGACATATTGCATTATATCGATAGTTACATATGGTTCAAGAATTACGAAATATTTTTAAATATAGATACATCAACTCTAGAATAATAAAGTGCTGAATCATTTTAGAAAAAATAAACATGTTATTCAATAGGTATATACAGAATACAAATATTTGTCAACACCCAATGACATGGAGGTACTGTAGTACTGTGCCAGGAGTAAGTCCAAGAGTGAACATGTTCCCAATGGATCCAGATAGCTGCAATGCTTAGCTGAAATATAGTCGAAGGAGGAGGGCTTTCCGTTCCATTTAGAAGGTGGCTGCAACGACTAAGCTAAACTATATTTTAAGGTGGAGTGTTTTCAGCACCATTTCGAAGGTCGCCAGCGAGGTGATAGTTCGAAGGTTTGGAGGTAGTGAGTTCGCAATTCTTGTTGCACTACCAAGGAAAGATTGCGCCAGGAGTCATTTATTTTTAAAGTTCAGTGGTTCTTTATAGTGCTGAAGTGAAAAGTGAGATTAATTGCAGATTTCTATCGATAAAAGTTACGCAAGTGCTCTTAATATACCACACCTATTTGTGAGGCTCTATTATGCATTGGGCATATTGCAGTGCAATTAAGATGTTAAGTCATATTCTTTTAAAGCTTCCTAGGGTTAACAATAATCAAAGACTGGAGATAAGGAGAAGTTGTTTGGATAGAGAAACTGGAACAGATAAAACAGAGAGAAAATGCTTTTTGTATAGGCTTCATTTTTATTAGTTAGGTCAACTTTATGTATCTTTCATTTCAAGAGTGATCATCATAGGTTTATGTTAGACTTGGCATTTTCAGCGGGTTTATCCCAGACTTTTTGGCCTTCTATTTCTGACCCTGTTTTTGTTGGTTTTAGAACTTTCGGCACTTTACCACTGCTATTCAGTGCTTACATGCATATACACTCCAGGTAAATTGTGTTTATGGATTGGTGTTTCCATGATTGGCTTATTTGACTTACTACTAAGCCCCTAGTAAAGTGCACTGTATGTGCCCAGGGCCTGTAAGTCAAATGCTGCTAGTTGGCCTGCAGCACTGATTGTGCCACCCACGCAAACAGCCTTTTAATAGGGTCTCAGACCTGCCACTGCAGTGCCTGGGTGCAGTTTCTACTGCAATGTCGACCTGGCAAGTACATCCACTTGCCAGGCCCTAACTTCATCTTTTATTAGATGTGAGTCACCCTGAAGGTAAGCCCAAGGTACCCCTCCAGGCAGGGTGCAGTGTATGTGAAAGGTAGGACATGTACTGGTGTGTGTGACACGTCCTGATAGTGAAATACAGTGTATTTTGTTTTTCAATATGGAAAGGTTATCAGTCCGGTGGGATAGAATGGGAGATACTTTGTAACATCTTACAAGTATAACTTCCCAATGGGATAAGCTAGAGAAATGGAGTTTATTATGCCTGAACTCGAATGTAAAAATGCATCTTTTAGTAAAGATGATTTTTATGTTGTGTTTGAAAATAGAACTTTTAGAAAGTGGGTATTTTCTTGCTTAGCCATCTTGTGTGCCTCTGCTGGGTTGTGCATTGACTGTTTGGCTTTGAAGTGACAGGGGCTGGGGATGTAGACACCCACTGGGTGGTTGAGGTGTATCCTACTTTTCCTGGATGAGTCAGGGCTGGGCTGAATAGACCTGGGATGCATTCACATTAGTGGGAGGAGTTTCCTTAGCACCTGAATAGGCCTGGTCTGTGTTTACAGTGGTGGTGAGGAGATTTCCCTTGCACCTGTATATGCCCTGTCTGCCTTGTACAATGCTGTCTCTACCTCCTGCCAGGAAGCTGGGCCAGAGAGGACAGTACTGGTTTAGACTGAGCTGAGAGACTTTTCCACAAGAGAACAAAGGAAAATATAGTATAAATATTGAGACCCAGATCCCAGACCTTAAGATTCCTGCTGAACTAAGGAACCTGCCAGGAAGAAGAGCTGGAAAAGCTGTCAGGAGGAACTGCCACATTTCTGTGTGCTCTGCTGCTTGCTGCGTCTGACCTGAGCAGGGAATGGACTGGATTGTACTTTTATCATCCTGCTGTTAGAGTTTTCTCCAAGGGCTTGAAATAGAGTGTGCCCCCTGTTTGAAGTCTCAGGGAGATAAACCAGACTACAGAAAACTTGCTTGGACCAAGGGACCTGCAGAGAAGAAGAGCTGGAAGAACTGCTAGGAAGAGTACTGCACATTTGCTGTGTTGTTGCTTAGCTGGGTTGGCCTGCAGTCGCTGCTTCTGCCTTGGGCACTGAAATTACTGGACTTTGTTCACTTGCTGTTGAGTATCTCCAAGGGCTTGAAATAGATATTGCCTTCTGTTCAGGAAGTCTCAGGGACAGCAAAGACTTCACTTACCTCTGGGTACCACCTCTGGAACCATGGATTTCTGTTGCCACAGAGGGGAAAAGCAGCCAACACCATCACCTACACCTCTGCAGGCTTGTGTCCTGAAGCCACCGCAGAGGGCACCATCGATTTTTGCACCACAACCCTGGTCTCTCCAATGATGACGACTACCGCAGCAACCGAGCTGCTGCTTGCACCGCCACCTGTGGGCACCACACTCTGCACTCCCTCGCTTCACTCCGCCACCCTGGTCTCTGACCCCTGATCTTGACACCTGTGTCTGCCCCATGGATTGGGGGCACAGCTCATAAGTCACATGATTCACCCCCTCCGTCTCACACCACAGTCTGGGAGAACCAACGCCAGCTCCCTTTAGCCAGTACTGTCATTTTCACCAAGACCTGTCAGCACCACAACGAGAACTGACCCGCTTCGCACCGTAGCCCTGTGCTCATTGACGCTGCTGGATGACTATCATCAAGTCACTGCCTGCACCCCGACTTTAGGGCACCATATGCCGCATCGATACACTTCACATTGCAACCCTGACGGTTACCGCAACCGGCCTGCACCGACGCGGTCGGCCAAACCAAAGGTACTGTTTATTAGTCTGCTGACACTGATGCTAGGCCGCACTGACCTGGTTGGCTGGAACTGTTGGATTTTGTTGTTTTCAGCATTGCAGTAGCCCCAAAGTGCATATTCTGGTTACTGTATGGTAGTCTTGTATCATTTTGTTCTTGTTTGCACACATAAATATTTATTATTTTTCTAAAACTGGTGTGGTATCCTTTTGTAGTGTTTTCACTGTATTACTGTGTGTTATTTGCAAATGCTTCACACACTGCCTCTGAGATAAGCTTGATTGCTCGTGCCAAGCTACCAAGGTGGTGGTCAGGGGTTTTTTCAGTAGTGTATCCCCCTTATCCTGACTAAGAAGAAGGAACCCCACTTGGACAGAGTAACAACCTGCCAACTAGAGACACCCATATCTAACATTCATTGTCACCTGTGAGGATAGGACTTGCAGTTGCACTTGACCTACAGTGATTAGTGTACACTACTACCATATCTCAGACCATTATGTACCACATACTGGGATTTTCCTTTTTAATTTATTTTTTTATTTCCCTATTTATTGAACTTGTACTATATACTGCATCATATCTCACTCAAGAGCATCGTCTGTTACATTCCTAGAATTGGTCTTTGAGGACAATAGGTTGAAAACCTGCCCTGTAAAGGAACTGAAAGCTATTTGCAAAAACCTCATAGTCCCATTGAGAGATCTCACCAAACAAGAGGAGCTACAAAAGGCGCTGAGGTCCTGGGTAGAATCCAGGAATGCCAGTGGGCATCCAGAGGATCCTAGTGTGGAGACCAGGGAGCAAATTCACAGGGAAAATGTGCTGAGGGCTCACAAGCTGTTAGGAGGGGAGGTACCCTCTGGGTCAGGCAGCAGTAGTCCCTCTGCAGGTCTATATCTAAAGGAGCTGGAGAATAGGCTGAGATCCAGGAGGCTTGAGTTTGAAAGGGTAAAAAGGCAATTGGAGATGGAGGGAAGGGTAAATATTCTTGCTTATGAGCTCAAAATGAAAGAGCTGAACTGAGTAGCCAGGAGGGCTGGGTCCAGCCCAGGTGGTGACAACAATAATGTTAGGTCCAGTACTGAGGATGAGATACACGCACAAAGACTTGGTGCCCTGCTTCAAGGAGGGGGTCGACATACACCAGGGGGTTCAGGATTGTGAGGTAACTCCAGTGTTGCGCAGGGTCCCTGAGGTGAGTTGGGGAACTGGTACAGGGGAGCATTTTCCTGGGGAGAAGAGTTCCCCTATGGTAGAAGCCCTGGTAATTGAGTATGGAGAGCAGCCAGAAGAGCATGGGTTGAGGGACAACATCAGTCAAACACTGTCTCACCAGTTTTCAATGTACAGTTTGACAATATCTGAATGCTAGAATCTTTGTACTGATCTACCTTTCTACTGTTTTCCTATTGTGATCAGCACTCCCTTGACAGTAACTTTGGCCACATGTGCTGGCATTAAATAGTGATGACTAAATTAGAAGAGCGCTTAATAGTTTTGCAAACCTCACTTAGAAGGAGATCATCCTGAATCAGAAGGTCATTGCATTTGCCACTATTTATGATAATGTTCTCAAATCAGTTCAAGTCGTGCAGATCAAATGCAAAGAAGAGCATAACAAATAAATGAATCTGTTATATTTGCTATTGGAATTCCCACTGCATGGAACAATTTGAATTTAACTGATCGCACTAGTAGAATACTTTTTCTCTTTGGCAGCTGGATTAGACTGCTCAAGCAAAAGATTGTGACACTTTTTATGACACAAGCATACCCCTAAGTGTCTCAATAGATTTGCATACTCACTAAGAAAACCCTTTACAAGTCTTCCTATTATTAGGAAAACTCTGAACTGTTTCAATAAAGAAAAAAATACATTTTTGTGTAAATTATATGTGGTTGTTTTTAGATCATAAATGTAGTTTGCGGGTGTTCCAGAGTCTAGTTTCTTGAATGCCTAGTCATGTGCTCTATATCCATTTAGATGTTGTAGTTTATCATATGGGTTGATGCTGAAAGAATGACTCTTTTTGAGTTATGGTGAGATATGTAAAACCTCTCCCAGTATTCTAGGACAATGCACAACACCTTGAATTCAATGTGGGCATCTGCTAGAAGCCAATCAAATTATTTAAGGGCAGGTTTGCTGTATGCCTAGTCATGTACTCCATAGCCATTTAGATGTTGTAGTTAATCATATGGGTTGATGCTGAAAGAATGACTGTGTTTGAGTTATGGTGAGATATGTAAGCCAATCAAATCATTTAAGGGCAGGTTTGCTGTAACCCCACTCATGAAGGTTGCGGCAGAATCTGGTTGTGCCATTCCAGATGCTTTAAAGTATGTCAATTACATTTTTAGAAGGTCTGTTTCTTTTTTGTTTTAATAATTGAGGCATCCTAAGATGGAAACCCTTGACTATAGTATCAGCATGTACAAGAGAGGGATTTTTTCACAGAAACTACAGCTGCATGTTCACAGCCTTAACATTGTTTTCACGTAAGATCTATATCAAAGAGAATCTCAGGATTGCGTAATTTGGAGATTTGATGGAGGGGTGCAAGAGCTGGAGAGACAAAGGCGTACGTATTATAATCCTGATATCTTGATATCATTCATCCACAGAAAGCCCTCCTAGTGAAACTCATAGGCCAAGCTCTACATAATGTTGGTTGGGATAGCTGTGTAATTTTCCAAGTGGAAGTGCTTTTGCAAATTTTGTTGGTACAGTTTGAGAATCTGTGCCATGTGGACTACAAAGATGTTGAACAGAAGACATGAGAGGAACAACCCCTAAGTTCACCAAAACTGGATCTGATCAACTGTAGTGCAGTATTACACATGGCTACCAATTGTTGAAGACTTGCTATTTAATATGTATGGTTGACAGCATTTTCAGCAGCAGAAATATCAAGGACTGCTGAACGGTCTTGTAATCATACAAGGATGAAAGGGATTCCTCTCTATTTTGAAAAAGGTAGTTCTTACCCTTTGCTGGGCAAAATGCACCTTGGTGGTCATGGTGAAGGTGATTTAGTTCCACACACTCTTGACGTTGTCTCCTTAAATATTTTTCCAGGCTATTGTTGGGAAAATAGTAGATTGGATCTCGACGAATGTTAACTGGTATTGGTCAGTGAGCCATTTATTTGTAAATAAAGATTTTGAAAATATATGTTTCAGAGAGCCAGGTACAATTCCAGATGGAATAGGGGCATTGATGACATTGGGTGTGTACACTTCAAAATCGATGAAAGAAAGAGTAGTTCGAAATAAACAGTTGAACAAGGGTTGATCAAAGATTTGGCCATGTTTGTTTGAAAGGCCATATTTAGAACGTAAGATGTTTCCAAAGATTTTAAAGAGATGAATGAACATTGATACAGACTAGTATAGGTAGTGGGATAGACAGGAACTACAGACATGCTATCGATGAATGTAGGGATTTTGTCAATGTTCGACATGAAGAATCTAAGAGGTTGTATGATCAATGACAGAATATCGGAACCAAAATATTGTGTGGACAGAATATTGTTTCAAAAATATCGAGAAGGTAAGTGCAAGTAGGTTAGTAAAGATTTACTACCCAAGCTCAACATCTATGTTCCTTGAAGATATATTCATCATCAAGGTACATATATCTGGAGTTATATATAGTAAAACTTTACTTACCTACAGAAACCTTCCTTCACAATATTTTTTAGCTCGATATTCTTGACACAAATTTAATCTCATGACCTTTTTGGTTCTGATATTCTGTCTAAACACTGATGTTCTATTTGAAGCTGTTGATATATACAAGGTTTTCTTTTTAGAGAATATGGGGCTGACAGTTCCTGTTCAATTTTCTTTCTTTTCTATCACGTCCAAGTGAGGACACCTCTCTTCCGGCAAATATTTTGCTCCAGCAGCCATATGAGATTCCGTTCCATTTAGCCTCTGCATCAGCAACCACAGAGTGCTTTGTCCTTCTCTTGATGTTGCTGGTGAAGGTTATTCATGCCTCCCTCCAGCAATTAAGCAAATCCTTTGGATGCTTTTGCAAATCTTCCCTAGTTAACCTTGCTGGAACATCTGTTGGAGCTGTGGTGCTTGGATTCCACAGATTCGACTTTTCCTGGTGATAATTTTATCATTTATTAAGGGATTGAAATGTTGTCGACATAACGGGTTATTGGTCTATAATTAATTTCATGGTGAGATAATCGTTTTCCTCCAAGTTATACCATTCTAAGCTTTACTGTGAGTCTTTGAGTATGCTCAGGCATATTTATTGTTTAAAGGGCAAGTCCTGTTATACATATATATCTACAGCTAATGCAAACAGAACAAACTAAAATAAAAAAACATCAATTAGCCAAATACATATATGAATGCTAGCCTGCATTGGCTGCTATTTCAGAAAGAATACAACACCATGCTATGTGTATTCTATATACTTTTTTATTTCCGTTAAATTCAGCATTCAGTTCAGGATGTGAAGAAATAAAAGATGTCAAACTCTACTAAGGGGTCCCCATGTGTCGGTGCCTTTACTCATCTCACATGTGCATCCTTTACTACAATTTCAGTTTTTCAGGTTTAGACCTTATCAGTATTTGCATCAGTTCTGCTGTATCCTGTGCTTAATTTACAAAAGAAAGAGTACCAGTGCCCGAAGATCTACTCAGAAGTCTGTGACTAGTGATATTAAGGGGCCGATTCCAATCTTGGTCGGAAGGGCACCGAATCGGGGTCGGCATCAGCTGACCCAATTCGGAGGCTGAATTTCCTTCCGAGTCATACACGGGTCCGGACGTCGAAATACAATGCGAACAAGCGCAAAATCTCCTTCCAAATCATTTTTGGGTCCAAACTGCTCCGTACAACTCTGTCACAAGTAAACAGTGGCGCACAATGGAGACATTTCATGACCGAGCTAGTACGATGCTCGATTCGGACAGCCGGATCGAGTCAGAGCGTCCGGTTTGCCTTAGCTCCTGGAGATGGACTTCGGGGGTCCGCTTTGGACCCCCTGTTACCTGCAGCCTTACGACTCGGACACAGGGGGAGACCCATGGGTCTCCCCAACACAGGCATGTATGGTGTGGATGGCACCGATGCATACTCACTGTAGGGGGCACACTTGTCCGTGACGTACCCATTCAGTCAATGGGAGACCATATACGCATCGTACGACCGGCTCCCATTGACTTCTATGGGAGTCCGACAGAACAGAGTCCGGATCGGTCACAATACATCCCGGATCCGGCTCGGTCGGAGTGCTTTCTGACCCAGATCGGAATCGGCCCCTAAATGTTAATGCCATATACTGCGGAAGTGTGGTCCTAAACCTTATCGTACCTCTTTAATCCAGCACCAGACACTTCCTTCCATTTTAACACCCTCTAGCAGGTTCCTGCTTTCTTCCTTTGTGATGTTTTTGCAGTCCTTCTCTTGCCCTATTTTTCAGAATTGTGTGTTGTGCTCTCTTTTGTTCTCAGTTTATATCTGATGAGGGAAAATAAGTGCCGGTTTCCAAAAATAAGGGCCAGTGAACCCCACCATAAATCACCAGTTCAAATTAAGCACAGCTTTTCCCATGTTAAAAGTAGTTAGGACAGTGAACACCGAAGGTGAGAATATAATGTAGTAAACATCGATTTTTTCCAATAACATTATTCAGGCAATTTCCATTTGTGACAAATTATTTGTGTAAAAAATGATCATTTTATTGAGGAGTTAGTACTGCAAATATTGGATACATTGACAATTTAGAGTTAATTGTAGTGACTCAGTATTAAACCTGACAGCCTTTGGGTAGTCTTTCTGAAACCTTTTGCCTGCTTACCTCCAGCTTTTGTTGGCCTTAAGACTCTGAGCACTTTACCACTGCTGACCAATGCTAAAGTGCATGTGCGTCTCCCCTAAAACATGGTGCAATTGACTTATCCACAATTGGTATATTTAATCTCTCTATAAGTCCCTAGTAGAAGGTGCTACCTGTGTCCAGGGCCTGTATACCAAATACTTCTAGTGGGCCTACAGCACTGAATGTGTCATTCACACACACAGCACTTTAAACATGTCTCAGACCTGCCACTGCAGAGCCTGTGTGTGCATTTACACTGCCATGTCGACTTGACATTTAAAACATCTTGCCAAGCCTTAAACTTTACTTTCATTACATATGTCACTCTAAACGTTGGCCCTAGGTAGTCCATAGGCCAGAGTGCTGTGTAACTAAAAGGTAGGACATGTACTTGTACGTTTTGCATGTCCAGGTCGTGAAAAACACCTAAATTAGTTTTTTAGTACTATGAAGCCTACCCATCTCATAGGTAAATGTTGGGAAACCCTTATTTCACTTCCAAGCTGTATTTCCTGATTGAGAAGGGGTAGCTTTCTCATGTTTCATATCGGTAGAATGGGACTGAAAAATCCTCTTTGCTGGCAAAGTTGGATTTATCATTACAATTTTAGACATGCCACTTTTAAAAAGGTGACTTTTCTCTGTTCTAAAAGCTCTGTGTACCTGCAGCTAGTCTCCAATACACGTCTGGGGTGGTTGACAGCTGGACTTTGTGCATTCCCCCCCCTATATAGCCACACACAAAGGAAGGGTAGGTGTGATGGCCTTCTGCATCCTGATAACTTATTCTGGGCAGGATGGGGAAGAGGAAACACTTACATCTGAACGGGCGGTGTCATGTCCCCACACAAAGGATTAATTACACCCCATAGTGAGTCTGGAATCAGGGCTGGGAAGGGAGAATCTCTGTTCACTTCAAAGCCCCTCTTTGAGTTAACCTCCTCTTCAAAGACTGTGTATAAGTACTGAGTCTCTGACCCCACCAAATCAGACACTTCTGGCCCTGCAAAGAAATTCTGCAAAGACGAAGGGCTGCTGTGCTGCTACAGAACCTGCCACTCCTGCTGCACTGCTGCACTTGAAGAACTGCTTTTCTGCAGTTCTGACCTGCAGCCTGCTAACCTCTGCTGAGGAAGAACTGGACTCACACTTGAGTCCAGAGTAATCTCCAAGTGCATGCTGGCTTGCCTCCTATTTTGAGACTCAGGGAAATCAAAGTCTCACCACCTGCCCCTTTGCATGGTTGATTGGAAGTGGAAACTGGTGCTTGCTTCAGTGGAACTGATGCATCCTCTTCTGCCTGAAGCATAAGAAATGCTGTCACAAGTTCTGGCTCTATGAATGAGGGAAACGTGGGAGTGCAGAAAGTTGGATTAGAGGAGGTGACTGGTGGGACTGTGGAAGATAATGCAGTTGTTCAGGAATGCTGAGCCTTGTTTGTGTAGTGCTTTATAGGTGTGTGAGGAGCTAGATGAGACACATTTGTGAATGGGGAGCCAGTGGCAGTCTTTGAGGTGTTTGGTTATGAGTGTGGAGAGGGAGATTGAAAGTAAATCTTACTTCTGCTTTATGAATGATTTGGAATCTCTTGGTGAGTTGCACTGTAATGCTGACATAGAGGACACTACACAGTCCAATTTACTGGTGATCTTGGCTTGCATGACAGTTCTTTGGGTGTTGAGCAGAAGCTGTATGAATCCTTTTCTGAGGCTTGTGAGTGTGTGGAATCAGGATTAGGTGACCATGCTGACCTGGTTGGACATTGTGATTTGATTGTTGGTCATTACCCCTAGGTTCCTGCCTGAGATTGATGGGCTTGGTGTCAGTGCTAGTTATGAGGGCCACCAGACTAAGGGGTCGATTATGATTGCGGTGAATCTGCATCCTCCGGGCCGGTGGAAGCCACCGCCGGCCCGGAGGATGCAGATTCACCGCTGTGGTCAGAGAAAACACCCACCATCAGATCAGGATGGTGGTGGGAACAGCGGCGGACGGCAGGTCCATCCGCCGCTGATCCGCGGGGTGTTGACCGCTATTTGGTGGCGGTGTCTGCAAGACACCGTCAGCCAAATTAGGATGTGTGTGTAAACATGCTTTTCCGCGGCGGCTTTTCCGCCGTGGAAAAGCATGTGGACCTTTGCTTCTGGGGGCCCCTTGCTGGCCCCCAGGGTGAAGGGGGGTGGTGGGGGTGCACATGGGGGGTACCCATGGTACCCCCCTGCATTTGCATGCACATAGCGGCATGCACCGCGCGGTGCCTGCCGCTTTGTGCATGTAAATTCAAAGCATGCATGTTTAACCTTGCGGCGGGGTCTGCTTGAAGCAGCACCCGCCGCAATGTTAAAGATACGGGATGTGACCACCAGGGTGGCGGTCAAGTCCTAATTGGTATGGAGGGAACGCCACTGCCCCTGCGGACGGTCCCTCCACCTCGGGGGTCCGTCCGCCATCATAATCGACCACTAAGTACCAGAGAGAGATATCCTTTCTGAAGTGTCACACTTTTGTTGTTTCGAAGTTAAGCTTCATGCAGTTGATTCTCATCCAT
The DNA here is from genome assembly GCF_964261635.1 of Lissotriton helveticus. Taxonomy (NCBI): domain Eukaryota; kingdom Metazoa; phylum Chordata; class Amphibia; order Caudata; family Salamandridae; genus Lissotriton; species Lissotriton helveticus. The sequence continues at coordinate 538,611,733 of NC_136065.1, forward strand.
TTTGCTATTTTAAAAATGCAGTTGATTAAATTTATCTGGGTGTTTGAGGCGTCTTTGGAGACGGAGAGGAGGAGGTGGGTGTCACCTGCATAAGAGATGATGCTGAGATCAGACTATTATGGAAAGTGATGCCATGTAGATGTTGAAGAGTGTGGGGCTGAGGGAGTAGCCTCTCAGGACACCACAAATCAGGTTGGAGGCTACCGAAGAGTATGGAGTGAGGCCAACTGATTGGATGCATCCAGTGAGGAAGGAGCTGAAACAACAGAGGGCAGGTCCCTTAATTCTAATTTCATGGAGATGTTGGATGAGGATGTGGTGAGAGTTTTTCTAAACGGCAGAGGGGACTTTGAGTTCAATGGGTGGTGCTGAATCCCCCTTGTCTATGGTTAGATGGATATATTTGTTGGTGGCGATGAGGATGATGTGTACGGTGATTAGGTCTGAAACCAGACTAGGAGGAATCAAGGAGGTAGTTTGTATTGAGGTGGTTATCCAGTCTATTGTTGATGAGTTTTTCCAAATCTTTTTCTATCTAAGGGAGGAGGGAGCTAGGTCTGCAGTTCGCCAGAGTCTCCAGTCCTACTAAAGGTATTTTTTAGGAGTGCTAAGATGGAGGTGTGTTTCTAGGCATCTGGAAAGGTTGCTGTAGTGAGAGAGTTGTTAAGGACTGGATTGAGGGCCTTACCGCTGGGTTGAATCGATATTCAGACAGAATACGAGTTCGAAATGTCGATTTGCACAAATACAGAGTTGGAAATATCGTGACACAGAAATATCGACAGCAGGAATATTGTGGTCAAGAATACCGAATTTAAGGTAAGAAATATCGTTTTTAAAAATATAGAAGTCATTAATATCATTTTCAAAAATATAGTTGTTTAAAATATAATTTTTTTTAAATAGTATTAGGTATTTTAGTTTATATTTTAATTGTATGTGATATATATTTTTTTAAGTATTTGTTTATATTTTTTTAATATATGTGTTCAATTTTTAGTAGGTATCAATTTTATTTTAATTCAATTTTGTGTTTATTAGTTTCGTAGCGGGTTGCGGGTTTATAGGGGAATAGGGAGGGATGTAATTTAATTATAATAAATTAATGATTATTTTTCATATATTTATGATAATTTAATTGAGATTTTGTATTGCTAATTGCGGGTAGTAATTTATTTGTAATTAATTAATAATTGGTTGTTAATTAATATGAATTAATTAATTGATATTTAACTATTATAATTGTGTCATTTTTTAAGGTGTGGGTTGTGGGGTTTATAGGGGAAAAGGGTGGGAAGTAATTTATTTTTGATTAATTAATAATGATTTGTAAATTTTATATTATTTACTTGATTGTGAATTAATTATGGAAATTGTGTAATAAATTTTAGGTGTGGGTTTTGGGGTTTATGGGGTAAAAGGTAGGAAGTAATCTATGTTTAATTAATCAATAATTAGTTGATCATTATTATTAATTAATTAATTTATATTTAATTAAGGTAATTGTTTATATTTTTTGTGTGTGGGTTTTACTTTTATAGGGGTGAAGGGTTGGGACTAAATTCATTTAACTTACTTTATACTCAGTTGTTAAATACTATCAGTTTTTTTAATTGGAAATGTATTAATTGTGTATTTAATGTTTTTACAGTTTAATTTTAGTTGTGGTTTGTGGGGATTATATGGATAAAGCCTGGGAAGTTTATTATTTTTTGTGAGTTTTAGTTTGTTTTTTAATTAATAATATTTCTTTAATTGGTAATTAATTATGTTAAATATGTAAGTACAATTTTTTTAAATTGAGATGTGGGTTGTGAATTGTGTGGTTTTATAGGGTAGGAAATAAAAAAAGTCAATTCATGTAATAATTAATGTTTTTGTTTCTAAATAATTTCTAATTAAAAATATTTATTTGTTTGAAAATTATGTTTTCTTTTATTTAATATAATATCTGTAGGTATTTGCCACATTCATTTAACATTATAATATATATTTTTAAATGTGTGATATTAAATAATTTTTGTAATTTTTTTAACATATGTAGATATATTTTCATTTAGTTCATTTGAACAATATTTTTGTTGTTAATATTTAGTTTGTTTTTAATTTTCAAATCAATGGAGTGAGAATATTAATTGTTACCCCTCTGCAATCCAAAACTTTCCCTACTGTTGCACTGATTGGAGTGGGAATAGTAAATGTTATCCCGCCACAATCCAACACTTTCCCTACTGTTGCACTCACTGGAGTGGGAATAGTTAATTTTACCCCTCCACTATCCAACACTTTCCCTACTGTTGCACACCTTGGAGTGGGAATAGTAATTTTTACCCCTCCACTGTCCAACACTTTCCCTACTATTGCACTCATCAGCGTGGGAATACAAATTTGTACCCCTCAGTTATCCAACACTTTCCCTACTCTTACACTTATTGGAGTGCGAATAGTAATTTCTACCCCTCCGCTATCCAACACTTTCCCTATTGTTGCACTCGCTGGAGTGGGAATAGTAATTTTTACCCCTTCACTATCTAACATTTTCCTTACTGTTGCACTGACTGGAGTAGGAATAGTAAATGTTATCCCTCCTCTATCCAACACTTTCCCTTCTGTTGCAATCACCGGAGTGGGAATAGTAATTTTTATCCCTACACTACCCAACACTTTCCCTACTGTTGCACTCACTGGAGTGGGAATGGTAATTTTTACCCCTCCACTATCCACCACTTTCCCTGTTGTTGCAATCACGATAGTGGGAATAGTTATTTTTTCCCTCCACTATCCAACTCTTTCCGTACTGTTGAACTCACTGGAGTGGGAATAGTACATTTTACCACTTTGCTATCCAACATTTTCCCTACTGTTGCGCTCATTTGAGTGGGAATAGTAATTTGTACCCGTCCGCTATCCAGCACTTTCCCTACTGTTACACTAACTGGCGTGGGAATAGTAATTTTTACCCCTTCGCTATCCAACACTTTTCCTACTGTTGCACTAACTGGAGTGGTAAATTTAGGTTTAAAGATTTTTAAATAGTTTAATGTTTTAATTTATAATAGAATGTTTTTCTTTTAGATGTTCTGTATGATGGTATGTTACATATATCTGTTTTTGCCCGTAATTAAATAAATCTTCCCGTGAACTGTATCGGTGTGGTTCCTACTTTGACGAACTGGAAGAGTTGCCTTTTTGGATCTATATATATATATATATATATATATATATATATATATATATATATAGACATACACATTTGGAAATGTTTATATAATTATAAAATAAATTAAAATGATAGTTTATTAATTGTTTTGAAGTAAATATATAAATATAAATTAATTATATATATGTTTGTTTAACTTTGTTCAATTAGGTTTATATATATTTTAAAATATAATAAGTCAACGTTATGTTTTTTGCATTCATTTTATTATTTAATATATTTAATATTTATTATTTTATGTTATGAATCAAAAGTGATATTATGTACAACTATATTTTTTAGATCAACATTTTTTTTCGAGAGTTTTGTACTTTCCTGTTTAAGTATAGGGAGTCGATATCTTTGCATCCTATAATTTTTTCATCGATATTATTTGCATCTAAGTGTTTTACATCGATATTCTGTCTGTGAAGCGGTTGAATCCTTTAGGGAAGTGCACAAATTGGCAAATCATGCAGACTTTCATAATCCAAAGTATGCATGAATATAGCCAAAATGTTAAGAGCTTTCCTGAAATGTGCTCATGCCTCGCCACTAGAAACCCATTACTCCGCTCAAGCAGAATAATGCACATTATCAGATTGGACTGGTACCAGTGCTAATTGTGTGTTTGAATTGTTCATGTGCCCTAACAATGTACATGTGCAGATGGGCACATATACAGCCTCGTTAGGGCAAACGGTATGGTCATCTTTTCACACTTAAAAGTGCGGGCCACACGTATTTTCAGAGAGCTTTTGAATAGTACCACCTCATATACTTAAAGCACGCAAGCAAAAAACAGGAACATGTGCAATCAGTTCCATTAAAGCAAAAGTGCAAACATAGTAGAGAAAGCAACGATCCATGCAATGGATTGATGGTAAAGGAGGAAAACCATTTGCACATCCACATATAATATCAGACCTGGACCGATTGGGGCAGATTTACAAGCCCCTTGCACCACTTTTGCGTCACTTTTCCCATGTTAAAAGTGACACAAAAGTGGCGCAAAGGGCTTGTAATTCTGCCCCATTGTTCCTGGCTTAAACATCTCTTCTTATATTCCCGCCGCCAATATAGTGATGCACATATTTTGTTTAGAATATTCACTAGGGTGCACAAAAAAGAAATGATAAACTGAATGACATCTCTACAGATCCTGAGTTAGTCATACATATTTCTGCCTTGAACTTACAATACTTCCCAGCGTGTTAGACAAGGAGGAGAGCAGGTACATGCGCAGATTTGCATTTCCTGTTGATTTCACACCGCACACAGACAATAGGTTTCTATATTTACACTCGACATGTGGCAAGCAATCACTATAAGTTTTTGTTATGCAGTTATCTGGTCACCTTGGCTTCCGTCAGACAATCACACCTACGCATACATGACTACAAGGACAATGACAATGAAAACGTTTCAAGTTTAACAGCTTCCAGGGCTGAGCAAAAAAGATTTTTCTTTTTTGCAAACATTCGCAGTTCTGTGAATCGAAAACTCATTTATCAAGTATACAAAGTATAACTGAGTTGACCTAACACCGTTCCTGAGTTTCTGCTCTATGGATAACACAGGCAGAGGCTTTTAAAGGGTCGGCCAAAGTGGGCAATTACGGCCCCTGACCCCAAGGGTTGTTGTATCTATCCCAGACATGTTCTAAAGATCAACACTGAAGGAACCTCCACTGTCTAACATAGTAGATAACCCTCACTCAGGGAAGACACCCACCACACCCTCTTGTTCCAACTCAGTGAATGCAACCCAGGTCGAATCTGTAATAGTGTGCACTAACAGATTTGCCCCTTTGATGAATGTAAATGAGAAAACACAGGGTTGGGTGATCCAATGCAAGTAGTAACACCCATTGGTTTGTATAAGTGTTCATGCTCAGGCCACCTTACCAGTCAGATAGCGGAATTAAAAGAACAGACATGTAAACTCATAGAGGTAGCTAACTTACTGAAAAGCATGACTGACACTTTATCAAACATAATGAAATGAATGAAATGAAAAGAATATTTATAAAGCGCGGTAGCTACCCTCGGGCGTCCAAGCGCTGCGGACAACAAGCCTAATGAGCAGCCATTCGGGCTATTCTGGGTTGTTAAAAAGCAGGGTTTTTAGCAGTTTACGAGAAGTAAGTAGTTTGGGTTCTGATCTGAGTTGGATGGGAAGGGAGTTCCAAATTTTGGCAGAGTTGAGGGAGAACGAGCGGCCTCCACATCTTGCTTTTTTGACTCTTGGTGTTATGACACGGAAGGCGGATTTGGATCTGAGCTGTCTGGTGGGGTGATAGGCTGTAACCAGAGACTGGTTGATTACGGCACCTTTCTTCCAGTAGGCTTGGTGGGTGATACACATAGCCTTGAATTCGACCCTTTTCCTCACTGTGAGCCAGTGGAGGTCCTTCAGTCTGGGTTTGACTAGGAGTCGGCGGGGGATTTGAAGGAGAGTTCTTGCTGCACAGTTTTGGATCATCTGCAGCTTATTTAAGGTTGCCTGTGGTGCCCCTAGGTTGAGGGCGTTTCCAAAGTCCAGACGAGATAAGATCAGGCCCTGGACCATTATCTGTCTGGCTGGAAAAGGCAGCAGGGGGAAAATGTTTCGTAGGAGTCTCAGCAGCCCAAAGCAGATGGCTGACAACTTAGTTGCATGGAAGTTAAAGTTGAGGGATTTGTCAAGCCAGATGCCTAGGCTTTTGACCGTATCCTTGTGTAGTGGGGCAGGACCGAGGCATGTGGGCCAGAAAGGGTCGATGGTGTTGTGGATGGAGTTGCCAAGGAGCATAAGCTCTGTCTTGTCCCCATTCATTTTGAGACAGGAGGATATCATCCACTCAGCGACTGCCTCCAGGCAGTTTTTCAAACCGTTGGTTGAGGATTGCAGGGGGTTGAGTGCCACCACTAGCTGGGTGTCGTCCGCGTAGGTGACTATCTTCACCCCAAAGGGGTGGACGATCTCGGCTAGGGGGCTCATGTAAAGATTAAATAATGTAGGGCTCAGGGAGGAGCCCTGCGGCACCCCAAAGTCAAGGGGCTTGCTGGGGGAGATGACATCACCCTCAAAAACCTGGAAGGAACGGTCGGAGAGAAAGGACCTAAGCCAGGTGAGTGCTGTTCCTGATATTCCCTTGCTGCTGAGTCGGTGTAGTAGGATGTCGTGGCTCACAGTGTCGAAAGCGGCACTTAGGTCGAGGACAATGATGGCTACAGAGCCTTTCTGGTCCAAGATTCTCCTTGCCTCCTCCGTCACTGCGAGCAGGGCGGTTTCTGTCCTGTGTAGGGAGTGGAAGCCAGTCTGCGTGGGATCTAGGAGACTGTTGGTTTCAAGAAACTCTGCCAACACTGTGTTGGCGTGCTTCTCTAGGATTTTACCCAGCCAGGGGAGCAGAGAGATGGGTCGGTAGTTGGCGGGGTTGATCGGATCCAGGTTGGGTTTTTTAAGGAGAGTCCTGACCATGGCTCGTTTCCATGGAGGTGGGACAATGCCGGTGGATAGCGAGGCGTTCAGTAGTTCCAGAATGGGGGGTAGAAAGTGGCTGGTGACTGGAAGGAGGGTGCGGGGAGGTGCGGGGTCGTTAGGGGAGCCGGATTTAACTCGATGCATGATGGTTTCGAGTTTGGCCGGCTCCTGAGGCGGGAAGTTGTTGAGTGTAGCTGGAGCTTGGGGCACTGGGTTGGGAGGTGAATGGGATTGAATCCCCTGGTGGGGGAAAGGGGTGTAGATTGTTTTAATTTTTTTATAAAAGAAGTCGGCCAGGGCATTGCATCTAGCTTTAGCATTCAATGGGTCTCGGGGTTTTTCTGGGAGTTGCAGGATGGATTTTGCTATGCGATAGATTTCCTTGGGCTTTTAGGCGGCCATGGTGATTTTCTCCTCATAAAAGGAAGCCTGCGCACGTTTGATTTTCTCTTTATAGGCTTTGATATCTGCTCTATATTCTGATTTTTTGGACGGGGAGTAATCAAGGCGCCACTTCCGTTCCTTCTTTTTACAGGACCGTTTCAGTTCCCTTAGTTCCACTGAGTACCAGGGGGCAGTTGCATTAATACGTTTGGGTTCAGTGCAAGTGAGAGGAAGCACAGAGTCCAGTGAATCAGAAATCCATTCGTTGAAGTTCTGATTAGCTAGAATGGGATTGGGGTTGCTGGCTGGCTTACTGTTTTCCAGGTTTGCCACCCATTTGGGTATAGAGAGTTTTGTCCAGTTGCGGCACTTGCGTGTCTCTGGAAGTTGGGGGGACTGATACTCATGGGAGAGCCATGACAGAGGGATGAGGAAATGGTCAGTCCAGGGGAGGGGCTGGGGTTTTCCAACTTGGAGATCTGTGCTGTCACTAAAGATTGGGTCAAGGAGATGACCTTTGATGTGAGTTGGTTTGGATACTAGCTGGTTAAGCTGGAGAGCTGACAGGCTAGATGTGAGTTCCATGGCAATATGGTCTGTAGGGTCGTCAAAATGTATATTGAGATCCCCTAACAAGGTGAAATTGGATGGGCTGAGTGCTAAATTGGCTATGTTGGGTGGGAGGGTGTTGGAGAATTGTCCTGGGTATCCAGGTGGGCGGTATAGGAGTGCTCCCGAGAAGGTACTGGTGGGAGAGAAGTCTAAAATGAAGGGGAGGCTTTCACAGTCTGGTATGGAGGAGGGGATGCTACGACATCCATAGCAATCCTTATAAATGATTGCTAGGCCTCCCTCCCTTCCGTTGTTACGGTCGCTAACAAGGATTGGAAAGCCTTGGGGGAGAGCACGAATGATGTCAGGTTCTGAGTCCGTGTGCATCCAGGTCTCCGCTAAGAAAAGGGCATCAGGTTTTAGATCTTCTAGTAGGATGGAGATGTCTAAGGAGTGTTTGGGGAGGGACCTGCAGTTTAGGAGGTACATGTTGTGTTGTACCTTCATGGGAGGGGAGGAGGGAAAGAATTGAAAACCGCAGAGTGAACACCTGGTATGTTTGACCGCAGGGTCCCAGGAAGAGTGACAGGATACGGGGGTCTCTACTCCTAGCTTGCGGAGTAGGTTCGGGCTATACTTCTTGGGGTTGGATGGCGGAAAAGCAGGGGTAATGGCCCGTGGTCCCGGTTGGGCGCGGACGGGCGCTGACGGGCTTGCCTTTGGCGCGCCTTCGGCGCGTCCGCTGCGCGTGGTGAAGAGCATCCGGTTAAGTAAGTGAAATTGTCCACCCAAAACATGTCCCTAGCCAACGTTGGATCAACCATGCCTCAGAAATTTACCAATAGAGCACCAAATGCTGCTCACATTGGAAGAACATGCAAAGATTCAGATATTGCTTCAGAAGTCCCCAAACAGTTAGCAACAAAAGAACTTGTTTAAGCCAGGCTACAATGTATCCCGCACCCTAAAACAGCCAAGATAGGCAGTGTGGCCCCGTCTGCAGAGTAAAGGACCAGGAGACAATGTTAGTTTCTTTCAAAAATCTTTATGGTACTCTGGTCCATCTTTAAATAAGGGCAATACAAGTCAAGAGAAGTCAATGATTCGCACCTCAAATCGCCAAATTTTTCTGACCAATATCCCCAAACTCTCTCCCAGTCTAACCAAGGAAGATGAGTAATCCTTGATTAATTATAGCATCCAATGGTTACGATACGTGCGGAGGTGAAGATAAGTAATCAGTGAAGACATACTTTCCGCTGAAAGGCTCATATTTAAGGGTTCTTGTATAGATCATGTGTGCCTTACATTGGAGTCTGTAGACCTAGCAGATAATCTGGTGGCGTTTGATGTAAAGACATCACACTTGATTACAACTAACATCAGGATAAAATACAACCCCCCAGTTTCAAACATCAGCCTCAACTGTAATAAACTAGCCCAAGTTTGCAATGAGGACTCCTCTCTAGAAAAAGTAGATTGATGTTTAAGGAACAATCCCCCTCCAATCCAACGAGAGGAGGAAATATAAAAAGGGGGTGCTGTCAATAGCCTATCTAGGACAACTTCTAATGTTGGTACTGGGGGGGGGGTTAGTGGACGGGTCAGTTAGGCACAGAACAAACCCTATAGACATTCCAGATACTTTTCTTGTTAATCACAATCCAGCCCACCAGGCATGTGCCTTTGGAAACCGTATTCAGGCAGACGCCTGTGCCTTTTCCAGCGCACATGATCTGACTCGGCTGAAATGGATATATGATGTTAAAACGCATACTTTTACAACGCCTACCATTACAACGGGACTTTTACAACGCAAATACTATTACAACGCATGTATTTACAACGCAGTTTTTTACAACGCAGGTACCTTTACAACGCATACCATTACAACGTAAGTATTGGTAAGTATATATAATTATTTTAATTGTATATTATTTAAAATTATTTTTATTTAATGTAATTGTATTTAATTTAATTTAATTTAAATTAATTTAATTTTATTAATTTATTTTATATTTAATATTATTTTATTTTTTCTTGTACCCCTTTATCTAAAATTCCCAAAACTGACCCTAAACCCTAAAAATACCCCTTTACCCAAAAACTGAAAACTGACCCTATACCCTAAAAACACCCCTTTACCCAAAAACTGAAAACTGACCCTAAACCCAAAAAATACCCCTTTACCCAAAAACTGAAAACTGACCCTGAACCCTAAAAATACCCCTTTACCCAAAAACTGAAAACTGACCCTAAACCCTAAAAATACCCCTTTACCCAAAAACTGAAAACTGACCCTGAACCCTAAAAATACCCCTTTACCCAAAAACTGAAAACTGACCCTAAACCCAAAAAATACCCCTTTACCCAAAAACTGAAAACTGACCCTGAACCCTAAAAATACCCCTTTACCCAAAAACTGAAAACTGACCCTAAACCCAAAAAATACCCCTTTACCCAAAAACTGAAAACTGACCCTAAACCCTAAAAATACCCCTTTACCCAAAAACTGAAAACTGACCCTGAACCCTAAAAATAACCCTTTACCCAAAAACTGAAAACTGACCCTAAACCCTAAAAATACCCCTTTACCCAAAAACTGAAAACTGACCCTGAACCCTAAAAATAACCCTTTACCCAAAAACTGAAAACTGACCCTAAACCCAAAAAATACCCCTTTACCCAAAAACTGAAAACTGACCCTGAACCCTAAAAATAACCCTTTACCCAAAAACTGAAAACTGACCCTGAACCCTAAAAATACCCCTTTACCCATAAACCCAAAAATGACCCTGAACCCTAAAAATACCCCTTTAAAAAAAAACTAACATATAACATTTTAAATATAATTATATACTTACTTATACTTACGTTGTAATGGTATGCGTTGTAAAGGTACCTGCGTTGTAAAAAACTGCGTTTTAAATACATGCGTTGTAATAGTATTTGCGTTGTAAAAGTCCCGTTGTAATGGTAGTGCGTTGTAAAAAATGCGTTGTAATGTGTGTTTACCGGCTGAAATATGCCTCCTGGAATATAGCGGGACTGCATTCCCAGACACCATCTACTGACTAGTCTGTATTTATAGAGGAGTATGGCATATGGGCATTCCAAGAAACATGGTCACTCAACCCAATTCACCGCCCACGCTATCTAAATGTTTTTAAACCAGCACTCGGTGGACAAAATGGTAGACCCACAGGAGGGCTAACCATTTTGTTCAGGCAGCATTCTGGTTATAGGATTGAGGAGGTTCAGATTGATAGCCCTGATATCATGTCCATTCTTTTACGTCCAAAACATCCTTCTGACATACTAGTGATTAATATATATGCAAGATGGATGGCAGGAGGTAAATCATCCAACACCATCTCTACACTTGACACCTTTTTAGATTGCAATAGAGGCAGAAGTAATTTAGAGATCACAGGGGATTTCAACTGCTCATTCGAACCCCTTGACCAGGAGGATGGCAGCCTTAGTGCTGAAGAGGATGCACAATGGAGCATCCCATCCTTAGATTTACTACTGATAAGGAAAAGGACTGAGGCCGCACTTCAAATTAAAACTTTATGTTTGGAGAGGGGTATCAGGGCGGCAAACGGGAGGACACCCTCAAACAGACTGGGCTCTCATACTTATTGCAATGGTCTAAAAAGTAGACGTATTGACTACTTTTTTATAAATCTGGAGCAATGGTTTTCCCTTATTGATATGGAGGTTTATGAGAAAAGTAAAAGTGACCATAACCCACTGCTGTTTAAGATGCAGGTGGCAGGTCTCCCACCGATCCAGCCACAGGGAATTGAGAGGGTGACAGCTGACGTCATATTATGTAACGATATGAGGATAGTTAAATGGGCCAGGATTATCGAAAATGACACCGCAGTAGTACAGATGAAGGAAGCAGTGGAGTGCACTTTAGCAGCCCTTCAAAACACAACTACACAGGGTGAAATCAGGGCTAGCATTTTACAAGCTCACAACAATATGTTTGATAAACTTAAATCTTTTTTTGTCAAAGCTTATAAATCAAATCGAAGGGTTACTCCAAAGCCCGTAAAATGGTACAATAAGACATGTAGAGAAGCCTATAAGAAGCTGTCCCTTGCTAATAAATCGAAAGATATGGGTAACATCAAATATACATGGAAAATGTATTAAATCACCCAACAGAAAGCTAAGAAGGAGTGGGATGAACAAAGATGGCAAAATCTCTTCCTGGAAAGTAAGGAAAAAAGCATGCAAAAATTCTGGCAGCTAGTAAAATGGGGCAGCGGCAAAATTAGGCAATCCCCCGATAACCATGTAGCACTCGACCAGTGAGTCTCCCACTTTGAAGCACAATTTGCTGTTCTAAGTGGCAGTAAGGACCAGTTTCATCTACCGAAGCCGACCACTGTAGTGTTTTTTGACAGAGGAGAGGTGGAATCTGCCATCTTATCTTATCTTAATGGAGATTTATATAGCGCTCTGTCACCATAAGTTTCCTGGCGCTGATTGGGTGCCGAGAGATGTAAAGGAGGGGAGCTAGCCGGACTGTGTGAAAAGACTGGTTTTCAGGAGTTTTCTGAATTCCAGAAGGGAGTTGGAAGATTTAAGTGGAAGGGACAGCGGGTTCCAAAGTTTGGGGGCCAAGTGGGCAAATCTACAGCCATCAAACTTTTTGAGCTTAATTGGGGGTGCAGCTAAGAGATGGCGATGAGAGGACCATAGGTTGCGTACTGGACAATAGTGAGTGACTAAAGATTTGAGGAAGGCAGGAGAAGTTCCAAACACCGCTTTAAATGTGAGGCAGCCGATCTTGAACGCAGCCCTCTGTTCGACCGGCAGCCAGTGGAGTTTGCGAAGTAATGGTTTCGCCGACTGCCACTTCGGGATTTTATAAGCCAGTCTGGCCGCCTGGTTCTGCACAATTTGGAGCCTATGGAGAAGATATTTGGGTAGGCCATGGTACAGAGAGTTGGAAAAATCCAGGCGGGAGAGCACCAGGGCAATCAAGACTTGTATCAGGGCCTCAGGTGTGAGGAGATGGGAAACTTTCCTGATTTTTCTGAGCTGAAACATGCAAGATGATACAACAGCACCCACCTGAGGCTTAAGGGAGAGCTCTGTGTCTATGATGACCCCGAGACTCTTAGCTGACTTCGCCGGGACAGGCGTGGAGCCAAGCTCCGCCGGCCAGAACTGTGGGCCCCAGTAAGTGAGGCTGTTGCCTGGGAGGATTAGCTCTGTTTTCCCCGGGTTCAACTTGAGCTGGTTAAGGTTCATCCATTGCTGGATGTGTAACATAACCGCTTGACAGTCAAGGGCTGCTTTAGGAGAGTTGAGGGGGAAGATAATTTGCAGATGTGTGCATAGTTGAAGACGGTAATGTCCCACCTCTTCAAAGAATGGATGAGCGGTTGGAGATAAAGATTGAAGAGCAGGGGGAACAGGGAGGATCCCTGGGGCACTCCACAGGTGGATAGCTCATTAGCGGCCACAAAAGGGCCTAGACGCACCGCCTGGGTTCTGCCTGTCAAAAAAGATTTAATCCAGGCCAGAGCCAGGCCCCGGATGCCGGCTTGTTCGACACGTGAAGAAGGATGTTATGGTCCACCGTGTCGAACGCCGCCAACAAATCCAGTAGGACGAGCGCCTGAGGAGACCCTTTGTTGGCATTGCCCCTTAGAGACTCCATAACTGCCAGGATCACAGCCTCGTTGCCATGAATGCGATACCTAGAGGAAGGGTCTCTGGCCCTGACTGTATCCCGCCTGACTTGTTTCTACACGATAAAGATAACTGTCTAAAGTAAATCCAGATGCCGGCTAATGCAATAGCCAGTGGAGCCCCCTTTCTTGAATCCTGGCATCGTGCCAAAATATTACCAATATATAAAAAGATATGGTTCCCCACAATAAGCTATGGGCTGTTTTAAAAGATCTTGGGATGCCTCTAGAATTACTAACGCTGGTAGTGAAACTGCATGTAAATGTAAATGTGTAAATGTGCTGGATTTGTAAAGCGCACGGCTGCCCGTAAGCGTCCCGGCGCTTGCTTAGGGAACCCGTCCTGGTATTTCCCTGTGAGAAACCCCAGCAGGGTGTCCACAAGGTGAAAGCCAGGCATCCCGCCGCGAGGGGCCGTAGTGGAGATTAAGCAAGCTATTGCCCAGAGTCGCAGAGTGTGACCCCGTGAGTTGAGTAGGCACCAGAGCGAGAATTGTCGAGTCCGTGGAATTTTTGAGCCCGAGACCCGCCGAGGCGGGGAATCGAACCCTGGTCCACGGTCGATCTCAGCTTCCGGGTCTGCCGCCTCTAACCACTGAGCCACGCTTCAAACTTTGCACAGGTAGGATGGGGCTCCTAGGGTAAAGTCACAACCAGGTTTCCAGGATCCAAAGGGTTCTGTCAAGGGTGTGTTTTGGCCCCAACTTTATTTTCGTTATTTATAAATGGGGTTGTTAACTATTCCTCTTCATACCCTACTGACGCTCCCTCTCATGCAGGTTCAAAGGTACCTATACTTATGTTGCCCGATGATACCCTTATTATTTCCAAAACACAAGCAGAGTTGCAGAGCGCACTGAAAAGATTTGAGGACTTCTGTGGTGACCAGGAACTGGTTGTTAATGTGGAGAAAACTAAGTTCATGGTTCTCCACAAACATAAAGTTATTAAAGGAAGGGTCTTTTTGAAGAAGGTGCAGCTCGAACAAACAGATGTTTTTGCGTACTTGGGGATTATACTGGGCAGGAAGCTAAACTGGAAGCCCCAGATTGACCTAATGGCCCTTAAAGACTGTCAATTGGCGGGAGCAATAATAAAAGAACAGAGGCTCTCCCAAACGAAGCCGGTAGACCCTGTATTAAAGATCTATAACACCAACGTTAGGGCCTCCTTCTTATGTGGAGCAGAGCTCTGGGGCTTTGATAATTTGTCACCTTTAGCCACAGCTCAGAACAAATTTGTGAGAGCCCTAACCGGTCTCCTACAGTCTACTCCACTCAAGTCCCTTTATTCCGATTTGGGATGTTGTACCTTGGAGGAGGAAGCCCGATATAGACCACTGGCATTCTGGTGAAGAATATGGTCTACTCCTGAGTTGTCACAGTATGCGCTAGCGTTAAAAGATGTTAGAGACACTGATTTATCTTGTAATATTTCCTGGTTACATACGATTAAGTGTAACTTGGTGACCATGGGTATGTGCCACTTGTAGGAGGACCCAGGAGGTGCCCTATATCCGTCCCAAAAAGTTTTTAAGAAAGCGTACTGGTCTTTAGTCAAAGCGCAAAGCTCACGACTAACTAAGAACACCTCATTGACCGGTATTTTTTTGGAGCATAAGCCTGACTCCTTGTACGAAGATTATTGGGACTTCCTATCTAAACCCAGCGACAGGAAATTATTCCATCAATTTAGGGTAGGCACACTCCCTGTCAATTCCTTCACACAAAAGTGGCTCAATTCACCGAACAGCAAATGTGTATGCTGTCCGTAGCAGGATGAAACTGTTCCCCACATCCTATTTGTATGTCCCGCCTATAAGTCTCCCAGGGACAAATGGCCCAAGCCATTATGCACCAACATGGGTACCAGGTCATGTGCTACCGCCCTTCGAATATTAAAGATCGACACCCTGAGTCCATAGCGACAGCCATGGCCAAATATTTGGGCTGGATGTGGGGAATTCAAGCAAATAGTTTGAAGAAGCAAGAGTCATTGAATGGTAATAATGTTTGTGTAGGATTATGATTATGGTCTTTGCACCTTAATGCGCTTTGCTTAGAGGGATCCCGCCCTTTCAGTGATTAGGAAAAAACATTTTTAAAGAATGTTTTTAGTATTATGATGAAATGGTAGTTCATGCTCTTAAAGGTAGCAATACACAGCAGTTTGATAGTTGTGTAATAATAGTTTGTTTTACTATTATGTGCTATAAATATCAAAAGTCACACTGTCCGATGCCCAGCACAGTCGCTGTATCCTAGTGCTAGTATATAACTACTTTTCTATTTTTTTGTTTTTTATTATGACAATGTAAATATTATATGTGTCTTTTATGATCTGCACGATTGAAATAAAGGCGGATTTTATTTTTAGTAATAACATCTAAAATTACTCCAGACAGGAGCCTCCAAAATATTTATTTCCCTGGCAACCATAATCCTTAGATGACCCTGCAGATGAATACGTTGAACCACACTTTTAAGATCATATCATTTGGATTGCTTTATTTCCGAGTTTGACTGCTGTTCTGTTTTTTTGTGTAGTGACAAAGATTAAACTAGTAAATGCTTGTAGTATTCTCAAACCATATCCACTTGTGTATGATTGAGTTAAGCGAAATGGATCTAGAATGGGGCATTAAAATAATCGACACATGGCTTCCATCTGTATCATGTTTACCTGTGAAATGGTTCTAAATTATTAAGCTTTATCTTATCCAATTAAAGTGAGCACAGTATTTGCTGATGAGAAGGTTAAACCTGAGGTGATTTAGTTTGTAGTGCCTGAACCCAACACATGTTCTAAATTTGTCATTGTGCATCCAAACAATGGAAAGGTTTGTTCTACTGTGGGTCCTTTAGAAGATTTAAACAATAATATGTAGGTCTATACACAAATAAATTCCTTATAAAAGCCAGCATTGTAGAGGACTAAATAAACACAATGACCTGTAATGTTCCCATGGAAACAGAGGAGAAATTGGTAGCAAGCTATTTAAGGAAGAATAGTGCATAGGATCTGGTTATACACTTTAAAAAGTTCTGCCTGCTTGTTTTAAAATACATGTTTATTAAATGGCGTTAGAATCGAAAAAGCAATTGCACATGTGGAGTATGAATGTAGCAAAAAAGGAGCATTTATGGGTATATTACCAAGCAATAGCGATAATTATCGCTATTGCTTGGTTAGCGGGAAAAAAATATCGCCGAGCACCGAGGATTTTTACCGCTGAGATACCTTGATATTATCAAGGTTTATCTCAAAAGCGGTAACAATCCTGCGAAATGCATGAATATCGCTGAAAAATCAGCGATATTCATGCATTATGGTGACAATGCTCTTAGCCATGTTATCCACCTTCCATTGGATAACATGGCTAAGAACTGCTTTTAGCAGGCGTTAGCTTTTGGAGATATTCGCGCTTAGCACGAATATTTCCAAAAGTTGTTAATAGGAGTTAGAGATGTTAGCGACTGTTTTCAGTCGCTAACATCTTGGCACGCCCACTTTGCATGTCATTAGCGATAATTATCGCTGACATGCAAAGTGGGCCCCTAAATCCCCGCTATCGCCTACAAGCTGTCGCTAACTGGTGTTAGCGACAGCTTGGTAATAGGGCGATAAAATTATCGCCGCATTAGCGGGGAAAAAGTCCCGCTAATGCGGCGATAATGCCCTTGGTAATATGCCCCTCAGTTATTTATTTAGCTAAAGTGGCACTGAACTTATTTGATAGATGACTAACTTGAGGTCAATAACGTTAGCTAGATAATATGGACAGCATATACCAGTATAGTGACTGAGGTTCTGAACAAGGAAGTTCTGTTGTGATGCAGAGACAACAAAACGTCAACAGAAAAAAATAGGTAAATGCACCTAATGTAGTGACATGGTAGACTTAATTACAGTGTTGGAGCCACATGCATACATTATTATTCCATTCCAATCACATGAGATTGAATTTCAGGGTAGGTTCGAGCTCATGAGCGCCTTTATTTCTTTTGAAATAATATACTCCATAGATAACTGAGTAAAGATTGTGCCTAATAAAAGCTTAGATATTCTGCACATAAGTCTCTACTTATAAAGTATTGTAATTAGATATTGCATATACTTAGGGCCAGATGTAGGTAAATCCATTTTACCGATTCTTAAATACCGAATTTTACCGAATCGGTATTTAAAAATCGGAAAATGATATGTAGGTAAAAAATCTGTATAATTTACCGATTCGGTAAAAGTCGGTATCGGATGATCGGTATTTACCGATCGGTATTTACCGATCGGTATGTACCGATCGGCATTTACCGATCGGCATTTCCAATGCATTCCTATGGGCCTTTTGGCCCATAGGAATGCATTGGAAATAACGATCGGTAAATACCGATCGGTAAATACCGATCGGTATTACAAAAAAACGTGCAGCAAACAAAAGTGAAACTTAACACAACAGCCAATCAGGTGCAACCACCCTCCCCCTTCCTCCCAGGAAGTGCCTGCCCAGCCAGCTGCAACTCATTAGAAAGTTCTGGAGACAGGCAGAGCAGAGCACACAGAGAGAGGAGCAGGGAGAGAGTTGTTTGTGTTTAAAACCCAGGAATAATGGCAAGCAGCACTGAGAGCCAGAAGGCAGAGCGAAAGAGAAAAATTAAGTTCAGCAACACTGAGCTTCAAGTCCTAGTTGAGGAGGTGGTCAGGGTGCACACCCAACTATTTGGGAAGCTGTCCCTCACCCTGGCTGAGTCAGCTAAGCGAAAGCTGTGGCTGCACATAGTGGAAAGGGT
Organism: Lissotriton helveticus; assembly: GCF_964261635.1. NCBI lineage: Eukaryota > Metazoa > Chordata > Amphibia > Caudata > Salamandridae > Lissotriton > Lissotriton helveticus. The sequence goes on from NC_136065.1 coordinate 538,629,840, forward strand.
AAATGCAGTGGGAGTCACCACCAGGAGCATGGAGGAGTTAAAGAAAAGATTTTATGACCTCAGGAGCCAAACCAAGAAGAAGCTTGCAGAGCAGCATAAACAGGCTGGTGTCACTGGAGGAGGCAGGAATCCAGCACCCCCCCTGACTGAGCTGGAGGAGTTGGTGGCGTCTACCATCGAGCGAGACAGTGTGGTGGGACTGGGAGCAGTGGACAGCTCAGCCCGAGCCAAATCAAAAGGTAAGATGCATGCGCAGCACAACACCCCATACCAAGCAGCATCCCTTAAACCTCTGTGCACAGGCCAAGCCCAGTCCAGTACTGCTAGCACTATACAGGAGCAATGCATTATGGGAAATGTAGTCAGCTAATATTAGACCATGTATAACTGAACAGACATCAGCAAGGCAGTGAAAGTATTGCAGAATCATGAAAGTTAAATGTGTAAAGATTTATTTATAGTCACTGTGACACAGTAACAATCAATGTACATACGCTTATTTACACCTAGGGGCACCATCAGCCAGGCAAGGCACATCGACACCAGGGACTGCAGCAGCGAGGGAGGAGAGTGAGGAGGCAGGGCCAAGCCATGTGCAAGCATCGCAAGATGAGGAGGACACAAGTGGCATTGCACAGGAGGAGGAGACAGACCTCACCCCCGACCTTCCACACTCCCCACACCTGTCACAATCACCTGCATTAGTATTCTCTCCGGAGACTTCCCCAGTAATGCAACAGGCTGCACCTGCAACACCACCAGCCAGGAGGCGACTCGTGGCCACACTGCCCTTGATGGAGGCAGCATTAGATCAGGCTGAGCAAACTCCACCTATGCCTCATGCTGCACTGCAGGCAAACACTCATCAAGACACCATGCACAGACGTCGCCGCATGCCCAGCACTGCAGGAGGCACTGGAGAAGGCACTGTCTTCTGAGGGCTGGAGGGAAGCATGGTGCGCATCCAGCGCATGCAGGGCAGATCCATCCAGGCCTGCCACCGGCAATTCCGTGCCCTCAATCAAACTGTAGGAGAGATGGGGAAGGGCATTAATGATATAGCCAATAGCAACAGGGACATGGTAAACCTAGCTGCTGGTATTACGTCTGCTATCACGCAGCTGTGCGATAAGATGGACCACATCGAGAACGCAAGGCGCAGGGACGCCCGCGCTACCAACAGGGCGCTGAATCGCCTTGCCACTGCCACTGCACAGCTATGCAGGAGAGGAAACAATATGCAGGAAAGCCTAACACAAAATACGGCAGAGGTCACAAGGGGCATAGCCAAAATAACCAGTGCCCTAGAGGCAATGATGATCACAAATGCTGCTCACAATGCTGCCCTGGATGTGGCTGAAGGAGAGGACAGTAGTAGCCGCAGCAGCTTGGGTAGTGCTGTGGTGCCTGCTCGTAGGAGCCGGAGGCGCGCAGCTGAGCCTTCAAGCCTGGAGGAAGGCAGTGGGGATAATCCCAGTGTGTCTGGGAAGCGGCAGAGAAAGTGACTCTCCAAGTTTGGGTGAAGTAACCCTGGACATGTTGTCCCCACCTTTGTACATTTTAATTTGTTGCACCTAAGTGCTGTAAGTTCGTGCCAACAGATAAATACTTTACTTCCATTCACAACCTGTCTGTGTGTCATTACTTACTCAGAAATAGTTGCTTGTTATTTCCTCACGCCTGTATCTCCCATCACTTGGTGTTGTGACTCCAGCAGGTTGTATGTCAGGCACGGCATTGTCGTCGTCATGATCCTCGTAGTCTGACAACTCCACCTCTGTACCCTTTCTCACAGCCAAGTTGTGCAACATGGCACAGGCAGCTATGATTTTGCAGCATGTTGTGGGGGTATACTGCCTTGCGCCTCCACTCTTGTGAAGGCATCTAAATCTGCTCTTCCAGATGCCAAATGTCCGTTCTACCACATTCCTTGTACTTTTGTGTGCCCGGTTATACCTCCTTTGGCTGGGTGTGGAGGGGTTGAGGTAGGGAGTGAGGATAAAAGAACGTAGGGCATATGCACTGTCTCCTAAAAGGGAAATGGGAATACATTACTCACATGCATACTTGTAAATCTCACTGCAATATGTGTGAATGCTGTCGCAGACTCTGTCTTACCTAGGAGGTATCCTTCGCCAAATTCCCCTGCTGACAGCCGTTCATAGATGCCGCTGTTCTGAAATATATAGGAGTCATGTGTACTTCCAGGGAATTTAGCTACAAGGTCTGTGATGACGTACTTTGCATCACAAATCACCTGGGCGTTGATGGTGTGGCTTGACTTCCTATTGCGGTAAATGTATTCTGTGGCAGCAGGGGGACAAATGGGGATGTGTGTCCCATCAATGCATCCGATGATATGGGGAAATCTTGCCATCTGGTAGAAGTCTGATTTTGTTTGTACCAGTTCAGCATGGGTGGATGGAAATGAAATGTAATACTCCATCCTGTGCAACATGGCGTCAAGGAATCTGTGAAAAAACCTTGAGAGGCTGCTCTGGGTCACCCCTCCCACCACAGCAACCACGCTCTGGTAGCTCCCAGACGCCAGCAGGTGGAGGCTGCACAGCACCTGTACATGTGTTGGAATTGCATGTGCCCTTGGGGTGGGGTGCTCCAACAGTGGTTTAAGGTCCCTGATGAGCTCCATGATGGTGTCTGGAGCCAACCTGTACCTTTGTAGTATCTCCTCCTCTGTCAGCATGAACATGGTGACCCTCTGCCTGTAGACCTGCTCCTGTCTCAGCCATTCCCTCTCTCCTTCCTCCCGTAGCCGTAGACGTCTTGCTATTACATAGAATGCCGCCATTGTGCAAACAGAATTGCATTTTGGGTCCTTTTTTATAGGCTGCATGAATTGCATTTTGGGTCCTTTTTTATAGGCTGCACCTGGTTACCACCTGATTTGAATCCATGGTAAATACCGACTCTTAAATACCGATTTTGAGGCAAAATCGGTATTTCTGAGCCTCCCTACATCTCAATGTTCAATTTTACCTATTCTTATTTACCGATCTGTAACATTACCGATCGGTAACATTACCGATCGGTAACATTACCGATCGGTAACATTACCGATCGGTAACATTACCGCTCGGTAACATTACCGATCGGTAACATTACCGATCGGTAACATTACCGCTAGGTAAAATTCCGTTATCGGTATTTTACTGATCGGTAAATTTACCGATCGGTAAATTTACCGATTCAGCCTATTTTTGGTCACCTACATACCGAACGCTCAATACCGGTCGGTAACGGCCGAAAATCGGTATTTTCTGCCGTTACCGACCGGTAACGGCCTACCTACATCTGGCCCCTAGTGCTTACCTTAATGTACCAAATGATGTCCTGAATGTTTGATGATACTTCACATCAACTCATTGAAGGCTAGAACAAAATTTATGACCTTGCCATTTACATTTTCCTTTTTTTCTATTTGTTTGACGTCTCTATTTGTTTTTTAATTTTGTCATTAATCATAGGCACTGATGATAATAATTTAATAATTTAGTATTTCTGGTTATGACACACACACACAGAGTAGAAAACCGTAGCGTCTTCTTCAAACAGTTTACTATGAGAAAATGCTGTGTCTCAGTCATTAAAGATGAGGTTTAACTCCAGAGAAAGACTTACGAAAAATATTTGCTGTAGCAAGGGATTTTTGCTTCCTTGCAGCTATTTCACAGTGTGCTATTTTAGGAGTGTTTGGATAACATCAGTTAGATAGGACTTGGGGGGAAATTGCTAGTCTCCTGTGTCCACGGCAATATTAGTCAGCAGGAAGAAAGGTAGTAAGTAAGCTTACTTTTGAGAAACGTGGCATTGGGGAACCATTAAACAAAGAACATTCAGCGTTGTCAACTAGTAAACAACTGGGCTTGTCTTAAAAAAATATGAACATTCAATGGCAAGCAGTTGTGGGTTAACGGGTCTTCAAAACTTTAATTTAATATACAGGTAGATAATCACCAAAACATGTTACATAGCAAATGTATCAATTCACCCTTTGAATTTCATAATTTTCAATACAGCTTTGCTAAATTATTATAAACCACCTAAATATTTAATTACACTGGTATCTGACTACTCACAGGTAACATCCTCTTTCAATATCATTTCTCTAAGCTTAAAGGAGTAACTCTCTTACACTTTTTAATCATACACATAGATAATTAGTATATTAGTTCAAATCCCTGAGCATCACACATTTATTACAAATCATGGACGTTTTCTGTTCTATCGCTACAAACAAGATAACACGGCATGAGATTTCTCTATTTTCTTGAAAATATCACATTACGGTAGGAGACTTAGGGGCATATTACCAAGCAGTAGCGATAATTATCACTATTGCTTGGTTAGAGACAAAATTTTACCGCTGAGCGCGGCGATTTTTATCGCAAATAAACCTTGGTATTACCAAAGTTTATCGCAAATGCGATAAAAATCAGCCGCAATGCATGAATATCGCTGAAAAGTCAGCGATATTCATGCATTACCGAGCTAATGCTTTTAGCCATGTTATCCACCTCCCATTGGATAACATGGCTAAGAACTGCTCAGGGCATCTGTACAGATGCACGGGTGGTTGTTGAGGGGGTGTACTTGGGTATTAAGATCACGGCAGAACTACAAAAATTGGTAGAAATTAACATTAAGCCTATTATTACGAGAGCAAAAAAGGACCTGGATAGGGTAAATAATTTACATATGTCCATAGTAGGCAGAGCAAACTACATAAAAATGAATCTGCTGCCGAAATTTTTGTATTTATTTAGAACTATTCCGCTGTTTTTTAGTATGATTTGGTTTGATCAGGTGGAGAACATGGTAAATCGATTTGTGTGGTCCCAGGGGAAGACAAGAAGAGCCCTGAAATATATGTCATTGCCACGGGACAGGGGGGGATGGGCATTACCAGATCTTAAAATGTACTATTGGGCGGCAGCATTGCAACAAATGACTGGTTTGCTGGGAGGAGCTGAGAGGGAAACTGAATATCCTACAGGGTCATCAGAGGTGTAGGGGATAATTCTCGGCGATGAGACAAACAACGCCCTCCTTAGATATTCGGAGCCTAGCTATTTTAAGCGAACCAGGTTTAAGACATTAGAAGCGGCGGACAAAATATGGAAATCGTTTAAGAAAAGTTTTGGCTTAGGGAGGTTCCATGCATATACTAGAATAATAGAGGATCCTATGCTGCCACCAGAAATATTCGCCGACACTATATTTAGGGAATGGGCTCGTTCAGAAATTAAAAATATGGGGGACTTAATAGGGGAATCAGGGGTACGGCAATTCACAGAAATCCAGCAGGAATTTGGGGTTAGCAGTAGGAGTTTTTTTAAATATTTGCAAATAAGAAGCTTCCTAGGTAATAAACGGGGGGGTCCGATGGGCTTTAAAGGAAATTCGATTCTGCAGATGATTGAGGGGGAAGAATCTTGTACAATTAAAAGATTATATGCAGAACTTATAGAGCATCGAGGGGATGACCTGGAGAAATATGAGACTAAATGGAGGGAAGCCCTAGGAGTATCAGAGGGAGTATTCTTAAAGTCATTAAGGTTAGGAAGAGAAACTCTTTGCTCAGCGGCGTTGCAGGCACAACACTATAAGACGATATACAAATTGTATTACACCCCAGCCAGAATCGCTCAGTGGGGAGGTACACAGGGGATTAGATGCCCAAGGTACGACAGCACGGAGGCAGATATACTGCACATGTTTGCGGGGTGTCCAAACCTCTCCCCATTGATAGAAAGTATTGAATCATTCTTTGAAAAATCATTGGCATATAAATTGAAGCTGTTACAAGAAGTAATACTACTAGGAGTAGTAGGGAGCAATTCGCAATATCTAGATGAGGGCTTTATATTTGTGGCTATGGCTGTTCTACGTCTATGTATAGCAACTGCATGGAAAGATAAGACACCGCCCCCGTTCCAGCACTGGCTGGCTAGGTTATTGTGCATCCACAACTTAGAGAAAGCTATTCATGCCAGAAGGGGGAAAAAGGGCAGAGTACTTGGTTTACAGTTGTGGAAGCCTATCGCAGATTGGAAAAGTAGGATGGCAAATGTCTAGGGTGGTGAACAGCTAGAGGGGTCAATTTGTAATCATGATTGTACTCATGTCTCCTGTTTTTGCCTCTTCGGTGGTTTTATCTGTCTTCCTGTTTTTTGACGATTTCTGTTCTCGTTTCTTGTTCCCCTTTTGTATCTTGATTATCGTGCTTTCAAGCTCCTTTCTTTATTAATGTGTGTCTTTCTGGCCTTATTATATTGATTCCTTCTCATGTTGTTTTTTTTATTTTTTATTTTCTTCTAAATCTGTTTTTTCTATAAGATGTATAAGTATACCTATTGTTAAAGGATATTGTCTGGCGGGGGGGGGGGTAAAATGTGCTGTAAAAATTGTCAATAAAAACAAAAAAAAAAAAAAAAAGAACTGCTCAGGGCAGGTGTTAGCTTTTGGAGATATTTGCGCTTAGCGCGAATATCTCCATAAGTTGGTAATAGGAGATAGCGATGTTAGCGACTGTTTCCAGTCGCTAACATCCTGGCACGCCCACTTTGCATGTCATTAGTGATAAACATCACTGACATGCAAAGTGGGGCCCAAGTTGGTCGCTATCTCCTACTAGCTGTCGCTAACTGGTGTTAGCGACAGCTAGGTAATAGGGAGATAATTGTATCTCCACTTTCTTGGCTTTTAAAGCCAAAAAAGCGGAGATAAACCCCCTTGATAATATGCCCCTTAATTTCAATAGCTGGACAGGTTTTTTTTCTGACAATGACATCACACTTCTGATCCTGCTAATGTATTAACTGGTTCATTTCTCTACCACACACAGTTTATCTCATCTCCTTCTGAGAGAAAGCACCCTCAATCACTTCCTATGACCCTTATCCCTTCAAACCGAAGATGCATTTAAGAATCTTCTAGGGAGTGATGTAATAAAAACATATGTCTACAATTGACCACCACATACGATAAAGTCCAATTTCGGCATCTGTTGGCTACCAACTGTATGTATCCTACCACAGCATCTGATTGATTAGAGTGAGTATTATTAGCACAGAGTTATTTCACAATACCATCTTCCCCCTTGCCCGAAACCTAGTGCTTTCTCTTTTGAGGTGCATCTTTGAGGAACTCCTTTAAGTATTCAGATAAGAGTATTTGCACACAGAATAATATTTTAAATGCTCTATGTTGGATTTGTGCTTACAATGTCATGCATACTAAAGTTATCTGAAATGAATAGATTACAAAGGAAGCATGTCATCTTAAACTTGGCATCACAGTAGCCCTGTTGTGCTCGTCATGCTATCAACCCACCCAAATGGGATCATTTTGGACTTTGTATGCACCTCTCTGATAAGGTTGTATGACGTTATAGTGCATACTTTTACTCTGCATGCCATTACAACACAATGTGTTGCAACAACTTGATGTCAGGGTTGCGGTGGAGTTTCTAATTTACTATTCCAACTCCAGGCTGTGCAAGATTAGGGAAGGTGTTGTAGTTAAATCCAACACCTTACACCTCCCTACAGCAAGCCATTTAGCTGTAATGGCGTGTGGGGTAAATACATGTGCTGTAATGCATGTGTTGTAATGGTTGTTTCCCCTCTGATAACCCTAAAATGTGAATAGCAAAAAGCAGCCTCGACAAACCATGCTGCCATTGACTTCACCCACTACACACATCTCCTTGCGTTCAACAAAAGCCATCAAAAATGTCTAGAAGCTTCTTCAAGCATTTATTGGCAGATACCTTTTCTGACAGCCTTGCCTAACTCCAACACAGATGCCGAGGACCTATTATATGATTTCACCCTCACTTGTTAGGTGACAACACATCTCCAAGGCCAAACAAAAAAACTGTGGGGTATATTCAAAAGAACGGGTGATAACTACCGCAAGAGTAGATAAATGCAACTTTCAACATCGCAGCCTATCATGGAAAAATAACAGTGTCAACGTGGAATTCACAACAAGGCAGTAGCATGCAATAGACACCAGATAACGCTGCAAATGTCCGCATGAAATCAATGCCACACCGCAAAAATGTGATAAGCGAATGCTAAAAAACATGCGATGAGGCCAACCGCGGTACAAAAAGTAGTGAAAACCAGCCACAGGCCTGCAAATCCCATGCGTCTGGCGGGACAATGCACCATAAAAACCACAGTAAAAATACACCAGAAGCAAGCCAAAGCACGTAGCAACATGGATGTAGCCTGACCCAGCGCAGAGGTCAACTCGAACCCCACAACCCCCACAGACCACCATCAAGGAACAATGGGGTCGGGGAAGGCTAAGGAGAAAAGAGGGAGAGGAACACTGGGTGCAGTCTGCAGGCAAACAAGACCAGCGTCATGGAGGTGACACAACACCACCAGCAACTGACCCACAAGCAGACCACCTGGAATGTAGTCAGAGTGCCGAGGAGGCCAATCCAGGAGGCCAATAGGCGATGACATTACGTAACAACCTAAACCAGGCACCAACCTGATGCCAACAGGAAGGCAGCAACGGTGACAGGAGGTGGCAGTCCAGCAACACCGGAGGAGCTGGAGGAAACCCAGGCCACAGTCATCAGTGTGAAGACAGTGCAAGGAGCAGGGAGTACGGATACAGCTCGAAAGGACCTGACACAACGCCAACAGGGAGTGCAACGAACAGGTACTGGGGAGACGGGGGAGATGGGCACAATAGCATACATGCACAACGAGGCGTAGCTCACTGCACACCTACAAACACCCTGGATCATGTCCCAGATCCCCTTGACACACTGCAGCACACACACATAGCACAAACAGCACACCCACATCGAAGACAACGTGGAACAACACGCATAGCCGACACTGCAGGACAGAGGACACAACTGGCTCCGCACATGCACAGAAACATGCCCACTACATCCGACAGAGGTGGAAACAGTGAAATGGAAATGTACGGGTACAACTTCACATCCGTCATATAGTCCAAATGTACACGTACTCGCAGAAGAATCCAGCACCCCCAAACAGTCACAATGTACACTGCCATACAGTCTGCATGCAAACTAGTACAATGCACCAGCATATATGTCAACACAAAGGCAACACGCACCTCCCCTTCACATCGCAGAGGGGCACACAACACCTGCAGCAGAGCACACAATACAAGACATCAGTGATGCCGGAGAGGACCACTACACCGTCGACACTGACGCCCCACAACAGCATAAGGATTTCCCACGCAACCCCCCACCAGGACCCGGACAGCCAAGTTACTCAGAGGAGAACAGCGTGCCTGCAACAGACCACACAGCAGGAAGCACCACAAGCACAGCTGGCTCACAACACTTCACCCACCCACACATGGCACCCCAATGCCATGTGTCAGCACACCAAAAGGAGGTGGCCCATCAGGTGTGGGCGGAGGCGGGACCCAATGGAATGTGAACCAGGACAGATTTGTAGGCGTCTAGCACCCTTCAGGGCCCACCCACACCCCACTAAGGAGACCCACACTGCCATAGAGACACATGCAGATGCACATTCACAGCACAGAACCATGCCCAGGGGCGCTCAAATAGCAGTCACACACCCATGTTGGCTGTGCGAATGACAGCCCTGGCCACTCCCCTCACAAATTGAGTAGGTGACAACAAAGCTACATGTCCAAGCTCCAACCCGCTGCCTGCAGTGACATGTCTGCATCCGATGTACACAGCACAATGTAATGCCGTAGGGCCCAGGGCCCACACGCATACTACAAGACCACAGGGACACACGCAGATATCATGTTGAACTGGCTACGGACACATTCACCCGTCCCCTTTATTGGCAGGGCCACATGTACAGTGACACCTGTGCTGGATGTGTGTGGGGTGAGTGTAAGCCATTCTGCACAGAATGTCTGGTGCTGGCAACCACTTAAACATTGGACACCAGTGCAACAGAAACAGAAAACAGATGCAATACAGGGTCAACTGCTGAGCAACATGCAGTGAGCCGGAGAAAGTACAGAGGACAGCCAACACGCAAACAGAAGTGTCTGTGAGTTGGAGTGTACTGGGATTTGGAAACTAGAGATGACCGCGCTCTTATGAAGAAAAAGTCTTGGATTGTGTCCCTTCATTATGTACATGATGCAGATGCAGTGGGGTGTGTTAGACCTGCATCATCTTCCCCATCAACGTCTCAGGGCCCCCACACTGTTTGAGGTGACATAGCTGCGCAACCGCCCCACAGCACACAACGCCATCAGCAATGTACAATGGCCTGCAGTGCACGGAGTCACTGGCACCTGGAGTGCTGGGCAGGGCATCAGGATGATGATGGCATCCACGAAAGGTCTGAGCAACTCCGTAAGTCTGTCAGGACCACTGTTTCAACTCTGGCAGATGGTGGTTACAGGTTGTCCTTGCGGTGGTGGCATGTGCCTCCTGCGGTGATGCGACGTCCTGGCCGGTCTGGACTCGTTTTGGTGTGTGAGCACTGGTGGGCCGCATTCGGGCCCAGAGGCTGGGTACAGCACAAGGCCACAGGGAAATGGTGTTGATGACCCCAAGGCCTATGCTTCAGGGCCCATCCAATGTCTCCGGAGAAGGAGTCCCAGACTTGACAGCACAGAGTTAGGGGCCCCGGATGCACTGTGGCCGGCAGAGGCACCCAGCCACAGGACGGTGACTTGCAGTGCAGTCAGATGGGCCATGCGACCTGAGCAGGTCACCATCAATGTCTGAGGTGTATGTTGCGGAGGATTTCGGGGGACAGTGGAAGGTGTCCTCCAGGGCAAGACGCTGAAAGGTTTCATTTTATCCGAAAGCAGCAAATGGAGGTGTGGAATGCGATAGCCTCCTTGCCACAGCCAATTTGGTATTATCTACATGAGGATGAAAACTGCCCCCTAGTCCATAGACTCAGACGCTGCCAGAGTTCGACCAGAGAGTGTCCATGAATGTCAGGGAACAGACTTAGTGGCACCGGGGCTGAGTGGGAATGCAATCTGTAATGATGCTCATACACTGATATGAACTCCGCAATAGCAAAATCAGGACTGTGTGACCTACTGGACTGCATTGTAGGCCGGAGGCAGCGGTCAGCAGTGACCCACAGCCACGTGTCATTGGCTCATGATGCACAGCACTAGTGACACCAGGGCAGTTGTCTGTAGTGTACGTACACCTCTGTAACGATGATCCTTTTCTCTTCGCCAAGATGCAAGGCGACATCCTCTTAGGCCTCTCCTTGCATGCAATGATGTGTAGTCTGCCTTTGCATACTGGATGTTGAGTTCGAAATCTGTGACCTACTGGATTAAAGCCTAGGCCAAGAGCAGTGTAGGCCGGAGGCAGAGGTCAGCACAGGCCATTCACCGAGTGTCGCAGGCATAGGTTGGTGGCCCCACCGGCTTGCGTAGTTCAGGTTCAATGGCACCACGTGTTTGGTCACCTCCGTGACTGTAACCCGGCTTTTGTCCGGACTGAGACGTATCTTCCTCTTACTCCTCTCCCTGCGACCACTGGAGACAAACTTTTTATATTACCTTCCAGGGCTCGGTGGAGTGTGGGCGCCATCTTCGTTTGGGCAGGTCAGGCGACCTAGCTCGACGCCACACCCCCCGCGCTCCGCCCCTATTTAGGAGCAGCATTCTCAGTGCTCGACATTGGAGGCAGGCGACTCCGGTGGCAGTGGGTTCGCGCCTGCAGTGGGACACGAGACTTTGCAACGCTGACGCCCTGCTGAACGAGAGCAGCGGCGCCGGACTTTTAAAAGCACTTTTACTTCTCCAAAGGCAACAGGAGACAAACTTTTTATATTACCTTCCAGGGCTCGGTGGAGTGTGGGCGCCATCTTCGTTTGGGCAGGTCAGGCGACCTAGCTCGACGCCACACCCCCCGCGCTCCGCCCCTATTTAGGAGCAGCGTTCTCAGTGCTCGACATTGGAGGCAGGCGACCCCGGTGGCAGTGGGTTTGCGCCTGCAGTGGGACACGAGACTTTGCAACGCTGACGCCCTGCTGAACGAGAGCAGCGGCGCCAGACTTTTAAAAGCACTTTTACTTCTTCAAAGGCAACAGGAGACAAACTTTTTATATTACCTTCCAGGGCTCGGTGGAGTGTGGGCGCCATCTTCGTTTGGGCAGGTCAGGCGACCTAGCTCGACGCCACACCCCCCGCGCTCCGCCCCTATTTAGTCGTCCCCCAATGAGGGAGCGCAGCGGGCGCGCCGAAGGCGCGCCGAAGTCGAGCCTAAGTCAAGCCCGTCTGCGCCCGTCCGTGGCCGAACGGGGATAGGGGCGCGTCCTCATGTCCCTCCTTATTCTTCCATGGACCTACTTGCTCTCCAGGGCCCTTGGCCCCTGGCAAAATCCACCACCAGGCGCATTTCTGCTCTTGGTCTTGATCTTACTCCCCATTATCACACTTACTAATTTGACTCTCCCTTTGTCTCACCTTCCTGATTCTAGTCCCGTACCCCCTTCCCCCCCCTGTCCCTTATCTTACTTAATACTAGGTCGGCCGTAAAGCACCACCAGGAGCTATTTGTGCTGCTTGATACTCACCAGCCTGACATGTTATTCTTAACAGAAACATGGTTTTGTGACACCTCCTTGCCCTCTCTGTTGGCTGCCCTTCCCACTCCTTATGAGGCCCTTCGTGCCGACCGACTAGTGGGTAAGTCAGGAGGTGGTGTGGCTCTCATTGCTCGAGCTGAGCACAACTTTCAACTTCTTCCCTCCCCCATTATTAATTCTACCGAGCACTTGGTAGCTCGTTCACTTGCTTTTTCTCCCCCGCTCACCTGTTTATTGATGTATCGCCCACCTCAGCCATCTCATCTATTCTTGCCGGCTTTTCAGGACCTGTTGGCCACTTTAGCGATCAACCACGCCTCTGTTTTGGTACTAGGGGATTTTAACTACTGGCCCTTAGACCCCCAGGAAAGCACAGCCTCTAAACAATTTTCTGATTCACTTACATCTTTTAATTTTATTTCTCATTTGCACACCCCTACTCACACCCACGGCCATGTACTAGACCAGGTTTGGTCTCTTAACGCCTCGGTTTCCTCCATGACCGTGTCCCCATGCCCCTGGTCAGACCATGCCTTGATAAAACAGAATTGGTCCTTACAGGTGGTTCCTCCAGTCCCTGGAACTCTCTCTTTTGGCCTTCCTCCTTGGGATCCCCTCCTACACCTTCTTCCTCAGTTAAAACTCTGGGCATCAAACTCAATAATCATCTCAACCTCCATTCACAAATTAGTTCTGTGGTCTCTTCTTGCTTTTTTGTACTCTGAACTATCCGCTCTGTTTCTCGTTTCTTTTCTCCCTCTGCACTTAAGTTAATCATGTCCGCTCTGGTTGTTTCCCGGCTGGACTACGCTAATGCCCTCTACAACGGCATCCCGGCGTATAGTCTGCGGAAGCTCCAGCTGGTCCAAAACCAGGCGGCCAGACTGGTATATGGCCTCCCCCGCTCTCACCACTCTACCCCCTTACTGAAAGCACTACATTGGCTACCTGTTAAGGAGCGATCTCTCTTTAAGACTGGATGTATGGTCTTCCAGGCACGCCAAGGGAGTGCCCCTGCCTTCATCTCTTCCCTACTAAAAGAGTATATTCCTGCCCGTGAGCTGCGGTCATCTACCCAATCACTCCTCCAGGTTCCCCGGTACAGACGCAAGAAATGGGGCGGAGCCAATTTTTCTTTTTTGGCACCATCCTTCTGGAATTCCCTCCCCGATCACTTGCGTTTGGCCACACATTATTCCTCTTTTCGTAAAGATCTTAAGACCCTTCTTTTTACTCAAGGCTTTCCAATGTAAATTGATCTCTTTCCCTTTCACTTCATTTGTCTTCTGTTTTACTGCTATACTTGCCTCCACAGCGCCAAGAAACCGCATGGTGAACGTTGCGCTTAATAAATATTTTAAATTCAAATTCACTGGTGTGGACTCAGCCATTCGGGATTCGCAACTAGGTGCTGGATGTGAGACCTACTGGTCCGCAGAGTAGTCCTGGTCCCTCATTCACGTGTCGCCGGCTGGTGTTGGACAGGATTTGTGGCAGCATGCTTCGCCGGCTGGCATTGGACAGCGTTTGTGGCAGCACAGCTTGCCGGCTGGCGTTGGACAGAGTTTGTGGCAGCACATGTCGCTGGATGGCATTGAACAGGGTTTGTGGCAGCACATGTCGCCGGATGGGGTTGAACAGGGTTAGTGGCACCACGTACCTCAAGATGCCCATCTGGAACTAGGCATCTCTGATCGGGGGTCTGGGGCTGTGGCCGCTGGCCCGGATTTGGGGACACTGCCATTCATGAGCCAGGACACAGTTTCACATATGGGACTTACTGGGCTGCAGAGGACGCCGGTAGAATATGTCAATGAGAAAGGTGTAATGTGGGCCAATGTCGGGGGAACAGCAGTGGTCTGAAAGGCTGGCTGGGTCGCGGGCCTCGGGCTTGGAGCTTACACTGGTAGGTGGTGGGCCCTCCTTGACACACGCCGGTGTTGGCTGCTGATCAGTGTGGCCTGGCTGTGCAGGGTCGGTCCTGACTGGATCGTGGTCCAGTGGGCTGGGGTACGGCAGGCGCACATGATCTCAGGCAACTTCGCTAACGAGGACGGCGTCAGCCTCGTGGCTGGGTGGGAGGCGCCACCCTGGCAGAGATGTTGGGCTTTCTGGAAAAGGACCATACCCATGGCTATGTGATTTTTATTCACACCCCTACACTGACCTGTCGTGCGCCTACCCATCCCACTCTGCTCATGCTGATGGAGGGGGGCGTAACAAGCAACATTTATGCGTGGACCCCCACTGGCTAGGGTGACATGGTTGTGTCCACTGTCCACTACACTCCATACACCAGAGGTGTATGTTGCCGTGGATATGGGTGTGTTCTGCATACTGCGGTCTATTCAGCACTTCACTCCCACTCTTGGCATTGTGTACTTTCCCAATCATGGTTCTACTGCATCCTTCACACATGCCTGGTTGCCTCCTCACCCCACATTCATCTATTGTGTGGCTGAGGTGCCATGCCGTTGATTGGTCATGTTCACGGCTTGCCCAGGTTACCATTGTAAGTTGTTCTATCGTGTCTGGTGGGTGGGCATGTTGCTGTGCATGTTGGTTGTGAACTTGTGACGAGTGCTTTGCCAGATTTGTGGATTGCCTGGTTGTGGAGTTGAGGTGAGTGAGGTGTTAATTGGGAACTTGCCAAGGAGCTTTGCATTTCCCTGGGTGCCATCCTGGGAAGGCTGGTTGCTGATGGAATGTCAGAGGGTGAAGGAATCATGCACACTGGCTATGTATTTGGAGGAGACATTGGTGTAGGTCCCATGGTGTTCTGATGTTGCCTGCACATTGACGTGTGATGTGTGCTTCCTGTTGTGCTAATTGTGTGCTGTGTCACCAGGGGGCACAGGTGGGACATTTGTGCAGTGGATTGCCCCCAACACGTGCAGGCATCCAGGTATGGCGTATGGTCCTTGCTTGCTCTCCAGTGGTTCCTGCGGATTGTGTTGGCCGTACGAGGCCTGGGGTGCCAGGGTGATGTGATGTCCAGGACAGGTGTGGGGGACTTGGATGTGACTGGCTGTGAGACTCCTCCGACTCTGGCGGGTGTTGGTTGAGGTGTGCCTGGGGCCAACAGGTGCAGCGCATTCAGCAACTTGGTGTGGGATGGGATGTTGGTTGTCCACTGTGTTGGAGCCGTTGGCCTGTTGGGCGATGATGGCCAGAATGTGTAGGATGGTTGTCCCTTTCAGCCTGTAGTTGACAGTGACATTGTCAGATGTTGTGCCTGTGAGGCAGGTGTGTTTTCTGGGGGCCGCTGCCTTTGTCTGTGCTACCTCTGTGGTGGTCCGGGGGAGGGGGAGGTGTACCGGGTGGGTGTTGTGGCCCTCCTGGGTGTCTGTGCTGCATGTTTAGTTGCTTCGTGGCATCTGCTGCCCTTTCTATGATGCCCTGGGCTGGGCTCCCTATTGTGGTGCAGGCTGCCGTCTGATTTTACACTAGTTCAGAGCAGGTGTACATTTCCTGCTGCTAACGTGCCTTATCGCATGTTTTGTGTTCTTATCGCCGATCTGTCTGGTCATTGTGAATGTTGAGGTGTGGTGTTTCTACAGCTTTGTGAATGGGAACGCCTACTCTGCATCTCATTAGCGATAGTTGAGGGGGTCCTCTGTGGAAATGTTTTTTGCGGCTGCTATCGCAGGAAAACTGGTACTGTGGGTTGTTAGCACCAGCTTGTGAATGGTGTGGTACATTTATCACGACTTTGGATGCGATAAAATGCTGTTAATTCGGCGATAGCTCCTTGTGAATATGCCCCTGAGTCTTATGTGTCATTATGTCTTGCGTTTAACACAAAAACGCCAGTAATGTTCTGTGATATTATGTATGGCTGTGTCTAACCTTCATGCCCAAGTCTCGAGGATTCCATCACAGACTGGAATCTGCTTTCTGTCTTTTGATGCAGGTTTTGATTGTTTTTTTAATTTTTATGAATGGTAGTACTGTGAGCTTTGAGACAACCAGAAATATACAATATCTGATCATGTGTATGTGCTTAGCATTATGTCTAACGTGTGTTGTTGGGCATTGTCTGCTATCTAGTGGAACTGTTATGTGCAAAACTAGCTATAAAGAACAGGTAATGGACTGCAGCAGGAAAAAGAAAGGTTTAGTTCCTTTTTATTTTAGTTCCATTTTATTAGTATCCCTTGATTTTGGGGCACAGCTTTTTGACACATGGCTTGATAAAATGTGTGCATCGATTTCGTTCCCTTCCTTCATTGCCTGTTATACATCTTTATAACATGCAAAAGAAATAATGCCTGCAGATTTGTGATTGCAGTCTGTTGCAGAAGGAGATGCACATTACTAATGGGATCAAGTAGTAAAACTATTTGAGGCCAGATGTAAAAGCTTCGAATTGTTAAATCCAACAGTTTGGAATGCTAAAACGTTGTTTCCTGAATACTAACCCCATATATCAATTCAGAAAAAAGTTTATGAACCGGTAAATGTGTTCAGAAATAGATGCAGAATCAGTTTTTGGAAGGAGCATGTTTTGGTCATCCTTTCCAAATACCGGTTCAGCACCCTTTGTATCAATCTTCATGACAAAACACTGAAAAGTGACCAACTCCTGGGTTGGGGTGTCAATTCTTTTGCAAAAGGGAAAGGGTTCCCTGGGACCTCTTCCGATTTGCGAATGTAAAGACGTATTTGTTCGAGAGTAAGCAGAGGCCCAGCGTTACATTCAACTCTTAAACAAACTTTTTTTTTAAAGGATTTTTTTTTTTAAGGCAGCCGAATTTCCTTTTAAGAAATGGGCTACATTAAAAAATATGTTGTTTATTTAAAGGCACCCACAGACTGAGCCTAGCAGGCCCTCTTCCCTGTGATGTCTTCCAAAAAGAGTTAGCGGTAATTTGTGATCTACCTCTTAATTGTTAAAGAGAGAGGTCAGAATGTAAGGCAGTCTAAATCCTTTTTTTGTGAACGAGCAATGCAATCACTTTTTGCAGCCTCATTTTTAGTACATCTGAGCCGTGGTCTTTTTCAATCTCCTTCCCATCAGATGGTCTCAGTTTTGCAGTCCTCAGCTGTGCTTGCAGGAAGACCGGCAAGCCTGTGGTGCACCTACCTACTAGATTATGAGTTTGATCCAGGTCAGGAGGGCAGTGCTGCGGTAGTCTCATGACAGCAGCTATTTTAGGCTCATAGGAGTGCCTTAGCAGCATATCACCGCTGTGGCAGCCCCTGCACGGTGTGGTGTGCACCATATTGTGCATGCCGCACCGTGCAGAAATAGGGGTGCAATTCCAGGGAGGGGGTGCAAAATGTGCCCCCCCCCCTCATGCACCCCAGGCCCGGAAGCGGCAGGGGCCCCCATAGTTGCATTTCCACCACCCTTTTCATGGCGGACTCACCGCTATCAAATGGGTAGTGGAAAAGCAACTCAGAATATGCTCTGCGTTGTCGCACCAGCACCGCCAGATTATTCCTGCCCCTTACCGTTGTGCCACCACCATGGGATCAAGTGGCAGTCCTACCGCCACACTTGCTATACTGCGGGCAGAGTCACAGTGGTCAGACCGCCGTTTTCCTAATAAGGCCCAACAATTTTTTGTGTTTTTAATTTAATGGTGTCATACTGTAGACATATTTGTGATTTTCTCAATGTTTTCCAAGAGTAAGACTCAGGGAAAAATACTTTGTGAATCAGGGTCTGAGTAAGCTGCCCCACTGTTACAAATGCATGAGTAATTCACACCTAAAGTTTCATTCACATTGTGATCCGGCCATACCCGGGTCACTTGTGTCTTCTACGAACAGAAATGATGCTGGACTTTTGAGGATTTGTTAACCGTGGCTTATGCTACAGTGCTGGTTGCCACGATTTTCTGTGGCCATTCTTGGACCCATAATCAGTTCCTTTGTCTACCGCACTTCAGATTCCTTGTCCACTTTGGATGTCGATTCAGCCATTGTCCCTTTTTACAGCACTCCCTTGGCTAACCCTTTGATCTTCTGGATAGGTTTCTGACTGTGTACTTTCTTTTCCCTTATCATACCATGTATCATTTTTCCTTACACTTGGCCTTTCTAGTCTCTTGGTCCATTTTTGGATTGTATTACTCCCCAGGTACTTTATTTACATTGGAGTTGACTAACCCATTGTAACGCTGCAGGACTTTCCCACTTTCTAGGCGACTTTAGTGTTTCAAATTATTGATTGCGCGTGCTTTGCCTTGGCTCTTAAACAGGACCATTTCAACTTTCAACTTTTCAGAAGCTTGACTATCATGACTGGTATGCAGCAACTTGCAGTGAATAAGCACTGATTTCCACTTATTTAATTAGGCATCTTCCATTGGCCAGCAGGTACTACATAGAGCCCCTGATCCTTATTACTTTTGCTGGGGTGCTTTAAACTCCCTTGGTTACTGTATTATTCACTTCTTTTCAGAGTCTTACGGGCATATTACCAACGATTAGCGATATTTATCGCTAACGAGGCTTAGCAACATCATTTTTATCGCTAAGCATCGCCGGAAATTATCGCAGAGATAACTTGCTATTAGCAAGGTTTATCTCAGAAGTGATAAAAATCCTCGCGCTAACTGCCAAATGAGAGATTATCGCTGGAAAACCAACGATAATCTCTCGAAGTTTGGCGTTAGCTTGATGATAGGGGCTCACAAACTTAGCCATGATATGCACCTTCCATAGGATATCATGGCTAAGTCAGGAAAATACCAGGGGGCATATTACCAAGCAATAGCGATAATTATCGCTATTGCTTGGTTAGAGATAAAAATTTACCGCTAAGCTGCGGCGTTTTGTATCGCAGATAAACCTTGGTATTACCAAGGTTTATCGCAAATGCGATAAAAAACGGCCGCAATGCATGAATATCGCTGAAAAGTCAGCGATATTCATGCATTACCGAGCTAATGCTCTTAGCCATGTTATCCACCTCCCATTGGATAACATGGCTAAGAACTGCTCAGGGCAGGTGTTAGCTTTTGGAGATATTTGCGCTTAGCACGAATATCTCCAAAAGTTGGTAATAGGAGATAGCGATGTTAGCGACTTTTTCCAGTCGCTAACATCTTGACACGCCCACTTTGCATGTCATTAGTGATAAATATCACTGACATGCAAAGTGGGGCCCAAGATGGTCGCTATCTCCTACTAGCTGTCTCTAACTGGTGTTAGCGACAGCTAGGTAATAGGGAGATAATTTTATCTCCGCTTGCTTGGCTTTTAAAGACAAAAAAGCAGAGATAAACCCCCTTGATAATATGCCCCCTGGTGTGAGAAAAGCAGCTCTAACCGCGGTTAGCGCTGCTTTTTTTATCACTAACAGGGTTAGCGAAATCCTTAATAATAGGAGAAATGTCGCTTAACAACATTTCTCCTATTATTTTTCTCTGGAACGCCCCCTTTGCATCTCATTAGAGATGCAAGGGGAAGCGTAGAGAAAAAGGGCGCCAACATGCGAATTTGCGTGTTAACACCCTGTTGCTGACAGGGAGATAATGTTATCTCCGCTTTCTTGGCTTTTAAAGCCAAAAAAGCGGAGATAAATCCCTTGATAATATGCCACATAGTGTCACAGACTCCGGCGTGAACTGAGTCTCTGAGTCTACTTTCAATGGTCCTGATGATGACCTGTTGAATTATCCAAGGGTCGAACGCCATCAACATTAATACGGCTACAAGGACACTTTTGAAAACTTGATGAAGAGTGCAACTCTGTGAACTACGACTGTATTTGAAAAGGCACACACTGCAAACTACATTCATAGAGTCTCTGACTATAATGTTTGTTTGATCACATTTGGGGCTCATTATTTCACTCCCAGCACTTTGTGTGATGCCCATTGCAGACTGACCACATATACTTTTTTTTGTTTATTTGTTAACTATTTGTCTATGTCCTACACCGCTACAATATAGAAACAATCAATAGGCTTAGCTGTGTTTGCTTGGTATTATTATATGCTACTTTACATTTGATCTTGATTATTATAAATGTAATAACTCCCCAAAAAGCTTCATTTTCTTTACAAGATGCTACCTTGATGGACATTGTTTTTGTTGCAATCTGTACCCACGTCCACCTAAGGCTTACAGTGGTCCCTGTAGTAGTTAGTCTGTTTCACACGCCAAACAGGATTAAATCATAACTATTAACAGAAAAACATGTACAAATGTATCAGGCCTTGGAGAGCGTCTGAGATGATCATCTATTCATATCTTGTACTCTCGCTTATAATGTGTAGTTATTTTTAGAAATAAAGCTTATTTTATTCATTTGGAATTCCTTCAATGAAAAAGCACAGTGTAGATCAGTAGTGAACATAGAGTTGCTGTTTAGATTTCTATCCCCTTCCGTTTTAAGAAGTGCAGTGTTTCCTTGATATAATTTGCTTGGTACCCCTTTGTTTCTACACCCTTCATCCCTTGGATAGGAAACGAGTAGTTTTAAAGTTCCGCAGTATCGTACTCAGACTTTGTGAAATGTAAGTTCACGTTATTCAAATAGCAGCAAGCCCTTACAATTGTTTTATCAGTAACAGAAATCACGTGCTTTGTGGAAGCAAACCCTGGCCCACCAGCTGACCCGATGACCCAACAAACAGATAACCCATTGTCCTACAAATGACCTCTCTGGTATGATCTGCACACTGCATAGGAAGACAAATGCACCTGTCTTGCAGTTCCAATTATTCCACAGATGAGTTTTTAGACCGCCCATCTTTCTTACACTATGAACGAGGGAGCTCCCTATATTGCTTTCTTAAGAGTTCACGCGGTCAACGGTTCCGATTGACTTCAGTAGTAAAACAGAAATGTTGTTTGGCTGACAGGAGATCCATCATTTCCTGTCTTATGACTTCAGCCAGAAAAAGGAGACCTTGAGCCAATGTCGTTGGACTTCAGTGACCTCTGATCCTGAAAGGACGTCTTCAGGGTCATGGTTCAATAGAGCAAAGTTAGCTATTTCAGACACACTGTGCCTTTGATGGCCAGCCTCTTGAGAAATTCATCTGATGGTGTCAGTAAATATTCATTCCGGATGAACCTTTAAATAATGCTCTCAGTTTTATGGTATTAATTGTTTGACATTTCAGTCTGTGTTCATCCATAGTTTGTTCTCGTCAATTTGTTATTTACACATATTTCGTTTTCTGATCAGTGAAAACGAAATACATTAATTTGCCTGACAACTGTACACTTCGATGTCAGAAGGCAGGAGTGTGTTAAGCAGCCATATTCACATCATGAAACTGTTTTCCAAAATGTCATCACTTATTTTTTTTACCTCCCCTGGAAGTCGATATGCACCGTCACTGGGCAAGGGTTCATGACTGACAACACGAAGGGGCGTTAAAAAAAGATCACATTTCTGTATCTTTTCGTTTTTTTTAAATAAAACACAGAAAGGAATCATATTTTCTGTTTGTATTCATATAGGAAACAAATGAGTAAACTGATAACTTTGGACATCATGCATTAATTACCCCTTTATATCCAAATTAACTTACAATAAGTGGAAATTATTTTTTTTTAATAGACCCTGAGCATTTAATCCTCCAGCATTGCTAGACAGTGTGTATAGAATATTGCAAGCAAGCGCATTATTCACTTAATCCGATTCAACTTGTGACAGAATCAACGCCTCTACTTCAAGGCTTTTAAATTCTCCCGAGCGCGCATAAAATTATTTTAATAACAGTAAAGAGATTTCATATTCGGGGAAATCGCAGAACTACAACACTATAGACGTGTAAACAGATGTTAGCACGATTTAATTCACTGTGTGTGACGTTAATTGTACCGCCGAGCTTCCTAGTGAGCGCAGATGCTTACTGGAGAAAGACGGAACCTTCTGTCTTGAAACAAGGCCTGTAATTGGACACACATTTAATCGATGGAGCGCCTAACAAGTCCACAACATATACACAAAAGCACGTGTTTTGAAAAACTACAAAGGCAGAGAATGTGAGAATGAACACAACTTTAGAGTGGAATAAGGTGGGTAATGAATATCCCTACAGAGCGCTATATTGATTTTAGTCGAGCTCTTAATACATTCTATTTTTCATAATTTACATCTAGATTACTAACAGTGGCATTTACATATCTTGTTAAACCTTGCCAGTGCTTCCTGGCCGTGCAGATCGAAGGCATTCGCTGTCTGTGGTGGCACTGCCATCACTCATGTGGTGAGCCCAGCTGTACCACTTACCCATCTTACTAGTAATGAGTAAGTTTCAGAATAAAGCTTCTAATCTTGTTTAGTTTGCTGACGCCTCCACATGACAGGAAGCTAATTCCTTGTATCTAATGAACCGTATGGAATCTTCAGACGGGGTAATCCCTTTTACAGACATTGTAAAGGCGTTTTTCAAAAAGTAATTTAATGAAGAATGGGACCACAATCGTCTATTGGCTGCTAGAGGTTGAATCTTCAAGACATACTGCTTAAATACCGCCACTGAAATCCTTGCCAACCTGGAAAGGTATGGAAGCAGTGGGCATTCAAGTCATCCACTAAACTGACTTTGAAGAAATTGGTATTCATTTATGAATTTATACAAAGAAGAATGAGCATGTGTTCCGCAGAAAATGGCAAAACATATTCAGTTAGTATGACTGACCTTCCCTTGGGTGATATAAACAAATAGGCCTAGGGGAAATCTCTTTACACCCATACAATCCCACACTATTCACAAATTTTCCATTATGTACAAAATCTTTCAATGTTTTGAACATTTTGCAGGCATATCATTTAGATATGCAGTGGGAGACTGATTTAGGCAAATAGGCAGAGCATTTCTTATGTTCAGATTTCAGGTCAAATACTGACAAGTTAAATTTGCTAAATGTGTATATTGAGCAGCCACGGCCCGTGGAGGGCGTTCCGGTGGGGCAGAAAGGCGGGGCGGGGGAGGGGCGAGGGAGGGGCATGGTGGGGGTGCTAAAAACCGGAATATGGATAATTGGAGGTAAGTAAACAATTTAATTAATAAAACGAATTTTGTACCGCTCGCTGCATCACATTTTGCAATGCAGGGCGCCCTACGAAATTCGTTTTATTTATTAAATTGTTTACTTAGCTTCAATTATCTATATTCTGGTTTTTAGCACCCCCCCACCCTGCCCCTCCCCAGCCCCGCCTTTCTGCCCCACCGAAACTTCCTCCACGGGCCGCGGCTGATATTGAGTATACAAAAAAATTGCGAATTTGAATTTCCCCATAGCCAACCAACCATTGGATCAAAAGAGCTGTTCACAGGCAGCCAGAATGTTTCGTCAGTTTATGTAAATTTGATACCATACATTTTAGGGGTGCAAATTAAGTGCATTACTAAACCATGTGGACTGGTAATTCTAGGATACAGGTTTACTGCAGGATTACACAAAATCTCCTAGGAAATCGGAAATAATTCTGGAATGGGTGCCTGAATGTCAGAATCCCAGAGTAATTTCTCAGGTCTGTGCTCATTGCCAACAAAACATTTTACTAGGTTTTTGCTGGTGAAATTTCTAGGAGGGAAACATTTGCCATGCAACTTCATCATGCTACAATGATACCGATGTATAATGAGAGTATTAGATAATGTGTAGTGAAATGATTTACAATCCAGTATGATCGAATGATTAGCTGTCAATGTGATAAAAACAATGGACTCCCTCTTAAACCGAAACAAGAGAGTTCATATGTGTATAATGAAAGAAACTGATGGCTTAAAAGTTTACCTACACAGCATACTCATAACTACTTTTGAGCCCTGCCATGTGAAAGGTTTGAGAGCAATATTGGTAAGAAATTGGTTTATTGGTTGAGGGGGTCCAAGCCCCACTCAGGAAACAACCCCAGTCCTTGTCAGGATGAGCCACAAAAGTCACAAAATTAACATGTGCTTAACCCTCTAGTAGGTTGAAATAAAATATTCAGGCAGGTACTCGAACAATAAAAATCCAATCAGTACAGCCGGAGATATGCAATTAAAATATCTATCAGTGGGAAATCTTCAGTGGGATTGCTGAGAGGTCCTCAGAGGCCACACCCCTTTTCTCCACCACTCTGCAAACATGTCTCGTGATGCACTACTGGTTGGGGGATGAAGTACCCTTGGCTGATGAGGGTCCTTGAAGGCCAGCAACCCATCCTGTTACCAACATTAAGTCCCACACAGCAGGATTGCTGAAACGTCCTTGGAGACCCACACCTTTTTCTACCACTTTGCAAATGTGCCTCCTGATACACTACTGGTTGAGGGATGACATCCCCTTGGCTACTGAGGGGCTTTGGGCCAACTAGTCCTCCTGTTACCTTCAGTAGGTCCCAAGCAATGGGATTGCAGAAAGGTCATTGGAGGCCACACCCTCTTTCTCTACCCCCTTTCTCCACCACTCTGCAAATGCTCCTCCTGGCACACTACTAGTTGAAGGCTAAAGTCCCCTTGGCTGCTGAGGGTCCTTGTGGGCCAACAAACACCTCTGTTACCTCCAGTAAGTCCAACACAGTGGGATTGCTGTGAGCTGGTCATTGGACCTGCCCCCTTTCTACACCACAATGCAAATGCACCTCCTGGTGCACTACTGGCTGGGGGATGAAGTCCTCATGGTTGCTGAGTGTCCTTAGGGGCCAAGAAGCCCTCCTGTTACCTCCAGTATGTCAGACACAGAGGGGTTCCTGAGAGATGTTCAGAGGTCCAGCCCCATTTCTCCTCCACTCTGCTAACTGAACTACCAGTTAAAAAAACATAGACATTCACTGAAATTAAACAAAGGTTACGGGGACATTATAGTTAAGCTCAGATTTCACTTATGCAAAAGGATAGACATTCAGCAGTTATAGTTTCCTGAGCTAACTATAACGTACGCCCCCGCAATGCATTGCTTATGACCTCACATATTACATCACTCATGACATGGTCAGTGACATCACTGATGACATCTCAAATGACATCACTGATGATAGCACTGATTACATCATCCACAGAACCACTCACAAACCTACTTACACCCCATACAATCTCTTGTATGCCCACTCACAAACCTGCACAACCACTCACAACCCATTCACAAACTCATACCATTACTCCCACTCCCATTCACTCTCACTCCTCTATAGAGTCACTCATTTAGTCACACAGCCCATTACAAAACTATTCACTCACCCATACAGCCACTCATACAACCAGTCACTCACCTGTACAGCCAGTCACACAATCACACACTCACTCATACAGCTACTCAAACATCAACTTATTTACCTATACAATTACTGATACACTTACTCACTCACCCATACAGCCTCTCAACACAGCCACTCACTCATCCATACAAGCACTCACACCCACTCACACACCAACAAAACTACTTACATACCCATTCACACACCCATACATGCACTCACACATCCGCTCACTCACCCATACATCTGTATACACAGACACTCACTCTCCAATACAGCCACTCATATACCAACTTATTAACCAAACATCCACTCAAACAGCCACTCCTTCATCCATGCAGCCACCTACGCACCTAATCACTCACTCATACAGCCATTCAGATACCACGTCACTCACCCATACAGTCACTACACAACCCCTTACCCACCCATACTGCCACTCACTCTCCCATACAGCCACTCATTCACCAATACAGCCACTCACAAAGCAACTCACACACCCACACAGCTAATCACACACCAACTTGTACATCCATACAGCCAGCCACTCATACACCAATACATACAAGGATACAATACAGCGACATAGCCACTCACATTATATATGTTAGAAGTAGTTTCACTCAGTTTTAGTGCATCTAGTATACTAATTTAACTTTTGTACTAGGTTAGTACATATGTTTAACAATCATAAACTCTTATCAAATGCTTACACTCACTAGATGATGTCATCAATGATGTCTTCAGTGATGTCACTGAACATGTCATGAGTGATGTAATATGTAAGTTCATAAGCAGTGGTTTGTGGGAATGTAATTATATCAGGTAACTATAACTGCTGAATTTCTATGGTTTTGTATGAGGAAATCTGAGCCTAACAAAATCATCCCTGTAACCTTTGTTTTTTTCAGTGAATATATATATATTAACTGAAAAAGCAAAGGTTACAGGGACATTATAGTTAGGAAATGGAATAAATAAACCTTAGAAATTCAATGTAAAATGCAAAGGTTACGGGGTCTTTATACTTAGGCTCAAA
Organism: Lissotriton helveticus; assembly: GCF_964261635.1. Classification (NCBI taxonomy): domain Eukaryota; kingdom Metazoa; phylum Chordata; class Amphibia; order Caudata; family Salamandridae; genus Lissotriton; species Lissotriton helveticus. The sequence continues at coordinate 538,656,628 of NC_136065.1, forward strand.
TTTCACTATACAAAACCAGTGAATTTCAGCAGTTATAGTTACCTGAGATAACTATAACTTACGCCCCGCAATGCACTGCTTATGACCTCACATATTGCATCACTAATAATATGGTCAGCAACATGATGATAAAAACATTGCCACTGAATATTATGCTGTATGGGGCACTGCAACGTACTGATGTGATGCAATTTTTCAAACACCTGGATCAAGAGTACTCCTTACAATCCATGATGGTGGATGTGTACTAGAGACCTGGTTATATTTACCACAGTAACATTGCAGACGGCCTTCACTAATCAACTTGCAATTTACACCCCTTCTCATTTATGCCACCCCATCCTGAACCATCCTTTGACCATAATTCTATTATGAACAAAGCAGGCCAATTGCTGCATTCCTGAGGCTGGGTAACCTTCCTTGTGATACCTACAGCGCTTGAGGCCATGGACCCTCCTAGATCGCCTCGCTTGTGCCCCCCTCTAATTTGGGTGTGGCAGGGCCCAACCTGTAAAGCTCTCCAGCATTGCGCACTTGGACTTGCAGAATACCAACACCCTGTGTACACAGTGACACATAAGTGTTGTCCCTCCTTGTGGAGTGCTCATCCTGGACCATCCTCATGCCCCCTGCATCCGACTGGGTGTGGCATGTTCTGAATACCTTCTTGGACCTTCCTTGTGGCAATCCTATCACAGGCAGGGATTTTTCAGATATCTGCATCTGATTGTGTGTGCAGTGATTGTACTTTAAGCCACCTGGACTCCTTCACTTTCCCTGTGTTATTGGTGCTGAATCCTCTATGTACACGCCCAAGTGGGAGGAAGGCCTCTGCCCTTAGTCAAATGCACTGAGTGGAGTGATTGGGAAAGGTTATGTTAAACAGTCCAATCTCTCCTTTGACAACAAATGCCAGATGCGTGTTACGGAGCAGCCGGTATGCAGGGGGAAACGTCTAGTGGGAGTGGTGCCACCCCAGATCAAGAAATCAAATTCATGTTTATGGACTTTAAGCACAGATTAACAGCAATCAACACCAAAACTGACCTATTAGCTGACTGGTTCAATATTTGTAAAGAAAAGTTGGATAAGCACGATGATCGCTAGGATCAACTGGAGTATTGCACATCTGAAGGTGAAGATGAGCGTACTATCGACAAGGAGAAACGTCTACAAATGGAACGGGTATTGGAAGTGATATGCACCAAAAATTAAGATTTGGTGGCCTGCTCCAGGCACAACAATCTACAAATGATTGGCATGCCAGAGGTGGGCAGGACGGAGGACTTTGTAGAGGATATGCTACGCATGCCTTTTTGGAACATATATTTCATCCATGATCACCGTCGTGAGGGCACACAGTTCGTTTGGCCCCAGACCTCCGCCTGGCATGGCACCTCACCCATGCATTGCTACATTGCTAAACTACTGGGACCAAGACATTACTCTTTGCTTTGCAAAGGAACAGTGGCCACTGCACTACAAGTTGGTCAAAATTCCTATGTTTTGGATGTTACTATAACAGTTCATTCTGCATGCAGGGATTTCCTGCCCGTTAAGCTGGCTCTCCAGTGCACCGAAGGTTCATGCTCCCTCCTCTACCCCGTGAAACTGCGGATCACTCACAACAACATTCTTCATCACAGATTCCAAAAAAGCATTAAGGTTCGTAAAGACACTCCTGTTAAAAATGACATCATTGCCCAGAAATGATTGTGATCTGCCTGTCTTAGAGAGTCTGAGTAATCTATGGATTCCAACCCATACCTGAAACTTTCTTTCCAGTTTACCCAAGGTCGCTGTACTTCTTTGGCTGAGCCTAGATGTCTGATGGTTATCTAGTGGCCGCACACTGTCCCTGACTCTTAGCTCACTGATCATTCCGCCTGCTGCACTGGGTGGACAGTCTCCTGCCCAAGGTTCCTGTTTCCTGGCACAACATCTCAATGGTGACCACCAAGATACATTGTGTTCCTCCGGCCACCCTCCTTGCATAGGGTGATGGTCTCCTAGATCGCCCCTTAGGGATGTTTTCGAAGTTTACTTAACTCATCATGTTTTGGGTTTTCTTCCTGGGTGGGTCTGGTGCATTTGGTATATTTCAGGGACCAGAGTGGCTGAAGGGGGGTTTAGTTTGATATGGGTCTTGATTACAGCTTTCTGGCTGCCTACAGTTTCTGTATTTCTTGGTTTTAGTGTGACTTAGCCTTTGCTCTCCTTATTCATTGCAAGAAGATAAGGGTGGAGACATCAGCTTTTTTATTTAGCCTTCTCTTTACATACTGTCAATTAGGGCTGTGACATGGAATGTCAGGAAGCTCAATGATAGTCGCAAGGTGCTCTCATTTTTTGCTAACTTACAACGTCTCTCTATTGACATTTCATTCTTACAAGAATTACCCTTCATGGGTAGTACACTAGCATGTTTAAATTCTGGGTGGATTGGGGAAAACATGAAGCATGCTATTCAAATTACGGCAGTGGAGTCACAATGCTCATTAGGAAACGGTTGCCATGGCACACATGCAGTGTTCTCTGTGACTCACAGGGTATATTGGTCCTCCTTGCTGCTATATTGCATGATCGTCCAGTCAAACTCCCTTCTGTATATGGTCCTAACCTAGATGATCCCCAGTTTTTCTCTGAGGTCTGGAAGCTTGTTGAGTCTCTTGGCCCTGCTGGGTGTTGCCATATGGGGAGGGAATTTTAACGTTATACTCAACCCCAAACTAGACAGATCTAGTGAATCCAGATGGCCCCAGCCCTGTGATGTTGCTCAAATTATTGATGATTTTGGTTTGACTAACTATTGGCACTATTGCCATGCTGATGCCAGTAAGGGGACATGTATCACAACTGCCCATGCCTCCTGGTCAGGCACAAACTACTGGCTGGCGTTGAGAGATGTGTTATCTTGGTTGACCCAGGTATCACAGTTATTGAGGACTCTGTTTATGCTCCAGTATTCCTTGAGCTTCAGCTCCCTTGCAGACCCTCTTGTGCCATTTATTGGAGTCTCCCTGTTGGCACCCTGCTCAATCAGTTGCTTCGGTGAGACATCAGGGCAGTGATAGAGATTTACTTTGAGCATATTGACACTACTAATATCTCAGGTTCTTCACTGTGGGAGGCCTTTAAAGTGCTCATCCATGGAGCATGTATTACCAAACAGGCTGGCGTTCTCCATGCACTCCGTGGGGACCTAGCACGCATAAAAAAAGAGCTTAAGGAGTTTGAGCTCTGATTTTTCACTTACCATAATGTTTCCATTCTAACCACTATCTGTGGTAAACTATAATTTGAATTTGAGGAGGCTGCACATTGGGAGACTGACTACCTGGGGAGGGATTCATGAGCTATACAGTATGGTGAGGATGACGGACTGGGGATGTCTCTCGCCCTACTACTCCGCAATCCATGGGCAAGTGATTATATCACTGAGAAACATGATGATCAATCACAGATGCACACTGGCACAGAGGCCGTAAGACTGTCATGGTTGCTTTCTTTTCTTCTCTCTATCAAACCTGACTGGGCCCTACCCCCCAGACCTTACTGCTTACTTAGGATGCATTCAACTGCTATGGCTAGAGGAGGGACATTGGAGTAATGTAGATGAACCATTCATGGTTGAATAGAGTGTCCGAATTACTGGAACAATGCTTGCGGATAGAGCACCAGGGCTTGATGGACTCACTGCAACATTACTTAAGGCGTATGCCCCTCTTCTGGCCCCACACCTTCTTGTAATGTATCAAGAATTGCTCTCTTCTGGGTTCTTGCCTTCCTCCCTACGTAAAACACAAATTGTCACAATTCTTAAACCTGGCAAGGACCCCCATTACTGCAATTCTTATTGCTCATTTTCCCATGATTAACACAGATAATAAGATACTTGCTAAACACTTCTCTTCACATGTCCTTCAACTCTTTTGGGCCATGGTTCAGCCAGACCAGCCAGGCATTTTGTCTGGCAGATCTACATCTCTTACTCTTCACTCTTTCTTTGCCCTCCTCCATACTATTGACCCATCATTGCACACAAGTGGCGGTATTCCTAGACGCCACCAAGGCAATCGATTCTCTTGAATGCTAATTTATTTTCACTCTATTGACACCTCAGACTGAGTACTACCTTTCATAAATTTATTGGCCTACTCTAATCACAGCCCATGGCTCGACTGCGGGTCAATGCCGGATCTCAGATCCTTTTGAAGTGACAAGGGGCACAGGACTGGAGTACCCTCTGTCACCTATACTTTTTGCAATAGCATTGGAGCCCCTGGCAGCCAGACTCCAACAACACCATGACCATAGAGGCTTTGTGTTCTCCCCTCAGAATCCTTGAGTCATTAAATGTTGCAGATGTCACTTTATATGTTAGAAACCCGCACCTATATTGCTACTCTCTTATTAGGGAATTCACTAGATTTGACTGTTTTTTTGGTATTGAGATTAAATGGACAAAATTGCTTATTGTCCCACTGACAGATGTGATGTCACAGTTTATCCCGGAATACCCTCTCGCTTGGGCTGATGGCCCTGTCAAGTACCTCGGGTCTGTTTGAGTAGAGATGTTGACGATCTGTGGAAGCTCAGTAACAGCAAATTACTTACATGGCATGATGATCGTGTTGAGTGCTGGAGGTATCTTGCTTTGTCACTGACTGGTCACCTAGCTATTGCTAAAATTGTAATACTCCGCAAAATGCTTTAAATGTTCATCAACTTGCTGATTCCCATAACACTATACTTCAGATCCTGCCTTGTCTCATTGGCGTGGGCAGGTGGGCATCCAGATATCTCATTGGAAGTAATGACTCTCCGCTTTGAGCAGGGTGGATTGGGGGCCCACTGACATGGACATGGACATGTGTGCTCATACTTAGTTCGCCCATCACTGGCTCTTCCCAACTCTGTTCTTTGCCCATACTGTCCTTGAAGTCAATCACGCAGCTCCCTGCCCATTCCAATGGCTTTATTCATTGCTCCTAAGCACCCATGATCGCAGGTTGACATGGGCGTGGAACAGGCTCAGACACAGGTTCCATGTCATTCACCTCGTCACTCCTTCTTTGCCACCAATTGGACACCCCTCCTTTCCCATCATTGAGGATCCCTGAACTCGCTCCAGACTGGGTAAATTACAACTAACAACGATGAGTGTGATATACTCAGATTACATTTTCCTCTCTTAGTAACAGGCTTTACGGGGGGAGTTCAACCTGTTAGACATTTTTAGACCTGGCATCTGTTGGTGTGTTTTCCCTGTCTTTTTGCTTTTTGACCTCCCGGTTTTGACTTTGTTTTTGCTGGTTTAGTGTCTCTGTGCACTTTCTCAGTACTGTTCTGTGTTGAACTGCAAGTGCTTCTGTTGTAAATTGTATTATGGATTTGTGTTTACATAATTGGCATATTTGATTTACTAGTAAGTCCCTAGTACAGTGCACTGAGAGTGCCAGGGCCTGTAAATCAAATGCTACTAGTGGGGCTGCACTACTGATTGTGCCACACATAGAAATAGCCCTGTAAAGGTATCTCAGACCTGCCACTTCAGAATCTGCACACAGTTTGTAACTGCAATATTGACTTGGCAAGTGCACCCACTTGCCAGGTCCTCATCTTCCCTTTTCTGACACATAACTCACCCCTAAAGTAGGGCCAAGGTACCCCTGTGGGCAGAGTGCTGTGTATCTTAAAGGTAGGACATGCACTGGTGTGTGTGACGTGTCCTGGTAGTGAATTAAAGTGCATTTCATTTTTCACTATGGAAAGGCTATCTGTGACATAGGATAGAATAGAAATGTTACTTATATCATCTTGTAAGCGTAACTTCCTATTGGGACAAGATAGGGAAGTTGATTTTAGTATGCCTGGACTCAAAATGTAAAAATGTATCTTTTAGTAAAGATGATTTTTATGTACTGTGTTTCAAAATACCACTATTAGAAAGTAAGAATGTTCTTTGCTTAGCCATCCTATGAGCCTCGGCTGGGTTTGTGGATTTGACTGTCTGGCTTTGGAGTGACAGGGGCTGCGGATGTGAATTCTCTTCAAACAGCCACTGGGGTGGTGGGGGTTGAGGTGTGTCCTGCCTTTCCTCGATGAGTCTGAGTCCGCTGCTAGCACAGTGATCTGCCAGCACTGTGGAGAGCACCGGAGCCACTGGACGACCGTCACCGAGCCACTGCCTGCACCGTGACCTGAGGGCATGGCACGCAGCACGGCTGCACTTCGTACCGCAGCCCCAATGCCTGCCGGCACTCCCAACTTTAACAGCGAGGAGTCTGATTTGTAACACATGTGACCTTAATGACCCGACTACTCCTGCACTGACCACCGGAAACAACGCCTGTGGTCGTCGGCTCTTCGTGGCTCAAATGAGAGGTTGCTGATGCCCTGCATTTCTAAAAGATACTGTTTTGCGGGTCTCCCCAACACCGTAGCTAGCCCGAAGCACCACAGTCAGCCAGAACTGTTTGGATTTATTGTTCACGATACCATGATAGCCTCAGTTGGAGCTATCGACTTCAAGGAACTGTATTTTAAGCCCAAACTTTGATTTTGGGGATTTCTGAGAACTGTGTGGTGGACTTATATAGTTTTTGGTCTTGTTTGCAAAGATAACATATTGGTTATTTTTCTAAAACTGATATGGTGTCTTTTGTAGTGTTTTAACTATATTACTGTTGGTTATGTGTAAATACTTTACACACTGCCTCTGAAAAAAGCCTGACTCCTCGTGCCAAGCTACCAAGGGGGTGAGCAGGGGCTATTTAGTAGGGTATTCTCCTTATCCTGACTAGGAAGAAGGGTCCCTACTTGGACAAAGGTGCAGACCCTTGCCAACTAGAGACCCTCATTTCTAACAGACATCTTCACCTATCATCCACTCTGTGCTGTGACTCGGGTGACACACCCCTCGTTTCCTGATGCCCCGCCCACTTTCCATATGCTTGAGTAATCATTGCCTACTCCTTGTCCCTGAGGGCTTATTACGTAATATCATGAAATGTGAAGCAATTTACGCTGACCAACATCATTAGAAAATGAAGCATCCATCTTATTTTATGCTACACATTACACGTTTTACTTAGAAACCGAGGGGCATATTCTCAAGGAGTTATCGCCGAGTTAATGGCACTTTATCGCAGCCAAAGTTGTGAAATATTTATCACCCCATTCACAAGCTGGTGCCAACAGCCCATAGCACCAGTTTACTTGCGATAGCAGCCGCAACAAACATTTCCACAGATGACACCCGCAACTATCGCTAATGAGATACAGAGTAGGCGTTCCCCTGCAAAAAGCTGTGATAACACCACCCCGCAACATTCTCAATGACCAGCCATGTGATAAGGCGCAGGAGCAGCCAGAAACTAACACCTGCTCTGACCTGGTGTAAATTTGTACCACAACCTGCACCAGAAAAGGGAGCCCAGCCCAGATCCACACCTGAAGGGCAAAAGATGCCAAGGAGCCACTGATCCTGCAGCTTGGAGCCCCAACAGGACCACAACACCCACCACCCCCAGGACCCCCCTCCCCGGGCCCTCTGGCCAAAGATATGCCACATCAACTACACAGAATCATGTACCAAATAATACGCCTGAAGTCGCACAATCACATCTGGTTACATGCATGTGTCATCACAAAAGTGAGCTTCACACATTCACCTTAGAATCCACAAATAAAAATGTATTCAAATAAACACAGAACAGAAATGAAGACACATGGTGGCTCCCCTCTGTAGGTCACAGCCTGCAAGAGAAAAATCATGATGATAAGGTGTGTCCTGCACACATCAAGGGACAGAGAGAGAGCGAAGGAGTCGAGGGCGACAGAGAGAGAGAGAAAGAGAGGGAGAGAGAGATAGACGGACAGAGAGGGGGATAGAGAGATAGGCAGACAGAGGGGGAGAGAGATAGACGGACAGAGAGGGGGAGAGATACACAGAGGAAATAAGAGAGGGACAGCACACCCAGGCCACAATGCTAACCTGCTGCCACCGGTGTGTCTCCAACCACATGCCGGTATTTAGTGCTGTTCACCAGGTCCCACATCTGAGACAGACCCTTCATCTGAAACAGAGTCCAGATACATGAATGGCACAGAACATACAATTGCACACAACATCATCACCTATCTGCCCCTGCGCACCCAGGCAGCTGCACCCCAGCCTCTCCTGTCACCCAGCGGTGCATGTATGCCCCTGCGTACCCAGGCAGCTGCACACCAACCCCCCCTGCCTCCCAGCGGTGCATGCCCGCACCTGCGCCCCCAAGCCTCACTGCTCACCTTCCGCCACCGGCATGTAGAAAAGAGGGCCCACCACATGCCGCTGCAAGCCCCAAACCAGGGGCCCGCAGACATGGCACCCTCCACATCATGCAGCCCCACACCGCAGACCACCAGGGCTCACCTTTGATGCTGGGTCTTGATTTTGTCATGGCAGAGGACTTCCCAGTGCACAGGGCATCATCACAGGCTGCACACCGGCTTAGCCCTTGAAGTGCCACTAACTCGGTGACCCCCGAGGCCACGCCACATGGCTGTAGGTCCCCCTGTCCGCTGGCTCAGGCCTACACTGGGGTCCAGCAGGGCACACAAAACCTGAGCAGTCCGGACAGCCGGGATGGGGCATCATCGCAGGCTGCAAGCCCGCACAGCACTTAAGGTGCCCCTACCTCAGTGCACCGAAAGTCACTGTCCCGTGGCAGGGTGCCTGTGCCGGACACATTGTATCCGGTGCAACCATGTCTGTGCCCCGCAAGTCATGGACCTTCTATGATTGGGTAGCGTGATGCGGACGCTATCAAGTCACCTCCGGGCCGGCGGAATGTGATGTCGCAAGTCCCTGGGCCCTATGCGTATATGCACACCACACGGTCACACCCCGAGAGAGGTTGGAAATTGCATTGAGCACGTGTGCCCGGCCCTTTTTATTGGCAGGGTCACATGTCCTGTGACGGGTGTGCTGGATGGGTGTGGTTGTAAACCAACCATGAGGGAGTGGCTGTGGCATGCTGACAACTAGACCTGTGGTCAGCAGATCACTACAGGGAAGTCCTGGCATATGTAGTGTTGTCCCCCCCCTCTAGTGAGCGTAAGCATAGTGGGCTGGCCTGGCTTGTGACAGTCCAGTGTAAGGGTTTGAACAAGGATGCCGGGGTTCTGGGCGTGGTTATGTACTGGGCTGGACAAGGAAGTAACAATTGCGTGTGTCGCTGTTGTTGCGTCGGCGCCATCCGGACAACATTCGGCAATGTGTCACCCTGTGTCCCAAGTCCAACGACATGAGGCAAATGGACGTAAGAGGAATTCACTGACCCTACATTCATCCATACTACCACACTTTAAAGACCATAGACACAACACATCTGTGTGATTCAGAATGTTTAATACACAATCAGTGGAGTGATGCATTTGGATCAGTACAGGGCCATTCAACCCCCACATGATGATGTTGGCCCGTGGAGGGCCAGCCAGAGTCCTTGAGGGAATGACATGTCCAAAGGACAAGGAAGAGTTTAGTCCACAGTCTGATTGCTGTGTCATTGGCGATCAAACAGAATATGGCAGTCCATTGCAAGGGTCAAGGTGAGTGTTGCAGGGTACATCAGGGGACAGTGGAAGGTGATTATGCAGAGGGCAGAACTAAGCTGAAACTGGCCATATGGCGGAGATGAATGCTACTGCGTCCTTCTTAACATGAAGGCGGTTTCATCCGCATCTTCATCCTCTGCTGTTCCATGTGCCTCACATGTGGGTGGTGCTGGCCTTTCTCCAGCACTGTGTGGCAGTGACACCTCAGGGGCAGGAGGTGGAATGTCTGCCACACTGTGTGGCACTGACACTTCAGGGGGCGGAGATGGGGATGTAGTGGCAGCAGCAGCATGCATCTGCGCCAGGCCTTATGGCAGCAATACCATAAGGATGGTTTTGAGGTCATTGAGGAACCCAGCTACCACACGCTGGTGTGCAGCCGTGGCAGCCTCTCTTTCCACATTGGCCTGCTCCATGGTCTCCATTAACCTCCGCATGTGTCCCAACTCCCGGGTAACATCGCTGGAGCCACTCTGACTGGACAGTAGTTCTAGTCTCTGAGTCAGGGCTCCAGCGATGTCAGCCATGGTCCATTGGAGAGCATGGAGCAGACTGTGGGTGTCCGTTAGGGACTGTGAGTGGTCCCTGATGGGACTTAGACAGCCACGTATGAAATCTAGTTTGTCTGCCATGCGGTCCAAGCCCACCCGCACCTGTTCAGCCAGCTGCTCCTGGCATCCCAACATACAGCGTTGGAAGGCAATGTGTTCTTCTTGGGGGTCCTGGGAGGCAGCTGTGGTGGTGGGTGCTTCCTGCTCTGTGGTCTGTGCAGAGGGTGGGGTGTCCTCGTTATAGCTGGGCTGCCCTGCTCCTGGAGGTGGGCTGCGGAGGCTGTCAATGAACTCTTGGAGGGCGTCAGAGTCGAAGCTGTGGTGGTCCTCTTCGTCATCAGAGAAGAGAGGTTCGGGCTGCTCTGCAGGAGGTGTTGATTGTCCCTCTGAAATGTGAAGGGGAGATGCAGTTATCAATGTGGTCACATGTATGTTTTTGCATTGTCCATGTTTACATACAGACTGCATGACTGTGTACATCATGGCTGTTTGGGAGGAGCTGCCTATTTGATGGGGGACAGCGGACATTTTGACAGCAGACGTGTGTGTTTGTACTTGTACTTCATCAACTCACATTTCCCTGCAATACCAATTGTGATTGGCCAGTGTCTTCACCCAGTCGGCACCAGTTGTGTCATGTGTTCTGTTGTGGACGTGTTGTGGTTTGTGCCACATTGTTGTCAGTGTTGATGTGCCTTGGATGTTATGTGTGTGTGCTGCATTTTGGGAGAGTCGCCCCTGCAGCTCTGATTTTGCGGCCCCATATCCCTTTCATGGGGTGTGCCTTTGACTTCTGTGCTTTTACAGTGCTAGATGTTCCATACTTGGGTATATTGGTCTCTTGATGGGAGTTAGGGGCTTGGGCATGGTTTGTCCGCAGATGTGCTCAGCTCAGTTGTGCATGTGTGCCATTGTGCCCATCTCCTCCGTCCCCCCAGTCCCTGGTTGTTAATCACCCTGCTGCTGTTGTGTCTAGTCATGTTGAGCAGTGTCCAGTCCCCCTACTCCTGCCACCGTCTCCCCACTGATGACTGTGGACACCATTTCCTTCATGTCGTCCAGCTACTCCTGTGGCACAGGACTCCCACCTCCGGCCTGCATTGCTGTCTTCCGGTTGTTGGCGAGTTTCAACTTGGTTTTGTGCTTGACATCATTCCAGCGCCTCTTTACCTCTTCCATTGTCCTCTTCAGCACTCCCACTGCATTCACCTTATTCACGATGGACTGCCATAGTCCATTTTTGGTTGCTAATGACACAGTGGAGCAAGAACACGAATTTGAAAAAAGGGTCCCTGGGGAAGGAAGTTTAAAGACCTACAGGTACCCTATCCCCAAATCAAACTACTGAATCAACACACAAGGGTACTAGTGGTCTAGAAGGGGTTGTAGAGACTCGTATTAACTAAGATAATGTTCAAAAAAGGTGAAGGTGTGTGCGTGTGAAGGGACTTCCTAGGTAGAGAAAACCCATCAGCCCACCAGTTGGCGGAGCTTCATCATCTGGGATTTTTGATGTAATCTGGTATCCACCAGGTACCTTGCTTTAAGAGATTGCAAGGGGACTACTGGTAATGGATCCACCAGTGATGAGCAGCCGGAAAGATGTTGTGGTAGGGGGCTGTGGGAAGGGAAAGTGTTGCAGTGCACAAAACAAATGTGTAGTGGTGAAGTAATGTTAAAATTGCCTATCGAGGTGCCAAACAAGAAACTTTATTAAGAGGGCCACCAAGTTGGCAAAATTAAAAGCAGAGTGTGGATAGCATAACAAATATTACTATCTGATGATCAATGTACTGGTCAACATGTTTCAGCCAATCATGGCTTTCTTCGGACCTGTATAGACTACTACTGCAACTGTGGTCACAAAAGTGAATTCAATTGTACCAAACACCATGCAACAAAAAAATGTAGCATACCATAAAGGAATACTAAATGATAAAGAATGAAGTCATGGTTGGAGGGGATCTTCTCCTAGAAAAATACATATAAACACACAATTAAAAACAATATAAGTCAAAATATACATGATGCTTTAACATGTATCAACCCCGGAGCACTAGCTCCAAAATAAAGAGTGTTTTTAAATCACTCACCCAAATTCTGCTTGGGAGTAGCCTCACCTCACCTGGCACTCGCTCAGGAAAAAGAGGCCCCGCTCTAAGGAGATGGAAAACAAATCTAAATATACCATTTATATCAAGATTATAATGGTATATACACCATTTCCTAATATCAACTCTGATGTCTGGGTGGTAAAGTGCAGACTACAGACTGCCCTAGCCCTGTATAAACATAGACAATACTAAAAAAACGTTGTTTGTTGATGTAATCACAAAAAACTTTCTGTAAAAATCCATGCGGAAGGCCATAGATGCGACTTTTTGGTTGCAGTTTCCACTTTGGTCCGCCACTGCCTTTTAAAGCCCAAACGTGCTGTCGAGTACGCTACCTTCCCCTCGGCTCAGTAGGGGTTGGAGGTACCGACAGACAGGTGGGTTTGGGCTTCCCAATCGAAATACTTGTTAAGTAAGAGCTTTCCTTATCACTGTGACTCTTTCTCTATCAGAGCCCTCTTAGTATTAGTTTGCCTCAACATCTACTTAAGCAACTGTTGATTGAACTAGCACTTCTTGTGAAACAGCTAGCGCTGTTCTTTTCTTCCTTGTTCTGCACCTTTATCAGTATCTTAAGATGTGGTTTATTCATTTTGCAAACCAAGAGGGTTCACTGTTCACAAATTGTGCTTGTTTATAACTTTCTGTATTATCCCACTTGAGGAGGTAGGATGCTACAGTCAACATTAGGCGCATCTATGGCCTTCCGCATGGATTTTTACAGAAAGTTTTTTGTGATTACATCAACAAACAACGTTTTTTTAGTATTGTCTATGTTTATACAGGGCTAGGGCAGTCTGTAGTCCGCACTTTACCACCCAGACATCAGAGTTGATATTAGGAAATGGTGTATATACCATTATAATCTTGATATAAATGGTATATTTAGATTTGTTTTCCATCTCCTTAGAGTGGGCCTCTTTTTCCTGAGCGAGTGCCAGGTGAGGTGAGGCTACTCCCAAGCAGAATTTGGGTGAGTGATTTAAAAACACTCTTTATTTTGGAGCTAGTGCTCCGGGGTTGATACATGTTAAAGCATCATGTATATTTTGACTTATATTGTTTTTAATTGTGTGTTTATATGTATTTTTCTAGGAGAAGATCCCCTCCATACCAACAATGAATAACAGTAGGTCAAAAGGATATATATTTCCTAAGTATGTATCTGTGTGTAAACCTTAATACTTAAAAGGTGAAATCTTGCCCGTGGAACATCATCTAAAGGTGCGAGTTCCCATCAGTCAACTCACGAGACCGCCCTTCATCACCTTCACCTTTTAAGTATTAAGGTTTACACACAGATACATACTTAGGAAATATATATCCTTTTGACCTACTGTTATTCATTGTTGGTATAGTTTGATAATTGGGGGTTATAGCAGTTTAGGTCGGTAATCTTTCCCCTAGGACCCTCCTTCCTTAGTGTTTTGTTGAAGATCCCCTCCAACCATGACTTCATTCTTTATCATTTAGTATTCCTTTATGGTATGTTACATTTTTTTGTTGCATGGTGTTTGGTACAATTGAATTCACTTTTGTGACCACAGTTGCAGTAGTAGTCTATACTGGTCCTGAAGAAAGCCATGATTGGCTGAAACATGTTGACCAGTACATTGATCATCAGATAGTAATATTTGTTATGCTATCCACACTCTGCTTTTAATTTTGCCAACTTGGTGGCCCTCTTAATAAAGTTTCTTGTTTGGCACCTCGATAGGCAATTTTAACATTACTTCACCACTACACATTTGTTTTGAGCACTGCAACACTTTCCCTTCCCACAGCCCCCTACCACAACATCTTTCCGGCTGCTCATCACTGGTGGATCCATTACCAGTAGTCCCCTTGCAATCTCTTAAAGCAAGGTACCTGGTAGATACCAGTTTACATCAAAAATCCCAGATGATAAAGCTCCGCCAACAGGTGGGCTGATGGGTTTTCTCCACCTAGGAAGTCCCTTCACACGCACACACCTTCACCTTTTTTTAACATTATCTTAGTTAATACGAGTCTCTACAACCCCTTCTAGACCCCTAGTACCCTTGTGTGTTGATTCAGGTGTTCTACCACCTCCGTTATCAGGATCCTGTTTTCCTGTGGACTGAAGCGCTTCTTCCTTCTCTTCTTCTCCTTGGCCTTCCCTGACCCCGAGGTGCCAGGCAGGTCCTCTGGGGGAGAGGGGGGGGGGGTTGTGGGGTTCTGTTTCTTCTCAGTACTTGTTACGGCAACATCCATTGTGCTTCGCTGTTGTTTGGCATTTGTTTGACAGCTTTTTTCTACTTTTATGGTGATTTTTCCTGCCTGATGCATGTGAATTGCAGGCCTATAGATGGTTGTCGTTGATTTTTGTATCACGATTGGCCTCATCGCAGCTTTTTTTGCGTATGCGCTTTGAATTTCTGCAGTGTGCGTTGATTTTAATGCGGTCATTTGACGTGTTATTTGGAGACTATCACATGGGGCCATCGTGTTGAGAATGCTTCTTTATCACGGCGTAATTTTACTGCGATAGATTGCGATGTTGGAAGTTGCGTTAAGTTACTTTTGTGATGGTTATCACACATTCTTGAGAATATGCCCCTGAGACTTTTTTCACTGTGTAAAATGAGATACCAAGACAGTGGAGTTTATGCAACATTGTTGTACACACACTCAGGTGAATATGCTTATTAAATAGTAAGGCAACATGATTTCCATGTTGTCAATTCGATCAGAAATCCTATGCTAAAATATAAGAAATATGGGATCTTCATATGTTTCTAATTATCAGCACTTACCCATGAGAATTGTAGCAGAAAGGTGTTTATTTTGTAGTGTAATGGTTTCCTGAGAAACACTCCGAAGTTTCCTTTAACTTTTCCTCATTAATAATTTGCAATACATCCAATTGTCTTCGGTTTACATTACAAGAGGAAACAAGGAGAGCCTTTTGACAGTCAAACCTTGTGCATTTCCTTGTGCAAATCTTATAATTAAACACTTTGCACTGGTGCAAATAAAAAAAGGACCAGAAAAATCCCTATGCACCATATTTTCGCTGCCAGAGCGTGATTCATGAAGTTTTATTCTGGAAGGAGTTTGGTAGAGGGCAAAGTTTTATTTAATCACTTGTAATTGGTAGGAGTAACAGAAAGGAACATTTTCTACCATACCTATAAATAAGGTTTTTCTCATTTGATGCAAATGTACAAAATTTTAGGAATAAAAAAAGTTCCCAAGAGTACTCTTCTCAACCTGCCACAGTCACAGGTTTCCGAAAATGCACCAGGAAAATGACCTTCTCAATTAAGCACACAAGTAAGCAGTTTTGCATGGATGAGTGTACTCAATGGCCAATTGTGTACGTGAAAGTGCATTTGCATTGGTGTAATCTTTTAGTTGTCGAGCAGAGAAAATATGATTTCTTTGTGAAGGAGCCACCTTTTCCCTAAACACTCACCACTTCTTGTTTTTTCTAATGTCCATTTCCACATTGGAAAGAGGTTTACTCATGCCCAAGACAGGAGTATATCTCCAAGGGGCATATGTACAACAAGTTAATGCCGCGTTAGCGGCACTTTCCTGCCGCTAATGCAGCAATATTTATATTGCTGTATCAACAAGCTGTCACTAACAGCCGTTAGCGACAGCTTTCTGGTGGTAGCAGCCGCATCCAGCATCGCCAACTATGTTAGCGATTACTATCGCTAATGATATACAACGTAGGCGTTACCGTGCAAAAACGCAAGCTGATCCCACTTCGAGCTATTTACAAGGGGATTCTTTAAGTTTGGAGGACCAAAAGAATTGCCTCTAACTGCAGTTAGAGGCAGTTTTCTAAGACCAGAAAATAGCTGGTCTTAAAATGGAGTTAACCCTTGGGGCCTAATTTCAGCAGGTTTTGTTGCTTGACCATGCTGCAAGCAATGTTGCTGCGCTGCCCTGCGACAAAACTACAAGGCAGGACTGCTCACCATCAATAAGATAGTGTGTATTCCTGGGCCTCACTCATGAAAAGTGTTGCAGTGCTGCGACAAAACAGCATTGTTACACTTTTCACTACCCCCTTCTTGAGACACCATGGATGCGCTGTATTCACTGAACAGCGCTCCATGATGCTAGTAATGACAGATACGTCTGGAATCCTGACGTATCTGTCTGTGCCAAAGTCACGCATTGCTGCAGTCGTGTCACAACCATGACGCAACTTTAGCAATGCATGGGGCCAGCCTATCTCTGTGGCACTGCATCACCTTTACACCTGCCATATAGCCGGTGTAAGGTACTGATGGAGTGCCGTTCTTGAGGGGTGCCTTGGTGTTGGCACTGTTGGAGATTCATTAATGGCAGTTGCGCACTGCGGTGTCATTGTCTGTAAGCGTTGGCGGAGTGGTGGTACTGAGGGAGTTGACAAGACGTGCATCAGTGTCCTTGAACTGGCTGTGATGGGGACGATGATGGCAGTGGTGTACTGTGGGCATGGTGAAGACGTGATGTATATAATGATGGTCAGTCCAGTGGTGTGGCTGTAGTTGCAGGTCCCGCTGGCGGAGGAGACGCACTCAACCGTGTGTCCTGCTATGTGGCTTGCTGCTTGAGTCTAATGTTGGGGTGTCGTGTATTTCTATAGGTTCTGATTCGATCCCCCTATTCCTGACCCTATTCTGGTTAAACTTACTAGCTAGTTAACTAACAGTCAGCCCATGAGGCAAGAAAACCCCCATGATGCAGATACCGTTATCTGACGCAGTCACACTACGGCACAGGAACGTGTTATCTGATTAGGTCATAACGCTTGAGATCTAATTAGACAAGCGACATTCCTCCAGCCCCTGATAAGGCATACGACGTTCTCATAACAAATCAAACCTATGACAACCTGGATAATCCGTGCGGCCATTGTTTTGATTTCACAGAGAACTTTAGTAAAGAATGTGCTAACGAGCAAGTCGTATGACATCTTTATTGACGTACCTATGTCCATCCTTACGTCAATCTCGGCACCTTTAAGGTATAAATATTGCCGACCTTGCCCTATGCAAACACACGCGTGGTGACAAGACGGAGCAGCCATACTTGCCGAAGCCGAGAGCAGAAGCAGACCCCGCAGGCAGCAGCCCCGCCTTCCTGACGCGCTGAGAGACGCGCTGCTATCTCAAGCCGAGAGACCCAGCACCGGCGCTTCTGGGCAGCCCTCGCAGGCAGCCTGGAATATCAAGAGCAGAGAAAGAGATACCATTCCTCATTCATCCTAAATTCCAGGTACAGAACTGAATAACCCCTCCTAGAGAATTCTTTAGTTATTCACTTGGCAAAAACAAACTTAACTTAAACTATAACTTTCTATTCCCGCCCACGCATTAGACTTAGGTCAGGTACACGGGGTAGGCGTATTTAGAAACACCAGTTGAGTACGTTTGGTCAAAATGTATATGTGTATGTAAATATATTTTAATCATTTTAAACATCATATGGCTCAGAAACCATATCAATGTTTTTACAGTATTATTTTATACTATTGCTTCTAATGTATGCACTTTACTTAACTATAAGTATTGCAATAATATCGATCCATTTCTCTTGTACGAGAAAAGAGACTGATCAATAAATAACATCTTTTATTGAACACGCCCGTCTCTTCCTTTTCTCTACATTCTGATGAGACTAAGAATGCACGTACTGACTGAGTAAAATAATTGCCTTGTGCTCACACGACTCTCGAGATTGACTCTTGATTAGGGGAGAGCAAAGTTGTCATGTTCTATGGTTGTCAGAAACTAAATCCCTTCTTGTCTAATCAGGGGAGTTAATCCTTCCTTGAACATTCGAGAAAGTTTCTAGCGAACTCTGAGCTTAGCTGGCAAACCCAAAAATTAAGTCTAGTATCGACAGTAGTAGACCTAGTTAACGTCTGGCCTAGGCCTTTACTGCTGTAGGTACTATTCCAATGCGCAGAGCCTATTGGGAAAATAGGAGCTACACTACATGGCGCCCAACGCGTTTGGAAAGGGCGATAAAACTAACGTAAGACATTTAGAGTAACTCAGTCGTGCTTTCTCACTCAGACCCCTTTTCCCAAATACTCCAAAGACGTCTGGAGTGGGTGAAAGGTTATAATATCCTCCAAAACCTCGCAGGAGGGAACTCCTATGTATGGTTCTTGGTCTAGTCAACGTTGAAGGATAAAACAGTTCCAGAATATTGTGCACCTAATCTCTGTTTCCATAAAGAAACCTGATCTGCAAACAAAAATAATACCATCCTGTCAGTAAAATGGGAGACAGCGATGGAGAAAGAGAGGCAATTAGATTAGCTACTGAAATAGCAGATGCTGATGCTACCATGCAAGCAGCAGACGCGGAAATAATACTTATTCCGGTCATTAAAAGGAGATCTATAACCTTAAAACTTATAGAAAATGGACTGACACCTAGAGGTGGCACAGTCATATTCGTAATTGAGGCACACGAATATCGGCAGACAGAGGTATACTATACATGGATACATTTTCCAGCAGCAAATGCTGTAACAAAGTACTTCCACTATTACAAAGTAGAGGAACCTCCTGAAACGTACACTCCTTTCGAGGAGGTGGAAGTACCACTCAAATTCCAAGAGCATTTGCTCTTTTTTGATGGCGCCCTAATACATAACAATCACATTACAAGGCTCGGTCCTTTAGGAAGACCAGGAGCAACGTGGCCGGTCCTAGCCGGATACACACCACATCCAGACATCGAAAGAATGCCTGCAGCAGAGCTGTTAATACAGCTAAAACAACTACTAAAAATTCACAGACAATTAGTTCAGTATGTAATGCGGACTTCAACAATTCAGCCAGCGATTAAACTTCCACAGCTGACCCCTCACCAGGGGAACACAAATAAAATTACACCACAGAACATCCAATCCTGCCTAGGTAAAGTTCCAGCTAAACGGGAACAAATACCATTCTGGTTGGCACAGAAAATTACCCAAATAGAGGCGGTGTTTCCTGACACCACCCCGCTGGAAAAACACAGGATTCTGACTATATGTCTCCCAATGGGAATCGCACCACACATTGAGGACTGTGACACTTGGGGTACAGTCTTTGCTTCCATCTATACAAAAACGCACGGTGTTCCATCCATTTCGGTGATACCAGATGTGCTAAAACAAATTCAAGATGAATACGGTCCAGAACCTGCTTTAACTCTTGGTATGAAATTACTGAAAGACTTCAAGCAAGGCTCGGCTATATTACTAGCCAACATAAAAGGTGAAGCAGCAAACGTGGCGATCCGCCAGAGGTTAAAAGAGACAGATATAGCAGACCAACCAGCTGAAATTGCCAGAATCATAGAAAAATCCTATGAAGAACTAGGCAGAGATAGTCTAGGTGGAATACCAGTAAAACCGCAACTGACTACAAGTCCAGAAAAAATATTTTTTAATAATAATTCACCAAAAAAGAACTGGGATGGAAATAAACAATCCAATCCTAAAGAAAAGAAATTCCAGTCCAGAGGAAGGTCTCCTAGGCGAAGAGAGAAATCTCCAAACCCGAGACAAAGGTCACCTCAGAGTGAACCCTCTGGGAATAGATATAACCTTAGAAATAGGGATAATATTAAAAAACCTGATAGATATCAAGACATTGATACATGTCCCTCTCAATCTTTTCAGAATTCCTCGCAGAAATCGGAAAGAAGAGGACGATCAGAAGAGCACGCCAAGTCCAAAGACAAGGAACCTGCTCAACTGAAAAAGAAATCACAATTTCCAAAAAAGAAGGTAGCCAGTATCAAGGTAGTTAACAATGCCGAGAATACTGAGGACACAACTGAAAAACGGAGAATGGGCTCAGACAATGCTAGACAGCGCAGCAGAGGTGAGCATAGCTCGCAAAGTCCTTATGAATCATCTGGAGACAGTGGACACGAATGAATACCTTCAAGTGGAAACTGCAGATACCAGAGTTAGCAAGCCCCACAAAATATACGAGATAACATTACGTATAGAGGGAGATAAGACTAGGAAAATAAGGG
The DNA here is from genome assembly GCF_964261635.1 of Lissotriton helveticus. NCBI lineage: Eukaryota > Metazoa > Chordata > Amphibia > Caudata > Salamandridae > Lissotriton > Lissotriton helveticus. The sequence continues at coordinate 538,676,908 of NC_136065.1, forward strand.
GACTATTTTGGGATAACCTATCCAAGGGCTATGACATCCTTCTAGCTGAAAAAGACTGGCCACCAGAGTTTGTCAGGGAGTGCCCTCATGGCGAAGAAGTAATTATGCCTGCCTTCTCGAATCAAATACCGATTCATAAAAAATATACACTTGCTAGAAAGTGGGCAGTGGCCTTAGCACCTGCTTTATATAAAAATCATGTAGGATGGGATGAGGATTCTCCTCCTCACAAAGTCCAGTTAAAATCACAACCTACTGCACAAAGGCAGTACCCAATTAAGCAAGAAGCTAAAAAACAAGTAAATGAAATACTAGATCAGCTAGAATACCAAGGGGTGATTGAAACTTGCACCTCACAAATGAACAATCCTTTGTTTCCGGTCTCCAAACCAGACAATTCATATCGTCTAGTTTTGGATTACCGACACCTTAACACATGTTGCAAAACTTTTGCAGTGCAAAACTCACACAGTGCTGCACTAATGAATAACATAGTGCGCAAAAAATACAAAACTACCTTGGACATCTCCAACGGATTCTTTTGTCAAAACATAGCACCAGAGAGCAGATATTTAACAGCTTTCTCAGTAAATGGCACTCAAAAACAATTCTGTCGGTTAGCCCAGGGGTACAAGAATAGCCCGGGGGTATTCTCAGCGAGAGTAACAGAATTACTACAACTATATGATGATGAAGCATTATCTTATGTCGATGACATTTACTTAACAGATGATGACTTGGAGACTCACTTGAAAAGAGTGAACACCATAATACTTGGTTTCGCTGCAGAGGGTTACAAATTCAACTTCAAAAAGTCCAGAATTGCCCATCTGACGGTCCTATTCTTAGGATATGAGTTATCAAGTGAAGGCAAAAGCCTGGCAGACAATTTCCTAGAGAAATGTGCCGTAATCCAAGCTCCTAAAACACTAAAAAACCTACAGTCAATTCTAGGCTTCCTAAATTTCGGAAGAACATATATTGCAAATTACGCAGAAAGGGTCAAACCCCTTTACGATCTAATTAAACCAGACTTTAAAAGATCCAGTTGGACTCAAGCACACACAGAAATTTTGAGATCCTTACAAACAGACATGCTAATTAAAACAAAATTAGAAACCCGTGATAATACACGCAACCTTGTGATCCGAGTCATCCCAGGGAGATACGGATTCACATACCTAACCTCTAATGAGGGAGATAAGGTACCAATTGCATTCAAATCACATTTGTACACAAAAGCTGAACAGAGATTCAACAACAAAGGAAAAATTGTTCAAGCAGTTCAAACCGCAATAGCTAGAGAAAAAGACATAGCTGACGGTAGACATATCACAGTCAGAACAGCTGAATCAGCCTTTGAGGCATTAACAACACCGTGTAATTTACCAACAACAACATTGGATCCAGAATGGTTACAATGGGTAAATTCAACCACAACGGACAAAGTATATTACTTCTTTGATCCAGAACTAGAAGAATTAAAAAATCTAAAATATGAAAAGACGTATCCTCTGCCAATCGACATTCTGCCTCTACGACATTACGCCTGTGTAATCTATACAGACGGACATGCTCAACCCTCCGTTTGGGGAGAACATGCATACAATCCCACATGTGAGATTACAAAAGAAGTGTGGCGCGGAGGTAAACTAAGACCTCTATTAACAAAATCACACTCAGTAGAAACTAATTCAGAACTACAAACTGAAATATTAGCTTTGAAAATGGCGCTAGATAATGCGGATCGCGAATTCCCGACACTTATAGTGTCAGATTCATATTACTGCGTCAAAGCATATAACAAGGATTTGCAGACATGGATTCAGAACGGTTACAAAGATGACACAGATGCACCAATAAAGCAGAGACTGCTCTGGGAACAAGTAGCTCTTTTGAAAAAAGAACTACCAAAGACTCACGTGACACACTCACTGAGTCATCAGCGTGATGGCGTTCACGTTGTAGGGAATTCATTGGCTGAAACAGCCGCAGCGGCAGCCAGTAAACCGGCTCCCGTAGATCGAAAAAAGCGTACATTAAAATACATTGACGGCGAAACATTGCTGGCAGTAAAAACGTCATCAAAAGGCGACTGCTCGGCGTTACCGATCAACTATCCACTCAATTACACATACATCATAGATGCAAACTCCATTCCTTTCGCTCGAATCCCTGGAGTGGGGGATAGAGTGATTCCAAACATGGACAGGAGAAACTTGTTAATCGCAGACGCACACATGGGCGAGGGTCTCAGACACCTTAAATTAAAAGATTCTCTGGAAGAATTACAATCACGGTACTGGTGGCCAGGCATGAGCCTGCACTACACCATGTTTGTAAAAAACTGCCCAAACTGCAACAGAGATCGCAGTGGGGAGAGAAGCGGTTTAATACCTCGTCGTATCAAGGCAGATAACATCACCACTAAAAAGAATGGCTTGCGATTAACATATACAGGCTAGTTCCCACTTATAATGTAGATCCACAGCACTCGGCTGACGTCCGGACTGTTATACAAGATTTGCGAGTCTAATTGGCATATACGCTAAGAGCATGCTACGTTCGACCATTTTTCTTTTTCCTTTTCTCAGGCAATCCAGCCTGGGGGGGGAAAGAATGGCCAAATGAGCACAGCCCAGCGGGAATCTTCTCACTTCCTTCCTGAGGGTATGGGATGGTGTAAAGAAAAAACCAAGACAGAAAGCAATCTATAATAGAAAGGATATTAGGTTCGGGAGCTGGGTGGGTCAAACATCTAATAAGTGTCCAACATAGTCTAAATAACTTGCCAAGAAATTCTCTGAAGGGATTCAGTCCGTACGAATTATTATTCGGAACTAGGATGTTGATCTCTGACCTTGATAGTCAGACTTCAGTGGTAACAGAAAAAAGCTTTGATGTCAAAGACCGTTTGGCTATTTTGCAGGACTTAAACAAAACAAGAAAAGACCTGAGCAACATACAGTTGAAAGAACAGCCAACGACCACTGAAGAATCACCACCTGTCCCAGCAAGACCTGTCTGGATTCCAAAAGTCGGGGATCTAGTCAGGGAGAAGATCGCGGTAAAGAAGGAATTTGGGCCTTCTTACAGAAAAGCAGTTCCTGTATTGTCTGTCAACGGGACAAGATCAGTTGTACTACCGCCACTTGCTGGAAAAAAGGAGAACCGAGTTGTATCCATCGACCTGGTAAAACCACAACATGTGGCCGATAACCAACAGTAGGCCAAGTGGACTCCCAATAAGTAGCAGAACACCAAGGTTTGCTACCAGTACAGAGGTCCTATCAAAGAGGCTCATCACATTCGAAACGCCTACAGAAGAACAACAAGGACTATGCAACAATGCAATAGAACTTAGACCTCTGAAAACCCAAATAAAGACATTTAGCAGAGACACACCAATCTATACAGAAGTACCAAGTGAAAATGCGAGAAACAAAAATCCTGAACCAATTGGAACAATTGACAGAACTGCATCCGGTTACTTCATCAACTTCGATGATTCCTCTGAAGGCTTCAGCGAACAAAAGACACAGCCATCATCAAAATCCTTTAAAGACAAAGCTAAGGAACTTTTGAAACAACTGAAAGAAACATATCTAGTTTCTCCATGGATTGAATTTTGGGTGGGTTTTGGTGCATTTATCCTCATACTTTGGCTCATCATGGTATTTACCTTGGGACGCTTCATTGAGGGAAAATATGCTAAAATGGACACAGCAAGTCAGAACATCAACTTGGTCCTCAAACCACACACATCTTCACACGTCGAGAAAAGAGAACTTTCTTCAGAACTTTCTTCAGCCAACTTCACAGCAATTCCAATATCTGGTGGGGTAGCCTGGGACAACACTGACTATGAAATTTATGGTCCGGTCGAGATCCTGAAATATCCACACCAAATCAAGATCTCCTTGAGTGACTTTGCAAAACCAAACTCATTTGCTGATGATTGGGACTTTGAAAGTATAAACAATATGATGTCTGACTTAGTAATGTCTGCTAAATTTACAAAACATGATTATTTGCAGGGTTCTACAAATTATGACAGCATGTACTGCTATAACCATTATGGTAACCATTTCTTGCATAAATCTGCACAACCTAGAAATGTTTTAAATTTTAATCAATGGGAACATTGTGCTACACCTCCAAAAGGGAGCTCTAGAACCGTGTATGGCAAATATTCATATTTTTCAGGTTTTAACATAACTAATGCTGAAACATTTTATTACAAATTGTCAAACAAGACAGGGATGAAAACCATGATAACCAACACAAAATTGATATATTCAGATTCTTTCTTTGAAAAAATGAATACTTTTGGATTTGATTATTGGGACAAACATGTTGATTTGAAAAGTGTTTGGGGTACAAAAGAATGGCAAGTACAGGGTATAGAAGCTTTGTTTAGAGCCTGCATGATCCCAGAACAAATGATATTTTTAAATGACACCGTTCAACAAACCACCTGTCTTGGCTTAGCCAAAATCAAAGATTTAAATAACCTGTCTATTCCAAAGCCAATAATGTTTAGCAATAACTCTGAAACAGATGAAGAAATAGACATAAACCATATACTTAACCAAAACAGAACACATCCTGATTGGAAACAATGGTTGATCTGGCCCACAGATACAAATAACTGTCAAGATAGATTCCTGAATAAAACACAGGGTTTCAAAATGACCAGGCCAGACCCTAGATATCCTCAAAGACATCACCCAGGGATAATAACAACCTACAGTGTGGGCAAATTATGCCTTCAATGGCTACAAACTTCCACACTGCCTGAAATTAAGCAACACCTAACTTTACTTACTGATGGTGCTGACTTGCGTGATTTCATAATGGGACCACGCAAACAGCGTCAAAAGCGTTTCATAGCAGCCTCTGTATATGCAGCATACAATGAGGCCTGGAAGGTTACTCAAATTGAGACAGCAGAGAGAATACGGGAAATTGACCGTATTAAATTGGAAAAATCACTTTCTGTAGTGGACAATGGGTTAATGACTCTGTCCTCCAGAATTTTTTCATTGGACAGCATTGTGTCTTCAGCAATCGATATATTATCGCAAGACTTACTGTTATTACAACATGGTCAGTCACAATTGCGTTCTATTGTACAGCTTGGCTGGACGTTACAAAATCTACGTTCAGGCTATGTGCCTTGGCGTTTAATCAACACAACGTCACTATTCCAAATCTTTAACCTTACTGATAGACAAATCGGTATGGCGCAGAAGGGTGCTGATTATACAATCTTGAGCATTGAAAAACTAGAAAGATTACCGTTGACAATGTCAGAACGACCTGTCAGTGAATGGATAATCCACGGAATCATAAATATTCCAATCTCAACCTTCAGGTTTCAATACTGCCAAAAATATATACAGGCTGGCATGTACGAGAAATTGGGAAAGGGGTACCTTAAAACAACATGGAACCTGCCCTATTCACATGCATGTGTCAGTAACAAAGGACAGAAAGTGTTTCTTAGTGGCAACAATTGTGCTATGTCACTAAGCGGCACGCTTCTGTGTAACGGTATTAGTTTGCACGGAGCCTGTGAAGGGAATTCATACAACCTTTCATGTCACCAGCAAGGCGCACCTGCAACTGAAATAGAACCATTCTTTCAAAGACTCTATAATGGGAGTTACATTCTTATTGTAGACCGCAGATGCTGTAGTCTTATGCCCGGGACTCCTTATCTCGTCACTACGACGGCGAAGGTCAAGTGCTGTGGACGTTCTTTGTTTCCCAGCTCCTTTCCAGACAGGGAGGCAAGGGCATGGCCCGGTTTGAAAATTACTTCTATTCGAATAGACACTTTAAGCAGAATGAAAACAGTGCTTCTTCAGACGCCTACAAGGCTCACGTCATCTAAAGAAACGTATGATCTACAAGTCGCAAGGACGACTGCAGAGATACATACATTATTATCAACTAATTCCCCCGTACATTTCGCGGAAATCCTGAGCGAAATCTTAAATATTTCTGATACCACTGGGGTCTCAAAGGTATTTAAGACAGTATTTTCGATGGCATTAACACCATTCAAAGCCATACTGGGTATTTTTCCAGATTTCGTCCATTCGATTTTTGGCGGACTTCCCTTGATCCTGGGACTAATTGCAGGAATCCTATTCCTAGTCCTTATTTTTCGTTATGGCAACCCATGTCACAGATCAAACTCTCGCGACAATGGAAGATACGATCCTAGCCATTGGATACCGGGACCGGATATCAAAAATCCTGGGACTATCCCGGCTTAGAGACCTTTTTCGACCAATGTGGCAAAGGTGTGTTTTACCTGTACTAAGGTGTCTGCTATGCGGAGAAGAATGCGTGTTAGACACCTGTCTGACGCTACAATCGGATGCGCCGGTGGATGCAGATACACTGTTGGTTCCTACCAAGGTTCACGCACTGTGCTGCCCTCAAAGGCTGCCAATTCTGATGACGGCATTCCTGGAATCTTCACCACTGCGATTGAAGAGTAGTGAAGTTCAAGATGAAAGCAGCATCGAACAGGTACGACCTTCTGTCAGCAATGCAAATCAGAATGTCAATGGAGACAATCATGCGCATGAATGCATGGTTACCCCTATTTCCGACTTAGAGGAACTTTCCCATGAAGCTGTTGACAGTTTTTTCGAAAGCCTGAATGATATGATGTTCTCTCCGGAACAGAAATAGAGACTTTTGAGTAAACTCGCACACGGCGTTCCCTGAATTCGGCCTTCAACTTTAAAAATAAAGTCACATGAACAATTACAATCCAGTTCACGGACAGCAACTTTTTTCAGTAAGCCCCTAAAATATTTTTCTATATATTTTTTCCCGGGACACTGATTTTCTGCTTAAAGTAAGAGACTATTCCTAGAGAACTAAGATTTCTATTTTAGATACTTTATAGACTTTATAGACTTTAGCTGCCCGCTGGTATGTTCGCAATAGATTTTATGTGATGAAATGGTTTCGACTTTTTTTCTGTATAGCCATATTAAGAGCCATTTCATGTGTATTTCTCATATACCAACAAGCAATAATGCATAAAAATGCGTGTTTACTTTTGCATTTAATTCATAGCTTAAGTGCATACAATATATATGACTGCAATTTTTCAGTATATTTGAAAATTTCGAAATGCATTTATGTATTTTGGGGTGGTAAGGTATACACTATACTCTATAGTATGTTGTACTATGTTATACTATGCATAGATTAGTAGATATGACCATAGTTAGCGTGGAGTGGGTGTCGTGTATTTCTATAGGTTCTGATTCGATCCCCCTATTCCTGACCCTATTCTGGTTAAACTTACTAGCTAGTTAACTAACAGTCAGCCCATGAGGCAAGAAAACCCCCATGATGCAGATACCGTTATCTGACGCAGTCACACTACGGCACAGGAACGTGTTATCTGATTAGGTCATAACGCTTGAGATCTAATTAGACAAGCGACATTCCTCCAGCCCCTGATAAGGCATACGACGTTCTCATAACAAATCAAACCTATGACAACCTGGATAATCCGTGCGGCCATTGTTTTGATTTCACAGAGAACTTTAGTAAAGAATGTGCTAACGAGCAAGTCGTATGACATCTTTATTGACGTACCTATGTCCATCCTTACGTCAATCTCGGCACCTTTAAGGTATAAATATTGCCGACCTTGCCCTATGCAAACACACGCGTGGTGACAAGACGGAGCAGCCATACTTGCCGAAGCCGAGAGCAGAAGCAGACCCCGCAGGCAGCAGCCCCGCCTTCCTGACGCGCTGAGAGACGCGCTGCTATCTCAAGCCGAGAGACCCAGCACCGGCGCTTCTGGGCAGCCCTCGCAGGCAGCCTGGAATATCGAGAGCAGAGAAAGAGATACCATTCCTCATTCATCCTAAATTCCAGGTACAGAACTGAATAACCCCTCCTAGAGAATTCTTTAGTTATTCACTTGGCAAAAACAAACTTAACTTAAACTATAACTTTCTATTCCCGCCCACGCATTAGACTTAGGTCAGGTACACGGGGTAGGCGTATTTAGAAACACCAGTTGAGTACGTTTAGTCAAAATGTATATGTGTATGTAAATATATTTTAATCATTTTAAACATCATATGGCTCAGAAACCATATCAATGTTTTTACAGTATTATTTTATACTATTGCTTCTAATGTATGCACTTTACTTAACTATAAGTATTGCAATAATATCGATCCATTTCTCTTGTACGAGAAAAGAGACTGATCAATAAATAACATCTTTTATTGAACACGCCCGTCTCTTCCTTTTCTCTACATTCTGATGAGACTAAGAATGCACGTACTGACTGAGTAAAATAATTGCCTTGTGCTCACACGACTCTCGAGATTGACTCTTGATTAGGGGAGAGCAAAGTTGTCATGTTCTATGGTTGTCAGAAACTAAATCCCTTCTTGTCTAATCAGGGGAGTTAATCCTTCCTTGAACATTCGAGAAAGTTTCTAGCGAACTCTGAGCTTAGCTGGCAAACCCAAAAATTAAGTCTAGTATCGACAGTAGTAGACCTAGTTAACGTCTGGCCTAGGCCTTTACTGCTGTAGGTACTATTCCAATGCGCAGAGCCTATTGGGAAAATAGGAGCTACACTACAGGGGAGCTACCCCAGGATGGGGTAGTGTTCGGGTCACTGGGGTTGTCCAGGTGGAACATGAGTTCACCAAGAAGTACGTCATCAGTGGATGGGAGAGCCTGGTGTGCAATGAGGTCTACAATGATATAGGTGAATGGGTGTCCATGGTCCGGGGGCATGTAGATGAAGGTGATACAGAGGATGGGGTTGGTCCGGATCTGGAAGTTGAGATGTTCCATGGTCACAGTTAGGTAATTAGAGTGCACGGTCAGTCAGAGTGTGCTGCTGTAGGTGATGGCAATGCCTCCTCCTGGATGGTCAGGGTGGTCCTTGCGGGTGATTTAGTAGCCATCAGTGACGGCGATGGTGATGTCCAGTCCAGAGCAGATGTTGGTCATGGCAGGCGATGTGGCATCCAGGGTTGATGGCGAGGTGAGTGCTGGTGCAGTTGGGGAGACAGATGCAGACGGCCTTGCCTATGGCTTGCCTTTGGCAAGGGAGACGTCCATTATAATGTAGGCATTACATTGTAATTCCTTTAGAACTCAAATCCAACAACGCAGGTGACTTTACATTGCATTCCATTACAACACACTGTGAGGTCAGTAATGGGGTATTTGACATTTTTAGGGTGTGTATGGGTTTCAGGTATCGGAGATGAAATGTGGGGTGTAATATGCGGTACATTTTGAAATTTGGGGTGTGTTTTGGGGTCAGTCATGAACATTGGGGTGTGCATTTAGGACAAATATGATTTTTAGGGTGTGTTTTAGGGGCTTAAAGATGAATTTTAGGGTTCAGGGTTTGCTTTGGGGTGTAAGGGTCAGATTTAGGGTTGCACCCACTGAAGTGGGAATAATAATATTTACACCTCCGCAATCCAACACCTTCCCTACTGTTGCAATATGCCTAGTATTAGTATGCATTGTAATGGAATATGATATAATGGTATGCGTCATAACTTCTTAAATACGTTTGGCACACCAGTGGTATGCCCACTGCGCATGCCCGCACATTGGCTGCCATTGAGTAGTGCAGCGGGGGGCCTGGACAGCTGGGAGGTGGGAAACGCAGGAAAGAACACTGGATGGGGCGTGGACGCGGGGGGGGGTGAGTGGGTGTTGTATATATTTAAATGAGAGAAATCTTACTTTGAGGCCAGGTCTCGTGTCTTCGTTGCTCCTGCTCTCCTGAATCTGCTTCGAAGAATAGGAAGTAGGCAGCCAAGCTCCCTCCCCTAAGCCAATCACAACGCTGCAATGTGGCATTGGGATTGGTCATTGGCGCTGGGATGAGGCGTTCAGCCTGGGGCTGGAGGTGTGGGCATGTTCTCCATGCAGGCTGTAATGCAGCCTGCTTTGCGACCAGGACAGTGCACATGCCTGCTTTGTGTGGCTTGAGCGGGCTGATAAAACAGTCACTGCGTACTTGAGTGAGCTTGCCACTACCCCCCTGCCCTGCTCCAGGAGTGGAGAAGCCCTACCCATCCTCCCGCCCACAAAGGAAACATGGCACAATAACATCAGATAGTTATCATCCTGTGATGATTATTCCTTTTCTTGCGCTGCTTGGAAGCCTTGGGGTGCGCCATCTACTGGTTCTAGTCCTGGGCGACTCGACACCCGGGCCTCCTCCGCTACGTGTCCCACCTCCTTACCTGGACATTGACACAGTAACGCAATCCGCTAAAATATCTCCAAATCTGTGAGGCACAGGGTCAGACTGATTTGCATATAGCCATGTCTGAACTGGGGTGGCCGAGTGAGCTAAAGAATGGTGATGGATTAAACCCAGATCATTTGACTGGGGGTGAGTGTTTGATTTGCTCAAAAGCTCCGTCCATCATCCCCTTTTGTATCACTCACCAGCAGGAGCCTCAGCCATGTGGGATTTCACAAGCGTGGGTACAGCAGTCACCGCCAAGTCCGCTGGTGAACCTCCCGATGCAGTTGATGCAGCAGGGCCCCCAAGGCGTGAACTTGCAGCGCTGCCGCAACACAAGTTTGGAGCAGCTCAGGGGCCTCACCCTCCATAGCGTCTGGCCAGTGCAACCTCATCCGGCGCATGATGCAGAGAGGTGCCGCCCACCATTAATAATCCTCTCTGTGCATCCCTGTGTGGTGGTGGATCATAGTATGCAGACCTCCCTATGTTGGTGTGCATGAGTGCCTCTGCCATTCACAGCTCCAAGGGGCGCAAGGCAGTCTTCTCACACAGGTCAGCAACGTGTCTCCATGCGACCAGCCAGACTTCACCACCAGGTATGGGCGATCGCTATGCCTCAATGTCTACCACCACTGCTCATCGACTCCACAGCTCCTCCGCATCTCACTCCAGGCTCCAGACGCAGGTCCAGCAGGGCATCTAGTCTCCAGATGTAGGTCCAGTGAGGCCTTCAGGCTTCAGACTCAGGTCCAGCGAGGCATCCAGGCACCAGATGCTGGTGCAGCGAGGCATCCAGGCTCCAGACGGAGGTCTAGTGAGGCATTTAGGCTCCAGACGCAGGTCCAGCAACACATTCAGGCTCCAGGCACAGATCCAGTAATGCAACTAGGCTCCAGGCGCAGGTCCAGAAATGCATCCAGGCTCCAGGCACAGGTCTAGCGAGGCATCCAGACTCTCATCCTGCTCATCCTGGATGTTGGGTGGGTTGAGGGGGTTGTTGATGTGTGCTGCACTTGGCCCTGGTTGCTCCATTCTGCATTTAATTTTTTTTGTTGCCTATTTTCTATTGGAAGTCGACTGATAGGCTATTTTTTCCATTAGAGACCCAAAAAACATATGGTAGACTGACTAACGTGCGGTTTTTTTGCCGCCACTGGGCCTATCGTTGGTGTTCACCCGCTAACGCTGGAATTCCTATCGCCATCACGCTAATGTTAGCAGCACTTTTCACTGCTGATCCTTGATGCCATCACCAGGTATCGACACCTTGTACATACGTCGCTAACGGGGTAATAGTTTTCAGTGGTTCACAGCGGTAAGAAAACTGCCACTAACTAGCGTTAGCAGTAGTTTTTGCCAGTCCTTGTACATATGCCCCCAACTGTTTTCAGGGTCAGAGAGACTTGAACTTTTTTTTTGAATTCCACAAACTAGTAAATTTGGGAACGTTAGCAAACCTTTCAAGGCATCATCTCCCTAACTTTTGCAAATATTTACTCATGCATAATAATACAACAGACTGGCGTTCAATCAGCATGACTATTCACCTATGACTATTCAACCCTTGCAAATTGATCCTATTTGATGTGATTGGGCCTTCTGCAATGTAGTGTGGATTAAACAGATTTTACAGAAGTACATTTGCACCAGGGTAAAAAGGAGAATGCCTGATTGAGGAACTGAATGCAGCCGCCTTTTGTCCCACAGGACTGCGGTAGGACCCAGTAATGTCTCACAAGAATACAACTGGATCAAATAAAACATTTAAAACCAAAATTGCGGGGGTGTCTGCGGGGGTACTGTATTAAAGCAGGAGGCTGGCCACCTTGAGGGTTGGGTGCACGCAGGGCCTGGCCACATGTGAGACACTGCACTAAACCCAGGGTCTTGGATGTGTTAAGGGAGTGAGGTCTCCATGCTTGGTTGTGCAGATTTTGCTTGAAGTATAGTCCCACATCGCACCTGAAAAGAGAAAGAAATTTATTTTGATCACTTATATAATGACCAGCAAATCTATTGTGCCAAATAATTTGCACTGTTCATTTGCACCAATGTTAAGTTTCTGTGATTTGGCCGGGGAGACTGAACTCATACATGTCCAATGTTTATCGTTCAGAATCTCTGACTGAACTAGACGGTATGCCCTTTTCTCTTTGTTAATTAATTTACCCATAACATTTTAACTCAAGTGTCTGTGTAGTGCATGTTCTTAGAATACAGAGAGGCCTGGAGACCTCAGAGAAGGGCTTATTATAATTGAATTGAATAAATAGATGCGCTTACCATGCAACAAATCCAACAGATTAACATATCACTTGCAGTCCAAATACGTGATTACCACACAGATAGCTTACTGGCGACAATTTAGTAACCTTCCACTAGATTCGTGCTTCCGACAGTGGATGTACAGAGTATACTATATTATTTTTATTTTCCTGTTTAAAAGAAAGTAGAACCAAAATAGGATTTAATAAACTGCCGTGCAGTAGGATAAAACTCAGTCGGTAGAACATTTTAATTATATTTATTAATAACCGAAAGGTATTCGTAACCTAGTAAAACGTTTTGTTGCATATATGGGGCATTTGAAATATTTGATATTTTGATGTTTTCGCTGTGCTCGTTACTGATAATGTTATTAGCCATTTGAAGAGAACTTTATCTGCCATTGTTATGGAACGTCAGTATTTTATGTAATTTCGGGATTACCTTCACAATGGTTACAAACACCCACATGCATCATTGTTCCATTTTGCGATTCCTTAATTGCGAAAATTAAGGAATCGCAATTAAGGAATTGCAAAATGCAATTCATTAAGAAATTTGCAAAAAAATTGCAATTTCTTAAAATTCCTTAATTGCGATTCTCTAATTGAGAATCGCAATTAAGGAATTTCTACACATTCATTCCTATGGGCCTAGAGGCCCATAGGAATGAATGGGAGGTCATTCTCAATTTGCAATTCATCATTGTGAATTCGCAAATTGAGAATGCAATTTCAAGGGTGCAGGGGTGTCCAAAAGACACCCTGTTGCACCCCTGAAATTTGCTTTTGGATACATCTTACACACACACATGCCCCAAGGGCACGTGTGTGTGTAACATGTAACAAAGAAAAATGCATTTAAAATCATTTTTCTAGATTTTTGCAAATTACCATGAAGGTCTACTTCATGGTAATTTGCATTTCTAATTTCCAAATTCGCAATTTCTAAAAGTATGATGAATTGCATTTAAGGAATCTCAAATTGAGATTCCTTAAATGCATTCGCAATTCAAGAAATCGCAATTGTGCAATTTCTTAAACTGCGAATTTCTGAAAAAGGTTGGTGCATCCCAAATCAGGAAATTGCATTCGCAAACGGCCGAAAAATGCGATTCGCACCGTTTGCGAATGCAATTTACCTTGATGCATGTGGGCATAAGTCTCCCTAACAGATAAGACTCTGATGCGGTTTTTGGAGGTTTTCAGTCAGAAGGCTGAAGGAATGTGCCTCTCTAGCAGGGCCAGCTTTAGCACTGGTGGTGCCCTGTGCGACAATGTTTGCCGGCGCCCCCCCACTAACTCCCTCACTACCACTTTCTAACAGTGCACCCTCAAGTATCCATAACCACTCTCTCCCTATAAGATGTGTTTGATTAGTTATATAGCACCACCTATACCAGTTTAGGGTGTCAGAGCACTTTATACCACACACACATTACACTGAGACAATCAATCATATATGTGTAAATCAGTGTATAGGAAATGTTACATCATCTATAAGACTACAAGGTGAGTCACAATCCATACTGACAGGCAGTATTGTTTAAGAGTGCTTGGTCTTGAGAAGCACGGGCTCAGAATTTAAAACATAACCCCATGGTTGGGGGTCACATTTAATAATAAGGATTTTCTTTTTTTACCCTTTTTGAAACATTAGAATAATGAAAGACAGGGAAAAAAAATCATAATGCGCTAATCTATACGTTGCAGCTTGCATGCAGATCTTTGATGACAGTTATTAGTTCACTGTTCCATGTTAGGATTTCAACATCCCTACCGCTTGGAACAAAAGGATCTCACTGACTAAAGCACTGACCTATTTAAAGTATATGCACTTTGTGATCTGCATGATACACATTCTTTGTAGCAAGTATATTAACCCTCTGTGCTACCATAAAACAAGTTAAAACTTCCACTAGACAAAACTCCTTCTCTCTCCAGGAAGAACAGTAATCACCGACTTATCTTTACATTTTTATTGTTGTATGAAAATTGCCGGAGGCCAGCAATGCAGCAGCATGTGCTTTTAAAATCATTAAATACTTTCAAATACGGCGCCCTCTAGAAGAGTCAGCACCCGGTCCAGTGGCACCGGTCGCACCGCCCTAGAGCCGGCCCTGCTCTCTAGTTTATTGTGTCAGTATTGATGAGTTGTGGGTATGAAGGGAGAGACGGGAATTCAATTTGCTTAAGGGCCTGATTTAGATCTTGGCGGACGGGTTACTCCATATCTGCGGTGACGGATATCCTGCCCAGCGCAATATAAATCCCAGGGATTATATTTCAGCAGATCGGCGGATGGGTTACTCCGTCACAAGGTGATGGATACCAAGTCTGCCGAAATCCCTTGTATTAATATTTCGGCAGAGGGTGTAACCCATCTACCGAGATCTCCAGGCCCTCAGTGTGTGATTAAAATATAGTTAGAACTTCAGTCGGATTTAATGCTAAAATGGGTGTTGTCAGTGATATATACGGCTTAGCTATTAATAATACATGAGAAGCAAGTAAAAATTGAAGAAAATGGACTGTGGCTTTGTAATTCAAAAGAAAAGGAAATACTTTCATATTAACGAGGAATATACATCTTTTAATTTGCATCATCTCTGTCTCTTTTTCTTGAAATGACAGCCTGACTCACTATAGGCTTCTGGAGATTACTTGTTTCAAGAGCAATTTCAATTTTCATCTCAGGGAATTTGGAGCTCAACTATATGTTGCTTGTCCATTGCCTCTGACAACAGGACAAAAGTTTTAACATGCAAGGAGCATGCACCAGGCATAGATAGTTTATTCAGAAATGTTTTCTGTCCCTCAACCAGTAAGATATATAGAGCAGACCAATGTCAGAATAACAGGTCAGGGATTAGAATACAACTACGACGACTCTGATGCTTTAATATGAAGAGGCCAGTTGATTTCAATCTCTCAAATTAGTCCTCTTCTAAGATTATATAGAAGCTTCTATCTCTTCTCCAGAACTTGATTTCTTGGCCAATAGTCACAAAAAAAGTACTAGAAATGACTCTTGGAATAGTGGGAATATATTAACTTGATAATACCAAACTATGCTGGTACTCAATCATTCTTTTCAAATAAAAGTGACTGAGGAAAATCTCACAGATTGGGTTTCCATTTCAAATAAACAAAATGATTGTATAATATTCTATTCAGAGAATGAATTGTATTCGATCACATCATGTAATTACGTTTTTCATCCCTTTAATTGTATTGCCAAATGAATTATTTAAGTGTCCTTTTACTAATTTAGAATCACATATCCAAGGAACCCACTGTAGAGCAATCTTATGAAAAGGATTTAGCGAAATTGAGCTGTACGTAAACTTGAATGACAAGCCAATATGCTGTATATGATGGATGATGGTATTTTATTATTTGTTCTTTTATTTATTTATTTTACGTGGAGGTATGACTGCCATACAAGCTTCTTGCAACAGCCGGACTAAAACAAAACTTTTAGGTGGCGAGAGAGCTCAGTGTCGGTGACGCCTCTGTGTAAACTACCAAGTAGTCAAGTCATATTGTGAAAAAATAAGTAATTGGGTTAAACCATAATGGAGTGAGCATTATGCTCAATTGGGAAGCCAGCGTTGGCCACAAATGCTTGGCTCCTTGTTTAAGGCCCCCTACCTGCAATAAGGCTCCTTTGGTTTAAAGAGGCAAGTGGATGGGGGTGTATAGTTTAAGTCTGCTGGAAAAAAAGTCAAGGCCAGTTACTTGTCAAGCCTTGTGAATTAAGCAGCAGGCCATACAATGTATTTTTTCACCCACCAATGAAGTGTTAGTGCTTGGGATGAGCAACACGTGAATGAATGTAAATGTGCTCAAAGAAACGAAAATAGTTTTTTTCAATTAGATAGTGTGGAGTGCCAGTCCCAAATTCAAACTATTACAGTTATGTGCCTGCCATAATATGGAGACCATGGGGGCTGCATAGTTGATGTGCATTTTAAAGAGGGAAACATTTCCTATCAAAATTTAAATTTGGCATAATTTAGTTAAATCTTTGATTTCGGGGACAAAGCTGAGTCTTTGTTCGCGTTAGACACACCTATTTCTGACTATTTGGGCGGAGGCAGGCATTGGGCCGAGACATTTAGAGAAAAAAAAATCAAGGCTCCTCAGCGTTCCCCAAAAATCAGAACTTTGCTTTTGTAGCCATTTAAATTAAGAACACGAGTACCCTTCAAACAGATGAATGCGTGACATCAGATAAGCGTTTTAACTGTAAATATATTAGGAAATGATTTCCTTATTTTATTGCCATCTGCAGGAACAGCATTTAAAACATTAGTAATAACCCGAGCAAGGAATTTAGGTGAGGCTATAACAGAAAATTCAAATGATATTCTCTCTGCAATCTGGAACACATACTAAAGCCCCACAGATAAGTCCACTGCTGCTGTGTTTTTCATCTGTAAAGAACTCCATAGTCTGTTTCAATGGCATTAAATCTAATGTTACGTCTAATAATTAAGGCATGATTGGCTAATCTGTTTCAAATACTTAGGCCCTCATTACAAGAGGCTTGCATCGCCGAAGTGTCACTTTTTATGACGATCCGATGGCAAAGGACTCTCAATCATGTCTATGAGGTGACTCAAAGCCACTCTTGACATGGTGTGGCTTTGCATGGCCTCATAGATATGGAGCAAGACAAGGCAGCACAAAGAGCTGCCTTGCCTTACTCTACATCAAGGAGGTGTTACCTGGGCGTTGCTGTGAGTGTATTCTGCCCTAGATTTACATAGCGTAAACCAGGGGCAGCACCAAAAACTTTCGCCTCTCCAGAGCAAGCATAATGAGGACAAATGTTTACAGTCCTCCTCGTTTTTTCCTCTTACCATGTGTGTAGAACAAGGAAAATGCCTCTTGTAAGTGTTATTTTGCAGGAAGGTGCCCTTTCCTGCACAAAACAATCATGCAAAAAGGCAAGAAAAAAGCAAAAACAAGGGGAAATAAAAGTATTTCTCTGTGTTGTGCCATTCTAACGCTTGCTATTGCATGGTGTTAGTTTCTGGTGCTGCTGCAGAATAACACCTCCTTGTAAATCTGGGGCAGCATCAGAAAGCAATGGGTATTGTGGTGGAATTCCACAGCAATAGCCATTGCACGCCCCTTTCACACAGATAACTGCAGAAAGGGATACCATGTTTACAAAGTAGCGTTAAGCCCGAAAAAGTTGCTGAACGTCACAGTGTAAATATGGTGCAGGGCATTGCTCCATATTAACATCAAAAAAAGTGCTACAATCTTCTCGTAAATATGCCCCTGATTTTCCCAGCTGTTTGCTTCCTCAGTAATAGTTGTCATTTACAAATCATTGGATAAACACGCTAAATCATTCTATATACCTTATTGATCGACCTTCACTCCAGTTGCGAGCCACCCCTTCTATCCAAATATTATTCATAAAAAATAATCCAATTGGATCAATCAGTACAAGCTCATCATACCCCAGAATTATTAACTGTAAGGTTCTGAAAACCTGAAAATTTCATATTTCTGGCAGATTCAAGAAGATGGCCTATCAATTCACATTTGTAGCAGAGTCAGCACCTACGGCCTCATTTACAAATAATTGGTTTAGGACAGGGCCCAAATCATTTTGCTGCACTGCCCTACACCAATTCAAAAGGCCAGGAATGCACCATATTTACAAGATGTCCTTTCAGGAATTATCAATGCACAATTTGCAGCTGAGTGCCAATACAGGCACCCTTGCACCACAGTACAAGGGTGTCTGTGTTGCTGGCATGATTGCTTTTGACTGTAGAGTTACCCACAAAGATTCAGGGCATCTATAGTCCTGAAGAAAGCCTTGGAGCCATAGAGGCCACACATGTAAGGCTGAAATATGTTGACTATATCTAGGGTGTAGGGATATCATATCCTGAAGACACCTCCTCTGATTTCTCTATACCTCAGGCACCCACCAATATAGGAATACCTGGGTTGCCAAAAGTATTTTTATATTCAAAGACCTCGATAGGGAAATATTGAAAATGCTGCTTAGAATACGTTTGAGCCCACCCTGGTATATAGGGCCAGTGTGAGAGCCGATGATGAAGTTTGCCAATAATCGATTGGGTGAGGTGTCTAAAAAACAACATATAATGTCCCCTGTGGTTTCTCTCATTAAGAGGATAGTATCCTATGCCCCACCAAAATTCTATCTCCCCTCTCCTGTTATAAAAACTTGGGTTGTATTCTGGGTTTAGCTGTAAAATAGTACCAATTTTACTACCACAACAAATAAGCTTGAGCGAACATATGCTCCACTGCAAATATGTTGCACAGAATTTCTCTAACAAGTACTTTTTCTCATTATCTTTCAAAATCTCTTCTCTCTCAGGGAAAATACATGACTTTCTGGCACAATAGATTACTTTTCACTGATATTTCAGAGGGGAATTGAAAGTAAATATACTAATACAAGATAAAAGGGCTATACCTTAATTCAAATTAAGTGACTATATAGTTACTGAAAGAAAACACAACTATTTTCTTACTGATGTTTGCCGACCTTTACTGAGTCAGTTCTCCCACACTTTACAGTTTGCTTGCCATGACTGAGTAACAATAAAAAGGTTTTGAATTTCTCCTGAAGAACATCCCATACAGAGTTATGCAAAAAATATCCAAAAACCTTGAACTGCAGAAATAAATTAACATCTGAATATTAGTGAGACAAAAGATGAACTTCAAGTTCAAACTGTAAAGGCATCATGGAGTGTGCATCAGGAAGAAAGAGAACATATACAATTGTAAATTGTAATCTATTAATGTAAAGGAGTTCATTGTCAACACTTTGTTCAACCTGGAGAATGCATGTGAATTCATTGAAATCACAGTTTTGCTAGATTAGCTACAGGACATTAGGTTGCAGGAGTATACATTTTAAAAGAGAAGTCTTGATCTTGTAAATAAGGCATTGACAATTTGCAGAAATACAATTATAGGGATCGAATAAAACATGCATCTGTTAGAATAGACTATGCTCAGAGAAAGGAGACATACAGAAGATGGAATGTATGGGGAGGTTTATTTGAAAGCGATAAAGAGATTCAGCAACGAGAGGTTTTATGCCGAGGTCAGTTTTCGTGGGATGTGTGACATTACAACGCATGTGTTTACATCGCATGCCTTTACAACGCAAGTATTACAACGCACTCCATTACAACGCATAGTGCTTTGGGGTGCTGGATAGTGAATAGTTTAATTTACTATTCCAACTCCAGTCCCCGTGGACACTAGGGAAGGTTATTGGATAGTAAATTAACCTATTCCCTATCCTAGAGCGCCCCCCCAGAGCAATGCGTTGTAATAGTTTGCGTTGTAATGGTTGCGTTGTAAAGGCTCTGCTATGTAAAAGTTGCATTGTAAAGGTTGTTTACCGTTTTGGTAGGACTACAGAGGAGGCTTTTTTTAAATTCCGTGCAATCTGATGAAGTAGCAATAAACAACAGTAGTGGCATGTGAGATAGTGCTATATTAGGTGATTTTGATAAGCACATGCATCAAGAAATGAATAACCCTGAAAGGTTACTGTCAGACCACTGCTTTGGCAAGAGCAGCTGATCAGCTCAATGACTGGACACATAGCTTGCAAAATATTGAGAGGTTTAGGCAGTGCTGAAAGGCAGAACTAATTTGTGTGTGAACATGCTCTTGTATGTCGTTACTGTGTGAATCTAGCCAATGTCTGAAGCTGGTTGGCTTTCACACTGGCTGTTGGCTGCACCATTGGCTGCACCATTGTGACATCACTACTCAAATGTAGTAAAATATCACATTGCAATAGTATTGTTATTGTTGGTGACTAGTTATGTCACAACTGTAGCACGAAACCACAAAGTGTTTCTATGTATTTATTGCATGGTACGTGAAGATAATTAAAAAATGTAGAGCTTGAATTTGCAAAAGATAGGTTACCGCAACAAAACATGTCTAGAAAATGAAACCTGCACCATTCTTCTGTAATTCTCTTCCCATCGCCTCCTGTTTTGTCTCGTTTCCTGCTCTTTGTTAACTGTGTCCCCAGAGTCCTTCTCTGAGACTGTTTCTTTCAACAATGCATTTTTATTAAAGCCTGAAGACTTGATAACCGTTTTTGCAATTTATCTAGATTAATTTGTCTGCTTTCCATTTCAGGCACGAGTGAACCCCATCAATGTCACTCCACCAATACGAGCTGCAGATCAGGATCGTGACATTCAGCCACCTTCGGATCGACCCGGCATCCTCTTCTCCATCCTTGTTGGTTGGTATCTGCTAAGCAGCTAAGCATGCTATCATCTGTAATCAATCAGCATTAGGATTTGGCAAGTAGGAGTGAGTGCAAACGTGGTTACGTTGAAGCTGACGAGTTACCCCACTGGATAATGCCACCCACGCAAGATGCAATTATTCTTCGGTTTAAATTAAATGTCTTATTTTTGTAACTAGCAGAAGGTTTGCAGAGCCCATTACGTTTTCAGTGTGAAATATTCCCTGGATAGATGCTCGGTTCTCACTCTCTCTGATAACATACATAAGCTTGTGAATATTTTGTTTGTGTCTTTGTGTTTTTTAATGAAGCTAGTCTGAGGTAATATCAAGCGGGGCATACATGTAGAGAAGTGCTGCTGCTTTTGTGGAGAATTCTGGCTGCCTGGATCCTTCCCAGCATGGGTTCAGGAGGGATCATAGTACCGAGTCTGCCCTCACCCTGGTGCTCGATTCCATCCGTACGAGTGTGGATGGGGGTCGGACATCCCTCCTGATCCTTCTTGACCTCACGGCTGCCTTCGATACCCTTTCTCCCCATGTTCTTACATCTCGACTGGGTGAGATTGGGGTCCGAGGGGCAGCCTTGGATCTGCTCTCTTCCTTTCTGGATCACAGAGAGCAGAGGGTAATGCTGGGAAAATTTCTATCTCCATCCCTGTCTGTGCAATGTGGGGTCCCACAAGGGTCGGCGCTTAGCCCTACCCTTTTTAACATCTATGTGACCCCCCTTGCCAGACTTATTAGATCTTTTGGGATGGAGGTAGTCTCCTACGCGGATGACACCCAGATCCTCGTGTCTCTCTCTCAGTCTACCGAGCTGACAGCCTCCAATTTTAGATCTTGCATGGAGGCTGTCAGTAAGTGGATGATTTACAATTCACTGAAATTGAACGGAGAGAAGACCGAGGTTATGGTGTTTGGTGGAAAGGAGGAGATCTGGTCCATGGAGTGGTGGCCAGACTCGCTGGGTGCCTGCCCTAATCCCACATCTTTGGCCAAAAATCTAGGGGTCATTATAGATCCCAACCTCGATATGTGCCAACAGGTCAGCAGGACTGTTTCCACCTGTTGGGGTATAATCCACATAATGAGGAAAATTAGGCACTACCTCTCCCCTCAGGCAAGAAGGCAACTTGCTGTTACCCTTTTGGGTTCCCGCCTGGACTACTGCAATGCGCTGTATGCTGGACTCAATAAGAGCCAGCTGCAGCGCCTGCAGGTAGTCCAGAATGTGGCAGCCAGATTTGTCCTAGATCTTCCCAGCCGGTCTTCGGCCACGCTAGCTAGGAAGCAGCTTCACTGGCTTCCGATCAAGGAGCGGATAGTTTTTAAGTCCATGTGCATGGTCTATAAGGCTTTGGCGAGAAATTGCCTTACAGGGATTGGATCTGCCCTGTCTTACTATCATCCGGGCAGACACCTCCGCTCCTCCCATCATCTTTTTCTCCGTGTCCCGCGGATCCGGAAAACCAGATGGGGTGGTAGGGCCTTTTCCCATCTGGCCCCCAAATGGTGGAATGATCTCCCGATAGAACTAAGGTCCCTTCCCTCTTTACAAAGTTTTAGATCTGCTCTTAAAACTCGTCTTTTTGTTCAAGCTTATGAGTAGCTGTGCCCTGCATTTTTGATCTTTTTGTTAGGCGCCTTGACACCTTCGGGTTGAGTTTTGCGCAATACAAGATGCTAAATAAATAAATAAATAAATAAGTGATGTGGCGCAAAGTAGACAAAAATTAAAATATGGTAGATATATATTGTGTATATATATATATATAATATATATATATATATATTATATATATATATATATATATATATATATATATATATATATATATATATATATATATATATATATATATATATTTATAAACATATATATGTGTGTGTGTGTGAGTATATATATATATATAATTCCCCCATTAATATCTATGGGCCTGCAAACAGCAGATGCACCTTGCTAACAGTCCAGTCTAATTTAAAGTGAGATAGTTCCCGTCAGAAGTTGACTTGGCTGATGCGCGCTTGCTGAGTGATCAGCTGAGATAACCCACACGTTACTCGGACCGTTACATTTTTTACCCTGGACCATTGATGCTGTTTGTACTGACTCCTCTCCGCTGATTTCTCCAACCTGGAGCCTAATGGTATTTTGTTTGCAGCATGCATCAAAGGGCAATACGTTAGCCCACTTCATCCATTGGCTGATTTGACTTCACTATGACCTATAGTGTGCTGCCCTTTCACAAGGATTACATCAACTCACAAAGCAGTTCCCGTCGGGTGCCTGGGAGTTCTATGAATTGTGAGTGAATTCAAAATCCACTCTGAACTAAAGTGACAGGGGAAACCTGCCAGCAGTAACGACTGCCGCCGTGAGAGAAACGGCCATGTGCTCTCACCTGTCAGCTGCCGCTGTGAGGGAAACGGCCATTCACCTCCATTTGCCCCTCAAATCGCTGCCATGAAGGGAATGGCTACATGAGGGACTCCATCCCCCACAAGTCCAAGTCCCTCGTTCACCCAGTGACGCTCACACCGCGCCAGGAGGTGCCATAAGAGCCGCGCAACACTCCTGTGGCACGGGACGCACGCGGGCCAAGGGCGGGCCCGTCTGAGCCCGTCTGAGACTGAATGATGCTGGGCAGGGCCACTCCCTTGATAATTTGTGTCATGTGAGTCTCTATGTTAATGGTTGGGCATTGGGCCTCTGTTATTGATGTTTGGAGTTATTTTGGGGGTACCGATAGAGTAAAACTTTGGGACCATAGATCTTGAAGAATTGTGCAGTGTCTCTGTTCCATCAAAGTGAACCGCTACTACTCCTGTATTTTCCTTTTTAACCTGGTAGCCTAGCGACAATACAGTATGGGAGAACGTTCCCCTCTGCCTTCAAGGCTTAATACCAGACAGAAAGCCTCTGTGCGTACACCCACTTTGAAATCAACTGCCATTGACAAAATGCTACAGCAGGCAAGTGGGGCCTTCTCAAATGAGATAGAACGCACTGAAAGACGGCTTTCCCTAAAGCCAATGATCTCAAGTCCTCTAACAACATTGGAAATAGGAGTCTTTTATTCTTCGTAAATAACAAATCTCTCAATCACTCCTGACTTAACGCCCGCATTAGAAACAGTATTGCTTGAAAATTCTCACAAATCTGACACGAGGGGGACAATTAGGAAAGGTGGCCAGATGAAATAAAAAGCACATAAGGGGGGGAAGCAAGCAAATTGCTCTTCGAGAATAGCAGTAAAGGCACAGAAAGAGGGTCACACAGTTGATGGAAACAGCACATCATCATTGGAGCTCCCGATATGGGCCCTAAATTTGGCTAAAGAACTTAAAACTCACTTTGAAACCTTTGTCCAAACTGAGCTAGACGCTGTTCAGAGGCACATAGAGAAGCTCACATCGCTGGTTGATACATGGGGGAGTACAATTGATAGCATTTCTAATACACTGGACAATATTAAAACTCTGGACAAGGTTTCTACTCACTTTAGCCACCAAGCGACTTCATCTGCCCATACTGCCCCACCAACTTTCAATGCCCCAACTTGTCCTATCCCCCATTCATGAAACTGCAGCCCCAGTAGTGTTACAACAGGGAGCAACAAAGGAGGGCAATGCCGGCCAGGGCCCTATGAATAAGTCAACAACTTTAGGTCTGCAAGTAGAACAAACTTCTCCCGGTAATTGCAGAGGAGATCATGGGAATAATCGACAATCTAATAGAAGCCCAACAAAATCTACCTTGCCATGTATATACCTACCTCCGGCTTCAACTCCCTATATTGTCATCTTAACCGGAGTACCAGAGCTAGAAACAGGTAGAGGGGAGACTTACTTTGAACTAAAAAACAAGACCATCTTTTGGTTAAATAAACATAGACCACTCCCATCATTAATACAGAGTGAAATTCTATTTGCTAGGCAGGTTAGTTGGCTGGGCCAGAGACAGAAAGAAATCCCGGGGGATTGTGTCTTGATCAACTTTAGAGACACGCGGGTGGTCCAACATATCTTGAATTAGGGAGACTAGTGGCATCCAGATGCTCCCCCCTGGTTACTTCTATCCTCCTAGTCCCCTGATAGAAAGAACGGAAGGTTTATACAAAAAATGGGAAATGATTTGCCAAATATGGGCCGGGGTTTTGAAACACTCCCGACCTTCAACATCCCTGTCAGCAATGGATGTAGCAGTTTAGATCTAGTCGATTGACTGGATCCCTCAGCCCAATCAGTGTCCCAAAATTGTGACAGATCTGAGTTTGTGGATCACTCTCCCAGGAAAACATTTGAGGCCATAGTGGCCCCAGGAAGTTTTGGCGTCCCGTTAAAAGCCCCGGGGAGGCTCTGGGAGATATACAGGGATGGGAGGGGTCATCTTGCCAAGTGTCCCAACAGGTGCAGGAATCCTTGTATACCCAGAAGGTCAAATTAAAAGATCCGCAGAACACAAGGGTTTTTGCCTGGAACATAGCAGGTCTTACATCTAAGCTGGCTCTTCCGGACTGGGGAGAATACATTGATACACATGAGAAATGCCTCTTTCAAGAGACATGGTTCACTGTATCACTGTTTAGGACAGGATACATAGCATATTGTATCCCAGCCTTGCAGGGGCCTAGGGGGAGACCCTCAGGGGGCCTTTCTATTTGGGTTGCCACCCATCTGGGTTGTACAATTAAAGTACGGAACACTGATTCTTTAGATATTTTGTGTATCCTCCTCTCTTTTGATGATATATTTAAGCTGGCTGTTTTCAATGTATATTCTCACCCAGTGAGGTTGGGTCAAACCTCACAGACCTTAGATTCTTTGGCTACCTTTCTTCTCACTTTACCTAAGTCTGTTCATGTAATTGTTGAGGGGGACTTCAATTGTCACTTTGAGCCCCTTAATGGTATAAGCTCTACAATCACAAGCGAAGAAGATTCTGTTCGGTCAATTCCAGACTGTAATATCTATCCAACAAGGGGGTGGACCCCCCTTGTTCTTCAAATGATCTTGTTTACACTCACTCACTCACTCACTCACTTTGGGCCTGCAATGGCTGATTTCCTTCAGACAGTCCGGGAAACCCAACCTTTAATAAATTGGGACAGGGCTCTATAATCGATCATATTCTAGTAGATGTTGAGAATTGGCACAGAATTAAGGACTTCGTGGTCCAACCCCGTTGTGAAAGTGACCACAACCCATTGGTACTTGTGATCGCTTATCCCCAACTTAACGATAATCAGGGTCTGTTAACCAAACCCCCCCGAATCTAATCACAACAGAAGGTGGGAGAAGAGTACAGTGGGTAACCTTTGTTGTATCTAATGAAAAAATGGTCTCCTTGTATACATAATCTATTCCCCATTTAGAGACTGCCTTTTGGGAGTCTGAAAATCATCGAGGCCACAAATCCCTGTTGTTGATCAATTCGAACCATCGGGATTTGTTTTTAAAGTTGGCAGAGTTCTTTTATAACCACACAAATAATAATAACTCCGACCCCAAATCCAAACACCCCTGCTTTAACAAAGCATGTAGGGAAGTCAAACGTGCACTGGTACTTGGGGTTAGAACAAGGACGTTATGGGTACCAGAACAGCCAGGTCACACTACAAATATACCATAGATGAAGCGGGAGCAGCTTGGGAGAAAGAGAAGTGGGATACAATCAAGAAAGCTTTACACACCAGAGATATGAGAGGCTTTTGGAACCTAGTTAAGACTGGTTGTTCTGAAGGCAACTCGGCTATAGAACCAAATCTGGTGGAAGTAGCTTGGAGATCACATTTTAAAGTATTATATTCTAAGCCATTAGATGAAGTTGTAAAACATGGGCTATTAGACCCAGATCAAATTCCCCTAAATTTGGATCCACCACTCTGGACATTGTTGCAAGTCACTAGGGCGTCGGGCAAAATACTTCCTAACAAGGCACCGGGACTGGATAGAATCCCATGTGACCTGTACAGAAATGAACAGGTAGTGTTGGCCCCTTATCTGAAGATCATATTTAACGCCATTATTCAGGGTGTGGCACTCCGTCTGACGTGGGCTGGTGCGGAAATTATTACAAATTTTAAAAAAGGCTCCCCACTTAATCCAGCGAATTACAGGCCAATAAGCCTAATTGATGTTTCCCAAAAGATATTTGCTCGTGTCCTCCTGGGGCGATTGCAATCATGGATGGATGAGTCGAATGCTTTAACTCCATTACAAGCAGTATTTAGGTCCAAAACCTCGACCATCGATCAGATTTTTGATTGCAATTAATCTATTGGAAAACAGTAATTCTGGAAGGGGGTAGCCTCTACCTAACCTTTGTGGACCTTAAGTCCGCCTTTGATATGGTCCATCGTGACCAGCTATGGAGTCTTCTCCTTGACATGGGAACGCCGGTTTATCTTTGTCAAATTTTCAAGCGCTTACATGAAGGTAATTACGCGAGGGTAAGATATGGCAAGAAAGGTGAATTTACTGCTCTTTTTCCGGTGGAGAAAGGGGTGAGGCAGGGATGCATGCTTGTGCCTACCCTCTTTTCCCTCTTTCTAAATTGCTTAATCGAAACCCTCTTGGCAGTGAAGGATATAGATTCACCAAGGTTAGCAAACCGCAAAAAAACGGCTTTAATGTTCGCTGATGGCATGCTGCTCCTGTCTAAATCACCAATGGGTATGCAGCGTGTATTCGATGAGTTTAGTGCATTCTGCAGGAATGGGAATCTGGAAATAAATGTCCAGAAAACCAAATGTATGGTCTTCCATGCTAAAACCACTAATTGCCCCTGTCCTAAAATGGAGGGCAGGTCCCTGGAGAGAGTGCCCATTTTTGACTACCTAGGCATCACACTCAATGACAAGATGGATTGGGGACCCAAACAAAGAAGGCCAATTTGAAATTAATACAATTAATCTGTGGTATCTTGAAGGTTTATGAAAATTGGACATAAAAAGTGGTTGGCCCCCCGGCAGAAATGTACAAAACCCAAGCAAGGGGCGCCTCCTTATATGGAGCTAAACTTTGGGGACATTGCCCATCCCACACTCTATCGGTCACAGAGAATACTTCTATTAGCCAGCTTCTGGGAGTCCCAAAAAGTACACCACTAACACCACTCAGAATCGATTTGGGCATTGGCCCATTGCTGATACAATCGCCTCTCTTGCCCCCCTTTTTTGGCGTCGCATATGGAGCATGCCCGAGTTAGCTACCTATAAGGAGGAATTGAGGGATGTTATGTCCACACTAGGAGCAGTCACGGCAATCTGCTTTGGTTGCACCCTTCCATTTGTTCGTAAATGCCCGAAGCAGAAGCGTACAGTGCCAGAATTGAAGATACAATTTCTTGCCATGAATGGTTGGATGCTGTCCAAGGCCAATTCAAATTTGTACTGCTGTTTGACATCCAGAAACCTAGATGTCAGGCAACATGAATTCATACCTTGGGTCAACAAGGCAAGAGTTAGGGGTATAGTATTTTACCGAATCGGTAACTTAAGGAATCGGTAAATTACTGAATTCTTAACATACCGATTCGGTAAATTACCAAATCCATAATGAAGGGAGCACTCAAGTTAGTGCTTTTATGAGTTAAGGATTCGTTATTTACCACCAACTACAAGTTGGTGGTAAATATCGAAAACCTTAGAAAAAGCAAATTTTTTGCTTTTACAACAGTGCGATGTGGCAGACATACATGCCCTTCATACATCCCCTTAGGGCATGTCTGTGTGCCACATGTGCACACGTGCACGATTCAGGGGTGCAACAGGGTGTCAATGTGACACCCTGCCACCCATGAATATGTGCCCCCTATTACCGATTCGGTATTTACCAAATCGGTAATAGTGAATGGCTTCCCATTCATTCCTCTGGGCCTCCAGGCCCAGAGGAATGAATGGGAATTACCGAATCGGTAAATACCGATTCTTAATTACGGAATCCTACAGATTCGGGAAAAATTTACCGAATAATTATCTACATCCCATTTACCTACTCTTAAATACTGAATCGGTAAAACTCGGTATTTAATATTAGGTAAATAGAGATTACCTACATATGGCCCCTAGTGAATTGTATTGTTATTTTTTCTTCCTATGGCAAACTAATTTTAATGTTTTCCTTTTAAATAATTTTTTTTATCCTTTTTAACAGCTTTATAACTCTCATTTAGGTGACCTGGGTTTCTTTGATATATATGTATGTGAGTTTTAGTGGGTCAGGTAGATAGCTGGTGATAGTTAATATTAAAATAAGAATGTATTATATCATCTTGCATAAAATGATGTCTTGAATATCTATTTTTGACTTCATCGCTTTTGTAATAATCCATTTTATTTTATGGAATGTAATATGCATTGTGCTTTTATGGCTGTACAGCCAAAATACATTTTTCTGACTGACTGATATATTATCACTAAAAAACAACAAGGGTTACACAGACTTTATAGTTAGCCTCAGATTTTACTCATACAAAACCATAGAAATTCAGCCTCAGATTTTACTCATACAAAACCATAGAAATTCAGCAGTTACCTGAGCTCACTATAACTTACGCCCCTTCAATGCACTGCTTATGACCTCACATATTACATCACTCATGACATGGTTTGTGACATCACTGATGACATCTCAAATTACATCACTGATGAAGTCACTGATGAGATCATCTCATGAGTGTAAGTGTTTTGTATGTTTCTGAGACTTAAAGTTATAAACTAATCCACAACATAAGTTAAATTACTATCCTTTCTATGCTAGTAATTAGTCATGATATTTCTAACATATCTGAGTGGCTGTGTGACTGTCTGTATCAGTGTGTTAGTGGCTGTATGGGTGTGTGAGTGGGTGTGTGAGTGAAAGTATGAATGTGTCAGTGGGTATGTGTGTAGCTGTAAGAGGGAGTGAGTGGCTGTGTGAGTGACTGTATTGGAGAGTGAGCGGGTGTGTGTGCAGCTGTATGGGTGAGTTAGTGTCTGTGTGATTGACTGCATAGGTGTGTGAGAGGGTGTGTGAGTGGCTGTATGGGTGACTGAGTGGATATGTAGGTGGCTGTATGGGTTAGGGAGTGGGTGTGTGAGTGGCTGTATGGGTGAGTGAGTAGATGTTTGAGTGTGTGTGTAAGTAAGAGAGTGGGTGTGAGTGGTTGATTTAGAGAATGCATGGCTGTAAGTGTGAGTGAGTGGATGTGTGAGTGGGTATGTAGGTAGTTTTGAGGACATGTTAGTGGGTGAGAGAATGGTTGTTCTTGGCCCCCAATTACCCTCAGAAGCCAAGGGGAGTTCATCCCCTAATCATTAGTGTACCAGGAGGCCCCTTTGCAGACTGGTTGAGAAAAGGAGCGGTGTCTCTGATGATGTCTCAGGAGTCCTGCAGTGGGGGACTTACTTGTCTCAGCAATAGGGGTTCTAGGCGGTGCAATCCTCCTCCTGGGCCGATTTCGGCCACATGGACCCCAGTCCCGGCAATAAACAAATGGCAAGGTATCATTTGTTTATGACTGAGCCCGGGGATAGAGACCACAGGGCCATCCTTTAAAAATTAATATTTTTATTAGAGGAGGGAGGCTGCGCGGCTCACCTACCCGGGCCAGTTGCGGCCCCTGGGATCTCATCCCCTGGGGCCTGGCCATGTCTTTTGGGTGCCCCCAGACACCCAGTGTGCTATGGGACAGTGAGGGAAGCCTAAAAGCCCCCATGGTCCGAGCTGGCCCCCGACTCCTGCGGGAGTCAACATTGCTACCGCAAACAGGGAGCTGCACAAAATAGCAGCTCCCTGCTGAGGGAGCAATGTTTTCATTTGTTTCCCTTCAAGCATATTTGCATGAAGGGAAACACATAAGAACTCTGCTTTTTGCAAGCTGGAGCTTTGCTTTCTGCAAGCCAGAGCTGTTTGACAGCTCCGTCTTGCATAAAGCAGATTTATGTTTGCCTTTGCTTGGTGGGAGCTGTCTGCACATCCCATGTATGTACAACTGGCCCTATATCAGTCTATAATACACAGGTAACTTTAGAATATAATTGAGAAGGAAGGATTCAAACCAGCATCTGAAGTAGTCATCTTTGTTCTCATACTACACAGAACTCAGAGAATTTCTACATCCTTCTCCTGGCGATGACCCAGTGAAAGAGTTTAAAAATAAAACTACTTCCATAAAACAAATATAATCAAGTTTGTCTAACAACTGCCAAGCCAAGAAGAGGTATTTTAAAAGAAAGCTTTACTCAAGGAAATATGATAGCATCCATTACCATGTTGAAGATCCAATTAGGACCATCTCACATTGGCAATTGCCTTCTGCGTTGGGCCAAAGTATTACACACCCTAAATTAAGCTGAATACATTTTATTCTGGTATACTTTAATTGAAGAATCACCTATGCAAATATATGATGCACAATAAATTCAATTATGCTAATTTTATTCATAATGAAATGAGCAATAGTGTTTTCTCATTTCTAATTTTGCAATTACTACTCTGGCCCCTAACTCACTAATTTGTTCTCATGTCTAGAAAGCGAATATCCCAAAATACACATAACACGGCTATGGTGAACATGTTATACCTCAATTAGTGGGAGGATGCTGTAATGGATGGGGTAAAGAGAAATAACAATAAATTGTATATTTAATAGTAATTCGGAATGCTTCTACACTGTCAATAACAGACATTAATATGACCTAATGTAATTGTATCCAATGTACCAACCTTCTAAAGGGTAGAAAGCTGAGATTTAAACTCATAGCTGTAAATCACAGCATATCTGATCAGGGAGCACTCACTTTCTTCGGTCAACAAGCCTTCTCAATTAAGGACAAGCTCAGAGATATTTAAAGGAAAATATCTAATGAGGGAATTATCAACACTAGCTTGAAATATATTTCTGTTATCTCACAATCTTCTAGTAAATATGGATGTACGACGTTACAACACGTACTTTTACAACGCGTGCCGTTACTACGCAACTTTTACAATGCAAGTCGTTACAACGACTTGCGTTGGGGGGTGCTGGATAGTAAATATTTGAATTTTCTATTCCAACTCCAGTCCCCGTGGATAGTAGACGGCTGGAATGCCAGAAACCGGTCCTCGGAAGCTTGTTTCCGGTCCAGGGAAGGCATGGCTTGGCAGTTCGGGCTGGACTGTTCCCATGAGGCACAGGGTCAGACTGATTTGCATATAGCCATGTCTGAACTGGGGTGGCAGAGTGGGCTAAAGAACGGTGATGGATCAAACCCAGATCTTTTGATTGGGTGTGAGTGTTTGATTGGTTCAGATGCTCCGTCCATCACCACCCCCTTTTGTACCGCTTTTGGTCGCCATAAGTGTGGCAGGGTATGCTCAGACGTGAGTCCCTTGCTCACTTTGCCACTGGATTCAAGCAAGCCGGGCTGAAGACGGCTGGAATGCCAGAAACCGGTCCTCGGAAGCTTGTTTCCGGTCCAGGGAAGGCATGGCTTGGCAGTTCGGGCTGGACTGTTCCCATGAGGCACAGGGTCAGACTGATTTGCATATAGCCATGTCTGAACTGGGGTGGCAGAGTGGGCTAAAGAACCGTGATGGATCAAACCCAGATCTTTTGAAATATCACATAGTATATACATTCACTCATTCTTTAAATACACAGAGGAACGAGGTTTCCATAATTGCATTGGAAGCTATTAATATATTTGGTTTCTAACATTGGCATCTGCAACTTACATGAATGCTATGATTATTTCCCCTTCATTTTGAGCCAGGTAAATATAAATGGAAGCATGTCTTTTACCTTGCCACATTTTTAATGCACAAACTCTGCACACACATTGTTAAATACTGTTCAACTATTTTCAAAATCCTGACTTATTTCTGGACTTAAATTAATGCTGCATTATTAAATGTACACGTACTCCCACATGAGCAGCCATGAGGAATTTTACAGTCTTCAGTAGAAGCATGACAAGTTAGCAGGTCTTTCAAGTGTAAGGCACTGAAATTGGGAAAAATGGTAACTAGGATTACTCTTTTCTAACATTGGCAACAATGTAGTCAAATATGCCATGAGCAATTACACTGTTCATACCAGCCTCCTGCTGTCACAGAGTTTCGAAATATTAGTATCAGTTAGAATAATGAGCGTGTGTTACTCAGATAACAAATAGCAGTGTATACGAAACTGTTTCCTGTCGAGCCCTGCTTCAGTGTGTGTGTGCGCCACTCTAGATAGTGTGTTTAGGGCAGGTATGTGGATAATTCCATTGATAGCACACCGCTCTCAGGTGAGTATGAGGCCAGAGCCTAGACAGGTGCAATAGGGGCACTATTCGAAAAGAGGCAGCTCAAGATTTCTTGTCAGCGGCACACGGTAGTCTTCATCCCTTTTAACATGGTATGCCCAAGAGCATTAGGGGGCCAGTTGCAAGGTGAAGTGGATGATATGCTCTTAAACCAAGTCTTATTACAATAGAAGGGAAATATTAGACCTGCCAGCCTTAGGCTGGTCTTTCCCCAAACCGTTTGCCTCGATCCTCCATTTTTGCTGATCTTGTTTTTCTCAGCCAAGGACTGCAAACCAGTGCTAAAGTGTGTATGTGGTAAAGTGCATGTGCTCTCTCTTTAATGCATAGTAAAAGTAGCATACACGCAATTGTCACATTTATTTACTTGAAAATCTTTAGTAAAGCGGTCCTACATGTACCTAGGGCTTGTAAAATTAAATGCTACTAGTGGGCCTGCTGCACTTAAGTATACCTTTTAAATATGTCTCAGACCTGTCATTGCAGCCTGTGTGTGCAATTTTGCATTGCTATTTTTATCTCACAAAATAAACCTTTTGTCAGGCCTAAACCTTCCTTTTCTAATAAATATAAGTCACCTCTAAGGTAGGCCATAAATAGCCCTTTGGGCGGGTGTAGGGTATTTAAAATAGTTAGACATGTACTTTTAACTTTTACATATCCTGGGAGTAAAAAACTATTAAATACGTGGTTCCCTACTTCAAGGCCTGCCTCTCCCGTAGCTTAGCATCGGGTTAACTTATTACATTT
This sequence comes from Lissotriton helveticus, assembly GCF_964261635.1. Classification (NCBI taxonomy): domain Eukaryota; kingdom Metazoa; phylum Chordata; class Amphibia; order Caudata; family Salamandridae; genus Lissotriton; species Lissotriton helveticus. The sequence continues at coordinate 538,710,786 of NC_136065.1, forward strand.
AATAAGTGATAGCTTTTAATTGGGAGCAGGTAGGAATATTGAGTTTGGTGTCTAAAGAATTATAATTTAAAGCCCTCTTTAATGTTAAAATCAGACTTTAAGTCACATTTCTGCAAATGCCACTTTTAACATGTTGTACAAAAGGGGGTGGTGATGGACGGAGCATCCAAACCAATCAAACACTCACACCCAGTTAACAGATCTGGGTTTAATCCATCACCGTTCTTTAGCCCACTCTGCCACTCCAGTTCAGACATGACCATATGCAAATCAGTCTGACCATGTGCCTCATGGGAACAGTCAGCCCGAACTGCTAAGCCATGCCTTCCCTGGACCGGATTCAAGCTTCCTAGGACCGGTTTCTGGCATTCAGCCGTCTTCAGCCAGGCTTGCTTGAATCCAGTGGCAAAGTGAGCAAGGGACTCATGTCTGAGCATACCCTGCCAACTTATGGCGAACAAAGCGGTACAAAAGGGGGTGGTGATGGACGGAGCATCCGAACCAATCAAACACTCACACCATTCAACAGATCTGGGTTTAATCCATCACTGTTCTTTAGCCCACTCTGCCACCCCAGTTCAGACATGACCATATGCAAATCAGTCTGACTCTGTGCCTCATGGGAACAGTCCAGCCCGAACTGCCAAGCCATGCCTTCCCTGGACAGGATTCAAGCTTCCTATGACCGGTTTCTGGCATTACAGCCGTCTTCAGCCAGGCTTGCTTGAATCCAGTGGCAAAGTGAGCAAGGGACTCACGTCTGAGCATACCCTGCCAACTTATGGCGAACAAAGCGGTACATTTTCTTCTCCCAACCATTTGGTATCTGTAGCCATAACCTAGGTCACATGACTAGGTGCAGCTGACAGTTGGGTTCTGTGTATTGTTCCACACAGTGAGATAAAGTGGAACAGTAGCTGGCTGGATGGACCATCTCTGACTTATTGGAAGGGAGGAGATGCCACCTACCACAATTGCACATCACAAAGACTCTGCCCAGCACACTCACAAATTCTTTTGACACTAGTCTTTTGTGACCCGAGATGAGCTGGTGCCGGGGAAGGGAAGCAGAAAATTCCAAACACCTCAGGGGTCGGAAAGCTCCAGAACCTTCTCCTACTTCAATATTGGCGTGAGGTATAAATTATTGACCCTCAGACCCAACACTTCAGTACACCTCTAGACTAGTGGAGGACTCAGAAGGACTGCTCTACCAGAAAGACTGCTATTATGTTGCCCTGCTACCCTGATGCACTGGTGCACTGCTGCCCTGCTGCACAGCTGCCTGAGTAAGAAGGAATGGACCTGAATCTTGATACCAGGACCACCGGAGTGACACCAAGGACTAGTTGGCTGGCCTCCTAATTACCAGAGCTTCAGTGAAAGATAAGACTCCAGCCACCTTGAACCATGCACCTGAACTCTATTTGCTGTGTGTCTTGCTCTCTAAGTTGTGGCACCACAGTTCTGGACCCTAAGCTGTGGTCCTGTGAGCAGAACGGATGTAGCACAACGCATCTCCGGGCAGCAGCTTTGTATCCGCCGCAGCACGACACATCCAGATGCAGGAACTGGCAATGCAGCCCGCAGCTTACTCAAAATAGTCTCCTAATCCTATGCTTAAACACTTTGCTGTATAAACGGCAAGAGACTTTGTTACTTTCTAGCTCAGTGTGAATGGCACTACAACGATTCTATGCCTACAAACTTTGCATCCTGACTGTTGGTTGAAAAGTCTGATTAAGCAGCCGAAATGTATTCTGTGTTCAAGCGCTACGTGAAATAAACAGTGATTACTTACATTTCAGAGTGCAGGTTTTTCTCCGGATGAGGAATATTGTGTGCATCTATAAGCATCAGCAGCCGAAATCTCTAGAGCATCACCAATGATCAGGAGGCACAACAGCAAACCACAAAACGTGTAATGTGTATTAAGGTTGTAAAGCCACAGAGCACCACATTAGAATATCTGGAGAAAATAGGGTCTGAGGCAGAGGGGCTAGTTCAACACTGGGAACCACAGGGCTGCCCTTGGTGTTGACTCTCATTCTACTGCAAACTCCTTTACTTTTAGACATTGAGGCTGCTTGGAGTTGGGCTGCGTAGGCAATATTGCCAAGCGGAGGGACAGTAAGACTGTAGTAAATTCATGAATTCATTATTTGTTATGGAAAGTCATGGGTGCCATGCAGTCCTAGAATGAAAAACAGAACATATTGGATTTCCGGTATTTAAACCAATTAGATGACATTAAGTTGATTATGCAGAATCATCAATTTTGACGGCATAAACTCCTATAAGTTGCTGATTTTTATATTTATTAGGTGACTTTACAACCTGCAATTCGACATTTTTAAGTATCTTGATCCTGTTGGTCTGATTGGTATCACATGAAGGGATAAATTGCTTTCAAATACGGCATACTACAGTTGAGAAAGGCTGATTAAGCAGCCGATATGTGTTCTGTGTTCAAGCACGAATTGGAATAAATAGTCATTACTTACATTCTCAAGTGCAGGATTTTCTCCTCATGGGGAAGAAATACTGTGTGTGTAAATAAATAAATATATATATATATATATATATATATATATATATATATATATATATATATATATATATATATATATATATATATATATATTCACTGAAAAAACCTTGGGTTAGAGACCATATATAGTTAGGAATTAGCATTTAAAAAACCTTGAAAATTCACTGAAAAAACCATAGGTTATAGACCATATATAGTTAGGGCTTAGCATTTAAAAAACCTTATTTTACTCACACAAAACCATTGAAATTCCATATACAGTTAGTTGCACTAACTATATATCGCGCACCCGCAATCCACTGCTGATGATGTCACATATTACATCATTCATGACATGGTCAGTGACATCACTGATGACATCACTGATGACATCTCAAATGACATCACTGATGACATCACTGATGACATCTCAAATGACATCACTGATGACATCATGACACACCAATACCAGTTACTACATACGCACTCACTGATTCCTACGTCTACACACACATTCACTCATTCACCCATACAATCACTCATACATACAGTCACTCATTATTACAACACTATCATATGCACTCATACACCTATGCAGACACTCACACACTGCCACTCATCCATGGAGTTACTCACACACCTAGTCAGTCCTGTAAAGAATCAATCACACTTCCATTTCCTCATCTATACAGTTAAACACAGAAAACCATACTTCAGTGACATCACTGATGACATCACTGATGACATCTCAAATGACATCACTGATGACATCTCAAATGACATCACTGATGACATCATGACACACCAATACCAGTTACTACATACGCACTCACTGATTCCTACGTCTACACACACACATTCACTTATTCACCCATACAATCACTCATACATACAGTCACTCATTATTACAACACTATCATATGCACTCATACACCTAGTCAGTCCTGTGAAGAATCAATCACACTTCGATTTCCTCATCTATACAGTTAAACACAGAACACCATACTTTTCACACATATACTAACACATACTTACTCTCTTATACAATCACTGATACAAGTACACATTGATATGCACAGAGTCACACACCTCCCAGCCAGCCACACACACACTCAGTCTTCCATACATCCACTCATTCTTCAATATGTAAAACATATTTAAACTTTACAAAAACACACAGACACTAGATGATGTCATCAGTGATGTCATTTGAGATGTCATCAGTGATGTCATTTGAGATGTCATCAGTGATGTCATCAGTGATGTCACTGACCATGTCATGAATGATGTAATATGTGACATCATCAGCAGTGGATTGCGGGTGCGCGATATATAGTTAGTGCAACTAACTATATATGGAATTTCAATGGTTTTGTGTGAGTAAAATAAGGTTTTTTAAATGCTAAGCCCTAACTATATATGGTCTATAACCTATGGTTTTTTCAGTGAATTTTCAAGGTTTTTTAAATGCTAATTCCTAACTATATATGGTCTCTAACCTATGGTTTTTTCAGTGAATTTCAATGGTTTTTTAATAGCAAATATCATAAGCTGTCGAATGTCAAGTACGTGGTAAGTAAAAACATTTTCGTGTTTATGCACACGGATCTGCTTTGAATGCTGCCCCCCCCTCCCCCTCATTTCTATTAGGAGTACTCTCTCTTTGCAGATAGTGAAGGGTAGTTAACGCAGGCCTTTGCCCCCGTTGTAATCCGTCGTGCCTGCTTCTCTCTCCATTTGATTGATTGTTATCCAAGCATTTACTGTTTTAGAATTGGTTCTCTTTGGTTCATTCTCTATTTACAAACAAGCACAGAGTCGCAATACTCTGTTTAGTCTTTGCAGATAGCGAAAAATCGTGTAAAAAAACAAAAGGAATCGAGCAAAATCAGTAGGCCACAAATGGGATCTCTTTTTGACCTCGCTAAAATAGAAACATTAGGAACAACCCCTCATGACAAACACGAAACTATTGAGATGAACTAAACTCCACACCATGATGGCTGCAATACAGCTCGGCTCCGCCACCCACCCCGCCCAAAATAACGATAAACTCTATGCAAATATTACAAATATATACAACACACCAGCAAAGTAACAGGGTAAAACATTTTATTAAACAACTATTTACATAACTATTTTATACTTTTTGTTGCCCGATCCGGCTAGCTCAATCGATCGAGCATGAAACTCATGCACTCTGATGGTTCAAAGTTTTGAGGAGTGCTTGTAACACTGTCTGAAGCCTATTTGCACTTGCTTCAGCTTCACTATTGTCAAAGTAAAGTGGGGACTGTTTGAGGACGTGACTGCATTTGTGAACAATGTAATGCGGTGCCACCCTGAACCGCTTGACGGAGGCCCCCGACGGACGGTGTGATGGCGCGGACTCGGAGGGGGCGCTTGGCTCCGGCTCCCTCCCCAAGTCGTGTTCTCCTGGTGTAGCCTTAGATCGCCCCCGACATAGGTGACCGGCTCCCGGGATCAAGCGGAACTTTTTGCCTTTTGGTAACTCTTCCATTCTTGACCTTGTCCCACAATCCGTTTCACCTAAAGACACGCTGTAGTGGGGCGCCCCTTTGCCATTTCAGTTGCCATTCCGCCCGCTTTTGCTACACTGTGCCTCTTCCGCTATTCAGCTGTTTACCGCCCGCTCTTTCGACTACAGCGTCTCGCTCACCATGTAGTTGAGTTGCTCCCGCTCTTGCGGTGCAGCGATAGCCGGCTGCCACAGTACTCTCAAAATGGCGGCCGGCTCTTCAGATTTGGGCGTGGTCCACTAAAATTGCCCTGCGACACCTTGGAACTCGGACGCTTGTCTGCTAGAGATTGGGCTCCATTCTCGAAAGCGTCCCCTCAGCCTTGAAGATTCTACAAAAGTCTTGGGGGCCCCCGACTCCCGCAGGCTTCTGGTGGAGAGCGGCTAGCATTATTGCTCGTCGAATGGCCACGACGGAGCTACGAAATGGTGGTGCTCTCATGCTAACGCCAGCTTCAGTCTGAAACATCCAGAAACACTGTAGACTACCAATTCGATCAGTTCCGGTAGCGCCCCAACGTGACCCGGTAGAGAAGAACTAGCCCTCCCCTCTTTGACTGATGGTTCTTGTTGCCTGTCCCTTCTGTTGTCATTTAACAGAACTATTTAGCCTGCTGAAAGGGGTTGTGTTCCGACCGCTGGTTGGTGGAGACATTTTGACTATATTCTAGACCTGCGTTGTCGCGTAATGCGTCATATGACGCGCCGCGTTAGCGCATCCGGAAGTGATCCGGGGCGCGACGCGCAGCGCGTAACGTAAGCATAACAGGTCATATGACTTGTTAATAAAACTTTTCATTGGTTCATTTTACTTTTCTTATTCTAATGATGCTTTCGAACATTATTTTTTCTTAAATATATGTTATAATGTTCCAGGCTAATGTACTTTCCCGGAAAATTTACAACTGTCCTGCAAGTAAAATATATTCCTTTTTCGAGAAAAAGGGCGTTTCTTCGTCCCATGACGGAGCCGTTGAGCAAAAGAGGGTCGGCCTGCTGTCTTAGTCGCCGATACGCCTGAATATCAGATTCTTATCGATCACTTTATGTTGCAGGAGTAGAAAACACAACAGCCCTTGACCATTTATCTTTACTGCGTTCCTGCGTATTATGTAATTGGACTGCTTTATTTCACTTGCCTTTTACTGATTCGAAAACAGTGACTATTATTAAAAACTTTACCAATGTATATACTACTACCATGTTTTCTTTTAAAAACCTTTATTGTGAAAATGTCATTATACAAATACGGGCCTATAACCACGTGGGCCGGCCACGGAGCAAACTGTAATCGTATATGATGAGTAGACATTTACACTGTAGAGGAACGTAACGGGCGGGCCATTAGGTTGCAAGAACTAAAGTGTCTAACAGTTGCGGAATCGGTGGACGTACATTTTATAATTAAAATACGACAGGGCCACTTACAATAAAATTATCTAGATATACATTTGCGGGCAAGTACCATGAGTGACGTTAATTCGAACTTTCAATAGTACAGTAATCAATAACACATCAGAACTTAATATCAATAGGGATATCGAAATATTCAATCTATTCTCGTCCCCGCCCGCCATGTGCTTCAAAACTGCATACGTATCTCGTGATATCAAGGTTGTGCAACCAGTACACAACAAGGAGTTACGAGTCCCATTTATTCCGGCGCCATTTTGGGCGAGGACGGGCAGGTCCAGGATATAGTCAAAATGTCTCTACCAACCATCGACTATGATGATGTTCATATGCTGTATTTATTAGAGTAACACTCATCTGTCCACATGAAATTAATTTGCCACAATCTAAACATGTCATTTTTATCTTTCCAAAGTTCTTCTAAATATTTGGGACCGTTTCCCTTGCCTCTGATGCTGTCAGTGCCACTTCTTTGATGAATGTACTGGCAGGTCGGGGGTTCTCCTCCAAATCTCTCTTTTATGCAGCACTATAATTAATCGGTGCCACCTCTCCATATGACGATGCATGGTATAGTTACCATAACTATATTTTTTTTCGGTTCCTCTGGAGAGTACATCGTGGCAGATGAAGCGTGTAACGTACCGGGCATTTACCTTTTTTTGCATGTAGAGGAAAGGAAAAAAAATTCGAGCGTCCGAGTTCTAAGGTGTCCCAGGGCCATTTTAGTGGACCAGGCCCAAATCCAAAGAACAGGCCGCCATTTTGAGAGTCCTCTTGCAGCCGCCTGTCGCTGTAGCATCAAGAGCGGCCGAAACTCAGCTGAATGGCAACTGAAACGGTAAAGGGGCGCCCCACTACAGCAGACGAGCCTCCACCTAGGAAGGCCCGTTCACGCCGCCTTCCCCCCCCTCCCTCCCCTTCGGGCACCCCACGCCGTTATTCGGAGCAGGATTGTAGGATGGCCACACCAGTACGGCAACTTGCTAGACACCACCTCGGTGCCTACCGAATCTCAGCGCCTTGTGGTGTCTTCTATTCAGAAAACATTGTTGTGCTGCCTTCGACCTATTCGCCGCAAGTGCGCACGCAACTCAGCTGCATAGCTTGCTAGACACCACCTCGGTGCTAACCGAATCTCAGCGCCTTGTGGTGTCTTCTATTCCAAAAATATTGTTGCGCTGCCTTTGGCCCCATTCGCACATCGGTCCGCTACTGACGCCATCTCACAGGCCAACGGGGCGCCCCACGCCGACTTTCAGCATTGTAGGATGGCCACACCAGTGCGACAACTTACTAGACACCACCTCGGTGCCATCCGGATCTTGGCATCTCAGCGCCTTGTGGTGTCTTCTATTCAGAAAATATTGTTGCGCTGCCTTTGGCCCCATTCGCACATCGGTCCGCTACTGACGCCATCTCACAGGCCAACGGGGCGCCCCACGCCGACTTTCAGCATTGTAGGATGGCCACACCAGTGCAACTTACTAGACACCACCTCGGTGCCATCCGGATCTTGGCATCTCAGCGCCTTGTTTTGTCTTCTATTCAGAAAATATTGTTGCGCTGCCTTTGGCCCCATTCGCACATCGGTCCGCTACTGACGCCATCTCACAGGCCAACGGGGCGCCCCACGCCGACTTTCAGCATTGTAGGATGGCCACACCAGTGCACCTTACTAGACACCACCTCGGTGCCATCCGGATCTTGGCATCTCAGCGCCTTGTGGTGTCTTCTATTCAGAAAATATTGTTGCGCTGCCTTTGGCCCCATTCGCACATCGGTCCGCTACTGCCGCCATCTCACAGGCCAACGGGGCGCCCCACGCCGACTTTCAGCATTGTAGGATGGCCACACCAGTGCGACAACTTGCTGGACACCACCTCGGTGCCATCCGGATCTTGGCGCGTTGTGCTGCCTTCGGCCTATTCGCACATCCGTCCGCTACTGACGCCGCCTCACGTGCCAACGGATTTTCTACGCTTTTTATACCCTATGCCGCATAACAGGTCATGTGACTTGTTTATAAAACTTTTCATTGGTTCATTTTACTTTTGGTTTCCTAATGATGGAAGGCTTGATCATATGACCTAAAAATAACACTTTTCATTGGATGAAAACCATTTTTTTTCCCAAACGATGAAAGCCCCACCTTGTTTCTGGATGTTTCAGACTGAAGCTGGCGTCAGCATGAAAGCACCACCATCTTGTGGCTCCGTCGTGGTCATTCCGCGAGCAATCATGGCAGCCGCTCCCCACCGGAAGCCTACAGGAGTCGGGGGCCCCCAAGACTTTTGTAGAATCCTCAAGGCGGAGGGGACGCTTTCGAGAATGGGGTCCAAGACCTAGCAGACAAGCGTCCGATTTCCAAGGTGTCCCAGGGCCATTTCAGTGGACCAGGCCCAAAAAGGAAAGAGCCTGCCGCCATTTTGAGAGTCCTGTGACAGCCGCCTATCGCTGCACCGCAAGAGTGGGCGGCAACTCAGCTGAATTGCGGATTTTGACACAGTGGACCAAAAGCGGACGGAATGGCAACTGAAATGGTAAAGGGGCGCCCCACTACAGCAGACGAGGCTCCACCTGGGGAGGCCCGTTCACGCCGCCTCCCCCCCCCCCCCCGGGGCGCCCCACGCTGTTATTCGGAGGGCGGCAACTTACTGGACATCACCTTGGTGCCATCGTTCTGCTGCCTTGGAACTATTCGCACAACAGACCGCTACTGATGACCCACCCCCCGCGACGCCCCACGCCGGATACCGAAATCAGTGCGGCACCCAGGCAACATCACCTGGGTGCCGTCCAGAAATCTGGACGTTGTGCTGCCTTGGGACTATTCGCACAACCGACCGCTACTTCCTTCTTTTTCCCTAAAAATGTTTAAATGTTTTTACTGTTTTTGTTTTGTTGTATATATTTATAAGTTATTAAAGTTTTATAATCCTACTACTTTGTTGGAGTGCTATATATTTTTAATGTGACACATAATTGTAAAAACTTTGATGTACAAAGAGTCATCCCTGGAATCTTCCGCTTCAGGCTCGGTCCCCTCCCCAATCACAATACAGGATGGTTTTCAGATAGTAGGAACGCGTGTGGTGTGACGGATCTCATCGGGTGTGGGCCTTGATCTACTATAACTCCTTTGAAGAGGGGTAATTCTTTACAGCTGGGGCCATAAACTACATCTGCAGGGCTAGCTGATAGCCTGGGACCGGCCTGGACAATCGGACACAGAGGAAGAGGAGTGTCAGAGGGTGCGGTAGTGAATAGGGCGAAAGGGAGGTGTCGGGGCGGGCACAGGGTGTGATTCTCAGGGAAGAGCAGCGCAGATGGGGGGAGGTTTATTGCCCATGCATAAGACAGAGAGCGGGGGTGACCAGTGCCTGGGGGAGATGCTTGCGAGGGTGGGGAGCCATGCTAAGGATCGACAGCGTGCAGAGAGTGGGTCTGGTCAAGTCATCTAAAATGGCTGCCGTGCACGACAAAAGTGTGGCATTTGAAAAAAGGCAAGATGGCGCAGACAATGTTTTTCAACACTTCCTGATTTCCTTCGAATCGAACGTTAACAGACGTTGGGGCATATTACCAAAGTTAAGCGATATTTACCCTAACGATGCTTAGCAACGAATTTTATTCCGCTAAGCATCTTCAGAAATTATCGCAGATAAACCTTGCTATTATCAAGGTTTATCGCAAATGCGATAAAAAACGGCCGCAATGCATTAATATCGCTGAAAAGTCAGCGATATTCATGCATTACCGAGCTAATGCTCTTAGCCATGTTATCCACCTCCCATTGGATAACATGGCTAAGAACTGCTCAGGGCAGGTGTTACTTTTTGGAGATATTCGCGCTTAGCGCGAATATCTCCAAAAGTTGGTAATAGGAGATAGCGATGTTAGCGACTGTTTCCAGTCGCTAACATCTTGGTATGCCCACTTTGCATGTCATTAGTGATAAATATCACTGACATGCAAAGTGGGGCCCAAGATAGTCGCTATCTCCTACTAGCGGTCGCTAACTGGTGTTAGCGACAGCTAGGTAATACGGAGATAATTTTATCTCCGCTTTCTTGGCTTTTAAAGCCAAAAAAGCGGAGATAAACCCCCTTGATAATATGCCCCGTTATCTCTCCCACACTACCGGTCCCCCTGTGCTTAAACGCCGAGATGGTAGGGACTGCATCCCGTGAAGATAGGCCGAGACGTCACTCAGCAGAAAAAAAAGTTAAAAAAAAGTCTATAAACATACAATAAGTTAAAAGTCAATCATTCTTCATTCCTTGTAGTACGCTCCCCAGTCCGCTTCCCGTTACGCTAACCGGGCGCACCCCACCAAAAAAACGATTTTTTTTTGCCCCGCGGAGCCCTTTTAAAGCCTCCACATCAAACCTATGGGGTCAGGGAGGATCTACTATGCCCCCTTATGGTCATTTGCCCCTTCGCTTTGGCCTCCTCTTGTCTCTCGATCCTACCGAGAGACAAGATGGCGGCCGCTATGGACTGTTTGGAATGTTTACAGACGCCGGAGAACCAATCAGCTTCGCTTCACAAAGCTCCATAACGCAAAAAGTACGCGAACTGGAGCGCTGCCCGGTCCGCTGTTACAGATATATATCTTTTTTTGAACGTTAATTTCTCAAAATCCACTGGAGCACATATATTGAGACCTAGCAAAGGCACATCGGGCTACCAGTCCCTACAATTTTGCCAAGTTTCGTGCAAATCCATTCAGCCGTTCGATTATTATTATTTATTTATTGTTTTGCCCCGCGGGGCCCTTTTAAAACCTCCACATCAAAACTAGGGGGTCAGGGAGGATCTACTATGCCCCCTTATGGTCATTTTCCCCTTCGCTTTGGCCTCCTCTTGTCTCTCGATCCTACCGAGAGACAAGATGGCGGCCGCTATGGACTGTTTGGAATGTTTACAGACGCCGGAGAACCAATCAGCTTCGCTTCACAAAGCTCCATAACGCAAAAAGTACGCGAACTGGAGCGCTGCCCGGTCCGCTGTTACAGATATATATCTTTTTTTGAACGTTAATTTCTCAAAATCCACTGGAGCACATATATTGAGACCTAGCAAAGGCACATCGGGCTACCAGTCCCTACAATTTTGCCAAGTTTCGTGCAAATCCATTCAGCCGTTCGGGCTAAAAGTGAGGCCAACCGCCCTATGGAAAACTCAATGTTAAAAACACGTTTTGGGACCCCCCTTTTTTCTCGGCCCCCCCTTGACGAAACCCCCCCAAATTTTCAGGGGCTACTCAGAAACAAAATGTTCCATTTTCCTGAAAATTTCAGCCAATTCTGTCCACAAACGCCAAAAGTTATTAGACATAGAATTTTCAAAAATCCCATAGAGAAAAAATCCTAACTATATATACCTACTGGCGACCGCCAGGAGGTAATATATATATATATATATATATATATATATATATATATATATATATATATATATATATATATATATATATATATATATATATATATATATATTACCTCCTGGCGGTCGCCAGTAGGTAGTTATAGTTAGGACCTAGTTTCCATAAAAAATCTGCAACATTCTATTTGGAATAACTTTGGCGGCGTTTGGCGAATCTTTGAGAAATTTCCAAGAAGATGGGGCGATCCGCTCTGCTCCTATTCTGAAAGTTTCGGGGTGATTCATCAAGCGGGGGCTGAGAAAAAAGGGGGGTCCCAAAACGTGTTTTCCCCATGCAATTTTCCATAGGGACCTTTAAGTGAGGCTACAGCCCGAACTGCTGAACCGAATTACACCAAATTTGGCAAAAAGGTAGAGTTTGGTTCGCAGATTACACTTTTTGTTAAATGGTGTAAATCCGTGCAGTAGTTTCTGAGAAAATCATAGATATATCTATGGATGAAGTATGATACACGTACCTTCCGAGGACTATACGCGTACCATTACGGGCATGAGCTGCATGCTAATTGGTTGTCAACTGTCCGTCAACACTCCAAATCAGGAAGTGTTGGCAGTCATCTTGTGTCTCGGTAGAACCGAGGCACAAGAAAACTGAAAAACAAGTGTGCAAATGGCGCAAAGGGGGCAGAAAACCCCCAAACCCCCTAGGCCTGCTCAGGGGTCCCACAAGGACCCCCAAGGCCCAAAAAATATATATATATTTTTTTAAATCGCGGGATACGCGTAGGGTACACGTATCCCGCAAACAAAACAAAAAACAAAGGCTGATAAATTTGTAATTAGCCCCCAGGGGGGGCCAAATCCTGGGCTCAATGTGGATAATTACAATGGGGGCCCGAAGGGGCCCCCCAGCCCCGGGGACCACCACACCCGGGGCTTTAATGTTATAAATGCAGGGGGGCTCATGGCCCCCCGCAGCCCCGGAGACCGCCACCCCCCGGGGCTTCTTTTTTATTATAATAATGGGGGACCGGAGGGGTCCCCCAGCCCCGGGGACTGCCACCCCCCGGGCTTTAATATTATGTGTGCGGGGGGGTCACGGCCCCCCTGCAGCCCTGGGGACCGCCACACCCCGGGCCTTCTTTTTTTATAAAATAACAAATTCCTGTGTGGGGGGCTCAAGCCCCCCACACGCCCCGGGGACTGCCACTTCCCCAGGGTACTACATTTTTCAATTGGGGGTCCTTGACAGACTTGTTTTGGCCCTGGGGACCGCCACCTCCCAGGGGCGGCTCCTGCAGTGTCCCGGGGTGCCTGCATCCAGGACACTGTAGTTTGCTATGGTAGGGCGGTAGCCTCGCGGCTCCCACCCTACCATAGCAAACTGCTTTGGTTTTTGGAAGAGAGAGCAGGAAACCTGTTCTCTCTTCCAAAAACCAAAACCAATTGCTTTTCTACATGGGGAGCAGCATGTTAGCTGCTCCCCATGCAGAAAAGCAATGCCGGCTCCCGCAGGATGCGGGGAGCCGGCAGGGACCGTGGGGGACTTGGGACCCCACCACGGTCCCCAACGGAGAGGGCCAGGCCCCGGGGGATGGGGTCCCAGGGCGAGAAGTGGCCCGGTAACCCAACAGGAACCTCCACTCTGCGCTTGGGGCTGCGTTGCAGAGAGGTGTAAAAAGGGTCATGGCCTCATTACACCTCTCTGCAACTCAGCCCCTTGGTGCATACTTGATGTTCCTGGTGGGCTACTTGGCCCCCAGGGACCCCCAGTATTCAAGGGGACTTAATCCCCCAACTTAGAACGCGCCACGGGGCGCGTTTGCACAGTGGTGAAGGGAGGGGGTGGGGCTTGAGGTGATGTGTATGCAAACACGCCCTGTGGCGCATTTTAAGTTGGGGAATTAATTCCTATTCAATCCAGAGGTCCCCTAGGGGCCAACAAGCCCACCAGGTACCTCCAGTAAGCACCATGGAGCTGCGTTGCAGAGTGTTGTAAGAAGGGGTGTGGCCTCTGAACACCTCTCTGCAACGCTGCTCCCATCACTTATGACATCACTGATGACATCTCAAATGACATCACTGATGACATCATCCTTGTGAAAGAGTGGCAGACCTCCTCTCACCGTAATATAACCTTTAATACACACATTAAAAAATAGAAACTAAAATTTTTAAAAATATGGAGATACCAATACCAGTTACGACAACCTATTCAGTAATTCCAACCTCTAGATACACATCCACTCATTCACCAACAGTTCTATATAGTCACTCATACATGTACTCACTCATCATATGTACTCATACACCTATACATCCTGTTACACACCGATACTCATCCATAGAGTTACTCACACACATACTCACACATGCAAATAAACTATCAAACATCCATTTACTTGCATATACAGCTATACACATACCACTATACTTACTTCTACAGAAACGTACACATACTTACTCTCTTAAACAATCACTTATAGAAACACATACTTATTTATACAGGAACTCTTCCAATTTCTCACATATACTCAGTTATATACATCAATACTCACATATACTAGTTTAAAACATATGTAGTTACTCATAAAGATACTATTGAGACAGTCATTCACTCACTAATCTCACAGTGAGGGAAGTTTAACTTCATTATTGGACAGTGTTCCCTCAGATACATTTACTACGTTCATGATGTTGGTTGTCTGCCCCTCGTCATCATTCCCATGGGCACTGCATTTTCTTTTCTTCAGTTTTATCTTTGCCTGTTTGTTCTTTTGTTCTTCCTCCGGAGCCTCTTCCTGGCCTCTCTGAAAATAATTTTCCATAGTTTGTTCTGTCCCCCCCTGGTGCAATAATTGAAACTGCAAAGAAAAAAACCTTCTGGTCCATTTCTCACTGCAGACCTCGTGCCAGGGTTGTTTCCCAGACATCTGATGCATTGCTGTCCGGGACATCACTTTCATCTGGTTCCGAGACGAGGTGCTGGTCAGTTTGGTTTGCCGGTGGCAGGTCCCTGGATGGTATGCCATTGAACATATGATTGTATTTTTTGTGGAAGATTCAGGTTCTTACAGATTGATAATATTTGAAAGTCCTGAATAAATGTGCTCCTTTTTACTGGTAATTTCTTCTTCAGTTTTTGCTAGATGCAGTTATAAATTCTTTGAAAACTCATCAAACACCACTTTTGACACAATAATATTAAGCTTCTGTGTGAGTTTTTCTATCTCTTTCAGTATTTTGGTGCGATCTTTGATAGCATATTTGACCAGAATGCACATCATAGTCATAGAACAGTTCTTAGAATTGTTGGCCAAGTGTAGGAGCATCTCTGGGTGATGTATTCTTGAGATTAGTCATGATATTGACTGACCACATTGAAACAAATGCAAGGAAAACCCTTTATCGAATGAAATAACATAGATCTCCTGGCTCAAAACTTTTAACAAAGGCCTGAATGACAACATTCCATGGCTGACACTTAATCATTTAGATGGCCACATGAAGAGGACAGATCTGCACCTGGCAATATTCATGTATAACAAACACCAAAGGCTGATAACGCGAAATTATTAGTCACTAGACACACGTCGACCCTAACCACACCAGATACCACAGTCAATACCGTGACCGACCTAAAAAACACACCACCTAGATAGGTTGTATTGAAATGTGCTATTAAGGCAACCAAAAATAAGAGGGCATTAGAACCATGCATACCCATTCGATAATCCTCAGGTAGACACCACAACGTTAACCATGTGAAGTGTAATGACTATCCAAAACAAGCGGATAGTCAAAAATTGATATCGGAACGCACTCATGGCAATAATACATACATTTAATTTCATGTCCCTAAAATTATAAGAAGCATGTAGATAGGAAAATACTTTTTATTTGTGCACAGGAACCTCACTTCGAGGACCATCCAAGAGAGGCATGCCCATCCAAGAGTTTTCGTTAACGGCATTGCAACACAACACGAATTGCCAGCTAGCTCCTCATGCTGTCATTTTAAATTATGACATTCGTGAGCACTGCCGTACAAATAACCTAAAAAGGTTTTACTTTGCTCGCCTCACAGGAGGGCCTAGCCACCCGCCGCACCCATCGGATATAACACTGGTAGCCACCACACCGTTACATACGGTAAAGTTCAATGACGACGTGCAAATATGCAGAAAATTACGGTCATAATGTACATGCTCTCTAATAACTCAGGTATCCCCATCAGGTTTAAACACGAACCTATCTACGCCATATCAGTTTTCCGACTGTAGTAGTTCATTGGAGGTCAAGAGCGCGATTTAGCGACATGAGAAATTAATACCAGTGGCCCGTAAATTTTATATGTTGTCACTTTATTTTATTTTATTTATTGACTTTTACCAAATGACCATACATGCAAACAAGTACCAACACCTCAAAAGCACATCAATTTTATGTCTATTAATGTGATCACGATGACACATAGAATTATCAAGGAGCGCACCATTAGATCTTTTTCTAAAAATGACTTACTTGCCCTAATCCAAATGCTCCAGCATGCACCTGCAAACAATTAACTGCGATTGGCAATTAAATCCCTGCTTTAAATGCCACGATCCTTCACAGCACGTCCATCATCCAGAATGGGTGAGGGAGATTTAGGGGGACATGCCGGGGATCTGAATCTAACTAAGTAAGTGCAATAACTTCCTTGATCTGTAGTTTTATTGCCTTGTCAGTTTTTAACACAAGCGTGGCTGATTTGCCCACCATAATCCTTAACTTCATACATGTTTTTGATGAAGAGTGTCCCATTTGGGTACTTCTCAGCTGAGACACGTTATTAGAAAATATGCTTTTAAGCAGAATTCTTATACTTGTGAGTTTTAAATAGAACTCTGATGACTGCAGTGCTACATAAACACAGCTAAACAGTTCGTTAAGTATACACTAAACAACAAAACCTTTATACTGCCCAGTTAACAGTACTCACAAGACAGCTCTGAGCTTGAAACCTATTTCTATTGCGTCTGGTCGCGGGATACGCGTAGGGTACACGTATCCCGCAAACAAAACAAAAAACAAAGGCTGATAAATTTGTAATTAGCCCCCAGGGGGGCCAAATCCTGGGCTCAATGTGGATAATTACAATGGGGGCCCGAAGGGGCCCCCCAGCCCCGGGGACCACCACACCCGGGGCTTTAATGTTATAAATGCAGGGGGGCTCATGGCCCCCCGCAGCCCCGGAGACCGCCACCCCCCGGGGCTTCTTTTTTATTATAATAATGGGGGACCGGAGGGGTCCCCCAGCCCCGGGGACTGCCACCCCCCGGGCTTTAATATTATGTGTGCGGGGGGGTCACGGCCCACCTGCAGCCCTGGGGACCGCCACACCCCGGGCCTTCTTTTTTTATAAAATAACAAATTCCTGTGTGGGGGGCTCAAGCCCCCCACACGCCCCGGGGACTGCCACTTCCCCAGGGTACTACATTTTTAAATTGGGGGTCCTTGACAGACTTGTTTTGGCCCTGGGGACCGCCACCTCCCAGGGGCGGCTCCTGCAGTGTCCCGGGGTGCCTGCATCCAGGACACTGTAGTTTGCTATGGTAGGGCGGTAGCCTCGCGGCTCCCACCCTACCATAGCAAACTGCTTTGGTTTTTGGAAGAGAGAGCAGGAAACCTGTTCTCTCTTCCAAAAACCAAAACCAATTGCTTTTCTACATGGGGAGCAGCATGTTAGCTGCTCCCCATGCAGAAAAGCAATGCCGGCTCCCGCAGGATGCGGGGAGCCGGCAGGGACCGTGGGGGACTTGGGACCCCACCACGGTCCCCAACGGAGAGGGCCAGGCCCCGGGGGATGGGGTCCCAGGGCGAGAAGTGGCCCGGTAACCCAACAGGAACCTCCACTCTGCGCTTGGGGCTGCGTTGCAGAGAGGTGTAAAAAGGGTCATGGCCTCATTACACCTCTCTGCAACTCAGCCCCTTGGTGCATACTTGATGTTCCTGGTGGGCTACTTGGCCCCCAGGGACCCCCAGTATTCAAGGGGACTTAATCCCCCAACTTAGAACGCGCCACGGGGCGCGTTTGCACAGTGGTGAAGGGAGGGGGTGGGGCTTGAGGTGATGTGTATGCAAACACGCCCTGTGGCGCATTTTAAGTTGGGGAATTAATTCCTATTCAATCCAGAGGTCCCCTAGGGGCCAACAAGCCCACCAGGTACCTCCAGTAAGCACCATGGAGCTGTGTTGCAGAGTGTTGTAAGAAGGGGTGTGGCCTCTGAACACCTCTCTGCAACGCTGCTCCCATCACTTATGACATCACTGATGACATCTCAAATGACATCACTGATGACATCATCCTTGTGAAAGAGTGGCAGACCTCCTCTCACCGTAATATAACCTTTAATACACACATTAAAAAATAGAAACTAAAATTTTTTAAAATATGGAGATACCAATACCAGTTACGACAACCTATTCAGTAATTCCAACCTCTAGATACACATCCACTCATTCACCAACAGTTCTATATAGTCACTCATACATGTACTCACTCATCATATGTACTCATACACCTATACATCCTGTTACACACCGATACTCATCCATAGAGTTACTCACACACATACTCACACATGCAAATAAACTATCAAACATCCATTTACTTGCATATACAGCTATACACATACCACTATACTTACTTCTACAGAAACGTACACATACTTACTCTCTTAAACAATCACTTATAGAAACACATACTTATTTATACAGGAACTCTTCCAATTTCTCACATATACTCAGTTATATACATCAATACTCACATATACTAGTTTAAAACATATGTAGTTACTCATAAAGATACTATTGAGACAGTCATTCACTCACTAATCTCACAGTGAGGGAAGTTTAACTTCATTATTGGACAGTGTTCCCTCAGATACATTTACTACGTTCATGATGTTGGTTGTCTGCCCCTCGTCATCATTCCCATGGGCACTGCATTTTCTTTTCTTCAGTTTTATCTTTGCCTGTTTGTTCTTTTGTTCTTCCTCCGGAGCCTCTTCCTGGCCTCTCTGAAAATAATTTTCCATAGTTTGTTCTGTCCCCCCCTGGTGCAATAATTGAAACTGCAAAGAAAAAAACCTTCTGGTCCATTTCTCACTGCAGACCTCGTGCCAGGGTTGTTTCCCAGACATCTGATGCATTGCTGTCCGGGACATCACTTTCATCTGGTTCCGAGACGAGGTGCTGGTCAGTTTGGTTTGCCGGTGGCAGGTCCCTGGATGGTATGCCATTGAACATATGATTGTATTTTTTGTGGAAGATTCAGGTTCTTACAGATTGATAATATTTGAAAGTCCTGAATAAATGTGCTCCTTTTTACTGGTAATTTCTTCTTCAGTTTTTGCTAGATGCAGTTATAAATTCTTTGAAAACTCATCAAACACCACTTTTGACACAATAATATTAAGCTTCTGTGTGAGTTTTTCTATCTCTTTCAGTATTTTGGTGTGATCTTTGATAGCATATTTGACCAGAATGCACATCATAGTCATAGAACAGTTCTTAGAAATGTTGGCCAAGTGTAGGAGCATCTCTGGGTGATGTATTCTTGAGATTAGTCATGATATTGACTGACCACATTGAAACAAATGCAAGGAAAACCCTTTATCGAATGAAATAACATAGATCTCCTGGCTCAAAACTTTTAACAAAGGCCTGAATGACAACATTCCATGGCTGACACTTAATCATTTAGATGGCCACATGAAGAGGACAGATCTGCACCTGGCAATATTCATGTATAACAAACACCAAAGGCTGATAACGCGAAATTATTAGTCACTAGACACACGTCGACCCTAACCACACCAGATACCACAGTCAATACCGTGACCGACCTAAAAAACACACCACCTAGATAGGTTGTATTGAAATGTGCTATTAAGGCAACCAAAAATAAGAGGGCATTAGAACCATGCATACCCATTCGATAATCCTCAGGTAGACACCACAACGTTAACCATGTGAAGTGTAATGACTATCCAAAACAAGCGGATAGTCAAAAATTGATATCGGAACGCACTCATGGCAATAATACATACATTTAATTTCATGTCCCTAAAATTATAAGAAGCATGTAGATAGGAAAATACTTTTTATTTGTGCACAGGAACCTCACTTCGAGGACCATCCAAGAGAGGCATGCCTATCCAAGAGTTTTCGTTAACGGCATTGCAACACAACACGAATTGCCAGCTAGCTCCTCATGCTGTCATTTTAAATTATGACATTCGTGAGCACTGCCGTACAAATAACCTAAAAAGGTTTTACTTTGCTCGCCTCACAGGAGGGCCTAGCCACCCGCCGCACCCATCGGATATAACACTGGTAGCCACCACACCGTTACATACGGTAAAGTTCAATGACGACGTGCAAATATGCGGAAAATTACGGTCATAATGTACATGCTCTCTAATAACTCAGGTATCCCCATCAGGTTTAAACACGAACCTATCTACGCCATATCAGTTTTCCGACTGTAGTAGTTCATTGGAGGTCAAGAGCGCGATTTAGCGACATGAGAAATTAATACCAGTGGCCCGTAAATTTTATATGTTGTCACTTTATTTTATTTTATTTATTGACTTTTACCAAATGACCATACATTCAAACAAGTACCAACACCTCAAAAGCACATCAATTTTATGTCTATTAATGTGATCACGATGACACATAGAATTATCAAGGAGCGCACCATTAGATCTTTTTCTAAAAATGACTTACTTGCCCTAATCCAAATGCTCCAGCATGCACCTGCAAACAATTAACTGCGATTGGCAATTAAATCCCTGCTTTAAATGCCACGATCCTTCACAGCACGTCCATCATCCAGAATGGGTGAGGGAGATTTAGGGGGACATGCCGGGGATCTGAATCTAACTAAGTAAGTGCAATAACTTCCTTGATCTGTAGTTTTATTGCCTTGTCAGTTTTTAACATAAGCGTGGCTGATTTGCCCACCATAATCCTTAACTTCATACATGTTTTTGATGAAGGGTGTCCCATTTGGGTACTTCTCAGCTGAGACACGTTATTAGAAAATATGCTTTTAAGCAGAATTCTTATACTTGTGAGTTTTAAATAGAACTCTGATGACTGCAGTGCTACATAAACACAGCTAAACAGTTCGTTAAGTATACACTAAACAACAAAACCTTTATACTGCCCAGTTAACAGTACTCACAAGACAGCTCTGAGCTTGAAACCTATTTCTATTGCGTCTGGTCTTAGATTGGTACGAGACGCTCGTCTCACCTGATTCCTCTGAGGCAGTCATATATTTACAGGTATTTAATGAATGGATTATTTTCATTTATGTAATTTATCAAGTACTGTATGTATTCAATACCCATAAATAAGACCAACTTAAAAAAAAACCACAGAATAATGAAATGTGATCTTAGATCAGACCTTAATTGGGCAAAGGACTAACTTCACAGGTATATATGGCATAACAAAGGCTTACGCACAATGATGCAAAAACCAACCAGGCTTGCTCACCATGTAACCAAGCCAGCAGAATCACATCTCGAAAAATCCCACAATTCTTAGTAGATACTCCATTTTCCATGGAACTTCCAGAAAATGAGTACTTCATTTGCCCCACCAGTCCATGACTGTTTTTTAACGAAGACGCATAAGTAAACTGGATTTACAAACACACACCAAAAGGTTGCAGAAGGGATCTGACTATAATTATAAAGGTCCTTGTCAGAAATGGGGTTTCTGGTTGGCTAGGGCATGCTCCTGAGCCACACAGAAACCACCACTCTAGTCAGGG
This sequence comes from Lissotriton helveticus, assembly GCF_964261635.1. Taxonomy (NCBI): domain Eukaryota; kingdom Metazoa; phylum Chordata; class Amphibia; order Caudata; family Salamandridae; genus Lissotriton; species Lissotriton helveticus. The sequence continues at coordinate 538,732,494 of NC_136065.1, forward strand.
CAAGGGAGTTACACAATGAAGATAACCCCTGCTCACCCCCTTGATAGCTGGGTAGAGCAGTCAGGCTTTTCCCAGAGGCAATGTGTACGGTGCTTGCACAACATGATCATGCAGCAGCAACACACTAGGCACACCACAAAACAAAAGGTTATATAAAAAAATAGCCTTTGTATTAACCATAAAACACGTTAGAACCCCATCACATATATACACTGCGCCACCAGGCACTTGTCATGACGTAACAGGGATTATATAAATCACGTTGCCAATCTGGCAATTGTCATAACATTACATACATCACGAGGCCAATCGGGCCACTGTCAAGACCATTACAATTAGGGACCAGTAGCTACTGATAATATTGTGCTTAGCACAACAGGATATGCATACATCTAATCATAACACAAGACTTTTCAGGTCTATGCTGGAGTGTGACCAGTTTTTTGACAAAAAAAGTTGAAATTGTGTCTCTCAGTAAAGCCCCAAAGGGAAGCAATCCCTTTCAGGGTGAATGCCCTCACCCACCATAGGTGGCATGCTTCATCATATGGGCTTCTCCTCCCAGTGGGAAAACCTAGTCCCACTGATGGCTACAACTCCCTCACTGTGAGGTGGAGCTCTGGGATGTTTTTAGAATGTCCTAAGCAATAGAGGATGCTAAAATCCCATATGTGAGCGCAAGGTGTCGTGAGGGTGCAGCGCTAAATGTGAGTGAAAAGGTAAATATGATTCTAAAACTACTTAGTGGGGACAAAAATCTTTTTATTGGCTTGTCCGGACTGGCAGGGTTAAAATGCAGTGCAAAGCAGGGTAGATTCAAACTGCTAAGATGTAAAAATCAGTCGACATGTTTCAGCCTATCTGATCTTTAAAAGTATCCAGGCTTTCATCAGGACCAAAAAGAATAAACAAAGCTGCTGCTTGTGTGAAAAAATTAGAAAAACAATAATAGCAAATAGTAAATATAGGGACACAAAACCAGTAATCCAATGTAAGGTTCGGTATTACTGAAACTTATCCAAACCGATGGATAAGTAGACCCACCTCAACCTGGTAACAACCCAGGGAAGGGGGCCCTGCTCTCTTCGTTGGTACCCAGTTGTGGTACATGAGCTGCAACCGGAGGCTGAAACATGTCGACCAATTTTTACATCTTAGCAGTTTGAAGCTACACTGCTTTGCACTGCTTTTTAACCCTTCCAGTCCGGACAAGCCAATAAAAATTTTGCAGACAATGAAACTCTCCTGCAAAGTACAGCACAGAGCACAGTGAACACTGTGTGAAAAACCTGTTCAAAGAGCATCGATTCGCTCAAAATAACCAAGGTCTGAGGATGCTAAAAATCACGTAACCTGCAGCCTTCATACTGTGATGAAAACTTTACAGATAGCCCATCTTCTAAAGCAAACAAGCACATGTACGTAGGTTAGTACCTACTGCATGCAGTCCTCTACATGCTAAGATAAATCGGTCTATTAGCGCCAGGCTGCATGCAATACTTAATATGTCAAATCTTTGCCCAGCTGGATACCTTTCTGCAGTTCAAAAAAACGTGTGTGGAATATAATGAACACAAGTCAACTGTCACGTGCACACATAATTACTCTTCAATACAGTACCTACACACATGGGGCATTAAGAGCACATGTGTTTTGTAAACACTTATACCAATGAGCTGTGCATAGGCTGCACACAATTAGGTAGAAATGTAATATGATAGTTACCCGCCATTATGTAAACTATGAAACAAACTAACACACTCATTGGATGATGTCATCAATTATGTCATTTGAGATTCCAATACTATCATAAATTATGTCATAGAAATTGTCATGAGTGATCTCATATGTGAGGTCACATGCAGTGTATGGTGGGGGCTAAAGTTATAGCTAGCTCTGCTTAGTATTACAGGTAAATTTCCGTGTTTTTTTTAGTTCCAATCTTTAATGTTGTCACTGACAAATTCTCTTAACTATAACGTTACTTTAACCTTTCTTTTTTTTCAGTGAATTTCTGGGGTATTTAATTAGATTACATAAATCCAAAACCCAGCCGTAGTGGGGGCTTGGCCACAAGGTCTGGCCTGCAGCCAGGTCTTGTGCCCAACCCCCTCCAAAGGCAATCAACTCCACACTGCACATGGCCTGCACAGGACCTGGCTGTGGGGACCTTAACCTAGAGGGCCTTTTTTAAAGGGAAGAGTGCCATGAGTTCCCCTCTCCCTTAGCCTCGTTAGGCTCCGGGGGCCCCATCCTCCAGGGCCTTATTTAAATTAAAGGGAAGGGGGCTGAGTACCACCCTCCCTAAGTCTTATTGGGCCCTGGAGAACCCATGCCCATGGCTTGTTTTTTTTTGTTGCTTTTAAAAACTTTTATTGAAATTAAAGCACATTACAGTATAAGTTTTCAAGTAGTAAATTCTGGCATTAATGGTTTAGCGGCATAAATTAATTAAAATGGCACAGAAGGGTATGCAGTGACAAATCATACAGCGAACCGTATAGGTATCTACAAGGCGGTCATGAGGTTATTGGATAGAACATCAGGGACACAGGATTTATGAGTATGATTCCATATTGACTTGCGCAACTGCTCAGCGTGGCAGGATTTGGGGTTCCTCCCTAGGGGGATTAGGGCATTGTCAGCATCATCTAATTAACTGAGGTATGTCACCAGGGCAGCCCAGATGTCATTCGGTCAGCTCGCAGTGGGATTAAGTTCCAATATTTAGTCAGGTTTACGGCCCAGCACTAACAACATTGCCACCAATCAGCGGCTAGCATCAGGGATCTCTTTGACATAACCCAGTAGACACGTAAACGGGTGTGATGCAATGTGATCAGAGGGGATAGCGCTAATGATTTTGCACTCTGTTTGCCAGTAATTGGCTATCCTCGACCATGTCCAGACCAGGTGTAAGAATGTGGCATCAGGTGCTGAGCAGCACATACACCTCGCATCCGCGATTAAACCCATTTTGCGGAGGGCCACTGGGGTGCAGTATATTCTATGTAAGAATTTTAAGTGTATCAATCGTAGCCTATAATTAGGGGAGAGTCTTTCAGTCTGGTTGCAGGAGTATTGCCACTGTTCTGGTGATGGCCCCATAGCGTGGTCTGCTGTCCATGTCAGCGTGCGCACTCTGTCGGGGAGGCAGCAAAGAAAATCGCATATAGCCCGATGACAAGTTTGCGAGGTGACGCAGTAGTGTGAATGTATTCATGTGCTGTGTTTGGCGGTGGAGAGTTCGGGAATGCACTGTTAATGTTCCTACAAGTCGTGGATAATATAGCAGGTTTCCAAGCAGGATGAGGGGCCTGGTTTTGGTGTGCATGGGGAGAGGGAGGAACTGAATATTAGGATAAAGGTCTTCATTAGTATTTATGCCCAGGGACTTATCACGGTGTGCCATTCCTCTGTTGTGCAGTGGAGGAAAGGTTGGATTCTCTGCCAAATAGGTGAACACCAACAAAGCCGTCGTTTTGTGGCTATACTCGGAAATACTTTATAACACTTATGTAAACTCCAAGTTCTCCACCTGAATAAAACAGGCTTAAGTGGTGCAGAACACATAAGAAGATGCGCAGAATGCATTTTCCATTATATTCTGACCGTAATATTGAGCCTTTGTCATCAAAAACGTTTCCATAAAAGAAAAAAGTGAATGTTGACAAATTTCCAAACTTCACCCATGAGGATTTGCCACAGAGCAAAGTTTAGGGAATGTTGGAGAAACGTTTTAGTCCACATTGTGTATATCTATATTGTATAAGCTCTGTGGATGTACCCTTGTGTTAACAAATAATTTATTTTTTGGGCAAACTTGGAAAAATATATACAGATGTGGAGTAGTGGTTGTCATGTTTGCCACCACCTTCACATTTATTTGGAAATCACCACCTAAAAGCAAGTTTTTCCCTATGATAATACATATTATCATCTTGCATAGTGAATAGATTGATTCTGAAACTGCTTTAAACAACCTCACCGGTTTGCATCTGTGTATGCATTCATTATTGGGTTCCTGAATGCATATGCATGCGCCTGCCTCTGTCAGTTTATGGATTAGAATGTATGCATGTCTGAATGTAGAGGAAATTCATCATGACTGTGCTTATCTGGCTTATGGTTGGATGTTTTGTAAGAGCAGGCTGTCACTTTCACACTTTTTTATCCATCACACTGGTAAGTGCTGTGTCACATTACACGATGTCTGCCCCTTGGTGGTCATCATGCATGACATGGAAACACTTCCCACACAGGATCAAAAATAAAACAACATCCTTTTAGCCTCACGCAATACAAGGAGTAGCATGCTACCCATGTAGGCAAGCACTTTAGCGCCCCACACAGCCGCGGCCGGTAATGGGAGTACCGGTCTGGCGGTGACGTGGGGAGGGGGAGGGGCAGGGTGGGGGGTAGTAATGTATGGATTACGGAGTTTAACAGGTAAGTAGACATAAAAATAAATAAAACGAATTTCGTAGCGCGCACTGCATCGCATTTGGTGATGCAGTGCACACAACGAAATTTGTTTTATTTATTTTTATGTTTACTTGCCTGTTAAACTCCGTAATCCATACATTACTACCCCCCACCGTGCCCCTCCCCACGTCACCGCCTGAACGGTACTCCCACTACCGGCCGCGGCTGGTCCCACATCATGGCAGTGGATGTTGTATAAATGCTGCAATGCAATAAAATACAATATGGTATATAGCGAAAGGGTTCTTAGAATGTACATTCAACATTCTACATAGTTTGTGAGTGCCATGTATCCATGTGGGCAAAACTTCCAGAACATTTTATCTTCTTTGTGAGTTGGCCTGCTTTGCTCTGGCTTCATTGCACAAATAATTCTGATTCTATTCCAAACATATGGCATTGCATTCCTCATGTACAAATGTATGTTCTTTAATGCACTTACATTAGATGCAGAACCTACTGTGGACTTGTGAAATTATCATTTTCCAACAGCTCTCCCTTCATGCATATTGTAAACTGTTGGTTAATTCATATTAGCGTTGGTTCATTGTTGCTTGTAGTTCTATTCCTGAAGTATTACACCAACGCCATGTACACGGCCCTTGAATATGTTAGGATTGCCTTTTTGCATGCTAAATCAAGGGTCGGTCATCCTTTTTTATAGGTTTAAGAATTTGTTTAATTTGAAATTCTCGAGAACATTTGGCTTTTTTATAACAGCTGGCCGATGTGATATTGAACATAAAATCATCTAGAGGTATAGAAATTCATAGGCAGTCACAGAATGTAGTTTTATTCAGCATTTTGGCCAAAGCGTGTAAAATAACCATTATTCAAGGATGACTTTGTACTGTTTCCTCTCAATTATGTTTTCTTATTTTATATTCACAGGAATCCCCGAGGATTACAATGACTATTTCCGTATGAATCAGACCACGGCTGTAGTCACTCTTCTAAAACCAATAAGCAGAGATTTGCATCAGAAATTCGATTTGGTTATTAAGGTTCGTTGAATTATGTTTACATTTACATCTTATTATCAAGCTATGTTTTATATTATTGCGAAAAAAAAGATTGGCCAATCATGTTTCTGTCATTGTCCAACAGATATACAGTAGTTTTAAATGAAAAGGTTGTAAGGACAGAAAAACTGATGGATGAATGGGCAGTATAAAGGCAATAAAGATCTATCTATCTATCTATCTATCTATCTATCTATCTATCTATCTATCTATCTATCTATCTATCTATCTATCTATCTATCTATCTATCTGTCTGTCTGTCTGTCTGTCTGTCTGTCTGTCTGTCTGTCTGTCTGTCTGTCTGTCTGTCTGTCTGTCTGTCTGTCTGTCTGTCTGTCTATACTACATTAAATATAACTCGCAACTCTACCATGCACTGTGTTCTGAAAAAATCCTCCTAATTCATAGAGCCGAGTATTGTAGACCATAGGGTCATATAGGGGAGTAGAGTGGCCTAGAGTGAAGTGGCATAAAGTACAGTGGTTCAGAATACATTGGAATAGAGTGCAGTGGTATGAAGGGCATTGGTTTTGAGTAAAGAGGTGTCAAGTGCATTGGCGTAGAGTGCATTGATGTAGAGTAGAGTGGAGTAGAGTTCAGTGCCAAAGAGCAGAGTGGTGTATATGGCAGTGGAATGGAGTGCAGTGGTGCAGAATGGTTTAGAGAGGCATAAGTGATGCTAGGTGTAGTGGCGTAGAGTGCTTTGGCACAGAGTGCAGTAGAGTGGCGTTGAGTTGAGTAGTGTGGAGTAAAGTGCCGTAGCATGGAGTGCAGTGGCATAGAGTGCAGTGGCATAGATTAGACTGGTGCAGAGCATGGTCGCATAAATTAGAGTGGTCGTGAAAGAGTGATGCAGAGAGAGGTGGTGTAGAGTACAGTGGTGCAGAGTAGAAAAGAGTGGCGTAGAATGCAATGAGGTAGAGTGCCATGTTGTAGAGTTACATTGAGTTCAGTGATGGAGAGTGCAGCCTTTCAGAGTAGCTTGGTGTAGAGTAGTGTGCTGTAGAGTAGAGTGGCATAAAGAGTAGAGTGTCGCAGAGTAGAGTGGTGCAGAGAGCAGTTACATACACTGCAGTGGTGCAGAGTGGAATAGAGTGGCATAGAGTGCAGTGACTTATAGTGCAATGGTGTACAATGGTGTGGCATGCAGTGGTGTAGCATGAAGTGGCATATCATGCAGTGATGTAGAGTGCAGTTCAGCTGAGTAGAGTAATTTTGAGTTCAGTGGCAGTAAGTGCAGTATTGCAGATAAAAGTAGCACTGAGTAGAGTGGTGCAGAGCGCAGTGCATAGAGTACAGTGGTGCTGAGCAGAACATAGTGGTGTAGCATGCAGCGGCATAGATAGCAGTAGTGCAGAGTGGTGTAGAGTACCGTGGTGCAGATAAGAATAGAGTGGCGTAGAGTGCAGTGACTTATAGTGCAATGGTGTCGAATGGCATAGTGTGCAGGGGCGTAGCATGCAGTTGGGCAGAGTAGAGTGACATTCAGTTCAGTGGCGGTAACTGCCGTTGCAGAGTTGAAAAGTGCAGAGTAGAGTGGTGCAGAAAGCAGTGCATAGATTAGAGAGGGTGAAGTTTAGAATAGAGAGGTCTAACATGCAGCAACATAGAGTGCTGTGGTGCAGAGTTTGGCAGAGTAGAGTATAGTACCATAGAATGCAGTGGTGTAAAGTAGTTGGCATAGAGTGCAGTAGAATAGGGAGCATTGGTTTTGAGTAAAGTGGTGTTGAATGCATTGGCATAGAGTGCAGTGGTTTTGAGTAGAGTGGTATAGAGGGCAGTGGCATAGAGTGCAGTGGCATAGACTAGAGTGGCAAAGGGTGGATTATAGTGGGGTAGAGTACAGTGGGGTAGAGTAGATGTTTCTAAGTAGAGTGAAGTGGCATGGAGTTCAGTGTTGCAGGTAGAGTGCAGTGGTGTAGAGTAGAATGGTGTAGAGTAGAGGAGCATATAGTGCAGTGGTGTAGTGTGAAGTGGCACAGAGTGGAGGTGAGTGGCACAGAGGAGAGTGAATTGGCATAGAGTGGAGTGGTGCAGAGTAGAGTGCAGTGGTATAGAGTACAGTGTTGCAGAGTAGTGGCAGAACTCCAATCAAGAGAACTAGAGATATTCCATTTTAAACTTTTACGTAGCTATTGCAACTAAAAGCACAAAGTCCCACTCCTGATTATCTGATCATAAGTTGCAAATTCAGACTGACATAAATGGACTACGGGCAGGATTCAGGGTCTAGGTTAGATCTACTGAAAAGGTTACTTTCCCAAATTCTGGCGTGATGGAGGAGGGCATAATAAACGGGCAGATCACTTTGGATGGTCATTGCTGTAGCACGAATAGCCGACCAGGAATTGTGAATGGTTGCTGCTGTGGTGTAAAGATCCCATCAGGCATGGTAGATGGTCGTTGCTTGAGCTTTGTGTTGGCAGTCACCAGAGGCTGTTGTTCTTGTAGTGCAGAATAAGAGCCATGCTTTGCTGGACACTGCTGGACGTTGATGTAGTACGAAAAGTCGGGTTCACTGGAACTTCGCATTGGAGGTTGTCACGGGCAGCAGAGTCTCGCTGCAAAGGGTTCCTGTTGTAATCGGGTAGAGCCCAATACTTCAGGAGTTGACTTTCCTCCCTTGGAGGAGTTCAATTGATGCCAGTCAAGGGAACGGGACCTGGGAAGGCACCTCTTGGGGATCAGGAACTCTCTGCAGCAGAAGCCAACATGGCTCGGGCTGGTCCAGTTGTAGGTCCAGGCAAGTTCAGTGTGGCAAATCACGTGGGCAGTTGCTGGGAGACAGCCGGAGTTTGTTTTGTCCCTGCAGCTTAGACAAGAGGTCAGGCAAATGACCCTTAGAGTCACTCAGGTTAGCTTGGGATAAAGGGAGAAGGTCCATTCTTCCTTCTCATAAAGCAAGGCAGTCCTCAACAGCAGGGCAGTCATCGGGTAGAAGCAGTGCATTTCTCTGGGTGCAAGGCTGTCCTTTTTCTGTAAAGTCCACAGGTTCAGGAGTGTACTTATGAGTGACTTTGGAGGTTAAATGTTTATGCATGGTGCCTGCCTTTGAAGTGGTGAGATTTCCTATACTACACTCACCCTACATCTGGGTCTGGAAAGTTTTTCCCTTTCTCCTGTCAAGGCTAAAAGAAGTCTGGGTTGAGAAAAGACAGTGCATGACTGGGGTCAGATTCCTTTGTGTGTGTATGAGGCAGTGTCTTTTCAAGTGCAGGTGGGGTTGTGTGTAGCTCCTTCCAATAATCCAACCAGTATGAGGCAATCTGCCCACTCCTAAGCCCCCTATGTGTTGCTGTCTAGAAGGAATACACAAAAAGAGCCATTCACAGTCATGTGACCAAGTAACTGTGAGAATGCACTGATTGATATGTTTGTCCTTTTTTCCCCCTGTATTTTTGTGTCTTTCCTCTATTAGGTACAACCAGTAAATCTGGAAAAATGAAAAAGAAAGGATTACTGGTTTGATATCAGAGCACTTATCACTTTATTTTATTTTTTCGTTGGCAGCAGCAATTTCTTAGGTCCTGACGAAAGCCTTGACACCTCTTGGGTCGACTTGGCTGAAACATGTAGACCTCTTCGTCTAACACTAAGCAGTTTAAATCCATACTGTTCTTGCACTGTCTTTTAATCCTGACAGTAGAAGCAAGTTATTAAATGTCCTTTTGTTCCCACTAGGCGGTAAACATCGTTTACAACGATGTTTTCACAACGCGGTACCTTTACACCGCGGCTGTGACAACGCAAGTCGTTACCACGACTTGCGCTGGAGGGCGCTCAAGGTCTAAAAATAGTTAATTTACTATCCTAACACCTTCCCTAGGGTCCACGGGGACTGGTGTTAGAATAGTAAATTAAACTATTCGAAATCCGCGCCCCCCCAACGCAAGTCGTGGTAACGACTTGCGTTGTCACGGCCACGTTGTAAAGGTATGCGTTGTGACGGTACGCGTTGTACCGTCATATATCCCACTAGGCAGTTTTAACTTCACCACCTTCACAGTTTGATAAATATCTGTTGCGCTGCACCCTCACCATTATTCTCCCAGCATCTGTTGGATTTAGTATATCCTCGATAGGGTAGGAATACCAAAAACATCCCTGAGCTCCTTCCTCTCAGAGAAGAAGTTGTAGCCCTTGGTGGGACTAGGCTTTCCCACCAAGAGGAGAAACCCAGATGATGAAGCATGCCACCTCTGGTGGGGGAGGGTTTTCGTCCTGAAAGGGATTTCTCCCACAGTTAGATGGTGTGAGATTCTGGTCTGTTACTCCTCATGCTTGTGCTGTAATTGTAGACCCAAGGATTTGTTTGTGTCATTGAATAGGTTTCTTAGGCCTAGTCGAAATCACAGTTTAAGCATGCTCTACAGGCTGCAGTACAAGGCCGGAGACATTTATGAGTGGGCTACTTGGGTGGGTTGCACACTTAGAGCTTCATGCCCACTAATAGCATTCAATTTACAAGCCCTGGATAGATATAGTGCCATTTACTAGGGACCCACAAGTAAGTTAAATGTGCCACTTAGGTGTAAGCCAATTTTACCATGATTGAAGGAAACAGCACAACCAATTTAGCACTGTTTAGCAAAGTTCTAATGTCAACAAAAACAAATTCAGCAAAACAAGAGGAGTGATGGCAAAAGGGTTGGAGGAATACCACGCCAAGGATATCGGGTCTAACAGAGAAATTTGAATTGTGGACTGAGCGTTCATATTGGAACTTAACAAAACCAATAAATATATGAATGATCAATATTTATTTATTTTGGAGCAATGCAACTATGGGAATAACTGGCACCAGAAACTAGCCAACCACAGGATCATTTACACACTTACTCAACTCAGACAACCTCTATTTAAAAACTTTGCTTCCTGAACAAGAATCACAACTCACACAGGAGTGGAAGTGCACCTTTTTTCTGGGGTCACTGAGTATTTAGATTAAACAATGCCAAGCAAAAGTGGAGAACTATGTCACTAAACAAATGCAGTACTTCTAAAAATGAGACCATCTCATGAAAAGAAATTCGTATTTCAAAAACGTACAATATTTGCAGGCATCTTTACTGTGATGCTTTGATGGGTAAGAATTGCTTGGTTTGTCACAACAAACAATTTTTTAATGATATTGCGAGTAATAGATAATTAGTATAACACATGAAATCTAAGAATTGAATTGGCAAAACAGATTTTGTGCAGGTCTTTAAAGCAGGTCTCTCAAACCATTCCATCAATTCTTCCTGCAACCTGTAATAAAAGATGAAAAGCTCTGTTGAAGTCAATAATGACCTAGAGGGTGAGTCAAAGGGTGAACAGAGTAGCACTTATTCTAGCAAATGAAGGTGGCACAAAACTCTCAGGTCACAGACAACAACACAATTGCCAATATTGTTTAAAATGCATTTTTGAATTGAGTACCATACCTTTCTCATCATATAACTATTATGCAAATTTATCAACTTGTGGAGACCGAAACAACATGAATTATTTGGGCATTTTGCTATAATTATTGCTGATCCATTTCAAGAATGGTGTTAAGCACTTCCCAGCATGGGTTCGGCAAATCAGAGGTTAAGTCTCATCTTTGCAAATCAGGAAATCACTTGACTAATACAATTAGAATAATTAATTAGAATATTACATATTCCAGCAGGCAACCTTTCTGGACTAATTATGCAATTTCAAACAGCATGGCATTTCATTAAAACCAGAAAGTTAACAAAGGTTATGATTGTGATGGTTTCTATAAATCCATATTTGATTGTACTGCAATTTCGAAGTGGCTTTGAAATATTGCTTCCTTTTTTAGTAGCACATTATGTTTCAAATTAAATCAACTACTGGCTAAATGCACATAAGGCACAATTTTTATAATATTGGTGTCATAATAGGTTTTACAATTGAAAAAATTAATACTTAGAATACATATTTGTTTTATGCGTGCAGCTCATCTTAACACCATAAAACCGTTCTCCCACAGGTCTATCCATTATAATGCAGTTCATTGTTTTTCCAAATTCTCAGCCAAGCATTCATATCCCCAACTAATGTAAGCTAGTGAGATTAGTCCTGGCAGTATATCTGGGAGTTAAAATGGAGGATGGGCAGGCTATTGGTGGAGTGATTCCAAGGAACAAGATGGTGCCTTCTCTGTGCAACTCCAGCAACACAGGGTGGAACGCAAACATTTTGGCAGATGTCACAGCAGTTATTTCTGGAATGGTGTTGGCTCCCTGTACGATCGTCACCTTCTCAAGTTATTGGGTGCCGTTCTACTCGGTGCATGAGTGTATGTGTCTCAGCATCATAGGCCAATGGCATGCTGCTCCTTATGTCTCCCTCTGCTGGCACAGATGCTGGAGACACAGCTCGCTGATTGTGCCTGGAGCTAGTGGGAAACCTCTCGCCTCCCTGGGCCTCATCAGGATTGGTCTGGGGCACCAACGATCACTACAAGACCAACAACCATCCAGGCAGTGTCAGTGTAATGCGGCTGGATGAAGGTGAGTGGCACAGCCTAGATGGTCTGACAGAGGAGCAGTATCAACCGCTTTGGCAACCGAGGGTTGATACGAGGGAAAGGGAGCTCCCCGCACAAAACTGGGGTCCTCAACTGGCCTAATATCCTTTGACCATGTTACTTTAATTTTCACCAACCCACCCGTAAACTTCCAGCATAGAGGCGCATCCAGCAGTATTCGACCTTAGGTCCAGGCCTCACTTCCCTTGGGGGATTTTCCCTCCAATGATCTCTGTCCTCCATTATTGCCCCATAAACAGGATGTGACCTAATGGTCAGGCCTGCTGACTTTGGAACTGGGGAACCAGATTTGAATCTTGGCATCCGCTAAACATCCTGTGATTCTGGACAAATCACTTGATTTTCCTAGGCTTACCGAATGAATGAATGTGCTATATAAAACTGTAAAAACAGATTTGGGCACAGCAACACCTAATGCCCTCACCAGATGGGGCTGCAACTTGATGGCATGACCAATAGCTCCCGCCTACAACCTTTACTCAGTACTCTTTATTGCAGCCTAACACCCACCAGTGGAGATCCCTGAGCCAAACATTCTACCATTTATTGCTGTGACATCTCCTCCAAAAGGTGGCTGATGGGAGCTGTTGGTACCCTGTACTCTAATAGTACCTTCCTTTTCCTGCCATAGATTCAGGCAAGTCCTTGCGACAGCTCCTTCTCATAGATGTGGTGGGGGAAGGAAACCTCTGGTTTACACTCCAACACAGCTACAGGACGCTTTGTTAGATACTATCTGTAAGGAGGTCACTTACTGACGATTGGCCATTAAGACCACTGATCATGCCGAAGATGTTAAACCCATCCGGGCGCACATCAGCTCATTCCACGGAAAAGTGGCTGAGATTGATCATCTAGTGACCTGTGCTGAAGAGAAACTGAATTGCCTTGAAAACGTGGAATACAAGGTGTGGGACATCAAACAGAAGCTTATGGACCTCGTGGTGCAACAACGTATGCTTTTACTGCATACTGGAGAAAATAGAAGGGTTTGACATGAAGGACTTCCTTATATACCTACCACCTTATTTCACTGGTCTCCCTTTCTCCTGGCAATTGGAGATCCAAATGGTATATAGAATATGTTCTTGTCTCTCCTCACTAATGAGGATAACTTTGTCCAGGCAATGGCAATGACGTGGAGGGTCATAGAACTTATCTCTCAGGTTATTTCTCTTTTGACGCTAATGTCAAGTGCAAGGTCTTCCTCACTCTTTGTGCACAACTCAAAAAATGAGATATTAAATAAGGGCTTTTGGACCCTGTGACCAGTGGGTGACAAAAGATAAAGCTCCTAAATACTACACTGTTCTGGAAGATCTGTCCTGCTTTGAATATCGATCATCAGAGCATGGATATGGCATCCCTCCTTCACCGATCAAGTTGACACCTACGCAGGTAAACTAAAACTGTACAGCGGGCATCACACCTTCTCTTATCGGAAAAATATACTTAAAATGGTGGAAGAGATAAAACATGCTACCTGGCCTCAGGTTAAATAAATCCAGTTCACCTCTGAAAAATGCAACCCCCCATGATGACGCCACCCCCTCCGCACCTCGGAATTGGCTGACCAGCCCAGCAGTGTTATGAACTGCACCAACCGCACCAACCACACAAAACCGAAATGGCCCCCTAAGGGCTGTGCACCTCCTGGTCTAATTTGTACCATTTGATGGATGTGGGGCGGGTGGGTTTCTCCCCCACTCTCCCTTTTCATTGTCATAATGCACATCTTGTTCTGCTACCTTTCTGTGCCTCTGTTTCATGATTGCCTCAAAATCTAATATTTCTCAATATTTGAAAAATTAGTGCCACTTATTTTGCAAGTCTTGAAGAAAAGTTATAATATTGATATCCACACCCATGGATAATAGTTGAGCCCATAATTTTCCTCAGTTAACTCTAGCAAAAACTTGTCTGAGGTCCATAAAAGCAAGATATATAGTGCCTGATTTGGCAGGAGTGTATTAGTCGTCCAAGAGTTGTAGATTTAGGCATTGGTCAATGGTGCCTAATCCAGCCCTGAAGCCATTCTGCAGGTCTGTAGTATTTGACTCTCCTCTGCCCACCTGAGTAATTTATTTAGCACTACCATCCCCACACCTTTAACAACCGAGTCTATTAAGGAAATGGGCTGATAACATTTAGGGTCCTCCTTTGTCCCCATTTTTAAAAATAGGACCTACGATTGAGGTAGTCCATGAGAGACGGAAACCCTGCCTTACTGCTGTATTCAAAATCTATGTGAGCACAGGAGCCCATATCTCGGGAATACTCATATACAAGTCTGTTGAGATACAGTCCGGGCCAGGAGCCTTGATTTTAGTTAGCACTAATATACCAACCTTGACTTCTTCCACTGTGAAGACCAAAGGTAAGAAGCCTAGCGTGTCATTTACCATTAAGCTAGCCTCCATAGTGGAAGCAGGCCCAGAATAAATTTTGGCAAAATGACTCACCCAAGTTTCAGCTGAAATATGGGAACAAATCTCGGCTCAACCAGAAGGAGCAAACAAAGGACAGTTAACTATCCTCTGAAATTTGCTACCACTGGCTAGACAACTAGCATCATTAAGCTGTTCCAAATCTTCCTCCCTCAGGTATGACTTACACCATTGAATCTCACTCTTCGAATTGAGGGACAACTTACAATCATTTCCTTATCCTCCTGAGAGGTCTTAAGGGCCTTAACCTTCTATAAGACTTGGAGCAAGCAACATCAAACCACCTTGGGATACATTTATTAGTGGGGTTTGGCGCCGGCGAGATCAATAACTGTTGCACACAGTTCCCATTTTACGAAAGGCTGCTAGGACATCTGCCCCTTCTGCATCAACCTTTAAACAAGTAGTGTTTCCGAGGTACAAATGTTAAACAATTTGACCAACAATTCTTTTGGGAATGTTTTTTTCAGTTTGAATCTCCTATCAAGTGCAACCACTAACAACTCTTTGGCTTCTTTGCTTAAAGGTCTATACCTTGCTCTAGACCTTTACAAAACAACACTAGTGGGATTGTGATCACTACTGATAGAATCATGCACCATAAAGTCGATGCCGACCATGAGCAAAGTGGGGTAAAGAAAAATATAATCAATAATTGAGTATCAACCTCTCCCAATTAATGCATGAGGAATAGTCATGGCCCCTGTATGACAACACAACTTTAGTGTAGAGACCAGGACAAATCAAATAATTATTGAATTTAGAAATTATTCTTAGTGCAAGTGTTCCATATGCAGACAATTTTAACTCAACGGGCAGATAGCTGTTAAATTTGGCACCCGTAACTCTCTTCACGTAAGTTAATATTAAAGTCCCCAGAAGAAACTCAAAAGGTTAATATACTAATCAGGGAAAAACTCCATAAAAGCAAATGACACCTGAAGATTATATACAATGCACAAGCATTATAAAAATGAATCAACAAAAAATTAATAGATTTTAAAAACGTAATCAACACAGCCTGAATAAGGGGAGACCCTGTGCCTATTGCTATTAATGTGGGTTCGGTGCTCGCTATGCCACTGGGTTCACATTAGCCTGGTTGACGAGGAGTGATACCACAAAAACGGTCCCAGGATGCTTGTTTTCCAGTCGAG
Organism: Lissotriton helveticus; assembly: GCF_964261635.1. Lineage (NCBI taxonomy): Eukaryota > Metazoa > Chordata > Amphibia > Caudata > Salamandridae > Lissotriton > Lissotriton helveticus. Next base: position 538,748,149 of record NC_136065.1, read on the forward strand.
GGAGGACATGGCCTGGAAGTTCAGGCTGGACTGTTCACGGGGGGAGCAGGGTCAATACTGGTTTGCATATGGCTAGGTCAAAACTAGGGTGGCAAGGCGAGCAAAAAACGATGGTTTTAACCCAGATCTGTGACTGGAGATGCATATTTGACAATGTTTAAGAAATACTAAAAAAAATACAGCCTTTAATTAGTCATTAATACCACAAAAACACTATACATACATTAATCTTGTGAGTTTGAGTCTTTTTCTCATTTTTCATATGTTTACTGTAGGGTTTATCATTGTCATGAAAATCATATCCATCTGATACAATCAAGACATACATTTAGATGAACTGCACCGACAATAAACAAAAATAAATCACAATACAATATAATGTAACATTTACATAATGATTCAAAATATCCATTGACTGCTGAGCAAACCGGAATGTTGGCCAATCGATCCAAAAAGGTTTTTCTGCCCCTTGGTTATAGCATGGGGTTATATAACCTAATGTATGTTACCACACTCAGTAATATTCCAATAATATTGATACTTCTTTTTGAAGGGAGATTACAATTTTGATTAAATCATAGATAGTAGGTTTGCCTTGAGGTGGTAGTCCTAATAGATCCCCATGTAGCAATGCCAATGCATTTCGACCTCATGAAATGTAGGGGTATAAACAAATCACTTTGTAGGTCATCATCAGGGCAATAAAGAAAAATGTGTTCAGTCTAAATGTAAAGGAAGAAATAAAAGATAAAAGTAGTGTGTTTTTTGTAATTGTTCAAACAAGCTTACATTTGCATTATTCTTAAATGCCCAGTCTATTATTCACCAATTGCAGCCGCACGAAAAACAGCTTGTGCGCGAAGTCGGATCGACTATGGTGCATATAGGCAACCATTACAGCCGCGGTGGTATTGCAGCAGGAAAGACAAAGTAGAGATGGGAAATAGGTGAAGGGAACATGCCCGGTCCCAAGTGAGAAATTCAAAAGGCATCTGAGTCCTGTGTTCCACTATTAAAGGACACCCAACTTCAATTAAGTTACAGTTGGAAGTAGGCATTGAGACTCACCGAAACAGAACGGTGCACATACACACTTTGAGTGTGGAACACAGGGCCTGGATGTCTTTTGAATGTTTTCAATGTTTTCTTGAATGAAATACTTGCTATATTCCAGATTAGGATTGCAAGATTGGCCCTACCTTCATTAGCTCTGGCCGACAATCCACCGGGGGACACAACAGCTCTTTTATTTAAACTGCGTCAACCACATTTGGCTATCAGACTAATGCCGTCAAACCTGTTGGACATTGAAAATTAATACAATGGATGACACTTATTTTTTTTACTAGCCTAGATGGGGAGGGATACGAAGAGGCAGGCCTTTACTGGTAGGTGAGTGGCGTTACCACAATCACTGCAGAGTTTGTCAAAAACATTGAATCATTCCCTTAATGGACAAGCCCAACCTCCTTCACAGCTACTGACTGAGCCAAAACAGAGCAACACATTAACTTTAATCAATATGACGTCACCTTGAAATGGGGTTGTCCAAGTACCGGGTAGCACCCGAGCCTGCGTGCGCCTTCCCCAAAGCGTAATACATTAGCGGCGGTCCTGCCGCTGGGTTGCACCACCCCGAAGAAATGGGGGCCACGAGACTCGCTATCCAAGGAGTCTCGTATGTGGAGCTGCGCGATGGATGAGGACAGGAGTGATGTTTGAGGCTCATGGTAGAGCCTTTGGAACGAGCAGTAATTTGAAAGTGCATCCATCCAGGATATATGGACTACATCTCCCACAAGCACATTGTGTGTTTTCATATAGGGAGATGGTGGACGTCGTGCACTTTACTGCTGGCCCCTGATGAGGAAAATAAACGCGTCGGGCCTATTTCAAACACGCAACTGCCCATACCAACTAACGCTTTGGGGAAGGCGCACGCAGGCTCGGGTGCTACCCGCTACTTGGACAACCCCATGGAGCGTAATATATATATATATATATATATATATATATATATATATATATATATATATATATATATATTATGGAGTACTCTCGGTTTGGCATGCTACAGTTGTACCTACTAGAGAGAGGATGCCTTCTGAATAAACTCAGGATTGTTAACAGTACTTTCTCCAAGTCTTCAAATTTCGGTATTTGGTTCCGACTTCCTAAACTGGTGACAATGAAGGGATGTAGCCACGCAGTAAATTATTTCCAGGTTGCATATTTCTTTGTCACAGCTATTTTGGAGCTTGTTTATTGGGCATTCGCCACTGACGTCGTTCATTTCACTGATTTTATTGGAGCATCGTTTTACCTCCTGCAATGGATTTAGGAGCTTGGATGTTTCCCGTTTGTATTTGGTCCACTAACATGCAGTTTGCATACTGAGAGGCTATTGTCATATTTTGCCACGCCCTTCTCTGGAGTTCATTGGATTTCATGGGCTGTTGTTAATTGTTACCAGTTTGTGATTGACCCAACAGTACACAGCTTATGTCCTGAGAGGCGATCACTATCTTTCGTCACACCCTTTTCCTGGAGTTCGTCTGGGCTTCGAGGGTTGTTAATTGCTACCCGCTGGGAGAGAGCATAGCAGGTTATATTCTCACTCTTGCTGTCTTTGCCTCTCGCTATTGTTTTTAGGAAATTATTCACTTCATTGGTGCATAAGGAACAGAGACAACAGTGAACCCATTTATTATTTTATGACATTTAAAGTACTATTGTGCATCATATTCACAGTTTACTCCTACAGTGATGCACACACCCCTATCTTAGTCAACGGCGACTACCTTTATTATTTTTTTAAATGTACTACAATTATTCCTAGACAACGGTGACTACTTTGATCATTTTAAAGTGTATTTTATCTGTTAATTTATACTTTCCTTACCTTGGATTTTCCTCCCACCAATTTGTCTGGCACTGTACCTTTTCCCTCATTTCTCACTGCACCTGGAGAACCTCCTTTTGACTAGGAAACATGGGAGACTGTTTTCTTAGCAAATGTAGATGTTTTAGAAGGGAAAGAGTGTGAACCTGTAAGGAAATTATCCTTACTTAAACATTGTCTAGGTGGGATTGGATTGAAGGCCATAGTCAATCCGGGTAATTTTAATGTTTACCAATATGCATCCAAACAATTGTGTTTAAGGTATGGGAGGAAAACCAATGTGGTAATGGAACGATTCATATTTTATTCTAGAAACTAACATCCTGCTATGTTAATTGAGGACTATGTGTCAATAGTTAAATCATTGGCAGTCACGTGATTTTGAGCACATCTCCTATGAACGAGTACTCAGGCACCATGTTTTGATGAGAACCAATGCTAAAAAAAATACAAAAAATATTATGGACCAGTACTGACATTTCGCTCAGTGTTGCTATTTAATTTGCCAAAGCCATTGAGCACTCTGATAAATGTGTGCAAGAGATAAGCGGTGTTGTGAAAAGTGACATCCACATTGTATCTTACGATGGATCCAAAGTGAAGAAGTCTCATAATCATAAAAATAGTTGCATGCAAACATAAGATGTAAAATTTAAGTGGCTGAAGCTTGATGGGAGAAGAAGTGTCCCATTATGTTACAGGTGTTATAGTAGTGAGCACTTTCCTAATACGAAGGTGTGTGTTGTAGTTGACAAGTGTGCTCAAGATGTGACAAGAAAGGAAATTTTAGCAGAGTCTGCAGGTCAGCTCCGAGAAGAGTGAACATTGTACAGTGTTATGAGGAATATGACCGTTCCAATGAGAGTAGAGACCCTGAAATTATAACCGTGGTAAACATTGGTGGGGGTCCTTATTCTACAAAATTTCCTTTGTGTGTTGTTACCATTGATGAGCTTGAACTACGTAGCCTTCTGGACTCTTGTGCAAGGTACAGCATCCTTTCACACAATATGTTTAAGCAAAAATGGCCTAATAAGAACCTGCTTCCTCCTGATGGAGCCATAAAATCAATTAATAGTATTTCTGCTGGGCTAACATAGAATGTTCTATATGATAAACCTTTGGGATGATTTATGTGGCTAGAAACAGACAATCATTCTTAGGCTGGCCACACCAAGAAAAAATGGGAATCAAATTAGATCCTACAACCTCTCCTTCTGTGTATACTGTTGCTTCAAAAGTTATTGAGGAGAGGAACTTACCTGATTTTTTTCTGGATTTAAAATCTCAGTTTCCTAATGTTTTCAGTTGGATGTTAGGGGAGTACAGAGGATTTAAGCATCTCATTAGGCTGCATGAAGGTTCTGTGCACATTCGCCAGAGAGTGTGCAATGTACCTTTATCATATAGAAGTGATCTTAAGGATATCTTACAAGATCTTTGTCAAAAGAATCATTGAACCTGTTGAATCTTCTGCATGGGTTTCTCCAATTGTAATTGCTTAAAACCTTCAGGCAAGCTCAGGCTTTGCATTGATTTGCACAGCCTTAACAGTGCTATGTGGGCGGAAACTCACCTTTTGCCTACCTTACACTAGATGGTCACCACCTTAGCTGGAGCAAAAGTGTTATATTGTCTTGACTTAGCAAGTGCTTATCACCAAGTCATTTTGGATGAGGAATCAATTAACTTAACTGCATTTATAACTCCAGAAGGGTTGTTTGGGTTTTGTTGAATGCCATTTGAACTTGCCTGTGCAACATCTGTTTTTCGGAGGCTAATGAAGGAAACTCTTGATGGTCTGGAAGGGGCAGTTGCCTTCCAAGATGACATACTAGTTTTTGACAAGGATGCCAAAGAGCATGACCGCATTCTGAAGTGGGTTTTGGCAGCTTTATCTGATAAAAGCCTTGCTTTACACCACGACAAAGGTAGGTTTAAACAAAATGAAGTTGAGTACTTAGGTTATTGGATTATTGGCGGAGGTATTAAACCTAAGTGGAACCATGTTGAAAATATCACTAAAGCTCCCATTCCCTTGTCCAAGGAACAATTAGTGGCTTTTCTTGGATTAACTGAGTTTTACTCAAAATCTATTCCTAAGTATGCTGCCAATGTGGAACCTTTCAGATGCTTATTTCTAAAAAATGCAAAGTTTAAATAGATTGAAGAAATGTCTACTGCATTTCAAGTGTTAAATGTGTTCATTGTTAATGCATCATGTTTGAAACCATTTGTTGTCACAAAGCAGTGTGTTGAAATGGTAGATGCCAGCAATTGTGGTCTAGGGCTATGTGAGAAGCAGATACAATTACTTCATATTTGAAAGAGAATTGTTAGCATGTGTGTGAGGTGTAGAGCATTTTAGAAATGTGTTATGGGGAACCAAATTTATCATTAAAATGGACTATAAGCCTTTAGTCTACATGATGGTGCCAGGTGGTGGGTGCTTTAAGTCTGCAACAATAGCATCTTGACTGCCAAACTGTCAGTGTCATTTGGAATTTGTGCATGGGAAAATCAATGTACATGCTAACTGCATGTCCAGACTACCTACCCCACCCAACGTTAATGAATGTGTGGTAAAGCATAAGGAGGACTGCAAAGTAGCCTTCACTCCACAGGATAATAACGTTGTTGGTGCTGAGCTTCCTATTCAGAATCAGAATCAGAAAATGCTTTATTTGATTCCCGAAATTGATAAAAGCATTACACATTGAGCTTCCTATTGTTCAAGAAACTAAATGGGTGGAGGATAAGCAAAAAGATATTGAGCTCACAAAAATTAAGCAGTGAATTTTGCATGGATGGCCAGACTAAAGGAAGCTGGTTGGAAATGTATGGGGTATTACACAGTGCAGGAGGAGATAGCTGTGGGAAACTTTATTGTGCTATGTGGGGATAAGTTTGTTCCACCATTTAATTTGAAAAAAATGATTGTTGACATAGCCCCTGAAGGCCACATGGGAATGTCAAGCATTCGAAGGCATATCAAGGAGAGCCTTTGGTGACTAGGATTGCACATGTTTGTTGAGCATCAGATAGGGTTATGTGGCAAATGTGCCTCCAGTGACAAATCTACTAAGACCATATGTACTGATTCACAACCCGTCAAATTTCCCCTTGCCGAGGAGGAGCTTAGCGCGCACCCAAGATGGTCGCGTGAGCTTAGAGCTCCTGGACCTTCGCCACCTCCACCGATTATCCTGTACCCTATCCTGACTTAGAGGACGAGTTCTTATTGGCGCGGCCCTGCTGATCGTTTCTCCGTTTTCAGACTTCGATTTGGACCCCGGGAGCCGGAGATATGGACTTTTGAACATTTCCGGCCTGCTCCATGGTACTGCCCTGGGCTTGGTTTTGCTGCCAGCCGGACAGTAATTGAACAACAACGGATCTTGCGATTCTCCCTTGCCCGGTCTTCTACTTTCAGTTTCGTTTCTCGTGCTTAGGCCCCTTTGACTTTGCCTCGACCGCCCTGGTTTATTGCTCTCCACCTAACCAAGAAACATCGTCTGGCGTTCCGGCCGTTCACTACTCCTTGCCTGGTGGTAGGTCCTCATCTTATTCTCCAAATTGCTGTGGGCGCATCGAGTGTAGCCATTTTCACTAGGTCTCAGAATACCCTCCGGGGCGCACGACCTAAAATGGCGACCAAGCCTGAGGGAGAAAAACGCAAGACCAAACCGGCACTACGAGGGGGTCCCGTGCAGTCTAATGTTATGGACAGATATACCCTCGCTAAGGGCTCTCCGGGCGGATCGACTAAACCCCAGGCCAATGTTGGAGAAGAATCCCTGATGGGTGAAGATCTATCGTTGAGAGACGTCATGGGCGCCATTGCCGGGATGAAGGCCACACTGGGTCAACAGTATCAAGCCCTGACCCACAAGTTGGACACGGTTGCAATCGATGTTACCCTGATCAGGGCTGATCTTGCGAAGACTAATGAGAAGGTCAAATCCCTCGATCTAAAGACATCTAGTCTTGTTACTGACGTCTCCGACTTACAGGCAGAGGTCGGTAACCTGTGATCCGCCCGTGACTACCTCTCTCGCCGCTTGGACGATTTTGAGGGCCGTGCACGACGGAACAACGTCCGTCTGGTTGGGGTCCCGGAGACGTTGGAGGCATCATCGGTGGACCTGCTGGTGGAGGACTTAGTCTTGAATCATCTAGTGCCCAAGGGCCTCAGCAAGTTTTTTGCAGTAGAACGTGCACATAGGATCCCGGGTGGCCCGCCTAAGCTGGGAGCCACTCCGCGTCCCATCATTGCCCGGATCTTTATCTTTCGGGACAGGGATGCGATCCTGCAAGCTTCCCGCCTATCTGGTCCTACGTCTTATGAAAACACCGCAGTTAGTTTCTACCCGGACTTCACCCAGCAGGTTCAGAAACAGAGACTTGGATTCCAGGGGGTGAAAAAGAGACTGAGGAACAGAGATATGAAATATGCTATGCTTTTCCCGGCCCGGCTACGTGTGGTTTACAATGACCGAACATTTTTCTTTGATCATCCTGGAGCGGCAAGTGACTGGCTGGACACGCTGCCCCCGGGACGAGATCTATCTGATCTTTCGGGACACTCTGGTGGGGCAGAGGGTGGCCCGGTGGAGCAGGAATAGGGAGCGAAATCGGCTCCCGGACCAACGTATTGACTTTCAGCAGTGGTTTGAGGATATGCCACTATTATTTGAAACATGTTGTCTGATTGGGGTGTGGGTGGGGGTTGGGTGAGTCTTCCTCCTCTGGGGTTCTTTTGGTAGAATAGTTGTATGTTGGGGCGACAGGCACACTGCAAGTTGGGGTGGCTTTTGAGTCTTACGCAGGGGTGCGGGGTGGGGGGTGTGATGTATGAGGTTTCTTAGGGGGTTGGGGGGGCAGTTTACGTTTCTTTGTTGTTATCAAGGCATAGTATCGATGATCTTCTGTTTTACAGTGTTGCGTCTGGTGTGGGGGGGGTTGGGGGTGGCCTCTGGGATGGGGGGTAGGGGACTAAGGTTACTGTGTTGGAACGTTAATGGGTTGGGAGATAGGATCAAGCGGGGTATAGTTTTGCAGCTGCTGCGACGTTTGTCCCCTGATGTGGCTTTGCTCCAGGAGACGCACTTGCTTGGCAATACGTGCCTTGCAATGAATAGGCGTGGCTATCGTCTCATTGTGCACTCAGGTTTCACTTCTGGCTCCAGGGGGGTGGGCATTCTGATTCGAAACTCCCTCCCTCTTGCTGTTGATGATATTATCCTGGATGATAGGGGACGATACGCCGCCATTGTGGGGCGCTGGGAGGGGAGGGTTATCACCCTGCTCTCCGTCTACGTACCGCCGGGTCTCCAGACTGCTACCTATGCCGACCTGGGAAGGGTGATCTTGGGATTCCCCGAGGGTTTGCTTGTAGTGGGTGGGGATTCCAACTCTGTATGTGTGATCGTTACCCTCCCCGTGTAATCGCAAAGTCTCATTCCTGGTTGGGGGACTTCCTGGAGGCTCTGGGGCTTACTGACTGCTGGCGCCTGCTTCACCCTGGGCACTTGCAATATACCTTCCACTCTGGGGCCCACGGCAGTCTTTCGAGACTGGATTACGTGTTGATGCCCTCCTCCCAGGCCTCCTACATAAGGGAGGTGAAACATCTTGCTAGGGGTATCTCGGATCATTCCCCACTATGGTTGGTCGTGGACGCGCATGTGGGGTCGGAGGGTAGAGTGGCCCCGATAAACCCGTGGTATCTCTGTGATCCCAAGGTCAGAACGGAACTAATTAAAACGATTGACCAATACTTTGCCAAAAATGTGGGTTCTGTGTCCTCTGTCTCGTTGTGGGAAGCATACAAAACTGTTATTCGGGGCCAGGCCCTTTCCTTGATTGGCAATGTTAAGAGATGTAGGCGGGAGGAGGTTGTCCGTCTTGAACATGAAATCACTGTTCTTGAGGGGGAGTTGGAGTGCGAGGTCACCCCGGAGAGGCTGCACCTTTTGGGTCTGAAACAACTTGACTATAGAGCGTTGGTGACTGACGCGGTGAAAGAGATGAGCAGGGAACAGCAGGGACATTTGTATGATGTGGGAGATGAGGCAGGTAAATTGATTGCTTGGCTGGATAGGAGGGAATGTGCGAGTTGGGTTGTCCCTGTGATTGTTGATTTGAATGACGTGAGTATCACTGACCCTGCTGGTATTGTTGAATGTTTCGCTGATTATTTTTGGGAAGTGTACTCCCCTGTGTCCGATAGACCTGAACATGACTCCCACTTGCTTCTGCGCGATATCTCGCTGTCATGCTTGTCCGACCCTGAAAGGGATCTCCAGGAGGCTCCGCCTACAGTTGAGGAGATCGCGACTGCCATACGCTCGGTTCGCTCGGGGAAGGCCTCGGGCCCTAATGAGCTCCCCATTGAGCTTTACAAGCTCCGTCCAGATGTGATAGCACCGTATCTACGGTCGATGTTTTTAGAATCACTGGAGACGGGCTCTCTCCCTCCTGACTAAAGATTGGCTTCCATAGTGGTTATTCATAAGGATGGTAAGCCACGTGACCGCTGCGACTCCTTCAGGCCCATATCTCTGATTAACGCTGAACCGAAGATCCTGCCCAAAGTGCTTGCCAATCGTTTGGTTTCTGTCATAGGCGATCTGGTTCACCCGGACCAATCCGGATTTATACCACACCGCAACACGGCATTGAACCTCCGGTGCCTGCATGGCGTCCTTGTGCGGGCGGAGACCCTGCGTGAACCGGCCATCTTGGCGTCTTTGGACGCCACCATGGCGTTTGATACGCTGGAGTGGCCATATCTTTGGGCGGTTCTCTCTAAATTCGGTTTCGGCCCCACATTTATTGACTGGGTGAAATTGCTTTACGCTGACCCCTTAGCCCAAGTGGTGGTGAACGGGCGTGTCTCGACCCCCTTTGCTCTCGGTAGGGGAACGCGCCAGGGCAGCCCCTTGTCCCCTCTTTTGTTTGCCCTAGCTTTGGAGCCGCTGGCGGCCTGGCTGAGATGGGAGCCGTCTCTGAGGGGCATTAGATGGACTCCGGAGTTTGAGTATCGTAGATCCCTATACGCAGACGACTTACTCTTGTATCTTACATCGCCTCAAAAGTCGTTGATCGTCCTTTTCGACGTTTTGACTTCTTTCCGTAAAAACTCCGGTCTTGTCATCAACTGGTCGAAGTCTTCCGTCTATGTCCTTTCCGGCGAGGCTCCTCTCCTGCCTCGTGGCTGTCCTATCTCGGTGGAGCTGGAGGGATTCAAGTACCTGGGTATCTTTATCACCTTGGACCCTGTGCTTCGTTATGAACGCAATTTGCTGCCCCCTCTTCAGTGCCTCCGTGCTAATGTGACTGCATGGGGTAGGCTCCCTCTTTCTCCTCTGGGACGAGCGGCGCTCTTTCAGATGATGTCGCTCCCACGGTTTCTTTATGCGCTTCAAAACACACTTGACATTGTACCAGCCAGTTACTTTCGGGAGATTGACAGTCTACAAAGACAATTGATATGGGGGGGCCGTTTTCATATTGCCCTTTCAAAGCTGACGCTCCCTTGGTACGATGGGGGCATTGCGCTCCCGGACATTCGTCGCTACTATTGGGCCTCTCAGCTGGGGGCCATCAACCACGGCACTTACGCTCCTTTGCCGAACCCGGCTTTTGAGATGGATAAATGGCTACTGCACGGTGGAGATTATAACAGGGCTCTGTACGCAAAATCTGCCGGCAGATCTCTCACGGGCCCCACTAAGACAGCGGTGCAGGTGTGGTATCGTGCTACAGCGGCTATGGGATGGGCTGACAGGCCGACCCGTGCTACTCCGCTTTTTGCGTCGGAAAAACTTGGCTCCCTCTGGAAGTCGAAGGGTTTTGATAGGTGGGATGTGATCGGTATCAGCAGGGTTAATGATGTATGGATCAAGGGTAGAGTTAAGACGTTTGAGGAGCTGAAAGTTGAGTACGACCTGAATGATAGAGAATCCTTTCGGTATGCACAAATCCGACATGCGGTCCTGTCCGTATTTCCCCTGGGTTCGGATATTCCGGAGGCGTCCCCGCTTGAAGATCGGATACTGGATGGACACGTCCCTGATAGCACGATCTCGCTCATATATAAAAAGTGAATTAATACCAGAATTGACCTACTGGATAGCCTTCGAGAGTTATGGACTCATGATGGTCTAGAACTCGATGATGAAGCCTGGCAGGATGCGATCTCTTCCCCGAAGGAGGTGGCTATCCCGGCACGCCTCCGGTTTGTCCAGCTCAAAATTCTTCATAGGGTATATGTGACTGGTCCCCGTCTGGTACGCATGGGATTCTCGGCGGATGGATTGTGCAGGCGTGGCTGTGGTATGGTGGGCACGTTTCTCCATATTATTTGGGAATGTCCTGCTGTGCTACGCTATTGGACTCGCGTGCATGAAGTTATGAGTGAGGTCACGGGTGTGCAATCATTGCCTGAAGCGCGGAGATGTCTGTTGAATGTCTGGGAGCCGAATGATTATGACCAGGCGCAGCTTCGATGGGTGACCTTGGGTAATATGATTGCCAAGAGAGACATTGCCCAGTTATGGGGCGCCTAGAGGCCACCGACAGTTCTGGTGTGGCAACAAAACATGGACTGGTGCATGTTTAGAGAAAAGACTGTTTATGTTTCCCGTGGCACGCCCCGCAAATGGGGGAAAATTTAGACTCAATGGAACACATACCGTGGTGATATATGTACTCCCCCCGTCCGGAACTGGATACTGACCTGTCATCCTCCCAACCTGATGTTTCCTCCGCAGGAGTTTAGATATCTTGTTTGCTTCTTGTCTCCTCCCCCCCCTCAATCTCATCGTATTCTTCTGACATTTGATTTGCATATGTACCCCCCCCAGCAACGAAGTGACACATTTGTATTATTTTGCCTTGCTTTTTTTTTATTTCTATGTTTCTTGTTATTTGAATTTAATAAAAAGATTTTTAAAAAAAAAGAGAAATTCCCCTTGCCCCATGGCGGAAATTGTGTTTAGATATTATCGGACCATTTGTGGGAACGTTACTACTCAGGCAGCAGGCCTTTGGGATCATACTGATTGACTATTACTCCAAATGGCAGGAGGTTAAAATGGTAAGTGAGGTCACTTCACAGAATGTTGTTGAATTGTTTAGATCTTTTGAAGGGAAGACTTTCCTCAGAAACTTGTGACTGATAATGTTCCCCAATTTGTCAGTGCGTTAATGAGGAACTACTTAGAGAAATGTGGGGTGACACATAGGAAAATAGCTGTGTTCCATCCAGAGGCAAATGGTCAAGTTGAGAGATTCAACCATGTGGGTAAGAAGCAATCCAGTTAGCTGTAAACGAGGTCTCAACTCGAGAAATCCATTGCAGTCTATGTTGTCAACTTATAGGACTTCTCCCAATTCTGTTATCAATGTGAGTCCTTCTGAATTGTTAATAGGATGCAAACCTAGTACCAGGTTATTACCTTTGGGGCTGAAGAACAAACTCAATATTGTAGGTAAAATTGCAGGGGTGGATTTCAAAGGAATTAGATGCAGAGTGGAGGATTATAAACACTAACTGAAACAAGGTAAGCAAGCAATTTTATCAAAATAGGTGATTTTGTCCACATTAAGAAAGAGAGGATTGATGATAGAGGGTGCTCCATGTGGTTGGATCCTACTCAAGTAATTGAAGCATTGAGGAATCCAGTACGGATAAATAGTGGTTGTGTCTGGAATCTCGACAGTGTCTTTTTTTAAAGGGGAGAAAGAGTGTTCGCATCAACATGGGAACAGTGTTTTCTCCCTTCTTCCTTTCTGCGCAAAGATTGTGGAGAAAATTGCAAATAAACAGCTCATGAAACATCTAGAAGAAGAAACACATCTCCACTCATCCCAATCTGGGTTCAGAACCGGCTACTCGACGGAGTCAGCAGTTCTTTATTCCACTGAGCGCATAAGGCAGATAGCGGATGAAGGCGAGACAGCAGCTTTAGTTTTACTAGATCTGAGTGCAGCGTTTGACACCGTGCTGCACTCCACGCTGCTGTCTCGCCTGACGGAGATGGGGGTGACGGGGTCAGCGCTAGCCTGGCTAAAGTCTTATCTGGCTGACAGAAGCTTTCAGCTACACTGTCCCCCCTTCAAATCGTCCCCACGCAGGGTAAGCCATGGGGTTCCTCAGGGGTCAAGTTTGAGCCCCACCTTATTTAACATCTATATGGAACCCCTGGCTCGCGTTGTGGAGACTTTTGGGGTGGACATTGTTAGCTACGCTGACGACACCCAGTTGGTGTTTAAACTCTCACCCGACCGTAGTCAAGATGCCATCAACTTCTCGAACTGTATGTCAGCAGTGGCAGTGTGGATGAATGACAACTGCCTTCGCCTCAATGGCGAAAAGACAGAGTTGTTGGTGGTCGGAAGAGCAACATCTTCATGGTCAAGATTATGGTGGCCCAGTGAACTTGGGGATCCCCCCATTCCGAGGGAGTCGGTACGTAACCTCGGTGTTATGTTGGACACCGACCTCTCGTATAAGACCCACGTTAATAAAGTCACAGGGAGATGCTTTGGCCTACTCAAGGTTCTTCGTAAGGTCTTAGACCTCTTACCTGCTGTAGCCAGAAAAACTATTGTTCACGCCCTAGTAACTCCTCACCTTGATTACGGCAATGCCATGCTGTTAGGGCTAAGCCAAAAAGCACTACACCAACTTCAGTGCGTGCAGAATGCTGCCGCACGTTTAGTGCTTGGCCTCCCGCGCAGAGCTTCAGGAAAGTCTGCCTTGGCTAAACTCCACTGGCTTCCCGTCAGGGAGCGTATTAAATTTAAAGCCCTCTGCTACGCTCATCGCATAGCCCAGAACAAAGGTCCGGATTATCTCAAGAACCTCCTGGCCATACATCGCCCTATTCGCAATCTTAGATCCTCTGGTGCGATGTTGTTTAATACTCCCCGTATTCTTAGGGCCAGAATGGGCGGTCGCTCATTTAGGCACTTAGCCCCCAAATACTGGAATGCTCTACCACTGAATATGAGGATGGAGCCATCTGAAATAGGATTCCGGAGGAAATTAAAAACATTCCTTTTCCCCACTTCATAATCCTGTTTTCTCAGGCCCTAGGTAGAATTTATCAGTAATTAGCGCGGGGACACACTGTTCTATGTGTAGCCAGGCGCTTTATAAATGCTGTATTATTATTATTATTATTAGATGTGGGGGAACAAAGAGTGAGAGAGAAATTCTGGTTTGAATGTGAGATAGTGGCAAGGACATCTCTACAAGTGCGAGGTCTTGCCAGCCCCCCAGGAGGTTCCAGGATTATATTGTTGGGTGATAATAAATAGAAGGAGGAAATGTATTTATATATATATATATATATATATATATATATATATATATATATATATATATATATATATATATATTCACTGAAAAAAACGCAGGTTTCAGGGACGTTATAGTTAGTTGGACATTTCACTCATAAAAAACCAGAGAAATTCGGCCATTATAGTTAGTTGAGCTAAGTATAACTTGCACCCCGGCAATGCACTTCTGATGACATCACATATTACATCACTCCTGACACGGTCAGTGGCATAACAGATGACATCTCAAATGACAGCACTCCAGTGACTGAGTGTTTCTAAAAAGATTAAATATGTCGCCAGTAAGTAGTCATATTTAGAACCTATTTTCCATAGGAAATCCACAACATTTTATTTGGAATAACTTTGGCGGCGGGTGACGAATCTTCGCAAAATTTTCAAAACTGGTGGGGCGCTCCAGTCTGCTCCTATCCTGAAAGTCTCGAGGTGATTCAAGAAGCAGGCCGAGAAAAAAGGGGGTCCCAAAATGTGTTTTCCCCATGCAATTTTCCATAGGAACTGTTCATCGCAGCTACAGCCCGAACTGATGAACGGAATTACACCAAATTTGGCAAAGAGGTAATCCTTGGTTCAGACTTGTGCCTTTTGCTTAAATGGTGTAAATGTGTTCCGTAGATCCTGAGAAAATGACAATTAAAAGTACATATATATCTATGGTCTCAGTGGATCCGCATATCCTGCGCGCACTCTAAGCGCACCGTCCCGATCACGTGCTGAATGCTAATTGGCTGTCAAATGGTAGTCAAAATTCGAAACGAGAAAGTGTTGGCAGCTATTTTGTGCCTGGGTAGAAGCGAAGACCTAGAAATTAGTGGAACAAGTGTTCAAAACTTATAAAGGGGGCAGGTAAGAAAAATGTTGACCCTCTAGACCTGCCTAGGGGGGCCCACAATTTTTTTTTTTTTGAAAAAACAGAAATGTGCGCTGGGTGCAAGGATCTGCCGTAAAAAAAAAAAAAAAAAAAATGCGGAATCCTGTACTTGTTTTAAAATTAGCTACCTGGGAGGGCCAAATCCCTGGGTCTAAAATGTTAGTTTTGATGGGGGTTCAGTGGGGCCCTATAGCTCGGGGACCGCCATTCCTCGGTGCTATAAAATAAATGGGTGAGGGAGCTCAAAGGTCCGTCTAAGCCCCGGGGATTACTACCCGCTGGGTCTTTTTAGATTTTGGGAAGGGGGTGTGTGGTCTCCATTCTGGAGCAGTCGGAACACCACCCCCCAGGAGTGGCTCCTGATGTGCCTTGGGCTGCCTACCGCCGGCACACTGCTGTTTGCGAAGGCAGGGCGGGATTTGATGTTCCCGCTCTGTCATAGCAAACTTGAGGACATATTATCAAGTGTCATTTCAAAGCATTTTTTTTTAAAAAGCAAAAAATGCGATGAAAATTATATCGCCCTATTTACTAGGCGACACTAAGATGCATTAACGCATGTTAGCAGCCGGTTTGCTAACAGCTCACCTCGTATTTCCAATGAGATGCAATGTAGGCATTCCAGTGGCAAAGTAGGTGTTTCTATGACAATATAACATGGAAGAGGGAGGTATGACAACAGCGTTGTATTTACAAGGCCGCCCTGGATTTGAGGATCGATAGCAAAACTCGGTAATTGCGGTTTATGTCGGATCCTAATATATGTTCTGAAGTAGTCTTAAGCATGTTTAATATAAGAGGTGGATTGATATGTTAAGTCCGCAGCATTAAAATTATCGTCGCTTTAGCATTAGGAAAGTGCAGTAAAAGCGGCCATAGTAGGCTTAATAATAGGCTTTTGAGAATTCATGAGAATTCCAATAGAAACCCAGGTGTACACTAGAACATTTTAACGCTGTCCTAGTAAATATGCCCATTACAGACTCCTAATTTTACAGTAAAAAAAAAATATAATCGACTATTAATTCTTCCTCGAGATCCCATCCCATGGGCGTATATTCAACGTTGGGAACTGTGGGTGGAGGCCCAATGTTCCTACGGTGCCAGTCAGCTCCCTGCGTCCTTCGGAAGCCACCATTACTTTTCCACACGGGGACCTGCTAATAAGTAGCTCCCCGTGGGAAAAAGCATTTTGCTTTGCATTTTAAAAGAGAGAGTAGGTTTTTGTGTTCTCTCTTTCAAAATGCAAACTAAGTTTGCTATGCAGGGCGGGAGCCTCGGCTCTCACCCTGCCATAGTAAACAGCAGTGTTGAAAACGTCTTCCGGTAAGACCACAAAGGATTTTGAAGTCCATTATCGCCATTTTAGCTGTAGTTTGCTGCCATTAAAGCGGCAATAGTTTTAACATCCTTGTAAGTATGCCTCTAAGTTTTGGGATGTCGACAATCCCATCTCCCATTTAAATAGGCACAAAGTATTTAGTGAAGTGCACACTGTGAATCCTGAGGCAACAGTGTCTGATTGTGATCGATAAATAATTGCCCATTGTTGAGTACAGAGTAGGCAAATTGTACAAGGGTTTTGTAACGTCAGTGGCAATTGAGGTTAATTCGAAGAGTTGTGTACTTCTTTTACTCGTAATGTACATAGTGTTCTGTCGTCTCAGTTTGCTTCTTCCTCTGTCATGTAGAGGATCCTGGGTAAATATAACAGCTTTTGTACAGCCAGTACCTTTCAACCCTACCCCCAGACTGCTTACTGCCTGTTACCATAGTAACAGTTCATGGAACACTTAACTGAGCACACAGGTCACAAGTTCACCATACAATGTTGCTAATCCAAACAGCAAGTGTGCTGGACTTTTTAAAATTTTCCATAGGAACCGTTAATCGCAGATACAGACTTTGGTAAAGAGCTGGTAAAGTGTTAGTATTATACTTCTAGTTCTAAACATCATTTTTGACTGACTGACTGACTTAACTCTCATTAAAAAAATTAAATAAATAGAAACGTAACTTAAACATTACAGTATAATTAACAAAATGTGAGATGGACTCCAATGGGAAGAGCGGAGGTAACCTGCAAAACAAAAATGAAAATAAGTCTTTAAAATTAGATCGATGGGATTGAACGAGGTGAGAGATTATATCTTTACGAAAATCAAGATTGTTTATTCTCACATGCACACTCAGGGTAGTCCACCCTACCCCTCCCACAGAATCACCCTCAACAGGAGTCTGTAGGGCAGTGCTGCTTGTAGACTTAGGCTTCATAGTGCACCCTCAAGTTTAGTGATCTGAAAGATAGGTTAGTAATAGCAAAGGATATACAACTGCTCACGTATATTTCTGTGTTATGCCTTTGGACACTCAGAATACTGTATTACATCAACTTCCACTGCAAGGAGGTGTCTGTGCGCTCTTTTTCTCCCAGAGTACTATACCAATGCACTCCCACTGCATAGCGAGAGTTCTCATTACTGCGTACCCAGACTGTTGCACCCCATTGACACCCAGTGTACGGAGGTGAGTGCCCTTTCTTGTGCACCCAGACTGTTGCAATCTATCCACTCCCACTGCCCGGAGATAATTGTACATTGATACGCAGTCAACTTGCTGCACACTATCCAGTCTTTCTGCCCACAGGTGACTTCTCATTGCTTCGGAAACAAGCTTCTTTGCTCACCTTGTGCCATTGGCGTGATTCAAAGAGGGTCCACTATGTGTCGAAGCAGCCTACTTATCCGTTGTTACGATGGCCACGCATCATCGCAGAATCCTCAAACGTTGAGCTTTAGAGGTTTGGGGGGAATGCCAATTTGTGAAACACAACCTATTAGATAAAAAGGAAGATAAGATTGTGCATCATTTCTTTATCAAAGCAGAGAGGAAGTGAGAGAGTGACTGAGAAGAATATTCGCAGCTCACCTTTCTGTCACTGGTGTGTCTTTCACCACGTGCCGGGACATAGTGCACCTTGAAGTTCTCCATCTAAAAGATAGTAAAAGAAAGATGTTATGATTGGTAATTGTTACTATCTTAATGTGGAGTAGAATATCATCGCTCTTTCACACTCCTTTCCTCCCTCATTAAAAATACAACTATTTGTACAGTTCCAACTTGTTTAATGGGCTTCGATTTATGAAGAATTAGTAGAGTAGTAATGTTTTCCATCTGGTTATAGAAAACAAGTGGTGCACAGTGATCCATGTGGTTTCAATCATCACGAGCGACGTACTTTTGACCAACCATAAAAACTTTCCTGCTATGGGGAAAAAAAATACAAATTCAATAAGATACCGTATATAGAACTGCGTACGCCTAAATCGTTGCATCGTCTTTTTGTATCCAGTCTGCTACACCCCATCTACTCCCTTCGCTGCGCACCCAGGCCTCGCTGCTCACCTTTTCGCGGACAGGATACATTCTACATCATGTAGTCTGGCTCTGCCACCAAGAAGTCTCACATTTGGTGCTGAGTTTTGATATCACTATGGCAAAGGACATACTTGTGCACCTATCTTCATCGCAGGTTCCTCACCTGCAAGGTTCTTGCGGTACCACTAACTCAGTGACCAAAGAGGCCACGCACGTGGTAGTGGGCCCCCTGTTTGGTAGTTCGGGCCTACATGCGGCGTCTGAACCACTAGGACGGGCCTTCACAGCGCTTGCGATGGGAGCAACTCTAAAATGGCGTAGAGCACGTGCCCCCCGGCTTTTTTATTGGTAGGGTCACGTGGGTTGACGCATGTGCTGGATTTGTGTGCTGTGGGTATATACCAGCCATGAAGGAGTGTGTGTGTGCCGTTCTGACAACTAGACCTGGAACTAAGAATTCACTACAATGGAAATCTGGGCCATGTAGCGTTGTTGTGTTTTCCTGGAAGCGTACGCGGAGTGGGCTGGACTGACGTATGGCAGTGCTGCGCAAGGCTGTGAACGATGACTCCAGAGCTGTGGGCGTGGTTCCATCGTGAGCTATATGAGAAATCAACTGATTTTTGTGTCTGTGTTGTAGTGCTGCCGTCACCCGGGTCTTACACGTAAATGTGTCATTATGTCTGTAAAGTCCCACAACATGGCCAATATGGAAGGTTCGGGGAATCACTGATCCTACATTCATCCATAGTTGCACACATAAAAGTTGGTGGACATGACGCATTTCTGCGAATATGAATGTTTGTTGTACATTCAGTGGAGTGTTGTAGCTGTACTAATGCAGGGCTATGAAAGCTTTAAGTTGCAGTTTTTGGCACATGAAGGGCAGCTAATATATATACGTATGTGGTCATTCGGGTATACTGTTGATGTTGGTGCTAGAAATCAGTGTTCGAGGCTCGGAGTTGCGTCCACATCCTTTTATTGTAGAGAAATTACGTAATCTACGTGTGCCTGAAAATTTACTGTAAATACTGTGCTCATGTAAATTGCTGATATAGTTTTGGGTCGAGTTTGCGCTATATAAAAAAAAAGTCGAGCAATAGCACACACTTATAAATTTACTATACACTTTGTTTACAGTATTGTAAGGATCCAGTTTGTATGTTGGTATTTGTAGACTGAGCGAAAGAAAGTTATATAATTGAAGTGTTACTGGCAGAGGTAAGATGGTTGCATATGCTATTTACAGCACAATATAATGTGGTAGGGCGCAGGAGCAGCATTTTACAAACATAATAAATACACAGACACAGATAGATAGTTAAAGTGGGTACGGGCACATGTGCTCGACTCCATTTTATTACGTTGCTTTTGGTAACAAGTAGAATAGTAATCATGATGTCATACACAGATATTCAATCGTAAACAGTTTAGGACTTCTGCTGTACAAAGGTAGGAGCATTATATGTGAAATAATACACAGAAGATTCTATCGTAAAGGGTTCATGAGTTGTGGTGCACTGAGATAGGGGTGGTTTGTGTGGAGCCTGCGATGATACATGGTTCAGGCAGACATCACTGGTAAGAATGTCTTTTGACTACTGATTTTTGCCTTAATAAGGCCACGTGGCGATTATTTATGGTGTACTGAGTTAGTGGTACGTCTGGTGTTTAGCGTATGCTCACCCTGCGATGATGCGTGGTCTGAACAGGCTGCACTCAAAACATTGACTGTTGCTTACTGGACTGCATGAACTTTGAGGGGAAAAAACTGCCATCAATGGTTATCAATTGCTCTGCAAACTAGGTGTACTGTTGCTCCCCATAAGAAATTAAACAATTGCCTTCACGCAGTGCATTCTAACTTTCTCAAAATGGGGACCTATGTCTGGTGGCGATGTTGAAGGTGATGCCCCAGAGGTACTTGGTATTGTCGGTGTTGGAGGTACATTTTGGCGCAGTCATCTACATTCTTTGTGAGCATAGTTCACAGGATGCAGGGATTGAAGGTGCTTGCGCATACTAGCAGTGCCACAGGAATATTTTTTGTCTCTGCCTTAAATAAATCGAGGCTGAATTCAATGCTGTCTGTAGTATAGATCCAAAGCTGAATTCAAGTTTTGAACCCCACTGTCCGCAGTGTACATGGAAGACAGTAGTTAGCACAATTATAGAAGAATGCTTTTTTTCACAAATGTTAACAAATTCTGAAAACATACAGTATAATTGTCTCTGCATTAAGTAAATCAAGGCTAAATTACCTACTGTTTGTAGTGTAGGTGCAAAGCTGAATTCAAGTTGTAAACCCTGCTATCGGCAGTGTAGATCTTAGGCTGGACTGCATCATGTGTAATCATGATTGAAATAACAGATGAAACATGAATGGAATACATTGTCGAAATATGTATGTTTCAGGGACATTATAGTTCAAATTGTGACCTGTGCTGTCCGCAGTGTAGACTGTCATTATTTTTTTTACTCATTTGTAAGGTGCACAATCATCCCCAAGGGGATCTCTCGGTGCCCAGAGAAGAAGACAGATGGAGGAGAGGTGACTATTGCCTCTTTAGAATAGCCAGTTCTTAAGGAGCTTTTTAGATTGAGCAAAATTAGGGCAGGCACAGAGAGATTCAGGAAGCTCATTCCATTGTTTGGGGGCCAGATAAGAAAATGCCCGGCCTCCCATTTTAACTTTCCTAATTATCGTACCACAGAGCAGGCTGCAATTGCTGGATATAAGTTGTCACGCAGGTTGGTAGCATGCGATTTTGTTTGTCAGATAGACCGGGCCCAGACTGTGTAGAGACTTATAGACCATACAAAGTAATTTAAAGATGGCGTGCTTCCTAACAGGAAGCCAGTGTAAAAGGCACAGGAGAGGGAGAGAAGGGGTTTGTGCTGGTTTATTAAGGGCCAGAAGGGCTGCGGTATTCTGCACCACCTGCAGCTTAGATAGCAGGTCTTCCCTGATTCCAACCAACAAGGAGTTGCCGTAGTCGAGGCGGCTCATAAGGAGCGACTAGATAAGGGTCCTTCTAGCATTCAGTGGAATCCAGGCGAAGATTTTTCTGAGTAACCGCATGTTCCCAAAACAGGTACCTGCGAGGGTTTTAACCTGCTCTTCCATGGAAAGTTTATTATCGATTTTGACCCCTACGTTCTTGGCCCAGCCTTTGGGGGAGGGGCTGCTCCTAGTTCTGTCAGCCACCAATCGGCACTCCACAATACCTCTGCCTTGCCGATCAACAAAATCTCAGTTTTGGAGGAGTTAAGTTACAAAAAGTTCTTTCTCATCCAGCTGGCTATATTCCTCATACACTCAATAAATGTTACCCTGGTGTCTGCGTGTTTTTTTTCCAATGTTTACTATCAACTGTGTATCATCAGCGTAGGAGATTGCTTCAAACCCATAATTTCTGATGATAGAGGCCAGGGGAGCCACGTAAAGACTGAGCAGCGAGGGGCTCAATATAGAGCCCTGTGGGACCCCCTTGTCCTCTGCAGTTGTACGAGACACAAATGAGTCCAACTGCATACATTGAGTTCTATCTGACAGGTAACTCTGAAACCAATCAAATGCCGGGCCTCATTAAGTGTAGCTTTGCACTTGCAGCATGAATTTTAAGTGATATAAAAGATATAAAAGAAGGTTTTGAAGGAAGCATACTAAAGGAATATTGTATAGGTTTGATAGGTGTTATACTAAGTTTGGTATTTTACTCTGCAAATAACGAATCAACAGTCTATTTAATTGTGAGCTCTGATGACCTCTGTGTAGGCAGGAGGCAGCGGTTAGCAAGAGCCCACAGCCACGTGGGGTTGAGTAGAGCTGCACAGAATTGGTAATATAGCGTGTGTGCAGCCAGTGATGATAAGTGATGCAGTGAGTTAGTGGCACCTGAAAAACACAATGTTCCGTGGAGCCTGCGATGATGCGTGGTCCGGGCAGGCCGTACTGATAGTAATGTTTTTTGTCTTGTGAATTCTGCCTTAGTACGGCCACGTGGCTATGATTTATGGTGCACTGAGTGAGTAGTACCTTTGGCGCTTAGCGTGTACGTACCCTGCGATGATGCGTGGTCGGGGGGAGGCACAGTAATTCGAGTAATGTCTTTTGTCGATTAAATTCTGCATGAATTTAATTTAAAAGCGATAGTATGCTTAATTGCTGACATAAAACTGTTCACTCTTCTTTGCGATGATTCATGGTGCACTGAGTTAGTAGTATCTTTGGCGCTGAGCTTGTACGTACCCTGCGATAATGCGTGGTCCAGGGGGACCGCATTCGGACCAATGCCTTTTGTCTGTTGAATTTTGCCTGAATACGGCCACATGGCGATGAATTATGGTGCACTGAGTTAGTAGTACCTTTGGTAATGAGCGTGTACGTAACCTGCGATGATGGGTGGTCCAGGCAGGCCGCACTGGGAGCAATGTTTTTTGCCTAGTGAATTCTGGCTTAATAAGGCCACGGGGAGATGACTTGTGTTGTAGTGAGCTAGTGGTACCTCAACAACTCAGTGTGTGCGTACCCTGCGATGATTTGTGCCTCGGGCTGGGCGCACTGGTACAATGTCTCTTGCCTACTGGAACGCGTCATGTGCAATCGCCATTCCACCTGAATCATGAGCCAACACAATGTAGATCAAAGGCAGTAGTCAGCAAAGACATCAAGAAATTCTATTTGTCTCATCTTTTAACAGAATCTGAGGAGATAGAGTACAATTATCTCTACCTTAAATAAATCAAGGGTGAATTTAATGCTGTACATAGTGTAGATCCAAAGCTGAATTCAAGTTGTGAACCCTGCTGTCCGCACTGTAAATCGAAGGCAGTAGCAACACAAACATCGAAGAATGCTTTTTGTCACATAGTTTAACAAAATCTGAGGACTAAGTACAATTGTCTCTGCCTTAAATAAAATGAGACTGAATTCAATGTTGTCTGTACTGCTGATGCAAAACTGGTATCAATTTGTAAACTCTACTGACCGCAGTGTAGATTGAAAGGCAGTAGTCAGTACAAACATTGAGGAATGTTTTTTGTCGCATCCTTTAACAAAATCTGAGCACTGAGTACAATTGTCTCTGTCTTAAATAAATCGAGACTGAATTCCAGGTTGTTTGTAGTGCTGAGGCGAAACTGGTATCAAGTTGTAAACTCTACTGACCGCACTGTAGATCGAAGGCAGTAGTCAGCACAGATATCGACGAAGAATTTTTGTCACTTATTTTAACAAAGTCTAAGGACATAGAGTACAATTGTCTCTGCCTTACATAAATCTAGGCTAACTTCAGTGCTGTTAGTAGTGTAGATCCAAAGCTGAATTCAAGTTGTAAACCCTGCTGTTTGCAGTGTAGAACGAAGGCAGTAGTCGATACAGACATAAGTCTGTGGTGCTGTGGCCCTGAGTTTGCAATGGGCCTGTATCGAGGAGGCATGTGGTCATGGCGACAGGCACATGGCAGAGTGAGGACCTTAGCTGTGGCAGAGTCTTTTCTCTTTGCAGAAGTGAACCACGCCCAAGGCGTAGGCTAATTATTTATACTCTTACGCTGGAGTTGCGTACGTTGGACCAGCCCACTCCACTTTTGCTCCAAAGGGGGGGAGACAACACAGCTACAGCAATATGGTTGCGTCCACTGTGCAGTACACTACACGTATCAATAGTATATCTACACACGGAAAAGTTTTTGGTTTGTACAGTGAGTTGTGTATAGCATAACAACGGTAGTGTTAGCATTGTGTACATTATTGTTGATGTACGAGTTACTTCCCTTATACAAAGTTGATTGTCACATCTCTGACATTGAGCTAGTGTGCTGTTGAGGAGATATGTTATTTTGGGAAGGTCTGTTGTCCTGTTTTGCGCTGCCTGTGAGGTAGTAGAGGGGGAGGGGTCAGGAGGGGTGGTTTTAATGGTGGTGGCGCTAGGTGTTGTGATTTTTTGGGGTGTTGGAAGTGCATAATTAGTACCCCTATTACATATTTGTCTTTAGATAAGGGTGTGAGTTGGATGTAATTCACACAGTACATAGTCAACGTCCTTACATTAGTTAAATGTTGATATTAATTTGTTAGGGGTAAATAGAACTATCGCCTGTTTTTTTAGGTAGCATTGTAGATTTGGTTTGGTGTTGAAAGTATGGGAAGTGTTTCTTTTGGGGTTTTTTCTACAAGAACGCCTAGTTTGTATATTATTGACGTTAGTTGTCATTCTAGTTTGTAGCGATTTTCTTGGAGGAAGGAATACATTGAAGAGTGGTAATATTTGCAGTTTTTACTACGTTGAGAAAAGGATGATAATTAAAAAAATATAGAAAAAAACAGATATGCTTAATGAACATTATAATTAGGAATTATCATTTAAAAAATCTTTGAAATTCACTGAAACAAACATAGATTTCAGGCAGGTTATAGTTAGGAATTAGCATTTAAAAACCTTAGAAATTCACAGAAAAAACCATAGGATTCAGGGATGTTATAGTTAGCTGGACAATTCACTCATACAAAACCATTGAACATCCTCCTTTATAGTTAGTTGTACTAACTGTAACTCTTGTGCCCTCAATCCACTGGTGATGATGTTACATATTACATCATTCATGACATGGCCAGTGACATCACTGATGACATCACTGGTGACATCTCAAATGACATTTGCAGAAAGAAGCAACAGAGGTGCAGAAGGAGACAAGAGAACTGCAGAAAGAGGCAAGAGAGTTGTAGAAAGAGGCAAGAGAGGTGAAGAAAAGGGGAACAAGGGTGCAGAAAGAGGCAAGAGAGGTACAGAAAGAGGGAAGGAGGGTACAGAAAGAGGCAAGAGGGGTGCAAAAGAGCAACAGAGGTACAGAAAGAAGTAAGAGAAGTGCAGAAAGAAGCAACAGAGGTACAGAAAGGGACAATAGGAGGATAGAAAGAGGCAAGAGAAGTGCAGAAGGAAGCAGCTGAGGTGTAGAAAAAGGCAACAAAGTATAGAAAGAGGCAAGAGAGTTAAAGAAACAGGCAAAAGAAGAACAAAAGGAGGGAACAGGGGACAGACAGAGGCAAGAGAGGTAGAGAAAGAACAAACAAGGTGCAGAACGAGGCAAGAGGGGTGCAGAAATTAACATGAGAGTAGCAGGCAGAAGCAAAAGCAGTGCAAAAAGAACCAACAGAGGTGCTGAAGAAAGCAAAAGAGGTGCAGAAAGAGGCAAGAGAAGAGCAGAAAGAGGCAAGAGAGGTGCACACAGAGGCACATGGGGTACAGAAATTTGCAAGAGAGGTGCAGAAAGAAGCAAGAAAAGTACAGAAAGAACCAACAGAGGTGCAGACGGTAGCAAGAGGGGTACAGAAAGAGACAAGAGAAGTGCAGAAAGAAGCAACAGAGGTGTAGAAGGAGAAAAGAGAACTGTAGAAAGAGGCAAGAGAGTTGCAGAAAGAGGCAAGAGAGATGCAGAAAGAAGCATCAGAGGTGAAAAAAAGGCAAGAGAGGTGCAGAAAGAGGCAAGTGTCGTACAGAAAGAAGCTAGAGAGGTGCAGAAAGAAGCAAGAAAAGTGCAGAAAGAAGCAACAGAGATGCAGAAAGGGGCAAGATGGGTACAAAAAAAGGCAAGAGAGGTGCAGAAAGAAGCAACAGAGGTACAGAAGGAGGCAAGAGAGGTGCAGAATGAGGCAAGAGGAGTAGAGAAAGAAGCAAGAGAGGTACAGAGAGAAGCAAGAAAAGTGCAGAAAGAAGCAAAAGAGGTGCAAGAAGAAATAGGGGTGGAGCAAGAGGCAAGAGAAGTACAGACAGAAGCAATAGAGTTACAGAAGTAGGCAAGAGAAGTGCAGAAACAGGTACAAGAGGTGCAGTAAGAAACAAGAGCAGTGCCGAAAGAACCAACAGAGGCACAGCAGGAGCCAAGAGGGGTGCAGAAAGAGGCAAGAGGGGTGCAGACATTTTCAGGAGAGGTGCAGAAAGAAGCATCAGTGGTGTAGAAGGAGACAAGGGAACTTCAGAACAACGAGGCGAGAGAGAGTTGCAGAAACAGACAAAAGATGTGCAGAAAAATCGAACAGGCGTGCAGAAAGAGGCAAGACAGGTACATAAAGAGGGAAGAAGGGTGCAGAAAGAGGCAAGAGTGGTACAGAAAGAAGCAACAGTAGTGCAGAAAGAAGCAACAGATGTGCAGCCAGAGGCAGGAGGGTACAGAAAAAGGCAAGAGAAGTGCTGAAAGAAGCAACAGAGGTGCAGAAAGTGGCAAGAGAGGTACAGAAAGAGGAAAGTATGGGCAGAAAGAGGTAAGAGGGGTACAGAAAGAAGCAAGAGCAGTACAGAAAGAACCAACAGAGGTGCTGAAGGAGTCAGGAGGGGTACCGAAAGAGGCAAGAAGGGTGCCAAAATTTGCAAGAGAGGTGCAGAAAGAAGCAAGAGCAGTGCAGAAAGACCTAACAAAGGTGCAGAAACAGACAAGAAAGATGGAGAAAGAGGCAAGAGAAGTGCATAGAGGCAAGAGGAGTGCAGGAAGAAGCTAGAGAGGTACAGAAAGAAACAAGATAAATGCAGAAAGAAGCAACAGAGGAGGATAAAGAGGGGTGCAGCAACAGGAAAGAGACGTGCAGACAGAAGCAACAGAGGTGCAGAAGGAGGCAAGAGAAGTGCATAAACAGGCACACGAGGTGCAAAACGATGCAAGAGCAGTGAAGAAAGAATCAACATTGGTGCAGAATGAGACAAGAGAACTGCAGAATGAGAGGTGCAGAAAAATCAAACATGGGTGCAGAAAGAGCCAAGAGAGGTGCAGAAAGAGGGAAGAATGGTGCAGAAAGAGGCAAGAGGGGTACAGAAAGAAGCAACAGAAGTGCAGAAAGAAGCAAGAGCAGTGCAGAAAGAACCAACAAAGATGCTGAGGAGGCAAGAGGAGTGCCGGAAGAAGCAAGAGAGGTGTAGGAAGAAACAAGAGAAATGCAGAAAGAAGCAACAGAGGTGCAGAAAGAAGTACAGAAAGAGGCAAGACAAGTGCAGAAGGAAGCAGCAAAGGTGCAGAAAAATGCAAGCAAAGAGAAGAAAGAGGCAAGAGATTTACAGAAACAGGCAAAAGAGGTACAGAAAGAGGGAACAGGGGTGCAGACAGAGGCAAGAGAGATGCAGAAAGAACAAACAGAGGTGCTGAATGAGGCAAGAGGGATGCAGAAATGTGCAAGAGTCGCAGACAGAAGCAGTGGAAAGAACCAACAAAGGTGTAGAAGGAGGCAAGAGGGGTGGCAAAAGAGGCAAGTGAAGTGCAGAGAAAAGCAAATGAAGTGCAGAAAGAGGCAAGAAGGGTGCCAAAAGAAGCAAGAGAGGAGCAGAAAGAGGCAAGAGAGGTGCACACAGAGGCATGGAGGTGGAGAAATTTGCAAGAGAGGTACAGATAGAAGCAAGAGAAGTTCAGAAAGAACCAACAGAGATGCAAAAGGAGGCAAGAGGGGTGCAGAAAGAGACAAGAGAAATGCAGGAGGAAGCAACAGAGGTGCAGAAGGAGACAAGGGAACTGCAGACATTAATTAATTTCAGACCTTTACTTGTTTCGAGCTCAGGTGATTCTAGTTTCATTTAAATATCTTTGGTTTAGTCCATGCCCGCTTTTTTCTTCTGTGGAAGGGCTTCCAGGAAGTTTTTTTATTGTCCATGCTATTATACAGCATATACTCTTCATGTTTATCTATGTCACCAGTCTTTATATTTTAAACACATCTATTTGCTCCCTTTTTTGTTTCCTGTTGTAGTTTAATATATCCTTGCATGGTTCGTGATGAAAGATGTGTATGTCTAAATATGTTGTCAAGGATATGTTGTGCTGGGTCTGCTATTCCTTTCTCTTCTTCTCATAACGCTAGTCAGTGTCACCACACTCTAGCATCCAAGGGTGCTGTCCATAATATTTACTTTTGTTTTATATTTCTAAACCGTGTGAGCAGATATTCTTCGCTTCTCTCCCAGTGACTAATTTTCATGTCTGCATATTATGTTCATGGAATTTCTAGGATCACTCCCTAATGTTTTTCATCACGTTTGTAACTTTCTTTATCTCTCATAACACTTCGAACTGTCTTTGACTCTCTTCTTATATATTGAACATGCCTCTGTCAAGCATAAGTGTTAAAACATATTTTTCTAGAGTGGCACTTGTTTTATTCCTTTACATATGTCAATTGTCAGGGACGTGTGTCCAGAAATGTCTTTGCCTGGAGTGTGTATCACACCTGTGATTTTGTAAGCATGTACTGCCAACTTCTTAGGTTTCCTGTTCTCTGTCTCGTTCTCCTGGCTCCACTTTCTTTATTACCATTTATAAATGAGACAGTTGTACACTACAAAAGTGCTGCATTTATTTTGGATCCAAAACTATCAATGTCTTCCAGTGGCTAAGCAGAAGCTGAGACAAGTGTAATTAAAACACTTCTTGTATATCAATGTGCATTTTTTGTATGACACCTGTCAATTAGAATCAGAGAGGGGCATATTATCAAGCAGGCCGATAGGCAATTAACGCCGATTTGGGCCGCTACGCGGCAATAATTCTATCGCCCTATTAGCAAGCTGTCGCTAACTGATTTTAGCGACAGTTATAGGCGATAGCGAGCGGTTTGGGGTCCGCTTTGCATGTCAGCGATGTTTGTCGCTAATGACATGCAAAGTGGGTGTACCCAACCAGTTAGCGACTGAGCGCGAATATCTCCAAATACTAACACCTGCCCAGACCAGTTCTTAGCCATGTTATCCAATGGGAGGCGGATAACATGGCTAAGAGCATTTTGTCGCTAATGCGTAAATATCGCTGTATTCTCAGCGATATTCACGCATTTCGCCGCTATCGCTGGATATTTTAGCACAATGGAGAAAAACGTTGCTAATAGCATGTTTTCTCCGCTAACATATCCAGCAAAAGGCAGCGATAAAAAAAAATGCGCTGAGCGCATTTTGCGATAAATATCGCTATTGCTTGGTAATATGCCCCAGAGTTCTATCAAAAACTAGCCTCCCTAGGAATCTGGTAGCTCTGGAATAATACACCTTTAGAATCACTCACAATACAACAACAAAGCTACAGAAATAGTAATACAAAATTGTTATGCCCTGTTAATTTGACCAGCACAGAATAGACATTTTAGTGATGTGCCCTTTGACCCATTCAGAGACCAAATATGTTTTCAAATGATCAAATCACCTTATTTGAAAAAGGGAATTACTTATTCTTTGAAAAATACTGTTATTCTTACCTTTGAATTTGCATTAACACAGAAAAGGGAATGGAGGAGTTTGAAGGGTACCTTATCATCTCCCAAACTGACCAACGTACTTCATTAAATAAGGTTCCTGGATCCCAGAAATATGACAGGAGGGTGACACTATGTAGTCAAAATTCCCTGATAAAAGAAACCCTTTAGGTGTTTTTGATAGGAACTCTCACCCATGGTGTGTTCCTGACATGCTTCAGTATCGCGTCCCTCATCCAGAATGATGGATGGGTTCAACCTTCCTGAGGGAGCTCTTGATATTAATAAGGATCAGGTAAGAAAACTAAAAGTATCTTGGACATACACTGTCAAGTGTTTTATTTAGGGGTTACCCTAGTAAGATTAAAATAAATTGGTACTTCGACGTGTCTGGGGGATGTTGGGAGATAATTAGTGCTCTGGCATTACTGGTCTACATAACAACCATTAAATTGTAATAGAGGCAAGTTGACTTCCGTCTGTGCAAGGGGTTGCATATCAATGCTGTCAGAATCTAATTGTGATTCACTATTTGTAAAATCTGTAAAGAAACATGCATAATCTTTCAATTTAGTGTTTTATAAAGCACTAATAACTAGTTGTTTAGACAGTGTTTCACCTTGCATTTCTGACTTTTCTTAGGTGTAATATTAACATGCTCCTATTACCCAAAGCAATGGGACACATTATGCTCACCACGGAAGGATGAAAGAACAAATCTGTCTTGATGGGTTTCAATCTCATGACCAACATATTAGTGCAGCAAGGTCATTACAGAGCCATGATGCCTGCTTGTAAAAAATAAACAAATGCCCATATGGATTAACACATTTTCCCCGACATAGTGAGGGTAAAATCTTTTCATATCAAGCGCTTAATTATGAGTTCATGAGGTATATTTGTGTATTTGCGCATGTATGTCTCCAAATTAAAAGTACTTTAAAGCCAGGGAAGTCTTATTTACTTTCTACAATTTTTATTTGGGAGAACCAGACATGGTCACAACAATACAATGTTTTCACAGTGAAGCCTATTTTCCCTGCTCTCCCCCTTTTCCCTTTCCCAAAATGTTACCCCTAAACCGCCCAATGTCTCCAACCCCAGGTAATTCCTCACACTTACCACACACACAAGGTATTTCCAGTCCAAAAGTGAGCCTCCACATCCTCTCTCCTCCCTGGGCCCAAGGCCCTTTCTTGGTTTTCTTATAGTAAATTGTTTCGATCCAAGACTCGTAGCCTCTGAGGTCTTGTGTAGATTGTCTCTGGTTGATCAAATTCTGCCATAACATTTGAAAATGTTTATGTTGAAAAATGTTTATGTTGATCATTTATTTCATAGATTATTTTCTCCAGTGCTGTCGCTTCCCATTTTGGAAACGCTTTGTATTGCGGTATTAGTTGTTGGGGGGTGAGAACCCACCTCAATGAAAAATCACAATTTTTGCCAAAAGTCACAAAATAAATCTGTGCTTAACCCTCTGGTAGTTTGGCACAAATCAGTCAAGTTTAACTTAGAGGAAATGTGTAAAGTAATTATGTAATGCTCATACAGTAATACAATGATAACACAACACATTAAAAATTTGAAACCTATTGCGAAACATAAAGTAATATTTTGTTAATAAAATGACATAAAAACGACAAGAATCCAAACAGTAAAACCAGAGTTATGAACTTTTTAAGTTTACGGTTGAACATAGAGCCAAAAGGCAAGATTCATCAACTGCAGCTACCTGGATGCACCGGTCTGAGAAATAGTCACAACTTTAGGCCAACCGAGAAAGCGCATGAGCCGAAAGCAGGACCAAGTTGATCCAGCTGGAAGGTTTATCTTCTGACTTTGATATGAGGATGATGCAGGCAGCTTTGCGGGGCTCTGCATCGCTATGCATTATATCCTGTGAAGCCTTTGGAGAGGAACTGCGCACCTCTGTGGTGCTCTGCATCTCTCTGTGTTGGAACAGGTGAAGCACACGGTGAGGGTTTGCTCAGCATCACTCTGCATTGGATGGAAATGTGCAGTCGGGCGAGTTCTTTGTTGGTCCTAGTTAAACCTTCAGTTAGGAAGGGAGAAGTACATTCTGACTCCAGCCAGGATTTTGAGGACAGCATCTGGGGATGCAGATTCACTGCCACAAAGGCTCAAGCCAAGTTCAGTTGGATCTGGTCCATTGAGAAGCATAAAAGGCCTCTGGAACTTATTGTATACTATAATCCTAAAGGGAGGCCAGCCACTGACTCTTGGAATCACTTCTGCTGTCCTAGGTTCAAAAGCGGTACAAAAGGGGGTGGTGATGGACGGAGCATCTGAATCAATCAAACACTCACACCCAGTCAAAAGATCTGGGTTTAATCCATCACCGTTCTTTAGCCCACTCCGCCACCCCAGTTCAGACATGGCTATATGCAAATCAGTCTGACCCTGTGCCTCATGGGAACAGTCCAGCCCGAACTGCCAAGCCATGCCTTCCCTGGACTGGAAACAAGCTTCCAAGGACCGGTTACTGGCATTCTAGCCGTCTTCAGCCCAGCTTGCTTGAATCCAGTGGCAAAGTGAGCAACGGACTCATGTCTGAGCATACCCTGCCACACTTATGGCAGCCAAAAGCGGTACAAAAGGGGGTGGTGATGGACGGGTTCAAGGCAGGCAGGTCCAATCTTCCTTCAGGATCTTCAGACAGCTGGACAATCCTCCTTCTGGCCTTCACAGATCCAGAGTTTTCTGATTTCTGGTTCCGTGGATGACCATTTGATGCCCACTGCCAGCCTGTGAGTGGGAGACACCCCTTTGTCTAACTTGAAAACTGGTTCTACTTAGTGTGGGAAAGTAGGATCTGCTTCTTATGGTTATCCCCACTTTTTTCTTGATGTTACACTGTTTTTGACTAGTCTGACTGGGATCCTACCAATCAGGACCCCAGTCTATCTGCCGTCTCCCTAAAATGTTATGCATGTACTTAGGTACACTCCTGATTGGATACTGGGGTACCCTTGTCAATCCCTAGTATATGGTACAAATGTACCCAGGGCATAGGTACCCCAGGGGCTTGCCATGGACTGAAGCATGTATTATGCCATCCATGAGAGGCCATGCAAAATGGAAATACAGGCCTGCCATTGCACCCTGTGTAAGATAGTGCATGCACCAATTACTTTAGGTATAGGTTTGCTATATCTATAGGTCATTACACTTAAAATATATCAGTCACACCTCTAGCAGGCCTTGACAATCCTGAAGGCAGGGTGCTGGGTTTTACGTGAGATGGTGCCCCTCCATGAGCACATCAACCCCTGCAGCCTTCGGAGACCATTCTCCCGGGTTAAAGGTGACGCAGCCAGACGCTTAAAATGCTATCTCGAAAAAGGCTGCAACAAAACATGTCATGTTTGGTATCAAACACCTTGGAATCACACCTCCACACTGGTAACTGGTGTGGGAGGTATGATTCTACCCTTCTGAAGCGAGGTTTGTGGGGTTCCTGGTCTTCACAGTACCAGGCTTCTCGACCCAGGCAGCACAAAATTGTTGCTGCCAACCAGAGAGACATTTCAGCCCTACTCCTGCTGAGCCAGGCAGAAGAATAGGCATCCTGTCACAGGGAGGTGTGACCACCTCCCAGACAGGATTTAGTGTATTGGGGCTGGGTGGGTAGACTACCAAAGTGCCTGAAAGTCTGAATCTGGGATACCACACTAGGTGTCCCTGTGCATAGTCCAGTTCCAACCAGTCCTGGGAGCCGTTGCCTCCCGCTCTGGTGCGAAACTGGACAAAGGAAAGGGGAGTATACTCCCCATTGTCCAGACCCTCTCCTGGGAGGGTCCCCTGCATCTGTCCAACTCTCTCCCGTGGGTACATAAGGGATTTCCTGGCTTTAGTACCCTAGATTAGATGTGGACAAGATTCTGAACAAGAAATCACTGATCTTCGACCGTCTGAGCACTCTGGACTTTGATGGACCTTGACTGGGCCCGACTTCATCTCCCTCTATGTCCAAAGCATCATCTCTGCCCGTGCACCATACAGGCTCTGTGCAGAACCCGTTGAGCATCAAGGACAACTGAAGTTATCTCCCTTGGAGTGACAGAGTAACTCCCCTGCATTCACAGGCACCATAACACAACTGACTAGTCTGCTGATCATGAGCTCCTGTGGACTCTGAAGGCTCCAGCAACACAGCAGGTGGGTTCCTATGTTTTTGAGGTTGAACTGGCCTCTCACCAAGTTTGTGGCCAGTATCCCTCATCGGGACTGCATAACCTGAACCCCTGTGCACCGCACACATTTACAAGTGAGTATGCTTGTTTGTGCTCCCAAACTAAGTGCATTGAGCTATCAATAGCCCCCATCTCTGCGTGCATTTTGTTCAAAGGACTTTGTCCTTCTTGCACACTGTGGCTCTCCAACCTTCTATGTTCTAAAGGGTTTCTCCGTAATCCACCGGAAAGCGTCCTTAAACTTTAAAACTGAAACCACAACTCTCCCATTGAATTGTACGTAGCATACGGTCGTGTTCTCACACTGCACCCATACTCTGCGAGGTGCCTCCTTATTCACCTTGTGTTGTTCCTTTGTGTCCCAGCGATTCTACAACCTCTAGACACTATCTTGACTAGATCCATGGTTCTTATACCACTATTTTAGTATATGGTTTGGTCTCCCCTGGAGCCCTACGTGTATTAGTGCTATTTACGATTGTTTCTGTGCTAAAGTATTGTTTACTTTGTGTTTATCTGCATGTAGCAGATACTGTGAGGTAGTTAAGGTGTGTTATAATAATAAATACGCCTTTCATTTAACCAATATATTAAGGATTCATTCTGGTTATACAAACTACTTAACATTCCTTCAAGACTAAGCCTGAAGGCTACTCTCCACAGCTACCACTGGGATAGCTTTCTAAGATTATCTTTGACCTCTTAAATCGCCATAAAGGTTTTTTGGACTGGTGCAAGGTGCCCACTTTAATTAGTGGACATCATATAACAGGTCAACTTCTCACACTTAGTTCCTCACTTTCCGATGAGTGTGGCTCAACCTCTCTAGTAAAAAGAGGCAGGGGCAGGCCTTGTGTCAGGTTCTTCCATGTGGAACAGGGCAGGCCCCTTAGAAGTGTAATCAGCACTGGTTGCTGCTCCTCCCCAGCCATGCCGCAACCACAACTCTCCATCCCATGTCCATTATCCACTGTCTGCGAGCCATACACATGACACAACAGGAGAGCCAATACTGAGTAAAAAAGCACATTTCCCTTAGGTAGGAAAATTGCAACTTTCTTAAAGTGGAATTATTAAAATAGTAAGTTAAAATCGAACTTTTTCCATTAAGTTAGATTTAAAATTACTACTCAAATATGTATTTGAATAATATTCTGACTGCTCCCATACCGAAGTTATCCATTATAACTTTAAATATCCATGGCATACTTTTTAAATACCATGCACCGTACCCTATAGTCATTTAGAGCCTACCTTCTGGGTGACTAATAAATATTAAAAAGGAGGGTTTAGGCCTGGCAAAAGATTAAGGGCTAGATGTAGGTAATCACAATTTACCAATTCTTAAATCGCATTTTACCGATTCGGTATTTAAGAATCGATAAATGTGATGTAGGTAATAAATCGGTAAAATTTACCGATTCGGTCATTATCCTTGTTATCGAATCAGTAATATCGATTCAGTAATGAGGAATACCTTCCATTACATTCCTATGGGCCCATAGGAATGAATGGGAAGCCATTCACTATTACCGATTTGGCAAATACCGAATCGGTAATAGCAGGAGCATATTCAAGTGTGGCAGGGTGTCACATTGACACCCTGTTGCACGCCTGAATCGTGCCTGTGTGCACATGTGGCGCACAAACATGCCCTAAAGGCATGTTTATCTGCCACATGGCACTTTTAAAAAACGCAAATAATTGCTTTTTAAAGGTATTCTGTATTTACCACCAACTTGCACTTGGTGGTAAATAACGAATCCTTAAACCAGAAATGCACTCGCTTGAGTGCTTCCTACATAGGTTTTAAGGATTCAGTAATTTACCAATTCCTTAAAATAAGGAATCGGTGGTTTACCGATTCCATAAAATAACGAATCTGTAAATTACCGAAACCTTATTTAGGGCTACCTACATTGGAAAGGGCTGAATACCGGTTGGTAACGGGAAAATTACAGATTTTTGGCCGTTACCGACCGGTATTAATGTAATGTAATGTAATGTAATGTGATGTAATGTAAGCACACATTTTTATAGCGCGGCTATCGCTCCGAGGAGCATCTTGGCGCTCAACACCCAACCCTGATGGAGATGAATTGGTAGACAGAAGGCAGTGACACACTGTACAATTATTACACCAAAGCTCTGCAGGCTGCGTCAGAGAGCGAAAAGATCCATGTTTTCAATGATCTTCTGAAGTCAACCTCCTTGACTATACAACGGAGCTGAGCTGGCAGTTTATTCCAGGCTTTTGAACCCAGCACGAAGAGGGACTTCCCTCCCTTAGTGGCTAATCTAAATCTAGGGACAACTAAAAGGTTTTGATTGGCAGACCTCAAACATCGCGTTGGCGTGTAGTGTTGAAATCCCCTCCGAAGATATTTAGGGCCTTGGAACTGAAAGGCTCTGAAAGCAATCACGAGAATTTTAAAAAGAACTCGCTTATGAATTGGCAACCAATGTAAAGTTTTTAGTGCTGCCGTGGCCGATGATCTTTTTGGCCAGCGTAAAACCAGGCGAGCTGCAGCATGCTGAACCATCTGCAGCCTATGCAGCACCATTTTATTGGTGCCTGCATAAAGACTGTTGCAGTAGTCCAGTCTGGATGTTATAAGGGCCACTGCAACAGTCTTCCTGGCCTCTAAAGGCAGCAAATCAAAAAACTTCTTCAGTGATCTGATGATCTGGAAACACGAGCCCGCCACGGCTACTGCCTGCGGTTTAAAAGAAAGTTGGGCATCAAATTTGACTCCCAAATTTCGTGCAGAGGCAATAGTGTTAGGGGGAGCTTCAGCGCCCTCAGGCCACCATTGTGAGGGGGAAAACATGTTTAGAGGACCAAAAGATATTATTTCTGTCTTCCCCGAGTTACACTTGAGGTGATTGTTGGTCATCCACTCAAAGGTAGCCCGGAGACAGTTCCTCAAGTTTTCTTCTGCCCCTGGCAGCTCCCTGTCCAGCACCAGGATCAACTGAGTGTCGTCAGCGTACGCTATGACTTCAATCCGATAAGACACAATCAGCTCTAACAAGGGGACCATATAAAGATTAAATAAGACAGGACTCAAACTAGCGCCCTGTGGGACCCCTGAGTTGATAGTCTTTTCCTCCGATTTGTAGTCACCTAGTACTATTACCTGACGACGCAGAGACAGGAAGTTGGCAAGCCATGCCAGCACAGTTCCACCCACACCTGCATTCTTCAAGCGGTCGATCAAGATTGGATGGGCGACCGTATCGAAGGCCGCTGATAGATCGAGTAAAATCAAGACGGCCTTCTTCCCCTGGTCCAATGCCATGCGTAATGTCTCGGCCGAGAACAAAAGAGCGGACTCAGTCGAGTGCTTGGACCGAAACCCCGATTGATTGGAGTGAAGGATGTTATTCTCCTCTAGGAAATTTGACAGTTGATGATTGACAAACTTCTCCGTCAGTTTAAATACTGCCGGTAATAGGGAAATTGGTCGCAGGTTAGACAGGGTGGTTGGGTCTGACAGGGCTTTCTTTTGCAGCGGCATAACCGCTGCGCATTTCCAATCCTCTGGGATTACAGCAGTAGCCAGCGAGGAGTTAATGATACTGTTGATTATTGGATTTAAATCCGCAACCAGAGTTCGAAGAACTATGGGCGGGCATGGATCAAATGGGGAATCAGATTTTATGGCCGAAATGGCTTGGTATGAGTCCTCCAAAGAGACCTGTGCAAATGATTCCAAGCAAGAGGTCCTGGATGTCAAGGCGTCTGTCCTCATTTTGTCCGGACTAGGCGGAATGGGGGAGCTCGCTGGAAAATCCCTGACAATATCCACGACCTTCTTTTCGAAATAATCAGCTATATCATTACACAATGATTGCGAGGAGGGGATCTCCTGGGAAAGCGCAATGGGATTAGTAAAACTCTTAACTATCTTGAAGATTTCCTTCTGTCCCCCTTCAGAGGAAGAAATAGCCTCCAGATAGTAGGTTTTTTTTGCCAGCTTAATTGCCACGTGATAGTTGTTACGTGCAACTGTATAGATATGACGTGCAGCTGGCTCATATTTCCTTCGCCATCTGCGCTCCAGGGATCTTACTGCACTTAATTCCATTCTCAGAGCTAATGTAAACCAAGGGGCGCTCTTTTTATTTATGGAACCATGTGTGTAACCACACTTTTTCCTTGCATCTAGGGATGAGCCAAAAGTTGATAACCAATCGCAGTATTGCTGGTTATCTGTTAAAGTGCAACCCGTTAAACCGGGTTTGCTAGCCCTCAGCTTCTCAATGAGCAATGGACGCGCCAGGGCATTAATCCAATTTGGCTTGTGGTCGGCCGTACTTGAGTCTGCCTTAGGAATCGGAACCTTCTGTTTTGCAGAAAGGTTGAATGGAATGAGTTTGTGATCTGACCATGTCAAGGTGTATGGGGCCTTAACAGACAAGCTCTCCATGTTAGTACAGATGCAGTCCAGGACATGGCCCGCTGCATGTGTAGGTTCCGATGTCAGCAGAGTAAGGCCGAGTGTGTTTATGATATCCATAAAATCACTAGTTCCTGGCTCTTTAATGGAGTCCAGGTGAAGGTTAAGGTCTCCCAATACTGTACAATGTGCGAACCTAAGAGTGAGCTCGCTCAGAGTGTCTCCCACACTGTCCAGAAAAGCTGTCCGCGGGCCAGGTGGACGATAGATTAGAGCACCAGAAAAAGAGAGGGTGTCATTAATAGTAAGACAGAAAGCCATGGCCTCAGCTTCTTTGATGTCAGGCAGTTCAAATGTAGAACATTTGAAGGTGGTACGATGGATAATGGCCAGGCCGCCTCCCCGCTGCACTGGTCTATCCCATCTTTGAATTGAGAAGTCATGGGGCAAGACAACAGCTAAGTCCGGATTGCACCACGGCCGAAGCCATGTCTCGGTGACAAATAGGCAATCCAGGTCCATTTCGATGATCAAATCATGGACATGCTGAGCGTTTTTACATAGCGATCTGGCGTTAATAAGCCCCCCTCGAAGGATAGTAGGATGCAAATAAGCATGAGAGCCTGATATTGGATTGAGCTCAGTTCTACAATGCAAACATACCACTGTATCCTTCCATTTATCTGGGTTCAAAAGATTGTGACAAAAGGGAGAATGAGTATTAAAAGAATCCAACCAATCCCTGGAATTCACTACAGGTGTAAATGTGGGGGTGACCTCCCTTACCCTCGCCGCAGCCTCGACGCGGACGAGCGCAGACGGGCCGGACTCTGGCCGGACTCCGGCGTGAGTCCGGCTTTCCCGCTGCGCGTTCCCGCTGCGCGGCATCTGGCAGGTTTAAGTAGGTCCAAGTTCAGCCAGGCAAAAGACTAGGACGCTCACCAAAATGGCGCCTCGTTTTTGTCCCTGCCTACCACCAAAATGGCTGGGTGCGTGGGTGTAGGGAGCTAAGTGATCCGCCAAACAGCGGTGAGTTTTACCGTTTATGTGCAGGTAAGCGCTATGTGTGCTATAAAAGATTTAGTACAGCAATTTCGTTTTTTATTTAAAAAATAGCTAAACGATGATTTTAAAAGCGCATACTAGCGCAGTTTGCACAACGAGGCAGCGTGAGGCAGCGCGTCGTGTATAGCAGGCGCAGCGTTGTTACTAACCTTGTCTGCTACCTACATCTGGCCCCAAAACTGCACACCCAGTGCTACGTTTGTAGGTGGCACAATGAGTGATGCAGTCCATTAGTTCCATTTTACTTTACAGCCCCTAGGTGCATATAGTACAATATACTGGAGACTTATAAGTAAAATATACATCCAAATTAGGTTCATGCCAATTTTAACCATATTTAAAAGGGAGACCACAAGCACTGTAGCACTGTTTATCAGGCGTAAAGTGTGCATTATCCTATGGCCAACAAAAATGAATTCAGCTAAGAAGGCAAAAATTTAAGGAAAAAACACCACAAGATGGCCATGTTCAACTCACACTAATGGAGCACGAGTTCTTTTATAGATCGCTTGTTTTGAAGCTATACTTGACCAGTGTGGAACCAACTTAAAACCTGTACCACAATTTCACTTTTGATCACTGACTATAAGTTCTGTCAAAGAAAATCCATACGAGAACACTGTTAAATTTCAGAGACTGCAGCACAGATTTACCAAATGTCGTGCACAGCAGCCCTGCTGGAAAGTCTGCATTGCTGCATTATGCAAATGGTAACAAGTTGTGTGGCACCATAATTATGGAGAGTTGTGCACTGATATGTAACTGGTAAAAAAAAGAAATTGTAATATGGTGCTAAGCATTGTACTATGTAACAAAGGTGAATCAGTAGGGCTTTGCATGAAAGTTGTTCTCGACTTGTAACCTAAGTACAAATTTCAATGTGATGACTACTCAGTGATAAGAAATGACACATTTTTGGATTTATAGAAATTAAAGGTGATGTGTAGCAGTTTGCTTGAGACAGATTACTTTTGCCTTTAGTGCTTCATACAAAGCTAAATCAAGCTATGTTAGTACATCAGACTTCAAGCGAGAATCGACATGAGTTCCATTGCTCCAATCCCCTAACACTCCCAGGGTTTATATACAAGCCTCTTGCGCCACAGATATGTCACTTTTTCCCATATTAAAAGTGACTCACCGGTGGAGCAAGGGCTAGTAAATAAGCCCCCCATTGTCTTTATAATAATAGGGGTGGATATCAACACTCTTCTACAAAATGCATGTATTTACTTATCGCAAACAACATTAGTTGTGCACTGAAATCAAATTACACTTTAAGAGACATCATTAAATTAAATTAGTGCTTTGTGTGTAGTCAAGTGTATACTAGGTCCAAGTATTAATCTTTAAAAATAGCAACTTACCACCTGCTTGAATAATGCCTTTGTAGCATAGAACTGTTCAGGGATCCATTCAGCTGTCAAAGCTATCAGTTTGTTCAGAACTAAGGGACTTATTTATGAGAGGCTTGCACCATGGAGCGTCACTTTTTTTGCGCGAGCCTCTCAATCATATCTATGAGATGAAACAAAGCCATCATACATGGCTTTGCATGACCCCATAGATATGGGTTAAGACAAAGCAGTGCAAGTAGCAACATTGCCTTACTTTGCTTCAAAGAGGGGTTACATGGGCATTGCGGTGGGTGTTCCCATGCAACACTCATGAATTTTGATGCTGCCCCAGATTTACCTAATCACATAAACCCGGGGCAGCGCCAAATCCTTACACCTCCCCAGAGCTGGTTGCACAAAAACAATCTTGCCTGCAACAGAGACACCCTTGCACCAAGGTGCAACGGTGCCTATGTTGGCCCTAGGCAGCAAATTGTGCGCCAGCACTGTGGGAAAGGACAGTAATACACTATATTTCATAAAAACTGTGCATTTCTGCCCTTTTAGATTGGCGTAA
Organism: Lissotriton helveticus; assembly: GCF_964261635.1. Taxonomy (NCBI): domain Eukaryota; kingdom Metazoa; phylum Chordata; class Amphibia; order Caudata; family Salamandridae; genus Lissotriton; species Lissotriton helveticus. Next base: position 538,789,495 of record NC_136065.1, read on the forward strand.
GGCAGTGCCGCAAGAACATTTGGGGGCTGCCCTACGCCAAATTCTCATAAACAAGGCCACAAGTTCTTAAGAGTCACAAAGCTTTCCACATTTACATCAGCTACCTGCACTCTTTTATTTAATTTCGATCTCCATTTTGTAAGCAGAATTAAGATGTGAAAAATCTTTGATTTTACTCCAATTTTGGAAAATCTATTCAAAACAAATGTGAACATTGTCGTTTAGAAAAGGAAAGCCCTGGATGTAAAATGTATTGGTCATTTTAAATCCAAACCCACATGTCCTTTAACGTCCTCCTTCTGTAGACAAATGGACAATTAAGACATCACGTATGACTCAGAGATGAACGGTAGTCAGAGGCTGCTCTGACAAGCAACTCCTCAGAGAAATCCCCACTTGGACTATAATAAGTCTCAGAGAAAAGTTTTTTGTGCATCATTCATAAGGTACAATAGTGCCTGAGGGGTCAGACTCGCCTCTGATTTATTAGAATTTGTTATTTGCAACTTTATCAGTCAAAAATACAGCTGAAAACATTTCTATATTGATCAAAGCGACCAAGCACAGATCACAGGAAAAAAATACCATGTAGGTATACTTTCGGTTTGAATAGGATTTTTCACGATCTGCGCTAATGCAGCTGTATTAAATGTATCTTTTGTGCTTGCAAAGTTTCATATGTAAATAATGCTTTTATGTGTATAAAAATACTCTGCACAAATGCCTTTGCCTCCAGAACAAAATGTGCACTCAGAGGTTGACCATGATGTGTGTCAGATGCAGGAGCACATCCTTCGCACAGGAAGGATGAGGCAAAATCAGCATCCTTCGCTCATTTTACTTTTTCATTTACCTATTAATTAATGTATTCATTATTTATTGAAGGCCTTTGCATAGTATGGATTTATCTATGGGGGAAATTGGCCCCTTTGTCAGTTTCAAAAAAGAATGTACAGGCTGCTAGGACTATTCAAGTTTGGCAGGCTACCGAGCTGTCCACTGACATCATTGCAGCCCCCTGCACTCCACTGATTATTCAGGGGCAGATTTACAAGCCCCTTACGACACATTTGCGCCGAGTTAAGTCACTTTTGTGATGCAGCGGCAGCGTAAATCATGCACCACGTTGCGACTTATTTACAACGTGACGCATCTAGGCAGATGCGATACGTTGTAAAGCACTGCGCCACATGAAACCTGCGTCAGGTTTTATGTGGGCATTCTGTCGCGTGGTGGCCGTTCCATCGCAGGAAAGTCCCGTAAAACTGACACTGTGAAATCTACAAGATTTCACTGAGTCAGTTTTACGACACCGCTGCGTCAAACAAGCAGGCGTAAGGAGTGACGCACCATGTTAAATATGGGCGGCCCCTCTTGTGACGCAACTCCAGCAATGTGCCGCCCTTACGCCACAAGATGTGTCACGCATCTACCCCTCCTTGCACCATAGTGCGTTGCATTGTAAATGCGACGCAACCGTGGTGGCACAAGGGGGTAATCATGTGACACAACTGTTCGGGCACATCCCTGCTGATTTGCAGAGATGCGCCAGACATAATTAGTATTTGTGTTGGGAGCATTCTGATGTTTTTAAGGCACGTGGAGTCGAGAATCACATTCCTGTCCTTAATGAGTATAAATATGATTCAAGGTAATGTACTTTTCCTTCAAGCACCATCATTGCCAAAAGTGCTCCATGGATGGTGTGGGTGAAGCATCAGTAGTTTATGAACTTCATTGAGCTCATCTCCCAACTCACGTGGTTAACAAAACATTTTGTGTATCAGAACAAGAGGTACCTGCCTGCTGCTGATATGCTTGGAGGACCACCAGAAAATACAGGGTCAAGAATTGTGCTGTGGTCCGGACCTACCTCCTATGAATCATGACATGTAGGGCCTGGACATAAACTGCAGCTTTAGCAGGATAGTTTTTTACACTTAATTGTTTAGCAGTATTTTGTGAACCCATTACTTTATGTGTAATAAAAGTCCAAGTGAGGGGTCCTTTGAGATAGACATTTTTTGGAGGCCATGTAAAAATAGCACCTTGTTATTCAAGGTCAGAGTTTGACCACATCAGTCCAGTAATTAAAGATGGTCTACATCGATGCCCCCTCCAAGTCTGTATCACTTTGAAGTCCAGCTGTGTCACTTACAAGTCCTTCAGCAACAGCACTCCTTTGCCTGGTGATGAAATGACAAGACTCACGTAGTAATCACCAAACCTGGAACCACCACATTGCCTCACTGGAGACAAAAAATACAGGAAGGAAAAGACCAGGAAAACAAATCCAAAAGGAACGTACAGAGTACTGCCTCCCTACATAGTCAAACCTACGTGAACCTCCCTCCTTGAAAATGACCATGAATCATATCTTAGCGAGTACGCCCATTATTCAGCAAATTGCTGCGCTCTAGCTAGGTTCACGCTATACAGATATTTATCACAACCATACAAACCCACACAAACACACAATCACACAAACACACGCTTTGCTTTTTCTTCCACTGATTAGTGCCCAGTACTTTGGGAAATGACAAGCGTTACTATCAAATAAATGAATGGCACTTGCAGAACCATGAGAAGTTGTGGCAATAGGCAAGGATTTCCTATTCTGACTTTGAGGAGCATTTTATTTATTCATAATTATTGTGCAAACCATGTATTTGAGACACAATTACATAACAGAAAGTATATTAAGATCCCCAAGTTACTTGAAAGAATTATATACCCTGGCCAGAAAGATATTTTCACATTTATTGATCTTGACAGCCAGGCATTTGATTTCCGCGGATCCATAATTGAACATGATAATTTTATTAATTTCTGTATAAATTATTTTTATTATTTTTCAAAGTTTGGTGCTAGTAATAGAAAGTATTAGAAGTATCACAGTGCCTAGTATAGCTTATGAAAAAATAGTGCTAAATGCCATTTGGTAGCTGAAATTCAATTGTATGATCAGAAGCTGTAATGACCTTACACTGACACCCAAAACCAGCGCTACAGATGCAATGCCATTGGTTAATTTTCTCACAGCAAAGATGTCAAAGAAACATTAAGACACCAGTTTATTGCAAGAATTGGGACTGAAATGAGATGAGAATGGTGCTCACAATGTATGTTATGTTATGTCATGTTATGTTATGTAATGCTATGTTATGTTATGTTATGTTATGTTATGTTATGTTATGTTATGTTATGTTATGTTATGTTATGTTATGTTATGTTACGAAATCCAAGTATTGCTACCTGATGATAGAGAGAGGCCTAGTCGTGATGTGAGCTATTTCTGCATATGTCCAGTAGTAAAATCCATTAGATTGGCATGACCATACATTATTCAAAATGGCAAAAGATAACTGTGGATATGTACAATGGAGTCAATAGCAATCCCTCAGTAGCTCCACTCCCTCCATTCGGAAAAAAGTATCACACTCTTGCTGTGCAGATATTTTGCGTAGTCTACAGAATCTAATCCAAACATTTCTGTATGGCAATTTCAAACAGCGTTAGAGCTGTATTTACTCCTGGAGACCACTCTCTTATTTAACCATAATATAACACAATACAAGGCAACATGATAATTTAAGGCTACATACCATAACAGCTCACTTCTATGCTTTACACAAGTTAAACCTATCTTCACAGCTACCAGGTGTTGAGCTCAGGTTTAAATTACTGAAAACTTTGACTACAGCTAGCAAAATAGTGACTTTATTTAGGTGTTGACCTCAGGTTTAAATTACTGAAAACTTTGACTACAACTAGCAAAATAGTGACTTTATTTATTGTGGCGGACTCTAATGCACCCCAACTAATAAAACATTTTCTCACAACAGCATATTTTTATGTAGTACTAAATTGCACCCAGGGGATGGGATGTTGCTGTTTCAAGGTGTGGTGTGTCTTAAGGGTTTGTGAACACACACAAAAATGAGTGTTGTGGCCTTGGACACAGTTCCTGCTTATCATTTTCCATGCTGGAAATAGTCTAGAATAAATCCCTTTTAAAGTTGGTAAGGGGAACAGAGCACCTTTAAACGTTGGAGGGTTATATGGTTACTATTTTCATCATGGAGAAAAAAAAGAAAATAAATACTATTTCACATGTGTGTTGAGATAGAATGAGTACAATTATGCACTACATAGCAGTCCATGTTGTTTAAATATCGGCGCCTTTATCAAGAATGAAATACACAAAACATGTTTAACTTTCCATGTGAACTCTGGGACGGTTTTGTAAATTCATAAAAATGATTAAAGTATGTTAAAGTGGGACCCAAAATAGCCAGTTGTAATGTTACACTTTTTCTAATGACACGAGTCCAAAGACAAAACCATTATCAAGAGAAGCGATATTAGATGTCCAAGGCATGGATTCACCTCTTACACCAAACATTGAGCTAGGTTCTTGCTTACATCCGTAAACAGCGAGGCATTGTATTACATACCATAACAGAATAAAATGTAGAAAAAACAGATTTTTATAAACTTCTACTCTGTCAAAGGCTGATAACCCCGTCGCACCGTTGACCCTTAGGCCCTTCCAGCAACATCAAATAAGAAATGTCAATGGAAAAATAGGATCATGACAGCATCAGATTTACTGAGTCTTCTGGTCACTGCTGTAATTCTCCAGGTGCCAGATGTCTGCGTTAAAATCTGTACAAACATGAGATCTCAGGAGAGAAACTATATAATGTTCACTCCTTTGATTCATTCCTCTTCTGCATTACATCTTGAGTAGCCCAATGGACGGTAAAACCTGCATCCTCATAGCAGAAGACGATATAGTGACACGTGCAGTAATAGTGAAAGATAAATCATATAAAATAGTTATGTTACCCATAGTAGCTGGAAATAATGTATGTTAGAATACCCTTTTCACCTTTTCTTTATCTTCCCTTCTTTCATTTGATCTTCCCTCCACGTTGTTAATATATATATTACGCAATGTAGCACCACCCCATAAAAGTTGATTCATTTGTTTTGACATGCACTGTATTCGATTTATTTCTTCCCCCTACCTTAATTTGCAGGATTGATGGTGTGTATTTTCTTGGAAGATGGCAGCATAGAACTGCTCGATCCCTCTGGTCCCGTGATCAATTTCAGCCTGCCTCGCCACCAAATCTCTCTAACACTCAAGTGCAGATTTACTAAGATATGGCAAAGTTGACTTGCTGGCTTGCGCTAGTAGAAGATCAGAACTATAATTAATAAATATGGCATACTCCTCCTTTCATTCCCTGCACTGGTGTATAATCAGGCACACACCTTTGTACCATAATGCAAATGTTTGTATGGATGGTCTAGGATAGGCGTTTGTGGAATGGATACCCCTCCAGTACAAACTCCTCTACATAGACAAACTTTAAACATTGCACAAATTCGATATGTGCTGTACAGTGCATACAATGTATGAAATGTTAGAAGACATAAAAAAAATTCTGCAACTTTGGGCCTGCCTCAAGGCCATTATTTGTTATTGCATAACTCTATCCAACAATTTTGGGAGATAGGATTTTGATCAAAACCATGGAGTCAATTAGGATGGCGGAGGACAAAGTCCGCCGGCCATCCTGTCGGAGGACGGGACCGTCCGCCACAGGGGCGGAGGTCCCGTGGCTCGAATTAGGATGCACCCGCCACAGTGGCGGGTGCATCCCGCATTTTTAACATTGCGGTGGGCAGTGCTTTTCAGCACCGCCAGCCGCAATGCTAAAAATGCATGTTGTTCGTTTCAAAGCACAACATAGCGGACAGATCGCCACCACCTGCATGGCGGTGGCGATCCGTCTGCCATCCTAATCGGCCCCTATGTGTGGTTGTAGTGGAGTGCCCAAGTACTGCCCATGGAAAGCTTCCTTGTACAAAGTGATACAATAAATTGCACATTTCCTGTGCAAGAAAAAGCCCTATCGAAACTTTTGCATCACTTTGCATGACCTTGTTGAGCTGCAATGACTTCCATTCTAAACCTCAAAAGCACACTTTTCTGGTGAGTCAGACTGTGATTCAAGAGCTATAACCAACAAACCCAGGAGTTCTCCCCAGTTGTTACCAACACATTCAAGAATTTGTTAAAAAACATTTAGGATTATTTGCAAGGATTGAATGTTAAAGTGTTCATATCAGCCATAAAAATGCTGTACGCAATAAGTGATTCATCTGTTCTTATTTACACTGCATTGCTTATAGTCTTTCCTTTAATTTACAGAGTGCGTGTTTAGTTGGCCAATGGCAACATAGTATTTCTTGGCCTGTCTGGTCACATGATTAATTTATGCCTGCACTTTTTGAAATCTCATAACATTTAATACCTCCTGCTTGTGTTAGCCAAACTATTTATTCCTTAGTAAATTGAAAGAAATAATGTTGGGTCTGATTCCTTGGTTGTGCTCCCTTTCCACCAGCAACACCCCAGGACAGTTACATTTTGATTCTAAACCTAACACCATAATTTCTCCACAACCACACCCTTATATACTAGGGCTGGTTGAAAATTGTTTAGGATTGATTGGAAGAGTTGTATTTTAAAGAGAAATGTGCTTATTTTAGAAGTTGTGATAATAGCAACAACACTACCCTAGAACCAAGACAACTGTAAATTATAAAACATACAGTGCCACAGAAAAATGCTTTTGCAAATTAAATAAATACTTTCTTGTCCAGAGAATCAATTATGCAATCAATGCATTTTTTTAAATAAGGAAACAGAAAATATAAGGGCAGATTTACTTAGCCACCCATGCAAGGTGACCTAGGGCAACAAAAAGGCTTATTTGTGATATACAAAGCCACAGAAGGCCTGATTTGAGTGACTTAGTGACACTGCATCATCTTGTACTGCATAGCATTACATTTCTTGGTGGTTGGTGTTCCATGGGTTGAGCCTGAGCATTCCCCCTCTTCCACCCATTGATTACACACATTTCCTGATTTACTAAGTTTTGTAAGGTTAGAATTCCATGAAATTCATAAACATTCAACAGAGAAGTAGTGAGGAGACAAATCATTTTTTGACGTTGTTATTTTCACTTTCAATGTGTGATGTCTTCTGCATCAGACAAAGAAAGAGAACAATGCCTCTTTGAATTGTTTTTTGTGCAGGAAGGTATCTCTTCCTGCAAAAAAACAATAATGCCCTTCCTGCACCACGGTGCAAGGGTGCCTGTGTTGGCACACGGCAGTTATAAGTGAGAAACCTGAAGAGCGCACATCTTGGTAGATATGGTGCTTTTTAGCCCTCTCCCATTCATGCAAACCAGCACAGCAGCTAAGTATTTAAGCAGTCATATTTTGGATTTATTTTACATACAGCTAGACTACAATAAAATACTTTTTTCAAATAATTAGTGAAAGAGATAGGTGCACAAATAGAAATCACACAGTGAAATGTGAAAGAATGAGAAACGTTTTTTTTACATTTTGTTTGTGTATCTTAAAAAATGACACCTAAGTAAACATTTGATGCAGAGTAATGAGGCTTGAGTTCCTAAATTAACCCAACAATAAATAAAGACAATCAAATCTAGGTCATCAGTGTTATTGATGGCGCTTTGGTCCTTACATCAATGTGGGATAATCATCAGGAGAAATATGGAGCACCAATCACCTAAAATAAGTTATAAATGAAGTTCAATTAGTATAATCGAATCACTGGTTGTGAGAAATTGGGGTGCTGGTTAAGTGAGGTGTTAACAGCCACAATTCCTGTCAGGGTGAACCACAAACGTCATTAATTAACCTGTGCAATGTATAAAATATGTATGCAGCACACAAACAGTTAATAAAGTGAAAACACAACACAAGAAAACTGTCATACCAATTTACAAAAATAGAGTACATTTTAATAAATTATTTGACACCACAGTAGCAAACATCCAATCAGTAGAACTAGAGTAATGAATTGAGAAACTTTAAGGAACAAAATAGCGGCAACTGTGGACATCTATCCACGTGAGACCTGGTCAAAGTTGAAAATATGACCGATTGGGCATGAGTCGGATACAAAAAGTGGATTGGGCTCAGCCAGCACTTACCTTCAGACTTGGAAGAAATTTGAAGAAAAAGTCTCTGAGAAGATAGAAGTTAAGCAGGGCAAGGCTGCAGGTGGTGTCCAAGGAGGAGGCATGGCCATCTAGGAACCGCTAGACGAAGTCACGGAGAAGATATCTATGTTTAGACTCAGTCTCTTTTTGCGAAGTCTAAAATCTCCAGAGGGATGAAGCTGAAGGCTGTAGCTCACAAGAGCTCCACGAGACCAGACACGCCATTGATGAAGGACCGTTGAACTGGATTTGCTTCTGCAGCAAATACCGAATAGGGAGCTGCTGTGAAGTCAGGTTGATTCGCGATACATCTCATGAGGAGAGACGAGGAGCTTGGTCCTGGTCTCCTCACGGTTTTCAGAGAAGTTTTAGGACAAAAAGGTTACGATTCCACAGTTTTGGATTTTGGTTATATGGACACCTTTAACACCACCACCAGTAGTCAAAGACTGGAGGGGCACCTGTCAGGGGGCTGATACTCACTCAGGATGGGTCCATTTGTGGGTTCAAGATGGTTGGAGCCTTTTCTTTCCCTGAGGTTCTGATCAGTAGGCCAGCAAACTAGTTCTTGCAGTCACTTTGGGTTCAAGAAGTGGAACAGTTCCAAAGCAGTAGGGCGGGTGGGTCCAAGGCAGGCTTCAGGCAGCAAATCAGTCCTTCCAGGTGCAGCAAAGCAGACTTCTGAAGTACACAGCAAACCACAGAAGTATGCAGTCCTCTGAAAGTCCTTCTGCTGGTCCAGAAAGTGAACAGAAGTGTGGGCCTTAGGGTCCTCTTTTTATATTTGGTGCCTTCTTTGAAATAGGAGAACATTCTAGAGAATTCTCTTTGAAGTGGTTGATGTTTCCTGCCTCCCCTGGCTCTAAGCTGGCTGTATGAACATATAGTGGTGACAATTCCTTTGTGTGAAGGCAGGCTGTGCCAAGCTATGCCCCCCACGCAGCCAGGGATGGCTCATCCGGGCACAGCAAATCCCTCTATTGTGTGACTGTCTGGGAGGAATAAACAAAGTCCAACTGCCAACTACACCCAGTCATGTGACCCAGGATCAGGCTGCAGGCACCAAATATTTAACAACAAGGGGTGGTGATGGACAGAGTTCCTGAATTATGCAGAATACTCTCACCCAGTCAAGAGATCAGGGCTAGATCCAACACCGTTTTTAGTTCACTCAACCATCCCAGTTCAGAACCTGGCTATATGCAAATTAGTCTGTTCCTGTCCCAGTGCATGATGGGAACAGGGCAAACCAAACTACCAAGCCAATTCTTACACTGGGAAGGAAACAAGCTGCCGGGGACCGGTTTCTGGCATTTCAGCCATCGTCCGCCCGGCTTGCTTGAATCCTGATGGTGCAATGAGCAAGGGACTCACATCTGAGTATACCCTTCCACGCTTAGGGTGGACAAAATATTTAACAACAAGGGGTGGTGATGGACAGAGTTCCTGAATTAAGCAGAATACTCTCACCCAGTCAAGAGATCAGGGCTAGATCCAACACCGTTTTTTAGCTCACTGCACCATCCCAGTTCAGAACCTGGCTATATGCAAATTAGTCTGTTCCTGTCCCAGTGCATGATGGGAACAGGGCAAACCAAACTACCAAGCCAATTCTTACACTGGGAAGGAAACAAGCTGCCGGGGACCGGTTTCTGGCATTTCAGCCGTCGTCGGCCCGGCTTGCTTGAATCCTGATGGTGCAATGAGCAAGGGACTCACATCTGAGTATACCCTTCCATGCTTAGGGTGGACAAAATATTTAACAACAAGGGGTGGTGATGGACAGAGTTCCTGAATTAAGCAGAATACTCTCACCCAGTCAAGAGATCAGGGCTAGATCCAACACCGTTTTTTAGCTCACTGCACCATCCCAGTTCAGAACCTGGCTATATGCAAATTAGTCTGTTCCTGTCCCAGTGCATGATGGGAACAGGGCAAACCAAACTACCAAGCCAATTCTTACACTGGGAAGGAAACAAGCTGCCGGGGACCGGTTTCTGGCATTTCAGCCGTCGTCGGCCCGGCTTGCTTGAATCCTGATGGTGCAATGAGCAAGGGACTCACATCTGAGTATACCCTTCCACGCTTAGGGTGGACAAAATATTTAACAACAAGGGGTGGTGATGGACAGAGTTCCTGAATTAAGCAGAATACTCTCACCCAGTCAAGAGATCAGGGCTAGATCCAACACCGTTTTTTAGCTCACTGCACCATCCCAGTTCAGAACCTGGCTATATGCAAATTAGTCTGTTCCTGTCCCAGTGCATGATGGGAACAGGGCAAACCAAACTACCAAGCTAATTCTTACACTGGGAAGGAAACAAGCTGCCGGGGACCGGTTTCTGGCATTTCAGCCGTCGTCGGCCCGGCTTACTTGAATCCTGATGGTGCAATGAGCAAGGGACTCACATCTGGGTATACCCTTCCACGCTTAGGGTGGACAAAATATTTAACAACAAGGGGTGGTGATGGACAGAGTTCCTGAATTAAGCAGAATACTCCCACCCAGTCAAGATATCAGGGCTAGATCCAACACCGTTTTTTATCTCACTGCACCATCCCAGTTCAGAACCTGGCTATATGCAAATTAGTCTGTTCCTGTCCCAGTGTATGATGGGAACAGGGCAAACCAAACTACCAAGCCAATTCTTACACTGGGAAGGAAACAAGCTGCCGGGGACCGGTTTCTGGCATTTCAGCCGTCGTCGGCCCGGCTTGCTTGAATCCTGATGGTGCAAAGAGCAAGGGACTCACATCTGAGTATACCCTTCCACGCTTAGGGTGGACAAAATATTTAACAACAAGGGGTGGTGATGGACAGAATTCCTGAATTAAGCAGAATACTCTCACCCAGTCAAGAGATCAGGGCTAGATCCAACACCGTTTTTTAGCTCACTGCACCATTCCAGTTCAGAACCTGGCTATATGCAAATTAGTCTGTTCCTGTCCCAGTGCATGATGGGAACAGGGCAAACCAAACTACCAAGCCAATTCTTACACTGGGAAGGAAACAAGCTGCCGGGGACCGGTTTCTGGCATTTCAGCCGTCGTCGGCCCGGCTTGCTTGAATCCTGATGGTGCAATGAGCAAGGGACTCACATCTGAGTATACCCTTCCACGCTTAGGGTGGACAAAATATTTAACAACAAGGGGTGGTGATGGACAGAGTTCCTGAATTAAGCAGAATACTCTCACCCAGTCAAGAGATCAGGGCTAGATCCAACACCGTTTTTTAGCTGTAATGCCAGAAACCGGTCCCCAGAAGCTTGTTTCCTTTCGAGTGAAGAATTGGCTTGGTAGTTTGGTCTGCCCTGTTCCCATGATGCACTGGGCCAGGGACAGACTAATTTGCATATAGCCAGGTTCTGAACTGGGATGGTGCAGTGAGCTAAAAAACGGTGATGGATCAAGCCCTGATCTGTTGACTGGGTAGGAGTGTTCTGATTAACTCAGATACTCTGTCCATCACCACCCCCTTTTTGTAAATATTTTGGCCACCATGAGTGTGGAAGGGTATGCTCAGACATGAGTCCCTTGCTCATTGCACCATCAGGATTCAAGCAAGCCGGGCCGACGACGGCTGTAATGCCAGAAACCGGTCCCCGGAAGCTTGTTTCCTTTCCAGTGAAGAATTGGCTTGGTAGTTTGGTCTGCCCTGTTCCCATGATGCACTGGGCCAGGGACAGACTAATTTGCATATAGCCAGGTTCTGAACTGGGATGGTGCAGTTAGCTAAAAAACGGTGATGGATCAAGCCCTGATCTGTTGACTGGGTAGGAGTGTTCTGATTAACTCAGATACTCTGTCCATCACCACCCCCTTTTTGTAATTATGCAGGCACCAAATATGGCAAGAAAATCCCAACTTTCTAATAGAGCTGTTTTTTTAATTGTAAATTAAATTCCAACAATGCCATTGAAGAGAGTTTTAAATTACAATTCTCAGACAAAAACATGAAATGTTTACCTATTACTAATCAAATGTTAACATGTATTAAATGTAATAAGGCAACCCAATATCATCCTATGGGAAAGGTAGGCATCATAGTAGTGAAAAGCGAATTTAGGAGTTTTCCAATGCCAGGACATGTAAAATTTTAAAGTACTTGACCAACCTTTTAATTAAAATACACAATGCCCAATGGAGTACTTGGGGGCATTGTAATAAAAGGCGGGTTTAAGACTTGGCAAGGGGTTTATTTGGCAGACCTGGTACTGGTCTGAAGGGGCTACTTAAGTGGCACAATAAGTGCTGCTGGCCCACTATTAGCATTTCATTTAAAGACCCTGGGTATATGGTATATGAAATATCACTTTATTCGGAACTAATAAGTCAATTAAATATTTCAATCAGGTGAAAACAAGTGTTACCATGTTTTTGGGAGTGAACACTTTTCCACTTGTTAGCAGTGGTAAAGTGCACAGAGCCCTATGGCCAACAAAAATGAATTCAGCAAAAAATAGGAAGGGTGAAGTTAATGTTTTTGGGGATGACTCTTCAGAGAGGCCAAGCCCAATACCGGATATTTAAGGATATACTATTCTAACACGAAACCACAATCTCTGGAGGGTGCCCAAGAGCCTTATGCAAAACAGTGCTTCAGGATCCCTCCAGGGGTATGAAGCATCATATACAATAAACATGCTGAGGAGCTAGTTCCTTGTCCACCCAAATAGCACTTTAGGCCTCTCCTGGGGTAGGAAAGTGCTATATAAATATTAGTATACAAAACATAACAAAACTATTCAGTGTACTGTTCCCTAATCAGGCCACCTATCGCCACTTACCCTAAACTTTCGAAGCACTGTCGTTCTCAATGCTTCTCTCCTTTCGTACCCATTTTTTCTCTCCTTTAGAAATCTCCACTGTGTGAAATCACAAAGGCAACCATCTACTGCCTAATGACGCACTTATCACATGCATTGTGCTTAATTAGATGTTAACCAGCTGTTACATTCATGCGAGAATAATCAGCGTTTAAGCATCTGGTGACCCGCACATTATAGGAGTTTCTCAGCGATTGGAACTACAATCATTAGCGTTCTTGCTAAATTTGTTCCTGCATTTTATCACCTGCATCTTTCTTTTTAAAACAGAACATTCATATCAAACATGTCGTCGTTTGGCCAGGCGTGCATGTGGAACAAACACGTTTCGCAAATCGCTTCTCCCTTAACAACAACAAAAAAAAACAGCAAATTGCTAAACAACCCTAGGCAGTACACTGCAAACTCGAACACGCAGAATTCAGTAAATTAGGCTGCAATTGAACCGTCCTGACATTTTGACTTTCACTGGTGGAACAAAATGCTTGATGCAAGAGTCTTCTCATTAAAAAAGGCTCATTTAGAAAGGATCCTATATCTAGCACGACTATAAAGCGTTTTTTTCGTACTTAAAGTGGCAATGAGAATCTAAATCCTCAGGCACAACCGTCGCCAAAATCACTGACATGCAGTACCCGGAAACCAGACTGTGACAATATTTAATGCAGTGATAACCGCACAATGAAACTGCACTTTGTGCACTGAATACATTTCAAGATTTTACATAAAGCAGACAATCAAATAGCCTGTATAACTTGTTTTTTGTTGGTGCTATAAAAATAAGTGTACAAAATACCAAGAATCCGCTCAGATCAGATGAACTGTTTTCAATGGTGGGGTCTCATTAGCTGGAAGCATGGTAGCAATCAGATAAGTTTAATAACGCCTTTTATAAGTTGAAGTCTAATTAATGGGCTATAAAAAAATTAACTTCACAGATATAGCTAAAGTAACAACATAAGACTGAGTTGAAGGAAAATTCGAATTCCTGGCCAAAAACAGTGTGAATCAGATAAGTGGCAGAAAGTGTTACTGACATTGTGAAAATTAGCAAACTTAGCAAACCCTGATATCTCATTTAAATAAGATTGTAACAGACGTACTTCAATTAGACTCTTGTTACAAAACATATCAATCAGAGTCAGCAAATCGTGGGTCAGGGCCCAGACTTCTTCCAATGTGTCAATCAAATCTTCAATTAATTTGAAATGTTTTATTTAAAAAGTTCTGAATAGAAATCTCATAACAGAGATACATATCTCCTAAAGAGGTATTTTCAAAGGGGTGGGCAAAATACTCCCTGTTTATATACTATTGCCTAATACCTGCCTAAGGTTGTAAATCAAACAGAAAGTGGCACAGGAGCTATTATTTCTGCTATTTCCCTGTTCTTTGCTTTGCACGTCATATAACAAAGCCAATGAGTGGGCTCCATTTTACTGAACACAGAAACACTGTATTTCACCAAGTGCCAGCTGCTAATCATTGTTTGCCTTATAGCTTAAGTATGGAATATAATTTCAAAGTAGCCTTTAATCCCATCTATGGTTGTATGCCCTACATGTAATTTGATATGTTGAAAGTACACCCTGGGCAACTAATAACCATGACTGGCACTTTATAACTATATGTAGACGAAAGGACATTACAAAAAAGTCACTATGAAATTAAAAGTAGATAGCCACCAAGAAATTAAGGGGTAGCTTTACTAATATATCACACAACACAGCGCATGAACCAAGGTTGCTGTACTCCATTGCATGTGAGAGAGAGACAAAAAAACGAGAGCGCTAGAGTGCAGGACATCACCATATCAACTAAAGATATGTTGCTTCTTACCCCTTCCCCAGCACTAAGTCATAGTCAGGCTGCCTAATGCCTCTCACACACCTTCCGACGATGTTGCAAAGCGGTCTACTTGATATCTAGCATAGGTTTTGTCCTGTAAGGGTACCTCTCAAGTACAAAATACTATGCCTAGCCAAACTTTAAAACATTCCCCATTTTAGACGTGGACTGTACAGCGCAGCATACATTCAAAGTCGTAATTTTTTGTAGAAATAAAAACATTTCTCCATTTAGATTCCCACGAAGGCTGAGGAAACGAATTGCAATGAGGATGTGAAGTTGGTAAACATTTTTGAAACCTATACTAGAAATACCACCTTTCATTTAGCGGAAGTTACGGAATATGGGTATCCGAGGAGGTGATGTTCTGTCTCTTACAACTATCAGGCTGGCCCTCAAAAGCATACCTCAGTGACACAGTACTTTTCACAAAATTATTCATTGGTATTCCAAAATACTCTCCAAAGCTTGTGTCATTATCAAAGCAGCAAAGAATAGATATGTATGTCTATAATGTGTGAATTTGCTGTGAAACAACTACACTTAATTAAATTCCTTGTCAATGAGATGTAGGATTAAAACATTTAAGTTTGTGTGTTTTAAGGTGAAACGTCTGTTCCCAGTCATAGATTAATAGTCATGAAACTTTCCTTTGAACTGTCTCCTTAAGTGATCTGTATATTGTTATCATTATAGTTTTAGTCAATAAGAGCTAAATTCTACTACTAAAAACAGGGTTGAATTGATTTTCATTTTAGGTGAGTAATAATATCGGAAAGGAATGCAGAAGCAAGATCAGCAAGTGCAGATCCTTGGCTGATGCTTTACGGCTGCACCATTTTGCTGGATCTGACGCAGGTAGTGGCAGGTACTAGAGCATCTTTCTGATGAGGAGCTACATTAATGCACTCAATCAATCCATTTTGATGCATCAATAACTTGCTTCATTCAGCAGTTCAGCCTATGCATTTGGAAAATGCTGTTTTGAGGTCCATACAACACATTTTCTGTGAAGGACGCTCAGTCACCTTTAATTATGGTTGAAATCCTGTCTGCACAAGAACATAACTGGAGTAAATGACTAGTTGGATATCAGTAAACATTTCTTACAAGTATTAAAGGTTGAAGAAACTATCCAAACTTTATAAAGTCCATGTAAAAATGCGATGAAATCTATGGCCTATAAAATGTGTTTGAACTTAATAACCATATACACACCTTATGATATATGCTATAGGTTTTTATAGATGCTGTGGAATAGGGTTTCATAAAAGCCGTTGTAGGGTGTGTAGCATGTGCCTGATGAATTTCACAGTGTGTCTTCCTCGTTCTACAGATTTAGCAGTGATCTGTATCTCTTTGAAATTCTCCTTTAATGGCATGTCAAAGTGTGACCCCACATTTCTTATTGGTTGTCTCCCTATAGAAGCATTTTTAACCTGGATAGGGTAGATCAGTGGTTCCCAAACGTTTGACTCCTGAGGACCCCCATTGAGTCACCACTGGAAGCCGGGGACCCCCAAGCAATTTGTATGAGTTACATTTCAAATATTAAAACAGTAATTCGAAAAAACTACACACGTGTGCATACAAAACAAATACTCAAAGTACTAAGGATTTTGGGGCCAGATGTACGACAATTTCATTTAGCGCCTCGCAATTGGCGACACATGGCGCGTGGCAATTGCGAGTCGCTAAATGAAATGTACAACAGTGTGTTTAACACTGTTTGGAATTCCCAATAGGGTCGCAAATTGCGAGGTTCATTAATATTAATGAGCCTCTCGCAATTTGTGAGCCCATTGGGAATGCCAGCCCTCCCAGGTATGGTGGCCTGCTGGGCTCTGCAGGCCACCATGTCTGGGACTGCTTTTAAATAAAGCAGTTTTAAAAAGAAAATGCAGCCCGTTTACCATGCATTTAAAGAAAAAGAAAATGAAACATTTTCATTTCATTTTCTAAGGGCAGCCAGAGGGACCTGGGACCACTGCCTGCCCTTAAAAAATAATTTTGCATGCATTTGCAAAGGGGAAGGGGTCCCCTGAGGACCCCTTCCCCTTTGCAAATGCATTATCATCTACTTGAAGTGGGTGGTAATTGCGAATGTTTTGCGACCCCAAAACATTTCTAAATGGTTTTGAGACTCGCTATTTGGAAGGAAATGCCCCTTCCAAATAGCAAGTTGCAAAACGTATTTAGCGAGTCGCAAACAAATTGCGACTTGCGAAATAGGCAATGTACATGGCCCAATAGGTTTTTGCATGCGCAAACGGGTTCGCGAACCAGTTCGCACATATAAAAACAGATCGTACATCTGGCCCTTGTATTTTATATTGAAGTAATAGCCCCTCTGCCACATGTATTTCATTTGTTTTATAGCATCTCTCATACCATTGTAGGATGCCAGAGCACATTACATCACACACATATAGAGACATTGAATCATACATGTAAATCAGTGTGTATATAAAATGTTTAAAGAGTGCTTGGTCTGGAAAAGCACAAACTCAGGATTCAGAACATAACACAGTGGCTAGCACTGACTTTAACATTAAAAATGTATTTCCACCCAAATAAATCCATTTTGCAGCATCAGGATAATGAATAACCGGGGAAAAACAAAAGTTACTAACTGGTACCATGCAGTTTGCAAGCAGCTCTTTGATGACAGTGTACAGGTCCCTCTGCTACATTACGATTGTTACTTATGAAGTGCACAGTAACTAAAGAATCTCTGTGACAAAAGCAGTAACCACGAAACTATGCACATAACTCCTTTTTAAAATGCATGTTACACGTTCTTTGCAGTAGGCACATTAACCCACAGTGCTACATTAGTTAAGTCAAAGCTGTCACTGAACAAAACTCTCCTCACGCTCAAGCAGGCACATTAATCACTGGCATGATCTTGACACTTTTATTGTTGCTGGAAAGCTGCTAATTATACAAGAAACGTTTCTGTGCTGTTACAATTGTTGCCTGGACCCCCAGGGAATGTGTCACGGACCCCTGGGGGTCCGCGGACCCCAGTTTTGGAAACACTGGGGTAGATCATTTGTCTACCACCTGTTGATCTAAGCTTACAGCCAGCTCTCCATCTATAATAATTTACTCAGTTCACTCATCCGTAATACACAGGCAGTGGATGTAGGCTGATATTAACCTTTTACATTTTAAATGATGAAGCATTCACATCACACATATTACTTCCGTAGCGTGCTTGACATAAATGGTTCCACAATTGTGTTTCAATGGTGGTTACCTGAGACAAGAACTGACCTAACCAGGGACAATGTTAAGACCACATTGACTTCATACGGTCAGAGTTTTCAGCAGTTACGATAGCAGATTATAGGCCCACTCACAGACGTGGGATACAATTTTATCTGAAGAAGTGTGGAAAAGATGAATGCTAGGACTTTTGTGGAATCCTACAGATTGTGCAACATTCCCTTAAGAGAGATATGAAAATGTGTGCTTTTATCCAGAGTATAAAGTTTGCAGGCAATTCTTGGTAAGAAAATGTAGAGTGTGAAGTTTTCAGAATTTTTCAGGTTAAGTAGGATCCACTGGGTGGCGGCCTCCCAGGCCCAAATTCTACTGTTACAGAAATCAGCCATAAGGGCCAATTATTTTGGTGAAAGTTTCCAAGTTGCATTTTGGAGCCATTCGTGTTGTGGGTGATAAGATCATCCACAGAAATAAGATACTTTTTTCATGAGGAAAAAGTGTGTGAATGCAGGTGGGTAGAAATTTTGAGTGTCCCTACAGATTACAGAACCCTGTCTCACAGATATTTGATAAATTAATTAATTTAGCTAAAATGTGTGGTCTGCAGATCGTTCTGGGTAAGAAAACCTAGTCAGATCCACAGAGTCACACCAATCTGGACTTTCTGCACTTCTAGTTTAAAATATGTCTGGGTTTATTAGCTCTCACTGGGTAGGGGCCAAGCCTGGGCCAAAGTACAGGTGCACCCATATCGCCTAAATGGGTAATTCTTCTTGGCAAGCATCATGATGGTGGTGTGTTTGATGGGTCTGGGAAGGTAGCGATGGTGAGAGAGTTATTTAGGATCAAGGGGAGGGCAGGGCAGATTGGTTTGAGTCCTTTTGTAAGGACAATGGGCCTCATTTATGAAAGCCTTGCGCCACCGATGCGTCACTTTTTCCCATGTTAAAAGTGACGCACCGGCGGCGCATGGCCTTCATAAATAAGGCCCGATGTTTTTTGGGCAGCCAATGAACACAAAGGGACCTGAGAACAAAGGTAATTCTAGATGTGTAACTCTAACACTTTTAGGTCACTTTGCTACTTTAGGTTATTCTCAATTTCTCAGTATAAACATACTCATAAGTCTAGACCTACACGTCACTAATGCCCTGAAATAGGGAGTGGAGTCTGTAAAAACATCATATAGAACCATAAAATTCATATTACTAGTGATTTCATGACTTTATGTGACATTGTGTATACTTGGTTCTGAACTCCACAATCAAGGCAGAGAGGGCCCTATGGCATAATACAGGGAAATTTTTTTTAAATGTAAGTTTAAAAACATCTCAATTTTTTGACAATTAAATATTAAGTTAAATTAAATCTATATATGAATTTTAAATGTGGAATATTTGTAAAACAATTTCTAAAAAACTTAACATTTTGAATTTAAAAAGTAAAATCATTTATAGATTATAATAGATAACAAGCATTTGCAATGCAATCTGTCTCGTATTTGGGACCTTATATGTATTTAGCTGTGCATCACATTAGCCTGGGTGCTGAAATATCTACTGTACTTTAACATAGAGGGAAAGTAGGCACCAAACTGCGTGATACACCAGGTATGGGAACACATAGAGAGACATATTGCATTTTAGCGGGAAATAGTGTCTTCCAAAGCTCTTTTTTTATTATAAAATCAGGGCCTTCGGTGGTCATATCACTGAAAATACAAGATTTGAAAAATATTTTATTGTATATGGATGCTCATGGAAAACAATTTCTATGGACTGTTCTGGTATTTTACATATCTCTGCTGGTCGTTTTCCATCAAGAAAGTTAAATAGAGGCAGTTGCCTGAAAAATAAAAAAAAATAAAGTCCCTCAGCAGAAAGCAATTCTGGTCTTTTACTGACCTCTGCTGGTCGTTTTCTCTCAAGGCAGTTAAATAGAGGCAGTTGAACAGAAACAAAGTCCCTAAGAGGAAGCAGACAAGTCCTAGGGCTGATCTCCCGAGCCCACAAAGTACATACACATATAAGTATATAATAATTATATACTAAAGTATATACAAGAGGTCTTGAATGCTCGACCTGAAAATTACTTTTTAAAATATTTATAAAAAAATTACACCACCCTACAGTATAATGTTTATATTGATCTATTATGATTTAAAAGTTATTAAAAAGAATGTACAGAATTAGTTGAAGTTAATTTATTTCTTTTTTATTTTATTCACTTTTAAATTGAAAAAGTGTACTAACATATTTGTTATTAAAATAACATTTATATGTAACTTATAATGTATTTTTAACATTAAAATAACTCTATATATTTTAAAAAAAGGTTGAAATAAATTGATTTATTTTAACATTATTTCCTAAGGTTTTTTAAGTTCTTACCTCTGTTATTTTCTATGGGAAGTTGTTGCAGTACGTGTTAGTGGACATGGGTGGTGCTGGACGTACTCCTGTTCTGAGTAGAAGTTCATTTACAAATGTCTGGGTCCTTTTTGGATTTTGACACTATAGAGTTGCTGTGTTTGTAAAGCAATGGACGTATTTTTTTTTGGGTGGGTATATATTCCTCCCTACACTCTTCCTGAGCCCCCAGTTAACCCCACCCTAATCCTCCCTACATCCCCCCCTTTAGTAGTAAGTATTCCCCATGTTCAGTCACTTACCCCTGTCCCTCATACATTTATAATAAAAACCTAAGCCCACGTGTGCAGACATCCCTATCCTTTGTCTGTTCAGTAGCAGCAGGTGACAAACTGAATCAAAGGTGACCGAGAAGTCTTCTACAATCATGACTCATCCAACTATCATCTTTAGCTGTCATCTGCGTTTTTCTCTGGTCTTTGTCCAAGGCTGAAATGAGAGATTAACAGCAATGCAGGAGAACATGACTTCACAATTGTCTTTGAAATTACTCAAAGACTATTGCCGCCAGTTCTTCTCTGATAAACTAGAGGTTAGAGATTCAACATAATACGCTTAATCACACAAGTGGTGCTTTTAAACTGATTAGTCACAATAGCTTTGTTTGAGAATAGACACACTCCACGTTGCGTACCGGCTTGATTAATTGTCAATATGACAACAAGGGTGTCACTTTCTAATGTTTAAAAGGGGCATGGCTAATGATGTAATTTAGGAGTCACTTAAGATAACTGTGACACTTATGTGGCCCCTTTTGACCTCCAGCGCTGCTCTTGTAACCCATGTTCTTCTTGGACACAAAGCACCAGGAAAAGAGAAGCCTGTTTCCTGTTCCCAACTCATTATTAAAAAAACAGAAACTTGAGGCTGAGCTCACCTGAGATCCGTTAGCAGCTGCACTTTGAATTTGACAGTTTGCCTGGTCAGCTAGCAACCCCGCAAGGCTCCACTTAGCTTCCATGCAACACCTGTTACCAGGTGCAACACTGAACACAAAATAAAGTGTCACAAAGGACAGAGAATGATGTCCTTGACCAAGGCCAGACTGGCTGTAGTGGACACTGGGTGTTTTCCCTGTGGGCCGGAAGAGTGGGGACCAGTTTTCAAGTAGTGGGGGCCTGTTTTGTTTCTGGGGTCTGGTTTTGCAGTATCAGCCCCCTGTAATAAAACCAGCAGCAGTGCTGAAGCAGAAGCGGTGCTGCTTCTTGCTATCATTCCTCCCCCCACAGCCAGTCCAGCTAAATTGTCAGGGCTGATGTGTGTTCCCGGTCTGGCCCTGGCACTGACATTGAGAAACATATTTTTTTACACAGAGGGAGAGTGTGTAATGAAACCCTTCTGACAAGCATTTCAGCCCGTCAACTTCTTTTACATTTAACAGCATGCTTTACAATATGTCATTGCAAACGTTTATGTTCACAGGTTTCTGCTGTGAACTGAAACTTACTTTTGTCCCTCTAGAATTAGGTTTTATTTCATAAGGTGAATTTGTAGAATAGAGTAAGCCCTATGTGATTAACGACCCTGCCTGCGCTGGTTGTAAGTGGACATAGGGGACAGTATAGCAATAGGGCAATAGGATCATTGGTACCACGACTCAGGGCTGTGGGGGTCATCTGCGCCCCAATTATGGATGTTTTAACTACCAAACAGGGGGCTAGTATGGCTCATTTCTCATGTCTGATTTCGATGGCACTCTTCCTGCGTCAATGAATGGACAGTCTTATAGTTAATATTTAGGTAGTAACAAAAATTGATAGTTATCTTTTTTAGTGGTGTTATTTTATTTAATTTTTTACTTCAATAATGGCACTTCCTGTGATACTTTCAGAATCAAGTTACATGGTTTCTTGTGATAACACCATGGTCAAAGATCATGTGATGTCACTTCCTCTTATGTAATAGTTGACTGATGTAACTTACACAACTTCTGGCATTTTTTTAATCTACATTAATGTACGTGTCCCATTGAGATGACAAACCTACTAAATTGATTAGGACTGACCTTCTTACCAAATCTAAATCCGAGTTACAAACCTTCATACTTACCCCGACTCTGGTCATCCAAGGATGTCAGAGAAAAGGATGCTTTGCCTACCATCTTTTGAGACGTGGATGCAGCTTCTTTTATACAAAGTGGGAGTTGTAAGATGCTAAGCTGGCGAGAAAAGGGCTGTTGGTCTGTTGTTTGCCTCTTCAATGACATAGGTGTCTTAGACTGTATCCCTAAATAATACAACACAACAATGCACCCACTGTTATACCTTGGAGAGTATATTCAATGCCAATGTTATGACTTTTGACAGCCTAGACAAATGAACATTTCACAGAACTTTCTGCTGGCAAAGAGAATGCCTACATTAATTTTTATTGATGCCGTCACAAAATTTCCAATATGGATCTGATTATTTGCTCCAATTCGATGCATCTTTATACCACAGTAATGAGGAGTGGGGTCACTGTAACTTTTCTGCAATATTTCGATTAAGTTAACCCTACTAAATTAATCTCATTAGTATCTCGTATAGGTCTTTATCTCATCATAGGCTACATATTCAGTTCTTATTGTTTTGCAACACGTTTATGAACTAAGCTGTTTTATTTGATTGAAATTTCCACCTGAGACCGTTCTCATCAAAAATTCGATTTTGATTCTGAAGCAAGTTCTCAATGGGTGCAAATGACCACCACTCTGACCAATCAGCCATCTTTTAGTTCCTATAGCTTTATTTGTCTCACAATCACTTGCAAACTAATTACATTTTACTTTCAGCACCATAATTCCCCACTGGATGCCATACTGATGATGTAACCCAACAGCTTCTTCTATTGCTTTCCTTGGAACATTTTTAGATTGGATTCTGACATGCTGTGTTGATTGTGAAGTCTTCAAACCCTAGGCAGGTTAGTCATACTAGTTAACTGCTCTGCTTTCAGGGAACAATATTCAACACAGCTCTCTATTTTAAAAGTAAATTAGATTTTCCAGATATCTCACGCAAGCCTCTCGCATTAATTTACTTGCAGTTCACATATCAAAGCTCCAGAAAACTGGCACTACTGTCTAAGGTGCAAAATATTGCTCCACGCTTCATGCTAACTATATTTCAAGAGGCACCATTCGTCCCTACAAACTGCAGGAACTAGGCAACAGCAATGTAAATGTAAACACGGTATAGGTGATGCTGCACTTGTAGAAGAACCTCATGAGAGGAAGCATGCAAGGGTACACCAATCGGCAGTAGGAGTTTCAGCAGGGTGGTGACGTGGGCAGGGGGGGGTAGTAATGTATGGATTACGGAGTTTAACAGGTAAGTAAACATTTAAATAAATAAAACGAATTTTGTTGCGCGCACTGCATCACCAAATGTGATGCAGTGCGCGCAACGAAATTCGTTTTATTTATTTAAATGTTTACTTACCTGTTAAACTCCGTAATCCATACAATACTACCCCCCTCCCTGCCCCTCCCCCTGCCCACATCACCGCCCTGCTGAATAATCCTACTGCCGACCGCTACTGCCAATCGGTCAGGGAACATAGATGGGCATTCAAACACGTGTTGCTTTATATATTTTTGGATTATCACTGTTAATTTCACTTCATACTTTAGCATGAGCGAAGTCAGTACTTTTGACTACGTTCCTACCTTTCACAGTCCATTTTTCTTTCCATTTATAGGGAAATAAAAAGACACAGATAGATTGCCTTTAAAAAGAAAATATTCTGAGACAAAATAAAAAATATATGTTGTCTTTGGCTTCACACCCCCTTCTTACTCCCAGTTTGAAAACACAAATCTAATGCACCCCTGTATTGTTAGTCCCTGTTACATCTTAGGGGCTTATTTACAAACATCTTGCACCACTATTGTGTCATTTTTAACATGGGAAAAGTGACGCACCGGTGGCGCAAGGGACTTGTAAATAAGCCCCCTAGTGTTTAACCACAATATTGAATTTTCTAAACTCAACCTCCAACTATATTAACTCCAGAACATTGTCTACCACTATACAATACTAAGTATATATTCCTTAGAGTAGATTTTCTATTTCTAACTCCACATCTACTTACCTTGATAACAACACACCCGCACATCACACCTTGTAGAGGCATCATTGCACAAACATGCCAACATAAAATAGGATATGAACTACTAAAGACAAAAATTATAACTAGAAAAAGCACATGTGTTCCCACAAACACATTGTTTTCCAAATAATTGTACGTGCCAAATTGTCAGAATGAAGACATACCTGCTGTTAAGTCACACACACAAGTACTCCCTTGCACTCAAACATGTATACACAGAGCTGCATACAAACACACAAACACATCTGCACACTTACACGCATGACCCATTTAGGTAAATGAAAATGAGTATTAATGGCCTCATTTGATCTACAACCCAACTTCTCAATATCTCACATCTTTTTGCTGGGGCCGAAGTGTAGATCGCTCCGTACAATGGTAATCAGTAATCATTCATTAATCAGGATCTTTATTTGGGTATGTATTTTACTGCTCAGAATTCTTGGTCTTCCAATCTTGCATATGGTTCTGCCTAATTTTCTACGGACAATGGGCCCCTTTGGGGGTCTCCGTCAACCCAGTGGGGAGGTTGTTTTACTTCTTTATTGGAAATGTTTAGGTCTCAATGCATACCAACAGCTATATGTGGGGCTGAGGTGGAAGGAATCTCAAACTGTGCAGCCATACAAAAAGAGGAAAAAAGATTTCTCCGGAAAAATCTTATCTGTTCCCCATTCTGCTTGGAGTTTTATTTGTCAAAAGGAATGTGGGCTATCTTTCATAGAAGACCAGATTATGGTCCGGACCACCTTTTTATGCCTCTCAATCTGTAAAAATTATGAGGCTGTCTTAAGGAAAGGCATATTAGCTGATTGGTTTTCATTAGACAAAGGGTTAGAGATACCTTGGATTGCATAGTTAAAGCTGTATATAACAAATTGGGATAGAATTGTTTTTTACGGACCCATCAACCTGCTATAAAACAAAAAGAAACAGTGTGGCTAGTGCTTTTTATAATCCTGAGGAAACTCAGCGGTTAACACTTTTGGCGGAACAGATAACTGTTAAGTACCTAAATCTGTATGAATCTGATAGCACTGCCGACTATATATGACATGTTCAAAGTCATTGAGAGCGCTCTTTATCGTTTAGATTTAGTCTGATACTGTAAAGTATTTGCTTTGTTTCCCTCTGGGCTACATAAATAATCTTGACGCTAACCTTCATTTCATGTTCTTTTGTCAATTTTATGCATGTTACACAAAATTGTGTTTAATACCCCTTTAAAAAAAGGACAGCTGCAATATCGGCCAACATAGACCTGCCTTCAGATTTTTATCACTTTTATCTGAAATAGATGCTATTTTGTATGCAGGAGCTTTTTTAAAACTTTCTGTGCGAGCACACAAGTCCATGCTGCCATAATATCCCTAATTTGTACTTTCTGCTTGTTTTTGAATTATATTATTATGTACTTTATGCGCATTTTCTTATAAATGCTTATGAACTGTCATTTTAACTTCACTTGTATTGTGTTTCGGCTTTTATGGGAGCTTTTCATGCTTCTGAATACTACTTGGATTGATTGATTGAGTATTTACTGAATGCAACCATCAGATACCTGAATGAAAGTAGATTTAAACAATATCAGCAAAGAAGAATAAAAACATAACCTATTTAAATTCATCTTAGTTTGACTATGGTTAAGGGAAACTGTGTGGTGGTTATTACTGACCCTCTTATAACATGTTTGCTACTCTGAGTACTGATGCAAAAGAATCAATTGATGGGCGGAATGCTGAAAAATGCAAACATTCAACCCCAGTCACAAGGATCTGGGATTAATCCATCATTTGTTTGCCCACCACACCACTCCAGTTTGGACCCAGTCATATGCAAATCAGTCTTGACCCTGTTCCTTGTAGGAACAGTTCAGCCCGAACTGCCAAGCCTGGTCCTCCCTGGACCGGACACAAGCATCTTGGGTCCGGTTTCAGGGCATCACCCTTCATCAGCCAGGCTGGCTTGAATCCATTGGTGTAGTGTGCACGGGACCCACATCTGGGCACGCCCTTCCCACGTAGGGCGACATATGCAAAAGAAACAATTGATGGACGAAATGCTGGACAATGAATGCTTGTTTCCGGTCCAGGGAGGACCTGGCTTGGCAGTTCGGGCTGGACTGTTCCCAGTTTTGGGGGGCATTTAACAAGTGCACAACAGTCCTCATTGTCAGTGTAGGTCCTGGCCCCAGGCACACCACAGGGAGGCAAAGCCAACATTGTACAAGGCAGGCACAGACCTATTCAGGGTCAGGGACTACTCCTCCCACTACTCCAAATGCAGATCTGCCTATTCAGCCTAGCGCGGACTCACTCAGCCCGTCTGGAGCCACTGCACCTCACCAGCCCCTGTCACTCCAGAGCCAGACATGCAATACACATCAGGCAGGCACAAAGAGACATAGCACAAAGAAAGACCCACTTGTAAAAGTGGCTTGCTAAAATAGTGAAAATAAATCAGTGCATACCATTATGCAGCATTTATTATCACTATTCCAAACATACCAAACTCGATCACGCTACTCTTCTCATATCAGGAATTACCACTGAACCACTTATCAGGGAATCCTCAATGCATTCCTATGAGAGGACAGCCTCACACTAGTGAGAAACCAGAATGGCTGTTTGTCACTACCAGGACAACCCACACAGTTAAGGCACATGTCCTACCTTTTACCTACAATGCACCCTGCCCATAGGGCTAGCTAGGGCCATCTTAGGGGTGACTGATATGTAGTAAAAGGTGAGTCACAGACGTGGTACCCACTTTATGTGCCATGTCACAGCGGCAGTAAACTGCGCTCACAGGCCCTGCAATGGCAGAGGCCTGAGACAGGTTTGAAAAGCTACTTTGGTGGGTGGCGCTTGCAGCGCTGCAAGCCCACCAGCAGCAATTGATTTACTGGCCCGGGTATATGAGATACCACTTCACAAGGGATTGACAGGTAAATTAAATACGCCAAACAGGTGTCCACCAATCTTACCATGTTTACCACAGAGAGCACACTCACCTTACACTGGACAGCAGTCACAAAAAAGACTAGGAGGAAGGCAAAAAGTTCAGGGATGACCCTGCAAAAAGGGCCAAGTCCAACACAACCCCCTTCCAGCCAAAAGCTAGGGTAGACCAATCATTACCTTGATGGCTTCCCTGCCTGGGGTGATAGAACACGGAAGCGGGCCCGCAAATGCAAGGGCACACTCCAGTTCTACGCCAATCAGAACCCATGCAGTTCTCTCTGTCAAAGCTTTCAGGACCAACTAGGCTACCCCACTGGGACTTCCTAGCTGTCCACGGCCAGGACCGGGCCCTAGGCCATCCAGATGTCTCTGGTCCTTGCCATCTCACAAAGTGGGGGGCAGTAACCCCTGGTACATAGTATCCATTCTCCACTCTTCCTCTCATCCATGCAGTTCTAAACTACCACTGATCCTCCAACCTAAGGTCCCCACCCTGAAGTTGACCAGAGGTCATGGGTGAGTCATGGGTGAGGCTCTCCTCCCCCTACCTCTTCTTCTGGGGTCCCACACTTTCCTCCTAGGAGAAGCACCCCCAGCACCTAAAACTCTCAGGACGCTGGAATCAGCCCTCTCAAACAATTCTCCAGAACCTTGACCCTGCAACTGGTCTACCAACCTAGGATCTAAACCCTCAGGTTGAACTGGGGTCAGAGGCAAGGACTCTCTCCCTCTGCACCCCGTTCCAGAGTTCTGCACCCTCCCACCTGGAGTGGTACCCCTAGAAGACAAACCGGTCAGGACACTGCTTACAGATGTCCTTTCCTCCAGGTCAGGCAGAACCTGAATCTGGCCCCCCAACCCAGGGACTAAACCCTGCGGCTGAGCACCCGCCTGGCACACCAGAGCTTCCTAACTCATGTGTTGTGTGACAGTCTGCCTGGCGGTGATCTCCTCCTGACCTCTGTCCATCTGTCAATGCACGAAGGCCTCCCAGGACAGAACAGAAGTGGTGTCACCATGGTCACTCCTAGGAGGTTCAGCCCTTATGGCTGGCCCCTGACCCACTGGTTCTCCCACTGGGGACCGCATCCCCCTCTCACCCTCCTCTGGACTTCTGCACCCTCCACTTAGGAGTGGCACGACCAGATACCAGAACTGATGGAGCTCTGTTTACAGACGCTCTACGTTCTCCTGACATTAGGAGACCCCCCTCAACGGATGGCCTACCAGTACAGCCTAGGCTCCCCACCTGATGTTCGCTTAACCTAGGTAAGGTGATGAATGCTGAGACACACATACATTGCCCTGTGTACACTGGGTATCCTAGTGGTGGTTGCAACAGCTAAGCTGTTGAAAGTAACGACGATGTGGTTGAGTCAAAGATGCTTTTGCAGAAGAAATACGAGATAATGAATGTTGACAATTTGCCATATGGTTACTCTTTTAATTTTCAAAATTTTTCCTTGAGACAAGATTAGTGCTTAATTTGAGTCGGTGGCTTCCAGTGCTCGACACCGGCAATCAATTGCTTTGAAGAGTGGGACATCAACACTTAATTGTGAACACCGCACTTATGACGGTCTGCCACATGGAGGCGCTGCTCATCTAATTTAGAGATGAGCAGAACAGCAGTTGTTTATGAATACAAAATGCAATAAAAAGTACTAATACCTGCCTACCCAACCAATCCTTCAGCTTTGGGGACCTAGAATAAACTGAACAGTCGCACTTGCAGGCGAGAGATATTTAGTAGTTGTTTTGGTACCATCGTTGGCAGTGACAGCATGGGCAATGGGTGGTGCAAGCTGCAGTGGCCTCCTGGTGAGAGATCTGTCACTTATTATTTTACAAATTAAGCACTGGACAAGACTATTGTCACAACCCACAGACTGCATCAATGAGGAGCAGCTGCTCTGTGCTGATAAATATTACAGAAACAAATATGTGAGTAGAGAATGTATTTCAAACATAACACAAGTGCACACTTTTATCACCAGATTTTCCCAGTACATTTACTATATTTTATACAAGTAATACATTTTATGAGGCATACATATTATGACTAATTCATTTTGATCCACCTTCCTCTCACTTTCATCTTCAGTCGAATAGCAGTGAAGTCCCCTAGATATTTGCAGTAGTGGCAACTTGTCCCTTTCTAGCACTCGTTTATTGCTTTAAGCGAATGCATTAGGGGTCTGATTCTGCTAATGGTGACATATTCTGAGGTTTTATATTTTTGTCTCCACTTATAGTCTGACCCTTTTTTTTTACTTTATGCATAGAACTTACACCCATGAGCAGCAGGTATGCATGCAAGGATCATAGCAAAAACAAAATCTTAAGGGACTCTGTTAAGAGGCACAGGTGTACATGTTCCGGCAATGTGCAGTGGCACCAAAGCACAAGGGTGTGAGGTCACTACTGCACTCATACTATGGCTGGATGTTACTACCCAACCTGGATTGAGAACATTTTTCTTGCTAGCATGCAGGCTCTAGGTGTCCTTACCAAGCCCCTTATACTGCTTCATATGTGGCCCCCGACCATCAGTGTTCCATCCCGCTGGAGAAGGCATGGTGAATGGCTCACATTTCATGCAGAGTCAGGTTTGTGAACTATGTGTTGTCATTGAACATGTTTTAACATCAAACGTTTAAAAGCTGTGCTATCCACAGCTTTGGAGTACTATTAACCCCCTAATACTGACACCTGAAGCAAATTGAAAATGACCTGTCAATGCTGCTAAACTACAGCAAAGTATTTGTAATTGCGAATCCTAGCCGCATGGTCCAGAGAAAGGTGGATACAAGCCTGTTTCAAGGGCAGGGAGAAAGATCACGTTTAAGAACGCATCCTCATTCTGTTCATTGAGTGGATGAGAGCCAGTGGTAGCCAGTTGAGTCACTATTGAGGTTTTGGTGGCCACACATTTTGATCATTCAACCCACAAAGTGACTTGGGAAGACATAATTGGCATACTGAAATTGGGGTGCCCATATTAGGCAAATGAAAATCTGTTCCCTCTGGAAATAAAACTATCCCTTGCCCTTTCAACAGGTAGCACGTGTACAGTGTCATGTATAGCAGTATATCTTTCCCATCCATCAATTCCAAGGTTCCTTTCCCTTACTTCTAAAAAAATATGCACTTTTAAGGTTTTTAAGCAAGTACAGAGAATGCACATCTCCGTATTCAAAATATCTCTTAAAGTAAAACCGTATATATTGCTCAGTTATATTATTTCAATATACTGTTCTGACCGCTCCACAGTACCTGATACAAAAAGGATATTAAATCATCTTCATTCAGAATCTTAGTTGACATGCATTTATACTGTTTTGCTCCTATCGAGCACCACATTTTTGCAAGACTGCTACATTTTGGAATTTGTATGTGCCCTTACTAAAGTTAAACAATGTGATCCACTAAACTCATATCAGGTTGACAATAATCTGTAACCAGAATAGAACCTACCACATTAGCACATCCCATGTGATGCTTTATACTGAAACAGCTGAGCAATTGGAAGCCAAATCACTCGGCAGAATGTAGATAGATGTCATATGATTGGGCCACTTGGTCATGGCTCTATCCTGGCAGCAAAGCCATGTATTTGTGTAGTATGTTCATATGAGTTTTTTGGTAAAAACTTAAAAAGAGACTTTGACTATAATTAGACTATGCCCTGTAAAAGCAAGATGGCTTCCGCCGGCCCGGAGGATGCGGATTATCCGCTATCATAATCGGCCCCTTAGTTAGGGTCCTAGAAAGCAGGTGGGGTATGTAGCAGGGTCAATTAGGAGGCAATCAGCAAACGGGGTTTGGCAGCCACTCGAGAAATTCACCCAGAGGATGTGGGACAGACACGGGACTGGGTCAATAGATCGTCACACCAAAGAGTTCCCCAAGGGCCTTCCGACACTAGCTCAGTTCTGCGAAGCACGGGGGGTCACACAATCTCTTAACCCTCTTCCGATAGTCCTCGAAGGGATTCCTCCAGCCCCATCAGTCACTCTCAACACCAACACCCGAACTTGCAACACTACCCTGCAACATGGGGTCGTTAGGAAAGGCCGGGTGAGGAGAGGGCAGTTGGTCTGCTATGCTGAGTGCTAAGTAAGGGAACAGGAGATGAATAGAGAATAAAGCAGGGGGCCTCTTGGAAGGAGAAGGCACCCTCCCAGGTGCATGTTGATCAGAGTCACATCCAGGTGCTCTGGGCATAACATCGGGTGTGTGATGTTATGGGTCACACCAGACCATTGTAGTCACACAAAATGAAGAGTTGCAAAATCTGTAAATTCTTAGAAATGTAAATGTAAATGTAATGTAAATTGATACTTGTATAGCGCACTACTCACCCGCAAGGGTCTCAAGGCGCTTGTACGAATACCGCTGTGGAACCCATCCTGGCTTTCCCTGTGAGGTGTCCACTCCTGGGCACCCCCAAGGTGGAGGCCAGGCATCCTTAGCGTTGTGGGGGCCGTTGTGGAGATTAAGCAAGCTATTGCCCAGAGTTGCAGAGTGGGACTCCATGATTGGAATAGGCACCGATGCGAGAATTATCAGGTCCGTGGAATTTTGAGCCCAAGACCCGCCGAGGCGGGGAATTGAACCCTGGTCCCGGGCTAGACCTCTGCATCAGGGTCTGCCGCTCTAACCATTGAGCCACACTTCTCCACCCATTGAGCCACACTTCTCCACTCATCGGTCAGTTTTGGCTGCACTAGACCGCCCCGGTCACTCACACGATCAAAGAGTGGAAAATTCTGTTTGTTCCCTGGTAATGAGGCACAGTATCCGGTGCACATTGATATAGGTCACGCAAGACCATTCCGGTCACACATGCAGGCGAAAGTTCAGCAATGCCTCACAAGGTAAAATGAAGCACCACTGCAGTTACAACCCCACATTTGAAGAGTTTCAACCTGTGAAAATCGACACCCCATGCAATGAGCATGCAGTAGGCGTGTCGTACGAGAGAGATGGAGCATGATCAACACAGGGGGCCTTGCTGGGTCCAGCAATCAGTGGATTGACTCACCTCCAGCTAGATACTTCGGTGTGCCAAGGTCCCCAGGAAGCGTGACCACACACCTTACATGCGGAACAGACATCGGGCTCTACACCAGGGGATTTAGTCTCCAGGCAGGAATCCAGCAGAAGATGTTGACACTTGAGAGGGCACCGCACTTCAGATGTCTCAGGTAGACATGTGGTTCCCTCTTAGTAAATCTTTTATGTCCATAAGCCCTCAGAGAGAACAGGGGATAAGCTTGACAAGCCCTTGGAGAACACACTTCAGCAACAGGTACTCAACCCAGGCCAGCCACTATTCAGGAAGGGCATGCGGCCCCTTTCACTGGCAGTAAGCCTCCTTGTGCACAAGTGTCCACTGTTATCTGCACCACACAGGTCCAGACTCTCCGGTCCCAACTCCCCCATGTGCATCTCACCCTATGCTACAGGATGGGAACAATAGTTGTACTGGAGTTTGGCTTTGAAGTTGGGGGTTGTTCAAAGGCCGACCACACTGGGAACAGCTCCAACACTGACAGACCATGCACGCAACCTCGGATTCATCCTCGACTCCTCCCTCTCCATGTCTAAGCAGATCAACGCCATCTCCTCCTCCTGCTTCAGCACCCTCCACATGCTTCGCAGGATCTACAAGTGGATCCCGACCGAAACCAGAAGAACAGTGACCCAAGCCCTAGTCAGCAGCAGGCTGGACTATGGCAACGCACTCTATGCAGGAATCCCGGCCAAACACCTATGACGACTACAACGCATCCAAAACGCCTCTGCCCGACTGATCCTCAACGTCCCCCGCCGCAGCCACCACACCTCCCACCTAAAATACCTGCACTGGCTCCCCGTCATCAAGAGGATCACCTTCAAGCTCCTCACCCACGCACACAAAGCACTCCATATAACCGGACTAGCCTACCTGAACAACAGACTCAACTTCTACACCCCCGCCCACCAACTCCGCTCCGCCAGCCTCGCCCTCGACGCTGTCCCACACATCCAATGAACAATGTACAGCGGCAGATCCTTCTCCTTCCTAGCCGCCAACACCTGGAACACCCTCCCCACCCATCTACGACAGACCCAAGACCTGCTCACCTTCAGAAGGTTCCTCAAGACCTGGCTCTTTGAGCAGTAGCAGCACCCTCCCCCCCCTCTGCGCCTTGAGACCCTCACGGGTAAGTAGCACGCTCTACAAGTTCATTGATTGATTGATTGAAAGGGTATCCCTTTGAACCACAGATGCCTCCCTAAATTTCCATCCTGTCTGCCTCGAGATCGTGGAATGCAGATCTTATTCTTTAGTGGAGCCACAATCCGGCTCCAGAGGCCAATTGTCAAAACCTCCTCCTACAATCTTTGCAGCCAGGCCCGCAAATGGCAAAGGCCGGACGTTCCAACTAAGTGCCCAGTGTTTAATAGCTGTTGCTGAGGAATGCCATATGTGCTCTTCAGCCTCCAGTGTGGACTGACACCAAGCACCAAGGCATACAAAGAGTTTCAGAGCAGAGAAATGCCCAATTTCTAGTGTGGTATGTGTACGTGAATCATGACAAAGCCACCTTCACTATTGGCAAGGTATTATCACTACAAGTCCTAGTGTAGTATTTGTAAGCGAATCATGACAAAGCCACCTTGGCTATTGGCAAGGTATTGTCACAGCAAATCCATACTATTGCAGAGTAAAGTAATATCAACCATTTCCCATATTAACTTAGGAGAAGAGCAAACCTCATAGGTAGGAAAACCATACATGGAAATTCCTCACTACCTGAGCCAGGGACACACATGTGCACCTGCCCTGCCTTTCACCTACCACTCACTCCATCCTTTAGGACGTATCCTCGGGGGGAAATTAGGTGGAAGTGAAATGTCCTCTCAGGATGGCTAGAGACTTAAACAGGCCAGTCTGAGTAAACACACATTTACGTGCATCAGCCTGCAAAGACAGGCTGGACATGTGTGGAAGCGTACCATCGGTGCAAAGCGCACTCCAGCCTGCAATAACAGAGTGGTACAATATTTAAGAGCATCATCAGTGCAAAGCACACTCCAGCCAGTAATGGCAGGCTGGACACATATTTAAGACACTAGGTAAGTACCACTTCCTAATGTGTGTAGGAAGGCACACGTATTTTCCCACTATATTTTCAGTGGGAACGTGCCTTGGGCCCTAAGGCCACCACAAGAGAATCAGTAAAACCAAAGAGGACAAAGTAAAACGTTTGGGGGAATGCTACCTGATGGGTTCAGGTGCAAATATGAGTTACCAGATGTTTATTATAATTCACATGTTCAGATCAGGATGAGTCCAGCTAAGTCTTTAATAATTCTGAGAGTGTTAAAGTTAGTGACATGAGCCTGGGAAATACTAACATCTGGTTCTTACTGCATTTGCAGAAGACTGATGAACAACCTGATGTTTTGTATAAGCAGTTATATAGTGAGTTGAAAAGTTAAAGCAAATCTGCTTTAAAGAGCACCTAGAACAAAAGTGGGCACTGTAGATTGTTGTGGTATCAGCCAATCTCAGGGTTCATGATTACCATATATTGTTTGAGCAGTATCTCTGCCTTTTTGTATGAAAATAATTAGAAGGGCAGCAACCAAATATCTTTACCCTGTCTCTGGGTTTATCATGTCCTCTCCCAGGATACTTACTGCTTGTTGTGATTAAAAATATTTAACAATTCTCTTTCTTTGTTTCTCACCACCTTCAAAAGTGTCTCAGTTGCTTCTGTAATCTGCATTGAAATACACTGCTATAATTTTTCCATTCACCATACAGCCATTGCAAAAATAAGAACTCATCTAAAGATAGCCTCAAATTATTGGCCTCATTTATTTTATTTATATTAAAGGTTTTATACAGCACTGGCTATACCCGGGGGTAGCAGAGCGCTTTACATGAGTATGAAGATAATGAAGGCATATAACAATTTTTCAATAACAGAATTCCGACAGTTTACCAAAAGAGAACATCTTGAATTTGTAAAGATCGAAATAACAGATAGATAAAACAAGAGCTATTTACATAGATGACATGGATATGGAAGAACACATTTTATACTATGATATGAGATGGAGATAGGCATAAAGGACTACAGGCAGTAAGTAGTTAGGCATGAGTAGGGGGCGGGAAGCAGATGGTGGAAGGGGGTATTATGAATGGAGAGGGGGTATGGGAGGGGGTGGGAAAGACTGGGTGATGGAGCAAAGGGGGACAGATGGAGGAGGGAGGGAGTGGAACCAGTGAAGGGGAGGAGACAGTAGGAGAGTAGGGGGGACCTAAATGATGGAAGCAGGGTGGGGGGTCCGAGGAGCGGGTTATGGACCCCAATATTTGTTGAGGAGGTGCATTTTGAGGTCTTTTTTAAAACTGACATAGGAAGGGTTACTTCGCAGGTCTTTGGGGGGGCATTCAAAATGTTTGGGGCATTCCTGGAGAAGGTGCAAGATTGTGTGGTTTTCTTTTTCAGCAGGTGTGCAGCGAGGAGGAGAGCATTGGTGCTTCTCATCGGT
The DNA here is from genome assembly GCF_964261635.1 of Lissotriton helveticus. Lineage (NCBI taxonomy): Eukaryota > Metazoa > Chordata > Amphibia > Caudata > Salamandridae > Lissotriton > Lissotriton helveticus. The sequence continues at coordinate 538,825,500 of NC_136065.1, forward strand.
CGTGAGCAGCCCACTTTGTTGAGTTTATTAGAGAGATACAGCGGGGTATTTTGGTGAAGGACTTTGTGTGTAATGCAAGCAGTCTTTTAGGAGGATCTGCCTTTGACGGGAAGCCATTTAAGGGTTTTGAGGGCTAGGGAGAGTGGTCGAAACGCTTGCAGTCGGTGATGAGCCTAGTCACTAGGTTGAGCACATATTTGAGTGGGGCTAGGTAGACCTTGGAGATTCCGGTGAGGATAGCGTTGCCGTAGTCAATTCTCGAGAGGACTAGTGATTGGACAACTAATTCAAAGTCATCAGTTGGAATAAAGGGTTTAATTTTCTTGAGATGACGGAGTGCTCCTTTAGCCACATTTTTCATGTGGACATTGAGAGTTAGTCTATTGTCAATGGTGCTACCAAGAGATTTTACTGAGTTGGATAAGGAGAGCGATCAGTTGAGGGTATTGAGGTCAGAGATCCAAGTTTGGATGGGGATCCAAGTGGGATTTAATCTTATAATAAAGTTGGGTGTCATTGGCATAGATGTGGTCGTTGATTCCAGCTTGATTCAAAATGAGGGTGAGGGGTTCCATAAAGAGGTTGAAGAGAGGGGGAGAGAGAATAGATCCCTGGGGGACACCTAGAGAGACAGGTGCGGGGTTTTATAGGCAGTTGAAGATTTTGATTAGCTGTGTTCGGTGTTGGAGATAGGAGGCGAACCATTTAAGGACAGGATCATTGATGCCAAATCGATCTCTGAGCACATTTAAGTGGGGCAGAGTGGTTAACTGTATCAAACGCAGCTGAGAGATCGAGTAGGATAAGTAGGCAGGTCTTGCCATTATCAAGGGAGTGGTGGATGTCATCAATTATGTTTAGCATGGCAGCCTTTCTGAAGCCTGATTGCAAGGGGTCCAGTAGGTTGAAAGTATCTATGTGTTTCTCCAATTGGAGCAGGGCACAGTTTTTGAGGGCTTTGGAAAGAAGAGGGAGGTTGGAGATGGGGCAGAGATTGTTAAGGTCATTTGGGTTGGCATTACGGTTTTTAATAGTGGGAGTGATTTGTCTGAATTGGAGGGAGCGGGGGACGCAATCCGTGGCAAGGGAGGAGTTGATGATTGTAGTCCAAAATGGGGCAATGCTGTGCTTTAGGTCTTCGACAAGGTTAGAAGGGAGGGGGTCTTTAGTGTTTAGAAGACGGTTCTAGTTTAGCAAATTTTTTTTTTTTAGAGTTTTAAAAAGTAAAAGTTCAAGCTCAGTACCAGGGTGGAAATTATGCCAGGAGGCATTGTTTTTTAGTTGCGTATTAAAGTGGTTGATTGCAAGAGGTATAGTAGTAGGTAAGTGCGAGGAGGAGTCAGGGGGAGGTGCAGTAGCAGATAAGTGTGAGGCGGAGTCAGAGGGGTAGGGTTGCCTTGTCAATGCTTGATTACTTTTTCACACTGGTAATAGGTGAAGACTATACTTATTTTAAATTATGCTGAAATGTACAAACCAAAAACAAAGACAAGGATACCAAGCTTTAAACAAAAGGGAAAATGGATTTATCAGATACAATGAGCACAGTAAGTGCGAATTTAAGACAGACTGTATTGCCTAAAGTGAGTGATGGATTTTAGAAAAGTTAACAGCCGTAGTTTTGGGGTGACTGTTGCCTCATATAGTTGAATACCAGGAGAAGTTGTATTGTACCAACTTGGACAGTGGTAAATGGTTGTTTGTCCCTGGAAATGTAAAGCAATGCTCTTCATTAGACTCGAAGTGTGGCAGAATGTGCTGACAAAATAACAAGAAACATACAGCACAAATAAAACATAAAGGACGCAGTAAAACAACAGATTCAAAATAAAATGTAGAATAAGCACAGCAGGACAAAAAGCACATCACCACCTGAACTAAAGGCAACACAGCATGTATGCAAACATATTCTTGTCACACATTACTACTTCAATAATTGAGCTTTCATAATAGAGTCAAATACGTTGTTTGCATCAAGTACTGCCTTACCTTACTACCAAGGACATAAAAAAGTGCCAGGTAAAATGTTTTGTGATCCATCCATTCTTTCGTTTGATAAACAGCACAATTTGTGTTCACTGTTTTTACTGTCCAAGTGCATCGAGTCCGGAGAACTCTAAAATTGTATCATATTGCCTACACCTGGATCCCATGTTGTCACAGGGCAGGTGTTCACGTTGTTTCGTGTTCACGTTGTACGTGGGGCTGACCCTTCCAAACTGTTTCTGCAGCCCTGATGCACTCACAGAGTGAGGTAACTTGCATTGACACATGCTGTTTTCGGAATGTCCTCAAACAGTAAAAGAACAGAACAATTACTGTTTCAATAAGCTCATTACGCTCTTAGCATCAACAAGCTGAAACTCTCTGTAGTCAGATTAATGTTGTTTACAAGCAGAGCTTGTTAACTCTCAGCATGGCTGCAACCACCACTTACCATTCGCGGGATTGTATTTATATTGAGACAGGACAGCTTGTCACACAGGAGGGCGCATCTGCTTTCAATGGCACAGTATGGGCATATCTGACCAGAGTTGCCACACTTTCAATAAAACGTTAGAAATATTTCCGAGCTTGACTGCTGTGTTTCGATTGAACAGTACCATGAATTCTCAGAACACTTGTTACTGTATAGATGGACGAGAGTTTCCGGTAGCCGCTAGACAGCATGATCACCATTCTTGCAATATAATAGTGGAGTCCCTTCTCTCCATGGCTGTTGGACTTTCATGGAAAAGTGCTAGAACCACACTGAAGGACAGGAGTATTTTAACAGTACTGTACTGAAACTTGTTGACTTCTGCTGTGGAGAATAACATAATTGGATAAGCACACAATCACAACTCTATTGCTGCTGTCCTCTGCAATTTTTATGTACTTTGTTGAACACAGGGAAAGGATAAAACTACTGATTTTGAATAGGGATCTCATTGGCCTGGAGATGTTGGTAAGATGTGAGGCCTATTTTGTATGTGATTGCCAGAGTTAAAGCTCCATAAATGCCTGATGCACAGCCTGCTTGGAGATCTGAAATGCAGTTTTTGGCTTTACCCAGATCTTTATTTCTCGTAGGATAGTTCTGTATTTTACGTGTAACTTTTTAAATTGGAAAACTGTGCTAAAGTGTAAGGCTATGCTGAGAACTGTGACCCAACTACAGTATGTTCAATGTTACCATCAGTTCTTAGCTCCTGTTACTTGACGAGTTGACAGTTCTTTGGCGAGTGCTTAATTTGTAAAAAAAAAAAAGTGCTAAGGCCCTTTTCAGGAGGCCACTGCAGCTTGTACCACCCATTTACACTGACAGCACTAACAATGACAATACCTACACAAGTACTCTCCATCACACTCCTACAAGTGTGACAATTCAGACTTTTGCAGGCCCCCAAAGCTAAAAGAATGCCTTGGGCAGGAGGTATTAGTTGTTATTTATGTATATTGAACTAATTAAAACATTTTGTTTTGCTGAGCTCTAAATTATGCATACAGCGCCGCCATGTGGCAGCTCACGTAGGTGCCGGTGTTGACAATAAAGTATAGATACTGAGCACCCTAACCCACAGCTCAAATTAAGCACTGCATGGAAACCCATATTAAAAAGCTAAATATATCACCAATTTACCAACTTTTGACAAATAGATATATATCTCATATACCAGCACACAAATAGGCTTTGTTAGAAATAGGTCCTTGACCTTCCTGAGGCAAAAAATAGCAGTTGGCAGAACACTTACTGTGTGAAAACTAGTGAAAGTCCCACACCTCTGCTGATGTATCACATCATTACATTATTGATTGTGGTTTCCTATAGTTAGGGCAAGATTAGAATGGCTGACAGAGCTCTTTATATTGGTCATGGCTATAAAACACGACGTGAAAGGTGATTCAAAACACTGAAGTATCTAGTTAGGAGTTATAAATGGAGAGAAATATTTAAATGATGCACAGAGAGGTCAAAATATTTAGAAGAATAAAGACATGTGCCTGAGTGGAAACAAATCTATATGGTAGTGCACATACTTTAGGTAACGCGAAAAATGTCCCTTATTGATGATGATATATTACATAGAACTTTATGTATTTGTGGTTTTCTGTCGCACAGACAAGAAACGAAGGGGTGATAGATTGCTTTGTATGAGACAAGGTTACAACATATGATGAGCAAGGACAGTCAAAAATCGAAGCATCCAGTTAGAAGTAATAAAAATAGGACAAGATATATAGATGATCTACACAGAGGTCACAGTATTTAAAAAAAAATTTTTTATTGTGTTTTGTACATAAAACAAAACATCAAACACAGCATGAATGCACAATGCAGAAGGATTACCCATCCACAATGGACTTATATGGCAGTTATACAAGTGAAATGTCCGTTGTAAGTGGAACCGTAGATGGGATTGAACAATCAGGGCACACATGGGGAAAAGTTCTCAGTTACAATGTTCATGGTTATCAACAACAAAGACATATATTTCATCCTTCAAGGCTCCTCCCCTAATCTTCCAAGTAACAATCCCCCTCCCTCCTCTTCCCCGTCCACTTCCAGACCATAGTATTTCATCCACGGTGAACAAATCTTTTGAAATATTCGAGGGCAGCACCTAGCCTTACACATCACTTGTTCCTCAACCATATACGGATCAAGACTTGCCTTCCATTTGTTAATTGTCGGTAGTTACGGGGTGCCCTAGTGTTTAGGTATATCCCGTTTGGCCACTACCAACCCCAAATCGGCTAATACAAGTTTTCGTCGTGGGATGTCCACATCCGTCGGGATTCCCAGGAGGAGAAACCATGGTCCAGCTCTATTTGGGCTTCCTGTATGTTGTGAAGCTCTCCCCCAATTCTTCCCCAGAAGGCCTGGATCTCTCTGCATTCCCAAAGGTTATGTATGACTGTTCTGCATTCTATGTGGCATCTCAGACAGTTTGGGCTTTCAGCAATCCCCATTTTGTGCAACCTTGCTCTAACAAAATATGTTTGATGCAGGATTTTGTATTGGATGAGACGTAACCGAAGTTTAAATGCCATTACATGAGGATGCAAGACAGCGGTCTCCCAGTTTATATCATCCAACACACCTGTAGTCCTTTCCCATTTTGTTCGAAGTGTACCAAATTTGTCAGGCATGTTATTGAGTAACGTTTTATAGGTAAACGATATGACTTTGGCCGGGATCTCCTCCTATAGTAGTCGACCCTCTAATGGGGCATATTCCAGTATTGTCTCCCACTCCAACCCCTCTGCAATCCAGGCATGTTTCAAATGGCGGTATGCATATGCCTGAGTGTCGTGGAGCTGGTATCTGGCTTGGAGTGTAGTGAAAGAGTCCAATCCACCATTTTCCAGGACGTCCCCTATTTTGGAAATGCCAATTAGGTCCCATTGCCTAAAGCCTCTCAGCTTCCCAATCTCAGTTTGTCTATTCCCTTCCCACAGCAGGGACTCTCTGGTGCTTTTTGGTCCCACTTCACTTGTCGTTCTGCACTTTTCCATGCCTCTCTGGGTCGCCGGTAGCAAGTGGCTACCCCCTTACCTCCATAGATATAGTGAAAGAGTGTGTGTTCCCTACACTGTAGCCTTTACAGCCTATATGTCGAGTGATCCCCAGGTGCATGAATCCATTCATTGGTGACAATGAAATGGGATGCTCTATAGCGTGCCCTAATGTCTTAGAGGGCCAAAGCCCCATTATATGGGTTTCTCTGTAATGTTTGAAGTGCAATGCGGGGATGGACCCCGTCCCATAGGAGCAAGCGCAGTACACTGTCTATATTTTTGAACATCGTGTCTGGAATTTTACTATAAATGTTTTGCAGCACGTATAGCAAGTGGGGAAGTGTAATCATTTTATACATGGCAACCCGTCCCATTATAGTAGAGGGAAGTCTCCTCCACCTCTTAACTTCTTCTTGACTGTTTAAGAAGACCTGTTTAATATTATGCGCAAGACTAGCTGCCACGTCCGTGGTAATGTAGAGGCCAAGATAGGTCAATCCCAATTGCAACGAGTGCAAACAACTAGGGTATGTCTGGGGCTCCGCCACCCCCCACCGGGTATAGTGTAGATTTACTACAGTTGATCTTACGGCCTGCCTGACGCCCATAGTGCTAAAAAATCTGTAGGATTTGAGGAAGCGTCTCCTTCGGATTTGTCACATATAATAGAATGTTGTCCGCATATAAAGATATGCGTTCTTCATCTAGCAGTCAGGCTTCATCAACAAAACCACCCAACCCTGGGCAAGCTCTGATGACATAGGCCAAGTTTCCAGAATAAGAGCAAACAGTAAAGGGAAAAAGGGACACCCCTGTCTGGTCCCCCTTTGAATCGGCCAGTGCTCCGAAAGAACTCTTTTGACCCTGACCCTCGTCTCGGGCTCAGCATAAAACAGCACCACCCATTCTCTAAATTCCGGGCCGCATCCAAATTTCTCCAGGGTGTGTTTCATGAAAGGCCAATGGATGGTGTCAAACGCAGTGCCTGCCACGGGGTGCAGGGATGAATTGCACCTCCCTTTTTTCCATTGGTGCTTGTGTTACGGCTGGTTTATGGCCGTAACACAAGCTCCCATTGAAAGAAGTGTGAATGCAACCGAACAGTATTCGGTCACATTATAATGGGCCGGGCGGGATCGCCGACTGGGTGTCAGTTGGTCCCAGGACCGAGTCGGTGTTGGGCAGTAGAAATCCCGCATAACATCAAAATAAGACCCATAATAAGATTTGCACATGGCAACTTTTTGGATGGTGAAAACTATTATTTCACATGGACGAATGCCTTCACCAGAAACTTTATATCTGTTTTACTTCCCTTCACAAAGCAAACATCTATTTTTACATGCCTTTAAAAGGAGAGAACATTCTACCATTTTCAGGATGATAAACTCCCTGGACCCATTTTGTGAATACTCAAAACCTGTGAGTTTGTAGATGTTCTTCAACTTTTCCAGGTATCCAAAGCATACAATACCTAATCACTGTGCTTGCGAAATAATTTATTCACCTGCAAAATTACACCATATATGTGTAATTTAGATGTTACCATAGTGCAGAATTACACGCTGTGAATAACAAATTTGAACTGCCATTTGAAAATGCTGCCATTTGCACCTATCTGTGTTATACAAACTGTCCTGGGATGCAATAATCAAGGGTGCTTGTTGAGACTATGTAACCCCCAGGTTATTTCATATTACAGTAGGGACCACAGACTCTTGTGCGGCATTTTCTATAATATTTATCAAGTCACCGCATGTGCAACAGCCCAATCAGAAGAAGGCACCACCCCAGTAAAATTAGGGATCAAACCCTTTGCAATGGCTTCCACATGGTAATCCAGATAAGGGGTGCAATAGCAAATAAGCTGTCCAGAGGCACACTGAATCTGTGCCATGTAGACGGTGGTGCACCACCGTAGGTCACTCCTTTGGAGTAGGTAGTGGAGTCTCAGGGACCACCCAGGCAACCCCATTCACAGTGGCATAGCGAAGGGAAGCGGTCCGGAAATCGTCAACACCCCCCTGCTCTCACATGCAGCCTTTGGACATGTCACCGCCATGGGCAACAGAATGGCTAGTTATGCCACTGCCCACTCAAGATAGTGGCAATGTCCCCTCTTAAAAAGGAGGCCGCTTTCCCTCCAGTGAATAATGTAGCTGTGATTTGTACCTATAACTCTGTTGTTCACTAATACTCTCTACTCAGGGCAGGCATGAACCTGTCAGAGTAAGTACCAGACCTGAAGATAGGGACCTTTTTAGTGCGATATAATGCACTGTCACATTGTGTAACAGGAACGTCAATATAAGTGTGCACTATGGGGGAAATCGAGACGTCGTGCCCGATGTCTAAGCACCCGCATATTTTTGTGAACCAGGCGTATCATGTTCACAATAAACATTTGTTGTTACAACACTTGTCCCTGAAGCAAAAATTAACACATTTACTGAATCCTGAATTTACTGAATGTTTGTGCCTGTACCAGTGCCCATAGCGTATCTGTATTTTGTGCCCCAATCTCGTCCTGGTGTCCTGGTGTCCTGTTTCGGTTTGGCTTTATCTGCCATTTGCTGGTGTGCCTCGTAGCCGGCCTCTCCGCCCCGCTCCCGCCTCCCAGCTGACCCCCCCCTCCCACTGACTTCTTAGGCTCACCTCGTCGAGTTCGTCGCTGTGACCATCCAGACTCTCTGAGAGGAGGTCGCTCCCCACGCTCCAAGCCTGGGTATCGTAGCGCTGTGCCTGAATTGTTTTAATAATATTGGTGCCTGCTACTGCTCTCATTGTAATTGCGCTCTGTGCATATCTAGCGCTCGCATCTAGTTTAATTTGTAATTATTGCCTCGCATTGTAATAAGCGCTCTGTGCTTAGTTAGCGCTCGTATTTTAAATTGAAATTATTGCCTGTTTGTGCCTGTACCACTGCCCATAGCGTATCTGTATTTTGTGCCCCAATCTCGTCCTGGTGTCCTGGTGTCCTGTTTCGGTTTGGCTTTACCTGCCATTTGTTGGTGTGCCTCGTAGCCGGCCTCTCCGCCCCGCTCCCGCCTCCCAGCTGACCCCCCCTCGCTCCGCCCCCCCCACTTTCCACTTATGCCAGAACAACCTACGCGCAGCCTTCACGAGCTGATGTCGCGCCCCATGAGTGCCGAAGGTGCGCCAAAGGTAAGCCCGTCTATGCCCATCCGCGCCTGGACCGCACCCAGCGCCAAACCCCCTGGCCCCCGCAAACCGCAATCCTCCCGCATAACGTATGACGCCGGCACTCTCCTATCCCTTAACCCCGGAAGCACACCACAATGCTTCGCAGCTGCCCCAGGACGTACCCACGGTCCCTTCGCCTGCCACTCCTGCAAGTTTACCTGCATCAAGACCCACACCAAACCCACTAACTCCAAACACAGATCCGACTCTAACCACCTGAAATGCATCCTGCTGAACACCCGCTCGGTCCACAGACACGCCACTGAACTCTGGAACCTACTCGACACCACATCACCGGACGTTGCCTTCCTTACAGAAACTTGGATGAACGCATCATCAACACCCGACATCGCCATAGCCATCCCGGACGCTTACAAGATCATCAGAAAAGACCGCACCAACCAAACAGGAGGAGGCATCGCCATCGTCCATAAGAACATCATCAGAATCACGACCAGCTTCGACGATAACCTTACACCCGCCGAACACCTCCACTTCCAGATCCACACCGACCCCAGGACCACACTTAGAGGCACCCTCATCTACAGACCACCAGGAACCCGTAAACAATTCAGCGAAGACATCACTGACTTCATCAGCCCTCATGCCCTCGCTTCCGAGAACTACATTCTACTGGGAGACCTCAACTTCCACCTGGAAAAGAATAACGATAGCAACACCACCACCCTTCTGGACAACCTGGCCAATCTCGGACTCAAACAACTTGTTGACACCCCCACCCATGTAGCCGGACATACGCTCGACCCAATCTTCACCTCCAGCAAACACATCTCCTTTGATCGCACCACAGCTCTCCATTGGACGGACCATAGTTGTGTCCACTTCAGCTACAAAACTACCTTGACCCACAACCCCCCACAACCTATTCCGCGAAGAAACTGGAACAAAATCACCACTGACCAACTCATCACATCGCTCAACCAAAACCCTCCCGCCCTCTCATCGGACCCAAACCAAGCTGCCACCAAACTCAAACAATGGATCACTCACAGTGCTGAAGAATTAGCACCCTTGAAAAACCACCAAACCAAACAGGGTAGCAAAAAGGCCCCCTGGTTCAACGATGACCTTAAGAAATCCAAGAAACTATGCGGTACTCTCGAGAAAACATGGAGAAAAAACCCAACCACTGACAACCTGACCTCCTTCAAGACAGCCACCCGCAAACACCACCAATTGATCCGATCCACCAAGAAATCAGAAATCAAGGATCGACTCGACAACAACGCCCATAACAGCAAGAAACTATTCAACATCGTCAAAGAATTTACCAACCCCACCGCAGCCTCAAACGACATTACTCCTTCCCAAGACCTTTGCGACTCGCTATCATCCTTCTTCTACAACAAAATCGCCGACATACATAATAGCTTTGAGAACACTTCCAAAGAACAGTCCACTCCACCCACCTCCGAACCTAAACCGCCCGCTAACAACCTTAGCGCCTGGAACCCAATCACCACTGAAGACACCATCCGCCTAATGAACTCCATCCATTCAGGTTCGCCAACCGACCCCTGTCCCTACCACATCTTCAACAAAGCAGACTCCATCATCGCACCCCATCTCCGTGATGTCATCAACTGCTCCTTCAACTCCGCTACCTTCCCAGACAGCTGGAAACACGCCGAACTCAGCGCCCTCCTGAAGAAACCCACAGCTGACCCCTCTGAACTTAAGAACTACCGCCCCATCTCCCTCCTCCCATTCCCTGCCAAAGTCATTGAGAAAGCCGTCAACAGCAAGCTCGCCGCCTTCCTAGAATCCAACAACTCCCTCGACACCTCACAGTCCGGCTTTCGAGACAAACAGCACCGAAACCGCCCTGATTGCAGCGACAGACGACATCCGAACACTACTAGACAACGGAGAAACAGTTGCCCTCATCCTACTCGACCTCTCCGCCGCCTTCGACACAGTCTGTCATAGCACCCTCACACAACGCCTCAGCAACATCGGCATTCAAGGAAAAGCCTTGGACTGGATCATCTCGTTCCTCGCCGGGAGAACCCAGAGAGTCCGACTTCCCCCATTCAAATCAGAGGCCACCGAAGTCATCTGCGGCGTACCACAAGGATCATCACTCAGTCCCACCCTCTTCAACGTCTACATGAGCCCACTCGCTTCCATCGCGCGACAATACAACCTCAACATCATCTCTTACGCTGACGACACCCAGCTGATCCTTTCCCTCACCAAAGACCCTAACACCGCCAAAACCAATCTTCACGAAGGCATGAAAGAAGTAGCGAATGGATGAAAAACAGCCGCCTAAAACTTAACTCAGACAAAACAGAAGTCCTCATCCTAGGATCATCCCCCTCTGCCTGGGACAACTCATGGTGGCCATCGACCCTGGGCACAGCACCCATTCCCACAGACCACGCACGTAACCTAGGCTTCATCCTAGACTCCTCCCTCTCGATGACCAGACAAGTCAACGCCGTCTCTTCCTCCTGCTTCAACGTACTCCGTATGCTCAAAAAAATCTTCCGTTGGATCCCCTCTGAGACAAGGAAAACTGTCACCCACGCACTGGTCACTAGCCAACTGGACTATGGAAACACCCTCTACGCCGGAATCACAGCCAAATTACAGAAAAAACTCCAACGCATCCAAAACGCATCAGCCAGACTCATATTGGACATCCCTCGCCAAGACCACATTACCGGTCACCTGAAAGACCTCCACTGGCTTCCCGTCAACAAGAGAATAACATTCCGTCTCCTCACCCACGCACACAAGGCCCTCTACAAACTAGGACCCGAATGCCTCAACACACGACTGTCCTTCAACACACCCACCCGCCAACTTAGATCCTCCAATCAAGCCCTCGCCGCAATCCCGCGCATCCATAGATCCACCATGGGAGGAAGGTCCTTCTCCTACTTGGCGGCCAAGACCTGGAATTCTCTCCCCACTCACCTCCGCCTCACACAGAACCACATATCCTTCAGAAAGAAACGTAAAACCTGGCTATTCAATAAATAATGCTCCCCCTCCCCTAACAGCCTTGAGACCCTCTGGGTGAGTAGTGCGCTATACAAATTCCTGAACTTGAACTTGAATCCTATTTTACCTTATTTATCAGTAATAGGATCGGTTTGAGCGTGCACTGCATCTGTCAGGTGATGCCTCGCTTTTCAACAGCTGCCCATTCCGTCGACTCAGCAATTGGGCTGAAAAAAAGAACATTTCGAATCTGTTAGCAACATTTTTGCTTCTTGGTTATTTGGAAATGAACAAAGAGTACTTGCGCTTGACCAGGGAAAAACATGGGCCCAACACATTTTTGTTGTTCTTTATATAGCCAAAAATAGACAATAAAACCTCTTTTTTCAGTTATATATTAAGTATTTTTATTCGTAGCCTAAAATGAAAACCATAGTTAAATTCCGGTCCAATACGATTTAACGGTCACATTAACGATTTTATGGTGCATCTGCTGCCTTCCTACAATGGACATGTTAACTGCTGACATTAAAATGGTTACACTAACAATTAAGAGAGAGAGACTGTGGTGCCTAATTCTGTACAAATGAGATGCTTTGCAGGAGCCTTAAAAAATAAGTATGCATACTTTTCATTAGTTTTCTTAATTGGATTGGCTGCAAGGTAGAATACACAACATGCTATATATAAAATTAGTAAACTAAATATACATACAAAAAAATATATGCATATACATATAAATAATTGCTGCACAATATGATTGTTAGACCTGGCATCTTTTGGCTTGAATTTCCCTGTCTTTTTGCCTCTGACTTCATGTTTTTGACTGTGTGCTGCATTTTGTATTTGCTGGTTTTAAGACTGGGCACTTTAACACTGTTGCCCAGTGCTAACAAGTGCAAGTGCTCCAGGTCTAAAATGTAATAGTATTTGGTTTGGCCATGATTTGCATTTTTGATTTACTAGTAATGCTCTAGTACAGTGCACTGTGTATGCTCAGGGACTGTAAATCAAATGCTCATAGTGGACCTGCACTACTGATTGTGCCACTCACATGAAAAACCCTGCAAATATGTCTAAGAACTGCCAGAGCAGTGTCTGCGTGTACAGTCTTAAACTACCATTTCGGCTTAGCAAGTGCACCTACCTGCCAGGCTCAAACCTTACATTTTATTACATGTAAGGCACCCCTAAGATAGGCCCAAAGTAGCCTCATGGGCAGGATGCAGTGTATTTAAAAGGTAGGACATGTACTGTTGTGTTTTACATGTCCTTGTAGCAAAATACTGCCAATTTCGTTTTTCACCACAGCATCCCATTGTTAGCTTTGTAGATGCCTTGTAACATCTTACAAGTGTATCTGCCAATTGGGAGCTGATAGACAATTGGAGGATGGTGCCTCTGGACTCACAATTTAAAAAGACATCTTTTAGTAAAGGTGATTTTTAAACTGCAGGTCTGAAAATTCTGCTTTTAGAAAGTGGGCATTTTCTTACTTTAACCATTCTGTGTCTCTTCTTGTCTCTGAATACACATCTGGTTCAGTATGACATCTGGGCTGTTTGTGCATTTACTCTAACCAGTCACACAAAGGGAGCTGAAGTGTGCTCTGCATGTACTGATGGCCCATCACCAGGAAGATGGGACCTCCTGAGGTATAGTGGTGGGAGGAGACACAGACACCTGAATAGGGCTGTGCCTGTCCTCACACAAAGAAGTCTCCACCCCCAGTAGTGTGTCTAGAGACAGGGCAGGGAATGGCAAGGTCTTGCGAACTACAAAGACTTTTCTTTTTGCCTACTTTAAAGGCTGAAATGGATATAACTGCTGGACCTCTGACACCATATACTCAGAACACTTCTGAACTGAGGACATTCTGTCCGGAAGAAGAGCTGATAAGCTGCCAGGAGGGACTGTCACTTTGCTGTTTGCTTTGCTTTTTTGGCCTGCTCCTTGCTGCTTCTGTCATGAGACTGAAAGGACTGGACTTTGCTTTCTTTATCCTGCTTTCAAGGTTTTAAAAGGAGTGAGTTGAGCTTGCCTCCTGTTAAGAAGTGCCAGGGCCATTAAAGACTTCACCTACCAATACCTGCAATCGTCTGCTAAGAGTCCTGACTTGCCAAGTGATGCCAAATCCATTTCCTGGGCCCTTGGAAGTGAATTCTTGTGATTTTATGGAGAAAATCCATGCATCAACTTCAAGCATTGTACGGGATTGGTGCTGCACCACCAAAACTCCATGCATCGCTGCTTACTGCACCAGAGAGTGGTTCTCTCTGAATGCAACAACCAAGGCTTACAGCGCAGGTCCCAACTATTCATCATAGCACTTGCGAAGAACTGCCACTGCGTGAGTCTCGAGCACTGCATCATCGAAGTCCATGACGCATCGCCCAACTTTCTTCAACACAGTAGAATCGACAAAGCACAACTTGACTGTCGATGCATCACTGACACTTTGTTCCTGAGTGCCATTTTCTACATCGACCCCACACCGCTGTCAGGAACCTAGGCAACATGTCAAAAAATTGCATATCACCTCCCCTGAGACAGTGAAGAACTGCTGCATCACTTCCCCTGCCGAGCAGTAAGGAACCAATGCCTCTCCTCCTCTTTAGCTTTGAGGAACTGATGCATCGACTGCTTTTTACCACCTCACAAACCCTGCACCTTGCATCATCTTTGATTTTTGACCCATCTAAGGTACTTTGTCCTGATCAAGCTCAACCACTGATTTTTAAGAACTGAACTTTATTTAATATTTGAAAATTGATATCTTGACTTGTGTATGTTGGATTTTTGTCATTTTGGTCTTGTTATATTCCGATTAATATTGGCTATGCTTTTAAACTGGTGTGGACTCGTTTTGTAGTGTTTTACTGTGTTACTGTGTGTGTATGTGACTATGTGTGTGTTTGTGTGAACAAATACCTTACACATTGCTTCTTGGATAAGCCTGACTGCTCTGTGGCAAATTTCCAAGGGCGTGAGCAGGGGTTATCTTAGGTGTGTAACTTACTTACTCCAACTAGAATACGGGTCCCTACTAGGATAGGTAGCAAACCACTGCAAACTAGAGTCCCCATTTCTAACAGTGAGTATTAAAATGCAGCATCTTTGATCTGCATTTTAAAATTCTATGTTAGATTTTAAATCTGCTTTTGAGAAGGACGATCACTGCATTTTTGATGAACAGCTGTAGGCCTGCAGGAAAGCTCTTTGCTCATGAGATTGATAATTGCAATTGACAAAATTCCCATTGTGAAATAAAATGATATTATTCTGAAAGTTTCTGTATGCTATTATGATATGTTAACTATCGCCATGGAAATAGGGTCATGGGAGACCACACAAGACAATGGCTCTTTGAAGGTCTCAAGACTGACGTGGCATTGTGATCTAGTGCAGTGGCTTGGATAAAAATAAAAAATGTGATCAGTTCCAAAAAATCTTTTGAACTTTGTACCCATATTTTACTATCCTTCATGCAACAGTGTACTTTGTGAAAAATTGCAGCACTGCTTTGTGAAAAGGACAGAAAAAAGTGCAGCACCAATTATGTAATTGATTGTGTTTGTGCCAAAAATGGTTGTTCTGAGTGACTATCAGGTTTGTATTATGATGCAAGGACATGCGAGCAGTGTTCAGTGTAAGATTTCTACCAGGGATACAACTTCAACTACACATCCCAATGAATAGTAACAACACAGAGGTAAGTCATGTGAGGCAACATACTACTTGACTTCTTGCTTGCTCATGCTTTTTCTCTGCACGAGGATTTGGTGCAAAAGACATCAGGCCTACACCTCAATGCTTAATTTGAGCCAGTGTTTTCCAGTGCCCAGCACTTGCACTTAATCTTCAACAGCTCATGAGCACCAGCTAAGGACACATTTATTTCCGTGGAAAGTAGGTGATTTGCCCAGAATCACAAAATGTTGAGCCGAGACTGAAACCTGGTTCCCCAACTCTGAAGTCTGTAGGTCCGGCCATGGGTCTGTGTTAGGCGGCGCTAACAGGGGAAATGGGCCAGTGCAAGGTGCCTACTGACGAGAGCGCCAACACATTTTTGTTTACAAATTAACCACTGCTACACCTGAGATTTTCTAAAAGATTCTGCTTTTATCTGAGTCATAATCAGACCCAGGACATTAGGTCCTTGATCTACATTTCTGTTTGTTTTACCCAATGCTAAATGAACAGATTTGTCACTGGCAGAAGAGATGAAGGTTTGCAGTTATGGTTAATTTAAATTTACATTAATTCCTACCCCCCCACTCCCGGTCCAAAATTTCCAGGTAGCAACACGGATAACATTTTGGATTATATATAATAATAGTATCTTCACAAATGTCACCAGACACACATTGCAAGAACAACATAGCCAGCAGTGCTACACCAGTCACACTCTCTAGGAATAGAATGTGGGCTGCAAGAGTTCAAGACATATTAAAGACAGAACATGCCCTGCAGAACAAACAGAAGTGCAAGGTTCGTATGGCCAGGGACTGCCAGAACCCCCCCTTCCTTAATAAACTTTATTATTAATATGACACAAGAGGGATTTCTTTACTCCCCCAGTAGGTATTAAGCTGAATATACAATTTGTGTTTCTTGTGAACCGGTCCAAATTCAATTTAACCATGAATGGTCCTTACCCTAACGTTTTAATGTGAGAGGCTAGCATAGCATCAGTTGTATTAGATAAAGATAATTAACAATCCGACATTCAATGAGCGCGTCTAGCATAGCACTAGTTGCATTACCATCTGACTATCAACTGAGAGCGCTTAGCACAGCATCAGTTGTATAACCTGGGGAATGTTGAAATTAGGCTTACAGTGAAGGTGGCTGGCATAGCCCCAGTTGCATATTTGGGGACCTCTTCATAAATAACCGCAAGAAATTAAATGCTTTCCCTAGCATCACCTGTGTCGATGTCATTGATACAACACGATAAATGAAGCCTTGAAAAGGGGAAAGGACAAGTACCATCTCCCATCTTGGACCCCTTTTGAGAAATGTTGCAAACAAAGTGAAATGCCCATGGCTGACCCCCTGTGTCTGACTAGTGGGGAATGCAATCCATTACTTTCGTTAGAGAACAGGCTTCTATGTAACAGCATACAATGTACCATGTACCCGGCCCCCCTGAAGGTGTATTCCACGTGTGCGAGTGCCCCACTAATTAAAGAATGGAAGAATACAGTGGAATATATTATCGTGTTCATGGTTACTTAGGGAAGGTACCGGGTACAGAGTGGAGTGCAATAGTGCACTCATGATTATTTAAGGAATGCTGAAGCCATGGCTCGAAATGCACATTCCTTGCCAAACCTGGGTATTGGCATTGCCAAATCATATTTAAAATATATGCCTCTAAACCCACACAATATTTCCTAATGCTTGGTCCCAATCAAGGCAAAAAATTCACACATGATGGTTTACCTCGTGCGTGTAACACATGGGGGCCTTCTTGTCCCCAGTGTAACCCATAGAGAGTATGTACTTTGGTATTGTGCCTGGTGCACACACGGACTATGTATGTTCTTGTATCCTCAGTGCTTTTTAAACTGTACAAATGGTAGTATGTGCATTATGTCCTGAATCAACCTGTCCCATATATTACGATACTATGTAATTCCTTGCATTTTGTTTGCCCACATTCAGACTGCAAACATGCCACTGTTATCTCATGGGCCCAGTGCCTGCACACACATAAAATTGCAAACCTGGCAGCAAATGCCCTGAATAAGTAGTGCATGTGCAATATGCTTAGTTCACCCAGACGTAAGCAGAAACCTGACGTATCTGGTGCACCGCCCTGAATACTGCAGTGTGCTTATCGTGTACTTCACACATTCACACTGCAAACCTGACACTGTGTTTATCCTGCTTAGTGCAACCACAGACGTACCAGAAACATGTCCTATCAAGTGCACACCACCAGATACTTCAGTGTGCCTATCGTGTACTTAACACATCCACACAGCTAACCTGACACTGTATTTATCCTGCTGCGGTCTACCACAGACGTACCCAAAAACATGACGTGCCTATTGCAAACAACTAGATACTGCAGTTTGTGTATCGTGTACTTAACACATACCCCTGTCAACTTACCGCTGTGGTTATCCTGTGCTTAGTGCAGTCCTGATAACAAAGGTTCATGTTTATCCTGTGCTTAAAACATACATGGCCAATTGTCCATTTAACCCATGATTCTCAGGTGCTTTGTGCACACACACACACACACACACACACACACACACACACAGATACTATACAGTGTGCTAAGTCTATCCTGTGCTTAAAAACAAACAGATCACTGTCAACCTTGCCCATGTTTATCATGTGCCTGGTGCTCCGACATACACAGACGTACTATGCACAGTATTGTGTATCCTGTATCAAACATATACAAGAACACTCTTTAAATTATAAATGTGTCTGTCCTGTGCTTAGTGAGAGCACACATATAAACCCACCAAAAACTATGCGTTAAGTTTATCTTGTGCTTAACATTGCAAGGACACTCTGTACACTTTACCCTTGCATTTAATATTTGCTTGTCACACACCAGGACACTCTGCTAACTTTACACTTGTTTATAATGTTCTAAGTACACACACTCACTATTCACAATGTGTTGTGTTTATATGATGAAGATCAGCTGCCTTTTACTTGACCAGAACACTTTGGAAAACAGTGCTTAAAAAATTGCCCTCTGGGGTCACCAATGTGCTGACTGCCCTGTAGACAACGGTACCAACAGGCTCTGCAAACACTCCATAACTCCACGTATGTAAGGAGATAAAAGAGCCTTTGTCAGTCTTGAGTTATAATGGGACCACATGCCCCCCCCCCGACTATTGCATCCAGGCTGCGCTTGATTGGTGAGAGAGCGCAAAGTGCCCTAACACGATAGCCTCTTACAACTTGGAGGTTTATTAGGAATGGTCAATTTTGTACTGAAGTCCTAGCCCACACGCGTGGGAAACCTATTCATTAGCCGTGTACATTTTTAAATGATTGCTCCATATCACCCCGGCTTTAAGAATGAATGGCTTGGAAAGTAGATACCTGAGCTCAGATGTATATCATATTTTAAACAAAATTAAATGGACATTTTTCGTGCTCTCCCTACAATTTATACAAAACAGTGCCCCCAGTTTGGGCTGTCCCATGTGCCGGAGTTTAAAATTAGGTGCCGGTTCCAAGTACAGACTGGTTAATAGATGAGTCAATGTACAGTGAGTGGCTGCCTGAACAACCCTCCCTAGTCCTGGAGCCCGGCATCCATGCCTGGCAGTAATAATATTTTTAAAAACACTTGTAAAATTGGGGCAACAGTGTAGAAACAATGGGCCCAGACCCCCCAGCAAGCGCAGCCACCGGAATACCTGCGCTACCACAAGTATAGCATGCCAGGCCGAGACTTTAACCTACTTTAATCTTCAATTCGGAGATTTTCGCCACACATGCACAGAGGATTCAATTTGCAGAACACTTCCAATACATAGCTTGCGTTCAGCCCTAACCCACGAGGGATTCACATGCCAAATGTGCCCTGATTAAAGTATAACAGACAGGGCGCCACTTGCCTGGGGATCGTAATGACATTTCTGCCACTCCTGCACCCCGCCGCGAGAACCAACACCGTTAAATGGAAATGTTCACATCACTCACAGCCCGGATGAGGCATAACAAGCCTTGCCCACACAACCCAGCTAATGCACAACATTGGTGACATTACACAACAGCTTGTGCCCAGCAGTGCCTTGAACACAATGACACTCACCAAAGCGCCTCTACTTCTGATCTGCCCAGTTCATGCTTCTAAGCACTACGCTGTGCCTCAGTGTAACGTCAGTATCATGGATTAGAAAATGCTGAGGGGCAGCGATGAGGTTACACGCAGCTCAGCTAAAGCCCGCCATTTGGTTAGGGACCTAAAACCGCATCCCCATTCTGCACAGGTGGCGGGCAGCACGCAACACCAGTACCAGATTTCATGGTCCCACTCGTGGCGTTCCCGCCACCACTGGCGCTGCACACGGTCTGCGATCAGCTGTTCGCCCACACCGGGGCCCTGCTACGGCAATGCCGACACCCCTCCCGGCCTGCAATCAGCTGCTCGCCCACTCGGGGGCTCTATCCTATTCGAAACTCATCTGCTCACGGCCCCCTTCAGACAAAAGCCTGCAAAAGAAAACAAGATGTTAAAAGGCCTCCGAAGGCCGCCCGATTCTGCTACCGGCATCCAACGAACAACACGGTGCCGAATGGCATCTTCTCAGTTGGGCTTAACACGTTCTGAAATATGAAAAGAAAAAGAATTACAGCCTCTCTAGAGGCTGCAGGGGCAAGCCGTGGAACGCGGAGTCAAAGAGGCAGACTCCTGCCTCCTCGGCCTTTTAACCCCGTACTTACCAGGCCGGTGTAACCGGCCTGGCCTTTGCTCCCTGGTGACCCAGAAGTGATTCCATTACTTTCGGTAGTCACTGGGAGACCCGGGGCTCCAAGCAGCATTGTGACACAACGGGGCTTGCCCCAACACCGAGAGAGGGTGGGGACTGGTGCACCCACCATACTTGCGGCGGGGACGATGCCGGCCCAGCCTTTCTCTTCCCATCAGAATCAGAGAACAAGCACACCATACACAGCAGGAAATGCAAAGTTCTCCCACACACCCAGGGAATGCAAACAATACTTAAAAGAGCACACAAATTACACTTACATTTGGTATAGGAAAAGATTTGGAAACAGTAGAATGTGTTGCTCACACCTAACAGGGAAAACATGCATCAGCCACACAAGCTTTCTTAAGAAAAGAGAAATATGCCTGCAAAGACACAAACACTAAACAGGACCAGTGCAGCTTTCCCTCAGAAAGAGATTTCAGTAAAGTGTAGGGAAACAGTCCGTAAAGGTACTTACACACAAAGGGGGAGGTTTACAAACATTTTGGCTGGGTTAGCATCATAAAAGTGACGCTAACCAGCGCAAGACTTTTTTTTGCTATTTATTTTCCAGCGCAAAACTTGTTTTCATGTGTTTCACAGTAGAGTACCACTTCATCCAATTTTCAAAAAGATATTGAAGGAAAAGACGGTGTATTTCGGATTGTCATCCATGTCACAGTTCTTTGACATGACAATTGATCCTTGTAAATGTCATGACATTTTGGGACCTACCTTTCCGGTAAAATTATAATATGAAAACATAAAATCTTGTTATTAGCAATTCTCCAGGTTGTCCATTTATTTATTTATTTATTTATTCACTTGTAAAGCACAGGCGAATCATCCCCAGGGGGATCTCTCGGTGCTTTGAGACAACAGGTACTTGGTGAGCATGCACATCTAAAATAGCCATGTCTTTAGAAGTTTCTTGAAACTGGTTAGTTAACCACAGGCCCTAATGTTCTGTGGCACGTTGTTCCAGTGGCTGGCGGCCGGATAAGAGAAAGCTCTCCCACCCATCCTTGCCTTGTGTATTCTCTGAATACACAAAATGCTGCCATTGCTAGATCTTAGTTGTCGGGCTGGTTGATACCATATGAGTTTGTTTCTGAGGGTTTTTCTCGCTGAAAGGGGGATCCAGGGAAAGATCTTCCTGAGCATCTTCAACGTACCAAAGCAGGTACCTGCCAATGACTTCACCTGCTCCTTCGTTGATAGTTTATCATCTATCCTCAAGCCAAGGTTCTTAGCCCAACTTTTGGGTGCAGGGACTTCCCCCAGCTCAGCAGGCCACTACTCGGGAGACCAGATTGCTTCAGCCTTCCCAAACACCAGGATTTCTGTTTTTGAGGAGTTAAGTTATAGAAAATTCCTCCTCATCCAACTCGCAATGCTAGACATGCAGCTTTTAAATCTTAATCGAGTTGACATAATGTCCTCCTCAATGGGGACAATTAGCTGCGTGTCGTTAGCATATGAGATAGTCTCAAAACCATGGCCTCTGATGATATCAGCCAAGGTAGTCACATATACGTTGAACAGGGTGGGACTCAAGACTGATCCTTGAGGAACTCCCCTGTCCATCACTATAGTCTGTGATGCAAAGGAGTCCAGCTGAATATTCTGGGTACGCTCTGATAGACTGTGGGTCATGTGTGGCTGGGTGCATAGCCCAGCGGATGATGTGGATGCTTAAATAAATGTTCTTAGTCTGAATCCCGAGGTAGTTAGAAGTTAATACCGCAGAAAAACATGCATCTATAAATTCGCCTGTCACAGTTATATGTCCATTGATCCTTCAACTCACTCCACCACATATATCCACCCAGGAACTCCCATAATTATTCCTGTATCCACATAAATCCGTCCACCCACATCTACTCGAGCCTATCAATAGTTCACCAACCCAAAATTTAATGTCTTGACATTTGCTATGGTAAGATAACTTGAGAAAAATCGTTTGTCTCTGCACAATTCAAAAAACATTGAACTATTCTTTTATTTTATTTCAGCAAGTTTTATTGAAAATATGCACATAGAAAACATATAAAACATTATCCAATGAAAGAATTAGAAAAAGGAAATTCAAAAGACGCATATCCATATGAAAGGTCTATCAGCATTCAAAACAAAATACACAGGGGTTAGAAGGAACTCATATCCAAATTATTTTAATCACTGTGAAATACTCCAAGAGGACTGTAGTAAAGTGTATGCACCCAAAACTGCTATAAAAGATCAGTTGCTACTACTAAACCCCCATGAACACGCAATGAATGTCCGTCTTTTTTCTCAAGGCGGATCTTATGACAATTTGTCAACAATGGACCTTGATCTGAGCATACTGTTCTAGGTATTTCCCGTACATGATGCCTCTTACTTCACTCCTTGTACTTGATATGTTTTGTAAATCCTTATATGTATTATTTGCATTCCTTTCAGGTGCCTTCTTGCTCTTTCAATTGAACTCTTGTTTTATCAGGTATAACTTGCAAGCAAGTTTAAAAATGGTCCTTTAAAATAGGCTGGACTACAGTACATTTCCAGATTTCATTTGTTCTTCCTTAGGAAAATCATCCTTTTTCCTGAAGGGAGAAAAGGAAAAGTTTGATAGAAAGTGTAACACAATTTGGTCAACCTCTGGTGATGAAACTGAAAATCAGTGTGGAAGGGAAGCTCTTTAGAAATAATAGTGCTTTAAAATGAACATGGAAGCCAGGTGAAACATAACACACACAGAACAATTGAAGAGAGTAGTGGATGCAATTATATCCTGTACTTGTAGACAGGCTGCAGATGCAGATCTTAGATATTGCATTTTTTTCTGGGATGGATGGAATAAAATGTTGCCACAGGAAAAATTGACTTGAGCAGTGAAAAGCCTGGTATGTAATTAGAGAACATTGAATTGATTTTGTTTCCTGCTTCCAAGCAGAGCATAATACCTGCATGTCTGGATTTACTCTCCGACTGGCTTGGGGTAGTATGCATGAGGCGTAGTTCTGTACTTTGCGATAAAAAAAAGACAGTCCCAGGAGAAGATTGAATAACCTATTTAAGGAAGCAACAGAAACTGTCGCAATTAGTTTCCTGTTTCTTGTTTTCTTTTAAATTGTTTTTTTTTCTTTGTAACAGCAAAGATTTGGTTCTATTGTACAGCTGAGCTCTAGATTCCTTGGTAGAACCTTTCATAAAAAATGCATTCCATACCGTTATACGAAACTACAGAATCCTATAAGAAAGAATATAAATGTATAAGCAAAATAAACCTTTTTTTTGGATTTATGCTCCTTGTAGGGTACATTAAACAATCAAATTGCTTTTAACAGCAGGCAGTGGAGAATTGTTTTTTCTGATTAATCCATGAGCAATGCAAATGTGTTTCTTTCAGATTCATATCATAGGGCTAGAAGGTTAATATAGAATTGTGTGTTTGATTATCTCACATTGTTTCTTGCTTTTATATTGCTTTTTATGCTGCCTTGTGCTTGCTGAATAGCACTACCGGTTTGGGGGGGGGGGGGGTCGATTTGATAGAAATGATGTTAAAAGTAGAGCAGAGGGAAGAAGGGGGAGTGATTAAAATAAAAATTTGAATAAAGTGCTCCCCTCCCTACACACATAAGATATGATCATTTGTGTTGAGGCCTTACTTTGCCCACAATTAAAAAGTTCGGAGAAATCTAGAGGAACTGCCTCTGCAAACTGTAAACTGATTTCCAAGCTTATTTTACTGCAAATCCCATTCCCTCCCAGGTCAGCCCCAGGTACACATGGTTGGGCAGTGATTGCATTGCGGAAAACGCCAGTATACTGATCTGAAATGAGATCACTGATGATTATTTCTGAACATGTGTTCACCTGTCTCTAGGATGCTGCTCAGCCAAAGCACCCAATTAATTTAAAGAGGGTAACCCCAATGTTATCTGTCCTCATTGTTCACAACAAGAGAGAATAAGGTGCCACTCTCTCTGGCCCCAAACTGCAATGAGACAACTTTTGGAAAATGAACCATCTTCTCTCTGTGACAGCCATCTCATGATAAAGCTTGAAGACGGTCCTGAGGTAAGGGTAATACTCAGAGCATGCAGTGCAGAGCCCTATTCAATTATCTGCCATACAAATATGGCTGCCATGTAAATATGGCTGATCATTGAGGGGCTTCAAAGCCCAGCTCCACCCCTTGCAGTCAGTTACATGCCTCCTCACCACTTCACTGTGAGGCAGAACCTGGTTTTACCTGCACCACCTTCTGTGATCCAAGGTCAATCCACGGAGAGAATTCGGTGGCTCTGCTTACACTGTGTTTTGGTATCAGAAAAACAAATACATGTAGTCAAGAAGCATCTCGCGCTGTCAGGCTAGGACACCAAGTTGGACTATGGACATCACCTACATAAATAATTGCAGTTGAAAACTCTCTGTTTTTTATTCCGCATTTAGTTGTATAGAGAACGGGTGTTGCTGTGAGTGTATGCACCATAGTTTTGTTCCAATTAATTTCCTGTGGTCCAGTGAAACATCAGCAGTCCAGTTCGAGTTGAGATGGCCAGACTTTGAAAACAGAAACCAGGACAGTTCATAGTCATAGAGGTAGGACTACAATGGGAAAGCAACCATGAATAAAGAACACAGATGATAAGAGCCCTATGTACTATCACGTAAGGATTCCAATGACACATGAAGTATATGAGACAGACACATCTACAGTAATTAAACAGTTGACATACTGCTTTAATAGGTTGTTACAGTTGCAGTTATACTCTGAATGCAGGGTCCATACTTCTGCCTCCCCACCACCTCTATTCCTAAGAACACCTTTATGAGGCTGGATAGCCGTGAGTGGAGATGGGCCCCTTCATCAGTCTTTTATGCTCCTTTCTAATGTGCACTCACATAAAAAAAGTGCCAGAAATACAGTCACACTTTCTGACACACCAGAATCCAAATGACTGTGGAGCTGGCTCAACCAACATGAATGACACTTGCAACAATGGTAAGAGCTCAAGGAGGCTGACTCATTGTACCATTATATACTTGATGGCTGATCCAAAGTGACAGCCCTGCTGGGTAGTGGCAGAAGAAGGGTGCCCAAGACTGCTCGAAATATAGACACATCAGTATTTTGTGTAATATTATTTTTTAATTACAAAAGGCTATCAGACAGTTTAAGATATCAGTCTATACCCAAAAATGAGAAATAGTGTTACTTTAATGATACTGTTCTTTGCAATCAATTGCATTTTTTGTGTAACTGATTTATACAGGAGAAAGTGGTTGTTAAATGACATTCTCAGAGTAGCTGCACATTGCCTTTAGGGGGTACGGCATGTTGCTAGTTTGAGTGGTTTTGCATGTCTACAGCCTGTGGGGTGCTGCAAATTGCTAGTCTGATTGGTGTTGCAGGCCTACAGCCTGTGGGGTGCCGCATATTACCAATGTGAGGGGTGTTGCGTATTTCTATTCTGATGACCGCTGCATATTTCCATGTTCAGGTTATCTACATACTTTCAGCATAAGAAGTACTGAAATTTGCAACTGTAAGGGCCTTTTTATATTGGCAGTCGTGCGGATGCACATATTGCCAGTGTGAGGGGTGTTTAATATTGCCTGTCTGAAGCAAGTGTTAAACGTCCAGTCTGCAGTGGGCTTGCCCAGCTCCTGTTTGAGGAATACTGCATATCGCCAGTTTGAAGAGTGCCGCAAATTTCCACAGTGAGTGGTGCTGCACCTTGCCACATTCATGGCTGCTGTATTTTGTTAGTCAGAGCCATTCTGTACATTGCTCAATATTTCCAGACATAGGTGCGCTGCTTATTGCTACTGACAGTGGTGTTTCTTTCTGTAACTTTATAGTTTTCTATATAATATAAGTAAAGAAGAGAGTGAGAAAAACAAAAGAACTCATTATTTTTCCCCTTATCAATATATCAAGCAAATGAGAACGAGGTTGCTACAATCCAAATGTACTGTCATACATGTCTTTCACTCATGTTTCAGACAAACCATTAATATGTCGTGAAAATAACCATCAAATTCCGAGATTGATCCTTTCTTACAGCAAGGAATCTCACAAAATACTCCAGAGTATACAAAAATACTGGCCCCTTTTGAAACAAGATCCAGACATGAAGAAACTTATAGCCACAAATCCACAAATTACGTTCAGAAAAGCGCCATCAAGTAAAGACATACTAGTTCAAAGTCATTTCAGCCAGAAAACAAAAACACAAAGTTGGCTAGAAAAACAGCAGAAAGGCTTTACTAAATGTAACATCTGTAAAGCGTGCAAGATCGGCATCAATAAAAGAAACATAAGAGATTCAGAGGGGAGACTGATTGAAATTAACAAAAGAATCACATGCTCAGCGAAATTTGTGGTTTATGCCATTCGATGCAATTGTGGAATGCTCTACATAGGATGTACCACCTGCATGTTACAAAAGCGAATCCTGGAACACATTAGAGCAGTGAAAAATCATCATATGCAACAGCAAAACCTCTCCTAACATGTCAAGGCGGGGACTGGCGCAACATGAACTACTTTGCCATAGACACAGTAGATCAACACGAAAGAATGGGCGACCAAAGAAAGAAACTACGAAAACTGGAATCAAACTTGGATGAAGAACTTTATGTCCACCTAGAATAGAATAACGCTACCTTATATCAATATGCACAATAACATTGCTCTAAAGGAACTTATGCTAAGAAACCGGAAAAGACAAAGGGTTACTAAGGAAGGTACTATACCGGAATTTGCTATTAGACTCATGTATTAATTTCTATCATGGGTATATGTTTGAATGAATACAATGTACTATACAGAAATGAACAGTGATGCACACATCCACATTATAAGAACATGCAATGATTTTTTATTTTCCGTTTTACATATCAGGAAAAGTGACATTTATTTTGTCTTAAAAATGTACATCTGCTTTTAGAAAGTTGAAATAAAATGGCGTTCTTTTCTTTTGAAACATGTTAATGTCCGACAAAGGTGGTCTGTTGTAAATAACTTGAAACTACATGTCCCAGGATTCATGGGAGTGTTTGAAACAGAAAATAGCATAACCGGTTGCAAAAAGTAGTGCCACCTACCTTGAGCAAGGCCGCAAGGCTGAAACACGTTGGTGTGTCAGACTGGGCACTAAATAAATCTTAAAAATTAAAGTTGTGCGGCGTCCTTTGTGGAAAAATTAATCTTGGCCATTGGTCTGGCCCAATGCCGGCACCCGCTGCAGAACGATCCTGCTGATAGATCACATTGCGCAAAAAAAAAAAAATATATATATATACCGAATGGGACTACTTTGTGATGCTTGTTGGGAGCTGTTGTTAAGGAGTTGGCATCTGATGAGGAACAGTCCGAAACGCGTCATGCCACTTTGCTCCTGTGTTAATAAATCTTCCTCCTGGCATTCCCCGCTGTGGCTCTCCGTTTCTCTTCTACAAGGAAACCTTTGTGATACATTTCAGCGCTAGTCCTGGGCGCTTTGGAGAGTCCCGCTTCGTTTTGGGTTGGAGCTATAAGGACAGCTTCGGCGATAAAACTTTCTCTTTCCAAGGTATTGGACAAGCTCTTTACCCACCGCATCCAGTCCCAGCCAAGTGCCGCTGCATCACTCGCAGTCCGTGACTGCACGGAGGGATTAGGATCACTGCATCCGTGGTCTCAGGCTGCAACTGAGATTGGACTTAATGCGGTTGAAGCGTTGGGGACCCGGGAGGACGTTTTACATCATCAACACCTGCCTGCCAAGCACCGCAACCCACGCTCATATTCAGCTCAGGGCCCCCATGAGGATACAGGGTCGGAATGAAGCAACTTACCGGCTGGCCGAGAGTGGTGCATGCTGGTACTTGTAGTTTGCCGACGCAACTACAGTACTGTTTGAGACTTCACTCCACCCACCTGAGCATCCACCAATGGGAGACCGAATGGGACTACTTTGTGATGCTTGTTGGGAGCTGTTGTTAAGGAGTTGGCATCTGATGAGGAACAGTCCGAAACGCGTCATGCCACTTTGCTCCTGTGTTAATAAATCTTCCTCCTGGCATTCCCCGCTGTGGCTCTCCGTTTCTCTTCTACAAGGAAACCTTTGTGATACATTTCAGCGCTAGTCCTGGGCGCTTTGGAGAGTCCCGCTTCGTTTTGGGTTGGAGCTATAAGGACAGCTTCGGCGATAAAACTTTCTCTTTCCAAGGTATTGGACAAGCTCTTTACCCACCGCATCCAGTCCCAGCCAAGTGCCGCTGCATCACTCGCAGTCCGTGACTGCACGGAGGGATTAGGATCACTGCATCCGTGGTCTCAGGCTGCAACTGAGATTGGACTTAATGCGGTTGAAGCGTTGGGGACCCGGGAGGACGTTTTACATCATCAACACCTGCCTGCCAAGCACCGCAACCCACGCTCATATTCAGCTCAGGGCCCCCATGAGGATACAGGGTCGGAATGAAGCAACTTACCGGCTGGCCGGGAGTGGTGCATGCTGGTACTTGTAGTTTGCCGACGCAACTACAGTACTGTTTGAGACTTCACTCCACCCACCTGAGCATCCACCAATGGGAGACCGAATGGGACTACTTTGTGATGCTTGTTGGGAGCTGTTGTTAAGGAGTTGGCATCTGATGAGGAACAGTCCGAAACGCGTCATGCCACTTTGCTCCTGTGTTAATAAATCTTCCTCCTGGCATTCCCCGCTGTGGCTCTCCGTTTCTCTTCTACAAGGAAACCTTTGTGATACATTTCAGCGCTAGTCCTGGGCGCTTTGGAGAGTCCCGCTTCGTTTTGGGTTGGAGCTATAAGGACAGCTTCGGCGATAAAACTTTCTCTTTCTAAGGTTTTGGACAAGCTCTTTACCCACCGCATCCAGTCCCAGCCAAGTGCCGCTGCATCACTCGCAGTCCGTGACTGCACGGAGGGATTAGGATCACTGCATCCGTGGTCTCAGGCTGCAACTGAGATTGGACTTAATGCGGTTGAAGCGTTGGGGACCCGGGAGGACGTTTTACATCATCAACACCTGCCTGCCAAGCACCGCAACCCACGCTCATATTCAGCTCAGGGCCCCCATGAGGATACAGGGTCGGAATGAAGCAACTTACCGGCTGGCCGAGAGTGGTGCATGCTGGTACTTGTAGTTTGCCGACGCAACTACAGTACTGTTTGAGACTTCACTCCACCCACCTGAGCATCCACCAATGGGAGACCGAATGGGACTACTTTGTGATGCTTGTTGGGAGCTGTTGTTAAGGAGTTGGCATCTGATGAGGAACAGTCCGAAACGCGTCATGCCACTTTGCTCCTGTGTTAATAAATCTTCCTCCTGGCATTCCCCGCTGTGGCTCTCCGTTTCTCTTCTACAAGGAAACCTTTGTGATATATATATATATATATATATATATATATGTGTTTTCTAGATATGGCCAGGCTCAGGGATGCTGCCTATTAACATTCTGCCGGGCACTTTCACATTTCTCAGTAAGAGGGGTATGCCCTTTTGGATGACTTTGAGGGGTGCTAAACATTGCCAGCCATGCTTCATATGCCAGTCTGTAGTGTTCTTGCATAACCTCTGTCCGTATCCGGTGTCATTCTAAAGAGTGTTACCTATCACCAGTCTGAGAGCTGTTGCATATTGCAGACTTTTGCTGATTGGATTGTTATTATTATTAGTCGAAATTACTCTGCAGTCTGCATGGGAATTACTCGCCCTCAAAATAGCATTTGCCGATCAATTTACTAAGACATAGGAAAAAGAGCATCACTTGCGTTTTTTTGCTGAGAGATGAAGCAATATTTGTATTAATAATATTATGATTATGATGATGATGATAATGGCTATTATTATTATTGTTGTTGTTGTTCTTATGAATAATTTAGTTATTGTTATTATTATTGTTGTTGTTGCTGTTTATTTATATACTTAGAGCCAGATGTAGGTCGGCCAATACCGGTCGGTAACGGCCGAAATTTCCGAATTTCGGCCGTTACCGACCGGTATTGGGTTTTTGAGATGTGGGTGGCATTTTTTAAGGATTCGGTATTTTACCGAATCAGTAATTTAAGGATTCGGTAAAATACCGAATTCTTAACATACCGATTCGGTAAATTACCGAATCCAGGATGTAGGAAGCACTCAAGTTAGTGCATTCCTCAGTTAAGGATTCGTTATTTACCACCAACTAGAAATTGGTGGTAAATAATGAAAACCTTTGAAAAAGCATGTTTTTTGCTTTTCCAACAGTGCCATGTTGCAGATATACATGCCCTTAGGGCATGTATGGCTGCAACATGTGCACCCATATACAATTGAGGGGTGCAACAGGGTGTAAAAGTGACACCCTGCCACCCTTCAATGTTTTCCCCCAATTACTGAATCAGTATTTACAGATTCGGTAATTGCCATTCATTCCTATGGGCCTCCAGGCCCGTAGGAATGAATGGCAATTACCGAATCCGTAAATACCGATTCGGTAATTACTGAAACTTACAGATTCAGTAATTTTGTAGGAAAAATTACCTACATCCCATTTGCCTGTTCTTAAATACCGAATCGGTATGATTCGGTATTTAAGAATCGGTAATCTGGGATTACCTACATCTGGCCCTTAGTTTCCTTTGATATAATACTCTCCTCTGATCTTTAGAAAGTTCTCTAAATGTTGTTTCTGGTCTGCCTCATGTAACACTAAAGGTAGTACAACACTGGTGCACTTTGCCTTGAATTCATTGCTTTTGTGGATTTTTTGTTATTCTCTATGAGCCTCAAGTTCCCATAACAATTAGGACAGACGTTTTAAATTGGCATGTCTCTAAATTCCCTACAATGGAACGTTTAGAACTCTCCTGTTGCTCTTTAAATTGAACTGTGGTTGATCTCCTGATAATGCATTTTATTTATGAATGCAATGAGAGTCTCTCTGAGTTAGAAAGAGCAAATACCTTCTAAGCCATTGCTGTTGAGTAGGCAGAACCCCTCTAAAAAAATATATTTAGGAACTATTTAGAACGCCATATTTAGTGGTTCTTAGTCTTCTTATGATTTAAAAATATTTTGTAAATATAAAAAAGAAATCATAAAATAGTGAGTGTCATATGATGCAGACTTTCCATTGAAGGTCATCTCAATGTGGTTCAAGGAAAGTCAAGTTAAGTTCGAATCGCTTCCTTGCCAGGGAAAATCTAAAAAGCATAGCCCAGAGCTACTGCCTTTTGTGATGAGCCAACTAATGTATTATAACTTCATCAATTGAGAATCTGAGTGATCAATTGTGCTCTTCTCCAGGGCATTGTAGTTTTTATTGGAGAGATTAATTGAATTGGTTACATTATCTACTTATCTTCATCACGTGTTTCCTTGTAATGTGTTCATTATTGGACTTAATGCAGGGAGTAGGGATAACCTACTGTGACAAAGACATATGCATACATAGAAATAAGGTTGCAAAGAGGCAGTTAAAAGCAAATAGCCTTCAGTTTTTGCCGAAATTAACATTTATGTTCGATGGACTGAGATTATAATGCTCCCCTGTTAAATAGGTGTTTTCGCCACTTCACGATCTGCAACTTTAAAAGCGATATAATTTTAACAAAATTGTATAGTTTACCTTTTAATTTAAATTACTCGATTGGGAAAAGAAAATGTGTATGTTGATCTACATACGAAGAGCACAATTTAACAAATAATAAAATATCCCATAGATTAAGGGATTATTAATTTTGTCCTGGTAATAAAAGAGGGTCTAGATTCAGAAGACCAGGAGACTCATACAGAGCTAGGTAATGGACCAACAGGGTAGCAATGAAGCACCTGCTATATTTAAAGATCCTGCCAGAAGGAATCTCTGTAATGAATGTGTACGTCCCTGGGCAGGTTGCAGATTTACAACTGATTGGAATTCAAAAAAACTTTTCAAGGATATGTCAGTAAAGTAAGACAATTCCTGATGTAAGACTGAAAAAGTTTAATTATTCCTTTTTTTCGGGTCACATTTTTGCGTGAGGAAAAGAGCAGACTCTTGCAACCTCGTTGAGTAACATTTATATTTTTTTAACAAATTGAAAATATATGCCCGTGGAGATACCTCTTTACCTACATTCCTTTAAATTATATTTTTTTCTCCATTCTACTCCCCACCCTAGAAATGGGTTTGCTCTTACCATTGATGGAGGTTAGTCTCTAAACATGTAAATGATGGGAAAGGGACAGAAAGGGGTTTGTGGGCGTTCTTAAACTTCCTGGTCATTGCTACCCTCACACACCCCCAATTCCCACCTACAGAAGGAGATTTGCTCTTGGAGAAACCAGTGTGAGTAAAACATTATGTAAATGCAAAACCAACTTTTCTGAATTATAAAAGTGCTTTGCTATTCATAAAAAGGCAATTTTTTCTTGTAAGTTAGATGTATCGATTTAAATAGCTGTGTGAGTCAGACCCTGGGTCTCTAAAGTGAGCTTATGTTTGCAACACTGCTACTATGTTGGTGATTGCTTGGTTAGAGGGAGGCATCTGGTAGTTGTGACTTGTACACTGTGGGGGAAGAACGAGAGACAATAAGCCATCTCCTCTTTTTCTGTCAATTATATACTGCACCCAAAAACATGTGGGTTAAGCCTATTTGTAGAGTGATTGGTACACGCAGGCATGCAGAGGCCTTAAGAATTTTATGTACTGATCCCAGCCCCTTAATTGCTATTGCTATGGCAAAATTTTTGAAATGGGCCTGGGTAATCCGTATGCGCCTTATTGAGGTAGGGCTCTGAGTACTAAGTATATATTACTGTCAATTATGTATAAATATGTGGGACGATTTATCTTATGTGACCTATGTGCAATATCCCCCGTTCTGTTAAAAAATGATGCATTTGGTTTTATGATTCTAGATTTGATGAAATTGAAATAATTGATATTCAGCAATAGTCCATAGCAGTTTAATTCATTCTTAGATATTTATTGTACTGTTTTTACTGGATTTTTTTATATTGAAAAACTGTGGTTGTATGTATGTCTTTTTATGAATGCTTTTTTGACTTAATTGTCGAATAAAGTTTGAATTGACTATGGGACTTGTACACTGTGGGCCAGATTCATCAAGGATCATCCGCCATGTAAGTGGCGCAAGAACAACGTAAAACTGAAGTGAGACTTATCAAGCCATGAAAGGCCACCTTGCATGGTCCTGCATGGCTTGATAAATCTAGAGTAATGCGAGGCAGTTCAAATTGTTGCCTTGCGTTACTCTGCGTTACTCTGCCTAAGGGTGTTGTTCCATGAGTGAAATGTGGGTGTTCCTGCGCATCCACCAATGGATTTGGGCGCATTCTGAGATTTATCATTAGTGTGGGAATATCTTTACTTCTCATTTTTCTTCTTCTTACATGTGCTGCATTCTGTAGCACACATAGAAAGAGGAAAATGCCTCTAGGATTGAATTTGAGCAGGAAGGTGTTCCTTCCTGGCCTCAAACAATCCTGCCTCCAACACAGCCACCCTTGCACCATGATGCAAGGGTGCCAATATTGGCGCCAGGCAGCAAAACTGTGCCAACACTAGGAATTCCTGAAATGTCCCTTTCTTGGCTTGCTGCATTGTGCTGCATTAAAAAATAATAAATATTGGCCTGTGATCCTTTCCAATGTGATCTTGAACCATTTGGGCCACTGTAAATACTTTTAGAGGACGAAGGAAGTGGTCTCAATTAATTCAATGGCGAGATGTTGATTTTCATTAAAAATCTTCTTTATGTACCCCACATAGGGGAATGATTCAGTCCTCCTTTGACAGAAACGATTTAAAAAAAAGATGAAAATCAGATAAATGCATTTTCTGCTTCAATCACAGCTAAAGCTACACTTTGCTTTCCGCTACACTATATGAACAACAAATGCCATTAGAACTGGGCGCGTTTGTCAGCTTGTCAGCATGCATTTCCTATAGCAATTAAATTCTCCCAGGCAGGCGTTCTGTTGGTAAAATACTTTCCTTATATTTTCAAGAAGATCAAACGTGTTTGATTTTCAGCAGAAGAACAAGCGCCATATTCAGGAACCGATGACAGTGTGTCTGGATTGATGACATGAGATAATAATGACTGCCATTAAATTACCCACAGTGCATTATGCCCCCCTCCATTCTTTACGAGTGCATCACAGCTTTGAGAACTGCAGCCTTCAAGCAATTAATCTGGCCGTTTCTAGAGTGCATTTACAAGTAGTTCCAAGTATATGTTGGCAGTGTGTTTAGCAACTGTTTTATACAGAGAGAGTAATAAAGGATGCAAGCTTAGCCAACACGAGTAAAACAGTAACCTTTAACTAGCCATCCACGCGCATATTCTGAGTGCAGGAGGTTGAACTGATCAACACCTTAAGAAGCAGACCTTTTTACTAGCATTCCGGGGATTCCTTCAAACAGAGAAAACCTTTAACAATCAAAAAGAATGCTTTAAAATGGTAGATCGTTTGTTTAACAAAACAGT
This sequence comes from Lissotriton helveticus, assembly GCF_964261635.1. Lineage (NCBI taxonomy): Eukaryota > Metazoa > Chordata > Amphibia > Caudata > Salamandridae > Lissotriton > Lissotriton helveticus. The sequence goes on from NC_136065.1 coordinate 538,860,135, forward strand.
CCTTGTAGTGCAATGTGAAAGAACGTCACCTTTAACCCCTTCACTGCGGCAGCTATTCCGCCGCAGTGCTAAAGGGGCGGGGCGGCCGTGCGGCAGCCGCGCGGCGGCCGCATGCTGGTGACGGAACTGCTCCGTCACCAGCCGCGGTTGAGCTGTGCTCACGACGGAGCGGTTCCGTCACGGCCCCGCCCGCTCAATGGAACGTCCAGCGCGGGCGCGAAATTCGCGCCACGCAGGCGCGCCGAGCGGGCCGTGACGGAACTGCTCCGTCATCAGCACAGCGCGACCGCAGCTGATGACGGAGTGGTTCCTTCACCAGCAGGGGAGGGGTTAAACTAGAGAAAAAAAACCACTAAGAGGCTTTTTTATGAGAAGCTTGCGTTGGCCGATCTTCACTTTTTCTGACGCCTCAGCGGCGCCAACTTTTCAACCATAACTATGAGGTGAAGCAAAGCCACTTGCGTGACTTTGAATAGCCTCATAGATATGGAGTAAGACTGAGCAGTGCAAGTCACTGCGTTGCCTTACACAGCGCCAGGGAGGCGTTCCATGGGCATTGTAGTGGGTTTTCCCACGCAACACCAATGGATTTTGATGCTGCCCTAGATTTACTTAATATTGTAAACCTGGGTCAGTACCAAAACCTTACGCCTCCCCAGGGCAGGCATAATGGTGAGAAATATTTGTATTTTTCCAAGTTTTTTCCTTTGGAAAGAGGAAAGCGCCTCTCTGGGTAGTTTTTGTGCAGGAAGATGCCCCTTCCTGCACAAAAATAATCCTACATGCAAGGCAGGCACTCTTACAAGACAGTGCAAGGATGCCTGCATTGGGGCTTGGCAACACATTGTGCACCAGCAGAAAGGGGTAAAGACTGGAATGCACCGTATTTCATAAATACTGTGCATACCTGTCCTTATTCATTGGCAAAGACTTGTGGTGCTGTCGTATGCCAATTTCATGTAAAAGAGAGCCTAATTGGCTAGACTAAAAAAAACCAGGACAGTGCTGTGTGTTACTTGTGCTATTTCAAAGCATCGGATGGATGGTTCATGGGTGTTCCCATTCAACCACCCAAGGCTTTTGATGCGAATCCCTATCTACTAACATTTGTAGATAAAGATTTGTGTCTAATATTTATGCCAAATTGGGCAGGCGTAAAAGTGGAGGAACCTTTAAAAGTGCAAATGTTTCCAAATTTGCATGTATGTTCGCGTTGTACAGGACACACAGTGCCGGCTTTAGAGCTGTTGGTGCCCGGTGTGACAATCATTTATGCCCTCCTCTCTCGGATTCCCTTACGACCTCGGACCGCCAGGCAATAGTGCCCCTCATCTCTTAATAGGACCTCTCTCTCATAAATTTCATTTGTTTTAAAGCACTGGTAAAGGCTGGCTTTTCTAATAAAAAGGCATGTTTAACGAACAAACCATTTTCAGCAAAATTAGGAATAGATAATAAAGGACTGGTTAAAAAAAAACAGAACATCCAAACCTATTTTATGGATTGTTCATGCGGCTCTCTGGTGACAGTTCGTAACAGTCACTGTTCTATATTAGGGTTGTATTTTATGAACTGCGGTAACAAAAGGATCTCTCTGACAAAAGCAGTAATCCACTCAGCTGTCCACATAAAATACAGATCTAGTGGTCTGCATGGTATGCCTTCTTTGCAGCAGGCATATTCTTTTTGTGTAATATTTGTTTATTAGCAATTTTGACATGTGGCATCACAGTGGCCATAACGTCATTGATTACACATAGCTCTGCTACTTTATGAAGAGTTGAAACTGGCACTAGACACAACTCTGATCTCTCTCTCTCTCTAGCAGGAATATTAATCACAAGAGTTCTCGTGACATTTTTAATGCTGCCTGAAATCTGAACACACAAGGAACTCTGCTGCAGCTGTTTTTAAATTGTAAGTTATTGTTAAACACAGCCCGCCCCTCCCTGAGATCAGGGCCCCCTCCCCAAGTCAGCACCCAGTGCAAATGCTCCAGTTGCAATGCCCTAAAGCCATCCTTGAGGACACATACAAAGTGGGAAAAATATTAACACATAATTTTTACTCTGGAAAGATTCCAGTCCAGTTCAGTTCAAACCTATGCTTCATAAAGTGCAGATACTTTTGCACTATCGTGCAAGGGTGAGTTCATTTGCGCATAGCAGTATAAAGTGTGTCAATGCTGCAGGAGGCAAAAACAGTGCTGTATCTTCATACATACTGTGCAGTTTGTTCTCTGCTTTTGACTCACAGAGCACAGCAACTTTGGTTGCTGTGCTCCTTAGCACCAAAACATAGTAAATCCGACCCTCAGTGTTCTTAGAGGCTGGGCTGCAAGACACATTAGTTGCCTGGAGAAAGAGTAGGCAGGTGAGGTAATGGAGAGAGGAAAGGGCAGTTGGACCTCCCTATGTAAATCCGTAAGACAAGTGCAGTGACAAACTCAACACATAAGTAGGCCCTGTTTAGTCATGCATTAAAAAATAAAGGACGTATCAGGATTGTTGTTCAATGCCTTTTCTCTGTCACCGGACTAGTTAGTTGTTGGTTTAAATCATAATCTTTGCAGAGAAGGAGCAGCCGCGATGCAAAGCTTTCACAGAGGGATCTGGAGATCATTAAATATTTTGTTCCTGGTGAAATAAAGATCTTATGTCAAGGAAGCTCTCTATCTAATCTAGGTTGTGAATTACACTGTTTATATGTTAGATGATGAAATAAGCACATTAATTAATGTTATTGTGTGAATGGAATGAACTGGTAGGTCAATTTCAATTGGAATGTTTGAGAATATGCAGGTACTCCACATGGTTTAGCAACATAACTCTCATTCCCCTCAGAGGAACATATAGAGAAGTGAGATTGTAGCATCTGCGGATTACAACCCAACCACTTTGGCTGTTGTTTGTGGAAAGACAATCAAAACTGTTGGGTAACTAAACTGCCAATAAGCAGCCATTAGAGGTGTGGCCAATTTTGGAAGATTATATTTGCAGGACACTATTTTGTCTTTAACTCACTGTGTGGCATTGTTGCGCAATAGGTGAGGTCCAAGGCTACCTCTAAGTGATGCCTTTTCTTGGATAAAAATACATTCTGGCTAGAATATATCAGTTAGAATACTCCAGACAATCAGTAGGGGGCATCCAGCCCTTTTTGTAGGGACGGGTGACTATCTATTTAGTTGCAAACGTCAGCTCCTCTTTCCCTTCCTGCCCAGGAAAGGCCATCTGAATGTGATGATTGCTCATACGCACCTACTTTACTATGTTTGAGACTGTCTAGAGAGAATGGACAAATTGACACTGTCAACCACACCAGACATAAGTTGAAGACAGGCTGCAGGCACGCAGATCAGTCAGGGCAGAGAAATCACCATTTTTTAAGAGTTCCATTTCTAATATAGTAATGTAAAATCCAACTTTACTAGTAAACAGTATTTATCATTACATTCCAATAATCTAAACATGATTCAGCTACTCCTTTCTTATCAGGAATTACATCTTTGTATTACGGAATTCCTAAAGTTCACAGTAGTAAAAAAGAAATGTGGGCGTTTGTCACTACCAGGAGATGCAAAAGTACATGTCCTATTTTTATTTACACAGCATTCTGCCCATGGGCTACATAGGGCTTCCCTTAGGAGTGAATTATGTGTAATAAAAGGAGAGTGTAAGGCTTGGCAAAGGGCTGTAAATTCAAAGTAGAAGCAGCAGTAAACTGCACACATAGGCCTTACAATGGCTGGACTGAGACAGGTTTGAAAGGCTACTTGTGTGGGTGGCTTAACCAGTGTTGCAGGCCCACTAGTAACATTTAGATTACAGGTCATTTAAAGCCACTTATCAAGCCTTGAAACTCCCCTAATATTACACCTAAGTCACCCCTAAGTTGGACCAGACGTAACACTAAGGGCAGGGTGCCATGTAACTAAAAGCCAGGACACATCATTTTAAGTTTTACATGTCCTCATAGTGACAGCTAAATTCATTTTTCACTGCTGTGAGGTCAACTCCTCTCATAGGCTAGCGTTGTTGATTCCTTAGAACACTCTTAAGCTGTAATGCCTGATTGGAGAGGAGTAGCTTCTTCCTATTTCATTTCTTTGGAATGGTGGTGATCAATCATCTTTAGTTGTAAAGTTGGATTTGACATTACCTTTTTAGAAATATCACTTTTAGAAAGGGGACCTTTCTCTGCTCCTATTTTTGCTCTGTGTGCCTGCAGCCTGTTTCCAATACATGTCTGGGCTGGGTAATAGATATACTTTGTGCATTCCCTCTAGACAGCCACAAACTCAGGAAAGGCTGGGTGTGACAGTGGACTTCAGTCTGATAGACGTCATGGGTAGTTAGGGGGAGAGGTTACTCACACTTACATCTGAATAGGCACTGCCCTGTGTCCCACACAAAAGGCAGCTTTCCCCCCACAGATAGCCTGACAAAAAGAACTGGGTTGAAAAGAATCATTGAGCACTTCAGAAAACTCCTTTGAAGTCACAACTTGCATCAAAGGCACTTTTGGGTATACGTTCCAGGGCTCTGACCCTATAAAATCAGTACACTACTGGACTTGGGAAGAACACTCTGTGGGAGTAATGACTGCTCTGTTGTAAGGATTGCCACTTTGCTGCAACCAACTGTTCTAAGGAACTACTTCTTCGTTTTGCTAAGCTCCACTGCTGCCTGCTGATCTCTGCCCTGCTGAGGACAAGGATGGACCCATCTCACTTGGACTCAGAGTGACTCCAGTGGCTTGCTGGCTTGCCTCCCGTGTTCTGACATTTTACAAGCACAAAGGACTTCCTGTAATCCTTCTAGTGCTGCTGGACTCTGTAAGTCCTACCCTTGCCCGAAGTGCCCCTTCCAGTCCTGGGCCCTAGAAGTGGGTTCTTCAGTTGATTTCTGCAAAAACCAACGCATCACCGTGACTACAGGAGACTGTCTGCTGCATCGCCCTCCGACACTGACTCAACAATGATGATTTCTAACAGGGAAGACTACCCTAAGGATGTCAGGTCTAACACTGCTGTACTACAGTGTTTTCATTTGAGTACCCACCTACTGTCAATGCATCAAATTTCAGAATTGTTAAAATCTTAGTTCAGCCTCAAGCAAGAGACAAGCTCTATTTACTACTATTTACTATTACTATTTGCTGGAATGTGAATTTACAGACAAACAAGGGGTCATCCCAGGGGGTCAGCAACAGAGGAGGGCCCAGGACCCCACTGGAACCCTAATAGTGGACTCTAGCGCAGATTTACGATCAATAAAACGTACAGCAGCCCTGAATGCTTCCCGAACACAATTAAAGGTTTGAGATTTCTCCTATTCTAGTGTCCCTAATCTTCACTGTTTGAGATGATGTTGAAGTGCGAACAAAATAGGATTTTCGTGTTGGTGGTTTAGGCTTACTGAATATTTGGGTTTTACATTAGCGTAAAGGTATTAACTTCCTAGACAATCATCCCTCCCTGTAATCATCTGGTCCTTGTTGTAGTGGTGTGGTTGCTGAATGATTTCCCTGCAGCTGAAAGTAAGGTGCATTTGGGTTGGTCTGGGCTTGATTATGTGGATGGGGATTTTGCAGGGACTGGTCTAGGCTTATCGATCTTTGCTCATGATACAACTTTAACCAGCATAGGTCGGCCATGTGGCCCATTCCATGGCAATAGAAGCATTCTCTGAGGTCTGGATGCTGCTAGACAACATGACCTCTGCTGTTGGGACTGGTTGGAAACCCACTGGGGTTCTGAGGTGGAGCTTCCTTTAAGACTGGTGCCATTTGCTGGTTCTGTGCCATCCAACCTGTGATCTGTAAATCAGTAGCCTCAGGCCTAGGTCCCAGGGCCTGACTAGCCATACAATCCTTACTCGAGATTGATGGAGAGGTTGTCTCGGGAGATTTCGACAACAGTGGTTTGATCTTGTTTTTGAACATACATGTATCAAGACGTATATCTACATCACTATTAACAGGTTTATGTAATCTAAAATCATGAAGAGTGTTGTAATAGAGATATCATGAATGTTGACACTGGTGACATGATTTTGTACTTTGTAAATATTATGTTGTGTGTATACTTCATGTTCTAAACTATCTCTAAGGTGGTGAGTATCCTTTGGATAATTTAAGAATTCAGACAAAAGAATCATAGAAATCTATGTTTCTATGATTCTTTTATTTAATGTGTTATGATAATTGTTCGTGAACTGTCCACATAATCTCTTTCCAGACAGAATGTTTTGCTCGGCACCATTATATGTATGTTCAGGATATGCTTCTAAAAAATTATATTTGATTTTCTTCTAGCTCTTGTATTTGGTTACTTTTGCACCACGTTCAAAGTGTAACCTTTTTAGCACTTGCAATAGACACCCTTTAACATTCCTAGTAAGTAATGTGTTAAAACATATCTGATCTGCTTCAGTCAGCAAACGAGTTTACTAAAAAGGGAAATAATTTAAGAAGCCAGAAAGTATAGTTCAAAATCACCTATTATATTACTTATGGTGCCATGTACTAAACCTGTCATGTGATTAAAGCTTTGGTTAAGAACAGAGCTTTTTACTCATTTTTTAACACACTATCATTGAGCATGTGCTAACGTTGTGATTTTGTAAGTTAATATAATATTTATGGGCATCAGAGTTTGGAAACCTGAAATGGTGTCCAGTACTCTGGTCCCCATAATGAAACATGAGCAGCAGCAATCCAGCAGGGAATACCACCCTAACTAATTGTATGTAGTGAACCTGGTAACAGCAAATGTGCACACAAATGGCTCTTGAAAGTTGAAATTTGAACCTCATGTAATCTTGGACCCAGTAAATCTGGGTCCTACATGCTATTCCTCCTTGCCGGCCTGAAAACTCATGCTATACTGTAATTTGGGGATAAAACACACAATAGTTATCTCAAGCTCCATATCTACCCTTTTATTATTGGGCATCTAGTAATAAGGATCTCTGTGTTTCTGACCTGTGTTCCATATATGCTGTGTATGGGGAGTAACTTCTTTTATGGATACATCGTAGACAGTGTGAGTTCTTTCAGGTACCCAGCTCAACTCAGTGACTGTACATGGCCACAGAACAAGTAATTTATATGTCCTTTGCAGTTTAATTTAGGAAGGTAAACTTTAGTGATCATTTGAAACGTTATCAATCTACTGGTCATTGCACAGCTATGGAAATATAAACACGGCTGGGTTCCTCTTTGCCCTTAATGCACGCCTCTCTCTTGTCTAGGCAGAGCAAGACAACGGCCATCCTCTTCCAGCATTTGCCAATTTGCATATCGATATCCTTGATGAGAACAACCAAGCACCTTTCTTCACGGTAGATGGATATCAAGGCTTCATTTTGGAATCTTCTCCTGTGGGTACAACCATCTCTGCCAACCAGAATCTAACAGCTCCCCTGAAAATAATAGCCTTAGATAACGACGTAGAAGAGGTGAGACTTCTTATCATTCTTTGTGATATACCAGTTCACATTTTTTTCTTTGACATAATTGGTGCACATAACACCTGTTAGACATTTGTTTTCATAAGTCTATACTATATTGTGAATCATTTGTATCACATTTGTATAATAATACTGTTATCACCCTTTTCCATTCTGTGCCATTCACTAAGCTATTTGGGAAGAAATCTAGTGCATCGTACATTAGAAACTTTGCGCCTGATTTAGAGTTTGGTGGATGGTGACGTTGCAGTCAATACAGATTTTCTGTACACCTGTGCGTTAAGATATAATGTACTTATAATAAGGGAGACAGAATATCCGTCACATTTGTCACAGAGTACACGTCCCCCAAACTTTAAGACAGGTCCTTATTATTTAATAAGTCTGCATTTCTTCAACGATTTGGAGACCTCTACATACTGAATATGGATTATTTGTTTTTGTTTTTCTTCGGCCTAAGTTTGCAGGCTTTACGACTGACATCGTAATCAGCCCCCAAGTGTTTAGGCTCCTGGGGCCTCATTTATGAGCCCTTGCGTCACTTTTACACCGCCGGTGCGTCACTTTTTGTGACGCACCAGTGGCGTAAACAACGCGCCTTGTTGCGCCATATTTACAAAGTGACGCATCTAGGTAGATGTGTCACTTTGTAAACCCCTGCGCCACATTACACTTGCGCCAGGTATAATGTATGCAAAGGGGGTGTATTGACGCAAGAAAAGGGTCGTAGAAGTGACGCAATGAAATCTATGAGATTTCACTGCGTCACTTCTAGGACACCGTTGCGTCAAAATCTTGCGCCTGCCTCACAGCAGGCGAAAGACTGATGCAAGCCCTTTCACATGGGGCTTGCCCCATGTGAAAGGAAGCATTGCTGGAGTTGCGTCACTTTTGTGACACACTCCAGCAATGCGTCACTTTTGCGCTTACAGATACGTCAGAAATACTGACGTATCTGTAACTCCTTGCGACATGATGCGTCATACATTAAATATGACGCATCAGGTATGTCGCAAGAAGTGCGCCCTGAGAAGTGACGTATCGCTGCTTTCACGCAGTGATGCGTCATTTCTCATAAATGAGGCCCCTGGTGTCAGTCTGAAGCCATGTTTTACAGGCCCACTGGGTGGCTGGCACAATAGGTAGAGCAGTTCACAGGTGTCATGTAACTTCCAGTCGCTGGGAATATTTTCTACACCTTACGCTGCAGACTTAAAGGCAAATATGTGTCAATCAGGGAGTAAGCCAAATTGACCATGCTTAAAGGGGGAACACGGGCATTTTACCTCCATTTAGCATGGCTAAAGTACACAGAATAATAAAAATACAGCAAAAATAGGGTTTAGAAAAAGATGAAAAATCTGGAGTGACGATGGAGAGAAGGCAGATTTACTTTTGCAGTCAAGAGTATTTTGCGGCAAATTGGAAGGTGTTTATAGTAAGGTCTTATCTTGTTAGATGAAACATTTAAGACAAAGATTATGACGTCATTCTATTGCCTTGTACCATTCTGGGATAAAGTATTATTCCAAATGTGGCCATGATTATGCTGAATATATATGAAACAACTTACGAGAAGTAGTCATTTGTATCACAGCAGAATGATACTGGCAAAGAAACTTGGCATTTGAAATATGTAGCACTGATTGGAAATTGAACAATTATGCTGTTTTCACATTGAAATGTCTGCCCATCCACAAAAAAACAAATCATTATAGGAGCTGGCACAACATGAGAATCTCTAATAAAGAGGGTTGCATTTGATTGCAGATGTTTATTGTGTAATAAAATACCGTTATGGTGTTGATAAACATAACTCACATTTAATCCACAAAAAGCCAGTAAAATTAGACTCTCCTTCTCCAATATTGCTGTTTTAAATTGCATCAAAATAAATTAAATGCAGTAATAAAAATATTTTGGACTTCAACACATGCCATTTAGACAACCAAGTGTATGTTCCTGCAACTTAATACGCTTTACAAAAGTGAAACTTTTTCAGTTTCTGAACTGTTTCAGAAAAGAAAAATCAAGGAAATATTAAAAAAATATATTCAACTTTTATTATTTTTTGTGATGAGAGTGCACTGTATATTCAAACTATTGATGCAATGTAACAAAGCACTTTATTTAGAAGGAACTAGATTTAGAGACAAATGGGAAACTGAGTGCAGTGGGAAAAACTCAGATAGGCAATGGTAGTGTGCACTCACACTTATACGTGAGGCATCAAACAATACGTGGTTTTACCTCTCACATTTCAACTTTGTATACAGAACTTATGTGATACATGCAATGGTTCATGGGATTGACTCGAACAAACATACTTGCTGTTCTAAGTGTAATGATCAAGAGGTCACATAGTTCCACCAGGTATGGGAATTCCCAAACATAGCTGAATATTGGAGGCAAGAAGTTGATAGGTAGGCAATCCACACACAGATTTTATTACATATTCATCCACAGACATGCCTCCTAGACGTAGATGCAATTAACACAAAAAGCAAAACTGAGAGAAGATTTGAGCAAATTAGTTTATTGCAAGCTAAACAATACACTGGTTAAAGCCTAAACCAACATTACAGCATTCGGTTGAAAATGTCACTGAATGGACTGTGGCAGAGGAAATTCATGTGAAATTTGTTAGGAATGAAGAAAAATTCCAGGAATACTTCGGCATCTGGAAGTCGTTCTCTAGGAATTTGATCTATTAACCCGAAGTCGCTGCCGAGTAGCTCTGAAGAGCAGCACCTCTCATGCGCCTTAGTGTGGCTTTGACCTCCCCTTACGGTTCATGCAGCCACCCACCGCCCCTGCCGCATCACGTCCACTCTGGATCCTTTGCGGCGGTCCTGGCAGTCAGCACCATGCAGTTTCACGGGTGTGGCCGGTTCCGATCTTCGTGGCAAATCTAGAACGCTGAGCATTTCAGGTCCTGATATCGTGCCAAGTATGGCAGGAGTCCAGCGATGGAGGAGAACCACTGAGGAACAGCTTGAAAGTAGGCCGCACTGAACAGCGTCTCTACGCAGATTGTTAATACTGCTTTCCACACGTTATCTTCACGGCAGAGAAGGAGGTTGACTTACTGGCTAGCTGATTGGAACTGTTGCTGTATTCAGCGATGTTACTTTTTTGCTAGGGCAGGGCTGAAGCTGATATTGGACCTACTCCAATAGGAACTGCCCTGCTGCCGCCTGTTTACATTTATAGAATACAGTGGGTCCAAAAGGAAGGTTGTATTGGGACTGTATTGGGATGTGCGTGTCTTCTTCTCGTTGGAACCTGGGCTTGACTGATCGGAGCCTAAGTTCTTTTTTTTTCATTTCTGCCTATCGTTATACTTTCCATATGTGTCCCTTATGGAGTACCTCACCGTTATCTCCTCATGTGCTGTTCATTTGACTACATTGATCCTGGGCAATACAGATCAACCGTCGGGTCCTGATGGCTGGTGTTAAATCCAAGGTGATTAATCATAGAAACCCCAGGCTGTTTCAAACGGAAACTCAGAAATTACTTAAAATTAGCAATGGCAGAGCTACAAGGCACCATGAAAAAACTAAAGTTAACGTGGGATGGTTAGCAGCAGCTGCAGCAATGTGGCTTGAAATAACAGCAGCAGCAAGTCCTAGTCCTACTGTCACAGACTGCGACACCAACACTGAAAGTGGCTACTAATACCGTAGGAGGCAAACACGGCCCAAAAAGGGAGGATTTTGCAAGTCTAAATTTAATGGGGGAATGCCAGCCAAAGTACTCCTTGACCTCCAACTCACTCTGAAGCTTCCAGTTCTGATTCTATTCTGTCACTGAGGATAAAACTGAGGAAGGCATTCATAACCCCCGGCAGCCTTAACAGCCCCTATGCTATGAAAATAAGCTCTGCCAGCCCGACACTCTCACTATCACATAGCCTTCTAGGCCACCAGACCACAGAGTCCCATGCACTGCTCAACAGAACTGCATAGAGAAAGAATCCGATTTAACCACCTCCGCTAATCCTAAGGACTGTGGTATAGCTAATACAATGGAGGTGGCAGCCAATATAGGAATGCTCCAAGAGTCAGCGACCATCAATAGAACCTCAACTAGTTTTGCATCAATAATGGATGACTGCCTGTTAGACACCCAGAGAGAGCCTCTGAGTCAGTCTTCCAAGGTTGCCGCAGACAAGATGGAGGAGAAGCAAGTATTTTCCCTGGCCCAAGACAAATGGTTTCTATAGACTCTAAATTGATTGGGCTTATAGAAGAACCTATTCCCTGCCTACAAGACACCGTCTACCTAACATTATGAACAGTTTGCCTGAACAGACTAAAATGAGGTATACTAGAACTCAAGAACTACCTGAGAAGGGGCAATTCAAAGATATGCTATTTTTTACCCTTCTAATATCATGTTCAGAGAAAAATTAAGACCAGCTAAGGATGTGGATCTGGTTGCACAGCATGATATGTCTTCCGATGCTCTGGGTACTCAACATTCATCTGAAGCTGAAGAATCATGGAATTTCTGCCCATTCCATCAGCATCCACTAATTCTATTCCAAAGACCATTCTAAGGGAAGTGCATCTGGTTAATAGTAATCAAAAAGTCTAAGCAGCCAAATTTGAGAAGTTAACACAAAAAGTTTTTTCCATCAAGTAACAAATACTTGAATTAGTGCATGCTAACAAAACTATTAAGAACAAGATTTTATGGTTGGAGGATGCTGATAAAGCCCGAAACCGGTCCTAGGATGCTTGTTTGCAGTCCAGGGAAGACCTGGCCTTGCAGTTCGGGCTGGACTGTTCCCATAGGAAGCAGGGTCAAGACTGATTTGCATATGGCTGGGTTCAAACTGGAATGGCATGGGGAGCAAAACAGATGGATATAGGCCCAGATCTCTGTACCGGGGTGAATGTTTAACATTACTCTGCATTCTGTCCATCAATTGTTCTTTGTGCATTAGGCAATACACAGCAGCATCTTCTAGTTCAGTGGTAGCTAACGGTGCTTAGTTTCCTTAAAGAACCATTCAATCCAGGAGTATGTACAATCAAAAGCCATTGCAATTTTCACACTGTAAGATTTTAACTGCTGGCTTATCTTCTTAAATCATAAATATGATAATGAATGTTCTGGTATGTTTAGGAAAATAGAATTCTATGTTGTTTTTTATCAGCATAGCGAATCAGAATTACAATTCTATATTAGGAAGTATCAGTGTTAGTAAATCATCCATCGTTTCTGAGATACAACTGAAGAAAGGGAAGGGTAGTGCAAGTTTGCATTATTACTGGAGAATATGACATAATAGGTAAAGTAGCATTTAGTTTCATTACACTGATATTTTGAAAAGATTTTGGGGATTTTACAGTGTCAGTCAGGGAGGTAATTTTGGGCCTGATGCTCTTATACTTGTTCACAAATCATGCACAAATTACACACCAGCTGTTCTGCTAAAAGAGATGCAATTTTGTATGTGACCTATGTGCAAAGAGCTTGAATAACACATTTCCCATTTATAGAGAGTATCAAAATAACATTTTAATGAATACTAATTTGTCAGGTCTCTCATTGTGAGCTCCTGTGACTGGCAGCGAGTGTAGTCATGGTGGCCGGCAAGGGAGACCAGACCTAAACAACAGCATTCACATTATTAAAAGGATTTTTTGTAAGCAGCATGTGCCCCTTAAAGAGAGAGGTGCTGATTTAAATGTTTACTAGTTTTCTGCTTGAGAAACCATCAGGAAAGCATGCAATAATTCCCTGGACAACGTTGGTTGCCTCCCAAGGCCACCTAACACACTTCACAAAGTGTAAGTTGTCCCATAGGGATAGCATCTACTTTACTTTGCACATCCAATACCACCAAAACTCAGGTGAAGAAGCTGATGAATGGTTTACATCACAATTACAATAACTAATCAGTGATATCTGTCATTGCAACTTAAAATTAGGAGGGACAGCCCTTTTTATACCCCCTTCCAATTATGATTCTGAATTAGCCATAGAACCCTCTTTGTGAGACAATTGGACTTTTATGACCCTCAAAAAGGGATTTGAATATCACAAAACACTATTTTGCAGTTCTAACCCTGTGAGTTTGAGAACCACATAGTTTGCAATGACAACACTATGAGCCTGATTACGACTTTGCTAAAGTAGCAACGGGTCCGCTCTGCAAACTGCACCGCCAAAGCTGTGGCCAGACCACCAGCCAGATTAGGAATTTCTTCCTGTCTGGCGGGCTTTGTTTTTGATGTTCCCACAGTGGTGCCCTGAAAATGGGCACCGCAATCGGAATGCCAAAAACAGGCCCTGCATGGCAGAGGAAACTGTTGGTCTATATTTCCCACACTATCAATGTGGGAGCCACTGGTAAACAACCACATATAAATTTCAACAACAGAAGTAACAAGGTCAGATACTAACAAAGCTTACAGTGTTGAGAGGAGGGAGGGTATAACTCCGTCACTCATCTACTCGGAGATTGTTTATAAGTGCAAAGAGGGTACATTTGCAGAGTACTAATATCTGCAAGCCATCACATCAAAGTAGTTTAACATGAGCTACAACAAATTGTGAAAAGATTTTAACAGCACTCAAACCATTTACCTACAGATGATTCAATTTGCAAGGGATGACCACTTAACCTTAGCGCCATAGTGCCAGTCTTTGAGGTTGAAGGTGAAAAAACACTAGATCAATCCTACTGGTATGCCCCCAAATGGGCTGCTGCTCCTCAGACATGTCAAACAAGGCATAGCGGTGGCAGAATCAAAAACAGCATCCAAATAGTAACAACCACAATCTTCAAAACACAGAGCACCTTCAGGGACCCAGAGTCCGAGAAGAATCCGTAGTTAGCTTTCCAACCATATAGAAGAGTGGATCCTGACTTTTAGAATGAGCACTTGTGACACCACACTCCAGAGCAAACTGTAAGAGCAACACGAAGAATCAGAAAAAGTCAGAACCAGATCTCACAATGGATACTGAATACAGAAGCACTCATTGAACAAGCAAAATAGCCTGACCAAAACATAAAATATCTATAATAATAGTACAAAGACTACAGCTGGCATAGATGCACTCTGAGTTGATGCCTGCCCAATATACCATTCCAGAAATCACAGTCCCTTAAAACACTATGGGCCAAATGTAGGTGAGGGACATTTACCGACTCATAAATACCGAATTTTACCGATTCGGTATTTATGAATCGGTAAATATGAAGGAGGGAGATGTAGCTAATTTTTAAATTAGAAATACCGAATCGGTAACATTCGGTATTTACCGATTCGGTAAATACCGAATCGGTATTTCCTATTGATTCCTATGGGCTATGAAGCCCACAGGAATCAATGGGAAATGCCGAATTGGTATTTACCAAATCGATAAATACCGAATATTGCAAGGGTGCAGGGGGTGTCACTTTGACACCCTCTAGCACCCGAAGTAAAGGCATGTGTGACATGTGGCACACATACATGCCCTAAGGGCATGTCTGTGTGTCACATTGCACAGTGTGCATGCACAGATGTGCATGCACACCTGGATTCGGTATTTTACCACACAATAGGATTGTGTGGTAAAATACCGACTCTTAAAGGCCTGTGACACTCTCAGGAGTGTCACCTACATTTGGATTTACCAAATCGGTAAAATTACCGATTCGGTATTTTACAGAATCGGTAAATTTACCGATTCTGTAAAATAATGGCCCCTACATCTGAAAACCCAAATACCGGTCGGTAACGGCCAAATTCGGCCGTTACCGACCGGTATTTGCTCTCCTACATCTGGCCCCTTATGCTTAGGGCAAGCCCATTCCTAAGTTACTTAGATCCTGGGATAATCACTTCCCCTATACAAACCTGCAAAAATCACGATCTGGATTAGAAGCATACCCAGCTTTCATACAGGAGCATAACTTCAAGGGGATGCTTAGGGTGTGACAGCCCGAAAATAATTGTCTGGCAGTTGGGTCTGGAGGCCCTGAGACCGGTATGTCTGTGTGGGTTTTTATTCTCCTGGTCCAAAAATAAAAGCCCAAACAGTGACATTTCTTGGAAAACAGGAGAGAGGGAACGACAGAGATAATCATCTGATGGCTAAATTTCAAAATATGAAAGCAGATGACTGGAATCTATACCAGCATCCCTGCTTGTTCAAATTGTGAAATCCTAGATAAACATTAGATTTCACAGAGGCTCTTTTTTCTGTTCTGTCACGTATGAGAGCTCAAGATGCATGCTACACAAGCACCTCTTATGTATGATTTGTTAGTCTATAAATGTTGCCCTATCTATAATAAATATGTAGGCCATATGTACAGTTTACATGACTACTGACTTGCCTCTTAGTTCACCAATGGCATTATTGTTGGCCGGTGAGCAATTCATCTTTCTAGGTTCATGTTTAAAAACTATCACTCTTTCCTAAATGTCTGTCTGTGCACTGCAGTTATTTAATCGAATGTACTAATATGAAGTGCTTCCGCATGTTAGAGAAATACAGTGTTTGACTTTCGAAGACACGTATCATATTTTTACATTATCTTTGATGCACAATATATATGCCAAACCTTTTTATGGTTTGGCTCGTGCATGGACTCCTAGAGCCAAGCGAGACCCTTTGCTGAGCTCTGGCTCGCTCAGCTTTCCTCATTTAATTTGCTGGCATTCCCACTTCTATTTGCGACTTGGGCTTTTCACAAAAGCCCGTCTGTCACTTGTTAAAATTATATGTAAAAGCTGAACACTGAAAACACACAGCCCTGCCTATAGACACCAATTTGACAACTCTGGCATCTAAGTTTCTCATAACAGAGCCTTAGAAAGGTGTGTGAAGTGAAAATACATTTCAAATAAGTGATCCCAGTGCAGGGACTCCAGGCCTTTGTGGTGTACATGACAGTAGTCATGAGATTCCAGTAATAAATACCAGGCCCATGTATAACGGGGCAGGGGCTTAGCTTTTAGGGGCAGTGTTTAGGTGTGACATTCTCCAAATGCATTCTTGGCTTGGTAGTTTAGTTTGGGGGCACTGAGTTGGGTCTGCTATAACTGTGTCCGTTTTTCTTGTCATTTTCATTTTACTAAGAGCTTTAACTTTAATTGTGTGGTGCTGAATCTTTAAATATATATATAGAGACTGGTTTACCGAAAAAGTAGTATATCTCCACCCACAGAAGAAGTCTTTGAATATGTGCAAATGTACTACTGTTTGGAATGCACAAACATTGCAGTAGTTGGCTTGCAAAGCTATGCTAGTTTCAGGTTTCCAGACATACTACTAGCAATCAAACACCAAAAAAGGTGGACGCAGTCCATCCCACATGTTGATCGTCTCACTCCTCCACCCTACGCCCACCACTTTTTTAATTTAAGATTCACACCCGAATCTCAGAGACTAAGCTACATCCCTGCATTCGTGAAACAAGAGAGCGATGACAGCTACACCTGTTAGAGAGATATAAATGGAGATAACATATTGGAGAGGGCACGGACTTACCGCCTCCTTGAAAGCCTTATACCAGAGAAACCAGCTGATCTGTTGAGTAGGAACAAAAACAACTTGCGGTTTCTTTTAAAACTGGAAGAGGAACAGGTAAACCATAAACTTAAGCTCTTACAGATAGAAACGACCTTTTAGACATGACAAGAACCTAACTCTTAACTATCATGCTTAAAGTCAGAACTATTAATTATTACACCTCAAGTGGCAATTTATGAAAGTTATAGCCTTTTCACTAGTGAGAAGGCAAAGTGACTAATAGAAGCATCCCCCAAAAATATTCCCCTACTGTAGATTCAGGGCAGGGTCCCCAACATGGAACAGAAAGAGAGGAGGTATCTGAACTTTCTTCAATTCATGAGACCATGAAGATGATCAGGCAAACAAATTCATACGTCAAGTAAAAAGTGATAGAAAAAGGCAATCCCCAAATATTACTACCCTTGATGACAAATTGTAAAGCTGGAAAAGAGTTCAGGAGCAGAATCCTAGTCAGCCACCTACACACAGTGCAAGTGATGCTCAAGATCAGTAGGAGAACTGACAGCTGGTTCAAAAACATGACAGAGCATACCTCTAGTGGTAGAGATAATTAGGCTTCAACGTAAGCAGCCTGTTGAGATCAGAGAACAGAGCCAAATTACAAGTCTGAAGAATCACTGAATTGCCTGGTTTTTGCGTCCTGCACACAAACAGACCCCAGGCAAAAACGAGTCAACCAGCAATGATGAAAAATATTGAAAGAAAAGAGCAAAAAACTAACACGGGAATAAAAAATAAGGTATCTTCCACATAAATACAAGAGCAACCAAAAGTGTGTTTGAACAAGTTATGTCTGAAAATGAGCGTTAGCAGGCATAAACCATACACTAAATCATGTTCTATGCAGGGAGTGTTTCAGACTTCAGTGTGAAAATGCTACCCACAGCGCAAACTAGCACTCTATTGCAGGTTGGTGGGGGTTTACTGCAATGTATAATCACACAAAGAAAGGCTCTCTAAAATGTGTGGACTCAGAAATACCAGAGAATAAATTAGGCATGAATCAATGATCCCCCATAAAACAGAACACTCCGGAGACGATTTAGAACTCCAAGAGAGCACACAAACACGAAACTACTCAACAGCCTAAAAACGAGACTGAATAGAACACGGCGAGGAGGAACACTGCAGATCCCAAAAGTAGCACCACTCTCACCTACCCCCACTCACAGTCTGTGGAAGAGTAAAAGCAGTCTAACGTTAATAAACTGTAATGTTTGTAGTGTTGAATTGCCCGACATCAGCTAGGCAAAAGTACAAAACGATCTTGTCAGGCCTCAAGTTTCCAGTCTAAAGAAGACTTCTTCAGTGAGTTCTGTGCATTTAAATGTTGAACTACCCTGCTGAGGTATCTATATGGCACTTATTTCTTGGCAAGGCGCCATCCTGGCTTTGGTGGCACAGGATGCGAATGAGAAAAGCATTCAGTGCCAGCCTTAAAAATCGTCAACATCAGTAAGCCAGAAAACCCTCCCCTTGCCCATCTCCCACTTATGTCATTTCGACAGCCAGCATGTCAAAGAACAGTGGTGGCCTGTTGTGTGGACACACAAAATTCAATCAAGCATTTGCAATGCAATAGTTCTCGCATTAGTGAAAGTTTGAGCTATTGGCGGTGCTAATAATAATGTAACACCAATAGCTCAAATTTCTTTTGCATTAAAAATCAACTGCGGCACTCGCACTTTAGCTTCAAACATCTTAAGCTTATGGGGTCCATTAAGATGTCGGGCGGATTGCCTCCGCCAGGCTGGCGGTGGCCACCGCCGGCCTGGCGGAGGCAATCTGCCCGACATTGCAAGCCGAAATCCCCCCGCCATATTAGGATGGCAGGGGGGGATGGTGGCGGTGAAAAACACCGCCCGCCTGTTCTCCGCCCCGGTCGCCTTGCATTTCTCAATGCCTTTCCGCCACGGAAAAGCATGCGGTGTTCACTCTGGGGGCCCCCTGTGGGCCCCCAGAGTGAAGGCCAAAGGGGGGTGGCACACGGGGGGGTACCTGTGGTACCCCCCTGCATTTACATGATCGAAGTGGCAGGCACCGGGCGGGCCTGCCACTTCGATCATTTAAATGCGTGCATTTTATTTTTAACATTGTGGCGGGCGGTGCAGTGAGCACCGCCCGCCACAATGTTAAATTGAGGAGGGCGCATCCTAATACCAATGTCGGGACCCCCGCCCTTTAGGCGGCCGGTCCCGATAGCCGATAGGGTGGCGGGCAGGCAAAGCCCTCACGCCATCCTAATAACCCCCAAAGTGTGGGTGCTGAAATTGCTTTAAAAGTAATTAAATGAAAAAAAAATCCATTTATTTACTGTTGAAGCAATTGCTGCACTGGCACTTTAGCTTGAGATATTTAAAACTAAAGCACCGGTGCCATGATTGTAACAAAATTGAACAGATAGTTAAAAAAATAACGGCCACATACTTTAGAGGCAACATGCCGGTAGAGAAAAGAAAACTCTATGATGCGGCAAGAATTGTCTGCATCAGGCCGCTTTTTGAATGCTAGTAGGGGGCAACATGGGCAACAGAAAGAGGGTAATAGGGTGGGAGGGGCAAGGCAAGAGTCATAAACAACAACCTCACCACATTTCAAGTTCTAGGAAAGCCTGCCGGAGGCCTGTAGGAAACGCCCCGCCTGCGCACTGAATTGATAAAGGACATACTCGCGGGACCAGCTGTGCAGCAGCTGAAGGCGATGAAAGTGCAGTGAGTGGACTCTGAGACATATTAATACTACTAAAGTTGGGCAAAATTTGCAGAAGCAAAGAAGACATTTAAGAGCCTATCTAACCTTGTGAGGGTTTATTCCTTGAATACTTTCAAAAATCAGGAATGGCACACTACATGAACCAAGTTAGGATCGACGAGCTGTAGAAAAATTGCTGTCTTGAGTTATTTTTCTTCTTCAACTATAATACTATGCAGACTCGATCTTTGGCCCTTCAGAGGTGCATTAACAGAGCACCAAAAACTGAGTAATAACATTTGTTATTTAGTGTTTAGAAACTTCAGTGTGGCCTTTAGCAATATGTATAAAACAAGATCTCATAGTATAGACCAATGACTAGGACGGATTGTTTGGAGTTAAGGCCAGCAAGTTTTCACGTTTATTTCTTCCACTCTACAAGTAGGTCCAATCCTTGGCAGCTCACACTGTAACTGACTCTTTACAGTCCCACAGTAGGGTCGAGGGAAAGTGGACTGCTGCAGCTAAGGCAAGATGTACAGTTTTAACATCTTTTACGTATGGATACATATGTGGTCTACTGAACCAACCTTTACTCCTGGGTCAAATGCACAGGAAGTATATTGAATTGTAAGCTCAGCTTGCCATAATTGTACAGATAACACCAGACAGAAAACAAACTCTTTCTCGGTCTGCATTTTGTTTTCAAGTAATTTAAAAATATGAAGAATAGGTGGGCTTTTTGAGATGCACATATCATCACGAATAGGGCAACAGCTGAGCACACGTGCACAATGAAATTAAATTAACAAGCGGCACTGCGAGCCATATGTTTTCAATTATCGCCCCCATGTCCGGGCACTATAATTGAAAACATATGGGCTTTGGTGTCCGTAACAGACACCAATAGGCCATGGGCGGAGCAATGCGCCCGGCTTTGGCCTATTGTGTGCTCTGTTTAAAAAAACATGCAAACAAAGCCCAATAGCGGGACCCAAAAGGAAAAGCACACGCACAAGCGTGTGCGATTCCAGGATCCATTTTCAAACCCAGGACAAAAGAGCTCTCGCCTGCGTGAGCAGTGCTGTGCTCTGCAACGCAGGGTGCGAGCCCTAAAAAGTGAGTTTTACTTACAAACAGTTCCAAAAGAGTGGGTTGCCACACTCCCCGAAATGCTAGAGAACTAAGGGCAAAATGAGGACGATGTTGCCCGCTAGGCACGGCCTCTTGAATCTCTGTACAGTTGAAATGCTGGGAACAAAAACAATCACCTCTGCCCCTCCTCCGCTTATAGGCGGCCCTTGCTGCAAACTCATCTCTTGCTAAACTGAACTCTTCACCTCACTGAAGAGGTTATGCAGTGCCCCCATGCACTCAAGAGCTAAACCTGTCACTGCACTATAGGACACAGACACAAAATCAGGCAGACGAGTAGGTAGTCACTCTATGTATAGCCTCTCAAGAGAGAAAAGGGGAAAGAGTTTAAACTATTTGAAAATAAATAAATAAATAAATAAATGATATATATATATATATATATATATATATATATATATATATATATATATTCACTGAAAAAACCATAGGTTATAGACCATATATAGTTAGGAATTAGCATTTAAAAAACCTTATTTTACTCACACAAAACCATTGAAATTCCATATATAGTTAGTTGCACTAACTATATATCGCGCACCCGCAATCCACTGCTGATGATGTCACATATTACATCATTCATGACATGGTCAGTGACATCACTGATGACATCTCAAATGACACCAGTGCGGCAACTTACTAGACACCACCTCGGTGCCATCCGGATCTTGGCGCGTTGTGCTGCCTTCGGCCTATTCGCACATCGGTCCGCTACTGACGCAAACTCACAGGCCAACGGGGCGCCCCACGCCGACTTTCAGCATTGTAGGATGGCCACACCAGTGCTGCAACTTGCTGGACACCACCTCGGTGCCATCCGGATCTTGGCGCGTTGTGTTGCCTTCGGCCTATTCGCACATCGGTCCGCTACTGACGCTGCCTCACGTGCCAACGTATTTTCTCCGCATTTTATACCCTATGCCGCATAACAGGTCATGTGACTTGTTTATAAAACTTTTCATTGGTTCATTTTACTTTTGGTTTCCTAATGATGGAAGGCTTGATCATATGACCTAAAAACAACACTTTTCATTGGATGAAAACTTTTTTTTTTTCCCAAACGATGAAAGCCCCACCTTGTTTCTGGATGTTTCAGACTGAAGCTGGCATGAGAGCACCACCCCTCTCGTAGCTCCGTCGTGGTCATTCCGCGAGCAATCATGGCAGCCGCTCCCCACCAGAAGCCTACAGGAGTCGGGGGCCCCCAAAACTTTTGATGAATCCTCAAGGCGGAGGGGACGCTTTCGAGAATGGGGTCCAAGACCTAGCAGACAAGCGTCCGATTTCCAAGGTGTCCCAGGGCCATTTCAGTGGACCAGGCCCAAAAAGGAAACAGCCTGCCGCCATTTTGAGAGTCCTGTGACAGCCGCCTATCGCTGCACCGCAAGAGTGGGCGCAACTCAGCTGAATTGCGGCTTTTGACACAGTGGACCAAAAACGGACGGAATGGCAACTGAAACGGTAAAGGGGCGCCCCACTACAACAGATGAGACTCCACCTGGAGAGGCCCGTTCACGCCGCCTCCCCCGGGGCGCCCCACGCCGTTATTCGGAGCAGCATTGTAGGATACCAAAACCAGTGCGGCAACTTACTGGACATCACCTTGGTGCCATCGTTCTGCTGCCTTGGAACTATTCGCACAACAGTTTGCTACTGATGACCCACCCCCGCGACGCCCCAGAAATCTGGACGTTGTGCTGCGTTGGGACTATTCGCACAGCCGACCGCTACTTCGTTGTTTTTCCCTAAAAAAGTTTATATGTTATTACTGTTTTTGTTTTCTTGTATATATTTATAAGTTATTAAAGTTTTATAATCTTACTACTTTGTCGGAGTGCTATATATTTTTAATGTGACACATAATTGTAAAAACTTTGATGTACAAAGAGTCATCCCTGGAATCTTCCGCTTCAGGCTCGGTCCCCTCCCCAATCACAATACAGGATGGTTTTCAGATAATAGGAACGCGTCTGCTGTGACGGATCTCATCGAGTGTGGGCCTTGATCTACTATAACTCCTTTGAAGAGGGGTGATTCTTTACAGCTGGGGCCATAAACTACATCTGCAGGGCTAGCTGATACCCTAGGACCGGCCTGGACAATCGGACACAGAGGAAAAGGAGTGTCAGAGGGTGCGGTAGTGAATAGGGCGAAAGGGAGGTGTCGGACGGGCACAGGGTGTGATTCTCAGGGAAGAGCAGCGCAGATGGGGGGAGGTTTATTACCCATGCATAAGACAGAGAGCGGGGGTGACCACTGCCTGGGGGAGATGCTTGCGAGGGTGGGGAGCCATGCTAAGGATCGACAGCGTGCACAGAGTGGGTCTGGTCAAGGCATCTAAAATGACTGCCGTGCACGATGAAAGTGTGGCATTTGAAAAAAGACAAGATGGCGCAGACAATGTTTTTCAACACTTCCTGATTTCCTTCTAATCGAACGTTAACAGACGTTGGGGCATATTACCAAAGTTAAGCGATATTTATCCCTAACGATGCTTAGCAACGAATTTTTTTACCGCTAAGCATCGTCAGAAATTATCGCAGATAAACCTTGCTATTATCAAGGTTTATCGCAAATACGATAAAAAACGACCGCAATGCATTAATATCGCTGAAAACTCAGCGATATTCATGCATTACCGAGCTAATGCTCTTAGCCATGTTATCCACCTCCCATTGGATAACATGGCTAAGAACTGCTCAGGGCAGGTGCTAGCTTTTGGAGATATTCGCGCTTATCGCGAATATTTCCAAAAGTTGATAATAGGAGATAGCGATGTTAGCGACTGTTTCCAGTCGCTAACATCTTGGCATGCCCACTTTGCATGTCATTAGTGATAAATATCACTCACATGCAAAGTGGGGCCCAAGATGGTCGCTATCTCCTACTAGCCGTCGCTAACTGGTGTTAGCAACAGCTAGGTAATACAGATATAATTTTATCTCCGCGAAGCGGAGCGCTGTTACAGATATATATCTTGTTTTTGAACGTTAATTTCTCAAAATCCACTGAAGCACATATATTGAGACCTAGCAAAGGCACATCGAGCTACCAGTCCCTACAATTTTGCCAAGTTTCGTGCAAATCCATTCAGCCGTTCGATTATTATTATTATTTTTTTTTTTGCCCCGCGGGGCCCTTTTAAAACCTCCACATCAAACCTAAGAGGTCAAGGAGGATCTACTATGCCCCCTTATGGTCATTTGCCCCTTCGCTTTGGCCTCCTCTTGTCTCTCGATCCTACCGAGAGACAAGATGGCGGCCGCTACGGACTGTTTGCAATGTTTACAGACGCCGGAGAACCAATCAGCTTCGCAAACCTCCGTTACGCGAAGCGGAGCGCTGTTACAGATATATATCTTTTTTTGAACGTTAATTTCTCAAAATCCACTGGAGCACATATATTGAGACCTAGCAAAGGCACATCGGGCTACCAGTCCCTAATATTTTACCAAGTTTCGTGCAAATCCATTCAGCCGTTCGATTATTATTATTATTATTTTTTTTTGCCCCGCGGGGCCCTTTTAAAACCTCCACATCAAACCTAGGGGGTCAGCGAGGATCTACTATGCCCCCTTATGGTCATTTGCCCCTTCGCTTTGGCCTCCTCTTGTCTCTCGATCCTACCGAGAGACAAGATGGCGGCCGCTACGGACTGTTTGGAATGTTCACAGACGCCGGAGAACCAATCAGCTTCGCTTCACAAAGCTCCGTACCGCGAAAAGTGCGCGAACCGGAGCGCTGCCCGGTCCGCTGTTACAGATATATATCTTTTTTTGAACGTTAATTTCTCAAAATCCACTGGAGCACATATATTGAGACCTAGCAAAGGCACATCGGGCTACCAGTCCCTACAATTTTGCCAAGTTTCGTGCAAATCCATTCAGCCGTTCGGGCTAAAAGTGAGGCCAACCGCCCTATGGAAAACTCAATGTTAAAAACACGTTTTGGGACCCCCCTTTTTTCTCGGCCCCCCCTTGACGAACCCCCCCCAAATTTTCAAGGGCTGCTCAGAAACAAAATGTGCCATTTTCCTGAAAATTGTAGCCAATTCCGTCCACAAACGCCAAAGTTATTAGACATAGAATTTTCAAAAATCCCATAGAGAAAAAATCCTAACTATATATACCTACTGGCGACCGCCAGTAGGTAATATATATATATATATACATATATATATACACATATATATATATATGTGCATGTCTATGTGTGTGTGTGTGCATATATATTCTGTATTCCATTTCATGCCGTCGGATTAATGCCTTAAGGTGGAAGTACATCATTTGTTTCCTTAGTAAAATCATGGCCAATCACGATGGTTTGGGGTTTGTTTTAAAAAGTAGGAGGGTAATTTCACATATTACACCAGCGAACAAGGCGTCAGGGAACGCCGAAACGTGTTTGGTTTTTGGACACTGCAATGCACTTTACTATGTGATTAATAAAATATCTGCGGCTGCATAACTTAAACAAGCGTCCGTTTCTCTCACTTTTGAAGCGCCGTGGAAAGAGCGGCGAGGAGAGTGGATTGTCGATATATATATATATATATATATATATATATATATATATATATATATATATATATATATATATATATATATATACATATTGTGTGTGTGTCCAAGGTGGAAATGTCGGACCAGTGTCCTCCATAACGCGTTTCACTCCTCAAAGGGAGTGTGTTTGTAATGCCTATGTGGGACTTTCATTACCATCTAGACTGTAAGGACATGATAACGTGGCCCTAGTCGTTAATACGTGTGCAGTCAAAATTAATACAGGGGCAGAGTGCATCACAATTGTGTCACAGCGCTCTGACTAGACTCCAGTGGACACTCCCATTGCATGTCTGAAAAGTCTCTGAACGTTTTATGCATTTAATCAAGCAGTGAGTGGCAAATTAAATTAACATCTCACAATTCGCATAGTTAGTTTAAGTGATCTCAATCATCTGTATTAAGCAGGCTGTTTACATGGCATTGGTTTAATTAAGATGCATAAATACCTTAAATGCTGAGTTAGCCGCTCAGGGAAGACTTCAAACTGCTCAGACTCCAATGTGTACGCATGGCCCCGAGCCATGCTTCAGAAATGGGATTACTTCCAATTTATCCTTTCACTTATGTATGGCTCTTATTCAGGGCTGGACCATTCTCACGAAAGTGTGATTACAGGTCTTTGTTTGCTATTTAAATTGGAATAAGATCGGTAATGTTCGATTGAATTTAGCCTGAAGGGCCAAGGAGAACATCTGGCAGATACTCCACATCTCCAGTATTCAAATGTGGGATTACTCGAAGACTACAAAT
The DNA here is from genome assembly GCF_964261635.1 of Lissotriton helveticus. Taxonomy (NCBI): domain Eukaryota; kingdom Metazoa; phylum Chordata; class Amphibia; order Caudata; family Salamandridae; genus Lissotriton; species Lissotriton helveticus. Next base: position 538,886,320 of record NC_136065.1, read on the forward strand.
GAGATGTGGGACACAATGCGATCGTCATGGGACTCCACACTGCCAGTTTCTATCAGCTGCATTTGCGACTGAGTTATAAAGTGGGATGGTGGTTTGCCGGCTGCAGCTTTTATCAAGTGCCATTGTTCAGCAGAAAACTATACCTGAGATGATAGTTAAATGCAGCCGGATTCACTTGAAAATTATACTATTTGTAACTTCCTTTAGATCAGTGTTGGACTGGGTCAGAAAATAGGCCGGGACACCATATTGCAATTGTATGCCCCCACAAAAATTGCTTATTGGCAAGCAGTTTTTAAATTCTCCTCCTTCCTAAGCCAAGTCATTGAGCAGAATCCCTTAGCGAGCCTTAAAGGCAGTACACATTATACATACAGGGCTTAGTTAAGTTAGAAAGATCATTTTTGTTTATTGCCATGTTGATAGAGCGATCAATTATAGAAAGCAAAACGGCCACCGATATATATACAACAGGGCATAGAAACTTAGGAAATGTGAGTATTTATTTGCATTACTAGATGGAACAAGACGACTATTCAGTCAGATCTTAGATATGTATTGTTAGAATTCCCAGGATCGCTGGTTGGCTGAAGTAGGCACCTTCGGCCAAACAGGGACCCGCAAGCCCCAACGTTAGGGAAAAGGCAGGTCGCCTCTAGAGATAGCTCCCACCCCCTTGGTAGCTTGGCACAAGCCGCCAGGCTTATCTTCAAGGCCAATGTGTAAAGTATTTGCTCACAGCAATCCAATGATGACACCACAAATAGACTCCACATGAGTTTCATAGAAAAACAAGTATATGTTTATAAGAAGATATATACGATTCAACCACACAATACTATACTAACATATGTGTTGAGGTAATACCACCCCTGGCCTATTATTATTGAGCTAAACTAAACAATCCTATGAAATCCTAATGTCGTAATATGCAGTTTGTTATGCAAGGATCAGGTACTTCACAACATAAGAATAATGATGATCGTAATACGGCTATCCGGCATTTTGTACTATCACTGTAATGCAATGCGCAAAGCAACAACGTGGTAAACTGCTTTGCCCCTGTAATGCAATGCGTACGGTCCCCTTTCAGGTACTCTGTTAGGAAAAAGCAATGCAATGTGTAATACAGTTACCAGGCAGTTCGTTATGCGAAAGAAATGGAATGCCTAACACATATATCCGGCAGTTCGGTATGCGTCACTAATGCAATGTGTAATACGACAATCCGGCAGATCCTGATGCAGGACTAAGACAAGGCGTAACACATCTATAAGGCAGTTTGTTATGCAAACCTAGTGCAATGCATTACACACCTATCAGGCAGTTTGTTAGGCAAACTAATGTAATGGGCAAAACGACAAAACAGGCAGTCCGTTGTGCAGGAATAAAGCAATGCGTTATACAATCATCAGATACTCCAGTATGCAGAAGTAACGCAATACGTGAGTTACTCCGGCACCATTCCCAGTGCCTCCGGTGGTCTCTCCGCCACTCGTGCTGGCTTGAGGTTAGTCTCCAGCCACAGCTGCCCTCAACACATGGGTCAGATAGAACACAGTAAATGCAGCTTCGCACTGATGCCCCTGTGCTGCCACTCCCTTGGCACACTGGCCTCATTCCGAGCTGAAGCAGAGGCTCGCGCTGAAGGACATGGATCACTGACTAAATATCGAGGGACAAAATATAGACTACCCAAAATATCGATGCCAAAATATCGACAGACAAAATATCGAATTCCTATCTACAAGCAGGAAGGTACCAAAATATTGAATCCCAAATATCGTTTAAAAATATATTCTTTGTAAAAATATCGAATTTCTTAAAAATAATGTAAAATTAAAAAAATATTACAAATAAATAGCTAAAATATACTTAAAAATACTTAAATACCTTAAAATTATTAAATAATTAATTTAACTTATAAAAAAAACATACAATCATATATGGTAAACCATATATATATATATATATATATATATATATATATATATATATATATATATATATATATATATATTGACATAATATTAATAAAAAATACACAATATTATTACCGTAGGATAGCGGGAGTGTAAAAATTACTATTCCCACTCCTGGAAGTGCAACAGTAGGGAAAGCGTTGGATAGCGTAGGGGTAAAAATTACTATTCCCACTCCAAAGAGTGCAACAGTAGGGAAAGCGTTGGATAGCGTAGGGGTGAAAATTACTAATCCCAATCCAGAGAGTGCAACAGTAGGGAAAGCGTTGGATAGTGTAGGGGTAAAAATTCCTATTCCCACTCCAGAGAGTGCAACAGTAGGGAAAGCGTCGGATAGCTTAGGGGTAAAAATTACTATTCCCACTCCAGATAGTGCAACAGTAGGGAAAGCGTTGGATAGCGTAGGGGTAAAAATTACTATTCCCACTCCAGAGAGTGCAACAGTAGGGAAAGCGTTGGATAGCGTAGGGGTAAAAATTACTATTCCCACTTCAGTGAGTGCAACAGTAGGGAAAGCGTTGGATAGCGTAGGGGTAAAAATTACTATTCCCGCTCCAGAGAGTGCAACTGTAGGGAAGGCGTTGGATAGCGTAGGGGTAAAAATTACTATTCCCACTCCAGAGAGTGCAACAGTAGGGAAAGCGTTGGATAGCGTAGGGGTAAAAATTACTATTCCCACTCCAGAGAGTGCAACAGTAGGGAAAGCGTTGGATAGCGTAGGGGTAAAAATGACTATTCCCACTCCAGAGAGTGCAACAGTAGGGAAAACGTTGGATAGCGTAGGGGTAAAAATTACTATTCCCACTAGATAGAGTGCAACAGTAGGGAAAGCGTTGGATAGCGTAGGGGTAAAAATTACTATTCCCACTCCAGAGAGTGCAACAGTAGGGAAGGTGTTGGAGAGCGTAGGGGTAAAAATGACTATTCCCACTCCAGAGAGTGCAACAGTAGGGAAAGCGTTGGATAGCGTAGGGGTAAAAATTACTATTCCCACTTCAGTGAGTGCAACAGTAGGGAAAGCGTTGGATAGCGTAGGGGTAAAAATTACTATTCCCGCTCCAGAGAGTGCAACTGTAGGGAAGGCGTTGGATAGCGTAGGGGTAAAAATTAGTATTCCCGCTCCAGAGAGTGCAACTGTAGGGAAGGCGTTGGATAGCGTAGGGGTAAAAATTACTATTCCCACTCCAGAGAGTGCAACAGTAGGGAAAGCGTTGGATAGCGTAGGGGTAAAAATTACTATTCCCACTCCAGAGAGTGCAACAGTAGGGAAAGCGTTGGATAGCGTAGGGGTAAAAATTACTATTCCCACTCCAGAGAGTGCAACAGTAGGGAAAACGTTGGATAGCGTAGGGGTAAAAATTACTATTCCCACTAGATAGAGTGCAACAGTAGGGAAAGCGTTGGATAGCGTAGGGGTAAAAATTACTATTCCCACTCCAGAGAGTGCAACAGTAGGGAAGGTGTTGGATAGCGTAGGGGTAAAAATGACTATTCCCACTCCAGAGAGTGCAACAGTATGGAAAGGGTTGGATAGCGTAGGGGTAAAAATTACTATTCCCACTCCAGAGAGTGTAACAGTAGGGAAAGCGTTGGATAGCATAGGGGTACATTTTACTATTCCCACTCTAGTGAAAATAAATGAATATAATTCACATAATTATCAATTAATCAATTAATACAAATTAATTACCTATTAAGAATTACTTAATTACCAATTAAAAATGAATTAACAATTTATTCAAAATAAATACCAATAAATAAATTAACATATGTAATAATTATAATTAAATTACTTCCCACCCTATGCAATCCCCCCACTAGACACTCTGGCACTGGACAGACTCATCTCTAAAGTCACCACAGGTTCCCCTAATGACCCAGCTCCCCCTCAGACCCTTTTTAAGGCAATAGACATAATTCGCCCGGTCATATTGGACGTTCTCAACACCTCCATCTCTTCAAGAACCGTACCTCCCTCCTGGAAGTGCGCAATGGTGAGGGCCCTGTTGAAGAAGCCCAACCTTGACCAATCCATCTTGGCGAATTATCGTCCTATTTCCTTACTTCCCTGGCTGAGTAAACTACTCGAGAGGCACGTGAACAACATCTTGATGAACTTTTTGGAGTCAAATGGTCTCCTACGTGCCTCCCAGACTGGGTTTCGGCCCCTACATGGGACCGAAACAGCCCTTCTGGCCGTAACTGAGGAAGCTAGAGCAGTGCTGGACCGGGGCGGCAAAGTGGCAATCATCCTGTTAGACCTCAGCGCCGCGTTCGACACGGTGAACCATGTCATGCTATTACAACGTCTGGCAGACATGGGCGTGTCGGGCCCGGCGCTGGACTGGCTGACATCCTTTCTGGCTGACCGTTTCTTTCAGGTCTTTGAGGGCGAGGCGGTGTCACCCAAACATCCTCTTAGGTGTGGGGTTCCTCAGGGCTCCTCCCTGAGCCCCACCCTGTTTAATGCCTACATGGAACCTCTAGACAGGATTGTCCAGCCCTTCGGTGTGCGTATTGTCATCTACGCGGACGATACCCAACTGGTGGTCTCTTTGGACCACTCAGAGGTATCGTCCAACACCCTAGGTCCCTGTCTAGAGGCTGTTGCCAGATGGATGCAATCCTCCCGTTTAAAACTTAACGGGGAGAAGACAGATGTCATCTTATTGGGCAACCCCTCGCCCTCTGTCTTTTCATCCATCTGGCCTCCATGTCTGGGCCCGCCTCCTGCTCCCAAACCCCAAATAAAAAGCCTGGGGGTTTGGTTGGACACCGCATTGAACTTCTCAGCCCAAGCCACAAAGACCGCAGCCACCTGTTTTGGCTTGATGAGGATGCTACGGAAGGTGCTCCCTCTGCTCCCATTCCAGGCCAGGAGGATTCTAGTCCAGGCCCTTATACTATCCCGCCTGGACTATGGTAATGTCCTCTATATGGGAGCCCCTTCCTATGTCATTCAGAAACTTCAAGTCACCCAGAACAGTGCGGCCCGTCTGCTCTACAATCTCCCTCGCTGGGAGTCAGCAAGGACCGCCATCGTGGAACTTCACTGGCTCCCCATAGCCGCCAGAGTACAATTTAAAGCTATGTGTACTCTACATAAAGCCTTCCACCACCTTGGTCCTGCAATTCTGCAACCCCTGATCACCCCCTATGTTCCCTCACGTTCCCTCCGTTCTAGTACCCTCCAGCTGGCCTCCTCTATCAGAGTGAGGAAAGCCCGTTGGGGAGGCCGTTCCTTTTCATACACTGCTGCCAAGTTTTGGAACACCCTCCCCCTTTCCCTTCGAGGAACCACCGATCATCTTTCCTTCAGAAAAGCCCTGAAAACCCACTTGTTTGCCACATCCCGCTAATCTGCCCGAGCCTGTGCTAAGCTAGCTTTAGTCATAAGCGCTACGAGGCCTCCGGGTAGATGGCGCTATACAAGTGCAATTTCAATTCAATTCAATTCAATTCTATTCCCCTATAAACCCACAACCCGCTACAGAAAATAAAGTAATATTATTCACATAATTATCAATTTATCAATTAATACAAATTAATTATCAATTAAGAATTAATTAAATACCAATTAAAAATTAATTTACAATGTATTCAAAATAAATACCAATAAATACATTTACATATTTAATTAATTATAATTAAATTACTTCCCACCCTATTCCCCTATAAACCCATAACCCGCTACAGAAAATAAATTAATATTATTCACATAATTATCAATTAATAAAAATCAATTATCTAGTAAGAATTGATTAATTAACAATTAAAAATTAATTAACAATTTATTCAAAATAAATACCAATAAATTAATTAACATATTTAATTAATTATAATTAAATTACTACCCACCCTATTCCCCTATAAACCCATAGCCCGCTACAGAAAATAAATTAATATTATTGACATAATTATCAATTATTAAAAATGAATTATCAGTTAAGAATTAATTAATTACCAATTAAAAATTAATTAAAAATGTATTCAAAATAAATACCAATAAATTAATTGACATATTTAATTAATTATAATTAAATGACTTCCCACCCTATTCCCCTATAAACCCACAACCCGCTACAGAATTAAATTACACAAACATTAAATAACATAAAATTAATTACTTAAAATAAATTACAAAAAAATATACACTTTTCACACATATACTAACATACAAAACACTTAAAAAAATTCGATATTATAAAAAATTCGATATTTTTAATAACCTATATTATGTACTTCGATATTTTGACTTTCTATATTTTGAAAATCGATATGACATTACTTACTTTAAAAACAATATTTTTGATGTCTATATTCTGTCCATTCGATATTTTGTTCATTCTATATTTTGGAGTCGATATTTGTGTTACTCGATATTTTGGACTTGATATTTTGACCATATACCGCAGGACATAGAGAGAGGCCAAGAGCGTCTCCCTCTGAGCCCGTGTCCCGCCCCAGGAGTCGACACACGTTACCTAGGGGGGCGCAAACCTACTCTCCTTTCCTCATCCAGCGACTTGGGCCTCAGATGCAAATTCTCTGAATTTCTGGGCAATGGGCAGACCCCAGCCTGCACACTACACCCGCGTGAGGCAGTGAGACTCACGGGAACTCCAGGTGCATGATAACCAGACAACTCCTCATGAGGGTCTCAGGCTGCGCACGGCACACGCATGCACCGTCGGTGAGACACACTTGATTTTCTGGTGCCCACGATCACAGGGCAGCTGGTAGAAGATACACGCACACAACGTCGCTGAAACACACTTTATCTTCCAGTGCCCCCGATCTCAGGGCACCTCCAGTGAGGGTCTCAGGCTGCAAACAGCACACACACACAGCATCGCTGAGACACACTTGCTCTTCTGATGTACACGATCACGGGCCAATCCACACGAAAGTCTCAGGCTGCCCCCAAGCACAAGCACACTGCGTCGCGGAGACTTACTTGAGTCCCCGGTACACATGTTCACAGGATGATCCTCTTGAAGGACTCAGACTAGACAGGTGCTCAATATCACAGGGCACGACTTGAGAAGGTCTCAGACTAGACAGAGCACACGCACCCACAGTGTATCTGAGAGTCTTCTTTGGGACCTTTTCTGTTCCTGTGTTTCCAAACAGGGGCCAGCTCACCTAAGGTCTTTGGGGATAGTTACTTCAGGTCACAGCAAAGTCCTTCAGGCAGGGAGACACAGCACACAGCAAAGTCCCTCCAGCCTTTCCTTAGTTGAAATAACAACCTGCAGGCCAGCCCCAGATCACACAGCAAGAGCAGTCCTATCCAACAGTCTCTTCAGTTGCTTCTTCCTTGACAAAGGTTCCTCTTGACCCACGAAGTAGCTCCAGTCTTGTTCACACTTGATCAAGCCTTTCTCCAAAGTTCAGGGGCTTCAACTCGCATAGTTATACCCCTCAATGGCTATGAAGTCTTTGTGTGACAGGGGACACTGAACCCTGCTCAAACCAGTTCTGGGTGCCTCCATACCAGTGACACCTTCTTCCTTTGATTAATGGGGGTCTGGACTCTCAATCACTTAGCAGGAGATGGGACAATCGTTTTATAGCACCAGCCAGGCCTCTTAACCTCTAGGCCTACTCCTCCCCCTGCACAGTTCAGATGCTGGTCAGCCTGTGCTGTCTTACCTCCTCCCCTGGGTCAAGACATTACCCAGTCCCTATCGCTTTGAAATCCAGCCAGTTAATCCACAACCAGGCAGAGTCACACAGAAATGTTTAAAGCACAAAACCCCAGACACTTCTGAAAGAGTGGCTTACAAAACACATAATGCAAAAACCATCTTTATACAAAGATGTATTATTGCAGGGTGAGTTCAGGCATATTAAACTTCACCTTTCCATCTTAAGCCTTTGGGAAGATAGGCTGGCAAACACATTACACAGCCTTCCCATTCTATTCTAATGGGCAAGATGGCCTTTCAGCAGTGAAAACAAATGGAGATTATTTCATTGCCAGGACATGGTATACACCTTGGTACATGTCCCACCTTTCACATGCACTACACCCTGTCCAGGGGGTACCCTAGACCTACCATAGGGGTGCCTGATGTGTATGGAAAGGGAAGGGCAGGGTCTGGTAAGTGCGTGCACTTCCCAGAGAAACATCTCCATTCCACTTTACACACTGAGCACTTGCACTTTGGCACTGTTAAGCAGTTGCAAAGTGTCCAAAGCATCTAAGTTGGCAACACATGTCAGAAAAAAAGGTCTAGGGGAAAAGCAAAAAGTTTAGGAAACTTTAGCCAAACAGGGCCAAGTCCCACATGTATCCTTCAAGAGTACTTACAAAATCGTATCATTAAAAATTAAGAAGTAAACCATGCTTTCTTGTATAAATCACTAATGACCTCCGTGATGTTGATTACATTATAATATATATATACATATACATATATGTGAATATATATGAATTGTGGTGCACAACAGGTTTATGGAATGAGATGAAAAGATGAGAGAGAATATTAATGAAATCACATATTTGATCTGTATGAGTAAGAAACCACAATTCACTGAGAGGAGGAAATCGAGAACTGATGTTGAGGAAAAAAGAATCAAGATACATCCTCAAATTACGAACCATGAGTCTGTATGGTTTGAACCAGAGTGAGGAATTGTACATACATTTGTAAATAAGCCTTGGGAACTGGAATGAACTTATGTGAAACTGGCAGAACATAATCGATCATATCCAGATCTTAGCATCTTCATCTATGTTTTTACATATTTCAGTCAATTTAATTTTTGGTGCACAACAGGTTTATGGAATGAGATGAAAAGATGAGAGAGAATGTAAATGAAATCACATATTTGATCTGTATGAGTAAGAAACTGAGGAACATGGCAATAATGTAAATGGAAAATTAATTGAATTAGGGCTGATAAGGTTCTTTTGCCACTGGAGGCATTAATTAAACAATTTTCACAAATCTGCTAGTTAATATGAGCAAAGTAAGCCATGTATTAGTTTAATGAATGTGAATTCAACATTTGAGCATAAACCTGTTACTTTATGTCTTAATGATATAAGTTAAGTATATGGTTTTTATTATTTTGCAATACTCACTGTTTTTGTAAATAGCACCACAATGACCAGAATGCCTTGCCTAGGGGAAGGAGGGAGGTGTTTAACGAAAACATGACCTTTATAAACCAATTGTAAGAGAAGGGCGGCACCGTGAACAAGATCTCAGTGGGAGATCGAAACGCGTTGGTGTTTGGAGAGTTTTGGAGTTTCTTTGAATATATGCATTAAATCATCTTAAAAAAAGATTTGCGGTGCGATCCAGCTTCTTTTCTGTGTGAAGAGAGATTATTAATTATACGGCGGTCTGCTCGACCGCGGGATAACGCACGGCTGACAAGCAGCGCCTGGACCGTGAACGGAGCAAACGAGGAGAATATATATATATATATATATATATATATATAGATAGATATAATTTTTTTTCTGGGTTAGGGCTCCTTCTGCCTTCCCCCGCCCTCTGCAGAAGATCGCTGTGTGCAAACACAACAAGAGTCTCCCTCAAGACCTCAGTAATTCTACAATGGATTTAATCCGCCTATACGCAGTGAGCACCCCAACCAAATTATTAACCCACTAAACAAAATGTTTCAACAATAATACAAATATTTTTTTTTACTCCATTTCTTTTATCAAAAATATTTTCATTAATTATACATATTTTTTAAATACTTATTTTCATTTTCAACATAGATTCTAAATTCATAAATAAGCCCAACACAATAAATAGGACTAAATCAAATAAACCCAGGTAGAGAGAAACAATCCGAAATCACAAAAACCATTCAGACCCTACTCAAACACATCCAGACAAACCTTCACATTCATAACATATCTTGGGAACTCAGCTACAGAATAGCAACGTAGTTGGAAGGACCAAAGACACGAACTGCAAAAAGCAGGATGATCTCAGGGCAGTGGTCGACGCGTTTCAGTGGCAGCAAGATGATATGCCACCTTCATTAGGACCTGCCAGATATATTGCCCTCATGAGGGCCACTCAACCCGGGGAAAAGAATACCACCTAAAAGGTATAAGAAAAATGAGAACAGAATGCCCACTAACTATGTAAAAGTAATTACATTACAAAGGACCACCTTCAAAATTGAAGAGACAATATTTATTGCTTTGACGTTATGTGTACAAAGTTTCACAAAATGTGTTCATGCCAACTTAAAACAGACCACTAAGCTCCTACCTACTAAGGGCTATCGTGGAAACAATATAAATACACCCAGTGTGGTTACACCAAAGACATTACAAAAACAAAGACAATCAACCAAGCATACTTGTATGTAACCAACAAAAATTAAATCCATCTTTCACAGTCCACAGCCAAGCTCAAAACAATCCTCTGAGCATACTTACCAGAAGGAAAGTTCCAATGTCCTATATCAGTACAGACTGCTGTATCTAAGTATACTGCCTGAGGGTCAGACGCTTCTCAACCAATTGCCAACAAGCACCGCTCTCAGTGATGTCATGAGTGATGTCACTGTGACGTCATCAGCAGTGCATTGCGGGCGCGCAAGTTATAGTTAGCTGAACTAACTATATCGGGGGAATTTCAATGGTTTTGTATGCGTGAAATGTCCAGCTAACTATAACATGTGTGAAACCTATGGTTTTGTGAGTTAATTTCTAAGGTTTTTTAAATACTAATTCCTAACTATAACGTGGCTGAACCTATGGTTTTTGCAGTGAATTTCTAAGGTTTTTTAAATGCTAATTCCTAACTATAACGTGGCTGAAACCTATGGTTTTTTCAGTGAATTTCAAAGGTTTTGTAAATGATAATGTAATGTATTAATTGTTATATTTTTTTATACTGATTTACTACATTGTTTTAAAGTATTTATTTTTAGATATTGTATTTTTATTTTTTAAATTACATTACATATTTTTAATATACATTGAAAAAAATGTTTTTATAAATATTGAAATTGTAATATTTTTTATTTTATTTTATATTTTTTTAATTTATATATATTTTATATAGCAGACAATGATATCCTATGAAAGGAAATTCAAATTACTGGTAAGTACGGTTAAAATGACTTTTCAGGAACAGTAGTGAGCTGAAAGATGCAGCACTGACGTCTCTCCTGATAACAGGTGAGTAAATTGGAATTCGTAGTTCGACTGATTTTAGAGGAATTTTTTAAAGTTCCAAAACTCCACACTTTGAAGAATTTTCAAGTAAAACCAGTCAATGTTAGCCTATGGAAGGAAATTCAAGTTACTGTAACTACGATTAGAATTACTTTTTAGGATCAGTAGTGGGCTGAAAGATGCAGCTCTGAGCTCTCTCCTGATAACAGGTGAGTAACTCGGAATTCGTAGTTCGGCTGATTTTTGAGGAATTTTTTAAAGTTCCAAAGCTCCACACTTAGAAGAATTTCCAAGTGAAACCAGTCAATGTTAGCCTAGGGAAGGACATTCAAGTTACTCTAAGTATGGTTAGAATTACTTTTCAGGATCAGTAGTGGGCTGAAAGATGCAGCACTGTGGTCTCTCCTGTTAACAGGTGAGTACATTGTAATTCGTAGTTCAGCTGATTTTAGAGGAATTTTTAAAAGTTCCAAAACTCAACAATTACAAGAATTTCCAAGTGAAGCCAGTCAATGTTAGCCTACGGAAGGAAATTCAAGTTTCTGTAAGTATGGTTAGAATTACTTTTCAGGATCAGTAGTGAGCTGAAAGATGCAGCATTGAGGTCTCTCCGGATAACAGGTGAGTAAATCGGAATTAGTAGTCGGCTGATTTTTGAGGAATTTTTTTAAAGTTCCAAAACTCCACACTTACAAGAGTTTCCAAGTGAAACCAGTCAATGTAAGCGTATGGAAGGAAATTCAAGTTACTGTAACTACGATTAGAATTACTTTTCAGGATCAGTAGTGGGCTGAAAGATGCAGCACTGAGGTCTCTCCTGATAACAGGTGAGTAAATCGGAATTCGTAGTTCGGCTGATTTTTGAGGAATTTTTTAAAGTTCCAAAACTCCACACTTAGAAGAATTTTCAAGTAAAACCAGTCAATGTTAGCCTATGGAAGGAAATTCAAGTTACTGTAACTATGATTAGAATTACTTTTTAGGATCAGTAGTGGGCCGAAATATGCAGCTCTGAGGTCTCTCCTGATAACAGGTGAGTAAATCGGAATTCGTAGTTCGGCTGATTTTTGAGGAATATTTGTACATTTCAAAAATAGACACCACACAATAGATTCCTATGGAAAGAAATACAAGTTACTGGTAAGTACGCTTAGATTTACTTTTCAGGGTCCGTACTGGGCTCAAAGATGCAGCACTGACGTCTCTCGTGATAATAGGTGAGTAAATCGGAATTCGTAGTTCGACTGATTTTAGAGGAATATTTTGCGCAATAGTGAAGGAAGGGGGCGGTGCCTGGGGTGACATGTGTGCAAACATGTCCTGTGGCATGTTTTAGGCTGGGGAATTAATTCCTCTTCAATCCTGAGGTCCTCTGTGAGCCAACTAGCCCACCAGGTACCACCAGTATGCGCCAGGGAGCCGCGTTGCAGAGAGGTGTTCAGAGGGCATGCCCCCTTTTTACAACACTCTGCAACGCAGCTCCGTGGCGCTTACTGGAGGTACCTGATGGACTAGTTGGCCCCTATGGGACCTCTGGTTTGAAGAGGAATTAATTCACCAACTTAAAATGCACCACAGGGCATGTTTGCACACATATCACCTCAAGCCCCACCCCCATACCTTCACCACTGTGCAAACGCGCCCCACAATGCGTTCTAAATTGGGGGATTAAGTCCCCTTGCATACTGGGGGTCCCTGGGGACAAACTAGCCCACCAGGAACCTCCAGTATGCGCCAGGGGTCTGCGTTGCAGAGAGGTTTAATGAGGCCACGCCCCTTTTTACACCTCTCTGCAACGCAGCCCCCTGGCGCGTTTGCAGAGGGGAACTAATTCCCCTTGCATACTGGGGGTTCCTGGGGGCCAATAGGCCCACCAGGAACCTCCAGTATGTGCCAGGGCGCTGCGTTGCAGAGAGGTGCTATGAGGCCACTCCCCTTTTTACACCTCTCTGCAACGCAGCCCCCTGGTGCGTTTGCAGAGGGGGAACTAATTCCCCTTGCATACTGGGGGTTCCTGGGGGACAACTATGTTGCAGAGAGGTGATCTGACCCCCGGCCCCTATTTACACCTCTCTGCAACGCAGCTCCCTGGCCCAGACTGGAGGCTCCTGGTGGGCTATTTGGCTCACAGTGACCCCCAGTATGCAAGGGGAATTAGTTCCCCCTCTGCAAACGCGCCAAGGGGCACGTTTGTAGAGAGGTGCAGGGAGGGGGCGTGGCCTCCTCCCGATCCCGTTTTGTTTTAAAATTTACTTTTACTTTTTATTTTTGGCCCTGGGGACCCCATCCTTTAGGGCCTGCCCCCAATTTATTTATTTATTTATTTTTAAATCAAGAAGGGGGGCCCGTGGCCCCCCTCCCAAGGCCATACTCTGCCCCAGGGACCCCATCCCCCGGGGTATGTGCCTTTTTAAAAAAAAAAACTTTAATTAGGATGGGGGCTGCTTTGCTCCCCTCTTGTGGCCACTTTTGGCCCCAGAGACCCCGGAGCCGGCCATTTAAAAAAAAAATGTATTTCTTTTTGGGATGGGGGCCACGTGTTTGGATATATTTGTCTAAGATTAGATCTTGTGTTCTCATTTTGTGAAGGGAACGATCTAAGGGCCATATGTATCAAAAAGTAATTTTGCAATTCTCAAATAGCGATTTTTTGCGAATCGCTATTTGAGAATCGCAAAATGCTATGTATGTAGGATTTGCAATACATTTTGCAAATCCTACATATTCCTTAATTGTGAATCTCAAATTGCGATTCGCAATTAAGGAATCCCTCCCCATTGCAGAAGGTATTCCTTAATTGTCTAGAGGCCCATAGGAATGAATGGGAAGACATTCTCAATTTGCGATTTGCAATTTGCGAATCGCAAATTGAGATTGCAATTTCAAGGGTGCAGGGGTTTCCAAAGGACACCCTGTTGCACCCCTGAAATAAACATGGGTGCACATGTGGGATACATCATGCCCTAAGGGCATGTATGTGCTTCACATTGCACTTTGAAAAATGCAAAAAAGTGAATTTTTTGAAAGAAATCGCAAATTACCACCAACTTGAAGTTGGTGGTAGTTTGCGATTCCTTAAGGCGAAATTGCACTTTTTTGGTGCTTCTTACATTGCATTTAAGGAATCGCAAATTTTGTGATTCCTTATTTTGCACGCAGATTTGCTACATACATACCATTTAGCAAAAATGCGTTCGCAAATGCCGAAATTCTGCGAATTTCAGCGTTTGCAAATGCATTTGTGCTTGATACATATGGCCCTCAGTATATTTATATTCTACGAAAAGAAATTAGAAAAAGAAATTACATTGCAAGTAATATTTGCTAGCTTGCCTTGAATGGTGAACTAAAAGAGTAAAAACAAGTATTGAAATAAATCCCTTGAAGGCGTATTTACCTGTTCAATGCTCTAAAAGTAGCATTTTCAAAATTGTGACTTACCTAATATGTACAACCTACATTTTAATAGAGGTAAAAAAAATGCACCTCTTTTCTGACTTACAAAATGCAATTATATTCTTGTACTTTGGCACTGGACAATGCCACTGACTTGCACCTGTAACAATAATCCATTTCTAAAATACCTTTGAGGTTCTCACAATGCCTCTCTTTTGCCCTTTACCATGAAGTCTGTGGGCTTTTGTTCTGACTGGCAAAACATACAACTTTCCTAGAATTGAAACATCAAGTGAGTTCACACAACACACTTCAGTCATATCTTGCTGGATACACTATTACAAAAGTGCTGGTGCGCGAGCAAGGTTACCACAATGCTCTGATCATCAATACTGCCCTCCGAGTGCCAAACAACTCAGAGTGCTTGCAAAGACCTCTATTGTGCTCCACACTTTATATTTTTGCTAACTAATAAAGCATCCCCAGAACACTCACTGCAAATATCTACTTTGATTTGAGTGCACTTTGTTTTTGCAACACTGCAAAGCCCACAGAGACCTCCCAGTGAACGTTTATCCCTAGTTGCAGTCTTTTCTGATATACTCATCAGTATAGTATACTTTTATTGCCATTCTAGAATTGTCCCTGATATTTATTTAACTGTAAGTACTACAAAATGAGTTGAATGTGTTACAATGTTCACTTGAAAATATGCATTTGTGGGATGTTTTTATTCCTCTGCTGTCGAAACAGTTGACGTTCTCTCCTTTTTCAATTTCTAGAACATTGTTTGGGCCTCAGATGTGATATTTAGTGGTCTAACCCCAAATTAATGTATTTCAGGCATTCCCCTTTTATCCCAAGAGCGGGGACATCTTAAGTATTTCGGGGGCCATGGGCAAAACAGAGTTTGGGGGGCCCTGTTCAGAACAGCTTAGATTTTATGATCCAGTTTCAGCTCTTTCATGCCCTCTTTGGCACAGGCTTACTCGTCCAAATTCTAAATGTGTTTACATCTAATATTTAAAGATAGTGACAATAATGTAACACCACAGCAGCTCACTAATATTACTGCAAATACTCTCTGTGGCACTCTCCAATTTCCCATATGAGAGGTCCAGTTTTGATCTAAAAGAAGCGTTTATTTATGTATGCTGCATAAAACATAAACACAACACCTCTTTCCAAAATGTCTGTAATAGACTCTCACAAATCACCCGCATTAAAACTAATTAAAGTAAAACGGTGTTTAAAGCAATCTGAGAATTATTCAAGGTCCTCAGGGCAAGACTGTAGAACAGTGCTGGCTCTATCAGAGAGCCCCCTGAAAGGCTTGGGCCCTCGGCCTGAGTCCACTTTGCCCATGCCTTAAAACGTCTCTGCCCAAGAGAGCTGAACAGTCACAAAAAAATCTATAGGACTAAAAACAGCAATGGGGCTGGGCTAAACTACTTGAAGTTCAAGTTGCACCATGGAAAGAATAGGCTGATTTAAGAATGTGTGGTACAAGGAAACCACATACGGAAAACTTCTTGATGAAATTAGGTGTTTACCGTCTATTGATGCTTTTTATGTATTGTTTTACCAGTGTGTTTTATATGAAACATGTTAATACGTATCTGATTTATGTTCATATGTTCATATGCTGATGTATATGTACCTTTTGCTTGTAGCTTGCTCCAGGTGCCATTCCTGTAGGTATTTTGCCTGTTGTGTGATATTACATTTTACCTCTGAGTGCTGTGTTGTTGTCTTTGCTCTTCTGCTTGCCCTATACTAACTCCTTCTTTCTGGATTGTTCCACTCACTTCTCTCTTCTGAAATGTCAGTTAAAATCAACATAATCATGAGTGCATGGCTGGTTATGACTTGCTGTTCATCTTCAAGCTCCTGTCTGTTATTGGAATTGTTCTCACAGTTCTGCTCCTTGCATAATCATGGTTTTGAAGGATACAATATCCATCACGTGTCGATGAATGTTCTTAATGTCAACACTAAAGTCAATCGTCAGTGTTTGACCATGCACTTGAATGGCTGACTACATCAATGAACTCAACCATGCTTCATTCTTTCTGATGTTTCTGATGTTGGTGTTAACTCTGTTGAAGGTCTCATACACCTTTTACTTACACTAAGGAAATATTAAGGTGATATATTGTGTGGAAAATAGTGTTAACACAATACATTTATATCTAAAGTGCATGCACAGTTTTACTTCCAAACACTTCTGTGTACACCTGCAGCATTTTTTCTATTGACTGTTATCTATTAAATGCATACATTTACTGGGGTCATATGCTGGATGGGGTAAAATATTAGCTCCATTCAAGGAATGACAGAAGGATAAGGGGCCAATTCACACACTGCATTTTGTAGTACATAAAGTAGTACTATTATAGTACTACCCAGGCACTACAAAATGTTATCCACAAACCTATGGCAAAAGACCTCAGCTCCTCCTGTCTTTTCTGTGTAGGGACCCCTGCAATGTTGACGATAAATTCAGGTATAGGTTTTTGTAGAAAATGTGATAGGTACAAGGGGGTGTGCTGGAAAATGGAGAATACTACTGCCAGGGTTTGAGGCCAGGGTTTGAGGCCACAAAAGGCTTAGCACAAAGTTCCAGAAGTGGAATATATCAAATGGAAAAAAATACAGTTGGAAATGACCTGAAAGAGTTCAACCAAGGAATGCATCACCGTCATTTTATGAATTATTTGAATCACTTCTGATCTCATATGGTACTTCTGTGCATAGTCACACACACCTCCTTGATTTATGACAATTGTGTCTGACTATGCTGTCCCTTTAGTGACAAATCACAAACGGATGATGATGAGCCACCAAGAAAAAAACAGGAACTTATCATACTCATGCACTGCAAATGTTCATATTTTCAACTAAGACTTATATAATATGCCTCATTACAATTCGAGATAGATTTTTTCCCTGACTGTGTCACCTTCTTCCACTGAACAATCCCATAATCTGCCAACAATTCTACTTTAGTGCTTCATGTTATGTTGGGCCACCAGTCTGATGCTATCAACAAAGAGACAAAGACAGAGTAAAAGAATCAATCGGAAGAAGGGGAGGTAACCATTAAATTATTCAGACAATGATAATCCGTAGATATTAACTTAAAGTTAAAGTAGGGCTGATGAATTAACGAAAAACAAAGCTTAGAAGGAGAAATGGAGCAAACCGACCATCTATTTGTGTTGTTAATGAGAATCTAAAGATATTAACTAAGTTAGAGTCAAGCTAAAGAAATAAACAAGCACAACATCAGCTCCAACTCATGGGACTCAGATTGACCTTATGTCCTAGAATCAGACATCATGTAAACATAGTACCAAGCCAGTCATGTAACTGATCTGCAAAGAAACATCTGATTGAAAAATATCCCTTAAGGTTAAAAAAACACTTGACACTCTACACTAACCAGGTGAAACGATTCTCCAAAGGCCTTTAAGGAAATATGGCAAATTTAAACACCAAAATGAATAAGTGTCTTATGAGATGACTATAACGTCAGTAAGTAATGTACACCTAAAAGTCCTCATGTGCAGAGTTCTAGACTGAAATGTACATTTTATATTAAGGCGGAGTTGCATGATTTATTGTACATAAAATCACTTCCACTGTCATGCTAATTATCTACTGCTTGGCATGATGTGATGGGTCCCCTCTGGATACAATCCTTGAACTGGTACAACTTTCTTAGCTGGTGTTCTATAAAATTGGACTTCTGAGAGTCTCAACCCAGTGAAAATGTTGTTCTATGACCAACTGGTACTGCAATGCAACTTATGTCTTAGCATATTGTGCGTGTAATTGACTATCATAACTATGAAGTAGATAACAGGGTAATTTAAACCTAAAATAGGATCACACTACTTATAGATCATCTTTCACCGCAAAAAGTGTGCACCCAAGAAAAGCAAGTTCAATTCATCAAGACCAACATAAATGCATTGAACAGTGTCTAGAGTAAGGAAGCTAAATTAGCCTTCCCAGAAATCTATTGGGCCATCTAACATTGCACTGAGACCATCACATGCAGCATAAACTGAGCCAAAAACCTCCAAGAAGTTCAAGTAGACAACACGGAGGGTAATGTTGGGAACTTCGGTGCAAGATGAAAGTATACACCTAAGGATAGACATAATATGGGATACATATTAAACTTGAAAGCAGAATTGAGAGCACTGAAGGGGACAAAACAGCATACAACATTTGATTATAAATGGTACACCTAATCAGTGATCGGAAACTAACATTATCTTCCAGGTTATAAATTCTACAAGGAATATCATATGGGCAATCCTACATTGTTCAAAAAAACCTCTTATCCTTTTTCAATCAATCAATCAATCAATCAGAGCATTTATATAGCGCACTACTCACCCGGAGGGTCTCAAGGCGCTAGGGGAGGGGGGTCCGCTACTGCTCGAACAGCCAGGTCTTGAGCTGCTTCCTGAAGGCGAGGTGGTCTTGGGTCATGCGGAGGTGGGTCGGGAGGGAGTTCCATGTCTTGGCGGCGAGGTGGGAGAAGGACCGTCCCCCAGTGGTGGCTCTTCGGATTCGAGGGACGGCGGCGAGGGCGTGGGCGGTCGATCGAAGCTGGCGTTTGGGAGCGTAGAAGTTGAGGCGGCTGTTGAGGTATCCTGGTCCTTGGTTGTGTAGGGCTTTGTGAGCGTGGGTGAGGAGACGGAAGGTGATTCTCTTGTTGACCGGGAGCCAGTGCAGGTCTCTCAGGTGTTCGGAGATGTGGCTGCGACGGGGGATGTCCAGGATGAGACGTGCTGAGGCGTTCTGGATCCGCTGAAGTCTCTTCTGGAGTTTGGCGGTGGTTCCTGCGTAGAGGGAGTTGCCGTAGTCCAGACGGCTGGTGACCAGGGCCTGGGTGACCGTCTTCCTGGTCTCGGTGGGGATCCACCGGAAGATCTTGCATAGCATGCGCAGGATGTTGAAGCACGACGAGGAGACGGCGTTGACTTGTCTGGTCATGGAGAGGGAGGAGTCCAGAATGAAGCCTAGGTTGCGTGCGTGGTCTGTTGGTTTGGGTGCGCTGCCTAAGGCGGGGGGCCACCAGGAGTCGTCCCAGGTGGAGGGTGAGGATCCCAGGATGAGGACTTCCGTCTTGTCTGTGTTCAGTTTCAGGCGACTGTTCTTCATCCATTCGGCTACCTCTTTCATCCCTTCGTGGAGGTTGGCTCTGGCGGTGGCGGGGTCGTTGGTGAAGGAGAGGATCAGCTGGGTGTCGTCGGCGTAGGAGATGATGTTGAGGTTGTGCTGGCGTGCGATGGCTGCGAGGGGGCTCATGTAGACGTTGAAGAGCGTTGGGCTGAGCGAGGAGCCTCGTGGAACGCCGCAGATGACTTTGGTGGCCTCAGATCTGAACGGGGGGAGGCGGACTCTCTGTGTCCTTCCGGCGAGGAAGGAGATGATCCACTCCAGTGCCTTCTCCTGGATTCCGACGTTGCTGTGGCGCTGTACTAGGGTACGGTGGCAGACAGTGTCGAAGGCCGCGGAGAGGTCCAGGAGGATGAGGGCCGCTGTTTCTCCGTTTTCGAGCAGGGCTCGGATGTCATCGGTGGCTGCGATCAGGGCGGTCTCGGTGCTGTGGTTGGCCCGGAAGCCAGACTGCGAGAGGTCTAGAGATCCATTCGTCTCGAGAAAGGGGCCCAGCTGCTTGTTGACGGTCTTCTCGATGACTTTTGCAGGGAACGGGAGCAGCGAGATGGGGCGGTAGTTCTTTAGGTCGGTGGGGTCGGCTGATGGCTTCTTTAGTAGAGCGCTGAGTTCGGTGTGCTTCCAGCTCTCCGGGAAGGTAGCGGTGTCGAAGGAGGTGTTGATGATGTCCCGAAGGTGGGGTGCGATGGCGGCGTCGGCCTTGTTGAAGACGTGGTGAGGGCAAGGGTCGGTCGGAGATCCTGAGTGGATGGAGTTCATCGTCCGGATGGTGTCTTCGGTGCTGATCTGGGTCCAGGCGCGGAGGGTGATGGTGGGGGGCGCTGGTTTGGTTGTGGCGTGCTTTGGTTGTGGCGTGGTTTCAGATCTTGAAACACAAATGTGTGACAGCAAACATCCCACTTCCTGATTTCACAGGGCTCTTTTCAGAGCTATATTTTTAACTTTAACCCTGCACAAACAGAATACATAAGGAAGAAGGCATACAATTAACATTCCCCAGATAATAAAAACCTGATTACTGTATCTCTAACCAGATAAAAAAACATTTGAATTCATGAAACAGTCAATAGTCCTACCAACCTACTTAAATCAACAGTGGGAGTACCTGAAGTGCTAGCATACTCAGTGGTTAATTTGTAAAAGAAATAAGTGTTGGGGCTCTCGTCAGGAGGCAGCTTGCACCAGCACATTTCTTCTGTAACAATGCCTAAAACCGAGCCAACTATTAACCAGGAAGTGGGGAGAGGATGTGGCCTAATGACCAGAGCTGCCAACTTCGGAGCTGGGGAGCCAAGTTTGAGTCTTGGTATCGACTCTACATCCTGTGGTTCAGGACAAATCACCAAAAAAGTGTGTGAAGCTAGAGCGCCGGTGCTGATGTAAGTGCCGGTACTGAGCACCAGAAACCACCGGCTCAAATCAAGCACTGAGCATACTACAGAAAATACAAATTTACCAAACACTAGTAATTCCATTAACAAACAAGTTCCAAATGTACTACAGGATTAAGTCTATTGCCACATTCTATTACATAACCTAAAACTTAGATCCATGAGGGGACCTGTATAAAAATATAAACAATAACATTAGTGTTAGACTAACAAGTAGTACTATTCTTCCTAAAGAAATGTATGCAACATGGTTGGTCTTCCCTCATTAACCTGAATGGAAGCATAAAAGAGTGATAAAGAATCAAAGGCAGAGTTTTACGTGACAGACTTCAGAGATCATGAGTCTTCAACATATAAACATGCCAACTGTTGCAATTAATTGAAAAACACCCTTTAAAGTTCAAGTGCTTTCAGATTGAATACAGGTAAAACTCTAATTGAATTGCAATGTCCAGGATCTATGACAGGTTGAAGAAAATCTTATTGCGACTTCATATGACAGGTACCTGCATTCTTTGATTGAGTGGATCTTAATGCATAGTTTAATCCAGTTACATGGCTTCCAGCAGCGGCAGAGATTTTTTGGACAAGACAAGCTGCGTTTGGGGAGCCACAATTTGGGGATTATTTACAAGCCCCTTGCAACACTTTTGCGCCACCATTGCGTCACTTTTTGTGTCGTAGCGGCGGCATAAACAATGCATCAGGTTGCGGCCTATTTGCAATGTGACGCATCTAGGCTTATGCGTCACTTTGTAAATCCCTGCGCCACATTATACCTGTGTCAGGTGTAATGTATGCAGGGTGGGTGTTCCCACGGGAGAAAGCCTCATAGAAGTGGCGTAGTGAAATCTACAAGATTTCACTGTGTCACATCTAGGACGCCATTGCGTCAAAACCTTACACCTGCTTGGAGCAGGAGTGATGCAGTGTATTAGGTATAATCCTCCCTCAAGCATTGCTGGAGTTACATCAGGCTTATCACTCAACTCCAGCAAATGCGTCACTTTTGTGGTGACAGATACGCCAGGAATCCTGATGCATCTGGCAATCCTTGCGATATGGTGCACCTGATTATAAATACAATGCATCCATGGTGTCGCAAGGGTTTCTTTTCCCGGCGCAAGGAAACTGATGCATCGCTGCTCTAACACAGAGATGCGTCACTTTCTTGAAAATAAACCCTTTTGTTTCTTTTTTTTACAAGCACTAACTGGCTGTGAAAACGCCAGTGAACAAGGGCATGGCCCGAAATGCATATGGCAGCTTTGGGGGAGAATACGATGTGCCTGCAACCATGAATAAAAGAATGCAGTTATTTGCCATCAGTGTTGGCGTTTCTACAAGGGCAACCTTCTCATTTTTTTAATATAATTGGGGCGCGCCTCGTCGCGGAGACGCCCCGCTGCTTCACCACAATAGCAGACCTTGGCACTTGGACTACAGGGTGCCTGTAAGGAGATGGTAAACTCGGCATTTTGGTGAAAGATGCAAGCACCTGGATAATTCTCCTCGTAACCCATTCGGGTAGTAAAATTTGTATTTTCACGGACATTGAGCAGCAATCACTTTGAAATATGACCGGACTTCCATACCCAGAAACACCCAAATTACGAAGTCCCAAAAGGGCGGGGCTTATGGATTATAGTCTGCATGGCTGACGTGTATGCTGTGAAAATGCCAGTGAACAAGGGCATGGTCCGAAATGCATATGGCAGCTTTGGGGGAGAATACGATGTGCCTGCAACCATGAATAAAAGAATGCAGTTATTTGCCATCAGTGTTGGCGTTTCTACAAGGGCAACCTTCTCGTTTTTTGAATATATATATATATATATATATATATATATATATATATATATATATATATATATATATATATATATATATATATATGTTACCTACTGGCGATAGCCAGTAGGTATATATAGTTAGGATTGTTTTCCATAGGTAAATCGCAACTTTCTATCGGGAATAACTTTGGCGCCGGTTGAGGAATCTTCCTGAAATTGTCCTTAACTTTGCCTCGCTGCGCTCCGCTCCTTCTCTGAAAGTTTGGGGGGGATTCGTCAAGCAGGGGCCGAGATAAAAGGGGGGTCCCAAAACGTGTTTTCCCCATGTTAATTTCCATAGGGCGGTTGGACTCACTTTTAGCCCGAACGGCTGAATGGTTTACCACCAAACTTGGCAAAATTGTAGGGACTGGTAGCCCGATGTGCCTTTGCTATGTCTCAAGATATGTGCTCTAGTGGTTTTTACGAAAATTAACTTTGAAAAAATATATATTGGGCTACATTGGGCTATATATATGTTAGAGCCCAAATGTAGCCCAATGTAGCCCAAAGATGGCCACCAGAGACAAAAAAAAACAAATGTAGCCCAAATATCAGCCAGATGTAGCCCAACTATAGCCCAATGACAGAATGTCCCAGAGTGTTCTAAAGAACAACTAGAGCGCTAACAGTCTTACTTATGACAAAAGTATGGCACACCAGAAGTCATCTTGATTGGAATAAAGTGGTAACACTTAATACATTTAATTTGAAAAGGAACAAAATGAGGGGTTTCATTTAGCCATAGAAATTTTATATATATATATATATATATATATATATTCACTGAAAAAACCATAGGTTACACACCAGTTATAGTTAGGAATTAGCATTTAAAAAACCTTTGAAATTCACTGAAAAAACAATAGGTTTCACACCAGTTATAGTTAGCTGGAAATTTTACTCGCATAAAACCATTGAAATTCCCACGTTATAGTTAGTTGGACTCACTATAACTTGCACGTCTGCAATGCACTGCTGATGACGTCACATATTACATCACTCATGCATATATTTAAATATTTAAACATTACTCGCTAATATATGTATTCACTAAGATACACTTAATAAGCCAGTTAACCAATCAATTTTTTTTTTTGAAACACTGAAAAAACCATAGGTTTCAGGCCTTATATAGTTAGGAATTAATATTTATAAAACCTTTGAAATTCACTGAAAAAACCATAGGTTTCAGGCCTTATATAGTTAGGAATTAGCATTTAAAAAACCTTTGAAATTCACTGAAAAAACCACAGGTTTCAGGCCTTTTATAGTTAGGAATCAGCATTTAAAAAACCTTTGAAATTCACTGAAAAAAATATAGGTTTCAGGCCTTATATAGTTAGGAATTAGCATTTAAAAAAATCTTTGAAATTCACTGAAAAAACCATAGGTTTCAGGAGTTATATAGTTAGGAACTAGTTTTTAAAAAACGTTTGAAATTCACTCAAAAAACTATAAGTTTTAGTGGTGTTATAGTTAGCTGGACATTTTACTCATACAAAACCAATGAAATTGCTCCTATATAGTTAGATGTACTAACTATATTTCGCGCACCCGCAATCCACTGCTGATGATGTCACATATTAGATCATTCATGACATGGTCAGTGACATCACTGATGACATCTCAAATGACATCACTGATGACATCACTGATGACATCATCCACGTGACAATCACATACACCTTTTCATACACTATTACAATTTTTCATCACTGTTTGTAAAATACAGAGTATCATATTTAAATCCATTGTCACAGCAATACAAGTCTCTAAAAATCCACTCAGTGATTCAAGGTGTATACACACATCTAATCACTTACCTATGGATTCACTCATACATGCTGTCAATGAACAATAGAACACTATCAAAAATACTTATACATCTATATCGACATTAAACAACAGCACGCATCCTATTCACATATGAAGTCATCCTACTCACTTATGCAAACAATGGATCATACTTACATATTTACTTAGCAAAACACTTATACAAACACCACTTCATCTATTCATTTAGATAGTAAGTCATACTTAGTGAATTATAAAATCATTATTACAAGTATACAGTTATCCATACAGTCACTCACACAATCATTGTGTCTTATGTATACTTATTTATATACAACAACTGACACATACACTGCCTTTTATTTTTCTAGTTTGTTGGACCTGTACCTTTGAGAAATATATTTGCTCATCACCACACCCATAAAGAGATTCCCTCACCCAAACTCTTAGAACATGTAGTTTAACTTCATATATCTACTGAATCAACTATTCACACATCTTTGGACAGTCACACACCCCCCACCGAACCACACACACTTTCACACTCCCATACAAATACTCAGTTAACTAATCAATAACTAATATAGACTTTCACATAGCTAGTAACCAACTGTAGAATCAGTTTACACAACAACTGACAAAGTGATACAGATATTCACACAGTTTAGTCACTATCCACTATATTTAGTGAGACATTATAAATTGGTCAAGTAAACAGTCAATTACACTGCTACTAAATCCTCCAACCAAATATTTATTTATATATATCCACTCATTCTTCAATGTAAATTGCTATATATATAATGCATATTTAAAAAACGAAGCTAACCACATTCACTGGATGATGTCATCAGTGATGTCATCAGTGATGTAATTTGAGATGTCATCAGTGATGTCACTGACCATGTCATGAATGATCTAATATGTGACATCACAGACAGAAGGGTTTCCCCAAATGAAGCCATTACACACAGAAGGGTATCAGCACAAATGCCCCAGGCGGCTGCAGACTCATTGTGCCTTCCACGCTTCTTGTTACAGCCAAACGCGTTTCAAGTATCTTGTACCCTTGGTCACTGGCAATTCACGTTTCACAAGTGCGCGGACACTGCAAAAGAAGCTAGGGACCATGTTTTATTGCGAATCTGAGCCCTGCCCAAAAAGGCGTCACAAAGGCTTTATGGTTAAAGTAGTCCATTTTGTAATAGCCAAGCTCCCAGTCCCGTTCAAACCCCAGTGGGTATTTGCATACTGCAGCTAAAGTTCCAAGCACAAGTGAAATAAAAACAATTGTTCCTTTGTAGGTAAAGCGCTTTAGGTTCGCTGAAGCGCTGAAGTGCTAACAATATATACCTGAGACTCAGGCCCCCTCTGTTCCAAGTCAGGCTCGGGTTTACGAGCATGCAGGAACCACAGCAACAGCGGCGGGATGGCTTCCCGGCTGGACAGGCCGTATACATCACAGAAAGAAGGGTTGCCCCAAATGAAGCCATCACACACAGAAGGTTATCAGCACAAATGCCCCAGGCGGCTGCAGACTCATTGTGCCTTCCATGCTTCGTGTTACAGCCAAACGCGTTTCAAGTATCTTGTACCCTTGGTCACTGGCAATTCACGTTTCACAAGTGCGCGGACACTGCAAAAGAAGCTAGGGACCATGTTTTATTGCGTATCTGAGCCCCGCTCACATAGGTGTCACAAAGGCTTTATAGTTAAAGTAGTCTATTTTGTAAAAGCCAAGCTCCCAGTCCCGTTCAAACCCCAGTGGGTATTTGCATACTGCCGCTAAAGTTCCAAGCACAAGTGAAATAAAAACAATTGTTCCTTTGTAGGTAAAGCGCTTTAGGTTCGCTGAAGTGCTGCCAATATATACCTGAGGCTCAGGCCCCCTCTGTTCCAAGTCAGGCTCGGGTTTAAATATATATAACCTACTGGTGGCCGCCAGAAGGTAGGTATAGTTAGGACCTATTTTCCATAGGAAATCCGTAACATTCTATTTGGAATAACTTTGGCGCCGATTGATGAATCTTCGCGAAATTTTCCAAACTAATTATCAGCTCTGGTCCGCTCCTATCTTCAAAGTTTCGGGATGATTCGTGTAGTGGGGGCCCGAGAAAAAAAGGGGGGGTCCCAAAACTTGTTTTCCCCATGCAATATTCCATAGGAACTTTTGATGTAGCTACAGCCGGACTGCTGAACGGATTTACACCAAATTTGGCAAAGAGATAGTCCTCAGTTCAGACGCGTGCCTTTTGCTTAAATGGTGTCAATCTGTTCAGTAGTTCCTGAGAAAATGACAGTTAAAATCATTTATATATCTTTGGCTGCGGTGGATCCGCGCACCATGAGCGTCCCCTTCCGATCACGCGCTGAATGCTAATTGGCTGTCAAGTGGTTGTCAACATTCGAAACCAGGAACTGTTGGCAGCCATTTTGTGCCTCAGTAGAAGCGAGGCTGAAGAAGTCAGCGGAACAAGTGTGCAAAACGTATAAAGGGGGCAAGGTAGAAATAGACCTGTTTAGGGGACCCCCAGGGCTCAACATTTCCTTTTTTTTTTGTTTTAACCCGGAAGCTGAGCGCAGGGTGCGCTGATCCTGCCGTAAAAAAAATATATGTATAACTGTGCCTCTTTTATAATTAGCCCCCGGGGGGGCCAAATCACGGGGGCAAATTTTAAACATTTATGGGGGGCCCAGAGGGGCCACCTAGCCCCGGGGACCGCCACCCCCTAGGCTATAAAATAAATCATTGGGGGGTTCCAAGGCCCATGCCCAGGAAAATTAGTGGTGGGGGGCCTCAACAACCCCCACAAGCCCCGGGGACCACCACTTCCCGGGGCTTTCTGTATTGTGAAGGGGGGCTGCGTGGCCCCCCTCCTGGAGCCCTCGAGGGCCCTGGGGACTGCCACCCCCTAGGGCCGACTCCTGCAGTTTCCCGGGGTGCCTAACACCGGGACACTGAAGTTTGCTATGAGAGAGCGGGTACCTCGCAGCACCTGCCCTCCCATAGCAAACTTGACTTAGATTTTGAAAGAGAGAGCGGGGAAATCTGTTCTCTCTTTCAAAATCCAAACCAAATTGCTTTTCCAAATGGGGAGCTGCATGTTAGCAGCTCCCCATGTGGAAAAGCAATGCCGGCTACCAAAGGACGCGGGGAGCCGGTGGGACCGTGGGGGCATTGGGGGCATTGGGGCTCCCCACACGGTCCCCAATGTTTTTTATAAACCCCTGGGGATGAGGTCCCCTGGCATATTAGAAATTACTGATAGGGGCTATTTTTTTTTACAGTAAAATTAGGCGTCGCACACCCAGCGCAGTGCTCAGTGCGGCCCCCTGGTGTAAATATGCCCCTAGGTTTTGTAATGTCGACAATCCCGTCTTCCATTTAAATAGGCACAAAGTATTTATTGAAGTGCATTGTGATTCGTGAAGCAACACTGTCTAATTGTGATTGATAAAGAATTCAAAGAGTTGTGTACTTCTTTTGCTCATAATGTGCATAGGGGCAGATTTACAAGTTCATTGTGTTACTATTGCATCACTTTTAAGATAGGAAAAGTGACGTAAAGTGGCACAGGGCCTTGTAAATCTACTACACAGTGTTCTGTCTTACTTTGCTTTCCTTTCTGTCATGTAGCGGATCCTGGGTAAATATAACGATAATTTTAAAGAGGTTCTTGCTAATATGCCCCAATGTTTTTGACTACTGAATTTTGCCTTAATAAAGCCTCGTGGTGAATATTTATGAGTACTGAGTTAGTGGTACGTCTGGTTTTTAGCGTGTGCTCACCCTGCGATGATGGGTGGTATGAACGGGCTGCACTCAAAGTATTGACTGTTGCATACTGGACTGCATGTACTTTGAGAGAAAAAAAAAGTACCATGGATGGTTATCAATTCTCCAGCAAACAAAATGATCCGAATCAGATGATTCTTCCAGTGGTGTAGCCATTTTTGTCTCCAAAAAAGAAATTCAGGTTTCCAATGAAGAAAAAGTGAGGTTCAAATTGTCTACAGGGTAGACTGTCATTAAGTGTGCCTTTGCACTTGCAGCGTGAATTTTATTATTCAACTACATCTATAAGTGATATAAAAGTAGTTCTTAAAGCATACTAAAGGGATATTGTATAGGGTTTGATAAATGTTATACTTAGTTTGGTATTGTATTCTGCAAATAATTAATTAACAGTCTAAATAATTGTGAGCTCTGATGACCGCAGTGTAGGCAGGAGGCAGCTTTTAGCAAGAACCCACGGCCACG
Source organism: Lissotriton helveticus (assembly GCF_964261635.1). Taxonomy (NCBI): domain Eukaryota; kingdom Metazoa; phylum Chordata; class Amphibia; order Caudata; family Salamandridae; genus Lissotriton; species Lissotriton helveticus. The sequence goes on from NC_136065.1 coordinate 538,915,341, forward strand.
AGTAGAGCTGCACAGTATTGGTAATTTAGTGTGTGTGCAGCCAGCGATGATAAGTGGTGCACAAAGTTAGTGGCATGTTAAGCAACAAGGTTCTGTGGAGCCTGCGATGATGCATGGTCTGAGCAGGACGCACTAGTAGCAAACTCTTTAAAATCAAGTTTTCTTATAAATACTGGTTGTCCTTTTACGGGAGTAAGTTGCAGTAGATCTCCAAAAACTATAATATGTTTTCTTCAAAATAAGACAGCTGACTCAATACAGTCATGTGGCGATGAATTATGGTGCGCTGAGTTAGTAGTAGTTTTGGCACTGAGCGTGTACGTAACTTGCGATGATGCGTGGTCCGGGCAGGCCGCACTAGAAGCAATGTTTTTTGCTTAGTGAATTCTGCCTGAATTAGGACACCGGGAGATGACTTGTGGTGCAGTGAGTTAGTGGTACCTGAAGAACCCTGCGATGATTCGTGGTTCGGGCGGGTTGCACTGGTAAAATGTCTCTTGCCTACTAGAATGCGTCATGTGCAATCGCCATTCAACCTGAATCGTGAGCCCTCACAATGTAGATCAAAGGCAGTAGTCATCACAAACATCAAGAAATTCTTTTTGTCATATCCTTTAACAAAATCTGAAAACATAAAGTACAAATATTTCAACCTTAAATAAATCAAGGCTAAATTTCATGCTGTCCGAAGTATAAATTCAAAGCTGAATTGAAGTTATGAACCCTGCTGTCGGCACTGTAGATCGAAGGCAGCACTGAGCACAGATATGGACGAATGATTTATGTCTCTTATTTTTACAAAAGCTGAACACATACAGTACAATTGTCTCTGCATTAAATAAATCAAGGGTGAATTCCCTACTGTCCGTAGTGTAGATGCAAAGTTGAATTCAAGTTGTGAACCCTGCTGTCCGCAGTGTAGATCGAAGGCAGTACTCGACACAAACATCGATGAATGCTTTTTTGTCACAGATAACAAAATCTGAGGACACCGTACAATTGTCTCTGCCTTAAATAAATCGAGAATGAATTTAATGTTGTCTGTAGTGCTGATGCGCTTCTGGTATCAAGTAGTGATCCCTGTTGATCGCAGTGTACATTTGAAGGCAGTACTCAGTACAGACATTGAGGAATGTTTTTTGTTGCATATTTTAACAAAATTGTCTCTGCCTGACATAAATCAAGGTTAACTTCTTTGCTGTCCGTAGTGTAGATGCAAAGCTAAATTCAAGTTGTGAACCCTGCTGTCCGCAGTGTAGATCGAAGGCAGTAGTCGATACAAACATAAGTCTACGGTGGTGTGGCGCTGAGTTTGCAATGGGCATGTATCGAGGAGGCACGTGGTAATGGTGGCAGCCATGTGGCAGGGTGAGGAACTTCGCTGTGGTGGAGTCTCACTCTTTGCAGACGTGAACCACGCAAAAGGCGTAGCCTAATTATTTATAGTCTTACGCTGACGTTGCATATGTTGGACCAGCTCACTCCGCTTCTGCGTCAAAGGGGGGGACACAGCTACATGACCGAAATATTGCCAAGTGTCTGAGATAATATGGTTGCGTCCACTATGCAGTACATCTACATGTATCAATGGTATATCTACACTCGGAAAAGTTTTTGGTTTGTATAGTGAATTGTGCATAGCATTTCACCGGTAAGCTTGGCATTGTCCACATTATTGTTGATGTGCGAATTCTTTCCCTTATACATAGTTGGTTGCCACATCTCTGAACATTGAGCTAGTGTGCTGTTGAGGGGATATATTATTTTGGGAAGGTTTTTTTCCTGTTTTGCTCTGCCTGTAAAGTAGTAGAGGGGGAGAGGTTAGTAGGGATGGTTGTAGTGGTGGTGGTGCTAGGTATTGTGATTTTGTTTGGTGTCGGAAGTGTATAATTAGAACCTCTATGACATATTGCTCTTTAAATATGGGTGTGAGTTGGATGTAATTCACGCAGCACATAGTCTACGTCCTTACATTAGTTAAATGTTGATGTTAATTTGTTACTGGTAAATGGAACTATTGCCTGTTTTTTTTAGGTAGCATTGCAGATTTGGTTTCTTGTTGAAAATATGGGGAAGTGGTCAACAGTATAATTAGGAATTGTCACTTAAAAAACCTTTGAAATTCACTGAAAAAAACATAGGTTTCAGGCAGGTATAGTTAGGAATTATTTAAAAAACCTTAGAAATTCATTTAAAAAAACATAGGTTTCAGGAGTGTTGTAGTTAGCTGGACATTTCACTCATACAAAACCATTGAAATTCCTCCGTTATAGTTAGTTGTACTAACTTTAACTCTCGAGCCCGCAATCCACTAGTGACGATGTCACATATTACATCATTCATGATATGGTCAGTGGCATCACTGATGACATCACTGATGACTTCTCAAATGAATCACTGATAACATCACTGATGATATCATCCACTTGACAATCAGATACACCTCATCATACACTAGTATAACCTTTTATCACTCACTGGAAAATACAGAGTAACATATTTGAATCCATTGACACACCAATACAAGTATCTAAAAACCTACTCAGTGATTTCTAGATCTACACACACATCAAATCAATTACCTTTAGATTCACTCATACATGCTGTCAATAATCAATAGAACACTATCAAATATACTTATACATCTATATTGATATTACACACCCGTACACATCCTATTCACTTATGTAGTCATATTACTCACTTTTGGAAATAATGTATCATATTTACATTTACTCAGCTACACACTTATACTAATAGCACTTCATTTATTCATATAGATTTTAACTGATTCTTAGTGTGTTATGAAATCACTATTACAAGTATACAGTAATCTATACAGTCACAGTTTTATGTATAGTTATTTATATACAACAACTGTCATATACACTGCCTTTTATTTTTCTAGTTTGTTGGACATGTACCATTGAGAAATATATTTGCTCATCACCACACCCATAAAGATATTCACTCACTCACCCAAACAACTATTATAACATGTAGTCTTAACGTCATATACCTACTGAATTAACTATTAACATATCTTTGGCCAGTCACAGATCCCCCACCAAACCACACACATATCCACTCTCCCATACAACTAATCAATTACCTAACCAATAACTAATGTAGACTTTCGCATAGTTAGTAACTAACTGGTGCAGCAGTTTACACAACAACTGACAAAATAATACAGATATTCACACAGTTTAGTCACCATCCAATTTATTAAGTGAGACACTATAAATTAGTCAAGTAAACAGTCAATCACACTGCTACTGAATCCTCCCTCAAGATAGGAATATATTCACTGATTCTTAAATGCAGATTGATATTTATATAATAATACATATTTAAATATCAAACCAAATCACATTCACTGGACGATGTCATCAGTGATGTCTTTTGAGACGGCATCAGTGATTTCATCAGTGATGTCACTGACCATGTCATGAATTATGTAATATGTGACATCATCGCCAGTGGATTGCGGGCACGAGAGTTACAGTTACTACAACTAAGTATAACGGAGGAATTTCAATGGTTTTGTATGAGTGAAATGTCCAGCTAACTATAACACCCCTGAAACCTAAGTTTTTTTCAATGAGTTTCTAAGGTTTTTTAAAGGATAATTCCGAATTATAACCTGCCTGAAACCTATGGTTTTTTCAGTGAATGTAACAAGATAAGCAAGGTCACAGCATAACCCAAATGCAAATGTTGAGGAGAAACAATAATCTCAGCAATTTAAAGAGCAAGTAATCAACTTCTATTACAGGACATAACATATGATAATGACATACACAAGTCTTAGTATGAATCAGAACAAGATTACTGGATAAGACTGTTTTGGAAAACAATTTTCTTTATTCCTTGTTCAAATTGAAACGATGAAATGCAGCCAACACGTGTTTTGTCTATACAACATTGGTATTCAGACTTTCTCAAGGTTAGAGAGGCGGTAGTTGTGTCAAATTCTGAATAAAACTGCTCAGATGTAAAGGTCAGCACCTTGGATATGGAAAATATCAGGTCGGAGATCACAGCGGGGATCCAATACAGAAAACGTGATGCAGATGTAATGGCATGGGGTGAGGCAAGACAATGAAGGGTCCCCTCCAACATCAGAGTTAGCAGTCTGCTCATAAAACTCAAAAAACACGATGGAAATATTGTAATCCAAGTGCGAGGCAAATTGTTCTAATAGGTACTGGTGAACAAGGTGTGACTTGCAAAGATTTGAAGCCGACCTGCATGTGTTATCCACAGGTCACTAGTATATTAGAGAGATGAGCCTGGGTACCCGATCAGTTTCAATATTAAGCAAAAAACCGGGTCCCCCGCGCATGATAACGCGGCTCACCTGCGTTATCATGCGTGGGAATAATCAGAATACATTAGATACATTTTGGTTCAATGTAAAAAATTGTTGATAACACAATCATTTGTTTATTTGTTCGATAATATATTGTTATAAAGCAAGGGTGTAATAGAAAAATGGCAACAAATTAATAGAAAAGGAAGCTGAAGAAGAAGTTGTCATTTCATTTAGAAGTAGGGATTTTCAAGACAATTTTGATTTACATGTTAGGTGGTCGAGGATACCTCAGTTAATTGAAGTAACTTTGCATGATTGAAGAAAGTACTTTGTTGTAATATGGGTTCTGCCCATTTAGTACACAGATATTGTTTTGCTTTTTTATCACCTGGTTTTCAACTTTTTACTGTGCATGAGCCTCATTTCTTGTGTGTCACCCACTATAATCACATGGTAAATGGTCTGAATGTGCTTACCACCAGTGTCCACCTTTTAAAATAGGGCTGCTGCGATGCAGTAATGGTAAGGGGCACTTGGCTGGTTACACGAGAACATGCGTACACATGCATGTGCACAAGTTTGAGGGCTGAACATGTGAGACTACGGCCATGTGCAGAGTGCTTTCAGCCAGGTTAGATACTGACCTGGGGTAGACCTTATTATAGTAGTTGGCAATGATAGGTAAAGTCAGTATGATTTACGGTTTTGTCTGCAGTGTCACTATATTATTTATATGTGGGTAAATCTGCTTTAGTGTGCTCTTTTGCTTCCCTTAGGCCTACAAAGTCCTGAGAGGTATGAAACTGGGTAGAACCATATGCACTCAGTCTGACTACACAGTTCCTAAGATCATACATGTATATCTTATGGATTATCCAGAATGTTCATAATTCTCTGGCGCAGGCCCTGATCAGAGCCCATAACCTTTGTCACTCTGTTGGGCCAAGTTAATTACTCTACTCCCCAGCAGAGGGAACAAAGTTCTCCCCACTCAAAAGGAGTAATTAACAGTGCTTCCATCACCTCTTGAGCAGGAACAGATGGGAAGAAAATCTGCATCAGTTAAATAGCTGTCACACTGTACCACGTTTGTGACAACTCAGTACCACTGAACAAAGCTGGAAGCCCAGACAACTGGGGCCAACACATGAGGGGGTCCTCTTTAACGTGTTGGTGGAAAAGGCCTTGGCACTGATGTCAGCTAGGCATGGAACTGAGGATCCCAGAGGAGATGTGCTCACTGATTTCTGGATGGTGCCAACTTGAACTGCTGTGCAGAAGTTGTTGGGCCAGGGAGAGAGAGGTTTTGTGGCAATCTAGGATTGGCCAGGGGTGTCTGTAATCTAGAACATTCCATTCCCATTTAGAATCACTTGCACATGGGAGCAAGTGTTTTTATTTACTGGCACTGTATGGTAGCAACAGCCATGGAAAACTGGAAAGACAAGCCACATGATGACTTAAAAGACTAAGGACTTTGCCCACAGCTTACCCCAGCACAAGTGGGTCTCTCCGAGGGCAAGTGAGGCTGACTGCTTACACCATCTGAGGTTCAGATGGAGAAGATCTGGACCTCTGTTCCAATAAATGACAAGAGGAGCACCCAAGTCCAAGAACAGCAGAAAGACTGTCGCAAGCAGCCAGTGGAACCACCTTCCTCCACGTTATGCCACCTTGGAGGCCACAAGGCCTCCTGGAACTGCCGCTGGTGGTTATAGCGAGACAACAGGAGTAAAATGAACCCAGGCTCAATTAGCACAACAGGGCCTGAGTTATGAACTTTTTAATGTTGCTGACATTTGGTCTTCTCCACAACAATTCTCTTGATCTCCCTGGGTGCCAGCAAGTGCAGGGGAGCACCATTGTGTCCCACCAACAAGAGGAAATGGACTCAGGACTCCATCTCTCGGCCCCCAACTGCTGTAGCCTAGCTCCCACTCCCCATGCCCATGTCCGGGAAGGGGTGTGGTCTCTGTGCCATTAAGATGCCATACTCAATGGAGTGGACAGCGGGGAACCATGCTAACATCTCCCGCACTGACAGTCCAGGATCCCAGCCAGGCGTGGAGCAGGTCAGGGTATCTGAGGGTGGGCTCCCCGAGCTGCCCCCCAACAAAAGAGGACACGCGGAATGGGCACCCCAACATAAAATCACAAAAGGAAAGACAAACAAAATAAACTTTGCAAGTCTGTGTGGCAGTCAAGAATGTGAGATAATCATCGCCAAAATAGGTTAACACCATTTCGCATATCGCCTTCTATTGCGGGAAAATAACTCTGTGTCAACGTCCTGTTCTCAACACTGCGGTAACATGCGATAGTGTCCCCATAACGTGTCAAATGTCCACGATAACATTACCGGGACGGCAATACAAATCCAAACCCAAACACGAAAAAAGATGCGTTGGGCCCAACTACAATAAAAAAAAGTCTGCAATAAGCAGTGCCAGGTCTGCAAGTCCCACAAGTCAGGTTGCAAAAATCAGAATTAAGCGGCAAAAAACCCACAAACAGAACACAAACAACTGCAAATCACCATGGAGGTTGCTGGAGCAAGTACAGAGGATAATCAGAGCCCCACAAGCCCCACGGATGATCAGCCTGGGGCCTCGGTGTTAGGGAAGGGCAAGTAGAAGAAGAAGAGGAAGACGCAAATCAAAAACAGGATGCCAATAACGGAGGTGACACTGCCACCATCTAATTGCCATTGATGGCTTGGCAGTTCGGGCTGGACTGTTCCCATGAGGCACAGGGTCAGATTGATTTGCATATGGCCATGTTTGAACTGGGGTGGCAGAGTGGGCTAAAGAACGGTGATGGATTAAACCCAGATCAGTTGACTGGGGATGAGTGCTTGTATTGTCAACGCTCCGTCCATCACCACCTTTGATTTTGCTTTGTTCGCCATAAGTTGGCAGGGTATGCTCAGACGTGAGTCCCTTGCTTACTTTGCCACTGGATTCAAGCAAGCAGGGCTGAAGATGACTGTAATGCCAGAAACCGGTCCTCGGAAGCTTGTCTCCGGTCCAGGGAAGGCATAGCTTGGCAGTTCGGGCTGGACTGTTCCCATGAGGCACAGGGTCAAACTGATTTGCATATGGCCATGTCTGAACTGGGGTGGCAGAGTGGGCTAAAGAACGGTGATGGATTAAACCCAGATCAGTTGACTGGGGGTGAGTGCTTGCATTGTCAACGCTCCGTCCATCACCACCTTTGGTTTTGCTTTGTTCGCCATAAGTTGGCAGGGTATGCTCAGACGTGAGTCCCTTGCTCACTTTGCCACTGGATTCAAGCAAGCCGGGCTGAAGACGGCTGTAATGCCAGAAACCGGTCCTCGGAAGCTTGTCTCCGGTCCAGGGAAGGCATGGCATGGCAGTTCGGGCTGGACTGTTCCCATGAGGCACAGGGTCAGACTGATTTGCATATGGCCATGTCTGAACTGGGGTGGCAGAGTGGGCTAAAGAACGGTGATGGATTAAACCTAGATCAGTTGACTGGGGGTGAGTGCTTGTATTGTCAACGCTCCGTCTATTACCACCTTTTGTTTTGCTTTTTTCGCCAATAAGTTGGCAGGGTATGCTCAGACGTGAGTCCCTTGCTCACTTTGCCACTGGATTCAAGCAAGCCGGGCTGAAGACGGCTGTAATGCCAGAAACTGGTCCTCGTAAGCTTGTCTCCGGTCCAGGGAAGGCACGGCTTGGCAGTTCGGGCTGGACTGTTCCCATGAGGCACAGGGTCAGACTGATTTGAATATGGTCATGTCTGAACTGGGGTGGCAGAGTGGGCTAAAGAACGGTGATGGATTAAACCCAGATCAGTTGACTGGGGGTGAGTGCTTGTATTGTCAACGCTCCGTCCATCACCACCTTTGGTTTTGCTTTGTTCGCCATAAGTTGGCAGGGTATGCTCAGACGTGAGTCCCTTGCTCACTTTGCCACTGGATTCAAGCAAGCCAGGCTGAAGACGGCTGTAATGCCAGAAACTGGTCCTCGTAAGCTTGTCTCCGGTCCAGGGAAGGCACGGCTTGGCAGTTCGGACTGGACTGTTCCCATGAGCACAGGGTCAGACTGATTTGAATATGGCCATGTCTGAACTGGGGTGGCAGAGTGGGCTAAAGAACGGTGATGGATTAAACCCAGATCAGTTGACTGCTGGTGAGTGCTTGTATTGTCAACGCTCTGTCCATCACCACCTTTGGTTTTGCCTTGTTCGCCATAAGTTGGCAGGGTATGCTCAGACGTGAGTCCCTTGCTCACTTTGCACTGGATTCAAGCAAGCCGGGCTGAAGACGGCTGTAATGCCAGAAACCGGTCCTCAGAAGCTTGTCTCCGGTCCAGGAAAGGCATGGCTTGGCAGTTCAGGCTGGACTGTTCCCATGAGGCACAGGGTCAGACTGATTTGCATATGGCCATGTCTGAACTGGGGTGGCAGAGTGGGCTAAAGAACGGTGATGGATTAAACCCAGATCAGTTGACTGGGGGTGAGTGCTTGTATTGTCAATGCTCCGTCCATCACCACCTTTGGTTTTGCTTTGTTCGCCATAAGATGGAAGGGTATGCTCAGACATGAGTCCTTTGCTCACTTTGCCACTGGATTCAAGCAAGCCGGGCTGAAGACGGCTGTAATGCCAGAAACCGGTCCTCGGAAACTTGTCTCCGGTCCAGGGAAGGCATGGCTTGGCAGTTCGGGCTGGACTGTTCCCATGAGGCACAGGGTCAGACTGATTTGCATATGGCCATGTCTGAACTGGGGTGGCGGAGTGGGCTAAAGAACAGTGATGGATTAAACCCAGATCAGTTGACTGGGGGTGAGTGCTTGTATTGTCAACGCTCCGTCCATCACCACCTTTGGTTTTGCTTTGTTCGCCATAAGTTGGCAGGGTATGCTCATATATGAGTCCCTTGCTCACTTTGCCACTGGATTCAAGCAAGCCGGGCTGAAGACGGCTGTAATGCCAGAAACAGGTCCTCGGAAGCTTGTCTCCGGTCCAGGAAAGGCATGGCTTGGCAGTTCGGGCTGGACTGTTCCCATGAGGCACAGGGTCAGACTCAGTTGACTGAGGGTGAGTGCTTGTATTGTCAACGCTCCGTCCAGCACCACCTTTGGTTTTGCTATGAAATTGTCAGCACTAAATGTTGCACTTACATTTGTCAGAGTGATGTGCTAATGCAGAGGAGTAACGTGCACACAGGTAAAGTGTCTTGGAATTAATTTATTTGCACATGCTGTGCCTGTGGTCATTTTGTCCTGTCCCATGATTGCTAATGACAGTCCCAATGTGACGTGCTCTTGGTAAGAAATTGTTAATGATAGTGTCCCTTCGGGCTATTCCTGCTGCTGCTGCACTGGGGTGTGGTCCACCTGCCTAATCCTCCTCATCATCGTCCGGCACATCCAGCACATGGATTCATGGGGTATTAGTGGGGACACATATGTTGTCCCACTCACAACATGCAATGATCATCTTACACACTATTCGGGGGCTGTAAAAGAGTCTTCCACCTCTGATGTCCAGGCACCTGAAACGTGACGTCAACATGCCAAATGAGCGTCCACAATGCCCCTGGTGCATTTGTGTGCTGCATTGTACTGCTTCTGGGCCAGGGTGTTCGGGGCTCGGAAGGGTGTCATCATCCACGGGCAGAGTGCATATCCTTGATCACCTGTGACACAGGAGAGAGATGTGTCAATCAGTGGTTCTGCATTCTGTGTTGGCAGGCTTATTAGTTAGTATATTGGTGTGTGATGTGTGGGACTTTAGGATTCATGTTTGACATGTCTTGCATGTGGTAAATGAGTGGCATCCATGTGTATTACATTTCTTTACAGCTGCTCCTCACTTCCCCCGAGCCTATTTACTTGTGTGCGCTGTGCGGTTGCATCACTTGCACTCCTAAGACACACTATTGTCATGACTGTCTGCGCATGTCCACAAGCCTGACAACGGCACTATGATATTAGCCATTGAAGGTGGTCTGCCACGTGTATGTAGGCCTATGGTGTGGATTTGGCGGACACAGAGAAACACACAAAAGTTGCTTTGGTGGCCATCCCGGAAGTTAACCATGCCCTGAGCCCCAGGCTATTAATTTCCACTCCTACGCTGGCCCAGCCCAACCCACTCTGCTTACGTTTACAGGGGGGGCAACACACCTACAAGTCCAAGGTCTAACCCACTGCCTGAGATAACATGGTTGCGTCCACTGTCTACGACACCACAAACACCAGCAGTATATGTCCACATGGACATGTTTGTGCTCTGCATACTTGAGTCTGTCCAGTACATCACCGCCTCACTTGGCATTGTGTTCATTCTGATTCAAGAGTCACTTGCCTCCTTCGCACAAACTTGGTTCCCACCTGTCACCACATGCTGCCATTGTGTGACAGGGGTGCCATGACGTGGATGGTTTGTGTATATGGCTCGCCCTGTTACCAGTTGAGGTGTGTGGTGTGTTCATTTGGTACATACCAACGATCAGTGCATTTCCGTAGGTGCCATCCTTGAAGCACTGGTTAATGATGGACCGTTGGAAGATGTAGGAATCATGCACACTGCCTGGGTACTTGACGTCAACGTTGGTGAAGAGTCCACGGTGGTCCACTATTTCCTGCACATTGATTGAATGTGTGTGCTTTCTGTTACAGTAATTGTGTGCAGTGTCGGCAGGGGGCACAAGTAGGACATGTGTACAGTGAATTGCCCCCAACACGTGCGGGAAGCCAGCTATGGCGTAGAAGCCTTGCTTGCTCTCCAGCTGGTCCTGCGCAGTGTGGGGAATTACCATGCTGAGGAAGGCATCCAAGACAGTTGGGATGAAAGTTGATAGGGCTGGCTGTGAGCATCCTCCGACTCTGGCGGTTATTGGGTGGAAGGTACCAGAGGCCTACAGGTGCAGCACAGCCAGCAGCTTTGTCGGAGGGATGTTGGTTGTCCGCTGTGTTTATACTATCAGCCTGTGGCCAATATTGGTCAGGATGTGGAGAATGGTTGTCCTTTTGAGCCTGTAGTGGGCAATGATGTCCCCCGGCATTAAGTCTTTGAGGCTGGTGCGTTTTCGGAAGGACTGCTGTCTTATTCTCCGCTGCCTCGGTGGTAGTATGGGGGGTGGTCCGGGTGGGTGTCCGGGGGATGTAGTCCTGGAGGGATCCGGGGGAGTGGCCTGGGGGTGGTGGTGGTGGGTGTTGTGGGCCTCTTCAGTCTCCGAATTGAATGATTAGTAGCTCCATGACATGTGTTGGTCTGACGATGTGGCTCTGGGCTGGACTCCCTTTCATAATGCAGGTTGTCGTCCTGCTTAACACCAGTAAAAGGCAGGTGTTCATTCCCTGCTGCTAATGCACTTTATCGCCTGTTTTTGGATCGCTTCACGGATCTGGCTGATCATTGAGAATATCGCGTAGTGGTGTTTTTGTGTGTTTATCAGGGGAACACCTACTCTGCATAGCGTTAGTTGTTCTTCTCATCCATGGCAATGATTTTTGAGGAAGCTATCGCTGTAAAACTGGCAATTTCAGCAGTTTGCACCAGCTTGAGAATGGGACGATCAATATTTTGCCACTTTTGCCACTTTTGCAGCACTAAAGTGCTGATAACTCGGCAATAAGTCCTTGAGAATATGCCCCATAGTATTTAGTAGAGTGTGTGCAATAAATGCAATTTTCCTTCTTTAAAGCAAAAGTACAGATTGTACAATCATTTATTGAGAGTTATTACTGCGTGCCAGCAAATGGTGATTACTAGCCCACACCACCTCCACTGAGTAGGCCTTTGACTGCTCTGCTTTGCCACCCTGAGAGAGTCAAGCTCTACAATAGAGTGCTTGAAGTCCAGTATTACAGGCACAGACACCACATCCCACACAACTAATAACTCAATTCCCTACATATGTATTAAATTATTGACATGAACAACAATACAATTATCACTAGACTGGCACAGTGTAAGGGTCTATTTAATGTGATATGGTGTGCTACTTATTACTGCTAGAAACTACAAAAAAGTGTTTATTAATAGTATAACAGGGGCAAACAAAGAAGTGACCAGAAGTTCCGAAGCTCTTATCAGCATTATATCTGAAACAAACTATTGCTGTTCTAGTCACCACACTTGTGCAGCAAGTGGGATTACATTTAAGCAAGTATGTCATTTACAAAGACACATTTTTCTCCTTGTCAATGTATCTTCCCCTTGCAGGAGTATCATCTTGCTATTGCTTTCCTTGGCAAGAATGGCAGCTTCAATCTAGTGCCAGAAAATAGGATACAATTCTCAGTTTGGCTGTTTATTAATTAGTTGATGGTCATAAAAAAAGATAAACCAATCCAATGTTGTGAAAACATGTTTATATGTTTTATCTATCAATGGCAAGATAGCCCATAACTATATGTCATTAGTTAGAGTGCTAGTGATGAGATCAATATGAAAGCATTCTGCAATTCCCAAGAGTATGACTTGATGAAGAGCAATCTATTTGTTCTTACAGCCCACATCCATCTCAGGACACCATGAATGAGTGGAGGTAAAGTGTGCAATTGATAGTGATTTTTACAAGTAATAAACTTAAAAATATTAAGTCAAGCTCTGCACATTGCATATCTAAGAACATTGGCATTTTAATAATTCCCGACTAAGAAACAGACACACAATTTTGAATATTTTTTTCCAAACTCTCCAAAAGAAACAATGGTGCACTTCAGGTTTGTAGAAAGTCTAACTTTGCTACACAGACACCTTCATTTTTCACCTTTTTCTGGACGCTATGTTTACTGGTATTGGGCTAATAATTACTGGACATTGGGACATTGAATTCTAGCTTCCTAATCAGTCAATGAGAATGGAAGATGGTACGAACTTAATTAGGTTTTTTTTGGTCTTGTCAAACAAGTTTGCATCATTAACATAAAGCAGTGCTGGTGTCTGATGGCCCACAGGTTCAGGAACATCTGCAGGTAAATGAATAAAATCAACTCCATTTTGCTTCTAAAAATCTTAGTCATGTGGCTAAGGTTTCTTCTTGGGGACCACATTGACAAATATTGTATTTTTCTTTTCATCCTGTCCCCTAATTGTTTCATAGAAGACATGTGCAAATGTGTCCTTGTGTAGAAGATTCACAATCTCCACCAAATCAGGTTAAAAACCTAGGCTCAGATTTACTAATATTTGACACAATGCAGCTCAGCAACCAAAATTGAAATGAAATGAAAACATTTCTCCTCGTAATGCCTGCCTTATCAAGGTGTAAGGTTTTGTTTTAAATCCCTGTTTATGAATGTTACTAAAGTAGTGACTTGCATCAAAACCCATGAGTGCTTGCATTAGTACACTAATGTATGACTCATGGAAAGATAATGCAACATTTAAAAAGATGAAAACGCCTCTAGGGATAGTTTTTCTGCAGCAGGTTGTGCCTTCCTGCACAAAAACAATCCTCCCTGCTACACAGGCACCTTTGCACTGTGGTTCTAGTGTGCTTGCATTGGCGGTAGGCAGCACATAGTACAACAGTACAGTGAGACAGCAGCAATGCATCATGTCTTAGTAAATATGGTGTATCCCTGCCCTCTGCATTTGACGCAGTGTGCGGCATAGCAAGTTGTCTGGATGCACTGTGTCAAAGAGTTCGAAAGGCAACTGTGCTTAGTTTTTATTTTGTTTTCAGTGAAGGCTCATAGTTTACATGTTTCTTGCTAGATTAATTTACTATCATGATTATGGTTAACGTTATATATTTACCACCGCATATGAAGGTCATTTCTAAGAATATCCATTTTCTGTATGCTTCACATATGCATCTAGTTCATTCTCTTTGATTGGAAGCTATCTCTTGCTGTAGGAAAAGTCATGATCAAAACACCTCATCACAAAATCTATAACACCAGAAATTGAAAATCTTACGACTATTTCAATCACATTTAAATTATTGTTATGGAGCATTTGTTTTGTTTGAAACTGCCTCTAGTGTGGCCTCATTATTTGTTGGATTCCTAGCTGGAAACGAGGTTAGTGGGTGGAGGGTGTCGAAAAACATGTTTATTCTCTTCTCGTGTTGGTGGTCTCAGTGCTACTTTGATAGATGTCATGGAGATGTGCTCTTTTTACAGGTAATGTGTGATACACATAAACATACATTTTTTTAAAGTGACCAATTCAAGAGTTAATGTCTAGTTAATTTAATGCTAGAAGAGCGGCCACATTTAGAATGTTTCAGTGCTGGCTTGGAGATACTGTAAACATAATGGTGGTGGAGTTCAATCATATATTAGATAGCCAAATTATTACATCCTTTCAGAATGAGAGGTGTAATTGTATTTCTAAATTAAAACATTGTTAGAAGTTTGGACCAAAAACTTCCACTAAATCACTACTTGCAGAATTGACAGATCTTTTCGTACAGCAGATTCATGCTAAAATGCTTGGATTGTTCTGTGTCTTGTTTGATGCCATTAAGTGCCTAATCCACTTATCTCTAAAATCTTGAGCTACCATCAAAAAGCATTTTATTGGCCAAATATTGCACGTCAAAATTAAACCATGACCTTCAATTCGAAACTGGGCTTCCGTTCAGGAGCATTTCCTAAATTCCATATGCACATTTTGAGACAAAGTGGGCCACTTGAGCATACTTGTCCTTGATTTTTTTCTTGTGCACTTCAAGGAAATTGTATAACACTTTCTGTGTGGCTTACTACTGGTACAAAGTCAAAACAAGTGCTCCACAGAAACAAAATGTGTGTCCCAGATTCAACTTAGTTGCCCTCATCACATCCATGCATATTCGCTCTACATTCGGTAGTTGCCCAGAGGTAACACTGAGGCCAGATTAAGAATGGCACCATTTTCTAAGTACATTCTGCCTCCCTAGAGTATCTCTGAGCCTGATGCCACTCTCTGTGTGACCTTTCTGTTCAATTTTCTCGCCCCTTTGCCTTCTTGTGACATTTCTCTCACTCTTTTCTCACTCTCTCTCTCTCTCTGTCTGGGATTCTCTGCACTTCAGCCCTCTCTGACCCCCTTGCCCTCCTCCCTCGACTCCTTAGCAAATTTCACCTTTACCACAGCCCTTCTCAGCTCACTCTGTACTCCTTTCCCCTCCCTGAACCTTATTAATGGTAGCATTAGCACAGACCTACAGCAGAAATGTGCAGTGGGTAGGCCAGTCTCTGCCAAAGGCAAGAAGGTCTGTAGCTGTACCATGCCCAGTGCCAGAATGCATGGTCCCCATCCTGACGCACTACTATCCTGCTGCTCTCCTTTGGGCCTTGAACCCTGGATGACCACCCCCCTCTGCTGGTGTCTCACACCACACAACAGGAAAGAAGCATTCACCTGCGCCCTCTGCCATTCATTCTGCACCACTGTGCCGAAAAAAACAACCAAGAACATATCCACTAAACTAACTCCCACACACACTTAACCACCTACCAACAAACACACCTTCAACCACCGCACACCAATAGCATTCATGCTTAAAAACCTCTTGCACAACAAGCACATCACGGAGGTCTGGGACCTGCTGAGAGACACCACTACAGACCTCCTCTTCCTCACTGAAACACGCCTGACCACAGCTTCAAAGCCAGCCATTGCATCACCATCCCAGCCGGATACAGGATCTCCAAGCAAGACCACCAAAGCAAGTCGGGAGGAGGAATCACCATCATCTACAAATACACCTTCATCTGCATTGTGCCTGTCGAAGCTGGAACAAACTGCATGGAGCCCCTCAACTTCAAATTTCAAATCACAGTAAATTACACCATGGGTGGGAGCCTAGTGTACAGCCCCCAGCTTCCGCTGAACCAATTTTGAAAAAAACATAACGGAATTCATTGCACCCCCAGTCCTCGACATCAGCCCCAAGGAGATCTCAATTTCCATCTTAAAGGTCAGACCAATGGCAACTTAGCGGCCCTTCTTGACAACCTTGGGAACCTGGGACTAACCCAACACATCACAGAGCCCAACCACGCCACCAGACACATCCTAGACCCTGTGTTCACACATTGCAACATTAATATCAACACAGTAAGACCCATCACCCGGACAGATCACACGATTGTCAGTCTTACAATATACTCCCAACAATCCAGAAGAGCTCTGTCAGCAGACTAAGCATGCTGACACTGGAACAACCAATCTGATGCGGACTGCATGACTGCCCTACTCGAGAAGTTACTGGAACCCACAGGCATCCTGGTATGTGACATCGAGTACAAGTGAATCACAAACTGCCCTGACAGCCTGGCCCCCATGAAAAAAGCCACAGAGCAAAATCCTTGAATGGATCTTCTCCTTCCTCACACGAGGAACCCAAACTTCCAGCATGTACCCCTACTGCTCTGAGATCTTGCAGGGCTCATCAATCAGGTCGACACTCTTCAGCATCTACATGACCTCGCTGGTTGACATCATACGAGCTCACAACATAAACATCCTCACTTACGTCAATGACACACAACTAATACTGTCCCACTTAGAGAAACACCCAAAACCTGGAACAATGTTCACCACATGCATGACAGAAGTAGTCATTTAGATGAAATCCATTTGCCTCAAAATTGAACTCGTACAGGACCGGGGCAGTTGTCTTTGGGAAGAATGCCTCGACATTAGACTCCACCTGTTTGCCCACAGACCTTGGACCTACCCCCATGTCCTGTTTGCAAGTGAGATACCTCAGAAGCATCATAGACAACAAACTGGAAATGACCGCCCAAGTCAACGCAGTGGTCACGGCCTGAATCAACACACTAAGGATGCTGTAGAAAAAGTTCAAGTGGCTACACAAAAACACCAGGAAAACAATCACCCAAACCTTTATGAAGGGATTACCAACAAGCTTACCAGAAGACTGCAAACCATCCAAATGGCAGCAGCCAGACTAGTCCTTAACCTCCTACTCCAAGCCCACATCGCACTATAGGGACCTCCACTGGCACCTGATACACAACTATTTGCACCTTAAACTCCTCACACACATCTACAAAGCTGTCCCAACACTAGCCCTGCCTGTGTTCCCTTCCACCAGCCTTTCAGACATTTCCACTCGGCCAGTTTTCCAGTAGTATATGCTCTATGCATACTCAAAAGCAGAGCAAGAGGCATTGCTTTCTCATACTTGCCATCTAAAGCCCAGAAGGACCTCCCACACAAATCAGAGCCTCTTCCTCTCTTCTTCACTTTTACAAGAAGCTGAAGTCCTGCCTTTTCAAGCAAACCCCCAGGGATAGCCTAACACACCTACTACAGAGCACCTGGATACCTAAATGGGTGATTAGTGCTCTATAAAACACAGGTTAAATGATATGATAGGGCATGACTTGTCATGGCATGCCATGAGGTTGTGTTGGCACCACAGGAGCAGAGCCTTCACCTGTTGCTGAATTAAGGAATTGCCTTAGGAGTATTAGAGTTTATCTTAGGGAAGCGACGTCAGTGGATAGGCAGCACAATGAAAAAAACACCCTGCACCTTGTCAGTAGATTTGGTGGTTGTCAACAGTCTAGAGACGTATTTTTCACAGTTTGAGATGAGGCAGTTCATCTACTGTCATCAACTTCATCAGTGGAAAGGAAAACAGAAGTAGTATGCTGTAGCTGGGCTTAATGAATTGAGAAAAGTACTTGGAGCAGCTCACAGGGAAGTGGTTGTCCCATCTTGGGACAGACTGTGTCATCAGAGCAGCTTTGTTTAGATGATGATTCAGAAAAGGGGGTGGTGATGAACAGAGTGCCTGAATTAAGCAGACCACTCTTACCCAGTCCAAAGATCCATCACCGTTTTTTAGCTCACTGCACCATCCTAGCTCAGAACTTGGCTATATGCAAATTAGTCTGTTCCTGTCCCAGTGCATGATGGGAACAGGGCAAACCAAACTACCAAGCCAATTCTTATACTGGGAAGGAAACAAGCTTCCGGGGACCGGTTTCTGCCATTTCAGGCGTCGTCGGCCCGGCTTGCTTGAATCCTGATGGTGCAATGAGCAAGGGACTCACATCTGAGTATACCCTTCCACGCTTATGGTGGACAAAATGATTCAGAAAAGGGGGTGGTGATGAACAGAGTGCTTGAATTAAGCAGACCACTCTTACCCAGTCCAAAGATCAGGGCTTGATCCATCACCGTTTTTTAGCTCACTGCACCATCCCAGCTCAGAACTTGGCTATATGCAAATTAGTCTGTTCCTGTCCCAGTGCATGATGGGAACAGGGCAAACCAAACTACCAAGCCAATTCTTATACTGGGAAGGAAACAAGCTTCCGGGGACCGGTTTCTGCCATTTCAGGCGTCGTCGGCCCGGCTTGCTTGAATCCTGATGGTGCAATGGGCAAGGGACTCACATCTGAGTATACCCTTCCACGCTTATGGTGGACAAAATGATTCAGAAAAGGGGGTGGTGATGAACAGAGTGCCTGAATTAAGCAGACAACTCTTACCCAGTCCAAAGATCAGGGCTTGATCCATCACCGTTTTTTAGCTCACTGCACCATCCCAGCTCAGAACTTGGCTATATGCAAATTAGTCTGTTCCTGTCCCAGTGCATGATGGGAACAGGGCAAACCAAACTACCAAGCCAATTCTTATACTGGGAAGGAAACAAGCTTCCGGGGACCGGTTTCTGCCATTTCAGGCGTCGTCGGCCCGGCTGTAATGCCAGAAACCGGTCCCCGGAAGCTTCTTTCCTTTCCAGTGAAGAATTGGCTTGGTAGTTTGGTCTGCCCTGTTTCCATGATGCACTGGACCAGGGTCAGACTAATTTGCATATAGCCAGGTTCTGAACTGGGATGGTGCAGTGAGCTAAAAAACGGTGATTGATCAAGCCCTGATCTGTTGACTGGGTAGGAGTGTTCTGATTAACTCAGATACTCTGTCCATCACTACCCCCTTTTGAAAATATTTTGGCCACCATGAGTGTGGAAGGGCATGCTCAGACATGAGTCCCTTGCTCACTGCACCATCAGGATTCAAGCAAGCCGGGCCGAAGACGGCTGTAATGCCAGAAACCGGTCCCCGGAAGCTTGTTTCCTTTCCAGTGAAGAATTGGCTTGGTAGTTTGGTCTGCCCTGTTTCCATGATGCACTGGACCAGGGTCAGACTAATTTGCATATAGCCAGGTTCTGAACTGGGATGCTGCAGTGAGCTAAAAAACGGTGATGGATCAAGCCCTGATCTGTTGACTGGGTAGGAGTGTTCTGATTAACTCAGATACTCTGTCCATCACTACCCCCTTTTGAAAATATTGTTTAGATGATGCCTGTGTGAATTGTAAAAAATGCTGTCATAGTTTTTCCTAATCCTACTTTCAGGAGCTTCCTGTTATGCTTGTTATGCAAAATACCGCAAATTAGCCCATTATGACACTTTATGTAATTTTCCATTTGTGGTAGAAATTTACCACAAACACGCAGGATCACTGAATGTAAATGGCAGTTATGCACTATGCTTTTCTTTTTTTTTTTTTTGCCAGAAATGCATCCTTGCATCAAAAACTGAAGTGCCATTTCCCGGCACAATATTGTGCTAAATGGTAAATTTACATTGCACCTAATTACGCAACATTTTGCTGAAATTCATGAAATTATGCGAAAGCAACTTACATGAATTTTGCACACCCCTACTTGGGATTTGCTTTCCTATTTTACCCAGTGGCGGTTGCCTCGGAACAAGGGTAGTAGGGCAGGGGGATAAAAAAAGAAGTAAAATAAACGTACCTTTCCCGCTGCACACCTCTCCTCTGTCCTTTTCTCTCAGCATCGGAAGCACCCAGGCTCCTGGATTCTCCCACCAATCACGATGCTGCATGAGCAAAGTCGTGATTGGTCTGAGCGGCATGTTTGGCCACTCAGGCAGTGCCTAGGAGCCTAAGCATCTTCTCAACCAGGCTGTGCAACACAGTCAGGTGGAGAACATGCTAAGTGTGCATGACTGTTTGGCCGACTAAGAGGGCCAGCCAAACAGTCATGTGCATTTAGGGACTGCAAACTACTCTTCATTAATCTCTGGCGAGCTTAGCCGCACCCAGACTTGGCTCTGAGTCCCACATAGGAAAATAAAATGATAATATTGTTTTGTTATTATCATTTTATTTTATTTTTTGCACTGCTCAAAGAATGGTGAGGCAATGCTTCTCCGCCTTAGCTGAGGAGCCGCCACTGACTTTACAGTTGTACTCTCACTAAAAAACAGTTCTACTACAAGCCTTTTAGAATCCAAACATTCTGCGTATTTATTTCCTATCAATAATGTAAGATGTAGTGCTGAGGTGGGTGAGAAGAGTGAGGTGGCCAGGACCGTGGCACATCCTCGGAGTCTTCACATTGAATTCTCAGTGTCTATTTCGCTTCTCTTTTTGTTTTCATTCTATAAAATAGTATTCTTTTTCAAAACAAACTAATTCAGTAGGAAAACGTTAGTAATTCAATAAACCCCCACTTCAGGCATACTTGGGTACTGGCAGAGGAAGTAGGTTTTTCCTACATTTAGTTTGAATCTAATTATATTTCTATCTTTTAAACCTGTGATTAACAATCAGTGCATAACTCACTGCTACATTAAATATTTTTTATCTCCCCCAGGTCCCCTACTTACCTACGCTTTACTGTCTTATGTTTTAATCTCCTGAATCAGATTGAAAATGTTTTGCTGTTTAGACCTTTCATATCCTGTGAAATTGAAATTGCTATTTCTTCTTTAATTGCTTGAGCATTTCTATTTCATTAATTAGTTGGGAGTGGAATCAAATACCACTTTGCACCCTTGAGGACTGTGTCTGAGTAATGGATGAGGAGGGCTGCAATTGACTGAATACGTGCCTCTTGGTTAAAAAATGCTTTGGAAGTATGAGTTCGATCTTTGTTGCGTGTGCCCTTAAAAACAATAATTAGCATTTGCTGCTGCTTCTGGTACTTTTTAAAGCCGAAGTCTTTGAGATATGAATTGAAAATGAAATAAATGTTTTATATTACTTTGCTTTCAGTGACATAAAATTGGAAGAGTTAGTGAAAAAATACCCATCATGTGTTTTTTCATTTCTACTTTTCATTTAATCTATGCTTATTTTCCTACGATGGTCATAACATGGCTCAAAGCTACTTACTGGACGGTGTGCTAGAAGGCAGCACACAAGATGCCCGCTTGATAGGTGATTTCTCCTGGCTCAAATGGAAAAGCTGCTTCCATCTGCCCTTACTAGCCAACTGAAATCCTGACAGTGGAAGCAAGAGCAGGAGGGCCCTTGGCATGCCGATGACATGCCGATTACTTCCTCAGATATAGTCACTGAGCCATAGTCTTACAAAGGCCCATTTGCAGCCTGCTGTGAGAGTATGTAGCAGCAAAGGTGTCGGGCAGAAATATGAATAAGCAGCAATGGAGACCGGTTGAGAATCTCGAGAGTCCCACAAAGCCTGGGAGCGAGACTTAGGGGCTCTGACATTGTGCTGCAGCCCCGGACGAGCTCCTAGGGGATGCTGTGGTGGATCCTGGGCAGGTCTTCTGGCCATGAGGTGCATAGGTGCTGCAGTGCTGTGATGTGTGGTAACTGAAACCAAAAACGGGTATGGCTCTAATCAGTAAGGCTGAGCCCTATACAACCTACAACAAAAGAAAGTGCCACTACTGATACCTATTCAAACTCTACTCTCTCAGAATGTATAACTCATACACATTTGAAAGCTCATTAGTAGCTTTTTATTCAAGTTTTTTTAAAATATATATCTCATGAAAGAATTACATACAAATTTAAACTTTTTATGAAAAAAGACAAGAACAAAACATGAAGGAAATGATTTGGGGACAAGGGGGCTGGTAAAAAAATCACACAATCACTCATGCATACAAGCACTTGTTCTATTCCAAAACATACCACTCACATCCAACCTACAAGATACAGACACACACCATGGGTAATTAAAATAAACCTATTTAGTAGCACATGGTCTGCCAAACCACGAATAAACACAAGAATTCCATTAAATGTATCACAGATACAAATCTATATGACTACACAATTTTAAATACGTAGTTCTTTTTTACATTCCCTGTAACTATGACACAACTCTTTGCAACCCAAACTATTTTGACAGAACCAATGGTCTACGAGTTTCGAATCCCTGAAGTCTTGGGATTCTCTTCAGGACCACAGATATGTGAAATGAAAAATAATACAAATGGTATCCTATTCTAGGCACTTGCCACTGTTCTACAGCTCCAGCTTACCAGTATCTCTGAAACAACAAAGCGATTTTTTTCTCCATATCTTCCTTCACCAGGAATTCTGTGAACAAGAAGAGGAATGGGGAAAAGGGGGAAGAAAGAAAAAGCAACAGGACTTGTCAAATGCCATGAATAATTACTTCAAAAAATCAGGTTACATCCTGCTAAATCAATCCACAACTGCTAGTTCCAAGTTCTTACCTAAAGACCTGCCCCACTGTCTCATTATTGTTTAGGAGCGCGAAGGTCGCTCTACACTGTGCAATCACTGCCACCACATCTGAAAAATCAAAACATATACTGTATACTACACCCTTGTGGTATACAAAAGAAGCTGCAACCATTACAATCACCAGGTTTGACATTGTGGTGGTGAGTATTGGCATGGAAAAGGATTTGGGGCTTGCTCCTTGGCGCTTGGCAGTAAAGAGGACTCAGTGAAGGGGAGCGCATGAAGATAAGAGGCAGACAGCCACTTGGCCCCAGTGAAGTTGGGCAGGCACCTCAGCACTTGGGTTGAGCCTTTCCTATGAGAGACACAACTAAGCTAAAACTGATGGAGGCAGCGATGTCGTCTAGATCCATGTGAGAGCACGTTGATTGCTGAAGCCACCCAGTTCATGGAGCTGTTTAACAATACAGTGCACAGCTATGGATATAGACCATGCCAATTAGGTGCTATGCTCACAACCCAACTTTACCACGCATCAAGGTGGTAACAACAGCTGATTTCCATTAGAGGTTCGGGACCTCTGCTGAAAGAAAAACTCCCTAAAATAGAACTCCTATTGGCAAAAGGCATGTCAGGCCAACAAACTGCAACAAGCACCAATGCAAACTAAGAATAAGGAGGTCAATAAACTCCTCAAAGAGCTGAAGGAAAGCCTGGAAAGTATTCAAAGTAAGATTGACCATCTCACAACCTGAAGGGACCATATCTGCTTTAATAATTGAGACACCAGATCAACAAAGGTTGAAACCAGCGTATCAGAAGTGGAGTATACTACCATAGAATGCAATACGGTAACCTGGAAGCCTGCTTGTGAAAAATATTATGTATGGATTACAGGTGTAATGGAAGCAGAACACACACCAAAACATGGCGGAAGCAGAACACGCATTAAACATGGAAACTTTTTTTGGAGCAACTGCTTATATCCTATGTTGGCAATGAGACATTCTCTCCTGTATTCATTGTTGAACACAACCACAGGTCCTTAACGCCTAAGCCCAAACCGGGACAGCCTCTACATCCAATCATTGCATGATTAATAGACGACAGGAGCAGAAACATAATATTGTGAGTTAATGGGGCCCAAGGAGATCTACAGCTTGGTAATTCTCGGGTGACCTACTACCAAGACTTTACAACTGTGGTCCAAGAATCACAACAGTCATTCCTTGAGGTGAAAAACAGATAGGCAAGCATTTGATCAGGTACTAAATATTATTACCAGGTAAACTGAGAGTTCAATTAGCTGGCAAGGTACAGTTTTTCACACAACCAGAAGTGGCATTGGACTTTGTGGAAAACAATCACCTGGCTGATGCCACCTCGGAGACCAACACTGCAGCATCAATGACCACCTGGAATGGATGAAGACAGACCTTACCACACACTGATGAGGAGTGACTATGTAAGGACATCTGGTGTTCTCGGTGAACTCTCTATCAAGTTCTGAATATTATGTATAGTTACCAGTGGTAACTCCAATCAGAGCTGATCATAGCCCCAATGGTACATGACTGAACCGTGACTACATTGGGGTTACTGATGTTGGCTCCTGCTCACTCAGTCAGGACAATCTTTGAACACTTGTGGGTGACACAGGTATGTGAGTTGGAGGTGGTGGAAGTTTAACCCACTTTCAACTGCTACTCTAATTATGGAACCTTGTATAGTGCTGATGAAACACTTGCTTATGCAGCTATGGACAAGGTGCCCGGGCCAGCTGTGCACTCCCTGGCACCCCCAAGCATGCCACCTATGGCGGCAGTTCTGAAAACTGTAGCACAGGTATTTCTAGGCTTTTGATTGGGAAGGGTAATTCCATAACCCGGGAGGGTGTTGTTATTTTTATTGTTGATCATCTCACATGCATGCAAGGGATACACCATTGGGACTTTGTCCTGAAAACAATATGGCACAGACCTCTTAAACCAAAAAATTACAGATAGTCCAAAGCTGTACCGTTACAACGCAAAGAGCCCTTAGTTAGAATGTATGCAGCCTAAATAAGCTCCAGGAGCATCTGTCGGTATTAGCCTATCTAGCAAGACATCATTTGCGAATTGTTTTCCTGCAAGAAATACATATGTTATGAGGAACACACGCTAAGTTTGCAGTTAACTGAGACCAAATGGTTTTTAGCATATTACTCTAATTCCCTAGTAGTTGTGTTACTCATCCACAATAAAGTACCTTTCACACTGCAGAAAGTACAGGCAGACAGTCGAAGACATTGGACATTGGTAGTGTGATACGCACATGACACACCCCTAGTTCTCCTCAACATTTATGGACCAAACATGGATAGCCCTGACATCTTTAACAACCTTATGACTAAATGCCACACATTTGCCAACCTACCAATGATTTGGGGTGGTGATTTTAATGTAGCAATACCAAAGAACAGGAACCTTCTACATTGCCACACCTCTCTCTCCCACAGGCAGAAGTAGCTCTTAGTGAGATTATGGACCTTTATGCATTGTCAGATGCATCAAGAACATTATATTCACAAAATACCAAATTTACATTCAACTCTGCAGTTTATGATACTACCTCAGGAATTGCTTATTGGCTACCATCACCTACAACCATGGGAATTATGTGAGAAGCTAGCATCTTATCAAGAACGTTATCAGTACCCTGCTCATTGTGAGGTAGAAGGCAATGGCAGCTGATGGAAGTGATTTGAGAGACCTATTTTTTAAAACTGAGTTCTCCAAGAATACTTTATTGCAATGCTGGCTCTGTATATAAGGTGGGTGTACTTTTGGATGCTTTAAAAGCATACATATGGGGAGCGTACATTTCCAAGAGTGCTGGTATCCTTAGGTTCCTAAGATCATGACTGGGCCTGCTTGAAGGCAAAAACAAAAGACTGCAAACTGACTATGATGTGACTCATGACCCCTCACTGCTGGCCTCCAAATAAGAGACTCTGGAAGAATTCTTTGAAACTGCTGACTGAGAAATTCAGCATTTAAGAAAACAGGGAAAAGCCTGAGCTTTTGGGGAAGATGACCATCCAAGTAGGATGGTAGGGTGTAGAAGAGACATGGACCACACACTCAAATTGTGAGTATTCGAGGCCAAGAAGGGATCACAAATAGACCCCCAAAGGACATCTCAGTGACCTTTTGCAAATATTACAAGGTATTGTATTCCTCCAGCGCATCATATATGCAGCAGGATATTGCTAAATACCTTCACAATGTGGCAATGGCATGGGTGTAAGCTGCTCATCTCTCCCATTGTATTAGAAGGTATAAAATTGGATATAGTGACATCAGCTAATGGCAAAGCACTAGGAGGGGATGGTTTCCTGGTGGAATTTCGTAACAAATATGTGAAACTCTTGGTGCCATGAATTCTTGGGGTACATAACGAAGCTATACAGGTTGGCCCACTACCACAATTGACAATAGAGGCAGTTATAATAACAATGCTTCGAAGACAGACTGGGACCTAGGTTTATGCTCCTAGTACCAACCCTTGTCACATTTGAATGTTGCTAATACAATTCTTGCCAAGATCCTAGCTCAAAGACTACAACCAGTAATGCAGCGATTGATGAAACTGGACTAGGAGGGATTCATACCACAGTGGTCCACAACACCCAATTTGTGCACACTAATGGCCCTATTAAATAGAGTTGAAATGGGGCTTCAGGCAGACACACTTTTACTAGATGCTGAAAAGGCATTTGACTCATTGGAGTTGTACTATATTGGAGAAGTCCTGTGGTGACTGGGGCTTAGGACACAGGTCTTGAAAATGATTGACTTGTTATATACAGGCCCGATTGCACAGGTGTGAGTTAATGTTTACTCTCACAGGTGGATTCCAAATTACATGGGGAACGCGGCAAAGATGTCCATTGTGCCCTCTGATTTTTGCCTTGGCAGTGGAGCCTTTGGCATGTTGGGTAGGGCTGTGTGTAGTTCGCGAAGTAGCGCTACGTGTAGCTACAGAAAGTGCACTTTGCACTACGCGAGCTACGCATAGCACTATGCGAACTGCGTAGTAGCATGTTCGCACTGTGCAAGATGCCATTTTCAATGATTGCACAGTGTGGACAAGCATTCGGCACTGTGCAATTATTGAAAACGGCATCTTGCACAGTGCGAGCTGTAGTTTTCTGCAGCTCAAGGAGATTTTTACTCGAGCAGCAGCTTTCTCAGCGCGGACGGGTAGTTTCTCATCGCAAGCGGTCGCGAGCATACGCGACTACTCACAATGAAAAACTTGACCTCCCCACCTTGAGAATCTCGCTGGGAGGTTTATTTTCCACGCTCACAATCGGCAACTTGATGTTGCTGATCGCAAACGAGGAAAAAGTCTTGCCAGGATGTCATTTTGCTTTGTCGCGGTCACCAACTTGACGCTGAGGACCGCGAGCAAGCAAAAAATGACCGCTGCTCTACGCTACGCTACGCGAGTTCGCACTGTGCTACGTGCAGTTTGCGTAGTGCGAAGTTGCGCAAACTTCGCAAACTAAGCGAGTTTAGCTTAGTGCTTTGCCCAGGGTTAATGGTGGGTACAGGAGTTACACCCCTATAGGGGGATTTGAGTGGGGCTGGGCTGTTACTGTCCTCCTTATGCACAGATGACATAATCCTGTACCTCCAGCATCCAGAGGTAAATATAAATCCTCTCATTAGAAACATCATATAATTTGTGATCTACTCGGCCCTACAAATTAACTGGGACAAGTCAGAAATATTTCAATTTCAATCCTGGTAGGACGAATACCCATTGCGCTCGATGATGGATGGTTTTAAACCTTTAGCGGTCCACATCACAAGAGATATAAGAAAGATAGCAAGACAAAACTTCTGGTAACACTCGAATCATTTAAAACACAAGAGGATAGATGATGATATCTACCTATATCGTTGCTTGAGAGAATCACTATAATTAACATTGTAATTTTACTGAAATTTCTCCATCTATTTGCCAACATTCCGATAGCTCTGCCTAACAGCTTGATCCATCAACCACAACAGTTACTCACCAGACTGATTTTGGGCGAGAAGCAGCCACATATCCACTGGCCAGTACTGACACAACCATTAGACAAGGGCATACCATATCCATAACTCTATCCATCCATAACTCTATTAACTTGTGGCACATGCCCACTATGCACAATATTGGTATCATGACACTGGAAGATTTATACATGGTAAGCTCGGGAGTACTCTTGGCAGGCCAGACTCATTTACTATGGTAATAGCCTGGAAACCCTCCCTAGAGGAGGTGAATGTGGTGGTCAATATGACCAGAGCATGATGACACATTGTAAACCATTTAGAAATGGATAGAGTAAACTCACCAATCCTGTCAATAGACAATAACCCCTTCCTCCTACCATTATCTAAACAGTCGATGATCATGCTATTGATAAAATTGGAGGTGGTGGCACTAGGAGATCTGTTCCCGGACGCAAAGATTATTGCGTCTTCGGCATTTTCAAAGTGGAGTCAAAATAACAATCTGATTGTACTACTGTATCGCAGTCTGCATCATGATGCATTGAGAACCGATCTGACTATCTTCTTTGAGGCTGAACAAAATTGAGAGTACTCACGAAATTGCTTCAGAGAGAAGACATAGCTAAGACGATCTCCTCCTTACATCAAGAGGTGGCGAACGCCACAGTACCTCAGACATATGCTTCTAGAAGGGAATTAGAAATTCATTTGGGAAAGGCGATCCCAGAATAGGCTTGACAGGGGTTCTGCGCTCAAGTAAACATCACCCACTTCATGCATTGACATGAGCTCATCCATTTTAAATTCTTTCACCATATTGTTGAATTGCCCTTTTTTCCATTTGGAAGTGTCATACGATGCAAATAATGTAAGACAATTAACGCAACCTTCCTGCGTAGGCCTGGGATTGCCCTCCTCTGTTCCCATATTGAGGAAAAGTGTTCTCTACACTGACAGAGATGCTGAAGATTCCTCTAAACCTCACACTGGAATTGGCCTTGCTATGGCTGAATAGATATTTACATAAAATCCATCCACCAATTTACATTAATGGCCATACTATTTGGAAAGTGACAGGTAGCGGTGCAATAGATGTCACCTGTAGCCCCCAAGGAACCTGCATGGTTAAATGATATGGCCTTTTGTTGCACAGTTATCGAGGAATACAGTGCCCTTATCCACCCAAAGGACCGATCTAGCGATATCTGGGAGTTTAGTAGAGTATACTTACAATTGCGCAAAACCACTACATCATCAGAGTGAGGATCAGACACTTGGGAGAAAATATGAGGAACCAAATATTTAGGACGAGGATACTGCTCGGGATAATGCTACTGATTAAGGGTAGACTTGTACATTGCTATTCAATCTATAAAACTTGATATGTTTGAAGAAGTACTTACATGAATGTAACCCTAATATATCATTGCCTATCTGTTATGAATATGTCAGCTTGAGTGAGATGAACAAATGTTTCTTGTTATTGCTTATGGAAAAACTAAAACGAAAATTATATTAAAAACATTTCTTAATGGACACAAACAGAAGTCAAGAAATGGATTTGTAGACTGTTTGACTATGTGATCATATATCCAATTACCATTTAAGGGGTATCCACATGTACTTAATTTTAGTGAAAAGGTCTCTCTCTACCCTATCTTGTTCTGAAGAGACCAGAAATCAATTGACTAAAATGTGTCAACCTCAAAATTATAAAGTCTACAGTGAAAAGAGGGCACTATGGAGAACTCAAATGACTTATGGCCTCGTTTACAAGAAAGTGCTGCAGCATTTTCAAATCACAGGGATGCAAACTATCTACAAGGACATGACAGATCCCTTGGCTCTCCCCTGGTGCACAATTAGCTGCCATGCTCAGATGCAGGCACCCTTTCACCATGGTCAAGGATGCCTGCGTTACGAGGATGATTGTTTATGTGCAGGAAGGTGTCCCTTTCTGTACATAACCAATCTGAAATGGCGTTTTTCAACTTTTATGTATGCTACATTAGCACATATTGAACTTTTAAAACGTACGTTTTTTTAATGAGTGTTTATTTGCACATAAAGAATCATAAGAGGTGATTTCCTTTTTCTATGTGTGCTGCGGAATGCAACACGCATGGAAAGGGGAAAAAAAGAGGAAAAATAAATACATTTCTCCTCGTTGCACCTCCCTACGCCACCCCTGGGAAGGCATAGCACTCAGACACATTTCCAGGTGTACGATTTCTCGTAAATCTGGAAATGTGTCACGTTCCATGGGCAACACCTATGAAGCGCCCCTTTCACGCAAAGTCCTGCACGTAAAGGGGCCGTATATGCAAGGACAGGAAAAGCCATGCAGGGTGGCTTTCGTGTCCTTGTAAATATGGGGCAGCAAAATGCGCCACCGGTGCGAAACAGAAAGTGACGCACCGGCGGCTCAAAGGGCTTGTAAATAAGCCCCCAAATTTCTGTATCATAGCCTAGCTACCTGACATTGGACTACCTATAGAAACACCATGGACAATTTATATTTTTCAAAATGGATGTCTAGTTTTAAAGATTATGCTGACAAGGACAGCGTAAACAATAATAATTTATAAGCGTGATGACCTTGCGATATATAAATAGATGCCAGGATTTGAAGAGAAATGTTTCTGTCATTAAAAATGGTGAAATATCTCAAATGATGATACTAATTCAACTTTTACAGGAACTAAACAATTGTGCATCGTTAACAAGGGATTAAATCACACTGACAAAGGTGCTGTAGGTTTAAAGTAACTAATTGTATTACTGACGACCAAAAACCATTTTTATTTATCTACCAACAGCAGTTGAAAATGGATGCCTATCTCATTGTACAGGAATTCACCCATGCTGATGAAAGAGGTCTGTTGTGTCATAAGTAATAATTGATGCAAACTTCTTCTTAAATCACTGTGCTTGTAAAATAAACAACAGTCTTAGACCCCGTCTCCTACCGGGAACTGCAACTTTTAAAGACAGAATCTTGCCACATGACTGGCTCTACCTTAAATTCAAGCATGCCATTCTCATTAAAAATATACGGGAATCGTTTAAATAATGTTATTTAAAGAATATTGCAAAGGACTTACTCTTGGTTTTTAAATGCTTTATATACGTGTCACTTAAGTTAAGAATACCTGCTCACAGCCAAGCTACCAAGGGTTGAGCATGGGAATACGTACTGAGACCTATTCTGAGCCCTAGACTGTGTAAGTGGCCTTAATGCCAGTGGTAGATGCATATTTACGACTACTGGTAACCCCTTCCAACAGTTGTAGCAAAGGAACACCCATGGACCACCCATGGAACACCTCCTTGAAGAATAGTTATGCAAAGCAGTGCTTCACACTGGTTTGCGTTACTGTTTCTTTCAAACTAACACCAATTCCAATTTGCACTTGTTCGGAAATCTCAAAACATTTTGTGCCGGGTCTGCATTAAAAAAGTAACACAAACATGATTGAAAATGTTTCTAAATCTGGGCCTTAGTCTCTGGAATAAAAGTCAGAAATCATCCGTGAGGGAAGGTAGTAGGCTCTCGCCCCGAGGTGCTCCAAGAGGCCAGAGATCCATTGAAGGAGGTCCTAATAAAGCCATTGACTTATGGTGGGAAAGTTTACAGCAGGAGGAATTCAAAACGTGTGCCCAGAAAAGGTCCCGTGCCGGCCAGATGCACATGGCACCTTCACTCTGTAAAGATTTCTGTGTTCACACTTTTTTGCAGCTTGGATTCCTCCAGCTGTGCAGTGCTGCAAGATAGTGCGTAACAGGGCTCCATGAGACTGGATACCCTCCCTCCGATATCCTGCTAAAACAGATTTGCTGCTACGGAATACCTTGGAGCGACAGAAACTGGAATCTTTTTCTCAGTGGCAATGGTACTTCGTCAGATTGACTTGGTAGGTTAGTTTTAGGTCTCCGGAGGTCTTGGCAGCCAAAATGTTTTGAAGATACTGGTGTTTCAGGAGATTAAGAGGTGTAAACTTTGACACAGCCAGGGCCGGACTGGGAACCACAACCGGCCCTGGCAAAGTGCTTGGCCGCCCCCCTCCCCACTTGGGGGGGGTCATTGAGGTGCCGCCGAGCCGGGCTGGTTTTCGGCCGATTTTGTTACCAGGGCCGCTTTTGCCCCCAGTGGCCAAAAACCGGCCCCCACCCCTGCGGCGCACTGGGGGATTGCCCGGTGCCCGCTATGGCCAGTAGGGCCCTGGACACAGCCAAGGATCACATGACCTCAGGAACAGCACTTGGTGATCAAAACTCACTTTAGCAGAAGCCACAAGCAGAGTCCAGGTCATGTCCAATGGAACTGGGCATCTAGGATTTTCAGGAAAAGAGCTTCTTGCAACTTGTTGTGCCGCCTCTGCTTAGCAGGAGGTCAGCCAAATGACCTTTGGAGTCCACTTCTTTGCTCTGGGTACAAGTGGGAGCAGGACAAGCCTGTCATGTCTCCTTGGAGGGTTCACACAGCAAGTATAGTCTTCTTCTGTTCTTACACAGGTCCAGAGTGTTCTGAAGAAGGTACCCCATGGTTTTCACATTTGCGTCTGGCACTAGCTTCTGGGTGGGGAGACTCCTCTCCCTCCCTGATCAATATAAAACATTTTCTCAGAGGTAACCCTAACTATGTTTGCAGTCTTGTTTGCCTTACAGTAAACAATTCCTAACTGCACCTCGTTACCTAAGTTCAAAATTGCAGAACCATTCTTCCTCTGTGCAGAGCCTGTCTGGAGGCTTTAGTCAGAGGAAAATGTAACTTGTCCTTAATAGTTATAAAAAAGTGATTTTACTGTTACATTGAATTACTATTAAAAAGAGTATTTGAATTACATTCCTCTTTCCTAGCTGAAATTACCATAATTAAATGTAATAATTCAATGCATTGCTTTACAATGGAACAGCTAGCCTTGCTACAGTAAAAATAGCCTTTGAAGCTTTTTTTACTGTAAAGACGTGTAATCTTGAATTTCTATGTCTTACTTCTAAATACCATGCACCCACCCATAGGACTTATTAGGTCTACGTACAGGTGACTTGATAGTATTTCAAAGGGAGTTTTGACCTGTCAGAAACAGTTTATTTTGACAGGTTTAATTGCAGTTTGCACTGTCACTTTAGTGGGTGGCATAATGGGTGGTGCCGTCCACAAGTGACATATAACTTATAGGCACCGGGGCAATTTTTTTTTTACATACTAGGGACATATAGGTAAGTGAGATATGCATTTCAACATGCTTTAGGGGTCAGAGCACATGCACTAAGGCCAGGTTAACAAATGCCCAAATGCAAATTGTCAAAAATCCAGCAGCAACAATCCACAAAAAATGGGGCTGATCATTCAAAAAGAGACATTTCATTACACATGCATGCTCTATCTCTTTGAGATGAGAGCAAGTACTTTGGGGGTACTAAAACAGAATAAGAGGAAGAGAGACACCATGACGTCGATTCCGATCCGGTAAAATGTGCTCCGAATGGTCGTACGGAGAGTTTTTTCCCCGTACGAATCGTATCCGTAGACGTCCCGTACGTACGATGAAGTACGATCCGTACTAGGTGCCGAACTCCGTACGAGTCGTACAGGACTCCGTACGACTCAAATCTCCATACGAATCTCACTCGGAACCCGCTGTACGCGACATCGCGGCACGTTTTTACGACCCAGCAAGTACGATTCGTGTCGGGTACGCGCCGTACGACCCTTTTCCTACGGGAGCCGAAAACAGTCGTAAACGCAGAGTTCGCGCCGAAACAGGTACGGAACGCCCCCCCCCCGGGTACGGCACGTACCCCCCATGATCGCAGGGGTACGCGGCGTACCCCTCTGGTCATGCGGGGTACGTGCCGTACACCCAGCGTACATGGGGTACGCACCGTACCCCATGTACAGTGGGTGTACGGCACGTACCCCATGTACGCTGGGTGTACGGCACGTACCCCGCATGACCAGAGGGGTACGCCGCGTACCCCTGCGATCATGGGGGGTACGCGCCGTACGGTGTGTAGGTGATCGTGCGCTTTTCCGTACGAATCGACGTGTACCGTACGAATCGCGTACGGGTCGGCCGATCGGGATCGGAATCGTCCGGTCGTACGGCGTCTGTACGAGTCGTACGGAAACGGCTCCGGATACGATTCGTACGCCGGATTATTTTACCGGATCGGAATCGACCCCTATGTAAATGCACACTGCTACAAATAGCATAGGCAATTCTGTCATCTAATCATAGAAAGTGGAGGGGCCACCTTACTATAATATTTTGTTATGGAATATAAACAACAAATTGAGTTTCAATGGCAAGAATTGAAGCTTAGAACTCTACTTAAACTGTTATCATGTTATCTGGTAATAATGAATACCAAACTTCTATTGAGTGACGAGTATTATCTACCTGTGTATCGTCGTGTCTACCTATTGACTGATCAGCAAAGGGGGAACATTACTGAAAGCTTAGTGTAATAAGTTAATAGGTCAGAAAAGTTGCTGCTCCCCAATCAACTAGGTTTCTCCAATGTTCTTCTCTCCTTTCTATTTTAGCATGGGAGGATGGGACAGAGTTTGTTTGCCAAACCTAAGACTAGCAGTTGTTCATTATTTTAGTTACAGTAAAGTTCTTCCTCTAAATTGCATTAATTAGTTATTGTAAGCAGTAAGTAAGTGTATTCAAATATACATGCTATTTATCTCATCACTTTTTGTCTATAAATTCTGTTTTAGCATATCAACTACACATATTTAAAAAACTAAGGGGGATATTTAGCTAGGGGTTGTCTTGCGTTTGCACCATGCAATGTGGCGCAAAAGAGAAGCAAACACTAAGATTCGATTCGGCTTGGAAAAAACAGAGTAACGGAAAGCAAATCACTGCATTGCGTTACTCTGCCCCAGGGAGGCATTCTATGGCTGGTGCGTGGGTGTTCCCACACAAAACCCATGGATTTTGACACATTCCCATATTTACCATAAGTGTAGACCTGGGAATGCACCAAAACTGCTAGGCATCCCTAGGGAGGGTGTAACAAGGAGAAATATATTTATTTTTCCTCGTTATTTTGTTTTTATTTGAAGAGGAAAATGCCTGTTTTTGTGCAGGAAGGTGCCACTTCCTGCCAAAAACAATCATGCTAACAATGCAGGCACCCTTGTACCATGGTGCAAGAGTGACTTCGTTGACCCTTGGCAGCACGTTGTGCACCAGCACTGGGAAAAGGCTAGAATACGCCATACCATGTTAAGCACCGCGCCTTTCCCTATCATGCAGTACAGCACAACAAGGTAACTTGCTGCGCTGCGCTGCCCTGCATTGCGTGATATGATGATAAACATGGCCCTAAATCTAGCTAGCAGCCGCGGTCGGTAGTGGGATGACCTGCAGGCCGGTGACGTGGGGAGGGTGAGGGGCAGGGTGGGGCATGGTAATGTATGGATTACAGAGTTTTACAGGTAAGTAAACACATAAATAAATAAAACAAATTTTGTTGCGTGCACTGCATCACCAAATGCGATGCAGTGCTCGCAACGAAATTTGTTTTATTTATTTATGTTTACTTACCTGTAAAAATCCGTAATCCATACATTACCACCCCCACCCTGCCCCTCCCCCTCCCACGTCACCGCCCTGCAGGTCATCCCACTACTGACCGCGGCTGCTAGCTAGTACATTTTCATTGTGTCTTTCTGTTTAAAAATTCAAACAGAAAGACAGATACATTGATAGATGCATAGATTAACAATGCTAGTTAGAAATCAGTTTTCCTCCTTGATGCATGAATGATACAGGTTATGTGTGATGCTCCATTTTCCTTTTTGCAAGTACAATCATTTACCACATCTATATATATTCAGCCATTTAAAAAAAAACTTAGAAAAATCCCCCCCCTCGAAACAGATTTACAGAATTTTTTTCCTCCCCATTCCTCGCACATAATCTGACTTTGTCACCCCCTTGTTTTAGTCAGGTACCTAAAGGTCCGACAGTATGCAGCTATCATCATTCATCACTTCAGCTCTAGCGCTGCATGATTCCCTCTCCTTAACATTCTGCAGATACAGAAATGACTTCACTTTTATTTGGCTAAATCAATAATAAAACCTGTGGTCTAAGGCATACTACCCTAATAAAATAACGTCACTGCTAGTCTCTAAAATGAAGTCATTTACTTCCATCTCGAAGTCAGCAAATTCAATAGTGTAACATTCTTCAATTCTCTAAGAAGCTTCTCAAGAATTAGAAGAAATACTAACCCAGGCCTCTTGATCCAGTCCAATTTGCAATAATGGTATTTCTTTGCTTCTGGTTTTGTTACTCTGCAATATATAATATGTGATTCCTTTTTTATACAGATATAGAATGTGTATAGTGCACTACTTATTCACTAAAATATGTCTTAAAGCTGTCAGTGCAATTCATGGAAAATATATTTTTTGCTTTGTTTTTCAGACAAAAGACCCCCTACTACATTTATCCTTAAATGACTATACCACCTACTTTACTGTGACCCAGTCTGGTATCACACGGTACCTCACATTGCTTCAGCCGGTTGACAGGGAGCGGCAACAGATATATACATTCTCGGTAAGCAACATCTTATTGCGATTCTTAATCATTTTTGTATTTGTATGAATGAATCAATAATATGTAGTGCTCTGTTGCTAATAATGGGCCTCCAGGCGCTGGAAAATAGTACAACAAACTTTTAGCTGTGGTCTGTTATGTTGTCTAATGGCTAGGCTACTCGCTGGGGTGAAAACAAATCCACTCATACAATCCTTCTGTGAAAAATTATAAATATATATGTTCCCTCAGGTTAAGAATTACATTAGAATTTTATATAAGGATAATCAAGATAAACAGGAAAATCAAGGGGCATATTATCAAGGGGGTTTATCTCCGCTTTTTTGGCTTTAAAAGCCAAGAAAGCGGAGATAAAATTATCTCCCTATTACCTAGCTGTCGCTAACACAGTTAGCAACAGCTAGTAGGAGATAGCGACCATCTTGGGCCCCACTTTGCATGTCAGTGATATTTATCACTAATGACATGCAAAGTGGGCGTGCCAAGATGTTAGCGACTGGAAACAGTCGCTAACATCGCTATCTCCTATTACCAACTTTTGGAGATATTCGCGCTAAGCGCGAATATCTCCAAAAGCTAACACCTGCCCTGAGCAGTTCTTAGCCATGTTATCCAATGGGAGGTGGATAACATGGCTAAGAGCATTAGCTTGCTAATGCATGAATATCGCTGACTTTTCAGCGATATTCATGCATTGCGGCCGTTTTTTATCGCATTTGCGATAAACCTTGGTAATACCAAGGTTTATCTGCGATAAAAATCGCCGCAGCTCAGCGGTAAAATTTTGTCTCTAATCAAGCAATAGCGATAATTATCGCTATTGCTTGGTAATATGCCCCCTGATTCGGTAACACACTCACAACAAGGCTTGGATGGTAACCGTTTGTGACCAAAAATGGGAAGAAAGCATAACATGACCATCAAAGAGCTATGCCATTATTTGAGGTTAATTTCAGATACGATGGAAGCAGTGTTATACCATTCATGATTTAAACAAAGCATTATACATTAAGCAAGTAGTGGGGATTCAAAAAAACTATGCACGTGCAAGCCACTTATTTCCCCATTGCTGACTTTCCTCCATCTAGTTGGTGATATTTTCTTTCATCAAAACAACTTAAAAGGGACAGGAAAGTACTAATTGTTGTGTGAAACCAACATGCTCAAAACTTCATTCAAAATAGTTTTCAGGATTATTACAGAAAGTTCACAAGATAAAAACTATTAAGTTCCACCCATGATAACATTTCGTGGTGCTGGGGACATCTACCAGAATGATGTAGATTGGAGATATGAAAAAATGAAACAATTTTCCTTTAAATGGTGACAGAATGAAAGACAATAAGTTTTAGTGTCTGATTAATTCTGTCCTCGGGTAGAAGGCTATACCCCTGGGGTTAGCTTTATGAGGAAAGTAAAGAATTAATTGATGCTATCCAGAGATGTCAATTTCTTCAAAAAGAAATACAAAAGAGATCGCAGATACAAACCACAATGCATTTAAATTTAATTTATTTGCGCAAATTCTTTAAAAAAATCTCGTAGTACGGAGGTTCATTTGAAAAATGGTGTTACTTCACTAAATTACAATGTAAAATGGCGGCTGAGAGAGGGATTAGGTAAGCTTGTCAGATCAACACATCGAAGGTGGGGGATATCAGGAGGACTTGCTTTTAAGTTTAAACTAAATGTCCGATATGGAAAGTAGTAACATGGAAAAATCCAGCATCTTCTACAATTTGTATAATTCGTCATATTAGCTGCATCCTCATAAATAAAGAAGGCACTTTTGCTTTAAAATCTATTAATTATTTTTTAGTGGGAACGGAGTCGGACACTCGAAAACATGGGTGGCTTGGGAAGTATTTACCTACTGACCACCTACGTCATGCCAGTACTGGTCCCAGTGAGTGCTAAGCAGAATTTAGGAAAAACTGTGGTACTTTGCACCAAGATAAAAAAAACTATATACAGAAAAAGAAGGGAGTCGCTACAAAGAGAAAGATCGCAATGATAAGGAAAGCACTAAAGTAATAAAAGATATGTATTTGAAAATAAGAAGTGAGACTGTTAATGTAAATGCCACTACATTAAGCATGCATTGTTTCATGAGATCATTTTACGAACAGACTAAAGGTCCTCTAATTCGAGTGTGAAGGTGTTGCCTTGGGGAAAAAGAACACATATCATATTTGACAAGTGTGACCCTTGTTGTCAATATAACAAATTGAAAGAGACCGGAATCTAATCTATTCTTTCAACCTTCTCCGGAGACTAGAGTTGGCGAACACAGACATGTACTGTTTTTGCACATGCTTCCACTGCTGAGGACTTTAGTTTACAAAAACAATAAAAAGATGGTCTGAGAATTGCATGAACTCCATTAAAGAGATTCCATGTCTTTGTCTAGCACCAATGTACTCCAACTCAATTCTTGTTAATTCAGTGGAATTTATATGATGATATTTTGCAGTGTTTATGGTGTTACACTGTTTTAACTACTTCAATAAGAAAAGTTTACATTCACCAATTAAGACCTATAAATCAGTATAACACCTATATTTTATTCAATAGAATGTCAATGTTAAAAACATACAGCCTGATTCATCAAGCCGAAATCGGCTCGCAAAGGGCCAGATTCTGAGAATCTGGCCCTTTGCGAGCGCTATTTTTGCATTTGGGATTCATCATCCCAAATGCAAAAATCGGTAATAGCGATTTCGCTATTTTGCGAGGAATTACATTTAAGGAATCTCTATTTGAGATTCCTTAAATGCAATTTATCATCCATTTAAAAATTGCGAATTCGCAATGTCGGCCCGCTATTTACCGCGAGGTCAAACCTCGTGGTAAATAGCGAAAACTTAGAAAAATGCTTTTAAAAGCATTTTTCTAAGTTGCATGTTGCACACACACATGTCCTTTGGACATGTGTGTGCGCAACACCTGTTTCAATTTGCATTTAAGGGGTGCTACAGGGTGTCCTTTGGACACCCCTGGCACCCTTTAAATTGCTATCTTATTTGCGATTAGCTAATTGCTAATCGCAAATAAGGAATACTCCCCATTCATTCCTATGGGCCTTTTGGCCCATAGGAATGAATGGGGAGTTAGTCCTTATTTGCGATTAGCAATTTGCTAATCGCAAATAAGGAATGTGTAGGAATCGCATTTCTTTATGCAATTCCTACATGAATCTCGTTTTGCAAGTCCTTAATAGCGATTCGTTATGAATCGCTATTAGGGGCTCGCAAAACGGGAGATTGATGAATCAGGCTGATATCCTTTTACTGTTAATCAGCATGGTGTCATTTTTTATGGCAAATAGAGACACTCTGCCTCTTGAATCAGATGTTCTCACACCACCCTGCCCAGGGGTCAGATTTACTAAGATTTGATACAACACAATGCAGCAAGACAAATAGCAAGGCAACTTGCTGCACTGCCATGCGTCAAATGCAGAGGGCAGGAATGTGACATTTTTACTAACATACATACAGGGCATTCCTGATATCTCTAATTGCTGGCACACCTTTGGCTGTTAAGCTCCAATGCAGGCACCCTTCCACCAAGGGTGCCTGCGTAACAGCCATGATTCTTTTTGTGCAGGACTTCCTTCACAAAAACAATCCTCAGAGGCATTTTCCTCTTTCGGTGTGTGCTGCAGTATGCAGCACATGTAGAAAGAGGAAGTAATGAGGAGAAATAGACATATTTCTCCTCCGTATGCCTCTGTTGGGTGAACATACCATTTGTAAGCATTCCCAGGTTTACTAGTCTTAGTAAATCAGGGAATGCAACAAAAATCTTGGATGGATGTATGGAAACATCCACACTCCACCCATGGACCGCCTTCCCAATATAGGATAACGCAAGGCAGAGGCTAGTGCTGCCTTGCGTTACTATAGATTTACTAAGTCACTCAGAGCCATTCAAGGCGGCTCTGCGTGGCTTAGTAAATCTGACTTGAGATATTGCATGCCTTGCGTCACCCTGCCGACACTAGAGCAACGCAAGCCCTTGATAATTCTGGGCCCTGGTTTTATTGTCTTATGGTACAATATGTTATCTTACATTTTGGTGACTAAAGGTGTTTGTGATGCAAGAGAGTGCCTAAGAGGAAAGAAAGAAATGGGCAAGCTAAAGAGAATGGGAAAGTACACTTGTGTGTGGCACAATAATCCCCAAAGCCCTATTGATCGACATTTACTAAAAAAATCATACAACACAATGCAGTAAAACAACTTGCTGAACTGTGCTGAATGACAGGGCGGGACCAGGAATGTGCCATATCTACTAAGATATGACACATCCTGCGCTCTCCCTATGCTGGAAGAGTAAGTGTTGTCTAGTGCAAATGCAGGCACCCCCACACCATGATTCAAGGGTGCCTGTTGTACAGGCAGGATTGTTTTTTGTGCCGGAAGGGACCCCTTTCCGCACTGAAAACAATCCTCAGAGTCATTTTCCTCTTTCAATGTGTGCTGCATAATGCAGCACACATAGAAAGAGGAAATAACAAGGAGAAATAACCACATTTCTCCTTGTGCTGCCTCTGTTAGAAGGGTGTATCATTTTGAAGGATGTGCAGCTTTACTAGTCTTAGTAAATCCGGGAATGTTATGTTCTGGTATGTTATGCTATTCCCACTGGTACCGCGCTTGGATACTACAAGAGTATCCCGGCACGAGCCTTGAGAGGAGGTACATGGTCAGCTTAGTTAAAGAGGATGGCTTTCATTTTTTATCGAAAACTGCAAGTTCCTGGATGCTGCCAAGGGCAAGCGGAAGCGCATTCCAGGCCAGAACTGCCTTCACGCTAAGTGAGCCGCCACCCATCCGGGGAACTGTGGCCAAAAGTAGGTGCATAAAATGGCGTGATCTTTAAGGAACATAAAAAGAAAAGCGGTTTTGGAGTTAGATTGGACCCAAGGTGTGGAGCGCATGGTGGGCTATGACAAGGGATTTGAATTTCACCAGCACAGCTACAGGCAACCAGTGTAGTGCTCACAGATGTTGTCTCACACTATTTCTAGCAGGAAGCCTGGCAGGTGCAATTTGGACAACCTGCAACCTATTTATCAGATAGCTTGGAATGCCAGCTTAGAGTGCGTTAGCATAATCTATCCGGTTTAGAATAAGGGCCCGGGTGACAATTTCCCTTGCCGCTCTGGCCAGGAGGGGAAGACATTTTCTGAGAGTTTTTAAGAACCCAAAGCAAGTGCTGGCCAGCTTCTCAATCTGCGTGGAGAAGGTGAGGTTCTTCTCAAACCAAATCTCCAGATTGTTTACTCGGTGGCCAGTTGACACTGGTAGGGCTGAGCCCGGCGGCCAGAGTGTTTCTCTAAAATTGGAGGGAAACTTCCCAAAGAGAAGGATTTTATGGAGTAACATGATTTTTCTGTTAAAGAAACTTGAAAGGCTTAGCGAGGTCTAGGCTACATTTAGCTTCCATGCAGATTTTTTAGGTGATGCATAGTTTCACTCATTATTTCTTTTCTTCAAATTGGATGGAGCCATTTGTGTTTACCAGCATAACTTGAAATTATGTTAAAGAAAAAAGTTTAGGGCCTGACGTAGAGTTTGGTGGATAGGTTACACTGTCACAAACATGTCGGATAACCTGTCCACCTTATTTCAGCTACATTATATCCTCTGTCAATTGTAAGAATGTGGATGGGATAGTTGTCAAATTAGTGATGGAGTAAGCCGTCCTCCAAACTCAGAATCAGGCCATTAGTTTTGCAAAATGGCATCTTAATTGCCCATTGATTACATTTCTATTAAAACCCTATTTGTTTTGGAGCACTATTTACTCATAGGTCAGTTAATTAAATAAAATATTCTAATTGCATTTTTCATACCAGAGACAACATCAATATATGATGTGAGACATTCAAAGGTTGCTCAATAAAGCAGTACTTTATGATTTGTTTGTTTTGACAATAATATGCAAAGACTTTGATCTTTCTTCAAGTTAATCCAAACACCAGTCACTTCCAATAAGAGTAATTGCCAATAATGGACAAAACATAACGTTCCATCTAATCTCAGAATTTTAGAAGCATGTTTTCTTTCATATTCTCAAGATCTATATGATAGCTGTTATGAGGATGTGAAATTAGTTGCTAATGTATTACAGTCATTGAACTAGTCTCTCCACCTTAAAAAGAACATTCTTTTAATCAATGAATATAAAATGAAGACCTAATATATTGAACAGCTTATAGAGCAATTTATACTTAGATGATTTTCTTATTCACTAATGACATTGTCTTGTGTACAACTGATTCACCAAGGGATAACCACAGTTAAAGATGAATCACTCTAGGGTGAATTGTTTATCATAAGGATATGCTACCTGATTTGACCTCTATTTTGCCAACTTTTTTTCACTTCTGACTTCCCTTCTGCCTCTTTCTGCTCATTTCTCACCTTTATTGTGCCTCTTTCTGCTAGTTTGAGACCATTATAATGCCTCTTTCAGCTCATCTTTGACCTATATTCTGCCTCTTTCTTTTTTTTTACCTTTAGTTTGCCTCCTTCTGCTTGTTTCTCACTTTTATTCTGCCTCTTCATGCTAGTTTCTGACCTTCATTCTGCCTCTTTCTGCTCCTGTCTGACCTTTATTCTTCCTCTTTCTACTAATTTCTCACCTCTATTTTGCCACTTTCTGCTCAGTGCTGCCCTTTATTTTGCCTCTTTCTGCTTATTTCTCACCTTTATTTTCCCTCCTTCTACTCGTTTCTAACTTTTATTCTGGCTCTCTCTGGTCGGTTCTCACCTTTATTGTTTGCTCATTTCTGAACTTAACTTTGCCTCTTTTTAGTTGTTTCTTACCTTTATTCTGCCTCTTTCTGCTCATTTTTCACCATTATCATGCCTTTTTCTGCATATTCCTGATCTTTACTCTGCCTTTTACTGCTCATTTCTTACCTTTATCTTGACTCTTTCGGCTTGTTTCTGACCTTAGTTATTCCTCATTCTGCGTCCT
Organism: Lissotriton helveticus; assembly: GCF_964261635.1. Taxonomy (NCBI): domain Eukaryota; kingdom Metazoa; phylum Chordata; class Amphibia; order Caudata; family Salamandridae; genus Lissotriton; species Lissotriton helveticus. Next base: position 538,958,686 of record NC_136065.1, read on the forward strand.
TCTGTCTTTTACCACGGGACCTTCGGTTGCAACCAGCTCCTTGCCTCCTGTGGGAGCCGGCCTTGCTGCTGCATACAGAGAGCTGCTAGAAATGTAGTTCCCTGCATGCAAGAGCAATACTTAAACTCTTTCTCTACCCACTGAAATGAAACCTTACCTTTCACTAAGCTGGAGCACTTTGACAGCTCCCGAGCCCTGGCAGCAGAGTGTTTGCTTTTGAGGAAGCTATCAGCTCCTGCCAGGCAAAAGCAAACAGCTATGTTCAAGGGTTCGGCAACCCAAGACATATCAAGTGCCGGTCCCCAGGGCCATTAATGAGTCAGGAAAAGAGCCACAATGCCCCCTCCTTTCTTATATTTGGTCCCAGGGAGGTGGTGGTCCCCGGGGATTGGGAGGGTCTCTGTGGACCCCCTCTTTAATGTTAACTGTAGCCCCGGGAGTTGGTGGTTCCCAGGGTTCGAGGTGGTCTGCTTGGCCCCCACTGTAATTTAACAAAAGTACCAGGGAGGTGGAGGTCACAAGGATTCAGGGAACTGCGCTACCCTAATTTTCATTGTATTTAAAGCCCTGAGAAGGCGGTTGTGCCCGGGGGGGGTCCATGGGGCTCCCCTGCACTAAATGAAATATAAGCCCTGGGGAGGTGCTGGTCCCCGGGGTATAAAAATGCCATTGGAGGGAGGCCTCTTGAGCCGCCTTCTTTAATTAATTAAACTTGGCATGCCCCGGGACAGGTCCCACCGACTTAATTAAAAACGAGCGCGGTAGACTGCACTGTCTTATTTTCTTATTTTTGCCTCAAATTCTTGAATTTCGTGAATTTGTGGCAAATTAATATATATATTTTTCATGTTTTTTTGCTCTGCCTGTGATACCTCTGGAACTCCAAGACCAAGGTTTCTGATTCAGGGTATTCTTAATCTGCCCCATTTTATGTTTTTTACTTTTTTGGGGACTCAGCAAGATGGCTGCCAACCCTTCCCGGTTGAAGTGTTGGCAACCAATCAGAGCTCTGCAGTTCTCTGCACAAATTCATTATTATTCGCAAATCATCTGTGTTTGCAGATATCCTCAGATTCCCTTAATTTTTCTACAACTACTGAAAGGATTTACACCAAATAAGTGAAAGCCTGATCTGTGTAACCACATCTACCTTTCTGTAAAATTCGGTGTAACTCTGTCCAGCAGTTCAGACTGTAGTTGTGTTCAGAGCTACCATGGGAATTAAAATAGAGCACACACTGTTTATGACCCCCCTTTTCCTAACCCCTGCTTGATGGATCACCCAAAACTTTCAATGTGCAACAAGAATCATCTGCACACTTTTTTTTCAATTTGTGACTATTAATCAAAATGCGACATAGATATAGTCAAGTCAAAAAGCTATTTTCCTATGGAAACATAGTCCTAACTATAACAACCTACTGGTGATTGCAGGTAAGTTTTATATATATACATATGCATACGAGAATCCCTGCGTTCCAGGCAGAAAAAAGCGAGCCACTCCGGTGTGAGGTGATAATGTTAAGGGTTTATTTGGCAAACAGGACGCGTTTAGACCTCTGGCGAGGTCTTGGTCATAATGTATATATATATATATATATATGCACTGAATAGGCACTTGCACTTTTTTACTGTTGAGAACAGTGAGTATTATTGGCATGTCTAGTACTAGCCATGAGTAAACATAAGGAAAGGAGCTGTAGGGAAAGCACTAGCACTTTATGAATTTGAGTACTGTATGTTGGAGGAAAGAGAGGTGAAGAAAGCACTTGCACTTTGTATAATTGTGAAACAGCAATAATGGGGCACTGGCCCCTCCTCTAATTAGAATGGATTTATTTATTTTTATAAATTTGATAAATAAATGATCAAACATGCTTCTACATTACGAGGCAGGCATTTAAGGAAAAATGCTAAGAATTAATTTTCTTGCAATAATTATCTCCAATTGCCGCAATTGTGATTTATATTTACCTCTACATAAGTACTTTAAAACATTGTAGAGTGTTTAAATGCTAATACATTTTTCAGTTTCAATTGTTATCTTTCTTTGAACTAAATGTTCTAAGATGGTGGCCATGTTTTGCACAGCACTTTGTTTACATGTAGTCTGTCAACCATGTCTACTTCTTAATGCCTATTTTAATCTAAACAAATGACTGATCTGCATCGTGAACAAGGCAGCGAGAAGCTGTTGAAACGTGTTGATGTATCATCACTGTAATAAATAATCGAGTGACTAAGCCTTTGGAGTGCCGGCTGATTTCTGCTAAAAAGTGGCAATCGTATTTTCGGATATATATATATTTGCACGAAAGCATGCAGTCCGCGCAACCATGTGGCCGTCCAATCCTGGCATTCCATTGCATGCTGGGACTTGCAGTTCGATTTACCATCTGGGAACTGAAGCAGGTGACACGGATCATCGCTAGGGGCGGAGCGAACTACAACTATTTTAGTTGGGGCAGGACTATTGACAACGTGGCAGCATACTCACCTCCTGCTTCATTCTGGGCGCTGAAGAGGCTACATAGCCGAAATGCATACGCCCTTTTGCCAATTTGAAATAAAGAGACTCCAACGTGTTCCCCTACCGTGGCCTCTGCCTTTCTTTGTGGAGGGTTTCTTGGATGTACTTTGCATCGCTAGCCAGCGGCGTGCTACAGAGGCCCCTGTACACAAGCTGGCCTGGTCCTCACTGGCTGTTTTGCTCTGGCAGAAACGTTTCGGATTCCGAGGTATCGGAAGGACTAGGCCCACCACTGTACACAGGTGGAATGGAAGCGGTTTCGGAGTCACGGAACTCTGCATTGGGCGAGGCGCATTGCCGCACTTGCCCCCGTGGATCACATACCTGGGTACGGTGGTTGTGCAGTCAGGGGACCCAAGGAGCTTCGACATTTCTACAGGCAATGCGGGATATTGGTGGAGTGTTGCACGAAAGCCTGCAGTCCGCGCAACCATGTGGCTGTCAAATCCTGGCATTCCATTGCATGCTGGGACTTGCAGTTCGATTTGCAGCCCCAATCCAATAATACATAATCATAATACAAAAAAAACCCACATAACGAAAACTCAATAAAAAGTGCCTATGTGTTTTTTTAGAAGAAAGTCTCTTATCTTAAAGTGAAACAGTGCATTCCATGCAAACGAAGAAAAGGATAGGGAACCAGTGCTGTGCTAAAAAAAGTGAAGGGTCTCTTCCTTTCCTCCTGTGAAAGAATATAAGAGAGACAATATTAAAACTAACAGTGAATTAAAAACTTACTCATATTAAGTACTTTGTCACAGTCAAGAAAGATCAATTAGAAACATGTTTTGCATCTAAGTGTATCTCTTTAAAAATCTAACAATGGAGGAGCACAAGTCTATACTTTAATCTTTTCAATCTTCATGTAAATTCGTTGCCAATTCTACCTCTAAGTTGTGCCCTCCCTGGAATCTGGTCTCCAATTCCATAATCCACTTAAATTCTTTCTTTCTGAGTGCCAGTTCCCGATTGCCTCCCCTCCTTCCCAAATTAACCTGCTCCACAGCAAAGAACCTAAAGGAGGGAGTTGATAGATTGATGCATTTCCTTGGAAATGGCGAGCAATGGGATAATGTAAGTCAACATTGGTTATCACTCTTAAGTGCTCCTGAATACGTTTTTTCACCATGCAGATAGTGATTCCTATTTACCTTCGATTACACGGACATTCAAGTACATAAATAACGTAGCTGGTATTACATGTAAGGAATTGTTTAATGGTCCTACGATGGGTAGTCCCTAGTATCTCGATGTCCTTCACCATATAGCTCGATTTACACGCCCTTCAGTGCCCACAAGGAAAAAATCCTTTGAGGCCATGTATATGATGGTTGCGTGTATCAGTGATATCCCCTCTCACTAAGATATCCCTGAGACTCCTTCCTCTTCTATATGTTCCCTGAGGTCTGTTGCTCAATTTGGGGCCTAGGATGTTATCTGATTTCAAAATGTTCCAATTGTCGGCCACGTGAATCTTGATTAAAGGTAGTGATGACTCTAAAAGTCCCCTCCTCCTTATCCTTGTTTTCATTCAATGTCAATGTTTCAGACCTCTGGATTTCTGCAGCCTTTTTTACAGCTTTTTCCAGAACCCATTCAGGATAGCCACGTTCCCTAAATCTGACCAACATTCTCTCCTGTTTGAGAAGGAAACATTTATCCGTACTTCAATTCCTTTTTGCCCTCAGTAACTCTCCATAAGGTATACTCCATTTCAGTGGTTCTGGATGAGCACTGATGGCATGTAAGATGCTATTACCTACAGTTTCCTTTCTATGGAGACTTGACACTTAAATCCCCATTCTCAACCCTTATTTCCGTGTCTAGGAATTCGATACGTTTCTTGCTCATGTTATATGTAAGATTTATGTTATATATGTTGTATTGTATTTCTGATGACATTCTCAGCTTCTTTTTCTGTACCGTACCAGACAATGAAAAGATCCTCGATATATCTGATCCATATTTTCACCAGTACAAAGTCTCTTAACATGTTGGTATCAATCCGAAGCTTCTCCTCTCACTTCTCCTAAGAAAAGAGTAGCAAAACTAGGTGCGAAGCACAATCCCATCGCCGTGCCTCGCACCTGTTTGTAAAGGTCACCATCAACCATAAAGATATTGTTCATAAGACATATTCTATTTCAAGGGTTGGGCAACCCAAGACATATTGCCGTCTTGGGTTGGGCACCCCAAGACAAGTGCCTGTCCCCAGGGCCATTAATGACTCCAGGAGAAGAGTCACAATGCCCCCCCTTTCTTATATTTGGTCCCGGGGATGTCATTTGAGATGTCATCAATGATGTCATCAGTGATGTCACTGAGCATGTCATGAGTGATGTAATATGTGATGTCAGCAGCAGTGCATTGCGGGGCACGAGTTATAGTTAGGTCTACTAACTATAACGGCCGAATTTCTATGGTTCTGTATGAGTAAAATCTCCAACTAACTATAACATCTATGAAACCTATGGTTTTTTCAGTGAATTTCTAAGGTTTTTTTAAATGCTAATTTCTAACTATAACGTCCCTGAAACTATGTTTTTTCAGTGAATTTCAAAGGTTATTTGAATGAACATTTCTAGCCTTAACTTTCCTGAAACCTATGGTTTTTTAAATGTTAATTTCTAACTATAGTGTCCCTGAAACCTTTAGTTTTTTCAGTGAATTTCTAAGGTTTTTTAAATGCTAACTACGCCTACAAAGGTATGACATGTGAAGAAAAAGGAAGAAAAGCACAGAAAGAAGCAAGACAAATGCAGAAAGAGGCAACAGAAGTCAAGAAAGATGAAGAAAAGTGCAGGAAGAAGAAGAGATGTGCAGAAAGAACCAACAGAGGAGCAGAAAGTCCTCCTGTGCCCCCAACGTTTTGCTAATGGTTACAGGTGGTAACAGACTCTGACTAACCAGGCCTAGAGCCAGTGCTATGCTAAAAGACACTTCTGTAAGGCCCTAGTACATAACAGGGCAGGGGCATTAAAACTGCATCTTAAAATGCACTACGGGGCACGTTTGCACAGTGGTGAAGGGGGCCTGAGGTACCATGTGTGCAAACACACCCTGTGGCTGTTTTAAGTTGAGAGATTAAGTCCCCTTGAATCCTGACGGTCCCTGGGGTTCAACAAGCCAACCAGGTACCTCCAGTAAGTGCCACAGAGCTGCGCTGCAGAGAGGTGTAAAAAGGGGCATGGCCTGGACCACCTCTCTGCAACACAGGCCTGTGGTCCTTACTGGAGGTACCTGGTGGCCTAGTTGGCCCCCAGGGGCCCTCAGGATTGAAGGGGATTTAATTCCCCATCTTAAAAAGCGCCACATGGTGTGTTTCCACACATGTAACCGCAGGCCCTGCCCCCTGCCTTCATCACTGTGCATACGCACCCCATGGTGCGTTTTAAGTTAGGGTATTAAGTCCCCTTGAATCCTGAGGGTCCCTGGGTCCAACTAGCCCACAAGGTACCTCCAGTAAGTGCCACAGAGCTGTATTGCAGAGAGGTCTAAAAAGGGGCATGGCCTGGACCACCTCTCTGCAACGCAGGCCTGTGGCGCTTACTGGAGGTACCTGGTGGGCTTGTGGGCCCCCAGGGGCCCTCAGGATTGAAGGCGAATTAATTCCCCAATTTAAAATGCGCTACAGGGTGCGTTTGCAGAGTGTTTCTGGGAGGGGGCGAGGTCTCTGGCACAATCGCAGTCCGTTTTAATTTTTTAATTTAGAAGGGGACTGCTTGGCCCTCCTTCTTTTCCCTTTTTAACCCCATCCATGCTCATGACGAGATGAGCTCGTCATGAGTTGCGCCGCTCGCATGCTCATGACGAGCTCAGCTCGTCATGTAACGCGGTTATTTTAAAAATGCCGCACAGCGCGAAAATCGCGGCCGCACGCATGCGGTTAAGGGCCCTGGGGACCCCATCACCCAGGGCCTGAACCATTTTTATTAAAAAAATGAACTGGAAGGGGGCAGCGTAGGCCCCCTCCCGTGGCCAGTTCTGGCCCCGGGGACCCCATCCCGGGCCATGTCCACATTTTGGCTTTTTTTATGTGGCGGGGGCTGTGTGGCCCCCCTCCTGAGGCCTCTAATGGCCCTGGGGCCGACCTTTTTTTACATCTCTTTATTTATGATGTCTTTTTTATTTTGGGGAGGAGGCCGCGTGGCCCCCTTCCCGGGCCACTTCTAGCCTCGGGAACCCCATCTCCCAGTGCTGGCCCTCTCTTTGGGGACCGTGGGGGGAGCCCCCACGCTCCCCGCCTCCTGTGGGAGCCAGCATTGCTTTTCCACATGGGGAGCTGCTAACGCCTCCCTGCCATTAACCTGCAAGCGGCAACCATGGGTGTTCAGAAGTCGGCCACACATTTTCTTTTTTTCATTTTTTTGTCATACTCTTGGGTGCTATGGTGCCCACCCTTGCACACCATACCATTATCTTTGTTGGGGACTGAGGCAATTTTTGATGGGGTTGCCCAACATGTCTGATGTTCGGGCTTCCCTGCCTTTACTCATCCAGGGTGCAGATGGATCTGGCATTGCACATGCACCGTTGGCACATCTTATTTTTTGCTCCTGCCAGACTTTGAACAATTCTGTGTCCCTGCCCATGAGAGCAATAGGGAAGCTTATGTGCTCCCACTTGGAGGGAGCAGATTTATGCTCCTATCAGATGGGTGAACATGACCGTTTCCTGCCTGATCTCTTGTGGGACTCAGTACCTGAGTCATACATTTGTTGCAGCTACATACTTGTTGAGGTTGTGGCAGACAACCAGATCTTCTCTTAAAGCTCTCAATTCCGGATCCTCCGTGGCATGAAATGTCTGAAGTTTTTGAGCCCCAATTTCTCAAAACTGCTGAACATATTTGCACCAAATCACAAAAAAACATTATTCTGGACCAAGACCTAGCTTTCTGCTGTTGTCACTATTTAGTTATCTGTAGGACCAGGTTTCAATACAAATTGGATTTTTGGTTTGCTTATAACTTTGGCACCATTTGTCTAATCCATTTGACTAACCTTCACAATACCCTGCCTGAATTCTCCCAGGTGGGAGCACAGAAAAATGCTGCTCCTGCCAGGTGGGAGCAAAGGGCCTGAGCCGGCTCCTGCCAGCACCATGATGGCTCCTGGCTGTCATGACAACAGGGGCAAGTGGGACTCTGGGGCTCCCTTTGCGGTCCCCAACTATGTCAATTACTGTGTGCACTTCAAATGGGTGTCAGGTCAGGTGCTGGCAGGGGTTGTGGATGTTTTAGGGCTCCTCTCTGGCCCCCAACTCATAAAAAGAAAGAAAAAATAAAAAGAAAGTGTAGGTGCCCCAGGTAGACACCAGTGCACCAAAAACATCCTGAAAATAATAAATTAGCAAAAGGAGCCACTTATTTGATATTCACTTCTCCAGCAAGGAGTACCCCATAATTCCTTGCAAGGGCTTTTCAGTCATATTTTTAAGATCCTGGTAGGGCCCATACACAAGGCAGGGCCACAACCAAGCATTTCTTTAATGTTCTAAAGTGCTGCTGGGGGTGCGCAGACCCCCGGCAACATAAAAAAAGCTCTTGGGTCATTTAATTCATGACCCCAGGAGAGCTTACCATATTCTGTGAGCTGGAGTGCAGGGCCCAATTGTAGTTGGCCTGGTGGCTGTACTTTATAGCCTGAAACACCCATAGACATGTTTAATTTTTTCATTTAAAAATTCTTTATTGAAAACACGTTGTAAAAATCACTATTGTTAAGTATTGCAACGTGTGAATTTATAAAATATACAATTGAATATAATTAATGGTGACTTTTTCACAAAGTCAATAGGTCAGCACTATATATGTTGATTTGCTGACCCCCACTCTTTCTAATTGAGTCTTTGACCCTTTAACAACGTCAGTAGGTCTGCCTTACTAAAAATGACACTATTGATCATCTGCATGGGATTGAGTTCAGGAACTGGCCGTAGGTCAGGCCCTGCCCACAACCCCATGCACGGCCAAAGGCCAAGCACAGTGGGGGGCTGGGCACCTGCTGGCTGGGGGTTGGGCACTGGGCCTGGTCTATGCACAACACCACACTGCATGTGGCAATGTACATCTTATTTTATGTTAAAAAAAAAGCTTAGAAATGTATTGAAAAAAGATCTGGGTTATTTTTTTAGATCATGTCACATTCTTCTTCAGGAATTTCGCTTGGACTAGGAAAATGCCTTGTCTTTGAAATATAAATGGATGAAGCTCTGAGGTTTGTCTGTTGCCTCCTCAATTTTTGATCCATCATAATTTGCACTGTGTATAAATGTCATAATTTACTGTCTATTAAACTTGACTGCTTGTTCACGATGGAAAGATTGCTCACAGGCGATCACATTCCATTGAGTAGCAATATGATGCCAGAAGGTTACAATATAAAGTCTGAAAATAATTATAATGTAAAGGGAGGAGGAGTGGGGACTAATTACACTAGCTCAGTGAGGGAGAATGAGGTTAATTTGCTGTTACTCTTGGAAATGTGGGACCTTACTATAAATAATAAAGTGAAAGAAAAAAACTGATTTAGACACTACTATTTTACTACCTATTGTGTACCTTGTGAAGAAAGTTTAGCACCGCAAAGAGTGAATAGTTCCCATCACATATGATTAGATTTTAATATGTGGGAAGATGGCCAATGCTATCCTCACATGGATGTGCACTGTCTGTCCTCAATGATTGTCTTCCCCTCCCATAAGAGTGGGCTTTGTCTTAATATCATCTCTAACAAATGTGCCATCATTAATGAAGGGAGCATATGGCAGATAGGGGAGTGGCAAGCTCATTCATAATAGAAGTCTGTTTACTAAATTGTCTGCCAATATTGGCACAAAGAATAGAAGAAAGATTAACCAATGGTTGAAACATGTTTATCGTTCCAACATATAGTTGTTCAAGGCTCAAAACCAAGTGGAGGGAAAGCACAACTAAAAACGGAATCATTTTAAGCTTATATATGCCAAATGAATCTATAAGGAATTTATACTTGAAAGCAGGAAAATAAATTAGTCCAAGAATCCATTTAATCCAAGGAATTCTCTAATAATATGAATTAATTACTAAATCCTCCTGTCATATGCCCCAGTCCTAAGCTTTTAATCTCTTCTTCAATAAAAATAAAATTAAAGACCTTCGTGAATCCATAGCTTTGGGCTGGGGTGGCACCACATGGGGAGTACCACAAGAACAGTGTGAACATGCGTGCATGTGTGTAAATTGAATGAAGGCACTGCTCTTCTAGTACAAATATTGGTGATTGTTCAAAATATATTTGTCTGTGTAGGTAAGACCATTAGCACAGTAAAGATAGCTATCTGGGTAAGACTCATAGTACTATTAACATAGTTGTATGACTATGACCCTTAGCACAGTAAATTGTTACAGTGAGATGAAAATATATCATGGCACTATAACCGTGGATGCAGTCAAAGATAAGAATAGTTATGAGCTTGGTTGTATTGTAAAGTACACGTTCTGCTTGGTAGATTGGTCCTACAAAAAAAGAAATTCACTTGTGACTGATATGCCAATATTGACTATCCACTTATTCAAGCTCTAATACAACCATGCTACAGAACATTTGCTTTGAGTAATCTCATAAGTAGGTATACCTTTAAACATGCGTGAGCTGTGGGTATTTTTATGGGACCTAACATATAAATAAGGAAATAATTTGCCATACTACGTAACTCTTGAATAATCCTTTTTTACTCAAACCAAGAGTATAGTGCTTCATATGAACTAGTTGTTGTGAGGCAGATGTGTTGCAAATTTTTCCCAAATGGTAAATATGTGTGGGTTAAAACATTTGCATTAGTGGAAGGATAAACAATGTATATTCCTAAAATCATTTGATCAATGATAGAAAATGATTCTAAGATGGCTCAGTTATTAACCTACGCTCCTAAAATTAGGGCCAGATGTATACATCTTTTGCGCTAGGTTTGCATCACAAAAGTGATGCAAAACTGAGCAAAATGTTTTTTGTTGGATTAACTTTCCAGCGCAAAAATTGTTTTCTGTGGAAAACTTCCCTAAAATTAACACAAAGCAACACAAAACTCTGCTTTACATTACTCTGCGTCAGTGGGGCATTACATGTGTTGTACATGGGTGTTCCTGTGCTGTCACCCATGCTTCTTGATGACAAACTCCATCTACTAACAATCGTTTTTTGCACCAAACAGGGTTTTGCACCAAAAAAGAAAGCAACTTTGAAGCAGGAGTTAAAAGGAGAAATACTTTTATTTCTGCTTTCTTTTATTACTTTGCATGTGTGCTGCACTGCACAAGACACATAGAAAGTAAGAAAAGTTGTACTGTTTGCTTATGCATAGTATTTTTTATTGGAATGGCACCCTTCTAGTACATATCCTATGCTAGACTCAAGAAGATACTCTTGCTCAATATTGTAAAGGTGTGTGCGTGGGGGTTGGCAGCCTGAGTGTGTACTGGTGCTAAGGTTAGGGGAGGAGAGTGGCATATGTCTGTAGATATGTCACTTTCCTTCTCTCTCCCTGTCACGCAGCTCAGCCCAGCAAATTTGGTTGCTGTGCTGCGCTGTGTTACAGGGTCATAAAGCTGGCCCTTAGAGCCTGAAAAATATTTTGAAGAAGAGGTAGAATGACTTAAATCGCTCTGCAATTCAAGCAGCCTATTCCCCTACCAGGGATGTGTACAAGATTATAAAAAAAATAACTTGTTGACCCAGCACACCACAAGCTACATGTTTTTCTATTTCCTCCTATTTTGTAGGAAAAATCCTCAAAATGTATCATATGTGGTTAGTGGCATATATTTCTCTGCAACATTTCAATTAATATTAAGTTGCCTACCTCAACCCTTTCCATCCAATCCACAGTGTCAATTTTAAAACATCTATGTGAAAAGTGAAGTCAGGCTCTTCCACAAATCTCTGACTGGCACACGTTGTCCAGTTAGTTTAATAGCACTAGTAACTTGGGACTTGTCTCACTTACCAATGGATCATTAAAACTGGCTGTAATTCTCAGGAGACTGCCATGGTTGTCCCTTTGTTGAAAAAATCAAATGCTGTTCAGACAATACTAAGTAAATATCATCCCATTTCTATCTTTCCGTTCCGTACTAAGATCATAGAAATGGGAGTGTATCATCAATTGCTGGCTTTCAAAGAAGACAGCTATGTAGTGAGTGCAATTGAAGCAGGGTTTCAACAGCTGCACAGCCCTGAGGCTACACTGCTGGCAAAGATAAAATTCATACCTCGTTGGATCAAGAAGGCTCTCAGCTCCTATTTTATTAGAATTAAGTGTAGATTTCAACACTGTCTCCAATGTATAGCTCTGTAAGTGGGTGTATTCAATTGGATTTTGAGTACCAGTCTATGAAATGGCTTAAGTTTTTTTGTTCAATTGCTCCCTAGCCATGACTATAAAACTGCAGTGTTCAAAATCCAAACCATTAGTCTTTGGATTCACTCAGGGCTCTTTATTGTGTCCTATCCTTTTTAACATCTGCCTGATCCCAGTGGTGGACCTTATCATAATCACGGTTTTTAAATGATGTCTTTTAAAGATGCGTAGAAAGATGGGTTATTACTAGGTGCAGTTAGGTATCTATAGCTTTTTATAATACCACAACCACAGATACGATCCAGTCAAGTCTCAACAAATTATTTCTTGCTCAATCCTTGGTAGCTTGGCGGACTTGCAGTGAGGCTTAACCTAGGAGACGATGTGTAAAGCATTTAACATCAGCAAAACAGTAACTAAAGTAAAAGACACAACACAATATAAATCTAAAACCAATTTATAGAAATAGAGAATATTGTTATCTTTCAAAATGACAACAATCCAATGCAGCAAATGAGAGATATGAATTTTAAAGATGAAACTGTAGTATAGCACCTAAAAGCAATGACCACGACTGCGGCTATCTAGTCATGCTGGACAGGGTAAAATCTGAAAGTTCAAGCCGGCCCCGATGGAGCGCAGGTCGGATACAGTCACAGGTTAGTCCAGCGGAAGATTTACCTTCTCAAGTTCTGTGCCAAATGTCTCATTCACGAAGGCGAAGTATGCAGTGAGAAAGGAGAACATATCTAGTGGTGGTCAGTCTGGCACAAAGCCCAGGCAGGGTGTTTTAGACTGATGGGCTGGAGCTTCAAGGTGTGATCCACACCGGCGGACGATGCTTGCTGTGCGAGGAGATGCCCTTCCGTGGCTCACACTGATTTTTCAGGCCAGCGGCACTGTTCCAGCAAGAACATTCCTGTTGGCGTTTGCGTGAAGTCCAAAAGCTCGATTTTGAAAGCAACAGATACACCTAAGAGCTCACTACCTGAGGGGCGCCCTTTGGGATCAGGAAATTGCTGCAGATGGGTCCCAAAGCTGTAGCCCAGTTGGTTCTTGGTTACTTGGGGAGATCAGTGCCTTCTAACCCTGGCCAAATGATTTGTCACTTGGGGGCTAGGACTCAGTCTCCCATAATGCACCTGTGCAGTGTAGGAAAATCCAAGTGTCGCTTGTCAGATGGAGTAGTCCTCTATTTGGGCTTTTGCAAGTGGCTTCTTCCAGCACTTTTATACCTGTTTCTGCTCAGGGAGTCCACTACTTTTCCTTTAAAACAGGAACAGTCCTTTGTCTGTGGAGCCTTGAGAGTGCAACAGGTGCAATCCTTCTGAATGCAAGCCTTTTATGCTGCAGTCCAAGGGTCCAGCAAGGCGGTCCTCCTTCTCTTGTTGTTCCAGGCAGTGCTCTGAGGGCCTCCTGTAGACCTCCCATATTTCCTCATCATTCTGGGCTGTCAAAAGAGGGGACAACCCCCCATTAGGGTTAAAGTTGTCAGCCTCTGCTATGACTACTTTCTGAGAAGTGTGGCATAATTTTGACACAGAATACACTGTTTTCCAAAAATCAAAATGGAGAAATTCTCTCCTTGGAGTGCAGGCCTGGTTAACCCAACCCACAGTTATGGTTAACATTTCCCTTCACTTCCCTTCCAGCCCCTCTCCTAATCTAATTAGGGGGGCTTCCACCTGTGCTTCTACCTTAAACGTCCAGTTTATCTTCCTGGCCCCCCTTCTCGACCCTTGCTTCTCCAGGATGAAAATATCCTTCCAACAAATGGCAGTATTGTTTCAGCCCCAGGCCTCTTCACACCTACTCAGGGAGCAGCTTGGCTCAGGCTGTCAGAGGTTGGCCAACCAGAAGAGGCTGATATAGGGCTGTTTTAGGTAACTATAGGATAGTAAGTTCTAAAATTGCTTACCTGCAATAGTTATAATAAGCCTGACCCTACTAGGTTGTTAGATTAATTGCAAATATTATTGTGATCCTTTGAATCAGTTGCTAGCTACCTCCAATCAAATGATAGACTTCATTAATGTTTAAGAAACCCTTTCCATGTCTCCCTATAGAGCTATCAGCACTACAATGGGGAAAATTACTTTGGCCATATGAAACATATTTTAAATGTCCCTGCTTTTTATAACAAGGTACCCTACCTCTGAGGTACCTAGGGCATACCTTAGTGTTCACTTATGTGTAATAAAAGGGTAGTGTTAGACTTTGGAAGTACTTTTAATTCCAAAGTTGAATTTGGACACGGCTTTATTTTAAACCAGCATGCAAAGGAGGGCTGGCTTTCAAATGACAACTGACACCAGAGATGTGCACACATAAGTGCATTAAGTCCACTGGGATCTCTACACTTGCATCCCCGGCCATAAAATAGGGATTACTGTTAGGCTGTCTTGGCCTATTATAATTACATGAAATACCATACATCTTTTAAGGCGAGAGGACATGCCCTGGGTCTGGTTAGCAGAGCCCAGGGCACCTTCAGAGTCAGTAACTACCAGTATCAGTCAAATAAATAGGGGTGATCAGGGCAAAAAGGGTGACTTACTTACAAGATAACACTGAAAGTGTTGATTTATTTTCAGTAAGATCCATGGCCTCTTCTGAGAATGTTCATGATTGCTTCATGGAAGTACTGACCTGGATGAATGAATGAATGAATGAAAGGATTCTTATTATGCGCAAACTTTGCCCGATGGGCGTCAAGGCGCCTATATCAAAATAACAGCTCGTCACGATTGGCAGCATTCTATCATAGGTAGGCCCTCCTGAAGAACCAAGTTTTAAGTTCCTTTTTGAACAGGTCAATTGAGGGAAGCGTTTTTATCTCAATTGGGATGGAGTTCCAGAGCTGCGGAGCAACAACTGAGAAAGCCCTGGCTCCCCATCTCATCAGTCTAAAACGGGGCACAACCAGTTGGAAAAGTCCAGCAGACCGAAGACATCTTGTTGGAGCGTGGCGAGTAAGTAAGGAACCAATCGCATTCGTTGGTCCCTCCGCCATTGCTCTATACGCTAAGCAGAGAATTTTAAAAGAAATTCTGTGCTGCACGGGAAGCCAATGAAGGTCTTTCCTTGCCTTAGTGGCAGATGATGTCTTAGGCAGAGCCAGAACAAAGCGTGCTGCAGCATTCTGCACAATTTGCAGCCGATGGATAAGGCTCTTGTTAGACTCCATGTACAAGGAGTTAAAATAATCCAATCTGGAGCCAACAAGAGCGACTGCAACCTGTTTGCTCGCCTGGGGAGAGAGATAACCACGGATTCTATTAAGTATCCTAATCACACCCCAGCATGTGGCCACGGTCCTGTTGACTTGAAGGGACAGAGAGAGTGAGGTGTCGATTATCACGCCAAGATTTCTGGCTGATTGGGATGGAGTGGGGCAGATGCCAAGAGAAGAAGGCCACCACTCGCTCGACCAAACATCCTGGTCCTTCCCAAAAACCAATACCTCTGTCTTTTCGCCATTAAGCTTGAGGGAATTGATGGTCATCCAGTCTGCCACATACTGCATGCAATCCCTGAAGCTAGAAGCGGATGTCATGACAGAGGAGTGGGCCAGAGACACCATGATCTGAGTGTCATCGGCGTAGGACACCACCTCCATCCCCTGCGATCTTACCAGTCTAGCAAGGGGGGCCACATAGATGTTAAACAGGGTCGGACTCAATGCCGACCCTTGTGGCACCCCACATTGCAAAGACTTGGCAGGGGAGAGGTAGTTCCCAAGCATCACTCTCTGCTCCCTTTCAAGAAGAAAGGAGTTCAAAAGACTCAGGGCCGGTCCAGTAACCCCAGCCTCCCTAAGCCGAGATGTTAAAATGGAGGGAGACAGGGTATCGAACGCGGCCGTGAGATCAAGCAGGACAAGGACTGTAGTATGGCCGGAGTCCACTGTGCGCCGGATGTTATCAACCACAAGGGTAAGGGCGGATTCAGTGCTGTGGTGTTTTCGGAATCCGTGTTGTGTGTTATCTAAATATTCTGACTCATCAAGAAAAGAGGACAGATGGAGGTTAAGATGGATGAACCAACATTCCGTTAAGCTCAACTGTGATCAAACTTGTCTACTGATTTTTGAAGGAACCTTTTTGATGTGATCCCCTTCTTGGTAACTGCCTGAACAGGTCAGCACTCCATCCCCCAGTGTGCAAACTAGAAACGTTGGCATTTTCTTTTATGCTACTCGGTAATGGGGGTATTCAGTTTCAAGAAACTGATTACCCCCATTACTGCTATGTGTTTTTAATATTTGTGCGTCCAGGGTGTTTCAAGGTATGAGCTACCATCCTATCCCTGATGAGTTATTGCAATTCCTTAGATCTAGGACTTCTGAACTACGTTATCTTTCATCTACAGGTTATTCACTATCTTGCTGCTAGGGCCCTTTTCTGGATTACCTCCACACTGCTCCATTGTTAACCTCATCTGAGGCAGCTACATTGGCTGCAAGAGTAGAAACAACTTACCTCTGAAGCCCTGTGCTTTTTTAACTTGGCTTTATGGAAAACAGGACCAAGCGTCATTCTGTCTTAGATTTCCCATATTTGGTTCCTCAGAAAGTGTCGGACTTCAATGTTTTACTTTTCTCAGTTCCTCAAATTAGCCATGTAAGGCTAGAGAATAGATCTTTTTCCTATCTTGCCCCTAAATGAAGGTACTCTCTTCCTCTCAACTTACGCTCAAAAACAATCACATGAAGGTTCACAAAACCCTCACGACCTGGCTCGTCTACTTGATCACCACACTGCCAACTTTCCTAATTCCTGAACACACTTACTAGGTAATTATTTGTTTGATACGTTCTTCAATCATTCATTCAAATTAATTATTCACACACAATGTAAGGCAAGTAATGGACTTTATGCTGCATCTGAAATGCATTGAATTAGGGCTCTACTTAGACAAATACATATTCACTACAAATACTGGACTAAACACTACAGTTAAATTATAGCCATGGATCAATGCCCATGTGTCTTTTCTAATGTTGATACCTTGAAAAAAACTGAATATTTTTTAATTTCAATATCTGTCTTGATCAAACTCAATATAAAGTGGTCACTAATATTTCCCCTGTCTGTTTTAGATGATTGCATCTGATGGTACACAAGAGAGTGTACCAGTCACAGTCAATATCCTGGTGATTGATGCAAATGACAACTCCCCCACCTTCTCAAACATCTCGTACAGTGTCAAGATTTACACCGATATGAAGCCTGGTGATATCATCATTATGGTAACCTGAATTCCATTTTCTCTTTTTTGAAGACTAGTGTCCCTTTAAGTGCTTCAATGAGTCAAGGTCCACTGTTTGAGTGATGTTTTATATTAATGTCATAAATGTGGGTCAAAACAAATCTTGTGCTTCAGGCACTGTCATGGGTCTGGACAACAAGACATTTTTGACAGATACTAATACATATCCTGGTTGTAAGTAAGACAGCCCTTGGTGCAAACACCTTTCACCATGACATTACAAAAGCAGATTTCTGGAGATGGGAAAGTGTGGCAAAACCTTTTGTCCATGTTTGTTTTGTGGCATTTTGCTGTAGTGGTGATTTGTTATGTTGGTTTTGTGCTGATGTGTTTATTGTGCTGCATTATTGCAATATAATGTTGTTGTGTTGCACATTGGGTGTTCTGCTATTCTGTGATTTGACTGTTATGTTTTGTCGTGCCCTGGTATAATATGAGTGTGTCGTAATTTTGCAATGTGTATGAGATTTTGTTGAGTGCTGTTGTGTACTTTAGAGATGTTAATAAATGCTTCAACATTTTCAGCCATGTGTAGCACACGCCTTTAAAGGTCCTGTGACAAGGAACCATTTATCATACTTTTAAGATGGCAAACTGTCACTCATTAAGCTCTTTACCAGTCCGCTTAAAGCTGTGTCTAAAACCAGTCTTAAAATAGCAATTCTATTGCTCACTTTATGTGATGCCGCCTATGGTTTCTAAACAGTTAAAAGCAATTGTTGGTGTAGACAGATCAACAGTTTCAATAGTGAAAGAAATGGAGTAGGTCATACACCATCCTTCATGACATTTTTGATTCTATATTATTTCCCTTAAATGTGCTCACAGAGGCCTCATTCGACTTTCCAATTGAGGTTCACCTTTCCCAGAAGTATGCTTTGAAAGCTGCACCAGTCACAGATATCCAAGCAAACTACTCAGAATGTTAGGTGGTATCTACTATTTTCCAAAAGGGGAGTTCTGTGCACAGTAAATGTCTCGTTGTGGAAATTAACTTTATTTTTGTGGTTTTGTTCACCATGGCAAGCATTTTCCCCATGAAGGAATTTCTTCTCCTACACAAAAATAGGGGGGTTCTCTTTGCCAACCCGGAAGGGGGTTTATTGCTGCCTTTTACTTGAGTAACTCTTCACCCATTCTAGGTTTGGAAATAACTAGACATACCTTGCTCCAAAATGCAAATAATGCCTTGACCCACTCATTCTTAATGCCATGTAAAGGAGGGTTTACTATTCACTACTCCAAGCTGGTACAGAATTGAGACATATATTTACGCAGTAGTGAAACCTTTTTGGAGTTAGTTTCAACTATAAACAAATGCTTACAGCTGCAAATCACTTTATGAATCGAGCTCTTTGTATAGATCCAAAATATTTATATTAATGCATGTGTAATAGGAGAATGTGCCCAATGTAAATATAATAGAAGAATGTGTTGCGTGTAAATATACAGCCTATTTTTGAATCATGCACATATACTCTGCAAAACCTTAATAAAATGTATATACAGGTCGAAAGCAATGACACAAAACCCAACTATTTAAGAAATGTGTGAACATGTGAATATAAAGTGAGAGAAATGGACAGAGCATGCTATTTTAGAACTATTTTATGATGGAGATAGCAGGTGAAGACAATTGTTATATACATGTTTTTAACCATGCATTTGTCCAGATTCTGAATGATTGCAGAAGATAACATTTGGGAGAAAAAGGAGAGAGCACTGAGGGGCCTAGAGCCATAGGCTTTCATTGGTGTATTCATCTAAATATGTATCTCTAAGTTTGTGCTCAGTATCACAGTGTACAACAATGTAGAGGGAAATACCTACTTGGGCTAGACTTGCCACATACAGTACCTGCTGGAAACCTTCTAGCAATACATCCTAAATCCGTAACAGAATATGAGTCCTGGTTACTATCATGGAGTTTGTGTTGAAGTACCCTGAGAACACTTGTAGAAGTACCCTGGTGGCATTCAGTGAGCACTTGATATATCCAGCTCCGTCAACTTGGAGTATAAAATATGGAACATTGAGTTTAGAGTATTAGTTTGTATTGCATGAGAAAGCCCAAGTAGTTTATTCATTTTCTATAAACTGAATTTATGGTAATTGTTTCCATTTCTTCAAATCATAAAAACTTGATGGGAGACCAGGTCAACTGTCCTTTAAATTATTGTAAGCAACTGATTCAATTGATGTATGAGTGACCCTATGTAGTCCATGCAAAGAGCTTGATTCTGTTTCTCTTTATGTCTCATTTAATTATGTTGCTCTCAAACATGGCAATGCATGTTTTTGTCTGTTTAGAGGGCGTGTGTGTGTGTGTGTGTGCGTGTGTGTGTGTGTAGTTGATGTGTGTGAAGGTCATTAGATCACTGCTAATCACAGATGCAAATGTTTTGTCATTACGCATGCCACTTACATTTCATGTGATAGTGGGTGGCCCATGTGTGTGGAATATATTTATCAGAATTGCTTAGAAGGTTCAGTCTGAGCTGCAACCCTGTCATGCATTCTTGGGTGATCTCAGATGCTGATCTTATGTTTTCTAGTTCTTTTAATTTGGTAGAAGATTATGTTTTATAATTTTCCTTCCAAGTTAAGTAATTGGTTCTAATTCAGAGCCAACATGTGAGAAAAGGTGGACATCCTTACAGTCAGTAGTTGATTGTGTTCACCTTGGCAATTATTTTACCTTGAATGGAGTGTTACCTTCATTATATCATCTTAACCAAACTCGGTTATGTTAGGTTTTGGAATCTGAGGTAGACCACCTCTAGAACTGGTATCATCTGAATGAACTAAAGTTAGACCTGCATCCTTGGTGTGGTTTCCCTCTAGCCTTTTCCCTTCAGGATCCCTGTGTTTGCTGGCCCTATGACTCTGGGCACTTTTCCACTGCAAACAAGTGCTAAAGTATTTGAACTCTCTGCTAAATACATGATATCATTGGCTTATATCCAATTGGCAGATTTAATTTACTTATAAGTCCCTATTAAAGTGTACTGCATGCACCCAGGGCCTGTAAATTAAATGCTACTAGTAGGCCTGCAGTACTGACTGTGCCATCCACTTAAGTAGCCCTTTAAACATGTCTCAGGTATGCCATTGCAGGGTCTGTGTGTGTAGTTTTAAACTGATATTGTGCCCTTTCAAAATAAACCTTTTGCTAGGGAGAAACCTTCCGTTTTAATTCACATAAGTCACCAACAAGGTACACCCTGGGCAGCACCAATGGTGGGGTGCAGTTTAATTAATAGTTGGACGTGCACTTTAAAGTTTTACATGTCCTGGTAGTGAAAAACACTTACATTTATTTCTCACTACTGCAAGACCTTTATGTCCCATAGGATAATAATGGAGTTGCTTTATTACATTTGAAAAGTGTAATTTCCAAATGGAAAGAGGTAACTGGTTCATGTTTGGTGTCTCTGGAATCCTAATTTAAAATCCTAATTTATGGTGAAGTCGGATTTTAAATTACAATTATGAAAATGTAACTTTCAGAAAGTTGGCATTTTTTGGCCTTTGACGCCTGCAACCGGTCTCTGGTCACATGACTGGGTGTAGTAGTCCAGTTGGGCATTGAATATTCCTCCTAGACAACCGCACACAATGGAAGCTTAGATGTGGCTGGGTTGACCAGCACTCGCAGGATGGGAGTAAGGAGCTGGGCCCAGCCTCACTTACACCTGAATAGGGTGTGTACAGTCTCCACACAAAGGCCTGCATACCCTCTGTATTTAGTATGGAGCCAGAGCAGGGAAGGCAGGGCTTCGGTGCACTTCAAAGGCATGCCTCTAGAAGCTTCTCCCTACTTCAAAGGCACAACTGTGTAGTAAAGAAGGTCCTCAGATGCTACCACCTCAGTACACTTCTGGACCAGTGGATACTCTGCCAGGAAGAAGGACTGCTTTGCTGCCACATTGACTGCCACTTTGCTGGACTGCTGCTCTACAAGGAACTCCTGCCCTGCTGTGTTGACCTGCTGTCTGCTGCCCTCTTGCCTGGGAAAGAACTGGGCCTGCAACCCATCTTGAAACAATGACCTCTGAGTGGCTCAAGGGGCTAGTCTGCTGGCCTTTTGATCCGAGCCCCAGGGACATAACAGGGTCCTTAACAGTTCCTAGACCCATCTTCAGCAAGTTCCTGGCCCCCAAGAGCTGCCCCTTCAGTCCTGGACCCTTAGTGTGACTCTTGAGCTCTTACATTTAAGCTTTTGTGCAAGTTTGCAACAGAACTGGCCAGCTCCAATGGAAATTCAATGTTAGTTGCTGCCTTCCCCTTCTCCTCACACAGCAAGTACTGATCGCCATTGAGGACCACCAACACAAATCTCCAGTCCTTCTGTCTGCGATGACTGGCCTTCTCTTTGCATCATGCCGACCACCACCTGCGACGATCTTCTTGTTCTTCCGACCTTCTCAAAAGTGAACAGGAATCTTGGCACAAAAATCATGTGACAGTAAACCTTCAGCAAGGCTAGTCTGGGACTGTATCTGACCTCAGCTCCATCAGGGTCAGCCTGAAATTTTAACTCTGACCCGGTTCAGCGTGCTCAGATAGCTGGGGTTGGGGCAATATGCTTTTAGGCACTATATTGCAGTTTATTCTTGAAAACGTCATAACTCAGGGTCTACTGATTGAATATAAGTAATGTTGGTCTTTTTCTATTTATTACATTAAGCTCTATTTTTCTAACATGGTGTGGGATCTTTTTGTGAGGTGTTCTCACTGTTTTACTGTTTGAAGTGTTGCACAAATACTTAACACATTGACTCTAAGTTAAGCCTGACTGCTCTGTGCAAAACTATCAGGAGGTTGAGCACAGTTTAATTTGGGGTTTCCTTGTGCCTTAACCTGACAAAGATTGTGGTTGCTGCTTGACCAAGGCTAACACACCAGCCAACAAGTAACCCAATTTCTAGCAACCAAAACCAGGTAACTATCTTAAACACAGTGGTTCCACTTTTTAATACCAGAGATCCAGGGTTTGCCCATAGACAGGGGCATTTTTTAGTTTAGTATGTCCCATCAGCAGGAATCTTATGTTAAATAGAAACATGGTCTGGCCACACTGCGTCTTTCATATTTCATTTACATTAGTGAATGTCCCTTTTGGTTCAGTATGAAGTTAGCAATATTTCTGAGGAACATGGATATCATCATTATTTTTCAATCTGTATAGTTACATGCTTGAAATTATCCTCTGCATAGAAGTCCTTCTTTAACATTCATAAAGGCATCAGAGTTCCACCTCATATGAAGGCAAACCATGTATCCTCGTTGTTCAATGGCTATCAACAAAATAAATCAGGAAAACACATAACAAATAAGATGAAATACGTCTTTTGAGAACTAGTCACTACACTGACATCAGGAGGAACAATGTAAAAAGCTCTGGAACAAAATAATAACCTGGACCGTGCCAAAATGCAGTAGCTTCAGTGGCTCTCCACTTGTGTTTCTCTTTCCAGGTGGTGTACACAACTGGATTGCTTACACATTTGCTAACACTTTTCAGTGTGACAAATTGATGGACTAGAAACCGCTATCAAATGGACAGATGGCAGTGTTAATCACCTAAGGGTCAATACATTACCTGGTATGTGAAGCGCATTAGGCTTCACAAGGAAAACAGAGAATAGTTTATTTCAAAACATGAAAGTTTATTTAAAGATACTGGTTTACATAAAAGAAAAGTCAGGTTAGCATTAATTAATAATCAAAATGTGTATTGTTTGAATAATATGCAATTCAAATTAAATCCAAATCTTATAAATCAGAGAACGAATCAGCATGGGCTCACCTCAACAGAGAACGATAAAGGAAAGTCAACCCTCTCTCTGAGAGTGTACTCTAAATCTCCTACTCTGCTCTGCTCTATCATAAAAACTGATCTAAAGGACACAAGCTCTAACATTTGACACACCTCCAGGCAGTTCTCATAAGACGGTCAAATCAGGTTAAAATGATATGATAGAATTACATACTTGTTAATTTCGCACAATGCAAGCTTCTCTCCGCTCTCTTCAAACGTACACTATCTTTAATGAGATAAGATACAGGGTGTAGTCTTCATACTGCAGGTGTCTTCTTGAATGTAATGTCTATTAAAGGACTATTTTATTATCACAGAGAAATTAAAACATTTCTTCACATGGAAAAACAATTAGAACATCAGCTCCCATAGAAATCAACTTTTCACGTCACAGAGCTAAGATGGCAACCAATGTGAGTCATTTTGAAATGTAGACGCACATTAACTATAATCAATCTAAGTGTGATTTAACATAATTTCTTTCTGCAAACTACATTAGAGTTTCTATGCCTTAATTTTGTAGTAATGCAAAACATTAAATATGAAAATCTTCACTACATTTGTGCTGCTCAGTGTTCAAAGAAAGCAGCGAGGAAGCACGCTCTAAAAGTCAATCTGAAGAGGAAGTAGAGTTTCAGATGATATCTCAAAAAGGTATCAGAATTCAACCAAATGTAAAGTGGCTTCTTAAAGATTCAAATAACTGTCCAAAGTTCTCATTACACTTATTTCAATTGCCCAGTCCTTTTTAGGTTACTTAATCAAGCGAAACACAATACCACTTTATTCCAGCGGTGCTGTGATTCAGCAAGATGAAGTGTCAACTCTGAAGAGTTACACAGTAAAATAGTTTAATGAGAAGAGACTTAATTTGAGGTTACAGAAGCACTAAAAGGAAAGTTGATAGGCTTGTTGATTCCTCATCTAGATGCAAATGGGAGTTCAACAGTAACTGGTCTGCCTAGGTGATAGTCAAAAGCACTTGTTAACAAGGCACTCTGGCATGAAAAGAGGTCTGAATCACATTTACTGTTTTTCACTGCAAAACTATTATGTAACATGTACACTCCCCTTCCAATGACTTTGTGGCTATTTTATTCCCAATGGCAATACGTGCTCAGTTAAAATGCTGGGGAAACATCCTTTACAACGCAACTTTTACCACGCAGTGCTTTTACATCGCAACTTTTACAACGCAAACCATTACAACGCATTGCGCTGGGGGGCGCTCTAGGATAGGGAATAGATTTAATTTACTATCCAACACCTTCCCTACTATCCACGGGGACTGGAATTGGAATAGTAAATTAAACTATTCACTATCCAGCACCCCAAAGCGCTATGCGTTGTAATGGTATGCGTTGTAAAAACTGCGATGTAAAAGCATGCGTGGTAAAAGCATGCGTTGTAATGTCATACATTCAAATGCTGGAACAAACACAATTAAAAGACAATTAAATGAGAAAGCATCTCAACAAGGCCTCGAGTATGGTATATCTGGGTGGAGTGACAAGCAACAATTGTGAAGGAACAACAGGGGAAGCAAAACCTGATCACTATAGCAGAAGCTTTGCACTGGGTTCAACGAAAGCATGGAATGTTTTTTCCTCTGTCAACAGTAAAGCCATAAAGACAGAGTTGTTTACCTTTAAATATGTTCCCTTCCCTCAGGTTCTCTCTGTCTGTCAATTCAGCCAGCGCCAAGAAGCCTTTTTGACAATTCAACACCATGGGAAAATAATTAACCGAACAATGTGTTGTCCAAGCTCAGTCGGATTGCTGGCAAGCCAGTTAAAAGCACTGTACCCGCAAGTCCTTAGTTGGGAATCTTTTTCACTAGCCCAGGATTCCCCTGAAAGACTTTGGATAACATGTTTCAACCCAAAGTGCAAACTTCCCAATAGTTTTGTAATGTTTCCTGAACACCTTAGTGATTCAGATGCAGACGTTTGTGACAGCTTCAGTTTGCTCAAAACGTCTGTAGAGGCTACGTAGACAATGCCAGAGTAACTCAATGCTCCAGCAATTTGTTGTAAATAATTTCTTGTTTTCAGTTTTCATGAATTGTTTCAGGTTATCCCAGACAGTTTTATTTAAAATATGTATGTTCAAAACAAAGTAGTGCTGGAAATATCTGTTTGTAGGGGTCTTTCCATATTTGCAGAGAAGCTTAGTATCACCAACAACACTTCCCATCAGTTCTGTTTTATTTTAGCTATCACTTCACATCAGGGATCCTGCAGTTACGAATTTACAATTATTAAAGTGTGTTATTAGTACTAGGTTGGAAATGTAATTAAAGCAATTGCACATTCAGAATGCGCCAAGAGGGACGTCGGGTCACTGCCATGGATACCTAGAGCAAAATTTACAGGGGCGTAGCAAGGGGGGTATGATGTTTGTGGTGTTACACCTCCCATTACTAAATGTATTTTCTGCTAAATAGCTGTCTACTTGAGCTTTAAGTTGGGTATGGTGAGTTTATGTTGGATATTACCAGGCATAACTGCATACACAGAAACAAAAAGACACATCCACACTTCCCATCTTTCTGTTTCCAAAGTCTTCACAAATTAAGTTAGTTTACAAAATATTGTGTTTTCCCTCATTTAGTACCTTTATCAATTACCAATCCTCTCCCTTTCCCCCTTGATGCCTTCACATGTGTCCTGCTAGCTGTATAGTGTGTTTTAGCATTATAAGCAGGCGCGGGCCGTGGAGGGAGTTACGGTGGGGCAGGGAGGCGGGGAGGGGGCGGGGCAGGGTGGAGAGGGCTAAAAACCGGCACCTGGATAATTACAGGTAAGTAAACAATTTGATTAATAAAACGAATTTCGTAGTGCGCACTGCATCGCATTTTGCAATGCAGTGCGCGCTACGAAATTCGTTTTATTAATCAAATTGTTTACTTACCTGTAATTATCCAGGTGCCGGTTTTTAGCCCTCTCCACCCTGCCCCGCCCCCTCCCCGCCTCCCTGCCCCACCGTAACTCCCTCCACGGCCCGCGCCTGATTATAAGCCCCCCCAATCTTACTAACCAAGCTACGCCCCTGAAGGTTTCTAGTTGCAAAGAACCCACTAGTTTCATCAGTTTTTGGGGACTTGAAAAACAGTGAATTAAGAAGATGGTTTGGTAGTCTGGGCTCGAAAGACACAGAAGGTACAGTAAATGAGCTTAAAGGATTAATGCCTATGATAGAGCCAGTTTTGTTCCATATTTCAAATTCTAAAGTATTAATAAATAACAAAATAAAATCAGAATGCTAAAATTACTTATTGCAGCAGTAAGACAATGGTTGGTTGAAAGGGGAGGGAAAGTATATGTTCCAGCATTTAGATAGGCACCATTTATTTGCAATGTATGTGTGACCCTAAGTAAGAGGGAAAGTTCTGCTGTTAATGGCCTATATCTTTATAGTCTGTGTCGAATGAGAGATAACTCTTCTATCTGAGAAAAGAAACGTTAAATTTTTTTTAGACTAAGAGGTAGCTCTGATGTCTGAGTCCTTAACCTGAAATGTATGTGAAACCTATGTTCTCTAGAGCCTGAACATTTATCTTTGTTCAAATCTGAGCTATAGCTATGTTGTTTGAGAGTACCATTTTTGTAACCTGTGGAATATCCTTGTGTGTGTGTGATCTGAGCCTGTATGCAGCATGTAGTGTTGTTAAAGAAATTGCTTGAATTTTGTTTTGGTCCGCAGGCTTAGCAGGTGGAAGGTGGCAAAACTACCATTCATACTCAGGCTTGAGTAATACTGATCATTTGATATAAGTGGCCTTCTTTAGAACTCTATGTTTGACTTTAACCGTGCCCATAAGTGGTACAGGTCAGCTATGAAAACCCAACGAGACATGAGGCATTTACACCTCAGTTATACTCATTTAAGCAACCTAGGAAGAATAAATGGGTGTTTCCAGTGCTCTGGACATGCCACTGTCACAGACCCAAAGCATCAAAACCCAAAGATGTTGTGAATTGCGTGGTATCATACAATTCAGTATATTACATAATCTAATATGGATAACATGCCATGCAGGTTCCAACCCCTTCCTTCTCTCCAAACATCGCTCACTGCCTGCAACTTTTCTTCTATTTTCTTCTATTTTCACATAATATTTATATCCAGACGTCACACGTTTTCCGCTACAATTGCGAATTTCGGCTGCTACTTATATTTCAAAAGTAGATCCTGAGAGATTCATCAAGGAAACAAGTTAACAAAGTCGGGCAAACCATTCCAAATCTTCCTTGGAATTTCATCAATATACAAAACGCATTTTGTTTAATGTTTAATCAAGCTTGGCCGTAAAGTACATTCCACAGCAATTCATAAACCTGTAAAAACACTCAGAAATGCCACTATCCTTCCTTTTTAAAAAAAAAAAAAATTATTGAGAATTTATATGGTACAAAAGAGAGAAACAATGTACAGAAGAATCAAATGAATAATACAGCAAATCTTCAAAATGTTAGAAAATTACGTCATATTACAAAACAGTTCATAAAAAACACAGCAGAAAATCCATAAAAAGACATATATAAATAAGCATATAAATAGCCATATAAATATGTATAAAGATAACTGACTAGGGAGGGGGGGGAGCATTTCAAGTATTTACAGGGGATCCATAAAATATATCCAGGGGAATTTTACAAACATAAACATCGGGTCCCCACAAACCCAAACCTAATTAATTATAGCTGACCCTCCCTCCCTCCAGGCTTTCAGGGGAGCCCAACTTTTACAACCAAAATCACGCAGTTTCCTACCCATGTGCAAATACAGTGCGGATTCAATATTATGGATTCCAAGAAGCCTAGTCAGCCACATTTGAAAGGTTGGGGCATTTGAGTCTTTCCAAGCCTCTGACAGCAGGATACGCAGTACAGTGACAGCTAGAAAGACTAATGCCTCTGTTTCACTATTATTAATGCCGAGCTTACTATCGCTGCCGAAAATCATCACTGTCGGGGATAGACTGATCTTGGAGCCTAGCAGCCCCTCCAGGAATTTCTCAATCTCGGTTTTGATTATGCTGAGCTTCTCACAGTAAAAGAACATGTGCAGGAGATGCGCGTGTGCGAATTTCTGCTGCTACTTATATTTCAAAAGTAAATCCTGATGGATTCATCAAGCAAACAAGTTAACAAAGTCGGGCAAACTGTTCCAAATCTTCCTTAGATTTTCATCAATATACAAAACGCATTTTGTTTAATGTTTAATCAAGCTTGGCCGTAAAGTACATTCCACAGCAATTTATAAACCTGTAAAAACCCTCAGAAATGTCACTATCCTTCCATCTCCATTATTTGGGGAGCAATAGCAAAATGAGGCATAATTATTAAACAACCAAGGCATGCAACTTTTTTTCCCAATAATAAAAGTATGAAGATCTAATTAAAATGAAAGCTACTGAATGTGACTACCGATAAAAAAAATTATGAAAAAAATAGGACACTGTGCAGTTGTAGGACTTGTTTTTGAATGATTGTGACCTCTTTTCAAATGATATGTTTTTTTTGTAAATATGCTATCCAGAGAGCATTGTATGTCCCAAAAATACGTATTATTTAAAGCATTTGTACTTTTAAACAACAAATTCGACATGAGAAAAATTGT
Organism: Lissotriton helveticus; assembly: GCF_964261635.1. Taxonomy (NCBI): domain Eukaryota; kingdom Metazoa; phylum Chordata; class Amphibia; order Caudata; family Salamandridae; genus Lissotriton; species Lissotriton helveticus. The sequence continues at coordinate 538,987,275 of NC_136065.1, forward strand.
TCCCTGCCACATAGTTACATCCAGACGATGACTATACAGTGGCTTAACGCTACCTTGTACATAAGGAACCCATTCACGCTATGTTTAGCGTGAAAGGGGGTTCAGTGGGTGTTGTGGTGGGCGTTCCACCACAACACCCATTGTATTTGACGCTGCCCCATTGTACAAGGGCAAGGGTGGCGTACATAGGAAGCAGCGCCAAAATTAAGACCAGGATGACCCTGGTCTTAAGGTGGCAAAACGAGGAGAAATGCATTATTTCTCCTCGTTTTTGTTTTTTCCATGTGTGCTGCCTTGTGCAGCACACATGGTAAAAGCAATATGCCATGATTTGTTTATGTACAGGAAGGTGTCCCTTCCTGTACATAAACAAACCTTTTTAAAAATGCAATTTTAGGATTGTTTATGTGCAGGAAGGGACACCTTCCTACACATAACCAATCCTCCCCTGCACACAGACACCCTTGCACTGTGGTGCAAGGGAGCCTGCATTGGTGCTATGTTGTAAAACGTAGCGCCATCTCAGGAGGAAATGCAAGGCTGCACCACATTCTTGTAAATATGGGGTAGCCTTGCATTTCCGAAGTGGTGGAGTGTGTCGTTAGGCCCAGGACGCTAATGACATGCTAAGTCTCTTCATTGCCCAAATTTAACTCCTTGTCTTGGTTTTGGTTCAATTACTTTTTTAAACATATGCAGATGAAAAATTGCATGGCATGAACAATATATGTGAATGCTCACTGTGTAATATTCATTCATGAACATTGTGGAGGGACTAGAGGTTCGATGTAACCCATAGTTAAATTTGAAGTAGAAACTGTTTCAGATGCGTGCAAATCAAATTCCTGATGGGCCTTTTATTTCATGTATGAGACATACTCTATACATTTGTTTCTTTTGATTGTTTGATTGAGCGCTTTGCATAGACATTCCCCATTATAAAAAAATAGATCTGTCTTATGATGTTGTCTTTTCTCAAATACATGTTCAAGCACAGCTTCTAACATATAGACTTTGTGCTTCATCTATGCAAGTAGCTTGACAATGCATAAAGTCGAAACCCCAGAGGACAAAATCCTTTTTCACTTAAGTCATAGTTTCTATGGCTATGGAAGATGTATTTATATTGAACGAGAATAGGTCTAATAAGACAAAAAGTAGATCAGTATGCTGCTTCTCACAATGTGGTACTTTTATTTGATCTGCAGTCTGGTACTGTGGGTGAATACTTTTCCATGCTCAATAGTTTACTCTTACTTCGTCTAACAGACCAGTAACCTCAATCTGACTGGGTAGAGGGACAAAAAACGAGAATATAAAATATGTATTTACTACTCGCTGGGTAATTACCATGGATGTCAATTCATCAAAATGCCTGGGGCAGCGGAAGTGATATCGCACACCATTTGATCTTTACTTTGATTTACACACATGCTTACACATACTAACACATTCAAACACTCTTGGGAACATTAACAGGCTCTCACCGCAAGCATGCATACAACATACATTTAACTACATTTTTTACTTACCTTGGCTTCCAGGTAGGGTTATATTCCACCAAATGTACTCCATGGTTATTGCACTAAAAGTGAATACTATTATTCACAATTTGTGTAATAAAAACATTGACAGAAAACCAGGCAAGTGGAGCTCCAATCAGCCTCCATTAGGAAGAGCTGCCCCTACTTTCCCAGCACTTGTTTTGCTACCTCTGAGGCCAGGTGTCGCAAAAGCAGTGCCAGGTCACAGCTTTAACCCCTTGCGACCCCTAAATGACGTCCATGGTCATTAACTTTCAAAATATCAAGGCTTGACTCTTTCCCATGGGGTGTTTAATATTGATGACTCTATTAGCCAAAATGATAACAATTATACTAATGCTAGCAATCAGAAACAACGAAAAAACTTAACACCTAATTTAATAAGCATAAGTTCCAAACTACTGTTAAGTAATGGACAAAGAAATGGTTTAGAGAAAACATGAGTTAAACTGATATTTTATGGAGTGCTTTAAACAGTGAGAGTATCATTGGTCACATTGGTGTTTTGGTATCAAGAGTGCATCCTTTATTAACAACTAAACATTGAAACCAATTATTTCCCAATTCATAAAAAGTCAGCAGGAATGACCTACCTCTGAAAGAACTCCTGCTTATCTATGCAAGTACAAATAGGTGCTAAATGTGCTTTGATGTCTAAAGTACTTGTATTTCTGCATGCAGGAGCGTACAATTTCAAGGTAAAAAAAGATGAAAGTGTACATTTGAAAGGCCTTATTTTTCCTCTTTGTCTACATGTGTAAAATATATTTGAAAGGGAGAAAGACTTGCTTAAAACCCCCATCAATATTGGTAACTACTTGCAAGTCCTTGAGTTTGTGGTGTCTTTCAATTGCTGATGGTAGACTCTTCCAGAAACTACTACAAACTCACCACTGCTGTTGGATTTGAGCTTACAGAAATTGCGCCCTACTGCCAACATTTCTACAGCATGCATGAGGAGTTGCACCACCTTGTCACACTGCGGAGAGGTTAAAATGCAAGGATTGTACTGAATGTCCTGATTACTTAAAGAAAATGTCATCAGTTTTTTTCCCCTTTCCAATCATTACTTTTATGAAGTTGTATCCGGGGTTCACTCCTTAATGCCTTTGCCACCCAAAAGACACATGAGTTCCTTGTGAATATAAACACACAGTGGTTTATGAACCAACATCTCACACTTATGAAACAGCAGATAATACCCTGTTCTTCTTAAAAGCCCTCCTTGCTTATTTAGTTTCTCATTTCAGACTAGAATGGGGTTGTATGGGGAAATAATGACGAACGGAAATCCTCTGCCCAAGAAGCAGACATGACTCCAGTAGCTTGTTCCCACACATTTCCAACATTTCTCTGTCACCTTTATTTTGTGGCTCTTGACCGTCCGGCTGCGTTAAGCTCTGCCTACAGATTACAAAGAGACTCTATGTCTCATAAAAAGAAACAACAAGTTTCAAATTGTTGCATAATTCCCTACAAACATGAAGGGAGTGGCGAGACAGATTAAGAAAGCCAGTGGGAGTATAATTTCCAACTCCCTATGGAATTTATCTATTACTTTCAGTAAAAACACACTGAAGAGTCATAAAAGTATTCCACAGCTTGAGCAGAAAACAGACTTCCTTGTCCAGAGATCACCGGAGGCATTATCCAAATAATCATAGTAAGCCATGTAAAAAGCAAATATTTAAAGTTAAGTTCAAAACCTCGGCCTTAACATGTACAATTAGATTGTTCACATAAAACCCCACTGGCTAACCACTCAAATGGACTTAAACTACACCAATGTACCATGTAGCTTCTGATGAACTCACAGGGCCTATTAACGATACAAAATCTAGATATTTATGCCTGAAAATATTTCCTCTGTAATTGGTAGAGTATTATGCACTTAACAAATTTAAAAATGTTTCACAGATTATGCCTGGAAAGGATGACAGATTTCAAAAAGAAAACATGAAAATAGATTTTCTGTAGTTTAACTACAATATTTTGGAACTGACACTAATCAAAATCTTGTATTTCTTTACTCAAATAATGGTTCGTGCTTAGCAATCACTATAGAACGGCCTGAAAGGATATGGAGTTTTTCAGAGATTGATTTTGAGATGATCAGCGGCAAATTGCTCTCTCTGTATCAATTTCTTGCTCCTTTCATTGATACCCATTTCTTGAACTTTCTTTTATTGCCAATACTCAAAAGACAATGCTGGTCATCTGCTGAGGACTAATCTCAGAGATGTATCATGCTAGTTAAGGTCAATTAGTATTTTCACTTGAATCTGACCCCAGTATAACTGAATGAAATCCTCAGTATCTTTGCCTATGATCCAGCGGAAACAGTAGCATTTTTTAACCAATTTATAATTACCACTAATTTCATTATACTGGACCTTTCATAACCATGCTTTGGGCTAATATGAACTAAAATCTAACCCCAGTATAACTCTGAATGAAATCCTCCATATCTTTACCTATGATCCAGTGGAAACGGTAACATTTTATAACCAATTTATAATTACCACTAATTTCATTACACTGGATATTTTCAAAACCATGAGTTTGGGCCCATAGGAATTAAATATACACAATACCAGTACCTCCGATTAACCTTTTAGTAGAGCTAATAGGGACTTGGCAACGATAAGACGGATGATATTCCCTTCATGAAGACCCACAACAAAAGAAATATCTAACTAACAAACTTAACCACAATATAACAGATTATCAATGAACCATCAATAATGACAAACTCGGATTACTTATCAGTCACTGTTAGCTATTATTTCAAAATATGAATGACCATCACAAGAATCCAATAAAGAACAACATAATAATCTTCATTAGTTCTGTATTACAGGTAATTTCACAAGGAAAAGAAATACAGTTTATGACAACTTCTCAATATTGGGCATGTGTGGATTGGAGAAGAGACAAAAGGGAAATTTCATTACAAATATAAATATGCAATTTTCAGATTTCATACAAACCTAGGAAATAAATGCACAGCATGCAAATAGTCAGTAGAGCTAACCCTCCGCCCGGAAAGGTAGAGCTTAAGGCAACATTATCAGCCGATAAAGTGCAAAGTATCAGGACAGCCTCAGTCAGATATATCAAAGACGGCAGCCACCCTTGGTAATACAGAGAAAACAGCAACGAGGCTCTCCTGTCATAGGGAAACAGCTACTCCAAAAGATCATTTCGTACACTAGAAATAATACCCTAAATGACAGAGTCCATCCCTCTCTATGTTTCATTTTCACGAAAATCCAGAATTCTTATTGGACAATAGTCGCAAGGTGACTGGTCTTCTCATTTCCTTTCGCTAAGATTTCCATAGTTCTTTGTTATTGCAGATTGTCGTCATCGTCCTTCAGCAAAGGAGTACATTATTGTATTCTTCTTCTGATGCTCGCGCATACTTCCGTATCCACTTGAAACATTAATCGATGCAGTTAGTCCTTAAAAGATAAACATTTGTTCCGGAAGGAAAGGATGTCTTTTAGATATACACTTTACACAACTAAACAATTAAATCAACCATTTAGAAATAGTGAAGGACAAAATACATTCTTTAGAGGCCTATGTTTGTGAAAGGCCTTCTAGAAAATTGTAAAGTCATCTTCGTCTAGGAAAATAAAACACGTTTTGGTTAAATGTTTACAAAGAAAAATGCTTGAGAAAAATCTTTTGCTTTGGTTTTCATTATTCAACTTGACGCACATATGTATACTTATTCCTTTTACTGTCTATGACGATAAATGCTCTCTTGTTATTAAGCAGAAAAAAAACACAGCATTCAAGCAAACCATTTCTGACTGCATTTCTATTGTTTTGCACTTTTTATTCTATTCGTATACATTCTAATATAGACAAAAAAAGTCTCTTTTCGCCTATACATGAAACCTCATGTTTTCAAACATTTTCTCTTTCTACACATAACATTATTATGGCCTTTTAACTAACAAATGTGCCCTTTCTCTCTTGCACATTTTCAAACTATTTTCCAAAACCCCGTTTTATCAATTTTCAACCTATTAATCACTTACAGCTAGATTCATCAAAGACCCGTTTTGCGAGTCTTTAATAGCGATTCATAAGGAATCGCTATTAAGGACTTGCAAAACGGGATTCATGTAGGAATCACAAAATAAATTGCGATTCCTACAGCTTCCTTATTTGCGATTAGCAAATTGCTAATTGCAAATAAGGAATAACTCCCCATTCATTCCTATGGGCCAAAGGCAGATGGTTTTAGTGCTGGGTCTCCCTTGAGGGTGAAAAACATCCTGCATAGAAGAACACGGAGCACGGAGCTTGGAGCTCCATGAGAGAAAAGTCATTCCACCCCCTTCGTTGTGCTCGTTTGAGTGTGAGCAGCTGGGGGTTACGGCTCACTGGAGCAGGAGTACAGGAGTTTGCTGAGCCGATTGAGGAGTGTCAGATAATCCTGCAGAGCATGCAAACTTGAACGTGGTAGGAATTACCGTTTCTGCTACCGTTTTGGTGGTGTTTTTTTTTTTTTTCTGTCAAAGGAGCGATAATGCGAGGGCGATAGCGGAACGGATTGTGTCCTAGCGGCAAGCTCCCCAGGTGGGAAAAACAAACTTTTCTCTTTTTTCTTTCTTAGCAGTGGAGTTGCGTGGTAACGGGGAGGCAGGCTCTGCTTCAGGCAAACTGGGGAGTGAAACTTTACTGCCCTGGGTCTGCTTTGGATCTCCCAATTCGAAGCAGTGGTGAAGTTGGCTTTGAGGCGCCCTGGCTCTTTTTGGAGGCATTTGAGGCTGAACTATATTTGCTCGTGTTGTTGCTGAATTAACATTTGAACTTCACATTTAGACTTATTATTAAAACTTTCTAAGACACACCGAGATAAAAGTAATTAAGCTTCTAAGGCGTTTCTAAAGCGTTTAAAAAGGAATTCTATGCCTCCGAAGGGGAGGCTCTTGTATGTGCTCCGTGGGGCCACCTTCTGACTTGCGCCCCATACCCTAGCGCTTCTCTGTCCCCGCCATCGCCGCCGCTGCCAGGACACCGCAGCACGGCAGCCGGGACAGGGAACTACACCTCCCAGGAACCTCAGCGGCTGGACGCCGCCTCCAGCAACCAGGGTGCGCCTGAAGGCGCTTTAAAGGAAGGACTGCCCTCCGCGTCGCGGGTAGCGCGCGGGTAGCGCCGGGAGAAGCCCGGGACAAGGGCGGGTCCATCTAAGGCCATCATAGGCCAGAGGAGGCCGGGCCGGGTCATCCCCCTTGCTTTTGGTCAGATTACGTGCTATGCGGAACACTGACTCAAGGTACTTTACCAACTGACTATATTTGGTTTATTCCACGGGGTCTCGCCAAGGGTCACTGTTGCTCGACTCCCGATATTGTTTGTGTTCTGATTGTTACAAGCTGTCACACTATGTCTTGCAAGGGGGTCTCTAGAAAACACTCCTTTGAGAGTGACTTGCTCAGGGGAAGAATGGACTATTATCTTAAGAGTGCTGTATTGCCCATTGCTAGTGAATTGGAGAGACTAGAACGATCTCCAGTCTTGGACAGTTCACTTATTAAGGGTTCTCCCTCACAGTCTGCTGATTTAGCCCCAGCGATATCACTATTGGAAGAACTCAATCTAATGTGTAAAGCCTCGTATGCCCCTGTGAATATAGAAAATGTGCTAACTCCTGTTTCAACCTCCCCCATAACTATGACTAGTCCTGGTCCCAGTCGTTCTTCCCAACCAACTCAGACCTTACAGGAAACAATTCACCCAATATCATATTCCCTACCCACCGTCTCTACCCATGCGTCCTCGGTCAAAAGGAAGAGAGATAAAGTTAACCAAACGGGCAGGCAGGTCAAGAAACAAAAATTAAACCTACACCGACCAGTACACAATACCCCAAGCACTGATTCTCCGAAAGTACCTGTACAGGATTCCCTATTGCCCGCGCTTGAAAATATTATGAAATCTATTTTATCCCCATTGCTTGATAAAATAACTAGCCTAGGGGATAGGCTCACGGGACTTGAAGAAGCAATAAAGGCTAATTCGCTACCTACAAAACCCTTGGGAGAACCAGTACAACTACAGCGCCCACCCCCTATAGAATCACCTGATTCTACTATACAAAACACAAACACCAGTAAACAAATAGCTGCCCCACTTATGAACACTTTAAAAAAATTCTAAAGCAGCCACGATACCACAGCGCTCTTACCTCAGGGTTGGGCACAATAAAGAAATGCCATCTCAAAATAGATTAGTGGCTAGTCACGACACCATCCCACGTAAAACAAATCACCTTCATTTGCCTCCAGAAGCAGCTCCTATTGTGTCCGTCCTCGCAGGTATACCAGAACTCCCAAAGGGGAAACATGAAAAACAGCAGGATCTAAGGAACAAGGTAGTGTTCTGGCTAACTAAAAATAGGCCATTGCCCCCCAATATAGATGGCACTATACTAAGCGTCAGAAGGGTGGGCTGGCTAGGACCTCTTGTAAAAAATACTGTGGGCGATTTGGTCCTCGTAAAATTCAGCAATAAATATGTCGTCCCATACCTCAAATCTTGGCAGCCGCAAATAGGCGATGGTCCAATTTCGACTTGGAGTCTAAGCGATTTTTACCCTAGATCTTTATATGTCCCGTCGCACCGCTAAGTAACTCAGAGTAACTTCTGGACGGCTAGATGTGGTCCTGTACTGAATGGCCCCCTTTCTCCTTATTTTTATTTGATTTGTCCATTTTTTTCTGTTGTCCAGTGATTAGCTGAATTCCTCTATTGATTTAATCATTTTTTTTTTTTTTTAAACGTTCGTTAATTTCCTGTGAAATGAAAAGTTTTTGATGTGTTGATGTATATATATGTGTTGCTGTTGCTTTTATGGTTTTATATTGAAATCGAATAAAGCTAATCAAAGAAAGAAGAAAGAAGAATGGGGAATTTTTTCCTTATTTGCGATTAGCAATTTGCTAATCGCAAATAAGGATGCGATTTCAAGGGTGCAGGGGTGTCCAAAGGACACCCTGTAGCACCCCTGAAATGTGAATTTATACTGATGTTGTGCACACACATGTCCAAAGGACATGTGTGTGTAACATGCAACTTAGAAAAATGCATTAAAATGCATTTTTCTAAGTTTTCGCTATTTACCACGAGGTTTGACTTCGTGGTAAATAGCGGTCCTAAATTGAGAATTCGCAATTCTTAAATGTTTCATGAATGGCATTTAAGGAATCTCTAATAGAGATTCCTTAAATGCTAATCCTCGCAAATTTGCGAATTCTTTATTAGCGATTTTTGCATTTGGGATGATGAATCCCAAATGCAAAAATTGCACTCGCAAAGGGCCAGATTCTCAGAATCTGGCCCTTTGCGAGCGCAATTTCCTTTCATGACTCTAGCTGTTAGTTTTTGTTAATAACAGACTTATGAGTGGACCTAATTGAGCAACATTATTTTGCAAAAAATCTTGCTCCATCACGTACAATTCTGCTGGAGCTGCTGTACTCTACCTTCTGTGAGTCCAACCCTTGCCTGAAGTTCCCCCTCCAAGATATGGGACTCAGAATTGGGTTCTGCAGCTGGTTTCATTAGCTACATCTACTGGGCCCTTTAAATCAAGCATTTGAGCTCCTAGAAACCGCGAACGGGACTATTTGCTCTGGAACCATGTTGCTCAAACAAAGGATCAGCGGGAGCAGAAAGAAACCTGGCTGCCCACTACGGTCACTCCCAAAACCTGGGCTGCAGAGGTACTCATATGGCTCGGGGTCCAGTCCTCCCAGGCACTCCGCCTCCCAGCGTCACACACAGGTCCTGTGCTGCACTGCCCGGGAGGCACATGGACTCTGTGCTTAACCTTCAAGGGGCACACCACACCCCTGTTGTACGGGCCGGCTGACTTCTTCGCAAGGTTGCTCAGAATCATGAGGCATGGTACCTGAACCTTTTTTCCGTCCACCACCCCATGCCACCTCAGTCCCAGGAAGGTGGCAGCTCAGTACAGGACACAGTCGGGTGATGGCATGTTGCCAGCAGGCTGCTTCCATGCAGGTAATGGGCTCAACTGCAGAGCTGTTTCACAGAGCAGTTTACGGGCCCTGCTTTTGCCAGCTGATCTTGTGGTCCTTCACCCTTGCTTTACAGGTTGCTTAGTGCCTTCAGTAGCTGCAATCGCTCTCACTTTTGGTGCATGCATGCAGCCACCACATGATTCTGTAGGCCCAGTGATTCCTAGGCTCATTTCATGCTCACCAGGGGACTAGGGCTTTCAGAGTTTCAGCGTGCTGCAGCGCTGATGTTGTGCGGATAGTCATCTGCCACAATTGTCTTCCTTTTACCTTATTTTGAGCGGATATATGGAGGATAATTAGCTCAGCCATCAGAGCCCTCTTGATGAGTGACCATCATGCTGCAAGGTCAAGCCACCAGGGCCGGACTGGCTATCGGGCAGTTGTGTGTGCTGCCGAGCTGGGGGCTGATTTCGTTGATAGGGACCTGCGGGTCAAAAACGAAATTAGTTTATTTTTTATTTTAATGCGCACGCAGGTCCCCATCAACGAAATAAGCCCCCACCACAGAGAAATTAGCCCCCAGCTCGGCAGCACACACAACTGCCCGGTAGCCAGTCCGGCCCTGCAAGCCACACCCCCAGTGACCTGCTGAACTTTGAAGAACCCCTAAACCACAGATCATGCATGCAACCTGGGAATCATCCTCGACAGCCAACTTACCATGAAATGACAAGCCACCACATTTTCCGCCTCCTAATTCCACACTCTTTGCATGCTCTGCAGAATCTTCAGATGGATCCCAATCAACAAATGAAAAACCGTCACTCAGGTCGTTGCCACCAGCTGCCTCGACTGTGCCAACTTTTGCATCTTCACTCAGCTCCTCTGAAGACTCCAGACCAGACAGAATGCCAAAACCAGACTCACTCTGGACCTTCCTAAGCAATCGCACATCACTCCCTCCTCAGAGACCTCCACTCGCTCCCCATCCAGAAGAGATACCAGTTCAAGATCGTCAGGCACGTCTACAAAGCCCTCCCCAATCAGGGACCAGCCTACATCAACCATCAACCGAATTTCCTTCAACCCTCCAGACACCTTTGTTCCTGCACCCTCGCCCTCACCCCCTGCAGCGAAAGCTGGGGCCACTTCTTCTCCCACATTGCCACCAAGACCTGGAACAACCTGCCCCATCTACTCAGAACAGCAGCCCTCCCTCATAAACATTAGAAAGAGACTCAAGACCTAGCTTTTCAACTGAGACATGCTCAGCAGCAAGATACCCCTATAGGGGGCATGTGCTGTGCTTCACAAATGTTTTTGATTGTTTGATTGATTTTTGGTGGCTTTGGTTGTCTCGTGTTTGAAAAGGGCTTGTGTTCTGGTGTCTGTATGGTTCTGTTAAGTAGATTTCTGCTGAATGTCTTTGCTATGGGCCTCTCTTCCAGTGCCATACATGACATCTATTTGTCCATTGCTATGGACCACGCCTCATGTGGGATCTTTTGCATTCCTCATGGATCCCATCAATTAAATATATCTGCCTCACCACAACAACCACAATACTTGTCTACTTGATATGTGAATATAGATTTGCTATGCATCCTTTCACACAAACAGCTTTCTGTCGACCTTACTATGCAGCTCACCGTGTACTCCTTTGACGGAATGTCTGAATTTAGTGTTCTCTTCATCACTTCAGAGCTATGGAAGGCTGTTCCTTGGCATTCTCTCCATATTTTCCAGAACAAAGCAAAGTTTGTAAACTTAGCTACCTCAAAGTGTAACAGAAGGTGACTAAGTCTCTCAGGACCCTGTCAGCCCAAGAGGAGCAGCGTCCTTGATATCCTTCAGAAAGTCTCATTAAGCAGCTAGGGCTTCAGCAATTGCCTATTGAACTAGATGCATTTAACAGGAAATGTCCATTGATGCTTCTGGTTTATATCTCAGCTGGCCCTAGGCACAATGACCTTGAAAGCGTCTGCCCTCGCCCAGGTGTTTTTTTATAAGTAGGCTGAAATAGTTCAATAAGCAGAGCATATGTGACAAAAAAGAAAAATTTCGACAAACCCCTACATGTTTTTTTTTATTTTAATAAGTGCGACTAAATATTATTGAATTAACTGCTTTACCAGCAGTGGATAGGCATACTTATGTAAGACCTCCTTAGCAGTTAATTTTAGCAACATGAATGTCTCACACAAGTTACAACTCACACTGAACTGTAAAGAGATAAAATACTTTTGACATATTATTATGTTCACATGTAATTTAACATATTACGCTTGTACTGACACCATGCTCAGACAAATGAACAACCGCATGGGAATCCATTGGGAACTAAGAATTGTAATTCGAGAACTTCTAGAGAAAACCCTATACGGCTGAGCAATTTGTCTTATGGGGGCAGAAACTTATCCTAGAGGATAACTAGGCGAGCAATTTCATTCCACATTTCAATTTCTGACAGAACATGTTATGCTGACCTTGAAAGAAAATGTCTGCTTGTAGTATGCATTACTGGATGTGTTTTCAAAATCTGATTTCCAAACGCAACAATAAGTTCTGACATTGGGAGATACACAGCCTCAATCATGTCTGATATTATTTTTTGTATGGTTGAAACAAAGACTAAAGCACTGACATCTTCCCTGATACATAATCATGTTCAGAAAACCTAGTGGAATCATAGGGTTTTTATTGTAAACCAATAATAAAAAACTCACACCAAAACATTCATCTATGCCTATGCTACAATTTCATGCAGGGGTTACAACACATCATTTCTAGTTGGAATGTCAACGACAAATCATATTAAAATATGAATTTTCTAAATGTAACATCACTGTGGATATATAATAATAATAATAATAATAATAATGATAATAATATATTCTAACATATCTTGAGGAAAATTATCGAACACACACTTGAAATAAAGATGAAGACAACACATGTGCTACAAATTACTAGCCACTGCAGTACAAAGGCACATACAATGCACTTCCCCACACAAAACATACAAAGACACGCACACAGACACACAACCACAATAAGTGATTCTACTCATACATGCCAAATTCGGCCAGCTTCTCTCTCTCTCTCTCTCTCTCTCACTTTCTCTCTCACACATACACAAATACATACATACACACAGACACGCATACACACACACAAACACAACCTCTGCGAATAATATACCTTCAAGGCACATGCATTGGCCAAATATGCTAACATAAACAGTTTCCAACACAAATTCCAACTTGGCAATACTATACATGAAGCACAATGCAGTCATAAAAATAAAATGTCCCAATTCCACAAAGACAATCCCTGCAATTGCCCCAGGCCAAGGAATGTATCCGTTGCCACTACAGGATGACTTTCACATCCAACAAACGCTCGAGGCAGTGGTGTTCATCATAACAGTCACCAAGAATAAGACAGACATTTGTGCCCGCAAACTTTGAAATGAAGAACTACGTTGACACATAAAATATGGATTTTGCGCTTTCGGAAAAGAGACAAAAAGCCATGCTGAGGAAATCTATTTGTCTACTGTGGTTCTCCTATTATTACTTTTTGATTTCTAAATGCTGACGCTGCTCTTTGCTCTGAATCCACTAAACAGATCTTACCTATATATATACTGTTTAAACAATAAATCTTTCTATTTCCAGTAAAGCTCATGGTAGTGGGGGGTCTGGCCAGACAGTGTATTGATCTTCAGAATTTCTTTAGGAGCTGTCAAAATATCACAAAACAGCAATTCGTGAGCTTTCTCTGGTGTGTTGTTTACGCTAATCAATAGCATATGTGCAGATTGTTGGGGCTCTATGGAGTAGAATGCTAACCCCACAGAGCTTAACTTGAATCTTTACCTAATAATGCTGTAGGCACTGCCAGGAGTCTACATCTCATTCAGAAATGTAAAATATTGACCTTAAATGGATTTCTGTGCCCCTGTTTAATAAAACATAAAATGTATAAAGCAGATGGCATGAGAATGTAAATGTAAATGTGTTTGTATTTATATAGCGCACTTCTACCCAGAGGTCTCGTAGCGCTGTATTCATACAGCTGTGGAACCCATCCTGTCTTTCCTGTGAAATGTCCACTCCTGGGCACCCCCAAGGTGAAGCCAGGCATCCAAGCGCTGCTGGGGCCATTGTGGAGATTAAGCAAGCTATTGCCCAGAGTCACAGAGTGGGACCCATGATTAGACTAGGCACCGAGGCGAGAAATATCAGGTCCGGGGAAATTGAGTCCAAGAACCGCCGAGACGGGAATTGAACCCTGGTCCCGGGCCAGACCTCTGCAGGGGTCTGCCGCTCTAACCATTGAGCCACGCTTCTCCACATATTAGATCCTAATTCAGATATTTATTGCTATGAGTGATAGAATATTGTCTGCCCTTGTAAAACAAGGTAAAGTAATGCAGTAACTATCTCTCTTGTGTTACAAAGGATTATCATTCACATTTTTCAGTCAGACACAATTAGCTATTTCGGCCACAATTGATTACATCAAATAGATAGCAGGGAACACACAGAAAATAGGCAGGAGCAAGTGGGTTGGTCCTGGACCAGTCTACTTGAAGTTGACTAGTTCTGTTATTAACTACTTCATTTCATGTGGGTGCCAAACCAAGAGGTACACTGCTTTGTTGAAAATCCTACTCGGGTTATACCAGAAGGCACAAAAATGTCTTAAAAGGAGACTGCGATAAAATCATACCCATGGGAAGGAGTTGGTGGACTGGGTGTTTTTTACCTCCCTTTTTGGAAATGCCACCATTTTAAATGATTTCTTCAATGGTCTTGGCAAATTCTGGAGTCACACATTATTCTCTAAGAGTAGGAATGACAATACTCTCATAGAAATACGACAGTAGACTGGAAAGTTTTTAGAGATTGTACTGAGACACATGTAGAACGACTAAATATATATTGGGGCAGATTTATGAAGGCCTTGCGCCGCCGGTGCGTCATTTTTAACATGGGAAAAAGTGACGCACCGGCGGCGCAAGGCCTTCATAAATCCGCCCCATTATCTTTAAGAAACAACTTACTGAAGGCACAAACCAAGAAGAAAATGAGACATTCCTTTTTGCCCTGATAAGAAGGAATACTGGTTTCTGTCAGTGAACCACTGGAAAACCTGCTCAACCTTAGCCTTAGTCTTTGGTCCCATCAACGTTCAACTATCAAATGAAAGAGAATGAATGTTTGGAATGGGTACACAAGAGCAGTAGGATCTTGCAATGCTGGGAACAGTCTGCTTGTTGAGGAACTGGCTCTTCGAAGCCTAGGTGCAGGGGACACGAGATGGTTCTTGAACTAAAATGTGCTGCAGTAGAGAGAGACATTTTTTCAAAAAGACTGGGCTCATTGGAACCTGCTTTGAATCTGAAAACTGTACTTTAGTACAATTGCCTTTACCCCATCACTTTTTCAATCTAGCAGCATATTCTGCTGTAAATCTAAAACTTCAACCTTCAAACACACTTTATGTGATGGCATCATCAAGACTTCTTAAGAAATATGTTTTTGCTGCCCCTGATTAGCTGGAAATTCCAGTGCATCTAGGCTTGATACTGACTTGATAGAAGTCATACTTGTATTCATGCTACTGAATTTTCCAGATATGTTTTCAGATCCGTTGCTCCAACTAGAGAGTGTTCTCTTATGTGTGAATTGTTCACTAAGGCTTTACATATCCAAAACACACATTCTACAGTAGTTTGTCAAGCAAAGCCTTCAGGCTTGACTTGGGTTTGACATTTGCCCTGGAGTTATGTTTTCGCCACTAAAAAATAGCGGTGTCCTAGCAAAGAAAAGTTTGGTGGAACCGCATGTCATAATTATGAAGGCGGTCGACCCCATTGTCTGCCGCTATCCACACCGCCGCGGGTGCTCAGCGATTGGGGACAGTCTGTAGGTGGTCTTGCAGGGTTCCCACCTCACATCTTGTTATCGGACGCTCAGACCACCAAGTTGGCTGCAGTCGAACCGCCGTACACGTTATCAGGCCCTTAATATACTTCCCACCCCGTACCGCTATAATCCTCACAACCCACTATGAGACTATAAATTACTATTAACAATTAAATGACAATTAGAAATAACTTAAAATGACAAACTAGACTTGAAAAACATTTAAAAAAATTAGAGCACAATATATAACATATACATTTACAATATTATTCAAAACACATTGATCAATAAAACATTATATTTTGTACAACAATATTATTGTTATTGAGATTAGCAACAACGATATTCTTGAAAACTATATTATCTACATCAAAAACGTAATATTTTTGTGAACAATATTCCTGCTTCACAAAATTTCTGTGACACAATATTACTCAATATTAGAGTCACTTGATATTTATCACGTGATATTTTGTCAAAATACTGCTATATTGCAGTTTATTCTTTAAAAATTCATAACTCCGGTTCTACTAATTGGATATTTGCAATTTTGCTCTTGTTTATTCATTAAATTAAGTTCTAATTTTCCAAAGTGGTGTGTGGGTCTTTTTGCATGGTGTTTTTACTGTTTGACTGTTTGAAGTTTTGCACAAATAATTTACAAATTGCTTTATGCTAAGCCTACATGCTCTCTGCAAAACTACCAATCAGTTGAGCACAGGTTAATTTGTGTTTTGCTTGTGCCTTCGCCTGACTAGGATTGTGGTTGCTGCTTGACCAGGACTCACACCCCAGTCAACCAGTAACCCAACTTCTAACAACCAAGAACAGGTAACTGTCTTTAGCACAGTTGTTCCACCTATTAATACCAGGGAACCAGAGTTTGGACATGGACCGCGGCATTATTGAGTTTATTTTGTCCCATCAGCAGGGATCCTAAGTTAATTAGTAATATGATCTAGCCACTCTGCTTTTCTCATATTTCGTTTATGTTATTGAGTGTCCCTGTTGGTTCAGTGTACTGTAAGCAATACATGTGAGGAACATAGATATCATTATTATTATCAATGTGGATATTCATATGCTAGCTAATATCCTCGGCATAGAACTTCCAAAGACATCAGGGTTCCACTTCATATGAAGGCAGACCGTCTACTCATCTTTCAATAGCTATCAGCAACAAGTGACAAGGTCCAGTGTTGCTTGCACTACATCATAACAGGGAAAAAGAAAGCAGGAAAACATATTACAAATAAGATGAACACTACTCATGAGAACTACTCATTTCACTGACATCAGGCAACAAAATGTAGAAAGCTCTTGGACAAAATGATAACTTAAGATCGTGGCAAGGTGTAGCAGGTCCAGTGACCAGTGGCGGCTGGTCCATAGGGGGCGCAAGGGTGGCAACCTCCCGTCACCACCACGCAGGAGGAGAGAAATACTACTCTCTGCATTTCCAGCCTCCAGAAATGCAAATGGACGAACCAACAAATTTCTCAGTTCGTTTTGCTTTTATTTCTGTGCAGGTGTCAATGGAAGGGCACAGAGGAGCAACACACGGCAGGGGGTGCTTCAGGTCCATGTGTTGCGCATGTGTGAAGAGCGCTTTTCATTTCAGCCCTCTTCACACATTTGCAACCCATAGACTAGCTGTGCATGCGCTTTGCAGCGCAGCTTATCTAAGAATGGTAAAGAACCTTCATTCTGATTTAAAAACATTACCAATAAATTTGAAGACTGCACGCAATGGTTAAGCATAAACACTCTCCTCGGATAACAGCTTCGCAAGGGTGGCCCAAGGTCAGGGGGGACTTGTATGCTTCCTTACATCATAAAAAGGCATAAAAGTGTGCATTCGCAGTGGTGGACTTTTGTTATGGTTTAAAACATGTGTTTGAATTAGTTCATTTAAGCTTTTCCTCAAGTGGACACCAAAAACTATCATTGCACTCAGTAGTTTTGTTTAATCAACTGTTCAGTCTGAGGCAACCATTGCTCATCTCAAGATCATATCTCAGAATTCTCAAAATGTGCAGAACTAATTTCAGGTGCTGCTGCTCTTGACTTGTGTGCATTGCGCAGCTACCGTGGGTATCTGGTGACATGACACTCATTTAGTGTGTAGGAATTGATATTAATGTGGTTTAGCCTATTTCAAAGCATTCTTATTATTGTTTTGGTAGATAGGAAAAGTGTGAGCCCTAGTGAGGAGTTGATTTGCCCAAGATCACACAATTTATGTAATGGAACTATGACTGTTGACAACCTAAATGCTCTATTGTATGTTTTTCTTTCGTCTTCGCATAACCTGTAAAGCGCTTTGATACCTGTAGGTCTAGCTAGCGCTATATAAAACTCAAATAAGAATAACAATAATAATGAAACATTTAGGTCTACCTTCGAAAAATTCCAGGCAGTGAATGGCATTTCGTATCATGTGATGGCCCCTCCACGGCATGTAATGTGACGGAATCACACTGTGTCAGATTTGACCATCTGAAATGTATATTCTGATAGCCAGGTAACTGGTGCAAAGTGTGCATTTTGTCCTCTTTGCACTCCATTGGAACGGTCTTATAACTGATAAAATGTCACTTTATTTTCATGGCACACATCTTCCATGTTCTTTTAAACAACTTTCCTTGTGTTAGTATACTATAGCCATTTTTATTTACAACATTATAAATGCTAGCATTTTACCAACAACTGTAATGTGGCAGAAGAAGGAGTCAATAATATTGCAATAAATATGTGCTCGCTTTTTTCCTTTGCAGAGCTTTTACAAATGAGATTCCCAGCTCCAACATTCACCATTTTTATGATTAATTAAAGGAACTTCTTTAAATGCCTTATTAACTTCTTGCTTTCTCAAATTTGCTTAAGAATGCACCATTTACGACTCTTTTAAAAAAAATGTCTTGGGGGGAGAACTTCACAGAACCCCCTGAAAACAGTCGAGCTCGCACGCTACGCCCACTCACCTCAGGTCACCCATCCCAATTTTTTACGCTCACCACTTTTAAATGTCACCAGCCGCCACTGCCAGTGACTATCTACTTTTTTTATTTCTAGGTGTATACAACTTGCTTGCACATTTGTTAGTGCTTTTATATGTGACAAATTTATGGAAAACAAAGCAATATAAAATAGACTGATGGAGGTGTTCATCATCTAAGGACTTTGCTGCGCCCCCTCCTGAGCCTGGTTAACAAATCAATACATTCAATTGTATGTGAGTTACATTAGGGTTTCCAAAAATAACTGAGAATATTGTATTTTAAACCATGAAGGTGTGTTTAAAGTTGGTGGTTTACAGAAAGCAAAATCCATGTTAGCATCAAGTAATAATCAAAATGCATATGGTTTGAATAATATGCAATTCAAATCAAATCAAAATTGTATTAATCAGAGGACGAACAAGTATGGGGTCACCTCAAAAGAGAAAGACAAAGAAAAGTCAGCCCTCTCTTCAAGAACGTACTCTTAATATCCTACTCTGCTCTATACTAAAAACTGAACTCATCTGCTCTAAAACACACAAGCTCTAACATTTTACACACCTGCAGGCAGTTCTCATAAGACTATCCAATCAGATTAAAATGAGATGATACAGTTAAATACTGGTTAGTTTCTCAAGCTTTCCTACAATGCAAGCTTCTTTCTGCTCCCTTTCAAACTTGTATTGCATTTAACAGATTAATGAATGTGCTGTCTATTAAAACACTCCATGATCATCACAAAGAAAAGACAACATTACCCCCAGGTCCCTCCTGACCTCGTCCCATTCCTTAAAATATGGAGATGACCATCTCCTATGACAGAAAAAAGAAAAGGAGCATGCTGGGATACCCTACCTGCTCCCTCCCACTGGGAGTATGTTATGTTATGTTATTTGGATTTTTTAAGCGCACAGCTGCTCCAGCTAAGGGGCGTCCCGGCGCTGCATCTGGAAAAGGTAACATAACTAACAACACAGAAAAAGTAGGGAGTGATTAATAAGACAGAGGAAAGAAATGAGTTTTGACAGCTTTTCTGAAAGCAAGAAGGTCATCCAAAGAGCGAATGTAGGCAGGAAGTGCGTTCCATAGTTTAGAGGCTAAGACCGTGAACGATCGGCCACCCAATCTACATTTTTGAAAACGGGGGACAAGTGCCAAATTTTGGCCGGCATAAGCGGTACCAGCCCAGCATGCAGCCTGTTCTTTTTTCTCTCTTCCGACAGAATGGATGTGGAGTTTTGCTGTCTCTTACCTGCGGTGGCTTCAGGGTCGTCTCGTCGGGCTGCTGGGCTGTCCTCTCCGTCCCTGGAGTCCTCCTCTCTGTCACGTCGTGCTGCTAGGCTTCTCGACGTCCTGCTCCGCGTTCTCCTGGCCTGCCGGGCTTGCCAGGAGCCGCGTTGGATACCGCCCGGCCCTTTGCGACTGGGGCGCTGGTTCTCCCGGTCCTCTTCCGGGTTGCTGTGCGCGTCTCCCTGGGGCTTGGCCGGTTGTGGGAGGCGCGCTGCTATGAGTGTTGGAGGGTCCTGGGGGCTCTGCCGGGCTTTGCTCCCTGGATTCCGACCCTCCGTGGAGTTTACTGCAGTGGGAGGGAGCATCCTGCCATCACTCCTCGGCGTCTCCGGACGTTTGCCATGCTTGTCTTGGATTTTGGCATGTGGCTGGCTGGCTCTCAGGATTCTGGATGGGGTGTGCCTTGCCACTGGGATGCGATCCCCTCTGGCTGTGGGGCCTTTGCCTTGGCAGTTCCCATTTGTTTGGGGCTGTCTCTCTGAGGCCTTCCTCCGGTTGGTGCCACTTCTTGCTCCGGTGGTTCTGGTTCCTTCGGTGCTGTGGTCGCGGAGGTGGGGTCTGCTCTGCCTGGCGCTGATGTCCTGGAGGGCGCCTGGGCGGTGTCTTGGGGGGCGGTGAGCTGTTGGGGCGCTCCTCCAGCCCTCCTGGTGAGTACCGCGTAGCGGTCCCTGTTTCTTTCTTTTTTCTTGTCCGGCTTTCCTGCTGTCTTTCTTTTGCAGGTTCCTCCTGGGCCTGGTTCTTGGCTCCCTGCCTGTGGCCGGTGTGGATCTTGCTGTGGCCTCGGCGGGGCGGACTTCTCTGCCCGGCGCTGGTGTTCTGGTGGGCGCCTGGACAGTCTGTTGTGGGTGGAGGGGGGGTGCTGTTGTGGCCCTCTTCCTGCCCCCCTGGTGAGTACCGTGTATCGGAAGTCCCTGTTTCTTTTCTGTTAACTGCCCTTGTGCACTGTGTGGCGGTTAAGGCTGTGTATGGGCGGGTTGGCCTTGCTGAACATGGTTCCGGCTTTTGACCTGCTGTTGTCCGTGACTGTTGCTGGTGGGAGTCGTCCTCTGGGCGTCTCCCTGCCGGTTGAGTGGGGTGTGTGCTGTTTTCCTGAAACTGTTTCATCCACTCGTGTCCGCATGTCTCTTGGTCTCCTGTGCTGCCTTGGCTCTTCTGCTGCTGGGGTTGCTGTTACGTGCTTGCTGCCTTGGTTTAACTTCCCCGTGCCTCCTCGGCTGGTTCTGTTCTGTTGGTCAGGGCAGTGGGCTGGTGGTGCGTTCTTCCTGCCACCTTGGAGTCCTTTCTCTTAAATAATATTAACGAGTATTTGCATCATTATGATGGGGGACAGCTGGATGAAATAGAGAAACAGAGGATTGATAACCCATTAGATAAAGAGGAAATAAAAGGAGCTTTGAACAGTTTACCCTCTGGAAAGGCGGCCGGACCTGATAAGATTCCGCTGGAATTTTATAAGGTGTTCTGGGAGGAGTTAGGGGAAGATATGGTATACAACATGATACAGACACAGAAGGGAATGTCAACACCAAGTACCTGGGCAGGGGCAGAAATAGTAGTTATCTTAAAGAAAGGGAAGACACCAACAGACCCGGGCTCGTATAGGCCAATTACCCTCATGAACACCGACACAAAGGTCTATTCAAAGGCACTGGCAATAAGACTCGCCAGTGTAATAACACCTCTAGTCACTGTTAGTCAACACGGTTTTATACCTGGACGTGGGACTACGCATCATATACGGAAATTAATAACCCTTATGGATAAAGCGGAGGTCAGTGGGGAGCCGCTTGCGGCTTTATTTCTGGATGCTGAAAAAGCATTTGACCGCGTATCATGGGTATATTTGTGGAGTGTTCTGGAAAAAATGGGGTTTGGAAAAGGCTTTCTTACAGCGATAAAGGCTCTGTATAGCGCTCCAGTTGCTACAATCAGAATTAATTCAGGAACAACAGAAAAAGTAGTAATCAATAGGGGGACTAGGCAGGGATGCCCGTGTTCCCCGCTACTTTTTGCAAT
Organism: Lissotriton helveticus; assembly: GCF_964261635.1. NCBI lineage: Eukaryota > Metazoa > Chordata > Amphibia > Caudata > Salamandridae > Lissotriton > Lissotriton helveticus. The sequence continues at coordinate 539,009,072 of NC_136065.1, forward strand.
ATATTTAGATCCGCTAATCCGGAGGCTAGAAGCTAATGGGAGCATACCTCCAGTTGCCACATTGAGGGGGGACTGTAAGATATTGGCTTATGCCGATGATGTGGCTGTCGTAACACCAGCACCCACAGAGGCTATAAGATATGTGGAACAGGAGGCCAAAGAATTTGGGAAAGTGTCAGGATATTCCTTGAATACTGGAAAAACACAAATCATAAAGAACAGTAATACTAACTGCCAGGATACACGGGTGGTACAGAAAGGAACGTATTTGGGCATAACTATAACCTCAGAACTGGGAAAGCTAGTAGAGCTAAATATAGACCCCATCATACGAAAAGTGGGGATAGAGCTAGATAGATTGAACAATCTACATTTTACACTGGTAGGCAGAGTAAACATCATAAAAATGTTAATATTGCCGAAGTTTTTATATCTCTTTAGGACAATCCCACTATGGTTTGATAACTTTTGGTTTAAAAAGATCGAACGTGTGACTAACAGCTTTATTTGGTCCAAAGGTAAAACCAGGAGAGCAGCAAGATTTATGGCACTTCCACGAGAAAGAGGAGGATGGGCATTACCGGACTTAAAATCTTATTATTGGGCTGCAGCCTTGCAATATATGGTAGGATTAATAGGTGGAGCAGAGGCAGAAGGAGAAGATCAATTGGGTTCATTAGCAATATATGGCATATTGATGGGAGAAGAAGTTAAAAATATTTTTTGGAAAAATTTTGATACAGCTTATTTTAAACAAACACGGTTCAAGACTATTTTGGGTGCACACAACATTTGGAAGGTTTTCATTAAGAAATTTGGATTGGGGAAATTTAATAGATACACGAGGATGAAGGAGAACATGTTATTCCCTGAAGATATATTTTCTGATTCAGTGTATACAGAATGGCATCAAAAAGGGATAATAAAAGTGGGGGATTTGATGACTCCACAGGGGATGAAACAATTTGTAAATTTACAGACGAAGTATGTTTTGTCAACAAGACACTTCTTCAAATACTTACAAGTAAGAAGTTTCCTACAAAATAAAAGGGGGGGATCGAGGGGATTTGAGAAAAACAATATACTAGAGATAATACATAATGGACTAGACTGCACAATTAAAAGGATTTATGCCGAGCTAATTGACTCTAAAACAGATGATATGGCTAAGTGGGGGGAAAGTTGGTCGGAGAAGCTGGGCATAGAGCAGGAATGCTTTAACAAATCATTAGAATTAGGAAAGAATATTCTATGCTCTGCGTCTCTACAGGCTCAGCATTATAAAACCATCTATCGGTTATACTACACTCCAGCGAAACTTGCACAATGGGGGGCGACCACTGGTATAAACTGCCCTAGGTGTAAAAGTTTAGAGGCAGATGTTATTCATATGTTTGCAACATGCCCATGTCTATTGACAACCTTGAATGAGATAGAAATGTTTTTACAAAGGGCATTGAAATTATCTACTAGTTTAACACCTATTACCATTTTGCTGGGGGTAGACTTGGGCATTGAACATGAGGAGGGTAATTATTTTGTTTTTGTTGCCATGGCAGTGTATAGATTATGCATTGCTTCAGCATGGTTAGAACAATCGGCACCAGTATTTCAGCAATGGTTAGCTAAGCTATTAAGTATATATAGTCTGGAAAAAGCGATTTACTCAAGAAGAGGAAAGCGTGCAAGGAAACTAGGAATGGAAATTTGGGAGCCAATAATGAAATGGAAGGAAGAAGTGTGAACTGTATATATAATGTATATAATTTGTATATAATGTAAATAGTGTAGAAAATGGCACAAGAATCATTGGGATGAAACTGAGGTGAAAGAGTTTTTAATTAGAACTAAAGTGATGTATAGCATGTTTAATTACAATAAGTAAGATTAACGAATTGATGCACTTGTGTTAAGTTTGGTTGTCGTAAATATTTATTACGAGGAAGGATTTTTTCCTTTTCCCTTTTGTAAAAATCTAATGTGCCATATGTTGGGTATAATGTAAGAGTATGCATTAATCCCTTTTTTATATTATATCTTTATGGTTTAAGCATTATGAATGTATTTTAGTTAATTGTTCCTCGCCCCCTCTGGGTTCCAGAAGGGGGAATAAGTGTTAAAAATTGTCAATAAAAAGATTTAAAAAAAAAAAAGGAGTCCTTTCTCCTCCTCTTGGGTTGCGGCTTTGGAGGGGTTCTGGGTTTTTCTCCTGTTGTGGGGGCCCCTGCTTTGTTCGGGTTGACCCCCTCCTTTTGGCTCTCATCTGGAGTTCTCCGGCCCGACTTTTTTGCTGGGGGGGTCCCCTGTTGCTCGGGCCCCCCTGCTCTACGGTTGTTCCGCCCCTGGTGGGGTGCGCTTGTGCCCTTGGTGTGGTGTGCATTCCCCCTTTTTTTCTTTCCGGTTGGGCTGTTCTCGCTTCCTGCGCCCTGGTCCCCTGTGTTCTTTTGTGTTCCGGGGACGCGTCTGTTTTCTCCTGTGTGCCTTTGGCTTGCCCCTTTGATTGGCTTGCCCTTGCGACGTGGCTTTGGCTTTTTCTTCCTGTTCCCCTGGCCTGAGTGCTGTTTTGGGGGTTCCGGTTGGGCCTTAACGGGCTCGTGTTCTGGCCTTCTCCTGCTGCTGCGGCTCCCTGTGCTTTCTGGTTCCCGGGGTTCTTGCTGGCTTTCTTTGCTGTTTCCGTCTGGCCTATCCCTCTGGTGATTGCCGTTTGGAGTGGGTCGTTTGCCGCTTGTGCTGTTCTCTGCAGCTGTGTTGCCCTGTGGCTTTGGCTTCTGGTCCTCCTGCTGCCTGGCCATCCCTGGTGGGGTGTCTTCCTGCTGGGCCGTGGCTTGCTTTCTGCGGCCTTCTGCCCTTTGGTTCCCGCGTTCCTGTGGGTTCGGTCCTGGTGCGTGCCTGTCGGGTTCCTGCGGTTTCCGCTGCTGGTCGCATCTTGATTCCTCTCGGGTGCTTTGCTTGGGCCATGCTCAGGGCTTCTGGCTTTCGGCGGGTTCCTGTGTCCTCCCCTTGTTTCCTTGTTGGGTGGGCTGTTGGGCCCTTCCTCTGTCCTGGTGGCGCCTTGTCCTTGTTCGGCTGTTGGCTCCGGGCCGGGTTGGTTGTGCTCCTGGTAGGTCCTGTTGTTGTAGGCTTTGCTTCTCGCCTTCTGCCTGGTGGGGTTTGGTTTCCTGTTGTGGTTTCCTTCTCCCCTCTTGTTTCTCTGGATGGTGGGTTGTGCTTTGGGGCTTTGCTTCGCTGGCCGCTGTTTCCTCCGGTGGTGGCTGGGTCGTTGGATCTGCCTTGGGTGGGCGCTTGTTCTTCAGGTGCCTGGCTCTTGTGCCCCTCCCTGTCTGCCGGTCCTGGCTGAGCTGTGCCCTTTCCCTGCTGGTGGGTTTTGGGTGTCGGTCTCCCTGGGTGTGTGGCCTCTCTGCGCCTTACTTTCGCCCCTTGGTTCCTGCCCTTCTCTTGGTTCGAGGGGGGTGGGTGCCTGTCTGGGTGCCGGCCTGCCTGCCTACGGTTTTCGCTGTTGGGCACTTCTTGCTCCCTTCGGGTGCTTTTGCTTGCCCTGTGCTCGGAGTGTCTGCCTTTTGGTGGTGTCTCCCCCTGGTTTCCGGGGGGGGGGTTTGTTGTGCCCTTCCTCCTTGCTGGCGGGCCCTGGCCTTTTTGGTGGTGTTGGCTCGGGTTTATTCTCGCCTGCCGCCCTCTTTCCCTCCGGTGGTGGCTGGGATTTGTTGGTCTTCCTTGGCTTTTGCTTTGGGTGGCCTCTTGTTCTTTGGTTGTTCGGCTCTTGTGCCCTGCCCTGTTGGCCGTCCCTTTTCCGTCCTTGTGGGGTTTGGGTGCCTGCCTCCCCTGGTGTGTGGCCAGGTTTCTGTTTCCTGCCCCTCTCGCTCTGCCTTGGGTTGCGGTTGGCTTTGCTTTGGGTCTGGGGCTTTGGGGGCCTGGCGTTGGCCCTGTGCTCCCGCGCGGGCTGTTTTCGGCCTGTGCCCTTTGCTCTCTCGTTGGTGCTGGGGTGTTCCTTCCCGCTCCCTTGTTGAGTGGTGCACCTTGGGCTTCTTCGAGCTCCTCTCCTTTGCTTTCGGTGCCGGGATTTTTCCCGTGTGCTCGGGGGGCCGTGGCTCTGCCTCTGTTGGTTTTGCCTTTCCGGTCCCTGTTTTGGCGTCCCGTTCGCTTTGCAATTGGGTCGCTGGTGCGCCTCCTGGCTTGATTGTGTTGGTGTTATAATCTATTGCTGCATTTCCCTTCTCTATGGTTCCTCTATCTACTGCTCAGCCAGTGTGTGTATGGATGTGCCTGAAGATGACTGGAATGTTGGAGGTATGATGTGGTCATCATGGAATGTTGGGTGCTTGGGGAGCTGTGGAGAGTCAGTTGGTGGCAGGCTGAGCAGGACAGAGGCTGCTCCTGGTGGGGCGTTATATGGACTTACCATCTTCCTGTGATTAGCTAATCTGATTATCTTGACAATAAATCTTATGAATATATCCACATTACATCAGACTACAAGGACTATCATATTTACAACACTGGCGACGAGGTCAAAGGAACTACCTACGTGTTGGTGAAGGATTAACCTACTTTACCCTGGATTACCCTGGATTACCCTGCAACCAAGGACTTGAGTATTACTGCAACTAGAACTCTACTTTCAAAGAAGAAAGTGATAAAAGCTCAGAAGCAGGATAAGTTGTAGAAGGAGCTTTATTAGTACAACCATCAACAGCAGATTACAGCAACTGACACTTGAGGAGAGAACATAACATTCTCATAATGATGTCAAGAAGGCAAGGCTGGTGGAGTTCCATTAAAGGAACAGTAACAATAACCACAACACATCCCCTATCCAATAAATAAAAATAGAAAGGAATAAATGGAAAACAATACTTAAGACATTACAAAATCATCGAATTTCCGAGGAAGGTGTGAAGTCCTCCCAGAAACAGTTCTTTGAAAACAGGGAGAAGGAGTAGCACTAGGAGTGCAAGAAGAATTGGCACTGCCGGTGGAATGGAACTTAGCAGCATCGCACTTGGCCAAATTAGACATATTCCAAGTACAACCATTGTCTAAGGTGACAACATTCTTCCTGATGGAAATAATGGTGAAAGGACCAGTGAAGTTTGAAGTACCTTTAAGACCACACTTGGATTTTTTCACCAGAACACAATCACCAACATTCCACTTCCTAATTTTGACATGCATCTTAGCATCGTAGCGTTGTTTATACTTCTGCTGATAATTTCTCAACGTCCCTCTCCTTCTCACCTCTCTTTCAATACTGTCATCACGACCCTTCCCAGGAAGCCAGGTAGGATTGAGTTTAGAACAAGCTAACCTACCTCTCAAAGCCTCGAAAGGTGATCTTTGCATGACAGCATTGGGAGTCGTGCGGTGTGCCCACCACGTCTCCCTCAAGACACTGCTAAAAGAAACTTTGGATTCCAAAGCCCTTTGTGCACAACTCTTCACTACTCTATTCATCCTTTCCGTGAGACCATTAGCTTGTGGAGAGTAGAGAGCTGTCTTCTGATGGATGATGCCAAGGTCTTTCAAGAAATCATCCATCTCCCTGGAGGTGAACTGCACCCCATTGTCAGTGAGTAGGATTTTAGGAACACCCTCTGATCCAAATACCTCCTTCAAAAACTCAATCACTGTTCTAGAATTGACAACACTCATGCATTTAGAAACAACCCATTTAGAAGTAAAATCAACTAGCAATACAACAAACCTTTCATGCGCAGGCATAAGTTCAAACGGACCCGCAATGTCCAGGCCCAATTTAGTCCACACAGCAACAGGCACTTCAATCGGTGACAAAGGAGATTGATTAGTGGTGCGTGATTTGTCATTGACAGCACACAAATGACAATCCTTGACAACAGCCTCCACCATGCTATCCATACCAGGCCACCAGTATCTTTCCCTAATACGAGCTTTAGTGAGATTCCTGCCCAAATGCCCTTCATGAGCTATGTTAATGATTCTCTCTCTCAAATCACCTGGAGGTACCACTCTGTCACCCCTCATCAAGTTGTCCTGAATGAAAGTTAAATCATCCCTTACTGACCAAAAAGGCTTCAAAACACCCTCAAGAGCATCATAATTAGGCCAACCATCTCTGATCACACCCTTAAGTAGCTGAAAACCAGCGTCATTAGCCACGCTCTGTGACCATTCCTCCTTGGAGATACTAGACTCCAAAACCCAATTCACACAAACACCTTCAGAGACACAATCCCTTACAATAGGAAGACGAGAAAGACAATCAGCAGGTTTATTATTTGATCCAGGAATGTACTGTACTTAAAAGTTGAATTCTTGCAATCCCTCACTCCATCTTTTCAACCTAGGCGTCATATGATCACTTTGATGACATGAAAAGATTTGTACCAAAGGACGATGATCAGACTTTACGAGAAAAGGAATTCCCCACAAATAGAATTTAAAGTGGAGAACAGACCAAAACACTGCTAACGCTTCTCTCTCATACAAGAGTAATTAAATTCAGCCTCTCTCAAGGCCCTTGAAGCGAAAGCAACGACAACCTCTTCACCATTCACTACTTGTGAAAGTACAGCACCCAAACCTTTAAGACTGGCGTCAGTCGTGAGGATGGTTTTGAGTTTCGAGTCAAAATGACCCAAAGTAGGCATTTTACCAATCTCTTTCTTTACCAATTCAAATGCCCTCTCACACTCAGCAGACCAAGAAAAATGTACACCCTTCTTTAAAAGAGACCTAATAGGTTCAACAAGAGTGGCAAAACCTTTGACAAACTTCGAATAAAATTCTGCCATCCCTAAAAACGACTTGACTTGATCTTTGTCCACAGGAGTCGGTGCTCCAACTATGCTCTCAGCTAACTCCAGTTTAGGCTGAATCCCAGTTCCAGAAATGACATGTCCCAAATATGTAACTGACTTTAAACCAATGCGACATTTTTCTTTTTTTACAGTAAGCCCACTTTATCCCAACTTGCTCAAGACAGACCTTAGCACCCTGTCATGTTCACCCTCATTTACACCATACAACAAGATATCGTCCTGAAAGAACATGACATTTGAAAGACAACCCAAGACCATCTTCATTACTCTCTGAAAACACGCAGCAGCTGAAGCTAAGCCGAAAGGCATTCGTAAAAATCGGTTAGCTCCTAATGGCGTGACAAAGGATGTAAGATGCCTGCTATCCTTATGTAATACAACTTGATGGTAAGCTGAAGAGAGATCAAGTACACTAAAAGTTTTCGCACCCTTCAAGGTACTAATGCTCTCAGCTATATTGGGTAATGGTTGCCTATCCACCCAGATCCACTCATTCAATCCGCGTAAATCCACACACATCCTAATTGACTTTCCTCCATCCTTGGGTGCTAAAACCACTGGACTCAACCATTCCGAAGATTCTATTTCTTCAATCACACCTAAATTCAACAATTTCTCAATCTCACACTTAAGTGGCTCAAGCATCATGTTAGGTACCTTCCTCACCTTGTGCACACATGGCTTGGCAGATTTCTTGAGAATAATTCTATGCTCAAAACCTTTTAAACATCCTAAGGTATCTGTAAAGACTCTTGGATAATCAGCAAAATACATTTCAGAACTAGACACATAATCTATCTGAGGAGGAGTGGCAACATGTAAGTGTGCAGCAAGAAATTCTTCCTTCAGCATAACTTGATTCTTTGGATCTTTTGCTCCTGGATCAAGGATAATCCCCAAATCATGCTGATGTCGCCAACCCAGAAGATTATCACCCCTGACAGCAACATACACTTTACCAGAGATACATCTTCCTCTGAAAGAAATGTTGGCTACAGTATAACCCAATACCTCTATCCTTGACTTGTTGTAACTCAAAGGAGAGATATCAGAAGGTAAAAGCTTAACATTCCCTAACCCCACCTCCTCATCCCAAATTTTGTTCCCGATTAAGGTAAAAGGAGAACCTGAGTCAGCCATAAGTTTGAATACGAATTTGTCAATGGCAATATCACAAAATGGCATAAATATGTGTTCAACATCAACCATACCTTCACTAACACTAGAAACCACAACTGTACGTATAATATCAGAATTCGGTTCGTTGCTCTCTTTCTTTTTACCAGACCTGCACACGCGTGCATAGTGTCCCTTGATACCACAATTATTACAAATACTGTCTTTAGCAAAACATTGAGGAAAGCTGGAAGTATGGAAGGAACTTCCACACCTAAAACAACGCATTTTTTTGTTAGTGAAGGAACGTTGTTGACGAGAATCCTGTTCTTTGGAGTTATTGGATTCCCTAGAAGAAGAAGGGCGTGTTTCAGAAAAACTTTTCTGCAAAGATGGATTCTTTTGAAAAGATTTACTCTTAGGTCCAGCACTAACTTTGGCAACATCCTGAAATTCAGAGAACTCATCTTCTGCTAACATATGCACAGAGTCAGGAGCTTTCTTCTTATGATCACTAACAGTTTGACTCTCATCCTCTTTATTTTTCCTTATTTCTTTGACCCATGTAGAAGTGTTTTCCATACCCTCTACAATATCCAGCGCATCTTTTAGTGTGGGATTTCTCTACAATAGTTTTTCTTGTACTCTAGAACTGTTCGTGCATCGAACAAGTTGACCTCTGACAAGAGATTCTGAGAGATCACCAAAATCACAAGTGCGTGAAAGAGTTTTCAGAGCAGCAACATAGGTTCCCACACGCTCACGAGCGCCTTGAACTCGAGTAAAAAATCTATGTCGCTCTCAAACAACGTTAATCCTTGGGCCAAAGTACTGTTCCAACATAGTCATAGACATTTCAAAAACATCAGCAGGTTCGCCATCTGCTCCACCCATGGGTATGGTATCCATACTATCATATGTGTGCCTGCCCTCGACACCCAAATTGTGCAACAAAATAGCTTGTTTTCTGAAAGCCGAAAATTTCTCTCCCCCAATAGCAACCAAATACGAGTCAAACAAGTTCCTCCATCTCTTCCAAGGGAGAATGGGCTCACCCTCCTCTGAAAGGAATGGGGGTGGCTGTGACATACTACTGGAGGTATGATGTGGTCATCATGGAATTTTGGGTGCTTGGGGAGCTGTGGAGAGTCAGTTGGTGGCAGGCTGAGCAGGACAGAGGCTGCTCCTGGTGGGGCGTTATATGGACTTACCATCTTCCTGTGATTTGCTAATCTGATTATCTTGACAATAAATCTTATGAATATATCCACATTACATCAGACTACAAGGACTATCATATTTACAACAGTTGGGCTTTGTGCTGTGGGGCCCTTCTTTGCTTCAGGTCCTTTTTTTGGTCCCTGCTGGGGTCCTTTCCTGGCTGCTCCTTCTCTTGGGCTTTGTCACGGTCCTGGATTGGTCTTCGGTCCTTTCTAGGTCCGCTCCCTTCGGCTGGCTGTGGCGCTGGGTCCGTTTTGTGGGCTCTGGGCCTCCTCCCTCTGGTTCTCCTTTCTCGGGGAGGTCTGGCTGTGGTTGGCTGTTATGCCTTTCCTGTGCCCCTTCCTGGTTGGGGGTTCCTTTTTGCCTCTCCTTCTGGGTCCTGGTGGTGCGGTGTTGTGGGCCTCCTGGCTGGCTGGCCTGCCTGTTCTGCGACTGGTTTCTTGGGGTTGGGCTGGGGGCCTTGTTGTTGGCCTTCTGCCTTTGGGGTTTCGCCTTCGGTGGTTCCGTGGTGTCTCCCTTTTTCCTCGTGGGGGTCTGTTCCTCCTTTCTGGTTCTGGGGTTTTGGTTTTTCTGGTTCTGTGTGGGCCTTTGTTGTCTTTCTTGGTTGCGCCCTGGTTTTTGCCGGGTCTGTTTTTGGGTTGGGCTTTTTGCTCTCCCTGACCTCTGTTGTGGTGGTTGCTGGTTTTTTGTCCGGGTGCCTCCTGCTTTGTGGGTTTGCCCCGGTCTTGGTCGTTTCTGGGGCGCCGGGTTCTTCTCCCGGTTGGTTGGCCTTTTGGGTGCTGCTGCTCTTTGCAGTCTCTGCGGGGGTTGGCCTTTGGTCGATCCTGCCCTGTGGCCTGGTTCCTTTATGGTTCCCTGTTGCTGCCCTCTTTTCGGTTCTGCTGGGGGCTTCCCCTGCTGTGTTGGGGTTGTCCCTCTGCTTTGTTCCTTCCTGGTCCTTCGGCTCGTCCGCCCTGTGCGGGCTGTTCTTTTCTGCCCTTGTCCTTTGGGCTGGGTTGGCCTGTTCGTCCCTGGTTGTTTGGCGGCCTGGGTCCGGGGGCTTCGCCCTTGGGGGTTTCTCGCTGGTTGGTTGCCCTTTCCTGGCTCCTTTCTCTGTTGGGGCACGCGCGCTTCTCCTGGGCTTCCTTTGGTCATGGGGGGGGGCCTTGGTTTAGGCCCCCCTGCTTGCTCCCTTGGGGGCTTGGCTCTGCTTCCGTGCCTCCCTTCTGGCTTGCCTGGTTGGTGGTTCTTGTTTCCGTGGCAGTCCCCTTCTGGCCTTTGGGGTCTTGGTTCGGGTCTGTGGGGTGCTGTTTTTTGGTCTGGTGCCCTTGTTGTTGGTGGGGTTCCGGAAGGCCGGGTTCTCTGCTTTGGTATTCTCCATATTCTACGGAATGGGACGAGGTCAGGAGGGACCTGGGGGTAATGTCCTATTACTTACCTGTAATCTTCATTACTCCTCGTCCCTTTGACCTCGTCCCATTCCTTGCTTCCCTCCCTCCCTCCCTTGCGTCCGGCCTTCCTGTTGTTGGCTTGGTGTTTCAGGCTGCATGCTGGGCTGGTACCGCTTATGTACCCAGTGGGAGGGAGCAGGTAGGGTATCCCAGCATGCTCCTTTTCTTTTTTCTGTCGTAGGAGATGGTCATCTCCATATTTTAAGGAATGGGACGAGGTCAACGGGACCAGGAGTAATGAAGATTACCGGCAAGTAATAGGACATTCCTTCACATGGAAAAACAACTAGAACACCAACCCACCTAGAAATAAAATGTTCACGTCACAAAGGAAAGTTGGCAACCAATGAGAGCCGTTTAAAATGCAGACTACATGACTATAGTCAATCTAATTGTGATTTAACATAATTTCTTTCTACAAACAGCATTAGCATGACTGTGCCTTAATGTTGTGGTAATGCAAAACGATAAATAAAGCAGCAAAAAACACTCCACACGTCAACCTGAAGAGGAAGAACTCTTTCAAATGATATCTCAAAAATGTACCAGAATTCAACCAAATGTAAAGTGTCTTCATAAAGACTCAAATAACTGCCCGAAACCCTCGATGCACTTATATCCATTGCCCAGTCATTATTAGGTTACATCATCAAGGGAAACGCAATAGCACTTTATTCCAGTGCAGCTACGATTCAGCAAGTGTAAACTCCGAAGAGTTAAGCAGTAAAATAGTTTAATAAAAAGTGACCTTATTTGAGGCTACAGATGCACTAAGTGGAAAGTTGATATGCTTGTTCATAGCTCATCTAGATGCAAATGGGAGTTCAACAGTAACTCGTCTGCCTAGGTGATACTCTATAGCGCTTGTTAACAATGCAGTCTGGCATGAACAGAGGTCTGAATCACATTTACTGTTTCTCACTGCAAAATTATAATGTAACATGTAGACTCCCCTTCCAATGACATTGTGGCTATTTCAGTCCCGATGGCATTATGGGTTCACTTATAATGCTTGAATGAACATACCTTAAAGACACTTTAATGCAAAAGGATCTAAAAAAGGCCTCAAGTGTGGTATTTCCTGGTGGAGTGACTTGGAGGAGTGACAAGCAACAGTTGTACAGAAACACCAGGGGAAGCATAGAGTGGTCACTACAGATTGAATGTGAATTATCTCATGGATGTAAAGTAGGTAGTTCGAAAAGCAATCTGAGACACTCTCAGTTCCAATAATCAGCAAAGTCATGGCACACTTCTGCAGCATTTCCTCAGAAGAGTGTAAGAGGTGCAATAAAGCTAGCTTTCCCATTTAAAAAATCCTCCTACCGAACAGAAGAACATTTAGCAAATACATCTTTTAATTGTGCTCTATTACCAAACCAGATAGTTAAGTTTCAATGCAGGTGGAGATTTCATAACCAACTGCAAGTCTATTTCAGTAGCATACCCAGAGTAACTCTAAAGCTTGGACCTGAATCAGTGGTCCGAGCTCAGTCGGATTGCTGGCAAGCCATTTTAAAGCACTGTAACTGATAGCCCTCATTAGGGCATGTTTTCACTAGTCCGGTATTACCCTGGATGAGTTTGGATAAAATGTTTCAGGCCAAAGTCCAAACTTCCCAAGAGGTTTTTAAGGTTCTGAGTTCACTTACATTTCCTGAACGCTTTAGTGTTTACGAGGTTTGTTGCAGCTTCTGCTTGCTGAAAACGCCAGTTGGCTCAGTGATCTAGCAATATATTGCAAAGAATTTCTTGTTTTCAGTTTTCATGAATTGTTTCAGGTCATCCCAGATAGTTTTATTTAAAAGATGTATGTTTAAAACAAAATACTGCTGGAAATATCCATTTGTCGAGGTCTTGCCATATCTACAGAGAAGCCCAGCGTCACAAGCAACATTTCCCTTCAGTTCAGTTTTTTTTTAATCTAACATCACTTTGCATCAGGGATCCTGTAGTTATGGATTTACAATAAAACAGTGTGTTTTAGTCCCAGTTTGGAAATGTGATTAAAGCATGTGCCAACAGTGACGTGTGGTTAGAGCCATGGATGGCCTGAACAAGATTTCCAGGGGGGTAGCAACGGGGGTGGGGGTGTTAAACCCCCTTCCTAAATGTATTTTCCAGTAAATAGTTAGATATGGGCGCTTTTAGTTGGGTATGATCAGGTGTCTGTCGGGTTCAGAAGACAGTGCTACTTATAAAGAGAAAAAAAGACACACACACTGTCCCTCCTTCTATCTTGAAAGTCTTCAAAAATTAAGATAGGCTTAGCATGCTTGAAAGGGGAGTGGCAGTATATATCCCGGCAATCAGATAGGCACAATTTTCTTTAGATGTATGTGACCCTCAGCAAGATGGAAAGCTCTGTTGTTGTTGGCCTGCATCTCTGTGATCCGTGTAGACTGAGAGATAACTCTTCAATCTGAGGAATGAGTCTAAATTCTGTTTATACTGAGAGGTAGCTCTGCTGTCTTACGCCTTAACCTGTAATTTATGTGAAGCCTCATGGAACGCTCTGCTGTCTAGAGCCACAGCAAGAAGGTTCTGTGTCACTTGAGGGATACTTCTGATGTGGGTTTGTTCAAATCTGAGCTAAATGTTATCTGAAACCTGTGGGAATATCCCTGTGTGTGATTTATCTGGGCCAGTATTTTGCATGTGGTGTTATTAAAGTAATTCCCTTAACTTTATTTTAGTTTGCAGGCTTAGCAGGTGGCGCAATAATAATACTGATCCTTTGTTGTGAGTGACCCTCTTTAGAATTCTATGTTTGACTTTAACCGTGTACGTAAGTGGTGCAGGTCATCCATGAAAACCCAACCAGACATAATGCATTTACATCTCAGTAATACTCATTTAATTGTTATTGTGATTGTTTTTGTTATTTGGTATTTGTTAGGCACATGTATCACCTGTAGGACTCACAGCGCCAGCAGAAATACTCCGATCACTATGAGTAGTCTCTCGTTATTGCTGAACGAGCCAGCTTTTGGGTGATTTGCGTAACCTCTTGTGGTTTAGGCAACCTAAGAAGAATGAAAGGGTCTTTCCAGTGCTCTGGACATGCCACTGTCACAGCCCAAAGCATCAAAACCTATAGATGTAGTGAATTGAGTGGTATCATACAATTCACTATTTCAATGATACTTATTTTAGTGAATTTCAAATTATGAAAGGCTGAACAACCCCTACCTTGGACTAGAAACTGTGAGAGAGAGCATGTGCTTTATGCTGCTGAGACCTCTTGCTGCAGAGTTTATCATAGAATCTAATATGAATAACATTCAGAGGCATATTCACAAGCCCCTATCGCCATCACAACACCACTTTCAGTGATGTTGTGATGGCGATACGGGTCTCGCCTTATTCACAAGGCAGTGTTAGGCCACTTAACATGGCTTAACGCTGCCCTGTGAATAAGGCACCCTTTCAAACAGTATTTAGTGTGAAAGGGGAGGGTAATGGGTGTTGCGGTGGGCGTCCACCACAACATCCATTGATTTTGACTCTGCCCCCTACTCACAAGGGAGGCATAAATAGGCGGCAGCGCCAAAATTAAGACCAGGAAAATCCTGGTCCTAAACAGGTGAAACGAGGAGAAATGCTTTATTTCTCCTCGTTTTTGCTTTTTCCATGTGTTCTGCCTTGTGCAGCACACATGAAAAAGCAAATTGCCATGGTTTATGTATGTACAGGAAGGTGTCCCTTCCTGTACATAAATGCACCTTTTTTAAAAATGCCATAAGGCAGCACACATGAAAGTGAGAGACTTGCATTTAGGATTGTTTATGTGCAGGAAGGGACACCTTCCTACACATAAACAAACCTCCCCTGCACACAGACACCCTTGCACTCTGGTGCAAGGGTGCCTGCGTTGGCGCTACGCTGTTAAACTTAGCGCCATGGCAGGGGGAAAAGCAAGGCTGCACTATTTCCTTGTGAATATGGTGCAGCCTTGCATTTCTGAAGTGGGGTAGCGTGTCGTTAAGCCCAGCAGGCTAATGATTCACTCCTCCGCTTCATTGTGAATATCCCCCTCAGTGTGTTACTATCTATAAGATGCTTAAACATGCATGTTCCAAACTCTTACTTCTCTCCAAACTTCGCTCACTTGGTGCAACTTTTCTCCTATTTGAACATAATATTTTGAAGGTGTAAACTTCTACAGAAGGCACACGTTTTCCAAAACATTGGCGAATTTCGGCTGCCACTTATGCTTCAAAAGTAGATCCTGACAAAGTAATCAAGTAAACAAGTTAACAAAGTCAGGCAAAGTGTTACGAATTTTCCTTAAAATTTCATGAATGCACAAAAGGCATTTTTAGGTTTCGTAACCTGGCGAGGGGCGAAGCCCCTCCCAGATCGAAATCTGTTGTTTTTAATAGTGAGGTTAGGACAGCCTCTGTTTCCAATTGGCTAGCTCCATAAATGGAGGCTAGCCATTGGGAGGCAGAGGCTGTCAATCGCGTTTTCTCTCGATAACGCGATTCGGGGGCGTTTCTGGTGCTTTTTTTAAGCCCCGCCCCTTTGTCCCGGGCCGCGCTGCCATTGGCTGCCGGCCCGGGACACCCCCGTGACGTCATTCCCGGGCCGCGCTGTGATTGGCTGCCGGCCCGGGACACCCCCGTGACGTCAGCCAATCACAGCGCGGCCCGGGACCTGACTTGTTGTAGTTTGTTCCCAGTCCGACGCTGCTGCTGAAGCAATTACTCCAATTCCACTCGCTAGACTACACACACTCTACTGACAAGTTTGTGTTATTCTGTCCACCACAGCCGACTTCCAAACAATGCCTGTTTTGAGCTGGTTTTCTGGCACAAGTACATATTTTAAATTCCTGATTAGGGTAGCTTTCCCTGGGGAACATTTTCACAGACAAAAAAACACTATGGCGACGACAAGTTGTCCCCGTGGCTTTAAGTAGGATTAAAAAAACTAAAAAACTGGGGGGGCTCTCGTAGGGGCTTGGCCAATGTAATTACGGGCCTGGCCTAAAACACGTACTAAAAATCTGTGCTTAGCATAGTGTGTCACCGGATTGGTATTGTGTTTCTTCTATCATTACATCCAGATAGCCAGATATAAAATACAAGTGACATGGCACCTGCAACAAGCCAGTACTATTGCCTTTATCAATTGTTGTAAGTTGCATAAGATAAATATGAACTAACTATGTTTTCGTTGTATATAATACTGAAAATGCTGCAGTTTTTTGTGAGCGAGCATGTGGCGTAAGGCTAGAGCTTTCGAGCTGAGACGGCAGGTTCGAGTCTAATGTCAGCTGTACATCTGGTGATTAACAAAATGAATATGTGCTTGTGAAATGTAACTGGTGCTAATGTAAAGCCCTCCAAGTTTGCGCTATATAAAACAAAAGAAGAAGTTACGCACCCCCACCCCCGAGGGTAAAAATAGAGAGCGTGATAGGGGACCCATTTCGGCGCCTGCTTTTAAGAACTGCCGCTGCTGAGCACCGGCAAGACCCAGCCCACTTAAAGCCCTGGTTGTCCCGACACTCTCATCTTAGCACCGATGTACTGCAGTGCAAAGTTATGTTGTCACATTTCCGTTTCAGCAGGAATCCTGGTTTCAAAACATTATGATAAGCGAGACTGGGAAACTGCTTAGAAACCACGCAAGCCGAATGAGTGCGCGTGAAACCGTTCTCGAGTGCCAGCTATTAAATGATTGCTCACACGGAAATAATGATGTACCAGAGATAACATACGCAGTGACAGGAGAGGAGCTCATAAAACGCAAGGCTCGTGATTGGGCACACACAGAAGCGTCAGGGGCAGGGCAGCAACCCGCGGTGCCTTCACTGGCCGCGTAATTTGCACATAACTGAAATATTTGGCCAGTATGCCACAGCAGAATCGCGCGGGACTTCTAAGCCAATTTTGGAGACCATAGCAGAAATAGTATTTGATTAGAAGAGTCAGAATTTTGAGCTATCCAAGAGGGGAACTTCCTGGCAGAAAGAATGAACATTGCAATTGCTCCTTCCTTGGGCTGGAAGGGTGGGTTTCATACATGAGAAAAAGTTCTGAAATGCTAAATAATCATTCATTTTAGCCCCCGGCCCTTCCTAGCCCCCCTCCCACCTTCGCCACACAAGCTCCACACATCACCTGCGGCATCCCATTCCCCCTCTGGCTTGCTGCATTAACACGTACCCCGACTGCCAAGCAGATCTCCTGCCCGTCGGGCATTATGACACCGACCGAGCGCTGCGCCTGCTCTGGCATCCTGACCCGCTGGCCAGTCATGTGCATCAATCCGGCTCCAGCTGTTCTGTCCTTGGCGGGTCCAGCAGCCCGTCTTCACCCACCTCCTCTCTGTAGTTTCTTCTTCCGGGCGGAGGCACCAACACAGGGGTTTACTTCTTAGCTGAGTGTGGGAGGGCTCGGCCGCCGGAGACGCACATGCAGAGCCTCATTCCACAGTGAGAGCTAATCACATGCTCTCGACATACCGATCATGGCTGCCGGCCCGTAGGTCAATGCCTTCTGAGTCACGGCGATTTCACCTGCAGAGATAGCGTCACTCCAAAAAGTTATTATTGAGCACAGGGAAGCGGAACTACCGTTTGTGTTGATACCGAGTTAAACAAGCATTTACAATGCAACGGTTTCGCCTTTGGAAAAGTTTGAGCTATTGGCATTGTAAATGACAACATTTGTATTTATGTGTTGGTTTTGAAAACAGATAAATAAATGGCATTGTCATTTACATTGCAAATAGCGTTAACATTTCCAAAGGCGAAACCGTTGCATTGTAAATGCTTGTTTTATTTTATTATCAAGCTTGGCCATGGAGTACATTCCACAGCAATTCATAAACCTGTAAAGAAAATAGGAAATGTCTTGATCGTTCCATCTCCATTATTTGAGAAGAAAAACAGAAATGATTCATAATTAATAAAGATTCAAGGCATGTAACTTTTTTCTTGATACTAAATGTATGACGTTCTAATTCTACTGAATGTGACAGTGATAAAACATTTATGAAAATAATAGGGCACTGTTCAGATGTACAACTTATTTTTAAACGATTGTGACCTCTTTTGAAAT
Organism: Lissotriton helveticus; assembly: GCF_964261635.1. Classification (NCBI taxonomy): domain Eukaryota; kingdom Metazoa; phylum Chordata; class Amphibia; order Caudata; family Salamandridae; genus Lissotriton; species Lissotriton helveticus. Next base: position 539,026,706 of record NC_136065.1, read on the forward strand.
TATATGTTTGATTTTTAAATATGTTATTCCGAGAGTATTGTATATCCCAAGAATACATATAATTTAAAGCAATTGTATTATTAAACGCACATTTCATGCAAGAATGATTTCCTCTAATTACCACCACAGTACAGCAAAATCGACATTCAAAAAATGTTGTCCTGCCACACAGATCTCATGTTACAGTCAGACGACTTTACTCTGGATAACAATCCTCCAATTGTCACCAGGGGCCAGATGTAGGTCGCCAATTACCGGTCGGTAACGCCCGATTTCGGCCGTTACCGACCGGTAATTGGTTTTTGAGATGTAGGGGGCCCGAATTTTACCTAATCTGTACATTTACCGATTCGGTAAATTTACAGATTCTGTAAAATACAGACTCGGTATATTTACCGAATCAGTAATTCCAGATGTAGGTGGCACTTAAAATAGTGCCACAGGCCCTTAAGAATTTGTTATTTACCATGAAACACTATCTCATGGTAAATAACGAATTCCTGTGTACATGCACATCTGTGCATTTACACATGTGCCATGTGGCACACATACATGACCTAAGGGCATGTATGTGTGTCACATTGCACACAAGCCAGAATCAAGGGTGCAACAGGGTGTCAAAGTGACACCCTGTCCCCCTTGTAAATTCGGTAATTTTACCGAATCGGTATTTACCGATTCGATAATTGACATTGATTCCTATGAGCCTCAAGGCCCATAGGAATCAATGGCAGTTATCGAATCGGTAAATACCAATTCGGTAATTACCGAATCTTACCGATTCGGTAATTGATTCGGTAAATATACCTACATCCCGATTGCCAGTTCTTAAATACCGAATCGGTATTTATGACACCACTGCATTGTCAGGAAGGAGTGTATACCCACAGAACCGGTCACCTATCCTTACCCCCATGCGATCAAAATTAAATTGACGCGTTTTCTCCAGACTCCCGATTCGGGGCAGCACGGCCATTCACCCCTCCCTCCAGCTCGCCCTGCCGAGCACGCCAGGGTCTGTCTCTTCCCCCCTAGGCAATAGAGGCTTTCACCAATTAGGCATTAATCAATGTCCTGATGGTGATCCCCATGATTAGAAGTGTGGCTCACCGATTAGAGGAGGCAGACCCTGATGCAGAGGTCAGACCCCGGACCAGGGTTCAATTCCCGACGCGGCAGGGTCTTGAGCTCATAATGTCCACGGACTCGATAATTCTCGCCTCGGTGCCTATTTGAATCGTGGGTTCACACTCTGCAACTCTGGGTAATAGCTTGCTTAATCTCCACTACGGCCCCACCGCGATGGGATGCCTGGCCTTCACCTTGGAGATGCCCAGTAGGGGTAATCTCGCAGGGAAAGACCAGGACGGGTTCCCAAAGCAAGCGCCTTGAGACCTTACGGTGATAAGGCGCTATACAAGAGCGTATGATTACGATTACGATTATTACTTAGTGGGATCGAAACGCCGTCGACCTTTATGTGCACCTTATACAGAAGGTATACCATGTGTTATGTATATGTAAAGGTGCCTTTTGAATTTTCTGTTTCATTGAAAACTACAGAAATCTGAAGCTTTTGCCTAAAAGCCCTGTTTTGTTCCTTGTTTCATCACTGTACTAATCTGTATGTGTTAGGGTACAGGCTTGTGCCTCACTTCGTTGAATTGTTGAAGGAATTCTTTTCTCTCATTCCTCATTAAGTAAAGATTAAGACCTCTGTCCAGCCGCATTTTGTAGCATCTGGAATTTGCGTATCACACTCTTTTTTGTTCCCAAATAGAGAGCTTTGCAATGATCAATTTTAGACAGTATTAAGGCTAGGTCCTGCTGATTCCAGCCACCAGGTAGAGTTCCAGATAGAAGTATCTCTTCTGAACATTACCACTTCGGTTTATCCGGTGTTTAATTTTAGACAATTGTCCAACATCCAGGTAATGATGTGCCTCATGCAATTTCTAAAATTAAATGGCACTTCTTCAGGTTTGGATGTTAAGGAGACAACTATCTGTGTGTCGTCAGCGTAACATACCACTTTAAAACCATGAGACCGTATGAGTCTGGCTAGTGGGGTAAAGTAAACGCTGAACAAGGTGGGGGAAAGCGATGATCCGTGGGGAACCCCACAAGGCAATGTGTAGTGATGCGATTTTATTTCTTCCATCGTGATGGATTGCTCTCTACCAGTTAGGTATATTTGGAGAATATCAGATGCGTTGTTCACAATTCCCATTTCGGCCAGGCGCTGAATGAGAATGTGGTGATCAACCATATCAAATGCGTCCGATAAGTCGAGAAGGATCAGTATGGCCTTCCCCGCTCCATCAAGTTGAATGCGTATATCCTCAGTAGCAGAAATTAATGCAGATTCTGTGCTATGACGTGGACGGAAACCGTGTTGCGCTGAGTCGAGTTTGTTGTTGGCCTTTATGAAGGATAAAAGTTCCTCATTAAAGGCTTTTTTCCAAAAATTTTGAGGTAAATGGTAGGCATGAAATAGGCCAGTAACTGCTGACCTCTGTAGGGTCTAGGGTTGGATTTTTTAGAATGGGTCTGACCAGGGATCTTTTCCATGTGTTGAGAAAGTGCCCTTTAAACAGAAAGTTATTAACAAGGGGTGTTAATCTATTCGCAATTATGCTAGGTGCCATATGAAAGACCATGGCTGGACAAGGATCTAAGGGGGATCCCGACTTGGTTGACAGTATTAGCTTTTCTACCCTGTTTGAGGTTAGAGCGTGGAATTCATATAGGAAGACCTCCGTGTTTTCCTTATTGTCATTGGATTTTTGAGATTTTGTTCCGAATTGGCTGTTAGAACACTCCTCGATATCATTACCTGCTTTATCTCAAAAGAAATCTGCCAGTTTGTTGCAGCACTGTCTTGTAGAGTTACATTTATTTGCTATAACTAAAACTAGATAGATTAGAAACTGTTTAAAAAAGTTCTCCGGCCGTGTTCTTGGAGGTCATCATTTTCTCAGTAAAGAAGCTAGCTTTTGATTGGACTATTGCTTTCTTATACTTTGCTAGTGCCTCATTATACTATGTTTTTTCAGTATCAGAGTAGTCCCTCCGCCAGATTCGTTCCTTAGCTCTACACTTCCTCTGTAATTCTTTTAAGTTGGCAGTATACCATGGGGCTGATGTTGCACTTTTGTCGATATATTGAAAGTTTCAGGAGCAAATTTTTGGTTGGCTTGATTGATCCAGTTATTAAAGTCCTAAAGTTATTAAAATTCAGGGCTGCTGTATCTGGATCGACATCTATATGGAGATCATGGCCCTGTAGAGTAGTTTCAAGATCAGGGGTATTTATTTGATTCCAAAGCCGTACTCCGCCTGACTTGTTTTCCTATGTTCCCTGGTGAATGGTTCAGTCCGAAGTAAATTGAAGAATATAACTTTATGGTCAGTGCAAATTAGTGGCAGCTTGCTCCTAAATTTTATCTGTGGGTGGTTTATGGAAATACAATCCAGAGTGTGAATTCCTTTGTGTGTGGACTCCATAACTATTTGTTTAAGACCTAGACTATTGAGCTTGTCTTATAAATTGTTTGCATCACAGCTCTCGATGCACTCTAATTAAAGATGAAGTCCCGAAGTATGGAGAAGTTGGAGTATTCCATACAAGACTCCATGGCTATTGCAATTGATTCAATAAAAGGGATAATTCTAGGCCCTGGTGGTCTGTACAATAGTAGACCATTGAGAACACAGGTATAGTTACATTTGATTGAGAACTGGATGGCCTCTTTTAGTTGGGGGAAGTCAGAGAAGGTGGTTTTAATATGGGAGCGGTATACAATGGCCACTCCCCTACCTTGTTGTCCTTCTCTGTCACATCTATGAAGGTTGTATCCATCAGGTATAGCAGTATTTAGGTCGGGGTCTGAGGAGCTGTGAAGCCATGGTTCAGTAAGAAACATTAAGTCAGGTTATGTTGTTCGAGAAGATCCGCAAGTTCGTATTTGTGCTTGGGGAGTGATTGTGTGTTCAATAGCACACATTTTAAAGAGTACTTGTTGGGTTTCACAGTATAGTGGGAGTCTAGCATTGAATAAAGGTTGGATGCATTAGTATTGACAGAGTAATTACATATGGGGCAGTGATGGCCTAGGGAGTTGGAACAAGAGAATATATCTACACAACTCATTTGCTCACCTCTGTCACAAATGTATAGCAGTTAAGCTTGCCCTCCTTCACCTCATAAGACCCAGGCCAAGCTTCTTGCAGGGCCCTGTGCTCTACTGGCTACATTACCCACACTTTATGACCAGGGTGAAACTCAACCAGTGAGGAGGATCCATAATTGCACCTGCAAGCATGGATTTTGAGTTGTCAAAGTTGGAGAAGTACACAGTACAGCACCTCAAGGATTTTTCAAGAAGTTTGAGGTTTCTACCATAGGCTTCACACAGAAGGTGGAGCTGAAAAAGGTGCTGAGGGTCTGGAGAGAAGCTAGGTATGCAGCACATGAGACCTCTGAGGAGGATGGTGAGCATATAGAGGATGAAGAGGAGGAGGACCAGGATTCAGTGGAGAATCTGGTACCAGTGTGGACTAGGGAGCTGATATCTTGCAAAGAGCATTGGTCCCCCCTGGGCCAGTGAGCAGCATGTCCTCTGAAGGTCTGTCTCCAAAAGAGCTGGGGGATAGGAGGTAGGAGAGGAAATTAAATTTGGAGCTAGCTAAGCTCAAATTGGAGAAAGAAAATGCCTTAGAGGAAAAGTAACAGGTCTTACAGGAGAGAAAATTGGCCATGGAGGAAAATAAGATGATGTTGGCTCAGAATTGGAGCTTGAGAGAACTGGACTTCAAGGCCAGACAGGTAGAGTCCAGCAGTGATGGTGGCAGTAATTTCTCTGTGCCTTCTAACAAGATGATCCATATACCCAAGGGTCTGGTGTCAGATTTTGTGGTGGGAGACGACATTGACATATGGATTGAGGCCTAAGTAATTGTGCTCCTAATGTACAAGGTCCCTGAGGAAGATTGGGGGGGTTAGTCTTTGGAGACATATCCCTATTGAGGGGAAATACATTTACTGGCCCTAGGAGGGAGTGACATGATGATGTATCCCTGCATGAAGGAGGCACTAATCAGAAAGTTTGGTCTGACCCAAGATAAATTCAGACAGATAATCAGGGATGGTCAGAAGATTTCTCAATAGACAGGGGTGGATTGTGTGGATTCTTTTTGCAAGGCACTAGATGGTTGGGTGAAGGGCACTGAGGTAAAACAATATTAGAGGCTATATAATTTGTTTGCAACAGAACATCAGTTCAGTCTTGGCTTTCCAGATCTGTGCCAGCACCTTGTTGATAGTAAACTCACAGAGCTTACTAAGGCGGAAGACCGCTGGATCAGCACCAGGGTCCAAAGGAAGGTATACCAGAGAGAGACACTTAGAGGGGTGGTCAGGCTCCCCACAGCAGAGTGTGGGGAACTCAAGGAAGACTCAGATGCGTCCCAGGGTAAGGAGGGAGGTAAGGGTTCCCATGCCCCTTGTAGGGAAAGATGTTCTTATGGGCAGTGACCCAGGGCCCCCAATTTCCAACCCTGCTGCTTTCAGTGTTCCCAGCTAGGTCACAAACAGGGGTAATCTGTCTGTTCTAAGAAACCACCCACTGGTAGTTCCTCGACATGGGTGGCCATTGGGGCCCTATGGGCAAGCAGTTCCCAAGGGCAGGTTATAGACAATGCTGTGATCTCCCTCATTTAGAAGGTGGACTCATAGGGTGAGTTGGTGATCCCCGAGGGTGGGATTTGTCACTTACACCACATAACAGTGGATGGGGTCCCAGTCACTGCTGTGAGGGTCACTGGGGCTAGACAGGCCATGGGTGCGGGACAGGCTGTTCTCCTCAAATCAGTACACTAATAGGTGTGTAGTGTAAGTCCAGTCCATGGCCAGGACTTCTTCCACCCTATGGCCCAGGTATCCTTAGAGTGGGGAGGGGAGATGACCAGAGGATGGTAATTTTTAGTACCCAGAAGGCCGTAGACTGCATTCTGGGGAATGAATAGCCTCCGGAACAGGGAGGGGCAGCCACCACAGATGCACAAAACGTTTCAGTTGTCTGCATGTACCACTCACAGGCAGAGGGTTCAGGACCCAAGAGAGAGAAACAGGGTGAGGAAGAGCCTACCCCTGTCTCCTGTACAGCCTCAGAGCCCTGGATACCACCCCTGAACTGGTGGGAGGTGAAGTGGAAAAAGGGTATGAGGCACATGGGGCTACTGAGACACACTTTGAGAAACAACAGAGACTGGATATCACGGATGGCCTAGGGCATAGGGCTTGACACTGATAGGTTTTGGTAACCTCTTTAAGTTGCTGTCCTTGTGGTCAGAGTTTTACCTGGGTTGGGGACAAACGTCGGACCCAAGGATGAAATGGGCAACATCACACTGTTGGCCATGGTAGTGCAGTCTGCCTACTGGGATGCATCTATGAACAAAGTATGGTTAGGTGCTGCACAGATGGGGTCCACGGGTGAGCAGAAAAGTTCCCCAAGGGTCCGTCCATTGGACCACGAGATTATAGACAGAGAGATCCCATGGGTTCAGAGAGGCATACAACTGGCAATTGTCCCTGCAGTTGTGGGCTATTGTCCGTGTTCTATCGCCTTGTACAGGAAAGACCATCAAAGTATTGATTAGTCCTGCCCTGGGTTTAGGCTAGAGGGTGGTTGTGTTCGACCTGGTCCTTCCTGCAGGGTCACCCTTAAACCTTTTGCCTTCCTCCTCCCTTTTTTTTGCTTGACATCGTTTTTGTTGGTTTTAGGATTCTAGGCACTTCAGCACTGCTAACCAGTGCTCAAGTGCATATGCTCTAAACTCTAAACATGGTAACATTGGCGTATCCACAATTGGCATATTTGATTTACTTATAGGTCCTAAGTGCAGTGCACTATATGTGCCTAAATTAAATGCTACTAGTGGGCGTACAGCACTGATTGTCCCACACACTCATTAGCCCTTTAAACGTGGCTCAGGCCTGCCACTGAAGAGCCTGAGTGACCATTTTGAGCTGACAAGTTAAGCTAAGGGGAGAGCATGTGGCCTAACGGCTAGGGCGATCTACCTCCAATCTGGGGAAATCACTTAATTTCCCTGTGCCTAACAAAAGTGAATGTGTCCTCATGTAATGCAACTACTTCTCATGTAAAGCCCTCTAATAGCTTCGGGTCAAGTTTGCGCTATATAAAACTCTGTAAAATAAAACGAACAAAAAAACCTAATAAAAAGTACTTGTACTGCAAAAAGGAAGAAGGGGGACTAGGAGCTGATGAAGGTCCAGTGCCCATGCTACGAAAATTACATATATTCCAAAAAGAGGAGGTCACTGTTCCTGATAAGAAAAAGATGAAGGAGGAGTATAGGTGATGGACAGACTATATGGGACAGTCAATAAGACAGTTTCTTGCTGACCTTTTATTGGTCTAAAGTGAGGAAGGCCTAAGATGAGTTCTGTAAGTCCTGTCCTACATGCCAGGTGAGTGGTAAGTCTGGGGGGACAGTGCAAGGCCCCCTGCAACCTTTTACTGTGGTTAGCACCCATTTTGAGTGGGTTGGGAGTGACATTGTGGGGCCTCTGGACCCATGGGCAACAGATGTGTTCTAGTCTTGGTGGTCCATGCCACCTGGTACCTGGAACCTATCCCTCTGAGGACAGGGACCGCACCCATTGTGGCCAGGACACTGATGTGGATCTTTACTCTTGTGGATTTCACAAAGAAGGTGGTATCTGACTTGGGGTATCAACTAGATGTCCAACTACATGAAGGCCATGTGGAAGGAGCACTCACTACTCCTTTCCACTCCCAACTAATCGGTTGGTTGAAAGGTACAACCACACCCTTAAAGGCATGATAATGGGTGTTAGAAATTGGGCATCTAGTTGGCAGAGGTATGTACCCTGTCCAAATAGGGACCAAAATTATAGTCAAAGTAAGAAAGATACACACCCTATATTAACATGTGCTCACCCTCTGGTAGCTTTGCACAGAGCAGTCAGGCTTAATTTGAGAGGCATTGTGTAAAGTATTTGTGCAGTACTTTAACTACAGTAATGCAGTGAAAACACCACAAAAAGACTTCACACCAGTTTAGAATAATAGAAAATATTTATGTGAGTAAAGCAAGACCAAAAGACAAAAATACAATAAGTAAAACTTGAGATACAAATTTTTATATAAAAAACTGTAATATAGTGCTTGAAAGGCGGTAGCGCCCAGAGGGTCACTGGATGTTGAGCTGGACCCGCGTATATCCAAACTTCCGCAAACAGCAATGAACTGCATTTCCGATCTACAGAGTTGGGTCCATGCGTCAGTGTCTAGCCTCATATCCGGGTCGCGCCTCGTTGATGAGCTCCTTTTGATGCAGGCAAGGTGTCGCCATTGAACCTCGCAGTTAGGTCCCTCTTTGGCATCAACCAATTACAATGCGGCGCTGCATTGCCGTCAGTTCGGGTACCACATCATTTTTTAACAGCGCAGGGATGTCCTCAAATCTGCACTGAGTGGGCCTCGAAAGGCACTGCAAAGGTTCCAATCAATGCAAAGTCGTCACTACATCGATTTTGGCAGAAAAGCAGCTGCAGAATCCACCTTCAAGACCCATGACTGGATTGGTACCTCTTGGCAGGGCAGAAATCACAGTTGGCAGAGTTCAGCAGCTGAAGCAGAGTTGAGGGATGTATTTGGAGAAACCTGGGTTCAAGGATGTAGAGAGCAGATCCACTCCTTCTCACTTCCAGGCAAAAAGCAGCAGGCAGCAGGCCAACACAGCAAAGCAGGTAGCAAAGTGGTAGTCCCTCCTACAGCACAGCAATCAGCAGGTAGCAGGACAACATAGCAAAGCAGTTGGCAAAGGGGCAGTCCCTCCTAAAGCACAGCAGCTCTTCTTTCAGGCAGAGTGTCCTTAGTTCAAGTAATGTGCGTAAATCATGTCAGAGGTCCAGTAGTTATACCCAATTTGGTCTTTGAAGTAGGGAGACTTCGAAGAGATGCTTTGAAGTGCACAAAGCCCTGCCTTTCTTGCCCTGAGTCACTGCAGGGGGTAGGCAACTCTTTGTAAGAGGACAGGCACAGCCATATTCAGATGCAAGTGTCAGATTCTCGCTCTCATCCTGCCTCAAGATGATTCATCATCATGCAGATGGCTGCTCAGTCTCACCTACTCAGCCTTTGTGTGTGGCTGTCTAGAGGGAATGCAGGAAGCCAGGTGTCACCCTCCCCAGACACGTATGACAGGGACAGGCAGAAGACACCAAAGTAAGAAAATGCTAATTTATTCAAGAGACGTTTTCAGAACTGCAATTTAAATACTACCATCACCATTAGCTGTGTTTTTAAAGTGTGAATACAGGGATGCAAAATCCGATTTTCCTATCTTGCCCTAATGGTAAACTACACTTATAAGATTTAATAGGACAGTCCCCATGTTAACCCTGCAGTGCTGAGAAATGAATTTGAGAGTAGTTCACTACCAGGACATATTAAGCTTAAATATACATAACCTACTTTTTTAATACACTTCACCCTGGCATTAGTGCTGTCCAGGGCCTACCTTAGGGAAGACTTTTATGTAGTTAAAAGGAAGGTTTGGGTATGGAAAGTATGTTAATGTCTGGAATGCTGGTTCACAAAAGTGGGCGAGACCCAAAGCATACCACCATATTGGCCTTGAGGCTTCAAAAGTAATCAGTCTTGCATGTACACTGTGATTTTCATTTACTTTATATCATTACTGTGTTCATTTGTCACTTACGTTGTATACTGTTTACGTTTGCAAAATGTGAGTGCATTATAACATTTTCACTATGCAGGTTAACTTGCCAGGTGAAAATGTCAGTTTAAATTGCACACACAGACTCTGCAGTGGCAGGCCCGAGCCATGTTGAAAGTGTTACTTAAGTGGGTGACACAATCAGTGCTTCAAGCCCACTAGCAGCATTAAATGTACGAGGCCTGAACACATGGAGAGCACTTTACTAGGGATTTATAGGTAAATTAAATATTCCAATTGTGGATCAGTCAATGTTACCATGTTTAGTGTACAATAATAGCGAATTTTTGTGATTTGCTATTAGGAAATCGCAAACAGCTGTGATCAACAGTGTGTTTAATACTGTTTGCAATTCCCAGTGGGTTGAAATTGACCTACCTCATTAACATTCATGAGGTAGGTCGCAATTTGCGACCCATTGGCAATCTCTAAAAATATAGCGATGCAACCTGTTTTCCTTAGAGGAAAACAGGATGTGTTTAAAAATAAATGAAAAGTATTCTTTTAATTTTTTAAGAGTAGGCAGTGGCCCATGGGGCCACTGTCTGCACTTAAAAAAATTTCTCTTTACATTCACAAAGGGGAAGGGATCCCTTGTGGACCCCTGACCATTTGCAATGGGTTGCCACCTACTTGAAGTATGAAATAAAATTTGATTGTTTTGCAACTGTATTTCAGTTGCAAAACATTAACACATACCACAGCAAGTTGCTACTAAAAAGGAACATCCTTAAAATGCCCCTGCTTCTGCCGAATTGATAACCCATTTTGCGATTCGGTAATAAGTTACCAAATAGCAAAATAAGGTTTGGTAGATAGAAAAAGGCATTTCTCCGGTCACAAAGGGCCCGATATACACAGAAAAATCTATGTACACCTGGCACTTAGCCATTACTTTCATTAAAACATGCAGTAGAGTCATAAACGATTTCCACAGATTTTAGCTTGAGTAGAAAAAAGACTCCCTTGCCCAGAGTTCATCCAGCGTCTTATCCAAATAATCATTGTAAGCCAACTGTAAAGAAGCACATAATTAAAGACAAATTCAAAACCTTGCCCATAACATGTAGAAAGGTTGCCAGATTTAAAATGAAAACATGAGAATGGCTTTTCTCTAGTTCAACAGCAATTTTTGTGGGGCTGACATTAATGAAAATCTTGCATTTCTTATCGAAATTGATGGGTCATGCTTGGCAATCCCTAGAGAATGGCCGGAAAAGGGCTTGGAGTTTTTCAGAGATTGATTTTGAAATGACGAGTAGAAAACTGCTGACTGCCTACCAATTTATTGGTCCTTTCTTTTATTACCAATACTCAAAAGGCAATGCTGGTCACATTTAAGAGATGCCTCAAGCTAGTACAATTCAATCAGTATTTTCACTAAAGTCTGACCCCAGTATATTTCTGAAGGATCTTTGCCTCAGTAATCTGAGCCTTCTTTCAAGGACCTTTTAGTTGGATTACCTCTGTGTCTCATACTGGGTCACGTCTATTAGCTTTTGTTATCTAAGAAACACTTCAAAAAATGCATTGTACAATTCAATTGCATTCATGCAAAACATTAGAATTAAGAATAGGAAGCAATACTGGGATATGGCTAAACAACAAAGCAAACGTGTGAGCGAGTTTAACATAGAAACGAAAGGCCAAAAATTAAAGATCAACACTTGGAAGTAAACACAATGTGTTCAAGCGTAGGCACTGAAATGTCCTAAATAATGTTGAGGTAACACACCTCAGCTGGATGAACAAGGAGCTTTCTAGCCCTCATCTGGAAGTACAATGTGAAATTCTTCTAGGAGGAGCAGAAAGCAGAACTGGAGGAAACCAAAAAAGTGAACAAATAATGTATGCCAGAAGGACAAAAGGATAAAAAGAAAATGGAAAGTGGACTAGGGTAAAAACTGATCACAGTCGGAAAAAAATCCCAAATAATGTATTTCAAAGTCTAACTTCAAAGTAAAAAATACAAAGAAAGTAGCACTTACTTTACTATATATTTCTTCCCAGATGGCAACCCCATAATATTAGGCAGCAAACTTCGTACACTGACCAACTACTCTACATTGTGAGTGCTTCTTAAGGAGCTTCATTGATCACCATCCAATAAGGAGGTGTAAGAAAGTGGTCTATTAGTTATACTAATAATAAACACAGAACGAACCACAGAAGTAACTAAGTGAACCTGTGCTTTAATCTCTGGTATCTGGTAGCATGGCACAAAAGCAGTGAGGCTTAACTTAGAGGAAATGTGAAAGTATTTACCAGAGTGTTAGAAATTGTGATACCGGTTGACTGGGGTGGGAACCCTGGTCAAGCAGAAACCCCAATCCTAGTCAGCACAAGCAGACCCCAAATTAACCTGTGCTCATCCCCCTGGTAGCTTGGCACAGAGCAATCAGTCTTAACTTAGAGGTCATGTGAAAGATCCCACAACAGGTTGGAGAAAATAGAGCAAAATGAAATAAATAATAAAAGATCAAAAGATCAAAAATCCGTAGAACTAGAGTTATGAACTTAAAAAAAAAACTTTAGCACCTAGAAACAGAAAGCACCAACCATGGTTATCTATTCTTGCTAAATCAGTTCAAATTATAAAGTTCAAGCGTATTGATGTGGAGCGTGGGTCGGATACAGTCCAAAATTAGTTCGGCTGCAGGTTTACCTTCCCAAGTTTTATGCTGAGTCCTGTTTGCATTGGAAAGGGTCGCCGGGAGCTTGGAGAGTGTCGCTCGTGTGGCACAGAGAGCAGGCAGGGTGTCATGGTCTGGGAGGCTGGTACTCAGTGTTCCCAGTTAGGTCACAAACAGGGGTAATCTGTCTGTTCTAAGAAACCACCCACTGGTAGTTCCTCGACATGGGTGGCCATTGGGGCCCTATGGGCAAGCAGTTCCCAAGGGCAGGTTATAGACAATGCTGTGATCTCCCTCATTTAGAAGGTGGACTCATAGGGTGAGTTGGTGATCCCCGAGGGTGGGATTTGTCACTTACACCACATAACAGTGGATGGGGAATAGAAATTCCGCACAATGAAATTCGTTTTATTTATGTATATGTTTTATTACCTGTTAAACTCCGTAATTCATACATTACTACCCACCACCCTGCCCCTCCCCGTCCCAATGTGACCGCCCTGCAGGAATTCCTACTGACGACCATGGCTGTTCAAGAGAGCCCCCCGTATTTTATCGGGTCCTGGAGCTTTTCCTAATTTGATAGCGTTTATAGCTATTGTGGTCTCTTCTTTACTAAATTGAAGAGTCAATTTTGATATATTGTGAGGAAAGGCTGCAAGTTGTAGAGTAAAATTTGCACAGGTCACTGGTAAACTTGCAGACAGATCAGAAAAGTGAGTGCACCAAGCGCATGGGTCCAAATAGTGTTTTGTATCAGTGCTACCTCTTTTATGACTTGTCTACTTGATTGTGACTGTAACTTTGCCCTGTCTCACACGCTGCCATCCTACATCCTTTCACCCAAACAGCTTCCTCTCTACCTTACCATGCTGCTCATCTTAAAATCTTTCAGAGGAATGTCTGAATTTAGTGCTCTTCCCTGTTCAGGAAGACGTTTTTCACCTAACTTGTTTTCAACATCACTGCAGAGCCACAAGAGGTCGTTTTATGGTCTTCTTCTGACTGATGGATTTTCTCGGGCCCCTCTCAGCCCAAGATGGGCAGAACAAATGCCTTTTGTATTAGCTGTTTTTTTAAGGGGGATGTCCATTAATTTGTCTCCCTCTCTCTCTATCTGATGGCCCTCTATACCCGCGAGGAATTGATCACTATTGGTACACAGGCTAGATGCACGGCCCACCTATGGCATCCAGGTTCTCTCTGCCTGTCATGCAACCTATGTGGCTTTAAGGCCACAGAGACTAATCAGCCACTAGCACCAGCTCAGCCGATAGCGAAGCCTACCACAAAACTATGCCTGGTGAGCCTTAACTGTAGATCATTAGTTCAACATCATTAGGATGTTTATGAGTTTCTCGAAGACCACTCCCCCGACCTCCTCTTCCTGACTGAAACATGGTTAACTAATGATACCACTGCCATTTCCAATCTGGCGCTTCCCCCGGGGTACCTTATATGTTTCAAGAATAGATCCAAAGGTAGAGGAGGTGGCATAGCAGTGATCTTTAGAGAAAACTATTCCTGCACCCTTAATCCTACAAATATAACAAATTGTGAGAGTGCGGAATTTAAGGTACGGGTCTCTGATACTTTCACCCTTACGGGGATATTAATCTACCGCCCCCCCGGACCAGCTAGCGCTTTCCAAGAGTCGCTGGTGGCAAATATTACTGCGCTGGCCTTACAACCAGCAAACTTCAGTGTTTTAGGGGACCTTAACCTCCATCTGGAATGTCGAGATTCACCCGCCATATTGAGGTTCCTGGGAGACATGGAGGCGTGCCAGCTCAACCAGTTAGTCGAGGGACCTTCTCACATGGCAGGCCATTTATTGGACCCGGTGTTCACGAACATCCAGGAAGCCTCTGTCTCTACTCCCAGCCCTCTGAGTTGGACGGATCATTTCCCGGTTTTTATCTCAGTTCAGATACCAGTTAGAAGCAGGGAAAAGCCCCCACCTCTGCTGCGGAGACGCCCCTGGAACAAACTCGACAACCTAGAGTTTGTAGCCAGACTCCAGACATCGTGCCCTAGTTGGCCGAGCAATCCAGATAAGGCTGACACAGCCTATAGAGAGTGGATAGAGGAATCCCTGAATCATTTCATCCCCATGAAATGCATCAGGCCCAGACGGGGCCAAACCCATCCATGGTATTCCGAAGCTCTTACAACTAAGAAACAACAATGTAAACAACTGGAGCGCTTATGGAGGAGGTCTTACGACCACCTTGCCAAAACCAATTTTAGAGTAGCTACCAAAGCATACCATAAACTTATAAAACGATCAAAAGCTGAATACTACACAAAACTGATCAACTCTAGCACTAATCGCTCCAAAACCATCTTTTCCCTTGTAAAGGAGCTGACCAAAACTCCGGAGGGTCCTGGTAATCCTATTGTATCGGATACACAATGCGAAGAGCTGGCCTGTTTCTTTGTAGACAAAGTCAAAGGGATTTATAACTCCCTAATGTCAGAAGGACCCAGTGTACATCCCAATCTGGAGGGTCCTGCTGACATGCCTTATGTACTACAATACCTACCACCGATCGAGCAAACGGAGATGGACTCCCTGGTAAAAAAAATAAAGTCAGGCTCCCCGGAAGATCCTGTTAAGCCAGAATTGTTCAGAACATTCCAGAATCCTATTCTGCGGGAAGGACTGAAGTTAATTAACAACTCACTTCAGTCGGCCATCATTCCTTCATCCTGGAAGCATGCTAAAGTGGTCCCCCTGCTAAAAAAACCCTCATTAGACTCCACCAGACCGGACAGCTATAGACCCATCTCCTTGCTTCCCTACCTTTCCAAGGTGATGGAGGCCCATGTAAACTACATTCTGACTACATATCTGGAGTCGAATGGAGTTCTGGATGAATCCCAGAATGGATTCCGTGCCAGGCATAGCACGGAGTCTGCTCTGCTAGCTGTCACGGAACATCTGAGGGAGGGGCAGGACCAGGGCATGACATCGGCCCTGGTTCTACTGGATTTGAGTGCGGCCTTTGATACGGTCTCCCACAAGATCTTGCTTGCAAGACTGTGGGAGATCGGAGTTAGGGAAAGTGCCTTGGAATGGTTCGCGTCATTTCTATCCGACCGCTCCTTCCAAGTGCATGCCCCGCCGTACTCTTCCAGCATACATCCCCTGGAGTGTGGAGTCCCGCAGGGCTCCGCACTCAGCCCCACACTGTTCAATGTATACGTCCGCCCCCTGGCCTTGCTGGCTCGTGATCGCAACATCAAACTACAATCTTATGCGGACGACACACAGCTCATTTTCACATTCTCCAAAGACACAGAGGCTGACCAAGCGAAGTTCCAGGAAGACATCTTAGCCATATCAAACTGGCTAGCACAGAATTTTCTCCAGCTTAACGCTGCTAAAACGGAGATACTTCTGGTAGGGAAAGACACCCAGAAATGGGATGAACACTGGTGGCCGTCAACTTTGGGCATTCCTCCAGCTCCCAAAGAGGTTGTAAAAAATCTGGGCGTGATGTTGGACAACTCACTATCCATGGAAACCCACGTTAAGAAAGTGGCGGGCAACTGTTATGGTCGCCTACGCTCTCTGAGACCTATTCTTGGCTTCTTTGAGCCGTGTGTCCGTCAGATTATTATCCAGGCTCTAGTCTTATCCCAGCTAGACTACTGCAATGTTTTGATGCTGGGTTCTAATCAGGCAGTGATACATAGGTTACAGAGAGCTCAGAATGCTGCAGCTCGTATTCTGTTTGGACTGCCAAAAAGATGCCATATTTCACCTATTCTTCACCGGCTACATTGGCTACCTATCAAACAACGTATCCAGTTTAAGAGCCTATGTATCACCCATAAAATTTTGTATGACACTGGTCCAAAAACCCTGCAGGGACTCTGCTCCTTCTATGTCCCTACACGTGCCCTCAGATCGGCTGATCTATCTTTGGCACGCACGACCAAGATCCACAGATGTAGAGCTGGTGGTCGCGCTTTTAGGCACTTGGCGCCGAAACTGTGGAACTCGATACCACTCACGGTTCGGGCCACCTCTAACCACTTTCTGTTTCGTAAACAGATTAAAACTTGGCTGTTTTCCTCTATCTAATTTTCCTGTTGTGTTGTCTGGTTTCTAGGTCTGTCCGCAGCGCTGGGACGCCCCATTGCTGGGGTAGCCATGCGCTATACAAGCAGATTTAACATAACATAACATAACTCTGTCTGTCTCCTTCTCTCTGTCTCCCTCTCTTTGTCTCCCTCTCTTTGTCTCCCTTCCTCTGTATCCCTCCTCCCTCTGCCTCCCACCTCCCTCTAGCTGTCGCCCTCTCTCTGTCTCCCTCAGCCTCCCTCCTCCCTCTGTCTGTCTCCCTCCCTCTGTTTGTCTCCCTCTGTTTGTCTCCCTCTGTCTGCCTCCTTTTCCCTCCCTCCCTCGCTCTCCCTCTCTCTGCCTCCCTTTCCCTCCCTCCCTCGCTCTCCCTCCCTCTCCCTCCTTTTCCCTCCCTCCCTCGCGCTCCCTCTGTCTGCCTCCCTTTTCCTCCCTCCTTTCCTTCCTTCCCTCGCTCTCCCTCTGTCTGCCTCCCTTTCACTCCCTCCCTCGCTCTCCCTCTGTCTGCCTCCCTTTCTCTCCCTCCCTCGCTCTCCCTCCATTTCCCTCCCTCCCTCACTCTCCCTCTGTCTGCGTCCCTTTCCCTCCCTCCCTCGCTCTCCCTCTCTCTGCCTCCCTTTCCCTCTCTCCCTCACTCTCCCTCCTTCTCCCTCCTTTTCCCTCCCTCCCTCGCTCTCCCTCTGTCTGACTCCCTCTTCCTCCCTCCTTTCCTTCCTTCCCTCGCTCTTCCTCTGTCTGCCTCCTTTTCTCTCCCTCTTTCGCTCTCCCTCTCTCTGCCTCCCTTTCCCTCCCTCCCTTGCTCTCACTCTGTCTGCGTCCCTTTCCCTCCCTCCCTCGCTCTCCCTCTCTCTCCCTCCCTCTCTCTCCCTTTCTCTACCTCCCTTTCCCTCCCTCCCTCGCTCTCCCTCTAACTGCCTCCTTTTCCCTCCCTCGCTCTCCCTCTCACTGCCTCCCTTTCCCTCCCTCCCTCGCGCTCTGTCTGTCTCCCTTTCCCTCCCTCTCTCCCTCTCCCTCTCTCTGCCTCCCTTTGCCTCCCTCCCTCGCTCTCCCTCCCTCTCCCTCCTTTTCCCTTCCTCCCTCGCTCTCCCTCTGTCTCCTTCCCTTTCTCTCACTCCCTCTGTCTTCTTCCCTCTACCTCCCTCTGTCACCCTCTTCCTCTGTCCCTGCCTGTGTGTGCCCGGGCTGAGACAGCTTCAGGGCACACACACACACAGCCACACAAGCACTTCACTGGTCTTTAAAAGACCATTTGTATGTTAATGAGGCTTTTGTCTTTCACCTCTTAGCGCCCCTGCAGCTCCACTCTGACTATCACGGAATGCCCGGGCCCCCACAGAGTAACAGAGTCTCGGCCCTTAGTGTTTGCAGAAACTGTAATTTTTTATTTTTTTTAACACGGGTAAATTGTCTGCAAGGTCAGCGGGCGGCCAGGGAAGGCTTGCCGGGCCGCTGACGGCCCGCGGGCCGTACTATGAGTACCCATGGTTTAGAGATTAGTTGGCCAGAAGCACAATGGCCTTCAAAACTTCTGCCCTCCGCCCAGGCATATTTTTAAGTAGGCAGAAATAATTATTTAAGCAGAGCATATGTGGTAGGAAAAATAGTTCTCAATAAACTTCTACATATATCTCCATATTTCTTGTATCAAGTGCCAGCAAATGTAATTCAACTGTCTGCTTCACTAGCAGTGGGTTGGTATAATTATGTAAGACTTCCTTAACAGTTCATTTTAGTAACATGGAACGTCTCACACAAATTACAACTTTCAATGAAATTCAAAGAGATAAAAATACATTTGGCATACTAATATGTTCACATTTAATGAAACATATTTCGTTTCTACTCACACCATCGTCACACAAAATGAACAACCGAATGGGAATCCTTTGGGAATGAAGTATTGCAATTGAAAAACTTATAAGAGAAAATCCTATATTGCTCAGTAATTCGTCTTATGGGGCACAAATGCATCCTAAAGGATAAATCGGCAAGCAATTTCATTTCACATTTCAGTTTCTTACTGAACATGTTATGCTGACCTTGAAACAAGATATCTGGTTGTAGCATGCATTGCTGGATGTGTTTTCAAGGTCTTATTTCCATAATGCAAAAATAAATTCTGGCATTGGGAAATACACATTCTCAATCATGTCTGATATTATTTTTTTTGAATGACTAAAACAAAGAATAAAGCACTGTAATCGTCCCAGCTGCAGTGTCATGCTCAGAAACCCTAGTGGAATTATAGGTTTTTTAATGTAAACCAATAAAAAATACTCACGCCAAAACATTCATCCACTGCGTATGGTAAAACTAGTTGGAATGTCAAACACAAATCATATTAAAATATGCATTTCAAAATACTACATCACTTGAGGCTAATTAATAATAATGATTGTCTATATTCTAACATACCTTACGGAAAATAATCGAACACATACTTGAAATAATGATGAAGATAACAGTGTGCTGCCAATTACTGGCCACTGCAGTACAAAGACACATAAAATGCACTTACCCCACACACAGAACACATACACATAGACTGAAGCAAAAACACACAAACACACACACACACATTGTGCGATATTTTGGTCCCACACCATAAAAGCTGACTGTAGGCTCCTGCAGGTCATTATGCACTGGGCCAGTCAACATAGTTGTGAGTGGGAGGAAATGCAAGAAAGTGTTCACACAAGTAAAGCCAAAAGGGCGAGAATAGGACTACACATACATCAATATTCAGAACTTCCCATAGTGTGCTAATAATCTACATATAATTCACGAACATCTTGCCTTATGCTCTAAAATATGTGACTAGAACCTATTTTTATATAGGAGCTTCTCACATGATACTTGAGAACTCATGTCATTAATCTATCCATGCACATTTGGGAGCATGTAGCTTTTTTCCTATACTTAAGAAGATCCTCTTTTTTATCATTAATGTCTTTCATAAGATGTTTTTCTTAGGGGTTTTGAGAGTCTTCCAGTTTATTATCAAACCTATAAAATGAGTTTCTCTCCAAATATGAAATTCCCTCTTATTCTCATGAAGCATTTTATCAGACTACTTTCATGATGATGAAAGCTTTTGAGTATTGTATGCATAATATAGAATACACAAGAATGACGGGTTTCTTGTTTCTGAAAATTGCCACACTATCCCAAATGCCACTTTTCAGCAGTAAATGAATGTGAACACCTGAAAACTTCTTCGAATAAATATAGAACTTCAAGGCACATCCGTTGGCCAAACATGCAACTATAAACACTTGCCAGCACATTACAGTCTTCAAAAAAAGAAATAACATCGGCTCAGACCAAAAGTACAATCACTGCACATGACCTATGGCCAAAGAGTTTAACTGTTGCTACTAAACAATGATTTCTACATCCCACAAATGCTAGAGGCAGTGATGTTTATCATAACAGTCACCAAGGCCACCGAAAGAACACAGACATTTGTGCACTCAAACTTTTAAATACAGAACTACATTGACTCATAAAATATGAATTCGACGCTTGCAAAAAAGAGACAAAATGCAATGCTGAGCAAATCAATCTGTCTCGTGTGGATCTCCTATTATACTTTTTTGATTTCTACATTTTGATGCTGTCTTTGTTCTGAAGCCCTAAAAAGATCCTAGCTACATATATGCTGTTTAAGCAACAGTTCTTTCCATTTCCAGTAGGGTTCATGGTAGTGGGGGTCTGGCCAGACGTTGTATTGTGCTTCATAATTTCTTTAGGAGCTGTAAAAATATGGCAAAACAACAATTTGTGAGCTAACTCTTGTCTATTATTTACCCTGATCAATAGCATACGCAAATATTATTGGGGCTCAATGAGATAGAATGCCAACCCCACAGCTCTAAACTTAGGTATTTAGTTAATAATGCTACAGCGACAGCCAGAAGTCTACATCTCATTCATATATATCAAATGTTGACGCTAAATAGTCTTCCACACCCTCGTTTCAAGAAACATACAGTGTGTAAAGAAGATGGCATGAGAAGATCAGGTCTGAATTCAGATGTGTATTACCTGATTTAGCTTTGAAGCCACGAGGGACAGATTTATCAATTTAAAAGTGTCTGTCGTTGTAAAAAAAGGTAAAGTAATGCAGTAATTATCTCTCTTGTGTTACACAGGATGCTGATTCACATTTCCCAGTGGAAGGCGATTGGCTATGATGGGCCAACATTGAGAACATCAAATGGATAGTAAAGACTATCCTGAAAATAGTCAGGATCAAGTCTAGTTAAACTAGACTAGTCTAGTTAAAGTTGGCTAGTTCTGTTGTTAACTAGACATGTGGGTGTCAAACCACATTATTCTAGATACTATGCTCTGTTGAAAATAAATCCCACTCAGGTTATCCCAGAAGGCGCAACAATTCCTTAAAAGAAGACTGGAATAAATTAGTTGCCATAGGAAGGAGTTGATAGATTGGAGTGATTTCACCTCTCTTTTTTGGTGATTCCACCATTTTAGATTATTATTTCAGTGGTCTCTTGGCAACTTGTGGAGTCACAAATTTTTCACTGAGTAGAAAACATACCATACATTTGCTGAAATACGAATGAACACTGTGAAAAATATTTAGAGACTGGACTAGGACAAATGCAGAATGACTAAATAGAGATTAACTTTAAGAAACATACCTAATTTACTGAAGGTTCAAACCAAGAAGGAAAAGAGCCATCACTTTCTGCTGTGCTAAAAAAGGGATCCCGGTATTAATCAGTACACCACTGGAAAACCTGCTAATTCTTAGCTTTATTCTCTGGTCTACTCGACTTCTCAGCATAGCACCTTGCTATGCTGGGAACAGTCTGTTTGTTGGGGAACTTGCTTTAAGAAGCATAGGTGCAGAGGACAAGAAATGCCCCGGTTACTTACCGGTAATCTTCATTACTCCGAGTATAGTCTTCCTCGCCACATGACTAACATAGTGAGCTTCAGCTCCACGACAGAACCCTCCAAAGTAAAAAAAGCCTCCCATCCCCTCCCAACATGGCCGACCAGTCACCCTTGACCTCTATAAGAGGCGGGCCGGCCCAACCAACAGCCTGAACCACCAAGCAAACAATGAAGCCGATAGCCAGACAGGGAGGGGGGAGGGAACTCATGTGGCAAGGAAGACTATACTCGGAGTAATGAAGATTACCGGTAAGTAACCGGGGCATTACCTCCTCGTTAGTCTTCCTCGCCACATGACTAACATAGTGAGCAAATACCCAAGCCAAAAGGCTTCATTGACCACCAGAAAAACAACACCACACGGTGAAGTAGAAAACCAACACAAGGTTTATTCAGTAAAAAAGAAAGAAAACAGGAATAACAGCAAACCTGAATCAAGAAACAAAAAAGGGCCATCAAGGAGCCACCGCTCCAGCACTCAGAACGGCCCCAGCAAATTCCCCAGGAACAGAACCACCCGGGATAACACGATAATGTTCCATGAACATGTGGGGGGATGACCACGTCGCCGCCCGACAAATCTCCCCAGTGGAGACACCCTTGAAGGAGGCCCAGGACACAGACACACTCCTAGTGGAACGACCCTGGACCCCCACCGGAACAACCGAACCCAGCGAAGCATAGGCAAGGAGGATAGCCTGCTTAAGCCAGCGACTCAAGGTGGAAAGAGAGGGCTTGTGGCCAGAATGAACGGGACCGAATGTAACTAACAGGCTATCACACCGGGAAAGGGAAGATGTGCGATCAAGGTAAACCAAAACAGCACGCCGGACATCCAGCAAGGACAGGGAAGGATCCGCGTCGGGAGGGAAAGAAGGCAACGACACCTCCCGAGACCGGTTCACCAAGGAAGGAACCTTGGGAAGAAAACGGGGGTCATGACGGAGAACCAGCCGGTCAGGCAAAACCCGCAAGAAGGGAGGAGAGCGAAGGAACGAACCCAGCTCGCCCATCCGACCGGCAGACACAATGGCCACCAGGAAAACCACTTTAAAAGTGAGAAACCTCAGAGCCACTGAGGCCAGGGGTTCAAAGGGGGGACCCTGAAGGGTCCGCAGAACTAGGGGGAGATCCCAAGGGGGAGACAGGCAGAGCATCCGAGGGCGACGGAGAAAACAACTCCGGAGCAAACGAGCCACCAGGGAATCCAGCCCGTCGAAATCCGGACTGCGGAAGGCCCGCAAGGCCGCCCACTGGGCCCTCAGGGACGAAGGCGCCAAACCCAAGGAAAACCCCTCAGCAAGAAAATCCAAGACCCGCAAGGGATCCACGGAGGCGGGCTCAGCACCCTGCAGACCGCACCAACGTGAGAAGGAAGACCAGTGCCGGGCATAGGAGGACAAGGTGGAAGACCTGCGGGAGCCCTGCAGCAAATCCACCACCCCCGAAGAGCAACCACGGGAAAGCAACGTCACCCGCTCAAGAGCCAGGCCTGCAGATGGAGCCGGCGCAACACTGACCCCGGGAGCGGGGGGCCCCTCAAAGGAAAAGGAAGATCCGGGATAGGCCAGCAGGCCTGAACCGCCAGCTCGCAAAGGAGAGGGTACCAGGGGCGGCGAACCCAGCCGGGAACCACCAGAAGCACCCTGGCCCTGTCCAAGCGAATTTTGCAGAGGACCCGAGGGATCAGGGGGATGGGGGGAAATGCGTACAGGAAATCGGAGGGCCAAGGGAATGACAGGGCATCCACACGCCACACCCCCGGAACCGGGAGGAGAGAGCAGAACCTGGGCAGGAGGGCCGACTCCTCGTCCGCGAACAGATCCACCAGAGGCAGACCGAAGCGAGACACCAGGCGGCAAAACACCACTGGAGACAGGGAGAGACAGGACAAAGACGGAAAGATCCGACTCAGACGATCCGCCTCCACATTGTCGGAGCCCGGGAGATAGACCGCCCGAAGAGACAGGACCGACGACTCCGCCCAAGACAACAACTCCTGAGTCAGCAACCAAAGGGAGCGAACCCTGCACCCCCTCTGATGGTTGACATAGCTCCTCACAACATGGTTGTCCGTCCTGACCAAGACATGGTGACCCCGGAGAGAGGGAGCAAAATTAAGGCAGGCCAGGAGGACCGCCTTCAATTCCCGATAGTTCGAGGAGCAGCGCGACCGGAGGAGATCCCAACGACCCTGAACCGACCCTGAGCCCAAGGTCGCCCCCCAGCCGAGGAGACTGGCATCGGTCGTGACCACCCGGGAAGGGGAAACCAAGAAGGGAAGACCCTCGGAGAGGTGAGACTCCACCAACCACCAACCCAACTCCGAACGAAGCTGAGGGGAGACCGGGACCAGGAACTCGTAATACTCCGAGCGGGGATCCCAGAAGGAAAGCAGATGGTTGACTAAGGGATAAAGGTGGAGGCGAGCCCAGGGGAGAACATTGATGGTCGCCGACATCAGGCCCTGAACCCTTAGCCAGAGGCGAACAGGAGCGGATCCCCGAGCCAGAAGGGACCCCAGATCCCGCAACAAAGTGTCCTGGCGACCCAGAGGCAAGAACACCTTCCCCAGCACCATGTCCAGTCGGCCCCAATGAAGGCCAAGTCCTGCGTGGGGAACAGATGGGACTTCCGCTCGTTGATCAGGAAGCCGTGGGAGGAGAGAACCTCGCAGACCCGTCCGACGTGCAGAATCCCCTTGGAAAAAGAAGAGGCATAGATTAACCAATATTCCAGGTAAGGAAAAACCCTGACACCCTCCCGGTGAAGAATACCCACCAGGGGAGCCAGGATTTTAGTAAACACCCTCGGGGCAGATGACAAGCCAAACGGAAGTACCTGGAACTGAAAGTGGGAACCCCCAACGCAGAACCGGAGGAAGGACTGAGAAACCGGATGAACCGGGACATCGAGGTAGGCGTCGAGGAGATCCAGAGAAGCCACCACTTCGCCCTGAACCAGAAGAGGCAGAATTTCCTGCAGAGAGATCATCTTGAATTTAGTATGTGGAATGTAAGAATTCAACCACTTCAAATCCAAAACTGGCCGAAAATCCCCAGAAACCTTTCTTACCAGAAAAAGGATGGAGTAGACGCCCGAACCCCTCTGAGAAGGCGGGACCGGGCGGATGGCCCGCTTGGCAAGCAAGTCCTGAACTCCGGCCAGCAAGGCCCGTCGCTTGACCAGGGAGGAAGGCAGGGGCGTAGCAAGGAAAAAATCCGGAGGAGGGGATGAGAAGATGATGGAAAATCCCTCCGTCACAATCCCAAGAGCCCAAAGATCTGAGACAGACTCCTCCCAGGCTGGGACGAAATGGCGGAGACGGCCCCCCACAGGGAACACCCCGGAGGGAGACGGCCGAAAGTCAGGATTTAGGGGTGGAAGAGGAAGCGGCAGCTGCAGGCTGAGACCGGGATTTGTTGAAGAACGGGGCGCCCCGGCCGCGACCCTTCCCTCGAAAGGGCGCGCTGCCCTTACCCCTGGATGACGAGGAGAAAACACGGCCGCGAACAGGGAAGCGGGCCCCAGACGACTTGATGGGAGCCAGCAACTTGCGGTCTTCAGCAGATTTCTTAATCATAACCTCCAGAGGAGGACCAAACAACTTAGCCTCAGAAAACGGAATCTTCATGAGCAAAGCCTTCTGGGCTGCCTCCGACTTCCAATGCCGCAGCCAGATCTGACGCCGAGCCTGTATCGCAGCACCCCCAGCGGCAGCCGCCGCACCCAGAGTGTCAATGGAGATGTCCGACAGGAGGCGCGTCTGCTGTTCCATCAAGGCAAGGGTCGGGACAACATCAGCCCCCTGATCCAGGAGTTCAGCCACTCCCCCTCGATGACCTTCTTGATGGACGCATGCAGAGGAAGGGAATCCGGAGCCTTGCGCTGATACTGGACAAAGAAATCCTCGGAAACATCCTCCGCCGCAGGAGGAGGGAAGGCCAAGTTATCCTTGATGTGGGAAAGAACTTCACGAAGCTCCTGACCCTGGATGTAACGGCCATGGAGATCTTCCTCCTCCCCCTCCGCATCAGAGACAGGAGTGGGGTCCCTGTGAGAACGCTTCGGCGAGGAAGGGCCCTGGGCATCACGCTGCGCAAGGGCATCAGCCACCGCAGACTGTATCATCAATTGCAGGGACTGCGCAGAAAAAGGCAAAGCAGACAAGGAGTCAGCCACCGATTCCGCCGTGACAGAATCCTGATCCATAATGCGTGAGCAAACACCACCAGCAGAAGAAAGCGGAGAAACTCAAGGGCACCCAGGCGCAGGAAGAATAATATAGCCAGAAGGGGAGGCGTCTAAAGACACAGCTGAAGGCATTAAACCCCACACGCTGCACCTGGAGCGAAACCCCGCCCCCAAAGCGCGGGTCGCGCCTCGGGCCAATCACAGCGCGGCACAGAGCTGCGGGCCGAAGGCATGAAAACCCCCGAAAGGCGGCAGCGTCCAGCGCCGTAAAATGCACTACCCGGAGAGGCCAAGAGACCAGGACGGCCGGCGAAAGGTAAGCGCGCAAGCCCCCCTTCACCCGGCACGCATAGGCGCGAGACCGGGAATAGTGAATCAAAAATGAAAACCAGGACGCCTGATGCACCAGGGACGCGCAGGCATGAAGCGGTACACAGCGGCACAACAGCCGGTCCCGCGGCCCACCGCCCCTTTGAAAAAACGGCAGCCGCCATAATGCAAATGACCGGAGCCCCACAAAAAAAACGCCAGGAGCCAGCGCCGGTTCACAGAGTCCAAAAAACGGGCGAGGGCCATAAAAAACGACCGGGAACAGGAAAGGGGTGAACATCCAACATCCCCGGCCACCCCCCCCCTGTAGACCCCTGGCACGCTAAAGCAGCACCTAACCGGCCCCACAGGACCGGGGGAAGGAAGAGGGGGGGGATTGAAGTCCCAGGTCCCAGGGTCCGCTAAGGCAGGACCTCCAACCCAAAACCCATGGACCAGCTAGAGCAGGTCTAACTTACCTGTACAGCGCCTCTGGAGAGAATCGCGCAGAACAAAAAAAACAGGCTGTTGGTTGGGCCGGCCCGCCTCTTATAGAGGTCAAGGGTGACTGGTCGGCCATGTTGGGAGGGGATGGGAGGCTTTTTTTACTTTGGAGGGTTCTGTCGTGGAGCTGAAGCTCACTATGTTAGTCATGTGGCGAGGAAGACTAACGAGGAGGTAATGGTGCTGATGAAGAGGGTGAACATTTTCCAAAAAGACTGGGCTTATTGGAACCTACTCTTAATTTCTCGAAAACTGTAGTTTAGTATGAATACCTTTAACTCATCAGCCTTTCAATCTTGCAGCATATTCTACTTCAAATCTGAAACTTCAGCCTTCAAACTCACCTCCCCTGACAGCATCATCAATCACTTCTTAAGAAAGATGCTTTTTGCTGCCCCTCATTAACTGCCTATTCAAGGGCATCTAAGCTTGATACTGACTTGATAGAAGACAGACTTTTATTCAAACTGCTGGATCCACAGACACTTTGGCAGCTTTGACTGAGTGATCACACCGAAGAAAAAGTAGACAGATAATTGGGAATTTTCAAGATATGTTTCCAGATCCCTTGCTTCAGCTAGAGCATCTCCTCTTCTGTGTATCTTGTTCAGTGAGGTTTTAAATATCCAGGAACCATATTCAACAGTAGTTTGTCAAACAAAGCTCTCAAGCTTGACTTGAGTTTGACTCAAAATTAAAACTCAACATTCTAAGTCAGAATACACAATCATACACTGACCTTAACCATTCATCCAAGAGGTTGCATGTCAACCCTCAATAATACATGTTCTCATCGAGCGCGCCCTGCATCGCAAAATGCGATGCAGGGCGGACTACTAAATTCGTTTTATTAATGTAATTGTTTACTTACCTGCAATAATCCAGATTCCGGTGTTTATCACCCCCACCCTCCCCTCCCCCGCCCCGCCTGCCTGCATGTTGCTTTTTCCTATTCTTAGGAAGATCGTCTTTTTAATCATTGATGTTTTTTATAAGATTTTTTTCTAAGGGGTTTTGATAGTCTTCCAGTTTAACATCAAATCTATGACAATAGTTTTTCCCTAAATGTGAAATACACTCTTATTCCCATAAAACATTTTATCAAACTACTTCCAGGAAGATGAAAGCTTTTGAATTTTGGATGCATAATTTAGAATACACAAGATGGGCGGGTTGGTAGGTAGCCAAAATATCTAAATTAAAATATCGATACACAATAATATCAATGTTTTAATTTCGATGGTATAGAATATCGATGTGCAATAATATCGATGGACAGAATATCGATTTTAAGGTATCTATGTTATTATTATCAACATTTTGTTTAGTGTTATGTATTTTATTATGTATTTTATATGTTTGTTAAACATGTTTTTTAATGTATGTTTAGAAATTTGTAATTTTGTTTACATTTTGCGTTTTAGTATAAGAGCGGGTTGTGGATTTATAGGGGAATAGGGTGGGAAGTCATTTAAATATAATGAATTAATTATTATGTTTTTTAAATATTTTTGATTCATCATTAATTGTTAATTAATAATTAATTGGTAATTAACTATTATTAATTAGTTAATTAAATTAATTAGAGTTAATGTAGTAATATTTTAAATTTTTGGTTTTTGGTAAATAATAATTAATTGGTAATTAATTATTATTAAGCGATTAAATGATAATTACATTTTTTATGTGATTCATTTATGTGTAGTGGGTTGTGTGTTTATAGGGGAATAGGGTGTGAAATAATCAAATTAAATTAATTAAAGAAATTGTATTTATTTATTGCTATTTATTATTAATTAATTATTAATTAATTAATTAATTGGTAATTAGTTTTTTTAATTAGTTTTTTTTAATTATAAATAATGTATTAATAAATATTGTTTATTCTTGTAAATTTCTTTTTAATTAATTATAAATTGGTAATTAGTTAATTTATAATTACATCAATTTAATAATATTAATTGTTATTAATTGATTAATTGATATTTAGATTAATTGTGTTTTTTTGTATGTGTAGTGTGTTGTGTGTTAAAGGGGGAGTAGCGTGGGAAGTAATTTTTTGGTATTTTAGTAAATATCAATTATAAATATTTGGTATTTAGTAATATATTTTTGTAAATAAAATATGACATCTTTTTTTCTTTAAAAAAATATGTAATTGATAAGTATGTTAATATAACGCCCACGCTATCCTGCGCTTTCGCTACTATTGCACCCTCTGGAGTGGGAATAGTAAATTTTTACCCCCACGCTATCCAACGCTTTCCCTACTGTTGCACCCTCTGCAGTGGGAATAGTAATTTTTAACCCTACGCTATCCAACACTTTCCCTACTGTTGCACCCTCTGGAGTGGGAATAGTATTTTTTTCCCCTACGCTATCCAACGCTTTCCCTACTGTTGCACCCTCTGGAGTGGGAATAGTAATTTTTACCCCTATGCTATCCAGCGCTTTCCCTACTGTTGCACCCTCTGGAGTGGGAATAGTGATTTTTACCCCTACGCTATCCAACGCTTTCCCTGCTGTTGCACCCTCTGGAGTTGGAATAGTAATTTTTACCCCTACGCTATCCAACGCTTTCTCTACTGTTGCACCCTCTGGAGTGGGAATAGTAATTTTTACCCCTACGCTATCCAACGCGTTCCCTACTGTTGCACCCTCTGGAGTGGGAATAGTAATTTTTTCTCCTACGTTATCCAACGCTTTCCGTACTGTTGCACCCTCTGGAGTGGGAATAGTAATTTTTACCACTATGCTATCCAGCGCTTTCCCTACTGTTGCACCCTCTGGTGTGGGAATAGTAATTTTTACTCTTACGCTATCCAACGCTTTCCCTACTGTTGCACCCTCTAGAGTTGGAATAGTAATTTTTACCCCTACGCTATCCAACGCTTTCCCTACTGATGCAATATGTGGAGTAAGTATATATATTAATTTATATGTAGAGTTTTTAATTTATTTTAAATGTATATATTAGTTCTTATTTTTTAAATATGTTTTAATGTTTATATCTATAATTTGTTAAATTGTATGTATTTTTACATTATTTTTACATTATTATTAATACATTTAAAAAAACAATATTTTTTACTTTGATATTTTTGTACTACGATATTTTTATTTCCATATTTTTGTACTTACCTTTATGTAGATAGAACTTCGATATTTTTGATGTCGATATTTTTGCTTCGATATTCTTGTATGTCTATATTCTGTCTGTCGATATTATGTCATAGATCCAGGTGGGTTTATTGTTTCTCTAAAGTGCCACACTATCCAAAAAGCCACATTTCAGCAATAAAGGTGTTTGAACATGTGACAATCCTTCGCTTGTTAGGTGAGTACAAAATGGGTTTAAGCGATGGATTTTTACATTATCCCTCTTCATCTGTTATATTGTTATATCATCATTTGCCATAAGAGCATTTCTCAGCAGACCCAATGCACCCACTAACATCAAGATAAACGTTCTAAATGCATGATGACTCTAATGGACATCTTTAATTAAAGTAACTTATTGACTATTTAAAGAATACCCACCATGTAATCTCATGCCGGTAAACTACCTTATGAGTCATCCACCATTCTGAGGTCAGTAATTTGAGTTTGATTGACTTAAGAATAATAATAATATTTGATTATGCATAATTGTTAGACCTGGCATCATTGGCTTTGGTTTCCCTATGTATTGTTGTCTTGCCACCTGTTATTTTGCTGTTTGTTGGACTTCGATATGGCTGGTCTAGAGGCTTTGGGCACTTTGCCACTGCTGTTCAGTGCCAACTTGCAAGTGCTCCCTTTATAAATTGTTGTTATGGATTGGTGATTCCATGAATGGCATACATGAATTACTAGTTAATCCCTAGTACAGTGCACTGTGTGTGCCCAGGGCCTGTAAATCAAATGCTGCTAGTAGTCTTGCAGTGCTGGTTGTGCCACCTACACAAGCAGCCTTGCAACAAGGTCTCAGGCCTGCCATTGCAGAGCCTGTGGGCAGTCTAGTACTGCCATGTCGACCTGGCAAGTGCACCCACTTGCCAGGCCCTAACCCTCCATTTTCTTACATGTTAGTCACCCCTAAGGTAGGCCCAAGGTACCCCTGTGGGCACGGTGCAGGGTATGTGAAAGTTAGGACATGCCCTGATGTGTGTGGCATGTCCTGATAGTGCAATACTGCCAATTTCGTTTTTCACTATGACTAGGCTACATGTTTCCATAGGATGGAATGGGGAGTTTGCTTATAACATCTTATAACCATAACTACCCTTGGGAACAAGGTAGGAAAAGAAAGTTTAGTATGCCTTAACTCGGAATGTTAAAATGCATCGTTTAGTGAGGTTGATTTTTACATTCTGTTTTTGAAAATACCACTTTTAGAAAGTAGGTATTTTCTTGCTTAGCCATCCAGTGTGCCTCTACTAGGATTTGTAGTGACTGTCTGGCTTTGGAGTGAAAGGGGCTGGGGATGCACAGTTGCTTCAGAGAGTCTGGATGAGTCAGGGCTGGGCTGAATAGGCCTGGGCTGTATTTAGAATCGGGGGAGGAGATCTTCTTTCACTTGAATGGGCCTGGTCTGCCTTCCACAATGCTGTCTCCACCTCCTGCTGGGAAGCTGCACCAAAGAGGACAGAACTGGTTTTTACTGAGCACAGAGCTTCTGTGCCACTAGAGGACAAAGGATTGTACTGTATAAAAAGAGGGGCCTAGACCCCAGACTTTAAGATCACTTCTGGGAATCAAGAGGAACCTTTGCCAAAGAGAAGAGCTGAAGAAACTGAGAAGGAATACTGCCCCTGTGCTGTTTGCTGTCTGGAGGTGGCCGCAGTAGCTACTTTCTGCTGAGTAAAGGGAAAATGACTTTGCTGTTTGCTGTGTCCCCTGGTTGAGGAAGATCTCCAAGGGCTTGAAACTGAGCTTTCCTCCTTTACCGAAGTCTCAGGGACACAAAGACTTCACCACAAGCTCCCCTGAACTTCCTTGCTGGGAGTTCCGATCTGCTAAGAGGTGTCTGCTGTTGTTTTGGACCTCTGGAGGCTGTTTGCTGCTGGGAGCTGGAAAAGTAACTCAACTTCGATAAGCACGGTGCATCCGCACCTGTTTCCGACACAACGCCAAAGAAATTGTCACAGCACCTTCCGCGGCTCAAGAAATCGCCGCACACCGCATCGAGCGCACCGATCTCTGAAGTCCGCTGAAAGAACCTACGCCCATGGTACTTTGTGTAAAAAGTGTTGCATTGCTGTGAACTGAACTATTTCTACCATTTGAAAGTCATATTTTTATTACTGTATTGTGGATTTTTGTCATTTTTGGCCTTGTTTGGTTTAGATAAAGATTACTTATTTTTCTAAACTGGTGTGGTGTCCATTTGTAGTGGTTTCACTGGATTACTATATGTGTTCACAAATGTTTTACACACTGCCTCTCAGATAAGCCTGTCTGCTCTGCCAAGCTACCAAGGGGGTGAGCAGGGGTTATTTTAGAACTGTATCCCCTTTACCCTGACTGGAAGCAAGGGTCCCTATTTGGACAGATACCTACCTCTGCCAACTAGAGACACCTATTTCTAACAATAATTAATTACAATCTTTGCAAATATATATAAAAAATCAAGGAACACTTTTCTATTACAAATAACTGTGAGAGTGACACAAAAAATGTCAAAGTCCTTTCAAGAGTAAAATTAAGAAAAGGAAACAAATGTGCACAAGATGATTGATTTAAATATTAGAGATATGTGATACTTACTGCCCTTAGAAATGGCTGAAGTGCTATGCAATAATATACACGTGTGTGTTTATTTTTACAGACTTTGTAAATTAGTTCCTAACTAAATGTACCTTAAGTTGTTGAAAGGGCACTTCTATTATCTATTTCCAAAGCCTGAAACACTCAAATAATGTATTCCTTACATCTAGGCTCGACAGCCAAATGCTCAATTTTCGCCCGGTGCTAGTATAGTGCTGAAAAGGGCTTGAAGAGAGTTAATCTGGTTTTACCTGATCTGATTTAACAAATAGCACCTATATTTTGCAAAACGCCTTGGTAACCAATGACCAGAGGTCAACAACAATATTTTTGATCACTGACACATCTTGTGCACCGCCAGCACTAATGGTGAGACACCTACCGAAAGCTTACAGAACCTGAATGATACAATAACGTGTTTTTAGACGATGAACACCAAAATCTGAGAGGATGATAGCTTTCGCTTCTCCTATTCTTGTATTCTCCTTTGAACCGGAGGCGAATGTGTTATTTCGATATCTGCAATTGCATAGTCTGTGTGCGCAAGGTTTACAATAACAAGCAGCACGAACTATAGAAATGAAAGATTTTGTCTCTAAGTGTTTCCATCCTTATTTTTTCCAATGGTTTGTCACGTGACACACTGTAAGGACTTGCTGTGGCAATAGTAGATGTGCATTCAAATAAGCAATGCATCTAGTATCAGATATAAAAGCAATGTTGAACTGAAAGAAATCTTATTGTGCTTCTTTTTCTAGGTATATCTTACCCATTACCCGCTGTTCTGAATAGAGCAACAATAGTAGGCACTTTAACATGGGGAGTGATGTGCAGCAAAAGCGATTACTACGGCCAAACATAAGCATATCTTGGATCTGTGGATATTGTACATATTTTAAGTATCGTACAGAAAATAATGCTAATAGTTAGGTTACAATATTTGATACACTAGAGACTGATAGAAAAAAAACATAATTCCTGCAGCTATTAGGATGTTGTACAGTGTAAGATAGTTAATGGCCTCAATTAAAGTTAGGTGGCAGGGAAGACCCACACTAAACTGGTGGTGGTCCTGCTGTACCAACCCCCCAGGTCTTCCAACAAACTTAAAGTTAGGGGATCCGCACCTTGTCTCATGGCAGAGCCTCAGATGGCAATTCCATCTGAAATCCTTGTACTGATGGATTGTACACCACTGAGCTGCTACAGACTTTAAACTCCAAGGGCCGTATTACACAAAGTGACGCGGGGGGTGCAGTGGGTGTTTGCACCCGTTTTGCGTGCCCCAGGCTCTTTGGTATTACAGAAGGGGCCGAAGGCACCTGTGCATCCCCTTCTGTAACACTGAAAGCACTGGTGTACAAAAAGCACCAGCTCTTTCTCAAGCGGGTGTTTCCTCTTTGCATGGGGGCATGTACCGTACAAATGAGGGATTTGCTTTGCCTCTGCGCCTGTGCTGTATTACAGACACTATACAGAAAAGGGGGTGGTGATGAACAGAGTGTCTGAATTAAGCAGACCACTCTTACCCAGTCCAAAGATCAGGGCTTGATCCATCACCGTTATTTATCCCTCTGCCCCATCCCAGCTCAGAACCTGGCTATATGCAAATTAGTCTGTCCCTGGCCCAGTGCATCATGGGAACAGGGCAGACCAAACTACCAAGCCAATTCTTCACCAGAAAGGAGACAAGCTACCGGGGACCGGTTTCTGGCATTTCAGCCTCTTCGGCCCGGCTTGCTTGAATCCTGATGGAGCAGTGAGAAAGGGACTCATGTCTGAGTATACCCTGCCACACCTATAGTGGCCAAAAACGATACAGAAAAGGGGGTGTTCATCACCACCCCCTTTTCTGAATCATTTTGTCCACCATAAGCGTGGAAGGGTATACTCAGATGTGAGTCCCTTGCTCATTGCACCATCAGGATTCAAGCAAGCCGGGCCGACGACGCCTGAAATGGCAGAAACCGGTCCCCGGAAGCTTGTTTCCTTCCCAGTACAAGAATTGGCTTGGTAGTTTGGTTTGCCCTGTTCCCATCATGCACTGGGACAGGAACAGACTAATTTGCATATAGCCAAGTTCTGAGCTGGGATGGTGCAGTGAGCTAAAAAACGGTGATGGATCAAGCCCTGATCTTTGGACTGGGTAAGAGTGGTCTGCTTAATTCAGGCACTCTGTTCATCACCACCCCCTTTTCTGAATCATTTTGTCCACCATAAGCGTGGAAGGGTATACTCAGATGTGAGTCCCTTGCTCATTGCACCATCAGGATTCAAGCAAGCCGGGCCGACGACGCCTGAAATGGCAGAAACCGGTCCCCGGAAGCTTGTTTCCTTCCCAGTACAAGAATTGGCTTGGTAGTTTGGTTTGCCCTGTTCCCATCATGCACTGGGACAGGAACAGACTAATTTGCATATAGCCAAGTTCTGAGCTGGGATGGTGCAGTGAGCTAAAAAACGGTGATGGATCAAGCCCTGATCTTTGGACTGGGTAAGAGTGGTCTGCTTAATTCAGGCACTCTGTTCATCACCACCCCCTTTTCTGAATCATTTTGTCCACCATAAGCGTGGAAGGGTATACTCAGATGTGAGTCCCTTGCTCATTGCACCATCAGGATTCAAGCAAGCCGGGCCGACGACGCCTGAAATGGCAGAAACCGGTCCCCGGAAGCTTGTTTCCTTCCCAGTACAAGAATTGGCTTGGTAGTTTGGTTTGCCCTGTTCCCATCATCCACTGGGACAGGAACAGACTAATTTGCATATAGCCAAGTTCTGAGCTGGGATGGTGCAGTGAGCTAAAAAACGGTGATGGATCAAGCCCTGATCTTTGGACTGGGTAAGAGTGGTCTGCTTAATTCAGGCACTCTGTTCATCACCACCCCCTTTTCTGAATCATTTTGTCCACCATAAGCGTGGAAGGGTATACTCAGATGTGAGTCCCTTGCTCATTGCACCATCAGGATTCAAGCAAGCCGGGCCGACGACGCCTGAAATGGCAGAAACCGGTCCCCGGAAGCTTGTTTCCTTCCCAGTACAAGAATTGGCTTGGTAGTTTGGTTTGCCCTGTTCCCATCATGCACTGGGACAGGAACAGACTAATTTGCATATAGCCAAGTTCTGAGCTGGGATGGTGCAGTGAGCTAAAAAACGGTGATGGATCAAGCCCTGATCTTTGGACTGGGTAAGAGTGGTCTGCTTAATTCAGGCACTCTGTTCATCACCACCCCCTTTTCTGAATCATTTTGTCCACCATAAGCGTGGAAGGGTATACTCAGATGTGAGTCCCTTGCTCATTGCACCATCAGGATTCAAGCAAGCCGGGCCGACGACGCCTGAAATGGCAGAAACCGGTCCCCGGAAGCTTGTTTCCTTCCCAGTACAAGAATTGGCTTGGTAGTTTGGTTTGCCCTGTTCCCATCATGCACTGGGACAGGAACAGACTAATTTGCATATAGCCAAGTTCTGAGCTGGGATGGTGCAGTGAGCTAAAAAACGGTGATGGATCAAGCCCTGATCTTTGGACTGGGTAAGAGTGGTCTGCTTAATTCAGGCACTCTGTTCATCACCACCCCCTTTTCTGAATCATTTTGTCCACCATAAGCGTGGAAGGGTATACTCAGATGTGAGTCCCTTGCTCATTGCACCATCAGGATTCAAGCAAGCCGGGCCGACGACGCCTGAAATGGCAGAAACCGGTCCCCGGAAGCTTGTTTCCTTCCCAGTACAAGAATTGGCTTGGTAGTTTGGTTTGCCCTGTTCCCATCATGCACTGGGACAGGAACAGACTAATTTGCATATAGCCAAGTTCTGAGCTGGGATGGTGCAGTGAGCTAAAAAACGGTGATGGATCAAGCCCTGATCTTTGGACTGGGTAAATGTGGTCTGCTTAATTCAGGCACTCTGTTCATCACCACCCCCTTTTCTGAATCATTTTGTCCACCATAAGCGTGGAAGGGTATACTCAGATGTGAGTCCCTTGCTCATTGCACCATCAGGATTCAAGCAAGCCGGGCCGACGACGCCTGAAATGGCAGAAACCGGTCCCCGGAAGCTTGTTTCCTTCCCAGTACAAGAATTGGCTTGGTAGTTTGGTTTGCCCTGTTCCCATCATGCACTGGGACAGGAACAGACTAATTTGCATATAGCCAAGTTCTGAGCTGGGATGGTGCAGTGAGCTAAAAAACGGTGATGGATCAAGCCCTGATCTTTGGACTGGGTAAGAGTGGTCTGCTTAATTCAGGCACTCTGTTCATCACCACCCCCTTTTCTGAATCATTTTGTCCACCATAAGCGTGGAAGGGTATACTCAGATGTGAGTCCCTTGCTCATTGCACCATCAGGATTCAAGCAAGCCGGGCCGACGACGCCTGAAATGGCAGAAACCGGTCCCCGGAAGCTTGTTTCCTTCCCAGTACAAGAATTGGCTTGGTAGTTTGGTTTGCCCTGTTCCCATCATGCACTGGGACAGGAACAGACTAATTTGCATATAGCCAAGTTCTGAGCTGGGATGGTGCAGTGAGCTAAAAAACGGTGATGGATCAAGCCCTGATCTTTGGACTGGGTAAGAGTGGTCTGCTTAATTCAGGCACTCTGTTCATCACCACCCCCTTTTCTGAATCATTTTGTCCACCATAAGCGTGGAAGGGTATACTCAGATGTGAGTCCCTTGCTCATTGCACCATCAGGATTCAAGCAAGCCTGGCCGACGACGCCTGAAATGGCAGAAACCGGTCCCCGGAAGCTTGTTTCCTTCCCAGTACAAGAATTGGCTTGGTAGTTTGGTTTGCCCTGTTCCCATCATGCACTGGGACAGGAACAGACTAATTTGCATATAGCCAAGTTCTGAGCTGGGATGGTGCAGTGAGCTAAAAAACGGTGATGGATCAAGCCCTGATCTTTGGACTGGGTAAGAGTGGTCTGCTTAATTCAGGCACTCTGTTCATCACCACCCCCTTTTCTGAATCATTTTGTCCACCATAAGCGTGGAAGGGTATACTCAGATGTGAGTCCCTTGCTCATTGCACCATCAGGATTCAAGCAAGCCGGGCCGACGACGCCTGAAATGGCAGAAACCGGTCCCCGGAAGCTTGTTTCCTTCCCAGTACAAGAATTGGCTTGGTAGTTTGGTTTGCCCTGTTCCCATCATGCACTGGGACAGGAACAGACTAATTTGCATATAGCCAAGTTCTGAGCTGGGATGGTGCAGTGAGCTAAAAAACGGTGATGGATCAAGCCCTGATCTTTGGACTGGGTAAGAGTGGTCTGCTTAATTCAGGCACTCTGTTCATCACCACCCCCTTTTCTGAATCATTTTGTCCACCATAAGCGTGGAAGGGTATACTCAGATGTGAGTCCCTTGCTCATTGCACCATCAGGATTCAAGCAAGCCTGGCCGACGACGCCTGAAATGGCAGAAACCGGTCCCCGGAAGCTTGTTTCCTTCCCAGTACAAGAATTGGCTTGGTAGTTTGGTTTGCCCTGTTCCCATCATGCACTGGGTCAGGAACAGACTAATTTGCATAAAGCCAAGTTCTGAGCTGGGATGGTGCAGTGAGCTAAAAAACGGTGATGGATCAAGCCCTGATCTTTGGACTGGGTAAGAGTGGTCTGCTTAATTCAGGCACTCTGTTCATCACCACCCCCTTTTCTGAATCATTTTGTCCACCATAAGCGTGGAAGGGTATACTCAGATGTGAGTCCCTTGCTCATTGCACCATCAGGATTCAAGCAAGCCGGGCCGACGACGCCTGAAATGGCAGAAACCGGTCCCCGGAAGCTTGTTTCCTTCCCAGTACAAGAATTGGCTTGGTAGTTTGGTTTGCCCTGTTCCCATCATGCACTGGGACAGGAACAGACTAATTTGCATATAGCCAAGTTCTGAGCTGGGATGGTGCAGTGAGCTAAAAAACGGTGATGGATCAAGCCCTGATCTTTGGACTGGGTAAGAGTGGTCTGCTTAATTCAGGCACTCTGTTCATCACCACCCCCTTTTCTGAATCATTTTGTCCACCATAAGCGTGGAAGGGTATACTCAGATGTGAGTCCCTTGCTCATTGCACCATCAGGATTCAAGCAAGCCGGGCCGACGACGCCTGAAATGGCAGAAACCGGTCCCCGGAAGCTTGTTTCCTTCCCAGTAAAAGAATTGGCTTGGTAGTTTGGTTTGCCCTGTTCCCATCATGCACTGGGACAGGAACAGACTAATTTGCATATAGCCAAGTTCTGAGCTGGGATGGTGCAGTGAGCTAAAAAACGGTGATGGATCAAGCCCTGATCTTTGGACTGGGTAAGAGTGGTCTGCTTAATTCAGGCACTCTGTTCATCACCACCCCCTTTTCTGAATCATTTTGTCCACCATAAGCGTGGAAGGGTATACTCAGATGTGAGTCCCTTGCTCATTGCACCATCAGGATTCAAGCAAGCCGGGCCGACGACGCCTGAAATGGCAGAAACCGGTCCCCGGAAGCTTGTTTCCTTCCCAGTACAAGAATTGGCTTGGTAGTTTGGTTTGCCCTGTTCCCATCATGCACTGGGACAGGAACAGACTAATTTGCATATAGCCAAGTTCTGAGCTGGGATGGTGCAGTGAGCTAAAAAACGGTGATGGATCAAGCCCTGATCTTTGGACTAGGTAAGAGTGGTCTGCTTAATTCAGGCACTCTGTTCATCACCACCCCCTTTTCTGAATCATTTTGTCCACCATAAGCGTGGAAGGGTATACTCAGATGTGAGTCCCTTGCTCATTGCACCATCAGGATTCAAGCAAGCCAGGCCGACGACGCCTGAAATGGCAGAAACCGGTCCCCGGAAGCTTGTTTCCTTCCCAGTACAAGAATTGGCTTGGTAGTTTGGTTTGCCCTGTTCCCATCATGCACTCGGACAGGAACAGACTAATTTGCATATAGCCAAGTTCTGAGCTGGGATGGTGCAGTGAGCTAAAAAACGGTGATGGATCAAGCCCTGATCTTTGGACTGGGTAGGAGTGGTCTGCTTAATTCAGGCACTCTGTTCATCACCACCCCCTTTTCTGAATTATTACAGACACTGGCACTGAGGCAAAGAAGCTACCAGGGGGGCAACCCCTGATAGCAGCACTCTCTTGTATCTGATGTAACTTGTAACGCTACGATCCTAAATGTAAAGCGCTCTGATACCCTCTTGGGTCAAGTTTGCCCCATATAAAACTTTATAAATAAATAAATAAATAAAAACACCCGCCTGCAAGGGGATCTCTAATCCCCTTTAAAAGTGCAGGTAGGTTGCCTCCTGCACAGTGCAAAATGGAGTGGCTGCTCCTAAGCCTCTCCGCACTTCACTTGAATGTGCTGCCCCATGGCAGCTCAAGTTTGCGGCTGCCCTGGGGGTGGTACATTCTATGTAATAGGGCACACTTTGTCTGTTTGCGCCCGGCGTACCTCTTTTAAAGTATACCAGAGTGCAAACAGGGAAAGTGCGCTGTATACATTTTAGGGCACCAGTTCTGACATTTTGCTGACTGAGGGCACCCAACCACAACACTAGGGGGCATATTATCAAAACAGGCGATAAAATTATCGCCGCTTTAGCGGCAGAAAACTGCTGCTAAAACAGCGATAATGGGCTTGATAATATGCTCTATGGTATTCCAATTGAAGCTCAGGTTAGATGTCCTTCACCTCTAACATGGGCTCCAATTGGAATTCCATAGAGCATATTATCAAACCCATTATCGCCGTTTTAGCAGCAGTTCTCTGCCGCTCAATCGGCGATAATTTTATCGCCTGTCTTGATAATATGCCCCTAGGTTTTGTATGCATAAATTGTTTAAAGGTCACCACTTACAAATGTCTAGACATTATGTATTGATGAAGATTTCTTGGACTCCTTTGATTAGGTTCAGACATAGCCGTTGCCCTACCTTTGGACTGTCCAAGAAGTCCATTTATGGTTCCTGTTAGGACAACGTTTCTGACTCATCTCTTGGTCCCATGAGAGACATATTACTGACAGTCATTGGTGTTGTGGATTATTTTGGTCTATTTTATTATCACTCCAGTTGCACTCTTGCACACTCAACCACTGTGTTGTTACCCCACTTACATATCTGTGTATTATTTGCATGTGTATTATTTATGGAAATATAAACCACTTGTAAATAAGTATACATCCGGATCCTGTACATCGATTGATTTTTTTTTGTAATTTTGGATCTTGTTAAAATATTTGCTTCTTTTTTTTAAAAATGTGCTTATTTCTTTAAACCTGATGCCGAAACAGACACTGGAAGATTGGATAGTGCCCTATAAATTAGTCTGTATGGAACAAGGAGGGTTTAAACAAGGCCATTCTACATTAGACCATAGCTTCAGTCTATGGTTCCTTGGGTGGAAGGCAATGGGAACAACACCGAATCTTTTTTTCTGTTCTATAGAGATTAGTTTAGCTTTGGACACTATATTGTGGGAATAGCTGCGCCACCTGAAACTTTCTTGTAGCTTTCGTGCAATCCTCCAGGAAATGCATCAACAGAATTGGGGTCAAGTAGAACTAGACTTAAATGGCCCCTTCCCTCCAAATCCCGTTGGGTGATGGACTAAGATTGGGGTGTGTCCTGACACCTACATAGTTTCCATTATTCCTTGCAGATTTGCCATCTATCCTTGATAATACAAAATCGTTCTTGCAGAAGATGGGTGGCAGACATATTCCATGTCTCCTCTATGCGGATGACTTGGCTATCTTAGATTTGGCAACGGTGGGCCTCCAAAGGTGGTTTGAAAGATTTAATTTGTATTGTGCAGCTAATAAATTAAAGGTGAGTATGGAGAATAATCACCTTCAGTCAAAAGCTGAAACCATATCGGTGGGTATTAGGTAATGATTTGGTGGAGGTGGTAACCTTGTATAAATATTTAGGTATGATGTTTAATAATAAACTACATTGGGCTCTGCACACAGAAATGTTGGAGGCTCGTGCCCTGAACACTATCGGTGGCCTAGTCAAATTCAAAACCACTTACAGAGGTCCTTCTCACACCCCAGTTCTTGCCGCCAATAATTCTATGCTCCCAACTCAATGCTTCTATGGTGCATAATTGTTGACCCTAGGGACAGAGGCAAGTTGGGAGACAAGTGAAGGCAAATGCCTGAAAAAACTGTTAGGCTTACCCAAAAGCAAAACATGCCCAGCCATACGACTAGAAGGGTATTTGGTAACTTGACATTTTTTAGCCTATAAAGGTACCATCCACTTTTGGGATACGCTCTGGACCTCAGTGTTTTATAAGGTGTCAAGTATCCGTGCAATAGAACTATCAGGAAGTGATCTAAAGTGGGCAGCACAGGGCAGGGCTGGATTGGTGAAAATCGGTGCACTATTGAAGGTGGACACATTTAGCGTAAAGGAGGTGTCCCACATTTCAAAGGGAGAGTTGAGAGTAGCCCTTAGGGCAGCAGATTTGTGTTATCTTTCAAAACAATCCTCATCGAACTATATGTTAGATCCTGGGACAATGGTTGGATGTAACCTTCTATAGCCACGTTGTCATGCCCCAAGTGGTGCATGCTTCTATTAAAATTTGTGTGGCATTTAAATGTAGTTTTTTAAAAGGGGATGAGTTTGACTCACTAGATGAGACAAGAAATTCTGAACCTGCTGTTTATGTGTTGTAAATTTGAATGTGCATCCCTGGTTGGATTGCATGCATTTTTATACATTATGATGTCTGTTTTTAAAATATATTGTATGCCATCTCAAATAGACACTGGCACTCCTCATGAATATTGAATTTTTTGACGTGGCTTATGCATCAGCAAAATACTTCAAAGCTAGCTGGGGCTAGAAGAATTGTTTGAAATATTTTCGCCCTAGGGCTGGAAGAATCCATCGTCAATTATGAGTTGGAGCACTGACACAACAAACTTGCAATAGGTGTTTTTATGTGGTATCTTTTATGGGGATGATGTGCGGGGTAGGTATAGGTGGGTTTTAAAGTTGAGGTATAGACTCTGCGGGTAGCAGGGGTGGGGCATAGGGTCTCTATTGTAGAAATATGTATATTGTTCTATAGATTGTGTCTAAATACTCATGAATAATTGACATACCTACCTACCTACCTACCTTTAAGCCTGAAAGATTTATTTTGGGGAAAAAAACAAAGGGTTATGTGGGCCATCATGAGACCCCTCTCGGGTAAGACACCATCACTAATTTCCATGCCTCAAACCGACATACAAGTCTTGCAATCACGGGCAGGGAAAACAAAAATTGGTCCAAACAGGCAAGGAGAAAATGTGTGCTTGTCATGGTTATTGCTTTTTGTATTCCCTGGAAAAGCTCAGTTGTTGAGTGCTTATTTATATTAATGGAAAGGACTGCTGAGTGAGCTAAAAACACATATGGCCCAACCACATTCGGTCCTGCCTACATGCACCCACTGCACTGGGCATTTGGCTATCCACTTAACGTGAATGAGCTACTAATGTATTCATGTTCACATTATACACACTTTTCAAGAGGCAAGACTTTAACCAGATATATTACTAGGGAGGTATAAAATAGCAAAAACTGGGACTGGCAATGAGTAAACGTTGTACTTCGCAAATTGCACCGCAGTGAGGGCCATATGTATCAACATACCCTTTTGCGATTCCTTGATAGCGATTTTTAAGGAATCGCTATTTTGAAATCGCAAAATGGTATGTATGAACAAATTCGCAATTTTTTAGCGATTCCTTAAAATTCCTTAATTGCGATTAGCAAATTGCTAATCGCAATTAAGGAATAATTTCCCTTTCATTTCTATGGGCCAGGACGCCCATAGGAGTGAAGGGAAAATTTGCGATTCACAATTTGCTAATCGCAAATTGTGAATATTTTCAGGGGTGCAGGGGTGTCCAAAGGACAACCTGTTGCATCCCTGAAATCTGCATGGGTGCACATGTGGCGCACATACATGCCCTAAGGGCATGTATGTGCGTCACATGGCACTTTGAAAAATGAAAAAAAAAAATATTTTGGAATGAATTCGCAACTTACCACCAACTAGAAGTTGGTGGTAATTTGCGATTCCTTAAGGCCAATTTGCAATTTTTTTTGGCTTCCTACATTGCATTTAAGGAATCGCAAAATTAACGATTCCTTAAATGCAATCGCAAAATAAGGAATTGCAAATGTTGCGATTCCTTATTTTGAACCACTTTTTGCTTAATACATACCATTTAGCAAATTCGCATCCGCAAAGGCTGAAATTCTGCGAATTTCTGCCTTAGCGAATGCAAATTTGCTTGATACATATGGCCCTGAGTCTCTTGGCTCTGCTCTATGACCAGGGCAATTGGAATTATTTGGCTGGGGAGCTCCATATTATGCAGCAGGGCTCAATTTTGGGGTACGGAAAGGTT
The DNA here is from genome assembly GCF_964261635.1 of Lissotriton helveticus. Classification (NCBI taxonomy): domain Eukaryota; kingdom Metazoa; phylum Chordata; class Amphibia; order Caudata; family Salamandridae; genus Lissotriton; species Lissotriton helveticus. The sequence continues at coordinate 539,070,287 of NC_136065.1, forward strand.
AATTGTGTGGCATAATTGTGATTGTATTAATCTATTGTTTTGTCAATTGTGCACATAGTAATACTGTCTAGGCAAATATCTCACCACATTAATTCCAGTTTAACAACCGAATACAGGAATAAGCAACTGGAAAAAGAACAGGTAATCTTTTTGAAGGGCCTGGCTATGTTCACAAACACATCACCACATTCTTTGTAACTTTTGATCTGCTTCAGCTAGAAACGTGTTTTTGGTTCAAATCCGAAGATTATTAAACAGATGGATTATATGGCAAATGCAGCAACTCCATTATTATGCAAAAAAGCTTTGGCCGCAGAATTGCATAATTCCAATGGCCCTATAAGTAACAAATCATTCCCATTCACAGTGAGAACAAATGTACAACACATTAGGACATTTACCTAGGAAGGTCGAAATAGACAACATAGGGTGCACCTAGGTGAATGGTGTTCTTGTTCTATTGTGGTAAGCTAAATAGTTCTCTAAGGTGGCTCCCTTTCATATTTCCTACTAATAATCTATTTATGTCTACTGAACTATATTTTATGGATGCTGGGAGCAAACATTCTTAACTCTGTTAATGAGACTTAAGCGGTGTTCAGATTGTTGAACTGTCTGAACCAGGACTAGCATATGTTCCAGTCCATATTTCAGGCAATACATCCATCCATCACCTACAGCCTATGCATCTTGAAAGAAAATAAGTCCCAACTTTTCCTTGTGGCTTATAAACAAAAGGTATATGACCTCAATTCACATGATATAAACATCTAGCAACAATTAGCCCCCCCACCCCGTAAGATAAAAACCGCTGAAGTGATTTTTGAATCTGAATTGGACATAAAGAAACAAGCAAAAGTTGTGGTGGCAGCATTCACTTTTACTTATAGCTACTTGGAAAGCAAGTGCACTCTTGACAGAACAGTGATGTACCCGTGTAGAACTATCATTGGATCTCCTGATTGCTGACTGAAGTTGCTGCTAGTCTGCTAACCTATCTCTGCAAAACACCACCCAGCAAGAGGAAATCATATTTAGCCTATCCTGGGAAAGCCAAATGTAAGAAAGGCATTTCAAATTAAAATCATATATGGCCAGACACTTCAGCATTTAAAGAAAAGAAGACAAAGATGTATATTCATTTTTGAAGCCCGAGATCATGTGGCAAAGTGCTGCAGATGAGAACTCAAGCTTAGGGCAAATAGGGCATCCTCGGAATTCGTACCTTTATGTTGGGTAAAGCAACATATTTACTTTTTTTTAGTATTCGTCCAAAAACCGGATTGTTTTTAACTCTCATTTTTGTCATCTTGTACATTTCCTTTTAGTGCATGCTTCCCATTTTTGGTGGAAGTTGGTGCAATTAAATGGGATGATGAATAGTGTCAATTATTAATTTTTACTTGCAGAGTTTTCATATTATATCCACCTACATTCATGAGTCTTTTGTCTCCACTCAAACATTAAACATATTGACACCTTGGACGAATGGCTTTTTGGGGACAGGTATCTCACATTTGAAATGTATTTGTGTTCTGCAAGCATACTGAGGCCAATATCCTGCACCAAAAGAAGCAAGATACCACAGAATAGTTGTGGATCTTGGACGCGACCCAACTTATTTTCCTGGATGATACCAAGCCGTAAATAAGATCACTGCACAGAGTGAGTTGCTTTTTCTCCTTCACCTTCAGAAGGACGCACATTTCGTGTGCTGCTTAGGTTTATTTTTATATTTCCCTGCGTATATTGGACCCAGGAACCTGCCTTGGCTTTTGGAGTTTCCAATTAGAACGTTCCTTATTATGGTTTCAAACATTGTAGATTTTCTTGAAAACTTGGGTGATTTCAGTTGCGCTTTGCCATGAGGAGGACATATTTGGAGGCTGACACGTGTCAACTTTTACTACCTGGGACCAACACCATTCATCAAGTAGAAGAGAAAAAAAACGTTTTGTTTAGACCACAGAACTATTATTGCAACCAATTGATTTTTTAAATGCACTAATTGGTCTAATGTGAATTGATTGTTGGTATCTTTATATGGACGATTGATTTTGGCCCAAAGAAGGGCCGTCATTCGCAGATACCATTTTCACCTACTTTTTTCTTTATTTTTTGTTATTATGTTGGTTTTTACTCTGAAATTGATTGTTTGAAATATGAATTTATGTATCATGGTTCACAATTTGACTATTAGAAACATGTCTTCATTAAGTAAAACATTGTGAAGAAGAATGTTTTCTTGAAGGTGATCATTTTCCTTGGTTTTGCACAGCAATACCGTAAAAAAATTCTTATTGATTGATTTCATATGTAGTTGTTTTTGAAGATGAAATAATCATAGCAGGTGAGTTATTCCGCCATAGACTACAAAAAACATGGGTCTCTTGTTTAGATATGCTTGTCATTCCTGCTAGAGCTTTTCTCCTTTTCCCATAAAACTCTATAGGCTCATGCACTATTGAGAGAAAACATACTAGAGTTAATGTAAAATAAAATGTGTTAAATAAATAACTTCATTTTCATGACCAGATCACAAATTACCCCTTTTCACTAGATCATGTATTAACAGTATATATGAATCTTAAAGCAATAATCTTTTCTCATTTTCCATGGCAAAGTACTACTTTCTTTGCTAGAAATTTTGCATACTAGGTCTACAGAAATGTCCATCATTCACCTTTCAAGGACATCTGTTATTTAGAGATATTAGTGAAAGTCCCAATGTTTTGGAGGTCACAACTATGTATTAACTAGATAAACTAAAATAACTTTCATTATGATATGTTCATGTCTCCGGCAGTGGTGTAATGAATTGTGAAGGGTTCCCCCTGCCTGCAAGGTACAAGTAGGGCCCCCCAGACTAAATCAGGAGCTCTCAGGTCAAGGTACTTTGCTGAAGGGGCCCCTGGAGCTTGTGGGTCTCCCGCACCAGAGGGGCTGCGGGGCACTATGTTACAACACTGGTCTCCAGGGAGATCCACATTAATATCTGCTGATATACATACAGCACCTCTAAGGAAGGTCTATCACCTGATATGCAAGCAAAAATACAGATTATCCATCCCAAAAAGCAATGTATTAGCCTGCATTTGTCAAAAACTCATATTTAAATTCATAGTTATTGAAATTCATAAATCTTCTATTGATGTTATTTAAAACGATCTAACTGCATTACTTCCTTCAACTACAGACTCATTGTTGCAGTCAATTTAAAATTAAAATATCTATTAACTGTTCATTTGCTTGCATCCTTCCCCTCAATTTGAGCTTCCTAAAGCCAACAGACCACACAGCACGCTATTTTCCCTGTTCCCCTGCGTAGCCTGCAAATTGATTTATAATCAAAAACAAAAATCCGATCGGTTCATCTCATTATTGTCCACATTTTGTCATTTTACCCTTTGATATCCATCCTTGAACATGATACCAAATTTCCCATCCACCAGTTCAAATTTAGCAAAGTGCATATCCATGCTGGTTTGAAAATATATATATCAACATATATATAAGCCAGAAAACAATCTGTGATTTTATAAGTCTTTTTATTTGATACTGAAGGAGGAATGTTATTATAGTGTGATTGAGGTATCCTCCCAGCTCTAAAACTCTTCATATTTCCCAACACTGCATACAAATGTTGTATTCCTTCCTCTGGCAGCCATCTACATTGCAACTGCATCTTGCTGAGCATTTAGCACCATGCCTGGTGGCCTCGAATGACAGATAAAGGCAAACCAAAGTCCAGAAACAGCATGCCTTAGATCAGAATGGATATGCAAACCTGAGGAGAACCTTCTGACCTCTGTCCACAATTGTTTATCATTATTTACCAGATCTAGGCCTAGAGTTTGAACTCTCCCACTCAATATTATAGTGATGCCTGCCTCTTTACCTCTAGTAAGGGAGACTTCTCTGGCTAACAGTTCTGGCATATCGGTATCATCCCATGCACATTGTCTATCTGCCTGAAGTAGTGACTTGCCTGAACTATTAAGAAGGATTTAAATAGCATAGGCTCCGAATTGCTGAGAAAGACATGTGTTATGTTACGTCTACATCTGATGTTATATTATTATTCCCTATTTAAGCTAGTGTCATTTTGAAGAATGGGATACTCTATCAGAAGCATGGTGGATATCCTGCCCTGTGTATTACAAGTGTATTATAGCCTGTAGCACTTGTAGTATGGAGTACTGGATATACACCCATTTTTGACTCAGTATCCTGTCCTCAGAATAAGGCTCTTAAATCACAATTGTTGTCTAGCCCTATATTTGCTTGTTTTGAACATTCTGTAAAATATGCCAGTTTTGTGTAAGGGAAAAGGACACATTTCCAATTAAGTTTACCAGTCCTGTTATAACCCATCTAACGTATTTGCTACCAGGCTCTTTCTTGTCTTGTCTCCCAGTGAAATCCAGATAAATGGTTCACGTTCCCACACTTTCTGCAACATGTGCAATTTAAGTTAACTGATTAGTATCTACTAGCATACACCTATGAGGATGTTTCTTACAACTGTGTCAGATTTCTCTAGCCACTCTTCTGCAACGCTCCTGGAAATGCCCACAAGCATAGAAGTATGGGAGGAGTGTACAAGTTATACAAATGAACATAAGTTTTGTGCATCTATTTCACTGGCTTATCCCAGTTGTTATACGGTTATATGTGGATGTCATTTCTGGAAACCTACTTTACACCTTTTTACTGCAATATATGGGTTGTAAGTATTGAAAACAACTTAACTTTCAATATTGTGCTAAAAGTGTTTCTTTCAGCATTTTGGAAAGAGGCACAGCACGAAGAATCTGGGTTAATTTGTGCATGTGCATATTCACATTGAAGCCAAAACCAGTGTCTTCGCCCCTGCTTATTTCGTCATTATATTCACAAAAGGCCAGTGAAAAATGGAAATGCAACTTCCTTTGTGGAAGCAACATACCCTTTACAATACAGGGGGCCAGATTTAGTAATGCTTTGCACCAGGTTTGCATCACTTTTGTGAGTGGGATTTACTATGTAACACAAATCAGGATTTGCTTTAGGTAGTTTCCCAAAGTAACTTTAAATTGATCTATGCACTGTGATGTGTTACTTTGCGTCAAGGGTGCATTCCGCGAGTTGCGCATAGGTTTTTCCATGCATTCACCAATGCGTTTTGAAGCATCAAACTTTGCTTGCCTGCTGCACTGTACTGCACACATACAATCTGGAAGAAGATTTAAAGCAATGTTTTTGCACTGGAAGGGACTCCTTCCTATACAAAATCTATACGTCAGAAAATGCACACACCCTTGCACTATGGCACAAATGTGTGCGTGTTGGCGCATGGCTGCCAAAAGTGCATCAGTATTGGAGGAGAGAAAAATGTGCCATACCCAGGGCCACTGAAATTATACAAGTATATGGCTATGGTTATTTGTGCATACTTATAGATTTGCCGCATTTGCCACATGATCCGTTATCCACCACATAATGTGCGGGTTTTAACAAAAAAAGATTGAGACAACATGCGTTGCTGCGCGTTGGAAGGCCCTTTGCAAACCTGGACTGGTCACCTTTCTGTTACTTTTTGCTATATATGTGTGTTAAGCTGGTACTAATGATGTGCACCCAATGCCTAGATAGTGTTACCAAGTTTAGAAATGATGAAATAATGAAGTAATACTATAACAAAATGTGTCATAATTTGCTTTTATCTTGCCACATAATTTACTCAATCCTACCGCATATTTTAGCACTCTCCTGCCACATAATTCCAGTGGCCCTGACCTTATCTTAGTTGATAGGGCACATTTGTTCTCTCTTCCTTTCATACAAGGTAACGCAACAACTTTAGTATTGTGTTGCCCTGCATCAAAGAATCGTAAATCTGGGCCTAAATCCTGTAGGCATGCACTGGGTATGTAAACCAGCGTCATCGTGCACTCATGCTAATTCAGATATTAATTCGCAATGAGGTATTACAAGTTGATACCTCCATTGTTTTTCTCACCGATTTTAAGTATCCAGACTTGTAGCCTTCACAAGTCCCACAATCACGCATTACTATTGCCTTTCCTGTTCGCGACTGACACAGAGATGAAGACTGGCCACCGCATAGAGCACTGTCTGATAGATCAAGCTTGTGCGACTGCACCCCTGCGGCCTTCTTTACTTAAAAGCGATTCCCTTTGGTCCAGCTGTGGCTTTATAGATTGATTGCTACCATACTCCATCCACTTAGTCGTTCCCCATCAGTATCAAGGAGCCTGTGCACGAGGGTATTTCTCACAGCTTTTCACAGCTTTCATCAATCCTGGATCTTTCTATCCCTGTCACCCTGTGTGCACTTTTTCAATCACTCTAAAAGCTTGCCTACTGCGTGAAGACATGCAGTGACCAAACGCACAATGGCCGAATCTCAACAGTCCTGTTATGTTTGCAATGCGCCTAGCTGATCTGCTGAGCTCATATTGAGGAATATGCGCGTCTGGCCTTTGTCTTCGTGCAGGCATCTTATAGATGTGAGCAAATACCATTAGAGAAATGCAAAATCGCTTGGAGTGCCCTCTGACAGAAACGGGATGCATAATTTAGCGACTTTCTCAGACCGGCAGGAGCAAAGGGAGATTGGTTAAGCAAACTGCGTACGACGTCCACAGGTTAGGCCGCGCGCAGACACGTTCTTTGGGTGTTCGTCTTAAACATCGGGGGCAGAGTAGTCAAGACTACAAGGAAACAAAGTCTGGAGCCGCCCATCAGAATTATTTAAAAGGTATCTGACCTTTCGTGAAAATATAGCTTTCCCTTTCCAAGTAAACGGCTTTCAAAGCCCATTTTGAAAGCCTTTGAAAAAACATATTTTAAGAAAGGTTGGCTCTATTGTATCATTAAGAATGCTGACAGAAGGCTGCAAGTAATCTCCAGGTCAACAGATGCCTGCGGCATTTAACCAGAAGCACATTGTTACAAAACCACCCGGGAAAAGGATACAATAGTAAAATCATTTCAAATGTCACACATCAGAGTGAATAAATATCATGCACATGGACAACCCTATGATTCATGACGACTGCTAGAATTACAAAAAGTACATTTGTGTGTAACCTTTCTTTAACAAGCGCAGACATTACTGTGATATACTAGTTGTGGTGTATTCACCATGTCACTAAAGTTCAAGTCTGTGTGGTACTCCGATGGACAACACATACAATATACCTGCCCTCACAGGTGAAGACTCGGGCCTAACACTAAAGATAAGGTCAGTGACGTGATTTCCCATTCAACGACAGCAGCGTTAGTAAATAGACGGGACAGCTAAGTAAACAGAGCTGTCTTGGCGGGGGTGTATTCACACGTCCCGGAGCTCCTGGGGAGCGCGAGCTGGTTTAAACTTGTCTTAAAACAGATACGTGTGGTAATTTATTCAGCGCAATTTTATACATTTATTCAGAGCACTTTTTGAGGAAACTTTGTCAATGGAGACAGGCTTTTGGAGCATGTACGTGAAGGAACTGTGCACAGTTTATTCGAAATATTCGATGTATGGGAGCAATTTAATATGAGGGGTGAACTTCAAGAAGATGCCAGGACAACTGTAGTGAAATTATGGTGTGCCTATGGATGTATTGCTGAATTTGGTTAGCAAAAATATCCTCTGACAGACATCTTGGGGCATATTTATAGGGGCTTCGCCCTATTTTCAAGCGAGCGTTAAGCCACTTAACGGAGCTTAACTCTGCCTAGGAATTTAGGGCCAGATGTAGGTAGGCTATTACCGGTCGGTAACGGCCGAATTCGGCCTTTACCGACCGGTAATAGACTTTTCCTATGTAGGATGCTATTTTACCGATTCGGTAAATAACAAATCGGTATTTACCGATTCGGTATTTACCGAATCATCATTTGCCGATTCAGTATTTACCGAATCGGTAAATGAGATGTAGGAAGCACTGTAAACAGTGCTTCTGGGCTTTAAGGATTCGTTATTTACCACCAACTATTAGTTGGTGGTAAATAACGAATTCGTATGTAAATGCAAATATGTGCATTTACACCTGTGCCATGTGACAGACATATATGCCCTTAGGGCATGTATGTGTGCCACATGTTCACACAAGCACTAATCAGGGGTGCAGCAGGGTGTCAGGCCCATAGGAATGAATGGCAAATACCGAATCGGTAATTACCGATTCGGTAAATACTGAATCTTAACGATTCGGTATTTTTTACCGATTGATTACCTACATTGCATTTACCGATTCGAAAATACTGAATCGATAAAATTCAGTATTTTCGAATCTGTAAATTAAAATTACCTACATCTAGCCCTAAGACACCCTTTCCCGCTGTATTCAGCGTGAAAGGGGAGGGCAATGGGTATTGTGGTGGGCGTTTCACCACAATACCCATTGATTTTGACGCTGCCCTCTTCTTACAAGGGCAGCGTAAATTGGAGGCAGCGCCAAAATAAAACCAGCGAAAACCTGGTCTCAAAAAGGCGAAATGAGGAGAAATGCTTTATTTCTCCGCCTTTGCCCTGTTTCCATGGGTCCTACCATGTGCAGCACACATAGAAACAGCAAATTGCCTTTGATTGTTTATGTGCAGGAAGGTTCCCCTTCCTGCACATAAACAATCATTTAAAAAAATGCGGTTTTGCAACTTCTATGTGTGCTGCATTAGGCAGCACACAGAAGTTACAAAGTGGCATTTAATGATTGTTTATGTGCAGGAAGGGGGACACTCCTGCACATAAACAATCTTCCCCTCAACACAGGCACCCTTGCACTATGGTGCAAGGGGGCCTGAGTTGGTGCTAGGCAGCTAAAGTTAGCGCAAGCGCATGGGGAAACGCAGGGCTACACCATATTCCAGTAAATATGGTGCAGCCCTGCATTTCTAAAGTGATGAAGCGTGTCGTTAGCCTTCATGGCTTAATGACGTGCTTCGCCACTTTATTGTAGATATGCCCCCTTGTGTCCAATTTATGATTTATGATAATATTGTGCTATTGGGTAGAGTTTTGCATTGCTTAATTCCAATGGGGCAATATTTTTTTAAACAAAATTTGGGGCCAGAAGTAAAAAAAAAAAAAGGGAAATGTGAATTCCAAATTGGGAATCTTATTGAATTTCAATTGGAAATTGCAATTCCTAATGTACAGAATTTCTACATTTCTAGTGGTGTCCCAAATCGAACTACTTCATGAATATTAATGAGTTAACTCACAATTTATGACCACTACAGACTAGGAATCACAGCCATCACAGAGAATATGACCTCCAGGAGTTAGCAAACACCCATGTCTGTAATTTGTTTTAATTAAGCATTTTTTTTAAATGCAGCCTGTTTTAATGAAAGGATGCATTTAAAAAAAGAAAATACAACGTTTAATTTTAATTTTTTAAGAGTAGTCAGAGGTCCATGAGACCACGGCCTGCTCCTGAAAAAATATATTTTTTGCATTCTCAAAGGGGAAGAGGCCTATTGGACCCCTTCTCATTTGTGAATGGAGGCAATCACACATAGTAAGAGTGGTAAGGACCCAGGGCCAGATGTTATCCACGTGGACCTCTTTAAACATAATATAGCTTTCTGGGGACCAATTTTAACTCAAGTCATGAATGCATGCATCTCAACCAGCCTTATTTCTACCTGGAGCAAATCGATGGTGCTTCTGATTTTTAAAAAGGGGGACAGGCACAACCCAGCTTGTTATCAGCCTATCTCGCTTCTAGACTCCACGGTCAAGATAATCGGTAGAGTACTCCTTTCCAGACAGCAGGACTGGGCAGATGATCACTCTATCATTAGCAATATCCAATACAGGTTCCGTAAGGGCCTGGGTACGATAGACCAGTGCCTGAATTTAGAACTAACTATTGCCAAACATACTGAGGCCAAAAGGGGCCCTCTCTACCTGGCCTTTGTGGATTTATCTGCGGCCTTTGATTGCGTTATCCACAATAAACTCTTGCGATTTTGGAGAAGATGGGAATGGAATTACCTTTAATCTCCTTAATGAGAGAATTTTATAATGAGGCCAGGGCCAGGATGCGATTTGGCATAGTGGGCGAGTGCACCGATTCTTTTGCTGTTGGAAGAGGGGTAAGGCAGGGCTGTGTCCTGGCACCCTTTCTATTTACCTTGTATATTAACAACTTGGATCTGGTGTTGAGAGAGGAGTGCCAGGACCTCCCAGGGGTAGGGAAGCATCCACTCCCTGTGCTCATGTATGCTGACGACGCGGTGCTCATGGCCCGCACCCCAAATATTCTCCAGAAAGTTTTATATAGATTGCAAATTTTATGTCCAACTTGGGTCTCTCTTTAATGCATCTAAAACATTTATTTTAAAATGTGGCTCCGGGACCAACAAGTGCGGCTCGTTCTTTTTATAGAAGAATCGTCTAACATGCGCCAATACTTTCTCATATTTGGGGGTCTTATTTGATCTTACTGGATCATGGAAACAGGCTGTTAATGAAAGGAGACTGCTATTTTTTAAGGCAGTGTTTCCCAAACTGTGGTCCGCGGACCCCCAGGGGTCCTTGACACATTCCCAGGGGGTCCGCAGGCAGCAGTTTTAAAAGCACTTGAAAGTATCTTGTATAATTAGCAGTTTTCAAACAACAATAAAAGTATCCAGATAACACCAGTGATTAATGTACCTGCTGGGGAGAGATGAGAGTTTTGTCCAGTGGCAGCTTTGAATTATCTAATGTAGCACAGAGGGTTAACATGCCTACTGCAAAGAACATGTATAATGCTATTTAAAAAACAGAGCTTATTTTGGTACTGTGCCGTTCATAAGTGACGATCATAATCTAGCATAGTGACCTATAAACTGTTATCAAAGAGCTGCTTAAGTACGTCAAGGACTTTCTGTGCAAATTCAGTCATCAAGAATATTTTGATAATCCCATCAGGCTAACTGAAATAGAAAGGAACGTTTTTAAACTCAGCTGCTTACAATATCTTTAAAACATCAGATTAAATACAGAGATCAAAAAAACTTCAGCTTCTGTCCACCAAAATATTCGGACTACCTTTAAGATACAGCCGTATTTAACCTATGTAAGCTCTGATTTTGAAAGATTTTTACTAACACGATTTAGGATGGGCATTGTTCATAGGTTACTTAGCTTCCCAGTAATTAATGATTGGACTAGACAGCTGCCCAATTGCCCATGTGACAATTTGTCAGCACAATCCACCATACATGTTTTATTTTTCTGTACATTTTATACAGCCCAGAGGAAAAGGTGGTTACTGCAGGTTCTCAGAACACTTGGTTTGAGACAATGCTGCCCAGCTTTTATAGTTATGCAATCCCTGGGGGAAGAACTTGTGACTTTATCTTTACATTGTTTTTAAAGACTGTTTTTAATTGTAGAAAGACTATCCTCATGTAAGAATCTGGACTGTACAGCTTATTTTTTCCTTCTAAGTGTTCTTTTAAATGCTCTTTTATGATTATTCTTTTAATCGAATAAAGCTTGATTGATTAATAGAATTGGTACCCACATCCTTCGAGGAGGTGGTAAAAATATTAATATCTTGCAACTGGAATTGGTTTCAGAATATATATATATATATATATATATATATTCACTGAAATTTTTATTTTTTTTCCAGTGAATTTGCAAGGTTTTTTAAATGCTAATTCCTAACTATATAAGACCTGAAAGCCCACCAGGAATCTCCAGTATGCGCCAGGGGACTGCATTGCAGAGAGGTGTAATGAAGCCACGCCCCTTTTTACACCTCTATGCAACGCAGCCCCCGTGCATGTTTGAAGAGGGGAAACTAATTCCCCTTGCATACTGGGGGCCAACTAGCCCACCTTGAACCTCCAGTATGCGCCAGGGGGCTGCATTGCAGAGGTGTAATGAGGCTATGCCCCTTGTTACACCTCTCTGCAACGCAGCCACCTGGCGCGTTTGCAGAGGGGGAACTAATTACCCTTGCATACTGGGAGTCCCTGGGGGCCAACTAGCCCACCAGGAGCCTCCAGTATGCGCCAGGGGGCTGCATTGCAGAGAGCTGTAATGAGGCCACACCCTTTTTTACACCTCTCTGCAGTGCAGCCCCCGTGCATGTTTTAAGAGGGGGAACTAATTCCTCTTGCATACTGGGGGTCCCTGGGGGACAACTAGCCCACCTGGAACCTCCAGTATGCACCAGGGGGCTGCATTGCACAGAGGTGTAATGAGGCTATGCCTCTTTTTACACCTCTCTGCAACGCAGGCCACTGGCGCGTTTGCAGAGGGGGGACTAATTCCCCTTGCATACTGGGGGTACCTGGGTCCTATCTGCCCAAACGCTGAAATTCCGAACGATTGAAAATGACTTTTCTTGAGAAACATTTGGATTTGGATTATCATGTCCTATACTTTGGAATTTTTGAAAGACTGACTTTGAGGATGCCATAAATTACTCAAGTCTGCCCAAATTGTGTGGGTAAAATTGATACCTAGTCACTTTGAATAGGAATGTACTTACGTCTCGTCTAACATTTGGAAGAAATATCTCGTTATATGACAGAAGGATACCGACATAACTTGAAGGAAATAAGAACGCCCTGAAGAAGTTCTGTTGTACAGAACGAAATGCGCCAGCTGGCTGTGGTACATAAACTTAAGGAAAATAAAAGCATTTGAATATACACCAAGATTCAGCGCTTCAATAAGGACTCTAAGTGATATGATTTGATTGGACTTATTGTACAAGTGGTGCTGTGCCAAACTTTGGAATATTCTCCACTACTCTCTCCTACTTACTCTCTACTACTCCACTACTCTCTAATACTCACTCTCTTCTACTCATTCTCTACTACTCTACTACTCTCTACTACTCTCTCTCTACAACTCACTCCCTACTACTCACTATCTACTACTCTCTCCTACTCACTCTTTACTACTCTCTACTCTCTACTATTCACTCTCTACTACTCTCTCTCTACTACTCACTCTTTACTACTCACTATCTACTACTCTCTACTACTCACTCTCTACTTCTCACTCTCTACTACTCTCTACTACTCACTCTCTACTACTCTCTCTCTACTACTCACTCTCTACTACTCTCTCTACTACTCTCTACTACTCACTCTACTACTCACTCTCTACTACTCTCTACTATTCTCTCTCTCTGCTACTCACTCTCTACTACTCTCTACGACTCACTCTTTACTACTATACTACTCACTTTCTCCTGCTCTCTACTACTCACTGTACTACTTACTCTCTACTACTCTCTACTACTCACTCTCTACTACTCACTCTCTACTACTCTCTACTACTCACTCTACTATTCACTCTACTACTCTCTACTACTCACTCTCTGCTACTCTCTCTACTGCTCTCTACTACTCACTCTCTACTCTATTACTCACTCTCTTCTCTCTACCTCTCTACCTCTCTACCTCTCTAACTCTCTCTACTTCTCTCTCTACTAGTCTCTACCTCTCTACCTCTACCTCTCTACCTCTACCTCTCTACCTCTACCTCTCTACCTCTACACCTCTACCTCTATACCTCTCTCTACACGCACACATATACACATATATATATATGTATATATATGCATATGAATTTATGTATGTATATCTATATATATAGATATACATACATATATAAACATATATCTATATAAATACAAATATAAATGCATGCATACATATACATATATGCATACATATGCATGTTATTTACATGAAAGTTTTAAAAACACTAATAAAAGCAAAGCTAAAAAGCCACCTCATTACAAACAGAATGGCTTTAACTTAAACGAGGGCGAGATCTATTGCATTTTCAATGCTTGTTTACTTTGGTTCCATCAAGAAGGCATTCAGATGTGTCACACATTTGCCATAAATTCTGAATGTTAGCACTCTAGTTGCTCATTAGATCACTGTAGTAAAGCTACTGATCACCAGGGAAGTCTGCTGCTAATCATACTTTCTATGGCAAAATGAACCCTCTCATTTTGTTCCTTTTTAAATTAAATGTTTTCAGACTTACCACTTCATTCCAATCAAGATGGCTTCTGGTGTGCCATACTTTTGTCATAAGTAAGACTGTTAGCGCTCTAGTTGCTCTTTAGAACACTCTTGGACATTCTGTCATTGGGCTATACTTGGACTACATCTGGGTGATATTTGGGCTACATTTGGGCTCTTTTGTCTCTGGTGGCCATCTTGGGAGACTGCATGTCAGAATGTTTTAATGAAATAGAAGAGGATTTGGGAAGTCACTCAAAATGTGCCCTAATTTTTCTTTCTGCAGCACTAATCATACTTTCTATGGCAAAATATACCCCCTCATTTTGTTCCTTTTTAAATTAAATGTTTTATGAGTTACCACTTTATTCCAATCAAGATGGCTTCAGGTGTGCCATACCTTTGTAATAAGTAGGACTGTTAACGTTCTAGTTGTTCTTTAGAAAACTCTAGGAGGCAGCAGTAGAACACAAAGGAATCAACTGACAGTCTTTGTCCTTGTTGGATGTACATGTTTTACTGAGAATGTCAGACTTCATGCTCACATGACTGAGAAAGATAATGTGAATTTACAAAAAATATGCTTTCAGTTTAGCTTATAGATCCCCTTCCAAACCACTGTGGGAAAAGCATGAGATAATAGTTTTCTTTCATACATGAATTATGATATCCCAGCAGAAGGCTTTTTCACATGGTAAAATCACCTTAGAACACACCACAATTCCTAAAATGAGTATGGTACCATCAACAAATGATTTCTAATGTAACTAAAGTCCTAAAACCCTCTATTAACTACAATGCTTTTTAATGAGGTTCTATCATGTATATTGGTCCCAAGATGGCTGCCAACACTTCTTGGATGAAGTGCTGACATCAATCAGATCTCACGATGAGATGTGTGGTTAGGCTCCGCCCAGATATATATGTGTTTTTGAAGTTAATTTTCATAAAAACCACTGGAGCAATTTTCACCAAATATAGCAAAGTCACTTCTGCGTACCAGTCCCTAAAATTTTGCCAAGTCTGGTGTAATTCCGTTCAGCGGTTCGGGCTGTAGCCTTGTCAGAACGTCCTATGGAAATTAACATAGGTAAACACGTTTTGGGACCCCCCTTTTTTCTCAGCCCCCACTTCACGAATCCCCCGAAACTTTCAGGGAAGGAGCGTAGCGGAGCTGGCCAAAATTTTCGAAAATTACACGAAAAATTCCTCAACCGGCGCCAAAGTTATTCCCAATAGAATGTTGCGGATTTCCTATGGTAGCTAGGTCCTAACTATATTTACCTACTGGCTATCGCCAGTAGGTAATATACATACACACATATATATATATATATATATATATATATATATATATATATATATATATATATATATATATATATATATATATATATATTACCTACTGGCGGTCGCCAGTAGGTATATATAGTTAGGATTTTTTCTCTATGTGATTTTTGAAAATTCTATGTCTAATAACTTTGGCGTTTGTGGACGGAATTGGCTGAAATTTTCAGGAAAATTGAACATTTTGTTTCTGAGCAGCCCCTGAAAATTTGGGGGGGTTCGTCAAGGGGGGGCCGAGAAAAAAGGGGGTCCCAAAACGTGTTTTTAACATTGAGTTTCCCATAGGGCGGTTGGCCTCACTTTTAGCTCGAACGGCTGAATGGATTTGCACGAAACTTGGCAAAATTGTAGGGACTGGTAGCCCGATGTGCCTTTTGTAGGTCTCAATATATGTGCTTCAGTGGATTTTGAGAAATTAACGTTCAAAAAAAGATATATATCTGTAACAGCGGACCGGGCAGCGCTCCGCTACGCGTACTTTTCGCGCAACGGAGCTTTGTGAAGCGAAGCTGATTGGTTCTCCGGCGTCTGTCAACATTCCAAACAGTCCGTAGCGGCCGCCATCTTGTCTCTCGGTAGGATCGAGAGACAAGAGGAGGCCAAAGCGAAGGGGCAAATGACCATAAGGGGGCATAGTAGATCCTCCTTGACCTCTTAGGTTTGATGTGGAGGTTTTAAAAGGGCCCCGCGGGGCAAAAAAAAAATAATAATAATAATCGAACGGCTGAATGGATTTGCACGAAACTTGGCAAAATTGTAGGGACTGGTAGCTCGATGTGCCTTTGCTAGGTCTCAATATATGTGCTTCAGTGGATTTTGAGAAATTAACGTTCAAAAACAAGATATATATCTGTAACAGTGCTCCGCTTCGCGGAGATAAAATTATATCTGTATTACCTAGCTGTTGCTAACACCAGTTAGCGACGGCTAGTAGGAGATAGCGACCATCTTGGGCCCCACTTTGCATGTGAGTGATATTTATCACTAATGACATGCAAAGTGGGCGTGCCAAGATGTTAGCGACTGGAAACAGTCGCTAACATCGCTATCTCCTATTATCAACTTTTGGAAATATTCGAGATAAGCGCGAATATCTCCAAAAAGTAGCACCTGCCCTGAGCAGTTCTTAGCCATGTTATCCAATGGGAGGTGGATAACATGGCTAAGAGCATTAGCTCGGTAATGCATGAATATCGCTGAGTTTTCAGCGATATTAATGCATTGCGGTCGTTTATTATCGTATTTGCGATAAACCTTGATAATAGCAAGGTTTATCTGCGATAATTTCTGACGATGCTTAGCGGTAAAAAAATCGTTGCTAAGCATCGTTAGGGATAAATATCGCTTAACTTTGGTAATATGCCCCAACGTCTGTTAACGTTCGATTCGAAGGAAATCAGGAAGTGTTGAAAAACATTGTCTGCGCCATCTTGTCTTTTTTCAAATGCCACACTTTTGTCGTGCACGGCAGCCATTTTAGATGCCTTGACCAGACCCACTCTCTGCACGCTGTCGATCCTTAGCATGGCTCCCCACCCTCGCAAGCATCTCCCCCAGGCAGTGGTCACCCCCGCTTTCTGTCTTATGCATGGGTAATAAACCTCCCCCCATCTGCGCTGCTCTTCCCTGAGAATCACACCCTGTGCCCGCCCGACACCTCCCTTTCGCCCTATTCACTACCGCACCCTCTGACACTCCTCTTCCTCTGTGTCCGATTGTCCAGGCCGGTCCTAGGCTATCAGCTAGCCCTGCAGATGTAGTTTATGGCCCCAGCTGTAAAGAATCACCCCTCTTCAAAGGAGTTATAGTAGATCAAGGCCCACACTCGATGAGATTCGTCACAGCAGAAGCGTTCCTATTATCTGAAAACCATCCTGTATTGTGATTGGGGAGGGGACCGAGCCTGAAGCGGAAGATTCCAGGGATGACTCTTTGTACATCAAAGTTTTTACAATTATGTGTCACATTAAAAATATATAGCACTCCGACAAAGTAGTAAGATTATAAAACTTTAATAATTTATAAATATATACAAGAAAACAAAAATAGTAATAACATATAAACATTTTTAGGGAAAAACAACGAAGTAGCGGTCGGCTGTGCGAATAGTCCCAACGCAGCACAACGTCCAGATTTCCGGCGTGGGGCGTCGCGGGGGGTGGGTTATCAGTAGCAAACTGTTGTGCGAATAGTTCCAAGGCAGCAGAACGCGCTGAAATCTAGATGACACGAAAGTGATGTCTAGTAAGTTGCCACCCAGCAAATAACGGCGTGGGGCGTCGCGGGGGGTGGGTCATCAGTAGCAAACTGTTGTGCGAATAGTTCCAAGGCAGCAGAACGATGTCACCAAGGTGATGTCCAGTAAGTTGCCGCACTGGTTTTGGTATCCTACAATGCTGCTCCGAATAACGGCGTGGGGCGCCCCGGGGGAGGCGGCGTGAACGGGCTTCTCCAGGTGGAGTGTCATCTGTTGTAGTGGGGCGCCCCTTTACCGTTTCAGTTGCCATTCCGTCCGTTTTTGGTCCACTGTGTCAAAAGCCGCAATTCAGCTGAGTTGCGCCCACTCTTGCGGTGCAGCGATAGGCGGCTGTCACAGGACTCTCAAAATGGCGGCAGGCTCTTTCCTTTTTGGGCCTGGTCCACTGAAATGGCCCTGGGACACCTTGGAAATCGGACGCTTGTCTGCTAGGTCTTGGACCCCATTCTCGAAAGCGTCCCCTCTGCCTTGAGGATTTATCAAAAGTTTTGGGGGTCCCCGACTCCTGTAGGCTTCTGGTGGGGAGCGGTTGCCATGATTGCTCGCGGAATGACCACGACGGAGCTACGAGATGGTGGTGCTCTCATGCTGACGCCAGCTTCAGTCTGAAACATCCAGAAACAAGGTGGGGCTTTCATCGTTTGGGAAAAAAAAAAAGTTTTCATCCAATGAAAAGTGTTGTTTTTAGGTCATATGATCAAGCCTTCCATCATTAGGAAACCAAAAGTAAAATGAACCAATGAAAAGTTTTATAAACAAGTCACATGACCTGTTATGCGGCATAGGGTATAAAATGCGGAGAAAATACGTTGGCACGTGAGGCGGCGTCAGTAGCGGACCGATGTGCGAATAGGCCGAAGGCAACACAACGCGCCAAGATCCGGATGGCACCGAGGTGGTGTCCAGCAAGTTGCAGCACTGGTGTGGCCATCCTATAATGCTGAAAGTCGGCGTGGGGCGCCCCGTTGGCCTGTGAGTTTGCGTCAGTAGCGGACCGATGTGCGAATAGGCCGAAGGCAGCACAACGCGCCAAGATCCGGATGGCACCGAGGTGGTGTCTAGTAAGTTGCCGCACTGGTGTGGCCATCCTACAATGTTGAAAGTCGGCGTGGGGCGCCCCGTTGGCCTGTGAGATGGCGGCAGTAGCGGACCGATGTGCGAATGGGGCCAAAGGCAGCGCAACAATATTTTCGGAATAGAAGACACCACAAGGCGCTGAGATGCCAAGATCCGGATGGCACCGAGGTGGTGTCTAGCAAGTTGTGGCACTGGTGTGGCCATCCTACAATGGTAAAAGTCGGCGTGGGGCGCCCTGTTGGCCTGTGAGATGGTGTCAGTAGCGGACTGATGTGCGAATGGGGCCAAAGGCAGCGCAACAATATTTTCTGAAGAGAATACACCACAAGGCGCTGAGATGCCAAGATCCGGATGGCACCGAGGTGATGTCTAAGTTGCGGACCGATGTGCGAATGGGGTCAAAGGCAGCGCAACAATATTTTCTGTATGGAAGATACCACTAGGCGTTGAGATGCCAAGATCCGGATGGTACCGAGGTGATGTCTAGCAAGTTGCTGTACTGGTGTGGTCATCCTACAATGCTGAAACTCGGCGTGGGGCGCCCTATTAGCCTGTGAGATGGCGTCAGTAGTGGACCGATGTGTGAATGGGGCAAAGGTAGCGCAAGAATATTTTCTGAATAGAAGACACCACAAGGCGCTGAGATGCCAAGATCCGGATGGCACCGAGGTGGTGTCTAGTAAGGTGCACTGGTGTGGTCATCCTACAATGCTGAAACTCGGCGTGGGGCGCCCGATTAGTCTGTGAGATGGCGTCAGTAGCGGACCGATGTGCGAATAGGCCGAAGGCAGCACAACGCGCCAAGATCCGGATGTCACCGTGGTGGTTTCATAGTTGAGAGGCACTTCAACTGCAGTGGGGCGCCGAGATCCGGATGGCACCGAGGTGATGTCTAGCAAGTTGCTGTACTGGTGTGGCCATCCTACAATGCTGATAGTCGGCGTGGGGCGCACCGTTGGCCTGTGAGATGGCGTCAGTAGCGGACCGATGTGCGAATGGGGCCAAAGGCAGCGCAACAATATTTTCTGATTTGAAGACACCACAAGGCGCTGAGATGCAAGATCCGGATGGCACCGAGGTGGTGTCTAGCAAGTTGTGGCACTGGTGTGGCCATCCTACAATGGTAAAAGTCGGCGTGGGGCGCCCTGTTGGCCTGTGAGATGGTGTCAGTAGTGGACCGATGTGCGAATGGGGACAAAGGCAGCGCAACAATATTTTCTGACTGACACCACAAGGCGCTGAGATGCCAAGATCCGGATGGCACCGAGGTGATGTCTAGCAAGTTGCTGTACTGGTGTGGCCATCCTACAATGGTAAAAGTCGGCGTGGGGCGCCCTGTTGGCCTGTGAGATGGTGTCAGTTGCAGACCGATGTGCGAATGGGGCCAAAGGCAGCGCAACAATATTTTCTACAATATTTTCGGAGTAGAAAACACCACAAGGCGCTGAGATGCCAAGATCCGGATGGCACCGAGGTGATGTCTAGCAAGTTGCTGTACTGGTGTGGCCATCCTACAATGGTAAAAGTCGGCGTGGGGCGCCCTGTTGGCCTGTGAGATGGTGTCAGTTGCGGACCGATGTGCGAATGGGGCCAAAGGCAGCGCAACAATATTTTCTGTATGGAAGATACCACTAGGCGTTGAGATGCCAAGATCCGGATGGCACCGAGGTGATGTCTAGCAAGTTGCTGTACTGGTGTGGTCATCCTACAATGCTGAAACTCGGCGTGGGGCGCCCCATTAGCCTGTGAGATGGCGTCAGTAGCGGACCGATGTGTGAATGGGGCAAAGGTAGCGCAAGAATATTTTCTGAAGAGGAGACACTACAAGGGGCTGAGATTCGGTTACCACCGAGGTGATGTCTAGCAAGTTGCCGCACTGGTGTGGCCATCCTACAATACTGCTCCGAATAACGGCGTGGGGTTCCCGAAGGGGGGGGGGGAGGCGGCGTGAACGGGCCTTCCCAGGTGGAGGCTCGTCTGCTGTAGTGGGGCGCCCCTTTACCGTTTCAGTTGCCATTCAGCTGAGTTTCGGCTGCTCTTGATGCTACAGCGACAGGCGGCTGCAACAGGACTCTCAAAATGGCGGCCTGTTCTTTGGATTTGGGCCTGGTCCACTAAAATGGCCCTGGGACACCTTAGAACTCAGACGCTCAATTTTTTTTTCCTTTCCTGTACATGCAAAAAAAGGTAAATGTCCGGTACGTTACACGCTTCATCTGCCACGATGAACTCTCCAGAGGAACCGAAAAAAAATATAGTTATGGTAACTATACCATGCATCGTCATATGGAGAGTTGGCACCAATTAATTATAGTGCTGCATAAAAGAGAGATTTGGAGGAGAACCCCTGACCTGCTAGTACATTCATCAAAGAAGTGGCACTGACAGCATCAGAGGCAAGGGAAACGGTCCCAAATATTTAGAAGAACTTTGGAAAGATTAAAATGACATGTTTAGATTGTGGCAAATTAATTTCATGTGGACAGATGAGTGTTACTCTAATAAATACAGCATATGAACATCATCATAGTCGAGGGTTGGTAGAGACATTTTGACTATATCCTGGACCGGCCCGTCCTCGCCCAAAATGGCGCCGGAATAAATGGGACTCGTAACTCCTTGTTGTGTACTGGTTGCAGAACCTTGAAATCACGAGATACGTATGCAGTTTTGAAGCACATGGCGGGCGGAGACGAGAATTGATTGAATATTTCGACATCCCTATTGATATTAAGTTCTGATGTGTTATTGATTACTGTACTATTGAAAGTTCGAATTAACGTCACCCATGGTACTTGCCCGCAAATGTATATGTAGATAATTTTATTGTAACTGGCCCTGTCGTATTTTAATTATAAAATGTACGTCCACCGATTCCGTAACTGTTAGACACCTTAGTTCTTGCAACCTAATGGCCCGCCCGTTACGTTCCTCTACAGTGTAAATGTCTACTCATCATATACGATTACAGTTTGCTCCGTGGCCGGCCCACGTGGTTATAGGCTCGTATTTGTATAATGAAATTTTCACAATAAAGGTTTTTAAAAGAAAACATGGTAGTAGTATATACATTGGTAAAGTTTTTAATAATAGTCACTGTTTTAGAATCATTAAAAGGCAAGTGAAATAAAGCAGACCAATTACATGAAGGGTAAAAGGTATAATACGAAGGAACGCAGTAAAGATAAATGGTCAAGGGCTGTTGTGTTTTCTACTCCTGCAACATAAAGTGATCGATAAGAATCTCATATTCAGGCGTATCGGCGACTAAGACAGCAGGTCGACCCTCTTTTGCTCAACGGCTCCGTCATGGGACGAAGAAACGCTCTTTTTCTCGAAAAAAGAATATATTTTACTTGCAGGACAGTTGTAAATTTTCCGGGAAAGTACATTAGCCTGGAACATTATAACATATATTTAAGAAAAAATAATGTTCGGAAGTAATAAAAAGCGTAATTTTTAGGTCATATGACCAAGCCTTTCATCCTTAGAATAAGAAAAGTAAAATGAACCAATGAAAAGTTTTATTAACAAGTCACATGACTTGTTATGCTTACGTTACGCGCTGCGCGCCCCGGATGACTTCCGGATGCGCTAATGCGGCGCGTCATATGACGCATTACGCGACAACGCAGGTCCAGAATATAGTCAAAATGTCTCCACCAACCAGCGGTCGGAACACAACCCCTTTCAGCAGGCTAAATAGTTCTGTTAAATGACAACAGAAGGGACAGGCAACAAGAACCATCAGTCAAAGAGGGGAGGGCTAGTTCTTCTCTACCGGGTTACATTGGGGCGCTACCGGAACTGATCGAATTGGTAGTCTACAGTGTTTCTGGATGTTTCAGACTGAAGCTGGGGTTAGCATGAGAGCATCACCATTTCGTAGCTCCGTCGTGGCCATTCCGCAACCAATCATGGCAGCCGCTCTTTATCGTTATTTTGGGCGGGGTGGGTGGCGGAGCCGAGCTGTTTTGCAGCCATCATTGTGTGGAGTTCAGTTCATCTCACTAGTTTTGTATTTGTCATGAGGGGTTGTTCCTAATGTTTCTATTTTAGCGAGGTCAAAAAGAGATCCCATTAGTGGCCTACTGATTTTGCTCGATTCCTTTTCTTTTTTTTTTTACACGATTTTTCGTTATCTGCAAAGACTAAACAGAGTATTGCGACTCTGTGTTTGTTTGTAAATAGAGAATGAACCAAAGAGAACCAATTCTAAAACAGTAAATACTTGGATAACAATCAATCAAATGGAGAGAGAAGCAGGCACGACGTATTACAACGGGGGCAAAGGCCTGCGTTAACTACTCTTCACTATGTGCAAAGAGAGAGTACTCCTAATAGAAATGAGGGGGGGGGCACCATTCAAAGCAGATCAGTGTGCATAAACACGAAAATGTTTTCACTTACCACGTACTTGACATTCAACAGCTTATGATATTTGCTATTTGCTATTAAAAAACCATTGAAATTCACTGAAAAAACCATAGGTTATAGACCATATATAGATATGGAGTTAGTAACTCCATGGATGAGTGACAGTCTATGAGTGCATCTAAGGTTATATTAGAGTCTGAAGAGGTTCATCGTATTATCACATGAATGATGTCATCAGTGATGTGATCAGTAATGTCAAATGAGATGTCATCAGTGATGTCATCAGTGATGTCATTTGAGATGTCATCAGTGATGTCATCAGTGATGTCATTTGAGATGTCATCAGTGATGTCATCAGTGATGTCATCAGTGATGTCATCAGTGATGTCATCAGTGATGTCACTGACCATGTCATGAATGATGTAATATGTGACATGATCAGCAGTGGATTGCGGGTGCGCGATATATAGTTAGTGCAACTAACTATATATGGAATTTCAATGGTTTTGTGTGAGTAAAATAAGGTTTTTTAAATGCTAATTCCTAACTATATATGGTCTATAACCTATGGTTTTTTCAGTGAATATATATATATAGATATATATGTATATATATGTATATATATATATACACACATACAAATTGCGATTCGGTAGCAAGTTACTGAATCTCAATTACGTTGGTGTACATTAAAAAATACTTTTTATATAGTTGCAAATGGCCCACTACTGAAAATCGGACTGTTTTCAACCTCCAAAAAGTCTTTGTACTTATGGTTCTTAGTTATGATAATCTGTTACAATATCTTGGCTACAGCAAGAGCAAAGGCTAAGGGCCTTATTATGATTTTGGCGGGCTTGCAGCAGGGCCGCCATGCTGCCGCCCCACACCAAGACCACCAAAGCCATAAACAACTGCCCGCCAGAGTACAATATATTTACTCTGGCGGGCAGTTCTTTGGTGGTCCCACATCGGTTCCTTTGAAAAATGGCAGGGTCAAAGGCAGTTCCTGCAGGGCATGGACTATCAAGTCCATGCTCTGCAGGAACTGGGGGTGCATGCACCCCATGGCGCAGAGGCCATGAAAAGTGAGGCGATAAGGAAACTTCTAATTTTCTTGGTGGTGCAGCATCAGCACTGCCGGCATATTAGGGGCCTCAGACCACAGCGCCACTAGAAGGGGTCATGTATCCCTGGCAGCAGCAGTGATCCCATTGCAGTCCAACCCCCACAGTCCCAATGCAGCAGGCAGACTGCCAGTCTGGCAGTCCACAGACCGCCGCCCGACCTCGTAATAAGAGCCTAAGTAGGGTAAGCCAGAGAATCCATTTTCCTTAAGGGGATTAAGGTTTTTATTCTCTGTGATGATGCCTGTCGGTGTGCTAAAGCCACATCTGGACAATACTGTAAAACAGGATACAGTATTTACCAGGACCAGTATTGGAGCATCATTCTGAGTTCAGCACATTGAAAGGCAGGATAACAATTTATTGTGTTTTAAATTGAATAAACCACATGCAGGGAAGTAGTAACAGGCAGGCTAATTCCCACAAAACTATGGGCCAGATTTACCAAATTTTCATGCAGTGTAGCGCAGCAGCCAAAAATGCTGCACTGCATTGCGTGAAAAGGAGAGAGCAGGAAAGCAACATGCACCAAAGATATAGCAAGCGCCATCCCTCACCCTAGTGCCAGTGCAGAATTTTGCTGCACCATAGTGCAAGGGTGTGTGCATGTGTGTAGCTTAGAATTTATACTGGGGAGGGTACCCTTATTATGAAAAATACTATACCTAGACAACTTTTAAAACCATTTCCTGCTTTGTATGTGTGCTGTACAGTGCTGCACACATGCAAGGTCAGAAAAGAAAGGATAAATGAAAACATTTCTTCTTTAAGTGCCTGCTTTCAAATTGCATTCATTTTTTAAGCAAAACCCTGCCTCAAATTGTTGGTACATATGGTTTTGAATCAGGGGTGGTTGCATGGGAATGCCCATGTAACGACCCCTAGACGCTAAGTAATGCAAAGTAGGTTTTTGCACTATGTTACATTACTTTTAAGCAATTTAAAGTGCAGTAAATAACAACAAAAAATGTTGTGCTGGTTTGCGTCACTTTGATGATGCAAGCCCAGATCAAAATATTAATAAAATCTACTACTTAGATTTCTGTGTCAGGTGCAAATTCCGATTTGTGTCCATATTTAAAGTCTGTTAATGTTTACAATTTCAGAATTAGCCTTTAGGTGTCAGAACAGTCTAAACCTCAGCTGATATTTGTCACTTATTTATAGTTTTCTTCTTTTTAAAGGACTTGTCTTTTTTCTAACTCGAATCATTTACATATACATATGTCTATATATATTTTGAAAATACAGAAAATGTTTTGGTGTAGGTTTATGACGTGCTATGCACAATATTGTTTACTGAAGGAAAGATATATTAAACTTTTCCTCAAAACCTAATATTTGTTCAAAATGGCCTATTTAAGTAATATGTATGTATGATTTTGCAATTGCAGGGCCTTATTTGTACTTTAACTGATGGGATATACTGTGGCAAAATGTGGCATATATCCTATTTGCTGTATTACAAGTGCCACACTCTAAATAAGGTCCTTAGTATTTAGTGTTAAAAACACACACACTTATGAAAAATTGTGTCTCAAGTACATTTTTGTTTTGTTCTCCAAATTTAGCTCACGGCTCTGGATGCAGATGAAGGGCTGAATGGGCTGATCACATATGAAATTCTGGCTGGAGCTCAGGGAGACTTTATCATCAATAACAAAACCGGCCTTATCACCATCGCTCCAGGAATCACGCTGTCAGTTGGGCAGTCGTATGCCCTCACTGTCAGAGCATCTGACAATGCTCCTCTGACACAAAGAAGGTAATTTATGTCATAACGAACACGACTTTTAACCTTGGGTTATTATATTGGTTACATTAAAAAGACACAGGAGACATCATTTGTCCATCACTTGACGTGTGCCAGACATTTAAAGGAACCTGGCATCCATGTTTATTGCTGTGACTGAAGAAACATTTATAAGTGTAAATTGAACCTGTAAACTTGTGTTCTACATACTGTTGTGAAATCATTTTAGGAAATGTAACTAGTAACCTTTGCAGAGTAAAATATGACAAAGGGGCCAACATTTTGAAATAATGCTAACCTTGACTCAGCCATGGTAGCTTCTCCTGACCTGTGTGACATGAAACATTATGAGTAACAAACCAACAAAGCAGGAATACACTTGAAGTCATAAGAAGCTTGCACAATTAGACAAATTCAAAGTAAATGTAATTCATGTAATAATTAAGATGCAGGGGAGTACTAGAACAGTTTACAACTATTTAAAATGTCTTGCAGATAAAATAATACCATACAAAGGTGGCATTGTGGTGAAAAGGGTCCAGTGAATAAATGGGATAGCCTGAAAATAACCAAAACTGACATTGTATGGATAATGCCCCTGTAAGTCTGAATGGTGAAAGGTCTCAGGTTATTTGTGTTGAGCACTTGGGCTGTAGGATTTTCTACCATTAGTGGGTTAAGCCAGAAGGCCTTGTCTAATTACCTAACTTTAGGAAATAATCAAATGCTGGAAAGGCCCAATGCAGAATTGTTCAATTGGCAAGGGACCCTGCATTGAACTGTGTGAGCATAGATGACAGATTCAGGTAATTGGGGGAATTTAAGTTCAATCCAATTGCAATTCAGTTGGGCCGGCAGCAGGTGCTTGGGCAGCCAACAATTAATATTGATGTGGCTTATTCATCCTCTGTAAACCAGGTGCATATAGGAGTACCCTGGGACAGGGTACCTGATGAAGTCAAAGTTTCATGTAATGTCCTCAGATGTATGTAAAAACTCTGCTTAGTCAGTTCCTCTTACTTAAAGCTTCTTTAGTATCGCTATGTCCTTTGAGCAAATCTCCAATATACGTCTATTGTGGTGGCGTTGATCCCAAATGCACCAGGTTCTATTTGTAGGTGTGGCACTTGCATAAAGGTTTGACCAGACAGTGTCACCTATTGAGGCCTCAACTTGAAGTTGTTTTTATCCATTAGCAATTTAAATTGTCCTACGTTTCTATGCAGAAGATGTGGCGAGCTAAAACTTTATTAGACAGAAGGCAGTTCCTATAAAAAAGCATTGGCATTCATAGCTCTTGGCACGTTCCAAGGAATCCAATTGCATCAAAGAGGTTTCCCTCTAGTTAAGAGTTCCCTCTTGTTCCACTAATTTCTCAGATCCTAAGCATGATGACTCCCATAAGCAAATTCGAAAGAAAGCAAAGTGAGGCTGAAGTTCTCCAATGTATGTGATGAGTTGCACTTTCCTAATACATTGAGTGGATAATTTGTAGATAAAAAGGAGAAACACCGTTAAAATAGACCTAAGACAGTCTTCTGGGGCTCATCGTAGCACCAGAGGCAGACAAACCACTCCTGTTCTGAAGTTCTAGTTCACTAAGCATGTATTTGTAAAGGCAATGAATAATTTTCCAGTTAGGAGTTCATAATCTGATCAATACAAAGTCCCACAGAATTCCCATTTCACTACATTATAACGTGTTCTCCGCTCTGAAAGATTTTGAAATTAAATCCTCTACCCACATCATTCTGCATGGCAAATCTAATGTGACTCTTCAATGCCAATCTCCCCCGTCCAGTTAACTAGAGTCTACTTCGAAATCATTCTTGCTCCTACAGTTTGATCCCTGCATTATATCACACAGGGCAGCATAGAAAGAAAGTCAGGGTCAGAACCTGTAAACAATTACTCTGTTCTTCTGAGGTTGTATGTGTTTTTGGGTGATTTCCGTTTCAGAGTATGTCTGACAAAAAGCTGTTGACTCTTGCTTCTGAGATGACAGGTTGTAGTAATCCAAAATGACATCTTGTTTAAAAAGTTTCTTTGCATCTGTGTTTTTGCTCACCCTTCTTCCCTCTTCTAAGAGTTTGAAACCATAGAACTTATCAAGCCCTTGTCAGCGCCGTCTTTTGGGATGGTGCATGTCACATACTGTTATATGAAAGACACAAGAGACTCATCAGTGTTCCAAATTTCGGGGCATCTTTTACCCATACCAACATGTGAATATGTGCAGCACCTCAAGCTTGGTACTCTTTATGCCAAAATAAACGAGTTACTTCCCCAAGGGTGGGATTACATTTGATGCAGATAAGGACATCATGGTGTGAAGCCTATGTTTGAAATATCTGCAAACATTTGCAGGATCCAATGAGCAAAGTTCTCCAGCTGTTGCCACTTTGATGTCCATTTAATAAATAGGCATCAGGCTAGAACTAAATCAGAAAAATGGTACTCCGTGGATCTCAAGATACCGAAAAGAAAATGCAAAATTCTTGCGCATAAATGGAGGATGTCTAAAACTGACATAGACAGACAGTCATACAAGGGGGAAATTGAAAGTTACAACATTGCAATAAAGAATGCTAATAAGACCTGCTTCTCTAATCGCCTGTCTATGAATAGCCACTCATCCAAAGAATCATTCAAAATTGTGCAAGAGCTTTGCAATCCAGCCAGTATGTCGCAAACCCTGACTCCGTCGGATGAGGGCTGCGAGGCGATTAGTAGGGTTTTTATCGACAAGATTGAGGGGGATTAATACTTCCTCCTATGATGAGCAGCCACTTGGTGAGTTAAAACAGGAGTTTTTTAATTCCAAACCAAACACGCCAGTCCACCGTGATAGCCTCGGTCCATTTACTGAGCAAGAGGTGGAAAAAACCATGATGGAAGTTAAATCAGGATCCCCACTAGACCCCTGCCCCCATTATATTTTTTCGCGGATTGCCCCAGTTATTTGCCCTCTTGCTACCCAAGTCCTCAACCACTCATTGTGCACCGCTGTATCTCCAGAGATGTGGAAGAAAGCTACAGTAACTCCTTTGTTAAAAAAGGCAAGTACTGACGTCCATAACCCAGGGAACTATTGTCCTATATTGCAACTGCCCTTTCTGTCTAAAGTAATGGAGAAACTAGTGAACAGACAGTTAATGCAGTATCTGGAAGCTAATGAACTTCTGGATATCTCCCAGACAAGCTTCAGAACTAACAATAGTACTGAGACTACACTCTTAGCAGTATCGGAGGACATCAGATGTGTGGCAGATCAGGGAAAAGCTGTTGCATTGATATTATTGGACCTGTCCGCAGCTTTCGATACTTTTTCACACAATCTCTTGTTAAAAACACTATTCACCAGGGGCATACACTTTAAAGCATTACAATGGCTCCACTAATTTCTGACCAACCGAACGCAAACCGTACAGCTGGGTACTTTCTCTTCCACTCCATCTTCCATTAAATATGGTGTACCGCGTAGTGCATCACTGAGCCCCACTCTTTTTAATATTTATCTGTCCTCTTTGGCAGAGATATGTGGAAATGGGGCATCAGTATATGTTCCTATGCAGATGATACCCAGCTGATGGTTGCTTTAGATGGACAAGTTGACACTAGGACCAGACTTATCAGCTGCTTTAAAGAAATGGCAGCATGGATGTCGGAAAATTGTCTGAAATTAAATGCAGACAAGTCAGACATTTTATTGTTTGGGGGTGCTCATCAAGTTTGGAACACAACTTGGTGGCATTCTACCTTGGGTAAATCTCCGGCTCCCAAACAGGTGGACACAAATCTAACACACTCACCATGCAGAATCATGTACATGCACTCTGTGGGAAAAGCTTCGCTATCCCAAAAATATTAAAGAGAACATTCCAGTGGATCCCGCTGGAGTGTAGAAAAACCCTGGTTCAGGCACTGCTTATTAGTAGGCTGGATTATGGGAATGCTCTTTTTGTCGGCATGGCGGACTACCTGTTTTCCCGACTCCAGCTGGTCCAGAATGCGCTGGCTAAAGCAGTATGTAATATGAAGAAGTATAGCTCAGCCTCGGAATGCATGAATACCATACACTGGCCCCCCTATGAGACAGAGGGCCATGTTTAAATTATTGTGTCCTGCACACAAGGCCCTGCATCAGGCTGGACCAAAAATTCTCCAAGGCAGAGTCAAGTTCTATCTTCCAAATCGGAATTTGCAAACATGCCATCTGGCCAAGGCAACCACTAAGCGCATTAAAAATTTTAAATTAGGGGGCTGCTCCTTTTCTTATTTGGCGGCAAAATCTTGGATCGAACTTCCAGCTGAACTAAAACTTATCAATTGCCACCCACTATTCAGGAAAAAGCTGAAAACACACCTATTTCCCATAGCCTGATAAGTTATAAAATCTCCATCATTACTGTATTTTTCAACTGTAAAGGGACGTCCGTTAGCTCCGTGATATCCATTCGGATGAATGTTGCGCTTTATAAATTAATAATTAAATAAATTATGTTTGAGTTTGCTACTCACAAGAATTTAAGCAGGTCATCTCATGTATACTCAGCACAACAGAGTGTTAAAAAACAAGTTGCTGCTACTAGATTTCTCAACATGTATTTTGGTTCACTGTGCTGATGATGGCAATATTTGTTGATGCCACATTGGCAGGCCATCAAATTAATCAAGTTGTATCCAGGTTTTCATATTTTCCTCTCACTTTGTCAACAAATTCTCTTGCTGTGAGATTTTGCAGATTCATTCCTGTTTTGAGAATGTGATTTACAGCAGGAGAGAGCCCTTGAAAAGTCACTCTCGAATAGTAGAAGAAATATATTGAGACTACACTGGTGAAATCTGTGATCTTCTGAATATAGTCTAGTCGATCTGTACTCGGCTGCTGGTATTTGTACCGGCCGGTCATTATATCTACCACCTAATCCAGTAGGAAGGATATGCGTAAAACAGCGAGCTTTTAAACTTTTCTCCCACACACCTCCTTTCATTTCTTTCATTTGAGAAAGATCAATAGCATCACCAA
This sequence comes from Lissotriton helveticus, assembly GCF_964261635.1. Taxonomy (NCBI): domain Eukaryota; kingdom Metazoa; phylum Chordata; class Amphibia; order Caudata; family Salamandridae; genus Lissotriton; species Lissotriton helveticus. The sequence continues at coordinate 539,101,246 of NC_136065.1, forward strand.
TAATCTCTTTAGAATGCAGAGGACGAATACTGTAGTGTTCATAAATTTCTTCTGATCTGTATCAATCCGTCTTTTCAATCTGACCTCTTGAAGATGATGTGTCATTCTCCACATGTGTTATCTTGAAAAAGATCTATATTTTTATAACAAATATTATTTTCTACCAGATATGATGTTGCTTTTTGAAATTTACTAACATCCACCAACTTATGCCATATTTTTTTGCTCTTGGTAGGGAGGTCAGTTAGAAGTAACTTCCCTGGCTCCATATGAACTATACCTTGGAATGGATGTATACATTGTATAAGAATTGATTCATACACAATTAAATCATGAAGTTTCTGTGGAACGCAAACTAGCTCTAACTTGTTATGCACTGCTCTAGTTGGCAATGTATTATCCTCTACTTATTATAACAGTATTTACATATAATTTGTTGTGTGGAACAATCAAACCATTCCTCTACTAATAAATAAGCTACAAATTCTTGCCACTTATCTCTGTTGTCCTCTACAGTTTTCGATGACACAATAGCATAACGAGTTTGACTTTTGTAGTGAGTATGTCAACATCTTATACAAACATAGGGGCACATTACGATCACGGACGGACTTGCGTCCGTCCGCGAGCCCTGAGTAGGAGGGAACGTCCGCATGTGCTGCGGTGTTCCCTCCTGTGCAATTAGGATGTGACCGCCACCCTGGCGGTCACATCCTCTATTTTTAACATTGCGGCGGGTGCGGCTTCAAGCTGCACTCGCCGCAATGCTAAAAACGCATGCATTGCAAAAAACGCATGCATTGCATTTACATGCACAAAGCGGCAGGCACCGCGCTCTGCCTGCCGTTTTCTGCATGTAAATGCAGGGGGGTACCATAGGTACCCCCCACGTGCACCCCCACCTCCCTTCTCCCAGGGGGCCTGCAACGGGCCCCCGAAGTGAAGATCCGTATGCTTTTCCACGGCAGAGAACCCGCCGCGGAAAAGCATGTCTGGGAAGCTATCCTAATATGTCTGGCGGTGTCTGAGAGACACTGCCACCATATTAGAGCTTTTCCGCCACGGTTGTAAGCCGACCGCGGCGGAAAAGCGGCGGACTGAAACCAAGACCCACCAGCCATCCTAATGTGGCGGTGGGTCTTTGGTGGGTCCGCAGCGGATTTTCCGCATCCTCCGGGCCGGCGGAAGCCACCGCCGGCCCGGAGGATGCGGAAAATCCGCGATCCTAATCGACCCCAAAGTTCAGGTTGTCTGAACAGATTGTGTTACACTTTTTAATCTCTTCTTGAAAGTTATCAACAATAATAAATGTGTCCTGTTCCGCCACACTTGCAGATAGAAAGTCCTAATTTTCCTTCAAAAGTCTGAAACAGAAAATCAGGCTTTTAGGTAAAATTTAGATCAATGCAAACTAAGAAAGTATCCTAATTTACAGGGACAGTCACTAGCATGTATATCAAAGAGAGTGTGCAGATGCACCTTGCTTCACTCTCGAAGGTTAACTGTAGACCACTATGAAATGTAAATATTAGTTAGGAGGCTGTACTATGTTAAAGTTCCTGCCCTATGTTTAGGATAAATGAATAAAGCTCTTGTGTATGGTACAGTAGCAGAGGTAGAAAACGTTTGTGATGATGCTCAGTTTTGTTTCTTTGTTCCTGAAGAGGAGTGTAGGGAAAAATGACATTACAAAGCTCTCAATATATCAATTGATTCCTACGAACACTACAGATACTGCTACAGTTCCATTTATATACAAGGTCCTGTCTACACCCTCCCTGTACCGCTTTAGCTATCACTTCTTCTAAATTCCTAGCTACCGTCACTTCTTTTGGAGTAAGACTACCATCCTTCATGTCATAACAACATCCAGATTCGTCAACTGAATGCACTAATGTGTTCTATTGGCAGTAGCTTTCTCCATTAAAGAAAGGTTCTGTACTAGAAGTATGCCTCAATTCACCACTGAAAATTATGAAAAAGTTACTTTTATGGACAAGTCTTTTTTTGTCTTCTTTTCCTCATAAGCACCACTATTTTATCCAGTGTCCTCATTCTGTTTAGAATGAAAATAAATAGCTTCCTCTTGAGAGCAAAGGCCTTATCGACTACACACTCAATATGTACCTTTTTTTCGACTGCCTCGCTTCCTATTTTATACTTCTTCATAGTTCTTATTAGATTGTATATTACTATACTACGGAACATTCTAACTCTGATTTTGGTAAACTACTTCTGTCTCCTGGTTAATTTCTCTCCTTTTTTGTTTGATTTTTTACTCTTCATCTCATTTGCTTTTTCTCCTTTCTTAGTTGATCTCAAACTTTGTTTTTTATTTACTTGATTTAGCTGCCTTCCCAGTTGTCCACAAACAATTTAAAGAAATGTCTGTGTTCTGTTACAAGAAGCTTATTTCTCCTTCGCGATCTTCTCCACATTTTGCGCCTTTGTTTCTCAGTTATGATGATATGGTATCCTTACTGCTGTTTCTTTCTTCTCTGACTTTTTAGTGGCATGATAACTGTCTGTATGTAACTAGAAACTTAAAAAAAGTACATTTACCTTTTAATTATATACAATCATATTACATATTTTAGGTTTTTAATTGTCAAGAAAAAAACAGTTATCTTATTACAATAAAGCTGACATTGCTATATTAATATTCATGTTGACGTCTGTGTGTCAGTGTATGCAATACTCTTATTGAGTATGCTACCATATATATTACTGTGCTGCTGTGTATTGACCCACGTTTAAAGGACTTCTTGTCTGGATGAGAGACCAAGGTGTGTCAGTACTTAACTAGATATCTGAGTGAGTGTACGAGTTGAGCTGTAGAAGTGCTTTCAGATGTTTAAGTGAGTGTACCAGTATATGACTGTCTGTTTTAGTAAGTCTATGGCTCTGTAAATGTGTATGCATTTGGCTGAATAAATCCCTCTGTTCCAGTGTTAGGGGTGTGTTATGTGCACTAAAACATGGGTTTAAGACTTGATCAGTAGCTTTTACATCCTAATAGAAGCCAACCGTGAAAGTGCACAGACAGGGTTGGTAGGCCTCACCTATCTTCAAAGGACAATATTAATGCATGACAAGTTGTTGCCACTACTTGCCTAGATATCTCAGTGACTGTAGGAGTCCACCTATAGCAGTGCCATGAGATATTAAAATAAATGTGCTGGTATGTGATTGTTTCAGTACTTGTATGGCTTACTAAATAGTTATGTACAAGGCAAAACAAATACCCCAGTACGTGTTTGGGATTACAGGGGTATGTAGGTGTGTCTGCAACTGCCTTTGATACTGCTGCATACAAAGGCAGTTTCTAAGTATGTGAGTGAAACTTTGCTTTGGGACATTATCCTTGGCCGGGCTTAGCTCCGCCAAAAGCTATCTGTTTGAGCCACGATATCCAGCCGGGCTTAGCTCCCCTACACGCCACACGCCGCCTGTCAGGACTACATCCCCCAGCAATACCGCTCGCGGCGAGGACGCCGCAGACGCTATCACCAGGTGCCAGGAGGCGCATAAAGGCCTGCTTGGATCCTCGTCCCACGGGACGCGCGCAGGACGCACCGGGAGAAGCCCGGGACAATGGTGGGACCGTCTGTGGCCGTCCGGGGCCAGACGAGGCCGGATTGGGCCACCCCCCTAACTTTCCTCATCGTGGCCTTGGACTCAAACTTAGCTAAGTGACTTTGAAAGTTATTAGGTAGTTTCCCCTTTTTATCCATTAATGTGGGAGTAATACTCTATCTTGCCACCCATATATTGCATGTATTCGTTCTGGTTGTAAAATTGTACTGTTGTTTTGCTACTGTTATTCTAATCCCCGTGGCGATTTCTAATGGCGCTTAACGCAGGAAAGGGGAGGAAAATTGTGCCATGTAGCATTGGAGGGACAGTCACTGGAACCCTGGACCAGTTTATTACGAGAGCTGCAGTCGTCCTAGAACGCGAAATAGCGTTAACGGAAAAAAGATTATCATTAGAGCCCATTTTTTCTAAAAGATCTTCGCTGGGCACGATTAGAGAAGCCGTAACACCTGAGCAGGCATCAGTGTATCAACAACAGAGTCAGCTGGTTCTGATGGGTCCGTTGTTTGTACCTCAGTAAACTCTACCAGGGATAGCACAGCAACCTTAGGAAATAGGCAGGGAGAGACGAGTACTCATACCACACCTAGTACTTTGCTTGATCAAAGATCTAAAAGAGATAAAGATATAGATATTGATTTACTCAAGAAGTCTGGGAAAAGAAAGCGTGGGGGGGCGCACAAAAGGGTAAATGCCCAAAAGTTATTAAAACCACTATGACTATTAATTCAGGGGGGAATATGGGTAAGCCCACTCAAGTATCAGCTAGTAATGTGCCCCCTAATAAAGATCAAGGCAAACAAACACTTGAGCTCCCACAAAGCCCCCCAATGGTAACTCAAATTCCTGATGGTCTCCTGGGACATATCGAACATCTAATCAATTCACTGATGTTACCCCTATTTGAAAGAATAAAATTAATTAATGAAAATTTGGGGAAACTCGAAAGTACTGTTACGGCCAACTTAAACACTTTCAGAAAAGCATTGGGTACCATAATGGACTCTGACTGCATTGCGCAAGAAAGAATAGTCCTAAAACTTAACGGTACTCCAATCGGTATCCCACATGAAAAACAATCTAGTTTGAATGAGCAATCAAAAGATATTGATAATGGGGGTATCACTAAGGTAAAAAAGACAAAACAATCTAGTGGGGTTGGAGTAGAAGCATCTGGAAGGAAGGCTAGAAGGAAGCTGGCTACCCCAAAACTAGTTGGAGATGTAACTAATAAAGGGAAAGAGGATTTAGGCCCAGAGTGTGGAAAAAAGAGGCATCCATGTATTGATTTACCCCCGGACTCTGCCTCATATACCGTGATATTGACAGGGGTGCCAGAGATCCAACAGGATAAATTAGAAACCCACAGGGAATTGAAAAATAAAGTAATCTTCTGGCTTAATAGCAATAGATCACTTCCGGGCTATACAAACGCGGAAACTTTGCATGTTAGAAGGGTGAGCTGGTTGGGACGCAGACGCAAGGATCAGGAGGGGGACTGTATAATTGTGAACTTCAGAGATCCCAGGGTGGTTAGATTCATATGCGAGGGGAAAGTACATAGCGGGGAGGGTGGGATCCAAACATTTGATTTGAGCTATTTCCATCCTCGCTCAACGTTTGGTATCCCACTCTTTTTCCGAAATATGATAGATATGCCAAATAGACGACCAAACATGGTAGATAGGTCAGAGTTCTGCCTTCCCCTATTCAATCGATTCGAGACACTGCATGGATTGGAGGGAGTCGATTGACTGGGTTGTAGTATAACAGGTACGAACCTAGATTTTCCAAGGGGTAACGATAGTATAAACCAAGATAAGGCAATCTACAGAGACAGTAACAGTAGGGAGGAACCTGAAATAGATACTGAGGTCACCGTTAAAGACTGTCTTGGAAGTGCGGTTTACAATCACAATAACCTGAGCATCTTGACAGTAGATAACTTAGGTACTCTTGATTCCAGTGTCATGGAGGAAGCAATATTTAAAGAAAGATCTTGGTCAATTACTGTTCTGGAATGTTGCGGCCTCAAAACGAAACTTTCTACTCTGTCATGGTTGAATGCGATTAAAGATTACAATATTTTAAGTCTACAAGAGACTTGAGTGATATAAGCCCCGCATATTTGCGGTTTTAAGACTTTTCACTCACCAGCAATTCCCTCTCTTTATGGTAGGGCAAAAGGAGGTCAGTGTTCCTATGTGTCTAACTTGTTATGGTGCTGTAAGATTGAGATGGTTGTTAACAACCAATACTACCATCTAATTAGGATTGTGGTTGAAAAAGATCAATGTCTTGGTGGATGCCCTTGAACAAACATTCTTAAATCTGGGTAAAGATATCAAAAGCCAGATGGAAGGGAGGGTAAAATCAGTTTGTGTAATCTGGGGAGGGGATTTTAATTGCCCCCTATGTAAACATGGGGAACAGGGCACTTGTGGTTTAATGCTAGATAAGGAGACTAGCCTAAGCCATTTTGAGCACACTGCTTGTGGGAATTACATAAATGAGATTATTTTTTCCTGTGAATTGGACTTCGCAAATAAAATTAGTAAGAGCGAGGTCCCGTTCCGTCCGACCTTTAATGGCAGAGGTGTAAATTCCATCATAGATTTTGTATTGATGTCATCGCGATATGGTGGGGAGGTGCTAGAATTCAAAACTCTTGATAATCCCTTGAGCGATCATTTCCCCCTAAGCCTGGAGATTACAAAATTAGGTAAAGACCCCCCTAAAATAAGTGCCCCAAATAAGGAAGTGTGAGACATAGTTCTCAATCGGCAGAATGGATATACCCCTAAATGGAATAAAATAGTACCTGAAGACCTTTTGAATAAGGTGATTAAAGAACGTAATTTTAATATTTTAGCATGTCTTGAGGACAATGCAGATGATTCGGTTATCCTGTCTAATTTTAAAATTATAACTGAAAATATCAAAAATGCCCTGTGGGTAGAGACAAAAAATCCTAAGGTTAAGCAATCGAGCTGGTTTGATTCAGCCTGTAGCAAGACTTGTTCCAAGCTGAAGCGCTCTTTGAATGCCCCGATTCGTGATACGGATATTGTAAAAAAGCTAAGAAAGGAGTATAAGATAAATCTCAAATTAAGGAAAGATATTATAAAAAAGGAAGCATGGGATGCGCTGTGCGAGGCATCGCAGAACAAGGATTCGGCTGCCTTTTGGAAGGTGGTAAATGCTCCCCTTTTTGAAGACAAAACAAAGGCTAGGCTCGAGATAGCCATCTCTGAAGCTGAATGGGTCAAACACTACGAAGAACTTTATAGTGTTAAAACTAACTATGATCCAGCCCCTAATGATAACACCGAGAGGCCTGAGTTGGCACAGAGTAGGGCTAAGCTAGAACTAGGAATTGCACTGAGTGTAGTAAACTTGAGTATAAGAGACAGTGCTGGAGGTAAAGCGCCAGGCCCCAATGGCGTTCCAGTTGATTTTTTTTAAAGCAACATGGATCTTTGGGGCCCGCTGCTTACACAACTTTTTAATGCATCCTGCTCCTATGGGCTATTATACTCATGGTGCGAGTCAATAATAGTTCCTATTTGTAAAAATATTGGGCAGGGTAATTTTAAATAGACTGCAATTATGGGCTGATGAAACTTCTGTAATAAGTGACCTTCAATACGGTTTTAGAAAGGGGCTAGGTACCATTGACCAATGTCTTAATCTGCATCTTCTATTAGAAAAGTATGCAAAAGTAAAGGGTGGTCGAGTGTTTTTAACATTCGTTGACTTAACGTCAGCTTTTGACTGTGTCACCCATTCTAAGCTATGATTGGTCCTTCGGAACCTAGGAGTGGTGGAAGGCATAATAATTTTTCTTAGGGAACTTTACAAGGGGGCTTCAGCGTGGGTTAGGTATGGAACCAACGGAGAATGTACTAATCGATTCTCTATATCAAGAGGAGTGCAGGGGTATGGGGTATGTAAACACAAAAAGCCTACAAGTAGTAGAGAATAACTTCTTAAAATCCCTACTGGCTGTACCGCATAGTGTATCAGCCTACGTCAGTCACGCTGAGTTAGGGGTACCGTACATAGAGGATATTATTAAGGTTGCCCTGGTTCTATTGTGGCATAGGATTTGGTCAACTGAGGAATGTGTGTTCAGTCGCTCTATTTTAAAGGATGTTATGGGTCTTGAGAATGCTGGGAGGGTCGCATGGTTAGTCTATGTGAGATCTTTCAATATTAAGATAGGGCATAGGGTATAATATGAGGATCCCCCATCTGTGTGTGAAATAGCTAGGAAATTACTCAAAGACACATGTATGAGTCATCTGTGCGACTCAAGACTTAAATCAGAAATGGTAAAGAAAACTGTAGTTGCACATCAACTGATTATGATTTCCGATCACATGCAACCATACATTAAGTTAAAGATGAGCGATTTTGAAAGGTTTTTACTGACTCCTTTTAGACTAAATCTGTCATACCGCTTCCTTAGCTTCCCTGTAGTGAATATCTGGATGAAGCAACTGATTAAATGTCCTTGCTACGATTCCTCAGAGCAGTCAGACATACATATCCTTTTTTCTGTAAATTTTATACTACCCCCAGGAAAAAATTAATTGTACCCCTGTTGAAAATCATGGAATGTACCCAGTGTCACCCTGCATTTTTACAACTGCAAAAATTGGATAACATTTTAACTATTGCACACTTGTCTGCTTTTTTTAAAATTTGTTTTTAGATTTCGGAAGACTATTATTTAAATAAATTAATTAAGATGGATTATTTTATATTTTTTTTATGAACTATGTATGAATATCTGTTTTGTGATGAATTTTATGTACTTTTATGGTTGTTCTTATCTGATAACCGAATAAAGTTAAACTTGACTTAAGTATGTGAGTGAATGTGTAAGTCCCTCTGTCGCTCTGTAACTGGTGAGAAAGAGGTTTTATGCTTTGAAAGCATGTATGTTAGTTGTATTATGAGTGGTATACTCTCTGTAGTGCTTATCATAGCGGTCTCCAAGTATATGAGTGACTCACTAAAACTCACAAGGACATCTCTCAATCTTTTAATGCAAAGCACTGTGCTTTATGGAATACCTACATCGTATGTCAGAGGTGAGTTATGTGTACTAAAACATGGATTCAAGACTTGACAAACTAATTTTACATGCCAAGTGAAGTGAAGTGATAGTAAACAGACAAGCTCTGCACTAGTAGGCCAGACCCATGTTTACAGGACTATTTGTCTGGATGGATGACAAAGTTGTGCCTCTACTTTGCCAAGATACCTGAGTGAGTATAGGAATCCAGCTATAGCAGTGCAATTCGATGATTAAGAAAATGTGCTGGTACGTAACTGTCTATTTTAGTACCACTATGTGTCTCTAAATGTGTGTATAAGTGGATGAATGAATACCTCAGTGCCTTTGTTAGGGATTAGAGGAGTACATAGGTGTGGCTGCAACTGCCTTTTAAACTCCTACATACATAAGTAGTTTCTGAATATGTGAGTGAATGTATAAGTCACTCCATCGCTCCGTGACTGGGTGAGAGAGGCTCTATGATTTGAAAACATGTATGTCGGTTGCATTATGGGTGGTATACTCTGTCTAGTGCTTGGCATACAGGTCTATGTTATGTTATGTTATATACATAACATAACATAAGTGCAGCAGTTACCCGGGGTTGTCCTGGTGCTGGCTACTGCCCTCTGGGCTCAGGTTATTATGGAGATGCTGTGTTAAAAAGCTTGTTTTTTTCAGAATGCCAAAAGGTCAATGACATTCCTAAGATGGCAGGGAAGGTCATTCCGGACCTTTGCTGCACAAGTGATGAAGCTTCTCCCTCTCCGCTTAGCTTTTATAATGGGGGTTACTGTCACCAGCTTAACTCCTAGTGAGCGCAGGGTTCTTTTAAGGGTATACCATTGAAACCGCCGTTTCAGGGATTCTGGTCCTAGTCCTTGTAGGGCCTTGAAAACGGAGCATAGTGATTTGAAATGCCCCTGTTTTCTGACTGGTAGCAAATTAACTCTTTTGATTTCCTTGGAGACTAAGACAAATTTTGGTGTGCTCTTAAGAAGTTGCTGCCGCATTTTGCAGAATTTGTAGTTTGTTTAAATATCGTTCTTGAATATTTAGGAAGAGGCTGTCACAATAATCCAACCTTGATAAGATAAGAGATGTGATGACAGTACATTGACTGTCTTCTGGCAGGAACAGCTTTATATTTTTAATCATTCTACAAGAATGAAAAGTGGCTGAGGCAAAGGCATTTTTTTTATCACCAAAGTTTAGTTTGTCATCCACTATGACTCCTAGGTTTTTAGATTTCCTAGTGGGTTTGGGGAGAGTGTCCATTTCTTCAGGGGTCCAGAAGTTGGCATTGTTTCCAAACATAATGATCTCGGTATTGCTTGAGTTAGACTTCAGGCAATTCTGTGTCATCCAGATCTTAGTTGCTTCCATTCAGTCGTGACACCTCTTACTCTTTCGTGATTCAAACCTTGGCTCTGTGCTATGCCCTCCTCTGAACCCAAATTGAGTAGGATTTAAAGTCTTCTTTTCATTAAGAAAGGCACTAAGCTGAGAGGTCATTGGTATCTCTACCAATTTTGCCGGCAGTGAAAGGCAAGAAATTGGCCGAAAAGTATTGGGATCTTTGGGATCTAAATTGTGTTTTTTCAGCAATGGAAGTAATGAAGCTAGTTCCAGGTTTTGGGGAAGTGCCCTGATTCAAACATAGCATTAAACAGGGAGGTAAGTGATGTGGCAATAGGTTCCGGGGCTAATTTAATCACTGAGACTGGGCAGGGGTCATAGGGAAAGCCTGATCTGACTGATGTAAGAAGAATTTTTGTATCATTTGTTGATAGTGAAGCGAATATATCCAAAGTGGAAGGGAGGCCCTCAATTGAGTCTTCCATCCCTCCTGACGGGGAGAGGTTAAAGGTGCATGAGTAACTTACTAAAACTCAAAAGCATATCTCTCAATCTTTTAAGCACAAAAAATAGTGCTTTAAGGCATATCTACAGCATAGCTCAGCAGTGAGGTATGTGTATTAAAATATGGATTTAAGCCTTAACAAACAGCGTTTACATTCCAAGTGAAGCTGACAGCGGGAGTGGACAGACAGGGTCTCTACTAGCAGGCATGGCCCATTTTTAAAGGACAATTTGTCTGGATGGGTGATGAGGTTGTGTCACGGCTTGCCCAGATCACATTGTCCCACATCGTCTGACAACACAGCCTCAACATCGTATCCTATGCCGATGACACCCAGCTCATCCTTTCCCTCACCAAAGACCCCACCACCGCCAGACTAAACTTCCAGAAGGGAATGTATGACTACACAGTCTGGATGAAAAACAGCTGCCTAAAACTCAACCCCAACAAAACAGAAGTACTCATCCTCGGAACCTCCCTTTCAGCATGGGACAATATCTGGTGGCCAACCTCCCTCAGAAGACCACCAAACCCAGCAGACCATGCCGAAAAACCTCGGCATTATACTCGACTCATCCCTCACCATGAACCGACAGGTCAATGCCATCACCACCAACTGCTTCAACACTCTTCGCATCCTCCGGAAGACCTTCAAATGGATCCCCCCCTGAATCAAGAAAAACAGTCACCCATGCACTCATCACCAGCAGACCGGACTATGGAAATGCACTCTACGCTGGCATAAGCAAGTCCCTACTCCTCAAACTCCAGACCATACAGAACACCGCCACCAGACTCGTCCTCGGCATTCCCCGGCAGGAACACATCAGCCAACACCTACGAAGTCTCCACTGGCTCCCTGTAGAGAAAAGAATCACCTACAAGATCCTCACCCATGCCTACACATGTCTACATAACACTGAACCCAAATACCACAATGACAGAATCAACTTCCACGTTCCCTAAAGAAATCTCCGATTCTTCCATCCTCGCACTGGCCGAAACCCCCCGCATCCACAGAGCCAGAGCAGGCGGAAGAGACTTCTCTTACATTGTGACTATGACCTGGAACGAGCGCCCGGCAGATATCAGATGCGCCCCCTTTCTGAACATATTCAGGAAGACCCTCAAGACCTGGCTCCGCAGCTGAACATAACTGCGGACCCCCACCCCCTCAGTGCCTTGAAACCCTCACCGGGGAGTAGCGCACTTATAATTCCTTGATTGATTGATCGATGATAACCTATTAACAGACAACATACACTGGAATGTGCAACCGCAGTATCAACTATCAACAACTCACCAAGACCACACTGGCCAGTTGCTGGTATCGGCTGTAGAGTACCTGGGAATGAGAGTGATAAATGGCAGAATGACGGAGTACACTTACCCAAAGTTCACCTATCATGGAGCTAAAGTATGATCCTCATCTGACTTCACAGTCATCTCACTATCAAGAATGCCATTCTTAGCACAGTTCTCCATTGAATTTACCACCCTGAGCGATCACTCCCATCAACATATACATTTTAGCTTAAGCCCTCCAAAGCACAGTATCACCCAACAATGGCCAGAGGCAAAAATTCGATCAATTTAAAGTGATTGAAGTGGACAAACAATACACTTTAGGACCTGCATAGCACAGTAAAGGAACTAGCAATGGTCAGTTGGAATGAGAAAACCAAATTAATTGACACCTGAACAGAATTCACAAGAAATCTGACATGATTAATGCCAGGTGACCGTAGGCATTTGCCAAGAAAGGCCTGCAACACAACATCATGTAAAATGCAAGGACTGAAAAGACAATTAGGAAAAGCAGTCAGGAAACTAAGATTAATTGACACCATTAAACCGCATGGGAAAATGTACATTGCCTGAGGAAGGAATTAAAAAAAACTTCATGGGAAGGAGAAAAAAATAGGAACGAGAAAAGAGGGGATTGAAACAATTGTATTGTATTGTAATTGCATTTATATAGCGCTTACTACCGCTGACAAGGCGTCAAAATGCTTTTTCGGTGAGTAGCACCCTACTCCGGGACCCATAGAGGATTAGTGTTGAATGAGTATAGTGAAACATGCAAGTACATTTTAAGTGGTGGATATCTTAGTCAGTTATTTGGGTTTGGAATGATAGCTGAAGGATAGAGGAGGAAAAAGGTTTGTAATTATATAGCGCTTGTTGACGCACGCTATTCAGGAAGCCCGTAAAGTATTAGTGGTGAAATATTATGGTGAAAAATGAAGTACTTTCAGTGGTGGATATTAGTCAGTTATTTGGAGTGAGAAGGAAAGCAGAGGGATAAAAGGGGAAGAAAGATTTGCATTCATTTAGCACTCGTTACCCCTGATGGGTGTTGAAGCGCTTTTCTGGTGAGTAGCACGCCACTCTGGAACCCATAAAGGAATTTGTGTTGAAAATTAGTATAGTAAAATATGAAGTCATTTGAGTAGTGGATATGTTATTCGGTTATTTGGGTAGATAAGGGTAGGTGGCGGGATAGAAGAGAGAAAGAGGTTTGTATTTATATAACGCTTGCTACCCCTGATGGGGTTTTGAAGCGCAAGTAGCATGCTACTCTGGAACCCATCATGATTAGTGTTGAATTGTAAGGTGAAACATGAGAGTAATTTTAATGGTGGATATTTTAGTCAGTTTTTTGGATTGAGAAGGGTTGGGGAGGGGTAGAAAAGGAAAAAAGGTTTGCATTTATATAGCACTTGTAACCCTGATGGGGTGTTGAGACTCTTTATTGGTGAGCAGCACGCTACTCTGGAACCCAATATAGGATTAGTGGTGAATTAGTAAAGTTGAATATGGAATTTGAGAAATGAACAAGTTAGTCTGTTAATTTTGATTGAAAAGGATAGTGGAGCGATAAAAGAGTGAAGAATTTCTTTTTTTTTAGGTCCTAGCAGTAGGAGGAAGCTTTTGGATGAGTAAAAAGGAGTTTTGGAGGGGAGGAGTCAATGGAAGAGTTTAGAAAGGTTTGTTTTAGGGGATCGGTATAGTAAAAGGAGGTGTCTGATGATACAAGAAGGGGTAGAGTAGGAGAGAGTCTAGAAAGGGTTATTTTGGCAATCATAGTAGTGGTATGGGGTTTGGGATCAATGAGAGAGTGGATGTAGAGGATATATTGATAGATGTGTAGGATGAGAGATAGGGTAGTGATTGGAAAGAGTAGTAGAAAGAAGTTTGAGATGAGTTAGAAGGTTGGGCTAGAAGATATATTGAGTGAAGTATAGGCTGAGAAATAGGGTTGTGCATTGGAAATGCTAAATTAGAAGAATGTGATAAATATATAGATCCATAGGTACATTGAAAGTATATAGATACCTAAAGGAGGTAAGTATATGTAGATTAAAGATATTGATAGTAGTGGTATGGGGTTTGGGATAAATGAAAGAGTGGATGTAGAGGATATATTGATAGATGTATAGTATAATTATTAGTTAAGTCCAGAATATTCAATGAAAGGAACAGCACTCATCCTGCAAATAAGACACATTTGTTTACCTACTCAGTAGCAGAAGTAACCAGCATAATACACAAGGGCAGAAAGAGCAGTGCACTAGGACCAAACGGAAATCCTCCAGGCTATTATAAAATGTGATCGAGCTATTTGCGGTAACTATTTATCTATCCTGTTCAAAGAAGTAGAAACTATTAAGCTGCATGCCGCCAGTTTGGCAAGGCTCAATTATCATGCCTTTCTATAAAGGTGAAGATAGATTGAACATGGCAAACTATAGACTTATAGTGTTACTGGACGTAGAAGCAAATTACTACGCATCCTTGATCCTAGCAGACCTCATTGACTGGTCCGATATGTGCAAACTGATTCTAGCCAATCAGACAGGCTTCAGAAAAGGAACCGGAATGATAGCAAATATTCTGGCACTCGCACTAATAGCTGACAAATGTAAGCGAAAAAAGCAAAAACTACACCTCTGCTTGATTGACTTACAAGCAGGCTTGATAGTGTAGATCATCACATCCTCTGGAGGAAACTAAGAGATTGGAACATTCCTGAACGACTACTGGGAGGAATAATGCTATTTTATACCCACACCTGGATAAGAGTGAAGTTGAGGGATGGCTTAGGATTTCAGGAAAACTCTCGACAAACAGGTGCCCAAGGCAGGAGTGTGAGTTGGCCCCACACCTGTTTAACCTGTCTATGTCTCATCTAACACCCCAGCTCAATCAGACCAACTCATATCCACCTCGCTTGGGCAAGCAAACTTTATCTCATCTTTCATATGAAGACAACGTGGTACTAATGAGTTTAACTCAAGCTGGCCTCCGGGGGTCACTGGCTGAAATGCATAAGTACATCACCACTAACAAATTGGAAATTAACATATCAAAAACAAAAACCATGCTGAAACCACCTAAGCCCTTTACAGAAAATCTGGTTAGACAGAAAGCTTCTGAAAGAAGTAACTAGCCGCAAGTATTTGGGAGCTTACATTGACAGCTGACTCAATCATTAAGAACAGAATAACTACATGTCAAAAAGAGCCAACACACTAGCATTGGGCAAAACAATTTAGGGTCAGTCTTTCAAATCACTGTTTGAAAAAATACTCTCAAGGATATCCTTTGCTAGCGCAGTCCTTCACAGAAAAGACTCTGCACTTCTGAACAAGCTACAAGCCACAATATATAAGCAGGTATTTAGACTATCCCATAATGTGTCAGCACTGCAGATGTGTCTGGAAATTGGGATAATTAATGGAACAGTAGGGAAAATGGCCACCTCAATAAAATGTTGGTACAAAATAAAAAATTATTTAGACCGTTGTGGATAAGAACTTATCTTTTACAACTTTTAAACCCATTCTAAATAAAGCCACAATATTCTACTCCCGTTGTTAGACAAAATCACTTTTTGTCATAGATCACATGCCTAATGATGATTAAAAATGACAAGAACTTAAAACCAGCACCATACTTAAGCCTTACATTTCCAGCATACCTAAAGCAACAATAAATGGCACTTCTTGTTGACCATCTGCCCCTTGATTAGGCCTTGGGGTGCTCTACTTCATTACCTTGAATGAGCCAAGTATACAATTGGGTACCTGATTCCCAGTAAGGAGATAACTGTAGGCTGACGGACCCACAACCATTGCAACTAATGACCCACTTTCTTAGAGTAACTCACCACAGGAAGTATTAAGCCTTGGTTGAACCAGCTGCTCCCTCAGAGAAATGACTCAACCTTCTTTGAAGCTGAAAGACTTGTGGTTTACTGAGTTATATTTGATTATCATGTTGGTCACCGAGATTGAATAATTTACTTATACGTTAGGGAGGAATCTAGTGTTGCACCAAGTACCCTTTGCTTGCTCTGAAGGCATGATGATGGTAGGCTTATCCTCATGACATTAATAGATATATGAGCTGGTGTGCTCATGCACAATAGTCACAAGTGGTCCACCCTAGTGAGGTGTGCTTCCAGTCAGAGCAGACTAACACAACAGCACTTACTGATTCCATACATCCTGAATATAACACATGAATTCACCATCAATCTGCACCCTTGCACATACAAGAGGAACATGAATGATTTTCATAATAGGCACACACTTTGCAGAACTCCTGTATAACTGTATGATGAAGTGATGAAGTAAAATGCCATCTTAAAAAAAATGTAAATTTTGCACATTATTCCCCAATGCCTTTTGCAAACATTATTTGCCTTGGTGGTCTTTGCACCTGATTCTTACAGGCCACTCCAAATGGGGTTGTAAAAATGGTTGCAAAGCGAAAGTGAAGGCAGTCATGTTCCTAGAGGCACAGGGCCTCATTTATGGCATTTTGGTGTATGCCAAAGTGAAAAGGCAGGTACTGTTTTTAAGCAATACAGTGCATTCCTGTTTTTTCTGCCTGTGCTGACACCATTTTGGCAGCCTGGCATCAATATAGGTACTGTTGCACCATGGTGTAAGGGTGCCTCTGTTGCATGCAGGATTGTTGTTGTGCATGAGAGGTCACCTTCATGCTCAAAAACAATCCTATGTTGAGCTTTCGACTTTCTATAACATGGAAATTGAAAAAAACGAGGAGAAATAAACACATTTCTCCTCGTTACTCCTCACCTTAGGAGGCGTACGGAATTGATGCTTTACAAGGGTTGCACCATATTGTAAATCTGGGGCAGCATCAAATTCCATGGGTGTTGCGTAGGAAAACCCACTACAATACCCATTGACAGCCCCCTGGGTGAAGAGTAAAGCAATGCAGCAAATTGCTCTGTACCGTATTTCTCACGATTTATAAGCCACTCAAAGCCACACAGAGTGGCTTTTCTTGGCTTCATTTAATCTTTATGAGAGCCCTGCGTCATGCATGTACCACTTTACATAGTGCAAAAGTTCGCAGGGCTCTCATAAATAAGCCCCATAGTATTTAAAATAGCCTACAAGGATGATTTTCTTTCTCTTTTCTTTTCAGGAGTTCCATTACCACTGTTTACATTGAGGTGCTACCCCCAAATAATCAGAGCCCTCCTCGCTTTCCACAGTCAATGTACAACTTGGAACTTAGCGAAGCAATGCGGATTGGAGCTGTTCTCTTAAATCTTCAGGTACTAAAGCTATCCTGTTTTCCTAGAGTATTCATGTGCAGTGTGTAAAGATCTATTGACCGGCTATTGACCGGCTCATGGTGTACTGTTATTCGAGTAGTTGTATATATATATATGAGAGTTATTGACTGAACTAGAACATCAATGCACCTTCACTGAATTGATTGTTCTACAGTGTGTCTTATGTCTTCAAATAATTGTGCACTGCCATAAGTGATAGACCACCAAATAACAACTAATAATCTAGAATCACCAAGCACGGTGTTTGACACTGTTGGAGAGGAAACTATAGGTTTCAAAAGTTCAACATGCAGAAACTATACAATTTCTTTGTTATGTGTTTGTGTTTTGTGCATGTTCATCACTCATGCATGCAACAATACAACGTTTACATTTTCTTCACTTACCTTGAAGCACATGTTAATTGTAATGCAAGTGTACCATTATTACTCCACGTCTTAACATAAAGAGCAGCAAAAGTTATAGAACACTTGGACATGCAAAACAGATAATACAGAGCAAGTGAAAATTAGCAAGTGTCTTGAAACTCAAAACGCAAACAGAATTAAGGGAAATAAGGGAACAATTTCAGAACCTTTGAAAGAACCCTTTGGATTTTTGTGGGGTGACTATGGTTGAAGAGGGGGTTAAGTTTGGGATGCAGGGTCTTGTGTTTTGTGAGTATGTACTGAACATGTATATCTTGGTTCTTTTTTTTAACAGGTTGCCTCCATTTTATTATCTGCTTCTTTTCATCACATTCTGCCCTTGATTCTCTGCTTCACTCTCCAATTTTTTTTCACACCAAAACAATTCCAAATGGATAGCCCTGAAGATAGCTGCTGTTCCATTATGAATGTCATTGAACAGTTTAACAGCTATTTCACTTATCTCAGCTGTTCTCATTAAGATTTTTAATCATCTCTTTCTGCAGTTTTTGTGTGGTCAACAAAGTTCTACTAGTCAGTTATTGCATGTCCCTTTCCTGTGCACTTATTTTCACTGAATTTTCACCATCTCTTTTGTATCCCTCTATCTTGGAATGTATTGTTTTTTCTCCAAAGATGGTTCTCTCTTCAGCCTTCTGAGTAATCGTAAATTATCATATATGGGTGAGGACATACCTCTAGAAAAAAACTGTCGTCTCCTGTATGGATTTCAAAATGAAAGTCACAAGTAGGGGGAACGATGTGAAAATATTTATCATAATGTATATCTTCCCAGCACCAAGGCACTAACACCAAGTACTAAGGCCCAAATGGGGAGCAATGGGTGTTTCGCATTTCAGTCTTGACTATTGCAACCTATTGCCAACCTATTTTGTGTTACTACTTATATTATTCCATCTTGACATATCATTGCTCCCTGGACATACTTAATGGCAGCAGCAGTGCGACCCCATTGTGCAGGTGCCCAGCCACAACTCCCCAGTTACTTGGACTGGTGCTCCTACCAGTCAAGGCCCTCTCGGATCCAGCTATGTGCCACTGATTCTGAACTCCTCTCTCTATCGCTAACTTCTCTTGCTCTCTCACTCGTGCTTCATCAATTGTCTTCATTTTTTGGCCTGTTTTTGCATTTTACTTGTGCCTCTTTGCTCTTTTAATCGTTTCTGGCTTTTGCCTATTTTTGCCCCTTTTTGCCTTCCACTCATGCCTCTTTGCTTCCTTGTTTTTTCTAAGCTTTTGCCTCTTTTTGCCTTCTCTTATGCCTCTTTACTCCTTTCTGCTTCATCATATTTTGCCATCTCCTCTGTTCCCCTTCATTCAACTCTTCCGAAGCTCCCAGAGGCCTTCACCCACTCCCCCTCTTGCCCCTGCTCCTTACCTGTTCTCCTGCACATCTTCACTTCTCTTCTTCCCACCTTCACATGCCTGGACCATGCCCAGACCCACAAACCCTGGGCCGTCAACCCCCCCAGTGCTACACCTCTGACACAATTCACGTAATTTCCTGGTTTAAAAGAAGTTATTTGTAAATTTTGCATACTTTGATAAGAAATTAAATTCTTTAACACACTCCAAATTCTAATGAGAGGAGGCGCGATTGTGCCGGGTAGAAAGGGTGCAGATGCACCACCCGAGGGTACGCTAGGTCATCATATGGCAATAGATGTAGGACTTCATATGTGTATTTGGTAGAACAATGGGATAAGATCACTGTGAAATATGGTTCTTTAACGTTTGCACATTATGGCACTTTCATTTGAGAATTATTGAACATTTAAGGAGGACGCTGTATGACATAAAACCACCTTCAAGACCTACAAAACACGAAACACTTAAAGCCTGGGAACTTACAGTTCACCTATGGTAGAGAGAGAGATTTGAAGGATGGATCAAGAAAGCCATATGCACTTGTGCGGATTCTAAATTGAATGCAGAGTAGAACACTTTCCAAACTGATATGATTGAGGGAGCTAGATTATACCCTGCACTAAGAAAAACAAGAAAGAGGCAGATGATAAAGAAAATGTAGCTGAGGACAGTGATAGTGATTCAAATGAGTATTTTATAACCACATTATTATTAAACAATCCAACTCCCATACAATGTGACCCAAACTGGAGGAGTGAGTAATGCACATACCAGTGAGAATTTTGATGTGCCTACATCACTAGTAGATGCACATTCTAATTAGATAGTATGGAGTTAAGGGATGACAATCCCTCTAAATTAAACTGCCCTAGATTCACTGACTGTTCCTCTCACAATTGGTCCTTTAGATCCTCTATATGAACTTGGAGTGGCAGGAAATAATACACATACTTTGTTCCTACTGGGATGAGTACCTCAGGTAGAAATATGGTGGGTTCATAGGCAAGATGGTGCCCGCTGCTGCGGACGTGTAGCTGACCGCTCCTGGTGGACCTCGCGGTAATCATCTTTGAGGAGTAGCGAGATGATTTTCTTAACCACTCTCACCTTGTTTTCTGCTGCGCTAATATTGTCGGAATGCCTCAGAAGCTCCTTCGCAAGATTGTAGACTGAAAATCAACACTTTGTTTCACGGATCTGTGAGAGCACCGCTGTGCCAGCGTTTGATGTTGGAGACATGCTCGGCGTAGCTGCGGGGCTGAACCTGTGTCGGCGTAGTTGGTGGGCGCTACCGCCAAAGAGTACTAGGTGCATCGGGGAGCCGCATGGCAGCCCCGCCAGATGACAGGATCAAATCCAGGAGATGCCACCGAAGGGCACGCGAGGGAGACCCCGCGGTCAATAAACTGTGAACTCGGAGAAGGTAGCAGAAGACGCTCAGGTGAGAGAGGTTGACCTGAGCAATGCTGCGGATTTGGGCAAGAATGGCGATGCTGCTGCTGTAAGCGCTAAGGGAGGCATGATGGGGAAAAAGATACCAGCACTTTTCTCTGCAGCCAAGGACAAGCGGAAGGAGAAAAAGGCTGAATTTTCACTGGAAGGAGTAGCTGACTTGGCAGATTCAACTGACAGGGGGCTCCTGAGTGCGATAAATGTGAATGTAATTACAAATCCACTACCCTCAGAGGATATTAATTCAGGATGTTTGGGGCCTCCACTTAGTGCACCTGTTAGCTTTTCTAATAACAATCCTCCTTCTTTGGAAGATTTGGATGGGGCAGTGGATGGTATTAGAGGATATAGAGACACGCTTTCGGGGGCTGAAGGTGGGATTCAATACTCTAATGTCCCGACAACCTGCCTGGGTCTTGAGCAATTACAAATATCTGATGCAGAATCGGGGGACTCTTATTCGCTTTCTGAGCAATATATGTCGTTCTGTGAGGAATTGGCTAGAAAATATACGACACAATTGAATATGGCGGACGGTAGTGATCACAGCAGTCTGTTCTTGGAAGAGTCAAGGGAGTTTGCTGAAAATCATCCCTATACTGTACGGAAAAAATTGGAATTGAATACTAATACAAATACAAATAAAGATGACACAGTAAAGGAGCAAATCAACGCTGACAGAGAAGAAATATCTCTAGCTTTAATTTATCGATCCATTATGTCCCACCGGGATGAAACTCGAGAAGAGAGCCAAAGAGTGCAAAATTTGTGCCGCAAATTACAGAACTCGGTTAGGCGCATTGCAAAATCTCATGTTGACTTTATCGCCAGGTTCAATGAGGCTGAATCATGAATCTCTAATCTGGAGGATGAACTCACCCAACAAAAGGACGCTACTGAATTGCTACAGGCTACTAGGGAGGACACTCAATGGAAGATGGTGGATTTAGAAAACCGGGCGCGCCGAATTAACTTAATAATACTTCAGAACCCCGAGGGGAAGGAAGGGCAGGACCCACGTAGATTTATTATTGATTTGTTTAAAAAAGCATTTTCTTAGTTGATCAAGTGGGACTGGGACCGAGAGATTGAACGCGCCCACAGGTTTCTCTTTAATATTCGTCTTAGAGCTGGTCAGGGGGATCCCAAGCCTAGAGCCTCAATTCAAATATATCCCAGGATTTTGTCTGACCATGCCCCAATTGTTTTGGAAGTTAGTGCATTAGGTCAGAAGGTCTCCTCTCAGACTTTCTCTTTTGATCGGAAATTATGTTTTAGTGATGAGTTTAGAGAGCATATGATTGGTTGGATGAAGGACTTTTTTGACAATAACAGGCAGTCCACCCATAGTGCAATTATTTGGGATACGTTTAAAGCTTGTTTTCGGGGTGAAGTGTTTAGTTTCGGATTCTATCAGCAAAGGAAAATTAAATTAGAACTACTGGCTCTATATGCCGCTTTGAGAGAGGCGGAGGGCAATTTAACCTTGGGATTACACAGCAAGGTAATATTTTGGAGCTTGAAAACTCTGTTGCGGGAGCACAGGCTAAAATCCAGGGTTTATGGAATATTGAGAGTGCCAAAGAGTATTTAGTCTACAAAAGGCAAAATCATGAGTACGGGGAAACATTTGGCAGATGTCTGGCTTTACAGCTACGCATGAAAGAATCTTCTCGTTCTATCGCCTCTCTGAAGGATAACAATGGCCAATCTTGTCAGGACAAATAATCACGGAGAAGGGAGAAAGAAGAAGCTATGATCCATTCAGCTTCCTTATGTTGTATCAAACTATCAAGTGGGGAATGGATAACTTGTCCTGCATAACCTGAGTTAGCAATGTATCGTGTTCTGTGTCCCAATAAAAAACCCTCATTCACATGTGAAGGATGGAATGTGGCGGTGTATCTTGGTTCTCCACCTCTCAATCACGTGAAAGCATCATCATGGGGTTAGTGGTTGTGCTTCCTCCACCTGGAGGTATGCCCCTAGGTTAGTGCAGTAGTGATCGGTGATATAGGGGTCATAAGTGATTTAAAAATCCTCGTACAGCCAGTAGTCAGTTTTAATGGATCTGGATTCGAAATATTGGTTAAAAATACAAAATAGTGCGTTTTGAGATTTGATAATGAGTCTCCCGCCCTTTTAAAGTCCTTAAAAAGTGGTCGACATGTTTCAGCCCTTATTATGCCTATATAGGTCGGGTGGGCTTTCTTCAGGACCTGGGTGAAAGGTGTAGTGAGACAGTGGGTGTCTCTAGGTGAAATGACCATAGAAAATAAATTTATTCTCAAGGTAGTGTGGGAAAAAGATATATTAATCTGTTTCCATTAAGGTCCACAGGTACCTTCAAAGTTACTCATTAGTACTTGTACGGACGGCCAGTGAGTCTGTATCTGCCTACTTCGGCTTCCAGTCAGCAGAACTTGTGCTGACTCTTCCCGGAAGAGTCAGCACAAGTTCTGCCGACTGCTCGCCACTTTAGTTTGCCTTATATATTAATCCTTTTGTTGAGTAGCTGGGCAGCAACCCCCGTTTTAAGCCTATTTATGTACATGACACCCCATTCTCCGATTGCGCTTACGCGGATGACATTGCAGGGACATTGGCTGATCCATCTGTTGCATTTCAAGAGATTGAGCAATTAGCAACACTGTTTGGCCAGGTGCCCGGTTACAAACTTAAGGTAACCAAAACACAAATCCATTGCTCAGACAACATTGTTTTGCAGGATAATAGAGTGTTAAAAAAGGAGACTTACTTGGGCATTAAAATTTGGGACATCAATGTCAGAGGTGGTTGACGCCATTTGGAATACGATGCTACAAAGTGTTAAGGACTCACTTGATAAATGGGGACGACTACAGCTTACTCTAGTCGGTGGAAATAACTACATTAAAATGAATATTTTACCGAAGGTCCTATATATATTCAGATCAATTCCCTTGGAGGTGGCAGGTGCTCAGTTGCAACATCTTCAATCTTTGTGTTCGAAGTTTATTTGGGCTCCTGGCAAATCAAGAAGAGCTATTAGATTTATAACACTACCAGTGGAGAGAGGTGGCTTAGCTATCCCAGATTTTGCTTTAGATTTTTATGTATATTTTTTGTTGAAAATGCGGATACTATTGACCCCGGAAGGAATGGTTAGTACAGCAGAGGCCACTTCGATTTTTGAGATCTTGTTGGGATCCGAGGCCCGACAATGCTTATTTAAAGAAATTGATGGTAGTTATTTTAAGCGAACAAGATGTAAATTTGTTGAAAAAGCCTTCAAAGTATGGAAGAGAATACGAAAGCTATGCTTTCTGGAGAATTTATCATACTATACACCTATGAATGCTGTGAAGATTCTTCCTCCCATCTTTTGTGATAATATAGCTCACGCATCGAGGAACAAAGGTATTATAACAACTGGCTATTTCTTTGCCAAGGGCGGTCACTCATGTCTTTTGATACGTTATAATTTGTGTAATCTTCAGTTTTTAAAATTTCTTCAAATCCGGGATTATTTATCATGGAAAAATGTTATGGTTGCACCCAATTCATTTGTAGAGGCTGTAAGGCGGCAGGAGAAAATTGGGGTGTTGTATAATATTTTATTATCATATAGAGCAGATGATTTAGAGAAACATATCGTTAAATGATGTAAAATTCTGGGTGAACCTCACATATCTATTGAGAATGCTATTGCCAGATCTCGGGCCTTGCTATTGTCAGCTAATTTGAAAGTGCAATTTTTTAAAACTGTTTTTGATTTATACTATACCCCTGCTTGTATGTTTAAATGAGGGGGAAGCTATGATGGAAAATGTTTCCGGTGTCGGGAAGATTATGCTGATAGCCTGCACATTTTCTTTAGTTGTTGTAAACTGTCTAGATTGATAGCGGATATAGAGAAATGCATGTTTATAATTATTGGGAGGCCGTTGAGGATCACACCTGCCATAATGTTATTAGGGATGGGGGCTGAAAATGATAAAGGTACTCCATTGTATAAATATCGGTATCTCATTTTTATTCAATGACAGTTGCTCAGCCTTGTGTTGCCTCCAATTGGCTTAAAACGGAACCCGGTGCATTTGAACTATGGCGGGATAAAATTTATAATCTTTTTAATTTAGAATGTAGTTTATTTTCTGTTAAGGGGGCAAAAAAACGTAAGATTGATTTAAGAATCTGAGGTGCTTTTTGTGACCATACTTGAATTTGTGAAATTGCTATACTAACAAACTGTATTGTTTTGTTTTTATGCTGCTGTGGAGCAATAAATATAAAAAAAAAAAAGAAATCCGGTGGGTTTGACATCATGACCAATTCATCAAAATCCTATAGTTCCGACACAAGGGAATACTCAATGTGCTGGAAGTGCAGAGCCTACATTAAATCTGACAGAGTTTGATCCAATTAGAAGGTTTTTCTCAAAGATCGCCACCTTTTTTCAAGCCCAACAGGAATGTGCTTCCCTGTGTTAATAACAGTACCCCCAGGAAAGAGATGCCTATAGTTTTGCCAAGTTCTAACATGTCTCTTTTGAACTCACCACCTGATGCAAATCATGGTTCTTTTATCAGAGAGATAATTCTTAATACTCTGGTAGAACAACCTGGTCTTACTGCCCGAGAAATCAATGATTGATTCAAAGGTATAGCTACCCAGACTAGTAGTGTGACTCCCAGACCAGGTGGAAGGAACAATCGAGCCCCAGAGAGGGAAAAGACAATACATCTGGCCGAACAGAAATTAGAATTAGATGAAATGATACTTAGAAATTATGACATGTCCCAATTAAATGCTTACTGAGATGATGAGCATTTGTTCATGTTTAACCACATTAGTGCTAAGGCAATTCCCCCTCTGTGCTGCAACCCCTTGATTACCATTGTTCATGACAAGCTCAGCTCGTCATCAGCACAGGAGCAGTGTACTGCATGACGAGCTGAGCTCGTCATGAGCATGGAAGGGGTTAAAGACATTACTAGACGTGTAGCTCAGGCTCATGAAACATTGTCTGATTTGGCTCATAGATAAGAAATGTACTTGCAGAAATCTAAAGCCTTACAGAAAAGTTACTGTTTAAGCTTTAATGACCATGATCTCCCTAACCACGAGAAATTAAATAACAGATAAAAGAATGAATTGCTTATTTTTGATAATGGAGTGAGCTGGTTAGATGGGAAGGCAGATGTGTAAAGAAAAAGGATCCAAAAAAGTCAGATTAGAGCTGCCTCCATTTGGAACTGAAAAGAAGGATGAGGATATACACATGATTCCAATGAGAGAAGTGCCTGGTGAAGGTTATGTCCACAGACCTTGGAGCAGGACTGATCTTGTGTCATTCACAAATGATTTTCCAAATCGAGAGAAAACCTAGTGGAATGGTACATTCAGGTTGATCGGTTTGTAAAGATATCAAAGGTTCTAAGCTTAATGCAGAACACATGGAAGTCACAAAGTGTCATTTTTTAAAAAGATTGTTTATGTGCAGGAAGGGCAAAGCCAAGATTCAATACACACTGTAACTGCGTGAATACAGATATGTGGACAATCACATTATGTGTGTACACTTGTGTATATGTTCTATTATAATGTAAATATAGGATATCTTTAAGTAAATACGTGGATACATGCAGATTAATCAATGTGGTAAAACCCACATGTCTAATTATACATGAGAACTGCAATTTGGTGTTACTGTAAAAGAAGCATTAGTGTACACACATATATAAATGTTACGGTTACATGGCAAAGGTACTTTCTATATGGCTTTAAGTCCACTTCACTTCATTAGTCACATCATACCAAATGAGTACAAATGGCCCTAAACTATTCGTATATGAGTCCTAATCAATAATAACAAGGCTGAAGCCAAAATTAGCTGCCCCAATAGCCTCTTGAAAACTCTATGAGACATCTGTTCCATATTCCCTGTGAACACGTTTGGTCAAGTGGATGATGCCTATATCCTCACTCTTGTGGACTACTGCAATGCCGTCTGCAGGGGCATATCTAATAGTGCCAAGGTAAAGTTACAATACCTGCACATACCTGCAGAACATGGTACCGAGGATAATGCTGGGGCTCAAATATGCAATCATGACTCACTTTCCAGAGATTAACTGTGCTAGCTGCCAATAGGAACAAACATTGGAAATGCAATAGGTCTTGTATTGGCTTATGTTAGAGCTATTGGCATTGTAAATGGCAGTGTAAATGACAATGTTTTGCATAAGTACAGTTTGAATTATTTAACTGCAGCGCCCACCTCCCTGACGCCTAAAATGACCAGGGATTTCTCGGGTAATAACTGGATTGAACACACTGCACTTTAACGCCTAAGATGGCCACAAGTCAACTTGCACTTCATCTAAGTGCTCCCACTACTCATCTAACAACTAACATTACACCCAAACACCCTGACACTGAGTCAATGGCACCATAGTGCCAGTTTACAAATTGCTCCAAGTCACTGCATAATGTACTTCACCGTACTTTAACAACTAACGCTACCTCAAATTAAACAGAAACAATGTAGCCCCGTGGCACCACAATGGTACGCCTACAATGACCCAATTATGTCCTGAAATCAAGTTAACTCCACACCATCATCTTTAATGCTAAAAAT
The DNA here is from genome assembly GCF_964261635.1 of Lissotriton helveticus. Lineage (NCBI taxonomy): Eukaryota > Metazoa > Chordata > Amphibia > Caudata > Salamandridae > Lissotriton > Lissotriton helveticus. The sequence continues at coordinate 539,128,261 of NC_136065.1, forward strand.
GACTTTGAACTACCCGAAAATTAATTGAGATGCAATATACTGCATTTTGGCCTCAAACCTTACCCCAAATCCATTAAATGTTGTCAACTGCCCCACAGCACCATTTGTACCTAACAAAATGATTCCACCTCACACTGGGATACATCTAACTAAATCACACCACATTTTAACACGTAAAATGGCCGAAAACGGTCCTAATATTAATTTAACTGCACCACGCCACCCTGGAAGGTCAAAAATAGTCCAAAGCAAACCTATGTTTATCTGCACTACACTACCCCTTTTTCTCAAAATACTCTGACAAGAGCGTAACCCCTAAAACAACCCTGATTCACGGAAAAATGGATGTTACTTTATCACAGTACTATATTCTGCATACATCCCCCCGATTTGCCCCGAAACACATCTGACTGTCTGCCTCACTCATAATGCCAAAATGACCACGAAACAACCCTGAGGGTTTTCTAAACGCCCAATGTCAAAGGATTCCGAAATTGATTTAACTTTCCTATGCCATGGTGTAACAATTTTATTATAGTACAGCTCCCTGGAGGCCGTACAAAGACTCGTGATAGTCGTGTAATCAAAAAAAATACAAAAGAAGCAGAAACTGGACTAGGCGCGCAGGGAATTCGTGCACACATCATTTATTTGATGTTTTGCAGTTATATATAGCCCTAACTCGAACCAAAGGTATTTTAGCGCTTTACATGAGCACCAGATGCATTACACAAGCCCGCATTTGTGTTTTTTTTCTTTTTTTGATAGTCAGGAAAGATTACATGATTTGCCCAGAATCACAGGATGTTTAACCGACACCGAGACTCGCCTGGTTCTACAGCTCCAGAGTCATACGCTGTGGTCGTTAGCTCTGGACATCCTCCACATGGTGATGGCACTTCTGTGGTTGAGATAGGCCTTCCAAATGTGTATTTCTCTGGAAATAACCACCCCCCAGCCTCCTTTCAGGCTTTTGTTTATTATTATAAATATGGCCTGAACACCAATATTCGATCATTTTAGTAAAGCAGTTTCTCACTCTAGCACTTCAAAAACACTGGACATATTTATGAGACATTGACGGCTTGGAAGAGCAGTGAATGTGATCTTCATTGTTTTTTTCTGTTTTTTTTAACCACACCTTAACGGTGAAAAAAACACAAACACTGAAAGGACACTCACCAAGAAACCCCAATGCACGGACAGCAGAGTGCGGGCAGGGGGAAGAGGGTGCGAAAATCCACAGAGTGAGGGCGGGGGAGAAGGGGTGTGAAAATTCACAGACAGCGGATTGCGGGCAGAGGGTGCAAAGATCCACATACAATGGAGTGCGGGCTGGGGGAAGGGGATGCGAAAATCCACAGAGTGTGGGCGGGGGGTGCAAAAATTCTCAGACAGTGGATTGTGGGCGGGGGGTGCAAAAATCCGTGGAAAACGGAGTGCGGGCGGGGGAGGAGGGTGCGAAAATGCAGGGACAACGTAGTGCGATCGCACGTAGCAGCTGGAATGACAAACAAGCTGTCGATATTGTGAGAAAAATACAGTGTGTCCTGGCTAATGAATGGCCTCGGAACAAAAAGCACAACAGTTGAAAGCTAATTAGAACAAGCTATTGGCATTGTGCAAACAAGTGACGGTCTGCTAGGAAAGTGAAAGGGCGCCATGCGCGTTGTGCGTGCCTGCATTGGGAAAAACTCATTAAAGGAAGTAGAGCTTACAGACTGACTTCGGAAACATGATCCATCACTACACGCCTCCTTTAGATGAGAAATACCCTCACGACAGCCATCAAGCAAATGATCCAGTCCGGATAGGTCATCCAAAAAGGAGACAGGGCGGTAGCAGAAAAGCCTCATTTTCAATCGGAGGCCACCATTTAGCATAAACGATAACGCCAGCCAATCAGAATAATGGGCGGGGCTTCAAGTTCCCTTTTGAAATCTTCTCTACCACAATATGTCTGGCAGAGCGGGCAGCGCATGCACGCTGCAATGCTAGGCGAGACCTAAAAAAGGATTTAAATCAAGACAGCTTGTCCACAGAAGGTATCATAAAACAGGACCAGTTTTTCTGTTGGAAATGACAACTCATTTGCCTCATATGAGAACACCCTGCTCAAGTACCGCTATATTGTTTAAAGTGGCTCAGAGCAAAAAAAGCAGGAGTTAGGAACTTTGCAACAGTGGAGCCCACAATTTGGAATGAGAAACAAAATGATTCTCCATTCAAGAAGGCAGAACAAGACTATCTCTTTGCTCAACCTTAGACATGGATTTCTTCCTTCATTGGGTGGGGTAGTTGCTGTGTGGTTTTTGTGTTGATGATTGTGTTTGCTTTTGTGAGTTTCTTTCCCTTTCTGGGGATTTCCTAGAGCCAAAGTGCTTTGGTGAATGGGGGGTTCATAATAATGACAATAATAATAATAATATTAATGCTGCTAAAGTAATACTCCAAAAAGTTCTAGGACGGTAAGCGGTCGTAGGGGTTTGTGAATGTCCACAAACTCAATTTTTGTGAGTTCAGGAGGGCATTCACAAGCGGACAACGCAAACCAGGTTAGTTCTATCCATGCCGTCCCCCTCCTTTTGTTGGGGTCACTACAGTGTAATACTACCCTGAAGTGGCAGAGATTTAAACAGTAGGAAAACCACTTATACCCCAGGAATCCTTCTGTGAATTTGTGACTGGTGTAAATCAATACCTTTTTGGATGCAGACGTAAATTGCCTTGATGAATCAAGACCACTTGTTTAGAAACTACTGCCAGAGCACAGAGAGAGTATTTAGAATTACATACACCTGATTCCATCACACATTTTGAAGTAAGACGCTGTCTTTAAGCACTCTGCCTAGCAACAAAGCTTAGAGTTAAAGCTTCAATTTACATAGGGCAAGCGCATCGGTGCACTAATTTTTAATTATAGGCACCTTCTTATGTTGCGATTCACCATTACCAAGAATACAAAATGTGTTAGATCTGTCAAATAATATAGCTTAATTCTGTCATATGCATGCAATTGTTTCATTGCACTAGAACTAAGCAAGAGTGTGTCATAGCAGAGGAAAATGGCCAAATTGCAGGGAAAATACTGTTGTAGAAAAATAGAAAATTCTTCTGGCAGTTAGGTTTTAGTTTATGAGAAACCCAGACTGAGGATACTCTTTGTGGGGAAATAAAGCAGTGAGGGAGACCTATTAAGTGGAATAGGAAAGGTGACAAGCGTAGCAAAGCAATAACACATTTTGTCAGGATCTGTGATATGGTATGATCACAGTGGGGTTGTGAGAATGCATCACTAGGCGCTCTGCTTGAAAATACTCCTAGAGCGCTAGCCAGAGAAATTGACAAAACATCTGAAAATGCAAAGAATGGTGCAAGTGATGAGATACATGATGTTGGTGCCCTTTATTGTTCAAAATGCAGAAAGAAGAACACACCTAGCCACAGGGCAAGTGTTTGGGAACCCAACAGCAGTGTAGGGTTGTGAACTTAATGGTGGAAGGAAGGACGGTACCGGGGCAAGCAATGAGGCCCTCTCTGAAACATTGCTCCCGTATTAAGTCTAAAGTGTAAAAGTAAAAAGACATAATTTTAGCATGCACACTTTACCCATGATTTGCAAAGGATGATAAAAACATAAATGCAATGCACACACAGCGATATAAGTGTGTCCATACTGTGGGCACATACGGATGTCACTTACTTTAGGCAATGGACATTTTAATGGGAGTATCATAGAAAAGGGCTGAGAACTTGAAACGACCCAGGTGTAAGTGGTGTAGAAAGTGCTAAAAGGGGGCCATTGCAATCCCACTTTTACGAATTTGTTTTTGTAGGGATTGAAGACGTTTTAAGTCAAAGATTTATGTTCAATTAAAAGATCCACGTAACACTATGAATATTGAACTCTGTGTTAGAATTGTCAGCCTTAGAGGGGTCTTCCCCAAAACCTTTGGCCTCACTCCTCATATATAGCTGAATTTATTTTGTTGGCCTTTGGACTTTACACACTTTTACCACTGCTAACCGGTGCTAAAGTGCATGTGCTCTCTCTTTTAAACATGGTGAAATTGGTTTACATGCAATTGTTACATTTAGTTTACTTGTAAGTCCCTAGTAAAGTATTACTACAGGTACCAAGGGCCACCCATTTAGATACCCTTTCAAAACATGTCACAGGCCTACCATTGCAACCAGTGTGTGCAGTTTTAACCTACAATTTGATTGGAGAAAATAAACTCTTTTTCCAGGCATTTAATGTTGTATATACGTAGCAGGGCATTTGTGTATGCGCAAGTGCTATATCACGTTTGTGAAATGCCGGTGTTGTGTTTGGTACTGTTGGAGCATTGACATTTGGACAGGGATGCAAGATAGTTCTCGTGCTCATGTCTTAGTTCAAGTGTGGCGGATATATCATGTCTGGCACATGGGTTGTGATGTTGCAAAACACGGGGAAGGATATATGTAGAGGGTGAAGGATCAGTTGCTCATTCTTGCACTGAACCAAGCTGAGTCTCTATGTGCTCCTGAATAAGAATAAAGCAATTACTCTAATCTTTACATTGAAGTGGATTATTGTGTCTTCTCTACACTAAACCTTTCTTTTTAATAGATATAAGTCAGATTGGGGAGGGGGATCAGCTTCAGTTTTCCCAACAATCACAGAGGCATACATTGTTGAAATACATTATGGGCCAGATGTAGGTGGGCAAATACCGGTCGGTAATGGTGAAATTCGTTAAATTTCACTGTTACCGACCGGTATTTAGCCATGTGGGATGTAGGGAAGGAATCGGTAATAAGAAATTGGTAAATAACGATTCCTTAATACCTATTCCTTATTGGCCTTGCATTTAAGGAATCGGTACTACCGATTCTTTAAATGCAATGTAGGTAGGACTTAAAACAGTGCACCTCAGCCTTAACAAATTTCTATTTACCACCAACTTCAAGTTGGTTTTAAGTAGCGATTTCCTTTCAAAAAGCACTTTTTTCCTTTTTGAAATGTGCCATGTGGCACACATCCATGCCCTTAGGGCATGCATGTGTGCCACATGTGCACACGTGCACATTTCAGGGGTTGGACACCCTGGCACCCTTGAAATACGGTAATACTGAATCGGTAATACCGAATGTCTTCACAATCATTCCTATGGGCCTTCAAGCGCATAGGAATGAATGGGTAGGTATTCGGTATTACCGAATCTCAATTACTGATTCGGTAATAACCAATACTAGTATTCAGTATTTTTTACCGAATTCTTACCCACATCTGAAATATCGATTTCTAAATACCGAATCGGTAAAATTCGGTATTTAGGAATCGGTATTTCCCTATTACCTACATCGGGCCCTATACGATAACCAGCAAGCCTGAGAGCTGCTTAATGGGCAGTTGAAAGAAAGAGGAAAGTGGATAGGTATGGGTACTAAGTGAGAGAAACACATTTTTTTTTTAAAATAACAAACATTTTTGAAGTCTTTCCAAACAGAAAGAGGGAGAGAGAGTGTGTGTATTTTTTTCTGTATGTGTAAAAATTCCAGGTGAAATTTGACAGACACCTCAACTTAAGTGACTAAAGGCACCTGTATGCAACTATGTATCACAAAATACATTTATTAAGATTGTGTAACACCCCAAACACCCTATGTGAATCTATGCCCCTGCATATATATCACCCCCAGAGAAGACCCTAAACATCCTGTAGGGCTGGGTGCAGTGTATTCAAAAAGTTGGACAGGTACTTCTACGTTTTACATGTCATGGTTGTAGTGTATTGTAACAATGATTAAACTCCTATGGCTCCTGATGATTTCTACAGAGCTATGATGTAATGATTAGAGTGCATTGCAGTGAAGGCTGCTTTGAGTGCTGAGTTTGAAGCTACAGCACCAAAGAGATTCCTTGAAGATATGTAAATGTATATGTGTGTATCTTTTTGTAAATGTGGCTTCTGATGAATTTATTAGATCTATGATGTAATGAATAGAGTGTATTTCAATGAAGGCTGCTTTAGAATGTTGAGTCAGCAGTTACTCTCAGAGGAATAAAGGCGTGTATTACTAAGCTCCATGTGTGGCATAGTCATTGGCAGGTACAACCGGCTGGGAAGACTCTACAAAGGTCATGAAAAAGTCGAATTTGTTTTCATTATTGCAAGGCCTACCTCTCCCATAGGATAACATGGTGTTACATTACTTTGGAAGCAAGTAGGAAAGTCATGTTTGGTGTCTGAGGAATTGTAACTTAAAACCTTCTGTAATGTTAAAATTGGACTATAAATTACGGATCTGAAAATGCTACTTTTCAAAAGTTGGCATTTTACCCTCCTAACAATTTGGTGCCTGCAACCTGTTTTCTGGGCCACATGACTAGCTGTAGTTTGCAGGATGGGCCCTAGAGGGTCTGGGTGTTTACAGGATGGGCAAACTCTGGCAGGATGGGGGCAGACCTGTCACCTACTACACTTGCACTTAAAAGGCACTGCCTCAGCTCACACACAAAGGATGTCACACTAGCTAATTGTGACCCCAGACAGAATGGGACCAAAGCATGAAGACAAGAATTCCAGCCACCTCTTTAAGGAGAAAATTCCAGAAGCTTCTCCCACATCAAAATGGGCAACAGGTATTAAAAACAGGACCTTCAGGTCCATTCTTCAGTACACTTCTGGGCCTGTAGATACTTCAGAGGGAGTACTGCCCTGCTGCTCAAGGCCCGCCCTGCTGTCTGAAACGAAATACTGGCCCTGCACCCTTCATACGAGTCTTTAGTGACTCCAAGGGTCAGCAGACTGACCTACTGTTCTGATCTACAAGGACACAACAAGCTTCAGAGAGTTCCCTGCATCTGCCCAGTTAATCTGTCTGGACCTGCAACTTGACCTGTCTGAGCCCTGCTGGCTTCTGTTGGAGTGAGTTCCTGATCCCCTAAAGGTGCTTCTCGGTCCTGGACCCTTGGCATGGCATCAGTTTAGCTCCTCCTTGAGGAAAGGAATAAATCATGAAGTTTTGGGGTCTTCACAGCTAAGATCTTGTAGCACACACAAAGCGACAACTCGAAGCGTCGTGAACCTGACTCTTCGTGCTACAGCGAGCACCAGCAACAACTGCGATCGAGTTCTGCACTTCCCACTAAAGCATTGACAGCCTGAGGTGACAGCAAACACTAATCTCCAGCAACCACCGTTCACTACACCTGACAGGATCTTCATGCTACAGCGGGGTCCATCCACAATGCCAGGCCTGTTCTTTGTGGTATAGCAATGATCATCCGCAACACTTTCCTCCTCCCCGTAGCTTCCTCCATGCGCACTGGACTCTTCACTCGGGACTTTAGAAGGTCACTCTTTCAGTTGACTAATCTGGTACCTGTATCTGGCCAGCGCTCCGTCACAGTTGGCTTGAACTTGTGACTTTCACCTAGTCTTGTATGACCAGATTATCGCATGTGGCAGTTAGTGCTGTTAGGCGCTATAATTACCTTAAATCTTTGAAGCTGCATATCACCGGTTTACTGATTGAAATTTTGCTGTTTTGTTGTAAAAACATCTATTACATTGTATTTCTTTTTAAGTTGGTGTGGGACTTTTCTTGTGTTTTCATTTTATTTATGTTTGTGTGCTGCATAAATACATTAAACATTGCCTCTAAGTTAAGCCTGACTGTTTTTGTGCCAAGCTACCAGATGGTTAAGCACAGGTTAATTTCATGACTTTTTATGGTTCACCCTGACAAGGATGTTGCTTGCGTAGACTTTCACTCCTCTCAACCAACAAACCAATTTCTTAGCCTGAATATTTCCCAACCAAACCAATGTATTCTTTATCTGGAGCACACAACAAATGTATTGTTAGGCAAACAGGTATAAGTAGGATTGTTAATAAATATCATACACATATTCAAGCATAATGTATGACACACATAGGGCCAAATGTATAATTTTCACACACAACAGTGCAGCAACTAAAGTTACTGATTTGTGTTCTGGGACATGAAGAAGGCAAAACTGCACCATATATAGTAAAAGATGGCACTTCTGCTGTCATCCGTGCTCTTTCACACTTTTTTGCAGCCTTGTGCCACAAACACACATTTGCATCATAGTTCAAAGTACTGGAATGAGTCCAACATAGCCTTATTGTGGAAAATACTATGCTTTGACATAGTTTAAAACTTTTCCCCCTTTTTATGTGAGCTGCACAGTACAGCACGCATGCAAAGTTAGAAATGTTTTCTACAGCTTTGCACCTGCCTCAAGGACGCCTACATTTTTGGTGCACAACCCTGTCAACAAACGTTAGTAGATAGGACTTTGGGGGAGATTTACAAAAATGGCATGCAACACTGTGCTACATTGCGCGACAGAGAGGAAGCAGGAGAAAGCCATATTTTTGAAGATATGGCTTTCTCCTTCCCTTTCCCTTGTGCCGGTGCTGATTTCTGCTGCTATGCACCATGCACACACCTTAGTGCCGTACCGCTAGGGTGTGTGCATGAGTGTAGCATAGGTTTTGTACAGAAAGGAAACCCTTCCTGTACAAGATACTATGCTAGGCACAATGCAAAGCTTCTCCCACTTTGCATATGTGCTGCACAGTGAAGCATGCATGTAAAGTCAGAAAAAGAAGGAGAAATTAAAGCATTTCTCCTTTCTTGCGTCTAGTTGAAAGAGGCGCAGTTTTCTCAAGCTAACCCCAATTTACTGTTGTAGAACCGGCTTTTGGGGACCCCTCCCCAATAGGAGAGTCAAAGCCAGCGGTGCAGGGGACACCTTACAATCTACGGGTTCTTCTTGCATAAATACATGACCAAAGAGACCAGGACAACCAGCTGTGGAGGGAAGAAAGTTATTTATTAGCGCGAGCTAAGGAAAGGGTCCCAGAATGGTACAAAGACAATTCTACGGAGACTGCTGCTTTACTCCGCAGCCTACACATATTTATAGCACTAGCCACGCCCATTTGCACAGTGCAAGTTTCTTATTCAGATAAGTTCCTCATCTGACAAGTTCTTCGTCAGTCTTGTGTTGTGCAATCGTGGCCAGGGGTTATCTGTCTCTGATTGCACAATGTACGCAGCCCCGTGCTTCCTTGCCCAACTGGTGTGGTCATGGGGCACAGCCTCGTGCTTCCTCTATCAGTTGATGTGGTCACAGTGCACAGCCTTGTGCTTCCTCTATCAGTTGGTGTAGTCACAGGGCACAGCCTTGTGCTTCCTCTATCAGTTGGTGTGGTCACAGGGCAGTTGGTCGTGACAGGCTGAGTTGCCAACAATGGACAGGATGTGGCTGAGTCTCTGGCACAACTGGGGGGGTGAGGCACACAGTCAGCTTCTTGGAATCGGCTCGACCACAATGAGCAGGGAGGGTTGTGCAAGTTTCAACAGGGACGTGGAAAGCAATTTTTCACAAGGTTGCCGAGAGCATGGCAACACAAAATGGAGTCATGTGGGTCATTTTAAAATACAGTTCAACAGTCCCTCCTTTTGCCATGCAGAGGCAACAATCAATCGTCGTCTAGGTCAATGTCCATCATTTCCTGGACCTCTCTCTTGCTCATAGGCACAGTCACTTTGTCCCACCCACACCATTCCAGTGCTTTTCATGCTCAATGTCTCAAGGCAGTGCACCAATGTCTCTCCTCTGCGGCAGGCACTACAGATACCATGCTCTTCGGTGGTCGTGGGCGCAAATCATATTGTACTGACCCAAGTACTGTTAATCAGGAAAGAGCAACAGACTTTCACGTTCAGCAACACTCTCCGGCTCCAACACTTGTTATTCAGTGTCAGAGGATGCTCGGGCTGCTCTTTCATTCTAATTTTCCTTTCAACATAGGTATCACAAATGTAGTGCCTTTTGCCAATCTTGGATCCTCTGGTGCACTGCCCTTCTGTTGGAGCAAAGGAAAGGAGAGGGTGTGGCCAAAACCTAGGCCAAGGGGCTCAAAGAACCCCGCACTGTCAGAGGTTACCAGCACATGACAGGTAGAAAACTGAAGCCTCAAACCAGCCCTGCCATCAACAACAGGGATCCTTCTTTTTCGCTCCTTTGCACTAAAATTCTTGTTCTGTGGCAAACAGGGAACCAGCTCCTCCTTCTTCTCTGATGTCCAACGCCGTCTGATGAAGCAAACACAATGCTTTGGAAATGCCACTGATGACTTGCTGGTGATTGCTGTCCAGGCGTGCTATTTTCTGGGTGCTGGGACTGTAGGTCCAAGACGTCCGCCCCTCATCTGTAGCTGTCACTGATGGGAATTAGGACTCATCTTTATCACCGTTCTGCAGGTTATTATGACTCTTCCTTTTACTCTGGAAGATCCTGCAGAACCTAGTGATGTAGGAAATGTGACACAGTTGTTAGTTTCCTTCAAATTAGCGCAACAACAATTTATTGTATTTAACAATGGGACTGCAAGCAGGTGGCCTGCAATCTTCATGGGAGTGGCCAGACACCATGGGACTACTCTGGTCTAGAAAGCACTGTCACTCTCAAAGGATACAAAGGCAAATGCAGTACTTCTAGTCTCTTCAATTGGGTACTCTTTATTATCCTCACTAACTTCAATGTGAGAGCATATCCTCTGCCATCTAAGGGTAGAGAGCTACATGGGAATTCTATCTGAATGTAGGTCCTCACACATAGTGGCATTGTCTAATGGGGTCAACATCTTTTGAATTACTACATCTGTGTGTTCCTACATTCCTCGTCTAGAACATCTCAAAAGGAAAAACGCATGATACAGATTATCAGGGACATGTGGATACCTCCCTTTAATAATTGTGCATCAGGTGCACTATGCAATACACAGGCTAAAGATCAAAATGTGGAAACAAAAGACAAGGCCTAGAGAGTCCTGGTATTTCCATGATTAGAACACATCTGATCCCACTGGAACTCGAAACAGCAGGGACAGAAGGGTAAAACAAACTAAAATAGGCATTAAAATAGGTCATGTTCAAAAAAATAAACGTAAGGTATCCCCTATTGAGGTGGAAAACTTGTCTACTATAGTAAAAGATCTTTTTGAGTCAGTTAACCAGTCCATCACTACCCTGATAGTCAGACTGGAAAACAACAAAGTGGGCATGGAGAAAATTCTGTAAAACCAACCTGGTCATACAAAAAGGGAATTATACATAATATGGGGGTCCCTAGTACATCACTGCAGTCTGGGAGTGTGAACTTGAACAATACACCACAATAATAAAAGGGCTGACAGGTGAAAGGAATACGGGAAAATGAAATGGGACTAGAACACAGCTAAAATCCCCAATAACTAGGCAAAATGTGACATCGATCAGGGGAGGGCGGCAAAAAAAAAATCTATAGGAAGAACAAGAAATTACTTGGGTGATAGTCAGGCATGGGACACAACACAAGGAGTACGAGCAATACACAGAAGCCAAAGTAGTACACAGATTTTAACTCTACCACCGGCTGCTACACCATATACTGTAATCTCAGCTAATGTTCCATTTTCTTCCCCTGGGAAAATGAAACTTAGTTCCCTTTAAGGAACAAAGCCATACACTGCTCAGGAAGCAGAACAGGATTAACTAGTGTAATATCATGAGAAATATTAGGTCACCTTTAGTAAGAGCCACAGATTTATAGTTCATCCTTAGGGTAAAATCAAGGAAAATCAATCTAGGCTGCTTATTCCTTAAAGGAAGGGGCAGTAATGTGACTAACTGCAGGTGACACACATTTAATCCTGTATAACTCTTTTATTTTTCTTCAATACCATTATAGCCAAATAGACATGCACTGGTGAAGTGTTGTCTCTCATGTTCACAGCATGAAATATCATATCTGTGGAATTTAGTAACCAGAACAAGTCCAACCAACTGTTGCGTAGCGATGGCATCGTCATGACCATCCCCTCACAACACAGGGGAGCTTGTAATAGTATCAAAAGTAGAATAAGATACAAACACACATGCCAAGCCATCAAGTATACTTGCTGTATACCAAGCACAGAAATCATAAACAAATTACAGTAGCACATGCAAATGAGCGGTGACACACAATACTTTGTCATGCACTTTATGCACAGTGAACCTGCAGCCCAAAACCCAATATTCTGTCTTCCTTAATTTGTCAGGTTTAAAATCAATATTCAATTTCCTCACCTTCCTCACCCCCCTTTTTGACAGAAGGTCACCTTAGTGGTGAACGGCTGTCAATACAACTTACTGTGTCGCTGCTGACACGCAAAAATCCATGAATGATCTGTGGGCAGAAGCAAAAATACACAACACACAAAAGAGAGACACTTCACATAACACATACAAATATCAACTGTAACTTTTAATCAGGAGACAAAACATAATGCACAATAACAAAACACAAAATAGTAAATATACATACTTAACTGTAACCATCTTGTCGAATTTGCAATGACTAGAACATGTAAGCATGTTAAGCCACCTTAATTTTGACTGTCTAAAGTTAAAAGTCAATTGTGCGGGGTCAAGAGCCGGATACATGGCGGTGGGTATAGGGTGGAGGGGTGTTCAACATGGAGGACATGAGAGGGTCATCCTCTTTGTCCCGGGCCTTTTCGGGAACCTTCTTTGTAATGTAACATCCATCTACCTGCATTCGATGTAATCTATTGTGTATTATTATACCTTCTTCTATTCTCTGATTATCATGATTCTGGGCCTTCTGAATCACACTCATGCGCATTACTTTAGCTTCACTCTTTTTGAGTTTGATTTCTTTCTGTTTGGATTCCTTGTGCCAAACCCGGAAGGAATCAAACATCGCAGGTCTAGCTTTTCTTTTAAACAACTTCTCCTCTAAATTATGTAATTATGTAACTACCATATATTGGGCATTGTAACTCAGCATTACCCTTTGTATACTTCGGCCAAAGTGAGAAAAACATAATCGGGCCAACACCATGTTTAGCATAAACTTTATGATTAGGGGTCCCCAAAGGAGGAATCGGACAAGATTCCTCCAATGCGGAGTCCTGTGTACAATAACAACAACACCATTTCCGGAACTTACTAAATCCAGGCATCTCTAGACATGTATCCTGGTTCCAAACATCAAAGGGTGAAATCTAATGTTTACAGCATATATGTGCTTACCCTTTGGTTTTTGGCTTTTGCAAAAGTCGAACAATACCCAAAATAAAAATACAATTCACCAAAGAAGTGGGCCACTCCCAATCTTACCTGACCATTAATCTTCCTTCACACGGCAAGTGTCACAAAGGTCCAGATCTTCCAAAACTATGAACCAGAACTGGGGCGTCAGTCGGGCCGCAGTAGGGTAGCCCAGTGGAGGGAGGAATCTCGCAATCGGAGTCCTCCAGCCCACAAAGACAATTTTCAGCCAATGTAGTGGTGCGCCCCCCTTAGAATTCGATCACAGACTCCTCACGACCACCAGGCTCGATGACGACCACCGAAGACACCCCACGTTGGGCGCCAAATTATAGAACCGACTTTTGGAGACCCCTCCCCACTAGGAGAGTCAAAGCCAGCGGTGCAGGGGACACCTTAGAATCTATGGGTTCTTTTTGCGTAAATACATTACCAAAGAGACCACAACAATAAGCCGTGGGGGGAAGCAAGTTATTTATTAGCTCGAGCTAAGGACAGGGTCCCAGAATGGTACAAAGACAATTCTACGGAGACTGCTGCTTTACTCCACAGCCTACACATATTTATAGCGCTAGCCATGCCCATTTTCACAGTACAAGTTCCTTATTTAGATAAGTTCCTCATCTGACAAGTTCTTTGTCAGTCTTGTGTGGTGCAATCATGGCCAGGGGAAATCTGTCTCTGATTGCACAATGTACGCAGCCCCGTGCTTCCTTGCCCAACTGGTGTGGTCATGGGGCACAGCCCCGTGCTTCCTCCATCAGTTGGTGTGGTCACAGTGCACAGCCTCGTGCTTTCTCTTTCAGTTGGTGTGGTCACAGGGCAGTTGGTCGTGACAGGCTGAGTTGCCAACAATGGACAGGATGTGGCTGAGTCTCTGGCAAAACTGGGGGGGTGAGGCACACAGGCAGCTTTCAGGAATCGGCTCGACCACAAGGAGCGGGGATGGTTGTGCAAGTTTCAACAGGGAAGTGGAAAGCAATTCTTCACCAGGTTGCCGAGAGCATGGTAACACAAAATGGAGTCAAGCGGGTCATTTTAAAATACAGTTCAACACTGTTTCTAATAAATTGGGTGGAGAGTGAGAAACCTTGGGTGGTTCCATGGAAATGCCCATGCACCACCCTTGGTGCACCCCATAGCGCAAAGTAAAGCGAAGCAGCGCAATGGCTGCTTTGCATTCCTTTACATTATTCCCAGCGCTAAACAAGTTTTTAACCAATTTGCTTCATTTTTGTGACGCAAACACAGCACAAAATCTTAGTAAACTCCCCCCTAGTGTCAATAGGCATGGGTGGTTGAGTGAGAATGCTCAAGGGAGACCCACCTCGATACAAAGTGGTGCAAACTGGTACTTTGTGTAACTTCGGGGCTACTTCAGGGTTTAAGTTTTGCGCTTGAAAGTAAATCCTAATTCAGCATTTTGCGTTGGTATATGTCACTTATATTGATGTTGCATCAGTGTAAAATGTTGATGAATTTTACTCCTGGTTTACATGTGTGGGTTTATAGTATTTGTGAATCAATCAAATACTCCAGAATGAATCCCATTATGTTGAAGAAAATCTTTTCGGTAACACTTGTTAAACAACTTGATTCGTCTGTGTATTCAGCGAAGTCATTTTGCCAGAATCGTGGGGTACGTTCGAGATATCACACATACTTTACCTGCAAATTAGGTTATAAGTATTTTCATGAACTACTCACTGACACCAAATGATGGGCTGTTGTAATTGTTTTTTTTTCCACAACAAGCTTCGTTGACATGTTGATAAACAGGGATTGATAAGGTCCATGCAAGCAGACCCCAGAACTAAAAGCATACTTACTTTTAAAGGATCAACAGACAGACCAAGTAAATTGAAGCAGTTTTACTGTAAAGTTCAAACCAACGTTTGCACTTATTTACTAGTTAAAAATACACCATTCTTGCCCCCAGACATTCAATGCAAAAGTATTTTTACTAGTCGTCGGTGCAACGTTCATCATAGAAATGCCAAGCAAAGAAGTGACATTGCCCTGAACCTGTGCTAAAGGACCTGTCATAACTTCAATATTTGTGCTGTGCCCCCTGTAAAATTACTCGTTGCCACCAACAATGTCAATGCAATTAAGTTTCCTGTCACTAAAGGCAGGTCTCCCTGTAGTTCAAAGGAAACATAGCGCTGAGCAGTGGAATGCTTTATTTTTTTCAAAGTGTAAACTTCGGTGAGGATGGTTCGAATTCGGCTAAGATATTGTTTTATTCAGAAAGTTCTCCTCTATAGTTCTCTTCAGTCATTTTAGTAAAAGGTTGCCTAAGGTCAGGAGAAATTGCAGCTCAAAAATATTTGTCTGATCTACACAGTGTATGGTTTTATTTTTGTTTTATATAGCGTGAACTGGACCCGAAGATATCGGGTATCTGAGCGCTTTACCTAGCACCAGTTTCGTTACACAAGGACAAATTAATTGTATGTGTTAGGCACAGGGAGATTAAGTGATTTGCTCAGAATCACAGGATGTGGAGCATTGTTGTACAGACTCAAAACCGATTCCCCAGCTTCCACGTCGACCGCTCTAGCTGTAAGGCTACATCCTCCCCCCTAATTGTATTGCACTTGCTATAGACATTAGCAAAGATAAAATACCACCATGCTCATATATAATTGGAATGAAATTTGAACATAAAGCAATAAAATTACAATTGCATAATTTAGAAGAAAGATGACTTTCTCCACGAATTCCTTTTGCGCAAATTTGAACTAATTGTATTGTTTTCCTCAAACTTTGGCAAAGCACCTCTGCTTTAGTCCCAGCAAGCACTGCTTTACTTCTGATACAGGTTGGGAAGTTTGCTATCAGACAGACTGTTTTTACTCAGCTCTGATGTCCTTCCCACTTTGCTACATTTTGTAGCTTTTTGGGACTCATACAATTCCAATTACAGGTAAACGTACCCTGCCAAATATTGACTTCTCCAAGCAGAAACCTGGACATTAATATACCTGCTTGATACGCTGAGGAGTTAAGAGTTATACTCAGGGCCGGACTGGCTGTAGTGGGCACTGGGTATTTCCCCGGAGGACCACCAGTGTGGGGGCCGGGTTTGTTACCAGGGGCCGTCAATATCGGCCCCCTGTAACAAAATCGGCCATAGCAAACAGATCGTCCCCCCCCCCCCCCAGGGGGGCCAGCCGAGCAGTTTGCCAGGGCGTGTTTATGTTCCAAGTCCGACCCTGGTTATAGTGAGCATGTCTCTTTTTAAAAAATACATTCTGGGACAGATTTAGCGAGGGATTGCATTGCGCTTGCGTCAGTGTCACATAGGCAACGCGATGCTTAAGCCAGATTTACCAAGCAATGCAAGGCCACCTTGCATGGCCCTGCATTGTTTGGTAAATTTAGAGTAACATAAGGCAACGGCAAGAGCTGCCTTGCGTTACTCTGCCCTAGGAAGGCATTCCATGCTTAGAGCGTGGGTGTTTCCACACAACCACCTATGGATTTTTGTGCATTCCCAGATTTACTAATACTGGTAAACCTGGGACTACATCAAAATGCTACACCTTCCCAGGGGAGGTGCATAGAGGAGGAGCATTTTTACTTTGGTTCGTTGTTTCCTCATTCTTAAGCACACTTAGAAAGAAGAAAATGCTTCAGAGGATTGGTTTGGTGCAGCAAGGTGTCCCTTCCTGCACAAAAACAACCTTCCTCCAACACAGGCACCCTTGCACCATGGCAAAAGGGTTTGGCATTGGCTCTAGGCAGCACATCGTGTATCAGAGCAACAAGAGGACAGGATTGCGCCATATAATGTTGACTATGGTGCATTCCTGCCCTCTCCGTTTCACACAGCGCAGCAAAGTGTATTGCTGCGTTTCGTGAAAGGGTAATAACTCTGCCCCTCTTTTCTTTATTGGAGTCTTGCTTATTACCATTAGTTCTCTTTTTTTAATAGACATGCTTTCCTTTATGTCACACTATGGTAAATTAAGCTCCTCATTTAATTTGCAACTTTGTATGCATAGAGGCGCCAGGCACCTCAATCTAATGTCTATGGAAATTATTGAGATTCAGATCTGCTCTTCTCTTCTTGTATTGACAATGTAACGCTGGGCAGCCGACCTTTTACAAGTACTGTGACAGAAGCTTAAAATACTCCTCCCACCCACCAAATATCAAGGATGAGATGAATCCCTTGCATACCTGAAAGATGTACAGCTCATCTTTTGTTGCTTCGTTTATTTCCATTTGCGGTACTTTTAGGATGCCTGCAATAACTTACATTGTATTAATTTGAGTGTATTTTGTTGTTCAGTTTTCCTATGCTGCTGAGGGGGAAGTTATACAATACAGTAAATCACAAAGATGAAATGAGAGCACCACTGTAAAGGAATGTAGAGGATTTTTTTTTAAAGTAAGAGAGGTCTTGCTAAAATAAAAAGCATATGGTTTTTCGTGAAGGTCCTCTAATATATATACTCTGGGGCAGATTTATGAGCCCCTTGCGCCTCCTTGCGCTGCAATTGCGTCACTTTATTTGACGCAACGGCGGCGCAAACAATGGTCCCTATTTACAACGTGACGCATCTAGGAGATGCGTCACGTTGTAAAGTCCTGCACCATAAGGAGGCGTTCCTGCGCAGGGGGGGCATTCCTGCGCAGGAACGCCTCCTAAAAGTGGCTAAGTGAAATCTAAAAGATTTCACTCAGTCACTTTCAGGCCAATGCTGCGTCAAAACCCTGCACCTGCTTGAAGCAGGCGTAGGTCTTGAAGCAGCATTGTGAAGATGGGGCACCCCCGAGCCTTACTGGAGCTGCGTTGCGCTTCCGACGCAACTCCAGCAATGCGCCACCTTAACGGCACAGATGCGTCTCGCATCTGTGCCGTTTTTGCCCAATGGTGCGCCGCATTGTAAATGCGGCGCACCATGGGTGGCGGAGCAGCGGCGCAAAATAATTGGCGCATCCCTGGGGATGCGCCAGTTATCATAAATCTGCCCCACAGAGTGAGGGCCCTTGCTTTGCAGCTGGTACCGTTCTGTCAAGAGCTATACCCTTATGTGTACAATGTGTACATTGTCTTTAGTATATAGTTGTATAACATACAATTTTTTATTGTCTTTCCCTTCTCAAGGCAGTAGACCGGGAAGGCGATCCAATCACTTACCTCATTCAGAACGGAGACCCCCAGCAAGTCTTCAATCTGTCTCGAAGGTAAGCAAATAAAACCATGAGGATTCGATTTCTACTTCACAGTGTCTTTGGCCACGAGCAATCGAATGAAATCTCAGTTTTTTTAATCTGTTCATCGGTGTTTTGTTTTGCTTTTGGCTGCGAATGAGAACATTGATATTGACGTCCTGCCTGTAATCTTTACCTCGAGATATATTTTGAATATAAATAACCACATATTATTTCTCAGTGTCAAAGACACTTTAGTAGCAAATTGACAACAGGTTGGAGTTTTGCAGGTCAGGCGTTACTCAGTAATAAGAAATCCATTTAGTTGTAAGTTTAGTATTTTTTTTTTTCATTTTTGATGTTTAAAAAATTCTACAAAGATTCATATGGTACTTTCAAAACAAAAAAATCTAACTTCTATATATAGGACTTATATAAACCTTGTCAATGAATGTTTTGTTAACAAAATAAATGGCATATTGAGCCCCAGTTGGTGTAACTCCCAGATGATTGAAAGCATATCTGCAAAGAAGGTTCACTGTACATTTCAGCAATCTTATCATAGTTCAAAACCGTGTAAATATGTAGTTTTAATCTGTATTTAAAGTGATCACTGGAGAAAAGATCCCCGATGTTCTCTGGCCCTTAGCTGCACAAGCAGAGGAATTGTGTAGAGGTGGGCAGAATTGGCAGAGTTTCATCCCACTGAAGTATGCAAATCTGCATTAAAATTCCGCTGCGAGGCTAAGTAGGCATCTGGTGCTATTTTCTTTCAGCAAATGCAACCTCGCATCCACAAACGGATGCTAGTGTGCATTTTGAGCTATGAAATTAGCGCAGTCAAACATTCAGCGTGGTATACAGTGGTTTCTAAACTTTACAAATCAACGCATACAGGGGCATATTAACAAGATGTGCGATAATAAAAGCACATCGCACATTTCCATATCGCCGGCTATCTCCGGATTTAATCGCCGTGATAGAGCGTAATTATCAACGTGCAACACGTAGGCAAAATTAAATCCGGCGATAGTCGGCAATAGGGAACATTAGCGCATGAAAACAAGCGCTGTTTTCACGCGCTAATATGTGCCTTGATAATATGGGGGGTGGATTCAGCTTTATGATCCACACCCCCATGTTATCAATGCCTAACACCTGATCAAAGCAGGCGTTGGGAGACCTGCGATAAACGAGTTTATCGCAGGTCTCCTCCTCCCAAAGCCTGCCTTGATAATAGGGTGTTAACACCTCCAACCACATTTTACATGTGGTTGGACGTGGGAACGCCCACCCTGCATCCCATTAGCGTTATCTATCGCCGCCAGCGCGGGGCGATAGATTACGTCAAGAATACGTCTGTAACTCAGGTTAGAGACGTATTGGTAATAGTGCTATGAAAAAGAAATGCGTTAGCGACTTTAAAAAGTTTCTAACGCATTTCATCGCAGGCTTGGTAATATGCCCCACAATTCGGCGCCCACCCTTTACATACTCTGCAGTGCTTAAAACTTGTAATCACTGCACAGTATGAAGTACGTCGGTGAGTGGAATATGCAGTGGTTTCTATTCTAACCTTTAGAAACCACTGCATATATCACTCGGTGTCCCTAGAATACTCTGCAGTAATTAAAAGTTAAATACAGCAGAGTATTCAAGGGCACTGATAAATATGCTGTGGAAACCACTGCATATATCACTAGGCACCACAACAATACTCTGCAGTGATTAAAAGTGAATCACTGGAGAGTATTCAAAGGCTCTGAGAAGTATGCACTGTTTTTCTAACTTTTAGAGACCACTGCATTCTTCTGACGGCAGAGAGGTGACATTTAGTTAATCAGGTAATTCCGCTTTCAAGAGTCACGCTGAATTAATAGAATTCCGCCTTCTCTGCCGGGCAGAATTAAAACTTCCCCCCTTCCCCAGAATACGTGCCATAAATGTGAATTTATACTTGTATCAGAATTCACTTTTATGGCTCTTATTATGTTTCTCTTACTTGCAAAATGTGTACTGTAGTGTTGGTGTGTCCTTTTTTGGAGTGGCATATTTCTAGTTGAATTGCAGTTTCTTTCTTACCTTTCAATGGTTTCTGAGTATTCTTTGGTAAACTGGGTAGGCTGTTTGGTTTGACTTAGAGATGCTCCTATTTTTCAAACTAAATTTAATGGACATAGCTTGTGTGGAATACTGTAGGGTGTCGGAAATTATTAATTAGCTGCTCTAACAATACTGTGCATTTTTCTTTGGCAAATCCATAGGTCAAAGTCCCATTTTAGGTTGCATTGTTTGCCTAATCATTTCATATGATTGGCAACTGTTTTTGTTTAGGACTTAACCTACGAAATGTCCACATGATGATATTGTAGATATTTAGTGGTAGATTACAATGCAAGTCAAATGAGTTTACTACCGGCAACATTGCGGTAAAGGTACCAGCTGTCAGGTAGTCGGTGGTCCTGATCACCAAATCAGGATCCAACTGCCATGGAGGCACACGGAAACATTCCTCTTTGTATTGAGCCTTGTGCTGCAGCCCAGAAAAGGGCCGCATCACAAGCCCCAATACCAAAAGAGATGTTTTTAAACATCCCTGCACCAATGTGGCAGGCATGATGTGGTGCCTTCCACATGATGCAGGAATATTTAGGGGGGAACCACAGGTGTCCCCTAGGGCCCATAACAGAAGGCCGGCCAATGGAGACAAGGGCCCTGTTAGGGGCTCCAATAAAACCTTTTCGCCAGCCTTTTTCGGTTGGAAGAACCAAATGCTGGCAGAAAGGTGGATCGTAATCCCCAAGGCATTGCCTGAGTAGGCACAGCCTCCATTGTGGGGAATGTGATCGGACAGACCGACCGAATGGCTCCTTGAGCCAGTTGGAAGCTGTCAGTTGGTGCCTGGGGCAATGTGGTCCGATCGACCATATCATAATGTGGCGGTCTGACCGCTCATATAGATGTCGGAGGGACAGGTAGCCACAGCATATCGGTGTCGGTCCCACCAACATCATAATCAACCCCATAGTGTGGTGCAGTCATAGGTATAATACATTACAAAATAAGGAAGTAGAATCTTTTTTTAAATATGCGTAATGCCACACCACAAATAGAAAATAATTTCCCAACTACGGACCATATATCATGTGACTCACCAGTGTGCAGGATATGTAAGACAGAGAATAAGGAAATCCCAAATCCTTGGTGGAAGTGGGCAAGCAACAACAGCATGTGCTTCTAATATTTGCTTCCTACAAATAATAAAATTGCTTTCTGAGGAGACTTCAATCAAAAGGAGACCCGACGTGCACACAACACATCACCTGCAAATCACTATGGCTGTACATAAACAGAATAACAGTTCATATGTATACTGCAGATACAGAAGTGAAATTTTAAAAACCTAATAAATGTGGGCCAACAAAGCTGACATTTGTGACAATGTTTTTATCATTAAGTTAGAAAGGCTTTATTGGTGGCTCTAACAATGCATATAACGTTTAATTGCAGTAGGCCACATAAACACATACAATTTCAGCATATATTAACATTTGTTGCATTTGCTATTCTGTCTTGTTTTGCTAGAGCATTGTCAATGTCACTAAAATTATTATTTTGCAGCCATTGCATTTTCAACATAAATATGGATGTATCATAGTTGTCACATATTCTACAACATGTAGTACAATTCCCTGAACTGAACATAATTAAATGATTTGCTGACACAAATGGAATGAAAGGTACTTAGAACTGCAACTTGCAATGTGTCTTTTGCAGTGGAAAAACCTTTGAAAATGATGACTATTTGCCTTTTTAGTTGCATATTTCTAGTTGAATTACAGGTTCTTTCAGTCGATTTTGGTTCTAATGAGGTGCAACCTTTCCACAGACAGTAATCATGTTAAATTGAGAACGATAGTACCATAGAATATGCTCAATATTGTTGCATAATTTGTCTCTTTTTGCCAAGTAAAACAATAAATTGTCAGTAAGTGGGTTATTAATTGAGGTGGACGTGATCTTTCTATAAGGAGTAAGGCCTCAAACTTGTTAGAGTAAAACAATGTTTCAACATAAAAACCCTTGGCTGAAACTGCTGGTAGCTTTGGCACAGAAGAGACAGGCTTAAATAAGGGAAATGTGTAACTTATTTAGCAGTTAAAAAACAATCAAAAAATCTGACAAACAATTTATTCATATAGAGAAAATACAATTAATAAAATGACACTAAAAGGGCAAAAACCCCAAGAAGAAGAGCCAGAGATATACATTTTTAAGCAAAACGTGTTGCGAAAAATTAAACCTCCAATCAGTAGTCACTGTTCACGGATGACTGGAACCAAGGCATGATTTTGGTCAACCACGTAGGAGCGGGGGTTGGATACACCAAGTGTGTTTGTACTGTTGAAAGATTTACCTTCTGACTGAATATCTGAAATATAACTTGAAATCCACCAGCCCGGAAATCTTACAGGCTGTATCTAGTCCAGTCAAAGCCAGATAGCTAATAGAAAAGGTCCAGCTGAAGCCATTGGTTTTAGCAGGAAAGCTCTGAGCTAGAGAAAGTAACATTTTACAGTTGCCAAAGTCCTCGCAGAACGTGGATGACTTTTCGCAGGTGGTCAAGATTTCTACCTTTGGACATAGGACCCAATTGCTTGCCTTACTGCAAACTATGCCACAGTACACTATTCTGAGACAAATCCAACATGACAGAATCTTGCAGCCCCTGAGAGGAGCTTGTACACCCGCCAAGGGTGTGTTTAAAAAAGTCAAGAGTTCCCTTGTCAATTAAATCTAACAGGTTCTTGGACCAGCTCCCCCTCCCACTGTGCTGGTGGCAAATTAGCTTTAATGGGCCTACAGAACAAAAGGCTTACCTTCTCAGGTCTTTTTACACTTAACTATGAATGGGCAGGCCTTACTCTAGTCCTTTCAAAGTTCAATACATTCTTGGACCCACTCGAGCTGTCCTTCTTGAGCTGAGATCTGTCATGAACATCACTCACCTTGTGAAAAGGCCAAAGCCATTGTTACTATACTGGAAGCAGTTTTAACACCTCATTAAGTGGAAGCACTGGCAGGATCATCTACCAGCAGTCTTCTGCTAATTAGACTCCTGGAGGCTCAAACAGGTAAATTGTGACTTTTTAAAAGTAACTTTCCCTAAATATATTTACTGAAAATCTAACTTCACCAATGAATTACATTTTTTATAAAAATATTATAAATAGTGGTTTAATCACATCTATATCGTATCTCAATCCATTGTTAACTGACTTGTGATTTCATCATGAACTTTTATTTTTCTGATCGGACACTTACAGCCCAATGAAAATATCTTATGGAGGCTAGTCAAAATAGATGCATGCAAAATGAAATTTTTTCATGTAACACTTTTCTTATGTTGATGCAGTGTTGTGGTCTTTGTCATGCTCTAAGTTTGCACTTTTAATTATGTTCTTAGTAAGCTGTGGTGTGATTTTATGTAACATTCTGTCGGGGTTCCTTTGTTGTGTTGTGTCAGGGTATGTGCTTGTTCTGTTGTTATTTTGTCTTGTTGTGTTATGCTATTGTGTCTTGTTGTGTTCTGAATTTCCGCAAAAATATCTATGTTGCGGCCAAAAGCAGAAAATATAATTAAAGTTCCACTAACCAACAACCATTCACATTGTCCAAAGGTGGTAACCAACTACTGCATCAGCTCCCCTTCAACGTAAAACACAAATTACACCAAAACTGTATTTGTGGACCACACCTTATATTAGTGGTTCTCTCACTCTCATTACAATTACATGATCTGGATTGTAGACTGCTGAAACATAGTATTTCTGAGAGCCTGAAACATAGTTGGCTCATTCCTGTCCCTTATGCACCTTTTCTTTTTTCTGTTTGGAGTACTTACAATACTTTATAGATGTTCTGATGATGACGTCACATATTACATCATTCATGACATGGTCAGGGACATCAGTGATTACATCACTGAAGACATCTCGAATGACATCATTGATGACATCACTGATGACATCACCCAGTGACTGTGTGTTTCTGTAAAGTTTAAATATGTTTTTATATATAGATATGCCAAGGTGTATTGAAGGATGAGTGGGTGTATAAGTGTCAGAATGGATAATTTAGTAGATAGGTGACTGACTCTATAAGGTGGTTCAGAACGCTGCAGCAAGATTGATTGGCAATATTCCTTACAGACACCCTATCTCAGCGTTTCGTAAAGAGCTTCATTGGCTTCCTATAGCCAACCGTATTAAGTTCAAAACGCTTATCCTCGCCTTTCGAGCTTTAAATGGAACTGGTCCAGATTATTTAAGAAAGAGACTGAGATTGTCCCACTCGGTTAGGGATCTTCGCTCCAACAATCTGCGTCTCATGGTTGTGCCAAGATTCCGTCGCACAAGAACGGGTGGCAGAGCTTTTGCTGTTCTTGCAGCCAAACATTGGAACAGTTTACCTATCGATCTTAGATTTGCCCCATCCGAAGCGCTGTTCCGCAGACGCCTGAAGACGTGGCTATTTTCATCTATCTAGATTATTTCTTCTCCCCCTGCTGTCAGTTTTTAGCGCCGGGACACCCCCGTTGGGGGTAGCCGTGCGCTTTATAAAATCCGTAAATAAATAAATAAATAAATAAATAAGTGATTGAGTAAACGTGTCTTACTGAAAGCATGGGTTTGGGACAAATCTGTGTGTATGTCTATATCAGTCTGTCAGTTGGCGTGTAAGCGGCTGCGTAGGTTGGTGAGTAGATACA
This sequence comes from Lissotriton helveticus, assembly GCF_964261635.1. Lineage (NCBI taxonomy): Eukaryota > Metazoa > Chordata > Amphibia > Caudata > Salamandridae > Lissotriton > Lissotriton helveticus. The sequence goes on from NC_136065.1 coordinate 539,153,327, forward strand.
TGAGTGTCTATATGGGCTATTGATTGGTTGCCTGAGTGTCGTGTGGGTGGGTGGGGGGTGCGTGACTCTGTGCATAGATGTGTGAGTGGGTGATTCACTGGGTGTATGGGTTCAAGAGTGCATCTGTGAAGGGCTGTTTGGGTGGGTGAGAGTGTGTATGGGTGTGTTGGTTAGTGAATGGATGTCTCAGTGGTACATGTGTGAGTAACTACATATATAAAATGCAGTATATGTGAGTGTTGGAGTATATAAATGACTATATGTGAGAGTGAGTGATTGTGAGAGTGGCTGTATGGATGGGTGTGTTCTTGTATCAGTGATTGTATAGAAGAATAAGTATGTGTTATTATCTGTTTGAATAAGTGAGGTGATGTGTGTATAACTGTATAGATGAGTAAATGGGAGTGTGATTGATTCTTTACATGACTGACTAGGTGTGTGAGTAACTCTATGGACAAGTGGTGGTGTGTGAATGTCTGTATAGGTGTATGAGTGCATGTGATAGTGCTGTATTGATAAGAGACACAAAAGGGGGTGGTGATGGACGGAGCATCTGAACCAATCAAACACTCACACCCAGTCAACAGATCTGGGTTTAATCCATCACCGTTTTTTAGCCCACTCTGCCACCCCAGTTCAGACATGGCCATATGCAAATCAGTCTGACCCTGTGCCTCATGGGAACAGTCCAGCCCGAACTGCCAAGCCATGGCTTCCCTGGATCAGAAACAAGCTTCCGAGGACCGGTTTATGGCATTTCAGCCGTCTTCAGCCCGGCTTGCCTGAATCCAGTGACAAAGTGAGCAAGGGACTTACGTCTGAGCATACCCTGCCAACTTATGTCAAACAAAGTGGTACAAAAGGGGGTGGTGATGGACGGAGCATCTGAACCAATTAAAACACTCACACCCAGTCAACAGATCTTGGTTTAATCCATCACCGTTCTTTAGCCCACTCTGCCACCCCAGTTCAGACATGGCCATATGCAAATCAGTCTGACCCTGTGCCTCATGGGAACAGTCCAGCCCGAACTGCCAAGCCATGCCTTCCCTGGACCAGAAACAAGCTTTTTTTAAATGCTTTTTGGGCCCTGGGAGCCCTTGAGCAGGCCTAGGGGGTCAGGGTGATTCTACCCTGCCCCCTTTTCTTGTATTTACTTTTTTTTACTGTTTTCTTGTGACTCGGTTACCGAGTCACAAGATGGCTGCCAACACATTCTGGTTTGGAGTATTGGCAGCCACTCAGAATGAGGCTTGTGCTCGGGATGAGTCACAAATCCTCCTCGGTGCTCAGATATCAATATTTTTTTGTTTTGAATTTCTCAGCAACTATTGAACAGATTTACACCATTTTTACCAAATTGGATGTAATTCCGTTCAGCAGTTCGGACTGTAGTTTTGTCTAAAGTTTCCTATGGAAATTTACATGGGGAAAATGTGTTTTGGGACCCCTCCTTTTTTCTCTGCCCCTTCTTGACGAAACATCCCCAAACTTTAAGACAGGAGCTGACCTGAGTGAACCATTAGTATGGAAAATTTCGCGAAGATTCGTCAAACGGCACCAAAGATATTGGCAAAAGAAAAACCCTTTTTGAATAGAAATAAGGTCCTAACTGTGTTTTATGTTGGGGAATTAAGTCCCCTTGAATCCTGAGGGTCCCTGGGGTCCAACTTGCCCATGAGGTACCTCAAGTAAATGCCACAGAGCTGTGTTGCAGAGAGGTGTAAAAAGGGGCATGGCCTCTGAACACCTCTCTGCAACGCAGCTCCCTGATGCATACTGGAGTTACCTGGTGGGCTAGTTGGCCCCCAGGGACTCTCAGGATTGAAGAGGAATTAATTCCCCAACTTAAAACACGCCACAAGGCGTGTTTGCACACGTCACCTCAGGCCCGCCCCCTTCCTTCACCAGTGTGTGGTGCGTTTTAAGAGGTAGTTTTAATCCCCCTGCCCAAATATGTACTACGGTCTTACAGAGGAGGCCATGGTAATCACAGGGGTACCCCAATGCATAGTGTTGCCGAGTGTATGTAGGTGTTTTAACTGTATTCTAAGTGTCCTTTAGCATAGCACTGGCTCTAAAACTGCTTAGTCAGAGTCAGTTACCATCAGTACCCATCGGAAAAAGTTGAGGGTACGGGGTGATTTTGCAACAAGGCCTCTTTCTGCTTCTCTGTTTGTTCTTTCTGTGTGTCTTCCTTCTTCCTGCACTTTTCTTCATCTTTGAGGACTTCTGTGGTTTCTTTCTACATTTCTTTTTCTTCTTTCTGTGTGTTTTTTTTCTTTCTTCACATGTCCTAACTCTGTAGGCATAGTTAGAAACTGGCATTTAAAAAACCTTTGAAATCAACTTAAAAAACCATAGGTTTCAAGCACGTTATAGTTACAAATTAGCATTTTGAACACCTTAGAGATTCACTGAAAAAAACATAGGTTTCAGGGGCGTTACAGTTAGTTGGACATTTCACTCGTACAAAACCATAGAAATTCACCCGTTATAGTTAGTTCAGCTAACTATAACTTGCGCGCCCGCAAGGCACTGCTGATGACATCACATATTACATCACTCATGACATTGTCAGTGACATCACTCATGCAATCACTGATGATATCTCAAATGACATCACTGATGACATCACTGATGACATCATACTTGTGATAGAGTGGCAGACCTCCTCTCACCCTAATATAACCTTTGATACACACATTTAAAAATAGAAACTAAAATTTTCAAAACAATGGATATACCAATACCAGTTACAACAACCTATTCCGTAATTCCAAGATCTACATCCACATCTACTCATTCACCAACAGTCCTATACAGTCACTCATACATGTACTCACTCATCATATGTACTCATACACCTATACATCCTGTTACACACCGACACTCATCCATAGAGTTACTCACACACATAGTCACTCATGCTAATGAAGAATCAAACATCCATTTACTTGCATATACAGTTATACACACACCACCACACTTACTGCTACAGAAACTTACACATACTTACTATTTAAACAATCACATATAGAAACGCATACTTATTCATACAGGAACTCTTCAAATCTCTCACTCTCACATATACTCACTTATATACACCAATTTTCACCTATACTAGTTTAAAATATATGTAGTTACTTATAAAAACACTATTGAGACAGTCCTTCACTCACTAACACACCCATACACACACTCATCCACTCATACAGTACAGAACACATACTGTCTTCAACACATACAAACAGTGACACACTCATTCATGCATCTATGCACTAAGTAATACCTCCCACTGAACCATACTGTCACTCAGACACTCATATTGATAATCAAAAAAACAACTAATTCCCTTATAGACACTCATTTAGCTACTCACCAACCCATGTAGCCTTTTATACACAAAGTGAGAGACTGATAAAAATATTTACATATTTAAACATTACTCACTAACCCATGTATTCGCTAAGACACACTTAATCAGTCAGTTATACAACCAATTTTACAAAAAATCCTCCATTTAGACATTTATTAATCCATTTATTCCTCCATCGACCTTGAGGTATACATACATAAAACATATTTAATTTTCAGAAAAACACACATTCACTGGATGATGTAATCAGTGATGTCATGAGTGATGTCACTGACCATGTCAATTGTGATGTAATATGTGACGTTATCAGCAGGCATTGCGGGCGCATGAGTTATAGTTAGCTAAACTAACTATAACTGGGAATTTCTTTGGTTTTGTACGAGTCAAATGTCCAACTCACTAAAACGTCCCTGAAACCTATGGTTTTTTCAGTGAATATATACATATATGGCACAATGGACCTTATATCTGGATAATAAGGACAGACAAACACAACCAATTTCTGTATATGACCTAATGGAGGTTTGAAAATAATTAACAAACTTTAAAAAAAAGTGAACCACAAGTACCAAAAGACATTGCGGCCACTGGGGCGTGCCAATGAGGACAAACGTTTTAAAATAAGTGCAAGTCTCGTGGTTACACTAATTGTCACAGCAGAAACCAATCGGCGCACCTTTGAGAAAGTTCCAGGGAGGAACGAAATATGTCAGGACTGCTGACTTGAAATTCCGAAATAAAGATATAAGCTCCATTGTCTGGTGTGCGGCTAAATTCTTTCTACCAGGAAGATGTTGGTTAATTTATAACGGTGTGGTTCTACCGTCAGCGACGCACCTCCTACAATGTGCGCCATGGCCCTCCCGAAGCTGAACCGATGTTTGTGGATCGTGAAAACGAAAGGGAGAGGCAGGTGAACGCCAAAGACCGTCTTTGGTTTGGACCTTGGGGAGCCTCGAAAATGGGTTTCCTATGGCACAACGGACCTTAGATCTGGATAATAAGGACAGACAAACACAACCAATTTCTGTATATGACCTAATGGAGGTTTGAAAATAATTAACAAACTTTAAAAAAAAGTGAACCACGAGTACCAAAAGCCATTGCGGCCACTGGGGCGTGCCAACGAGGACGAACGTTTTAAAATAAGAGCAAGTCTCGTGGTTACACTAATTGCCAGAACAGAAACCAATCGGCGCACCTTTAAGAAAGTTCCAGGGAGGAACGAAACATGTCAGGACTGCCGACTTGAAATTCCGAAATAAAGATATAAGCTCCGTTGTCTGGTGTGCCGCTAAATTCTTTCTACCAGGAAGATGTTGGTTAATGTATATATATATATATTGGTGCAAGCGGGGACTCAAGCTGTGCCCCACCACCCACTGGGGTGATTTATTTCGACAAATGGTGGGTCAGCACACAGCCTCTCACTTGAGCAAAACTGGGCACTACAAAGACCATGAAGCAACGGGAGTAGCCACGCCCATCGGGGCGGAGGTTTTCCTCAAATGGTGGTGCTTATAAACAGCTGTGCTGCTGCCCCTGGTGTTCGTTTGCCTCTGATGAAGTGGAGCAACCACGAAACGCGTTAGGCAGAACTTTATTGAGTTGGTGACATAGCTGCTGTTTCCTCTCTGTGAACCCCTCCATTAAAGAAACCTTGGCTTACCTAAATCCTTTGGTGAGGTCCCTCCTTGACAGGCAACTGTGTTTGTTGGATATATATATATATATATATATATATATATATATATATATATATATATATATATATATATGTATATATATATATATATATATATATATATATATACACACACACACACACACACACACACACACACACACACATGCACACGCACACCACACACACACACACACACAACACGCACACCCTTATGCCTGGATGTGTAATTAAGGTGACAAATATCTCCATTACAATTGTAGAGATGCTGTTAGCTTATAAAGGGAAAATATTTTGCTTCTACATTTCAGCCTTTACAGTTTTATACACTATATGTCTGATGCAGTATGAAGCGTATGATAGACATTCTGTGAAAGACAAATTGTGTTTAAAGAAAATCATAGGTAATATTATACTGTAGTTAGGCTGACAAAGTCAGATTCTACGCCATTCAGCAGAAACTGCAAGAGAGATCACTTGTTTGACATTACATTACTCTATCTGTTTGCGCACTATCCAAAGTGACATCAGAATTGAATCGCAATAATAGAGGTTCATTCAGAGCTGCTGAACCTAATGCTCTCTGGCTATTCATCTGTCAAAACTCTGCAGGTGTTTACTATCAAAAGCTGCATAACTGACCTTTTACTTGGTCCCACTCCATTCGACTTCTCTCTGAATAGGTATCTTCAACAGATATTGTAGTAAAATTATTTTGGAAACACATCAATTGCGCTAGAAAGGTATGTAGTGGAGTATGCTCTTTGAGTTAAGAATTTGGCAAAAAACTTTGGGTAAAAAATATTAAGTATTTAGTGTAAGCCCCGATTTATGTATTTTTTTTAAAAATATTAATTTACTTGAAATACAATTTATCACCAGATTAGCTAAACAACAACCATGTTAAAGTTTAATGCTGCTATTACACTTCAGATTAGCATACTGTGGAGAGCGGTTATATTGTATGTGGGATAGAATTATGTTTTAAAATGCAGTTAGCAAACATAGTTTCTATGAATGTGACTACAAATGTTTACAGAATGGTTCGACATTGCGGAGAGGACGCATTCTATTTGCTACTTATATGTTTATCCCTTTTTGTTGTGGAACTAGCCAGATTTTGATCACTGGCCCAAAAGCATTAAGTATAAACACAGTGGTCCTTAAACATATGATCAAAAAATTAGATAAATATAGATTAGAATCAATACTATATTTCGGATGTCCAGCCGGACAAACAATTTAATAATGTAATCAAAAAAGTAGCTTGGATAAAGAGCAACATTTAAGTGGGACACAGTCCTGCATCCTATAGAAAACAAAACATTAACAATCATATACAACACACAAGGACATTTCAGGCAAGGCAAATATAGCTTGTAGGATGTAGATCAAGTCAAGCTTACAAAGAACAGACAGTGCACTTTTTTACTCAGTGGATTAACGTCCAAGCTGTTACATGTTGACCCCCATGGATCTACATCCTACAAGCTATATTTGCCTTACCTGAAATGTCCTTGTGTGTTGTATACATAACTGTTACCCAAAGTCCTTAATTACCTTGAGGGTTCCCTTGTGTTTTTGTAACCCAAAAGCATTAAGGGCATACTTTACAGGAGTGTGTAGAGTACTGCAAATTATCTGTAGTCTTCTAGCTAAACTAGTCGCAGGATGCTTGTTTCCGGGCCACGGTAGACCCGGCTTGGCAGTTTGGGCTGGACTGTTCTAGGAACAGGGTCAAGACTGATTTGCATATGGCTGGGTCTGAACTGGGGTAGCAAAGTGAGCTATGAACTATGATGGATTCATCCCAGATCTGTGACTGGGGGTGTTTGAAAGGTTCAGCGCTCCGTCCATCATATCCTTGTGTTTACTTTGTCTCCTAGTTAATCCCAAAAACAACAGTTGATGGACAGAATGCAGAACAATGTCATACATTTACCCCAGTACAGAGATCTGGGCCTAAATCCATCGTTTTTATGCACTCCAAACAACACCAGTTCAGGCATGGCCATATGCAAATCAGCCTTGACCCTGTGCTTCATGGGAACAGTCCAGCCCGAACTGCCAAGCCATGTCTTCCCTGGACCGGAATCTAGCATCCTAGGACCGGTTTCTGGCTATCAGCCGTCATCAGCCAGGATAGCTTAACTCCAGTGGTGTGGAGAGCACGGGACTCACGTCTGAGCATACCCGTCCCACTCGGGGTGACAAATGCAAAAACAACAGTTGATGTACAGAATGCAGAACAATGTCATACATTCACCCCAGTACAGAGATCTGGGCCTAAATCCATCGTTTTTTTGCACTCCACACCACCCCAGTTCAGGCATGGCCATGTGCAAATCAGCCTTGACCCTGTGCCTCATGGGAACAGTCCAGCCCGAACTGCCAAGCCATGTCTTCCCTGGACCGGAATCAAGCATCCTAGGACCGGTTTCTGGCTATCAGCCGTCATCAGCCAGGATAGCTTAACTCCAGTGGTGTGGAGACCACGGGACTCACGTCTGAGCATACCCGTCCCACTCGGGGTGACAAATGCAAAAACAACAGTTGATGGACAGAATGCAGAACAATGTCATACATTCACCCCAGTACAGAGATCTGGGCCTAAATCCATCGGCTGAAGATGGCTGAAATGCCAGAAACCGGTCCTCGGAAGCTTGTTTCCGGTCCAGTGAAGGCATGGCTTGGCAGTTCGGGCTGGACTGTTCCCATGAGGCACAGGGTCAGACTGATTTGCATATGGCCATGTCTGAACTGGGGTGGCAGAGTGGGCTAAAGAACGTTGATGGATTAAACCCAGATCTTTTGACTGGGTGTGAGTGTTTGATTGGTTCAGATGCTCCGTCCATCACCACCCCCTTTTGTACCGCTTTGTTCGCCATAAGTTGACAGGGTATGCTCAGACATGAGTCCCTTGCTCACTTTGCCACTGGATTCAAGCAAGCCTGGCTGAAGACGGCTGAAATGCCAGAAACCGGTCCTAGGAAGCTTATTTCCGGTCCAGGGAAGACATGGCTTGACAGTTCGGGCTGGACTGTTCCCATGAGGCACAGGGTCAGACTGATTTGCATATGGCCATGTCTGAACTGGGGTGGCAGAGGGGGCTAAAGAACGGTGATGGATTAAACCCAGATCTTTTGACTGGGTGTGAGTGTTTGATTGGTTCAGATGCTCCGTCCATCACCACCCCCTTTTGTACCGCTTTGTTTGCCATAAGTTGGCAGGGTATGCTCGGACGTGAGTCCCTTGCTCACTTTGCCACTGGATTCAAGCAAGCTTGGCTGAATATGGCTGAAATGCCAGAAACCGGTCTTAGGAAGCTTGTTTCCGGTCCAGGGAAGGCACGGTTTGGCAGTTCGGGCTGGACTGTTCCCATGAGGCACAGGGTCAGACTGATTTGCATATGGACATTTCTGAACTGGGGTGCCAAAGTGGGCTAAAGAACGGTGATGGATTAAACCCAGATCTTTTAACTGGGTGTGAGTGTTTGATTGGTTCAGATGCTCCGTCCATCACCACCCCCTTTTGTACTGCTTTGTTCGCCATAAGTTGGCAGGGTATGCTCAGACGTGAGTCCCTTGCTCACTTTGCCACTGGATTCAAGCAAGCCTTGCTGAAGACGGCTGAAATGCCAGAAACCGATCCTAGGAAGCTTGTTTCCGGTCCAGGGAAAGCATGGCTTGGCAGTTCGGGCTGTACTGTTTCCAAGAGGCACAGGGTCAGACTGATTTGCATATGGCAATGTCTGAACTGGGGTGGCAGAGTGGGCTAAAGAACGGTGATGGACTAAACCCAGATCTTTTGACTGGGTGTGAGTGTTTGATTGGTTCAGCTGCTCCGTCCATCACCATCCCCTTTTGTTCCTCCTAGTTAATCCCAGCACATTCACCACCATCCCATTGGCCCTTTCAAAGGACCTATGACTTTTTAATCCTAGGTCTATACACATGCAGTTTGCATTTGATTAAAGGGAGGAAAAGAGCAGCTAAAGTGGATAAATGCCAGCTATCATAGCCCCCTAGTAGTATTGCAGAAGATGCCCAATTGGAGCTAGTGGTCTGCACATCGCATTTAGGTATACGGCTAGAGATGCACACATCACAAAATTATTAAAGTGCATGCCTACCAGTTGTTGTCCCCTCACTGTCACTATTCAGGAAGAGAGCCACATGTCTAAAGTACTGGACCATGCTTGGCTCTTTATCCTTTATTGTGACCATAACATGCAGATCATGCAAAACAGTAATCATGTCCTGTAACAATTGCAGACTGTTTTATGCTGCCCTCCCAATGCCTTATACTTTTTATACGTAATATTCTATTTTGCATGGCAAGCTGCCCATAATGCTTCATTCAGTTACATGCCACCTGCAATTGATCATGTTGAGAAATAAGAAATTATAAAGAAAGATATATATGCCATTTTGTCAGGGGAATGGGTACAAATTTGTATGGCAAAAAATGGCAAATGCCTATAAAAATCATGCATATATGTTCAGGAACTACTCAGAGATACGTGATGAGGCCGTATGAAACCCTGGGCATAGATGCACTTCAGGATAAATGAGGTGTACTGCAATATCATCTACCCTATGGTAGATTGGCACAAAAGAAGTCAGGCTTAACTTAGAGGCAATATGTAAGATATCTATGCAGTTCACAAACAATTATAAAGTGAAAACACAACACAAGAAAAACTTCTCACCAGTTTAGAAAAATGGAGTAAAGTTTAATACATTATTTGAGACAAAAACGTTTCTTATTGTAAATAAAAATTTATAACGATATTTATTTATATTTTCATATACTTACCTCTTTTTCACGATATTTTGTTCCACAATCATTTTGATGTTATATCTAGGAAGTTTACATACAAAGTATGTAACCTCGATTTTTCTGTACACAACGTTTTTGACAGGATAGTCTGGTATGTTGAAATATGTCCTATGTAACCAAATCAATGCCAGATGTTCACAGGAATCCAGATAATGTGGCAGGTATCAATTTCAAAATGACTCAGTCATTATGTAGTTTACATACAGGGCCTGCGAAGGCAGCATTCACACTGCTTGCACTCACCACAGGACGTTTGGCTTGTCAAAATTTTCTGAGCAGTACCAAGTATGAGGGCAAAGTGCTTGTCTGCTCTCTCCTTCACCTGAGACCTACCACGGAAATTCAGCCAAGTGGCCTCCTAACTAGTATTCCTTCCTGTGTGGATCAAGGCTCTCTAGTTTTAAAATAGCCTTATAGCCCGCCGTAGGGGCTATACCGGCTATTAAAGTCCCTCTCCAGCGTTAAAGGCCCTGAGCCGAAGGCGAGGGCCTTTAACAAGGGAGAGGGACTTTAATAGCGGTGTAGCCCATCTACGAAGGGCTATAAGGCTATTAGAACATTCTGTCACTAGAGGACAGAATGTTCTAACAAAAAAAACAAAGCCTTTTGGAATCCCCTCAGGTTCCCTGAAGCCTTTGTTCACAGCCAGAGCTTTGAACAAAGAAACATTGGAATGTTGGTGCTCCAGGCTTATACCAGCCATTATACGCCCAGAGCACTCCATTGTTTTCAATGGAGCTCCCAACATTCCAATGTTCTAATATATTGTACAGCACCAGGCATCACCTTGTCTCTGTCTTTTTATTCTCGCTTCTGCCGACAGTTCCTAGTGCCAAGATGCCCTTGGGTAGATAAGTGCTCAATAAATTATAAATCCAATCCATCCACCAAATTAAAATAAACAGAAACACAACGCCCGGCAGCACCAGCCAGTCTTAGTACGTATTATAAATTATTTGGTTATGCAGTTTCGTTAGATCTCGATGATGACTAATTATTTTGACAGTCCAGGGCAGTTGGGATTTCTGTGTTCTCCCTTAGTCTGGCTTGTCTTTCGTAATTATTAAGAGTTACGGTTCTCTGGATGCTCTCTAGGTGGTAAACTGCTTTCACATAACATTTAACATCCTCATTAGGAATTTGTTGAAAACATTTTTTCAAAGAACACTGTGTTATGCTAAACGCATCATGTATGTATTCATAGTCAGGAGTGAAATTGAACGAACATTAGAGTCTATTACTTACATGCTTTTGATCATGTACGTCAAACAGCTCAGCTAGAATGTATTACTGTTAAGGACCCAGACTGATTGCTCTCTGTGCGGCATACCTCTGACCTCTTCTCAGCAAGGCACAAACTCAGGGGCAGATTTACCAAGATTTTACATCGCAGCAGTCAGACAAGGTGGTGTAAAGCGACACAAAGTCTTGATATGGTACTTACTTTCCAGTGCAAAATCATTTGGTGATGTAGAACTATTCTTTTTGTGCTGCAAATAGTGCTTAGAACTACCTTGCGTAAACGGGGCGTTCCATGTGTGATACTTCCAGTTCAACCACAAATTGTTTGATGCCCTGCCTTCTAAAATTGTTAGACCCGGCTTTGCATCAGAAACTAACGCTTCTTTGCAGCAAGTGCAAAATAGGAGACATTTTCTCTCCCTATATTTTACACACTGCATCTGTACTATACTGTATAGCCCATATTTTGTCAAAATGGCTCCGCGCTGCTCTCTCCTTCAAGTACAACACAGTGCAGCGACTTGGGTTGCTGCAATGATTTGCACAATTATTTTTTCAGATCTACATCTGAATGTATATTTAACGGTATTACTACCTGAATTGACGTAAGGATTGTAGATGTTACACCATGGCATCATGTTTTACCATGTCTTAATGAGGAAACAGAGAATAGATGAATGACTCAGCACAATTCTAATCAAGCTTCTCTTTCTAAAAAGTTTAGCTACTCGTAAAGCAAGCATTGGCATAGCCAATAGGTCTTGCCTTTGGGTCCTTATAAGTGTTTAGGCAGGGTTATTGGCTTTGCCAAAGTTTTAAAGCTATGTTGTAGAGCTGAGTGGCTACTGTGCAGTATTTTGAAAAAGTATACTATAAAAGTGTTATAAGTATTTTTTGTTACCTTATATATAACCAAGAAGAAATTAGGTACAATTGAAAGACCCTATTAAAGAAAGAATATCAAAATGTATTATAGCTTTTTGTGTCCTCGAAGAGCTGGCAACTTCTATTTGCCTGTTCCAATACTCTAGGCAGATATTCAATGATAGGGATTCGTTATTGGCAAATATTTTGGCAGTCCCTGATGCTGTAGCCATTTGTATAGCAATAAATGGTACACTGTCGCTCAAAAATGAGCCCCTTCCCTACACTACATGTGCAGCTGCGTGATAATTGTATTTATTTTTATTTTAAACGTTTTATATAGCGCTGGCTAGACCCGGAGGTATCAGAGCGCTTTACATGAGACAGGACACTGTTTCAGAACATTGTTACATAGTTACATCAGTTACAATTACCAGTATATGCTTAGGAGAAAAACGTGAACTTACACAATATTATATGATATTAGCACGTAGCATATCCAAGACAAACGTCAGATGTGGAATGGAAGGTAGTGGGGGAAAGGTAAACTGGGGAGAGGAAAACAGAGTCAGGTAGATCTGAAAGGGGAAAGTACTCCAAGGGGAACAAAGCAGTCAATGCAGTCGAGGATAGAGACAGATAAAACCGGGAAGAACCGTGAAGTACAATGTTTGATGTCCGGCTGGGTAGGTGACAGCTGAGGAGGTGACCCAGAGCCAGGATCTGCTATAGCTTCATAAGGCAGCTTCAGCGGACAACGCCCAAGGGTACTCGGACTTCGCTGTCAGTACAGTTATAGTGTCAGCCCGTGGGGCATCGGCATAGTTTCATAGAAGGCCATTCAGGTGCCATTATAGGGTCAGGCGGGACTGGGGGTAGGCGATACCTGGGACACTGAGGATCGTCTGAAGTTATTCAGAACTGCTGTTAATCACCATCTTAAGAACAGGCAGGTTGTCAGGTAGGCTGTATGGTGATCATTCAAGCTACCAGGGGCTATTGTACAAGAACAATGCTCTAGAGCTCTCTAGAAATGTTGGGGTCAGGCTCGGCGAATACCGCTTACAAGTAGAAGTTACGATTTTATATGGGATTCATTTCGGCACCAACAGGTCCTCAAAGCTACCATTGGGATCGCTGGACGCTATTTTCTGCTTCCCCACTCACTGCTTCTGAAGCGCATCTGTTGTGATCTCAGGGGACACTGCAGGTCGGGCTCGAGTGCCCCTCCCCCTCCAGCCACTGCCGTGCCGAGAGGGTAAAATAAGTTGTACAATTCCCTTCTCCGGTGCAGACCCCTTACATTCTGTAGTCTGAGCTGTCCGGTGCCCCTGTCCCTTAAGGCCAATCCAGGAGTCTCTGTGCAATGTAGCACTTGCCAGGGGCAGGCAGGTGTTGCTAGGGTGCAAGCTCAGTTGAATTGTGCCCCGGGGTCACCAGCCATAGCTCTTTGCCTGCTTGCTGTCTCCTGGTGTGCGTAGACGCATGTTCGATGAGGCTTATCTCCAATGCTACTGCTTTCCCAATGTGATGGGAAACTGGCTGCAGTTATTTTTACTAAAATTAAAAAGTGGGAAAGGATGTTTCAAAACAATTTTTGGTTTGTAGTCGAGGTCAGAGGTTAAGGAATCTTTGTATAATGGCTCAGAAACTCTTGGATTTATGCAGATGCTAACTAGTGCGTCCTGCCAGGTGGAATTAATTCCAGCATACTGTTCACGTGTAAACACACCGGACCCAGCTGCCCATATTTACAGAAACTACAGACGTACCTCTCAGCATTTGGCTTTTGTGTAAATAAGGCTGGGGCGCTCTTATTTTTAACTTTCCAAATTCACCTCACTTGTGCCATACTGCTGAAGCTATGCATGAACTTCATATTCCACTGAAAACATATTGTGAAACAAGGGACGTTGTGGTGTTATATTTTAATAGTGATAAAACCCCAAGCCCACATAACCAACAATTGGCATGGGGACCCGCGCTCCTCTCAATTATTCCAGTCGCTTCTGACACTCTAGCTTGAGGTCTGGACATGGACTGGTTTATGAAGACATACATAAAGTGTCCCACTGGTGTACAGGGAGAGTCCAACCCGACATTTTGACAGCAGTAAAGCAAACTCTGCGTGTCAGCAGGTCTCATGCACAGGCATTGGCTGCTTTCCTCCGTAAGTGGAGGGGGGTCTGGTTTCCTCCATATGTGGGGGAGGGGGCTGTGTCTCCATGGAACCTCTAGGCCATATGAACGCCAGGCAGACACACATACACATAGGTGGCCCCTTGGCATCTGAGGGGCGGGCACGTTGTGCATGAGCGTTAGCATGTCAGGCTGGCTCGTGTACACTATAAAGTGAGAACCCACACGCATCTCATCTCGCCTTGGATGCAAAGGAAGAGACAATCCTTCGTCACAACAAATACGACATGTACAGGCAGCTGGGGTTTAACTGCAGATAAGGAGCTCTGCCCTCCTTGATGTCAAACGCTGGTGTGCAGCGGAGGGGGCTGTGTGCGGTTAGCATGTGGTAGGTAAGGTACGGGAATATCTTTCAATGGCATGTGACGTGCACCTTTGACAGAAACCCTCGCTGAATATGGAGGTGACACAATTCCAGTCAAGTGCATCATGTGTCATGATGATCTGGTACTCCACAGATCATCATGAGAAATGTTCTTGGGGCCCTGCCCACATGTTACAAGAAGCGAGGAAACACGTTATTTTGCAGACATGTGCACATGCAATTAGAACCACACACATAAAGAAGACCTACTTTGGCTTTCTGCAGTGGGGTGAAGAGCAGTTCATGCACAAAGGGGTTCCTGACAGGGGGCACCAGCTCCTTGTCAATGGGACCCCTCCAGGCCCGACGAGTACCTCCGGGTCTGGCTCAGCCTTTTCCTCATGACAGGCAAGCGTGAGGAGATTCCGCGAATAGGATGCTCAATTAAAAAAAGCAGGCAGTACTAAAAGCAAAATGGGGACAAAACAAATCCACAGTTGTAAGGAAAGAAAGAAGGTAGCACAAGGTGGGCTACCGGGCTAATAACTGAATAAAACAAGCATTTGCAATGCAATAGGGCTCGCATTTATGCGAGACCTGTTGCATTGAATCACGGAGAGCGGAAGGTAGGAGCACGGAAAATGGGAGTGCTGGCCAGGGGAGGGGAAGAAGGGGGCTAGAAGGCATGGACAAAGTAGTGCTAACAGTCTAAATAACACGTACCCTACAGTGTAACACTCGAAGTAAAAGGATCAGTAGCCATGTGAGGATACAAATGATGACATGGACATATTAAGGAGGGACTAACAAGCCTCATAATAAATCAGAAGGGAGCATTCACGAAAGACAATCACACGAGACAATTAAAAACATGGTCAGAGGATGGGTGGAGCTTCCACTGCATACTCCATTACTGCATGCCTCTCAGAGCGAGCAGCGCATGCGCGCTGCCGCTATAGGCTCAACCTAAAAAATGGAGCAGCAAGGTGTATTTCTAGACTCTCTTTTGGGAGCACTGCTGAGCTTGTGAATTTTTGTAGGTTTGGTAGGACTGTACAGATGTTAAAAGACCTTTTGTGATGAACATAGAAAGGGCTTTGAAAAGCACTTCAAATAGAAGTGCTCCGACTTTGTACTCATGATGGTTATCATGAGTTCAGGTTATCCTTGGGCAGAGTTTCTGGCCTGCTGTTTAATGAATGCGTGCATTCCACTCCTATGAGTACCTGGACGTTTTTCAAGCATTAATGATGCATTAATCTTATTTGCTGATATAGATCTGTCACCATTACGCTATGTGAATCATGACTTCATCATTTACTTTTTTTTTTATGCAAGCTTGTCTAGAGTGGTCCATGCGCCTAAGGGGGACTCAGAGGCCTGCACAGTTACTAGGTGAGGGAAGTTGTCATGGAGACACATGGCAATGGAACAAGAGCAAGAATATGTAATACATCAACTCTTAGCTCCACCCCTTACAACTTGCTACTTTGTGCTCTAAACTTTACCGTGGGTGCAATGAAACCACCTTCCTATAGCCACAATCACCCTAGAGTCATGCAACCTACCTCTCCACATGGAGCCCTATGATACACTTTGGGACAGATTTATGAGATTGTCATGCAGGGCAGCACAACACGTCACCTTGCTGTGCCGCACTGTGTGACAATAAAAGGGCAGAAATGCACCGTACTTAAAATAATACAATGCATTCCTGCCTTTTTCCCTCTGCTGGTGCCCTTTTGACACCCTAGCTCCCATACAGATACCCTTGCACCATGGTGCAAGGGGTTTTTGTTGCATCTAGGATTGTTTTTGTGCAGGAAGACGCACCTTCCTGCCACAAAACAATCCCCTGAGGCATATTCCACTTTCTGTGAAAGAGGAAATAACGAGGAGACATAAAGTAATTTCTCCTTGTTAACTACCCCTGGAAAGGTGCATCTTTTTGGAGCATTCCCAGGTTTACCAATTCCTGAAAATCTGAGAAAGCATCAAAATCTATGCATTTTGCACCACATTGTTGTACTCTTGATTTTTAGACCACTCAGGTCCAAGCAAAGTATCTTTGCATACCTTCATAAATCTCACTTAAGTTTGCATCGCACATGTATCACTGTGTGTGGTGCAAATGCCCAGCAAACCGGGTCATGAATATGCCCCTTTGCTCATTACCAAGGAAGACTATCCTTGTATCAGTACATTGTGCAGTTCGGATTGTGATGCAGTGTCTACCCCTCCAGAGGATCTGACATTAAGTTGCCGCCCGCTCCTTAAACCTGAACCACCACATCACAAGGATCTAGTGAGTCCTGGTTCGTGGTTGCCCCTCTCCACGTGAAGTGATGAAAATGAAATGTACAGTGCAGGAGCGGCTGTAGTGAAAGATGAAGAGGAAAGTATACTTCTGCTGGAAAGAATCTCTTTAAAGGAGCAAAACTTCTTGGTTGCTTGAAGGCAGAGCTATTCTCAAAGAACACCACTGATTTAGGCACATTGCATAATTTTTTCATGCGGAAGTTACCCTCTGTCGTGCCTTACAGCCACACACCATCCCCACCTCTGCCAGTAATCTGTGGCAACATGGTCTCTGCTCTGGAGGAGCAGCATCAATCATTCTGAGCGGATGCGGACAACTTTTAAAGTTCACAGGTGTTTCTGTAGGACCTGGCGCTTATACCTCCAGAGGGCAGATTAGCAGCCTACTATTAGCGCCCTGCACAGGCTGTGTGCCCTTTGACCTATGTCTGCTGCCTTTGCCAGTTAATGCCTGCAGCCTGTATTGATGAATTGATAAATGCCTGTAAGTGTCAGTGTATGTGTATTTTGGTGCGGCTGCTTTCATGGTTACGGCTGATCAGGGGATGTTTGAAGACAATGGCAGCATTATAATGATTGGTTTTGGCATGTGCGTGGTTTCTGATAAGTAGTTCCTGGAGTCACTGCTGCCCTGTATCATACTTCCCTGGAATATTCAGTGAAATAGGCCATTTGCTCACATTGTCTGGGTTGCTGGGACCTTTGGTCAGGGGAACGAGGCGGGGGAGTGGGCGGGAGGGAGCAGTCGCTGGCAGAGCTAAAGAAAGACATATATAGAGGTAGGTGTCTGTTGTTCGTTTCTCGATTGTGTCTTCTTGCGTTTGTTATATCCGCTTTGTATTTACAGTCTTTGTATTCTTTACTAGAGCAACATGACCTTTCACACTATGTATGGAAATATAATGGCAAAGAATCGACGACAAAAGGGATAATAGTTTTCCTGCATGGTGTGGCTGCTTGAGAAGGTTTCAGTAAATTACCTTTCCCAAAAGCGCGTCTATTGCAGTATTTCCTTTCCAAAGAATTTCAAACAGGACATTTAGGATACAGTAGCTCGAAGTGCATTTCCATATAAAAAGACAGATTGATGTCTCATGTCTTTTGAATGGTCCACAAACCAAGGTGTTGCGAATGTGGACTATTTCTTGCGTCATCCTGACGCCATAAGTGGTACTCAGCAGACTGGATGGTAAAACCATGGAGAAGGGTCTTCATTTAGTAATCGAACTCCCTATCATGCAAGAACAGGTATGTTCCAATAGATTGAAGAGGAATGTGTGCATTCAATTATGGCCTATCTTGTAGTTTACCATAAAGGGAGTGTTGAGAGGCTGGGCCTTTGTATCTGTCAGTCAACTGGTCCTTTCAAGCTTCCCTGCCCCCAGGAATAATGTGTAGTGAATACAGTGTGCCTGTGTGAGTGCAAGGTAAGACGTGTTTTTGTAGGTGCAGGGAGGAGGGTTGTGCCTTTGTGAGTGAAGGATGAGCAGAGTGCCTATGAGATTGCAGATTGGGAAGTATGCTTCTGAGTGAAGGGCAAGGCGTGTGCCTGCGTGAGTGAGTGTTGTGTCAGAGTGAGTGTAGGATGAGTCATTTGCCTCTGTGGGTGCAGGGTGAGAGGTATGGTGTTGTGAGTGGAGGTTGGAAACTGTGCTATGTGTATGATGAGAAGTGTCCCTTTGAGTGCAGGTTGGGGCTTTTGACGGTATACGTCTAGGGTAAGAATTGTTAGAAATATAGGTTTCTGGTTGGCAGAGTTTACACCCTGCCCAAGAAGGAGCCACAATTCCTTTACAACACGGTCAATACAATGCATGTTCCATTACAACACATGCCAGTACAATGCATGCCAATACAATGCATATCCCACACGACCAGCATGATCCCTGAGGTAAGCACCTGGCGGTGATAGAATAGACATTTTCATTGTAATGGCATGCGTTGTAATGGCATGCGTTGAATGGAGGTTGTGTTGTAAAAAGCACATTGTAAAGGTACACGTTGTAATAGTTTGTGTTATAACGTCAGACATCCAACATCACACAAAGACTTCACACCAGTTTAGCACAATACAGAATATTTATCTGAGTAAACCAAGACCAAAACAACAAAAAAACAATATGTAGAACTCAAGATATGAATTTTTAAAGATTAAATCCAAAAACAGTGCTTAATGCCAAAAGGTTACTTAAGCTCGCGCTAGTCTGGAGTAAATCATTAGTTCAGGCCGACCACGATGAAGGGCAGGCTCCATGCAGGGCCAACTGAAAATGTACCTTGTATGGAGCAGGCATTGGGTTGATGCATCAAAGTTAAGCCTTACAGTCAGTGTCAAAGGGTCAGTGCAGCATTGAAGTCAAGCCTCGCAGTGATGTCTTGGGATTGGCGCTGCATTGTTGTTGAACCTTGCGGTCGAGACCAGCTTCGCCTTTGAATCGGCACTTGGTCGGCGTCAGAGTGTACTGTGTTGGTTCCAGTTGGTGCAAATAGGTCACTTTGTTGCTTTTTGCAGAAAACTGCTACAGAACCGACTTATGAGACCCAGGACTGGAGGGGGCACCTCAGGCAAGCATTGGACTAACAGATGGCAGAGTCCAGCAGCACCAGCAGAGTTGCAAAAAGTATTTTGTGATCCTTAGATGTCATGGAACATGAGGCAAGTCAACAAGCCCTTGGAGGAACTTGAGTTCAAGGATATAGGAAACAGGTCCAGTCCTTCTCACTCCCAGGCAAGAAGCAGCAAGCAGCAGTCCAACACAGCAAAGCACGTTGCAAAGTGGCAGTCCCTCCTACGGCACACCAGTTCCTCTTCCAGGCAGAATATCCTTGTTTGCAGCAAAGTTCTGATTTGGTGATGTCAGGGGTCCAGTACTTACACCCAAATGTGCCTTTGAAGTGGGGGAGACTTAATGGAAGCCTTTCCTGGCCTGGCTCCAGACTCACTACAGGTGGGTATAGAGCTCTTTGTGTGTGGAGAGGCACATCACTATTCAAGGGCAAGTGTCAGCTTCTCCCTCCCAATCTAGCACAGGAAGGTCCATCAGCCTGGTGATTGGCTACCTGAATGCAAATGTCACACCTCAGCCCCCTTTGTCTGACTGCCTAGGAGAAATGCATAAAGTCCAGCTGTCACCCAATTCAATTCAAAATACTTTATTCGGTTAAAAAGACAAAAATAACCATAAAAGTAGCATATAGAAAATACAGTTTACACAGGGAGTCATGTATTCATTTGTTAAAATATCTATGTACAATAAGGAGGTCAGTTCATTAAAATCGATTTACGACATTTAAAAATAGATTTAAAAAATTCACCCATTGAGGCTACCATAAAAACAGTTTCCAGTTTCTGGCACTCTAAAAACGCTAAGCGACATCTTCGTAATTTTAAGTCTTTAAGAATCGGGATGATACATTTCTTCCGCGCAAAGGTATAAAATTTACAAAAGAATAAAATATGAATATCAGATTGTGGGGAAACATCATCACATGGGCAAAAGGGTAATTCTTTCAACCAACAATTCATCACGGGGAAAGACAAAACTCTGAAAACAATGTTGAGTCTAAACCGGGTTAAAAGGAAACGTTCGTGATTGGACATATATAGGGACAAGTATGGCTGTAATTTATCTCCGCATAGAATATCCTGATGGGCAGAGACAGTCTTTTTCCTTGCCTCCTCTAAATGTCTTTTGTCCCTAAGATGGGCAATACACAGATTTTTCAAGTCTCTTCTTGATATGTATGCCATAGTTGGTGGGTCCTCAAAATATTGAACACAATTCATTTCACTGAGAAAGTCCTTGACATAACATATCCATTTAGAATCATTAATATTGTCCAATACTAAAATGTCCTTTAAAATAGCCCGATTAACCAAACATTCATCCTTTGTCCACACCCTATGCCAGAGGAGAATGGGTTGAATCTTAATAGTATCAGTAACATAAATCACTCCCAATTCTACATGGCATATCATAGTTGCTGTACTTTCAGGTACAGACAGGATGTGGCGTAAAAATTTATTTTCCATGGTTTGAATTGTGCTAATGTTGGAGTAACCCCACAGCCCTGATCCATAAGTAGCAACTGCTAAGCAAGTTGCCCTATAAATAGTTAAAATCTCTTTTATGGGTTTTTTTCCTAGTTTTCTCATGAAATTTTTTAAGGCCATAATAGTTTTGGAAAACAACAAAGATCTAGCCTGGATTGCACTAGTCCATGAACCACTTTCGTGAAACAGGATTCCCAAATAGGGAAAAGTGGAGGTTTTTTCCAGGGGATTGGAATTTATAAAAATAGGTTTCAAACGCTTGTTTGATCTAGGCCCACAGAACATGGACAATGTTTTTGAACAATTTATTTTTAGATCTAAACCAAGCATGAAAGTGTTAAAAGAGGAAACCAAAGTTTGTAACGCCATTGGGGTTCGTGCCATCAAAACGGCGTCGTCCGCGTACATCAAGGCCGGGACAGGCCTTCCACCCACCATGGGCATGTCCCGACCCTCCTGCACGAGTCGTTTCTCAAAGCCATTTATGTATAGCAAGAATAAAAATGGGGCTAAAACACACCCTTGGCGTACACCCCGGCCAATCCCAAACTGTCTTGTGCATTCACCATTTTTTCCAAAACGGACACTTGCATTGGCCCCGGAATATAGATCTCGCAAGAAGCAGATAATAGCATTGTCAACCCCCAACTCAGTCATAATTGACCACAATTTACTGTGTGAAACACAGTCAAAAGCTGACGATAAGTCAACAAATGTGAGGTATAGACGTTGTTTTTTAACTGTTACATACTTCTGCTGCAGGATTAACAAATTCAGTCCCTGCTCTATAGTTCCTAAGCCTCTTTGGAACCCAAATTGGAAATCACATAGCACCCCATTCTCTTCTGACCAGATTCGCAATTTATCTAAAACAACTCTCCCTAAAATTTTAATTGAGGAGTCCAATAAGGAAATTGGCCTATAACACATACAATTCTGCCTGTCCCCTTTCTTGAATATCGGGACTATAATTGATGTAAGCCAGGTAGGAACTAAGCCCTTAGCCAGAGCAACATTAAAAAGCTGGACAAGCAAAGGCCCCCATAGTTCAGTGTTGGCCTTGTAGAGGTCTGCTGGTATGCCATCTGGTCCAGCCGCCTTACCCCCTTTGGTTGCCTTCAAGCTCGCCAGAACTTCGGGCAGGGTTACGACCAGGACTTTAGTTGAATCTATGTTTGGGCACATAAAGTCCTGACTTATGTCTCGGACTGGTTCCACAGCCTTATAAAGCGAGGAAAAGTGCGCCACCCACTCATCTTCAGGGATGGCGATTTCCATCCGCGCCTTTTTTTCATACAGTAGCGGGGTATTAATTACCCTCCAAAAAGCTGCCGGATCCTTTGATTGTGATGCCTCGCATAGATCATCCCAGGCCTCTGTCCTTATTGCCACCTTCCTATCCTTCAATGCTTTGTTATAGTCCCTCCTCAGGATTCTAATTTGAATTACATCCCGTGGTCTTTTATGGATCGCTTGTCTAAGCTTTGATAGGGCACTGGTACATTTATTATCGAACCATTTTCTATTGTGCTTTAGGGAGTTTTTCTTTGCAACCCACAACGCCTCCTTGATTGCAATAGAAATGGTATAAAAATTATTTAAAATTTCGTTACTGTCAGCGTGCTCGTTCAGGCAGGTCAAAAAATTACTCCTGCATTTATTCACTAATTTAGATAAAAAATCTGCCGGGACCACTCTACTCCATTTAAGACTATATCCATTTTGGGCACCTAAAATCACGTCCGGCGCCTTGGTATTGGGACCTGCCACATGATCCACAAGAGAAAATAAATTCTCCATTTTTAATACCTGTGGGTAGTGGTCACTTAGTGGTAAGTGCATGATACTAGAACTAATCAATCTGCCCGCCGAGCTAGTTGTACAGAGGCTAAAATCAATAATGGTCGAAGCCCCCCTCCCCACAAAGGTTGGGACAAATGGCATTGTGTGGTGGGCTAACTCATTCGTAAAACCCAGATCAAAATTAAAAATCATCTCGTTTAATGAATCACCTAGAAGGGTATGTTCAAAATGCGTCAGGCTAATGTCCTGCTCCAACATCAGACCGCAAATACCCTTCTGACCCTTTTTGCACAAAGAGCAATTAAAATCACCCCCCCATAAAACCATGACTTCACCCTTTTTTTCATCAAGAACATTCTGTATATCTGCACTTATGTTAACAAAAACATCCTTAATTACGCTACTTGAACAGTTATTGTAAAAATTAAAAAGAGCAATCGTTGGACCCTTCCTTGTATCAATGACAATTTTCTGGTAATAACTGGAACCAGGAAAAAAAGTAATTTTATCAGTAACTAGGAGGTTCGATATATACACGGACAGTCCCCCCTTTGGTCTTCCGTGTACTCCCGCCACTGCAGGTGTAAAATAAGTTCTGTAACCATTTAGATGTATTGCTGCGGTGGTCCAGGTTTCTTGTAAGGCTAATATACCCACTTCAGCAATAACATTACACCAGGACGGATTTAGAATTTTCTGCTTTAAACCTGCCACATTCCAAAAAACAACCTTACAATACTCTTCTGTAAGTGGCACTTCAACAGTAGCTCCAGTGACACCACTGAGGCTCCCTGATATAGACTCATCCTCCCCATCGGTTTCTAGTGGCTCAACATATGACTCCTGAGTCTCGACATGCCCCAGGGGTTTTATAGGCCCTAAATCTAGAGATTTAGAAGGCATTAAGGCATCATTTTTTATCGTTGGGAGTCAATCCACCGCTTCCAAGCAATCAAACCGATTAAAACACGGGAAGATCGGAGGAAATTGTGGATTGCCTAACCAACCTTGGTCAAAACTCTGTGGTCGATAGTGAGGGGACCTCGATCTATATTTCACTACGTTCCAACCATCCTCACCTCTCCCTCCACCTTGCATGTTATAGTGATTACTATCGGGAGCCCAACCCATGTTACCTCCTTGATGTCTGTTGTCCCTAGTCCAACTCCACCTATTATCAGGGTGTTCGCCCTCAGGATAAAAATAAGATAATCCCCTAGCCGTAACAGAGAGACCATGATTTCTAGGGGGTCTTGTAGTAATGTATTTAGCAGTCAATGGATTCTCAAATGTTATTACCACACAATCGCCGTGTGCCCTTTTTTTATTATAACCAATCCATGGGGCCCTTTCAACCATCAAAATATTGCTTTTAACTGCTGGCGGGAGAGGGTAATTATCATTCAACCAATGGATGGTTTTATTTACAAGTCCACCATTATTTTCATTAGAATTATCATTTAATTGGGGGACTCCTGTAAGGACCACAACGTATGGTGCGGCTTTTGGGGGTAAATGTATATTTCTACGCACCTCCCGTTTTTTAGACTTATCTTTATCCTTATCATGTGGTGGTTTAGGAGTTTCTTGGACTGGGACTACTATATCAATCGGGGCGGGAGTTTTAGGGGTTGGTATAGTTTTTGGCAGTGATTTGGAAGTAGCTACATTTTTAGCAGCTGGTGGCGGCCTAGTCATTTGATTTTTCCCAGATGGGATTTTGTTATCCAGATTGAAGCTAGGGGCACTTATATCTTTATGGATGTTTTTTAATATAGTTTCCAAGCACCGTAGCCTAACCTCGATTGGTTCGAGGAGAGTCTTCAACATGGCCAAGATGTTATTATTAGCCATATTTAGGCTACAGTTGCCCTCACTACCTTCATCTAGATTCGTAACAGCGCCGCTTAAATCCAAGATATCCTCAAGGCTGCTATCTGAGATGGTATCATCCGGGAGACTCAGTGGTAGGCCTGCATTGGCGTGAAGAATTGACCCATTATCGCTAATGTGAAGTACTCGATTAGTATTCACATTCAGTGGCAGAGCTTCTAATTTGGCCGAATCTGTATTCTTACTAATATCTACCTTTCTCCCTTGACTCCTGTTAGATTTAACAGTTTTTTGAATATTAATCTTTTGTTTAGGGATCGCCCCCTCCTTCAGACCCCTTTGTGTTAAATCACTAGCTATAGTTAAAGTATCAGTGTCCTTTTCAACTGAAGTGCTAGTCACAAGCAGAGAAAGGTTAGGTGTAGCCTCCAGGTCCTCCTGTGAGCCTGGGGCGACATAACCCCTATCATTCTGTGCGTTTATAGGATTTACTGGAGCAGAAACATTGTTCGGAGTACGAGCTTTAGCGATAAGACCTAAGGAGGATCGTCTCGCTGCAGCTAGGTCCTGGGACACCCTCCTATCCATAATTACTATCCCTTCATCGATTAAAGCATTTGTCCGAACAATGAAGTCATCCAAAGTACCAGTCAGTTTCTATACTGCAGCAGCCCTGCTTCTAGTTTCCGGGCAGCTCATGTCAGAAACCCCAGAGGTACCTGGAAGTAAGGCAGGGGATATGGATAGCAAACAATAAACAATTGGTCCCAGAAAGTCAGACTCCTGAAGGATACGATTGCGAAAACTACAGATAAGTAACCTACTTACAGTTCAATTGAAACCTTATCCTTGAACGGAAGGCAATGAGGCAGAGTTTCTGGCCCAGGCCTGGCTCTTCTGGCCTCTGAGGGCCCGCCCTTTGCCCGGGCTTAGCCCCGGGCGTCCCGCTCGCGTCCCGCGACGCGGGTCTCCTCCTCCCTTTAACGGGCTGTCGGTGCGCCCTGCGCCCTGCTGGCGCGTTCCGCGTCACTCCGTCGCGCCGCCGCGATGCCTGCCGGGAGTTGTGGTTCTCCCGGAGCGGCGGCGCGGTTTGCTGTGCCCGGTGTGACTCTCGGCGGTGGGCGGCTTCCTTCAGTGAGGCTGCTGGCGTGGTGTGACTCTCGGCGGTGGCGGCAGGTAAGTGAAAGCGGTTCCCCCCGCTTTGCCGGTCTCCTCCTCCCTTTAACGGGCTGTCGGTGCGCCCTGCGCCCTGCTGGCGCGTTCCGCGTCACTCCGTCGCGCCGCCGCGATGCCTGCCGGGAGTTGTGGTTCTCCCGGAGCGGCGGCGCGGTTTGCTGTGCCCGGTGTGACTCTCGGCGGTGGGCGGCTTCCTTCAGTGAGGCTGCTGGCGTGGTGTGACTCTCGGCGGTGGCGGCAGGTAAGTGAAAGCGGTTCCCCCCGCTTTGCCGGTCTCCTCCTCCCTTTAACGGGCTGTCGGTGCGCCCTGCGCCCTGCTGGCGCGTTCCGCGTCACTCCGTCGCGCCGCCGCGATGCCTGCCGGGAGTTGTGGTTCTCCCGGAGCGGCGGCGCGGTTTGCTGTGCCCGGTGTGACTCTCGGCGGTGGGCGGCTTCCTTCAGTGAGGCTGCTGGCGTGGTGTGACTCTCGGCGGTGGCGGCAGGTAAGTGAAAGCGGTTCCCCCAGCTGTCACCCAACTCAGGTATGTATTCAGAGACAGCAGAGGCACCGAATGGTCAAAGTAAGAAAATGTCTACTTTCTAAAAGTAGCACGTTTGGACTTACAATTAAAAATCAGACTCACAATGAGTTGTGATTTTAAATTGTGAGTCTTGAGACACCAAACACCAAATATCTGCCTTATTCCATCTGGAAATTACACTTAATAATGCCGTAAGGCAATCCTAAAGTTAAAAAAACTCAAAGGTCCCCAAGGAACATACAATGTGAAAACCTCTTGTGTAGACCCCTTGTCACTCATATACCTTCCACAACTCACATCAACAGTTATCAAATTATTTGCCAATATTCAACATAAAATAAGAGAAAACAGTATTAAAAGAATACACAGTTTATTGCAATAAATACAATATTATTAAAAATATGATAGCAGCAGTGCCGTGCCCAGTAAGTAATTAAAGAAGTATATCAATATACATATTACACATATTACACAATTTTAAAAAAAATGTATACAGAATGCAAAAAAGTTGTTGACGCAGCTTTTCGGTTTAAAATGATAGCACCTTCATCAGGACAAAGTTCTTAATGTTTATACAAAACCTCTTGTCATTCCTTGGAGGTTAAGTAAGGCGAAATCACCTTCTTTGTAGTGGAACTATATTGTAAGCGGCTTTATTCATACGTGCGCCATGTATTGATAACTTAAGATGCTCTATAAATGGAGCTGATGTAGAGGGGAGCCACCGTAATAAATTGGCCGGTCGCTGATTATCAGGCAAATTTCTTAACCTATGGGAGAGATAGACCTTGCAGTAATGAGTAACAGATTTAACAGTTTCTCACTACCAGGACATGTAAAACTCAAAAGTACATAACCTACCTTTCAAATTCATTGCAACCTGCCCATAAGGCCCCCTAATACCTACCTTAGGGGTGACTTATATGTAATAAAAGGGAGTTTTGGCCCGACAAGCAGGTTAACTTGCCAGGTCAAAATGACAGATTAAAACTGCACACACAGGCTCTGCAGTGCCAGGCCTGCGCCATGTTTAAAGGGCTACCGAGTGGGTGGCATATTCAGTGCTGCAGGCCCACTAGTAGCATTTAATTTAAAGGCCCTGGGCACACACAGTGCACTATACTGGGGACTGATAAGTAAACTAAATATACCAATTGTGGATAAGCCTATGTTACCATGTTTTGAGTACAGAGCATAGACACTTCAGTGATGGTTAGCAATGGTAAAGTGCCCAGAATTCTAAAGCCAGCAAAAATTAAGTCACCAAAACAGGAGGTGAGAAGGCAAATAGTCAGGGGAAACTAATCCAGGGATGCCAGGTCTAACAAGGAGCATGGCTCTAAGAGGAAAATTAGATTTGTGACCGTGTGAGTGCAGTAGAGGGGTCTATTTATAGGAGTGTCGAGTGAAATTTGGACAGTGAACAGTGTTATTGCGGGAGTACATGTTGAGGGATGTGTCCACGTAAGTTTGGTAATGGGTGTGTCTGTGTGAGTGTAGGTTGAGTTGTGTGCCTATGTGAGGCAATGTGAGCATTGTCGAATACTGCACGAGTTGTGTGAAGAGTGCAGGCAGAGAAGTTTGTGTATGAATGAAGTGTGCTGAATGAGTGCAAGGTGGTAGGTGCTGGTATGCAGTGAGCAATGGTCCTACATGACTCCAGGGTGAAGAAATGATCTCCATGAGTGTGGGAGACGATGTTCCTGTGTGAGTCAGGGAAAGATGTGTGTCTGGGTGAGTGCCAAGAGTCTTGCCTATGTTAACAGTGAACAGTGTTCTTGTATAAGTGTAGACTGCAAGTTGTGCCTGCATTTGTCAGCTTTGCATTTGTGTGAGTGCAGGTTGAGCAGTGTGCCTATGTGAGTGCATGGAGAGTAGTCTTCCAGGGTGAGCGTACCATGAGTGGTACACCTATGTAAGTCCACCATTGTATATTGAGGGGTGTGCATCAGTCAATACAGTGTGAGTGGTGTGTATAGAGAGCATGCTCTGAGTAGTGCCTATGTGCGTGTACAGTTTACCAACATGAAAGCTGTGTGGGAGAATTGAGTGTACAGCACAAAGCTGGCCTGTATAATTGCAAGTGGAGTGGTATGCCTATGGTTGCATGTAGGCGTGTTCCACTCACGGCAGTGAAGGAGTGTCCTTTAGAGTGCAGGGTGAGATGTTTGACTGAGTGAGTGTAGGATGATACTTATGCCTGTGTGACTGAGCATTGCGCAGTGTACTTGCATGACTGTGGAGTGTGTGTTGTCCCGGATTCACCTGTGTATTCTATGTTTATTTAGGGAGGGGTGTGTCTGAGTTATTGTAGAGTATAAGATGTGCCTGTGCTAGTGAGTATTTTGCTTGTGTGAGTACAGGGGAAGTGTGTGTAAGCATTCTTTTATTGAGGAGTGTGTATTTGTGAGTGCAGGGTAATGGTGTGTCTATGAACACAACGTGAATTTGTTGGAGTGCCAGGATAAAGGTGCATGTTTGCATGCAGGGACATGTAGGTGTCTGCTTGAGTGTACAGTGACAGTTTTGCGTTTGTAAGAGATCATTGTGCTGAGTGAGAACAATGTAGGGTGATAGTTGTGATTGTGTGGGTGAACAGTGAGTTATTGTAAGTGCAGGGTGTGCAGTGGGCCTTTGTGAGTGCAGGGTTCACAATGTGCCTGAGTGCAGGGTGAGTGGTGTGCCTCATTAAGTGCAAAAAAGGAGTATGCGTGTGCAAGTGTAGAGTGTCCAGTGTGTGTGTGTGTGTGAGTGCTCTGTGAACAGTATGGATGTGCGAATGGTGGGTAAGAGATGTGCCTGTGATGTATGTGTGAATGTTGAGAGAGAGGTGTGTCTGTATAAGTGTTTCAAGACTACTGGGACACAATATGTGCTGTGTGTGTTTGTTTTTATGCATTGAAGGGTGTGTCTGTGTGGTTGATGGTGTGCTCCTTTGTGAGTGAAGAATTTTGAGTGTGCCTTTGTGAGTGTACCATCATGGATGTGTCTGTTTCAGTGCCAGGCAAACTCTGTGTATTGAGGCGTATCTGTGAGTAAGGAATGTGCTGTGGGAGTGCAGGGAAGGGGTGTTTTCCGTATATAGTTGCAATGTGTGCAGTGTTCCTGTATGTGCGTAGGTGGAGGAATGTACAGATCTTAGAGTACCATGTGTGGTGTGCCGGTATAAGTGCAGTATGAGTATCTTTATTGAGGGATGTGTCTGTGTCAATGCTTGGTAAAATGTGTGCTTTTTGTGAGTGCAGGTTGCTGGGGCGGCCTTTTTTGTGTGGAGAGGTGGGTGCATGAATGCAGGTTGAGTGGTGTGCCTGTCTGAGTGCAGGAAGAGATGTGTGCATGTATAAGTATATAGTAATGGGTGTGGTTATGTGTGCCATCTGTGATTGTAGGAGGAGAGCTGTGCCTATATGAGTTTATAGTGAGAGTTGCACTTGTATGGATACAAGGTGATCTGTATGAGTGTACCATGAGCATCATAGCAGTATAAGTATAAGGTCTGTAGTATATATCAGCCATGGCCCATGCAGGTAAGAGTGGTGTTGGCAGGTGGGGTGAGGGGATTTACACAGACAATCGGCGAAAAATATTTAAAATTTTTCCCTCTTTGTCATCTGTTGAATTCACCCCAACAGGGCCCCACCGTCCAACCACTCTTACCTGCACGGGCTGCTCATGGTATATAATATGGGGGGTATCTGAGTGCAATAAGAGCTATTCCCATATATATAAGCATTGAAGGATGGATGTGTTCATTTGAGTAATGGTTAAATAATCTGCCTCTTTGAGTGCAGGCTGAGTTGTGATCTTCACCAGTCCAGGTATTGCATGCAGCAATAACGCCTGCTCACAAAGTCATTGAGAAGTAAACAAAATGTTCCCAAACTCACAACAAAGACTCACTGAATGCACATCTTTGACACAGTGGCACACAAAACCCTCAGACTGGATTTCCAACAGCATGAACTAAGCATCATATCTCGGTATTGGCACAGCAGCAAAACCTTTTAGTCAGAATGGACCAAAAGATTATCTGAAAACACAAGATAATTCACAAGCCCACACATTTAAACCTACAATTATTGCTACCAACACGATGTCCCAAAAGCACTGATACTTTGCCACAAATTAAACCCTTTACAGGTGCGTCACTCAATATGGGCATGAGCACCTGAACAAAATGATATAGAAGACTGCACCTGCTTCACGTCACATCCCAGATCAAGCAGATGAGAACAACATAACACTGAGTTCACATAACACAGAAATTGATACACAATTAACAAGGAAACATAACCAGAAAAAATTAACCATATGGTACCCCATCCCTGCAATCATTTACTGCACAAACCACATAATCCCTGAAACATTAAG
Source organism: Lissotriton helveticus (assembly GCF_964261635.1). Lineage (NCBI taxonomy): Eukaryota > Metazoa > Chordata > Amphibia > Caudata > Salamandridae > Lissotriton > Lissotriton helveticus. The sequence continues at coordinate 539,183,918 of NC_136065.1, forward strand.
GAACATTGTTGAGGAGGTATAATACACAACATAGGCCACAAATAAAGACAAATCGAAGTTGATTTAAGAAATGACAAGCATAGCACAATTTTGCCACCGTCAGCCACATGCATAATGCTGCACATCCTAGCGATACTAATGCAAACGTCCCTATGAATAATACACTCATATTCTCTAATACAGTAACATACATGCCAATCACCATTCTGATTCCTGGTACTCCAAGTAACACCCCTGCGAAAACTTCAAAAATATCTAGCCCACCGACTGCAGGACACGTGCACCATTGCCATGATAAAGCACCCACAAAAAATCAAAGGGGGGAGGAAGAGGTGTGGAAAGATTTCGCTCAGCTTCCGCAATTGTAACGTCTGTAATAAAAGGAGCGTGAACTCTCCTGGTCTATGTGTTTCAATAGTGGACCCTCAACCAATGGTGGTGTGAGTAATCACCACTATGGTGTCTTGTTGGGTGGCATCATCATTAGTTTTTGCACTTAGGTACGAGCTTCCCTAGGAGAGTCCTGCCTCGTTCCGAGGGAAAGTACTCTTTTTTCTCCTTGAAGTCATAGGCTCAATGAAAGCTGATATATATCTTTCCGACTGAATTAATTGGAATGAAGACACATAAGTAAAGAGTAACAAGTCCACAATCTCAATATAAAGGGATCTGTTGATCTCCTAATTTGGTCCAGATGACGGCCTAGATGCTCGTGGGCAGCAGAGGCTGAAACATCTTGACTGTGATGCTAAAGACAATTAACACGTCTGAACAACATCACTACTTCAACATTTAATCTTAGTCCTATATACTTCACCCATATAAAACGCCAAGTTTTTAATGTAATTTCACACACCACCACATGGATCCCACCAGTACTTTCTCTTGGAAGGAGGGGGTACCAGGGCCGGACTGACTACCAGGCGTTTTGGAATGTGGCTGACCTGGGGCTGATTTCACTGCGGTGGGGGCTGATTTCGTTCATGGAGACCTGCGTGTGTTTCGAAATAATTAAAGCAAAACGAATTTCGTTCAGTACACGAATGTCCCCATCAACGAAATCATCCCCCAGCTCAGAAGCATTCCAAAACGCCCGGTAGCCAGTCCGGCCCTGAGGGATACTCACCTAGGAAAGCGAGTACCTAGGGGCGAAACCCAATGATGGCGCTGTCCAACAAGACACCATACTGGTGATTAATTACACCAGCAGTGGCAAAGATTGGTTGAGACATTTGGGTTGATAATTGAGACATCCAGACCCAAGGAAACTAGCAGAGTTTACACTGCTTTGATTACAGACATGATAAAGCACCATCAGAAGGATAGTGTTTCCTGCAACAGTTACCTGTCAAATTTCTCCAGGTAATCAACAAATGTATCCCAGGTAATTCACTCATGTTATGCACCCTATGCCTTTTCCACATCCTTCTCTCATATGTATGAGTGTGAATATATATGCATATTTTGCAGATGATCTGTAGTTCTATGTACAATCAAAATATAGAAATGTCTGCAGAACCTTATTTTGTAAAACAAAATCGAGTTATTCTAATGGGAAGGGGGTACTTTTGAAACATGTACAGAAAACTAATATACTCAGAGGTCTCAGGAGAAGTACCTGGTATGAAAACAATCCCTACCTATGCAGAAAACATTTATCATTGCGTAATGATAGAATGTTAAAGCATCACAATTTGAATTAATTATTGCAGCAGTTTCACTGTGGAAGAACTTGTGTTATATTGCTGTTTAATAAATCATAATATTAATGTATCTGCAGAGATAGTTCAAGAAATCAATTACACTCCTATACTTTAAAACTGCCTTAATTCTTGTGTCTGTCTGCTGATTTTGATTCTGGTCTTGTATACAAATATAGTAGTACTACATACCGACAAAGTGAAATCTTTGCATTATTGTAGAAGTATTGCTTCTCTAAACGTTGCACTATACAACGCATTCCAAGAGTTGCAGGATTCGAACACAGTCATTTTATCCTGGGAATTACAGATACCGCATGGTTTGTTTTTTTCACTTGGTCGAAATCATCACCTCTGTTGAGTTGTGCATGCTGTAGAGGGGGAAAAATTCCAGCAGTGGTTTCACTGTATGAGAAAACGTGGCCCCAGGTTAACTAACATTTTACATTGTGGTTGCACCACTTTTATGGCACAGCCTTTATGCAAATTGCTACAAGAGATTTACAAAGCCATGCAAGGGGCCATTTTTATTGCTTTGCATGACTTTGTAAAAAAAAGTAACACAGCACAGCGCCTTGCTCTGAGTGGCGTAACACTGGGACTGGAAGGCATTCCATGGCTGTAGTGTGGGCATTCCGATGCATCTACTGTTGTATGTTGAAGATAACCCTGATTTACCAACAGCAGCAAGCCTTGGTTTGAGCCAAAATGGAGCGCGTAACCAAGAGAGGCATATCGAGGAGAAATATCTTCATTTCTCATTGTTACTTCCTCTCTACATGTGTGCTGCATTCATATGAAAGAAAATGAATGTCCAAATTTTAGTAGATATGGCGCATTTCTGCTCTCCCCCTTTCCCGCAACGCAATGGAGAAAGTTGCCATGCCGCATTGCGTTGCGAGAAATGTTTGTAAATCTGGCCAGAATGTTTTCCCCATTTCGAGATGCCAAAACATGCGATCTAGGGCCAGATGTAGGTAATTCAATTTTACCACTTCTTAAATACCGAATTTTACCGATTCGGTATTTAAGAAGTGGTAAAATAGAGGGGGGGGGGGGTATGTAGGTGTTTCAGAATCGGTAATGCCCATTGATTCCTATGGGCCTTGAAGCCCATAGGAATCAAAGGGCAATACCGAATCGGTATTTACCGATTCAGTAAATACCGATTTCAGCAAGGGTGCAGGGGGTGTCACTTTGACACCCTCTAGCACCCCAAAGACGGGCATGTGTGCCATGTGGCACACAGACATGCCCTAAGGGCATGTCTGTCTGTCACATGGCTAGGTGTGCATGCACACATGTGCATGCACACCTGGATTCGGTATTTTACCACCCAATTGGATTGGGTGGTAAAATACCGAATCTGTAAGGCTTTAAGGACTCTGAAGAGTCCCACCTACATCTGGCCGTTACCGAATCGGTAAAAATACCGATTCGGTATTTTACAGAATCGGTAAATTTACCGATTCGGTAAATTTACCGAATCTGTAAAATGATGCCCCTACATCCCAAAAACCCATTTACCGGTCGGTAAATGGCCTCCTTCATCTGGCCCTTAGTGTTTTACGGGAAACAGCGTTTACAACACTGTCATAACATTGCAGTGCTTTTACAACGCTGTTGTTACAGTGGCCGCGTTGTTAGTACGCGATACCTTTGCACCGCAAGTCATTAGAACGACTTGCTGTAGGGGGCGCTAAGGTATCGGACATGTAATCCAACACCTTCCCTGCTGTTGCGCAAACTGGAATAGAAATAGTAAATAATACTACTCCTCTAGTCCAGTGCGGCCTCTACAGCAAGTCGTTCTAATGACTTGCGATGTAAAGGTATTGCTTACTAATAAAGCAGTCATTGTAATGACCGCATTGTAAAAGCACACAATGTAATAGCATGTGTTGTAACATGCTATATTTGTATTTTACCTACATACATTTCTCCAGGCTTTATCTGAAAAAAACTGCGCAGAAGAAATCAGCTAGGTCTGTCTGAGGTTTGTGCATGACTCGTAATCCCACACTTTTAGTGAGGGCCTAAATTGTTCCCCCAGCTCCAGCACGGAGTGCATTATTATCGAGTGCTGTCAGAGAGGTAAAGATCTCCTGTACAGTCAGTGAGACTTTAACAACTCCCAGCATCCGAGAAATTGTTTGAAAAGGCGCTGTCGAAAAAAGAGAGCTGCCCAAATAACACCTGTCATTTGTGGAAGTTGTTTTCTGGTGCACATTATGATGAAAGCCTTCTTTTTGTTTTATTTACAGTTCTGGGATCTTATCTTTAGCAAAGTCATTGGACAGAGAAAGCACTGATCGGTATATTTTGATCATCACTGCCTCAGATGGCAGGCCGGATGGAGTGAGTATAGCTTTCATCATTTCCTCTCAGTTCTTTGAAAAATACTGCAGAAGTAACATCTTTTTTTGTAAAATACATAAACGCATGTAGCAACCAAGACACAACGGACGCATCTCGGTATCACTCATTGTTTAGCATACAAACAATTCCCCTTTGTTGATAGTTGCGAATTGTGTGAGATGAGGTTGGACTGACTTAAATCTGATTTGCTAAATTGTATTTGCGCATGTGATGAATGTGTTACATTTTATGGAGTCATTGGTGCATTTCTCTTTTTTTATTGTGTTATGCAGTTGACCTATATTGGGGCGTTAGCAACTGGATAAAAGAAATACAGATTGCTTCGATACTCGATATTGAAATAAATGTTCTTGTTTTACTAATAAAATTCGCTAGGGGGGGCAGTTTCTGTCCTTTAAAATATACATTACTTTCTCATTGACACCTTAGATCGGCACAGTTTACTATAAATATATTTGAAATACAGTCCTTGTTCAGGTCAGTGGAAAGCAAAGTGATGCTGAACTATACATTCCAAAGCTTTCAAGCACGTGCTTCCGGGATGCATTGAGGATGCCAAGGATGAACTGAAGTCGAATTATCAGAAAGACTTCCACAAGTGTTAAGTGTGAGAGTTAACATCCACCATTTGTTGCCAATACAATGTAATTTGATTTGCGTGTAGCAACATTGTGGGCAGGTATCAGTCAATAATGTCACATGATTTAAATAAGGAGTGGACAATGATTTAAGCAGAGATGATAAAGCACTGAACAGTGATGTCATAAAACATAAGAAGGACTTTAAATAACGATATGAGGGCAGGTACTCTGAAGTTGCATCTGTAGGTGTGAGAAAGAGTGCTCAGTTGGATACTGGGGCGATTACTTACTGGTAATCTTCATTACTCAAGTTACTCTTCCTTGCCCCAGTGCTTGCAATATGATGCATGCCACCTCTCTACAGGCACCAGGTGAGCTAGCAATAAATCAAAATTCCCTTTCCCCTCCATAAGAGTTCTAGGGGTGGGAGGAACTTGCGGAGTTTCACTCATCCGAAACCCATAGATTTACCTAAAAACACTGCTAGATTCCGCAAGCGGTAGAGTTTTAGTTAGGTGCACTGCTCGTGTTCATTTTTAGAGCCAAGAGCCTGTCCCATGCTATTAAATCAGCACATACAGCATCACATGGTTTGGCAGAGGGTGCTTTTTCTTTCTCCTGCCCGAGTAGATTTTCGACTAGAGCTGCAACTTTCTCAATGCAACAGGTAGCCACCTGCCGTGACCTGCCGTGTCCTCCTGCATTGAGAAATCTCACTGGGATGCGGTCTAGCTCATGAGTTTCCTGCTCGCACTCGCCAACTTAATGTTGGCGACAACCACGCAACAAAAAATTCTGGAGTACAAAACTCTGAGATCTCCGCCGGAGGAGTGGAGTTGTTAACCCACCCCTAAAGAGTTCCCTACGACTCCTCCTAAAAATAGCCGTAATCTCATTTTGATGTCCTCTAGCAAATTGTATTGTGGTTATGAACAGGAGCTGAAGGGTGAGACTTAATTACTTGGCTAATGAAAGGTCATTTTTCGTAATGAGGATTATCAGTAAGTGGTCCATGCATTAACACCTCAATCCTCCCTTGTCCCAGTCTTTACAATATATGACATACCATAGCTTGACTGACTGACTTTTATGAATGGAAGGTGGTCAAGACAAATTGAATAATCATAAAGAGGGACTCTATATTAGAATTTGACCCTCATGTAGGAGTCCATTATTATAAACTCTTTAAATGCTTCTGAAATTCAGTATCTACACCAGGTAGAATTCTAGAAATTGCCTAATTATTTTGTGAAGCGAGCAGGAAATGGGAAAAAGTGGAACTCGCTACTGACACTTGGCTTGAAAGGACTTGTAAGGAGTTCAAAAAAGCTTTAGTAATTGCTCTTAAGGGAGGTGAAAGATAAATTATAATGAATGCAAGAAAAACGTGTCAGGTGTTGTTTGAAAGAGAAAAGGACCTGAAAGAGATGGAACAATGAGCACATCTTCTCCCAATGATTGGATCAAAGGATATGTGTTCATTTTAGCACATTATTTTTCTTTTAACAGTCCTACCAAATCCATCAACTTTGGTTCTTCCAGCATTTTCTACGATATATGGAGGGTGCTTGTGAGGCTTGTCTCTGATGAGCATGGTGTTGAAATATAATACATGTGTACTTTAATTTTGCTGGTCCTTGTCCTTTTCTTTCAAAAGTAGTATCGAATACTGTTCTTTCATGAAAAGAAAGCAAAGCCCCAAAGCACAAAATCTCACTGAATCTCTATAAATTCAAGTAGAATGTGTGGGATCCATACATATACGTAGTAGCAAATGCAAAATCATGGTGATGAAAATGTGCTTTCAAGTTATCAGAATGACTTTAAGTGGAATGTGAGTAGAACTGATCAGGACCTCACAACAAACCACTGTATGTGGCTTTTGTTGAATTAAAGTTGGTAAATTTGGTATTTGATACAATTGCCACCACCTCTTAATAATTATAATTATGCTAAAATAGGATATTGTGCTGATTGGGGATAAAGGTGGCCACCTTATTTATCCTCTTTATTAATGGTGGTATTATCCATCGTATACAGTGTGTTTATTATGCTACAGTTTAAGAGTTTGAAAAAGTCTGCACTTTACTATTCGCCAAATTCTGAAACAGTAGATGTACTCTAAAACCTGCTGAATAGTTTTTAAAAAAAAATTTGTGTGAGAAATCGTCTTGAAATCACTACAGCGAAACATAAAGTATAATTTCTAATTCCACTAAGTAGTTCGAGTGAAATAGTTTTAGATGTTGTTACTATTTTACAGGACCTATGAGTTTGATTATTTAGTCATAACGCTCACTGCAAATGGCAGATGAAGTGACTCACACTGAATGAAGTGACCTAGAAGCCAGTCAGACAGATTTACAATCCAGGCAGCTATGCCCTTCATTCGTTCAAAAAATATGTTTTACCCACAAATACAAGAAGCACACCTTCCCATAATAAATGTTTTAAAGACATATTTTTTTTTTTTAAAGGAGGAAAAGCTAGATAACTGATCAGGCCCAGCCAAGGTCCATCGTGATGTAGGTGAAACATTGACAAAGAAAAAAAGATGCAATTATGTGCAGGAGAGAAGATTTCTTACGGAACATTTTGGGGGAAGAACCTAAAAGAACTCCAATACATTTTTAATATCTAACTAGCTCACTTTGTGCCTGCCTTAAGGGAGGTGCTTTATCTCACATTGTAAGGACTGGAAAAGAGCTGTTTTGAGGAGGTAATAATTGTCTTGATATGACTTCTCCTGTAGAATTTATATCTATAGTATTTTTTTAACTCAAATCCCATGAAAACAATCCTGTTACATCAGTGTTAGAAATGGGGCCCTTTAATTGATAGAGGTAGGTACCTTTGTCCAAATAGGTGCCCTTGCTGCTAGTCAGGATAAGGGGGATACAATTCTAAAATAACCCCTGCTCACCCCATTGGTAGATTGGCACGAGTAGACAGGCTTATCTCAGAGGCAGTGTGTAAAGCATTTGTGAACACATACTGTAATACAGTGGCTACAAATGCACACCACACTAGTTTAGAAAATAAGTAATCTTTATATAAACCAAAACAAGACTAAACAATAAAAATCCACAATACAGTTATCAAGATATCCTCAAAAATAGGTTATTCACTCAATTAAAGTTTGTAGCAACAAATAACTCCACCTGGAGTTATTATGATGTTGCGAAAGATGAAAATTCCAACGAACGGCGTCAAACGCAACATGCGCTGCGACGGGCGCAGAATCAAGCAGACCCACAAAGAACAGTACCTTGGAAAGGATGAAAGCAAAGACGTTGCATTGCATCAGGGAGGTGATGCTTTGTCTGATCAGTGTCGGTTCCTTACGACCCCAGGGGAGGTGAAGCGTAGGTCCCTTACTGTGTGAGGGAGCTGACATCACGGTAGCTGCGAGGCGTTGGTTCCTTACGACAGTGCGGTGTTGAAGGGTTCAGGAGTCACCCAAGTTGAATATCGAATCTGCGTTGATGAAGTCGGGGCTGCGGTGCGAGTCGGGACATTGCATTGTGAACACCACGAGCAGTGTCCTCAGCTCCGGTGCAGGCAGTGGCCTCGGTGGCGGCTTTGGATTCGATTCTGCATGGCATCAGCAGGCATCGGGCCTACGGTGTGTTGTGCTCTTCACAAGCGCTACCCACGGCTTCGGTGCAGGTTACGGCATCGCACGCCGGCATCGGTGTTGCAGTTTCCTTCTGTGGCAGCTGAACCAGCAGTTCCAGATGCAGAGAGACAGAGGAAATTAAGTCTTTGCGCCCCTGAGACTTCAGAACAGGAGGCAAGCTTAATTTCAAGCCGATGACAAAGTAAAATAGCAAAGTCCTTTTCTCCTTGCCTTGCAGCAAGTAGCCACTGCAGGCCAACCCCAGACAGCAAACAGCACAGGGCAATATTCCTCCTCAGCTTCTCCGGCTCTTCTCCTTGGCAAAGGTTCCTCTTAATTCCCCAGAAGTGATCTAAAAGTCTTGGGTCTGGGCTCCTCTTTTATACACAAAGATTCTTTGTTCTCTGAAGGCAGAGAGTGTCAGTAACTAGCCAAAACCAGTTCTGTCCTCACTGGTGCAGCTTCCTGGCATGAGTTGGAGACGGCATTGTTGAAGGCAGTCCAGCCCATGCAGGTGAACAGAAATATTCTCCCCCTACTCTAAATGCAGCCCAGGTTTATTCAGCCCAGCCCTGACTCATCAGAATTCTGGAGCCACTGACCCTCTCCAGCCCCTGTCATCAAAAAAAGCCAGACATGCAATACACACATCTAGCAGAGGCACACTGGATGTTTAGGTGAGAAACTACCTACTTTCTAAAAGTGGTATTTTGAAACACAGAAAGTAAAAATCACCCTCACTAAAAGATGTTTCTTAGCAATATGAGTTCAGGCATATTAAACTTTATTTTCCTACCTTCTTCCCGAGGCCCGTTATGTTTATAAGATGTTATAAACAAACTCCTCATTCTGTCTTATCGGAACAGGTAGCAATAGTCAAAAACTAAATTTCAGTAATTCACTATCAGGACACCAGGGCATGTCCTACCTCTCACATACATTGCACACTGCCCATAGGGGGACCTTGGGCCTACCTTAGGGGTGATTAACGTGTAAGAAAAGGGAAGGTTAGGACCTGGCAAGTGGGTGCACTTGCCAAGTCAACATGGCAGTACAAGACTGCACACAGGCTCTGCAATGACAGGCCAGGGTCAACTTTTACAGGCTGCTTCTGTGGGTGTCACAATCAGTGCAGCAGCCCACTAGCAGCCTTTGATTTACAGGTCTCGGGCACACATAGTGCACTGTAATAGGGTCTGACTAGTAAATCAAATATGCCAATCATGTAATCACTAATTCATAACAACAATTTACAGGGAGAGCATATGCACTTTAGCACTGATCAGCAGTGGTAAAGTTCCAAGAGTCATAAAACCAACAACAACAGGTATAGAAAAATATAGGAGGAAGGCAAAAAGTCCTGGGATGACCCTGCAAAAAGGGCCACGTGCCACAATCAGTTTCTACTCAGGAATTTCACATCCTTCAAATTTCAGATACGATTTGCCATGCTTGTGCTTTTATTAGTAGCCACTTTGGGATGGCCTAATAGTCTCCCTTGTGTGTGAACTATAAATATATTCCTTTTTACCTTTTCTCCACTGCTGGGAGATGTATACATGATTTCTCATTCCATATAAATCCCATATTTGGAGCCTTATTTGAATTTCTGTGTCCTATATAATTTATATGTTCCAGATTTCACAGTATTTGTTCTGTGTAATCCCTTTAACAACCTGCTATCAGGAAATATTATTCTACTGGCTCCTCTGTTGTACACAACACCAATTTATATAGGTCCAGGGCTAGAAGAATTGCAGACTCAATGCTCAGTGTATTCTATTTACAGCATGCTGCATGACAATTGACGTCACAGGGTCATTAGTTAAGTGTCGTGACTCTGTGATGTCACGTCATAATAGATAAAAACCAAATTGTTTTGTGTGTAAAATGCAGCATTACTACTGTAATACCAACAAAAGACAATGTGTAGTACCTTACTTAGGTTGTAAAACAAAAATTAATATATAACCCCTTCCTTTCTCACATCATTACAGAGATGGGTGGGTCATTTATGCTTGATGACCCCCCTCCCCCATCCAGTGACGATTTCGGAAAAGGCAGGCCATCTTGTTGCAGATAAAGATATAACCCACCTCAGGAGGTACAGGTCCTAAACTGCTTTAAAACATGACACTGCCTCACGTCATTTGTTAGAGGTCCCAAAGGACCTCCAAACAATGAACTGCAGGACTGGCAACATGTCAGCTTATATTTCTTTAGGCTATTAAGCAATTATGTAGCACATGCGCACTAGTGCATGTGTTACAAGAAGCCTGACTGCCTGGCCTGTCTTTAAGCCTTGTCTGAGCGAGTGTCATCTATCACCATCAGGAAGGCAGCAGAGCAGTTTGTCAGCTCGCTTCTGCATTTCTTTTAGAATACTAAGTAACATCAACACTGTTGTTACTTAGCATTCTAAAAGAAATTGCAAATAGCTATTACTGGCATGATCCAAGCCCAGCATGCAAATAGGGTGGGCGGTGCACCAGCGTCCTATCAAAGAAACCATTGTTGGCTGTAGCTGATAATAAAGAATACTTGAAAAGTTTTGAGTTCAAGAATATTAGCAGCTTCTTATCATATTCAACAAACATTAGATATATATGACTTGATTTATAGTTTGGAGGACATGTACTCTGTCAAAATGTGACAAATAGCCCACCCGCCTTATTACAAGTGCCGTAGGACACAGTGCACTTGAAATCAGGCAGATGATACAGCCATTAAGTTTGTGAGTTACTGATCTTCTAAGCTTTAAATGAGGTCCCTAGAGGCATATTTATCATAGTGCTGCATCGCCCTGGCCCACGAAAGGGGGCACCAGGGAGACTTTAGGAAAGTGGGGTTCTGTTGCAGTACCCTCCAACTTTTTTCCTGGCTTTTAATGCAGCTTTGACTATACGGTACTGGGTCCCTGATTTCCAGGTTTCCAGTACCAGTATTCTTTACCTAAAACTATATGACAATTGGCACAACGTAGGTTACCCCTGTAAGTCCCAAGTAAATGGTGCCCGTGTTACCTAGGGCATGGGTACTGTAGAGGGTCCTCTGGGGCTGCAGCACTGGTTGTTACATCCCAGGGACCCCTCACTAAGACTATGCACTCTACCACTGCAGGCTGCGTGTCCTGGTGCAGAGAAATCTGAAGAGTCGACATGGGACACAGCCCTGTGTGCCATGCCCCTATACACTGCATGGGAAATAGGCAAGTCACCCCTACTGCAGGCACTTAGCCCTAAGGCAGGGTGAACTATATCCTATGTGTGGGCATATCAGGATGAGCAGGTATGTCCCTACAATGTCCATCCTATTCTGAGATATTCACAAGGAGATGATAGACGGATAGCTGAAACTTTTCAGACACTCTCCCCGGTCACAGAACTGGGTTGAATCTGGATGCTTGTTTCTGGTCAAGGGAAGACTTGGCTTGGCATTTTGGGCTGGACTGTTCTCATGTGTAACAGGGTTAAGACTGATTTGCATATAGCTGGATCTGAACTGGGGTAGGGTGGTAAAGTGAGCTAATAAACTGCGATGCAGTGCGCACAACGAAATTCGTTTTATTTATTTATATGTTTACTTACCTGTTAAAGTCCATAATCCATACATTGCAACCCCCACCCTGCCCCTCCCCCTCCCTACGTCACCGCCCTGCAGTTACACCGACCACCGGCCGTGGCTGATTATGACTAGTCTAATCATCCTTGTTATATTCAGAACAATGCAAAGCATTCTTGCTCACATTTTTATAAAGATGGAAAAATTAAGGTTTTTTTAATCCCCTAATCATAGGCTAATTCTTGAGGGGTAAGAATAGTGCCTGTTGTGAGAATCCAAAATCAAGGCTTCATGCTAAGTCATTCTTGTCTCCAAGTGTTAACATTTTATCAGTACAGGGAGGTGCTTCTGTTATATTGCACTCTGAGCGTGCATAGTGAGGGATCCGGTTGGAAATGCTGGTAAATCTCTGCCTCAATGAGCATTAGCTACAGCCTCAGAGTGCTACAAGGTATAGCAGTTTCCATTTGTACTTGTCAAACTAAATTCTATTCGCTGTGACTTCATAGTTATTACTTCTTAGAAGTGAAGCCCTATAGATCCAATTTACGTTTGAGAAACTGCAATCATGCGTTCTTTGTCAGCAGGGCCCACAATCGAATTCCAGGATAACTCAATGTTTTGTGAAGAGCTGAAAGGCGATATTCGCGAATGTTCTCAATGTGAAGCACTTTCTGTCAGTTGAGCGCGAGCATTTTCTTTCAGCACGTCAGCGTGCTCTGCTGTCATGCAGTGGCGTCACTAGGGGGGTGCGGGGGGTGCGGACCGCACCGGGTGACACCCTCACATGGGGGTGACACCATCTGGTTGCGCCCCCCCCCAGCAGGCCTCTGTACATGGCACCCCCTGCACCACACCCGAAGGCCTCGGAGAGACTCGATCCGCTTTAAAAACAAAAGCGAACAGAGATAATTTCTCACCTATTCGAATTAAAATGTTCTCATTAGTTAAAGTTTGAAAAGTGTAGTAATGAGGGGCCCCGCCATTTATATGGAAAAAGACACGGTGCTAAAGAGGGGGGCCGGGGAGGGGGGGTATTAACCACTTGGAAATTAGCTTTTACTTTAGCTGTTTCATATCGTAAAATTCTCAAGTCTACAAACTCGCTGGTGCCTTGTACATAGATTTCTTTTTGCATTTTGAAATGCTTTAAAAGAGAAACCACATGAAAGCAGCAGAGAGTGTAAAGGGGGGGGTCCTGCCCCCCCCCCGGGTTTAATGTGCGAGAGAGAGGGAGCTAGAGGGAGTAAGAAGACAGAGAGAGAGAGTTAGAGTGAGAAAGACAGAGAGAGAGGGAGCTAGAGTGAGAAAGACAGAGAGAGAGGGAGCTAGAGGGAGTAAGACAGAGAGAGGGAGACAGAGGTAGCTAGAGGAAGTAAGACAGAGAGAGAGAGAGGGAGCTAGACAGAGAGAGGGAGCTAGAGGGAGTACGATAGAGAGGGAGCTAGAGGGAGCAAGACAGAGAGAGAGGGAGCAAGACAGAGAGAAAGGGAGCTAGAGGGAATAAGAGAGAGGGAGCTAGAGGGAGCAAGACAGAGAGAGAGGGCGCTAGAGGGAGTAAGACAGAGAGAGAGGAAGCTAGAGGGAGCTAGACAGAGAGAGGAAGCTAGAGGGAGTAAGACAGAGAGAGGGAGCTAGAGGGAGCAAGACAGAGAGAGAGGGAGCTAGAGGGAGTAAGAGAGAGAGAGGGAGCTAGAGGGAGTAAGAGAGAGAGCGGGAGCTAGAGGGAGTAAGAGAGAGAGTGGGAGCTAGAGAGAGTAAGACAGAGAGAGGGAGCTAGAGGGAGTAAGACAGAAAGAGAGGGAGCAAGAGGGAGTAAGACAGAGAGAGAGGGAGCTAGAAGGAGTAAGAGAGGGAGAGAGGGAGCTAGAGGGAGCAAGACAGAGAGAGGGAGCTAGAGGGAGTAAGACAGAGAGAGAGGGAGCTAGAGGGAGTAAGGCAGAGAGAGAGGGAGCTAGAGGGAGTAAGACAGAGAGAGGGAGCTAGACAGAGAGAGGGAGCTAGAGGGAGTAAGGCAGAGAGAGAGGGAGCTAGAGGGAGTAAGACAGAGAGAGAGGGAGACAGAGGGAGCTAGAGGGAGTAAGACAGAGAGAGGGAGCTAGACAGAGAGAGGGAGCTAGAGGGAGTAAGACAGAGAGAGAGGGAGCTAGAGGGAGTAAGACAGAGAGGGAGACAGAGGGAGTAAGACAGGGAGCGAGGGAGCTAGACAGAGAGAGGGAGCTAGAGGGATTACGATAGAGAGAGAGGGAGCAAGACAGAGGGAGAGGGAGCTAGAGGGAGTAAGAGAGAGAGAGGGAGCTAGAGGGAGCTAGACAGAGAGATGGAGCTAGAGGGAGTAAGACGGAGAGAGAGGGAGCTAGAGGTAGTAAGACAGAGAGAGGGAGACAGAGGGAGCTAGAGGGAGCAAGACAGAGAGAGAGGGAGCTAGACAGAGAGAGGGAGTAAGACAGAGAGAGAGTGAGCTAGAGGGCTCTTGACAGAGAGAGGGAGCTAGAGGGAGTAAGAGAGAGAGGGAGCTAGATGGAGCAAGACAGAGTGAGAGGGAGCTAGAGGGAGTAAGACAGAGAGAGAGAGAGCTAGAGGGAGCAAGACAGAGAGAGAGGGGGCTAGAGGGAGTAAGAGAGAGAGAGGGAGCTAGAGGGAGTAAGAGAGAGGGGGCTAGAGGGAGTAAGACAGAGAGAGAGGAAGCTAGAGGGAGTAAGAGAGAGAGAGGGAGCTAGAGGGAGCAAGACAGAGAGAGAGGGAGCTAGAGGGAGTAAGAGAGAGAGAGGGAGCTAGAGGGAGTAAGAGAGAGAGCGGGAGCTAGAGGGAGTAAGAGAGAGAGAGGGAGCTAGAGAGAGTAAGACAGAGAGAGGGAGCTAGAGGGAGTAAGACAGAGAGAGAGGGAGCAAGAGGGAGTAAGACAGAGAGAGAGGGAGCTAGAAGGAGTAAGAGAGGGAGAGAGGGAGCTAGAGGGAGCAAGATAGAGAGAGGGAGCTAGAGGGAGTAAGACAGAGAGAGAGGGAGCTAGAGGGAGTAAGATAGAGAGAGAGGGAGCTAGAGGGAGTAAGACAGAGAGAGAGGGAGACAGAGGGAGCTAGAGGGAGTAAGACAGAGAGAGGGAGCTAGAGAGAGGGAGCTAGAGGGAGTAAGACAGTACCTAGCACCGTACATTTCCGACAGAGGTGGTCCATGTGGTAAGTTGTGAGGGGGTGACACCATGAGTTACCTGCACCGGGTGACACCAACCCCAGTGACGCCACTGCTGTCATGGTGAAATCATGTGATTATCACATAGTTTTACTTGGCAAGAATGTGCAGTTATAGTTAGTGCGTTACTGTAGGTTCCCTTTTTTCTGTCCGATTTGAGAGTTCTAAAGTAACATAATCGACAGTTATGTATTCTTTGTTCTTTTGTATGTTTTCCCACCACATTTTACTTAAAACAAACCATGGCAGTTAGTGAACCTTGAAAGAAGTGACACATTAGAAGTTCACATCAAGAGAAGTGAGCAACAAGAGGGCAACTGTGGAAGTTCTCTCCCTAACAATTTAAAAAGACGCCAATATTTCAATTACCTGCGCATTTTTTGCAGCAAATTTGCTTAAACGCCCCAAGATTTACAGGGAGCTGTTTTGGGGACATTTTATATTTAGTTCAGTATTTTCTTGGGGGTCCCATGAAGGTACAAGCCTCCACCAGGGTTTTTTGAGCAGGGCAGTACACACTCATGGAAACTTTGGAAACAAAGGGCCAGATGTACGACCATAACAATTTGCTAGTCGCAAATTGCGTCATTTTGTGACTCACAATTTGTGACTCACAAATAGGAATGTAGTTTGCAATTCCTAATGGGAGTTGCAAATTACCTGCCTCATTAATATTCATGAGGCAGGTGGAATTTGTGACCCCATTTGGAATCGTTAGGACTCCCAGGGATGGTGGCCAGTCTGTGACTGGTTTTTAAATGAAGCAGTTTAAAAAAAAATGTAGCCCGTTTTCCTTGATGCATTTGCAGGATGCATTTAAAAAAAAATGAAATGTCACTGTTTCTTTTTTTAAGAGTAGGCAGTGGTCCCACGGATTCTAAAAAAAAAATTTTCATTGCCAAATATTTTCAATGCCAGTCACAAAGGGGAAAGGGTCCCCTGGGGACCCCTTCCCATTTCCGAGTGGGTTACCACCCATTTGAATGCGTGGTAAACTGCGAGTGTTTTGAGGCCGCAAAGCAAACTTAAATTGAAGTGCGAGTAGCTATTAGAAAGGGCCGCCTTTGGCACACCGCTTCCTACTAGCGAGTGGCAAACCCAATTTTTCGAGTCGGTAATAGGTTACAGACTCTCAAAATTGGGTTCGGGAATAGGGCAGACATATGTTGCGGTCACAAACGGGCTGATTTCCTGTTTGCGAGTGCAAAAAATGGTTGTACATCTTACCCAAAGAGCCTGATTCACAAAGGTAAATTGATAAGTGTAGATTTACTTGCATGCATAAGTGTAACTCTTCACATTTTTGCTGTTCAATAATTCTGAATACAGAGTTACACCTAGGTGTAGATGTACGTGCCTCCACCCACTGAAATGGGTGTGTTCAACTTCCTATGAATGAATTTTCATGTGTGAAGTTAATAAAGTTCTGTAAAATTTAGTCAGTTCAAAGAATCTGACTTTGCTAGTCGCCATGGTCTTATAGTATTTTTCAAGATGTACAAAGCATCTTTTTTTTTACTTCTTTGGGGCTGATTCCGATCTTGTTCGGAAGGGCTCCGAACGCGATCCAGACGGAAAAAGTATGAGCCATACGCATGTTCCCCGCCCGACTTGTACAGCTGTATGAGCGAGCAAGTACGATGTGAGAAATGCAAAATCTCTGACCGAATCGTTTCCGGGTCCGAACCGCTCTGTACGCCTTTTCCGTAAGCAAACTGTGCTGTGCAATGGAGGCGATTTCCAACCGAGCCAGTACGATGCATGCGTCGGACAGCCAGATCGAGCCGAAGTTTCTGGTTTGCAAAATGTCCGGGAAGCTGCCTTTGGGGGTCCGCGTCAGACCCCCTGTCACCCGCAGCCTTGCGAATCAGAAACAGGAGGAGACCCAAGGGTCTCTCCAACACAGGCATGTACGGTGCAGATAGGACCAACACATACCCACTGTAGGGGGCGCCCTTGTGAGAGACGTACCCATTCAGTCAATGGGAGCCCATGTACACGTCGTACGACTCGACTAAACCGAGACCGGCAGCATGTGGCCGCATTGTACTCGCTCGGTCGGACTGCAGGAGTCCGGCTCGGTCGGAAAACACTCTGGTTCTGGCTCGGTCGGAGACCTTTTCGACCCAGATCAGAATCAGCCCCTTACTGGTTTTTTTTTCATTCTTCCTTCATGTCCATTTTAAATAGATAGCCCATCACATCTACTGGCTACCAATTTACCTGGAAGATGTAGCATGGGAAAATTAAACATTGCACAAATCTCACTTTTAGGCTATAGGATGCAGCTACCCATCAATTTGGACAAATCTTACAAGCGAAGACACATGAAACATGTCCATACAGTCTCTAGAAGCTTAGGTAATCAACATTTCCTTAGGCCTAAATGTTTACTCTAGGCTAAGGGCTCAGACAGTGATAATGCTATAAATCTCTAAACCAATATAGACAATGAGGAATATCTCGTGTCATGACTTTACCCTCTTAAATATATTGAAGCATTTAGTTTAGGTAAACAAATTTTCCAACAACAAAAGTGTGGTCACAAAATATCAGATTTGTATCTTATATTTACAGGAACAACATTTTTAACTCATATTTGCAGGACTAAAAGTGAGACTACAAATCCTGGAGAGCAACATTTCATCGGCCAAGAAATGACTGATGGTTTCTCACATTTCATATGGCCACTTGGCTCTTGGGTGTAAGCCTAATATTTGAGGACAAACAGGATGTTAAGATGAGATTGAGAGTTTAGACAATTTAACAGGCTGCACAGAAGAAATGCTCCTCCTTGCAAAATCGTGCAGACTATTGAAAGTAGCAAATGATTTAAAGAAAGTGGGCATATTTAGTCCAGAAATCACATGTAAAAATATGGTTTTCCAAATGGAAAATGACACAGTGCATGTGATGATTAAAAGTGATCTATTTTTAAACATTTACATAATATGCAATGTGTAGAGGTAGCATATTTGACAAGAGGTACAGCTGTATCTCTCTGCTCCCGCGCTACGCTCTGCATCAGGTGATTTGTAACTATTCCCAGGGCTCCTTTAAGTGGTTTTCCTGCTGTTATATTGTTTTTAAATACTTTGAATTACATTTGACCTACCCAGGGTTGATTAACATTCTACTTGACGCTTCCTCTCGTGGTGTATTCGCCCGCCAGCTCCCCGGTCCCCCACAGCAGATTTCCTGCTGATTGAGTGGAGGGAGTCACTTGGGCTAGAGGGAGGATATCTCGGTTCCCCTTACTTCCTATGTGCCATTTTGGGCTGCCATCTTGGTGGTGAGACGTTCCAGTTTCTCGCCTCTGGTCACTGATCCTGACTATTTCAGGATCTTTTGGCGCTGACGTGCAGCGGACGCGCCAAAGGCAATGCCCAGCTGCACCCGTCCACGTCCAGACAGCGGCCAGGGCCAGTTATGCTGTCCAAAACTCTGGTGATTGCTCGAGAAGTTGGAATTGTGAGGAGCTCTTTTCCTTCAGACCACCCTCCTGCCAGAACCAGACACTTGCATCACTAGGGGACCCTATGAGATTTATTCTTGCCCCTGCTGTAAGTTCTCCCTCAACACCAGACACAAATCTGGGCGTATCAAGGGTCCAGATATGCCCCTCCCAAAGCCCCTCAGGCCCATTGACCTAAAAGCTTGCCTCATTAACTGTAGGATACTGCCAAAACACTCCCTTTATATGCATCAATCGATAGTAGACCATAACTAGGACCCCATGTTCCTGATCAAGACATGGCTAAGGGAAGATTCTAACCCGGCTATGGCAATGTTTGGGCAAATAGACAAAACAAGAGACGGGGGATTAGCGATCATCCATGAAGACACCTGGGAGATAACTGCTTCCAAATTTGGGCAGATAGACAGTATTGAAGGACTCCCCTTCTGAATCAAACTATCCGCTTCTGCCTCCTGCTCGGGGCACCTTCTCTATAAACCCCAGGACTGTTGCCATAGTTCCTCCCACACCCTGTTTGACTATATTACCCAGGCCACCACGCGCTATTCTAATTTCATGATTTTGGGCGATCTTAATCTCCATGTGGACGATCCCTCCTGCTCGCATAGCACAAATTCCATTTCAGCGCTTGCTGGCTGCAACCTGATCCAAAGAGTCTCTTCCCCGACACATAAAGCAGGTCACATACTAGACTTTATATACTCAAACCTACCGGACATTACAGTTTATACCACTGATACGGTGATCTGGTCGGATCACTTCCTGATCCCTTTCCAGCTACACCTGAAGGGCGGGCTGAGGGCCACTTCCTTATTGAAGGATTAAAGAAGGAATTGGAGTAGGGTTTCCCCTGAGTCCCTTACCTTGCTTCTGAAGGACTCCAAGCCCTCCCTCTCAAATAACCTCAATGATAGCATCACAAACTTTAATACTTGGGTCAGTGATGCACTTGATATAATTGCACCTTAGAGGTCTGTTAACTCTGTGAGAACATCCCCTTCTGCCCTCTGGTTCTCAGCAGAGATCAGAGCCAAAAAAAGTGAGTGCAAAAAACGGGAGCACAAATGGAGATCATATTACTCTCAAGAGGACAAAATTAGTTTTCGAGCAGCACTTAAAGAGTACTGTAAACTTCTCATTGAAAAAAAGAGATTTCCTGGCTGAACGCATTGCCAGTGCCACAAACTCTTCTAGAGAAGTATTTAAGCTTATGAAGTCCTTCACGAATCCTTTAGCACTCACACACCCGATTACCCGGTCACATGAGCTATGCAACAGGATTTTGAATTTTTGTGAGGGGAAAATAGCCCATATATATGCGTTTTCCCCAGCAGCACCCCACCCCTTAGGGGCGGCCACATCTAGCAACCTCTCTGCCACCCAGCCAGTATTCTCGGAATTTACAACGATCCCCATGGAGGCATTCCTGGCCGAGCTTCAGAAATGTAAGTTCTGATCACCCAGCGATCCCTGGTCAACCAAACAATACAGTGCCTTAGCCCCCCTCTTAATGTTATCTGGAATTCTTCATTCAGGCAGGAGATCTTCACATCGGCCTGGAAACATGCGTTTCTCCTCCCCATATTGAAAAAAGCTAAGCTGACCCTGAAGTCACAAGTAATTACAGGCCCATTTCTCTGCTCCCCGCCCTCGCAACAATTTTCAAGAAACTAGCCCATCAGCAGCTGGCAGCTTTCATTGAGTCCGATGGTCTACTGCATGAGTTCCAGTCCGTCTTTCTCCCTGGCTTAAGTACGACATCAGCACTGATTGAGATGGCTGACTCCATTCACAGGACAATAGATAGAGGCTCCACGGCAATGCTGGTGCTTCTCAACCTGTCAGCGGCATTTGACACAGTGTCCCATTTTAGATTACTGGATCGCCTTAAACGGATTGGCATCCAGGGGATGGCGTTGAACTGGATCGCGTCTTTCCTACATGACCAAGAACAACAGGTCTCAATCCACCCTTTCACCTCCCCCGCTCAACCACTAAAATGGGGGGTGCCACAGGGATCGACCATGAGCCTGCTACTTTTGAATATCTACTTGACACCATTGGCGGAGCTCATCTCCAAAACGGGGATCAAGGTGACATCCTACAGGAATGATATTCAACTGATGTTCACTGTCAGCGGGGTGTCGGTATCCACCTTTGGCCCACTAAAAGAGTGCCTTAAAAGCATTTCTGCCTGGATGAGCAGCAACTTCTTAAATCTTAACGCTGACAAGACAGAGGTCTTGTTTTTTAACCAAGTTGTACCACCACCGACGGTCTTATGGTGGCCAGCTGAACTAGGATCTGCCCCCACACCTAAGGACTCAATCCAGAATTTAGGAGTCAGGTGGGACAAAGACCTGTCTCTCGCTACCCATGTTCCACTGGTAACTGCGACCTGCTTTGGCAAAATGAAAACCATCGGAAAATGTATTGATTTCTTGACACAGTCAGCTCGCAAAACCGTTGTCCTTGCATTAATCACCTACCACCTCGATTACGCCAATGGACTGTACATGGGTCTGCCGATCGGCCTGATCGATAATATAAAACACGGCAGCTAGACTGGTCTGCATGTTCCGCTCCGCCAACGTATTTCTCCTCATCTTAGACAACTTCATTGGCTCCCGGTAGTCAAACGCGTCGAATTTAAGGCCCTTACATTAGCCTTTCGGGGGAATCAAGGTAGAGGGCCAAACTACCCAAGGAAAAGACTTTGTCCCTACCAGCGGGACAGATCCCTAAGGTTCAACCACAAACGATACCTCACCACCCCGTTTCGCGAAGGCAATAATGGGGGGAAGGACGTTTGAGGTGGGCACCACTAAATGCTGGAACAACCTACCTGCTCAATTACGCATGATGCATTCCGAACAGGAATTTAGAAAGGCCTTGAAGACCTGGCTTTTTAGTCGCTATGACTAGATGTGTACATACCTCTACCTTTGTTGCTGTCCGTGTAAGCGCCGGGATACCCCATTTGGGGTAGCTGCGCACTTCAGAAATATATTTTATTATTATTATTATTATTTTTAGGATTCATAAAAAATCAATAAATGTTCATATTTTGTTCTTTAATAGAAATTAAGAATAAAAAATTGATTTTTCAAATTATAATTTGTTTTAAAATAAAAGTATTTTAATTCATAATTTAATATGAGAAATATGTATATTTATTGTTATTTTTACTTTAAAGTTGCATATATTTTAAAAAATTACATTTTTTGAAAGAGAACAAAGTATTGTCTATTTATTATTTTCTGTTGCATATATTGTAATGTAATTATTTTTTAAATGTATATAACTTATAAAAAGTTATAATAATGTTAATTACTTTGAAATACATATACTTAGGATGCCATAGAGCATGTCATAGTGGCTTAATGGTGTTCTCCACCAGGCCTGTTGGAAAAGCAACAAACATAACCGGTTAACTAACTGTGCTCCTGTCATCATTATTCCTTTGGGCACCTGAACAGTTGGTGTAGGTGAAGACGTGATTCAGACACGAACATGCATAAGTTTCTGTATAGCGATCTCCAGCAGGTGCGTTTATTAGGGCCTCGTGGCTTTGGGCAGTGGGTGTTATTCAGGTAGTGCTGTAGGCTACAGCCTGTAGGGGCTCTCTGTCACCATTGGGTGGATGGTCATGGGCCTGAAAACCCTGATCTGAGTAAGCCTGGTGACTCTGACGCAGTACTGATTCCCGGGACTACAGTGTCCAAGAAGGGTGGGGCCTAGAGTAGCTTTCATGCTGAAACGATGAACACAAAATGGAAGCAGCAGACACTGAAGCTGTATCTAATATGTAGAAATCTATGGTGGACATGCATGAGTTCCTATTTGAATGGGAGGCCTTCTATCAGGTTTTCATACAGGGTAGGGCGCATGCAACATAGGGACAGAATGCGAGACCAATATTAGTAGACCTTCTTACTTATAAGGAGTATTGTTGAGCCTGACTAGGGAAAATCAAGTATTCCAGTACAAGGTTCCCTAGTGGCATTTTATCCCAATTTTATCAAGTTGGTGTAGGAAGCTAGACATATTTTGCTTGAAGTCAAGAAGAAAATGTAAAAGGATACCAAGCAGCGAGTCTAGCATGACAGAAAGTCCTATTTTTGTTAACTAGCCAGAAGCAGCGATAGAATTTATAAACACACACTTGAGAAACAGAGCAGGGCTTAGATCTGACTCCAGCAGCCTAGGATTCCACCATAAAAACCCAGAGGCTGCTGTTGCTGCCTTAGTCAACAATAATTGGCAGCGTATATTACATGTCATTAACAACAATTTTTCTATTGAGACGTCGGGCCACACCGGCAGCCCACTCCTGCACGGCCAAACCAGTTGTGCATCACCTGCCAGATTATAGGAGTTTCCTCATGTCTAGCAGGCTTATTTGGGCTGTCCCACTGTGGTGCCTCTGAAAATGGGCACCACTTGGGGATGCCAAAAACAGTTCCTGCACGTCATGGAATGTAAAGTCTATGCAATGCAGGAACTAGGGGGCATGCACACAGGGGGGGGGGCATGTTGTGCCTCTGAATGCATTCCCATGTACCCTGTAGGGCCCCCTCTGTTTCAGAACCACCATCCTTTTCATGGAATAAAGACCTCCATGACACCGCTGGCGGTCCTGAAACTCATAATATGCATGGCGTGCCGTAGTAGCTCCACCAGTATATTGCTGAGCCCATGAGTGCCGTGCCACCAACAGGGAATGGCAGTTCCCTGTTGTTACAGTGGGGCAAAGGTGGTCTGACCCCTAAACTTGTAATTCGGTGGCCAGACCAAAGATGAGGCGGTGGCTGGATCGCCATCCAGCAAGTCTGATGTTCCTCAGACTGTCAGACTCGTAACTAGGCCCTTAGAGTGTGATGCACACTTTTACTAAGTGTAGTATAGGTTAGGAAGAGGTATGGGGATGAGGGTGCATTACAGACAAAAATGTGTTACTAACAACCTTAGACAGCGTGTATTCATTTCAGATGTCAGCTAGCATATTATCGATGCATTTTTTTTTGCTTGCTGCTGCTGCAGTCTTATGGGTGGTGGGCTTGATGGCCCTTCCTTCAATGCACTGATGGACATTACTTAATGACCTGGGTCAGGCACATGCCATTTGGCACCCCCATGCATGGAGCACAAATGCAATGACGATTAAGGTTGCTTTAATGCCCATTACTTTCTATCTAGTCTGGGAGGCATGTTTGCTAATGTTTGGGGTTGGAGTTGGTATATGCCCAGCACCTGTTACTCAACATGGTCCACATTATTAAAAATGTTATTAAGTTTAGTAGATATTCACAGCTGCAAATCAATTGAGTTAAGTCAGATATTTTCCCTTGATTTGGGTCAGTGTAATGCAAGGTTTTTTCCTTTGAGTTCTGGAAGGGTTGTTTGCTAATGTTTGGGGTTGATGTGGTTGAAGGGTGGTATTTGCTTGTTGTGAGATGTTACAAAATACTTGATTGTCTACTCAAATAGCACTGGGAGGTTACCTGTTATGAGAATAATTCATACTCCTACATACTTTGCGTTTGTCCAGGTAACAGAGGCACATGAAACATGATATGGTACTGTGCTGAGATAAGCTTGTGGTTTATGCATGGGATTAATAATCCTTGTAGGCTCAACTGGTGCTCACCTATCTAGTGTGAAAGACACACAGATGATGGACAGATTGCAGAGCAAACAAAACATTCATCCCCAGTTAGTAGATCAGGGTTAAATCCATCATTCTTTTGCTCACCATGCCACCTCAGTTTGGACCCAGCCATATGGGAACCAGTCTTGACCCTGTTCCCCATGGGAACAGTCCAGCCCAAACTGCCAGACCAGGTCCTCCTTGGACCAAAAACAAGCATCCTTGGACCGGTTTCGGGCATTACCCCTCATCCACCCGGCTAACTTGACTCCAGAGGCATAAAGAGCACAGGACACACATAGGGGCACACTTGTCCCACTCAGAGTGACAAATGCAAAAAGAACAATTGATAGACAGAATGCTGATCAATGTCAAGCATTCACCCCAATACAGAGATCTGGGCCTAATTCCATCGGTTTTTCGCTCCCCATGCCAATCCAGTTTAAACCCAGCCATATGCAAATCAGTCTTGACCCTGTTCCATATAGAAACAGTCCAGCCCGAACTGCCAGGACAGGTCTTCCACCAGGAACAACCTCCTGAGGCCCAAAACTGGAGCAAGCACCTCCTGGCAGGTCAGAACTCGCAGCAGTAGAGTTCATGTGAGCTAGCGGGGGTCTTTGTGTTCCTGAGACTTCAGAACAGAAGGCCAGCACACAGAAGCCCTTGGAGTTTGTTCTTCAAGTAGGTTTCTCAGCAAAGTTCCAGTCTTTGTCCTTTCCTTGGCAGAAGAAGCAACTACAAGGCAACCCCACACAGTACACAGCAAAGGGGCAGTACTCCTCCTCACAGTGCTCCAGCTCTTCTCCTTGGCATAGGTTCCTCTTAAGTCCAGAAGTGAACTAAAATTCTGGGTTTTAGGGTTCACTACTTATTGCCCATTTTGTCTATGTTCTTCTCTGTGGCAATGAGTTCTGATCCCAGTCCAACCCAGTTCTGTTCTCTCTGGTGCAGCATGACCACATGAGGTGGCGACAGCATTGTGCAAGGACGATAGGCCCTCTTCAGGTGCAAGGAAAACTCCTCCCACTGCTCTAAATGCAGCCAAGGTCTATTCAGCTCAGCTCTGAGTAATCCAGGAAAGGCAGGGCACAACTCAGCCCCCCAGTGGTTGTCTGCAGTGAAGACACAGCCCCTGTCACTCCAAGACCACACAGTTAATACAAAACCTTGCAGAGGCACACAGAATGGTAAAATGAGAAAATGCCTACTTTCCTAAAGTGGCATTTTCAAACCAATAATTTTAAAATCATATATACTAAAAGATGTGCTTTTAAATTCTGAGTTCAGAGAGCCTAAACTTTATTTCTCGATCTTGTTCCAATGGGAAATTATACTGTAAGATGTTACAAAGTATCTCCCATGTTTGCCTTTGGGGACAGGTAGCTTTTCAATAGTAAAAAACTAAATGAAATACACATTATTTTACTACCAAGATATGTCATACACACACGTACATGTCCTACCCTCCACATACACTGCACCCTGCCATGGGGGTGGCTTTGGCCTACCTGAGGGGTGTCTTACATGTAAGAAAAGGGAAGGTTAGGGCCTGGCAAGTGGGTGCACTTGCCAGGTTGACATGGCAGTTTAAAACTGTGTGCAGACACTGCAGTGGCAGGTCTGGGATACATTTTCCAGGCTACTCATGTGTGTGGCACAATCAGTACAGCAGACAAGCTAGTAGCATTTGATTTACAGGACCTGGGCACACTCAGTGAACTTTGCCAATATGCCAATCATGGATTCCCAATTGTATTAACACTTTGTACAGGGAGCCCTTGCACTCATCAGTGCCCAAAGCATTTAAGCCTGCAAAATGAAATCCAGAATAGCATAAAAAATACAGGCGGTAGAGACAAAAGTTCAGGGGGGACCACGCCAAGGATGCCAAGTCTAACAGTATGATCTAAAAAAACATCTTTTAGAAGGGATGATATTAATGTAATTAGAGTAGTTGGATGGACTTCATGCCAAGTTGCTGAGCAGGCTGAATGCATTGTACCCTCTTACCCTTAGTGCGTTTGACTCCCGATTCATTTCTACCACCTTCACTTGAGATAATATCTGATAAACTATTGAACAACATGAGTAATGTGTGATTATTCCCCAGATTACTGTTTACAGTTATTCAAGAATGTAAATCTAGGGTGGGTAATAATGCATTGGTAATTTACTCAACTATAGACTGATTGGCCATGACGTCTGTTTGCCCCAGATTTTCCTCAGTCCCCTTCTGAGTTTAATTTGCTTACAAAAATGGTTCAGAGGGGTGAATTGGTGCTAGGAGTATCCCTGTGCTGAGGTTAGAGATAATCTGTTCAACTACAGGCATCATTTAATTAAATTTTGATTTCTTCATTGTTTATACTACACCCAAGTTCTGCAGTGGAAATGTGGTTGAATATAAAAAATGTAAAGTGACAATTGTATCTTTTCTTCCTATTGCTTAGCCAGGCCGTCCAGTGTTAAAATACCTACACCTCTTCTGTGCATGCTAGGGCTCACACTAAAGACTTTTGGAAGCTCTTCGTAGCTTTTTGTTACAAAAGCAGCCCACTACTTGGACATAAGGCTGTCATGTGGTGCACATTGAACTGTGAATCTAGGAAATGTAAATTTAGTTTGTCCATCTTGAAAATTATGTTGTCATCATTGACTGTATCAGATTGGTGCAGATATGTCCTTTGTTGTAATGTGTTCATCTACCAATATTCAGATATTTGAGATTGAGCTATGCCTCCTAGTGGCATGATTGTATGCTTGATTATACCTTATATCTAGATACATTGTTTAAAAAATACATATACTTACCAATGCAATGTTGATATTTTGGTTCACAATACTTTTGTAGTCAATATTCTTGCACTTTACATTTTACACATATAAATCCAATAATTCCGTTGTTGATATTCTGACAATTATATTTTTGCACCCGAACATTTTTGTGGTTATTTTATCCTATAACCCCTAAATGGTATTTGTATTGGTACAATTTATTTCACCTAGTCGGCCCATCTCCTGCATCGCCATAGCGGACAGAGAAATAACACTAATGTCATAAGTGGGCTGCAGTGTGTTTACACCACCTGCACATATGACAAACATATATGGCTACCAGGATTACCACTGTGCACTACATGTGCTGCAATGTAAAGGCACCATAGTTACACTTGATTGTACTGCACTTCCTAAGTGTCATAAAAGTTGGAAACATCTGAATAGCTTTATGAAGAGCAGATTTAACTATCTTCTCCAAAGCTGGAAGCTCAGTATACTAAACACATACTCATCACTGTCACTCTGAATAAAGTAGAAGGTAGTCTCAGGATAGAGACAGTTGATATGGTAGTGCTTTTTAAGTAAAATGAAAAATGCCAGACACTTTTGGGCAAATTGTTCCTTAATCAAAAACCTTCACTAAGAGTGTGGTGCTGATCTTTTAGTTTGAGAATATAGCTATTTATTTTCAAATAAAATGCAGGTCAACTGATAGCAACACCCCAAATATACTATATATAGTCAATGCTATAATTCAGGTGGTCAGAAATCATGCTTTGAAGTACAAGATATAAATATGCATTATAACAATCATATTGTTATTCTAGCTATCATATATAAGGACCATTTTAAAGACTAATGCATCCATCTACCGAATACAACAGAATATTTAGCACTAGGTTACAAAATTGCACTCTCTATTCATTACTCTTTTAATGGCACTCTTATCAATAGACCCCCAGGCCCCAGGACTGCCTTCTTGAATTATAACACCATGCTCTGGAATATTGAAGCTAACTCACTCGACTTGAATTACCATCTTGATAACTTAGCAGAAAAATACATCATTGACATTTTTGGACTCACTGTCATATTTGGGACTGACCAAGCTAGTGAAGGCTCCCACTCATTTGGGTGGCCACTTACTAGATGGGTCTTTTCAGACAACCCTTATCTACAAGTTATCACTCTTCTCCCACTTACTTGGTCAGACCATAGTGCAGTGATGTTCCAATTAAACTTGGACAACAACCTCCCAAGAAACCCCTGTTTGATGGGTCACTCCATGTGCTGAATTTGGCATAAAATCACCTCAGACCAACTTTCGGCATATCTCGCTCATTCTTTGCGAGAGAAAAAAGCAGACAAAGATGCTGAAATGGAATCCTACCATCAGTGGATCAACTCTAACATCAAGATACTCGCTTTTGCAAAAAATCACAACACACTATCTCCATCCGAACCTTGGTTTGATGAGAATCTTAGAATTCACAAACAAACATGTAGAAATATTGAAAGAAAATGGTGCGCTAAATACAATCCAGGTGACAAAACATCCTACAAGATGGTCATTCAGACATGCAAGGATATGTTGCACAAAGCTAGATCTGGCAACTTTATTAATAAAATAAAATCTTCCCTAAACAATCCCAAAGAGCTCTTTACCACAGTGGTAAAACTCTGAAAGCTAACGGAAGTAAGAAATATTATGGCCAACCAACCCTTTTGTGATAGGCTAGCAACGTTTATTGAAAATAAAGTTTAAGTCATCTATAATACATTTCTTAATAGTCCCTCTTTTGGTGCCAGATACAAGTGTACAGCTACTGGATAGGGCATGGCTGGGAACACTTTGACCCTTCTAATGCTATTAATGGAATAAATAGTGTTTTTGCATACTAGGAAAACTCTTCAACTGATCTGGTTTTTACCCATTTTTCAGAGGAGCAGGTTCTTACATTATTTAGCCAAATTAAATCTGGCCCTCCCCTGGACCCCTGTCTTCTTCCGGATTCTATACCTATACCCTGACGTTATTCCAGAAAATCTCATGACCATTTGTAACAAAATGTTCTCCCCTGGCTATGTTTCAAACAAGTGGAAGATGGCGATAATTTAGCCTCTTTTAAAAAATCCCAATTTATGCAGCGGCAATGTCAACAACTACAGGCACATCTCTCACTCCTTTACCCCACAAAAAAATTGAGAAAGCCATCAACACGGAACTCTCACTTTTTACACCTGAAGAATTAGCTGTTGGATTGCACCCAATTTAACTTCAGAAGTCAACTTAGCTGAGAGCTAACTAGCATTGATCACTGCGTCAGAACAAATCAGAAAAACTCTGGACACTGGAGGAAATTCTGACTTGATTTTATTAGACCTCTTGGCAGCGTTTGACACAGTAAACCACAGCCTTCTCATCGATTGTGTTTTCTCATTAGGCATTAGGGGTAAGGCCCTTAAGGTCCTCCAGTCCTTTTTTTCTGACAGGGAACAATTTATGGAGCTAAATGACCACAAGTCTTTCCCTCTCTCCTTGCCATGGGGGGGTCACTCAGGGCTCAGCCCTGAGTCCTAAACTCTTTAACTTGTATGTCACCCCCCTGGCTAAATTGATCAAAACCTTTGGATTTGCATTTGTTTCATATGCTGATGACACCAAAAATGTTGTTGGCGGTGACAGAGAATGCTGACAAGATTGCCTTTTGCTTTCATGACTGCATGCAACAAGTAGGAAGGTGGGTGACAAGCAATTGTTTAAAACCTAACTCTGACAAAACCATGGTCTTTTTGTTTGGTAGGGGCACATCTTTCTGGTCCCCCAAATGGTGTCATCTGGAACTAGGGGTTCTCCCGACCCGGGTCACCAAAGTCAAAAATTTGGAATTCCAATTTGACAACAAGCTCTTTTTCGAAGGGCCTGCACATTCCATTACCTCCACCTGCTTCCTAATGTTCCAGACTCTCCTAAAAATCTTCCGTTTATTCCTTTGAACATATGTAAATCAGGGATCACTCACTCATTTTCTCTAAAATTGACTACTGCAGTGTTCTATTGGTCAGTCTTGAGAAAAAAATCTTTACATAAACTACAGATTATTCAAAATGCAGCAGCGTGATTACTCCTGGAAATCCCTAGGCACCAATCGGTTTCTTGTGTTCTTCCTGTACTCCACTGGCTAACGGTCAAAAAACGGGTGGAGTTCAAATTTTTATACATTGCACAATGACAGCCCAGAAAACTCTTCGACTTTACTTCCAATGGTATGTGCCGAAAAGGTCGGTAAGATCATCTTCCTCTCCCAACCCAGTTATTTCAAAGGTTAGAAGAGCAACTTGGGGTGTCAGAAGTTTCAATGCTGGAACTGCTAGACAGTGGAACTCCATACTGCTGGAGCTGAGGAAAGAATCCAACGTACTTGCTTTTCGTATAGCTTTGAAAACCTGGTTGTTTAACAAATAGGCTCTTCTAATCTGTTCTTGCACTTTTCTCTCAGGGCTCCCTTCCTACACTTCCTTGCTGCTCCTTCCAAATCGTAGAACCTAGACACCTTTGGGTAGTAAAGGGCTCTACAAATCGATATTTCATTTCTTTTCATTTAAAAAAATAAAAAATAAAAAACCTTCTGGCCAGATTTGCCTTAATCTTTCGAAGCAAAGAGCTGTTGGGGAGACCACCTCATGGTAACAATAGAAAATTGAAGTATGAAGCTAAAAAGTAGAACAAGGAGGTAATAATGGAACAACCAATAAAAAGCAGAAAGTAACATGCCAGGCGTTTTTAGTATAGCTCACACATTTACACATACAAAGAAATATTTTAAATCATCAATCTCCTCAGACGTGTAGAAGAATTTAATGCATTAAAGTAAAAGAAAATTGCTTTCTTTGGGGTTAATATGTGTAGTGTAATGTTTTTCAGCCAAAGCACACTTTTAAAAATTGGAAATTTGAAAGCACTGCTAAGGTGCAAACAGATGCAATGACATCTGAACGACAACCGTGTTTCTATCAGAGTAACCCAACATCTCCTCCAATTTATCAAGGAGCTGTAGACGCACCTTTATAAAGGACACAGTAGCCTGGTTAGCATTACGAAGTACCAGTCCACTTAGATACCCCAAATCCTATATTCTCTTTGATCACTCATTGACGGTATCCTTGCTTTTGACCCTGTTCACTCCTCCACTGCCTTTTGACTAGGTTTCTATTATACCGATACCACATACAAGCTTACATGTCCGCACATCAAAAATTGTGTTTTTGAGTCTGCCACACGCTTTAGATTAAAACCTAATACATTGTGGGTCAGTATCATGCGTGATCAGTGGTCTATTTGTGAAAAATTAGTGCTGAGGCTCTCATCAGGAGGCAGCTTGCATCAGCCTATTGCTCCTATTAGCACTGCCTATGAGAGAATTATCTATTAACCATGAAACCCTACAAGTGAGGAGAGACTGTGACATAATGGCCAGAGTTCGTTGACTTTGGAGCTGGGGAACCAGGTTTGAGTATCAGCATTGGCTCCCCATCCTGTGCTTCTAGGCAAATCACTTATTCTCCTTGTGCCTACAAAAAATGAATCTGTCCTTAACTCGTGCTCATGAAAAGCACCTTTGGGTCGGTTTCGCGCTCTAAGCCTCAGTGTTGAGGACTAATGCCAGTGCTGAGCACCGGAAACCACCGGCTCAGATTAAGCACTGTGCATGATCATGCAGCAATTGATCAACCAAAGTAATTTGTTACGGGTGCCATGCAGTTTAAAAACAGATTCTTAGTTAATGTATTTGTTCAAATTAAATTGAACAGATTTATCTGATTCCTCCATATCCCCCTCAAATAAAGCTTCTTTGCTCCTATAGGGTGGTACAATATTAGATAGAGGAACATGAACTAGAGATTAAGAATATATTGATACCACCCCCATCTGAAAACAAGCAGGCATCCTCAAGCTATTGGGAACACAAGCCACAAAGCAGGCTGTATGAAGTGGGGAAATTCAATCTATAGGACAAATACCACTTCGAAATTTGCTTTTTTAGAATGCACACAGCGGTAATTGAACATATGAATTCAATTGGAATTTAGGAAGTATTTTCTTAATTTCCTGAAAAGAAAGTACCCAATATTTTTATGACTGATGAGTAATCAGTGAGGGGAAAGCTAATTAAAGTCTATTCTTCTCCTCAGTAAAGTTTTGCACGACCTGTAATTTACTGAATTAAGAACAGATTTTATTTTTGGTGAGTGACCTCTCCAGGCAAATTGAGAATATGGAGTCAGCTTCCCTGGTGCAGGACTGTCCACCAAGGCAGGGAGCTCTATCTTTTCAGTTGTACCAGCACTGCAACAGTCCTGGTGAAAGCGTTGAGGATTTACCAAGAGAGAGCCATGGTGGATGCCTGTTCGGCAAAGGTTTTGTTTTTAAAAAGCAAACTCCCAAAGTAGGAGTCTATTTCTGGAAATCAAACATTAAAAGCTGCCAGTGAAGGAAGCTTTTTCTCTACAGGCAAGGGGGATTGTGTGCTTTCCCTGCCCAATGCTGCTATACCTTGCATGCTGGACTCCGGCATGGCAACTCAGAAATGATCACCCAACCTTAAATAAGTGGAGCCACCATCAATCAGTTCTAATGGCCCATTGATGGACAGGCTAGCAGTTCAATTGTTTATTCAGGTGGAGTCAGCAGATGATCCATTGGTGTAAATAGAATAGCATAAGCACAAGTTTCACAGTGCAGAAAATCTGTGATGTACTTTGCTGTTACTACAGCACCAACATCTAAATGAAGCCCATAATCTCTCAACGGTAGTCCTTATGCTTTGAAACGGTCAATGGCCACAGCTCACGTTTAATGATATTAACTAATTGACAAAGGCAACCCACACCTTGTTCTTTGCAGTTCCCACCCCTTGCATGAGGCATAATACTACAGAATCCAATAAAGCCTTGCTTGAGAATTCCATAATAGTAAAACAATTTACACCTGACAAGTGTCATTTTTGGCCAGCTGTCACGGGTAAATAGCTTTGAGAATTGGGCCCTATGTATTTGCATCACGATCAAAAAGGTTTTCTTTACCAAGTGAGATAGTTATATGTTCAAATACTTATATTAGAAGTGAATTCTAAATGTCGTCACCAGAAACCTCGATTAAAAGGCCCAAAGCATGTATATTTTGTTATGCATTTATAGCTTATTTTGGGTCCTGTCTGATGAAGAATCCTGGGAGGCCTTGTTTGTAATAGCTTTCTTTGCTGGTCATAGGCTACTGATTAGTATATCATCTTTTTTTTAAATACATACAGCCTATTGTCTATCCAAAAACAGTTACCAGATAAACCACAATTATGAGTTTCACATGAAAAATGCAGGCCAGGAGTTTTTTATTACAGCATTTCAGATGCTAAATGGTGGTGAAAACTCTGAGCAAAATTGCAGCTGAAAGGTGAAATAACAGTCAGGAATCGGCAATCATACACTGATAACCTCATGTTATTCCCTGTTCCCTATTCCAGCTGTAAATCTCAGAATCACCTTATACTAGATGGGAATGCGAGGACACAATTGTACATTGCGCAGACCAATATTCCTAAAATCCTGGGTAGTGCCAATGCATGTAAAAAACAATGGTTCTGTCAGGTTCATTATACTAAGGGTAGCAACATTATGGGAAACCAAAGTGCATTTAACAGTTATCAGATAGGTTCCAAAGTGTTCAGGTTCCCTGCTAAGTCAGCTCTTATGAGGTGTGAAAGGACCGGGTCCATTAGTCCTAGACCTGTTCTAGAGACACACTCTGATGGTTCTTTTTCATAGCATGTTAGCATTGAGGGGAGAAAAGTTGTTAGCGAATTTGTCAATTAGCCAATAAAGCCCTTTGATACAAATTAACTCATGGACTACTACTTCAGGTTACTTTGTTTATTACAAAGCTAAAAAATAACTTGACATAAAGACACCTCAACACGAGGGTACAGAAATACAATGTAATTAGCATGAAGCCAAATCAGCGCTTCTGATTAAGATGGTGCTGCATTAGCAGAACAATTAATTCAAGAAGTAGGATACAGAAAACAAGACAGCATTAAGCCAAATGTCCCTGGATCAGGGGTTGATGAGTAAAATGCCTTAATTCTATCCCCACTCCAACCCTAAAATGACATTCATACACATGCATTTTCTTTTTTTTATAAAAACAATTTTTTATTTAACATTCCACATGATATTGCATAGAGAACATATCTGCATGGCATTCAACATATAAAAAATATTTTCATATTCTGTTTACGTTCATTTGTACAGTGTTTCAAAGGCAGAGTATTAGGCATTAATATCAATCAGTATATTACTCACTTCCAATAATCATGCTTTGATACAAACCTATTGACTGCTTCTTTTTCATATACTAGCATCTGATTCAGAGTCCTCCACCGGAGGAGGAACACATATGTCACCTCTATAGCTGTTCCAGCCTCCCCATATCTTTACTCATTTCTTCGGACAACCTCAATGAACATACACAGATTTTTCAGCCATCATTACCACATCCATATCCCTACCCCAAAGGCCGAGGGTAGGGCCATTCTGGGATCCCCAGCACTGCGCTATATTGCGTTTTGCTATTGACATTAAGCATGGGCGTAAAATTCATTCCGCTTGCGGATTTTTCGCAATTTCGCGATCCGCGAATCGCGCAAAATCGCGGCAAAATCCGCGAATCCGTGAGCGGGACAAATTTTGCTCAGGAAGCACTTACAGGGTTAAAGCAGGTGCCCAAGTTGAAGCTAATTTCTTTGTAACCATTTACAAAATGGTTACAAAGAAATTAACTTCAACTTGGGCACCTGCTGTAACCATGTAAGTGCTTCCTGAGCGGCGCCTCGTCGCCTACTTGCAACTATTATCTGACCCTGCTTTGACCCTCAAAGCAGGGTCAGAGAATAGTTACAATTAGGCAACGAGGCTCCTGTCACTAAAATTGAACCTCAGTAGGAAGCACTTACAGATAAATAAAGCAGGTGCCTGAGTTGAAGGTCAAATTCAGAAACGCATTATAATCAGTCCAAGAATCTAGTGAGCACGGTCGATGCTAGCAGTGGTGCTTTCTCCCCAGATCTACCGTCTACAATTAGCTGTAATCCGTGATGGGGTCTAGGCATCCACGAGTTTCTCGAGCACAATCCCCCTGTACTTCCAGTGACCAGCACTTACTGCTTCCTCCTAATTTGCTGCTCTGATCGGTCTCTGACCCTTTATAAACGAGACGCATGTGAACTCGCACAGAAGCCCCGCCCGTTTGGCCCCTTCCCACACGCACTAGGCTATGCAACCTCTTCGTGCCCTGTCCCCGACTGTGATGGACAGCTCACTCGAGGGACCTCGACGCCTATGGGCGTGGTGGCAAAGTCACAGACACACGTGGTGACTTGCCACTCTTCTGGGCCTTTACGCAGCTGTAGTGTAGGAAAAGCACAATACATTTTCCCAACAAGGTAGCACTTACTGCTTTCTCCTCATCTGCTGCTCTGATCGGTCTCTGACCCTTTATAAACAAGAGGCATGTGATTGTGAACTCGCACAGAAGCCCGGCCCCACACACACTAGGCTATGCAACCTCTTCCCGCCCTTTCTCCCACTGTGATGGACAGCTCACTCGAGGGACCTCCGCGCCTATGGGCGTGGTGGCAAAGTCACAGACACACGTGGTGACTTGCCACACTTCTGGGCCTTTACGCAGCTGTAGTGTAGGAAAAGCACAATACATTTACCCAACGAGGTAGTACTTACTGATTAGCCAGTAGAAAGTACTCCAGTTAAGTATGGTGCAAATCGCAAAAAAATCCACCAATTTGCGGATTTTTTTGCGATTTCGCGCAAATTCGCGGAATGTTGATTCGCAAAATTCGCCCTACTTAATTGACATGCAGAGTGTCACCCAGTCTTGGGTCATTTGGGTGAGATCTGTGGGCTCCCAGATTTTGAGCAAGCAGCAGCTCGGTTCCGGTAATGCTGTGACATGTGTGATTTGTGAGATTGTTCGCATCACCGCCACCCAATAAGAAACGACCATGGGACATTGCCAGATTGTATGGTAGAACGTACCTGCTTCTCCGCATTGTCTAAGGCAGAGTGGTGTGTCCGCGCGGTGAATTTTGTGGAGGAGCGTCCTCATGTAATATGTGCGGTGCAGGATTTTAAGCTGCACTAGCCGCAGTCTCAATGGGATTGCTGCCTCTCTGGGCGACACAAGCGCTTCCCGTCAGGAGAGACAAAATGTATGGGGTGGCATTCATGAATATAAATTATAAATGAAAAATGAGAATGTAACACAAAATGTGCGGCAGGATGGAATTCATTAGAAAATAGCTTGCCATGAGTATTAATAATAGGCAAGCAAGGAATCTTATTAAGAAGCAGAACACTGGTGGAGTCTGATGTTGCTGCAAGTACATAAAGGGTTAACTCAATTAGCGGTCAAGGACTTTGACTTTAGAACCAGCCTGGTTGCTCTTAAATACATTGACAACCACTGTTGTGTCTTCCCAATGTGCCTTCTTAGACTAAATGTTCCTTTATTACATGTCTATCAATTGAGCATTGCACTGTGACATGAATATGTTGAATTATTATTGGTGCTGGAGTTATGTATATGGATTCCTTCCTCTCGATTTTGTTTTCCTGTTCCAAACCCATCATGAATTAGCCTTGTTGTTTATCCTCTGGGTTTAATCCATCACCTTTCTTGGTACAAAAGGGGGTGGTGATGGACGGAGCATCTGAACCAATCAAACACTTGCACCCAGTCAACAGATCTGGGTTTAATCCATCACCTTTCTTTAGCCCACTCTGCTACCCCAGTTCAGACATGGCCATATGCAAATCAGTCTGACCCTGTGCCTCATGGAACAGTCCAGCCCGAACTGCCAAGCCATGCCTTCCCTGGACCTGAAACAAGCTTCCGAGGACCGGTTCTTGGCATTTCAGCTGTCTTGAGCCCGGCTTGCTTGAATCCAGTGGCAAAGTGAGTAAGGGACTCACGTCTGAGCATACCCTGCCAACTTATGGTGAACAAAGTGGTACAAAAGGGGGTGGTGATGGACGGAGCATCTGAACCAATCAAACACTCACACCCAGTCAACAGATCTTGGTTTAATCCATCACAGTTCTTTAGACTAGTGAGCAGATTGTATAATGTGTTTATGTAGGTGAGGTTGGTGCAGGATGTAATTCGCACCTGATGTGACTGTGCATACTGTAAAGGTATGTTACAGGTTGAGGTGGAGTACAGTGATTACCAGTGGCTACTGGTTGTAGGTATATGATCTATTTTTTCTTGCACCAATTTCTGCTAAGTGTTGAACCTGACAGTGGCCCACGTGGCCCTGTCCTGTGTAAATAATCCCTTGTGAATATTGCCCATGCCAGTTGGCACAATGTATATTGTGTGATTACTATCTGATGTGTTTTGAGAATACAAAGGCTATTTTTATATAACCTTGTGTGGCGTTCATTTTGTAGTGTGCCTGGGATGTTGTTGCTGTGTGCATGCGCAAATGCTTTACACATTGCTTCCGAGATAAGCCTGACTGCTCATGCCAAGCTACCAAGGGAGTGAGCAGGGGTTATCTTGGCGTGTGACTCCCTTGCCCTGACTAGAATGGTGGTTTCTGCCTGGCTTTGGCGCAAGCCTTAGCCAACCAGAAATCCCAATTCTAGCAAGAACATTTTATACTCTATCTCATTTTATAATGTGCTGAGTATCCCCGAGCAGGAACTTCGAATTATGCAACCCTCATTGAAAAATTACCAACCCTTTAACACTGAGAATGTACAAACTTTGATGTTTTCATCTGTTCAAATTGGTTTTATATCAGTTTAAAGACTAGGGTCTAAATAAACATTGCTTTGACAGTTAAACTCACAACTTCCATTTTGTAATCGAAATCTTTTTTTCTATCCCTACTAAAAACACTACTAAACACATAAGAGCACCAAAGCACACACTTAACAAACTTCCCACAATTAATCCACAAGTAAAAACACTGAAGCAAATATTATTATTCTTTTAACAATTTAACTCTAACCTTGGGTTGTGGAGTAGCATACTACTCGCTACAAAGCATTTCAATGCCTCATCAGTGGTAGTAAGAGCTATACAAATAAAATATAAATTACAATATAATATTTGCAATGCATGTGCCAGGCAGCTATTATCAGCAAATGCAGTTTGATCAAAATAGCACTTGAAGTGTTGAGTCTTTTTTATTCATAATTTCATGCTTCATTTTCTCCAAAGTTTGGGTTCTGTCTTTCGGTTTCTGAGAAGTAGTTCATATATTTTAAGTGATTCGCTGAACTATAATTCGATGTCAAACTTTTTCAGAAAGAAGACATTGATAATTAAGCATGATCCATTAGGTCTGCTGATAATGGCAAAAATGGTTTGTCAAAGTGGCAGTCATATATTTCTGTCACTCAATGATTGTCATGTTCTCACGATTGCCGCCACACTAATTTTTTTTATGTTTCAGGACCACGTAAGGTTGTGAACACCAAGTGCTAGTACCATTCTCACCAATAAAGAACATTTTGGCTAACATAAAATGCTTAAATCATATAAAATATGTTGAAAAGATCCAGTAGCAAAGTACAATACATTTAGAAAGTCGAAACACTACATCTGGTTCATAAACTCACATATATAATATACAGTATAGATCACTACATCAAAACAGTGACTATTTAAAAACTGAAAAAAATATTTTTTTTCACCATTATGTTTCCATAATGGTAATGGGAAAGAGTGCAGTAGACAAGAGGCCCGTTTTGAAGGTTTCTTTTCTCAAAAGTATTTTTTTTAATGGGCTACCAATCCCTTACTGTAAAGGAAATTCTTTAGGTAGAAGGGTGCCTTTGAAGAGACTCATAATCTATATTGTGACCCTTACATAACATGAATGTGTTGTAATGAATTGTACTGCAACATTTACATAGAGCTTAATATCCATGTGTGGGCGCAGCAACATTGACAAATGTTGTTGAGGTTGCAAAGTTTTACACACTTGGCAAAACCTGATCTGCCCGTGAAAATTCTTGCCATTATTTTTAGGACCATATTGGAAGACAAAAGGTATACTCTCCTTAAAAGTGCATTATTTATGACAGCTGTCAAAACGTATGTTACTGTTGTTAACACTTGAATGAGAAAATGATCAAAGGAAAAAGGACTGATTTGCTTCATATAGATATGCCGAGAAGGTATGAATTATTTGAGATGCCTCATATTTATTTATATATGTATTAGCAGATTTATGCAATCTAGACAAGAGGGGCACGGAGCTTTCACAGGGGACCCAAGTTACAGACAAGACCATTAAAAATAATGTGAATGAAATAAAGCAAACATAAGGCAAGGACATTATAACACAATACAAGAATGTTGAGCGTTAGAACCTGGTGTGCCACAATTGTGGAATTATATGACCCCTATACGTTGCATTGTGGGTATGTCACATTGTGGTTTTTATGGTAAGCAAACAATATGACGCTTTTCAGGTTCAACTTGGAGGACGAAACCTGTATGAAATATTGTGCGATGCCAGAAGCGCTGTTCCAGCCGGCACCCCTCCCTGACAGTCAACCAGCATGCCTGTATCTGCACTCTTGAAGCGATATATATGTACACACACACACACACACACATACAAATATATATGTCTGAAAGGGTTTCTCAGTGGATGTAGAGAACACAAAAGACTCGCACTCCAGGGTCCGTGTGTGAAAGATCGCTTATTGGCGACGCGTTTCGACCAGGCGGTCTTCTTCGTTAGCCAGCCATATAAACACACAATCACCATTTTAAAGTGCACATAGAAAGGTGAACATAGACAGAGGAGCACATTCTGAGACGAACTACAAATGAAATAGAGAAAAGACTCTGTTGTGTAACTGTTCTGTAAATGCATGCTTGCTAATGAACAGACATTTTACATTTGCGCAAGTCCATATTTGTATGTTGATATTCTAGGGATGAATATTCAAGTATCGATTTTGATAACATAAATAAAAAGCAGTAAATATTGAGTTCATAACATAGTACATAATACTTTAACATAGGTTCCGGCCAAGTGGCCTCGTTTCAACTCTCGGAAAGGATTGCAAAAATACAGGTTGTGGGTTAGAATATAATTTCTTAGGAAAAACTGTATATGTATATATATATATATGTATATGTATATATTTAGATATAGTTTCAATTGAAAAGGCATTTCTTTATTTTCTTAATAACTTTGGTAGCATTTGATGAACCTTTATGAGGCGTTCCAATAGAAAGGTACATCCGATTTGGGTATCTTATGCTATGAAACTCCACTGTTAGCCCAACTGAAGACATTTCATTTTTCCTGCAGAACTCAACTGCAACAGTTAATGTGATGGTGACTGATGTAAATGACAATGGACCTGTTTTTGATCCCTATTTATCAAAAAATCTATCTGTCCAAGAGGAA
The DNA here is from genome assembly GCF_964261635.1 of Lissotriton helveticus. NCBI lineage: Eukaryota > Metazoa > Chordata > Amphibia > Caudata > Salamandridae > Lissotriton > Lissotriton helveticus. The sequence goes on from NC_136065.1 coordinate 539,224,370, forward strand.
GAAGTCAATGCCTTTGTGGGCCAAGTGAGGGTAAGTGGTTCAAATGATTTATGAGAAACACTGCATTAATGGATAGCACAAGAAACACACTTACAATTGTTTTCATTGCTGAGAGTGAGGCAATATAATGACAAAATGTTTACATTTAGAATTTTTAAAAAAAATGCTAAAATAAATGAGGCCGATTTGAGAAAAAATAATGTTTGATGTGAGTGAAAGTGTTGTTACACCTGGCTAATTGCTACACCATTTGAGAGAAGTACATTTTGGTGTGGTAATATACTGCAATGGTGGTGTATGAGGGGAACATCTGCTCTTAAATTTTCAGAAGGTATGGGGACTATTGAGAGACTCCGTCTGCTTCACTAAAGGCCATTGAATAACAGAAATGATAACAATCTGCTACTTGCTGTGAGGCAGCTTCAGTTATTGAATTATTCTTCCTTATAGTTTATATATTGACTTTTAACAGATTCTGACTCTGCTTGTTCAATGGTGTCAATGTTGGTGTACTCACCAATAAACGTGAGAGGGGCCCTGAAATCTCAATGGGGAGGAAGAGAGCAGGGAGAAACACAAGTTAAATAACAGAATCTTCCTCCATAGGATTATACTATTGTGGGTGATTCATCCACACTAAACAATTAGTTGTCCCGCAGAATATGAAGCATCACCGCATTTTATTAGTATCAAAATTAAATAAGATAATCACATAAATAAACATTTAAAAGTTGTTTTCCTTTCTCTCAACAGTGCGAACAATACATAGACAGAGGCCCATGGTTACAGTACGAGGCTAAATACACAACACTACATCTACAACACTGACATTAGGTGGGTAACAATAATTCAAACGTGAAAAAGAACACACAATAACATAATAAAAAAAAGCAAAAATACAAAAAAAGAGAATAAACTGTAAAATGCCTACGCGCGTTTCGTAACAAACAAACATATACACAGTTCCTTCTTCAGGGTGAGAATATATAAGCCGGTATTTGGGGGGCCATCTGAGTTCAATTGGAGCAACCACCGGATATGTGATATAGCAAGCTCACAGGCCGTAAATTTGGAGTACACGGGGAAAAAGTGCACCAATGTTATCCAGAGGTCCGAAGGTGCTAAATAATGTGAGCAAGAGCTCCACAGGGATCACGCTGCATAGCAATCGCGGGATAGACAAATGGTCCTAGTGGCCCACTGTCGAAATATGGCCTGGAAAATGCCGTCCCCGTCCTTGGTTCAAAGGGAGGCATATAAAAGGGTGGAGAGCATATCAGCGTAGGAGATACAGCGAAAAAGAGCCAAGGTCACAGGATAAGGGCGGGGGGAGAACAGGTCACAGCCTCAATATAATTGTAGTGGTATGTCGACCTTCAAGCCAGTTACGAGACCCTGTGGTGTCTACAGGGCTAGGGGGCAAGTTCCCAGGAATAGGAATTCAGAAGTTCCTCAGTGAAAAGTTCTGGTGGCAAATAGCAATAAGCGGTGGCGGCCTCTCTGTTCTTCCTTGACCGGTCAATGTTGATGTACTGCCAGATTTGGATCCAATCTGCATTGGAACAATATAATTATGGTATACTTTAGTCCCAGTCTCTTTTAAGGGATAAACTGCATCTTCCAACATATACACCTTTGGCTATGTGATGGTAGATGTGAATGGATCAGCAGTCATTAGAGTTCAGTATTTAGAACTCAGTGACTTCTTCAGGTGAATTTTTTGCAAAGAATCAATATCGAAAAAACGAATGTGCAAACTCAGCATTTGGATGTGGTAGTCATATCTGGTTTATTTATTTATTTATTTATTTTAAAAATTTCTAGAGCGCACAAATACCTTACGGTGTCTCGGCGCTAGAGTTTGCAGATTACGAGGGTTATGGTGAAATCTTACTGGTTAAAGAGCCATGTCTTAAGATGTTTTCGAAAGGAAAACAGCGAAGAATGTTCCTTAATCTGGGAAGGGATCTGATTCATAGTTTTGACGCAGCCACTACAAAACGTCTATCTCCCCATGTTACCTTTTTTGTGCATGGAATTTGGAGCTGTTGGGCCGAGGATGACCGTAATGTTCGACTGGGTTTATACATTTTAAAAGCGCTTTTGAAGAAATCGGGACCATTGTTGTTCAAGGCCTTGTGGATAATGCACATGGCCTTGAACTTTATCCGACTTCTTATGGGTAGCCAGTGGAGCTCACGAATTGTGGGAGAGATAGAGGCGTACTTCGGTATCCCCATAAGGATCCTTGCGGCAGCATTTTGAACAAGCTGTAGCTTACTCACCACTTGATCCTGTGCATTAAGCAGTAGGCCATTGCAATAGTCCACCTTGGATAGTACCAAGGAGGACATTAGCGTTTTACCTGCAGTTGGAGGAAGAAAAGGGAGCAATTTCTTCACCATTCTTAGAGTAAAAAAAGAAGCCGAAACCACAGCGTTGGCGTGGCTGAGGAACGTGAGCTTATTGTCAAAAAGCACGCCCAAGTTTTTCACCTTGGCTACTTGCAGTGGAGGCGTTCCAAGTTCCGAAGGCCACCAGACCGGAGACCAAGACGGAGTCAGTTCGCCAAAAACCATTACCTCCGTCTTGTCGGAATTTAGCTTTAAGCAATTCCGGTTCATCCATGTACTGATAGCCTTCATGCCTTCCTGAAAATTCGCTGCCACTGCTTCTCCATTTTTGTGTATTTCCAGGACCAGCTGTGTGTCATCGGCATACGATGTTAACCCCATACCGAATGACTTAATTACCCTCGCCAAGTCCGACACGTAGATGTTAAAAAGCGTCGGACTTAGCGAGGAGCCCTGGGGGACACCACAAGGGAGAGTGAAGTCAGGAGAGCAGAAACTCCCCATCTTCACGGACTGTACTCTGTTGGCCAAAAAGGATGCCAGCGTTGCTCTGGCCCTACCCTGAATGCCAAAGGCGGTGACACGGTCGATCAAGATGGAGTGATCGACCGTGTCGAAGGCCGCGGATAAATCCAGGAGTATTAAGATAGCAGCACCGCCCCTGTCCATGATTATCCTGACCTCCTCTGCCGCTTTTATCAGAGCAGTCTCCGTCCCATGGCCTTTCCTGAACCCGAACTGCGTGTTGTCGAGCAGATCGTTCTGGTCAATAAAGGTCGACAGCTGTTGGTTCATTACCTTTTCGATTATTTTTGAGGGATAAGGGAGAGAGGCAATTGGACGGTAGTTTTTGGGCTCTGAAGGGTTTAGTGCGGGTTTTTGAGAAGAGGTGTTACAGTTGCCTTTTTCCAGATTGCGGGATACAATTTTTGTACCTTATTTTGTTTCCTATGCTGCTTAACGACAAATGTCCCCACCAGAGACGTAATTATGAAGTTCCATTTGTCGATCATATTGACATCCCCCAGATCACATTGTTCTACCTCTTTTAATATTTTTTTTACGGCTTTTATAATTTCCTCTAATTTATCCATGTGCCAAACAAACCTCTTCAGATTGTATGAGGAATGGGCCACATTGGGAAGGTCTTTATATCTGGGGTTACACTATTGGAGGATTATGATCACTTTCGAGCCGGGGTATTACTGCTTTTTCTGAAACTTTTGTTCTTAAATTGTCTCAAATAAACGTATACTCAATTATTGATCCTTGATTTGAATTTTTGAATGATGGAGTGAGCCTAGTTTTTTTTGTTTTAACAAACTAAACCCCGCCTGGAACATTATATCACAGCATTCTTTTACAGTTCCCTTAATCTTAATTTTTTCTAAATGAAACAGAATCAGATGAAGATTAAATGAAGATTAAAATCGCCAGAAACTATAAAGCCAGCTTCAGAGTGATTGATTATTAATGAGGCTAGAATATCTCGTAGAACATACAGCTGCATGGTTTTATTTTTCTTAGCACTTAAATATAAATTGAGTATGATTAGACTAAGTTTGGTATTGTATAATACTAGACACTGTAGTCAGTCCAGATCAATATCAACCACTTCCACTATCAAGTTTGAATCACTTGCTATGTAGCATGAGAGCCCACACTTTGCACAGCCCATTTTATTTGCTCGTACTGCCTGTAGACTACACTCATTAAATCCAAGCAAGGGGGTCATTTGCTCGCTCCACATTTCTTGTAGTAGTAAAATTATTTAAAAGTATTTAAAAATGATATTGTTTCAGGGTCAGACAATAAATGCGCCAACCCATGGATGTTCCAAGAACATATTTGCAATTGCACACATTATTAGCTGTATCTAAAAGCTTTCAATTTCCATCTCCTCTATGCACATTCGCTAGGGTAGCTAGTAACCAGCACCAATCTTCTATTCACACATTTTTTGGCAACCACTCGTAGATTCGGCTCCCTGATTGCAAATTGGTAATCAGCAAGCCTGTACGGCAAGAATGGGTAGCTCACGGACCTGTTGCTCCTCTAAGTACGAGATTTGGCTTATTGTTTCCACCTTTATTCTGTCCTTTTCTACCTTAGCGGCCAATGCCTCTAGAATCGGGGGGTAATCTAAAGGGATCCAATTCTCCATCTTAATACCACATTCCCGAAAATAACAACTTGAAGCTAAGATTTTATTCACAATTCCATTAGTGGTCCAAGTTGTAATAGTGGACTCACAAGAAGTGAATGGTTGTATTTGTTTAAACTGGACTGACACCAGATCAGAGGTTTTAAGACATACTAAATCCGGAATAGTTGATAGTATTTTCAATATTGAGCCCCGATTGAGGCTATCATGGATACCCCGGTATTCATATAAACGAGGTGGTACCAGTTTTGTTCCCTGTTTATTTATACTGTTAAGTCTAAGGAAATCAAAAGGGGGGAGTGAAGAGGTGATGCCGGTGGGCACCGAGGTGGGCACGTCCTCCTCTTATCAGGGTTATAGGTTAATCAAAAGGGGCCACCTCACAATGGGTGGGTGTATATCCGGATGTCATTGGAATACACCTTCTTTGTTAAAATACCCCTCACACACCAAAAGGGCCCTTGGTGTCATGCTTCATCATCGGGGTCTTCCCGTCCCGCTGCGGGGCGGGGCAGTGCTGCGAAACCGTACGGACAGTTTCTCCGCCTACGGTGTAACTGTAGCAAAACTGATGACTTTAAAACACAAGCGGCTGAATTGGAGTGCAAACTTTTGAACAGGCAGTACCCTACGAACATTGTTCGTAAAGGCCTCAAACGGGCCCGCAACAACAATAGGGAAGCGCTTCTAGATGACACTGAACTGAAGGAACCTGATCCACGCCCCATCTGCGTAACAACTTACAACACAAACTCCAACCAGATCACCAAGATCGTAAACAAACATTGGAGATTGTTATCCTGCGGTAAACTGAATTTTCCGAAACCTATGTTTTCACATAGAAGAGGAATGAACCTGAAAGATCTACTGGTCCATACTAGACCGAAAGCAACTGATTTGACTGGACCCTCTAGAGTCATAGGGGTTAATGGACACCACCCATGTGGTGCATGTGTGTCCTGTCAATACACGCAGAAGAGCAGAAGTATCACATTCTCTAACCAATCTACATGGGAACCGCGAGCCTTTACTAATTGCAATAGCCGCAATGTGGTTTACCTAATCACGTGTCCCTGCAACAAGGAGTATGTGGGCATGACCAGCAGACCCGTGAAGATTCGAATGGGTGAACACCGCAGCAATGTACGCTGCAGCAGGACAGCAACAAAAATGTCAGCGCATTTTGCCACTGCAGGACACAGTGTCCATGACCTTAAATGGACTGTCATCGAGGCTTTCGCAAACGATAGAGACCTCCTATCGAAAGAACAACGGTGGGTGTACCGTCTGGGAACACACCGCACAGGCCTGAATGATGATATTCCATGGGCCCAACTCAACACCTAGGGCCTGCTGGGTGACTCATATCTAAGCAAATGACCCGGGTTTGCAGTATCATTTATCTTTATTTTGTTTTTTTTTAAAACAAATTTCAGGGACATTCTTGCTAAAATGTACCTCTACCAGCCCCCCATGAATTGGAAAGTTCATTTATGTTTAATCAACAGCAGGCAACTGGCTCCAGCTTTTTAGATTAGTTTTTTAGTAGCAATTATTCCATGGTTCCACCTCCCCTAGACCTTTAGTAACTAGAAATGTAAGTCTGAATACAAACCAGAGGATAGATGCGGCCCAACACTCTGCATCTTTACTCCCAGTACTTTAACACCCATAATATGTTGGCATATCTAGTAACACTGGCCTCTAGCCATACATACGCTGTCTTTCCTGGAAATGAGACCATCAGGGATGATGTGCGCATGCCCGACGTTTACAGTGTCACGTCTGCGCACATGCGCGGTGACTAAGTGATCCGGCGCATGCGCGGTACATTGGCAGTACACACTGCCTCTCAGCGCGGTTGCAATCCACCGCGGTTGCATTTTGAGGCGCTCCGAACCTACATCGGTCGGACAAAGAGCTCGAACATCCGCATAAGATAAGTCCTAAACCTGATATTTCCGAGCAGCGGGGCTAATGGCTCACTATTGATAATGCATTTGGGGCTCTACCTACCACACTAAGATGGCCGCCCGCATTACTTACTTTCTGGGCCACTGTAATCTCGGCGGGCTTTTCCTTCCCTAATTGATCAATTAAACAATTAACACACTCTATAAATACTCGCCGCCCGCAGCCTCCGACATATTCACGGAAGCCGCGGACGAAGGAGGAAGCACGAGCGTGCGAGGGGACCAGTAAGTACGGCATAGCCGCCTCATTAGGATGAACCCTATATCCCAGCGAGCACTTACTGGAGATATTTGGAGAACACCTGATGGGATAGAATTACAATGCAGCCCTTCTTCTTCCCCCCTACAGTTGTGACCCCACCTTACCCTTCTGTCTCAAGCTGGCTCATGGGGCATTGACTCCTCCATTGATAAGTATGAATTTGAATACCTTAACCCCTGGCTATTAACATCCCTTATGTGTAACCTGTCTATGTGTGACTGTGTGTTTTCTCAGGATGTGCTTGGCTATCCTTCACTGCTTACGCATGATCCCAACATTACAAATTGGTATATGTGTTTGTGTGTCTCTTTCTCCCCTACAGGTGACTTAGAGTTAAGCGCACATTGGGATCGGCGCAATTATAATTAGCTTTTCTTATCTTGCAGGCATACTACATTATTAGTGTGGAAGCTTAATTGTGTCGTAATTATTAATTGTAGTTACACACATAGTTTACCCTTTTTTTTTCACTTTTTCCTGTATATACACCTTTTCTACCTTTGTGGAGAAACACTAGTGAGTGACAGGGGGATCTTCCCCTAGGTCCTGACGAAGAGGCCCCGCGCCTCGAAACATGTTGACCCACATAGGAGAGAGAGCCCATTAAATAGCTCCATCTCTCCGCTTCACTTTTCTTTTAATAATACCAGCCAGTGTTTAATAAAATTTCTTTTTTCCACTAGGCCAGGTATTTTTTAACGTTCACTCTTATATCACTCCTGACCCCACTGACACTCACTCCCAACACATAGCACCTTCACCTAAAGGTGCTCCAGCGTATCCGCTTGTCGCAGCACTGCCCCGCCCCGCAGCGGGACGGGAAGACCCCGATGATGAAGCATGACACCAAGGGCCCTTTTGGTGTGTGAGGGGTATTTTAACAAAGAAGGTGTATTCCAATGACATCCGGATATACACCCACCCATTGTGAGGTGGCCCCTTTTGATTAACCTATTTATACTGTTAACCTGTATGCTGCCTAGAAAGCTTGATGGGAATGACTTACTATCTTTAGTTGAGGGAATGTTTTTGGATACTTTTAACAGTGTTAGACTCTGGGTGTCAATAGGCCTAATCATTTCCACCATACTTAGGCAATTCTAAGTTGAACTACCTGATCTTGAAGTGAGGGCAGAATTTCCTGAAGTTTATTATGCTATCTAGACCCCTTCCCCTTATTAGTCCCTACTGTTCCATTCATCTTTTCATCAATGGCAGTGGAGGCTTCTTCTTTACTACCATTTACAGATGCGTTGCCTCTCATCTCATATGTTTCACTAAGCCAGATAAGCTAATAAGAGGTTCCTAACCATCTTGGGCAGTGTCCTGAACTACACACTTCTTATTGGTGCAGTTAAAAATGGGATAACAATTCTTTGGGTTTACTGCTGTAACCACAACAGCAGCTGAATTCGGAACCTTATTACGAGCGTTCTGCAATCTTTTTCGTGCCCTCTTAGATAATAGAGAACAATCACTAAAACTATCTCCAGAGCTTGAACATGGAAGATTAACATCCTGAGTTGACTTAATTACCTTCTTTCAATGCAAAGCATGACCTTCATCGTTTTGTGTGTCTAAGCCAAAACAGATCTCCGGAGCCCCACCTGATTCCTCTGGCTCCCTTTTATTATCATGACTTGCATCTATCTGGGGTTGTTGCTGCTTCATATCTGTACTAGATGCACTCATTCCCAAGTCGTCATGGGAAACTAAGATTTTATCTGAAAATGGTTCCCCGCTGAGTATTTTAACTTCATTGACAAGTGATCCTACTATTGTAGGAAGGTTGCCCACCTTATCTAAAATATGAGAACATGTGCTTCTTAGTAATTGACCGTTGTCTTCATTTTGAGCCTTAACCACCAAACTTGTCAGATTTAGTAGTTTTGTATCAATGCCTGCCACATAGATAGCTAGAGTGTTTAAAAGCTCCACCTGCATTTCCAGTTTATTAGAGTGGAACTCGAGCACAGTTGTAAAAGCATTCATTGTATTTAATACAGTTTGCTACACACCATTATTATCTGCATTTTTATGGATACCAGAACGCGCATCCAGTATAGGTCGAACGTCATATTTTTCCAGGAACAAGATCTGCGGAGTTTAATGAGTTATATGTTTGCTTCCCGGTCAGTATACCATGTTGAATATTTATGGCATAACTTTTTAAGGGGATTAAAAGTGAATGGGCATCTGTGTCCTGATACACATCACAGATTCCTGGGCCAAATGGACTCCATGCTTTCCTATTAATTGATAACTCCAATGTAAGTGCATCTAGACTCTCGTATTTCCTCACGGCCCCCGGCTTAGGTAAACAAGGTTTTAAGTTGCTTTGATTTACTAGATTTATGTACACTTCACCCAAACAAATAACAGAATCATCACTGACATTTGAGAGATTTGAGAAATTGTTACACTTGGATATATCCAAAAGAACATCATCCGCCTGTTGTGCACAATTCAGACTAGGCTTCAAATTTGAATGGGTAGTCAACACATTTACCTGCCCAACTTTGGGGTCATAGTGAATTTGAGTTATAACTACAACCTCACCAGGTAAATTTGTTGACACAGGTGAGTTAAATACTAAAGTCAAACAACCAGCAGACTGTTTCCCAATGTCTCTCAGTTCGTCACAATGTACTGCTGTGGGTGTGTTTGATTTTAAAGGCGTACAGCTTGCTGACTGCCTTCCAGTGCATCTCAGTTTGTTGCAGTGGAGTATGGCATCATCACAAAGTGCATGCACAATAGACACACACATATTTTCCAATTAATTTTTCAATTCAGGCGTAGAAAGGGGAAATTCAGCTTCACTGTTGCTTTCACACTGAGCAGCATCGTTTGGTTTAAAGAAGTCCATTATACTTCACTGGGAGGAATGGGCCACACCGACCCCCCCCGGCGGGGGATTGATTGTAAACTACTCCCCCAGCACTCGGTACTCCCCCAGGCTTGGTGAAGGCCCATCTGTGACCTGCGAGTCCTCAAATTCAATGTTGTTTGCCTGCCTGCAAAGTATCTTTATGTAAGCAAGTTTGCTATTCCTTGCTGCTTTTTCCTTTTTTGTAGTTGGATTTGAAATGAGGGTTGAAATTCCCGCTGTGCAACCTGACCTCATGATGCGAACATAGAAAGTCTAAGGATCTGGACTACAGGATAACAACAGCTCTGGATCTCTAACACAGCCAGACGGTGGTGAGGAAAGGTGGGTGGGTGGACGAGCAGGCGGGCGGGCCGACGGGCAATTGACCACACTGTCTTGCAAGCCTTACACCGGCTGTTTCCGCAATACCACGCAAAATAACAACACTAGCTACTGCTCTAGCTAGCGCTGCCACTGCCACTGCCACTGCACTGTACCTCTGGACTGCTCTGGGCTGATTGAAGAGCTGATCAGGATGGGGAGCAGTGGAGCAGAGTTATAAATTCAGTGGTAAGATAGTCCGGTCCACTCTGCTCTGGCACCGGTCAAGCACTTTTCTCCCTCAACCGATCAGCTCCCATCCGCTCACACTGCTTCGCTTCAGACACACTTCACTCAAGCTTTTGTATAAAGCCCCGCTTTTCTCAATTTGGGAGTAATACTAAGTTTTTCCCATACTTAGATGCAGGCTTTTGGATGCAGGCTTTGCAGACTTTTGGGGGGAGGGGGTAGATCAAGTGCCTCAGGGTGAGAGTGGACCGGGAACGGTCCTCACAGTCTGTGCAAGCTGCACTGGCCAAATGCCAGCCACCTCCGCACAACTGATAGGTACCACAGCTCTAACCTTACCCGTGTTTGCCGGTTGCACCTGAGATCCTCATCCTCGAGGCCGCTGGGCTTGTTTTTTTCACCTCTCCGAGACTTTTCGAAACTTGGTCTGGTCCTCGCGGCTCTCGCTACCACTACTGCTCTCCTCCGTACTGTTTGTCGCAGTTCGTTTCTACTCTGTCACACTGCTTCTGCTTCTGTTAACTGATATGAGGCCATGGATCCTAGCTCAGACATGACATGGCAGAAATGACATGCTTGACATGTTCCCTCTCACATTATTTCAGCTTCATATTGTATTAAAATTGCTATGTAAAACTTTCCAAAAGGCCAAATTTAAATTCACAGGAAGATGAGCTCCACTCATGCCCCATCCCAATCTGTTCCTAGACCCAAGTCCAATAAAAGTAGTCATAGGGCCATGCCTAGAAATATGGAACACCTTTGATTTTGTTATTAGAGTTCACAATAAAAACCAACACATGTTCATGCAAAGTAGGTACAAAATTAAAAACAATAAGTAGACAATCTGTTTTGCACAATAAATGTAAAACATGAATAAAACCAAAAGTGTAAGAAAGAGGATTATTAACCAGGTGGATGGTAGTCCACCACAGCTAATAATGCCACAGACATATTAGGATAAAACATAGTTTCAATTATTTGAACCTGGTCTCAGCCTCTTGGTAGCTATGACACAGATCACACAGCCTTAATTTAGGAATATGTGTACGTTATTTAGGAATACGAAAACAGTTAAAAAGTCAAACCATGAGATAATAAAAATCCTGTAATCAATCTAGAGAATACAATGACACCAAAATGACAAATATCAAATAAGGGAAACTGGAGACCTGAATTGGTAATGATTGAAGGCAAAAAGTGACAAGAAGATGTAAAGTGGCAATCAGTAGTCTCAGGTGTGATTTCAGGCCAACTGCAATGGAGCATGGGTTGGATACATCAAGTGAGTTTGTCCATTGTCCTATAAACGTTATCTCCTGACTTAATCTGGGAAATGGAAATGCAAGCCCTCTGGTGGAGCAAGGTTTCAGGCTGTAGCCACCAATTTCCACAAAAAGCCAGATAACAGCTGTTTGAGCTCCTGCTGAAGTAGTTGGTTTTAGTGGGACAAAATGCAATTTAACAGCCAATAAATACTTGTGTTTCACATATACTTTTCATGCCTTCACCTGCTCAAAATTTCTACCTTTTAACTTAGCCTTTTCATGGAGCTCAAAATTCACATTGAGGGCAAGACCAAAGCTGTATCTGGTGAAGACATTTCCAAATTGGACACTTTGCTGAGAGGTCCTGCTGACATTCTGGAGGGCTAGGAAAGCCAACCATTTTCTAAGAACTACCTTTTCAGAGTTTCAGGAGCAGCTCCTCTTTGTCACTTTTAAGACTTGCGGAGCCTTTGATGAAGCATTTAGGGGCCATGACTCACTCCATCAAAGTCCACCATGCTAGTTCCAGTTGCTACTAGTCAGCAGGGATCTTCAGGAAAAAGGCATCTTGTAGCTTGTTGTGCCCCTGTAGTCACACCGGAGGTCTGTAACTGATACTTGGATGCCACTACTCTGCCTTGAATTCAAGCGTGAGCAGGTCCAACTCTTAAAGTCTCCACACAGTCCTCAACAGCAAATCCAGTCCCCTTCTGGTGTTCTGCAGGTCGGGAGAGTGTTCTGATGAGCTGTGAATGAGGCAGAGGTTTCACTAGCCAGTAGTTTGGGGTGTCACTACTGGATACTCCTTAAAAAATGAGAAATAAGTTCCCAGGGCCAACTCTTTGTAGTACATCCTGTTTTCCTAATGCAATCAATTCCATATTGTGCTATTCAGAGACAAATCAAACATTGCAGTTTCTTTTTACTCCAGAAGGGAGCTTATATCCCAGCCTGCTGTGTGTATAAGGAAATGAGTAGTCCCCTCATCTTGAGCTACACCAAACTGGTTTGATACCGGCTTCCCCTCTCACTAGAGTTGTGCTTACCTGGCTATCGGTAGTATGAATACCCAAGACAGACCCTAGGATCACAAGGGACCAAGGGTGTTTGAGTAATTTAGAAACAATGACCCCTTAACAAAGATAATGAAACCAGTCATTATGGATACGGAAATCAGTTCCATAAAGGGATTCAGTGATCAGAATTTTTTAATTTTATTAAAACAAATACATTTTGCCCAAAAAGTAGAAATTACCCACACTGGAGTAATTTCAGAAACCAAAGAGCAAAAAACATCAGGTGTTAAAAACTGACACTACAAGACATATGAACATATAAAGGCAAGAAGACAGTGACCAACATTATTATGTGACCCGTAGGTCACTTTTAATAAAAAAATGAAACGCTGCTGCACCCAAAACAGAACCAATACATAACATAGTGTAACGGGTTAGAGTTTCTGTCAACGGCGTTTTGATCCTGTGAGAATATAGGGATCATCATCAGGACTGAGGATTAGTTGGCTGGAATGATACCAATTGGTATTTTAGGTGAAGCACCTTATTTTCTTTCTTTTTTGTCCTCATTTATCTTAAGCAGTTAAAGTTTGGAGATACAAAATTGGCTATTCAGCTTTTTTCGGGCACACAATGTATAAGGAGTCCGATCTCTCCTTTACGGAGGGGATGTATAACAACTCAGACCCTCTATTGGCCTAGCTGCTTTCCTTTTTTTTCTCCATTACCACAAGTATATACAGATTTACTGCTCCAGGTACCACTAGTATATACAGATTTACCGCTCCAGGGCTACCAATCCAACTTGGACAATCCCTGACAACCTGCGTTACTGCTACTTAATCCTAGGACTAAGCAATACACATTTAAAAAAGTAAGAAAGGGAAAATACATAGAAGAGAAAAAACTAAAAAAGAAAATACTTATAGAGCTTCCTCTTTAAGAGGTGTATTCTTAGGTGTATTCTTACACCATTATCCCATAAATTCCAAATTTTTGGTTTTTTACGTTTTATATGTCGCCCAGTTTAATTTTGCGGGTCTATGTATAGAATTAAGCCATTCACATTCTAAAGCTGAAACGGGTAAGATCCATTTAATGCACAGTTCTCTGTGTGCCAATAAAATAAACAAAAAAATAGAGTTTTATATTGTTTAGTTATATTAAATATAGAGTCTTCATCTGAAATTACTCCAAAAATGACCAGCGCTAGACTCACCTTAATTTCATGCCCCACAATACTGGAAATCGTTGCACCTATTTTTTCCCAGAAGATTTGGCTGGAAGGACACCTCCAACACATATGTGCTTTATTTCACCGCACTCTTGGCATATCTTCACGACGTGTAAACTCAATTTGGATAGCCTTCGCGGAGTCCAATATGCCTTGTGGATAGTAAATAAGTGATTTTTTCTTAGAGGTGCAGACTTAACACTGTGCCATAAAAAAGATATAGATACTTGCCATAGTATGTCAAGATCGTAGTTCAGCAGCTCCTTCCTCCAAGTTGATCTAAACCAAGGCTGTGAATCTTCATGAGCATGTATCAACATCCAGTACCATGTAGAAATGTCCTTTCATTTCCCCGGTAGAGACAATGTTAATTGTGACTCGAAAAAGTCATTTCCCTTTCCACTTTTTCTCAAAAGCTTTGGGCCAGCTTAGTAACTGATAATATTTGAATTGTTACGTTTAATTGAGATAAACAAACCCATTATCATGGGACGATTCTAAAGTATCCCTTAAATCTTGCGCAGAATACAACGTCTATGAGGGCGGCTGTCACTGCCCCCAAAATGAGAGCGACTCTAATGCAAATAATCCAAGACCTAGGTCTTGTCGATATTTGGTCTTAAAAGGCATAAAGGTGGGGTCACAATCAGGAAAATATACTTTCCATAACAATAAACACGGACACCGGTCGAGCATAGATTTTTTCCTTGAAGCAGCCGCTATTGGTGACCATCTTAAAAGTGTGGTACATATTCCGGAGCATTTATCACTGCAATTTTTGATGAAAGAAAAGACAGCTGAAAGGCGTTGGACCTTGAACCGATCGCTACCTGTAGATACTGTAATAGTTGACAAATTTAAAAACTCTACGAATGAGTTATTTCTTTTTAACTTGGACTCAGCTCCCTTAAATAAGGTATGGGACACATATAAAGCTTACTTCAGAGGTATATTAGTTGGTATTAATGCGTCACACAATAAAAAGGTTAAAAAGGAGATTAAAGTTTTAGAATACGCAATCAAAGTAATTCAGGAGAATATAGGGTGTAGCGCAAATCCAACTAATGGCTTGGATCCTGAAACAGAATTAGCGAAAGTGAAAAATATTTTAGCCGATTATCTGGAGATTAGGGTAAAGCAAAAATGGGAAGCAAGCAAACTTGCTAATTATGAGTACGGGGAAAGATGTGGTAAACTCTTGGCATGGAAGGCGAAAGCTGATCAGAAAGTAAAATGGCAAACTACCGGGAATAGAATCACTGAAGATGGGGAGATTGAACAGGCTTTTGTCCAATTCTTTCAAGATCTCTACACAGAAGATACTAACCCAGATAGGGATCGAATTGCAGCTTTTTTTCAAGATATCAATCTCCCACTCCTCAGTGATGAACTTAGAGAAGAATGATCTCCCCTTCACAATAGACGACATTTATAGCGCAATACAAAGCCTAAAGAAAGGCAAGGCTGCAGGGCCAAACGAGATCTATTTCCATTTGAGAGACGAATTAGCTCCCATTTTGCTTGATCTTTTTAATTAGGCATATATCTTAAAACAAGAGCTCCCCCCATCCTGGAACCTAGCCACAATAATTATTTTGTTAAAACCTAATAAAGATCCAAGCTTATGTGAATCATATAGGCCGATCTCCCTTCTTAACAGTGATTATATTTTGTATACTCAGATAATCACTAAAAGGTTTCATCGGATGGTCGGCCTCTTGATTCATAATGATCTGAAGGGTTTTATAAAGGGTAGGCATTTACATGACTTAACCCATGAGTTGATAGGCACAATTGATTTAGCAACGGAAAGTGCCAACCCCGAACAGTGATGACATGTGATGCAGCCAAAGCGTTTGATAGGGTTAATTGGCCTTTCCTTCAAGAGGTAATTCAGCATTTTAACCTAGGTCATAATTTCGTTTCTGCAATTAAGACTCTCTTTAAAAATCCATTAGCTCGAGTTTTAGTAAATGGCACTTTATCTAAGCAGGTTACAATAGGTAAGTGCACCAGGCAGGGGTGCCCACTTTCTCCCCTACTGTTCAATTTGTACATAGAGCCACTTGATATTAAACTAAGGGCATGTAAGAATATCATACCATTTTCCTGTAATGGATGGGCTGAAAAAAATCGGCCTTTATGCAGATGACATGATGATATTTACTGGTCACTTATAGGACTCAATAGTAGCCATTTGGGAAATGTTAGAGACTTTTGGGGAAATATCTGGATATACTAGTAATCCTGCAATGAAACACAAATTACAGGTGTGACCAAGTCCGACATAGCATTAGGTATTTAGGGATTGAGGTGGTCCAGAAACTTGATTCATTAGCAAAAACAAATTTTGATAAAGTTACCTCTAAGGTCAGGAAACAATTACAACAGTGGGAATCGTTACCTCTAACCTTCCTAGGCAAATATAATCTCCTGAAAATAGCATTTGTATCTAAATATACCTTTTATTTAACTGTATCCCAATAGAGTTTAGGAAGAACTGGATAAAGAAAGTGCAAGGCATTTTTTCTAGTTTTATATGGGGGAAGAAAAGACTGAGAATAGCCTGGCAGAAGTTCAGGGAAAAAAAGGAAAATGGTGGAGTAGCCAGTCCAGACCTCCTTTAATACCAGAGAGCCTTCCATCTAAACATGTTTAGGCAACTATTAAGGGACACCGCTGACCTTTCACCACTTTTTCAAGCTCTTACTTTCAGCCCTCCGGATCTATCCAGTTTTTTTCTTTTTAAATTTAGAGACCCAAATTTTTTTAAGAAGGTGAGACTGAAAATGTTTTCAAACAGCATGTAAGGTATGGCTTCAAACACGGAGGATACTGCCAATCCCGTATTACAGCAACTATGCCCCAATCTGAAAATCACCTGGAACACCAGTTTGTTTACAAGATTCTCTTGCGGTCCCAACTAAGGAATAGGGAATTGACAGATGGGGCCAATTGTTAGAGGGTTCGGAACTAATTTCGTGGCAGAAAATTCAGGACATTACAGAAGGCTCGGTCTCCAAATTCAAATATTATCAGGTGCGAAGGACCTTATTTTCACAATAATCTGTAATTTAGAAAGCAATAGACCTTACAAAATTAGTGCCTGTTAAGGAATGTCATACAAAAAAATTAGTAATCCACCTAATTGGGTAGTACACTAACATATCCATGTATTGCAAAATAATTTAATTGCAAACCGTTGTAGCGATGGAATCAATTTAGGTGCTGCCTCTGCTTAAGTGGGTCTTCAGTACGATGAGGGAAATAACCGCCAATTCCTGAAGGAGCAAATGTTGGGACAAATAAGTGGTCTAAAATGGAGACGCTTCCATGGAGTCATTTTTTGTATGGCATTCCCGAACAGGCACTAATTGTGTAAGGCCCGTTGGTTTCTAAATTACGGATTTTTTTTAAATTCAGGTGCTTCATGTAATATACCAATTGGTGTCAGGCCAGGCAACTGATTCCTAGAATTACCTGGCTACAGGTGGCCGACTGAACAAAAGGCTTCTCTTCCCTAGGTCTCCTTTAACACTTAATCGTGAATAGAAAAAACCTGTGATAGTCCCTTTCAAGTTAATGAAATGCCTGTACCGTCCCAAGCTGACCTTCCTCAGCTGATATTTGTCACACCCAATTCTTCCTATGAAAAGCCCTAAACCATTGCTTCTGCTCTAGAAACAGTTTTAACAACTCATTATTTAGAAGCACTGGAAGGGCCAACTGTCAGCAGGCTACTGCTAATTAGTCTACAGAAGCCTGAGGCATGTAAAATGTATCTTTTTAAAGGTCACTTTTCCTAAATATGTATTACAAAAGCAAGTTCACTACTGAACTGAATTTTTAAGAAACAGTAAAATAGTGCCTCAAGTGTGTCCCAAACTGGAGATAGCAGGGTTATATTTTTATTCTGAACTCCATTTTTCCCATAGAACAGTTAAAGCCTTGACAGTGGCCATAGTTTTTGGGTGCTAGTCTTTGTAGGTGGGTGCCAACACTAAATACATGCATGGACCACTTTTAATTACCAGACACCCTATCTCAAAGACTACAAGGCTTACTTAGAGGGGACATATTTCATATGTAATTGTAGAGTGCTTTCTTGTAAATAAAAGATTGTTTTGGACAGGTTAGCCTGCAGGTTAAAAGCTGCCGGAGTTGCGGCAACACCAGTAAATCCTGAAGCCATGTTTCCTTTATCCACTAGTAGGTGGCACAACATAAGATCCAGTCCACAGGTGAAATGTAACTTTTGCATGCCGTTAGTGCATTTCCTGCAGTGTATATTATGGCCTTAGTGGGTGGTTAACTATGCCAATTAGGAGCCAGTTTTACCATGTTTTAGGGGTCACGGCACATGCACTGGGGACTGGACAGTTGTACCCCAGTGTACAGAATTAATAGACAAGCAGCATCAGCCCAATCCAAATAGAGGAGACCACACAAAACGAGGCACTTTCTTACAATGAGTTTAAATAATATCATATATGATAGGAAAAAATACCTAACATTCATCATCAATACAACTGTGCCCTACATTTGAGCGAGCCAACTACAGCATGGGGCAATCGCTCAAACATTTTCAAATGCCCAGTAGTCCACGAAACAGTTTCACCAATTGTGAAAAGGTAGGATTGAATTATCAAACAGTCTTAAGAAATGCTTATTCTAGTGATCAATATAGCAGTAAAAACAACACATTCATGTTTTGGAGCCTTATCAGTCGAGTATACTAAAAAAAAAGGAGTGCAGCAAAAGGTGTCAGTTAAAACATTAATTTCCATCAACTTACTGCCTCAGTACTTCCCCATCTTACTGTAAACAGACTGGTGTGTGAGATCTGCCCCCTGCTCCCCTGAATTAAAGCAAAGAGAGTCTTGACTACAGCCTGTGGCCCAACATTTATAGGTACATATGTTGTACCATGTATCGGTGTATAATGTTGCATCTTAAGATTTGCAATGTTAAACTGCTTTGACCTGAAGAGGTACTTGCAATCAGCTCACTACCCATGACCTCCTTCACAAGCTTCTCCATCTACCTGCTGGCCTAATGCATCAATTATCCACACTTTTGGTATTATACAGACTTTAACACGAGCCCCTTCTATCAACCATCAACTCAAAAAGAACCATTTGTTTCAAGCTTATATCATTTGGTGCTTTTTATGCCTAAAACTCATGGAATTGTAAAACAGATCAAAATGCAATGTTTCTACATAACCGCCCAATATTATGTAATTTTGTTTGTTGCCAGGTCAGAGTACCAGAGTCCCTCACATCACTGTGGAAAGGGCATTATCTCACAATACCGTATATCTAGTGATTTTAGTGTTTTCCATATATCTAAGCCATTCTTTCCACATGTGATTAAACAGTATCCAAAGGCATGAACCATGAAATATAAGGGTTAAAAAAACACAAAAACTGCAAATCCATGTGTCACTTGTAGTATGTAAGTCCATCAAATTCCAATCCTTACTTTCAAGCCCAGTCATAGTGACAATTTGTCACAGGTAGCAGCCCAGTAATAAATGCTTAATTCAAAGAGAGGCCACCATCTCTGATTCAGCAGGATTTTCCTGAACCCAACAGATTTTTCTTTTAATAGTTCGAAATGAATAGGGATAGGCAGATTGTTCCGTTCCACCCATTGAATTGCCAGAATTTGTCTAGAACTCTGTTAAAGAATAACATGGATTTCCAGGCAAATTCTGCTAATCACTGTGTGGCAGAGTGTTTCTCCTATGAGGATCCAGAATTTGCGAGTTGGCGAGATTGAGTGAGATTTTCTAATGCGGTCAGTCCCCGGCGTTTTTGAGTGGGTGCAAACATAGGGTTGCCATTCAAGTAGATTTTCTGCAGCACAAGAAGATTTTCTACTTGAGTGGCAGCAAAATCAACTCAAATAGCAGGCGCTCTAACACAATACATGGTGCTGTTCGCGCTGATTTTCAGTGCTGCCTGTACTGTCAGCACTAAAATGCAGTACGATCAGTGTGAGCTGCATATTGTCCACTCATTGGCGGAATTCTGTGGAAGGATGTATGACATTACAACGCATGCTTTTACATCGCATGCTTTTACAACGCGGTTTTTACAACGCATACCATTACAACACATAGTGCTTTTAGGCTTTGGATAGTGAATTGTTTAATTTACTATTCCAACTCCAGTCCCCGTGGATAATAGGGAAGGTGTTGTATAGTACATTAAACCTATTCCCTATCCTAGAGCACCCCCCAGCGCAATGCGTTGTAATGGTTTGAGTTGTAAAATTGCGTTGTAAAGGCACTGCGTGGTAAAAGTTGCGTTGTAAAGGTTGTTTACCTCTGTGGAATCTTACAGAGTTTTTCCTGTAACTCCACAGTGAAATTCTGCGAGTTCCACCAATCCCCTAAAGATGAAGTTTCTTCATGTAGATTTAACATACCAAAATAATACATCTGGGATTAGTAATTGCATAATTCTTAATATACACAAAGTTTGGGGAGGAAAACCAATCGTTTAAAGCATTTTTCAATAGGATTTCGGATATGCAGGATGGTATAGAATGTCACCTTTAGAAACCGGCAACATGCTGTTGAGTAAGGCAGTTTAGACACATCATTTGGCCACAACTTCAGAATATATAATAAACAATAGGATTCTGAGCTTAACATAATCAACACTCAAAGGACACATCATATTTTGGTGGTCATGGGCCATGTATAAAGATCCGATTAGGGATCATGTAATTGCTTATTATTCACCGGACCAATCAATATCAGAACACCTAAGCAACCATGTGACAGGAATATCCACCAATAGAGGGACAGTGTCTCAAATACTAGGACATAGTGCCTCTCAACACTTATGTTTACAGGTCTTTATGAGGCATGACTAGAAACAAGCAGAAACCTACAACCTAAACCAATAAGGTAAGGGGAAGAAGTCAGTAAGTGCAATTGCATAGAGACTGACTATTCGGACAGGAACGGTCAGTCCAATGGGGATCTTGAGAGAGCCTTCCAGCACCAACTATAAAAAGAATGCAGGTGACTGGAGGTGAGCAGGTAGTTGCCATAGGTGTATGTCAGAAAGGGGAGGATGATCAGGGTTATCCATAGGACAAAGGAATACTTAAAGAGCGTAAGGAACCCCTAAATATTTCATATGGGCAATTACCATATGAAATGGGTAGCATGAAGAGTCAAGCAGGGTAGGGGCCTAAGCGGACTATCAAACGTAGCTATTGTGGCAAGGGATTAGCTTTGGAGTACTGCCCTAGCAAGGTAACCCAATCCAGAATTCAGGTATCCACCACATGCATGTGGAAGGGACTCCATACGTATTCATAGAGTTCTAATTGATCAATGGCTTTATTCATATTTTGTTTGCATTGGGCTTTCCTATGGAGTTTCAACTATTCCTCCAATAATGATACAGTTGTGTGGAACCAGTGGTCTTGAATACATATTGTAACTGTGACTAGTTAGGTGGCTACCTGTCTGTGGTTGTATATAGAAAGTCCAACCATGTCAGTTGTGTCATGGAGAATCTTCAAACGTGCAGACAAAAGAACAGTGCAGATATCCATTAGTTTCTTTCAAATCCTCATCTAGATTGGCACATAATTTAGCATCCCATAACAAATGAAATAAGTTAATCTTATTGATTCATCTCCAACACCAAAATGGCCCTGCACAATGTCAGACGGAACCACAATCAGTAGTTCTGAATTTGGAAACACAAGCACTAAGTCTTGGCTTATCAGCCATCAGGAAGTAGATTTTTTTTTCAGAATCACTTGCCAGTGCAAACTATGTTTGGAAAGTGTCACTTGAGGATTTCTCTGCATGGGGCCCAGATTAGGCTGTGAAAGTGACCACATAGTCTATGATAATTCACTAATGGCAGTTGGGCAGTGATTGCGGGCCTGTGTTATACCTTAGGTTATGTAAAAGTTGTAGGTATTGCTAAGAACAGTTCCACTCCATTTGAAACATGGTCTGAAGTTCATGGAAAGAGTCATGTGACACATTAAGAAATAATTGCCCTACAATCTGAACACCTTTCCTTATCCAGTCACCCCACAGTCTTGTTCACAATTCTGCTGTCTGTGCTGTGCCATATAAGTGCCAGTTTGGTAGTTGAGAGTATACTCTGAGCCCTCTCTAGATGGGCTCACATATGTGCTACATATGGCAATTATTACTAGGTTATATAGGGCAATTGGCACTGCTTTAGCCATAAAAAGTGGGAAGACATCATCTAGGTAGTGGTATAAGAACCTGCTCTAATTGGACCTATGCCCGAGCAGGGGTCATTTGTATACAGAAAGGGATAAGTGATTTGGGACAGGTGGTGAGCTATATAGTAGCACACAGTATTACATACAAAGAATCATCATTATTTCTAGTATGAAAAACATACTATTTTGGATAATTCAGTATTTTAGAACTGTATATCTCTTTAACTAACTCATACAAACTCTCCATTCTTCATCAACGGTTATTGCAAACAACTAAACTCGGGCACAGAGAATTTTTTTAAACAATTGGAGAATCTATTTTCTGAAATAAAAGTTGGCGTATCAATTCTATCAATGGGTGCTCACTGCCCAAGTTACTGCCCCGCCCCCAACACCATGGGTCAGTACTGGGAAACTGTGTCGAAATATCTTGTAAAATAAGGAAGCCAGAGGTTGACCAACTGATGATGTTGTCACTTTTCGATGAACAGACACTTCGAATCTAATCAAAGAATATGGCTATCTGGAGAGTCAATGGGAAAGAGAATGAGTGTTGGTGCCCGGAGCTCTGCTCAGATGCCCGCGGCTTGTGCCAATAAATGTCAGTGCACTGAATACCAGGCTGCATATTCTTGAATCCACACCAGGCCTCTTTAATCCACTGCTTTTAACTCGCTCTTGTAGGATCCGGCTTTCTCCCCTTGTGAAGGTTTTTCCGCTCTTCTCTTCTTCTTTCCCCATCGTGCTGTTTTCCCTTAATTGCTCTATGGAAACGTCTGCGGAGTAAAAATAAGTGATGGTCCCCCAAAATGAGTGCCCGTGGCCCCCACCGGCTCAATTTAAGCACTGCCCAGCTAGCACACATCCATGTAGATACATATGGTTTTAATGAATGATCTCTCCTTATGGAGGGTTACACTTTGCAGAAAAATCTGCCTGCATTCCGAAAAGAAAGATATACTTGACTACTGGAAAGGCCTGAGACATTATCCGTTCCTTTTATGACTATGTTTTACCATTGTCACACACTTATCTAGACTCCATAACGTGCTTCAGTCGCGACAGATGCTTAAGGCCAGACTGGGGACTCTCGGTACTTGTATATATTGTGGCCTCTTTTGCTCATCGTGCAGTCCAGTAGCTTCTCTCTTCCTCCTTGAGAGCTACCTTTACATTCACAATCATTTCTTTGCCCCTCACTAACTCCCAGCTTTATGGCATGCTTTACAAGCGCAGTACATGCACTATTAATGAAAGAAGCACACAGATGAGTCAATAAATAATAAATACATAAGAATGTAAATAAATTCATTCGTATTAAAATAGTCGATGCAGTCTCATCATTGTCTATGCTTCATGTTGTGCCTTGTGAAGGCAGCTGATGGTCTAATATAGGTACTTCTATACAATTCAAGTTTATAAATGAACCAACATACATTAAGAAACAAATGTTTTACAGTAAAATATGTAACACTACATGGCTAGTGTCAGAAGACGTTTTAACCTGCAAACTATTTTCAGCTCAATTTAATGAGTAATCTAAAAATCATCTAGAGGTAAACAGTGAACCCAAGATATTTGAAAATGCAGTTTTATCTTACTCTGTACACAAATCGCTCTTTTCTTCAGTGCTCCAGGAAATGCATTTCGTTTCAAAATTCATTTGAAGAGGTTGCCTGCGGAAGGCCCAGGACTCTTGAAATTTCTGAGGAGCACAGCGGGGCATGACAATTCGAAAGTGTTTTCTCTTTTCCTCCCAGTAGTCCTCGCAATCAAGTTTGAAAGGCTCTCGTGGGTGTAAATGAGAAATTATGTAATTTCGACGTGCCTTGCAAATATACTAAATCCCATGCTAAAGAATTTTCTTTCAAGAGGTAAACTGACGTATTTAAATGGTTCTTTTCTTTAGGCACATATATGGATTTTATGAAAGGGCCATTGCGAAGAGTGAAGCGTGCAGAGTTTACATTTTTAAGTGCAATTGAGACCTGCTATTCCCGTGAAAGAAAATTGTCATGGATACCTCTGCTGGTGCTTCCGGTCACTTCCAGGCAACTGCGTAGTCTGCAAATACACCACAAGTACAAAAACGTTTGCGCGTGGATTCATAGAAGTAACACAAACCCATTTCTCTAATTGCAACCCTACCAATGATATCTACTTGTATATGGTGCCCCCACAGGAAGATT
The DNA here is from genome assembly GCF_964261635.1 of Lissotriton helveticus. Lineage (NCBI taxonomy): Eukaryota > Metazoa > Chordata > Amphibia > Caudata > Salamandridae > Lissotriton > Lissotriton helveticus. The sequence goes on from NC_136065.1 coordinate 539,248,507, forward strand.
TACATCGGACAAACCACCCAACCAATCAAGGTCTGCATCGAACTGCACGAGAGCAGGTTACGGTGTGGGACTGTTACGGCCCTTTGGTGCCTCACCATAGAGCATAGTAACACACAGCAGATGACTTTAATTGGCAAGTGCTTCAAATTGCTAAAACTCCCTCTAGTGGGGGTGAACTATCCCTGATTCTTCAGAAACTCGAATGTAAATGGATCAGTACATGCAACTTCACCACAGAAGGACTGAATTCTATGGAAGCAGGGTTGGATTGGGATTAGAAATCGGCCCGGGCACGCTAACAAGAAAGTGGTCCAAAATTACACATTGCCTTGCTGCAAAACACTGCTTCGGCGAAGTTTTATAAATAGCTGAAAACAAGTTGAGGCCACTTCTGCTCAGACTTCCTGCCCCCGCTCAGTATGCACACATTAATTGGTCGGCACAGCAAAATAAAGTTAGTGACACCTCTGCCAGTTGATAAAAGGGAGGTAATGGACACCCATCAACCTCCAGAAAGGCCACTCAGGGTCTCACGGGGCCGCTGATGTCATCTGAACACACCAGACACAGCCCAAATCGGCCCCCCAGGCTGCCAAAAAAGCAGCCCACAGCTGGAACTTCGATACCAGCCCCTCGACCATTGCCCGAGTACCAGTCTTACCAACCTGGACCTGTATGGAAGAGTGGAGGAGTAATGTTTCAAACATTGATTTTTATTGACCTGAGGTTGAATAGCTCCAAGTGTAACCCGATTCCCCTACGTTGCTTCATTTTTGCAGGTAGGTATTTAGGCAATTCTTCGAGTTACTCCATCTATTTGTATATTGTGTAAAAAAAAAACCTAGTTTTTATTGTTTTAATCCTTTTAATATGCGTGGCAATGTTTAACATGGACCTGACTTATATGATTAACAACGTGACGCATCTGGGAGATGTGCCACGTTGTAAAGCCCTGCGCCATAAGGAGGCGTTCCTGCACAGGGGGGTGGGGGGGCGTTCCTGCGCAGGAACGCCTCCTAAAAGTGGCTGAGTGAAATCTACAAGATTTCACTCAGTCACTTTTAGGCCAATGCTGCGTCAAAACCCTGCGCCTGCTTGAAGCAGGCGTAAGGATTGACGCAGCATTTGAAGGATAGGGCACCCTAGAGCCTTGCTGGAGCTGCGTTGCACTTGCGACGCAACTCCAGCAATGCGCCACTGTTACTGCACAGATGCGTGACGCATCTGTGCCGTTTTTGCCTCATGGTGCGCCGCATTGTAAATGCGGCGCATCCATTGTGGCGGAGGCATGGCGCACAATAAGTGGCACATCCCTGCTGATATGCAGGGATGCACCACTTATTGTAAATATGCCCCCTAGTTTATATTTCGCACTTAAAAATACAGGGGCAGATTTATGAGTTCTGGCGCATCTCTGCAAATCAAGCAGGCGTAAGGATTTGACGCAGCAGCGTCGTAAAACTGACTCAGTGAAATCTTGTGGATTTCACAGCGTCAGTTTTACGGGGCTTTCCTACGAGGGAACGCCCACCCTGCGACAGAACGCCCACATGAAACCTGACGCAGGTTTCATGTGGCGCAGGGCTTTACAACGTGACACATCTGCCTAGATGCGTCATGTTGTAAATAGGTCACAGGGATGTGCCACATTTCCGCGCCGTTGCGTCACGCAACGGCGGCGGAAACGTGGCGCAACCCCTACATAAATCTGCCCCACAATTCTTAATGATTTATACAGCATGGGATTATATACAATCTGATATGGAGAACTGATTGTAAAATTGTCCTTTCTTGAGTGATATTTGAAAAAAATATATAGCTAGGTTTTAAATTGTTACCAATTGTTCTACGCTGTTTAACCCATCTTTTTCCACTCAACCCAATGCAAGGAGGGGGAAATAGAGTTCACGGGTTTCGTTTTCTTTTCGGATTCCCTCATCCCTTGATCAGTGCTGCCTTCGGCCTATATACACAGATTGTCAACCGAGCCCGATTTTTCCAGAAAATCTCTTTCAATGCCAGTCAGTATTCGCAAGGAGGTGTTTGCACAGGGGCATTCCTGCAGCTCCTTGGCAGTAAACCAGCACACCCGGCTAAATGTTTATGGAATAAAATAAATCATTGTGATTAAAGTTTAAACATTTGCTTTTTGTTTAGTCACAGATCGCTATATTGGATTATAAATTGTGCATTATTTACCAGTGATATGTAAAATGTCATTTGCTTATCCACAGGATATTTATAACTATATCAATACTATTAGCATACAAGAGGATAAACTAGATGCTCTGAAACAAATGTAATCCTCCCCTGCATGGGTTCTTCCTATATTGCTTAAGAATCTGATTTTCCGCTGAGATGTGATGGCCACCCTCTAGCTGCTCTCGATTGCCTTTCTTTGTACAAGTCTAATTTCTACAAAAAGTAACCGATTATTTCAAATGGGCAAATTGTGACTTTTTAAATCATATGCAAGGTACATCTAAATAGAATTTATTTAAAAAGTGGCTGCTTGAACCTTGCTTTGAAGATTTCATTAAAAGATTTCAGTGACTGTCATCAAAATAATGATGCCAAATGTTATGAAGGAAGTATATTTCCCTTGGAAAGTAAGGACATACAAATAAATGCATCAGGTACAATTGTGAAGCGTATGTCCCTCACTAAAACAAAGCAGGGTCTTCTCTGTTATTATATGTCAGAATATCACCAAGGGAAGCATACGTGGGTAAGTGTAACTTTACTATTCATAACTCCAATTCTACTTACATAAATATAACATAAGCGGATGTGGAGCTAAGGATAGCGAATCCATGCTTACACAATTATCTTGTTTATATTTATTGTCATAGTAGTTATGCTGCTGCTGATACTATTACAGTTCAGGATTAAAAACTCAGGGACTAATTCACAAAGGTGAATTTACAAACTTTCATGTACGTTTACAATCGTTTGCTATTCACAAAGATATTTTATAAGTAGTATCTTTATGAGTGCAGAGTCTTGGAACATAAAAAGATGGGACAGTTAAATCTTTTTATGTGATGAGACTCCACACTCGTAAAGATAGAGAATCCAGGAGCAAATACTTTGCTCAGGTTTTGAACAGCATCAATCATTCTGTGTTCCAAGTTTCCTTTATAAAAGTTTGCTTGACATGCCATTTGTTAGCTTTTGACAAATGATACTTCCCATCTCAAGAATGAAATACTAAATGACAGCTACAATATCAAGTACCACTAAGCCACTGTACTCTATGCCACTGCACTCTACTCTGCACCACTTGCCTCAATGTCACTGCACTCCATGCTACTCTACCACTTTAGTCTATGCAACAAACTCTACACCACTATTCTCTGCACCACTCCAATCTATGCCAATGCAGTCTACAACACTGCACTCTACAGTGCACTATTCTACGACACTGAACTCTTTTCTGTGCCACAACGCTTCACACCACTGTACCATGCTATGCACCACTCTACTTAATGCCACTGCAATCTCCACCCCTCCATTTTACTCTGCATCACTGTACTCTGCGGCAGTGCACTCTATGTCACTCTACTCTACTCCGCACCACTGCCCTCTATGCTCCTGCACTCTAAATCACTACACTCTATGCCACTCCTCTGCACCACTCTGCTCTCTGTTACTACACTCTACACCACTCTCCTCTCTTCTGCACCACTCTACTTTATGTCACTGAACTCTTTGCCACTGCACTCTATGCCACTCTACTTTGAGCAACTGTAATTTACGCTACCGCACTCTATGCCACTGCACTCTACCCTACGCACTGCACTGCACACCACTGTATTCATGCCACTGCACTCTATGCTACTCTACTGTACTGTCCACCACTCTACGTCACTACACTACACCCCAGTTAACTATACACAACTCTACGCTACTGTATTCTACACAACTGCACTCTTTAGCACACTACTCTATACCACTCTCCACCACTCCTCTACTGTATGCTGCTGCACTGTACAGCACTCTAATTTACTAAGCACAACTCTATGTTATGCCACTCCACTCTACACCAGTCGATTCTACTCTACTCTTTACCACACCACATCACTCTATGCTACTTCATTGTATGCCACTCCACTGTAAGCCACTATACCACTCTATTCTACTCTACTCCACACAGTGCCCTTTTACTCTACACCACTCTACTCCATGACATGCTATGCCATTCTTCTCTACGGCACTCTACTCTACACCACTCTTTTCTATGCCACTCAAAGCCACTCTATTCCACTCTACTGTTTGCTACTCTACTCCACTCTCTGCTACTCCAACTTTATGCCACTCCACGCTACTCCACTCTATGCCACTCTAGTCTAACCCACTCCACTCCATTCTACTCTACTCTACTCAACTCTACAGTGTGGCAATCCACTTTATGCCACTGCACTCTACTCCTCTCTACTCTACTCTATGCCACTCTATTCTAAGCCAGGCCACTCCACTCTACTCTATGTCAGTCCACTCTATACCACTCCACTGTAAGCCACTATATGCCACTCTACTCTACATCACTCTACTTTACCTTACCCCACTCTACACAACTCCAAACCACTCTATGCCATTCCAAGCCACTCTATTCCACTCTGCACCACTCCACTCTATGTCACTCCATGCCACTTTTATGCCATGCCACTACACTCTACTCAACTCCACTAAACACTGATGTACAACATGGCTAAAAAACATTGGGAAAGTCAATAGCTGTCACGTAGGAAAAACCTTTTGGATTTGCCAGTGCTTGTTAAAAATGTAAACACAGGGGTCTAAAGCCCCCCCCCCCCTCTCAGGTCTAGTGAATACTGGGAGTACCACATACCAGGCTGCCTAGCTTCGATTCCATCATCTTCCACTTTCCTCTACTACCTGACATCCTGCAGTTCTTATCCCTATCTCACTCTTTTTAGGTTTCGCCCTGGCCGTAGCACTGCGTAAGCAGTGCTCCGCCCAGGGCAAAATCTTATGTCCTACATATGGGGCTTTGGTCCCGCCTCTGTCTTCCATTGGCTAGCTCCATAAATGGAGGCTAGCCATTGGAAGACATCAGTGTCAAATACTTTCTCCCGGTCAGAACGCGAATCGTGGCGTTTCTGACTCTTTTTTTAAGTCCCGCCCCTTGATGCCGTGTGTCCCGGGCCACGCTGTGATTGGCTGCCGGCCCGGGACACCCCCGTGACGCCATTCCCCGGGCCGCGCTGTGATTGGCTGCCAGCCCGGGACACCCCCGTGACGTCATTCCTCGGGCCGCGCTGTGAGTGGCTGCCGGCCCGGGACCTGACTTGTTTTTCGTCGGTGCATTGGGGGGTGTTGGCTATTCTGTTAAATTACACAAGATCGGGTTAATTATTTTATTTGTTAGCACCGCGAGGTTGCGTGAGTTGTCCAGAATCGCTGGTTGCAGAGCTGACGCCGGGACTCGAACCTGGTTTCCCAGTTCCGAGGCAGTAATACCACATCCTCTCATATTGGTACTCGGCAGTGCCAGACCCTTTAGCGTAGGTTGCTGTCCTGTTTGGCACCGACTGGCCAGCTTCCAGCTGGAGTCCTGTCAGGCGCCGTTTACAGGTTGCATTGCACGGGGGAGTTTGCCACTCACAGCGGATACACCGAGCTGCACATGGCACGTATCCCCTCTGTTTACGCTCTGAGATGTAATACTCGGCTCCGTGTGTTTTAGATCTCTACGCTTCCTTATCTGAAACCTGAGACTGCCTCGGAAAACCTCCCCTCTCAAGATGGCAGCCGCTGCCGCCCACTGTAACTCCGCCCTGGGTGCACGCTGAGACGAGGAAACGAGAGCAGAGCCGGGAATCCAAACCGAAAGTTATCCGCGGCTGAGCGGGTGCTTGAGCCTCTTACTGCCTCACTCGATGCAGGCGGGCACAGGCCGGCACTCGGCCTAAGAAGTCGCCCGGGCCCTCCATGGCCACCCGATGATTCCCTCGGCACAAGCGTCTATGCCCCGGACCTCACCGCGGAAGCCGTGGCCTACCACCAGCCTCCCGCCGACCCACCCGGCCCTGGTGTATGGCTGACATCCGGTTTGGGCAACCGGGAACCGGGAACAGCTTGGCATTGGCCCGGACAAGCCCCGACTCGGAAGCCGAGAGGAGCACCTGGACTTGGGTTCCAGCTCCCTGAGGCCTCCTCCATGACTTTCATGCCACCGCCTCACACGGGAAGATCTCAACAGGTGACTGGGGTGGGCGGGAAGTAAACTACGAATACAGAAGGTCCAAAATGGATAAAATACCGATCACTGCAGTAAATCTATCCTAAAGCCAATGCTCATTTTTGTTGCTGGGTCTACCGTCCTAACCCAGAAAACCCTTGTCATACAAGTATCTTCAATTGTCTGCTTAATCCTCCCCACCTGACCACCAATATCCATCCACAGTTCATTCACAGCAGTGCTTCTTAACCCATGGACTGTGGATCCCCACTTGTTCACTATTGGAAGTCCCGGACTCCAGCCACAGCAATGTCTACGACTTGATCCTCAAATACACTAATCTACCTAAAAAAAGTATACATCAAGCAAAGACCCAAGCTATTAACTGTTTTCTAGAATTCACACAAAAAATGACACAAATCGAAATAGTATTTAATGAGTTGGCTGGAGCCAGTACCCTAGGCTCCTAAAATTTTATTTTGTGTTTTTTTACTTCTGGTGCACCCTCCACTTTTTATTTTGTATATTCGTGCTTCAATTTAGGCCACAAATCCTCCATACTAATTGCTATGTCGTTCTCACACGAACCAAGCAAACTATGCCAACTTAATTTTTAACCTCCAATTTCACTTTGCTTCATATTTGGAGGGCTTCTTAACATTTCCAATTTTTCTTTTTATGTGTTTATTCTTTATTAATCTGCTGATATTATATAATTGTTTAAACCCAAGGTTGTGCTTGGCGATGTGCAGGTTGGCCTGTTGCCCGTTGTCTGTGTACCAGGATACTTATTTTCCTATCTTCTAATGTGCGCAATAATTTGTGTATATATTGTGTGCGGCAATTTTGTGTCTATTCTGTGAACGAGTTGTTTTACGCGGGTCTATTCATGTTTGTCGGTGTATCACTTCCTGTCTGGCTACATGTCCCATTTAATTTCTTCGTTTATTTTTAGAGCATGTTGGACTCCATTGTTCCATGTTATGGTGTGTGCACAGACCGTGCTTCCATGTGTTTGTGTGTTTTTCTTTCTGTCTGAGTGTAACTGACACTGTTGTGGACTGTGGTATGCATGCGATTCTATTTCTGTATCAGTTGAAGCTTGCTGTCTGTCCGTGTATCTGTGTAACTATTTGCTTGTGTGTCAGCGTGCCTGCTTGTCTGCGTGTGTTAACAAGTGTGCCTGGCTATATGTGCTTGCCTTTTTGTCAATGCTCCTGGCTTTCCTGTTTGTTTTACCGTGATTTACTCCTATGTCCACCCATGCGCCTGTTTGTGTACGTGCTATGGGTGTTGTGAGGTCCCTCCGCTTGCTTTCTTCCCACTTGCTTCAGAACCCCCACACTGTTCTCCCATACCTTCTTTGTGTCCCGCCTCTGTTATTAACATTCCTTATTAACACCCGCCGGGCAGGTAACTCGTCAGTGTGGTTATGGCTCTCAGAGAGAGCTGTTATTGTGTAGGACGGTGTATCCCACAGCCATAACCAGCCCGTCGGGTAATACCTGGAAAAGGCAACACTTTTAGATTTTTTGTAGCGTCTTGAGGCAGAATGCTGAGCCTGGCGTCTTGAGGCAGAATGCTGAGCCTGGATGCGTTCTAACAGGCAGGTTATGCCTAGGGGAGAGCAGACTCGCTCAGTGACCCTCTACCACTCAGGCCGCTGATCTTTCTCCCTGCAGCGACCTTTTAAATGAGGATTATTAGTGTGACCTATGAAAGGGTTGTGAATACTTCAATATTGCTTAAAATATCGATCCCCACAGTATAGGTTAGAGCTCTATGCTATTCTTAAAATATAATACATACTGTCATCCAAGCGCAAGAGATTGCTGGCAACCCGGTGAAACCGGTTTGAGAGCTGTGCACCCCTTCTCAAGCCCTGAACAGGGCCTGAAATACCGTGAAGCCGCTTTGGAGCCCAGAGAGGCTCATGGGGGCATTTCATTGTGTTCTCGTTTGCCTCCACTTCTTCCTCTCCCTCTGCGTTTCTCCTCTGGCAGGTCCCAGCTCCCTGGCAGGCAGCAACTCTTTAATGCCGGTGCGAGCAGCCGGCAGCAGCGGTACTCACCTGAGGTGAGGCTCTTTCTGGTGGAGTTAGAGGACTCCTCTAAAATATTAACTCACCAGAGAGTTAAAAATAAGACTGCAACACGGCGCAGCGAAGGTAGAAGGATGCCAGGCTTTCCGTACCTACGGACAAATGATATTTTGCGGTTTGGGCGCTCCCATTCACAACATAACAATACCGTCTATATAAGCCATTTCTTGCAAGTTAGCAGCCTGTTGCGTCCATGTATGGTCGTGTCATAAGGCAGCTGCCTACAATAGCCTTATTATACCACTGCCCCTGCTGCTTGTTCGAGTCTCTACAGAGTCTGTCAGCGGTCTCATCCGAGTGCAAACCCATCATGGCCCCATTTGTTGTAAATACAAGCCCACGGCCGGCTTTCGCCTCCACTTCCTTCTATGTGTTTTATACCAGCATCACACGTCCTGTGTTCAGGAGCGAAGCTATTAATGTGCGGCCGGTTCAGTGGCACCGGGGCCGAGACTGTCCTTTTTTTGCACCAGTGTCCAACTAGTTTGTGTTTTTACCCACGCCTTTGACCCTGCACCCACTCCCCCCCACACTTCCCGTACTTTTTAATGCACTTGATTACATGGTAGGCGCATCCTTCGTCACATGGCTTCTCAGCGCTAGCACATCCCGCTGGTCTGCTCTCCCACAAAGCAGGCGCGTCCCTGCGTGTTCATCAATCCCCGGAGGCGGTGCCTGGGAGAGCCGGGATGAGCTGGAAACAACCCACACCTGCAGTGTGAGAGAGAGTGTGTATGAGAGACAGCAGTGTGTGTAAGAAAGACAGCAGTGTGTGAGAAACAGCAGTGTGTGTGAGAGAGACAGCAGTGGGTGTGTTCAAGGCAGAGTCAGCAGTGTGAGAGAGACAGCAGTGTGAGACCTTTTATTTATGTTTTGGTTTTTGAAACATAAATAAAACGAATTATTTGCAATGTCAATAACACAAACTTGTGTAAATACGTGACCTATTGCATTGAAAATGCAAAAGGTCTCGCATTTGCGAGAGATTACGCTATTGCCATTGTAAATGACAATGCCATTTATTTATCTGTTTTCAAAACCAACACATAAATAAAAAGTTTGTCATTTACAATGCCAATAGCTCAAACTTTTGCAAAGGCGAAACCGTTGCATTGTAAATGCTTGTTTCACCTCTGCTTTCGCCCTTTGTCACTCTTATTCTATATTTCTCTTTTTGCCTTTTCTGCCTTTCACTCTCTTGCTGTAGATAAAAAATAATTCATGGTTCCAATATATGAGTGACGGTGCCAACCACCAGAAGCTACCAGCATAAATTAAGTTCTATCCAGAAGACTACACATCCTGGGAATGCCGCCAGACACTCTATGTTCGCTCATTTTAAAAAGCAAAACAAATGCGTTCAGCCTGCACCTAATGAACCAACAGTCACTGAAAGTCACGGTCTCGTCGTATACTACAAATTTGTCCTGCCTCTCTCCTTGACTCTTATGACATCGCTGCTTGCACGCTAGCAAAATTCCAAGATTTCTATTATCAGAGACAAGTTCTAAACTGAATTAGAAGTGTAGCAAAAAAGAAAAAAGAAAACAAATACAACAGAAAAATGAGCTGACTAAATCTCTTGCATAGGCACAAGCACGTATACATGCATATAGTGCTTTGCAAATGCATCCATTAATATCAAGAAGAAAGCAATATTTTGTAGTATTTTAGCCTAACTTGCGCAGACCTAAACAATCTAGCTATTGTCGAGGCTTTGTATGCACTTTACGTTTAAATGTGGAGAAGGATAAGGTTGGGCAGAAGAGAATTATTGTCCTACTCCATGGAAAGTAGGGGCCGACAACTCTTTGCAACCTTCATGTAATTTTTCAATGTGATGTATGTGATCTTTGTAGGAATAGGTTGCATTTCAAAATCCCAGTTTGCAGGGAGCCGCATAATGATGTGTCCAATGAATGTTAATTTAGCAGCAAAAAAGATGTGTCCAATGAATGTTAATTTAGCAGCAAAAAATGTCCGAAAGGGACAGCGTACCTGAACCTGCATTTACATTCCCAAGAGGAAACATTTCTGTGAAGCAGTCTGTTTCCGTTACAGGGACAGGTGCTGTTTTTTAAAGCATCAATAGAGGCTGGCAGGGCTCACTGGAATAGCATAAGCTACTATTCGAGCTCCAGTCTATGCAACAGTAGGGAAGAAGTTGGGCATCCGACACTAGTCCAACAAAGCGTCCCCTTCAGCAAGTCGTTGTAATGACTTGCATGGTAAAATAGCGCTTGGTAATGTCACGTGAGGGGCAAACAACTTGGTCAGCCCCCATGGGGGGCAGGAGGGCGTACGGTTGAGCTGTTTGGTACAGCCGGTTTTGGACTCTTTTGGTACAGGGGGACGATATTGCCGGCCCCGGTAACAAAAACGGCCCCCACCCTGGTTACCCACTGGGGAAACGCCCATGCCGGCTACGGCCAGTCCGGCCCTGGTGAGGGGTACTGACTTCGTTCTAAAGGCTGGTTGTTGTAAAGTCCGCGGGGTAAAGGATGTATCCCTTGGTGCAAACCTTTCAGAGTAGCAAATGAGGGGGGGGACCCTACATGTGCCATCCTCTTTATAAGTTTGAAAGGGTTGCAAAAGCCCTTTTATCTTTTCTGACTTCTAAAAGGGGTTCTGTACTTTTAAAAGCCCAATTGTGGTCACAGATTCAAGCCCTAGTGCATCATTTCAGCAATCTAGAAATAGGTATTCATGGCGATTTTCTTCCTTTGTCACAATTTTTAACTGCATTGCATTACCAAGAGCCTGGTTTATAACAGCAGTGTGTCTTTGAAGAAGACCTACATACTACTGTAAGCTATTATTAAACAACAAGACTCATTGCATAGTCAAGGTGAACCGTTTTCTACTTTAAAGTGGGTTTGAATTCCCTTGCAGGCATCTTTATGTAAAACATGCAAAGCAAGCCATAGATAATGCTGGACTGCTGACAAAAACAATAAATATATTTTAAGGAGTCGGAGAAATGTACAGTAATGGTTCTCTGTAATGATTGGAAACACCACGTCTTTAGATTGTGTGCTGCTTCTGTAAAAAGAGTAATTTTCAACCTCCGTGTGTTCGGCTTTCCCATTACTTAGTAATAGTGCATCTTGTCAAAGAGAATTTTTGTTTCTTAAAACCACCTCTCGGATAGAAAATACTACTCTTGAACCAAAGTGTAGTACAGCAGAGGAAAGCGAGGCTGCATTTCATCAAAATCTAAACGCGTCCAACCAATACCCTGGGGTTGGGTTTCAAGCGGAATTTGATTTAAATATTTTCATATCACATCATGCTTCCAGCATTGCCAGCTCTTCCTAAGATCCAGTTGTATCATCCTTTCACGAAAAAGGCAACATTATAAACAGATTGTTTATTCATATATTTTACTACACTGCATTTCATAAATGTAGGCCACTGGAGAACCTGGGGGTAATGATAGGGTGTCGATTCACCAGAATCCCAGGTGTAGCAGAAATGACATCATGCACCCTTTGATCTTACTGACATCACAGGAAGTGACATCAATGCCATCCGCGGCCGGTATGACTCACAGGTGGGGGGGATCGCACAGGGAGGGGGTCACCCGGGGGAGGTTTAATTTTTATTTAAAAAATATATATAACTTACCTTAGCCGACCCGATAAAGTCCCGTGTTGTCTCTGCTTCTCTGCTCCTCGCAGGAAGCAGGCAGCCACCCTCCCCTCCCCTAAGCCAATCACAAAACTGCAATGGCAGGGCTGTGATTGGCGCTCAGCCAGGCGCCGATGGGGAGGCCATTTTCTCCATGTAGGATGCATGCAGCTTCCATGGGGAAAATGGCAGAGTGCACATGACTCGTTTGGGCGGCCCAAGAGGGCCATCCAGTCAGGGCCTGCAACATTGGGCTAGCCACTCTTCCCCTGCCCTGTTGCAGGACCGCCCGCCTCCAACCAAACCTTTCTGCTTTCTCTCAGTGCAAGAAGTAGTACCACAAATTGGTATTTATACTATTTTATTTTACTGCTTATCGCACTGCGAGAAAACAGTGGGGCGACGCTCTTCCGCCCACATGGAGGAGCCACCCCTGATCAATGCACATCTATGAGTCAAGAAACACGCCAGGTTCCCCAGCAGAATTGCAAACATGAGAACAAACATTTTCACTCAAATTCATTAACTCATGCTCATACACTCACTCTCGCTCACTCATTCACCCATTAATTTTCCCTTCCCTACATTGACTCACTCATGCGCACTCTCTCAATCACTCTTACTCACTTATACTTTCTCACACACACACATGATCCTACATGCAAACCTACATGCTCACACATACTTTCGCACCTAAACTCCCTCTCACCTACATGCATGAACACAACATACATTTAAAAGCATTTGATTTAGTTGCCTAAAATGCCAGTAAAGATGTCATTCCTAACCCAAATTCTCCAAATTTTATTAAATGATTGGTGAACAATAGGCTAATATTCACTAATAATGTAATAAAAAAGAGCAGAAAACAATGAAGTTGGGGCCTCGTGGCACGGATTTTGCAACCGGTGTCACAAGAGGCAGCTGCAACCCCTGGCAACCCGTAAATGATGTTCATGGTTTATGATGTACAGCTTCTGTAAACTGAAGGGCTAGACCAGCCCTGCTGTCTGCAGCACATATAAAACATGCATTGCCGATGTTGTTTCTCCTTACAATGAACCGCATAGTAGGCACTGAAAGCACCAGACAAAAAATAATCAGTGAAATTACAATGATATTAAAAGTCTGAATTTCCGATATTTCATTTAGCCATTTTTGTTCCATTTGAAAGGAAAAGTAACGGAGGTAGGTGAAAAATAAATCAGGAGCAGTAAAATACTGGAAACACTTCACTACAGTTCTGCAGCCCCTTTGGTGCAGTCGAAGCCCACCCTAAAGGGCCTCTGCTTAGCCTAAAGTGTTTGTAATGCTCATCTGGCCCCAATGGTTATAACCGCCCCACATGCTACAGTATATAAAATGAATATAAGGGATGCCCTGAGCAGTATCAACCATGCTCAGATTTTTACAAACCCAGAAGACTTAGTTAACATGAATAAAAAAGTGATTCGGTGGGGTTTTATATGATCATTAAAGGACTCTAAGAGTCAAAAGGGAGATTCAGAAAAAATCAGTAGAAAGTTATTTGCCAGTTGTGTAAAAATCAAAAACCCCACCTAGTTACCTCCTAAAGCCAATCGGGCGTTGGGAGAGAAGATTATTGTTTTGTCTAGGGGCTGATACAGTCAAATTTTTGCTTTGATTTCCTTTGGGGTACACTGCGAATCTGGATCAATTACCTTGCCCATGTAATGACAGGAGTGGGCAGACAACACTCCATTTTTTATTCTTTTGTAAATTTTATAGCCGATATACCCATCAGTTTTTGCTCCCATTTTTTAAGAATGCAGGATCCATACATTTAGAAGAAGCCTACTTAACAATCCGTAAGTAGAAAATGATGAGTTAATGGCCCGTGTAGGTAGCTTTTTAAATTGTCAGTGCGCGCTCGCAATTCAATGTGCACTTTATGATGTTCTGTTTTTATATAGAGAATGAGTTCGCAAAAGTAATTGATTTATGAGATTTTCTGTATAAATTGGTTTTATGCTATATTAATTGTTATGCATGACTTTGTTTTTATCTGTCTCTTGTCTATGGATTGTTATAGTTCCCCTTTTTATTATGATGATCTGTGCTTTTATGGATAAAATGTATCCGAATAAAGATCTGAAACTGAGACTGAAACTGGAATGAATACCAAATATAGAACACTGGCCCTTACGAGAATATGTTATGCAAGACATTGGGTAGTTGATTGAGCTGAGTGAAACTCCTCCGAAGCACCAGTCAAAATCCTTGCCGGGTGAACCACAAAAGGTGGATAAATAAACTTTTGCATAAACCCCTGGTACCTTGGCATAAAAGCAGCCAGGCTTAATTTAGAGGCAATGTGTGAAGAATCTATGCAGCACACAAACAGCAAAAACATAATACAAGGAAAATCCCACACTCATTCAGAAATACAAATACATTATTTGGCACTCAAATGACAAAAATCCAATCAACAGAACTAGAGATATGTAATTTAAAGGTTTCAGATAAGTATAATGCCTAAAAGCACAGAGTGCCACTTGTGGTTACCTGGTTGTACAAGACCAGGTTAAAGTCAAAAGTACAGGCCGACCTCGATGGAGTGCAAGCTGGATCCAGAGAACAGGTTGGGCCCTCTGAATATGTTACCTTTTAAAGTCTATCTCCAACAGGTCTGCTCACAGTGGAGGAGAACGCAAAGGTAGCAAATGGTCATCGCTGTAGCATGAAAAGAAGGCCAGCCACAGTGGATGATCGTCACTGTAGCAAGAAGATCCTGTCTGGTGGCAAGGACGGTTGTTTCTGGAGATTTGCGTTGGCAGTCTCGGCGGGTTGTTGATGCTATAGCGCAAACTGCAGATCTTGCTTTGCTGGTTATCGCTTGTGTTTGTTGTAGCATGGAAAGTGGGGTTCACCAAAGCTTCACATTCTAATGTCAGCATCGGCGGAAAGACCGTGGAGTGAATGGGCCCAATCGCAGATTCATAAAGTCCAAAACTTGACGTTTCTCCTTTTCTTCATGGAGGACTTCCACCAATGCCACTCTAAGGCTCAAGGACCTGGAAGGTACATCTTGGGATCTGTAACTCACTCCAGCAGAGTCCAGCAGGGCTCAGGCGGGTCCAGTTGCTAGTTGCAGCAGGTCAGCTAGACAGTTCCAAAAAGGCCTCTGGAGCTTGTTGTATTCCTGCGGCTTCCAACAGGAGATCAGTTAACTGGCCCTTGGAGCCTGGGATGAAGCATGCAGGTACTGTCATCCTTCTCAGACAGCAGGGCAGGCCTCCAGCAGCACAATAGTCCTCTGGCAGTATAGACAGGTCCAGGAGTGTACAGAAGAGTGGTTCTGAAGGTCCCATTTTTATACCTGGTGCCCCATTTGAAGAGGTAGAAGCTTCTAGAGATGCTTCCCTCCCATAGCAGTATCTGGAATTTTCTGCCCACCTCCTTGGTCACAGTCTGCCCAAGGGCACAATAGATTATTGTTAAGTTCTTTTTGACTGTGCAGGGCCAGTGCCTTTAAAGTGGAAGTGTAATAGGGATGTATGACGTTAAAACGCATATTTTTACAACGCATACCGTTACAACGGGACTTTTACAACGCAAATACTATTACAACGCATGTATTTACAACGCATTTTTTTACAACGCAGGTACCTTTATAACGCATACCATTACAACGTAAGTATTGGTAAGTATATATAATTTTTTTAATTGTAAATTATTTAAAATTAATATAATTTAATGTAATTGTATTTAATTTAATTTAATTTTATTTAATTAATTTAATTTAAATTTAATTGTATTTTATTTTTACCCTGTACCCCTGTACCCCAAAAACCCAAAACTGACCCTGAACCCAAAAAATACCCCTTTACCCAAAAACTGAAAACTGACCCTAAACCCTAAAAATACCCCTTTACCCAAAAACTGAAAACTGACCCTGAACCCTAAAAATACCCCTTTACCCAAAAACCCAAAACTGACCCTGAACCCTAAAAATACCCTTTTACCCAAAAACTGAAAACTGACCCTGAACCCTAAAAATACCCCTTTACCCAAAAACCCAAAACTGACCCTGAACCCAAAAAATACCCCTTTACCCAAAAACTGAAAACTGACCCTGAACCCTAAAAATACCCCTTTACCCAAAAACCCAAAACTGATCCTGAACCCTAAAAATACCCCTTTACCCAAAAACCCAAAACTGACCCTGAACCCTAAAAATACCCCTTTACCCAAAAACCCCAAACTGACCCTGAACCCTAAAAATACCCCTTTACCCAAAAACCCAAAACTGACCCTGAACCCTAAAAATACCCCTTTACCCAAAAACCCAAAACTGACCCTGAACCCTAAAAATACCCCTTTACCCAAAAACCCAAAACTGACCCTGAACCCTAAAAATACCCCTTTACCCAAAAACCCAAAACTGACCCTGAACCCTAAAAATACCCCTTTACCCAAAAACCCAAAACTGACCCTGAACCCTAAAAATACCCCTTTACCCAAAAACCCAAAACTGACCCTGAACCCTAAAAATACCCCTTTATCCAAAAACCCAAAACTGACCCTGAACCCTAAAAATACCCCTTTACCCAAAAACCCAAAACTGACCCTGAACCCTAAAAATACCCCTTTAAAAAAAACCTAACATATAACATTTTAAATATAATTATATACTTACCAATACTTACGTTGTAATGGTATGCGTTGTAAAGGTACCTGCGTTGTAAAAACATGCGTTGTAAATAAATGCGTTGTAATAGTATTTGCGTTGTAAAAGTTCCGTTGTAATGGTAGTGCGTTGTAAAAAATGCGTTGTAACGGGTGTATACCGTGTAATAGATGACATCTCCGCCCTCCCATCAATTCAGGATGGCCCATTCTGCCAACACCCAAACCCTCGATTGGGATACTGTCTGGCGCGAATACACAAAGGCTGACGGCTAACAACTCCCAGGCATGTGACCCAGGAGTCAGGATGCAGGCACCAAATGGCTAGGACACAAAAATGGAAACTTTCTAAAAGTGGCATTTTCAGATTTGTGACTTAAAGTCCGACTATTTTTCTAATTTTGTTTATTAGAGTTTTATATAGCGCAAACTCGACCCAAAGATATCAGGTATCAGAGCGCTTTACACGAGCACCAGTTACATTACACAAGGACACATTCATTTTTGTTCAGTGAGGGGAGATTTTGTGATTTGCCCAGAATCACAGGATGTTGAGACACTCAGTTCAAAGATTGTTTTACATTACAATTCCACAGACACCAAACATGGTATTTTCATTTACTTGCAAATAAGAGTTGTGATTTATTAAATTTAATAAGGTACCCCAATGTTACCCTGTAGGAGAGGTAGACCTTGCAATAGTGTAAGACAAGTTTAATGGTTTTTAACTACTAGGACATGTAAAACCCAAACGTACATGTATAACATTTTAAATACAACACAGCCTGCTTTAGGGCCTACCCTAGGGGTGACAAATGTATTAAAAAGTATGATTTAGGCCTGGAAAAAAATGTGTATTTAGCCACATCAAAACAGCAGTTAAAACCAGCAACACAGTCTGCAATAGCAGGCTTGGGACAGGTTTTACAGCGCTACTTAAGTGAATGGTACAATAAGTGCTGCAGGCCCACTAGTAGCATTTCATTTACAACCCCTGGGTACATGTGATACCGTTTTACTGGGGGCTTATCAGTAATTTAAATGTGGTAATTGGGTGTAAGCCAACTGTACCATGTTTAAAGAAGAGAGACCAAGCAGTTTTAGCACTGGGTAGGAGTGGCAAACTGCTCAGAGTCTAACAGACATCAGAGTTCAGAAAACAGGAGGGGTGAAGGCAAAGAGTTTGGGGTGACCCTGTAGATAGGACCATGTCCAACAGTTTTGCCTTACAGAAATGTGTTTAATTGACCAATCCATGACCATTTTGGATCTGGTCATTTTGCATGGTAAGAAAATAATCCAGAATAATTTAGACACTGTGTTTAGGGATGTGACAGTCTGATTTATTGAGCAGCTGCAATGCTTTCAGAAACATAGTACCCCATCTGAACCATTCAAATTTTTAATTGCAGGATGCACAGTGAGCTATAAAACCTCAGATATCATGTCTAGGGGTGGGCGTAACTTGTGTAATTTCGTTAGGTGTAATCATGCAGAATTACCTAAAGGTTTCTTAAGATTACACAGACTTACGCAAGAAGAGTAATTCTGCATTGAGCACAATTTTCTTAACACTAAAATCTCTCTTTCATCCAAAATGGATGGGAGGATGCATTTTACGCTAAGAAATAGCAACAGAACATGAATAGCGAGTGCTCACAGCAACTCATCCTCGTTAAATGTGCACTTGGAGTAGGATTTCCCCCAACTTTCTTCTGGCAAAATGGACTCTTGTGTTCAAAATGGATTCCAAGATGCATTTTGCACTAAGAATATAGTGCTAAATGAAACAGACCATAAACTGCAGAGCGAGCATCTACTTAAGCCCACTAAATGTGCTCTAGAAGTAGGATTTGTTTCACCAAATTACTCTTAATTACGCAAGCGGCTAGAATTGGATTATAATCTGTAATTCCATGACAAAAAAAGAGTGATGCAGAATTATCATAATTACTCAAATTACTTTAGCGTAATTAAAATTACTCCTAGGCTTAATGATAGAAGATGTCTATTTAATCCTTCGCTATCGCAAGCCCTTTTTAGATGAGTTACTCAAGTCGCTACTTCAGCTATATACATTTTATGAAAACAAAATTTGACTGTTAGGTGATAGTGACAGGTTGGTGGATGTATATGAGAAAAAACATGTTCACTTAGTGGAAAATGTGGAGGCCAGCGCTTCCACCAGCTTTTGAAGTACCCTACCCACATGGCACACTATGTACCTTAATTTACTTAAATACAAACACACACATATATTTTAACCAAACGACCTAGATAAACACCTCTTAAGATGGTTTGGCCATTGGCTGATTAAATATTATCTTTAAAAGCTAATGTTAGTCTTGCTTCCTTCCAAAAAACCATACTGTGCATTGGTATGTAGAAGAACAATGAAAACATTATTCAAAAAAGACAAAGAAGCGCAGTTCATCCTGATGGATGCTGAAAGACCTTTGTTGAAAACTTGCCCTTTCTGCAGGTTCACCCCAGAACTTTGCCTCCAGTTGCTGAACTTGTTTTGTGTTGGCCTTAGGACCTGCACACGTTTACCACTGCTAACCACAGGTAGAGTGCTTGTGGCCTCCCTTTTAAGCATGTTGAAATTGTTATACACCAAATTGGCACACTTGACGTACTGATAAGTCCCTTGTATATCATACTATCTGGCACCTGGTAAATTAAATGCTGCCAGTAGGCTGAAACACTCATTATGCCACCCATTGTAAAAACCTATCTTCAGGCCTCTCACTTCAACGTAGAAAAATAACCCTTTAGCCAGCCCTAAAACTTCTTTTTAGTTACTTATAAGTCACCCCTAAGTTAGGCCCTAAATACCCATAGGACAGAGATTATGGTTTTAAAAAGTAGGTCATGTAAATTTAGGGCCAGATGTATGATTTTTTAGCGGTCTCAATCGGGAAATCGGCCCATTTGCGATTCCACAAACAGATGGTGGTATGTACAAACATTATTTTGCGAGTCGCTATTAGGAAGGGGCATGCTTAGGGCATCCCTTCCTAATTGCCTGTTACAATGTTAAGTACCATTGTTTTGCGACCGCATTTGTGTTTGCAAAACATTTACAGTTTACCACCTACTTCAAGTAGGTGGTAAGCCACTCGCACACAGTAAGGGGTCCTCTGGGGACCCCGTCCCCTTTGTGAATGGATGCTAATATATTTTTTAAAAGCAGGCAGTGGTCCCATGGACCACTGCCTACTCTTAAAAAGTGAAACACAAACATTTAAGTTTTCTTTTTTAAATGAATCTCGTTTTCCTTTAAGGAAAAGGGTCTGCATTTTAAAAAAAACTGCTTTATTGAAAAAGCAGTCACAGACATGGTGGTCTGCTGACCCCAGCAGGCCACCGTCCCTGTGAGTGCTGGCCATTCCCAATGGGTCGCAAATTGTGACCTGCCTCATGAATATTGGTGGGGCAATTAATTTGCGACCACATTAGGAATCACAAACAGTGTCTGAGACACTGTTTTACATTCCATTTTCCGAGTCACAAAACGTCGCAATTTGTGACTCGCTGTATGGAATGGCCGTACATCTGGCCCTTAATGTTTTACATTCCCTGGGAGTGAAAAACCTCCAAAATTGTTTGTCACTGTGGCAAAGCTAACACTGGTTTACATTAAGTCATTTAATAAGTGATGAATGTAGTTTTGGAATAGCTAGAAAAATGTTTCACCGACATATTTCATTAGCAATTTAAAATCCAACTTTAATTGTCAAGTCAGATTTTATATTAGTATTTTGGAAATTACATTTTTAGAAAGTTTGGAAACCAAAAGGATTTCCTGCCAGTGGTCAGCTCTACCTGCCTCGGGATGCCCCCCATGGTGAAATGGGTATTGCTCCCAGGCAAGGGACCAAGGGCTCTGCGAGTAGTGATGGGGACTCTTCCCTTCACAGGATTGCCTTGGGGCTGGGCCCAGCCTCTTTCTGAGCTTTAGTGGATGTCTCTAGCAGCGGAAGAAAAACACCTAGGCCAGCCTTCTCTTTGTTTGTCAAGCTAAGATGGCACTAACACCAGTGGGGTAGAGGAACTGACCAGAACTGTTTTAGCAGTGGTCCACCTCAGGCTGACACTGGGCATAAAAGGGCACCCCGCAGACCTCCCCTCAGAACACCTGGATCTGGGAAGAATCTGAAGAACGACTTTCCTGCTGTCCGAGGAGCCTGATAGCGGTCTTTATCTGCTTGACGTGAACCCAGGACTCTAGATGTGATGGCACGGGCCAGTTGGCTGATCGCCTGTTTGAGCAACAGGGACACAACAGGCTTTCAGAGGCCTCTCTCCCTGTAACTGCCCAGCTGACCAGTTCCAACTGGATCTACCAGGACCCTGTTGTTGGCCTCTGCTGGAGTGAGTCCTAACCCTTACATGGTGCCTCCTGAGTCCTCAACTCTTAGGTGGTGTTAGAGTGTGCTCCTCCGGTCCACACTGCAAAAACTGGGACTTAGAAATGTTCTGTTATCTGACTGTAGATCCAAAGAAGACTGGGATTGCAATTAAAGCTGCATCTGTCAACATTGAATCACTGGCCAGCTTCAGCATTCTGGTTTGCCCTCCTGGAGAAGATCTGACTTATAGAAAATGTTCCAAGTCTGAAGGAAAAGTGCTTCATTAGGGCCGACATCAGGCAGCAACCCATTGAAGGCAAGGACCTCCTCGACACAGACTTTGGACTTTGCCCACTCAGAGTTCTCTACCTACATTTTTTACTGCACCGGGACCTGGCTCTTCAGCGACCCTTCGCTTCCTGACGTGTTAAAAAAAGATACATTTCTAGCCGGTGCCTTTTGTTGGTGGGAGGAAAAAGTTTTTATAAGCTAATTTCCTCCAAATAACCATGTAATATACAAAATAAATAAGAGGAAACATATATCACATGGCCCTTTATTGCTTTGCTTTCATTTTAATGTTCTCAGGACATTTACAAACATTTGGCCTTGGTTCATGATGTCACTACACTGCAAACACTCAGGGCCTTATTTATGAGGCCATGCCTCAGTTTCACGCTGCAGTTGCGTCACTTTTTGTGATGCAATAGCAGCGTTAAACATGCCCCCTGTTGCGTTCTATTTACAAAGTGATGCATCTAAGCAGATGCATCACTTTGTAAACCCCTGCGCTACATTATTGATGAGTCAAGTATAATGTATGCAGGGGGGGGCGTTCCCACGCAAGTAAGCCCCCCTAGAAGTGACGCAGTGAAATCTATGATATTTCATTGCGTCACTTCTAGGACGCCATTGCATCAATATCTTACGCCTGCCTCACAACAGGCGTAAGACTGACGCAGGCTCTTTCTTATGGGGCTTGTACTACACGAGAATAGCACCATAATCAAACCTAGGGGGCTGCAGATGAGCCTGCAGTAAGTGGATAGATGTGAGCAAAATATTGTTTCATTTGTCTATATGAAGTAGATGTAGCACCTAGCTTCTCTCTTCGAGAGAGAGACTCGAGAGCCATGTCCTCAAAACGGGGATTCTTGGTCAATCTACATGTTGGAGTATGCCCTTCCCCAGGTGAATGTATTTATTACAATGATGTAGCTGATGCAGCGGTGGCCGCCATAAACAAAGGGTGGTGGGGCGGGTGAGGTCATGTGGAAGGAGAGGCACGGCGGGTTGGGGGAGAATATAATATTTTAAAAAATATAAAACATACCTTTTGCCTCTGCGGCCAGCTACCAGCAGCGTCGTGTTGTGTTTGCCATTTCTCCTCATCCTGGGTCCTAGTAGCCCGTGGGACCCAGACTTCCATCCAAGCCCCGTGCTGCAGAGTGGGGATTGGTCTGAGCAGTCAGGAAAGACACCCTGGTCAGACCAGGGAGTCTTTGGTGTATCTCCAGCCCAGCTGCATTGAGCAGCCGGGCTAGAGATAACCAAACCCTATTTTGGTCGGCCTGAGATGACGGGCCGAAACACATGTGTGCACTAAGGGAGTGGAGTGGACATAGCAATCCTCCTCCCTTCTCCCTTCTCCCTTCTCCCATGAATAAGCACTGCCCCTCTAAACACTGCTGGCAGAGCTGGCAGATGTCAAATTAAACGATGCAAGAGCATTGTTTTATTTTACATTTGCTGGCTCTGAGCCAGGCAGTGGGGCAATGTGCCTTCGCCATTGCCGAGAAGCCACCACTGAGCTGAAGGGGGAAAGAAATGTGTGATTTCAACCACCCGCAGTTATACTTAGGCCCTAATACAAGTTGGTCTGTATATTCCAAACAGTGCCTAAACCCCTGTTTACGCATGGGTCAGAATTACGAGTTAGTAGGATAATTATCTGATGAATTAAATACTCCATTAAATTTCAACAGTTCAAACCTGCTAAAATGTAACGGGGAATAGCATACAGCATTTGTTGTATTATGCAGATTAAGAACACTAAACAACAAACTCTGCATGCTATTCTCCACCAACTCATAATAGGCGTTATTTATCGAACTTGATAAATAACATACCCCTTGCTATTGTTATTTAACCCCTTGACCGCCGCGCAAATTACGCGGCGGTTCTGGGGAAATAATGAGTGGGCAGGGTTCGGACGGCCTCCGGCCGTCCTCCTCACACGCCGACTGTGAAGTTGGATGGCCGGGGGCCGTCTGACGCATGCACACTCCGACTGTGACGTTGGATGGCCGGGGGCTGTCTGACGCATGCAAGAGGGTTAACAGGTGCGATAAGTAGCACCTCAACTTGTAATGAGGGGCTAAATGTTTAATAGATTAAACAAGAAGAGTAACACTTCCACTCTATTGCCTTGTACTGCACAACGTGGGTGGGTATTAGACATATGTGGGTGTTTTCTGGCTGTATCCTCTTATACTGTTGTCATGCTTGATGTACAGCTGTACAAAGAAACATTTCACGAACATACAAGTATTTGAGCTTCCTTTTCAAAATGTGATGACTGGAAAAAGCTGAGATGATTGATATCTCAACTGCCATAAAAACCTATAATTATCCGTGGAATGGGAAATATCTTTATGTGCTTCATACTTATGAACAAAGGCCCTGAAGTAAACACACGTATTTATTTTTGTTGACAAATATCGGTGTTTATATCTGTGGCATAATTGATATAATGCAGCTCAGATTCCACACTCTTACCACACAAAGTAGTATTTGCTTACTGTTATTACAGGGTTGTTACTCTCACATTGTACTCTTTTTCCTCTGCTATGAAAAACATTGAACAATGCTAAGACAGCCTGCCTTCATTTTGACACAGCTCTATGAATGTCTGGCTGGTCGTGCATAGGATCTGCTCCACGTAAATACAGAATCCTCTGCTTTTAAATGTCTTGATGTTGCCCTGCGTGGCAACGTAGCTTATGCAGTATTATTCAAAGTAACATTATGCCCTTGATGTAAATCCAGCAGCTTTAAAATCGCTCAACAATAGCTAAACACTAGTAATACACTAGAAAAATACCCCACCAAACAAACAAAACAATTGATAAACTCTTACCCCCCTAAGAAGCTCCAACTTCTTCCGTATTACACTACTACTGTGGACATAATTGTTTTATGGGTTGCGAATGTCACATGATGTCTCTATGTTTTGATGCATAACTATGAGATTAACTGGCAATATACAGAATTATAGGCTGGCACAACGACACAAAGTATTGCCACTTTTTAGGTTTCGGCTACCGTCCCACTGCATAAGCAGTGGGTGGGCGGAGCCAAAATCTTTTGTGTGTAGTATGGGGGCCTGAACACGCCCCTCTTCTCCATTGGCTGGCCTCGTAAATGCTGGCCAGCCATTGGAGGAGAGGAGCATCACTGAGTTCAGGGCCCCCCTTGACGCGATTCGGGGGCGTTTCTGGGTCTTTTTTTAAGTACCGCCCTCTCCTCTTCCCATTGGCTGGAATTTTACCTTCCAGCCAATGGGAAGGGGAGAGGGCGAAAAACACGCCCCCGAATCGCAAATTTACCTTGTTTCCTTGTGTTTCTTTACCTGGCCTGTCCAGCATACATGCACAATACGAACGTTACCCGGAAGCAGAAGCGCGGCTGTAACAGGGTCAATTTCAGCAGTAGCAGCAAGGTGGCTGTAATACTAATGCGAGTTCTGCGGTGCGCTTTACGGAGGGCAGGCAGGAGCCTGTACACATAGGGATGAGGGAAGGTTACTTTCCGCCTTTGCCGCCACTCGTTAGTGCTTGTTTTCACTATATTTCCCCCAAACGCAATACCATTACTAACATCTACAAGGTCCTTTATTTTCGAACCGCACCAAGGTGTCGCTCTTTGTCGGTATTTAAAAGCCACCGCTCTCCTTAATGTATGCGTATACCAGTTTTCTAGGGCCGCACTTGATCCAGCCAGCCATTCGTTCAGTCCGACAGACACACTCAGCTTTAAGCATGGGCGTAAAATCCGTTCCGCTCGCGGATTTTGCAGATTTTTGGTAAATTCGCAATCCGCGAACTCTCGCGAACTTGCCGAAAATTCGTAAAATCCGTGCGAAGCGGATTTTTTGCTTGGTCGCACTTGCCAACTAGAATACTATACAATTTTGCAGGAGTAAACACTTGCCAACACGTAGATGCGGCGGGCAGCGACAATCTCGCAATTGCGAGATTGCAAAATTTGCAATTTCGCACAAGAAATCCACCAGCAGGTAGCATAAACCTTGAAAATTATGATTTTTATCAGAATAACTCCTCAGGTTGACATTTGCCTGCACTTTTTCTTTGCAAGGAGTCCATTTTGGGGGGTGGGGGTGGGAGGAAGGAAGTGCCCCACAGTCTCCAACTTCCTGTTCCTGTCCACCAGGCTCCTCCCAGTGCTTTCTTCATGTGCTGGTCACTTTGATTTGGATCTTGACCTGGAAGGATTACTTTTTGTGGATGCTGCTGGATATTTGGATTTTTGCAAAACAGGAAGCACTCAGCAGGTGCAAAAGTTCAATCTTATCATTAGTAACCATTCCCTGTAGTGCTTCCTGAGGGGCTCTTCAGAGTTCATTTGCCTACTTGCAACTATTCTATGACCCTGCTCTGACCCTCACAGCAGGCTCAGAGAATAGCTACAAGTATACAACAAAGGTCCTGTTAAAAAAATTACACTGCAACAGAAAGCAATTACAGACAAAACTGAAAGCACTCAGCAGGTGCAAAAGTTCAATCTTATCATTAGTAACCATTCCCTGTAGTGCTTCCTGAGGGGCCCCTTCAGAGTTCAGTTGCCTACTTGCAACTATAGGCCACAAAGGTTCTGTGAAAAAAAATTGCACTGCAACAGAAAGCAAATTACAGATAAGGAAGCAGGTGCCAGCCAGACTGAAAGTTTAAATTCAGTGACACATTAATCAACCCCAAATTAATTCATGTCAGTTGAAGCAGGGCAGGTGTGCTTGCTTTTTTTCACCCCCATAATCTACAGTGATAAACCAACCAGAGGGTGGCAGTGATGTACCAGAGGGTGGCATGGGTGTACCAGAGGGTGGCAGTGGTGAAACAGAGGGTGCTGTGAACCTGTGGTGATTAACAGATGTAGAAACAAC
This sequence comes from Lissotriton helveticus, assembly GCF_964261635.1. Classification (NCBI taxonomy): domain Eukaryota; kingdom Metazoa; phylum Chordata; class Amphibia; order Caudata; family Salamandridae; genus Lissotriton; species Lissotriton helveticus. Next base: position 539,274,630 of record NC_136065.1, read on the forward strand.
ATAGTCGCGGCCGTTGCGAGCCGACAAGTAAGTTCGCAATTGCGAACTGGTACAGAACCCTCGCGAACTGGCAGAAATCCTTGCGAACACAAAAAAAATCTGCAAATTCGCGAGAGTTCGCGGATTTTGCGGATTGCGAATCCGTAAATACGCAAGTTCGCGGATTGCCAATTCGCAAAATCCGCCCATGCTTACTCAGCTTAGTGTGATCGTCGGCAAATTCCCCCTGCAGCCTCATCGTTTCCCAGATAGCATTTGCAGGCTTCGCAAATGAGCCGTGCGCTCGTGCGCTCTGCAGAGGTGGGGTTCTTCTTCCTTAGGTAAAGCATGCCCATTTTCTTAATGCATGTGTATTTTTTACCTAATCTATTATTGTGCTTTCTGAAACTGCACACACTCTTAGCTTACAGAAACGTTACTTGTGGACTGTAATTGTTGAAATTCGTCGGCTGTGACAAGACACGGTGTGTGTGTATGGCAGGAAGCAAACATAATCCTAAAATTGTATTTAATAGGTGACATTCCCTGCATGTGAGGTGCGGGTAGAGAGGGTGTCGCACCTTGCCCCTCCAGATCCTAAAGTCTATGGGGAGTACTCAGGAACTTATTAGGGCAGAGCCCTGCTGTGGAACAGGACAGCGAATAACACAGTTATGCCCGATAGTGATAGAAACCGTGTGTGTGTGTTCATAGGTGAGTGGTGTGTGTGTCCGCATGAATGAGAAGTGAACGTATGGCTGTGTATGCATATGGGATGTTTTTTTATGACTATTGGATTTGGGCTGCTTATGTGATGATTGTGTGCTTTTGTGTTTCTAGCAGTATTTGTGATAGTGACTATTTTGTGTATGGTAGCATGTGTGATGACTGGGTGTGTGGCTGCATGCGTGTGTTTGAACGTTTTGCCATTAGTCAACGTGATGTTAATTGTGTATCATTTGCAGATTTTGTTTCCATCTGCTAGTGAACCTGAGTAGTGCTTGGAGATTAGAACTTGCCCTTGATGTATGTTTTATTTATACAATGTACTTGTAGAATAATAGATCGACTTCCTTGTCTCTATAAGGATAATTTATTCAAAATCAATAAGGAAAAATACATTTATATTTTAAATGTAAAACACAAATAAGTAAGCTTCATTCATCAAGGGCAAAGGCATACTGCAGCCCTCCTGACATCCCACTGCCACCATCAGCCTCTCCGCCATTCCTCTTCCTCTCTTTCTTGTTGGATCCCTCTTTTTTGCAAATCACTCCTTTGCGCTTTACCCTAGGAGGGTGGATGGAATTGGGGGTTTGGGGAGCATGTGACTAAGAGAACAGCAGAGACTGGTGTGTAAGCGGGCAGTGTTTGGTCAGTTTCTTAAAGAGAAAGGGGGCGAGTATGGGCTGTGTGTTCAGAAGGGGCGCGTGAGTAAAATTCGGGGCTCGAGTTGTTCAATCATGTGAAATAGGGTCGGGTGAGTGGGGTTAGACGTGCTCTGTGTTTATTACTTGGAAGGATGAGTAGGTGAGTGAAGGGACTGTGGAGGAGGGGTTGGATTGGCGAAGGTAGGACCTTGTGTTAGGAGGAGCTGGGGCTGTGGGGGTCGGAGGAGGGGGGTGCGTGTTGTGTCTCCTCCTGTCTCGGGGCTTTGCCATTTGATCGCGCCTGAGGCTTTGAAGATCTCAAAGCTGATTGCAGCTGGGCCCCTCAGGACAGAGCATGTGTCTGTGCGGGGCTCGGACCCCTCCCCCTGGACTGCTGTTGTGATCAGACTCTCGGATGAAAGCTGTGCGCCCCCGGCCGCCCATGACTGTCCGAGGAGGGGACGCTGGACTTTCAAGTTAACAAAGACTGCGCGGAGGGGCTGGCCAGGCGCCTTCGCCTGTGAACGGCGACAGCCACAGAGCCCAGGTGGGCCGCTGCGCTCCCATGCCTTGCCCCCAGGGCATACGAGGTCACACGGGTGACGCACCCCTTGGCTCAGTGGTGCGCGGGCACCAAGCGTGTGCGTGCGGCAGTGCCCCGGGCACAACTGAGCCTAGACGGGCCACGGCGGAGCCTAGACGGGCGACCGTGCCCCGGGCACAACTGAGCCTAGACGGGTGACTGTGCCCCAGGCACAACTGAGCCTAGACGGGCGACTGCGCCCCGGGCACACAGCTGCCAAGACACTGATCCTATTGGGCGACTGGGCTACAGCGGCACTAGCCTGCGAGAAGAAAAGCAGGGAACCAGGACAGTGGCCAGCCCAGAGTAGCCAGCGCTATACCAGCTCTTTCTTTTGAGCAGCTTTGAGTGAGAAACACGAATCATGAACTGTAGCTTCATTCAGACCCCCCTAAAGATGGGCGAGCAGCCCCCCCTTCACCCCTTCTAATGTGTGGTAATGGGTAGGGAGGCATATTGCTCCCCGTAACAGCCTAGATATGGAATATTCCCCCCATGCCTCATTGCCCAGTGGCATGGCTGCACTCTGTACATAAAACATGTGATATAGATAAATATCCTGACGCAGCATTGCTGTGTTTTCTTTATAAGATTTAGCTGGAGTTGTCTAGGTCTGGCTGTTCTTATTTTTTATTTTATGCTGGGCTCAGTTCTCTGGGATGGAAGGACATTTTTTCACGCCATAGGATGGTTTCATGGTACCCGTTCCTCCGATCTCCCTGCCGTTTTCCACCCTCATGTTGGCTGGCATCTTTCCTGCTCAGTGATTGGACTATAATATTTGCCACTTTTACATGCTGGACACGCATGGTCTTCTGCTAGATCAGTAGGCTGGTATCCTTCTAGCAGTGATTGTATTTTCAACCCATGAGCTAGGCTGTCGTCTTCCCACAGTCGATATTGCAGCCCATTTTCTGTGTTACATCTTAAACCCATCGGCCGGGCTGCCGACAGCCCAACAGGCTGCATTGTGGGTTCTTGGTCTCAGTTTGGGTGCAGGACTCAAAGGCTGGGCGGGCATCTTACAAACACCCCCTGTTGCACTTTAAAGATACAGACAGGTCGGCTTTTGTCCTTCCATTTACCTGTTAGATATTGACCCAAAGTGTATGACCCAAAAATTGCCGCTCTCTGCGATATGTTAACCGCCCCTGATTTCCCACACCCTGTGTTACACATTATTGGCTTCGCTCTTTCCCACAGCCTGTGTTGCATGTTAGACCCACATATTGGCAGGTGTCTTTCCCACACCCTGTGTTACACATTATTGGCTGTGCTGTTTCCTACAGCTTGTGTTGCATTTTAGACCCAAATTATTGGCTAGTGTCTTTCCCAAATCCTGTGCTATACATTATTGGCTACGCGCATACCCACAGCCTGTGTTGCATTATAGACCCACAGGTTGGCCAATTTCTATCCTACACCATGTTTTGCACATTATTGGCTGCACTCTTTCCCACAGCTTGTGTTGCATTTTAGACCCACAGGTTGGTCGATGTCTTTCTCACACCCTGTGTTATACATCATTGGATGTACACATACCCACAGCCTGTGTTGCAGTTTAGACCCACAGGTTGGCCGATATCTTTCCCACACCCTGTGTTATACATTACTGGCTGCGCGCATACCCAGAGTCTGTGTTGCATTTTAGACCCACAGGTTGGCCAATGTCTTTTCAACACCCTGTGTTAAACATTATTGGCTGTACTCTTTCCCACACCCTGTGTTATACATTGTTGGCTGCGCGCATACCCACAGCATGTGTTGCATTTAGACCCACTGGTTGGCCAGTGTCTTTCCCACACTCAGTGTTACATATTATTGGCTGTGCTCTTTCCCACAGCTTGTGTTGCATGTTCAACCCAACTTTGTTGGCCGGTGTCTTTCTCACACCCATTGTTATACATCATTGGATGTACGCATACCCACAGCCTGTGCTGCATTTTAGACCCACTGGTTGACCAGTGTCTTCCCACACCATGTATTACACATCATTGGCTGAGCTCTTTCCCACAGCCTATGTTCATTTTAGACCCACTGGTTGACCAGTGTCTTCCCACACCATGTATTACACATCATTGGCTGAGCTCTTTCCCACAGCCTGTGTTACATTTTAGACCCACAGGGTGTCCAATGTTTTTCACACTTCCTGTGTTACACAATATTGGCTGCGCTCTTTCCCACATCTTGTATTGCATGTTAGACCCACCTTGTTGGCCGATGTCTTTCTCACACCCTGTGTTCCACCTTATTGGCTTGTCTCTTTCCAACAGCCTCTGTTGCCTTTTAGACCCACAGGGTGGCCAATGTTTTCACACTTCTTGTGTTACACAGTATTGGCTGCGCTCTTTCACACAGCATGGTTTGCATGTTAGACCCACTGGTTGGCCGGCGTCTTTCAAACACCCTGTCTGTGCTGTTTGATTTCGTTCCCTCCACCTGAGTTACATCTTACACACACATGACCTAGGCTGCTGTCCTCCCTGCACCCCGTGTTGCGTGCTAGTCCACGCGTTGGCAGGTTTCCTTCCCACAGTATATTATGTTAGACAAAAACGCTGGCTGCTGTATTTTCCCCGTGCCTCATGCTCGACATAGCTATGCTGGTATCAGAATCACACCCTGTGGTACCTGCACGGCTCGCATGTTGGACGGTGCATTTCCCACAGCCTCTGTACACATCACTGGCTGCTCTCTTTCCCACAGCCTGTTTTATATGGTAAACTCACAGTATCTTTCGTACTATTCATGGTAAATACTAGACACTCGAGTTGGCTGTTACTTTCCGCGCACCTTTGCGAGAGATTAAGCTAATGGCAATGTAAATGACACTGCCATTTATTTATCTATTTTCAAAACCAACACATACAAATTTTGTCATTTACAATGCCAATAGCTCTAACTTTTCCAAAGGCGAAACCATTGCATTGTAAATGCTTGTTTTCACATTGTAGCCACTTCCTTGGATGCTGACATTATTGGCATTTTGTGCTGCCCTGAAAGTAAATAGCAATCCGTACATTGTGTTTCTCTCCATGGCAGTGCAAAAACATGTTAAAAATACATGGCGTGGTAGTTCGTGCTGGACTGTTCCCATGAGGCGCAGGGTCAGGCTGATTTACATATGGCCATGACTAAAATGGGGTGGTGGAGTGTGCTAAAGAATGATGAGGGATTAGACCCAGATCAGTTGACTGGGGGTGAGTGCTTGCAATGTTCGACACTCCGTCCATCACCCCTTTGGTTTTGCTTTGTTCGCCCTAAGTTGGAAGGGTATGCCCAGATGTGGGTCCATTGCTCACTTTGCCACTGGATTCAAGCTAGCCTAGCTGATGACGGCTGATTAGCCAGAAACCGGTCCCAGGATGCTTGTTTCCAGTCTAGGGAAGTCATGGCTTGGTAGTTCGGGCTGGACTGTTCCCATGAGGCGCAGGGTCAGACTGATTTGTATATGGCCACGTCTGAACTGGGGTGGCGGAGTGAGCTAAAGAATGATAATGGATTAAATCCAGATCAGTTGACTGGGGGTCAGGGCTTGCAATGTTCAACACTCCGTCCACCATCCCCTTTGGTTTTGCTTTGTTCCCCCTAAGTTGGCAGGGTATGCCCAGATGTGGGCCCCTTGCTCACTTTGCCACTGGATTCGAGCTAGCCTGGCTGATGACAGGTAATTAGCCAGAAACCGGTCCCAGGATGCTTGTTTCCCGTCCAGGGAAGACATGGCTTGGTAGTTCGGGCTGGACTGTTCCCATGAGGCGCAGGGTCAGACTGATTTGCACACCCATGTCTGAACTGGGGTGGTGGAGTGAGCTCAAGAATGAAGAAGGATTAAACCCAGATCAGTTGACTGGGGTGAGTGCTTGCAATGTTCAACACTTCATCCATCATCCCCTTTGATTTTGCTTAAAAGTATTTGCAACTGCTTTTCCACTTAATTTACAGTATATTTTACAAGAGTCCATTAGAAAAACGTTATGTAACACATATTAGGCCATTTAATTTGTAATAATGGCTATTATGCTAATCATTAGCCCTATACCTAAGAGGCCCCCAATACAAGCATTTTCGTGTACCTATCCTGCACGTAGGAGAACACAATGATGAACTGCTGAGGGATGAATTCTGATAATCTTACATAACACATTGCCAGTGGTTAACAGGACCCAAAGTTATCCAAGCCAGCAGGAAACCATTTATGAAGGGTTACAACTTTCTAAATATAAGGTGGTAGGCAGGGATGGGTAAAGTTTTGATTATGACTTTATAGTCAGGCAAAGTTGCAAACCGCAGTTCTTGGTTTCATGAAGTTGAAGGTGTTGGCACAGAAATCAATGTCAAATTCTAACTCATAGGACGCGCCAACATCTAGGGTTGGGCACGCTGTAGTCCTGATGTGAAATTTGGTTCTCTTGACTGGAACTGTCTGTTTAGATAGGAAAACATTCTCACAAGTATGACAGACAAAGATTCTCTTTCAATGATTTATATTAGAATTTATTAACAAATTATGGAAAAGGTACCACGACAAGTTAGCAGCAAAGCATATAAATCATAAGTATACAAACTCAGTGCAGTTCTAAATGTATTCCAGCATAGATTTGCCTTCTAAGATAGGGAATATGGGGGTCTCATTTACAAGCAAAATCTCAATCTGATATAGCGCTTTAGGCTAAGAGGTTCATATATTTAATGGGGATACATGATTCTCATGGTTTGGACCAATAGGGAACATCTTAGAAGAAAGATTTTACTACTGAATACATTCAAACATTCTCTCATCATAAGGGTACATTAAGAGTCACCCATTCTCACAGTCCCAGCTGTACAATTGAGCTGATACATTGTTAACATAGCCTGGGACAGTAAGAACTGTCTTTGATTCAGCACAATGAGGAAATATCTTTGAGAGCATATTCTATTTATTCAAGCAAAAGATGACAAGTTTTGTTTAGAAACATAATCAACAACAGTCATCACATGATATCCTGTGAGCTTGAGGTAAGATGGAGGGCAGTGTAAACGCAAGCACATTTTATCGTAAGCTCAAATCATAGAGCTGTTTTATTAATAGTAAATCAATCCTCATAAACATAAAGCATCACCTGCAGGACTGTAATGAAATGAGAGAGGTACAGGGAAGAACATAGTGCTCGTTGGTATGAAATACTGCTGGTTATTGGCAGTACGCTTCACTTCCTGCACACTCCATTACTATGGAGTTTGGCCAACAAGAAGGGAAGGCATATCACAAACCTGGGATGGTGGCCAAGAAGCTTTGCAGGGGTGGATTGGTTGGGGGTAGTACATTTGTCTTTGCTGGCATAAGGGGAAGCAACTAAGAGCCGAGAAAGGCACCTCCTGCCAAGTGATGTTCGACCTCCATATCCTTGATCGTTCTTTTGCCGGTGCTGGAAGGTTGGCTGCTGCCACAAATGGTCATGGAATCTGTCTTTTTCTTTTCATAAACTTCTCAAGCTTTGCACTTTTGTAAGCCAGTGAAGGTTTAAAAAACTTGAAAAGTTGGGAATCTGAAGATTTTTCCACTTTACTCACATCTAGTGGCACGCAATGTAGATGGTGCAAACACTATCATCGAAATATGACGGGAATACTAAATGCACATGCCAGTCTAATACACAGCGTATGCTTATCATAATGTAAATACAAAATGAAAACATAAAATGTCAATATTTCAGCATTTCCAGTAATTCAGTTCAAAACTTCCATGGTCAACATTTTAAATTGAGAGGATAAAAAAACGCAATTACAATAATAATCAATAACTGACTCAGGTGTACACCCAATTAAATACAGTTTAAGCATTTTCCTGTTGAAATGCCTATAATGTTTAGGCAAAGACAATATTTTTATTGCATTTATGTAACTCTTATTACCCCAGATGAGGCCTTGAGGTGTTTTTCGGTGAGCAGCACACTACTCCGAAACCTAAAGTGGATTACTGATGGATTAGTATAAGGAAATCCAAGTTGTTCGTTGAAGCCGTGGATGTGTGAGTCTGTTAGTTGGATTGTATAGGATACAGGAGGGATAGAGGATGGGGGGGTATAGACAGTAATATTTGGGAGATCATAGTAGTCAAAAGAAGTTTGGGATGAATCAAAGGAGGGAAAGATGAGGGAAGAGTTTAGAAAGGGTTATTATGGAGATCATAGTAGGTGCACAGCGAGCTCTACAGAGAGAGTAACACATCAGACACTGAGCACTATAAAAAAACACAAAAACTAAGCTTCAGAATGAGAAAGGAAGGTCGGGTTCAAGTTATACAGGGAGGTCTTCAAGGGGGACACTGCGATCAGGGCGGCCTCAGAATAGCTCGCCACCTCCATTCCCGTCCCAACAGGACGCTTACCAGGCGGTTAGATTTATCAACACCTTGCTGGGCTGGCCATGCTTGCTGAAGAGCTTCCTAAACCTTTCCTCGCTCAAGTCGGGTGGCAGGTTGCCTATGAAGAGGCAACAATGCTGGGTGAAAGGCTTTTCTCCATGTTTGTGGACGTTATACATTTCTGAGTTAACGGAAAACCACAGCTTCTCAGGCTCCGCTTCCTCTTGCACCTCAGCCTTATGCTCGGGCTGCTACTCTTCTACCACCTCCTCCTCTTCAGGTCTCTGGAGCATAGCTGCCTCAGGCCAACATTTCCCACAAGGTCCTCAGAACTGTCATTGTATCAGCCCTAGCTGCGGCTGGCAGGGGCGCCACGGTACATGGACATGACAGCGAAGTAAAGGCTCGGATTGTGGTGCTACAGGTAGCAGAGTGTCATGATGACTCTGTTAAAGCACAAAGATATTGCTTCGAAGATGGCAATAAGAGGAGATGCTTGTCCTCCTGTGATATCAAACATCCCAGTACAGTATCATTCTTTTCCATATTAAGGAAAATATAAATCATCATCTTTCCTTATTTCGAGGATTTTCTCTTTACTTTCCATTTTATATGTGCAAAAAAGATCTTGGGAAATGTTGGCAATTCAAGGAAATTCTTCTAAGATCCTCGAAACATAGGGGCATATTATCAATGACGGGCGATACATTATCGCCGCTTTTATCGGCAGGAAACTGCCGATAAAGCGGAGATAATGGGCTTGATAATATGCTCTATGCAATTCCTATCGAAGCCCATGTTAGATGTCTTCACATCTAACATGGGCTTCGATAGGAAGTCATAGAGCATATTATCAATCCCATTATCGCCGCTTTATCGGCAGTTTCCTGCCGATAAAAGCGGCGATAATGTATCGCCCGTCCTTGATAATATGCCCCCTAATTCCCAATTTTTTCTCCAACTCTTGGATATCAACCTTTTTCTAATGCTAAAGCTGTCAGACCGCTGACTTGTGGCGTTCAACTGTGTGTGAATACATTTTCACCATTCTCCTAAACCATTCTACCAAGCCTTAAAATCTTGATTTCCTTCATGTGCCTTTTCTGCTGCAGGTGATGTGTTTATGGAAGAAATAAACAATGAAATGTGTGGTTTATCACAGTCTTATAGAACAAGTATAAATTGCCGGAGAAAGTCTTGAAGCTGAATTGATGACTACTGCAATGAAAAAAACCACATACCTTTAGTTTCATGGATCCTGTTGTCACTATTAACAAAGTTCTCAGGTTTACCATCGCTTGCTACTTTTCTACAAAAATAATGAGGAAAATGTGCATGTCGCCGTGGAAAGGGAGAATGCACAAATTATTGCCGTGGAAAGGGAGAATGCACAAATTATTGCCGTGGAAAGGGAGAATGCACAAATTATTCAGGCATACAGGCAGCACTTGGTGTTGCTCAAAAATACTGGATCGTAAATTGTCTATTATCCAACCTGTATCTTGAGTAATACCAGGATACTACAAGCTGACTTTTAATTACATGTATTATTTGAAGTACCAGGTAATTTTTCAAAGCCCTCTGTTTATATGTCCCCGTTGTCAAATTTCTGAAAGGCTCCTGTTTCAAGGATATTACATTGCCTTTGAAAATAATTCCTGTAATTCGCTTTACTATTACTTGACTACCAAGATCTCTAAAATGCAGTGGCCAACGCTGTGTTAAGAATCATTGATGCATAAAGAAATTTAAAACTTTCGATTGTAGGTACTTTTAGACTATTCACCAGATTGTATTGCGTCACTGTTTCTGCATAGCTTCTATATATCTGTAAAGTGCAGGTTCCCCCATAGGTATCATGGCACTGAATAACAGATGCTTATTGTTACCCAACTAAATGGTGCTTAGTTTATCGACCTCAGATGGATGAAAGGCTGAGTGGATCCACCAGGATTTGAACCTGTGATCATGAGGTCGAACACAGAACCCACCAGGATGCATTAGCCCACTGAGCCACCAGACCCTGCGCTCTACAACCTTATCAGGCAATGTTTTGCACTATACTGGATGTAATAATATGGTAGAGCGAAGAGCAGCCACTCACCAGGATTTTCACACATACCGCCTCTCATGAGGCAGGATTTTCTCTGGGAATTATTGAGAATGGCTGTAAAGCACATATTGCACTCAGAAACAGAACCATATCAGGAGGACACATTTTCTCTAACATCGCTCCTTAAGCATGGAACACCCTCCTGCTCCTTATCAGAGCCTCCTCCCTTCTTGAATTCTTCAAGAGGCCATAGACCTGGCTTCTCAAATTACGAATCTACCATAGGCGGGACTGGGCACGTACACATGCTCGGCGCGAGTGATAGTGCAGTTTACAAATACACATGACATGGCATGACATACCATAACATAACTTCTGGTCTCAAGTTCTTGAAAATTCTGATGTGTTTAGCGGACGCCAATTTAATTACCACAGTATGTAAGGGATACCAAGTATTTTTTTCAAAACGGCTACCTTTGCATGAAAGGTGGGGGGTGTAGCAGCCATTTATAAGGAGGAGTTAATAATTGCTGTTCATCAGGATATCAGTCTAAAAGGGATCATCCTACTTTTCATAGAGAGTCACTAGACTAGTTTTCCGATTTTATTAACTTATCGACCTCCTGGGCAATGTCCCAACTTTCCATTGGATGATTCTCATGTAATGCAACTCTCCTAAGCTCCATGCAATACTTCCTATTTGATTTTAACTACTGGGGCTACGATATGATCTGCTAGCAGACCCTAAAGCAGCTGAATTTAAAGACCTTTTAGGTTCCTTAAAAAACTCGTTCAATCTATTCGGTTATCTGCATTCATCAAGAGTAACACGTTAGCTCACCTTTGGACATTGGATGTAGTTAGATGTCTTGATTGTAACCATTTATTATTTTTTGGAAGGTAAGGGCATTATATTGTATATGTACCCGTAATGTTAAATTTTTGACCATGATCCAATTGAAAAGTCTGAATTGTGAGGAAGTCATACACGACCTCATAACTCTCAGCACCCTTCTGTGGGCAGTCTGAAGAATCTTTATGAATCTTTTTTTAACTGAATGATCAATGCATTCAGTGTAATTTACTGACAAAATAATTAATGTAGATTCTACCAGTACCAAGCACACTCCCTGGTTAACTCAGGAATCAAAGGTAGCCAAAACTAGATTAGGAAAAGCATAACGAAAATGGTACCTGCACCTTTCTAAGGAATTGAAGCAGTCTTATGAAAATGTCTTTAAAGATCATATCAGCTAATGGTTTAAGACCAATTTTCATTTTATTCCCAGTGATACTGCTAAGAGGGAAAGATCTACTAGAATGCTAATGAGAGTTTGAAATGCTGTTAGTAGGCTCTCTACTAAAGCTTTTACAGATGGGCAGCGTTGAGAGGCCCGAAGTAATGACACAACTGCTTGCTAGTATAGTACACAGACTCAGTGTCCAGGTCTTCTAAGCTCATTCCTTGTATGATGAGGTGATTTGCCTTATAACAGACAAATTCATTACCACAAAAGAAATCAATAGTCCATCATCTAATGATAGGGCTACAACTCCTACTGCTTGTTATTTTCATGGCTACCCAAAATGCTACCATTGTTCATTTCCTGCAGAATCACAAGTCTGAGCTCTATCAACAAGGAAAATCCCACATGAGGCAAACTGCACTTGGATGCCCAGAGGGAGTGGGATACCCCAAAGCTTCATTTGTATTAGCCACAGGGAACAAAACTAGCATACTAATAATGGAGGAACACCCACATTCCCCCTTCCCTGCGGGCCCAAAGTAGCCAACAGGGCATCTGCTTTATAGAAAGAAGTCATTTGATGGAACTGAGTCAGATAGGTCAAAAGAACATTGCTGACATTAAGAGTGTGTACATCTAAATCACCATGTTTCCTTTAAAGGAAGAAATTAGAAAGTAAATGCAATTATGCTGAATTTTTGAGAACAAGTTCCACACAAGGCTAGAAGAACATCCTATTTTGTAGGATTTGCATATATGGCTCAGCCGCCTCCAGAGTGTCCGACTCCCACAACCCGCTTGTTGAAGCAATGACCACAAGGAAGGACAATTTGGTGACAAGAAAGGAGGATACAGCTCGGTCAAGCAGCTCAAAATGCCTCAAGGGTAGATACCAGAAAGGAAATGGACTCACACACAATGACCTGAGTAAAGGGAAGCTGTTTGTTTGAACAAATAGTCTTAGATAATCTCAGTAAATATAAACACTGTAAGATGCAACGGTTCGGAAATAAACATAATGAGGCCATCCTGTAAGCAAGTGCTAGGCTGTGTAACTCAAATTTTCCGATATTTCCTTCTGCGACCAGGCATTTTACTATTAAAATAGGGGGCACATTAAGATTGCTTCTGTAATATTATCCTTTTGAGGTCAGATGAGATTCTTGCACATTTAAAAGGTTGCTCCCTCTAATGCATAGCGTGACTCATGTCAAAAATATCGCAGGCTTTAGTGTTTCACAGTATTCTCCTATTAAGCAACGTTTGTGGGGTTGACAAAGCTCCTTAAAAAGGTGAAACGCCTAAATCAAGCATGAGCTGTGCCTAATTTAAGCCGGTGTTGCCGGAGGGGGGCACCCCCAGTCATTTTTGGGGCAACCACAACTCCTGCAGCTCCAGAGTAGAAAATTATACTTAAGGAGCCCTGAAGGCCATTATAACACTAACTAACACATTTGGAAAGATACAGTTATACCCTAAAGGAACCCATTCCACATAAAATCAAGACACAATAATGTATGACGTGACAACATAAATGCCATTTGAGTGAAGATCCAAAGTCAAAAGGCACCCAACGGCATGAAAAATATGTTGCATAAAGGATTTCAAAGCAAGCTGAATTACCTTTTCTACCTCAATGGAATATTCCAACTGATGGAGCCTTTCTCTTTCAACCTTTAGGCTGACAGGCATAACATAGCAAGAGACATCTATGGGGCAAAGAAATTTAAATGTAGGATGATGTTGTGTAAGCCTGATGATAGTTGCCATTGTCAGCTGGAGAAGGTTGGGAAGCTTTGGGCATCTTGGCCCATTTATGCAGTGCAATCAGGACCAAGCACATAATCATCCACTTACGGTTCCTCAGTACACGTGAGAGGGCTGGAATCAGGATGTTCGCATTCAGATGATCTTTTGGCTATGGAAAATAAACAACATCCACAATCCATGCTCCCTGTCTCCATGATTTGGATCAAAGCATTTGGAGAAGGGCCCACAAGAACTTCAGGTTGGCCTCTGCAGAAAAACACAGTGCATAGACCGTGGCAACTAGGGTGGCCCCTGGATGCTCTTCTGCCTGTTTACATTAAGTCAGGCCATGCACGCAGGTGTCTGTTTGAACCAAGACAGGATGGTCTGATATCAGATGAGCAAATCTGAGAACATTTCAACAAATGGCAATTGCCTCCTGCAGGGGCACTGACAAGCCTCCAATAGCTTGCATCTATCCTGTATTGCTGATTCCCCCAGGGATGCCTCCATCCGTGCTGACTGGCTTTTGCGGTTAGATCAGAGGGGAGAAAGGCACTTCTTCAAGAATGCGACTGTCAACCAACCACCAAGATGTGATTGTACTACAGAAAACTGAAACCTCACTCAGATGCTGGAGTCTGATCCTTAAGAAATCCTTCTTACATTGTGTGAAAGCCAAACTTGCTAGCCCGTCTTATGGTCCGGAAAGCACAGCAAAGGGGGGGTAGTCTGCATTTAACATCGTGTGGACCTCCAGCTGCCCCATCAAGGGGCAGGTAGTGGAACTGTCTTGAGCTGGACTGTTCCGATTGGAGCAGGGTGAAGGCTGATTTATATATGGCTTGGTTTAATTTGAGGCAGTATGGTGGATGAAAAATGATGGATTGGGATGCAGCCTGAACGATTGCCAGTGGCTGAGATTAATTGGAGCATTCCATCCATCACTTTGCTGTTGTGGCAGTTGCTGCCCTAAACATGACGGGTATGCTCAAAGGTGGGTCCCATGCCCACTGTGCCACTGGAATCAAGCTATAGCTGACTGATGAACCCATAAGGGTGAAACCAGTCCTAGGTTGCATATTCTCGGTTCAGGGAGGACCTGGCCTGGCAGTTATGGCTGGACTGTTCTGATTAGAGCAGGGTCAAGGCTGATTGTCGTATGGCTGGGTCCAAACTGAGGTGGCACGGTGGATGAAAAATAATCCAGCCTGTGTAATTGCCAGTGATTGAGAATAATTCAAGCATTCCATCCATCACCTTGTTGCTTTTACTGTTGCTGCCCTAAGTGCAACGTATGACCAAACATAGGTGCTGTGCTCACCATGCTATTGGAATCAATCTATACCTGGCTGATGAGGCCATAATAAGGGTGAAACCCGTTTGCTTGTTTTCCAATTCAGGTAGGATTTGGCCTGGCAGTTCAGGCTCAACTATTCCGATTGGAGTAGTGTCATGGCTCATTTGTATATGGATACGACCAAACTGAGGTGGCAGGGTGAGCAAAAAATGATGGATTTGGATGTGGTCCAAGCCAGTGGCTGAGATTAATTTAAGCATTCCATCCATCACTTTCTTGTTGTTGCAGCTGCACACCATTACGGCCTCATTTGATGTTCTACATGGATGTGCAGTGGGTCTGTATGGACTTTGAAGGGAGGCTGGCTCTTCTAAGAATGGTGAGTTTAGTCTTTGACTCTCCATGTAACTGAGGAGTATCCTTTTCTGCAATCAGCAAACAGGTGTTCCACTTCCCTGACGCAGAGCCAGTTTTGTCATTCATACCCCTGGATTGGCTTGTGAGGTCCAAATGGAGGCACATGTTCGGATATCTTTGGGCACTTGCAGGACTCTCAATGCGAGCCCAGTTGTGTGTTTGGAAATTGTATGACACCTTGTTTGCAGTGCTAAATTTGTAAAAGAATGAGTGTTGGTGTCCAAAACTCTGCTCAGAAACCCGCAGACAGGGCAATTAAATGTTGGAGCATCACATACCAAGGCTGCACATCCTTAAATCCACTTCTTACCTTTTAATTTACTTCCCAACATACCCTGCTCCTTTATCTTACTCTCACAGTTTTCTGCTTTCTCCATTTGTAATGTTTTTTCTGTCTTTCTTTTCATCCGTCTTTCTGCTTTGTGTGTATTTTCCCTCTCTTGTCTCGGTAAACTTTTTGCTGAAGAAAAATAAACGCCAGGCCCCAAAAATGACTGGGGGTGGCCCCCTCCGGCAACCACCGGCTCAAATTAGGCACAGCTCATGCGTGATTTAGCCGTTTCACCTTTTTAAGGAGCTTTGTCAACCCCACAAACGTTGCTTAATAGGAGAATACAGTGAAACACTAAAGCCTGTGATATTTTTGACATGAGTCACGCTATGCATTAGAGGGAGCAACCTTTTAAATGTGCAAGAATCTCATCTGACCTCAAAAGGGTAATATTACAGAAGCAATCTTAATGTGCCCCATATTTTAATAGTAAAATGCCTGGTCGCAGAAAGAAATATCGAACAATTATGGTTATACAGCCTAGCACTTGCTTACAGGATGGCCTCATTATGTTTATTTCCGAACCGTTGCATCTTACAGTGTTTATATTTACTGAGATTATCTAAGACTATTTGTTCAAACAAACAGCAACACCCTGATAGAGATTGTTGCATTTTCATTTAATTAGTTGTTTACCAAATGAAAGTAAAGCTATACCATTTAGAATGAAGTTTACGCTTTTTTTTTAGGGAAAAGTGGAGCCATGAGAGCATATTCTTACATATAATAAATTATTATGTTGCCCCTCGTGTACACGGCAACAGCTTTTTCAAATGTAAATATTGATAGAGGTTCCACCTTTTTCAAGGGTCAGCTTAGGGGTCATATATTGCTATGCAGGGCAGGAGCATAGTACACTGAACGGGATAATGTGGAATCAAATTAAACTTTTGCATCAAGCAAGGAGTGCATCGGGGATGTATCTGCTGGGACAATATCAAATTAATATTATAATTATTTGATTAAGTCAATCTGGTTGGCTAGGTCATACTATATTATGGTAGGAGGAAGGTCACATTTCGCGGTCTTTGTGCACATGTTGAAGTGCTTGTAGCTGAAACTGAGCTTGATTTTTTTCAAACTAGTCCTATTTTCTTTAGTGTATTGCCTCAAGAAAGCAATTGCAACACTTGGCCAGATGCCAACATTGATTTCCTGCCCCATAAGAAAACGTACTGCTCTGAAAAGAAAGTGGAGCAAAGTAATATACACTTACAAATATGTAGTACGATTCTAAACAACACAAAAGTGTAAATGAGCAAAGACCAAAAATAGCAGCACTCATTACCGTTTGTATAGTCTGGACTCGAAAAAGCAAGTTTGGTTTTATTAGAGAGAACACAGTGTGCCAAGGGAGTTGTATTAAGATCTGTGAAAATGTGTGCTGCAGATAAGACCATTCTCAAATGTGACCTTTAACAACCATATATAGAGATTTTTATAGCATTATGAAAGCTTCTACATTTTCATAGCTGAGCTGGCCTATCAAGAAATGGGATCTGTGCCTATGATGATGCAGAAACTGTTACTGAAGTTCCAAGATAGTCGTTTTAATGCGGTAACATCTCAGTTCCTTGGGGAACTGTAATGGCTCTTTTATGCAAAACTAGGGAGAAATGTTCTATTTGTGAAAATCTAGAACGCAGGTGGGAACACTCTACAGGTGTACATCACTGAGGGGGTGTGAAATATTGTGAAATTATGTAAATTAAGGGCCTTGTATCCCGAGTTTTATATTACGTAAATAATTTACACACTTACGATTTGAGGTACAAAGTTCTTGAAGGATTTTTGAATTCAAGTTCCAAGCCGAGATTACATTTAAAATTCATAAATGTATCCAATGCACTGAATGGAGCAGCAAAGGTGCCAAAAAGTCTTAATGTAAGCAGAGAAAAATCCCCCGCTAGGCAGGTTGGGTAGTAAAATACCACCATAACTGTGATGCAGGGGGCCCATCACTCCCCTGGGGCCCCTGTACTGCTGCAGTCAAACAAGTATTTAAACAAGCATTGACAATTCCAATAGGTCTGCTTTAAAGGAACATTGCATGGTAATGTGAAGCATTACAAGTAAATACCATATGAATGGATATGTATTTGTGTGGAAGCAAAGAACTGTAGGGTGTTGATGTAGGGTAAAAGGCCAGGTGACAGTGGCACTGTTAAGCCAGACCTAAAAATCAATATAGGTTAATGACTCCATATGTGTAGCTGTCAAAGAAAACCACTATGAATTTTATAGGTATTTAAGACACTTTAATAGAATTATAATACTGTGTGTGGCTTGAAAGTTCAAGCTCAGGCAGCTGCATAAACAAACAATATTTTCGTATCTGTGTGGAGTGCAAGCACTTTTGGAAGTACACAACTTCTGCTCAATAAAAACGCACTCCTGTCTTCCAATGTCAGGTCGGAGCCAAAGCCCTTCTCCTGGTGATTCTCACCCAATCATCTGGCAACAGCTACGCTGTCAAGCCAGAACATAAAAGCAATTGTGGTGTGAGAGTAGTGAGTTAGAAGATATATGGACCCGTTTTTATATACACTGCTGGACACAGCTAGCACTTTATTTGTGGTGCAGTAACATGAGGACAGACTAATAGATAGAAAACAGCCTTTCATTTGTGATTTGTGATTTTTGTTGGTATTTGTAGAGCGCGACGGTCGCTCCGGAAGGAGCATCTTGGCGCTGACATTTCCCGGTAGAGGATCAAAGCAAGTAATAGGAGGAACAGGGGTTATATAGCGGCTTTGATGTAATCATCCTTGAGGCTGTAGATCCAAGTTTTGAGCAATTTTCTGAAAGGTTTTTCGTGGGTTGTGAATCTCAGGTTTTTGGGCAGGAGGTTCCAGGCCTTAGAGGCCAAGTGGTGTACGGTTTTGCCACCTTTTGTCTTAAGATTGAATTTGACAGGGAGGATGAGGTTGTTGTGGGAGGAACGTAGAGATCTAGACGGGTTGTAATGAGGGAAACGTTTGGTAAGGTATCGTGGGCCGGAGCCATTGAAGGCCCGGAAGGCGACAAGCAGCATTTTGAAAAATATTCTTTTATGAAGGGGAAGCCAGTGCAGAGATTTTAAAGCGGCGGAGATGGATGATTTTCTTGGCAGCTTCAAAACGAGTCGGGCTGCAGTATGGAGGACACTTTGGAGTTTGTTAAGTGTGGACTTTTTGGCTCCAGCAAGGAGACCATTACAGTAATCCAAACGTGAGATTATTAGGGCTACCGTTACCGTTTTTCTGGAGTCAAGAGGTAGAAAGTCGAAGAATTTTTTCAGGGACTTGATGGTACCGAAGCAGCGGCCTGCTACGGTCCTGACGTGGTGGTCAAAGGAGAGAGCACTGTCAAACAGGACGCCGAGGTTCCTTGCAGTGGTTACGGTCTTGGGGGGGGCAACTGAGTTTTCTGGCCACCAGAGGGCTGGGCAGAAGGTGGTATTTTTCCCCATGGGGAGGATCTCAGTTTTGCTGGAGTTGCATTTGAGGTGGTTTAAGTCCATCCATTGGAAGACAGCAGTCAAGCAGTTTTTGAGGTTCAGCTCTGCATTCGTGGAGTTCTTCTCCAAAGGTACGATGAGTTGAGTGTCATCGGCATACGATGTTACAGGTATGCCGAAGGACTCAATGAGGGATATGAGAGGGATGAGGTAGACATTGAAGAGGAGAGGGCTCAAGATGGAACCCTGGGGGACCCCCGAGGAGACTCTCTTCTCGTTGGAGTGGAAGGGACCGAGAGCGACGGTTTGGGATCTGTCGGTTAAAAAGGATTTTATCCAGGCTAGGGCCACATCAGAGATCCCTATGTCTACCAGTCTGTTGAGCAGGATGGTATGAGAGATGGTGTCGAACGCCGCAGTAAGGTCTAAAAGGATGAGGACGACGTTCAGTTTCTGGTCTTGTAGCATTTTAATCGAGTCAGTGAGCTCGATCAAAGCAGTTTCGGTGGAGTGATTGGGGCGAAAACCAGATTGTTGCGGATGTAGTATATTGTGAGCTTCAAGATATTGTTTGAGTTCCCTGTATACCATATGTTCTGTAATTTTACCTAAGGCTGGAAGGAGTGAGATTGGCCTAAGGTTGGTGTTGCAGTTACTTTAGCATGGAGAATGGATATCACTGTGAATATGCAGTTTGGTTCTATGGAAATTTGTGTAGTTTCAAAGTATCAGTAATACAATACATCTATGCCTCATTAGGGACAGAAGTGGGGTACTCTAATGACAGCAATACCCTTGTGCCCTGTGAAAGCTGTGACTCCAAGCTACCTCTATACTTAATAAATTCATCCCTTGTCATAACGAAGACATAGTACTACTTTTACATGTTGTCTTGACAATGGGACCAGGTAGAAGAGAAATGTCTTGTATATTAGATACCTCTGCAAGAAGCAAGCATTGACGTGAAGTGGAAGTCACACAGTCACAGCCTATACTTGGTGGAAGGCAAAGTATATTATTAGTAAAAGAAAAACTAATTCATTCAGTATCTTATGAAAATAAGTAAATGTGAATCGCTGCTCAGTCTTGGGGGGGATATTCACAAGGAAGTGGCGGAGAGAGGTGTTAACCTTCTTGGCTTAATGCCTCTCTCCGCCACTTCGGAAAAGTAAGCCTGCACCATATTCACAAGGACAAGGTGCAGCCCTGCTTTCCCCCCTGCAATGGCGCTAAGTTTCACAACTTGGTGCCAACGCAGGCACCCTTGCACCAGAGTGCAAGGGTGTTTGCAAGCAGGGAGGTTTGTTTATGTACAGGAAGGTATCCCTTCCTGCACATAAACAAACCTAAAATGCAGCACACATGTAAGTAACAAAACCTCATTTTTTTAAAAAGGGTTGTTTATGTACAGGATAGAACACCTTCCTGTGCATAAACAAACCATGGCCTTTTACATTTTACATGTGTGCTGCACAAGGCAGCCCACATGGAAAATGCAAAAACGAGGAGAAATAAAGCATTTCTCCTCATAGCGCCAACTAAAGAACAGGGTTTTCCCGGTCTTAAGTTTGGCGTTAGCTCCTATTTACGCTGCCCTTGTGAGTAGGGGGCAGCGTAAATATCAATGGGTGTTGTGGTGGATCGCCTACTGCAACATCCACTGCACGCCCCTTTCATGCTAAACACAGCATGAAAGGGGGTCTATTCACAAGGCAGCATTAAACCACGTTAAGTGGCTTACTGCTGCCTTGTGAATAAGGTGAGTCCCCTATCCCCACCACAACGTCACTGAAAGAGACGTTGTGGTGGCGATAAGGGCTTGTGAATATGCCCCATGGTCTTTCTACTTCCCACCTGCTTTCTTTTATAGCAACATCTGTATCTCTGACATGGCAGTGAAATATGAGGCCTGATTCTCAAAGATAAACTAAGGGCCTGATTACTTGTCGGACAGGGTTACTCCAGTTTAATAATATCCTATGGAACTTGTAATACAGCGGACGGTACATCCGTCATGTTTGTGACAGAGGATCATATCCGCCAAGATCGTAATCAGGCCCTTTGACACTTGTGTAACTTTACTATTTTTTTTTATATTCACAAACTACAAGTTGAATTTGACTAATAGTAATTTTATGACTACAAAGACTTTGCTATTGAGGCGGAGAACACAGAACTTAAAATGTACGGGCCTACCCTTTTATGTGTGGAGTCTCCGCCACGAGTACAAAGTCTCCACAGTCAAAAAATTACCAAAATCAAACCCATTGCTTGTGAATGCCAAAAGCAATAGTAAACTTACACAGATGTGTATGTTTACTTTTGTGAATCAGGCCCATAGCTGTTAGTGGAATCAGCAGAAGTCAAATTCTATTAAAACCACAATACATAGTAATACACCATAGCACAATCTTGCATGCTCACTACTGAAAGAAAACCAATTGAAGCACAGTGGGTATTGTACACTAGTTCTGGTACAGTATCTATAATTTGTGCACATAGACAATACAATGTAGTAAAACCCATGTGCTAATCATCGGAGCATAATATGCTATGTATTAACATTGCACAGGAGTCAGGGGACCACCTTTTTTTTGTTGTCCTCCTTTACCTTGGAATCACACTCTGCCCCCCCCCTTTTCTAGCGCCTAACAGATCTATTTCTTTATACCAAGGATCTTAATGTCCCATACGGTTCTGCCATATTTGTCTGCCCTGGCGGGGAACAAGCCGACTTGCAGATCATCCACGAGAATTTGGAGACCATAAAAAGAAAGCGTAATCATTGGAACAAACTTTTTTCATGACTCTTCCTTTCATTGAAGCTCTAACGGCTTTAGAGCAGGAGTCCAAAATCTGTTTCTTCTTTTTCTGAAATTCTATCCAGACTTATTAGGCTTTTAAGAGCTTTTATCCAATCTTTTTGCAGTTGACAGCATATTACTAATCCATTTCCTACATATCTCTCTTCGTTCCAGGAGAATCAAATAAAAGACCAACTTTTTCTTGTCATTGGTAAAATCAGCATGCACAGTTGATAGCCCAAAAATGTAAGAGGTAGGCTTACCTGGAGTGCTGTGTCCAGTATAGCTGAAATATCTCTACTTACAACACACCAACATTTCAGAATCACAGGACACTCTAGGAACATGTAGATATCATCTGCTTTCTCTTGGCAACAGTTTACACATCTTGACGTTCTTCCCTTCCCCAACTTCCATAATCTGTATGGCATCCAATATACTTCATGAAGACAGAAGATGTGGTTCCTTCCTAAATTGGTGGGATGTACCGTGAAATAAAGAAAGTTAAAAGATACTTGCTGTAGGTTTCCGGACTGTTTCCCTGGCAAGCTCTCCCCCACAGGTCGCTTGGAAGTTTGAAGACGCTCTCTGATAGTTCCATTAATAGCATGTACCACCTCGTCACTTCCTTCTTCTTTGGTGCCTCACACATGAAGTCATCTT
The DNA here is from genome assembly GCF_964261635.1 of Lissotriton helveticus. NCBI lineage: Eukaryota > Metazoa > Chordata > Amphibia > Caudata > Salamandridae > Lissotriton > Lissotriton helveticus. The sequence goes on from NC_136065.1 coordinate 539,296,911, forward strand.
CCAAGTTTTTCGACATGCCTATCTTCTCAGATGACTGAAACCAACTCCTCATTTGGAAGTATTTAAACTTAGAAATTGTATTCTTCGACACCTCAACCGTCTTATCCCAGGATACCAAATCTCCACCTTCCGCCATATCCCCCATCTCAGCATCCCTGCCTCCCTTAGTGGACTAGCCTGCGAATCCTTCATCCAGTCAGGTGATTCTGGGGCATTCCATATTGGCACCCACCTGCTAAAATACATACGTTTTACATCCTTTCTAATCTTAGACCAAAGTTCCGCCATACTCTGTAAGGTTTTACGTTGCACTCTCTTGAAGGACATGGGGTCCCCCAACATATACATAAAAACTTGCATCCCTCCTTCAATATCTCATAAAATGCTCCTAAACATTTTACCAATGTCCAAGTTGTCTGGTTGAGTTAGTAACGTCTTCCCATTCCTTAGCAGAAATGCCAAGGCATAATAAGTTAAATCTGGCAGGTAATTCCTTCTGCGTATTATTTTCCACATAAAAGTATTAATATTACCTGTAATTTCTTCAACCACTCCACCTTAAATAGAAATTGAATCATCTCAAAAAGAATGGTAAACTTCGGAAGGCTTATCATTTTCGCCAGATAAATTTGCCCTATAATTGTCAATGGAAGATGAGACTAGCTTAGCATCAGATTTCTGGCTTCTTTCAAACATTAAGAAAATGTATTTCTGGAAGGTCCTTTATGTTCTGAGTGATATTTATACCTAGGTATATCTAGGTATCTCATCTCCTTTTTGTTGATATTTAAGTTTGACTCCATGTTCCAAGCCATAACCTCTGTTTTTGCCCTATTTACTGAATACCCAGCAATACGGCCAAATTGTAAAGTTAAGTCATTTAATAAAGGGATCGTAGTCTCCAAATCTGATGTAAATACTAACACATCATCAGCGTATAAAGCCACCTTATTTTCTCACTCCTTGGATTTAAAAGGAACTATGCAACTCTCTTTCCTAATCTTGGTTGCCAATGAATCAATAAATACATTAAAAAGGAGAGGGGATAGCAGGCATCCCTGTCTTGTCCCTCTTGAAATGCAGATGGGCATGGAAAGATTACCATTTATTAGAATGCTGGAAAGCGGTTTTCTGTATATCATCGCCATAGTCCTGCAAAAGTTTCCACCAAGATTGAAAAGTTTTAACATCACCTGCAGGTTGTCCCAATTTACCAGATTAAAGGCTTTAGTAGCATCCAGTGTAAAAACCGCTGCTGAGGAGAGTTTGAAAGTGAAAGTTATATCAGCTGCCCCTATTAAATTGAAAGTCAGTTCCTGAATCCCTCTGCCTCTAACATACCCTTTCTGATCTGAATGAAGGAGTCCCCCTACCACCCATTGAGTCTCTCTGCCAGGATTTTTGCAGATATTTTATAATCACAATTTATTAAAAAGATGTTGCCATAGGAGTCGCATAAATGTAAGGCCTTCCCTGTTTTTGGGATTAGTGTAACCGTGGCCTCATCCCAAGATGCTGGCAATTCTGCTCCCTTCTCAAATAATTCAGCAAACAGCTTTGTCATGTGTGGCAAAAGGACCTCTTCTAACATTTTATATAATTCTAAAGGCTACCCATCCAGTTCTGCTGCCTTACCTGACTCTTTTGAAGTTTATTAAGTTCTTGTACACGGAGGGGCATGGGCATGCAAGCAATCAAGATGGAGGCATAGGGTAGAGCTCCAGAGGGCGAGAAACATCTGGCATGGTGTAATCCTGCCTGCATCCCCACTGTCATGTGGGGAATGGCGAGTGACCCATTTGTGTATCTCAGGGGCTGCCCAGTGCTGCTCAGATCAGCCACTTGGCCACACACCGCAAATGTGGCCGCAAAAGGGAATGCAGGCATCTGAGGGCCAGCAGGAACAGGTTGTGCTGGTGAACCTGACGCTGGCTCCCTTGGTCCACCTGCCAAACCAGGGGGGCACTCACTGCAGTAGCATGACACCGGAAAACCCAATTTCCCATTATTCTGGCATGTACACCTCCCTCAGTGGACGTGGGAGACTAGCTTTAGCTATCAGGGGCTGAGTGGTAAGGCGCTGATCCACACGCTGCTAGGTGGCCTCCCTCAGACAGCCACTGATGATACCAGACTATGGCCGTATTCCTCCTAGACAGCTTCTTGCGGAGAACGGACCTGCTTTCAATTCTAGGAGTGGCCGCTGAGTTGTTTTCCACTATTTGGATGGAGATCCCTGCTTCAGCAGGTGCTGCGATTAAGTTTCCGCTGTTCATCTTCGCATCACTGAGTGTGTTCATTGCGAGGGCCTGCTGGGCTTGGACACATAAATAACCCTGTAGCTCTCCTGAATGCCTCCCCTTCTCAACTGACAGCGACATACAGACCCTCAGCATGGCTCTGACTCCTTGACTGTGACTTGTGTGAACCTCTTGGTTCGGCTTTCTATGCATGATTACGGATCCCCGGTCTCATGATGGGTAAGGGGGACCCAAGGCAGGGGAAACTCCCTTTGACTTTAAAAAGACCCTGCACTACACTGACTCCTATGATGCACAAGATGCAGCTGGAAGTCCACCCTCGGGCACAACTTCAGCCATCCTCATGGAGCTCTGCACCAGTCAACTCTACAGTGATTCTAAGATTGATTCTGGGGCTGCTAGATTGGATCTCCTCATGGACCATACGGAAAGACAGGCAGCACAGAAAGATTACATCGCGCACCAGGTTTCTGACCTTAAAGAAGAGACACTGTGGACACTCAAACAAAGGTTTCCAAGCTTGAGAGGGAGCTTTTGACTTTCATAATGAAATATGATGATCTGGGAGCAATCTCCCAGTGCAATATTATCCACATCATGGGTACTGCAGAGTCTTCTTATATTGGTAGCATGGCATTGTTTGTGGAGTCATTGCTTGCCTCACTTTTTGACTGCCAATCTTTCTCTGCAGCATTCTTGAGTGAGAAAGTGAGAAAGTCACTGGGTCCTTGCCTTCCACTGGGTACTCCACTGAAACCCATTATTGCCATGCTCCTTAACTTCCAGATTTGAGGTATTGTCCTTCGTCTGGCCTGTGAAAAGGGTCCCCTGCACCACCAGGGCTCAATGATTTCCATCTTTCTAGACTTCACTGCTGTTGTTCAGGAGGTTTGACAGACGTTCGCTGAGGTCAGCCGAATACTACGATCTTGTGGTATCATGCATTCCATGTTATACCCTGCACTGCTGAAGGAGAAACTTGGAGGTAAAACCCACTTTTTTCGGTGAGTCTGTAATGTGAGTCCTTTTGGTGAGTCCTCAGGTTTTGCAATTCAGTCTCCACCCCTATCTCCACTCCTACATCCCTGACGAGCCCCACAGGTAGTGGGCGATCCATTAATCACTCTTGGGCTGAGACTCTGGAGGGTTGAACTGCTAGACCGAGATTATGCTGCCCCTCAGCCTGCCAAGTGATACCTACTGTACCTCTCTGCCAGGTTAGGAAAAGCTCCACAGAATCAACTGCTCCTTCCCTCATAAATGTCAGCATTGCCAGTGAGACAATGCTAATTTTCTTCACCTCACTTGGGAATGCCCACCTATCCAGACGTAGTGGAGGGAGATCCTTCTTGTGACAGCTGACATAACCTAACATTCATTGTTGCCAGACTCTCTGACAACTCTTCTTGGCTGCATTGGGGAGGTCCCGCTTGGGGTCGAATATCTCACTGCGATGGAATGTTAACTAGCCAAAAGTAGAGTTGTTCTCAACTGGGGCCAGGCCAGAGTACCCACAGTTGGTGACTGTCTGCGCAACATTGAGGTCTGCCTGACCGGGTTGAAACTTACGGCCTCATGTAATCACTTACATCTCAGCCAGGAGATATACGAGGCCCGTACCAAGCCTACCTCCTCTGAAGCACACCCTACAAATACCCAGATCAGCTGTCGGATGGGTCTGGGTAGCCCCTGGCCACACACCCTCTGAGGCATTGCAATAAATCCAGACTCCCCCTCCCCCATGATTGTCCCTGGAGCCTCGTGAATCATACTCTTAGCCAACCCCTCTTTACCCCTAGTTACTATTGCTTTTACACTGCATCCATTCCTTCCATCTACCTATGTTCACTATTCATTGTGCTGTAATAATATGATTTTAATCTGGTAAAAAATGAATCTCCTTACACAAGACCATGTCGGTGGTTCTATTTGTCATAAACTTTCAAATGATAATAAAATGAATTGAGAACAAGAATATCCTGGGCACAGACTAGATGGTCCTGTTGCCAAATCAACAGAACACCATCCCAGACCAAACGTGTTTGTCTCAGCTGTGTTAGCAACTTCAAACCACATCAAGGGGCCATTCAGCTCCTGGGTGACAATTGACTTCTCGAGGCTTAAGGCATGGAAAAGGTGACTTTATCAAAGTCCCATGTCTAAAATATTTGCTACAAATTCAAATTTACCATTAAACTGGGATTGTAAGAAATAATTTTAAAATGCCAAGTGTTAACTTTGTAGCTGTGTATTAGGCGTAGACAACATTTTTAAATGTACTATTGTATCCCAATTTTATGACTGCACAGACAGGTTACAGTGGTAGTTAGCCCTGTAGACACATTTGTGCTGTCCCTATAGTGGGTGTTGCATTCCACCAGTGACACTTAACTTACAGGCCTGGATAGATTTTTGCAGTATAGTCTAGAGACGTGTAGGCAATTTACATATGCTAATTAGGAGTATAGCCAATTTCAACATGTTTTAGGGATCAGAGCACATGGATTTGGACCTGGTCAGCAGAGTCCCAAAGCACCATGTCAAATAAAACAGCAGCATAAATCCAAAAACAATGTGGGTTGATCATACAAAAATAGGCATTTCCCTACAATGGCCCTTACTGAAATAAACTTTTACAAGATACCTAGGGGCCCATTAGGATGTCGGACGGATTGCCCCTGCCACGCTGGCGGTAGCCACAGCCAGCCTGGCGGGGGCAATCCGCCCGACATCCTTCCCTGAATTCCCCCCCGCCATATTACAATGGCGGGGGGGACCGCAGTGGAGAAAAACACCGCCCGGCACTTTTCCGCCCCGGTCGCCTTGCGTATATTACAAAAGCATAGGCTTGTCAGGAGCACCACTCTGGCTGGAATTCACTGACACATAGAAAAAAACAGTTTCTTTGCCCATGTAGGAACATTTTGTTTCATATATTAATAAGCCAACTGTCAATTGTGGCTTTTACGCCAGTGGATTGGACACTTAATAAATTAAATGTGGCACAAAACATATTGGAAATAGGGTGCCATCACAGTGACAAAATATTTAAAAGTTGTTTTCACTTTGTAGGTTAAGTTACATTGTACAGGAACAGGCCTACTTATAATTAAAACCCTTAAGGTCTGATTCACACTAGTAAACTTACACTTTTGTGTAGGTTTACATTTGTTTGCTATTTATGAACTGAAAGTTAATAGTAATTTTGCGAGTACACAGACTCCACAGTCACTATTGAGAACTACGTACCGAAAAAGATAGATTTGTACTATCTTTATATGTGTAGAGTTCTGTTCCCTGACTGCAAAGTCCCCACACTCATGAAATTACTATTAACTAGTAGACTTTATTAACTGTGTAATGAATTAAAATCATTACAGTAAAAACAATCAATATATAAAAGCTAAAAACAGTGATTTAAAATTTCTGTGTTATGTAAAATTTGACACCCCTCCCCGAGTCCCACGTAATCAGCCTTTCCCCAGCATTAATGGACATGTTCTTGAAGCCGCCGTTTGTGCCCTGAAGATGATGCACATTACGGAGCTCTTGAGCTGCCCACTGTGGCGCACCAAGTGTCTCTCAAGGGGAAATGCTATCTTGGGGGGTGTACGAGAAGGGCACTGTCATTAATGCATCATTGAGTGATTCCAACAGCTTTCATCTGCGGAGTTTACCATACTCTTCCCCGGGGTTTTGCTACTTCTGTTGGCGATTTCTAAGGCTATCCTGATTTGATGCATACATTTCCCCAGTCTCGCTAGAGCCATTGTGTTAGTGGTTGACAAACACAAGGCTGATGTTTCGCTGCATGACTTTATACCCTTGTTGATGCAGATCGGGCGCAGAAGTCGCCAGCTTTCATTGTTGAGGTTGGGACAGCAGCATAAAAGATGCAACCAAGATTCCCACTTGTAGGGGCGCAGTCTACAGGTTGTGGATTCCCCTCTTTGGACCCATGTAGGATTGAAATCCGCAAACCCAAGCGTGGTTAGCCTCATGAATTTATTTATATATTTATTTATGCGATTTGTAAAGCGCACAAATACCCAGAGGTGTCTCGGCGCTGAAAAACAATAATACAGAGCAGATGGAGATATTGTTTACTGGTTGAAAAGCCACGTTTTTACTAACTTCCTAAAGATAAAGAAAGAGGGGCTAGCCCTGATTTCGCTGTGGCAATTGACAAACATCTGTCTCTCCATGAATATTTCTTTGTACGAGTGACAGTTAAAAGGCAGGCTGAGGAGGAGCGCAGTAGTCTACTGGGGGTATAACGCCCTAGTGACCTTCTTAGGAACTTAGGTCCTGAATTGTTAACCGCTCTGTATGCTATACAGAGAGCTTTGAATTTAATTCGATTCCTAACAGGAAACCAGTGGAGCTGGCGTATTACCGGGGAAATCGATTTGAACTTAGGTGTGCATCATAGGATTCTAGCTGCTGAATTTCGAATCAGCTGTAATGTATAAATGAAAGACTATCATCGATCATCACTCCCAGATTCCTAACCTTTGTTACAGGAAGTGGGGGAGGTCCCATTTGGGTTGGCCACCAGGTTGGGGACCAACTTGGGACTAAGTTACCAAAAGTCATTACCTCCGTTTTATCGGGGTTTAATTTCAGGCAGTTGCGAGACATCCAGAGACTGATGTCACGCATTCCTTCCTGAAATTTGGCTGCCACTTCCACTCCATCATTATGGATATCAAGGTCAAGTTGGGTGTCGTCGGCATAAGGGGTCAGACCCATTCCATGGGTTTTGATGATTCTAGCCAAGTCCGAAACATATATATTAAATAGGGTCGGATTTAGGAAAGATCCCTGAGGCACACCACATGGAAGGGAGAAGACCGGAGATTGGAAGTTGCCCAGCTTGACAGAATGTGTGCGATTTTCAAGAAAAGAAATGAGTAAGGACCTGCCCGTTTGACTGATGCCAATGGCAGAGACAAGGTTGATCAAGATGGTATGGTCGACCGTGTCAAACGCTGCGGACAGATCTAGCAGGATAAGGACCGCTGCTCCACCCTTATCCAGAATCATCCTGATGTCGTCGGAGGCCTTAATAAGAGCTGTCTCTGTCCCATGCTCCTTCCTTCCTAAACCCAAATTGTGTATACTCGAGCAGGTCGTTATTGTCGATGTATTGGGTTAGTTCAGTGTTTATGATTTTTTCTATGATTTTTGATGGGAGAGGGAGACATGCTATAGGACGGTAATTTTTAGGATCCACCGGATCCGAGTAGGATTTCTTAAGTAAAGGTTTAATTTTTTCAGACTGTTGTGTAGACCCCAGTGTTGAACATAGAGTTAAAAATGTCACTAAGAATGATAACAATAGGGTCCGGAATTAATTTAAGAATTGAAGGTGGCGAAGGGTCTAAGTGGGAACCAGATTTGATGGAAAGGAGAAGTGTGCGTACCTGCTCAGGGGAAACCTGAGTGAATTCTGAAAAGACAGAAGAGGAGGACGTGTTAGAGGTGTTTTTGAGTGTTGGCTGGTCTGGATTAGACTGAGTGGCAAAGTCAGAGTAGATGCAAGTCACCTTGTCCTTAAAAAATGTAGCCAGTGAATTGCATAAATCGGTATCTATTGGGGGCGTGAAGAGTTTGGTTACAACTTGAAAAAGTTCCTTCGGGAATTTTGGGCATATTCTATTTGAGTACAGTAGTAGTTACTCTTGTGCAAGGTGATCACATTTTCGTATTTTATAATTGCCTCTTTGTATAGCGTTTTAGCTTTGTTATTGTAATCTTTACACCAGTGTCTCTCTAGGTTCCTGCAGTGTTGTCTCTCGAGTCTTAGTTCCTCTGAGAACCAGGGTGCGAGACGCACCCTGCGATTGGTAGAGATCTTTTTAAAAGGTACTGATAGGGCAAAGATATTGTGTAATGAATAAGATTTTACTTCGGGCCTGTGTAGTGAGGGCCTCACTTAGATAGGGTTGTGCTTTTCCTGCCGTATAGGTATTATTCAACATACTAGAAGAGAGCTTCGGTGGAAAGATTTATGGTCTAGAGCAAAGGAAATTTTGCGCACTTGTTTGTTAACAGCTCTCTTCCAGACATTTAAGGGGATGTCCAGCCGCGGAATGCTTTCTTCCTCGATCTTCAGTGCTTTGATTGCGTTTCCTAGCCTAGTGTGCCAGGCCGAGCCTGGCCCATCAAAGATGGTCTCAAATGATTTTTTAGGGAGTTAGCCGCTGCCCTTAATATCCTTAACCACTTGGATGCTAAGCATCTCGCAGCATCCCCATGTCATTTCCATTTAAATGAATGGGCACTCCATGACGAGCTGAGCTCGTCATGAGCGTCCAAGGGGTTAAATGTAACCTTATGATCTCCCCCTGGCAGGTCAGGTCTGGTCTCGCCAGGCCAAGCTCCAGTCTGAGCATTGTTTTTCTTGCTGTCCTCGATATATATAGCACTGACTTGTATGCCTTGACTTGGGCAGAATTGAGGAAAGCGTCCAATTTCCCAGGGAAGGCAAGATGTCCGTAGCTAATTGCTGGAAGGAGCTTCTCTCTTAAAACTGTCAGAATTGGGCTGGTGGACGGACTGATCAAGTGCTGGCTTAGTTGTTTTAATGGATGTGTAACCTTGCTGGCCTTGGAGCTTTGCTGTATTAGGTGTACGTTCGCCTTGGCCCATTCCTTCAACCAAATCCCTAGGTCAGTGTGTGAAGCCACCGAATGGATTTGCACGTTTACCAATTGCCACAATGCATTCTTTCTCAGATGGTAGGACCCAAAAATGATGACCTTGGTTTTTCCTTGGTTAACTATCAGGTTATTAATGATGTTAAAACTGTTTAATGCGTTTAGGGCTCTTTGTAGGCCCACCTTCGTATGACTGTGTCGTCGTAATACTGTAACACTGGCAGCCTCACACTTCCTAATCTTGGGGCTACTAAACTGGCTCCTTTTAGGGCCTCCCCCAAGTCCGCCTTATATAAGTTGAAGTGGATGGGGGCCATTATTAACTAGTAGTTTGTGAATAGCAAAAAAATTTAAACTTACACAAAATTGTACGTTTACCATTGTGAATCTGGCCATTTATTTACATCTTTGCCTGAAAAAATGCTAGCAACATGAATTATTCAAAGTTATTTTCCACTTCATTTTAAAAATCTAATTTTAAGGTTTTTGATCAAATTAGTCGAAATCTAACTTTATAAAAAATGTAGTTTGTTCCTGAGACAATACTTAGAACAAAATCAGCCACTCTTTTTACCTCCAGAGTTGACGACCATGCTCTACAGAGGACACTAGCTTGGACTTTGGGCCGAGGAAGCCAGTAGTTTTGTCAACAGTTGGCCATTTGTAGTAATTAGCCATTTGTGAAGGGGGCAGGAAGAACTGGCAAAACAAAAGACAACATTCACACTACTTCCATTGACTTGGAAATGCCAAATGGGGCTGACAGATCCTGCTCCCATTTATTCACTAGGCTCTCGTGGACTACCTGGATCCAGCCCCTGCACGGAGAAATTGGTTCTTGACCCACAACAGAGAGAAGAGAGCTCACCAAATAGGGGAGCAGTTTTGGGAGAGCCATACCCCATTCTGATGATAGAAGGAGTGAGTCAATTTTGACTGAGGGAGAGTAAGTGTTGCAAAAGGAGATGGGCATAGTTAGAAAGAGTCACTGGTTAGTACACAGGACTAGGCTGACAACTCACCATCACCTCCTCAGAATATTCCTGGGTAGACTACACTTAAAGAAGAAGGCTTTGCTGGTAAAAAAAGGCTCAAGGATCCCAAACTCCGGTCTGTACCGGTCAGGTGGCTGACCTCCTTTTTACCCGCTCAAGCACATAAAAAATAGGACTCTTGATAGCAAGAGGGCTCAGTTGACCACATGGTATTGGACCTTCCAGGACCCTGCTGAAGTCCTGCCTGGCAAGAGACCTAGGGGCATATTTATGAGCCTTTTTGCTTCACTGTTGCACCACGCAATGTGGTGCAAGAGCAAAACAAATTAAAAATTAGATGTATGAAGCCATGCAAGGCCATCTTACGTGGCCCTGTATGGCTTCATAAATCTCGAGTGATGTAATGCAGCTGAAATCACTGTGCTGCATTACACAGCGCCAGATATGCATTCCGATGGGGTTTGTTTTGGGTACTCCTGTCCAACATCCATGGATTTTGACCCACTCCAGGATTACCAAGAATAGGAAAACCTGGGAATGTGCCAAAAAGATATGCCTACCCAGGAGAGGTGTAACTATGAGAAATATTGTAATTGGAATTCCATTTAGATAGCGCTTACTGCCCCTGACTAGGCCTTTAAGTGCCTTTCGGTGAGTAGCATCCTACTCCAGAATCCAAAAAGGATTAGTGTGGAATTAGTATAGAGAAATATGAAATTAATTTGAGCGGTGGACATGTGAGTCTGCTAGAATAGAAAAGGATAATGAAGGGATAGAAGAGGGAAAGGTCTAAAAAGTGTTTATTTGGAGATCATGGCAGTGGAGAAGTTTTGGGATGAGTAAAAGAGAAATGGAGGGGGGAAGAGTCTCTAGAAGTGGGTTAGGGAGGTAAATGAGGTATCAGATGAGTCTAGGAGGGATACATAAGGGAAGAGTTTAGAAAGGCTTGTTTAGGAGATCTGAATAGTAAAAGAGGTTTGAGTTAATGCAAGGAGCCGTAGAGGAGGGACAAGCTTAGAAAGGTTATTTTGGGATCATAGTAGTAGAATGGGGTTGTGATGAGTGCAGGTAGAGAATATATTGAGGGGGGTATATGGTGACATATAGGGTAGTGCATTGGATGTGCTGAATTAGGAGTAGGGTAATAAATATGAAGATGCATAAGTACATGGAAGGTACATATGTATAATGAAAGTAATATAACTAGATTTAGGTTGTATTTAATAAACTCAGCGTTGCAGTACTTTAATTTAACTTGTTTTATATAATTTAAAAAAAATAATTCAATAGTGAAGCAATTGTAGATAAATATATAATATACATTTACTTATTTATTCAGTGACATATATACAGATGTATTTTTCATATCTGCACAAGTCTTTGTTGAGGTAAGAGAGCTCACATGCCCTGAAAAGGCCTACAGTATCCTGGGACGGAGAAAGTTCATTATTGTCTTCTTTAGGTCTGGCTTGAACAAAAGACAGTTACCCAACCTGCAGCAGAGGGAGGTTGGTTGGCTCATGAATTTGAGCAGGTGGTGTGTGTATTTTTCCTTAGGTCTAACTCCCAGAGTTAACTGGCATCACTGTATACTAACTACGTGTTTGCATTTGTTGGCATCATACAGATGTCAGTTCATTGGTGGACAGCTTGGCCTATTTAAACTCTGTCTTTCGGTAGCTGTAGTATGCTATCTCAAAGATAATTATTTCTCCTTTTTTTCCTCTTTCTATGTGTCCTGCTTTCTGCAGGAATGTGCCACTTCCTCCGCAAAAACAATCCTGCATCCAACGTAGGCATGCTTGCATCAAGGTGCAAGGGTGCCTGCATTGGTGCTAAGCAGCCCATTGTGTGCCAGAGTTGGGGAAAGGACAGAAATGCCTGAAATACGAAACATTAATGCCCTTTCTCAGTGATGCAGCACAGCAAGGTGACTTGCTGTTATGCACTGCACCATTTTTCATACATATGGCCCTCCATGCCTAAAACTCAGCATCGATGACTTGGGGTCTGCAAGCATGACCATAGTAAACATTTCCAGAAGTTAGAGAAAAGTTACCACAGACTAAGCAGCCGCGGTCGGTAGGGGAGTACCTGTTGGGGCGGTGACGTGGGGAGGGGGAGGGGCAGGGTGGGGGTTAGTAATGTATGGATAATGGAGGTTTGCAGGTAAGTAAACAGTTAAATAAATCAAACGAATTTTGTTGCGTGCACTGCATCCCCAAATGCAATGCAGTACGCGCAACGAAATTCGTTTGGTTTATTTAAATGTTTACTTACCTGCAAACCTCCATTATCCATACATTACTAACCCCCACCCTGCCCCTCCCCCTCCCACGTCACTGCCCCGGCAGTTACTCCCCTACCGACCGCTGCTGAGACTACGACAAGGCTCTAAGGCTTTTTCAGGGGAGACTCACTCTGATGAGCAAGAGAAACAATTTTGACCCCCTCAGAAGTTTTTGCTGCACTGACAGCTGGTTCAGCATGATATAGAAATAATGATATCCAATCACAGAGAACCCTACGAGGCCGGACCTTCCAGCTTTGCTCTGTTGCCTGTTTGCGAGAACCAAAAAAGATATCAAGTCCCGAAGATATTGTGGCAAATCTATTCCAGCACTGAGACAACTTAGGCTGCTAAAAATTCAGTTTCATCCTACTCTAAACTTTTAGCTCTGAAACCAACAGCTTCAGCAGGAGCTTGACAATGATGTATTGAACTTTTCCTGTTGTAGGATTTTGATTTGCAAAAAGTAGACAAAGATAAAAAGTAAAAACTTTGACATGGCGAACCAACTCGGTATATTCGACCGCTGCACCATTGCAGGCAGCCTGAAAAAAATGTCTAGGTTTCAGGTAATAACAACGTGTTATTTTGCAATGGACTGTTATTTCTCTTTCACTAAGCCATTTTGCCTTAAAAAAGTAAAAAAGATATCTTTGGTACCTCTTATCTGATTTTATTCAGGTTGATGTATTTTTGCTTAATAAGTTATTCTCTACTTTATTAAAATTGTTTGTTAATATTATTATGTTTTTATTTTTACTTTATAATTTTTATTACTGCTTCAACTTAACATACATTTCCCTGAGAAGAGCCCACTGTTTGTACAATATCTAATATGGACTAAGCAGAGTTTCACTGAGACTTGTGTTGATTATTAACCACAGTGTTGATTTATTTGCTAAGTCTCCCCTTACCAAATGAATCCCCCACTTTCCAACATACCGTATACAAATATGCATTTTTAATGCTCTTTGTTGTTTTTTCTGCATTTGATCCAAGTGGTGAAAGAGCCAAGTCTTTGCTTCTTGATCATCTACTAATGCATCCCAATACTATTTGCTAATATTGACAGTATGTTTTGGGTTTGTGTTTTCCTTAAGGCTACAGACGTTGATGCAGGAGTCAATGGGCAGGTTCGGTACAGCCTCAGAAATCTGAACAATATTTTTCGTATCACTTCCAATGGAAGTATTTATACATCAGTCAAGCTGGACCGGGAAACAAGGGATGTTTATGAACTTATTGTGGATGCAACGGATGGAGGCGTTGACCCCCGAAGTTCGTCAATAACCGTGTCCATCAACGTCCTTGACATCGATGACAATAGTCCGGTTTTCACCAATGCTTCATATGCGGTGACGGTTCCCGAAAATTTATCACCTGGAGCAATCTTTTTAAAAGTTGAGGTGAGGTATAATTTGAACTGTGTTGCACTGATCCATCTTTTGTTCTATTGGCAGTAATTCGTGGTTAGAAATGTGGCAGGAGGGAAGGAAACCGTTTTCGTGTCTAATTCTCAAATAATTGAATCTTAATTTTTGTGTCACCTAGAATTATTACATTTAGATAGTCTTGTGTAAAAATCTCCTATTCCTAATTCTGCTTTAAAGAAGATATTTGACTAGCACAAACATTGTCAACCTATCTGACATAAGTTTAAATTCACATAGTAGTTGACTGATTTACAGATCAATGATGCGCAAGGTGGAATTCATTTGGTTTATATGGTGCATATTATAGAGATTCACGCATAACACTAAATCAATTTTCTGCCACTGGTTGTATGGGAATTATATAGGAGTTTCACAAATGATATGGCATTGTCAAGGTAAACTTCAAATCTGACCTCTACACGCAATACATATATAAAATGTAGAATAGTTTCCTAAATACAATCCCTTGACATGTTAAAAAAGTTATATTTCACCATAAGAGATATATGTCACCTTTTCTATAATATTAATGTTGTTTTCTCCATCAAAAGCATTTACAAAAAGGATATCATGACTTCATTTTTATAGCAGGTAATGTTTTATATAAGCATCATACCTAAAGTACCCTCCAGGAAATATTCAAGCATTTTTAAATAAATCCTATCTGGCATAAACAAGTAGGCCAGCAAATAGTTTAAGAGACTTTAGTTGACTGAGGTCCTTGTCTAAAGGACTAGTCCTACTGACAGCAGGCCAGCTATGAGTTGGCACACAGACAGACGAAAGGTCTGGACTGGCCTATATTGTGTGCGATTACTCAGGACTCAGGAGACCATGCACTGGCAGGAAGGGAGAGGGCAATGAGGGACAGGAGTGATTACGAAGTATCTACAAATAACTCTTTAGCTAATAGCAAGGTCTGCTTTGGAGGAACCTTAGTGGTAGTTCTCATTACAGACTCAGGTATTTATAAGTATTAAGGGTCTCATTTATGAAAAGTGTTGCATCCCTGCGGTAAAAGAGCGATGCAACATCTATTACTTTGTATTAATTTTAACTGAGAAGAAAAGTGTCTACAATTGTCACAGTGAAGGCGTTTGAATCTATATTGTTACCTTCTTGTCACATTGTTTGTATTTTTAGTACCCTTTTTCTAATTTGAAAATACATAAAGTGAATATTTTTTCTATATACACCCTTTTCTGCACTAATTTTTATGTAGGCCTTTTGTCCTGCATGACAATTAATGTTGGTCATTGTGATTTTGACTCAATGTATGAAGTAATTAGGCTGTGATACCACTTATTGAAAGCCACTAATGAGAAGAGGCAATTATTCATTTGGCCTGAAAATCAATTGTAAAAATAACTCAAATATATTCTAAACCAAATCCCTTGAAAGTACATTTACTCTATCACTTTGTAAATATGGCGCAACGTGAGGCATTATTTACACCGCCGCTGTGTCACGAAAAGTGACGCAACAATAGTGCAAAAGTGTTGCAAGGGGCTCATAAATAAGTCTCATAGTATAAAAGAGAAAACAATCCTTGTTTGCGAGGAGATTGGTTCTAATGGGTAAATGCATTTGTACATTTAAGAGTAATGGCTCCTACTCACTCATGAAATTACCTTTTATTTGTGAACAATATTCTGCTACCAGTATTTAGGACCTTTTATTTGCAATTGTTTGTTCTGAATTTCTAAAGCTGATGCCAGTTACATTTATTTGATTGCCTCTGCCTCCAACACAAACTGCTTATATGTATGTGAAAGTGCTGTCATGATAGATGTCTCAAGATGGCCACTGATATGGCTGCTACCCTCCGGCATGGCATCCCAATCCATGGATCTCCCCCTCCTTTATTACACCAGTGAGCATTTAATGTTCCTGCTGCCACTGAAACTCAGCTGTGGCCTGCCTCCCCACAATTCCCCATAATTGTTGGAGAGCTGAGGACACGCCTAGGTTTTTAAGGATGTGAGCTGGGTCGAGTCTACCATATCTGAGCATTCATCTGCAAGCCCAGGTGCCTCTTGTCGGGTGGACCCTTCTTGGGAGCCAGGGAGGATCCTGCCAGACTTTGAAGGGAGAACAGTTGTGACCGGTGCTTAGGGAGCATTGAATTGTGCTTCACACTCCTGCAAGGCCCTGGAAGTCATCTTTTCAAGAATTCAAAGAGATGATTTTCCCCTTGTATCGAAACAGAAGATGGACTTCCCTTACCTTTACTGGAAACAGAAGAAGTGATGCTGCAAGGCCCTACTCTGGGAGCCATATTTTCAAAGAGTTACAGAGATGGTCTTCTTGTCAGATGGAAACTGAAAATGAAAACAGAAGACATGCACCCCTTTTTAGACAAATATTTCCAGAAACAATATCAACCATGGTCCACTATTTTTATTATTATTAAATGAGATTTATAGAGCGCACTGACACCATGAGTTTCCTGGTGCTATGGGACATCGAATTCCGGGACTGAGGTAAAGTGCAGGGTTAACAGAGTGAGGGAAAGAGAAAAGTTTTTAGCAACTTCCTAAAATGAAGGAGGGAGCTGCTTGATTTAATGTTCAAGGGAAGGGAGTTCCAAAATTTCGGAGCCAAGGAGGCAAATCTTCATCCGCCAAATTTGTTAGTTCTAGTTTTAGGTGTGGTAAGTGATTTTTGATAGGTGGAGCGAAGATTGCGATTTGGACAGTAGGGAGTAATGAGGGAACTCAAGAAGGCAGGGCTAGGGCAGTTGAGGGCTTTGTACGTGAGGCAGCCCAGCTTGAAAGCTACCCTTTGTTCCATTGGTAACCAGTGAAGTTTGTACATCATGGGTTTGGCAGATTGCCGTTTAGGAGATTTAAAGATGATCCGGGCTGCCTGATTTTGGACCACTTGAAGGCGGTGCAGGAGGGTTTTTGGAAGTCAGTGATAGATGCAGTTGGAAAAGTCCAAACGGGAGAGCACAAGGGAAATGATAACCTGGGTCAGGGCAGGTGTGGGAAGTAGGTGGCTGACCTTCCGGATCTTTCTGAGCTGGAAGGAGCAGGATGAGATCACGGAGCTGATGTGAGGTCGGAGGGAGAGTTCGGCGTCAATAATTACGCCAAGACTTTTTACAGAGGTGGAAGGGGTCGGCGGGGGGCCCAGTTCGGAAGGCCAGAGCTGGGTGCCCCAGGAAGAGAGGCTGGAGCCTGGGAGGAGGAGCTCGGTTTTCCCGGGGTTTAGCTTCAATTGGTTGGAGTTCATCCAATCTTGGATATGAAGCATAGCAGAATGAAAATTATCTATTGCATTAGGAGAATTGAGTGGAAAAATAATCTGCAAATCGTAGGCGTAGTTAAAGACTGTAATGTCCCAGTTACGGAGTGAATGGAGTAGGGGCCGTGTGGTAAATAAATAATTAATTACCGGTTCTATTTTTGACTATAATTAATAAACAGGTAGCTCAATAAATAAGAGTCAAGATTCGCAGTAGCTGGAGTTGACAGGCTTTAATTAAGCATAAAGGACTGGAACAGGAAGGCCTGTACGGGAATGGGATGGCAGCTGCCTGGGGCAGGGACAAAGGAGCGCTCTAACTTTTAATAACAGTGCACAAGTATATATAGTTAAAACATTTACATTACAGTCAATACAGTAGGCATAGCAGTAGGCGGAGTTTGTAGCAGTCGCGAAAGATAAGGCATAAAGTGGGTGTAACAAGAGGTGTGTACAGGGCGTATACATAGACATGTGATGCAAACGTAACAGAATACGTCATAAAAGGGGCGGAAACATGGAGGGGGCTACCTGAGCAGCTGGGACCTCTAACCTAGTGGTGCGCGCAAACTGGCAATGACGTGTTACTAGAGAGAACTGGGGGCTATGACTTCTGCGCTAGAAGAGGAGACGAAAAGTCTGGAGTGTCAGAGCGACATGTACCTAAAGCCTATCTAGTATCTAATGTTTAGAGAACATGTTGATAGAAACTAAAAGTTATCAGGGCAAAGGCTAACAGACACTAAGACTGGTGCATGCATAATCCTATATGTAGTGTGTGTGCGAGGAATATTCTATGAATATTAATACAGTATTTCTCTTACATGGAGACATAAAGGCTAGACCATGACGGAAACTATTGATGCGATTCAGTAGCTTAGGAATGCAGAGAAGGAGGGCTGGACTGATAACTAGAATCATAACATACTCTTGGCAGACTCGGAGGCAGAGCCAGGCCGAGCCGGGCACTGTGAGGCATGGAAGTAAGCTAAGGGTCAGGGATACAGGTGGGGGCTGTATCGCTCCTTGGAGAGGGTTCAGGAAACAGGAGCTGAATCTGAGTCCGGGCCCTTTTGAGGCCTAGAAACGGGGACAATTCAATGAATTAACGTGCACACTGTAAAACGTGGCAACGTAGCTTTACATAGGCCTGATATTCGTTGTATTCACGAAAACTGGAAACTGGCATACTAGAGATGGACACAACTATAATTGCGTCTTTAATCGATCAGAAGGGAATACATGCATATCGATCATGCACATATGACATAACATGGGGAACACGTAGGCACATATAACATGGCAAAATTTACTTTTCCACAGCCGGAGGTACAAATTGAACAAAAAAGGTGACAGGGAGGAGCCCTGGGGGACTCCGCAGGTTGTGGGGGTTTTGGGTGCTGTGTAGGGGCCCAAGCGGACGGCTTGGGATCTGTCAGACAGAAAAGACCGGATCCAGCTGAGGGCAGAATCCTGGATACCAGCCTGTTCTACACGGTTGAGCAAGATGTTGTGGTCAACCGTGTCGAACGCGGCCAAAAGGTCCAAGAGGACGAGAGCCTGGGGGATTCCTGAATCAGCATTTTTCCTCAGTGTGTCGAGCACAGCTAGGATAATGGCTTCAGTGTTGAATGAAGGCCTGAAGCCGGCCTGATTAGGCTCCAGATAGCAGGAGGACTCAATGAAATTGGAGAGGCATCTGGTGACATGTGTCTCGAGGAGTTTTGAAAAATAAGGCAGAAGCGATATGGGGCGATATTTGGAGAGTGCCGCTGGGTCCGCGCCAGGTTTTTTTAGTAGCGGGACAAGGATGGCTTCTTTGAAGGATCTCGGGACAGTGCCTGTGCTGAGTGAGCTGTTCAAAAGAGGTAGTATGCATTCAGGTAAAGAGTGACATACTCTACGCAGGACTGAGGGCGGGCAGCCATCATTCGGGGAACCTGATTTTAACCGGGATGCGAGCTGTACTAGGGAGATGAGGTTGAAATGTCATTCTACATAGGATTCCCTTTCACATTTAATGTAAACAAAAATTAGGGCTTTGGTGTTCTTATTGAAGAATTGAATCTGAGAAGCACTGTCTCTCCACTGCTCCCATTGACAAATCATATAAAAAAAGAGAGGGACTGTGTTACTGGTATCCTCAAATTGTAGAATTGGATCTGCTGGTGGTTCCCAACCTCCATTGCAATTAATGGGAATAATTTCAATAAAGGTATAAGAGATCCACACTGAGTCTTCAGATCTGAAGATGCAGCCCCTCCTCTATGCCCATCTGCCTTTCCAATGAAAACGATACAGCTTGGACATTTATAAAAGTTATGTGGAGGTCTCACAGTAAACAGCCAAAACTAAAGCAGTATCCACTCCTCTATGGCCTCATTAAGACTGTATACCTTGAAGGCTACCACCGACGAACAAATATGACCCACCACTGAAGCTTGTATAGCTGAGAGGCTGCCATTCACTTTACCACCAGCATGAACAATAAACCCCGGTGGAGTTTCTATCAAACTCCGCATGACTGATCTTCTTCTCTGTGCATGCGTTCATGAGGATCATCCCACACACACTAATGTACATATAGACCATGGCATACTCATCCAGCTCCCATTCTTGGACCCAAGTTTATCTCACCAGGGCCTGCCCCACTGACTAATACCGCTTTTATCCCATCTGCAGGTGCAGACAAATTCAAGGTAGTCAGGCACATCAGTAATAGCCAGGCCTAACTGCTTTAAAAGTATCTATCTCCTAGAAACTTCCTCTAAGAACTTTAGACGTAGACTTACATAGACTGCCCAAGGAAAACCCAGAGATACTTGTCACAGACCATTATTTTTGCACTAGAGTGAGGTGCCTAAAGGAAGAACAGATTTTCCCCCCACTACCCATTGATAGAATTCAGCTGCTAAACAGATCTAAGATAAAGCCAAGATGATTCTGTCCTACAATGAGAACAACGTACTCCTCAAAAACAAATCCACTACTTTTCTGATTGATTTACTGGTCATTCACACCTTTGTCAGCAAATGCCTTAACAGAGTGAGTTGTCCCAGAGAAGATATCACTATCAAACACAGACATGCAATCCAGCTCACGTGTTTAGAGCTGTGTACTACTTGGGGCCAGATGTATGACTCTCAGTGTTTGCAACTCGCAATTTGCATTTGTTTGTGATTCCCAAATGGGTCGCAAAGGACGTGCCTCATTAATATTTATGATGCAGGTCGCACTTTGTGACCCATTGGGAATGGGCAGCACTCACAGGGATGGTGGCCTGCTGAGGTCAGTAGACCACCATGTCTTTGAAAAAAACAAATGCACCCTGTTTCCGTTAAAGAAAAATGGGATGCATTTAAAAAAAAAAAAATGTTTCAGTTTCATTTGTTAAGAGCATGCAGTGATCCGTGGGACCACTGCCTGTTCTTATAAATTATTTTTGCTGCCGATCACAAAGGGGAAGAGGTCACCTGGGGACCCCTTCCTGTTTGTGACTGGCTTACCATCAACTTGAAATTGGTGGTAAATGCGATTGTTTTGTGACCACATTTGCAGTCGCAAAATAATCTATCATCCCCATTCAACTTGCTATTAGGAAGGGACGCCCTTGGCACACCCATTCTTATAGCGTCTCGCAAAACCTATTTTGCGAGTCGATAACAAGCTACCAACTTGCAAAATAGGTTTGGCACAGGCTACAACCCTTTTTAGTGGTCGCAAACAGGCCCATTTCCCATTTGCGACTGCTAAAAGCGGTCCTACATCAGGTCCTTAGTGTGTTGTGCTTGGGTGAGGATCACAGCATTGGGGAATTAAATTCTAACAAGATTCACATTGCATCCCACCCTCAAGAAGACAGCCAAAGGTTCATTGAACAACTAATGGAGCTCATTCCTGATCACTCTCTCGCTTCACAATCAACATCTTTGTAGCGGGCATCAAGTTCCTCTGGAACAACCATATGGACTCTCAAGTAACTCAACAGAATTATTTTCTACGTATCAAGTGATATAACCTAACTGTGCAGGAGTCTGACCCTAGAATTTTTATTTGTGAAAGAAGATGTTTTGCGTATTTACCCCGTGCTACTGGTCTGATCATTTCCTTATCATTTTCCATCTCACTTCAGAACAATCCTTAAGCAAAGATCATGTCTGTCAACCAAAATAAGGATCACAGACACAAAACATGTTAACACCAATGTGATGGTCTGACAAATCAGATTTCAACTTAATCCCCTGACTGAAGAGTGATAAACAGCCTTCCTGAGTAATCAGTACAATTAAACCATGTGCAACACCTATGAAACTCGAGGTAGCAACTCAAAAACTCTTCTCAGAGTTTCCAAAGGGAGCTAAATGAGGGGAGAAGACATATTAGGTTAATTGAAAGAATGTAGAGACAGAACCCATCAGCATTAAATGTTACTATATTCCATGATAAAAGAAGAAGGTATAACAGCAATTGCTTGGAAACAAAGGTCTCCTTCTTGTTACCCTACCTTGACAGGATTTCATTGAGGAATACTCTGTAAAGGAGACACACATACAAGCCTGTTTGGATTGAGGCCAGAAACACGTGAAATTCCAAGAGGGACTGGAGACTGTTAAATACCAGCTCTTGGCGGCTGGCTCACATGCTGAGCGATAAGAATAATTTCCAGGTCAGGGCCAGTAGAGGGAGCACAGCACTACCTGGTCAATATAAAGGGCCTCAAATGAGCAAAATGACACCTTGCAACTTTCCACTTGTTGTATAGCTGATCTCATTTACTTTGTCACTGAACTGCGTTTCTTTCACTGGTTTTGTGGTATACCCTTCCCTGATATGTGTTTTCCTTCCCCCTGGTTGTCATACCTTCTCTCTTGCTAGATTCCTATGACTCTTGGCTGCTATGCATCCCATCTGTGCTGCCTGCTTTGCTGGAAATGATCCAGGAGGTTATTTTATCTTTCTGCCTCTCTGGAAGTCCTAATGCTTAGATAGATGGAGTATCACCCATGCCAAGAGCCTGGCTCTTGCTCCTGGGACTGGGCACATTCTTGACACAACTAGACCAAGCAGGAACTTGCATCCAACAACTATTTCAAATCATAAAGCAGTAAAACAACCTCACTAACAAAGATGACATCAATACTGCAAAGCATAAATGTGATGAGCTATCTGATTTATTTGCTGATAATATTAAAAGAATCAAACAAGCACTGCTTATTATCTCAGTCTACCTCCTAACCTTCCATACCACCCCACTGACCAATGTTTCCTGGACCAAGTTCAGAGAAATCAATGAAAATTAAATTATCAAGGCCATAGCCAACACAAAACTAGTTGCACATTGTGAGGAACCAAGCTCTGCCCAGCCTTAAAGAGCTATTTGTTCAGAAGTTGTTACATAACTAACAAACTTGTCCAATGGATTGTGCATCCGTAAGGGATGTACACTTAAACTTCAAGTGAGGCTTCGCATAAGGCCCAGAAACTGCTGCTCATTCACTTTTTCTGTTGTAGATTCCCACCACCCTCAAACCCACTGTAAGGGAATCCATTTTGTTCCCCCTCTAGTTAAATTGCATTCTGTTTTCTTCCTGCTATAATGCGTATGTTTTCTATGTTATTAGTGCATCTTTCCTATTATATTGTAGAGAGCTATGGCACTTTCAGAATGCTCCTGATAACACTGCAAAACTAATAAATAAATAGACAAATGCATATAAACATAAATAAATAGGTAGTAATCCCAAGGACCTTTGAACGTCCATTCTATCTTTCAAGTGTTGCCTCTGTCTGTCAGACCTCATGCCTTTATCCATGTATTTTTAGATTGTGAGGACAATATTAGATTTTGGGGTAGGATTTAACTAAA
The DNA here is from genome assembly GCF_964261635.1 of Lissotriton helveticus. NCBI lineage: Eukaryota > Metazoa > Chordata > Amphibia > Caudata > Salamandridae > Lissotriton > Lissotriton helveticus. The sequence goes on from NC_136065.1 coordinate 539,319,667, forward strand.
TGAGTGAGTCTGTCCTTAGTATAAGGACCACCTGTCAGCAGGCCACGTTTAGTGAGGGTAAATAAGGGCTATGTCTGATGGAAAAAGTATGTAATTCTTGACAAGGGTTAAGGGACATTGCAGAGGTCTCCATCACGACCAAAAGATGGTGTTGTTAGAGCTGGATTAATAATTGTATGATTGGAGGACAGCAGGAAGTATCACCAGCACAGTGCAACTTGTCCACCAAGCAATTGATCAATAATTGAGCAATAGCACTATTGAGCAACTGGCTTCCAGTTGACACTGGAGAAAATACAGTAGGTCTAGTTAGCAATAAATTGGAACAGGCTAAATTAGAAGAAGTAGTAGGTCAAACTACTGACAATAAAAGGATAAACAAGGGTATTGGCTGTGTAGGAATGGCAGCTAGAAGGCAGAATTGTGGTACCAAACACCAGAGGAATTTTTCCTTGAAAAATGTTTCTCTCTGTCGACAGGCATTGTGCCTATTTTTGCATAACAAGACAGTCTTAAGTCTTAAGATGCAGAAAGCTATCTTTGCTTGGCCAGTGACATGTCACTAACTAATGATTTTCAGCCAGATTTGGGAGAGACAGATTCCGGATTCACTCAAGACACAGTGGGGGTCATTATCTGCTGTTGGCATTTGGCATTCACTAATTGAGTCTCCAAATGTTTATAAGCCGTAGAGCTTTGCCTAACACCTATAGAGCAGAGGAGCTCAGAAATTGAGATGTACCAAGAGAGAATACTCATAGAACCTGAAAGTCCAATGCTACATGCCCTGTTTTAACTGTGGAAACTTCTTTTGTGTCGCCATATGATTAGCACACACTGAAAATACATGCGCTCTGTAATTGGCTATTACTTTACAAAAGTATAAAATCAGGCAGAAACAAAGCTATTTTAGACATGTACCCCAAAGGGTTTTTCTTAAAAAATGTTTTTTTTAGTTTAAAGAGCTTTATTGAAGCAGATAAGAAGAAAGGCACGATATTGCAACAGTGATTATAAGAATATTACAAAAGATAGTTTACAATATGTATAACCATAATAACATGAAAACCTGATAAAATTACTAATGCCAAAAAGCAGAAACAAAAACAAGGAACATTAATACAGGATTAGTGAATTAGTATGTTATGTTTTTTAAATAAAGAGGGAAACGAGAATGAGAGAAGAAAAGAAAAGAAAAGAAAGAAAAAGAAATTAAAAAGAAATCAACATCCATACCAAATATAGTGTATAGGAAAATCCAATGAGGAGCGCTATAAAAGTTCACATAACAAATTGCTAATAATATAATAACTTAATATGAACAATATAAAAATAATAAATCATATTACTCATGGCGGCTGAATAATAAAAGTCCTATCTTTGTTACGCATACAGGTGAGGATAAATAGTTGGTGAGTGGAGACCAAAAGGCTTCCTTTCGAAGAAATTGGTGAGAGGTAGTGGCAGAAGCTCTATCTAGACTATGATGATAACAGAGAAGCTTCCACCAGATAGAAAAGGTGACCTTAGTAGCATCCTTCCAATTAGAGGTGATAACCTGAAACCCAATGGCAAGTAGCAAATCCACAAACAAGTCCAGCTTGTGAGCACCAAACCAATCTGTAGAGTTACCACCCAAATGTATGGAGTAAATCTCATTAGGATAAGTAGCAGAGCAAATGGAGGAGATTGATTTACATACTTTTGTCCAAAAAGAGGTAATGCTCGGACACAGGAAAGAGGAATGTAAATATGTACCAGGGATGTTTGTGCAGGTCCAACAATTAGGGGATAGTTTGGAGTTGTATTTGGAGATAGATAATGGGGTTAAATACAACCTCTGATAACATTAATATAGAGTTTGAGTGGTGCTGGCATTACAGGAAGTGTGTTGTATTTGTGTCCAGATAGAGTTTCAGGTGTGTACAGAAAGGTGTGCTACAAATCCGATTCCCATAAACGTTTAATTTTACTCTTGGGGTGATTGGGAAGAGAATAATGAAGATAATTGTAGATATGGGAGGCCCGAACAGAAGGGGAGGTAGATAACGGTTCTAATGAAGAAGATCGAGAAAGAAGAGACAACTGTCGAGTTAGGAGCATTCTTAAAGAATCGTACTTAAGAAAGGAGGTGGTGGGCAGGCCAAATTTGGATCGGACTTCCTGAGAAGAAAGAAAGTGTGTACCTTGAAATAAATGTTTAACTTGGACTATACCTTTGGCTACCCAGTCCATCCAGAAAATAGTACGGTTAAAAATTGGAATCGATTTATTATGCCATAAGGAAGACTCAAGGAAGACTTGCAAAGAGGAAAGAGATTTTGGTAAGGACCGGGTAAATGGTCGATTTATTTTGTGAAATGTTTGGGGGACTTAAGTCAATGAGGAGGGTGAGATAAATTAGCTAGCGAAGAATAAGGAAAGGGATGAATCAAAGAGTCCTCCAATCTACGTCAAACCAATATAGAGGGTGCTTTAGAGGGAGAAAGGTATGGGAACACTTGACGAATTAAAAAAGAAGAATGGTATTGTCCAAAGTTGGGGAAATTAACACCTCCCCGATCCTAAGGAGCAGACAAAGAAGACAAAGAGATGCGGGCTTTCCGGTTATTCCATAGAAATTTTCTTAAAGTGCTATTAGGAGTTTTAAAGAATGTTAATGGAAGCCTCACTGGTAACATGGACAAATAAAAGTTAATAACAGGGAGCATCATCATTTTGATTGTGTCCAACCTACCCCACCAAGATAGATATAAGGGTGACCATTTCCCTGCCTTGTGGGTCACTGTTAGATTTGGGGGTCTCTACTTGGCAGAGGCAGGTACCTTTGACAAATAGGGTACCTTGCGTCTAGTCAGGGTAAGGGGGTACACTCTTAAAATAACCCCTGCTCTCTCCCTTGGTAGCTTGGCACAAGCAAACAGGCTTATCTCAGAGGCAGTGTGTAAAGCATTTGTGAACACATACAGTTACCCAGTGACAAAACTACAGATGGACACCACACCAGTTTTATATTAAAAATAAGTTTTCTTTAAATAGATTTAACACATGACCACAAACTACAAAAATCCATAATACTGTACTAAAAACGGTAGAATTAGCTTAGTTCTCTTCAGATATTAAAATGCAACACCGAGTCAATGTACCTTAGGATGCGTAACACTGTACAACAAAAGTGTTGCAGGGAAGGTGATGCGTTGGTTCCTTATACGCAATTACGGTGATGTGTTGGGTCCCTACTGATGCGTAGGGGATGTGCCAGTTCTTCTCTGTGAGGGGAGGTGATGCTTCGGTTTCTTACTGCTCTTCCATGGCGATGGGGCCCGCAACGCTGTGATGCAATGAAGATCCAGTGCAATGAAACAAAGATGGCGTCTTCTCTTGGATACATCATGATGCGCGCACGCCCGATGGCCGCGCAACGACTCAACGATTCTTCTGAGCTATAACAGGCCCTGTGACAGGCTTGCCGGTGATGCCGCCACATCTGCTGCGACGTCGATCCTCTTCTCCGGCGATGCGAGGCGCTTCAGCAATGATGCATAAGTTTGCAGCAGCGACACGCTTTCCCAACGATGCAACGACAGCAGCTGCGACACGCTTCTCCGAAGATGCAGGGACTTCTGGTGCGACATCGATCCTCTTCTCCGGCGATGCGAGGCGCTTTCGCGTTGTGAAGCGACTGCGGCAGTTCGGGGACACGCTTCTCCTTCGTGAGTCGCGCTTCCATCTCCTTGTGATATGCAGTCCCTCAGAAAGCCCAACACAACTGCAGGCACTTCCAAAGAACTCTTGGGCAGCTGGTGGATGAAGTCTGTTGTCCCTGTGACTTCAGCAGGAGGCAAGCTCTTTCTCAAGCCCTTGGAGATCCTTCACCAGTTAATGAAAGTACACACAAAGTTCCTCTCTCCTTTCTTTGGCAGTCAGGCAACCACTACAGGCCAATCCCCCAAGCAGCACTTCAGCTTAGGGATAGTCTCTCCTCAGTCTCTCTGGTTCCTCTCCTCAGCAAAGGTTTCTTCTTATTTCCCAAAAGTGATCTAAAGTTCTGGGCTCTGGGTCCCCCTTTTTATACACAGTTTCTCTTTGTTCTCTGAAGGCAGAGAGGCCTTTGCCTAGTCCAAATCAGTTCTGGTCAGTCCTCGAGAACTCTGTTTACATGACTCCTTCTTTCCTTTCACAGTGCAGGGACAACAGAGACACCACAGGAGGTGGAGCCAGCATTGTGGAGGGAAGGCATAGCCCTATTGAGGTCCCGGGTGCAACTCCTCCCACCCATCCACATGCATATCTCTGTATTCAGCCCTGTGCTGACTAAGCCTGTCTCCTGGAATCCACCAGCGCCTGTCACTCAAACTCCAGGTAAGGAATACACAACCTAGCAGAGGCAGGCTTGGATAGTTAGGCAATAAAATACCTACTTTCAGGCATACTAAACTCGAATTTCTACCAGGTTCCCTGAGTCAGTTAGAATTATAAGATGTCATAATCAAACTGCCCATTCTGGATTATGGGTTACAGGTAGCCTTGCAATAGTAAAAAAACAAATATGGCTGTAATTCACTACTAGGACATGCCACACACATCAGGGCTTGTCCTACCTTGTTCCTACAATGCACCCTGCCCTTGGGCCTACCATAGGGGTGTCTGATATGAAGTAAAGGGAAGGTTTAGGGACTGGCAAGTGGGTGCACTTGCCCAGTCAGCATAGCAGTACCAGACTGCACATAGGCTCTGCAATGGCAAGACTTAGACACACATTTACAGGCTGCTTCTGAGGGAGGCACAACCAGTGCTGCAAGCCCATGAGCAGCATTTCAATTTACCAGCCCTGAGCACCCCAGGTGCACTGTACTAGGGTCTGACAGGTAAACCAAACTAGCCAATTGTGGAATCACTAATCCATACATCAATTTACCAAAGGGAGCACTTGCACTGTGGCACTGAAAAGCAGTGGCACAGTGCCCAAAGCATCTAACACCAGCAAAACACATGCGGCAACAGCAAAAAATGGAAGGGAGACCCACGCCAAGGTGCCAGGTGTAACAGTCACTTTCAATGAAACAGCCTTCAGATTAAGTTGAACCATTTTGGCGATTGAAGAGAATTATTTGACCCCCAAAAATGTAATGTAATTTGTGGTCCATTTAAAACCAGTATCTACGAACATGTTTTTTAAGCAATATTTGTTTAGTGGAAGGACTTCATATTTTGTAAAGTTTAACTTATAACTCGACAAGGTGGCATATGACGATAAGATATCAGTAAAAGCAGGTCGAGAGACGGGATTAAGATGTATATAACTAGATGTCATCAGCATAAGCAAGGAATTTGATTTCAGTTGATTTGTAAATAAAACCCCAGAATAAGGAAGAATGTTGAAAAGGTTCAAGAGATAACATAACAAGCAAAGGAGAGAGAGGACAGCCTTGACAAGTGCCCAATTGAAGGGTAAACTATGAGGATTGAGATCTATGAGAAGCGTGGCTCAGTGGTTAGAGGCGGCAGACCTGGAAGCTGAGAACAGCCGTGGACCAGGGTTCGATTCCCTGCCTCGGCGGGTCTCGGGCTCAAAAATTCCACGGACTCGACAATTCTCGCTCCGGTGCCTACTCGACTCATGGGGTCACACTCTGCGACTCTGGGCAATAGCTTGCTTAATCTCCACTACGGCCCCTCGCGGCGGGATGCCTGGCTTTCACCTTGTGAATACCCTGCCGGGGTATCTCACAGGGGAATACCAGGACAGGTTCCCTAAGCAAGCGCCTTGAGACCCCTGGGTGATTCGTGCGCTATATAAATCGAAATACATTTACATTTACATTTACATATTATCAAAAACCGAGGTAGGAGGAGAAGAATAGAGAAAACTTATAAGAGACTAAATAACAGGGCCATAACCATGCCATTTTAGTGCCTGCATCATAAAAGCCAGTGAAGGCGATCAAAGGCTTTATCAGAGTCTAAGGTGATGGCAGTTAAAGGTGAGGAACTCTTAGAAACAAGATAAATAATATTTAAAAAAGTTCTTGAATTATCAGCCAAGGTTCTACCCCTAACAAAACCAGTCTGTTCGGAACTTATCAGATCTGGAATTACCTGATTAATAGGAAGGGCCGGCACTTTAGCAAACATTTTGCAATCAAGTTTTATTAGAGAAATAGGATGATAGTTGGCACAAGTTGAAAGGTCTTTATCCTTCTTTGGGATTAAACAGACCATAGCTTCTAAAATGGTGCAACGGACCCCATAACTCAAACTAAAGTGCTGAAAAAGAGATAGGAGATATGGGAGAAAAATCTGCGAGAAGCAGGAATAAAATTCGGCGGTAAAGCCATCAGGGCCAGGAGCCTTATCCTTAGGTAGCTGAGCTAAAGCAAACTTTATCTCGGGGAGGGACAGGTCTTGATCCAAAAAGGAACAATCAGGGTAAGTCAAGGAACTAGGACGCAAAGAGTCGAAAAAGGAATCGAAAGTTGTGTCTGAAAGAGAAGGCTCAAGGGTATATACATTCTTATAAAAATCTGTGAAGCATTTTAATATCTCTTCTTCTTTAAAATGATGAATACCTTTATCATCAATTATGTAAACTATTTTGGATTTTTGAGATTTGACTTTCAAATAGTTTGCTCACAATTTACCATCTATTGCGTCCACTGTAGAATTCAGAGGTGATTTTTAGTAACAACCCGGAGGCTTCCCCAGTTGATTTCCTATAAAAATTTAATTTAGCCTGGACTAGTTGTTTAGAGTAACTTCATTATTAGATGAATAGTAAGCATGCTTGAGTTGCTTAATAGAAGATAATAAGGAAGCAGGGGGCATATTATCAAGGGGGTTTATCTCCGCTTTTTTGGTTTTAAAAGCCAAGAAAGCGCAGATAAAATTATCTCCCTATTACCTAGCTGTCGCTAACACCAGTTAGCGACAGCTAGTAGGAGATAGCGACCATCTTGGGCCCCGCTTTGCATGTCAGTGACATTTATCACTAATGACATGCAAAGTGGGCGTGCCAAGATGTTAGCGACTGGAAACAGTCGCTAACATCGCTATATCCTATTACCAACTTTTGGAGATATTCGCGCTAAGCGCGAATATCTCCAAAAGCTAACACCTGCCCCTGAGCAGTTCTTAGCCATGTTATCCAGTGGTAGGTGGATAACATGGCTAAGGGCATTAGCTCGGTAATGCATGAATATCGCTGACTTTTCAGCGATATTCATGCATTTCGGCCGAATTTTATCGCTTAGGAGATAAACCTTGATAATAGCAAGGTTCCTAAGCGATAAAAACCGCCGCAGCTCGGCGATAAAAATATTGCTGCTAAGCCAACATAGCGATAATTATCGCTAGTTGTTGGTAATATGCACCCAGATTCCTTAAGAAGTTTTTTCTTCTTAGCCGCCACGTAGTCAATAATTAAACCTCTGGCTGTCACATTAAAAGCTTCCCAAATGGGATGGAAAGGTATGTCTAGGCTGGTGTTAGTGAGAAAAAATTCTGATAACAAAAGCTTTGAACCGCTTTATAAATATAAGATCTTTTAGTAAATAGTTGTTAAAGCGCAATCTACGGGATTCGGAGGGTTCAGAAGAGAGATCTTAATTAATAAAAGCAGGCGCATGGTCAGAAATAAGTATGGCTCCAATTTCAGCTTGAGTTTGGTTAGTGAGAAGATGAGGAGACACAAAAATGTAATCAATTCTAGATTTGGGATTATGTGTGGGAGAGTAACATGTGAATTCCAAATTGTCCTGGTTATATATCCTCCATGCATCTACCAAACCTCTTGAATGGATAGTGCCTGTAAAGGTTTTTTGCATTTTATTAGAAACATATCTAGAAGTGGATTTCCTGTTAATGAAGAGGTCCATAACCTTATTACAATCTCCACCCACCAGGAGGTTGGAATTAGAACTGGAATGCAAGACATGAGACATGGATTTCCGGAAAGGTGAATCTGTACCAGTGGGACCGTAAATTATAATGAGAGAAATAGGAGACCCATAAATAACTAGGTGAAGAAGAATCCATCTGCCATCTGAGTCCATCTCCTCCTTTTCCATAGTAAAGGAAATTGACTTATGAAATAGTGTCACCACTCTATTTTTTCTTTCCCTAGCCGGAGGGCAATACACATGTCCCACCTAGTGCTTTTTAAGAGAACTAACATTATTTTCATGAAGATGGGTTTCTTGTAGCATTGCAATCTTAAAATGTAGTCTAGATAGATGGGTAAGTACTCTTTGTTTCTTGATGGTGTTATGCAGACCCTTCACATTCCAAGACACAATACGGACATTATCTGTCATAATGAGAAGGGAGGAGCAGTAAGTGCAACTATGAACATTCTAAAATTGGTAATACTATGAATTTCAGCATGCAGAAATATTAGGCCAACATGAAAGAAGTGTGCAATAATAATATGTACAAAAAACTGATGTTAAAGAGGTAAAACGCAAGATAAGAAAAATTGATAAAAATAACTTGAGATTGTAAATTAGAAAAAGACGAGAGAGGAGAAGAACCACCATTCAAAGAATAAAGAATAAGAAAAAAATACCAAGGATAGAATGGGAAAGAGAAGAGAAGAGAAGAGAAGAGACGAGAAGAGAAGAGAAGAGAAGAGAAGAGAAGAGAAGAGAAGAGAAGAGAAGAGAAGGGAAGAGAAGAGGGTTTGAATGATAGAGGAAGATATGTTGACAGGAAGCCAAGAGACTCCATCAGTCAAAGTAGGCAGAATACACTTCCAGTGTGAAGAAAACAACATGAAGAGACAGGGAAATGAGAAAAAAGAAGACCGAGGACAGAGGACAGAGGACAGAGTCAGCGAAGTCAAAGAGAAATTACAAAGACCACTAAACAGGTCAATGAAAATGAATAGAGTGGGGAGCAGCAGTTGGGTGAGGGATGTTAAACAGAATAAACCATGATCATAATACAAAGGACAAACATAAGAAACATGCATTTTTAATAAAGGAAGTAACACTTACCAACATATGAAGAAGAACTATAAACATAAGGATTGGGAATAGTGGCACGGGGAGGAGGAGACATCGAGGAAGGGTGGATGTGCTAGACAAGAGACGTCTGTAAAAAAAAGAGAAAACACAAAATTGTTAGGTAAAAGCCACCGCCTGAGAGGGCAGACAAACAACCATCACAGGTTAAACAAGCGAATAAAGCTGAAAACCATTAGAACCTACAAATTGAAGAAATATTATAAAAATAGAAACTGAAACTTGTTAAGAAAGTCAATATCCAGGATTTCCCAAAGTCCATATCTTCTCCTTTGTGGCAAACAAATATACTGTCTTAAATCCTCTGGGCAATTAAAAGAGTGAGTCCTTTAATTGTAGGTAACTTTAAAAAAAACAAGGATGCACTAGACCATATCTGGCTTTCATGGAGCGAAGAGCAGGACAAAAGGAAAGGAACTCCTTATAAAAGCTGCAGTAGCACGAACCACGTCCTGAGAAAAGAAAACTCTCTGGCCAGACCATAACATTTGCTTTTTCTGCTTAGCCATGGACAAACATATTAACAATTCAGTATATTCCAGAAAAAGGACAATTATCCCTCTGGAGCGACTGGCTGACGATGCAGAGGAAGACCCTCCAGATTTGGGACCAAGGCGGTGCGCACATTGCAGGTTAAGATTAGTACCTTCCTTGAGGCCAACCGTTTTAAGAATATGAATTTTAAGAAAGCAAGCATGTCAGACCCTCCTCCCCTTCAGGAACACCATACATTCTAAGGTTATTGAGTCTGTTGTGATGTTCCGAGTCCTCCGTTTGTTGTTTAAGAATAGCTATTTCTTTGGTCATAGCGTTAACTTTAGGGATCACCTCTTGAGCATCACTAATCTTGTGCTCCACCAATCAATCAATCAATCAATCATAGCATTTATATAGCACACTACTCACCCAGAGGGTCTCAAGGCGCTAGGGGAGGGGGGTCCGCTACTGTTCGAACAGCCAGGTCTTGAGTTGCTTCCTGAAGGCGAGGTGGTCCTGGGTCAGGCGGAGGTGGGTCGGGAGGGAGTTCCAAGTCTTGGCGGCGAGGTAGGAGAAGGACCGTCCCCCTGTGGTGGCTCTTCGGATGCGGGGGACGGCGGCGAGGGCGTGGCTGGTCGATCGAAGCTGGCGTTTGGGAGCGTAGAAGTTGAGGCGGCTGTTGAGGTATCCTGGGCCTTGGTTGTGTAGGGCTTTGTGTGCGTGGGTGAGGAGACGGAAGGTGATTCTCTTGTTGACCGGCCAGTGCAGGTCTCTCAGGTGTCCGGAGATGTGGCTGCGACGGGGGATGTCCAGGATGAGTCGTGCTGAGGCGTTCTGGATCCGCTGGAGTCTTTTCTGGAGTTTGGCGGTGGTTCCGGCGTAGAGGGAGTTGCCGTAGTCCAGACGGCTGGTGACGAGGGCCTGGGTGACCGTCTTCCTGGTCTCGGTGGGGATCCACCGGAAGATCTTACGTTGCATGCGCAGAATATTGAAGCACGACGAGGAGACGGCGTTGACTTGTCTGGTCATGGAGAGGGAGGAGTCCAGGATGAAGCCCAGGTTACGTGCGTGGTCTGTTGGTTTGGGTGCGCTGCCTAGGGCGGGGGGCCACCAGGAGTCGTCCCAGGCGGAGGGTGAGGATCCCAGGATGAGGACTTCCGTCTTGTCCGAGTTCAGCTTCAGGCGGCTGTTCTTCATCCATTCGGCTACCTCTTTCATCCCTTCGTGAAGGTTGGCTCTGGCGGTGGTGGGGTCGTTGGTGAGGGAGAGGATCAGCTGGGTGTCGTCGGCGTAGGAGATGATGTTGAGGTTGTGCTGGTGTGCGATGTTAGCGAGGAGGCTCATGAAGACGTTGAAGAGGGTTGGACTGAGCGAGGAGCCTTGAGGGACGCCGTAGATGACTTCGGTGGCTTCTGATCTGAACGGGGGGAGGCGGACTCTCTGTGTCCTTCAGGCGAGGAAGGAGGTGATCCACTCTAGTGCCTTCTCCTGGATTCCAACGTTGCTGAGGCGCTGCACTAGTGTACGGTGGCAGACAGTGTCGAAGGCCGCGGAGAGGTCCAGGAGGATGAGGGCCGCCGTTTCTCCGTTGTCGAGCAGGGCTCGGATGTCATCGGTGGCTGCGATCAGGGCGGTCTAGGTGCTGTGGTTGGCCCGGAAGCCAGACTGCGAGAGGTCGAGGGATCCGTTCGTCTCAAGGAAGGCGGCCAGCTGCTTGTTGACGGTCTTCTCGATGACTTTTGCAGGGAACGGGAGCAGCGAGATGGGGCGGTAGTTCTTGAGGTCGGTGGGGTCGGCTGAAGGCTTCTTTAGTAGAGCGCTGAGTTCTGCGTGCTTCCAGCTCTCCGGGAGGGTGGCGGTGGCGAAGGAGGTGTTGATGGTGTCCCGCAGGTGGGGTGCGATGACAGCGTCGGCCTTGTTGAAGACGTGGTGAGGGCAGGGGTCGATTGGAGATCCGGAGTGGATGGAGTTCATCGTGCGGACGGTGTCTTCGGTGCTGATCGGGGTCCAGGCGCGGAGGGTGGTGGTGGGGGGCGGTGGTTCGGTCATGGCGTGCGTCGGTTGAGTGCTGAAGCTGTTGTGTATGTCCGCGATCTTGTTGTGGAAGTGGGCAGCGAGGGAGTCGCAGAGGTCTTGCGAAGGGGTGATGTCGTTGTTTCCGGCGTTGGGGTTGGAGAGCTCTTTAACGATGTTGAAGAGTTCCTTGCTGTTGTGTGCGTTGTTGTTCAGTCGTTCCTTGAATGCAGTTTTCTTGGTGGCGTGGATCAGTTGGTGGTGTTTTCGGGTGGCGAGCTTGAGGGCAGTCATTTTGTCTGGTGTTGGGTCTCTGCGCCAGGCTCTCTCGAGGGCTCGGCAGTTCTTCTTGGAGCTCTTGAGTTCGCCGGTGAACCATGGGGCTCTCTTGCTGCAGGGTTTGCTGGACGGGGTCCTCAGGGGGGCGAGGTCGTCCGCGCAGTCGCTGATCCACTTCGTGAGGTTGGTGGCCGCTTGGCTGGGGTTCGTTGCGCTGGTGGGTGGGTTCTTGCTCAGGGAGGTCGCGAGCTGGTCGGTTGTGATCTTGTTCCAGCTTCTGCGTGCAACCTGTTGTTGGTGGTGGTGAGTCGTGGTTCTTCTGCAGCTGAAGTGGACGCAGCTGTGGTCCGTCCAGTGGAGTCCGGTGGCGTGGCTGAAGGCGATGTCCTTGCTGGATGAGAAGACGGGGTCGAGTGTGTGTCCTGCGTAGTGGGTGGGGGTGGTCACCAGCTGCTTGAGTCCGAGGTTTGCAAGGTTGTCCAGCAGGGTGGTGGTGTTGCGGTCGTTGTTGTTCTCCAGGTGGAAGTTGAGGTCCCCGAGGAGGATGTAGTCAGCGGAGGGGAGGGCGTGCGGGCTGATGTCTTCGCTGAATTGTGTGCGTGGTCTTGGGGGTCTGTAGATGAGGGTGCCTCTGAGGGCGGTCTTGGGGTTGATGTTGACCTGGAAGTGCAGGTGCTCGGCGGGTGCGAGGGTGTCGTCGGTGTTGGTCGTGATGCGGATGGTGTTCTTGTGGATGATGGCGATGCCTCCTCCCGTCTGGTTGATGCGGTCCCTCCGGATGATCTTGTAGCCGTCTGGGATGGTGATGGCGATGTCGGGCGCTGAGGAGGCGTTCATCCAGGTTTCCGTGAGGAAGGCGACGTCTGGGGCTGTGGTGTCGAGCAGGTTCCAGAGCTCGACGGCGTGTCTGTGGACGGAGCGGGTGTTGAGTAGGATGCACTTCAGGTGGTTGCTGCTGTTGCCCGTCTTGGTCTTAGTCGGTGCTGGAGTAGTGGAGGTCCGGATGCAGGTGTACTTGCAGGAGTGGCAGCAGAAGGGTCCGTGAGTGCGTCTCGGGGTGGCTCGATAGCATCCCGGGAATCGGCCGGCGTTGAGTGCGTAGAGTTTGGTGGCGTCGTAGGTCCGGCGGGTGGGCTGGTGTCTGCGGGAGCCAGGGGTCCTGCCACTGGGCGCGGTCCAGGCGCGGACGGGCGCAGACGGGCTTACCTTTGGCGCACCTTCGGCGCACATTTGGTGCTTCCGCTGCACGCGTCCGCTGCGCAGTCGCTCTGGGGGCATCATAAGTAAGGAGCCTGGGAGGGCGGGTCAGCTGGGCGGCGAATGGGCTGGTGGTGGGCGGGTCCGCAGGGGGCAGCGGCGGGAACCCTGGGCGGCGGGCACTCCGAGCGTGGCAGCAGGGGGGTGATCCGGGCCGCCCAGCGGCGGCTGGGTCGCGCTTTCAGCATGCAGGAGGCAGGCAGGAGACAGCGGCAGGCGTGGGAGGCAGGAGGGGTGACCAGGCCTCGTCGAATGCGCAGTGGTCACTCCTGTGTCTCCCCCGTGTGCCCCTTAAGTAAGGAGCCTGGGAGGGCGGGTCAGCTGGGCAGCGAATGGGCTGGTGGTGGGCGGGTCCGCAGGGGGCAGCAGCGGGAACCCTGGGCGGCGGGCACTCCGACACTCTTGAATCTAAATTAGACCATTTCTCCTCTAACCTCTGAAGAGTAGCATTGGTGTCGATAATGAAGCTTTATTTCCTCCATGAGGTCATCCAGCGTTATGGGTAATGGAGATTTTATTGGAGAACAAGGCTCCTTCTTTTGGCGTTTTGATGCATCAGTAGTGGAGTCTTTGCAGAGGGAAGACATGTTCTCCACTTTTTGGGTAAGCCAATCCCTAACACATATCACCTTATTCCTGTTCTTCATATTTTGTACACCTTTTTCCATAATAGTATTTTCAAGTTCACTTATTGCACTGACCACATAGGGAGTAATTTAGACACACTGGGTAGCTTGCCAGCCCACCAGATCAATGAAGGCTCTGGCCTCCTGTCTCTCAACAGAGAGCCTTATGCACTATATTAAGAGACCCCCACCTGCTATGGAGGGGTCTCACTGCCTTCAGAGCAACTGTCAGTGCAGTGGTTACTCTGAAGTCAGAACACTCTCTGGGTTTCATCATTATTTCGCCTACTCTACAAAGATGTTTTTTTTTTAAACAACAACTCCCAGTGCAGAAGTTTGTTTCTAAAAAGCCACAGAAACAATGGATATGATGCACAGGATGATGTCTTACTATGTATTGCAGGTATTTTCTGATATCACACTGTGGTACTGGGCAGGTAAATCTAGTGACATTCATCATCCTGCCTTAAAAATCACCTTGTGGTCCAGCGGTATATCTGCCACTAAGTCAAGGATTTCCTCTGGCCGGGTCAGCTGTGGATCCACCAATAGAAACCCAGTTGTTCCTCTGCCTCTGCCTCCGTACAGGGCAGGAGACCTGCAAGTTTGGTGGTGTGAGAGCACCACTAAATTATGGTGCTGCCAATCTCTAAATGAAACCTATAGTTTGCTTTTTAAATTATTACAGGCCAGGTTCCAGCCAAAAAATCCCACAATCAGGAGATCAGGAGTAGAGTTCACTGGTGAATTATTTCCCCCATAGCACAAATATTTGCAAAGAATATTGTTCTCAGATGAAACATTGATTCAAACTTGTGACCATATGGTTAAACATATATTTTGCACCTGGCAAGAACCATGTCGACCTCTTTGGCAAATTCAGGGGTACTTTTTCCTTTTATATTTCAATCTCTTACTTTTTTAATCTTTAACAGGAACCCTATGAATAAAGTAGTTTTAAGGTATCCCTAGAAATTTTAATATTGTTTGATTTGACCAATCTACTTTTCAAGTCATTACTGGGTGTCTGGAGGGATCCCCAGTACCAAACAGCAAATTTAATTTAAAATCTCCAGCAAAGATCCCCTTTTCATGGGGCCTTTTCATCACCGGCCTGAGGAGCTAGCCAAATGGTGAAGCATACCACCCCTAGGTATAGGTGAGGGCTCTTCCTCAGATATTTTCTGTATCCCATCTGGCCCGAGAAAGTTTGGGTTACATAATTGGTATCAACCCTAACTCCTAGGAACATTATTTTGGTCATCATTACAACCTGTGCTCCACTCTGGGGAATCAATGTATTGATTATTTAAAATCCTCTTTGCTTGCTGGGTGTATCCGAACAATTGACCCACTACAGATGCATAAAAGTTCTTGGTCCACAGCTCAGTAGTTTATGCTGCCAATGTTGCAAACCCTTGTATAACCTTGTGGTGTGTAGCCATGGCATCACTGTTTTGCTATCAGTCCACAGGGACTATTACAAGCAGCTCTCCACTGATCTTTGCCCTGCCCTAGGCCTGGGTGGTGAACCTCGCTCTGTTTGCCTATTGCAGCGGAGTTTTTTCCCCGTATGCGATTGCGAATGGTAAGTTCGCGATCACGACCGGTAAGTTTGCGAGCAGCCACTCGGGTAGAATTTCTAATCGAGTGGCAGGAATACCAGCACAAACTACAGTTCGCACTGCGATCCGCTACTCGCGGAACTTCGCAAGTTTTTGTAAATTCACAGCCATCCACGTAGCAAAACTCTGCGGACTACGCCCAGGCCTGCCCTGCCCTTTGATAAAGTATATTGCTGTCCTTATGTTGTATGTGAAATCTGTGATGTGATTTCTCATAAATTCGATAGCCACAATATGTTTCTATTTTAGCACTTTAAAGGAGGACTAAGGGACTTTCTCAGGGCTGTCCTCTGTGTGTTTCTGCAAATGAGGTGTTTCCATCTCGCTTTCTGGAGGACTCTCTGCTGTTGTCAAGGAGCTACAGTAAATTTATATATACCTCATGTTAGACTTGTCAACCTTAGGGTGGTCTTCTCCAAGTCTTTTTGCCACCACATTTTGCTGAATCTTGTTGTTGGTATTAGGGCTCTGAGCTCTTTACCACTGATTAGAGGTGCTAAAGAGCATGTGCTTCTTCCCTAAACAGGTGTGTAATTGGTGTATACCTGATTGACACATTTAATGTACTTGTTAATTCATTGTAAGGTTGTATACCACAAAGCCAGGTCCTGTAACTTAGTTGCTACTAGAGGGCTGAAGCACAGATTCTGCCACCCACGAAAGTAGCCTTTCAAACCTGTCTCAGGCCTGCCACTACAGTGCCTGTGTGTGTAGTTTACTGCCACTTTGACTTGGCATTTAAAACTAATTGCCATCCCTTTTATTACACATAAGTCACCCCGAAAGTAGGCCCTTGGTAGCCCTTAGGTAGGGTGCTATGTAAGTAAAAGGTAGGATATGTACTTTTATGTTTTGCATGCCTTGGTAGTGACAAACATTCTATTTTGTTTTCACCACTGCGAGGCCTATGCCTCTTATTGGTTAGCATTGGGAATTCCTTAATACTATCAAGTTGTAATTCCTGGTTAGAGAGGAGTAGCTTTTTTATGTTTCATATGTTTGGAATGGTAATGATAAATCCGCATTACTGGTGAAGTTGGATTTAACAGTTCTGTTTTAGAAATGCTACTTTCAGAAAGTAGACATTTTTCTGCACTTACTACTCTGTTTGCTTGACAGCCTGTCTGCAATGCATGTCTGGGGTGGGTGACAGCTACGCTTTGTTTCCCTCTAGACAGCCACAGCACAGGAAGGATAGGTGTTTCTGAGCACCCATCTACATAAATCTACATTCTGATGGCCCTGCCTGGGCAGAATGGAAAGGGGGCCAACAATTCCCTTGAATAGGCAGTGTCCTGTCCCCACACCAAGGACTCATTACCCCCCACAGGTAGCCTGGCAGACAGGACTGGGCTGAAAGGGATCTTTGTGCACTTCAGGCAGTTGCTTTCAAGTCAACCCACATCAAAGGCACTTGTGGGTCTCTGACTCGCTAAAGAAAGACACTTCTGAATCTTGAACTGAACCTCTGTCAGAAGGACTGCTGTGCTGCTTTAAGAAATCATCTTTAGACTGCAGACATGAAAGTTCTGCTTTTCTCCCACATTGCCCTGCTTCCTGCTGCTCTCTGACTCCGCTGAATGAAAGTTAGACTCTGGCTTCACTCCAAGTTGTCTCCAATGGTTTGTTGGGTTGCCTGCTGTTGTTTGACTCAGGGAAATGAAAGTCTCTACCCCTTTTCCTGTGCCTAGTTTGCTGGAAGTGGCCAAGATGCTTGCAACACGGATTGCGATGCATCTCCGGTCTGCATGTAGGAGAACAGGATAACCGGCGCATCAACTTGATTGCACAAGTAAAATAGGCATAACTCATTGGAACCATCACTGTGCCTCCCAAGATAGATGCTTTGGACAGTATATCGCCAGTGCTGCAGCTTGGTGAGATCAACACATCCGCTCAACTGCATCACACAATCTGGTGCATTGATCAAAGCCTCTCGACTCCAGCACTTGTCTTCTGACTGACGCATCACCTTCACTATGTAAAGGAGATTGACACATCTCATTGCTTGTCACCAGGAAAGGTCCTTTGTTCACCTGGGTGGTACCTGAATCTTGCCTGCGCTTCTATAATAGCAGCCCGAACTTTACTGTGGTACTGCATTACCTAAAGTAACCTTTTAGCGCCACTTGCTTCTTAGCACTTTATTGCATTTATTCTTTTAAAATTCAACATCTCAACTTCTATAAAATGGATTTTTGTCATTGTGGTCATGTTTTGTTTATAATATATAACCTATTTGGAGTCTTTTTATGGTGCATTCATTGTGTTACTGTGTGTGTGTGTGTGTGTGTTGCACAAATGCTTTACACATTAGCTCTTTAGATAAGCCTGACTGCCAAGCCACCAGAGGGTGAGCAGAGGTTATTTTCTAGTGGGTACTTAGCTTACCCTGCCTAGGATTGTGGCTTTTGCTTGGACAGGGTGCACACCTTTGCCAACCTGAAGCCCAATTTCTAACACCTCAAGGTTTTGTGCCAGGATTGTTTTTTCTTGTAGTGAAGGCTAGCAACTTGTGAGGCCTCATATGATTGGCTCTGGTGTGCTTCATGGCACAGTCACACAATGATCACAAATGGAAGAGTTGGCTTTATGTAGCAGTGACCCCTTTTGCATGCCCACAATGTGCCGAAGTGTCACTTTTGTATGCATTCAAAGGGCAGATGTGTACTGCTTTCCTACTAACCCAATATGCCTTTCGGTGGCATGGATAGTTTTGCAATCTATTGTAATTCTATCTGCATACCTGTTTATATTTTGTGTATTGTTTTGCAGGAGAATAGCATTCTTTCTGATAAAGGGTTAAGATGTGGGATATTTTGGAGTGTGGGTGCCAGGTCTAAAGGATACAGTTCTGTCTACTAAGATTGGTTGCATCTTTAGTAGTCAATCCGTGTCTTTATGATAAACTTGAATTTCAATTTTAATCCAGATCTAGGGGTATAGGTTCTGGGTTTAATTTTCATATGAGTTAACTGGAAATCATACTATTTTGGAATTGTATTCAAACTTTCCCTGCACCATATTGCATGCCCCTGAGATTTCTATTTCCTGAACCCTGGGGTGACCTCATAAATAGGAATAAAGAAGATTTTGCATTAGTGAGAGCCTATTGTTGCTGAGACCTTTTCTGGGGTGTTTCCATCACTATACTTTTTTTGCTATCTCTGCAATGCGTCCTACTGTCTTCTGCAGTTGAGTTGCTTGCAGGGGAGTAAACCGGCAGTGCCTGTGCCAATATGTTTATGTAAATAAAGGTCTGAGTAGTTATATTTATAGATTCATATCTTATTAATATGATTGGCTGAAGTGGGTGTTTTCCAATGTTTATATTTGCTTATGCCTCTGACAATTCTGGGCTCCTCAGCTACTTCTGCATTGTGTGTGTGCATGTGTGTGTGTGTGTGTGTGTGGGTGGGTGCGTGTGGGTGTGTGTGCAGTGCAGATCACAAGGCTGGTTTCCAGGAATTTCCTTGCAGAGATAAAGGGATCTAGGTTTGTGCTGAATGCACATTTGTGGACCTTTCCATGGTGTGTTCAAAGGTTTTACACATTTTTTATTGGAACAGCAATCAGAATGTTTGGTGGAATGCATATTTTCATACGCAGCAGTACTGGCTTATGTGGTAGGCTAGCTCTTGAAGTTAGGTTTGCATTTGTGGTCATTGTGAGCATGTGTTCAAGCCTCTAGAAATAGATATGGATGAATGTGTACATTTCTTTGTATGGTAGTACTGTTGCATAGTTGTGGGGCATTCATTTGCATTTGAATAGTATTTTTGATATGTTTTTTTGCTATCCAAAACAAATGTGAGCTGAGATTAAGTTTTCTAGAACCTCTGGCAAAAGTAAAGGCCCAATGCTAATTTACCTACTAGTGACAGGGGAACCTGGTGAACTATACCCCACAAACCACCTGAGCAGTACATGAGGATGGTGTATCCTGGGTAATGATTAGTCCTGTGAGACACAAAGGATTATTTGTTGATACTCTGAACTGTAGCATCCTCCCCCGCCTGGGTATCCACTAATGACTACACCACACACAGAACTTATTATAACACGTCTTTATTCTTCTGTGTGTAACAGCAAACTCAACATTCTAAACCAGCACTTTCCACCGATGCATTCAAGAACCAAGAATATGTTTTATGATTTTCTTTAAATCAACATCCTCCCCTTGGCAAGAAAATGTGTGTGGTTGTAACTATACAAATAAAAAACATAGCTGAAAAAAACGAATAATAAACAACATATTGACAAGCATTGCAACACTGTAATGCTATTTCAGAATTTCCTTGAATGGAAAAGATGGATTCCATCCCTGTCCTCTAAAACCTTGTTTCTTGCTTCCAGCTTAGCTGTTTTAGCACCAAAAGGTTCTGTGTAAATTTCTAAGGTTGCCTCTCACCCTCTCACCCCCATAATTTACAGAAGTGTTGTTCTCTATGAAGAAAGTATTTGTCTATCTCTGCACTCAGTAGCATTGGGGTTTCAGCAACCCTATAAGGCCATGCTTGCTCTGTGATACCTGCCTATGGCCTTCACAAAGGAGGTTTACAACTTCTGCTTGCTTTATCAACATCCAATAAAGTCAACGATTAGTCTCTACCTTTTGCTTGTCTGTAACAAGGTTAAATACACTTTTCTAATTATTTTGAAAAGGGAAGGACTTCCATGGAAGGATGTTAATTGCAAGAATTATCATAGTAGTCTTTTTTATACCTTCACTCAATTCTATAAAACCCTAAAAATCATCTAAATGCATATTTGTGAATACTTAATGCACTATAAATCTCTAATTAGGCAAATATGTGTTATACATGTGCAGACAACATTAAAAGCAATATACCTTTGTGAATGAAAAATGTGCACCTGAAATAAATGAACATATGAAATGCAATTTAGGCACATCATCAGAAATTGCAAAGATTTTGTCATACGGTTTGAGTTTTAGTGCTTGCACATTGAATTGCCCTGAGTATAGGTCGGTGGTAGTTAATATCTAGGAGCATGTTTTCATGCCTGCATCAGCCTGCACCAATTTCCATGGGTGTTGGGAGGCTCATGGGCAAGCTGTTGGACATGAGTTATGCTGGGTGTCTTTGCATAAGTCTTACTGCACTCCTTCGACTGGACTGTTTATGTTGTGTCATCACTGCTTTTATAGGCTTTCTGATCTGTGCTTAGGCTATGGATTGACTGGTTTGGGCTCACTCTTTTTGACTGATAGACAAAAGTGTGTATTCTACTCTTGCTTCAATTTGCGAAAAATATTTTCTTATTTACTCTATGACATCTGACAATGTTTCTGGGTTTTGGTCTCTAAGTGTACTTTGTGTTTGCAAATTAAATCTAAATTCTAGGAAGGCCAGCCACTGCAAATTTGAATACAAAAAAATAAATTTTTTTTCATTAAACCACCCTATCCA
This sequence comes from Lissotriton helveticus, assembly GCF_964261635.1. Classification (NCBI taxonomy): domain Eukaryota; kingdom Metazoa; phylum Chordata; class Amphibia; order Caudata; family Salamandridae; genus Lissotriton; species Lissotriton helveticus. The sequence continues at coordinate 539,340,396 of NC_136065.1, forward strand.
ATTGAATCTAATTGTAATGAAGTGGTTCTACCCCTAGGTGTTGAAGTCTTGAGCCCTCATTATGAGTTACACGGTACTGAAGGGGTGCAATTTCTGCACCCGTAATTACCGCTATTGTGCAGTAACATCTCATCCATACAGTGCAATTATGGGTAAATTCCATGGAATGGGGAATACCTGCGCAAACCTAGTTTTGTCTGGTGTAAAACAGCATGGAATTCCCTGTTTTGTGGAGTTAATGCTCACATTTACCACCAGATCTCAGCAAATAGTAAATATGAACAAAGGCCAAGTGCTGGGCGGGTGGAAGGAATGAGCTTTGAGAGCGTAGTGGGGAAGAAGTGAAAGGAGCCCTTGCTGGGGGAATCGTGATTTTACCAACCTGTTATTCCAGCTAGTAAAATGAGATCTGGTGTTCCGCCCCCTTGTGATTAAAAGGAGTAAAATTCCATGTGGTAACTCCACTTTGCCTAACTTGAAATGAGCCTAAATTAGTAAATCAATCCTTTTAATATTAGTTGGCTTTTCATAGCTGGTTGGCTGTATTTTAGTGTAGCTCCTGCACCTTAATTTACTTCCTTAGCTTAAAGATAAAGTGTAATGCAAATCTTGTTTAATTTACCTAATTTACTTGAGCAAACTCTCTATTAAGCCATTTATAAAAAAAAAACGAATTTTTTTCATGGCTGGCTGTCTCATTCTGTTTATAGCAAAGCCCATGTTTGAATCTATACTTTTCGCGAGTCACTTGCATACTTGTAGTACAGTGCAAAAAGCATGATTTACCAGCCTTAGACAAACAAATCCTATGTACTAAAAATGTTTTCCTTCCTAGCTTGTTACACAACAATAAATAAATCCAATATTAATCTCAATCTACTGCTTTACTTGTGTTCATGTGATGCACTTTGAATCCATCTGCATTTTATTTGCTACTGTGATTGAGTTTTTTTGTTGATTAATCTTTTTGTAGCTCTGTGTGCTTCTATTAATATTTATAAATCTTGTTTTCCAGGCAAAAGACGCTGATCTCACTTCAAACATTACTTACCGCATACGGACCCTAGAAGCCACTCAGTTTTTTGCTCTGAATCAGTTGACCGGTCAGTTGTCTCTTCTAAAACCACTGGATTATGAATCATTTACAGGAAAGGATGCAACATATACCTTTGTAGTCGAGGCTTTTGACATAACTGGTAGCATGCCGCCCGGCCTGGCTACAGTCACAGTCAGAGTGAAGGTAAGTGCTCAAACATTCAATCCCACATTGCTGTGTGACACTAAAAGCAAATGGTTGTAAGACAAGCACCATAACACTGTATTGCTAATACTTCCTATTTGCAAGTTGTTACAGATCCTTTACAGTACCGGTCCTCAGTGCATGGTGTTGACACACTTGCAGAAGGACGGGAAAGGAGGACAATGTCACGGAGTCATGCAACTCTTGCAACAAATTAACATGAGGGTGACTTCACATTTGAAATCCAAATCTCTTTTGCCTCTGTGGGGTTGATTTTGAGCTCAATGCAATACCAGCTGGTAATTGTGCACTGGAACAATATGGTTGACTGCAGTATTTACCAGTGCCTGTATTACAATAAGGGGGCACTTTCCCTGTAAGCACCATAGCCCAACTTAATACTGGTATGCCTTGTCCAACAGGGAAAGTGGTCCCCACTACAGTGAATGAGCTGTCCTCAGAGCTTCAGGAAAGCTTCTTGTGTTCCTGTAGACCACATAGTAGACCAGCCAACGGACCTTTGGAGTCACTTCTGGGGTCCTGGGTTAAAGGATAGCAGGTCCAGTGTTTCCTTCAGGTTTCAGACAGCAGAGCTGTCCTTTTTCTCATCTTCACACATCCAGGATTATTCTGAGGGGAGGTCTCTGGGATCCTCCTTCAAGCGAAATGCCAGCCGATGGTCGGAGGCACTCAGTGTAGGTAAGTGCTGTGAGGTGTGGTAGGGGGAATTAACATATGATGACAAGGGAGAATATAATTAAAAAAAGGAAAAACTCTTACCTTGCACTGGCCACATCGCCTAGTCGGTGGTGTGGAGAGTGCAATATAAGTGTTTTTTACATTTTTTATTTTATCCTCCCTTGTTGTCATTTGTCGACTCCCCCCACCCTGCCCCACCGCTCTTAACTGTACTGGCAGCGGCTGGGTGGAGGGCAAGCCTTTGTCTACTCCTTAAACCAGTTCTGGTCAAATCCTCTATCCCCACTGGGTTTCTTATGATCCGGGCTAGAGAGACAAAGAGGCGGTAGGCCTAGGTGTAAGTGTTGTCTGCCAGTGACAAGGTAGGCATCCTTTGAAGCTCAGGATGAAGGTAGGCACATCCCTCCCAAGCCATCTTGTCAAGGGAGGAGTTTGCCTTCCACAGCCAGGGAACTTTGTCCACTGCCTGGACGCAATTTACAGTTCACCACAGGGGACCATCAGGGGTCATGTAACAGCTGGACACTGTCAGGAAAGCCTTTTGGTTTTAGGAAGAACAATTTCAACTTTCTAGTGTCATTTCCAAAATAGTACTATAAAATATGACTTGACCATTAAGTTGAATTTTAAGTTACTATTTATGAGTCCTTGAACCATTTTCTTGTACTCCCAAACTGAATTTAGCACATATTAAAGGTAAAAGTTTAAACCTGTATTAATCTATTGAAGAGCCACTCTTCTCACAGTGAAAAATGGCTTTGTAGTGTTTTCACTGCCAGGATATGGAAAACATAAATTATTATATATGTCCTGCTTTTTAAATACTGTGCACCCTGTCCTATTGGGCATATAAAGCCTACCTTAGGGTGAATCATAAGTATTAAAAATGAAAGTTTAAGCCTGGCAAAAGGATTATTTTGTCAGGTCAAGATGACAGTGTAAAACTGCACACCTAGGTTTAATTGACAGGCCTGGGGACATGCTTTACAGGGAAAGAGTGAGTGGGGCAATGAGTGCTGCAGCCCACTAGTACCATTTAATTGTCATACCCTGCGTACTTGTGATATCGTACACTGGGACTTTGATCAAAATAACTGTGCCAATTGAGCATATGCCTATTGCAATATGTTTGACAGGAAGAGGACACGCACTTTATCATGGGTTGGCTGGGATAAACTGTTTTCCCGAGTTCCATGACCAACAGAAATGATTCCACAACAGAAGTAAAAATTCCGGAGTGATTCTGCTGCAGGGGCAAATATCCAACAACGTTAAATATATATCACTGAGTACAACACATCATGAACTGCAACACCTGCAGGATCCAAGCTCCAAAACCAAAGAAAAAGTCAATTGGTTAAGCTCCGGCTGCTTCCATCTATGTTTGGTGCAGATCACTGGCTCCATTCAACTGCCAGTATGATACCTCTGGCTGTTTATTGCACATGCTTTGGGGAGTGAGAAAAAAAGAAAAGAAGAAGGAAAGGAAGGAAGGAAGGAAGGAAGAAGGAGAGAAAGAAAGAGAAAGAGATAGAAAGAAAGCAAGTGTCACTTTGTGAATCTCTGAGTGTGGTTGGTGTTCTGAGAACTTTGTAATAGTGCCCTAAATCTTCTAATTTCTAAATCTTTCAGTTTATATTTCCTAAAACTCTAGTGCATATAACTGCCATCTTCATTTACATTACTTCTGGTGGTGCCACAGCCCACGGTGTCACTTCTGTGATATCACAGAGGTCACATTTACACTTAAAGCTCAGCCCTTCCTCCTGTAAAATTTCGACAAAGGATTCTCTTTCTCTTGGTGCTTTTAACCGCTTCACCGCAGTGTGGAAAAAAATTATGCATGCGCAGTTCGTCCGACGCAAACGCCCACCGCAACGTCGGACGGCTGGGGGCCATCCGACGCATCAAAAAGGTTAAGTACACATTTTATAGTCATCTATCTGTCAGTCATTATACTTTTCAGAATACGTTATATGAAGGCCAAGACGTACAAAGCATTTTTATAGTTGCAAATGCTCCGCAGAGAAGTTTGTGACAGCACAATTCCTTTTGCAATGTCATAGACCCAGTTGAGGAGTCACAATTTTTTTCCTGCTCCTGAAATTTGCTTAGAAATGGATAAGAAATTGATATTTGGAAGGGGCGTATTGTAGGCATACCTTCCAAATACAGATTCCCATTGATATGTATCAATGGTTTAGGCCTGAACTAGCAGTCATAATCCATTGAAATGTTACTACTGCTTACCAAGTTGGGCTGGTGACCCATTTGTAAAAGAGAAGGGCTCCATTGAGAACCTGTTTGCCTTGTCAATGTTGGGGTCCAGATGACCACTGTTTACTATCAAATAAACTTTCCAAACATTTTAAACTTTTTATTTACACATATTCCTGTTTCCTTTAAGGAAAATGGGTTGCATTTAAAAAATACATTAAACATGATTGCAGACATGGTGTTCTGCTGATCTTAGCAGACGATTATCCCTGTGTTGGCCACCAATCCTAAGGAGTTGGAATTTGCAACTAATAGGATGGGATGGATTGAGACCCACCATGTTTCAGAATTTTGAAACCTGACCTATTAGTGCATATGCCGGTTTTGCAAACTTCCACACTGATCTTAAAAATACTGGTCATAGTGGATGGCCAGTACTTTGTGAACAGTGTTTACTGCGTGTGGCCCTAAATTAATCTATTAGTGTGTTTACATATGTAACCGTTTTTTTCAGCATGCACTTTATAAATATGTTCCAGGTGGGTTTTGTGATTTGACATTTTGAAAGAAAAATACTTATTAATATGTTATGTAAATGGTGTCATTGCTAATGTTTCTTCATAGCAAATCAATCCTCTTCAAAACAATGGCCGTTTTTCCATTTTCATGCAAAATAGCGTCAATGTCACTTAGGGCACTCCAGGAAAGAATTAGCATGGAGGAATTCCTTCTATTAACGTGTATATACGAGATTAAATCTAAATTTTACCGCTAGGTTACTCATCTTATGGACCACAGCAACGTGCATTCAGTTTTCTTCTGATGCAGAGGCAGTGAGTGCCTGGTAGTAATGTATTCTACACAGGAATCCAGCTCACTGAAAACGAAGTTATTAAGGGCCCACTATTTTTAGAACAAAATTGTTTGACTCGAGGAAGTTCATCGTGTTACTTGCATCAACCGCAAACAGTTCCGAGTCCCTGCAAACTAATAACTTAAAGTCACTGGGGTCACGAGAAGGGCGACGCTTTTTACATTCCACCTGCATTACATCTAAAAACGTCTGAATCCAAATGGCCTACTTAATACTGTAATGGGCGCTGCTACCCAGTCTCGCAGTTTTAAAATCGGTATTCTGGGAGAGGTAATCAGTCATTTAGAGAGACACGTTTTATAACAAATATTTTGAGTTACCATATGCACTGTATTGTTTATTCAATTGTTATAGGAAAACATAACATCAAGAGAAAGATAAATAATTCTCTTCAACAATCACGTTGTAGATTTTTTTGTTCCTATAAATATAGGCATTTGAATTGTGTCCAATTTTTTTGACAAAGTAATTATGCTTCGATATGAGTCACGCACGCCGACAACCCGCAGATTGTTTCGCCTTGCCGTGTGTTGAACGCGAGCTACTGTGAATGATTAATGTTGAGGATTTATACGTTATAACCCGAAGGTCTTGTATATAATTGCTTAGCATTGATTTTGAGAGAGAAGATAAAAATCATGTAAATGGACTATGTGCTGTCAAATGAAACTTTTCACCATTTTGCTTTTACAATTAATTTTCTGCAAAACTACTCCGCGGGTGCTACTCCGGTCTCCGGTGTGTCCCGTCGTCCAGACGGGGCCTCAGACGCTGTTTTCACTGACATGCTCAGCGACCCACTCTGAACTTTTTGAAGTAATTACACACATGGAGAAGTTACCAAAATTAAAGTTGCACTTCTGTGACCAAGTGATATATATTATCATTGTTTTACGGATTACCCATTTATAGTCTTCACCAATGAGAAACATCACAGTCCGTTTGTTCTTTAATTATCTTAAATACCATTTCATTATTGTGAGACGAGTTAAATTTCACTCACACTTTCGCCATCTGGCTATTTCTGTAACCGGACCAACTGAAATATACACTGTGTTTTACAGGTTGATCCTTTATTCATTTCAGTAGTACCCGTTTTCTGTTAAGAATTAACAAACCTTTTTTCTGAAAGTAAAATGTGACTCTAAGCCTCTCCTTATGAGTCGCCCAATATTTGGTGTGACATTTATTGCACTTGATAAAGTTAATATGGGGCTCATTATTTGTTATGTCGTGGGCCCAAGGCCCACATGAGGGTAAAAGCCTACGACACGGACACCAGATAGATAGTGGGTTAGTGAGCCACGAGCACGAGCGCTCAGCTCTATTTATTAACTGTGTCACGTGATGTCGTGACATCAGTGGTGGGTGGGTGTTAAGTGTAGGCTTACATTTTTAACCTCTAGACTGTGTCTGCTAGGACACAACATTCCTCCCAAAATTTGATAAAAATTAAGGAAAGACAAAAGTCCGAATCTGTGGGAGGAAGTACATAAATATACACTAATTACAAATTTACATTGAGTCTCTTCAGCTGCTTGCTTGATGACGACGGTGGAAATTGCTGCTGAAATATTTATCCTTCTGGGCTCGACGTCCTGGTTCTCGGTGGGCGTGCTCTTCTGGACTTACGCCGCGGAAATGTGTTGGTCAGTCCACTGAGATCTTGCTTTTGAGGATGACGTCAAACAGGATGACCAGATGGTAGACTTGAAGGATGTTGTCTTCTACTGGTCCGTCGGTTTCTTCACTGTAGGCAGCTTGGCGTTACATTACAAAGGATGGAGTGTTTGAAGGACATTCTTCTCACTAGGACGCCCCTCTCTCGGGTGTTCTCCTGCCACGAGATGTCCCGGAGGCCCTTTTCATCAGGTTTCCACTGGGCCGGGTATTATTCCACAGCGTTGCTCCAACTCCACAGTCTGCGTGTGAGTGGAGGAGACGATGAGGGTACTACCTCACAAAGTCCGTAACTCCACCTGAAGGGTAGTTGTTGACTCCTGCCTTTGCGCATAAGTTCCTCTTCTCCCTGGGACGTGCAGGTGAGACGGCGATGGATCCATCTCTCGTGTCGGGATCATCTGCCACCGGTGTCCCTCAGGCCTTTGCCCCTTGGATCTCCACAGGCTGGTGTGGATTGGTCAGTTCTCCTTGTTCAGGACATCTGAGCTCCCTCCGCTTCCAGATTTCCGCTCAATCCCAAAGGTGGGTGTTGCCAATGGTCTGGCCTGTGCTCTCCTGCAGTCCACGGGTCGTCGGGGTCTTGTGAATAGGTGCCTGTTCTGTTCTTGGCGCTATCAGTGTTCTCCTGGACGTGTGGGTCACTGTACACGATGTTGTGGTGTGTGTCACCTCTTCTTCTTGTAGGTGTGTGGACTTGTAACACCTCTCTTCACCTTTTCCAGATGTTCCTGATGGCGTCATGCCACATGACTTCTTAATTCAGTTCTTTTCTTCAAGGCATCGTGCCACTCTTCTCCCTTTCCTTTTCGCGACACGGTGCGGTCACCTTTCTTTCTTTGTCTTGCTGACCAGGCTTCTTCAAGCAGCGTGCACTCCGCCTGTTTACATCTGGTCTTGTCCTGTCTTTAGGACACTGTCTTCTCTCCACTCTTCTGTGACTCGACCGGTCATTAAGATCTTCTCTCTTGCCTCCTATTATTTTATTTCTTGTTGAAAGTGCGTCCGTCTCTCCGGGTCTTCTTTCGGACATTTTCCTGATTTCTCAGCTCACGGACGTCTTCTGGCAGGACATCTTCCTCCTGACTTCTTGGCAGAATACCTTTGCTGCACCATTCTGGCGGGTCAGCATTCCAGCAACCTGTTGGCAGGTCGGCTTTATCTTCTCCTTCACGGGCGATCATCTGGGTGATTGGCTTTTGCATTGGCGCACTTTTGTCTGCGCGTCGGTGCACTTTCTTCTGCGCTCTTCTTATGCTTTGCAGGTACCAGAGGGTTACGTCACCTCTCCTTGAATCTTCTCCGGTGGGCGCACTTCTCGCACGCGATGCCGGTGAGACTCTTTAACTTCTTGGAACGTTAACCGTGCGTGGTTTCTTCGCCTCTTTTTGGCTGCGGGGTAACTTTGCGTTACACTTCCATTGCACGTCACGGTGCATGGCACTTGCAAATTTGTGCTTCACTTCGTACCGTCGTGGTACATCTTCAGTGTCGCTTTGTTCCTTGCGCTTCTGTATCTTCCAGTACTTTGGGTACTTGCTGCGTACTTCTTCTAGTACTTGAGGTGTGGCTTCCCTATTGTCAGGCGCTGTCCTGTACTGTCCGCGTCCGGGGTACACTTGCGCTCTTCCATCGGTTGCCTTTGAATCTTGCTGCTTGTGATGGACGGTTCTGACTCTCCACTCTTGCGTCTTGTGTTGCTGTTCTCTTCACTGTGGTTGTGGTGATTACCTGTCGCCACTAGGCGTCACCTCGTCAGTGATAGTGGGTCTCCGTCTTCCTTGGTGTGGCTGCAGGCTTGCTTTCTCTCGGTAGTGTTTGGCTTGGCTTGTCTTGTGCTTGCTTGTTCCTTTTGGATATTCTGGTGCAATTTCCCCCAGTGTCCACTAGACGGCAGTGTAGGCTGTGGGTTCCCTTCAGCAGCAGCTTACTTTTAACTTGACTTTCCCTCTTGTTGTTGGTGCTTGGAGTCCCGGGCTTGCAGGACCTGCTGTTGTAAAGGAGTGTGCAGGACAGGAGGGGGCTGGAGTCACTGCTGTTGACAGGTGAGTCCCATTTCTTTCTTTGCCTTTGGGGCTGTAGGGCACAAAAGTGTTTATGGTGCGGAGGGGGTGGGGGCAGTCTCTCTGCATTGTCCTCTGTCTTTGTGGCCGCATGGGGGGATCTTTGCAGGAGTATGCTGGCTCTTTTTATGGACAGTCTTAGAGCCTGTGGGACAGATCAGCGGACTTTGGCTGGGCCTCGGGGCTAACACTGTTCCTCTTTCTACGTCCCCTCACTCGTTTGGTGCAGAGGCAGCTCTTTACTTTTTACAGGTTTCCGCCCCTCCATTCCTCGAAGCTCTCTTTCTTTCACACACTGCACGGGGTGGGGGGTGACAGCGCGGCTCTGTGTATTCGGGGGTGGGCTCCGCTTGTGTGCTCACTTTTCCTCACTGCTCTCCCCGCCGCCCGCAGCAGCCACGCAGTTCACCCGCTGCGCGGTGCGGGGGAGGGTCGGCTGCACTTCACTGGGGGCGCTCGGCGAGTCAATGGCAAATGTATGCCATGCGCTCACCTTCGTCTCTTCACCAGCAGCGGCCGTGGCGGGTGGACTCCGCTCACAGTAATAGGCGCCCCGCAGCTCTCCACACGCTGTGGGCGCTTGCCTTTGAAGTCTATTCCCCCGCTGCTGCAGCCTCACTTCCCCACGCTGCGCGGCGGGGACGGGGGCCACTTACAGGCAGGCCGCGGGTGGGCTCCGCTGGTCTTGCCTTCTGCCGCTTTCACCCCTCCTCCTCCACACAGCGCCCTGCGGCTCTTCTCACACCGCGTGTGCATTCAGCCCACCGCCGCAGCAGCTCCGGTCACACGCTGCGCGGCGGGGCAGTGGGTGCTGCTTGCAGGACGCGGGTGGGCTCCGCTGGTGCTGCTTTATTTTAAGTTTATTTTGGGCCGCCATTACTATGCGGGTGGGCTCTGCTTCGCTGTGCCACCATAAGGGGGGTCGCTTCAGGCCAGCGCGGCCCCCCAGGTACTCCTTGGCGCCCGGGCTCACCTCCGGCTCACGGGCCTTATTATTAGTTGCAGCCGTGACGGGTGGGCACCGCATGGCATCATCGTGGCGGAGGTCAGTGGCGGCCGGTGCAGGTGGGCTCTGTCCGGTTCGCTTTTCTCCTTATCTCGGACTAGGCCCGGGGCACGGCACACGCCCCTCGGGCCTCTCGGCGGCTGTCGCTGTCTCCTCTGGGGGTGCCCTTCACTCGGGCAGGATTCTCTCCCCCTTTTTCTTGTGTATGCTGCTCTTGGGGTCACATCACCCTCGTCGCCAAATGTTATGTCGGGGGCCCAAGGCCACCATGAGGGTAAATGACTACAACACGGACACCAGATAGATAGTGGGTTAGTGAGCCACAAGCACGAGCGCTCGGCTCTATTTATTAACTGTGTCATGTGATGTTGTGACATCAGTGGTGGATGGGTGTTAAGTGTAGGCTTACATTTTTAACCCCTAGACTGTGTCTGCTAGGACACAACAATTATTCATCTGGTGCGATAAATTGCCCCTACTACAAGTCTTTCACCAGTAATGTGGAATGACCTGCAGTTTTATGTCATTCGTTTACTTATTACTCCTCCAAAATCAGCATTTGTTTTGATAAAGAATTCTTTCTTAATTTATTTTCTGGCAGGTTGAGAAGCTGACATTTAACAGAGAAAGTCAACTTATCGAACTTTATCACACAATTAGTACTGGGTGTGATGAGTATGTATCTTGTAATTGCATTCTCTGAACAAGCATGGGTTCGAGGAGTGATCAGAAATATCTGGGTGTCTCATAATGAAGGCGTTCATGTATTATTTTTATGTTGTAACAATTGAAACTATTTTTTACATTTCCATACATGGGGCACATTGGTCAGTGTGTGTTGGTTGTTGGCAATGAGCCGATAAAGCACTCGTTTTGGGAATTCAACACCGTTACAGCTGGGTTGCAAGGGCAGTAACTGATTATTGAGTATTGGTACTCTGCACAGCAGTAACACTAGGCAGAGAAGGCCATCAACCATCTAATGGTGATGATTTGGCATGACACTATGAAGTCACACTAGAGAGAGAAACATTGCCTTATCAGGCAGATATGACATGTTTATGTCCTCCTCCCTCCTGGGTTATACATTGAGTTCAATCCAGGGGCGGAGGCAAGGCCTCCGCAGCCCCCACAGTGCGGGGCACCAGGTTTTCTATTTTTGGAGAGAGCTCCCTTACCCTCCAAGTAATGCCATTCCATGCCTTGCAAAATGTGTTCGATGGCATGGAATAGGAAATAGTAAAACGATCGGGGAAAGCCTTTTCAGGGGGCCCCCACTGAGCCCCTTCTGCTGCGGAACCTGAGCCTCAACATTTTTGCATTCCACCTCAGGTCCAGACAAATTGATCCTAGTCAAGAAGGTAGCATGAGTCTCATTAGCTGAAGTGTATGAATAATGTGGGTCAGACCAGGATGATTTGCCGAGGGCTGTCAGGCTGTTTGATGGTCAGAGGAAGGTGCAGCTTTAGAACAACCCCCCAAAAATGGTACACCTGCTTTGCCTGTTCTGTAACCTACTCGGTACCAACCCTTCTTTTGCCTTCAGCCACATTTGTGCTCTAGCTTTGGCTTTATGGGTGCTCTTGGCTTATCCCCCAAAATGCGATCTCAAAATGACCAGCAATTTCCTCCCAAGAGTACCCACCAGGGTCAGACTGGGTACCACAACCGGCCCTGGCAAAGTGCTCGGCGGCCCCCCTCCCCACTCGGGTTGGATGTGCCGCCAAGCTCTTTGCCGGGGCCGATTTTCGTACAGGGCTGATAAAAACGGCCCTGTAACAAAAACGGCCCCCAGGGGCCCAAAACTGGCCCCCACCCGTGCGGCACACCGGGGGATTGCCCGGTGCCCGCTATGGCCAGTCCGGCCCTGGTGCCCACCTGCGAGAGAGCATTCACTTTGCTTTGGTTTCCTATTTTGTTTGTTGTTGTTGTATTCACTCCACATGCAATATTTAATCCAGCAAGGGGCAATGTAAGTGGTTCCCACAAGGCTTAGAGTTGAATTATAACTGTTGAAATGATGGCGATCTTCTGAACGCAGGAAGTCAATCTCAGCATTCCTCATTTAAAGCCTGGATAACTCAGGGTCATTAAATTGATAATAGTAACATCCACTTTTAAAGAGAAATGCCAAAACTGCTGTGGTAAAAAGCACATTATTTCTTTGAGAGTAGGGGCAGCACAGTCGAAGAGGCAGTGATCACTCTGTATTTTTGAATAGTTTTTAAGAATTTGATGTTTAACATATGACTTGGACACAATAGAATAGACACCTTTCACGGGTGGATGGATTATTTGCAGGATCTTGCACATGCTGTGCCTAATAACATGCCTGATCAGTCACACTATTCGCGTTATTACTATATTGTGAAGAAAGATTGTCTTGAAAAGCAACTCACTTTGTCCAGATATTTTTAGATAATTTCTCCGGATGCATGTATGACAAAAAAACGTATACTTTATCACTCAAGCCTTTTCCACACAGCCTTTACCAAGGAGATACATTTATCACTACACACCCCTAAAACACCCCTACCACCCTTTATGACTATAGACCCCATAACCTTAAATGTACCCTTACCACTCTTTACCACTACCCACCCCTCAACCCTTAAACCTTAGAATTACCCGTACCAGCATTCACAACAAACTCCTCCACACACACACATACACAGACCTATATACCTATATATATTATATTTATATATAAAGATAGATCATTCAGGGTCCGCAGCATGAACAAACAAGCCCTGCAATCGAGAAACAGTCAGTGGTAGCAGGCAATCCAAATAGCATATCATGACGTGTTTGGACCCTGGCTTGCTCTTAATCATATGCAAAATATGAGGGCCAGTTGTTCTGAGATTTAAATACACTGTAATCTTAAACAGTAAATAAGGTCTAAAAGTGCAGTGTTAGACAATGGTAAATGATTCCTCTGTTGCTTGTTGTTAAGTATAAGAGAGCACTCTATGAAACAAGTACTCTAACTTAAGTCATTCCAAGTGCACTCCCGTCAAGCAATATTCCGGTTTGTATGACTCTGATCCAAGTAACCACATGTTAACAGGACTTCAATGTCGATAATGTCTTTCAAATGTCATCGTAATCACAGTTATGTTCTTCCCCTTTCGAACAGTAAAATTGTGCCTTAAAGGCTAATAATGAGAAAGAATGCCCTCATTGTGCTTCAAAGGAGTCAATTACGTGAGTGCTAAGTGGCAGCATACCTGACATTTTCCTCCAGGGCACTTCACCTCGTGCTTGCGTAGTTGTAATATAATTGTGTAACTGCCTGCACCTAATGTCTTCTCTGGCTCAAAGTGCAAAGAAAATACCCCGCAAATCTGTCTGCCTCCAAAGTGTTAATAAAGTATATATGTTAGGCCTAACATTCTTAGTGTAGTCTTCCCTGAACTTTTTCCCAGCTCCCTACATTTTGCTGACCTTGTTTTGGGTGGCTTTGGGACTCTGCACACGTTAACCCTGCTAAACAGTGTTAAAGAGCTTGTGCTCTCCCCCCTAAACATAGTAATATTGGTTCCTCCCCAACTAGTGTGTTTAGTTTACTTATAAGTACCTTGTAAAGTGCACTATAAGTGCCTGGGTCTTGTACATTAAATGCTACTAGTGGGACTGCAACACTGATTGTTCCACCCACATAAGTAGCCCCTCCACCAAGGCTCAGGCCTGGCCTGCCATTACAGGGCCTGCATGTGCTGTTTACTGCCACTTCGACTTGGCAACTAAATCAATTGTCGAGCCTTAAACTCCCCTTTTATTACACCTCAGTCACTCCTATAGTAGGTTCTAGGTAGCTCCAAGGGCAGGGTGCTGTGTAAGTATAAGGTAGGACATATACTTTTAAGTTTTACATGCCCTAGTAGTGACAGACAGCTCAATTTGTTATCACTACTGTGAGGCCTACTCCTCTCATGGGGTAACATTGGGAATATCTTAATGCACTTTTATCCTGAAATTCCTGTTCAGAAAGGAGTAACTGGATTATGTTTTATATCTTTGGCCAAAGTAAAGTGAGATTTAACTATAATATTTTATAAACGCTACTTTTAGGAAGTGGGCATTTCTCTGCTCTGTGTTCCTTGCAGCCTGTCTCCAATACATGTCTGGGGTGGATAATAGCTACACTTTGTGCATTCTCTCTAGACAGCCACAATCACAGGAAGGCTAGGGGTAGCCATCTATATATTTCTGCATACTTATGGCTCTTCCTGGGCAGGAAGGGTGGGAAGGGCTGACACTTGATTTCAATAGGCAATGTCCTATTCCCACACAAAGGTATGAATACCCCTGGACTGGGAAGAAAGGATCTATGTGTACTTTAAAGACCCTTCTCTAAAGTCACCCCCACTTCAAAGGCACATATGAGTATAATTACTGAGAGTCTGACCTTACCAATTCAGTACACTTCTGGATCTGAGAGCACTCTGCCAGACAGAAGAGGAACCGCTCTGCTGCTAAAGGACTGCCACTTTGCTGGATCTGCTCTTTGCTAACCCTTTGCTTTGCTGTGTTACCCCATTGCTGCCACTCTCTCTCTCTGCTTGGGTGAGAAGGACTTGACCTGCATTACTTGAACCTAGAGTAACTCCAAGGGCTTTCTGGCTTGCCTTCTGGGGCCTAAGTCTCAGGGACACGTCTGCTGGTGAGGCTTTCCTGCTAAGAGGTGCTAACGCAGTCCCGGACCCTTGGATGTAGACCTAGGGGCTTATTGCAGTGTTATCAATGTACCGTCTGATGCCACTGGAATCGGATTGTTGCATCACACCAGGAGACACTATTTCACACTCATACACACTGCACTCCAGGGCTGACACTTTGCTCATAGCCATCGTTGCATTTCCGCTGCTGTGTTGGGATCACTGAAGCATCCCTTGGCTGCCCCCACCTCTATCGATGTAAATGTAGGATCACAGTACCTTTGGTAAGCAGACCTAAGTGGTTCCTTGTAATTAGCCTGTGCTCCCTCTCGGTTGTCCTGAAATCTTGACTTTGTCCCGGTCCCGTAGGACCAATTAACCGTTAAAGCGCTATTAGCTTCTAAGCACTACTTTGACATTTATTCCTTCAATATTCATATCTCAACTTCTACTTATTAGATTTTCATAATTTTTGTCTTGTTTTATAATAAAGTCATACTTCATTTTTCTAAATTGTTGTGTTGTCACTGTTTTACTGTTTATGTGTTGCTTAAATACTTTATACCTTGCCTCTTAAACCAAGACAGACTGCTCTGTGCCAAGCTACCAGAGGGTGACCACAGGATAATTCTGGTTGAGAAGTTACTTACCCTGCCTAGAATTGTGGCTACTGTCTGGACACCTGGCACCCAGAAGCCCTATTTCTAACACTAGTAGGCAGTTATAGTTGGTAGTTATAGTTAGGATGTAGTTTACATAAGAAGAGTGTTTATTCATGTGCCAATAACTTTGGTGTTGTTTGACAAATCCTCACGGAAATTTTAAAATTAGTTAACCAGTCACTTCTGCTGCTCTCTTGAAAATGTTGGCTTGATCCATGAAGCATGAGTTGAGAAAAAGGGGTGGTTTCCAAAATGCATTTTCCCCATGTTAATTTCCATAGGATATTTTAGACACAGCCACAGCCCGAACTGCTGAAGAAAATTACAATATTTTGGCAGAAAGTTAGCTATTGGGCCAAAAAGTGCCCTTTTCTGGTCTCGCGCCCAACGTTGCAGTGCGCAGCACAAGACCTCTTGTATGGGCTTCAGAAAGCTAACCACACGCTCGTGCGTGTGGTTTTGCTTTCACATGCTTGCATTGGCTGTAGCGTGCTTTTTGAAAAGGAAAACGGCACGCAATTGGGCAAAGGCAAGCGCATGTCCCGCCTTTGCTCCACCCATTCCTGTCCGTGTCTAACATGCGCAGCAGCATGGCACAGACAACAGGCTCCCTAGCCCTCGCTCCTCTATGGTGTGCACGCACCGCTAAGGCTGACATGGTAATTAAAGCTTCCTCGTGAAAAAAGACGAAAGCATCAAACGCCTAACTCGCTCAGCTATTAGTGTATGTGTAATACAGCACATCCTTGTAGTGGGTGACGTGTGAGAGACGGGAGCACTGTGCACCAGTAGAATTTAGGAAAGAAATCAAGATTGTAGAAATTATTTTGTACCTGTATGTGTGATACTTTTTTCACTGCATACGCACACTACATATGTTTTAATGCATGTTTTTATGCCTTTCCTGTGACGCGTAATTTCTATCGTTACTGCTTCCTTTCACCCATCCCTTCTTTAATCGCTATGACTGCTGCACCTGCCCCTTTTTGCCCCTTGAGGGCACTGCAAGTTGCATATTAACTGTGAACGGGGGGTGGTACCAAAGGGCGGCAGCATAAATGACTACAAAACAAATTGTCTAAAGGGTGGACTGCAGACCAGCTGCTCTTACATTACCGTCTAGCAATCGCCTTCCTTACCTACTCAGCGTATATTTGCACAGTGAGGCGCTCAGTTTCTTTGCGGTAATAAATTTGTGTTAAATATGAGAAAATAGATGACAGTTTAGAAAGCAGTGTTGTTGCTGCGCCATGAAATGCAGAAATCCTGTCCTGACTATCACACAACTGCAAAGGCAGAAAAACACAACGAAACACCTTTTCTACACGTTATTCTCCATTTACATCTTTGCAGTAAAATCCCGGTTCATGATCCCGTTAATGCAGTCCCCAGAATTGTGTTATTGCGGCAAATAGAATGACGTGCTCTAAATGAAGGTATGTGATGTGATGTTCAGCAAGGGCTTTATTACAACTGACTTATTAAATTGCAACCCCTACACAAACAAACTCCTGCACAGGGGCAGTAGTGGAAGTGGTGTGAAGTTTATTGCACCTGCAATTATCAGTTTGGTACCAATTCTCTTTCTTAAACTTTGGCCGGTTAAACCTTTTGTAATAGAATTAGAAGAAAAGACTCGTGTAGCCTGGACACGAGAGGGGTGGTGCATAACGAACTTAAATACACGTTACTCCCCAAATAGTTAGAATAGGTGTTAATTATCACATCCACATTTGCTTAAGTTCCCTTTTGTGCTCTAATTTGAACTGTTTAGAAAGAGGCTGTTTACTGACTGATATGATATACTACATAAACAATCTGACCTTTAGTTTTGTTCACTTTTCTGCCTTTCAGGGGCACACAAAGGGTGCCCTCCTCTGTTTAACTGTTGCTGTCTCTCCTGAAGGTATCTGCAGGTAAGCCAGCAAACATGTTTGCAATGAGGCAGGTGAACTACTGAATGTATGTGAGCAAGTTTTATTTAATGATGTTATTTTAGATCCTGTTACCCATAACCCACAGTCCCCAATGAAGTGAGACAGGGAAGTACTGGCACAAGCCCTGGTGTGGAACAGGAATGGGCTTATCAGGCCTACGTGTGGTTTTGTGCAGTGCAGTGAACCCCAAGTGCAGTAAACACCTAACACTACTACCATTGCATCTCTGCCTACTACTGATTTATTTCCTTTTTGCAGTTTTACATAGTACGAACTCAGCTCAAGGGCACTGGAGTCCTTCACACGAGCATGGGTTTCATTACACAAGGCTAGATTCTTTTTTAGGAACAGGGGAGTAAGTGATTTGCCCAAAATCACAGGATGCGGAGGCGACGGCAGGACTCGGACTCTAGCTCCAAAGTCAGCAGTTCTGGCCATAACAGCACATGCTCTAAAGTAACAAGCATTTGCAATGCAATAGGTCTCGCATTATTAAAGTTTCAGCTATTGGTGTTGCATTATTATTAGCAATGCCAATAGCTCAAACTTTAATAATGCGAGACCTATTGCATTGCAAATGCTTGTTGTTAAATGGTGTAAATCCGTTTAGTAGTTGCAGAGTTATTTAGAGGTTGTTCAGATATACAACTGGGGACTCAGAGGATCTGTGATCCC
The DNA here is from genome assembly GCF_964261635.1 of Lissotriton helveticus. Classification (NCBI taxonomy): domain Eukaryota; kingdom Metazoa; phylum Chordata; class Amphibia; order Caudata; family Salamandridae; genus Lissotriton; species Lissotriton helveticus. Next base: position 539,358,110 of record NC_136065.1, read on the forward strand.
ACCTGAGATCTCATGCTGGGATATGATTGGCTGCCATCACTTCAAACTAGTAAGTGTTGGCAGTCATTTTGTGACTCAGTTCAACAGAGTGATTGGAAGAAATGTAAAAAAAATAGAAGGTGGCAGGGTAGAAACACTTTGACCCCCTAGGCCTCATGGAGGGGTCGCACTGGGACACCTTAGGGCCAAAAAAGCTTTTTGGTGGGAGTCACACTTCATCCATGAATTGCGACAAAAGTAAAAAAGAAAAAAAGACTGGTCATCCCCGCTTAATTTCTAATTGCACTCCGGGTGGGCCAGGTCCCGGGGGCATTTGGAGTTTATAGGAGGAGAGACACATGGGACCCCCCTCCTGGGGCTTACTAATGCCCCAGGGACCACCACCTGCCCAGGGGTTCTTTTTTTTAAATGCGCGGGAGGACCTGCTCCAGGGACCACCATCTCCCAGGGGCTAATACTTTGCAAAGGTGGGTTTCTGTTGCAGTGACTCCCCACTTTTACCTGATTTCTGATGCACTTTGACTTGTGCTGCCCAGGCTCCCTGCCAATCAGGTCCCAAGGGCCTGTGTTCTTTTCCAGAAATGTACCTTTGTACCCCCAATTGGCACCGCTCTGGCCACATGTAAGTCCCTTGTAAAAGGTACCATTGGTACCAAGGGCACTGTGATCAGGGGAGGCCTCTAGCGGCAGCAGCACATATTGTGCCACCATTAGAGGTCTTGTAGCTTAACAGACACACTGCCATTGCAGGCTGCATGTTTTGGTCCAGAGAAAAGTGAAGAGTCGGTATGGCACACATTCCAGTGTGCCATGCCAGCAGCCCACTGCCTATGGTATAGGTAAGACAACCCTTTAGTTGCATGCACTATACCACTGGTGAGGGTAATGTTTCATGAACACTGTACCCCGACACTATCTAAGTCCATTCTTAGACATTGTAAGTGCAGTAAGGACATAAAGTGTATATGGTCTGGGAGTGTGTCATTACAACTCTATAGCACCATAATGGCTTTTCTGAACTCTGGGAAATTTGGTATCAAACTTCTCATCATAATACACCCACACTGATGCCTGTGTGGGATTCATTATACAATGCACTCAGAGGGCATCTTAGAGATGCCCTCTGAAAAACTAACAGCCTCTTTTGAGCTGCCTCACTGGTAAACACCAGCCTGCCACCACAAGACATGTTTCTGGACCCCTGGGATGGGAGCCTTCACTCCCTGAGCTCAGAAACAAAGCCTTTTCTGTGCAAAGGTGTTCACACCTCCCTCAGGTCAGGAAAAGCCATCTGTGTCAGGGTAGTTTCAAAGGCATTGTAACGTGGCCCCCTGCCACTCCTGCTATCTGGAGCAGGACCTCTTCATGTCTCCCCTCCTTTTCGGTGGGAAGACAGGCGGGAAAATCTCCCAACCCCACCCCTCAGGTCGGGGAGGCAAGATGAAGCCCATTCTTCAGTGCCCACTATGTTGCAGATGGCAGGCACTCTCCAATTAGGATTAGGGATTGTGCCCACTCCCCCATGTAGGGTGAGCACACCAAGGGTGTAGTCACCCTAAGGTCAGTAGCCCATTGGCTACCACCTCGAGACCTCTAAAACACCCCTAAATATAGTATTTAGGGGGCAGCCCTGAACCAAGAAGATAAGATCCGACAAGAAGAAAGAAGAAGAAAGATCAAAGAAGCAGTGCTGAACTAAGAGGAGGACGCCCGCTGACTTGGCCCCAGCCCTACCAGCCTGTTCCAATCTCAAAGCTGCTCCAGCGAAATCCCCGCCTGTTCTGCAGCCAGCAGCTTCCAAGAACACGGAGGACCTGCCTTGCCTTCCCAAGCCAAGACTTTATCTCCAGTGAGCACCAGATTTGCTCACCCAAAGACTCGGGCCAAATCTGCGAGTCTGCACCACTCTGCACCTGAAGCCCATGGCTCAAGTTCGAGTGCCCAACACCACGAGGAGGTCTCCCTGGCAATCCTGACCTGAGATCTGGTGATCTCCGACCTGCCTCAAATCTCCAATTGACGACTGCAGCCCCTTTCTGGAGGACTCCCCCAACTGCGACCGGAGCTAGTAAGAAAAACCTGATGGCTAAAAACACCCCTGCACCTGACATCCACAGCCATGGGTGGCCCAACCAATGGTATCCCAGCATCCCTAGGCATCCCAACTTACCTTTCCAACTGGTGGTCACCTCCAAAAAATCTTCATCCCCGAGCCTGCAGTATTAATTGCAACCGGAGAATCCCCATTAAAATCAACATGGCACCCAATGTCAAAACAGCACCCTGCACTCAGCCACCCCAGTGCCTCTGCGGGTGCACCTTGTGTGCTAACTCAGATTCCCCTTTCCCCTGAGCTAAACCCCAGGAGCTTTGCTCCCACAACCTTGTGGCCTGCTCATGAGCAGCCAACAACCAGAGGACACTATTCCCCTTTGGATAACAATGTGCCTCAGCATTCTGCACCCAGCCACCCTAGTGCCCCTGAGGATGTTCGGAGAGTGCATCCTTGACCCTGGGGGAACCCTGGTTCTAACCCCAGAAACCCAACTCATTCAACAAAGTACTTACCTGCAAACCAATAGCCTAATTTCCTCTCATAGGATTGCATTGACTGCTTTTCTTTGAAGTGTGGAATTGGTTTGCATTAACACTTGAAAAACTGCATATGTGAAAAAAGTGAATTGCTTACCTTTTGTCTAGGAGATGTCTCTGTGTTATATCCAGGCATATCACACTGATTAGCAAAGGTAACTTGAAAAGTAATCCAAGAAGTAATGTGTATTATAATCTACAAAGTAACTGAAACATAATTATGATTAGTGACTTAACCTGTAAATCAACCAACTGCATTTGAACCTGCATTTATCTCTAATGTACTGCATAAATCTTGCAAAGTATTATTTCACTTACAGGCACCAGTCTTGGCTTCATTCTAGAAATAAAAGAACAAAATATTATTTTTTATACAAAATTGGTCTGATTTCAGTCTTTGAGTAGGTACAATAAATGCTTAACACTACCGTCTGAGAAAGCCTTACTGCTCGCCCACACTACCATAAATAGAGAGAAAGGTATTATCTACTTTTTTCCCTGTCTACCTTTGGGGTTCCACTGGACTCTGTGCATACTATACCTTACTTTGGTATAGTATACACAGACCCAGCTTCCTACACATACCCATTCATACATCCATACAATCACTCATACATCCACCTGCTCACCCATACAGCCATTCTCATATACACTCACTCTCCAATAAAGCCACTCACACAACAACTCACTTAACCAAACACCCACTCAAACAGCACTCACCCATACAGCCGGAAGTATGACGTTATAACGCATACTATTACTCCGCAGACCATTACAACGCGACTTTTACTCCGCATACCGTTACAACGCATAGCGCCTTGGGGCGCTGGATAGTGGTAAGTATAATTTACTATTCTAACTCCAGTCCCCGTGGACCCTAGGGAAGGTGTTGGATAGTAAATTATACTTATTCCCTATCCTAGAGCGCCCCCCAGCGCAATGCGTTGTAATGGTATGCGGAGTAAAAGTCGCGTTGTAATGGTAGTGCGGAGTAAAAGATCCGTTGTAACAGGTGTATACCATACAGCCATTTACCCACCCAGTCACTCACTCATACAGCCATTGACACCCACTCACTCACCCATACAGTCACTACACACCCACTTACCCACTCATAGAGCCACTCACACCCCCACTCACCAACCCATACATGCACTGACACATCCACTCACCAATATAGTCACCCACAACATCTCACTCACCCACACAGCAACTCACACACCCACTTATGAACTCACACAGCCATCACATAATAAATATTAGAAGTAGTATCACTCTTTAGTAGTACAACTAGTAAACAAATGTAACTTTTGTAGTAGGTCAGTATATATGTTTAACAACGATAAACTCTTAGAAACACTAACATTCACTTGATGATGTCATAGGTGATGTCATTTGAGATGCCAGCAGTGAGGTCATGAGTGATGTTACTGACCATGTCATTAGTGATGTAATATTTGAGGTCATTAGCTTAGCAGTGCATTGCAGGGGCGTACGTTATACTTAGATCAGGTAACTATAGCCACCGAATTTCACTGGTTTTATGCAAGTGAAATCTAAGCTTAACCTTTAGCCTGTAACCTTTGTTTTTTTCAGTGACAGTATATATATATATCGAAGAAAACAAAGGTTAAAGGGATGTTATATTTGGTGTACCATTTTAAACAATCCAAACCACTGAAATTCACCAGCTATAGTTATTGCAAGTAAATGGAACTCATGCCTTAAAGTAACTATAACATGCATCCCACCTTGTATAGTGTTGTTATCAATGATGTTGCTGATGTTATCAATGATGTTAAAAAACAATTGTGAGGGTGTGAGTTATAGTTACTTTAGAGCATAAATTACAGTTAATTGAGATAACTATAATTGGTGAATTTCAGTGGTTTTGATAGTTCAAAATGACAAACCTAACTATATTGTCACTTTAACCTTTTTCCTTTCAGTGAATTTCTAGTTTTTTTTTATTCTTAACTATAACTGTCACTTTAGCCTTTGTTTTGTTTAAAATTAATTTCTAGTTTTTTTATTAATGTAGGTTATTGTCAATAAATGAAAGGCAAGTCTATTCATTTTGTCAGTTAACATCTCAATAAAACACATACAGTAAAAAAAATCCCCATGTGTAAGTATTTTTTTTTAATTCTGAGGCCACAGAGTGTAGTCATAGAGCCTACCTCAAGACGTCTCTGCACTCCTGAGCTGAAGAGCAAAGGTCAGTTCAGAGAGTGCCTAGAAATATCATTCATTTTTCCAGTGATCATATTCTAGAGACCCTAGGAGGGTCTGCTGTACTCCCTGCAGTCCCCCACAATACTTAAAAAAAACATGCTTCTGGTGCCCTGCCCAGATTGAGGCTACCACCAGCAACAAAATATATTTAAATTAGCCCATGAAGGTTACTTGTTAAGTACAGTGAATAATAAATGTATGGTTCTACTAAAAAACGTGGAATGGAGGTTGCCTCTCCTTACTCCAAAGCTTTGCTTTCCAGAGAACTAATTTACAGCATTACTACGTTGGTGCAAGAGCTTTAAAATTTTCTTTAAAATGGGATGCAAAGTACATTTTTATAGCGATACTTTTCCACTGAATTCATGAAAACTCTGATTCCACCATTACATCAGATTTTGAAAACTATGGAGAAAATAGCTTTGAATAATTTTGATAGTATTTTCTTACAATGAGATGTGAAATAATATAATTTCAGTCATACGAGCCATCTCCTTTCTAATTATAACCTTACCACACACACATCGGAAATCTACTTTTAGGCTTTAAATCATCATGAGGGCATCTAGTTTAGATACGTAGCGTGTCATATTTTTATATATTATTCAGCCTGGCATGTGGGTTTTACTGCTTTAAAGTCATCAATACCTTTCAACAGAGAGTGAGGGAGGAATGGTCCAAGAACTTCAACAAAAAGGTCAGATGCACTGAATACTGCTTCTACGTGGTGAGCACACTCCATCTGTCCTCTGACCCATATTATATTTTTCTTCATTTGAACCTGCTACTTTGGCGACAGCCCAGCAAAAAGCAATTCAATCAGACACAGGGAGACCTCCGTGGTCCAGATGAATCCATTTTGTATGTTGACTTATACCCAATTTTCTTCATCATCTAGTTTTGTACCTAATAAGTTAGGAATTCTGACCGGAGCCAATAGGTCCCACAGAAAACAAACTATTTCCGTTTTAGGAGATCAACATCCCTACCCCATAACCCAAGAGTTAAACCAACTTCCTTAGATGTATTACCATTCTTTTCATAACTCTGAGACCCTGTTCCTGTACTTTATAAGTTGAAGTTACACCATAATGCCAATGTCCATTGTGCTTTCTTTTGCTTTCAATTGTCCTTTTTTCTAGCAATTGTGAATACTATGGTATCAAGCTGTAGGTTATTTTTTACCTTTGTAGCTCATGATCTCAGTTTTATCTACGGTAAGAACATCCTCCATTTTACAGTTTTATTATCATAATCCGTTAGAGAATATGTAGTAGGATTCCTAACTTTACTACTCCTAAACTGAGACAAAATCCTAACTTTACGACTTTCGGTATTCACAATAGGCATTTAGGAGTACCAAAGTTAGGATTCCTAACTTTACTACTCCTAAACTGAGAAAAATCCTAACTTTACGACTTTTGGTATTCACAAAAGGCATTTAGGAGTAGTAAAGCTAACTTTGCTACTCATAAATGCCTTTTGTGAATAGGTATAGTCGTAAAGTTTGGATTTTGTCTCAGGTTAGGAGTAGTAAAGTTAGGAATCCTAACTTTACTACTCCTAAATGCCTTTTGTGAATACCCAAAGTCGTAAAGTTAGGATTTTGTCTCAAATTAATTTTGTGAATCGGGCCCACTACAACTAAATTTTTACTGTGCTTTGTTTTCACATCTGGATTGTGTTTATGTTCATCAGTATTTTGTGATGGGAAATAATACATAGTGTTAATAGTAGGTTCCATAATTGTTTTACTAATTTTTTCATCACCATTTTCATTGTGTATAGTGTTTTGTTTTGTTTAGTTTCTACAATACTTCTACATATATTTATATATTCTGAATACATAAAGTAGAGTTTTACCAGAAACCCTATTTTTGCATTAAATTCTTTATTGCAACAGTGATTACAATAATGTACTATAGACGTGTTCTATACCACCTCCTTAGTGATATACCTTAACTGCTTGTCCTCATCTACCTGGAAAGTCGAGGAGGCCGAGAGGGCCAATGTACTGTCAAACAACAAAAAATGATCGTCTTTGATGGTGGGGAAAACCTGTACAGTGTCCAATGATGATGGTCTTCATTGCCAAGCATGGGTCAAACAAAAACCCTAGTAGTATTTGTGCAGTGAATATTTCATCTCATTTTGCTTTAATGAAAATCCAAATATGCATTCCACTGTGAGTTGTTTAGTAACTGTGATTGTTCCCCTCTTTTGTCAGCCTTTAATGGCATTCAGAATTTTAGAGAGACTGAAATAGACAGCAAATTTGCTCTGGGATGTGGTTGGAGGTCATGTTTTAGAAAATCATTGTTGCTATTGTGTCTTGCGATGTTTATCCTCTCGAGACTTAGATGTTTATCCTCTCGATACTTACAACTTTTATCTATGTTCTTGCAGGATATGAATGACTACTCGCCTGTATTTGACAAGTCTATGTACTGGGGCATGGTGGCTCCAGATGCAGTGAAGGGAACCATTATTGTAACCGTCTCAGCTCAGGATCAGGATCCCCCGGTAAGTCAAGGGATGGTGTGAATATATTGGGTACCCATGAGAGGAAAATGTGTTCCCTCATAGGAGACCATCTCTCAAAACAACAGGAGTAATTAAGATGGGTTCTCAAAGCTGCATTAGTCATAGAATCAGATTAAAGACAAGTTTTGAAAAGTTGCTATGTGCCTCTCGAGGAAAAAGAGTTATCATGATCATTACAAAAAGCTGTGAGATTAGAATGTTGATGCCTTGTCGTGATAATTACTGTGCCTACAGCAGAACCCATCAACAAGTGAAAACTTGCAAAATTTCAGATACGTTGGTACAGTCTAGAATGGGGTAAAAAACAGAGTTTGTAAGGAGGTTAGTTTCCTGTAGCTGATGTAGTGAAGGAAAGTTATTTATCTAAGAGCATCAAATGGAAAATATTTAAAGTAGATTATTCATTCTCTAAAAATAAGGACACATGATAAAATATATGTTGGCTTAAGTACTCTTCTATATGGATGTAATGGAAAATTATAACTGAGTCATGATTTCATGGTTAAAGACAACGCCTTTACCCAAAACTGTATGATTCATTTAGTCTGACTCTGATTGTGCGAACTAAACAGTTGAGAGAATGGCACCTAATACAAATCACGACTGCAGTTCTTAACACCAAAAATGTACAGTGAAACTAAAGGAGTTAGAAAGCACAGGCTTATTTAAGCAAAAATGGCAAAATGATCATGCATTCTTGTCTACCTAATCAAATATCATACATAAACAATACACAATGACCATGGGTAAATGTCAGCATTGTACTCCCAGTGTGGCGTTACTCTTCTCAAGCTCAAAACCAGTAGTAAATATAGGGCAGGAGAGTATGTACGTACCATGAAAAGAGGAAATTACCATGGACCCCCAAAAAGTGAAAGCAACAGATGTACAAAGAAGCAAGGCACACAACACAAATCCATGGCACTGGCAAAGTCATAGTGAAGATAATATTGAAGAGAGGACAATTGTGGTTGAATATGTATCCAAACAATAATAACTGTGTTTAGGCTGGCCATATGCCAGACATACAATATGTAAATAATGTAGGAATCCCATCGTGCCATAAAACACACCAACTACCTTAACTGTTGACAGTCTCAAACAATTGTATCAACAAGGGGGAAGCAAGAAACTAGGACAATTTTTAACGGGGTCCAATGTACATGTCCCAGAAAGTCTAACCAACAACAAAAAATACAGAGTTCCCCGGGAAAAGTCAACTAAATGACTAACGTTAACCTCTCTCTCATTGAGTTCAACAGAAAAAGTGAATGTTGTGAACCCTTTACGGAATTTAGGGATACCTCACACAGGTCACCGGTTGGACGACTATTGTCATCCCACCCGGTGATCGTCCAGCGTCATCATCGGTATCCTGCCCCTGCGACAGACTGGCGGTGCAATGCCTGTCGGGCAACAACGGATGCTGCACTTTGGCGGGGATCTTTTATTCCTTAGCCAAAGGGTGTGTGGGTGTGAGGGGCCTAAAAAAGTGCAATAGTGAGCGTGAGTGTAGTCTAAAAAAAGTCAGTAGAGTCCATAGGGCAAAATTTTAATGGCATGGCTCACTGCTTTATTAAAAGGAACGATAAGGGGTATTGAGGCGAGACAATTAAAGTAATCGAGCATCATTCAACCCTTAGTGAACGTATGGTCAACATGTTTCTTGCCACTAAGGCAATTCATCAGGACCAAAAAAGTGCTCATATAATTGCTGTAGATCCCTCAGTGGTCAGAGGAATCGAGTATACGACCTGGTGTGTGTCGTAGGGCAATCCTTCGTCCAGTCCCTCCCCAGAACCGTAGTCCCAGGGTTGGAAATCCCTCACGCTGACCTGGTGGGGCCAGAACTGGGTGTAAATAACCTGTTCGTTGCTGGCAGAGGGCGTCTAGTCACCTACCCCTCCCACATCGGTATTACCGCAGGACAGCCGGGTTCACAACATTCACTTTTTCTGTTGAACTCAATGAGAGAGAGGTTAACGTTAGTCATTTAGTTGACTTTTCCCGGGGAACTCTGTATTTTTTGTTGTTGGTTAGTCTCAAACAATTGACAGCAATGTGACATGGTTTCTTCGGGGGATGAAGACACAAGAGATAGAGTAGCTCAGAAATTTCTGCAAGCATTTATTTCACATTACTACATTTTAAAGCAGCAGGTTTATGGTTTGCCACCTGTAATCCACATCATCTGACACAGAGACCATCAACAACCTCTATGCGGCAACACAATTCAGTTGCACATCATTAGCAACATCATTGGTGCACCTTAGAATTCTGCAAAAATTTGGAAAACAGTTGATTGACCATGGCACGCAACACAATATATCAGTCACAAAATAATGTGCAGCAAAGTTGGAATGAACATTTTGTTCACTTAAATTTCAATAGTACATATTTGTATGAATATTCCAGCTTTTTTTTCAACCGAATTATAAGGTTAGTGTATTAGTGGGAGAATCGTTTGAAACACATTCATTTAAAATTTGTCTTCACTATCAAAGAGAAACCATGGAAGTCTTGGTCGTTGCTACAGGGGCACATGTGGGGCCTACTCAAACACACAGGCAACTTTGCAAAAAATCATCAGATATTTCTGATTAAAATCAAGCAGTTGTTTATGTAACTGCAAACAGTAATTCAATGCGTATGTCTTACAGCATTAACATTGTACCACATATAATAGTTTTCTGACTGGTTAACTTTAATAATACCATTCATTTATTTTTGTGCCATGTCCACCCACACCTATCATGTCTTGCTGCGCTTTATACTAATTTCCCTTTATGCTAATGAAATAGTAAGTTGTGCTCTGACTACATTTTATATAGGCACCTTTTTGCCTGACCTGACCCCTCGGACTTCTGGGAGAAGGGAAGGCTAGCTACAACAGAAAGTAAGTCATCACATAGCATAGTGTATTATGTGCCAGGCATCACACTCATTGTGTTGTAGCACATAATAAGCTAATAAGAACTTGAAAGCCATCTGTGAGCTGATCGAACTCTGATGTGATGTGAATGTCACAGACAGATTTGTGATGTGGACAGAAGTTTGAGTTGAGGATACTGTTGCACCCAGTTGTGGAAGAAGTTAATGAGGCAGACTAACTCATTGATCTCAAGCATGTTAGTTAAACAAGGCACCTGCACATAGTAAACATTCCAGCATAACCCAAGAGACACTTTGAAAATGGACTAGTCTATGATCACACACTAAGATCTGTACCTGTGGCCACAAAATAGGGTTACAGGGGCACAGGGTTTGGTCATAAGCCACTTATTGCTTAGAATACCCTTACCCACAGTACACATGGGCAGTGAACTCAACGCAGCATTTTTACAGCTTTTTGAAGGTTCAGCATGGAAATTTAAAAGAAAAAGTTTATGATAATGTAAAATGTTATACTATATTTAGTGGCATGTCTGAAACTATTGGCACTGAATGGGAGTTATAGTTGTATACCTAATTATAACTGAGTAATGTCTGTTGTTTCAATTAGATTTTAGAGAGAGCCATAATGATCCTAATATCTTTTAAAGGAATATTTATGTATTTTATAATTTTTCAGTGAATTTTGGGGTTATTTTTCATTTGGATATATTTGAGGAAGGTTAAATGCCTGTTACTCTGACTTCAATGCCAATTTGGTATGTCCTGTGACAGTTCCCAGCAGACTCTGGGGTCATTACCTATACCCTGTGTCCAGTGGGACTACAGTCAGAACCGGCTTGCCGTGGCCTTCCATTGTATCTTGTGGGCTTTCAACACAGGGTTTGGCGATTAGCAGGCCCATGCGTCCAGTTCACTTACTTTCAGAGCACACACTGGGCACAGACATCAGAAGATCATTGTATTCAATGGTTCAGCAGACATCAGCTAAATTGCATGGGAATATTTGCATTTCTCTAAATGATGCAGATCAAAAAAGCGGAGGGCGGAGAGAATCTTTTCCTTTTCGACAGATGTCTGATGCCAACATCTTCTAAACGAGACTCTGATTAATTAAATTCTACTAGAGATGTTTGATTTTAATAAGTGGCTTTATGACCTTAAAAAATGCCATACATGTCCCTATCCTCCCAAATTATATTAGTTACCATCTAGTTCTAGGTGGCACTATTGATCTGAAACGAATACAGTTAAGCCGGTACTTCAGTTTCCCTTCTTGTTCATTATAAATAAGAGCTGTAAATTCAGTTATTTTTTATGCCCTTCTGTCTCATGTCGCATACATTTGAAATGTTTTCCGGGTTTTTTTCACTTTTGCCTATGTATCATTTTTGTTTTATTGCGTTCAGTTTGAAAACAACTCGCTGCCTACACAGAAGAGTTAAAATCCCCTTTAGGGCCATGGATGCCTCCTGACTATGTCGTTCACATCATTGAAATGCAGAAAACATGGTAATTAATTTAGTCTGTGAATGCACTGGGAGCATTTGAAAGCAAGCTGTTAACAAAATGATCAGAAGTCACTGTGATGGCTGGGTGGCTCTCCCGCCACATTATGCATCTGTGTTGCTGAGAAAAAACAAAGAAACGAAATAATATTTGTGAGAAGCGAGATTTCAGGGATAGATAAGAAACAGTGAGATCTAAAGGAGGGAACTAAAAAGATTAAAATCAAGGTGCATATTGCATGGCTTTCTATAAAAGACGTCATTGGACAAAAGCTAATTGTGAAGGCCGCTAAACAGCATCACATTATAAGAATTAACACCTGAGTGAGAACACCTGACAGTTTAATTCTATTTCAGCACAAATTACAGGCTTGCTTGGTGCACAGGGCGCAATGCATTACGCATATTCAAATCAAATGCCGCTCAAAAAAGCGGGGCGGTTCATGTTTGTTTGGTTCAGAAGAATAACTTGCTTTTTTTCATGAAATTATGCGCGCAGAATTAATAGTTGATTATTCATTGTGAAGTCCCTTGAGCGTTCTGTGAGTTGAGAGGCGACAAAAAAAAATCTGCAGTATGCAGACGTGGCAGTTTATACCATTTCCTCTTATCGTTGTTCTGATGCATTATTAGAACCTTAAAACCAAATCACAATAGGTAATAAATACATCTGACGATGAGAATTTCAAAATAGAAATGCACGAATGGCTGGTGTTTAATCCTAGGGGACCTATTACCAAAGCTGAGGTCCCTATATCAAAGGCACTGTTTTTGAAAAGGGACACAATTTGGTTTTACTGAAGGGATACAAATATTCCTCTAATAAACATAAATATATGTGAAATAACCTATTTTCCAATAGTCTGTGTATTTCTGATTGGCACAGCCGGCATGTTTCCAAGGTCCATGCTTGATGGGCTACTCCAAACCAAGTTTTTTTCCCTTTGAATTCTGGGATTTGTAGTCCTGTTTTATAATGGAATAAATAATACTACAATTCCCAAATTCAAAGAAAAAATCTAGACAGGAATATCACATCATGCAGGGACCTGGGAAACTTGGTTGCGCTAGATTGGCATGACTCAAGATCTTATCAAGCTCTATGCCAAGCCTCAACCCTGAGAGAGGCCACATTTTTGTAGTTGTGGTTGTTGACTGATTCGTCACTAGTTAATCATGAAAACTGCAGCAAAGGACAATAGATCAAATATCACTAGAAAGCAAAACTCTTCCTTGACCAACACTTCATCAAAAAGTGAGGTGGCCACTAACAATACCCAAGCCTTACATATATCATTGTATTCATTTTGTTATGTGGAGTCAAATGTTCGCCTCAAAAGGTGTACCGTGGCACTAAAAGAAAAACACAGGTAAATGATGTGAAAAGGAAAGAAAAGAACCCGATTACAATTGGACTTGGAAAACAACCACAATTTTAGAGCTTTTCTGAAACTTGCAGGGTTAGATATCTCTCGAAGTTCGTGTAAGAGCGATAACCTTTCAGGCGATGGTTACAGAAAGCGCACAACAGCCAAGAGATTTGAGATGCATTCTGGGAGCATACAGCAGGAGATTATCCTTTAGTTCTCAGGGTGCGAGAAAGCTGGTACCAAAGAAAAGCGATAGTTAAGAGGAGGACCATGAGAAAGAAATGCGATTTTGTGAACAAGGCACATGGATTTGACAACAATCTGGGGCCAGATGTAGGTGGCCAATTACCGGTCGGTAACGGCCGAATTCGGCCGTTACCGACCGGTAATTGGAAATTGAGATGTAGGGGGAAAAAAACAGGCATTTTCGGTAATTTTACCGAATCGGTAAATATACCGGTCGGTAAAATTACCGAAAATGCATTTTCGGTATGTAGGTGCCAAGTTGCACATTGACACAGAGCTTTGAAAATCGGTATTTTACCATGCAATACAATTGCATGGTAAAATACCAATGCAGGTGTACATGCACATCTGTGCATGTACACCTGTGCCATGTGGCACACATGCATGCCCTAAGGGCATGTATGTGTGCCACATGGCACACAAGCTTAAAACAGGGGTGCCAGAGGGTGTCAAAGTGACACCCCCTGCACCCTTGCTAAAATCGGTATTTACCGATTCTGTAATTACAGAATCGGTATTGCCCATTGATTCCTATGGGCTTCACAGCCCATAGGAATCAATAGGAAATACCAATTCGGTATTTCCAGATTCGGTAAATACCGAATCTTAACGATTCGGTATTTCCACATCTGGAAATACCTACATCTCCCCCCTTCATATTTACCACTTCTTAAATACCGAATCGGTAAAATTCGGTATTTAAGAAGTGGTAAATATGAATTACCTACATCTGGCCCCATGTGTTTTACTGGAAGCTAGAGTGGGAGATATATGGGGACACATTTACTATGAGTTTGCGCCAGGGTTGAGTCACTTTTTTGCAACAGCCCTGACACAAAATCATTTATGATATTTACTGAACCATGCATGGCCACTTTGCTTGCTTTTGCATGATTTAGTAATTACAAAATAGCACAAAGCAGAGTATAGCTCTGCCTTGTGATACCTTGCGTTGAGAAGGAGTTCCATGTGGGGAGCATGGGTAATCCTATGCATCCACCCTTAGATTTTGGCGCATTCCCACATTTACTACTCCTCGTAAACCTGGGACTGTATCAAAATGCTACGCCTTCCCAAGTGAAGTGTAATGAGGAGAAATATTTTTAGTTTTCCTCGTTATTTCCTTTTCCCATGTGTACACATTCTGCAGCACACATAGAAATAGGGATACGCTTTCAAGGATTGCTTTTGTGCAGGAATTATCCCTTCCTGAAGTAATGCAGGCACCGTTGCACTATGACGCAAGGATGCCAGCGTTGGCACTAGGCAGCTTCAAGTGCACCGGCACAAGGAGAGAGCAGAAGAGCTCCATATACGGTCCGACAGGCATCAGTCCAGATCACTTTTCTGGGCTGCTTCCTTGAAGTCAGCTCTGCCAAGGGGGTGACGATGGTGCCATATCCCTTGACAAACTTTCTGCAGTACCCGGTAAGACCTAAAAAGGCTTGCACCTCTGTCTGGGTCTTGTGGGGCTTCTACACCAGAATGGTGTTGATCTTAGTCAGTAGGGGCACCACATTGTTGCTTCCTACCTTGTGCCCTAAGTACACCACAGATTCCTGCCCGATCTGGCACTTACTGGACTTGATACTGCAGCCTGCCTTATGTAAAGCCTTCAACACTTTGCAGAGGTGTTGCAAGTGTCCCTCCCAGCTGGATGACACAGCAATGTCATCCAGGTAGGTGGCACTGAATTCCTCCAGCCAGGACAGTACCTGGTTGACCAGTCTCTGGAATATGGCAGGGGCGTTTTTCAACCCAAAGAGCATGACACAGAACTGGTAGTGCCCCTCTGGCATTGAAAACATATACCTCTCTCTTGCCCCATCAGTCAAGGCAATCTGCCAGTGCCAAGACGTTAGATCACACGTACTAAGGTGCCTGGCAGGTCCCAACCAATCAATGAGCTCATCAGCTCTGGGGATGTGATGCGCGTCAGTCCTGGTGACGGCATTCAGCCCACGGTAGTCCAGAACTAGAATTCAGGAGTGGCACCGGGTGCAGCAGCTTTCGGAACCAAGACCAATGCACAAATCAAGGAGTTGTGAAGCTAAGGTATCAGTGCCGAGGTCGAGGCCGGCTCCCTGGCTGCCACAGGCGATACCAGTAAATCAAATATGCAAATCATGGATAACCAACCACAATAGTGATTTATACAGGGAGCACTTACACTTCGAAACTGACCAGCAGTGGCAAAGAGCCCAACGCATCTAAGCCAGAAAAAGCAAAATCCAGCACAGCATCAAAAATACAGGAGGTCGAGGCAAAAAGTCACTGGAAACAACGCCAAGGATGCCAAGTCTAACAGGTACCATAGATGGCTAAGGCACTGGCCTTTTACTTCAATGTGTACAGATACTGACAGCCTTTGCTGCAGTGGTGGCTCTCCTCTTCTTCCCACTTCAGAAACTAGAAGTAATAATAAGTAATTTACAATAACTACTTGATCTGCAGAATAGAAGTAGGCCTGAAAAATGGTTTGTTGGTGTGGAAATGTTATTTGGGAATAAGAACCTCCTTATGTTTGTGCTCTGTGACATATTAGCAGCCAGACACCCAAAACGACAAGAGGAGAATAATGTGAGACATCAGCTGAGAAATGAGATCAAAATAGTGGAACTGTAAAAAGATGTTTTAAGGCATAAGAATCGTGCAAGTCATAGGACTACAGTGTTGTCAGCAAACAGCACGGAATATTTTCAGACAATGTTATTTTTGCTATTTGACTGTATCATAATGCATCCGCCAAAATATATGATTATTTATTACCTCTACGCCCCTCGTCCTCGACCCAGTCATCACTCATGAGGTATCCCACAAGACAGGAAACAAAACAGGAAACGCTTTTAGGCTCCACCCCCCTCCTGCCAGGTGCTATATTACACCCAACCACTAGAAGCACATCCTGTTTTGTTTCCTGTCGGTGGTTTACTTGATGGGAGACGCTTGGGTGAGTGCCGGGCACCTACCTGCTTTGCTTGTCCTGTGGCTTCCTCCTCTGCTGGGCTTTGGGGGTTCCCGTGGACCGTCGTGGGATGCTGTGGAGTTGGACTGCTGGGCTTCCCTGTCTCCTTCTGGGCTCGGGAGGCCTGTGTTGCGTGGCTCCGTGGGTCTCCCTGTTCTTGCTGCCCGGTTTCATGCTGTATGGTGTCCGGATCGGTGTGGATGTTGTGGTCCTCCGTTTCCACTGGAACTCGGTCCTTCTGTGCCTCATGGAGCGGTTGTGCCGTTCCTGCTGTAGTTGATGGTGAAGGTAGGAGGTTGTTACCTTAGCGATTGGCCGTGTATTGGGCGCGCTGTGGTTACGTTTACTCCCCCTGGGGCGTTCCTCGCTGGTGCAGGCCCGCCTTTCCATTGGGCGCCTGGGTGGGCTCCGGCGCGCCTGTTGTTGTGCTGGGCGTTCTTCTTACAGCGGGATGCCTTGTCGGCCCGCGCTTGCTGTTGGCTGCGGGTTCCCTTTTGGGTGATGCCCCCTTCCTCACTCACGGATTCCTGGTTCGCTGCGGCCTCCGTTATGTTTGGCCAGCGGCTTGGCCGTTACTGGGTTCCTTTTGCCGGTTTCGGTTTCAGGCCTGCCCTTCCCTGGGTCCGGTGTTTGGATTGGTCATTTCAAGACTTTTTCAGGCCTCTTCGGTTTCCTTTCTCCATGGAGAGTAAAAGCTGAGCAGCATATGACTCATCAAGACTTGTGTGTTAATACCGTCGCACAGTTCGGTGTAGCTGCAAGAACAATCCGAGCTAGGTATGTTCTCATTCAAATTGCTGGCAAGTCGCGGATGACAGTAACGCAGTCACATAACAAAGAATGGGCTGATTGGTTTGTTTGCTCCCTCTTTGTATATTCTGGACGTGAGTATGTTTTGTTTACTGCTGCTATTCTTTTGTGCTTTATGGGCATGCATCTTTGCAAGTGGAAGCTTTCTTCTCCTATGCCGTGAGAACTCGGCTACTCCTGTGAAGCTGGCCAATGTGGATGTTGGTCGGATTACTCACCTTATCCTGGTGGCGCTGTCTGATGTGATGGCGGGCGAGATGGCTGTTGGTGGTCCTTCTGGTGCTGCTGACTTTTCCTCGGACATCTCCTCAACTCTGTTGATTCTGATGGGTCTTCTCCTGCTGTGCTTCAGGGCTGGTGCATTTCCAGGGATCTCTTGCCTACTGTCCTTTCCCATGTTCGGGTGAATGTGGGGTTTCCTGATGCTTCTGCGCCCGGCACCTCTCGGGATTCGGTCTTGCCTCAGTTTAGGTGACCTGTTGCCTATTCTCTGCGGGTACACCCTTATGTGATTGGATGTCCTGCTGAGGGTATGGATGGACCCGGATCACATTGCCATGCCCAGGGTTTCTGTCCGAGATTTATCCTTTACAGGATATGGCGGACTCCTTGCCTGATTCTGTCCCGGTGGGCTCCGTTGTGGCGGGTCTTGTGGGGCATCCTTCCATGGCGGTTGATGACATCCTGAGGGACGGCGTGGATAACATGGTCAATCGGCTTTCGGAAGAATCTTCTGCTGGGTCTCTCCTTGCTATTCGATCTGACCTTTATGGGGCCTGCGTGGCCCAGTCTTTGTTGTCTGCTTTCCAGACCCTGTTTTCCACGGTGCAGGAGGGTGGCAGCTGTCCGGACATGCTGGAGTCCGTGGAGCGCCAAACTGAATTCCTATCGGACGTCACAGTTGTTTAGATGAGGGCTTCTGCTATGTCCTGTGGTTCCTCCATTGCTGCCCGTCGGATCCTGTTGCTGCGGGATTGGAAGACGGACGCGTCTCAACGTTCCATGGCTTTTTGGTTGCTTTTCACTGGTACCCTGCTGTTTGGTGACTCTCATGAGGTCGAGCTGCTTATGGTGTTTCAGGAGCGCAGGCATTCCTTGTCTTTTCGCCAGCTTCCGTCCCGTGGAGGTTCCTCCTTCTCCGGTGCCAGGTCATTCCACCAGCCTTCCTGGTTTTTAGCAGTCTTCCTTCAGGAGTCAGCATGGGACTGGCCCGTCCTTTCCACGGAAGTTTCAGGAGCACTCCCAGCTGGGTGCTGGGTCTGGCCCGCAGCGTTCCTGACTATGCCATCCAGGAGATCGGTCTCACTGGTGGCCCACCTGTGGTTGGTGGGAGACTTCGCCTGTTTCTTCCTGCTACGCGATTGTCGTCCTCAGACATATGGGTGCGGGATGTTTTGTCTCGGGGTTACCGGATCGAGTTCCTGTCCCCCCCCCGGGGTGGAGGTGACTCAGGCTCCTCGGGACGCCTCCCGCCATTTATCCTTGCTGGAGGGTGTCCGTCTTTTGGTCAGCAAGCATGCGGTTGTCCCTGTGCCTTGGAGGGCACTGGGGATGGGTGCCTGCTCCATCGTCTTTTTGGTTCCGAAGATCACGGGGGGTTTCCGGGTGGTCATTTGCCTTCGGGGTCTGGACTCATTTGTGCCGCAGATCCCATTCAAGATGGAGACTCTACATAGTGTGATTCCGCGGATCCAGTCCGGGTGGGTGTTCTCCACTCTCGTTCTCCAGGACGCGTATCTTCACGGTCCCATGGCTGTGGGGGATCGGGGATTCCTGCGCTTCTGCCTGGAGGGTCGGCACTGGCTATTCTGCATCCTTCCTTTTGGTCTCCGGTCCGCCCCCCCGGGTGTTCACCAAGGTGGTGGCTCCCTTGGGGGCGCATCTCCATCTCCTGGGAGTGTCCGTGTTCCCCTGTCTGGACGACTGGATGGTCCAGGCCCCGTCTCTGGTGGTCTTGTCTCGCCACCTTCTCTTGACCATGTCTCCTCCCGGGGATCATGGGTTCTTGATTGACTTGCCGAAGTGTCAACTTGTGCCTGCCGCCCGGAGGTCCTTCATCGGGGCCATGTTTGACTCTGTGCTGGTCAAGGGGTTTCTGCCGGACTCCCGGATTCTGCGTCTCCAGTCGTTGTTGCGGAAGTTGTTGTCCCATGCTACGGCTCCCCTCCTACAGTGGCTGGTGGTTCAGGGTTGCATGGCTGCATCTGTCTTCACCGTCCCCTGGGCCGGGATTCATCTGCGTCCTCTGATGTGGCATGTTCAGCGGTGGGTCCCCTTTTCCTATCTTGGCCTGTGCTGTTCCTGTGCCTGTGTCGCTGGCCATTGTGGCTGCTCCCCAATGGTGGCTGGATTCTTCCCACCTTTCCAAGGGGATGTGTATCCATCTGCCTCCCCCTCTGGTTTGACCACGGATGCCAGCGCGTCCAGCTGGGGTGCAGCTTTGGCTCATTGGCCGGTGCAGGCCCGTTGGCTTCCGTCGGAGTCCCGCTGGTCGTCCAAATGGTGGGCACTCTCTGCCATGGAGTGGGCGCTTCGCTTCTTCCATCTTCATCTGAGGGGTTGCCGAGTTCTGGTGAGATGGGTCAGCTCGGTGGCAGTGGCCTACATCATTCACCAGGGCAGGACCCGCAGTTCCTCCCTGGATCTGGTGGCCTGCTCCTTTTCGGATTGAGCGGAGCATCTTCTGGCCCACTCTGCTGAGCACATTGGGGGTGTGGACGCCGTGGTGGAGGATTCCTTGAGTAGGTGGTTTCCTTCGTCTCTGTCCCTGTGTCTGGCTCCCCGGACTTTTCAGTTGCTTTGCCGGAGGTTCGGGGCTCCGGATCCGGTCCAATGCCCTGGTTCCCCTGTTCTGCTCCAGGACCCCAGAGCGGGGCACCCGGGGGGGGGTAGTTGCCTTGTTTCTCCAGTGGCCTCCTTGGCTTCTTTATGCCTTTCCTCCCTTTCCTCTGTTTCCCGCCTTCTTGCTGAAGGTTCGGTGGGCGGGGGCTCTGGTGGTGGCTGTTCTCCCGCACTGACCGGGGAGATCTTCATTTCCTCTGTTGCTGGATCTGGCCGTGGGTCATCCTTGGATTCTGCCCCGCTGCCCCCGTCCTCTGGGGTCCCCATCTCACGCCCTTCTGGTTCCTCTCTCCTTGGCGGTCTGGAGGTTGGACTGTTGTCTCTTGGGGTCTATGGTCTGCCCGACCGCATTGTATCTGTGTTGCCGGCCTCTGGTGGGAAGTCTACTTTGGCTTCTTGTTCCAATCAATGGACTTTTTTTTTCTGGGAAGTGTTCCTCTCTTGGTCTGTCTCCTACATCTTGCCCTGTATCTTCTGTTCTTCAATCTTTTCTGGATGGCTTTCGGAAGCACTTTGCTTTCTCTTCCTTGCAGGGTCAATGGTCTGCTATCCTTGCCTTGCTATTTCTTCTGCGAGACGGCTGGGGGAACTTACAGCCTTGTGTTGTTCTTCCCCGTTTGTGCAGTTTCTGGATGACGCTGTGGTCCTCTCTTTGGTTCCCGGGTTTCTCCCCGAAGTCCGCTCTCGTTTTCGTTCCTCTCTGGAGCTGGTTCTTCCTTCTTTGTGTCCTTCTCCTTCTTCTCCTTCTGGGCTTTTGCTTCATTCTTTGGTTCTGGAACGTGCCTTGTCTGTTTTAGTGGCTCGGTCTGCGGAGTCTCGCTCCTCTGACTCCCTCTTTTGTGTCTTTTGGTTTGGCTGGTCGGGGTGTGGCTCCCTCCCATCTTCCTTTGGGTCGCTGGATTGCGGCCGTCATCTCTCTGGCTTTTCTCTGTGCTGGTTTGCCTTGTCCTGCTGGGGTTCCGGCGCGTTCCACTCGGGGCGTGTCTGCCTCTTGGGCTGCTTTTCATGGTGTTTCTCTTGTTGATGACTGTCGGGCTGGCGCTTGGGCCTCTGAATCCACTTTTGTGGGTCTCTGCCGGTTGAATTGTGCCCTTTCTGACCGGACCGTTTTTGGTTGTGGGGTGTTGCCCCCTCGCTCTGTG
Organism: Lissotriton helveticus; assembly: GCF_964261635.1. Taxonomy (NCBI): domain Eukaryota; kingdom Metazoa; phylum Chordata; class Amphibia; order Caudata; family Salamandridae; genus Lissotriton; species Lissotriton helveticus. Next base: position 539,379,255 of record NC_136065.1, read on the forward strand.
TCTGTGTGTTTTTACGCTTTCACTTGCTGCACTTCTAGTGGTTGGGTGTAATATAGCACCTGGCAGGAGGGGGGGTGGAGCCTAAAAGCGTTTCCTGTTTTGTTTCCTGTCTTGTGGGATACCTCATGAGTGATGACTGGGTCGAGCACGAGTAGGACTAAGAGTAATGGGGATTACCGAAAGTAATCATAGCATTATTTCACTGGCTTACATTTACGCAGGTTTTATTTCTATAGTGGTGCAGAACTCCAATGCTTTCCAGTGAATGAGAATGTAGCAACATTTTAAAGAGGGCAGACTTACTGACTCTTTGCAGGAACTGGAATCTATTTGTTGTTCTGCCCAAGGCCTTGTGGCGCAGTAAATGGACTGCCACCACCCATTGAAGCCATGACCACCCATTCCCCCTGCCTGATGTACCAACCTTGTAATGGTTCTTTGAGAGGCAGGATTTAGATATATCTCAACTGAACAACAGCACTGTTTCCCACCTAACTCAGGAAACCCCCGATTGGAAGCTGTGAAATAGAATCGCAATACTTTAATTTGCATTCGGCATCCCTCCCTGCTGGTAAAATTTACCTCACATCAGTTTTCTTTTACAGTACATCAGTCTCTTCATTGACAGCACATCCTTTAGCACTTAATCATCACTCGCAGTGATATGAGTGAGTTAAACATTGCTACAAGTTTTCTGATGTTTCCCTCTAGCACAAAGTGTGGTCACAAAACTTTGCCTATCTTCATGGGGAAATGCTTTCTCTTCTCCCACCCCATTCATAATGCAGTTGGCTTGTATTATTCATGAGCAGTTTCACTGATAAAAAAATAAATGAAGACCACCGTATTCTATTATAGATAGTGCCACTTGTGTAGTTGGTATTCTAACAAACATTTGTGCAGCATCTGCACATACACTTACTAATAATTTGCATTCATTATGACCATAATGGCCTACCAACTGAGTGAATGTTTAGTGATGATAACAGTTGTTTTCATGTGGAATTAAATACATTTGCATTACAATAGAACATATTATGAGCAATTATATATTGCATATCGCATTGTTTGTGATAATAACAAATCATTAATTAGTGAGCCAGACTGATATCACGTTGTTTACTAGAATTTCATTTGCTTGCGGCTAAATCTAGTATAATATGATATTTAGTTTGTCACAGTATTATAGTTTAAAATATTAAAACACAATGGCCTTTGTGCAAAATGATTGCTTCACAATCAATTTGCCATCTACACACTATTAGTTTGAAAATGCTAATATTGTTATTTAAAAGCTGTGAGATTATACATGGTAACACAGTGAAATAGGTGTTTGTGAACTGAAACCATGGATGTAAAACACTCTCAATTCATGGACATGTCACTATCTTATATGCACATTCTGTGTAGATAACCGGTGGTAGCTTAGCTCACCTATTGTCTTTACCTACACAGACCCGTACTAGTCTCACTTAATACATTCATGATCTATTTTTTTTATTTAATTTTATAAATCATAGAAATACCCTTTTACCAAATACCAAAACAATGAGAGATAAATAAATACACAACCTGGAAAATTACAGGTCTATGTACAAGAACATTTTAAAACTGACTCCAACAGGCATTTTATTAAAAAAAATATGCGTAGAAATTCACAAATTGGTTTATGGATATATTTCTTTTGTTTACAGTATACGGAGGACAAGTACCCTTTCCACAGCTTGACATCAACACAGCAAAGTCTTTCTAACATGAATCGTTAAGATCCTTATCAAGCAATCTCACAAGAACAGTCTGTGATATACCAAGTAGGATCCAGGGTTTACTTTGCAACCATTGTTTTTAAGATTTTGGCTCACTCTCTATTTTAAATGGTCTTCCTCAGGACGAACTTCATTCTTCAAATAATCAATTGGAATGACTACATCCTAATCAGTTGTGAAAACTTTGCATTCATTGAACCATCTTGATTGAAGGCAAAGGGGCCTATTTACAAGCCCCATGCGCCGCTGTGCACCACTTTAAATAAGGGAATAAGTGACGTCCCGGTGGCGCATGGGGCTTGTAAATAAGCCCCTTTGCCGCCAAGATAGTTCATTAAATGTAAAGATTACACAACTGATTAAGATTCTGGAGCGTTTTGCTCTGAAAAGAGAATCACAAATTTAGCCTGATTGGTGTGGACTTTAACCCCAGCATCATCATATTGCAATATCAATTTCTAGTGATTAACATTCTAGGTCACAAACGTATTCATTTTTGCTTAATAAAAAAAAAGCAAAATGACTACAATCACGGAGTTTCAGTCTCAAGGGCGAGGTAGCCCAAGTGGTGCCTTCTCCTCATGGAGTCACATCCCGTAAAACTGAACTCAGTTCAGGATATACGCTAATGCTCAATGAATTGGTGGGGATCAGCTCTGCTATGCTCATGCCTCAGCAACACTTCCAACAAAGTTTCTTTAATAATTGTTCCTCTAAGAAAATCAATCTGACCTGTTTGTACCCCTACAGTTTAGTCCTGAAAATGACATTCATTCCTTATTTACTGTAGGTATTGTTAATATGGTACTAGATTGACACTAGAGAGAACACCTAGCCGTAATTATGCAGTCTATAATATTATTAGCCACTGCACTGTAAAACGGCTTCATTACAGGCCCGTCCACCTGGTGATGTGTACATTTGTATTATGAGGCCAAACAGCGTGTGGCATTTTCCTCCTAATGCCTCATAAATGAATGTTTCCAATCACAGTTTGCTCAGATGATGCCTTCTGTTAAGTTGGAATGGATCTAATTTAAACAACATTAAAAACTCCTCTAAATTAAAGTATTCTTATTTTATCATGGCCATGATTTACAAGTATGGGGCTGAATTCCAATATGTGCTTTATCTCACGTTGCTGCAGATATCAGAATCCCAGGTTTCACAGCAAACATCTCTCCTTCAGATTTTCCAAAAGTAAATTTCAGCATGTCAAAATATGGAATAATACAGAAACATATGGAATTCGGTGCACAGCACACGAGTTAGGCATGGAAACCCCCTTGTTTCTGGGGATCACTCGGAATCTTGCTTAGAATTAAAGTTGGGAGAGAGGACACTTGTATGTTTTATTCAGGGGCATGGATGTATGGTGAATTAACTATGAATTGCAGAGGAGCTCTTCTAGGATGCTTCTTTCTATCATAGCATCCCAACTGCAGTGTTTCAGGAAAGTGGCAATACTAGGCCACTCGGAGTGTAATGTGCCCTTTCAGACAACTCGCTTTATCCACGGATTACCTACCTGCCTACATTAGCTGTAGTAATAGCTTGGAGATGAAATTTAAACACATTTTTACGTTTTTTCTTTTTTTTTATAACCTATTGCATCAGGAACTGGCAGTAGTGGAAAGTGGATTAGTTAGGCATTTTATGTGTGTTAAAACAAGAACGTGACTTTTAAAAATTATAATCTAGTTAAAAAAAAAGTACCATCTCCCTACTGTAACTGATATTATACAGTCAGTAACTATAACACCAACCTGCCTTTCCCTCCACTTACTCAAGACTAATGTATTTATGTCTTGTTTAACTCTGGACTAAGTAAACATTTAAATGTATGCCATTTCTTTGTAAGATCATTGGCATGCTATTGCATTACTTTTATCCGTGCAGTGATTATGTCAGATAAATTAGGAGTGTCCCAGTCCAGCCACGTTACCTACAGAAACCCACATGAGCTATATCTAAATTAATTTAAAATAAGTATGACCCATCAACTTACTCGATGATTATCGTTCAAAATAGGTCATATATTCAGCTCTACCGGGCCTGCATGGACCATACGTTAGTAATTGTGAAAAATAAGAAGACAAAGTCTGTTTTTCTATAGAACTGTGGTGGGAGTCTGAGTAAAAAGTCCATTGTTATCAGACCTAGCTCAGTCCGGTGAAATATATTCAATAAAAGCAGAAAGCACCCGCTTTTTTGATCCGTACACAAAGTGTCAATTGAGTAAGCCAAGATGTTTCCACTCCAGGCTTTTCATTAATTAATCATGCCAATTCATTAAATTCCTATTTCACTCCTGCTTCCTCTTTTCCCAGCAGGATTTACTCATTTTTCCATGACATAAAAGCATTTCAATTGGATTCTACGCCAAATAAGCAACTCTACTTTTGAAAATACGAAGTGAAGAACATGAGTGCCAAAATTAAAATATGCCCAGCATAAGAAAAAAAAAACAAATGTAAAAATGTTCCATCAAGCCACGTTCAGCAATTGTTTACTTCCACGTAGATTTTGTGCAGCAATGTTTTACCTCCCCCACCAGGAAAGGTTTGTGAGAAAAGAATGAAGCGATCTATTGTGTCCAGCTGAAAATTTGAATGTTTTCCTTTTCTCTTCACACCTGTCTGGCTTCGACCCCTACTGAGACTAATCAAACTGAAGTTCAGAGAACAGTGACATTATCAGTGAGCCCAGCGGGGCCCCGAGTCTCTCAGGTTGAGAGAATGACAACTCTTGTGTGCAGGGCATGCGTTCTTCACATGTAATAGCTATATCCCTTCCCCCAACTAAACAAGTGTGCGCGCGACGCGGCAGAGGCCTGGCGAGGGTGGCGGGTGGCTTCACTGGATATTGAGCTACCAGCATGATTCCTCGAAGTCCTCGAATGCTAACCTGCACAAACAACTGGCTATCCCTGTAGCTATGAGAACGAGAACGCATTTAATCAATTGTATACGAGGAAATTATATTTCCACGGGTGTCACACCTGCTGCGCATCATGCAACATTATTTTCATTCTACTTGCCTGTATGTCAATCATCCTTTAATTGGCGCGCGCAACATACATTAACAGCACTGCGCATGGCAAAAGACAAATGGCTTACACAGGCAAAAAAGTATACACAACTAGAAAACGCATAACTTCACAACTGCCACTAAAATAGGCAAATATGTAGTAATTATAACATGGATCCGACTCTTCTAATCGCTGTAAATTAAACCTCCTGAAAGGTACTCATGGTGCCAACCACAGAATATGGAGAGCACAGTCTGTCCTGCCGGGTTTCAAACTCTTATTTTGAAGATCATTGTGCTTGTCAGTAGCAGACACTAACCAGCCGAAGCACCCTGCAGACTTGAGTATTTAACTGTGAAATATTAAATATTACCTAAATCCTACAGGAAAAGGGCTTTGGCGATTTTTTTTACAACAGTCCAACAAATATTTGGGCATTCTTACTGCCTTGATGCATTGCTGAGCGATGAATGCATGCAGTAAATAGAAAACACTTTATACGGGGGCAACTGCCCATTGTTTACTTGGTTTTGTATACTTCTTTTGCAATAAGAGAAAGGGCATAGGACTGTACAATCATTGCAATAAGTTATATACTTTATGAAGACAAAGATCAGACTTGCATAAATGAAGCATCTTGATACATTCTCAAATAGAAAAGCATGGATACTTGCATTAAGTCATGTAAATGTACTGTCTCTCATATGTAGCCACTTTATTTTAGGCTGCAAACCACTGCAGCTTTAATCACTGGGGAGTTAAGCTTTCGTAATATTTTATTGTACCTCACATGAAAGCCTAAGTTGTACAGTGAAACATTTGAACCTACTATTAATAAACAATTGATACATAAACACTGTGAGGAAATCACAGTCTAGAAATATAAACCGATGCTCTAATGCAGTCAAAAGAGAGCTTGCATAAGTGTCTTATGAAAGTTTTCCATATCGTAACCACAGATGTCATTTACTGTTATCCAAAGGTCACAGCTGTGCCCCCTGAGTTGCTCCTGGTGGTAACCCTACCCACTGCCTTTGTGATTCTTCACATTATAGATGGCGAAAGCAGTATCAACAGTAAAAGGTAAACAGTGTCCTTGGGGTTACTGGAAACTTTTTTTAGACCCTACTTGGACATTATAATCTGCTTCGCAGCACTCTTTAGAAAACAACAAAATAAAAATAAGAAAAAAAACTTTTTTGAAACTTGTTGCCACTCTTCCTTATTGTTAATAGATTAAAAATAAGCATTGGAAAAGTCAATAGATGTGTGTATGTAGAGTATTGCAAGGATATGCAACAAACAAACTATTGCGCCAAATCATAGCTCTATACCCAGACCAGTTATAGAAACTCTCTTTAGTTTTAAAACACATCGCAGGAAAATATGATTCTTACTGGTGCAAAGAACAGGTAGAATCGCAGCTTTGAATAACAGAAACCTGAAGATGTAGCTAAAACACACATGGGTGACTACAAAATGAAAAGATTGGAAAACACCCACAACGTAAAGTATTGGCCTAACATCAACAGAATTGAAGTGGCCTTTGTTTAGGTGGATCTGCATATGTGATTAGAAAAATATCTGGTACTGAAAGCACGAGGCAATCAGTGGATGAAGTGGACAACACATCTAAAATGCAGTGGGTAGAAGCAAAATATGAATGACCATCGGACGGACCAATAAATGACGAGAACTGACCCAAAGTCCCTCTATATGTGTTAATATTACTTTTTTTCTATATGATTTTTTTTCGTTACATGAGGGTGGAAAAACAGCTAAAGTTGTCTCTGCCAAATCTATTGATGTATTTGAAACAAACAGTCACTTCTATGCTTCGCAAGTCTTATAATTTTTTACAAGCTATTAAAAATCAAAACAATAATCAGAAGTAAATTAAAACAATAACATAGCAGCCAATCGGAATTGTTGAAAGAGCCTGCTGTTTCAACCATTTTCATGCATTCTTATTAGCTGCCTTTCGCCTATCAAAATAGGTATCTTCAGTTAAACTCGATTGGTTGGAAAATTTCAAATGGAGAGGTGTTGGCCGAACGGCTATGGCGCTCGACCTCGGACCTGGGGATCTGGGTTCGAGTCTCGGTAACAACGCCAAAAAAACCCCTGTGATTCTGGGCAAATCACTTAATCTCCCCGTGCCTAAAAAAAAATAAAAAAAAAATGAAAGTGTGTCCTCATGTAACGTAACTGGTGCTATGTAAAGCGCTCTGATAACTGATTCGGTTCTAGTTTGCGCTATATAAAACTCCCCCAAAAAAAAAAAACATTAAAAAAAAAATACAAACTATTCCACATCTGACAGTATGGACCTGCTATGGATTTTTGGATGGTTAGGGCTTGCGCCAAAGCCAGGCAGAAACCACCACTCTAGTCAGAGCAAGGGAGTTACAAGGTGAAGATAATCCCTGCTCACCCCTTTGGTAGCTTGGTACGAGCAGTAAGGCTTATCCTAGAGGTAATGTGTAAAGCTTTTGCGCAACGCACTCAGAGAGCAGCAACACACTAGGCACACCACAAAAAGGAACTCCACACAAGTTTATCTAGAAAATAGCCTTTGTATTTGTATTATCATAATCACATTAGAAACGTAATCATAGATTTACATTGTGCCAACTGGAACTAGGCAATATTACCAGGATTAACAGGGCCAGGCAAATCGGGCCACGGTCAGAACCATCAGAACAGGTAAGTAAATGCAAAACACAACCAGTGACTACTGGTACCATAATGTCCTAAGCATTATCCCATTAGCATTAGACACCATCCTAAAATATCGTATCATGACATTGGCAAAAAATCACATTAGGCCCAAACCTTATTAGCATAAACACATCACGCACTAGGCCTCACCAGCATAAATACAGTATGCAATAACCTCCTAAGCATAAATCACATTAGAGGCCTAAATCTGGGTGCATATATCACATCACATAAATCAAATTATGCAATCACAATCACATGAGGCATAAAACACATTATGTAGCTTTGTAGAGCCTGGCGCTCTATCAATCTCACTTTCACTGGGGCTCAAAATGCCCTCCGTCCCAAAATGTCAGGGCTGGCTGCTGATGCAGCAGAATCCCAAAAGTGTGCAATTGCGCAGGCCTAAATGTGGCACTTGCCGCTAATTGCGGTGCAGCTGTGTAGAAAGCTGTAGGCACTCACTGTGCCCTCTGGAGCCCCCCACTGGGACTCTCTAAAACAACTGTGGTAAAATGAGCACCGACAATGTACCCTGATCAGCACCACCGTGCCCTTGGACTGCCCATACACAACAATGCCCCCAAAGGAATGAACACAGGCACTAACTGTGCCCTCCGGAGTCCCCACGGAGACTCTAATTAAAGGCGGGCCAAACGTTTCAGCTGCCCTCTATTAGTTTGGGCAGCTGTGACCAATAACTCAGAGAGAAGGCAGGGGCACCTCAGGACCCCCACTGGGGCCCTAAGAACAAATATGGCCCCAAACGAACTATGTACTGGCATTACCAGTGCCTGAGGAGCCCCATTCACCGGGCTCCTCCTGGGACAATGATGCCATCCCACCGTGGGCCTTCTGCAGCCCCCCACTTATCGGGCTGTTCTGGGCAGTTCTCCTTGAATGTGGCGGGGACAGGCACCGACAATGTGCCTCGGGCCCTCTCCGCCGCAATCACCACACTGCTGTTGCACACGGGGCTCCCTCACGCTCACGGGAACCCCGTTGACCAGCCGCACTCTCCTTTCTTACTTGTCTTTGCCCGGTCCCCCTTCCTGGGATCGGGTCTTCCCCAGTGTGGGGACAGCTCAGCAATGTCTCGCGGAGGCAGGGTTAGCTCCCGGTCCTCCTTCCGGCACCACTCTGCTCTGCCTCCAAGGTCACGCCCACTGACCAAGGCCGCCTGGCTTCCGGGTCGGGCCAAATAGGGTTGCGGCGGTGATTTCCACATCCACACAAGCGGGGTGGGCATCCGCTATTCACAGATGCACAAAGCGTAGTGGGCACCCACAAAAGAAGCATTACAAGCGTGGTGGGCACCCGCTATTCAATGATGCACAAAGCGGGGTGGGCACCCGCAAAAGAAGCATAACAAGCAGGGTGGGCACCCGCACCTCCACAATGTGAAAACGTGTGGTGGTCTCCTGCCGTTATCAGCAGTGGCAGTGCGGGGTGGGCTGCAGCTCTGCTGCAAAAGTACTCAAACTGCGGGGGAATCCCCACCAAAATTATCACAGCTCAGGGCTCTAAACTGAACTGCTCTCCTAATCCTGGAGCCTTAAAGATAAAGCTGCAGCACTCTTCTTAAGGTAAAAATAAAGCGCTCACAAAGCGATATGTCCATCAGGGTTCAAGGGGCATAGCTGGGCCCAGGGAGGCCAGCACCCAGGGCTCTCCAGCAGGGAGGCAAGCCCTCGTGGCGGTTCCTCCTGGGCCCCCAGCAGCAGCAAGCTCCTAGCAAGTCCAGGAACAGCACAACCTTCTTGGGGTCACAGACCCTATATTTATACCACACGCCATTGTCTGCAGTGCAGGACTTGGGGGAACCAGAAAAAACTGGTTATGGGGGGAATTGGAGCCCCATGTGTACCAGGCTTCTCTCTCCCTTTGTCAGATGGTGGCTCGTTGATCAGACACCTCACTAGGGCAGGCACAATCCTATTCAGGTCCAGGGGACTACTCGTCCCACTACTCCAAATGCAGATGTCCTATTCAGCCCAGCGCTGACTCACTATGCCCCTCCTGGAGATACACACACCTCACCAGTCCCTGTCACTCAACAGCCAGACATGCAATCCATATCAGGCAGGCAGACACATAGCACACAAAAATGGCAACAACTAAAAGTGGCATTTCTAAAATAGTTATAATAAATCTGCACACACCATTGCGTAGCATTTATTATTACAATTTCAAACATTTTAAACTTGACCATGCTGCTCCTCTCATATCAGGAATTACCACTGAAACACATATCAGGGAATCCCCATTGCATTCCTATGGGAGGGCAGCCCCACAGTAGTGAGAAACCAAGATGGCTGTTTGTCACTACCAGGACATGTCACACACTTGAGGTACATGTCCTATCTTTTACCTACAATGCACCCTACCCATAGGGTTAGAGAGGGCCTACCTTAGGGGTGCCTGACATGTAGTAAAAGTGGGGGTCACAGATATGGCACACACTTTAGGTGCCACATCACAGCGGCAGTGACACTGCGCGCACAGGCTCTGCAATGGCAGAGGCCTGAGATAGGTTTGCAAGGCTACTTTGGTGGGTGGCGCAATCAGTGCTGCAAGCCCACCAGTAGTATTTAGTTTACCATCCCTGGGTATATGAGATACCACTTTACAAGGGACTGACAGTGAAATTAAATATGCCAAACAGGTGTAGACCAATCCTACCATATTTAACAGAGAGAGCACACACACTTTACACTGGACAAGAGAACTAAAGTGCCCAGAGTCCTAAAACCACCAACACCATGTCAGAAAAAAGGGTAGGAGAAAGGCAAAAAGTTTTGGTATGACCTGCAAAAAGGGCCAAGTCAAACAGCTACCTTCTTATCTTTTTTCCCTTGCATCCTTGCATGACAAGAAGAGGAGCAATTGAACATGTGTATTTGCACCAATACCCACATATGCTTACAGTAAAATATAAAAAAAGAATATCACGCAACCCTAGCTTTACGTGCTAGCTCAAATTTGCAGGAGTCTATCTGCATTCACTGAGCCATTTCTGTGTGGTAGTTTAATTTTGCAGCCAAAGCTATTCAGTCATTTGACCGAGGACACTGCAGAATGCATAAATCTTTGGGACAAGCAAATGGCAACTGTCTAAAAGTGGCATTTTCAGAATTCTAAATTAAATCTGACTTTACTATTAAGAAGGATTTTAAATTAGAATTAATTAGAATGTAAACAGCACATCCCTAACTGTTCCAATTCAAAGTTAGCACTTATTAAATGTAATAGGGTAGCCCACTGTTATCCTATGAACAAAGTAGGCCTTACAGCAGTGAAAAATGGCTTGTGGAGTTTAAATGTAAATGTAAATGTAGTATACTTGTAAAGCGCACAGCTGCCCCAGCAACGGGGCGTCCCGGCGCTGTATAACTCTGGGGAACCCGTCCTGGCATTCCCTGTGGGATGGTCCCTGCTGGGAGTCCCCAAGGTGGAGCCAGGCATCCCTGGAATTGGTGGGGCCGTTGTGGAGATTAGGCAAGCTAATGCCCAGAGTTGCCGAGTGTGATCCCTGATTAGAGTAAGCACCGACTCTAGGGAATTATGCGTTGTTACTTGAAAACTCAGTGAAATTCTCCAGAGCGCCACAAACGGGCAGAAATTGGCATGTTGTGCTGGTCGTTCTGATTTTTAGCGCAGAGAGCTTGATACATGCTGTGAAATCAGCATGAATGGCACCATGTGGCTCGCCAGAGGGTGCTGCTTCTTTGCTGCCACTTGGATAGATTTTCTACTTGAGCGCCAGTATTCTCAGCGTGAATGGTCACTAAGCATGGGCGGATTTTGCGGATCCACGATTCACGAATTTGCGGATTCACGGATCGTGGATCCGCAAAATCCGCGGATTATGCGGATCGGCGGATTTGGGGGCGGGGCTTCCTCAAGTGTGTGGGCGGGGCCAAACGGACGGGGCTTCCATGCGAGCGCACATGCCTCTTGTGTGTATAAAAGGTCAGAGACCGATCAGAGCAGCAGATTAAGAGACAGAAGCTCCTGGTCACAGGAACAGCACGGGGATTGCGCTCGTGAAAGTCAAAGATGCAAATGCCTCTGGCCAGCATCACAGCGGATTTTCGATGGTATATTTGGGAAGAAGGCACACCTGCCCAGCCCCCACAACGCTCACGATTGTTTTTGGGCTGATGAATGAGTCACTGAATTTAAGCTTCAACTAGGGCACATGCTTTATTGATATCTGCAAGTGTTTCCTGTTGAGGTTTATTTTTTGTGCCAGGACCGTCGTGCCCGAATGAACCCTGCCCTTCATATTTATTCAAGAAGACACCACCGTTTAAATAATTTACGATGGCGTCAGCAAGCTGCCAGCGCCATCCTGCAAAAGTTACTTAATTAGCTTCAACAGGAAGCTCCAACTGATAAAATAAAGCAGGCGCTCGAGCCCCTGCTGTATCTTATCTATTAGAGCTTCCTGTTGAAGCTAATTAAGTAACTATTTGAGGATGGCGCTGGCAGCTTGCCGGCGCCATCGTAAATTAGGCTCGCTTGAACTTTTGACCGCAAAATCCGCTCCGATCGCGGATTGCGGATTTTCGGTAAATTCGCGAAAGTTCGCGGACCGCGAATTTACCGAAAATCCGCAAAATCCGCGATCGGAGCGGATTTTGCGCTCATGCTTAATGGTCACGACCACCCACATTGAAAAAATCTCTCTGGGTGCTCTCTTGTGCCCATAAATGGTGCAAGGGAACTCCAATTCTCGTTCGCACCTGCCAACTTACTAGTGGCGAGCCGCAAATGAGAAAAAAGTCTGCCATGAGGCAGGTGGTGGAGTTTGGACTGATCTCTGTGTTACAAGTGCAATGCGAAGTGGTCAAAATTAAATGTGCCTGTGAGGTGTAGGCCAATTTTACCATGTTAGAAGGAGAGAGCAGAAGCACTTTAGCACATGTTAGAAGTGGTAAAGTGCACAGAGTCCTACAACCAACAAAACAGGAAGAGTGAAGGCAAAACCTTTTGGGGACTACCTTGCCAAGGATGTTAGGTCTAACAACTGGTTTCTCCTGCTGACAGGATTTCAACTTTCTAAGTCTGTATGCAGAAGCTGTTGTCAAACAGCATCCTGCTGCCAATAAGACATTCCTAGGTGCAGATTGTAGACTTCTGCCACTCAAAGGTTCTCCCTGTCAATATCAACAGTGCGAAATACCCTGCCGGAGCCGAGGCTCACACTGAGGACCCCCTTTTCACCAGGCCACTGTTGTCAAATCCTACCTTGGATCTAGCCTGCACCACAACCTGCCGACAGCCAATCAACAAGGACTTCTTTCCAGAAAAGCTTAGAATTCAGAAAGGAGACTTTTTACTGGGACAAACCTGGTACCTGTATATGACTGGCAGCAGCTCGCAGTCGGCCTAAAATTTTGACTAGCACTCGATCTAGCGTGACAAGATGTAGTGTAGTTCCTATAGTCCCAATAGGCTCTGCGCATTGGAATAATATATCCTGTAGTTTAGACATAGGACTGAGGTCGACGAGGTTTCTACCGAATATATTAAACTTAATTGTGAGTGCCAGCTAGATCAGAGGTCACTAGAAATTTTCTCAAATTCACAAGAAGGTATGAGTTTCTGACAACCGCATAAACATGACAACTTTGTTTCCCAAGAATAAGAAATCAATATCTAGAGTCGCGGAAACAATAGATAGCTTTTTTACTCAATCAATCGTGTATGCTTCATTTCACAAGCGGTGCTGAGAAATAGAGAGACAGGCGTTTTCAATAAAAAGTATTTATTGAACAGTCTTCTTTCTCAAGCATAAGAAATGTACTGCTACATTTGTAATACTGGTTATAAAGTACAAGGCATATATTACGATAAGTATTATAAAGTAGTACTGTAAAACCATGATATGGTTTCTCAACCATAAAAATACCTAAAATACATAAAATACATACAGTGATAAAATAATGACTAAAAGTACTCAACTGGTGCTTCTAAAATACGCCTACCCCAGTATACCTAACCTAAGTCTAGTACAAGGGCAGAAGTAAGTGAGGTGTAGTTTAAGTTTAGTATTCTTTGCCAAGAATCTATTCCAAGAATTCTCTTAAGGGTCTAATCAGCTCCGTACATTGGTTTTAGAATGAAGGAGGTCTTGTATCTCTCTCTCAGGACTCGATTTCCCAGCAACCCATAAGGGTAGCCTGGAAACACTGGAGCTGGATTTCTTGGCAAGAGAAAAGACAGCGTCTCTCAGTGCGTCAGCTGGAGGGTCGGCTTCCTTCGGCACTTGCTGCTGCAGGGCATCGGGCAAGTAGTTAGTCGATCTGCTCCAAACCACCGAATGTTTGCCTGGGCAAATGTAGGCATATTTATACCTTGAAGGTGCCCGGATTGACGTATGATTGGACATAATAACGTCACTCAAAGACTCAGTTCTTTGAAAACTCCATGATTTTCTAGATAAATTAGTATTCAGGCGAGGGGAAGTCCCTAGTTGCTGAAGGCTGGTTTTTCTAAGAAATAGTTGTTGATTCTCGGAACTTAGCGGAAGTAGCCATGCCGTATTTGGGCTGCATTGGCTCAGTCTAAATATGGTAATGATTTCTATGCCTATATAAGGATCGGGTAATTTATACCTATATATGGGCATGAATCTGGAAAATTACTCTAGGGTCCTAGATTCCTACACAACAGAGATAACCGCGATTAACACTTTGAGTTTTTATGCACTATTTTGACTTAAAAATTCAAAAAATCATATCTATGGCTCCTGAAATAAATGTTTTGATTTTCTGCGTTGTGTTATTTAAATTTTACTCTATTTTTATAAATTAGAGTGAACTTTTTATTGTGCATATTTTAGACTTTTTAACTGTTTTTGGTACTGGCATATGCTTTACATATTTCCTCTCAAGTTAATCCTGCTTGCTCTGTGCTATAGGTACAAATGGTTGAGGTCAGGTTTAACTGATTGGAACATACTTGGACATGGTTTGGAACAGTGACTTAATACACATTATCACGGTGATACACTCTAATGGAACTCAATGTTTGCAGTATTCCTAAAAATGGTTACTAAATTGGTTGGCCTGCAGTGCCAGGTAGTACCTAATTCTCCATACGGTATTGTACTTGTACTCTTTTGTACAGCACTTGGTTTGCAAGTTGAGTTATTGAAATGGTCCATTTCAGTTGGCATACATAAGCTGTGCATGCACGTGTATTAGTTAATGGCTCCAAACCCCATATAAATTGTGGTCTTTTGGAACTATGTTTACTGGCCTTACTAGGATATCAAAGTAAGCTAAAAAGGGTTTACTGTTGTCTGAGACGTATTCCTAACTGGGGCTAGTGCTATCACTCCTATCTATGAAGCTGTCTAGTACAAATAGTGAAATTCAAGTCTGTCTCACTTAGGTTTTATTTTATGACACCTCAATTACATGTATGTTTATAAAAAAAACTCATTTAAAGTTCAAGTTGAAATTTAAACACAACTTTTTACATGTATGAAAAGATATCAGTAACAAGATTTAAAAAAAAATCTGAATTGTTGTTTTCAACACATATACACAGTTGACATTTGCAATAGGATTGTGATTGATGCAATAACATAACGTTTAGCAAAGCTCCCATTCCCAGCCCATCTCTTCCTTGGGTTAGGACCCACACTGGCTTCCTCTATCTCTCATCCGGTCTCTAGTCCCCTACCCCATGGCTCTCTCGCAAGTCCAAGTAGTTCTTTCTCAATCGTCTTGTTCTTCTGTACATCATAGTTGGCCAACATTCAATCCTTAACCAAGTCCATAGTGTGTTCTCCATCCTCCCCAAGTCAAATTGATCTTTCGGTGCACCCTCTGGCAATATAAACTGCCCGTTTGTCCTCCATGCCAAAGTCTATGCCCGCAATCCATTATCTTTCCATGGGCAGTTGTTGCCTGCCCAGGACATAGCATTATCTCTTTTCGCTAACATGAAGCTCACGTTCCAGAATAAAAACTGCACACGTAAGGTCCACTTCACATGGGATTCCTTGAAGGAGGTATTGTGGGCTGGCTGGGATGGTCACTGCCAGGACTACTTCCAGCTGCTTTTTAATGGCAGTCCAATATTTGGCCACACCAGGGCATTCCCGGTGAGAACAGAGGAAGGTGCCTTTTAACACCCCACAGTGCAAACATTGAGGGGCTGTTGTCCTACGCATCTTATGCAGTTGGCTTATAATATAATAGGGTCTAAGAAGGACTTTCAATTGAATTCATCTCACTTTTGTGGGGGTGCATTAAGGCTGCCTTCCAATCCACATCCGTCATAGGTCCCAGGCTGCCCAGAGTTTCTCCAGGGTATCTGGCTTGTTAATAGATCTGAGACACGCCCCCTTGCTCAGTTCATCACTGAGAATTCGGTTCTCTAAGGGGGTAGCCTCAGGGATCAAGGCCCAGTCCAAGTGTTCAACCTGCAGGGCATGTCTTAGTACTAAATATTTCTGGTAATGTGTGGGATCCATGTTGTATTCACTTTTACAGGCTTCAAATGATTTCAACCCCTTTGCGGCTAGAAAATCGCCCAACTTGAAGATATGATGGGGTCCTATTTGTGGAATCTCTCAAGTCTCCTCACCTATGGTAAAATGTTCCTCTTTCACAGTGGTGCGTGCTGAGTGACTCAGCCATACCAGCCCAGACTTCTATTTGCTCCATCCCTCACCTCTAGGGTGACCCGATGGGCTGTAACAGAAGATTCCTACTCCTGTGGTTGTGGTATAGATAATGCAAATATGAATTTTCTCCCATACCTGACCACTCGAGCCTTCATACTGGGCCTAGCCTTGGTGCAAACCCCCATCCATTAATGTTTTGTAGTTGTGTCACCCACCAGTACATGCTGACATCCGGTAGTGCAATACCGATGTTGTATGTGGACCGTGTAAGGGCTTGTAAGGCTATTCGGGAAGTTCCTACATCCCATAGGAGCATGTTGTTTAGTCTATTCTATTGAAGTAGGACTCAGGAATGTGAAAATGGGTGTTTTGAATGATGTAGATAAACTTATGGAGTGTGACTATCTTCAATATGGTGGGCCTTCCCAACAGTGACAGCACCCGTCATCTCCAGCAATCTACATTCATCTGGTATTCCCTGGATGGCCACTTCTATTTTTCTATCTAGAATTTGCCACTTATCTATTGTTATTTCCATGCCTAAATATCAAAACCCCTCCCTTCTAACATCCAAGTAATAATAAGAGTCCCCTAACATGTCTCTGGGGTCATCATATAGAGTAGATTTTCCACAGTTTATCTTATACCCTGTGTACCTCTCAAAGGCCTGAAATTCCACAAGGGCTGTATGAATGGAGATGGATGGGTCCAAAAGGTACAGAATGATATCATCTGCATTGAGTGACATTTACTCCGTGGAAAACCCAGCACATCTGGCCTCACCTTCACCCAGCAGGCAAGGGCTCCATGCACAATGCAAAGAGAAAGGGCTGAAGACAGGCACCCCTGCCTTGTACCATGGCCCAAAGCGAAGGAGACCTACACTACCCCATTGGCTCTTACCACTTCCGTAGGTGCTTTATGGAGAATCACCACCCATTTATGGAACTTAGGGACAAATTCGAACACCTGCAGTGTCTGGTGAAAGTATACCCAGTAAATTGTGTTGTGTTGCCCCTCCCCTGGCATGAAGTCCGATTGATCAGCATTCACTAGTTTGGAGAGTACACTGACCAACCGAATGGCCAGTTTTTCAGTGAGCAATTTCACCTCTATATTGAAGAGCGAGATGGGCTGATACGCACTACACAAGTGTTTAAGATTGCCACTATAATGGTGTGGTATAGGTCCGGGGGGAGGGCCCCCATAGCAAAGGCCCCTTTAAGCATGTTGAGCATCTGAGGGCTAATGATTGCTGTGAGTTTTTTATTTCCCATTAGACATACTTGACAATGCCTCCGTGAGCTCCTTCAGTGAGAGCTCCACTCCAAGTGAAGTCATTTGGCTCCTGTCAACACCGGCAGATGCAATTCAGCCAGAACGTGAATTATCCCCTGGTTTTTAAAAGATAGTTTCCTCTTGTATAAGTCATGGAAGTAATTGGCAAATTCTTCCGCTATGCCATGGTCTGTTCAGATAATCTCGCCCTCTTCTATCCAAATTTCTCCCACCCATTACGCATCTTGTTCTCTCTGACTGAACAACTCCAATAAGCCACCTGACTTGTCTCCTACTTCATAAAGCTGTGTGATATGCTAGCTCCTAGCAGCCTCTGCAGTCACAACCCTGTATTACTCTTTCCATAATTCTAGGAGCCTCAAGCGTTCCTCCGCTCTGGTCAATAAATAACAAGCTTCCTTGTATCTTTCTCCAAATCCTCTACCCTCTTGGCCTTTTGTCTTTTTGTAGGAAATTGGACTTTTGTTGTAGTGGTCCCCCAACTATTTGCCCCCTTTTCTGCTGCTCGATACTGATTTTTGACTCTGACAGTGCACTGATGCCTGCTAACTAGACCTCAGTGTCAGTGCTCCTTCCCTAAATCCAAGTGATGTCTTACTGTTTCACAATTTTCTAAGGAATTCAGCATCCTGTAAGTCTCTATGAAATGGTATACCACAGGCACGTAAGACATGGGTACTAAAGAGGGTCCCTAAGGGATGCATCATATCTTGTGCCACCCTAAGGGATCCACACATTAATTCCACACATATTGCCCTTGCAGGCTGCATGACATGGTGCAAACTATTCTTGAAGACAGGACATGGCACACTCCTGTTTGCCATGTCAAAGACACTGCATGGGCTACATGCAAGTGAGCCATACCGCAGACCTTGGAGCCACAAGGAAGGGTGAAATATAGCCCTAGTTAGGACATATTAACATGAGCAGATATGCCCCAGTAATGTTTAGTTCTATTGCTAAATATTGCAGGTGAGCATGGAAGCCAATTTAAGCCATGTACTAGGCACTGGTCGAAACAAGTTTACCAGCTACATAATGGCACTGAAACCTATGATGGTCGGTATCACACACCTCCTATTAATAAACCAACACTGAATCCTGTGATGAATTTATTAACATGTGCACCCAGAGGGTACCTTAGAGGTATCCCATGAATCCTACTAGTCCTCTAGTGTGCTGGCTGAATGACTCCGGCCAGCCAGTCACCACAGATGGGTTCCTGACCCCTTGGGAGTTGAGAGCCACACTTTCAGAGGTCAGAAACAATGCCTGCTCTGGTAGAAGCTGTTTTAGGAAGGAGGTGTGTTCACCCTCAGGCTAGTACCACCACTAAGGTGGGCGACCTTAAGTGCACACGACTAGGAAAATCCCACCTTCTTGGTTTTTGGTAGAATTAGATCCTCTGGGTCAGGGTTATGCCCACTTCCAACAAGAAGTGTTCAGATAGACGGTGCCTACATAAGTCTCAACAATCTTGAACAGTGACTCTTCATTCAGCGGAGCAGCTTCTAAGAACCCCAGTATCCCTAGCTATTCCCCTTCAGCCCACAGGCACTGAAAATGCAAAGTCTGGTTTGACATCACCACAGCCAGCCCAGCACTCCAGCCCCACAAAACGAAGACACAGTGCTCGTGAAGGTCAGATCTGTCCACCCACCAAGACAGAGAGGACACCAGGATTGACCAGAGCCACACAGGACCAACACCCAGTCTACCAGACCGCTTGCAGCAAATAAAGCCTGCGAGAGTCCAATTCGTACTCCTACTGCACCGAGACCGAGCAGCCTTTGAGGGTCATCAGCCTCACAGAGATCCACTTTCAGAGTGGCCCAGCTTTCCTGATTGTTCACCCTCAACTGGCGGGACAAACTACTGCAAGGCCAGAGGATACATAGCGCTCAGTCGAGCTTTCCACTCTGCACCCGAGTGCCCCAGCTCAGGTACCGATAAACCGGCTGTGCCCCCTTGTCCCTCAGGACTCTTGCGGCTCAAGCCCCTCATTGGGATCTCCCGGACTTGTCCACAAACCCCCTTAGCAGACTGTTTCTATAATACCCCCCTTGTTTCCACTGTGTAGCGGCAACAGCTCCTAGATCAGCCAACACCTCTGCACCCAGATGCCCCAGGGCAGGTAACGAGTAGCTCCTCGTGGTATTGTGAACCATGGCCCCCTACAACCCTAAGTTCAAAAGGAGACCCACAGAAAAATCACAAATAACTGTATGCAACACATGCCTTTCCTCCCAAAGAGAAGCATTGCTGCATAAAAACACGTTTAAGTGAACACTTTACTTACTTGTAAAAATCAATATTTAAAAAAAGTACCTACTTGATAACAAAGTTCTTGGTATCAGAATGTATTCTTCTAAATTGTTCTCAGATGCATTTTTGAGTGTGTGTCCGATTTAGCGCCTCTGTGAGTACAACAGATGTCTACCACTACCCTCTGATAAGATTAAACTGCTTGCCCACACTACCACAAAAGAGAGTGTATTTATTTTTGCCTCTGTAAACCAATAAGGGATGCCTGGACTCTTTACACAGTGTACCTCATTTTGGTCCACTATCTAAAAAGTCATCTTCTTACACTTTTCCACTGGGATATCTGACTTTGGGCCCTGTGCCTCAGGACCATATTATGTGCCTCTCTGAGTGTCAAAAGGGATGAAACTGTCCCAGTGTTCTCTGTGAAATGTAACTGAGATGTCACCCTCAGCTAGGGGGTGTTTCAGTCTCCACAAGTCAGTCAAGCCGAGGGCATGGGTGAACTGGGTCAGTTCAGTGGCTGGACGTGCAGACATTTGGGTGGGGGAGTACAGGTCTGTCCTGATCTCTATCAAAGAGCTGTTAAAGTCTCCCCATATGATATGCCTCATGGCAGTAGATTACAGGATTATGGGGCCTATCGCTTCACATACCTTTTGCTGTAGTCTGGGGCGGCATAGACATTCAAGATCGCTATGGATTGATGACCCCTGGTGCCTTGGGTGTTAGCGTAGCATCTGATCTTTCCCATTTCTGTGTCACCTGAAATGGGGTTTTTTTGTTATTAAAATTATCACCCCTCAGACTTCCCGGGGGAAGCTAGCATGGGCGAGCAATACATATGGGGCCCCCTGGAGGCACCTACATTGCAATCTGAGAAGATGGGTCTCATGGAGCAGCACCATATCTTGAGCTTGTCGGCACATAAACTGTGCCACTAACCCCCCTTTCATTTCTATTAACCAGCCCATTAACATTCCAGCAAAGTATTCTCAATTGGGGCGTTGGTCAACATCAGGTGTCTAAAAAACAAAGCATGTATGTGGAGGGTCAAGGGGAATATTTAATGACCTCTCTGCTCGCTCCCCTACTAAGATACAAAATACACAAGAGAGCAGACAAGGTCTGGAAAATAGTGTATAGCTATGTTAGCGAATGTGCAGCAGTGGGTGCATGTGTGAACGTATGTTATTGAAAACAAGGCTGAAAACATCCCACTGGAAGGAGAGAAGAACGTCTTCTTCCCAGCTTTATGTGGGTAAAAGCTGGGAGTATGAGGCCCCGCTCTGTCCGTCGGTGCCCCCAATCTCCGCTCGAGCCAAGATTGGGGGCACCGACGGACAGAGCGGGGCCTCATACTCCCGAGCGGTCGCCGGGTGAGGTGAGGTCTTCACCCACATAAAGCTGGGAAGAAGACGTTCTTCTCTCCTTCCAGTGGGCATACTTTGCGATGGTTACTGGTAGTTATGTAACTTTCTCAGTACATTATTTGTCCTTGTCACTTAACACAATTAATCATAGTTGCAGTAGCATTTTTTCTTGTGGTCCTGAAGAAAGCCGGGGCAATGCCCGTGAGGCTGAAACATGTCGACCGTTCTGCACAGCGCCATGGGGTAGTCATACTACTCGGCGTGTTTTTAATATCTGACACATAGATTGCGTTTTGAATGCTGTACAGCGCCTGTGTAGTCTATTTTAAATTTTTCACTGTTATTTTAGCACTGCACTTTAGTAAACACTACTTCACAATGGACATTACGGCTAGATTACTGACATCCATTTCTACAGCGGCACTATTTGGTCAGTTGTGATATGGAATGATCAGCAAAACATCCCACATGACGTAAAATCCACCATAAAGGGTGGTCTGATGGGATGTTTTCAGCCTTGTTTTCAATAACATACGTTCACACATGCACCCACTGCTGCACATTCGCTAACATAGCTATACACTATTTTCCAGACCTTGTCTGCTCTCTTGTGTATTTTGCAACATCAGGTGTCACCATCATTACAGTTTAGCTACAAGGAAGCCAAATTAGTGTCCAAGATTGTGTGTGGTTCTGCATGCAGTGTCAATCTAGTGTGCGAACTTCATTGGTATTGTAACATAAAATAAATTCCCCTAACTGGTCCCCAATTTTCCTGCATATGAGTTCAGAACTACCCATGTCCCCAACTTCAAAAATGTCAGTGACCCACCCATTACCCCCACCCCAAATGCTTCACACTTCCCCAATGTTCTCCCAAATACCAAAACCCCACAGATAACGATAAACTGAAAAACTAGGAGAAGGGATGGCTCAGAGCCCCCTGCTGATAATGGATGCTGATTATGTTAAAGTATTCAATCTCCTCCTGCAGCCATCACCGCAGCAAAGACCCCCTCTGGACCCTCCATGGGGCAAATGTCATGGTAGCTAGCATCCATTACCAGCCTCCAGCCGGTCAGTGGTCCACCTCCTCTGGCATCAGTGAACCCTTATCCCCTCCCCAATTCTGGACAGTCGTCTGAAAACTCTATTGATCTGCTCCCTTCCAGCCAGTTTCAGTATCTGATGATTCTTAGGAGCCCCTTGTACATCGGGGAACTTTCTGTGTAAAACGCCTGCGCCTAATGGCACGTACTCTAACCCTTGCGGGTATGCCTCCACAGTTTACCCACACTGGTTGCAGTGGGGTCCCGTAGTGGGTAAGTTCTCTTTTTTCAGCATCCCATTCACATCCCATTCAGGGATAGAAAAGAAAAAGGATTTGTTGCCATGCACCTCCTTCAGTTTAGTGGGGAAAAGCAGCATGTAAGATAGGTTAATCTTACACAATTTCCTTTTTACTCCCTCAAAAGATTTACAGTTGGTTTGGGCTTGTCTGGTTTAGTCCGAGTTGATCATTATACTGAAAGATTGATATAATAGCTCCCCTTTTTGTGAGCTTCTGTTATGATTGCATCTCTGTCCTGGAAGTTGTAAATACAAGTAATTAAAGTTGGTGGGGGGGGGGCAAAAATTTGTTTCACAATTTCAATTGCAAACCACTGCAGTTGTGCCCCAGTGGGCACCCATGTCTTGAGCCATTCCTCCAGGCAAGACTGCAGATAGAACATGTCTATGGTGTCTAGGAACCCTAAAAGCCACAAGTTATTGCATCTGGACCTGTGAACTAAATCTTCCGCCCTATCCTCCAGTATCTTGGTAGAGGTCTTTAGCTGTTTTACATCTGCGTGGAAGGTACACATCTTATCCTTGAGTGTGGACACACAGCTCTCCAACTCTGTAACTCTTTCAACTGTGTTGCACAGGAGCACTACCTTGGCCCCCACCCTCCCTATCTTCTTTTCAACAGCCATTTAGGAAGCTCAGATTGCCTGTAGGATTACTGATGTATCGTGGGGACATCACCTACTACCAGTGCATCACTTATGGCTGTCTCACGTGCACCTCCGGCTGGAGTTGTGTATCTGTTCATCGTGGTTTACATGGAGGCACTAGGGTCCTTGGTCTTCCCCAATGATTCCCAAATACAGCTCTCAACGTCAAAAAGTAAGGCCTTGAGTTCCTGAGTTGAGAGTCCTGGGCTGCAAGGGCCGGGGATAGCAGGAAGTGTCTGTCACTCCTCAGCCCTCCTGCCTCATTCACCACCATTTACAAGGGCAGCAAAAGCCACTAGGAGTATGCAACCCCATTATGTAGGGGGCTCCCTATCTTACTTATCATCCAGGAGCACATGGCCCCACTCCAGTCCACCCGAGCAGCATGTATAGGTGGAAGTGGTTGCCCTTGTCCTGACCCAATGTTTGGTCCCAATACATTCTTGTAGTCTTTAGTAATGGGGGCATGGGGCCCTACTCCTTTCTCAGTATCTGAGGGGGCCACCAATCCAAGGGGGATGTCTTCTCTTGCTCAAACTTCCTGAACTGGGGAATGCCCTTGAAGTCTCTGCATTAGGGCCCCCATATGTAGCTGGGCCCAGTAAAAACTCAGGGCACAGTGCTGGTTAGCACACTCAGGTTCCAGACCTCATCCCCAAAGGGTTCTCTCTCCCCCGACACACGGTCGCTGCAAGTCCGAGGTGAAAAAAGGCAACACAACTGCCCCACTTGCAACCCTTGAGGGAGTAAAACCTTGATGCCATGGCCTCCTGCCCCGTCTATGCTTGGGAGACCCCGGCACAGCCACCAAGCTCCCACACCACTGTCATGGGCCCTACCCACCAGTATCCTCTCCGGCGGTTGCCAGGATATCACTCCACCCAATGCGTCTGAGGTGCTCAGGCCACAGGCAGCCTGCTGCCAAAGCATTGCAGCAACCACCCAGGCTGGAGACTTCTCTCCCTCTTCATTTGCCCTGGACCCGGGTGTGTCCACTGACTGAAGTCCCGTTCTGGACAGGTTAATGGCAAGAGGAATACAAAGGATTTAGCTGGATTATGGAGGAGGCTCAGTAGCTCTATGTTAGAACAACTGCCATCTTAGTCGGCTCGGCCATGCCCCTTCCCTAGTAATTTGCTTGTGGAACTCTTTTTCTGACGCACAAAATCTGGCTCGTAGGAAGATAGCAGACTAATTGGAGGAAATTCCATTGGTTGAGTGAACAATTTGAATGAAGTATTTATTTTTATGTATTTTTTTTTTTTAGTATGCTTACAACATAACTTATTTGCCTCTGTGTGGCTGTGAGATGGTTAGGAGCCACCAGCAGTGTTGCACGGATCCTGCTCATACACAGAACTGTGCACAGAGACCCAGGACATCAGTGAATTGTGGTGTACCAGAAACTCACCTCAGTACCTAGAAAAACCCCAACCAGCTAGCATCAGTGTCACATTAGCTCTTCGTCCTATAGCAAAGTAACCAATGATTAGACAACCTAGAACATGCAACTTAGGACAAACTCAGGAATGGTGGGAAGTGAGAAAACTCTTTTGTTATATTCTCATACCAGTCCACAACAGGAGTAAATAGGAAACATGGGTAAGGTTAAAATATTTATTTTAACGATGTGCTCTCAGGTGCAGTATCTTTGCCAACATACGCAGATATATGATTAAAAATAATATGGTCAGCATTGTTACAATTCCATAAAACACAAAGGGAGAAATCATATTACAATGATGGTGAAACCAGGTCGTATAGTGCCTAGTTATAACACCCTCCCTATCTAGGAACTATGTTAATAAGCTATAGAAGGTCTCCTAGACTTGTGTGGGGGACCCCCATTACCTCTCAGCTCAGCAAGAGTAAATCACATCAGGATCAGCAAAAGCTCTCTGCATCCCTGGAAACAGAAAATCTTCCAAGTGTGTGAAATCATGGCAACTGTGCAATAAAAAGGGCGCCAGAATCTCAGTTGGCTCACAGCTGCCAATTGTTGTGTCTAAAACATTAGCCGATCATGTCGAACAACAGCTACCATGTTATGATAACCTTCACGACTTCAGCACTTACTGTGCAGACTAGGGGCACGATGTAAGTCTAGAGATGTCGAAAACAAACCATTTCTCATGTGTAGACCTTCACGAAGCCTAACTTACAAAAACAGTTATATGCAGTGTCATGTCCAAAAGTGGCAAAAGGTAAAATGGCGTTTAAACTTCAAACAAGCCATGCAAACATAACATGTGCACAAAGCAGGCTTTAGGCCACACTACCGCAGTTGTTTACAGATTGTTCTGAGAAGGCAGGCTAGGGTGTAGGCCAGCACAATGTTGATAAAAGCTTTCCTCTGTCAGTATTATTAGAATGTTTCATTGGGCAATGTTTCATAAACAACACAACCTTATGGAAGGTTGAAATTCTTGGCAATACCAAATCATGATTGCTTGTCAAGATGTAGTTGTGGATGTTTGCTTATTCAGTGTGAAGTTTTCATTTGGCAAATACCCCAGGCAGAGTATTTAATTTAAAGTTCTTGGGTGGATGGATGATAAGGGTCAGAGATTTTGAGATTCCTTGTTCTCTGCTGGGATTAAAGATGATATCAGTATTCATCCTAGTTGTTGTGTAAGGGTATGATGGGTTTATAGCAGTGTTTTTTTTAAAAGTTTTCTTTGAAGTCCATGAAAGTGGATGCCATGTGGATGTAGCCTGGGCGCTCTTCCCTCAAGACCTACCATCTGCTCCCTTTTTATTTTCCCTAGATCTTGGTTAAGACTGAGTGAGCTTCTCCCTGTGGCACCAGTGAAATTGCGAGCACAGTAGGTTGAATGAATGTGTGTCCTCTAATACACTCATTTGAGAATGTGTGGGTTAATTTTCAAAGATAATAGATGCAGACACCTTTTTTTTATTAAATCACCATATTCAGACAATGGGAACTCTTCCAATCTAATTACAGCAGCGATACTGAAACCAGATACTATACAACATTTGTTGTGCTATATATAACTCCAACCCTCCTCCCTCCGCCATTATCCTAACAACACCATGGCAAAGCATGTAGGAGGAAGAGAAAGCAATATGTTACATGTTCAGCCGTGTAAAGCAGGGCAACTTCAGTTCTTATAACAGCATTGCATCATCAGTGGCTATCTTAATACCATACATCTATGCCGGTTCAGGGTGTGCTAACAAGTACATGGCGCCCAAAAGTCTATGGGACTGCAGGCCTCCGGTAGCTCTTCAGCATATACATTCTTTTATTCCTTACAGAAAACAAGATCACAATCCACTTGCCCAAGGTTGGCACTGCCTTGGCGTGCCAGTGCATAGCAACTGCACGCTTAGCAAATAGAGTGGCTATTACAACTATATGTTTATTACATGGTTTAATTCTGTTTAGCAGCCCCTGCAAACACAACTCAGGTGAACACTCAATTTTTTTGCATTGTCACATCCGTTAGCACCCTCACTACACCTTGCCATACATTTAATGTAGCAGGGCATTCCCATGCCAAGTGCACAAAGTCCTCTCGCTCCTGTCGGCATCTGGGACACCTCCTGTAATCCAAATTTTAACAATTGTGCGGTTGTAATATATCTGATGCAAGTATTTAAAATGAATATTCAGAGATTACCATTGGAAGTCAGGTGCGAGTCAATTTACAACAGTCCTCCCAGTTTTCCCGAGACATGGGGACCTCCAGGACAGAATTCCCTTTTTCTGATGCAGAGGATTCAGACCGCTCATTCTGTCATTGAGAAGCACCATATATTCTGGTGATTAGTCCTCTACTTTCACCCCCTTTTAGCACGATTTGTAATGCCTTTAACACACATGGTTCCTGTGGAAGGTCCGACCACAAGGAGTGCACCGCTGCACACAGCCTGGCATATATGAACCAATGAATTGCTTTATATCGTTGACCAGCTTTAAAATCGGTCAGAGTAAAAAATGTGCAGTTTCAGTACATACCCCGCAGGTTAGTAATCCCTGCACTTTGAAGAACTTCAAGGGCCCATACTCCCGCGCCGCCTATATGCCTGGATGGGCAGCAATTGATATATTTGGTGCATAAATATAATGTCTCCCCGTGCACTCGACCAAGGCCTACCACACCCAGACAGTGCAACTAACTGGGTTGATCTCCCTCCTATTGCCTCCCTCGGGTATAGAGTCCTAGCAGGTAGCGGTGTTGGATATGCAGTGTCCGCCTCCACAGCTAAATGTGGCATGTATTTCTGGAGGAAAAATCAATAGTGCACAAACTGTGCCTGTGTACACAAGCAATAAAGACGCAGGTCTGGCGCTTTAAACTCCCCGCATTCAAAGGGTAAAGTTAACATGCTCCAACTGCACCTCGGTTGCTTGCCAGCCCACACCAGCAACAGCAGGCAGGACTGTAGCGTCTTAAAAAATTTGACATTTAACCATATTGGGATATTGACAAATAAAGCAGTTTAGGGAGCACCACTATCTTCACCACAGCAATTGTGTCCGCCAGCGACAAAGGTAGGCGCATCCAGTAGAAAATCTGTTCCGTAATTGTGGTGACAGCACATCCATAATTCATATTTAGCACAGTCTCAGGATCTCTATGTACCCAAAACCCCAGATATTTCACAGATTCTGCAGACCAGGCAAGGGGGTAATCCGGCACTACCTCTTGAGTGCAATCTATTAATAAGAAAATCGTGGATTTTGCCCAATTCATCCCCGCCCAGAATGCTTCTCAAATACTACACATTCCCCTAACAAAGGTGATAGCTGTGTACCCGGATCTCGGACGTATAAAAAGGATCACTGACATAATATCGAGGGACATAATATCGAGTAGCAAAAATATCGTTGACAAAATGTCGACAGACAGAATATCGAGTTTGTATCTACAAACAGGTAAGTACAAAAATATCGAGTACAAAATATCGTTTACAAAAATATAGTTTATTAAAATATCGACTTTATTAAAAACAGTGTTAAATTAAATTAATATTAAAAATGAATTACTAAAATATACTTAAAAATACTTAAATTAACTTATAATAATTAAATAATTAATAAAAGTTATAAAAAATGTTTTACAATAATATTTGTTAAAACATATATATATAATTAAATAATATCCAATATTATTACCGTACGATATCGGAAGTGTAAAAATTACTATTCCCACTCCAGAGAGTGCAACAGTAGGGAAAACGTTGGATAGCGTAGGGGTAAAAATTACTATTCCCACACCAAATAGTGCAACAGTAGGGAAAGCGTTGGATAGCGTAGGGGTTAAAATTACTATTCCCACTCCAAAGAGTGCAACAGTAGGGAAAGCGTTGGATAGCGTAGGGGTAAAAATTACTATTCCCACTCCAGTGGGTGCAACAGTAGGGAAAGCGTTGGATAGCGTAGGGGTAAAAATTACTATTCCCACTCCAGTGGGTGCAACAGTAGGGAAAGCGTTGGATAGCGTAGGGGTAAAAATTACTATTCCAACTCCAAAGAGTGCAACAGTAGCGAAAGCGTTGGATAGCATAGGGGTAAAAATTACTATTCCCACTCCAAAGAGTGCAACAGTAGGGAAAGCATTTGATAGCGTAGGGGTTAAAATTACTATTCCCACTCCAAAGAGTGCAACAGTAGGGAAAGCGTTGGATAGCGTAGAGGTAAAAATTTACTATTCCCACTCCAGTGGGTGCAACACTAGGGAAAGCGTTGGAAAGCGTAGGGGTAAAAATTACTAGTCCTAATCCAGTGAGTGCAACAGTAGGGAAAGCGTTGAATAGCTAGAGGTAAAAATGACTATTCCCACTCCAGTGGGTGCAACAGTAGGGAAAGCGTTGGATAGCGTAGGGGTAAAAATTACTATTCCTACTCCAGTGAGTGCAACAGTAGGGAAAGCGTTGAATAGCGTAGAGGTAAAAATGACTATTGCCACTCCAGTGGGTGCAACAGTAGGGAAAGCGTTGGATAGCTTAGGGGTAAAAATTACTATTCCCACTCCAGTGAATGCAACAGTAGGGAAAGCGTTGGATAGCGTAGAGATAAAAATTACTATTCCCACTCCAGTGGGTGCAACAGTAGGGAAAGCATTGGATAGCGTAGGGGTAAAAATTACTATTCCCACTCCAGTGAGTGCAACAGTAGGGAAAGCGTTGGATAGCGTAGGGGTAAAAATTACTATTCCCACTCCAAAGAGTGCAACAGTAGGGAAAGCGTTGGATAGCGTAGGGGTTAAAATTACTATTCCCACTCCAAAGAGTGCAACAATAGGGAAAGCGTTGGATAGCGTAGGGGTTAAAATTACTATTACCACTCCATAGAGTGCAACAATAGGGACAGCGTTGGATAGCGTAGGGGTAAAAATGACTATTCCCACTCCAGAGAGTGCAACGGTAGGGAAAGTAAACACTTCATATATTATTAAAAAAAATATAAATTAATATCTATAAAAAAATAATTTAAAGTAATTACCAATTTAATATAATATAACAATTAATCAATTAAAATTACAAAATAAAATTAATTATTACTATTAGTTACCTATTAATCCAAATTAATTACAAATTAACAATTAATTAATTAACAATTAAAAATTATTTAACAAATAATTCAAATGAAATACAATTAAATACACTGAATTATTTAATTAATTATAATTAAATTACTTCCCACCCAATTCCCCTATAAACCCACAACCCGCTACAGAAAATAAATTAGTAAAATTAACATAATTAGCAATTAATCAATTAATTAAAATTAATTGCCAATTAAAATTTAATTAATTACCAAATATAAATTAACAATTAACTAAAAATGAATACTAATAAATACATTTACATATTTAATTATTTATAATTAAATTGCTTCCCACCCTATTCCCCTATAAACCCACAACCCGCTACAGAATTAAATTAGGCAAAAATTAAAAAAACTAATTTCATTATTTAAAATTAATTATAACATAAATACACAATTTTCACACATATAATAACATAAAAAACACTATAAAAAATTTGATTCTATTAAAAATTCGATAATTTTAATAACCTATATTATATACTTCGATATTTTTACTTTCTATATTTTTAACATTCGATATTACATTACTTACCATAAAAACGATCATTTTGATGTCTATATTCTGTCCATTCGATATTTTGTCCAGTCTATATTTTAAACTCGAAATTATGTCCATTCAATATTTTGAAGTCGATATTATGTCTGTTTACCGTATAAAAATAACATATCGTCCGCATAGAGTGATATAACTAGAGGGCGCTGCCTGAACCCCAGTGCGGATTCTGCATGCTTCTGATGGACCTTACATGCCAGTGGTTCCAAGGCAATGGGAAAGAGCATTGGAGACAGAGGCCAACCCTGACTTGTGCCTCTGCAAATTGGGAATGCATCAGATACTCAGCCGGTGACTCGCAACCTAGTGACCTGGTTTGTGTACAGTAATCTTATCCACTTCACAAAAATGAATGGCATACCCATTCTTTGTAAGACTACAAACATATATCCCCATTGAAGCGAATTGAATGCTTTTGCTGCGTCTAGCAGCGCCGCCACAGCATGGGTCTCAGGATCTAAATGGTGCAGCACTGCGAAAATTGTGCGAAGATTTGATACTGTGGAATGCTTAGGTATGGAATACTGGGCAACAGCATCTTCATCCAACAGTTCAGTAATTTGCTCCTGTCCTTTGGGCAGTGATAACTTATGTGCCAATGAATGACTAGGCCTCCCACCCTCACCCTAATACCCTGCACTGGATCTCCTGGATTTTTGTAACACCTCCTGGTCTGCAGTTTGATAATGTTCTGAGACCAATTCCCTTATCTGGGCCAAGGTCTCAGGTAGCAGATTCAACACATATTCTCGTTCTAACAGGCCATTCTTATATGCTAGGGCACTAATTCTGGTCCTAAGAACTTTCAATGACCGGCTGAACACCCATGCACTCCCCCCTTATAGTGACTTTAAAGGCTTCCCAAAGTGTGCCTGCACTGTCTATCCATCCCTCATTTTCGAAGAAGAAATTGCTCATTGCCACACCAATTTTGACCCAGAACACTGGGTCAATCAATGAGGATGGCTGTAACCGCCATTGAAATGGAGGCCTAGTACATGCTCTCACTTTCAGTTCTATCAACAGTGGGGAATGATCCAAGAGTGTCTTGGCCAAGTGTCTTATGAAGACAGTCCAGTGAGCTGCTTCCTGGGAAACCAGCCAATAATCAAATCTTGACCAAATAACTATGTACTGTGGATACAAGTGTGCCCTCCCTCACACCTAGGTTATATGCCCCCCATACATCTATAAGACCCTCTGCTTCCATCAATTCACCAAGGGCCAGCTCCGCTTGCTTTCCACACCCATCTGCATTGGTGTAGCGATCCAGTCGGGGTACCAAACAGACATTCAAGTGCCCACCCCAAACCACAAGTGATGGTGGATAGGAAGAGATACGCCTCCATACATCATTGAAGAAAGTGGGAACATTAGCAAACAACACCATCGTGTCTCCCAGCTAACCCATTGCAGAGAGCACCCCCCCCTGCTCGTCCACCT
This sequence comes from Lissotriton helveticus, assembly GCF_964261635.1. Taxonomy (NCBI): domain Eukaryota; kingdom Metazoa; phylum Chordata; class Amphibia; order Caudata; family Salamandridae; genus Lissotriton; species Lissotriton helveticus. The sequence goes on from NC_136065.1 coordinate 539,410,930, forward strand.
CAGACCTGATGAGCGTATATGGAGGCCCTTTCTTAACCAGAATCATTGCACCCCTAGAGTAGGAGGAAAACGCGGAGGTGACGCGCACCATAGCCCATCGGGACCCAACATTCAATTCTGCGTGCTTAGTGAGATACGTTTCCTGAAGAAATGCTACCTGCACATTCTGTGTGTCCAAGAAAGTTAGCACATTGCAGATTTTTTGGGGGTTGTTTAACCCACGTACACTCCATGTTATTAACTTACCATTGTTACCCAGATCTGCAATTTCACATATACTAGCACAGTACCAGTACATGCAATACACTGATGAGACCAGAACTTTAAAAGTAACATTACTTCCACTCCACTCCATGTCTGCCATGTAACCCCCCAGCCCCACAACCCCCCTCCCTACTTTAGCACCCTCAACTTATTAAAGACAACCCATTCTGAAACTAATGAATTCCCCAACACCCAGATTACTCAAACAAATTAACATATGGGGTACACCCATTAGGGGACACAAGAGTGCAAAAAGCATCTCGTTGATAGGGGGAGGTGGCCGAGTATGTCTATAGTTAGACATGGCAGCACAGAGCAGGCATCAATGATTGTACGGCTGCACCAATTCACAATTTCACTTGAACTACCCATGCAACATCAAGATAACAATCCCAGGTGCTGTCCCCCCAGCATGGCATTAGAAAACCAACTAAGGAAACCATCTTTTTAACCTCAGTTGTGCACTTATTTCTCATAGTTAAGATCCAGTGGTCACTGTTCATCCTCATTTGGCTCAGCAGTGGTTTCCCAGTGGCGCTTTTTGAGGCGTCTCGCAGCGCATGGAATCGTGAACATCTTAGAAATGCCCTCCGAACCGATCCTCAATCCTGCTGGGTACAGCATGGCGTATGGGATTTCCTCTGCTTGCAATAATTTTTTAGTAAGGATGAACTCCCTTCTAGCAGCCTGGACCACAGTAGTGAAGTCTGGAAAGAAAGCCAATGCATTTCCCTGATGTGTGATCTGCCCCTTTTCCTGGGCTAGGCAGGGAATCGTGTCCCAGTCACAGTAACTCATCAACAGCGCAATGATGGGACGCAGTGAAGTGCCCGGGCTCAGGTGTGCCACCAGAGAGCAGTGGGCATGCTCCACTTTTAACATAGGTGATAAATTATCAGAACCAAAAATCTATTTGAGCAGCCCCTTCACAAATAGTTCCATTTTACCAACATTGGCCAATTCCGCCAACCCCGTTATCAGTAGATTATTTCTCCTAGAACTCGCCTCCAGGTCCTCATTTTTGGTTTGGATGACCGCAAGCACCTTTTCCATGTTCAGAGTTTTGTCCAAGACAGTGTGAAGGTCGTCTTCCACTGTAGACACTCGCTGCTTGACCTCACCTAGCCTTGTGCCCTGCTTGTCCAGCTATGCCGCCATGTGATCCATATGTAGGTTGAAGGTATCGATCTTTCCGTCAATCGACTGCATGCTGTGCTTCAGTGCAAGGAGCGTAGATTCTAGAGTTGTGGCAGTGTCCGAAGGAGCCTCTGCCTCCGAGTCTGGCTTGTAGTGAGATCCGCCGGTTTTGCGCATTTCGAACATGAGGTGTTGTTGTGTCTTGTCAGGCTTGCCCATGATGCACAGATCCTTGGCAGTGTTGGTGAAGTGCTCCCACCCTACACATGCTGCACACTATAGCTGCTCGCCGTTGATCCCACCACTCGCCTATGAGCGGTGCTTAGGCGGGAATATAACAATGTTGTTACAGTACTGCGCTGCCTCAGAGTCCCGCACTCTGAGTTTGCGCACCCCATGTTCCAAAAAAGCTCCCGGAAATAGCAACATGTGAAAAAAAAGAAATTGGAGCCCGGGGAGACGGACTGCGCCGCCCATCTACATTATAGTATGTCCAGCTTAGGTCCCCACACTGTCATTTCTCAGGGTAGTTAAGACCGGCCACTTCTTGCCAGGCCGTTGCGGGGCGGTCCGATTGTTGGCAGCCCACCATAAGAAAAATTCCGCCACTGAGGAACAGCATGGCATGCCTCACATTCAGCAATACGATATATCAGACACTGGCGTCCCGGTGTACCCACGTGTGTGCAGATGTATCCACTGGGTATCGCTCCACCACCTGGTGTCTACCGCCAACTCTGTGGGCCACGATCAAAGGCCACAATGAACAGTGTCACTCACCACCGCTTCCACAGAGTATCAGCCAATGTGCAATGTCCTCTCCAATCCTCTCTCCTCCTTTCAATATTCCGCCCAGCGGGTCACCGGTAGCACATATCCTTCCTGCTGTAGTAGGTACCGATGAATTCATAGTGAGGCCCCCAGGGTGCTGCGACATGATCAAAGACCTCCGATCTGCCGTTGCCACGGCATGGCAATAGCAGTACTCCACCAGCCGAGCCTCTGCTCCCTGCTCAGAACACAGCCAGCAGAAGTGCAGGGTCCACAGCCGATAGCAGCAATGGCTGGGAATATCAGCAGCGATCCACGGCCGCCATCATGAGTCGCGGCCGCCACCTCACCGCAGTCATTATTTCACCCTTGCCTCTCGACCCACAGGGCGTCAGATGGCACCACAGAGTACTGGGGCACTCACCAGTACTGAGCTACTCCGGATGAGGTGCGCTGCCTCGTCAAAGCGCAGGATTATAGACGGATTGGTAAAGTGGCCATCTGAACTGCACTAGTGCTCAGCCATTGTGCCGTGCGCCCTCTAGCGCCCCTTAGATGCAGACACCTTGACACATGTCTTGGTTATATGTTAGGTATGTGCACTTTTTTCGTCAGGGGTATTTGCAAATATCAATGCCGATTGCCATTCAACCATAATTCTGTGGTCAAGGTGGTCTCTTGGTGATCAGTTGAGGGGGAGTAGCATGTTTCTTTTTCAGTGTTTAGCTGCTCAACACCTACTGTTGACCAAGGCTAGAATTTACTGTATCCACCTACAAATCTTCAGCGTTTTATTATGGAAACATGTTAGACAATATTTCCTTTTTAAAAAGGTTGTAAGAGGCACAAAATCTGTGTAATGCAAAGCACAAAATCTATCTGACGCAGGCATCCTTAATTCAGGATTTCTGCCCAAGGAGAGATTTTCTTCATACACTTAATTTAGTGAGTTGGGTTTAGAGATGTTCTGTTTTAGTATTATTTCTATGGATGATGTTTTATTGTGTTAATATTTTTTGTCTGCTGTCTATTCCTAGAATTCATGTCACCCTGATAAAAAACTGAAAAATGAACTCTTGTATTCATTCCATCATGATGTAGGTTTCTTGAATAAAGGGTACTAAAGTCATAAGTATTTTGGTTGAAATTGTGTAAGCACCTAACACCTGTAATTTTCATGACAATCATGCAAATTATAAAAATGTCATTTGTGTGAGTGTCTGCTTGAAAATATTTCTCAAGATGCCTCTTAAATATACCGGGCAGTAATTTTCCATTACATTTTATTCCAAAATATGCCCTCTGTACAGTCACAAGACGTGCTCAATGTATTGGTCAGTCTTCTGTATGACATTTTCTAATCAACACGATCTATGTCATACAATAATAACAAAAAATTCAAACCCAAATATGCGCGCAAGAATAGGCATGTTTGAAAATGCCTAGGCCTCACCTTGTCGTGTTTAAAATGTTCTTAATGTATATAGATATGGAATTAGATGATAACTGAAAGGCAGAGATAAGTAATTCACAAGGCAGTCTGCTATCACGCTGTCCAAATAATACATGAATTGTGGTGACGTTACCCAGGTTCTAATGCTGATGCAATGATTTCCATTTTCCAAACAAGCCTTTAACCACTGTGTCTTATATTTTACACTTATAACATTGACTAATTGTTTTATTACAGGGTACCCCAGCCAGTCTTGTACGGTATACGGTGGATGTGAAACAGTTTCCTTACAGCGGCAGCATCTTTGATGTTGAGGAAAATACTGGACGTGTCATCACACGTGTGAATCTTAATGAAGACCCAAGCACAACATTTAAGGTACAGATATCAGTGAGGTCAGCTGCAGCTGCACACTGTTGTGTATTTAATAATAGGGTTATCTCTGCAACCTGTAAAATGATTCCTTTCAATTCAATATGTGACTAGCATTTAATCGCATTCTTCCAATTATTTAAATTGACTGTTGCTTAAAGCTAGGTATATTTAAACAAAACAATCAAATATAAAAGATATGCATTTGCAGATTATCTATGTTGGTTTCATAATTAGTGGGAACTTAGGGGCCGATTATGATGGTGGGGAGACAGTCACCCGCAGGCTGTGGAAGGCGGTCTCCCCGTTATCGGAGACCTGTTTCCCGTCCACCAAATTACAATGGCGGGCGGGGTACCCATGCATCCAATGATTTCCTTGAGCCCGCCGTTACTGTGGAGGGGCTTATAGTCCCTACCATGTCGGTGGTGCCTGCCAGGCACTGCCATGGGGATTACAATGTCCCTTTCGACCGGCCTTTCCATGGCGGTTAACGCGCCATGAAAAAGCTGGCAGAAAGGGACATTGGAGGCTAGTAGTGGGCCCCCCTTCCCCACTGGCACCCTGACATGGGACATTGGTGGCACCTAGGGTGCCCCCCTACAGATTCTTGAACCATTTGGTAGGCACCGCATGGTGCCTACCACATAGTGCAGCTATATGTAAATTGTCCCTTTTTGCATTGCGGCGGGTGCTGCAGCCAGCAGCACCGCCGCAATGCAAAAAATAGGTATTGCGACTGCCGTGGTGGCGGTCACATCAAAAAACCTATATTGAGACAGCAAACACCTGTTGGGTGGTCCCAATCCCTGATAGAATGGCGGGCGGATGTAAGTCCGCCTTCCATCGTAATCGGACCCATAATCTCAACAGAACAGAGAGCGAAGGCAGTACACGATGCAGAAAGGAGCCAGGTGCCGATCGAGAATATCATTGCACTGTGTACGCTAACTCAGTAACACTGTCTACACAGCAGCCAATCACGTAATTCCTTATCAATCAATAGATATTCCTCATCCCAGTGCCCTAAAATGCAAACATAATGGGCAAATACCAATTCCACTTCACAAATGCAGACCTTTCCATCATCCCACTTACTAGTAATAAATTCACCAGCTAACAGGCAGCAAATAAAAAGAAAGTAAACACTTTCAACTTATTGTAATATAAATTGCACAGCAGTTCATTAAATTTTTGACAATTGGAGATGGCAAATTGGATATTGACTTTCAGAAATCCTATGACTTGTTTCATAATCACGCGGTACCCCCTTTTGTACCGCCTTGTTTCATAATCACAGCATGTGCCTCAAGACTGTCTCCAAACCACAGTGTGGCTATCATTACAAGTGACTATTTAGTTTCAACTGAGCTGGTCCAGGGCAACATGAATATTTACAGGTTAATTTTGAGCAAAAAAGACCGCTATTCACAGGCTGGTGAACCCTAGAAAACTGGACCCTGACTTACCCTTCATCAGAACACTGCTGGACTTGTAAAACGATACCAGTAGACTGCACCTACCTCACCTCGCATGTATGACCTGTGAGAAGGGCTGAACATCATTGTATTTCAAAGGACAGACATATCACTAGGGATCATAAGGCTGATGTGCTGGGTGGTTCCAGAAACATAAAAAAAGATGAGAAGGACGGTCCTGTGAAAGATTCCAGCTGACCAGTGACATCTGGACCTGGATTAAACTTCGTTGCTGCCCTCTGCTTAATACCCTTGAAGTTTCTAAGTGCTCCACCAGAGATTCTGGTGGCTTTAGAAGTGTACTTCTGTGATTGTTTGGGCACCAACAGACTTGTGGCAACTTTTTCAACATTTTTTCACCAGAGTTCCAGAGCTTCAAGGGGACCAGCCTCGAAATGTATCCAACCAGTAGTCACCGGTGTTGTAAGTAAGTTTGTCCAGTGCAGAGAATAGTTTTTTTAACATAAATAAGACAAAGCTGCTTTTCACATTAGAGCCCTATTTATTGTCCTTACTTCCAAGCCCTAGCAGGCCAATATATTTGGAATATTTGACCTATGCTCATCACAATCAGCTGTAAATTGGACCTAGGTCCCAGTGTACTGTGACTTTGGGATTGTTTGCACTATTTTCACTTAAATCTTTAAAAAACATATATCTACAGCCCCCCTTATTTGATTTTGTTGTTTTGCTTAATAAATGTGACTCTTTTTTATAAAATGGAGTAAGATTTTTATTTTGTTGTATTTTTACTTTTTAATCTGTTTGGATACATCTAATGCTGTAAACATTTTCCTTAATTTGAGCCTGTCTGCTATGTGCCATAGCTACTGAAGGATGAACTCAGCTATAAATTACAGAAACCAAGGTGGTGACTTTATTAATTGTGGAGGACTACCATCCACCTCGACTAATAATTCACTTTCTCACACCTTCTAAATGACTTAAACACAATCCTGGAAAATCATATGAACAACTACTCTAAAACAACAACACAGAAGTGCAAGCTAAATCCTTCAGCACAGTTGTACTTTCAAGACCTTCCCAACAACAAATCCTTCATCCGCAAGAAGAAGAAACATTGAAGAAATCCGGGTCTCTAAACATTCTAATGCCGCTTAAGATCATTTATAAAAACAGTCAGCCAACTCATCACATCAGCCAAACCTAAGTATTATACAAACACAATCAATGAAGTTGGCAACCAAAACTGAATGTTCTTCGAGACAAGCCCTGCATCACACCCAGTTTGACTTGCCAATCCCACACTCCATAGTCAAGTGTAACCCCGTCATTCTCCTCTTTTTTTTAAATATACAGAGAAGCCGCAAGCACATCAACAGCATTAAGCCCGCTTCCCTTTTAATACCTACCCGTCTCATCTGCATACCATAGTGGCCTTCATTTAAATCCCTGCCTCTCACTGCCCTCACTAACATCCTCTACTACCTCAAAGCTGCTTCCTGAAGATACTGACTTACTCTCCTCCCTCATGTAAAACCTATTTTAAAAAGATCCCTCAACCCTACTCACCATTCGCCAAGTCCTGAAAGGACCTGCCCCTTCACCGCCGAACAGCGTCATCTCTTCCAGAATTCAGAAAAGGACTCAAGAGCTGGCTTTTTGACGGACTCCAGAAAGAAACTAATATCTGGAAACACTAGGGTGGTTAGCCACGCTCTGCAGATCCAAGTTAATTGATTGATCATTGGCTGCAAATTCCTAGCTCATTATATATTCTCAGAATCTCTCAAGAAAATCCACATCCACCCTCCCCTGACCTCATGTCCTCACCAACTACTACTGCATTACTCAACTACAAATCACAGGGAACACCATTGAAAAACTGTGTACACACAACTCTAATACCACAGCAATGCCGATCATTTCTTCCATGACTGCCTAACCAGCTTCTGATTAGGCTGCAGCAAGTAGATGTTGTCCAGCTGAGCACATATAAAGGTTACCTCTGTCTACTGATTTGCTGGACTTCTAAGCAGCCTGCAACAGCAGTGATCATGCCACCCTCATTAACGCTGTCAAGTTTCAAATTGGAATCTGTGGCAACATCCTTCACTGTTTTTTCTCCTGCCTAACCAACAATTGCCTCATATGTACATCTTAATATCTCAAATGAGTCCTAGCATATGTGTAGTCCCCTGGGCTCTGTCTTTTCCGAGCCAACTTCAGCCTCTACATGAAGCCCTTTAGGACTTTGCTCACTGACAACAGGATCAGAAATCATGAATACACTGACAAACCAAAAATCTACTTGAACGTTTTCTTCATTCCAGAGATCTAACATCTCATACTTTGCCCTCACCTTGCAAGATAAGGGCATGTCCTGTATCTACCTGAAGCTCCATCCCACAAAGAAATATAACCTACTCTCCATCAAGAACATTTTAACTGGGTTCAACAACATGAACTTGGACAGATTTGAACCCCACATTTTACCAAACACCAAGTCTTCTGCATTGTCCGGGAGAATGTCCTCATATTTAACCAACAGCCAGTCATGCAACCATTCACTCACCCATACAGCCACACACTTACCCATAGAGCTACTCACACAGGCACCTATTTACCAACACAGTCACCCACACACCTACTCACTCATCCATGCAGCCTTTCAACATAGCCATTCACTCACCCATATAAGCACTCACACACTCACACAACCAATTACATGGCAATTTACACATCCACACAAGCACTCATACATCTGCCCACTCACCCATAAAGGCATTCAGCCAGACATGCACTCTCCAATCCCGCTGTTTGGGACTTACTGGAGTTAACACAAGTGGCAGTTGGACTCCAAGGGCCCTCTGGAGCCAAGGGGACTAAATCCCACAACCATCTGTGCGCCAAGAGGCGCATTTGCAGAGTGGTGGAGAAAGGGTGTGTGGCCTCCTTGCAGTAGTTAGGCTGTGTGGGACTTACTCGAGGTAGCAGGAAGGCTTGTTGCCCCCCTGGCACACTCTAGAGCCAATGGGACTTAATCCCCCAACCAGCTGTGCACCTGGAGACATGTTTTCAGAGTGGTGGAGAAAGCAGGAATGGCCTCTGAAGCCCTCTGAAACCCTCTTAGCTATCACTCTATGTGGGACTAACTGGAGGTAACAGGAGGGGTTGTTGGCCCCCGAGGATCCTCAGCAGCCGAGGGGACTTCATCCTCCAACCAGTAGTGCACCAGGAGACATGTTTGCACAGTGGTGGAGAAAAGGGGCTTGGCCTCTGAAGACATCTCAGCAATACCACTGTGTGGGACTTACTGGAGATAACAGGATGGCTTCTTGGCCCCAAAGACCCCTCTGGAGACAAGGGGACTTCATCCCCCCACCAGCAGGAGGTTCATTTTCAGAGTGTAGCCCCCTTCCCTGGGCTGCTTTCAGCTCCCACTTTTTGGATCCCTTCCCCGCTGGGCCAGGCAATTTTAGAATGGGGCCCCCTTCCCAGACAAGTTCCAGCCACGAAGACCCCATACCCCAGGGCCCGGCCTTCTTTTTTCTTTTATTATAAATAATGGGAGGGGGCCCACACAGCCTCCTTTGGGCTCATTTCAGCCCGGGGAACCCATGCCACACGGTCCGGCCTCTAGGTTGGGTATCCTGTCCAGACACTTTGTTAGGGACTGAGGTGGGAGTCTGAAGGCCACCATGGTCTCTGCTGGCACCCCGCATCCTGCGACAGTCGGCATTGCTTTTGGACAGAGCGAGCTGCTCCCTTTGTCCAAATGCAATTCTACTCTGCTTTCAGCAAGCAAGAGCATTTTTAATGCCTGGCTGGCTGGACCTGGCGTAACTGGAGCGGTAATGCTCCCGCCAAGCCATAGCAAACACCTATGTCCCAGGGTGGGCGCCCCAGGACAGAGCCGGAGCCAACCCTGGGGGGGGGGGGTGGCTCCCCAGGGCCAACAATGGTTCCAGGAGTGGGCAGTGCAGCCCCCCTCCAATCTTTATTTCAGCCCTGAGGAGGTGCTAGTCCCCAGAGGTCTGCAACGGATCCCCTTCAAGCATATTATTTGAGCCCCGGGGAAGTGGCAACCACAAGGTTGCCGGGGCACGTGGGCCCTCCACATTTCTATAACTTAACTGCCCCAGTGAGGTGGTGGTCCTCCAAGCTGCAGTGAGGCCAAACGGGCGCCCCCACACTTCTATAAATAATTGCCCCAGGGAAGTTGAAGTCTATGGGGCAGCAGGGGGGCTGTCATTCAAGTTATCCAGGGAGATGGCTGTTCTAGGTGCAGCAGGGGAGGCCGTGTGTGCCTCCCCCGCATCTTTTTAGAAAGAAGCCCCAGGGAGGTGTTGGTCCCATGCGCCCCTTTTCCTATATTTGTATAATGCCCCCAGGAGCCCACGCTTTAAAACAAAAAATTGTCAGGATCCGTGGATCCTGTCGAATTCTTTTAAAAAATGCTTTTTTAGCCGAGTGGGTTTTTGGGGGACCCCATCAAGTGGCGTAGGGGGTCATACCCTGCCCCCTTTTCTTATTTTTATGAGTCCCATGCTGAAGTGTTGGAAGCCAATCAATTTTTAGTAGGATTTCAGTAGGATTTGGGCTCCCAGATAGCTATATTTTTGTTAAAAACTTAAATACCTGTGAAACCAGTGAACCGATTTTCTCCAAACCACAAAAACCACGCTCTCAGGACCAACAGCTAGCATTTTCCCAAATTTGGTGTTTTCCATTCGGCAGTGCGGGTTGCAGTTGTGTTAAAAAAATGAAAAGTCCCCAGAGCCATGACCTAGGTAAAATGCATTTTGGGATCCCCCTGTTTTTCTCGACCCCCACCTGATGGATATATATATATCCTTTACTTTTTCTGGCTGAGCGGCTCAGAATGAACGGGAGCGCACTCTCAGGCAAGTTTCTTCTTTTTTATGTCAGCATGTGAGTACAGCAATTACGACCCAACACGTTTCGGTCTGCCCTAAGACCTTGACCACAGGTTGTTCTGCCACCATCTCTATCAAAACATTTATTTCATGCGTGTATGGGGCTCACAATAGAGCGATTGCGAGCCTCATATGCACATATTTAATTAATATGCAATTCGTATAATAAAGAGCTTGACTCTTCATGGGCTCTTGTATAATTGTATACCACTTAGGTTCAACAAAGAGCAACTGCTCGACTGTGAACCCTATACGCGCGTATTTAACTAATATGCGTCGCGTGTAAAATAGAGTGAAAAACTTTCATCACTCTTTATGGGATCTAGGTTATTCGTTCACCACTTAGGTTTATATAATTCACCAGTGCGAAATACCTATGTCATGGGGCAGCACAAACAGAAGATCAAGAAGCACAAAATATGTGCACAATGGAGTGAAGAAACTACCAAACCCACAATGCCTCATTGCGGGGAAAAGTGGAAGCTTTGGAACAAAAGGGTGAGATAAACAAAGGACTATTTTTACTACCGTGATCAGTAACTGTCAAAGTTCGAAACGCGTAGGTGGAGAGAAGGTGAAGGTCATTAACAGTTGAGTTGATTAATCAAAGAAGAGTGCAGCGTATTCTTTTCAAGTTGCTTGAATATATATATATATATATATATATATATGTATATATATATATATATATATATTCAAGCAACTTGAAAGGAATATATATATATATATATATATATATTTATATATTCAAGCAACTTGAAAGGAATACGCCGCACTCTTCTTTCATTAATCAACTCAACTGTATACATATATATATATATATGTATATATATATATATATATATATATATATATATATATATATATATATATATATATATATATATATATATACACACACACTGGAAAAAAACAAAGGTTACAGGGATGTTATTGTTAGGCTCAGACTTCACTCGTACAAAACCATAGAAATTCAATAGTTGTATTTACCTGAGATAACTATAACTTATGCCCCCGTAATGCACTGCATATTACCTCACATAGTTCATCATTCATGACATGGTCAGTGACATCATTCATGACATCACTCATGATATCTCAAATGACATTATTGGTGACCTTCAAATTCTCCTTTCTTGGCCACAATAACTAAAGAATCCAAGCATTAAATCTTCAGTCCCTTCAAAAGCAGATATCCTTGAAATGAATCGGAGTATTGAAATACATATTCTCTAACCCCCTCCATCTCCATTCATTAGGTCTTTATGCAGAGTTAGCTTTGCTTGGTACGTCAACTGAAACTGAAGAAACAAATCCAACACTCATAAGAAATAGTAGTTGTACCTCCAGAAAGTCGAGATCCTTTCTAAACTGTTTAGGCATTTGGGACATATTCTCCCTGTGTATTTATTATTCCTAGATTTTCCTGTGTTGTGGACATCCCATGTTCATATAATGTAAAAAAATACTCTGTGAAGAAATAGACTGTCGGGGAAGGTTTGTGAATTTTAGATTTGTAGATCAATTTCTTTCTCTTCTATAGACAGCACTCTACTTGGCTTTTATTCCCTTCACTTTCTTTCCCCCCATCTATTTAATCATTTTGTCCCTAATTTTCCTGCTTTCAAAATGCTAACTACTATTTCCACGTCAAGATGCCAGGGATACTGAGCTGGTGACAGAGTTCTTCTGCACATGTTTAATCTGTATTTATCTAAGCTCTCACTTGCCACTGGAGTGTGCAGTTCCAGGACTATACAGCCCCCAAACTATGCACTGCAGTACTCAAGTCTACAACATTACAGCCATGATATCAACAAAGACCGCAGTCTGCACACTATCTCGCTTCCCAAATCTGTCTGTACAGTGACCTGTGCCCAATGTGTTTCAGGGAGCGTTCTTCTCCATTCTATCCTTGGTAGCCAAATTCCCTTGAACTGTCTAACTTGGATCATAAAAAAATACAAAAAATTGTTCATGCCTGGCACCAGCTCATACAGATTGCAAATAACGCTTACGCTAGACGATTTTGTTTACTTTATCTTAGGGGAGACTTCGCTTTTTTCAGTGGTTACAGGTAATAACAGGAGGAATGCTGATTAATGCTGTGATGTTTGGTGTTCTTATTAAAGAGGCAAGGACATACCCCCAGATGCATCAAGAACCCATTTTGCTATTCCTTAATAGCGAAAAATAACGATTCACTATTAAGGAATAGCAAAATGCAATGCATGAAGAAATCACAAAAAAAATAGCAATTTCTTTAAATTCCTTAATTGCGACTCGCAAATTGCGAGTCGCAATAAAAGAATACCCCCCCATTCATTCCAATGGGCCTAGAGGCCCATAGGAATGAATGGGAAGACATTCTCAATTTGCGAATCGCAATTAGCGAATTGCAAATTGAGAATGCGATTTCAAAGGTGTCTGTTCCACCCCTGAAATTGATCTGTGCACATATGTTGCACACACACATGCCCTTAGGGCATGTGTGTGTGCAGCATGAAACTTTGAAAAATGCACTTTAGTGCGTTTTTCAAAGTTTTTGCTAATTACCATGAAGTTCAACTTCATGGTAATTTGCGATCCCTATTAGCGAAATCGCTATTTTTTAAACTCTAATGCATTGCATTTAAGATATCTCAAATTGAGATTCCTTAATTGCAAGTAATCGTAATTTTGTGATTTCTTAATTTGCGATTTTTGCATTTGGGTTGATGCATCCCAAATGCAAACAATCTGGTCGCAAAGGGGCATCTGCCCCTTTGCCAGCGGATTTTACCTTGATGCATCTAGACAGATATTCACATGGGAAGTAGGGATAAGGCTACGGATAAGGCCAGGGAGATGCAATAGGATGGATACCTAGAACCACGGCCCATGCAGGTAAGAGTTGTAGGGCGGTGGGGCCGGTTGGGGGGATTTCGACAGACGACAAAGAAGGAAAAATAATTATTTGATTCATTTTCATTTGTCATCGTCCATCGAAATCGGACCCCTCTCACCCCCACTGCCCCACTTCTCTCGCCTGCATGGGCCATGGCTGGATGCCTGTCTCCAGGGGTGGAGACTAGTCTCATTTACTCAAGAGTGGGACGAGGAAGAGCAAAGAGTGTTAATGTGTACAGTATCTTTCCATCAATTAAGTATAATTGCCCTCCATTGCCGCTTTCATGATGTTTTATTTAGTTTTATTCCAGGTATATATGAAATGGAGGTAGCATTGTTATTTACAGTACGTCTTCTTAGCAGCAGATACAAATGTAATTATAATATTTTATGCCTTAACACTGTCCAGTTAAGAGCGCTTTAAAGTATTTCAGTACCAGTGAAAAGGTATTTAAAATATACTTATAATTAGGTATTTTCTGAACAGAATGCTTCATAATGTATTTTATAATAAGGAAATATAGTGAATTTTATCATGTCTCCCAGCTGACATGTCATTTAATTGAAACCATTTTAATTTTAATTCAAAATAAGAGCAAACTAATATGCTGTATAATCAAAATGGGATTTGCATAACTATCTGCAGATCTTCATTGTGAAAAATAACACAGTTCAAAACCACCCAAATATTGTCTTCGCATTTGCTTTTTAAAGGAAGTAAACACATTAATCGACCTCGGTGCCCAGATGAGGGACTCTGCCTTCTACTGTGTTGAAACTGGCGTATTTAGTTTGAAATTGCGACCCAAAACAGTTGGCACTCTAGCAAGGCATTGCTTAGCTGGCCATCGCCCCACCTGCCAAGAGACCGGTCATGCTTTCACAAAAGGGTGGCATATAGTGGCTTGCCCATTGGAACCCATGACAATGTTATGTACATAGATGTTCAATGTCCCATTCTGTTTACATAATTTTCCTTCTGTAGGAAATGATAGTTACCATTACCAAAGGCACTCAGAAAATATTCCACTGCAACCATTTGCACAGTTTAATACTATGATTATAAATTAAAGTAATTGGAGGTTTTAATTAAAGAAAACAATCCGTGAGATCGCTCTTCAGGCGCAATGAGTATATTTCTTGAGGTTCATTTAATTAAATGTCGGTCTCTATAAAAAAAAACTTCGTAAAAGCATCTGCATCCTTAATTTATTTGAGACCACATTTATCGCAGGCCATGGACTAATTATACGGTTTTTTCTAGGGAATACATTTTTTTAAGAACATTATGTGGAGGAAAATGTTTTTGTGCAGGCAAGGTGAAAGTTATGTAGAAGCAGTGGTGGCTCCTCTGCTACGGTGGAAGAGCATCGCCCCGCTGCTACTTGAGCAGTGCAAAAAAAAAAAGATAATAAAGAGAAATTATTATTATTTTATTTTACTTTGCTCCAGCCAAGTTGGTCAGTGCTGGCTTGATGCAGAGGGAGCAGGAGTGGTTTGCACTCCCTCACTATGTATGCATGACGGGTTGACCAGCCCTCTAGGGCCGGCCAAACCTCCATGCACATTTGGCATGTTCTCCATTGGACTGTGTTGCACATCCCCGTTGAGAACATGCCCAGCCTCACCAGGCACTGCCTGAGGGGCCAAACAGACCACTCAGACCAATCACAATGCTGCTCAGGCAGCGTTGTGATTGGCTGGAAGAGTCAGGAAGCTCGAGTGCTTCCTGTGCTTCCAGCAGATGGAGGAGAGGTGTGAGAGCATTGCAGCGGCATCTGTGGTGGTGGAGAAGATGTGTTGATTTTATTTTTTATTTTTCACCCCCACCCCCGCTCACCACCCCCTTTCAGAGGCAGCCACCACTGTGTAGAAGGAGGGTTGTGTGCAGTTAGTCAATGAGGCAGAGCTGTAGATGCTTAATTTCAAGCACATGGCTGCTATGGATGCCACCATGCAGTTCAGAGAACGACAAACGGAATTCACAACAAATTCTCTCTGAGGGCCTAATTTACAAGAAACCTCAAGCGTCCACTTTTAATGCTGCTCTGGTGGCGCAGGCCTCTTAATCATATCTACGGTGCCACAGAAAACTACCCTTCTTGGCTTTTTATGGCCTCGTAGATATGGAGTGAGGCAACGCATCGCAAGTCACTCCGTTAACTCAGTCTGCAATAGGGAGGTGTGCCATGGGTCTTACAGTAGGTTTCCCCATGTAACACCCATGCCATTTAACACATTTCCAGATTTACAACATGCAGTAAACCTAGGAATGCTTCAAAAGCCTACACCTCCCTAAGGGTGGTGTAACTGATATTTGTGTGCAGGAAAATGACCATTACTGCACGAAAACAACCTGATTTCAATGCAGGCACCCTTGCACCATGGTGCATGGGTGCCTGCAATGGCGCTAGGCAGCCATTTGTGCACCAGTGCAGTAGAAAAGGACAAGAGCTCCTTATCTCATATATACTGTGCATTCCTACCATTTTCTTTTGAAATAGGGCTGTGCATTAGGAAGTCCCTGATTGACTAATTAAGGGAACTCTATATTATTTAAAGACGTAAGTGACAGTAAACATTTTAAACCATGTAATAAGAATCTTCAAGCCCTTGCTGCACGCATCGAAACCAGCACCAACATCAGCAAATGAACCTTTGTACATCGTTCAGGAATTCTTCAACTTCCAGCAAAGACAACATCACAACCTCACAGGAGCTGTGCAACATCATTGTTCACTTCTTCCATGACAAGATTGCAACCATATAAAAAAACTTTAAACCTAACCCACACTTACATACTTCCTCTACAGATACCCTACCGTTTTAACTCACACGAACAGCACACAGACCACCTGAAACATCCTCTCCATTAAGGACACCACCTCCACCATGAAATCCAAACACTCTGGAGCTCCCACGGACCCATGCACTCACTACATCTTCATCCTCAGGAACCAAGGGATGGGCCAGGAACTCACTACCCTACTCAATCACAGCTCTGAAAAACACCCTGATCACAGCCACGACAACATCCAAACCCTCCTTGACTGAGGAGAAAAAGCAGCTTTGATCCTCCTTGACCTTTAGTCAACCTTCGACACAGTATCTCAACACACGCTGATCAACAGCTTAATCTGTATTTGCTCGAGCAGGCACAAAAGAGTACCTTCTTATTCAAGCAATGTAATGATTCCTCCTCACACCTCTTTTTCTCTAGGCATCACTATGGAGAACTGTGTGCTCTGCACAGGTTCGCATAGAAGTGCAGACCTCATTCAGTAGTGTGGTCATTTCAGTTATGGAATATTTGTTTGAATTTGAGGACAACCTCACTGTTAATTTACAATAACTTTCAAGAATATGACAGTGATACGGTTTGCCAGAACTCCACTACAACTAATATAACCTTCCTCATGGTACCATTTCAGGCTGACTGAATAGAAAGTTACCTTCATTCCCTGCTACATGGATAGTACAAAGAGAAACTGACAAGGAACCAGGAAACAGGTAGTCTGGGAAAGACCAAAGCCAAGTGATAGTATATATTTTGACATCAATTGCAGGAAAGTCCCAGGAAATATCACACCTTCATCTCCTCCACAGTCTAGAACACCATTGCAGCATAGGAGCATATCTGTGCATTGCATTCACATGCATAATTTACGTTCTTTCTCCAAGCCAGTCATGTTTTAACCACTTACCTACAGAAGCTTTTCCAAACCTAGAAATGAGCCCTTAGTTGATGTTTCGGGCAGCTCACACTGAAGCCGTTATAACTTTTTTTCACAAAATATATCCAGTCTAAATGTTTATCTTTGTTCCACATGCTTGGGATTCTAAAGGTGTACAGGGTTATAGATTCTACTTAAAGGAACTGGGAAAATAGCTTAAAACAGCAATTCTTGCAAAAAAAGGTTTACTGTGCTAAGATTTCCATTTTCAAATGTTGTAGGAGCAAGCAGATTTGAATTGATTACATGTTTTTGGAAAGTGTTTGCTTTTTGTAAATGGTAGTCCATGTTTCCTATTTTTTCAGCCTACTTGCAGATTGTGGTGAAAACAGGTGTGAAATCCATGAATGAACATGGAAAGATTTACATTTCTGAAAACAAGGCCAAACTCTGAACTTACCAAATGTTAATATATGTAGGTCCCCAATGGTTTTCTAAAGACACTGCTGAAATAAAAAAACAAATGAAAATACTTCAGGCAAATAGCAATTGTTGAAAACATTTTAATCTGTAATTTCTTACCCCAATTGCCAATTAATAAAAGCAATATAGCATTACATCTGTCTGTCAAACCCTTCTAGTTATAGGAATAAAATATTTTTGTTGGTTGTCTTAAAACTTAAGGTAAGCAGAGCCAACCACTGAACAGCTGTTTATAACAATTTGTCATTGTGTACCAACTAGTGAAAATTAGCCAATAGAAATTGTGTATAAAGGAAACCTGTACTTTTTTTAGATATGCCAAAGATACTAAGTATAGGAACAGTTGCTATGTGTACGACTCTGAATTTGGGGCCACTCAGATTATTATGTGATTCAGAGGATGTTTTGCAAAGGGTGTTCTTTTCTTGCATTGTGGCTTATATTTTTGAAGGCAAAAATGAAGAGAAATTCAATTCATAATAATGAATGTTCTACTATTCTGTCCTCCCACATAGGCGTAGGCCCAGTCTAACATGTGTGGCACTGTTTTTTTTAATGGGAAAAGTATGAGAGTACTGGGTGGTAGGAATTCTTTAAACCGCCACAGATTCTATAACTTTCCCTGACTGAAATGTGAGGAAAATGCATGTTTTAGCTAAAGTTTGAAGCGTGCAGGACATTCTGTGCAAGAAAACATAGCAGAATCCATGCAAAAACAAAACTCTGGATTCATCTAGAAATTATCAGGTTTACCGTGTTCCCTTTTGTTAAGTTCCCCTGCATCTACATAGTAATGGCATTCACTATAATAAGAGAGAGAAAATTGGAATTGGCATTCACTATAATAAGAGAGGGAAAATTGGAATTTACCTCCTCCCTGCTAGCCAATATTGCAAAACACCATCCAAAAGAATGAACAATTCTCTCACTTGCCTAGGAAACAGGGATGCTGTAGTCCCCAAGGAGGCAGAAAGGCTGTTGGGGCTTTAGGTGTGGCGGGCAGGCTACATGCTTGAGCTAACCACTCATGCCTCATATTTATTCTTAAATATTCCTGGGCTAATATTACAGATAGGGCACGGTGTCCTTGCTTGTGTCATGGCTCACCCTTGAGCAGGTGCGCCAGCGAAAAAAAAGGACAGAGTGTCCTATTACTATAAAATTTAGCTAGCCTGGATGCACAGCATTCCGTGAAATATGGGGCAGCAGCTTCAAAGTTACTTTGTGTTTCTCAGTGCAGATGGTAATCTGCCTGCACTTTCAAGAGGGGTTAGAGGTCCCCTTGCTGGTGGGTGCAGTGAGACCAGATCCTGCCTGCACAGGGAGATCTATCTGGGAGGTACCTTGGACCCCTTTTCTCCCCTCCAGATGGCTGCCCACAGGGGCACTACCTTTTTGTATGGTACTTTCAATGTGCCACCTAAGGTCATGTTTGTCTGTGCATCTCAATCCATAAAACAGTGCAGCAGCAAAGTGATTCCCTCATTTGCATGAGGCCACGCCACTATGCAAATGAGGAAAACCCTCTGAAGTTAGCACCGGCGCTACATGCGCACCATCACTATTAGTATTACAGAAAGAGCCGGACAAGCATGTGTGGCTCCTTCTGTAATAACATAGGGATTCGGGGCACAAAAAACGGATGCAACTACCCATTTTGCCTACTGGTACCCATCGTATTATGGCCACTGGTATCTAACGGGCTGTGTGCGTCCCCGTCACACCCGGGTGCTTCTGCTACATTTCAAAGATCCTTCCTTCCAAATATGTCCTTCTTTTCAGTTCAATGAACTCTGGCATTTGGTCAGCAGAGTAGAAGCAACGCCTAGGACAATTCTTCAGAAAATCTGTCTTTTCGTGAAGTGAATTATAAGCAATATTTCCTTCTCATATGAATATGCTGCTTCTTTGCTGAAAGCTGTATTTATACAGAAATTGTGAGAAGACATCAATCTCAATGTTTCATATCATTAGAATGATGATGGTTTATTAATTTGTTTTCTATCAAGCAGAATATTTATGAGCACATGATATCGTCACATTTAAATTCCAGTACATACTCACATTCATTTTCTTTTTAGCTGGTTATCATTGCCTATGATGACGGTGACCCTGTGAAGTCAAACACCACGATTGTAATGATTACCGTCTTGCAACCATCAGTGATTCCACGGTTTACCCAGGATGAGTACAGGTAGAGTGCAGCTCTTACAGTTACATCAATGCCCTACACAATATCGATCAACTGTTTTGATTATTTGCAGGAAAATGACTAGACATTTTTACAATTGCTGAAATGGTAAACATCACTTACAACGAAACTTTTACAACGCACTACCATTACAACGCGGTCATTACAACGCAAACCATTACAACGCATTGCGCTGGGGGGCGCTCTAGGATAGGGAATATATTTCATTTACTATCCAACACCTTCCCTACTATCCACGGGGACTGGAGCTGGAATAGTAAATTAAATAAATCACTCTCCAGCGCCTAAAAGCACTATGCGTTGTAAAGGTTTGCGATGTAAAAACCGCGTTGTAAAGGCAGGCGTTGTAATAGCCTGTGTTGTAATGTCATACATCCGCTGAAATGAATATGAGATCTCTCTTAGTCTACTCATTTTGCACAATAGCTGTGTATATTGTCCCTATATCTCAGATACCTTTTTATATATTAGACATTTTGCCCTAGCCTAGCAGCACAAACAGGTTTATTGCACTTTGTTTATCGTGAGGAACATGCTTAGAGAAATGGATGGACCTTTCATAAGGAGAAAATAACAAAATGAAGAAAGATATTCAAGTTTGTTGGTAGCAATGAAACAATGATAACGAAAAAAGCAGTAGAAGCTGGACTCAATTTAAAGATATTTGTTGAGGTTCCTTGCTAATGCAGGCAGTGTCTGACGCCCAAATATTTGTAAGCAGGCAAAGGCAGATACATAGGACTCTTCATCGTGAGCATTTCTGCACTCATAGAAGCCGACAAAGTCAGAAGCTGCATAGAGTTGTTTTTTTAATGTAAAGTAAATGGCAACAGATTAAGAAGGTGATAATGGCAGAACTAGAACAAGGAAATCATTTTTAATGTGAAAGGTTGTTTTATTTTGGCTTGTCGGATTAGCAGTATTTTTTAATCGTGTAATAAATATGATTTTGCAAAGACGTCAGGGAAACTGTGATATCTATAAAAGAAGGTAATTAAATTTGCAATTATATTTTTCTAGTTTTTTAAAGTCTGAAAAATATGTAATTAAACGATAAGAAAAATGTTGCCAATAATAGTTTTATCTGACTGGACATGTGCACTGAAGAAAAGTATGGATTACGGACTAAGGGCCTGATTATGAATTTGGCGATCCGTGGGACCATCAAACTTGTGGTGGAAGTGCGATGGCCACCATATTATGAGAACGGCATATGACCCTTTGTACTGCACCGCAGCGGGACTGCCGGATGTATGACATTACAACGCATGCTTTTACCACGCATGCTTTTACATCGCAGTTTTTACAACACATACCATTACAACGCATACCGATTTGGGGTGCTGGATAGTGAATAGTTTAATTTACTATTCCAACTCCAGTCCCCGTGGATAGTAGGGAAGGTGTTGGATAGTAAATTAAATCTATTCCCTATCCTAGAGCGCCCCCCAGCGCAATGCGTTGTAATGGTTTGCGTGTAAAAGTTGCGATGTAAAAGTACTGCGTGGTAAAAGTTGCTTTGTAAAGGATGTTTCCCGGGACGGCCACGCTGCCCACAAGACCATAAATTAACTGGTAATCTGGCGGGCGGGCAGGCAAGAGTCGACTTTGGTGGTCCAGGACGGAGCACTGGCGTGGCGACCCGCTCCAGGACCACCAAAGTCGTAATCAGGCACTTAGTCATATCCTTTCAAAATATGAATCAATGTCAAATCTCCAACCACCATCATATTATGGAAGAACATTGCTTAGAACACGAACGTCAGCTAACGTCAGCATCATCCTCACTGAAACATCTTGTTTAGTTTGATGAATCTGCTAGGAAGCATAAACAAAATAAAAAAAAGTGACACAGGAGCGTGAGATATGTCAGTGTCATGAAATATGCTTCTGCAATCGCATACATTGTCTCCAGGATCATTATGAAACATTTCAGCTGGAAACCACAACTAGAGCTCTTACTGCAGTGTAGAACCACGGTCTTCTGCATAACACAGAAGCACCAAAATTGAACAACGTGGATCTTTGCTTGAAAATAATGTTATTATATTTTGGATTCAATTAATTGCTTTTTTCATCTTTTGGGTAATAGCAGATACACCTACGCACTAGAGCTAACTTGAAATGTAGCAACGCCCATTAAAGTTGCCTCAACACACTGTCCACCACAAATTGGATTTGTATAGAAAATTTTCAGGCAGCCTAATGGGAAAATGTATAGGCAGTCAGACACTACGCAAGGGAACACACATTGGAGACCTCCTTAGTACAGGAATACGTCTGTGTTAGAATTTTAGAATTAGGCAGAATGATCATTTTTACCACTAAACCCTTAGAAGGAGTTCAATCAGAACAGACACAGTGATGACCTTGTGCATTAAGAAAACTGCTTTAGACCTTTTAGCTGGTATGTATGTTTGCTCACTTGTCCCATCCCTCATTCATCCCTTATTAGCCGTCACTTGGCATTTTTAGATTTCATTGTAGGACTCCCCTTCTATGCGGGGTGCTATGTTTGACAGCACAATGGTGAGATGTTGCTGGCACACCTTCTTAGAGGTGCATGTAATGCTAAATCATTAAGGATGTGATTCTGTGAGGTGCTGGATTACTGTACTCAGTGGATGTGTGCACTGGGCCCATCCATCGCTCAATGTTGATGTATTGGTATAAGCGAAATGTATTACTTCAAGCACCCTTTCTCCCAATGCCGATGCAATAATGTAGACCAATGATTGATTAAATGTACAGATGTAGCACACTATACCACTGCTCATCTTTGAGCACCAATTTTAGTATATAACTCAAATTCTTTTTTGTTGACCAGTGCTTTATGTTAGTGATGCCTGAATGGTTAGCTCACAATTTACAGAATATTGATTCACTGCTGACACTGGTAACCAACCATCTTTTAGAAGTTATTTGCGCATTCTTTTGTTGATTTGTTTCTTTTTGTCCCACCCATCTGACTTCTTTCCTCTTTTTTGATAATGTAAACATCCCATGTCAAGCTCTACCAAACCTTTAGTGGTACTTGTCATAGTTTCCTCACTTTTTTCCAGTAGCTAACTCACATGATTGAATGATGAAATATTGCCAACACAAATATCGCCCAAAATATCCAGGAAACAAATATAAACACTACATAGATTTACTAGATGTTCACAGCAATTCAATTCAATTTTATTTATTATGATTTGGAATTCCGCAGATTTCTACATAAAAATACATCTTAAAAACACGTTTTATTCCACAAAATTTACCAACATAAATTCTTATTGTCATTGCATCTAAGAACCCGGATAAACCTAACAGTAGCAGACGGACAAGTGGTGTACAATGCAGGAGGGCATGAACCTTGAGTATTCATATTGACGTAATAAAATCATACGGATTTATAATCGAACACTATCCTAAACAATCGGAATTAAAACTTAATGAATACATTTAAAATTTGCTATACAGTACTAGATCGTGAACACAAGAACCATGTAAAAAGATAATTTATCTATTCACTAAACTGTACTGTATAACCAGCAGCATATTAATGTTACAAAGTAGTTCAATACCATAAACTCGCTTCTTTTAGTATGAAATCTACAATGGATTAGCAGCAAACAGGATTTTAGTGAGGTACTTGGGATCCTAGAGGATAAGAAACTAGAAGTTTATAATAGTGCTCATATTCAATTCCAAACCTAATAAATCAGACAATAATCGTCTAATACATAATAGTATAGCAGCAAAACGATTTTGGAAAAGTGCTTGAGCTCCAATGATTAGTAACTAGCAGCAAAAACGGTTTATAAAGTGCACATGCTTAATTGTAAACATAATAAAAAAGTGCAAGTGCTATGTACATACGTTTAGAAAAGATCTTTACACACTTAATATATGTTTAAAAATTGTTTAAAAAAGCTAAAAATGTTAAAACACATCAGTTCCGATGGGGGGGAAAACAAACAATTTCGGGCCTCTTCTGCAGTAACAATATTATACTTTAGAAATCAATTTCTTAAATATCTACGACGTATTGACTGTAATGCGGGACAAACAAATAAAACATGATTCAAGTCTTGTAGACAAGAGTTACTTAAATGACAATACCTTTCATGTCTAGAGATACCCTCCCAAATTCCTGTTACAATTCGTTGGGGGAGTAAATTCAATTGTAATAGCAAGATCACCCTACGCACTCCATGTTTAAGGTTCCATACAACATAAGGTTGGGGATTTTTGACAATACTACTCCCCACTATACAACCCATGTTACTATTCTTTGTACTCATTTTAATATCTCTTTCACGAGAGACCCCGTAGATTTTTTTCTTAAATATAATTTTCAAAGCCCTCTTAGGGAGAACCATTACCCGATCCATATCTAAACCAAACATTGATAAATTATTCCTAAAAATAGCACTTTGATCCTTAATATTTACAAATATTTCTCTGTATAGTGCTAACTGTAGCAAATTTTCAGAGCTATTTAACAGTGCATTACTCCATCTTCAGCACGCAACCATTGAAAGCACGTATGTAGAGAGAAGACCAAATTATAGCCTAAGCACTGCCATCGGTGCTGCACGATTCAGATTACATATTTGGCGCCAGATTTGTCCTTCCCCTTTCTCGAATTTGGCCCTCTGTTGTGCATCTATTGTTTCACTGGCATATCTCAGGGTTGGTGGAATCTTTATTTTATAAATTGAAAAAAAATGTTAGAAATGTCTTTTCCCACAGTGTGTGTACAGACAATTGATTGCAAAGGCTTGTGAAATTGTTTTGCCTTTGCAATGGTCCATATGTCTATTCGCTGAGCACCTATTTGTAAATATTTTTCCTAAATATGGATGCAATTTTACTACTTCCAATTTCTCTTTTTCCAGGAACCAATTCAAATTTTCTTCTGACCTTACATCCTTAATCACTAAAAATCATGATTTTGCTTTTCATAATATTTATTTTTAGATAATAGTCCTCTGTATACCTAATTTAGGGGGTCCCCTTTACTAAGCCCCACTCTTCTTGGCAAATCATTAATGTAGATGGAAAAGAGTAAAGGGGCCAGCAGGCACCCCAGCTTCAATCCATTGTTGGTTACTACTTTCGTCGAAAGGCCTTGTGTTCCCCCTAATAAAACTTGAGTCCAGGTAACAGAGTGGAGAGCAATTATTAATCTCAAAAGATTCCCTGATATCCCCATTGTGACCAATTTCCTCTACAGCTTCCCCCGATCTACCCTATCGAATGCTGTGGAGAAATCTATACAAGCCGAATACAACGGCATGCCCCGACGTACTGGATTTTTTTCAGGTAACGCTTGCAGAATGGAGATATTATCCAGTGTGCCACTATTCTTACAGAATCCTGTTTGTACCAAAGGAATATCATTATTTCCAAATGCCCACTCTTGGAGATGAGTGAGAATACTCTCTTTGCAAACAGTTTACCCATTGCATCCAGGAGCAAAATCTGTCTAAAACTAGCCGGAGAGTTTTTTGGACCCTTTTTATATAGCGGAACTAGTATGCTTCCCTTCCAGGTTTTTTAATATCACCGTAGGTGTAACAATGGACAAACAACGGATGCAAACATTTTGACCATTCTTCACAATCCTGTTTTATTATAGCTACTGGTACATCATCTGGGCCCATTGCGCTGGAATATCTTGCCCCTTTAATGTAACCCTCAATCTCCATGCATGATGGTGGCTCATAGTCGCCCCCAAAGAAAGGGTGGTACTAACCTCTTGGTTCTGTCCAACTATGGGATTTAAAGCATAGAGTTGGGAAATATGCACAGACCATTCTGCTTCTGGGATTAAAATAGGTTTTGACTTCTCTCCCCCATGTTCGCAGAGTGCAGTGCAGCAGCTGCAAATGTAACACATGAGGAGAGAGCAGGGGAGTGCCATATTTAGAGAAGTATGGCACTCTCCTCCCCTCTCACCAATGCTGGCACAGAAATATGCTGCTTTGGTCCATGGACACACCTTTGCACCATAGTGGAAGGGTGTCACTGTGAGTCTAGCATAGATTTTGTAGTGGAATAGAAGACTTCCAGTAGAAAAATACCATGTTTAGGCTAACTTTTAACCTTTTCCCACTTTGTATGTGTGATGTACAGTGCAGCACCCATACAAAGTCAGACAAGAAAGGCGAAATGAAAGGAGTCCTCCTTCATTGCACATAACTGACATGGGTGCTATTTTCTCATGCTAAACCCTGGCTACTTTTTTAAGTAAATAGGGCTTAGCGTCAGAAACCTTGGGTGGTTGCATGTGTTGCTTTGCATTGCTGCAAGTTATTTTCCAGCGTGAAACAGATTTTACGCTGGAAAGTAAATAGGTGAAAAAAGATTTTGCGTCGTTTTGCATCACTTTTGTGATGTAAACTGGACGTTAAATCTTAGTGAAGGGATGCCTTTGTTGTGATAAGTCAAAAATATTGCTGACCAAGCTATAGAAGACCACAATATCTTCAAAATCTGCGTATATAAAAAACAATTATACTCTATATTAGCTTTAAAACATATATTAACTTTAAAAGTAATATTATTTTTTAACATTTTTTTTACAATATAAACAGTGTATGAAAAAATATATCTTAAAAACATAAAATAAAATGTATACTATAGAATACTTGCAAAAAAAATTATTAAACTGTAAAATTATTACTTAAGCACAAATGATAAATAATATTTATACGAATTAATTATGATTACCGACACTAGATATTAAAAAATAAAAATAGATACAATTTATTATGCAACATGAAAAAATACACAAATAAAAAAACTACAAACATAAACATTAAAATAAATAATCCTCCTAAAAAAATGATATATATTAATACGTATAAAAAATGGGATAAAAAAAGTAAGCGTGGAAGGGTCAAATTTATTAAATGTATTATTTTCACAGCAACCTGGCTCAGGGCCTGATTATTAGTTTGGTGGGGCAGGAGCGGGACCGCTACACCGGCGTCCTGCTCCCACACCCTAAACCTGGGTGTGCACAGCCTCCAAGATTATGACTTTTTCAGTAACTGGCGGGCAGTTCTTTGGTCTTCCCACAGTGATGCCTATGAAATAGGCACCGCATTGGGAAGGTCATAGGCAGTACTTGCATGGAGTGGTCTGGTGTAGTCCATGGTATGCAAGTACTGGGATGCATGCACACAACATGTGCCCCCTGCAAGCACCCGATGGCCCAGAGGCTACGGGGCCCCCTTTGCTTCCTCTCTGCCACAGTTTTCATGGAGGTGGAACCCCCATGAAAGCCATTGCAGGGGTAAACTCGTAAGATACTTGGTGGGAGCGGGCTCAAGACTGCTGCATCACCGCCTGGGATCTCTGAACTTTGATCTCTGCCAGTTGCAGTGGTGGAATGATGGTCCGACCAGACAAATGGTAATATGGCTGTTGGACCGTCGGTGCAAGGAAAATTCATAATCAGGCCCAAAGTGTAAGGAAAGTGTTGGAGAGGTCAGATTTAATAAATTAGCATAAAGTAAACAAAGAATTTTAAAAATATATATATTTCAAAGTAAAAAAACAGAAAAAAACATACTACAAAATATAAACATACTTAAAATAATAACTACTTAACATAAAAACTCATAAAGCTCAACTGAATAACTAAGATAGAATATAATATTTGAAAACAATGTGTAAAAGACGTAAAAATTGATACTCTTACCACCTATATTCTGACCCATGATATTTTTGACATCGCAATACTTTTTTATCCTCATTCCGCCAACCTTCTTGCTGGTATATCTCACTTCCCTGAGATGAAAGGAGGGGTAAATAAGGTTGCCCCCGCAAGGAGAACTGCTGTTTTCACATTCATCTCCCTGCCTGAAAGAAAAACCAAGGCAAAAGGGAAACCGTGATCTCTAGCATTTCTGGCTTAATCATCGGACCCACTTAGTCATTGTCTCCAGTTTACATAGAGTGCCCAGACCGTCTCCAACTGTTACCATCACAGGCAATATCGTTCTCACTTGTGAAGTTAACAGCACTAAGACAGTCCACAAGCAATGGGGAATTTTACCTTCCCCATCCCACAGGTTAGAGACGTCAGACAAGCTCTTATCATCTGCCTCCGTCAAGGCCCAATACCAGATAGAGACCTCCTTCTTTAATAAACCAGATCTCATTGTCTGTTCTAAAAATGGCTCTGCCTCCTCTACTTCAGCCCACCCTTTGGTGACCCAGCAGGAACTTAACTGGTAATACTTAAATCTCGTTACCTGATCCTTGGTAAGGTTTCATAGAGTCTCCCACGCCACTAAACGTAATCCCAGTTTCAGGTCTACCCAGTAACATAAGCCTGCTGTTTTTAAGGGTTGACTAAGCTGATCGGTCAAACATCCAGCAGTGCCCGGTAAATCCCAAATCAGTGCCCGTGACGAATATTATGGTACTCCTAGCATCCGCCGAATATATATCCATGTTCTTAAAGTAGTTTTCATGATTTTTAACCTTACTTTCTTGACATATTTTGGATCCCCATTTTTAAACCGGAAATGATGCTGACCCTGACTCAATCCAACAAGCATTGCCTCAAAGAGTTTCCCCATTGGTGAACTATCTGGCTTATTTATTAACTTGCAGAAGTTCTTAAAATAGAAGGCCTGGCAATATATAAGCAAATCAGGTAAGGCCAATCCTCCCACCTCCAAGTTTCTCCTCAGTTTCTACCATGCTATTCTGGGTCCCTTTAATGGTCAACTAAAGCTGCCAATTTTCCCCCTGAAGTTCAGCTATATCTTCCCTCTGGAACATAAGAGGCACAGAATAAAAAAAAAGTGATTCTAAGGAGAGCAATCATCTTGATAAGGTTTCCCCTACCATTTATGTTCAATGGTAGATTTGTCCATCTTGCTAGCAGACTACCAATCTCCTGACTCACCTTTTTCCAATTAACTGCAGGGATTTCTTCAAATTTCTGTGTAATTAATATGCCCAGGTATCTCATTCAGGATTTAGCTCCCCTACTGCTATTGTTTTGATTCCAACCAATTACTTCAGTTTTGTCAACATTCTCCTTATATCTCGATATCTTTCCAAAACTCAGAGCTTTTGCCATCAAATTAGGAATTGCGGCCTCCCTATTGCCGATATACAGAATCAAATTGGCTGTAAATAATGCTAATTTCACCTCTAACTCAGGGGACTTAAAAGGGATAATAGTAGTATCTGCTCTAATTTGGTGCGCAAAGGGCTTGATATGAAGGTTAAAGAGAAGCGGAGACAGGGGACATGCCTGTCTTATACCTCCAGTTACAGAAAACCAAACCAAATGTTCTCCATTTACCAAAACCCTACCTTTCGGGAGGCTATAAAGATTTTGCACCGTTCTCACAATATTTTGTGAAAATCCAAACTTTTTAAGGTTTTCCCAGCGATATACCGAGTGCACTTGATCAAAGGCCTTTGAAGCGTCTACTGCCGCTACTGTCAAAGGCAACTTCTGGGCCTCTGCCATATAAATAACCCCCATCATCAAATACATGAGCTCCTTGAGCTGCCTCCCAGAGATGAAACCTCTTTGATCAGTATGTATAAGCCCCTTAATAACCTGGGCTACTCTTGAAGCAACCACCCCTTAAAAGATCTTATATTCCATATTTAAGAGTGATATTGGCTGTATGAATCAGCTCTTAGCAGATCACTATTTGGTTTTAAAATCAAAACTACTGATGCCTCTGACCAAGATATGGGTATTTCCTCACCATCTATATAAAGTGCTTTGAATACTTCCTTCAAAAAGTGGGTTACCTTGTCTAGAATTTGAGTATCCCTCTCTACTGGGAGGCCATCTGGCCCAGCTTCTTTCCTGGCGGACATTTTCCTGCATTGCAACCTGATCTCTTCTGTAAACTCTGCCTCCACAAAAGTTCTTCTGTTCTCTTGTTAATTGCGGAAGCTCCATCCCCTTAACCACTTCGCAATATCTTCCCTCCATGGTTGAATATCCTCTTTATAGAGGCTGCTCATATATCTCCTGACTGCCCCCCTAATTTATGCATTTCTACTTGGAAGTGCCCTAGTCTCTCCGTTCATCAGATTCAATATCAAGCTCTTCGATCTATCAGTCTTGGCTTTCCGTGCCAACAGATAACTACACCTTTTGCCATAAAAGAAGTGCTGAAGCTTACTGACTTTCCATCTGCCTGATATATTCTTTGTCTAACAAGGCTTGACACCTTCCCTGTAAATCCTCCAACCCCCTTTGGAGACCTGGTAACTCCATAGATCCTGCCAACAAGGCCAACTGGAGAACACTTTCCTTACCCTTAATTTCTGCAATTCCCTTCTCATCTTCCTGCCTTATCACCAGTATTTTGCCTATCATTATAGCACTTATTATAGCTCTTAAATATGCTTTAAAGGCATCCCAAACTAGTTGTAATCTAGTGGAATCCCTATTAACAAAAAGTCAGTTGTCTTGTAAGCTAAGTCTAATACCACTCAATCATCTAACAAGATGGTTCTATCTAAGGTCCATCTCCTTTGTCCCGGGTTTTGGTAAAAATGGAGAGATAAAGTCACCGGAAAGTGATCTGAAAGAACAGCAGGACCATGAGCTACCTCTTTAACCTCATCATATAGGTCTTGGTTCACCAGAAAGTAATCCATACAAGTATGGTGGCCATATTGTTTACTATAAAATGTAAAGCCCCTTACTGCCCCCATCTTTCTTTGCCAGACATCAGTCAAATTATTTTCATTCATCATATTTTTCAGACTAACTAGTGTCTTCGAAGAACCCACATATTTTACTTTCGATATTCTATACACATCTTTATTTAAGACTAGATTGAAACCCCTTCCCAATACAATTGGGGCAGTGGTCTCCTGGAGGCAAGATTCCAGCCTTATAAAAGCACCTGGAGTATCATTATTTCGGCCATAGTATGTTGCACATCATAAAGGCCTGCCCTCAATCCCCAGAATAGCCACCAACCACCTACCAGAGGTGTCCGTTTGATAATTTAGTAGCCTTATTCCTTTAATTGCTTCTAATGACTAGGGCCACTCCCCTAGTGTTACCTCTCTGATCCAAGCAGACCACATCCTGCACCCAACATTTCTTACTGAACCGATCTGCGCAATCCTTTCATTTCAAATGTGTCTCCTGGAGCAATATATGTGCTCTGCTATCTTTCAAATACTCGGGCTAGCTTCTTCTTAGATCTCAAACCATTGACATTCCAAGACATAACTATATTAAGATTACTCATACTTGATTCTCCTCCTCATGCCTTGTTTTAACGCTTACCACCTACTCTTTTACTTAGACTTAATGCACTGATGAAACCCCAGAGTTTTACAGAACTGGGTAAATATTAGCAAGATGAGGACAAATATTTTTTATTTTTTCCCTATGATCCTCCCACCCAATGCACCCCTTCCCCCACCCCCCTGGAAAGCCCCCCTTCCTATCCCTAGGCGATACAATCTGCTCATTCAAGACCCCCCTTCCCATAGAGAAAATTAAAGTGCACTAAACAAAATAAATCTAGCAAATACCTTTGGTGAGTGCTATTACTTAATGCTACTTCCAATGGAGGCTATTGTATGCCATACCTAGAGCTAGATGTGATAGCTGTGGTGCTCTCCATCTGGGATAATAAGGTATAAACTTCCTCAGGGTTACTGATGCTATACAGCTTGTTACTCTACATAATTATTAGTAAGTATGTGCGAAATTTGCGAATTTGCAGTCCGCGAATTTGCGCGAAATGGCAAAATAAATCCGCAAACTCGCAGATTGTTTTGCCATTTGCACAAATATGTGACCACGTGTGCCTGTAACTTTGCCAGCGCGCCAAAAGGCACCGAGGTCCCTTGAGTGAGCTGGCCATTATAGTGGGGACGGGCGGGAAGACGTTTCATACCGCTAGTGTGTGGTGGACGGGGCCAACGGGCAGGGCTTCTATGCGAGTTCACATGCATCTTGTTTATGGGGAGAAAGCAGCCTCCTGGACATAGGAGCTACACGGGGATGGCGCTCGGGAAACTCATGGATGCAAAAATACGTTTGGCACAAGACCGCAGAATCCTTCAGATGTCCAAGATAGCTTTGCTGCCTGTGTTGGTATTCTGATCCTGCTCAGTGGGCTCAGATGCATGCAGCTGCCGCTGCTGGACAATGTCCCATCTCATACTAAACTGCCCGTACAGGCATATGTTGGCACTGGGCAGTAGGGTGCAGTGCCATGCGGGTGCTGCACGCCTGTTACATGCGCATACCGGTGCCAGGGGGGACACGTGTTTATTGGTGCTGTGTAGCAAGTTATGACTTTACATTTTGACTACACCAGACGGTGGTATCACCTACACGGATCAGGAGCATCCAGGCACCAGACTTCATGGTGCAAGAGCATAATGGTGGTGTGCGGTATGGGTATATATGTACTGGGGGCAGGGGGGCACTTAGCACAACGTGTGCTCACACCCAGAGGGCTTCTAGGCAAATGAGCACAAATGATGTTCACACTGAGAGGGCTCTGGGCAGTTCAGAAGCACGGGGGCTCACACCCACTGGGCCCCGGGGCAGTTCAGTAGCGCGGGGGCTCACAACCCCTGGGCAGCTCAGCAGCGCCGGGCTCACACCCACAGGGCTCCCAGGCAGTTTAGCAGCGCCACCCTCTGGTTCATCACTGCCACCCTCTGGTTCATCACTGCCATCCTCTGGTTCACCACTGCCACCCTCTGGTTCACCACTGTCACCCCCTGGTTTATCACTGCCACCCTCTGGTTCATCACTGCCACCCTCTGGTTCATCACAGCACCCTCTGGTTCACCACTGCCACCCTCTGGTTCATCACTGCCACCCTCTGGTTCATCATTGTCATCCTGTGGTTCATCACTGCCACCCTCTGGTTCATCACAGCACCCTCTGGTTCACCACTGCTTCACCACTGCCACTCTCTGGTTCATCACTGCCACCCTCTGGTTCATCACAGCAACCTCTGGTTCACCACTGCCACCCTCTAGGCTCATCCCTAAGTCCGACACTTTTCAACATCTATGTGTCGGACCTAGCTAATATCATTCGAGCACATGGGATGAGCCTTACCTCCTATGCAGACGACACACAGCTTGTCCTGGCCATCAAAAATAACGGCCACAAAGTAGCGGAGGACTTCAAAGAGGGCATGATGGTAATTGGGGACTGGATGTGTACCAATTGCCTAAAACTTAATTCCGACAAAACGGAAGTCGTCATTTTCAGACAACTGACACCAGAATGGTCCTCCGTATGGTGGCCCATGTCCTTTGGTAGTCCCCCTAAACCTGCCAGCAAAGTGAGGAACCTGGGAGTGATTTTTGATGACCACCTCAACTTTCTCCCACACGCCAATCAAATTGTATCCTCCGCCTTCCACAAACTCCGTCTAATAAAGAAAATCATTCCCTTTCTCCCTGATACTGCTGGCAAAACATTGGTGACCTCATTAGTTCTGTCCACCCTGGACTATTGTAACACCCTGTTTGCAAATGCCCAAGTAAGGGTCATCAATAAACTGCAAGTCATCCAGAACTCGGCTGCTAGACTCCTGGGCAGAATTCCCAAATATAAGTCTGCAACCGCTACCATTAGAAACTTACACTGGCTGCACATCAGAAACAGGATCAAGTTCAAAACCCTCTGTATTGTGTATAAGGCCCTACACAATCAAGGACCCTCATTTCTTACACAACATCTGATCCCTTACCGTCCACCTAGATCTTTACGTTCCTCAACTCTAAATGATCTAGTGGTCCCCCGCACCAAAACTGTCTCTTGGGGGGACCGAAGGTTTCTGGTTGCCGCCCCTAAACTATGGAATACCTTGCCCCAGTCAATAAAAACATGTCCCTCACTTTGGTCATTTCGCAAGCAGTTAAAGACCTGGTTGTTCAATCAGTAAACTCAGATCTGCCCATCCTCCAGGAGGAAGTATAGGTAGATATCTCAGCGCCGAGACGCCCAAGGGCATTTGTTCGCGCTCAATAAATGGTATAAATAAATAAATAAATAAATAAATCACTGCCCCCCTCTGGTTCATCACCGTCACCCTCTGGTTCATCACTGCCACCCTCTGGTTCATCACAGCTCCCTCTGGTTCACCACTGCCACCCTCTGGTTCATCACTGCCACCCTCTGGTTCATCAATGTCACCCTCTGGTTCATCACTGCCATCCTCTGGTACATCACAGCACCCTATGGTTCACCACTGCCACCCTCTGGTTCACCACTGCCACCCTCTGGTTCATCACTGCCACCCTATGGTTCACCACTGCCACCCTCTGGTTCACCACTGCACCTTCTGGTTCATCACAGCACCCTCTGGTTCACCACTGTAGATTATGGGGAGAAAGCACATCTGCCCAGCCAGCCTCACCGAGACAAATTAATTTGGGGCTGGTTAATGTGTTATTGAATTTGAGCTTCAAGTCCGGCACCTGCTTCCTTATCTCTAAGTGCTATCTGTTGCGGTTTAATTTTTGTGACAGGAGCATTGTGCCATACTTGTAACTATTCTCTAACCCTGCTTCGAGGGTCAGAGCAGGGTCAGAGAATAGTTGCAAGTAGGCAACGAACTCTGGAGGCACCACTCAGGAAGCACTTACAGGGTTACAGCATGTGCCCAAGTTGAAGTTAATTTCTTTGTAACCATTTTGTAAATGGTTGCAAAGAAATTAGCTTCAGCCTGGGCACCTGCTGTAACCCTGTAAGTGCTTCCTCGAAAAAAATGTGTCCCGCTCGCGGATTCGCGGATTTTTCCGCAATTTCGCGAGATCCGCAGATCGCGAAATTGCGAAAAATCCGCAAATTCCACGAGCTGAATGTATTTTCGGCCCATACTTAATTATTAGCATGGCTGGAAACTTCCTCTGGACTTGATCACCTTTGCTCTGCAGGTCATTCATTCTGGTATCCAGCTCCCATTGTCTCTGTGCTGTTCCCCTCCCAATGTCTGAACTCACCTGATAGTGAACATCCTCAAATTTTAAGGAGCTCTCCTTTAAAGCCCATCCTAACACCAATTCTTTAACCGCATCCATGAGAAAGTTAACTGGTATTTTCCTGGGAGTCTTCCTGTTGGGATTTAGCTTGAAAGGTTCCCTATGGACTATTTGAATTTAGCTCTTGAGATCCAGAACCGGTTTATCCTGCAGCAGCCTTCCTTAAGCAATTTGCAGATAAAACCTTTTATTTCATTTTTCCCTGCGCCCTCTGAAATATTGAGTACCATCAAATTATTACGCCTAGATTGAGGTTCTAGATGCTCCAGATCATCTTGTAATGACTTATTTCGCAATTTCAGGGCCTCTATTTCCTGGGAATTCTGGATAATTCCTGCCGATAGTGCCTTCAACTCCCCTTCCAACACTGCAGTGCGAAGTGCAATATTGTCCAACTTTTCCTCCAACACCCCACGTCTATCTCGGATATCGCACTGATTGACCTCTGAAATCTCAAACTTCTTGAGGATGTCCTGCCTCAGACTCAGCAAGATACTTTCCAGCTGACTTTCGGTCCTCTCCACATTGAGGGGACTACTCTCCCCTTGATTTGCATTACCCCCCAGTGGGGACCCTGCAGTATCTTTGGCTTGCCCTGCACCAGCCCCATCTTGTTCACCTTCAGTGAGACTATCCAATGGGGAGAATCGATTACCAAGTGGGACAACAATTACTGTCTCTCTTGAAACACCCTCTGTTTGACTTACTCCATCTCCTCCAGCCTGAAAAGGTGTCACGATTTTTCCCGTTCCATGATTTTGAAACACGAGTTTAACAATGGTGAAAGTTTAGGTTTAGGTCATACACGTGTCTCTTTCAGCCCACACCTCTTTGGTTTCCCCACCACTTCTAGCGGTTTCTTAATAGGTGACACAGCTTTCGCAACGGAAGTCAAATGCTCCCGTACTCTCACTTTTTTCTCATGACCGGACCTTAGCTAATATCGTTTTCCTTGGTTGTGGCTCTCAAGGTGTGTCTGCTGAAGTATCTAACTCTCCTGGAATCTCCTTACATCCATACCTACCCCTCCATCCACCACCTCTTCTGTCCTCTTCAAAACCTCATTTGTAGTTAAAAAAGTGCCTGCATGGAGGTCCCTTTCCATCAGATCCCCTTTACCTGCTGAAATGATATCCTGCTGCAATTGCCCTTCTCCTTTTTCCTCAAGCTCATCAAACTCCGGCCTGAACTTTTCACTACTGTGGAGTTATTCCTAAAATGTTTCTGCAGGGCCTCCTCTTGCAGCCCATGTAACTCGTATGGGTCCTCATACTGCTGCTGCTGCTTACTTGCTGATTGTTGCCTGGTGCTGTCTCTCTCAGGACCCACCTGGAACCAAGCGAGAGCCGCTGGAGCGCAGGACCACCTCCAGAGAGCCACTGACCAGCACCAAACGATCTGATACTGCTCAGCTTCCATCCGCTTCAGAGGCAGAAAATAAAATAAATGGAGTGGAATACCCCCACCGAGCCGCTGCTTAAATATTTCCCCCACGGGAGCACTCAAAAAGGCTTGCGGGTTCCACCAGCCCCAGCTTGCTCTTGCACTCTCTCCTCATTCCAGAAGCTCCTGCGACCGGCGTTAGCCCGCTGCCATGTTCCCCCCAGTACTGACATCACAAGTTTTTTGACAAAATATGTCTCTCTCACAATATTTTTGTAAGAATGTTTTTGGTTGAATGATATTAACACTTGTAAAAATGTCAGTTTTTGGAACGTGTTATAATTTCTCACTTTTTTATTTCATTCTTTCTTCCATGCTCTTCTTTTTTCCTTCAACATAATCTCTGTTTTGTTCACTTCATTTGCTTTAAGACATTGGCTTTCTATTTGATTTGGCTCATTGTAATGGAAATAAGAATGTATTTGTCTCTTAGAAAATATTATCAAATTCTTACTAACAAAAGACATGAAAGGTGTCGTCAGCAGGCAACTGAGATTTGCATACTATATTCATTTATGCACACAAGCACAAGCGATTTTTGAAGTGCATTGCTTCATTTCTCTACAGCTGCTGTTTTCATAAAAATATGATAAAAAGCAAGACTGATAACAAGAAATATAAAAATGTTTCTCCCACAAGTTACAAGTCAAACCCTTCCTATCATTTTACCAATGAGCTATGACCTCCAGCTCATCTTTGTTGCCATTTCCTATATACGAAAAAAATGCTCTGTGCAAAGAATGAAAAATTGATCTTCAAGTATACCTTTCAGGTGTATTTTTCTGTATTCACCTCTTAAAGGCCAGTTGTCATCATCACTGAAATAACCTTTTCCTGAAATAATTGAGCACTGGAAAGGTACTGCAAGCCAAATACTCTCTCTTTCTCTCTCTCTCTCTCTCTCTCTCTCTCTCTCTCTCTCTCTCTCTCTCTCTCTCTATCTGTGTCTATATATATATATATGATGTATATATTCACAGAAAAAAACATAGGTTTCAGAGGTGTTATAGTTAGCTGGAATTTTCACTAGTACAAAACTATAGAAATTCCTCCGTTATAGTTAGTTCTGCTAACTATAACTCGTGCACCAGCAATGCACTGCTGATGATATCACATATTACATCATTTATGACATAGTCAGTGACATCACTGATGACATCACTGATGACAACTCAAATGACATTACTGATGACATCATCCAGTGAATATGGTTTAGTTTGACATTTAAACATGTATTATATATATGCCAATCTATATTGAAGATTGAGTGGATATATAACTGTCTGGATGGAGGATTTAATAGCTGTCTGACTGTCTGTTTAAGTGAGTAATTAAAAGTGTCTCACTTAATACATGGATTAGTAACTAAACTATGTGAATGTGTGCATCACTGTCTCTGTTGTTGTATAACATGCTGCATCAGTTGGTCACTAACTACATGAGTGTGTATATTAGGTATTGATTAGTTAGGTGAGTATTTGTATGGGACACTGAGTTTGTGTGGGGTTGGATGGGGTGCGTGTAACTCTATGCATAGATGTGTGAATGGTTGATTGACTAGGTGTATAGGTTTAAGAGTGCATGTGGAAACAATTGTTTGGGTGACTGAGTGTATTTATTTGTGTGTTGGTGAGCAAATATATGTTTTAATTGTACATCTTCAACAAAGTACAAAAATAAAAGGCATTGTAAGTGAGAGTTGGATTTATATAAATACGTATTTGTAAGAGTCAGTGATTGTGAGAGTAACTATATGAATGAGTGTATAATTGTAATGGTGATTTTTTAACATAATAACTATGAGTTACTATGTGTTTGAATGAATGAGGTGTTGTGTGTATACTCGTGTAAGTGAGCAAATGTAAGTGTGATTCATTTTTTTTAGGAGTGAGTGGGATGACTGCATAAGATGACTGCGGATGTGTCAATGTCTATATGAATGAATGAATAATGATTTTTAGAGCGCGGACTTAGCCCAAGGGCATGCAAGGCACTACCTGCAAGGTATCAGGATGCAGTGAAAAAGAGAACATGCTCAAACAGACGTATCTAAGAAAAGCCAGGTCTTTAAGGCTTTATGAAAAAGCCGGAGGGACACCTGATTAGAAAGTACTTCAGGGAGGGAGTTCCACAACTTGGGTGAGGCCATCGAGAAGGCTCTGCCACCCCATTTAGCCTTCTTAACCCTATCAGAAGGTTTTTTTTGAAGACCGAAGCGGCCTGCTAGGAACATAGTGTTGGACCATTGACCTAATTCCCTCTGAGCCAGATCCATGATAGACTTCATGAGTCAGGTACAGGGTCTTAAAAAGCATCCTACGGTCCATCGGCAGCCAATGCAAGAGCTTAATCGAGGCCGAGACTGAGTGATGTTTAGGGAGATTTAATACCAGCCTGGCCACGGCATTCTGCACCATCTGCAGACGCCGAACAAGGCCTTTACCAATGCCCAAATACAGGGCATTACAGTAGTCCAATCTAGACATTAATAAGGCAATGAGGGCCTCCTTGCATGCTTCGATGGAGAGATAGTGAAAGATGTTTCTAAGGATCCTGATGATCCAGAAGCAGGTGGAGACATTCCTATTGACCTGAAGGTCAAGAGAGAGAGCATTATCACACCTAAGTTCTTCCCACGAGATAATGGACAGGGACAAACACAAGTGTGGCCGGCCACCAGTAACTGGACCAGATATCCAGTTTACTCCCAAAAATCAGGACCTCTGTCTTCTCTCCATTCAGCTTCAGAAAATTCTCTGTCATCCAAGAGGAAACTGCCTCCATACCATGCCTAAAGCTGAGGGCAGAGTCCATTACACTATATGTTATAGAAACTATTATTTGTGTGTCGTCCACATAGGACAACACCTCAAACCCAAAAGTTCTCACCACCTTTGCAAGGGGGGCCACATAGATATTAAAAAGTGTTGGGCTCAAGGAGGAGTCCTGAGGAACACCGCACAGCAATGTTTTAGGGGCTTGGTAAAACTGGCCTAACTTCACCATCTGTGCCCGCTCAATAGGAAAGGAGGCAAGGAGACCCAGAGCAGCACCCCCAAACCCATCTCTCCCAGGCGAGCCACCATCCTGTGGGGACATAGAGTATCAAATGCTGTAGTGAGGTCCAATAGCACAAGAAGGGTAGTATTGCCTGCATCCATCTGAGTCCGGATGTTGTTAAAGACAGCCATCAAGGCTGTCTCTGTGCTGTGGTGACTCCTAAAACCATGTTAGGAGCCATCTGAAATGTGGTGGTCTTTTAGGTAGGTACTGAGATAGGCCTCCAAAATCTTGGCAGGGACGGGAAGCAAAGAAATTGGCCTATAGGTTTTTCAATTTCCCAGGATCCAGGGAGGGTTTCTTCACAAGAGGCTTCACTACTGCTGTCTTCCATGACAAGGGACACACTCCCTCAGAGATGACAGTGTTCATAAATTGAGTAAAAAGGGGAGCAATGATCTCTCGACAGGCTTTTAACACCTTAAGGGGACAAGGATCTAAAGGGGAGCCTGAGTTAACACGATCCAGGATTCTATCCATCACCTCCAAGGACATAGGGGGGAAGGTAAGAAGCCTAGGAATCTCCCCCATGGGCAGAGTCTCACTCAGGGGAGTAGGAATTTGCATTCTTGGACTATTACTGGAGTTAGCAGTTTCCAATAGGTCATAAATGTCTGAGATTCTGGCCTGGAAGAAGTTTGATATTTTGTCACAGAACTCCTGTGAAGCATCAGAAGGGTCAGTGACATGTAGGGAGATGAGAGAATTAATGACCTTAAAGAGATCTCTTGGAGATTTCATGGAGGCAGTAACCCTGGAATAGTATAGTCTCTTTTCCTCCATAATGGCCAATTTATACTCTTTCAGACATTGTTCATGCCGTTCCCTACTAAAAGGTTCTAAGTGAGCACACCACAGCCTCTCCTGTTTGCGGCAACCCTTTCTAAGCTTTCTAAGTCTATAAGTGCATTTAATAGCGTTCTATTAATTTGGGACTGCATGTATAAGTGATTCTGTTTTTGAATGGGTAGTTGTATGTGTAGGCTTAGGAATCAGTGAGTGGGTATGTAGTAACTGGTATCGGTGTGTCAATGTTTTCAAATATGGTACTCTGTATTTTACAGTGAGTGCTGAAAGGTTATACTAGTGTATGATGAGGTGTATCAGATTGTCACGTGGATGATGTCATTTGAGATGTCATCAGTGATGTCACTGACCATGTCATGAATGATGTAATATGTGACATCATCAGCAGTGCATTATGGGTGCGCGAGTTATAGTTAGCAGAAATAACTATAATGGAGGAATTTCTATGGTTTTGTAAGAGTGAAATGTCCAGCTAACTATAACACCCCTGAAATCTAAGTTTTTTTCTGTGAATTCCTAAGGTTTTTTAAATGCTAATTTCTAACTATAACGTCTCTGATACCTATGTTTTTTTTCCTTGTCCTTGTTTCCTTGTTTTTGACCTTGTCGCTGCTTCTAGCCTTTCAGAGGATCAGTTCTTTAGTTCTGACGCAGCTGAACTTGGCCAGAATGTCCCTAGGGTACCTATTTTCTCCTTGTAATCATGGGCCCACCCCGTGTACTCACTCCAGCCCTCTCCAAGAACCGTAAAGAAAAAGCCTACCATAAATGATTCCAGGTCAGGCCCTTCACAGCCTTCTTCCAGGCCTCGCACCCTGATGTCTCTGTGCAAACGGTTTTCAAGGTCTTCGCATCTGAACATGGCGGCATGTAGTTGAGAGTTCACATTGACCGATTTCTCCTTCCAGCTATTGACATTTTGTCTCAAGGTCTAAGGTGCGTGCACCCACTGAATCCACGTCTCCCTGGAGCGCCACCAGCTTTGTTCCTACCTCTGCTCAAAATGTGCTGAAGGAGGCACCGCTGTGGACTTAATATCTTCTCTCAACTCTTTCTCATGGTCTCTCAGCAAAGTCAGCATCTCATCACAGGTGAGAGCCATTGCGTTCCCTGATTGTGTGTTTCCCTCCTTGTCCACCCTGGCTTCAGTGGGAGCAAAATAGCTGTAGACTCTATTGGACTGCACCTTCTTAGGTGGCATAGGGTTTGTGAACTTGGTCAGCTCAGGGTCGCCCAAGGCAGACAAGCTCACTAATCCACAGCTCGGCTCCCAGTGACAGTCACCGGCTCCCGTGGCTCCAGACAACACCAGAAAACATGGCTCAACAGCCCCCAGCCCGCTTCCAGCATTCAAACAGTAGCAGTCCAAATTGTACCTCTATGTGCCTCTTCAAGGGTCCTTCATTCTCCGCGATAGGCAGCCTCACCGCATGACTTAATGCTATGCAGAAGGCCCAACGAGCTCATGATAAAGTCAGGCAGCCAGGCAGAGGGTTCCCAGCATCCCGTCCCGGTGCATAGGTTACCGCGGGGGGAATTATGGCTGCACCACACCGTTCAATTCCACTTGCTCCCTCCTGTGGGATGGGCCGCACGGCTGGTTTCTCGCTCTTGGCAACTCACTGGGCGGACCGTCCCCCTTCTGCTCCGCCGGGCCTGGACTGGGCCTCTTTCTTCCGAGTGACCTCGCTGCTTTGGTATCAGGTATGAGGGAGGGGGTCGCTCATGGGGTCCTGCAGTGTGATTTTAGTTGCTCCTACTGCCTCGGTGGATCAGCGTAGGCCTCTCTCTCTGCCTCTGCCTAGGTCCGCCGCCATATTGGCGCCACGGTGCGGGCTCCCTCGGTTCTGGCGCCAAAAGATGAAATGCCGAGCACAGCGGCCTGTCTCAGTGTCCCTCAGGCTCAGCGCACCTTAGTTCATCTGTGTGCCTGATTCTGTCCGTGTCCCAGTCATTGTTGCGGTCAGGATCCCGGGGCTCGGAGCGGAGCCAGGCAGATTCATGTCCACGCAACCATGATGGTTGGCCATGCCCAATTTATTTATGTTTACGTAAACATGCACACATACATATATATGTGTGTGTATTGTTTTAAATTATATATATATATTTATAATTTAACTATGTTTACTGTGAATTATATTACTGCTTAATGTTAATATAATTAATGTTTACTATGTTTGATAATATATAGGTTAAGAATGTTATTTTTGTAATAGATATTAGTGTACATCAATATATATTTTTGACTATTTTGTCATTTACATTATAATTGTAGGAAAACGATATTTTTGTGCTCAATATTTTTGACTCAATATTTATATAAGACGATATATGTGGTTTCGATATTTTGTCAGTGAACCCAAATGTAAATAATTTCTATATATTTATTTGAACTATAGAACTAAATAAAAAATGCTACATCGATAATAATTAATTTGTGAATTAAAATAAAAAAACTTAAAATATATTCAATTACATTCCCTTTATTTTGATCAAGGTTAAATTAAGTAATGCATTCCCCCAATGGTATGTAGAACATGGGAGCATGTATTTATGAATATTAATACAGATGAATAATATAAGACAGAAGAAGAAACAAATGAATATCCAATACCAGGATTCTGTTATTAACATTACCAACACCCTTTAAAATAACTGTAGAATGTGTTACTGCTGAATTTAAGATCATCCCAGGGTTATGACTTTTTTTCTTGCTTATTTAGAGCTGCATGCTGCCCAATGTTGTTTGATAGCACAATTAATTTCTTGCTCAGTTCATCTTGTATCATTTTATTGGGTAATAATACATTACCTATCATGGACTAACTTTTTACAAGACAGTGAAAGTATCAACATGAAATTGTTGTCTCTTGCACAAATGGTCTGTATGCTAGTTTAGTCGTTCCTCTTTTGTGTTTCATTTCATTTCATTACTGATTTGTTTTTTCTTAAATTGAAACCCCGAAGCTAAATCAAAATGCTATCTGGAGAAACACTGTGAATTATTTTCACAGGTATTTGGGAGTATAAAAAGTAATACTCTTCTAGTACACTTTTGTGCACTCTTACCTTCTTCTGTAAATTAGCCCCAAAATACCTAATTTTGAATGTAATGGATCTACTTGGGGAATAGCCAATGAGGATATTCAGGCAATATTCAAATACAATTAGTAGAACCAGAAAGGACTGTGCAATCTTTGAAATTTTACTAATGCAGTTTTGTCCTTTTCCTCTGATTCACAGAGTCAATTAGTAGTAAATAAAAGAGTATTCCAGTACAAACTTCTATTCCTTTACTTTCTGTATTGATAAATGCTTTTGTGATTCAGTCCCATTGTTGGCTTACAGCAATGAAACAAGGAACAGATTAACATTGTGCGCTGATTAGCAGGAAAATAAACTTTTTGCAAACGGATCAGGTAGATACACACAATGTTGTTTAATTTTAAGCCAGGTTCACCTATTTCTTTGGTGCCCAGACTTTTCACTGGAACAGTGCTCTGGCTTTTGGTTTAAGGTCAGGATGCAAATGGTAAACGCATAATCTCAATGTAAAGAAATCAGGGCCCACATGGGCAAAATTATATTACAATTCCAATGCTGCTGATATCTTCTACAGAGTGACTTCATCTACAGATAGCAGTGCTGGGCAGAGTTGGGTCTGTGTCAGTAGAAACTGCTGCATGTTGTCACCAACTCACACTGTACCTGTCTGTCGAGCACAAAACAGCAGCTTTAGATACATCACATGAACTGATGGAAGGAGTGTCAATATAAAATATTTAATTAGCAAAAAAATATTTAATACAAACATAATACATTTTCTTTTTTACTCTGATACCACCGAGGACCCACCCCAGAAGGCCATCAATGATAGAGAGATGAAAAGAAATGCAATTGACTTGCCTTCACATGCTTGCCCCAGGAGCACGCAGGAGATTCTGCTGCAGTGTAAATATGCAGAATTCTGTCCTTTTGCTGTACACAAATTCCATATATTTCATCAAAACCTTCACATAAGAATAATGGGAAAGAAGCGAATGATACTGAGTATGCAAAGAACTGGATTGTGATATTCTGGACTGTGGAAATGTGTTTGTAAAAAAATCAACACATCTCCTCAAGTGAAAGTATGCAGTTGAAA
Organism: Lissotriton helveticus; assembly: GCF_964261635.1. Taxonomy (NCBI): domain Eukaryota; kingdom Metazoa; phylum Chordata; class Amphibia; order Caudata; family Salamandridae; genus Lissotriton; species Lissotriton helveticus. The sequence goes on from NC_136065.1 coordinate 539,455,048, forward strand.
GGTCGAAGGAATTTTTACAAGAGGCATTCAACGAGGCAGGCAAGGAAAGGGGTCACACCCCAAGCTCAATACTACTGCAAGGTGGGTCTTCCAGTGTTATGGACCAACTGTTATCAGAGATCACCTTTAAAAAAGTTATCTGCTAGCTACAGCAAGCAGAACCACCACATGTGCAAAGGTTCTCAGAAGAGAAGGACAAATAACTGTTTAGATGAAGTGTATCATGAGAAAGATTAGCTGCAACTAGTAATAACCGGTGCTACAATGCTACAGAGTGAACCACAAACCGTCTATGGCTCCTGTTAGTGGGCAACAAAAATTAAAATCACACCATATCAGAGATCACTTATGTGATGAGGTACAAATCATGATAAGGACAGAAAAAGGAATAGAAGAAAGCTTGCTTGAGGTAGCTCATCGTGCTAGATAATAGAAAACAGCAGAAGAGAAGGTATTACTTTTGCATATGGAAAATGGGGAATATAGTCTTGATCTGCATTACACAAAAATATTTCCCATGACTTAGGGCCTTATTTTAAGTTGGGAGATGGAGGACATCTGCCAAATATTGATGGATGCCCCACCACTGTATTTAGGGTGCATTGATGTCCCACTTCACCGAACAACAAAATAGGGATCTATATGCTGTAATTAAATAACATATGGGAGAACATTGAATATGATAGTGAATACCACAATTGTGGATGACTTGCAGACTTGCCAATACTGTTTCATTTGTGGGCTTCTTTAGATACCATTTTCATGAGTAAAATATAGGAATAGCGGGTTGTAGGAATTTAGCAGATCTCTGCAGATCCCAGAATTTTTTTTGTGTGAATGTGAAGAAAATATATGGATTTAGCCAAAGATAACGTTTGTGGGGCATTTTGGGTTAGAAAACCTAGTGGGATCAATGCAAGTGACACCACCTCAAATTCACCTGGGTCTCTAGGCTTCAGAAAAGCTCAGGGTTTTGTGATAAATAAATAAATAATACCTCTATTTTTGACTAGATATACAATAACAGATAGCTCAATAAATAAGAGTCAAGATTCGAGGTAGCTGGAGTTTGCAGGTTTAATACAGCATAAAGGACAGGAACAGGACAACCTGCACGGACAAGATCTGGGATGGCTAGCGCTGCTTTTAATAACAGTGCACAAGCATATATATACTTAAACATAATACATGGTATTCAATACAATAGGCGTAGCAGTGGGCAGGGCCTGTAGCAGTCGCGAAAGATAAGGCAGAAAGTAGGTGTAACAAGAGGCGTGAACAGGGCGTATACATAGACATGTGATGTAAACGTAACAGAATATGTCATAAATGGGGCGGAAACATGGAGGGGGCTACCTAAGGAGCCGGGACCTCTAACCTAGAGATGCGCGCAAGCTGGTAATGACGTGTTACTAGGGGGAAGCTGGGGGCTATGACTTCTGCGCAAGAAGGAGAGACTAAAGTCTGGAGAGTCAGAGCGACATGTACCTAAACACTATCTAGTATCTGATGTTTAGAGAACATGTTGATAGAAACTAAAAGTTATCAGGGTAAAGGCTAACAGACTCTAAGACTGGTGCATGCATTATTCTACATGTAGTGCGTGTTGAGGAATATTAAATGACCATTAATACAGTATTTCTCTTACATGGAGACATAAAAGCTAGACTGTGACGGAAACTATTGATGCGATTCAGTAGCTTAGGAATGCAGAGAAGGAGGGCTGGACTGATAACTAGAATCATAACATACTCTTGGCAGACTGGCAGGCAGAGCCAGGCCGAGCCGGGCACTGTGAGGCAGGAAGTAAGTGAAGGGTCAGGGATACAGGTGGGGGCTGTATCGCTCCTCGGAGAGGGTTCAGGAGACAGGAGCTGAATCTGAGTCCGGGCCCTTTTGAGGCCTAGAAACGGGGACTTTACAATGAAATAACGTGCACACTGTGAAACGTGGCAACGTAGCTTTACATAGGCCTGATACTCGTAGCTTTCACGAGAACTGGGAACTGGCATACTAGAGATGGACACAACTGTAATTGCGTCTTTAATCGATCATGGGAATACATATGCATATTAATCACGCACATATAACATAAGATGGGGAACACGTAGGGACACAGAACATGGCAAAATTTACTTTTCCACATTCCCTCCTTGTCACTACGTTTCCATCAGGAAACATCAATATTCATGATACCATCTATCATTTCATACAGTATCATTTGCTCGTCTCGAATTTTCTTGGAACGGGATCTAGGACGGGACTTGGGACTAGGAATACAAGAGGTAGCACAAATGCCGCAAATCGCAGGGCCACATTGTATACAGAGGCAGCAACTGAATATGATCGCTACTGCAATACCTAGAAATGACAATACTTTCCATCCCCAGGCAGAAATTATACTCCAAAACCAACCGGACCATGTCCAGGTGCCTGGATTCTGGTGTAACTGATGGGCAATTTTATGAAGTCTGGTTATAGCTGAATAAACAGACGGCGCGTTATTAGGAATGAAAATGCAGCAACTAGATCCGATGACTCTACATGCTCCTCCTCTATCGGCCAGTATGACGTCAAGAACGAGACGATTTTGGAGCACAACAAATCTCATAGCAGATTGCTCTTCGGTTAAGTTACCTAGAGCAGAGGCAGTCTCATTCACTACTGCTTCAAGGGTTCTGGTCAATCTACGTATTAACTTACTATTCTGAATAGGGCCTATAAAGAAGAAGAAACCTTTATTGAAATCTGTATACTGTTCTAGAGCAGTTTCAGTTTGATCGACAATTGGGGACTCGATCTCCCTTCTATGTCTAATGTGTACTAGATGTGTGTTTCTATGATAATCAGATGGGGCTAGAAAAACTGGTGGCAGTAGGAAGGCAATGTAACAGGTTCCCTCCCAATCGAGGGGCAGACGAACATATGCGGTCTGACCACAAACAAAATAAGAATGACGTGAGGCTTTGAAAATAGATTTCCCACTGTCACTATATTCGACAATAGTAGTACAATCACTGTGTCCTACATGTACGTAACCATTATTTCTAACACATAATTCGCCTTTGACTGGTAGTACTGAAATAGCAGGTAAGTCTGGAGTAGGATCAGACTGAACATTCAGGACCATGAAATTCGAAGAATAATTACCCAAATTATACACTTCATTTTCTAGATCTAACCCTGTTCTGTGGGGAAGACCTTGCTTGTCTGGAAAACATGTACTGTTCAGAAGGGACATATCATTCGAAGATGACGTTAACGTGGACCATGCTCCACATGAACCATTATGTGAAAACGGATAAGGAAACAGTGGCAGAACTCCCTTCGGTGTCTGGAAAGGGGGGAGTCGACCACACACCCAACAATTAGTGGCATTGCTGGTCTGGTGTGAATAATGTAACATACGGATAAATGTATTGTTGCGCATAGCAAGACGATAGGATAGTTCATGAGGAGGCAGATCACTAAACGTGTGCTCTACTGTAGCGTTTGAAAACATATTTACATGAGAAATTGGAAAACATAAATGAAATGCATAACTCGTGCAGGTAACCATCAAACTCAAAAATAAAAGAAAACATAGAATAACGATACATCTGATAGAGTTTTGACTAACTCTCTCACTATGGGGGTCTATTTCATACATGTCAGATACCTGTCTAACCGTTTCACCTAGGGGAGGACTTAGACAATTAAACTGGCTGACTTATTTTACTAGACCGGAGCTTCAACTTATACTCCTGCTGCGGAGTTTTCTCTAACAGGGGAGGATCTGGATCAGAGTCATTAGCGGGACAGTCCTTGATAAAAGTGTCTGTAGAAGTGTTATTTAAAGTTTTAGTTCTTAATCCATGAAATTTCTTGACGTGAGACAGATGCACCCAGCCTTTTCTCCCTTCCAACTTCACGGCCGTGCGGGTGGTCAAAAGGACTAACTTCGGCTCCTTCCAGCGAGGCTCCAGCGGACTTGAACGATCAAAATTGCGGACGAGGACCAGGGTGCCGGGAAGGACCTCGTGTGGCTTGACTTCAGTATTGTCGGGAAATGCAGCGGCAACCTGTGAACGACAAGAGTGTAGGGCAGACATCAAGGAAGCTAGGTAATCTGTCAGCATATTACTGGAAACATCGGTAATACTTCGGGGTCTGGGTGTACCCCACATATTCGGGGGGCGGCCGAACACGACCTCATAAGGGGACAGACCTGATCTGGAGTGTGCGACCATGCGCATATAAAATAGGGCAACTGGCAGAGCTACTAGCCAGTCTACACCTTTTTCTTGACAGACTTTGGCAATACGGATTTTCAGGGTTTGATTATGTCTCTCTACGAGACCGGCTGCTTCTGGATGGCGTACACAATGGAACTTCCACTGGTACCCTAACAAAAGGGAAACATGCTTCATAAGTTCAGATGAGAATGGCTGGCCGTTGTCTGAATACACGACCCTAGGGAGTCCATAGCGGGGGAAGAATTCACGAACCAACTGCTTGGCAGTGGTCGCGGCTGTGTAATCTGGAACTGGATATGCTTCTGTCCACCTGGACAAAGCGCATACAACTACAAGGACGTACTTGAAACCTCGACATCGCTCCATCTGAATATAATCCATCTGGAGGACTTCAAAAGGGTGGTCAGGGGGCTGGAATCCACCTTGTTCCACCAGGACAATTTTACCTGGATTGAACTGGCAACATATCATACAGGTACGGACTTTCTGCTTGGCTGCAGCTCGTAAATGCTTGTTGAACCAAATGTTCTGGATACTGTCTAACATAGCTTTTTCTCCTAAATGTGCTGGACTATGTGCGGTATTGATAATGACTTGAACCATAGAGTCGGGGAGAAACCATGTGGCTTTTCCCTTCGTCAACCATCCCTGATCTGTCTGGACCCCTCCTTGTTCGGACCATTTCTTGATTTCCTCGGGAGTAGCATGTGACTGGATATCTATGACATCTTGAGTGGGGTCCTTAACTGTCATACAAGTAGTCTGTTCTAGGGTGGATGTCGGTGTCTTGCTAACTGGTATGTCTGGTGTCTGTGCTGTAAGCTTGGCTGTTCGATCTGCTAGATCATTTCCTTGAGAAATAATGTCTGTAACTTTCGTATGTGCTTTGCACTTCATGATAGCGATAGCTGTCGGTAAATGTATTGCATCTAACAGAGCTTGAATGAGGAGACCATGCTGAATCTTGGTTCCATGAGAAGTCATAAAACCTCTTTCCTGCCAGAGCACTCCGAAGTCGTGTACAACTCCGAATGCGTAACGTGAATCTGTGTAAATATTAACTTTCAGGTTCTTGGCGTGTATGCAGGCTTGAGTCAGAGCAACTAGCTCTGCTGCTTGAGCAGACAGGGTGTCAATACGGTGTGTTTCAATAACTTTAGTGTCAGTAGTCACTGCATACGCGGCTACTAGATCTCCTGTACTTGTTCTCATACATGAACCATCCACATAAAGTGTCAGGTCGGGATCTGGTAATGGAATATCTGTCAGGTCTTATCTTGGCTTTGTCATGGTGTTAACTACTTCCACACAGTCATGTGTGGCAGGATTTGAAGTAACTGACGGTAACAGTGTAGCAGGATTTAGAATATTGCAGCGTCTGATTTCTATGTGTGGCTGGAACAGTGTCAGTTCATAACCTGTCAAACGTGCAATTGTCAAGTGTTGAGTCTGTGTTCGGTTTAAAAGAACTTCCACGGAGTGTGGAACTTGTACTGTCAAGGAGTGTCCTAATACTATGGAATCACTTTGTCTGATAGCTAGTGCTGTGGCTGCAACTGACTTGAGGCACGCAGGCAGAGCCTGGGCTACTGGATCTAGTGTGCTCGAAAAATAAGCACAGGGCTTGTATTGTCCTGCTTGATCTTGTGTAAGAACAGATAATGCTGTACCATCACGTTCTGTGACGAAAAGTGTAAAAGGCTTACTGTAGTTCGGTGTAGCTAGAACAGGAGCTTGGCATAAAGCTTTCTTTAACTCATTGAAACTAAGTGTATGTTCAGATGTCCAAGGGAGAACAGTCGATACGGCTGCCTCCTGTGTCGTTAACTGTATCAGTGGCTTGGCTAGAAATGCATACTGAGGAATCCATTGTCTGCAATAAGAAGTGAGGCCGATAAAAGCACGTACCTCCTTCTGGGTCTTGGGCTGAGGAAGACTCGCTATTAACTGGATACGGTCTTGTGTCAACTGCCTACCCCACTTGGACAGTAAGTGGCCTAAGTAGATCACTTGCTGGACACAGAATTGAAGCTTCGAAGGGGACACCTTGTGCCCCATCTCGGCTAGGAAATACAAGACTGTAAGTGATGCTCGTTCGCAGTCACGTTCAGAGCGGGCTGTGATCAGTAGATCATCGACATACTGGAGCAGGGTAGTGTCAGTTGGCATGTGAATATTGTCTAGTTGTCTTTTAAGTGCTTGACTGTAAATGCTAGGACTTTCTGTGAAACCTTGAGGAGCTCGTGTGAATTTATAGCTCCTTCCATTTAAACAAAAACCGAAAAGGTACTGGCTGTCTGGATGAATTGGAACACTGAAAAATGCATTCTTGAGGTCGATTACGGTAAAGAATATTGCTTCAGAGTCAATGGCTGTCAATAGAGACGAGATGTCTGGAACAACTGGGTACTGGGGAATGATACATTTATTAAGTTCTCGAAGATCGATCACTAATCGATACACTGGGGGTGCACTTGGATCAGTACGTTTCATGACTGGAATGATAGGAGAATTACATACATTGGAGTCAGTTTCTACAACAACTCCTTGAGCCATGAGCTCGTCAATAATTTTGGATAAGGCTGCTACAGCCTCAGGTGGCAATCTGTACTGTCTGATTCGTGGTAGGACTGTACCTTGTTTGAGAGTCACACGATGGGGTGTGATCTGCATAAAACCAACATCAGTTGGACCTTGCGCCCATAGATGCTGCGGAACATTAGACAATCTTGGATCAAAATCTCGTAAAACATAGTGACCCTTAAAGTCACGTAAAAACAAACGTATTCCCTCTGGGGAACAACAAATAACTGCACCTAATTCTTTCAATGTCTTAATGCCTAACAAATTTTCTGGACATGACTTTGTAAGTAATAGATCAGTAGTTCGGGACAATGGACCAACTTCTAGAGTAACTGGCTCTGATATCTCGTTAATGATTGGCTTTCCTGAAAATCCAAGGGAAACATTTCTAGAGCCTGAGAGCGGAGCCCCTGGAACCTCGTCATGACTAATAGTCGTCCTACTTGCCCCTGTATCAATCAGAAACTTTCTGTCTTTCCCTAATACTTGACTATGAACATAGGGACCTTCTTGATCTACAGGAATCTCGATGAGAGGCAAGCCTACCTCCCTCTCTAGGCTGTTTCATGAATACGCTTGATACTCTGGATACTCTGTCTGGGCATACTGGTACATTTGCTGTGTAACATGCTGAGTTGCAGCAATAGGCTGCGGTACTGGAACTGTCTGTTGTGCATTCTGTGGCTGAGAAGTCTGTGAAACTTGTTCTTGTCTAGGCGGACGTGGTCTTTCTTTAGTCTTACCGGTAGCTATGTTGTGTTTCAGAACTGCACACTCGTTTATAAAATGACCTGGCTGTTTACAATAATTGCAGGTCCCTTTAACGGGAACTGCAGGATGACTGGCTTGATTCGGACCCCTCTTCTGACTGTCTTGAGGAACAGATTGCGCAACTAGTACTTTCATTTTCGTGTCTTTCATACGTCTTCTCTCGTGTTCTTGCTCTTCTCTGATTCTATTCTGGTGGTACTGAAGCATCTGTAACATCTGGGACGGAGTACTAGCTTGCCATGTACTTTCGACTTTCAAAACTCTATTCTTAACTTGTGGGCTTGAATTCTCAACTAGTTTAGTAACAAAAAGATGAGGGTATGACTCACTACTTGTCTTTAGACCGCTGTTTATTATAAAACATTTCTCAAATCTAGAATAAAAATCACTAGTGTCTTCGTCTTGTTTCTGTTTACAGGCTGAGATTGCATCCCAGTCTTCCTTTTTAGTGGCTAATAACCTAGGTAAAACTTGTATTAATAATTCTGGTAATTCTTTACATTTGTCTCCAAGACCGGTACCTGGTACTCGTATCTTATCTTCAGCTTCTAGAGCTGTCCAATCGATCTTTTTCTCTCCCACCTCCCAATCCTTTTCCTTAAGTTTTTCGTATACCCCTGCGGGCAACAGGACTTTTAACATTTTAATTATATCTGGATACGTGTATTCTCCCATACGGAGCATGTCTTTTAATTCTCGGTGGAACCCTGCTGGATCTTTGTCGTGACAGGGAATTAACTTCTTCATTTCTAAGAGTTCCATCTTGGTAACTGGGGTGTAAACAAATACTCGTTGCATTTCACCACCCGCTGTCCTAACTGGGTGTACTTCTCGTAACGGATGCTGTCTGTCTATATAAAACGGTTTACTTTCTGGAGGTGAGACATGAACAAAATGTGGGTTCAAAAACGTTCTATATTTATGGCGCTGTTCTAGAATGACACTAATTAAATCGGTACCTAAACCTTTCCATCTATACTGGAGTAACTCGTTCAGGATATCATGTAACGGACCTGGATCAGAATGTTGACCCTCATACAGAGTAATGAGGTGCTGGATCATATACATACCCACCAGTCGCTGCTCGGCTGGGGGCAGTTTCAGAAACATTTGTGCCACTATTTCGTCTGGAAAAGTGGTAGAATCAGTAATCCATCGGGCTGCTGATCGGGCTAGTTCTTGTTCATGCATAGTACTTAACTCACTATAACCGATTCGTGATTTCAGAATTTGATTGGTAGCTTGAAATACTTGTTCTAGAGAGCCTTGTTCTGGTGCTGGGAGATGAAAGACTTTCTTGTGTTCTAGGCGTAAATGTCGGTCTGGAAATCTAGATTTACCTACATACGCTATTCTGGCGGTATTCTCGTCGTCTACCTCTTCAGTAGGAGAGTCATTTTCTTTCTCGCTTCCTAGAGCTTCTTTGCGTTGTTCGTGTAACCTTATTATTTCTTTACGTATTCTCTTGTACATACTCTCTATACTATTGAGTGTCTTGTGCTTACCCTCGGCTACATTATCACTCCACTTTGTCAGAATTTTCATTTCGGTCGGATCTTTAGTCGGGGAATCTTGTTCCCGTATTAAACAATTGATCAGAAACTTTAATAGCATGAACTGGATCTCAGATTTTCTGTAAGACATGACTTCACCGATACTTTCTGGATCTTGTCCTGTACGAATGAAACGATACATTCTGTCTAGATCTTCTTTCATATTCGGCAGGGTGACCAAATACTCGGACACCTGCCTTATACGCACGGAATATATAACCATACTATCCTCGCCTGGGACTGGATCATAACAGCATTCAGTAAGGGCTCGCCTGATTTCTGCAATAGACTGATATTTGGGCGTACGCTGTAACTCGACTGGCCCTAGACGTCTATTTGGCGGCGGTGTACCAGGAGGACCTCCTCCTGCGGCCCCTATACTGGAATCGTCGACTGATACTCTTCGTGCTGGCAAGGTGACTGATGTGGCGGGAATTTGTACTACGGGCTGGACCGGGGGTACCGTAACAGGTACTGTAACAGGTGCCCCGGTGACTGGAGGACCATGAATTACATTATTTACAGGAGCTGGCGGAACAGGATTAGCATATTCTGGGACTGTGTCGTCCAAATAGGACGAGAGAAAAATATCAGCTGCGGTCGGTTTGTGACGCAGCTTGGTCGGGACTAAAGGTGGCGGAAAATTACTGGAGGCCTCCGGGGTTGCTTTTGGCAAGCCCTCGGCAAGAAGAGGGTACATACCCTTAATGAGGGCATTCCTCTGTCTGTCTGACTGTTCGGCTTTAACTCTTTCACCTATCTCGATTAGTTCCCTTTCTTGGGCTCTTTCTGAGGATTCTCTACTTAATTCTGACTTTCTGATTTCTTTTTCGGTTCTTTTATGAGATTCTTTGCGCCATAACTCGATGGCATCTTTCTGTGACTGTCTGGCTTTCTTTTTCCATAATGCTTCTTCTACTCGCATGATGCACTCGGCATCCCACGTACCTGATACGGGCCATCTATACTTTTCTTCTAACTGTTTGGTGTACTCCACCCATAAATCTAGGTACAATATGGCACTTATGCCATGCTTCTGATACATAAAATGACCTGGACTGTCCCTAGGCGGGACAGGAACTGCTTCTTCTAACAGACCTTTTCTAGTTTTTAACTGACGTAACTTGGAAAACAATGGCATGACTGGGCTGGAGTCTAGACACAATACAATACACAATGAACACGATAATTACTGAAGGACACCACTTTCATACCACGACATTGAAATACATGAATGACATTTAAAATAACAGTTCGGACAGAATACTACCTGGAATACTGAAAACAGAATACATGAATTTCTCGAGAACAGAACGGACTAGAACAGAAACTAGATGCACTGCTAAAACAGTACGAAAACTTACCGGTCCCATAAAGAGACACGTCAGGACCCGCATCCACCTAAGTGGACACTTCGTGTTGGATCTGTGTACCCAAACCCACGGACCAGAGACAATGCAATTGACCCTGTCTAGATACTACCCCAGCAACGGTACTCACCGGGCAGCAAGAACGGAAGGCCTCGGACTGGACTGGACTGCTACGACGACGGACTACGAACTTCGGACTTCAGTTACGGGTGGGCCTCCGGATACCTCGGACCTTGGACTCTCGGCTTGGGCTCTGGTCGGGACTCGCCGCGTTCCTCCACCGCCTCGTCTGGATGCTGGACCGCAACCTCCGTCTCCTCCGTGGGCCTGAGGGATACTTGAAGCAGAAATATCTGCCACTGCGCAGGATGGTTCCGTCACGACTGCAGAGGATCAGGGGGCTTGCGTGGCTTCTCCGGCGCGTGGGGAAAGGGCAAGTCCCTATTCGGGCGCCATTATGTGGTAAATAAATAAATAATACCTCTATTTTTGACTAGATATACAATAACAGATAGCTCAATAAATAAGAGTCAAGATTCGAGGTAGCTGGAGTTTGCAGGTTTAATACAGCATAAAGGACAGGAACAGGACAACCTGCACGGACAAGATCTGGGATGGCTAGCGCTGCTTTTAATAACAGTGCACAAGCATATATATACTTAAACATAATACATGGTATTCAATACAATAGGCGTAGCAGTGGGCAGGGCCTGTAGCAGTCGCGAAAGATAAGGCATTAAGTAGGTGTAACAAGAGGCGTGAACAGGGCGTATACATAGACATGTGATGTAAACGTAACAGAATATGTCATAAATGGGGCGGAAACATGGAAGGGGCTACCTAAGGAGCCGGGACCTCTAACCTAGAGATGCGCGCAAGCTGGTAATGACGTGTTACTAGGGGGAAGCTGGGGGCTATGACTTCTGCGCAAGAAGGAGAGACTAAAGTCTGGAGAGTCAGAGCGACATGTACCTAAACACTATCTAGTATCTGATGTTTAGAGAACATGTTGATAGAAACTAAAAGTTATCAGGGTAAAGGCTAACAGACTCTAAGACTGGTGCATGCATTATTCTACATGTAGTGCGTGTTGAGGAATATTAAATGACCATTAATACAGTATTTCTCTTACATGGAGACATAAAAGCTAGACTGTGACGGAAACTATTGATGCGATTCAGTAGCTTAGGAATGCAGAGAAGGAGGGCTGGACTGATAACTAGAATCATAACATACTCTTGGCAGACTGGCAGGCAGAGCCAGGCCGAGCCGGGCACTGTGAGGCAGGAAGTAAGTGAAGGGTCAGGGATACAGGTGGGGGCTGTATCGCTCCTCGGAGAGGGTTCAGGAGACAGGAGCTGAATCTGAGTCCGGGCCCTTTTGAGGCCTAGAAACGGGGACTTTACAATGAAATAACGTGCACACTGTGAAACGTGGCAACGTAGCTTTACATAGGCCTGATACTCGTAGCTTTCACGAGAACTGGGAACTGGCATACTAGAGATGGACACAACTGTAATTGCGTCTTTAATCGATCATGGGAATACATATGCATATTAATCACGCACATATAACATAAGATGGGGAACACGTAGGGACACAGAACATGGCAAAATTTACTTTTCCACAGTTTGTGGGTTTCCCTACTTGCCAACTGAGTCCAAAGAGTGTGGCTTTCACCATGGAAAGTGAGAGGAAGTTTGGATTTGCTCCTCTGCTGGCGGATAAGTTAAACCTATGCCCAAAATAATTTGATTTCCTCTTGCTTGCCTTTGGATGTTTTAAGCCGGAGAGGCATAAATATTGTTGGGGCTTTAGGGGAAGGGTGCAGCCTACTATGAGGATGTACCGGATCCCTCTCAATATTTTTGAAAACTTTACTGGCATTTAATGGGCTTGCTCAATCTCAGGACAGATAGTGGGGAAATCCTCCAATCTTCCTATTTTGACACAAAAGGACTGTTGGGGCTTTAGGGATGGGTGTATGGCCTGATTTGGGTCAGACACCACCCCATTCATTTTGGGAAATCTTTCTGTCCCCAGAAAGATTGCAAGGGCCATTATGGGATGGAGGCACAATCAGATGTCCAGATTACGCCACCCAACCTCCTTTTATTGAACAAATAATATCCCTGGCATCTAGTGGACATTCCACCACCTTGATGCAATGATTGGTGTAAATACACCAATCTCCTATCCAGGGGGAAAGAAAGATTGTTTAAGTGGAGGGAGCACTATACAATGGCCATGGGGCGCTCCATCTGCCTTATGGTCTAGTAGGGGCATCCCTGCTTAGGGAACTCTCTCTTGCAGCAAACTCCAAGCTGGGTTCACTAAGGAGAGGTATGTTTGAAAGGAGACATTATTCCCTTCCCAACACCACCTCTCCTACTTGGATTAGTTCTCAAGGGGCTAAGATATTCCTACCCAAGAACTGTTTAATGTGAAACCAGTCACAAGCTAAATTAACCAACTGGTTTCCCTTTGAAGTAGTGCAACGTCATAGCTCTGTGAGCACTGCTCATCACATTGATCAAAAAACAAATCTCAGGGCGTAGGAAAGTTCTTGCCACATATGCCAATATTATTTTTAAAAAGGATTTTTTTCTGGTTCACACACCAGAAAGATTTTTTTAGAAGTGTGGTGGAGAACACACTATGAAGGTAGTGCGGTGCAAGTGAACAGTTCATCACCACACTTAAGCAGAGATAAAGCAATTTGCATCTTGCACTGCTGTGAAAAATGTGAAGAAATCATGATGAAGAATGCCAAAATGAAGCAAATCATTTCCAACAACCCTACCCTTAATTCTTAACCTAACCCTTAATTTCTCTGGACCTTTCCCCAAACAATATAGATGAACACATTTCCTACCATTACCTCTGTGAACAATTCCTTCCATTATTCTATCTAACCTTAAAACTAACCCTTGTGGTATGACTATAAGCACAACTGTGGCACTACACCTTACCCAAGTATTAATAATCTAGAACTTTTTGTAAAATGTCTCTCACAAAGTTCCACAAATCAATACCCTAGCCCTAAAATGCCAAAATTAATAATGACTAAGTAGATATGTTTTAGGGCCAATCTTTGTAATTTCACAAAATGAAAAAAAACATTATCACTTTTCTTTATTACTTTTCCCAGTATGGGACATAGTGCATGGAGGCAGAAACAAAGCTAGGACTACTACAGGCACTCATATTGAACTTTGCTGTTGTGCCATAAATATGGTCTTCAAGAGGACAGTTCACTGCCACCACAGGTCACGCAATATTATTTATGTAATCCATGGTCATCTTTGAAAAAATAAACATGTATGTTTTCAAATTATAAACAAGGACACATAGGGGCCCTGTAAGCAGCAACCACCGCAATGGAGAAATGGCCCTGCCACCTTGTGCATGGGAATGCAGCGGGTAACCCCCAAGTGGACCCCCACCTCCCTGGGGGCCCTCAACTGGCTCCCAAAGTACATTCCTGCCAGCCTTTCCAGAGCGGCATCACCGCCATGGAAAAGTGGCGGACGGATTTTCAGTGTGTGGCGGTACTCCCCACCATGAATATATGGCGGGGGTAAATCAAGTTGGGAATGCGGGCGGATCGCCAACGCCACCCCAGCGGTGGCAATCCGTCACCATTATAATCACCCCCAGAGTTGCACTTATAAAGAACGCCATTTGTTACTGTTTAGGTGGTGGCTTTCTATAGCAGGTACATATTGGACACATGGGCATCGGTTCAATTAGCCAAATAACTAGCTCATGTTTGAAATATATCATTAGAAACTGGAAGTAGAGTGAGTTGCCATATGTCCTCCAATTGACAGAAACCTTTTTACTACGGCAAATATACTTCATGAATTAAGAATTTCACTATCATCAGGCATAGGGTGACTGCTGTCATCATTGATTGTATCCTTATGAGTGGTACTATAATTAGATTAATTTTTCCATTAGCAATGAGAAGGTTTATTTGCACTGGATTGCACACTTTTCATAATTTTTGCTGCAGCTGTTTGTAGCTGTGCAGATGGAAAATGATAGATAGTATGTAGTGACTTGAGAACCATAAAAGATGGGAAGGATTTCTGCAAGATACACAGGGGTGCTGTCTGTGATATCTGTTTAAGGGATGCAGCTGGTTTTGAAGATGATGCAGGCTGGTAAGGGGAGTCAATGAACTTCCTGCAGGATGAGGGTGATGTGATCACATTTCTTCAGGTCCTGGATGAAATATGCTGAGGTGTGTAGGATGCCCTTTGGCGATGTTAGTGAGCAGTCCTGGAGGTCATGGAGTATTACCACTATCCAGATGTGAGAGTAAAAGGACTTGAACAGCAGATTTGAAGTTGCTTTCTCAAACAAGTTGTCCGGCTTGGCGCTGTAATATTGAACATGGATCTAAGCAGTGATTAAACATGTGCTATAAATTCAGGTTAATATTATTTTGAAAAGGAGCTTTACCTCTCATATTTTCATTTAGAAGGGATGGCCAGTGAGCCAGACTATAATCAATTCTCTCACAAGTATGTTGATGTAGCAAGTGTGTTCTCTCACTGCTTCCCATCCTCTTTAGGTCAGACTCAGTGGGTCAAAGTCAGATGACAGGGAAAGCTTCAGCTGGGTGGGGAGGTTCATGGATGATCAAAGCCCTAGAAGCAAGACTACCAGCTTTTAGCATAGGTAGAGATTAAGTGGAAGTCATGTGAATTAAAAAAAGACTGGACTGGCTATACAGCATAGACTATAATGCTCCTTGTATACCAACCTAAAACCTTAAATAGGTATACACTAAAACACAGATGAAATACATTTTAAAACGAGGAATTGATCTGACATTGCAATTAGGGGGTGTTCTCCAGGTAGTCAGCTGATAGCCACTGCTAACAGCTGCATCCACACAGAAAATGTGTTTCTTTTTTCCCATTGCTTTATTTCCTTCCTCTGAAAGTGAAACCCAGTGGGTAGATGCCAGGTGACATGGCATGCTCAAACAGGATAGGGAAGAGGACCAACACCGATGACCTTGAAAAAGGACTAAAATCTTTGAGCACAGGTCCGAAAAAGAAAGCTAATATCTCTAGCTTTACCTGGAATGCATCTATATTTATTCTTAGAAACTAGCTGGATAGGAAATTCGCCAAGGACATGTTTACATTAAAAACAGATTCAAAATCAGAATGGGCACTCCATTGTTAAATTTCAGCAGTAAATCCTCTGCGGTGCCACTTTGTTCAGTATGGATAACTAGGAGACAGAATTCTCAGCAGGTTTGCAGAATTTGACTTGGATTTGGATTATATTTACTGCATTATAAAGAAAGATATTCCACTACGGTACTTTGCATTGTAATTCAATATGATGGTAACCCTGACGGCCTCTCAAGTAGCCTTGTAATCAAAGCTCTCTGTGGTTATGTTTACTTTGAATACAAAACAACCTTTCACGGGTTCTGGTTGTTTCTGACTGAGACACAAAAGCTAAATTACATGATCTTGAACAGCAAACAAAAAACAAACACTATGTTCCACGGCAACAAACAAAAGCTGAATGCAATTTTCTCCAGTAACAAATAAAAAGTAAACTCATTGTTTCACAGTCACAAACAAAAGCTAAACGTAATATTCCCAATAACAAGCAAAAAGTGAACTCACCCTTCAAGACTTTGAAAAAAACACGAAACTCGATGTTTCTCAATTGCAAACAAAAACTAATGGCCTAATGTACAAAGCCGTTTTGCAATTGCTAACCCTGCATTTCACAAAATATCAGCGCTTACAGCTACAGAATAGCTTTTCTTTAAATATTTTTTTTGTAAAAGTTACAAAATTATTTTCGACTCGTAAAACAAATTTGCTCTCCTTTCTGATTCTCAAATAGAAGGGGGCGTTAAAGGGGCATCCCCCTCCGATTTCTATTTAGACAACAATTGTAACAATGGTTTATGGTCACAATTGCAATTGTAAACAATTGATGAGCTACCCAACCTCCGAGGTGTGGTGGTAACTCATTCACAAAGCGGAAGGGGGGACGCTAGGATGCCTACTCCTTTGGGAATCAGTTTGGCAGCCTCATCAGAGTAGGCAGTGATCGAGGTAACCATTGCCTGCTACCCCTGAATTTCTCCAAAGCAGAAAAATGTTTTTTGTAGAGCGCCACCATTCTTGTAAGGAACACCAACAGGTTTTTTTTAACTTAAATTGATGCAATCAGAGTGATATGTTCTGTTGATCCTTGCTGTCCACCATCAGTGTGATTGCAGCAAATCATTGGAGTTGCAAATGAATGCCTGGCTAATGAATATTAATTAGGCAGATCGTTTTGTGATCCCCTGCAATTTGGTGTTTTGTGAACTGACCTCTTAGTATATTAGTTAGTTTGCAAAATGCTCTGCCAGTCAAAAATAGCAACAACTTTATGCCAATGGAATAATAGTTAATCAGGTACTAAACATGATGTTCCCTACATGCAATCCTGTTGTTTGCTTCAGGATGCCTCTATTTGAAAGGTCAGTACAGGCTTCACTTTACAAATATATTTTGCCTTGACTGATGGTGTAGACCATTTCTGGTAAGCAAGCATCAACAACATTACAGATTGGCATTTGTCCCCTTTGATAATAGTCTCTGATACATACCTTCCTTTGGCATCTGTTTTACAGAGCCCTCACCAAGGAATATGCCATAAAAGGTCAAACCTTTCCAATATATCAAAGCATAGGTAACGAGAAGAATTAACTCAAGGCTTGACATATGAGTATGTACCTCTGTAACAAACAAACAGATTCTACTATTAGAAGGGAGTAAATATGTTATTGTTCTCAAGTGTTTGTCACAATGCCGCCATTTCTTATGAATGATACAACACTAACAATTTGAGCGCACATACGATAATACAATTCAAATGGTTAAAAGTACATGATGCAGACACGACAAATTTCTACCCTAGCTCTTTGGGGCATATTACCAAGCTATAGCGATAATTATCGCTAAGCTTGGTTAGCGGGGATTTAAATATCGCCGCGCTCGACGATTTTTATCGCTTAGGAGCCTTGATATTATCAAGCTTTATCTCCTAAGCAATAAAAATCGGCCGAAATGCATGAATATCGCTGACAAGTCAGCGATATTCATGCATTAGCGAGCAAATGCTCTTAGCCATGTTATCCACCTACCATTGGATAACATGGATAACATGCTCTGGGCAGGCGTTAGCTTTTGGAGATAATCGCGCTTTGCGCGATTATTTCCAAAAGTTGGTAATAGGGGATAGCGATGTTAGCGACTGTTTCCAGTCGCTAACATCTTGGCACGCCCACTCTGCATGTCATTAGCGATAATCATCGCTGACATGCAGAATGCCCGCTATCGCCTATTAGCTGTCGCTAACTGGTGTTAGCGACAGCTAGGGAATAGGGCGATAAAATTATCGCCGCTTTAGCGGGAATTTTCCTGATATTGCCCTTGGTAATATGCCCCTTTGTTTTCATTGAAATTACGATTAGAATATACTTTTTTTTTTAAATATGATAAAACACAATGGCAATCACTCAGTTATACTTCGCATTGCTTACTCGATTCTAATGTTTATTGGACTTAATGGTGCTAAAGGTAAAGGGCTTATTTTGGATCTTATGCTAGAGATGTGTTTAACCCTACGTGACCAGAGCTTTGAAAGCCTGTTCAAGGGTAAGCGTGGCAGGCATTGTAACACTGATATTAAAGCATGCTACATGCAAACGCTTCATCCCCGACCTCTAAAAAATATTTAATTTGTAGCCTTCATTCTCTATAAGGCCATCCACATAACCAGACCGTCCTTAGACAGGTGCATTGTTGGTGATACATACTTATTAGAGCTCTGCGGAATAGACTGGCTCCCCTATTGAACTTGCCACCCAATACCAAGTCGAAGCATCATTAGAACACCATACTCTGTTAAGCGATCAAAGATCTAATCCTCTTTCCCAGCAAATATAATATATATTGATGATCAATTTCATAGACCCCAGGATCCAAATGTATTGTCTTTTCCATATATCAGAAGTGCTGGACTTCTCCGATCTCTGTTTGAATTGGAATTTACTTTCCAGAGTGTTGTAACACAAATTAGCGTCATTCTATACTTTGTGCTAAAAAGGCATCACATAAAACATAACATAATGTGTGTTTGTAAAGCACACGTTCACCCATAGGTATCTTGGCACTGAATAACAGATGTTTAATGTTACCCAACTCAATGGTACTCATTTTATCGACCTTAGATGGATGAAAGGCTGAGTGGACTCACCCGGGTTTGAACCTGTGACCATGAGGTCAAACACAGAATCCTGCAGTGTACGCATTAGTGCACTTAGCCACCAGATTCGGCTCTCATGTGTGGTACATGGGAGTTTCCAGGGTACCACCCATGATTTATATGCACATACTATTTGCTAACATTTATAGACATTTTGACAGGGCTTAGTGCCAGACAAGCTTCCTTGAGGTAGGGGTGAAGAAAGAGAATGGTTTTGTTTTCTTCACACTTTAGTATGTTGTATTAGAAAGGTGCCCTTCCAATTCAAAACCTATGCTAACCTCAGGCAGCCTCCCTTGCACTATTTTGCAAAAGTGCTTACATGGTAAAAGTCAGTTAAGTTGTGCACCAGCATATTCAAAGAGAGCAGACTGCTATATCTCGGTAGAAATGATGTTGCTGCACTTCATTGCAAGAGATACTAGTAAATCAGTTCAGTTCAGTTCAACTTTATTTCGGCTGATAGCCATAAAAGCAGGAAGTACACAAAAATAAAATATGAACAAGCATAGGCTAATTAAAAAAGGAAAAATAGAATTTAAGACAATTTATTGGGTAACACATTACAGTTGATATGTACTGGGGCAGAGTAACAATTAGTTCTATGTATTTAGTTATGCCTATTCCTAAAATTCAATTAAAAACCATAAAAAGGTTATTACATTATAAAAGCCAGACTAAAAACATAGATTAAAAAACTTTAAAACCACAAGATTTGTACAAAAGTGAGCTCAGTGCATTCTACGTTGTTTAACATTGTTGGAGAAAACTACAGATTTCATTATTACATTATAGTTTATAACCAAGGCATTTTCTGATAAGAAACATATTGAATAAAAATCTGCTTATACAAAAAACCACCAATTGTGAGGTATTTGACCTTATAATACGCTCAGCCTCTTTAAGCGTCCTGACGCCCAGATTATTGCACAGAGGTTTTATCCAGCGCTGTCTAGGTAGTACATAAGCAGGGCAGAAAAACAATAGATGGACATCATCCTCCTTAGCCTTTAATGGGCAAAGGGTACAGAAACCATCCTCATTGCTATCTCTCCATTTGCATGTGTGGGCGTTGGTCTGTAATACCCCGTATCTATATTGCAAATATAAAGCTTTTGCTAGAGGTGGGTTTATCTCATCCATAAACGTTTCGAATGCAGCAGTGTCTTTTATAGACAGGAATTTCTGAGACAATGAACCAATAGATGGACAGTGAGATGACTCCTCATTAACATAGGACCAATAAGTATTTTTTAAAATCTTTTTACACACAGAAGTCATATTATGGGGATCATTCCAAAAATGGGACAGCCCTAACCTGGTGCACCAAAGTTCGATGTGTTTTAGCCATGCTATTTTCTTATACTCGTCAATCCGGGTTATTTCTAATAATCCATTTTTATAGCTACACAACTCGGGGGTTGTCCATAGCCTTACCCAGTACATCAATGGCCTGAGAGCTGCTTGATGGTCTGTACGTTTCAGATCCAAATCTAAAAATACTGGAACTAAAGGGGTTCTAGTTGGTATTTTTAGTAACCTGCGCACAAAGTGGTTTTCTTCCCGTTCGAAATTGTGTTTACAACAATGCCCCCAAACCTCAGCTCCATAGAGTGCAGCCGATTGGGCCTTTGCTTTAAGGACTTCCAGTGCCGGTGTAATGGCTTTGGAGTCGCTAGCTCCGTGCACTTTTAGGATGGGCATAGAGGTTTGCTTGAAAGCCAACCTACTCTTTGTCAGGTGTCCCTTCCATGAGCTGTTACTATCCAGTGTAATTCCTAGATAATTAAAGCTCTCCACATATTCCAGTTTTTTATTGTTTAAGGCCAAATTCTTCTTGAAAGACTTTTGTGGATTTATAGACATGTATTTTGTTTTAGAAGAGTTTATTTCCAGCCCCTTCTTTTCACAATAGCCATTAAAGGAATTCACCAGGTTTTGAAGACCCTTCGGGGTCTGAGAGATAAGGATTGTATCATCGGCAAAAAGTAATGCAGTGATTGCCTCGTCTCCTAGCCTAGGTGCGTCATGGTCACAATCCCTTAGATACGCTGGTATATCATTTACGTATAATGAAAACAGCGTGGGTGCCAATACCCACCCTTGGCGCACCCCACGGTTTATAGGTATGGGCTTGGATAGTTCACCGTCCTTCCCCCATCTGACTTTTGCATAATTCTCTGTGTGCAATCGGATTAGTTCATTAAGTAGCTCGTCTGGGACCCCCATGCTTTGTAGTGTTATCCACAGTAAGTTACGTGGAACGAGGTCGAAGGCGGCCCGCAGATCAATGAATGCCACGTACAAGCTACCCTTCCTTATGTTAATATACTTCCAGCAGATACACATGAACCTGAACACTTGATCTACTGTACTAGTTTTTGGTCTAAACCCTGCCTGGTATTTAGATAGTATAGGGTCTCTTCCGTCCATTCTATAAGTCGTTTTAAAATATGCCTGGCAAAAACCTTCTGTAAAAGGTCAATTAAACTAATTGGGCGATAATTGCCCGGGTCATAACGATCTCCTTTTTTAAATATTGTTACAATTTCTGCCCCTATCCAACTTTCAGGGATTGGCGTTCCAGCCACTATAGAGTTGCAAAGTAAGTTAATGTATGGTCCCCATACTTCCACATCGTGTTTTAGCAAATCTCCAGGGATCCTGTCCGTTCCTGGCGCTTTGCCCGACTTAATAGCCCCTATTGCCTGCATAGTCTCCTCTATACTAAATTTTAGTGGCGCAATGCTCAGTTCTAGATTGAGCTCTAGATTTTGAGTATGCGACCCCTCTATATCTCCTGAGTATAGCTTACCAAAGTGGTCACTCCAAGTTTTTTCATCTAGGTAGACATCCTTGGGGGATCTGCCCTTTTTATTCCCTTTAGACAATAAACTCCAGAAAGTGCCCTGGTCTCTTGATTTAGCTGCTACCAATAAGTCTTCCCAAAGTGCTTCATCCCAGATTTTTTTCGTTTGGGACAGAATTTTATTGTAAGCATGTCTACATTCTCTTATGGAATGGGAGTTTTTGGTTTTAACAGCCTGAATGAGGTTAGATTTCGCTATACGACATTCCTTATTGTACCAGGGATTGACCTGCTCTAAATGGTTTGGTGTCTTTTCTCCTTGACAAGCTTTGCTCAGGAGGGGACCTAGAGCGTCTACCAGTTTATAATGGCGGTCTAAGACATCCTGGCTACCCATTACCGCGTCCTTGCAGGATGTAACTATATCAGAAAAGGTGTTATAGATATTTATCATTACATCCTCCTTAGCCAGGATATTGGGCCATCTTAGTGCACGCCTATTGTTAGATATCTGAGCTTCCCCTGAGGATCTATTTCGTACAATCTCCTCATCTCGATTGGATCTAAAGGGTCGCAGATTTACCCATAGTTGAAGTGGCAGGTGGTCGCTCTCAGTTCTGGTGCCTATTTTTAGGTCAATAAGTAAGTACCATAGACTCAGGGAAACCAATATGAAGTCTATGTGTGTCTTGCAGTTTATTTTGCTAAAGGTTGGGGCTGCCGGTCTGTCTGACTGCAAGCGGCCGTTACAAGCTCTTAATTCATGACCTACAGTTAGCCTAAAAATTTGGGTTACCGCTACAGTGCATTTTACTGGCCCGTCAACATCCAAGTTTGGAATATTATTTGCAATATCCTGTTCTTCGAGTAGCTTGTCCAGGTCCATACTAGTAAATCAGCCCAGGTCTCTTTCAGTCTAAATCCTGAAAAATATAATGCCGCACCTTGAATAATCCGTTTTGTTACCAGTGCTTTATAACCTAAACCATTCAACCTGCTGAACATTATCAGTGCCCATCACTTTTTGTACCATTCTGAGGCTATTGACACTCCCCTCCACCCAGGTGTTATCATATGGATTATTAGTTGAGAAGTATGTGAGTCCCCACCAAGTAATAATGCCACAATTCTTTACTAGGTCCAGATAATTCTCACATCAGTGCTTAGTTTGTAAATAAATAGGTGTCAGGCCCTCATCAGGAGCCCACTGAAACTTGCCCTGCCCACTGCCCCTGCCAGCACTTTAAATGATAGTACCAACACAACTACTACCATCACTTTCCTACTAGTGTGACCATTCACACTATTCCAGGTCCCCAAAGCTATAACAATGGTTTAAGTGGCAGGTATTAACCGTTTTAATGCATATTGGATTAATAAATAACTGTTGTAAATTTAACAGACAGCCCCACCATGTGGCAGACTGTCATAAGTGCCAGTGTTGACAATTAAATTCCGGTGCTCAGCACCAGAAATCATTTATTCAAAGTAAGCATTGCATCAATAATTTTAACACGAGTTCAACCCTTGGTAGCCATGAATACTTACCAGTGGCTGATATTAGTTCAAGCATTCCATCCATCACTGTTTTTGTATACTTTAGTGTGTTGCCCTACGTGGGATGTGTATACTCAGATATGGGTCCTGTGTACACTGCCTATATGGCTGATGAGCCCTAAGGAGTACAAAATGGATCCTAGGTTGCTTGTGCTCCCATTCCAGTTCACTTGTCTGGTAATTCGGGATGGACTATTCTCATTGGAGCAGGGACAAGACTGATTTGCATATGTCTGGGTCCAAACCGAACTGACATGGTCTGCAAAATAACAATGGCCTGGGATGCAGTCCTTAGTAATTACCAGGGCCTGAGATCAATTCAAGCTTTCCATCCATCACTTTTTTGTATGCTTTATTTTCTGGCTTGACCACTAATTTGGAATATAAATTGCTATTAGTTTGAGTCATTGAAACATTAGTCTAGCTATTCCCAAACTGAAGTTTTGCATTATAAGGTGATATAATTTAAGTCAGTGTTTTTTCTATGGGAGAGCCTGCGATGCCACAGTGAAAAATTACTTTTGAGATGTTTTACTTCCAGGACATCTTTTTACATAAACACACCTGGCCAATGGTTTATTTCGCCAGGTCAAAGGCTGGGGAAGACCTGATAGCTTGTTTAGTATTGTCACTTTAGTGGTGGCACAAGAGGGGCAGCAGTCTACTAGTGACATTTAACTTACATGCCCTGGGTACACCTGGTATCAATACTAATGGTTTATAGATAAGTTAATTATGCCTATCGGGGTGTTTAACTAATTCAACATATTTTTAAAGATCAAAGCACATGCATGGTTTTCAGGGTCCCAGTGTACAGAGTCTAAAAACCTACAACATCGGACTAAAGCAATGCGGGTGATCATGCAAAAAGAGACCTTTTTTAAACCAGGTAATACCAAAAGAAACACATGATAGTCCTACATTATTGTGTGTCATGCTTCTTCTCTAATGGTGTTCTTGAATATAAGTGAAGAAAAATATTCTAAGGGCTAGTTGATGCCAAAGGCACACTTACGTTCTATTATACATACACAGCACGTCACTCATTCATTTACTAATAATGCTAAGGTCAAATTCACACTATAAAGGTTAAGTTAATATTAACTCTCAGATAGAATCTGTAGAAAACACATCATTGCATTATCCTCACTCCCTTCAAAGTATCCCCCATTCCTCTCCATAGAGAATCCCCCAGGTGGTATTCAGATCAAGCCTCACGTCTATTTTTGACTGTGTTGATACATTAACCGCATCGCTGCGGCGGCTTTTCCCGCTGTGTGTGGCATTTTTAAAATTACTGCGTTACATGACGAGCTCAGCTCGTCATCAGCGTACGGCAGGTTACGCTCATGACGAGCTGAGCTCGTCATCAGCGTGGAAGGGGTTAAATATTGCCATGAAAAACAAATGAAATACTCCACCTCTGAGTGTCAAAGAATTCTGTAGCATGAAGAAGGCCTGAACATCAATATTGAATCACAACGGTCTCCCATGTAGCACGTGCATCACCATCGAAGAACACTGCCTTATGCAAACAGCAACCAATGAAAGTACATTTAACAACTCAGCAGCACAATGCAGCAATGGTCTCCCTGATGTTCCCTTCAATTATCAAACCAAATAATTTGTAGGTCTCCTAGCAATGAAATATCTTAAAAGTAGGCAGACATTTCATAGTCATAGATTCCCATATAATATTTACACCTCCTATGACCATATGCTGTCTACCTTCCAGTCAGATATTCACTCCCTTCCATAAGCATCTCTTTCTACAGCCAAAAAGTGTACCTTTAGGTATTTAAGTATGCAGAGCATCTTATTGCAAATTCTTCATCCAGTTACAATGATTGGGAGTGTGAACGCATCATTCTATAAAGTAAAATGTGTTTGATTCACACAAATTGACACTTTTTCATGCAAAGATTTCAAAGTCTTTATAGGTAGTATGAGATGAATAGTTGGAAGTAATCGGAGAATTGATGCAAGGAAATTTAGGTGCCTGATGTACTATTCCTATTCACAAAGGGATCTCCAATTTGCGCCTCAACTGGTTTGGATTGAAAATGCAATTTGGGACGTGATCTTCGTAGACTCACAGTGGCTCACAAAATGCCCTGCCTCGTGAATAATAATTAGGCAAGCCACAGTTTGAGACACCGTGTGATTGGTTTTAAATGAAGGGATGGAGGCATGCAAGGATAGCAGACATACATTGCTGCATGTTCATCTGGGAAACATATTTTAAACACAGCCAGTGTCCATTAAAGGTGCTGCTGCTGATTTCCCACTTGGGAGGACATTAGGAGGTGGAAGCAGCTGCAACAGCAAAACTGATTGCTACATCAGTCCTCCCATTTGCCTTTACTTGCTTTGGTCACTGTATCTCAGTTTCCGGGATCTGTGCTAATAGCGGTACAGTAGTCTGGTCTCAAGGTGCAGGTAAATGACAATTATAGTCTGTCCACTTTACCTTAAAAAGCTTTGCCTTGTTTAGTTAGAAATACCTGGGAATGGGAATCTGTAACCTCGATTGTGCTCAGGGAAAAGGGTGGGAAAAAGCTATTATATTTATGGGGTACTGAATGGCATAATAATTCTGTCTGTCAGCTCATGCAGTGCAGTGCAGGATAGTCCACACACTGTCGATCCATGAGGTGGAGCACGTTGCCCCTCCCCACCCCAACAGCAGAAGCAGGAGTGGTGGAATTGTGCCAGGCTGTTTTCCTGTACTCTATGAAATTGCTTTTCTTCTTTTATTGGTGCATGGCCAGCTGCTTCACTAGTGCCCATAACAGAGATGCAACACTTTAAAAGCATTTAGCACTACATGAAAGCAGCACCAGCAGCTACAAGTGCAAGTTGGAGACCCCCTTGGCCCATAATAAAATGTGGTCTAGTACAGATGTGAGGGGCACAGTTTGACATTAAAACAAAAAAGCAGTCATTAAATTAGTGCTGGAATTTGAAATACCAACTGCCGCGTGCCTTGCCAATGCAGAGAGCGATCCATTGCTGCACAAAGAAACAAAGCTCATGCTCTCATCTGCATGTGTTTAATACTGATGAGGCACTTAATCAGCAACCTCAGCAAAGGCCACCACTGTTCACACACAGCACAGCACCTTTATCCAGGTTCTATGTGGATATGCTGTCTTCCCTCGCAATATTTTCTGCAGCCCATGCTTTTCATCTTATCACTATAATTTCTGTTGTCTATGTGTTATGGTTTGTGTATCATCCAAGGATGCATAAAAACTTATTATTATTATTATGACTTTGGTAGTCTTGGAGTGGGCCAACATGCTGCTGCCCTGCTCCAAAACCACCAAAGCTGTAAGAATCTGCCTTCCAGATTATGACTTTTTTTGTCTCTGGCGGGCAATTTTTGGGCGGTCCCACTGCAGTGCCTATTAAAAAGGCACCACAATGGGAGCGTCAAATGCAGTTCATGGAGGGCATGAACCCACAAATCCATACCTTGCAGGAACTGGGGGCCCATGCATACAGGGGGGCATACCATGTGCCCCCCCCTGCATGCATCTCCTGGCACAGAGGGCTCACTTTGCTTCATCACCACCAACATTTTCCTGGTGGGCTTACCACCATGAAACTGTGGCAGTGAGGAAACTCCTAATGTGCTTGGCAGTGCCGCGGCGGTCCCACCAGTATATTAGGGGCTTCAGACCGCTGATTATCGATCCACAGTGCTTGACCAATCACAATGCTGCATTATTTGGCTATGTGGAGCCTGGATACTTCCTCGTTCCAGGATTTACTGGAGAATCGGAGGAAAGATACGGCTGGTGGACGAGTGGTATTTTTTTTTATTTTTCATTTTGTCCCTCCTGACACCCCTCCTTTTCCCTGCCCCTCCACCTTCATTCTCAGTCAGCTACTACTGAGTGCAGTCACCCGCAAGGTTTTTCTGGGTAATGTTTTTAAAGGGGTATCAATCATTTCATGGAATTATTTGTGTTTGACATCTCTGGTGCCATTCTCCCAAGACTGATTGTATTTGTATCACCTTCCTCCCCGATGCAGCATCAGGGGGATCAGCTGGCCAGAGGAACATGCCTCTGTTTATAACTACCTTCCCCAGCAGTCTCTACGTCATGAATTGCTACCTGCAGAAAATTGTACAACAGTATGAGTGGCATTAGTAGTTAGTCTGACTAAAAGGATGGCTAGCAGTAGGAAGACTTTACAGCTCTTTGGAAGCCAGCAGAATGATTTGCAATCCATTTTACTCTAGGACTTATTTTGTCTGTAGGGCAAGAGGCAAGCCTTAATGGAGTTGCCCAACCCGAAAATGTTGTATCTGAGAATGTAAATAGCATTCTTTCAGAATGCAGCTCCTGGAGAAAGAGTGATAACACTGGAATCAAATCAGCCCAAACAATCTGATAAGTTAAATGGGCAATTTCATCCCTTCAGAGCTAGGTGGAAGATTTCGAAATATATTTCATAGATCTCATAAAAATAAGGTTGATATCCTAGAAGGGATGAAAGCAAACACCTTCATCGACACTGTCGTGAATAAATTCATATGCTTGACTATGCTCCAAGCACATCAATCCAATCTATCTTTGGTATGGGTGTACAGCGCGACGTATACCATATGAAATATGAGGTAGTTTTTTCCATTTGGAATGGCCGAGTTTCCAAAATTTAAATCGACATTTTTTCCCCACATTTCAAAATTAAAGTGATTGCAATACTGAGCCTAGATATGATAAAGTCGTCTCCAGAATAGGATGGTGGCAATCAAAGAAGAAAAATGGAATTCATAGTTCAGAGAATGTTAATACTGTTCAATTTGGTTGCAGTAAGGTGCGGGAAGAAAACCATTGAATTGCAATTTACAGCACTGGTAAACAGTTTGTCACCGCAACAAAATTACATCAATTTCTTCCTTCAGGTGGAAATTGCTGTGAAAATAGGATTTTTCTTGACCAAAAGGCGATGCCTTACATGCATTCTTTGATTATTTTTTTTAACTTGTCTGTGCAAATATTGAAAGGGGCAAGCCATATGGAAATCAATCGTTCACTCACTCTGAAAGCGATACTCCAGGCCAAGTTACCTGACAGTGCCCTAAATAAATAGCAACAGACACAACCACACAATGATTTCAGCAATATTGGGCTTCATCAATTAGATGCAGCTTGAGAATTGTGGTCCACTGCGAGTGGAACACACATCTCATTGAAAAGTGCTCCTAGTTCTTGCAAGACTGCTTGAAAATGGATGGGTTGAATGTGTGAATTAATCTCAGCCACTAATATGCACTTTGGACTGCATCCCGCACAATCATTTTGATCCTGCTTTTACCAACTTAAATACTACATTAATACGGTGGCGATATAAACCCTGCCGGAGTGTAATTGAGAATTTTTTTATTTATTCCTAAACCAGTAAAAAAATCCCAGTTTTATAAAACCTCGTGCAAGCGGGTCCTTTTATTAGTGAGGGCATACAGCATATTTGGCAAATGGGCGGTCAAATCCATGTCAATGTTATGAAGGTGCTGCAAGCCTACATACTAACTCAATTAATTGTAAGTGCAATAAATATATATGATTCAATTCTACTGCATGTATAAGCTCTTTTACACTCCATCAAACCTGTATGGAATGCATCTGCAAAGCCGAATGCAGTGTCCAGAATGTGCTAGAAATGGTGTAAACAATTGAGAGATCTGTCAATTTGTAGTTTGAGGAACCATAACACATTTTGCGTATTTCCATTGATTGTATTGACTGATTTAGAGTTTTGTATTTCGTATTTAATACATTATATATTGTTTAATTATAGTTGTTAAGAAGCATACAGAATTTTAATGGTTACACAAATATCTTTGAATTCCACAGACCAGCCCCTGTGTCCGAAGATGCAGCCCTAGGTACAGAAGTAGCTGTTGTTCTTGCAGCCGCCTTGAATCAAACTATTGTGTATACAATAGTTTCTGGTAATGAAGAAGGTGAGTCAATATCATGTGTTGTCCTTGCAGAACATATAAAACCATACATCTGGGTGCTAGCTCGTAATTTGAAATAATGTTGTATATCTAGTACTGAAAAAGTGGTTTGAAACTTTTTGGGGAAGATGGCTTTATCCCTCTGATCCAACCCATCAAAAATTGTCTTTTTAATCCTCACAAAATGACTGAATAATGCATATAAAATTAAAGTGATTTGACAAGTGTTACTGTCTCAGTATTCAAATATCGCTCATAACCACACCATTTATTTTGTTCTTGAAACTGAATTACACTCCAATCATAATTTTGTTGGACAAAAAACGTTTGCGCAAAGTAGACAAAACAGACGTGATTGTCATAATCTAAAATTTCCTTGAAGTATGCTGGATTTGCCCAGGGTACCTAAATATCTGATTCGTATGCAATTAAGTCAGTTGGGAGACTCAGGCCTGTTCCATTGATGACAGTCCTAAAATTGCCAAAAAGTTTTCTGTTCAGTGATAGGGTCTGAAAAGTGTCCTACAGCTCTTAAATTTAGAAATCTCCATTACACATCAATCACTATGGAATCATCCTTAGTAGTGGCACCCTAATAATCGTAGTCCCCTAAGACCTTTTATGGAAAGGGGAAATTGAGGCAGCAGCTTAAACATGCAGTAACATTACGCATAGAGACATGCAGTTAGTATGAAATTAGCACCACCATCAATGTCCGTTTGAATGAGCAATCACCTTATTTACAAGCATTGCTCCCCCCTCGATAAGTTCTATTAGTATTATTTTTTTTATCACAGAATGTGTGTATTAGCAATACTGGAAAGAAAGCTACGAGATAGATGATCTTCTTCCTAGTGGTGCTGCGTGTGGCAATATGTGGCACTTGGACGACCAGCTTGCACCCGTTGACATCTTGGCAGCACACCTGCAGAGCATTTTCAGTTCTTAGGAACATTAGTTGTTTTCTTTTCAACAGAAGTGTAAATACAGTTACTCTCACTAATCCCTTTACACCAAAGTTTAAAGCACCCATCGAGTCCCATAATCTCAAATGTATCAGATTTGGTGATCTTTTAAGAATTGCAATAATCTGGGGCAAATCAGTCATATTCCCATTGACTCCCGGGCACCAAACGTTTCACCCTCAACTTCCCACTTGAATGGAGGAAGAAGTCAGTAGTACAGAGGGATTCAGATTGGCTGTCACATTTGCTCTGTCTTCATGGATAACTATGGGGTAACATATGCTGAAATAGTGAAACAGGTTAATCAATTGGTTTGACTTCCCTTGTCTATGGTTGGCCCTATTGCACTGATAAAAATACTCATCCTCCCTAAAATGTTATACATGTTTCTGAACATTTTGTTCAGGCTAGCTAAGCTGTTTATTTTAAGCTGAGGTCAGTCATGGTCAACCTGATATGGGCAAGAAAGCAGCCCAGAACTGGGTAAACTGCCCTCACATCACATTGTGAGTAGGATGAACTCTCAGCATCTGACTATGAACATTTTTATTTCTGTGCCTGGGTACACTTTGTACATTTCTGGTTGTGAGCCCCAGCCATAATCACCTACCTAATTGTTGAATCAGACAATGACGCCCCTGGCACCCAGACATCCTTGATGGTTATTGAACCAGTTCCCAGTATACAGCTGCCTGCACACGATGGGACTGCATCAGACTGTGTAAAAAACACAGGAAAGATTATGCTGTACTCCCCAGCCCTGCCACTGTTAGGAAACCCACAGCTTTCACCAGCAATGGAATACAATGTCATAGCCCAATTAAAGAAGATAGGTGTCATTATGTTATGAACTTTTTTCCCAAATGGCCAGTTCATCTCATGGCAGTCACTTGCCAATGGAACTTCCTGTACTCCTCTGGATCTATTTCTGCAGTATCAGTTGAGGTCAACCTGTAATGCAAAATTCCTAACATCTTCCTCAGAACTGGAGCACTTCCAAGCGCTATCAATGTTGCTTTGCACTG
This sequence comes from Lissotriton helveticus, assembly GCF_964261635.1. Classification (NCBI taxonomy): domain Eukaryota; kingdom Metazoa; phylum Chordata; class Amphibia; order Caudata; family Salamandridae; genus Lissotriton; species Lissotriton helveticus. The sequence continues at coordinate 539,486,197 of NC_136065.1, forward strand.
CGGAAACTAGGTGACTGATTTCCCAACTGTATGGTTCAGTTCTTGAGCAAGGGCTACAGGATAACCTGGGAGGGACCGTAGTAAAGACCTTGCAGGTGGCAAGTGGGCCTTTTTCTTTACCCATAGCGGCAGAATAAGATTGCTAAATTATGATTTTGTACATCAAGTATACCACACTCCTAGGGAATGGCAGCGAGAGGCTTGGGGGATGATGACAGCTGCTGGCTATGCTGTGCCCCTTTAACTTTGTTTTTCTGGTTGTATCCTACTGTAGCAAAGTATTGTTTGGGGGTCTTCAGGGATATCTCCCTCATTGGTGCCCTCGCGCTTCATCCTACACCCCTAGTTGCTGCTCTGGGATATATAAGAGATGTAGCAAATGCATCTAGATGATGGATGGAGTGAGATCTGGGTTGAATCCATTGTTCTTTTGCTCACTGTGCCGCCCAAGTGTGGACCCAGCCATATTCAAATCAGGCTTGATCCTACTCCTTATGGGAACAGTCCAGCCGGCACTGCCAGGCCAGGTCCTCCATGGACCAGAAACAACCATCCTGGTACCGGTTTCTGGGGTATCACCCCTCATCAGCCAGGCTAGCTACAATCTAGTGGCACAGCGAGCTAGGAACCCATTTATGGGCATACCCATGGCCACTCAGGGTGAGCATAGCGACACAACACAACAAGATGGTGGAAGGACTGCTGAAACTTTTCAACCACTCACCCCCAGTCAAGTGATCAGGGTTGAATCCATTGTTCCTTTGCTCACATTGCTACCACCGTTTGGAGCCAGCCATATGCAAATCAGTCTTGACCCGACTCCTCGTGGGAACAGTCCAGCCCGAACTGCCAGGCCAGGTCTGTCTTGGACCGGAAAAAAGGGTATCACCATTTCTAACCTCAGTCTGTTCCAGCAGTTTAGCCAGTATGCTATGCTGTATACAATGTGAGACCCCATTTTGTTTTTCTGCTTTATAATATTTTTTGTTTACAATTTTCTTTACCAAAAACCTAAAGTTAAAAAAAAAAAACAGTCATCCAGGGAATTCTCTCCCAATAGCTCTCCAAACCTTGGAAGACGTCATTAAACAACACGACACTTTGGAATACCTATTGGTTGTGATTTTAATTATGCATTTTATGAATTATTTATATGATGTAGAAGTTATGAAAAAATGCAAAATGTAAAAAAAATAAGCTAAGCTCACTCATGTCTGAGTAAACAGATGTTTCAGTATTCAGAATTTAACATAACACAGTATTTTGGAGTCATCTCTCAATCGGTTAGATGTCTGAAGATTTCCTGGTGTAATTCAATGTCTTAGCACTGATATAGAGGTACTAATAGTCAAAAATGAAAAAGAAAACAGTTTGCTTGACAAAGGTGAATGCGTCCCGTGGGAGGAAATGATTTCCTTTCCATTGTGGGAGAAATTGATGTTTTTTGGTATGATTCGATTGAGAATATATATGCCTAGTTAGAGGGTGTGTGTAATATGAACACAAGTGAATCTCCCAGAATATATTTACCTTTCATCTTTCAGTTGTCAGTAACAAATGCCGCTATTGAAGAGCAGAGATATATTTAAAAATTGCAGATGATGAATTTATTTCGAGTGGGGTTTGGGCTTAAGTGTTGAACAGCCACCCAGGGCACATTGTCCAATATGTAGATATTTGACTCGCACATTTAATCACTATAGGATACTATGCTTTGAGAATTACTTAAACTGTGGGTGTTTTCTCTGGGGGATCTTGAAAGGCACAAGGGAAACAGCAAACTTGAGGTGGGCATGTCTGAAGTAAGATAAGATACATTTATCAGCACTAAAATGTAGATTTGCTGAAAGAAGGATGCTTGAGCCAAACTGTTGATGGACTAATATGGTCAACAATATCGCAAATTACACTGTTTCAAGTTGAGCCAATGATCATGTAAAATGAAGTCATTATTCCAAACAAAAACAACTCTATGTTAATACGCCTCCCAATAACAAATTAAAAGGTACATCCCACATCCGACCATGAAAACAGGTTGCTTCAAATTATCATGTACAAGCCGATGGAAAAAGAAAACTAAGTCGTTTTAATGGCAAAAGTCATTCACCATTAGGCAACGGTTAAACATTTGCAAAATAAAAAACCTCAGAAAGTTGTTTTTTCGCAAGAGTAATGGAGTAACAATTTTTGATATAATCTTCATGCAAGAACAAATACGTTGCAACTAGCATGACATAACTTGGATACCTAAGCGATTAAGCAATATACTCGCAATAAATACAAGGCAAACTGTTGCTCTCTTGGGCCTCTAGAGTTGACATTAGCTACTACTTTTTCGGCAGAAATTGTTGTTCTCATCACTGCTGTAATGAACATTATAATCTCTGTCTCTGTCAGGATAGCACAGTACTTATCCATATTTCGGTCATGGATGGTCAATGGAATGCTTGGTGCTGAGTTAGTACTTCACTGACTGATTAAAAGTAATTTGCATGTTCAGTCGGAGTATCTTGCTTGTTAAAACGACTGTTTTAGAATGTGTTAGGAAGGTTAGTTTTATTGTTCTTCTTTCCCAAACTGAGGGGCATATTACCAACGTTAAGCGATATTTATCGCTAACGATGCTTAGCAACGAATTTTTTAACGCTAAGCATCGTCAGAAATTATCGCAGATAAACCTTGCTATTATCAAGGTTTATCGCAAATGCGATAAAAAACGGCCGCAATGCATGAATATCGCTGAAAAGTCAGCGATATTCATGCATTACCGAGCTAATGCTCTTAGCCATGTTATCCACCTCCCATTGGATAACATGGCTAAGAACTGCTCAGGGCAGGTGTTAGCTTTTGGAGATATTCGCGCTTAGCGCGAATATCTCCAAAAGTTGGTAATAAGAGATACCGATGTTAGCGACTGTTTCCAGTCGCTAACATCTTGGCACGCCCACTTTGCTTGTCATTAGTGATAAATATCACTGACATGCAAAGTGGGACCCAAGATGGTCGCTATCTCCTACTAGCTGTCGCTAACTGGTGTTAGAGACAGCTAGGTAATAGGTAGATAATTTTATCTCCCCTTTCTTGGCTTTTAAAGCCAAAAAAGCGGAGATAAACCCCCTTGATAATATGCCCCTGAATTCCTGACACAAACATCTCGGTTTTTCGGTATTATGCTGTGCTGGTTGCAAATGTGGTTGCTGTTTGGGCTTGGTCGTGCCTTGAGTCTCCTGAATACAATGTTGCTTAAAGGGGTGGGCAGAACTCGTGGAGTTTCTTTCCACCAAATTGCGCTGAGTTCCAGAAAAACTCGAAATTCGACAAAGATTGCACCAACAGGCAAAATATGTATGTCATGCTGCTTGCACTGCAATGTAGCACCAGTAGCATGAGCAGAAAAATCAGCAAGAACTTCACCATGCCGATAGTGCGCTGCCATTTGGTTTATTTGGCTGCCACTCGAGTTGAAAATCTACTCGAGCTGCAGCAAATCTACTCGAGAATCAGTACTCGGCCACCTGTGTTAGAAAATTACACCAAGGGATGCCAAATCTTGACCAAGATTGCATTTCTAGGGCCTTGGAAAAAAAAATCCTACACTTGGGCAAGTGGCAACTGGTGGAATTAAACAGGAGCACAGAGTCACCAAATTCTGCTGGGTCCACTGGCAGAATGAAACATTCTACCCACTCCTAGTTTCTTAGTGGACAGGGGAGAGTTGTTCTCCACCACCTGGATAGGTTGAATGTGACTGCTCCCCCTTGGGAATTGATTTATGTCTACACATGCCATAAAATATTGTACTAAACTGGAACACATACTGGCCAGTTTAGATCATATTCAAACCCGTATTGACTTGTAAAATTAAAAATTCTCCTGCAATTCTGGATTAAATCGGGTAATTAATCTCAACTGCCTTGACATTTTCTGCCTGTTTTTGATCTTTTAAAACTGTAAGAAAGTCGTAATCCAGTAATTAGGAACTCTCAAAGATATATTTTTATTAGTATTATTATTCCAAGAAAACTGCACGAACCATCATAGTCTGCTGCAGTTCTAGAAATGAAAAAAGCCTGCACCTACATTTGCCCCTGGGCCCTCCAAAGTGACTGCAGATATTTTAGTACTTTAGAAAACTTTTTAGGTACATAAATAAATATATGAAGAGCAGATGAGGTGTGTGTTTTTCTTTCCTACTCTGGAAGTAGGTAACAACAATCAAGGAGTTGTAGTCATCATGCAAGATAACTGTCTTGAATCTGTCTCTTGTTTTGTTCGAAATTATACTAATTGTGAAGATAATTTGCCATGATTTATCCTGTGACCATCTCATTGCCATAGAAAGGTTATCAGATGGGATGTTTGCTGTGAAATGTTCTTAAACTACCTTTTAGGCAACATGCTTGTGAGAAATGACCCAATTTCTTTGTCATGGTGCTCTAATTTTTCTGTTACTAGACAGCTGGCTTTCTACCTCTGAGCACTTTACAACTGCTATATAGTGTAAGTGCCTGTGCTTCTCCTTCAAAAACCTGTGCTGTACATATGGCTCTTGTTTGGCCACAAGGCCATAGTGCATGGTTCAGAAACTACACTCAGGGCATGGACAAGTAAATGTCACATGTGTACTGCAGCACTTATTGTGCCATTCACCAGTGTAACATGGAAAACTTGGCTTAAGTCCCACCCATATATCATGCCTGCTGCAGTTTAGATCTGCAGTACAACCTGTCCACATATTTATTTATTTGCAAAGTTTTATATAGCGCTGGCTAGACACTGAGGTATCCGAGTGCTTTACATGAGGATCAGCGAGTTACAGGTTACATAATTACTATCCGGATCCCGGTAGTGATGGGTAGGCGAAAGAGCACTGACCGAGGCTCTGAGAACCATTAAACCCCTATTGGCTCTCTCCCTTGAAGTCACACCTACCGGGTACTGTTGACACCTGTACTCCTTGACCTATTGGCAAGAGCGGTTACACCCAGGTAGTACAACAGTTACAAATTGATGTTTATAGGTTGACACTTTCAGGTCTTTCCTTTGTGATAGATGTAAAATTTAAATAAGGTCCTGAAGAATCGCAGCATAATCGCAGTAGCGAGAAACATGTTGACCTCACGTAACGCTGTGTAGTCCTAGATCGTGATACAGAACCTAATTTCTGGCGATCATAGGCCACCCACTGGTTTTACTTATAGTAGGGGAACCACCAGAATAAATTGCTCTCCGGTATCCCTTGCTATATTTTAACACACCCACCTACACTATCCACTTCTTACCTGGCCCCTCACTTGCACTTCTCCCACAGGCTGTTGGAAAAAAGATCTCCGATAAAGAGCCCCTCCTAGAGGTGAGCCCGTTGGACATTGCACCGCCTGCCCAACGAGGAGCAACGGCCGATGATGAAGCATGACACTCGCAAGAGTGTGTGAGGCCATTCATTCCAACTAATGGGATGCCCAGGGGAGCACTCCACTGAGCACTACCCCCTCATCAATCTTCCTCCCCTCTTGACCGTATTACTATTACTCTTCGTCTAGGAACAACTGAGTCCCTTTCTTGTTAATCATTACATAATTACAAAGCCAGGTATAGGAGAAAACATGAGACTACACAATAATATCAGTTATTAGCGCGTATGCACATCTTATGGGGAGTGATAGGTAGAGGGGGAATGGTAAACAGGGGTAAGGAATGCCAGTAGGAAACACAATGGGGAGACGAGGAAAACAATGTCCATGTTCGGCTGGGTAAGTGATGGCCGTGCGGTAAACAAAGCCAAACTCCTCTATAGCTGATTAGGACAGCTCCACCAGTCATCAGCCAAGGTTGCTTGGGTAATCGAAAAAAATGTTGTTTAAATATTAATGTCACCCCTCAGGAGATCGTGTAGCCCACAAGGTGAGGCCGACTATTTAAAAGTATGACATGTGATATTTACATTTCGGCATGCTCCTATACAGAAAATGATCGAAAAGATATTTTCACTGTGGAAAGCCCCAGCTGTACATGGGGGAAACTTGTGTGCAGCTTACACTATTAATATCATTGTCTTGGGTTTGGGACACGCTAGAGAAATGGTTCAAACACCATTTTTAAGATTTATTAAAATCCATTTCCATGGTTAGGTTATTTGGTAAATGAATAGTTAGGAAAAGTAACTTATGGAAAGTTACATTTTCCCAGCCTGAAGCTTCTGGAGGTTACTTTCCTTTAGCCTGCAAGCAGCTGCCCCTGACAGTGTTTGGCCATAATAGGGAGTGAAAACAGCTCCCAGAGCAAGCCAACAGCTTATGCCTGGAGGCAAGATTGGCTGAGATTTGGGCATGCCATCTATATCAGCTCAGGAAGGGCAGCTGGAGAGGGTCCAGGAACATCATTCATTAACTTGAAAGGGGCATAGATGAGACCTGTCTATTCACAGTTTAGTGTGAGAAGAGAGTGGAAAACTCTTTGATCCCAGGTACATGGTAGTCATCCTGGGTCCATACCAGTGGGAGGGAGAGCAGGTCACAGAACCAGTTTGGTATCGCTTAGGAACTGCTCACCTCGTTAAACACACAACTGACTGGCACACAAATTCCCTACAACCACCAGCTCCTCATAACACTGTCTGGAACTGTGGAAGGCAAGAAGGGGACTGAACCTGCTGCCTGAAACCTGTGAGGACACTTGACTGGATAGATCTGCTCCCAGTTGTACCCAAAATAAAGAAAAATCAGTTGGCTGACTTCCTGTGTGGCTATAGAGACAAAGCAAGCCACAAGAGAAATTTGCCCTGACATAGCCAGCTGACTAGTAACGACTCGATTTGGCCAAGACCCCGATAGTAGCCTCTGCTTGAGTGATTCCTGGCCTTCAGAAACATTGAAAATTCAGGACTTCTAATATGTTGGAATTTTTAAGACCTCAGTAGAGTTAGCACGACCTCACAGAATGGTATCTGGCTTCAACACGACTTCATAGGATATAGCTTCACAATTGCTCTGCAGATAAATTTGAGCTCTATAAAATGTCCAAAGGTAGAACTCTTAACTGCGTAAAGGTGCAAAAGGTATCCACTCAATGGACCATCTTTGGCAGCTATGAAATTAGAATTTCTCCTGCTTGAAGAATTTCCTGCCTAAACCAACAGCTTCAGTGGGACCTCTCTCAGCAGCTATCTAACTTTGGGGCCTATAACGATGGCGGGCTTACTTTGTCCGCCCGCCACCATACCGGGAAACGGGACCAACCGCCGTAGGTGCGGCTGTCCCGACATGGAAATTAAGATGCCACCGCCACGGAGATGGTGGTATCCAGCATATATTGCATTATGGCGGGTGGTGCTGTAAGCAGCACCCGCCACAATGCAATATATGAATGTCGTCCATTCGCATGCACAACATGGCAGGCACCGTGTGGTGCCTGCCACATTGTGCATGCAAATGGAGAGGGGGTACCATGGGTACCTCACCCCCCAACCCCTGGGGGGCCGCAACGGGCTCCCGAAAGTAAACTCCGCCTTGCTTTCCATGGCAGGTTCTCCGCCATGGAAAGCCCTGCACCGCCGCCCATCCTAATATGGATGGCCGTGTCTTGCAGACAGCGCCACCACATTAAAGCCCTTTTCTGCCCGGTCACCTGTCCGACCGGCCGAAAACCTGCGGACGATCTTTCCGTTCGCAGGGGTCCCCACCGCCATGGTAATTTGGCTGGGGGGAAATGGTAGGCGGGTGGTGGAAAATGGTGGGCGGATGGCCTCTGCCAGACGGGTGGTTCTGATCAGCCCGCCATCCTAATAGACCCCTTTGTGAGGACTTTGGTGGATACATCCTTCAACCTTGCCCTACTGGAGGATTTTCACTTCCATTTCAGTGACTAAATCTTGACTGGGATGAACCCACTTGGTGTTTCTGACACATAGTCATCATGGTAAGCCTGAATATGCACCACGTTCTGGTCCCAGTTAACCATGATCAGTGACTAATGATATGCGCTTTACTTTTTCTTGGTGCTTTATGCCTTGAGTTGTAAACGTTTCACAACTCTAGTTCCTTCCAGTACGCTTTCCTTGAGGTGGTCTCATTTTATGTATTACAGTTGTTTTTTTGTTTTTTATGAATGTATTTATTAGTTGAGCAGACACATCACATTAATCAAAAAAGGAAATACAATACAAATTATAAATTTTCTTTAAAGAAAAAAAGCATTTTCTATGCATATACACCTCTACACGAGGAAGGAATATAGCAGCCTGAATACAAATACAGTGCAAAGGGATCAAAAGTGCATTTCGTTTGCGAACAGCAAAGAAATGAATAAAGTGCATATGTGTGAAATGAATATAAAGTACAAAAACACAAAATACTCCTCCCTACAACTAAGCTGTATATATAAATAGACCGGTACACTTGGAAAAAGTGCAGCAGCCAAAAGACAGGTAACGTGCAAAAGGATCAAAAGTGCGTTTAGTTCAAGAAAGCCTTGAGAGCAATCTAGAAAAGCAAGGAAAGTGCATTTGTGGGGCATTGATCCAAAGAAAGCTCCTCCCCGCAGTTAGGCTATCAAAAGTACAGAACAAAGGTTACATTAGTGGACCATTCTGGCTTTTATACATGTGTCCCCCCCCGAACATATAACTCTAGTATTGCACCTTCCATTGTTTCAGCCTAATGTGGAAGAGAGGGAGGCAGTTAATGGCATACAATTGCGTACAAACACATAAACTGCAAATCAAATTGTATCTATTAGCACTGTAAGATTACCAGGAGTGGGAGGTGAACTGCGCTCCGCTGGCAGAGCTTGCAGAGTTTTCCCAACTCCAGGCTCCGATTGGAGCGTGGAGTTCGGCAAAAAACTCCACCTGCTGCATAGTGTAGCTGAGTTTACCTGCATCAGCCCAATCTGTGCCTGTTCTCTGAGTTCATCCTTGATCCTGGCCAGGGCAGCGTGTCCTTCAGTACAAGCAAGCCCCTTACTAGAGTCCATCTGCCATATGGCATCAGCAGAGGTAAGCAACAAAGTTAGTTACCTTGTCAGGAGGGTCAATTTAACGTACTTAACAGTTTGGGGCAAACTAGCAGCTTCCGACTGAGGCACGAGCAATGGATAGAAGGCCACCCAGCCTGTACCTTCTTCACAAAGCGTCATCTCCTGTTTCCTTTCCTGTTTTTAACACCGAGCCTTACACCCGATCCAAGGTTCGCTCCTGCTTGCATTCCACACTTTTCCCAGTAGCCAGTGCAATGCGACTGCCAGTCTGAGCCCAAGCCACCCTCCTAAGCTCCACTCCGAGAGTCTACTCTTGTGTGACACTCATACAAACCAGGCCGGGTTCTAACTCCATGTTGGTGTATGGACTCTGAAGTAAGAACCGACTTGTGGAGATGGAAGGCAGGAAAAGCATGGCTCACAGTCAGCTGTGGTAACTATTTGCAAGCATGGACACTCTGGAGTTAATGTTAAATCATATAGGGAAATTAGGCGTTCTCTAGTTTGTTGTAACCCGGCATCGCTTTTGTTTGATGAAACATGAGTACGTGCAATTTGCATTTGAAGTGATGGACCATGTGTCACTTGTATTTTAGCTATATTTGGAATATTTCTAGTTGCAGTAGTGTATGCTTGATAAGCGGGAGATGTATGCACAAACATAATCCCCCAACTCTTGGCCTGAAAGTGCTGTTACTGTCTTTTTTTAAAGTGTGTAAGTCATGCAAAGAAGTGAGGCACTGGAAAGTTTCTTATTATGCTTGGGGCTGTTGTGTTGAAAAGGTAGTGCTGTCCCAGTAAAAACTCCCAAACTTGTGCACATACTCTCGTAGTGTTACTATCAGTATAAGAGTCCTGTTGAAAGTTATCACTGCCCACCAACAGTACAACTGTGCTGGTAAGTGTTAATACGGTGCACAAGTGTTTATGCACCTTATTCCTGGACAGACTTGCACCTTGCTGACAAGATATTTTAAATCTTAAAGGTGGAGCGGAACTCCGTGGAATTCCACAGAGTTTTTATGCAACTCCGCAAAATTATGCGTAGTGCAACTTCGTGAACTATGCCCACCCCTACTTCTGGTTCCTTGGCCTTATCTGGCCTATAAAAACAGTTATATTACAATCAGCAAGGAACAGAGGTACTTAGATACAATCCAGCTTGTCTAAACATATATCGAAAAAATACAAATTGTCAAATTTACGTAATCATCTCAATCTCGCAACCCAAGATTAGGTGCATTACTTGGGCATAGTGTTCACATACATAGTTAGCGATGCCCAGATGGCTGTATACCTCTCTAACATACCAAACGCAAAGTATATGTCTCCTCAAAGGCACAGGTTCTCTTTAATTTATCCAGATAGATATTACTGTGGGAATATTAGTGGACCTCCAAAATTGGAGGATCAGAAACCGGGAGACTGACACAGCTGTAGATACAAAATATTGGGCCTGATTCACCAAGGTAAAGTGAGACTTGTAAATGCCCTTTGTTAATACTGAAAGTCGTAAAGTTAGACTTTCGGTATTAACAAAGGGCTTTTATGAGTAGTAAATGCCCTTTGTGATTAACGAAAGTCTATTCACAAAGTTCTTTTACAAAAAGTAAATGCCCTTTGTGAATACCAAAAGTCCTAAAGTTAGACTTTCATCCCAATTATCTTTGTGAATCAGGCCTGTTGTATGAATTTATTTAATTTTTGAGTGGCATGGGATATCCTTAATATAACAATCATACTTTCAGGCGCAATCATGATCAGTAAGCATTCACAAAGAGTTTGAAATACATCCTGAAAAAGGCGTGGGGCAAAGATATGAAATATGTAGCTAGCCCCCTTTATCGAGTTGTGTGCATCTAGAACTCTGGTTCAGAATACTCTGAAATATTTTATTAATTTCATATGGGGTATACTATGCCTTCCACATCGAGAGGAATCCCATTCTTTAAAATTACAGCTTTGAGGGATTTATACCCCACCAAAAAAATGTGCTCCCATTCTCAGGGAGTCACCCAACACCCAGTTGCCTCCTCGATCTTATTCAAATGGTCATTGACCATAAGGGACTCAGAAAACTTCCTTCAGGCCCTGTACCAGTTGCCTAGCATTGTCAATTCAGTTTGTGTTTAGAGCTTACTAAAGGCCTGGGTTGATTCACTTATTTGCTGACAATTATTGGTAAAAACTCCTGAGATCTGCAAGAACCCATACCAGAAGCGAATGCACACTGGCCTTAAGAGCTGTTGCAGCTCCTTCCAAGTTATTGGCAGATTTCCAATATGAAAGTCACCCAATACTCGGTATCCACAGGCATTCCAAAAACTAAGCACAGATTTGGGGATCTATAAAGCCAGGGCTTTACAATCCCGTAGCCAGACAAACCTATGACAAGGCAGCACCTGTCTTGCTTCAGAAAGCACTTTAATGAAACTTTCATATCAACTCACACCTTATACTTTGTCCTTTTTGGTAGTCTAGCCATCTTGAGAAAGCAGGTAAATCAGTTTCTGATTCCTAAGCCAATCTGGATTGTAAAACATTATCCAGCCTATCGGAATCCTCCCTCCTATGAACTGTGGTATCCAGACATGGAGCCTGATAGGAAGAGAAAAAATCCAGAAGGGCGAATCCACCTGGATCCTGGTCTAGCTGGAGGATATAATTTTTTACCCACAAGGCTTTGTCATTCCACACAAATCTAATAATAAGAGAATCTAATTCTTTAAAAATACCTTATTGATTTTAATAGGGAGGTTTTAGAAAAAAAAGAAATAAGGGCAAAATGGTTAGATTAATTTAAGACACTCGCCCAATTAATGTCAATGGGAGAAATGTCCACCTAGACAATAGGGTTTTGCTTTCGTCTAACATGGCTTTTATAATTCAAGAAGAGAAATTCCAAATACTTGTTAGTTACATGGACCCCGAGATAGCGAACCAGATGTTGCATATTATACAGGTCCTGCAGTTCTGAGGGCAGAACCATTGGTTGAGCATTGAATAAAAGAGCCTTGGTTTTACAGAGCTTGCTTATACCCCCTACCCTTTTATATTCCTGACGTAAATGTAGGTCACTTACAATTTTTAACCTGACTGCTTTCAAATAAAGAAACTTACCGTTGGTGAAAAGCTTGATCTTAGGCATCCCTTCTATCAGAGATGCAACAGAGCCAGCACTACAGATTCCAACTGCCAGGTACTCAATGAATAAAGCAAAAAGAATAGGTGACATTGGGCACCCATGACGGGTGTCTCTATTGATGTGAATAGGTCCGGCTTCTTTTGCATTTATTATCACTCATGCCTCTGTGCCCTGGTATGAATTCTGAAGCATGTTAACCACTTAGTCTGGGAACCAGAACCTATGCAACCTAAAAATATAAAGCATCTTAATTCACTAAATTGAATTTTTTTTTGCATCAAACATTATTATTGCCGCTGCATTTTGGCAAGAGGAAAGAAAATCTGTAGCCTGGACCAGAAAGTGAGTGTTTGCTGCCATCAACCTATTCAGCAAGAAGCTAGTCTGGTATTTGTGGACCAGCGTTTGCCCTACGTTAATAATGCATGATACTCACTTTGCAAATAGATTATAATCTACGTTCAGCAGACTAATTGGGAGATAAGAATTCACGTTGAGGGGTGACCTATCTTTTTTTGGAACGCTACTGATCACTGACTTCTTAAAGGTGGATGGTCCTTCTCTGAGTGAATTAAATAGTTCCATCCGAAAAGGAAGCAGTTCTTTCGAGAAGGTTTTCTATACCTCAGTGGGTATGCCATCTCTACTGCTAGCTTTAGTATTTAGCATACTTTGCAGGGCTGCTGCCACATCCTGCTCTATAATGCTAGCAGATAATTTTAGCTTTTGATCTATTTCCAATTGGGGGAGCTTGACTCGACAAAACACTCTTCAAGGAATGTTGTCAAGACAGTGTGGGCTCTTTGATAAACGTTCTGATAGTGTTGAAGAAACACTTCTGCAATATCATTGTCCTCAGTCTGAACTGAGTTTAGAGCAGGATGTATGATTTTTAAGGTACATTGGGAGTCTCGCTTAACCGGTGTCAGACAGGCAAGAATCCTTCCTATCAACAGACTTTCTTTGTTGAAAAGACCTTGAGCTATTAATCTCCTAAAAAATGAAGAAGTCTCTTATGTTCCAGTTAGCCAGTGTAAGTTGTTCATTTGACTTCACCCTATACTCCAATCGTGCCCTGCCTTGAACATCCTGAGCAATATCAAATGCCGACTGCAACTACCATATTCGGGCATTACATTCTTCATACTGCATGATCTTGTATGCAATCACACTACCCTGAAACATAGCTTTGAAGGTCTCCCACACTGCAAAATTTGGAGCAGATTCTTGATTCAATTAAATAACTCCCTAATAAAAACTGACTTGGTCTGACAGAAGGATTGGTCAGACTGCCTCCTTGATTTTACAGCATTTAACACTTCTTAATTGATTAATTAATTTTAATTAATTGTGGGTTTATATAGCGCTAGAATCAACTCCCGGAGGAGTATCTCCGCGCTTCGACCGCTGGGGAACCCGTCCTGGCTCACCCGGAGAGATGGTCCCTAATGGGTATCTCTAGGTGCGACCAAGCATCCCCGGCGGTCTGGGGGGCCGTTGTGAAGATGAGGCAAGCTAATGCCCAGAGTTGCCGAGTGTGGTCCCTGACTGGAGTAGGCACCGAGGCGAAAATTATCGAGCCCGCTGACCCTGGTCCACGACCCTGCCGCGTCGGGAATCGAACCCTGGTCCCGGGCCGTCCTCTGCTTACGGTCTGCCGCCTCTAACCAGTGAGCCACACCACTCCACTCCACTCCACTTCTAACTTTAGATGGACACATATAATAGAGTGATCAGAAAAAGCACTGTCCAATATGTCCATATCCTGTCAGCCAAGCGTCTGCGCTACTAAGAAAAAAACAAGCTGCGATACAGAATTAAATTGGTGAAAGAAACACGTATATTGCATCACAAGGAGATGGTCTACTCACTAGAGATCATCCAGGTTGTAATTCTGTTTATTTGCAGCAAGAATCAAGGTGGTTTTAGGCTAATTCAACAACTCTTTATTTGGTATGTAACATCTCCATAAAAGAGTATAGATCCATGAAGATACAATCAAATTCATGAAATAACAATATTAACAGGCAATACAATTAATAAAAAAACAGAGAACACGTAAAACAGTTAATCAGGTCTCGATTCCCTAGACGTCCAGACAGCCTGTGAAAATGAAAGAACAGCAAACATCAGTTGGGAAGTGGGTAACATCTGTAGGAACATCAAGGCGGGCCAAACTTGTTTAAAGAGCAATGGTGTCAATAAAGGGATCACAAATGCTTCCTCTGCCAGCTAAAATAAGAGCAAAACATTATAAAATGAAGCACGTCCTCTGGAGCCAAATTATCACAGCCACAGGGTCCCCTTTCACCACACCTCCCCCCGACCCACGCGTGAAGGCCAAAAAATGATGCAATTGATTAAATCTGAACCTTCCCAATAAGAAACTGTCATGTTGTGAATGAACCAGGGCCATTTGTGGCTCAAGACCCTGTACAGTCTTTAAAAACATGTGGCCCTTACCTATAGGCTTCTGAAGTTCTAAGCTCTCTCTCTCCCAGCGGGAGTGTTCCAGAAACAATTTTTTAACACACCCCAACTACTGGGCGGAGAGATCAGTTGGATTCATAAAAATGGCAGGCCTGCTTAAAGAAAAACATGAGCAAACCATGGTATACTCAGTACCCAGTCCAGAGACAGACAGTCCTCAATAATCAACTGGTTTAACTTAAGCTCCTCCTTACTCCAGATATTTATCCGGCACAATAGTGGACTTAAGGCGACTGGGTCTGAGACATAATCAAGCGCGAATTATGCATTCACAGAAAATGCCGAGGTGGACTGGGGGACCTTGTTTTTTGGTCTTCTTGGAGTTGTCCAATTTCCAGTCTTGGATACAACTGGAATTGCCCAAAAAATCATAGGCCTACCACCCCAAGGCTATAGTGTATAAGTCCCTCTGGGGACGGACCTCATCGTATATTGGACAATTTTCAAAGAAATCCATCGCCCCTGTTTATCCCTTATGAACTCTCTCACCTTTCAATCTATAGATCTATCCAGATATATTGCTACTCCCGGCATATCACACCCAGCAGACGCAAAATATGTAGGCAAATATTTCTTTGGTATAGTACTCTTGGGGTTATTATCTTTAGGATGTTCCTTTTGTAGGAAGGACGTTTCTGGGTTGTTAATTACATTTGTCTATATTTTTACAAACTGAAGACCACTTCCTATTGTGTTGGGCATTTGCCTTTTTAACTGGTTCAATATTTCTAAATGCTTTTCACATTTTCTGTACTCTAAGAATGTCTGGTTTGTGCCAGTTACCACAGGTTGTGTTCAGGTTTACATTACTGAAACTTTTCCCAGGACTCAAGTGAAGCAGATCTAGAATTCATCCAATATTGTTTTAAACTAAGGACGGTACCAGCGGATTCATTAAAAACTTCGATCTGGATAGAGTTGGAAGGGAATGTCAAAACACATACTGATAATGGTATTCCCAAACTTGTTAAAATGATAAGTCTACCCAAATGAATGCTGGGACAATAATATTGAATATTTTCATTTCAAAACACAAGTAAAGCCGATGGCAAGGTAAGCACTCATATGAGAAGAATAATGAAACTCAGGGCAAATTGCCCAGAACGCTGTTCCTTATATCAACTTTTACCTTTGATTTTCCCAAACTTTACCTCACTCTGACCGTGAAAGATGACACAAGATCCAAATACATTAGATTGAGGTTTCTGCTGTTGCCACGTAGAACTTTTGTACCCTGGAAGACCGACGTCTCATGCAAATGTTGCAGAGTGTGTGGGTATACCCTGGAGTCCCTTGCACATGATATGTGTTTTGTCACGCAACTACTGCTTACAAGTAGAAGGCTTCTATTTCCATGTTTAGCCGGCTAGGTGTAAGATCAATTAGGGGAGCAATGGATGTTTGCATGTAGGGCATCGATCAACAGTTAATATGTCGAATACTAAAATGTCTGGAATAATAGAGCGACAGAATTTGGCACTTCACACTCCTCTTGTTCACTATATCAATGATTCCTTGACCCTGGACACGGTTCATTGTTTATACCTGGTATCTGGACTTTTAGCAGTACACCGCTGTGAGGTGACATATAAACAGTAATTTTCGGGTTTACATAAGCACTTGGGGCCTCATTTATGATAAATGACGCATCGCTGCGTGAAAGCAGCGATGCGTCACTTCTCAGTGCGCACTCCTTGCGACATGATTGATGCGTCATATTTACAGTATGACGCATCATGTCGCAAGGAGTTACAGATACGTCAGTATTTCTGACGTATCTGTAAGCGCAAAAGTCATGCATTGCTGGGGTGTGTCACAAAAGTGACGCAACTCCAGCAATGCGTCCTTTCACATGGGGAAAGCCCCATGTGAAAGGTCTTGCGTCAGTCTTATGCCTGCTGTGAGGCAGGCGCACGATTTCACTGCGTCACTATTACGAGGCTTTTTGCGGGGCAACGCCCCCTCTGCATACATTATACCTGACGCAGGTATAATGTAGCGCTGGGGTTTACAAAGTGACGCATCTGCTTAGATGCGTCACTTTGTAAATATTGCGCAACAGGAGGCATGTTTTACGCCGCCGATGCGTCACAAAAAGCTTGTTTTAAGTACAGGTTTGAGAGCATTAAGGACTACCTTTACAACTTCAATTCTAACAAGAAGATCAATAGTATTTTTTTATATATTGCATTGTAGTTTCATTTTTAGCAAGCTCAAGATGACTTATCCAGCTTTAGGGCCTTGAACTATGATCTTAACAACTTTGAGTTTACATTGTATGTATCTATCTTTCTAAGCCAAGGTTCTTAACAATAGATACCCAATGATTGTCAACGGAACTTATAAAAGTGGCACTCAATGACTTGCTTTATAGGTATCAACTCGACCTTTTTCTTTGTATAGACATTGATAATGTATACACAGGCATGAAGTAAGCAGCAGTCACATTTGCGGAATTCGCAAAATATAAGCAAGTAGATTATTTCTTGCCAATACTCGCCATTTTAAAGTCCTTAAGTGGTCATTCAGGAGAACTGCATATTTTAAAAGGCTAGAAATTGAATGAAGATGAATTGTTTGCTTATTTTATTATGCACATTATTTTATCTTATTGTCGTTTTCGCGTATTGTAATGTTTTTTGTTAACCGAACAGTAATTCTTTTCTAATCTTTCCTGCAACTAAAACTTTGATGACCTTATTGCTATTATTCACCCAAGGTAATACTAACTTTCTCACAATGCTCTTCTCTTTTTTTCAAGCATAGTCACAGCCCAAGTATTTCAGGGAAGATCTGATATTAACAGGCAGAGCTCCTGGGATCAAAATACACAAACTATATTTCAAGTTGCACCAACCTATGTTTTCAGGGGCTAGAAATAAAAAATAAACTGATTGTTGTTGGTAAAGGCTGCTAGAAGTTTCCATACGAGCTGTAAATGTTGCTTTAGTCAGAAAGTTTCAGTGAAAATGATCAAACTTGTTGTGTCACAGTTGACAGTGCAGTGATATCAAGATACTGTTATTCAAGGGGTTGATTGTTGATTGAGTCACACAATTGCTTCTGATAAGTGTTGGTCCTGCTCCTTACCATGTGCAGATCTTTTCCACATGCTTTTCAGTTGTCCCCATGTTCATAATTTTTGGCGGCAAGTTTGGTCTCAAATTAGCAAGATTTTTTCCTCTAATCATTCCTTCTCTTTATCTCACATTTTCTTAGGGATTGTTTCCCCCATCTGGGATCATTGCACTTTCAGGGTTAGAATAATTGACTTATTGTTGGCAGTAGCTTTCCAGCAAATGACTAAAAATTGGAAGGATTTTACCAAAATATCTTATCAGGCTTGGTGGTATGCTGTTTGCTATAATCACAGGTTAGATACAACTTTTGTCTACCCCTTGGCTTTAGCTGCCAAGCGAAAAGAATTGTGGAGTCCAGTTACACTATTTTTTGATTTAAGTGCTCAGAGTTCTCTGCCTTTGTCCCCGTTACAACAAGAAGTTCCTAAACCTCCATGAATTCCTGTATTTTGTTAAACATATTAATATTATTTTAGCTTTCCTTGTAATTACAATGTATATTTAGTATATCTTTTATTACCTTATGTCATACCAGTTGCCAATTTTGCTTATATTTATTCTCAATTTTTGATGTTTCTTTTTATAGCTTATATTAATACCTTTAATTATCTTGATGTATACTTTTGCTTGTTATTTTCTTTGTCTTACTTTGTAAGCTTATGTCATATTCCTTCAATAACATTTTTCTGAACTTGAAAGAAGCAAGTATGTTCTCTTTGCAACGATCAGTGATGACCAACATTCACACCAAGTAAAATAGAAATCTACAGACCTACCTTAACCTTTCTGGACTCTCATAAAATAATATATGCCAATAAGGGGCATGACATTGATGGCTGTTTCTGATTAACCCATTATCTGCAATTGCAACCAAACATTGCTAGTTGTACTGGCGCTCTCAGAAGCGTTCAATAATGAAAATCATGGGCCTCATTTATGAAAAGGGACGCATTGCTGCGTGAAAACAGCGATGCGTCACTTTTCACTGCGCCCTCCTTGCGACACCAATGATGCGTCATATTTACAGTATGACGCATCATGGCGCAAGGATTACAGATACGTCAGTATTTCTGACGTATCTGTATGGCGCAAAAGTGACGCATTGCAGGAGTGTGTCACAATAGTGACGCAGTCCCAGCAAGGTGTCTTTCACATGGGGCTTGCTCCAGTCTTACGCCTGCTGTGAGGCAGGCGTAAGAAATTGACACATTTGTGTCCTAGAAGTGGCACAGTGAAATCTTATTGATTTCACTGCATCACTTCTATGACCCTTTCTTGCGTCAGAACGCCCCCCCCTGCATACATTATACCTGGCGTTGGTATAATGTAGCGCAAGGGGTTTACAAAGTGACGCATCTACCTAGATGCGTCGCTTTCTAAATATGGTGCAACAAGGCACATTTTTTACGCTGCTGGTGCGTCACAAAAAGTGACGCACCGGCGGCGTAAAAGTGACGCTCGGCCTCAAAAATGAGGCCCCATGATCTGTGGGCGCCCCATCTCTCTCGAATTGCTTCAGTGGTTGAACCTGCCCTGGTATGGTTCACCTCATGTTCATCAAGTAGAGACTAGGGCCCAGATGCATCAAGCAAAAAACAGGTCGCAAACGGGCAGATTCTCAGAATCTGCCCCTTTGCGACCGGTATTTTTGCATTTGGGATGCATCATCCCAAATGCAAAAATCGCAATATTAGAAAAAGCTAAATTGCGATCATTTGCATTTAAGGAATCTCAAATTGAGATTCCTTAAATGCAATGCATGAAAGTTTTAAAAATAGCGAATTCGCTAATAGGGCACGCAAATTACCATGAAGTACGACTTCATGGTAATTTGCAAAAACATTGAAAAATGCACTAAAGTGCATTTTTCAAAGTTTCATAAGGGCATGTGTGTGCGCAACATATGTTCACAGATCAATTTCAGGGTTGCAACAGGGTGTCCTTTGGACACCCCTGCACCCTTGAAATCGCAATCTCAATTTACAAATCGCTAATTGCGATTCGCAAATTGAGATTGTCTTCCCATTCATTCCCATGGGCCTCTAGGCCCATAGGAATGAATGGGGAGGTATTCCTTAATTGCGACTCGCAATTTGCGAGTCGCAATTAAGGAATTCTAAGAAATCGCTATTTTTTTAGTGATTTCTTGATGCATTCCATTTTGCTATTCCTTAATAGTGAATCGGTATTTTTCGCTATTAAGGAATCGCCAAATGGGTTGTTGATGCATCTGGGGGTAGATGGCTAATATTGGTACTGTGAGAAATTGGGATGTTGGTTGATTGCAGTTTTAAACCTGCTCACTCGAAATCCCACACCAATTTAGAAAAATAGAGTATACTTTAATGAAGTATTTGACTCCAAGTGACAAAAATCCAATCAGTAATACCGGAGTTATGAATTTTTAAAGTTTAAAGTGAAACCTTCTGTGTAAATAATCAAAGCGCTAATCGTGGACATCTAGTCAAACAAATCCGGGTCAAAGTTGATAAATATGGCCGAACACAATGGCAATCGAGCCAGTTCAAAAAGTGGATTGGGCCCAGTCAGCGCTTACCTTCGTACTTAGAAGAAATTTCACCAAAAAGTTGCTTTAGAAACGAAAGTTTAGCTGGGCAAGGTTGCAGGTGGTGTACGAGGAGGAGGCGTCATTGTCGTGGAGCCACTAGAGAAATTTGCATTGAAGATTTCTTCATTTGGTCTCCCTTTTGGAAGTTGAAACCCTCCAGTGGCATGAGGCTGTAGCCACCAAGAGTTCCATGGCACTGGGTACCACTTTGTCGAATGACCACCTGAACAGGATTTGCTGCTGCAGAGAAGAATGTAACAGGAGCTGCCATGAAATCTTCTCTCAGTTTTCACAGCAGTTTTTAGCCAAAAATGTACTAAATCCCAAGTTCTGGATTTTGGCTATCTGGGCACCCTTACCACCACCACTAAGCGCCCAGGACTGGATGGACACCATTTTGTGGTCAGGACTCACCCAGGCTCAGTCCAGGTGCATGTTCAAGATCGTTATGGCCCTTTCTGTCCCTGTCACTCTGATCAGGGGCCAGCTAACATCCCCTTGGATTCACTCTGGCAGTCCTGTGTTCAAGCAGCTGAACAGGGCTCAAGCAGCAGGGCAGGCCTGTGAGGGTTCAAGGCAGGTTCCAAGCAGCACAGCAGTCCTTCCAGGTGGAGTAAAGCAGTATTATGGAGTACACAGCAGGCCACAGAAGCATGCAGTCCTCTGAAAGTCCTTCCACAGGCTCAGAAAGCGAAATGAAGACGGGATCAGAGGGTCATATTTTTAGACTTGGCTCCTTCTTTGAAGTAGGAAAGGTTTCTGGAGAATTCCCTTGAAGTGCTTGAAGGTTCTTGCTTTCACTGGTATGCTTCGTCATGGTGCTCCTTTAGTACTTAAAAACTGTCCTCACAGGTCTAAACTAACTTGTGAAAGAATGTAGTGTGTGAAGAGAGAGTACCTCACGGTAGCAACACCAGAGGGGGTTAGTGACCAATAATTGCCAGTCTACCCACTTCTCATCATTGGCCACTCTCTCTTCGTTGTGTGTGTGAAAATGATAGCCCAAAAGAACTAATATGCTCCCTTTTCAACAAAACTGATTTAGTGAAGAAGTAGTGGACATAGTTGAATGTGCTCAATGCACTAACTACTTAAGTGCTCACAGAACCCCAGTGAAAACCAAAAAAGAAAAGTTTTTAGTATTCTCACTTCTTAAAACTGGGTGCTGCCTGCTGGCCATCCAATTTTATTCCTAGCTGCAAGCATTCCCATTTAAAAATGTTTACCAATCTACCATAATTTTTGCTAACATGTTTTGTTGCCAGAAGTTAAGGCAACTTTGTCAGGGCTTTGGGGGTGTCTATGTTCTTACTCTTCACTCCTGGTGAATCCCAAGACCTGTGATAACATTAAACCAACATTAGATCACCAAAAGGTTATACATCTTGAACCACAGTCACTCAGAGAACCCGAAAGGTTCAGTGTATACGTTTTGTATTTGAATGTTCAATTGTCTCAACATACCTAGTGGTTGCCGTCTCACTGCATACCTGCAACCACCATTCATAAAAAGGACCCCGTGTCAAAAGATCACGTGTCCGCCAGGTAGCCCCTCAATGTCGAGCACCCTGCAAAGTGTATCAAGGCACGAGATAAGCAATACAACGTCCCAGCCAGTACTCATAAATTGTGTAAAACAAACCCACACTTAGAAACGGGTGCAATGTGTCATATTATCTCATTATAGACATTTATGGCGTCCCTGATGTTTTTTTCTGCCTTCGTGTAAAGCAGCGTACACCGCCCGCTACTCGTCGCGTGCCATGGGGGTCCCTGATTCAACCCTCACTGCGCCTTTCACTAGCCTTCCAACCAGGCTCCACACTGCTCTTATAAAATACAACAACCAGTACACTCAAGTGCTTACCGGTGCCGAGTCCCTCCGGCGCGTGAAGAGCTACGACAAGCTGCTCTCACTGCCGCTCGGTTTTGAACACAGACATTGACCACGCCTCCAAACTTGGGAATGGTGCATACGCCGGCCCATCATAGAGCACGGCGGCCATCAGAGGTAGGGAAGACTTTCAAGTGTCATAATATCCACCATAGTTTTATCTCAAAACTTTTTTTCTTGACAAGTACCTTCTGTTTACAAAAGCACACACCCTGACTTCCTACCCACGGAAAAGATCGCAAATAATATCAGCGAGCATGGAGCCTGCGTGTTGTTCCTCCTATCAGTGGTGGCCATCTTGGGTAGGGACGCCCTCCTCAAAGGTTGGTGAATAAAGTTGCCGAATTGAAATATTGGGGCCACACAATCTCGCATGATAGAAACTTTAATTGTTCTGGGCTCAAACAAAAACCAGGAAGGGTCAGGAGCAAAACAGATGAATATTGTGCCTCTTTATCATACAGATCCCTCGTACGTTAATCTACCCCCAAAGGCAAAGTACTTTTGTGAAATGAGCCATCCACTTTTCATAAAATATCATTACAGCTGAGTTTCATATGCTGCATCACTTCTCATTCCTGGCACTCAGTACATATCAGGGCTCTGGACTTTTACCGCTTGCTAACCTTATTCCACTCAATTGAATCATTGAGCCCATCCTGATCTGCTCGTTCTAAAAATATCCATTTGGCCTCTTTTGGGCTAGTATGGCCTCCAGATTGTGGGTGTCACCAACCACCTTCTCCAACACAGTCCATCCTAAATCCCTAGGGCCATGCCCCTTGTCATTAAAGTGTTGTACTTAACTTGTTGTCAACTTTTTTCGCTTTGATTGTGCTCAGATGTTCCTGTATGCATATTTTCACCTTCCTAGAGGTAATCCAATATAGTGTAGACCTCAGCTGCAGGTTACTTTGCCTTTGGAGGTATTGCGTGAGGCTAAGATAACATCTTCTCCTCTTTTTTGTGAGGCACTTAGATTAACGTACGAGGGATCTGTATGATAAAGAGGCACAGTATTCATCCGTTTTGCTCCTGACCCTTCCTGGTTTTTGTTTGAGCCCAGACGCTCGCAGCAGGCGCGCCTAAGGCAAGCCCGTCTGCACGACCATCCACGCCCGAACGGGGCCAGGGGCCAGGAACCCTGCCCCATCTACCCCAGATAGGTGTATCTACTCTACGGTACAGCTCCTAGGGCTCAGGCCCATTACACTACCCACATGTGAACAAGGAATGGATCCCCTCAAGCTCCTCGGCACCAATGCAGGATGTCGTAATTACGGATTTAAGACACTCACTTGCAAGGAGATACATTCAGGGCCTAAAAATTTTAGAACTGCTAACTGGCGATTCAGGCTGATTAATGCCCGGTCTTTACCTAGACATGCCATCGACATTAGAATCCTGCTCGAAGATGATACCTTCGCCATTTTATTTATGACTGAAACCTGGCTCAAGGATAGCTCTGCTCCTGATATCAACCTTGTACTCCCTCCAGGATATTACATCCATAGACAGGATTGGGAAAAATAACCTGGAGGCGGAATTGCTATTATTCTAAAAACTAATTTTAGCTGCATTTCCTCTCCCCTCGCGCTGCCTGACTGTGAAAGTATACAGTTTCATATTAGTCTTTCCCCCTCTTGCACTGACTCCGGCATCTTGGCTTGCAGGCCACCCGGCCCTTGTGCCTCGTTCCTAGGGGCCCTACCTGATACCCTAGTATCCATGTCCTTAGAAATAAAATCTATCACCCTGCTTGGCGATTTCAATCTACATTTTGATTCATTGGACTCTCCCCTGGTTAAGAGACTTTGAGATGACCTTGAGGCATTCAAATTTAACTCAATTGGTCTTAGCGCCTACTCATGAAAAAGGACATATGCTAGATCTTATTTTCTCAAATGATCCCCTCACCTCGGTGTTAGGGGGTACCCCCGGCCCCTAGTCTGATGACTGCCTGATTGGATTTGGGCTATCAAATCCAGGCAGTCTAGTAAAAAGCCAATGTCAGTTTACCTGTGTCAGAAACTGACACCAACATCTGGGCTAACACCCTGAAGAGCTCCCTGCCCATTTTAGACCACGGCTCTGAGGATGATTTTAATGAATGGGAATACTGGATTAGTCAGTCACTGGGGATCTGCGCCCCCCCTGAAAAAAGCCCTCGCCAGACACACCAGACCAAGATAGCCCCGTGGTTCAATGAACAGCTGCTGTATTTCAAAAAGCTTTGTAAGAGAGCAGAAAGGGATTGGAGAAAAGACTTGGAAACAGATAAAAAAAGGAATTACAAAGCTTCAATTAGACGTTACCATAAAGAACTACAACTGGCTCAAGTCAAATTTTATGAAGAAAAAATCTGCCGGGCCTTTAACTCTCCCAAATAACTTTTTAGAGTGGTAAAATACCTGACCTCTAGACAAGACACCAACGCACCCCCAAAAACGCCTCGATATCAAGGTGAAATCAAATAGCCTCTTTCTTTCAGAAAAAAAGTGACAGATATCTATGATCTCTTTCAAAATACTCCTCAGCCGGCTCTAGAGGAGTCCCACAGGGTTGGAGCCCAAGTCTCCTCCCCAAGTCTTACACACTTTCCTGGCCTCGATGAGGAAGCCTGTCTCAAGCTGCTCAAATCCACCAAATCAGGCTCTCTGCTGGATTCTGCACCCCCACATGCTATTCTTAAGGTGACCGAGGTGGTCCTCCCCTCCCTAATGGATATCCTCAAATAAATCCCTTCAAGCTGGGCTGGTTCCTCAGGCCTGGGAACACGCTATAATCAAACCCATCCTAAAAAAAACTCGGCTGGACCCTGACACTTTGAGCAATCTGCGTCCCATCTCTCTTCTCCCTCTCCTGGATAAACATGTGGAAAAACATGACAACCAACCTTTTGTCAAATTTCTGGAAAAGAGCGAACTTCTCCATCCCACACAGATGGGCTTTCGTGCCCTCCGTAGTACCGAAGCAGCACTTTTGGCTGTCACAGAGGAACTTAAATTCTTACTTGACGGCGGAGGGTTGGTTGCTATTATACTACTTGACCTTAGCGCGGCGCTTGACGCCATCAACCATGCCCTGCTAAAAAACAGACTGAGGGAAACTGGCATCCAGGGCAAAGCCTGGGAGTGGCTATGCTCTTTTCTAGATGACCGGTCGATACAAGTCATGGATCAGGACTGCCTCTCTGACAGCCTGCCCCTTAAGTCCGGAGTGCCACAGGGCTCTTCCTTAAGCCCTACTCTAGTAAATATTTATGTCAGGCAGCTTGCCAACATAATGCAGGAATTTAACATCCTAGGCATTTCGCATGCAGACAACACCCAGTTGACTGTTGCGCTGCCCCAGGATGACCATCAGGGTGACTCTTTATTGTGCCCCTGCCTTGAAAAACTGGCCAACTGGATGTCAGATAGCTTTTTAATATTGAGCAGTGATAAGACCAAATTTATGATCCAGGCAACAGGGCCATTACAAGACCCCTAAACCATTGGCCTCCTTGTGTGGGTCAGCCTCCAGTTCCCAAATAATATCATTAAAAAAACTATACATCAACATTTTATGTGCTCCAACGGGCCCAACCTATTTGGTGGTTTAGCCCTTAACGTGCACCCTGTGGAAAGTAGTTGAAAATATGTTGTGCCCTTGTATAATAGATGTTTAATTCAAAAATAGAAGTAGAGCATTCATATTCAAGAATCCTTCTGATAGATGCAATATCTTTTTTTTAAAAAATCATCAAGGTTTTCCATTTGCAGCCACGTTGAAATTGATAACTCACACATTTTTCCAGTACTTCAGTCATGGCCACTGTACATAGCATTCTTCATTTTGTTTATGTAAAAAACTTCACATCACTTCTAGACACAAAAACATATATGCAACAAGAGGTGGTATGGCCACGTGAAAATGTGCCACAGCCAAAATATTGACCATCACAACTTATATGCAAGCTAAAACGTTAAGTATCTTTTATTCAGTCACTGGATCGGCAATTACTATATATATGTCCCTGAAATACCTGTGACACAGAACAATGCAATCAAAAGAATACAAAAGAACTGTGAAGTCATACTATTTGCTAGCGTTTACCATATGCCAAAAAGTTAAATATGTATGCGATAATATCTAAAGATGTTTTGGAATTTCACCTCACACAGAGAGCAAGCACTATAGTGTCCTTGCTTGTCTAGTAGTCACTGTATCACAGAATACCTGATCATAGGTCCCACTGAACAGAACACATTGTTCAATATGTTATTACGTCATATAATAAGAGCCATAAAGGTCTGCAAGTTACTGGGATGTAAAATGCCTGAACAAGAGGTACTAGGCCACATCATGCCTACTCTCAGATACTAGGCCATATGAGGCCTGTTGTTACTTGGCCATGCGTCAAGGTCTGATTCATTTATTTCTTGCCTTTCACCTAATGGGCCACATGGTGTGTCCCTAGTTGAAACTAGGGATTATCCTACTTGTCTGTATTTTTCCACGGTATATAATAGGTGTTTATCAGACATTATGCCACTGGGTGTCTGCAAGTTAGTGGGTCATATTCTGGCTTTCATTGGTTGCTGGGTCACAGGATTGCTTCCAATCACTTACATGGCTAAGTAATGTCTGCCATATACAAGTGGTTTACACGATTCCTGCCCAATGTTTATGGAACACTGGATGATTGGGCAAAAACTACTACGACACTATAGTAATGTCTTCTTCCTCTCTGCCTATGTCTGTCTTCCCGCTGTCTCTGTTTCAACCCGCTCTGCCTTCCTCCTCAAACTCTTACTTACACTACATCATCACTCTCTTTCACACAAACACATCCATAGTCACTCCCTCTCACTGTAACTCTCTCCTTTGCTCTCCTTAATGCTCACTCTTTTCATATACTGTCCGTCCTTGTTACACTCATATTCTATTGTTTTCTCATGCTCTTGCTATCTATTTCTTACACACTCCATCATTGTTTTTTCAGTTCTGTCTTTTACTCTCACTTACTGACTTGACACATTGACACTGTTGCTTATTGGGCCTATTTTTGTTGCAGCTTACAATAACAATTTAAATGAGAGAGAGAAAACATGCACTAAATGGTGGAAGAAAGCTACTTTATGCGAGGGCATGGAAAAGTTCATATTTGTTCCCTATCTTGATGTGGGAAAACAGGTGCTTGCAGTTTCCTACATCTGATATTCAGGACAAACCAAAACAAAATAAACCCAGAGACGAGGTGAGGGGTGGAGGAGGAGAGACAGACACATCAAGGTATGAACAGAATGAATACCAAATCTGTCTCCTGACATTAAGGCTTTGGGGCCGCTTGCACTTCCCTGCTGATTTAGGGCTGTGCTCCACTGCAGGTGTTCCTATTCATTTTAATGGTCTCTCACAATAAAATAAAAATCCCTAAAGCTGCGTTTAACAGCACATTTTTGTGTTGCAGCTTGTCATCCCGGCACAAACGGAGGCTACGCTCTGACAATTCTTTTATACACAGTCACCAGGCAGCACCTGGCCCAATTTCTGCACACACACACACACATGCACACGCACACACAAACAAACACACACACAAATTGCTGACTGGTGAGTGCTATAGATAAAGATGAGCTCAGTCCCCCAGCAGGAGAAAGAATGTGGCGGTAAAAGCTGAACCATGGTCCAGTCTCGGCATAGACTCAACATCCTGTGATTCTCAGCAAATTCACTAATTCTGCCTATAACTGAATTGAATGTAAAACACTCCAATACCTCTGAATGGAATTTTTGCTATATAAAACAATAAACAAACTTACACCTAGCCTATCAGTAAAAGTTTTACGCCAAATTGATTATGCATGCCTGACTTATAAGCTGATAGAAGGGGGGGGTCACTTCACAGCTTTCAAAAAGTATTTTATTTCAGCCAGAGAATCAGAGGACATGCGTGCTGCTTCAGGCACAGTGTACAGAGGGAAAACTCACTGTGTACACCCGCTTATGCACGGAGCTTAGAGGGAACTATGGCCCTGGGTAAATGATATACCACTTTACTAGACATTTATAAGTATATAGAATTTGCCAATCAGATGTAAGCCAATTTGACGTTGTTTCAAGGACTGGTTAGCAGTGGTAAAGTGCACAAAGTCCTAAAGCTAACAACATTAATTTCATCAAAGAGAGGAGGGTAAAGGCAAAAGGTTTAGGGGAAACGAGCATATGCTGACAGGTCTAACAGATATGCAGATGTTCCATAATACCTATTCCATTGCAATATTTGATTAGAAAGACAAGACTTTTGTTCCACTTGCAGGTCTTCAATACTTAGATTTAGCTGCTCTCCCATCTTACTAATATCAAGAAATGAATAAACGCAAATTGGGTTTAGTTACACTCTTAAGGTATATGTTATCATATTTTGGTTTCAGGTTTATAGTACCAAGCAATTGCACTCAATTCCCAAAGTATTTGAGCAAAAGATTCTCAGATGTGTAAAATAAAGAATTCAGAAGTGTACTTCAATGGCACTTGTTATAAAGGAACGAAGACAAATCCAACCAGGTAAGAAGTAATATGCTTTATTGCTGATGGAACAAAAAGCAAACACGGACCCCTGGGTTGTGAGGAGGAAACTGACTGACCTGAGAATGTTTACTTCAAATGAAAACATGGAATCTGATAAGCATCAGCTTCCATGTCATGACATCAACATAATAGAACAGTACTCTGTCTACGCATCACTCAAGTCATATGTTTTAATGGGCCCCTTTTTCAAAAAGAATTATGTGGTACATTGACAAGCAAACGTCAATGGATTAAAAGAGAAGACTATGCCCATTTGTCCTACTTTTCACTAAGCTGTAAAAAAAAATGCAATCTTGTACTTGCCCTATGTACCTGCAATCTACACAATTTGCATTGCCGTTCTCACTTTAATTCACATGCAAATGTAGTATCTTTCTGTACCTTAAGAAAATAAATGCTATTTAATTGCAGTGAAAATTTTCGCTCTAGTGATTTGTAGAATTATTTAATAGCTAGACTAAAACATCTAGCCTTAATTAAAAAAAAATGAGGCTCCATATTGGTGACCAGAAAACTGCCTTTTGCAATGCCACCAAACATTCAATTTCAAGTGACGATAAATATAGACCGGAATCAGTGCTACATTGTATTGAAAATGTCCAGCCGGACATTTAATTTAATGAATCAAGGTAATAAGTACTAATCAAATACAAAGGGATCGAGTGGGACATTTACAAATAAACATACAATTTTCAGACAAGACAGGGAAAAGCTTCAAGGCAATACAAATAGTCAAGGCGAGCTTTTTGGTCAACAGCCGTTGCACAAGATTTTACAAATCAGTTTAACGTGCAAGCTGTTAAAGGAGTCTACGACGTTTCGATCCATACTAGATACTTGGATCATCATCAGGACAAGGGGATTGAAAGCCTGAGGTAGTGAGCTACCTGGATAGGCGGCATACGCATAGAGGAGTGGTTTCCAGATATCGAGAGTAACTTTGTTATGAGCGATCAAGGTGAAATTAACAAGATGACTGGGTACATGAACTAATCGTCAGACTGGACGCCGCCATGCACTGATAGTCGTTAGGTGTCCAATTTGATAGAAACGCTGGCTATGTGCCAATCACACTTCAAGCCGGCAGAGTCGACGAGACCCCGGGGACTCTGCCTGCGATCGCCCTACGCTACTGGCTTAACATTTTCAATACAATATAGCAATACAATATAGCACTGATTCCGGACTATATTTATCATCACTTGAAATTGAATGTTTGAAGGACCAATTGTTTTTTTATAACTAATTGATACCCAAGGTCCTTCCTACCTTGTTCACATTTGAACATTATGCAATACCACAGCTGCTTTTTTTCCAAAGTTGGGACCTTCAATCACTTTTAAGGTCAGGCAGGGAGTGTAGATGTTGTGATTAGACAGAGCAAGTTTGATGTATACAGATTTGTAATTAAAAGCCTTTTTTAATGGTAAAGTCAGCATTTTAGTCACAATTCTGAAAATGACACTTTTAGATAGTTGGTATTTTCTTGTTCGAACATTTGGTGTCTGCTTTCTGCATCCTGAGTCACATGACTGGAAGTAGTTGGCAGTTGATCTTTGTGTTTTGCTCCCACACAGTGGGGCAAAAAGAAGCTAGGTGTTGGCACGTTGAACTATTCTGAGTTAAAGAGGGGGAGAAGCTGTCACCTACCACACTTGCACATCACAAAGGCCCATGCCTCAGCAGTGTCACAAAGGGGATTGATATTGTTCTATTGCAACGGCAGACACTGTGGGACCAGGGCAGAGAGGCAGGAAATTCAAGCACCTCTAAGAGGGGGTGGAATCCTATAGAAGGTTCTCCTGCTTCAAAGTGGGCACTAGGTATAAGTATTGGACCACAGCCCCCAACTCTTTAGTACACGTTTGGACCTGCGGAAGACTTAGAAGAAGGGCTGCTCTGTTGCTCTACTGCAAGAAGGACTGCCACTCTTCTGCCCTGCTGTGCTGCCCTGCCACCCTCCTGCTTACGTGAGAAGGACGTGTCTTGTATCTTGATTACATGACCACCAGAGTGACTCCAAGGGCTATTTGGCGGGTCTCCTCATTAGAAGCCTCAGGGACAGAACAAGCTTCCTCCATCATCAACACAGCACCTGGACTCTGCCAGCTGTGAGACGTACCTTCCCAAGTGGTGCCTCCTCAGTACTGGATCCTTGGAAGTGGGCCTCAAAGTGCTCTGCCTGCCCATCTGTGGTACCAGCAGAACAGACGTATTGCAGCTACACATTACCTCACCAAATCTCTGCATTGGAGCCACTGCACGACACATCACCTCTCCAAACTCCGCCTCAGGACCTCTACGTGACCTAGCTTCAGCGAAGGTCTTCGCATCATAAGCCCCTCATCGACACCATCCTTGATGTTGATGCAGGCCTCTGCATCACAAGCCTAAGCTTATTCGCGCTAGCCAGTGTGCAACACATCTTGATGCAGGACTTGGCATTGCAAGCCCTTCCTCACAGAATCCTGGACGAAGAGGCAGAACGTCACATCACAGCTGCGCAGATTCTAAGAATCGCAGCTGCATGATTCATCCTCAACATGGGACTCTGCATCTTTCTGCAACCAGAATTTAAGGTACTGTTGTTCAGGTGGCCTAGCTGGGTCCCAGTAGCTGGCCCATTTTCCAACGGGGTCGGCCTGAACCTGTGAACCACAATTTGTGCTTTGTGCTTTTTGGTGTTATTTTTAATCCGATTGGATTTTTGTGGTTTTGGTCTTACATTATTTATTACATTTTACTCTGTTTTTCTACATTGGTTTGGGATTTTCTTGTGATGTTTTCACTTTATTACTGTTTGACATGCTGCATAAATACTTTACACATTACCTGTAAAATAAGCCGGACTGTTTCTATGCCAAGCTACCAGAGTATTAAACATAGGATGATTTGGGATTGTGGCTTCTGTTTGAGTGAGGGCTCCCCACCATCAACCAGTAAACACATTTCTTACAAGAGGTACTCCACTAATCATACAAGCGGGACTTTTATGTTTTCTACTTATTTTGTGTCTTTCCCTGTGGCTATCCTGCATTAGGTTAGTAATGTTACAATAGAATGGGAAGTGCACCAGCTGGAGATTATAGTGCATAGCTTTGTGACTGAGGAAGGCACCTGAATGTGTGGCCACCACACCACTTGACACTCCATGCGTACAAATCTAATTTTGAAAAATGCATGTTAATTTGTGCTTTTGCAAATATTTTTTCCACACCTCTCCTCTACTAAAGATTGAGAGAAGTGTTTTCAGAAACATGCATGACTTCTTCAAATTATTTTTATTAGTTGAGCGAGACACACATTACAAATGTTGAAAGTAATCATTCACAAACCTACTTGTCTGTCATTAAAGAACATTTCTAACTGATTTGAGATTTGCAAATAATTTTAGAATTATTGCTAGACTTGGCATCTTTTGCAAGGTTTTTCCTGACTTTTTGCCTCTACCTCCTGTGTTTTTAATGCTGTGCTGGATTTTGTTTTTCCTGGCTTAGATGCTTTGGACACTTTGCCACTGCTGATCAGTGTCAACGTGCAAGTGCTCCCTGTGTAAATTGTTATCACAATTAATTCTTCCTGATAGGCATATTTGATTTACTGGTAAGTCCATAGTAAAGTGCACTGAAGTGTGCCAGGGCCTGTAAATCAAATGTTACTAGTGGGCCTGCAGCTCTGATTGTGCCACCCACCTAAGTAGCCCGGAAAAGGTATCTCAGACCTGCCACTTAAGTGTCTGTGAGTAGTTTCAAACTGCCATGTCAACCTTCTCTTACATGTAAAACACCCCTATGGTAGGCCCAAGGTACCCCCTGGGCAGGGAGCAGTGTATGCAGTGTATGTGAAAGGTAGGACATATACTGGTGTGTGTGGCATGTCATGAAGTGAAATTCTGCCAATATCGTTTTTCACTATTGAAAGGCTATGTGCCCCATAGGATAAAATGAGACATACTTTGTAACATCTTACAAGTATAATTTCCCATTGGGACAAGATGGAGAAATAAAGTTTAGATCTCTGAACTCAGAATTTAATAACACATCTTTTAGCAAATATGGTTTTTAAATTGTATGTTTGAAAATGACACTTTCTTTGTGCCTGTGCCTGTTTGTGGATTGGCTGTCTCGTTTTTGAGTGACAGGGACTGGGTATGTGCATTCACTGTAGACAGCCTCTGGGGGGGTTGAGGTGTGCCTGCCCCTTCCTGGATGACTTAGAGCTGAGCTGAATGGGGCTTGGCTGCATTTAGAGTAGTGGTAGATTTCCTTGCACATGAATAGGGCCTGCCTCCCTTGCACAACGCTGTCTCCAGCCCCTGTGGTCATACTGCACCAGTGAGGACAGAACTGGTTTGGACTGGGCTCAGAGACCCTTGAATAACGAGAACAAAGACAAAATGGGGTATAAGTAGTAGACCTTAAACCCCAGATCTTTAGATCACGTCTGCACTCAAGGGAAACCTCTGCCAGGAGAAGAGCTGAAGAGCTGTGAGGAGGAGTACTGCCCCTTTGCTGTGTGCTGTTTAGGGTTGCCCTGCAGTTGCTGTTTCTGCCAAGGAGAGGACAAAGACTGGAATTTTGCTTTGAACCTGCTTGAAGAAGATTTCCAAGGGCCTGTGTCTGCTGGCCTCCTGTTCTGAAGTTTTAGGGACACAAAGACTTCACCCCCAGCTCCCATGAACTCTTCTACTGAGAGTTCTGACCTGCCAAGAGGTGTCTGCTCCTGTTCTGGGACTCTGGAGTTTGTTTCTGCTGTTGGGAGCTGGAAGAAACCTAAAGACCTGAAGAAATCAACGTATCGCTCTTCTTGTGGCTGTTTTTCTGATGCAGCACCGCTGTGCAAGAAGAATCTCCAAGCATTGCCATGCTGCTGCCGAACCGACTCAGTGCCTGTCACCGCTACAAAAACCGAGGAATTGAGGGATCCTTGCTGAAGGAACTGATGCAGCACCGCTCGATGCCGTCGCATTAATTGTCGCCTCATCCCGGATTTCCACGCATCGTACCTGTGCAGCAAGTTTTCCCGACGCATCATCCGCGGACCAGAATCGTCTTGAAGTCAACGCATCACTTCCTCCTACAGACTGGATTACAAGCATCACTTGTCCTGCGTGCAGCAAAACTGTTGCATCTCCTCACCATGGTCTCAGAAACTGATGCATCTCTTTGTTTCTCGACGCTTGCCATCTCTGCAGCTGTTTGGCCTTGTGAATTTTGACGCATTTACAGGTACTTTGTGAGAAATCAGGCATCCATAGTTTTCCATGGACCCAGTTGCTTACAACCATTGAAAAGTTGTATTCTTATGACATGTAAGTTGGATTTTTGTTGGTTTGGTCTTGTTGAGTTTAGATAAAGATACATTATTTTTCCGAAATTGCTGTGGTGTCAATTTGTGGTGTTATCACTATATTACTGTGTGTTTAGAGTACAAATACTTTACACATTGCCTTTGGGATACGTCTGTCTGCTCGTGCAAAGCTACCCAAGGAGTGAGTATGGGTTTTCCAGAATGGGTATCCCCCTTACCCGGACCAGAGGAAAGGGTCTCTATTTGGACAAAGGTACCTACTTCTCCTAACTACAGACCACCATTTCTAACAATTATCCAAAGAAATGTAAAACATTTCTAGGTTTTTTAAGGTACTCAAATACAATTGTAAAAGGCATACAGTTCTGCATGTTTAAAACAAGAGTATTTTTGCATTTGCAATTTTTACTCTATTTTTTCTATTTTGAGTCCAGAAATACTTACTCCTGCACCTCAATTAATTTTGGGAGTGCCTGCTCCCCATTTCCGGTCTGTAAATATACCTATGTTTTTAGAGGAATATATAAGGATGCATAAATCACCTGGAAAGTGTTGCTGAGCGTCCACAACATTGTGATATCTGGATGGTGATTTTTCGCAGCTGTTACCTGCAGCAACAACACAATTCCTCTAATCAGCTTGAATGTGCAATTGTGGGAATTTCACAACCCTGCCAGAAATCACCTATTTACAAAGACCGCTTGAATGGGTGAAAGTCCACCAAACCTAAATGAACTATTCAAGAATGTGACATCAAATGCATATTTTGATTTTACTTTCCTCACACCGATGAAATGTGGGAGCCTATTAGAAACATGCCACTAGTGCATTCCATCTTATGCACACGTTTTTGCAATTACCAGTCTAAAACTATTCCTGCTCTGAAACATTTTCTCAACTCAAGCGCTTTAAAATAAATATTTATTAGAGACAGCTTGTGCAGATTAGTTTGATATGAGTGACCTCTCTTCACTGTCTATTCAGTGTCATACTAACTATATTTTTTAACAGTGTTCATTTGCAGTTATTACTTGAAGTGATCGCGGTTTGTTGCCTTCTATGCAGATTTAGACCTTTCTCAAATACCTATAATTTTGTAACATTCACTTCTTAATAACTACATAAATACATCAGATTTAATAGCAATTGCTATTAGAAGATCTCCCACGATAAAACAAAAAACATACAAGTATAAGTTGTTTGATCACAAATGAAGCCGACCTTTTTCGAGATGTAGGCATCTGGATTGCTTTAGATCAACAATTGCTTGCCGAGACATCATTCAATATAGGACTTGAGACCCACAACTCAGTCCCTAGAGAAATGTTTGAATCATCAAAAAATTATTCTGACAATTACCACGTCGGATGTAACGAGTTGTTTCACAGAATAATTGGACGATTGTCAAAAAGTAATTACAGAGACATAAAGCTTAGGATATCACCATTCACCGGTTCTTGCCAAGTATGCGATGGGCAAACGAGTAGATCAGAATTGCATTTCAATTGGAGAAATGTGGACTTAACATTTAAGTCATCCCAAAACAGAAGAATAAACAGTTTGCATAATTTACTTTCATTTTTAGCGAGCAGCTCTTGCGGCAAACTCATCTTCAGAAAGCCCTCCTTTAGTTTTTTTTCCCCAATTGTCCATTTTACATAAATATGGCGCCTTTTGCAAAACATATTGCTTAACTGCCAAATTTGCAAAAGCATTTTCTCAGAGCTGTACAGAATAGTGCCTTGTGTAAAGTGAGCAAATTTGTTTGACGAAGGGAAAATAAATCTCCAATGTCTTCAGCAATTTACCCTATGCTTTTCACACATGAAGGGGGAGATTTACAAACATTTTGCACTGGGTTAGCGTCACTGACGCTAACCAGCACAAAATGTTTTTTCTTTGCTATTAACTTTTTTGTGCAAAATGTATTTATTTTGCACTGGAAAGCACCCTCAAAGTAGCGCAAAGCAGCACGAAGCACTGCTTTGCGTTACTTAGCGCCAAGATGGCGTTACATGAGTGGAACATGGGCATTCCCATGCAACCACCCATGCCTTTTGATGCAAAACCATATTTTCAAAGATTTGTAGACATGGTTTTGCACCAAAAGTTAACGCCCCTTCAAAGGACGCGCTAACAGGAGAAATGCTTTCATTTCTCAATGCTTTCCCGACTTTGCATGCGTGCTACTCTGTGCAGCCTGCATACTAAGTGGGAAAAGCTTTCCATTGTGTCTAGACATGGTATTTTGTACAAGATGGGTACCCTTCTTGTACAAAACCTAGGCTACGTGTATGAATGGCGCACGGCCGCTGAAATCAGCGACGGCACAAGGGAAAGGGGAGGAGAGAGCCATGTCTCTGAAGATATGGTGCTCTCCTGTTCCCTCCCTGTCACACAACACAGCTGCACTGAATTGCGTGACTTTTTTGTATATCTCCCCCCATGTCTCTAAGGATTATGGGGCATATTACCAAGGAGCCAATATGAAATTATCGCCGCTTTTGTGGCCGTTTTCGGCCGAAAAGCGGCGATAATTTCATCGCCTTATCAGCAAAGTCACGATATCGCTTGTTTTGCTGATTTAGCGAGCCTTTCAACAACGCCCAGCTTTGCATCTCTAATGAGATGCAAAGTGGGCATCCCAGAGCAAAATAGTAGGAGAAATGTCGCTAAGCGACATTTCTCCTATTATCAAGCTGCACGCTAACAAGCAGAGCGTTAGCAAAAGTAGCGTTAACCACAGTTAAGGCTACTTTCCTAATGCCTGTTTGTGACCTGATTTAGCCCTGGAATCCAAGGGGAGGTGGATTACATGGCTAAGATTACCCTGCCCCATCAACAAGGTTATTGTCATTTTCAATGGAATATCGCTGGAAAACCATTGAAAACGGCGATAACTCCCGCTATCGCTGGGATTTTTATCTCCATGGCGTTAAGCGTTGTTAATACAATGCCAAAATGGAGATTATTGCCAGCGATAGCCGGCGATAGATTTTCTCACGTTAACAGCGGTCAGCAATAATTATCGCTGCCGCATGTTAATATGCCCCTCAATTCTGCTGCGGAACTGTACACCTCTCTCGAATTCCTGGACCATGCTCCTCTGTATATTTTCCCCAGTCTGAATATAATAATTAGTCCCTAACATCAATGTCAATATCTTATAAAATTATAAAAGAAAAACTACGTATGACTGAAAATGATCAAGTAACATTCTACCCATGGCAAGATCTAGGACTCATAATACAAAATGTAAAACATATATCTGTCTACAGTGGCTTTAAACACATTGGTACCTAGTATACTATTGTCAGAAGATATTAATGTTGTTTGATCATTATTTATTCCATAATTGGCCTTACGTAATCCAACCATGAATATATTTAGTGTTCAGGCCTGACAAGCCACACATGGCATATCTGTGTACAGCTCCCTATCAGCTGTTCAAATGAATGGTTTTGAGTAAACTATTTCCATAAGATGTGACTTAGACATTGGATCTCAGGAAAGGTGTGAAATTGGGTTTTTGAATCTGGAAATCATTGACTTTAGCAATAAACATGTCTGCGGTAAAAAAGGGACGTTAATGGCCTAATTTGTGTGGAGGATACTCCATCAGGGAACAAAGTAAAATACTCTATCACCCTGACTAATACCTGTCCTCCACAATTAGAGATGTCCGCCGGCCCTGTTAATATCTCATAACATTTGCAGGAACCACCATCATGGTGGTTCCTCTCAAGGTGTTAAACATTTGATGGACAGCTCCGTCAAGCATGACGACCTCCTGTCAAACTTTTAACTTATATTTGTTTTTTTCAAAATCAAAATCCAAAAGCGGAATATTGTTTTTAAAAAACAAAAACTAATTATCCACATATCCTCATACCATGGGAGTTCTCTCCCATGGAGTGTGGTCACTTAAATGTTTTCATTCACCCTAGCCGCTAGGGTTTTTATGGCGGTAAGTGAGAGTGTATACTGGGCCTTTGCCTGCCCACGCTAAATTGGGAGGGCAGTCAAATTGCCAAAATCCACCTGTCCCATGGAGAACGCTCAATTGATGAAGTATGCTAGCTACAGAGTCAACACAGGGTCCAATGCTGACATACATAATGGTGGCCCACTTGTAAATCAGTTGGGTCTATCAAGGTTTTGGCAGAGATGGTTCTCTGTCGCAGTTGCAATGGTATTTCCTCTCCGCCAGTCTCAATATCAGGCTCTAGGTCTCACAATTTCCAACTCATATGAGTTAACTTGACATGCTACTTTGAAGCCTTTCAGTCATGGCCTGCATGTTTCCAATGGGTTATTAAAAATAAATCGTGATGCGGCTTAACATTGTGCCCTTTGATGCAATGGAAATTGGCATGGTAACATTTGTGATATCTCTCCAAGTCATTAAAAATGCACCCATTTCCAGAGCTAACCCAAACATTATGTTGCACTTCCTTTTGAATGGAAACCTCTGCAAATTTCGACTAAAATTACTTGTCTGTGGAAAATGGAAACAGACGACTTCTTTTATATGCAACTATTATATTTAATCAGTAAACTCTCTACAAAAGAGTAAGCTTACAACTTTGTTTCTATTTAAAAATCTGTACATTTTGCTATGTGTAGGAGAACTCTATAACAATATGTGTTTATTTTTTGTTGTTCAACAGGAAAATTTGCCATTGATAATACTACAGGAGTGATTTATATAAAAAATCTGCTGGACTACGAAACAACAACAAGTTATGTACTGAGGATCCAAGCAGATTCAATGCAAATTGCCAGGTTCAATTTACGAGCTGCGTCGAAAAGTAAGTGTATTAATTTATGTACACAAGGAAAGGCATTTCAGATCTTAATATCATGTATTGCAACAAAATCTAGATTTTTTTATTTTCTGACATCACAGTATGGAATTTTGTGCTACTTTCAAATACTAAACTTGCAAGTTAAGATCGTTGACAAAAAAAGAGACAATTTGGCAAGGACAGTAAGCCTGGTTTGTGGTTCATGTTACATCCAGTAAAGGCTACTTTTGCTGAAATGATTATTGTTATTTAGTTGAACACTATATTTGAATTTTAACATAAATTTAAACAACACAACCTTACATATAACATTTGTATTTTAAGATATACAAAGAAAATCGCATGCTAATTAATTTTTATTTTATTGTGCTTGGGAATGCAATTGTTTAGTTTATTAGTACAATTCTTGTAATTTTGCAGTAGAGTGAAGTTAGTAGAGTAGTGGAAGAGACTATATTGTTTTTTTATGTATTTTTTAAAGAGATGTTGATGTGCGGCTTTTGTTTAGTGAAAATGTTTTGAGGTAGAGAGTGGCTGTTGTTAGAGCACTTTTATGCAATTGTGCAATATTAGAGAGTGTAAAGTGGTATGCTCAGGCCTTTACTTTGTAAAATATCAGTTTGTGTTACAATGAAGAAGATTAGGATGTAATAAGGGGCCTATTACGATGGAGGATTTTCCGCATCCTCCGGGCCGGCGGAAGCCACCGCCGGCCCGGAGGATGCGGAAAATCCTCTGCGGACTCACCAAAGACCCACCGCCACATTAGGATGGCTGGTGGGTCCTGGTTTCCGTCCGCAGCTTTTCCACCGCGGTTGGCTTACAACCGCGGTGGAAAAAGCTCTAATATGGTGACGGTGTCTCTCAGACACCGTCAGCCATATTAGGATGGGCTGTGCAAAATGCTTTTCCGCTGCGGGTTTTCCGCCGTGGAAAAGCATGTGTAACTTCACTGCGAGGGCCCGTTGCGGGCCCCCTGGGTGAAGGGGGGTGTGGGGGGTGCACATGGGGGGTACATATGGTACCCCAATTTGTATGCAGAAATCGGCAGGCAACGCACGGTGCCTGCCGCTTTCTGCATACAAATGCAATGTATGCATTTTTACCATTGCGGCGGATGCAGCTTGAAGCCGCACCCGCCGCAATGGTAAAAATAGAGAATGTGATGGCCAGGGTGGCGGTAACATCCTAATTACACAGGAGGGAACTCCGCAGGCCATGCGGAGGTTCCCTCCTACTCTATGGTGGTGGACGGACTCAGGTCCGTCCGCCATCATAATCGGCCCCATAGTATGTACCGGTTGTGTTAGTTTCATCACATGTTTTAATAATTTCCTGGATACAGACAGTGCAAAAGACTATTTCAAATTGAAAACACAAGTGTTCAATGACTTTTTCAAAGGTGTCAAACTCCTAAGCATAACTTGCCGCTTTTTTACAAAACTGCCGCCTTTGGTCAGGCATACATACTGCAGAGGCCG
Source organism: Lissotriton helveticus (assembly GCF_964261635.1). Classification (NCBI taxonomy): domain Eukaryota; kingdom Metazoa; phylum Chordata; class Amphibia; order Caudata; family Salamandridae; genus Lissotriton; species Lissotriton helveticus. Next base: position 539,526,526 of record NC_136065.1, read on the forward strand.
TTTAGGTAGTTTTGGTAAATTGTGGTAGGGTAGGAAGGTGAGATTACATATGGCAAGATACATTATGTATGGTAGGTTAGGTTGTGATTGGTAGGGTAAGGAGGGTTACGTTTGTATGTGTTTGTTTAGGGTGAGCTAATTTAGGTTTAGGATGGGTAGGTTAGAGTGAATAGGGTTAGGTTAAATTAGCGTATTTTGTGTTAGGATACGTTAGGGTAGGTATGGTAAGGTTTGTGTGGTTAGGTTCGGATATACATGGTATGTAGGGTTGGGTAGGGTTGTGTAGGGCATGTCGGATGTGTTATTTAGAGCAGTGCAGGGTATGTAGGTTATGGTGATGTTGCATATATTGAGAGTTGGGTGGGGTAGGGTTCGGGTAGGCTATGGATGGGTTAGGTAGGGTTGGGAATGGTAAAAGTATGCAGAGTATTTTGGGCAGGGTATGTTGAGTAGCATACAGTATGTCAATGAAGATGGCATACGATTTAATAGTGATTAAATATATGGTAGAGTTGAGTTGGGTGGGGTATGTATGGCTTAATTAGGGACATAGACCGTCTTGGCATAGGATATGCTTTGTAAGGTGTGTAGGCTTGAGTAGAGTATGCAGGGTATGATATTTTGGAAATGGTAGGGCTGGGTTGGTTAGGGTAGGTAGCGTAGAGTATGTAAGGAAAGGTAGTCTGTCTGTCCGGGTTGGGTGGAACTCGTCGAGTTTCACTCAGCGGAATTCTGTGGAGTTACATGAAATTCCTCGAGGGCCTGCAGAGTTCCGCCAATGGGCAGATTTAGTCACATTGTGCTGCTCACACTGATTTTTAGCCCCAGGAGCTCTGGGTGCTGCTTCTTGAGTTAATTTTGCTGCCGCTTGAGTAGAGCAACAGCTTTCTGACTGCAAACAGTCATGGCAGCCCACATTGTGGAAATCTCGCAAGATAACCTAGATGCAACCAAAGTCACCCTAGGCGAGGGAAATCTCACTCATGTTCACCAACGTACTGTTGGTGAGCCAGGTGTGAGAAAAACTCAGCCATTACCCATTTGACAGAATTTGGCTGGGACTCCATGTTGCATATGTAACGCGGAGTGGCCAAAACTCCACCAACTCTGCCGTTGGAGTGGAATCTATCACCCACCCTAGTGTGTGTGTATGCCTGTGTATGTGTGTGCCTGTGTGTAGACTAATCTATGTTTTATCAAATTGTGTCTAAAGACATGCTCTGTTCATGCTGATTGGTTGCCCTTGGTAATCTAGCTCTCCTATCCACTATGGCAAGAGGCATCTTGAAGCTAATCTGCATACACAATTTCACTAAGGAACTCCTTTTGAAACTGACTTCAGTTGGCTGGTAGTTAGACAATAGTCCGATAACACCAAATACACATTGCATGTTGCCCGCATACACAGCTAGTGATTTAGGTTTTTTTTGGCACCAAAGAGCCTATCTTGCAAACCTTTGATGTCTTGCAGTAGAAAAATATGTAATAATGTATGCTTAATCTTGTAATGATACAGCGATAAAACTGAGTAGCAAATGATCATACGCCCGGGAGATATTTATGTTATACAGAATGAATATTTTTGCAAAATTTAGTAATTTCATGTTACTCTTGTTATGTGAAATTACCTGGAAGGACTCTGTTATGCAATATCATGTATTTACACATTGCTTGAGGTAAAAATGTAATCACAAGTACATGGAAACAACACAATCAACAGAATGCAAGTGGCTAAGTTTGTGCTGTATGCACTTTTTTATCAGAAGTAAAAGCATCTTTGTGTCAAAAACTGGAGGAGGACTAATTTCACTCTAGAACATACCCCCAGATGCATCAAGCCCATATTCTGCGAATTCTAAATTGCGAAAAATACAAAATTGCAATTTAGAATTCGCAGAATGGGATGCATCAAAAAATGCGAGCAAAAAAAGCGAATCGCAATCGGCCGCAATTGCAATCGCAAAATCGCATAAAAATCGCAGAATCGTCCGTTTTTCTTGTAGAAATTGCCAACTCGCAATTACCGAAATCGCAAATTGCGATCTCGCTAATTGCGAGATCGCAAAAACGGGAAGTCGCATTTCAAGCACAATGATGACATCACAACCAGGAAGTAGGCAGTAGCCTCCCTCATTCAGAACACAGAGCCTGAGAGTGGAAGCAGCACAGCCCAGAGCTCCACAACAGACTACCTCCAGCACCACACCAGGACACAAAGAACAACTGAAAATGTCCCAGGAAGGAGCAGGGAGCAGTGCACCAGGCAGAAAGACGAAAATAAAATTCTCAGAGCAGGAACTGGAGTACCTTAATGAGGGAGTCTCAAAGGACCATGACCGCCTGTTCGGAAAGGAGTCTCGGAGGGTGCCTGAGGCAGACAAGAGGCGCATTTGGCTGAGCATCCGTGCAAAAGTGAACTCAGTCGGAGTGACGCAGCGCTCCATCGATGATCTAAAAAAGAGGTGGTACCACCTCAGAGGGCGTGCCAAAGAACGCATCGCTGAGAGGCTGGGGGAGCGACTTGCCACCGGAGGAGGAGAGCCCACTGTTGCACCCAACACTCCACTGGAAGACCTGGTGGAGGACACCCTCAATCCTGCAGCCTGCGTGGGGGTCACCCGTCTGGACTCCTCCCGACTCACCCAACAATCCCAAGGTAAGTGCCATGCGACTGCGACCCCGTCCCCTCACAATGCCCATGACTCCAGAGATAGCTATTTGATAACCCCAGTAATGCAGGCCATGCACACCTGAAATGCCCTATTGCATTGTGGGACCTGTAGTGTGACCATAATTCAAGTGAAAGGTATTCCTAAAGCCAGTCAGGGAATGCAAGCCTGCATGCATGTAGCAACATCCCATGTGCAAGATACATATCATTAATCATGCACCCATTTACATCACAGGTGCGTCTGAACAACCCAGCACCGACAGTGAGGCCCTACACATAGAGGAGTACCCTGAGGACACCGAGGGAGAGGGCCATCCTCCCCCACGACCTGGACCATCACAGTTAGCAGCAGCAGCACCACCACCTCCCCATGTGGACAGGGCCACCCCTGCAGCCACAGGAGCCCAGCAAACAACCCATTTGACACCCATGGCAGTGGTACAGGCCACAACACCACCACCCAGGAGGCAGACACGGCGCACAGCCACTGTGCGATCCCAGTCCAGTGGACTGATGAGGCAGCAGCACCAATTCCCAACATGCATTGGCAGGGGGGTACATGTCCGAGATCCTGGGCTGGCCATAGAACGCCGGATGCTTGCAGTCCACCAGCAGCAGGCACGGCACTTGGCAGCCATCCATCTGCAGCTGAATAAGACTGCGCGAAATGTGGGCCAGCTCACGGAATGCATGCAGTAAATGACCGCAGCTGTCCGTGAGAACAGCCAGATCCTGGTGTCCCAGCAGGATATCACCTGCCGCCGCCACCACCAGCTGCTGACCTGCCTGTCAGCATACACGAGATCTAACCATCTCATAGGAAATGCAACGGCATGATTTTAATATTCATGCCGACAATCCAGACTGTCCATAGGCTACTCACCTCATCACAACCCTGCAAGCTGCCAATTTAACTCAAGTTATTTCGGGCCCCACGCATCGGGCGGGGCACATGCTGGACCTTTTCTTTTCCAACATACTGAATACAAAAGCTAAATCTCCGATACCATTGTTATGGACGGATCATTTTTTAATTACTCTGTTAATCTCACTCTCCTCTCAATCTCAGATTACAGGGAAACGCTCCTATGTGCGGAGAAAATGGGACAATTTATCAGCGGACACCCTATGCACGGCTCTTATAGAAAATCCCCTATCTCTAACCTCTGATGTAAACTCCGATGCAGTATCAATGAATTGTTGGATTGGCAACCTAGTGGATTCCCTCGCTCCGGCCAGAATCGCAACGTCGCGCAGAGAATCGCCTTCTGCACCGTGGTTCTCCCCTGAGCTGATAGCTGAAAAAAGCAAATGCAAAAAGTTGGAGCGGCTTTGGCGAGCAAATTATTGTGATTCAGCCAAAACCAGCTATAAAAAAGCCCTTCATGCCCTCCACTTATCCATAAAAAAAGCCCAAAAAATCTTCTTTGCGACTTCCATCCAGCACGCGGAGCAATCAAGTAAAGAAGTTTTTAAGATTGTTTAATCTTTCTTTAAACCCAGAGCCATTGAGACTGAAATCATCCCATCGGTAAGACTCTGTGAAACTATCTCAGATTTCTTTGACACAAAAATAATAAAAGTGTATGATTCCTTTACGGACCCCGAGCCGACAGTTATGGCTGAGTTGGGAGATACTGAGCCACCCGCTACCTCTTTAAATCAATTTCATCCTATCACCCTCACTGAGGCACTGAAAGAAATACTAAAATGCAAATCAGGGGCACCTGATGATCCATGCCCACCAAAACTTTGGAAATTGATGTCGGATGCAATTGTAGTTCCCCTTTAAAATATATGGAACACGTCCATTGAAACTGCCACGTTCCCGGATTGCTGGAAACAGGCCGCGCTCCACCCATTGAAAAAAAAACCTAATGGTGCGCCGGATGACCTGAGCAATCTCCGACCCATTTCCCTTCTAGCAGCCCCTGGAAAAATGCTCGAAAGGCTGATCCAACGTCAGCTAAATACATTCATTGAAGAAAAAGACGCCTTACATGAAACTCAGTCTGGCTTTAGGGCCGGTTTTAGCACCGAGACAGCCCTTATTGAGGTTGCTGAGTCGATCAGGTGGTCCCTAGATTCAGGAGCATCAGCTATGCTGGTGCTCCTGGATCAATCAGCTGCCTTTGATGCGGTGGATCACAGCAGACTGCTGCTGCGGCTGAAGGACATAGGCCTAGGAGACAAGGCACTGAGTTGGCTCCACTCCTACCTCACAGATCGGTCCCAGAAAGTGGCGCTAGGCACCTTCTCTTCTAAACCCAAACGCCTCTGGTGCGGTATCCCGCAGGGGTCGGCACTCAGCCCTTTGCTATTTAATGTCTATCTGGCCCCACTTTTCACTCTGATTTCCAAATGGGGGGTCATGGCAATTTCGTATGCAGATGATATGCAATCGGTCTTCCCCTATAAAGACACGTCGGAGGCAGCTTTTAGTAAAATCAGGGGCTGTCTTCGAGACGTGGCTAGCTGGATGAACACAAATAAACTAAAAATGAATGCTAGCAAAACGGAGGTGTTATTCTTTGGAAAACACAAACATCCCCCCCCCGGACTTGTGGTGGCCGCCTGAAATGGGCCCAGCCCCATCTCCCGGAGCCCATGCAAAAAATCTGGGAGTAAGATGGGATGAGAATCTCTCCTTCTTGCCGCACATACAACAGCTTACCGCCGGCTGCCTGCATAAACTCAGAAATCTTCGAAAATTCCTGCCTCTTCTACCAGTTGAGTGTCGCAAAATGGTTGTTCACACGACAATTACATCTCGACTAGACTACTCAAATGGCCTTTACCTTGGTCTGCCCAAATATCTGGTGCAACGCCTACAGATCGTGCAGAATGCGGCTGCGAGACTGATAAAACGCATTCCCTTTAGGCATCATGTCTCTCCGCATCTGCACAAGCTACATTGGCTCCCAGTGGTAAGCAGAATTAAATTCAAGGTGCTAACCTTGGCGTTCAGAGCGCTAAAAGGTACCTGCCCCAACTATTTAAAACTTCGACTCCCCCGTTATCATCAAGAGCGACGGCTGCGATCTAACTCTATGCTTAAGCTAACTATCCCGCGTGTGATGAAAGCTAGACTTGGAGGCAGGTCCTTCTCGGTTGGCACGGCGAAACTCTGGAACACCTTGCCCTCTGCCATCCAATCTGCCACGACAGAAGCTAGCTTTAGGAAGCTCCTAAAAACTTGGCTTTTTATGCAATAAAAATTGAATTTCCTCCTGGCTCCTCGCTTGCTGCTGAAAGACTCGTTAGCGCCGGGACACCTCACCCAGAGGTAGCTGTTCGCGCTTTACAAGCATCTGTATTATTATTATTATTAACCTCCCAACTTTCACGCCACTCTCTTGCGATGCAGATCCAGATGGTGCAATGCTGCCAGGACTTTGCCAGGTCCCTTGACCAAGTCACCACAGCTGTGCAGAATCTGCAGGCGTCTGGCCATGGCTAAGCAAGTGGGGGGGGTGATGCCAGTGAGTCACAGCAGCCTGTCCTTGCTGCTGGTAACTCAACGCCGCCGCAGCACCAGGCCCACTACAGCATCACGGGCCACTAGTGTCGTGGAGGACACTGAAAGGCGACTGGGTGCGTCCCGCCGGAGGCGCCAGTGACTCAATGTACTGTACCAGCAGGGACATGCTGATTACACAAGCACGCTCTTCTCTAACATGGGGCTGTATGAGGGAATACAGTTCTCTTGTAAATTGAAAAAAATTGAAATACACATTATTGTGAAAATAACAATAAGAATTTATAGTCACAAGTTAATCCGACTCATGTCATTATTTCATTCGCCATGCATGAGTGCAGTGTTGTGTGAGGGGAATGGGTGCACTAGAAACAGTTCATTGTGATATGGTTGCGGCGCCTGTGTCCTTCAGCAGGGTTCTCCCCGCGTGCATGATGCACATGTGCAGGTGGGCGGTTGTCCCCTTCCGACTCACTGCCAGACATCTCCACAGGTATCCTCCGCTTGGTAGCAATATTTTGGAGTATTGCACACACGGCCACGATGCGGCAGCAGACCTCAGACTGGTATTTGAGGGCACCACCAGTCTTGTGTATGATGCGGAATCTGCTCTGTAAAAGGCCAAATGTCCGCTCAATGCAATTTCTAGTGCAAATGTGTGCAGTATTGTAACGCCGTTGCTGTGGTGTGGCAGGGTTCAGGTATGGGGTGAGGAGGTACTCACGGAGGCTGTAGGCGCTGTACCTGAATGAAAGGAGCAGAGGGGGAGTGCCTGTTATGCGCAGCTACATGGTCTCAATGTACTGTTTGTTGTCATGTGTACTTACCTAGAAGGTGTCCTTTGCCAAAGTCTCCCCTGGCCAAGCGTGTGTGCATGCCGCTGTGCCGGAATATGAAGGAATCATGCGTGCTCCCCGGGTATTGTGCCACTATGTCAGTGATGATTGTCTTTGCGTTGCAGACCATCTGGATGTTCAGTGAGTGGTAGGACTTGCGGTTCCGGTACATGTATTCTGTCTCAGTAGGTGGGCAGATGTGGATGTGGGTACAGTCAATGCATCCAATTACATGGGGGAATTTCGCAATGTTGTAAAATTGTAGCTTGGTTTGATTCAAGTCCTGTTGGGTGGTTGGAAATGTTATGTAATGGTGTAGCCGGGTCAGCATGGCCTCCAAGAAACTCCTTAGGCAGCGGGACAGTGTGCTCTGGGACATCCCCCCTGCAAGTACCGAGACCGCGCTCTTGGTCGTGGTGGAACACATTAGGAAGATGCTGGACCAGGGTCAGACGGCGGCACTGATCCTATTGGATCTAAGTGCCGCCTTTGACACGGTTTGCCATCAGATCCTTTTGCATCGTCTCATGGAGGCCGGAGTCGGAGAGTTGGCACTTGAGTGGTTTCGATCCTTTCTATCGGATCGAACCTTCAAAGTATCCACACCTCCTTTTGTCTCGGCCTCTCGCCCTATTTATCAGGGTGTCCCGCAGGGATCGGCCCTCAGTCCCACCCTTTTTAATTTGTATGTTCAGCCACTGGCGGAGGTAGCCCAGAGTTTTGGTCTCACCATGGTGTCATACGCCGATGATACCCAGCTGGCGGTGGCACTTAATGGTGATTCCAATATGGATGCCCCTAACTTTCAGTCAGCCCTTAAAGCTGTGGCAGGCTGGATGGCGAACAACCGACTACAACTTAATGCCTCTAAGACCGAGGTCATTATTTTTGGTAGAGAAGGTGGACTCTGGGGAGATCAATGGTGGCCACCTGAATTGGGCCCTGTTCCCATCCCCGTTGCTGAAGTTAGAAATCTCGGGGTGTGGCTTGACGACAAACTCTCTTTCACTTCCCACACTAAACGTGTAGCTGGTACATGTTTTGGTGCCCTGCAATGTCTCCGACCCATCTTTAAGTTTTTCGATGCGGACACCAGACAGATCATAGTCCAAGCACTGGTTCTTACCAGATTGGACTATGCCAGCTCTCTGTTTTTGGGTGTGAATCAGGCAGAACTGGCCCGCCTTCAGAGGGTGCAAAACGCGGCGGCCAGGATGCTTGTCGGTCTCCCGAAGTTTGTCTCTGCTCGTCGTACCATTCGAGACCTACACTGGCTGCCTGTTGGGCAAAGAATTAAGTTTAAAGCTTTGTGCTTAACTTTTAAAATTCTTAAGTCTGCCTCCCCTCCTATCTTACTGCAGACAATCCAACACTATGTTCCTTCCAGAGCCCTTCGATCTTTAGGCTCAAATCTCGCCATTGTGCCCCGCTTTAAAAGAGCTAGAATGGGTGGTCGCTCTTTTTCAGTGCTGGCGGCAGCGCTCTGGAATTCTTTACCCACTGCTCTTCGTTCCATCCCAGATCTGCTCCCTTTCAGGAAGGCACTAAAAACCTTCCTATTTTCTTCAGTTTAACATCTCTTTTCTGGCTGTCTCTGCTGTGTTGTGTTCCGCCATCTTTGAAAAGCGCCGGGACGCCTCTTGGCTGCGGCATCTGTGCGCTATATAAAATTAAATAACATAACATAACATAACATAACTGCAACTATCCCCTGGAAGCTTCCGGTGGCCAGAAGGTGCAGGCAGCACAAGACCTGGACATGGGTGGGCACGGCATTGGTCCTCCTCGTTGGGTGCTGCATCAGGGGGTCAAGGTCCCAGATGAGCTTGGTAATCATTGCCCCATTCAGCCTGTACTTTGAGTAGATTTCCTCCTCAATCTGGCCCAGGAGTGTGATCCGCTGGCGGAAAATTCGCTCATGGATCCGTCATCTGTTCCTTGCTGCAGCCTGGAGCCTTCGCCGCCTTACCACCATGTGGAGTCCTGGCATTGTAAATGTCCTCATGCTCCTACTGTGTCTCCTTAAGTGTGTTTGTTCAGCCCCGCACCTGTAGCTAGTTAGGATTTTTTTTTTTTTACTTCATGGTTACCACCTGGTTTGGGTTCTCCTTAAATTGCGCCTCGCAAATAGCGATTTTCAGCTTTTTCGCTATTTGTGATTTTTCATGCATTTTATTTGCGATTATTTTGCGACTTCGCAAATGGAATCGCAGAATCAATGGGATATCGCAAATACAGAATCGCAAAGGGGGTTCCACCTTGATTCTGCGAATTTATTTGCGTAGTCGCAAAATATATTTTGTAATTTCGCAATTTGGTTACTTTTCTTTTCATGAATTGCGGATCAGGAAATTGCGATCGCAATAGCTGTTTCGCAGCTATTGCGAACGCAATTTGTGTTGATGAATCTACCTGATAGTGCCAAATGCCTGTTTTGCATTTTGCTTAATTATGCATAATTTAGCATACTTTTTCTGAATGTTTGTATGATTATGCAAATTTAAATTACGCAAATTTCACACACAAACCTAAATGATAGGTCCTTTGTTAAATTTTCCCTGGTGTCCTTTAATATCAACAAAATGAATTAACATTTAGTCAATGACAATGCATCCTAAAGGAAGTTTCTTCTTTTTATAAAATATGTAAATTATGCTATATCAGCAATGCCTCAGACAGAAAGCACAGGTGCAGATAGTACTGCTCAGAGGGCCAGGTGTATGACCGTATTTTGCATGCGCTAACGAGTTTGTGACCTGTTTTTGCATGCAAAATCCAATAGGGCCATTTACAACTTTTTGCGACTCACTGGCATATTGCGCAATTGCGGTTGCAAAACACTCGCAATTTAACGCCCTCTTCAAGAGGGTGGTAAAGCACTCACAAATGGGAATGGGTCCCCAGGTCCCCAGGGACCATCCCGACTGTTAGACCTGCATACCGTTTTCCTTTAAGGAAAACGAGCTGCATTTTAAAAAAAACTGCTTTATTTAAAATCAGTCCCAGACATGGTGGTCTGCTGAGTCCAGCAGGTCCCCATACCTGGGAGGTCCAGCCATTTCCAATGGGGTCACAAATTGCGAGTGCCTCATGAATATTGATGAGGCATGCAATTTGTGACCCCATTGGGAATCGCAAACAGTGTCTCTGACACTGTTGTACATGGCAATTAGTGGCTCATAATTGCAACTCGCAATTGAGAGCAATTTGCGAGTTACTAAACGCCATGGTCGTACATCTGGCCAAAGTATAGAAAACCAGCAACACTAAGATGTGTAGGACAGAAAGTTGTTTATTTCTCTATTTTTTCCTTGGTTATCAAAAATTACAGTAAAAGAAATTCCAAAACATTTATTTTACCATACATATGCCTACAGATATATGTCGCTACAGAAAAAAGAAAAGACACCTGAAGGATAAATAATGTAAGGGATTTAAAATGCAAACATGTTGTGAAAAGACCACGCCATGTGCTAAAAGCCAACCACAGTTAATGCATTTCTAGATGGCTAGTTTCTCCATCACATTATTGCAAGGGATGAACACATTTAATAATAAGAAACAGAATTATAGGAGACACTTGCATATCCCCCCAAACACATGCTTACAAATGTACGCACATGTGTACACACATACACACTCAAACACAGAGCAGCGAACCACACCTAACTTAACCATACTTTTGGTTACATATGTGGTGTGTATGAATGCCACTCTATGCCACTATACTCTACAAGACACTGATGCACTCTGTGACTTTCTATGACACTCTACTTGATGACACTCAACTCCACCATATTTCATTTCATGACATTCCAGTCAACAACACACCACTGTACAACATTTAGTTAAATTGTTTGACATGCCACTACACTGTACAATATACCGCTCCACTCTATGATATTCCACTCCTTGATATGACACATCACTCTACCACTTCTATGCCACTCCACACTAGTCCACTCCCCTCTATTCCACTCTACAATGTTCCACTCTGTGACACTAGACACTAAGACACTCTCCTTCACCACTGTACGGTACCACACTGCACTTTACAACACTCCAATCAGTGAAACACCACACTGTGATTTGAAACACATCTTTATTGAAAATAAAAATCATTAACATTCAATAAAAAAGCAAAGGTTAAGAATAATTTATAGTTAAAAATACAGTATGCATTCTTTCAATACAAACCCAACTTAAAATACACAAATATAAAAAATTGTGAAGTGATAACTTCAATTTATAATTTACGCACAGCCTTCAAATTACGCGCACCTCCGAACATAGACTTGTCAACTCACTCATCACACTACATTACCTATATCTCATGCTTTTTCCATGCATTGTTTATACCCTTGCATACTACATCACGTATAGCCTTTGAATTTATAGCATATATAACAACAGTTATAAAAAAAAAGCTTCTTATAGGGCATTATTTGCCGAACACAGTGAATGGTACAATGGTGAGCTATAGTTAGGTTTGTCTGCTTAGCAAGCTTAACAAAGTGTGTAATAAGGTCTGCTACTTATAATAATTTGAAGCTAGTGAATACATTGTAAATGAAAGTTATAACTATAATTTTAGAATTTCTATAGTTTGTGTAGTTTAAATTTGGTTTTTGTAAGGAAAATAAGTTTTCATAACTATAATTAAGCTTTAACCTTTTTTATCATTGAATTGTCATAGACTGGAGCATTGAAGATTGGATTTGACTGGAATAGAGTAGTATGTAGTAGCGAATCGTACAGTGTATTAAAGTGTTATATAGTGCAGTGGCATGGTATCATATATAATGGTGTCATATATCGTAGACTGGAGCAGCAAGTTGTACAGTGAATTGGTGTCTTGAACTGAAGAGGAGGGTGTCATAGACTGTCAGAGTGGAGTAGAATGTTTTAGAGTTGAGTAGGGTGGAGTAGAGTTGTAGTGTAGTTCCCATATTCCCAATAGGCTCTGCGCATTCGAATAATATACACTATAGATTTGACATAGGACTGAGGTCAGTATGTCTCTATCGAGTACATTAAACTTAATTGTGTGTGCTGACTAACCCAGAGGTCATTAGAAATGTTCTCGAATATACAAGAAGGGATTAGTTCCTAACATCCGCATAAACATGACAACTTTGTTTCCCTAGGACTGGAGCAAATATCTTCAGAGTCATGGAAATAATAAGCAACTATTTTACACTAGTCACTCGTGCATGCTTCGTTTCTACAGATTTGCAGAGAAATAGTGAGACAAGCGTTTTCAATAAACGGATTTTATTGAACAGTCTTCTTTCTTATGCAAGAGAGTTTGCGTATGAAAGTTTATTGTATGATTAATTAAAGACCTTGCTGGTTCACAGACCGTCGCTATACCTCCTCCTCTTTCGAGTAAGAAATGTGACGAACTTGCTCAGTATTTTACATCTAAAATTGATACAATCTATAGAGATATCAAATCTCTTGATGAATCCACTGCCTGCCCTTGGTCACCCCCTATTACCACTTGCCCTCTCCTGGCCTCTCTGCAGACTTGGCCTGACCTTGTACCTGCCACTCTCTTAGAAATTCTAAACAATATCAAATCTGGTTCACCCATGGATCCGGTACCTATTTCGGTTTTACGCCAGCTTGAATCTTCCCAACTTGAAGTGATCTGTTCTCTACTTAACGCTTCCCTTGCTTCGGCTACGGTCCCCCATTGCTGGAAGCATGCAATGGTTACCCCACTACTCAAGAAACCCACTGCCGATCCTAATGTTGCTGCTAATTTCCGGCCTATTTCATTGCTGCCAGCCTTTTCAAAAATTTTGGAAAGACACATTCATCTTCATCTCTCACATTTTGTCACTTCCAATAATCTTCTTCACTCATCCCAATCTGGCTTTCGCCAAGGCTTCTCCACAGAAACCACCCTATTAGGTGTTACTGAGAACATTCGCCAATTACTGGATCAGGGTCAAACAGCTGCACTGATTTTGCTTGATCTCAGTGCAGCTTTCGATACTGTCTCCCACAGTATTCTTCTCGATAGCCTTGCCTCTTTTGGCATTTGTGACAAAGCCTTACTCTGGTTTTCGTCCTTTCTTTCTGATAGGACTTTCCAAATCTTCTCCAATACTTCCACTTCCAACATTCACAATTCCCCTCACGGTGTTCCCCAGGGTTCTATCCTTAGCCCTCTCCTCTTTAATCTTTATGTTGTTCCGTTAGCGCATGTTGCACAGCTTTCTGGCCTTAATCTTTTCACTTATGCTGACGACTCTCAGATCGTATTTTCCTTATCTCAAGCTGACCCTTCTTCACCATCTTCTCTGCAATCCGGTCTTAGTGACATTTCTCGCTGGATGAGCCGTAATTTTCTAAAGCTTAACAGCGAAAAGACGGAGGTGCTTGTCTTCGGCAACAAGCCTGACCTTTGGAGTCCGAGACACTGGCCGTCAACCATGGGCGTTCTACCTATTCCATATGAACGTGCTAGGAACCTCGGTGTTCTCATTGACAGGGATCTGTCGATGAAAGACCAAGTCAATAAAGTCTCAGCCACCTGTTTTACTATTCTCAGATGGCTGAGAAAGATCTTCTGGATTCTGCCATCTGACACCCAAAGATCTGTTGTGACGGCACTGGTGACCTCTAGATTAGATTACAGTAATGTGCTCTATCTGGGGGTTACCAAGGCGATCTCGCGTCGTCTCCAATTGGTTCAGAATGCTGCTGCCCGGCTCCTGTGTGGATGCCGGAAATATGATCCAATTACAAAACACATTAAGCAACTTCACTGGCTTAATATTGAAAATCGTGTAAAATTTAAGGCACTGTGCTTTATGCATAAGATTAAAATTGATGTTGCTCCCATTTACCTTCGAGCACTCGTCAATCCTTATTTACCCACACGCTCACTCCGCTCTTCTTCCCAACATTTGTTCTGCGTACCTAGGTTCAGGCTTTCCAGAGTGGGAGGCCGTTCCTTTGCTGTACTGGGACCCAAACTGTGGAACTCTCTTCCCATGGATTTACGAATGGAGCAGTGCCATCTCCGTTTTCGAAAAGCTTTAAAGACCTGGCTGTTTGCCCAATAATCCTTCTTTTTTCAGGATCAATCATGTTGTCACTGTCAGTCAGCGCCGGGAAACCCTTACGGGTAGCTGTCGCGCTTTACAAGATTAATAAATAAATAAATAAATAAATAAATATATGTGCAATAATTCTTGATTATAAAATCAGTTCTAAAAAACTTTTAAGCTTCAAGTTTGTTACACTATTTACATGTTATGTACTTCCTACATTACATTCTTTCAGTTTTTGATGATCTTACTTAATTCTCAGTTGCGTTAGAAACCTTACAAAAGCCAAGTTTAAAATGATATCGTCCGTATGGAGGCATCTTATCAGTGCTTGTCTGCAACTTCTTATTCCACAAACGTTAAAATGTCTCTTTAGAATAGATATACTTTGAACATTCAGTTCTGGACAAACACAAAGGAGGTGCATAATATTCTCTTCGCCAATTTTGCATAAGTTACAAGTCATTGGTCCCTCTGTACTCAACCATGGCATTAGATGACATATGCCCGGAAATGCTCCAAAGCAAGCTTTTTTAAAAATGTGTTTGAATTTCACAGACCAAGGAATTTCGAGGTACGGTCGCACATTTACCGTGGTATAGCCAATTAAGAGAGGCCACGCATGTTTTCTCTTTGAATAGGTATCTTTATCCAGGAGTAGTGATAAATGTTTTGTTGTACTACTAATTACTTTTTTAAAAGAGTTCAACGTAATTGGCATTTCTCAGACTGAGTTTACTGAATATTCCTCTAATTATGTAAATAGATATTTCCACGCCTGGGCTTTCCAGTTTAAGTTTATTTCCTGCCTCAATAGTTTGGACAATTGATTTACAGTATCCATTTTAATCCTTTTCCGCGCTTTAATAAATTGACCTTTTCACTCAATACCTGATTAGTCATCCCAAATTCCATTCGTATCTGCGCGGGTGATGCATTATGTGGAATTAAGAAGAGGGCTTTATAGATTTTTATGACTGCATTGTTGATTATGACTGAGTCTTTTCCACACAATACTTCACTTCCATATGTCAAAGTTGGTAAAAGTTTTGCTGATATTACTTTCAACAATGGTCCATAACTCTGCCCTCCTATGGAATTCTGTATAATTCTGAATGCCACTAACAATTAGCTCTCCGTTGTATATCAATCTTATGTGGTTGATATGATCCTCGTTCATCAAATAGTACTCCTAAATATCTATATTTATTCACTTGCTCTAGTTGCGAGTTCTCCAGAAACCATTTATACTTATGTTTGGACCTTGAGTATTTGTTTATCTCCATAATTTTAGTCTTTGATTCATTTATCACCATTCTATTTTCTTTGGAGTAGGTAGATATCCTATTTAACAGGCGTTTTTAGTCCAACCTTAGTTTGGCTAAGTAGGATAACATCTGCATTTAGCAGGTTTGATATCGGAGTATTTGCTAATTTAGGTGGACAAGCATTCACCTCATCCAAGGCTCGAGTTAGGTCTGTTAAAAATAAATTAAAAATCAACGGGGCCAATACACATCCTTGTTTCAAACGTTATGCTGTTGATATTTTTTCTGTTACTGTTAAGCCATCTTCCATCCAAACGCTGACCCGTGTGTTAGTGTAAAGAAGTTGGATTCATTTTAAAAGGGAGGGTGGTATACCTTGATATATTAACTTCTGCCACAAAAGATCTCTATGCACACAGTCAAAGGCAGCCTTAAAATCTGTAAAGCACAAGTATAGTGATTGCTTCTTAGTAATGTATTTATCCATTAGAACTGATAACACAAGGATATTTATTGTAGTGCCTAAACCTTGTGTAAATCCAGTTTGGTTAGGAGGTATTATCTGCTTTTGTCTTACCCATTCTGTTAGGTTAGATAACAGTACACCTACAAATAGTTTAGCATCAGTATTCTGGAGCGTAATGAGTCTGTAATTTTCCGGCAAAGACCAATCTCTTTTTTTGTTCCTGACCATAAACTGGGGTCGTTCTTATAAAGTGCAAAGGGAACACCATTTGGGCCTGGCACACCATTTTTTTGTTTCTGAATTAATTTACAATTTTGTTTATTTGTTATATGGATTTCTTGTAACTTGTCCTTCCATATTGGTTCGAACATATTAGCCCTAG
This sequence comes from Lissotriton helveticus, assembly GCF_964261635.1. Classification (NCBI taxonomy): domain Eukaryota; kingdom Metazoa; phylum Chordata; class Amphibia; order Caudata; family Salamandridae; genus Lissotriton; species Lissotriton helveticus. The sequence goes on from NC_136065.1 coordinate 539,542,691, forward strand.
GTTTCAATTGCATTGTATCCCCAGCAGGATTTAGATGTATAAACAGGAACCTGTTCCACTCGTTCTCGGTTAAGGATGATGTTACAGCTGTTCTGTTTGATCGTGCTAAGTCGTTTATCCACATTCAGAATACTCTGGAGTTTCATTGTTTACTGCAAAAGAGTACTTTAGCCCAAAGATCATTTTGCTTTTTATTCTTTTCGGCCCACAATAACTTCTGTAGGTTACGATTGACCCTTTTTAATTTTAAACCAAATCCATATCTTTAGGATTATTTTTTATCTGTCTCCTCAATTGATTACGTGATTTTTTCAGAATACTTGTTGTTACGGTTAGAGTAATTTTGTTCTCTCTTTTAGCTTGTACCATTTCTTTTTTGAAAATGTTTTGCTCGAAGGATTTGACAAGTTTTTGTATAAAATCAACCCATTGTTCAATTGCAGTTAAGGTGTTATCTTCGAAACATGTTCCTACCAATTTAAGGGGAGTCTTGTTAGTGTCTTCTTTACTGTGCTCCTTTCAAATTAATTTCCTATAGTTTACTGAGCCTGTCTGACCTGGCAATGTTCATTCAGTATGCTTGTTAAGAGTCAATATAGTAATATGTATTTGTTGACTGTGATCACTCTCCGATGCTATTACAATTGAAAAAGACATCACGTTAATAAAGATATTCAAAGATACCATGGTATAATGTATTCTTGATTTATGATCCTGCGATTGAAATGTCCAAGCCGGTGGAGAGTCTTGGGGTAACCCCCCGTTTAGGATTCTTAAGTCCAGCGCTTCTGAATCTTTAACAAAAGTTGCGCCTAATTGGGGTTTGAAGGTGTTTGGAACAGTAGGAAGTGTTGGCTGCAAAATTGACCAGAGATAATCTTGTTCCTGAATTAACTCATCTCTCATATTGGGTACAAACTGATTTAAATTAAAATCTCCTGATATAATGTACTGTGTGAAAGGGTCATCCATCATCAGCTGGGACAGCATTGCAATCAGGGTGGTTGTCATAGTGCTTCTCGTGCTTGCCATGGGATATATGTATACATTTATTATAAGCAGGATTTTTAAGAGATTATGTTCCATATAGCGCATCTTTACTATCAATAAGTTTGGGTTATTTGTTTTGATTTGCTTGTGTTCCATTCTTAGTTCTAGAGCAACAAATGTGGCTAAACCCCCGCTGGGGCACCCCCATTTACTTTGTTTGATTGCAGGCTTAAAGTATCCTTTGTATCCCTCAAGCATTACAGGGTTTGTTGACCAGGTTTCTTGTAAAACATGATAATAACTAGACATTGGTGATAAATAAGTGTTGCTTATATTTTTCGTAGGCCATTAATATTCCTTGAGCATAATTTCAATATTTCATTTTCTTCATTTACTTTAGCTCTGGACTTTACTTTTGTATTCTGTCATTGTGTTTTACTGCCATGGAGAGCCATACCTATCCATTTTTCATTGACTCCATTTGGTTTTTGCATTTCCACTGGATCCGACGGTTGTTTGAACAGTGATTCTGTCTTTCCAATTGCATTTTTTAACACAGACTGAACCTGTGAGTTTAGTTTGTTTTGTTGGTGGTGATTCAAGGGTAAAGGTATGGCAAATGGTTTCGGATACACTGTAGGCTGTGGCCTATTGGTTTTTATTCCCCAGCTGAAAAAAACCTCCTTTACATTTATGATTAGTTTGGCTACAAATATAGTGTCCAATGTTATCAGTGTCATTTCCTTGCTGCTATCGGGATTTATAAGAAATTCGATGGATTCTATGTTTTCACTTGAGATTTTTTCTAAAGAGCGAATAGATTTAAAGAGGTGGAGAATACTTTTTCTATTTAGGATATCGTGACTGCCTCTTGAACAATATTCAAGGACAAAAATCAATTGTGGTTGTCTTGTCTTTAGACTTCCCAAATCTATAGTGAGTAGGGTAGTGGGAACCAGATCCAGAATGACATTGTGCTGATGCACTCGAAAAATCGCTATTGTTTTAAATTGTTTAACCTGTTTGGAGCCCTGCTCCTTTTTTAAAATTGTAATCTAGTAAAAACTTATTGCTGCTCGAAATTTATTTTGGAGATCGAATTTCGTTTTTTCTGCTCTAGTATTTCACTGTGACACCACGCTCCCCCTGTCTTTCACATTGCAAGCACTACAATAGGAAAGAACTATCGGAATTAAAAGCACACTTCACCACTTTGGTGATTTCTTTACTGCCTCACGCCGCCCGCCATCTTGGAGGTGAGCTAGAGACACCACACTCTGTGTGTTAGCGTGCTAGTCTTTGGAAGTGCCCCAGGCAAAAGCTATTTAGGAGCCTACTCGGCGAGCGCGCCAACCAGATCCAGAATGACATTGTGCTGATGCACTCGAAAAATCGCTATTGTTTAAAATTGTTTAACCTGTTTGGAGCCCTGCTCCTTTTTTAAAATTGTAATCTAGTAAAAACTTATTGCTGCTCGAAATTTATTTTGGAGATCGAATTTCGTTTTTTCTGCTCTAGTATTTCACTGTGACACCACGCTCCCCCTGTCTTTCACATTGCAAGCACTACAATAGGAAAGAACTATCGGAATTAAAAGCACACTTCACCACTTTGGTGATTTCTTTACTGCCTCACGCCGCCCGCCATCTTGGAGGTGAGCTAGAGACACCACACTCTGTGTGTTAGCGTGCTAGTCTTTGGAAGTGCCCCAGGCAAAAGCTATTTAGGAGCCTACTCGGCGAGCTCGCCAACCAGATCCAGAATGACATTGTGCTGATGCACTCGAAAAATCGCTATTGTTTTAAATTGTTTAACCTGTTTGGAGCCCTGCTCCTTTTTTAAAATTGTAATCTAGTAAAAACTTATTGCTGCTCGAAATTTATTTTGGAGATCGAATTTCGTTTTTTTCTGCTCTAGTATTTCACTGTGACACCACGCTCCCCCTGTCTTTCACATTGCAAGCACTACAATAGGAAAGAACTATCGGAATTGAAAGCACACTTCACCACTTTGGTGATTTCTTTACTGCCTCACGCCGCCCGCCATCTTGGAGGTGAGCTAGAGACACCACACTCTGTGTGTTAGCGTGCTAGTCTTTGGAAGTGCCCCAGCCACATCCTATAATTAATAGCCAGAATGCAAGCGCGCAGCGATCGCGCGCAGCATTGCGCCGGAGGAGCGCCAGAGGAAAGCCCGTCTGTGCCCGTCCGGGCCAGGACGGGCTTAGGGGCTAGAAACTTTGGTCCAATTTGCACATATTCGCCCGAAGCTCTGTGGGCATTAAAGACAGACTTTATCCGTTTGGATAAAAGTACCTTGGTCAATCTGCCAGCTGAAGTTCTTGTGGAGAATATAGGTACAGGCCCCAGGACTCGTCCCACTGTTGCTAGCCAGCAATCACATGGCCTCAGATTAGTGATACTTAATACGCGTTCCTTACAAAAGCACAATTTGGAAGTCTTTTCTCTACTGCTTGATGGAGATATTGACATCCTTGCACTTTCTGAGACATGGCTGAGCTCTGCCTCCCTGCCTGACATTTTGGCCGCTCTACCTCCAGGTTATGAGGCTATCTGGCATAACCGCCCAAATGATTGTAAAGGAGGGGGTGTGGCCTTCTTGTTCAAAAAATGTCTCGTAGTGAAAGAGATCATAGCACAAAACTGTGCCAGTGCAGAGCTGTTAGGGATAAAAGTCTCATTCAAATCCTCATGTATTACAATAATTGTGGTTTACCGCCCGCCACAAAGCTCCCCGGATTTCAATGACGTCCTGTTTGAGCTTCTAACGGACTTGGCCACCAGATATAAGTCCCTCTTGGTGGTTGGCGATTTCAATTACCATTGGGACAAGGTACCCAGAGGCCCTACAGAGACTGAGTTTGAGGCTAATCTCTCGCTGCTTAATTTGCGACAGCTAGTGGTGGGTCCTACTCACGTGAAAGGCCATACATTGGACCTTGTTTGGTCTTCTTTACCCAACACCGAAATCACGGAAACAATCCCTTGCATCTGGTCAGATCATTTTATGATAAAGTGCTGGGTTCCAGGTGACCCTGTGAGGGCTGCCGCTAACAAGTCACGGAGGAAAATTAGATCCTGGAGTAAGATGGAATCAAACCTCCTAATTTCAACCCTGCTTTCCCTCACCCCCCCCAATATGAATGGCATAGATCTGGACCAGGATGTTAGGATCTTAAATACCTGGATCCTCGCCGCCCTGGACAGACTTGTCCCTGAGCAGTTGGAGAGCACTAGAACCAAAGGGAGAGGAGCGCCTTGGTTTGACGCCTCCCTGAAACAAAAGAAGCAAGCCCTTCGTAAGGCAGAGAGAAGGTGGAGACTCCACTATACTCAATCAGACACCGAAAATTTCAAAACCCTGCTCTCAAAATACAAGGCAGACATCTTGGAAAGAAAGGCTGCTTTCTATGAGGGAAGAATTAGGGAGGCTACTAACATTCAGCGAGAGACATTTACCATTCTAAGGGAACTTACACAACGTGAAGGGAAAATTTCAGTGGGTGACCAACCTGACGGTGACTCCTCTCAATCCTTCTTCCTTCAGAAGGTACAGGATATCATCACTGACATCAATGCACGGACAGTCACAACCATGCTGCCTAGCCAGAATGTTCAGGTGCCATCCATGACTTTGGATAGCTTCCCCCCCATCAACGACAAGTGCTTAGCGCCACTGGTCGCTCAAACTAAATCAGGCTCTAGCATAGATCCATGTCCCCCCAGAATCTTTAAAATGGCTCTGCCAGGCATTCAGCCTCAGGTACTGAGTCTACTGAATAACTCACTTAACTCAGGCTATCTGCCGATTCAGATGAAAGAAGCCAGGGTTTCCCCACTTCTGAAGAAAGCAGGAACAGACACGACAGCCTTAAAAAATTACAGGCCCATCTCGCAGCTGCCTTTTCTAAGCAAGATCCTAGAAAAGCACGTTCTCAGCACTCTAGCCGGCCATCTGGAAGAACACCATCTCCTTCATACCAGACAGGCTGGGTTCCGGCCCCAACATAGCACAGAATGAGTCATGGCCTCGGTCGCCGATGAGTTGAGAGTCAGGGCAGATAACAAACAGCCCTGTGCCTTGAGTCTATTAGACTTATCGGCAGCTTTCGACACGGTCAGCCACACCATCTTGCTGGACCGTGTCGCAAAATTGGGGATCACAGGCCAGGTGCTAAAGTGGCTAGAATCCTTCCTGTCAGGTCGAACCCAGAGAGTGCAGCTAGGAGACCAACTGTCTGAGATCCGCGACGTGACCTGGGGGGTGCCCCAGGGGTCGGCGTTATCCCCCCTGCTTTTTAATATCTATCTACAACCACTGGTGGAGGAGCTTATGCGTATGAACTGCGAAATCTTTAATTACGCAGATGATACTCAGCTCTTAGTCCGGCTGGAAAACACCAAAGAGGCCCAGGATTCAGTGAGGAATCTGCTCTCATTCACAGTCAACTGGATGACTAACAATCTGTTGAAAGTGAATGCTGATAAGACGGAGGTGCTGGTGATTAGCAACAAAGAAGATCCCTGGAGTGACCTGTACTGGCCCCCCGAGCTAGGAACCACTCCGTCTCCTGGCTCTGTGGTAAAAAGCTTGGGGTTAAGGATCGATGCAGACCTCTCAATGGCCCCTCAAGTTTCAGCTGTGGCAGGATCCTGTATAGGTGTGTTGAGGCAATTGCGAAAGCTAGTCCCCATCTTATCTGCCTCCACCCTGCAATCGAACGTATCCGCCACAGTCATTTTGAGACTTGATTATGGTAATGCCTTATACCTAGGCCTACCACAGAAGCTGTTGAGGAAGCTGCAGGTAATACAAAACGATGCGGCCAGGCTGATCCATTCTTTGCCTAGAAACGCGCATGTAACCCCACTGCTTCAGAAGCTGCACTGGCTCCCAGTGAAATTCCGAGTGCAGTTCAAATGTCTCTGTGTGGCCCATAAGGCACTCTTTGGGAAAGCCCCAGAGTACATTAAGCAACGTCTAAAGAGGTACACTCCAGGAAGGCTACTGCGCTCAGGAACAACTCCCAACCTGTTTCAACCTAGGTTCAAATTAAAGACCAAAGGAGGCAGGGCCCTGTCCGTGCTCCTTCCACAACTGTGGAACGAGCTTCCACCTACCTTGAAAGCGGAATCGCAACTTCTACCTTTCAGAAAGAAACTAAAAACTTATCTTTTCAGAAAGGCCTTCATGACATCATAGGAGGTGAAACAACTGAGGTTCTAGGGTCATTAGTGTGTTATGTTTCTTTCTGGTTAAGCGCTTAGAGACCGGCGGTGATAGGCGCTATACAAGCAATCCCTAACATAACATAACATAACATAACGTAGGAGGTCGTAATTTGAGGGCTGCTGAGGCTCTTTGTCGTAATCCCTTATACCTTCGTAGCTCATGTTTTTTTGCCTTTGGAGATCCTGAGGACTATTATAATGTATGCCCTTAGTTGATCCTAGCATTTTAATGGTTAGTTGACCGTCCATGTCCTCTTTCCTCATATGATTGGTTTTTTCAGTTGTAGCTAACGTCTTAACAGTTTCCATCTTTTAACATATACTGTGTGATAAATTATATTGAGCCTGAATTGTTCTTTGAAATATTGGTTGTATTTGGTTTTCACTCTCATTCTCTCTTCCCCTCTTGATCCTCTCATTTATGGTTGGATTTTTTTTATATTATCCGTCTTTTCCACCTGTACATGTATTGTTCTTTGAATTGTTAGTCTTTCTACTTTCTCACTCTGCTCCTCCTTCGATTTTACATTGATTGGGGTGACCCTTGGTTTTGTTAATTTTTCCATTCAATTTTGATCAGTTGGAATAATTTCTGTTACACCGTAAGATCCTAACAATCCTCTCTCCTTCCCATCTCTTTCTGGATCACAAGACTTTATTTCACAAGTTGATAATAAGCTATCTCTGCCTTTTAACTTTTGTGTATCATTTGTGTCTTCCTTAGGATAATTTTTCCTAGCGCCTTTGTTAAATAAGACAAATTACTTCTTACTACTTCCGTTGGTTAGAGAGCTCCTATCCATGTGAGATTATTTAACTTGTTTTCCCTTAAAGCCTTCATTTTGGTTAGGTTCATCATCTTTCAAAGCATTAGACTTTCTTTCTAAAACTTGTGTTGTTATTAGTGAGCTGTATTTGGCCTTATTCCGTGCTTTACGCAGTTTTTTCTTATGCTTTTTTGAAAGTAATACTTTGGTCATTGCTTGAGGTAATGTTATTAATTGGCTTATTATTGGGGCACATTTGCAATTAATGATTGTAGTATATGCCTGAGTTTGTGCTCTTTTTATTAGGCTGTTTAACTCGGCTAGTTTCTGATCTATGTCCACTACCGAACTTGCCATCACGTTAAGTAGATCCACTTGAATCTCCATTTTATTTGATTGAAATGTCAAAGCTTCTAATGTCATAGCAGATGTACGATAGAAAATATCCCAGATTGACCCTAATTCTTGGTTATTTCGTAGTTGTTGTTGTGGAATGATGGTGTTGTTGGCTAATCAAATTGTTTTCAACATTACAATCCACTTGAGTGTCATTCTCGGTCTTCCCTTCGTTGTGTAATTGCTTTCCGTATATTTTTTTTGTATTACAATGGGACACTACGTTATTAAAGGTACATCTATCACTCGGTGTACTACATAACTGTATGTCCTGCTAGAGAGATGAACTGCTAATGCAAATTATAATGCGTACAGCGAGAACAGTAGTATAAAATAATATTGTAATAGCATTGTCTGTTGCTATGACATATATAAAAATACATACATTAATAACAATAACAGGTTAAAAATACTCAACTGGTTCTTCTAAAATATGCCTACCCCAATGTACCTAACCTAGGTGTAGTACCAGGGAAGAAGTAGGTGTGTGTAATTAGCATAGGTTTAGTTCTGCCAAGAATTGCCAAAGGTTTCTCTAGGTTCTAGTCAGCTCCACACCTTAGAATGAAAGAGGTTGGTATCTATGTCTCGGACTCGATTTCCCAATACCCCGCAAGGGGAGTTAGAAATACTGGAACTGGATTCTTGGCAGGAGGATGTCAGCTTCTTTCTCAGTGCGTCAGCTGGAGAGTCAGCTTCCTTCGGCACTTGCTGTAGCGAGCTGCGTCGGGCAAGTAGGTAGTCGAACTGCACCGAACCACACTGTGCTTTGCCATAGCAAGTGACGGTATATTTATACCTTGAAGCTGTTTAGGGATGCCAGCTTTGACGTAAAGTCAGGGATATGAACTTCATGGATGAACCCCATAGGAATAGTTGTTCATGCATAATGATGAGTTTCTTGAAGAAATCAATATCCAGGCTAGGGGAAGTCCCTTACAGCTTAAGAGTCTGGTTTTCCAAGAAATCGCTGTGACGTTGATGAATGGATGGAAGTAGCCATGCCTGTATTTGGGTGGCATGGTCTATGCCTAAATAAGGGCTTGATTTCTATGCTTCTACAAGGGCAACGTGAATTGTACCTATATAATAGCATGAATCAGGAAAATTCATTCGGAATCTAAAATGCCACATAACAGAGTGTCATAGAGTGGAGTATCGTCAATTGGAGTGTTGTAGCATAGTTGGAGAAGAGTGTCGGCAAGTGGAATGCTGTGCCATATAGTAGAGTGGCGAATCGTAGAGAAAAGTTGAGTATACTACAACAATCGTAGAGTGGATAGGCATTAAGTGGAATAAAGTGTCATAGAGTGGAGTTGCATACAGTAGAGTAGAGTGCGGACAGTGGAGTGGCATAGAACAAAGTACAGTACAGTGGTATAGGTGGGATGAAGTGTGCTAGAGTGGATTATACTGGAGTGGAGTACACTAGAGTGGGGTAGTGGGGATTGGAGTAAATTGCCATACCATCGAGTGGCATGTCATAGACTATAGTGGGAACGGAGTGCAGAATAGAGGAATAGCATAGCACACAGTCGAGTAAAGTATCATAAATTGGAGTACCATGTTGTGCAGGGAAGTACAGTGGGGTGCCGTACAGTGTTGGAAAGTGATGCAGAGTACTGTACTGTAGAGTGGCATACAGTCTAGTTGATCTTCATGGAGTGGTGTGGAGTACAGCACAGTGTTGTAGAAGGTGGTAGAGTGGATTGGCATACAGTGTTATAGAGTACAATGGCAGTGAGTGGCATAGAGTGGAGTGGGGTACAGTGCAGTAGTGGAGTAGAATGGAGTACTGTATCAGAGTAGAGTGGAGTAAAGTGGGGTACAGTGGCATACAAAGAGTTGTGTACAGTGTCATATACTGGACGAGTGTATAGTATGGTGCAGTGTTGTACAGTGGCATGAAGGGGTATAGACAGGAGTAAAGTACAGTGTAGTAGAGTCTTGTAGAGTGGAGTTGCATAGAGTACAGTAGTGTGTGAAACTGTGGAGCTGCATAGAAGTTTGAAGTTTAGTTTATTATGCAAAGTTAATTAAAACCTTTGCACTGCATATTACAAAATTCTTAAAACATCATTGTTTAAAACCATTAAAATAGATCGTAAAATTGGGAATTTGTTGCAATTATACAGAAGTAACTCAATAAGACTGGTCAACACACTTTTTACACTGAGTGGTAAGCAGTACAGATCCTCATATTATATTGTTCCCATCCTATTTGGCCATATGCTATTTTGGCCTCTAGCAATTTTTCATTTCTCAAGATTGACCCTCTGGTACTGGACATGTGCACTGGGTGTGCCCTTTAGGTACTATTGTCCGTCTGCTGAACGACCCGAGTCTATAGCGTTGTCCCCCAGTTTCGGCAGACTTGGTGTTCTTCGGTCGGCCGTTGCCAGAAATTTCACCAGTCTGCATTTTAGTTTGGTGTATGACGGATTCAGGCAGGCGAGCAGTTGGCGTGCTTGTTGCAGTTCTGCACAAGAGCAAATCACATGAAGAATGTCACCATTCTTTAAGTTGCATAGCATGCAGGTTTCTTTTCTGTCTTTCCTGATCCATGGCGGTTGGTGCTCTGTGCTTGGCAGAATCCCTAGTCTGTATTTTAAGAAGTCAATTTTTTTGGCTTTCGGATAACCCTGATAGAAGTATGTTTGTGGTGTTGGCGATTTATAAGAGTTTAGGGTCATCCATGCGTGCGATCTTTTTGAGAATAGTGCCTTATCCTAAGGAGAGAGATTTAACATTTTTCCAGACTAGTTTTTGAAAGTGCTATGGGCAAGCTGTGTCCCCCAGAGCTCTGAGAGTTTGGTGGCTTCCAATGCTGCTTGAAGTTCTTGCCTCAGAAGCATCCCTACTTTGTATATCCTGCCATAGCAGAGAGTTTAGTGTATCTGTAGTGGCGCTTCTAAGTTTGTGCAAGCAAATGATGTATGCCCCATTCCTGGCTAGATCTTGCTTTTGCAGGCCAAACTCCAGTCTTATTTGAGCCGGAGATGTGTAAGGCGGGAGCGAGAACATTGTTCTGTAAGCTTTGACCTGTATGCTGTCCAGGTCTTTGGAGTCTCTTCCCCGCATAGCCTAGCTGCCATAGGTAATCGAGGGAAGTAGCTTTGCCTTGATTACTTTCAAGAACGGGGTCAGAGTCGGACCCATCAATTGAATTGCCAGGTTTTTCAAAGCAATCAATGAACCTCTCCTTTTTATTTCCTTCTTCTGGAGCGTGAAAGCACCTTCTTTGTCGAAGATGACACCCAGATATTTTTACTCGCAGGCTGGCTCAATTTTTAAACCGCCGAGAGACCAGCTCTTCTGTTGTTTTTTGTTACTGTTGATTGACATTGTGCGAGTTTTGCTGAGGTTTATTTTTAGGTTGTTTTCCATGGCGTAATTTTTCATTACAGTCAGAAGACGTTGGAGACCAATGTAGGTGTGGCTAAGTAGCACTAAGTCGTCTGCATACAGGAGATTGCTCAGAGTTTTCCCTCCTATCCTCGGTGAGTGGGAGTTACAAGCATCGAGCGTTCTCGGCAGATCCGCCATAAAAAGGTTAAACAGAATTGGCGCAAGCACACACCCTTGTTTAAGACCTTTGGTAGTTCAAACTTTAGAGGACAGGTGTGTGCCGCTACCTAGTTTCACCTGCACCCAGGTGTCCGTATGGAGAAGCATCAGAATGTTTAGGGTCGACTGCGGTAGGCCCCATTGCGCCAGTTTCCCCCAAAGTCTACCTCTGTCGATGTTATCGAATGCCGCACTGAAATCGATATAACACAAGTATAGAGGTAGCTTGGAAGATTTTGCTGCGTCGATGAATAGTGAGATGGCGAGGATGTTTGTTGCTGTTCCAGTTTTTTTCCGAAAGCCAGTCTGATTCAGTGGTATAATAAGATTAGACTCAGTCCTAAGTGCGATCTCCTCTTTATGGTGCCGGCAAAGTATTTTGCCTCGTTATCAAGAAGGGCTACTAAGCAGAAGTTGTTTGGGTCAACCTTGTCTCCTTTTTTGTAAATAGGAACAATCGTCGACCCCCTCCAGAATTTTGGGATTCTGTTTAGTAGCCTGATTTCCACAAATAAAAGTTGCATGATGTCCGCCCACTCTTTGTTCTTTGCTTTGTAGTGGGCAGGTCGGATGCCATTTGGTCCCGGGGCCCCTTCTTTCCTGCCTTTGGATATATGCTTTTTGATTAAGGCTGTTTGCTGGATTCTCAAATTCTCTGGGAGGTTTATGTTTGTACCTAAATAGGCTTGTCCCAGTGTCTCTAGTGTATGCGTTTCACAGTTTATCTCTGTAATCTTATTGGTCCTCGTTTGAGCTCCTGGCTGCTCCGTGTGCTCATTGGAGTGACTGGAGAGGCATTTAACCCAGGTTTATTCAGTGATGTGAGATCCTATTTCTTTATGCTGCGGGCGCATGATCTCATTCACTGTTTGCAGGAGCGGGCACTGTTGTTGGTGTTTATATCGTAAAGGAGTCCCAGAGCTCATTTTCACCATATCTCTTGATGCTCCATTTTGTTTGTTGGAGCATTGCCCTATGGTGTTTCAACTCTGCTCGTAGGCTAATGTTCTTGGGGGCTATTCTCAGCTTCCGTAGCGTCAGGTGTACTGATCTTTTTAGTTTCTTTAGATTTGCTCTCTGTTCCTTCTTTAGATTGTTCTTGCTGCACTCTTTGCTAGGATTGTCTTTTGGATTGACAGTGACTGCAAGTTTTTTAGCAGTGTAGCCGTAAAGTGAGTCCAGTAGGTGATATGCCCGGCTGCAGTTGATTTTTGAGTATCGAAAAGTTGGAGTGCCGCTTCGGCGTTGGCGGTCAAATTTACTGGCGAGGTTTTTGATCCTTTTTTGATTCAATGAGTAGATCGGCTCCATAGTTGTATCTGGCCTGATTAGGTTTGACATATTTGATGTTATGTGGCATTCCTGGAGGCGGTGGTGGATGTCCCCCTTATCTCCCATTCTGAACCCCGAGATGTATGGAAATAGCGCAAGGCTTGCAATTGTGTACTCCAGAATGGAACTCGGTGTAGTCGAGTAAAAGGATTTTACTGGTGGAGAGTCTGTCGAAAATCTTCCGTTCAGTGCCCGAAGGTTTTGATGTTCTAGATTGTGAAGAAAACGGCTGTTGCGATGTTTTTTCCTGTCTGGTGGGTCGCTTTGCGATGGTATATTATAAATTCTGTTTAGGGCCTGTGCTTCCTCTCCTTCTGACGAGCCTAATAGATCTTGGTTTACGTTCCCTGTCAGGAGGAAGAGTGGATTTTCCATCTGTGTAGCGTACTCAGCCAGTTGTTTGGAAATGTTGGTTGAGTCTTTTGCTTTATTTTTTGGATGGACGTTGAGTTGATTATACATACCTCCTCTTCTTTGTTCTCAAGGGCAAGTCTTATTTTGACTGTTAATGTTGTGTTTGAAAATGAGTCCAGGAGGGTTGCTGATGCTATTGTTGTAGTGGAGACATAGGTGGCCGAACCTGCTGGTCCTTGCGGCTGGTGTGGCAAAATATGTGTAGCCCTTAATGTGCTGTGGGGCCTTCAGCCAAGTTTCTTCAAGCATTATTATATCATGAAGGGGGATGTAGTGCTGAAAATCTGGGTCATCCATTTTTGCGGTTAGACCGTTGAAGTTCCAAGAGCAAATGCTTAGGGTTGTTGGCCTTCCCCCATGGAGTAAAGTGGGGTACAGTGGCATGCAAAGAGTTGTGTACAGTGTCATATACTGGACTAGTGTATAGTCGAGTAGCGGGGACAAGCGAGTTGTACAGTGACAGACAGTATGGGACAGTGTTGTACAGTGGGGTGAAGGGGTATAGACTGGAGTAAAGTGCCAGAGAGTGGTATACAGTATAGTAGAGTCTTGTAGAGTGGAGTTGCATAGAGTGCAGTACTGTGTGAAACTGTGGAGCTGCATAGAGTAAATTGTAGTGTAGTAGTGTGGAGTGAGTTAAAGTCTCGCACAGTGGAGCAGAGTCTAGTGGAGTGGTTTAATGTAGTGTGGAGCAAAGTACAATGGAGCATATTGGTGTATTGTAGAGTAGAGTCGCATGAAGTAGAGTATACTGGCAGAGCGTAGGAAGTGAGCTCTTATAAATTGGAGTGGGGGTCTCATTCAGTAATGTGAAGTGCTGTGTCGTATAGTAAAGTGAGGTATAGTGGAATAGTGTTGTACTGTACGGGCATAGGGTATAGGGTGGACTATAGAGTTAAACAATGGAGTGTACAGGGGTAGATTAGTGTAGAAAGTTGTAGGGTGCCATGAAGTGTGGTAGACTTTTATAGAGTGGAGTTATCTGCAGTGGAGGAGATTGTCATTCAATGGAGCAGCACAGATTGGAGCGGCGTACACTGTAGTTGCCTAGAGTAGAATACCGTAAAGTGGAGAAGCAAGGAGTGGTGTAGAGTACAGTGGAATACTTTACAGTGTAGTATAGAAGAGTGGAGTGGCAGATAGTGGAAAAGTGTAGAGTGGAGTGGTGCACAGTGGAGTGGCATAGATTTAAGTGGAGTGCTGCACAGTGGATTACTGTGGTGGTGCAGTATAGAGTTGAGGAAACTGTTATAAATTGGAGTGGCATTTCATTCATACAATAGAGAGGAATGCTGTCTCATACAGAGTTGGAAATTGTCATAGAGTAGAGTGCTGTTCAATAGAGTGTAAGGGTATAGAGTTGAGTGAAATTTGGACAGCGAAGTGTACAGAATTAAAGCATAGTAGAGTCTAGTAGAGTGGAATAGAGTTTATTATAGTGTTATAGAGTAGTGTTATATTGAGTGGAAGAGAGTACAGCACAGTGATGTAGAGTGGAGAAGAGTGGCATAAAGTGTAATAGTGTTGAGTGGACTAGTGTATACTGGAGTGGCATACAGTGGAGTGGCATAAAGTGTAATAGGTTATAGTTTAGTAGCATAAGGTGGTTTAGACTGGAGTGATGTATTGTGGGGTTAGGTAGAATGTAATGGCATATAGTGGAGTGGCATACAGTAGAGTGGGGCAGAGTGAAATACCTGACAGAAGAGGGGTAAAGGTTGAAGTTACAGACAGTGAAATAGCCTAGAATGGAGTGGAGTGATGTGGAATACAATAGCACAGAGTTTAGTGGCATACAGTGGAGTGGTGGAGACTGGAGTAGTGTACAGTGGAGTAGGGAAGAGTAAAATAGCATTTAGTGATGGGGCTTAGAGTAGAGTGATGTCCAATAGACTAGCGTAGAATAGAGTTGATGTGGATGTCCTCTCTCCAGCTCTCTCCTTCTGTGTCCTCTTCAAGTAATTCCTGTGGTATTTTTTAAAGTGGTGCAACATACCTGTTGCACCACAGGAATATGTTTTGGCTGTTTCTCTTGAAAGGGATCTGCATTTAACAAACTTTGCAACAGTCTCTGACACTTCAGATGGGATTGTCAAATACTTCACCTTCAAGGGGCTGGTCCTTCATTCCTAGAGGCTTACAGATGTTCCTCCTTCTCCTCTGGCAGCTGAGGCAACTCCTGCTGGTCACTGCCTCCTGTTGTAATTTTGGATGTTAAAAAATGATCAAAAACATTCCTAAGCTTCGTTCTGCACTAATAGCACAGGACAGCTCCAAACAATGAACCAGATATCAATTGGAAGGTTCAAGAAGAGAGAAATGGATGGGAACCTCCTTTGAAGGTTAATGACAACTATCTTCTCCAATCAATTCTGTTTCCTACATTGTCACATGATCTTCATGAATACCAACCTCATTGTGAATACCGGCATCGTTGCAAAGATATGAAATACAATTTAAGAGTGCTTTACATTAAAAATAATTACAAAAATAGAGGTTTAAAACCTATATTAGTAAACACCTATTGTCAAACATTAACTTCAATATGTGCATATACGCGTTTTACACTTTTTCAAAAAGATGCAACCTTCGGGTCTATTCTACGGAACCCGAACATTTGTATTGGATTAAT
This sequence comes from Lissotriton helveticus, assembly GCF_964261635.1. Lineage (NCBI taxonomy): Eukaryota > Metazoa > Chordata > Amphibia > Caudata > Salamandridae > Lissotriton > Lissotriton helveticus. The sequence continues at coordinate 539,558,041 of NC_136065.1, forward strand.
TCACTATGTATTTGTGACAAATACAGTTAAAAAAAAAGCAGTTATTGACCCACTAAACAAATGACAAGGAGTGACACAGAGAAATACATAAATGTGTGGTCCATTATGCAGGCGTAGTCTATAATGTGCAATAGACATTTGCAATATGACAAAAAAGTAACTAATTTCCCAGTACAAAATAAGGACTATGAGTACACATTTTACAGAAAACTGTGGACTCTTCTTAAAAAAAAAAAAGAGTTTCCAACAAGATCCTGATGTTCATTCCAGATAAATTAAATCTCGCCGATGGAAAACACTTATAAATATAAACATATCCGGCACCACAGGTAAAGCTCTGCTTCAGTAAATTGGAAACAAATCTAACTTCTTAGGCTTGGTGAATAGAAAGCAAAAACTTTGGGCCCGATTCACAGAACTAACTTAAAACAAAATCCTAAACATACTACCATTTTGGTATTCACAGAAGGCACTTACTCATTTTTGGTATTCACAGAAGGCACTTACTCATTTCGGTATTCACAGAAGTTAGGAGTCCTAACTTTAGGACTCCTAAATACTTTCTGTGAATACCGAAAGTCTTAAAGTTAGGATTTTTCTCAGTTTAGGAGTAGTAAAGTTAGGACTCCTAACTTTAGGACTCCTAAATGCCTTCTGTGAATACCGAAAGTCTTAAAGTTAGGATTTTTCTCATTTTAGGGGTAGTAAAGTTAGGACTCCTAACTTTAGGACTCCTGAATGCCTTCTGTGAATACCAAAAGTCTTAAAGTTAGGATTTTTCTCTGTTTAGGAGTAATAAAGTTAGGACTCCTATTTATTTATAAAGAATCATGTAGTGTGAACATGAACTGTGAGGGTGTCAGAGTGCTTTACAGGGTGGAGGAGTGAGAAACAGGTAAAGACACAGGTATAAATGCAGATACAATATCAATTCAATCATAGAAGAATAACAAATTGAGGGTCAGGACTTTCCTAGGTGTAGTCATGATCAACAAATGTAAATTTACAGGATAAGACCAATCAACACAGGGTATGATTTTGATTTTAGGCCAACCATTTGCTCATCAGAAATGTTTTCACTTCTAATTTGAAGGATGCAGTAGACCAAATCAGACAGATTTCCTTCGGCAAAGAGTTCAAAATATTTGGTGCGATACCTGAAATCTCTTTTGCATGTTTTCTTTTTGAGGAAAATGTGTGTGGTTTCAGCATCAGGGAGCTGGTACTTTGTGATGATGTACATCCACTTGATAATTTTAACTTTTGTGCCAAATACCTGGGAATATTAAAACGTAGGGCTTTAATGGTAGTAGCGGCTCGCAGAACGAGTGCATCAGTGCAATGGGGTGGGGAAGGGGCAGGGTGAGGGGTAGTAGACTCAGACATACGACTGGCAGGAGTTAAGTAAGTAAATAAATGAATAAAACTATTTATCTTGCACTCGCTGCATCGCCAACTCGGCAGAGGTTTACGCACTACGCATTACGCGGAGGGAGCAGAGTTTTTTCCCTCGCTCTCATTCGCCAACGTCAAGTTGCCGAGCACGGGCAAAGAAAATCCACCTCCCTGCGAGATTTTTCCATGTTTGTGATTGTCAACATTAAATTGGCGAGTGCCAGTTTCGGCAGACTTGGTGTTCTTCGGTCGGCCGTTGCCAGAAATTTCACCAGTCTGCATTTTAGTTTGGTGTATGACGGATTCAGGCAGGCGAGCAGTTGGCGTGCTTGTTGCAGTTCTGCACAAGAGCAAATCACATGAAGAATGTCACCATTCTTTAAGTTGCATAGCATGCAGGTTTCTTTTCTGTCTTTCCTGATCCATGGCGGTTGGTGCTCTGTGCTTGGCAGAATCCCTAGTCTGTATTTTAAGAAGTCAATTTTTTTGGCTTTCGGATAACCCTGATAGAAGTATGTTTGTGGTGTTGGCGATTTATAAGAGTTTAGGGTCATCCATGCGTGCGATCTTTTTGAGAATAGTGCCTTATCCTAAGGAGAGAGATTTAACATTTTTCCAGACTAGTTTTTGAAAGTGCTATGGGCAAGCTGTGTCCCCCAGAGCTCTGAGAGTTTGGTGGCTTCCAATGCTGCTTGAAGTTCTTGCCTCAGAAGCATCCCTACTTTGTATATCCTGCCATAGCAGAGAGTTTAGTGTATCTGTAGTGGCGCTTCTAAGTTTGTGCAAGCAAATGATGTATGCCCCATTCCTGGCTAGATCTTGCTTTTGCAGGCCAAACTCCAGTCTTATTTGAGCCGGAGATGTGTAAGGCGGGAGCGAGAACATTGTTCTGTAAGCTTTGACCTGTATGCTGTCCAGGTCTTTGGAGTCTCTTCCCCGCATAGCCTAGCTGCCATAGGTAATCGAGGGAAGTAGCTTTGCCTTGATTACTTTCAAGAACGGGGTCAGAGTCGGACCCATCAATTGAATTGCCAGGTTTTTCAAAGCAATCAATGAACCTCTCCTTTTTATTTCCTTCTTCTGGAGCGTGAAAGCGCCTTCTTTGTCGAAGATGACACCCAGATATTTTTACTCGCAGGCTGGCTCAATTTTTAAACCGCCGAGAGACCAGCTCTTCTGTTGTTTTTTGTTACTGTTGATTGACATTGTGCGAGTTTTGCTGAGGTTTATTTTTAGGTTGTTTTCCATGGCGTAATTTTTCATTACAGTCAGAAGACGTTGGAGACCAATGTAGGTGTGGCTAAGTAGCACTAAGTCGTCTGCATACAGGAGATTGCTCAGAGTTTTCCCTCCTATCCTCGGTGAGTGGGAGTTACAAGCATCGAGCGTTCTCGGCAGATCCGCCATAAAAAGGTTAAACAGAATTGGCGCAAGCACACACCCTTGTTTAAGACCTTTGGTAGTTCAAACTTTAGAGGACAGGTGTGTGCCGCTACCTAGTTTCACCTGCACCCAGGTGTCCGTATGGAGAAGCATCAGAATGTTTAGGGTCGACTGCGGTAGGCCCCATTGCGCCAGTTTCCCCCAAAGTCTACCTCTGTCGATGTTATCGAATGCCGCACTGAAATCGATATAACACAAGTATAGAGGTAGCTTGGAAGATTTTGCTGCGTCGATGAATAGTGAGATGGCGAGGATGTTTGTTGCTGTTCCAGTTTTTTTCCGAAAGCCAGTCTGATTCAGTGGTATAATAAGATTAGACTCAGTCCTAAGTGCGATCTCCTCTTTATGGTGCCGGCAAAGTATTTTGCCTCGTTATCAAGAAGGGCTACTAAGCAGAAGTTGTTTGGGTCAACCTTGTCTCCTTTTTTGTAAATAGGAACAATCGTCGACCCCCTCCAGAATTTTGGGATTCTGTTTAGTAGCCTGATTTCCACAAATAAAAGTTGCATGATGTCCGCCCACTCTTTGTTCTTTGCTTTGTAGTGGGCAGGTCGGATGCCATTTGGTCCCGGGGCCCCTTCTTTCCTGCCTTTGGATATATGCTTTTTGATTAAGGCTGTTTGCTGGATTCTCAAATTCTCTGGGAGGTTTATGTTTGTACCTAAATAGGCTTGTCCCAGTGTCTCTAGTGTATGCGTTTCACAGTTTATCTCTGTAATCTTATTGGTCCTCGTTTGAGCTCCTGGCTGCTCCGTGTGCTCATTGGAGTGACTGGAGAGGCATTTAACCCAGGTTTATTCAGTGATGTGAGATCCTATTTCTTTATGCTGCGGGCGCATGATCTCATTCACTGTTTGCAGGAGCGGGCACTGTTGTTGGTGTTTATATCGTAAAGGAGTCCCAGAGCTCATTTTCACCATATCTCTTGATGCTCCATTTTGTTTGTTGGAGCATTGCCCTATGGTGTTTCAACTCTGCTCGTAGGCTAATGTTCTTGGGGGCTATTCTCAGCTTCCGTAGCGTCAGGTGTACTGATCTTTTTAGTTTCTTTAGATTTGCTCTCTGTTCCTTCTTTAGATTGTTCTTGCTGCACTCTTTGCTAGGATTGTCTTTTGGATTGACAGTGACTGCAAGTTTTTTAGCAGTGTAGCCGTAAAGTGAGTCCAGTAGGTGATATGCCCGGCTGCAGTTGATTTTTGAGTATCGAAAAGTTGGAGTGCCGCTTCGGCGTTGGCGGTCAAATTTACTGGCGAGGTTTTTGATCCTTTTTTGATTCAATGAGTAGATCGGCTCCATAGTTGTATCTGGCCTGATTAGGTTTGACATATTTGATGTTATGTGGCATTCCTGGAGGCGGTGGTGGCTGTCCCCCTTATCTCCCATTCTGAACCCCGAGATGTATGGAAATAGCGCAAGGCTTGCAATTGTGTACTCCAGAATGGAACTCGGTGTAGTCGAGTAAAAGGATTTTACTGGTGGAGAGTCTGTCGAAAATCTTCCGTTCAGTGCCCGAAGGTTTTGATGTTCTAGATTGTGAAGAAAACGGCTGTTGCAATGTTTTTTCCTGTCTGGTGGGTAAGCATGGGCGTAAAATCCGCTCCGCTCGCGGATTTTTCGGATTTTCGGCAAATCCGCAATCCGCGAACGCTCGCGAATTTGTCGAAAATCCGTGAATCCGCTCGCGGCGGATTTTTTGCTTGGTTGCGGCGCGCGGCGTGGTGCACGGCGTTCACTTTCCGTCATTTTAGCGTTTGCCGAGTTGTTTTTCTTTGCGAGTGACGCGCCATTTTAGATCTTGCTGCGTGTTCCCGCGGGAGTTTGTCGCCCGCGAATACGTACTCGCGGCTTGCCACCTTGCACAGCACACCTCGCGAGAGTTCGCAATTGCGAACATGTAGTTGCGGCGGAAAGGAACAATCTCGCACTTGCGAAATAGAGATTTTGCAATTTCGCACAAGAAAATCACCAGCAAACAGGATAAACCTTCAGAAAATTATGATTTTTATCAGAATCACTCCTCAGGTTGACATTTGCATGGCCTTTTTTTTTGCAAGGAGTCCATTTTGGGGGGGGGGGGGAGGAAGGAAGTGCCCCACAGTCTCCAACTTCCTGTTCCTGTCCAGCAGGCTCCTCCCAGTGCTTTGTCCATCTCCTGGTCACTTTCATTTGGATCTGGAGCTGGAAGGATTACTTTTTGTGGGTGCTGCTGGATATTTGGATTTGAGGCCTTTTTGACTGTCTTTGGATCACTTTTGGATTAGAAATCAACTTTCACAAGTAAGTTTGTTTGGGGCATTACAGTTGCTGCAAGTACAATTTTGGAACTTTTTCAGAAAATTAAATAAATTATATTGTGGGTAGCCACAGTATCCAGTAGGACCAGGGTTGGTTATGGGTGCATGATACAACTGTTTTGTTGAATTTAAACACCATTGAGGCCATGGATGGGCTGGGATTGTGCAGATTTTATTGTTTTTTGTCGTTTTTTTGGGCCTGCTGGTGTGGCCCTTTGCCCAGGGGTGGTGAGTGTTGCATGGGCCTAGTCTTTCTGTGGGGTGTCTTCTTGAATTTAAACATAATTGAGGCCATGGATGGGCTGGGATTGTGCTTATTTTATTGTTTTTTGTCGTTTTTGGGGGGCTGCTGGTGTGGCCTTTTGCTTGCCCAGGGGTGGTGGTGGTGCATGGACTGAGTGTGCCTGTGGTGTTGTCTCACTCTCTTTGATGTAAACATCATGGATGGCATTGGATTGTGGTGATTTCTGGCTGTTTTTCTGTTTTTTGGGGGTGTACTGTTGATGTGGTCTGGCCATGTGGGTGGTGGTGGTGGCCATCTTGAGTGCTGGCTGGTACAGGCAACATGTGCTTGGGGTGTAAGGGGGCCATTTTGAGGAGAGGCAGTGTCTGAGGCCTGCACTTATTTTGCCTACTTTTCATCCCTTATGCCCAGGGGTAGTGAGTGTTGCATGGGCCTAGTGTTTCTGTGGGGTGTCTTCTTGAATTTAAACATAATTGAGGCCATGGATGGGCTGGGATTGTGCTTATTTTATTGTTTTTTGTCGTTTTTGGGGGGCTGCTGGTGTGGCCTTTTGCTTGCCCAGGGGTGGTGGTGGTGCATGGACTGAGTGTGCCTGTGGTGTTGTCTCACTCTCTTTGATGTAAACATCATGGATGGCATTGGATTGTGGTGATTTCTGGCTGTTTTTCTGTTTTTTGGGGGTGTACTGTTGATGTGGTCTGGCCATGTGGGTGGTGGTGGTGGCCATCTTGAGTGCTGGCTGGTACAGGCAACATGTGCTTGGGGTGTAAGGGGGCCATTTTGAGGAGAGGCAGTGTCTGAGGCCTGCACTTATTTTGCCTACTTTTCATCCCTTATGCCCAGGGGTAGTGAGTGTTGCATGGGCCTAGTGTTTCTGAGGGGTGTCTTCTTGAATTTAAACACCATTGAGGCCATGGATGGGCTGGGATTGTGCAGATTTTATTGTTTTTTGTCGTTTTTTTGGGCCTGCTGGTGTGGCCCTTTGCCCAGGGGTGGTGAGTGTTGCATGGGCCTAGTCTTTCTGTGGGGTGTCTTCTTGAATTTAAACACCATTGAGGCCATGGATGGGCTGGGATTGTGCAGATTTTATTGTTTTTTGTCGTTTTTTTGGGCCTGCTGGTGTGGCCCTTTGCCCAGGGGTGGTGAGTGTTGCATGGGCCTAGTCTTTCTGTGGGGTGTCTTCTTGAATTTAAACACCATTGAGGCCATGGATGGGCTGGGATTGTGCAGATTTTATTGTTTTTTGTCGTTTTTTTGGGCCTGCTGGTGTGGCCCTTTGCCCAGGGGTGGTGAGTGTTGCATGGACTGAGTGTGCCTGTGGTGTTGTCTCACTCTTTTTGATGTAAACATCATGGATGGCATTGGATTGTGGTGATTTCTGGCTGTTTTTCTGTTTTTTGGGGGTGTACTGTTGATGTGGACTGGCCATGTGGGTGGTGGTGGTGGCCATCTTGAGTGCTGGCTGGTACAGGCAACATGTGCTTGGGGTGTAAGGGGGCCATTTTGAGGAGAGGCAGTGTCTGAGGCCTGCACTTATTTTGCCTACTTTTCATCCCTTATGCCCAGGGGTAGTGAGTGTTGCATGGGCCTAGTGTTTCTGAGGGGTGTCTTCTTGAATTTAAACACCATTGAGGTCATGGATGGACTGGGAATGTGCAGATTTTATTGGTTTTTGTCGTTTTTTTGGGCCTGCTGGTGTGGCCCTTTGCCCAGGGGTGGTGAGTGTTGCATGGGCCTAGTCTTTCTGTGGGGTGTCTTCTTGAATTTAAACACCATTGAGGCCATGGATGGGCTGGGATTGTGCAGATTTTATTGTTTTTTGTCGTTTTTTTGGGCCTGCTGGTGTGGCCCTTTGCCCAGGGGTGGTGAGTGTTGCATGGGCCTAGTCTTTCTGTGGGGTGTCTTCTTGAATTTAAACATAATTGAGGCCATGGATGGGCTGGGATTGTGCTTATTTTATTGTTTTTTGTCGTTTTTGGGGGGCTGCTGGTGTGGCCTTTTGCTTGCCCAGGGGTGGTGGTGGTGCATGGACTGAGTGTGCCTGTGGTGTTGTCTCACTCTCTTTGATGTAAACATCATGGATGGCATTGGATTGTGGTGATTTCTGGCTGTTTTTCTGTTTTTTGGGGGTGTACTGTTGATGTGGACGGGCCATGTGGGTGGTGGTGGTGGCCATCTTGAGTGCTGGCTGGTACAGGCAGCAACATGTGCTTGGGGTGTAAGGGGGCCATTTTGAGGAGAGGCAGTGTCTGAGGCCTGCACTTATTTTGCCTACTTTTCATCCCTTATGCCCAGGGGTAGTGAGTGTTGCATGGGCCTAGTGTTTCTGAGGGGTGTCTTCTTGAATTTAAACACCATTGAGGTCATGGATGGACTGGGAATGTGCAGATTTTATTGGTTTTTGTCGTTTTTTTGGGCCTGCTGGTGTGGCCCTTTGCCCAGGGGTGGTGAGTGTTGCATGGGCCTAGTCTTTCTGTGGGGTGTCTTCTTGAATTTAAACACCATTGAGGCCATGGATGGGCTGGGATTGTGCTTATTTTATTGTTTTTTGTCGTTTTTGGGGGGCTGCTGGTGTGGCCTTTTGCTTGCCCAGGGGTGGTGGTGGTGCATGGACTGAGTGTGCCTGTGGTGTTGTCTCACTCTCTTTGATGTAAACATCATGGATGGCATTGGATTGTGGTGATTTCTGGCTGTTTTTCTGTTTTTTGGGGGTGTACTGTTGATGTGGACGGGCCATGTGGGTGGTGGTGGTGGCCATCTTGAGTGCTGGCTGGTACAGGCAGCAACATGTGCTTGGGGTGTAAGGGGGCCATTTTGAGGAGAGGCAGTGTCTGAGGCCTGCACTTATTTTGCCTACTTTTCATCCCTTATGCCCAGGGGTAGTGAGTGTTGCATGGGCCTAGTGTTTCTGAAGGGTGTCTTCTTGAATTTAAACACCATTGAGGTCATGGATGGACTGGGAATGTGCAGATTTTATTGGTTTTTGTCGTTTTTTTGGGCCTGCTGGTGTGGCCCTTTGCCCAGGGGTGGTGAGTGTTGCATGGGCCTAGTCTTTCTGTGGGGTGTCTTCTTGAATTTAAACACCATTGAGGCCATGGATGGGCTGGGATTGTGCAGATTTTATTGTTTTTTGTCGTTTTTTTGGGCCTGCTGGTGTGGCCCTTTGCCCAGGGGTGGTGAGTGTTGCATGGGCCTAGTCTTTCTGTGGGGTGTCTTCTTGAATTTAAACATAATTGAGGCCATGGATGGGCTGGGATTGTGCTTATTTTATTGTTTTTTGTCGTTTTTGGGGGGCTGCTGGTGTGGCCTTTTGCTTGCCCAGGGGTGGTGGTGGTGCATGGACTGAGTGTGCCTGTGGTGTTGTCTCACTCTCTTTGATGTAAACATCATGGATGGAATTGGATTGTGGTGATTTCTGGCTGTTTTTCTGTTTTTTGGGGGTGTACTGTTGATGTGGACTGGCCATGTGGGTGGTGGTGGTGGCCATCTTGAGTGCTGGCTGGTACAGGCAGCAACATGTGCTTGGGGTGTAAGGGGGCCATTTTGAGGAGAGGCAGTGTCTGAGGCCTGCACTTATTTTGCCTACTTTTCATCCCTTATGCCCAGGGGTAGTGAGTGTTGCATACTTGCATGTCCCTAGTCTTTCTGTGGGGTGTCTTCAATGTAAACATCATGGATGGCATGGGATTGTGCTCATTTTTCTGTGTTTTGTCGATTTTTTGGGGTGTATAACTGAACTGATGTTCCTCTGTCTTCCATTGCTTTTAGGTGCACAAGAAGACTCAATAGAACCACCAGTGCCAGGAAGAAGTCCTGCAGCGGTGTGTGCAGCATAACGTCACGCGACGTCACGTCTGGACACAGAACCCTCTGCAACTCGTGCAACTGCTGCCTGCTGACCTGCTCTGAAGAAGATGGCCCCAAAAAAAGTAACCCGTAGCTCCTCTAGCAAGAAAGGTGCCAGTAAGGAGCAGAAGAAGCAAGTTACCAAGGACACTGGTGTGCCGCCCGCCCCTTTTTTTGTGAGTAAAAAAAAAAGTATGCCTGCAGCAGCTGCAGCGGGATCTGCTGGGGACCAAGCTGGCAGCAGCACCCCCGCTCCATTGGGCTCAGTGCCACCACCACCACCACGCCAACTTAAGTCCAAGCCCTTGAGTGCTGCAGAGGCAGCCAGTATACTTCTTCAATCACCATCGACCAGTGATGTTGGCTCATCGCAAGAAAGCAGCAGCAATGTCCCTCAATCAACACAGGTTGTTGTAGCTCATCTGACGAGTGTTGAACAACCACAGCGGCAACAACAATCACATGTGCAAGTACAAGCCCAAGTACATGTGGAAGGAGAGGCAGCGCAAGGAGATGCGCATGCAGAGGTGCATGGAGGGTCACAACAAGTGCCCACAATAGTTGTTCCTCCCGAAGTAGGGGCACATCAGGAAATCGACAATCAAGGCGAGGTATCATTTGAGGAAGCCACTCCTCCTGATGATCCTTCATTGTCTTCCACAACCCTAGCAAGGAAGAGATCAAGGGTGGTGTCTACATCCTCTTCAAGCACACCTCCTTCTGATGATACGGATCAAACTTGGGAACCAGCACCACAGCCGTCTGAGAGTGAGGCACACCATGATCCAACAAAGGTACTTAAGCGTAAAAGGAAGCTCGTCCAAAGTCTCAGACTTATGGAGTGTGATGAGGCTCAACAAGAAGTGGCGGATACTGCTGCTGATGAAGACTCTGCCAACGACGACCCAGTCATCATAAAGGTCACTGCAGCCCCAGCGGGCATGCAGCAAACAGACATTTTGACCCTAGCCCGAAGAGCTGCTGCGCGTGATGATGATGATGATGATGTTGTCGATGAGGAGGCAGTGGAAACACCACAATCATTGGAGTTAAGTAGTACACCAACTCGTCCCGCTTCCATATTTCTTTCTGGCAAGAAGAGACCTGCGTCAACCTCGACCTTAATTAGTGGCGGTGAAAGTGGAAAACGTACAAAAGTTGGCCAATCCAGATCCTCCACTTCATCTGGCATTAGCTTCATGACCACCACCACCACCAGTATCGCCGCCTCCTCCAGGTCCCACAGACACTTCAAGTCCCCAGTTTGGGACTTCTTTACTGTTTGTCCCAAAAATCCAAGGTTTGCCATTTGTACCCTTTGTAAGCTTGCAGTTAGTCGTGGTAAGCCAGGTAGCAACTATGGTACCGGCGGCCAGAGTGGTCATCTTGACAGAAAGCACGGTGTCCAATGGTTTGCGCACCTAGCTGCGATCAAGAAAGGCCAAAATCAAGGAAACGTTGATGTTTCATCTGATGTTGACGAGCAGGAAGAAGACGTGTCAAACACTTCCCTTACACCCAGTACCCCTCTCAGCAGCACACCCAATGTGAGGCACACTAAGAGTGTTGGAGCGAGTGAGACACCAACGCACAAAAGTTCACCAGCGAGCAAAATTGGGTCAACGAAGTCATTATCAGCCCGTAAATGCTTGGTCCAGGCCAACATTAGAACAATGCTTACTTCAGACGTGCCATATGAACGCAACCACCCACTGACGCGTCTGTATAACACTAAGCTGGCTAAAATGCTAGCTGTGGACCTTCTACCTTTTTCTTTTGTAGAAGCGGTAGGTTTTCTTGAATTAGTTGCAACGCTCTGCCCTAAATGGAAGGTTCCGAGCCGGTTCTATTTTGCCAGAGTTGCGGTTCCAGCACTACATGAAGATGTGCTGCAGGCGATTGGGGCAGCTTTGCAGAAGAGTGCTGTTCACACAATACATCTGACAACAGACATGTGGACCAGTGGCCCAGGCGATGATTACATGTGCATCACTGCACACTGGGTCTCTTTTTCAGGTGTTATAGCAAAGCTAAACGCAGGTGTTGACCCGGACCAAGTTTTCAAAGCTGCTCGGAAACATGCAACACTAGCCATGTTTGCCTTGGAGAAAAGTCACACAGCAGAAAACCTTTTGGAAGAGTTTGACAAAAAGGTGTTGTCAATGCTATCCCCCCTAAAACGCAAGATTGGTTATGTTTCCACGGATAATGGCGCCAATGTAGTTAAGGCCATGTCACAGGGTCACCATGTTAGAGTGCCGTGTTTGGCGCACTGTATCAACCTGGTAGTTCAAAAATTCTTGAGTGATAAAGAGAGTCCAGCGTTCGAGGTAATGGCCACCTGCCGCAAAATGTGCAACCATTTCAGCCATTCTTTTAAGGCCCGGAAGCATCTGCGGAGACTGCTACTTCAACGTGGAATGCCAGTGAAAGCACTCATCCAGGAGGTGGCAACACGTTGGAACTCAACCTTCTACATGCTTGAGCGTCTGCATGAGCAGTATACGGTACTCGATCACTATTTCTTGACAGAGGCTACATCTCAGAAGGAGGACCTGCGGATGAGTAAGGCGCAATGGGCCATAGTTAAAAGCCTGACAGACATGCTTCGTCCTTTTGAGTTCTTCACGCGTGCAGTCAGCCAGGAGGACTGTAATTTGGGAAAAGCTATCCCATTGTTGTGCATACTGGAGCACCAACTGATGGCGGTTTCTTCTGAGTTTGAAAAAGATGAAAAAAAAAAAAACCATTTCATTTTGTCTGAGAAATTATTACATCGCCTACGTGGTGATGAACGTCTTAAAAACATCAACTCAGATCAGCATTACATTTGTGCTACTATTCTGGATCCACGCTACAAAAAGGCGCTGGCAGACAACGCATTCTTTCCTTTCGCTGATGCAGATGTTCAAAAGTACAAACATTGGTTAGCCTGGTCAGCCAAGAGGTTTGAAAAAGAACGGCAGGTTATTGAAGGAGAAGCCAGTACATCAGCATCAGCATCAGCAGGCCATCCGCAGTCACAAGAATCCACTTCTGCACCTGTGGCTGGGGCACAAGTGACCTCTCAGCCGTTAAAGACACCGGCAACTGGATCATCTGCACCACACACAATGACAACACTAACAGTGGCTGGGGAGGAGGATTGGCTAAGTTTGATGGGGTATGGTTCTCTAAAAAATGTCACAGGCACAGCAAAAAGTAAGCAAAGTGGAGGAACAGTTGATGACCTTGAGTCGATGGTGCAGGACTATCTGAATGACTCAACAGTGGTCTTTCTTAATGAGGAGCCATTGCAGTATTGGCATGGCAAAAAACAATTGTGGCCACAGCTCTACAACCTGGCTATAAACTATTTGTCTTGCCCACTCGCAAGTGTGTCTTCTGAACGTGTTTTCAGTGCTGCTGGTGGCATTGTAACTGCCAAACGGAGCCGCCTATCGCCCAAAAATGTGGAGCGGCTGACAATGATCAAGATGAATCAGCACCTCATACCACCAGATTACAAAGTGCGAGAAAGCACGCCACATGAAGACGATGAGGACAGCAACGTAGATGAGGGGATTTTTTCTCTGTTCGGTGCCACTGACCTCATCCAGCCTGAATTCGCAGAGTATGATGACGAAATCTTGTTCTTATTCCCTGACACCGAGCCCTGAAAATGAGACAATCAATCAAGAACTTTCTTTTTCGTCCTTATTCACTTTTATTCCTGTGTGCTTTGTGTCTCTCTTTCTTTGTTTTGCACAGTTAATTTAATTCAAACTTTAATCACCTAATCCCAAAAAGAAGACCATCATCAGAACTGTCTTCACTTGTTTGCTTATTGATTTGAAGGTGCCGCAGTCTACATTCCTCAGGTTCACAAGTTCTGAAGAACATGCTCCTCTATCCTCCTCCTCCAGACTGCGATTTCCCTCCAAGCAGAGTGCTGGATTACGCACAATGAAGAAAGACTCAGCACTTGTGGGGGTGTTGTACTTCTTTGCGGGTGAGTTGACGGTTTTGGGCCCATTGCTGTGAAGCTCTAATAATGGACAAAAGTGTTTTGGACCAAATATGAGGTGAAAATTTCTTGCCGTTTTTGCTGACTTGCTTGCCTTTGAGGTGCTCTTTGGCGGGGTTCCGGGGGTTTGTGTGTAATTTTTGGTGTCTGTCGAAGCACTGCTGCGACAGTCTAATCTTGATTGCATTTGCTTTTCAGGAAATCCGTGGTGGAAAACAGGAGTTATGATGATTGATGATGACCTAGCTGCACAGCGCGTTACTTTGGACCGAAGGCCGAGAGATATTGTAAGTATGAGATTTAGCTTTTTCGCTGTTTGGGGGTGTTGTCGGGTGTTTTTTTGCGGGTGGGTTGGCGCCGGCGGGTCTTGCCTGGGGCATTCCTGGGAAGGTCTAATACCGGATACAAGTGTTTTGGACAAAATCCATAAGGAACAGCCTTTTTTTTGCCATTTCTTCAGACATCTTGCTCAATGTAGCTTTTGGGGGGCTTCCTGCTGTTCGTGGGTGGGTTGCGGCCGGGGTCTCTGTCGAAGCACTGCTGCGACAGTCTAATCTTGATTGCATTTGCTTTTCAGGAAATCCGTGGTGGAAAACAGGAGTTATGATGATTGATGATGATGACGACCTAGCTGCACAGCGCCGCGTTTGGACCGAAGGCCGAGAGACATTGTAAGTATGAGATTTAGCTTTTTCGCTGTTTGGTGGTGTTGTGTCGCGTGTTTTTTTGCGGGTGGGTTGGCGCCGGCGGGTCTTGCCTGGGGCTTTCCTGGGAAGGTCTAATACCGGATACAAGTGTTTTGGACAAAATCCATAAGGAACAGCCTTTTTTTTGCCATTTCTTCAGACATCTTGCTCAATGTAGCGTTTTGGGGGGCTTCCTGCTGTTCGTGGGTGGGTTGCGGCCGGGGTCTCTGTCGAAGCACTGCTGCGACAGTCTAATCTTGATTGCATTTGCTTTTCAGGAAATCCGTGGTGGAAAACAGGAGTTATGATGATTGATGATGATGATGACGACCTAGCTGCACAGCGCCGCGTTTGGACCGAAGGCCGAGAGACATTGTAAGTATGAGATTTAGCTTTTTCGCTGTTTGGTGGTGTTGTGTCGGGTGTTTTTTTGCGGGTGGGTTGGCGGGTCTTGCCTGGGGCATTCCTGGGAAGGTCTAATACCGGCTAGAAGTTAGTTGGACAAAATCCATAAGGAAACACCAGTTTTGGCACTTTGTAAGTTAGGGTTCGTTAGGGTTAGCCCTAGCAGCAGGATTGCATGTGTTTAGGGGGGTTCTATTGCAACGCGGTTCTGTTGTTGTAGAGCACTGTTGGAGCGATGCTGGCTATGGATACTTTTGCTTGCAGGCAAGTGGTTTGAATACAATCCACGGTCTGTATTTGGGTCTACTGTTACTTTCAAAGTACGTTTTGTAACCATTTTTCTGCTAGGCATCATCAAAGTGTGACTTTTTGAACCACACAGCGTACATACCTTTTATTTATTTATCAGTGGTATTGTAATAGCACTTCCTGTTTTCCGTTCAATAATTACAGGCCGGGTTTCAGTCAACATCCGCCAGGCAGGCAGTGGACAGGGTGTCTCTTCTGTCAGTGGTCACCACCACATTGATGGACGAAGCGTCAGCTGGAATGGAGGAGTGCCGCCAATAAGAGGAATTGTTTGCTGCATGCAACTTACTTACCAATTTCAACAGGACAACTCCAACAACATACGCAATACAGATACAGTATCCATTGTTGTCTTTTATTCTATGAGTGTGACTGCATGTGCTTACCTTTACTTTGTAACCAAAGATTGTCTGTAAACTCTGTATCTTCAATTATTGTTTGTCCATGCTCTGCTTTTTTTTTCTTCTCTCAACAAAACCTACCCAAAAAGAAACCCCCATTCCCATCCATTTTACAAACCCTAACCCTCTTCCCCCGGGCTGTGTTGTTTTGCTTGATGTCTGACTAAAATGACATCAATAATTCCACACACTTGCTGGGGAGGATAAGGTGATAGCAGCAACAGGCTGGTGAAGGAATACGAGGATATCTTCTAGACTTACTCAGCTTCAGTACTATATCTTCTAGTAGTAGTAGCCAATGTCAAATAAATTCAACGCAAGTACTAGTTATACTTGCAATACTTTACCATTTGTTAGGCTACATTATGGCACTGTTCTAGTGTACTGTCACCTGCTATTTTCTCGATCGTACCGTAACCGTTGTAATGCTACAGTAAGGAGTACAAACAAGGTTTCGTTTTCTTTTTTTCCATAGGCATGCAACTGCCACTGTGTCACACCACTAGTAACACCGCAATGAGGAAATGTCACCCGCCCAGGAATGACAACGTTAATCCCCATTTCACCTGGAGCCAGCCCTGGGCCTAGCCCTAATTTCTAACACAAATTACAGGTAAGATAAGCGTTTGGTGGGAGGTAGTATAATGGAGTATTATTTCGGAGTAGACAAGAGTTTGACGGTTGTACTACTAAAGTCCTACGACTGTTCAGGAAAACAAAGTTACTGTTACACCCCCGCCCCCCACCCACCAGACTGAAAAGCAGTAAAAAACAGGTATGGTCAGATAAAGTAGTTGAAAAATATATTTATTTATCCCTAACAAAATAATCTCCCTCACCCACCCTAACCCCAACGATTGTCTCTGAAACGTCCCAAAACGATCCCAACTCCCAAATCCCACCCCCCAAAAGTCTATAAAAAAAGGGCAAGGGACACTCCACTACTGGAGGGTGCTGGTGCTGGTGCATGATGCGGCATGGGCATCATACTCCTTGCGGAGGGTGGCAAGCTCGGAGCGGAGGCCCTTAACCAAGGTCTTATACCTCAGGACCTCCTGCTCCAGGTTGGACATGCGGACTCGTAGGCGGTGTTGGCGTTCCTTGCAGCTCCTGTGGGGGGCAGCTGGTGTTTCGGGTGCTTGGCGGTGGCGGTCGGCTTTCTTAGCCCGGCTCGGTCCCGCTGGTTTAGTCACGGAGGAGGATGCAGTCGAAGATGTTGCCCCGCTCGACTGCGTGTCCTCCTCCTCCTCCAGGGCCACCAGCCGCCGATACTCGGCGACTGTGGCCTCCAGCCTCCGTTGCCGGGCCAATCTAGCCTGCTCCCTCCTTGTTGTTGATTTGGAAGAAGGAGCAACTATATGAAGAAAGAAAGACATAGTCTGTAACCAATGCTCCTTATTAATAACACAAAGTGATTGAGCCGAAAGTTGGGTCACAGAGTACAAGTAGCAAATTGAAAGCACAGTACATAACTATTGAGGACAGTATCTATGTAACCCTCCCACTTCTGCATCCTTGCTCTAACAGTAGTGGTAGTTTAATGAACTAATTCTACGACCACTATGGACTTCCATTACAGTCGACTATGACAGTACACCAGTCTTATTCTTCTTCTTCTCTCTTGTTTAGGGAAATGGGTACGTTATCTTATGCAAGCCGGCAGAATGACATGGACACAGCACAGTGAAGTTGCACCCGAGAAAAAAAGTTGCACACCATGATGATGGAGACAGACTTGCGTTACTGTACCGGTCCAGTACATGCAGGTGGTGAAGCTATTACTTTTCTATTACGGGTGGCACTGAGAATACTCTGTTACAAGGGCTACTGCTTAATTAATTTACCTTTCACCCTACAGTGCAAATGAGTACTAGAAAAGGAAACTGAAGAAGCTAACTAATTTGATTATCTATCACTTCACATGGGACGTATTTAATGACAGATGAGATGACTTTAGGTGCTTTGCTTAATATTGAGTGAACACAGTGATACACCCACACATGAATGACGTACTACAAGTAAACTAAAGTTATTAAGAGAGGTACGGAGTGTCCACCGTAATAACCAGATATATGCTGTGAATGCAAACGCAATACAAAGTACTGCTACTATTCATGGAAGTATTGGACACATTTACAATTTCTTTTCCTTGCCTTCCCTGCACTGGGACGGACGTGCGGGTGCGGTGGTACATGCTCTTCAAGGTAACACATACTTCACCTGGCGACCATCTACTCTCTCTAGATACACATTTGCTATGTAAGAGTCAGAGAATACCATGCTCCAGGCATCCATTCATTCAAAGTATACGCACACATACAGTTTCTGTTTCACCCACCCAGGCTGCTGTCCTTCCACCCATCCTTGCTTCATCATTGACCCAGCCATGCACCATACCATATTCTTTCCTTCCCAGCCACCTCTGGGTCCAAGCAAACACATATCGTTCTTCTTTGCCAGCCATCATACAAGTTCGCGTCCCACTTACTTACACCCTTCTTTCGCTTTTCGTTCATCCCATCCATCACGTTCGTCTAAGAACTTATTGGGATTCTTCTCACCAAAAACTTCACAGCTAAGTCGAAGTACATTTCGAGGAGGCTACTACCTGGTTGATTTGTAATTGTAATACACCCGTGCAGAAAGCACACTATGCAGTCTTCAATCTCAATAAGTAAGGAATATATAGCTTACCTGTTTCCGCCACCACCGTTTGATCCCCCACAGGAACGGCCACCAGCTCTTCTACCGCCGCATCCTCCCCAGAGGCCTCCGAGTCCAAGTCCAACACATCAGCCACCTCCGCGCTGGCCCCGTCACCAGATGTTACACCTACAAAGTACATTTAAGAAAGTTAGAATACACCACTCACTACTATATAATATTTGGTCTAGGAGAAATGTTAAAAAAACAGAATACAATGTAATAATTTGTGACTGTCTACTCCATAGTAAAAATGTCCCATTTTCCAGGGAAGGCTGTTGTCTTGCTGCACTTTTATGCACAACTGATGAATGCTTGCTTTTGATTTTTAACACGCACCACTTTTTCTCCTAACAGACAGAAGCTTGACTCCTGAGTCCTAAGAACACGACCAGGATCAAGTTCAAAGTAGGTGAGAGTTCGGCTCGACCACAAGAAATGTGTCCAATTAATCGTCAGCACTAACCACTTTTCCGTTTACAGTTAAATAGTTTTATGACAAAGTAGATTTCAATAAATGTGTTTACTTTTAATAAAGCTTTTACACTTAAATAGACTCTGTGGTTTTTGTTCCTCTAGACTAGAGTGGATGAGCTAAAGGTTTTGGAATTTTTGCAAGCATGAGTGCCTCTGACACTTCTTGACTGTGCTGTGACTCCGTACTACTCTCTTGTCCTGCGTACGATAATCTAGAGATCATTGGGGATCTATAATCGGTGACTTCGGGAGCTGAATGACTCTGCCACACTATCTAGTCAGTAAGGAGACAGTGCATAGAGGTATTGCTGAATATAATGGGAGTCCAATGGAATTGCCAAATGTCCAATCTTAGTTAGCTACACAGACAGACTAATAAGAATAGTCTAGTAATACCACAGGGAGTCATCATATTCGAGGCAGGATAAGAATTTATATCCAGTCTACAAGAAGATCAAAGACGATTTAGAAAAAATCGAATGAGGAACGCTAGGAAAAAATAGGTACTGTTTAGTAAAATGTAAACTTACTGGGGCCAGCAAAGGAGCCCTCGCCTGCCCGATCCTGGCCTGCATCCTCAGCACCCTCCTCCTGTGTCCTCTTGCCCTTGGGGGGAGCTGATGTACAACATGAAAGAAAGAAAAACCATAAAACATGGATGAGATTTTTCAACCAAATCAAACATTTCAAAAGAACAATAACAACATATTTTGGAAAAATAGCAAATAGATAGACAACTATTCCACGGGATCTATCTCATGTGGTATACTACGTTATTCGTATTGCCTGATTTGCGGAACGTTGACTTAGAAAGTTCCTATGTAACTCAATAAACAGACTACTAAAGAGGTTTGCCTAGGCCTGGCACTGCAGGCAGTAGTGCACAACACGTGACAGACAAAGTCCATCCTGCTTGCAGATCAGTGAATACTCAAACTATCAATCCACCCGCCAC
This sequence comes from Lissotriton helveticus, assembly GCF_964261635.1. NCBI lineage: Eukaryota > Metazoa > Chordata > Amphibia > Caudata > Salamandridae > Lissotriton > Lissotriton helveticus. Next base: position 539,577,205 of record NC_136065.1, read on the forward strand.
CACCGCCACTATTTCTTCTGATAGCCATGTGACTGTCTAAAGGAAGGACACTGGACTTCAGTCTGTTGGGGCTGATTTATAAGTCCCTTGCGGAAGTTGCGGCTGATTTTCCTCCATTGTTGCGTGCCTTTTCTGACGCAGCGGCAGAACAAAAGACTCGCCATGGTGTTGGTGCGGCGTATATATTAAAAAAAAAAACACATATGGGCATATGGGCGATGCATCACGTTGTAAAGCCCTGCGCCATCAGGGGGGCGTTCCGGCGCAAGGGAGGGCGTACCTGCGCAGGAACGAATCCTAAAAGTGGCTGAGGGAAATCTACAAGATGTCAATCAGTCATTTTTATGACAATGATGCATGACTCAAACCCTGCGCGCTTGAAGCCGACGTACGGCTTGATGCAGCATTGGGGAGATAGGGTACCCCAGAGCATTGCTGGAGCTGCGCCATCGTTGGCACGCAACTCCAGCAATGCGCTGCCTTTACGGCACAGATGCGTAAGGCTTCTGTGACGTTTTGGGCCAATGGGTGGTGGTGGCATGGCACACAATTACTGCCGCATCCCTGCTACTTTGCAGGGATGCGCCGGTAATTGAAAATATGACCCTTACTGTCTAGCATTACGCAGTTCTTTTCTTTACAGTACACTGATACATAATTTCTCAGGCCAATGAAATGCTTCTGAACACAACATACAAAACAAAGAAGCATAGTAGCAAGCAAGGCTACTGAGAAGGAGAGCAGTGCACCTGAAAATGAAATGCATAGAAGATTTTGAAATATAATTTACCTCAATGTAATCGGCAGCATTATTGCTCTTGGTAAAGAACAAAGATTTGCAAATAACAGAGCAGGATAAAACAGAGTAGTAAATGTACTACTACTACTACTCACCAAGCCCGGGGACCTCTACGCCGAGCGCGTCCAGCAAGTCCCGCTCCCGGTCCATGACATCGGTCCAGCGGTGGGTGGCCTGGTTATATGTGCGCCGGACCCCAGAGATCTTGTACATGGCCCGGCACACCTTCTCCCACCGCTGGCGGCGCTCCCGGATGCCATAGCCGGTCGCGATCTTGCCGCCTCCCAGGATCGTCTTGGGGAGGCGGCGCTGGACATGGAAGATCAGTGCCGCCACTTCCTCCGCGCTAAAGATCTCCCTCGGGACCACTTGCTCCCCCCTTAAACGCCCGCACGGGAGCCGGGCACGGGGTGCGGGACCCTTCCCCTTCTCAGGGTGCTTCCCGGCTCCCTTTACCATGGTCTGGGCAGAAATAAACTTAAATGATAAAGAAGAAATAGAATAGTGAAGAAGAAAATAAAAGAGTTTAAAAAAGTAGTTTAAAAGTAACTAAAAGCTGCAGAAAACACAAAAATATAGAGCTAGAAAAATAGAGGGTTAGATAATAAGTAAAATTAGATCAAAAAAACTTCAAACAAGCAAAGGATGGCAGAGATTGAGAGAGGATAGAGAAAGCATGCCCAGAACCATAGCAATGAATGAGAAACAAGATGGCCGCGCCCGTTCACGACCGCGTGGGTAAGTTCGCGCGAGATTTTCCTTGCGAGTACGCGCGAACTTGTACTCGCGAGCAGCACACTTTGCGAGATTACACATAGCGGGCGGAAACGGAATTACGTCACGCCAACAAGATGGCCGCGCCCGTGTACGACCGATAGGGTAACTTGGCAAACGAATAGCTAGAAGCGCCTCGCGAACACGCGCAAGATCACGCGAACATACACGTCGCAACAAAAACAATTTTGTATTCGCACGTATTCGCGGCTTCCGAAATCGATCTCGCACGGATTCGCGCCCCAAATAACGCGCGAAATTGCAAAAAAAACGATTTTAGCTAAAATGAAAGCAATGAGCAGGTGCAAAAGTTCAAACTTAACATTAGTAACATTCAAGGTAGTGCTTCCTGATGGGCCCCTCCAGAGTTTGCAACAATTCTATGACCCTGCTATGACCCAAACAGCAGGCTCATAGAATAGCACCATAAAGGTCCTGTAAAAAAAAAATTTCACTGCAACAAAAAGCAAATTACAGATAAGGAAGGAAGCAGGTGCCAGCCAGACTGGAACTTTCAAAATTACTGACACATTAATGAAACACAAATTAATTGATGGCAGTTGAAGAAGGGCAGGTGTGCTAGCTTTTTTCAACCACCATAATCTACAGTAATAAATAAACCTAATAGGTGCCTGTGAGGATGTACTAGAGGGTGGCATGGGTGTCCCAGAGGGTGGCAGTGGTGAAACAGAGGGTGCTGTGAACCTGTGATGATAAACCAGACGTAGAAACAACATAGTCGCGGCCGTTGCAAGCCGAAAAGTAAGTTCGCAATTGCGAACATGTCCCAAAATCGGCGCGAACACGCGCCAACACAAAAAACGGAAAAATCCGCAAGTCCGCTAGAGTTCGCGGATCTTCGCGGATTGCGAATCCGTAAATACGCAAGTTCGCGGATTGCCAATCCGCAAAATCCGCCCATGCTTACTGGTGGGTCGCTTTGCGATGGTATATTATAAATTCTGTTTAGGGCCTGTGCTTCCTCTCCTTCTGACGAGCCTAATAGATCTTGGTTTACGTTCCCTGTCAGGAGGAAGAGTGGATTTTCCATCTGTGTAGCGTACTCAGCCAGTTGTTTGGAAATGTTGGTTGAGTCTTTTGCTTTATTTTTTGGATGGACGTTGAGTTGATTATACATACCTCCTCTTCTTTGTTCTCAAGGGCAAGTCTTATTTTGACTGTTAATGTTGTGTTTGAAAATGAGTCCAGGAGGGTTGCTGATGCTATTGTTGTAGTGGAGACATAGGTGGCCGAACCTGCTGGTCCTTGCGGCTGGTGTGGCAAAATATGTGTAGCCCTTAATGTGCTGTGGGGCCTTCAGCCAAGTTTCTTCAAGCATTATTATATCATGAAGGGGGATGTAGTGCTGAAAATCTGGGTCATCCATTTTTGCGGTTAGACCGTTGAAGTTCCAAGAGCAAATGCTTAGGGTTGTTGGCCTTCCCCCATGGAGTAAAGTGGGGTACAGTGGCATGCAAAGTGTTGTGTACAGTGTCATATACTGGACTAGTGTATAGTCGAGTAGCGGGGACAAGCGAGTTGTACAGTGACAGACAGTATGGGACAGTGTTGTACAGTGGGGTGAAGGGGTATAGACTGGAGTAAAGTGCCAGAGAGTGGTATACAGTATAGTAGAGTCTTGTAGAGTGGAGTTGCATAGAGTGCAGTACTGTGTGAAACTGTGGAGCTGCATAGAGTAAATTGTAGTGTAGTAGTGTGGAGTGAGTTAAAGTCTCGCACAGTGGAGCAGAGTCTAGTGGAGTGGTTTAATGTAGTGTGGAGCAAAGTACAATGGAGCATATTGGTGTATTGTAGAGTAGAGTCGCATGAAGTAGAGTATACTGGCAGAGCGTAGGAAGTGAGCTCTTATAAATTGGAGTGGGGGTCTCATTCAGTAATGTGAAGTGCTGTGTCGTATAGTAAAGTGAGGTATAGTGGAATAGTGTTGTACTGTACGGGCATAGGGTATAGGGTGGACTATAGAGTTAAACAATGGAGTGTACAGGGGTAGATTAGTGTAGAAAGTTGTAGGGTGCCATGAAGTGTGGTAGACTTTTATAGAGTGGAGTTATCTGCAGTGGAGGAGATTGTCATTCAATGGAGCAGCACAGATTGGAGCGGCGTACACTGTAGTTGCCTAGAGTAGAATACCGTAAAGTGGAGAAGCAAGGAGTGGTGTAGAGTACAGTGGAATACTTTACAGTGTAGTATAGAAGAGTGGAGTGGCAGATAGTGGAAAAGTGTAGAGTGGAGTGGTGCACAGTGGAGTGGCATAGATTTAAGTGGAGTGCTGCACAGTGGATTACTGTGGTGGTGCAGTATAGAGTTGAGGAAACTGTTATAAATTGGAGTGGCATTTCATTCATACAATAGAGAGGAATGCTGTCTCATACAGAGTTGGAAATTGTCATAGAGTAGAGTGCTGTTCAATAGAGTGTAAGGGTATAGAGTTGAGTGAAATTTGGACAGCGAAGTGTACAGAATTAAAGCATAGTAGAGTGGAATAGAGTTTATTATAGTGTTATAGAGTAGTGTTATATTGAGTGGAAGAGAGTACAGCACAGTGATGTAGAGTGGAGAAGAGTGGCATAAAGTGTAATAGTGTTGAGTGGACTAGTGTATACTGGAGTGGCATACAGTGGAGTGGCATAAAGTGTAATAGGTTATAGTTTAGTAGCATAAGGTGGTTTAGACTGGAGTGATGTATCGTGGGGTTAGGTAGAATGTAATGGCATATAGTGGAGTGGCATACAGTAGAGTGGGGCAGAGTGAAATACCTGACAGAAGAGGGGTAAAGGTTGAAGTTACAGACAGTGAAATAGCCTAGAATGGAGTGAAGTGATGTGGAATACAATAGCACAGAGTTTAGTGGCATACAGTGGAGTGGTGGAGACTGGAGTAGTGTACAGTGGAGTAGGGAAGAGTAAAATAGCATTTAGTGATGGGGCTTAGAGTAGAGTGATGTCCAATAGACTAGCGTAGAATAGAGTTGATGTGGATGTCCTCTCTCCAGCTCTCTCCTTCTGTGTCCTCTTCAAGTAATTCCTGTGGTATTTTTTAAAGTGGTGCAACATACCTGTTGCACCACAGGAATATGTTTTGGCTGTTTCTCTTGAAAGGGATCTTGTTACACAAGCTGCATTTAACAAACTTTGCAACAGTCTCTGACACTTCAGATGGGATTGTCAAATACTTCACCTTCAAGGGGCTGGTCCTTCATTCCTAGAGGCTTACAGATGTTCCTCCTTCTCCTCTGGCAGCTGAGGCAACTCCTGCTGGTCACTGCCTCCTGTTGTAATTTTGGATGTTAAAAAATGATCAAAAACATTCCTAAGCTTCGTTCTGCACTAATAGCACAGGACAGCTCCAAACAATGAACCAGATATCAATTGGAAGGTTCAAGAAGAGAGAAATGGATGGGAACCTCCTTTGAAGGTTAATGACAACTATCTTCTCCAATCAATTCTGTTTCCTACATTGTCACATGATCTTCATGAATACCAACCTCATTGTGAATACCGGCATCGTTGCAAAGATATGAAATACAATTTAAGAGTGCTTTACATTAAAAATAATTACAAAAATAGAGGTTTAAAACTTATATTAGTAAACACCTATTGTCAAACATTAACTTCAATATGTGCATATACGCGTTTTACACTTTTTCAAAAAGATGCAACCTTCGGGTCTATTCTACGAAACCCGAACATTTGTATTGGATTAATTCACTATGTATTTGTGACAAATACAGTTAAAAAAAAAGCAGTTATTGACCCACTAAACAAATGACAAGGAGTGACACAGAGAAATACATAAATGTGTGGTCCATTATGCAGGCGTAGTCTATAATGTGCAATAGACATCTGCAATATGACAAAAAAGTAACTAATTTCCCAGTACAAAATAAGGACTTTGAGTACACATTTTACAGAAAACTGTGGACTCTTCTTAAAAAAAAAAAAGAGTTTCCAACAAGATCCTGATGTTCATTCCAGATAAATTAAATCTCGCCGATGGAAAACACTTATAAATATAAACATATCCGGCACCACAGGTAAAGCTCTGCTTCAGTAAATTGGAAACAAATCTAACTTCTTAGGCTTGGTGAATAGAAAGCAAAAACTTTGGGCCCGATTCACAGAACTAACTTAAAACAAAATCCTAAACATACTACCATTTTGGTATTCACAGAAGGCACTTACTCATTTTTGGTATTCACAGAAGGCACTTACTCATTTCGGTATTCACAGAAGTTAGGAGTCCTAACTTTAGGACTCCTAAATACTTTCTGTGAATACCGAAAGTCTTAAAGTTAGGATTTTTCTCAGTTTAGGAGTAGTAAAGTTAGGACTCCTAACTTTAGGACTCCTAAATGCCTTCTGTGAATACCGAAAGTCTTAAAGTTAGGATTTTTCTCATTTTAGGGGTAGTAAAGTTAGGACTCCTAACTTTAGGACTCCTGAATGCCTTCTGTGAATACCAAAAGTCTTAAAGTTAGGATTTTTCTCTGTTTAGGAGTAATAAAGTTAGGACTCCTATTTATTTATAAAGAATCATGTAGTGTGAACATGATCTGTGAGGGTGTCAGAGTGCTTTACAGGGTGGAGGAGTGAGAAACAGGTAAAGACACAGGTATAAATGCAGATACAATATCAATTCAATCATAGAAGAATAACAAATTGAGGGTCAGGACTTTCCTAGGTGTAGTCATGATCAACAAATGTAAATTTACAGGATAAGACCAATCAACACAGGGTATGATTTTGATTTTAGGCCAACCATTTGCTCATCAGAAATGTTTTCACTTCTAATTTGAAGGATGCAGTAGACCAAATTAGACAGATTTCCTTCGGCAAAGAGTTCAAAATATTTGGTGCGATACCTGAAATCTCTTTTGCATGTTTTCTTTTTGAGGAAAATGTGTGTGGTTTCAGCATCAGGGAGCTGGTACTTTGTGATGATGTACATCCACTTGATAATTTTAACTTTTGTGCCAAATACCTGGGAATATTAAAACGTAGGGCTTTAATGGTAGTAGCGGCTCGCAGAACGAGTGCATCAGTGCAATGGGGTGGGGAAGGGGCAGGGTGAGGGGTAGTAGACTCAGACATACGACTGGCAGGAGTTAAGTAAGTAAATAAATGAATAAAACTATTTATCTTGCACTCGCTGCATCGCCAACTCGGCAGAGGTTTCCGCACTCCGCATTACGCGGAGGGAGCAGAGTTTTTTCCCTCGCTCTCATTCGCCAACGTCAAGTTGCCGAGCACGGGCAAAGAAAATCCACCTCCCTGCGAGATTTTTCCATGTTTGTGATTGTCAACATTAAATTGGCGAGTGCAAGCAGGGAAAAGCAACCTCTCTGCGAGATTTCTCAACGGAGGGGTCAGATTTCTCGTTGTAAGTGGTCGTGTATGCTCGCTATCGCTTGCATTGAGAAACTGGTTGTTCGCTTTGAGAAAGCTGCTGCTCGAGTATAAATCTACTCTGGCGGCAGAAAGGAGGCAGCGCCCTTTGCGCCTTGCATGGTGCCATTCGCGATGATTGCACAGTGCAGACAAGCACATGGCACTGAAAAAATTGCATTTATCTGTCGCACTCCGCTGCTTGCGGAGCTTCACGTAGAGTGGCAACAAAATTTTTGCTCTTCGTGGAGCTCTGCATAGCGGATCTCAGTGAACTCTGCCCAAGCTTAAACAGACACTCTTCATTCTGATCTAACATTGATAATATGTCATCCACTATTTGTGTGAGTGCTCTGCAAGGTCAGGCACATCCACCATTTCCACCTGGGGAGTAAGGGAATTGTTACTGAGGGAAGATAAGTCATTAGGGTGTATGTTCTGCAAAATTCTTTTTCAATGATTTTGTTTCTTTAGTTGAGCTTTTTTTGGATTCCACCTGCATTCCTGCATTGATGAGTAAGGTGGGAAGCTAGTGGTCTGTCCAATCACAAGCCAAAATAGAAACCAGTGTAGTGTCGTCCCATTTTGCACTTATTCATTCTAAGGTCTCACCTTTATTGTATGTAGGGCTGTCACAAAGTTGGGTCAGTTCAAGATCGGATAATAAGGCTTTAAAGGTGTTTATTACCGGGTCATTCAGGTGATTCCAGTGATGGTTGAAATATCCAAGGAAGATCTGGGTTGCTTGCTGATCAGCGTTGGTTGTACTTTCATGGCTTGTTTGATGAAAGCTAGGTTGTCTCAAGGAGCGTGGTAGATCAAGTGAAGTTTGCAGATGAATCTATCATTGCTAACAATATTGATGCAAAAGTATTCTCCAGCAGGAAGAGCATCAGTTACTGCCTGAGTTACAGTGAGGGTATAATGGTAAATGCAGGCTACTCCCCCACCAGGTCTGTTAGTTCTGTCCAATATAATGATGTTTTGACTAGGGGGGAACTAGTAGGTCTAGAATAGGAGCAGGTGAGTCATTTACCCAAGTTTTTCTAAGGATAATGTGGTCAAGCTCATGTACGATGGTGAGGTCATAACTATCAAAAGCATGACTAACAGCAACTCTGCAATGAATGAGCATGCATTTCAGGTGAGTATTGGAGTGGACTGTTACAGAACGATAGGGGTTGATATGCTTGAGATTGGCATTGTTAACCCATACAGGGTTGTGACTAGGTTCTCTGTAAGGAATACTTTGGATGGTTTGGATTTGTCCTGGACAATCCGTGTTGGTGTCTCTATTGGGAGTTGAAGTTTTTGAGGGGATAGCCAGAGGGTGGGAGAAGGGGTGAATGTGTCCGGAGTGAGAGATCGAATAGGCGTGTGGTTCGTCATATTAGGGGGTATGTAAAAATATATATATGATGTCTGTGCAGAGGTGGTAGATGTGGGTGTGCAGGGAGGACAAGTTAGGAGAAATTATGGATATGAGGGTGAGGTCACGGGGTGGGAATAGGACCTGGAAATAGGGATTCTATGTTTACTGTTGTAAAGGCATCTGGTGCATGTGGACTGGTTCAGTGAATTATAGGGAGAGGCTCAGTCCAGGCAAGATGTGTAGAGTCTAAGGTAGGGATGGGCAAAGAGAGGGCAGAGCATGAGCTAAAGATTTGGAAAGGGCTAGATGATGCCGATGTGAGGGTGGGCATATGTTGGGGTGCATTAGCGATGTCAGACAAGCTAGGGTGTCTTCGGTTGGGCGTTGAGTTCTCATTATTCACAGCTCTTTTGATTGTATTGAAAATCTTGTCCAATACTGCTAGATTGTCATTAGAGGATTGAATTAGGATGATCCCATTATTATAGAGAGATATGGTAACATCTGCCCTGAAGACGGGTGAACAGGATACAGATAGTCTAAGCCCATGGGGTGTTTTCCTGGAGGTGGTGATTCGGAGCAGGGAGTAAATGGCAGTTCTCCACTCTGCACATCTATTTGTGTAGAAGATGAAGTTACTAATTAGCGTGCAGTTACTCATGCAGATGTATGGGTCAGAGACATGGGTTTCAGGGTGGGGTTTGAGTAGTCGATGTTTGTGGATTTTTGATGCATTTTTTGAGAGATTAGGGGGGTAAATATTTGTTTAAGTATTAAAGCCTGTAGGTTTTAATTTTATGTACAGTGCTCGAGGATAAATAGCCAAAGAAAAAGTAATGCTTTATAGTTAGTGGTTATTTATAGCTTTACCCAGAGAGAGCTCATAGTGACGGGGCTGTGAGGAAGTGATTACAGTAGCCAATGGGATGGTATAGCAAGTGCGACAAATGGTACCATGAGGCAGTAATAGTAGGCATTAAACCAGCTACTATTCTAACCATTCAAAGATGGGCGCCCCAAATTAAGATTAATGTTCCTAGAAGGAAGGAGAGAGCCTTAATCCATTTTCAGTTTCAACACAACGTGTCAAATTGCCCTTTGAATGGAGCGGCCATCGTCTTGAAGTACTTCCTCAAGTGGAATCGGAGAAGAAGGAGCAGAGGGTCAATGGAATAATATTGCAAGCAAGCGAGGTTAAACAAGAGGCAGATATATTAAGGTATTAGAACCAACCAACCACCATTCAAAAATGGGCACTCCCTTTGAGATCTGGGTTCCTAGAAGGCAGAAGATAGTCTTAGTCCTTTTTCAGTTTTTATAGGACACTCATGAATAGAGTCCTATGTCCAGTTCCTATCCCTTGGAGGGGTTCACCATCTTGAGGAACTTCCTCAAGGAGAGCCAAGGAGAAAGGAGCAGAAGGATCCACAAAATGAGGGACAGGAAAACTTCCCCAAGGATCCCAAAGTAGCAAGCAATGAAACCAGTCGAGGGGGGAAATCCTGACCTGGGAGAGATCAGCGCACCTCAAATCACCAATCATCTGCAGCCTCACATGGGGGTCAGCAGATCAGACATGCAGCTCCTGATAGCTTCGGGCAGTGCAAGGGGTCAACGTTCCCCTAGGACCTCGATGCAATTCCTGAAGAAGGGAAAGGATCCCTAGTCCTAAGCAGTAAGTGGATTCGGGCAGCTCAGGGAGAAATTCAAAGGCTGTGATGAAAACAGGCAGGCTATGCAGGCAGAGTCAGGGGCAACTGCTAATGGTGAGCTCTGCAGGAATCAGCACCACCACGGTAGAGACAATTCCTGCACTCATCCGCTCAGCCTGGAACACTTCAGGTATGAAAGGTGTCAGCGGAGCATCAGATTAGCCGTAGGGATCACTCACAGTGTTACCCCGTGGCACTGAACATCCACAGCCTAGTCCACAGGACAAAGACTGTGCATAGTAGGAAGCTTCCCCAGCTAACTTGGTTTGACACCATGTTAGTACTGGGCTCTCTGTCATAAGATGTACAAAGGGCATCGGCTATGCACAGTAGGGTCTGAGCCTTGAGTGTCTTGTGAGAGTACTCTATCCATGAAGACTTGTGCACGTGGTGGAGACTCTCAATAGTAGTAAGCTCTCCATGAAGAGTTGTGCAGAGCACAAAAGCTGTGCAGAGCATGCTCCCACCTAACTGAACTTGGGTCAGAGGAGGGAGTGTTCTCTCTATAAGGAGATGTTTACAGGTTTGAAGGGTGAACATAGTAGGACTTTGTCCAACCAATGGATATATGGTGTCTTATGGGAGTAGGCTTTTCATGAAGTTTTGCACAGGGAGAAGGATACTTGTCATCTAATGGGGCATGGTTGTTTGGAGGTAGTGGACTGTGCATTAAATGTATGCACATGCTGAAGGATGAGCACTAGGGTTTGGCCATCTAATGGGGCTACTGTATCTAGAGGTGGTGTCCTACAGTATTTTACTTTTATATAAGCACATACATTGCTGTAAATGTAGCTTTACATGATTCTGGGCCATTTAGTACTTACATGTTCCAAATATTGTACTATTTCATACAGTAAATTCGACAGCAGTATGGTAGATGATGTCATAAGTGATGTAATCAATTATGTCATTTGAGTTGTCATCAGTGATGTCATCAATAATATCATTGAACATGCCATAAGCCATGTAATATGTGGGATCATTAGCAGTGAATGGCGGTAGCACCGGTTATAGTTTACTTTAGTTAAAGAGAACTGCTGAATTTCTGTGTTTCTTTCTGTTTAAAACGTTACATTTTATCTGATATTTCCACCTCACTATATTGTTATTTTAATCTTTGTATTTTTGAAATTCTAAGGTAAAGTAATGTCAATGTATAAAAAGCAGGCCATTTGGCTTTTGTCAGCTGGTGACAACATCAATATAAAAGACAATTCCATTGGCTTGGTCAAGGGTTCATCACATCAATGTATAAATGCAAACCTATTGGCTTTGCCAAGGAGTTAGGACATCAATAAATAAAAGCAAACCTTTTCGGTTTACCAAAAGATTATCACCATAAAACAATTTTGACATGTCAGTAATTGTCATTAAAGTCAATAGATTGCAACACCATGTTAAAAAATATTTATCAATATTACCAAGCATTGGGAATGTTTGTTAATGAACATTCAAATCATGCATTTCTATTAAAAAGCATTATTAAAAACAAGGCTTTCTTTTTCCTTCTTTTTATTTCTCAGCATTCCTCTGAATGCAATCACAAGACTGACTACAAGGTGTCCCTTCATTGCTTGGAATGGCACTCCAAAGTCTGACACTTTACTCCACTGTATGCTACATACTCCACTCCACTCTATTCCACTGTACAACACTACACTTTATAACACTGTTCTCAACTATATTTTATGACACTCCACCTAACAAAACTGAATGACACTCAGTACTTTAACTTGAAACACATTTTTATAAAAAATGTAAAACATTTAGATTCAATGAACATGGTTAAAGCTAAGTTATAGTTAAGAAAAATGTATTTAATCTTCCTATGCAAACTCAACTTAAACTATACCAATATTAGAAATACTAAAGTTGCAGCTATAACTTAAATGTAGAATTTATACACCACCTACAAATTATAATAAGTTGCACACCTCCACAAACAGTCTTGTTGCCTCACTCGCCTCAGTACATTAACAATAACTTGCCCCTTTTCCATGCGCTGTCTTTACCTTTGCATATTACATGACTTATACTATGTGAAATCATAAAAACACTTATGACATCTCAAATGACATGGTTTGGGAGAACATAGTGCATGGCAGAGTGGTGAGGTATAATAAATGTAGTTTGGTGAGTAAAGTGACAAGACTGTGTACAGAGGAGCACCACTAATAGTATATTGAAGGGGATGCGTGCGTTATGACTATAACTTTAGAATTTAGAAGCTATGCTAACTTTGAAACCTGGTGAAATGCTGGTTAGAGCATATGTAAAAGCCATGTGGGTTTCCTTGCACATACGTAAGCACATCTATTTTCTGTTTCACTATCAGTAAATATCTAAAAAGCAATCTTAATACTACAGCCGTTCAAACTTTTTATTACGTGCATGGATCTCACTGGCATGAAATTTGGCTGTATTTACTAAGCATGGGCGGATTTTGCGAATTGGCAATCCGCGAACTTGCGTATTTACGGATTCGCAATCCGCAAAATCCGCGAACTCTCGCGAATTTGCAGATTTTTTTTGTGTTCGCAAGGATTTCTGCCAGTTCGCGAGGGTTCTGTACCAGTTCGCAATTGCGAACTTACTTGTCGGCTCGCAACGGCCGCGACTATGTTGTTTCTACATCTGTTAATCACCACAGGTTCACAGCACCCTCTGTTTCACCACTGCCACCCTCTGGTACACCCATGCCACCCTCTGGTACATCACTGCCACCCTCTGGTTGGTTTATCACTGTAGATTATGGGGGTGAAAAAAAGCAAGCACACCTGCCCTGCTTCAACTGACATGAATTAATTTGGGGTTGATTAATGTGTCACTGAATTTAAACTTTCAGTCTGGCTGGCACCTGCTTCCTTATCTGTAATTTGCTTTCTGTTGCAGTGCAATTTTTTTTCACAGAACCTTTGTGGCCTATAGTTGCAAGTAGGCAACTGAACTCTGAAGGGGCCCCTCAGGAAGCACTACAGGGAATGGTTACTAATGATAAGATTGAAATTTTGCACCTGCTGAGTGCTTTCAGTTTTGTCTGTAATTGCTTTCTGTTGCAGTGTAATTTTTTTAACAGGACCTTTGTTGTATACTTGTAGCTATTCTCTGAGCCTGCTGTGAGGGTCAGAGCAGGGTCATAGAATAGTTGCAAGTAGGCAAATGAACTCTGAAGAGCCCCTCAGGAAGCACTACAGGGAATGGTTACTAATGATAAGATTGAACTTTTGCACCTGCTGAGTGCTTCCTGTTTTGCAAAAATCCAAATATCCAGCAGCATCCACAAAAAGTAATCCTTCCAGGTCAAGATCCAAATCAAAGTGACCAGCACATGAAGAAAGCACTGGGAGGAGCCTGGTGGACAGGAACAGGAAGTTGGAGACTGTGGGGCACTTCCTTCCTCCCACCCCCACCCCCCAAAATGGACTCCTTGCAAAGAAAAAGTGCAGGCAAATGTCAACCTGAGGAGTTATTCTGATAAAAATCATAATTTTCAAGGTTTATGCTACCTGCTGGTGGATTTCTTGTGCGAAATTGCAAATTTTGCAATCTCGCAATTGCGAGATTGTCGCTGCCCGCCGCATCTACGTGTTGGCAAGTGTTTACTCCTGCAAAATTGTATAGTATTCTAGTTGGCAAGTGCGACCAAGCAAAAAATCCGCTTCGCACGGATTTTACGAATTTTCGGCAAGTTCGCGAGAGTTCGCGGATTGCGAATTTACCAAAAATCTGCAAAATCCGCGAGCGGAACGGATTTTACGCCCATGCTTAGTATTTACCCCTACTGCAGATTGAATGAAGCAGGAAATGTTTCATCAGAGGCGTTTTCAGCTCACCTTACTAGCACCTAGTGCAGCCTTTGCGCTTGGGGTATGCTTTTCTGTTCAGTTTTGACATAAAATACAACAAAATGTATTTTTTAAAATGTATTTGTTAGATTGCATAGTTTTCATGAATTTACACGAATTTTCAGAAAAAACTGATTTGCAATTTCGCACAGCCTCTTCTTGTTAGAATGGTGAACATATTTTAACATAATTAAGACTGTATGAAAGGTGTCAACTAGTTTTAAAATGTTCTTATTCATAATTTTATGAGGACATGTGTGTGAATTATAACAATAATGATTAATATGAAAAAGGTTTTTTTTTATAATATAAAGGTATTGAAGTGTTTTTTCAGTGGTAAATGTAACACTAGACATGACTGCATGCACACTTTTATCATTGTATTGGGCTGCTTGAAGAGATTGTTTGGGTGTGAAGCATACAGGGTAGAACCAATGCAAGATTTAATTCCCATTAGCCTCGTTTGCTGTAATGTACTTCCTGTTCAAAAGGTGTTGAAACAAAACCATCCAGTCAAATTTAAATTAGGCAGTCTGCGCACAAGGAGTCAGAAGAAGCAGTGCCATAGAGAGTAATTAAGCAGAACATTGTTAACTCATCTGGGAAATACTTACCACAAAAGATACATAAACTATTTTACTACTGCTACTAATTAAATGTTTAAAATAGAAACTGAAGAAGTGGGAAGGCCTTAAGGTAGATTTGATCTTACGTTCTGCACATTTGTTATTTAATTAAGCACAGAAAATATGCAAACGTTCTTAATCGTTAAATTGTAGCTGCATGGGAACATTTAGTGTCATCTACTGGCAATCAAATTGAAATAAAACAAAGTCTAAAGTTAAAAAAAATTAAATTAAAAATTTCAAAGGGTGAACACCTGAGCATTAGAGTGAAACACAATCATCTGTAACTTCGAAAAACATTTGCCAATTAATCCAGTCGCCATTAATTAAAACTGTTTTCATAGCGAAATAATAATCTTTACAAAAGAAACATTGAAATGAAAAAAAGAAAAAACTAATCAAGAATATGTCGCACATTTGATAGTATGTGGCACGTGTGTAACTATTTTCTTTCTTCGCTTCTAATAAAAAATTAACCGAACCCAATTCAGGATTGAATTTGTATTAATATGACGACAAAGATTTCCATGTTGGTTTCCATGTTAGCCTAAGACAGACGTTTGTGAGCTAATGATGGGTATTTTCTTTATAAAATATAAGATAAGTAAAAGACGTACAGCGGGCCCTATTCACAAAGGTATTTTCAGCCATAAAAATGGAAGCAAATTCCTAATTTACACATCAGACATTCACAAAATGTTTGCTAGCTGGTGTAAATCAATTTAATACAGCGTATTTCTCGATCAAGAGAATAGAAAATGCCAATTTCAATCCCAATTGACCTTACTAATATGCTGGCTTCCTTTGGTTGTGTATTGTTAACTATGCGTGTCATAGTTTTAATTACCAACGTGGTGCTTTCTGCTATCACCAATCAGTTAATCCTCTCAGTTTGAGCTAGATTAAAACATCTCTATTCGTTTTCACCATATCAACTCAGCTTTAATACAATACAGTGATGTTGGAATTGATGGCTTTTGAGCCTATGTGTGACAAAGAAGTTTCAGGCAAAAAAATTATGTTAGGGAAACAACGGTGTAGTCCAGAATGGCCCCCTTTCTGAATTATATATATATTTATATTTACATTAAGTGTCAGAAAGGAAATGGCAATTAAGTGTTTTCAAGGGCTTCCGGGAAATCAAGTAGGAAAACACCTTCTTTGCATAAATTCAATCCATTAAAGAGTTCATCAAATTTAAAGTGCAGTCCCATCTGCTTAGGAATTTAGGGGGATATTCACAAAGACGAGCGATAACTATTGCCAATGTCAGTCATCGCCAGAAAAGTTAACGCTGCTTAACCCTGATTAATATCGCCATGTTAGCGGGGTTTTCTCAAGCCCGCGAGACATGGCGATAGTAACAGTGAAGGGGTGTCACAACCATCATACTAATCATTGCAATGGCGAATTAAATTCCTGCGTTAACCGGAGATGCGTTGTGAATGGCCAACTATCGCCGGGAAAGTCCCCTCATCACTAGTTTTAGCTCCCGGCCCAACACTGCCCCTGCTGGAAGCCAGGTGTCACTGTGAGACTGGCAGCATGGTGACCGCGCCAATCAGCGTCCTCGAAGTCTGACAATTTGTTTAAACAAAAAATACTGTAATTTTAGTGCTGCTAACTTTGGCAGACACCTTCCATCTGGAATACCTGCATCTTAAAAGGCTCCTGGCTGTTTTCCTTTGCATGCTGCTGGTAATCGTCCTGCTCAACACCAGCAAAAGGCAGGTGTAAAATCCCTGGTGCTACCGCGGGTTATCCCCTGTTTTTGCTTCGCGTCGCAGATCTGGCAGTTCATTGTGAATGTGGTGTTGTGGGTTTCTTGTTTGTTTTTGCATGGGAATGCCCATTCTGCATCTCAATAGTGTTAGTTGGTGGTGTCCACCATGGAGATAAATTTAGGGGCAGTTATCGCGGGAATACTGGTGTTGTCTGCAGTTTGCACCAGCTTGTGACTGTAGTGTTAATTCTATCACACAGCGCACCTTGTAAGAAAGAAGTCCCTAGGGTTTCAATATGTAGTAATAAAACATACAAACATTTATCTAAAAATATCAGACATTTGATCAATAACATTGTAATTTATTCCTTAACTGAGCCAGATTTTACAACGATAAGTGTTGTTTACTCAATTGAGAAGTAGAATCCACAAATCAAAAATGAACACATAAGTAATGTGAAATCATATATGTAAAACATTGATTATACATTTTAACAATGTTTTAAACATGAAGCCAATACATTTCAGGTACAACCCTTCATCAGGGGAATAACATTTGTGTATATTTTCAATATCTTTTCTTGAGCATATTAGCCAGCTGTTGGAACAATGAAAAGAAGTATTAGATGAGTCTCTGTGAGCAATGCTTTATCATAAAACTATAAATATCAGCAATGAATATCTGTGCTTGCAACCACTATCCAGTAGAGTTCCAAGAGTGTGATACATGCAGCTGAAGTGCCACTTTCCCAGATACCGCAGAGGGGTTCTCAAATGCATACACTGGATTCTCCTTATGTTTGCTTCACCTTTAGCCTTCTGAGACGGGCCGTTAATAAGAATCTCAACGCACGGAGGTTCTCAGTTTCTTTTTTCTTTCTTCTCTTTTCTCCTTTTCTTTGCTTTATGGATTCACTCGGACAGTGGCACTTCAGCTGCATGTATCACCCTCTTGGCACTCTGTTGGATAGTGGTTGCTAGCACAGATATTTATTGCTGATCTTTAGAGTTTTATGATAGAGCATTGCTCACGGAGACTCATCTACTACTTATTTTCAATGTTCCGACAGGTGGTTATTATGCTCAAGAAAAGATATTGAAAATATACACAAATGTTATGCCCCTGATGAAGGGTTGTAGCCGAAATGCATTGGGTTCATGTTTAAAACATTGTTAAAATGTATAATCGATGTTTTACGTACTTATGTGTTCTTTTTGGATTCTTGGATTCTACTTCTCAAATGAGTAAACAACTCTTATTGTTGTAAAATCTGGCTCAGTTAAGAAATAAATTACAATGTCATTGATAAAATGTCTGATATTCTGAGATAAATGTTTGTATGTTTTATTACTACATATTGAAACCCTAGGGACTTCTTGCAAAGTGCGCTGTGTGTCAGGGACGGAGCTTTACGCACCTTTTTCTCACACATTTGGAACATAGGCCCTATAGGCTGGACCTTAAGCACACAGCAGCATGTATTGTGTTAAGCAGGTTACTATATTACGCTTTCTTTACAATTCTAAAGACAGGTGTGCAGGTTGGAACCCCACTTTTGTATGTGTTGATTCTATCTCCACTTTTGATGCATAAAGTGGGGATAATTTGGAGATAAGCCCTTGTGAATATACCCCTCAGATGTATGTGGTAAGTGGCAGTAATAAATATTACTCAATAGGAAGAATATCTATTGTGTTGATGTTGATTTTACAGAAGGCGAAACTAAATGTTGACTCGCAAAACAGACACAATGTGTGCATTTCTAGAAATGTTTTCAGTTTGGACCTATGCAATTCATTGAAACTCTGAGTTGGTATAAACTCCCTTCCAGTTAAAAATTTGGAAATATATGCAGACAGGCCACCAGGGTGCAGCCCCTTATTTTGAACATTGTTGCATCAAAAATAATTTCTCCAGACAGATACCCTTTCCCATAAACCCCAAAATGTTTTGGGGTATTTTATTTTCTGTGCCAACCTGCAAATAAATTTACACAAATCCTTGTCTGGTGTGATTTTCTAATCATTTCCAGTGGGAGAATGGATCAGAAAAGATAGTGTGAATGCTCACAAAAGGGGTACGTTGTGTGTGCTCAAAAATGTTTAAAGGCTAGCAATGACTTATAACACCAACATCACCTCCTTGAGCAAGATTTAGGCACATAATGAGTGTATGCAGTTCTGACACCAATTACTCAAGTAAATTGTTTAATACCAGCTAGGAATCCTTTTGTGAATACCTAGCAGGCATAAACCCGGCCATGTTTGTGTTTAAATGTATGTTTTTGATCAAAAGGGCCTTTGTTAATCATGCCCGGATGATGTCCCACTTGTATTTCTATGGATTATGATGAATTCCAGAGGTTTTTGAGTGTTTTGTCGAATTTTTATATTCTTTTATTTTGTTCTTGAGTATATTTTGCTAGTGTACATCTGTGGTCTGGGTCATCAATCACAGGTTTTTCCAGGGACGTCATTTAGGTG
This sequence comes from Lissotriton helveticus, assembly GCF_964261635.1. Lineage (NCBI taxonomy): Eukaryota > Metazoa > Chordata > Amphibia > Caudata > Salamandridae > Lissotriton > Lissotriton helveticus. The sequence goes on from NC_136065.1 coordinate 539,595,948, forward strand.
TAGCCAGGGGTGGCAGTTGAGAACCCTGGCTTGCCTCTTGCGACACCTGGCATGACTTTTGTGACCTCTGGCTTCAGAGGTGGCAATATTAGTGCTGAGAGCACTGTGGGCGATTCATCCTTGTAGGCAGCGGACTCCAACTTTCTTTTCTCCACAATTTTTATTTCTACAAATAGTGTATAATAGTATTTTATTCACAATTAGCATAATAAAATATGATAGGGCCGGGTACCGCTACCTGAAATTAACTAGGAACCCTAGATTGATGAATCGTTATTACCTACTGAGAAGTGTAAAGGGGAGAAATAACTCATTTGAGACATTCCAGCATTTCAATGACTCTGGCTTAAAAGACTACAAACTCCAAATTCAAATTTAGTGGGTTTATTACAAAGCCAGAAACAACTGAATGTACAAGCACCTCAAGACGAGGTTGTAAAAGTATGTGGGAACTTATACAAAGCCTTATCTACAAGTTAACTTGACCAGATGAATCATGAAGAGAATGAAAAGTTCCAAAAACAGAACTCAAGCAAGGACTGCTCCAATATCTAAGTCAGACTACATTTGTGTCTGGAAAGTGGAAAACATTAGACTATCCCTACTCTATCTCTAAAGTGACATCCCTACTTATCATTTCTCAGGCAAGATCAATTAAAGGTGTCGGCATGTGAAGACTTCCTAAGAAGTACACTTATGTTGTATCGGTCAAGTAGGCAATGCTACCGAGCTTGTTCTAAAAGCTCTTTCTCTCCAGATCGATCTCCTTACCCCTTCTCCTAACTCAACCCCTGGTACACTGTCCCCTATATAAAACGCAAAGATGTAAAACATGCACACAGATCACCTCATCCCAACGGACACCTCTCCTAGGTAATTTTAAACTGTCTTCCACACTCCTAAGTTCACCTGGATGACCTTGATTCGCAGGCCTTCTCAGTGAGAAAGAACACCGGCTCCCAGTTATCGGCATTGCTTGTACAATATATCAGCTCTCTTCCTGCCTAACTCCTAAAACAAAGAGCGTAAGTTTAACTAACAAAGTCAGCTTCTTCCACCTGCAAAGGAAAATGTGAGAACAGAACATCCTTGCATGCGCATGAAATTCGCTGACTACCTCCAAATGCGATAGCTTACCAGGGAAACTAAATTTTCAGGACTACACAAATCGGCCAAGATAAGAATAAACAAATAGGCCTCTCATATACACAGACGTGAACATTTCATTTAGGCCTTTACATTTTGAGTTATAGACACAAGTTATCAGTACTTTCCTTTGCAAGCATGTGCAATTATTACACGTTAAGCACAATTAGTCATCTTCACGTACAGACTCCAACATGATGCACGTTAAATCAAAATGCATTATATTACACATAGGCTTTTTGTTAGGCAATTGCACCATACTAAAGGTTAGTCTTTCCAAACATAAATGCCATTTCGTTTCTCTTGCATGGTATGAAGCAATTTCTATTATTTTCACGTTGAACCTTTAATATTACAACACGTTTCTAATGACTGTAGGACTTGGCCCTTTTTGGATAAAGTCCCTAAACTTTTTGTTCCCCCCCCTAGACATTTTTTCTGACAAGGCGTTGCCAACTTAGATGCTTTGGACACTTTGCCACTGCTAAACAGTGTCAAAGTGCAAATGCTCCCTGTATAAAGCATATTGGTAATTGGTTGTATATGATTGGTATATTTGCCTTACTAGTAAAGTGCACTATGTTTGCCAGGGCTAGTAATGCAAATGCTACTAGTGGGCCTGCAGCACTATTTGTGCCACCCACACAAGTAGCCTTAAAAAGGGAACTCAGGCCTGCCATTGCAGGGCTGGCGCGCAGTTTGTTAAACTGCCATGTTGTTCTGACAAGTGCACTTACTTGCCTTACCTTACCCTTCCCTTTCTATGCACATTAGGCACCCCTATGGTAGGTCCAGGGTACCCCCTGGGCAGGGTGCAGTGCATGTGAAAAGTAGGACATGTACTATGGTCTGTGTCATGCCCTGACAGTGAAATAATCTCCATTTCGTTTTTCACTGTTGAAACTTAAGGCCATCTTGCCCATAGGACAGAATATGTGTAATATGTTTTCCAGCCTATCTTCCTAAAAGCTTATGATGGAAAGGTGAAGTTTAGTATGCCTGAACTCACAATGTAATAACACATCTTTTTATGAAGGTGGTTTTTGCATTGTGTGTTTAGAAGCCACTCTTATAGAAGTGGCTGAGTTTTTGTGCACTAGCATTTCTGTGTGTCTCTGCCTGGCTCTGTATTTACTGTCTGGATTTGAAAGTGATAGGATCTAGAGAATGTCTTGACCCAGGGGAGGAGATGAGACAGCAACAGGCTGACCTGCATCTGGAGTGGTGGGGGAGGAGAAGCCCCTAGCGGTGAAGAGGCCTGGGTTGCTGCTATAAAATAATTGTCCCATCTCCAGCTGAGTGATAGATAATCCAGACCCCCGCTAATCAAAGGAAGAAGGTGTCACTGGCGGGGAGGCAGCTAGAACTGGTTTGAACAGGGGTCAGTGCCCCCTGAAACACAAAGACTTCAAAGCCATTGAGGGGTATAACTATGAGAGCTGAAGCCCCTCAACTTTGGAGAATGACTTGATCAAGTGTGAAGAAGACTGGAGCTACTTCGTGGCCAAGAGGACCTTTGCCAAGGAAGAAACACCTGAAGAGACTAAAGGATAGGACTGACCCTTGCTGTGTGTTCAGGGGCTAGCCTGCAGTTTGCTGTTTAAACCAAGGTAAGGCTAAAGGGACTTTGCTGTGTGCTGTGTCCCCCCGCTTGAGAGGACTTTGCTGTGTGCTGTGTCCTGAAGTAAATTATCCCCAAGGGCCGGAGGTGAGCTGGCTCCCTGTTTGGAAACACAGGAACACAGAGGTTTCCATGAGAGTGTCAGCGGCGCTGTGTGTGCGTGCTTGTTGCTGCCTGAGACCCTCGTAAGGCATGCCCTCTGATCGTGGGCAGCTGGAGTCCAAGCAAGGATCAGCAACGCTTTGTGCATTTGCTTTGTGCAGTCTGAACGACTTTGTGAGGATTGTCCAGTGGTTGTGTGCACTGCAATCCAAGTGAATCTTATCGACGCTGTGTGAGTGAGGGTTGTGCACCATGAGACCTTCTAGAGGATTTGCCTTGTTATCGTGTGCACCGGAATCCAAGTGAGTCACATCGACGCTGTGTGCATGTGCGTAGTGCACTGTGAGACCTTCGTGAGGATTTTCCTTGTTATTGTGTGCACCGGAATCCAAAGGTGTCTCATCAACAATGTGTGTGGGTGTGTGGTGCACTGGGACCTTTGTGAGGATAGGTCTTGTTATCGTATGCACAGGAGTTAAAAAGATTCTCAGCGACGCTGTGCGTGTGATCTTCGTGCAGCCTGAGACCTGTGTGTGGAGTACCCAGTGATCATGCACCGGAAGCTTAAGGAAGACTCGGCGACGCTGTGTGCGTGTGCTCTGTGGCAGCCTGATATCTTCATAACTGTAGCGGCCCGGACCGGCAGTGCCAGAGGAGCTGAGTTGCCAGCCTGAGCCCGTCCTTGCCAATTAACAAAGTTGCAATGGAGGCCTAACCGCTGGACGAGGAGAGGAGAGTGAGTTCATGCCCACAGGTAATGTGTGTCAACTCCTGGGGCGGGGCACTGGCCAGAGGGAGACGCTCTCTGCCTCTCTCTTGTGTTGGCATCGCGAGCCTCTGCTTTGGCTCGTATCGCAGCCCGTATTGCCAAGGGAGTGGCAGTACAGGGGCCGGAGTGCAGAGCTGCACTTTTTGATTACATCGTACCCTGGTTGGGGGCAACTGTTGAGAGGCTGACTGCAAGTCAGAAGGAGAGGCAGGGAGACTGCCTAAGACACAGTGATCGGTGCCTCTATGTACTACGTATTATTCCATTTCTGCATTAGTGTCGTATTACACATTGCATCATTTCTGCATAACGGAGTACCTGATTAGAGTGTCAAGCATTGCATTGTTTCTGCATAACAAACTACATTTTAGTGTATGACACATAGCATTTTATCTGCATAACGAACTACCTGATTGTCGTATGACGCATTGCATGGTTTCTGCATAATAAACTACCTGATTCGCGTATTCGCATTGCATTATTCCTGCATAACAAATTACCTGATTAGTGTATTACACATTGCCTTAATTCTGCATAACAACAGACCTGGGGGTTGTGTTATGCATTGCATTATTTTACCATGCATAGTGCCTGATTGTTGCGTCACGCATTGCATTTCTTTTACATTGCAGAGTGTCTGATTGCTGTGTTACACTTTACAGTATTTTTAAATTGCAAAAGTGCCGGATTCTAGCATTACGAACTGTATAACATGATATGAGGATTACAGGAGAATGTTTAGAAGTGCTCATTAATACCGCCAGAACTTACAAGGGCTGGCTGGCCTAACAACCGGCCAGGAGAAATTGTACACAACCTCATATGTTAGATTTATATTGTGTGCTCTTATCGTATATCTTTTTACATAAAGTTTATACTTGTCCTCATAAAACTCATGAGGAGTCTATTTGCGGTGTCATCATTGGGTTGTTGTGAGTATGGTTGCAAATACTTTACACATTTGCCTTGAAGATAAGCCTGGCTGCTCGTGCCAAGCTACCGAGGAGGGGAGCGGAGCAATCTAAGAAGGTGACCTTTCTTTCCCTTACATTGTAATGCTGTTCCCTACTTAGCCTAGGTTACTTACCTCAGCCAATCAGGGATCCCGGGTCTAACAATGACCAAATGTTAATATAACTCAGGAATATATGCAGGTGCGGACTATCCAAGATTAGGATGCGCCCCTAAAATTTTAGAGCACTATCACGCTCCGTTAAAAATTACCTGCTGGCACTCATATACTAGGACATAACCTGCCCTGGAAGCTGTGTTAAGTTAAAAAAAAGGCTTTTAAATGTAGGTTTGTGCATACGGGTAAGACTGTGTTTGTGTGAGAGAGAGTGTGTAAGTGTAAAAGTGTGCATTTATGAGTAAGCATGTATCTGCGTGTGTATATGAAAGTGAGCAAGAGTGAGTGGCAGGTAGTCAGAATGAGTGAGAATGATTTAGATTGAGGGGTAGATTTAGCAAGAATGTGTGCTGGTGAAATGTTTAGTAAAGTGGCTCAAACGTGTGCAAAATCTTGATAAGCTATTCACTTTCCAGTGCAAAACCTTTTTTTACACTGGAAAGTGCCTTAAAGTAGTGCAATTAATGCGTTGTGCTACTTTGCACTACTTGGCATCAAATTGTCATTCCATGGTCGTTATATGGGCATACAACAAATTAGTGAAGGAGGGTCCGAGGGAAAGTTTAACGACCTAACAGGTAAGTACCCCCAGTGTGACAACCTAAAGAACAAAAGTACCTGTCAGTCGGGTGACGCCGAGGTGCTCAGAAATCGCGCTGGAAAAAGGAGTGCACAGGAAAACACACACAACAACCAGATAGGTCAACAATTACATTGACTATCAACAATTGCTGGTTTGAGTCCTATCAGACCACCCAACTGGCGGAGCCTCATCATGTAGGACACTCAGGCCATGGTTAGTCTGCAAACGTCCAGGTGTATATTGGCAATGCATGACTGAGTCATGGTCTGGACACCGCAAATGTTAATACAAAGGTGGTACTGATAAGTGCAGTGCAAAAAAATATATGAATATAGTGCAGTGGCTAAAATGGCTGTCAAGGCAAACGAAAACCTTTATTAGTGCTTGCCTGGACGTCAGATTAAAAATAGTGTAATGACAGTGTAAAATAATCACTGTCCAGCTTGCTTGGTGGAAAACAAAAATAAGGCCAACATGTTTCTGCCGTACTGTGTAAGTTCACTGGCATTCATCAGGGCCAAGCTCTCATATGCTACTGCAGATTACACTACCAAATGTGTAGAAATGAACTGAAAGTAAGAGATTAGATCAAATAACCAAATTGTAGGTAAACTAAGAGTGGTCGAACACGACCATCCTACCGCATCTTCTCGAGTTGCTCAGTGGATGCGATTGGTCTTCCCTGTAGTAAAAAAGTCAAAAGAAAACCATATACAAATTGTATAACCACGTGGTGCCTGGTGAAACATAGACAATCTTGATTATTTGAATATGCCCAAGGTACCACGTATTGTTACTGTGCATAACCAGCAATCATTCCAGCAACCTCAGACAGATCAATCACTAACTTATGATGATCCTTCTAGTGGTGCGAGAATAACGTCACCAAAAGTGCTACTGTATAGAGTTTCAAGAACACAAAATGTTTACACTTTTTACACTTACCCATCAATCTGTGGGAAGTAACCACCACTCGCTGGTTATGCACAGTAACAATACGTGGTACCTTGGGCATATTCAAATAATCAAGATTGTCTATGTTTCACCAGTAGGGAGGGCTCTAGCCTGCTTTAGTTTGCCTGTCATAGGTCCTCGGAACACTTACCCCTGGGGGCGTATTTATTTGCAATAAGTTAGATGTTGTAAACTAAGTAACATACATGTTTATAGCGACATGGGCGTACATAACAAGCGCATTCACATAGTAGCGCCCTACAATCACAGGCGTCCGACTTGGGATGCATGGGCCTCATAATGGAGAGTTCTTCTTGTTGATCGACACCCCCTGATCCTGCATGACCTAGTCGGCCTGAATAGCATATGAGGCTGTAGTGACTGCAGACGAATTATTGTGTCTAATACATCGTCATTACATTTTGCAGAATGAGGCTGCGCTTGAGAGGCCTGCAAGTGCCCTTAGGACGCGCATGCGCCTCGCTGACACTAGGTGTTGACAGTAGATGCGGTAAGAATAGCCTGAATGGGTGACGCGGGAGAGCCCGACGAGTGCACCCGGAATGCGCATGCGCCTACCTCAGACACGCGCGATTAGGGTAGCGTTCTCATCTGCGGTGGGGACAGCTAGTTTAACGCATGCGCGCCATCGCTTTTGCCCTAGAGGCGCATGCGCGAGGTAGTGTCTCAACAGCGCACAGGCGCTGTTGCAGCGGGACACGGACCAGCTGTAAATCATCAGTCCACTAGCGCTAGTATATAACTGGCCCTAACCAGTCCGTCGGTGCCTCCCCTTCGGCTCGTGAACCCGCCGTGAGGTACCGACGGACAGGTGAGTTGGGACTGTGTGAGTGAGATTGTGTTTTTCTAGCGTGTACTTTGAGTCTGGCCGTTAAGGCGCTTTTACTTCCTGACCTTAGACATGCTTGCTGGGATGAGGTGTTTCCCCCTTGCCTCCCCCTTATTTACCCCTCGTTTTTCGTTTTGATTACAGCAAAATTGTTGAATGTAGATACAGATACTGCACACTGTTTCAGTGTAGGTATAGAACTAAGCAACTTGTTTGTAGTCAATAAATATTTGGCAATATGCATTGAGGTTACATCACAAATGACTCGTCTAATGTTGTCATCTGGTCTTTCATGGTGAGATCCTACTTGTGGGCAATTCAGAAAATTATTGGGTTAGGTAGACAGTACAGTGTACTTTAGTTTTGACAGTGATTTGACAAAGGAACTGTCTTTATTCACACGTCTAGAGCGGGGCCTTATCTTTCCGAGCAGTTGCCGGGTGAGGTGAGGCTTACTTCCCACAGATTGATGGGTAAGTGTAAAAATTTTGTGTTCTTGAAACTCTATACAGTAGCACTTTTGGTGACGTTATTCTCGCACCACTAGAAGGATCATCATAAGTTAGTGATTGATCTGTCTGAGGTTGCTGGAATGATTGCTGGTTATGCACAGTAACAATACGTGGTACCTTGGGCATATTCAAATAATCAAGATTGTCTATGTTTCACCAGGCACCACGTGGTTATAAAATTTGTATATGGTTTTCTTTTGACTTTTTTACTACATGGAAGACCAATCGCATCCACTGAGCAACTCGAGAAGATGCAGTAGGATGGTCGTGTTCGACCACTCTTAGTTTACCTACAATTTGGTTATTTGATCTAATCTCTTACTTTCAGTTCATTTCTACACATTTGGTAGTGTAATCTGCAGTAGCATATGAGAGCTTGGCCCTGATGAATGCCAGTGAACTTACACAGTACGGCAGAAACATGTTGGCCTTATTTTTGTTTCCACCAAGCAAGCTGGACAGTGATTATTTTACACTGTCATTACACTATTTTTAATCTGACGTCCAGGCAAGCACTAATAAAGGTTTTCGTTTGCCTTGACAGCCATTTTAGCCACTGCACTATATTCATATATTTTTTTGCACTGCACTTATCAGTACCACCTTTGTATTAACATTTGCGGTGTCCAGACCATGACTCAGTCATGCATTGCCAATATACACCTGGGCGTTTGCAGACTAACCATGGCCTGAGTGTCCTACATGATGAGGCTCCGCCAGTTGGGTGGTCTGATAGGACTCAAACCAGCAATTGTTGATAGTCAATGTAATTGTTGACCTATCTGGTTGTTGTGTGTGTTTTCCTGTGCACTCCTTTTTCCAGCGCGATTTCTGAGCACCTCGGCGTCACCCGACTGACAGGTACTTTTGTTCTTTACGTTATATGGGCATACCCATGCTACAACCCACATTATTTGATGAACAGCCCTATCTACTTACATTTCAGACAGTGTTTTGCACCAAAAACTGAACCATCTCGAGGGAGTAATTGGAGAAATGTTTCAATTTCTTTAAATTTTTTACACATTGCAGGTGTGCTGCACTATACACCATACACCCAACGTGAGAATTTTTTTTTTTTTAACATTTTATTGTTTTCAGCACATCAGCAAGTTGTAACAGTGTTGTATACAGTAATTTTGGAACCATTATCAACGATGCGTTGTACAGTTGTGTAAGAAGTATATAAAGTCTATGCCTCCAAGTAGGTGTCAGTAACATTACATCCTTCCCCACCTCCCCCCATCCCTCAGTCCCCATCTTCATCTGAGCCATCACTTTCAGTTTCTGCAGGCGGATCACAGATACACCCCTATATTCATTTCAGGCTCCCCAAAATTTAGACCATTTTCTGGGGCAACCCCTATTAATAAACACTGCCCGTTCAGTTATCATATTCACGTGTGAACATTTTTAAAGTTTGTCCAGACATAGTATTATGCACTGGAAGATTACCCTTCAGCTACAAAATCTATGCTAGACATCATGCACACACCTTTGCACAATGATGTAAAGGAATTTGTGCATTGTGCTAGTCAGCCTATTTGTACACCAGCACAGTGAAAGAGAGCAGCAGTACCATAGCTTTGTAGATATTGATCTGCAAATTCTCTCTCACCCTAGCACAACAAGGTGCAGCTACTTTGGTTGCTGCGCTGCATGGCACTATTTTTTAGCTACATGTGCCCTTAGGTGTCAGTAAGTATGATTGAGTCATTAAGTGAGAATAAGTCAATGGCTAAAGTAATTCCAAGTGTTGGCAAAAAAGTGAAATTGTGGGTGAGAATGAATAGATATTAATGTGAGGAATTGATAGAGTTTGAAGGAGGGTGAGTAATTATGAGTGAGAGTGAGTGGCAGTGATCGAGAGTACCTCTGACTAAGAAAGAAAGAGTGAATTAAAGTGAGTGAGATTCAATGAGTGAATACAAGTGAGCATTAGTTAGAATGTGGTGTTATGCGTAAAAGTCTGCCCATGGTTCTGCCACATCTAAGGTGATTCTTGCCTTAAAGAGGCACTTGTGGCAAAATTCTGGCATATAGGAGGCAGTTCTTTGTGGGACAGGCACCTGTGGCAAAATGTAAGCAAACGAGGGCACGCTGGAGATAATACTTGGCCTATAGGGTGCTCATGACAAAATGCTGGTGAGATAGTGCCTATAGCACTCTAAATTATATGGGTGCACTATACTCATGGTTTAAACGCACTCACATGTTTTTTTATCGTTTGCAGTGTTTCATGATTAGAAAGATGCATTTAGTTGTTATATTAGCATCAAAATGTAGTGTGTACATTTAAGTAGGCCTTTGTATGTATTAAAGAAATGTATAGTTCCTGTATGTGTAATGTGCAGGATGAAATTATACATGTGTAATGTAATTCGTAGTTAATTTAAGTTGACTGAATTGTAGGCCCAAACTGTAGGTTGTTTTGAGTTTCGTTTCTCCTTGGTTGCTCAAGAATTATAATTAAATGGATCCTTTTGTGCTCGAAGACAGTATGTTCTCATCTTACTGCAGGTGCAGGTATTCGACCTCATTATTCTTAGATTTACGGAGATACCCGGAATGTCTTTGAAGAAGGCTGGAAGGTAAAAAGAGAGGACGCCTATCGTGTCTGGCCTATCTGGGAACCAAGGCCACTGGATGAAGAGTCAAATTAATTAAAGCTTCTGTGGAAACTTACTTAAAGATGGTGCAAATGGAAAAGTTTATCATGTGACGTATTGTGGGTTGAACGTTGTCTTTTTGTATAATGCGCAGGGACAGATTCGAGAGACTTCTGCTTATATCGGAGGACAAGGAGGTATCTTAGAGTGAGCTCCATAGCTTTAAGCTATCAGACCCATTTGACGTGAGTACTTCATAGGAAGTCAACAGGTGCTGACACCTTTGGGATAGGATATTAGGGAAATAGGTAGGACTTTCATTTTGAGCGGAGTAGGGAAAGATACTTTGTTTTTCTCTCAAATGAAAAGAGAATTGGACTCAGCTTCTATCCTTTGTTGCATTTCGATTTTGGAGCTCATCATATTATGCCTCTTAGGCCGAATGAATTATATACGTAGACTCAGCTCTGTATTGATTTGTATGTACCTATATACTTTGATATTGAGGTGTGCTTATATTCAATTATTTTTGGCCTCATAATATATCCACAAAACTGGAATTCAGAGTCTGTGGTCCTTTAAAGCATGACTCAATTGAAAATATAATCTTGAATTGTTTTACTCCCCTCCACAGTTTTTAGCAGGCAATAAAAGACCATCTGCCTTGAAATTAGTAGAGCAAAATTAGCGTCACCACTGGCACTGGCATACTTGATGTAATTCTTAGCAGAGGGGCACCTGTTTAAAAGGGGCACACATGGCTTAAGGGATGAGCCCATGACAATATGCTGAACCTGCCACAATGGAGATAATGTTCATTTATAGTGAGATCCCTAACACTTTTTGGAAGAAAATGGGATCAACTCTTGGGGAGTCTTAGGTTAAATGGGCCTGGCAAGCCATGAAAGACATTGCCATTTAATGAGTGCTTTTTCAGAGTCTATGGCTTTTTAGAAAATTTGAAATGCACTTTCATGTTTCTTCCAAAATGTTCTTCGAGGGGACCAGAATGAGCGCCCACTAAAACATTTCAGGTTCACTTGCTTTAGTTGCTACAATACAAGGCAAATAGTATGGCCCACCACTTTAAAAAATCACCAGTCTCTATTCCGAGAACAGAAAGTAAATAGTGTCTTGATTAGTACTGTTTACTTTCTGTAGGTTCCACTGTTACATGGACTGGGGCATTGCATGCACGTTTTTGGCAAAATTAATAATTGCAGTGGTGCTACGTACACTCCTCTAGTAATACAAAAAACTGAACTAAAAACAAATATTTGTAAACAAGTTGTTGCCATGTTGCATTAAGGTGAATATATGTAAAATGAAGTGTCTGAATAAACACTTCACTTCTGGGATTCACACATGATATATCCTTTCAAATGATCTGAATTCAAAATGGATTTACTGTGAGGATTAATTTAGATTCATAATATAGTTTATATTCAATGAATGGTCCTAACTCTACATCTACATCAATAATACATTAAGCACTCAGATTTTGTATAGGGCTGCTGATCCTGTGAGGGTATCAGTTCCAGAAATATGGACATGAACACTACTAGTGGTTTATATTAATCCCCTTTTATCCAATCCCTATGATGTATCAACACATTTCTCATTGCAATATACATTAGGGGAACTATTAAATAATAGTTTGCATTAATAAAAGAAATGTAGGTATCCAGTGCTGTTATAAGTTTTATGACTCTATATCCTCTTCAAATTAACAAACATGTAATACTAAGAGAAAAGAGTAATGATCCCAATATCACGCCAGCAGCCTCATACAGGTGGTATCTAAAATAGACGTGTCCTTATTGTGCTATTATCACATTATACCTGCATTTATTATACAACTTCAGTCCTGACAAGTACTGTGATGTCATCAGGGTTTAGGTCATGAGACATCACTTCTTAGGAAGATTACGGGTTGAAAGTTATATTATATCTTTGCCTCTGATGTCATTAATGTCAAGGGTGTGTGATTTCACTTCCTCAACCCCAGGTATTTTGGTGAATCAACTTCATCAAACCTTCTCTCCTAATGGTTAGAAGTAGATGTATATAAACTGTTGGTCCTGCTGCTCTATATTTGCTTACAATACGCTTTTTTTTCCCTTTAAATACATGATTCACAACATTCGTTCTTAATGATGCGGAGAATAAATTGCGAATGAAGGCACAATTATTATTTTTTTCTTTAAGATATTTGGGAGGTCATTACGTGTGGCTTCACTCTTTAATCAGTTGAATTCTTTTATGTACCTATCTGTGGCTGCTTGTCTAGGCTAAGACAGCAACTAGAGCAGGTTTTAGTTTGTAGCCTGGCAATGTCCTGGTTTGTACTGTAGTAGTGCCCATCAGGGGTCTTCTTTTGGCATGACTATCTTTTTTTCTTTGCTTTGAACATGATGGATTTGGTATTTCAAATTATATGGGCTGAATGGGGAGGCACTGTAGATTGAGCATGGTTAGGGGATGTGAGTAAACTTCTTCAAGCCTTTAGTGAGACGTGCTGTAGTTTGTTGTGTGCTTTTCTGTGAAGCTATTGTGGTGTTGTGCAGACCATGAGGTAAGTGTGTCCCCTATCCTTGTTGAAAAGAACCAGGACTTTGTCAATTCTTCTGAAAAGTGTTTGAGATAGGAAGTGTCAATTAAGTGTTTCACTTTCTTTGGTGAGGAGAGAGATGACCAATCTATCTTGGCATTGAGTTCTTTCAATGAAAACTAAGCATTGAGAATAAATCCTAGAAATGTTTTATTGAGTATTAGCAGGAGGTTGAAGAAATTCATATTCTATCTGCATAGAGGAGGAATATTGACATGTTTGGGGCCTCTAGGGACTGCTCTGTGTGGTATGCTTTCTGGAATAAGAAACAACAACATATCTGGACTCCTAAGGTTGCTTAGATTCATCCGCTTCAAACATCTGGTATTGCATGCATTCGTGAGCAGTTGTTGTAAATATGTGTGGTAGATGCAGACACATGTTTTGATTAACAGTTCAATGGATGTCTATTCTGAATTAGCATGAGGTAATTACTCTGTGAGAGATGCTGAATTCTATAGTATCTAACAACTGAGTTTAATAAATGACCTGCTCCATCAGTAGAGCTCTGTGCTCAGTAGGCTCCAGCAAGCAATTAGCTGACTTTCATGAATAAGGGCTTTCATCTGTTAGTCGGCACTGGAGGGTTGCGAAATAGTTCAAGGCACTGGAGAGTTTATCACACAAGAAAAGAAAGAAGCTTGCAGGTGTGCAATCTTTAAAGAACACAGAAGAGCATTTAAGCAGCAGACATGGAAATATTTACTTAAGGTCATTCTTTGTAAGTAAATGAACAATTAATAAAGTCGAAAGTGATTAATAAATAGCTAAAGAAAACACTGGTATTAGAAATGCACGTTTAATCAAAAACGACTTTGAATGCATCAGTAGTCTTATTCAGAAGTAACTTGTTTTATGTAAACTGCTTGGTTTGCAGATACTTAGGTGAATACCAAAGTGAACTCCGAGAGTCGGTTTCATAAAGCTATTTATTTATTTTTTCAACATATGTGTACAAATAACAGCACTAATTGATTAAAATGTACACTTACAATTTACAAAGAATGAATTTACACTACAAACGTGTTTACTCTATTGGCCTTGCAAACGTTTCGTGTGATTTTATACCGGATGTCTGCATTACTTCGTTGGAATGTCATGCACTATTCATGATCACGATAAATTGTGAGGTTGTGGGTAAGCACAATTTTTCATTGCCCTTTTCATACCATGGATAGGTTTAGAGATTTACTCCTATAAAGCACAGAGGTAAATAATATTCAACAGTGAAATCAGCATGCAATACTCCCAAAACTAGTGAGTGTGAGAGTGAAGAGGTTTTTCCAAGGGGTGTAGACTTTTAAGGAGTTTCTCAACAGGGAATATGAATTATTTCATAGTGAAATACACAAAAGTTTCAGAAAAGATTACACACATTCCATGTAATCCATTTCACGGGTTATCTGGATCGGATGCAAGAGTATATCTCTGGTACAATCGTCATGCAAGATACATGCAGGTAACCGATTTGAGTAAAAAATGACTCTAAGCCGCAGCACACAATACTTTTACAATGCCCACAAGTCATTTTATGCTCAGGAGAGATAATTACACTGAAAGACCTAACCACCTGAGCACAGTATTTACGGAAAATACTTGCAACCCAAAATATGGGAATGATGCAGGATTATGCTTAGTCAAAATTGTGCCGGATATAATGCTATCCTTATCTTAATATCTTCTACAACAGATGTATGAGATGATTTTAAATAACTGAGGGCCTGATTACGGTGCCGGTCTTAAAAGCTGTCTGACCGGCGTGGTAGCGGGAAAAATCCGACAACTGGGGCTGGGGACTATCCGAAGGCCTCATTACGATACATGCACTGGAAAACTCCGACCCCGGCAGTCGGAAAGACATCAATTCTCACTGATGCAGTCAGAAAGCTTTCAACTCCGACCAATGCGGTCGGAAAGCCAGTGATTTCATATACGGCAGGAATGATGTGATCCACAACGGCATCAGAGTTTGTAGTAATGGCGCAGGTAGAGCAGCAACAGGACTTGTAAGGTAGGATCCATGGCATTCCAGTATGTCGAGAGGTGTGTGGAGTTGCTGTGCTGCCTGTCCCTCTGGTTCCTCCAACTCTGACAAGCTGGTTTAACCACCTCCGTCGGATGGCCTGATAGGTGCATCGTAATAGAATGGGCAGTCAGAGCAGCTTTCCAGCCAGCTGTCTATCTCCATTGGCTCCTTCTGTCACTGGCACAGTTGTAATATCCTGTCAGAGTCAGAATGACGGCGTTGGTCGGAAAACTGTGCACATTGTAATATTGCGATCGGGAGGACCGCTTCCGATGCGACCGCATCGATCTTTTCCAACTATGAAGGGATATTGGATGGCCCTTCCAAATTCCATCATAATCAAGCCCTGAATGCACAATTTTGAAAAAAGAAACTATTACTGGATTTCAGGGTGTGAGAAATTGGGGTTATGGTTGAGGGAGTGTGGACTCGTCTCAAGCAACTGCCACAATCTCTTTCAGCTTGACCAACAAAAGTCACTAAATTATCATATGCTTAACTTCTGATACTTTGGCACCAAAGCAGTCATGTTTTACCCATTCTGGAACCACTTTGTCAATATATTGATTTTTTCAAAACTGAAAACAGGCTGCAATGGCAAGCCTGAGACAAGTGTTAAAAGGCTATATTAATGGGCGGACAATTTTTTGCAATTACTTGTGCGCTGTTGTTGGACTGCTCGCTTTCATGTGTAAATATAAATGTGTTTGTATTTATATAGCGCCTTCTACCCAGAGGTCTCGTAGCGCTGTATTCAAACCGCTGTGGAACCCTTCCTGGCTTTCCTGTGAAATGTCCACTCCTGGGCACCCCAGAGGTGAAGCCAGGCATCCAAGCGCTGCTGGGGCCGTTGTGGAGATTAAGCAAGCTATTGCCCAGAGTCACAGAGTGGGACCATGATTAGACTAGGCACCGAGGCGAGAATTATCAGGTCTGGGGAAATCGTGTCCAAGAGCTGCCGAGGCAGGACTTGAACCCTGGTCCCGGGCCAGATCTCTGCATCAGGGTCTGCCGCTCTAACCATTGAGCCACGCTTCTCCACTCTGCCGCTCTAACCATTGAGCCACACTTCTCCACTACAGCATGTCCCTCGCTATTGATGACCCCACCACCCAGTCTTATTTTTTTGCTCTAAAAAAATTTATTATTGCTTTGAGGGTCTATTGGCTATTCACTTTCTCTTTCTTCCTGCCCTGATAACCAGAACAAGGTCCAACGGCTTACACTGCTTCTTTCTTCCTTCACTTATAAGCAGACATTTACCATGTGAAAATGTCCATCACACACAATGGAAAAGTTGAATAAAATGCAGAAATGCTCACTGGTGCTTTACCATATATGTGCACAATGGAAGGCCAGCTTTTCTTTGACAAATGTCATTTTAAGATGGTTGTTTTTCCATACTTATGAGGTAACACACCAGCAGCCATCCTAGAATGATTTTCTCATATAAAGAAAAAATATTCAGCATGGCTGCCCATGTATGTACTTGTATAATAATGCACCAGTGGCCATTTTCGACTTTCTATGATAATTCAAAAAAACTTGAAAATCACGTTTTTAAAAAAGAGAAATATTGTCTTTGCCAATGCTTGGTTATTTTGCTATTATTGCTATGGCGAGTCTTATGAAGAAAACAACAAATTTACCTTTACAGTATCGAGAGGGCAGCGGTGAATTTGGAAACATGTAGGCATGCACATTAGTTTTCTTCCCTGTGCCTCATAGTGTCTTGCATATGTTAGTATTAGAACTTTGGTATGTCACATCCATAGATTTGCACAGTTTGATTGCATGTAGTTGGGATGAACGGGACAGCTAAGCGGAGCTCCACTGCATCCAGTTGCCTCTTGAATATGCTTATTGCTGACAGTTCGTGTCTATACACCTGTATCTAAGCTTGGAGTGTGCTTGTCATGTCTAATCCTGAAGTGAATCTGACATGCTTCATCCTCTACAGAGCACATTCATGCTCGGTAGGAGTTCCGGTGTTATAGTCTTTTTATTCATGAGTAATTATTGTCTCTTAATGAGTCACTTAGGATGTACACAGCTGGATGTTAAGTTTTGAGTAGAACGTGGATACCAGTTTGTTAAAAGCAAACTTGCTCTTAATTACAATAATCTGTTAATAGCAAAAAATTGCAGTATATTCAGGGAACTTCAGCCACGCTATATTTAGGCCCTTAGGACATGACAAGTATAGAGAAAAAAGCCCAATCAGATGTAAAACTTACGTGCACCTATTCTTATGATCCTGAGATAAGTGACAAATCTACATTCCTATGAATTTACCAATGCATATTTTGCAAAGGAAAACTGTTTAAAATTTGCATGGGAGAATAGAGGTTAGGGATATGGAATATGTGCCTCTTTTAGATTGGCGAACACCCATCACACATTATTTCATGTCTGATCTCAATAACTTAATAAAGGGTAGTAGTTTTGCCCCAAGAAAAACTTTAAAGTGCGGCATTGGATTTTTCATTGTGTGACATTCGCACACAATATTTCTTTAGTACTAATAAAAAGAGCTTTAGCCATCTCTCTTTTACGATTTAGGGCCCCATTCCGATCTCGTTTGGAAAGCGATTGAAAGGCTTTATTTCGATACGTGAATATCTTAAAAGCAATACATTACAAAATACAATTTCAAGGCTAAAAAAAAATGACATGCAGTTATAATTCATAAAACAGTCAGATAAAAATACAATAAATAATTAAAATAGGATTAAATTGAAATGGAAAGCCTTTTTGCTCGAATCATCCAAGCCCATTTTAGGAATTTGGAGACGTTTGGAAAGCATACTGAATGACTCAGGTCAGGAATGCTTTCTGGATGACTCGGATTAGGAGACTCCAACCGAATGAGTACGATGCATTTGAATGCATCCGGATACGATTTGGTCAGGCTCCCATTGGCTTCAATGGGAGCCTGTGTTCCGAACGCGAGCACAGGCTTGCATTGACAAAAGTGATGGTTGGGGATAATATTGCACCCTGTGGTGGGCACCCCTTGGTGCCTGCCACACTGTGCATGGTTGGGTAGAGGAGACCCATGAGTACACCCAATGGCCCAATTCGGAGGGCCCCGGGTGAAGGGGGGCCAGCTACGGGCTGCTAAAGACCGATTCTGGCAGCCTTTTTGTTCCGGACAACCCGAATAGTTCATCGTACTTGCGCGGTTGGAAAACCTAGTCCATAGAGCTGTGCGAATTGGCTCCGAAAGGCTCTATCTCTCTGAATGCCTTCTGGAACCGATTTGATCAGTGCTAAGGATTTCCAGGCCTCGTGCTTGCCATTTGGAACTGTGAGCGATTTAGTCGGAGCAATGGCTCTGGATCAGGTTAGGCAAAGCCGAATACAATTCGGAGCCCGTCTGATCGAAATCGACCCCATAGACAAGAAGAGGTTTGGCCTGATTCACAAAGTCATTTGCAACTCTATCTTATACATGGAAATAACCTTTTTTATGAGTGCAACATCACTTTAGTAATTCACAGAGGTCAGTCTACTCTTTAAATGATTCCCATGTGTATAAATCTTGTCTGTTGGGTAAGGGGTTACATTGAGAAAATGCTCTAGAAGTCTCTTAATAATGATGAACAACTTTACTTGTTGGTTCTCAAACAATTTTCTGATCATTTCCCTCTCTGAAATATTGAGAGCGTTTTGCCTGCAAAAGGCAGAAGTAAATTCCTTTCCAGGGTGAAAATGCAAAGTGAGTGCCTTCCCAAAGGATCATGTTTCACTCAGTAAAAAATATTTTTCTTGCAGAGAATGAAACAGTTAGCAAGTGAGCCTTTGAATTTTCTCTGTTTCTCTATTTATTTTCTCCATGCAAAAATGTACATGTATGTTTTCACTGAGAAATCCAAATTTGCAAACCCTTTGCCAGGATTACAACTGGAACTCTGAGATTTAAGCTGCGTTTTTTGCTAAATCAAACCAGTCAGAAGGCTGCACCCTATTGCAGTATTAACCCCTAAACTTTAGCTTTTCCACCTTAAGTTCAGAGTCCTTTCTTGACTTTTGGGGTACTTTGCACTTAAGCCTTCATAACTTTTTTTGCATAAAGTATGCATGCCAATTTTTCAACAATCTACAGACGCTAAAGGTACTGAGAAAATAGACAAAACAGCAAAATTGTGTTTATATTCAGGAAACATGGAAAAAACTGTTACGCTACAAATTGTATGTTTATTTCTAAACGTGGCATCAACATGAGGTTTGCTGGAATTACCATTTTCCCAACTTTCGGGAACAAGCAGAATTTTACAAATACACAACTTTTTCTTTAATTCAAGAGGTAGTTGATTTTTCATAATTTCTGTGGTTTCAACTTGTAGTTTGTGGTGGAAACAGGTGTGAACCTCATGGCTTATCCTGGAAAGCAAGAGGTCATTTGTGTAGGTACTTCAAGGTTTTTGCAAAGAAATTACATTTTCCTATTACAATAATAACGAAAATGAGTATCAAAAATAGCCACTGGAGTCAACATTTTCAATATGATAATTTTTGTTTCAATGGCTGGTTTATAAAAGCAATATACTGTTATGTCTGATAGATACTTATGGGCATGAAGATCTATAGAGATTGTAGGTTCCCCAAAAATGTGCTAACAACTGAGCTACATCTTATAATTTCTATAAGGAAAAGTTCTGGAATCTCGGGAGACCCACAGGTTTCCTACCACCCAGTGTTCCCTCACATATTCCAATAAAAATGGTGCCCCACTTGTGCTGCTGGGCCTACCATCCAGGACAGGAAAGTCTCCTAAATGCAACATGGGTAACATTTTTCACTCAAAACTGACCCTTTTTTGCCATGTGGGTAGCTGTGGATTTTGCGTCTGGTCTCGGTCGGCAACCTGTAAAACCTACCAAACACAGACATTTCTGAAAACTCGACACCTTGGGGAGTCTAGGGTGGTATGATGTGCATGGCTTGTACAAGGGTTTCTTTACCCAGAAGCCCTTGAAATGCTCAACATTTGGTTAAAACATGTAGTTTTCTCACATTTCTGGTAGGGAAAGTTTGGGAATCTGTGGGTTTTCACACATTTCTCACCACTCAACATTCCCACATGTCTCCCAATATAAATCCAGCTCCACTTATGTGTGTGAGCCTAGCTCCCATGACAAAAAAGAGCTCAAAACACAACATGGACAGATGAAATATTTTCAACTCAAAATTAGCCCTTTTTTGCTTTATAGGTAGCTGGATTTTGGTCCTGGGTTAGGCTGCCACTCAAGGACACCTACCAAACCCAGACATTTGTGAAACCAGATAAGAGGGGGACTCCAGGTTGGTGTTTTCTTGCATGGATCCCCTGACAATTTCTTACCCGCAATGCCTTTAAAATTATTCCTGAAACCATGCCTTTACCTTAGGTTTCTGTATGGGCATCTTCCAGAATCTGCAGGCATCCGCAATATCCCTACCACCAGCTTTCTTACATTTGGTTGGCTAAATAACACTTTCACACTTGTGTGGTTGGGTTTAATGCTCAAAACAGGACTGAATCAAACCAGTGATCATTTAAATATACACAATGCAGTGGATTCACATTTTCATTGAGACAAGTGTGGGAACACTCAGTTGTAGGAATTTTCTTGTTCCCTGCAGAATCCAAATGTTTCCTCACAGAAATGTAAGGAAATTACATAATTTAAGCAAAGTTTGATGTTTGCAGGGAATTGTGGTTAAGAACCTGTTATAGGATCCATAAAAAGTAATTCCACCCTGGACCCCCTCTGGTGCCTAGTTTTAAAAAATGCCTGGGTTTGATAGCTTTCCTTGGGTGGTGTCTGAGCTCAGGCCCAAATGCCACAGCTGCCCCATCCACAAGTGCCTCCATGTTTCGTGTTGGAGACTTTTGTGCCATGGGTGGCAGGCCATGGAGTAGCATTTGTATTGGACAAAGAGTGGAAACACTGGGTAGAAGGAATTTTCTGGATACTTGCAGATTCTGTCACAGAGACATGAGGAAAGTTCATGATTTTGATGAATTAGTCAACATTTGATGTTTGCAGGATATTGTGTGTGAGTGGGATCCACACAAGTTACACCACCCTGGACTCCTCTGGGTGTTCTGTTTTCAAAAATGTGTGTAGTTGATAATGCTCCTTCAGAGTGCATCCACAACAGAAGTACATACTTATACTGGTTGGAGTTGGCACTACCAGTATCAATAGGGTCAAAGAGTAAGTTTTAATAACTGTATCAGAATATTGAATCCAACACTTAGAGGTAGTGAGTTGTTAAGTCATGTCAAGGCACCAACACTTTTAAGGTCCATTCACACACTTTTCATCCGCACTACACAAAGCCAATAATACCTCCAGCTTGGGCACAAAACACACAACATTCGCAAATAATATCAGTCAAGTGCTTATCACAGTCATACCCTGTTGGACTTGGCTCTTTCTTCATGGCCATCCCCAAGCTTAGTGCCTTCACCCTCCTGTTTCTGACCTTGTTTTCTGAACCTGTTTTTGTTTGCTCTGAGGAATCTACAAACATTCCCACTGCTAACAAGTACTAGAGCGTTTTCTCAAAACATGGTAAAATTGGTTTACACTCAGTTGGCATATTTAATTTACTTGTAGGTCTCCAATAATGTAGCACATCATGCGCTAAGGGCATTCAAATTAAATAATACTAGTGGGCCTGCCACACTCATTTTGCCACCCAATTAAGTAGTCCATTACACATGCCTCGGCCCTTCCATCACAGCCTGTGTGTGCAGTTTTAAACTGCCATGTTGCCCTGTCAAAATAAACTTTTTCCCAGGCTCAAACTTTCCTTTTTAATAGATATACGTCATGCCTCGAGTAGGCACTGATTAGCCTAGAGGGTAGAGCGCAGTGTATTAAAAAAGTTGGATATGTACTTTGAAGTTCTACATGTCCTGGAAATGAAAAACTCCAGGATTTCTTTTTCACTACTGCAAGGCCTGCCTCTCCCATATATAAAAATGGAGTTACCTTATTACATTAAAAAAGCTGTAACTTCCAATTGAAAGCAGGAAGAAAGGTTGAGTTTAGTGTTAAACGAATTGTTGTTAAAATCCCTCTTTAATTGTAAAGTCAGATTTTAAATAAAAAATTGAAAATGATACTTTTAGAAAGTTCAATATACAAAGTAAGACCCCTATACCATCTATACGTTAACTGTACAAGCTGCGTGATTATTTCAATGTTTGTGTGTGTACATCAAGGCAATGCTTATTAGTATATCTTGATTCATATGTATACTATATAAGGCTGCAGGTACAGACGTGTGAGGATATGTATAAACGTTTGCTTAAATAAATCTTGCCTATTGTTGGTAAGAGCAGGCACAAAATAATCACACAGCCTGTATAATTAATTAACATATCGATGGTATAGGGATTGTACTTTGTATATTGAATGTTTATGGATCCTGCCCACTAGAGCCCTAACAGGATCACTCTGCATCAGGAGAGACACTTTTAGAAAGTTGGGCTTTTCTGCTTTGGGCATTTGGTGCCTGCAGCCTGCGTCTAGGTCACATGAATGGGAGCAACTGACTTGGGCTTTGTATATAAATCCTAGACAGCCATACACAATAGGGAGCATAGTAGTGTCTGGATGGGCCATCGCTGGCAGGACGGGAGGGCACAGTCCTTCTTACAATTGAATATTCTATTTCCTGCCACCAAATAAAGGGCTGCATATTCCCTGCAGTTATTCTGGAGCCAGGCTGGTGAATCAGGAAGCCTTGGGACTTCAAGAGGAAACCTCTAAAAGCTTCCCACACCTTCAAAGAATAACCAGTTATAGCTATTGGACCTCAGAAACAGTTCTTCAGTATACTTATGAACCTGTGGGGACTATGCCTGGAAGGACTGCTCTGCTGCTGAAAGGACTACCACTCTGCTGGACTACTGAACTGCTAACTTGCTGGACTATGGCCTTGCTGGACTATTGCCTCCTGGATTTCTGCCCTCTTGCCTGAATCAGAGGTATTTGGACCTGTACCTGAACCCAGGACTCCCAGAGTGACTCCAAGGGTTAGTACCCTGGCCTCCTGTTCAGAGCCAGAGATACACAATAGACTCTCAACCACCAGAACCAGCACCCAGATTCTGCTGGAGCAAGCCCCTGATCCCCAAAGTCATGCACTTCAGGTCCGGGACCCTTGGTGTGGCCTCAGAGAGGCTCAATTGTAGCTTTTGGGCTCTTCGTGACATGAAATAGGGCAGTTGGCCCCAAACCCTTGCACAGCCCACCAACGCATAGTTCTGCCATCCCGACCTTTCATGGTACAGCGTTGACCGCTTGCGGCGAGTGCCCCTGCGAAGCTCTAGCCTGCCCGTTCACAACAACGCCAGGATCTTCACCCTACAGCAACAACCATCTGTGATGCCAGGCCTGCTCTTCATGCTACATCTATGACAGTCCACTTATCTTCTTCACTCCTCCGCAACCCTCCTTCACTCTGAACAGGACTCTTTGCACTCGACTTTTCAGCAGGATTAACCTGGCCCCTGTATCCGACTTCACTTCATCATGTTCAGCTTTATCGTGTGACTTTCTCCTGCTCATGCAGGACCAGATAGCCACGAGTGTCGCTTTGAGCTTTTTGGTGTTATTTTCACTTAAGTATTTGATAATGCATATCTCTGGTTCTACAGATTGGATTTTAAAAATTTTCGTCTTGTTTTATTAACTAGATTTTGCTCTATTTTTCTAAACAGGCAATTATTTTCCGGTTGTGCTTTCATCATGTTACGGTTTGAAATGCATCATAAATACTTTACACATTGCCTCCAAGTTAAGTCTGAATGCTCTGTGCCATGCTACCTGAGGAGTGAGCAAAGGTTCATTTGGGGTTTGTTTATGAGTTCACCCTGACAAGGATTGTGTCTACTGTGTGAGAAGGGTTTCACCCCCATCAACCAGTAACCCAATTTCTTATATACGCCCATAGGACGGAAACACCAATCACACTACTACTGTGTAACCAGTCATCAGCCAAATTACATACAAATGTCTAGCAAACCACCGCACACACACTACCACCCATCAGCCACACATACCACTAGCCAACCACAGTACCTACCACCAGCCTACACCAGTACATACCGCTAGCCAACAGCCACATGTTCTGCTAGCTAACAGACGCACATGCTACCAGCCAACAACCACATATTCGACCAGCCAACAGTCACAATACCACGAGCCGACAGTTACACATTCCATCACCCAGCAGTCACACGATTGCGGTAACACCAGCCACAGTTGGGGGTCAGTGCCTTCACCAGAGTTTCATTTAAACCTTGATCATCTGCCTTCTACTACATGAGATTCCTATGAAAAGCCCCTAGGCTAAGCTTTGAATACCTGTTCTTGTCTGTCTTACTCAAATTTCTAATAATGTGAGAGAGCCAGGTTTACCTTAACGGACGGCTCACTGTGGCTGACTGATTAGGCTCAGAAACATTTTTTTTCAATTGCCCCCAGCACACTCACTATACTATATACAGCTTTTTCCAGTGTGTGGAAGTATGATATGGGTGTCTGAGGAAGCACCTGGGGTCCATTCCTAGGACAGAGTGAGAAAATCTACCTTTTAAAATTTGGCTAAACATGCTGAAGAAGACTCCACTAATTTCGCTTGAGAGCACTTCCAGACAGCCTAAAGGTTTTAGGGTTTGGTGGAAAGGGTACTCAGTCAAAACATGGAGCCAGATTTATCATGTGCTTGCATTGGCACGCAAGGAGATGCAAGGCAATGAAAGCCCTTAATTCATAGTTATCATGCCACACAGAGCCACCCTGAATGCCTCTGTGGCTCTGTGTGGCATAGTAAATCTGGAATAACACAAGTCAGTGCAAGTTGCTGTGCTTTCAATACTCTGCATTGGGAAGGGGTTCCATGGGTTGAGCATGGATGCTCCCATGTATCGACACATGGTTTTGCTGTATATCCAGATTTACTAACACTAGTAAACCGAGGAATGCATCAAAATTCTATACCTTACCAGGTAAGGTGTAACAAGGAGAAACATGTTTATTTCTCCTTGTTACTTCCTCATTCTATGTGTGCTTAATTATGCAGCACGCATAAAAAGAAGGCACGCTTCTGGGGATTGTTTTGTCATGGAATGCGTCCCTTCCTGCACAAAAACAATCCTGCCTGTAAATCGGACACTGTTACAACATGGTACAAGGTTGCCTGTCATGGTGCTAGACTGCACTGAGCGTGCCAGCACAAGGAGAGAGCAGGAATGCCTTGTATCATAGCAGACATGGCAAATTCCTGCTCTCGCTCTTTCATACAATGCAGTGCTGCAAGTTTTACTGTGTTGCATGACATTTTAGTGCATCTGGCCCTTGCTGTCTGCCCTGTCCCCTGTGCAATGCATTTGATTTAATACATATGTAATACGGTGGACAGCACACTTGCCACATTTTGACATAGGATAAATGTAGCAAGCAGACAAAAGTAAGCTCACTATGTGCCTCTTGCCTGGAGTCAGTAAAGACACAGTATCTCAATTAACATTGAGGGAGAACAAATCGTGGATTGGAGTTCTTTCCAATTTGGATAGAAGAATGTATAAACCTAGATACATATTCAAGTAATGGGCCATAAATGAATGTATCCATGAACAGCTATTTGGTGCAGAAAGTAATTCTTAATCTGTGTGCTCCACTTCAATCATTTTTAGAACTTCAATTTTGTGTGGTACAAAGTGAAGTATTTGAAAAACACAGGCCATGATGAGATAAGGCTGTTAGGACAATAATATATACTCTCCTGCCTCTTCCCTTGCCAAGTGCAAACTCTGCACCTGAGAGATCGGCAACTATTTTTGCTCCGGTGCAGTAATGTGGTTGGTAAAGGGACGATCCTGCAGCATTACAATGTCTTCCATTACAGATGAAGTAAATTCTACTTCTTCAACAAAAGAAAGACTTTCAATAACAGCCAACTGAGAGTCGAGGAAGACAATTAGTCTTCCTTTGGTGGTTTGCCTAGAAACAGTGTATGCATTGTATGTTACCTACTGAATCGGATGAGTATCCAACTTACTATGATGAAGAGCATATATTTCCAATCATGAAAACAGTCTAATGCAGCGCAGCCTTTTTAGCGCATAGTGTGGCGCTCAATAACTTTGAAAAAAAGAAGGATTCTCTTATCCACAAAATATTTTTTTTTATCTTTGTATCAAGGGTGTTTGAGTGTATTTAATTTATATCTTTTTTCTTCCCAGTGATTAATGAGTTACCCTCCATACACACAACATGGAGAAGCTCCTTTAACGCCATTATTTCATTAAAAACCTTCTCAATGTCCTCACATGTGAATAATACCAAGGCCACCAGAGTTCAAATCTGTGTGTGTTAGTCTAGCATAGATTTTGTACTCAAGGAATGCCTCTCCAGTTCAAAATATGATGTTTAGACTATCAGTCTTTACTACTGTGTATGTGCATTGTACACTACAGCACTCATGCAAAGTTATAAAAATTTGTAGAAAAGAAACCTTTTAATATAATTTGAGCCTGCCTCAGAGAGCACAAAGCTGTGTCTAAAAATATTGGAAGATACGGTATTGCATTAAAAAGATCTGTAGTTGCATGAATGAGAATACTCATGTACCGCTCGTGGGAACACCCTCATGTTGAAAAATAACAAAAGTAATGAATAGTACTACTTTGCGCTACATTTAGACACATTTCCAGTACAAAATAAGTTTTGAACTGGAAAGTTAATCCTATATCCCCAAAAAGGTTTTTGTCACCTTTTGTGCCTTTTCACTGGTGCAAAGAGTTGATAAATCTGGACCAAAGTTTCCAGGGTTAATTTTAGCTACCCGTCTACCCTGGACACTACCAACACCAAAAAAAAGGATGCCCATAATTTGTTTGTATTTGCGAGGACGTTTTCAGAGATATTTATGTGGACCATAGGATCAAGGGGAGATTATGTCTGTGGAAATTCAACTTTAGGTGATTTAATCTGTGATCTTTAGTCTTCCTTTATCAATCTACAATTCCGTCACGCTTTTATTTTCTGATGGTTATTTTAGTAAAGTAAAAGTCCACATTTGTAAAGCGCACAATCACCCGTAAGGGTCTCTAGGCGCTGGGGGGCCGTCAGGAAGATTAAGCGAGCTATTGCCCAGAGTCACATGGTGCTGGACTAACCTGCCGCCGGAGCCGGGGATCGAACCGTGGTCCCCAGATTCCAGCGTCAGTCGCCCTGGCCGCGGCGCCACACCTCTTCCACGAAGAGGTGTGGCGCCGCGGCCATTTTATATCTGCTGCTGATAAATAATATATACTGATTATTAGTTTATCAATTAAGATATCTTTGCCCTTTTTCAGGTAATACTGCAACAGTATTTGTGGATGTTCTGGACGCGAATGACCATGCACCAGTCTTTTCAAAGAACATATACTTGGGAGGCGTGTCCGAAGATGCTCGAATGTTTTCTTCTGTACTGAAAGTTAAGGTAGGCAAATTAATTTGTGATTAGAAGTTAATAAGAGTATTCTATCATGCACAGATTAAAATAGTCAATGATTTTCTCAAACATTCACGTACTTGCAAACAATGTGCTGACGTAAAATGTTTTTGTAAATGTAGCTAAGCTTGGGTTTTGCTGCGATCACAGAAAAAAAATCACTTTACATGACTAAAGTATTATGACATTTCAAAGCAAGACTTTTACTGTATATCCTTTAAAAAAATCAGCATGTGTAACAGTTGAAAAATATATATATATATATGAAAAAACCATAGGTTTCAGGCGTTATATAGTTAGGAATTAGCTTTTAAAAAACCTTTGAAATTCACTCAAAAAACTATACGTTTTAGGGGTGTTATAGTTAGCTGGACATTTCACTCATACAAAACCATTGAAATTGCTCCTATATAGTTAGTTGTACTAACTATATTTCGCGCACCCGCAATCCACTGCTGATGATGTCACATATTAGATCATTCATGACATGGTCAGTGACATCACTGATGACATCTCAAATGACATCACTGATGACATCACTGATGACATCATCCAGTGAATGTGGTTTGCTTCGTTAATTCAAATATGCATTATATATATAGCAATTTGCATTGAAGAATGAGTGGATATATATAGATAAATATTTGGATGGAGGATTTAGTAGCAGTGTAATTGACTGTTTACTTGACCAGTTTATAATGTCTCACTAAATATAGTGGATAGTGACTAAACTGTGTGAATATCTGTATCACTTTGTCAGTTGTTGTGTAAACTGATTCTACAGTTGGTTACTAGCTATGTGGAAGTCTATATCAGTTATTGATTAGTTAACTGAGTATTTGAATGGGAGTGTGAAAGTGTGTGTGGTTCGGTGGGGTGTGTGTGACTGTCCAAAGATGTGTGAATAGTTGATTCAGTAGATATATGAAGTTAAAACTACATGTTCTAACAGTTTGGGTGAGTGAATCTCTTTATGGGTGTGGTGATGAGCAAATATATTTCTCAATAGTACACTTCAAACAAACTAGAAAAATAAAAGGCAGTGTATGTGTCAGTTGTTGTATATAAATAAGTATACATAAGACTCAATGATTGTGTGAGTGACTGTATGGATAACTGTATACTTGTAATATTGATTTTATAATTCACTAAGTATGACTTACTATCTAAATGAATAGATGAAGTGGTGTTTGTATAAGTGTTTTGCTAAGTAAATATGTAAGTATGATCCATTGTTTGCATAAGTGAGTAGGACTTCATATGTGAATAGGATGTGTACTGTTGTTTAATGTCGATATAGGTGTATAAGTATTTTTGATAGTGTTCTATTGTTCATTGACAGCATGTATGAGTAAATCCACAGGTAAGTGATTAGATGTGTGTATACAGCTATGAATCACTGAGTGGATTTTTAGATACTTGTATTGCTGTGACAATGGATTTAAATATGATACTCTGTATTTTACAAAGAGTGATGAAAAATTGTAATAGTGTATGAAAAGGTGTATGTGATTGTCACGTGGATGATGTCATCAGTGATGTCATCAGTGATGTCATTGTAATGTCATCAGTGATGTCACTGACCATGTCATGAATGATCTAATATGTGACATCATCAGCAGTGGATTGCGGGTGCGCGAAATATAGTTAGTACAACTAACTATAGAGGAGCAATTTCAATGGTTTTGTATGAGTGAAATGTCCAGCTAACTATAACACCCCTAAAACTTATAGTTTTTTGAGTGAATTTCAAAGGTTTTTTAAAAGCTAATTCCTAACTATATAACGCCTGAAACCTATGGTTTTTTCAGTGAATTTCAAAGGTTTTTTAAATGCTAATTCCTAACTATATAAGGCCTGAAACCTATGGTTTTTTCAGTGAATTTGCAAGGTTTTTTAAATGCTAATTCCTAACTATATAAGGCCTGATACCTATGGTTTTTTCAGTGAATTTGCAAGGTTTCTAAATGCTAATTCCTAACTATATAAGGCCTGAAACCTATGGTTTTTTCATTGAATTTCGAAGGTTTTTTAAATAACAATTTTTAAATCTATTAATTGTTATTTTTTTTATAGTGATTTACTACATTTTTGCAGGCAGGTGTTCAGAGGGCAAGCCCCCTTTTTACAACGTTCTGCAGCGCAACCCCTGGCACGTTTGCAGAGGAGGAACTAATTCCCCTTGCATACTGGGGGTCCCTGGGGGGCAACTAGCCCACCAGGAGCCTCCAGTATAAGCCAGGGAGCTGCATTACAGAGAGGTGTAATGAGGCCACACCCTTTTTTACACCTCTCTGCAACGCAGCCCCCAGGCGTGTTTGCAGAGGGGGAACTAATTCCCCTTGCATACTGCGGGTCCCTGGGGGCCAACTAGCCCACCTGGAACCTGCAGTATGCGCCAGGGGGCTGCATTGCAGAGAGGTGTAATGAGGCCACACCCTTTTTTACACCTCTCTGCAGCCCAACCCCTGGCGTGTTTGCAGAATAGGAACTAATTCCCCTTGCATACTGGGGGTCCCTGGGGCCAAGTAGCCCACCAGGAGCCTCCAGTATGCGCCAAGGGGCTGTGTTGCTTTGCCCCGGGGGCGGCGGTCCCCGGGGCAGTGTTGGGGGGATTGTGGACCCCCCACACTGCTTTATCACTATGCCGCCGCGATTTGGTCTCCCCGGGGGGTAATTTAAAAAAAAAACAGACCCGTTTTTTAAAAAAAGAAATGTGTGCCTTTTTGGTCCTTGTGGGACCACCTGGGCAGGCCTAGGGGGTCAGGGTGTATCTACCCTGCCCCCTCTTTGTGTTCTTCACGTTTGTTTTTCTGCTCGCTTGTGCCTCGGTCTATCTACACGCACACATATACACATATATATATATGCATATATATGCATTTATATATATGTATGTGTATATATATATATATATACATACATATATTAACATATATAATCTGCATATCTATATAAATACAAATATAAATGCATGCGTACATATGCCTATATGCATACATATGCATGTTATTTACATGAAAGTTTGAAAAACACTATTAAAAGCAAAGCTAAAAAGCCACCTCATTACAAACAGAATGGCTTTAACTTAAACGAGGGCGAGATCTATTGCATTTTCAATGCTTGTTTACTTTGGTTCCATCACGAAGGCATTCAGATGAGACACACATTTGCCATAAATTCTGAATGTTAGCACTCTAGTTGCTCATTATATCACTGTAGTAAAGCTACTGCTCACCAGGGACGTCTGCTGCTGGTATTCAAAGTGCATGTTTCAGTCTGCATGTCAGAATTATTTTAATGAAATAGAAGAGGATTTTGAGAAGTCACTCAAAATGTGCCCTAATTTTTCTTTCTGAAGCACTAATCATACTTTCTATGGCAAAATTAACCCCCTCATTTTGTTCCTTTTTAAATTAAATGTTTTCAGACTTACCACTTCATTCTCAAGCCTCCCCACATTGCCCCGGGACCACCACCTCCCTGGGTCACTGTTTATTTATGGTTCGGCCCCCCAGCCCCGGGGACCAATGCCTAACTGGGGCTTTCCAAAAGATGGGTGCGGGTAATACGGCCCCCCTCCAGGAGCCCTTGATGGCCCTGGGGACCGCCACACCCCAAGGCCTGCAATGTCCTGGTGTGCCCACCCCCAGGACATTGCTGTCTGCTATGGCAAGGCAGGAACCGTGCGGCTCCCACCCTGTCATAGCAAACTTCTGCTTTGGTTTTTGGACATAAGAGCATCTCGCTACCACAAACAAAAGAATAGATTGCTTTTGCACAAGGAGAGCTGCATATCAGCAGCTCCCCTTGTGCAAAAGCAATGCCGGCTCCCGCAGGAGGCAGGGAACTGGCTGGGACCGTGGGGGCATTGGGGCTCCCCTCAAGGTCCCCAATGGTGAGGCCAGGCCCTGGGGTACTCGGGGCCAGAAGTACCAGGAGCTGCATTTGTAGAGTGGTGTAATAAGGGGGCGTGGCCTTTGAGCACTCTCAGCATTCCAGCTGTTTTGAGTTTACTGGAGGAGCAGGAAGGCTAGTTGGCCCCCAGGCACCCTCAGGAGGAAAGGGGACTTCATCCTCCAACCAAGAGCGAGCCATGAGGCATGTTTTGAAGAGTGGTGGAGAAAGGGGCGTGGCCTGTGTCTATCTCTCAGTAATCCCACTGTGTGGGGCTTACAGGAGGTAAGAGGTAGGCTAGTTGGCCCATAAAAGGCCCCCAGCAGCGAAGGGGACTTCAATCCCAAGAGCGTGTCAGGGAGCGTGTTTCCAGAGTGGTGGGCAAAGGGGGCATGGCCTGCTATGAGACTTTAGCAATCCTGCTGTGTGGGACTTACTGGAGGTAATAGGAGGGGTAGTTAGCCCTCAAGAGTAGTTGGCCCCCAAGGATGTCCTTGGGGCCAACTACCCGTCTTGTGACCTCCAGTGAGTTCCACACAGTGGGATTGCTAACATGTCTTCGGGAGGCCATGCCCCCCTTTCTGTACCACTCTGCAATCACGCCTCCTGGCAGACTATGGGATGGGGATGAACTCCAATTTACTCCTGAGGGACTTTGGGGGCCAAAAAGCCCTTGTGGTACCTCCTGTAAATCCTACACAGCGGAATTCCTGAGCGCTGGTCAGAGGCCCAGCACCCTTTCTTCACCACTCTGGAAAGGCGACTACTAGTTAAAGAAGTGTTTGCAATGGTGCACAGTCAAAATATCGACTACAAAATATCGACTGGACACAATATCGAGTTTTAAATATCGAATGGACAAAATATCGACAGGACAGAATATAGACATCAAAAATATCGTTATTAAGGTAAGTAATGTAATAGCGATTGTTAAAAATATAGACATTTAAAATATCAAAGTATATAATATAGTTTAATAAAATTATTGATTTTTTGATAATATTAATTTTTTTATAGTGATATTTATGTTATTATGTGTGTTAAAAGTGTGTATTTATGTTATAAATAATTTTAATTAATGAAATTGTTATTTGTTAATTTTTGCGTAATTTAATTCTGTAGCGGGTTGTGGGTTTATAGGGGAATAGGGTGGGAAGTAATTTAAGTATGATTAATTAAATATATAAATTAATTTATTGTTATTCATTTTTAATTATTTGTTAATACATTTATATGTGGTAATTAATTAAGTTTTAATTAGCAATTAATTTTAATTAATTGCTAAATATGTTAATTTTAGTAATTTATTTTCTGTAGCGGGTTGTGGGTTTATGGGGAATAGGGTGGGAAGTAATTTAATTTTAATTAATTAAATATGTAAATGTATTTATTGTTATTCATTTTTAATTATTAGTTAATTAATTTATATTTGGTAATTAATTAACTTTTAATTGGCAATTAATTTTAATTAATTGATTAATTGCTAATTATGTTAATTTTACTAATTTATTTTCTGTAGCAGGTTGTGGGGTTATGGGGGAATTGGGTGGCAAGTAATTTATTTATAATTAATTAAATATGCTAACATATTTATTGGTATTGTTATAGAATTAATTGTTAATTAATTTTTCATGGCTAAATAATTGAATTAGAATTGCTAATTAATTTTATTTAATTGAATATTTGCTAATTATGTAAATGTAATAACAATTTTTAATTGTATTTAATTAGAATTTATTGTAAATTAATTTTTAAATGTGAAATTATTAATTGTTAATTTGTAATTAATTTGTATTAATAGTTAAATAATTGTAATAATTAATTTTAATTAGTAATTTTAATTGATTAATTATTATATTATATTAAATTCGTCATTACTTTTAAATAATATTTGATAGATATTAATTTATATTTATTGAAATAATATATGAAGTATTTAATTTCCCTACTGTTGCACCTACTGGAGTGGGAATAGTAATTTTAACCCCTACGCTATCCAACGCTTTCCCTACTGTTGCACCCACTGGAGTGGGAATAGTAAATTTTATCTCTACGCTATCCAACGCTTTCCCTACTGTTGCACTCTTTGGAGTGGGAATAGTAATTTAAACCCCTACGCTATCCAATGCTTTCCCTACTGTTGAACTCTTTGGAGTGGGAATCGTAATTTTTACCCCTACGCTATCCAACGCTTTCCCTACTGTTGCACCCACTGGAGTGGGAATAGTATTTTTAACCCCTACGCTATCCAATGCTTTCCCTACTGTTGCTCCCACTGGAGTGGGAATAGTAATTTTTACCTCTAGGCTATCCAACGCTTTCTCTACTGTTGCACTCGTTGGCGTGGGAATAGTAATTTAAACCCCTACACTATCCAATGTTTTCCCTACTGTTGCACTCTTTGGAGTGGGAATAGTAATTTTTACCCCTACGCTATCCAACACTTTCCCTACTGTTGCACTCTTTGGAGT
The DNA here is from genome assembly GCF_964261635.1 of Lissotriton helveticus. Lineage (NCBI taxonomy): Eukaryota > Metazoa > Chordata > Amphibia > Caudata > Salamandridae > Lissotriton > Lissotriton helveticus. The sequence continues at coordinate 539,629,735 of NC_136065.1, forward strand.
GGGAATAGTAATTTTTACCCCTACGCTATCCAACGCTTTCCCTACTGTTGCACCCACTGGAGTGAGAATAGTAGTTTTTTACCCCTACGCTATCCAACACTTTCCCTACTGTTGCACTCACTGGAGTGGGAATAGTAATTTAAACCCCTACGCTATCCAACGCTTTCCCTACTGTTGCACTCTTTGGAGTGGGAATAGTAATTTTTACCCCTACGCTATCCAACGCTTTCCCTACTGTTGCACTATTTGGAGTGGGAATAGTAATTTTTACCCCTACGCTATCCAACGCTTTCTCTACTGTTGCACCCACTGGAGTGGGAATAGTATTTTTTACCCCTACGCTATCCAACACTTTCCTTACTGTTGCACCCACTGGAGTGGGAATAGTAATTTTTACCCCTACGCTATCCAACACTTTCCCTACTGTTGCACTACATCTTTCTGTACCCTCTCTTATGTATTTCTGCACCCTTTTTGCCTCTTTCTGCACCTCTGTTACTTCTTCCTGCACTTCTCTTCCTTCTTTCTGCACCTCTCTTGCTTCTTTCTGCACCTCACTTGCCACTTTCAGCAACTTGGTTGCTTTTTTCTGTAGATTTCTTGCCTCTTTCTGCACCTCACTTGCCTCTTTCTGCACCTCTCTTGCCTCTTTGTGCACCTCTCCTACATCTTTCTGCACCTATCTTGCAACCTTCTGCACCTCTGTTGCCTCTTTCTGGACATCATTTGCTTCTTTCTGCCACTCTCTTGCCTCTTGCTGCACCCCTCATCCCTATTTGACCAACTCTCTTGCCTCTTTCCACACCTCTCTTCCCTCTTTCTGCACCACTGTTGCCTCTTTCCACACCTCTGTTGCTTCTTTCTGCTCTTATTTTGCCCCCTTCTGCACCCTTCGTGCCTCTTTCATCAACTCTGTTGCTTCTTCCTGAACTTCTATTGCTTCTTCCTGAACTTATCTTCCTTCTTTCTGCACCCCTCGTGCCTCCTTCAGCACCTCTGTTGCTTCTTTCTGCACTTCTCTTGGTTGTTTCTGGACCTCTCCTGCTTCCTTCTGCACCTCGCTTGCATCTTTCAGCACCTCTCTTGCCTTTTTCTGCAGATCTCTTGCCTCTTTCTGTACCTCATTTGCCTTTTTCAGCACTCTGTTGGTTCTTTCTGCATTGCTCATGCTTCTTTCTGCATCTCACTTGCCTCTTTGTGAACTTCTCTTTCTTCTTTCTACACCTCTGTTGCTTCTTTCAGGCATGTTTTGGCCTCTTTCTGCACTTTTCTTCCTTCTTTCTGAACCCCTCCGGCCTCTTTATGTACCTCTCTTGCCTCTTTGTATAACTCTCCTACGTCTTTCGGCATCCCTCTTGCCTCTTTTCACACCTCTGTTGGTTCTTTCTGTACTTCTTTTGCTTTTTTAAAACCTCAGTTGCTTCTTGTAGCAATTCTCTTGCCTCTTTCTGTACTTCTCTTGTTTGTTTCTGTACGTCTTGCTTATTTCTACACCTCTCCTCTCTCTGTCAGCACCTCTGTTGGTTCTTTGTGCACTGCTTCCGCTTCTTTCTGCACCTCACTTGCCTCTTTCTACACTTCTCTTTTTTCTTTTTAAACCTCTGTTGCTTCTTTCAGCAATTCTCTTGCCGCCTTCTGCCCTTTTGTTTTTTCTATACCTCTCTTGCTTCCTTCTGCACCTCTGTTGCCTCTTTCTGCACTTCACTTGCTTCTTTCTGCACCTCTCTAGCCTCTTTCGGCACCTCTGTTGCTTCTTTCTGTACCCCACCTGCTTCTTTCTGCCCCCGTCTTCCCTATTGGTCCAACTCTCTCACCTCTTTCCACACCTCTCTTACCTCTTGCTGCACCCCTATTGCCTCTTTTTGTAATTCTGTTTCTTCTTTCTGCACTTCTCTTTCTTTACCCTAAGTGCCTCTTTCAGCACCTCTGTTGCTTCTTCCTGCACTTCTCGTTCTTCTTTCTGCACGACTTCTGCCTCCTTCTGCATCTCTGTTGCTTCTTTCTGCACTTCTCTTGGTTCTTTTTGCATCCCTCTTGCCTCTTTGAGCACCTCTTTTGCTTCTCCCTGTACTTCTCTTGCCTCTTTCTGTACCCTTCATGCCTCTTTCAGTACCTCTGTTGTTTCTTTCTGCACTTCTCTTCCTTCTTTCTGCACCCCTCTTTCCTCTTTCTGTACCTCTGTTGCTTCTTTCTGCACTTCTATTGTATCATTCTGCTCCTCACTTGCTTCTTTCTGCACCTAACTTGCCTCTTTCGCACCTCTGTTGCTTTTTTCTGCAGATCTCCTGCTACTTTCTGCACCCCTCTTTTCTCATTCTGCACCTCTCTTACCTCTTTCTCTACGCCTGTTCTCTGTTTCTGTACCTTTCCTGCCTGTTTCTGTTCCTCTCTTGCCACTTTCTATATCGCTGTTACCTCTTTCTGCACCCTTCATGCCTCTTTCAGCACCTCTGTTGGTTCTTTCTGCACTGCTCTTACCTCAATTGCCTCTTTCTCCACTTCTGTTGCTTCTTTCTCCACCTCTGTTTCTTTCAGTAATTCCCTTGCCTCTTTCTGCACTTCTCTTCTTTCTTTCTGCGCCCCTCCTGCCTCTTTCTGTACCTCTCTTGCCTCTTTCTGCACCCCTCCTACCTTTTTCTGCACCCCTCTTACCTGTTTCTGCACCTTTCCTACCTGTTTATGCACCTCTCTTTCCTCTTTCTGCACCTCTGAGTTAAAGGTAGTTTTAATCCCCCTACACTATGATGTACTAGGGCAGTACAGGGGAGGTCATGCCAATCACAGGGGTACCCCAACCCATAGCATACCCTAGTGTATGTAGATGTTTTCACTGCATTCTAAATGTCTTCCAGCATAGCACTGGCTCCGGGTCTGGTTAGTCTGAGTCAGTTACCACCACCAGTACCAGGCAGTAAAAAGTTGGGGGCACAGGATGACTTTGCAACAAGGCCTTTTTCTGCAACTCTGTTGGTTCTTTCTGCACATATCTTTCTTCTTACTGCACTTTTCTTCATCTTTCTGGACTTCTGTTGCCTCTTTCTGCATTTCTCTTGCTTCTTTCTGTGCCTTTCTTCCTCGTTCTTCATATGTCAGACCTCTGTATGCATAGCTAGAAATTAGCATTTAAAAAACCTTAGAAATTAACTTAAAAACCATAGGTTTCAGGGACATTCTAGTTAGAAATTAGCATTTAAAAAACCTTTGGAATTCATTTAAAAAACCATATGTTTCAGGGACGTTACAGTTAGAAATAAGCATTTAAAAAACCATAGAAATTCACTGAAAAACCATAGGTTTCAGGGACGTTATAGTTAGTTGCACAATTCACTTGTACAAAACCAGTGAAATTCGGCCATTGTAGTTAGTTGATCTAACTATAACTTGTGCCCCTGCAATGCACTGCTGATGATGTCACATATTACATCAGTCATGACATGGTCAGTGACATCACTGACGACATCACTGATGACACCTCAAATGGCATCACTGATGGCATCACTGATGACATCATCCACATGATAATCTGATGAACCTCCTCACACCGCTTGGCGGGCTTGGTTCCTGGGGTGGGTCGCCATTAATGAGAGGGGCAGAGCAGCTTCCTTCCGCCAGCGCTTGACTGCGCATGAGCCAGCGAGGGGACGCCTACTTAATGCTCCTCCCTAGCGTAGCGGGATCGCGTAGCGGGCGCGCCCTCGCGTGGCCGGAGTCGTGCCAGAGTCCTGCCCGTCTGCGCTCGTCCGCAACAGGACGCGCTGGTCGTGGTTGGACTCTGGCTCCGCTCCTGGCCATTCTCTTTTCCATCATGCGGTGCTACACAAGAGATAGTCTTGTCGCCATCAACCGGTCTTGGGGGACTTGTGGCGTGCCTCGGGTGGATCCCCTATGCGGCCCTTTCACGTGTGGATGCGGATGTTTCACTCTTCCAGCCCCCGTAATTAGGAGTTGTGGGGATGATATTACTGAGGCTGTTACTCCGCAGCCTTATATCAGCATCTGGAATCTAAACGCTAGGTCGCTTGTCAAGCATCATCTAGACATTTCTGACCTGCTAGGCAACGACTCTCCTGATTTATTTTGTCTGACGGAGACTTGGCTGCAGGATGCTGATGCGGCCGTTGTCAATCTGGCCTTCCCGCCGGAATACTCGGTTTTCACCCTTAACCGAGCTTCTAGAGGCGGAGGGATAGCCCTTGCTGTTAAGTCATGTTATTTGTGTACCTGGCAGGGTCAACGAATCTCTGGCTGTGAAAGTGCAATGTTTAAGGTAGCCATTACGCCTAACTTCACCCTGTCGGGGCTTTTGATCTATCGGCCCCCAGGGAGTGAAGTGGCTTTTAGAGCGGCGCTACCTGACGCCATTAGTGAAATGGCTGCCGGGTGCTCCAACTTCTCCATCGTTGGGGATTTAAATTTGCACTTTGACAACCTAGCCAGCCCTACGGTGTCCAGTTTCATGGCAGATCTGGAGGCGCTCCAGCTGATTCAGCTGGTATCACAGCCCACCCATTCAGAGGGCCATACACTCGATCCGTATTTCACCAATCTTACGGAAACCTGCATTTCCAGCTGCACACCTTTGGCATGGACTGATCATTATTTGATACAGATCCATTGCCCTACACCGGCTATACAATCTAAGCCAGTGGTGTGCCCTATTCCAAGAAGGCGCTGGAATAAACTTAAGGTGGAAGAGTTTTTCCATCTCCTATCAACCGACTCATTCGACATTACTGGGTCGGCAGATCAGGATTATGACAGGTTTTGCAATTGGGTTACCAGGGCTTTAGATACTCTTATCCCCATTGTATGCTGTAAGACCAGGACCGGCAAATCCAGCCCTTGGTACGATGACTCACTGCGGGCGTTGAAGGTTTCTTGTAGGCGTGCTGAGCGGGCCTGGCGCAAATCCTATAACAGCGTGAAGAAAGTTTTGTACTTGTCCGCAGTGAAATTGTATCACCGGGCAGTGTGCAGAACTCGCGCCGCCTTCTATGCCGCTCAATTTAGGACTAGTTCGAACCCGTCTAAGGCTATTTTTCAGGTGTTGAAAGATCTTACTGCCAAAAAGGTAACAACGATCCACCAGAGCTCTGTCGAGCACTGTGAAAAACTGGCGGATTTCTTTTTGGAAAAGATTAATGCCATTTACCGTGCTTTTCCGTTGGCCACTCCTCCGGCTAATCCACCTCTTAAGCCGTTAACATCTGAGGGGTTGCATTCTTTTCCTACTTTAACATCTAAAACCCTTGACAAATTGGCCCGTCAAGTGAAGTCGGGGTCCCCAGCGGATCCACTTTGCCCAGCGGTGTTTAAAGACTTAGCGGTACATGACATCTCACCGCTATGTTCTCTGATCAACACGTCGCTGACATCTGGCGTCGTTCCACTGAAGTGGAAGCAAGCCATGGTTCGTCCTATTCTCAAGAAACCAAACTTGGATGGTAGCAAGCCTGAGAGTTATCGGCCAATCTCACTCCTTCCGTGGCCTGCTAAGGTGACTGAGGCGCATGTCAACGCGGTCCTCTCGGAACATCTACTTCAAGCTGACGTACTCGATGTGACGCAGAATGGGTTTAGGGCCGGTCACAGCACGGAGACGGCTCTGCTGTATATGGTGGAGCATCTCCGCTCCGTGCTCGATGCAGGGCAAACGGCGGCGCTGGTGCTATTAGACCTGAGCGCCGCCTTTGACACCGTATCGCACCCGATCCTTCTGCGTCGCTTAGAGGAGGTTGGTGTCACCGGCGTGGCTCTCCAATGGTTCCGGTCCTTTTTAGCCAATCGGGCCTTTAGCGTGACCATCCCGCCTTACCAGTCCAAATACCATCCGCTGGGCTTGGGGGTTCCCCAAGGCTCCTCGCTGAGCCCTACGCTGTTCAATCTTTACGTAGGGCCGCTAGCTGCGGTTGTCAGGCAATGGGGTATGACGATGGTGTCATACGCCGATGACACCCAGCTAGCGGTTACGATCAGCGGGGATGCCGATGTGGATGCCCCCAGGTTCCAACAAGGACTGCGGGTGGTCGCCGGCTGGATGACGACCAACTGTCTCCAGCTGAACGCTAGTAAGACCGAGGTCATGATTTTTGGCAAACAACCGGAGCTTTGGGGAGAGAGATGGTGGCCAGGGGACTTGGGTCCTACTCCCATCCCAGTTGCCGAGCTTAAAAACCTCGGGGTCTGGCTGGACCCTTCCCTTACGTTTGCTTGTCATACCAAACGTACGGCGGCTTGTTGCTTTGGCATCTTGCGCGGGCTCCGTCCTGTGCTCAAGTTTTTTGATGCCCCCACTAGGCAACTTATGATCCAAGCCACTGTCATCTCTAGGCTGGACTATGCGAGTTCCCTATTGGTTGGTCTGAACCAGGCAGAGATTGGGCGTTTACAGCGGATCCAGAATGCCGCAGCAAGATCGGTGGTAGGATTACCTAGATCGTGCCCCACTTCTAGTACTTTGCGCTCATTGCACTGGCTCCCGGTGGCGCAGCGGATCCAGTTTAAGGTCCTCTGTGTCGCTTATAAGATTCTGAAGTGCTCCCCAGCGATGATTCTCGCTACACTCCTGGCCCATTACATTCCAGCCCGAGCTTTAAGATCTGCGGATTTAGAACTGGCTATTGTCCCACGCTTCAAGCGAAGCAGGGCAGGTGGGCGTTCTTTTCGATATCGTGCGGCAGTTCTCTGGAAATCCCTTCCCCCGACTATCCGTGCTCTTAGGGATCTGCTCTCCTTCCGTCGTGCGGTGAAAACCTTTTTATTCCCTTAGTTTAAATTTGTCTGTTTTATTGTTTTGTTGTGTTGTGCAGCTGCCTTGTCGGGCGCCAGGACGCTCCTTGGTTGGAGCATCTGTGCGCCTAATAAAAACACATAACATAACATAACATAACATAACACCCTAATATAACCTTTGATGCACCCACTCTAAAATACAGACTACCATTTTCGGAACCATAGACACACCAATACCAGTTACTACATACCCACTCACTGATTCCTAGGTCTACACACATGTCCACTCATTCACCCATACAGCCACTTATACATGCAGTCACTTATCAACACAGCACTATCATTTGCACTCATACACCTAAACAGACACTCACACATCACCACTTATCCATAGAGTTACTCACACACCTAGTCAATCATGTAAATAATCAGTTTCTTGTGCACTATGAGTTGGGAGTCCTGCCAAGGACAGAAACCAGAGAATCTGGAGGAGCGACTGCCCTTGTGCAGACTGCGATTTCCTGGTTTGGCCTGAAGCTGAAGGAGGGACTGCCCTTGCGCCATCACGCTGGTTCTTGGGTTGGCATGATGGTAAAGCAGTGACTGCCCCTGTGACTGCCCCTCTGCTGTCTGCTGGTTCCAGGGTTGGCCTACAGTTGTGACTTAATTGGCATGGAGTAACTAGCTCGGGAGGGTAGATTATCCCCTAAGTGCAGTGTGAGTTGTCTGGATTCACCAGTAAGAGTGGGATTCAGTGGTAGCTTCAAAAGTGAGTCCAGTTTATGATGTTCCAGTCCCGTTCCAAGAGTATGGTACCTGGCACTCTGTAAGACGGGTGCAGGTTGAGATTCAAGGGCAGTAAGGAACTGTCTCACCGGTCCGGGGGGACATGTGTGGATGACTGGTGTGCTGCACTGGACGATTGGGTGTGAGTTCTCTGAATAAGGAGCTTGCAGGGGGGAGTAGCCCTAGAGGAATGGTGCATGTGTCTCCCAACCTGTGTGGCAGAGATGGTTCAGAGGAACCCAACTAGGTGCCCTTAGAGTGAGAAAGGTTGCAAGGCTTCACATCATGTCCTTAGAGGAAAGTGTGAGACTGGGCCGTGATCCGTGCCTCAACCTCGGTCTCCAGTACTGGATGGTTCTTAGAAGGAACACCAGGTAATGAGACTAGTCTGTCCTTTTGGACTGTTCTTGGTGAGGATCCCCCGGTGGTAAGTGAGCTGAGAGTGATTCCAAAAGGAGTGGCTGAGGTATCTTCCAGCCCAGAGTGGTGGAAGAGGTTCAGAGTAGCCCAGCTAGGTCCCAGTGTGGTGGGAGGGGTGTAGGGACTCACGTCCTGTCTCAGAGGGGAAAGAGTGAGTGTGGGACTGCATGTCTCAAGGTGCCCGAAACCCTGTATCAGGACTTGGATGGTTCCCGAGGGGAACACCAGGTTGGGAGCCAAGGCTATACTGATAGACCATTTGAGGAAGATCTCCTGGTGTCTCGAGAACAAGGAGAATCTGTAAGCAGAGCTCCAGCAGTTCTGGTGTCTTGCAGTACCGCTCCAGTTGGAAGGGTGCAGAGGTCCAGAGTGAGGTGTGAGAGGGGGAAAGAGTCCCCAGTGGGAACCAGTGGGTCAGGGGTCAGCCAGAATGGCCATGGGGATGCCACTTCTGTCCTGGGGGATCTGCACCAGATGGACAGGAGGTCATGAGATCTGCACCAGGCTAACTGTCCCATGACACATCAGTTATGTGTTACCCTCGATCGTGAGCAAGGGAGAGGGCTCCCGAAACTCATAGATCTGTGTTTCCCTGCCATATTACTTATCTGAAGGCTGGAAAAAGAATAAAAATAGTAAAATAACTCGAGCACGCGAGTTCGTCCTATTTATCCACTCTGTGAAGGGTGGATTGTGTTGAAAAAAAAAAATATATATATACACGCACATATATATTACCTACTGGTGGTCGCAAGTAGGTAGTTATATTTAGGACCTAGATTCCATAGGAAAAGTGTTTTTTCTTTTTCCAATATCTTTGGCACCGGTTGACGAATCTTCGTTGTTGGACTAGGCTCCATTTTGCCAGGTCATCCCTGAACGTTTTTGCCTTCCTCCTCTATTTTTTCTGACCTGTTGTTGGCTGTTTTATGACTCTGGGCACTTTACCGCTCCTGATCAATGCTAAAGTGCATATGCTATCCCTATTGTAAATTAATGTATGAGTTAGTGATTCCATGATTGGCTTGTTTGGTTTACTTGTCAGACCCTAGTACAGTGCACTCCATGTGCCCAGGGCTTGTAAACCAAATGCTGCTAGTGGGCATGCAGCGCTGGTTGTGCCACCCACAGAAGCAGCCTGTAAAAGTGTGTCTCAGGTCTGCCATTACAGAGCCTGTGTGCAGTCTGGTACTGCCATGCTGACTGGGCAAGTGCATCCACTTGCCAGTCCCTAAACCTCCCTTTTTCTTCATATCAGACACCCCAATGGTAGGCTCAAGGACAGGGTATATTGTAAGTATAAGGTAGGACATGGCCTGGTGTGTGTGGCATGTCCTAATAGTGAATTACGGCCATTTTCATTTTTCACTATTGCAAGGCTACCTATTCTCCATAGGCCACAATGGGCAGATAGATTATTACATCTTATAATCCTAACTGATTTAGGGAACATGGTAGAAATTTGAGTTTAGTATGCCTGAACTCAGAATGATAAAATACATCTTTTAGTGAAGTTGACTTTAACATTCTGTGTTTGAAAATACCACTTTTAGAAATAAGGTATTTTCTTGTCTAACTTTCCGGGCCTGTACTATCTAGGTTGTGTATTCCTTGTCTGGAGTATGAGTGACAACACTTGGGGATTCCAGGAGACAGAATGAGTCAGCCCAGTGGTGAATAGAGAGATCTGCATCTAGATGGGAGGGAGGAGTTGCACCTGGGACCTGAATAGGACTGTGCCTGCCCCCCACAATGGTGGCTCTACCCCCTGTGGTGCGTCTGATGTCTCTGCCCTGCACTGTGATAGGAGAGAAGGAATCATATCAACAAAGTGCTCTAGGACTGTGCTTTCCCTCCACAATGCTGGCTCCACCTCATGTGGGGCGTCTGATGTTTCTGCCCTGCACTGTGAAAGGAAAGAAGAAGTCATGTCAACAGAGTGCTCCAGAACTGGTTTGGACTGGGCAAAGGCCCCTCTGCCCTCAGAGGCCAAAGGAGTATAAATATTGGGACCCTGATCCCAAGAAATTAGGTCACTTTTGGACTGCAAGAAGTAACCTTTGCTGAGGAGAGGAACCTGAAGAAACTGAGGAGAGACTATCCCTAAGCTGAAGTGCTGCTTGGGGGATTGGCCTGTAGTGGTTACCTGACTGCCAAAGAAAGGAGAAAGAACTTTCTGTGCTTTATTTTAAACTTGCTGCAGTTGACGCATAGAACCGAGACTTCTCACATGATCTGAGAAGCGTGCCGCATCTGGAAGAACTTCACGTCTTTATTTCTTTGCACCAGAACTTTGCCTCATTTCCATCGCTGCAACACCTTTGTTGTGGAAGCATCACGCATCATAAGGTATATTGACTTAAAGTGTTGCATCTTAAGAAATTAACTGAACTAAGCTAAAACTACCATTTTAAGTATAGTATTGTGGATTTTTGTCATTTGTGATCTTGTGTTAAGTCTATGTAAAGAATACTTATTTTTAATATACAACTGTGTGGTGACCACTGGAGTGTTGTCACTGAATTACTGTATGTGGTCACAAATGCTTTACACGCTGCCTCTGAGATAAGCCTGTCTGCTCATGACAAGCTACCAAGGGGGTGAGCAGAGGTTATTTTAGGAGTGTACTCCTTTACCATGAATTGAGGCAAGGATCCCTATTTGTCACAAGTACCTACCTGTGCCAACTAGAGACCCCCAAATCTAACATTTGTGAATTTTTTTGAAGTAATGGCCCGCTCTGGTCAGCTCCTCTCTTGAAAGTTTCGGAGTGATTTGTCAAACCTGGGCCGAGAAAAAAAGGGGGGTTTCTCCATGTTCATTTTCCTAGGAAACCTTTGTCGCAGCTACAGCCCGCACTGCTGAACGGAATTACACCAAATTTGGAAGAGAGATAACACTTGGTCCAGAGTGCACTCTTTGCTTTAAATGGTGTAAATCCATTCCGTTGTACTTGAGAAATTCAAAAATAAAAAATATCGATATCTGGTGACTGTGGTGGATCTGCAAACCCTACCAAGCACGAGCTTCACTCCGATTGACTGCCAACATTTTAAACCAAGAAGTGTTTAGCAGCCATCTTGTGACTCGGTGGAACAGAGTCACAAGAAAAAAACGTTGAAATACAGAAAAGGGGGCAGGGTAGAAACATCCTGACCCCTTGGCCTGCTCAGGTGGTCCCACAGGGACTCCCAGGGCAAAAAAAGAAATATTTTTAAACATTTGGCGGGATTTATGTAAGGTACACAAATCCAGCTGAAAATGTTTAAAATAAACGAAGTACGGTCTCCCGCACTTCCGTTTCTTGAAGTCTCCGGGTGGGCCATTTCCCAGGGTCAATCCTCCATTATTATGCAGGGGCCCATGGAGGCTCTGCAGCCCCAGGGAGTGCCACCTCCCCGGGGCTTACAAATTTAAATGTGGGAGGCCTCATGCCCCCTGCAGCCCCAGGGACCACCACCCCCTGGGGCTATAAACATATATTGGAGGGGTGCCTTGTGGCCTCCCTCAAGGAGCACTACTTGGCCCTGGGGACCGACACTCAGCAGTGTCCCAGGGTACCCACCCAGGGACATTTCAGTTCGAGTTGCAGGGCGGCAGCCGTAGCAAACACTGCTTTGCTTCATGAAAGCGAGATCAGGGAACCTTCTCTCACTACCATGAGGCAAAGCAGAATTGCTTTTGGGCAAAGGGAGCTGCATTTTAGCAGCTCCCTTTGCCCAGAAGCAATGCTGTCTCCCAAAGGAGGCGGGGACCCGTCAGAGACCGCAGAGGCATTGGGGCTCCCCCATGGGTCCCCACAGCCAAAAGTGGCCCAGGGAAGTGGGGCCACCCGGCCCCTCCCCAAAAATATATAAAAAATGTTTTGAAAGAGGCAGAGTAGTGTAAAAAGGGGGCATGGCCTCGGCCACGCTCAGTAATCCAGCTGTGTGGATCTTACTAGAGTTAACAGGAGGGCTAGTGGCCTCCAGCAAGCCTCAGAAGGCAAGGGGACTTCATCTCCAACCACGAGTGCCCTAGGAAGCATGTTTACAGAGTGGTGGGCAAAGGGGCCATGGTCTGCTATAAGAATTTAGCAATCCTGCTGTGTGGGATTTACTGGAGGTAATAGAAGGCCTCCTGTTGCCGCCAGTAGGTCCCACACTGTGGGATTTCTAAGAGGTCTTCAGAGACCACGACCCCCTTTCTATATCACTTTGCAACCATGCCTCCTTGCACACTACTGGTTGGGGGATGAAGTCCACTTGACTCCTGAGAGACTTTGGAGGCCAAGAAGCACCCTTGGTACCTCCTGTAAGTCCTACGCAATGGAGTTCCGGAGCGCTGGTCGGAGGCCCAGCCCCTTTTCTCCACCACTCTGCAAAGTCGACTATTAAAGAAGCATTTGCAATGTAATAGGTCTTGCATTTTTGAGAACTAGAGATATTGGCGTTGTAAATGTAAACATCTTTCACTTATGTTTTTTGAGTGAAGTGGATGTACATTGTGTGTAGTGAAATTATGTGGTATGTTGTGCAGTGAAATTATGTGGATAGAAAGTATGTGTCATTCAGTGTATAGGAATTATGTGGAGTGGGATTATATGTTACGGAGAGTAATTACATGGTATGGTAGTCTGTATTGTGGAATGGTAACCTCAGGTCTAGTCTTCCTCGTTTTCGTAGAAACTAAACTATAAACTCAATGAGACAAAAAAAAGAAGGAAGCACTAAGGAGCACTTCTGTCCCTAGTCGGAGAAATGAGCAGGGCCACTGGAATTATGCGACTGTTTGGCTGTACCGACTTTCACACAGTTATAAATTTTGCGCATTTGCCACATAGTGCATCATCTACTGCATAATCTGCAGATTTGAACAAAAAACCTTGTTTCTAGCTAAAACTGCTCAAAGGTTACCAAAAATGTATCAACAAGTTTAATAGCATGGTGGATGGCCCTTTGCAAATCTAGAATGGTCACCTCCTATTTATTGCTAAATGTGGATGGTAAATTGGTACTAAATGGTGAGCAAACCACTCTTGCTTGTTTCTGTGCCTCTCTTGCCTCTTTCTGCATTTCTCTTGCTTCTTTCTGTACCTTTCTTCCTTTTTCTTCACTTCTCTTGCCTCTTTCTGCACCTCTCTTCTGCTTTCTGTACCTCCCTTCATTGTGCACCTCTCTTGCCATTTTCTGCACCTCTGTTGCCTCTTTCTGTACCTCACTTGCCTCTCTCTGTACCTACTCTCTTCATTCTTCACATCTCTTGCCTCTTGCTGCACATCTCTTGCCTATTTCTGTTTTTTCTTTCCTGTTTCTGGACCTCGCATGCCTCATTCTATACCGCACATGCCTCTTTCTGCTCTTCTCCTTCCTCTTTCTGCACTTTTCTTGTCTTTTTCAGCATTTCCCTTGTCTCTTTCTGTAGTTGTCGTCCTTCTTTATGCATTTCTCCTGCCTCTTTCTGCACCTCTCTTGCCGCCTTCTGTACATTTCTTCCTCTTTCTACACTTCTCTTGGTTATTTCTGCCCTTCTCCTGTGCCTTTATGTACTTATTTTGCCTTTTTCTGTACTTCTCTTGCCTCTTTCTGTACCTCTCTTGCCTGTTTCTGCACCTCACTCTCTTCTTTCTGCACCTCTCTTCCCTCTTTTTGTACTTCACTTCCCTTTTCTGCACTTCTCTTGCCTCTTTCTGTACCTCTCTTGCCTCTTTCTATACCTCACATGCCTATTTCTGCACCTCACTCTCCTCTTTCTGCACTTTTCTTGCCTCTTTCTGTACCTCTCTTGCCTCATCCTGCACCTCACTTGCCTCTGTCTACACTTCACCTGCTTCTTTCTCCACTTCACCTGCCTCTTTCGGCACTTTTCTTGGCTCTTTCTGTACGTCTATTGATTCTTTCTGTACCCCACTTGCCTTTTTCTGTACTTCTCTTGCCTCTTTCTGCTCCCCTCTCTCTTGTTTCTGTACCCCTAGTGCCTCTTTCTGCACCTCTCTTGCTTCTTTCTGCTCCTCTCTTGCTTCTTTCTGCACTTCTGTTGCCTCTTTCTGCACTTCTGTTGCCTCTTTCTGCACCTCTCTTGCCTCCTACTGCACATTTTTGCCTCTTTCTGCACTTCTCCTGCCTCTTTCTGTACCTCTTTTGCCTCTTTCTGCATCTCATTTGCCTCTTTCTGCACTTCACTGCCCTCTTTCCATGCTTGTCCTGCCCTTTTCTCTGCTTCTCTTGCTTTTTTTGCACTTCTCTTGCTTCTCTCTGCACTTCTCTTGCCTCTTTCGGCACTTCTCTTGCTTCTTTCTGCACTTCTGTTACCTTTTTCTGCACTTCTCTTGCCTCTTTCTGTTCTTCTCTTGTCTCTTTCTGCAACTCTCCTGCCTCTTTCTGCACATTCATTCCTCTTTCTACACTTTTCTTGCTTATTTCTACACTCTTCTTGCTTCTTTCTGTACTTTTCTTGTCTCTTTCTGTACTTTGCTTGCTCCTTTCTTCACTTTTCTTGCTTCTTTCTGCACATTTCTTGCCTCTTTCTGCACTTCTTTTGCCTCTTTCTGTATTACTCTTGCCTCTTTCTGCTCTTCTCTTGCCTCTGCACTTCTCTTTCTTCTTTCTATACCTCTATTGCTTCTTTCTGCACTTCCCTTGCCTTTTTCCGCACTTGTTCTGCCCCTTTCTGTGCTTCTTTTGCTTCTTTCTGCACTTCTCTTGCTTCTTTTCGCAGTTCTCTTGCCTCTTTCTGCACTTCTCTTGCTTCTTTCTGTACTTCTTCTATATTTTTCTGCACCCCACATGCCTCTTTTGCACTTCTCTTGGTTCTTCCTGTACTTTTCTTGCCTCTTTCTGTACTTCTTTGGGCTCTTTCTGTACATCTATATCCTCTTTCTGACCTCTCTTGCCTCTTTCCATACTTCTCTTGCCTCTGTCTGCACTTCCTTTGCCTCTTTACGCACTTCTCTTTCCTCTTTCTGCACAACTCTTCCTACTTTCTGCACTTTCCTTGCTTCTTTCTGCACCTCAATGCCTCTTTTGGCACTTCTCTTGCCTCTTTCCGCACTTCTCTTGCTTATTTCTGAGCATCTTTTGCCACTTTCTGAGCTTGTCTTGCTTCTTTCTGCACCTCTGTGGCTTCTTTCTGCACGCTTCTTGCCTCTTTTTGCATACTCTTCCCTCTTTCTGTACCTCACTTGTCTCTTTCTGTACCCCTGTTCTCCTGTTTCTGCACCTCTCTTGCTTGTTTCTCCACCTTGCTTGCCTCTTTCTGCAGTTCTCTTGCTCCCTTCCACACCTCTGTTGCTTCTTTCTGCACTTCTCCTGCCGCTTTCTGCACCCCTCTGTTAATTCTTTCTCCTCTGCTGTTGCTCCTTTCTGGCCCTCTCTGGCAAATTTCTGCACCCCTCTTGCCTTCTTCTGCACCGTTGTTGGTTCTTCCTGCACTGATCTTGCTTCTTTCTGTACCTCTTTTGGTTGTTTCTGCAACTCTTTTGCTTCTTTCTGAACTTCTCTTGCCTCTTTTTGTACTCAAATAGAAAGTGCAAGCTGTCAAATTTAAGGAACTGTGTGCTCTCGTGACTGAGGAATATGTCTACTTGTGCATGTATTCTTAGATGTATTCTTAGATGTGTTATGCATCTGAATATAGTAGCTTAAGAAGCGGGTAATTTCTCCTGTAGGTGGCCAAATCTTCTCAGTTCTTCTCTGTCATTGCACAGACAGACATGTTGTATGTATATATATGTCGCAAAGCCCCTCAAATATACTATTGAATACCTATGTGTCTTGTATTGTGAGCAGAAAGAAATGCATACACTTTTTTTACACAGATTTACAGACTATGCTGCTTGAAACACAAGTATTCAAGTATTTTTTATGTTTATTGTTTTGTAGCATGTCACTAGGTAAAAGCACAGACACATGCAGTCAAACCTTCACAAACTTGGTGAGACTTAAAACATTGATATGGTTAAGATTGCTGTGTTATATTTGGTAGACCTAACATTCTGAGCAGTCGATGAACAGTGAACCTTCATGAGAAAAGTGAGGTTTAATTCATCTTGGGAGAAGGATTAGTGATTAGGCTACTTTATATGAGTCTTTGGTAAGATACAGTTAGGAATTCACTGAAAAAAACAGGTTTCGGGGATGTTATAGTTAGGCTGCTATTTCACTTGTACAAAACCAGAGAAATTTGGCTAACTATAACTCGCGCCCCCGCAATGCACTGCTGATGATGTCACATATTACATCACTCATGACATGGTCAGTGACATCACTGATAACATCACTGATAACATCACTGATGACATCTCAAATGACATCATCAATGACATCACTGATGACATAGTCCACTTTATCTGATGCGCCTCTTCTCACCCTAATATAACCTTTAATACAACTCCTCTAAAAAATAGACTACCATACTCGAAACCATAGGCATACCAATACCAGTTAATACATACCCACTCACTGATTCATAGGTGTACACACATCCACTCACTCACCCATACAGCCACTCATTCACGCAGTCACTCATCTATAAAGTCACTGATATAATCAATCATATACCCATACATACACCCACACACTGCCACTTAGCTATAGAGTTGCTCACACACCTAGTCAGTCACGCAAACAATCAATCACATTACCATTTACTCACCTATACAGTAATACACACACCACCTCACTTATTCATACAGATACTAACACATCCTTAATCTCTTATACAATCACTGACACAAGCACACACTCACCCATATAGCCACTTTCACACACACTCACTCACACATACAGTCACTTATATACTCCAACACTCACATATACTGCCTTTTCACTTATGCAGTTACTCACCCATATTCCACTGAGACAGCCATACACTCACCAACAAAGCCAAACACATACTCACTCAACCATACTGTCCCTCGCAGATGTACTCATGAACCCATACACCCAGAGATTTACCCACTCATACATTCATTCAGGGAATAACACAGCCCCTCACCCACCCACACAGATACTCAGGCACCCATACAGGTACTCAGACAACTAATAAATAACTCATATACACACTCATATACCTACTCACAACCCATGCAGCCACTTACACACTAAATCACAGACTGATACAGACATTTACACACATTAGGCACTCACCCATACATTGACTAAGACACGTTTAATCACTCACTCATATAGTCAGTCATGCACCCAACAAATCATCCACACTGACACTCATACACCCAGTCATTCTTTGAATACATCTTGGCATATGTATATATAACATTCTTTGACTTGTTAGAAACACTCAGTCACTGGATGATGTCATCAGTGATGTAATTTATGATATCATCAGTGATGTCACTGACCATGTCATGAGTGATGTAATATGGGACATGCGCTGGGATGCCTCAGGGTAGCCATGCGCTATACAAATATGTATTCATTCATTCATCAGCAGTGCATTGCGGGGGTGCGAGTTATACCAGCTGAATTTCTCTGGTTTTATATGAGTGAAATGTCAACCTAACTATAAAGTCCTTGAAACCTATGTTTTTTTCAGTGAATTTCTAAGGTTTTTCTAATGCTAATTCCTAACTATAACTTCCCTGAAACCTCTGTTTTTATCAGAAAAATATATATATATAGATATATTTTTTTTCTCTGAAAAAAACATAGGTTTCATAGGCGTTATAGTTAGTTGGACATTTCACTCGTACAAAACCATAGAAATTCCCTCATTATAGTTAATTCAGCTAACTATAACTTGCACGCCCGCAATGCACTGCTGATGATGTCACATATTACATCAATCATGACATGGTCAGTGATATCACTCATGACACTGTGCAAACACGCCCCGTGGCACGTTTTAAGTTGGGGGATTAAGTCCTCTTGAATCCTTGGGATCCCTGGGGTGCAACTAGCCCACCAGCTACCTCCATTAAGTGCCACAGAGCTGTGTTGCAGAGAGGTGTAAAAGGTGGCGTGGCATCATCATAACACCTCTCTGTAATGTAGCCCCCTGGCGCATACTGGAGGATCATGGTGGGCTAGTTGGCCTCCAGGGACCCCCAGTATTCAAGGGGAATTTGTTCCCCATCTGTAAACACGCCAGGAGGTTCGTTTGCAGACTGCTGAAAGGAGGGGGCGTGGCCTCAGGTGCGATGCCATTCTTTTATTTTCTTTATTTCTTTAAGAAGGGGAGCTGTGTGGACCCTCTTGTTTTTCTAATTTATTGGCCCTGGGGACCCCATCCCCCAGGGTCTGCCCCCTAATTTTATTTATTTTTTAAATTGGAAGGGGGCAGCGTGGCCCCCCTCCCGTGGCCTTAATCGGCCCCGGGAACCCATCCCCAGGCCATGGCCTTTTTGTTTTATTTCATTGTTTTGGACGGGGGCTGGGTTGGCCCCCTCCCAGGCAACTTGTAGCCCCTGGGACCCCATCCCCCGGTGCTGGCCCTCACCGTTGGAGACTGTGGAGGGGTCCCCAATCCCCCCACATTCCTGCCGGTTCCCCACGTGCCTCGGGAGCTGGCATTGCTTTTCCACATGGGGAGCTGCTAAGATGCAGCTCCCTGTGGGGAAAAGCCATTTGGTTTGCATTTTGAAAGAGAGAGCAGGTTTCCCTCAAAATCCAAACCAAGTTTGCTATGGCTGGGCGGGAGCCGCGAGGCTCCCACCCTGCCATAGCAAACTACAGTGTCCCGGGGGTTTGCACCCTGGGACACTGCAGGAGCCAGCCCTGGGGGGTGGTGGTCCCCAGGGCAACGATAAGGCTCCAGGAGGGGGGCCGTGCGGCCCCCCTCCCACAATTTACAAAGCCCCGGGGGTGGTGGTCCCCGGGGCTGGGGGGTCCATCAAGGAGCCCCCAAGTTTTACTATTTAGTGCACCGGGGAGGTGGTGGTCCCCGGGGCATGTGGGGGGCTTGAGCCCCCCACACAGGTTTTTTTTAAGTAAAGGGCATATCAAGCCCCTGGGGTGGTGGTTCCTGGGGCAGTGGGGGTCATAAACCTCCCGCATATATTGTCTTAAAGCCCTGGGGGTGGCGGTCCCCGGGGCTTGGGGGGACCTTTGACCCCCCATCTAATTACGAAGCCCCGGGGGTGGCCGTCCCCAGGGCTGGGGCATCCCTCTGGGCCCCCCATTACATACCAACATTGCCCCTAGGACTTGACCCCCCTGGGGGCTAAATAGCAACAAAGCACAGAAGCCCGCGCTTTGTTTTTTTTTCTCAGCAGGATCTGTGCACCCTGCGTGGATGTTGCCTACTTTTAATAAAAAACATTTTTTTGGGGCCCTTGGGGTCCTTGTGGGACGCCCTAAGCAGGCCTAGGGGGTAGGGTGTTTCTACCCTGCCCCCTTTTTGCATTTTGCACCTTAGTTAGACTGATTTCTTGTGTCCCGGTTCTGCCGAGGCACAAGATGGCTGCCAACACTTCCTGGGTTGGAGTGTTGACAGACAATTACCATAAAGCTTGTGATCGGGAGGGTGCGCGGATCCTGCGTGGCCATAGGTATCACTAACTTTTTCCTTAATTTCTCAAAAACTACTGAACGGATTTACACCATTTTTAAAAAGGTCGCTTTCTGAGCCAAGCCGTACCTTTTTGCCAAATTTGGTGTAATTCCGTTCAGCAGTTTTTGCTATAACAGTGTCTAAAATTCCCCTTGGGAAACTGATTTTTTCACCACTATTTTTTTTAATTTCTCAGGAACTACTGAACGAATTTACACCATTTAAAAAAGGGTGCTTTCTGAACCAAGGGCTACCTTTTAGCAAAATTTGGTGTAATTCCAATCAGCAGTTCGGGCTGTAGCCGTGTCTAAAATTTCCTATTGGATATAACATGGGGAAAACGTGTTTTGGGACCCCCCTTTTTTCTTGGCCCCCGCTTGACGAATCACCCCAAACTTTCAGTATAGGAGCGGACCGGGGCTGACCGCAAGTTTTGAAAAATTCGCAAAGATTCGTCAATCGGCACCAAAGTTATTGCGAATAGAATGTTGCGGATTTCCTGTAGAAAATAGGTCCTAACTATAACTACCTTCTGGCGACCGCCAGTAGGTAGGATATATAATATTTAAATATCTTTTTAAGTATCATATTTTTAAAATTGTGTTTCCTTATTTTTAAATGTTAACTGTGAACATATACACATGAATCTAATTACTTGTTAATACATTTTAATTAATATATGTAAATAAATAATCTGGATATTAAGCACCACATTCCTTTGTAGACAAAATGTTTGTAGTTTACATTATAAGTATTATAAACTAGAGATGTAGTACCATGATTTGTTTTAGCACAATATGTGCGTATTGAGATTTATTTAAATCACTGTTATGTCATAGAAGCATAAGGTTGTGGATACGCTCAAATTCCAATCTAATCCTTTCCCACCCTAGAAAAAACCTGTATTTTTCTTCAGCACACGGCTGAGAAGGGGAATTAATCACTCCCATATTTGCTTGAGATGTAGGAGGAGGGTATTCTCCATGGGGAAGGTGACTTTTGTTCACTGTTCTTTTGTTTTTAGCAGTATTTTCCACAAAGATGTATTGTGGGCCAAAATATAGTGCTAGAAGATGGATTTGTATTTTGCATAACTACACATAATTTCAAGTAATTTTGTCAACATTTTGCGTAATTACTCAAAAGCAAAATGCATGAATTTCGAACACCTCTAATCCTAATCCTCTGTTTGGAGCTCTCTGCTCCGCAGAATTCTGCATGGTAAGGTGCCAATAGGAAAGTCACTTGACTGTTCTAGTATTACACTTGGAAAGCTGTGCCTGGTGCATATTTCCAGCCGGACTCCTATGAATGTTAGTAAATAGCAAAAAATAGGTGAAGCATGTACAGGCCCAGGTGGAGATCGCAGACACATTTTTCCTCAGGTTTTTGTGAATCGTGACCATTGATTTTAAAGCGATTATCCTGGACTTCCAGGAATTCACAGAAAACTGGGGCTAATTTCTCATGATTATTTGGTTGTACAAAAAGAGTTGTAAAATATAAAATCTGTAAAACTATTAGTTATGGTGTGTCATTTTATGGGAATTAAATCATTAATTAATTTTACATAAATTATTGTTAAGACAGCTTCAGTCATACACAGGAACAGGTCGGAGTATGCATTTGAGGGAACAGAGATGGCAGCGAACAACACATTTTGCTCAGAAGGGTAAAAAGAAATTCCCATCAACTATAGACATTTGAGTGTCGAGGGAAAATGAAAATGTAAGAGGTTAGTGGAAGTACAGGGGAGCACAAAACAGAAAAAGTGCACAAGAATGTTTCAGGGGCTGGCTATAACCTATCACAAAAAAGAGCCATGAAAGCTGAGTGGTGAGGGTGGATTGTGAGGAGAGCACCGATGGGACTTAAGTAGGTGGAAACCAGCCATGGTTGTCTTATGGAGGGGACCAGGCCTGGAAGTTTAGGATGGACTGTTCCCACTGTAGCAGGACCAAGATTGATTTGCATAAGTAGGGTCTTTGTCTAGACAGACACAGTGAGTGAGTAACAATTGTCTGGAATGTGGTCTGAGTGATTGTCAGTGGCTGAGATGAATTCCTTAATTGCATCCATCACCTTCATGTTTTCACATTAAGGATTGCAGGAGCATACTGTAGGGAGTACAAGGACTTCCTCCACTAAAAAAAGAGAGGTTTATAGAATACTAACAATAATAATCATGCACAACTTTAACATGAACAGTAAGATGAGATGAATGAAAAAGCCACCAAGACAAATATTTTCTGCAGCAAAACTGTTGAACATTTTCTTCATAATGTATCATTTTAGCTGGACTTTATCAGCAAACGACCTTGAGATTCCATGAGCATCAGAACAGGGGAAAGATGTCTTCTACCCACACCCGGGGCCATGAGCTTGCTTAGCGATGATATTTTGTCGTGTGCAATCACATCTTATCAAATGGGGTATCCTGGGGATTCCTCATTGGCAATGCACATGAAAGCAGTATTTGGCAATAAACTTTGATATGGGGTGTCTCTAATTGTCAAGGAGCATATTCTTTAGGGGTACCAGAGTACCCTGCGTCACCCTGGTACTTGAGCATCCGAGGAATATTACCACACTGTGCACACCTCAATAATGCATGTATGGTGCAAGAATTACCCAGCACTTTGGAGTCAGCACTAAGCACTCCTGATGGACCACCAAGGAAAATTGAGACATCAGCATATGGGGGCTGGGAGGAAAGAGGAAGGTAAAAGGGCTGGATAGATGCAATACCTCTGCCAGGTGTAACTAGAGCCCCTGTTATATCTAAAGACACACAGATGTGCGCCACGAAGAGTGGATGCAATGTCCAAGACTATTCCCTATATTATAACGCCCCAAAATCAAAACCTGGGTGTACTTTGTCCACTTGCCTTAATCTTCCCTTCCAGCTGACAAATTAGTCACTTCTGTAAATAGTTTAATACAGTTTTAATTCTATTGTTCATTTATGTATGGCTTTACATTCTTGTCCATGAATTTCCAATATTGTTAATCCTAAACATATTATATGCTGATGGAGTTATTGGATTTAGGCCCCTTTATAAATGTTGCAATAGAGAGATCTGAGCAGCTGTCTTAGGGCTTTGATTTCCCGGTGGTTTTGTGGCATGTGTGTGCGCACTTTGTGTGGAGAAGACCGTAATGAATACACCTTCAACTTTAATATATATGTTGGACTTGGCCCTTTTTGCAGGGTCATCCCAGAAAGTTTTGCCTTCCTCATGTAGGTTTTCAGACCTGTTGTTGGGGATTTTATGACCCTGGGCCCTTTATCACTTTGTTCAGTGCTAAAGAGCATGTGCTCTCTATGGTAAACTTGGTAAGATTGGTCTACCCCTGTTTGGCATATTTTAATTTACCGATCAGTCCCTTGTACAGTGGCATCTCATATACCCAGGGCCAGTAAATTAAATACTACTGGTGGGCTTGCAGCGCAGCTTGCGCCACCCACCAAAGCCTTTCAAACCTGTCTCAGGCCTCTGCCACTGCAGGGCCTTCATGCGCAGTCTACTGCCAGTGTGACATGACACATAAAGTGGTTGCCATGTCTGTGACTCCCCTTTTACTACATGTCAGTCACCCCTAAGGTAGGCCTTAGCTAGCCCTATGGGCAGGGTGCGATGTAGGTAAAAGGTAGGGCATGCGCCTTAATTGTGTGGCATGTCTTCGTAGTGACAAACAGCCTATTTGGTTCCTGGAATGGGGATTCCCTGATATGTGCTTCAGTGGTATGTTTGGAATAATGGTGATAAATGCTGCGTATTGGTGTTTGCGAATTTATTATTACTATTTTAGAAATGCCACTTTTGGAAGTGGGCATTTCTGTGTGCTATGTGTCTTTGTGCCTGCCTGTTGTGTATTGACTGTCTGGCCTTAGAGTGACAGGAGCTGGGGTGGTGCAGTGGCTCCATAGTCTGGATGAGTCAGCGTTAGGCTCAATAGGCCTGGTCTGCATTTAGAGTCGTGGGAGGAGTAGCACCTGCAACTGAATAGGGCTGTGCCTGCCTTCCACAATAATGGCTCCAACCCCATGGCGTGTCCGGGGCCAGGGCCCACACTTACAATGGAGAGTATTGTGCAGTGGCAAAGGTCCCCCCAGAAATGGTTTGGACTGGGCTGAGAGCCCTGGGCCGGGGGAGGACAAAGACACGTATTGGTATAAGTACTGGGGCTGTGACCTCATGTTTTTTTATGCCTACTGGAAACTGAAAAAGAACTGAAGAGGAGATACAGCGTGGACTGCTATGTCCCAGGAGGAACCACCATTGGACTTGCTTACTCAGAGGACTGACCTGCTGCCTGATGGGGGAGAGGACTGCCACTGTTGTTGAATAGACTCTTGTGTTGGCCTGCCTGTCTGCGTCCTGCTGTTAGTACCCCCAGTGATCTCCCAGGGCTGTTCGGTCTGCCTGGTGTGATGTGAAACAGTGCATTGTGAGCACTGTGCTTTCCACCCTGTGATCTATTTTAACAGTGTGCATGCTGAGCAGGAGGGTGCTCCCCTCATAATTCTCAGAGTGCTTTCAAAACTGGAGAGGAGCGCTTTTTGCCCTGCAGCGTGGGCAGCCCCGCACTCTCCGCCGTGGCCTGAGTAATGGGAGGGGAGAGCTGAGGTCAACAAAATGCTCTCCATCCCACTGCCTTGTGGCTGCATTGTTTCTGGGGAATCAGTAGCCAGGGCTCTGCTAGACGGCCCGTGCTGTGAGAAGGCACGCAAGCAGCAAGGAATCCCGGCTGTTGCTGCTGACATTGGAAGAGGGTGAGGCCTAGCCATGGCCCCTCAAGCCCACAGGGATGCTGCATCAACGGCAGCCTGAGGCATCCTGCAGGCTGGGTGCTGAGACCCGAGCCCGGGAGAGGAAGTTCTGTACCAGGCTGCCGGGGGTGACATGCAAGTCAAGAAGGATCAGTACTTTGTCCGGCAGAGCAGCTGATGGCTGCAAACTGAACCGCCCAGCCACCTTAGATTGGTGAGTGGGACTGACCTTGCTGTGTATTGTAGGTGGGGCCGTGCACTCGCGAACAACCACCTTCATTGAGAGGAGAGGTCTCCTGCCAACGTGGGTAGAGGAGGCACCTCCACTTCTGGGCGTAGCTACCTCCGGGACACTGTCTTTATGGAGGCCCCTGCTCATCAGTTTGAAATAGGAGCATTGAGGCCCCGATAAGGAGTGGTAATTGCTGCATTCCTGGTATTAGCTCGGCAGATGGCCTAGTAGCCAGAGAGGCCGGGAGCACTGTATATCGCATAATAGGAATGCAGAGGCTGCTCCTTGTGGTTGCCTGACTTTACTTCATGATACCCACGCTAAGAGGGATATATGATCTGCATGTGGCTAAGGTGGGCATGAGGTGCTCACAATATGTGGATTATGGCAAGTGTATACTAAGGTGCACTGATGATCATATGTAGGCAAAACGTGTTGTGCTGAGTGGAATATTATCAGTTGTTACTGGTCGCCCTGACTATTATGTGTCTATAACAAAGCGATTTATGGACTATGAGATTGACAATGGCCTGATTGCCCAAATGGTATTTGTAAACCCTGTGAAGTCATGACAAGTGCCTAGTGGCACAGTGATATATGTGATTATGTTCTAATGTGGTTTTAAGAATAATACAAAGGCTATCTTTATATAACCTTATGTGGAGTTTCTTTTGTGGTATGACTGGTGTGTTGCTGCCGTGTGAGTGTGTTGTGCAGACACTTTACACATTGCCTCTGGGATAAGCCTGACTGCTCTGCCAATCTACCAAGGGGGAGAGCAGGGGTTATCTTCAGCATGTAACTCCCTTGCCCTGACTAGAGTGGTGGTTTCTGCTTGGCTTAGGTGCATGTCCTAGCCAACCAGAAAACCCATTTCTAACAATATCCCTCCAAAACATAATTTTAAATATGACATCACTGCTTGTATTTTCAGAAATGTGTGGCATGTGTGTTTGTCCCACAGATCCTATGCTAAATTGTCGCATATGTTTTTGTAAATATTGTGTGACTAGATAGTATTTGCAACATTATGTACAGAGACAGCAGTTATTTCCCAAGATGGCTGTGAGAAAAAGTTGTGAGAACCACATATGAATCAGATATAAATAAAAGTCAGTGCTAACAATAAAGTGTTATTTTCCAGAGAGACCTCTACATATCATGTCCAAACAGATCATTAGTAATAATGGTGCTCTCTTTATACATGCCACTATATAATAATCACCACCATGCAAACTTTCATAATAAATAAAACAAAAGCTTCATTATGGTACCTACCCCATAACAAGGCAAATTACTTACATTTCTTATGTCCACAACAAGACAAAATAATCTGCATTGTATTTGACAATTTTATTAGTTTGAGTTTGTGATAGATGATGAAAATGGGATTATTTCAAAGCCGATGTCCATTGTGTTCAAGTTTCTCTCTGTGTGATGATTGCTTTGAAAATGAGCCTGAAGACAGACTTTAAAGAATGTAGCCCTTCATTTGACTGATAATATTGAAAGGTTACATGCACAAATGGTTTTCTTAGTGTAGAACATTTTGTTCACACATCACATAACTCTGAAAGGTTTCCTTTCAATCCTGGGAAACTTTGAAAAATATTGTACATTGTTTGAAATTGATTTTTCACTGGAGTTTCTTGACTACATGACTCTGGGACAACAGAGTTTAGTAATGCCATGTGTATCCGATTTAGAAATCAATCTTTTTATCTAGACACAAATGATATCCAAAGATGAATCAGTCACTGATGCCATTGAGTGGCTGTATATACATATTAAGCATTATCAGGAACAAAGCAAGTGTTTCACTGTCTAGATCTGTTGATTAAGTCACTCGGGAAAGCAACTCATTAATTTACCTAAGGTAATATTATAAAAGTTTAAATAAAGCATTCAAAGGTTTTCAAAATATCCCCAACATAAAGTTGCAATCACGTGTTTTTTTCACAGTTTATGTGATACTTGGCACCAAAGATGGCTGAAACATCGATGTTTTATTTCTACACACTCTATATGAAGAAATATCAGGAACCAGAAAGGATATCAAAACACACTATTTGTTTGGGCGGGAATGCCCCATGCTTAGGGCCTTATTACGGCTTTGGTGGTCCTACAGCAAATGGTGCATTGCACCGTCTGCTGTAGGACCATCAAAGACGTGGTGCTGCTGCCCGCCAGATTAGGCGTCAAATCCTGGTCTGGCGGCTGGTGCTGCGACAGTCTAAGGCGGTGGTCTGTCAGCCTCATTGAAGAGTCTGGCATGCAGACCACCGTTCTCAAAATGCAGACTGCACCTTCCTGCAAGGTGTGGTCACACATTTAGGAACTGGTGGTGCAAAACCAGGGGGACACTACATGTGCCCCCCTGCATGCATCTTCCATCCCAGGAGCAGCAGAGGGTTCTGTTAGGGCCCACTTTCTTGTCTCTCCCTACCCTTTTCATGGCGGACTCACAGCCATGAGAAGGGTGGTGGACAGGCCACTCCTAATCTGCTTGGCAGTCCAGCAGAG
The DNA here is from genome assembly GCF_964261635.1 of Lissotriton helveticus. Lineage (NCBI taxonomy): Eukaryota > Metazoa > Chordata > Amphibia > Caudata > Salamandridae > Lissotriton > Lissotriton helveticus. Next base: position 539,656,689 of record NC_136065.1, read on the forward strand.
GTACCACCTGCATATTAGTGCTCCTGACCACTGTGGGATGCTTGATCACTGGTGGTCGCGGCTGTCCTGCGTATGTCCGACCACCACAGTCATAATACTGCAGGCGGGCCCATAGTGTGGTGGTGGCCGGACCACCACCACGTGTTCGGCTGTCCTATGGACTGCCAAACTCAAAATAAGGCTCATAGTCTTCAGTTGTGTTCCCTGCCCTGATTGCCGAACTGCGAGTAACCGGTATCCTGGTATTTGGATTTCTGGACTCAGCCCCATGCTAACCTAGCATGTGCGTGAAGGCCTAAGCCTGTCCCTTGATGTGTGTGCGGTCCTAGACACAGAAGGGAACATCAGGCAGCAGAGTACCATTCCTGTCATGGGCATTAGGCACAGTATGAGATGATCAAAGGAGAGAGTAAGGGTTTGTCCACAAAACCGGTTCTGGACCAGGATTACTCCTATTCCCCTAGGGCAAGTATTTTAGAAACAAAAAGAGGAGTATCCCCTGCAGATTATAAAGTCAATAGTCTGGAGGGTAGACTGGATGGCATAAAAGGAAAAAATCTCCTTTTATTTAAAACCCCTCACTCACCAGCCTGGTGGTGACATGCTTCATCATCGGGGTCCACCCTGGTGGCCTAGCGTCACCAGGGTGTGCTTCGACACCTGAACTACAGTGGAGCGGGTTGTGTCTGTAGGTGCAAAAAATGAATTATGTTAAAAATTGTCCTGGTTTAACTCAAAGAATAACTTTATTATAGAGTAACTGAACAATGTTTAAAAAATAATTGCGAGATGGTAGTTGGCAAGTTACGACCGGTTCATCTCTATATGTGTTGGTATGTGTTGGTCGACATGTTTCTACCAATGGGACAGTGCCCGGTTTCTTCAGGACCAAAATACAGGTGGACAGGCGGTGTGGGCCCCCTAAAAGGCTCACCCTACCCTGATCCCCTGTTTAACCCACCGGCAAAATTGCTAGGGGTGTGAACGCTCATCTGAATAAGTGAGCATACAAAAGAAAAACAGTAAAAGAGACCTGTGGAGAGAAAGGATAAAGGCAAATATCAATGGTGAACATTTTTACTCTCCTGTTACGTCGTGGAGTGTCTCTGTTTAAGTGGAATGTTATGTCATTTCGATATCAAGTTAACCCTCGGGGTGAGAAAATGTGGCATCCAAAGATGCTGAGCATAGTCAATTGATCAATATGGGCGTGCGTTGATGCATGCGTTAAGCTTGTCGTGATTATAAGCCACCTGGGTGGCCCCTTATCGTTTGTGAATAACACAGCAGTTTACGGTGATGGGGCTGTGCTTTTGAAAGGCTAATCACCTTGGTGCGTAATATAAGCGTGACTGTTTTGAGAAATAATGCTTTGCTAGCGTGCGCATAGTTCTTGGTTTATCGTTTTACTTTGTGAAAATGACTGTGATAAATTAACATACAAGACTAACACACATTTAACATGTAAAAAAGTACACATGGGCTTGGTGGCGTGAGTTATAGGCTTACTGAATAGAGAGCTCTAGTCTGCTTCATCGGACAGGGCGTAGGCTCTTTGCATCAGGCGAACATATTCTGCATTAGCGGAATATATTGGGAGAAAAAATAGGCGCGTTTTAGTCAAAGGAGCGGAGCGCTATGGAGAACCCAATCCGAAATGGGATTGTGGTGGTTCAGCGCCTCCGCTTGGGGGGTCGTTACTTACAGTTTGCAGGCAAAGCGATCGGCCAGTAACCTACTGCCTTTGGTCCTTGTCCGGCTAGTGTGGTCGTTTGCTGCTCGGCCGAGTATGTAGGCGGCGGCCGCTTCCGGGATGGGCGCGGTCGAGGGCTTGTCTGGGGGCGTGGTCACGTTAGCACGCGTGATGACGCTGCTAGGACCTGGCACGCCCTGCCTGAAAGTAAACACACACTAGTGTGCACTAAGCTAGAGTGCACATACCCGGTGTTAGGCCGTGGGGGTAATGTTAATTTTTAAACCAAGAGGTATTGGCCCTGCTGGTGATAAACACATGGCGAGAGAAGGAATGTGAGCTGCCCATGTCGGCGCTCGCTGTATATGCAGAGTGCATGGAGGGGAGGACAGCCCCTGTGGGGGTAATGTTTGTTTTTAAGAAACCAAGAGGTATTGGTCCTGCTAGTGATAAGCACATGGCGAGGGAAGGAATGTGAGCTGACCATGTCGGCGCTCGCTGCATATGCAGAGTGTGTGGAGGGGAGGACAGCCCCTGGGGGTGGTGGGCTCAGTGGGGGGGGGGCAGTGAATGGGCACATATTCCCAGGGGTTATCTCAGGTTGGTTTAATGAACTCAAACCTAAGCAAGTGATTAGGAGCCAAGTCAGGATAATTTACCCGGTGGTAGGGGTAAAAGATTAAGCATACTGAAGGGCGCTAAGAGCCCATGAGGGGTCAAGAATTATCTCAGGACAGAGGCCCATGGAATATTATCATTCAGGCCCGTCTTGTGGCTGGAAAGTCTGTAAATCCAACGCTGTTCCTTCTCATACAGTCGTGCTTGGACATTGGGGCCTTGTTGGATTTGCTCTATGACAGTCCATCGCATATCGTTGGGGGTGTGACGTGCTGTCAAGAAGTGGTCAGTGAGTTTGGTGTTATTCTTCTTGCATCTCACTGTACTGCGGTGCTCAGATATGCGCAGCTTCACTTTCCGGGTTGTCATTCCTATATAAGGGATACCGCACGTGCATCTGATCAGATATATCACATTAGAGCTGTTGCAGTTTGTGTGTGATCTCTGTTCCCACGTTTTCCCTGGTTCCAGGTCCAGGGTTTTTGTGTTGGCAGTGAGGTGGCAGACGCTGCAATCTCCACATCTCGAGTGTCCAGTCACTGGTGGGAGACCCCAGATTGCAGTGATAGTGGGGTTCGTGTCGTTGATGGTCTTTGGCCGAGTGTTGACCAGGCTGTCTTTCAGGCTGCGCGCTTTTTTATATGAAAAAAGGGGTTTTTCCCAGTTGTATTTGCCTGTGCAGAGTATCGACCAGTGTTTTCGTATACTTTTGCTCACTTGGTTTGACACTGCATTGAATGTTGTGACACATGTGAGTGGAATGTTTTCCGTATTTTTGGGTGTGTCCTCGAGTAGAGATTCTCGCGGTTGGTTCCTTGCTCGTTTCTGACATCTGTTGATGATTGTCTGGGGGTATCCTCGATTGGTGAGTTTAATGGTGAGATCTTGCGCTTGTTCCTTGTAGTCAGATATTTTGCTGCAGTTCCTTCTCAATCGTAAGTACTGTCCATAGGGCAAGTTTTCCCTGAGGGGACGGGGATGGAAACTCTCAAATCTCAGGAGGTTGTTTTTAGCGGTAGGCTTGAAATGTGTTTTGGTAATCAAGCTCTCATTTTCTTTTTGGATGACAATGTCCAGAAAGACCATCTTGTTTGTGTCTATGCTGTGTGTGAATCGCAAGTTTGGATCACAGGTGTTCAGCCAGGAGATGAATGACATGAGTGTTTCTCGTGACCCTTGCCATATGGTGAAGACGTCGTCTATATAGCGCCGCCAGAATTTGATGTGAGAGCCAAAAGGATTGTTCACTGACAAGACGAATTTCTGCTCGAAGTCGTAGACGTAGAGCCCCGCTACACTGGGGGCAAAAACACTGCCCATGGAAGTCCCCCCTGTTTGGAGGTACAGGGTGCCCTGGTATTCGAAAAAGTTCCTCTTTAGGGCCAGGATGGCACAGTTGACAATGAATTCCCTGGGAGTGCGGTAGTTCCACTCACAATTGTCAAGTGTTAGTCTCAGTACCTCAATTGTCGCATCTTGTGGAATGTTAGTATACAGGCTTTCTATGTCAAAGCTTACCAGAATATAGTCTTCTTCCATTTTGATGTTGTCCAGAAGGGTCAGTAAGCTTTTAGTGTCCCTTAGGTATGTACTTGTGCCCTGTACAATTGTTTTCAAAAAGAAGTCGCAAAATCTGGACAGTGGTTCTAATAATGACCCTATTCCTGAGACGAGAGGCCGTCAAGGTGGTGGGAGTTTGCCCTTGTGCATCTTTGGCACCACATAGAAATAAGGGATCTTGCCCTCAGTCGTGCTCAGGTAGTCAGCTTCTTGTTTAGAAATGTCTCCAGCGGTCTCTGATGTTTCTACCATGTTGATAATTTCGATGCGTAGATCTTCTGTTGGGTCCTTTTGTAGTACCTGATAGTTGTTGGTATCACTCAGTAGGCGTATGCACTCTGTATCATAGTCATTTGCATTCATCACCACTAGGCCTCCGCCTTTGTCGGCTGGTTTGATAACTATGCTGGTATCTTTCTTCAGATCTGACAGTGCTTGGTTCTGAGCCCTACTGTTGTTCTTATACTGAGTAGTTTGTGTAAGAGCTTCAATGTCGTTGAACACAGCCTGTTCGAAGGTACTGATTTCCACCGGGATGCTGTGTGGGGGTGGTGTGAAGGTTGATCTCGGTCTGAGACCAGTTTCATTGATGGTTTCACTAGGTTCGTCCGGGGAGTTTTTCTCAAAGAATGCTTTGAGTTTGAGTTTGCGAAAGAAGCCTGCTAGTTCGCAATGTAACTTGAACTTGTCAAGAGCTGCTGTAGGTACAAATCCTAGTCCTTTGTTGAGGATTTCAGTTTCTGAGGCGGTTAGTGTGCATGAGGATAAGTTGGTCACTAACTCCTCACATTGCTGGGGCCTGCTTTGTTTGCTGCCGATTTGCTCCTGGTGGTGCTGCCTGTTGTGTCTTCCTCCTCCCAATGTACATTGTTCCCTCGTTTGTTGCGTCCTCTTCCGCGCCTGCCTCTGTTCTGAAAAGGAGGACGGAATTGGTTTTGTGGAAACGGGAATTGTTGGAATGGTGGTTGCCATCCGTACATGGGGAATTGTGGTGGTTGTTGGAAATGGTTCATTTGGGGATGCTGAAAAGGATGCTGCATAGGGTGGTTATACTGTGGCCACTGGTAGTGCCCTCTGTATGTGCCTTGCTGTCTTTGTCGTGGAGTTCCGTTGTTGGATCCTACGCTACTGCCAGAGCTATTGGAGTTGTTGCTTGATGCATCCGAGTCCTGATCTGGGGTTCCTGTTATTTTATACTCCGGGTCAGAATAGGGGTAGACCTTCACAAACGAGAATTTCTTGACGTCTTTTTGAAATTTTTGTACCTTCTGTTGTGTCAGATTTTCCCGATACTCGTTTATTTCTTTGTTCAGATCATCTAGTTTTTTCTTATAGCCTGTGATGGTGGCCTTTATTTGGCTTTCTGTTAATTGGATCTCTATCTGAATTTTTTCTGATAGTCGTACAGCTGTTTTTAGGATTAGTACAATCCAATCATGCGTGCAGTGCCACGCAATGTGGGCCCAGTCTTTTCTAAATTCAGCATCGTCCAGAAAAATGCGTGGGGCGTTAGTGACTAGTAAGCCTTTAGGGGCTATGCTGTTTGTGAAGTACTCCTTCAATATCGTGCCATGTAGGATGGTTCTAATTCGGTTCCGCTTCATCTCCGTTAGTTTCTCCCAGTCAGATGTTTGGGAGATGGTATTGCTGATGTTGGCATCAGCAAAAACACTGAGGTCACCCATGATTGCGTCTATTTCCTCCGTGGAATAAGTTAGGCCCGGGTTCTCAGCCATGGTTGCTGTGATGTGTACTTGATGAGTTCTACTGATAAAAAATTCTTGACCCCTCATGGGCTCTTAGCGCCCTTCAGTATGCTTAATCTTTTACCCCTACCACCGGGTAAATTATCCTGACTTGGCTCCTAATCACTTGCTTAGGTTTGAGTTCATTAAACCAACCTGAGATAACCCCTGGGAATATGTGCCCATTCACTGCCCCCCCCCCCACTGAGCCCACCACCCCCAGGGGCTGTCCTCCCCTCCACACACTCTGCATATGCAGCGAGCGCCGACATGGTCAGCTCACATTCCTTCCCTTGCCATGTGCTTATCACCAGCAGGACCAATACCTCTTGGTTTCTTAAAAACAAACATTACCCCCACAGGGGCTGTCCTCCCCTCCATGCACTCTGCATATACAGCGAGCGCCGACATGGGCAGCTCACATTCCTTCTCTCGCCATGTGTTTATCACCAGCAGGGCCAATACCTCTTGGTTTAAAAATTAACATTACCCCCACGGCCTAACACCGGGTATGTGCCCTCTAGCTTAGCGCACACTAGTGTGTGTTTACTTTCAGGCAGGGCGTGCCAGGTCCTAGCAGCGTCATCACGCGTGCTAACGTGACCACGCCCCCAGACAAGCCCTCGACCGCGCCCATCCCGGAAGCGGCCGCCGCCTACATACTCGGCCGAGCAGCAAACGACCACACTAGCCGGACAAGGACCAAAGGCAGTAGGTTACTGGCCGATCGCTTTGCCTGCAAACTGTAAGTAACGACCCCCCAAGCGGAGGCGCTGAACCACCACAATCCCATTTCGGATTGGGTTCTCCATAGCGCTCCGCTCCTTTGACTAAAACGCGCCTATTTTTTCTCCCAATATATTCCGCTAATGCAGAATATGTTCGCCTGATGCAAAGAGCCTACGCCCTGTCCGATGAAGCAGACTAGAGCTCTCTATTCAGTAAGCCTATAGCTCACCCCACCAAGCCCATGTGTACTTTTTTACATGTTAAATGTGTGTTAGTCTTGTATGTTAATTTATCACAGTCATTTTCACAAAGTAAAACGATAAACCAAGAACTATGCGCACGCTAGCAAAGCATTATTTCTCAAAACAGTCACGCTTATATTACGCACCAAGGTGATTAGCCTTTCAAAAGCACAGCCCCATCACCGTAAACTGCTGTGTTATTCACAAACGATAAGGGGCCACCCAGGTGGCTTATATTCACGACAAGCTTAACGCATGCATCAACGCACGCCCATATTGATCAATCGACTATGCTCAGCATCTTTGGATGCCACATTTTCTCACCCGGAGGGTTAACTTGATATCGAAATGACATAACATTCCACTTAAACAGAGACACTCCACGACGTAACAGGAGAGAAAAAATGTTCACCATTGATATTTGCCTTTATCCTTTCTCTCCACAGGTCTCTTTTACTGTTTTTCTTTTGTATGCTCACTTATTCAGATGAGCGTTCACACCCCTAGCAATTTTGCCGGTGGGTTAAACAGGGGATCAGGGTAGGGTGAGCCTTTTAGGGGGCCCACACCGCCTGTCCACCTGTATTTTGGTCCTGAAGAAACCGGGCACTATCCCATTGGTAGAAACATGTCGACCAACACATACCAACACATATAGAGATTAACCGGTCGTAACTTGCCAACTACCATCTCGCAATTATTTTTTAAACATTGTTCAGTTACTCTATAATAAAGTTATTCTTTGAGTTAAACCAGGACAATTTTTAACATAATTCATTTTTTGCACCTACAGACACAACCCGCTCCACTGTAGTTCAGGTGTCGAAGCACACCCTGGTGACGCTAGGCCACCAGGGTGGACCCCGATGATGAAGCATGTCACCACCAGGCTGGTGAGTGAGGGGTTTTAAATAAAAGGAGATTTTTTCCTTTTATGCCATCCAGTCTACCCTCCAGACTATTGACTTTATAATCTGCAGGGGATACTCCTCTTTTTGTTTCTAAAATACTTGCCCTAGGGGAATAGGAGTAATCCTGGTCCAGAACCGGTTTTGTGGACAAACCCTTACTCTCTCCTTTGATCATCTCATTTCCTGGCAGCGCACAGCTGCGAGAGTACATTTTTTATCAGTAGAACTCATCAAGTACACATCACAGCAACCATGGCTGAGAACCCGGGCCTAACTTATTCCACGGAGGAAATAGACGCAATCATGGGTGACCTCAGTGTTTTTGCTGATGCCAACATCAGCAATACCATCTCCCAAACATCTGACTGGGAGAAACTAACGGAGATGAAGCGGAACCGAATTAGAACCATCCTACATGGCACGATATTGAAGGAGTACTTCACAAACAGCATAGCCCCTAAAGGCTTACTAGTCACTAACGCCCCACGCATTTTTCTGGACGATGCTGAATTTAGAAAAGACTGGGCCCACATTGCGTGGCACTGCACGCATGATTGGATTGTACTAATCCTAAAAACAGCTGTACGACTATCAGAAAAAATTCAGATAGAGATCCAATTAACAGAAAGCCAAATAAAGGCCACCATCACAGGCTATAAGAAAAAACTAGATGATCTGAACAAAGAAATAAACGAGTATCGGGAAAATCTGACACAAAAGAAGGTACAAAAATTTCAAAAAGACCTCAAGAAATTCTCGTTTGTGAAGGTCTACCCCTATTCTGACCCGGAGTATAAAATAACAGGAACCCCAGATCAGGACTCGGATGCATCAAGCAACAACTCCAATAGCTCTGGCAGTAGCGTAGGATCCAACAACGGAACTCCACGACAAAGACAGCAAGGCACATACAGAGGGCACTACCAGTGGCCACAGTATAACCACCCTATGCAGCATCCTTTTCAGCATCCCCAAATGAACCATTTCCAACAACCACCACAATTCCCCATGTACGGATGGCAACCACCATTCCAACAATTCCCGTTTCCACAAAACCAATTCCGTCCTCCTTTTCAGAACAGAGGCAGGCGCGGAAGAGGACGCAACAAACGAGGGAACAATGTACATTGGGAGGAGGAAGACACAACAGGCAGCACCACCAGGAGCAAATCGGCAGCGAACAAAGCAGGCCCCAGCAATGTGAGGAGTTAGTGACCAACTTATCCTCACGCACACTAACCGCCTCAGAAACTGAAGTCCTCAACAAAGGACTAGGATTTGTACCTACAGCAGCTCTTGACAAGTTCAAGTTACATTGCGAACTAGCAGGCTTCTTTCGCAAACTCAAACTCAAAGCATTCTTTGAGAAAAACTCCCCGGACGAACCTAGTGAAACCATCAATGAAACTGGTCTCAGACCGAGATCAACCTTCACACCACCCCCACACAGCATCCCGGTGGAAATCAGTACCTTCGAACAGGCTGTGTTCAACGACATTGAAGCTCTTACACAAACTACTCAGTATAAGAACAACAGTAGGGCTCAGAACCAAGCACTGTCAGATCTGAAGAAAGATACCAGCATAGTTATCAAACCAGCCGACAAAGGCGGAGGCCTAGTGGTGATGAATGCAAATGACTATGATACAGAGTGCATACGCCTACTGAGTGATACCAACAACTATCAGGTACTACAAAAGGACCCAACGGAAGATCTACGCATCGAAATTATCAACATGGTAGAAACAGCAGAGACCGCTGGAGACATTTCTAAACAAGAAGCTGACTACCTGAGCACGACTGAGGGCAAGATCCCTTATTTCTATGTGGTGCCAAAGATGCACAAGGGCAAACTCCCACCACCTGGACGGCCTATCGTCTCAGGAATAGGGTCATTATTAGAACCACTGTCCAGATTTTGCGACTTCTTTTTGAAAACAATTGTACAGGGCACAAGTACATACCTAAGGGACACTAAAAGCTTACTGACCCTTCTGGACAACATCAAAATGGAAGAAGACTATATTCTGGTAAGCTTTGACATAGAAAGCCTGTATACTAACATTCCACAAGATGCGACAATTGAGGTACTGAGACAAACACTTGACAATTGTGAGTGGAACTACCGCACTCCCAGGGAATTCATTGTCAACTGTGCCATCCTGGCCCTAAAGAGGAACTTTTTCGAATACCAGGGCACCCTGTACCTCCAAACAGGGGGGACTTCCATGGGCAGTGTTTTTGCCCCCAGTGTAGCGGGGCTCTACGTCTACGACTTCGAGCAGAAATTCGTCTTGTCAGTGAACAATCCTTTTGGCTCTCACATCAAATTCTGGCGGCGCTATATAGACGACGTCTTCACCATATGGCAAGGGTCACGAGAAACACTCATGTCATTCATCTCCTGGCTGAACACCTGTGATCCGAACTTGCGATTCACACACAGCATAGACACAAACAAGATGGTCTTTCTGGACATTGTCATCCAAAAAGAAAATGAGAGCTTGATTACCAAAACACATTTCAAGCCTACCGCTAAAAACAACCTCCTGAGATTTGAGAGTTTCCATCCCCGTCCCCTCAGGGAAAACTTGCCCTATGGACAGTACTTACGATTGAGAAGGAACTGCAGCAAAATATCTGACTACAAGGAACAAGCGCAAGATCTCACCATTAAACTCACCAATCGAGGATACCCCCAGACAATCATCAACAGATGTCAGAAACGAGCAAGGAACCAACCGCGAGAAGCTCTACTCGAGGACACACCCAAAAATACGGAAAACATTCCACTCACATGTGTCACAACATTCAATGCAGTGTCAAACCAAGTGAGCAAAAGTATACGAAAACACTGGTCGATACTCTGCACAGGCAAATACAACTGGAAAAAACCCCATTTTTCATATAAAAAAGCGCGCAGCCTGAAAGACAGCCTGGTCAACACTCGGCCAAAGACCATCAACGACACGAACCCCACTATCACTGCAATCTGGGGTCTCCCACCAGTGACTGGACACTCGAGATGTGGAGATTGCAGCGTCTGCCACCTCACTGCCAACACAAAAACCCTGGACCTGGAACCAGGGAAAATGTGGGAACAGAGATCACACACAAACTGCAACAGCTCTAATGTGATATATCTGATCAGATGCACGTGCGGTATCCCTTATATAGGAATGACAACCCGGAAAGTGAAGCTGCGCATATCTGAGCACCGCAGTACAGTGAGATGCAAGAAGAATAACACCAAACTCACTGACCACTTCTTGACAGCACGTCACACCCCCAACGATATGCGATGGACTGTCATAGAGCAAATCCAACAAGGCCCCAATGTCCAAGCACGACTGTATGAGAAGGAACAGCGTTGGATTTACAGACTTTCCAGCCACAAGACGGGCCTGAATGATAATATTCCATGGGCCTCTGTCCTGAGATAATTCTTGACCCCTCATGGGCTCTTAGCGCCCTTCAGTATGCTTAATCTTTTACCCCTACCACCGGGTAAATTATCCTGACTTGGCTCCTAATCACTTGCTTAGGTTTGAGTTCATTAAACCAACCTGAGATAACCCCTGGGAATATGTGCCCATTCACTGCCCCCCCCCACTGAGCCCACCACCCCCAGGGGCTGTCCTCCCCTCCACACACTCTGCATATGCAGCGAGCGCCGACATGGTCAGCTCACATTCCTTCCCTCGCCATGTGCTTATCACCAGCAGGACCAATACCTCTTGGTTTCTTAAAAACAAACATTACCCCCACAGGGGCTGTCCTCCCCTCCATGCACTCTGCATATACAGCGAGCGCCGACATGGGCAGCTCACATTCCTTCTCTCGCCATGTGTTTATCACCAGCAGGGCCGATACCTCTTGGTTTAAAAATTAACATTACCCCCACGGCCTAACACCGGGTATGTGCCCTCTAGCTTAGCGCACACTAGTGTGTGTTTACTTTCAGGCAGGGCGTGCCAGGTCCTAGCAGCGTCATCACGCGTGCTAACGTGACCACGCCCCCAGACAAGCCCTCGACCGCGCCCATCCCGGAAGCGGCCGCCGCCTACATACTCGGCCGAGCAGCAAACGACCACACTAGCCGGACAAGGACCAAAGGCAGTAGGTTACTGGCCGATCGCTTTGCCTGCAAACTGTAAGTAACGACCCCCCAAGCGGAGGCGCTGAACCACCACAATCCCATTTCGGATTGGGTTCTCCAAAGCGCTCCGCTCCTTTGACTAAAACGCGCCTATTTTTTCTCCCAATATATTCCGCTAATGCAGAATATGTTCGCCTGATGCAAAGAGCCTACGCCCTGTCCGATGAAGCAGACTAGAGCTCTCTATTCAGTAAGCCTATAACTCACGCCACCAAGCCCATGTGTACTTTTTTACATGTTAAATGTGTGTTAGTCTTGTATGTTAATTTATCACAGTCATTTTCACAAAGTAAAACGATAAACCAAGAACTATGCGCACGCTAGCAAAGCATTATTTCTCAAAACAGTCACGCTTATATTACGCACCAAGGTGATTAGCCTTTCAAAAGCACAGCCCCATCACCGAAACTGCTGTGTTATTCACAAACGATAAGGGGCCACCCAGGTGGCTTATAATCACGACAAGCTTAACGCATGCATCAACGCACGCCCATATTGATCAATCGACTATGCTCAGCATCTTTGGATGCCACATTTTCTCACCCGGAGGGTTAACTTGATATCGAAATGACATAACATTCCACTTAAACAGAGACACTCCACGACCTAACAGGAGAGTAAAAATGTTCACCATTGATATTTGCCTTTATCCTTTCTCTCCACAGGTCTCTTTTACTGTTTTTCTTTTGTATGCTCACTTATGCAGATGAGCGTTCACACCCCTAGCAATTTTGCCGGTGGGTTAAACAGGGGATCAGGGTAGGGTGAGCCTTTTAGGGGGCCCACACCGCCTGTCCACCTGTATTTTGGTCCTGAAGAAACCGGGCACTGTCCCATTGGTAGAAACATGTCGACCAACACATACCAACACATATAGAGATGAACCGGTCGTATTTTGCCAACTACCATCTCGCAATTATTTTTTAAACATTGTTCAGTTACTCTATAATAAAGTTATTCTTTGAGTTAAACCAGGACAATTTTTAACATAATTCATTTTTTGCACCTACAGACACAACCCGCTCCACTGTAGTTCAGGTGTCGAAGCACACCCTGGTGACGCTAGGCCACCAGGGTGGACCCCGATGATGAAGCATGTCACCACCAGGCTGGTGAGTTAGGGGTTTTAAATAAAAGGAGATTTTTTCCTTTTATGCCATCCAGTCTACCCTCCAGACTATTGACTTTATAATCTGCAGGGGATACTCCTCTTTTTGTTTCTAAAATACTTGCCCTAGGGGAATAGGAGTAATCCTGGTCCAGAACCGGTTTTGTGGACAAACCCTTACTCTCTCCTTTGATCATCTCATTTCCTGGCAGCGCACAGCTGCGAGAGTACATTTTTTATCAGTAGAACTCATCAAGTACACATCACAGCAACCATGGCTGAGAACCCGGGCCTAACTTATTCCACGGAGGAAATAGACGCAATCATGGGTGACCTCAGTGTTTTTGCTGATGCCAACATCAGCAATACCATCTCCCAAACATCTGACTGGGAGAAACTAACGGAGATGAAGCGGAACCGAATTAGAACCATCCTACATGGCACGATATTGAAGGAGTACTTCACAAACAGCATAGCCCCTAAAGGCTTACTAGTCACTAACGCCCCACGCATTTTTCTGGACGATGCTGAATTTAGAAAAGACTGGGCCCACATTGCGTGGCACTGCACGCATGATTGGATTGTACTAATCCCAAAAACAGCTGTACGACTATCAGAAAAAATTCAGATAGAGATCCAATTAACAGAAAGCCAAATAAAGGCCACCATCACAGGCTATAAGAAAAAACTAGATGATCTGAACAAAGAAATAAACGAGTATCGGGAAAATCTGACACAACAGAAGGTACAAAAATTTCAAAAAGACCTCAAGAAATTCTCGTTTGTGAAGGTCTACCCCTATTCTGACCCGGAGTATAAAATAACAGGAACCCCAGATCAGGACTCGGATGCATCAAGCAACAACTCCAATAGCTCTGGCAGTAGCGTAGGATCCAACAACGGAACTCCACGACAAAGACAGCAAGGCACATACAGAGGGCACTACTAGTGGCCACAGTATAACCACCCTATGCAGCATCCTTTTCAGCATCCCCAAATGAACCATTTCCAACAACCACCACAATTCCCCATGTACGGATAGCAACCACCATTCCAACAATTCCCGTTTCCACAAAACCAATTCCGTCCTCCTTTTCAGAACAGAGGCAGGCGCGGAAGAGGACGCAACAAACGAGGGAACAATGTACATTGGGAGGAGGAAGACACAACAGGCAGCACCACCAGGAGCAAATCGGCAGCGAACAAAGCAGGCCCCAGCAATGTGAGGAGTTAGTGACCAACTTATCCTCACGCACACTAACCGCCTCAGAAACTGAAGTCCTCAACAAAGGACTAGGATTTGTACCTACAGCAGCTCTTGACAAGTTCAAGTTACATTGCGAACTAGCAGGCTTCTTTCGCAAACTCAAACTCAAAGCATTCTTTGAGAAAAACTCCCCGGACGAACCTAGTGAAACCATCAATGAAACTGGTCTCAGACCGAGATCAACCTTCACACCACCCCCACACAGCATCCCGGTGGAAATCAGTACCTTCGAACAGGCTGTGTTCAACGACATTGAAGCTCTTACACAAACTACTCAGTATAAGAACAACAGTAGGGCTCAGAACCAAGCACTGTCAGATCTGAAGAAAGATACCAGCATAGTTATCAAACCAGCCGACAAAGGCGGAGGCCTAGTGGTGATGAATGCAAATGACTATGATACAGAGTGCATACGCCTACTGAGTGATACCAACAACTATCAGGTACTACAAAAGGACCCAACGGAAGATCTACGCATCGAAATTATCAACATGGTAGAAACAGCAGAGACCGCTGGAGACATTTCTAAACAAGAAGCTGACTACCTGAGCACGACTGAGGGCAAGATTCCTTATTTCTATGTGGTGCCAAAGATGCACAAGGGCAAACTCCCACCACCTGGACAGCCTATCGTCTCAGGAATAGGGTCATTATTAGAACCACTGTCCAGATTTTGCGACTTCTTTTTGAAAACAATTGTACAGGGCACAAGTACATACCTAAGGGACACTAAAAGCTTACTGACCCTTCTGGACAACATCAAAATGGAAGAAGACTATATTCTGGTAAGCTTTGACATAGAAAGCCTGTATACTAACATTCCACAAGATGCGACAATTGAGGTACTGAGACAAACACTTGACAATTGTGAGTGGAACTACCGTACTCCCAGGGAATTCATTGTCAACTGTGCCATCCTGGCCCTAAAGAGGAACTTTTTCGAATACCAGGGCACCCTGTACCTCCAAACAGGGGGGACTTCCATGGGCAGTGTTTTTGCCCCCAGTGTAGCGGGGCTCTACGTCTACGACTTCGAGCAGAAATTCGTCTTGTCAGTGAACAATCCTTTTGGCTCTCACATCAAATTCTGGCGGCGCTATATAGACGACGTCTTCACCATATGGCAAGGGTCACGAGAAACACTCATGTCATTCATCTCCTGGCTGAACACCTGTGATCCGAACTTGCGATTCACACACAGCATAGACACAAACAAGATGGTCTTTCTGGACATTGTCATCCAAAAAGAAAATGAGAGCTTGATTACCAAAACACATTTCAAGCCTACCGCTAAAAACAACCTCCTGAGATTTGAGAGTTTCCATCC
Organism: Lissotriton helveticus; assembly: GCF_964261635.1. Lineage (NCBI taxonomy): Eukaryota > Metazoa > Chordata > Amphibia > Caudata > Salamandridae > Lissotriton > Lissotriton helveticus. The sequence continues at coordinate 539,672,048 of NC_136065.1, forward strand.
CCGTCCCCTCAGGGAAAACTTGCCCTATGGACAGTACTTACGATTGAGAAGGAACTGCAGCAAAATATCTGACTACAAGGAACAAGCGCAAGATCTCACAATTAAACTCACCAATCGAGGATACCCCCAGACAATCATCAACAGATGTCAGAAACGAGCAAGGAACCAACCGCGAGAAGCTCTACTCGAGGACACACCCAAAAATACGGAAAACATTCCACTCACATGTGTCACAACATTCAATGCAGTGTCAAACCAAGTGAGCAAAAGTATACGAAAACACTGGTCGATACTCTGCACAGGCAAATACAACTGGGAAAAACCCCTTTTTTCATATAAAAAAGCGCGCAGCCTGAAAGACAGCCTGGTCAACACTCGGCCAAAGACCATCAACGACACGAACCCCACTATCACTGCAATCTGGGGTCTCCCACCAGTAACTGGACACTCGAGATGTGGAGATTGCAGCATCTGCCACCTCACTGCCAACACAAAAACCCTGGACCTGGAACCAGGGAAAACGTGGGAACAGAGATCACACACAAACTGCAACAGCTCTAATGTGATATATCTGATCAGATGCACGTGCGGTATCCCTTATATAGGAATGACAACCCGGAAAGTGAAGCTGCGCATATCTGAGCACCGCAGTACAGTGAGATGCAAGAAGAATAGCACCAAACTCACTGACCACTTCTTGACAGCACGTCACACCCCCAACGATATGCGATGGACAGTCATAGAGCAAATCCAACAAGGCCCCAATGTCCAAGCACGACTGTATGAGAAGGAACAGCGTTGGATTTACAGACTTTCCAGCCACAAGACGGGCCTGAATGATAATATTCCATGGGCCTCTGTCCTGAGATAATTCTTGACCCCTCATGGGCTCTTAGCGCCCTTCAGTATGCTTAATCTTTTACCCCTACCACCGGGTAAATTATCCTGACTTGGCTCCTAATCACTTGCTTAGGTTTGAGTTCATTAAACCAACCTGAGATAACCCCTGGGAATATGTGCCCATTCACTGCCCCCCCCCACTGAGCCCACCACCCCCAGGGGCTGTCCTCCCCTCCACACACTCTGCATATGCAGCGAGCGCCGACATGGTCAGCTCATATTCCTTCCCTCGCCATGTGCTTATCACCAGCAGGACCAATACCTCTTGGTTTCTTAAAAACAAACATTACCCCCACAGGGGCTGTCCTCCCCTCCATGCACTCTGCATATACAGCGAGCGCCGACATGGGCAGCTCACATTCCTTCTCTCGCCATGTGTTTATCACCAGCAGGGCCAATACCTCTTGGTTTAAAAATTAACATTACCCCCACGGCCTAACACCGGGTATGTGCCCTCTAGCTTAGCGCACACTAGTGTGTGTTTACTTTCAGGCAGGGCGTGCCAGGTCCTAGCAGCGTCATCACGCGTGCTAACGTGACCACGCCCCCAGACAAGCCCTCGACCGCGCCCATCCCGGAAGCGGCCGCCGCCTACATACTCGGCCGAGCAGCAAACGACCACACTAGCCGGACAAGCACCAAAGGCAGTAGGTTACTGGCCGATCGCTTTGCCTGCAAACTGTAAGTAACGACCCCCCAAGCGGAGGCGCTGAACCACCACAATCCCATTTCGGATTGGGTTCTCCATAGCGCTCCGCTCCTTTGACTAAAACGCGCCTATTTTTTCTCCCAATATATTCCGCTAATGCAGAATATGTTCGCCTGATGCAAAGAGCCTACGCCCTGTCCGATGAAGCAGACTAGAGCTCTCTATTCAGTAAGCCTATAACTCACGCCACCAAGCCCATGTGTACTTTTTTACATGTTAAATGTGTGTTAGTCTTGTATGTTAATTTATCACAGTCATTTTCACAAAGTAAAACGATAAACCAAGAACTATGCGCACGCTAGCAAAGCATTATTTCTCAAAACAGTCACGCTTATATTACGCACCAAGGTGATTAGCCTTTCAAAAGCACAGCCCCATCACCGTAAACTGCTGTGTTATTCACAAACGATAAGGGGCCACCCAGGTGGCTTATAATCACGACAAGCTTAACGCATGCATCAACGCACGCCCATATTGATCAATCGACTATGCTCAGCATCTTTGGATGCCACATTTTCTCACCCGGAGGGTTAACTTGATATCGAAATGACATAACATTCCACTTAAACAGAGACACTCCACGACGTAACAGGAGAGTAAAAATGTTCACCATTGATATTTGCCTTTATCCTTTCTCTCCACAGGTCTCTTTTACTGTTTTTCTTTTGTATGCTCACTTATTCAGATGAGCGTTCACACCCCTAGCAATTTTGCCGGTGGGTTAAACAGGGGATCAGGGTAGGGTGAGCCTTTTAGGGGGCCCACACCGCCTGTCCACCTGTATTTTGGTCCTGAAAAACCGGGCACTGTCCCATTGGTAGAAACATGTCGACCAACACATACCAACACATATAGAGATGAACCGGTCGTAACTTGCCAACTACCATCTCGCAATTATTTTTTAAACATTGTTCAGTTACTCTATAATAAAGTTATTCTTTGAGTTAAACCAGGACAATTTTTAACATAATTCATTTTTTGCACCTACAGACACAACCCGCTCCACTGTAGTTCAGGTGTCGAAGCACACCCTGGTGACGCTAGGCCACCAGGGTGGACCCCGATGATGAAGCATGTCACCACCAGGCTGGTGAGTGAGGGGTTTTAAATAAAAGGAGATTTTTTCCTTTTATGCCATCCAGTCTACCCTCCAGACTATTGACTTTATAATCTGCAGGGGATACTCCTCTTTTTGTTTCTAAAAAACATTAGGCACAGTATATCTGTGGCTGACAGACCACACTTTGGACAATTTTATCAGGTCACTCAGGTCCATCCTCAATACCTTAAACTGCGTGCAGACACCAAAGATTTGGTAGTAAACCACAATATAATAAATTAGTGATTGCCCTTGAGAGGAATGGAAAGTAGAAGGGGATCGGGAATCCTCTGGAAATCTGCCATTTAGAGCAACCAAGTCATTGGTTCTCAGGCAATCCAAAAAATGTAAACCCTGCCTGTCTTATCTAACATTATCTGCTAAAATTGCCTCTCGGATACTTCATATCTTGTCCAACTCCAGGTTTCCAAAGGTCACAGTAGAACAATTAGAGATGTTGGCATTAAAATCTCCCATTATAATTATCTGTGTGCATTCTTCCAAGATGGTAATATTTTGCACAAAAGAGAACATAGACTCAACTAGAGAGTCAGACAACCTCCCGGGGGAAATATAAACATTTACCAGAAGAAAAGATGAATACAATCCTCCTATTACATTGCCCACAGCCAACTTTATACACATACGAAGATTTCAGAAATGGACAAAAAGTAACATAGCTAAACCTCCACATCCAGCACAAAAACAATTGTGCATGCAATGCGTGCACCTTTGCCCCATGGTGCAAGGGTGCCTTTGTTGGCACTAGGCTGTCAAAAGGGTTCTAGTGCAGGGAAAAAGGCAGGAATGCTGGTATTGCCTTATGTACGGCACAATCCTGCTGTTAGACTTGGCCCTTTTTGCAGGGTCATCCCTAAACTTTTTGCCTTCCTCCTGCATTTGGTTTGACCTGTTTTTGTTGGTATTATGAGCACTTTACCACTGCTGATCAGTGCTAAAGTACATATGTTCTCCCTATTGTAAATTAATGTATGGATTATTGATTCCATGATTGGCTGATTTGGTTTACTGGTCAGACCCTAGTACAGTGCACTGAGTGTGTCCAGAGCTTGTAAACCAAATGCTGCTAGTGGTCTTGCAGCACTGGTTGTGCCACCCACAGAAGCAGCCTGTAAACATGTGTCTTAGGTCTGCCATTGCAGAGCCTGTGTACAGTCTGGTATTGCCATGTTGACTGGGCATGTGCACCCACTTGCCAGTCCCTCAAACTTCCCTTTTCTTCATATCAGACACCCCTATGGTAAGCCCAAGGGCAGGGTGCATTGTAAGTATAAGGTAGGACAAGCCCTGATGTGTGTGGTTGTCCTAATAGTGAGTTACAGACATTTTCGTTTTTCACTATTGCAAGGCTACCTATTCCCTATAGGCCAGAATGGGCAGTTTGATTATTACATCTTATAATCCAAACTGACTCAGGGTACTAGGTAGAAATTCGAGTTTAGTATGCCTGAACTCAGAATGGTAAAACATATATTTTAGTAAAGTTGGTTTTAACATTCTGTATTTGAAAATACCACTTTTAGAAGTAGGTATTTTCTTGTCTAACTATCCAAGCCTGCCTCTGCTAGGTTGTGTATTCCTTGTCTGGAGTTTGAGTGGTCTACAACCTTTACACCGTGGTGCCATTGCGACGCGTCTTTTACAACGCAAGTCGTTACCACGACTTGCGCTGGAGGGCGCTCTAGACTAAGGAATAGTAGATTTACTATTCCAACAATTTCCCTACTGTACGTAGGCTGGAGTTGGAATAGTCAATCTTACTATTCTTAAGTCCAGCACCGGTAACGACTTGCATTGTAAAAGATGCAATGTGATTTACCGCGATCATTTTGATCGCATTGTAACATCGTACATCCTTTGAGTGACAGGCGCTGTGGGATTCCAGGAGACAGGCTGAGTCAGCACAGTGCTGAATAGAGAGATCTGCATCTAGATGGGAGGGAGGAGTTGCACCTGCGACCTGAATAGGACTGTGCCTTCCCTCCGCAATGCTGGCTCCACCTCCTGTGGTGCGTCTGATGGCTCTGCCCTGCACAGTGAAAGGAAAGAAAGAGTCATGTAAACAGAGTGCTCCAGGACTGACCAAAACTGGTTTGGACTAGGCAAAGGCCTCTCTGCCTTCAGAGAACAAAGAGGAACTGTGTAAAAAAAAGAAGAGACCCAGACCCCAGAACTTTAGATCACTTTTGGACAGCAAGAAGAAACCTTTGCTGTGAAGCAGAACCAGAGAGACTGAGGAGAGACTATCCCTAAGCTGGAGTGTTGCTTGGGGAATTGGCCTGCAGTGGTAGCCTGACTGCCAAAGAAAGGAGAGAGGAACTTTGTGTGGATTTTCATCAACTTTTAAGGATCTCCAAGGGCTTGAGAAAGGAGCTTGCCTTCTGCTGAAGTCACAGGGACAATAGACTTCACCCACCAGCTCCCCAAGAGTTCTTTGGAAGTGCCTGCAGTTATGCTGGACTTTTTGAGGAACTACTTATCGCAAGGAGCGGGAAGCGCAACTCATGAGCAAGAAGCGTAATGCAGAACTGCCGCTGTCGCTTCACAACACGAGAGCGCCTCGCATCCCGGAGAAGTGGATCAACGTCACCTCAGATGCCCCTGCATCAACGGGAAGCGTGTTGCAGGGCCTGTCGTGGGCACCAAGAATCGCGGAGTCATTGCAGGGCCATCCAAGCACCTTGCATTGCTGGAGAAGAGGATCGACATCGCAGCAGATGCCGCTGCATCACCGGGAAGCGTGTCGCAGGGCCTGTCGAAGCTTGCATCGTTGTCAAAGCATCGCGCATCACCAGAGAAGAGGATCGACATGGCAGCAGATGCAGGGCCTGTCGCGGTCCGCATCATGGATCACTGAAATAATATCGACTACCAAAATATCGACTACCCAAAATATCGACGAGAAAATATCTACAACCAAAATATCGAGTTTGTATGTACAAACAGGTAAGTACAAAAATATCGAGTACAAAATATCGTGTACAAAAATATAGTTGTAAAAAATATCGACTTTAATAAAAACAATGTTTAATTACATTAATATAAAAAATTAATTACTAAAATATAATTAACAATACTTAAAATAACTTTTAATAATTAAATAATTAATGAAAGTAAAAAAATAATATTTTTTTAATCATATTTCTTAAAACATATATATATATAGTAACAAAATTTAATTAAATAATAGCCAATATTATTAACGTACAAATACAAAAGAATAAAAATTACTATTCCCACTGCAAAGAGTGCAACAGTGGATATATGACGTTACAACGCAACTTTTACAACGCACTACCATTACAACGTAAGTATTGGTAAGTATATAATAATTTTTTTACATTTAAATTATTTAAAATTATTTAAATATAATTTAATTTAATTTCATAAAATTAAATTAATGTAAATGTAATTTTACTTTATTTTTACACTGTACCCCTGTACCCCTGTACCCCAAAACTGACCCTGAACCCTAAAAAAACCCTTTACCCAAAAACCCCAAACTGACCCTGAATCCTAAAAAAACCCTTTACCCAAAAACCCAAAACTGACACTGAACCCTAAAAATACCCCTTTACCCAAAAACTAAAAACTGACCCTGAACCCTAAAAATACCCTTTACCCAAAAACTAAAAACTGACCCTGAACCCTTAAAATACCCCTTTACCCAAAAACTAAAAACTGACCCTGAACCCTAAAAATACCCCTTTACCCAAAAACTAAAAACTGACCCTGAACCCTAAAAATACCCCTTTACCCAAAAACTAAAAACTGACCCTGAACCCTTAAAATACCCCTTTACCCAAAAACTAAAAACTGACCCTGAACCCTAAAAATACCCCATACCCAAAAACTAAAAACTGACCCTGAACCCTTAAAATACCCCTTTACCCAAAAACTAAAAACTGACCCTGAACCCTAAAAATACCCCTTTACCCAAAAACTAAAAACTGACCCTGAACCCTAAAAATACCCCTTTAATTTAACATAATTACCAATTAATCAATTAAATTAAATTAATTACCAATTACATTTTAATTAATTAACAAATATTATTTAATTACCAATTAATTAAATATTACTACCAATTAATACATTTACATATTTAATAAATAATAATTAAATTACTTCCCACCCTATTCCCCTATAAACCCACAACCCGCTACAGGAAATACATTATTTTAATTTACATAATTAGCAATTAATCAATTAAATTAAATTAATTACCAATTAAATTTTAAATAATTAACATATAATATTTAATTACCAATTAATTAATTATTACTACCAATTAATAAATTTACATATTTAATTAATTATAATTAAATTACTTCCCACCCTATTCCCCTATAAACCCACAACCCGCTACAGATTAAAATTACACAATAATTAAAAAAAATCATTAATTAAAAATAATTATAACATAAAATGACACTTTTCACACATATTATAACATAAAAACACTATAAATAATTACATATTATATAAAAAAAGATATTTTTTACTTTCGATATTATTTACAGTCGATATTACTTCACTTACCTTAAAAACGATATTTTGGCTGTCGATATTCTGTCCTGTCGATATTTTCTCCAAACGATATTTAAAACTCGATATTTTGTCCATTCGATATTGTGGAGTCGATATTATGTCTGTGCACCCCGCATCATATCGCACCAAGAAGAAGACGAGATTTTGATATCTTTGCACCAGATCTTCATTGCATCACGGCTTTGCGTGCCACATCACCACGGAAGCGCAGTAAGAAACCAATGCCTCGCCTCCCCTCGCAAAGAAGAAGTGACGCATCACTGTCCCCTACGCAACAGTAGGGAACCGACGCATCACCGTTCTTGTGTGTAAGGAACCGATGCATCACCTTCCCTGCAACCCTTTCACTGGATTGCGTTACGCATTTTAAGATACATTGACTCAAAGTGTTGCATTTTAAGATCTAAAGAGAACTAAGCTAATTCTACCATTTTAAGAACAATATTGTGGATTTTTGTCATTTGTGGTCTTGTGTTAAATCTATATAAAATATACTTATTTTTAATATATAACTTGTGTGGTGTCCATCTGTAGTATTGTCACTTGATTCCTGTATGTGTTCACAAATGCTTTACAGACTGCCTCTGAGATAAACCTGTCAGAGCGTACCAAGCTACCAAGGGGGGAAGCATGGGTTATTTTAGGGGTGTTCCCCCTTACCCTGACTAGACGAAGGGGCCCTATTTGTCATAGCTACCTACCTGTGCCAACTAGAGACCCCCAAATCTAACACCTGCCCTTTCCCTTTCACACAGTGCACCAAGATGACTACCTGCCCTGCACTGCATGACAGTATCATAAATAGGCCCCCAAGTGTGGATCACACAAATTCATTTCATATTTACTTTAATATTATTAATATTAAATTTAATTTGTAAGGCGCGCCGATACCCAAAAAGGGTTTCCCCGCGCCTAGCACGCAAGTTGCTAGAAAGCGAGTGGTTAAAAGCACATTTACTGCTAAAAAAAAGCCAAGTTTTAAGGCATTTTTAGGCACTTTACTACTACTAAATGCCTTTTGTGAGTACCAAAAGTTAGGGTTTTGTCTTAGATTACTTTTGTGAATCGGGCCCAGGGTGATTAATTGTTTTGTCCAGAATCACATGAGGTTGAGCCAAGCACTGAGGCTGGGATTCGAACCTTGCCCCCCCCCCCCCCTCCCAGGATCCAAAATCCATAGCTCTTATTAAATACCATGTTTATTTTCAATCTTATATTTAGAACTTCAAATACACTGTTTAGCCAGCACTTAATTAGTTATTATAACATATGAAATGAATAGGACTGCATATTTATTTATTGAGATCGAGGGGGGGAAATAAGTGTGCTTTGAGGTGGCTAAAACACTCACCCTGCATCCCCACAGAATTCCCCACCCATATGAAGGAAATGAGTGTTATGAAGGCAATCGCACTAGACCCATAAATAAAAGATCTGAAGCTCTCGAATTTCTGAACTTCAAACACAAGGAGCATTTGAATCAGGCTTGGTGGATCGGAAGTAAATCATTTACGATCAGCAGTCGCTTTTTCTGCCTTGAAACGAGGAGTTGCGCGTTTGTCAGTAGAATGTAAATAAACCATTATTACTCCTTGCATTCATTGTGTAAGATTGCTGTAAAAATTGGCATTGCTTCAATATGTACGATATAATATGCACCCCTCACCCCAAGAAAACGATTTCAAAATCAGAAATAGCTTATGAAACTGTTTATTACTTTACTAAATTTATGATTGCCCAGTGGTGTTATATACTAGTTTAAAAACATTTTGCCTTATTTATGAAGGCCTTGCGCCGCCGGTGCGTCACTTTTTCCCCATGTTAAAAGTGACGCCCCGGCGGCGCAAGGCCTTCATAAATAATGCCCTTTATGTTAATGTTAACGCTTGACGTTCAGTTGGTAAACATATATATATGACATTTATATTTATTAAAAAATATATAAAACTTAAACAAACATGTTTCTTTGTTATACTACCACTAAATTGCGACCGCTACAAATTCCAAAATTCCAGAAGCTTCTCGCAGTCTGCTTGGAAAGGGAACGTGGGATACATTTGTAACCTGAGAGAGACTTATCTTATAGTAAAGAGGTGCTACTCTTGCAATAAATGGCTCATGAAGGAAAAAATTGAAGCAGAAACCAAGTCAGTGAAATATTTTCATTTTACAAGTTGAATATGAATAAGCCTATGCAGCAGTTTAGGAATATTTTTGCTGTGAGGTGGAGTAATTAGTATTTCGGAAAAAAGCACATCATTTTGTAAAAATTGAACGGCCTCCTCCTGCTGATATTATATTGCGATGTTGCGCCAGGCTTGTATTTATTTGTTAGGTATGTGTGTGAGCTCCTGAGTTTACACATCTTCCAATTCAGCTTACTTTTTTTTATTACTCACAAGTTTCTTTATTGCATGTAGCTTGCAATGAAAAAAGAAGTTAGTTTCAGGGCCCTTTTCAGGCTATGGAAAATCCAGGGGCGGCTCCTCCACGTGGGTGTCGGAGCGTCACCCCACTGCTTTCTCGCAGTGTGGGAAGCAATAACGTAAAATGGCATAAATACCATTTTATATTTCTGCTTCTCGCACATAAGAAGGGTATGCCTGGTTGGGGCTGGTGGGTGGGCCGTGCGGGGAGGCGTGGCTAGCCCAATCTTATGGGTGCTGACTGTTTGGTCAGTCCCAGGGCCGACCAACCCAGTCATGAGCACTCTCCCGTTTTCTCCATGTAGGATGCATGCAGCCTGCATGGAGAAAACAGCCTCCTCATAGACGTGGCGACCTAGCGAATCACAACGCTGCCATTGCAGCATTGTGATTGGCTTAGGAGAGGAGAAGTAGGCTGCTTCTTGTGAGAAGAGAGAGAGCAGGAGACGCAACGCGGGAGTACGGGACCGGAGGCGAAGGTAAGTTAAACAATTTTTTTTATTAAATTAACCCCCCCTCCAAGCGCTACCCACTCCACATGTGACCCCCTACCCGCGAGTCATACTAACCACAACTGGAAATCTTCTTGATGCAAAGAGCTACCCTGTGGTAACAGGCAGCTAGTGCACTGCCGGACCGGCGGTAGCGGGGACCAGATATTTTCCCAGTAGGCTGGAAGGGTGGGGGCCGGTATTGAGGCCACAGGCCACTTTTCTTACAGGGGGCCAGTTTTGCAGCAGTGCCGCAATATCGGCCCCCTGTAAGATTGTAAGATAAGCGGAAGCGGAGTTTTGTGGTGTTATACCTCCCCTATTAAATGAATTTTCTGATAAATAGTTGGGTACAGGTGGTTTCAGGCGGGTATTGTGAGATGTCAGTTAGATTTCCAGAGGGATATTTACATACACACAGAAAAATGCGCACACACTCTTACTCTTTCTGTTATAAAAGTGATCAGAATAATGAATATTTCCCAAAATATTGTTTTCTCTTCTAGTACTCCTTAGGCCCCTGTCATGCACCCTGCTTGTTCCATAATGTATTTAATCATGATATGCAGGCCTGATTGTCGGAAAGCCTGAAGCTCACCCACCCAATACAATCATACTGACCAAACTACGCCTCTACTTACCTTTTTGACACAACGGTGGGCACTCGGGGAGACAACCTGCTGCTCCACAGGACGTCTGGTGCAGAAAAATCATTATCAAATGGACGGTGAATTGGAGTTCTCACTACTCACTACTCCAGTAGCCAATCAGAAAAAAGCAAAGAACCTTCAGCTAGATTCATGACGAAGGCAGTCTTCATATTTTGCGGTAGTAGGTCGAGCTGTTGGAAACTTTATAAAAATGCAGAAAAGATTGCCCTACTTTACAGGATGCAGAACAAATAACACCACACGCAATAAGGGCTGGTTTGATCATGTATGTACAGCACTCCATGTACAACTCAAACGTGCCTTATCATTAAGACCGAGGGATCAAAATGAAGTTTCACTCCTGAGAAAGAATTATAAAATGGCACTTTCTAAAAGGAAGAGGGAGCTGCAACAGGAAGCATGGGATAATCTATCACGTGATGCAGAAACCTCAGATAGCTGCCTGTTTTGGTCAACGGTTAATTCACCCTTTCTAAAGGACGACAAAGCCCCGCATCTAATGTCAGCAGTGAGGCTTGGGTGTCTCATTTTTCGGCTATATTTAATGCTAATGGCTCTATTGTGGAAGAACTAAGCCATTGGCCTATACTCCCATTGGATATCTCATTGGGAGAAGTTGAAAGTAATATTGGGGCCAGCAAGGGGGGCAAGGCACAAGGGCCTGATGCGGTCCCCATCGATGTGTATAGGGCCATTCCGCAAATGTGGGGACCTATCCTCACTCTGGTTCTTAACGCGGCTGTGGTAACTATGATTCCGCCTACCTGGGTAGATTCTATTATTGTCCCTATTTATAAAAAGGGGGACAGGTCTGCAGCAAGTAACTACCGCCCGATCAGTCTGTTAGACTCATCGGTGAAAGTTATGAGCAGAGTGTTGCTGTCCAGGCTGGAATCTTGGGCTAAGGATGAAGGGATCATCGCAAGCTCACAGTATGGCTTTAGAAAGGGCCGAGGGACACTGGATCAGTGCCTGAATCTAGAACTCCTAATTGGCAAGTACACTACGGCAAAGCAGGATACTTTGTACCTCTGCTTTGCCGACTTGAGTAGTGCATTTGACCTAGTAGACCATTCAATCCTGTGGCCAGTCTTATTAGAAATGGGTGCACCGGAACCCATTATCTTTTTCTTAGCTAGACTTTATGAAAAGATGCAAACGTGCGTGCGCTACTGGGGTAAACGGAGAGAATTCGGCAGGGCTGCGTTCTTGCCCCCCTGTTGTTTACCCTTTTTGTTAACGCCATGGATGCTGTTCTGAAAAAAAGTCCAAGCAGATGTCCCACGGGTCAACGGATTAGGCGTGCCAGTACTGCTTTAGCAGATGACGCTGTGCTTCTCTCGAGGACCCATATAGGTCTACAGCGCCTGATGGATAAGTTCTCTGATTTTATTAGGGAAAGAAAGTTGTTGATTAATAAGAGTAAAACTCTTGTTATGACTTGTGGGGCTAAATGTAACAAGAGGAACGCTTTTTTATTGAAAGGGTTAAAGTGCAGCAGGTGGAAACGTTTTGTTAATTGGGTGTTACCTTTACGCATAATAATAGCTGGTCCCAAGAACTTTCAAATGTTAGGACAAAAATGGTAAAGAGTGCCCACGGTATCTTTAAGTTCGCATCTAAGATCGGCGATAGACGGATTAGAGACATGATGTCAATTTACAAGGCCAGGAGTGTCTCAATTGCATTATACGGTGCAGGGATATGGGGTTACACTAATGTAAATGTCGTGCAAAGAGAAGAAAACAACTTCCTCAAAAAACTTCTTTGCATACCTACCTCAGCCCCAAACGAATTGACTCATAGAGGACTGGGTGTCGCCTATTTAGGCGACCTCATTTCGTTGAGACCCCTGATGATATGGCGTGCGATTTGGGGGAAGGATGAAACGGCCTTTATTCAAAGCGTAATTAAGGATTGCCTTGACCTAGACAACTATACCAAGATACCCTGGCTTAAGTATGTTCTAGACAGCTTCAGGGATATTTTTGGGTTCAATGTACTGGCTGAACCATGTTCTGCAAGGAATATCCCTAAAGTAGACATGAAAAACATCTTTCTGCAGTACAGAGCACAGAAACGTCTGGAAGCTAACTGTCGTCTTACCACAGTCTGTCTTTATAATAAATACATTGAAGGTGATTTACCACAGCTATATTTGAGCATGGTAACTAGACCTGCACATAGGTTTGTCTTAACCAGACTAAGATTCGGTACGGCTCACGTTTTGGTTGCCTTTCCCCAACCTAAGAAGCAACCCGTTGGGCCGTGCCCATGCGATGGGCATTCCAAGCAAAGTACCCTGCACTTCATGTTAATCTGCACTCCCTTTTTGAATGTTAGGGTGGCCTACCTGATACCGTAAAATATGGTGTTGGAAATGTGGAGGAAGCGATGAAGCTAATTTATAATATGAATTCTCTGGACAAATGTTTTTATATTGACACTTTTATTTCTAAATCAGTTCAGATGAGAAATAGTATGTTATTTTAAATATTTATTCTTTTTAACCTGTATTGTTTTTACTAAGCATCTTTTTAACCGTATTGTATTGTATCATGCATTTTGCTTATGTGCTTTTATGGTCATTGTATAATATGAACCGAATAAAGCTTCATGAAATGAAAATGATTGCCCTACTTCGAGTTGTGGAAGAAAGAGCTAGTTCTGTTCTTTATCTTTTTGTCAAATGAAATTCCGAAGTGTTCGCTAGAGGCCAGGGTTGTAAAAGTGAAAATAGTTTAAAGCCAAGGCATACTAGAGAGAGATTCTGATGTTAAATTGTTAAAAGATGGGAGTGATGAACGATTATGTGTTTGCTGGGTAAATAGGGTCCTAAGTGGCAACTCTTGCAATAGTAATTACTCGTATATTATTTATATAATACTTAATAAATTGCCTTTTACATTAGTCAAGGAATTCTACTATGAATTAATAACCTTCGCCAAATGTTGTTTCCTATCTATGACAGAAAACAAAATTTGCAACTGCCAAATTTATGCAGGTTTATTTTGCTTTTAAGACGTAGAAATGTATTTACATTTATAATCCAAGTATACTTACATTACATTTTTGCAAGCAGCATAGGGATTCATTGACCTGGATTTACAGATAAATTACTTTCTTTGTTTTACATTTTGTTTCCTTTCAGACAACTGACCGTGATTCTGGGAACTACAGCGCGAATCAGTACAGATTAATTGTGCCACCTATCAAAGATGGCAAAGAGGGCTTTGTGATTGAGCCATACACTGGGATCATTAAAACAGCAATGCTGTTCAAAAACATGAGGCGCTCCTACTTTAAGTTCGAAGCCATCGCGACAGACAATTATGGAAAAGGCTTGAGCAGCAAAGCCGAAGTCATTGTAAGTAGTCTTTCTTTTGTCTATACAATTACTTACTTCTCTAGAAAATTTGACATTTTCGGAAAAAAAATATTACGCAAATCATCAGTAGTGACTTAGCTAAACTTGAATTCATACAACACATTTCCAGATGTATTTTTTTTTTTAGATGTCTGTCTCATAAATCTACAGACTGTAATGATATAATATAGTAGAAAATATTGATCATTTGGCATACAAATCATACACAAAAATGTGCTCAGTCCTAGAGACACACGAAGGCTCACATTGCACCCGTGCACGTGTACGGGAGCACAGCACAAGCACACATGCACATTAGGCAAACGCAGGGTCAGATTAGTTGATTTGTGTAGGCAGTGCGATTGATAATTGTTATGAGATTTTTGCTCCCTAGCCTTTTTGATATTACAACTTGCATTCCTTTCATGTCTTCTGTTGAATGAATGAATTGAATTTATTTGCATAAGTTAATTAAAACCATTGCATTACAATAAAAACATTAAAGGAAAAAAATAACACAATTCATAGAAGTTAAAAACTCTGGTAAGGTGTCTTCTGTTTTAATGATCATGCCAGCTCAAGCTTAAGGTTCAGGCCATTCTAAGGCAAGAGAACCTACCACGTTGCACAGTGACTTCAGACATGTCTCTCCTGTATGCCATAAGTATACATTTGCGATAGGCTAACTCATACTCTCCTCACTTCTAAATAGCGGGACCGCTTACTACTACACTGGATATTAACAAGGGGTATTCATGAAAGTACTGAGAAATGGCAAAACAGTTGTTATTGTTATGAAACATACATTTGTGTAGTATGAGAGAATATTTTGTCATGATTTCATGTTCCACAAGAATTAGGAAAGCACCTTACAAATGCTAATTTCCTTTATGAATAATTTTTAAAAATTATAAAATCCAATTGTATTATCTTGATAAAGGTGTTGAGGACTCAGGCAAACTCTTCCCTCAGATGCATGCTCAGTATCTCCCTTTCATGATAGGGTACCCTTTACTGATACACTTGAAAATGAGGGCATTAGGAAGCCGTATAGTTTTTCAGCGACACTTTAGCCCATCCTTCCTACTTTCAAAAGGTTGGCTTGTGATGCAAATCAGAGCAGCCGTTCAGAAGCTCTGCTAGTGCCCTGATGGGATGTCATAGTACTCTTACTTGTTGAAGGGCTGAGTATTTCAAGAGTATCTTCATGCAGTATGTCAAAAATATTATTGGTACTGCACAAATGTGCCCAGGTACGTTTTAAACAACAGCAGTGTGCTCTCACTCTACCCTGAAGTGGTCCTGTTCTCATATCCTTCTTCACTTTATTCCCTCTTACATTTTAGATGAACTACCACCAAGTAACGCTTCGTTGACTTTTATCCTATAGTCCTTCCCTGCAGACTATAGAAAAGAAGCATTGCCAAAACCAATAGTTCTTCCTAAGTGCATATGCTTTTTATGCAGGGAAGAAATCCGCTAGATAAGTCGGGCTGAAGCGTGTCTTCTCAACGGTCATGACAGCTGCATGACAAAGGTGCACCAAAGCCTAGTCCATCTGTTCCCGTTAGCGCCTATTCAGAGCCAAGCACAAACCATGTTGCCCAAATTTCCACAGAGTTGGTTTGCAAAATTTAAATTTGCCCACAAAAAATATGCAAATTAACACTTCTTAAATGTCATAGTCTGTTCCCATGTAAGGATAGTCCACCTTCTATACTAGTTTTGGAAAGCCAAAAAATGACTATTGTTACTTTGTTGTGCTGTGTTAAATGATACATTTGTCTTACCATAGTTGAAAAAGTAAATCTCACACCCCTCAATATATACACTTTCTCAAGTGGTTGACAGACTGGTGGTAGAAAAATAAATCTGACCCCACCACCCATGTATGTATGGACTTATTACAAGCATCCTCCAATCATTTTGTGTGTGTTTGAATCACATTCAACTATACATACTTACCAATAGTATGGTATTATTTTGAGTCATTATATTTTTGTACTCTTTCTCATATGTATATAAAGTCGATATTTTTGTTGTTGAAAGGATATTTGTGCTACAATATTTTTGTGATTGATACTTTGACATGGAAATCCGTCTCAGGGCAAAACCAGGGCAGAATCACACACCGTGACTCCTTTGTTTTGCTATAGAATTTGGTATAAAGCAATATAATTTTGTTTTTTCTATCTGACATGATAGTTTTAATTTGCTCCCTTGAATGCTGTAGTCCGGGTCTGTTGAATTTGGTGGAAAACGTTGCCAGTTATCTGGTTATCTTAGATGCAAAGTCTAAATCAGTTATGGTAGTCATTCCAAGGCAATAAAAAACAGTGATTATGTGAAAGGCCATTTCAAATGTGTATTAGGGCATTACATCATGAATTATCATGACATTTAGAGATACTTTCAGGAGGTAAATCAGAAACTGACATAACAAGAAGATACAAGTTATAGTTGCTTTATGAGCTATGGTAAAAATTCTCATATGGAATGTGCTACCAATCATTTAATTTTTGTTCCAAGATGGTTATCCCTCTGATGAGGCATTAAGTTGGATGTCTGGAATACATTGTAAAAACATCCCTCTTCTTTCCAAGTTTATTCCTGTTTCTACTTGTGGACTGTGGATTTTTGTCCATTGCTAGTGTCCGAAATGGCCTCAACAAAACTTTACACATCATTTATTTGTGGATTCTTGGAGGGGATGAGGGCAGTGGAGTTGGCCACAGGGAATTTAGATTATTAATGGTAGGGATGACAGAGTGAGAGAGAACCACTACCAATGTCAGACAAGGATTTGATAGGCATGCAGAGATACCATATTTTGATGATCAGGTTGGTGTCTGTTATTAGATCTTTAGTAGTAAATACCTCCTCAATCTCCTCAGAAAATGCTGCATGCCAGGTCACATATGCAGATTCAGTGTAGACGTTAGATTCAGGAATAATTTTTACGTATGCCGGAAAGGATTTTGGGGGTCACTGTTCAGAGTAAAAAGAGTGCATGTGGGCTATGGTTTGAGAGCAGATGGTGGAATATGCCCGTGCCAAACATGGTATCTCAGCTGCTATTGAAGTGCTGGTTGGTTAAATAACGCATAGCGACTGCCGCCGCTAAAATATGCAGCGACAAGATATCTAAAACTCGAGTTAACATTTCAACAGTGATCCCCTTTGGGAGAATCCGCCTAAAATCAAGACTTGACTTGGTCCTACTTGATTATTGAACCGCTGCAAAGGGTCTGTATATTCAATTGACTGTAGGTCCTGAAGATGATCTGACAGACGATTACCCCACAACAGACCGAAACGTCCACTTCTCCAACTATTTACCAAACATTCATTGTTTTGAAGTATCTTCTTCTGGATTTTCAGTTTTGTTACTTTTCTGATTTCTTTGGAATAGATGTATACATTCGTGATGAGTAGGTAGATTTTTACATCCTCTCTCATGGTGTTTTGCGACATTGATTGTATTTGACTGTACCCTTTTGAATTTTATCTATAAAAATGTTGTACTTTTTTAAAAAGATATTCTTGTGTCTTTGATATTATCTTTTCATTCATTGAATATTTATGTTTCCTATAACTTGACATATGCATTGATTGTTCATGGGTTCAAGACCAATTTGGATTGAACCTCCAAGTAATTACGTACACATTTTATCAGAGCAAGAATCTTTAAAGAAAATCCCTTGTAGGCACTATTTACCTATTATTGACTTCACTGCCCAAGCCTCCAATGGTATATTGGGGTTCCCCACTTTCTTATCCTGTTGAAGTATGCAGGCACTGAAATGATTGTCTATTGGAATGGCTGTATTAGTAATAGTTGTCTTGTAGAGACGGTGTAGAATTGTTAGCAGCATTGTCAGGAGAGTATTATCTTAATAATGATCCACTGGGCAGATGTATACCACATCCCTTCATGTCTGTCTTACTTTCTTCACTCTTCCATCCTCTTTTGATCTGTGTCTTACACATAGACATTTGTTGAAGTGCATGAACATTTTTCGGCAACAGCCAGACCACAGCATCAGCTTTGTTACTCAGAGAGAGTGTAGGAGGATTCAGAACTAAAACTGTGTAGCATTGAGTGGCATCTGTGTGCTGAGAAGTGGGGTATTGTCATATCAACAGACATCTTTTAAAAGTGGCCATGTTTTACTCAGACACTACTGTGTTTTCTACATCATTTAAACCACAGCAGTATCTGAACATATTATGCTTACAATAGGACGGAATATTCTTTCACACACTCCACTACAGAATTAATAGGATGAGAGGAGCTAAAGATGCAGTAGCTGAACTTCCTGTTATGCTTGCATCTAACATTCCTTATGAGACTCCAGTCATTGCTATAACATTATTTAAACAATGCCCAATCTCTGCATGGATTACAGTGAGAGCTAAAACACTAAAACACCTATATTTATGATTTGGTAACTTATGTGTATTCCTAAATGTCAAATGCAATTCCAACCCTAAATGTAGCTTTGAATCACATTTACATTTTTCACCTCAGCAGCTCCAACAAATATTGTAATGCTACACTAAAAGGTATTTTTCCCTTTCAATCTACATGCAGGTGCTCTGTATGCTGTTTTAATAAAAATAAAAATCAGCATATAGATAGGTTTTTAGGTATCTTTTTAACAGAACTAATCAATTGAAGGTCCGGCTGCTTTATTGTTCATTTGAAGCATACTTTGATGTAACTTATATTTGTGTTCATGTGAGACCTACACAGTACCAGACCTGTCAACGCACATGGTGCCACTGTGTGACACACTATATTTGCTCAGTTCATATGGTAACACAGTGAGGGCAGATATGACATGGTGGCAAGGAAAACAAGCTGAAAACCACAGCAAACAGTGGATTTTCAGTTTGTTTTCAGAGGTTTTGAATGGTCAATGTCCATTAATTGGTGTGAAAACACCCAGAACATTGGCACCAGCTTCAGAAAGCTTTTTTGGGGGGGGGGAGGGTGGTTTGGAGGTAAGGGGGGCAAACGTGCCTCTTAGGTACTTCTTGGAACGAGGCCCCTGCCCCTACAAAGCCCCAATGACTGCACCAACTGTGTATTTGATATTGCAGTTGGCAGGTATGCAGTATACATTCTGTTTCTGGACGGTATAAGAAATCAAGACCTGGAAAAGCCAATGGATCTTCCCCTAGTGACCTTGCAAAGCTTTATTTAATTATTTACCTTTTAAAAACATTTGCAATAGGTATAAAACATGTAGGAAGAAATAAACTATATAGCAAATGGTGACACAACAACATGTGTTTATTCTATTAAATGACATTGTGGAAAGTTAACATTGGTAAAACATCTTGAAAGGCAAAGACTAAGGGACTGATTCGCAAAGGAACTCTGCACTCATGGCAGAGACTCCACATTTGTGGGTGAGTCTCCACAATCAGGGCAGAATCTCCACAATGAGAATTCTGATTGTGGAGAGTCCTCCCCGAGTGTCGGAGTGTGGAGACCCTCTGTGAATCAGCCCCTAAGATCGGAGAAAACAAGAGCACCATAAGGAGCAAAAAAATCACAAATCACCAGTTTTCATACATTCGAAGGAGTTAGATCACAGTATAAGCCAAATAAGAAAAACAAAGTCCCGGGCACACATAGTTGGTATCAATATGCGGTTCTGCAAGGTTTCGTATTCAAACAGAATCTGTGGTCAACACCAGATGAATAGTTTCATGTGTGTTTAATGAATGAAATAATGTAAAAACACCAGATGAATAGTTTCATGTGTGTTTAATGAGTGAAATAATGTAAAAGCAACCAGCCGACACATGTTTTGTCACATGAGGGAGTGATCCTGTGACTTCTTCAGGGCCGAGAGAGCTGCAATGTAGGATGAGCGTAACAGCAAGCTTATGATAATTCCAAGCCGGCTGAGGAAGTCACGGGATCACTCCCTCATGTGACGAACCACGTGTCAGCTGGTTGCTTTTGCACTATTTCATTCATTAAACACACGTGAAACTGTTCATCTGGTTTGGACTACAGATTCTGTTTGAATACGAAACCTTGCAGAACCGCATATTGATACCAATTACGTGTGCCCGGGACTTTGTTTTTCATTTGAATTTGTGGGTTTCTGGACTCACATATCTACGGGGGTTTCAAGGTGTTTCTCTCTCGACCTGGTGGCACCGTACATTCACATAGCTTAACTAACAGACGCATAATTAGCTTGAGCGCCATTCTTTCTGCCAAAAACTAAAAACCTTATACCGACACTAAGCCAAATAAGAGTTTGGATTTTGGAACATGTGAGGTCATCGAGAGAGGAGGGGTTGTAGAGAATATTTTGGCAAGAAGAATTGGATAAAAATAATTATTCAGAACAGTGTAGAAAAAACAACAAGAAAAATTACAAACTTACACTGGAATAAACAGTTGGGAAAATGGTGACATGAATGGTTTAACATTGATAGCACCTGACAAAAAACTAGAAAGTGACCTACAGAGCAACAGATCTGCTAACATATACAAATCAATTAAGGCCAGTCTGGCTTAACTTGAAACTAAGTGCTTGAATACCGGTATAAGATAATGCTTGTGCAGTTGAGTATAACATTTACAGAACATAATAAAAATCAGCGTGTCTTGGGAAGAGGAAGAATCAAGACAACAAGGACTATAGGGAGGAGAATATGACTAACATTTAGAAACAATCAAGAAAAGTGTAACAGGTTTATATTGAACCTTGTCAGCAAAAAACGAAGGCGACTTTAATAAACACCTAATAAGTCTCAATTGTGGACACTGATTTTAAAAGAATAAAGGATCTAACCAATGGTTTATAAAGTTCGGCCTCTTCTCTCAAGGCTAACTGATGCTTTAAAAAAAAGCCATCTTAGTCCTTACAACATCTGACATGACAATTCCATCTGGCTTAACAAAACAGACATGGGCAGCCAAGATCACAAAAAAGAAAACCAAATATAATTAAACCAAGATATTTTATGAGATAAATTCAAAACTGAGACAGTCTATTATGGTGTGTCTGGAAAGGACAGCTTCAGTTTTAACCCAGATTGACAGCCAGACTAATAAGAATCACAATTTTATAAGATTTGCTTGATTCATTGCTTAAACACCTTGGCACCAAGAGTACTGAATGATTGAACTAAAATGTTTTATTTGAAATGAAAAATGTATGCACTTGTTATAAATGTCTAATAAACGTGTAAGATCTGAGGGTGTTTACAGATCCGTTTGTTATTGATCCTCAACTGTTGTGTTGATGTTCAACTATCTTTCAAATATAGGAGGTAGGCTTCTATCTCCCTTTCTGTACATATACACACACACAGGGGCTGATTATGATGTCGTGGGGAAACTTTCTGCCCGTCTCCGTCTCGGAATGAGAGCGGACAGAAATGCGGTTGGCTGTTCTGCCTAACCGATTACGATGCGAACGAACACTGTTCGTTCGGAGTCCCATTGACTCCTATGGAAGCCTGTGTTCTGCCCGACAACACTGGCTCCTATGGGGAAATGGGGTGTATGCGGAAAACTCTGCACCCTGTCATAGGCACCCCATTGAGCCTGCCACACACTGCAGGGATTTACAGGTGGGTTCCTTGTGTACTCCCTCGGCCCCCAACCGGAGGCCTCAGGATGAAGGGTGGCCTCCCAGGGGGCCCCAAGTTCAGTTTCCAACAGCCTTTTAGTTTCAGACAGGCTGACTCGGAAAGGCTGTTGGAAACCGACAATGTAATTGCTCAGTTGGAAACGCTGTCCGTAGAGCTGTACGATGCTGGTCCGACCGACACAAACTCTCCAAGAGCCGGTCTGAACCAATTTGGAAAGACTGCGTGGTTTGCAATCCAACCGCAAACATCATAATCGGTCAGGCAGATTGGAAACCGACTGAGTCAGGCAGAAGGGTGCCGACATGGTTGAGTAGATTCCGAATGTCGGGAGAAGGCTTTCCATCCGACATCGTAATCAGCCTCACAGTGATAGTTACATAACTTAAACCATACTTGTACATGTAAATAGGACATACTGCTTACAATGGTAACTAAATACAGTCTTGAGAAATACTATGTAGCCGCATAAAGAGGAAAAAGGCTATTTAAACACATGTGTAATCACTGCATTATTTCAGAAGGGTATGGCACTGTTGTAACAGAGTAGACCAATATTTTACCTTTTTTATGTATGATCAGTCTAAATTATTGCTAATTGGCTGATACTGTTTTCGAAGACTGCTTATCAAGTGTTGCAAATTCTGAATTACTGGTTAACTTTATGATATACTTTCATAAAAAAAAGAAGGGTTGTTATGGATTGGTTGGAAAGTTGAAAGTCACTAATTACTACCGTTTTATAAATCTAGAGAGCCCATTGGGTTCTAATTCAATCTTCCTTGCAGAGAATTGTTTCCCTAGAAGAAATGCAGATAATGCGTGAAATGCATTGAAAATTATGTAAACTTGATTAAAGAAGAGAGGAAGAAAGCCTTCACTATAAGTTATTCATTTGCATTTAGTTTTAAATTACTGTATACCTCTGTGTAAGTTTGACAGCAGAAAAAACAATTGCACTCCCTCTCAGTCTGGTACAATAAACCTAAGTTATTCTTCTTTGATAGGGATTGTGTTGATCAATTTTATTTTGATTGCATGTAGATGAACCTATCTTTGTTACATATATTGAAAACTTTTTTTTTAGAAAAACTTAAAGGACTAAGGGCCATATGTATCAACACATTTCCCCATAGACACAGAATGGGCAGAACCCTTTGATACATCTGGCCCTTACCCTCTTCCTTTAACTCTTAAAGAACGCTATATCAGGCAAAAAAATATTGTCCATAATGTTACAATGAATGTGCAAGCTTTTTGGAACATGCTGCTTAAAGTGAAAGTGCCAAATGGCAATTACTTGTAATAGCTTTTCAAACGTCATACTTTAGCCACAGTTTGCACTATTTACTATCTTTGCCCAAGCTCTAATTGTGATTTTTTTTTTTAAATGTTTTGGTAGAAAATTAAATCACATTTCTTTGGGAGAATTATCTCACTAAAAGTGATTTTTTTTAGGTGAATTTCTCATGCACAGCTATATTTACATACCCTTTATGAATTGCCAAGCACCGTATCCTCAAGTGTAATTCTGCTCTGGGCAACTACAAGTACCTCCGAGTTCCCGAACACATAAATAAGGGAAATGGAAACATTGCACCGGCACTACCGCTGGTGCTGTAGAAAAAGGCACAGCCCAGCT
This sequence comes from Lissotriton helveticus, assembly GCF_964261635.1. NCBI lineage: Eukaryota > Metazoa > Chordata > Amphibia > Caudata > Salamandridae > Lissotriton > Lissotriton helveticus. The sequence continues at coordinate 539,695,551 of NC_136065.1, forward strand.
CCCACTCATCCCTGCAGTCCAATATACCACTAAATAGGACACACCCTCCCCAGCCCCAAATGCTCCATAACACCCTGACCTGCACTGCTCCCTGTACAAATATTTGCCATCTTTTAATGGCAGGTAGTAAATATCATCATTAAATTCCATTGAATTCTGGAAATCCAGCATTAAATAATTGTTAGCTTAGGTCTGGCAGGTTATTCCCTATTCCGTGCTCCCCGATTTGTCACTGGGAGATACCATTCGAAATTGTTAATTCGGTCTGGCATCTTCCAACAAGGTTAATGGGGAAGTCAGAATGGGAACCTTAGAGTACATTTGCCCCCTGTTTTTGATTTTCTAATATGATTTAAAAAAATGTGTGATGTTCACAAAAATTTAGATTTTCATTTATAATATAAGAACCTTGGAAACTGGTGCAGGAAAACATTTGAGAACTGCAAATTGTATTTCTGCTATGCAAGAACAGAAGAACTGTGCAAAAGTTTATTTCTATATTCGAGCAATACCGTTTCTGCTCATGGTAGAGAAAATAGGGCACGTTATTCCACTAGAATTCAAACAGGGATGATTAGACTTTCATTCTATTATTTCAACAATATATTTGGTTGGAAAACTACACAAATGAGTGATTTATAAATACAAGAGTAGGCAAAACAAATTGCATGGAATGACTGGAAAAATGGAGAACATATTCTAGTGCTGCTCTGCCAAAATTGCCTCATGGAGGCTTTTGTCTTGGACGAGGTCCTCAACAAAGAAATTAAGAAATAAAATTGCTAGTATTTTTTTGTATTTAAAAGACACGTTTTTAGGTTTCGCCTATTATCTTTCGCTTGCGAATGTATTAGGCGAAAATTCAAGGGCTTGATCGACTCGTCAAACCACTGCGGTTTTCTCACAGTGCATGTGAGTCACGTGACCACAAAAGCGGGTCACGTGACCACACAAGCACGCGCATCTCTCCCTAAACCGCCTGCCTCCCCTCGCTCGCATTCCCGCCCCCCCACCATTTGCCAGCACACACTCTCCAAGCGCTTCGCGCACGGCCATCTGTTCTCCAGCACCTCCCCTCTCTCTCCCGACACACAGCCTTACTTGAAGGGGCTTCGGTTACTCCCCTGCTTCGTACCATCCCCTCTGTCTCCAAATGCACCTCTTTCACCGACTCCTTTCTCTCCTCCTCTCTCCACCCGCCCCCTCCCCACATCCCACCCCTTCAAACCACCTCACCCTCCTCTGCTTCCATTACCCGACTGGCCTCTGTCACCGCTCCCCCTCCCCCTTGCCTTCTCTCTCTTTGTTCTCTAATCACTCTCCCTTAACCACTCCCTTCTTTCATCCATCCTTCTTGCCTCTCGCCCCCTCCCCCCCACCAGCCTCCTTCCGCCGCCCTCCCCCCTCCCCGGGGACGCCTTGCTCTTGGAATCACAGTTTCAAAGACACATCCGTGAATTTTAGCTCCGAACGCGGTGGTGGAAAAACATAATCCAGGGTGGAGTCTGCATGCTGATACATACACCTAGTTTCAAATACGGAATAATAAATCATTCCCAAAACCAAAACTTACAACTTTTCATGCGAACAACTTGCAATATTTTAAAAATAACACTCGATGGGAGGACAGTGCACAGCACGTTGTGTAGTAACAGCGCGTGCTGTAAGCATACGGCACCATAAACACTTTACCTCTCTGGTCCTCGTTACTGCTATGACCAATGAGACCAGCAGTAACAAAGACCGCGCCAGGGGTGCCAAAAGGACAAGCTGGGGAGCAGCCGCCATCTCTCATCCACAACCCTCATCCACAACCCTCAAGCATGCACAGCGTGTATGCGACTCGAGAGAATCACGGTTCTGCTGTCTGTACTTTTTTTTATCAGGTTCCCGCCTGCTTTGTCAATAAAACCAATGCCTTTGATTGATATCATAAATTATAGCAGCTGCAGTTCCCCTGCATTGACGACTCATGAAAACGGGCACCAGCAGTAATGTTACTTTGCAGCTGCAATTTCGATGTTATTTTTGAATGATTAATGTTCAGCCACTGCGGGTTGACTTCCCGCATTCTGCTGCCTATCGTCAGCGTCTACGTTGTCAGCGAGTCCTTTCTTGCACACAGAAAGAAACAATATACTTAAGTCATGCGACTTAAACGTGCATTTCTTTTTTTTTTTTAACTAACACTATGTGCTAAAAATCAGACTGAAATTTGAACACAGGGGTTTATTCTATTTTGAAAAAACGTTAAATAGCAACAAATAAAACAAGCACTGGCGTTGCCAATAGGTTTTGCATTTGGAAAGTTGGAGCTATTGGTTTTGTAAATGACATTTTATATTTATATATTGTTATTGACAATGCCAATAACAATATATAAATATAAAATGTCATTTACAAAACCAATAGCTCCAACTTTCCAAATGCGAAACCTATTGGCAACGCCAGTGCTTGTTCAGTGTTCTGGCGTAATGTTCATCTAGATAGATTTTGTGGTCTCCGTTTGTGGTCTCCGAAGCATCATATTTCTCCTAATGACTGTTCTTTGTTATATGCCACACCCCCAAACAAAGACAGATCGAAGTTTAGTGTTAAGTAGTCGAACAAAATCTGATCACATGGAGGTGAATGTATGCAATTCATATACTTTGCCAAGGAGAATTGTAGTCTGCAATTTAAAAAAACACACTACTGGATCTGCTCTTCCTGGAGGTAAGGGGGGAGGATCTTCCAGACCTATCCACCCAGCATTACAATTTGGATATCAGTGATGTTTGACAGAATTTAAATTCATATTCAAATATTTGTCCATAGAAAAAAGATAATTAATAATTTTGGTTATCACCATGCAACACTTTGCTTTGAAGTAATAGAAATGAAGAAAATAGCTCACCAATGCTATATGTAAAATATGACTCCAGACAGCACATTGGTGCAATTTAGCATGACATGGGCAATCTGTATAATCAGTGGATCTAAATTTGCTATCCTTTTCATAAAGCAAATTTTAAGAGTGTAAGATCTGAGGTCACTGGATTTTGTTGTCAGCGCTAATTTGCTACAATTTGCTCATTAGTAGAATAGCAATTAAAAAATATGTTTAATAACATGTTTCAATTAAAGAAACAAACATTGCCATAAACTTTACAATATCATATCATGCTACTTTTTCTTCATTCCATCCCAGTTGAGTTGGTGGTTCATCACCTATAGCATAGCAATCCAATACAGAATCCTATAAGCAGTATAAGAGAATTGACATATAATGCACTATTAAACATAGGAAGAAATCGATTACGAACATAGGAAATAGGCAGCAAATCGGCTGACCACATATAATTAACTATAAAGAAAACAGAAATCAAGGAAAAGAGAAACAATAAAAGAAGAAAACACAATGATTTCCAAATTGTTGTGTCCATTAAGTTTGAAGCAGATGGGTGAGTGGGGGGTGGGCAAGAGTGGGATGGGGAGATATGTGACGGGTTCACTTCATGGTAGCAGTACAGACACACCTCTAATCCCTTCATGGCATGTTATGACATATTGTAACACCCCCGAAGTATGGCATAATAAGAAATTCAATGTTACAGGGCCCCTACACCCAGCAGTCACTTCTGTCTACTCACTCCAGCTCAGCTAGTTGTGCTCAACTCCATTCTAAGACACTGAGACCACTACAAAAGAGTTGCCAGGGACTACCGAGCTATCAAAGCTTCCAGTATTTCTACCCACAATAGTGCAAAAGGGTGTCTAAGGATACCTCTCTCTTCTTCGTGACACATAGCCTGGTCTTCTGCTCTTGCCCAGACTCTAACTGCCAAATCTCATCTCACCACTACTGGCCCAGCAGCTGCTTTCCAAGTAATGGCAATAAGCCTTTTAGCAACTATAAATACCAAATCTAAAAACCTAAAGCACACTTACTTGGTTCCAGGATGGGGAAACAGACCCAGCCGGCAAATCTCTAAGGTGCAATGTAGGTTCCTGTGTAGTGTGTTGTTCACTCTCCGTGTCACTTCATTCCAAAACGACTGCAGATTGGGGCAGGACTATGTCATGTGACAGAAAACTGCGTTCTCAAAAGCACAGGGTGGGCAACACATCGGTGGGCTTCCATAAATAGATGTGAGCCTCTTTGGAGTCAAAAAAGTTTAATATAAATAATTGTACCACTTTAAAACAGGTATTGTTTGATAACCTCTGTGGAGAGGTTAGCCTCCAGGCCCAATCCCAATATGACAGAGCTCTACCCAGCATAGTCTCCCATCTGCTTCAGAGCACAGTTGAGGATTTCTGTACCAGGCCACTCGGTTCCCCATAGAACCACCAGACCAGATGGCGACTTCCATCCAGTGTTAGCAGCAATAGCAGAACTGAATGCGCCTGTGGCTGAGTCGGTCCACCGTCGCATTAAGCTCCAAAGACACTACCTAGGGCCTCATGAACCAGAAACTGACCAGATGGCAGGTCTTTCATTTTGACCAGGATTCCAAGGGTATCAACGCATCTGCTTCATACCAGTCACCAACTACATTCAGTCCCGACACCCCCCAAGGTGCCATCTGGGCTGCAGTGAAAAACATAAGTGGGTCACTGGGGGGGAGCCCACCACAGGTAATGAGGGGGCATAGAGTGGATGGCCTGAAGTCCAAGCCACACAATGCCACCAACACAAGAGCACTGTTCTAAGAGTGCACCATCATTCCTTCGCCTAGGCATGCATCAAAGCAATTGGGCTAGCAACGCATCCTCATCAGACGAGTCAACTTCACAGCCTAGTGCAGCTAGGATTGTACCAGGCAACTAGAAAGCAATCCATTGAAGTTGGACTTTCCGATGATAAAGATCAGAGTCAGGTGCCCCAAGCCCTCTCCCCTACAGAATGGGCCATAGAAGCATGTCCAAGGATACTCTGTGTCATCCCCCATCCCAGATGAAGTCTTGTATCAATGCATCTAAAGGTTTAAACCAGGAGGGAGGTAGCCAAAGTTATAGGTTGGTAAAATAATACAGTAAGTGAAGCACTATGATCAACTTTGCCAGTGCTATTCGGGCAATATTATGAAGCCGGAGGGAGAGCAACAAGGCCACACAGCCCTTAAGGGAGCGCAGCACCACTCCAAGCTTGGCATCCCGTAAGTCATCCACAGGATGACTTAGACCTGGATTCCCAAATACCTAAACTTCGACGGGGTCCAATCGATCCCAGTGCCCATAAACCAGGCCTCAGCACATCAGGAGTCCCTGTTAAAACACGAGTCTTAGCCAGATTCACCCACAGACCTGAGACTTCACCAAAGTCATGTAGTAGTTGGAAGATAAATGGGACATCCGTGACCACATTAGATACACAAATTAAGAGGTCATCGGCATACAGGGAGATGTTTGGTGCCTCCTACGTGGATACCTCTTCCCTGTCCTTGAGTGCAGCAGAGCACTGTCAATGACTCTATGGCAAGGGCGGACAGGAGTTGGAACAAAGGATACCTCTTTGTAGTCCCCCTACAGACAACATATGAGGACAACATAACCTGGCCTGTACGGACCCAGGCTCTGAATTTAGTATATGAAAGCCACACACATGCCACCCATGATGGCCCCAACTGCATCTTAGTCATGAATACAGAGAGATATTCCAAACTTACAGAGTCAAATACCTTCTCAAGGTCCACTACCAGTAAGCCAACACCTGGTCCCTCTATTCGACGTGTGGCAAATAACACTTAATAGAGTCAATGGATAGTAAGAGAAGTACTACTCTGAGGGATGAATTCACATTGGTTGTGATGGAACAGCATTCGCTTGTGTGGCAGAAGACGCATAGCCAGTATCTTACTCAAGATTTTAAAGTCCATGTTCAGCATGGATAATGGTGGTGGTAGAGGCACCCAATGCAGTCGTCTTGGTTATAAGGATGACCATCATATTTCTCATTGTGGCCAGGAGTTCTGCAGCAACCAGGACATTGTTGTACATAGCGGCCAGGTGTAGGGCCGGAAATGTAGCAAAAGCAGAGTAGAACTCCACTTGGAGCCAGTCAGAGCCTGGTATGTTGCTGCTGGCCATGTTCTTGGTCACATCTGGGATTTCCCAGGGCATAATAGGGTCCCTAAGCCTTGAAGCATGAGGAAGTAGAGTCCCCAACTGGAGAGGGGCAAGAAGGGTCGCAATATCTCAACGCAAGGCATCTGGGCGATTCCCATAAATCTGTATATAATAATCTTGTAAGATATTTTTGATCACAAACCAGGGAAAGACCTGTTGCCTGTTTGGGGTCAACACTGATGATATAGGGTTCCCACAGATTCCCAGCGGACCAACCAGGTCAGCAGCCTACCTGCCTTACCTTCCTCCTTATGAGCCCTGACAATGTAGATCTTGTAGTTGTGTCATCTGAGTTTCTCTAGCAAGACATTATAAAGTTCTCAGGCTTCAGCTAACCAAGGCTGCACATCTGGAATAGTATCAATTTGATTACCCAGTACATGTATGGTCCCATCTAATAGCACTAGTTCTTCATCTACTTCCCTGCAAATCCCCACAGATGCCCCATTGCAGTGCCCCCGGATGACTACCTTGAATACCTCCCACTCATCTAGACAGTTTGCATTATGCTTAAAATAGTCTAAGATGGCCATCTATATAAATGTTGTCTTTGAGGACCACAGGACAAAGCTGCAACATGGACATCTCTAGCCAGGGCACCCAAATGGATGCCCGTGAGGAGTGGGTTATAGTCCAAGATGGTGCAACCTAGGTATTTGGCGTGATAGAGGAGAGGACAGAGCGGCATAGACCACAGGACCTAAGTGAATGTGGAGAGCATAGACACTTGAATAGAAGATGTAATCCCTGTCCCCAGTATTCTGCACTCTCCACACATCTTCCAAATCCCAGCCCACAGCACAATCCCGGAACCACTTCGCCACTCTGTGGGATGAAGCCCCTGGCAATGGAGAAATGGGGTGATCCAAGGATGTGTTTCACAGTATGCATTTAATTGAAAGGAAGGACGATCATTTGACCTGAACAACCACAGAAAAAAGTCTCGAAACAATGTCACGGCTGCATTGTCAATTAAAAAGGGGCCAGCTGTGCGGGCCCTCTGCAAGAGGGTATTCTGCCCCCTGTAATGCAACATCCAGTGTACCACCAGCCAAGGTGGCGCCCAGGGACAGGGAGCCATGTTAGTACCCTATGTATACGGTACAACAAAAAAAGGAGAGAGTTTTGCAATAGACACCTTAATTTTCATCCATTGCTCAAAGTAAGCAACCATATTAACACCATCTATGCCCATAGGTAGGCCCACAATGCACACATTGTTTCTACTGTTATGACCTTCTATGTCCTCTGCAGTATGCTCCAGGATCTTCTTGCGAGCCGTAATGTCAGTCAGATGAGTCTGCAATAAGCGTTGGGCCAGTTCACGTTCCCCCACTGCTACTTCCATTTCCTTATCTCTGTCCGTGAGCTTGTGATGGTTGGCCCTAAAGAAGCCCACCTCCTCCTCAACAGATCCAATCTGGAATGGCAGGGAGGAATTTGAGTCTGCAATAGCCAACACGATTTTATCCAGAATCTGCTGCAATGCTGGAGGCACAATGACAAGGTAATTTTCTGCAGGTGTCATGGATGTCCACTGTGGATCCAGGGACATTTGTCCATTGTGGCAGTGCGGGATGGGTGGTGGCTCCTCCCCTGCATGTGGATGAGGAAGCCATCCAGGCTGTCAGTACCAGTGGGGGCCCCCAAAGCTGGTCACCCACTCTCCAACTTGGATGGGCCCCACCTATGAAAAGTCAACAACACACCCCTCTTCGCTGTACTGACTCTGCCACTAGAGTCATCCACAAAGGGACAGGAATAAGCAGTAGTCCCGGCTAAGTACATGCAGCCAGCAGCTATGAAAGAATCAGCATCAGCATTAGGAATAGGGCTCCAAAAAGCATACCCTGGTGGGGAAGGAGCATTAAGTGTCGATCGCAGGCAGGAGTCTGTGAATGTACAACATCTCAAGAAATCCATAAGTGAACCCCACGGCTCGCCCCCTCCTCACACAGGTATATAGTTGCCAGGTAGCGCGCAGCAACATGCCAGGAGAATGAGGTGGTAATCCATGATTTTCCCAAGAGTCCACAGGACATGCAATACCAGCTCCAAACCTCCAAGTTACTCCCCCACCTTGGGGTGGGGGTCAAAGTACCTGAGAGGGCCCAGAATTGCAACTTACTCCTTCTCCCTATTGGGTGGCCACAGTGCCAGGCCTTTTGGTGTGCCATACGTAGCCTGCTATCACCTACACAAGAGGTCTGTTTCACGAAACCTGGGCAGTGTGCGGGACCATTGCAGGCTCTCAAATGATCCATTGTGCACACAAAGTGCCTGTCAGGGCAGACTGTCAACCTTCCTGTCACAAAAGGCCGGTAATTGAGGCCTGTTTCAGCCCCTGAGGCACCCAAGTGCATGGCTGCGTTCTCTCTGCCTCTGTGCCCCTCACACCACAATCCATCTCCCCACCGAGAGGCACCTCTCCAGTGTCCTCGGTGGTCACCACCACTCCACGGCACTTCCAGCAAGGAGCGGTGCAGTAACTAGCCCTCAATCCGGCCCCTGGACTCTCAGCAGTGGCACGGCGCTGCCCTGTTCATCAGGCCCAAAGTCAGCCGCTATGGCCCCAGTAATTGCTGCGGCTTCCAAGCAGATCCTCCAGGAGTGCCTCTCCTGCTGTTTCACATTCGAGGGACAGGAAGAGGCAAAAGTCACATTTAGCACCAGGATGTCACAGGATTCCAACGTGATGTGAAGGAGCTCCTCTCTAGGATGGCTGCTCCGCCATCTTGCATACCCACACCCCCGTATGTGCAGAGGCAGGTGAGAGAGCGTGGGTTTTACTGTAAGTTGACATTTTTCTTGATATTTGTGAACTGTTAAAATATTTGTATTCCTTGTTTTGGATTCCATGTTGGTACACATTTTGTTTTTCAGTCTGTTTTAACTATCTATGTATTGCTCTAATAAACCCACTTTTCAAGAGTACCAATGCTCCATTTTCTGACAGTCTATGCAAAGGGAATCAGTTAGAATCTGACAGACAGTCTATGCTAAGAGAATCAATTAAAATCTGACAGACAGGCTATGTACAGGACATCCCTTATGCAATGTTACATGTGCAATCTAGCCTATTGGAATTGTAATGTGGCAGATGAGTTATCCACCTCGTTTTTGACAGAGTATCCATCTGCAAAACTCTATATAAAACCCACATTTGTAAACCCTTCATATTCTGTGCTTACTACACACTAGTTATTGTACCATACTATTAGGGAAACATGGCTAATCAATGACCTAAAGGTAGGCTACAATTTGTTAAAAACAAGGTCTCTTAGCATATGACTAAATAAGAAAAACCAGCACATTCAAAAGCAGACAGTTTCGTTAATCAGAAAGTTGGTCCAGTCTATTATGTGCATCAATAACCCATAATTTCCCAACCCTAGTTGATGATGGGGAACCGCAGTGTATTCCCAGGTGGAGGAGCAACTGGCTCTGACAACCTGTCATTTTCCTGGACTGGCAGGTGACAGTGGTGGTCACCCACCATACATAGGATAAACCAACCTTCAGTATCTTAATTGCATTTTTTAGACTAGCAAATGTGCTCAAGGTAAGTGATCTCTGCATGGCAGAAGAGATCTCTCAATATAACAGACGAACCTTTGTTGATGAGGTGTGCTGGCAGGCCACCAATGTGTAAATAAATGACACCTTAAGTCATCATTGTCATCAAACTTTATTCAGTCATTACGACCATCAAAGTATAAAGGCGTACAATACAGTATATTGATAAGAGAAAGATTTACATGTTAGGTATTGTGGGCCAAGATGGATGACATTATTTATTCAAAAGCAAGGCATAATAAAACCAAGCCATTAAAAACGAGAAACAGGTCGATTAAAACAGCTGTGACAAAGTAAGACCATGACAAGCTAAAAACACTTAAAAAGAAAAAATATGGAGCCAAAAATGTACGTAAAGTACTAATGTATAACGTGCAAGAATACAATATTGCACACATCCTCAGTAATTTTGGCATGAAGTATATATTAATATGTACACAAAATATCGGATGTAGACTAGATACTAAATGAAGACTAATATTTGATCTAAAAGTGTGCTTAATTCATTTTTAGCATCTGCCTCCTGATAAACCACATTCTCCCCTGGAATTTGGCCACTGCACATAATATTAGTGGCCTTGTATCTGTTCTGAGGATACGTAGTGCCTCTAAATGGCTATGGGTTCTTAGTTGTCTACAGGGAGGGGCTAACCATTTAGATCTTCGGTTTTTATACAGAAGGCATGCTAAGAGAATATGCTGGGTCGTCTCCTCTATCTCAAAGCAACATGGACAGTGGACAGTGGCAAAGTGTGTCTGTAGAGCCCCTGTTCCATGACGCAGTAAAAGAGTTCAAGGGGAGACATCCAAATCTAAATTGGATAAATAACTTCCTCTCTTGCGGAACAGTATTGAAATCCATATAAGGTTCATACACACTAATGGGTAGATGCATCATTGTTGCCGTTTGCGATTCCTAGATTGCGAAAATTAAGGAATCGCAATTTAGAAATCGCAAACGGCAATGCATGAACAATTCACATTTATTTTTGTGAATCGGTATTTTTCCTTAATTGCGATTCACAATTTGCGAATCGCAATTAAGGAAAACCCTTCCCATTGATTCCTATGGGCCAAAAGGCCTATAGGAATGAATGGGAAGGCAATCACATTTTGCGAATTTCAAATTGCAATTCGCAAAATGTGAATGCAATTTCAAGGGTGCAGGGGGGGTCCAAAGAACCCCTCCCTGCACCCCTGAAATGTAACTTTAAATGCAATTTACACACACACATGCCCCAAGGGCATGTGTGTGTGTAGATTTAAACTTCCAAACATGCAATTTGTGCATATTTGATAGTTTTAGGTAAATTAGCATGAAGTACAATTTCATGCTATTTTACCCCTTCCAAACTGCGAATTCGCAATTTAAAAATAATCATGCATTGCATTTAAGAAATCTCTAATTGCGATTTCTTAAATGCTATCGCAATTTTAGAAATCGCAACATGGTTGCGATTCCTAAAATTGCGAAATGCATGATGCATTCCAAATTAGTCAATTGTATTCGCAAACGCACCGTTTGCGAATGCAATTCTGTTTGATGCATCTAGGCAAAAGCACCTTAAACTCCATAAATGTTATTGTGAGGCGATATCCTATTGCATATGTGACAGTTCTCTCTCACACCCATTTCCAGGAATAAGAATTAACCCACTCTCTTCTGGACAATAAGCTGGATTCCGTTACTTCCCAAAGGTTTCCCAGAACTAATTCAAAAAGCAAGGTTTTGATGTTACAAAACCAGCAAATCTTTCTGAAACGATCCAGCTTGTGAACCTCTAGAGTAGCAATCGCGTAGTGGAGAAGCTCAGGTGTTTTTTTAATGCGGAGCCAAAAGAGAAAAGGGCAAAGCCTCGCCTTATTCACTATTGTAGTTCTACCCAAATCTATCCTTAAAGGAGTGAGCGGGGTACTCTGGGATAGGGAGCAGAGTGTTCTTAAGAATTTGTTTTCAGTAAGAAGTAGGCCCTCCAGATGATCAAATCCCCAGATTTCAGCCCCATACAGGGCCGAGCCAACCAATCAATCAATCAATCAGAGTACTTGTAAAGCGCGCTACTCACCCGTGAGGGTCTCAAGGCGCTGAGGGGAGGAGGGTGCCGCTACTGCTCAAAGAGCCAGGTCTTGAGTCTTCTGAAGGCGAGTAGGTCTTGGGTCTGCTGTAGGTGGGTAGGGAAGGTGTTCCAGGTCTTGGGGGCGAGGTAGGAGAAGGATCTGCCACCGGAGGTCGTTCCTTGGATGCGGGGGACAGCAGCGAGGGTGAGGCTGGCGGAGCGGAGCTGGCGGGTGGGGGTGTAGAAGCTGAGTCTGCTGTTCAGGTAGGCTGGTCCGGCGTTGTGGAGTGCTTTGTGTGCTTGGTTGGGGAGTTTGAAGGTGATCCTCTTGTCAACGGGGAGCCAGTGTAGGTCTCTCAGGTAGGGGGTGATGTGGCTGCGGCGGGGGACGTTTTCGATCAGTCGGGCGGAGGTGTTTTGGATGCGTTGTAGTCATCGTAGGTATTTGGCTAGGATTCCTGCGTAGAGTGCGTTTCCATAGTCCAGTCTGCTGATGACCACAGTCCGTCCTGAACTGGGAAGAGTCCAGTCTGCTGCTGACGAGGGTCTGTGTCACCGTTCTTCTTTTTTCGGTCGGGATCCACTTGTAGATCCTGCGGAGCGTGCGGAGGGTGTTGTAGCAGGAGAAGGAGATGGCGTTGACCTGCTTAGACATGGAGAGGGAAGAGTCGAGGATGAATCCTAGGTTGCACGCATGGTCGGTGGGTGTCGGTGCTGTTCCCAGTGTGGTCGGCAACCAGGAGTCGTCCCAGGCTGAGGGGGTGGGTCCGAGGTTGAGGACCTCCGTCTTGTCCGAGTTCAGTTTCAGACAGCTGCTCCTCATCCAGACGGCGACGGCCTTTATTTCCTCTTGGAGGTTTGTTTTGGCGGAGTGTGGATCCTTGGTGAGGGGGAGGATGAGCTGGGTGTTGTCGGCATAGAAGATGATGTTGAGGTCGTGATGGCGGACCACTTGTGCAAGGGGGGCCATGTAGACGTTGAACAGCGTCAGGCTGAGGGATGAGCCCTGGGGGACACCGCAGATGATGTCGGTGGCTTCGGATTGGAAGGGTGGGAGGCGGACGCTTAGGGTTCTGCCGGAGAGGAAGGACGTGGTCCAGTCAAGGGCCTTCTCTTGGATTCCGGCTTCTTGGAGGCCTGTCTTTAGAGTGCGATGGCAGACCGCGTCGAAGGCGGCTGACAGGTCCAGGAGGATGAAGACTGATGTTTCGCCGTTGTCTAGTTGGCACCTGATGTCGTCTGTGGCGGCGATGAGGGCTGTCTCGGTGCTGTGATTTCGTCTGAATCCGGACTGGGACGGGTCCAAGATGTTGTTGTCTTCGAGGTGGCAGGCCAATTGCATGTTGACAATTTTCTCGATTACCTTTGCCGGGAACGGGAGCAGGGAGATGGGCCGGAAGTTCTTGAGGTCCTTGTGGTCTGTCTTGGGCTTCTTGAGGAGGGCGTCGATTTTGGCGTGCTTCCAGCTTTCTGGGAATGTCGCTGTTTCGAAGGAGATGTTGATGACCTTCCATAGCTGGGGTGCGATGGCTACGTCTGCTTTGTTGAATTCGTGGTGTGGGCACGGGTCTGACGGAGATCCTGAGTGGATGGAGTTCATGACCTTGCGTGTCTCGTCGTCATTGACGTTGGACCAGGAGGTCAGGCGGTTGGCGCTGGTGGTGTTCGCAAGGGAGGTGGAGTCTGTCGTAGTCAGGGCGGTCGTGGTGTTGAAGCTGTCGTGGATGTCAGCGATTTTGCGGTGGAAGAAGATGGCCAGTGAATCGCATAATTCTTGTGAGGGCGGGATGTTGTTGGCGCTGGGGTTGGAGAGTTCTTTTATGATGCTGAAGAGCTCTTTACTGTCATGTGCGTTGTTATCCAGGCGGTCTTTGAAGGAGGATCTCTTGGCTAATCTGATGAGGTAGTGATGTCTGCGGGTGGAGTCCTTGTGGGCTGCGTGGTTGTCCGGTGTGCGTTCGTGGAGCCATTCCTTCTCCAGTTTCCGGCATGCGCGTTTGGAGGTCTGGAGCTCATCAGTGAACCAGGTGGCTCTCTTGCTGGCGTGGCCAACCACCTTCTGATCATATATCTGAAGCGGGGCTGCAATCGGTCTAGTTTGTGATGTCCCATATTCTAAAATTAAGGCCCCAGAAGTCTTCCTCTGCTGTAGGATTCGCTTTGAAATATGTTGTTTCCATGCAATTTTCTCTGTGAGAGTTACACCAAGATATACGAAGGAATCCACCCTTTCAAATGAAATCCCCCCAATATAAATTTCCCTTTCAAAGATTTATGGGGATTGATTAGCAGGAGTTTTGTTTTTGAGGTGTTGACTTCTAAACCTCTCATCTGACAGAAAGTCATGAAGCGATCTAACAGCAGTTGAAGGCCACTCGGGGTTTTAGAGACCAATAGCTTATCATCCGCAAATAGCAAAGTAATTGTTTTGACACTCCCCAACGAGGGAGCATCTGTGTGGACTTCTGCTAGGTGTTTTACCACCCCATTTACAAAAAGCGAAAATAAGGTGGGAGCTAGAACGCGGCCCTGCCTCACCCCTCGTATAAACCTTATTGAGTCGGTCAGTTGCATTTGATCTCCCCATTGTACTTTAGCATAATTTCCCTCATGGATTCATATTAGAAGTGCCAGAATGTTATGAGGGAGCCCCAGATCTTGTAGGACTTGCCAAAGATCAAAAGCTGACTTCAAATCAATAAAAGCAGTGTAAAAACTGCCCTGCTCTAATATCACAGACTTCCAGGCCAAAAGGGTGAAGCGGAATACTTGGTCGATAGTTCTAATTTTTTTCCTGAACCCTGCTTGGAAGGGAGATAATATATTGTTCTCTTCCATCCAATCAGTGATTTTGATAAGCAGGGCATGGGAGAAAACTTTCTGCGCCCCATCTATTAAACTCATCGGCCTGTAATTTGAGGGCAGCGATCAGTCCCCCTTCTTGTAGACCGGGATGACCTCCGCTCCTTGCCAAGAAGGAGGTGTAGGTGCCCGGCAGCTATGCCATTGGCTAATGACCACATATAATTAGACCATTTGGGAATATTGCCTAGAAAGACGTCTCCAGGTAGGTATTCCTGATGCTTTGTTTTTAAGTATAGAGTTAATACTTTCTGTGATATCAGCTACAGTAAAAAAAAATAACATTTGGCTGCATATTGGTTAATTCTAGGGAAGAACCTCCAGTGATGGTCACACCTGTTCCAGAATAAATACTGGAAAAATGGTCAAACCATGCAGCCCCTGTGATAATGTTAGTAAGTGATCTAGGTCTTTCAGCAACTCCCCTTGTTACAAATAGCCAAAATCGTCTTTGATCCGTCTGTTTGCAAGCGACATTGATCTGTGAAAAGCGATCCTCTATGCACTCCTTTTTAGCATTCCTCTGAGTTTTCTTGTATACTCTTCTCGCCAATCTTATAATATTAGGATTCTTGGCTTTAATCTCTGCTGCCAAATATGACCGTGCTTCCTCACATTTTTGGTAAACCAAGAATGTTGTGAGTTGACTAATGTCTTCTTACGACAAGGTCTCGAGCAAGTAAAATGGGAAGCTAACTGTATAAAAAAGGACAAGTGTATGTCTGTGACCGTTTTAAGCTCATATTGCTATTCAAGTCTATTGTGAAGCGATTTAATGCTTTCTTGAAGGGTTTGATTTATACCTTCAGTCTTAACAGTATTGATCGCTAGCCATGCCCAATTTAATCGTCTATTATTATTCATGGGGTATAAGTCCTTAGACAAGAGCATTATCTCTAAAGTGTCACTTAGTTTACTCCAGATTGGGGTCATAGAAAGCTTGAGCGGGTTATGATCACTGTCAACTGTTTCCCCAACCACCATATCCAGTACTTCTGGCCACAACCTAATGTCTATCAGAAAATAATCAATTTGGCTCACTGTCCTATTGAAAGTATTGGCTCCCATCTTATCAGAGTTGGTACGGCCATTTGCTGCCCTAAGCCCATTACCAAGATTAATAGCCTGGAGCTGCAGGGCTTTTTGTGTCCATTTTCTGATTGGTGGAAAATCGAGGGGGGAACATGCCAATATGCCTCTACCTGGTCACTGTCAGATATGTCAATTATGCATAATGGTTTGTATGTACAATTAAAGTCTCCTGCAACTATCAGAGGTATTGATATCTCCCTCTCCTCCAGAGTGTTTTCTAACGATTGGAGGGTTGGAGAACATGTGCCTGCCTTTTTCCCACGAGCGTAGACATTGAATATGTCCACCAACCTATCATTTCTACCCCTGAGGCTAGTTGCAAGTATGTCGGGGTATTGATTTTAATCGTTCTAATTGTGCATAGCAGATCTATTGTAATCCAGGTCACAAGCCCCCTGCTGGTCATCCTGGTCTACCTGTAGCAGCCAGTCAACAAAAAGTAAAATACCCAGGGATGTAGACTGGTGTGGTCACCCACGGTTCTTGTAAAATGCAGACATCAAATTGTTCAATATATTCAATCCAGTGGGGGAGTACCATCTTAGATCTTATTCCAGCCACATTCCATGTCAGTACACAAAATGTTGAATTCATTTCTTCTAATCCTTGAGAGATGGTGTGATGACTTCTCTCTGATGCATTGCGCATCTGTGGTGCTCGGGGAATGGTTTGCTGATATGGCCTTGCCATTATTTGAGTTCCAACACTAGAATGCAATGGATCAAGGAGCTCAGAACAAGAAGGCGGCATTGTAAACAGGCAGTCAGTTGTAGGGGTTCCAGATTTGAGTATATTCAGGGCCCAATTGTTGTTTATATCATAATGGCTGGGGGGCATACAGGGTGTAATAGTGTGACACCTAAGTCAGTCATTCTGAGCTAAAGATGAATTAGACCCTATCTATGCACTAACACTTCTGTGTACTTGTGGCTGTGCTGAGACAGAAGAACTAGATTGCAACTGGATATTGGTGGTTTTCTGGGAGCAGGTTCTTGCCTCTAGAACAATTAAATTGTGGACTAAGTTTTCATCTCTTAGATGGAGTTCGATGGAATCTGTAAGGGAGGCACCTTATAAAATTTGTTTAGCCCAGATAATATTGTCCCTAATAATAAATCTACACCCCATTATTTTACGAATTCAGTGGATTGATTTGTTGAGTAATGAAATGGGATCCTTAAGTCACATCATAACCAACATTCATTCACCTTATTGGATGCAAAATTCCTGAGATAATATACTGCTTTGGTGATAAACTTTAATTGCAATTTATCTGTTGTATTACACAAATCATTAACTGGGTTTGGCTTTGTTTCCATACTTGTTCAGTTGACTTAACACAGATTTAAATAACAAATGCGGCCCATTAATGGGGAAGTCACACAGTGCAGCACAGCAAGTCACCTTGTTGCGCAGCACTGCATTACAGGGAAAGGGAAGGAATGTGATGTATTTAACACAATATGGTGCATTCCTGTCCATTCCCCACGTGCTGACATCCTTTTAGCTGCCTAGCACCAATGCAGGCACCCTTGCACCATGGTGCAAGGGTGCCTGTGTTGCATGCAGGACTGTTTTTGTGCAGGGAGTGACACCTTTGTTCACAAAAACAATCCTGGAAGGCATGTTCATTTTTCTATGTGTACTGCAGAATGCAATATACAAAGAAAGAGGAAGAAATGAGTAGAATTAGGGATATTTCTCCTCGCTACACCTCCCCTTGGAAGGTGTAAGATTTTGACACATCCTCAGATTCTTGTAAATCTTGGGATGTGTCAAAATCCATGGGAGTTGGGTGGGAACACCAAACATCGCCCAAGGAATGCCTTCCCATGTCAGAGTAATGCAATGCAGTGATTTGAGCTGCGTTGTGTTACATCCCAATTTTTGAAGCCACTCAGAGCCACGCATAGTGACTTTAGGTGGCTTCAGAAATTTGTCTTAAGGTTTGCGTTGCTCTGGCACCACGTTGCATGGTGCAAGAGCAACGCAAGCAGCCTCATAAATGGGCCCCATGGTGCTAATTTTAGGGCAAGGATGTCTCTCTGTTTCATATAACCAATATATGTATATAAAATTCAGCTCACAACTACTGTGGAAATGCTTTGCTGCCTTTCCCTCTTGAAGGTAAAAATTATTTTTTCTTTTCTTTTTATAGGTTTCGGTAGTCAATCAGCTGGATATGCAAGTTATTGTTTCTAATGTGCCTCCCACTGTTGTGGAACAAAACATTGATGAACTTATAAGGTAACTAAGTAAAGGATTTATGTGTTTCACATTAACTGTTATATTACCTACTAACATCTAGTTTGTGCACTGTTTCTGGAGATTTTAATGTATATTTTTATTAGTGATACATTTTTGGCAGCAAATAATGTACTAAACGTGGATTAAGAAAAGTACAAATTGACTTTGAATATTCCAAAAAACAATTACTCCTTGTTTCTGTATTTTCAAAGAACCTGGTTGATCCTGCCAGTAGCATATGCTTGTACTTTCAAAAGGATTTTGATAGTATTCCACCTATCATTCACATATTTAGCTATGCAGAAATATTATTTTCAGAAATAATTGGTTTCTATTTCTTTGAAACAGTGTTGGTTAGATGCTTAAATAAAATAAGCAAATCTCCATAGCCTAATAAAGCAAAGACAAATGTTTGTAGTTGATAACAAAATGTTGTATTAAATAGTGGGCTAGGGCTTCCATTATGAATGGCACAGTGGGGGGCTAGGGTATTTATTAGGAACAACAACTGCAATCACTGGTTGTTCCCGTCTGGTAATAATAAGCAGATGTTGGCACTTTCTGCAACAAAATTTGCCTGTCCCAGACATTTTGGCCAGTAATGTTAGGCTGGTTTGACATGTCAAAATTCATCACGGTAAAATGGTGAGAGATGCAGTAAGTAGATGCTGATTAGTAAACACTGCAGATTAATCTCCTACCCAGTTGTCCAAATAGCCAGGTATCATAATCATTTATGTAAACGAAAGACCCACATACAGTTCAAGTAGGATTTGCTTTCTGTCTGTCATCAATTGAATCAGGATAAGGACTCTCCCACTCGTGCTTTCTGCAGTCCAAATGTACCTCAATAGCCTGATTGAGAATCAAAAGGAACATTTTAGAACCACTGCAGTTAACATATGACTAATTTTCCTATCTAACTAAGTTGTGCAATTTAGCTAACAAAATCTGATTTCTGTGATGAGCTGCACAGCTTGACTACTGAGCTCTAATCTGATTTTGAAATACTTATATATAATTCAAATAGGCATATTTTCATCCTTCAAGGAATGTTTCCAGACAGTACACTTTTTCTTGTCCCAGTGTTATTAGTTGAGAGGGGTTGAAGCCCCACTCAAGTATTAAACAGAATCCCTGTTATTGTGAGCCACAAAAAGTCACTAAATCAACCTGTGCTAAACCCTCTGGCAGCTTGGCTCAAAAGCAGTCAGGCTTAACCTAGAAGCAAAGTGAAAAGCATTTATGCAGTACAGAAATGGCAATAAAGTAAAAACATATCACAAGACACATTAGAGTAATATTTAATAAATTATTTGGCACTAAAATGACAAAAATCCATTCAGTAGAACCAGAATGATGCATTTTTAAAGTTTTGAGTAACAATAGTGCCTAGAAGGACAAGGCGCTAACTGTGCTTATCTGGTCATGATGGACTGGCACAAAGTCACAAGTTAAGGCAGACTGCGAAGGAGCACGGGCCTGACACTGGAACCAAGTTAGGGCTGGTGAACAAGAATACCCTAAATTCTGACTGTGGAGCATTGCGAGATAACACATTGAGAATTCGTTATGCAGCAGCGGTTAAGATGAGCTGGGAGGCTGTGATGTGAGGTTCTGTGTCATCGTCGATGGGGGCTTGCAATGCGAAGTCCTGCATAAAAGATGTGTCATGCACCTGCAATTCCGAAGAAGCTTTTGGGCTGCGGTGCAGAGTCCTGTGTCATTGTCAAGGAAGGTGTCAATGAGGGATTGCAATTCGAAGGCCTGCATTAAGGATTTATCATGCAGAGGCAATTCCAAGGAGACTGCAGGCTGCGATGCAAAGTCTTACATCGAGGATGCATCTTGCAGTGGCGGTTCTGAACTAGAGCTGTGAGGAGTTGTCTTGCACTGCATCTGTCCTGTTCTTAGGCCCACATCTGGACTGGCAAACCACTTACAGGCAACAGGGCAACAGCCAAGCAATCCTTCTGACAGTGCAGCACGTCAATCCTTCTGAATCTTCCACATGTCTAGCGGTGTGCTGAAGAGTTGGGTTTGAGTATCCAATATTTATACATGGTGCCCACTTTGGAGCAGGGGAAGGTTCTGGAGGTTTCCACCCCCAGAGTCTTTTGGAATTTCCTGCCTCACTGCCCAGGCTCGCGATTATTTGGGAGTCACAGTAGACTACTGTCAAACGTGCTAATGGCAGAGCCTTTGTGATGTGCAAATGTGGAAGGTAACCCCATTCTCCCCCATCAAGTTAGAGATGGCCCACATTGTTAATATCTAGGGCCTTTTGTTTCATTATTTGGGAGCAATATACAAAGAACAACTGCCAGCTATACATCGTGATGTGACCCAGTAAACAGGCTGCAGGCACCAAATGGTTGGGACCAGAAAAAACCCAACTTTCTGACAGTGGCACTTTCAAAATTCTAACTTAAAATCCAATTTTGCCATTAAAGAGAGCTTTAAATTACAATTCTTTAGATAGCAAACTCAACATCGTTACCTGCTCCTAATTGAAATGTATCACTTAGTGGTGGAAATGGCCCTTTCTGCAGGGCTATCCCCAAACTTTTTGATTCTTCCTCCTATTTTTCCTTGACCTGATTTTGTTGGTTTCAGACCTCTAGGCACTTTACCACTTCTATTCAGTGCTAAAGTGCATATGCTCTCTGTGTAAATTGTGTTATGGATTGGTGTTTCCATGATTGACATATTTGATTTACTGGTAAGCCCCTAGTAAGTGAGTGTGACAGGGCCTGTAAATCAAATGCTAGTAGTGGGCCTGCAGCACTGATTGTTCCTCCCACATGAGTAGCCTTAAAACAGTATCTCAGACCTGCAACTGCAGGGTCTGCGTGCAGTTTGTAACTGCCATGTTGACCTGGCAACTTTCCAGGCCCTAACCTTCCCTTTTCTTACATATAAGTCACCCCTAAGGTAGGCCCAAGGTACCCCTGTGGGCAGGGTGCAGTGTAGGTGAAAGGTAGTACATGCCCTGGTGTGTGTGGCATGCCTGGATAGTGGATGCCTGGATAGTGAAATACTGCCAATTTTGTTTTTCCCTATTGCAAGGCTACCTGTTCCCATAGGAAAGAATGGGGAGTTTGCTTATAACATCTTATAAACACAACTACCCGTGGGAACAAGGTGGGAAAAGAAAATTTGGTATGCCTGAACTCAGAATGTTAAAATGCATCTTGTAGTGAGAGTGCTTTTTACATTTGGTGTTCGAAAATGCCACTTTTAGAATGTAGATATTTTCTTGCTTAGCCATCCAGTGCCTCTGCTAGGATGTGTATTGACTGTTTGATTTTGGGGTTACAGGGGCTTAGGATGTGCAGTGACTCCAGAGAGTCTGGACGAGTCAGGGCTGGGCTGAATAGAACTGGGCTGCATTTAGAGTAGAGGGAGGAGATTTTGTTTCACCTGAATGGGCCTGGTCTGTCTTCCACAATGCCGTGTCCAACTCCTGCCAGGAATTTGGGCCAGAGAGGACAGAACTAGTTTGGACTAAGCACAGACACTCTCTGCCTGAGAGAACAAAGGAATTTGGGGTATAAATACTGGGGCTAAGACCCCAGAACTTCAGAACTCACTGGTATCAAGGAACCTGCCAAGGAGAAGAGCTGGAAGAGCTGCCAGGAGGAGTACTGCCCCTTTGCTGTGTTGTTGCTTTTTTGGATTGGACTGCAGTTGCTGCTTCTGCCTTGGGCAGTGAAAGGACTGGACTGAACTTTCTTTATTTGTGCCTAGTATCTCCAAGGGCCTGAAGTAGAGCTTGCCTCCTCTTTGAAGTCTCAGGGACTACAAAGACTTCACCAATCTCTGGGTACCAATTCTGGAACCGCTGTTTCTGTTCTAACAGAGAAGGGAAACGCAACTGACTCTGTCACCGACTCCGTCGCTGGCTTTGTGTCCTGACTGTAACCAAGTGGAGGCAATGGATCCTACAACTGACCAGCCCGGATCTCAACAATTGATATAACAGAACAAGATGGCTGATCAGGATACTTTTCAGGAAAAAATCTTCACGAGTGCGGCATCGGAAGAGGATTCCATCCCTATCACGACGGTTCGCGGTTAAAGTACACCCGCGTGAGCTCACGGATTAGTCTCCTGGGTCAGCCGTCCTCCTGCCTGAGTTTTCTATGCAGCCTCCGCCATATGATAATGAGTATGTGAGCCGCCCTCGGCATTGAGTGCGCACCGCTTCGCAGGCACTGTGACATTGACCCACATTCTATCCAGCACAGAAATTCACCTTGACTTGCGGTAGACCTACACTCCTGGAGCCCTTGTGCTCGTGGTGCAGATAAGTCCTTACCCAGTCCCCGTCCTGAGGAGAACCAACAATATCTACGGTTCGAAACGCGGTGACACCCAGCCTGTGGCAAGATAAAAGGGGGCAGCTAGGGAGTAAATAATACCATTTCTGTGGACCCTTGCTGCTAACCCCCAAAAAACATTCTATCACAGGTGCTGTGAGACAGGCAGGCAACTTCATTCCATCTTAGCTCCGCCTGTCTACTGGATTCTAGTTTATAGGACTGGTTGTTTTCCAAACGCATAAATAATGTGCTTTGTGTAAAGGTCTCCTTACTTTGCAATTGGTTTGAAATGTGATTCATTGTAGCAAAGTACTATTTTGGTGTTATGATATTTTTTCTGTTGATTTTTCACCTTCAGTGTTTGTATATTTGTATATTTTGTATATACTGTACACACAATTGCTTGTTTTTGAACTGACTGTGCTGACAGAGTCTTTTCCTTTATGCCACATGTGAATTCAATGAGACGTTATTATAAATGAAAATAAATTCTTTTGGAATATAAAACTGTTGGCCACGCAGTACATTTGGGCTGCGCGTGTCAAGATTTTTTCCTGAAAAGTATCCTGATCAGCCATCTTGTTCTGTGTCCTGACGGCACCACAGAAGGCACCATCCGCATCTTTCACCGCAACCCTGGTCTCACCAATGACGATGACCGCCGCCGCCACTGAGCCGCTTCGTGCAGCATGACCTGTGGGCACTGCACTCCACACCGCCTCGCTTCACTTTACCAGCCTGGTCTCACCGACACCGTTGCTGCTTCTAACTTCGACATCCATGACCTCATCGTGGCTGAGGGCACCGCTCATTAGTTTCACGATGCACCACCTCGTCCTACACAGCCATCTGGGCCGAAGCCAGCTGCCACTAACCAGCTTTGCACCGCAACCTGCCAGTACCGCATCGAGCACCGCCTCGCCCTGCACCATAAGCCTTGGTCTCACCAACGTCGTCTGGACAATAATCACCAAGCCACTGCCTGCACCGCATCGAGAGGGCACCGCACCTTGCACCGCTTCAATCTTGCAACGCAACCGCGATGGTTGCCACGACCGGCTCGCACCACATCACAATGAGGAAGGTACTGTTACTGAGACTGTCCATGCTTTTGCTGGCCCATAATGACGTGGTAAGCTGGAACAGTTAGACTCTGTGTTTTTCAGCATCGCAGTAGCCCCTGGCGGAGCCACCAACTCCTACAAACAGTGTTTTTCAAGTATTCTTGAAAAGTATACATTTCTAAGTACTCTGTTGTGGACTTTTATCGTTTTGGTCTTGTTTGAAGTATTTAAAATATTGGATATTTTTCTAATACCAGTGTGCTTTGTAGTGTTTTCACTGTATTTCTGTTGGTTATGTGCAAATGCTTTACACACTGACTCTAAGATAAGCCTGACTGCTTGTGCCAAGCTACCAAAGGGGTGAGCAGGGGTTATTTTCGGAGTGTAACTCCCTTATCCTGACTAAGAAGAAGGGTCTCTACTTGGACAAATGTACTTACCTCTGCCAACTAGAGACCCCCATTTCTAACACTTAGTAAATGTAATAAGTTAACCCAATAGCAGTGAAAAATATATTCAAGAGTTTTTTCACTACTAGGACATGTAAAAGTTAAAAGTATATGTCCCTCCTTTTAAATACATTGCACCATACTCTCTGGGCTGTTTATGGCCTATCCTAAGGATGATTTACATGTATTAAAAAGGAAGATTAAGGCCTGAAAAAAGGTTTATTTGGCCAAGGCAAAAAGGTGGGGAAAACCACCCCAAAGATGTCTGGTCCAACATCCAGCATTTCCAGCTTATAAGAAAACTGCTTTCGTTATTCACTTTGGCACATAAGGTTACCGTGTATAATGCTGTTGTGTCAGTCTAACTTAGCCATTGCAATAAATGCTTTATTGAATTTAAGTTGTGAAGTAACAAACCACTATCTGTTTGCAGACTGTTAAAGCTAAAAAGGAGAGATCGGTTTTGTCCTGAACTGCGTCAATTACACTGACTTCAAGTCCTGGAAAGTATCATGTTCAAATCAATATGCTTGATTATATGCCAGCATTATACAATAATTGTCCATGGTTGTGTACTAATTCAGTTTGGAGCTATGCTCAGCAATATTGCTATGCTTGATTGTACCAATTTTATGCAAATACTGAGTAAAGGGGAGATACCTCTAGGTGCAGATCTAGCTACCATAAGGTACTCTATCAAATGAAATCTGAATCAACCCTGCCTATCAATCAATGACTTAGGATTTGTAAAGTGATATATTTTCTGTAAAGCAAATAGTGATTACGGTCTTATGAACTGCCATAATGTTTTCATTCAGAGATAGGGTCTAAAAAGGGTACTACATACTCAACTTCAGAGAGCAATCCCTATGGGACCATCCTTCATACTGTCACCCTACTGCAAGTGGTCCCCTAAGACCCTTTAAGGAAGGGTTTTGTTGGGGCAGCAGCTTAAACATGCAGAAACCATATGCATAGACACACAGTTAGTATGCAATTTGCACCACTATCAATTTCGGTTTGCAGGGGTCTATCACATTATTTATAATACTTGCTCTCCCCTTCAAGCGCCCTATTATTACAATTTGCTATATCACCGTCTAGAAGCCATATTTTCCTTGCCACAATAAGCATTGCATTAACTTTCCATGCCATGGGTGTAGTTTTCACACCATATACTAGGGCCTTATAGGAGTGTTAGATAGGCCAATCAGGGATTTGCGACTTTGCACTTTACTGAGGGGTCTTGGCACATACACTAGACATTTGACAGCAGTGCCCCGGTGTGAAAACTCTAAAAAAACAGCAATAACATTCAGCCGAAAATGGGGGTGATCCACCCAAGATGGGGAGTGTTCTCAAATCCAGCAATGGTTTGAAGCACTCTCCTGCGACTAGAATTGTTTGACACCTCACTGTTGGCAGTTCATGGATTCCAATAAAAAATTATCTCTCCATGAGTCCTCTTTAAAATGACAAATCAGACATTTAAAGGGAATTAATTCAATTTGTTTAAAGAATGTAACAGTATGAGGAAGAGCGTATCCTTTCTACAATGTGGCTCGTATGACTGATGTGATAAAGGCCCTTATGATATGATTGGCACCCTTCAAAAGAAACGTATACGGTAAAATAGCAACAATGGAGGTGAACGGTAAGTTGGAGTTGCTCCCCACCAACAATAACAGAATAGAGGGAAAACTTAAAAAACGCAACAATGGAAGTGAATTGAAAATTGGAGTTGTTCCCCACCAACATGACAGTTGAGGGAAAACTTTAAAACAGGGTGCAATAGGATACCACAAAGGAAAATGAATATTTGAAAAATAGAACTAAAAATTAAAACTATTCGCTGAAGGCACAGTGACAAATGTGTTGCACTTTTTTTCTTCCTCTTATTGGCAGCGGCCTACCAAGGGGGTCTATTGCCCCATTGCAAGCAACTAAAAAGTGCCCCCTTGTTGCCCCAACTGGACAGAAAAATACAGCCATAATTGGAGATTCCCTCACACCCGTGGGCTCTAGTCCCACTAGCCCTGCTGAATTATTGATATTTAAGCCCATGTCTATCCTTACTTTTCACTCTCTGCCTTTGAATAAATAGGTCTATATGTACCTTTTCGATTGGATGCAGTCCACAAACTGCTTTATTACTTTCACTTGTCAATATAGACGTACTACTTAAAGCAGTTGCATTTTATCAATGCTGTTAATAAAGTTTCTTTGCTAGAAAAACAATGAGACTGTCAAATTGAAATAATCCAAGCAGCTTTGAAACACTGCACGACACAGTTTGAAAGCAGATGAGCTTGTGCGTTTGCAGTTGGCTGATCAAGTGCTCTGAGTTCTTTACCACTGCTGGTCACCACAAAAGATGTTCATCTGTTCTCTCTTTGTCGAGAATAATGCTATCATTCCACCAAATGAACTCTCAAAGAACAGACTTCTGACTTGACATGAGAGGTGCTTACCTGTGTGAAAGCTGTGGTTCATCAAGCCGCAGTCATTAAAGTCCTAGTATGGAACACATCTTGGGCCATTGACAGAGCTTACTTGTGAGTAGACACACCAATTAGCCTGACATCCATGGATGTGCACTTCTGTTCCTTAATTAGTAAACAATTCCTTGTACTGGGCTCCACTGGCAAGCATTCTCCCTTAATCTGTGACCATGTTTCCTCCTCTGCTTGTATTTGCTTGTTTATTGGTGGATTTCTTGTGTCTGACCCTGGCTCACGGGAAATCAGAGCGCTACATTGCGGGGAGGGGGGTAACGGAGGTAAAAACCATTAAACCATGTAAAGAGCAAGAAGACGCAACAATTACCGTGCTGTGCAAGCTGGGCACAGAGTTACATCACATAGTTGGACAAAAGCAATTACATATTAGACTAAAAATTCAAAGCAAAGAATAGCATATATTATAAGGGCAGGCGGATCTGCTCGATATAGCAAGCAAGTATTAAATTGAATCTCCAACTTATCAAAACCTAGGTTGAAGGCAGGACATGTATTTCAAGAGAGGCATCTGTTAGTTTAAAGAGTGATGGAGGCTGTAGAGGAAGTCGACCAGGGAAATAGGATCTCGAAGAATGAAACAGTTGACATTCAAGGAGAAGATGGGAGGGCCTTTGAAGAATATACAAAGAGCTCCATTACATTACAAGGGTGGACTCCCCACTTCATTACTTACAACAGTGCCGGGACATTGGTACATCTTTCTCCTGGTTGTCATGCTTTAATATTAACAGCAATGTCTTGCTATCACCTTTCTCTCTACTTATTGATCAGTACAAATAGCTCCATCACTAGTTTCTATATATTTTCTATGAGACATAGATCAAATACAATAAAGTTGCACTTCTGATGCTTTGTGACAAAGCACAGGTGCAATATTCATCCCAATGTAAATACTGAAAACTGGAGGGACTTATTTACAAGCACAGCGTGTCACTGGAACATCACTTTTTTGGTGTTTCGACAGCGCACAGTGCAGACCCATTTCAACAAGGCTATGCAAAGCCACCCTGCATGGCTTTTAATGGCCTCATGTATAAGTTGTAAGGCAACGCAGCGGAAGTCCCTGGGTTGCCTCACACTGACTCAGGGATGCGTGCCATGGACATGAATCTAGGAATGTGTCAAAACCTTGTGCCTCTCCAGGGGTGGTGTAATGGTTGTTTTTGTGAAGGACGGTGTGCCCTCCTGCACAAAACAACCTGATTTCAATGCAGACACCCTTGCGCCATGGTGCAAGGGTGCCTGTTTTGGCACTTGGCAGCCATTTGTGTGCCAGCGCAGTGTAAGAGGACATGAATGCGCTGTATCTATTAGATACAGCGCATTCCTGACCTTTTCTTTTGATGCAGGGCAGTGCAGCAAAATGATGCACATCTCTGTCTGTGTCAAATTGTTGTAAATGAGGCCCTAGGTTTTTGTATTTTCCATTATTTTTGTTTTCTTCCACAAACACTTGTTTCATAATTTTCACCCACACAAGACTGGTTTGAGCAGAAAATGTCATGTGGGACTGTGAGAGTGGACACTGAAGCATGGTGCCCCACCTTACTTTAAAAACTATGAGGAAAATACATTAAGCAGGCAGCTTGCTTTGGCTCTTGTAGGGAAGGGACTACCTCACCGTTTTCACTTAGGCGACCATCCAATTGCATTTCTCTAAATCTGTGTATTTTTTAAAAAAGTGTTTACTCTGGAAAAATGTCAGTTTCGCCTGGTACTAATTTGTTGTCCGTGTATTCCAATACTTCAATAACCTTGTTGGTGGAAAGGGCTGAGCTAAACTGAAATATAAAACTAAAACTAATAGGATGTCTTATTTATTTCATGCACATATTCTACATTCAAAGACATTTTTCCCTTCAGGTTTTGAGAGACATTCTGGTCTTTGTGAACCTGTTTGAGTTTCCATGAAAGTTATGTCAGTGGTTAATATGTAAAAGAATCCGTGCTGGTACCCAAAGCTCTGCCCAGAAGGCCACGACCAGTGCTATTCGAAGGTGCGCCCAGTACCAAGACCCCCTTGTCTTAAATCCACTTCCAGGGCCGGACTAGCTACCGGGCAGTTGTGTGTGCTGCCGAGCAGGGGGATGATTTCTCCGTGGTATGGGCGTATTTCGTTGATGGGGACCTGCGTGCGCTTTGAAAAAAAAAAAGCAAAACGAATTTTGTTTTGCACACACAGGTCCCCATCAACGAAAACATCCCCCTGGTCGGCAGCAAACACAACTGCCCGGTAGCCAGTCCGGCCCTGTCCACTTCGGGCCTCTTTAATCCACTACTCGACGCCCCTCACCTTTCATCTCGCTCCTGCAAATTCATGCTTTCTCCCTTTGGGACGGTTTTCCGTCTTTTACTTCTTCCTTCGTTTCTCTTTTGTCTGTGTTTACCTCTCTCGCTCTCCGAAAATGTCTGACGTGAAAAAATAAGTTCCAGTGGGCCCCTCTGGCACAAGGCCGGACTAGCTACCGGGCAGTTGTGTGTGCTGCCGAGCAGGGGGATGATTTCTCCATGGTATGGGTGTATTTCGTTGATGGGGACCTGCGAGCGCTTTGAAAAAAAAAAAGCAAAACGAATTTTGTTTTGCACACACAGGTCCCCATCAACGAAAGCATCCCCCTGGTCGGCAGCAAACACAACTGCCCGGTAGCCAGTCCGGCCCTGCCAGCTCAAATGGAGTACTGGCTACATACCAGATAGAAAATGTTCTCGTCGCTTCGTGATAAACCTTCATTTAACATTAGTGGAAGCGCAGAAACACTGAAACCTTTTAACACACGCCCACCTCACGCCAATACTATTTTTCCACAAAGTGTCCCAAAGGAAATCAGATTCCAAGTAACCTGTACAGGGCGCTTTTGAAAAACAATAGTGATTGATCAAATACTTAATTAGCAAAAGTCTGCCCAACAGAGATGCTGGATGTCTGATCGATAGGAACACAAATGAAGAATGAAATATGCGATCATGTTCTTGTTAGCTTGCATTTTGCTGCTGTAGATCACTGCCCTGCTTTGACGCCCTGACAATAATCAGCATTTTGAAGAGCTCGGTTGTTCTTCAACTTGAAGCTGTATTGACGTTTTCCACTGCAGGAACAGCCTTGTCGGAAAGTAGATGTCGTCCCTATGCTAACATTTGTAAAAGAACCGTCTTAAGACAGAAAGCGGACCATTTTTTGATAAATCTAACACAAAGACCAGCCAGTCTGTTGGAAGCAAGAATGCCAGGGGCCCTGGTGCAAGCCAGAAAAATGGCCCCTTTTACTTTGAGTAGTATAATACAGCAACTGTCAGTGTCCAATGGGCCTCTTAGGGCCTGAACCTGCCACACTAGTGGTAGCTAACCCCCTGATCTTATTGTCCATGCATTTTCTTTTGCGAAAATGGGCTTTTTGTGAACATTAATGAAATTTTTTTGTGTACAGATAATTTACAACTTTCTCGTAAAACTTATAATTAAATCATCAGTGTGACCGTGGGGGATCTGAGCCTTCTTTTTTATGTTAACTGACCATTCTCTTTTTAAAGTATACTTTTTCCAATATAATCACAACCATTCTGTGAATTTAACAACCTGCCATCCTCACCTTAAACCATAGATAGTTAATGACTGTTCATTTTGGGAATCATTTTTAAACTGACGCTTCTTTTTTTTTTAAAGAAGCTGAGACACATTGCCCAAATTGCATGAGACGAAAGAGATAGATAGGCCATGATTACAAATGGGCCTGTTTCGAGTTTCACGTTTGCACGCATTTCTGGTGCAAACTTTTGTTTGCTCCAGTAACGGTATAACAAGTCAGGCAGAAATGGCACTTTGACATTGGCTCTTGCTCTCCAAATTTGCGGTAGGCGAAACCTTCAACAAATTGAGAAAGCAAACAGCCCACATATTGTACATCTTGGAATAGGGGAAAACATATGCAATTCCTCATTCTGTGCTCTGCGACTCAGCACTGGATACGAATGCAATCTGCATAATTTGCAACTGCAAAAGCACATTCATTGTAATCAGGACCTTAGTCTTGTGCGAACTTCTGTGCACTTTCGGCCACATATTGCTTTATGATAAATGTGTTGGTGACTACGGTGCACACAGGTATGTACACTTTTGATCTGTCTGGCCTTCATTTGTAGGGTGCACATGAAGAAGACCTCCTTCTTGCAGCCTTTAAGTTGCATATGACATACATTGTACTGCTAGTTCTGTTCAGTGTAGGACGATTACATAGCCCTAAAAATACTAACTTGGCATATGATACACATTTTGTATGATGCATCCAGGGTGGAATTCTGGCATAGGCGATGTGGGCCCAAGCCCAGGGCGGAAATCTTTAGAGGGGCTCACAGAGCTCTCTGCATTGCCAGACAACAGTCTGGGTTACGTGATTCTGTTTAAAGCGCGTTTAAATATTCTTTAACATCCAAAGTTGCTGTTTTTAACACCCCATCAGCCCTTTTACTTGCCCTCCCACTATCTCTGGCCCCCTGCTGCCATACACTAACATCCCTTCCCCGCCCCAAATCATAGCTTGGCACCAGCCTGATAGAGCTAAGTTGGGGGGATTCAGATAAAATGAAGAAAGGAACACATAGTGTTCAGAGGCGAATCATTAATATAGCCAGCCAGGCTAAAGGACCCACAGCAGCCTTATTTTGTTCACCAATAGCAGTGAGGAGGGTACATTTCTTTCCATCAGGGCGGTATACAACCAAAGGCTGGCTTTGGATTCACCCAATATTGACAGGCTATAAAACACACATTCAATGCTTGTGAGGCTGTGGGTGAATCTTGCCATACCCTAATCCTCATA
This sequence comes from Lissotriton helveticus, assembly GCF_964261635.1. NCBI lineage: Eukaryota > Metazoa > Chordata > Amphibia > Caudata > Salamandridae > Lissotriton > Lissotriton helveticus. The sequence goes on from NC_136065.1 coordinate 539,726,666, forward strand.
AATGTCATATGCATTGACCAATTGCTTCAGAACTCTATAGCTTAGATGTAACCCTATACAGGCATTGTAGTAGTCAGCAGTGAAACTATTCCACCTTCATTTGGACACAGTAGTACATTGCTTCATGTCAATGACCAGAGGTTTGGAAGATGTACATTGCTGCACATGTGGTTTCCAATGTCATGTGAGCATGTGTGGCTCATATTTCTTCACAATTTCAGAACATCTTGAGAAAGAATACTGTTGTAATGTTCTTTAATGCATGGTAGATGCTAAGGTACCTGTTTACCCCTCCTTTTTCCCATCCTTTGGTATGAACCTTGGAACCTTCAGGTAGAGCTCTATTGGAATGTTGGGATTCTGTCAGAGTGGAGAGGTGAAGGAACAGTTGGAAAGACTGGAGACGTCTGTGGGTTGAAATTTAATAAAGACTCATCACAAGCCTGCTTCAGCGTCGTCTTTTCAAATGGCGACAAGGATGGGATGCTGTGCACGGGACAGCAAGATGTCTCCACCCCAGCGAAAGTCTTGTTGCCGAGGTGAGAGAGGTTACTCTTCCATCAGTGCTAAGACTGAGGACCTACTAGTGACAAGGGCGACTCACCACTGTTTATTGGTATGAGATTTATTTTCTGTTAAGAATAGAAGTATCCTCTTTAATGGCTTTGGCTACCCTCTCCTAGCACTTTCTAGCAGACAGTTCTTCCGCACACGTTTACAACCACCTGTGGCTCGCGCAATTGGTGAAAGGATCTTTGTGGCTCCAGACTCCTATTGACTGTGCAGCTCTTGACGTTCATCTACATATATAGTGACTGGTCACTAGAGCATGTTTGGGAGCATTTTGAGCATATTCAGTGCCTCAAAAACGGTAGTAGGGTTGTACACTTAGAGGAACACTCATTTACAGGCCCCCAGGCACCCGATCTCAATTCAGTGACGACATCACTGACTTCGTCAGCCCGCACGCCCTCGCCTCCGAGAACTACATTCTTCTAGGAGACCTCAACTACCACCTTGACAACATTCACGACAACAACACCACCACCCTTCTGGACAACCTGTCCAATCTCGGACTCAAACAACTTGTTGACACCCCCACTCACACAGCCGGACACACGCTCGACCCTATCTTCACCTCCAGCAAGCACATCTCCTTCGATCACACTACAGCTCTCCACTGGACGGATCACAGCTGTGTTCACTTCAGCTACAAAACAACCCTGACCCACAACCGTCCACAACCCATTCCCCGAAGAAAATGGAACAAAATCTCCACCGAACAACTCCTCACATCACTCAGCCAAAACATTCCCACCCTGGCAACGGACCCAGACCTAGCGGCCACCAACCTCAGGCAATGGATTACCCACAGTGCGGACGAACTAGCACCCCTGAAAAAACACCAGTCGAAATCATCCAGCAAAAAAGCTCCCTGGTTCAACGATGATCTTAAAAAATCCAAGAAGACATGCCGCACCCTGGAGAAGAATTGGAGAAAAGAACCAACTTCAGACAACATGGACTCCCTCAAGACAGCCACCCGCAAACACCACCAACTGATCCGATCCGCTAAGAAATCAGCACTTAAGAACCATCTCGACAACAATTCTCATAACAGCAAGGAACTCTTCAATATCGTCAAAGAATTCACCAACCCTCCCGCAGCATCCAACGACATCACTAACTCCCAAGACCTCTGCGATGCGCTATCCTCCTTCTTCTACAACAAAATTGCCGACATCCACAACAGCTTCAAGAATACTCCCAATGACCAACTCACCCCACCCACTTCAGATCCCACCCCTCCAACTAACTACCTCAACTCCTGGAACCCAATCACCATCGAAGACACCATTCGCCTCATGAACTCAATCCACTCTGGCTCACCTTCTGACCCCTGCCCCCACTTCATCTTCAACAAAGCTGACTCCATCATCGCTCCCCAACTCCGCGATGTCATCAACTACTCCTTCGACTCCGCCACCTTTCCAGAAATATGGAAACACGCCGAACTCAGCGCCCTTCTGAAAAAACCAACAGCAGACCCCTCAGATCTGAAAAACTACCGACCCATTTCCCTACTCCCTTTCCCGGCCAAAGTCATCGAGAAAGCCGTCAATAGCCAACTAGCAGCCTTCCTTGAATCCAACAACTCCCTGGATCCCTCACAGAACGGCTTTCGAGCCAAACACAGCACCGAAACCGCCCTCATTGCAGCGACCGACGACATCCGAGCACTCCTGGACAACGGAGAAACAGTAGCCCTCATTCTACTCGACCTCTCCGCCGCCTTCGACACTGTCTGTCACAACACCCTCATACAACGCCTCAACAACATCGGCATACAAGGAAAAGCCTTGGACTGGATCATCTTGTTCCTAGCCGGGAGAACACAGAGAGTCCGACTCCCCCCTTTCTACTCAGAGCCCACCGAAGTCATCTGCGGCGTACCTCAAGGCTCTTCACTCAGTCCCACCCTCTTCAACGTCTACATGAGTCCCCTCGCCTCCATCGCACGTCAACACAACCTCAACATCATCTCCTACGCCGATGACACCCAGCTAATCCTTCCCCTCACCAAAGACCCCAACACCGCCAAAAACAACCTTCACGAAGGTATGAAAGAAGTAGCCGAATGGATGAAACAGAGCCGCTTAAAACTCAACTCAGACAAGACGGAGGTGCTCATCCTAGGATCCTCCCCCTCAGCTTGGGACGACTCCTGGTGGCCTTCCGCTCTGGGATCTGCGCCCACACCCACAGACCATGCACGTAACCTTGGCTTCATTCTAGACTCCTCCCTCTCAATGTCCAGACAAGTCAACGCCGTATCGTCCTCCTGCTTCAACGTCCTTCGCATTCTCAAAAAGATCTTCCGCTGGATCCCCCTCGAAACAAGAAAGACTGTCACCCATGCACTGGTCACGAGTCGACTGGACTATGGCAACACACTCTACGCCGGAATTACAACAAAATTGCAGAAAAAACTCCAGCGCATCCAAAACGCATCAGCGAGACTCATATTAGACATCCCGCGCCAAGAGCACATCACCGATCACTTAAAAAACCTCCACTGGCTTCCCGTCAACAAAAGAATTACTTTCCGCCTTCTTACCCACGCACACAAGTCCCTTTATAATCTAGGACCCGAATGCCTCAACACCCGACTGTCCTTCTACTATCCCACCCGCCAACTAAGATCATCCAATCAAGCCCTCGCCGCAGTCCCGCGCATCCGAAAAACCACCATGGGTGGCAGATCCTTCTCCTTCCTGGCTGCCAAGACATGGAACTCACTCCCCACCCACCTCCGCCTCACTCAGAATCACATCTCCTTCAGAAAAGAACTAAAAACATGGCTATTCGATAAAAAGTAAACCCCTCCCTCCAGCGCCTTGAGACCCTCTGGGTGAGTAGTGCGCTTTATAAATACCTGAACTTGAACTTGAACTTATCGGCTTCAGTAAGAAGAGTAAATTGACAGTTGGCATCTAAACGCTGGAATTGAACATTGAGGTGAGAGGCAAAATAACAACTGTGATTATCGCTTCTGAACAGCAGGAGTGGAGCCTTAAACTGAATCAAGAGATTGACAGCTGGAGGGTGTGTTTATGCTGAATCGAGTGAGTGGGTCAGGAGATTCAGTTCGGCTACGGCTTACGGAGGGCTCTCATGCAACTTTATGGCTGTATAACAAGGTCATTAGCACTATTGTCTTGAATTACTGAGGAGGCTTGTGCAGCTAACCGCCCCACTCTACATTATTATCAACGCTGCTGGCGGGAATATATATGGCGCCCCCTGAGGGGTGTAAAGCGACCCTGCTCCAGATTGTTTTAGGCAGCCTCGGTGGTGACTTTCAATTACGTTGTTGAGGCCCACGTTGAGCTGTGAGTATCCGGCTCCAAGTTGTTATCAACAAGGCTGACAGGAATACATAAGGCAGCCCCTGATGTGTGTGAAGTGACCCTTCTCCAGATTGTTTTTAGTCTGAGGCTGCGGCGGCTTTTAGGTAAGTTGTTGAGGTTCATGGGTGAGCTATGAATATCTCATAGCGCTCTTACATTTACGGATTGACTTACTGGTAATAACAACGAACAAGGGGCGCACAAGCAGGATATTTCTTCAGTCTCGTGCATCAGGTTTGCTGTCTGCAACTACACAAAGTCTCCACCCTCTCTCTCCTTCAAGTATACATTCTAAGAGAGGACAATCCTTGGTGAACAAAAAGTGGTCCTAGATATAAGTTTTAGACGCGGCTAGTGATGTAGATGTTATTATTTCATAATCAACAAAGGATCAGAATGAATCTGAATATACAACCACATGGAGATGTAATGCAAGCTTAAATCAATTAAAAAAATGCAATACATGCACGTAACACAACACAACCAATAAATTCAACAAATGCGACTGTAGTTTATTTACAAATTTATAAAATTCAGCAAAGGGAAAAATTGAAAGGAAAGGAAATTGGTGCTCAAGTGAAGGAAAGTAAAGGGATAGATTTAAGGGTGATTGAGTGCAACAGAAGGATTATTTATACATTGCACATGTAAAGCCTACCCATTTACAATCTATATACAATTTTATATACAGGGGGACAGGGAAGGGCCGGTGTAGGCTTTGAAGAAATAATGAGGGGGGGGGGGGATCGTCGACGTTTCGACCCTGGCGCAATATGGGGGAAGTCACGACCTCTGCTGCGGGTCTTCTTCAGGACGGTAGTGGGGGCAAGGGACAGGGAAGCACCTGTAATAATAAGTATGAATATTTTACAATTTTTAAGGGGAGGTCAAGTCTAAAATGATAAAGGTTGTGTTGGGTACATTACCAAATAAAATTAGAACGGTGTCACGATTCCAGGTCAGTTGGGCGGTACACCTATCAAAGGCAAAGACAAACCGGAAAAACTGTTAGCCCATCTCCAAAGGCACAGTCCTCCCAGGATTGTCAAGGGAGAGGTGAAAGGCAAAGTTAAAACTCACCTCTCAATAGTAAATTCAGCTCAGGATTGGGGTTCAGTCGAGAGCCAATGTGTCCTCAATGGGCACTCGAATTCCTTCGTGCTGCGTAAGGAAAATTGAGCCAATCAAACCCATGGTGCGGTTAACCTCACGGCTTATAAGTGTCATATATTTGTGAAAAACACACTCACCCTAGTCCGATATCATGGTGGACATTGTACCAGGTGACTGCAGGCGAATTATAATTCAAGTGAATCTGTATGAAAAAGGAACCAGGTATGAAACCTATGTTGTAATTTCCTACACTACACATGTAAAAAAGCTCGACAGTGAAAGTTGCCATACAGATGATCGGTGATCAACGAGGGGTTAAACTAGGGTGTATTCAATAGGGTAAGCTGTCTCAGGCCAGGTCTAAAACCATCCGTCATAATTGCCAAAGCAGGATGTATCCTGCTACATACATACTCCTCAGGCTCTGGTGTGAGAGTCTACCCGGTAATTTCATCAAAAATCACTTCCACCCGGTTACAAAAATATTAGAGGAGATGCACAATTAACGTGCAAAGAAGCGCTACTGTTGGTTAAATAAAGCTAATAATGCTTTCGAAACCGCCTGCTTTGCCGAGATTGTGATTACCTTGGTATTCGGCTTTCGCTCCAAAAAATTCACGGGGACAAGAGCAGCAATTGTTTAAGTCGCTCAGACTCGCCCGGCAGCTTCCGTGTCACGCGACCGGTTAACCACGTGGTCCGAGGCAGCCAGTTACAACTAAGTAGGCGTCGGACTCGAGAGATTAATGAAGGACTAACGAATTGAGGACGCGCCGGAGTGAAAGCAAGGCGCTAGCTAGGGATGTGGCTAGGGATACCGTGTTGGTCGAAATGACCCTAAGGCCTTAGGGTCATTTCGACCAACACGGTATCCCTAGCGTGGTAAATAACCACTTGTTAAAATGTCTCTGCCACATCCCTAGCTAGCGCCTTGCTTTCACTCCGGCGCGTCCTCAATTCGTTAGTCCTTCATTAATCTCTCGAGTCCGACGCCTACTTAGTTGTAACTGGCTGCCTCGGACCACGTGGTTAACCGGTCGCGTGACACGGAAGCTGCCGGGCGAGTCTGAGCGACTTAAACAATTGCTGCTCTTGTCCCCGTGAATTTTTTGGAGCGAAAGCCGAATACCAAGGTAATCACAATCTCGGCAAAGCAGGCGGTTTCGAAAGCATTATTAGCTTTATTTAACCAACAGTAGCGCTTCTTTGCACGTTAATTGTGCATCTCCTCTAATATTTTTGTAACCGGGTGGAAGTGATTTTTGATGAAATTACCGGGTAGACTCTCACACCAGAGCCTGAGGAGTATGTATGTAGCAGGATACATCCTGCTTTGGCAATTATGACGGATGGTTTTAGACCTGGCCTGAGACAGCTTACCCTATTGAATACACCCTAGTTTAACCCCTCGTTGATCACCGATCATCTGTATGGCAACTTTCACTGTCGAGCTTTTTTACATGTGTAGTGTAGGAAATTACAACATAGGTTTCATACCTGGTTCCTTTTTCATACAGATTCACTTGAATTATAATTCGCCTGCAGTCACCTGGTACAATGTCCACCATGATATCGGACTAGGGTGAGTGTGTTTTTCACAAATATATGACACTTATAAGCCGTGAGGTTAACCGCACCATGGGTTTGATTGGCTCAATTTTCCTTACGCAGCACGAAGGAATTCGAGTGCCCATTGAGGACACATTGGCTCTCGACTGAACCCCAATCCTGAGCTGAATTTACTATTGAGAGGTGAGTTTTAACTTTGCCTTTCACCTCTCCCTTGACAATCCTGGGAGGACTGTGCCTTTGGAGATGGGCTAACAGTTTTTCCGGTTTGTCTTTGCCTTTGATAGGTGTACCGCCCAACTGACCTGGAATCGTGACACCGTTCTAATTTTATTTGGTAATGTACCCAACACAACCTTTATCATTTTAGACTTGACCTCCCCTTAAAAATTGTAAAATATTCATACTTATTATTACAGGTGCTTCCCTGTCCCTTGCCCCCACTACCGTCCTGAAGAAGACCCGCAGCAGAGGTCGTGACTTCCCCCATATTGCGCCAGGGTCGAAACGTCGACGATCCCCCCCCCCCCCTCATTATTTCTTCAAAGCCTACACCGGCCCTTCCCTGTCCCCCTGTATATAAAATTGTATATAGATTGTAAATGGGTAGGCTTTACATGTGCAATGTATAAATAATCCTTCTGTTGCACTCAATCACCCTTAAATCTATCCCTTTACTTTCCTTCACTTGAGCACCAATTTCCTTTCCTTTCAATTTTTCCCTTTGCTGAATTTTATAAATTTGTAAATAAACTACAGTCGCATTTGTTGAATTTATTGGTTGTGTTGTGTTACGTGCATGTATTGCATTTTTTGAATTGATTTAAGCTTGCATTACATCTCCATGTGGTTGTATATTCAGATTCATTCTGATCCTTTGTTGATTATGAAATAATAACATCTACATCACTAGCCGCGTCTAAAACTTATATCTAGGACCACTTTTTCTACATAACTACTGTTACCCAGGTCCTATTGATTATTTGGGTTCACCCCATTGTTTTCAATAATCCTTGGTGAACAGCACACTTCCTGCAAAAGTTAAGTGTCAGACATATAGACTGGGCAGTTTATGGTTAATGTGTACCTACTGCATAAGTTGACTTAAAGCAATATATCTACAAGAACAATGTGTATTCTTTTGTGTTTTTATGGTGAATATGTACATACTGTACACATTTAAGAATGTATATAGAAACCGGTAGCTTAAAGTTACAACCATATATTTACAAGAAGTGAGTGTATTCTTTAGTGTTTAATTCATGGTATTTTAGCTTTTCTTTCAACCTCAGTATGCCAACGGCCAGTTTGAACCAACCACCTCCCTTCCTAAATGAGGCAGGTAAACTTGAATTACCGTGGGACAGTTTGGTAAAAATATTCAACTCATATTTAATAGCCATAACATAAGTGACTTGGCCATCAAAGATGCCTGGTAGCCTGGCTTTTATCTTCGTACACAAATAACCCCCATAATAAGTTTCTAGGGCACTCTACAGACCTGAAGCGCCTAACATTAACCTTTACCATGCTCATGACGAGCTGAACTCGTCATGAGGCACGGTGCTCCGGTGCTCATGACAAGCTCAGCTCGTCATGAGCCGTGGAACGCTCAGGTGTGGGGAGAATTCCCCTGCTGTGCTGAGCGTTCCACGGGAGCCGGTGCACCTGTGACGAGCTGAGCATGCGGGCGCTGTGCGCGCCCCCCTCTTCCCAGCACAGCGGGGCAATTACCCCCGCAGTGAAGGGGTTAATGGGCTTTACTGCTGCACTTTTATCCAAAGGTTGGCTTTCAACGACATCAAAACTCTAAAGGAAAGTCCTAGCAGCACCAAATAACACTGTAATTGACAATAATCGAATATATAAGTGTTTCTAACTAGTCTAGTTATATGATTTGACTGGCAATTGTAAAAAAATTGGGTTACTTTTTGGGTAGGGGCACACAAGTACTAAACACAATTCTCATCGGGGTGAATGAGAAAAGGCACTAGAAAAACTGTGCTAAACCATATGGTAGCTTGGCATAAAAGCAGTCAGTCTTACCTTAGAGGCAATATATAAACTATGTATGCAGTACTCAAACAGTAATAAAGTGAAAATACAACAGAAAAATAAACGGTAAAATAGCACCAAAAAGCACAAAGCTTCACTTACAGTTATCATGTCACGCTAGACTGAACCAATGTCAAACATTCAGGCTGACTGATCATCAGATAGAAGGATCAGAAACATCGTGATGAAGAGTTTTCATTCTCACACAGTTCAATTCCCCACGAAGAGCCTCAGACAGAGCTTTGTGTTGGCAGGCGCAGCAAGGAGATTGTTGTTGGTGCGTAGAACAGGCTTATCGGAGCTTTGAGGTGGATGGAGATGCTGATGGTTGCTGCTGACACGAAAAGCAGGTCGCTCTCAGACTGGCGGGAGATGCAGTGGTTGTTGATGATGTGAGGAGGACTATAGTCATAATTTCTTTGCATTGGTTGAAGACACGGGTGGCCTTTCACGTTCGCGAAGACCCCACAATTCTTGATTTTCACCTGGAGTCCAGTGCTTACAGTTTGCAGGATTGAGGAGTACACTCTGACATCAACCAAGGGTCTACGGCATAGGGAAGCATCTCTTGGGGACAGGTGCTGCCGGCACCGATCAGAGGTAGGGGGCGGGGTTAAATGGGGGTAGGACAAGTGAGGTAGGGGAGAGGATGGCAAGGGGAGAAAGCGGGGGAAGTAGCTATGAAAAAATGTAATTAAAAATGAAAACTTACCTTTTTGCAACTTCATCGCCCATCTCTCCTCGGTAGTCCTCCCTTGCTCGGCCACAGGAGGCACACCCAGGCTCCCAGTCAGGCAATCACAACGCTGCCTTAGCTGCGTTGTGATTGGTGATTGTGATTGTGATTGGTCTGAGTGCCATTTTTTGGCGCTCAGACGATGACTGGAGGCCTGGGCATGTTCTCTATGTAGGCTGTAATGCGGTCTGCATGGAGAACATGCGAAGTGCTCAAGATTGTTTTGGGCGTCCAAGCATTAAGTGCACACTTTTGGAGGGTGCTACCACTCCTCCCCTGCCCCTGCCCCCTCGCGCAAAGCTTTGGGCAGAGTAGGAGAAAATAAAATGATAACGCAAGTTATCATTTTATTTTCTCTGTCTTTCACTGCAAAAAAGCCTTGGGGCTACGCATTTCCGCCTGAGCGGAGGAGCCGCCACTGCTTGGGGGCCAGAACTCATTCTAGTGGAGGCCAGCAGTAGGGCTCAGGAAGGTCCAGTTGGAGCTGGTCAGCTGAGCTGTTGCTAAGGAGGCCTCTAGAAGCCTTGTTGTGTCCCTGTTGCTCAAACAGGAGGTCAACCAACTGTCCCTTGGAAACACCTATGAGGATCTTCTTTTCATCACAAGCAGGTCCAGTCTTCTTTCCTTAGAAAGCAGGGCAAGGACAATCCTTTTAAATCTTACACTAGACAAGGAGTGCTCTGATGAGAGGTTCTGAGGGAGCCACTTTTATTCCCAATGCCGGTCATTGTGTTCTCCCCTCTTCCCCGAGTTTGGCTCCAGCGTGGCTTGGGGACAATGACAAAGGCAGGCTTTGTGTGAGGTTCTTTAGTGTGTGCTCCAGGCAAGTCTTTTGTAGTGTAATATGAGCAGGGCACAGCTCCTCCCCAGCCACTCTGTCAGGAATACCCACACCCTCTACATCCAGGCCCCTTTTGCCCGAATGTCTGTAAGGAATACACATCACAACACAGGAGAACCATTCACAGTCATGTGATCCTGGACACTAGCAGTAAAGTCCCATTTGGTTTAGGCAGAAAAATGCCTACTTTCTAAAAAAGTAACATTTTCAGATTACTAACCTGAACTCTGACTTAATTATTACAGAGGATTTTAAATCACTAAGCAAATGAGTGCGAAAGGCATTTCTCTATCTGCTTCCAAACTAAATTAACCACGTATTAGGTGTAATAAGGTAACCCAATGTTAGTCAATGAGAGAAGTAGTCTTGTTGCAGTGAAAAAAGCCTTCATGAGTTTCTCACTCTAAGGATATAAAACTTAAGTACACATGTCCTAAGTTTTAAATACCATGCACCCTCCCAATGAGCTTTTGGCCCAACTCAGGGGAGATTTGTAAGTATTAAAAAAGAAGGTTTAGACAAAGCAAAAACATTTTTTTTGCCAGGTCGAAATATCAGTTTAAAACTGCCCTCACAGGCTGCAATGGCAGGCCTAGAAACATGCTTTGCAGGGCTAGTTTAGTGGAATGCACAACGAATGCTGCAGATCACTACTAGCATTTAAACCCAGATTTTCTATGATTTTGCTTTAGGGTTGCATCCTATTTCTGACACAGTCCTTATGCAATTTCTTTTTTGGAATTTACTAAGCCGCGCAAAGCCAATTTGTGCGCATAGCACTACCTTTCGCTACTTTGCCTCATGGATGCATTAGTTTGCTGAAGCATGGACATTCCCATGCATCCACCCATGTATTCTGATGCAAACCCAGATTTACAAAGACATGGAGACCTGTGTTTGTGCCAGAATGGTGTGCCTACCAAAAAGAGCCGTAAAAAGGAGAATATTGTTATTTATCCTTGTTAATTCCTCTTTCCATATGGGTTGCATTGCAGAACACAAAGAAAGAGAAATATGCTTCTATGGATTTTTTGTGTACATTTCTGTCTGTAAAGCAGGCATCTTTGCACTATGGTGCAAGGGTGCATGCAGTAGCTCTATGCATCACACAGTGCGCCAGTGCAAGGAGAGAGCAGAAATGCTCCATATCTTTGTAAATAATTTCTGCTCTCTCCCTTTCACGCAAAGGAGCACAGCACAGGAAGTTCCTTTGCTGTGCCACACTGTGTGAACTTATAGTAAATACACCTTTAAATTTACATGCCCAAGGTATATACCAAGCTTACCATATTTAGAAGGAGGAGCACAAGCACTTTACCTCTGGTTACATAGGGTTGAGTGTGCAAACACCTAAAAGTCTACAAAAAAGGGTACAGCAAAAGAAGGCAAAACTCTGGGGTGATCTTGTCAAATGAGCCAGGTCCAACACCAATGGTCTAAAGATCTACATTAATGTTGAAACACTAAAAATTGAATAGCTTTTCTGTTGTATAATTGTATTTTGCTTGTTATTTGAAAGTGTTTCTATTTATTTGGTATTATTAAAATGAGGAAAATAGGACATTTTCACCATAATGGTCCTATTTTCTCCTAGAGGGAGCCCATAGATTGTGATAGATTTATTTCAAATCACAATTGCTATTGAGAACTTTCAATGCTAGCCTTTTCTTCATGGTTAATCCATCCACAATTTAGTGTTTTTGTGGGCACCACTTTATCTCTGGAATTAACTGTGAGATATAGGGACCTGTTTGCAGTGTTCCCCCACTTTTCATCCCCATTTTGACTACTAGGTGCTGGTTTTCATACTCTTATTGTGCTCTGGGCTCTTCTAACGAAATTAGGGCCTGTGCACTGATTAAAAGTTCATGGTTAGGAAAATGTATAATTGGCAATGACAGACCCCTGTTAGTTCCTAGTATACAATAAGGCAAAGGGAATCCAAACTACCTATAAATCCCTAGAATATTATAGGACTGGGAGGTTTTCTCCCTGCCTTATTATATTCTAGGGACTAATAGGTGGCCCAGTAGATTTCTTGCACTAGAGGGTGCACTGATGAGTTGCCTGCCTTCATTTTAAAAGCCAGCTCTGCCTTGCAGGCTGTTTTTAAATTGTATTATATGCAGATTCGACTTTGGAATTAGAGGTACTCCCAAAGTAGTAATCTACCTTATGTTTACATGCAAGTCACCGCTAAAGTCTACCTTTGGTGCCCCGGAGATATGGTGCCTTGTAACTATAAGCAGGGACATTATAAAATATGTTTTATAAGCCCTGGTGAGGGGAAAAACTGCCAATTGTGTTACTTACCTACTGTTGAGAATGGCCCCAGAGGTGATTATTGTAATATTTTATTTAAGATTACATATTGATAGGAGCAACATAAAAACAGACTTTCAGCTATCAAAATCAACAGTTAAGATAGATCCAACAAATTGACATAGTTGATTTATAATAACTATGACCGAAAATAAGTTATTAAACTTTCTTTCCTGCGAGTCAAAATCCAGCTTTTCAGCTGCTCTCTCATGATTGGCCAGCCTCTGCCCAGGCTAGCCAGGCTGCTCTAATGAGGTAGGAAAAGCCCTGCTGGAGAGACAATGGGTTTCCTGTGGGCGGAGAAGTACAAGCTGCAGAGCAGATGGCAGGTAGGGGTGAGGGGTAGCAAAAACTGATCTTCAAAGAATTACACTTTAAGACAGCACTGGCTGATCCCCACATCCTGCCACCCCAGCTACACAGGAGCCTCTGTAATTAGATTAGGGAGAGAGTTGGAAGGGGGCCATTTAGGAAAAATAGCCACATCAGTAGTTTGGGTTAGCCTGATCCAGCTCCCCTGGAGAGACTTTCTTAATTTTGTTTTTTGAGAGAATAGTGCTTTCTGAGACAAGAATATGCCACGGAGGTAGTGGTAATTCACCTGGTGACACCCTGCATCCACCCTGCTTGATGCCCAGGAACACTCAATAAATGTGGTAGAGCTGCATAGCTCCTCAGTTCTGTTGCATGAAACTACCAGGCGAAGGTCTTCCCTGCTGGACTCTGAACCTGCACCAAAAGATCTGCACTTTGAAGTGCTGCACCTGCTGAACAATCTGGTATTACCACTCAAAGGACTTTGTCTTGCTTCAAAAAGGATTAAGGCGTGGACTCCCTGTAAGCCACAGGTTAACAAAGCCCATCTGCATCATTTCCTTAAAGAGTCCCCATTCTGCTGTGCATCCATTGGACTTTTAAGGATTTGGCCATGTGCATTCATCCCAAGGCCCATCTAGGTGATTCCAGACTCTTGGATTTGTGTTTTGGACATGTTGAACCCAACAATAAGAAATTCCGGAAGAATTTCCAAAAGTTTGAAGCAACTTGTGGTAAAAGCTCTATAAGGTGACCGACTTGGCATTGAGAGTCAACCAGCTACCTTCAACCGTGACCAGGTCTGAATTTCAAGTACATCCCCTGAAAGCTCTAGAGCTCCAGACTTCCTGGATTTAACTGGGGCCTCGTGGAGAAGCAATCTCATGATGTTGTATCAAAATCTTTTTGCTGGAGGGGACTGCTTGATACTGATAGAAATTCCACCAGAAATGTTTCTAAGTCCGAAAGAAAATTTTTGCACGAGGCCTCCTGCTTTGTGCATCCGACCAGGGCTCCATTGCGAACGGCCTCAAACTTTGACATGGTCCCGGTCAAGCACGACCAAATGTCCAAAAGTGATGCTATATGTTTTTAAGCACTAGGAAGTGTGTATTTAAAAAAATAATCTCTGATTCCCTACATAGTTTCATTTTGCTTTGTTGTCTGTGTGTTCATAAAAATATAATGTATTTTTATGATTTTGAGTTGGATTTTTATTGTGTGTTGTTTCTCACTTATTTAGTGTATTGGTGTTTTTAAATGCCTTACACACCTGTTTCCCATGTTGCACTTGCCTGCTTGTTGCCTGCTAACCAAGGCTTGAGCAAGAGAATAATTTATTGAGACCTTTTCTGAAACTTTTATTCTGTTTGTGACCTTATTACTAGTGGTAAGCCACTACTTATGACTACTAAGAAACCACTTTCTAACATTAAACCAGACGTTGTACCCATACATTTGAGGAAGTGTGATACATTGTCACAAGAAAGATTTTCTAATAACTAGGTATATATGTGACTTACCCACCTCTATCCCACAGATCTCACTTCAAAATTCTAATGACTTTACCGCTCCTATCATGGTTTATAATTCTGAATTGAATTATGAGGCAGAGACAGTACATAAAATGGGTTTTTGTTCATTGCTGTATAATATGTCTCTGTAGCGAAGCTAATAATTCCATATCCTACCAATTTTAAGGGAGTAGTAAGAGCATACCTTAGTCAATAGGCAGTTAAGCAACTTATTTTTCAGGGTGTGGCCTAATGGCTAGAGCAGTGGACCTCAAAGCTGGGGAACCGGGTTCGAGTCTCAGCAGGGACGCTCACCATCCAGTGATTCTGTGCAAATCAGTTAATCTCCTTGTGCCTAAAGTAATGTGACATAAAGCACTCTGATACCTTCGGGTCAAGTTCATGTTATATAAAACTCCCCCAAAAAAACAATAGCAATGCATAGGGACAACATTAGAAACATTACAATATAACAAAATTGACTCTGAAGCCAATGGCCAGTTACAGTCATATCATAAATGCAAGGAGGAAAGGAATTCTGTTGCTCGATTGAGCAGCTTCTTTAAATTGTAAGGAATGCTGACTTTTGCTCCCTTTGAACTAGTCTATTTGGGACTAAGAAAATAAAATGTTTAAAATGTACCTGGCTTTGTTTCCTTTAATCAACTGTGACAAACCAGCTGACTCTTAGGCGTACTCTGGACTTTCACAAATACTATGGTGTTTTCCCCTTGTTTCCTCTGTTTTCCTGCTTTGGACAGAAAAACTCTGGTCCAAGCACTGATAATTAGCCACCTAGAGTACAGCTATGCATTGCTTATTGTTGCCAACAACACCCTCCTGAATAAACTCCAAGTGGTTGAAAAGACGGCTGCCTGGTTAGTTTGTAAACATACAGTACGCTCTCTTTTTGCAACTATCCCCAGGTCCCTCCACTGGTTGGCAATCAAAAAGCTAATTTTCTTGATATGCTGTCTCACTCACAAAGCTCTATAGGGCAGATCCCCTCTGTAACTGAAGGGTGTTAACGCGGGATTTCTGGTCTATAGTTATTATTCCAGATCCCAATTCAGGTCGACTAAATCGTTGGTACCTGTCATTGAGTAAAAGGCAATCCACTACTAGGTTAATTAATAAAGAACTTACTCCACTCTAAATAATCACTTACTACAGATAAGTTTAAAATTTTTATTATAAAGCCAAAGTTATCTGGAGATACAAACATCTCAGAATAAGATTCAAAAGATATACGGGAATCAATACAAACAAGAATTCTCTAAATGCTCTTAGTCGGCAGAATGATATCACTAAAACAAATTCAAAAAGCATTAAAGTTGCCAACATAGACACAAGCTGTAGCTTATGCGTCATTTACAGAAAGGAAAAGTTCAGGTTAGACTGTCCCTACACTAGACTAAGTGACATCCCTACTTAACAAGATCTTTACCTAAAAAGGTGTCAGCCGTGGTGATTTCCAAAGAAGATCACACACTTCTCTTAGTCTTTGTTGCAAATCGATCTCTTGCAGTTAACCTATCTGCCTACCCATCCGCTCTCTTAGGCTCCTCAGACCATCTGCTCTAACTCCACCCAGGGGTGCTGTCCCTAATACAAAATCACATTTCCAATAGAAACGCCCTTAGAGACGCCCCTCATGTGGTGTTGGTTCTGGCGGCAATTTCCATGCTGGTACTCCTCTGGGTCCATCGTTAGCGTTGACCTTGCTTCCCAGGCTCTTCTCCTGCTGGACAGTACCCCCCAGGAAATTCCTGAAGCCTCCTACAGGTCTGTGCCAGGCTTCTCTGAACAAAGCCCATTCATCACTTTCCTGATTAAACCCCCTCGCACCTGCAAACAGACACTTTCTCTGTGGGCCCCAAATTCCGGCCTCCACCATATCTCCTAAGTCGTAAACCATGTAACAGGCTCTGTGTCTTGTGCTTTGCTTGACCTCTCTCTAACGAACCCATGCAGATCAAACGAAATGACTTTATCTATTCAGGCCTACTAGAATTACATTAAACAGGCCTCTGCACTCTGCAAACATTTCAATTTCTTTAGTTTAAACAGTATTCTAACTATAACACATTGATTAAATGAAACACTTCTACAAAACATATATTTCAGTTCTATGATCAATAATACTTTGCATTACAACAACATTAAGATCCATATTGTGTGGAAATGCATCAGCTTCTTGTATTCTCTGTGAACTGCCATGTGGCCTTCACATTTCTACGTTTAGCAGAATTACATTTTCCCTTACAACAACCACATAACATGGGATTTCAACATCATTTTAACATCACTACACAATTCTATATTAGCTTTTCACACTGGTATATGTATTATTATTCTAATTAAACACTCATATATATTGCCACTCTATATATTTCACACTCTTATATAATTTCTACTAGGCTGATGCAACGTGCTTGTAAATATGGTGCACTTCTACATTTTTTCTTAAATTGTGCTCTCTCAAGGGCATATTAAGTTATTACTATCCATCTCAACATCATTTTAACATCACTACACAATTCTATATTAGCTTTTCACACTGGTATATGTATTATTATTCTAATTAAACACTCATATATATTGCCACTGGTACACAGACAAAATATCGAAAATAAAATATCGGAAAGACAAAATATCCAAGTTAAAATATCGAAGGTAAAAAATATTGGGAAGCAAATATATCGGATACAAAAATATCGTAATAGGTAAGTAAGTAGAAATATCGAAAAAAATAATATCGTATGACAAAATATCGACAATACAAAATATCGTGTATTAATGGAAAAAATAAATAGTGTAGGAAAAAATATAATAATTGTAAATAAAAATTTGATTAAAAGGTCTATATTAAAAAATTACAATATATTTAATATAAAAATATTTTTAAAAAACATATATAGTTTTAGGAGCGGGTTATTGGGTTTATAGGAGATAAGGGTGGGAAGTAATTTAAAAATAATTAATAAATTAATATATATTTGTAATTTTGTTTTATTAATAATGAATTGCTAAATAATTAATATTAATTAGTTAATTAATTAATATAATTTAGTACATTATTTTATATAATAATTAATTGGTAATTAATGAATAATAATTAGTTAATTAATTAATATAATATCGTACATAATTGTACAAAATTAATAATTGGTAATTAATTATTATTAATTAGTTAATTAATTAATATAATTTTGGACATAATTTTAAATAATAAATAATTGGTAATTAAATAATAATAATTAATTAGTAATTAATTAATATTAACTAGTTAATTAATTAATATAATTTTGTATATATTTTTAAATAATAAATAATTGTTAATTAATTATTATTAATTAGTTAATTAATTAATATAATTTTTTACATATTTTTAAATAATAATTGATTGGTAATTAATTAATATAAATTAGTTAATTATATTAATTAGCTTCATTTAGTTTAATATATATTTTTTACTTATTGTAAATTAATTTGGAAAAATAATATTAATAATTAAATTTATTTCTTTACAGCTAATGTGCTAATATATTAACTTTATTGTTATTGTTAATTAATAATTAATTTGTAATTACATAATAATAATTATTTTTGGGTAAAGGAGTATTGTTAGAGTTCAGGGTCAGTTTTCAGTTCTTGGTTAAAGGGGTATTTTTAGGGTTCATGGTCAGTTTTCATTTTTGGGATAAAGGGGTATTTCTTGGGTTCAGGGTTAGTTTACAGTTTTTGGGTAAAGGTGTAGTTTTTGGGTTCAGGGTCAGTTTTCAGTTTTTGGGTAAAGGGGTATTTCTTGGGTTCAGGGTAAGTTTTCAGTTTTTGGGTAAAGGGGTATTTCTTGGGTTCAGGGACAGTTTTCTGTTTTTGGGTAAAGGGGTATTTTTTGGGTTCAGGGTCAGTTTTCAGTTTTTGGGTAAAGGGGTATTTTTTGGGTTCAGGGTCAGTTTTCAGTTTTTGGGTAAAGGGGTATTTTTAGGGTTCAGGGTCAGTTTTCAGTTTTTGGGTAAAGGGGTATTTCTTGGGTTCAGGGTCAGTTTTCAGTTTTTGGGTAAAGGGGTATTTCTTGGGTTCAGGGTCAGTTTTCAGTTTTTGGGTAAAGGGGTATTTTTAGGGTTCAGGGTCAGTTTTCAGTTTTTGGGTAAAGGGGTATTTCTTGGGTTCAGGGTCAGTTTTCAGTTTTTGGGTAAAGGGGTATTTTTAGGGTTCAGGGTCAGTTTTCAGTTTTTGGGTAAAGTGGTATTTTTTGGGTTCAGGGTCAGTTTTTAGTTTTTGGGTAAAGGGGTATTTTTAGGGGTCAGGGTCCGTTTTCAGTTTTTGGGTAAAGGGGTATTTTTTGGGTTCAGGGTCAGTTTTCAGTTTTTGGGTTAAGGGGTATTTTTAGGGTTCAGGGTCAGTTTTGGGTTTTTGGGTAAAGGGGTATTTTTAGGGTTCAGGGTCAGTTTTCAGTTTTTGGGTAAAGGGGTATTTTTTGGGTTCAGTTTTAATTTAATGTACGCTGGATTTGGTATAGTAATAATTAAATTATTAGAGACCAACATATACTCACATTTAATATACAGTGCAAAATTTCTGATAAGATTGTTACATTATAGTAAGATAATGATACAAATAGTTCAACATGATTGTAGAAACATTATTTTTATTTATGTTTCACAAATAAAATGTTATTTCATTACAAAAATCTTTTTATTACATTTGGTTTTATAAACATATTTTATAAACACAATGATAAGCAACTATACAGAAGCATTATTATTTTCATACTTTTTGTACAAAAATGAATATTATTTATTATCTCTTTTACATATTGTAATTTCATAAAGAAATGTAGAAATAACAAAAGTATTTTTACACTTTATTTCAATACATAAAATATTTATTATGTAAGTCACATATTTTTAACACATTTTTCTATTATTATAATTTTTGACAATGTAGTTATATTTCTAGACATTGTTAATATAAATAATATTCTTTTCATAATATGTATTTATTACATTCATTTACATATTTGTTAATCAAATCATTGTAGGATTAAAGTAAATATTTCTTTACAATAATAGAAACTTAATGTTCATTTTTGCATATTTAGTGAAGTATATATATTATATTTTATACTTGGGACTATTTTATTGCATTTGGGTGCTTTATTTTGTAACCGGGTTTGGGTTATTTGGAAGAAGGGCTGATCGCGGTTGGGAGACACTTCACGTCGCTTCAGGTAAGGTTTATTTTATATGTTTTATGTGTATTTTAATGATGTTTTGAGATTAGTGACCTTATATTTTGTGTTGTTGAATGTGAGGGAGGTATGTTTTAGATTTCGAAAACAGATAATTACTTATGGTATATACACGTAGTGTTAGTTAGTTAACTCATTATATATAGAGTGAATTTTAGTCTTTTACGGTATATCTACAAGTGAAATCATCTATTTTAATATGTTTGTACCTAATTACTAGCTAATTAATGTGGGTGGGAATGTCTGTTTTCTATGTTTTTGTCATAGGTGTACGCGACATCGGAAGTTCTGTTTTTTTTTTAAAGGAAGTGTTTGTTTGTTTAATTCAACACTGCTTTACAAACACTTCTTTACATTTTTCGGTTTTGCTGGAGCGATTCTTTCTATTTTTCAAATTTTTCGGGTTTTTTATGCTTATTCGATGGCTCTGGATAACGTGGATGTCTTAATTTTGGAACAGTTGTATTTTTACATTTTTTTGGGGTTAATTTGGCACTACCTGGATTACTTTGGTGGACAAGGAGGTTATTGGATTGACAACATGATTGGTAAGTCCTTGCTTTCTTATTTTGTGTGGGTGGGTAATGTTATTTTTTTTTTATTATGGAATAGTTTTTTACTTGTTATTTAGTTTTAATGTGTGCATATATTATAATAATATCTCTATATATTGCATACATTAAATACTTTAGAAGCTCACGTTACATATTTTTCCATACTTAGGTGATACTTTTAGTGTTTTATAACATTTTGGGAATTAATTAGAGTAGTGTTTTGGCAATGATATTTAGGTATTCTATGCCTTTTGTACTAGGGTAAAGTTGAACTTGTTCTTCCAGGTACTTGTGCATTTGTTTATTTTGCTTTGATGTTTTAGGGACAAGTTCAGTTACAGATTGGTCCATTCTAAATTCCTGGTAGCTCTATTCTTTCTGTAGGCATTTAATGAAATGTTCTAGAGTAGGTTTGGTTCTGCCAGTTGATTGTACAAATGCATTGTGCCAACCTTCCACTGCATTGTTAGTTTTTGAATCTCCGTTAAGGGTACTTCTGTAAACGTTCCACCAGGGTATGAGGAATTTGGGATTTCGTCTGTGGCCAGATCTGTGGAGTCTGCCTACCCAGGTGTCTTCAAAGTAGTCGAGAAATGGACTTAATTTAGCTTCATTTTGTTTGTAGAAGGGGCTGTCTATAAGAATGTTGTAGTGTTCAGCTACGTCTGTTTCAGGTACATAAGCAAGTGCAATGAGTTTTTTAATTTGGAAAGCAAAAGATGAGTTTGTAGCATATTCGACACTTAGGGTAGTTTTTTGAAGGTGTCTCCATAAACACTGGTTTAAATGATAATAGCAGCCTTGAATGCAGGTATGGGGGTGGATTTTTATGATAGTTGAGAGCATTGCTTGCTCAAAATCAAGAATGATACTTTCAGGAGAAAAATCATTCGTTTTTTGTTTAATTATATTTATTAATTCCATATATGTGAAATTATTTTGTTTGGTAATAGTGCATATAGAAAAGGTATGTTGCAGTTGTGGTAGAGGCCATGTATTGTGTATAATTGGAAAAATGGTTTGGGACAGATGTTAAATGTTCCATCCATCATCCAATATTGGCTTTGCTGCAGTTTAACTAAATTCATACTAGTACCAAAAATTATAAGCCTTTTGTCATTGTTTTCGTTGTCGTAAACTATAAATGGTTGTTTATTTAAAGTTATTATTTGGTTAGCAGTTAAATTTATATCCTGATATGTTCTGGGAGATGGTGTTGTAGAAGTAGTAGCTTTTTTAGTTCGTGCTATAGTTCTTTTTAAGGAGAGGATATTTGGCATTTGAGTTGTGGCAGTTTTGGGGATTTTAGGAATGGCTTCTTTTAAAATGACATTTGTTTGCTTTTGGGAACCTGTACTAGCTTCTTTTATATTTTCCAAAGCTGTTCTAACTTCTATTTCAGTAACATTAGGTGGATGATTGTGTTCCCTAGTATACAGTACTGTAGCTTCTTTAGTTGTTGCTCTGCCATAGTACTTGTTAGAATAATATTTACAACATTTCCAATTAACTTGCATGCCATATTGCTTTTCTTGTGTATAAGTGTAACCCATGTAGCATAGTAATAGTTTTCCTTTCTGGCTGGTCACAAATTGGGCTCCTTCGGTCATTTTGTACTTTGTATATCTATAAAATGTATATATAATAGTTAATGTCAAATTAAATGTGATAAATAATCTATGTTAGTGATAAGTAGGAATGTTTATACTTACGTGTTTTTGAATTTACAGCAAAATTAGGAGCTGCTTGCTTCTTTAGTTGGGGATAATTGTTTGTGATGTTGTTGTAGCTGTTATGAAAAACATGGAAGTAGTATATTATTAATTAATGTTTCGGTACATTTGCAATGTTAGAGCTCATTTCTACTACAAAAGTGTATCTTCATGATTCACATTGTGAAGATACTTACATATTTTTTTAGGTTGGTCTTTGCCAGTATAGTTGTTTCTTCAGCTTCTGGAGAGTAGTTTGTAGTGTTATCTTAAATAAAAAAGGAACATATGTATTAGAATAATCACCATGCTGGTATGTTTTTTAATAGATTATCTGGTAATTATGTTCTTTAATATACTTACTTTGTGATTATTATATGTATTATTCAGAATGTGGAGTTCTGTATTATGTCTGTATATCTATTCGTTGTGTTTGCTCTGTAAATAAACAATATATAATAGAACATAATTAGAACAGTTCTAAATGTTTGTATTGTTTTTCCACATTTATTTCAGTTGCATAATACTTACGTAGTAAAATGTATTGGAGAAATAGTACTGATGTCCTTAGTTCATTAGTAGTGCAGTTTTCAGTAGTAGAATCTACAGAAAAAAAGAAATATGTGGGGCAAAAGTCATTATTTCTGTGTGTTTAGATTTATGTGCACATAATGAATCAATGTGAAATTACTTACATAGTTATTAGAATCTGTATTTCTAGGGTTTGTTCACAGTTATTTTGAGTAGAATATTCAGTACTCGTTGTATCAAAAAAAATAGTTTCATATAATTATTTAGCATGTTAAGTAGTATGAATAGCAAAGGGGCACTGGGTATTTAGCAGGTAAGTAAGTAGTATTAGCAAATAATGCACTTTCTATTTTATTTACTTACTTAGAAGATGTGATAGTAGGTTGATAGTCTGGTTCTTCTAGTTGTTGTGCAGCAATTCGGATAGAGATGAATCTCCTTCAGTGACTTTTGGCAAGTAGTTTTTGCTTAGATTTTAATTGTTCATATAGGGGAGTGTCAGTAGTAATTACTTTGCTATTGGTTCATTTAAAAAATTAGGTTTGTGATTGGTTAGTTAGTATATTTGAATTTCAGTTGTGATTACTTTGTAATAGAAGTGAAAAACAAAAACAAATTATAAAATTATACAAAGTAGTATAGAATATTTTTATATGTGTAGGTGATATAATTATACCAATAGGATATTTTTGACAAATTAATAGTGTGTCTATAGTATTAATTTAAGTATTGTGTGTTTATTTAGATGTGAAAACATATAAAACGTTAATTAATTATGCAAACAGATGCATATAAAAAGTCGACATAGCTGATAATCCGATATTGAAGTGCACGATATTTTTGATGTCGATATTATAGTTAATGTCATTATTTTTTGTAGATAGCGATATTTTTGTTTTCCGATGTTAATGTAGTCGATATAAAAGTAAACGATGTTTTTGTATATCGATATTAAAAAATCGATATTTGTGTATATATCTAGTTAAGTATAGGAACCCGATATTTTTGATTTCGATATTTTTGCTCCGATATTTTTGTACGTCGATATTGTGAATCTCGATATTTTGTCAGACATTCATTGCCACTCTATATATTTCACACTCTTATATAATTTCTACTAGGCTGATGCAACGTGCTTGTAAATATGGTGCACTTCTACATTTTTTCTTAAATTGCGCTCTCTCAGTCCCCCCTTTGATGACTTTTAGTAGTCATCACAATCACAACACCATCCCTAAGATGTGAATTTTCAAACTGAAGTCGTTGCAGTACCCCCTTGTTTCATCATCTCTAGAGCCCTCAGACTCCTGTACTGATTCTCCTGCATCGCAGCTAATCTCCTTCCCTGCTCCCGCATGGATCTCTGCAACCTGTTTGATCTGTACCATTGGTACAGCCGCACCAATCGCCACAAAGTGATTACACAAATCACTATTATGATGATAGGCTTCAATATGTACCAAATGATTCCCTTTCCTAGGTTGGCAAACCAACCTCCAACTTTACCCATTCCTTGACCTGCTTTCTCCCACACATTTACCTTTGTCAAATCCTCAATCTCATGATGTATTTCAGTAATGTTCCGTATGTACTTCTCTAGAGGTTTTGAATTGTCTGGAATGTAAGTGCAACATTCCTGGACCTTCAAAGCCTTACAGACTCCTCCCTCTTTGGCTAACAGAACATCTAGCGCAAGTCGGTTCTGAAGAACCATTGCCCTTATCGATTGCATCTCTCCCTCCACCAGCATTAAGGATCTAGCAGTACTGGCGGACAACCTATCTACGACTGTAGCCAATCTTCTAATCTTGATGTCATTCAGTATGATTCCCAGCAGAGGAAATGCAGCACCAAATACATCTCCAACTACCTCCTCAGTGCTGACATCTCTTCATCCTCTAGCTTGAGTTCCTCCCTCTATGACCTCTAAATCCTTAGCATGGTATATTTTGGGGAAGACAATCGCTAAGTAGCATGATCCATACCAATTATCTGGTAGTTTCACATATGCATTCCTCCCACAAACAAAGTATACATTTGGGATCACCTGCATTTCCTTCAAAAAATCCTTGGAGTAGTATTCTAACTGGAAAGCATGTTCACAACTTACTTCTCCCACAAACACATTTTCGTAATAGGTTTGACCCCTATGTTTTCACAATTTCCCCCTTTTCTCTCGATCTAAAGCTATTGGACCATTACTACCCTTTCTTTGGTGTGACCTTTCTTCCTCGGTCCAATCTGTTTTCCATTGACCTGAAGATTTTAAAATCTTCTGTCTCCTATATCGAGCATCCACCTGTCCTACGAACTTTTTCTCAATTTCTGACACTGTACAAGTCAAATTATTTCTTCGAGCATGTGAAGTATCTAAAGTTTTCCATGGAAGGAAAAATTTCTGTAACCTGTCTTCACTCTTGTAATAATCCCATTTTTGAGGTGCTTGTAATTTGGCACCTCTGGCAACACGGAGTCAAAGTTCGAGAAGTAGTACTCGAAACCATCACGTTCATAAAATATGCTCAACAACAAACTACATGTGATTCCATAAGTTAATGGAAGATGGTGATACCTAATGCCCTCGTCTACAGATGCTGGCAATTTCATACATACATAGCAATCCTTAGCCTCCATAGCATCCACATATTCATAAAGCAATTTAGCATATGCATTTGATTTAAAATTTCCCTGCGATTCATCTACATGTAACCTACGAGTCTCAGCTGCTAGCAAAGCTTTCTCTTTCTCTGTATTGTCCCCCTGTTTACCAGCAGTAGTAGGTTTCTGTGTTGATACACTTTTTGCTTCCTTTGCTGCTTTCACATCATTTTCATGTCCCACTACATATGATATAGTAACCACTAACACTATAAGAGAAATCACTCCCACTAAAAGTGTGCCTATTATGCATTTTGTCCTGCGGTTCGGGTTGCCAGCCTCCATGATCTCAAAACAGTGTAGCTCTGCTTTTTCTTTCACAGCACAAAGTCTCTTTCCTTTGCTTCTTCAGCCTTTTCGAACCACACCTGGAAGCTGATAATCCCCTCCGCAAAATCAGTCTATGAGTTCTGTAACGATAGACAACTCTAGCCCTTCTCCATCCGCTAAAATGAAAGTCCCTAGTTTCTTCTTTTTCTTCCACTTGGCGCTAGGTTATCTCTTGATCAGTTTATATACAACGTTTTTTCAAAGTCTTTAGCAATCCGGAATTATACGTGTTCCAACAACTCTCATCACGCACTCTAATATTTCCAAATGAAGAAGGAGTTCCTCAAGTATTGGACACCTTGAACAACAAGCTGGAAATTCCACTTTGTTTAGAACCAAGTCTCTTATTCCGCTCAGGTAAGGAGGATAAACGATATTGAGTGTCAGCAACCCTTCGACCTCCACTCCTGGTATCAGCAACTTTATTTCCACTATTATGATGGGGTCAGTACTGGTCAGGGTCACTTCCCTCACCCTCCCCGTTCTGCGTGCTTCGGACATCTGCAGCGAGGTAGGTCCACTCAGGAGTAGCGTATCTTCTGCAAGGCACTCGCACCCTCCTCGATCTTCTCGGACCTTCCTGTTCCTGTCCTTGTGCACCTTCGTCTGGATCTGAGTCTTCGGAAATAGGAGCAAGGGTTCTCTCTGGAGTTGGCTTTAAGTTCGGCCTCTGTTTTCTTTCGGGCCAACTAACTTCTCCACGCCTTGTTCTCCTATTCCTCGTCCTCACACTCTGTTCTTGATCACTCTGGTACTGATCTGTGTCCAAGCCGTACTCACAGCAACTTTCTCCTTCTGTGGCAACCTCAGTTTCACTGCCGTCCTGCCTTTCTTCCTCTGGATCTGTAACACTCCCAACTTCTTCTGACACCCCCACAGCTTGACTGATCCTCTCTAGTGGTTCACTGTCCACTGCTGGATTTTCATCTGCGAGAGGAGCTGTTTCTTCCAGAGGTGCTGGAACTCTTCGAGTATGGGAAGCGTGGATCCAATTAGGCAGTCCTCCGCACTTCACGGCAGTGTTCGTCGTTAAGATGATCTGGTATGGCCCCTTCCAGCGCACGTCTAGGCAATTCTTCCGGACGTGTTTCTTAATTAGCACCCAGTCCCCTGGACACAAGTCGTGACATAGATCTCTGGAAGATGGGACTTCAGCAGCCTGCACCTGAAGGGACACAGAATGAAGGGCGTCAGACAGTCCCTTGCAGTAATCCAAGATCAAGTCATCTGTGATATTCAACAAAGCAGTGGTTGGGACGGTTGGAAGTCTCATTGCCCTCCCCATTAGCACCTCGTGTGGAGAGAGACCTGTCCTCCTGTCGGGTGTGCTACGCATACTCATAAGCACCAAGGGCAAAGCATCAGGCCATCTTAAGGAAGTCGATGAACATACTTTGGCAATTCGGCATTTCAACGTCCCGTTTATCTGCTCCACGATACCTGAAGCCTCTGGTCGATAGCTACAGTGCAACTTCTGATCAATGTTCAATGCAGAGCAGAGCATCTTCACAATTTCACTGTTAAAATGAGTTCCTCGATCTGATTCCAGGGAGTTTGGCACCCCGTAGCGCGGGATCAACTCTCTAAGTAACAACTTTGCTACTGTGAGTGTATCGCACCTGCGTGTAGGGTATGCTTCGACCCATCTGGAAAATATGCATACAACCACCAGAACATACCTGAGGCGGTTGACTTTTGGCATCTCGATAAAATCTAATTGCATTCTATTGAAAGGCCCCCCAGACCTCCCAATGTGACTCATTGTAACTGGTGTTCTTTTCCCTACGTTCAGTTGCTGACATGTAACGCATCTCCTACAGACTGCTTCTGCTGCAACCCTAAACTTAGGACAATACCAAGTTTGCCTAAATACCCTCAACATGGCATCCCTTCCTAAGTGTACTGGACCAAGTATCTGTCTTGCCATTGGACTCACTAATTCCTCAGGTAACACTGCCCTTCCATCTGCTGAAACCCAAAAGTCCATCTCACTTTTCACACAACCTGCTGTTTCCCATGCCTTTTTCTCAAAGTCAGGTGCATTGTCTTGCATTACCTTCAAATCCTCCCAAGTATCCACTGTTTCTAACATCATGTTTAATTCTGTCTTTTCCTGAATCCCACCTACTTCCACCTCTGTGAAAGAATATCCGTGCTCCGCGCAGTAACGGGCAACTTCGTCTGCATATCTGTTACCTTGCGACACAAAATCTGTATTTTTGGTGTGGGCTATCCATTTAACTATTGCTATTGCATCCGGACCTTGTAATGCTTCTAACAGCAGTCGCACAAATTCCCCATTTCTGATGGGCGAACCAGAGGAGGTCATGTAACCCCTCTGAGACCACAATTGCCCGAAATCATGAACTACACCGAAACCATATTGGCTATCGGTATAAATGGTGACTCTAATTTTTCTACCTGCTATGCAGGCACGGGGCAATGCAATGATTTCTGCTACCTGTGCGGAGTGTACTCCTTCCAGGCAAGCAGCCTCCACAACTCCAGTAATGGTGCAAACAGCATAAGCTGCTCTCAACCGACCAGTATCGTCTCTTAAACATGAGCCATCAACAAAGAAAATTTCATCGGGGTCAATCAATGGCTCATCCACAATATCTGGTCTGGGCTTCGTGCATAGTTCAGTCACATCAAGGCAATCGTGATCTTCACAGTCTTCGCCTTCTATATCATTAGGAAGTGGCATCAGTGTAGCAGGATTCAAAACAGAGCACCTCTTAAGGGTCACGTTTTCCGCAGCAAGAATAACTTGCTCGTAACGCGTGAGCCTACTGTTGGTCATGTGCTGCGTCTTGGTCCTGGTCATTAACAATTCCACAGAATGCGGTACATACACCACTAACTGGTGTCCCATCACTATATTCTCACAACGTTCAATGCTGACACCTGTTGCAGCAACGGATTTGAGACATCCTGGCAACGCTGCGGCTACCGGATCTAAAGTAGCCGAGAAATATGCAACTGGTCTACGGGCATTTCCATGAGTTTGTACTAACACTGACAAAGCACAACCCTCTCTTTCGCAGCAGTAGAGTGAAAATGGTTTCTCATAGTCTGGCATCCCCAAGGCTGGAGCACGACACAGGTCCTCTCTCAGCTGTAGGAACAACATCAAACACTCTCTGTCCCATGGTACCGGATCACTCACCTCCTTGTGCGTCAGTTTCTGTAAGGGTTTTGCTTTCAGTGAAAAGTTAGCTATCCACTGTCGGCAATAACCAACCATTCCTAGGAACATCCTGACTTCTCTCTGTGTTGTAGGCGCGTTCATTTTCATTATCGCCTCTATCCTGTCTGGTGACACTTTGCGCTTTCCCTTTTCTATCCGATGACCCAAGTACTGTACTTCGGTCAGACAGTACTGCAATTTGTTCGGGGATACCTTGTGTCCATTATCAGCTAAATGGTTCAGAAAGGCAATGGTATCTGTCTTACAAGCTTCTTCTGTTCCTGACGCAACAAGTAGGTCGTCTATGTACTGGACCAGAACCGAGTTCTGTGGCAGTACTAGACTTTCAAGATTTTTCTTCAGTATCTGATTAAAAATTGATGGGCTATCTGTAAACCCTTGTGGAATACGACACCATGTTAAAACGCGATCTTCCATTTTAAAAGCGAAAAGGTACTGGCTCTCTTCATCTAATGGAATTGAAAAGAAAGCCTGACAAAGATCTATCACTGTGAACCACTCAGCATGGAATGGTATCTGAAATAATATCACTGATGGATTCGGTACCACTGGACAACATGAAACAACAATGTTATTAATTTTTCGAAGATCCTGTACTATTCTAAATTTCCCACTAGGCTTCTGCAAACCCATAATCGGGGATTACATGGACTACCCACGATTTCCTTCAATATTCCCTGTTGAATCATAGAGTCAATCACAGGTTTTATTCCTGCTATCGTCTCCTGGGACAATTTATATTGAGGCGTTCTTGGATAATCGACATTTGGTTTCACCATGATCTTTACTGGGTCTACACCTTTAATCAATCCTATCTCTTCACCAGTAAAATCCCATACCTCTGAAGATACTGCATCACGTAAGTACCAAGGAAGGTCCTCCACAGTCAGAGTAGGATACAGTTCTTAGCATGTTCTCGAATTTGTAACTTTAAAGGTAGCATCATTGTCAGTAGTCTGTACCTCCACTCCCTGAGGTGTGCAGTATATCGTGCAGTTCAGTTTGCACAATAAGTCCCTTCCTAACAGACACACAGGACTAGAATCACATACCACAAACTGATGTTCATTGGTGTAGTTTCCTATTTTCACTGACACTGGTTCCGTCAGAGGGCTAGTCATTCTCCTGTTTGCGACTCCTACCACTTGAATTGTTTCCCCCGACATCGGTAGATCTGGTACCACTGCTGATCTCAGAGTTGATCGAGTAGCTCCAGTATCCACTAAGAATGTTGTAGGACACCCTGCCACTTCAGCCTCAACAAACGGTCCTCTTTGATCCACCTCTAGAACTGCCCCGAGGGTACAGTCGTCTTCTCTGCTTACACGTTGTCCTGTCAATGGATCAATGTAATAACATTTTTCTTCATCTATAAAAAGAGGCATTTGTCTATAGACCTTTCCTCCTGTCACAATCTTTGGTGGCTGCGGGAACTGAGCTCGTGGAGCCGAAGTCCCCCCTTTGGCCACATTACTTCTGGTCACTGTCACCCTTTGAACTGGAACCTCTTGAACTTCCTCCTCTACCTCTAGTTCTCCGTTTTCAGGGTTATAGGGACACTCGCGTCTCCAATGTCCCACCTGGTGACACTGGTGGCATTTTGTCGTTTTCTTCAGCGTAGCAATGTCTACTCTAGGTCTCGAGTTTTCCTCGCTGTCTTTATTCTGATTATTCAATTTCCGTCCCATTGTCCCTGTTCCCTGCTGCTGTCCACCCTTTCCAGCTGACTGCATCTGCACCATCATGAGCTTTTACTTCAATTTCTTTGCTTTAGAATCTATTTCATCACTGCAATACCTTGCGTACCTCAAAATCTCATCCAATGGTTTGTTTTGCCAACAAATTAAATGTTGCTGAATCATCAAACAAATATCAGGCCTCAACCCCATAACGAACTTTGATACAAACTGTCCTATATCCTTGGGATCCATTACATCTAGTCCACTGTATTGTTTGAATGCTTTCAGCAATCTCTCATAATACTCATGAACTGTCTCCTTGGGTTCCTGCCTTGTTCGGTCTATTTTTACCCAATCTATATCTTGTGGTGGCACCTTCTCTTTCAGCCATGTCATCACCCTTTCATATTTTACCATTACACTTTCTGACGGTCCATTAGTAATAGCATCCAGCTCTGGTTCTACAGTGGGCCATTCGACACTGGTCTTGCATGTTGTCCACAAGTCCCCTGGAACCACAATGTCAAACAAAGTGTTCAAATCAATCCACAATACCTTTGAAATCTTGACAAACCTCTCTACCTGCTTGTACCACTCTACAGGGTTCTCCCTTAACTTTGGAAATGAGTTGGTAAATGCGGCCAAATCATCTCTACTCCAGGGCACATGTACATAATTCCCATTTGCTATTTCTCACAAAGGGAATGCCTCCATCTTCATTAGCCTTCCCTCTGGAGACATCGCATTCACGCTCTGTCTAACAGTTCCCTTTCTGGACCATCTCTCTTCCCATTTGTCCAGATCTCTCCATGCTTGTATTCCTGTGATCAGTTCCCTTATGTGTGTTTTTAATCCTGTAGTTCTCTTCTCATCCAAGTCCTGGTCTGTATACTGCAACCTATGGTTACCCTGCAGTGTCTTTGTTCTGGACAAATCTACCATATATTTTTCTGCTAGTTCAGACAGTTTCTCATGAGCTGCTCTTGCCTTTCGAGTGATATCCTTTGCTATAAACAGTAGCTCATCTTGCTCGTACGTCTCAATCCTTTCTATTTGCAACGTACCATCTATTATATCTTCCAGATCAGATCTTAAGCTGGACACATCGAGTCTTTTAGCTTTCACCACAGCTTTCAGTACGCCATCTCTAGAGGGTCCATTTACATCTCTCCCATCACAGCTCTGAGTCCTGCGTCTGGGCTCAGGTGTGTTATGGGGAGTCCTCCCTTGTTCCCACCTCTCTAGGTCCCATGCAGTGCCATCCTCTCTGGGTGTATGGTGAAACACCTTTCTATTTCCCATAGTCCCAGAGTGTCCATCCTGCCTGGTTCCCCTAGGTGCATGGTAAGACACTTCATTATTCCCCATTCCTCCACAATTTGGCGGTGACCTCTGATCCCTCGACTCATGGCAAGATCCCTCGCTGTTCCCTGTGTTCCCATGATTCCAGTGCTGTACGTTTTCCTCAGGTGCGTGGTAAGTGCACCTAAACCTGTCTCTGTACTCTCGTGTCCTTTGGTCTCCCTAACTTTGCATGAGACGAGACATCTCTCCACATCCTGTACTTCTCTCTCTTCGCTCCTGCCCATTTCCTCCATCACTGTATCGTATAACTCCTCTACTCTCCTGACTTTTACCATCCCACTCCTGACTGCTTGCGCTAGCCCAGCAGTGAGACAATGTCTCTTTTCCTCGATTTCCCCATTCTGCTTCCTCTCTTGACCTGTTGTTCGGTGCTTCTGTGGACCCATCCCATTCTCTCAAGTCAACCCTCAACTCTTTATAGGATTTCGGCCGTGGTCCCCTCAGGTCCATCGGTCCTCTCTGACCCCCCTGCTCTGTTACGGGACCCACTGCTGAATCTAATGGGGTGCTCCACGTCATCGGTCCTGGCAATTGCCTCCAGGCATTTGTCGTGTTATTCCTCCTTTCCATCTCGACTCTTTCCCTGTCTAAATGTACCGGTTCTCCCTCTTTCCCCTTCTCTGGGTGATAAATCGACCGTATAGGACCTATGGTAACGGGTACTTGAAGAGCATCTGGCAATTCATAAGACTGAACTCTCTCTGTTGCTGGCGTCTTCTGTACCACAACCCTTCCGACTACACTCTGTATGGTACTATGTTGGGGTGACCCTTCATCTTTGGTAGGTACCCAATCCGCTAAAGGGAGTGGCCTATACCCTTCTATGCCAACTCTGTCTTCCCTTGGGAGTTCCGTGCCTTCCGTCTCCCTATTGTCCGGGGGTGGTCTATCCATCAACAACCTATTTATTACATTGTCCTCCGACTCGCTCTCCTCATCCTCTTCCATGAGCCTCTTTTCTCCTGCAACCTCTCTCACTGTGTACAACTTATCCACCTCAATTGCCTGTACCCTCCATCTCTTGGCGTCCGCATCCCATTGGGCATCTCGCACTGCCCTTACTGATCGCCCCACCCTTTCTTGGTGCCTATTCAGATTCCTGTCGTGCGCCGCCCTAATCCATGCGTTGAGGGCCTCAAACTGTGTTGGTCTAGGCGAAGGTTCCATTGAGGACATGATTGCTTTCAGCCGATGTAACACTTCTAACCTAAACGTTCCATACTTCGGAAACGTCAGTTCCTCATTCCCTTCCGAAATCTTGCTCCATTCACTAATCCACAGTATAGTATGCAAACCAACATTCGTTGCCATATAGTAAGCTGGTGTACCCTCTGGCGGTGCCTCTTCCCCATAATAAGAATTTCTTCTTCTCCTCTTAAAAATCCCTCTCAAACATTTGAAACACTTCATCTTCAAAACTACAATATTTCTATTTTCTCCGCGTTCGCTCACTTCCTGATGACAATCCACCAATCTCAGCGCGGTTTTCGCTAACTGGCCTATCAGAGCGTGGCTTCTCACTGACGTCACACCTACCGCTCTATCCCAGCGCGGCTCTAGCTGACGTCTCACCAACCGCCCTATCACAGCGCGGCTCTAGCTGACGTCACTCTCCCCCTTTCGCAGCAGTTCCTCTCCTTTCTCAGCTCGTCTCCGCGGTCATGCATGCGTCCCATTCATACTCCGAAAAATGATTACTTCCGTCCAAGCGATCACTTTCCTTGACTGTACGTCCACAGTCTAGCTGTAATTGTCACCTTAACCGACGAAATGTCTTTCCGTGTACGTCCAGACAATCGCCTTCTCTGATAGGTTACTTGCACACGGTAACTTTCGACCTGCGTCCGTTACCCACACATTCACTCTTGCATTCCCCCTATCTCGGTCCTGCGGCGGTCAATGGTACCTCATGACCTCCTTACTCTGGTCGACAACTACTCTGGATGTTCGATACACCCGAACCACTTAAGCTCTACCTCGAACTTAAGATTTTCACCAGTTCACCCGTTTACCAGGTTACCAGTTTACCAGGTTGCGCGCGCTCACAACCTTCTCTCATTCACACTACAGGCATTCAACTCCGCATGACATTACAATACAGGTACAACACAAAACACCGCAATCTGTCCACGCATGACCCTTGTTATACTCACTCTCTTCCGACACTGCTGCTTCTCTCGCACCGTCAGCACCTTCTTCGGCACGCGATTCTTCCGCTGCTCATCTCTCGATCTCTAGGGGCCTTGGGATAATCTAACCTAGTCTAGATCACCTTCCTCAAGAAGATAACCATCCTCACTCTGCCACCAACTGTTAACGCGGGATTTCTGGTCTATAGTTAATATTCCAGATCCCAATTCAGGTCAACTAAATCGTTGGTACCTGTCATTGAGTAAAAGGCAATCCACTACTAGGTTAATTAATAAAGAACTTACTCCACTCTAAATAATCACTTACTACAGATAAGTTTTAAAAGTTTATTATAAAGCCAAAGTTATCTGGAGATACAAACATCTCAGAATAAGATTCAAAAGATATACGGGAATCAATACAAACAAGAATTCTCTAAATGCTCTTAGTCGGCAGAATGATATCACTAAAACAAATTCAAAAAGCATTAAAGTTGCCAACATAGACACAAGCTGTAGCTTATGCGTCATTTACAGAAAGGAAAAGTTCAGGTTAGACTGTCCCTACACTAGACTAAGTGACATCCCTACTTAACAAGATCTTTACCTAAAAAGGTGTCAGCCGTGGTGATTTCCAAAGAAGATCACACACTTCTCTTAGTCTTTGTTGCAAATCGATCTCTTGCAGTTAACCTATCTGCCTACCCATCCGCTCTCTTAGGCTTCTCAGACCATCTGCTCTAACTCCACCCAGGGGTGCTGTCCCTAATACAAAATCACATTTCCAATAGAAACGCCCTTAGAGACGCCCCTCACGTGGTGTTGGTTCTGGCGGCAATTTCCATGCTGGTACTCCTCTGGGTCCATCGTTAGCGTTGACCTTGCTTCCCAGGCTCTTCTCCTGCTGGACGGTACCCCCCAGGAAATTCCTGAAGCCTCCTACAGGTCTGTGCCAGGCTTCTCTGAACAAAGCCCATTCATCACTTTCCTGATTAAACCCCCTCGCACCTGCAAACAGACACTTTCTCTGTGGGCCCCAAATTCCGGCCTCCACCATATCTCCTAAGTCGTAAACCATGTAACAGGCTCTGTGTCTTGTGCTTTGCTTGACCTCTCTCTAACGAACCCATGCAGATCAAACGAAATGACTTTATCTATTCAGGCCTACTAGAATTACATTAAACAGGCCTCTGCACTCTGCAAACATTTCAATTTCTTTAGTTTAAACAGTATTCTAACTATAACACATTGATTAAATGAAACACTTCTATAAAACATATATTTCAGTTCTATGATCAATAATACTTTGCATTACAACAACATTAAGATCCATATTGTGTGGAAATGCATCAGCTTCTTGTATTCTCTGTGAACTGCCATGTGGCCTACACATTTCTACGTTTAGCAGAATTACATTTTCCCTTACAACAACCACATAACATGGGATTTCAACATCATTTTAACATCACTACACAATTCTATATTAGCTTTTCACACTGGTATATGTATTATTATTCTAATTAAACACTCATATATATTGCCACTCTATATATTTCACACTCTTATATAATTTCTACTAGGCTGATGCAACGTGCTTGTAAATATGGTGCACTTCTACATTTTTTCTTAAATTGTGCTCTCTCAAGGGCATATTAAGTTATTACTATCCTTCTCACACTCTGAGATCTAGTGACAAGGCACATCTGTCCATTCCTCGTATTCGTGCCTCAAGATATGGGGGCTTTGCTTTCTCCTATACTGCTATTAGGACATGGAATCATCTTCCAGACCACCTTTATTGCTGTGTTGACTTTCCCCAATTCAAAAGATTCCAAAAAGCCTGGCTGTTTAATGAGTATGTGGGACTTATGAGGTGGTTGAGCACCGAGATATACCATTGGGTGGGATTTGTGGTGCTTTATTAAATGGATATAACATATGGCCACAGATGAGGTTTCTTGGCATCATATGTCCATAACAGTTGCTCATCTTTAAGGTGGGCTCTCTATCCCCAGGATTAACATATATAATATCACAAATATACACTGGAAGAGTTTTCCCAATGCATATGGTATATTTCTGGAGTTTTTCTTTCCAAAATCACCAGTTTTTTAATGTTGGTCCAGTGTCAAAACATACATTGAGGATATAGATTTGGGTGGAACTGTCACAAATCAGCAGGGTCCACTTATGTCAATATCACTGAGTTAGCTCAGCCAATAGGTTATTTTCAGTTGTAGCGATGGTGGCAAAGACCCCATCAGCAACTTTGAATTCAAATGAACTCTACATCAGGTGGAAAACAGAGGGCAGATGGGAAATAAGCATTCTTTTAAAGATGTCCCTTTATCATGGTGCTCTGAATAAGACCTTAAGTTTCGCATAATTCTTCCAGACAAAATCACTGTCTATCCAACTCACTCTGCCTGTATTTATCTGAATGTATTTGCCTGCGCCACTACCTAAAACATGAACCTCTCTTGAACCCAGATGTTATGTAGTACGTGAGTATTGCGCTCATACCAGCGCTCGACTGCTCAAACACAACAGAGATCCTTAATTACAACAAGGTGACTCAGCTCGGTATCGCAATCCATTTTGCTGCACCTCACTGAGTCGCTTACAAAGCATGGGGATGCGTCATATCTACAACGATATGACGGATCCCTGTGCTCCCCCTGCACTGGCGCACAACTGACTGCCATGCACCATGGCAGGCACCCTAGCTCCATGGAGCAAGGGTGCCTGCATTGTGGGGAGGTTGTTTTTGTGCAGGAAGGGACATCTTGCTGCACAAAAAGAACCATAAGAGGTGATTTCCTCTTTTTATGCATCTTGCAGAATAAAGCATGCATAGAAAGCAGAAATAACGAGGAGAAATGAAAAAAAAATCCTCGTTGCGCCTTCCTACGCCTCCCCTGGGAGGCATAGTATTCTGAAGCATTTCCAGGTTTACGATTTCTCATGAATCTGGAAATGAGGCAGAAGCCATGGGTGTTGCGTGGAAGCACCCACATCAATACCCATGATACATTGGCGGCAGAAGGGGCTTGTAAATGAGCACAAGCGTATTTATTTTCCATGTATATGATTGTACTGCCAGGCTTGATAGACATCACTACATTTCTGTAATCAGTAGTAGAAAGGACACATAACTGTTTGTCTGGATCAGGGTTTATGCCAACAAGACGTTGTCTTTGCTTTCTACATTTCTATATGCCAATATCACAATATGCTACTTAATATTCTATGGATTATCAATAGATAATACTTTGCGTGCCGAAAATTGGAACACTTATGAATAAACATAGTTCCTAGCTACCTTCTGCTAATCTAACCATTTAATATAACTTGGTTCATAGAAAGTCATTATTATAGTTTCGTTAAAATACAACACATATTCTAATAAATGGCTAATAAATATGTTTTGTTTGCCTGCCAAGGGCATTCAGTGCTGAATGCAGGCTTGCTTTTGCAGTGGCAAATAAATAGACAAAAGAACAGTACCGCATTGGCATACAGGGATCCTAACGCACAGGAGAAATGTATCTTTGCCTATGTGTATTAGCCCAATCAAAGGCAAAGATCACTGACAAAACACTGGAAATGAAGGTATTGTGTGGACAGAAAATCGTGTAAAAATTATTGAGGACCAACATATTGAAAAGGTAAATGCCAATAGGTAAGTATAGATTTCCAATTCTTAACTCCACATCTATGTACCTTGAAGATATATATGTCGTCCAGGTACATATACACAAAGTTATATATAGTAAAACTTTACTTACATATAGTACCTTACCTTCACAATATTTTTGTCTTCGATATTTTTGACTCGATATTTGGTCCACAAAATATTTTTTCTCTGATATTTTGTCTAAACCAGTAGTACTTAACCTTTGGTCTGGGGACCCAGTGGGTCCACAATGCCTACTCAGGGAGTCAAAGACAGCTTAGAAAACAGTATTACTGGATTGACAAAGTGTATACAAATACACACAAGTATCAAAGTTGGCCTGAATTCCTTATCAGGCGTAAGCGTTTTCTCTTACCTGGGTGTTACCTTTTGCTTATCAGGTTCATGGGCACCTCACATATCACACTGCAGGGCAAAGCTATCTAGCGCGATTGGATCAATTTTATGCCTCCCACGCCCCTTGGGTGGAAGCGCATTGGCCCCTATGTTGCAGATATAGGCCGCCCAGTGTGTTCGGATAGCTTCCTACAGGGCGGGAATCTGGGGTGTATCCAACTGCGCGGCCCTACAGAGGGTAGGAAATCATTTTTGTGGCTGCCCCTTCACCTACGTCCCACTTTATCTGCCAAAAGAAGCCGGGTTAACCTACCTGAGTGATTATATCTGCACTAGATCCCCTCTATTGTTGTTATCCATTTGGCACATGGAGGAGGCATCACTGGCGAGGGATATCATTACTGACTGCCTGGCCTGCGACAAGGGTGTATCAATCCAGTGGTTGCCATATGTTAAAAACTAATTTCCAGGGATTGGTCTAGCCCATGCCTTCTCTGATACAGCCTTCAATGCTGCTTTCGGCAAACAGCATGTGCTACCACTATTTTCAGCCCTGTTGCAAGCAGACAGGCTATGGGCTGAGTCCTCAAAGCCCACTGTTGCAAGTTCCTGTGCCTTAGCCCAGAGGTCTCACCAACTAGCTATCTGAATAGAGTCTATTGAGAGCACTAAGTGTTAGTCCGCTTCAGAGCGGACACAATTAAATACTTACTCTGATTACTTCTTGGGTATCAGCACAAACTTGAGTCCAGAGTATGCCCATGCAATGATGTCTCTAATCAGTCAGTGTTACATTTTGTTTTTTCTGCGATTTTTATAAAATGTGTACTAAGATTTTGTAGTTCCCTTCATGAGAATCAAAAAACTTTGCCGGTGTACCCCAGCTTACCATTATTTCCAACAGATATCAGGCAAGGGGATGCAAATTTGTGTAAGCTCATTTCTCCGTGCAGCTGTGCAGTCACAGGGTTCAATGCCCTTTTGAAACCAGATTTTGCCAAATTTTTTAACGAACATCCTTTTAAAGGTTCCACAAATAGAAAATGACTGTCTTCGTGTGATGCTACTTTACGAAATCTGGAAGAATTATTTGTCTGGCAACCCATTTTTTAATGTATTTTAATATATTTAATGCACCTTTTTGAATGTTGTTCTGGCAAACTAGTTTTGCATGTATTTTTATGTATTTTATGTATTCCCTGAATGCTTTTGTGGTTGTTCTGCAAATGACTAAAGTTTGATGAGTTTGACAGCAGCACCTCCCCTGTTAGGGTAGAGGAGTGTTGCCCCACTGACTGAGAGCCTGCAAATTGAAGCATGAAAAATAAAAATGCTATTTTTATCATTTTATTTTCCTTGCAGGCTACGAGCCGGGCTGAGTGACGGGGGTGGGGCATCCATTCTGATAACACCAGGAGCTACAGCAGGGAGAAGTGGTGGGCACTGCTAAGTGTGCATGTCAGTTTGGCCGGCTGTCTTAGGCCGGCCAAACCAACATGCTCACTTGGTAGCCTCCAGCCTGAGCTATGTTGCACAGCTGGGTGGAGAGCATACGTCAGCTTTTAGTCCCTGTGTGATTGGAAAACTAGCCCACTCACACCAATCCCACTGTTTCTCTCATGCTCGTAATACTATTACCTACATGAGAGGAGCATCTGGATTGGCCTAGGAGAGTCTGAGAGCCTGTTCAGTGCACCCATTAACTGCCAGAAGTCAGAAAAAGGAAAGGAAAAGAGCACGTCGGTGGCTCCTGGCAGCATGTAGGTAATCTTCCTTTTTTAGCTCTTGCTAGCGAATGCAGCGCATGCGCTGCTTCGCCTTGCGAGCCTCTATTTTTGCTGCTTTCTGTCCCGAAGGGAGACAGGAGGTGGCATGCGCGGACAGGAGATTTGCACTCTGTATGCATGCACATCTCCTGTTCCCGGAGGTTGGCAGCGCGCACATCGTGCGCTTTGAGTTTCCCTTCCCCCGTCGGCTCCTTGGAGCCAGCTTGTTTTAAATGCCCAGGATTGTACCAAACCTGAGCCTGGGAAGAGAGTAAGACGCTGTGAAATCTGTTTTTTGTTTATTACTCGCATTATTTGCACCTACAGCTACAATGAATAGATTATGATAAATGTGGTGTATTATTGTACTTTATGAAGGTTAGAGATTGTGTCTAGTTTACACTTTTGTTCAGGCGCCTTTATGTTCTTCGAGCCAGAGGCAGAATCGCCTGACAGCTGTTTTAGACATTACCATGGATACAAGCCGGGTTTAAACATCATAGAGGGAAAGGTATTTGTGACTGGAATGTGGTTCGATAACAACAAACCTATAGGAAAAAATTGGTAGACTCTTCAAAAGTATTTAAAGACCTGTATCCGCTTGTGATTTGAAACGTTTGTGCTGCAGTCCAGGGCAAGCAGTGAAACTTGATAAATTCAGTAGGTAAATACATCTCCTGCTGTTTTTCGCTGTTTGCTTACCCTCTGCTTGCGGAGACTAATTTGTAAAATAAATACATACAGAGAAATGCCAGAGACTGAATCCCAAGGCTGCCTTGATTTCACTTTATGCCGTTTTCTTCCATTACCCTATGCGTCCGTCTCTTCACTCTTGTAGGTTGTTCTTCCTGCATGTTTTCTCTCTGTCTCACTGTTTTGCTGTCTTTCTCCACTTCCTTCCTTCTTTCTTCCTTTTTTCTAATTTCTCTCTGTTGCCCTAGGTCAAAGGCTAATGATGACTGATAAGGCCCAGTCTCCAAAGATGAGTGTCTCTTCCCACCACCTGCAACAACCTGTATGAATTAAGCAATGTTGTCAGTGCTTAATTTGAGCCAGTGGGGGCCACTGGCACTTCTATTTGGGGGATCCACACCAGATAATTGCACAATGCAAGAGAGTGGAAAAACACCCAGATCGGTAATATGGAGGAAGGAAAAGACAGCAAAACCGTTACAACAGGAGAAAGCATGAATCTGCAAGAGTTAGAACAAGCATTTGCAATGCAATAGGTTTCTCATTTGCAAGAGTTTAAGCTATTGGCATTGTAAATGTCAATGCCTTTTATTTATGTTTTAAAAACCATCACGTAAATAAAAGGCATTACCATTTAAAATGCCAACAGCTCAAACTCTTGCAAATGCGAGACCTATTGCATTGCAAATGCTTGTTTTTCTCCCCCGCACTTCCCCGTAATGATAATCATATGTTCAAAGATCACACTGCATTAGAAATTATCCTGGCACCTCACATTGTAGGGCAAGGCATTTTATTATACGACAAAAACTCCACACTTCTTCGACATCACAAGGTGCACTGGAGTGTTCTGTGGCCACATGAAGTAAGGCACAACCTAATTCCACAGCACTCAAAAGTGGGTTGAGGCATTGTGTTTGTCAGACATCGCTTTGCAGGGGGCTAAACAGGGAAGCGCATCACATGGAAGTAGATGCCCCTCCAGAACATCACAAAAATAGCAGTTAACTCAGAGGTCAGACACATTGGCTTCTTGTTATGTCCACATTACCACGGCATACTTCAGTGTATGGTGCGCAGGTCCGGCTCTAGGGCAGTGCGACCGGTGCCGCCGCATAGGGTGCAGACTTCGCGTGGGGGTGCCTGTTTGCTAGTTTATATTGTATTTTAAAGCTCCCGCAGATGCATTCCTGGCCTCCAGTATTTTTCATCTAGTAATAAAAATGTCACTGCAACTCCCGTGATTAACTTTCTTCCTGGAGAGAAACCGTAGTTTTGTCTAGTGGAAGTTTTGACTGGTGTAAGTTTTGATTCCTCATAAGGTAGTGCAGAGGGTTAATATGCCTGCTGCAAAGAATGTGTACCATGCAAATCACAAAGAAATAGGTCAATGGGTTACTGCTTTCGTCAAAGACTTCCTTTTGTTACTTGCCGTTTACAAGTTAAACTTTTATTGTAAAACTGTGAGCTATTAACTGTCATCAAAGTACTGAAATGCAGACTTCAAGTATAGATTAGAGGTATGGATTTTTGTTTCATAAAGGGTTCATTTGGGTAGAAATCATTTCTGATTATTAAAGAGAACACCCAACCATGGTGTTACGTTTCAAATTCTGAGTTTGTGCTTCTCCAAACCAAGCCCCCCTAAACGATACTGCCTACCAGTATGGATCCAGAAAAGGGGGTGGTGATGAACAGAGTGTCTGAATTAAGCAGACCACTCTTACCCAGTCCAAAGATCAGGGCTTGATCCATCACTGTTATTTAGCTCACTGCCCCATCCCAGCTCAGAACCTGGCTATATGCAAATTAGTCTGTCCCTGGCCCAGTGCATCATGGGAACAGGGCAGCCCAAATTACCAAGCCAATTCTTCACCAGAAAGGAGACAAGCTACCGGGGACCGGTTTCTGGCATTTCAGCCTCGTCGGCCCGGCTTGCTTGAATCCTGATGGATCAGTGAGCAAGGGACTCATGTCTGAGTATACCCTGCCACACCTATAGTGGCCAAAAACGATTCAGAAAAGGGGGTGGTGATGAACAGAGTGTCTGAATTAAGCAGACCACTCTTACCCAGTCCAAAGATCAGGGCTTGATCCATCACCGTTATTTAGCTCACTGCCCCATCCCAGCTCAGAACCTGGCTATATGCAAATTAGTCTGTCCCTGGCCCAGTGCATCATGGGAACAGAGCAGACCAAACTACCAAGCCAATTCTTCACCAGAAAGGAGACAAGCTACCGGGGACCGGTTTCTGGCATTTCAGCCTCGTCGGCCCGGCTTGCTTGAATCCTGATGGAGCAGTGAGCAAGGGACTCATGTCTGAGTATACCCTGCCACACCTATAGTGGCCAAAAACGATTCAGAAAAGGGGGTGGTGATGAACAGAGTGTCTGAATTAAGCAGACCACTCTTACCCAGTCCAAAGATCAGGGCTTGATCTATCACCGTTATTTAGCTCACTGCCCCATCCCAGCTCAGAACCTGGCTATATGCAAATTAGTCTGTCCCTGGCCCAGTGCATCATGGGAACAGGGCAGACCAAACTACCAAGCCAATTCTTCACCAGAAAGGAGACAAGGTACCGGGGACCGGTTTCTGGCATTTCAGCCTCGTCGGCCCGGCTTGCTTGAATCCTGATGGAGCAGTGAGCAAGGGACTCATGTCTGAGTATACCCTGCCACACCTATAGTGGCCAAAAACGATTCAGAAAAGGGGGTGGTGATGAACAGAGTGTCTGAATTAAGCAGACCACTCTTACCCAGTCCAAAGATCAGGGCTTGATCCATCACCGTTATTTAGCTCACTGCCCCATCCCAGCTCAGAACCTGGCTATATGCAAATTAGTCTGTCCCTGGCCCAGTGCATCATGGGAACAGGGCAGACCAAACTACCAAGCCAATTCTTCACCAGAAAGGAGACAAGCTACCGGGGACCGGTTTCTGGCATTTCAGCCTCGTCGGCCCGGCTTGCTTGAATCCTGATGGAGCAGTGAGCAAGGGACTCATGTCTGAGTATACCCTGCCACACCTATAGTGGCCAAAAAGGATTCAGAAAAGGGGGTGGTGATGAACAGAGTGTCTGAATTAAGCAGACCACTCTTACCCAGTCCAAAGATCAGGGCTTGATCCATCACCGTTATTTAGCTCACTGCCCCATCCCAGCTCAGAACCTGGCTATATGCAAATTAGTCTGTCCCTGGCCCAGTGCATCATGGGAACAGGGCAGACCAAACTACCAAGCCAATTCTTCACCAGAAAGGAGACAAGCTACCGGGGACCGGTTTCTGGCATTTCAGCCTCGTCGGCCCGGCTTGCTTGAATCCTGATGGAGCAGTGAGCAAGGGACTCATGTCTGAGTATACCCTGCCACACCTATAGTGGCCAAAAACGATTCAGAAAAGGGGGTGGTGATGAACAGAGTGTCTGAATTAAGCAGACCACTCTTACCCTGTCCAAAGATCAGGGCTTGATTCATCACCGTTATTTAGCTCACTGCCCCATCCCCCACTGCACCATCAGGATTCAAGCAAGCCGGGCTGAAGACGGCTGTAATGCCAGAAACCAGTCCCCGGAAGCTTGTTTCCTTTCCAGTAAAGAATTGGCT
The DNA here is from genome assembly GCF_964261635.1 of Lissotriton helveticus. NCBI lineage: Eukaryota > Metazoa > Chordata > Amphibia > Caudata > Salamandridae > Lissotriton > Lissotriton helveticus. The sequence continues at coordinate 539,770,564 of NC_136065.1, forward strand.
TGGTAGTTTGGTCTGCCCTGTTCCCATAATGCACTGGGCCAGGGTCAGACTAATTTGCATGAAGCCAGGTTCTGAACTGGGATGGTGCAGTGAGCTAAAAAACGGTGATGGATCAAGCCCTGATCTTTTGACTGGGTAGGAGTGTTCTGCTTAATTCAGATACTCTGTCCATCACCAACCCCTTTATGAATCGTTTTGGCCACCACAAGTGTGGAAGGGTATGCTCAGATGTGAGTCCCTTGCTCACTGCACCATCAGGATTCAAGCAAGCCGGGCCGAAGACGGCTGTAATGCCAGAAACCGGTCCCCGGAAGCTTGTTTCCTTTCCAGTAAAGAATTGGCTTGGTAGTTTGGTCTGCCCTGTTCCCATGATGCACTGGGCCAGGGTCAGACTAATTTGCATGTAGCCAGGTTCTGAACTGGGATGGTGCAGTGAGCTAAAAAACGGTGATGGATCAAGCCCTGATCTTTTGACTGGGTAGGAGTGTTCTGCTTAATTCAGATACTCTGTCCATCACCACCCCCTTTATGAATCGTTTTGGCCACCACAAGTGTGGAAGGGTATGCTCAGATATGAGTCCCTTGCTCACTGCACCATCAGGATTCAAGCAAGCCGGGCCGAAGACGGCTGTAATGCCAGAAACCGGTCCCCGGAAGCTTGTTTCCTTTCCAGTAAAGAATTGGCTTGGTAGTTTGGTCTGCCCTGTTCCCATGATGCATTGGGCCAGGGTCAGACTAATTTGCATGTAGCCAGGTTCTGAACTGGGATGGTGCAGTGAGCTAAAAAACGGTGATGGATCAAGCCCTGATCTTTTGACTGGGTAGGAGTGCTCTGCTTAATTCAGATACTCTGTCCATCACCACCCCCTTTATGAATCGTACCAGTATGGATGACACACAAATGCTACCCCGTGTAGTCCTCTGTCCTATGTAATGTTTCCTATACATTGATTTACACATATATGATTGATTGTCTCTGCTGTAATGTGTGTGCAATGTAAAGTGCTCTGACATTCTTCACTTTTATGAGTGATACTATAACCTATTTAACAAAACAATCAGAATCGTGAACTATATATTTATAGAAAAGTTGTCAAAACTGTTGTTGGGGCAATGGGTGGGTAGGAAAAAAAGCAAGAGAAAGGCCAGGTACATTACTTTTGAATCCCGAAAACGTAGAGTTTTTTCAGACGAATTTTGATAAAAGGCTCTCATTCATTTTTATGTACAGCCTGCTACCAAGGTCTGAAACCTGAAATCTTTAATAATGCATTTGAAAATGTTGTTGAATGGAAGGGTGGAGATCTAAATCTTCAAAACTTATCTGATCTTAGATGCTAATTTCTGACGAGTAGCACAGAGTAAACAAGAATCAGAAATACGAACTGCACAGGCGGTACACTGGTTGTAGGGGTGGGATACCAAAAGGTTCCAAGGGCAGGCAGAGGCATGCTGCTGCACACTGTGAATATGAGCTGTGCAGACGTGCACATGTGTGATCAACATTCACGTACATGGAGGAATATCAGCTGTGCAGAAGTGCCTGTGTGTGTTCAGCATTCAGGCACATGGATAAATGTGAGCTGTGCAGACGTGCACATGTGTGATCAACCTTCATGTACATGGAGGAATATCAGCTGTGCAGGTGTGTGTGGTCATCATTAATGCACATGGATGAATAAGAGCGGTGCAGGAGTGCTTACCTGTGGTCAGCAGAATATTAGCTGGTTAGAAGGGCCTGAGAGTGATCAATGTGCATGGGTGTGGATAACAGGAAGGGTGGAGCTGCAGCACAATAGGAGCACAACACAGCTTAAGAAGCACCTTTATCTTTGATGATGGGAATACGGAGGAATGTGATCAAATGCAGTGAAGCAGCCATAAAGCAGCAGGGGACCGGCATGACAGACTTTAACACAGCTGGGCGAATGAGCATTAATTCACAGATTACTAGCCAGTCTAGACTCACTGGGATCTGTAAATCATACTCGAGCTCCCAGAGACTGTTGGGGATGGGGGCGGAGGCGAGTTGCTGAAAGCTCCTTAGAAGCAGAGTTCTGGCTCACACTACGGATGTTCTCCACACATGCATTCGAAACACAGTTTAGAAAAAGCTAATTTGAGAGCCTTGACCGTCATGAAATTTGAATTAGCTGGGGTATAAATATATGGCAGATTGAATGCACCAGCAGAGCAAGATACCCGAAACTCAGCCCATCCTTCACTGAAAGAGATCCAGAGAAGGGTGTCTCCCTCCAAGAAATTTTGATCAAATGGGGCCACATTGTCTATTTTACAGTACAGTCTACCAAAGGAATTGGCTTAAGCATCCTAGGTTTTATAGAAAGTTTTTAAAATTAAAAATACACTCCTTTTTCCTCATAGCGCAGCTTTTCAGTTTTAGCAAATTAACTTTTGTCAATTTCATCAAGGACCCTCATTTACTTGTGCCACAATTGGTTGGCTATTGCATCAAGTTACTCTCCACAGGCTCATATGCCCATTTACCACAAACTTAGACCAGGAAATACTTTAAATAACCAGAATCATTGTCACATGCAGAAGTGCAACATCTGATCCTAGGTTCAGTATCACATATTCATTTTCTACTTGATATGCCAGGAATAGCCAATTCAGCCATGTTCAATTTCCTTACTCAATCTGTAATGCCATCATATCACTGGCAAAGACAAAATTTGATAAACAATGTCAGTATACCACAAGAAATGGTCAAAGATTAGCATCATTTGCCAATCTTTGCCGATTAAACTTGCTCGCTTCGCTCCCTACTTAAGTCATGCCCAACATTTACATCGCACCATTTTTAATTGTCACCAGCCGCCAGTGGTCTGATTCTAGAACTTAATTAAAATGTAAACAACAGAGAAAAGTTGATAATTTTGTCTCGGGTGAAAAGCTGTCTTTTCCTTCTTAATTTTCAGAATTTTGGAAGGTTATGTCAAAGATCAGATTCCAGGGGCGGCAATTGTTGTGGAGTCCATAGGTGCCCGGCGATTTGGAGATGGGTATTCTGAAGAGGATTATACTCAAAGTGATCTCATGGTCTATGCAGTCGACCCTCAAACAAATAGAGCAATATCACGGAACGAACTATTCAAGTAAGCATCGACGCCCTATTATTACTTTATAACATGGCTTAATTGTTGCAATTAATATTAGCCTTTAACATTTGATATGGCTTCTTAAATGTGATAAACATGAATTATTACAATTGGTTTTTGTAACACAAAAAGATACCTCACTTAATCATTGTTGCTATTAACTGTTGTATGCCCATGTTTCACAAGAGGTCCACAGGTTAGAGCAACACTGCCAGCAGTAGCGGCCCCTGCTGGTAAGAGTGGTGAGGCGGGGTGGGGGGTACTCGATAGATAAAGACGAGGGAAAATGTTGTAAATAATACATTTTCCCTTGTCATTGTATGTTAAGTTACATCCACCGCAGCCCATCGCCCCACCGCTCTTACCAGCACGGGCCGCTCCGGACTGCCATTACATGACAACAATTGTCTGGAAAATCTGTGACGTCTTAAGTATTGCTTGTTTCCCATCTGCCATTAAAGCCCCACCCACTGAAGTTGATTTCTATTGAAACAGTATTTATTCTTAAAGACACTGCCTGCATGAAAAGAGGTTGCAGTCAGGAAGAAATTGTTTTAACATGCTTTGCTGATCCTGCATGTTAGGAGTTCGATAGTGACCAATTGATGAACATTGTAAAAGTCATTGAACTCTCTCATTATTTGATGTCCATTCACTTAGTTATTGCATGAGGCATTGGAGTTTCAGAGAAGGAGTTAAAAGTGAAGTCTCTGCCAAATGTGAAAAGAATTCTTGGAAGTAGCACGATCTAGAACACAAGTTAGTGCTTGTTGATATAAAAGTCCATGAAAACAGCAATGGATGAAGGTGTACACGACCAGCCAACAGATGTTGTAGAATCAGTGGTTGGAGAAAAACCTGGAATCCGCCTGGTAGACAACAACAGATGACATGAATCAGTGAAGCACTTCAACTTAATAAAATGTTAACATACCATTCATTGTTTTACATAATAATAATACCATTATTGTAGGAAATCCACATTTTGTACAAAGTCACCTTAGATTTTATCTTTTGTTCTGGACCCTCTTTTTACTGGATTGTGAACCAGGTAAATTTTACCCCTGCTAAGAAGGAGTATAGTGCCTGTGCTCTGCCTTTAAGCTCGATTAAGTTGGCTTATTCGTAATTGATGCATTTAGCTTGCCTATACGTCCCAATTATATGGCGTGTACAATGCACCCTGGAAGTTAAATGCCACTTGTAGACTGCAGCACCTATCGTGTCATTCACAGAGTGGACCTACACAACATAGCTTTAGGCATACCATTGTAGCCTAATGGTTGTGGTGTAAGTCCTGCAGTGTGACTTATGAAAATAACCCCTTTTCACAGGAAAGGACCTCCCTTTTAAATATTAATATTCACAGATAGCTATGCCTTATGGTGCACAAGGTAGGGTGCATGCTACTTAAAAGTGGGGCATATAGAAAATTAATGCCACCATGTTGCCACAGCGAGGAAGCACAAAAGCTATTTTCATTGTGGTAGGCCTGGCTGCCCTATAGAGAAAGCTAGTACAGATTCAAACATGAATTCTGTAACCAAAGTTGGGACCAGCTAATCAAATATTTCAACCAACCTCTTTAATACTTATTAAAAGTTAAATTTAGCGGTTGAGTTGAATGTTAAATAAACATATAGTAAGCATAATATTTAGAATTAATTTTTCCTTGCCTGAAGCTCCTGGAGGCTCATTTATATTACTTTCTCAGCAGCTGTCAATTAAGTGGTTCACTTTAAGAAGGTGTGAACACTGCTTCTAGATCAGGGAAAATGGCCTGGGAGACGTCATGCATTTTCCACTCATAGCAGGGGGACCAGTTGGGGTAGTCCTAGTGACCTAACTAACTTTAATGGGGCATGTCTACTTGCAACTAAATGTCAGGTAACACCTGGAAAGGTGCAGCTTTCTCGCCATTGTCAGGTTGGCACCATATGCAGTGGCAGGAAAGCTACCAACAGAACCAGTATTGAGTGACTACAGTTAAACTACTCCCCACCCTGGCTGCATATTTGTCTGGGAATACAGGCTCTGCACATGGGAAGAAGGATTTTCCCAAATTGGATTTTGAGAATAAGGGACATTGTGGAATTGCTTGTAGTTGGGCAAACAGTAACTGCTACAAAAGTGGGTAGGGAGTTTTTAGTTCTTTGGTTAGGGAAGAGCCATGAGTCAGCTCCCTCAGTAGATAGCACCAGGTATAAATGTGGCACCCCAAGGCATCTTCCCTAGAACACTGTCTTGACCTGCAGAATACAGAAGAAAGACTGCACCTGCTGTTTGTGACTTGTGAGGACCTGAAGAGGTGGATCATCTCCAACTTGTAACCAGGATAACAACGTGGACTTCAAGGGGCAGACCACTGATCACTTATCTGGTTACAGGGACATAAAAAGCTATATGGGGGCTTTTCATGAAATACCAGCTGACCAGTAGCTTCTGGACCTGGACTGGACCCAGATGTTGGCCTCTGCATGGTACCTCGAGAGTCTCTAAGTGCCTCCCTTTGCCTTAGAAGTGTACTCCTGTGTTTGTTTTGGGCAGCTGAAGGAAGTTTGGAAACTTTTGAAAACTTTACCTGTTATAATTTGCTTGTCGCAGTGCACCTGGAATGGGACATCTGGGGCCCATTTGAACAAAGGAAGAGGGCCAGATCTCTGGAGCCAACACAAGAGGGGCTCATCTTTGAATTCTTTGAGGGGAAGGATTGTCATCATAGGGCAGAGTTTGGGCTCTCAGGGGAGCTCTTAACACACACAACTGGAAATGGTCACATATGTGATTGTCCCAGAATCATGTGAGGAAGGGATGGGAAAGGGGTGTAGGAATTACGGGAATCCCTGAATTGGCCACTGGTGCCTCACTTCTAGAACTTTCCACCCCCACTTAAGAGCCCTTTCCAGGGAAGAGCAAGATGCGAAGGCCCAGGACCTGGGACCACAGACAGCCAAAGACTACCCAACTGGAAGGAAAAACCACCTGATGCCCTGCAGGGATGGGCTTTGCAACTTTAACCCCAGCTGATCTCCAGTTGTCTCCAGTGCCAGTGGTGCTGGCCTTCTAATGCCACCTGAGTTACAGTTGGTGGAGGTACCTGCAGGGGGACCTTGGATGGGTTCCCTAGGAATTCTGCGAAGAGTGGTCGTGGATTTCGCTCAACCACTTTTCTTCAAGTAGCCAGTAGCCTCTCGGAGGGGGGAGTGCAGCAGGGGGGTATTTATGTGGTTAGATGAAGAAGGGCTGTATAGGATGCCCACACCAGCAGGAGAAGAATTCCAGGAAACCGGCAGTGGACAAGTCTCCTGCAGGGAGCCAGGAAATCCATCTCCTACAATAATGACATCTTTAGAGGTCACAAGACCTGCAGAGGATGATCCTAGTGGCTACAGCTTTCCACCAGGAGTTAAACAGTGCCTACATTATCGAAAAAAACGAAAGGTGCCCCATATACAACCCAGCCCTACTGGGGAACCAAGCAAAGGATAAAGTTCATGGTGGTTTGCATCCTTGAGAGATTTTCCTCAGTGGAGTGCCAAGTCAGCAGGTGTTGGCACACCACTTAACGTCAAACTGTATGGGAAAGGAGCTTGCCTGGGGCCAAACCTGAAGACAACTTTTAGCCCCGGGGACTCATTCTTCAATGCCTGATACAAGTCAAAGTGTCCCAGGGCCCTCCAACCCTTGGGACAAAGGAAGGCCAAAGAGTGATGGGCTGCAACACTGATACAGGTAAAAGGCTTAACAGATTTAATTTTCACATGACACAAGAGAGGACATTGACAGTTTTCACAGTAAACAATAGACTGTCACAGCACCACCCTCTACTGCCTCAACATTCTATGAGTCATACCAAGTGGACAAGGAAGGAAGGAGGAGGTGAAAGAAGTGGTGTACGAAAGAGGAACAAACAATAAGATATACAACACATCCTGCCCCTTTCAAGAAGGCTGGATAATATTACAGTATTGAAAATTCCTGCATGAAGGTGTCCTTCTCCTAGAGAATGATTTGTCCAGATCAGTCATAGTTTCTTAATTTGGGTCAGGTCTTGTTGGAAACAATTCTGCACTGGAATTCATTATAAGGTTGACCCTACCATACCGGTGCATTGTAAGACGGAGGTTATTCCATCTTGTCATCACCCACATACTCAAACATGTCACACACACACATAGTCTGAGCATTCTTAGCCACACATGTGGCAATTCTTCTAACACTCCAGCATTTGACATCATTGTGATTCTTCCATTTCACACATTTTGTGGCCAAGGCATTCCGCTTGATCCTTGAATAAATTGCACTTATCAGGCATTAGCACTAGACAATTGCTTTCAAATCTATAACACACAGCACTCAGTAATCCATAGTGGTCCACAGTTGTTTAGATAAACACTAAGATGTTATCTAGGAGACATTTAATGTTATCCTCCATATCTAACAAACGGTATATTGCATGCTGAAAAACAGGCACCACTGAATCAAAGGTGAAGTGGCCTCCGTCTATGGTGAAAATTTCCCATAAGTTGTTATGAAGGCTGTTGTAGGTTTACAGGCTTCAGTTAAAACCAACTGGTTATTTTCTTGATGCATCGAGTGTCCAAAACGCTGTTGCTCCATCGAGAAGTGAAATGAGCATGCTCTCTTTTGGAAAGGGCTGCCAGTCAATAATAATGTTGTAATGTAATGCTCTGAGATCCACACACAAAGACTCCTATTGATTTTCTATGTGAGGAATATGGTTGAAACCCGTTCAGGAGATTCACCCTCTTCAATACTTTCTCTGAACAACAGTTCTTGAAATAGATTTTTTTTTTGGGTCGTTCATTTTGCACTGTGGGATTTCTCTTAAGTTTTAGAGGAAAAGAGCCTTGCTTAATTTTGATCATATTCGTGAATATCTCAACTCACCCACACCTCCACTGGATGTTTTTGGAAATTAATTTATAATTGTGGAACTGCAATCTTGTTCCATAATGTCTAATACCGGGTCTGCAGCTTTGAGATTCCATAGGATTTTCCAGAGGTCTCTGGTCTCTTAAGCCTAGTTCATATACAACTTTGAAGGCTAGGTATATTTCTATGGTAACTGATCTAACTTTGAATTCCGCTGGGGAAGAGAAATATGCATTGAAGTCAATAGTACATCCATCAAAAGCAACTGATTCAACATCTGAAGTGAACAGGACACCAACTTGTGTAAATAAGGAGTAAAAACATTTTAGTTGCTGACTGTATAAGGTGACCCTGAACCAGCCATTATGTTCAGCCTCAGGCCCAAAACATGTAATGTTCACATAGGAGGCTAATCAACTTCCCCCTTAATATGGTTAGTAGGTACTTTTACAACTCAAAATGTATTGTTTTATTTAAATTCATGGAACAACACTTGTTGTGCTTAAGAGTTTGTCTTTTCTGATATTCTTGTTGCCCGTAGGTATCTGTGCACCTTACCATTGCTAACAAGTGCTAAAGTGCTTGTGCTCACTCCCAAAACATTGTTAAATTGGTTTACTCCTAATTTACATATTTACTTTCATTTAAGTCTCTGGCAGAGTAGTATACCATAATCAAAGGACCTGTAAATTAAATACTACTAATGTGCGTGCAGCATATTTTGTATCACCCACTTAGGAAGCCCCTTAAAACATAGTCTGCCATTGCAGCCTGAATACAGTTTTAAGTTTTAAGCTGCCAATTTGACTAGGCAATATAACCCACTTGCCAGGCCTGAAACATTCCATGTATATATATGTCACCCCTAAGGCGTTGTACTTAAAAGGTTGGACATGTACTTTTAAATTGTACATGTCCAAGTTGTGAAAAATACTTACTTTTGTTTTTACTACTTACTTTTTTTTTATTTACTGTGAGGCCTATCATAAAATTGGGTTGCCTTATTACACTTAATAAGTGATAACTTTTGATTGGGAATAGATAAGCGTTTCATGCTGGGTATCAACAAAATTGTAATTAAAATACCTCTTTAGAGTTAAAGTCGGATTTTAAATTACAATGTTGAAAATGCCTGCACCCTCCCCTGGGTCGCATGAATAAGGGTAGTTGGAAGTTCCACATTGTGAATTCCTCCCAGTCACACAATAGAGGGATTAGGTGAATGGGCCATCCGCTGGCAGGATGAGGTGGAGCTCAATAGGCCGTGCTCGGCTTTCACATATAGAGCTTGTCACCTCCTCATACTCTTTGCAGCCAGCTTGGAACGAGGGCAGAGGAGTCAGGAAATTTCAAGCACTTCAAAGAGAAACCTCTACGAACTTCAAAGAAGGCACTAGGTACAAAAATAGGACCCTCAGTGGCTAGTTTTCAATTGTTCTGTGCATGATTTTAATACTGTTCTCCCTTCTAACTGTGAGGCATTGAATATACCTCACTTGTCTTTGTTACCTGATTGCTCTTCCCCGGTCTGACGCAGCTGTATGCCGATTGCACGGAGGGAAGTCATCTTTTACCCACTCACTTCGGCTCAGAGCGCTCACTGCTGGGTTAACTGGCTAGTGGTGCGCGGGGGTGAAGGCATAAAATCCCGATGCCAGGAGGGACGCGCAGTGGTTAGTTTTACAGTAGGCTGCTCCCTCTGCTACTCTAAATTTTATATTGTTCTGTTCATGATTTTAATACTGTTCTCCCCTCTGACTGTGAAGCACTGAATTCACCACACTTGCCTTTGTTACCTGATTGCTCTTCCTCGGTCCATCGCGGCTGTATGCTGATTGCACAGAGGAACGTCATATTTTAGCCCCTTCTGGTTCAGAGCGTTCTGTGCCGGGTTAGCTGGCTAGTGGTGTGCAGGGGTGAAGGCATAAAAATCAGATGCCAGAGTGGACAAGCGTATTGGGCGCGCCACCAACACGCCAATTTCAAGCCTGCCTGTGCCTGTATTTTGCCTCGTGTCAGAACCTCTGGTCCTTTTTCAAGCAAAGAGGCCCCGGGCTGGCCTATACCAGTAACTAGATTTTTAAATCTTGCTCTTCTCTTCTGGACTTCTGCACCCTCACTAGAACAAGACAAATTGCTGCCTCTCATGTCCTTTTCAGTTTAACCCCTTTACAACTTCCCACACTTCGGCTCAGGAATTGGCTTTGCCATCCCCTTCTGAGGCACGGACTACGTATACTGCAGGAAGCCTATTGGGATTCCTGATCAATGTTCATTCCCTTATTAAAAACAAAGTAGAAGCAGCAGAGTTTATTACTACCCGAAAGTCTATCTGGGTCTTTGTTACAGAGACCTGGGCCAAAAACTGCTCTGGTCCCAACCTGGTTGATGCTGTTCCTCCAGGCTACCTTATTGAGCGACACAATAGAGTCTATGGAATAGGGGGTGGGCTAGCAGTGGCATACAAAAGTGAGAATGCCTGCAACTTTATTCCAGTTCATGACTCTGATCTTTGTGAAGCACTATTTTTCTATTTAAAAATTGGCCCTAATGGATCTTTTTCCGCCATCCTTGTCTATAGGCCACCAGGTTCCAGGTCGACCTTTATGTCCAAGTTTGCGCACTCCCTAGAACTTGTTCTGGGTAAACATAATCTCACTGTGCCCGGAGATTTTAATTTCCATCTGGAGAGAGACATATATAAGGACCCTCTGGCTTTTAAAGAAGTAATGTCCTGCTGTGGACTGTTCTAAATAGTCGCGTCTTCTACTCATAAACCTGGCCACATCTTGGATGGTATTTTCACCAATGATGCCCGACGTAAAGTAGCTAGCCGTCTTCCCGTCACTTGGACTGAAAATGTTGCTGTTCTCTCCTCTTTTTCCCAGCCCTCTTTTCATAGTTCTCCTACTGATAGTACACATTCTCTTCCTAAAAGGAACTGCAAAGGGCTCAAAGCAGAAAAATTATCCCATACCTTGAACAGCTTCAAATGAACAGTTCATGAGGATGCAAACGAGCGGCCACAGAACTTTATTCATGGATCACGGTATCCATTGATATTGTGGACCCACTCAAGGTAACCCACTTAAGAAGAAAGACGCCCACAGCACCATAGTTTTCAGAAAGACTTAGGCTACTTAGACAGGCTTGTCATCTCCAGGAATGAGAATGGTGGAAATCTTACCTCCATTCCGAAAAAATTGCCTACTAGGCTATGCTGGCTGAATATGAAGCAGTCATCAAGGAAGAAAAATAGCGGTTCTGCACCAATTAACTTGTCTCAGCCAAATCCACTAAAGATCGTTTTAAGCTAATTAATCTCTTATCTGTCCCTTCAGCGCCATTGCATACAGAGAATTCCCAAGACGTTTGCGACCGAATGGCCAAATTCTTCTATTCCAAAGTGGTGGATATATACAAATAGCTGGAGCTCCACAACTATAATCTTTCTAATTCTTTTAATGTAGCATCTCAGGCAGCATTTGACCTTCAATGGAATCTGTCTATTTGAGATATTCCCTCAGCAAGCCTATCGCCTTTTACTTTGCCCCCCTGATATTCTGACATTTGGAGCAAAGAGTATAGTTCCCCTTCTTACGGAAACCATTAATAAAGTCATTGAATCTGGATGTCTTCCTCTAATATGGATGAAGGCGGTAGTCAAGCAGCTGCTCAAAAAGACCAATTTGGATCCCGCAGGACCAAAAAAACTCCCACCCTATCTCCCTGCTGCCTGTACCCACTAAAATCCTTGAGAAACATCTGAACTCCCAGATTTTGAACTACCTTGAACAGTTCCAACTTCTAGACGCTTCTCATTTTGGATTAGGAGTAACCATGAGACTGAGATGGCACTAGTATCTGCAGTCAATGACATCCGTTCCATGGTGGATGCCAGGGAGGCTGCAGTTCTGGTCTTTTGGACCTATCTGTGGCTTTCAATACCATCTCCCCGACTCTGCTTGCAGAGCAGCTCCAGCAGCTGAGGTCACAGACATGACACTTCCTGGCATCGTTTCTAAGTGACAGATCACAGATAGTAACAGTGGAGCAGATTCACTTGGATTCCATAATGCTGTCTTGTGGGGTGCCTCAGGGTTCTTCTTTGCGCCCTACGCTATACAACTTGTATGTATCCCCACTAGCAAAACTTATCAGATGGTTTTTGCTCCAAGTTCTGTCCTATGCTGATGACACCCAAATCATTGTGTCTATCTTGAGTGCCATCAATGCAACTGACTCCAGTTTTAAAAATTGTATGTAGGCAGTGGCCACATGTATGGAGAGACAGTACCTACAACTGCATGGGGATAAGACAGCGGGTTTTATCTTTGGTGGGCAACCCTTCATGTGGTCCAATCTGTGGTGGCCTGAAAGGCTGGGGGCCATACAAACTCCAACGGACTTTGCTAAAAATCTTGGAGTACAGGTTGATATAAGTCTATTTATTGATTTACAGATAAATAGTACAGTCTCTACTTGTTTTTGGATGATTAAATCCCTGAGGAATGTGTTTCCCTTATTTCCTCTTCAGGCATGAAGCAAGTGGCTTTGGCACTTGTTAAGTCCAGACTAGACTGCTGCAATGCCCTCTACCTCTGCACTAATAAGACTGTCCTTGCCAAACTGCAACGAGTCCAGAATACAGCAGCCAGACTTATTCTTGACATCCCTAAATCACAGTCTGTCTCTGAAGGGATTTGGAAACTTACCCGGCTCTCTGTGAACAAGAGAATTGCCTTTAATTTTTGCTTGGTACACAATGCTCCTGACAACAGAGGCCCTAAACAACTCAGGAATCTATCTTAGTGCTCCTTTCCCTCCTGGCAGCTTCAATCATCAGGTAAAACTCTCTTAATTATTCCTAGGTATAGTAAATCAAGATAGTGAGGCAGAGTGTTTTCAATGGCGGCATCCATATTGTGGTACTCGCTATCTATTTCCACTCTCCAATCCCAAATCTTATTTCATAAGGCCTTAAACACCTGGCTGTTCACTCTGTAGTGGACATTAGTCACCTCTTTCTTATTTCTCTCCTTCCGAAGACTAACTGCTATCAGCACCTTGACACCTTTTGGCAATTGTTGCACTTTACAAGTCATTTTCATTTGTTCATTCATTCATTCACTCTTCAGTTCTAGACTTGACTGTCTTGTGCTGTGATATGTGTACTCCACAAGCCTGCTTTGCTACTCTTGGATGGACTGCTTCCCTGCCTGGAGCCAACGTTAAACCCTCAGAAGCCTGCCCTGCTGCTTGAGCCTTGATTCTCCACCTGCACCCAGAACTACCAGAGTGACTCCAGGGGTTAGTTTGTGGATCTCCTGTTCAGAGCCACAGGGCCATAACAGGCTCCACAATCTTGAACCTGCACCCGGACTTAGCCTGAGTGAGACCTAGCACCCAAGTGGGTCCCTGTAGACCTGGATCCTCGGTGGTGGTGCTAAATGTACCCAGATAGCAAAATTTCAAAACATGCAACTTAAACAATTTTTAGCTAAAATCTGTTCTGAGAACAAAGGGAAGACTTGGAGTCACCTGCCCATCAATACTCCAGAGGTTCAGTGCTGGTCGGCCTGACTACACAGCTGCTTCTGCTACATTTTTCTCTGCAACTGCAAATCCAATTCAATGGTCCTTCACCAAAGAAGTATCTGGCCTTCTGGAATTCTCACTGCCTACAGCCTCCTGCCCCGTCCAACTGGAGAATTTTAAGTTCCATAAAAGTAACGAATGGCCTGATTAAGAGAACTGCCAGACAGGGCGCAGCGGTGGTGGTCCAGCCACTGCCGGACTGGCGGTCTGACCGCCCCACTACAAGTTGGCACCATTTGCACTGCCACAACCACCCGGGATCATAGATCCCGGGCGGTAGCGTGGCAGTCTTGAGGCCGTATTATGCCTGGTGTGACAGCTGGGGTCATGTCAAGCGTATTACGAGTTTACTCCTAGCAACATTTTTCATAGCAGTTCCTCCACCATGAAAACCATGACGGAGAGGAAACAAAGGGGTCCCTTCAAGCCCTCTTTGCCTCTGGGCCCTTGGGTGCATACAGAAGGGCACATGCTGTGCCCCCGTGTGCATGCACACCAGTCCCTGTGTGGCATGGACTTCAGTCTTCATTTCAGAGCAGAAGAATTATTTAACAAGCAAGCTGTCTTTCTTTAGTTGATTTGTTAGTGTAACTACAGTGCATTTGGGGCAGATTTTAACATGTTAATAATTTTTTCCTAAATTAATTTTTTTAAACAAGTGTTGCTAACATTTTCTTTCAAATGTATGGCTTTCATGTTTTTGAGGCAAACTGCATTTTTTGGCAATAATGACCCTACCAATTAAAATCACTGTTGAGAAAAATCTTCCAGCACTATTTTACATTAACTTCAAAACTAATAAACACAATCTCAAACACCCTCTTTAGGGAACACATATATTAGTTACAGCGTTACTTTGCGAAGCATATGCATTTTTTCAATGTTCTATGTTGATTCATTTGTTATTTAACTCCATGTTAGTATTGTTATTACATTATAGTTTGCTTTTCAGTGAATTTAATACATTGTAATTTGCTTCTGGCATTTAATATAATGACCACTGATTGTTTAGATTTTAAAACATTCGTTTTGTTCTGCCCTTGTGTAATTTCATTATGTTGACTTTGCTTTGGACACTATTTTTTTTTATTCTTATTGTTTCTCCCGATAAAGGTTCTTGGATGGCAAAGTGCTAGACATCAACAAACAGTTTCAAGATTACATAGGATCCGGAGGACGCATTCTTGAAATTCGCACCCCAGATGTGGTGGCCAATGTAAAGAAACAGGCCCAGGCTGTCGGATACACAGAGGGTGCATTACTTGCTCTGGCAGTAATAATCATCCTCTGCTGCATGCCTGCTATATTAATAGTGATGGTCAGCTACAGACAGTAAGTATTTTTCTAATGTGTTTGTGGATTATTCAAGCAAATGTTTCATAGTGAAGAATTAAGGGTTAGACGTACAAACAAACTGGTTACAAAAAGTAGTAACAAATGTTGCACTGGCTTTTTGCAGCCAATATTTTGTTTTACGAAATGACTAATGTACTAATAGGTCAGTTCACAAAATAAGGAAGAGCAGAGGGTTGCAGAATGACCTGCTCAATTTGTGATTCCCTTCAATGATCTACACTCAGAGATGGTTTTCCAAATGGAAAACTTTTGTATGCAGCTCTCGTACCTGAAAGGAAGCAAGCTGCTTAAAAAGACAGTTTTTAGTTAAGGAAACCTTCGATTTATACCTCCCCCACTGAAGCTGTCACCACAACTCTTAAAGGGGAAGGCATCCTTCCCCTTTGTTAATCAATTTCCACCCAGGAAGTCGGTAACAGGTCAATGATTTGTGACTGCATATACAGTGGCAAACCATTGATACATATCATACCGAATCACACTTTGGAAGGAACACTCACAACAACCCCCTTCCAAATTGCAATTTGGTATGAGCAGCAGAATTAATTTTAACAGTCAACAAATGTTTCCAACTCACAAAATGTTTTTGTGGATATGAGTAAGTGAGTCAGCTTTGGCAAAGCCAGACATTTACCGATTTGCAGAGTTTGTCACTGCTAAACCACTTCGCTTATCTGGACATAATTTCCTTGTTTTTAGCTGTGTGTTACAGAAATATTACCACTCACTCATTCATTAACAAACACAGTCAATTTCGAATTTACTCAGTTTCTCATTTAATGACCCACTTCTTCACCAATTCACTTGCTCAGTTGCAACCAGAGTCCCTCACTCAGTTCCAGTAGTGGACGGTGGTGTGAGTGCTACCGGGTGGTGACGTGGGGTGAGGGTGGGTAGTAAACTACAGATTACGGCCAAATACAGGTAAGTAAACATATAAATAAATAAAATGAATTTTGTTGCGCGCAACAAAATTCGTTTGATTTATTTATATGTTTACTTACCTGTATTTGGCCGTAATACGTAGTTTACTACCCTCATCCTACCCCTCCCCCGCCCCACGTCACTGCCCCTCAGCACTTCCACCACCCACCGCTACTGCTCATTTCTTTCTCAATTAATTAATTCTTTCATTTAGCCATTCATCCATTCATAAACTAACTTGCACACTCACTTATGCTCTCAGTCATCCACTCGCTTTCTCTATAATTAATTACCTCAATCATTCACTAACATTTTTAGTTACTTGCTCGCTCATTCAAAAAACTGACTAAGTGGGACCAGTTTGGATGTTGATTCCGAGATCTGTGAAGGCTTCGGGCACATTCATCCTCCCTAACAATGTATGGTGCATTTCAGAATGAGAGAAGATGTTCCAAATGAGAACAGGTAAAAACAGAACCACGAGAGGATAAAACGAGTCAAAATTTCAGCAATCACTTTCTACTTCCTGACAGACTAATCCCCATTACCAAATGCACCAAGACTAGATATATTTTGCAAAGAAGGAACAAATCTGATTTGAATAAAGTAGTGTGGGTACGTTAGACAGGACGATGCCAACTAATTGTATTTGAAGGCATTCCGCTGCCCTGATATGAAACCTCCATCTGTTTATCCTTTTTATATTTTGCCCATGGATAACACATTTAGCTTCTGTTCTCTCTGCTATAAGAAAGGGAAAAAAACGAGCTGCTTTATCTTTTTTAAATGTCAGCGTTCTATAAAAGAGGTTGTTTTAATGAGATCGAGAATGTTGCTGCGAGACATGGATGATCTGAAGTTCCATTTACTTAGTAGAAAGCACGTTTTGCAGAAAATGTAAGTTGATCACCCCAGGCTGCCATGCAAAAATATTATCTATGACTTTATGGAGCTACTTTTAAACTGTTTTATATGGTTGGGAAATAATACTATGTTTTATGATAAGAAGATCAAACAACTTACAAGTTGAAAAAACAGGTCACGTTCTGCAGTGAAACTATATAGATGGGCCCCATAGAAATTCGAGGGGCTCCCGACTAAAAGTGCCAATCGAGACTCTTCTCTAATAAGATTATTGAACACACATGCCTCTCAAAAAACACTATGATTTTTTTCGTTAAAAAAGCACATCCTTCTTCTGAAATTATTTTTTATAGCATAGGCTAACTAATGGAAAACTTTGAATTCCCTTAATGTGGTTTATAGTACGAAGAAATGGAACTTAATAAAAAAAATCATCTTTATATAATAAAATGAAATCTGTTATTCCACCTCCCTATTTACCACTTTCAAGCACCCAGTTGCTAACCACATCTGGAATTCACACTGTTTATTTAGACACTCTGGTTTTACTGTCCGAACATATGTGATGAAACCTCATAAGAAATGGTGGTCGTACATGATAATGTTACACAATTTGACAGTGGCTTGTAGGGAGATCAGGAGGCTAAGAGTTTGATTACGAGTTTGCGGGTGCGCGAGCGGGACTAGCAAGATCCCGCACAGTCAAACCCGTGGATGAACTGCCCGCCAGATTAGAAGTTTTCTCCTGTTCTGACAGGCGGTTATTTGTTGTTTCCACGGCGGTGCCTATGAAATAGGCACCACAATGGGAACGTCAAAATCAAGACCTGCACGGCATGGACAGCTGCAGTCCATGCCATGTAGGTTCTGTAGTGTATGCATGCAGGGGGGCAAAACATGTGCCCCCCTTCATGCATCTCCAGGCTCAGATGAATAAGGGTTCCCTTTGTTTTCCCTTTGTTTCCTCTTTGCCACGGTTTTAATGGTTGTGGAACCGCTATGAAAACTGAGGTGGAGAGGAAACTCATAATATGTTTGGTGGGACCACGGCAGTAGCGCCAAGCATATTGTGGCCTCAAGATCACCACACGACTGACAGGGATATCTGATCCCTGGCGGTTGAGGTGGTCTGTGGGCAGCCCAACCACCCTAGTTGTAATAGGGTGGTTGGAAGACTGTTGTGCCTCCTCGAGTCTGCTGGTCCACGGACTGCCAGACTCATAATTTGCCCCTAAGGCAGTACCTGAATGGGCCTTCAGTAGACTTGATGGAGATCCATTTGCCAGACTGAATACTGGATCGCCATGGCACACACAGTTATTTAACTGAGTCCGGAAAACAGTGGCAAGTGGTTCTGTGTTGTGCCTCTCCTGACCCCTATAGGACCCCTATAGGAAACCTATTGGTGAACCCTGCTGCTGCCTTTGCAGTGAGATCTGCACCTTACGAGCAGGTGTTCTTCTCGTACATCTGGTAAAGGGGACATGTCAGCCTAAGTTTAATGGAGAAGCGCAAACCATCTATTGTTCTCCTTGCCATCAGCACATATCCAGATGGCATTTGCTTCTTTAATATTAATGGATTTCTAAAATAGTGTGGGGAATTGCAGTAGCTTATCAAATTAATGATTGTGGCTTAAATGTGACATAAAACTATGAAAATCAAGACAAAATATATGTCAGTGATGTAAAAAATGTCTTTAAAATATGATCTGTAATCTCCAGTGTTATTAATCCACACTTCTCCAGCTTCAATATAAACTTGTTCATTACCAAGCTATAAAGCGTCTTTCAAAAACTCAAGGCTGTCTTGTGTTAATATCACTTCATGCCTCTTTCCACAACCCTACACTTTCAGTCACTTTCTGCTCTTGCAGGTTCTTTTCCATCCCTGATTTTTCCTTTTACCACTGTTTTCCTGTCTTACTGTTCATACTTCTTTGTCCCCTGCCTGCTTTTCTCTCTTTTGCTTTAAGGCAAACTCTGAAAATAAAACAAATAAGTAATGCTTAACCAAAAAGAATGTAGGGGCCCGCCGCCAGCATTATTTAAGCACTACCATGGGTCTTTTTTTGGTGGAAACTAGCCAAGTAGCATTGTTCGTTTATATATTCGGAATAAACGTTATGAAATCTTTTGGATGCAAACCAAGATCCAGTTGTGCAAAATTATTACAAAATCAATACAGAAAGACTGACCCTTCCAATGTCAGTTTCTGCTGTATTTAGCAATCAAGAAGTAAATTAGTCCATGCTGGGAAGCACAATTCTCTCAGTAGGTTAAACCTCAAAACCAATTATACAGAGATTAGTTAATTTTTATATCAACGTTTTAAAACATCATTTATCCAGGATTTGATGTCTCACTTCCATGTAGAGTTTTTGCATTTCTGTTTCTACCATGAAACATATTCACGCACCAATATATCTTAAAGCAGCTTGTAGGATCCGTGTAAATACCAAACATAGCTGATTAGGTAGGCTTTATTAATTGAAACAAGCTTTTTTTTTTTACATTTCTTCACAATGATAATTGGAATTTGAAAGTTAAATAAACTCATTTACAGTATGACTTCTAAATGCACTACATTTGTTATGATAACATTAACTGTTTCATTCTTTCTTTTTTGCTGGCAAAAACAGGTTTAAGGAGTAAGTACAGAATCATTTGTGAACCTTCTATTAACTGCATAGCGTAATGCACATTTTGCAACATCTTACTTCAAACTGAGCCAGAAGTTTATATTCTGTGTGTTGAATGCTTGTGCACGGCGTGTCTTTGGATCTTTATCACACTGTAAAGTTTTAAAGACTTTTATTGTTTCTGTAGCCCACAACCTCAAAAATATTTACAGAAATTTAAAATAAAATCAGCAATATGTATACTAAACAGGCAATTACATAATACAATTGAAATCATTTTGGAAATGGCATGAGTACATTCATAGGGTAATTCTACATCCCTATTTTCCATCTGTACAGCAAAGCAGTTGTACGGAAAGTAATATGAATACAATATTTTCAGAACGAGGGACTTACGGACACTGACCATCTTATTAATGGTGGCTCACACTGTAATTTTGGTGTTCGTCCTGTAATAGCTTATGCTAAAATATAAGGCATTACACTAACTCCTCGAGTAAGGTAATTCATCAAGGAGAATGTTTACCGAACTGAAAACTAGAAACATGCTACTTTATCATTGACAGCATGTGATTTTTTCCAGCATTTTGCATGTTGAATGTCTCTCTAGTGTCAGGGTAACTGTCGTCCATATTGTGATCTTCACACTCCTTGAATTGCACTTGATGTCCTATGTATTGATAGATGCATTCTGCTCTAATGGGCACCAAATAATGTCTATCCCAGGGGCAAAACTTAAAAAAATTTGGGGAGAGGATGTAGCATTATGGCTAGAGCGGTCGACTTCGAATCTGGGGAACTGCATTCCAGTCTCGGCAACGACGCTCAACATCCTGTGATTCTCAGTAAATCACTTAGGGCCAGATGTATCAAGCGTTTTTTTGTCACAAACGCTGCGAATCGCAAAATAGCAGCGTTTGCAACAAAAAAAACGGGAAATGCGATGTATTAAAAAAAATCGCATCGCAAAATTAAGGAATCACAAAATTTGTGATTCCTTAATTTTGCGCTGCCATTTAAGGAATTGCAAAAAGCGATTACTTAAATGGTATGTAAGAAAGAAGAAAGTTTTGCGATTTCACTCTAAGAAATCGCAAATTACCACCAACTTGTAATTCTTTTACGAATGCACTTTTTGCAATTCGTAAAGGTGGCATGTGACGCTCATACATGTCCTTAGGGCATGTATGCACGCCATATGCGCACACATGTCAATTTCAGGGGTGCAGCAGGGTGTCCTTAAGACACCCTTGCACCCTTGAAATTACTCTCAATTTGCGATTAGCAAATTGCGTATCGCAAATTGAGAATCATTTCACATTCATTCCTATGGGCCTCCTGGCCCATAGAAATGAATGGGAAATTATTCCTTAATTGCGATTAGCAATTTGCTAATCGCAATGAAGGAATTTTAAGAAATCGCTAAAAAGTAGCGATTTTTTACAATACATACCATTTTGATATTCTCAAATAGCGATTCCTTAAAAATCGCTATTTGAGAATCGCTAAAGGGTATCTTGATACATCTGGCCCAAAATCACCTAATGCCTAACACAAATGAATGTGTCCATTGCAACAAAGCTAGTGCTCATGTAAAGCGCTCTGAAACCTGATATCTTCAGGCCTGATTCGCGCTATATGAAAAAACTAAAAAAAAACATAAATGCTAATTGGACATTGGGAAATTGTTATTCACCTGGTCAATGCTTGGAGTCAGGGTGTAAGAAAATGAAAAGAACGGGCAGTGTGAAAAACGGCCGTGTTATGTTATTGACACATTTTCTTCTCATTTTTATGAAGGCGCCAAGCTGAGTGTGCAAAGACAGCGAGGATCCAGATGGCCTTGCCAGCCGGGAAACCAACAAGCAGTGCCGCCAATAATCTCTATGAAGAACTGGGTGACAGCACCATGTAAGTACTTAATGTTGACCTTTTGCCAGCAATGTTAGCAGATTAAACATGTGTAATGCACAGAGCCATCATTTCACGTTGACATTCAGCAGTGACTGGTTTTTGCAAAGTAATGTCTTTATTAATTGATAGAAGATTAAGTACAGCACTGAAAGTGATCCAGGTATGAAACAGACAGGTAAGCACAAATCATTTTTTATTACATGTGCTGGAGAGACGAGCCTGGCAATGCAATATGACGTCATGGTCAGTTGTGAGTAAATATAAAGGACGAGATCTTTTAATTCACTGGTTAAGCAACACTCCCTCAGGGACAGACGTAAAATGACCTTAACGTTGAGATGGTAAGGTTAAAATATCTTGAAAAAGTGATATAGTAGTGGTTTTACGACAATGATTTCCAATTCGATCCGCGAATATAAGCACATTGATCATGGATTTAAATTTCCTCTTGCAAGATATTAGGAGAGTTTGTAGTGTCAGTCAGTCTGCTATTTATTTATTTTTGGAGTTTTGTAAAGCGTGTGTGTAACCTTGCAGTTTCTTCAAAGCGCTATTGACAAAGGACATACTTAAGAATAGGACTGACACTGTATTTGTGATACATGAAAAAAATGCCATGTGACAGATTTGAGGAATTATATATCCCATCAATTTCGCTGCCCGAGATGTGTTATTTGTTGCTCAAAACTGGCTATTGACTAAAGGCACAGCTGATGATGTATTGTTTATGGCTCCAGCTCAAGTGCATTATGAAGCTGTACCTTAAGATTATGGAGTGAATTATATCTATGTTATCAACGCCATCCTTTTCTGCTGTTACCATTTAAGATGAAGCTGACAGATAAGGGAAAGCTTTTCTTTGGCACTATCGGAAACAGTTTTAAAATATCATATTGTACCTTTGCTCAGAATACCATTTCGGCTTGCTCCAATGAGTGACACTTTGATCTGGGACGTTTCATCCTACGATCTCTTTTGATAAAACAAAAATACAAATTAGCCAAGATATACCTGAACGCCGTAGCATTGGCTGGAATATAAATTCAATAGCAGAGCCATCATCTGACCTCTGAAATTTCGCACATGCAAATAGTAGCAGTGAGTGTAGCATTCGGAATGAATAAAAGGAAATTGCAGATCATAATATCTTTGAATATGTTATTTATAGCTGTTTTAAAAATATTGGAGGAAACAGCTCTCCTTTACCTGTGGGGCTGGTAATTCGAGCAGAGGGAGGCATGGGAGAGCTACATTTAGAGCCCCAATCCCTTAACTTCTTTATCACACCTTCACACCTTTGGAGCATACAGATTCTGCAAAATGCCATTTTGCTTGGCTTTTGCAACAGCTGTATTCTGGAGGATAATGAAGCATATCTCAGAAGATCTCAGGAAAGTCCAGTGATCCCACAATTATATTTTAATTTCTAGGTTATACAGTGCCACCTTGAGAATGAATTTGAGTAAGTCGAAGGAGACAGGGGTTAACTATGAGGATTAAGAAATGTCAGGTTGAGGTGTTGGATACATTGGTTATTTAGGTCACCTGTTAGCCAAGTATAGTAGTACACTCACAATTAACCTGGTTGAATGTTTTGACCCCAACCAACAAAGAAGATGCCAAATCTTTTCTTGGTCTAGCCAAGTGTGTTCACATTTTAAAGAACTTTACTGTCCGAACAAATCCACCGAGAACACTTAAAGGTCCAATTTTTTTGGAATTAGGAACATAGCTTTTGAAGGGCTTAACAATGTCATCTCAAATGCCCCTTAAGGGGAAATGTTCACAATAATTGCAAGACATTTGTAACTAAAGATGTTAGAACTAGGTGATTTGTGGCTAAGGGAAAATAACCTATTGTGTCCTTTGCTTTCTGCACCTTACAAGTTTCTTACTGCAGTTACTCAAGTGGTGGATCATGAGGTTCTAACTTGCTGCTATGTGATTCGACTAAGGCTATGGCTCAAAACCTGTTCCCAGGAATCGGCTTTATGATTGAATGCAAAGCAAGGAACTGTGCCAACTTCTCTGCAAGTGACAAAACTAAAATTGTCAGAAAAGCCCTGCTGTCTCCTGCTAAAGTATCCATCAACCCATAAAACACATTTGTTTGGGATATTATTGGGACACTTAACAATTCCCAGATGCATGGAAAATACATTCTAAGATATGTTGACAACTGCTCCCTTTGGATAGTGAGCAAAGCTGTGTATAGCATCACTGCTACAATGATCACTAATTTCCTCAGAAACGTGTTAGTTTCTGATGGTATTCCTGAGACTCAATAACAGATAATAGTGTGCACTTTTCATTTGAATGTATGAAGCATTCCTGAAAGTGATCTCAGTGCATCACACAATAAGAGTACTGCACTATTCCAAAGCAAATATGGTCATATCACTAAGTTTGTGGAAAATATGCATAATTTGATGTTGTGTCCTTGGGTAGGCTTATGTATATTATGTTAAATCAGTTTGCATATGGGGCCGGCGCACAGCTGTTTTTTTTAATACAGTTTGTTTCACTGCCGTCATTCTTCAGTTTGCTGAGATTGTCCCAGACAAGAGACAGCGAGTGACACAATCACATTTGCGGGTGTCTTTATCCCAATTACCTGATATGGATATTTGGTGTTTTGTTGTACCTATATTGGCACTGAGTTGACTATATACAACATTTCAGAATCTTATACATGGTTCTTTTACTTTTAAGTGTCAATCGTTCTTATTCTGTCCTTATGATGATCGCAATCAAAATAATTGTGTTAATGGATCAAAACATCGACAAAGATTTATTTGGACTGATTTAAAACATTTTATTGTGGTTCTTGACACTCATACTATGAGTGCCACTTGTAACAACATACTGCCCCTACAGTCGCATGTATATATTTTGAACATAGCACAAGTTCACCTTTTAGTCACTTTACCGACTCCCACTGCACCGCTACTCTATAGGAGCACCTAATTATATTTTTCGGGGAAAATGTATTTTTGTGAAAAATGCATGCTGTGCCATATAATTAACTAAATAAATGCATTTACTGCAAAATTGAAATAAACTCACAGATGAGTTTCCTAGGTTGCTATTGGCGTGAAAGTCTAGAGCTACACTTCCTCCGTAGGAATTTCATTTTGATAAAAAAGTAGTGGATTATGTGGCAGCTAATACTGTCATTGATACAGAACATTATTTAGATTTGGTCCTTTTAACCTTCCCTAGGGTTTGGTATGTAAGAGATAAAGTGAGGTCATGTTCTTGCAATCATATTTCACTTCAAACCATATGGAATATTTTGCCTATCATTTGGCCTACAAGAATTTTTTTGTTCTAATATTTCTCATAATTGATAGTGTTTTTTTTTACAGTTGTTGGCTCCCCTGATTTACTTTTTGTGGGTTGCTTTTATCTATGTCAATTAAATAGATATCTTTTTAGGTTATTATATATATGTTATTGTTTTTGTTTTATTTTTGTATATGTTTAACCAAAATAAATGTACTATTAATTAATTAAAGAAGTATATTTCCATTAATAATTTATTTATGAATAATATATGTAAAAGTTAGCAGATAGCATTCAACTTGAGGTCCTTTAGGAGTATTCTGGCCAGATGCTACTTGAAAAGTCATTAATTTGAAATTGTATAAAGAAATAGCTTGACTTAGCAAGTTAGATGATCAGTTTACCAGTCTTGATAAAAATGCGGGGTGTTGGTAGAAGTCTAAAGCCAAGTAGTGTAAGAAGATACACATTGAAAATTGTATTGGTTGGTGCCAACCCCTACCTGGCATCACATTACAGAAAAAGATAGTATTTTGGAAGCACATGGGTAGTATGTATTCGGGTGAGTAATTGCCACTGAAGGAGTGCCCAAAATAACCTGTATTTTGAGAGAGTTCTTTTGGCACTATCAAGGCTAAAGACACTTGGGAAACCTGATGCAAAATAGATAAGATGCTCTAGTCCAACCCCATAGGTTGGTTCCTGGGAGTGTTTCTTGGTGCTATCATCATTAAAGGTGCAGTCTACTTCCTGAAATATCTCTTAAGCTGGGAGGCTTGGATCACATGTGTAATTCTTCCATCATGCAAGTGAGGGCTTTCACTGGTTTGAAGTCACTCACAGATGTCCGTGAAAGCCCCTTTGGCAACAGTGAAGTCACCACAGGGCTCCTTCTGCAAAACCAATCTGAAGAAAAGTCAAAATCATCTGTTTTTCCAGATTTGCACTATTAGGTTTCCACTGCAATGCGTGGAATGGAGCTGTATGAACTCTGTACAACCACAACTTTCAGAAAAGTGTGTTAGTGAATAATATCTGCAAAAGATATTGGCCTGATAGAAGCATTTAACAATGTAGCACTATCTTTTATCTAAGTATACGTTTTGTAACAGCATCACCTTTCAAACCATCATATTCCTTTCAACAGTTTATGAGATACCAACAAATGAACTTTATGTCATATCATAACATGTTGAATGTCATCATTTTAAATTGGTTTTCAGCTGTAGAGCCTCTTATCTTGGTTTACATCTGTATGCTTTGTTGATTAATACTAACATAATTGTGAGCTCTTATTGTTGAAATTGTTGTTTCGGAATTTAGAGCTAAGATTTACAAACCAACAGAGCAGTGTGTCAGTTTGCCTACATTAATCTAGTACTCTCAATACAGACTATCCGGACCTTTCCCTACAATATGAGGTCTGTCTATTCTCACAATTAATATTCATGAACTAAATGTGCATTAAAGGGACCTACACAGGATGTGGTTTGCAATCGGCTGGTGTTATGAAAAACTGACTTGGCTGAGTAGCTTACATTTGAAAACCAAGCATTAGCAAATACAATAGGTCTTGTCTTTGAGACATGTTGCCTTTACCAGTGGCATGTAGCCATGCCGTACAGCATCACTGATGTGTGTAGCATGGCTGCAGTAAAATTTTAAAAAAGTTACCAGCTGCCTGCATCATTCTTAGGTGCACACATGCGCACCCTAAAAAAATGACAGGCCATCTTTTTTTTAATTTTAGCTAAGGTTCCGAGAAGGATGGGTAACTAAAAACAAAATAAAAGTGCTAAATGTTGTATTCATTATTTTTTTTAAAGCTGGTGGGGGAGAGCAGAAACAGTGGGGTGATGACGCAGTATGGGTTTGAAAGTAACTCAGGGGCCAGCGCGGGGCAAGTAAGCCTAACGGGAGGGTGAGGGATAAGATGCAACAAAGGTGAGTGCAGCGGACACAGAAGCAACATTGATAGGGCGGGTGTACATGGGAGCAGCAAGGGGTGGGCAGGAGATATGGGAGCAATGCAGGACATGAAAGCTACATAGAGAGGGCAGGGGGAAACAGAAGCAATGAGAGGGAGAGCAGAGGAGCAGATGTAACCCAGAGAACAACATAGACAAGAGCAACAGGTAGCAGGCATGGAGAAACACAAGGGGGCAGGCAGCAGCACGATAGGGGGAAGAGTACAAGGTTACTGGGTTGAAAACACATATGCTCTACATGAGTGCTGAAGCAAAAAGAAAAACATTCTCCCCTGACATTAAATATAGACACCAGGCAAACACACACAATAAAGAGACATTGGGGCATATTCTCAAGGACGTATCGCCTCAAAAGTGGTGATAGATTTATTGCCCTATTCTCAAGCTGGTGCAGGCTGCCGATATCGCCAGGTTTCCAGCGATAGCTGCCGCAAAAAACATTGCCACGGATGAGAGCGACAACTAACTGTAATGATATGCAGAGTAGGCGTTCCTATGCAAAAACACACGAAAACACCACTTCGCGATATTCTCAACGACCAGCCAGAGCTGCGATGGGATCCCAAAACAGGCAATAGGGCGCGTTAGCAGCAGGGATTTAACACCTGCCTTTAACTGGTGTTAAGCAGGACGACAACCTGCGGTATGACAGGCAGCCCAGAGCCACATCTGAAGACCAACACATGTCTTGGAGCTACTGATCATGCAGCTCTAAGACCCAAGAGGGCCACAACACCCACCCCCCAGGCCTCCCCCCGGGTCTTTCTCACCTGGACTACCACTGAGGCAGCGCAGAACAAGACAGCTGACATTCCAAAAACGGCTTGGCCCCTTAGCCACACAATTGTAGAATGTGGTGAGAGGTGGGAACCAAGTATGTGTGAAGGAGGCAAGTCATCCATGAATAAGAATGTACACAATGCCAAGTGTGGCGATGATGTGCTGGACAGATTTCAGTATGCAGAGCACAGACATCTCCATGTGGACATATACTGCTGGTGTTTGTAGTGTTGTGGACAGTGGACTTGTTGTACTTGCAGGCTTGGCGCTGCTTATCGCTGAATTTTTTATCGCAGTTGGGCCCATCCCCACATTTTTCACGTTCAGGTTTAGATTTTTATCGCCGTCCCGGTTATTTTTTCGCGGACATTTGCCACGTTATTGGGCAACTATCACATGTTACCACCGTGTTGTGAATACGACGTATCACAGAGTTATTTTCCCGCGATAGACGGTGATATGTAAGATTGCGTTAACCTACTTTGGCGATGATTACCGCACGTGCTTGAGAATCTCCCCCAATGGTTTTAGCACTGGATTAACACAAGACTGACAAGCTAAAACATGAATAGGAAGCATGCAAATTAGAGTGACAAAATATAAAAAAGTTTGTAAGCAATAGGTGGAATGTATGTCTAGGTAAATTTTCGGTATGTCTCCAACATGTCTTTGAAACCAGACAGCTGGTTGAAAAAATATAGAAATGTGGAGCATTGACTTTCTTGCATCGAGAAAATGCAACTGCCAATCACATTCTTTCCTTGTCAATTATTTCTAACTGAGAAGAAGCAGATCAAATATGGAATTTTCATGAGTAACAATCTACAGAATACCGTGAAGAGTTACAAATAAATGGATGTACAAAAAGCACATATGATAAAATTAACCGCAGTTAACACGCAGGGATGAATTGAAATTATTGTATATAGAAAGATGACTTTGTACAGCTACTAAATGATGTTTTCGAATGATTCCTCATTTACTCAACAACAGAATGCGCACACAAATGAAACATTAGCACTAGCGATTCAGGCATATTCACAATGCATTTCGAGTAAGGACAGTGAATGTGGTAACGTGTTTCGTTTTTATTTTCAAAATAGCTCTTTCCAAAGAAGCCAGGTAAAAAGAGAACAAATCATTGTCTGTATTTGTGTGTATCAAAATAATTTATTCAGATCAAGGAAATTATTTTACTTTAAAAAAACACCCTTCCACTCTCCGTCTACCCACCACCAAAATCAAGAGTTTAGAATTGTACTGGTAGGCTAATTAATCAAGATTAAAACATTTCCTTTTTAGAGAAAGTTGCAGAATATGTAGTTACTTGAATGATGACTGTTTTATACAGATGACAACAGCCTCAGACAGTAAGGAGACTATTATGATCTCGGTCATTAAGCCTCTGACCTTAGGTCTGAGACTTCACGACAGAGATCGTTGGTTTCAATTCTGACTGGCTGATTACAATACAGCCAGTCAGAATTGAAACTGGCAGGTCATTCCGGCTGGCTTTCGACTTGATCATTCGGAACCGGACAATAGTCCATATGGACAGCATTTTACGCCGTCCGGATTATGATGCCCAGTTTCCTGCATGATTTCCATGCTGGGCTTTCCGACATGGAAAGCCTGTTGGAAAGCATGTTTAGGGGTCCTAGCAGGGCCCCCTTCTGTTCTTGGCCTTCGGTTGAGGGCTGAGGGGGCCCCTCGTTGACCCCAGTACCTTGTGGCAGGCACCTTGATTGCTGGGATTAACACAACCTCCCATTTCCCAATGGGAGCTTGTGCTACGGCTGGTTTACGACTGTAATGCATGCGCCCATAAGGAAATTTAGGAATGCGACTGCCCCATGTGCGGTCACATCATAATTATATAAATATATATATATATATATATAATTTTTTATTTTTATTTTGTAAGTTTTATACATACACTCTGTTGCCCAGAGAACAGTCTGGAGCAGAGTACAAATATCATACAATGAGGATATGATAAGCTATCCTAGCTCTTAGAAGCCAATTCTGAGCACTTTAAAAAAAAAACAAGGTCATTCAGCAGGATAAGGAATTCTGGCTAGGAATTTTAAAGATAAAGAGCAGCGAAAGAGACCACACAACCTCATGTCCTCATTTTAGGAATCTTCACTCTAGCCTGATGTTTGTAGATCGTGAAAGGGCCTGTAATAAGAATGCAGGGTTTTTACCATTTACTGCTGTATGGCAAATAGAAAAGCATTTACATTTGACATGCTTTAAGGAAGCAGCCAATTGAGTTGCTTGATATGGCCTGATAAGAGCATCCAAGGAGAAAGGCGAAAAGGGGTTCTTGCTACAAGATTTGAATGATCTGCAGTTTCTGCAGCTGATATGTAGACAGATTTACATAAAAAGAACGACAACCAATGATCACCCTCAAACATAGAAATCAGACCTCTGAGGGGAGTAGTGAAATAACTTTCAAGTGAAAGAACAGGTGGAGGATAATCTAGTAAATTTGGAAAGGGAGTCCACTTGTTTGTCACAAACAAATTCAAGGCTGCATACCTTGTCAACCTGAGTAGGGCACTTGCCAAGCTCACGGTCCCAGCAGTCATTTTACCAGTCAAAGTGCATTGAATGGGAGCATTGCATGATTACGTCTTCTGTCTTAGTATTCAATAATAAAAAGAAATCACATTCAGCCAGCAACTGCAGTCATACAGGGTCTAGATCAGACTTGGGCACTGGCAGTTGCTGTGTCCAGTTTTAATATAATTAAAGAGTCACCTCCAGACTGAAAGAGTAAATCAATTTGGGGGAGGACACATGGATGTTAAATAAGACTGAGCTCAATGTGGAACCCTGGGGAGCTAGATAATTGAAGTTTCTTAACTGTGAGGTAAAAACCTAGTTGGAGCACAACAAAAAGTATTTAAGCCAACCATGAGCCTTGCTGTACAATCAAGGCAAATGGACAAAACAGTGTAGAAAACAATATCACAAAAGATGTAAAAAAAAAAAGGCAGTTACCCATCTCTCAACTTTCACTCTCTGCAGTTAGTCTGTTACATATATGAAGGACGTCTCAGTGTCGCATTCAACTCTGAAGTCTTCAGGTACCAGAATGTTGTTCATCACAATAAACAAGAAGAAATGCTTTTTATTAATTTTACCACAACCTTTGTCACAAGCCTAAGCAAGAAGTTAGGACTATTGATCTTCAGTATTGTAGGATGAAGGAAACCTTTTACAATAGAGAAAACGGTAAAGATTGTTTCCACACACTAAGAACTATAGTGGTGTAAAGGGATAAGTTTATAGGAGAAATCAGGATATGGGCCATGGTGTCAATCATAAGATTGAATGTCTTGGTAGGCAAGGATCAAGAGGATAGCTTCATTCAATAATTTCGCTTGCAGAAATGTAAGCAGATTCACACAAACCTGAGAAAAATCAAGAAATGGATTTTAAGGCAAAAAGAGGCCATAGTGACATAACTTGATGCTGGTAGTGGTAATCCAGTAAAATCTAAGTTACATTCAGAACATCTACTCAATATTGAATGATAAATCCTCACTAAGAGGCCTATTCCTATGTTTGTTGGACAAGCATTCGACCAACACCATAGCGAGATGGAATCCACCCAACTATTAGTCGGTGTTCCACCTGACGAATTAAGATGCTACCGCCCTATGGGTGGTCGGAAACATCAATTTTTCCATTGCACCTTGTGAGGCGGCTGAAAAAGGGTTGCAGCACACACGTGCCTGCCACACGGTGCATGGATGTTTGCCCCCAGGCCCCATAGCGGAGGCCCAGGTGGGACGGGATCCCTGCTATAGGTTCCAGAAGTCCCTTTCCGTCTGCCTTTATTCAGCAGTTGGACCGCCGTAGAAAAGCAGACAGAAAGCGACATCGTAATTCCTACTGTGGATCCTGAGCAGGCACCACCCCTATTATAGGGACCATGGTCTCATTGCTGCCCCGATGGGCTACTTTAGGCCATCAGAACAGTAGCGGTTGGTCTTTCCTAAATATGCCTCAGATCGCCGGATCGTAATCTGGCAGTTGGACCGCTTCAATGGATGTCAGTGGGCCTGCCACTGACTGCCTCAGGGTGGCTGGCCCACCGACAATGGAATTAGGGCCAGAGATTTTGAGAAGGAATGGGGTAGTTGCTATAAGCTCTAGGCTCAAATTAGACCCTTAATTTAGTGAAAGTGTTCATGTGCATTATTTATGTCTGATGAAGTCGTGCTGATGTGCAACGCAGTTCTAGTAATAGGCTGTGGTTTGTCCATGCCTTATGTGTTGAAATAACCTGAGAGTCACAATTACAGCTAGAGAAATTCAGGTCCAAACATTGCCGGCACTCTTGAGTGGGAAATTCAATTAATTATGTTCGATTGATAGTTTACAAATGTCAATAAGGTTACTTGCGAGATGTGTATCCTTTTAAATTTGAATGTTAAGAGCACCAAGCAAAATTCATTTAGAGGCTAGGATTACTGTGGAGATGCTAAATGGATAAATTAATAGTCAAAAGTATCAGCTAACTTTGGAGGAAGGTAAACCAATATACATGAAAAGGATATATAAAGTGAAGGGAAAATGGAAAAAAAGAAGTTTAACTGCTTCAAACTAAGCAAAGGGTGCTAAAGAAAATTTAAGATTATGATGGAAAACAACTGGAGCAGTACCTCCTTTCCATGCCTCTCTATCAAAATGTAAATTTCCGAAACCATCAGGAACTGCATCAGCAATGTTAGGGTCATCATGGTTTTGCAACCAACTGTTTGCTAAAACATGTAATCTATAATTAATTTAAGAAAGGGGAGAGGATGTAGCCTAATTGCTAGGGTGGTCGATCACAAAGCTGGGGTCCCAGGTTTGAGTCTCTGCAAAGACGCTCAATAATACCCTGTGAGTCTGGGCAAATCACTTAATCTCTCCGTGCCTAGCAAAAATCAATGTATACTTGTGTAAGCAACTGGTGCTCATGTAAAGCACTTTGATACCTTTGGGCAAAGTTTGTGCTATATAAAACTCCCCCCCCCCAAAAAAAAAAGAATGGATCTTAGTTTATTTAGGGAGAGGCCTAACATTTAGCAGTGCTGATTTGAACGACCAAAGAATTAAATTAACTGTTTCTGAGCTTGCAGAAACATTCAGCTGAATGAACCAATTTATAAAGCTCCAGTTGAGGCTAGTACCAAATATATTTTGTAACGGTAGCTTGGCTATGATCTCCAGGGATTGGTGTTAAGGTTACTAGAGTGCATAAAAATTCAAGGTCTTACGACCAGTGAATCAGTTTTCTGGCCACAGGTAAAAAAGCCAGGCATACTGGCCTTGGTCCCTTAGCAGAAGCTGTTTCCTTTAACTTGCTTTCTGTTCCCTTTTTCACCTGCTACACAGGTGCGTGGCTTTATGTACGTCTCCGGTATCCTGCACAATACTAGTTCCTAACAAAGAGTGGAAAGCTAACCTGCAAGTGCAGAGACAAGATAGTTCTAGCAGGAAATGCAGTGGAAAGCGCCGACCAACCGCTACTTACTTCCACCCAAAGAGTAAAGTGCATAAAATACAGGATGAGTGCATGATCAATAAAAATCAATGTTAAATATAGTCTCAAATCAGAACAGAATTAATACATCTAAAAACAAGACTGTCAAAACAGTATCACATATTCACAAGGTAGAAGGAAATTAAACTTAAAACTCAGACAATAAATCCATACCTAAAATCAATGCTTACACTGGAAAAGAGGGTCCAGGCCTGCTCCATAAACAGGTATCACTTAGTAGGATTAAAAAACATTCTCTCTTTGTGTTAGTGCTGCGTGGAGTGTGCATTTAAGTATGTTTCTGGGCCCCAGCACATTAGTATTTAAATTAGCAAATTCTGACAGTCAATGTGTTGGCCCAAGTGGAAAGAGTCACACAATTCAGTGGTTTATGCTCATGGGCAACTGAGAGGTAATTGTTAGGGGACACTGTTTAAAAATTATTGACTATTTGTACTGCAATGAGTGATGCTAGCTATGTGATTTTTGCTAATTAGTAAATTAACTAAAATAATTTCCATCAAGCATTCACACCCTTGGAGTTAAGTTTCACTTCACAGGTTGAACAGATCAAGGCGTCTTAGTCGAAGTGGGTACATTAAAAAAGTGTTAAACGAATAGGTGCAATCAATGTTAAAAATAAATTTTTTCTAATATTAATCAGTATTTATATGCAAATAAAATATGTGAACTACATTTTGAAATTCTTGTGGGCTTTATGAATAACCAGACCATTTAAACCCACCATTACAGATTTGTGGGCCACTGTGGTGTTATGAAAAAGGGAGAGAATATAAAATTGTCTTGTTCTATATCACACAATGTGGTTTAATGGTAACGCTCAATTAAGATCCCAGTGAACTTTCACCATCCAACAATTGCATTATTAACCCACATCTTTGTGCAAACACCAGATTACACAAAGTGAATGAGCCACTTGGGAGATGGTCTTGGTGTCTGGACAACATCTTAGCAAGAAGGAAAATATTCGGTTTCTTGAGCTTAAATAATTATCAAATTCTTGAGAGTAAATGATTGTCAGAAGAGTAAAGTGCTGCAGTCATTTACGCAGTGAGACTAGAGGTGGTGAGTTATATCAATTCATCTGTTTCAGGCTCTGGTAAATAAATACAGAATTTTGCAACTTCGTTCCTTACTAATCTCAAGCCTTCCAACATGTAAAACGTGATTCTTGTACTTATTTACATAACATATACTTAATGAATATGTATGCTGTGCATCAAGTGCTTGGGTTGAAATATCTGGAATATATTGCCAGACTGGCCTCTGCAGAGCTCTGAATTTGAGTATGGAGTAATCCACAGGCAAGTTTTTCCAGAGAGAGCTTAAGAGGCCGTTTGAGAGTGCATCTCACATATTTAATCACAAGGTTTAATCTATTTTGTAACGGTTGCCCATCGCATAGTTTGTTCGTATAGGTGTAGCACTAGAAAACATATTTTACCTGTCAAGGAGCAAATTATTAACGTGTACTGAGGCTGTATGTTTTCAGAAAGGGAACAAAGGAGCATGGGAAGTGATTTATGAGGATGTACGTTCTAACATAGTCTTGTAATAAAAAAAGAACCACACTTGAATTGGGTTTTAGGATCTATTGTTATAGTTTCATTGAATACTGGCCTGATATCTGGAATGACTAGTTTTCTCAAGATGAGAACACCTAATACTTACACTTGCAGTTTCCCATGTGATTTCATTTCCAATCAATCATCTAAGCAGGTCTTTTTCTTCGGTCCCAAAAGTAAATCTTTGAGATCGGTCTTAAAGTCTGCCAGGAAAATTAAGAGCAAATTGTTCCTAGTAAAGTTGCTAGCATTAAATTACTTTTCATTGGGCTTTGATACAGCTATCTTTCATGAGGCAGCCTTTAAGATTAGCGATAGTATTGCTTAAACTTGCATTTTTACATATGAATCTTTGATTGTCTTTAAACTTGATCTAGTTGAGTTTTAGCTAAATACATTGAGGATTAATCTGTGGTCTCTTCACTACTGTACTATATGGTGCTTGTCTGTATTTGCATTATTGTGTGTCATGACTGAATTATGAAAATACTTATTTCGTCTGTTTAATGACCAATTGCCAAAATAGGCTTTTGGTTAATTGACTGACTGCTATTTAGTACATAAACACATTTATTTGTGCAAATTACAAATGTTAGTTACACTCTTGCATCTTCTTCTGTATTGCAAGGGCATCCCTTGTGTTTCGTAGCAATGACAAAATACAGATAAGCTGCTAACAGTAAGTGCAGTGTGGAACTATCAGAAATACAATCTGGTGATAGCTACTGTGAAACTCTGAATTCATATGAAGTACGATTTTCAAACCAAATGAAACAGCTGCGTTAAACGGCCCTGCAGTGGGAATATGTTCTTTTAAACAATGCAAAGGGATCCTGCCCCTAAAACAGTTAATGTGAATGAATAAATTAAACAATTGATTTGGTAACCCGTCTTTTGAACCTTAATTCTCAATTAGACAGGATATCATAAAATTAATTGCAATGCAGTTCTTAATTGCTTTCTTTGATTAAGGTACAGTAACGGCAATGCTAATTGCCCATTGATGTATTTCGTGTTGTGCATTATCAAAATCAGTGTGGTAATCCATTTATTTGTGTCTGTCATCTCACTAATTTCAATCTATATATGTATTTTTATATACGTTTCCCAATTATTAACGCACATTCTATTTACCTTTTGTACTTTTTCTTTATTCTTTCTATTGCATGCCTACTAAATTTTCCATCTTGCCTTTCTCTGTGTTTCATGTCTTTCATTTTGTTTCATCAATGGATACATAGGCATCAGTAAGTACACCCCATTCAGTATTTGTTCTCATTATTTTCAATCAGTATAGAAATTGCCTTTTTTCTGCTTCATTTACTACATTCAAATACTTCATTACATGTGTATAATTTAGATTTCTGATTGCAAGCGGCAAATTAGTAGGGGAGACAGTGAAATCGAGTATTTTTTCTCGTAGTTTCAACTAAATAGAATAGAGACTGGAAGCTGGCAATTGCACAAAACAGAACATTTACTTTTCTCTAGTTGTGGCAAAATACAAACTATCTGTTAGCTTTTATTTAGATCTCATTTTAATTTGCTGAAATGTCTGAGAGATGAATTTCAAATCCTTGTCAAATTTATTTATTTATTTAAGCAATTTGTAGAGCGCGCAAATACCCGTGCGTGTCTCAGCGCTGAGGACTGGAGAGGTGGTAGTGAGGCGGAGTGCTGCTCATTCGGTGAAGAGCCCGGTCTTTATTAGCTTCCCGAAAGCCAGCAGTGAAGGGCATGATTTAATTTGCTGAGGGAGGATGTTCCACAGTCTGGCCGTGGCGACGGTGAATCTTTTGTCTCCCCAGGAGACCTTGTTTGTACGAGGGATCA
Organism: Lissotriton helveticus; assembly: GCF_964261635.1. Taxonomy (NCBI): domain Eukaryota; kingdom Metazoa; phylum Chordata; class Amphibia; order Caudata; family Salamandridae; genus Lissotriton; species Lissotriton helveticus. Next base: position 539,806,899 of record NC_136065.1, read on the forward strand.
TGAGGAGATTGGCGGTTGAGGATCTTAGGTTTCTGCTAGGTACCTGGAAGTAGAGGGCTTTTTTTTTAGAAAATTTGGATCTGTGTTGGAAATGGCTTTGTAGGCTGTGCGTAAAGCCTTGAATTTGATGCGATTTGTGATTGGAAGCCAGTGCAAGTTTCGCACAACCAAGGAGATGGATTATTGTTTGGGGGGAACTGTAATTATCCTAGCAGCGACATTTTGTATCATCTGTAATTTGTTAATGGCCTATTTCTGGGTGTTCAGGAGCAGGCCGTAGTAATAGTCAACTTTTGACATAACAAGGGTGCTTATCAGGGTTTTTCCTGCACTGGAAGGGAGGAAAGGTAGCAGTTTCTTAATCATGCTTAGCGTGTAGAAAGCGGAAGAGGTGATTTATTGTCAAACATGACGCCCAGGTTTCTTATGTCCTGTACTGGGGGTGGGGGAGGGTCCAAGGCGGTGGGCCACCAAGTAGGGGACAATGTTGGATGTAGATTGCCAAAAATCATAACCTCCTTTTTTTTCGGAGTTTCATTTTAGGCAGTTTTTGGCCATCCAGGAGCTGATGGCAAGTATGCCTGATTGAAAACCGCCCGCAATTGATCCTCCATCGTTGTTAATTGCTAGCACCAGTTGTGTGTCGTCGGCGTAGGATGTCAACCCCATCCCATGGGTTTTGATGATCTTGGCCAGGTCCGACACATAGATATTAAATAGTGTCAGACTCAAGGATGATCCCTGTGGTACCCCACATGGGAGAATAAAAGAGGGGGAGTTATATTCAAAGAGGCTCACTAGCTGAGAGCGGTTAGCCAGGAATGACACCAGTAAATCTTTGGCTTTGAGTTTAATGCCCATATTTGAGACACAGTCGATCAGAGTGGCATGAGCGACTGTATCAAAAGCTGCTGACAAGTCCATCAGTTTAAGGACTGCTGGTCCACCTTGGTCTCGAGTGGCTCTAATCTCATCTGTAGCATGACGAGGGCGATTTCTGTGCCGTGGCCCTTCCTGAAGCCAAACTGTGATACATCCAGAAGATTGTTTTCTTCAATGAAATGGGCTAGTTGTGTATTCATTATTTTTTCGAATTGTTTTGCTGGGAAGGGAAGGCTTGTGATAGGTCTATAGTTTTTGGTGTCTAGTGGGTCTAGGTGCTGTTTTTTAGGAAGAGGTTTGATGGTTACCTTTTTCCAGGTTGCTGGGTAGATACCAGTGTTGAACATGAAGTTACAGTTATCAGTGAGATTGGGGGCTAGAAGATCTGGGATGAGTTTTGATACCAAGGCAGGGCATGGATCCGTAGGGGAACCTGATTTGATGGTGAGGATGAGGTCATGGATTTGTTTTGGTTGTGAGGAAAAGTTATAGTATATTATGCTAACCTTATCTTGAAATGCCCTGGCTAAAGAGTTACACAGGACTTGAGAGGGTGTAGGTGGAGGATTTACTTTTGATAATGATAGTTTTGTAACTACCTGGAAAAGTAATTTAGTGGAGTCTTGGGCCATTTCTATTTGGTTCGTGTAGTATTTGCTTTTTTCTGATATAATAAGCTGTTTATATTGGGACAATGCCGTTTTGTAACAGTCTTTTTCAGTGGTGTTGTGGTCTCTACGCCAGCATCTCTCGAGGTTCCTAAACCCTTCCAAAGTGGTTAAATAATTACCATTAACTTGGTTAATAATAATAATAATTTATATAATTTGTAACGCTTGAACATTTGAACCCTCAAGGATTTCAAGGCACTGGTGGCCATCAGATAGATTAAATGAGTTATTGCCCACAGTCACATGATGTTGAGCTGAACAGCCGCTGACGATCAAACCGTGAGCCGTACGCTCTGGAATCAGCAGCTCTTACTGCTGCGCCAAACTTCTCCCATACAGCAGCATCTGCTATTCACAGTGCATGGATCTAGCAGAAAGAAGTTTGGACATCTATATAGAAAACAAGATATTATTTGATGGTGGCTCACACCAGATTCACGGTATAGGTTTGCTTACATTTTAAACTGTTTTATTGTATTTTCTTGTGCTTTTGTCATATAAAGCTGAATGTACTAAGGGAATTATTATGATGCCAGTCTGAGTTTCTTCTGACCAACAGCGTGGAGGCAACGGGACCGACCAACCTCCAGTCCGCGGTCCCGACTGCCTAATTACAATGGGACCAGACATGATGTGGTTGCATTCCCACATTTCCCTATATGAGCATGCATTACAGCCTTAAACTGTCCAAGACACAAGCTCCCATAAAGAAATGGAAGATTTTGTTAAACCATGTACCCCATGGCAGGCACCTCAAGGTGCCTGCCACAAGGTGCAGGGATTAACAGGAGGGCACCATAGGTACCCCCTTGGCCCCCAACTGGAGGGCCCCCTAATACACTTTTCGACAGGCTATCCATGTTGGAAAGCCCGGATGAAAAGCTTGCCAGAAACCGTGCATCATAATCCAGACGGTGTAAAACGCCATCCATATGGATTTCGAAAGCCAACTGGAATGAACGGCCAGTTTAAATTCTGACAGGTTGTATTGCAATCAGCCAGTCGGAGGTGAAACCTACAATATTGGTCGTAAAGCCTCTGACCTAAGGGCAGAGGCTTTACGCCCGAGATCGTAATAGGCCCCATAGTCTGTTCGCAGAGAAGTTTATATGGTTAGATTGTGGTCACAGAAAGTATAATGAGATCCTTAAATAAAGTGATATTACTTATAGAGCCTGTGACTAGGATTGCTTGTGATCACTGAAGCTTTGGCCTCTTCCATAAAGGTGCCCAACTGCTGCACAATTTTGAAGACACACAGCTTCTACTTAATAAAAACAAATAGAAAAAAAGCATGAGCCGAGATCTCTGCTTCAAACTGAACATACTTTTCTTACCCTTTTCAACATCAACAGTTCCTAGGAGAAAGCCAGGAAAACTCTGCCAATTTCATAATTCCACAAGGCCAAAAATAAATTAAAATCAGCATGTGTAGTTCCTAGCATGGCTCATAACCAGAGTCCATGTCCCTATTTATATCAGTAGAGAATGTTTCTTTTTTCTGATAATGCCTTTGATAGATTCTTCAATATACATCTATTATGAGAAAATAAATGATTTCAATAAATTTACTTGGCATTAGTGTCTTAGTCATTCTTTCATAAAGTCAGGATAAATAGGATGTTAGCGATGGAATGTTGGAAACCCTGTTTAGACAATAAAGTGGCAGAGGGTCAAAAACAGCTGGTGTAGGTATCCTCCTCCAAGAGTCCAATGTTTTTCTTTTTTTTCCCCAGTTTTTAACATTCTTATGTTGTTGCCCCGATTCTCATATTGACTTCCTCACACCCTTTTATGATAAAATGAAGAACTGAAATGTTCCCTTCAGGTAAAATATTCAAAGTATATTTTAAATGCACCTCATTGTAATTGTTCTTTTATTTCCGTTAAGTCCCCTACTTAGTCTTCTATTACAGTGTTCAACTGGAGGACCTACTTGTATGGTTCTTTGTCTAGTTTTCCCAATTCAGATTGCTACCACATACCTTACATTTGTTGCCCTGTTAATATTATCTTTATTATGAATGTTAACTTTTTTCTATCATGATTTGCCCTGCTCATCATTCTATTTTTCTGTCTTACAAGATCTAAGCTCCTACTTGTATTACTTGATGTAGTCTATATATAGATTTTTATACACTATAGCACACACAGGGGCATATTCTCAAAGAGCTATCGCTGAGTTAACAGCACTTTATCGTAGCCAAAGTCGCGTTACATTTATCGCCCCATTCACAAGCTGGTGCTAACAGCCCATAGCACCAGTTTACCAGTGATAGCAGCCGCAAAAAACACCACCACAGATGACCCCCGCAACTATCGCTAATGAGATGCAGAGTAGGCACTTCTGAGCAAAAAGCTGCGACAACACCACTCCGCAACATTCTCAACGACCAGCCAGATCGGTGATAAGATCACAAAGCAGTTAGCAGCAGGAAACTAACACCTGCTCTGATCAGGTGTAAAGTCGGACCACAGCCTGCACCACAAACGGGAGTCCAGCCCAGAGCCACACCTGAAGAACAACAGATGCCATTGCACCACTCATCATGCACCAAGACACTGGAATCAGCTGTAATCAGCTCTCCTCAGCTTTGCGAGCAATCACCAGTTACGGTATTTTTAGAGAACATTTGAGCAGCAGGAAACTAACACCTGCTCTGATCAGGTGTAAAGTCTGACCACAGCCTGCACCACAAACGGGAGCCCAGCCCAGAGCCACACCTGAAGAACAACAGATGCCATTGCACCACTCATAATGCACCAAGACACTGGAATCAGCTGTAATCAGCTCTCCTCAGCTTTGCGAGCAATCACCAGTTACGGTATTTTTAGAGAACATTTGAAAGCCTTTTTATTTTTTTAATCTGCTTTCCAGTCCCACAGGATACTATTCTTCTAGGCAGCGCCGAGATGCCACAGGGTGAGTTGAGTGCTTAACAAACCAAATAACATAAAATAACATAACAGCCCAGACACCCAAGAGGGCCACAACACCAACCTTTTTATTGGCAGGGTCACATGTGCTGTGATGCATGTGCTGGATGAGTGTGGTGTGGGTGTACACATGCCATGGGGGAGTGGCTGTGGCATGCTGACAACTAGACCTGTGAGCAGAAGATCACTACAGGGGAGTCCTGGCACATGTGGCATAGTTGTCCCCCCCGGAGCATAAGCGTAGTGGGCTGGCCTGGCGTATGCCAGTCCATCGTAAGGGTTTGAACAATGACCCCAGGGCTCTGGGTGTGGTTCCGTATGGGGCTGGACAAGGAAGTAACAAATGCGTGTGTCGCTGTTGTTGCATCGGCGCCACTCGGACAACATTCGGCAATGGGTCACCCTATGCCCTAAGTCCAACGACATGAGCCACATGGATGTAGGGGGAATTCACTGACCCTACATTCATCAATATTACCACACATGAAAGACCATAGACATGACACATCTGTGTGAGACAGAATGTTTAATCACATTCAGTGCAGTCTTGCATCCGGAGCAGTACAGGGCCATGCAAACCCTAATTTACAATGTTGGCCTGTGGAGGGCCAGCCAGAGTCCTTCAGGGAATGCCAATCCAAAGGAAGAGGAAGAGTTCAGTCCGCAATCTGATTGCTGTGTCAATGGTGATCAAACAGAATACGGTATCCATTGAGAGGTTGAAGGCGATTGTCACAGAGTGTATTGGGGAAAATGGAAGGTGATGATGCAAAGGACAGAACCAAGCTGAAACTGGCCATATGGCGGAGATGAATGCTACTGCGTCCTTCTTAATACAATGGCGCTTTCATCTGCCTCTTTGTCCTCTGCTGTTCCATGTGCCTCACATGTGGGTGGTGCTGGCCTTTCTCCAGCACTGTGTGGCAGTGACACCTCAGGGGCCGGAGGTGGAACGTCTGCCGCACTGTGTGGCACTGACACTTCACAGGGCGGAGATGTGATTGTAGTGGTAGCAGCAGCATGCATCAGCGCCAGGCCTTGTGGTAGCAATGCCATGAGGATGGTTTTGAGGTCATTGAGGAACTCAGCTACCACTCGCTGGTGTTCAGCATTGGCAGCCGCTCTTTCCGCATTGGCCTGCTCCATGGTCTCCATGAGCCTCCGCATGTTTCCCACCTCCCGGGCAAGCTTGATGGAGCCACTCTGACTAGTCAGTCGTTCTTGTCTCTGAGTCAGGACTCTGGCGATGTCAGCTAAGGTTTATTGGAGAGCATGGAGCGGACTGTGGGTGTCCGTTAGGGACTGTGAGTGGCCCCTGATGGGACGTAGACACCCACGTATGGCATCTGATTTGTCTGCCATGCGGTCAAAGCCCACCCGCACATGTTCAGCCAGCTGCTCCTGGCATCCCAACACACGGAGTTGGAAAGCCAGGTGTCCTTTGTGGGGGTCCTGGGAGGCAGCCGTGGTGGTGGGTGCTGCCTGCTGTGTGGTCTGTGCAGGGGGTGGGGTTTCCTCGTAGCAGCTGGGCTGCCCTGCTCCTGGAAGTGGGCTGCGGAGGCTCTCCACGAGATGTTGGTGGGTGTCGGAGTTGAAGCAGTGGTGGTCCTCTCGTCACCAGAGAAGAGAGGTTCGGGTTGCTCTGCAGGATATGTTGATTGTCCCTCTGCAATGTGAAGGGGAAATGCAGTTTAACAATTGGTTCACATGTGTGTTATTGCATTGTACATGTTTACATACAGACTGCATGACTGTGTACATCATGGCTGTTTGGGGGACAGTGGATATTTCGACAACAGATGTGTGTGTGTTTGTACTTGTACATTGTCATCTCACTTTTCTCTGCAATGCCACTTGTGATTGGCCAGTGTCTACACCCAGTCGGCACCAGTTGTGCCCTGTGTTCTGTTGTGGACGTGTTGCGGTTTGTTCCACATTGTTGTCAGTACTGCTGTGCTCTGCATGTTATGTGTGTGTGCTGCATTTCGGGGGAGGCACCAGCTGCTCTGTTTTGCTGCCCCTCATCCCTTTTCTGCAATGTGACTTTGCCTTCTGTTCTTATACAGTGGTGAGATGTTGCATACTTGGGTACATTAGTCTCTTGTTGGGAGTTAGGGCCTGGGGTATGGTTTGTCCGCAGATGTGCTCTGCTCAATTGTGCATGTGTGTCATTGTGGCCATCTCCCCCGTCCCCCCAGTCCCTGGTCGTTACTCACCCTTTTGCTGTTGTGTCCGTTCTTGTTGAGCAGTGTCTGGTCCCCTGACTCCAGTCACTGCCACCCCACTGATGACTGTGGACACCATTTCTTCCATCTCATCTAGCTCCTCCTATGGCGCAGGACTCCCACCTACAGTCTGCATTGCTGCCTTCCGGTTGTTGGCGAGTTTCAGCTTGGTTTTGCGCTTGACGTCACTGCAGTGCCTCTTGACCCCTTCCATTGTCCTCTTCAGCACTCCCACTGCATTCACCTTGTCCACGATGGATTGCCATAGTCCATTTTTGGTTGCCAATGGCACAGTGGAGGTGACAAACAGTTGTTGATGGTGTTCAACCACCTCCGTTATCAGGATCCGGTTTTCCTGCGGACTGAAGAGCTTCTTCCTACTCTTCTTCTCCTTGGCCTTCCCTGACCCCGAGGTTATGGAACAAGCAGTACCACTTTACAGGGGACTCATAAGTAAATTCAATGTGTCAAAAGTCAATTGTAGTTATACTGGTTTTAGGGAGAGAGCACCAGTATGTTAGCACTGGTTAGCAGCTGTAAAGTGTACAGGGTCCTAAAGCCAACAAAAAACATATTCAGCAAAACAGGAAGGTGAAGGCAAAAAGTGTAGGTTGGTGTGACCCTGCAGAGAGGGCCAGGTCCAACACTCTCCATGGGGAACATTTTCCTCAAATTATTATAACATATCAAATGGTTACTTCTCGCACTACCTTACACTAAGGGCACTTTGCAAAACATTCTTGTAGCACACTTATATAGTGTACTTGTAAAACATTAGATTATTATTTGAGGGAGGTAAATCCCCACCTCAAGTAATAATCACAATCCTTGTCAGAGCGACCCCTTCAAATGACTAAATCAACCTGATTTCAACCACCTAGTAGCTATGGCACAGAAAAGACAGGCTTATATTAGAGGGAATATGTTTATGCAGCCCTAAAAGAGTAAAGAAGTCAAAATGCAAAACAATATCAATTCCAAAATCTGAGAAACAAATTGATACCAAGTTACAAAAATGCAAAAGGTTAACCGGATATATGAATTTCTAAAGTTTTAAGTTGAAATAGGAGCAGGAAACACAGAGTGTCAATGATAGTCAATGGTTTCAGTAGAACAAGACCAAGGCGCAATTTGGTGCAGAAAAGAAAGGATCGCAGGTTAGATGCACTAAGCATGTATGTTCGGAGCAAAGATTTTACCTTCTGAACTTAATCCTTTAACCCCAATCCACCATAAGAGTAAACTTCAAAAGTTTTCCAAGACCTCATGGGCAGCACTTATAGATTCACAAAGTGGGAGGCAGATACCAACAGGAGGGTATGCCCAGTTGCAAATAGTCAGCTGAACAACGCCTCTTGTAGCTTGTTATGTCCATACAGCTTTATCAGGGGTCATCCTTATTAACCTTCGAGTCTACTCCTTTGTCTTAGGTACAAGAGGAAGGACAAGCCCAGTATTTAAGGCTATTCTCAGGTTGCAGACAGCATGTTCAGTCCTCTTGTGATCTTCCACAGGCCCAGGAGTGTTCTGCAGTGGGTGCCTGATGATGCCTCATTTATACCTGGCATGAGGTAGTCAACAGGAATGACCCTGAGGATACCCTAACCAATAGGATAAAGGTTCCCAGAGCTAATGCTCCCGAATGTGGGCAATATCAAGATGGTCAAACTCTTCAGCCATACTAAACTTGGGCTCTGAGGGCTCAGTGTGTATGGGGAGTACACTATGGTAATCGTTTGGTCCTCTCACATCTAACATAAGGCTTGTAGCAAAAAGCTCAGCTTTCACCATCAAGACAGTAGGTAAACACAAATTGGTTTTAGCATTCTGTTTCAGTTAAAGTGTGCCCCAAATTTTGTATGTAAATGCAGCACACATGTTAAACAGGTCTTGACACTCCACCGGGATCTGACACTTTGATGTCAACAAGAAGCCCACTGGGATGGAAGCTGGTCAGGCGGGGTGACAAAAGAAAGGTGCAGGATCTGGGTGGTAGCTACATCTGCTTGTGACAGAGTATGCCTCTTTGAAGTTAATCATGTCCTTGAGCCCAGCCTACAGGCCATTGTGTCAAGGGCACAAAGACACATCTCAATACTACCCTGACTGTTAGCAAGTCTACACCTCCTGCTTATTTAAATGCTAATTACGGGCTTGCAGAAGTGGGAGAAAAAAATGCTGATTTAGCTTCCATGGACTTCATTCAGGGCAAAGGTTCCTTTATAAAAGTCAATTTTCCAAAATATGTATTACAAGTCCTACTTCACCAGTTTATTGGGTATGTATAAAATCCATCGAAGAGTCCCAAAAGGTAATGTGTAGATGTTCCTGAAGCAGAGATGAAACATTTTTAAGTTGATATTGTATCCCAATGCTTTCCAATGGAACAGCCAAATCTGCTACAGTGAAAACAGCTGTTAGGGCTTTTCACTGTAAGGACATGTTTAAGATAACACCTTTAAATGTTCTACTTTTAAATACCATGCACCCCGACTTTTAGGCAATGAGGCTTACCAAGAGGTTTAGGACTGTCAAAAGAGAATATTTTCAAATGTTGCATTTGCAGTTAAAACCTGCACAGCCCGGCTACTGGTGGCATGCTTATAGTCATGTTTATATTGTCACTGTAGTTGATGGCATAATGGGTGTGGCAGTACAGACAGTTGTGACATTTACCTCACAGGCCCTGGGGTACCTTTGTGCCATATCCAAGTAACTTATAGGTACACTAGATATTCAAATCAAGTGTATACCAATCTCATCAAATTGAACAGAGGTGCAGAAACACTTTGCCACAAGTTAGCATGGGTGAAGTGCACAGAGTGCAATAGCCATCAAAAATATTACTCAGCAAAAAAGTTTTGAAAAAGCTGCCTTTAATAAGGAAATTAGAGAGGGGCTTTTAAACAGTAATTGCAGGATACCATTTAGTATAAAATATTTTTTTTCCAAACAATCTGTGTCTGCTCTAACCTCTACTTTGAGTGCTTAAATATTTGCAAACAAATGTTAATCACTATTCATATTTGGTGTTAACATTACTATGGACAACATATTTTGCATTTACATCACTAAGGGGCCTATTAGGATGGCAGACGGACCTGCATCCGTCCGCCACCCCAGAGGTGGAGGGACCGTCCGCAGGGGCAGCGGCGGTTCCTCCGTGCGAATTAGGATGTGACCGCAACCCTGGCGGTCACATTTTGTAACTTTAACATTGCGGCGGGTGCTGCTTGAAGCAGCACCCGCCGCAATGTTAAAACTGCATGCATTGCATTTGCATGCACAAAGCGGCAGGCACCACAGGGTGCCTGCCGCTTTGTGAATGCAAATGCAGGAGGTACCATAGGTACCCCCCATGTGCACCCCCACCCCCCTTCACCCTGGGGGCCCGCAAGGGCCCCCCAGAAGCAAAGGTCCACATGCTATTCCACGGCAGAAAAACCGCAGCGGAAAAGCATGTTTACACATGCTTCATAATTTGGCTGGCGGTGTCTTGCAGACACCGCCACGAAATAGCAGGCTACACTCCGCGGATCAGCGGCGGACGGACCTGCCATCCGCCGCTGATCCTACCGCCATCCTAATCTGGCGGGGTGTCTTTGAAGCCACCGCAGCGGTGAATCCGCATCCTCCGGGCCGGCGGTGGCTTCCGCCGGCCCGGAGGATGCGGATTCACCGCAATCCTAACCGGCCCCTTAGTTGGGGACAGGCATTATTTTGGAGGGAATTTCTAATTCAGATTCTTTTTTTTTTCTTTTATTGAGCAGAAGCATAAGATAATCTATTACATCATAAATGTAATACACAAAATCAGTAGCACAAATAAACACAATCATTTGAAAGGTTGAGATCTATTACTTTGATTTTGTATTCTCTATTGTTTCTTAACCTAAAGAATAAGTGCTGCGTGCGGGGTCATTCAAAATGCATCTTCTTATATTGAGTAGTAAAAAAAAGTGTTTTACCAATTCATGTTAATGGAGCATGCATTTTTTAAACACGTTGATTAATACCTCTGAGCTTAATGAGGTGCCATTAATAAAGTGCAGTGCATTTAACTCCTATAATGTGCATTTTACCCTACCTCCTGTAAAATCCAAACCTTGATAAAATACATCAACTTGTATTCCACCCCTAGTAGCAAACAATTCATGATATAAAGTGTGATTATTCCCAAACAATTTCACATAAAATTTCCCCCCATTCCTGAGCCCAAAATGAACCCTCTTTTTTTTATTTGCAATCTAGGTAGGCTAGTACTTTAGGTATCCCATGTTCAAGAATCGTGCCATTAGAGATCTAATTGCTGTCAATATTCCCTCGCCTTTAAACATTGACAATTTGATATCTTGATAGGTAAATCAAGTATTGTGCCCATTCACATCAATCAAACATGCATTTTTTCCACACATTAATTGATGCATTTGAGCTGAACAAGGTGCTATTAATAAAGTGGAGTGCATTTAACTCCCACAAAGTGCATTTTTCTCTGCCTTCCAATAGAATTAATCTAAACCCTAATAAAGTGCATCAGCTCGTATTCCGCCCCTAGCAGCAAACATCCCCTGGTATGAAGTGCAATTGTGCCTAAACAGTTTAGCAAAAAATACTCCCTTTCCTTGAGCCCAAAATAAACCTATTTTGTACTTTTCTACGTAGATTTCACCTTTGCAGTGAATCTTTTAATGGCACAAACCCTTCTAGCGTAGACCTCTTCAAATGTTTTTGTTCAAATCATTTTACTATGCCATTCTAGATAGGCTGGTACATTAGTTGCCCTCCATTTCTGGAGAATCAATGATTGTACCACTAGAGAGGTAGTTCCTAGGAATGTTTCTTCCCCTTTGGACCCTGGAAACTTTTGTCTCTGCCTTGTTGATCCAAATTGTGCAATTGCCACCTCTGGGTTGAGTCTTCTTTGTAAACCATGGCTAAGAGTGGCAAAGACTCTCTCCCATAAATGTGTTCACACCGGGCAAATAAAAAATATATGATGCCAGCCGCACTCTCCCAATTACTGGCAATGAAAGCGTCTATGCTCTACTTCTGGATGTATTTTATGGAGCACCTTGGGAGTATAGTATGCCATCCAGAGAAAAAAAAACATTATTTTAAAATTTCCCGCTCTTACTGCCTGTTTGCCACATTGCGAAATCACCTGCCACTCAAGCTCAGAGAAAGCAAATTGAATCTGAGATCTGACTTCCTGCACCATCTTGTCAAGAAAAAAAACTGTCCAAACGTTCACTACAATCAATTAAATGAAATATTATATCCAGAAAAGAGACTTCATAGTATGTACAAACTTGAGGGAGTGCCAGCTCCCCTGGTGAATATCTAGTTGAAGGATGGTAAATTTTACCCTTGAAATCTTCTTATTCAAAATAAACTGTTGAAAAATTACTTCTAATTCATATTGATTTTTATCGGGACATTTGTAAAAAGAAAGATCAATAGAGGTAAAGTTGACATTTTTATTAAAAAAGGCAACACAGCCAACTAATATAAGAGTAATTAATATAAGAGGAAGAAGTGTCCATCTGGCTAGTAGGTTTTACATTTTTCCATCATTGCCTCATAATTCAATTTGTAGATTTCCATATGGCGAATAATGACATATATCCCCAAGTATCGAATCAGGTCGGGGAGAGATTGCATTTTAAGATTATAAGGGAGAATATCACAACAGGTATTGAGCAGCAACATTTCTGTCTTATTGTGATTAATTGTATATCCCCGTATTGACTCAAACGGCGCAATTTCTGTCAACATTGTTTCTATATTTTGTTCTTCAGGTCTAAGATATAAAATAATATCATCCGCAAACAATTTTAATTTAGACATATCTACTATTGGTGCTTTTATATCCGAGTTTGCCCTGATCCTGATGGCCAGTGTTTCAGTAGAAAAAGCAAAGAGCATGGAGGATAAGGGACGAGTCAGACGGGTTAACCAATTTATATTGACAGTCCCTGACAAGTTAGAATTTATAATGACCTGAGCTTGTGCCCCTTGATATGTATTCCATAGCATGTTAGTGATTTGAGTAGGACACCCTACCCTTTTGAGACCGTAAAAGAGAGCATCCTAATTTACAAGATCGAATGCTTTTTTAGTGTTGACCATCATTATAAGTGTATGAATTTGGCTAGTGTTAAAGAAATCAAGTGCATATACTAGACATCCATTATTAGATGACTTCAACCTTCCAGCTTCAAACCATGTGGGGTCCTACCTTCTGTGCTGCTGGGATAAATTGATACACCCATATTTTCATTAAAATCTTATAATCTGTGGTTAACAGATTGACCGGCCTGTGCAAATTGATGCCTTTGGGATTCTTAACCTTCTTAACATAACTAATAGTAATGGATTCTTTAAAAATGTATGAGACCTCGGCTCCTATTTTCAAGGAGTTGAAAAGCTCAACCAGAAATGGTATTAGCTCTTTTGAAAATCCTTTATAAAACTTTGTCAGAAGGCCATCTTTAACACAAACCTTCTCACCGAGTATTGAGCCAAGCGCCTGCTGGATTTCTACTACTGTAATGTCAGCTATCAGTCCCTCTGCCTGCGTTTTTCATAGCGGCAGAAGATTGATATTGTAAAAATATTGGTGTATTGCCTGGTCTAAAAAGATTTTAGCGATCTTGTCATTTTCGGAAACCATATCCCACGTCACTGGCTCCTGCAATTCAGTAATAACGGGCTATCCTGGTTGACCCTGGTTGACCAAGCCAAACGTTTGCTTACCATCTGACTTTCCTCATATATTTACTGATGAAACATCTGCAAACTATTTCTTTCCTCCATAATTAAAAATTCCCTTAAATACTGTTTGGCTTTAGTTAGTTGCCCCTCTACTAGAGCTGTCCTCCCAAGGAACTATTCTTCATTAAAAAAGTATCGGCTGCCAATTGGAGTTCGGCTATATGTGCCTACCGAGTTTTAGATTGCAAGGCCGTAAAGGCAACCATCTGCCCCAACATTGTTCCCTTAAAAGCCCCCCCAGACAGAGAAGAGAGTTGCTGTGCCCTTGTTCTCCTGATTAATTCTTTTATCCATTTTTTCATACTAGTCACTAACTGCTGGTTTGAAAGAAGGAGATGATCCATCTGCCACGCGGACCTTTCCCTTTTTCTTGCATCTATTTCCATTTGAACCAGCAAATGATCTGAGAATGAGTTGGGCCCAATTTATGAATTAAGACAATTAAGGGAGCAAGAAATAAGAGCAAAATCAATACGGGAGGCAAACTGAAATTGACGAGAATAGCAAGTATACTGTAAGATTTCCAAATGGGGTTTTTGCCGTGGATCAATTAATTCATAGTCTTGTTTCATTATGTCCAATTCTTTTTTAGTCTTAGGCTTCAGTAATTTTTTTGTTTTATTTGAGGCATCTCTTGCCAACTCTTGAATAAAATTGAAGTCCCGCCTAGAATTATAGGGCTCGCCGCCCCTCTAGCTAGGCCATTGATCTTCATACTAGTTCTAGGATCATCTTTAATCAGTGTATAGTAATTCCCAAATTAAACATATTCCCATTTCAGATTCACCTGTTTTCCTGGGCTGCAGAGTGAAATTAGGGTTAACCCCCTGTTGAAAAAGACAACGAACCTCAAACACCAACACAGTTGCATTTTTAGTGCAATCTCAGAGGTTGGCAAAGCAATTATGAAATAATATTATATATAAAGTTGACTTTACTCGGACCACTGATAGTGATCTTGAAAGCAACTTTCCTAGTATAGAATCCAGGGTACAGTACCTGACTGTATTTTACTTGTAGTACTCTCGCAGGCAGGGGACACACTCCCTGCTGGGGATTTTCTTTTAATCTGTGTGAGGGGCTAGGCAGTGTTATTAACTTAATACAATTCCCATTTACGCAAATATTGATTGGCCACGGACTGGCACTAAACTGCACAAGCGTTCCTTGTTACTTGATTTCCTCAGTGCAGGGAATGAGGAATGCTTATACTTCAGAGCTTTTCACTTTTTGTATGTGGTACGTGTGGTGGAGAAACCAGTTAAAATAGCAGAAGTGCTTGAAATTTCACAGCAGTTTACTGCAAATTGACAAAACAAATTCTCCCACTCCTTCACCAAATGACAAACCTGTGTCACAGTGTATATAATCACTAAATTGTGCTGTGAAATATGGCCCTTCAGATTTATTTAGACCTCAATATCTACATTTTACATTGATAGTAATTTAATCAATATTAGGGTGAATATATCTGAAGGACATTTTTCAAGGAGCGATTTTGTGTAACCTTCAATGCTTTTAAAAGTATACATTAATAATTGTCATTTAGTAAGTATGCCATTGAGAATTATTTTGTTTGAGTGACGTTTTAGATTTTGTGATATGTAAATGTAAATGTAGTATACTTGTAAAGCGCACAGCTGCCCCAGCAACGGGGCGTCCCGGCGCTGTATAACTCTGGGGAACCCGTCCTGGCTTTCCCTGTGGGATGGTCCCTTGCTGGGAGTCCCCAAGGTGGAGCCAGACATCCCCGGAATTGGTGGGGCCGTTGTGGAGATAAGGCAAGCTAATGCCCAGAGTTGCCGAGTGGAACCCCTGATTAGAGTAAGCACCGAAGTGAGAATTATCGAGTCCGCTGACCAAGGTCCACGACCCTGCCGCGTCGGGAATTGAACCCTGGTCCCAGGCTGACTTCTGCTCTCGGGCCTGCCGCCTCTAACCAGTGAGCCACACTACTCCACTATGGGAGGGGCATATTGATGCATTCCCTCATGCAGACCTTGATTTTTCAAGGTTGCTGAAAAGAGACACATTTTCATTGTGATCATTTGAAGACGTTTGAAGCAAGTAATAAGCTACAAATATAGAGTAAATGTTAAGCAGAAAAAAGGCACCTAGAGAGCTATTCAGTAAGGAGGTGTTTTCTGGGGATACACCATCAACAACTCCTTAGTGAAAAAATATATATGATTCTGTGGTTTTTTTCTAGTATGTTTTTTGTGTAATGTTTCCTGTAATGTCTTTGTTTATGGCATTCTGAGAAGTCTTTTGTACACACTTGTGACTGACATAAAGGCACACAAACAAGACCTACCTAAAAAAAGCATGTAAAGGGAACCCATTACAAGAAATTCACATTTTATGTGTTTTGAATGTATGTTTGTCCATATTTATGTATTGCTAAAATACTCCAATGAGTCTTTAAGTAGGCAATCGACTGCTCATAAGAATTGTGACTCAAGGATTTGGAAAATAAGCACTAGGATATGCAATGCTTGCTAAAAATCTGCAAATAATATAGATCTCTTATTTACCAAGTACCCATGTTTCATTTTTATCAACCATCTCCTCTTAGTCATTATATCCTACATGCAAATAAATGGAAATATTTGAAATTCCCATGGGGGCATTTTTATTATAGTTTCTGTGCCTCCCTGCACCACGTAAGGTGATGCAGGGTGGCACAAAACCTAGTATGAGATTTATCAAGCCATGCAAGGCCACACTGCATGGCTTTGTAAATCTAGTGAAACGCAAACAAGCACAAGTCTCTGCCTTGTCTTACACTGCATGGTGAGGATGTTACATGGGTGGTGTGTGGGTGTTCCTACGTATCCACCCATGTATTCTGACATTAACAGATTTACCAAGAACGGTAGACCTGGGAATGTGTTAGAATTGCACGCCTCCCCACCAGAGGCGCAATGAGAAGAAAGATGTTTATTTCTCCTTGTTGGCTTCTCTTTCTACATGTGCTTCATTATGCAGCACACATAGAAAGAGAAAAATGCCCCTTAGGATTGTTTTTGCCCAAGAAGGGTTCCCTTCCTGAGCAAACACAATCCTACAAGCGTGCCTGCTAGGCGCTAGGCAGCACATTGTGCGCCAGAGTGGGAAAGGACAGGAATGCAGTGTACACTGTTAAGTACAGTTCATTTCTGCCCTTTCCTATCACACAGCATACCATAGCAAGGTGACGCGGTGCACTGACTGATTTGTTAATAAATATGCACATAGTATCTAGACAGCAATTTGTGTATAGTATACATCCACATAATCATTTTGCTTCATGTAAGAGCATCTTCATTTATCCCCTAAATATCAATCATGCAGTTCTACAGCCTCTTTCATAGAAGTATAAGGGATGTATTTTATATTAATGTGCTATTTATATCATTTCACACATACTCAAACACACATACACATGCTACTTGTCATAACACCTATTACATTTGACTGCAGATGACTGCTTATCTGCCTCTCTCTAACCAGAACGGCAGAATATTATACTGAAAATATATTATATTAGTTTGTTTAGGTATTTGAAAGTGGGAACATTCACATCTGAAAGCATTTTGAAAATTAACTTTATATGCCTGACATTTGTTCAGTAAACATCCGTGCTCTCTTCAGCTCCTCAAGAAAACCTAAACTTTCATTTACAATTCTTCCTTTTGCTGTGTACTTGGTTGTTTGTGTTTGGTAATGCGCTATTTTGCTTTCATATCATAGCTTATTTTCCTTTGTTGCTGCATGTTTCCTTACGCATGATTATCTTCTTTTCTTTCAAGTCTTTTTCTTCTCTACCATTTTCAACAAAGCAGGGGAAAAAAGTCATTATTAGAAGAAGGAGACCGCCAAAGAATGATAAGGAGTTTTGCATCCCGTGCTATTGAGGCTCACAAACGATCTACCCGCAGCGGATCGCTGCATACTAACCTTCCAAAATCTGAAAGTAATATAACCTTTTTATCTGATGAAAACCCATTGACAACTCACAATCCACTGTATATGGAAGGTGCATCTCAAAGTCCTAAATGCTGTGAAGTTTCTTGGAAACAAAAAGGTATCCAAGACAAACTGTTAGCAGGAAGAATATCTTTGAAGGACTCTTTACTGAGACTGCCATCAGAAGGGATTCAACGTGCATGGACATTACCTACTCGCATTACAAAGAGACAAGCATATGATGTTCTACATAGCCCAGTGATTATGGACCCAGTTCAATGGCAACCAGATAAACAAATAAGTGAGAACAACAATTTTGGGCATACCCAAAATGATATGGATGCAAGAAGCAGTCCAATAATTGAGAAGTATATGGACTCTATATTGACCGTAAGAGAGAAAGCAAAACAGTTTGAGCAACAGTCTTTTCAGGAATCCAAACAAAGTATATCCAATGGTACCAACGTTTCCCACTGCCCATTACAAAGGATCTTCTATCAGGATGGAGAAAATGCTCAGGAATCTACATCTGAATATTTACTTGATTCTCCATTTCTTGATTCTCCTTCATGCTCACCCTCCTTGATACAATGTTGTGATGGTGCGGAACAAGAATCAGCCATGCTTCCCTCAATAGTTGTCACACGTTCTTACTCCACTGAAGATGTGTCTCCACCACCAACCCGAAAACCAACTCCTCCTTCACTAAGGAAAAAGGCACAAGCTGAGCAGATTTATCAGGTTGATGAAGTTGGACAAAAGGTGAATGGAAACATTCCAGATCCACCAAACATTCCTGCTCCACCACCCCCTATTCCTCCATTACTTCCAATACCTCCACCTCCTCCTCTTCCACCACTGCCACTTCCTCTGCATGTAGCATGTGGTACGGTTTCTTCTTCCTCTATTCTGTGCCCATTTCCTAAATCATCCATAAGGAAAGACCCTCCTCCTGCCAGAGCTCTATCCCCAGGGGCTCCTCCCCAAAACACTTCCCACCGCAGAGAGTTGAAAGGAATTCTCAAAAATATTCATAATTTGGCAGAAATTGAGAAATCTGTGGCTAATATGTACAATCAAATTGACAAAAACAATGGTGCTCTCAAACACACCTCCATGTCTAGATCTATCACAGTACCAGAGGTACACAAAAAAGAAACTGAAAATGTACACATGAAACAGAACGGCAACCTAAACTCTGTGGTTGAGGAACTTGAAAAGCGTTTTCCATCTCAATCTACTGCACTGTAATGAAGATCTTTTAAGAATGGCATTGAACTTACATGACAACATCAAGCTTTTGTTGCCAGCCATAGAAGTATTGTTCTAAATATTAATTTTCATTGACTCATTCATGCTTCACTCTTTTATTTTATGTATGCCACATGCTTGTATTAACCAGTAGTGTGAAGTAAACACACATATAAGTAAATACACATTATTAAGAGCATTAGCCACATCATGTAGGAACTAGCTAAAAGACTACATTAGGACAGTTCATTGGTTAAATCCTTGGAGGCCTTGACATGTTAGAATTTTTTCTTTCCCAGTAATGATGAGTCTGTTTACCTTTGAGTAATTAGCTCATTTTTCAAGTAAAAAGCCAATGTAATTTCTTTCATTAACATCTTTATTGTAATGAGAACATTCATGGATTAATAGTATTTGTTGCGATAATGCTTAAACGTCTACACGTGGGAAAAAAGAAATGATTGAGACAGGGTGAATTCACCCCTTGTTTTCATTGTATTCACTTTTTGGAGACTCAGAAGCCATCCTCAATGCTCTGGGTGTACATTTAAATCAATTTCGAGTTTTGTTTGACTTGTGTTAAAAAAATGAAATCTAGTTTTAAAAGTTGGCAAAAATTAATGCCAGGCTCAGATGTTTGAAAAAAGGTGCAATCTCACTTGCCATCCTCAATGCTCTGGGTGTACATTTAAATCAATTTCGAGTTTTGTTTGACTTGTGTTAAAAAAATGAAATCTAGTTTTAAAAGTTGGCAAAAATTAATGCCAGGCTCAGGTGTTTGAAAAAAGGTGCAATCTCACTTGCCAAATATTGGTGTGGCAAAAAGCCAAAGAAAAAAGTATCACAAGAACCAGTGCATACTGTATTTCAAATGGTTCAAAATTGTCTTATTCTGCTTAATGTGTAAATTGTTTCATTTTGTTTTTTCTACAGTGGCTCGTTGGGGTTTCTATCATGTTGTGAGCACCAAGTTGCTTATTCATGATGAAGACCTTTATGAATAAATGACTAAATAGATAAATAATTGTTGCAGCAAATTACATTTCAATTTACACTGAAAATTTGGTGCGCACGGCTAACCATTAAATAATATGGCTATTGGGTGATGAGTTGGGGGCAGCATTAAATCTGATGCTTCTGGATGAACCTGAGCCCAGACTTGGAGACACCACAACCTTTAGCAGAACAGCAACACCCTAAGAAATGTTGACATGTAGGTTAATGACTGAGGGCCATATTATCAAGAAAGGGCGATACATTATCGCCGCTTTTATCGGCAGGAAACGGACGCTAAAACGGCGATAATGGGCTTGATAATATGCCCTTGTGAATTCCCATAGAAGCCCAGGTTCTGGTGTTAACCTGATTATTTACATTGTAAGAGTTTTGTGTCACTGGAATTTGCATTTGGAAACCAATCATATAAATAGATATGTCGACATTTTCAGCATTGGGCAAAAGCTTTTCATTGTTTAATATATTGTTTAATGACAAAAAAATTACAACCAGGAAAGAAACACTTTATGGTGCAATGTGTTATATGGTGCTGACATCATGCACTGATAAAATATCACTGCTTTTAGAGAAGCGAAACAGGAATACTGCTATGGGGGATACCACATTGGTCAATATATTGAATGAC
Organism: Lissotriton helveticus; assembly: GCF_964261635.1. Lineage (NCBI taxonomy): Eukaryota > Metazoa > Chordata > Amphibia > Caudata > Salamandridae > Lissotriton > Lissotriton helveticus. Next base: position 539,827,229 of record NC_136065.1, read on the forward strand.
AACATTTTGGATCTACTACACTGCCTAGCCTCTACATTATAAGGTAAGTTTGATTAGTAGTGGAGAAGTTAAAAATAGTTAATATATGCTTAACTTCTCGATGAGGTGGTAGGCAAGTTAACAGGTGCGTTAATCTTGTATTACGATTTTATCGACCAGCATATAGTGTAATAGTACCCTTGAGACACTGCTGCGTTAACATGATTCCGAAGATATTCTTGATGAAGAGCACTGTTACCAACATTTGTGTGATACGGTCCTTTTTGATTGATGGCCTATAAAAATCTTTCCTTGCACCCTTTACCTTTTCTGCCCTTACATAGGGCCCGATTCACAGAACGAACTTAAGACAAAATCCTAAACTTACTACTTTTGGTATTCACAGAAGTTAGGATTTTGTCTTAAGTTTGTCTTAAGACAGACTTAAGACAGACTTAAGACAAACTCCTAACTGAAGTCTGTCTTAAGTCTGTCTTAAGTCTGTCTTAAGACAGACTTAAGACAAAATCCTAACTTCTGTGAATACCAAAAGTAGTAAGTTTAGGATTTTGTCTTAAGTTCGTTCTGTGAATCGGGCCCAGTGATACCAAACAGCATATATACTTAATCTGTGATTGCAAGCACAACTAGCACATTAGGTTTATTTTAGATCACTGTCCCTCTGTACAAAGAATCTGTTTTGCCTCAAAATGCATACCCTGTCAGTGAAATGGAAAGGATGAAATTAAATGCTATCTCATCTAATTAACAAAGGTTATAACAGCAATGAGTCTTCTCCATTACAGAACATTAGTTTAACGTGTTGCATATTTTCTTGTACCTCATTTGCGTATTGGTGTGTGTTGGACCTGGCCCTTTTTGAGAGTTATAAGCAAACTTTTTGTCACCTTCCTCCTAATTGTTCTGACTGCTTTTGTTAGTTTTAGGACTCTGGGTGCTTTACCACTGCTAACCAGTGCTAAAGTGCATATCTTCTACATCTAAATTGTATTGTTGATTTTGTTGTCCATGATTGCCATATTTGGTTTATCAGTAAGTCCCTAGTAAAGTGCACCAGGTGTGCCCATGGCCCCTAAATCAAAGGCTACTTGTCCTCTTGCAGCACTGACTGTGCCTTACACATGAGTAGCCCTGCAAACCGGTTTCAGGCCTGCCACTCAAGTGACTGTGTGTGCAGTTTTGGTCTGCATTTTGACCTGGCACCTACACCTACTTGCCGGGCCCTAACCTTACCTTTTACTACTTGTAAGTCACCCCTAAGTTAGGCCCAATGCAGCACCATGGACATGGTGCAGTGGGTTTTATTGGTGGGACATGTGCTGTTGTGTTTTACATGTCCTAATAGTGAAATACTGCTAATTCCATTTTGCACTATTTCAAGGACTTTCTCTTAAATAGGATAACATGGGATTGCCTTGAAATATCTTTTAAATGTAATTTCCCATTGGGAGCAGACATACATTTGGATTTTGGTGTCTCTAAACTCACAATTTAAAAGTACATCCTTTGGTAAAGTTCGTTTTTGAATTGCATGTTCGAAAATTCCACTTTTAGAAAGTAGACATTGTCTTGCATAACCATTCCGTGCTTCTGCCTTGCTGTAGAATCCTTGACTGTGATGGCTGACAGGTGGGCTCTTTAGCATTCATACTAGACCATCATACAAATGGAGCTGTGGTGTGCCTTGCACATCCAGATAGATCAGCACCAGGCTGAAGGGCCTTCTTGAGCTATAGTGGTGGGAGGAGCTGTCACTTGTCAGTCACACTGAATAGGGCTGTGCCTGCCCTCCCACAACACGGGTTCCACCCCCCTGTAGTGTGTCTGGAGCCAGGTCAGGGAAAGATAGGATCTTGTGCACTACAACGACTTTGCTTTGAAGTTTGTCTACTTCAAAGGCAGAAATGGACATAAATATTGGACCTCTGACACCCCAAAATCAGAACATATCTGGACAAAGGACATTCTGCTAGGAAGAAGAGTTGGATGCTGTAGGGGGACTGCCACTTTGCCTGCTGCTTTGTTGTGCTGGCCTGCTACATGCTGCTTCTATTCTGGCAGTGAAATGACTGGGCTTTACTTTTGGAATCCTGTTTCCGAGGTTCTCCAAGGGCTGTGTGTGCTTGCCTCCAGTTAAGAAATCTAAGAGCCATGAAAGACTTCACCTACATCTTGCAGCAGCACCTGGACTAGGAGTCCTAATTGCCAAGTGGTGCCAAATCCAGTTCCTGGGCCCTTGGAATCACGTGGCTGGTGCTGCAACTCAAGAAAACAACATTGATTCTGTCAGTGATGCCGCTGCCTGCATCAGAGCCAAGAGCACTGCTTGTGAAGAGCACCTTGCACCGTTTTGACTTACTCCGCAGCCCTGTTGTTGCCAACGACAGCAACTTATCATCATCAACTTCATCATTGAGGCCGCTGCCTGCACCAGAGCCAAGGGCACTGCTCATAGGGTGCACAACTCATCTCTCTGACTCACAATGCAGAGCGGACTTTCTGATGACAGCACTTTGCACCGACACCGCTGTCTGCACCTGAGCCGAGGGCACTGCTCATGAAGAGCATGATGCACTTCCCCAACTTACACTGCAGCCCTGATGCCTGTTGATGCCAGCACCTCAACCGCATCATCGCAGAGTTGATAACCGAGATGGGTGACCTCTTGAACTCATCAACGTTGTACCGTCGTACGGAACCAACGCCCCACCACCAACACTTCATCACCTTCCCTGCGCAGCAGTAAGGAATCACCGCTGCACTGGCACCAGAGACACAACAGCTTCCTGATGCTGTGCAATGTCTTGGTTTTCATCATTTTCAAGGTACTGGTACTGAGGGACCATGTGACTCCATAGCCAGCCCACACTCTTCGCAGTCAGTGCAAAACTGTTGGATTAGCACCTTTCATGACATCATGATACCCTTGGTTGGAACTATTGTTTTCTAGGAGCTATATTTTCACACTAATCTTTTTAAAAGTGATATCTTGACTTGTATATGTTGGCTTTTTGTCGTTTTAGTCTTGTTTTCTTCAGATAAATATTGGCTATTTTTCTATACTGGTGTGGTGTTTTAACAAGGTCATTGTGTATGTATTTACAAATGCTTTACTCATTGCCCTAAGATAAGCCTGAGTGCTCATGCCAATCTACCATGGGAGTGATGAGGAGTTGTCTTAGCTGTGTGACTCCTTTACCCTTACTACAGTGAGGGTCCCTACTTGTACAGGGTGCAAACCACTGCCAACTAGAGACCCCATTTCTAACAGGGTGTATTTTGTATTTTATGTTATTTCTTTTTTTGTTAATACTTACTTCTTTATCTGTTTTCCATACACACTCTTCACTCCTTCAAGCAAGTCTTTATTGCAATTTAAGGATGTTGTTTCTATTTTTGCAGTGTTTTTAAAATTTATTTTGACAGCAGAGGGATACACCAAAGCAAATTTCACTATCATCTACTTATATCAATTAAATCTCACGCGTGTTAACAGGACACGGTGTTTTAAGTATCTGTAAAGATTTGTGATCTCTGTTTTGAAGTACGGTTCTGACAGAATCAGTATAAAAAGCAATTTCACATTAAATTGAACACTACCGCCAAAGAGAAAACAAGCACAAACATATCGCAGCAAGCAAAAATAACACGTTACATACAACGTACACTTCCATTCACACTGAAATTTATACTATTGGGAACCATCCTCTATTTTTAACTTGAGCGCAGCCGATGTCATCAGCGCATTACTTTTACAAAATAAAGTGCTGTACATTTTTTTACATTTTCTGCAGTGCAGTGTTGCTGATTTTCATGCATTGCTTTCCAAATTCTAGTAAGTTTTGGCCCAAAAGTAAAACAATCACCATGTGCAGTATGTTTAATAGACCTCATTATAAGACAGAAAACAATAAAATGAAACCAACTCTGGCATTATTGCTAATCGCATTATCAATCCTAAACAAAAAAGGAAAGAACAAGGTTGCTTAGTGTATTTTCTAACCTAAGTCAGCTTTTTTCTCACCAACCTCTGCTTTTACACTGTATTAAAATACAGATGCTGGAAGTAGAAATTGCTGAAGTTGGATTCTTTTTTCTTCATTGGCCAGGCTCCCTGTATCTAATCACCAAGTTTCTGCTGGCACTTCCGAAATGTTCTGCATCTAACAGGGTTTACTTACATGAGTCATTGCTCAAATTCTGTGAATTAAATGCATAGCAATAAAAAAGAAGTCCTGGGGACAAAATTAGCTATGATTTCCCTTTGTGTTGAGGAGGTTTACTCTCTTGCAGTGGATTTTGTTGTGTCAGCCTAGATTACATGAATGTCTTACTGTCACTGGAAGGAGAAGCAGAAAACCTGGGCAAGTCATTGCAATTGCAGCTGTACATTTTTCACCTTGCAAGATATTGCCCACTTCAACCAGTAACACCATGACTCTGCACCTGGGGATGCATGCAGGGGGGGAAACATTGTTTAAAACGCAGGGATTACATCGCAATGCTATTAAATTGTGGTTTTTCACACTTGCGCTGGATGGCGCTCTAGGACAAGGAATAGCATAATTTACTATCCAACACCTTCCCTACTGTACGTAGACTGGAGTTGGAATAGTAAATTGTACTAATCCTAAGTCCAGAGCCCTCCAACGCAAGTCATTGTAATGACTTGCGTTGTGAAAACCAATATGCAATGTACCGCGATGTAAATGTATGCGTTGTAACATCATACATCCCATCCAGGTAGGCATATGGTGTGCCCCCTGTCTGCATGCACCTCCAGTTCCCGCAGTTCCGGGACTTCACAGTACATGCCTGCAGGAACATCCAATGGTACAACCATTGCGGTGTCTCACATATCAGCCTTAGCACTGCACTGCCATGGGCCAGCCACCATAGGACTGCCCAACCTGGATTCCAGTCATAATCCAGTGGGTGGACACATTATGGCTTTGGCGGTGAGGTAGCGGTGCGCTGGTGTGGTGGCTCACTGACACACTTCCAAATTTATAATAAGGCCCTAAGACAACTGTGAGGGGAATGAGGTGTCTTGCATGTGAGAGGAATAGGTGGCTCTAGCGGGAACTTTACTTTAACAATACTACATGCACTGTTACCCTGCTATGCCAGCTGCACTATATCACCTAATTCTAGGGTTAGGATGCGTTGAGCATCAGGTGCCCTCCATTCATATGAAACTATCTGTGTGCTAAAACCAAAAACGTGAGATGCAATAAACACATGGTCAAAACCCAGTGGAACTAGAACTGTCAAGCCAACTTTACGTGAGCAGGAGAAGAGAAGCATTTCGCAGCACAGCAAAATATTATTTAAAGACATTTGTAGAGCAATGAAAGCCTGTTTTTTGCATGTAAGTTAAAATTCATCATAGTATCTCCATTAACAACATCGTTATCATATCACACTTCTGGGCTGAACTAAACCTGTGCCGGTCAGCAGATACATTTATTAATAGAATGGTAGTTGTAATATTAATTGTGACATTGAATGATCCTACCCGTAATAAAGGCAATTCTCTAGATTTAATTTTTGAATCAGGATACTTTCTCCATTGTAAGGAAGCTATCACTCTGGTTTGAACAGACCATTTGCTGTTACCTTTGTTTTGCAAAACCCCACAAAGATCGAGGGAGAAAAATATATTTTCAGTCAGGTTTCTGAGGAAGCACACATTGGCTAAGCTTTGCATTCCAAGTTTGATGCAGAAGCTGTGGGAGTCTGGGCTGCCAGTGGGATCAATCTCAGCAGCAGAAGGCTATGCCAGTTATACAGAATGAGTTGAGTCTGCATTGGATGCAGCCTGCCTTATAAGGTTCTAAAAACTAAAAGCCATTCACACCACACAATGATACTCCCCAATCGTGCATATAGATTATTTGCTTGGCAAGGGATTCACTGAAAAGGGACCTGAAGAAGTATAAGAAAACAGGTGATTGCGAAAAGATCAGCCTTTCTTACTGCCAACTTTGGGGAGCATGAGAAGGTATTTAATGAGATGTTTGAAATTGTTCGGAATTTCTCCTCCCCTATATAAACTCAAAATCAAATTGTGGATTCCGAGGAACTTACTGATAAGCTCTCCAGCTTCTTTGAAGAGAACACTTTTTTGCAATTCTAAAATCTTTCTCCCCTACTTGGACCTTATGGGTTCCAGGATTTGGAAAAGCAATGCCCATGCCCTGCTGTGCTGGGGAGGGGCAGATTAGGTTTACATCATTTTAAAACCCAATAGCATTTGATCAGAAAAGTAGAAAAGCGGAGTCGCGCGAGCGCGTCGACAAGATGGCCGCCGCCACCGGAGCTCCGTAATTTCGTCAGCCTAATGAGCTGAATTACGACGATTTTTGCCACAAGGTTTGCTCGTTTTTGCTAGCGCTTGCCTCCTCTGCCGGCCCCCTACCTTTCCTGTGAATTTTAGGCGTTTTCATCGTGTGGGGCTCCCTATGTCTGCTTCCTGGCTCCTCTCCCCAGCCTCTGCTCCGGTTCTGCCGACTGACTCAGCTCAGGGGGCGGTGCATTTCTGAAGAAAGGGCCTGGCTTGGGCCTAGCCACTCCCACGGCTCACATTAACTCTTGCACTGCCTTTTTCCTCAAGTGCTTTGGGAGCTTTTAATACTCTTTTCCCTCATATTTATTAAATTTTGAGGTGGAATTGGTATTTATACATTTTTCTGACGCAAGAAGTTGTTTTTTCTCCTCAAGATGGATAACAAAAATCTTACTACTAACAAAAGGAAGCAGCAGGTGTCTCCTCCCCCAAATAAATCGAAAGTTGTTGAATCCTCAGAACCCTCACTTACTCTGATACTGGAAGAAATAAAAGCGCTGCGCATGAATACTGATACTATTGCAAATGAAGTGAAAAATGTTCGCAAAGATATGGCGTCAATGTCCATGAAAGTTTCTGACAATTCTATTAAAATTCAGGACAATAAAACCAAGCTCGATGCATTTACACCTTTGATGGCTCAGATAGTACCAATAAATACCCAATTATTGGAATTGGAGAACCGTAATAGACAATATAATCTCCGCATTTTCAATTTGCCTGAAGAAGTTGAGGGCTCCGACTGTCGCTTGTACCTGGAATCTTTGCTGCCTGGTCTTCTAAATATCAAATTTCCAGAAAAATTTGAGGTGGACAAAGCGCATAGAATTCCCTCACACAGGAATCCACGCCATACAAAACCCAGACAGGTGATTTTTAAGGTCTTGCGTCATCATCACTTGGTTCTCATAAGGAAAGCTGCCAGAGACATTCCTTCACTTCTGGTACATGGCTCCAAAATATTTATCCATCAAGACTTTGCTAAGGAAACGGTTGCTATTCGCAAGGAATTTTCTTCTATGCGTCCACATCTGAAAAGCCTTGGTTTTAAGTATGGTCTATTTGATCCGTCTACAATGCGAGTTTGGAAAGACACCTTCTCAAAATCTTTTCATCGTCCTGCAGACTTAAGAATCTTTCTGGACCAACAAGCTTCGTCATCAATGGAGACTCAAGCTCCTATTACTTGATTGCATTTAATTTGAGCATTCCTGGCGATTCTTCTTTCTTCATGGGCTCCAACGGTTTCTGGCCATGCTTGTGGAACGGGTGTGCAACTCTGTGTCCTTATTTATGTGCCTTGTTTGTACCTTTTTCTTCCTTTTCTGTTTCTTCCTTTTGTGTCTTACCCTGCCTTTTCTAGCTTTCTACGTAGAGTTACTTTTCTTCCATGGCTGTTCTCCCTCTTCTCTTTCTTTAACTCTTCTCTTCATTCTCATTTTACTTCTTCATGGCTACTACACATGATGTTAAAATTGTTTCTCTTAATGTTAAAGGTTTGCGACATCCAGTTAAACGAACGAAAATTCTAGGCTACTTGGGGGCTTCTAAAGCTGATATATGTTTTCTTCAAGAAACACATGTTGATGACACCATTTTGCAATATATGAACAAAAAGTGGGTGGACACTATTGTTTCGTCACCTGCCCTTGGTAAGAAAAATGGGGTTGCGATTTTCTTTGCAAAGAGATTACACTGTCAGATTATTAATAAATTCACAGATACAGAAGGTAGATTTATTGTTGTTAAAGTTAAAATTCATGACTCCACCTTCTTTTTGCTTAATATTTATGGCCCTACAGCCGATGATCCTTCGTTTTGGTCTAACTTATCTACAGAAGTTCTAAAGTTGGGACAAGTTCCTTTGATTGTTGGAGGGGATTTTAATGTGATCATTGATCCATTACTTGATAGACTTTCTACTGCCAAGTTTAGACCCCCTAAAGTTTTTCATGCTTTTAAATCTTTCCTTAGTACTACTAAACTGGCTGATGTATGGTGACTACACTTTCCCACTGAAAAATGGGTTTTCTTTTTTCTCTAATCCCCATACTTCTCATTCAAGGATTGATTATTTTTTGATTTCACCTTCCCTACTTCAGTCTGCTACTAATCCTGTTATAGGCACTATAGACATTTCAGACCATGCTTTAATTTCATTTGTCTTAAATATCTCTTCTACTTTTACTAAACAAACTAGGTGGCGTATGAACTCCAACATTGTCCTTACTGATAAGCATTAACCTAAACTATTGCAGGCTATAAAAGATTATTTTCTATTCAACCCGGAAGATTCCACATCAATTGTCACCAGATGGGATGCATTTAAGTCCTACATTAGAGGTACCACTATTTCTATTATGGCTCATGAGAACAAACAATTTAACGCTACCATTACACATTTGGAAAAGCAAATTGCTAAATTTGAGCGTTTGTTTATTTCTTCCAATGACCCCCAGTACAAACTTACACTTCAAAAACTCAGCTATGAATTTAATACCATTCTTAGTCACAGAGCAGGAGTCCAACTTTCAAAGTCCAATGCTAAATTTCGTTTTAATTCCAACAGATCAGGTAAACTCCTTGCTAATTACTTACGAATTAAAAGAGATAAGACTCAGATTACCTCCATACGAGGATCTCAAGGCAAAGTGGCTATTTCTCATAACGATATTGTGCAAGAATTTTTACGTTTTTATTCTACCCTTTATAGTAAACCTGACACCTGCCCTGAATCTTTAATCGATTCCTTTTTAAATAAGTGCAATTTACCCCATATTTCCTTATCAGATAGAACAAGTCTAGATTCACCAATTACCTCTGAAGAAATTTTGCTTGCCATTAAGTCACTTCCCAAGAATAAATCCCCAGGTCCGGATGGTATCCCAGCAGAATTTTACAAAGAATTTCAATCCCATCTCCTCCCTTATTTGAATACCCTTTTCACTCATTTTGGCTCCTCTGGTACTATCTCAGGCTCTTTTACGGATGCCTTAATTATTGTACTACCTAAGCCTGATAAAGATCCTACCTTGGTCTCTAATTATCGCCCCATTTCCTTAATAAACCAGGATTGTAAGCTCTATGCGAAAATCCTAGCTACTAGACTAGCTCCTGTACTCCATTCCATTATTCACCCAGATCAATCTGGTTTCATGAAAAATAGATATTCTGCTAATAATACTAGAACTCTATTACATATTATTGAACAAAGTTCTCAACTTACTTCTCCTGCGGGAGTGATGGCATTAGATGCTGAAAAAGCGTTTGATAAGATTCACTGGCAATTTTTATTTAAAACTTTATTGTCCTTTGATTTCGGTGCCCCTTTTATTCGTATGATTTCTGCTTTATATTTTGCCCCTACTGCTCGTTTTTTCATTAATGGTCGCATTTCTAGTCAATTTCCGCTCTTTAGAGGCACTAGGCAAGGTTGTCCCCTTTCTCCACTATTATTTCTCTTAGGTATTGAACCTTTTCTTAATTATATTCGTCTTTGTGATGACATTCAGGGTATTATGATCAATGATGTAACTGTTAAAACTTTAGCTTATGCAGATGATGTTTTATTATTTATTAATAACCCTCTTTCTTCTGTTCCTTCCCTATTAGACATTATTGCTCAATACTCTATGGTTTCAGGTTACAAATTGAATGTAAGCAAAACTGATTTTTTTCCTTTGAATGTGTTTTGTACCTCAGAGATGCTCCCAAACAAAGATATTCTTTGGCAAACAACCAAACTTAAGTATTTGGGTATTCTATTTGCTTCATCGCTACCAGCTACATTAAAACTTTACTCTGATTTCATAATTGACTACATTAAAAACAAAACGTCCAAGTGGTCTGCCCTTCATCTCACTTGGTGGGGAAGAATGGAATCTATAAAAATGAATATAGCGCCTAAAGTTTTTTACTCTTTAGCTATGATTCCCACCCAATTTCCTCTCAGTTTTTATAAAACGATTGACACACTCTTATCTAAATTCCTTTGGTCTAACAAAGCCCCTCGTATTGCTTACAAAAAGTTAAAAATTCCTAAGGCCCAGGCTGGTTTTTCCCTGCCAGACTTTCTCCTTTACCATAAAGCTCTTATCTTAAAGCAGAGTACCCTTTGGTTTAATACTTCACATATGGTAAAACCTCCAATTTGGTTGGATATTGAAGCGTCCATTATACGGCCCTTTTCTTTACCTTCATTGTTGTCAATGTCATCCACAGCGAAGATTGTTCATCTTTCTTCTATCATTAAATCCTCCAGATTGATAATTAATGATTTAGATTCTAATTTTGAATTGCCCCTACTCTCCACAGTCCACTTGTCTTTATGGCACAGTGCACTACTTAAATTGAACAGAAACATTAACTTCTGGTCCTCTTGGATTTCAAAAGGAATTTTGTATCTTAAAGATGTCTTTACTGGTAATGCTTTTATTCCTTTTGAACAGCTACAGTTAAAATTTAGTCTCCCAGCTACTGACCTTTTAAAATATCAATTCTTGTGTAACTCTATTTTGGATTCCTTTCCCAGTGGTATTCCCTCTTCCACCACAAATGACCTATTAATTTACCTCACAGCTGCAACATCGTCCACTAAAGCTGTCTCTGTTTTTTATAAAAAAAAATCCTCCTCAATGGGCTCCAATGTTCAGATTATTTCGTCGTTCTGGAATACTGAACTTTCCATCTCCCTGTCTGATGACTCATGGTCCTCTATATGGCTTGACAGTATCTCAGGCTGGCTCCCAGTGTCCCTTTATCAAACCAATGCCTATATTTTATTTAACACTTTGTGGACTCCATCACGTCTATTTCGTGCAAAACTGTTACTTTCTGATGTTTGTTGGCACTGCAATGCTAGCTCTGGTTCACTTCGCCATATGTTGTTTGACTGTCCAGTTATTATGAAATTTTGGTTAGAAGTATGGAGTGTAATTTTGAAAATTTTACCTTTACAGGATGATATTTCCTTTAATTTATTAATTTGCAAATCGATTGCCCTAACTTATCCCCTTTCTGAGTCAGAGGCAAAATTGTTTAATTTTCTAATCACAGCTGCCTTAAAATCCATTACTTTCTGTTGGAAAGATGCTTCTTCTCTTTCAGTCCATGCTTGGTGGTCATGGATTACCTTTACGAGAAGAGGTGCGCAGCTATCTCTTAAAGGCGTTACTCATAATTCACAATCATTTCAGTCGTTTTGGTCTCCTATTGATTCATATGTTTTGCAATGATATTGTTATACATTTTCTTATGTTCTAATTTTACATTACAATTTAACAGTAACTCTGTAGTTTATGAATTTATGATTCTATGAAATGTTCTTTCCTTCCCCTCTCCCTCCCTTTCCTCCTTTCCCTTCCTCTTTAATTGCGATTTTCTTTTATTATTTTATGTTACTATTGCGTATTTTAGTTTAATGCATTTCATATTGCTTATTTGATCGCTTATGCTTGTAACTTCCTTCCTCTTTTTTGTATTGTATTTATTCTTTTTCATTTTGTCTTAAAACTTAATAAAATCTTTCTGAACATAAGAAAAGTAGAAAAGCTGCTGTCTTTGGACAAGTTTATTTTCATTACCGCAGTACTAAAATAAGGGTCTGGCTAGAACTGCTACCACCTTTAATTGGAAAGCAGCTTTTGAAGTTGTTGGTCTTCCACTATTAGAGACCTATAATGTCTATTTGCTGTGCTGTGAAATGTCTCGCTACACCTGCTGAAGTAAAGCTGGCTTGGCAGTTCTAGTTCCACTGGGTTTTGACCATGCGTTTTTTGCGTCTCAATGGTTTGGCTTTAGCTACACATAGTTTCACTTGAATGGAGTGCACCTAATTCTCTCTGACTCATAAATAAACCCTGTTAGATGCAGAGCATTTCGAAAGTGCCAGCAGGAACTAGGTGATTAAATATGGGGAGCCTGTCCAATGAAGAACAAAGAATCCACCGTCAGCAATTTCTACTTCCAGTATCTATATTTTAATGAAGCGTAAAAGTAGATATTGGTAAGAATAAGCTGTCTTAGGTTAGAAAATACACTAATCAGCCTTGTTATTTCCTTTTTGTTTAGGATTGATAATGCCGTTAGCAATAATGCCTGTGTTCATTTTATTTTATTGTTTTATGTCTTATCATAAGGTCAGTTAAACCCAATGTATTTTACTTTTGGGCCCAAACTTACAAAAAATAGTCACCTGAGTTACTCTAACTATCTCTTTCTGTGACTGTATGGAGGTCTAAAGAGGACGTTGCCAAGGACACAGAATGCTGTGAGGATGTTATCACTGGGACTACCACACCTCTGTTTCCAAGGATTTGAAATGATTGTACACGCTTCCATTGGAAAAGAGGGTTGCCTTTAACTCTCTCTGCCGTGTTATTCTAAGCAGTCCTCCATAGTGGACCAGACTACCTGGTATAGATGTTTTTTCAATTACATCTGAACACGCTGTCTCCACTCTGCAGGGGCTTACATTTTCATTGTGCCTAAGGCTTATTGTTCATGCTCGGGTGGTAAGACCTTCTCTATCAAAGCCGCTAAACTCTGAAATGACTTGCAGGGTCTTTATGGATGGATCCTTCAATACTTGATTTTAGGAAGTCCCTGAAAACCTGATCCTAAAGAACTAACATTTTTTGTAGATTTATGATGCTTGTTTGTTGGGTCCCGGTGGGGGGTGCTAGTATTATCTTGTAAAGCCTGGCTGTTCACGGTTTTGTATAGCTGCAAGATAATTGTCTGGGTTTCGTTCTGGTGTATAAATTCTGGAACATAACACCAGACTACTTCCTCATATTGAAGTTGTATAAATATCTAAAGCGCAGTGACTGAGGAGCAGAAAATGTCTTTCAGGTTTTGCAATTAAGTTTTGATGGCATTTGTATACTGAACTTGTAGTTACTGACTATGCCTCTAACTGATACAGGTGCATCACCTATGTTACAAGTATTAATGGGTGCATAATTTCTCTGTGAAACACTGTTGAATTGGGATATTGAAAAACATACGGTACAGTTCGAGAGAGTATGTGGACTTGCAAATTCGAGAACTACATTAACACAAGCATGTTTTGACTGCTATAAAAACCAACAGAATGGAAGGGTGCCACATTTTTCTTGTGGGGAATAAGAGAACATGAAGTATGTAGAAATGAGTATACTTTGCACTATAGATTTTGTTTATAGCAATGCAGATGATATAGTTAAAGGTTTTATGATGTCTTCCATTTTATTCAAAGGTATGTCTGGGACTTTTAAGTTGAAAGCCCAGTGTTTGTGACTTTACAGAATATTTGTGCATATCTGCACAAGGATTGCCCTAGCACAGATCTTGCTGCAAATAAATATTTTTTAGCTTGTTTTAGCACATATCTTTAAGGCAGCAACTGTAATCTGTTGCATTCTCTATGTTTATAGTGTTTACATAGAGTATGCTTGCTTACATTATTGAAGGGACTGGAATCTGTAGCTTAACAAGGACACAAAGATTTGAGTGTATATTCACAAGAAGTGGCGAAGCGTGGCAGCAAAGTTTTCAGCACCACACTGCATCATTTAAAAAACACAGTGATGTGCCATATTCACAAGAATACAGCACACCCTTGTGTTTTCCATTGCACTAAAAATAGTTGCCTAGCACCAACACATACTCCCTTGCAAGTGTGCCTGCAATGCAGGGATGATTTCCGGCAACACAGGCACCCTTTTACCGTAGTGCAAGGGTGCCAGCATTGCAGAAAATCATCCCAGCAATGCAGGCTCCCTTGCACCATGGTGTAAGGGTGTCTGTGTTGGAGGGAATCATTGTTTGTGTGCAGAAAGGGACACCTTCCAGCACATAAACAATCTTTCAAGGTGCTTTGCTCTTCCTATGTGTGCTGCAGAATGCAGCACACATAGAAGAGTGAAAGCGAGGAGAAAGAAAAGTATTTTTCCTTGTTGCACTAATCTAACGCCTGCTTTTGCATGCTGTAAGTTTTGGGCGCATCCCTGTAAACCTGGAGCAGAGTAAAAAAGCAATGGGTGTTGAGGTGGACGCCCACTGCAACACACATGAAAGGGTATCAAATTTACAAAGCAGCGCTAAGCCATGGAAAGTGGCTTAATACCACTTTGTAAATATGAAGCAGGGCATTGAGCCACCGGAACGCTGAAAAGTTTGATGTTCTGGTGGTGCAATTGCCTTGTAAATATGCCCCTTAATATGGATCGTAAGCCTGGCAGTGAGGAGGGCACCTCCAACATTAATAAATATTCAGTGTCTGTGGGTCAGAGGTTGGCAGCAAAATGGACCATTCCGATTGGGTTGAGGGGAAATTTCCTGTCTAGACTTTCACTTAATCTTTTAAAAATTGTGATATGATGAGGCTTCGTTTGCCTACAGCCTGGTATACGTAAATGTAAATGTAAATGTAGTATACTTGTAAAGCGCACAGCTGCCCCAGCAACGGGGCGTCCCGGCGCTGTATAACTCTGGGGAACCCGTCCTGGCTTTCCCTGTGGGATGGTCCCTTGCTGGGAGTCCTCAAGGTGGAGCCAGGCATCCCCGGAATTGGTGGGGCCGTTGTGGAGATTAGGCAAGCTAATGCCCAGAGTTGCCTAGTGGAACCCCTGATTAGAGTAAGCACCGAAGCGAGAATTATCGAGTCCGCTGACCAAGGTCCACGACCCTGCCGCGTCGGGAATTGAACCCTGGTCCCATGCTGACTTCTGCTCTCAGGCCTGCCGCCTCTAACCAGTGAGCCACACTACTCCACTACGTATTTCTATTATCGCAGATTTTGAGAATGACTCTGATGATTTTACCTTGACTGCCTGTAATGATGCTCTTCGTTGTGCTAATTCCTATATCCTACCTAATGAAACCTCATTACGTTGCCTGAAATAGTGGTGTTTTTTAGGCGAGATTAGGTCAGATTATGCCTTTAGATTAGGTTGTCTACACACTGATACATAAAAGATAAATTCTACAGTGACTGCAAACTTGAACATTTATTATATCCTTTCGCTATATACTGTATCAATGAAGAAATCTACTATTAATTAAAAACAAAATGGAAGGATTCGATTTTGGAGGTAAGATTGCTGCATGAACCTACTTGGCACATGCTGCATGTTAAGTTTAAGAGAGAAGTGGTCCCTATAGGTGGTGGTTCTTTGACTACAAATGAATGTTTTGACATGCATTGTCAAGACACATCTAAAGAATTTGCAGTTAGCCAGAGAACATGTCTTAAAAAACTGTGCAAATATAACTGTATTTGAAATCATATTAGAAAATGGTCTACTCATATTAACTTGGCTCCATACAAATTTGCATTATCATGCAATAAAAGTTAATGGTAACAATGTGGTGAAGTAAAGATTAAGAAGTAATAGCTGTAACCCAGTTATTGTGAAGTGAAGGGAATTAAAACTATGCCGTACGTTAAAAGATGTTGGATGAAGAGATTGTACATTTAGTTTGCCTGAACAAAGTGTGAATCAAGATCTATGCTTTATCAGAAAATAAAACACTTATTTTACAGTAGCAGAAATGTTAGCTCTTTTAATAATTTTGACAGAACCTTCATCTGGAAAAAACAGAAAAGTTGTATGTGTGTTATTGTCATACCTCAGATACAGCAAAATATATAAATTAACATCATCTCTAAAAAGAGCATGAGTCTAAGTTGAAACGAGTGCACATGCTGGAGGAAAATACCTTTTTGTTTGCAAGAGATTTGCAATGGAATGTTTATGTGCCTGTATGAAATATTGTTCTAGATATGAGACAGAAAATGTTGTAAATTCAAATGTTAAATTGACTTACTCTTATAAAAGCTAGTAACATAACCCAACTATGCTTTAACTATTAGAAAGACATATTTAAAATTAGGAATGTAGGTACAATCCTATCAAAAGAAGAGTCAGAAGCTGACCACAAAAAGTCCATGAGTGAGAAAAGGGTGGCAAATGATAAAGACATGCAGTTTTCAAATACATCCATGAGGGAATTATGTTATTTACTAAGGTGTCAGCTACTACTTAAAACTAATAATGTTATGAAATAAACTATCTGTTTACATTGAGGTGGATTACATAATTACTAGTTGATTAATGCAGTTAAACCATAAAATCCATTATCATTAAGGTTTTATGTTTGAGCAAAAGCCACAGGAATGTCTATTTCTTCATGGATTCCTTCGTGTTTTCCTTCATTTTGTGTCCATTTCACTGGAGGTTCTTGAAGAAATGTGCACATAGAAAAAATCAACAATGTGGTTTTCCCACAAACTCTATGTCAGACCTATCAGCCTTAGGGTGATCCTCCCCCAAACATATTGCCTGCTTACGGTCATTTTATGCTGAAATTCATCTTTGTTGGCCATAGGCTCTCTGCACTTCACCACTGCTAACTAGTACTAAAGTGCTTGTGCCCGCTCTCCTAAACATGGTTCAATTGGCACACACCTGATTGGCATATTTAAGTTACTTATGCGTCCTTTGTAGTGTGGTATACCATTTGCTTGGGATTAGTATATTAAATGCAACTAGCAAGACCGCAGCCCTTATGGCACCAACCACTTAAGTGACACCTTAAAACATATCCCAGGCCAGCCATTGTAGCCTAAATGCAGTTTTAAACTGCCAATTCGACTTGGCAATACAAACCCCTTGCCAAGCATTATACTCCCCTTTTATTGCATATAAGTCACCCCTAAGGTAGGCCCGAGATAGCCCATATGGCCGGGTGCATTGTAATACAAAGTTTGAGCAACTACTTTTAAGGTTTAAATTTCCGGCTAGTGAAATGCTCTTAGATTTGTTTTTGATTACTGTAATACCTACCTGCCCCATAGCACAACATTGGGTTGCTTTGTTACCTTATAAAAGAGCTAACGTTTGATTGGGACCAGGTGAGCACTTCATGTTTGGTATCTATGAACTTGTCATGAAAAATCCTTTTTAATAGTAAAGTCAGATTTTACGTTACAATTATGAAAATGTCACATCTAACAAGTGGGCAGTTTCCTGCCCTTAGCCTTTTTGTGCCTGCAGCCAGTTTTAGGTCACATGATTGAGTGTAACTGATAGTTGGACTTTATGAATTCCTGCCAGAGAGTCAGACAATAGAGGGGTTAGGTGTTTCGGAATGGGCCATCTGCTGGCAAGATGGGAGTGGAGCTGGGCACAACCGCATTTGCAACTGAATAGGGTGTGCTCTGCCTTCACACAAAGAGCTTATCAGCTCCACATTGTAATTGAAGTCAGCTTGTAGCCTAACTAAGGGAGTTAGGAAATTCCACACACTTTGAAGAAGAAACATTTAGAAGCTTCTCCCAAAATCAAGGAAGGCACTGGGTATAAACATAGGGCCAACTCTTCAATTCACACCTGCACCTGCAGAAGGACTTTTAGAGGACTGCCTGCTGCTGTGACCTACTGTGCACTCTGCAAGGCGGCTTTGCTGTACCTGGAAGACTGTTTTACTGACTGCAGCCTGACTTGACCACTCAGAAGCCAGCCCTGCTGTTTGAGCCCTGCATCTTCACCTGAATGCAGGACTTCCAGAGTGACTTCAAGGGCTGGTTTGCTGGCTTCCTGTTCAGATTCACTGGGACATAAAAGACTCCTACCATCTTGGACCAGTTGGAGTTATCCAAGAAGCCCCAAGTGGTGTCCCACCAAAGCTGGACCCTTGGTTGTGGTGCTAAAGGTGCCCAGGTAACCAACATCAAAGCCTTGAAACTGAAAACATCCTGTCCAGCGGTCCTTCGCCAATGGGGTATCTGAGTTCCTGGAACTGTCTTCTGCTACAGACTCTTGCCTCATCCCGCTGGAGATTTTTGACGTTTATCAATTGTGACTAAGGACCTGATTTAGATGTCGGTGGGTGGGTTACTCCATCACATCCCCGTTGCCCCGCTGCTCAAATCTAAATCAGGCCCTAAGTCAAAATGTAGAAATCTTCAATGGGGCATTATCCAGAGGGTCCCCAAAGACGATGCTCACACACAGCCTGCAGCATTTCCCCACTGAAATCTAACCACTGATTACATTTGTCTTGAAACTTTGGTGAGTGCCAACAGAGCCCAAGCCCATTCTTGATGTTCAAACTGAGCTACATCACAGTCGATCATATTTTTGGATTTTAACTCAGACTTGCTTGACTAGATGTCAGAGGTTGGAATTTTGATCTTTTAGGCCCTGGTTTGTACCAACAACTTTACAAATTCTGAACTCTGGATCTACTGATTGGATGTTTGTTGCTTGGAAATAATTTATAAAACTTTTATCTATTATTCTAAAATGGTGTGGGATTTTTCTTGTGTTGTGTTTTTGAGTTCTCACTGTTTATGTGCTACATAAATAGTTTAAACATTCCCTCTAAGTTAGGCCTGCCTGCTTTTTTTGTGTTAAGCACAGGTTAATTTTGAGACTTTTTGTGGTTCACCCTCCTAGGGAATGTGACTGTTGCTTGGCCAGGGCTCACACCCCAGTCAACCAACAACCCAATTTCTCACACGTTGTAAACCTATTTTGGCAGGTAACTTCTGTAATTGGCCAGACCAGTATTACACCAATTCTTCAAATGACAACTCCAGTATTTCTTCAGTCTTATCCACATGAAGAAGGCCAGCCCTAAAAAGCAAAGCAGTCTCAAATAAATTAACAATTTAAAATATAATTGCAGGTCACCTTCAAAGTTAGCACTTTCTTCTTACTTACTTAGGATACTAAAAAAATATGAACTTTCCTCTTCCAAGAGTAAATGCTTTGGGCAATACTGGAAGAAACAATACACTGTCCTAATAAACAATACCTTTATAACCCAGTTGTGAGCTACTCTAATTAAGATAGATACTATTTTAAACAATATATATGTATCCACAAACAACTGAATATCAGTGATAAACAAATTTAAATGAGTCTGCACCGAAATCCTATGATCATTCATTCCACTCACAATAGAAAATATGACTCAAACAATGTTGGCAAGGAAGTTAATCAGTTGAATCTAATACTGATGAAAAATTACTATTATTAGAACCCTTTTGCCAAAACAGCACTATATTCATCTAACTCTTTTACAGCTTACACTACTGTAGATCGGCTAATGCTCATCAAGCCTTCATTCAGCTTCATCAACAGCCATTACTGATCTCTTCACCATCACAAATCATGGCTTACCAATTACTCCTAACCCATTAGTGACATATTAATGCCTCTTGACCTTCATTTATCAAAATATAGAGAAAAAGGACATGGGAGTAGTTTCACTTCATTATTTATCCAACCTTAAGTGCAAAAATACTCGAACTTCTCACAAATACTTCTTTTGATGTTTTAAAATTAGCTCTGCATTCATTCTGCAGTAAAGCAATCTACCTTCATATCATTTACCTTCCTACCACAGCACAAAACATTATCATAAAAAGTACACTAAGGGGCAGGTTTACAAGAAACTAATGCAGCATGGTGCCGCAAATCTTTTTGCTGTGCCGCGCTGCATTAGCATTAGAATTGACGCACAGGGATGCATCATATTTACAACAATATATTGCATCTCTGTGCCCCATTACGATGGCGGCCACTGTAACGGAAAACTGGACCAACCGCCAGAGGTGTGGCGGTCCCTCGGGCCAATTAG
Source organism: Lissotriton helveticus (assembly GCF_964261635.1). Classification (NCBI taxonomy): domain Eukaryota; kingdom Metazoa; phylum Chordata; class Amphibia; order Caudata; family Salamandridae; genus Lissotriton; species Lissotriton helveticus. Next base: position 539,847,210 of record NC_136065.1, read on the forward strand.
GATGCGACCGCCACCCTGGTGGTCATATCCCGCATCATTTACATTGCGGCGGGCTGTGCTGTAAGCAGCACTCACCGCAATGTAAAAGTGGCATGTTGTGCATTGGCATGCACAACGTGACAGGCACTGTGTGGTGCCTGCCACCTTGTACACTCCAATGAAGGAGGTACCACCTAAGTGCTTCCACCCACCCCCTCCCCATCCAGGGGCCCACAACAGGCCCCCAAAGCCATTTACCCTATGCCTTTCCATGGCAGAGTCTCCGCCATGGAAAGGCATACGCACCGCATTCATCATAATATGGATAGTGATGCCTGCAAGACAAGCTTGCAGTGCAACTGTATAAGTACTATCTATGATGGAATATCTCAGCACACGCTATCATAACTAGAATATCAAGGACCACCATATCAAGAAAATAAATACACAGAGGGACAAATAGATTAACCATTCTAAACTACGCATCTACTACCTTGAAGAAACATATATCATCAAGGTATGTATATGCCGAGTTAGATATAGAAAATGTATACATACTTACCTGTCTGTATTTATTTCTCAGTGAGTTGGATTACACGTGATCACTTGCTATGGCAATATGTGGAGTGTAAAAGTCAGGAGCCTGCCAGAATATTGCATAGTTTGCCCAAGCCACCATATGTTCTCTTTGAAAATTTGCCGTACTAAAGCTCCCTCGCCACTTCAAGAAATCGCATTAGAACATCTCACTTTACCCATGGCTGTTTACCAGCCCAAATCAGTCTGGTGAGTATAGACTGGAGTGTTGTGAAAAACATAGGCTCATCTAAGAATAGATAAAGGAACATAGGCAGTTCCACCATCTTTATAATGGTAATCCACCGCACTATGGACAATGGCAATCTGATCTACCTGTGATTTCAGCCTTTCCACCACAGGGCCATAGTTATCTTGGACCAACTGGCTATGTCACGTCAGACCTTATCCCTAGATATTTTATGGAGGTGGTAGTGTTTGGGGTAAAGTGGAACAACTCAACTCGGTTTCCTTCCTATTCATTGAAAGCCCAGAAGACCTCCCAAACGTAATAATTTCCCTTCTAACTGGGCAGGTTTTTGATGAATTACAATATATTATAAGCATATAGTGATTAAAGAATTGTCCCTAATCAAAATGAAATCCTCCTCAGAGAGTGTCCCTCAATACATTTTATTTAATTTATATATTCACGGAACATAAGAATTATTAGTCTGGAAAAATCCACAATAGCCTAATGCTGTGAATTCACATATGACTTACTCCTATTAACGAAAAACACAGTGTAAACAAATAAATTAATGCGTGCGGTCAAAGAACTGGAAGAAGGGGAAGAAAAAACTATTTTCTAAAAGAATCCTCACTCACCCTAGTGGTGACATGCTTCATCATGGGGTTCCCACAGGAGGGACTGAGTATCCCCCCTATGTGCTTCAACGCCTGCAACTGCAGCGGAGCAGGTATCGCAAAAGTGTGATGTGATGTGAGTGATCAGTGGTGAAAAGTGATTGTTAAAAGATCACACCTGGACCCAAGCAACTTTAATAAAGGACCGGATGTTCACATTAAAAACAGTGAGGCCAATTGTTGGTTTGCATTAGAACCCCAGTGGCCAAGTGTGTGTGGTCAACATGTTTCTGCTGTTTTGTGCGTATTCAGCTCAGCTTTCTTCAGGACCAAAATAACAAGTAAAAAAGACAGTCCTCCGGGGGTCCACGCACGCTAAGGCGTGCCCGCTCCATGGGGACAAATGTGAAAAAAAGGCCAGGATACGATTTATCTCGGTTAACTCACGGTTTTACCCATAGCCAGGACTCCTGCAATTAGCCTGGAGCCAATCTGTAAAACAGTTTTAGAAAAACACATAAATGTTGTGTATATCTTCACCAGTTTTCAAATGACCTGCCATTTAAACACCACTATAGTTCTAGGGTCTGGTTTTCGTCTATTTGGCCCTTGAAAGGGGGTTATTTGGTCCGAAATAATTTTGGGTTAAGCATTTGGTGTTTTGAAAACGTGAGAATATATTTCTTTTAAATTTTTAAATAATAAATTATGCCTCTCAATATGACTGGCTAAAAGAGAGCTAATTCGTGTCTCTTGTATGAGTTGAATAAGGGACCTAGTTTAGTCCAACAAACCCTAGTAGTAAAGATGTGTCAATCCTTTCACATAAAGTCATTTACACGTTCTAACTGCCTTCCAGAGTGTACAATACATTTTTTGGACTGATTGTTTTCTACCCTCAATCTTTTTTGATTTCTGATAAAATTTATAGGAACTAATTACAAGTTGGTTGTTGTTTTCCGACCACTGCAAAAACACCTGTTTATGCAGGTCAGAATTATGAGTTTACTTGAATCTAAAACAGCAGTAAATGATTGGATGCGATAAATACCTCCCCCTTCATTACATTTTTTCAGGTCAATCCTGCCAAAATTTAAGATAAGAAAAGAGTAGAGTATTTACCATATAATTCTGAGTTTGGTGCTCAGTATCAAAAAGGAGATTGAGGATACACTGAATTCATCCTCCAAAAGGTTTTTGATCCAACATAACAAAACTCCAGCTGTGCCGAGGACAAAGTGAACCTCCATTGGAGAAAAACAAACCTTTTTTGTAAAATCCTCACCCACCAGGGTCCCCCTTTGGGGGCATGCTTTATCATCAGATCCATCCCATTCTGTTGTGGCGAGCTCATGCTACAACATACGGGAGCACTTAGATTACTATATAATGACAAAGGAGGTGGTTTAAAGAAACGGAGTGGGGGATTGATCTTAAAAATACCTGCCTAGTGGGTTAGTTCTATTTATTCTGACCCCTATTTCGCGTTGTTGAAACGGGGGTTGGATATTTTAGGAAAGTAGGGTGTCATGTGTCCGGTTCCTATAGGGTCAACATGTTTCAAGCCGTACCTCTATTGGCTTTTCATTAGGACCTAGGAAAACAGTAATTTAAAGTGATAGTAACTCCCTGGTAACACTCCAGCTCTTATTGCACTGGATATTCATTTACTATATGCAATTGAATGGTGTACATACTTATACCACCTGACTGGAGAGCGTTTTCTTTGTTTATGTGAAAATACAAAAGGAGACTTAGAAATGGATATATGCCTCCATGGGTTCAAACATACTGGTTTTGGTGCGGTGAGCACATATAAGTAAAAATTGGGATTTCAAAAAACACTTTGTGAGTGGGCATATCCGTGTCATCCCAACTTATAGATACAACTATTGTTCCCCTAACGGTAGATTCAAACACACATACATATAAACACACAACGTTGAAAACTGTTAGACCACCACGTACATTTATATCACTTAGCTAATGCTCCCTGTTTCTTCCGGTGGAAAGTGTAACCTGTAGTCACACTCTGAAATGGGAAGACGCTGTGGAAAAAACAGATGGGGCATATTTTTTATTAATGAGGACAAAATCTTGGTTTAAGGATGAGCGTAGTTAGCAGAACAATTATGTATGTGAAAACGAGCATTGTGCAGTAACGAATCCATTCTGGATTTACGGCACATGCTGCACTGACTGATCAAGGCTGCAACTCTGCTGATACATCTACTAGGTGCTTCCCGCCGGGGACCGCATTTTGCCAGCGGGGTGTCTGTCGGCTGGTAAAATAGAAAGAGGGGAAACGTAACATCCTGACTTAGACAGAAAGCGCTAGACCGTGCATTTTTCAAGATGGTGGATGGTAAAGGGACACTCACTGGGTTTCATTTGAGCAGGAGAGTCGGATCTGTTTGTGGTGACTATCCTTGATAGGGATTCCAATGGATGGTGCTAAAAGACCTATCGTTGTGATTGATGTGTCTAAAGATGCAAGGGTTATAAGGAGTAGAATTGTTTATTTAGTACTGTAAAAATAATCACTATGTGTGTAGTATAATGAACCATCAGTAGTATTTGAATAAAATAATAAGAACACATCAATTAGTAGATTTCTGAAAAAATGGGGGCGTGAAAGAGAGGCCAAAGGTCGCTTGGGCGATGAATCTACAACCCAATGAGGTTCTATGTCTGCTGTGGTACTTGTGTTACAGGTAATAGTGATGCTTCAGCGTTACTGAGACACCATCACATGATGTATAGCACAATACAGATACAGGGGATCAGCAATTGGGCAGGTTATAAAGCGTGGGGTCCCATTAGATGACTGGTTCCGGGGATGTGATTGTTCAGTCCATCTAAATGTGGCTTAAGTTTGTAAACCCAGCGTTGTTCCCTTTCAAACAGTCTTGATTCCGAGTGTTCTGTTTCATTTACATGTTCGAGAACGACCCATTGATAATCATGTGCAGTATGTCTCTGGTCTTTGTAGTGAGTTGACATTCCTGTGATGGCTCAACCACATCTTAAGTTGCTTCGATGTTCACAGATCCTGGTTTTAACCTTCCTTGTTATCATCGCTACAAAGTGTAAATTACAGGGACACGTAATCAAGTATATCACCCTTTGTGTGTTGCAGTTCGTGAAATTACTCAGTTGCCAGGTCATCTGGTTATTGAAGGCTTTAGTATTACTGTGCATGCAAACCCCACTGCAGGGCATTATTAAATTGGAGTGGTAGAGATTGCCAATGAGGAAACAATGCAGCACAGACTTGTTCTTTTTGGACTTTATGTAATGTCAACAGGCAGGCTTATGCAATGAAGTTTGTAAATTATAACTTTTCAACTTGCCATACATGATAGTGTATTACTATGTCGATCAGGACCGGGCAACTACTTTGATGATAATTTCCTAGATAATGTAAATACCCTTCACCTAAAATAATTTCACCATTACCTCATTAATAAATGTTAATTTTCATGTATCTTGCAGATTCAATCTTATGCCCTTATTACGACCTGACCAATAATTCTGATTCAGCCACAAAGGAAGTCTACACCCAAAGTAGGATTATAACTTGTGCTTTAATACCAGAGTTATAGCCTTCAAAAAGTTTGCAGGGTAAATCCAGTCAGAATTTATACTCGGAAAATACTGCACATTCTCAGGTTTGTGGATAAAAACACCATAAACATGCAGCATTCCCCTGTTATCTCTCATTCCAAGATGCAGGATGGAGAGGTAATACTCCACCTGGTAACTACTGAATCCTGCAGTATAAGTATTTTGCAGGTGAGGAATGGTATCCTAAGGGACTAAATATCGCATGATTCGATGGGCGTGGCCTGGCGGCAACCAAGATGGCCTCATAACAGTGCGGCGCTGCTGAGGGCAAACCAAAGGCCCCAAAAATCCTGCTAATATCCTACCTCTTCACTGACTTAACAACCGGATTCCGCCAGCGGGGTGCTCCGGAGTGGGAGGGAGTTACTCCGGTCCCTCTCCGTCAACATATGACACAGCGGCGGCGCCCGATGGCCGGGAGTCCCCCGGGGCCTGGATCGGAGAAGTGAGGGGTGGAAAGCTCCAGCCTTGCGTGATAGGCGGGCCGAGGCACGTCGGCGCCGGACAACGTTGAGAGCGGAGGCTCCGGGGCAGGAGGGTGAGGACCCCCTATTATCGGCAGCCCTTTCTGGCAATATTAACTTGTGCCTTCTGGTAGAGGCCAAAGACCAATCGTGAGTGGCGCGAGCCGGAGGGGCATACGACCTGGGAAGACGGTTCTTGGACCCACGTGGCGGCGGGAAGCAGCTGCCTAGGTCCCGGGGGTGAGGAAGAGAGCTCGGGGCGCATCGGTGCCGAACAGGGAGGAGAATGAAGGCCTGGAGGAAGGGAGAAGCGGGCACCGACCTGTGAGCGCCCCCCCCCGCCCCCCAGTGACATTGCTTGGCGCCCTCAGGGAGGGAGTGAGGGCCGGCCACGAGTCTTGCACACCAGAAGGGCAGAGGGACCGTGAGGGTCCTCGTTCCAGGCAGCGGCAGGCGGAGGCAGCCAGAGGAACCTGGAGTAGAGGCGAGCGAGGGGTTGACGGAGCAGACCTGGGTGAGATTGCTGGTGACGAGAGAGGTACTGTGCCCCAGATTGGGGGGGAAGTCGTGCAGCCCATGGGAGGGCCCTCCAACAGCCAAGGTCCCCGGAGGTGGTCAGTCCCCGGGACGAAGGACACTGCACACCAGGGTGAGCCACTAGTGGCTCTTGGCAGGTGACCCAGGGAGAGAGCGGGCCCGGGGGTAGCTTCCCCCGGACTGTGGAAGAGGCGAAAGATTGCGCTACGGTGAACACGGTGAGGAGACATCACAGACAGGCGGCCCAGTCGAGAGCCCAGGCACTATACAAGCGAACGCCTGCCAGGATCGGGGTAGATGGCGCCCGGAGCACGTGGCTGGAATAATGGTGGAGTGACCAAGGACCCAGGAAAGCGGTGCAGCTCTGCAGGCACCTCGTGGTCATCATCTAAGACAGCCATGAAGTCTAAAAACTCCACCACCACACAAGCCAACACCATGGACAAGTATACAGCCCCGGCGGGTGGAGGGGGGTGAGGCCCCCACCGGGAACGTGACCGAGGCACCGGAACCATCTCTGACCACCATCATGCAGGCCATACAAACTCTGGGCACCACGCTCGACAGAGTCACCATTGAGATGGCGCTGCAAGGGGAAGACCTCAATAAAACTTCGGAGAAGGCCACTCAGAATGCCAAGGACATTGTGGAGCTTCAGCGCACCACCAAGCTGCTACAACAGCAGGTCCAGCACCTGACCCACCAACAGAAGCTAGCAGCGGCCAGGCTGGAGGACCAGGAAGGAAGGGCCCATAGGAATAATATACGTGTGGTGGGAGTGCCGGAGAAAATGGAGGGGCCTTGTGTTGATTTGTTTCTGGAGGACATTATACTAAATCACCTCAAACCCAAACGCCTCTCAAAATTTTTCTTCATTGAGCGCGCACACTGGGCGCCGATCCCCCACCTCGTCCTGGGACTCCCACGAAGACAATAATCGCTCGGATCCTCAATTTTAGGGATCGGGACGCCAATTTGCAGGCAGCCCGCCAACATGGGGACCTTCAGATTGACAATTCTACGATTAGATTCTTTCCCGATTTTACGTTTAAATTCAGCAGGAGCGCCGCTCATTCGATGGAGTCAAAAAAGAGCTTCGTGAGCTTGGCAACAAGTATATGATGTTCTTCCGGCGCTTCTCAAGATCCTGGCAAACGGAAAATCCTTCTTCTTCACATCCCCAGAGGAAGCCATGGCCTGGCTGGAGGAGAATGCGCAGCCTTCGGGTGGTCCAAGGCCGGGTGACAGTTGGAGGAACACAGGTGCCCGGTCCCCGACTTCGTCTATGGGCTAAACGGGGAGGGAGCATTGGATGCAAGGCAATCCCCGAACGCCAGACAGGACTAGGGGTGGAGCCTGTCTGCCTCGCCGGACATGGGATGTAACTGCTGAAGACGGCCTGGTGTGAAGAGCGCTGATGGAGTGCATGTAAAGTATATTGACTCTCCTGTGAGTAAGACTGCTGGGACACTGAGGTGCCGAAGGGACACTACCCAAAACTGGCCTGGGGGGGTGTTGAACCCCTAGCGGCCATGCTGTAATGAACTTTTGGTGATGACGGAGGGGGTGGTTTGTGTATCCACTTGGGAGGCTTACATTTTTTGCCCTATATCATTTATAACAACATGGTAGGACGGTTAGATTGCTATGGCATGGGGCCAGGTGACACCCTCAGGTTGTCAGTCCGGTTGTAACACTAACACCTAGGTTTTCGTTGTAAGGGCTACAGGCGCCCTGCTTGTTGGGGTATGTCGGGCCCAGTTGGCCTGCGAAGCAGGGTAGCAGGGTGGGGGGGTTTGGAGGTTGGGTGGGAAGGTTGAAAGTTTGCTATTTGCATTTATGTTGGTGCATTGCAAAGTTCTTTTGGCTCCGAAGGCACGAATGCTGGGCAGGCGGGAGGTGGGGGCGGTGGGGATAAGCAACCGTCCTTAGAGCTTTTTTTGATAGATGTTAATGATGCACACGTCAAAGGCGCAGAAAGTCACTATATTATCCTGGAAAGTTAATGCCCTGCAGAATAAGATTAGGTGCACCATGGTCCTCCAATATCTTCATAGGCATGCCCCAGATATAGTACTACTCCAAGAAACACACCTGATAGGAAACCATTACAAGGCCCTTAATAGATTTGGTTACACGTTGCGAGCCCATGCAGGCTTTACCACTGGCTCCAGGGGTGCTGGGATCCTGATTAAAAATTCCCTTCCGCTGGTGGTTGGGCGGCAATGGTTAGACCCATTGGAGCGCTATGCGGCAGTCTCTGGACACTGGGAGGGTTTGACACTTAACCTTTGTTCACTTTACATTCCCCCAAAGCTACACAGCACTACTCTCCCTGATATTGGGAAACTTCTCCTTGATATGCCGGCTGGGGTCTTACTCCTAGGGTGGGATATGAATGATGTCATGGCGAGGTACATTGATAGGTCACAGGCTCCATCTGCCAAGGGGGGGATGTGCCACCTCCGAGATTTTGCGCATGCTATGGGCTTGGTGGACCTTTGGAGGGCACACAACCCTTACCTACGCAAAAACACACATATATCCGCAGCGAATGGTTCAGGGTCCAGGATCGATTACCTATTCACACAGGTGGGTTACATGAGCCTCTTTCATGGTGGTTGTCATAAGGCAAGAGGTATATCCGATCACTCCCCGGTGGAGGTGCAATTACGGGGGCCCGGAGAGGGAGTGGGGTAATCCCCCCCCCCCCCCCCCCCCCCCCGGCTTGATGCCTTTTTGTTCAAAGATCAAGAGTTTCAGGAACAATTTAGGGAGCGCGTAGACCAATATTTTGAGGAAAACGTAGGCTCAGTTAGTTCACACGGTATTGTGTGGGAGGCTTATAAGACCGTGGCTAGGGGTTTTGTACAGGCAGAGATGGGTAAACGGCGAAAGGACAAATATGCCCAAATTGACAGATTGGAAATGGAGTTTCACGCCTTAGAGAGTGCTAGGGGGGAAACGCAGGAGCAAGAGCCGGACCGACGACACAGGCTACGGCTCATAGAAAAAGAAATGAAAGATGTGCTCTCTGACCAGGGGAGATCGTGCGCATTAGCTACCCAGAGGCACATTTATAATTCAGGGGACAAGGCCAATAAGATGATAGCCTGGCTCGAGAAACAGGATAGGGAGCGTAACTGGATGCCTGGTATACGAACGACAGAAGGGGCGGTGAAAGACACAAGTGTGGGCATAGCGTTGGAGTTTGCACTTTATTATGAGCCCGTTTATCGGTCGCAAACTAAAAGACGCGAGGGGGAATGTGAGGAATTTCTGGCCCCCCTACAGATGCCCACCCTAGATCCAGCAGATAGGGACATTTTGGAGTCCGACATTACTACGAAAGAGGTAGAATATGCCATGGGAGACCTGCAGGCAGGGAAGGCGCCAGGACCCAACGGGTTCCCGGAAGAGGCGTTTGGATGTGTATCAAGTAGAGTTGCGCCCCATATGTTGCGAATGTTCAAAGAGGCCAAACAGGAGGGGCTTAGGATCTTAGGTCTGCAATGATCGTTGTAATCCATAAATCCGGCAAACCGCAAGACCTATGCAGCTCATACAGGCCCATATCACTCCTCAATTATGAAATGAAGGTCCTCGGTAAGATCCTGGCCACCAGACTGGGGGCGGTGGTGCAGTCTCTGATCCATCCGGATCAATCGGGCCTTATGCCACACAGGAGCATGCGGCTTAACTTAAGGCGCCTTTTTGGAGTATTACAGGTGGTGTCTGCCCGACCAAGTGTACCGGCGACCCTGCTGTCGCTAGATGCCCATATGGCTTTTGATAGCATGGAGTGGCAATACATATACACAGGTTTGTCAAAATTGGGCTTTGGAGACAATTTTCGGGCGTGGGTAAAGCTGTTATACACCGAGCCGCTAGCGAGGGTCCGAGTCAATGGCACCCTGTCCAGGGAGTTTCAACTGGAGCGGGGCACAAGGCACGGCTGTCCGTTCTCCCCGACCCTGTTCGCCTTGGAGCCGTTGGCGACCTGGGTGCGGACGGACCCACTGGTGTGGGGCATAGACCTGGGGGGGGCTGGGAAGAGCGTATATTGTTGTACGCTGATGACGTTCTGTTGTATGTTCAACGACCAGCCGCTTCCATCCAGAGACTGATGGAAATCTTGCGCACGTTTGGTGAGTACTCAGGATATCGTATCAATTGGGATAAGTCCCTAGGTCATGTCCTGGCAGGACCGCCACCGAGCTTAGCAGAGGAATGCAGGGGGCTGGTTTGGAAGGAGTTATTCCGGTACCTGAGTATTTGGGTTGCGAAATCGGAAGCGGAGTTCCTGCGCTTGAACATGTCGGCTCAATTGGAGCGGCTACATGGGGATATCGAACTAGATGGGGCGCGCTGTCTTATTTAAAATGATGGCCCTTCTCCGTCTGCTCTATGTTGTGCAGAATACGCCCTTTCCGATCCCGGAACAGATCTTTCGGGTGGTTGAATCGGAGCAGCACTCTCTACTATGGAGTGGGGGGTGCCAGAGAATCACTCTCAAGAAGCTACAGCAGGGGGCATATGATGGTGGGCTCGCCATCCCAGATGTCCGTCTTTATTACTGGGCGACGCAGCTAGTTAACGTCAATGGGTGGGTGTTTGCCCCGATGGAGGAACTGGCATATCGGGTAGACCGCATGGTCTTCGGATGTGGTACCTACTTGGCAGCTCTTTATAGTAGAGGTAGATGCAACCTATTTCTGCCACCTCAGACGGCTGCAGTGGTAGGGGCGTGGAAGCGGGCGATGAAGCTGCTGGGTTGGGAAGCGAAGCGTACAGCGCAAACCCCACTGTTGACCGGGAATTTCCTCCCAGCGGTTACGAAGTTGCAGGGTCTACGCCAATGGAGCCTAATTAGTATTGATATGTTAGGGGATCTATGGAAAGGAGGGGATATGGTGGGATTTGCTGCCCTCCAGGCAGAATTTCAAATGGGGAGCGGGGAGTTCCTGCATTACCAACAGCTTAGACATGCCCGATACCAACATTTGCAGCATGGGGAGCTAGTACCAGAATATGCCCCGCTGGAAGATAGCTTACTGATGGATCCAATGATCGACAAAGCCATCTCCCTCACGTACAAACAGCTAATTAATAACTTGACTGACCCCTTGGGACCTCTGTGGGAAAAATGGGAATCTGATATTGGGATGTTGGAGGACGATGACTGGAGGGAGTCACTACAAAGTCCCCGGGAGGTGGCGACTCGTGCCAAGTTTAGGTTGGTTCAACTCCGCATTTTACACCGTTCCTACACCCCGCGCATGACACAGTACCGGATAGGTTATGTGGATTCGCAATTTTGCTTGAGAGGGTGTGGGGAGGTGGGCAGGTTTTTTCACATCTTGTGGGATTGTGCTAGGGTCCGGGCATACTGGTCCAGGCTGACAGACATCAGGTCGGAAGTGGTGGGTGCGGAGGTCCCACTAGAATCCAGATGGCATATCCTGGGGGTGACGAACTACATCACTTGGCCGAAGTGGGACATGGTGTGGCTGGCATTAGCGAGTAGGGTCGCCAAAAGGAATATAGCAAGGCTGTGGGGTAGTGAGGTCTTGCCGACAGTGGAGGACTGGGGACAAGACCTGGATTGGTGGCAACGGGCTGAGAGAGTAATATACAAAAGCAGGGGGTGCCCCAAGAAATGGGAGAATATCTGGGCGACATGGAGACTGTATAGGGGAGAATCAATGGATACCCAGTCTGTGTCTGACTCTGGTTAGTACTGTATATGTGCTCTGGTCCTAACTGCTGACTGAGCTGTATGTGATGATTTTATGAGTCCAGTTACCTTCCTTCAACCCACTGAAATTATGATGTTGCCTATTGTAGGCGTGTTACGGACCTGGGTGTGGTATGGGGAACAAACTGCTATTGATGATTTTCAGATGGCATTCCTCATTTTGGTGTATTACGAGGTTTAGATGCTAGCAAATGGACGAACACCCGGAAGCTTGATCTTTGTATGCAGGTCACACTTTTAGCGATGAATGTATGATTTACTTTATCTTTTATGTGCCAATGAATTCCCGATGCCGACTAATGTGCGATTTTATGGAGCTTGTTACTACAATAAAAAGATTTTCAAAAAAAAATATCGCATGATTCGGGCAGTGGTGATAAACTGTGCCATTAGGGAAATACGTAGCACTGTGTTACTGTTTATTTATCTGAAAATGACACACAATTGTTAGATAACCCATTGACCCTCCCATTTCTAAACCTATTTCACACTGCTATTAAAAATACACAATGGACGTCTCTGTTCATTTTCTGTATGCAATAAAAAATGTTGTTACTCCAGAGAACAATCATCTTCATAATGTATTTTTCTATAAACACATTTAAACTGCTAGACTATATTTGCTAAAATGTGGTTTTGTCATGTTTCATACACCTTCCTACTAATAATAAATGTGCTATCCGATTGAAATTCTTTTATATATTTTATCTAACTACATTGGACAATGCATAGTCATTTATGTTCAGCAATGGCTTGCGATACAACTAGTACACGTTTTAGATTTGAGTGAAAAAGAAAATATTGACGCAAAACTCCCATTTGCATGCTTTCAACATTAATGCAAAACTTAGGGCCCAATCTGAATGTTGGCGAAGAGGAAACTGCTTCACAAATGCAAAAGAGTTCCCTTCCTGCCAACATAATGGTCGCACTCCCAGTTTGAGTTGGGAGACCATAGTTTGATGACCGCAGAGACTACTTCATCCCCACCATGGTCAAACTGCTCTGATGCCCTGAAGGAGTAATGGCTTGTGGCCCCCTCCGCAAACCTCTCAAAGTCTGGGGACCAACCCCCAAGGCCATTTTCCATTTTGGGCAAAGGGATGTGGGGCCTCCCCTCTGGAGCCTCATGTGGGCCATGGTAACTCAACCCCTGGGGCCTAAGTTTTTTTGGGGGGTGTGGAAGTGAGGCTCCTCCTAGTAATCCACTGGACTCAAGGACCCCATCACAGGGCTGATGGCAGCAGTGTCCAGGGGACCCTAAATCCAGAGACACTGCAAACCTTAAATCCCCTGCCGGCTTTCTTGCAGTCAGAGAACACAGGTTGGCTCCCACCTGGCGCGAGCAGAGCAGAAAAAGCTGTTCCCGCCAGGCAGGAACAAACCACTACAGCTGGATCCTGCTGCAACACAAACGGTGCAAGGTGGGAAGCTGGCAGGGGCCTTGGGCCACTGGGTTCCACTGGTGGAACCATGGCCACTAATATCTGTGGGTGTCACAGGCATGCACCCACAACAACTTTTGCTATGGCACCAGGGAATTGAGTCCTGAGGCCTGTAAAAGGCTTGAGGAGGTTGGGCAAATTAATGCAGACCTGGAGATTGGGTTCTCAGGGCCTGTAAAAGGCTTGAGAAGCGAGGCCGAGGGCCTCCTCCCCTAAATAATGAATGCAGCTCTGGAGGATGGGGTGCTGGACATGGTAAAAAGCTTGGGGGGAGGGGTACATTGTCCCCCTTTCCCTAAAAATTGATTGCTGGAATATGGTCCTAAGGGCCTGTAAAAACACTCAGGGAAGAGCGCCGCTCTCCCCCTGCCCTAAAAAATGGATAAATCCCCAGGGGATGGGTCTTAGGGGCCTGTGAAAAGCTCTGGTATGGGAGCCATGTACCCTTTCCCTAGGCCCTACCCCACTCTGTTTTTTTTTTTAATACCTGAGGAAGCACAACATTTCTGAAGATCAGCAGATCGCCCATAAATGTATTCTCAAATTTACACACACAAAAAACGTTTTGCCCACTCTTTACTGTATCACTGTTCAATTATTGTATGGAAAAATGAATGGTGAAAATGCGTTTTGGAAAGCTCTGTTTTTTCAGCCCTCACTTGACGTGTCACCCCAAAACATTCCAGGAGGGAGCTGAGGTGGAGGACACTATTTATTGTAAAGTTTAGTGAAGATTCTTCAAACTTGCCATAATTAGCAAACCAAAAAATCTATTTCAATGGAAATATGGGCCTAGCTTTAAGTTCCCAGTGACGTGATTCATCATTCCTTCATCTCATGATACCTAACCACCATTAGCTTTTTATCCTGCAGTCCTTGTCATACTATAAGATTGTACTGCTTCTCTGCTCAATGCTCTCTTCTCACTTATTTCATGACACTTCCAGTTCCAGTGCCACCTTCCTCCTTGGAAACCTAGTCCCTATCTATATGTATATTCAAGCTTCTACTTTTGTTTGCTTGCTCTCACCATGTATCTGGAGAACTTGTCCTTTGTCTCAGTGCCCATGTCTGTCTATGGTGCCTCTTACCTCCTTTCCATGCCTGCCCATTCCTCATCTGTTCCAGTCCATCATGCTCTGGCCCTCAGGCTGGTCCCATTGCTTGCAATCAAGATGAATACCCTTCATCAATCTATACGGTTTCGTGCCCATTTCAGGGGGCAACTTAACATCTTCCTCGAAGGCTTGTGCAACCTTTACTCTCCCACTGCTTGCGTTTTGGCCTACGCCATTGTTGCTGTCACTTTTTTTTTCTTCTTTACCAGAAGATTATATTTTTAATTCTTTTTTACTAATTTAGAATACAGGGCCAGAAGCATGTAGATAGGAATAGTGATTTCCTAATTGCAATTTTCTGTCTATAGCAAATAAGGAAATCGCTATTCCTAATGTACAAAACTCTTTTGAGTTTCATTAACAAATCCTACGGGTTGCAAACAGACATACCTCATGAAGTATTAATGAGGTAGTTTGCAATTAGTAACCCATTAGGAATCACACTCATCACATAGATGGTGGCCAGCTGAGGTCAGCAGATTACAATGTCTGTGGTTGCTTTTTAATAAAGCAATGTTTTTTATTTTAAATGCAGGCCATTTTATTTAAAGCAAAGCGGGATGCATTTAAAAAGAAAAGAAATGACACTGTAATGTGTTTAGGAGTAGGCAGTGGTCTGTGGGACCAATGCCTGCTCTTATAAAATATATTTTTATAACATTTTCATGGGGGAAACGGTCTTAAGGGAACCCATTACAATTTGCAAATGGGTAACCACCACTTTTAATATTGTGGTAAAGTATTACTGTTTTGCTATTGGATTTCAATCACAAAACAGTAATACACACCATTCTGATTTGGTATTTGGAAGGATTATGGCTATGCACACTGTTAATCAGTTCTCAGTAAAATCTGGTGGCAGATGACTCACTTTTTCCGAAATTACACTCATATGTTTCTTTTTTTTACTTTGAAGTAATGCCTTTTATTTCAGAAGTCTGAAACCTTACATTTTCATTGTTCATTTCTTTTTTTTTCGTTTTTACATATCTTTTTATTAAAACAAGGCATCAACAAAAGACACAGTACTGAAGAAGCATATCACATTTAGCAGTACATTGGTAGAGGGGGGCGCAGAACATTTGTTAATTTATTTTTATTTCTATCCTTACAAGTGCCAAATCGACCAGGTTAGCTGTGGTATATACATATATTAAAAATAAAAATAAAAAAGTACATTAAATTCCAAAAGTGTCTCTGGAGCAGGCTGTGTGTTATACCTCAACACTAAGTGGGATTTGTCAGATTTCTTCCAATTCTATTTCTGTTTGTGTATTGTGAGTGCATGTTGGCTGTAGTTTTCATTGATTATTTATTTTTTGCTGGAGGGATTGCCCCTCTGTCACAGCAATACATATCTTGTTGATAGAAATGTCCCAGATTTTACCATGGCATTAGCATAATAATGTTGCCTGGGGGTATTATGGTCGGGAAACAGTCATTATAGAAAGTAAAATGTGCTCTAATTTGGTTCTTCATGCACCAATTTACACTAACTAATAAATATTTGTTGTGTTTGCTTCTGCAGACTCTCACTTTCCCCCAGACCTCTGGCTATATAGATTAGCAGAAATAATTCTCTTTTTCTAGCTAAGAATATTTTCTCAGCTTAATTATTATTTCCAATGAATTTAAAGTGTTGCTGTGGTACTGTTCAGGAAGTAATACAGTTAACAATCCAATGACCAAAATATGCTAAGAGATAGGTTGCAAACAGTGTTCACAAATTGCACACTAACTATTTCTGAACTGTTTCTGATTTTGCAATGCAGTTTATGTACTGATAGAATATGTTGCAAAATCAACTGTCATGGACGGAGAGATGGTCACATAACAACCTGCCTGTTGAAACTTATTTAGGCGTGTCGCTATTTCCAACCAACTGCGATTTTATACCAACACAGAGATTGTGGCCAGCAAATAACAGTATGCCATCATCCCTGTGTTTGGATTCCAAAATGGGAAACTTTTTTTTAGTACAGCATGAGTTCTTTAAATGAACAAGAGCTGCTTTAAGAAAATCCAGTTTGGTCTCCTGGATCATTGCCTACATCCTCCAAAGCTCCGGACATAAAAGTGTCCAAAGTGAAACTCTTCCCATTTGTATGTAAATTATCAACTAATCATGGGGGGCAGTAATTCCACAATGGTTAGTGACCATAATTCCACTCACAAATCATTGATGTATTGCTCTCAGGATGCGAAATAAGAGAGGTACGTCACTTCCATACCATTTCCGATCTACAATTCAGAAAAGATCAACCCATTTTCAGTCAGATTTTACAACTCATAAATGGGTATTCTACATCATGAAAGGCTGGGTGGTAGGAACTTTTTGGATCCCTGCAGATACCTGCACTTTTCCATCACACAGAACTAACAGGAAAATGCATGATTTTAGCCAGAGTTTGTGTTTTGTAAGGCTTTCAGTGGAAGAAAATATAGTGAGGATCAACATAGCTCATACCACACTGGACTGTCCTGGGTGTCTACTTTTCAGAAGTATCTGGGTCTGGTAGGTTTTCCTGGCTGGCTGCTGAGCCCAGGTAAAAAATTAGCTGCTCTCTACATTGCAAAAATGAGTTGATTTTAATAGAGCACATTTGTTGTCTCCGTGTTGTGGTTTGGAGCTTTTTGTGTCACGCGTGCTAGGCCCGCCCACATGGGGTAGCCTTTTTGTTGGGATAAGTGTCGGAACAAAGAATAGTAGAACATGTGGTATTATCACTTGCATTTCTTTTCAGTTTTGGTTTCCGAATTTAATCCAATGTAAGATAATGAACACATTTTGCTAAATGCTCTCTAAATCACATGATGGTATGGATAACCTCAAATTCAGAGATAACATAACCACTATTCCTAAATTCAGTATCATGGTCATATTTAAAAAATGCACTGGTTTCATTCAAGCCCATTTTCTTTTATTACACATGGTAAACATTGAAAAATCATAATATCTGCAGCTCTGTTGTTGGCTCTGATTATCACATGTTTTAAGACTAAGAAACACTATATATATCTCTGTGCCCAGTATGGTCTGACAAACATAACTGTATATAACTGTTGTAAATCATTCATTGAGACACAAATTACAGATTGCATTAATTCAATATAAAATCGTCAACACAATGTAGGCATCAATATCATATGGTCCTGATAGAGCGCGCAGGTCACCCGACTATAATTTTACCATATACGTACTTGGGCCCATAATTCAGTTTACCATAATTCCTTAATCGGGTAACCTACACTCTACTACCAGTGTTTTAATCCTAACTGATTCCTATACCATCGACTTACCAATCCATGTCACCGGTACCTATGACCACAATGGATCAGGGAGTTAGCTGCAAAGATAAGCAGTCAAAATATAATAACATTGCACTCGTGTAAAGGACCACAGACTCAGGAAGTTTTGAAAACCATTATCTAATCTTCTTCAATTGTTGTGAATAAAAGATTTACAGCAAGCAAACTATCAATAATCAGAATCATGGAAAGCGTATAACTATGCAAAAGAAATATAATGCCAACCATTTAGAGATAATAATAATAATATTAAGAAAACCATCTTTAAAGCACCTGGCTACACAAAACAGTGTGTCCCCGCGCTAAATACTGCTAAATTGCCAGAGGAGCGAGCGGGAGAGGGCCAAAAAAGTGCAGAGGGATGACTAAGGAATTATACCGGGGGGAAAAGGAAAGTTTTGAGTTTTCCCCGGAACCTAGTTTCCGAGGGTTCCATCCTAAGATCGAGCGGGAGTTCGTTCCAACATTTGGAGGCCAGGTATCTGAACGAACACCCACCCATCCTGGCTCTGGTGACTTTGGGGAGTTTAAACATCATCGTTCCAGGTGATCTCAGGTTCCTGATGGGGCGATGTATGGCAAAAAGTTTTTTCAGATAGTTCGGACCTTTGTCATGGGCAATGCGATGCACAAAGCACAGGGACTTGAATTTAATTCGCTCCTTAATAGGGAGCCAGTGGAGTTTAGCCAAATCCGTTTTCCCTGATGCTCTGTGAGGGAGTTTGAGCACAAGGCGAGCTGCGGCATTTTGAGCACACTGAAGTTGGTGAAGGCCTTTTTTGCTCAATCCCAAAAGCAGAGCATTCCCATAATCGAGGTGGGGGTCACCAAGGCATGGACTATGGTCTTTCTTGATTCAATTGGGAGGATGTCTAGGACCTTACGGAGAACTTTCAGTGTGCTAAAGCACCTGGTTGTCACTTTGCTGACCTGAGACTTATAGGAGAGATTTGAGTCGAGCGTGATGCCAAGATTGCGTACTGAGTCCACAGGACGAGGTGGGATACCTAGTTCCGCAGGCCACCATAAGTGTGACCATGCTGACGCAGATTTCCCTACCACCAGCAATTCGGTTTTATCGCCATTAAGGCGCAGGCAATTGCTGTTCATCCATGCTGACACCGATGATAGACAGTTGGAGAAGTTGGTGGCATCTTCTCTGTGGTCAGGTGTGAGTTTGAACATCAGTTGGGTGTCATCAGCGTAGCTGACAATGCCCACCCCAAATGCTTCCACTATGCGAGCCAGGGGTTCCATATAGATATTAAATAAAGTAGGGCTCAGACTCGAGCCCTGTGGAACCCCATGGCTTGCTTTTCTAAGAGAGGATTTGAAAGGAGGGCAATGCAACTGGAAGCTTCTGTCAGCCAGGAAGGACTTAATCCAGGCTAATGCCTGTCCCTCCACACCCATATCGGACAGCCGAGACAGCAGCGTTGAGTGCAGCACGGTGTCGAAGGCTGCACTAAGATCTAATAGAACCAACGCTGCTGTCTCTCCTACATCCACTATTTGCCTAAGGCACTCAGTGGAAAAGAGTAAGGCTGACTCCGTAGAGTAGCCAGCTCTGAAGCCCGATTGAGTAGGGTGCAGGAGAGATTGTTCCTCCAGATATCTCATGAGCTGTTTATTCGCCACCTTTTCCACAATCTTAGCACAGAAGGGAAGGAGGGAAATGGGGCGAAGATTTTGGAATTGGGAAATGTGGATGTTGGATTTCTTTTTGAGGGGAATGACCTGCGCCGTTTTCCAAACATCCATTACTAGACATTCTTGGAAGGAAAGTGATACAATGAGAGTAATCTGATCAATTATCATCATTTTCTCCATAACTCCTTTATAGCGAGTCGGGGGGCAGACATCGCAAGGTGATCCAGATTGGATGCTATTAACGATGCTTAATAATTCTTGTCTTTCAGGCGTAATAAAGCATGTGAGACGAGAGTTCCCCGTATGGGTGTTTTCAGTTTCTGTGGGTTTGCTCGAGTAGTTCTCGTCCTTTATGAAGGTGGCATGGATTGTATCGATCTTGCCAACAAAAAAGTCGGCAATAGAGTCACACTG
This sequence comes from Lissotriton helveticus, assembly GCF_964261635.1. Classification (NCBI taxonomy): domain Eukaryota; kingdom Metazoa; phylum Chordata; class Amphibia; order Caudata; family Salamandridae; genus Lissotriton; species Lissotriton helveticus. Next base: position 539,866,894 of record NC_136065.1, read on the forward strand.
GGGCATATTATCAAGGGGGTTTATCTCCGCTTTTTTGGCTTTAAAAGCCAAGAGAGCGGAGATAAAATTATCTCCCTATTACCTAGCTGTCGCTAACACCAGTTAGCGACAGCTAGTAGGAGATAGCGACCATCTTGGGCCCCACTTTGCATGTCAGTGATATTTATCACTAATGACATGCAAAGTGGGCGTGCCAAGATGTTAGCGACTGGAAACAGTCGCTAACATCGCTATCTCCTATTACCAACTTTTGGAGATATTCGCGCTAAGCGCGAATATCTCCAAAAGCTAACACCTGCCCTAAGCAGTTCTTAGCCATGTTATCCAATGGGAGGTGGATAACATGGCTAAGAGCATTAGCTCGGTAATGCATGAATATCGCTGACTTTTCAGCGATATTCATGCATTGCGGCCGTTTTTTATCGCATTTGCGATAAACCTTGGTAATACCAAGGTTTATCTGCGGTAAAAATCGCCGCAGCTCAGCGGTAATATTTTGTCTCTAACCAAGCAATAGCGATAATTATCGCTATTGCTTGTTAATATGCCCCTCAGTTCTTTGGAGTGTGTGTCTTGGGGATCAAGTCTAGTCGGGACCGTAAGTTCTCTATAGATGGTGAAGAGTTCTCTGGTGGGGTTATCCGCTAGATTGATTCTGCTCTCAAGGTGGCAGCTTTTTTCAGATCTCACTAATTTTTGGTATTTAATCAATTCCCTTTTATAATGTAATTTATCCTCCGGGTTATAATTTTTCCTCCAGCTGCGTTCCAATTTTTTGCAGCTGGATTTGGCAAGTTTCAGTTTTTCCGAAAACCAGGGGGCAGTTTTAGATTGCCTAGCAGGGGGTATGGATGTCCAGGGAGCTATCACATCCAGAGCAGTAGTCACCCATTTTTCGTAGCTATTCCAAGCCTCCTGAAGAGAGCTGCTTTGGGGAGGGGGGTTTTCAAGTAAGGCTCGTTGAAATGCTTCTTGATTAAAATTTTTCCATTTTCTCCGCTTCACAGGGAGGGGGTTGGTAACTCTATTATTTGAAAATGTTATGTCAATAGAAAACGGAATGATATAGTGATCTGACCAGATTATTCTGACTGGGGAGGAGACTTTAATGCCCTCCCAGTTACCAAAAATGGGGTCCAGGAGGTGACCAAGTTGGTGCGAGGGGGCGATGGATTGTAAATTAAGCCCTAAAGATGTAAGTACTGTGGCCACATCCTGGGCTTCCTTACATTCACTATCATCAAAATGGAGGTTAAAATCGCCTAAAATGATGAATTTTTTGTAACGGAGAGCAGACTGAGTAATGCAATCTAAAAGCTGGTTACCAAACTGTCCTGCACACCAGCAGACCATTGATAATGTTTCTAGGTCCCATTTTAATAGTGAATAAGCCACTTTCACTATTAGGAATCGTGGCTTTCACTAAGGAGCATTCTAGCTCAGACTTATGAATGAGGGCTAGCCCCCCCCTCTTTGTTTATGTCTATCTAAGCGAAGTAGACAGTAGTTGGGAGGGATGGCCTCGAGGGCTTCAGGGGTCGAATCTTCATCCATCCATGTCTCGGTAAGAAAAAGTACGTCGGGACAGTTTGTAGTTAATAAATCATATATTTCCAGCGTATGTTTTTTTAATGACCTACAATTTAGTAATACCAAGTTGGATTTAAATGTTTCATGCGTAATCCTCTTAGGGAGTTGAAAGATCTGATCACAGATACCCCATGACGGGGGTAATAAGTCAGCATGAAATTAGTGGTGGCAGCTGTTTATCACACTAGGGAGTAGAGATAGTAACTCTTTTTTACTGTATCGTGGATGATACCTGTCCGGTCCAGGCATGACAACTGGCGTAGAAAGGACAAGGGGGGCCCGCCCCACGCCCCGGTCTGTCGCGGACGGGCGCAGACGGGCTGGACTCTGGCTTGACTCCGGCGCGAATGCGGCGCGCCCGCTGAACACGTCCGCTGCGCGGAGCCATGACCGTCTGTTTTTATAGTGGCGACTCTCGCCCCAATGGGAGGGAAGCCCTACCCAAAATGGCCGCCGCAGCGCCTCAGTCCGAGCCCCAGCTAGACCGGCCCTAAAATTGACTGAACTCTCTGTGGGAAGGCAACACTAAATTTAGTAAGTGCAAAATATTGTGATTTTAAAATTAAGGACTGAGAAGGATGCCTTCACCCTCAAATCGGTGGAGACAAGCAAGCGTTGCGCTAATTCCGCGCGCTGGTTCAGGGGGGGATAGGACACAAAGGCAAGTGTATACAAAGTTATTTTTTAAAAGCAGCTAAAAGAAATTAAACGAGTGACCGCTCGGCTCAAGCCTTAAGCGGCAATTGCAGTATTGCATAGATCCAACCGGAAGGTAAGAAAAGGAGCATACTGTGAATAAACATAAAAATTTAGACTTTAAATGGTATTTTCTAAAGGACGGGAAAAATAAGGAACATGCTAAAAAGTAGTATTTAATTGTTCTGAGGGAAATGAGTAAGAAAAGGGAACATAAATTTATAATGACGAAACTGTGTTTACCATGTAGCTATAGGTAGGGTAAGGAAAAGGAACACAACACACTGAATAATTCAGAATAACCACTTCAGTTCAGATAAGGGAGGGTAGAGAATAGGATCATCTATTTATTCATAGGAAAATGGTACTTGACACTCAAGACTAAAGAGGAGGGGAGATAATGGAACACGCTAATAATGACAAGCTCACAACTTGTTATTTTATCATAAAGGGAGGGGAAGAAAAGGAACATAAGCAATTATAACTTTCAGCAGGATTAAGGGGAAAGATAAGAAAGAGGACGCAAATGTACTATTTGTTTACCCGCACAGATTTATATTTACCTAGAACAGTGCGGAGAGCAACCCTGGCCACGGGTCAGTTAAGGACAGAAACCCCGAAGTTGCAAACACCAGTAGGCCAGCAAGTGCAGGTCAGAGCCGGGACAGGAAAAACCAGATTTGGATCAGAACCGAACCACCAAAGTTGAGACCAGCACCCACAGTTCAGTTGCAACGCCTGCGCTACACCCTCTCTGCAGCTATCAGTCAGAACCCCGATTGGGTTATCGAATTCCCCACCAAAGTACTTCGCCAGCACTTCAGGTTCACAAAACCCCGATTGGGTCATCGAGTCCTCTGACAGAGTGCTTCGCAACACCTCTGTTCTTGATCAGCTATTGAGTGCGTTGGGTCAGTGAGATGTCAGCTATTCGGACAAGTCGGACAAATTCTATAGCTAAACCTAGGTTAGTTATACTAATTTCCAGGTCAGTGTACCACCCCCCCAATGTTGCAAGTGTAAGGATCCCCAATTTTGATTGGGCAGAGGAAAGGGACAGGTCATCACACCACCCAAAATTTGAGCTTTCTCAGGCTCCTCATTTGAATTTCTTACCCGCCCCTTGAATTTTAGGTTCTCATGACATATGCTTTACACATAACAATGGTGAATTTAACATTGTATACATTGTATTTATTTTAGTACAGTTCAGCTTCTTCGACTAGGTGAGAGTTGTCTTCCTAGGCGCATATTGGCTGGGGCTGCCCTCTGGCTGTAATTCAAAGGTCACTGCTGTGGAGACTCGCAGATCTCGCGCAGAAGCAGTTTCAAGCAAGATGGAGTGCAGCAAGGGACAATAGGCCATATTTCGTAATGTACCATGAAATAGAAAAGAAAAAGTTTTAGAACACAGAAAAAAGTAATACACTGTATACCATGAACTTCTACTCTATACCCATTACTTTATAATAAACTATAGCATTAGGGTTATGCAGAACAAACAGCTTAGCAAAAGCAGCAATGCAAGCTTCTTGCATGTGAGAACACAAAGCAGCCATTTTAGCTTTACTGCGCAAGTGCAAACAGTTTCCCACCAAGACAACGAATACGTCACGTCACATGGGTATGACCGACGCATGCGCAGTCTAAATTCCCGCGTAGCAGCGGCCATTTTAGGTTGCAAGCGTATTAAGATTAGAAAACACATAGGCAAGCTTCTCTCAGACACCCACAAATGTCGGAAAAGGGGTAAATTAATAAGTCAAACAGGTTGGTTAGTTAATTAATGTTACTCGAGGTTCATGAGTTCGAGCAAGTAGCTTTACGTGCGAATCCTTGCTCCATCAGTCCTCAATATATAAAAACGAGCGGATCACCATAAAAAATTTCAATAATTAAAAACAATCAATAATGCATCTTCCTGCCCTTATCCATACCGCTTTCTAATTACAATGGCACCTCTGATAAAGTTTAACCCCTTCGCTGAGGGGGAGGGGGCACGCACAGCGCCCGCATGCTCATGACGAGCTCAGCTCATCACGAGGCACGGCGCTCCTGTGCTCATGACGAGCTGAGCTCGTCACAGGTGCATCGGCTCCCGTGGAACGCTCAGCACAGCAGCGGAATTATCCCAGCATGCAAGCGTTCCACGGCTCATGACGAGCTGAGCTCGTCAGGAGCACCGGAGCACCGTGCCTCATGACGAGCTCAACTTGTCATGAGCATGGAAAAGGTTATAACCACAGAGCAAATATCAATAGACTTCAGAGAAAGCAGGTAGTTGAAACCTTCTATAAATGAACAGGGGCATAGTGCCCTCAGCAGTGGAGATAAAAATGTGTCTCTCACTATCTTATACAAAGGACAGAACAATACAAAATATATGGTACTTTGTTTTGTCATATTGTTACATAAACACAACATATTCTTATTAGACCAACTAAATTGCTGTGAGAAAGCTACTAAAAAGTGCACTGAGGACAAGCAAAATCTAGTCTAGTAAAATCTATATTGCTGATTCCTTGTGAAAACCAAATAAAATTAAGGTTGGTTTTGTCAGGGCTTTGATATTTGAATGAAACACTCATCTCTGCGTGTTCATGACTTGCAGATGATGTAACCCAGACCTAGAGGTGTATGCAGCTGTAATCATGGATTTTGCACAGTGTGACATTATTGCCGCATTATTAAAAAAATCACTTAGAACCAGATCTTGAAAGGTAAGTTTCAAATATCTAAACCATGGGATATTATCAGCCTAGAGAGGGAGAGACAATCTTGAATACTTGATCTTGTGAACTCCAGTTCGGGGTGATCCAAACCTTTGCCCATAACAACAAAGGAGCAACTGGTAGGTCTGCAGCAAAAGGAACAAATGATGGATGGAATGCTGAACAGTGCAAACATTCACCCCAGGCACAAAGATCTGGGTTTATTCCATTGTTTTTTTGCTCACCATGCCACCCCAGTGTGGACCTACCTATATGCAAATGAATCTTCTTGATCCTGCTTCTCATGGGAACAATCGAGCCCAAACTGCCAAGCAGCCCTCCCTAGACCTGAAACAAGCGTCCTGGGACTAGTTTTGGGGCATCACCCCTCATCAGCCAAGCTAGCTTTAATCCAGTGGCGCAGTGAGCATGGGACCTACGGCTGGGCATACCCTTCCCACTTCAGTGACAAAATCAAAAGGAACAAATAATGGACTGAATGCTAAACAATGCAAGCAATCAACCCGAATCACAAAGATCTTGGTTTAATCCATTGTTCTTTTGCTCACTATGGCACCCCAGTTTGGACCTAGTCATATGCAAATCAGTCCTGACTGTATCCTCAAGGGAACAGTCCAGTTCGAACTGCAAAGCCAGGTCTTCCCTGGGCCGGAAACAAGCATCTTAGGACCGGTTTTGGGGCATCATCTCTCATCAGCCAGGCTAGCTCGAATCCAGTGACATATGGCTGGGTTTAAAGTGGAATGGCATGGGGAACAAATAAATGATGGATTTAGCCCAGATCTCTGCACTGGGGTGAATGTTTGACATTGCTCAAAATTCTGTGCATCAATTGTTCTTTTGGCATTTGTCACCGCAAGTGGGACGGATATGCTCAGACATGGGTCCTGTGCTCTCCAATGCCATTGTAGTCAAATTAGCATGGCTGATATGGGGTAAAACCTCAAAATTGGTCCCAGCGTGCCTATTTCCGGTCCAAGGAGAACCTGGCCTGGCAGATCCGGCTGGACTGTTCCCATGGGGAGCAAGTTCAAGACTGGTTTGCATAAGGCTGGGTTTAAACTGGGGAGCAAAAAAAACTATGGAATTAATCCCAGATCTCTGTACTGTGAATATCTGACATTGTTCAATATTCTGGCCATAAATTGTTGTTTTGATAGAAGTTGGTCTGCAGCACTGATTGTGCCACAAACCTAAGTAGCACTGGCAGTGGATAGCCCGGGGCCTGGCTACTGACAATGACAGCTGCTAGATGCCTCTGTTGTTTCCAATCCTAATGGGCAGAGTTTTTCTTGGGTTGGGGACAGAAGTCTGATCCAAGGGAATGGGCCACTTCACTTTGTTGGCATTGCTGGTACTATCTGTCTATTGGGTTGCATCTGTGAGTAGCTTAAAGGTAGGTGCTGCACAGATAGGGCCCTCAAGTGAGGAGGATAATTTCCCACTTGATAGTTCAGTAGCTCAGGCGAGTGTACAAAGAGTGTGCCACCTAAATTCAGAAGGGTTAGAATTGACAAGTGCCCCTGCAGTAGAGGGCCCTTGTCCTTGTCCTATCGCCTAAGTGGGGAAGTCCATCATGGCAATTATTAGTTTACCATGGGTTTAGGCTGGAAGGACATCCCCAAACCTTTTGCACGTTTTTACTGAATTTGTTTTTACTGGTCTGATGACTCTGTGCACTTTGCCACTGCTAACCAGTGCTAAATTGATAGGGTTCTCTCTTCTAAACATGGTCTTATTTGGCCTATACCCATTTGGCATATTTAGTATCTTTATAAGTCCCTAGTAAAGTGGTACTGCATGGGTCCAGGGTCTGTAAATAAATGCTGCTACTTGGTCTGTGGCTCTGATTGTGTACCTAATTATGTAGCACTCTAAACATGTCTCAGGCCTGCAATTGCAGAGCCTGTTTGTGCAGTTTTAAACTGCCATTTCGAGCTGGCAAAGTAAACCTTTTGTCAGGCCCAAACCTTCCTCATTTAAAATATATGCCACCTCTAGGGTAGGCCCTGGACTGCCCAGAGGGCAGGTTGCAATGTATTTAAAATGTAGGACATGTGCTTTAAAGCTTTACATGTCCTGGTATTGACAAAGCTGTGTTTCACTACGCAGGGCCTATCACTCACATGGAATAACATTGGAGTTGCTTTATTACATTTTATAAGTGTAATTTCCAACTGAGAAGAGATACCCAGGTCATATTTTGTATTTCTGTTTCTTTCACTAGCTCAACCCACTCTTCCCTACAACCTTGCGATTATGACTGCAGGATAATATGATCATCTTGGAGTACAGCGCCTATGTCTGACTGGATGCAATCCAAATGACACAGTTTATGTGTGCAGTTATATGTCTGCACACAATTCTCTCTCTTACTTACCATATAGGAAAATAGCAATTAATTTATGCAAGAATTTTCAGATGGTAGTGCTTCAAATACCGTTATTAGCATTCCTTTGATGAACAGAGTGAAAGTTAACATTTACTTGAAGTAAGGCTATATTATTATATATTGATTTCCTTGTTGTTCATTGTCCTTGGTCCTGGCTGCAAGTAGATTGTATATAGATCTCAAATATTGATGTTGTATGTAAACTCTAAAATATAAACCAGATGCAGCAAAACACACAATTGTCAAAAAATGGTAAGTATATTGAATTTGAACTTGTAAACACTATATTGACTTAAAAACATACATTACCTTTACAAATAATTTTACATTCGAAAAAAATATATAATTATTACAAATGTATATAAAAATATAATTTACAAACAAAAAATGAAAATATATATGTAAAATACTGGAAAATATTTGCAAAAAATAATACAGCTAATTAACAAAATAAAAGTATTATTTACATATAAGAGGTCAAAGATAACCTTAGAAAGCTATCCAAGTGGTAGCTGTGGAGAGCAGCCTTCAGGCTTAGTCTTGAAGGAATGTTAAGCAGCTTGTTTTACCAGAATGCAACCTTATTATATTGGTTAAATGAGTGGAGAACCACAGAGTAGTGATAACAATATGTATTTAATATTATAACAGACCTTAAATACCTCACAGTATCTGCTACACACATTATAAACACAAAGCACACAATACTGTAGCACAGAAACAAACATAAGTAGCCCATTGGGCTTAGTTGCGCCATATAAATTGCTTTTTTTAATTAACTCAGTGGGCTCCAGGGGCAGACCAAACCATATACTAAAATAGTGGTAAAAGAACCACAACTTGAGTCAAGACAGTATCTAGAGGTTGTAGAATCGCCGTGACCCCAAAGAACCACCCAAGGTGAGTAAGGACCGACCCCACGGAGGACGGGTGCAGTGTAAGAACACAAACTTGTGCTATGTACAATTCAATGGGAGAGTTGCGGTTGCAGTTTTAAAGTTTAAGGACCCTTCCCAGTGAATTACAAAGAAATCCTTTAGAACATAGAAGGTTGGAGAGCCACCCCACCCGTGGATACTGAAGTACCAGAGTTACCTATCCCAGGGAAGCAGGGGGAAGGGGTTGAAGTGGCGTTGGAAACCGTTGTCGATCTCAATGTGAGTCTTCAAAGAAATGCCACTGTTGGAAGGAAGAGAACTGTCCAGTGGAACCCACAGGAGGATATATGATGGAAGGAACCTGAAAGCGGAGGGGACAGAGTCTGGGTCACTCAGGAGTGACCAGTTGCACAGTAGAGGAATGCCAACCCCTGTTAGGTGCTTCAGGTGTGAAGATGGAGACCTTGACTTTGCAGCCACGCGGACCAGGAGTTGTTGACGACAACCAGGAGCAGGATATGAGGTGTCCCACGAAGGATGTCGAGTGCTGAGGGGTCAGTGTCCGGTGGGAGCACCAACAAGCCTTGGCAGCGGCAACCCATGAAGAGGGTCGAGTAAGGTTAGGGTCTGGCCCAGAAAGGACTAGGAGACTCACCACAGCAAGGAGAGTCAGGGCAGGCCTGGAGCAACCACCAGTGTTGTCCCTCAAATGGACCCACTGTCCGAAGGCACAGGAGTCATGAGGGGACCTCTAGCATTTTCACAAAGTAACCGATTGCAGGGCACAGAGTGCAAGGAGGCCAAAGCCCTTTGTGAAAAATATGTGCAGAGATTGGGGCTATTGATAGCCCAATGCACTTAGTTGGGAAATGCCAACAAGGATATGCACTTGCAAGAGTACCTGGTGCACAGGGGTTCAGATTATGCAGCCCCCACAAGGGATATTGGTCTCTGACTTGGTGAGAAGGCAGCTCAACCTCAAAAAATGTGGGAACCCACCTCCTGTGTTGCTGGAGCCTTCGGACTCTGCAGGAGCTCAGGATCAGCAGACCCATAAGTTGCAAAGGAGCGACTACTTCACCCCAAGGGAGGTAACATCAGTTGTCCTTGATGCTCCACATGTCCTGCATGGAGCCTGTATGGTACATGGGCAGAGATGATGCTTTGGATGGAGAGGGAGCCAAAGTCGGGCCCAGTCAAATTCCAACGAAGTCCAGAGTGTCCAGAAGGTCGGAGATCAGTGGTTCCTTGTTCAGAATCTTGTCCACTTCAAATCTAGGGTCCTACAGCCAGTTAAGCCCTTCTGTACCCGCGGGAGAGGGTGGAGGGCTAGGACAGTGGGGGAGAGGAGTTGGCCTAACGGATAGGGCGGTCCTCCAATCTGAGGAACTGGGTTCGAGTCTCGGCAGTGACGCTGAACATCCTGTGATTCTGGGTAAATCACTTCATCTCCCCGTGCCAAACAAAAAGGAATGTGTCCTCATGTAATGTAACTGGTGCTATGTAAAGAGCTCTGATAACCGATTCGGGTCAAGTTCGCACTATATAAAACTCTGTAAAAAAAAATACTACCATGTCCTTTGTCCAGTTTCACACCAGAGTAGGAGCTAACGGCTCCCAGGACTGGTTTGAACTGGACTATGCACAGGGACACCAAGTTTTCCTCAGATGCAGACTTTCAGGCACTTTGGAAGGGCACCCACCCAGCCCCAATACACTAAATGCTGTCTGGGAGGTGGTCACACCTCCCTGTGACAGGATGCCTATTGTGCTGTCTTCTCCTGCTTGAGCTTGGCTCTGCAGCAGGAGGGCACAAATGTGTCTCTGGTTGGCAGCAACCATTTTGTGCTGCATGGTCAAGAAGGCTGGTACCAGGAAGACCAGGGGCCCCATGAAGCTCACTTCAGAAGGGTGAAATCATACCTCCCACACTGGTTACCAGTATGATCCAAGGTGTTTCATACCAAACATGACATGGTTTGTTGCAGCCGTTTTCGAGAGAGCATATAATGCACCTCTACCTATATGTCTGGCTGCATCACCGACAACCCGGGAGAATGGTCTCCGAAGGCTGCAGGGGGTGCTCTGATCATGCAGGGGCACCCTCCCACATAAAATCCCAGCACTTTGCCATCAGGATTGTCAAGGCCTGCTAGAGGGGTGACTGATATAGTGTAGTGACCTATAGATATAGTAAACCTATATCTAAAGTAAGTGTTGCATGCACCATCTTACACAGGCTGCATGGCAGGCCTGTTGTTCCATTTTGCATGGCCTCTCATGGGTGGCGTAATACATGCTTCAGCCCATGGGAGGCCTCTGGGATACCTTATGCCTGGGTGCATGTGTACCATATACTAGGGATTGACAAGGGTACCCCAGTATACAATCTGGAGTGTGCCTAAGTACATGCATAACATTTTAGGGAAAAAGCAGTTAGACTGGGGTCCTGATTAGCAGGATCCCAGTAAGACTAGTATAACATCAAGCAAAACGTGGGAGTAACCATAAGAAGCAGATCCTACTTTCCTACTTGCTGGTACTTGAAGGCTCAGATTTACTATTCCCTCTCCAACATTAGCAACTAGAGGAAAATTGTTGTAATTTGGAGGGTTCATATATAATATTCCCATTTCAATCTAAGCAACAGTAGCGAAGGTGTTGAACTTTGGAGAGGTTATAATTACTATTCCCACTATGAGTAGGGCAAGTGTTGGACTCTAGAACGGTCAGGTTCTCAATCAAACCTGAGCAACAGCAGGGAAAGTGTTGAACTATTCACACTGCAAAGTAAACAAGAGTAGGGAAAGTGTTGGACTTTATAAAGGTTAGATGTATTCCTCCCACTTTGATGTAAGTAACAGTTGGGAACGCACTGAAATTTGAAGGGTTAGATTTACTATTCCCACTCCAATGTAGGAAGAGTAGGGAAAGGGCTGGACATTGGAGTGGTCAGATTTACTATTCCCACTGCAACATAAACAACAGTAGGAACTGTTTTGGACTTTGAAAGGATCAGATTTACTATTCCCACTCCAACCTGAGCAATAGTTTGGAAAGTGTTGTACTCTAGAGGGATCAGACTTTGGGCCTAATTATGACTTATCGCAGGTGAGGACGGCACACCAACGCTACGCTCCCAGACAGCCAAGAGTCACTGCCTCCCACCCGCCAGATTACATGTAATTGTGTGTTCTAGTGGGTGGGAGACAGAGCGGTCCCATGGCAGTGCTGTTTGAAGGCATAATATGAGCCTTAAACAGCACCACCCTGGGACCACCTGTGCATGTTCCTTCATGGGAAGGAATGCAGCATGTCACACATTCCTTCCCATGCAGGAACTGGGGTTGCAAAATTAAAGGGGGCAGAACATGTGCCCTTCTACATGCACACCCATGCACTGGGGCAAGAGGTGGTCGGGTGCCTTGCTGCCACACTTTTAATAGCTTTGCGACTGCCATGAGAAGGGCAGTGGAGAGGCAGTTCAAAATATGCCCAGCTGTGCCACTGCAGAACTGCCAGCATCTTCTGGCCTCGACCCACTACCAGACTGCTGCAGCATCCTTGATGGTAGCTGTGGTCCACTGGCAGTCCGACCGCTACACTTATAATACTGCGGGCGGTCCTGCAGTGTGGTGGTGGTCAGACCAACAAAAAGTAAAAGTTCCCTTTTCCTGGTTGTTAAATGACAGATGGGACTGGTTAGCAAAGGCCTTCTGTCAAGACGTGTTTTACGGAAATTAGTGAGTGTAGTTAAAGTGGAGCCCCACGCTACAAAATAACAAATTTACAAAACTAACATCAGTATGGGCAATACAGTTGCCAAACTTAGAAATACTGGAATTTAGGCAAAAAATGGGAACATAAATCAATAGTATACAGGAGAAAATCAAATAACACTAAAGAGGTTTTGCATTATATGTTTGTTAAAAAATATATATTTTTATTTTTCTTTTGTACACAAAGAAATACTGATATGTTTGTTCATTTACAACTCATAAAAAACAATTGTGAATTTATTGAAACATGACATTACATTTCCATTAAAATCATTAAAAGAAAAGCAAGGAATTGTCGATCCGGCGTTTCGGTTAGAATGTTGATCACCTTCTTCAGGACATTGCTTTCTTATATTAAAAATTATTATAACATCAGGTTGCAGCTCAGGCTAGCTATTGGTTTGTAGTATTGGGCTCCTGGTAGGGCTTCAGTTATATAAATTATATTTTTATATATCTGGTCAGAGATTTATACATTCTGTTCCTACTTTCTTTTAATTGTCCGCGGTTCTTATTTGCTTAACCAGCTGTATTGAAGTAGGGCTGAGTGATGTTTTTACTTCTTTAAAATTTGTATTGACTCGTCAGCATGCCCTGTCTAGGTCATTATAATTCTCCACCTTGGATTCTGGGGGACTTCACTTTTTATCTTTCTTGTTGGAGCTTAGATTCTACACAGGACGGTTGGGGTTTCAAATTTTGGTTTACTTGAATTTATTTAGTAGATGTAGACCCTCTTGGTTTATGGCTTGTTTGCATCCATGCCTTCCCTGATTTTTTACAATTTCAGGAGCTTTTGTAATTTTCTGGATTCGCCTTTTCAGACCGTCCTGTGTAATGGCTGCAAATGAGGTCAGACCACCACCATGACTCAGTGGTCCCATGAACTGCCGTAGTCATAACATCGCCCTTACTGTTTACATGTCAACCTGAGGGACAGCAAGGAAAGTGTTGGTCTTTAGAGGGGTCAGATTTTCCATTCCCATTCCAACCTGAGCAACAGTAGCGAATTTCCTGGACTTTTGAGGGGTTAGGTTTACTATTCATTCTGTAGCATGAACACCAGTAAGAAACGTATTAAACTTTAGAAAGCTCAAGTTCAATGTTCCCTATCCTAAATCAATACAAAATAAATTACATATTTATATAATAAAGAAACATAGCAAATATTTTCATAAACAAGTGTCGAAATAAAATACTTTTTTAACATTATGTAAATTATATAAATTGGTAAAAAGTAAAAGCACAAAATTGACAAATACACTTATTTATAAAATAATACTTAAATAACGATATCAAATAAAAAATGTAAAAAATAAACTTAAAATGCTTTCCACTCTAATACTCTAAAAGTCCACCTACAATAAAAACAAATTAAGTGAATAACAGAAACAAATAACAATTAACATCATTTAAAAATGTAATCACACTATGAAATTAATTATGAAAGAATAAATGTTCAACATAATATAATTAATTTTCCAATTATTAAAAATAACTATATACCTAACACAATTGTCTAATTAATCAATTAACAAATACAAATATTACTACCACAGTGATAGAAGTAGCTTTCAAATAACTAAAAATAAATTAAATAATTTTATAACTCACAACTGAAAGCTTAAGAAAAATGTGGTGTTCCATTAAAACAAATATTTAAGCACCCCCCTTTTTGTCTACATACCCGACAAACCACTCAAAAAATAAATGACAAAAAATAAAAAAACAAATTTTATTACAAAATTAAAATAGCATCAAAATATAATGAAACATATATAACATTACAAAAATCAATGGTTTTCCAGACCTTCTACCATTTTCTCAGGCATCCCCTTTCTTCATTGAATTTTATCCCTGCCAGACTACACGAGTCTATGTCTTCAGTCAGGATTTTTACTTCTGGTGGGTCATATGCTCCTCAACTCCTTGCTAAATTCCTTTTTGCTACCATAAGCCCCACCACCATTAGGAGCTTGGTGTATTTTGGTGGGCTGTTGTTGCCCCAGAGGTTGAGTATCAATATTTAGACTGTTCCATCTATTCTCTCCCCAGTCACTGTATGTAGACCATCCCTCACCTCCTGCCAGAAATGCTAAAGTTATGCACAGGACCAGCTTGTATGAATAACGTATCCTATATCATCACTCCCCCTGCTGCATTTGTTAGAGCCAACCCTCCCCATCTTGTGTAATGTTTCCCTAGAGAGCTATGCAGTATTGGCAATTGTATCAGGAAAAACCCTGATCTTAATGTGACGACTTGTGGGTCTCATAGTGCCTTCTCCCATTCCTTATTCTCAAATTTTAGGTGAAAGACCACTATGTAAACCATGATGGGCTTACCATGGGAAGAAATGCAGATTGTCAACACTCAACATCTCATAGATAGTTTTGGAGTAAATTGCCTGTACTTGCATGTTGTGATGACAATTCCACCGTGTCTCCTAATCATAGTTGAATTGCTGTCTTAAATCTCTCTCTCTCTCTCTCTCTCTCTCTCTCTCTCTATATATATATATATATATATATATATATATATATATATATATATATATATATACGGTAAATATATATATATATATATATATATATATATATATATATATATATATATATATATCCGGTAAATATATATATATATATATATATATATACACATATATATATATGATAAGAATGAAGTAAGAAAGAATGTCCAGTTGACTTGAACAATATTGAAATTAAATAAAGTGAAATAACAGCATGCGAGAACGTAGCGAGGAGAGAGTTTGCAGAAATAACTTAGGAAAAGGAAAATACAGGCATAATGTGTGGGAAATATGAAGGGACATTTGCCGATCCAGGGCGAAACAACACACAGGAAGCGTAGTGACTAGAAACGTAAAAATAGCGAAGTGTTTGCTAAATTGTTTTATACATGGTAAATTGTACATTTGTATGAACAGAAACGTTTCTTTTATTCTCTACGCACTGCACCCTTTTAAAAGATGATGAATATTCATTGAAAAATGAGGGTGGTGAGATACTCTAATATGGCGCCCATTGTAACCGAGAGTAAAAGTGTCCCTTCTCGATTTCAATGCTTGACAACACGTGAACCCTCGAAGTTTTGAATAGAGAATGCTTTATAAATATGCCTTGTCTAATGAGATGGTAACACTGAGGAAAGCCTTGAGCTGAAACGTTTGTTTGTCCGTTTCTCGTTCGGCAGCTCTTTCCGCCATTGTTTATCTGTTTATTTATGTACTGGGGGGTCTTGAGCTCTGATGGAATGGTTCTGACTCACCTGGTTATATTGCTTGCTGGATTCAACGGTTTGCCAAAATGTCTATGCTTGGCTTCTCCATTGTTTCATATAGTAATTAATTTTTGTTAAGGGGACACTTGCTGATGCACGGCTAGATTTGAGTTGTTTAATTCTGGATGCACGTTATGGAAATCATTTCATGTTTTACCACAATTGCAAATAAGAAGGATTGTGTTGAGAGCATAGTAGTGGTTAAGAAATTTTAAATTTAACGTGGCATTTTTTGTCTCTCCCTACAGTTGGGTACTGTGGGGAGAAAAGCCGATCCACGGCCTGATGATAGTCCAATGATCATTTTGAAAAGAATTTTACAACCCGGGAGAACATAGGGATTGTATTAAACATTTGCGCCCATATATGTGAATGTAAACATTGGAAACAATATTCGATTCCAAGATGGCGAGCTATTTTCGAAAGTGATCTTTCTCCCCTTTTGATGTCTATGTACAGGCAGGAAACTTTGTTAACATGCTGCTCTATGGGGTGCCATCGACACTGACGAAGGCTTGCAGCTGAAACGCATTTGTTGACTGTTGACAAATAAAGAATGTGTGTGCCACGTTCCCCTCTGTGAGTGCGGTTATTCTTAAACGAAATTTTGAGAATTGGAGCTTATATATATATATATATATATATATATATATATATATATATATATATATATATATATATATATATATATATATCCGACAACAAATAAATAGATGAAGCACTCATCTTGTGGTCCGTGCCTGCTTTCATCGACGTGAAGCGGTTTGAAAAAGCTGCGATTCCAAAGTTTAAACCACACTGGGCAAAACATGGGCACAGACTCCAATGCAGATACAGACAAGTTGATTTATTGCAAAATCATGTCAGGATGACGAGTTTAGACTGCCAGACTGTGGCCTTGATCACATGGCGCGGTGCTAAGGTGACAGGGTATTTAGAGGCATGAAAGAAATGTTTCTGTTTCTACATAAAGTATGTGTGTTTACGTTACACTGACGACATGCTGAAAATGCGGTGAGTCCTATGCAAATGACTTCTTGGATGCCACCAAGATGACGGGCAGCTGACATAGACAATAGACTTATATTGAAAGCCTGACATTTGTGACTCCTAAAAGACATCGTTAAACAGATATTACGATACAAACTGAGGATCACAGTTAAGGCATGTGGTACAAGTTCTAATTATAAACATAACTCATAACTTTTGAGGGCACCCCTGAACGATGAGAACATTGAAAAGAATGTGAGTACCATATATATATATATATATATATATATATATATATATATATATATATATATATATATATATATATATATATATATATATATATATATATATATATTATTTAAATTTTTTTTTTCACTGAAAAAAAATAGGTGTGAGGGACTTTATAGTTAGAAATTAGCATTTTAAAAACTGTAGAAATTCACAGAAAAAAACCACAGGTTTCAGGGACGTTATAGTTAGTTGGGCATTTCCCTCATACCAAACCAGAGAAATTCATCCGTTATAGTTAGTTGAGCTAACTATAACTCGTGCCCCGCAATGCACTGCTGATGGCGTCTTATATTACATCATTCATGACATGCTCAGTGACATCACTGATGACATCTCAAATGACACCACTGATGAAATTACTGATGACAGCATCAAGTGAATGTGTGTTTCTGTTAAGTTTAAATATGTTTTATATATATTGATATGCAAAGGAGTATTGAAGAATGAGTGGGTGGATAAGTCTCTGAATGGATGATTTAGTTGATGCGTGACTGACTGTATAAGTGAATGACTAAATGTGTCTTACTGAATGCATGGGTTAGTGACTAATGTGTGTGAATGTCTGTATCAGTCTGTCAGTTGGTGTGTAAGTGGCTACATGGGTTGCTGAGTAGCTATATGAGTGTCTATATGAGTTATTGAATGGTTGTCTGAGTATCTGTTTGGGTGCCTGGGTGTCTGTGTGGGTGGTTGGGGGGTATGTGACTCTGTGCATAGATGTATGAGTAGGTGATTCACTAGGTTATAGGTTCAAGAGCGCATCTGTGAAGGGCTGTATGGGTGGGTGAATGTGTGTATGGGTGTATTGGTGAGTGAATTGATGTTTCAGTGGTACATGTGTGAGTAACTACATATGTGAAAGGCAGTACATGTGAGTGTTGTAGTGTATAAATGACTATACATGAGAGTGAGTGATTGTGAGAGTGGCTGTATGGATGAGTGTGTGCTTGTATCAGTGGTTGTATAGGAGACTAAGTATGTGTTAGTATGTGTATGAATAAGTGAGATGGAGAGTGTATAACTGTATAGTTGAGTAAATGGGAGTGTGATTGATTCTTTGCATGACTGACTAGGTGTGTCGGTAACTCTATGGATGAGTGGCGGTGTGTGAGTGTCTCTATAGGTGTATCAGTGCATAGGATAGTACTGTATTGATGAGTGACTGCATGATTAAGTGACTGTATGGGTGAATGAGTGGATGTGTGGATGTGTATATAGACCTAGGAATCAGCGAGTGGGTATTTAGTAACTGGTATTGGTGTGTCTATGGTTTCAAAAATGCTAGTCTGTATTTTAGATTGATTTTATCAAAGGTTATATTAGAGTGTGAGGAGGTGTATCAGAATATCACGTGGATAATATCACCAGTGATGTCATTTAAGATGTCATCAGTGATTTCATCAGGATGTCACTGACCATGTCATGAATGGTGTAATATGTGACTTAATCAGCAGTGCATTGAGGGGGTACGGTTATAGTTAGCTCAACTAACTATAACGGCCAAATTTCTCTGATTTTGTATGAGTGAAATGTCCAACTAACTACAACGTCCCTGAAACCTGTGGTTTTTCTCAGTGAATTTCTAAGATTTTTTAGATGCTCATTTCTAACTGTAATGTCTCTGAAACCTACTTTTTTGAGTGAATTTTATAGGTTTTTTAAATGCTAATTTCTAACTATAACGTCCCTGAAACCTATGGTTTCTTCAGTGAATTTCAAAGTTTTTTAAATGCTAATTTCTAACTATGCCTAGAGAGGTAGGACATGTGCAGGAAGAGGAAGAAAGGCGCAAAAAGTAGCAAGAGAAATGTAGAAAGAGGCAAGAGAAGTCCGGAAAGACAAAGAAAAGTGCAGAATGATGCAAGAGGTATGCAGAAAGAACCAACAGAGGTGCAGAAAGAGGCCTGGCTGCAAAGTCATCCTGTGCCCCTAACTTTTTTCTGACTGGTGCTGGTGGTAACTGACTCTGACTAACCAGGCCCGGAGCCAGTGCTATGCTGAACGGCACTTAGAATGCAGTGAAAACACCTACATACACTAGGGTACACTATGGGTTAGGGTACCCCTGTGATTGGCATAATCTCCCCTGTAAGGCCCTAGTACATAATAGGGCTGGGGGATAAAAACTACAATTAACTCAGAAGTATAGAATGAGGCAAGGGAAGTGCAGAAAGAACCAACAGAGATACAAAAAGAGGCAAGAAAGGGGCTGAAAGAGGGAACAGTGGTGCAGAAAGAGGCAGGAGAGGTGCAGAAAGAGAAAAGAAGGGTGCCAAAAAGGCAAGAGAGGTGAAGAAAGAAACAAGAGCAGTACAGAATGAACCAACAAAGGCGCAAACAGAGGCAAGAGGAGTGCGGACAGAGGTAGGAGAGGTGCAGAAAGAGGCAAGAGTTACAGAAAGATGCAGGGTGGGTGCAAAAAGAAGGAAGTGACGTGCAGAACGAGGCAAAGGAATTGCTGAAAGAAGCAACAGAGGTGTAGCAAGAAGTAAGAGAAGTACAGAAAGAGGCAAGTGGGGGTACAAAAAGAAGTAAGAGCAGTGCAGAAAGAACCAACAGAGGAGCAAAAAGAAGCAAGAGGGGTTCAGAAAAAGGTAGGAGAGGTATACAAAGAGGTAAGAGAGGTACAGAAAGAGACAGGAGGGGTGCTGAAAGAAGGAAGAGAAGTGCAGAAAGAAACAACAGAGGTGTGAAAAAGGAGTGAAGGGTACAGAAATAGCAAGAGAAGTACAGAAAGAACTAACAGAGGTACAGAAAGAGGCAAGGGAGGTGCAGAAACAGGTTGGAAAGTTACAGAAAGAGCGAAGAAGAGTGCAAAAAGAGGCAAGAGAGGTGCAGAAAGAGAAAAGAGTGGTGCAGAAAGAGGCAAGAGAGGAACATAAAGAAGCAAGTGAGGTATAGAAAGAGGAAACAGAGGTACAGAAAGACACAAGAGAGGTGCAGAAACAAGCAAATGAAATGCAGAAATAGGCAAGAGAATTGCTGAAAGAAGCATCAGAGGTGTGGAAAGAAGCAAGAAAAGCACAAAAAGAGGCAAGAGGGGTGCAAAAAAGGGAACAAGGGTGCAGAAAAAAGCAAGAGAGGTGCAGGAAGAAGCTAGAGAAATGCAGAAAGAAACAAGAGAGGTGCACAAAGGGGAAAGACAAGTGCAGAAAAAGACAACAATTGTGTAGAAAGAGACAGAAGGCATGCAGAAAGAAGCAAGAGAGGAGCAGAAAGAGGCAATAGAAGTGCAGAAAGAAGCAACAGAGGTGCAGAAAGAGGCAAGAGGGGTGCTGAAACAGGAGAGAGAAGTTCAAAAAGAAGCAAAAGAGGTGCTCAAAGAGGCAAGAGGAGTGCAGAAAGAGGCAAGAACAGTGCAGAAAGAACCAAGAGATGTGCAGAATGAGGCAAGAGAGGTACAGAAAGAGGAAATAAATGTGCAAAAAAGGGAAGAAGGGTACAGAAAGAAGCTAGAGAAGTGCAGAAAGAGGCAAGTGAGGTACAGAAGTAGGCAAGAGAACTGCAGAATGAGGCAAGGGTGTTGCAGAAACAGGGAAAAAGGATACCGAAAGAGGGAACAGGTATGCAGATAGAGGCAAGAGAGTTACATACAGAGGGAAGAAGGGTACAGAAAGAGGCAAGAGGGATGCAGAAATGTGCAACAGATGTGCAAAAAGAAGCAAGAGCAGTGCAGAAAGAACCAACAGAGGTGCAGAAAGAGGCAAGAGGGGTACAGAAAAAAGCAAGAAACGTGCAGAAAGAGGCAAGAAAACTGCAGAAAAAGGCAAGGGAGGTGCCGAAAGAGGCAAGAGAGGTGCAGAAAGAAGCAAATGGGGTACTGAAAGAGGCTGGAGGGGTGCAAAAAAGAAGCAAGAGAAGTACAGGAAGGAGCAAGAGAAGTGCAGAGAGAACCAACAGAGGTGCAGAAAGAGGCAAGAGGTTACAAAAAGAAGCAACAGAGGTGCAGAGGTAGGCAAGAGTAGTGCATCAAGAGGCAAGAGAGTTGCAGAAACAGGCAAAAGAGGTGCAGAAAGAAACAAGAGCAGTGCAGAAAGAACCAACAGAGGTGCAGAAGGAGGCAAGAGGGGTGTAGAAAGAGGCAAGAGCAGTGCAGAACAAACCAAGAGGTGTTAGGAAAAGGGAAGAAGGGTACAAAAAGAGGCATGAGCAGTGCAGAAAGAAGGAAGAGAAGTGCAGAAAGAAGCAACGGAGGTGCTGGAAGGGGCATGAATGGTACAGAAAGAGGCTAGAGAAGTGCAGAAAGAAGCAACTGAGGTACAGAGAAGAGGGGTGCAGAAAGAAGCAAGAGGGGTGTAGAAAGAGATAAGAGAGGTACAGAAAGAGGCAGGAGAGGTACAGACACAGGCAACAGAAGTGCTGAAAGAGGCAAGAGAATTGCCGAAAGAACCAACAGAGGTGTAGAAAGAGGCGTGAAGGGTGCAGAAAGAGTATGAGAATTACAGAAAGAACTAACAGAGGTACAGAAAGAGGCAAGAGAGGTGCAGAAACAGGCAGGAAAAGTACAGAAAGTGGGAACAGGGATGCAGAATGAGGGAAGTGAGGTATAGAAAGAGGCAACAGATGTACAGAGAGATGCAATAGAGGTGCAGAAACAAGGTAAAGAAGGGCAGAAAGAGGCACGAGCTGTGTAGAAAGAAGCAATAGAGCTACTCAAAGAGGCAGAGGGGTGCAGAAAGAGGTAAGAGCAGTGCAGAAAGAACCACGAGATGTGCAGAATGAGGTAAGAGAGGTGCAGGATGAGGCAAGAGCAGTACAGAAAGAACCAAGAGATGTGTAGAATGAGGTAAGAGAGGTGCAGAAAGAGGCAAGTGAGGTTCTGAAAGAGACAAGAGAGGTGCAGAAAATGGCAAGAGAACAGCAGAAAGATGCAAGAGAGATGCAAAAAAGGGAAGAAATGT
This sequence comes from Lissotriton helveticus, assembly GCF_964261635.1. Lineage (NCBI taxonomy): Eukaryota > Metazoa > Chordata > Amphibia > Caudata > Salamandridae > Lissotriton > Lissotriton helveticus. The sequence goes on from NC_136065.1 coordinate 539,888,446, forward strand.
AGAGAATGAAGCAAGAGAGGTGTAGAAAGATGCAAGAGAAATACAGAAAGAAGCAAGAGGGGTATTGAAAGGTGAAAGACAAGTGCATAAGGAGACAACAGTGGCGCAGAAAGAGACAACAGGGTTGCAGAAAGAAGCACAAGATGTGCAGAAAGAGGCAATAGAGGTGCTCAAAGATGCAAGAAAGGTGCAGAAGGAGGCAAGAGCAGTTCAGAAAGAACCAAGAGATGTGCAGAATGAGGCACGAGAGGTGCAGAAAGAGGCAAGAGCAGTGCAGAAAGAACCAAGAGATGTGCAAAATGAGGCAAGAGAGGTACAGAAAAAGGCAAGAGATGTGCAGAAAAAGGGAAGGGGTACAGAAAGAGGCACAAAGGGGACTGAAAGAAGCAAGAGAGGTCCAGTAAGAAACAACAGAGGTACAGAAAGAGGGAAGAGTGGTAAAAAAGGAGACAAGAGGGGTGCAGATCAAAGCAAGTGAGGTGCAGAAAGTAACCAAAGAAGTGCAGAAAGAAGGAACAGAAATGCCGATAGATCCAAGAGGTGTGCAGAAAGAGAATGGGGGTGCAGAAAGAGGCACAAGTGGTGCTGAAAGAAGCAAGAAAAGTATAGAAAGACGCAAGATAAGTGCAGAAAGAAGCAACAGATATGTAGAACGAGGTAAAAGGGGTGGAGAAAGAGGCAAGAGAAGTGCAGAAAGAAGCAACGGACATGCAGAAAGGAGGAAGAGGGGTGGATAATGAGGCAATAGGGACGCAGAAAGAAGAAAGAGAGGTGTAGAAAGAAACAAGAGAAGTGCAGAATGAAGGACCAGAGGTGCAGAAAGAGGCAAAAGAGGTGCAGAAAGTAGAAGAGATGTACAGAAAGAGGCAAGAGAACTGCAGAAAAAGAAAGAAAGGTTCAGAAAGAAACAACAGAAATGCAGAAGGAAGTAAGAGTGGATTGCACACCATTAGTACTAATGTAACACCCACATTTAGCATTAAGTAACAGGTGACCATTCCAGGTTTACAAAGGACCTTCCACCACGCTGTAACACTTATCGCTGCCTTTTTGTAACGTTTGAGCCGTTTGAGTTAGAAACAAGGCTATTTTTGTTCAAATCTGCAGATATTAGGCAGCAGATGATTAATTATGTGGCTTATGCGGAAAATGTATAATAGTGCAAAAGTTAGTGCAGCCAAACAGTCGCATAATTCTAGTGGCCCTGCTCATACCTCTAACTAGGTTCAGAAGTACTCCTCAGTTATTCCTTCTTTTTTGTCTCATTGAATTCATAGTTTAGCTTCTAGGGAAACGAGGTAGACTAAACCTGAGGTTACCACAACACACAACACAGACTACCATACCACATAATTACTCTCCATAACACATAATCCCACTCTCCATAATTCCTATTCACTAAATACCACATACTTTCTATCCACATAATTTCACTGCACAATATACCACATAAATCCAGTACACACAAACTACATCCACTCCACTCCACTCCACTCCACTCCAAGAAACATTATTAAAACAGTTTTATATTTACAATGCCAATAGCTCTAAATCTCACAAATGCAAAACCTATTACATTGCAGATGCTTCTTTAACTAGTAGTCGATTTTGCAGAGTGGTGGAGAAAGGGGGCTTGGCCTCCAACCAGCGCTCAGGAATTCCAATGCGTAGGACTTACAGGATATACCAGGATGGCTGCCAAAATCCCTCAGGAGTAAAGTAGACTTCATCCCCCAACCCGCAGTGTGCCAGGAGGCACGTTTGCAGAGTGGTGGAGAAAGAGGGCTGTGGCCTATGAAGACCTTTTAGTAATCCCACTGTGTGGGACTTACCGGAGGTAACAGGAGGGGTAGTCGGTCCCCAAGGACATCTTTGGGGGGCAACTACCCCTCCTATTATCTCCAGTAAGTCCCACACAACAGGATTGCTAAGTTCTCATAGCAGGCCATGCCCCCTTTGCCCACCACGCTGCAAACGCGGCACCTGGCATGCTCTTGGTTGGGGGATAAAGTCCCCTTTGCTTGTTTGGGTCCTTAGGGGCCAACTGGACTACCTGTTACCTCCAGTAAGCGGCACACAGTGGGATTACTGAAAAGTAGACACAGGCCAAGCCTCCTTACTCCACCACTCTGCAAAAGCGCTTCTTGGCATGCTCTTGGTTGGGAGATGAAGTCCCCTTGCCTCCTTAGGGACCCTGGGGCCAACTAGCCCTCCTGTAGTCACTAGTAAGCCCCACACAGCTGTAATGCTGAGAGTGGTCTGAGGACGCACCCCCTTTTTACACCACTCTGCAAAAGCACCTCCTGGTGCACTGCTGCTCAGGGGATGAAGTCCACTTCAGTCCTGAGATCCTAAGGACACAAGAGGACCTTATCGCCCCACAAGCAGTTCGCCAAGAGGCGCATTTGCAGAGTAGTGTAAAAAGGGGCATGGCCTCAGACCACCTCTCAGCAATCCCACTGTGTGGGGCTTATTGGAGATACCTGGGGGGCTCGTTGGCCCCTGAGGACCCTTAAGAACCTAGGTGACTTAATTCCCCAACCCACAACGTGCAAGGAAGTGTGTTTGCAGTGTGCTGCAGGGAGAGGGTGGGGCCTCCAGTGAGATGCAGAGTTTTCTCTTTTTTTTTCCTTAGAAGGGGGCCTCTGTGCCCCCCCCTTCTCATAATATTTTGTGGGCCCTGGGGACCCCTTCCCCCAGGGCCTTTGACATCTTTTATGGGTTTTTTCAACGGGAAGGGGGCCATGCGGCCCCCTTCCTGAGGCCGATTTCGGCCCTGGGGATCCCATCTCCTGGGGCATGGCCATATCTTTATTTTTATATGCATTTCTTAAAATTAAATGTGGTGGTCATATGGCCCCCTTCCTAAGGCTTTTTTTGGCTCTGGGGACCCCATCCCCGAGGTATTGCTTCTTTTTTGGGGGGGAGGGGGCCCCCCTTCCCTGGGCCACTTCTAGCCTTGGAAACCCCATCCTCGGGACTTGGCCATCCTGTTATTTTTGCCAGAGGGGGTTCACGTAGCTAACATGCTGCTCCCCTTGTCCAAAAGCAATTCTACTTTGCTTCTTGGAAGCAAGAGTAGGTTTCCAACTGTTTAAAGATCCAGGGAGGGTGGTGGTTCCCGGGGCCCGGGCTCCGCAACGGACCACCATATATAAATAATTAGTGGCCCTGGGATGTAGTGGTCCCCAGGGCAGTGTGGGGGGGCAGGAGTCCCACCGCACTTATTTTACATAATTGAAGCCAAGGGGAGGTGGCAGTCCCTGGGGATGTGGGGGGTTGCATGACTCCCCCACACTTCATGATCAATGCTCGGTAGATGTGGTGGTCCATGGGACAGTGTGCAGAGGGGCAAGAGCCCCCCTTACACTTTATAACTTTAATTTAAGCCCCGGGGAGGTGATTGTTTTTTTAATATTTTTTCTACTGTTTTCTTGTGACTTGGTAAGATGGCTGAACTACACAAAAATAATATCAGAGGGTCTATTGAGAGAAAGAACTAATGTGTACGCAAAATGTAACCTAACAGAAAAACCTAGATATCCCTATCATGTGTGTATCTATCTAGGGTCATCCCTTCGACAAATCCACATAGTGGTCAGGCAAGGATGCCCATCAGTCACCACACGGTTTGCAGTAGCTATCAGTAAATACGGTCCTGAAGAAAGCAATGACAAAACGTGTCGTAAATTGCAGAAACATGTTGACCTTATAATACACCTGGGCAGTTCTAATTTATGTGATTGTCACTGACTACATTTTAATGTTGGAAGAGTGGGTAGCACCAGAATAAAATTTTCAGTACCCCCTCATCCAATTTTATGACACATTATTTCTTACTTTTCACACACCTTTTGTGCACTGCGACATCAGTCCCCCCTTTTTGTGCCAATATCCTCATAATTGAGTAGCAAGACCACAGTAAGACTTGTCTGACCAGTTGAGGGTTCTTTTCCACCATCTGGGCCCTCCTCCGTGAAAGCTAAGTGGCACTCCTAGTGGTGGTCTTGAAGGAATCCCAAATGATGAAGGGCGGTTCCGTGTGGTGACCAGCCGCGGGCCGTGGAGGGAGTTACGGTGGGGCAGGGAGGCGGGGAGCGGGAGGGGCAGGGTGTAGAGGGCTAAAAACCGGCATATGGATAATTACAGGTAAGTAAACAATTTAAATAATAAAACGAATTTCGTAGCACGCACTGCATCGCAAAATGCGATGCAGTGCGCGCTACGAAATTCGTTTATAAAGTCATGCAGCAGGGATGTGGCAGCAATGAACTCTTTCTTAATGCGGCCTCTGATGAGAAGCACAAGGGCTTCGAAACGCGTAAGGCCGGGAGATAAAGCAACGAGATGGGAAGTTGCATGTTTTTCAAATAAAGAGGTTTGTGAACCTATCTATCAGCGGAGTGTGGCTCTAAATCTGAGCACTTTTGTGGAAACATAACAGCACGGCGGCTCCGGTCGTGGGAGCGACATACCGCCTGTAAAGCAGCTGAAGGTCTGGTAGAGGGGCCACATGCCCTCAATATCGGCACTGAAGGCAAAGAATTACAAACATGCAAAGTCTCATCTGGGACCCACTGGAGGGTTACCAAAGTGATCTCGTATGTAGCATGGAGGAAAAGAAACCCACTGAAGGGTAGAACAAATGCGAAAACAACTACATACCCCAGCATGCATTTCATAATCAAAAAAACAAACTTGATTTCAAGGGCACACCGGAGGGCAATTAAAGTTTATAAAGTCATGCTGCAGGGATGTGGCAGCAATGATCTCTTTCCTAATGCGGCCTCTGATGAGAAGCACAAGGGCTTCGAACGGCGTAAGGCCGGGAGATAAAGCAACGAGATGGAAAGTTGCATATTTTTCAAATAAAGAGGTTTGTGAACCTACCTATCAGCGGAGTGTGGCTCTAAATCTGAGCACTTTTGTGGAAATATATATATATATATCCATGAAAATGGCCAGCCCCGCTCCGCTCCTTCCCTGAAAGTTTGGGGGGGATTCGTCAAGCGGGGGCCGAGATAAAAGGGGAGTCCCAAAACGTGTTTTCCCCATGGACTCACTTTTAGCCCGAACGGCTGAATGGATTTCCACCAAACTTGGCAAAATTGTAGGGACTGGTAGCCCAATGTGCCTTTGCTATGTCTCAAGATATGTGCTCCAGTGGATTTTGAGTAATTTAGGTTAAAAAAAAATATATATCTATAAGCACGGCCACCTTACTTCTAAGGAAACTTACACATACTTACTCACTTAAACAATCACTTATAGAAACACATACTTATTTAAACAGGAACTCTTACAATCTCTCACTCTCACATATACTCACTTATATACATCAATACTCACATATACTAGATTAAAACATATGTAGTTACTGATAAAGACACTAGTGAGACAGTCATTCACTCACTTACACACACACATATACACACTCACCGACCCATACAGTCCTGCACATATGCAGTCTTCAAAACACATACAAACAGTGAGTCAGTCATTGATGCATCTATGTGCTAAGTAATACCCCCACCAAACCATACAGACACTCATACTGATACTAAAAAAAAAAAGAATTAACCCATATGCACACACATGTAGCTACTCACCAACCCATGCAGCCACTTATACACAAAGTGAAACACTGATACAAATATTTAAACATTACTCGCTTATATATGTATTCACTAAGATACACTTAATAAGCCAGTTAACCAATCAATTTAAAAAAAAAACATCCATTTAGACACTTATTTAAACATTTATTCTTCCATCGACCTTTACATATACATATATAAAACATATTTATTTTTCAGAAAGACACACATTCACTGGATGGTGTCATCAGTGATGTCATGAGTGATGTCACTGACCATGTCATGAGTGATGTGACATCATCAGCAGTGCATTGCAGGCGCGCAAGTTATAGTGAGTCCAACTAACTATAACGTGGGAATTTCAAATGGTTTTATGTCAGTAAAATTTCCAGCTAACTATAACTGGTGTGAAACCTATTGTTTTTTCAGTGAATATATATATATATATATATATATATATATATATATATATATATATATATATATATATATATATAGTGATGTCATGAGTGATGTCACTGACCATGTCATGAGTGATGTAATATGTGATTTCATCAGCAGTGGATTGCGGGCGCGCGAGTTATAGTTAGCTGAACTAACTATAACGGGGGAATTTCAATGGTGAGTGAAATGTCCAGCTAACTATAACATGTGTGAAAACTATGGTTTTTTTCAGTGAATTTCTAAGGTTTTTTAATGCTAATTCCTAACTATAATGTGGCTGAAACCTATGGTTTTTTCAGTGAATTTCTAAGGTTTTGTAAATGATAATTTTTAAATGTATTAATTGCTATATTTTTTATACTGATTTACTACATTGTTTTAAACTATTTATTGTTAGATATTTTATCTTTTAAATTACATTGCATATTTTAATATAAATGGAAAAAATTATGTTTTAAAAAATATTGAAATTGTAATATTTTTTATTTTTTATTTTATATTTTTTTAATTTATATATATATATATTATATAGCAGGCAATGATATCCTACGAAAGGAAATTCAAGTTACTGTAAGTACGGTTAGAATTACTTTTCAGGATCAGTAGTGGGCTGAAAGATGCAGCACTGAGGTCTCTCCTGATAATAGGTGAGTAAATCAGAATTCGTAGTTCGGCTGATTTTAGAGGAATTTTTTAAAGTTCTAAAACTCCACACTTAGAAGAATGTCCAAGTGAAACCAGCAAAAGTTAGCCTATGGAAGGAAATTCAAGTTACTGTAAGTACGGTTAGAATTACTTTTCAGAGTCCGTGATGGGCTAAAAGATGCAGCATGGGGTCCCTCCTGATAACAGGTTAGTAAATCAGAATTCGTTGTTCAAATGATTTTAGGTGAATATTTTAAAGTTTCAAAACTCCACACTTAGAAGAATTTCCAAGTGAAACCAGTCAATGTTAGCTTATGGAAGGAAATTCAAGTTACTGGTAAGTATGGTTAGAATTACTTTTGAGGATCAGTATTGGGCTCAAAGATGCAGCACTGAGGTCTTTCCTGATAACAAGGGAGTAAATCGGAATTCGTACTACATCCAGTAAGCGCCACGGCGCTGCATAGCAGAGAGATGTAAAAAGGGGCACGGCATGCGCCACCTCTCTGCAACACAGCGCAGTGGCGCTTCCTGGAAGCACCTGGAGGACTACTTGGCCCCCATGATCCCTCAGGTTTGAAGTTGAATTTTTTTCCCCAGCTTAAAACGCGCCACAGGGCATGTTTGCACACATCACGTCAGGCCCGTACCCTCCCTTCACCACTATCTAAACGCGCCCTGTCACCGTTCTAAGTTGAGAGGTTAAGTCCCCTTCAATCCTAAGGATCCCTGGGGTCAAACTAGCCCACTAGGTACCTTCAGTAAGCACCACAGAGCTGCGTTGCAGAGAGGGGTAAAAAGGGGCCTGGCCTCTGAACACCAGTCTGCAATTCTTCTCCCTGGTGCATACTGGAGATTCCTGTTGAGCTATTTGGCCCTCAGGGACCCTCAGTATTGAAAGAGAATTAATTCCCCAACTTAAAACGCATCACGGGGAGCGTTTGCACACTGATGAAGGAAGGGGGCGTACCCTGAGGTGACATGTCTGCAAACAAACCCTGTGGCGTGTTTCAAGTTAGATAATTAATTCCTCTTTGTTCCTGAGGTCCCCTGTGGGCCAACTAGCCCACCAGGTACCTTCAGATTGCACCAGGGAGCTGCGTTGCAGAGAGATGTTCAGAGGCCACGCCCCTTTTTACAACACTCTGCAACGCAGCTCCGTGGCGCTTACTGGAGGTACCTGGTGGGCAAGTTGGCCCCTAGTGGACCTCTGAATTGAAGAGGAATTAATTCCCCAACTTAAAACGCGCCACATGGCGTGTTTGCGCACACATCACCTCAGGCCCCGCCCCCTACCTTCACCACTGTGCAAACGCACCCCGTTGTGCATTCTAAGTTAGGGGATTAAGTCCCCTTGAATACTGGGGGTCCCTGGGGGCCAACTAGCCCACCAGGAACCTCCAGTATGCGCCAGGGTGCTACATGCAGGGACGTGTAAAGAGGCCACGCCCCTTTTTACACCTCTCTGCAACACAGCCCCCAGGCGCATACTGGAGGTTCCTGGTGGGCTAGTTGGCCCCAGGGACCCCCAGTATTCAAGGGGAATTACTTCCCCCTCCGCAAATGCGCAAGGGGGTGCGTTTGCAGAGTGGTGCAGGGAGGGGACGTGGCCTCCTCCCCGATCCCGCGATAAAAAAAAAAAATGGGCCTTGCGGGTCCTTGTGGAACCCACTAAGCAGGTCTAGGGGTCAGGGTGTTTCTACAATCCCCCCTTTTCTTGTTTTTCACGTTTCTTCTTCTGGCGAGCACAAGATGGCTGCCAACACTTCCTGGTTTGGAGTGTTGGCAGCCAATTAGCATGCAGCTCATGCCCAGGAGGGTACGCGTATAATCCTCGGACGGTACTTCGTCTATAGATATATCTATGATTTTACTTTTGATTTTCTCAGGAACTATTGAACGGTTTTACACCATTTAACAAAAAGTGTCATCTGCGAACCAAACTCTACCTATTTGCCAAATTTGGTGTACTTCCGTTCAGCAGTTCTGGCTGTAGCCCGACTTAAAGGACCTTATGGAAAAGTGCATGGGGAAAACACGTTTTGGACCTCCCCTTTTTTCTCTGCCCCCGCTTCACGAATCACCCCAAACCCTTCAAGGAAGGAGCGGAGCTGAGCCCCCCATCTTCTTTGAGAATTTCACGAAGATTCGTCAACTTTTACCAAAGTTATTCCAAGTAGAATGTTGCGGATTTCCTATGGAAACTAGGTCCTAACAATAACTACCTGCTACAACTGTTCTCTCACCTTTCTTTTTGAATACATGATGCTTGAAGCACATTTCTAAAATCTATTGGAGTCTCCTTATTTCTTTTCCATGTAATGCTTTTGCATATCAATATAACTGTCTAAAAATAATACCAGTTGTGTCCCTGTTCATAATTTACACATACATTTGTGCTAGGCATCCTCAAGTGTTCAAGCACAGGTAAAGAGGCACAGAGCATCACATTCTAGTAAATATGGCACCATTCAGCTCTCTCCCATTGCTGCATAGCAACAACTGTGACTACTGCCCTGTGTTGCTTGAACTTTTATCAAATATTCCCCCTTATGCACCAAGGTCAGTTAGGTGTTCCTTAGATTTATATATTTGAATCAAAGATTTCTTGTACCACACAATTTGATAAAGTTTGTATTCGGTCACAGTCAACTTGTTTTGACATCTAGTTATCACCTGCATGGTCCTGGTTGTAATCTTGAAGAGACCAAAATATTTTGTGCGCTGAACCTATAAGACGAACTTCAAAAGGATTTGAGGATTATCTTAATGTGCTTCTTGGACTCCATAGACCCCACAAGAAAGTATGTAGGCCAGAGATTCAGAGTATCCAATAGGTTTAATCTTACTGGGAATCATTTAAACTATCATGAAAATTCAGCATGGATCTAGCCCCTTGTGTACCAAATTTGGATACCCCTAATACAATTCTTAGAATTAAAATATGATGTATTGCAGAGTCACATAGAGTTTCTGTGAGAACGTTAGTTATTAGTTGAAGTAGATGGTGGTCCTCTTCAAGTAATAATGACACTATTCCTTATAAGGTCCGGACGGGTTTTGGTAATTTATACCTGGGATCAAACTTTGGTAGCTGTAACACAGAGCTGACAGGCTTAACTTAGGAGAATGTGTAAAGCAATTATCAGTACCTAAACCTTTAAAAAGTAGAAAGCACAACTCAATAAAAATTCACCTACAATTCATAAAAATACAGTACATAGTAATCTTCAAATAGACACCGAAACAACAAATATATGATGCAAAGATTTTTTGAAGTATTAGCTGTTTCTAGTGCCAAAAAGAGTAAAGCACCAACCACGGGCATCCTGTCGGGATAGACCAGGCCAAAGTCAAAGTTAAAGCCATTCGTGATGGAATGTTGGTGAGATACAGGGACCCTGTTCAGGCAGGTGGAAATGTTAGCATCAGACTTAAGGCCTGATTTCGATGTTGGGGGATCAGGTCCCTCATTGCTTTTTTTTACGGTCTTCCCACCTGCCAACATGGCAGTCCACTTGCTGTATTTAGATGTTCGTGAGTGCAAATGCGAAAGATCGCCACAGTCCCACCACCAGGAATCTTCAGCTGCGTCAATGGCTGCATAGGCAAGCAGTTGGTGGCAAGACTCCAGCCAAGAGTCCTGCTGAGCTGATTACGATGTGCCTTTCTGTTGAGGCAACTGTGGTGTAAATCCTTCCTTCTTTGAGTTGCAGGAATCTAGGGAAATGTGGTAAAAACAATTATTTTCCTGCTTCCTGCTTCACTTTTCCGTTTCAATCTTCTACGCTATTGTCCAGGTCCTCCTTCGCTGCTCAGACTCCACCACGACGCCGAATGACTGTTGTCACTGAGATCTCAGGGAAGCTACTTGTACAATTGTGCTATGCATCATGTGTTGACAACCACAGTAACCTTGTGAATGTCTTCATTGCTCTCTCATGCTATATTCTTCTTTGGTGTAATGCAGAAGTGTTCATTTTCCTACTTATCAAGGCAAAATAAACACACGTGTTTTTGTGGTTCTTGGGGGTGTTGTGCTAGTGGTGTCTGTGGGTGGGCATTCAATAGTGTGTGTATGTTGTGTGAATGGAATGAAACATGCAATACAAAGGGGAATAACACATTGCCTGCATATGTTTTATGCAAACATGACATATATGTGTATTGACACATTAATAAGTTGTACTTACCAGTCTCCACTCCACCAGGAACTCACTCTGTCAGTAAATCGCCACCGGGACACCGCCAGCACGACTAGAACATCTCCGGCAGCTCCGCGCAAACCCTCCGGCCTGACGGTGATGGAGTACTGTTAGCCAGCAAAAACGACTGCCACAGTCTACTGTCAAGAGCCACAACATCTAAATACAGTGGGCCAACCGCTGTCAGCTTGACGGAGCACTTGGAACAACCGATAATCCAGCCAAGATCTAAATCAGGCCCTTGGACTTTTTCTTGGAGACAATCTTCATCGACGAGGTTGTCAGCGGGTCAGGGTGCCACTAAATCCGAAAAGGGACTATTATTGACAGCGGATGACTGCAGGATGTCAATGGATGTCTAAATGTTTGTGGTAAGTTTGAGGTTCCGGAGTCAATGCAGAAAAACTCTCAGCGGACTAAGTAACAAGCTTGGTCCTCGTTAGGCTTCGTCGACAACAGGACGCTGCTTGGCAGTGGTCCAGGTAAAATCCTTAACTTTCTGAATTGGAATTTTTTCCTGAAATAAGGATCCTTTCAGCAGGGCAAACCAACAAGTTGAATCCGACCAGCAATTCAATGTTGACAGCTGAGGCTTGGCAGCAGTGGTATCCTCTTTTTTGTGTAAACATTTCTGAAAAAGTTTCTAAGTGTCCAGTTTTGCAATTTTTTAGGAAAAAAGATTACACAGCCAAAGGTCCAGGAGCTGTTAGGTCCCACTTGGAGGTTAGGACTCAGAATCTCAGAAGCCACCAGCAGGGTCCAGGGCAAATCCAGTGAGAACTGGTTAGCTGGGCACAGCAGGATCCTGGGCTTCTTGCAGCTTTTGTGTTCCTAGAGCTTAACAGAAGTTTAGAAAGTAGGTATATCCTTGCCTAACTATCCAGTATGCCTCTGCTATGTTTGTGTATTGCATGTCTGGCTTGTGAGTGACAGGAGCTCGGAGAGGGCTGCGGCTCCAGCAGTCTGATAAATCAGGGCGGGCTGAATGGGAACTGGGTAGAATTTAGAGTAGGGGGAGGAGATTTCCTTTCACCTGCCTGGGCCAGGTCTGCTTTCAACAATGCTGTCTCCACCTCCTGCCAGGAAGCTGCACCGGTGAGGACAGAACTGGTTTTGGCTGTGTAAAGACACTCTCTGCCTTCAGAGACAAAGGATTTGTGTGCATAAAAAAGGGGACTCAGATCCCAGAACTTTAGATCACTTCTGGGATATCAAGAGGAACCTTTGCCATGGAGAAGAACCGGAGAAGCTGAATGAAGCTTACTACTCCTGTGCTCTTTGCTGTTTGGGGTTGGCCTACAGTGGTTACTTGTTGCGAAGGAAAGCAGAAAACGACTTTCCTTCAGCTCCCCTGAATTCCCTTGCTGGGATTTCCATCCTGCAAAGAGTTGCCTGCTGCTGTTTAGGACCTCTAGAGACTGTTTGTTGTTTGGAGTTGGAAGATTGACGCAATGATTCCTGACGCATCGCGAGTCACGGAGAAGATGTGCGCCGCATCCGCACCTGGTCACAATGCATTGTCGTGCCCCGGAGAAGAAGCACGCCGCATCCACACCGAGTCCCGACACATCACCGAGAAGATCATCGCAGCACCTGCCATGCGGCTGCAAACATTCACGCATCGACCGGATTGTCGCATCGCATCAAGCCGACATTTTATCACATCGCACCGGATCGTTGCCACGCATCGAGGTGCCATCTTGTTGCATCGTAACCGGAATGCAGTAAGAAACTGACGTATCCCCTCCTCTCCGGTAAGGAACAGACGCATCGCCTCCCTCGCTCTGCAGTAAGGAACAGGTGCGCCACCTCCCCCGAAGCAAGGAACTGACGCATCGCTTTCCTTGCAACCACTTTGTTTATTTTGCGTGACACATTTAAGGTACTTTGTTGGAAAAGTGTTGCATTTATAACTTGCATTGAACTAAACTATTTCTCCCATTGAAGAGCCTATTTTTGATACTGTATTGTGGATTTTTGCCATTTGGTCTTGTTTAGATAAATATTACTTATTTTTCTAAACTGGTGTGGTGTCCATTTGTAGTGTTTTCACTGTGTTACTGTATGTGTCACAAATGTTTTACACACTGCCTCTGAGATAATCCTGGTTGCTCGTGCCAAGCTACCAAGTGGGTGAGAAGGGGTTATGTTGGGAGTGTATCCCCCTAATCCTGACTAGAACCAAGGGTCCCTATTTGGACAAAGGTGCAAACCATTGCCAACTAGGGACCCTCACTTCTAACACACAATCATTCAGAAATAGCCCTCAAACAAAGGAAGTTGGAGACTGAGCTGGTACTCATAGCTCTGGAAAAGAAAGAACTAGCTCTTGCAGAGAAGACAGTGGCCTTGGAGGAAAAGAAGCCTAGACTGGGGGTGAGGCCCAGCAACAATGGTGGTAGAGGTATCTACGGGGGGTCTTACAATTACACCTGCCCAATGGACCTGTACCTAGCTTTGTGCTGGGGGATGACAAAGACAAATGGTTTATTTCCTTTGAAAGAGCATTAAAGATGAAGAAAGTGGGCACCCAACACTGGAGACCTTCATTCTAGGAGTGAATTCCATTTGCTGTGAGGGATAGGCTCCTGACCCTCTAGCAGAGAGTAGCAGAGTCCTATCAACACATGAATGATTCCCTAGTGGAGAAGTTTGGTCTGACCCCAGAAGCATATGTTGTTCGCTCCTAGGTGAGTCACAAACAACTCTGCCGACAGAGCTGCCTACAAGGCAGTCCTCAGCAACTATTTATTTATTTATTTGCAGGTTTGTACCGCGCTGGCTTCACTCCCTGAGGAGTATCTCGGCGCCTTTGGCTTCTACAGTGAATTAAGAGGAAGGGTTTTAAGAGCTGTTCTAGTTTACTGTTTAAACAAGAAGGTCTTCAGCATTTTCCTAAAAGGAAGGTGGTCTACACATAGCCTGAGGGATATTGGGAGGCTATTCCAGAGAGAGGGTCCGGCTATTGAAAGTGTTTTAGCTCCATGTCTAGCCTTCTTTGCTCTGGGTACACACAGAAGGCCTTGTTCACTTGATCTGAGTGTCCGAGTGGGAATATAAGGTGTAAATTTGGATGTCAGGTATGCAGGACCCATTCCATTCAGGCTTTTGTGTATGGTACAGCATACTTTGAACTTGGCCCTCTGTCTGACAGATAACCAATGTAGTTTTGTCAGCAGAGGTTTAGAAGGCTTGCGGGGAGGAGCATTCAGAACCAGGCGAGCAGCCGTGTTCTGGGCCACCTGAAGTCTATTCATAACTCCCTCGTTGGCAGACAGGAGCAAGCCATTGCAGTAGTCCAGGCGACTCAAGACAAGCGCCTGGGCCAGCGTCTTCCTAGTAATATCTGGTAGTAATGGGAAGATTTTCCGCAGCATACCAATTACATGAAAGCATGCTCCCACCACCTGGTTCCCACTATCACCTGCACATCAAGGAAGTAGAGAAAGCAGCCATCACCACCCACATTAACACTGCAGCCAACCACACTAAGGAACTCTTCAAAATAGTCAAGGAATACTCACACCAAACGGACACAAAGAGTACCATCGACCCCTCACAAGAGATCTGAGAGACCCTCCACAGCAAGATTGCCACCATCTACAGTAACCTCGACCCCTGAAGCTCCACCCTCAACCTCAACGACCTCAACCAATCAACAAACACCAGACAAACGATCACCACCTGGACTCCGTTCACCACATGGACCACCACAGCTGCCATGTCTTCCATCCACTCTGGGGCACCAACCGACCCTTTGCCCCACCACCTCTTCAACCTTGGCGTGAACCCAATCAGCACAGAACTTACCAGCCTCCTCTACACCTCCATCTCCAAAGCAGCCTTCCCAACATATGAAAGCACGCGGATGTCAGACCCCTCCTTAAGAAACCCTCTGCCGATCCCAGTGACCTCAAAATTCATCGACTGTTCTCCCTTCTCCCCAACCCAGCCAAAGTACTGACGAAAGCCATCTAATACAGCTCACCGCATTCCTGTAACAAAACCACTTACTGGTTGCCTCACGATCAGGATTGCGGGCTAACCAAAGCACCGAGACTGTACTGATCACTGCCAAAGATGACATCTGAACACTCCTCAACTGCAGAGAAACTGTGGCCCTGATTCTCCTCAAACTCTCTGAGGTATTCAACACCATCTCCCACAGCACCCTCAATAACAGACTACAAAACAATAGCATACAGTAAGACACTCTCAAGTGTATCGCCCCATTCCTTAACGGGTGCAGACAGAGTATACATCCGCACCCAAGAACATCATATGTGATGTACCCCAAGGATCATCCCTCAGCCCCAGTCTGTTCCACACGTACATGACCCCCCTCGTGAACTTCATCAGATCCAACAGCCTCCACATAATTTACTACAGAGACAGCACTCAACTTATCCTCTCACTCACCGAGGACCCTGCCAGTGCAAGAACACCATGGCCAATGTAGCCAACTTGAATGAGAGACAACTGTCTTAGACTCAACTCCAACAAGACATAAGTACTGATCTTCGGGACAGTACCTTCGCCTGGGACCACAGCTGGTGGCCAGCCAAATTGGACCCACTCCCACACCAACAGACCATGCATGCAACCTATGGATCATATTTGACCGCCAACTGACCATGAAAAGACAAGTCAGCGTAGTCACCTCTTCCTGCTTAGACACACTCTACATGCTTCACAGAATCTTTAGATGGATCCCTATCGATACCAGATGACTGTCACTCAGGCCCTCATCACCAGCCACTTCAACTATGCCAATGCTCTCTACACCGGCATCGCCACCCAGCTCCTCTGGAGACTCCAGATCATACAGAACACTGCATCCAGGCTCATCCAGGACCTCCCAAAATGGTCCAGCATCCCCCCAACGCAGAAACCTCCACTGGCTCCTCATACAGAAAACATGCCAGTTCAAGATTCTCATGCATGCCTATAAAGCCCTCCATGATCAAGGAGCATCCTACATCAACCATTGACTGAACTTCCTTCCTCCTTCCAGATACCTGCACTCCTCCACTCTAGCTCTCGCACACATCCCCCACATCCACCACAATGGTGGCCGTGACTTCTCCTACATCGCCCCCAAGACCTGGAACTACCCCTCCACCTCCATACAGCACCCTCCCTGGCAGACTTCAGGAGGAGACTCAAGATCTGGGTTTTTGACTGAGGCACAGTTACTTCAGCACCCAGAAACCCCTAGGGGCAACAATGCTGTGCTATACAAATGCTGATTGATTAATAGGCATGACCCTGTCATTGTCCCAGTAGCTAGAGTGGCACCAATTCCAGTGGAGGGGAAACCTGTCCCACTTGTGACAGCGGACACCTCCTTGAAGCTTGTACAGCTGGTGGGCACACCCCACAGGCCATCCCATCATGTCACACCGCCTACCAGCCATAGCTCTTTTGTTCCCTTTCATGGGAGCCATTCACAACTCCCAGTAGGTAGCCAAGAGACAGTTGGGGGATTAACACTGAAAAGGCTATTAAAGGTTTTAGTCAGGAAAATGCAAACTTTCTAAAAGTAGCATTTTAGAAATTCTGATTTTACCATTAGACTGGATTTTAATTTCCTAACAATGTGTATCCTTGAATCAGGGTTCCAGTTATTCCCAAACAAAATGTATTCATTATAAGGTGCTAGAATATAATCCAGTCTCTTGATATGGGAGGGCCAGTCTTGCCACATCAAAAAACTATTTTGAAGATTTTTCACTGCCTGGAAAGTGTGAAACTTAAATACTCATGTCCTACTTTTCAAATGGACATTTACAGCCTACTTTAGGAGTGACTTCTGGGTATTAAAACTGAAGGGTTGGACCTGGCAAAAGAGTATTTGCTGTGTTGAATTTTCAGTTTTAAAAAGGCCATGCTGGGCTGCTGTTGAAGATCTAGATTCATGTTTTCACTTTTCAATTTAGTGGGGGCACACAATATGTGCTGCACTCCCCTAGTGACATTTAACTTACAAGGCTTGTGTACATAGGATATCATACACTAGGGGCTTACAGGTAAGGTAAGTATACCAATCAGGTATAAGCCAATGGCACACAGGTTTTAGGGGTCAGAGCAGATGCACCGGGGTCTGGTTAACAGGGCCCAATTGCACAAGAGTTGAACATTGGGGTCATCAGTCCATACAAAAGGTGGAGTGATCATGCAATATGAGGCCTTTTCTTAAAATTACTTAGAGAAGTGCTGCTTTAGGATGCAGTTGAATATTCAACGGAGAAAGTACCTGCTAAATGTCTACTGGATACAGACCAGGGATTTTATTATTTATTTATTTATTTTTGAGGCTTGTAGAGCTCACAGCTACCCCCAACGGGGGTGTCCCGGCGCTGAAGACAGCAGCTAGTGAGGTTCGGTAAAATCCAGGGAGATAAAGTGGGCTAGATCAGGGATCTTCGAAACAGTTGCTCTGATGTCAGAAATCTAAGTTCCAGTGGCAGATGATTCCAAAGTCTGGAGGTGGCCACTTAGAAGACCCTCCCTCCAGTACGCGCAAGACGAAATCTGGGGCAAAGCATTAGGCGAAGATGGTTAGATCTGTGCTTACGCGTTGCTTGTGAGAGCTTCAGTTTGTGTCTCAGGTAAGCAGGGCCTCGCCCATTGAGAGCTCTAAAAGCAATGGTCAGAAATTTAAATTGGATCCGTAGTCTCACTGGGAGCCAGTGCAGTTTGATAAGATGGGGAGAGATGGAATGGCGGTAGGGGATATTGCAAATCAGCCTGGCCGCTGAATTCTGTACTGTCTGTAGACGATTAATGAGATACGCTGGGGCTCCCACATACAGACTATTGGCGTAGTCCAAATGGGATGTTATGAGGGCATGGACTACTATTTTACGAGAATCAAGTGGTAGGAAAGGGATAATTATTTTTGATCATGCAGAGCTTTCCGAAACAGGACGCCGAGACTTTATTAATTTGAGTTTTGCAGGAGAGGGCTGAGTCAAATTGGAAACCTAGGTTGCGGGCAGATTGGACGGGTACGGGGGGAGGATCCAGTTCAGCTGGCCACCAGAGGCCAGTGGAGATGGGGGATTTCTGATTAAAAAATAAGACTTCCGTCTTATCCGTGTTTAGTTTTAAGTTATTTGAGGACATCCAAGAGGCGATATTCACCAAGCAGTGGCGAAAATTTGACAGAGAGCTTTCAGAGTGATCTTTAAAGGAAAACACAAGCTGAGTATCGTCAGCATAGAAGATCACTCTGACGCCCCATGATTCTACCACTTTTGCCAAAGGCTTCAGGTATACGTTAAACAGGAGAGGGCTGAGAGCAGATCCCTGCGGAACCCCCCATGTCAACGGTTTCTTGGTGGAAAAGAAAGAGCCCAACATCACTTGTTGAAATCGATCCGTCAGGAAAGACTTGACCCAGGCCAGCGGGGTCCCACCAACTCCCACCTCCTGAAGACGTGTTATCAGAGTTTCATGGGAGATGGTATTGAATGCTGCGGATAGGTCGAGGAGGACCGGCATGGCCTCCTCTCCCCTATCCGCGCACTCCCAGATAGACTCGGACACTTCTAGTAAGGCTGATTCAGTACTGAAGTCCGGCCTGAATCCTGACTGAGAGTCATGGAACAGCAGGTTTGATTCAAGATAGTCGGACAGTTGTTCTTGTACCGCTTTCTCGAGTACTTTGGCTGGCTTGGGGAGAAGCGAAATTGGTCGGTAGTTGCTAAAACACATTGGATCGACACCAGGTTTTTTTTTAATAGGAATCAGCAGCGCGTATTTCCATAAAGAAGGGACAATACCCGATTGCAGGGAGGTATTCCAGATTTCAAGCAGGGGATTAATGACTAAAGGGGCAATGTCATTCAGGATCAGTGCCGGGGCTGGATCAAGGGGTGAACCTGATTTACATTTTAGAAATAGAGTCAGGGCATGCTTTTTAGTCAGCGGTTTAAAAGAAGTAAATGCTTTAGCACAGGAAGAGTCAGGATCCAAAGTTACTTCTGTGCGGTTCTGAAGAATTGTTGCCGTAATATTGGCAATTTTTTCAGAAAAGAAATCTGATAGACCTTCACTGAGCAGTTGGCTGAGGGTGACAGGAACGGACAGAGCAGCAGGATTAGTGAACTCTTTGACAATGTTGAAGAGGGTCTTAGTGGAGTTTTTCGCGCCAATGATTTTCATAGTATTGCGTTTGAGTTTATGAAACTCTTTAAGAGCCCGTCTATAAAGGGATTTGGCTGCCGGGTCATAGGTTCGGCGCCATAGGCGCTCCAGTTTTTTGCACCTGCTTCGGTTTTCCCTTAATTCCTGAGTGAACCAGGGAGCTGACGGTTTAGATCTGCGGGAGGTGAGGGTCTGCAAGGGCGCGACTCGCTCAATGGCGGTCATGAGGTCTTTATTAAATATAGATACTGCTACATTGAGGTCGTCAGGGAGTGAGTGTGAATTACTCGTATACGTTTGCTCCAGGGCTTTAAATGAGACCTTATGCCATTTTCTGCCTTGTTCTCTAATGGCAGATTCCCTCTTAGGAGGCTGGGATATGGACACTTCGAACAGGATCAAAAAGTGATCAGACCAAGTCAGAGGTGTGGAGGGGAGGATCTTCGTCCAGTTAGAGAAAATCAGATCAAGGGTGTGTCCTGCAGAGTGTGTGGGGCCACTAACCCAAACTTTGCATGGAATCTAAAAGATGAATGGCTCGAGTACAGTCAGGTACATCCACATGATGGTTAAAGTCACCCAGCACCGTGAAATGCGGGTGTTTAAGAGACAGATCTGCAATAACTGCTAATAGTGCAGAAATGGCAGGCTGTAGGGTATTAGGAGGACTATATACCAGGACTCCCGAAAAGATGGCCGTGATGGTATCCGAGATGGAAAAGTATAGTGCCTCTATGGGCCCTAAATTCGGGATTTTCCTGGACGTGATCGTCAAGTGAGACTGTAAGATAACCGCGATTCCGCCTCCGGGCTTAGAGCTGTCACGGCTTACTCCTGTGAGGCGGTATCCCGGGGGCAAAGCAAGAGAAATATCTGGGTTGGAAGAGTCCTTGATCCATATCTCAGTAAGAAAGAGTAAGTCCCAGGACGTTGATGAGAGCAGCAGCCAAATGTCACTAGAGTGACATGGCAAAGAGCGACAATTCAATAATCCCATAGAAAAGGTTCGTATAGGAGTGGGAAAGATTTTTGGCGATAAATGGGGACATTTTATGTGAGGAATGAGCGAGAAAGGACAGCTGTTACATTTAAAATGGGGGGGGCTAGTCAGTGGAAGATTGCACCGTGCCGATGGAGTGCAGATTTTCACTCTTAAATCCAAAAGCTGTGATCTAGACCATGCCTGCCTCTGTACGAGATGGGAACCGGCAGCATGGCTGGCCCTAGGCACAGAGCAGGCACGTACGGGCGCAGACGGGCTTGCCTTAGGCACGCCTTCGGCGTGCAGGCGGCGTGCCCGCTGTGCTCATCCGCTGCGCGTCCGGTAGATACACATGGTTTATAGGCGGGGGGGATGTGGGGAGGCGTGGCCTAACGATAGTGGGCGTGGCCTGAGGGATCCCAGGTAATGGTGGCAAAATTATTTTGTAGCCCGGGGCAGCGTTAAGATCCGCTGCGCGGGGATGCCCAGTGAGTGCTAAACAAGTAATAATAAGTGCCCAGGGGGAGAGGATCAAGAAGGTAAAAAACACAATATCACACTCAAATATTTAAAAAATGCAAGCGATCGTACTCCCGGCTTCCGCCTCAGGAGAATGCTGTCTCTGGATTTACACTGTAAGTTAAGGTGGGCCAAATCGCACCAGATTTTCACGATCACTAAATTCTATCTGAAATCCGATTAGATGTATGATATGTATATGTACGGTATGTGGATGTCCTAAAAACATGGCATGCAAATGGCCCTCCTGGATTTACGGTAATCATCCCTGATTTAGAGAAGGAAAACTATGTTATATTGTTCGTCTGAGGACAAAGATCCCCAAGCACGTCATGTCCACTCTTACTTCTTAATTGACACTGCTCTCTCTGATGTCAGAAAGTATCTCATGAAATTGTTGTTCAATCGTGAAAAACGATGAACACTTTGCGAGAACTAGAAATGCACCAAGCTGCTGTCTAAGGGGCATATTATCAAGCCCATTATCGCCGTTTTAGCAGCAGCTTTCTGCCACTAAAGCGGCGATAATTTTATCGCCTGTCTTGATAATATGCCCCATCGTTAACCACTTTGTGAGACTCCACCACAGACAACATTTCCCATTTCGCTAGAAAAACATTAAAGATTAAGGCTATTTATACTTTTTTCATTAGAAGTTCTGAAACCGTCTTATCCACATACCAATTTATAGACAAAAGCAATTACAAATTACCATTCTTTACATATGCCATGTTCTATTATTATAAGGAACAATATGCTATTAGTTACTATGCTTATTGCCTGACACATATTGCAGGCATATCATGCCAGTTTCTTCTTCTTCTTTAAGCCCTGGGGGTATCATTATTATATTTACTTAGCATTGTGTTAGCGTAAGACCTTCATTTGACACATAATGTGTTGTTATTATTGTAAAATCCACTTTCTTTGCTGCTAAAGTGGGTTGTGCAAAGTCATGCATCAGGTGTAAGCCATATGTCTTCATTTGCACTCATCATTACGTTGATGTCATTGGGACAATTGGAATCATTTATATCTTGTATTCCACTGCATGGTCTGAATATGAAGTGCCTAGCAATGCAGATGCAGACTTCAAAGATCAAGGGGAGATGCCGCAAACTGTTCAGCGTTTGCCTCTGTTACAGGGGCATATTCTTCTGATTTACCTTGTGGACACTGCTTCATGTAACATACATGTTACGGCCGAAGGTTTTTTAATTGAATCACTAATCTTTATTACCAGTAAATCTAGTGCACATTTTCTTCATTGGAATTGAAATGTGAATGTCTGTGAATCATATCCTATTGTAATTACCTGTGAAAATACATTTTATATCACACTGCTCACTGTTGTATGTGTTATTAGGGGTGCTGTAAAATGTTAATTAGTTGATTTCATTTTGATTAAAATAAAAACTATTTTTACGTAAAGTTTTTTTTTCATCAGCAAAGGTTATATTGGCGTTTTTTCAAGAAAAATAAATAGAACACCCTATCTGATTTCATTTATTTCCTCCCCAAAAATTAAAGAAAATGCTTTTTGCTCTAGATAATTGCTTCAGTTTTAATTTGCACGTTTTCTTCACTACTTATTTTTGTGACATTCCTTTCGTTAAAAATATGCATTCTGTACTAGACCTGGATTGGAGGGAGTGGGTGTATCCACTCCTCCTCTGCTGCTCTGTATTTGTTTTCGGTGCGAGTTCCTCCATAATTCCTTTTCTTTTTTATGGATTTGAGCATGAATAAAGAAAACAATATTCATATATATTCATAAGATATTAAAAATAGAAAAATAAGCAGTTTGCAAATTTCCTAAAACTTGGAATCACATTTATCCAGTGTCACAATGAGAGCTAAATCACAAGAAGTTACACACCCCTATATGATCAGCAAGGTCAAAAAGCCAATCAGTTGGCATTGCCAATACTTGTTTAATCTCTGCTGCATATATGAGTGACTGGCCAGGAGAAGCTGCACAGATCAAATAAAAATATTAATCATTATTTTTTTTTATTTTGTTATATGGTGCGAGCATTTCTGTCAATCGTACATCCTTATGTTGCAGAATAGTAAAATGTGCTGATTTGTTGCGCCCTAAAGATATTTTTTCAAGGCAGTTGTTGCTCAGTTTACGGAGAAACACCATTCACTGTACAGACTGTTCGTCTTTTACTAACACAAACACAGTGCTCTCAGCCTACCCATAAAGGCCCACCATTGCCCTGCATTCACACAGACACATTGTGCATGCACCTGGTACTCTCAAGCACACTGTTTACCTTGCACTCACACAGGCTCACATCTCACCCTCCAATCACTCAGACATCCCCTCATCCTGCACCTTTATTTGGTATAGCCCGTACCATTCACTTTCACAATCACACCTGCCACCCAGCAAACACAATACACATGGCACACCCTGAACCTATACAGGCAGGCTCTGCACTCGGGCACCATGTACTCACACAGGTGCACCCTGCCTACTGTACTCACTCAGGCGCACTCTCCTCTCTTCACTGTCAATATACACCACTTACCGGACATTCACTCAGACACTTCTCATTTTCCAATTTACCTCTGAGCAACCACAGCAATAGCTTCTGGTAACCATGCACCCTGTGCACATGTATTTACCAATTTTAGGGGAGGACCTGAGATAGGGGCAGACATAAGACTCCCGCAGCCAGCACCCCTCTGTGAGCTGCCACCACCCCCGGCAGCCTGCCTCAATCTGAGAATACGCTGCTAGGGGCTGCTAGGGTCTTATCTGATGCTTTGGCTCAAGCTGGCTCCGCCTCTTCTACTCTGGCACAGTGTACAGCAGGTTTGGAAGGCAGCTCTGGAGTGGGCGAGGCTGAAAAGTATAGCTGACAATGCCCCTTCTTTCATGTAGAGGGGCTGAGGAGAGAGCAGGGACCTTGTAATAATAAAGCAGTGGCTATGCATGTTTCGATTTTAGCTCTGAAGTGGGTGGTCACACCTTCTACCCCCCCAAGCAAGCCATTTTTGTTGCAACAGCATACGGGGTATAAGTATGTGTTGTAATGAATGCAGTATTATGGTGCTTCCAAGACTTTAAGCGGGATGAAAAAATTAGGGAGTCTCTCAAAGGGGCGTGACCAACGTAATTAAGGGCGTGGCTTAAAAACGTATGTTCTGTGCCTTAGCATAGTGTGCCACCCAACTTGTATTTTGCTGTTTCTGTCATTGCATCCAGATATATGATACAACAATTATATCATACCTACAAGTCAGGACTATTGGCTTTGTCAATGGTTGTTAGTTTCATAAGATAAGTAAGCAGCAACTATGGCTTGCATATGATATTAAAAAAGCTTCCACTTAAAGCCCTGGTGACACGATGCCAATGTTGCTGCTCCTGTGTTGCAAAAAGAGAAGGGAAATCCAGAGAGAAAATTACTCTCTTTAAAGGATTTTCCTTCCCCTACAATGCTCTGCCTGGCATGACGCCATACCTTAAGTTCTCCAATAGTGAGAAGTGAGCACGCGCCCCTGGATGTGCCCCCTGGCACTACAGTCCGGAAAACAATCGTCCGCCCGTGGTAGGGCACAAAACAGAGCCCGATAGAGACCCGTTTCGAGGCCCACTATAAAAAACTGCCGGTGCTCAGTACCGGTGAGACCCGGCCCACTTAAAGCCCTGGTTGTTTCCCATCGTGGAATAAAGGAACCCCTTCGGCAGCGAAATAAAATACTCCTTCAAGCTGTATGGAGAAGCAGCTGTGTAAT
Source organism: Lissotriton helveticus (assembly GCF_964261635.1). NCBI lineage: Eukaryota > Metazoa > Chordata > Amphibia > Caudata > Salamandridae > Lissotriton > Lissotriton helveticus. Next base: position 539,912,742 of record NC_136065.1, read on the forward strand.
AAATGTGTCCATTTTGGTCAAGGGAATCCCCTCGCCAGCAGTAGTGTTCCTCTTAGAGCCATCGGAAGATTCAGAAGTCCGGCTTTGCACTGTTGGTCTGCTGTGCTGAACAACAACAGGCCTGCTGCTGTCACCAGACTCGGAGACTGCTGTACAACCACATGAAGGGACAATCTACCAGCAGCAGGGGCAGTTTTTTCTCTGAGTGGACAGTAAACACAGAACACTCCACCCAAGCAGTGCAGGGATAACCCGCTGTACATGCAGACGTCCATGTAGTAGAAAGGAACTGTTTTATAAGAGCTCTGACAAAACACTGCCAAACATGCCTATAAAGAATAATAGCAGATGCTGGAGACCAAGCACACGCTATGCTGCTTCTTAATGGTTCTAGTGGTCTTTTTCTGTGAATACATGAGCTCTGTCTGTCTATATACCCAGGCAAGCTGCTTCGTTCCTAAAGCACAGTACCGTACCCAGAGACTGCTTGATTTTTTCGAACAATCCTTCTCGAATTGTTTGAGGATTCCTGTGTTGCCTTACTAACAATGGTGTGCATGTCTCGCAGCTGCAACCTAGAAGCGTAACATTCCGTCCCTTCTTTCCTCACAATGAAACAATAAGAAGGAAAAAGATGAAAGTCTAAAATATCGTAGTGGTATTGGCATTTTGTGTGTGTAGCTGAATAGGAAAGCAATGCAAAAATTAGGTTGAACTGAAACCGTTTACATCCAATACTGCATCTATATGTTCCAAAACGTACTGTTCACTCGCAAGAATAAAAAAATATAGATTTTACACAGGAAAGAATAATTTAGTGGCCTTGCACCTGGACAAATGAAAGGAGAATTTGACAGTGATAATGCTTGTTTTTGTAACCGCTGATTGACGTTTTAAATTTATGACAGTACGGTATTCTATTGATTCAAACTGACACTGGCACATCAGTACTTCAGAATCACTTTCCGTAAGTGTCTACAGACAGATTGTTAGAGCTGACATCCTTGGATTGGTAGTCCCCAAAACCTTTTGCCTTCACTGTCATACTTTGCTGAATTTGCTGGCCAACAACTAATTGGCACATTTAGTTCACATGTTAGTCTCTAGTAAATGATACTCCCTGTACCAAATGCCTCTAAATGTGAGGCTACTAGTGAGCAGCAGCACTCATTGTGCCACCCACTAAAGTGGCATTGTAAAACATGTTTCAGGCCTGATACTGCAGCCTGTAGTGCAGTTTTAAGCTGTCATTTCAACTTGGCGAAATAAACCTTTTGCCAGGCTTAACCCTTCCTTTCTATAAGTCATCCCTAAGATAGGCCATAACCACTCACTGAACAGGGTGCATAATATTTTTTTAAAAAGTACGGCATGTGGATTTATGTTTTAAATGTCCTGGCATTGAAAACTCCGAAAGTTGTTGTACACTGTTACAGTTATCCCTCCAATTGCTACCACTGAGTTATCTTATTACACTTAATATGTGTTAATTTCAGATTGGGAGCAGATAGAGAAATTATGTTTACACTCAACTGAGTTTTAATTCATCTTTAATTGTAGAGTCAGACTTTAAGTTACAATATTGAAAATGCCACTTTCAGAAAGTTTACATTTGGCTGCCCAACCCAGGTTTGCTTTTCTGCCAGTGTCCTGGGTCCTGTGACTGTAAATGGTTCTGCTGCTTGTGGGCTGTGTATTGCTTCAAGATATTGAAACAAAAGAGACATATGTGTTAAGGGGGATGGCCTTCCTGACAGGATGGCTAGGGAGGAGCTGTTTCCTGCCATGATTACATTTCAAAGGGATCCTGACAGCAGCCCACACAAAGGAACCTGACATAAGGCCTGCCCTTGCATTTGTCACTCTGGACAGTTTGGAGCCAGGACCAGGGGACAAACTGACCAGAACCAATTTGGCAGGGTAGGTAAGTGAATTACCCCACACAAAGGCTGGCACCAGATATAAAAGTTTGATATTCGGGGACCTCTTATCAGAGTACTCTGGACCTGTGGAAGATTCAGAAGAAGGACTGCACTGCTATCTGAGGAAGAAGGACTGCCCTGCTGATTGAAGAAGGATTAGTCTTGCCTGGTTTTTGCTGTTGTGATTCCTGATCCCCAAGATCTGCCCCCGAGGTCCCAGGCCTTCGACAATAATCAGTAATGACACCTCCTGTAGAAAAGGTGAAGTTACAGAAGTTTTGCCCTCCTCTTGCCCATTAAGTGACTTTTACGTGCTGAGAATTGATCGCCTGTGACGACTGCCAAAGGGAAGTTCCATTGGGGAACTGCTCTTAGCGCCAACGGAAACCATTTGCGTCAACCAACAATGCAAGACCTGCACTTTGTGCCACCGGCGACTGCTGTCGACAATCAACCAACAAGACGCTCCAGCGACAACCAGCTCTTCATACTACAGCGACGACCAGCCAAAACGTGTGCGACCACCAATGTAGACAGCATCCTTTGAGACGGACATAAGAAGGTAAATCTTCAGCAGGACCAACCTGGTCCCTGTATTCAACCAGTGGTCGACTGCGGTAGGCCTTACCTTCTGACTTACCTCTGGTAAAGTGTGACCAAATAACCTTGGGTACCGCTTGTTTTGGTATCAAATGTGGGTTGTGTGTGTTTTCACTTTATTACTGATTGTGCGCTGCATCAATAAATTCTTTACACATTGCCTTAAGTTAAGCCTGACTGTGTTTGTGCCAGGCTACTAGATGGTTAAGCACAGGCTAATTTAGTGACTTTTGTGGTTCATACTGACAAGGACAAGGACTGTGTTTAAAATTTGAGTGAGGCTTCCACATCTCTCAAATAATAACCCTGTTTCTTACACAGATGCATTAGTCCATGGTTGCACCTTTGCCTCCTAATGGCAAATTAAAAATAATAACTGCTAAGGGTACTTATAAACAGACTCTACAATGCATATCAATGCATCATAAGTATGAGAGTAGACTCGAAGACTGAAAAAGTTTATACTCTTACAAAATGGCACTAAAAAGATTGTGGGCAATTTTCACCTCTATCACCTTCCAGAGAGAAGCATCAAGCATTGGAAATCTCAAAGATCTGCCTATTTCTGTATACTGTCAGCAATATCACTAATGGCCCCATCATGAGTCAAGAGGAGCGGGTTCCTTGGAGGGAACCTACCCCCAACTACATCTTCCACCTGCTGCATGAATGCACTCCTTAAAACCAAATGTGTTTCCACTGACATTTTCAACTTGCTCAAAGCAGTTGTAAAATGCTAGCAGGAAAGGCCCTGAAATCTGGAACTGAATGCTGTATTAGACACAGCAAATGCAGGTACTGCATGGTTTTCCATATTATGCAGCCGAAAACCCATGATGCCTGGCAACAAGGAGGGTTAGAAAGGGTAGAATTGCTAACTCAGCCAGGGTCAGTTTGGGAAATGAGCACATGTGGCAATGTTGCTCAAACCAGCCGTATCCCTTTATCTCTACACATAATCTCTCTCTTTCCACCCATCATTCTCTTGCTCTACTTCGCTCCTCTCTCTCTTCTCCCTCTCTGATTGTTTTCTGTCTATCTACCCCTTCCTCAGTCTTAGACCTGGCATCATTTGGCGTGGTTTCCCCTGATGATTTTGGCTTCCCACCTCCTGTTTGTACATTTGTAGTTGTTTTTAATATAATTGAATCTTTTTTTTGTAATGTTAGTGTTGTAGCGGGTTGTGGTGTTTGTAGGCGTACAGGGTGGGAAGTAAATTAATTGTAATACATTCATAATATTATTTTCATTATTATTAATTATTTAATTGATAAATAATTATGTTAAATGTGTAAAAAAAGTAATGTTTAAGGTGTGAGTTGTGGGATTTGAAGGGGTACAGGGTGGGAGCTAAATTAAATATAAATCATTTATAATTAATTTTAAATGTTGTTAATTAAGAATTGATAATTTGTAAATTGTGTAAATATTTTTTCAATTAGATTTCTGGTGTGGGCTGTTGTGTTTGTAGGGGTGTTTGTAGGGTCAAATGGGGGAAGTTAAATAATTATAATTAATTATTAGAGATTTATTATTAATTGTATAATTGGTAAATAATTTTGAAAATTGTATAAATATTATATTTTTTATATATATTCTAGTTACTTAAAAATATCATTATTGCTAATTTTTACTTTGTTATTCATTATTGAATTGATAATTGTGTTAATTGTGAAATTATATTTGTTAATTTATATTTTAATTGTGCGTTCATTTGCAGAGGAATAGTGTGGGAAGTTATTAAAGTAATCATAAATTAAAAAATAGTACTCTCTCTCCTCTGTTGCAATGACCTGAGTGGGAATAGTACATTTTACCCCTCCTGAGCCCAACCCTTTCCCTACTGTTGAACAAACTGGATTGGAAATAATACATTTTAGCCCTCCTGAGTCCAACGCTTTCCCGACTGTAGCACAGACTGTAAATGTTATCTCTCCTGAGTTTAAACATTGTTCTACTATTGTACAAATTGGAGTGAGAATTATATATTTATTATTTATTTAGCTTAAGTTTTTATTAATATTATTTAAATATATATTATTAAGTGTTTGTGTATTTAATTCTGTGTTTTTATATATATAAATGTGTGTAAATTTTAGACATTTTAGTCACTTTTTTATATATATCGTTTAATTTCAATGTATAATTAATTGAGAATATTTTTTTTAAAATTGCAGTTCATTTTTTGAACTTTTTTATGTGATATATATATATATATATATATATATATATATATATATATATATATATATATATATATTTACATATACATACAATTGTTATATTGGTAACTTTAAAAACAAATATAAAATTATAATATAAGTTCAAATAACTATTTTTTATAAAACAGTTTTATTTTACCTATATGTCTATATAAACATACACACTTACTTTGATATATATGTGTGTATTTGTTGACATTAGTAAATATTTATATATCTTAACATATTTAATTTACAATATTTTAATGTTATATGTTAAAATAAAAACGTTTGCTCATATAAACTACATATACAGTATAAACTATATTTTTGTCTATTTTTTTATATTCGTGTAAAACAATTTTTATTTCAATATTTTTGTACTTACCATTATATGTATTTTAAAACAATATTTTTGTTATCGCTATTTTTGACACAATACTTCTAAGTCACATTATTATTAGTTTTGATTATATGTTAGACAAATACTTTTAAACAGCTACAGCCTCCAGTGGGAACCCCTGGCCCGCAGCTTACACCTCGATTTCTTCAGGAGGTACAATAATCTTACATTAATTTGGTCAAGTGTTTTATTTCAGCACACTGAATACTTCTTCATTACTCATACACACATAATCAATGTTGTATTAGGAGTTCTGCACTGACCATTTTAGCATGTGATAAAATAATTTTAGAGCTGCATTAACTACATTAGGCTTAGGGCTTGATTATGATACCCATGGTCTGACCACCACCATCCCTGAGGTCCCACAGTCCGATTACAATCCGGGTGGTGAGACCACCGCAAATTCTACCGCCACCGCCGGGATCTCTGATTGCGCCTTGGCAGCGGTAGCCAAAGCTGCGGCAAGCGGCGACCCGCACGGCTAAGCACTTTGGGTGGTGGGACAGGACACGGCAGGGGGAAGCAGACAGACGGCGGAATAGGTATTATTATTTATTTATTTAATTATACCTATTCTGTCGTCTGTTGGCTTCTCCCCACCCACACTGCCCTGCCCCACCACACCTTGTTTACCTGTGCTGGACGCCGCTGTCTGTGGCCTATGACAGCGGTGCCCATGCTGTCACTTTCATCCAAAATGCGATTTGCTTACATGGCATGGATCCTGCAATGAAAAAGGTTGGAGGGACAGCAAGATAGGGTGCTCAAACAGGGCCTCCAGACGTTATAGTCCATTTCATAATTTGACGGAGGGCACATGTTGTTGCATGCCAATCAACTTAAGTTAAATCCAGACAAAACGGAGTTGATCCTTACTGGTGGTCTGACAAATCCGTGGAATTCCAACTTCTATTAGGGAGCCCTCCACTCCCAATTAGCTCAGTAAAAAACTTGGGAATCGTGATCAGTAATATCTAACCATGAAGGCCCAGATCAGTTCAGTGGTCTCTGTGTGTTTTTTCCATCTCTGAAGAATTCAGAAAATTAGCAGGTACATTTCCACCGCAGTCTTGACCCAAGTGGTTCTTGCCATGGTCATTTCCTGCATCGATTACGCAAATTCCCTGTATGCTGGTATACCGGTTTACCAGCTACACCAGTTGCAATTGGTCAGGAATCAGGCAGCAAGGCTTATCTTCGGTCAGCCCAAACATCGTCATGTGAGACCATTGCTGAAAAGCCTTCATTGGCCTCCTTTACCTCAACACTGCCTATTCAAGTTAGGCTGTACCATCTTTAAGGCCCTTTCAGGACGTGGTCCCACCTTTATCGGCTCAAATATACATCGGTACATTCCCTCTCGCGACCTATGTTCCTCAAACAAGAACGTAAAAAACATGGAGGTCTTAGATACACGACCTTGGGTCCTCAGATAGGGAATGCTCTCCTGTTTCATCTGCTCGCCACTGACTCTCTAAATTCAGAACACTATTCAAGACCTGGCTATTTACCCAGGCTTACAATTGAGACTCATTCACTATTTTACAACTGCAGCCATCCTCCTTCAGCGCCAAGAAACCGCCTGGTGAACGTGCGCTCTACAAATCACCTTTAACATAACATAACATAACATAACATAACACAGTCCACCCGACGGGCACAAGGTGCAGTACTGCTGCAGCTTGTCTTGCAGGCTCTCTCTATGGGAAGCAGCATGCCACCACTGTAACACCGCTGCACCGCCAGGCCAGGATTACTGTTGTAAGACATCGGGCAAGAATGCTGACGGTTGGTGTACTTGCTCGGACCGCCATTGCAGCGGTCCGGCGGGAAGAACACCATAGTCGTACGTAACCTAAGTATGAAATTAAGTGTCCTTATTTTACATTTATTGCAAACAAATTTCAGAGTGGCAGGCCACTGATTTTCAGAAATTCGCTCAATAGACCCGTCATTGCCGCACTCAGAGGAACAACTTGACTTTGACCATAGGTGAAAAGAATGAAGCTGAAAATTAAACAGGACCTGTGAAAATTATTAAAATGTCCATGTGTATTCTAAATATCGGCATCCATCAATAAAATAACTGGTATCAGAATCGGAAGGAACTGCAGGACCAGGTGGCATAGATTTCCAATGCTGCATTAACCTTTGCACCAACAGATCGATGCATCTCAGGATTTTGCATAATCACTTTGTAGAAAAGCAAAAATGCACGGTTCACCCGGGACAAGTGATGTCACAAAATGCCCTTATCACACTGAACATGTACAGCCTAGCCCCCAGAAACGGCAGAGTGTGCCGGAACAATCATGAATGAAACGGACTACAGTACTCCGTTTCATAATTAACCTGTATATCACACGTCAGTCAACTCAGAGTTCTGCAGCTGTATGAAGGGTGTGCTTCTGCTCAGAGTTCTTATATGATGTTTTTTGCCCATTAAGTTATCCTAGAGTTGCTTTATCGTATATACTAACATTTTTTTTTATAGCGGGTTGTTATAATTCACCGACCTTGCGCCTGCACGGGGGCGTGTTTACGCAGATGTGTGTGCTGGTGTGCAAGTGCATGTGGGAATACATGTTACAGTGTAGTACAGCAGCTGAAGTATGCGCGTGCATAAGTGTTTGTGTATGTGAGTGCCTCGATTTCTTCACATGTGCATACAGTTACAGAGCTCAAGTGCGCTCGATTCAGTGGCAGGTGAGGGTATTAGAATGTGTCATAAAATTTGAGCAGAGTTGGAGGGAAAATCAAAAGGCAACAATTCACATCATAAAAGGTTGCAGGATATTTTCATGACCTTTCTGTTCGATAGATGCAAAATGTCAACCAGGGCTTGTACTTTGAATGTTCTCTGCCCGTTTTCTTAGTAGACCAACATGATATTCAATCTAGATGCAAGGATTACCCAGTTTTGCATAGCAAAGCTTTCCATCACAATGTTTTAATGTAATCTACTTTAAGAAATGTGTCTGTGATTATGTACATGGTTAGCAAAAAATGAAAATGTAAAGAGATGTATTTAAAACAGCTGAACACAATTGTAAGCTATACAAACATTTTCTAAAACTTTGTATATGAATCATTAAAAAGAAGTATATCTAATATAGTTGTTTAAAAGAAGTATATTTATTTTTCATTTTTTATATTGCAGGCGCGGCTATACACGGCAAGAGGTAAGCCTTTCATTAGATGATATTAAATAACAATAACCTTAAAAAGTTCGATATGGTGTACTTTTATTGTAGGATTTGATTACTAACCCATGACCAGACTATCTTTTTCATCATGTGCTTACTGGTGGCGGCATAGGCGAATAGTAGCTTCCATTCATAAGGTAGCAAAACTTTTTTGAAAGTGTAATGCCATGGTGAGATGCATCTCCCTCTCAACATGAATGTCAGAGCTGTGTGCATGTTTAAGCATCATGCCGTCTTAGTCACATGGGGCCTGTGTCAGACAAGTCAGTTTAAATCCTCAGACACAGCATTACAACGAGGACAGGGTGTCAATTTACAGTTTCTGGAAATTCGCAGAAACGTTCAGATGTATGCCCGGAATTGTATAGGGGCAGATGTAACAAGATACCCATTTGCGATTCTCAAATAGCGATTTTTTGAGAATCGCTATTTGAGAATTGCAAAATGGTATGTATCTAGAAATTCGCTATTTTTTAGCGATTTCTTAAAATTCCTTAATTGCGATTAGCAAATTGCTAATCGCAATTAAGGATTAATTTCCCATTCAGTTCTATGGGCCAGGAGGCCCATAGGAAGGAATGGGAAGTTATTCTCAATTTGCGATTCGCAATTTGCTAATCGCAAATTGAGAATAATTTCAAGGGTGCAAGGGTGTCTTAAGGACACCTTGCTGCACCCCTGAAATTTACATGTGTGCACATATGGTGCACATATGTATGAGCGCCACATGGCACCTTTACAAATGCCAAAAAATGCATTTGTAAAAGAATTCGCAAATTACCACCAACTACAAGTTGGTGGTAATTTGCGATTTCTTAGTGTAAATTCGCAATACTTAATTGCTTCATACATAGCATTTAAGGAATCACAATTTGAGAGTCCTTAAATGCTTACGCAATATTAAGGAATCGCAAAATTTGCGATTCCTTAATATTGCAATTGTTTTTACATGATACATTCCATTTTGAGTTTTTTTTGTCGCAAACGCAGCATTTGCGGAAAAAAAATGCTTTGATACATCTGCCCCTCAGTAACAAGTTTGAAGGCGTATTCTTGGAATAATTATGTGAATTAGCAGTTCAGACTCTACTGGGACACTTTTACCTGCACAATTGCAGATAGTTCACTATTGTGTACTTAGTAAATGTCAGTGCACAAAGAAGTCTGTGGAAGAATCCTTTCACTTTCATCCCCAGCAATTTAGGCAGGTGCGTCTCCCGTTCCATCCTCGAAAGGGTTTTTACTCTTGAGCTTGTCTGGAGACAGTTTCCAACCCTTTCCAGTCTGAATCAGTGGGGGAAAGGTTTGTGACTGCCCCAACGTTTTCAAGTCATCCCCGAGCTGGAATGGCATATCCCTGCCTCTAAATGGAATTTACTAATGCATATTACTCGACTGTGTACTAATGTTTACTAGATGGAAATGCGAGTCAAATGTCATCTTTTGTAAAAATACATTTCATTAATTTGTGTCTGTTAAACTTATATGCAGAAATGTACTATAGTGTGAATTTAACTCGCTTCCTCATAAAAAATGTGCTTATTTGAATTAAAATTCAACTGTTACATGGTTGATTGCTAAAATAGTTTAATTAGTTCAACCATCCCAAAACTCAACTTTTATTGCGAATCAGTCAACCAGTCTTATTGATTTGTCTATAAACCATACAAAAGCATTTATTGAGAGAAAGCATTATACAAGATGAGCATAAAATAAAAACACACTCTTCAATTGCATGGAGCAGCGGAGAGGTACATTCACTTAAAGGCTGGTTCCCGAGAGGCCAGTCTTTGAGACCATACATAAGATGATTATAGGTAAATAGCAGCTGAGTCAGATCTATAGCATAATTCCAGCTCATCCGTGTGTCTCTTTATGTTATAGACCTTAAACAGGGTGAGTAAAAATGGCCTGCGTTGCTGATTTTTTCACAGAAGTAAATAAGCTGTACATTTGTTTTGAATCCACCCTTCTTGCAGTCACTGTTACTTTACATGTCTTCATTAGGTTTACATTTTAGCATGTATGGATTACAACCCTACCTTGCAGTGCATGCAGTAAATAATTTTTTCATTTACAGGTACTCCGCCCTGATGACCAGTAAGTTTGATGGTCCCACCGCTCACACAGCACACTTTAGGGTGTGTGCTGTTATTTACACAATAGTGGCACCTATTTTTGCCACTCACTCATTTTTGTTCCTGAAGAAAGCCTCAATAACAATACAGAAGGCTGAAACTAGTAGACCTCCTTTTTAAGGGGATACAGAGGTACATTACAATACCTCACAGAGATCCCCCTAAAACAATTTTTACCCATATCCCAGGACCGTTCAATTAAGACTTATCAAGGGTGATTCCTAGAGATTTTTAATCATATATTCACACTGCACATAGCACTTCACCACTTTCTCATTTCCAACCTGCTCCGCTGTAACTCAGGCATTGAAGCAGAGCTGGATTTTATTAGGTGATCCAGCTGTGCCCCGATTATGAAGCATGCCACCTACCAGGTAGGTGGGTGAGGGGGTTCCAAAAAAACAACTGCTGTTGTTTGCGCTCCTTTTCTGTCTAAGTTTGGGCAAAGATTCACGTGCCCTAAACCTGCAAAAGGACTTGTCCACTTTGTTTATTGGCATTTTAGCATGCATACATATACGGACACGGTCCCCGATCTAAATCTTAAGTACAATGTGCAGCGTATCCAAGATGAGATATCACCTAAATAACCTTTGACCCCATGTGTTGTCTTCAATGCAAGTACCCTACCAATACCGGCCTGGCTGGAGGACATTTTAGCAGCTTTTCTAGTCTATCTGACTGGAGCTTTTTATTTTTATTTTTTATCACTTGTCGGTTTAGGGCCTTCACCACCTAGTAAATTCTCTGCACATATTGGTGTTTCCAATGTTCATTACATTCTGGATCTACCTCATGTAAATTCCAGCGTGTGAATTCATGTGGAGCCTAGTGCTCACAGGGCTCAGTGTGATTGTTTAAGAGATGTGATTCATGCACAGTTTAGGCCTTTGTTGGATCGGTGGGGTACCTAGGTCTAAGCGCAAGAGGTATGTCAGACAGTGGTTTTTGATTTTGCGGAAAGTGTCACTATTAATATATCCCCACAGTTCTGCACCATATTTAACAGTGGTAATTGCTTTTGCTCTGTTCACTTGTATGATTCTACTCAAACTGTTTGCATTGCTTGCATCTTAAACAAGCATTGGCATAGCCAAAAGGTCTCATCTTTGGGGCTTTATAAGTGTGTAGCTAGAGCTATTGGTTTTGCCAATGTTTGTTAGCTAAGTTGGCGTGTTCAAACCTCACAGGATATAGAATGCCTCGCAGAGCAGCACATGCTCTCTGACTCTAGACGCCGCAGTTTTTTCATCCCACTTAAAGTCCGTCAGTTTATTTACAAACACAGACAGGTCATGTATCAACTTAAAACTAAGTGCACAGTCCTGCCACTTCAAAAAAACAATACTGTAAGATCAGGGAGAGGCACTTTTATAGCTTATTTGACATGCAGGAGGGTCGCTTTTTGAAAGGACAAAGTGAATGTCAACTGACAGCATAGAACACCAATCTGAAAGTGGTCTCCATTTTTTGCTAACAGGAAACAAATGCTGCGGTAGATAGAACTATCTGCCCATAATCCCACGGCTGAGTAGGAAAGCCGGGATTATGAAAACTGAGGACTCTCAATTTAGACAGCGCAGGTTGGCCAATAAACTACACAACCACCGAGTATACACCAACCCTGTCTGTGGGATAGCAGGAGCAAGGGCATGTATGTGCCATCAAGCAGAAAAAACTCTCTCTTTTGGCAAAATGCCAATCACCAGCCCTTTAGGAGCTAGGAGTTACTAAACATTAGCAGCACCGTGATACAGGTTACATCTGCTTAAAGATGAACCTTAAACAACTTTGCACATCTAGGTTGGAGATTAAAACTTATATATGTGAGTAACACCAACTGCTAACGTATTTTGATGGCACATTTGTGATGTAGAAGGGATCTGTAAAGGTATTCACACCTGGACCTACTGAAGCTTGGCTGCTCGCACCGTTTGGGGGAGCGTTTAGGGCTTCCCCCCACTCAGCAATAGAATCAGAGCAATATGATGGATTCCAGATTGGAGGAGTTAACACTGTAGCACACAGCAAGTACCCTGTGTGTGGTGGCACGCCTGCCTCATATGCAACGGCATCACTGCAGCAGCAGGGCCTACAACCGACAGCAGAGCAGTGCTGCACATCATGACCGTACACTACACACTGTAAAGTAATTTAATGCTTAATACCACATACCATGCAGGCAGATGTGCTAGAAATGTTCTTTCTCAAGGAAATAACTGCTCAGACTAAGTCCTCCGGAGACCCACACGCTTTAGTAAAGCCTGCTTATAAAAGCATTGGTAAGCCCCATTGAAACAAGACCAACACCCAAATAAATGTTTTACTGGCTCAAAACTGCATTCTGTCTCTGTTTCAAAGACATAACTCGGCTGCCATGGTGCTCCGGACTCTGCCTGATCCCACCAGTAGGTTAGGTAACAGTCCTACAGCCAGCAGTGTTAGCCGAATTGTGGTTACTGGGCAAGTTTAACACAAGAATTTTGCAAACGTATCTGTTTTTCGCTGGTAGATTTGGCTAGGTTTACCTTGTGATGTGTCACAGTTCAATCTCGTCTCTGCTTATGCAAAGTTCTTCTGAAACATTCAGAGATATTTTTCACTCTAATCATTTTTTCTACAATTTACCTTTTGCAGAATTGTTTTTGGTACTAATCAAAAATGTATAGAGAGTTGCAAACAAATTGTTTTTTTAACACAATTTTCGTCTATACATTGCAAAGTGTAAAACTGTGCAGCCTTCGAAGAGCTTTCCATTACATTTTGTGAAAGTAAAAAAAACAAAAACGCAGGCACCCCTTGTAAGCACAGCTTTAGGGACCTGTAAGACTGCACAACAACTATCCGTTAATGGCAACGCCATATGTTACAGGAGTATGCAGACATGAGTAACACAGCCAGTGGCAATGGCAGTGAGGGGTGCAAGCCCTGTACTTCTGTCTGTAACAGCTTGTGGACTATTTAAAAACACTTGCCACCCGAGTAAGAACTATGAGCTCAGCTCCCCCCCCCCCACACACCCACACAAGTGCAAGTGCGGAAGGACTGTGTAGTATAATACTACAGACTGCTGGCGATGTTGACAATAAACAAGATTGTGCTGCCTCCAACAACAGGTTATATTTAACAGTCAAGTGTATAAAAAACGTTTTTTACCCCCAGTATTGTGTCTCTAAAATCGCTAATGTTTATTTCTTTGTTTAGGAGTTTTATGAAGCTCTAGCATGTCACCAAAAGCCCACTTGAGAGCATTTTGAGAGCAAGAAAAAGCAAGGAACTGTAAGGATCACAGGAGGATATTAAATATATCCAATTCACTGTCATTAAACAACAAAGTGAAACCGATCGCTCTAATTACCCGACGACGACGCCCACAGCAGCTGTTTTGAAGCACACTCGTGCGTGAGCCTGCAGATTGCTCATTTTGGAAGCACATACTCATGTTTGTGGCGCGCCCCTGTTCGCTCCCGAAAGGTGTATGCCCCCACAAGCATGAGTATGTGCTTCTAAAAAGTGCAGAGCGACTGCTAAAGGTCTCCTAAGCAGCGCATGCACTGGCGTAGGCTGGACCTAAAAATGCTTGGGGTAAAATGAAAACAATGTTGACGGGGGGGGGTATTTTGGGGTGTCAAAATGAGTCACACATTCCAAGCAGGAAGGTTTGTTGGGTGAGGAAAGAAAACAACTCCATTCCTTGTTTCCAGAATTAGTCTGTAAGACAAAGAAGGCAGCATGGTATCAGCAGACTATTGCCAAAAACCAACAGGATGACAATATACATTCCAAATTATCATAGCAACTCGGAAAAGGTGATAGTCTTATTTGGACAAAGAAGCAAAACTTTAGCATGTGGCCAATACTTGGAAGTGTAACACATATCCAAAATGGCAGCTCAACAAATGTTCAACACATTCAAGTAGTCACATCAGTCAATTTTTTCTGCCCCAGTTCAGCTGTAAATCAATTCCAAGAGGGGATCCAGATGAATGGGCCATGGTACAACTCCACAGCCAAGAGTCAGTGATACAATCCTAATCCAATAGCTTGGCATTCAAAGACTAATTTCAAGTCCAGCCACACAACCAAATCCAAGAAGAACAGATTTCAATAACTAATTCAGTCCAGTCCAATCAAGATACATCTCAGAACAGTCAGATGATCCACTTTACAAGTGACTTCAGTCCGGATGAGTAAATCATTCCAAGAGAAACAAACCCAGCAGTGCAAATTACTTCAAAGATGATCAGTTCTAACAGAGAAACCAGCCTGTCAATTCCCCTCCAGCTGCAACCTCATTCCTGTCATGTGACCACATCCAGAGGCTGCTCTCACACTAACTCAGCAGGGAACATTTTAACAGTAAACTCAATACAAAAACTCACAAAAATATACAACTGACGAATTCACAGGGTTAAGAAATTAACACCAATCAATGGGCAATAATATGACATTGCAATGCCCTAACACCAATTTCATTTAACTTTGGATACATAAAAAACAAAATCCACTGGTGGTGCTATGCTTAGGAGCGGTTTGCCTTTATTGTGCTGAAGTGGTATGAACTACAGTTTATGATAAACAGCTCTACAGGTGAGTGGTATATCAAATATATGTATTAAACATTCAAATACATACAATGAATCTGGTTTTAGGACATTACTTGGATATTTTAGCATTTCATTGTCCGGCATGGAGAGTTCATTTGAAATTACATCTTTTTCCATAATGCATTCTGTATTACAAAGCAACAGCAAAAAATAACAAGCTCCCTACCAAGTTTCAGTAACAAACAAGTGGAAAAGAGCGTACAGACAGGGTCCCCACCTGAAAAAATTCTGCCTCCAATTGCCTCCGACAAGGAGACGCACCAAATGAGTATACACAGGGCAAGAGACATCAACAGCCTCACCAGGCAGAACGGTGCTATTCAAAGGTACACACCAAACAACAACATCCCTCGGCCGAGTCTCTTGGGAGGATCAAAAGAGGCCCCAACAATCTCTGTGCCACAACCACGAGAATGACATCATAGCGCACATATAGACAATCAGACAGAATACTTAAACTACAGCCATAACTCTGGAGCACTCAAAGCAAACCTTCCTGATCATGGGCTCCTTCAAGATAGCGCAAACTATAAAACAAGAAGGCCACTCCAAAATCTCAAACCTATTGCCCACAGAGTGACCATCAATCACAGCACAGAGTCACAAGACTAGCCCAAAGCAACGGCCGAAGGGTCAAGCATCATAATATTCCACCCTCAATACAAATCTAGCGGCCGTATGGACACACTGAACAGAGGGAATAATCCTAGGGCTTCTACATTCCATTACACCTCTCGTAAACATTGAAACCTTTGACTTACAGTCAGTGGAATTTCTACCACCTACCAATACCCAGAGTACAGAGGCAGATCAACCTGGCGAACCGCAGAGGTTGCAGGCAGAATCCTCCGGGAAAGGGAAAGCTTCATAAACTGGGGTATATGCCTGGATTCTATCCCCAAACCCTTATACCCAGGTCCCTTCCTTAATGTAGAAGTAATAAACTCAAGTCGGACGACTTTTTCTGTCTTGAAAGGAGCAAGAAGTAGTACACCAGGCACTACAATCGAAGCAAACTTGGAAATTGCACTGCAACCGACTCAAGGTCCCTCAGACTCACAGTTCACTTTATTGTCCAACAAGAGGACTGACATTCATCGGCAAATAGCACCGGCATGTTCACTATGACTGGCAACTGTTCAGCACAGCCTTCACAGACAGAACGCAACGGTATTGCCATTTGTGTCTGGAACATTAATGGCCTAGCCTCAAAAATGTATGATTATCTGACTACCTTTGACATTATCTTGCTTCACGAAACTTGGGACGATAAGCCTCTAGACCTGCAAGGCTACGCCAACTACTCATTGCCCGGTACAAAGAAACAATGGTGCTAGACTAACGTGGCAAGAATTTAAAGTCGTAGTATTGAATGGCTAAAGATATATATATCCAAAAAGGAACATACAGCGTTATAGGCAATAGAAAAATGAGTAATCCTCAAGGCCACTATGATAATGATTGATAACACATTTTTATTATACAATAATATTAGTAATTATTCCAAACAAACCACACAAGTATTCAGAAAAAGTTATTTCCACATGGTTATCATCAGAAAAGAAGGGATGTGTGAAAGATCAGTGTTCATGTGAGAGAGAGTAGAAAAGAAAAAGAAAAAGCAATTATTATTTACTATAAGATATTCAAATAACTTCCAGCATATGAGATCCATTACATGTAGAAAAGGTCTCTCATCAAAATTCAGGCCTACCCCTATATGCACAGTTAGAGATAGTACA
Organism: Lissotriton helveticus; assembly: GCF_964261635.1. Lineage (NCBI taxonomy): Eukaryota > Metazoa > Chordata > Amphibia > Caudata > Salamandridae > Lissotriton > Lissotriton helveticus. Next base: position 539,929,564 of record NC_136065.1, read on the forward strand.
TTTTGTTAGACTGTCGTTTTCACAGTGTAACCTCATATGTGTTTCAAGTGTAGGGGGTCAGGTATAGGGTGTCGGACTACTTTGGTGGGTTAGTGCCAAATACGGTGCACTAACCCACCAAACATAGCAATGAACTTACTTAGGGGCCTAGAATACCTAAATATGAGAGCCCTGAATGGACAGTTGTAAAAACCACCAGCAGCTAAATACCACTCAACTGTTGCATCATCACACCTAGACTTCACTTTTACAACATTGTCCCTGTTTAGTAAAGTAGTCACCTTCAAGATCGATAACAGTAATTTTAGTGACCACCTCCCACAAGAGTTGAATCTTCTAACAAGAACCTGCCAAATCCCAGAAACTAGCAACTCCATCTTGCCGGAAGAAACAAGCAACCTAAGAAGAATAAGATGCAACTCCAACAACATTGACAAAATAGCAGCAGAGGCACAAGCTCTTTATAATCAAGTTCAAGCCAATTCAACCCATCCAATTGAAAGCTGGGAATCACTTACCAAATCTATAGGAGACAAATATTCACCATGCAACGTTCAGAAACAGGGGAAAATGTCAGCTGCTTCATTTGATGCACAAAACAGCCCTGTCTCCAAAAAACTAAAACAAACTATAAATCAAACTTTTAAGCGACTGTGGAAATCCCCAAACAATCGGAAACTGCAAGGCACACTCCATGAGTTAAAGACATCTCTAAAAAGAAGGAGATGGGAGAAGAAAAGTGCAAAAGACAATGAACTCTGGGCGAAACTTATGTTTGACGCAATTCAGAAAAATAGTGCTAAATTCTGGAAAACGGTCAACAAATTGCAGCACCCCAATCATCAAGGTATTAGCTCCAATATCACCGAAGCTACCTGTGTAGACTACTTAACTAAACATTTCAATGACCAAGAACCTGAAATAACAGTCCCCCCGGGCCTCTTGTGTCACGCAGTCACAAAAAATACCATTCGGGAGGGTAGAAACCAAAAGCACTAATGTGACGTGGGTACTGAACCACCGATCCTGTCACAGCCAGAGGTAGCTCCTCCGCCAAGCCACGACAACAAAAATTTTTTAGAAGACCTGCAAAAAGAACTCTTGGTCGATGATATACGTAAATAAATTTCCAGAGGCAGACGGGCAGGAGCTCCGGGCCCGAACGGTATACCACTTTTGCTATATAAGCAGGACGCAGACTTCTGGAGCAATGCACTAGTCTCAGTAATAGGACATGCTATAAGAACAACAGAAATTCCAGAGTCATGGCGAGGCTCCATCATCAATCCCATATTCAAGCAAGGGGCGAGATCCGACCCAAACAACTATTGCTTGATAGCCTTGATTGACACAGTATTGTCCTTAAAGACCTGGGACCTCATTTATGAGAAGAGACGCATCTCTGCATGAAAGCAGCGATGCGTCACTTCTCAGTGCTCCCTCCTTGCGACATGATTGATGCGTCATATTTACTGTATGGCGCATCATGTCGCAAGGAGTCACAGATACGTCAGTATTTCTGACGTATCTGTATGGCACAAAAGTGGCGCATTGCTGGAGTGTGTCACAAAAGTGACGCAACTCCAGCAATGTGTCCTTTCACATGGGGCAAGCCCACAAAAAGTTACGCACCGGCGGCGTAAAAGTGATGCATAGCCTCATAAATAAGGCCCCTGGTCGCTTGATCTACAAGAAGCAGTATAATATCAATGACCCAAACGGGTTTCCGTCAAGCGCAAGGAACTACAACAAACATCATGGCCTTAACCATGCTTATGGACGCAGTGAGGCAAGGTAAACATCCCCTGTACCTTTGCTTCATTGACTACACCGCGGCCTTCAACCACGTAGACTGCTCCAAACTTTGGTTAAAGCTGAAAGAATGGGGGATTCCATTAACCCTCCTAGATCAACACATTCAGGTGCATACCAACACATGGATCAGAATTAAATTAGGCGCTGGAAGGCACCTCTCAAGAAATATTATTACAAGGAAGGGCTTAAAGCAAGGATGCGCCTTGGCCCCTTTGCTCTTCAGCCTCTTCCTGGCCGACCTGCCGGTAGAACTGGATGCTTGCTCCTCACACTCCCCGAAGCTAGGCGCCATGGTATTGACAAACTTACTTTACGCTGACAACCTAGTGCTGATCATTAGAACTCCGATAGGACTTTAGCACCTTTTAGATGCCACCCACAACTTCTCACATCGGAATGCATTCAAAATAAATTTAAAAAAATCTAAAGTTATTAGTTTAAACCACCGCAAAAAGACAAATCCCAGTTGGTACATGGAAGGTAAACGCCTGGACCAAGTAACTACCTATAAATATTTGGGCGTACTCCTAGATAAAAACAACTCCTTCAAACCACAACTTGAATCTCTACGAAGGAAGGGAGTAATGACGTGCATCGCATTAAAGCCCCTGAAGAAATTGCTGCTGGACTTAACTCTTGACCCCCTCTTAAAGGTCATTCGTGCAAAATTACAACCAGTAATCACCAAAGGGAGCAAATCCATGACAGGAAGAGATGCTGCTACCCTCGACTGTATAATCGCAACCTCCTACCGGGCGATATTTCAGCTTCCCATATATGTTTCGCCAGCACATATAAGGCTGGAATTTGGAATCCAGAAACAGGAAATAGTAATGCAGGGAACTTTCTTAAAGAGTTGGCACAAAATCAGAGCTGGTGAGAGAGGGACCTTGAATAACCAACTTTGGCTAGAGCTGACCCGCACTGGAAAATTACCAGTTAATGTCTACCTACAGCATTCTCCGCAGGCCCTTGGCCTGAAAGATGCCTGGAACACTCCAATGGGCCATTTGTTTTTTTTAAAATAGTGACAAAATCGACCAGGCTCATATCGGCCATAGAGGACAAGAACTCGGTTTCCAAGAGAGCTCACGGCTTGGTTGTGCTTAACAACTACGATGTTCTATAACCTCAGCCCTACCTCAAGGACGGAACCAAGCTCGAGACCAAAGACATTTTTTTGAAGCTACGGCTGGGAGTCGGCCTGATCAACCCATTCATGCCACCGTGGGAAAGAAGAGGGACTGATCACTTGTGCCTCGTTTGTGCGAATGACACAGAGACCTTGATTCATATTATATGCATATGCAAGAAGCTAGACAACATATGGAAAAGTCTGTTAAAATCACTATTTAAGCAGCATGGAGTAAGGTCCTGCAGACAGGAAGTGATGATGTGTTTTGATCCCTCTTTATTGCAGCAAAACTGTAGCCTTACAACATTATTTGACCTGATAGCACAGAGACTGAAAATCTCTTGCTGGCAACAGCAGTGACCTACTAAGACTATAACAGACTCTGAATTGGTCCTCTCCACTGGTTTTAATATTACGCAGTTCATTCAATGACCTCAGATAGGCATGCGATCCTGTGTCAGAAGTGCTACTACAATCGGAACAATTTTATGTCTTTTAATTCCAAAGCAAGGCTTTTTTTTACTTTAGTTGTTTATTTAATGTAACTCTTTTCGATATCAACCTGTAATGTTCTGAATGCAATGGTTTTAATTAATCATGCATAATAAAATTACTTACTGGATTCTGTATTACCCCCTCAGATAGCACATTTTCTTAATGTCTATTAAGCAAAATACTCCTCTAAGGGGGCTCAGCGCAAAACCCAGGCAACTGAATGCCCACCAATGTTTCATCTAAAAAGCACACAATGTGCAACCATTTCCTCATTAAAAACAATTCCCTGGTCACAGCTATGAATCGGAAGAGCAATCGCAATCGGGGCAACGCCACTAGCCACTTAAGAGCTATCAATTGGTTTGTTTGGAAGCAGCCGCGGCCGGTGGTGGGAGTACCTGCGGACGGTGACGTGGGGAGGGTAGGGGGTAGTAATGTATGGATTACGGAGTTTACCAGGTTAGTTAACATATAAATGAATAAAACGAAATTCGTTGTGCGCACTCCATCGCATTTGGTGATGCAGTGCACGCAATGAAATTTATTTTATTCATATATATGTTAACTTACCTGTTAAACTCCGTAATCCATACATTACTACCCCCCCACACTGCCCCTCCCCCTCCCCACGTCACCGCATGCAGGTACTCCCATCACCGGCCGCGGCTGTTTGGAAGTGGTGATGACGTAAACTGGAGCCACGGCAGACAACCCTACTTGAACAGGAAGCCTTTAGCAGCTCAAAATAAGGCAGGATTTATTAACATCAAAAGCAAACAGCATGAAGCTAGATGAGGGAAAACAAAATTGTGTAAATCATTCTACAGGGAATATCTGTTGTACACTGAAAACAATATGCCCATTCCCAAAAATCTCACTAACACGACAAACACCAAAAGAAATATTTTGCAAATCTCTACATATTTTTGTAAAAACTGAGCTTTTTGTGGGCTAACTTTATATTGTATGCACGTGCCAGTTTGATGAAGTTAATGTACAATGGGTTTTTCAATATATGCAATTGTTGACAGATGCACCTTGGTATGAACGCCTTGGTTTAGGTTTTTCTGTGCATTTTATATTAACAGCTGCAGTAAATGTGATATACATATAGTGCAGCACTCTGCAGTTTACATGAAAAAGATCTCTTCACGTTTGATGGAGTCCAAAACATTTGGCAACTAAATATGTGGCAAATATATCAAACTACTTGCATTCTAGAAAATGACACCACCAATGAGTGAAACATGATCTAATAAAACATAGTTCGTTTCAACAAAGCATAATTAGTTATATCTGATGAACAGAAAAATGAACAGAAAAATATGTCTCCTAGATTTGCTTATTTGGAATTAGCGTGCGTGATGTGTGTGGCAGGTGGGGGTGGGAGAGCGGTGGTGGAATCACAATGCCTCCAGGCGAGGACACAATGATTTCCTGCGAGCCCCCACTGAATAGAATTTTAATCGAATCCCCCAGTAACAAATCCTTTATGGTAACAGGCTGCAGTCTGCGCCAAAGACTGGATTCACAAAGATTACTGAACAGCTGCAACAAGGATCCAAATACAAAACACCCATGCCAACCTCGATCCAACCACGGATAGTGTGTAGAATATATTGCTTTGCTACAATTTTTTTTTTTAAAACACACCACACCTAAAATCTAATTCAAATCCCGAATATACACTAGCGGCAGCCAAGCTGTCGATGGCGGTTATGTACAAAAGTCATTAGCATTTTACAGTAAATTTCAGCAGAGACTGACACACTCTATTACATCACCTTAGCATATCAATGAAGATGTAACACTACATTAGCATAAAAAAGCACAAGGGTTCCTTCAACAGCAGAACACACTAAGCAATCCAGCACATAGATGAGAACGGAAGTAAACATACAATTCAGTTCAGATTTATTCGCATGGAGTGATGTTTTCTGTATGACATACATGCAAAGCATACAAGACCCTAATATGCTGCAATGACTAATTAATCGCGTAGACCAGTGTTACATTTTCTCAAAGTCAGATTTTAAAATCGATTTTCTAAGTAATATTGCGAGCCTGAATAGCAATATAACAGCCTTCAATAGAGCACAAAGATCATAAGGCATGCCCCGCGCTTTAAATCACACTTGATGGCACCAAGTGCCTTAACTACTTGGTCATCTGTCAATTGGAGATTCCATGGGCAACATTATGATCATATGCAGTATTGCAGAAACCAATCTTACAGCCAAGATAATTGCTCTAATATTTTGTTTTGAATTGAACAGTGGCAACCAGGTACAAAAGGATTTGATGTGTGAGACGAGAATAATAGGACCTTGCAGGAAACTGTCACATGTAAGCTGCCAATGAGGAACAGTTTGCAGCATTTCAAACTCCTACATTCCTGGTTTGCAAATCAAAAAAAAAAGAGTCGGAAAAAATGATATCAATAATGTCATTCTGCTGGGGTTGGCAGTTGTCGAGGAAGTCATGGAGGAACAATGTCAGGGAATGGCACGAATGCCCAAGCAAAGCTACAAAAAAATATCTCCTGAGATGCTGAAACAAGTGCTAAAATACAAACGCGGCCCACGGCCTCGAAAGTTAAAGTCCATCAAAAGCCTTTACCTTAGGGGAGAGAGCAGCGGTCTGATCAAACAAAGCCAAATGAATACAGCTCCTGCTGCGCGTGTCCAAAGCCAGATTGGTTCCTCCCACACCCAAGGCGCCTGAGTGTGTACTTTATGAGACCGGATGAGGGGACTCAAAGCGCCGGTAATATTAAATAAATAAAGGCGCTTTGCCATGCTGTTTTGGGAGGCGGGAGGGGTTTAAAAATGCTTGTGATGATAAATAAATAAAGGCGCTTTCCCTGGCTGTGTTGGGAGGCAGGAAGGATCTGAAAGCACCGGTGATATAAACTTGCGTGCGGCCTCGCACTAAAAGTGGTAGGGTTTAGGGGAGTGCAGCCCAGAGCATACAAAGTGTTTCCCTTGCGGGAGGGAGCCAGGGGCACCATGTGTTTACAAGTTAATTACAAACATATGGTGTCAAAGCTCGCTCCTGCAAGGGAATCGCCAAATGTGCACGCGTTGCCATTGAAGGCAATGCAACGCGTGCACGTTTTTGGGACACAAACTGAATCGAAGGCTACAGGTCTTTTCCCAAGCAGCGCATGCGCACTGCGTAGGTGAGAACTTAAAAGAACCCATAGTTTGGTTCGACATACTCACGGATTTCTATTTTTTATGTAACCATGTAAATGCATGGTCTGCTCTTGTGTCTAGGCAGTCAAAGGAATAACTCTGTCTCTCTAGCGGAGTTTCAATAATGCTGAATGTATGCTTTGGCTGGCATTACAGGTTCCTGAGCACCTTTTTTATCTTGCTTGTGTTGGTTGTTAATTTTCTTTTCCGGCAGTAGTCTTCGAATCCCTCATGGCTTCGATGCATGGCACGCTCAATTACTGAAAATGTTATTGTGCCATCAGCAAACTGGTATTTTATCATCACCCAGTCTTGGAATATTTAAGTTGATTTGTCGGAGGTATTCCCCAACATCATTTAAGTGCAGGCTGCACAGTAGGGTTGCCAGTGCACACCCCGTGAAGCCTCCATGGCAGCAGGGGAATTTTAGGGCTTGATAACTAACCATACACCATTCAACCTACTGTGCAGATTCCTGCTGCATTTGCTTACTCGCTCGCTCTGTTTGGCAAGTTGTGATCTTGACCCACAGACACCACCTTCACTCCTGCTGCGTTTGCACTAGCCGTTCATCTTTTCGTACTTTTTGACTAAAAGGAAGGAACAGGGTATTCTCTAGTTGTTCAGTTTTGCTCGAGATAACGGGGATCAGAAATCAGAATGTGCTTTACACCTATGGTGTGGTCTGAAATTGTTGAGCTTTGTAACTCTACAGTTGGAGGTTTGTAGTGTTCAGAGCTTCAAGTTTGTGGGATTTTGGGGCTATTGGTCTTTCAGGATATTTTGTTGATGTTACAGGGCATATTTACTATAAAGTGGTGCAGCATGTCTTTAAGCCAAGAAGGCTAATGACACGCGTTGTTACTGTAGCAACGCAGGGCCACACCTTATTTCCTAGAATATGGTGCATGCCTGTGTTTCCCCCTGCACTGGCACTAACTTTAGCTGCCTAGCACCAACGTAGGCACCCTTGCATCATGGTGCAAGGGTGCCTGTGTTGAGGGGAAGATTGTTTATGTGCAGGAAGGACTCCCTTCCTGCACATAAACAATGTTTAATTGCAGTTGTGTAACTTCTTAATGCAGCACACATAGAAGTTGCAAAACAGCATTTCTTTAAAAATGATTCTTTATGTGTAGGAAGGGGAACCTTCCGGCACATAAACAATCATAGGCAATTTGCTGATTCTATGTGTGCTGCACAAGGCACTGTATCTATGAGATACGGTGCATTCCTGTCCTTTACCCCTGCGATGGTGCACAGAGGGCTACCATGTACCAACACAGGCACGCTTGTTCCATGGTGCAAGGGTGTCTGTGTTGTGGGAGTGATTGTTTTTGTGCAGGAAGGTGCACCATCCTGTACAAAGATAATCACGAGAGGTGTTCTCCTCTTTGTATGTGTGTTGCAGAATGCAGCACACATACAAAGAGGAAAAAACAAAAGAGAAATATGGATATTTCTCCTCTTTGTGCCTCACTAAAGACACCCCTGGGGTGCAGTTAGACTCTGACGCATTACCAGGTTTTCAATTCCTTGTAAATCTGTGAATGCCTTAGATTTCATGGCTGTTGCTTCAGAACAATCACAGCAACACCCATGGAATGCCTTTTCACTCAGTGTTCTGCATGAAAGGAGCACATATTTACAAGGCAATGAAAAGCCACACAAAAGCCTGTGTGTGGCCTTGTAAATATTCTGCCACACATTGCCTACCGGAGCATCTAAAAAGTGACATTGAAGCAGTGCAAATGTGCCACTCGTAAATGAGGCCCCTTGCGGGGCATTCAACGGACTTCATTTCTCTCTCCAATATGTGGATGAGAAAGGGGAGCGCTGGCCACAGGTGATGCTATGTTCTGTCTACAGGAGGGGGTGCACAAAGAAGGTGATTGGTAAAATCACGATAGCATTGACTTTTTTTTATTCCCAATGAAAGTGAATGGGTATAGGAAAACACAGGCGTTTTCTCTTTCGTTGTATGGATGATTAAAGCATACAAATGATTTGCAATCACAATGACGGCGCAACAATTCGTAAACAATTATTGAATAATTAGAGTTGACCATAGTGGCTTTAGAATCTTTTAGAATTCCTGAAGGTACAAGAAGAGGTCCACTATTGCAGATCATAAAGGTTGAAAGATACCTATGCAAACTTTCCTTGTATTCACACCCTGTTATAGGGGGCAATGCCACCTAATCTGCAACTGTTTTGCAATGCCTAAACTTTTTACCACCTTTGGTCGCTAAGTTAGAGGTTCTGAATCTTTCCTGTTTACTAATAAGTTAAAGTAGCCAATGGGAAGCAATGGTGCTCCCCACCTACTTGACTGTATGCTTCAAATAGAGGAACAACTATTATTGTACACTTGCCCTGCGGTTTAACATTAACTTGTGTATGTGTTTACAGCTGAATGCAGATATGGAGTAAAAATTCAGAATTGTCTCTTAAATTTGAAGAAAATTTAAAACAGGTGTAAATATCATTGGTGTCTCATAGCTTTAACCGCATCGCTGCGGCGGCTTTTCCCGCTGTGCGCGGAGATTTGAAAAAACCCGCGGTTCATGACGAGCTCAGCTCGTGATGAGCACACGGCAGGTTACGCTCATGACGAGCTCAGCTCGTCATCAGCCTGGAAGGGGTTAAATGACGTACATATTGTTAAACAAAATTGAACGTGACACAAAGGCACAGCATATTCATTATTGTGCCTACGACTAGGTTCAATGAGAAAAAAGAATCTTTAAGACAAACTGAAACTGATGCTTTGTCAGAAGTAATCGCGCATGACTTAGGGGGTGATTTAAAATTTGGTGGGCTCGGTACTCCATCACAAACATAGTGGTGTACCTGCCCACCAAACCCATTGAAAATCTGCCTCATTTAGAGATTGGTGCAAATCCAGATTTCCGTCGTAGAGCCTTGGCTCCATCAATGGAGAACTACCTTCAATGGCCCAACAGAGTAAGAGCCATCGGAATATTGCCTTCACAATCCCCACTCTATTTGGAGTGGATTGTCTGATGGTTTTATTTTTCCATTTGTCACCAGTAGGAAAAAAATGATGGCGAGGGACAGAAAGAAAATGACCCCCACACCCTGGGAGAAGTCTTTCAAGATGGAGGATCATTATCTGTTTGGCTTTTAATAACAAACTCCCACTTTAAGAGTTTGTTTTTGATAAACAAAATTGTTTAAATATTAAATGTTTGGTGTACTGCAATTAAAACAAAGGCAGCCGTCCTCCAACTTATTTTACAGTGAAGGACATTGCTGTGAGAGTGGCTGCTTTCATGGTACAGAAATTACAGCCAGGCTGGTGCTCATCTGTAAGTATGGACTATCACTCATCACGCTTGTGGATGTTAGGCCCTCCGCTACCCTGATTGACAGTAGTCTTCCATGGTCTAAATCAGGTCAGTAATCAAAGTAGTTACTAAAACTTCTGAGCCAACTTTACATACCTTCCTTCACCTGTCAGAAGATGCCACATACTTGACCAATTTAAAGAAAGAGGCTGATCAATTTAGATGTGATCCTTTGGCAAAAACATCAGACATAGATACAGCAGTGGGGTATAATCTGTGTCAGAAAACAGTCACAATGAGGTTGAAACAACTCAATTTTTGTTTTTGATTTTATTAATGTAAGCATTGACACTATCTGTGCAGATGGTCTTGGTTACTGAATGTTAGAAATTGAGGTTTCTGGTTGGCAGAGTATACACACTGTGCAAGCAGGAACCACAATCCTAGTCAGGGTAAGTCAAATACACAACCTAATTTAACTTGTGATCACCCTCTGATAGCTTGGCACAGAGCAGTCAGCCTTAACCTGTGTAGAGTATATGCCAAAACTTTAATTAAAGTAACACAGTGAAAAAATCACAAAAGACTCCACCAGTTTAGAAAGATATAGAATCTTAATCTGATTAGAACAAGACCACAACAACAACAATCTAATAAATAGAAGTCGAGATATGAATTTTTAAAGATTACATACCAAAACAGTGCTTAAAAATCAATAGCACAAAATATTACTAGAGGTCGTGCTAGACCGAGGTAAACCCAAAGTTCAGGCCAACCACGATGGGGGGCAGGTCGGCTACAAGGCTCAGATAGATCTCATGGTAGAAACATCTGGGCTGGAGCAAGTCTCGATGTACAGAGCCTGATGCCTCATTGTCGAGATGTGAAAAGTGGTTCACCCGTCACCGTGTTCTCTTGAACTGCAGGCCCTGCGGTGTCATCAAGCGGCTTTGGTGGTAGGATTGCTGTCATCATCAAGCCGCACAGACCTTCATCGTCAAGCAGCTTTGGCTTAGGATTGCTGTTGTCATCAGTCATGTCAGCGGTAGAAACACTCTCATCAAGCAGTCGTTGCGTCGCCATTGAAGGGCGATGCATTGGTGCCGATTAGCGTGAATTCGCAGATGCATCAAAGATGATGTATAAAAGCTGCCAAAAAAACACTTCTGATGCACTAAGAGAAGTGGGGTTGGCACCTCGGGAAAGGGAGGACTCACAGTTGGCATTGCCCAGCAGGTTAAGCAAGGTTAAAAGAAGTCTTTGATGGCCTTGACTTCAAGAACAAGAGACAAGTAGGCAGGTCAGCATGTAGGAAGAAGGTCCAGGTCTTCTAACTCCCAGGCAAAAAGCAGCAGGCAGCGGCCAACACAGCAAAGCAAGTAGGAAAGTGGCAGTCCCTCCTGTAGCACAGCAATCAGTAGGCAGCAGGCCAACACAGCAATGCAGTTAGCAAAGTTGCAGTCCCTCCTACAGCAACAGCAGCTCTTCTTCCTGGCAGAATGTCCTTGGTTCCAGCAATGTTCCGATTTGGTGGTTTCGGGGGTCCAGTACTTATACCCAAATGTTCCGTTGAAGTGGGAGTGACATCACAGAGGCCTTTGCCGACCACATGGTCTCTGTTTTTCCTGCCCTGGCTCCAGGCCCACTACAGGGGGTATGCGGCTCTGTGTGTGGGGACAGGCACAGCCCTATTCAGATGCAAGTGTCAACTCATCCCTCACAATCTACCTCAGGAAGGCCCATCAGCCTGGTGATGGCCAAGCAGGATGCAAATGTCTCACCCCGTCTCCCTTGGTGTGACTGTCTAGAGGGAGTGCACAAAGCCCAACTGTCACCGAACCCAGACACATTTTCAAAATAAGGCAGAGGCACTGAATGGTGAAAGTAGAACAATGCCAACTTTCTAAAAGAGGCATGTTCAGACGTCATCATAAGTTGTGATCTTAAATTATGAGTCTGGAGACACCAAATCATCACCTTTGGTTTTTCTTTGTTCACCATAAGTTGGCAGGGTATGCTCAGACATGAGTCCCTTGCTCACTTTGCCACTGGAGTCAAGCAAGCCCGGCTGAAGATGGCTGTAATGCCAGAAACCGGTCCTGGGAAGCTTGATTCCGGTCCAGGGAAGACATGGCTTGGCAGTTCGGGCTAGACTGTTCCCATGAGGCACAGGGTCAGACTGATTTGCATATTGCCATGTCTGAACTGGGGTGGCGGAGTGAGCTAAAGAACGGTGATGGATTAAACCCAGATCAGTTGACTGGGGGTGAGTGTTTGTATTGTCAACGCTCCGTCCATCATCACCTTTGGTTTTTCTTTGTTCGCCCTAAGTTGGCAGGATATGCTCAGACGTGAGTCCCTTGCTCACTTAGCCACTGGATTCAAGCAAGCCCGGCTGAAGACGGCTGTAATGCCAGAAACCGGTCCTGGGAAGCTTGATTCCGGTCCAGGGAAGACATGGCTTGGCAGTTCGGGCTGGACTGTTCCCATGAGGCACAGGGTCAGACTGATTTGCATATTGCCATGTCTGAACTGGGGTGGCGGAGTGAGCTAAAGAACGGTGATGGATTAAACCCAGATCAGTTGACTGGGGGTGAGTGTTTGTATTGCCAACGCTCCGTCCATCATCACCTTTGGTTTTTCTAAGTAGGTTAACTTGCCAGGTCGAAATGGAAGTTTAAACTGTACACACAGGTTCTGCAGTGGCAGACCTGAGCCATGTTTAAAGGGCTACTTAGGTGGGTGGTACAAGTAGTGCTGCAGGCACACTAGTTGCATTTATTTTATAGGCCCTAGGCACATATAGAGCACTTGGATGTACAAGTAAGTTAAATGTGCCATTTGCAACACTGAAATTGACTCATTGCAGCATTGATTGTCAGATAAGTTCCAGATAATATTAACATTTCGACTTACGTGCATTAGAACTAAGTAATCTGTTAGTAAAGTAATTATCTTCCTAAATCCTAACAGTGTTTTTGCAGCTTTAAGTAGCACCACATACTGGTTTAGAGCTGAATAACCATAATTGGCACACCCAAACCATTTTGCACATTTGCAATTTCTTTTCATAGGAGAAGATTCTCATTAAACTTTTTGGCAGTTGGTCCAGTGAAAGACATCTGAGATTCTTTTAAAGGGAAGATTTCATTAAGTGACCCTTTAATCCACATGTTAAAATTCTCTGTATCAGATGTAATAGAATTTCCTGTTGAAGAGCAAAAAAATAAAAGTAGAGTAAGTATGTAACTTCAGTCTATATCCGACCAGTTTCAAAATCTGTAAACATGTCTGACGAAAAATGTGGTGGACTGCAGATAATAAGCAGAAATTGGCAAAGCCAATAGGTCTTATTAGTCAAATAAATTTGATTTCTGGATTCATTTTTTGTAAGTTAGCTGCCATGGATATATGCACATTTGTAATGGCCATGTTTGAATGAGTTTGCAGAAACATTACAAAGAGATAAAAAATCACCACCTAGGAAATGCGCACATCCACAATGGTCATCTTTGAATGCACTGGTACAATTAGAACTAACCATTTCTTTTGTGACTGCTGCACATTTGTAAGCATGTGCACTTACAGCTAGCCATCTTGAAATGGGTGAAAACCCATTTTAAATGTATAATACAACAGGTGTCACACAATTAAAATAATGAAGTGGGAGAGGTGATGGGGATTGGTGTGATAAGGGAGACCAGAGAAGCAATGTTGGAACAGAGCAGGAGGGGATAGGGAAGCATTGGTGTAGCTGGGAAAGTGGAGGGGGAGAGGAGGCAACATGGATACCAAGTGGGAAAAGTCAAGGGTAAAGAAGCAACACACATGGGGCAAGACACAACACACTTCCCAGGAGTGCATAGAGGAAACATAGGCTGTAGTTCCCTGCATGCAAGCAACATCAGCAGTGGAAGGGTACAAGTCGACCTGTCAGAATATACCAAGATTGAGTGCTCATGGCTGGCACTAACATAACGATAAGGATGAAAGCCACTGAATTAAGGAGAGACAATTGCGATAGACAGCAAAGCAATGCAATCACGACCATAGGGCTGGTCCAAAATCCACTCTATATATATTGAAATAGGTCAGCCTACGAACAGCCTTGGCTGTTTGGAGCCAAAACCTAAAACATCAGCAGCATGGCCATAAAAAAAATGATAACCTTCTAATTCATATACCCTTTCACAAGATATCAATCAGAGCCGCACTGGGAAACAAAAGTAGGCCAGGCCAGTTTGCCATATAAGCCTTCATTCTGCATTCAGTGAGCTAGTGCAGCATGCTAGCCTGACTGCTGTAGGTAGAGTATGACCCCCCACCACGAAATGTTTGAAACAAAATGCAAGCATTGTGCATTTTACACCATTTTACACATTTTTTATTATTTAACCATTCCAAATTATTGTATGGATGTATGGAGATGGAAACATGGATGCATGGCTCAGTGGATCAATGAATAGTTGGATTGTCATGTAGCTCCTATAAATGTATATAGGATCTGCACGTTTAGACAACATAAACTAAGGGATTGGTGTCCAGACTGGTTCCAGACACCTCCAAAGGATATGTTAGCCTGTAGACTAGCTAGCTCACTGTGCCACTATAAGCCCCCCAACGTTACAAAGGAGTGAATAGTTTCTGGCAACTATTGGACATGATAACCCTAACCCCTCAGAGATCGTGGAAACAGTACAGTACTTTTCTCTCAGTCATTCGTGCTCACTATGTCTCAGAGAGATACACAGAATAAGTGGTGGGGACGTTTTCAATAAGCATTTTTTGAACCAGCGTCATTCTGGTATAAAATACATGTGCTGCATCAACCATTAGACAGAAACAGATAAATACGATTGCAAGAACCAACATAGTAGATAAAAGGTAGAATTCTACCATGGTGCTAAAACAGTGAATATATGCAGGCATATAGATACATAGCAGTATTCATGTGTACTCCTAAGATGCTAGCCCTAGCTAAGTGTACCTACCATGTATGTAGGTGGAAATCCAAGAATCCCCCTAGGAAAGAGCCAACACCATTACCTGATGTGAGAGAATGAAGGACACCGTCTTGGTCTCGAGTTGGACACCCTCGAGGGATGTCAGACCATTGCGTGCTGGAGTGTCTGTGTGCAGGAACTTCAGCGTCTCGTGTCGGCATGGAAGCTTCTTCTCTGGCTTGCCCTGCGAAGATGTGGTACTTAAATACCCAAAAGGTACCCTCAGATGTGTCATGATACTGTGGGCATTGCGGCGAAGGATGACAATAATGGTAACCCTTGACCAGAGTTAATATGCAGAAGATGATAATCCTGCGGTGATACCAAGAATCCTCATCCTCATGCATAATAAATTGGGCTAGTTTTCAGAGAAAACCATACAACATTTATTCGGCACCTAACTAGGCAAAAGGTCAGCGCCAGAACCTTTATGTAGAGCAAGATAGGACAAATGTAGGTACAAGGTCTTGCAACTACCTAGGCCTATATTGGGGTACATTGTGGTTCATAACAGGATGGGTGAAGAGTGAAGAGTGAATGGACGAATTAATTGAAAAATGACTTTAAGCAATGTGGAGTGAATGGTCTCTATGCACCGACCAAGTGTGATTGCTCTGGTTTTCATTTAAGCTTCTGTATTAAAATATCACAGTCCACAAACACTACTACCAGTATTCCTTATTAAACATGTGTAGCATGGATGTATTTAACAAAGTGCTCTCATTTAGTGCCTCAAAGAATTAAACACGAAGCATTAAGCTTTGATCTCAAAGACAAAAAGAGATAACTTGTAGTGGCCAAATTGCATAATGTGAAACCAGGACATCTTCCACCAATCCTGGCTCCCACCTGTCCACATTTTGTGGCCCTGAGCAATTACTTTTTTCACAATTCCACCTTTTTCTTTATCATCACCAGAGAGCACCTTTAAATACAACAGTTTAGTGTAGGTACTGAAAAAAAAGGTTGTAATGTTAGTCCATCTATAGTAATACCCTAGGCCTCATATAGGGGGCAAATGAAAAGTGACTTTCTTCATGATTCACTAATAGCATCATGAACAGGGCAGGGGAAAAGTGACATTAAAGCATTTCTAAATTCATCATTAGAATCCCTTCCAACAATTGTTACTCAATGAAATGGTATGATTTAATATACTAAACTGAAATTCATTAAATGGCTACATTATAAAGAAATACACTGTTTTGAATTTTGAAGTGTCTTCATCCTATATGTACTGGACTTTCTGAGCCAAACAACTGCAGACTGCTCATTTCCCTTCCACTGAGAACCTAAATGTCAATGCTGGACCACAGCAACAAAACTGGCCCACACCAGCAGTAAAACAGCCCCCGCGCTACCAGCCCTCAAGTAAAACACAGTGTACTCAGTACAGCCTGTCCGCGCTTGATAACAATAACAAGTCAAGCTTGAGGCCGAACAAATATGTAGGGCCAATCATAAGCTGATGAAGACTTGACAAGTATATTACTGTCTTCTAAGAAAAGAAATGTTGATCCTTAAATAATATATGGTGAGACAAATTCCACACATTTAGTTCAAAAATTGCTGCAGGGACTGGAAATTGAACCATTGAGCAGGAGACTAGTGAAGGGGCAATGTAACAATAATAGTTTCCGCTGCCTATAAGTTACTAATAGGTGGCAAAGTTATTTAAAAAACTTTCCTTGCTAAAGAGGTGTGGTGCAGCGGCCAGGGTGCCAGACTCTGGACCACAGGGTTCTGGTTCGATCACCAGCAGCAAGTTAGCCCAGCACCATGTGACTCTTGGCATTAGCTCGCTTAATCTTCCTCACTGCCCCCAGCGCGGGGACACCTCTCTGGAGGTAGCTCTGCGCTTTACAAATGCTGGTATTTTATTTCATTTCTCGAACCCTGCAGCACTTTCTTTGGTTTTCTCAATAAATACAATGGAGCTTATTTACAAGCCCCTTGCACCGCCGTGCATCACTTTTAATTTGGGAAAAGCCCTAATGTCTCTTAGGGATAGTAAAGGGAATTTTAGGCCCAGACTTGTCACCACTCAGATTCTCAGTAATAAATACTGAATTAGGGTTTTCGTCAATTGCAAATCTTATCGCCCTAAAGCGCAGGTAAGTCCAGACAGACTTACCTTGATTGTATTTTCAATGTACTCTTGGTTCAAATTGTCACATTATTGGGTTTAACCCTTCTTGGTATTTTAATAGGGTGGAGTGGGAGGACCAAGTCGCCACAACAACAGATACTCATGCATGCTCCTAGCTGTAGTAGTGATCAGATAAAATAAAAGAAATGTTCATCCTGCAGCCTAGAAGTGATTGCATGTATGTGGTTTTTGTACAGCAAAAAACAAAACAGAGCCTGCACTCTCTTGTTGCCAAAGCAACTTAGGTATAATTAAATACAGTTAAATACAGCTGGAGAACAAGCACCGAACCTTTAAGATAAATTAATAAACCAAACATAATGAATTGTACCTGTGAAATCTAATTAAAGAAATACTCAGTTCTGTCTGTTGTCTCGGAGGTAATGAAAAGATTGGGAATAAAGGACACGTTATGTCAGCAGCTCTTGATTTACTCTCCATAAGATTTCTCAAAATTGAGATTTTGTGATGCATTCACTAGAATTAATATAGCATACACTATTAGTTTGTGTGCTCCTGGTCAAATAATACCAATATCCCACAGAGTAAACCCACATGCAATGAAACTGCAATGAGTTGATGTAAGACAATTCATCAATTATTCTGTTTTCCCCTGTGTCTTTCAATTTGGAACACCGCGTTTTAGATCTCTCCTGCGAGTAAAGGCCTGCTGTTAGACCTGGCACCATTGGCGTGGGTCTCCCTTCCATTTTTGCTGTTGCCTCCTGTGTTTTTGCTGTGTGTTAGACTCCATTTTGCTGGTCTAGATGCTTTGGGCACTTTGCCAATGCTGGTCAGTGCCAAGGTGCAAGTGCTCCCTTTGTAAAGTATTGTTGTGGATTAGTGATTCCATGATTGACCTATCTGATTTACTTGTCTGACCCTAGTACAGTGCACTATGTGTGCCCAGGGCCTGTAAATCAAATACTGCTGCTGGGCTTGCAGCACTGATTGTGCCACCCACAGAAGCAGCTTGTAAAATGTGACTCTTGCCTGCCATTGCAGAGCCTTGTGCAGTCTAGGACTGCCATGTAGACTTGGCAAGTGCACACACTTGCTAGTCCCTAAACCTTCCCTTTTCTACATATTAGTCACCCCTAAGGTAGACCCAAGGTACCCCTGTGGGCTGGTTCCATTGTATGTGAAAGGTAGGACATGCCCTGATGTGTGTGGCATGTCCTGATAGTGAAATACTGCCACTTTCGGCTATCTGTTCCCATAGGACAGAATGGGGAGTTTGTTTATAACACCTTATAAACATAACTGACCCTAGGAACTAGATTGAAAAGTAAAGTTTAGTATGCCTTATCTCAGAATAATAAAGTGCATCTTTTAATGAGGGTAATTTTTACATTCTGTGTTTGAAATTACCACTTTTAGAAAGTAGGTATTTTCTTGCCTAACCATCCAGTTTGCCCCTGCTTAGTTTGTGTATTGCATGTCTGGCTTTTGGATGGCAGGGGCTGAAGAAGGGCAGCGGCTCCAGAAGTCTGATGAGTCAGGGCTGGGCTGAATAGGCCTGGTCTGCATTTGGATTGGTGGAAGGAGTAGCACCTTTACCTGAATAGGGCTGTGCCTGCCTTCCACAATGACGACTCCCCCCTCTGTGGTGTGTCTGTAGCCAGGGCTCAAACTAACAAAGGAGATTGTTCTGCACTTGCAAAGTGCCCCACAGAACTGGTTTTGGCTGGGTACAGACACTCTCTGCCTTCAGAGAACAACGGATTTTGGTGTATAAAAAGAGGGGCCCAGACCCCAGACTTTTAAATTACTTCTGGGAATCAAGAAAGACCTTTGCCAATGAGAAGAGCCGGATAAGGTGATGAGGAATACTGCCCCTGTGCTGTTTACTGTCTGGGGTTGGCCTGCAGTGGCTGCTTGCTGCCAAGGAAAGGAGAAAATGACTTTGCTGTTTGCTTTGTCATCTTTAAGAAGATCTCCAAGGGCTTGAAACTGAGCTTGCCTCCTGTTCTGAAGTCTGAGGGACACAAAGACTTCACCACCAGCTCCCCTGAATTTCCTTGCTGGGAATTCCTACCGGCATGGAGGTGCCTGCTGCTGTTTAGGACCTCTAGAGACTGTTTGTCGCTGGGAGCTGGAAAATCGACGCAACACTGAAGAACCGTGTAGCATCCGCACCTGTTTCTCGATGGATCGCTGATGAAACCTTCGCAGCGCCTGACACGGCTCGAGAAATCGCCGCATGACGCATAAGGTGTAACGATCTTCAACGTCCGAGATCGCAGCACCAATTCTGACACAAGCCTGCTGTGCGGCTGCATGAAACCACGCATCGTAACGGATCAACGCATCGCATTAAGGCGCCAAGACTGTCACATCGTTGGGGGCCGCAGTAGGAAACAGATGCATCAACTCCCCATGCAGTAAGAAAACAACTTATCACCTCCTCTCCGGTAAGGAACCGGAGCATCAACTCCCCTATGCTGCAGTACGGAACTGATGCATCAACTCTCCCGGAGCAAGGAATCAACGCATCGCCTTCCCTGAGTGTAAGGAACCAATGCATCACCTTCCCTGTGGCCATGCCTAGTACAACACCTGTTAGCACATAGCAGAATGTCAGCTGTATAAGGGTCAGATATCAATACTCTATTTCAGCATAATGAGGGTAAAAGTGTTTCTCTCATCTTATACAGCTAACGGACCACACTGATAACTTGACCACTTTCCTGCACAACCCATGCCTCCTTCAGTGTAGTTTAATTTAACTATGAAATTGAACTCAAATTTAATAAAATAAATCATACTCATAATTATATCAAAAGTAAATAGACATTACATTCTCCAGTCTGTATTCAAATGTAATCTGCTTAGCATACTGTGTGCCCAACTCAGTTGTGGTGGTGTAGTAAGATATATATTTGAATTTCAAGTCCTTTCACATCTTTTCATAAATTTTGTCTGGAGAGCCCCGCTTCAGTCACATTCCCTGCTGACCCTTCTGTGGGAATCGAGAGCTGAGGGTTTTACAAACGACTTTGACACAGTTCCTTTCGTTAAGAAAGTTGTCCCAGTAGGTACACTGCTTTCACTTACCAAGAGAAGGTGATGGAATCACATTGGTGTTAGTTTGGTTAAATGGGTTGAATGTAAGAGTAGTTGGCAAGTTAAGTTGGACAACTTTGCCCTGAAAGATATTCCTGATATTTGGACCATGGGAGAATGATGGGGCCACTTGGCACAGCAAGGGCCATCTTAAGGACCCCAGGCCGAATATATATTTGGGGCCCTCCATTCACAACAATGTGGATTTATAACCATCTTCAGCAAAGTCAACCCTTTGGTGTGCTAGTCATTTTCAGTCATGTTTTAAACTTTCATAAACAGGGACCTATACAAGCAGCTCAAAGTTCTTGCTGCCCAGCGTCCACTGACAAACAGTATTAATAGAAAGCTTGAATGCACCCAAAGCCGTTTCTTTGTGTGCCTGGATATAGAGTTTATTTGTTCTACAAGATTTCATTTTGAATTCAATGTCTAACCAGCATATTCGGCCATTTCTCGGAAAAACGTGTTAGGCGACCCTTGCTAGTTATTTTGTCGTCTTATGAATAAAAGTACTATCAAAACTGTGTACATGGAGCTTAAAATTATAGCTTTAATTGCCAGATATTCTAAATTACAGATAAATCTCCCATCATAACGGGTACACTTGCAGCACCAGCGAAAATCAGAGCGCCACTCCCAGCATTTTCTCCGTTTCATTAGGGGAAATGTAAGGGTATTAGATCACGCAAACTAGAGTTTAAGAAAATGTGAACCAAAGCTCTGCAATATGAAGGTAGTTTAAGGGCGTGCACCGATCTATCATCCCCTAAACCTGAGCGCGTTCTGAACAGCTCTGTTGCACCTCCCCAATGGGAAGTGTCCCTCGGGATGCACTGCCAGAGTCCAATCCGGATTTGTCAAATCTGTGAAATAATATTCAAATTTTCGAATAGATGATTCAGCACATCATTTATTGTAAGCTGTATGTTTATAATCACATCCAATTCATGAGATATTTCATTCTTCAAATCTGTATACTTTCATAATCAAGCATGCATATTGGCCAATATACGAAACTTTGAATATTATTTCACAGATATGACAAATACGGATTGGACTCTGGCAGTGCATTAGGTTAAATCTAACATGATAATATTCTCTTAGCTCTCTTCTCCTGTCTTTGTCCTCCTCTCTTCTTACATGTGTACGCTTCTCTTGCTAGGCAGTGACCTCTGACTCTGTGGAGTAAGGGAAATTTGATGCAGGTGGGAAATAAATCAATGACAAAGATACTGAGTGGTAAAGCAAAAGTTATAGTGACAGAGGTGAAGCAGAGGGAGCAGGGAAGTAGAGTTAGAGGTAAGGTAGAAACAAATATTAGTTAGGGAGATACATAATTTTTTTAGAGAAAGGTGAACCAGCCATAATACAGAGAAACAGGAAGAGGAACAGGTAGGTAGAGAAAAAGATTTACAGTGAGGCAGACAGAGCTAGAGATAAGTAGAAGGAAATATTGAGGGAGGAAACTGGTGTGATTCACAGAGTGATGAGGTAGAGAGGTAAGGTAAAAAGAGGTTAAATAGAAAGAGGTAGAAGTACACAGGTAAAAATGTGACATACTAAGAAAACTGTGGAGACTTCCATGGTAGAGTGTGTGGTGAGGTAAGGTGAGGGACAAGCTGAAATGTGGTTTAGAAAAACAGGCCACATGAACAGAGTATGACTCCTGACTTTTTTTGGACCTCTCTGCTGCTTCCGACACAGTCAACCATCTTACCCCCACACATCACATGAAGTCTCAGACAGCATTCACTGGCACCATCCTTCACTTGTTGTCGTCCTATGTTTCCAACTGACACCAGTTAGTACAGAGGGGCACCTCTACACTGTCCCCTGTCTTCTTCAACCTCTATATTGAGCCACCCAATGCACCACTCACAGACAGCAGCATCAAGATTTACCAATATGCCAATGATATATAACACTACTTGACAGTGTCCTCTGTTTGAGATATCAAATGCCTCAAACACTGCCTGCAAATTACCCAGAACTCGATGTCCAGCACCTAACTGAATCTCAACCAAACCAAGACAGAATTCTTGTTATTTACTGAGAACAACTAACAAAAAACGCTACAAACCTTTCTCAATGACATGAACCTTGATGGCTTCAAACCCCAACTTTCATTGTATGCCAAGTCTTTTGAGTGCACCCTGGATCCTAACCTCACCCTCAAGGGACACATTGCAAAACAAAAAACAAAAATGACCTGGTAACAGGTCTCACTTCTAAATAAAGTGAAACTATTTCTTCCAGAAAAGGACTTCAGAACTGCTGTTTACGCTTTCATGCACTCAACTCTGAATGGGGATAACACCATGTTCTGTGGCCTCCCAGACTCCCAAATGGCACCCCTGAAGGACATCCTACATACCACAGCATGTATTAACTAGGGCCCTAAGAAATATGAACACTTAACCTTCATTCCGATGGAACGCCATGAGCTACCCGTGCCGGCCTGCACCATCTTCCAAACCAGCTGTATCATTTACAAAGCCTTCATGACCAGCACCACCACTTACCTTGCAGATCAGCTCACATTCTCTGGTGGTTCTCCGAACTTCCACTCAAAACACCATTATACTACAGATTAAGTGCAAAAAAAAAAATAAGGCAGAAGGCATTTTCCATCTATCCACCCAGTACCTTGAACAACAACATCCTGTATCCATCTGGATTTCTGCAATGCTGCTACAATTTCAGAAGAATTCCTCTTGAAAGAACACTATACCACAATGCATTAACAGTCCAAAAACCAAATACCCCTAATTAATTTTATACATGTCTCTCACCTTGTACAGCTCTCTGCTGTCTTTTGGCTATGTTTGCGCTATTGAAGTAACACATACATACATACATATTTGTGTTGCCTTTCACTTTACTCTTGCTGCCTTTAAGTTTATTTCTGCTGCCTTTATGTTTACTCTTGCTGCCTTTAAGCTTAATTCTGCCACCATTATGTTTATGTTTGCCACCTTGAAGTTTATTTTTTGCCTAAAGTCGATTTCTGCCTTTAAGTTTGAGCACTTCAGTTTTCTGGATTTCTCCTGGACCGCGCTGTTTAGGAGCCGCTCACTCCTGTCCTACCTGCTCTTTCCTGCCCGATCACCCTCCCGCTTCCCACCACCCAGCTCCTTGCCCCTCCCAGGACCTACTTAATCACTGGGCCAGTCCTCACCTGAACCGTGCTTTCCAGACACCCACAGATACTGCTCCGCTGAACTCCAAGCCCTAGACCCAGACTCCTCTCATCTCATCAATCAACGGCAGGGCTGTTCACCTACCACTTTCTCTTTACCTGCAACTCAGGACCTCCCGACCTCACAGAAATGTGTGCTACTCCCACCTTGGCAACCGCACCGGAATGACTATGATCCCTCCTGATCAATGCCTGATCCCTTTGCAAACACGCTACTGAAATCTGGGACGCCATCACCACCGTCGTCTCTTACGTGATCTTCGACACAGAGACCTAGCTTAACCCCTCCTCCACACCTGATATCGCCATCACAATGCGCAATGGATACAAGATGATGCACTGGGACAGCACCAATAAACACAGAGGGGGCATCGCATAACTCACAAAGAAACAATCCACTGCACCACCACGGAAGACAACACCACACCGATCATGGAACACTTCAACTTCTAATGACCATCAGAGGCACCCTCCGCTACAGACCCCCAGGACCATGCCCTGGCTTCTGTGATACAATCACTGACTCATCTCAGGATCCTCATGCACTGCCATCAGCTCTCCCAACTCCTCCCTTTGCAGCTGGAACAAAGTGACTCAGACCCAATTGGATGGACACCCTCAACACCACCCAGCCCGACCCTGCAACTAACCTGGAGTAGGCCGTCCAAAACTGCACCACCTGGATCACCAACTGAGCTGCCAGAGATGCCCCATCAAGCTAGCCAAGACCTGCAGATGCACCAAACAAGCCAGCTGCTGCAAACCAGAACTCAGGATAATGAAACAGTTGCAAATGACTGGAGAGAAGATGCTGCACCAGCAGAGACCCCACAGACCTAGCCACCTTCAAGTCAGCCCTCAACACATACCACCAATGCCTCAAAGGTAGGAAAAAGGACACCCTGGTAAACCATTCCAAGCAAGCGCCAACAACACCAAGGAAATCTTCAGCATTGTCAGAGAGCTCTCCTGCCAAGTAGCCACCAGGGTTCCCAGGAACTCTGCGACACACTATCAAACTAATTCTACAACAAGATATCCATAGTTTTTAGTAACTTTGGACTGCAACCTACCGATCTCAACAGCCTCCTCACACTAACTGATGCCAACTTGACCATCCACTCTCCAGGTAGGAACAGCTCAGCACCTAGAACACAATAGCCATCATGAACTCCATCCACTCAGGAGCACCCACGGAGCCCAGCCCCCACCACCTCTCCAACCTCAAAAGCAAGGAAACCAGTTGCCAACTCACCACCATTCCCAACACATCTATCACCACAGCCACCTTCTGCAACATATGGAAACATACAGAAGTCAGATCCTTCCTCAAGAAACCCTCCGCTGACCCAATCGAACTCAAGAACTACCGCTACATCTTCTCAGCCAAAGTTCTGGAGAAGGCCATCAACCATCAGCTCATTGAACACCTGGAGAGAAACAATCTGCTCAATGCCTCTCAATCCGATTTCCAAACCAACCACAGCACCAAGACTGCATGTATCACCTTCACAGATGACATTTGTAATCTCCTAGACAGGGCAGGATCAGTGGCCCTGATCCTCCTCGACCTCTAAGCAGCAATTAACGGCGTATCCCACCACACGTGAATTAAGAGAGTACACCATATCAGAATACAGGGTGACACCCTCAGAAGGATCAAATCCTTCCTCACAGGACGAACCCAGAAAATCCACCTGAAACCCTTCACCTCAAAACCAAAGAGAACCATCTGCAGCATCTCTCAAGGTTTATTCCTCAGGCCAACCCTTTTTAACACATACACCCACATTGCCTCTGGCCAACATTGTCAGAACCCACAACCCCTACATCATATCCTACGCTGGTGACAGTCAGCTCATCCTCTCGCTCTCAGCAGACGGCTCTGCCACGAGGACCAACTTCCACAACTGCATGATGAACATTGCAGACAGGGGGAAGACAAACTGTTTGAAGCCTAACACTGACTAGACCATAGAAATGATCTCTGGGAACAAAGCCTTACTGTGGAATGACACCTGGTGGCTCGCAGAACTCTGATCTACTTCTACACTGACATACCAAGCCCTCAACCTTGGCATCATCCTGTACAGCAAACTCATCATGAAATGACAGATCCTCATAGTTTCCTCCACCTGCTTCCACACTCTCCCCATATGCACAAGGAAAACCATCACTCAAGCTCTAGACACCAGCCGGCTGAAGAACGGCAAAGCAATGTATACAGGAAACACATTTCCCAACTCATGAAGAGACTCCAGATGATACAGAACACAGCAGCCAGACTCGTCCTAAACCTGTCCAAATGGACCAACATTACCCCCTACCACAGGAGCCTCCACTGGCTCCCTGTCCAGAAAAGACATCAATTATAGTTGCTGACACATGCCTACAAAGCCCTCCATGACCAAGGACCAGCCTATATCAACCAACACCTGAACTTCCACAAACGCTCAAGGGACCTTCGCTTTGACTCTCTTGCCCTTGCAAAGACACCACGCATCCACTGAAGCTTCAATGGTGGCGATTCTTTCTCCTACCTTGCCACCAAGTCCTGGAATGACCTTTCCCTCTACCTCAGGTCAGCACCCTCTCTGGCAGAATTCAGGGAGAGACTCAAGGCCTCGCTTTTCGACTGAGCCCAGATAGCTCCTGGATACCCTTGAGGGTGAGCAGCCACGCTCTACAAATACATTTTGATTGACTGATTGATTGATACATACATACATACCTACATACATACGTACATACACACAGACTAGTCAGGCAGAGAGAAAGGTTAGAAAAAGAGTGGTGAATGTTATAAAGAGAGATATTTATAGAGAGAAAGGAGGGGAAGTAGAGACAAAAGAGGCTGTGAAATAAGGGTAAGTAGATAGAGAGGAAGAAAAGGAGAGGGTGAGTTACAAAGAGTTGTGAGATAGACAGATAGGTGAGGTAGTGAGATGAACAACAACAAAGATGTATAGATAGAGAGTTGAGATAAGGGGGGTGAGTTGAAATAGAGGAGGACGATATTGCAAGGTAGAAGTTTTATGTGATATAGCTGGGAGGCCTTATCATGTATTACTAACACAATACAAAAAAGTGGACCTCGGATTCACCCATAGTAGCCTTAGCTCTGTCCTGGATATGTAGCTGGAGTAGTCAGGCATACTCAAAGGAACATGTGTTAAGCATTTTGCAGTACCAACATTGACAACAAGTAAATGACATGATTTGAAAGAAACCTTGACACCAATTCATAAAAATAGAATGCATCTACTAGGGGCTTACAAGGAGTGATAAGTGCTTACCAATTGGGTATACCAATTCACAGTTACAGTTTAAGGGAAAAATGCACTAGCACTGGGCCCCGGTTAGCACGTCCCAGTGCACTTCCAGGCCTTAGAAAGCGAGGACCTAGTGCAAAAAGTCTGGGGCGACCATGAGAAAGAGAGGTAGTGAAAAGGAGTCAAATAGTGGAGAAAGGATGGTAGAGGGAAGAGAATAATTAAAAACGGAAAGGGGGGTTGCAAAGTCTGATAGAAAACAAATAGTGAGGTAAATTGAAAGATTGGGTACAAAGAGAGAGGAAGAGAGTGAGGTGGGATGGAGGGAGGGAGGGAGATTGGGTAGTGACTGAGAGAGATGCGAGGTAGAAAGAAAAGGGTAAAGCGAGAGCTGAGGAAGAGAATGTTGAACTAGAGAGAAGGATAAGAGAGTGGTAGAGAGAGGGGAGGTGTACAGAAATGAAACGAGAGCTAGAAAAGTGAGGTTTCCTCCTATGCTACACTATCATTCCTGTAGAATATTCACCAGTGTGTATCTTCCTGAAGAAGGAGAAGACCCGCTTCTTAAGAGATGACTGGTGGCAGTCAAAGCAATTGCCCTTCTCTAAGTACTTTTCCCCACTTAGGTCCCGATTTCGATGGCTGTCATATCGCAACTGACAGCTCTTCAGTTGAGGTCCAACCGCCATCTTCTACTGCGGTCTAACTGATGCATTACAATGCATTACAATGCGTGTGTTTGGAGGCAGCAGGCGGAGGGACCGTTCAACGCTTTCCTCATAATCCGTTAATGACGGCGGCTCCACTTTCGGGATTATAATGTCGGTTTCCGACAGCCACTCCATGTCAGCCTTTCCGACATGGAAATGCTGTCGGAAAGCAACATTGGGGACCCCTAGTAGGGCCCCCATCCCTCCTGGCCCTCTGCATTCTGGCCTGGGGCACCTAGCATGCCTACACAACCCTGCACTGTGTGGCAGACACAGAGCAGGGATGTTTTAAAACATCAATTTTTCAATGGAAACTTGTGCTGTGGGCATTCCCCACCTGCCGTACAAGCTTGCACTGACTGCCATATCCAAATAATGCGGTTCCCAATCTGCAATGGTTTGCATCGTAATTAGTCCCTATGTTTCTACTTCCAAGCTTCCCTGAAATGGGAGGAGGGTATTACTGTTTGTTAAACATTTTCGGGTCCATTTTCGGTCACAGCTACAGAGAGTTTTAGCGGCATGTAAACAGACCTGTCGTTGCTACTAAATAACAGGGGCCTCATTTATGAGAAATGACGCATCGCTGCGCGAAAGCAGCGATGCTTCTCTTCTCAGTGCGCACTCCTTGCGACATACCTGATGCATCATATTTACTGTATGACGCAAGGAGTTACAGATACGTCAGTATTTCTGGCGTATCTGTATTGCGCAAAAGTGATGCATTGCTGGAGTGTTTCACAAAAGTGACGCAACTCCAGCAATGCGTCCTTTCACATGGGGCAACCCCCATGTGAAAGAGCCTGCGTCAGTCTTACGCCTGCTGTGAGGCAGGCGTAAGATTTTGACGCAACGGTGTCCTAGAAGTGAAGCAGTGAAATCTCATAGATTTCACTGCGTCACTTCTACGAGGCTTTTTGCGGGTGAACGCCCCCCCCCTGCATTATACCTGACGCAGGTATAATGTAGCGCAGGGGTTTACAAAGTGACGCATCTGCTTAGATGCGTCACTTTGTAAATAGTGCGCAACAGGAGACATGTTTTACGCCGCCGATGCGTAAGAAAAAAAGTGACGCATTGGAATAGCAAAACTGACGCAAGGCCTCATAAATGAGGCCCCAGATACTTAGAGTGGAGTTTGAGTCAGCCTTTTGCTTGTGATTGGATGGTTTGTTTGTCTGATTCAACTGATTTGATGTCTTTCCTCTCTATTCTTGTATTTGTCCCACCCCTAGGAACTTTCTGGTTTTAGCATCTTAGATTCTATTGTTTTATACTCAAATTCTATAGGCACCCTGTTATTGGATGGCTAGTTTGTTTACTTGAACTCCTCGTTGCTGATTTAATGGTTTTCCAAGTTTCCTTCCTATTTTCGTGTTTGACCTGCCCAGAGGAGCATTGCTGTTTCACCTGTGTTGATTCGACAATTTGCAGAACTCACAATTGCTCCCAGCCTGGTTGGCGAAATCACCACGAGCTGCTATATGTAGGATAGGATTAATGTACTAAAGAATAACATAATCATACTTTTTAAATTAGCTCAGGATGGCATGTTTTCACAATGTGATCAAAGGCTCTATCTGAGCAGTTATAGATATTTGATCGCAGCCATCTAGATTGCATTGAAGCTTAGGCTCCTCCCCTCAGCTTAACCCTTTTCGTTTTAACTTTGAAAGATGCATTCTTCGTGCTCACTCAGGGTGATTTTTCTTCACAATGCTAGCCGATAAACAGCTCCTGAGTGTGGCAGCTGTGAGTCCTTTTTTTACTACATGCAACCTGCTGCATTTCCATGTCCTCTTCTCTTCATACGTCACACGTACACTTATTGACAAAGCTGACAGGTCTGCGTCTTGGATGCCTAGGGTTGTAATAGTCCTCAGCTAGAGGCGCCTTAGGTCTTTATCCAGAGGCAGCCACTCATGAGGCTAACACAATCTGCTTATCATTCTTCCGAGATTTCGACGAGTGAGCAGAAGGCATAGTCGACAGTGTCCATACATCATGTATTCACACCTGTGTGGGCAGCTCAGATCGTTGTTTTTATAATAGCAAAAAATAATAATTTAAAAAGGCCAGCATCACGTTAGGCCGCTGGACAAGCGCCGAGACGCCTCTTTGCTGGGGCAGCTGTGCGCTCTAGAAAACACTTAACATAACATAACAATATTTTGTCTTGTCATCCTGTGATGCGGTTACATTGTTTGTTAATGGACAAAACAGAATACCTGCGTGGCTTTGGCCGGGCTGTTTAACAAATCTCAAAGTTGCAGCCAGTCACTCTAACTATTTGGGAAATTGTTAAGGTGTGGGTAGCTGCAGCACAAACTACCCCTTGCCCTCGGATCTCCTGACAGTTGGAGGCAGAGCTAGGTGTAGAGAGATGCAGAGAGTGAAATGTGGCACCGTTGCCCCTTGGCACTCGTAAACATATAATTTCATAAAATAGGTGTCGCGCTTACTGCTTGGTAGATTTTCTGCAGCCACTGGTTCTTGAAACAAATTCAGTGGACCTATATAGACGACGCATCCGTTCAAACATTGGGGCATATTATCAAGAATGGCGTTAAAATTATTGCCGGTTTAGCGGCAGAAAACTGCCTCTAAAGCGGCGATAATGGGCTTGATAATATGCCCTTGTGAATTCCAATAGAAGCCCATGATCACAACAGAACATGGACTTCTATTGGAATTCTAAATGGCATACTATGAAGCCCATTATCGCTGCTTTAGCAGCAGTTTTCTGCTGCTAAACCGGCGATAATTTTTAACGTCATTCTTGATAATATGCCCCTTAATGTGTTCTCGAACATGCGTTTAGTGGCCTCAGCTTGAAGAGTTTGAATAATTAATTTCTGAAAGCAGTGATGCCCGACAGGCAGCCACGACCCATGCAGGTAAGAGTGGTGGGGCCGGGTGGGTGGGATTTCAACAGACGGCAATGAGGGAAAAATAATTATTTATTTATTTTCCCCTCGTGGTTGTCTCTCAAATGCCTCCCAAACTGGCCTCACCGCTCTTACCTGCATTGAGGTGCTGATAGGCCGCGTGGCCAAAGAAGAATGCCTTCAGCCCAGATTCAAGGGTGTGCTTTAATCCAACACTCCAGCGCATTCGCCGAGCGAGAATCCTCTCCTCTCGTATGACTTAGGCTCAGATTCACAAAGGTTTGGAGTTGAGTTTGCGTTACTTTTGTAACGCTAACCTGAAGCTAAACCTATTTGGGATACTAACAAACCAACGCAAACGCATGGAAAAGCAAGGCAAAGCAGTGCAAAATGCTGCTTTGCATTACTTTGCATCAAGGGGGCATTACATGGGTGGTACATGGGCATTCCCATGCAAGCAGTCGTGCTTTTTGATGCTAAACCCCATTCACTAATATTGGCAGAAAGGGTTTAGTGCCCAAAATTAACGCCGCTGGAAAGCAGGCTTTAAAATGAGAAATGTTGTCTCTTCTCCATTCTTTTCCTACTTTGCATGCGTGCTGCACTGTGCATCACACATATAAAGTAGGAAAAAGTTTTAAACTTGTCTAGCCATGATATTTTGTACAGGAAAGGTACCCCTCCTGTACAAAACCTATGGTACACTCAGGCACACACCCTAGCTCTTTGGAGCTAAGGTGTGTGGCTAACAGCTGAAATCAGCACCTGCACTGTGGATAGGTGAGGAGAGAGACAGATCTCTGTGAATATGGTGCTCTCCTGCTCTCTTCCTGTCCCATAATGCAGTGCAGCCTCTTTGGGTGCTACGCTGCATTGCGTGATACCTTTTAGAATCTAGGCCAGGGTTTAGCGCTAAAAATGAATGCAGCTGTAATGGAGGCATTAATAGGAGAAATGTTTTAATTTCTCCTTGATTTTATGACTATGCATGTGTGCTGCACACATACAAAGTAGGAAAATATTTTACATTGGTCTAGCCATAGTATTTTGTAGAGGAAGTTTACCCGTCCTGCAGCCGCGGCCCGTGGAGGGAGTTCCAGTGGGGCAGAAAGGCTGGGCGGGGGAGGGGCAGGGTTGGGGGTGCCAAGAACCGGAATATGGATAAATGGAGGTAAGTAAACAATTTAATAAATAAAACGAATTTCGTAGCGTGCCCGGCATCGCAAACTGCCATGCAGCGCGCGCTACAAAATGTGTTTTATTAAATAGATTGTTTACTTACCTCCAATTATCCACATTCCGGTTTTTAGCATCCCCCACCCTGCCCCTCCCCGCCCCGCCTTTCTGCCCCACCGGAACTCCCTCCACGGGCCGTGGCTGCCGTCCTGTACAATCCTATGGCAGACTCAGGCACGCACCGTAGCACTATAGTGCTAAGGTGTGTGCCCAATGCACAGCCACTTAAATCATCACCAGCACTAGGGAGAGGGGAGGAGAGAGCCATAACTGTGAATGTGGTGCTCTCCAGCCATCTCCCTGTCATGCAACGCAGTGCAGCGCAGCATTTGTGGCTGTTGCACTGACTCCTTTGAGAACCTGGGCCTAAGTTTTCTTTCCTTCTACTTCTGAGGCGCAGCTTCCACGTGGTGCAGCGGGGCTCACAGAAAACTATCGACTTTACTTCTGTCAATGCAGGGAGTTAGCATCGTTCACCTACGGTCTGCTGTTGCCATGGATACTGGTGATGAACTGGCAGTACCACAATGAAGGGACGGCAGATTTATCTGCTGGACAGATCACTCATCAATAAAGAGTGCCGGAAGGGCATTTTGTTCCAGTAGGCATTCTCAGTGTCACCACAGGATCTATAGCACTGATCTGACTGACACCTCAACACTTGTACAGTTGTCACTTTGCAATGTGTTTCAAAATATGTACTGACGAGTTCTTCGAAATACCTGTTTTCAGGTAGTCAGTCTGGGTTCTACTACATTTCATTTAAAGTATAAATTGAAAAGCTTTTTTTGAAAAGAGAGCTCTTCCAGCAGCACTCATAAGAGTATTACAAAGCCATAAAGATTATTTAGCTGTGTAAGATATCTTTTTTTCCTGCTTTGCAACCAGCAGTCCCATTCCTATCCCACTGAAGATGGCAAAAATAGTAACATTAACTTTTCTTTATATAGTGTTTAGTGGCACGATCTTGCAGTTTCAAAGCGGTATTGCAAGGGCCACTGAAAGTATGCGTTTCTGCGGCCGCAGCAATTTTCTGCATAAATATAGTTTGCCGCTTTTGACACAGAAATCCATCAGCTTGTACATAAATTGCAGATCTCTGCCAGCAAAGTATTTCTATAATGGATCGAAAATTACTAAAACAGAGCCACACATGTTTCTGCGCTGTGACAGGGTTTTTGCTGCGCAGTAGAACGTCACCCTTCCGTCGGTTATTGCTGTATTTTGGTATGAAATTGATTCTGATGAGGAGAAACCTTTGCCCAGACAGTCTTAACTAACCCTGGGCGTAGTGTGCGGACTAGACTCTTAACGCACAGTAACGAGAAAACGGTGCTATAATACTGCCACCAAAACGTGCCCCATTATGCCAAATAATTTACCATTCCTTGCCGGATGTTTTGGTTAACTCTGCCACCCAATTTGGGCTTCCCCTGTCACATAATTCTCTAGTGGCCATGGACATTACTTCTACCCAACTTACTTTTATTTGTAGACCTTAGAATGATGAAATGCTGCGACTTCGTACCTGCAGGTTGAACAGACATATTTGCAAGAGATTAGCTAACCCGCTATGCACGTCAAATTCTCCGTTTCCATATTTTTTAATGTCTTACATAGTTAACAGCACTGTGGAAGTATTACTTAAAAATGCGACGATATTGTCAGTTCGAGAAAGACTTAAGATAGTTATTGAAAAAAGATGGGAGGTTTCTGTGTTGGAATGCATGCTCCCGAAAGACTTTGCGTGATTCGGTTTCGAGAGCTGCAGTGCACAGGCCGATTCATTCATTGGCTTGCCTTAGCAAACAAGAGCAACCCCCCCCCCCCTCCCCCGGGCATTTTATCAAGACCTGCGATAAAATTATCGCCGTTTTAGCGCCAGGAAACTGCCGCTAAAACGGCGACAATGGGCTTGATAATATTTCCTTGTGAATTCCCATAGCAGCCCAGGTACTGGTGTTAACCTGGACTGCTATGGGAATTCACAAGGGCATATTATCAAGCCCATTACCGCCGTTTTAGCGGCAATTTCCTGCCGCTAAAGCGGCGATAATTTTATCGCAGGTCTTGATAATATGCCCCTCAGTTCTTCAAAAGCGGCGCCGGATTAGCGCATTAAAAGCACATTCGTGATCGCTGTGCCTGAAGTAGCTGTATATTTAATTATTTTCCCACTTAGGTCAATCTCTTTAGGTCGGGCTACAAATAATGAAAACACTGCTTATTGATAATGTTACGTTATGTTATGTTAGTAACTTTTATTCAGCGCTAAGGAGACTGAAGACTATTTGCACAAGGAAGGATTGGCGTGAGAAGGTTTTCAAACTTTAAGAAATTGGGGCCACCCCTGCTTTGTTGGCATCACTGTGCGTTCGCGCGCTCGATGTAAAAAAAAAAACAGCAACAAGGATTTACAAAAATAAAAAGCCGTTTCACAAGCGAAAACAGGGTGTCACGCCAATTTTTGTGTTGTGATTCTATGAGTAAGGGCAGTGCCCTTTTTCTCTCTTTTTGTGTGTTAGTCATGCAATACCATGCCAGTATCATCAACAAGCATTAGCAATCGCAATAGCTCAGACATATAAAGGCAAGACCAATTGTTTTTGACACTGATTAATAGGCTTCTGTTGGGGAGCTGACGCACCCTTCTCAAGGTCACCCCAACTAGCTTTTAAGTTTAACAATCTGGCGCTGAGGGAATCTCTTTAACAAACACCCCCGCGAATCAGTAAGATTGACATCCAACATGAGCTGGTTCAACTCTGTCAATCAGTGACTCAGAGGGGCAGTGTTATCAACACTTTGCACAGTTTAAAGTGACAAACAGAGATGCAGACCAGTGCAAAGTATTGCTAAAGTAGCCCTAAAAATAACACAAATGGTGGTTTGCATAATGGAGGTATCATATGAATGTATAAAAGCTTTCCCACAGTACTACCAATGTTTTTTCATGCAAAGCCCGATCTAGTAGCAATAGTTGACAGAGTGCTACACAATAAAAGAACCCCCCCCCCTGAGGCAGGCACAAACAATTAGATCTGCTTCCATTTCTTGTAATGTTTCACACAATGCTGTGGGCTGCACTGGACAGCCCACAGAAAAAGCTTTAAAGTATGTCTGAGTATAGTTACTTGTATCAGAATGGTATTCCCCCGTATGCTGGACATCACACATAAACCTTTTCACTATGGTGCAAAGGTGTGTGCCTGGAACTATGCAGCCTGTTTATGTCAGTTGCTGGGTAAGAAAGCAGCAGTGCCAAATCTTAGAATGTTCCCCCAACGCAATGCAGTCACTTTTTTGCTCTTGCATTGTGTAATGTTTTTAGGAAATGTGCCCTAAAATGTGTTCCCTATTTAAGTAAATTATTCAGCTCATGATAGTCTTTAACCTTCCTACTCTTCACCCAACCTTCCATTGCTCTCAACGACATACCCACAACATCCTCCCAAGAAATCTGTGACTCCTTTGTAGTGTCCCTAAACTTCTTGAGAGAGCTTTCAAGAGTAGGACCAACCTTGCAATTGAAGACTGCCTTTATGTGTGGATACTGATCATGTTCTGAGGCCTCCAGATTCAGGATGGCATCCCTGCCCTGGATAGGTATACGTCTCCACTAGCTACTCCACATTCCTCATTATCTATCCTATGCTTTTTAGGGCAATCTCAAAAGCAGCAAGACACGTATCTATATCATCCACAATCACATAGCTAGGCACAACTTATTTTGGATGATTGTGTGGTGAATGACCTCGGCTGGGTACCTAATTTTCATATTCAGTATCCTCAATGCACTCTGATGCCCTCCTTCTCTGTTGCTTTCCTGCCTCTTAAGTACATTTTCTGGTGAATCCTCTCATGGCCCAGCATGGCCTGAGCTTGTACGAAGCCAGCATTTTCTCCTCTAATACACGGTTTGCTGATGCCCATTTCTCCTGAGCAGCCACTGTGATAGCCACCTTCTCCTTGGCTACCAGTTCCATTTACTAAAGGCCAGGGGTGCCCTTTTCTCCTCCAGGGACAAGGTAGCCAATTTGAATTTAAAGTGTCACTCAACCTCCTTGTAGTCTAGCTTGAAGGACTTTACCACGGTACCTGTAAGTTGACATACTGCTACTGGTCCTGGACAACACAGGTGAAAATGATCTTTCTTATAGGATAGCCATCTACAAAGTGCTTCTGCAACGTTTTCACCATCTTTCTCCTCTGGGGTGATCAGTGCTTGGCATGTCTCTTTTCAGGCCTTGTAGGCTTTCTCATTGGTCCTGCCCAACTTTAGCCTTCTTTCTTCTGACGTAGCCTTCATTTTCAACAAGGTTTGGTCATTCAAGGTAGATAGACAGGTCCACTTTCATGTTCCCATGAATAATTCAACACACAAAAATGTGATCAAAAGTGAAAAAAATCAAAATTATGACAGTTAAATATAACTCAATAATACTTCTGGCCAATTAAAAATCCAAAATACATTTGTGCCTCTAAATCTGCAATCATTTCGGCACTGTTAAAACTAACTGGTAATTGCTGGACAAAGCCCTATCCTATACCTAAGGAATAACATCCGAAAACGTGTCATTATTTTGGGAGATTGGTACTCCTACCTACTGAACAACCAGAGTCTGGTTACGGCAGTACACAGTTCTTAGCATCTCTGTTCAGAGCGTGTTAGTTATGGCACAAAAATTTAGACAATTCCCAGAAAAAACAGTTACATTATTTTTAAAATTAATCAAACAACACAGTAAAATTCTCAAACATATATAGAAAAATAGAAATGAAAATAAATGAGCAAAAAGACAAAGACAATAAAAGTATTCGACCATATGATTTTTTTAAAGTTATAATGTAAATAGAACTTTGAAAAGTA
This sequence comes from Lissotriton helveticus, assembly GCF_964261635.1. Classification (NCBI taxonomy): domain Eukaryota; kingdom Metazoa; phylum Chordata; class Amphibia; order Caudata; family Salamandridae; genus Lissotriton; species Lissotriton helveticus. The sequence goes on from NC_136065.1 coordinate 539,965,913, forward strand.
AAGCACCAATATAAAGTATGTGTTTGTGGATTTTCCGGACATAGTTGCTATTTCAGACTGACCTAGATACAGTGGAAGTTAGATACACAAAGCCGGCCACTCCGGTCACAGTTTTTACTTTGGGACTTAGACCCTGATTTAGAGTTTGGTGGTGAATGTTCTTCATCACAATAGTGACAGAGTACTCTCTCGGCCAAACTGAAGTTGCACCCACGCCATTTAGAGTCAGGTGGAGCTTCAGTATGTCAGCAACAGGTAATCCATCTCCACTGCTGACATACTTCTCTGACAGTCTGACTTAGGAAAGGTCTTCAAAGGTTTGACTATTTGTCTGCCTGCCTGATTTCGAGTGGACAGTCAAATGTCCTGTTTTAATCAGTTAAAACTTGGTGGTAAGGGGTAGTGAAAACTGAAAATGACTGCCAATCCATGGAAGACAATTCTCATGATGTGGTGGTCATTAGTTTTCTTACTTTGTGATTTGTTTCTTTCAAATAAAAAAGACAGGTAAAAATGTGAACGATAGTGCCATCATGTTATGACAGCCATTGCTGTCAATGTAGGAGATGTCCACTGGATCAGAGGACATCTCTAGATTTGGAGGACTGTACTCCATCAGAGTGACAGAGTATTTTACTGTTGATCTGACTGAGTTAAGACCATTCTATGTGGTCTAAATCAGCCCCTTCGTCTAACTACTTTTTGGAGATCAAAGTATTTCAGCAATGCAATTTCCAAGGCAGAATCCGGCAAGTGTCTATCGAAGTCAGATATATTATTGTGGCACTTTCACTGAATCCCCTGGTTACAGCACCAAAAGCACTGAGTGGATAAAAACTGCAGGAACAGATTTGCTGCCAATCCCTGGTGCAAAGTTTTACCTTCAGACTTAATCACTTTTTGGGTTCTGAAAATCATCCAGAGGGGCATGGACACTTTAGCAGGTTAGCCTCCAGCAGGCCAGATACCTTTATCTTGATATCAAGCTGGTCCTGTTTTCAGCAGGGCACAAAGGTCCAAGTGGGGTAAACCTGATTTCAGACCCCACCATGGGTGCAGCAACCAAGCGGAAGCCTCAGTATCTCAACCCCTCTATTCATAGGTGGAAATAATTACTAGGTCCAACTTTTCTCAAATTCTCATTTGGAACTAGGTCGCTCTACAGCCAGGGCCTGGGCAGCGTCCAGTGCTCAGTAATCAGCTGGGCACTCTTGGAGTCAGGACCCTTTCTGCTTTTTGTGTCCCTGGACCAATCAAATTTGAGGCAGCCACTTCACACTTGGAGATCGGATCCAGTAACTGGGCAACAACTGGCATCAGGAGTCATTGACTCCTTTCTTACAGCAGAATTATCTTTCCTCAGATGTCTACCCAGATTCAGGAATATTTTAAGGATGTGGTGCTGATGTACCCACCTTATCCAGTGAACTAGTCAATGATTGGATTAATCCCGAGACCCAACCCAACAGATTCGTTACCTATTCCCCATTTCATTTTACAGCACTCTTTAGTTTATTAAAAAAATCATAGAAGCTCTAATTCTAAGACAGCTAATCATTTTTTCCCTCAGGGGGGAGCTATTGGGTCTCTCATTGTCACCCGCTCATTTAGATGAAATGTCGTCCCCGCTCCCACATTCAAAACATTTTTTTTCCTCCTTCTGGGGTTGAAGCCGTAAGTCTAGCATGGCTCTGGTAATGAATGTGAATAGTTTCAACCGTCCACATTTTTAAACACCAACTCAAAAGAAGAAGTGCTAAAGCTGCCGTATGTTCTTCCAACTGTCTCTGCTCTCCTTACAGATGGTACATTCTTTTAATTCCCTCTTGTTGACAAAGCATTTGTCTTCCTGGGTGAAGAGAACCACGCCATTATCGTCTGGGAAAACGGTCAATCTGCTCCAGCCAGAAATGTTTATTGATCCTCACAAACAAAGATGATTGACAGATTGGTTCAAGTGTGTATTATTTCCGCCCAGTAAGTTGTAATAATGTTAAGGATATTTCTTGATGGTAGAAATGCACCTCTGCTGGCAGACGTCAGAGTAAGATAGTGGAAGTGTATTTTATCATTGGCCATAGTTTTTAGCTAGTATTATGGACTTGGTGTAGACATCTGAAGTGTTTGAGAGTGAATCTTGTCAAAATAGCTATATCCCTGGGTCTCATAAGGGCATCCGTGTCTTCTAAAATGCCTTAATAAAATTCCCATGCTAACCTGAGGGTGAGGAAGTCATCTGAGGTCAGTGATTTATTGACCCTGGAAACCTTTTTTTTCCCCAATATTTCTGAATTAGTCAATTTTGCTTCTAATGATTAAGAGACCCAGTTGGAGTATGTTGTATATATCTGTAAAATGGGTTCTGAAGGAGGGTAAATTCTTCAGCAAATGATTTCAAGGTGTTGAGTTGTGTGAATGGCCTTTGTGTGTTATCCCTAGACTATCCTATTCCTCAATCCTCAATAGCATGGAGATGTGAAAGTGTTTTATGCTCAACTTCAAAGGTGTCTCTTTGGCTATGTTAAGAGTTTTATTGTATCTGTCCACATCTTGAATATTACCATAGATGTAAGAGGAATATTCCTAGGGAGAGTCCCTTTATATAGGAAGTGTAATGGAGATTTACCCCGTGCCCAGCATCCATAGTTCCGTTTCATAACCTGGGTCTAAGCTGGGTCCATGAGATGACATGTGAGAGCCCGATTCACAGAACTATCTTAAGACAAAATCCTTAACTTACTACCATTTTGGTATTCACAGAAGGTACTTACTCATTTTGGTATTCACAGAAGTTAGGAGTCCTAACTTTAGGACTCCTAAATCCCTTATGTGAATACCGAAAGTCTTAAAGTTAGGATTTTTCTCAGTTTAGGAGTAGTAACGTTAGGACTCCTAACTTTAGTACTCATAAATGCCTTCTGTGAATACTGAAAGTCTTAAAGTTAGGATTTTTCTCAGTTTAGGAGTCCTAAAGTTAGGTGCAAAGGTGCCTGCATTGGCGCTGGGCGGCACATTGTGCACCAGCTCTGGGGAAAACAGGAATGCACCATATAATGTTAAAAATGTTACATTCCTACCCTTTCCCTGACTAGCAGTGCAGCACAGTAAGGTGCCTTGCTGAGCAGTATGACAATTTGCTAAATATACCATTTAGTGTTTTAGTTTCTGTAAAAGAAATTCTGGAGGCACTCCCCTATGCTTTTGCGATTATTTGTACCTTGCCTTTTATATTTCTTCCACAAACTCCCTAGCAATGCCCTCATACCTGTATAGTCTTACACATTTGTAAAATGTTTACTTGGATTGAAAATTATTCAAATTATATGAGCTTCTAGGTACACTAGGGGTCACTTAACAGCATCAACAGAATGTAAAAAAAAAAATTGTCTCTGAAGATTTCTACTAATCAATGAAAAATCAATCCCTATTTCCTAAAACCCAAATAGAACAAGGAAGATCAAATCCCAAGAACCCAAGACAGCCCTAGTTACACTAAAAATGGCAGAACTGCCACACTATCCTAAGTGTTTTCGATACTGAGTGTTTCTACGGTGTGGGGGAGCGTCTGGGAACCTGCCTGTTGCCGCTGGAGCCCGGGTGGAGGACTGCTGACCATTTAGACCCGCTGGGATTGCCGCCTGACCGCCGCCTGCCTGCCTGCCTCCCGCTGCCCACTCCCACTACCATCAGGGGAAGCGCTGGCTGTTGCGTGGAGTCCAGGCCAGGGAAACTACAAGCCCCAGCAGCCCAGAGAACCACGTGATCAATCGTAGCGCCACGAGGCGCATAAAACTTCCGTCAGCCCTGCTGAGCGGGGGGGAGAGTCTGGGAACCTGCCTGTTGCCGCTGGGAGCCCGGGAGGAGGACTGCTGACCATTTAGACCCGCTGGGATTGCCGCCTGCCTGCCGCCTGCCTGCCTCCCGCTGCCCGCTCCCACTACCATCAGGGGAAGCGCTGGCCGTTGCGTGGAGTCCAGGCCAGGGAAACTACAAGCCCCAGCAGCCCAGAGAACCACGTGATCAATCGTAGTGCCAGGAGGCGCATAAAACTTCCGTCAGCCCTGCTGAGCGGGGGGGGGAGCGGCTGGGAACCTGCCTGTTGCCGCTGGGAGCCCGGGTGGAGGACTGCTGACCATTTAGACCCGCTGGGCTTGCCGCCTGACCGCCGCCTGCCTGCCTGCCTGCCTCCCGCTGCCCGCTCCCACTACCATCAGGGGAAGCGCTGGCCGTTGCGTGGAGTCCAGGCCAGGGAAACTACAAGCCCCAGCAACCCAGAGAACCACGTGATCAATCGTAGCGCCAGGAGGCGCATAAAACTTCCGTCAGCCCTCCCTCGCGGGACGCCGGGCGAAGCCCGGGCAAAGGGCGGGCCCTCTGTGGCCCTCAGAGGCCTGAGGAGGACGGGGCGGCCACCCCCCTTGGACCCACGACAAGAGGAGGTACATTGCTTTGGTCTATACATTGACACTCTGCGGACAGTGTATTTTCCCCTGCAAACCACCCTCATCGCTCATATAGTACCACACAGCACTATGTCACGCAAGGGGACCAATAAGAAATCTTCTTTACAGCGCGATCCAGGTCAAGGGACCTTAAACTTTATCGTGACCAGTAGAACACCGCCCACTACTAGCGAAGATGAGAATGAACTGCGCCAACCGATAGTAACCAGGCAATCTCCCCCATTAAACCCTGATAGTCCGTTGAACTTTTCTCTGTGGGAGGAAATAAACGCTTTATGTGGCACTAAGTATGCCCCCGTGGCATTTCCATCCCCCGTAAAAAGCATAAGCACTATTACCCCAATAAGGAAACCTTGTGACTCATCTCTACCATCTCCAACAGACAATACCCAAGGTACTGCATTGTTTCAGGGCCCAAATGCTAAAAGGAAGCATGACGAGACTAATGATAGCGGGAACCATTCGAAAATACCCAAATTGTGCGCTGGTCCTACATCACCAGTCACTTACCCCACCTTAACCACGGTGGAGACAGGAAAATGTGAAGACCAAGTATCTTCTCCCCATTTCCCTCTACTGTCTCAGTTAGAGCTACTGTTAAATTCCATCGTACTACCATTGGTAGAAAAAATTAACGCCCTGGGTGATAGACTAACAGGTATTGAGAAAATCATTCAAGCCAACTCTCCACCAATTATCAAAGATTCATCTAATGGGGGAAGAGCCCCTCCGGCTACTATCATAACAAAAGAGAAACACACTAAAATCAATTCTCCGTCCTTTTCTAAGAAGGTAATACCCAATGGTTCTGACCTATTTATTAACCCCAATACCCCTTTGCCTATTAACATAAGTAAATATGCCCAGACTTCTCTTCAACTTCCTAATAAAACCGCTACAACTGTCCCTAAAGTCGCCCCTAAATCTGGGTTTACTAAGTATACTGCTGCCAGAGTGGACTCAAAAAGAGCAGCATTTATACACTTACCCCCAGAAGCCGCCCCATTTGTCCTTGTTCTCTCGGGAATACCGGCACCCTCCTACGGGAAACCCGAAGGACGCCAGGAACTTCTAAATAAGGTAATATTCTGGCTATCTAAAAACAGACCACTCGCATCCAATCACGACGGTGGAATCCTGTGTGTTAGAAGGGTGGGCTGGCTAGGGCCTTTAACCAAAAACATAAGTGGGGATCTGGTCCTAGTGAAATTTAGAGATAGGAACATTGTCCCCTATCTACGATCCAACCGGTCCCAAAAAGGAGACGGCCCCATATCTGTGTGGGACTTACATGATTTTTACCCAAAGTACCACATATATCCCGACAATAAGATCAAAGGCGGACTTTACCCATCTGCTGGGAAGGGGTCCCACATGCTTTCAAGGAAAAGTTTAATGTGTTCTTAAATTTACTGTATATACAGTTAATTCTTAAACGTAATGATTTATATGTGACAAGTTCTGCATTTTTATGCACAATATGTATTGATTCTTTGTGTTGCTGCTTTTATGATTTTAAAATTTTGCTAAAATCGAATAAAGCTTTTCTACTACTACAGTGTGGCCTAATGCAATAAAAGGGCAATATGAAAGCGTGGGGTTATTTTACCTGTGTTGTGTGAAGGTGTCAAGTGTGCAGGTGCGGCCAAGTGGTTGAAGGGGCTGCTGCCACTATCTGCAGAGTTTCTCAATTCACAATATTGGCTCCCACATGCCCAAATGACATGAGAAACCGTAGCGGAACTAAAACCGGTACTTAACCTGAGGAGGAAAAAAAAAAAAAAAAAACTTCTCAAACTACAAAGCATCAAACATTGAAAAGTGCTGGCAACCCTAATTACTTATGTAGCAAGCAACACTTGTCACTCATAAAAAAGCCATTTCTGAATGGAGAATCCTGATTGGTCGCTAAATCATTATAGGACTCCATTGTGTTTTCGCCAAATCAGAACATACATTTAAAAATGTACTACATTTATTTCTGTGACTATTATTTTAAATGGTTTGTACTAATTGTATCTGTTTAGTGGTCAAGACATTAACTCATGGTGCTGGACATGCTTTGCTGTATAATAGTTTGATAATATAATTTAATGAAATAACATTGAAGCTAGCGATCTATCTTGTGACACATGATGATAGAGTAAGAATAGTTCTTAACAGTAGTTTCTTCTCTAACTTAATGCCTTAAGTCTTTGCTGTCTTTCTTTCTTAAATGGTCTTCTTAAGAAGGAAAACATTTGCTTTCTTCACTGTCCACTAAATATGTCTTCTGTGTCTATTCTTTTCTGGCAGCAACAGCAATTGTTGAGACCTTCTCTTCTCAGACCTGAGGTAGACTGCTCTTTCCTCTTTGACTTTCGCATTTATATATATATATTTTTAAAAGGTGTTTGCTTTAATACAGAGTTTGTTGGGCACACAAAATAAGGGTATATCTAAATGAAAGTTCAACAGACATTGACACAACGTTAGCAGTAAAAAAAGTTGTATTTGCCTTCTAACAGGCAATATTGTACTGAAATAATATTGCGTTCAAACAGGGCCTTCTGGATTATGTTCATGAAAGAAACTATAAACTTGCATTAGACTAAGAAGCGGTGGCTGGTATTGAACAGTGGCAGAGAGGCGGGGGAAGGTTGGGGCTAGGAAAGAAAAAAAAAGTGCCTGTGGTCGCAGTCACCAGCTCCCGCCTCTCCTTCAAGCAGGAACCAGGACAAACACAGCCTCCCAGAATCCCCTGACCAATCACAACGCTGCCTTACAGCAGCATTGTGATAGGTCTGAGTGCGGTGTTTTCGGCGCTCAAACAGGGGCTTGGAAGCTGGGTATGTTCTCTCCTAGGCTGTATAATACAAATTGTGGAGAGCATGCACAGTACGCATGATGAATTGGCGGGCTCGAGCCTGCCGGCCATACCCTCATGTACATTTACGGTGCAGCCACCACTCCTCCTCCCTCGGCGAACGTCAGGGGAGCCTGGCCCTGTCCCACCCTAATAACCTGGCTGGCTGCAGTGCAACTGTATTACTAAAAAAAAAATGACAATACATTTTTGTTATTATCATTTTATTTTTTGGGTGCACTGCTTTAAAGTAGTGGGGCGATGTTCTTCCGCCTTAGTGGAGGAGCTGCCCAAGACTAAGGGCCGCATTAAAAGTTGCCCACTATTGTAAACGTTTATACCACACCCAATTAAACCCAAATATAACTGGGATTGGTATTTGCAGGATGCTCTTTTAACACACCACTCAGGTTACACATGTTAGTTGGAGGATAACATGGTAATTCCACTTAGTTTTTCCCAATCCGAAGTGCACAACTACTGAATGTGTGTTTCTTGCCGGCACTGATCATACCAGACTTTACATGATGAAAATCATCTAGGCAAAAATGTATTGGTGTATTAATTGGCAAATATTTTGTAATCTTGGTTAAGGAGCAAACTTCCCTTGCATCCTTGAACTGGAATTATGACAATTTGTGGAAGAAGGACCTATCTTTAATTTTCCTCATCAAAATAAAATGTTGACACTGTTTTGTATTAATTCATTTAAACATCTGTTACTTGTCCCCCTGTCTCGCTCCACATTCAAATTAGCTTATCCTCTGGGACTTGGAGACGAAAAAGGCCATAATTAAACTAGCATAAGTTGTACAGGTGCAACGCCCACCACAACACCCACTGCCCTCCCCTTTGATGCTAAGTATAGCGTGAAAGGGTGCCTAATTCACAAGGGTTCTTTAAGCCACGCTAAGGGGGTCATTAGTATAGCGGACGGATCGCCCCTGCTCGCCTACCATTACCCCTCACCATATTACGATGGCAGGGGGGACCCCGGGAGACGGAAAGACCGTCCGCCGGTTTTCCGCCGGTCGGACAGGCGACCGGGCAGAAAAGGGCTCCAATATGGTGGCGGCATCTGCAAGACACCGCCATCCATATTAGGATAAATGCGGAGACGTGCCTTTCCATGGGGCAACGCCGCCATGGAAAGGCATGGGGTTTCCTTCTTAGGGGGCCTGTTGCGGGCCCCCAGGTTGTTCAGGGGTTGCGGGGTGCACTCGGCATAGGCATGGACTAGGTGGCAGGCACCGCGCGGTGCCTGTCACCTTGTGCATGCCAATGCACAACGTGCATTTACAGCATTGTGGCGGGCGGTGCTGTGAGCACCCCCCCACAATGTTGTGAATGGGGGATGCCACCACCACGGTGGCATCCTAATGGCCTCAGCCGGACCGCTGTACATCTGGCGGATGGTCCCGTTCACCGTTACGGTGGCGGGCGGACTTTGTCTGCCCGCCATCGTAATAGGGACCTAAGTGGCTTAACACCCCCTTGTGAATAAGACGAAGCCCCTATCGCCACCACAATGTCAAGAAAAGTGACATTGAGTTGGAGATAGGGACTTGTAAATATGCCCCATTATGTTAAATTTTTATCCAAGTTTTACGTCCTTTGGAGTCATCCCAGCAAGTAATTGCCAACATTGCTGTTTACTTGCATGCATTATAATTGTTTTGCAATAGTTTCTTTTTATCATCGGGATTTCAATCCATTAATATGACTACAATTTTTGAATAGGCACTTAGATGCTGCAATTTTATTTTAGGCTCTCTTAGTTGTCGAAAAATCTATGAGTCTCCTGCAAATGAGTCAACACCTAGCAAAATCATAGTGGAAGTAGCTGAGAACCGGGCCATATCATGATGTTCTCACATTGCTAGACTTCTTCTGTGCAGGCGTGTATGGTGCAGACCCGGGCCTAGATTAACTAAATTTGACACCGAGCAATGCAGACAGACAACTTGCTGCGCTGGGTCAGATGGAGAGAGCAGGAATGTGCAATAATTACTAACATATGGTACATTCCTGCTCTCTCTCTGTGCTGGTGCACTTGTGGATGCCAATCACCAATGCAGGCACCCTAGCGCCATGATGCAAGGGCATCTGCTTTACAGCCAGGATTGTTTTTGTGCAGAAAAGCAGACTTTTGTGAAGAAAATACAATCACCGGAGGGAGTTTCATCTTGTGTGCACATGTAGAAAGAGGAAACAAAGGGGACAAATAAACATAGGTTTCCTCTTTACTCCTCACCTGGGAAGGCATAGCATTCTAGGTTTACTAGTCTTAGTAAATCTGAGAATGCACCAAAAACCAAGGGTAGATGCATGGGATCACCCATGCTCCATTCATGGAACGCCTTCCCAACGCAAAGTAATGCAAGGCAGCGACTTGTGCTGCCTTGTGTTACTCCAGATGTACTGTGCTACACAGAGCCATGCAAGGTGGCTCTTTGTGGCATAGTAAATCCTACATAAGGGCTTGCATTGCCTTGCATCACATTGCGTGATACAAGGGCAACACAAGCCTTTGATGAAGCTGGGCCTTGGTCTGTCTGCAAAACCCATGGTAAATCATCAACTCATGAGATACTGCAGACAGTGTTGCAGGGTAACATGGTTAACAAACAAAATTACTGATTTAACAAAGGCACTCCAGATAATACAAGTTTATTGTTTTTTGTTTTTTTAAACTTTATTTTTATCAGTTTCATAATAGTTATATTCAGTACATGGTTACTCACTGAGATTTTGCACTTTAAAATGCATGAAGCAAAATGGAAAACAATTACATTTCTAGCTACACCTGCCCGCCACCCGACCCTCCACCACTCCATACAGCTGATACAGCTTATATATATAAGTACATAGCATCTGCCCTTTCTCAAAGTGGTACATCTCACCCGCGGTTCTCTCCTTCCCATTCACATTCATTCAACAAACATCTGGATGCCACTCATGGAGCTTTTACCCCAATCCAGTGGAAACAATCCCATCCGTTTGTTGCACAGCGGGAGTTGCGCTAAGCTCAAGCAAATAACTCCTAAGGGGCCCCAGATATCTCTCAGCCGACACGCCAGAGGCTAAGTGCTGGCATATAGTTCCACTATTCATGTTGCAATACGTTAAAATGTTGAGCTTGCCCTTTACTGTTGAGGGGGGCTTTGCAGCCTCAACTAAGAGCTATCTCTCTCTTTGCCAGCAGTAAAACGATTGCCCTAAATTTACTAACCCCTTTTGGGTAACCAAACACAAACCCCAAAAGCGCAGTCTCAGGAGTGGGAACTATCTCCAAACTTGTTATTTCCCCAATTACTCTGTATACTCCACACCAATCGGCCCTAATTTTAACACAGTTCCAGGCAAGGTGTACAAAGTGGGCCTGTGGCACCCCGCATTTCAAGCAGTTAGGTGGACTGCTAGGATTAATAGTGTGCATTTTACCATGTGTCATGTATATTCTCCACAGAAATTTAAAGTGCATCAATTTATGTTGGCTATTCAGGGAGACCGCTTTAGTTTGTACGCAACAAAAAGTCCATTGCGAATCCCAAATGGGGTTACCTAGATCTCACTCCCAAGCTTCTTGGACCTTAGAGTATCTGCTGGGAACCAGTGCAACACATGCGTCATACAATTTGGAAATAAGGTTCTCTCCCCAGGACACCCAATCACCGTGGTCAGTGGGGCAAAGGAGTCGGTCTCCAAACGGAACCCAGAGATCCCCGCTCTTAGTGCACAGCTGACCCGATTTAGGATAAAGTGATTCATAAAAGATGCCTCACTAAATCTCCCCTCCTCTGTATTAGAGAAGACATGGTCCCAGTAAATACATTTTACTTATGTAGTATTTGGAAAGTGTGCGCTGCACCAATTTCTCCTCCATAATGGATATCCATGGGCTATTTGAGATCAGAATTTCAGGAGAGTACAGAGTATGAGCTCCATTGACTCTACTAACTTCTGCCAGGTCCAACTGGTATTCGACATAGCAGAATATCACAAGGGTCTCTAGGGAATCCCCGTGACAGCACCGTTTTCAGAGAGGCGGACAAGACTAAATCTGCCTTAGGTCTAATGTAGGTAATCCAGGCATCAGGTTGGTACCAGGAATGTGCGTAACTGCATTGCACAACCAAATAGTATACTTGCAGGTTCGGAACACTGAATCCCCCTCTGTCACACGGAACGGTCATGACATCCCAGCTAATCCTGGGTCTCCTGCCTCCCCAGACCAACCTTATGAGATGAGAGTGCAGAGTGAGAAAAAATCTATTAGGGAGCAGTATGGAAATGTTGTTAAATAGGTAAAAAAATGTTGGGAGGACAATCATTTGTATCAGCGCGACATGGTATGCAAGAGAAAGGGGAAGTCACAGCTATCTTCCCACTTGTAGTTCTAATTTATGCATAGCCGGGCCGTAGTTCAATTGGATTATTTGTTCTGTTTCCTTGTGGATATATATTCCCAGATATTTGGTCGAGTCCTCACACCATTCAAGCCGGAATTCACAGCTCCATTTCGTGGTACAACTGGTAAGTGGGAATATCACTGATTTGCTCCAATTGATGGTCAGGCCGTATAATCTCTCTCATAAGAGGGTCTAGGTTCTCCTGGGGGACCGAACGTAAAGGATGATATTGTCCGCAAGGAAAAAGGAGAGGGTCCGTTCTGAACTGTAGTCCTCTATGCATATGTGTTTCCTGAATATGTCTGGCCAGAGGGCCCATAGCTAGAATAAAAAGCAGTGGGTATAGAGGGCATCCCTGCCTGGTGCCCCGGGTGAGATTAAACAAACTCAATAATGTACAGTTTAAGCATAGTCTGGAAATAGGGGCAGCATTTAACAGCGCTGTAAGGTCAATAAAACCTCTTGGCATACCCATCCTCCTCATCACCGCCAGGAAGAAAGGCCACTTCAAAGAGTCGGAGGCTTTTTCGGAGTCAAGAAGGACTGCCGCTGCCGGGACTTCTGGTTCAATTCTATGCAGCACGGTGAACAGAGTCCTCAGATTGAGGGAGGTTGATCTGAGGGGGACAAATTCCAATTGGGCCGAGGAGATAATCCAATCTAACAATAAGGCTAGCCTTAACGTAATCATTTTGGACAAGATTTTTTAATCTAGGTTTAAAAGGGAAAGTGGCCTGTATGACCCGCAAGCTAGTGGGTCTTTTCCTGGTTTAGGAAGTATAATTAATTACTGCTTCTCGCAGAGTGGGGGCAACTCCCCGCAGTCAAGCACCTCATTATAAACCTCTAGCAGGCATCCAGCCCGGGGGCTGCAGATCTCTTCTGTGGAGAATGGTTCCCCTAGGAACTCTTGCATGAATTTCTCAAGCCAGACCAAGGCTATGTCAGTCAGATACTCCTCCTGGTCCGAAGTGTTGTGTGTTACCCGGGACGTATAGAACGTAGATATGAATGATAAAAATGAGTCCTGTATTTCTGGGGTACCTGTGAGAATCTGGCCTGCTGTAGATTGGATTTCAGTGATGCACGTTCGTCCAGATGGGGTCTTTAACGGCGTGACAGTGTGCGGCGCGGTCTCTTGCCCTCCCTGAAATGGTGAGCGGAAGCCTATTTACTTAAAAATGGCTTTTCGTTCAGCGGCCTCCATGAATTCCGCCAAGAGGGACAGGCGGCGGCCAAACCAGACAGGATCTGGATGCTCAATCTGTTCTCTATCTATCGTTTCCAATTTCTGTTCAATGCGAGCAATTATGGCCTTGAGGTCCCTCAACACCTCAGCATGCTTAGAAATACAAACACCTAGTGTGTAGGCCTTAAAGGCCTCCCAAAGTGTGGCCCAGGAGTTGACCGACCCAGTGTTTACCCGAAATATTCCTCTATTGCTTCACAAAGCTCTGATTGAAACACCTCATCCATAAGGGCCCTCCCAGGAAATCCCCACTGCTTTTCACTTCCCTCCAGCCTGGGAGCATACGTCTTCAACACCAGCGGAGGGTGATCCGAGTACGTCTGGGGAGAAGTTAAGTAGTTGTATACCAAGTAAATGAACTAGGGGAGATCAACCAGTAGTCCAACCTGGTCCACGCATCATATTGGGCAGAGTAGTGAGAATATGAGAATATGCCAAACCTACCGGATTGCGCTGCCTTCAAATATCCATCAACCCCACTGAGTCACACAGATCCAGCAGAGCTTATTGCCCGCATGGCTTCGTGTCAGGGGAGGCAGAGGAACCGTCGAGGAAAAGGTCTAGTAAAAGATTAAAATCGCACCCATACATATGTACTCTGCATCGAGCTCCAAGATTTGAACATGCAGTTCATGGAAAAACTCTGGGCTATCAGTATTAGGGGTGTATATGCACATAAAGGTGAACAGCCATTACAATGCAGCTGTTTCACCGCAAGTCATTACATCCCATGAGTTACAACGCACGTGATGTAACAACGCATACCATTACTACACATGCCATTACATTGCATTCACTTTTACAACGCATGCGATGTAATGGCTATCAACATCGTTGTGAGGAAACTGAGGCTTTTCCGTTTCCTCACAACAATGTTACGCCCCTCAGACGATGCTGGAACCAGGAGAGGGAACCACGAGGAGAGAGAGGTAAGGGGAATTGGGGGTAGGGGTGGGGTTGTGCTGGGTGTAGTGTTTCAGTGTAGAGAGCGGACTGGGGTGGGGGAGGGTCGTGCTGGGGGTAGTGTTTTAAAGTTTGGGGTCGTGTTGTGGTGTTTGTTTTTTGTACGTAGGGGAGGGTCGTGCTGGCTACAGTGTTTCAGTGTAGGGAGCAGACTGGGACGGGGGAGGGTCATGCTGGGGGTAGTGTTTTAGGGTTTATGGTAATGTTGTGGTATTTGTGCAGCGTATGGTAGTGTTTTAGGGTTTAGTGTAGTGTCAGGGCCATGCAGGGTAGTGTTTGATTGTAGGGACCGGACTAGGGGTAGGGGGAGCGTCGTGCTGAGGGTAGTGTTTTAGGGTTTGGGGTAGTATTGTGGTGTTTGTGTAGTGTAGGATAATGTTTTAGGCTAGTGTTGGGGGGTCGTGCAGGGTTTGAGTGTAGGGACCGGACTGGGGGTAGGGGGAGGGTCATGTAGGGGGTAGTGTTTTAGGGTTTAGGGTAGTGTTGTGGTGTTTGTGTAGTATAGGGTGGTGTTTTAGGGTTTAGGGTAGTGTCGGGTGTCGTGCAGGGTAGTGTTTGAGTGTAGGGACCAGGCTGGGGGGTGGGGGAGGGTCATGCTGGAGGTAGTGTTTTAGGGTTTAGTGTAATGTTGTGGTGTTTGTGTAGTGTAGGGTTGTGTTTTAGGGTTTAGTGTAGTGTCGGGGGGTCATGGCAGGTAGTCTTTGAATATTGGGACCGGACTGGGGTAGGGGTAGTGTTGTGCAGGGGGAAGTGTTTTAGGGTTTAGGGTAGTGTTGTGGTGTTTGTGTAGTGTAGGATAATGTTTTAGGGTAGTGTTGGGGGGTCGTGCAGGGTAGTGTTTGAGTGTAGGGAACAGACTAAGGGGTGTGGGAGGGTCGTGCTGAGGGTAGTGTTTTAGGGTTTTAGGGTAGAGTTGTGGTCTTTGTGTAGTGTAGGGTGGTGTTTTAAAGTTTAGTGTAGTGTCAGGGGGTCATGCAGGGTAGTGTTTGAGTGTAGGGACCGGACTGGGGGTAGGGGGAGGGTCGTGCTGTGGGTAGTGTTTTAGGGTTTAGGGTAGTACTGTGGTGTTTGTGTAGTGTAGGGTAGTATTTTAGGGTAGTGTAAATGTAGGAAGAGGACTGGGGGTCGGGGGAGGGTCATGCAGGGGTACTACATTAGGGCTTAGGGTAGGGCAGGGTAGAGTCACTTACTTTTCAAACTTTTACCATGAGTATACCTCTACCACGCATGCCTTTGCTTTGTAATGGCATGTGTGGTAAAGGTATAGTCATGGTAAACATTTGCGATGTAATCATATGTCGTTGTTATTGACATTGCGTAGTAATACCTGCATTGTAATGGCACGCGTTGTATAAATATGCGATGTAATGAGTCATATTCGCAAACAAATGCCAAACGGTGGCCCATTAGCTGCCCCACTACCATGGTACAGCGGCCTTCTCATTGTGATCCTTGTGCAGCTGGAAAGGGAGATATTTGTGTATCAATATCGTGGTGCCCCTCACATAAGTGCTATAATTTGCAAAATATCGATGTGAGCCCCAACTAGTCGCAAAATGGGTGACGTCTGTTTTGGGTAAATGGGTTTCTTGTAAAAAAGCGACATCTACCCCATGACGCTTTAAGTAATGTAGTATGTGCTTCCCTTTTCTATCCTTACTGAGTCCCCTGACATTCCAGGTGATGAGCCACAGGTCAGAATAGGTGGACAGGTTATTCAATGTTGTCATTTAGACTGAAAAACAGTGATAGCTGTATTTCATAATGGCCAAAACTCTTCCTTGTACAGTGAGTATACTGAAATGCAGATAATAATAACCAAAAACCACAGACATTCACTCGTCCCCCCCCCACCCCTCCCTTCGCCGCCCTAAGCAGGGAACCACCCCATATAACCTGCAGACATATGCAGCATGTAATCATCCTAGATATTTAAGCAGGAAATAAGTAAGATACAGTACAATATATCAACACCTTTATCGTGCTAAACACACAGGGGAGTGGCAACGCCACGTTAGAGACCCAACGTGTAGTAAACTAAATTTAACCTGGTGAATATTCTATCTGAACGCAAGAAGAAAACCTTCGGAATGGAGCAATAGGGTTCAGAGGCACAATCCCTGGGTTAATCAGAGGAAAAAAAGTTTCACACTGGCAAACGATCCACTGTGAGGACGGTAGCCCTGCATGTGTCTGTGCACTTTTGACTGCTGTTGTCTTTATAGTTTCTGCAAAACTCCTAGACCGCAGTGGAGGTATCGAAGATCTTGGGTTTACCCTCGATATCCACCCGAAGGCGTGCTGGGTATAGCATACCGTATTTGAGACCCAGATTTCGAAGGGTAGCCTTAACACCGTTATATTTGCACCTCGCCTCCTGCACCATTGCTGTAAAGTCAGGGAACAGACCCAACGTTGCTCCCTGCACGTTTATAGTGCCACAATCTCTTGCCAATCGCAGCGCAGTGTCCCTGTCTTGAAAGTTCAAGAGGTGCGCAATTATAGGTCTGGGCGGGCAGCCAAGATTGGGGCAGGGGCCCAAGGATCAATGTGCTTGTTCAATGACAAACCCAGGAGTGTTGGCATGCTTGCCAAATATGTTCTCCAGAGGAGTTTCCACAAAAAGATCCATTAGGCCAGTATTGGCTGATTCAGGGACCACAAGTATGTGAACGTTATTGCACCTACTGTGAGCCTCCAAATCTTCATTTTTGATAGCTACTTCCTTGAGGATCTTTTCCATGCAATCTAGGCGCTTCGATGACTGGGCTGTCCCGTCTTCTAGATCTGACAACCTACCTTCCACTGTATCCAGTCGCTTATAATGCACCTCTATTTTGGTGCCCACATTGCCCAGGCGCTTTTCCAGGGCGTCAAACCGGCCATCCAGCACCCTGAAACCGGCCCTCAATTCTTGCATCAAGGAAAATCAGGCCTGTGGAAGGATCACTTGCTGGGCCACAACTTGGCCACTCGCAGCCATGCCGTTGCCCATTTCTGGCACTTTTTCTGTGGCTTTCCCAAACTGCAATAGCCGTTGTTTGGGGTCTTTCTGACCCATATCTTCCTACATAAGCCTGGTGGGTTGCAACATCTATCTCCAGCCAGACTCAGAGTGGAGGGGTCAGGGGGTTAGCCTGACACGTGTGGGAATAACCAAGGATCTGTTACGTACTGATGAATCATGCAGCTCAATCCCATACATTGGAATGCGTTATGCGCTGCCTCCACCATCGTCATCAGGACCTAGCTGCATGCACAATTTATGGGCCCTCAGCGCCCCATCAGCGAACCCCTTTTGTAGTTACTTGCAGTGTCCAGCATAATGTAATGCCAAGGGGTGTCTAATTAAAGCAAACGGTGCATCAGGAATGCCTCATTTCTGTAAGCGCTGCATAGAGGCCTCCATATCGAGCATGGTGGGTGACTCTGCACTCTCGAGTGGGCAGTGCAGCCCCAGGCACTTGTGCCCCGTTCAAGGCGGTCTGATCAGCCTGGCGGCTGTCTCCAAGGCTCTCCCGCGGCCCCCATTGCGACGGGGCTTCCAGGAGCAATTCAGGCACAATTTGTGTTTAAGGAGTGATCAGAGGGAGGGGGTCTCATACCAGGAAACACTCACCTCGCCCATTGCAGGTGCGATACTCGACCGTACAACTGATGTGGCAGCAACCGAGCCCCCAATCGAGAGTGAGCAATCAGCACTGCCCTCTCCTAGGCCTTACCGCACCCCAGCAGACAGCTCCTCTCACGAATGTCAGCCGGACCCAGAGCGGGCCGATTTATTTGATTTGAGTAGCTGCAGGTGGCACTCCAGGATCACCCCTTCTTCAGTTGCTTTAGCATCCGTTCCTCCGCTGACTTGGTGTACAATTAAATCACATAGGATGCGATTGGTGGGATCATCCGGCGGAGCTTCAGTGTTGCGTGACCATCCTGGTCGGCATCCTGGCCATGCCCCCATACAAGTTTATTGTTGACTGGATACATTATCCCAGTATGTGACACCGACATGAAGGCGCATGTCCACACCAAGCCTTTGTGACCACAAAGATGTGGAATTTTTAGTTGAATGAAGATAAATGTTCTTCAGTGCATTGAGAAAAATACCTTGCTTCTCATTGGCAGCAAAAAGTGTCTTTATGCATCACCAGGCTGGTCATTGTAGAATCTTTATCAGTCTCAAATCTTAACTTCCTCCCGTAAGTAGATCCTTGAATATTTCAAAATTCATTTGTGACTGTGGCTTCGTAGCCGATAAAACTCAATGCTTATGTTTCAAGAACATTTCCGTAGCAAATGACAAACCATAATATTATAAGAGCTAAAGAATGACCAATTGCATAGTAGCCTTTTGCTCAAAAACCTATGTAGTATATAACAGATTGGCAAGTTTTGCAACTCCACTGATTCTAAGGTGATAATGCATGTTACAAAACTGTTGGATCTTCTTTAAGTCTATTAAAAAATATTAAAAGTATGAAGTCCCAAATAATGCAACCAGGCATCATACGTTTGAAGCAAAAAGTAGTTTAAATCATGTGGGAGAGAAATACCTCGAGCCCTAACCACAAAGGTAAATACAGTCTTGAACCTGCTTTAAACCTAACAGGAATTCACAAAGTGATTCCTGGTAGGGTAGACCTAAACCCATTTACTTGTGCAGAGGTCTTTACCACAAGTGCTGAATTATCCACACTCGTAAATTCCACTCAAGAGGTGGCCAAATGGATGCTCCAAGACATGGTTGGCCTGGAAAGTTTGAGAACACCCACACACATGCATGCTCGAGAGCATACACACATTCCTGTCAATCTCCTTTCTACTCTAGAAACTGCAGTCATTTTAGTTCAGAAAACAGCTGGCGTAAGTCTCTTTTCAAGATGAGAAGGGGGGGACCACCCTGCCCAGAAATGCAGGAGTGTAAGGAAAGGAGTTTCTCCACGGGGAAAAAAATATTTCTGTCGTGGAGAACAAAATGTGCATTTGCAAGGGGGGATTGTATTCTCCTGCGAAGGGGATCCAAAAGGGAATACCACATGATCTTCCCAGAAAGCCGTATGGAAACCTATTTGTGATACAGCTTTCCACATAAATTCCTGTGAATGTTTGGGAATCTTGAAAAGCCGTAAATCTATATTTGCATGTAGATTTAAATCACTGAGTGTACATGTATTATTTCCTTTGTGAATCGGGCCCATTGTTTTCACAAAACATGATACAACTCTGTGCAGTGCAGTTTGTGGTGCAGCAAGGTAGCGCCCTTAATCTATTCATCCGCATTAAACCTGTGTTATACCTGTGATTCTTACACTATTCCCCTTAAATATGATGGAATACTAGAACTTTGCACAGTACACCTAAGACATGATTCACAAAGGGAGCCGTAAATCTGCACACTAAAAAGTGGAATTCTGGTCAAACGTGTAGATTTCAGATTTTTCCTTTTTTCATATAATTTAGCAGTAGTACATATGGAAATGTGCACCAGTTGCTTCTTTCTCGATGTACTGATGAGTAAATCATATGATTTTCTAAAAGCTGTGCAGAATTTCTGGGGTTAGCTTTTCTCTGTCCACTATCCAATCTACTTCACACAATGCATATCTTTGTAGAGGAATATTTGGCAGGTAGTCTTTCCAATACATGCTTGTCCAAATATCCAGCAGGAAACACAAGGGGCCATATTTTCAAGAAAGGGCGATACATTATCGCCACTTTTATCGGCAGGCAACTGCCGCTAAAGTGGCGATAATGGGCTAGATAATATGCCCTTGTGAACTCCCATGGAAGCCCAGGTTCCCATGTTAACCTGGGCTTCTATGGGAATTCACAAGGGCATATTATCAAGCCTATTATCGCCGCCTTAGCGGCAGTTTCCTGCCAATAAAAGGGGCGATAATTTATCGCCCTTTCTTGATAATATGGCCCAAAGAGATTTAAATCAGAGTGAAGAAAAATATTTACAATGGACCCCTGGCAAGCCGCAGTGTTTTGCAACATGGAGTAATTTTTCCACTTCAGCTGGTGGTTCAAGCTGCTTCTGAAATGCAAAAAGGAAGAAGCAGTGTAACATTTGCTGGCACCTTTAATCAAGCTGTAAAATATTATGGCCTCAATCAAAATGTTACTTCTCTTTGATAGAACTCTGGGGCATATTATCAAGACAGGCGTTACAATTATCCCCGCTTTAGCGGCAGAAAACTGCAGCTAAACCGGAGATAATGGTCTTGATGATATGCTCTATGGAATTCCAATTGAAGCCCATCTTAGATGTAAAGGACATCTAACATGGGCTTCAATTGTAATTCCATAGAGCTTATTATCAAGCCCATTATCGCAGTTTTAGCAGCAGTTTTCTGCCGCTAAAGCGGCGATAATTTTATCTCCTGTCTTGATAATTTGCCCCTCTGTTCCCAGTGTCCAACATTTTCCTCCATAGTATGTACCTCTCCTTCACCTTCCACGTATATATTCCTTCCACTAGTTCAGTGTAGATCACTGTTAAGAAATGACAGTACCTTCTGCAAACAAAAGGATGCAACATAGAGTTGTGGAATCAGTGAGTCTGTCATGGGCGTTCGTTTCCAAGCAAACTTGATCAAGTTCGATAAGAGACAAATGGCCACAAAGTGCACTTAGGTCCACACTCAAACTTTCCTGCCACTGAAGTGGATGAACACCTGTGCATGAGAACATTATGGGATTACTGATGACCATGGGAACCCAAGGCACCACTGTAACTAGTTGGATCACCTTACTGCTGTGCAGAAGCACATTCAAGAAGAGCCGAGCCCCAGGATTCCCACACTGGAAAGGCACATTCGTGGGAAAGTATAAAAGAAAACTCTAGGATGCAGATATTGCCCAGGAGAGCTTACACAAAACAGGAAATATTTGATTTAAATGGAGCCTTGGGTCAACTGGGTATGTATGTCAGTTTAGAGGGCAGTGAATACCAAGGAATTCCCAAGAAGTTGTTGTCTGTGCCAGGTATGATTTCTATCAGTCAGCCATACAGGGCTGACAGGCAGAACATATAGCACCACCTTGTTGATGCCTCCCCATTACTACACCGCTTCTATCTTGTAACGGCCCAGCCACCCCTGTAATTAATGGTTAATAGTACCACCTAGTGGCAGGAGTCTGACATGTTAGCAGCAGGAAGGAGGCCTTGACATAGGAGGTGCCTTCACCCAGGTGTAAATAGAATACATAAGCCTCTATTTCAATATAGTAAGAAACTGACACATGGTGTCTCACTAGTGTCTCTCTGCAAAGGATATTTGTCTAAGCTCTTAATTAGAAGGTCATCAGTGTCTTCCAGGAGGAAGGACTGTGGTGACTTTGACAGCTTAGATCTTAATGAACATTCAAAAAAATGTCAACCACTTTATCCTCCCAGAGCACAAGGAAACCATGTTGTTTGCCATAGACTGTTGCAGGGGGTGACGGATCCCACCAGTCCTACACACTAAGTGACCATAGTAAACTCTACGGACTACCTGACTATAAGGGAAAACTGTGGATTCCACTGGGTGTCATGGTCTCTGACTGGTATTGGTATTGGTTCCACTAGGAGGTCCTGCATTGCGGTGCATGGAACATCACACACTGCCACTAAACTATTTTCCTGATATTGAAATAATAAGGCATTGAATATACAGTTGTTGAATCCAACCAACCAACCAACTTGACATTGGAACGGTGATGGGATTAACTTCTTCTCATTGTTCTAGAAAAAGGAAGTGAGTGCATTATCTAAATTGTTAACTAAGCTTTAGTTTAAGGATCAATGGCACCTCTAGCTGTAAATTAAGCTTAGAGGGGTGGCAGCCTATTTGGTATACATTTCCTTAGAACATTCAGGGTGAAGTTGACAAAGTGCTGGACAATAAATTAAGGATAAAACACCAGAGAAAGCTGAGTAAGTGATAGATATCAATGACTAAGTCATATTTGTTTTTAAAATTCTCGCCAGGACCAGAGCTAACTTTAATGTGGCTTGAGAATTTGCAAACACGTTATCCAATGAAAAACTTTAGATACAATTTTTTCCCACAAAACCAAGCTGCCCAAAGCTATGTGAGATCTACCCAAAGCCAATACGATAATACATCCTAAAGTGATAATAGTCCCATCATTTTTCCTTCTTAGAATACCACCGAAGAGATCTCCGATTTATTCTCAAAGTCATTCTGTTTACATATTCACTATGATAGTGATCTGTGACAGCCAGACATGTGATGGTGACATTTATAACAGGGGATTTCAGCCTACATTCTAATATGCTGTTCTCCATGTAAGCCTCACGTAACAAATCCTATTGCCGTGTATGCCTTATGTAATATAGTTGTGTGCATTTTATTCTGAGAATTTCTAATACACCTTACAGTGTTGGTGGTGTATTTATGTGCCCAGTCTCCCTAATATATATTTAGGAATAATGTTGCCTGTAGCTCTGGAAATATTTGTTACAGCTATTTAGTGCAAGCTAAATGCCTTCCAATTTCATATACTTTTTATTTTATTTTTACTTATACTTATTGTTTTATTTCTGTGCTACTCTAAAGTGTTTTCTGGATTAAAATTTGAAATACACATTCATTGAACCAGCTTTTATATATACTTGGGTTGTAATATGTATCCACTTATTTTAATTTATTATGTTTCATGGCAGGAACTATCCATGGAATCTGGAATTGATCCTGGTCAAGAGTACTATGGGCAGGATTATTACAATTATGAACCTGGGTATGTTTTTTTAATTGACAGCTCCATAACCAACTTAATACCTGTTATAAGTAACTTTTTGTATTTCTGCATAACTTTGAGGTCAAGTCTTTGTCCTCAAATGTTGTACTCTGTTATTTCGATAAAGTGATGCATATGGATTTGTAATTGCATTATTCAACATCTCGTAGTCATAATAAACAGTACAATGTAGACTGGATCATATTTATCGGAGAAGTGGTTCTCTTTTTCAGATACGAGTTGCCGCAGTATGGGAGTCGTCGCCGATTACTATCTCCATCTGGAATGTATAATGAGTATGGAGAGGTTGTTGTTGAAAATGATGGGGGATACTATTACAGTCCACATGGCTCAACAGCTGAAAGAGAGGCAAGTACACCTTCTATATTGATTCAACAAATCAATACACTGTATTTATTCAGGTTATTTGCAAGAATACAATATTACTTATTTCATATCATCATCCAAAGAGCCACAATAAAACCTACAAAGATCCTGTAAAGCTACTGAAACCCTGGCCAGCATTTTAAGTTTTCAAGATAGAATCAGCAGATTTATAATCTGTTCACCATATTTCAAGTGCCATAGGCAATAATGCAGATGGGATATACTCTATGTTTGTGGCGGAGTTTCCAATTACTAAAACTCTAAATGTGGGACAAAGTCTTCAATCAAGACATACAAGTTTTACTTTGTTTCCATTTGATATATGAAAAATGTATATCTACGTAATATAAACATCTATATATGGCTATTTTATAGAGAAACAATATGCATTTATTAAAATAATCAAATTGAATTATGTACTGTTTATGGAACCCTGACAGCAATATCGCTACACATATGTTAGGTATACACCACTTTTGAAAAAGAATTTCCTAAAATTATTTGAGTAAAAGAAAAATATATATATGTCATCAGTGTTCAGATTTTGTTATGTAAATGGTTTTAAACTAACTTACATTGAAACAAAGTTCAAGTGGTGGCATGATCCGGTGAGCAGTAACAAGCAAATGAGTTTATTTATATTCAAAATATGATACATGTAAATTGTAAGACTTTTCTCTGTTGTGTAAAAAAATTATCTCCCCGGCCATTGCTTTAATTGCTGCATAGTTAATTGTAAATATCCTGGAGCCAACCAGAATATCCTCTACTAATGCACACCTTTTTAAAATGTATCTAGTTTATGTGTATTATTACTTTTCACTCTGAATTTGAATTAGCAATATTTTGAAACTATAGGCACTGGATTCAACAAGTGATACATTTGAACAATGATTGGCTTTTACCCATCCCATTGTTGTAGAAAAAGGGTGGAAGTCATTATCTATTTTGTTAACCAAGGTTTATTTTCCAACTTTCCAGGGGAGGATGCAAGGTCGAGGTACACCACGAAGAGGCAGAGGCAGAGGTGTAGGTGTTAGGCCAGGAACATCAAGAGATTTAATTGAAGGAACTGTTAGGACAAGCCAGGGTAAAAAGAAGTTAAAAGCAGTAATGCATCTAAGTAGAGTTGCAGTAAGTGCACAGAAATCTGGAGAATCCCAAATACCTCATCATTCTCCATGGAAAAAAGCCAAGATATTTCCAATGATTCTCCAGAAAGTAAAAAGCAGTGGCAAAGATTCTGCTTATGCTAAGTTGGTATCTGCTCGTCAAGTAGATGGTGATGACAGTCTTGTCATCAAAGGGAACTACTTTCAGAAATCAGCTGAGGACAAACCTTCAGCTTCTAGAAAATTAGGACGTGTACTAAAACGCATACAAGTTTCGAGAAAATTTCAACAGCGCCGTAAGTCAGAGAGCTCAATTAGCAGGAGTTCATTTGCTTATACTGAAAATGAGGAAGAAGATTCTGAAGCTCAAGGAATAAGTGAATCAGAAAAAGATGAAAGAAAATCAGGCATTTCAATCAATATAACTGCTGAAAGTGAACCAGAGGAGAGTGAAGCATCTGACGGTGATGAAGAGAATGACAAACAAAAGCTATCTGATGATGAATCATCAATGAGAAGTAGCATACCCCCATCTCAGGCAGATGATAAAGATTATCTAAAAGTGACATTAGACCAGGATGAAACTAACGAGAGTACAGTGGATTCTGATGAAGAAAAAGAAGATTTAGATGAATCTGAGGAGGACGATGAAAAAAAATCAGGAAGTGGTCGAATGGACTCTGAAGAAGATGAAGAATCAGAACAAGATGATGATGAATCTAAAAGTGTTAGATCTGCATTGTCTGGTACCCAGAGTAAACAATCTGAGGATGAAGAATCCCTCTCAAAATTATCCTCAAGACGCAGCTCCTATAGCAAGTCAGACAGTGAAGCCAGGAGTAGACAATCTGAGGATGAAGGATCCCAATCAAAAGCAACTTCAAGACGCAGTTCTTATAGCAAGTCTGAACATAGTGGAGCCAGCACTGGACAATCAAGTAGAAGATCAAGTGTTCTGACCCAGGAAAGCTTTGCAAGCGGACGATCATCAGCAAGAAGTTCAAAAACTAAGAGCTCAGAACACAGCTCTAAATCCAGCCACAGATCTAGGAAATCCATTCTCAGTAGTGAAATGGAAGATACAATAGAAGAGGCATCTGAGGAAGAAGAACAGTCTGCATCAGAGGAAGATGAAGATAGCAAAAGTAAAAAAAGTGTTCTCATTAGCCAGGATAATTCTGAAGATGACAAAAGTGAAGGCACAATGTCAAGGGCATCCAGCATTACTCAAAAAAGTAGAAGTATAAGTACTCAGCCCACAAGCATCAAGAGCAGTGGAGCAGGCAGTGATGATGATATCAGCGAGGGAACAATATCAAGAAAGTCCTCTATTAGTCAACAAACAACATATAGTAAGGACAATAAGCATGTTGGTGGTGATGATGATGATGAAGATGATGATGATAAGGAGGATGATGATGAGGAGAAGGAAGAAGACGAGGAGGAAGAAGAGGACGTCAGTGTTTCTAGTGATAAAGAGGATGCCACATCACAGAAGACTGCTACTCAGAGTGAGCGTACTACTTCTTCAAAGAGCAGTGGACAACGCAAAAGCTCAGTTGGTACCACAGTGTCTAATGCGAGTGTAGTATCTCAGGGTTCTAATATGAAAAGCTCTGGTAGCAGCCTCCAGAAAAAAAGCCTTAGCAAACATACGTCTTCTGAACATTCAGAGGCTCATAGCAGGAGTTCTGATTCTGATGCATCCGATTCGGAAGCTGCTGGCGATTCTACATCCTTTTAAGTAAACAGTAGGTAGCCTTGTTTGCAGTGAATTGGATGTGTTTGTTGTGCCCTCTGCGTGTTCTCTTACTACTTATAAAAAGATCAGATAACCAATCCTCCGTAATGTGTTTGAACAAATATAAGCAACCGCTGTTCTTCCCTTCTAATTCCCTGAAGAGAATTTGGGTGTAAACAATATAAAGTAGAATTGCATATTGCGTTTAAAGTTGTCCTTCCATGTGGTAATTTGAGCATTGGACTCAAGTTTTCTGGATTTTACCACTATGTTCCATTTCTCTATTCTGAATCTTTAACTAGAATAAGGACTGGGCAAGGAATGCTTTCTTTTAGCACCTTGCAAATATTCGAAGCTTAAATATAAATAACAAAATTAAATGTCTTGATGTCAAGAGACAGCATCTTTTAATGATAAGCTTGTCAGTTGTTTTCAAATATATAAAATACAACAGTAAATTTAAAAGGTTCTAAGTCACTTCTGAAAACCTATCAATCATACCACGTTACAACACAGATTCCACACGACCCAGTAATGTCTATGAATACACTCTTCCATAGCAGAAAAAAGGCACCTATAAAATCAATAGTAGTAGATTTAACACTAGTTAAGCCTATTCTGATTTGACTCACAATCAGTGCATCATTGAAGAGATCTTGATTCCGGTTCAATCTTACTTTTAATCAGACTGCTTTCCAGAAAGAGGGGAGCCAACTGTGAAGACAGAGCATGTTTGTCAGGCATATGTGCATTCAAAGGAGTGTCATTGTGAGTTTGTTAAATTAAACTTAATTCAGTGAAAGTTCTCAAAGAACAAATGCCTTTGGTTTATTATGCAGCATAGTCTTATAACCAGTAAAGACATAAGATTGGATATGCCCAATGCAATGTGAATCCACAGGCCAAGAGTGGATTGCATTATCAAAACGGCATTCGATATAAGCCTGGCAAACATTTTCCAGTTAGATTGGCATCCTTAGAGGCCAAATTAGTATACTTAAAATTTGGCTTTCAAGCCAATAAGAGTGGTTTATCAGCCGAGGAAAGGTCCTTGAAAGTTCCTTTTAAGATGGACAGTACTATCCTTCATAACTATAAAATGATTTATCTGCTTAGTAAAAAGTGTAAGAGTTTTTGATATAACGCTTCAAGCAATTTTATTTTAGTTGTTAATTATTTTTTTCTTATACCAAAATTGATCAATATAATGCAAAGTTATTAATCCGGACATGACACATAATGCAGAAAGAAACGGAGGAGAATAACTATCAAAACACGTATATTCAAAATGGACAGTTTTGAAACAAAACCGGAGATTGACAGCTATATAGCCTTAAAAGAATGTGCCTATTTACCCCAGGAATTGCTTAACAGTTTAGTTTAAAGTTTCAGGCATTTGGGCAATAATCTTTTTGGTGTGAAAAAAATGTGGTATGAAAACACACCTCCTAGTGTTTTGGCACGAATATGGGTAATGAAGCCTACATTTCTAGGCCTAATTATTTACGCATTTTCTATGATTCATTCTTTCCTTCCTCAAACCTAATTGATACACTCCTGGATTTCTAGGAAATATAATGCATATTTATGTACCTGATTCACAAAGCTTTTTCCATGAATAGTCACAATACACTTTTAAGCATTCAATTTCATTAACTGAGCATGGGAATTCAGAACATACGCTGCACAGTGGGGTCGTTTTGGAAATGGCAATGATGGAGTTTTAGTCCTGGAGCCTAATCGGTCGAGGGAAGCTCCAGTTACATTTCTAGAGTTGAGAGATTCACCGGTTTACATATCACACAGGGCACAAAAGTCACTCAGAGATATAGTCAAGATATGTATTTATTGATGCAGGTATAATGTTTAAAAAATGGCGAAGAATTGGCAACTACGAGTGTTAAATAAATAAAACGAATTTCGTTGCGCGCACTGCATCACCAAATGTGATGCAGTGCGCGCAACGAAATTCGTTTTATTTTTGTAAATGTTTACTTACCTGTAAAACTCGGTAATCCATACATTACTACCCCTCACCCTGCCCCTCCCCACGTCACCGCCCTACAGAAACACCTACTGCCGACCGCTACTGCTAAAGACAACATTAAAGTTATGACTGTTCTTGCTGTTCTTTTCAGGTAGATGCAGCACTCACTTTACCTCAGAGTGTCCACACTTTACTCTTCAGGAAGATGTTTTTTAGCAGCCAGGCAGTTGCCAAAGAGACACTGGTCCATCATAGCCTTGATGATGAACAAGCAGCCAGATTTCCAGGCCATCATAGTAGTCTTTCAAATTAGGAGATTGAAGATGAAGCAGGAATCACTTTCCTCTTTCCCCAGGCATAATGCAATTCTTCTAGCCCCAGGAAACCCACTGTTTTAGAACTAAATTACAGTCCCAATCACCTCTATGCCTTGAGAGTTGTAATAGCAGTTTTTAGACGATTGAGCTAACAGTTATTGGTAAATTTCCATAAGCAATTCATGACATAATACCCACACATTCTCCTTTCTATCTCAGTTCTGTGATTAGTTCCTCTTATTAAGGGCTAATTTAGATTAAAAAAATCCAAAATGATTCGTTTTCCAGTTTCAAAAAGTAGTTAAACTGAGCGTAGAACGGAGTTGCTAAATCCTTCCAGGGCCATCCTCGCCTGAACTCTTTGTGGCAAAGGAAACATTCAGGGGGAAATTCACAAGGAAGTGGTGGAGAGAGGCATTAGCCTTCTTGGCTTAATGCCTCTCTCCGCCACACTGGAAACGCAAGGCTGAACCATATTCACAAGGATATGGTGCAGCCTTGCGTTTCCACCTGCGATGGTCCTAATTTTCACAACTTAGCGCCAACGCAGGCACCTTTGCACCAGAGTTCAGGGGTGTCTGCAAGCATGGAGGTGTGTTTATGTACAGGAAGGTGTCCCTTCCTCCACATAAAACAAACCGAAAATGCCAGTTTGTACTTACATGTGTGCTGCTTCATGCAACACACATGCAAGTTACAAAACGGCATTTAAAAAAATGGTTTGTTTCTTTACAAGAATGGACTCCTTCCTGTACATAAAAAATACCATGGTATTTTGCTTTTTCCATGTGTGCTGCACAAGGCAGCTCACATGGAAAAGCAAAAACGACTTAAGACCAGGATTTTGACACTACCTCCTATTTACGCTGCCCTTGTGAATAGTAGGCAGCGTCAAAATCAATGGGTGTTGGGGTGGAACGCCCACCACAACACCCACTGCACGCCCCTTTCACGCTAAACACAGCATGAAAGGGGTCCTTATTCACAAGGCAGCGTTAAGCCACGTTAAGTGGCTTAACGCTGCCTTGTGAATAAGGCGAGGCCCCTAACGCCACCACAACGTCACTAAAAATGATGTGGAATGGCAATAGGGGCTTGTGAATATGCCCCTCAGTTTTTAGACACTTCTGCTTTCTTCATCTGGGAGGGGAATGGTTCCCTAAAACATGTGAGATTCATGCCTTTCAAAGAAGCCAGTAGTTGAAAACATTCTTCGACTGCTGGCTTCAGAAAAACACAACAGTAAAAAGCCTTTAACTTGTACATATGTGAAACAAAGGGAGTACAGTTTTCCAAGTAAGGGAGCATTTTGCAAATAAATCTATATACTTGTAAATAATATGGGTCTCAACTCTAAGAAGCAGGTTGAAGCCATCTAGTGAAGCTTGCTTTTGAAAGAACGGACATTCTCACGATAGTCCCCTTACAGCATATAAAATAATAAATCCAGTTTAACTTAATATGTTTTTCCTTAGATATTTGCATCAAAATGACGTTCCTAACTATATCCTGACCTGCGATAAACATATGGTTAGCTGGTGCCTGTTAAATGCAGGCTTATAACTAGTATTATTTACATAAATCTCATTTGGAGGGATGACACCATTGGAAGCGGGCAGAGAGTTAGTTAGAGTTATGATGTCTACATGTTGACTAACATTGGCATCTTACTTTTAGTTGCCTTTCATTTAAAGCCATGTTTATCAGAGCATATAAAGTAGTGGGATATTGGATGTCAAATCAACATGTTTTCCTTTCACATAACAAGAATACCAGTATCCTTGGCAGAATCTTGTAAATTACCCTTATAGAATTTAACATCTTCCTCTGTTAGACAGAGCAAACAATATCACCGGTCAGGTGGTCGAACAGAAAAGCATGTACACCATGGTCAACCGTTACATGCTATCCAGAACTCAGAACAAACATTCTAAAGTGTTTTTAGTTTTTCTTATGCCCCATAATTCTCTGTCACATTATTCAAATCACCTGCCAGCTTTGGTTTTCCATCCGGTTTATATTTAGACTGCATGGTTATTTTAGAAGGCATCAATAAGAAGAAACACTTCTAATCATCTTCTCTCTTGTGTGTTTGTGTGTAATAGCTTACATTATACCTGCTAGTATTTATTTTATTTGCATGCATTTTTTGTGTGTGGCATGCTCAAGAAACGTTGTATGTTATATTTTTCTAGTTAGTTGTCTCGGAAATAAGCTAATTCATCTGTCAGCTAACTCTTCCTGTATGTGGGGGTGGACAATATTGCTCAGGATCAAAGAAACAACTCACTTATGT
The DNA here is from genome assembly GCF_964261635.1 of Lissotriton helveticus. NCBI lineage: Eukaryota > Metazoa > Chordata > Amphibia > Caudata > Salamandridae > Lissotriton > Lissotriton helveticus. The sequence goes on from NC_136065.1 coordinate 539,996,436, forward strand.
AAGAACCGTTAGCAGTAAGTGTAACTTTTTATAAGGAACACCCGGCCATAGTTTTGTCGTTTCATTGATCTGTGGGTCATGTATTGAGATTAATCAAATCAATGCTTCTCATGTATGTGATAAGTCTCCAGCCGTGGTCGGTAGTGGGAGTACCTGCCGGGCGGTGACGTGGGGAGGGGGAGGGGCAGGGTGGGGGGTAGTAAACTATGGATTACGGAGGTTTACAGGTAAGTAAACAGATAAATAAATAAAACGAATTTCGTTGCGGGAACTGCATCGCATTTGGGGATGCAGTGCATGCAACGTTTGTTTTATTTATTTATATGTTTACTTACCTGTAAACCTACGTAATCCATAGTTTACTGCCCCCAACCCTGCCCTTCCCCCTCCCCATGTCAACGCCCGGCAGGTACACCCACTACAGACCGCGGCTGGTTGAGGTGCTGGGTCTTGCGGCTTAGTAAACTAAGGCGCCCACTATTGGGACCTATGTTCGACCTCATGGGCACAGGTCCAAATCCAGGTGGGTCCACTCAGACGTTCATCCTTTGGAGGTCGATAAAATGAGTATCATTGAGTTGGATAATAATAAGCATCTGATATTCAGCGCCAAGATACCCTGCTGGGTGAACGTGCACTTTACAAATACATGTTATGTTATCTTATATGTAACAATGTACAGGGTTATAGCGGGCACTGACAATTCAGTGTGCTCTACCGTGCCTACGCTGGGTTCAACCCCATCAAGGGAGGTTTACGCTCTGCTCAACTGTACCTGCGTTGTGCCTTGTGCTAAAATGAGAGTACGACTTAGCTACAGATGAAATGATGGGCCGTCCTGCACACAGGTGCGCAGGTTGAATGAATTATTGTAGTCTTCAATCGGCTGGATGACACATGTGCGTAAACAACGTTTACCACAAATTTTTCTCCCTGCAGGGAATCACAACACGGTCGTTACAACGACTGCGTTGTGATTCCGCATTCCATTACTCCGCAAGTTGCAACAACGACTTGCGGAGGGGGGAAGGTGTTGGAATTAAAATCCAACACCTTCCCTATTATCCGCACAGACTGGAGTTGGAATAGTAAATTATACTATTCCAACATCCAGCGCCCCCCTCCACAAGTCGTTGTTCCGACTTGTGGAGTAATGGTATGCGGAATCACAACGCGGTCGTTTTACCAACCGCGTTGTGATTCCCTGCGGGGAGAAATACAGCGGAATATTGTCACACATTCCACATGTGCATATTATACCAGTGAAGACTTCAGCATTTTGACAGCGATGTTGAACAACTCCTTCTATCCTCAAAACAGCTGCTTTAAAGAAAGCAGACAAGCAAAATATGCACTTTCCTATGATAGGTAATATTGGGAAGTTGAGAAAGCAAGGAGGGGATTGCAAGGATTTGTAAAGAACTGGACGATGCATGTGGTCTAGCTTCATCGGAGTACAAAAGTCAGAGGAAAAACATTCCTGTGTAAAACGTTTATACGTACACTGCCTACCTCAAAAGATTTGCTGTGTCATGGGGTAGAAACAGTGTCTCGGGTTATCATGCTAGCAGGAAACGTACCCCCACCAAACGCCTGCTAAGCAGTAAGACAGCCAAAGTCGGCGTGCAGAGAGACCCTCCGCCCCCTAAAATGAAATACCAGCATTTGCAAAGCGCACAGCTACCTCCAGAGAGGTGCCACGGTGCTCTCGGCTGTTGGGAAGATTAAGCAAGCTATTGCCCAGAGTCACATGGTGCTGGTCTAACCTGCCGCTGGGGATCGAACTGTGAACACTGTGGTCCAGAGTCAGGCACCCTGGCCGCTGCGACACACCTACACTCTGTGCCACTGCACCTGCTGCCCTATTGATAGCTACAGTCCTGGTTTGATGGGACTGCAAGCAAAGACTTCAAGAGACATAGGGCCAGATGTACAAAGATATTTTCTGCTCTCAAACGACCCGATTCTGAGAATCTCGCCATTAGCAACCAGAAAAAAACATTTTCTGATGTACTAAACCCTCATTGGGATTCGGGAACCTTTTACCGAATCACAAATAGGGCTTACGATTCGGTGTTAGGAAGGGACACGTTTAGGGCGTCCATTCCTAATATGGAATTGCAGGGGTATATAACAGTGTTTTGTGACTGAAATGCAGTTCAAAACTATTAGCATTTTACCACCAACTTCATGTTGGTGGTAACCCTTGGATAATTGGGAAGGGGTGACCATGGAACCCCTTCCACTGTGTGAATGGTAGTACAGACAATTTTTCAGAACAGGCAGTGATGGGATGAAAAAGAACCTGCAAGAGTGCAATCAAGAGACTTGAAGGCCCACATACTTACACTTTGCCATGGGGTTGCATCACAAAAGTGATGCAACTTCAGCACAAATTGTTGTGGTGCGATTAACTACCCATTGCAAATCATAATTTGTGTTGGAACGTAGAAATAATAACTCAGAGTAATGCTATGAGCTACGTTGTGTCAGGGGTGTACCATTGCATTACCATGCAACCACCCATAGGTATTGATACCAACATCAATCTACTAACATTGGTAGACAGCGATTTGCACCAGAAATGACGCCTCCTTGATGCAGGCATGAACAGTGGAGCAACGTTTAATGGTATCTGAATTTTCACAACTTTGCCTGTGAGCTGTACTCTACAGCACACATAGAAAGAGGGAAAGTATGAAAACATAATTTTCATACTAGAAAGGTCCTCATCCAGTACAAAACCTATATGTGACAGAATGCACACACCCTTGCACTATGGTGCTAATGCACTTTGTGGGCTAATGATGTGCAGCTTTTGCTTTTCTCAATCTCTGTTAGTGAATATCACCCATAATGGTCGCCCTTTTCAACATAGACATTCAAGGCATGACAGGTACTTTCAGGTACTGAAAGGATCCTGGGATATTTGTCCTGTCATATTATATAAGAAAAATATTGAACATATTGCTTCTTCTTGTCAAAATTTTCAAATTGATAAGTGGTAAATACAATTTTACGAGTTAGAAGGTATGTTAATATCTTTGAAAACTATCAAGTTGACATCTATTGAAAGAGTATTTAATTTTCTTTCGGAAATTCGACAGTGTTTCAAATTATGTTTATTTCATTTTGTGGAAATGATAAAATAGATGGGTCTATTCATAAATCGACTTTCAACTGTAATGTTTATGTCTAAAAATACCTCATTTAGACCAGCCAGGAGCTCATAGAGGGATTTCTAGCAAGAGTAATTGCATTTACCAGTGCAGATATCGCATGAATCGTCAGAGATTTACTCCAGGATAGGCAGGGGAATAAAAAAAAAAAAACTATAAATAAGTTCAGGCAAAGATTTAAATCTTCGCCCATACTTTTATTCCTTTATTGGTTAATCGAGTACATCATATATAAATCTATACAAACTGTTTGCTGAGTGTCTAATTTTCTTTTCTATTTTCCACAGTGGGCCAGAAAAAAGCAAATCAAGTTAGTGGTTGACCGTGAATTTGAGACTACAAGCTCAACAGGAGAGGAAAGTACTGCTGAATCACAGATGAACCGCCTTAGCCACCCAAACATACAGAACACAGCCAATGGCAACATTTACTTAGCTCAGAACGGATCTGTAGTCAGAACCCGACGAACTTGCCTCACCAATAACTTAAAAATCACATCCCCCTCAAGGTTGGGGAAGCACTTCAAGAAACTGGACAAGCTAGCAGTCACACACGAGGAGAATGTCCCGCTGAACACATTTTCCCGGGGGCCCTCTCTCCATGACAATATGAACACAAGGCCATCTAATGTGTCATTGGCCTCCAGTACTATGGGGACAGACAACACCACAGCGAGGCTGGTTGTGAACAGAGGGAGAAACATGGAGGAACAGGAGTCTGTGGTGGATAACGAGGACGTCAAGGGACCTTTAGAGTCCCACAGCGATCACACACAGTCCGACGAGGATGAACTGTGGATGGGGCCTTGGAACAACCTTCACATACCAATGACAAAACTATGACTTTTTATATCGATTTACGTTTTATTTTTACTTCAGTTTATAATAAACTGCACTTTTTACTCTCACTCTAGAAATAAAATATATGAAATTTGTATTATGCGCCGAAGACGTGGAATAATGCACAAGAGGCAATGGAGAGAAATTAAACTTACATTTGTAATAATTAATTGTTCTTCCCAAACTCTATTTTGACAGAATTTCACTTCATATAACAGCATTAAAATCTAGCAGATTGTCCAGAACTTGATTTATTGTTAAATAAACTTCATACCACTTCTAAATAGTTATCAATTCTTTGCTGATATTTCACAATACACAATATTGTGTTTATAATGAATACCCGTGCCTTTGGTTACACCGTGCAGAGTTAATTAAGACAGGCAGAATAATTCAATGTTGCAGAATTTTCATTGTGGAGTTTTACTTTACTCCTTTAGACCACGATGTACTTTACACACATTGCAAAATCGGTTAACCATTCTGTTTTCTGCACTAGGGAGTCACAGCAGGTAGGCATAAGGCGGTGACTGGTATACCATGCGTGTGAAACATGGAGCAATACTTATCTTTCAACCACAACTCGATATATATAAATATTTCAATGACTAGCTTCAAACTGGATAGATTAAAATTGTATTGAATTGTTACTGAAGGTTAAGGGATGAGGACAACGATGTCTTGAAAGGTGCATGCACTGTATTATGTTTTAAATCATGGTTACGAATTTGGAAAAAAATGTTAGTATACATCATTTTCGTGTAAAATATCAATTTTGACCTGGCTGATTTTGTGAAAACTTTACACTAACATCCCCATTATAAGCGGCCCAATTATTTGCAATATGTCCGGGAACTGATGTTACAGTACTTCTCTCAATTGTGGATGTTGTGATAAATATCGGCAAGTCAAACCTGTCAAAATGTATTTGGGGAAAAAACCCAGTATTGCGGCAAACTTGCTCTGATAATTGCACCAAAGTCCCAGTAGAAACATTAATTTCACAGATCTGACAGTGCAAAATGTCTCTTCTGCCCTTGACAGTCCGTTCTAGTGCCATTTAATGATCATTGTTGTGAATTAGTTTGCAACTTTGCTCAGCACTGTAGCAAACTTGCAAACCTTTCCCTGTTCTTACATATCTGCTGTTTTACACAATAGGAGCTTACACAGCATGAGAGCACTCTAGTAAATTCAGATACACGTTGTTCATCCAGGAAGCATTTATAATTTGTCCTCAATTTTCTGATATTATACTTACTTAAATGGGAAACTTTACGCAATGGCCTCTCCAAGCTGCCAGTTATTCCACAAAGTGCGGAGGACCCTTACATTCTTTATATTCAAATACAATGCACATTTAGTTCTTGAATTAGAGTCTGGTGGCCTCTGATTACTGAAAGAAGTGCTAAATCAGAAGTGGTCTTCACTGCCAGAATTTCCTTTGTCATGGACTTTAATTCATTAAACTACTTATAGTGTTTTACAGTGATTTAATGGATGCATTTACACCTGACTGTCATCTTAAAAGAATACAAATCAAGCATAACTGCTTTTGCTGTAACAAGCTTGTAAAATGGATGTAGTACTGGGGTATTTTTATATACTCTTACATGCCTTTGTGAATCGGCCCTGAAACATTCAAAAGCGTCCTTTTTCTGTGGATAAATTGTATGTGAATTTTCCTTGTATATTCATTTTTAACTTTCATTTTAGTAGTTCTGGCTAATCCACAAAGGCATCTATCTACAAGCGCATAATGTATTTCCACAGGAAAATAACTTTGCATACTCCAAAACGTCTTTGTAAATAGCCTCCAGTGTGTTTCTTATCTGTCAATCGCAAGTGTTTTGCACAGTAGTTATTACTCATCATTCTCCCCCATACAATCCTAAGGAATGAGGGTGCTATTTTCTTGAGATTACCCATTATGCCCCAAGAACCATAAAAGAAACCCAACATTGGCTCCCACTTTTTTTAACCAGTCATTAGTGCTTATCCGCCCCAAAGTTCATTTTATGTATTCTTTGTCCTTCTTTGTAAAAGCAGGTACACTGGGTGCTGCTGCATCTGGCCAGATGTTACAGAAAAGGAAGATCGGAGAATATACACTTCTCCTCTTTGGCTCCTTTTGCTTCACATCATTTTGCTGTATATTTAGAGCATTTCAGTCAAGTCATGAATAAACTATTCTGTGGTGCCTACAGTTCCACAGGCTTCAACCTCTCAGCTAAAGGACCTAAACGTCCTGATGCAACTAGAGTGTGGTAAACTAATATTTATTAGGTGCCCGTATCAGAACCTGATCCTAAACAAATTCCAGAATCCTGAGGCAGCTTAGAATCAGACTCAGCATAGGAATCATGTCAGAGGATGCTTTTGTGGCATAACTTGTCAATAAAGGTGGAATAATCCCTCATGAAACACATGTGGCTTCCACCTTTCTACATTACAAAATACCTATGTAGCTTACACCATCATGAAATGCATCAAGGCAATGCTCTCTACTCTTGAGTTGAGAGTCTGTGTGTAGCATCTGACCTCATTGAGAAGTTGTTTATGTGTTGTTCTATACATTTTGACCTATATTATCTGTGGGAAATTGGGTTGTTGGATGAAGAGGGGGTATTTCACCCGTATTCAAGAAACAGCCACTATCACTGTCATGGTGAACCACAAACATCACAAATGTATCCAGTGCTTAACCCTCTGGTAGCTTAACATAAAAGCAGTCAGGTTTAACTTAGAGGCAAAGTGTAAAGTAGTTATGCAGCACACAAACAGTAATAAGGTGTAAACACAAGAAAAATCCCACATCAATGTAGTAATTGGACTACATTTTTAAGTATAAATTATTTGACACCAAAACAACAAAAATCAAAATAGTAGAACCAGAATTATGAAGTTTTAAGTTTGTAGTACAAACTAGGGCCTAATATATCAAAGCACCAACTGCGGACATCTAGTCATGTAAGACCGGGTCAAAGTTGAAAAATATGACCAACTGTGATGCACCTTGGGTGGATAGACTGGCAGCTTTGTCCGGGGTAGTCCTGGGTGGAGTTAAAAAAGCAGGGCTCAAGCAGTAGGGTAGGCCTCTGAGGGCTCAAACGCAGGCTCCAGGCGACAAAGCAGTGCTTCCAGGTGCAGCAAAGTGGTCTTGTGAAGTACACACCAGAACACAGCAGCAGGCCGTCCTCTGAAAGGCTTCTGCAGGTAAAAAAAGTGAAATGAAGAGTAAGTATGAGGGTCCTATTTTTATACCTGGTGCTTTGTTTGAAGTAGAAGTTTCAAAAGGTTTCTCTTTGAAATGCTTGCAGTGTCCTGACTGTCCTGTCCTGGCTCCAGGCTGGCTACTGTGACAATGCACTGGACAAGCCCTTTGTGTGAAAGCAGAGCACCACCCTATTCATTTGCTGGTGGGGTAGTCCCCATCCCCCACATCCTGTCAGCAGATGGCCCATTCATGACCACCTAATCCCTCTATTGTGTGGCTGTTCAGGAATAATTCACAAAGTCTAACTGCCAACTCCACCCTGTCATGTAACCCAGGTCATGCTGTAGGCACCAAATGGCAAAATTCAGGAAAATACTTACTTTCTGAAAGTGGCATTTTCCAAATTGAATTTTTTAATTTTTTTAAAAAAAATGATTTGACGATGATTGGGTAATACATAGTACAATCAAATACTTCAAAGCAGTATCAATATTGCATCCAGCCAGTATAAAAACATAATATCACAGATAAAATAATTAGACAAGGAGCACATAAAAAGTAAATACCAAAATACATACTAGGACCCACTTGTTTACACCATGTTAAGTATCCTCGAATTTCCAGAAGGTTATCTAAAGCCAAGACCCCCATATTCTATTACATTTAGCAACTGAACGTATGCCTCTTGACTTGGCCAATGCCTGTTCCATATCACATGTCTGTTGGACTAAAAGCCATCAATCCATCACATTTGGAGGCTTTGGTGATATCCATTCTCGTGCAATAATAAGCCTTGTCGAGACTAGCAAAATGGTTAATAGGCCGCTGCTTTTAAGTCCAACATTACTGCGGCCCAGCATAAATTCCCCTACTGTATTCTAACCCCAATTTCTGGCGAATGATATTCCGAACATCCTGCCAAAATGTGTTTTAGCTCTCAGCACGTTACGAACATATGTTTAATATCAGCGTTATACATATCACACCTTGGGCATTTCATCCTATCTGTAATTACATTGTTAACCGCCCACTTGACTATCCTCTCGGGTGTGTAATAGAGAAGACAGATCGTCCGATGTTGATGCAATCTCAATTTAGTAGAATGCACTACCTCTTTTATAGTGCCCAATGCTTGTAGTATAGTACTAGCCCCTACAGGAGTCTCCAATATTTTACTCCATTGATTATCCAATCTTTCACAATCATTTACTCTTTTGCTGCTCAGCCATTTATAATCCTTGCTAATCATAGATTCCCTTACTTCATCATATATAAAATCCCAAACCTCAGAACCTGTTATATTAATCAACTTTAGGTGTTTTAGAAAATAATCTCGTATCTGATAATATTTTAGCAGCATACGATTTGGTAATTTATATATAGATTGTAGTATTTCAAAAGCAATAAAATCATTATATTCATAGAGATCACCCAAGCATCCCACTTCCAACCTGCCCCAGTTTTTCCCCACCCCATTGTGAAATATATTAGGAAAGGCAGGGTTTGAATACAGAGGGAATTTATCATGATATGGAGATATATTACTATTATGCAAAATCTCCCACCAGATATATATGCTGTCCCGAGCTGTCTTAAATTTCACTCTTTTAAAATAATTAGGGTCCATTATTCTATACAAAAACATCTTACTTTCTTCCCCCAACATAAATGTATGAAAGAATAGAATACTCACAGGATTAATCAGACTACGGAAGCGACTAAAGAAGATGACCAGAAATAAATCTTAAAATCCAGTAGCTCCAAGACTCCTTCACCAAATGGTAATTTTAATCTTTCTATCGCTCGCCTAGATTTCTTGTATCCCCATATAAAGCTACCAACTGCCCCTTCTAATCATTTGAAGAAGGATTTGGAGACCTTTAGTGGAATAGAGCGAAAGAGGTATAAAAACTTGGGCAGAGTTTTCCTTTTAATTATATTAATACGACCTATAATGCCTATCGGTAACTTGTGCCAATTTTTGAATGATTTAATTGTATCCTTCAGCAGCTCCTCATAATTCAGAAAGACAATTTTCTCTATTTGTGCTGATATCCGCACCCCTAAATAAGTGACGACTGGGCATACCCCCTGTATAGCGTCTAGCGGTTTATGATTAATTAATATTTGGGTCTTATTGATATTTAAATTATACCCTGATATCTGGCCGGGCCCAGCAGCCTCCATTGTTATTTCCCCAAATGCTCACCCTGGGTCTGTGGAGAATATTGCCAAATCGTCTGCATAAGCGGTGATCTTTAAAGAGATTGTTCCATTACTAAAAGTACTTATTCGAGGATTATTTTGTAAAGCGCAGATGAATGGCTCTATATATAGAGCAAATAATAGGGGCGAGAGAGGGCACCCCTGCCGCGTGCCACAGGACACCGGGAGAACAGATGATAGTAAACCTGAATACGCTAATTTAGCACTGGGATTATCATATAGGGCTTGCACCTATTTCTTAAAGTCACTTCCGATCCCGAAAGCATCGATTACAGCCCAGAGGAACTCCCACCCCACTCAGTCAAACGCTTTCTCAGCATCTAATAGAATCATACCGAGTGGGGTAGATGTAATATTTGCCACATCGAACGCTGTCATTACCGTATTTACATGAATAGTTGTATCTCTGTATTGGATAAACCCGTGTTGTTGGGGAGAAACCAGACTAGGCATCACCGGAGCAAGCCGGATAGACAGTATTTTTGCAAAAATGTTTGTGTTGATGAGTGAAATTGGTCTATATGACCCACATTCCTCTGCTGGTTTATCTTTTTTTAAGAAGAAGACGATGTTTGTCATATTCCAGGAATCAGTCACTTTCCCATTAACACAGATAAACCTTATCGTCTGGCTCAGCGGCAGCCTCAGATCATCCTTGAAGATTTCATATAATTCTAAGGGAACAGAGTCCTTCCCCGCACCCTGACCCAAAGGTAAAGCCCTGCTTTCCCTTTCAATCCCCTACCACAGAATCTCTACATCCAGGGACTCAGCGATCTCCTCCCCTATATTTGGCAAGAAACATCCCTGAATATAATCACGAATATCTGCCCGCCTTGGCTTTATTGTTGAAGTATACAGTGCTTGATAATACCTCACAAATTGCTCTAAAATCTGCTGTGGATGCTCATACAGTCTACCAGCAGGCCCCCTAATAGTTGTAATATGGGCTTTAGCTGTCATCAGCTACTTTATAGGCCAGAATTTTCCCGATTGTTTCCCCATACTCATTCTGTATCTGCCGATATTTGTTAAATTCGACCATACTCTTCTCTTTAAGTATTTACTTGAGACCCAATCTAAGATTAATTACATCAAACCCCAATTGTTCTGACTCGCCCGCCCCTTCATAACTGCCTCCGCATGTAAATCTTCTGCCCTACATATTGCAGAGGTAGTCTCCTTCAATATCCCTCTATTCATTTTATTTTGCTGCCAGATATACTGTTGGGTGTGCCTCCTAATAACGGCTTTAAATGTATCTCACACTACAAACGGAGTAGCAGACCCCGTATTCTCTTCAAAAAAACTTTTGATTTGTTCCTGAGTGCTAGCTACATAATCAAAATTGAATTTTAACATCCATCTTTAACATGAAATGCTTATCTGAACTCAATAAAAAGTTGGCACTTAAATGTAATAAGACAACCCCATGTTATCCAATGGGATAGGGAGGACGTACAGTAGTGAAAAGTAGGTTTAGGAGTTTTCACTACCAGGACAAGCAAATCTTAAAAGTACATGTCCATTCTTTTAATTACAATGCATCCTTTGTTATGGGGTTCCTAGAGTCTACCTTAAGGGTGACTAATATGCAATAAACGTGTAGTTAAAGATTAGCAAGCAGTTTATATTATCAAGACAAATTGGCAGTTTAAAATTGCATCCAGGCTGCAATGATAGGCCTGAGACATGTTTTAAGGGGCTGCATAAGTAGTTGGCACAATAAGTGCTGTGGTTCGCTAGTTGTAATCTGGTTCTAATCTGGTTTGGATTTTGAAAGAGAGAACAGATTTCACTGCTCTCTCTTTCAAACTCCAAACTTAGGGGCCGATTATGATGGCGGTTTTCCCGCATCATCCGGGCCGGCGGAAGCCACCGCCGGCCCGGAGGATGCGGGAAAACCGCAGCGGACTGAAAAAGAACCCCCGCCAGATTAGGATGGCTTTTCAGTCCACAGCTTTTCCGCCGCGGTCGCCTCCCGTCCGTGGCAGAAAAGCACTAACATGGCTGGCGGTGTCTATCAGACACCGCCAGCCATATTAGGATAATAGGATGTCTGGAGTAACATGCCTTTACACCGCGGCATTTCCGCTGTGCAAAGGCATACGGATTTTTGTTTGGGGGCCCGTTGCGGGCCCCCAGGGGTGAAGGGGGGATGAGGGGTGCACATGGAGGGTACCTATGGTACCCCCCTGCATTTGCCTGCACAAAGCAGCAGGCACCGCGCGGTGCCTGCCGCTTTGTGCATGCAAATGCACAACTTACATTTTTAACATTGCGGCGGGTGCTGCTTCACCCGCCGCAATGTTAAAAATACAGGATGTGACCGCCAGGGTGGCGGTCACATCCTAATTTGAACGGAGGGACCGCCGCTGCCCCTGCGGACGGTCCCCCCTACTCTATGGTGGCGGACGGACTCAGCTCCGTCCGCCATCATAATCGGCACCCAAGTTTGCAATGTATAGGCACCCCGGGACACTGCAGGAGCCGACCCCAGGGCTCTTGAGGGCTCCAGGAGGGGGGCCATGCAGCCCCCCTCCCACAATACAGAAAGCCCCAGGGGGTGGTTTCCCCGGGGCTTGTTGGGGTCGTTGAGGCCCCCTACCTCTAATTTTGCAGGGGGGCCTTGGAGTCCCCCCAACCATTTATTTTATAACCCCGGGGGTGGCTCTCACCCTTGCATAGCAAAAAGCAATGTTGAAAAAATCTTCCGGTAAGATAACAAAGGATTTTGAAGCCCATTTTTGCTGTTTTTGTTGTAGTTTGCTGGCGACAATTTTAACGCCGTCTTTGTAAATATGCCCCTAAGTTTTGTAATGTCGACAATCCCGTCTCCCATTTAAATAGGCACAAAGTATTTATTGAAGTACATATTGAATCGTGAAGCAACACTGTTTAATTGTGATCGATAAAGAATTGAAAGAGTTGTGTACGACTTTTGCTCGTAATGTGCATAGGGCAGATTTACAATTTCATTGCGTTACTATTGCATCACTTTTAAGATGGGAAAAGTGACGCGAAAGTGGCGCAAGGGGCTTGTAAATCTGCTACACAGTGTTCTGTCTTACTTTGCTTTCCTTTCTGTCATGCAGAGGATCCTGGGTAAATATAACTGTTTCTGTAGAGTCAGTACCTTTCAACCCTACCCCCAAACTGCTTACTGCCTGTTACCATAGTAACAGTTCATGGAACACTTGACTGAACACAGAGGTTAGAAGTTCACCACACAATGTTGCTAATCAAAACAGTTACTGTGCTGGAGTTTTAAAAGTTTTCCATATGAACTGGCAAAGAGTTAGCCTCAGTATTATGCTTTTAGTTATAAATATCATTTCTATTTTTAAATGTTTTCTAAGAATATGATTATCACACTAAATAATAGTGAAATGTTGTCAGAAAAAGAAACCGTATATCAGACCCCCCAGGATATAGCGGCATGGATAGGCAAATTTAGCGGCACAAAAATGAAAATTTAGCGGCACAAAAATGGAAATTTAGCGGCATTTAGCGGCATTTTATTTTGTGGTTTTTGCAACACCAAACACAGATATCTTACTGTTTGAGTTATTTGACAACATGGAGCTATGTACATTTTGTTTATTTACAATTCAGCCCATTTGTTTTAATTAAAAGGCATGTTAATCTTGGGCAAGTACGGTAAGTTCTTCCGAGCACTCCAAATCAAGACCAGTATTGTGCTGCTGGTTGTAGTGTAAAAACAATAATGCCCGGATTGATTGCTCTGAAAGGGACCGTCGTCTGGAAGAGAGAATAATTTTGTATATACTGTTGCTCCTTTCAGCATCTGCAGAGCTTGTGACGCAGTCCTTATACACAGCTGCAAGTTGGGAAAGAGCTGGAAGGCGGTCAGCCAGCCCACGCCAAAAGAGGTCGGTGTCAATAAGTCCAGAAACAGACACCTGCACTGCTTCTGGCCCTACATTGTCAAAGTAGAGGCGAAGCTCCTGATCGGGAACTTCGCTGAAACCAGGGATTGCTGAATAGGCACTCTTCTCATTAGGCAGGATGCTGAGTCGCGCAGGGTTGAAGAGGCGCACTTGTTTCAAGAATTGTATGCCTGGCTGGGCCTCCCCCATGTATTTGGCCACCTTTTCTAATGAATGTTCAAAAGCTTCATTAAGCTGGGCTGTAATTTTTTTTTCTGTGCCAGGCTTAGTTTTGCCCCTGCAGTGGTCTGTACAAACGGCTCTAGTGACTCCACAGTGAGGACTGAATTGTTGGTTAAGTTCATGTGGAGGTCCTCCAAATAATCGTATACCTTCATGGTAACTGGAGTCTGACTCTGGAATAGCTCCATCAGGTTTAAAATGCTTTGGCATTTTTCTGCCACAATGTCCAATTGGACTTTAATGCACTCCCTTTGGTCGGTGTTAAAAATCTTCTGTAGATTTTCAAGGGAATCTGGGGGAGACTTGCTGAGTTGCATCTCTGACTCCACAAACCCAGCATAGGCCTGAAAGTGCTTGCAGTGGTACTGGACTGCGGCGAACCAAGAATTCCAGCGGGTACTGCAAGGGTCAGGTGCCACCCGTGCCTTCATCCCATGGTTCTCTGCAAGATGGTGCAGGTACCTTCTCTTTCTGCTGCCAGCCATATTAAAGATGCGGGAGAAGTACAGCAGGAAAGCATTCAGCTCCACAAAAGGCTTCCTAAATGACTCCCCAACAAGATTCATGATGTGTGCCAAGCAGGTGATGTGGATGGAGTTTGGGTACAGATTCCTCAACACTGTGTTGAATGCCTTGAGCATGTATGCCGCATTGTCAGTGTTGAAGGAAACAACGTTCTGGAAGTCTATGCTGTACTCTGTGAGCACCTTTACAACAGCTTGCGCTACAGTCCCATGGTTGCACTGGGATAGGAAGACTGTGTCCACCAGGTAGGTTTGGATCTGACGGTCACCCTGCGGAGAGACTACTCCAACTAGCACATTCAAAACACACCGCCCTTCGACATCTGGTGTTTCGTCAAAGATAACGCTAATCTTCTGATCTTTCAATAGCTCTTTCAGCTCGTTCTTGGCACTTGTATATCTCTCTGGGAGATACCGTTCTTGCAGCTGATGACTCCCAGGTATCGCTCCACCATTCCGTACTCGCTCGTGCAGGAACTTGCGCAACACAGGGTGGTCGGTTTTGCTGAGCGGAATGTTCAACGCGGTGCAGACATTAACCCACTCAGTTATCATTTCGTGGTTTGCGGCACCGGCAGCTGTACTCTTGGTGAATAGCGAGTTCACTGTCATCTGGCGTGCACGTTTCGGCGAAGATTGAAGGTCAGGATCATCTGAACAGCGCTTCAAATGTTTTTGGGACCGCACATGCATATCCACAGTGTGTTTCCGGATGTGGTCCACCGCCACATTGCACACACTGCAAAACAGCACCCCACCATCAGCGTGCATCACATTGCTGTAGTCTCTGGCCCGGTCTGCTGCGGTTATCTGGGTGGGCAGATGTGATCTGTGCTTCACACCCTTTGCAGGCTGCATAAACTTCTCCATTCTGCTTTTCTTGTGGTGGCTTGTTGCTCCCTTGTAAAACAGAAGATCTCCCGGTTGTGGCGCAGTCAGTTAACTCACCTACAAAGATAGTTGGTATTACTAAAGACACCTCAAAGGGGGGAAAGGCAATTGTTGAAAGGAAAGTTCAGAAAGCGCCGGTGCTCAACGATAAGAAATGCATGCAACCCTGAGGCACAAGTAAAGTGACAAACGTGTTGGGCCATAACTGCAATGGTAAATGCCAGTCCCCGAACGGTGTTGAGCAAACAGACAGTGTGAAAAGCGCAGGGGGAAAAAGCCATAGCAATTGTTGAAAAGCTCAAATTAAGTGCCCGAAAATAGAAAATGTAACATGCCAACGGTTACATGGGTGGTGCAAATTCGACCAAAACGTGTCCAGTCAGCCACGTGCAAAGAAAGAGAAAGAATTGCCCCAAAATAAACAACGATGAAATTCCCCCGAGGTGCCCACAACCCCAAACTTACCAGTGCGCTGTGGCAGCTGACCCAATTCTGGCTCTTGCAACAGCAGATTCTTCCCAGTGATGCTCTGCAAAAGAAACCAAGTAAAGAGTTAGGAAACTCACCAGGTGCCCACAACCCCAAACTTACCAGTGCGCAGCGGCACCTGGCCCAATGGCAAGTAAAAATTAATGGCAAAGGGTCAGGATTCAGGACAAAAAAATCAGTGACAGTAAAAAATCATGCCAAAGGGTCTAGATTCAGCAAAAAAATGCAGTACAGTCCAGAGAACACAACAATTCCCCCGAACCAAGACAAACAATGACATTCCCCAGAGGTGCCCACAACCCCAAACTTACCAGTGCGCTGCGGCAGCTGACCCAAGTCTGGCTCTTGCAACAGCGGATTCTTCCGAGTGATGCTCTGCAAAAGAAACCAAGTAAAGAGTTAGGAAACTCACCTGGTGCCCACAACCCCAAACTTACCAGTGCGCTGCGGCAGCTGGGCCAATGAGTCTTGAAGCTGCAGTCCCTTGCCCCACAGAGAAAACAGCAATTGCCCCAAACCAAAATAAACAACGATGAAATTCCCCCGAGGTGCCCATAACCCCAAACTTACCAGTGCGCTGTGGCAGCTGACCCAATTCTGGCTCTTGCAACAGCAGATTCTTCCCAGTGATGCTCTGCAAAAGAAACCAAGTAAAGAGTTAGGAAACTCACCAGGTGCCCACAACCCCAAACTTACCAGTGCGCAGCGGCACCTGGCCCAATGGCAAGTAAAAATTAATGGCAAACGGTCAGGATTCAGGACAAAAAAAGTCAGTGACAGTAAAAAATCATGCCAAAGGGTCAAGATTCAGCAAAAAAATGCAGTACAGTCCAGAGAACACAACAATTCCCCCGAACCAAAACAAACAATTATGACATTCCCCCGAGGTGCCTACAACCCCAAACCTACCAGTGCGCTGTGGCAGCTGACCCAATTCTGGCTCTTGCAACAGCAGATTCTTCCCAGTGATGCTCTGCAAAAGAAACCAAGTAAAGAGTTAGGAAACTCACCAGGTGCCCACAACCCCAAACTTACCAGTGCGCTGTGGCAGCTGACCCAATTCTGGCTCTTGCAACAGCGGATTCTCCCCTGTGATGCTCTGTAACAGAAACCAAGTAAAGAGTTAGGAAACTCACCAGGTGCCCACAACCCCAAACTTACCAGTGCGCAGTGGCACCTGGCCCAATGGCAAGTAAAAATCAATGGCAAAGGGTCAGGATTCAGGACAAAAAAATCAGTAACAGTGACAGTAAAAAATCAGGCCAAAGGGTCAAGATTCAGGGAAAAAATGCAGTACAGTCCAGAGAACACAACAATTCCCCAGAACCAAAAACAAACAATTATGAAATTCCCCAGAGGTGGCCACAACCCCAAACTTACCAGTGCGCTGCGGCAGCTGACCCAATTCTGGCTCTTGCAAAAGCAGATTCTTCCCAGTGATGCTCTGCAAAAG
Organism: Lissotriton helveticus; assembly: GCF_964261635.1. NCBI lineage: Eukaryota > Metazoa > Chordata > Amphibia > Caudata > Salamandridae > Lissotriton > Lissotriton helveticus. The sequence goes on from NC_136065.1 coordinate 540,013,387, forward strand.
AACACAAGTAAAGAGTTAGGATACTCACCAGGTGCCCAGGACACCAAACTTACCAGTGCGCTGCGGCAGCTGGGCCAAATGGCTCTTGAAACTGAAGTACAGCGCAAGTAAAAAATCATGAAGAAGGGTCAAGAATCAGGACAAAACTTGAGTGCAGTGACAGTAAAAAATCAGGCCAAAGGGTCAAGATTTAGGAAAAAAAATGCAGTACAGTCCAGAGAACACAACAATTCCCCAGAACCAAAAACAAACAATTATGAAATTCCCCAGAGGTGGCCACAACCCCAAACTTACCAGTGCGCTGCGGCAGCTGACCCAATTCTGGCTCTTGCAAAAGCAGATTCTTCCCAGTGATGCTCTGCAAAAGAACACAAGTAAAGACTTAGGATACTCACCAGGTGCCCAGGACACCAAACTTACCAGTGCGCTGCGGCAGCTGGGCCAAATGGCTCTTGAAACTGAAGTTTCCTCACACACACAGAGCAGATACAGCACAGACAGCAGCAGTGCAAGCTTCCCTCACACACAGAGCAGATACAGCACAGACAGCAGCAGTGCAAGCTTCCCTCACACACAGAGCAGATACAGCACAGACAGCAGCAGTGCAAGCTTCCCTCACACACAGAGCAGATACAGCACAGACAGCAGCAGTGCAAGCTTCCCTCACACACAGAGCAGATACAGCACAGACAGCAGCAGTGCAAGCTTCCCTCACACACAGAGCAGATACAGCACAGACAGCAGCAGTGCAAGCTTCCCTCACACACAGAACAGATACAGCACAGACAGCAGCAGTGCAAGCTTCCCTCACACACAGAGCAGATACAGCACAGACAGCAGCAGTGCAAGCTTCCCTCACACACAGAGCAGATACAGCACAGACAGCAGCAGTGCAAGCTTCCCTCACACACAGAGCAGATACAGCACAGACAGCAGCAGTGCAAGCTTCCCTCACACACAGAGCAGATATAGCACAGACAGCATCAGTGCAAGCATCCCTTGCATAACCGGTACAGCACAGGCAGCAGCAGGGTGCGCGCGCACACACACACACACACACACACTCCCCCACCCCAACACCATCCCCTGCATAGAGAACAGTTACAACAAATAATGGAATGACATACATCACAATGTGGGGCTGTACAGTTTGGAATGGGGAAAAACAAGCAGGTATTGTAGAGTATACCAGGGTGCACAAATAGCGCATCATTCTTTCCTCCCAATATTTGTGTCTCCCCTTGACCCTGGAGTGCCTTTACAACGCAAAAAGGAGTTTTCCCCAAATCGGGATTTCTTGCTATTTTGTGATCGGGCCATGGTGTTCTTCTGGCAGTGTGCACAGAAGAGCTCAGCCAATAAAGATAAACTTTAAAAAATCCGCAAACATTTTCCCAGGTGCATACAAAATTTCCCACACGTAAAATTAGAGAAATATTCTTGGTATCTTTCCTAGCATGGCAGGGATTGCAAATGCTCAGAGCTTTCCCTGGCAAGAAAATCCCTTTGCAACCCTGATACCCACTGTGACTCATAGCGCGGACTTTACCCGAAGGTGTCAGAGCGCTTCACAAAAGGAACATAAATGGAACACAAATTGTGAGCAACCAAAAATACATGAGGTAGTAAAGGTAATAATGACAATTGTGAGCAAACTGAATACATGAGGTAGTAAAAATGTTGAGCAACCAAAAACACATGAGGTAGTAAAGTAAAAGGTAATAGTAACAATTGTGAGCACACAGAATACATGAGGTAGTGAGAATGTTGAGCAACCAAAAACACATGAGGTAGTAAAGTAAAAGGTAATAGTAACAATTGTGAGCACACAGAATACATGAGGTAGTGAGAATTGTGAGCAGCCAAAAATACATGAGGTAGTAAAAAGTGCACAGGAAGAAAAAAGTGACAAATGTGCAGTTACAAGAACACAGTATCATTTGAGGCGTAATACTGCAAAAGGTGCTAGACACTCAGGCACACGAACAAGCGTTATGTAGGCAAAGTGGCACTTGAGCAAGTATCAAAGATAAAAACATGTGCGAGCGCTTTACACAGTTTGTGGCACTGTAACAGTCTGTTACTCCCTGCGCCTCCCTGCACTGCCCCCCTCCCACCCGGCCAGCGCTCTCACAGAAACACGCAGCCCGGGGCCGGTCGGCCACATCTCCGCAGCCCGGGGCCGGTCGGCCACATCTCCGCTGCCCCCCTCCCACCAGGGCAGCGCTCTCCCCTATGTGTGCGGCGGGGCCCCACCAGCGTAGGACGGACTGGACTTACCTGTCTTCTGTTTGCCGGCCGGCTTTCCTCCTGCTCCGAGCCCCGGTCTCTGCTGAGGAAGAGTCTTCGTGTCGTCGCTGCAGCTTCGTGCTCTCTCCTCCCCCTCTTGGTGTGGTGCTGGTCTTCTCCCTTCGCTCGGCCGCCGTCTTCTCCTTCTCTCGCCGCAAATGACTGAATGGGTGCCTCGCGCCTTCTTTTAAGGCGGAAACGGGGGCGACGGGCGGAAACGGCAAATTTCGCGGGCTTTAGGGCAAATATCGCGGCATTTGCGGAGATCGCGCGATTTCGCGATTTTTTTGCAAATCGCGAAATCGCGATAAGCTGGAGGGTCTGGTATATACTTTTTTAAATAACTTTTATTAAAAGAACAATAAAAAACTAGAAACAGAACTTTAAGATGGCAATATAATAAATAACAGGAAGCATAACTTTAACAAAACAATATAATATACAAAATGTGATAGATACTCCAATAGAAGTAGGGTAGGTAATCTGCAAAACAAAAATGAAAATAAGTGTTTAAAATTAGATCGATGTGACTGAAGGAGGTCAAAGATTACAAGTTAAGGTTATACTTGGCAATATTTGTTGATTTACACGTCTGCAGTGTGCCTGATACATTCCACCTCTCTTATAGGCCCGCGTTCAAGAGGTGTCCGTACGGGAGTGCCTACTGCGTCAGATTTACAGTATGGGCCAACAGGTCTTTAAATTCAGAGATGAGATAGAATTAGGTGAGAGATCAAGTTATTATGCAGGACAATATTCTTTGGGGCTTATTTACAAGCCCCTTGCTCCACTTTTGCATTACTTTTCCCATGTTAAAAGTGACGCAAAAGTGGCACAAGGGGCTTGTAAATAAGCCCCTTTATTTCTAACACATTTAATCAGAGGTATTGTGTATCTAGGCTGCTCTGCTTACCTTCTGTAAACACTGTGGCGAACAGAGTTTACAACTTGAACTCAGCTTTGATTGTACACTGCAGACTGCATTACATTCAGCCTTGATTTTTTTATCGGCAGAGTGGACAACAGCGTCCATAACTTTAAAAGAGAAAGAGAAACGATGTGAGAGAGAGTGAAAGAAAGAAAGAGAGAAAAAACAACATTAAAACTGTGAGAGAGAGAAAGTTAATTTACACGTCTGCAGTGTGCCTGATACATTCCACCTCTCTTTTAGGCCCGTGTTCAAGAGGTGTCTGTACGGGAGTGCCTACTGCGTCATATTTACAGTATGGACCAACAGGTCTTTAAATTCAGAGATGAGATAGAATTAGGTGAGAGAACAAGTTATTATGCAGGACAAAATTCTTTGGGGCTTATTTACAAGCCCCTTGCGCCACTTTTACATTACTTTTCCCATGTTAAAAGTGATGCAAAAATGGCACAAGGGGCTTGTAAATAAGCCCCTTCATTTCTAACACATTTAATCAGAGGTATTTTATATCTAGGCTGCTCTGCTTACCTTCTGTAAACACTGTGGCGAACAGAGTTTACAACTTGAACTCAGCATTGGTTGTACACTGCAGACTGCATTACATTCAGCCTTGATTTTTTTATCGGCAGAGTGGACAACAGCGTCAATAACTGTAAAATAGAAAGAGAAATGATGTGAGAGAGAGTGAGAGAAAGACAGAGAGAAAAAACAACATTAAAACTGTGAGAGAGAGAAAGTTATAGATGGAGCAGTTAATACTGGAGAAAATCTTCGTAGCTCACCTTTTTGCCTCCGTTGTTGGTCCAAGCACGTGCCGGTTCATAGTGTACCCTCTAGTTAAGTGATCTGAAAGATAGTATAGAGTTAGTAATATCAGAGTATTTACAACTGCACAAGTATATTTTTCCTTTATGTCTTTGTAAACACAGGATGCTCTATTTCATCAACTTCCACTGTAAGGAGGTGTCTGTGTGCTGTTTTTCTTCCAAATTACTATGGGGCATATTACCCAGGAGGGCGATAGGCGAATATCAGCAGTTAGCGACAGCTTGTAGGGGATAGTGAGGGGTTTGGGGCCCTGCTTTGCATGTCAGTGACATGCAAAGTGGGCGTACACAACCCGTTAGCGACTGACAGCAGTCACTAACGTCGCTATCGCCTATTAGCAAGGCAGGCATAGCGATGGAAATATTTGCGCTAAGCGCGAATATCTCCAAATACTAACACCTGCCCAGACCAGTTCTTAGCCATGTTATCCAATGGGAGGTGGATAACATGACTAAGAGCATTTCGTCGCTAATGAGTGAATATCGCTGTATTCTCAGCGATATTCAAGCATTTCGCTGCTATCGCCTGGATTTTTATCGCTTTTGAGATAAACCTTGCTAATAGCAAGTTATCTCAGCGATAAAAAACAGTAATGCACGGCGATAAAAATATTGCCGCTAACCCTACTTAGCGATAAATATCGCTATTTGTCGGTAATATGCCCCTCTGTCCCATGGACTCCCACTGCATAGCGGTGAGTTCTTAATACTGCATACCCACATTGTTGCACACCATTGACTCCTAGGGTCCGGAGGTGAGTGCTTTTTCTTGCGCATTCAGGGGCAGATTTACAAGCTCCTTGCGCCACTTTTCCTATGGTAAAAGTGACACAAAAGTGGTGCAAGGGTCTTTAAATCTACCTCTCAGATTGTTGCCACATATCTCACTACCCAGAGGTAATTGTACATTCCTACGCAGTCAAGTTGCTGCACACTACCCACTCTCTCCATCTACAGATGACTTGTCGTTGTTTCGGAAACAAGCTTCTTTGCTCACCTTGTGCCATTGGCGTGAATCAAAGAGGGTGCACAACGTGTTGAAGCAGCCTTCTCAGACGTTGTAACGATGGCCACGCATCATCGCAAAATGCACGAACGTTGAGCTTTGGAGGTGTTGGGGGGGCACGCTAATTTGTGAACCACAACCTGTAAGATAAAAAGGAAGTTAACATTGTGTGTCATTTCTTTATCAAAGGAGAGAGGAAGTGAGAAGTGACTGAAAAGAATATTCGCTGCTCACCTTTCTGTCACCAGTGTGTTTTTCACCAAGTGCCGGGACATCATGATATCATACATAGATATTCAATTGTAAATGGTTTATGACTTCTGCTGTACAAAGGTAGGAGCACTACATGTGAAATAATACACAGAAGATTCATTCGTAAAGGGTTCATGAGTTATGGTGCTCTAAGGTAGGGTCGGTTTGTGTGGAACCTGCAATGATTTGTCGTTCAGGAAGACCGCACTGCTAAGAATGTCTTTTGGCTACTGAATTTTGCCTTAATAAGGCCACGTGGCGATTAGTTATGGTGATGCCATCCGTGATGTCATTTGAGATGTCATCAGTGATGTCATCAGTGAAGTCACCGACCATGTCATGAATGATGTAATATGTGACATCATCAGCAGTGGATTGTGGGTGCGCGAGTTATACTTAGTACAACTAACTAAAATGGAGGAATTTCAATGGGTTTGTACGATTGAAATGTCCAGCTAACTATAACACCGCTAAAACCTATGCTTTTTTCAGTGAATTTCTAAGTTTTTTTAAATGCTAATTCGTAACTATAACCTGTCTGAAACCTAGTTTTTTTCAGTGAATTTCAAAGGTTTTCTAAATGCTAATTCCTAACTATAACATGTCTGAAACCAATGGTTTTATCAGTGAATTTTCAAAGGTTTTATAAATGACAATTTTTAAATGTATTAATTGTTGTATTTATTCTTTTGATACTGATTTACTACATGTTTTTATACTATTTATTTTTAGAAATTTTATTTTTAAAATTACATTATAATTACATTATACATTACATTACAAAATATACTTTCTCAGAATGAATTACTTTAGTTTAAATACTTTGCAAACAGGCAATAAACTTTTAAGTACAGTAGTTACAGTTGTTGCAATGGGCAACACAATTTCAAACACAATGCAACATTGAGCTGAATGGGAATTTCTAGTTAAATGCAATTAGTTACCTTATGGATTACTTTTCTAACCACAGGACTGGATCCTAGATTCAGTCCTGGGACATCTCCTGTAAACAGTTGAGTAAAAGCGTTCTGGTTACAGTAGTGATTTTTCAGGAATATTATTGTATTTTAAAAGTTGACACTTAGAAACTTTTTCACATAGAATCACCAATGTTATCCTATGGGAGGAAATTCAATTTGCAGGTAAGTAGTGTTATTGTTACTTTTTCTTACTCAGTGGTGGATACTGGATCCAGCACTGGTGCATCTCCTGTAAACAGTTCAAAGAATGCGTTTAAGTCTTACAGTCGAATTTTAAGGAATATTTGTAGTTTGTGAAAATAGACACTTAGAAACTTTTCTGGTGAAAACCAGACAATGGATTCCTATGCAAGGAAATACAAGTTACTGGTAAGTACGGTTAGAATGACTTTTCAGGGTCAGTGCTGGGCTAAAAGATGCATTATAATATCACCTACTGGTGGTCGCCAGTAAATAGTTATAGTTAGGACCTAGGGGCATATTAGCAAGAACCTCCTTAAAATTATCGCCGTTTTAGCGGCAGGAAACTGTAGCTAAAACGGCGATAATGGGCTTGCTAATATGCGTTATAGAATTCCAATAGAAGCCCATGCTAGATGTCCTGTAGTTCCAGTTTCCTGCCGCTAAAACAGTGATAATTCTAACGAGGTTCTTGCTAATGTGCCCCTTAGTTTCCATGGGAAAAGCGTTTTTTGATTTGCCAATATCTTTGGCGTAGTTTGATGAATCTTCAGCTGCTGTGTTGAAATTTTGGTGTGATTCGTCAAGCGGGGGCCGAGGAAAAGGGGGATCCCAAAACAGGTTTTCTCCATTTTAATTTCCATAGGAAACTTTTGACATGGTAACAGCCGAACCTGCTGTACCTAATTACACCAAATTTGGCAAAAAGGTAGCACTTTGTTCAGAAATGTAAACATTTCTCAGAAATACAAATGGGGACTCAGAGGATTTACAAACCCTCCCTATCTCTTGCCAGCAAACTGATTGGCTGCCAACACTATAAACCAGGAAGTGTTGGCAGCCATCTTGTGCCTCAGTTGAATCGAGTCTCAAGAAAAAAGGTTAAAATAAAATTAAAAACCAGAAAAGGTGGCAGGGTGGAAACCCCCTGACCTACTAAGCCTGCTCCAGTGGTCCCACAGGGACCCCCAGGGCCCAAAAAAGCATTTGTAAAAATATTTTAAGCAGGATTCGCGCTGGATCTGCAAATCCAGCTGAAATGTTTTTTAAAAAAAGAAGTGCGGCCTCCCCCTTTTCTTTTCCTTTAAGCCCCCAGGTGGGCCAGGTCCTGGGGGCAAGTATAAAAACAGATGGCCCCTACATGCCCTGGGGACCACCACCTACCTGTGGCTTTATTGATAAAAAATAGCGTGGGGGGCTCCTGCTACTCCGGGGATAGCCACCTCTGCAAACGCTCCTCTTGGCGCACTGCTGGTGGGGTGATGAGGTCGCCTTGCATCCTGAGGGCCTCAGGACTAAAGTGGACTTCATCCCCCAAGCAGAAACATGCTTGGAGGTGTGTTTGCAAACTGGGGGAGAAAGGGGGCGTGGCATCTGACCACCTCTCAGCAATCCAGCTGTGTGGGGCTTACTAAAGGTAAGAGTAGGGCTAGAAAACCCACAGGGACCCTCAAGAGGTAAGGGGACTTCATCCCCCAACCAAGAGCACACCAGAAAGCACTTTTGTAGAGTGGTGGAGAAAGGGGGCATGGTCTGTGACCACCCCTCAGCAATCCCACTGTGTGGGGCTTACTGGAGGTAACAGGTAGGCTAGTTGGCCCCTAAGGACCCAAGGCAGTGAAGGGGACTTCATCCCCCCACCAGAAGCGTGCCAGGAGGCGCGTTTGCAGACTGGTGGAGAAAGGGGACGTGGCCTGCTATAAGAACTCATCAATCCTGCTGTGTGGGACTTACTGGAGGTAACAGGAGTGGTAGTTGGCCCACAAGGACGTCATTGGGGCTAAATACCCCTCTTGTTACCTCCAGTAAGTCCCACACAGTAGGATTGCTAAGAGGTATTCGGGGACCATGTCCCCTTGCTTCACCACTCAGCAAACACGCCTCATGACGCACTACTGGTTGGGAGATGAAGTCCACTTTATCTGATAGGGACCTTGGGGGCCAAGAAGCCCTCCTGGTAGCTCCTGTATGTCATATGCAGCGGAATTCCTGAGAGCTGGTTGGAGGCCCAGCCCTTTTTCTCAACTACTCTGCAAATGTGACTCTTAGTTAAAACACCTTAGAAATTCACTGAAAAAAGCAAAGGTTTTAGGGATATTATAGTTAGGAATTAGCATTTAAAAAACCTTAAAAATTCATGGAAAAAACCCAGGTTACAGGAGTGTTATAGTTAGGCTGACATTTCACTTGTACAAAACCTGTGAAATTTAGCCATTATAGTTAGCTGAGCTAACTATAACTCATGCCCCGACAAGACATTACTGATGAAATCACATATTACATCACTCCTGACATGGTCAATGATGTTATAGGTAGATGAAAATGTCAGTTAAAACATGCCATTTGAAACATACAAAACACTGAAATTCAGCAGTTAGGTATCTCATGTAACTATAACTCATGCGTATGGTAACTATAACTAGTGCAGAGTTTTCTCATCATATTATTGCAAATGTTGCAGTGATACTATCACTGACATTGATCATGTCACGAGTGATGTAATATGTGTGGTAATTAGCAATGGACGGCGGTGGTGCGAGTCATAGTTACTTTAAGGCAGATGTTAGAGTTACTTGAGATAACTATACCTGGTGAATTACAGTGGTTTTAAAACAGCATGTTTTAACTGCCATTTCCACCTAACTATAACATCACTTTAATATTTGGTTTTCTTAGTGAATTTCTATTTTTTTTTAAAAACATAAAGTAATATTTTATTGCCATACCTAAAGCCAACACCATTGTGCATGTCCTTTAGATGTGCGGGGCAGGGGTTGGCTACAGGTCGTGGCTTGTTGCAAGGCCCTGTGTACTACCCACCCCGAGCCAACAGCCAATTCTATGCCATGCTTGGCCAAAGGCTGTGCATGGTGCGGGGTCGGCCACGGCGCTTGTCTGTGCCCAGGCCCTGCATGCAACTCCTTGTAAGCAGCCAACGCCATGCCAGGCACTGCTTTCTGGTATGTGCAGTGTGTGATTGGTGTCACAGGGCCTAGCTGACCTCAGGTAATCTTACTGACTTTGACAAAGTGTCACAGCATCAAAATATAAGAAGAGACCCTATTAACATCTTTCTTCGAAAATCACCATTATTTTTAATCTGCTGTACATTTCGGAAATTCACACAATGCAATGTTTAACAATTGTGATTATTATAAAAGTGTTTATTACATTTATAATAAAAACATGGCTCTGAGCCTTTTTTGATCATAGATTTTACTATTGCAAATTGTGGGCTGCAAAATGTAGGACTTTTTTTAAAAGAAATATGATAAGTTCTCCTGGGGTCATGGTTTTATTGATCCAAGAGACTTACTGTTTTTTTAATGCTGCAGGAGGCTTCTTCACTTTCTACAGCACGCTGACATTGACAATATGATTGGTGGTGCCCCTCCATATTCCAGGGCACCGCCAAGCTTAAAAAGTGCCTAAACAAAAAATCCCTCACAGGGCAATTATGGGCCACACCATGCTGGAGCAGTGGATAATTTTAAAAAATCTATTGAGGTTGGGGGTGTGCAACCTCCCTCCCAGAGCCACTTTGGGAACAGTGGACACCATTCCCTGAACCTTTTTTTATAATAAGGGGGGGTGGGAAACCCCCTCCCCAAAACAATTTAAGCCCCATGAACCCATCCCTCAGGGACTTTATTTTTAAATAAGGAAAAGGGGCTTATTGCTCTCCTTCCTGAAACTTCTTTCCCAAGGACCCCATGCCCCAGACTCCTTTCTTTCTAAATAGGAGGAGGGGTGCCTTCTTGTGGTCCAGGGGAACCCATCAACTGGTCTTTTCTCTTTTGTAGCAGAAGGGGGCATGTGGGTCCCCCAATTGGGCCTCGGGACCCATTAACAGATCCTATCTTATTATTTAAAGGGAGTGGTGTGCAACACTCCTCACCAAGCCTCTTTGGGCCCAAGGATCACTACTTCAGGCCTTCCTTTCTAAATAGGGGCGGGGGTGAATGCCTCTCAACCCTGAGCCTTCTTGGGCCCTGGTTACCCAATCCACTAGGGCCTTTCTTGTATTTAGCAAAAGGGGCAAGCGTACTGTTGATATCCTGGGTTTCAATATTCTGGTCGTGATATTGTGACTACTCGATATTCTTGATTCAATATTCCGAACACACACCATATTTCTTATGTTTCTCTCTCCTTTCACACACATATAATTCCAACACTGCATGTGTGTGTATACATGCAGACACAAATATGCATATAAATAAACAGCAGATTAAATAGACTTTTAATGTTACCTCATAAATATGTAAGATAACATTCACACACATAGCGATAAATATGTGTGTGTATGTGTGTGTGTGTGTGTGTGTGTATATATGTATATATGTAGATAGAGAGATACACATCATTGTATATCTTTTAACATCAAAACACACAATCACACATATATATGTTTCAATGTTAATTTCAAATCTCAAATGTTTTTTTGTTCTTTGTATACTTACTGAAAAGTTTGTGTTTTTGGCATAGACTGCTATGATACATTTGGTCTAGGTTTTGTTATGGGAAAAATTGTTACTGAAAAAGTTGCTTTTAACAAGGTATTATTGTAAAATATGTTTTGAAAAACATGTTGTTACATGCTATGCACTCAGGCATCTTATTAAACCATTCTATCCTCACTTCCCTTGATCCCACTTCTTGCAAATGGGAAACCCATTTGCTTAGGGAGTCTTTCATATAATTTCTCCTTTGCTGAGGACACTCACTGGCTCCCAGCCTAGAGGCGCTTCCTTGACTATGGAAAGTCTAGCCTATCTGCATTCCAGTGCATCTCACCAATAGGGGGCAGGGGCCTACTATTTCTTCAAGATTAAAAAAATGTGATAAACATCTGGGTTCTGGGTGTGATTGGCAAGGTTTAGTCTGTCAGTTTCCCAAGCATCCAATGGGATTCATCATCTAATGTGACTAATTGTTGAGGGGAACATTCAAATTTCATTGCCTGGTCCATGTTATCGAAGATTTTATGATGAAAGAGGAAAAGATTCTTATTCTCAAGAAGGACAAATGATAGGGCTCAACAGTTTATTTATATCTACGATATTTATTAGAGAGTCTCATCATTATGCCATCTCTATAAATAGCCATGGGTATATTGTTTTCTAATCATTGCATGGATGCCTAGTTTCACATTGTATCCTAATAAACAAAATAGAGGTTGTGGGGTGCACACCTGTTTTCTTCTCATTTGTTCTGTGCTATTTCATTCTTTGAACATCATACTCCTGGTTTGCGTGCTTGTCAGTACTGTGCTGTACCCAAATGGCACCCATATTGGTATCACATAAATAGAAGGGGCAAAATTTTGCTCCAAACTGGCCGCACAGCTTCATAGCACCACTCTGGCAAACAGCTCGTCTCCTTCATTTGTCAACCAATGTTTATCTGCGTAAACCATTCTCTGCATGTCACTTTGAGCATTCAGCATTTCCTTTGATCCACACACGGGATTTTGTGCCATTTTCAAATTTCTGATGTGAAAGCTCTGCCCTCCGACCTCTGGCTTAAACACGACAAGTGCAGGGGTCCGTCCAAAACTGCATTTATTAAAAAAAACAATGCATTTCGGGCATCTTGTGCCCTTCATCAGGGTACGCTGGAAACAACAATGAAACAAGGTTTCATTACCATATCAATACTACGCATCTGACATCATTACAGTAAATTAATATACAATGTGTCTTTTATTACCTTTCCCGCATTTATTTCCTTCTTAATGCCCTGTGAAAAAACACTCTAGATATCCCTATTTTCATAAAGCATTAATCTGCATCATTATCCCATTCCCATCAACCATTACTAGTAAGAGCATCAAACATAAACCCTCTGTTAAATGTGGTTTGCCCCTCGATAATCCTTGTTACTTCTCTCCTATTCTACTTGTTCAAAAGTTTCCTAAAAATATGTTATTCAATTGACACTTCACGAAACATGCAATATAAAGAATTTCAGGTGGATTAAGAAACTCTGATGCTAAAAGTATTTGATATCTCGAGAGCAAAGATCCATCTCAAGTCTATAACCTGCTATATATTATCACATTGCAGTTCAGCCTATACTGATGCCAACAACATTAGGAATATGTTTATAACTATCTTCAAAGCCATAGTTGGTGGCTTGTAAATGGCAAATTGTTGAGGTGGTTTCCAGGAGAGACCTAATCTCGGAACTTGACGGAAATGGACAAATCACAAACCCTGGGCTGAAAGACATCCCATCATAACTGACAGGCTCCTATAGTTTAGGAGTGGGGGATGTGACAACAGACATCCCGACGTATATTTCTTTCTTCACAGGACTTCTGTCTTGTTGTGGTAATGATAGGTCTGTAAAAGATTCAGCTTCATAATACTGGACCCTGGTGCACACCTTATGAAGACCAACTTTTGAGCTTTTCCTCCTTTGAGAGAGACTTGGGCATGGGTTGTGGAAGGGATGTCCTTGCCTTTGCATCAGGAACATTTTCTACAGAGTTTACTGTCATGAAATCATGTCCAAGATCAAGGGCAATAAAGGCTCTGATCCGCCTTTCCAAGGATGAAAAACCTTGGGGCATATTTACAACAGAATGGAGAAGCATGGTGTTAAGCAAACATTGCGAAAGCCACGCTTCTCCTTTCTGAAGACGCAGGGATGCACCGTAATCACAACAATGGGACGCTCACCAGCATTTTCCCTAGCAGTGGCATTGAATTCAGTTGCCTAGTACAACACAGGTTCCCTTGCACCATAGTGCAAGGGTGTCTTGTTTGGGGGAATGATTGTTTATGTGCAGGAAGGACTCTCTTAATGCACATAAACAATCATTCAGGGCGTTTTGTAACTTCTATGTGTCCTGCTTAATGATTGTGGGGACTCCTTCCATCACATAAACAATCAAAACCCTTTTGCAGTTTCTATGTGTGCTGCACAACGTAGCACACAGAGAAACAGCAAAAACCAGGCGAAATGAAACATTTCTCATCGTTGCGCCAGCTTAAGACCAGGATTTCCCTGGTCTTGATTTTTGCGATGCCCAATATTTACGATGCCCTTGTAAATATGGTGCAGTGTCAAAATGGGTGTTCCGGTGGAATGCCCACCGTAACACCCATTGCCCCATCCTTAAAAGCTAAGTATTGCGTGAAAGGGGGCCTTATTTACAAGGCACCATTAAGCCACGTTAAGTAGCTTAACTTTGTCTTGTAAACAAGGTGTAGGACATATCGTCACAGGAACGTCACTTAAAGTGACCTTCCTGTGGCGATAGGGGCTTGTAATTATGCCCCCCTGTTTTCTACTGTGGCAACTGGGATTCTTCCCATTGTGCATTAACCCCCAGCCCAACTACTTGTCCCTCTCCGGTGAGCTTCTTTGCAGGTGCAATGCATAGTTTATCATTAATTGATGGAAACTTACAGTCTTTTAGTGAGGTAGCTTGGTCCATCAGAATTGTTATGAGCTTGACACCACCCATGTAATTCTTTGGCCATGTGTGGTGTTGGAGGTCCTCTAGGATTTTTACCCTCTTGATTGTGATCCTTTAAGTGTTTTTTTAAATCTTCACTTCAAGTTTCCAGTTTGAGCTTTTTCCATATTGGAATGAAAACTGCTAGCTCCTATTTTTTGGGAATTAGAATAGTTTACTTTCTGTCCTCTTTGAGGAAGATACCCCTTCGTGGTTTGACCTTGATCCTAAACCCTTATATCTTCTTAATTCAAGCAGATGTATCCACATCAAGACACAGCAATATGAGTATCATCTGTAAATGGTATTAAAGATAAATTATAAGAACAAATAATCTGAACAAGTAAGGATCAAATGGAAGTAAGAGCCACAGCTTCAGAATGCTGGTAAAAAAAGCTAGACAAGGACATTTCCCTGTATGCAGCAAGACACAATAACAAAACTGGATAAGATTCTGTCTCAAGTCTTGAAGATAGATCGAGCAGAATCAGGGCAGCACACTTATGCAGCTCCATGGTTATTCTAAGTTCATTGGTAGCAAAAAGTGAAACAGCTTCTGTACTGTCAAGAGTAAAGTCTAAAATGGTCTGGCTGTTAATGTAATTGGATAACTGGGTATGTATGTGTTTCTTTACTATTTTTGCTGACAGGGGGAGAGAAAAATCACCAAAACAGATGGCTCAAGTAAAATGTTTTTCCACAGTGGCATTACCAAATTCTCTTTCCATTCAGTTGTAATAAGAGGTGTCCCTCATTTTGCATTGAGCACTAAGGCTTCTAAATGATCTGACGTGAGGAGGGAAAATTGAGATACCGTGGAAATAGTAAATGTAGAAGTAAACGAAAGAAACATATTAAAGTATTAAATGTATGCATCTCTGGAGTTTGGCGCTCATTGGAATGTAATTAGCTCTAGAATAATTACAAATATCCAAGAAACAGTTGAAATGATCCAAGGAACCATAACTGATTTAGTGAACCATTCAAAGTTTTACTGTACCTACTGTGTGTACCTAAATGGTCGGGCCTCCCCAAAAGCACACCCTAGATTCAAATGGTCTCAGATGGATTCAAAGCTCTTTGCTTGAAACAACAGCTGAGAGGGGCCAATAAGTCCATCCTTCAATGGACTAATAACATTCAATTAATCAAAGTATGTTGCTGGTTACTGCATTCCTGAGCAGGTCGTCAGGCCCAGGAAACTGCTGAGCACATCTTCCCGCTCTCTGGTAAAACAGGCTCAAGAAGGTGCCCTTAGGGCATGTCTGAATAGGGGTAAAAACCCTACATACAGGGTGTCTCAGAACTTTGCACCATCCAGTAAGAACAGCTGGAGTAAAATTGAGTCGGAAACAGATCCCCAATCTGCTCCCCGCAACAGGTCTCCTTGATTCTGCCTCACGGTTCATTCCATTTTGCCTGTGTTAGTCCTTACCTGTTTCTTCATTACTGTTTGTAACAAACTGTTTGTAATTGTGCTGCTTGTAATCTTGCACATGTATATTAAATCACTGTTCATTTACTGTTTGTTCAGTTTTGCTCTCTGCACCATGTCGTTTTTATGAGCCAGCTTACCTCGCAGCTCGCTCTTTTCCTGCCCGTTCACTGCTCCAGCCACCCAGTGCCCTGCCCCCTTCACATGACATGGTTAAATGGAGGTACAGCGCAGGCGCGCTGCTTGCACACCGAAGGCATGCCAAAGGCAAGCCTGTCTGCACCAGTCCGTGCCTGGACCATGCCCAGCAGCAGGAATCCTGGTCCTCCAGCAACTCACAGATAATCCGCTGGAGAATTGTTAGCCCTTACCTTGATGCCGCAACAACAACTACTGCCTCACATATTCTCGCACAACAGTAGGAGCCTACACCTGCTGCCACTGTCTCTTCACCGGCAACTCAGGACCTCCTGCCTACACAGAAGCCATCCCCACATCCACCTCACTGCCCACAAAAGCCCCAGAACTTATGTAGGAAGGTGGCTACCTGACTATGGTTACCCCAGATTTTTTGCCTTGTGTTTAGCTGGTTTTTGACTTAGTTGACCTGGTTCCCTGCCAATCAGGGCCCCAGGCCATCTGCTCTCTCTGTAAAATGGATTCCATGTACCCTCGGTACATACCACAATTGGAAATGGACTCCTTGTCAGCCCCTGTATAATGCACTATTGGTGCTCAGGGCATAGGTGCCACCAAGGCCTACCAGGTGCTGCAGCATATCTTTTGCCACCCCTGGCTGGTTCTTAAATTGACACAACTGGCTGATCACTCATCTGGGTTAAGGTGGTGTAATTACCCCTTGCTTAGATATAGTATACCTATATCTAAACCTATATCTGGACACATATAAACCTGTGAGCCACTCCTATGGAAGGCCTCATCAATCCTGGAGGCAGAGTGCGTTGTTTAATGTGAGATGGAGCTCTAGCATGAGCTGAGCCTGTCTGCAGCCGTCGGGAACAAATCCCTAAGCTGTTTCAGGATAATGCCATACCATATACTCTTAAGTGCATTATAATCCTCGCGGTTATATAGCAACTTTGGTTTGGCTTTATCAAAACATGTTGTGTAAGGTGTCATACGATTTGGAATACTATCCCCTCGCCAGTTCTGGCGACGGGGATAGCATTCCACCCCTCTAGAGGGGTAAGACATGTTACTTTACTTAAATGCAGTTAATTTCTAAAAGGGCCTCAGATCCACAAAATGGATGCTTCTGCCACAGACACAAGTCTGACCCCCTGAAGCTGACCGAAACTCAGCCCAAGGGGCCTGGACAAAGGGTTTCCTGTCGCAGGGCGGTGTTACAACCCCCCAGACAGGAGATAGTGGATTGTAGCAGGGAGGTTTGAATAAACCAGACACTGCATGGGGAGCACCAGGCTGCCCCTTGCATAATCCGGCCAAACCGGTTCTGGGGCACTCCAGCCCTCGTGCCAGCGCAGCCTGGATCAAAGGAAGGGGGTGTATCCACCCACTTCCTGGGTCCCACCCATAGGAGGGGACCTAGCAGGTAATCCAGCCCCCCAGATTCGAATAAGAGTGGGAGCAGTGCCAATGCACTTCAGATTATCCTGATGAAACATAAGAAACGAAACTCTGGACCCTTCGACATCCTACTCAACGTAGAAGACTGAAGAATCTCCCTTGTGGTCAAGGAGTGACCACCCTGTGCAAACAGGCACCATCCAGCCATCGACGTCTGCTTTGTTGCAGTTCCCGCCGGAACTCGAGCAACAGAGATCACCGAGATTAAGCCTGCCTGCCTTCTAACATCTCGATCCACAGTCCCTGCAGAGCTGAGACCCGTGGAGGCGACCGGAAGCGTGGGGCACGCCATCTTGGAAAGACCACGAGACGCTGACCGTGCAGCCCACGAGTGACCCTCGAAGCTGTACAACGGGGTTTGAGAAGCCCCAATCCTGAGCCACTCTTGCACCGAAGTTCAGCCCTCCACACTCGACGAGTGCTGCGTGGGGCCCTTCTGCTTCTTTTGGCTCAACGCGTTGGTCCGGTCACTTGCCCGCTGGCTTGTGGCCCCTGTACCGAAGAAACTTGAAATTCGGCTTGCGATTCTGGTTGCTCCAGATTTGCACCAGCTCCCCTGAAAAGGAGCCCCCACTCTGACCCTCCTGGTTTAAGTGAGAAGCAATCTCCCGGTTTCGCGTGGATTGCTTTTGCCAAGTGTTGTTTGCTCCAATCTTGAAGACGACAGCGCCGACGGCGAGAGCCTGCGTGGGAAAGATCGTGACCCGCTCCTGGACGTCGTAGATGCCCCAGAGCCCACGTGACAGCGGAGAGAAGCTCCTCGACAACCACATGATTGCGCCCGACATTGCCTGGTTCCGTCCTGGTTCCACCCTGGTCACTGCTGAGTGACCCAGACTCTGTCCCCTCTGCTTTCAGGTACTTTTCGATTCGAGTCCACCCTTGGACTCCACCGGACACTTCTCCTTCACCTCGCCTGCAGCCCTTTCAGCGCCAAGCACCAAGAGCCTGCGTGACGAAACCCGACTCAACTTCGACCCTGTGCACCCACTTCCTGTGGGTGAGGTAACATTGCAGCGCCGGTGTTCCCACACTGGTACACACCTCTATGGTCTGTGTCTTAAGTTTTGTTCCTCTAGAATCAGCGGAAGTGTCCTTAAACTTTAACTTTGTAACTTTTACGCACCATTGGTTAACATTGATGCATGGTTGCACTTTCTGCACTGCACCCGTATCCTGCGGGCTTTTCCCGACTTCAGCATTGCTTGTCCCAACTGCTCCCAGCGATTCCCTAGGCCCTAGGCCTAACCACTGATCGAATGGTCTCTCTTATGCAATTTTTTTAGTATATGGTTTGAGTGGCCCCTTTGCCTCATCCAAAATTGTGCAACTTTGTATGTTAAACTGTGCTTTTGATTTAACGCGTGTGCCCCTTTATTCATAAAGAATACTGGGGATTGTTTTTAGTAATAAATACATATATTTTTATAATATATACGTGTGTGGTGTCCTTTCATTTGATATTACAGGATTGTATGTGGTAAAACAGCTCGCTTAACACGACCTCTTAAGTTAAGCCTTTAAGGCTGCTTAGTCCATGCTACCCCTAGGATAGCTTGTCTAATAAGGTTGACTTACAACCAGACACCATAAGGGATTGTTTGGACTGATACAAGGTGGTTCCAGAATTGGAAACATCATATATCAGGCCAACTTCTCACATTGGTGAGCAGCGGTGCGGATTTGAGCTTGCTGTTTGTTTTACCATTGCAATCTTTTTATCAAATTGAAAGATCACATCAAGTACCTTTAGGTACATATAAATCAAAAGCTTAGCATATTTAAGTTCTACTGAACTTAGTAGTTGTAGATTAAAGGGATTAGCACACCCTGACTACAACTCACTAGCAAGGTACAGTAGGGAAACACTTAGTGCAGGTAGGTGCATCACTTACACCACACTAGAGTCATGTCTGACACAGGGAAAGCCTCAGGGTCTGTTCCTGTGACAGTTGACCTTACCCAGGCAACTTCCAGCTATGACAAACTAACCCACAAAGACTTGGTTGCCTTGTGCATCTCAAGAGGGTTAAAAAGGGGCAGAGGTCCCACCATTCCAACCCTGATAGCCATTCTAGAACAGGATGACTTAGCTAAGGCGAGTGCAGCTCCCCTAGATTCAGGAGATGGAGTGAACCCCCCTGTAACTGATACCACTCCAGAGGAGGAAGAAGAAGATGAGGAAGAGGAGGAGGAGGAGGACTCAGAAGTAGAGGACCCAGAGAATCAGGATCAGAGAGGTAACCAGGTTGTAGTTGCCAGGCTTAACCAGGCCAACTTAAACCTACTGGGGAATGGAGAGGGCCAGCACCTCCCCAGATCCCAAAATATCATTCTCCCAGGCAACAGAAGAGTGAGATCTCCATCAGGGGACTCTCACATTTCTAGTGCCTCAAGAGAATCTCAGAGAGGGATGACTTCCTCTCAGAAGATAGAACATAGAGCCAGGATGATGGCTGTCAAACTCCAGATAGAGAGGAAGGAGGTAGCCCTGGCTCAAGCTAGACTTGCCTTGGCAAGAGAGCAAACGTTGTGTGGCTTAGATGCCACTGGTGGCAGCAATATTCCTAGAGAGAAACCCAGGTCCTTTGATAGTAGAAACCTGACAAAGATTGTGCCCCCCTACAAGGAAGGGGATGACATCCACAAATGGATGACTGCTCTGGAAAGGGCCTGCATGGTACAGCAGGTTCCTGAGGAACAGTGGGCAGCAATCTTATGAAACTCCTTTTCAGAGAAAGGGAGAGATAAGCTCCTCACTGTTAGACATGAGGATGCAAAAAATTACAAAGTCCTGAAGAGTGTTCTGATAGATGGGTTTGGCTTAACCACTGAACAATACAGGTTAAGGTTCAGAGACACCCAGAAGACACAGACTCAGGGCTGGACTGATTTTGTAGATTGTGCTACTAAGGCTCTGGAGGGGTGGCTACATGGCAGCAAGGTACATGACTTCACAGGATTGTATAATTTGATTATGAGGGAGCAGATCCTAAGTAATTGTCAGAACCAGCTCTTACACCAGCACCTGGTGGACTCCGATTTGACCTCTCCCCAAGAATTGGGAAAGAGGGCAGATAAATGGGTCAGAACCAGGATTAGGCCTAAGAATCAGGACAGTAACCAGAAGAAGGAGTCTACCAAGCCTCAAGAAAAGGGTGGGGATAAAAGTAAGGAAAAGACTTCCCCAGGGCCCCAAAACTCCAAGAATGGGGGTGGGTCCCAAGACACTTCCTCAACTGAGAAAAAGCCTTATTGTTATGCCTGTAAACAGGTTGGGCATTACAAAACAGACAACTGTTGTCCCAAGAATAGCAATAAAGAAAATATACCTCCAAAGCCAGTTCCAACACCTCCTGTTACTGTCAGCAGTAATCCCCCAGGAAGTGGGAGCACACCCAGGAATCTGGGTGGGTTTACTTTTGGAGCACAGGTGGATCCTGGCCTATCCAGGTCCCCATCACCAAATAATCTTGTTTATGAGACTGGCATGGGGTTTGCCAACTTCTCTGATTGCCCAAATACCTTGAGCAAATATAGACAAGAACCCATCATCAATGGTTTGAAAGTTGAAGCCTTTAGAGACACAGGGGCTAGCATCACCATGGTGGCTGACTGCATAGTCCCCTCTAAGCAACTTTTACCAGGTGCC
This sequence comes from Lissotriton helveticus, assembly GCF_964261635.1. Lineage (NCBI taxonomy): Eukaryota > Metazoa > Chordata > Amphibia > Caudata > Salamandridae > Lissotriton > Lissotriton helveticus. The sequence continues at coordinate 540,034,012 of NC_136065.1, forward strand.
ACATACCAGGTAACAAACATTGATGGAATACAAACAAATCATCCCATGGCAGTAGTAAGTCTCAGCTGGGGAGGTGTCACTGGCCCAAGGAGAGTGGCAGTGTCATCAAACTTGCCTGTGGACTGTCTACTGGGTAATGATTTAGAAATCTCAGCCTGGGCTGAGGTTGAACAGGAAACCCATTCTAGAATGGTAAATTCCAATGGAAAGGTTAGTGGGGCTGTAATGGCTACAGCCCCAATTCAAGATGTCCTTCCTGAAAAGGTTGGTAGGGCTGAGCAACTCTCTGCCCCATCTTTAGCAAAAGCTCTTCCTGAACAGAATAGCAAAGCTGTTATGATAACAGCAGAAACCCAAACTGAGTCTCCTCCAGAAAAGGTTGGTGGGGCTGTGATGGCCACAGCCCAAACTCAAACTGATATGTGTGTTGTGAAACCTGAAATGATGGATAACTCCACACAAACAGAGAGCACAGAGGAGGACGAGAAATCTCCCCCTCACCAGACTTTAGGAAAGGATCAGCCTCCTCAGGGAACTGATCTTACCCCTGATGAAGGAACTGCCCCAAAGGTGGTTTGGCCTAGCCTGACAGAACCTCTGATGTCAGTGGACCCTTCTCAGGTGGGACCCAGTCTGGAGCAGGTAACCTGCCCCACTCTACCTTGCCTTAGTCAGCCCAGGGCTGCAGAGGACAAGAAGGACAGTGAGACCCAGAGGGCCCCCTGTCAAATAAAGCACCCCCATCAACAGATTAGGGGCACCAAAACTAGTAGCCCTAGTAAGGTGGAAACTTTAAAAACTCCTGAGGGAGCCCCCTTAAAAGTAGTCAGGGACCTCCCACAGATGGATTCTGTTGGGCACAGCCAAACCTGGGACCCAAAGGGCCCAAACCTGAACTGTCCCTCCAGCAAGCCAAACAGAGGGACCCAGCCTCCAGCTTTAGGTAGCCAGAGGTTGACCCTGAGAGCACAGTGCAACTCAGTTAAAGAAAGAAAGTCACACATGGTGGAAGATAATTGGAGGAAGCTGAGCCCTAAATTAGTAGAGCCTCACTTCAATACTCCATATCCAAACCAGCCTTTAACTTTGCATAAACACACCCAAGGCAGTGATTCCCTATGGTGGAGACCCTCTAATACCCCAAGGGTGAGGGATTGCTTAGTGGACCATGAGACAGGGGGTACCCATGCTAGTGCAGGTACTTCCTTATATGGCCACTCAGGCAATATAGGCTTACCAGGCCAAGGATAGCCTTATCTCCTTTCGTTTGGGGGGGGGGGTGTGTAGGAAGGTGGCTACCTGACTATGGTTACCCCCGATTTTTTGCCTTTTGTTTAGCTGGTTTTTTACTTAGTTGACCTGGTTCCCTGCCAATCAGGGCCCCAGGCCATCTGCTCTCTCTGTAAAACGGATTCCATGTACCCTAGGTACATACCACAATTGGAAATGGACTCCTTGTCAGCCCATGTATAATGCACTATAGGTGCTCAGGGCATAGGTGCCACCAAGGCCTACCAGGGGCTGCAGCATATCTTTTGCCACCCCTGGCTGGTTCTTAAATTGACACAACTGGCTGATCACTCAGCTGGGGTAAGGTGGTGTAATCACCCCTTGCTTAGATATAGTATACCTATATCTAAACCTATATCTGGACACATATAAACCTGTGAGCCACTCCTATGGAAGGCCTCATCAATCCTGGAGGCAGAGTGCGTGATTTAATGTGAGATGGAGCTCTAGCATGAGCTGAGCCTGTCTGCAGCCGTCGGGAACAAATCCCTAAGCTGTTTCAGGATAATGCCATACCATATACTCTTAAGTGCATTATAATCCTCGCGGTTATATAGCAACTTTGGTTTGGCTTTATCAAAACATGTCGTGTAAGGTGTCATACGATTTGGAATACTATCCCCTCGCCAGTTCTGGCGACGGGGATAGCATTCCACCCCTCTAGAGGGGTAAGACATGTTACTTTACTTAAATGCGGTTAATTTCTAAAAGGGCCTCAGATTAAGCATGGGCGGATTTTGCGGATTCGCAATCCGCGAATTTGCGGATTTGCGTATTCGCGGATTGCGAAAATACGCGAAATCCGCGAATTCTCGCGGATTAGCGGATTTTTGGGGGGTGTGTATGTTCGCACGGGTTTCTGCAAGTTCGCGAGGGTTTTGTACTATTTCGCAAATTGCGAACTTACTTGTCGGGTCGCCAGTTTAGCGAACTTGTTGTTTCTACGTGCCCAGCCTGTTTGCTAAGCTTTCTTCATCACTGCCACCCTCTGTCACCACTGGCACTCTCTTTGGTCACCCATGCCACCCTCTGGCTCACCCATGTCACCCTCTGTGTCATCACATCACCCTCTAGTTCACCAGTGTACATTATTGGGGCAAAGCAAAGCACTGCCATCCTCTGTCAACACTGGCACTCTGGTTCACCCATGCCACCCTCTGGCTGGCACACCCATGCCACCCTCAGTGTCATCACAACACCCTCTGATTGACCACTGAGTGAACAAACACCTGCTAAGTGCCTTAAGTTTTGCAAACAACAACACCTGCCCTGCCCCAACTGACATTAATGAAGGCTGGCACCTGCTTGTCTGCTCCCTTTCCTTTTTGTTGCAAATGCAAAGTAAATAATTTTTTTTAACAGGATGCAATGGCATACTTGTAACTATTCTGTGACTGTCAGAGCAGGGTCACACAATAGTTGCAAGTAGGCAACCGGATTCTGGAGGGCCCCTTCAGGAAGCACTACAGGTAAATGGTTACAAATGATGAGCTTGAACTTTTGCACCTGCTCGTTCGTTTTGCTTTTGCAAAACTCGTTTTTCGGTAATTTCGCCCTATTCGCGGGGCGCGTCGTAGTGCGAACTGGCCCGTGGAGGCCGCGAAGTCGTGCGAGTTACCTCAAGGTTGAGTATGGGCGCCGCCATTTTGTTTGCGTGACGTATTTCCGTTTCCGCCCGCTAAGTGTAATCTCGCCCGACTCGCGCCTTGCGAATACAAGTTCGCACGAGTTCGCGAGAGAAATCGCGTGCGAACTTACTTACGCGCACGTGATCGGGCCGCCATCTTGTTTTTCATTCATTCCTATGTGTCTGGGTATGGTGTTTCTATCCTCTCTATATCTCTGCCATCCTTTGCTTGTTTTACTATTTTTTTGATCTATTTAACTTATTTTCTATCCCTGTATTTTTCTAGATCTATATTTTTGTGTTTTAGGCTATTTTTGTTTACTTTTGAACTACTTTTTTAAACTTTTACTTTCCTTCTTCTCTACTCTTATTCTTTTTCATTTTATCTCCTTACCTGCCCAGAACATGGTGAAGACAGCAGTCAAGCTGCCCAAGACGGGCACCGCAGCCCGTGCCCGGCTCCCGTGTGGTCGATTGAGGGCGGAAATGGTGGTGCCCCGGGAGATTTTCAGCCCTGAGGAGGTGGGCGCACTTGTTTTTTACGTGCAGCGCCGTCTCCCCAGGACCATCGCGGCAGGCGGCAGGATTGCTGCTGGTTACACCAACAGCCAGGAGCGACGGAAGCGGTGGGGGCAGGTGTGCCGGGCCCTTTTTAAGATCACGGGGGTCCAGCGCACCTACAATCAGGTCACCCACCGCTGGACCGACATCCTTGACCGAGAGCGTGACCTGCTAGACGTGCTGGGAGTGGAGGTCCCCGGTCTTGGTGAGTAGTAGTAGCAATTTTTTCATTAATATTTCAAAATCTTCTGTGCATTTCAGGTGCACTGTTCTCCTTCTCTGTGCCGGTGCCACTGCTTATTTGTTATCTATTTTGTGTTCATTTAATTGGGCTGAGTATGAGTGTATTTTACAGAACTGCGTAATGCTAGACACAAAGGGGCAGATTTACAAGCCCCTTGTTCCACGTTTACACTGCCTTACCTGACGCACAGCGACGTAAACGTGGCGCATCCCTGCGAGTCATGTACAACGTGATGCATCTAAGGAGATGCGCCACGTGAATGCCTGGGCCTGCGCCTCAATGGGTGCGTTCCCACGCAGGGGGGGAGTGGGGGGTGGGTGGTGCCGGTCAGGCAGATGTGTGCCTCGCAAAAGTGCCTGCGTAAAATCTACAAGATTTAGCGCAGGCACTTCCGCGACGCTGCTATGTCAATTCTTTATGCCTGCTTGCTTGAAGCAGGCGTAAGGACTGATGCGGTATGTAGAGTATTGGGCAGCCCTGAGCACTGCTATAGGTGCATTGCGCCCACGAAGCGACTCTAGAGATGCGCCCCTATTTCGTCACGAGATGCGTTACGCATCTGCCTACCCTTGCGCCAGGGTTTGCCGCATTGTAATAGCGGCGCATCTGCCGTGACGCAAGGTTAGTTTTGCGTTACGTATTTGTTCTGGTGCACATCTGGAGGTGTCCAGCTCAGAACTCGTAAGTATGCCCGTAAGTGTCAGATTAGCAATTACCTGCGCATCCCTGCAAAGTGTGTGGCACGGCAGCACCACCCATGGTGCGCCGTATTTACAATGCGGCACACCATGGTCCCAAAACGTCACCGAAGCGTTACGCATCGGTGCCGTAAAGGCGGCTCTTTGATGGAGTTGCGTTGCAACGATGGCGCAGCTCCAGCAATGCTGCGTCAAGCCGTAAGTCTGCTTCATGCAGGCGCAGGGTTTCAGTGACGCATCATTGTCCTAAATGACTGATTGAAATTTTATATATTCCCCATAGCCACTTTTAGCATGCGTTCCTGCGCAGGAACGCCATCCCTTGCGATGGAATGCTCCCTAATGGCGCAGGGTTTTAGAATGGGATGCATCTCCCATATGCGTCACGTTGTTAATATACGCCAGACCATGGCGCCTCTCTTGTGGCGCTGCGTCACAAAATTGACGCAAGAATGGAGCAGAAGAGCTGCAAGGGGCTTGTAAATCTGCCCCTAGAGTAGAGGCTCAGGTGCAGTCCTTCCATTGTAGCCCTCTTTTTGGCTGAAATAGTAGGTTCTTGTTCTTTCTAAATGTTTGATTTGGTTGACAAGGACATCGGCAAGCAGCAATCATCAATGTTTTCTGTTATTTCTTTCATGTTGTACGTCAGGTCCGCCCAGGGGCAAGCGGGCGGAAAAGGAGGATGCAGCAGTGGCTCCAAAGGAGGAGGATGCAGGCCAGGGCGGCGAGTGCTCCTTTGCTGGCCCCAGTAAGTTTTCATTTAAATATAGAGGACCTATTGTTGTCCAAGCATTCGTAATTTAATTGTTTCGAAATAGTGTTTAGATAGGAGCAAAATCCATAATACTACTGTTGCAGGGACACTTCTCCACAAACCGAACTATGGACACCAAAGACCAGAGTAATAATATTTCAGAGTGGCGTGTTTGGCACACTGTATAAATAAACCTGGTAGTGTCAGCAGCACAGATTCCTCCTTCCAAAAATTGCAAAACTTTTCGCTCAGTCACTCTAGTCTGGACTCTCTGGAGGAAAAACTACAGAGTCAATTCAAGTTTAAAAGCTTTATTAAAAGTTTAAGTAAACACATATATTAAAATAAAGTTAGTTGGAAATGGAAAAGTGCTTGGTGCAGAGTTGATGAGTACTGGATTGGTAGAAATTTCTTGTGGTCGAGCCGAGCTTTCACCTGGTTTCAAGTTGATGTTCCTCTTGTCCTTAGAAGTCCAGTTTCTGTCTGTTCAGAGAAAAATAATGTGTGTTAAAATTAAGCAAGCATTCAACAATTGTGACAAAAAAATTAAGCAAGACAACAGCTTTCCCTGGAAGGAGGGACATTTACTTTAGACTAGAGTAGACAGTCAATTACTTTTTCAGTTGTTTTCACATTTTTTCATTCATAGACCAAATACTAGTGGAGTGGTGTAATCTAACATTCTTAAATCTACTTTGTAGGTGGAACATCTGGTGGCGGGGCCAGCTCGGATGTGGTCATCATCGACTCGGAGTCCGAGGGTCAATCTGGGGAGGAGGCGGCGCTAGAGGAGTCGGACCAAGAAGAAGTACAGACTGTGAGGAAGGAGACAGTGGCGGTGGCGAGTACAGGTAAGCTGGATCATGGTACTATCTGACTCTTAGATAGGATATGATGTGTATCCAGTGGTGGCCCAGTGACAAATTACAATATGGTAATTACAGCAGGCTGGGACCGAAAGACAGATAGAGGCAGAGACAGAGAGAGAGGAAGACAGAAGGAGAGAGAGAGAGAGAGGGAGGGAGCCAGAGGGAGGGTGAGGGAGGGAGACAGAGAGAGAGAGACAGCGAGGTAGAGGGAGACAAAGGGAGACAGAAAGAGGGAGACAGAGAGAGAGAGAGAGAGAGAGAGAGAGAGAGAGAGGGAGGGAAACAGACATATCGCCTGGGCCTGGTGCAGATGATACGGTTGCTGGTGTGGTTAATGGCTCAGAGGAAAAATCACTCACTTCTGCCACATCTCTTTCATATGAAAGAGCACCAAACCAAGGATACAAGAGAGTTGTGGGAAGGGAAATGGTGATTCAAGCGCCCCTCCCTGCGGACGCCCATGATACTGGCCTGAATAGTTTTGTACTGCCCTGGCTAGTTGCTAGTTGTACTGTGACACAACTTCCTGCTGAATCATTTTGTGTTAATCATATTCCTAAAGAGCATTGCTTACAGATTATGTCTTTCTTTCTTCATATAGTTGGCAATACTAAAACCTCCAAACCAACGAGGAGTATGCTGGCTGTACTGGCCCGGCAACGGAGGCTGGAAGCAACTGTTGCGGAATATCGGCGACTGGTGGAACTCGAGGGGGATGACACGCACTCCAGTGCATCCAACTTAACATCGTCTACATCCTCCTCTGTTACCCCACGTTCTGCCGGTAAGCACAGTGCTCCAGCGAACCGGAGCCGTGCCGGAAGACGCCACCGCCGAGCAGCAAAAGCTGCACCTCGCAGCACTGTTAAAGGTCGCTTGCGCCGTGCACTCCGCAGAGTGTCAGACCTAGAGGCAGAGGTCCAGAAATGGCACAAATTTCAAAATGTGGTGGAGGGCCTCCGCCTAGAGCAAGCCATCCTCCAAGAAAAATATGATGCCCTGGCCCTAAAGCATGATGCCCTGGAGGCCAAACTTACCAGCTTGCATCCCTAGAGTGTCCCTTGCCCCTTTTTTTGAGACTTTTGGGGGGTGGGAATTGGGAGTTGGGTTTTTTGGGGACTTTTGAGGACTATTTGTTGGGGTTAGGGAGGGTCTTGCGGGAGATTATTTTGTTAGGGATATAAATATACTTTTTCAAACTTTATCTGAGCATACCTGTTTTTTTACTACTTTTGAGCTGGGTGGGTGGTGGTTTTGCAGTAATTTCATTTAACTGAACACTGTCATCGTGTTGGTTCACGTGCAATAGGCCAAATGTTTTCCTAAGTAAATGCCTGTCACAGAGTTTGTTAATTCAAGAGCCCTAGGACTTTGCTGCTAGTACCACTGTCACTCTCTCGCCTCTCCGAATACTCCATTATACTACCTCCCATCCAAAAGCTTATCTTACCTGTAATTTGTGTTTGAGGGCTGGCTCCACCTGGAATTCACAGAGTCCTAACGCGTTCTGCAGCAGGGCCACAACTGGAGTTTCCCGGCGTGGATTTTCTGCAAAACAAAAGCAATCAACATTAGAAATGTGGTAGCGGTGCTGACACAACCCTAAAACCTAGAAGCCCCAGAGACAGCACCCCTGAGACAGGCAAGCGAGCAATATAACGCCTACACGTTCACGTGCAATAGGCCAAATGTTTTCCTAAGTAAATGCCTGTCACAGACTTTGTTAATTCAAGAGCCCTAGGACTTTGCTGCTAGTACCACTGTCACTCTCTCGCCTCTCCGAATACTCCATTATACTACCTCCCATCCAAAAGCTTATCTTACCTGTAATTTGTGTTTGAGGGCTGGCTCCTTCATTTCTTCATTGTGCAGAATCCAGGCATCAGCATTATGGGTAATGGATAGGGTGAGTCTGGAGGAGGAGGACTCAGGATAGACGACCAGGACTGAGTTCTTGTCAACTAACTGTTGTGAACCTGAGGAATGCTGCGGCATCAAAATCAAGATAGTTCTGTTGATGGGCTTGTTGTTTTATTGGTTGATTACAGTTTTGTTGGGAATGTGATGAAGCGCTTGCTAAAGAAAGGCAGACACACAGGAATAAAAGTGAATAAGGAGGACTATTTACAATTAATGAATGATTGAGTCATTTTCAGAACTCGCTGTCAGGGAAGCAGAACTCGTCCTCATACTCTGCTAACTCATCAGTCGGGGTTACTTCTGGTAACTGAGGAGAACTTTCCTCGGGTAGGGCGGTGTCCTCTTCTTCCTGCGTGCATTCTCGTACTCTGTAATCTGGTGGTATGAAGTGCTGGTTCATCTTTATCAAGGTGAGCCGCTCCACATTTGCGGGCAAGAGGCGGGACCTTTTGGAAGTCACAATGCCACCAGCAGAACTAAAAACACGTTCTGAAGACACGCTTGCGAGTGGGCAAGACAAGTAATTGATAGCCAGGTTGGTGAGCTCTCGCCATATTTTTCTTTTCCCATGCCAAAACGCCAATGGGTCCTCAGTAATATTGACCTCTGTTGAGTCATCCAGATAGGCCTGCACCATTGAAAGAATGTCCTCCCGGATTCCTGTACTTTGCACTTCTGTGTCCTTTCTAGGACCAGGAAACCCTAGCTGAGTTAGCCAACTCGCTTCAGACATATCGCATGCGCCTGGTGGAGATGATACGGTTGCTGGTGTGGTTAACGGCTCAGAGGAAAAATCACTCACTTCTGCCACAGGCACAGATGGTGAAGTGCTTTTTTGGGACGCCTGATCGCCTGCTGATTGACTAGTAGTACTGTCTTCTCCTACAGTTTCCTTCCGTTCTATTTCAAAACGAATGGCTGACTGAGCTAGCCAACCTTTGTACTCTGTAACATCCGATGTTTCAAAAGGAATTATTACTTTGCCAAACAATGGCTTTTTGTAACGTGGATCCAGAATAGTAGCACAAATGTAGTGCTGTTGTTTCTTGATATTTACAAGCCGTTCATTGCTAACTAGGCGTTGTAATAATCTCTGCGCCAACTCATGTGCTTCGTTCTTTCCAACGTCCTTTAATTGTGAAGACACCACCTTGACTTGGTGCTCGAGCTTCAGCAACAGTGGGATAGCTTTGCTCAAAGAACAGTCCTCCCTGCTCACGTCACGCGTGAAGACCTCAAAAGGCCAAAGCATGTCTGTCAGGCTTTTAACTAGCTGCCATTGCTCCACCGCTAGTATCATTCCTGTCGTATCACCACCCAGGTTGTAGAAATACTCATTGACTACTGGAAACAGCTCATGCAGACGCTCAAGCATGTAGAAGGTTGAGTTCCAACGTGTTGCCACCTCCTGGATAAGTGCTTTCACTGGCATTCTACGTTCATTTTGCTTGCGCCTCAGCTCCTTCCGGGCCTTAAAAGAATGGTTGAAATGTGTGCATATTCTTCTGCAGATGGTCAGTGTTTTGTCGACTGCAAGTTCTTTTTTCAAAAAATTTTGCACAACAAGGTTGATACAGTGCGCCAAACACGGCACTCTGAAATAGAAACCGTCCTCCATGGCCTTAACTACATTCCTGCCATTATCTGTAGAAACATAACCAACCTTGCAATTTCTTGGGCGCAGCCATTGCAAGACCTTTTTGTTAAAGTCAGCCAAAATGTTGACTGCAGTATGACTTTTCTCCATGCCAAACATGGCTAATGTTGCATGTTTACGAGCACCCTTAAAAATCTCGACCAAGTCACCACCTGCATTTATCTGTTTAATAACCCCTGAAAAAGAGACCCAGTGTGCAGTGATGCACATGTAATCAGTGGCTGCGCAACTGGTCCACATGTCTGTTGTCAGGTGTATAGTGTGAACAGCACTCTTCTGCAAAGCTGCCCCCACCAACTCAAGCACCTCTTTGTGTAGTGCTGGAACAGCAACCCTGGCAAAATAGTACCGGCTAGGAACCTTCCATTTAGGGGCCAATGTTGCCACGAGTTCAAGGAAACCCACACCTTCGACAAACGAAAAAGGGAGAAGGTCCACCGCTAGCATTTTTGCCAGCTTAGTGTTATAGAGGCGTACAGTTGGGTGGTTGCGTTGAAATTGCGCATCTGAGGAGAACATGGCTGAAATGGTGCGCTGGACAAATTTACGGGATGATGCTGATGCCTTCTTCGACCCACTTCTGATCAGTGTTGACATTTTCCGCATTGGTGTGTCTCCCAGACTCTCAGTGTGCCTGCTATGTGTTACGGAGGGTGTGGTGCTGCAAGGGGTACTGGGTGCAACCGGACACATGTCTGACGCTTCTTCTACCTCCCCATCATCTTCAGATGAAACACCTACTATGGGTATATTTTGGCCACTTGCCCTTTGGGATCGCTTTCCCTTGATGTTTGCTAGGTGCGGAAACCATTCGACAGCGTGCTTTCTTTCAAGATGACCTATCTGGCCTCCGGTTCCATAGTTGGTACCAGTCTTACCACTTAACGCTAGTCTTACAAATGCAACAAACGGCTATGTTATCATATTTTTCATGGACACTAAAAAAGTTCCAAACTGGGGACTGGAAACTTCTGGTTTTGCCGCACGAGGTGATACTGCTGCCAATGCCAGATGAAGCAGTGGTGGATGAGCCTTGCAGACATCTACTGGGTTGTGCAATTATTGCAGCAACCTTACTTGAGGGAGTCGAGCTGGATGGAGTCCCCCTCCGGGGAGAAAATATGGGAGCTGTAGGTTTTGTTGAACTTGTGGTACTACTTGACTGCGTTGGTGGTGCTACCAGTGGCACGTCGCCAGGGTCACGCTCAGCATGACGTCGGGATAGGGTGTAAATGTCTGTCTGCTGCATGGCCGGTGTGGCTGGACTGACATGTGTGATGACTAGGTCATTGCTGTCATCCTCTTCAACAACATCAGAATGCACCACTTCATCAAGTCCGACGTTCGGATCCATAAGTATGAGCTTTCCGGGGCCCTTCCTTTTAAGATTTGATACCATTCGCAGCTCATGGTGTGCCTCCCTCTCAGACGTCGGAGATGGTTGCCAATCCAGATCCAGATCATCATCTGATGGAGCGGGGCTTGAAGAGGAACTTCTACACACCCTCCTTGATCTTTTCCTTGCTGGGGAGCTGGGAGAAAATGAATCATCAGGAGGAGTGGCTTCGTCTTCCTGACATGATACCCCGGCTCCAAAGTCAATTTCCTCCTGTGCCCCTACTTCTGGAAGAACAACCATTGTGGGCACTTGCACCGCTCCATGGCCATCTTCACTGACCTCTACTTGCAAGTCTCCATGGACCTCTCCTTCTCGGCCTTCTCCTTCTCGGCCTTCTCCTTCTCGGACAGCTCCTTCTCGGCCTTCTCCTTCTCGGACAGCTCCTTCTCGGCCTTCTCCTTCTCGGCCTTCTCTTTCTCGGCCTTCTCCTTCTCGGCCTTCTCCTTCTCGGCCTTCTCCTTCTCGGACAGCTCCTTCTCGGCCTTCTCCTTCTCGGCCTTCTCCTTCTCGGCCTTCTCCTTCTCGGCCTTCTCCTTCTCGGACAGCTCCTTCTCGGACAGCTCCTTCTCGGACAGCTCCTTCTCGGCCTTCTCCTTCTCGGACAGCTCCTTCTCGGACAGCTCCTTCTCGGACAGCTCCTTCTCGGACAGCTCCTTCTCGGCCTTCTCCTTCTCGGACAGCTCCTTCTCGGACAGCTCCTTCTCGGACAGCTCCTTGCGCATGTACTTCTGCTTGTACTAGTAGCCCATGCAGTTGTTGTTGCGGCTTTGGTTGTTGAATAGTACTTGTGAGATGAGTTAAAACCTGTGTTGATGGCGTGCTGCTACTTTCTTGCGATGATCCAACATCACTGGTCGTTGGTGATTCAACAACTAAACAGGCTACCTGTGCAGCACTCATGGTGGGCCTTTGTTTTTTTGGTTGTTGTTGCCCAAAAAATGTCTTGGTTGAGCAACCAGTCGCCTTGGTAAGTGGTGCCACTTGCTTCTTCTTCTCCTTAGTAGAGACATCTTTCTTGGAAGAGGACCTACGGGCACCTCTTTTTGGAGCCATCTTCTTCAGATGTCGGAACAACAGGCCGCAGCAGCACTTCTTCCTGGCACTGATGCTCAACGATGATGATGCGTAGTTTTGTGCACCTAAACGCAAACGAAGACAGAGGAACATCAGTAAATATAAATGTTGCATATGTAGCGCTTGAATAAACAGTTAGCAAGTAGGCATTTATGAATACACACGTGCACACCACACAATATGGAATTTTCAAAATTAGGATTTGCTAAATTTTTGGGAAACAGGAATTTAACATTGATCCAAGAGAGCACACACACAGAGGGTTGTGCTTTCATGTACCCCTGACTCCGCCTGGGCACAATGGGTGAAAGCAAGGCACACCTATGTCTCAAAGCTCACTGCCTGCCTTCAAAATGGCCGCTTGACCCCCCCATCCACATGGCCAGGACCATGCCTCAAAATGGCCACCACCAACATAGCCAGCACCCAACCCCTACTCCAAAAAGTGAAAACACACAACACAAATCAAATCACCACAATCCAATGCCATCCATCCATTTTCAGAAGGCTTATGCTGCCTGCTGGTGGTTTTCCGGTGCAAAATTGCATTTTTTACAATTTCGCGAGTGCGAGATTGTTGCTTTACGGCGCGAACGTGGCAAAAACCCACAAAATCCGCGAACAGACCGATTCTGGGCCCCCCTGGGCATAATGGATGACATCAGAGCACAGTGGGTGCAGGCCTATGGCACAAAGCACACAACTTACAAATGGCCCCTAGACCCCCACCCACACGGGACCAGACAATAAAATGGCCCCCACCCCCATAGCAAGCCCCCAACACCACCCCAAAAAGTCCTAAAACACACAAAAATCAGCACAATCCAATGTCATCCATGCCCTGGCCAGAATCATGTTAACAAAAATAATTTCAACAAAACAGTTGTATCATCCATGCACCCATAAATAAGCCTGGTGGTTTTCAATTCATGTGCAGCAGAATTGTAATTTTTACAATTTCGCGAGTGCGAGATTGTTGCTGCGCGGGACACGAGCAGTGCGAACACAAGCAAAAACACATCCTCAGCTCGCGAACTTGCAGATTTTCCCCCCCAAAAAAGTCGAAAAAAAACAACACACACAAAAATCACCACAAACAAACAACATCAACTTACTTCTTTGTGAAATCAAAATTCGAATCCAAAAGTAATCCAAAAAGCCTCAAATCCAAATATCCAGCAGCAACCACAAAAAGTAATCCTTCCCAGTCAAAAATGATCGAAAAGTGGCCAGGAAATGGAGGAGCTTGCTGGACAGGAACAGGAAGTTGGAGACTGGGGCACTTCCTTCACCCCACCCCTATGGGAGGAGCTTGCTGGACAGGAACAGGAAGTTGGAGACTGGGCCACTTCCTTTACTAAGTAATTTTTGTACTTTCGCTAGTGCGAGATTGTTCCTGCCCGCGCCGCGGACCGCGAGCAGCGCGAGCAGTGCGAACACAAACAAAAAATCCGCTTCGCGCGGATTTTGCGTATTCTCGCCGCATCCGCGAGAGTTCGCGGATTGCGGATTCTCCGAAAATACGAAAAATCCGCGAGCGTAACGGATTTTACGCCCATGCTTACCTCAGATCCACAAAATGGATGCTTCTGCCACAGACACAACTCTGACCCCCTGAAGCTGACCGAAATTCAGCCCAAGGGGCCTGGACAAAGGGTTTCCTGTCGCAGGGCGGTGTTACAACCCCCCAGACAGGAGATAGTGGATTGTAGCAGGGAGGTTTGAAAGAAACCAGACACTGCATGGGGAGCACCAGGCTGCCCCTTGCATAATCCAGCCAAACCGGTTCTGGGGCACTCCAGCCCTCGTGCCAGCGTGGCCTGGATCAAAGGAAGGGGGTGTATCCACCCACTTCCTCGGTCCCACCCATAGGAGGGGACCTAGCAGGTAATCCAGCCCCCCAGATTCGAATAAGAGTGGGAGCAGTGCCAATGCACTTCAGATTATCCTGATGAAACATAAGAAACGAAACTCTGGACCCTTCGACATCCTACTCAACGTAGAAGACTGAAGAATCTCCCTTGTGGTCAAGGAGTGACCACCCTGTGCAAACAGGCACCATCCAGCCATCAACGTCTGCTTTGTTGCAGTTCCCGCCGGAACTCGAGCAACAGAGATCAACGAGATCAAGCCTGCCTGCCTTCTAACCGCCCGATCCACAGTCCCTGCAGAGCTGAGACCCGTGGAGGCGACCGGAAGCGTGGGGCACGCCATCTTGGAAAGACCACAAGACGCTGACCGTGCAGCCCACGAGTGACCCTCGAAGCTGTACAACGGGGTTTGAGAGGCCCCAACCCTGAGCCACTCTTGCACCGAAGTTCAGCCCTCCACACTCGACGAGTGCTGCGTGGGGCCCTTCTGCTTCTTTTGGCTCAACGCTTTGGTCCGGTCACTTGCCCGCTGGCTTGTGGCCCCTGTACCAAAGAAACTTGAAATTCGACTTGCGATTCCGGTTGCTCCAGATTTGCACCAGCTCCCCTGAAAAGGAGCCCCCATTCTGACCCTCCTGGTTCGAGTGAGAAGCAATCTCCCGGTTTTGCGTGGATTGCTTTTGCCAAGTGTTGTTTGCTCCAATCTTGAAGCCGACAGCGCCGACGGCGAGAAACTGCGTGGGACAGATTGTGACCCGCTCCTGGACGTCGTAGATGCCCCAGAGCCCACGTGACAGCGGAGAGAAGCTCCTCGACAACCACCTGATTGCGCCGACATTGCCTGGTTCCGTCCTGGTTCCACCCTGGTCACTGCTGAGTGACCCAGACTCTGTCCCCTCTGCTTTCAGGTACTTTTCGACTTGAGTCCACCCTTGGACTCCACCGGACACTTCTCCTTCACCTCGCCTGCAGCCCTTTCAGCTCCAAGCACCAAGAGCCTGCGTGACGAAACCCGACTCAACTTCGACCCTATGCACCCACTTCCTGTGGTTGAGGTAACATTGCAGCGCCGGTGTTCCCACACTGGTACACACCTCTAGGGTCTCTGTCTTAAGTTTTGTTCCTCTAGGTTCAGCGGAAGTGTCCTTAAACTTTAACTTTGTAACTTTTACGCACCATTGGTTAACATTGATGCATGCGTGCACTTTCTGCACTGCACCCGAATCCCGCGGGCTTTTCCCGACTACAGCATTGCTTGTCCCGACTGCTCCCAGCGATTCCCTAGGCCCTAGGCCTAACCACTGATCGAATGGTCTCTCTTATACCATTTTTTTACTATATGGTTTGAGTGGCCCCTTGGCCTCATCCAAAATTGTGCAACTTTGTATGTTAAACTGTGCTTTTGATTTAACGCTTGTGCCCCTTTATTCATAAAGAATACTGGGGATTGTTTTTAGTAATAAATACATATATTTGTATAATATATACTTATGTGGTGTCCTTTCATTTGATATTACAGGATTGTATGTGGTAAAACAGCTTGCTTAACACGACCTCTTAAGTTAAGCCTTTAAGGCTGCTTAGTCCATGCTACCCCTAGGATAGCTTGTCTAATAAGGTTGACTTACAACCAGACACCATAAGGGATTGTTTGGACTGATACAAGGTGGTTCCAGAATTGGAAACATCATATATCAGGCCAACTTCTCACAACTTACTACACTGCCTCCTGCTCAATCTCAGATCACTCTGCAAACAAGCCACAGAAATCTGGGACGCTATCACCACCCTCACCCAACATTATCTTCATCACAGAGACTTGGCTCAACCCCTCCTCCACCCTAATGTCGCTACTGTGATGCCCAACAGCTATAAGATGGACCACCAAGACCACACCAACAAACACCATGGCGGCATTGCCATTATTGACAAACACACTATCCGTTGCACCACCACCACCGAAGACGACACTAAAGTGATCAAGAGCACGTCATTTCCAATTCCAAACCAATGGCAGAATGACCATCAGAGGCACTCTTGCCTACAAACCCCCAACTTCCATCTCGACAACCCCAAAGACACAAACACTTCGAACTTCTTGGAAAGCATGAGCAATATCCACCACTCCCAACTGCTCACCAACCCCACACACAGCACAGGACACATGCTTGACCCGATCTTCACAGCCAGCATGCGAGTCCAGTACAGTCATGTTAATGAACTCACCTCGACCGACCACGCCATCATCCATTCCACCATCGCAAGATCCGTACACTCCACCACCAAGCTGCCAACTCCCCCCAAAGCAGCTGGAACAAAGTAATAAAGACCCTATGGACTGATTCCCTCACAACATAACCCATCCTTACTTGGTAACCAACCTTTATCAGGCTGTCAAGAACTTCTCTGCTTGGATCCAGTGGCGTAACAAAAGCTGAGGGGCCCCCCTGCAAGGTACTCAGACAGGCCCCCACTCCAGATTTAATCCATAGCTCTAAGGCCTGAATACTGTGCTGAGGGGGCCCCCTGCAGCTTGGGCTCCCTGCACCGCAGAGGATACGGGGGCCTGTGTTACGCCCATGCTTGGATCACCAACTGCATCGACAGAGTTGCCCCTATCAAACCGACCAAGAGCAGGACGTCCACCAAACAATCTAGCTGGTATAAACACCAGAATTTAGGACCAAGAAACGCAACTGCAAATGCCTTGAAATACGATGGAGCAACAGCAAAGATCCCACAAACCAAGCCACCTTCAAGTCAGCCCTCATTAAATACCATCAACACATGAAAGACACAAAAAGATGTGCCCTGGTGGACCCCATCGAAGCCAGCCCCAACCACAACAAGATACTCTTCAACATCATCAGAGAGTTCAATTGCCCGGCAGCCACCGAAAACATGATCTCTTCTTCCCAGGGACTCTGCAACACACTAGTGAACTACTTCCACAACAAGAAATCCACCAACTATAGGAGTTTTGAACCCCAACCCACCAACCTTGACAGCCTTGCCACACCAACTGATGTCTGTCAGCCACTAGGAACACAATCTCCCCTTCCCAGGAACTCTGCAACATTCTGGTGGACTACTTCCACAACAAGATATCCACCATCTACAGATACATTGAACCCCAAACCATTGACCTCTACAGTTTACTCTCGCCAACGGATGACTCCCAGAACAATCCACTGACTGCATGGAAATAGCTCACCACTTAGAGCACCACAGCCATCATCAACTCTATCCACTCTGTAGCATTCACTAACCTCTACCCCGCACCACCTCTTCCACCTCTGGAGAAAGAAGATCAGGTGTGGATGCACCTCCATTCTCAATGCATCCATCACCACAGCCACCTTCTCCAATCAATGGAAACATGCAGAGGTCAGACACCTCTGGTGAATGTGGCTGGCAAGAAGGTTGAGAACACCACAACCTCCTCAAGAAGCCCCCCGCTGACCCCAATAAACGCAAGAACTACTGCCACATCTCTCTGCTCCCCTTTCTCACATAAGACCTTGAAAAGGCCATAAACCACCAACTCAGTGAACACCTGAAGAGCAACGATTTTCTGGACACCTCCCAAGCCAGCTTCCTCACCAACCACAGCACCGAGACCACCATGATCATTGCCACTGATGGCATCAGAGCCCTCCTCTACTGTGGACAGACAATGGCCCTGATGCTTCTCGACCTCTCAGCAGCCTTCAACACTGTATTCCACCACATCTTTAACAAGAGATTAAACCACATCGGGATCCAGGGAGATGCCTTCAAAGGAATTGCATCCTTCCTCACAGAATGAGCCCGCCAATCATCCTTCAAATCGGAACCCAAGGGCACCATCTGTGGCATCCCAAAAGGTTCATCACTCAGCCCCACTCTGTTCAACATGAACCTGAAGCCCATGGCCAGCATCATCAGAACCAATAGTCTCAACATCATATGCTATGCAGACATCGACCAGCTCATCCTCTCACTTTCAGAAGACCCATTGCATGACAAGTGTCACAAACTGGATGAAGACCAAATGTCTGAAGCTCAACACGGACAAGGCGGAAGTGCTGATTTTTGGGAACACCTCTCAATGGAACAACATCTGGTGGCCCTCTGAACTGAGACCCACACCCACACCCACACCTTCAGACCACAGCCACAACCTTGGCATCATCCTGGACAGCAAGCTCACCATGAAACCCCAAATCAATGCAGTCTCTTCCGTCTGCTTCCACGTCTTTGCATGCTCTGAAAGTTCTTACGATGGCTTCCCGTCAACACCAGGAAAGTTGTCACCCAAGCCCTAGTCACAAGCTGGCTGTATTATGGCAACACAGCTCTATGCAGGACTCACCATCCAACTCCTGAAGGAACTCCAAATGATACAGAACTCGGCTATTAGACTGTTCCTCGACCTCCTCAAATGGACCCACTACACCCCTCACCTCAATAACCTCCAGTGGCTCCAGATCCATAAAATATGCCAATTCAAGATGTTGACACATGCATAGAAGGTCCTCTACAACCTAGGATGAACATAAATTAACCACAGCCTGATCTTCCACCAACCCCCCAGACACCTGTGCTCCACCTCCCTCACCCTCGCTCACACTTCCTGCATCTGCCAAAGCAGCAGTGGAGGATGTTCCTTCTTGTACCTCGCCGTCAAGTCCTGGAACAAGCTATCCCCCATCTCTGAACATCTTTCCCTCTCCCTGAATTCCATAAAAGGACTCAGACATGGCTTTTCAACTGATCCTAGCAAGAACCCATTGCCTTTACACCCTCACAGGTGATTAGTCATGCTCTAAAAAATACAGATTGATTGACTGATTCATTGAAACAACTTCTTACTACTGCTCTTTATGTAGGTTACTAATCTTTTTTTTAGGTGACACGGGGTTACATTCAAGTGAATGTATCCAGGTTCCTGGACCCCTAGCTCGACTACAAGCTTTAAATTAACCATTTTAAGCACTTCCAGAACAGCTCAGTCATCTTGTCATACCATGCATTTTTACAGCACGTGCAACCAGATGACCACACTCATAAAGTGGCCATCTATTCATACCATGTCTTCTGATGTAAGCTGCTACTTGCCAATGGGGATCTCAGTGAGCATGGAGGAAAACAATAGGCTGGCAATGGTAGCCCAGGCCGGCCTAGGGACTGAGCCCCATATGTGGGGCCACCTGGAGCTCTGTGTGGGGTCTGAGCAGAGCTTTTCATTCTGCCAAAATAGAGAAAATCATGCCTTGGCCTGCAGAACCGCATCCTAGGCTCTTCATGACTATATGGATTTTGTGAATGGAGCCTAGTCCCAGGGGCCTGCACTTCGCTTGCTCTGGAGCTCTGACTATGGTCCTATCAGTGCTTTTTGCCTTACTGCACCTGGAAAGCCCCCCAGGCATGAAGAAACCCATCTTGACCACTTTGTGGCAAATGTTGCCCTGGCAAAGGGATCAACACCTAGGGCATGCTTGAGTTCTTAACTAGGGGCTAGTCAGAGCTTCTGGCCACGCAAAAGCAGGGCAGCCCATCCCAGGTCTGAAGAACGCTGTCTGGACCCTTTGTAACATAATGATAGCATAGGCTGATGAATGCAGCCCATGCCCAAGAGCCTGTGCCCTGGTCCTGCTGAAGCTCTGAGGAAAAAGCTTTTTCATCCTTCTGAAGCAGGGGAAAATTCCCTGGGCTGAAGAAAAATCAGTTCCTGGCACTTTGTGGCACTAGAGGTCGGAGAATGGAGGCCAGGACCATGAGCTAACACACCAGGGCTACTGGAACTCTGACTGCGGCCCGGTACTAGATTTTCATTCTGCCAAAGCAGGGGATCCCTTCACGACCTGTAAAACCCAGTCCTGGGTACTTTTTGACATCAAGAGCTTGCAAATGAAGCCCTGGACAAGAGTCCCTCGTCCTGGGGCTCCTGGGGGTCTGACTAGGAGACTATATGATGTTACAATGCAAACAATTACAATGCATGCTTTTAGAACAAAACTACCATTACATTGCATGATTTTACAACGCATGCCATTACCACACATTTTTCAAAACTACCTTTACAATGCATTCCATTACAACACATACCATTACAATGAATACCATTACAACACATAATACTTTTAGGTATTACGGAAATAGTAGGGTAAGTGTTGGATAGTGTATGGGTAAAAAATACTATTCTCACTCCAGTGAGTGCAACAGTAGGGTAAGTGTTGGATAGTGTAGGGGTAAAAATTACTATTCCCACTCCAGTGAGTGCGACAGTAGGAAAAGTGTTGGATAGCATTGGGGTAAACATTACTATTCCCATCTACCTCAAAACCCATACCCACGCTAAAACAAAAAAATCTCCATTACTTACCTTATAATGAGTTGTAATGGTATGCATTGTAATGGTATGCGTTGTAATGGCATGTGCTGTAGTGGCATGCATTGTAATGGCATCTGCTGTAATGACATGCGATGTAAGGCAGTTGCATTGTAACAGTTGCATTGTAAAAGTGCGATGTAATGACTGCATTGTAATGGATGTTTCCCGACTGGGACCAGGTCCAAAATGTATACTCCACTCAGACATCAGAAGCCTCCCTGGACCAGTGAAAGTTTATTCTTGGAAGCTTGGGTCAATGAAGGTTGGTGCACTGTTATCAGTCCTATGATCTGCAGCCCCCTATGCAGCTCTGAATCGGGATCTGATGAAGAGCTTCCCTACCTGCCAGAGCAAGAGAGCCATCTCAGGCGTCAGGAACTCCTGTTCACATTAAGGTTCCAGGGAATGGTGCCCAGACCATGCAACCACACCTTGGACCTGCTGGAGTTCACAAGAGCCCTACTTAGGCCTATGGAACTCTCTCCTGGGCTCTTTGTGACACCACAGGACAGCTAATAGACCCGCGGTCCAGGAGGTGGCACCCTTTACCTGCTGGAGGACTGGTCATGGCACAATCAGAGCCTTTCCCTCCCCTGTAGCAGAGAAGCCATGCCTAAGCCTGCAGAATACAATACTAAAATCTTTGTGACATCAAGGCCCGGAGAATGGAGTTCAGGGGCCAGTACCACAGGCCTGTGTGAGCACCGACTAGGACCCAGTCAGAGGTTTTCACTTCACCAAACCAAGGAAAGTGGAGTAGGAAAAGTATGAAAAGCTGGAGTCCCATGGACTGCTTATTCAACAAATAGAGTGTTCTGACTGGCTGAAAGAGCTATTTATCCCATTATTCACCTCAGTAGCGAACAATGTAGTTGGATGGCTGCAACATTGGGAGAAATTTTACAACTGCCATTACAGGACAAAGGGACTCAAATGTGAGTAACAAATAGGATAGTAGGACAGGATAGAGGTACACTGGTTCCCTGGCCCTTGTGGGGAGTTTCGGGGGAGACACCTTGGGTGTCAAAATATTATTTTTTAAGCCCACTGGTCATGCTGTGCTCTTGCCGCAACCAACAGTGAGATCCAGCAGTGGAAAAATAATGA
Organism: Lissotriton helveticus; assembly: GCF_964261635.1. Taxonomy (NCBI): domain Eukaryota; kingdom Metazoa; phylum Chordata; class Amphibia; order Caudata; family Salamandridae; genus Lissotriton; species Lissotriton helveticus. The sequence continues at coordinate 540,055,459 of NC_136065.1, forward strand.
ACCCGCAAAATGCACGGCCTTTGTCCATCCCAGGCTGAGCATAGTTGTAGGCTGTGCATGGCAGGGCGGGGCTGTCTGAGGGGATTTGGCCACCTGCAGGTGATTGGGACAGGTGCAGTAAGGAATGCTCATGGAGGAAATTTGAAAAATATAATTAAAAAGGACTAAAAAAAAAGGTTAATGTCATGTTATAGTTAGGTACGGTAGTAAGAACTTATTTCAGGTAAAAATCTGTCAGAAATTTACAAAAAGGTCCTGCAAAGGTTAAAGTGATTTTACAGTTAGGTTTAGTATCAATTAGGTCTGGGGGTAAGTCGTAGAATTTCATGCCGTGGAATTCCACGGTGTTACATAAAAGATTCTGTGGAGTTCTGCCAACGGACAGAAAATGCACGTTGCTGTCATTTAGCACCAGCAGCCTGTTCTGCACTGAAAAATCAGTGCGAACAGCACCATGCAATTTTGGAGTTAATTTTGCAGCCCCAAAAGTAGAAACTCTTCTTGGGAAGCTGCCCTCTGACCCCGATCGCTTGTTACCGCCCATGTTAGAAAATCCCACTGGAAAACGTCCTACCAACCGGACATCATGTTAGGTGATGCCACATCTCGCTTGCACCTGCAAGATCGCATTGTGTATGGTCATGTTGGTTCCATTGTCGTTGGTGATTGATGGAATTTGGCAGGAACTCTTCTTTACAGGAGTAACTTAGAGTCTCCAAATTTCTCCAAATTTCTCCAAATCTGCAACTGTAATTAAAAATTCTGCCCGGGCCTAGTAATATTATCTTACTTTACAATAATAGAAAACTCAGAAATTCCGTAAAAAAATAAAAGTTAACAAAATGTTATAGTTAGGCAACTTAATGAGAATTTAGGTTACATAAAAAAAACATAGGAGTTGAATGACAAAAAGAAAGTTTAAGGTAACATTATAGTTAAGCCTTGTAAAAATATTAAAACTGGCATTTGAAGACAGTAAAAAAACTTAAGTTTACCAGTTATACTATAGCATAACTTGCACACCTGCCATGCACTGCTTATAACCTCACATCACATCTGATATCACTTCTGACATGTTCAGTGACATAACTGATGACATTTCAATTGACATAACTGATAACAGCACTGATGACGTAATCCAACCTACCAATATTTATATTTCTCTATAAATCAGTACAGCATTTCAAATATGAAAGTAGGTACTAAATGGTGCAGATTCATGTAAAGCATAAACTAACCTTCAAACATACAAGACCCTGAAGGTGGACCAAGCTTCCCCTATGCACAACATTTGCTCAGTATGGAACATTTTGTGGATAATTGACATCATGTAAGCAATCAGCCAGACACACGTGGGCAAGCCAGTGGTACACATGATCTGTGACCTGGGGTGAAAAACTCTTCATGGAGAACAAAATCCATCAGTACACCCAAGCCCCATAACGTGTCCTAGCCCCTACTATGCAAAGTCTTTGCTCTGGGCCGAATGCTTCACAGAAGTCATCCTCTTGTGGGCAATGAACTAGACAAGGGTAGGAATGTACCGACTGCAAACAGTCTTCACCATGTGCAGAACCCTACCAGGGAGAGCGTCCTCCTTCTTGACACCCAAGGTCTCTTAGGTGGCGAAGACCCAACTAAGCACAGCCTTCACTCTGTACCAAAACCAAAAGAGTTGCGGATAGCCAACCTCTTGAAGGCAAGCAAGAACACAGGGGTGGGCTAATACCTGGTACGTAAGTCTTCAGTCCTGCACGCAAGTTCTCTCAAGCAGGTATAAGAGTTTGTAGCAACTACAGACCTATTGCTTTTCCTACATTGGCAGAGGATTGAATGTTTTGTGGTTATTGGTCAAGGGGGTCCACAAATAAAAGGGGCATTTTTCCAAATACTTTGTATTCACACGTAGCAACTATACACCCTGTCGGATTTCCATGAAATTTGGCAGGATTGTAGATTATGGTGTGCAGATTACCTTTCTAGGTAATACAGGTTAGTATTTTTTACTTTTCAAGCATTTAAACTTAGTGGTATTTGTTGCCACTGCAGTTTCACAAAATGTCATAGTATTTTGCTAAACTGTCTCTATAGATAGCCATGACAAGGCGTTATGTGATTGGCTAATAACTGCTTTTACAAAAGTTAAAGGTAGTCATGTTGTTTTAAGCCACTTTCCCTTTGCTCTGGGTTAGGTACTTAGATATAGGTAATATGCGTTAACCTTTTCTCTAGCTGTTGCCCCTTAATTAAAGCAGTAATAGATAGCGAAAATTATTTATAAGTTTCTATATTTTTATTTTAAAAAGTTGCAGAGTACTGCAGGACTTCCTATGAAGTACCACATTACTTAACAAGATAAGTTACACATTTTAAATACACTGTAATACACCATATTTTACAAATAACATTGTACGCTACACTGTATTTTACATTTTTAACATATTTATTTCTTTCTTTACAAAAATGTCTACAGAGTACTTCAGTAATACCTAAAAATTACTGTGCTACTTACAAAGATTTTTATAAAGCGCGGTCGCCCGTAAAGTGCTGTAAAAATATTCTGAAAAATATAAATACATTTCTCCAACTATTACTAAAGTTACTAAAGTGGTAATAGGTAGGAAGCATCAATAAAACCTACTGCTTACCTATATCAAAAGCCCTACCCCAGAATGCAATGAAACGCAGAACACAGCAAAAGTGTGCTGAAGATGATATAGCTGCATTTTAGTTATGTAAAGACAATTAGATACAGCGTGTACCACTCTATACAACAAATTTACCACGGTAACTGCTTGCATCATATAACTAAGTATTTTAGCACGTATAACTTCAACACTATTTACACATACTGCCAGAAATTACCATTCACACCTCATAATCTATATTTTTGACACATTATGTCCGCATCTATTCACTCATGTTCACACTAAGTCTGTTTTAAGACCCACACTCCACTCTACGCTACTGCACTCTATGCCACTCCATGCTATTCCACTCTATTCCACTCCACTCTAAGTCACTCTACTATAATCCACTCCACTATACACCACTCTACTCTATACTAATCCATTGCACGTCACTCCACCCTGCCCTACTCTATGCTACTTTACTCTACCCTACTCCACTGTATGCTATTACACTCCATGGCACTCTATTCTATGATATTCTAGTCTATGCCACTCCACAGTACACCTCTTCACCCTATGCCGCACTACTCAATGCTATTCCACTGTTCGCAACTCCACTCTACAACAATACTGTCTACGCTATGCCACTCTATCACACTCCAGTGTCATACCACTCCACTGTATGTTATTCCACTGTACACCACTCCACTCCACTATATGCCACTCCATTCTATGATAATCCACTGTATGCTATTACACTCTATGCCACTCCACTCTACTCTACTCCACTCTACTCTATTCCCCTGTATGACACAACACTGTACACCACTCCAGTCTACGCTAATCCACTCAACACCAATCCACAATATGCTATTCCACTGTATTCCACACCAATCTACGCCACGCCACGCCACTTCACTGTGTGCCACAACACTCTACATCATGAGACTCTATGCCTTGATACAGTACGATATGTCAATCTCCAACACAACACTATATGACACTGCACTCTACACTACTCCAGTCTCTGCCAGTAGAGCCTACTCTGCTCTACAACCTCTACTCTACTCTACAACCCTCCATCCCCTTCACTCTACCAAACTCTACTCCATTCTGTTACTCAAATCTATTAAGCACTGCTCATTCTACTCCACTATAGCCAGTGCATGCAGAAGGTTTTAGTTATAGTTAAGGTAGTGTGGCGAGTAAGGCGACAAGACTGTGTATGGAGGTGCATGACTTATAGTAATTTGAAGGTGGTGCTTCATTTTAAATTTAAGTTATAAGTTTAGAATTTCTGATGTTTGCATAGCTTAAGTTGGGTTTGTAAAGAAAGAATAAATAATAATTTAGTAACTATAAATTAGCTATAACCTTTAGTTGATTGTGGGTAAAGCTATTGGGGGCGATGAAAATGTCGTTTTTTCCTTTTTTAATTACCAAGCACAGTATTGCTTTTGCAAAATCTGTTGAACAGAATTACAGAAAACTTGACCAAGGTAGAAGATAGGATTGTTAAAATGTGAATCCATTTAGTAGTTATTAATTTTGTATTAAAAAACTCTGCTTACATGGCGTTACATGGTTATTTGTTTGTGTATTTGGCCAACTAATTGAATGAGAAACCACCAGAATGGTCTTTGGTCCTCACTGGCTGATCATTATTAAACATTTCACTCCAGCAGCCATTCTGGCAACTCACTTCTGCAGATAATGTTTCTTTGAAAAATATTTCTGCAGGTATCACTGGGAGGGTGTTGGTATGCAACATACATGATGGGCAGTGATGACGACCAGGGAGGTGGAAAAACACTTTTCACTATGGAAAATAATGTATTTAGCCATGAAATGTAATACTCAAACAATTTATTTTTTCTGGCAAACTTGAAACGAGATGAAATTAATGAACAACTGCAACCTTAAGGGTCGGATTTACTAAATTCTCACTTTATGCAGTGAAGCAGCCAAAAATGCTTCTCTGCATTGTGGGAGAAGGATAGAGCAGGAGAGCGCTCTCTCCTCTCCTCTCCCTATCGCCGGTGAAGAATTTTGCTGACGAGCATCACCCACACACCTTTGTGCCATAGTGCAAGGGTGTGTGGAGAGTCTAGCCTAAGTTATGTACTGGAAGGGTACATTTCTAGTACCTAATACTATGCCTAGACAACTTTTAAAACTTGTACTACTCTTAACCTTGGGGCGTGGCTTGCGCGCCGCTTCTGAATGCGCTTGAGCTCCGAGGCGAGCTTTCCCGTCGGGCTGATTTATCCGTTCCCCGACTGCCCCTGAGAGCGGAAAAGGCAGCCTGCAACAGCGGAATGTGAGGGGAGCTGTTTGCTGAGGTTTTCCTGCTGCTTTTGACACCGGCTGCATGATTTGTATCTGACGCTCGTTTTCTTCACGGATGGCCGCCATTTCCTTCCCCTGACGCAGTGACATTTTCTCCTCAGGAGTGCCGGCTTCGCTGCAATGTTGCAGGTCATGGGGGTTGCCCAGTGAGTTTCTTCTATGATGCCTGCACTTGGTAACGTTTTTGCCTATTTTATGCTATTTTCTTGCTGCTTGGCTGGGAATTAAGCTGTCTACGTGCTATTTTTCTCTCAGTGCAACTTTCTCATTCAGGTGTGGAGATTTTTTCCTGCGAACTCCGTGCTGTGCCCTCCTGATTTAATTGTAGCTTTATCATTCTTTGGCTACCTGTCTGCCTTACATATAAGTCCGCCGCTATTTTATTATAAGTGCCCATTCAGCTCAGTGTGCTGTATTTCTTATTTTGGGCTGAAGGCTGCGCAGTTTTTGCTCTTCTCTCTCCTTCAAGTGCCTATATATTTTTTCTTTGTGGTTACTCCTTCATGGCTACAAGTATGGGTCGCTCCACGAGTAACAAAGACGCTAAAGATGTTGGTACGTCACTGAAAAGACCTAAGGCGGTGTCTCCTACGCCTGAGTCTGCTCAGTCAGACACTACCTCCACGCTGGACACCATCTTAACGCGCCTTAATGAGGTGCATGATATTGCGCAATCCACGAAAACTAACACGGATTTATTACAAGTGGAGGTGTCTGCTATCAGGAATGACTTTAAAGCCCTCTCTCCTCGTGTATCTGCTACGGAATCACGAATCAGTTGTGCAGAGGATGGTATGCATAAACAATCCAGATCCCTCAACCACTTGGAGCGCTCAATGGCGGCATTGCGCAGAGACCTAACTGAGCAGGAGGACCGTAATCGTAGATCTAACCTACGTATTTTTGGGCTGCCGGAAGATTCAGAGAAATCATCTTCATCTATGATAGAGTTCTTATCCCATTGGATTCCGGATACCCTACAAATCTCTTTCCACAGAGACTTTGAGATAGAAAGAGCACATCGTGTTCCAACGTTTCGGTCTAAGACAGTTACCCAGCCAAGAGCAATCATTTTTAAACCATTGAGGCATCAGCATACTGAACTGATTCTCTCTCATATGCGGAAAGCTAAACAAGTCGTCTGGGAAGGTCATCGGATCTCAATTTCTCAGGACTTTGCCAGAGATACGGTTATAAGGAGAAAAGGCTTCCTGACTCTTCGTAAACGTCTTTCTGAGATGGGTATTCCCTTCTCGTTTTCTGGTCCATCGAAATTCCGCATTACTTATAAAGGACGTTCTAGAATTTTTGAGGAACCGGCTGATCTAAATACTTTCCTAGACAACCAGTTGGAGATAGAGATGGAGATTCAAAATGCGACTTCACAGTCTCCTGGTGCCTCGGGCACTTGAACTGTCTTCTTCTTATCTCTGGATGTATCTCTCTGCATGTTTGGTTCTCTCTTCTCTCCTGTTGTGCTTATGGGCCGACCTTATTGTCCATACCTGTTCATGATATTCTTCTGTTCTTCTTATGTTCACACTCATTTCTGTTCTATCCTTCTTTCTGACATTCATACTTGTTTGTTCCCTTTCTCGCTCTCTTTCTAATAGTACCTCTTAATATCTCTTTAATGTGTTCTTCTCCCTCTATTTTACTCCGCTTCTTCAACTTTTTGTTCTTTCTTCTTACTCATTTAATCGTTTCTTCTATGATGTTCTTTTACTTGTCTTCCATTATTCTTATTTCTCATCTCTGTCATCTTTTCTTTCGACTTCCTTCTCCATTTCTTGGATGCTCATCTCTTCAAAGTTACTTTGCTTTTTCTGTGTGGAACATTTTCTATTCTTCTTTTTTCTCTTTGTTCCTCCTATTCTGATATTTTCCTACTTTTCTTCTCTCACATATATAATGTTTTTTTATATATAGTTATAGTGTATTCATTGAATATGTAGTTATTCTTTTTTTTTAGGATATACATATTGCGTGTCATGCATTAATCTACTGTTCATGATTTTCCTCATGCTTTTCTTTTTCTTATCAGGTTTTTCTAATCATATTTCGTAATATAGCTATGTTTTGAGCCATTGACTGCTTTATATGTGCTTATACAATATCTCAGTTAGAGTATGATTATTTACGTTATTAAGCTGCTTGGCGGGACTGTTTTTTGATTGTTACCAGTTTCTTTTTTCCTGCCATCCGGATATTATAGTTTTTGGGGCTATTGTTATCAACTGTTTGTTCGACTAGTACGGTCCCTTACTTGCCTTTCCACGTTCTCCCTGATATGCTGTCGAAGTCTTAGTGCTATTATATGCAGTTATAAATTGCTTATTCACTATGCAGTTTTCTTTTGTAGGATTTAAATTTTGTTTGCCATGCTGTACTCTAGTGTTCCTGCTTTACATCTTGCTGATTATTCTCTTTAGAATTTGTTCTATTATATTTGGTACTATAACTATGTTTCTCTTTATTACACTGTTAACTAAATGTGTTTATGTATTTTATTAGATATAGTTTACTTATTTCTCTTATTCAGTTGTTGTGCGCTGCTACTTTTGTTTCTTACCAGTTCCCCTATTCCTGCTATTTGGTCACCATATCTCTTTCGGGCTATTGCTATTACCTATTTATTTGCCTAGTACGGGTCCCTTACTCGCCTTTCCACGTTCTCCCTAATATGATGTTGGTCTCTTTTAGGCCTTCCCTCCTGCTTCTTCTCTCCCTCCTTTCTTTTCTCTTTTCTTCTCTTCTCCCTTTCTCTTTTTCTTGGATTCCCCAAATTTACCCGCCTACTGTGGTTCTTTTGTTTGATGATTGGCTCCTTGTAGTTCTGTCGTTGGTCTTGTTTCTGTTACCCATGTTGTCTTTTTTCGATTTTTATGTTTTTCCATGCCGGGTTTGAATGTATTATCCCTTAATGTTAAGGGGTTAACTCACCCGGTGAAGAGGTCAAAAATTTTAGATTATTGTAAATCCTTGTCGTCTGATTTGGTTCTTTTTCAAGAGACCAAGCTCACTAACAAAGAAGCGTTGTTTTTGAGGAAGGAATGGGTTTCGGATGTTTGTTGTTCTGATGCCCTGGGTAAACGAAATGGAGTTATTATATTAGTCTCAAAGAATTCTGGGTTATCGCTCCTTTCTTCTGAGCATGACTCTGAGGGTCGTTGGTTATTATCTAAATTGTCGGATGGTCAGCATGATTTGTATGTGATGAATATTTATGCACCTAATATTGATGATTCGTCCTTTTGGAAATCGGTAACCAAAAAACTAAATGACACCCCGCACTCTGGCAATCTTATTGTTGCTGGTGATTTCAATTTACCAATGGACCCTGTGTTAGACAGGAATTCTGCATTCCAGTTTCGTCCTCCTAAATCCCACAAACAAATGCTTAACATGTGTTCCATTACTCAGCTTCAAGACATTTGGCGTCTTCATAACCCCACTGGTAGTGATTTCTCTTTCTTCTCTTCGCCTCACTCTTCCTTCTCTCGTATTGATTATCTCTTAGTTCATTGTTCTCTTGTTTCATCTTCGTCTTCTCCGCTTATACATCCTATTTTAATCTCTGATCATGCTGCGGTCACTTTTACTTTATCATCGTTTGCCCCTCGTTCACGAGCTCGCTCGTGGAGATTGAATACCGAAGTTTTACATGATTCTTCTCAGGTTGCTGAATTCTCTGAAGATATTGATACCTTTTTTCGTGAGAACGAAGGCTCTGTCTCTTCCCTAATTGTTTTATGGGATTCCTTTAAATGTACTTTCCGTGGTCAGGTCATTAAATGTATGTCCAAACGTAATTCGGCTATTAAAAAAGAACTTACGGACTTGTCATCTGAAATAAAGACTTTGGAAGCTTCCTTCAGGCATTCTAAGGATCCAACTTGTTTACAACAAATAAAGTTACTTAAATACAAATATAATACCATTGTTACTAAAAGAGCCTATATTGGGGTACAAGCTCAAAAATCAAAGAAGTTGCTGTTAAAAAATCGAGCTGGGAAAATCTTGGCTGCTACACTAAAATTTCAGGACTCTTCTTTTAAATCCTCGCAGATCTCTTCTATTACTGATCACGCCGGTTCTAAAAAATTCCAACCACAAGAGATACTGGAAGTCTTTCGTGATTTTTATAAAAAGTTGTATACTCCCTCTAATCAGTCCTCTTTTGACCAGTGTCAAGCATTTTTAAAATCGGTTCCGATTCAGTCGGTCTCTGATGCTGATCGCTCTTTTTTAAATAAACCGATTTCCCCCGACGAAATCGAGTCTGCGATTAAAGCTACTCGGTCTGGTAAAGCTCCGGGTCCTGATGGGTATCCAATCTTATTTTATAAAACCTTTCTCCCTACACTTGTCCCCAAATTAAAATCTGTTTTTGACTCTTTTATTAAAGATGGGTCTGTATCGGGTACGGCCGCTGAAGCTACTATTGTAGTGCTCCCGAAAGAGGGGAAAGATCATTCGGATCCTAAAAACATCCGACCTATCTCTCTCCTTAACATGGAAGCAAAGATTTTTGCTAAAATACTGGCCAAAAGACTAGAATCCTTTGTCCCTCTTCTTGTTCATCCTTCCCAAACTGGATTTGTGAAAGGCCGTCTTGCGCGAGACAATATCCGCACTTTCTGTCATGTTCTCGGTGTTGCCAAACGCTCTCTACTTCCTGCCGCGGCCTTGGCCCTTGATGCGGAAAAGGCTTTCGACAAGGTTTCTTGGCCGTTTCTTCGTGCGGTTTTATGTGCGCACAATCTTGGTGACTCTTTCATTAATATGATTATGTCCTTATATTCTCAACCCAAAGCTAACATTAGAGTTAATGGTGCGACGTCTTCTTTTTTCAATCTCAGTCAGGGCACTCGACAGGGTTGTCCCTTATCCCCACTCTTATTTTTATTATCCATTGATCCTCTTCTTCGTTTGATTGACCTACATCCTGATATCAAGGGTTTCTCTTTTGGCCCTCACTGTATTAAAACTGCTGCATACGCAGATGATGTTCTTATTTTTTCGGATGATATCGCTCTGGCAATCCCGGCTATTTCTAACATCATTTCTCTATTCTCTTCGGTTTCAGGATATACCCTAAATAAAGACAAGACGGAAATGTTCCCTTTGAATGCCTATTGTTTCCCCTCGCATATGGGATCAGCGGGCTTTAAATGGCAGTCTACACACTTGAAATACTTAGGGATTTATTTTTGTTCTACTTTGACTACCACTATTGCCTATAATGAATCTCAGACTATACTTAAAGTGCGTCGTCTTTTGGATACATGGTCTCCGAAACATATTTCTTGGTGGGGTCGCCTCCAAACTCTCAAAATGATGATCACGCCGATTATTAATTTTGTTTCATCCATGCTGCCGATTAAACTGTCAGATTCCTTTTTTCGCGAAATCGATATTCTGACTTCTAAATTTTTGTGGAATGACAAACGTGCTCGACTTGCCTACAAATTTTTGCGTCGTCCTTGTGATATGGGAGGTTGTAATTTTCCTGACTGGGAGAAATATCAGACTGCTTTTTTGGCGTCTCAAGGTGCTTTATGGTTTTCTCCGCCATCTCTGCATGTTCCTTCTTGGCTACTCATAGAACAGCATTTAGCATCTCCTTTGCCTACTGCCTCTTTTTGCACTACATCCACTTTGCATATCCTATTTTCCCGGTCTATAATTCTTGATACAATTGCGGCGGTTAGGAAAATAGACAAGAAGGTGGCAATTCCGTTGCATAAAACCAGGTGGACATCTATCTGGAGGAATTCCAAATTTAAGCTTATCATTTCTCCCACCCTCATCTCCTATTGGGCAGACAAAGGAATCTCTCTTGTTAAACATTTATATGGTGCTTCTGACGAACCATTACCCTTCTCTACTTTGGCTCAGAACCATTCCTTAACAAATCTTGATTTCTATACTTTTCTTAAAATTAAGGTGGCCATTGCTAAAGTTCGTCTTCATCCTACTTCTTCTACTATCTCCCTTTTTAATATTTGGATTAAATTTGGTCATGTTGCCTCCAAAATTTATAAATTTTTGTCCTCTGCTTCACTCCCTGAACAGACGGTTGCTCATCGTAAATGGTTACATCATTTTGATCATGCCACTACAGAACATATTTCCTCTGAAACTTGGCAATCAATTGGTAAATTCTCTCTTCGTAATAAAATCGCACCTTCTTTAATGCAGTCTAAGTTTTTTTCTATTAATCTTCTTCATTGGACGCCTGTACGTCTTCACTCACTTAACCTTAAAGAAGACAACTAATGCTGGAGCTGTGGCCTGTTGGCAGGCGACTTTCCTCATATGTTTTTTCATTGTTCCTTGCTTCAACCTTTTTGGAACCTCATTCAGAAACATCTCTCTCTTATCTTTGGTATTGAGCTCCAACTTTCCTTCCCCGTAATTTTATTAGGCCCACTGGCTGCCCCTACTCCTCTTCCTTTAGATCCATTGGAGTTACAGTTGTTGGATCTTCTCCTGACTGTAGCGGTGAAAATTATTCTTATGGAGTGGAAATCCTTTTCATCGGTTTCCTATCATACGTGGTGGGCTTGGGTCTCCTTTTTACGTAGTGCTCATACTTTGGTTGATCAAGCTCACCTCTCTCCATCTATCTCTAGTGGGGTTTGGAAAGCTTTGGATGATTATATGGAATTGTCTTCCAAGGGGTTGGTTCCTCAATTTCCTTTTGATGTGTCTGTCTAATTGTTGTCTGTTATTTGGTCTCTAGGCTGGGTTAGTCCTGTGGGAATCCTTCTTCTCTCTATTTTCTCTTCTCTCTTTACTGTCTTCTTTTCCTACTCATTCTCTCTTTACTCTTTCTCTTTTTCTCCTCTCTTCCTCTTTCTGTTTCCTCCCCTATCCCCTTCTCCACATTTGATAGTGATACATTTGTTTTAATGCCTTGGTAGAGGTTTTTACTTGAATGAAATCTATAGCTCTCATGGGCTATTGTTCATTATATATATATATAATATCTTGATTTTCCTATCAATTTTAGCCCTTTTTGCATATCTCTCTTGCATCGATTGTATCACTTGTATTGCATTGTATATTCATTATTCTTACCATTATTCTCATCAATAAAATTTTCTTGAAATCAAAAAAAAACTTGTACTACTCTGCAGATGTGCTGCAATGTACAGCACACATGCAAAGTCATAAAAGAAAGGAGAATTTTTTTCTCCCTTTTTATGCCTGCTATCAAGTGTGGTTAATTATTGACGCAAACCCTGTCTCGGATTTTGGGAAGATAGGGTTTTGCGCCAAAAAGCATGGCTGACTGCATGGGAAGATCCATGTACATTCTATGTAACGCTCCCTTGGTGTCAAGTAACACAAAGTAGCACTTGTCACTGCTGTGCGTTACTTTTAGGCAATTTCCAGTGCAAAACAATATTTTACCTAGAAAGTAAACTTTTGTGACGCATACACAGCACAAAATGTTTGTAATTCTGACCCTAACTGTTTACTGGAATGAAGGTACTAGGTGCTGGGTGTGTTCAAAGAATGACCCCACACTCTACTGTGCCACTGATTTTGCTACTCCCTGTAGCCAGAACTACTGGTCTCAAGGCAGAGTTAAATCTTTGGGGTAGATTTACAAGCCCCCTGCTCCACCAGTATGTCATGTTTTGTGATGTACTAGTGGGGTATCGTACTGCTCCATATTTACAAGGATAGGAAAGCCACCCTGCGTGGCTTTTCCTGTCCTTGTAAATATGGCCCCTTTACACGCAGCACTTTGCGTGAAAGGGGCGTTCCATGGGTGTTGCTGTGGTTGTTCACACGTAAATCTGGAAATGCGTGTGAATGCTACGCCTCCCCAGAGCGCAACCTCTTTCAATATGTGCTGCATTCTACAGCACGCACTGAAAGAGAAAAATGCCTGTAGTGATTGTTTTTGTGCGGGAAGGTGCCACTTCCTGCACAAAAACAATCTCCCCACAACGCAGGTATCTTTGCACCATGGCAGGCTGCACCGGCGCATGGCTGCAGTTTGTGCGCCAGCGCGGGGGGAAGCACAGAGATACGACATATTATTGTAAATATGTCACATCCCTGTGCTTTGAAAGTGACTCAGTGCGGCTCAGCCAAATGGCTTGGGAAATGCACTGAGTCACTTTCATTGTAAATCTGCCCATATGTCTTTGGCCCACAGGCCTTTGGTCATGAGCATAGATCATGCGACGTAGTAATAATGCATTGGGGAATTGTTGGTAAAGAAGCAGAATTTCGTTTACCACAGATTAGTTAAGTGAAAATTGACAAATATTCAATACAAATGATTATGTACTGGCCTCATGTTGTGGCATATTCTGGCACTGTAGTTAATGTTTAGGTTTCAGTCCCTCAATAAGTTTAGATTTGTATGATTTATGAACATCAACATTCGCCATATATGTAACATATACCCACATTCTGCACTGTTCACTATTCAATTACGTACCAATTTCAGAAAAGCAAGGATATGGGCACTCAATTACTCTTCTTGAAGAAATACGGAGAAAGATACTTGCACGGCCATGCGTCATAGTGCTGTGGTATTCATGGCATCATACATTTTACTAATTGGACATTTTATGTGCAATCTAACATTTTTTGTTTTCCAAGTGAACATTAAATAGAGAGTTTACAGTGTTCAGCTAAAAAGAAACGGGCTTCTGGGGAATATTAACGATCACACACACTGACTCATTTCACTAATGAGAATTGCTTCTAAATGCAGTTATGACATGGTGTTAAGATTGCGAGCGCTTTGCCAACTGCATATAAGGCAAATATGAGATATTTTAAAAGAGCAAGTCTGAAAAATACTTAAGGTGCACCTTCAAACAAAACGTATTTACATTTTGCAATGCTGGGGGCGTTAGCAAACCGGCTGCAAGATGGCCACCACACTGTGAGGCTCTGCAGGCTCTGCAGTTTATCCGACATTTATCTCGTGAGCGGCTGCCCATTGCGACCCACAACTCAGTGGAAATGGTTCTGCTGGGACTACTGCACCTGCCGATCCCGACGGCGGTCTCTGCAGGGCACTGGTTTCTGCAAATCTGTCTGAGACCCACTCTCGCGGCATACTGGCGGCGGCCTTGCCACAGCCGTGTCTATGACTGCCCCTGCATGGAGCCACCCGTAGCAGAAATCGGAGCCCACGTGCCATCGAGGGCCAGCTGCAATGAGGGGTGCCTATGGTGCAGAGGACCCGTGTCCCGTGACTCATGGCTGCCGAGGAGGGGCTGAGACGAGCCTTCTAGATCTCGGCTGGGCACGAGTGAATCTCCCTGCGGCAGTGACATCACCTAATAGCCTGGCCCCAGGCTGTGCAAGTAAGTGGCGGCGGCACATCGGCCGGGAGGGAGCGAGCTGTGGGGCTGACACTAGGGCCTGGCACAAGCTGGTGGGCGGTTTGTGGGTACAAGCCCCCCTGCTCGGGGGCACTTGTTACTGGCTGGGCCCCGTCTGCTGTGAGTTTCCCCTGCTGGATGTGCAGCTGGATGAGCCTTCCTCCTAAGCGACCCTGAACTGTGGGAGGGTGGGCCAGTGGTGGAGTGCAGCCGCTGTTAACTCAACCCGCAACTGTAGGGGAATGTGGGGGCCTCTGCTGCTGTGCCGGCGCTGCTGGCTGGACAATCCCACATGTAACGGCAAAGCTGACCCTGCCTTCACTCTGCGGATTCAGACCCTCAGTGAAAGCCTTGGAGCTGGGCCTCCCTCCTGAGTTGATTGACCTTGGACCCTCTGCAGCCTGCCTGCTGATGCTGCTTGGTGGCCTGGAGCTGTGGTCTCGGGGGGATTTGATGGGCCCCTTGCCTTGCCTACACTTCTTTCCTGGCTGCACACACACTGCACTGTGCTGATTCCCGGTGACCCTGAGGCAGATTGAGGTGGGGGTGCGTCCTGGGACCCCCTCCGCGTACCTCTTGTACTACGGTGATACTTCCCCTTGGCACTGCTGTGAGGTGGGGCCTTTTCCCTGTGGCTGGAATATTGGTGCCCACTACGGCCTTCTCGGGCCCTGCCTCGGGCTTCTGCTGGTGGATCATTAGTGTTTGCTTTGATCACCCTTCCTGGCTCCTGGCATCGAGGGGTTGTAGGACGCTTCTGGATTGCGCTGGTCTGCCTTGGTCCCCCTAGCAGCCACGGTGCTGTTGGGACAATATGGGCAAAGCTGACATCAAACAGCCAAAGATCTCCTTTGCCCTTCGAAAATCCCCAAAGGTGGCTAACCCCCCGGCGGCAGTGCCTGGTGGAGAGAGCATGGCGACCGCACCGGACTCAGAGCACTCTATATGCTCTATGTTCCTTGAGCTGAAAATGTCCTTGGCAGCCACTGACCTGAAAATTGACTACAGTTCTGACCACCTGGACCGCCTCAATGATAAAGTAGCTACCCACAATGAGCGCATTGCCGAGGTGGAGCCACACACCTCTGCTCTGGAGGATGAGGGGACGGCGACGTGTGAAAAGCTTCACAATATGATAAGGGTCCTTGAGGTGATTCGCACCAAGAATGAGGACCTCGAAGCCCGGTCCTGGTGCAATAATCTGCGCATTCTGGGAGTCCCTGAGTACACTGCCATGACACTGTGGAAGATTATATCAAGGACATGCTCCAGGCTCTATTTGGAGGTTCTCTATCATCTGTGTGCGTGGTGGAATGAGCCCACAGATCCCTGGGCCAGCGGCCTCCCCCGGGTGCCCGGGCCCGGGCCCGCCCCATCATTGGGAGGCTGTTGAACTACTGGGACCGCAAAACGGTTCTTCCCAGGACTTGTGAGCTGCCGGACCCCAGATATCAGGGCAATGGCATTCAATTTTTCCCAGACTTCACGATGTCGGTCCAGGCAGTACGCTGAGCATTTGTCCCTGTCAAACGGCTACTCCGGCGAAAATGCAGAACTTCCACGCTGGCAAGACATCTTATTTTACTGACCCCAAGCTGGCTGCTAAATTTGTCCACACTCTCAAGTGCCCGAAGCCAGCCGCTGCTGTGGATAATGATCTGCGTGCCGGAGATGAACTTAATGAGAATGACTGAAAGCTGTGTAACCATCTTGACTGGTTTATATGGTTCCTATATGCCCCCTGATTTAATTGTCTCTTCCATTTAAATGCTGCTTACATGCAGTTTGGCCCTTTTGGCACTCCACGGTGGGGGACCGCTTTCCCGATATTGTGAGCTGTCCATAAGCTATAGCCCAGTCACCCAGCTCTCTTGCCTTCCTGATGTTCCCATTGGGATGAGTACCGCATTACGATTTGATGTTGGCCACTTGTGGCCTAGTTGGGGATGGGTGGGTATTTCACTGTCTAGTTGGGGGGCTGTTGTGGGTGGGGGATGGGTGGTGAATGTGCTGGTTTCACTGTCTGCAATGTTCTTTGCTTGTCTCTCCCTTGCTTCCCTCCCTTCCCTTCTCTTTCCCCCTCTTTGACTCAACTGTTGCTGCTGCACGCTATTTGGCTCCCCTCCCTCTCGTGCCCTCATTGCTAGTGCTTTGTGGTTTTGGGCTGATGGTTACTGACTCTAACGGTGAGCACACGCTCAAATCTATAATCTGGAATTTGCGGAGCTTGATTGACTGCAGAAAGGTGAGGCTTGTGGCACCATTGTTGAACCAACATGGGGCAGATATCTACTTCTTGCAGGAGGTGCATCTAACGTGTGATATATACTCGTGCTTGCAGGCGGGCTGGATGGGCGACAAATTTATTGCAGGGTACTCTGGGTATTCTCAGGGCACATATATCACAAAAAGTGCACAGTGCAGTAGGCCTTCGGAATGGCCTACCTTGGCACACACACACCTCTATTTTGGACCCTCTGGGTCGATATGTTATGATTGCGGGAATCCTGGGACTGTGCCCCGTCTGACTGGTATTGATTTATGTACCTAATGACGACGATCCCCAGTTCTTTAGTGAGGTGTGGAGGCTTGTGAAATCTCTTGTCCCTTGGGCGGTGCTATGGGGTGGAGACTTCAACGTGGTGCTCAACCCGGACACAGACAGGCTAGGGGCTCTCATTGGCCTCACCCACGGGCTGCGGTGCAGCTTCAGATGCTGAAGGTAGACTACAACCTGACGGATGCCTGGCATCAGCTCCACTCGCACGGCCATGAGGGCACTGGCATTTCAACTGTGGGTCCAGCTTGGTGCAGGATAGATCACTGTATCATTTCTCAGGATTCGGACGGCTGGGTCCGTAGCTGCTCCCACCTTGCGCGCTCCCTTTCGGATCATGCCCCAGTGTTACTGGAATAAAATTGCCCGGTGTACCAAGCAGGTCCTTCAACTCGAGACCCCCTGCAGGAGCTCTCCGTGACCAGGTTTTCCGAGCTGACATCAAACTTGCAATCACTGACTACTTTGAGCTCAATGAAAGATCAGTTGACTCCCCAGGCACGCTTTGGGAAGCTTTTTTTAAAACACTGATCTGAGGCACCTGCATTGCCAAACAAGCCGGCGTCCTTCGCTCTCTTCCGGGGGAACTGCGTCGCCTTGAAGGTGAAATACGATTGCTGGAACAGGAATATTTTGCTACTAACCGACTCCCATCTGCTAAACATGTATGAAGACTCCCTGGAGACGGGTGTCCTCCCTCCCTCAATTAGGAAGGCACTTCTCATGACTAAACTGAAGCCGGATAAGGATCCCCTATTACGCGATTCCTACCGACCCTTCTCCATGATTGACATCAATAATAAAATCCCAGCTAAGCTTCTCGCCCCGCGGCTGCTGCCCCTACTCCCTGCAATTCTTTGGCCGGATCAATGCGGCTTCGTCCTGGGTAGAAGAACCGCCCATAATTTACGTACCCTCTTCGCCGTGATGCAGAGGGTTGGCACGCATTCGACACACTGGAATGGCGTTATCTTTTCTCGCTGCTTCCTCGAATCGGCCTGAGCACCGCATTCCTCAAGAAAATTGCGTTGTTATACACCTCCCCTTAGGCTCGTCTGTGTATTAATGGAGTTGTCTCCTCCCCAGTCCAGATTGCTCGGGGCACCGGAGAGGGGTGCCGGCTGTCGCACCTTCTCTTCAGGATCGTGATGGAGCCGCTGGCGGCCAGGCAGCGACAGCTGCACGTGCAACGAGGCCTTGATTTATCGCCCTGGGTGATCTTGAAATCCATGTACCCGGACGATGTGACTCTCTAAGTCCAACACCCTGCGGATAACCTTGACCCCCTGATACATGAAATCATTTGATTTGGTGGCCTCTCGGGCAAGATCATTAACTGGGGGAAATTTGTCATCTTTCCACTCACTGCAGCAACGACTGCGTTCCAATCTGAATTTCCTCTCAGGTGGGCTGATTCCTCGGTAAATTTTTAGGAATATGAATTAGTATGGACCTGGCTGAGCTGTGGAACTGTAACTATGGCAAACTCTTAGCCTGGTTTGGCTTCCCCGTTGGAGGACTCTGCCTCTCTTGGTCACCGGGTGACTTGCCATAGCTAAGATGGTAGTCCTGCTGAAGTTCCTTTACACCTTCGTTAATCTTCCCCTCCCTCTCACAGCTGCCTCCAAGAGGCGCCTCCGTTCCAATCTAATCTCTTTGGTCTGGGCGGGAGGACAGCCGTGGGTCTCCTGGGAAACTCTCACACTTCCCTTTGAGCAGGGGGCGCTGGGGGAGCCGGACATAGAGCTTTACCACTCCTGTGCCCAGGCGCAGTTCGCATTCCATTGGGTGTTCCCGATGCCGTTTCTGGTGCACGCGGCTCCCGATTCCGCTACATATGGTGCTGTTCCATCTGCAGAGCTGTCCACGGGCCGGCATAGACAAGATTGGTAGTACGCTGTGGTCATAGCTGATGCTCCGCTGCCGTGCGGGTGTGGACACCCTATTTGTGCCCTCAGTGCCGATTACGGGGCACCCAGAGTTGCCCTTTGCGAGGTAGGCGCGGGCATGCCGGAGACTGCGCAACCTACAGATACACACGATGGGGTGGGCATTTCCTGATGGAGTTTTGATAGACCTGGACGCTGCACTGGGCGAGGAGCATACTGGACTCTTGGACAGGATGACTTATTTCCAGCTCCGTGCAGCCAAGAGGGCGAGGTTTGCCTCACTTCCGTTAGCTCCTCCCTCCTTTCTGGTATTGGAGAAGGTTTTATCCAACCCCTCTCCTCATAAACTCATAACACGTCTGAACACTAGTATGCAGCGGGACACCCAGTGGCTGTGCCCCTGGCTCAGGCGGCATGAGCCGAATGTCTGGGTGCACCGTTTGAGGATGGAGTATGGGCTTATTGATGCGCGTAATCTAGAGATTTGTCAGCCATTTACAGACTTTGATTGGTACACTTCAAGTTTCTTCACAGGCTCTACAGGACCCCGGTATGGATGCGCTGAGCGGGGCTGAGTGCGGAGACGTGCTGTGTGCGATGTGGAATGTCTGAGGCCTCATTCCAGCACCAGGCCTAAGAGTGCCGAGAAGTTGCAAATTTCTGGGGGAGTGTCTTCGATGTTCTGGTGGTGCGCACCCCGCTGGTTGTCCTGTTGGGCTATGTCAAACCATTTCCCAAGCACATCAGATGACTTCCTGCTAAGCTGCTACTGTTGGCAAAGATACATGTGGCGATTTGCTGTGCCGCCGACGTCGGCCGCAAAAGGATGACTGGCTGTCTGACGCAGCGTTTTGTCATACACAGCTGTCTGAGTACTGACCCCTGATGCCCATGCGGGCGCGACCCCTGGATATTTGGGAGCCCCTACAACAGTTTTTGCAGGCACAGAGTAGCGACCAGGCCCAAGGCCCGGTGGCAGAGAAATAGAGAGAAAGCGCTTTGGGCGACACCCACTGGGAGGAGGCCCTTGCTCCCCAATAGTATTTCAGTTTGTTTTTCCGACATGGTCAGAGAGATCCCGCCTTTTCTCTTCTCTTACCCCTCCTGTTCCCCCCCTCTTTTTTATTGGATGCACTGTGGTATCTCTTATGCTTTATTGGACTTTGCCGAGTGCTGCGATCCTAAGAGCAGGCTGGACCCCACAGACTACAGAAAGCCACTTGGATCACTCTGGTAGACCCTACCTGCATACTATCGCATTGTACCCTGCACTGATGATCTGTAGTCCGATGCACTCTTATGCCCATGCTTCTTTTTTCCACCCTGTGCAATTTTCTGTACGTGTTTGCTTTTACAAATAAAGGTTTTTGAAACTCAAAAAATAATAATTTGGAATGCAATTTAGCAGAGAAAACACAAAACAAAAGTACCTCAGTCCAGAAAATTAGCACTTACAGGATTTCAACAAAATCAATGTGCACACTGTCATGGATTTCTAAAGGAACATTAGACACACTAGGGTTCCATAGTGAAATTAAAAGCTAATTTATTTTTAAATAAGTTCTGCAGGGCGACACTTGTAAAATAATCTCATACCTATAAACATTAGTAATCCGCAGCTAGGATGACCAGAGGTCCAAAGCTGAAAACCCGGACATGCTGACAGTACTCTGTCAACATAGAAAAGGGACTTTACTTTTGTCACCAATATAGAAAATGGACTCAAATGTTGCAGTCGACTTCGAAGAAGAATGAAAGTTTTTCGAGCTGATGCGTCAAGAAATTTTAATTCTATTAAGGGCACATAGGGGAGAATTATGCTTCTCCAACTGTACTGCTACAAAATGCAGCGACCAATCCTATAACAATACAGTAAATAGCTTCATTTCCCACAAACACATATCTCCACAACAGGGATCTACATCAATCAATCAGATCCCATCAAGGAGTAGAACACTTTAGAACCTCACAGTCTGTCCTCTTTCTTAATACTTCAAAACAAAATAAGAAGTGAATCAACATTATAAGCCCCAAGGATAGACTTTAGTGTTGAAGACAATCTTCAAAATAGAGGTTTTGGTGACTTTACACTGATCCACCATGAACATTTGGTGGAGGCCTCCAAAACTGATGTTTCACCCATGAACTGTGTAACCTCCAGAGAGTTCTCTCCTGTTTTTGATCATTAGCTATAAAGCAGAATAACACAGCCACAACCCCTTATATAACACACTGCAAGGCAACATAACATTACAGAGTGGAACATAATTATGACTCCTATGCATTTGTTTTTAATATAAGCAAAAGCACGAATTTATATAATACAGCACATAATACAAGGTAGGATAATCCTCTCCTCCATGTCCTTACTAAAATTGAAAATTCTTGATGCCACAGCTAGAAAAAATGTCATTCTATGTCAGGTCCAAAAGCTCGGATATGATTGATTAAATCTGTCCCAAAACAGCAGAAGCTACATCAACAACAGGTTTATGGTAGAAAAACTTAAAAGTAGATTGGATGACCAGTCTTGTACTGCCATGATATCCTCCAATTGATATCCCAATGAGTAAGATTTGGAAGTCATAATGCATCTGACTGAATGGGCTCGAAATTTGTACACATCTATGCCTGCTTCAGCAAAGAGTCTTCTTGCTAATCTAGCCAGTGAAGCTGTCATCACAGGTTTGAAACGTTTTTATAGAGCAATCAAGAACTGCCCTTCTGTGGACTGAATCAGCTCCCTTGTGCTTTCCTCATACACCTTTAGGCACCATACAACACACAGCTTGTGATTGTTGGGGAATGCTGGATATGTCAGAAAGCTTGACTTCGTTTTCCTGTGATTGGATATCATGAAGGTTACCCTGAAGGTTGAAAACACTATACCTGTTAAGTTGAGTGCCTCCACATCAGAAACTCTCTGAAAGGAGATGAGATATTACGGAAAAGTCAATTTGGCCCTTAACTCTTTTCTAGACAGCTCTTTGTTTGCAGGCCAGCTGCCTAACGATCACAGCAGAATATTCACATCAGAGAATTGAGCATTTGGGTGGGGGAGGATGGGTTAATCAGATAACATGAAGCAGCATGAAAACTAAGGGATCTTCCCCTATGGATCTGCCCTCAATAGGATGATACCCCACTGAGACTCCAGGCCAAAAATGGTTAATTGATCTGTAGGTTAAACCTTGTGCAGAAAACTGTGAAAGAAAGTTGATAACTAGATGCAGTTCTGCCCCCATGGTATCTACACCTCTTCGTTACTCCAACCAACTCATTGTATCAAGGCAGAAGCATATCTTTTATGTCCACTGGGCACCCAAGATTGCCCAAGGTAGAGAATACCTTATTCTGAAATTTCTCCGCAGTTGACATTGCATCCTGAAACCCCCAGACCATAGGATAGAGCTATATTGGGGCCATTGATTGGTGAGGGCAACCCAATAGAACAGTTACAAGTTCCCAAAAGCTCGGAATCCTTTTTGGGTGGTTGAAAGACATCTCTAGAAGTACTGGGAACCAAGGCTGAGATTTCCATGATGGTGTCACTGAGATCAACTCCGCTAATTGACAGCTAATTCTAAGAAATGGCCCTCTTGCTCACTGAATCATTACAAAGGGGAGGAAAGCGTAATATAGATTCCCCCTTGAACTCTGCAAGAAGGCATCGGAACATACAGTTAACAGATCTGGCCTCTAACAAAAGAAAATCCGAAG
Source organism: Lissotriton helveticus (assembly GCF_964261635.1). Classification (NCBI taxonomy): domain Eukaryota; kingdom Metazoa; phylum Chordata; class Amphibia; order Caudata; family Salamandridae; genus Lissotriton; species Lissotriton helveticus. The sequence goes on from NC_136065.1 coordinate 540,077,969, forward strand.
TTATAGATTCAGGCATGAGGCAAATAGATCCACTACACATGGGCTTCATGACTGTATGATAATTTGGAAGATTTGAGGATCCAACCTCCGGTCACTTCAGTCTCTTATTGCAAGTACTAATCTGCTATGACATTTGTCTTTCTTGGAAGCTCCTCTGTGCTTATTGAAATCTGATAATGGAGGCAATAAAGCCAGTAATCTTTGGAAATCTCTGCTAGTATTTTGTGTTGAGACCTCCCCAACTTGTTGATGTATCTCACTGCAGATATGTTGTCCACCCGCAGAAGAATGCAACAGTTTGATTTGTGTGGAAAGAGGATCTTGGGGAATATTATCAAGGGCTGGCGATAACATTATCGCTGCTTTAGCGTCTGTTTTTATCGCTTTATTAACAAGGACACACTAGCGCGTTTTCTTGCCTTAGTGCCTGGTTTCCTATCGCCTCGCTTTGCATCGCTAATGAGATGCAAGGCAGGCGTGCCCCTTAAAACTACATTATAAAATATCGCTAATCGTCCTTCGCTGTATTTACAACGAAAGCCTGTTCGGTTTAGCGCTGATCTTTTTCGCGCTAACTGGGCCTTAACATTGGCATTTAACATTCGTTAAATTCCAGACTAAGGCATACCTAACATGGGGGATGGATTGTGTGGCTAAGACCATAGGCCCTATCATCAAGGATATCACTGTTTTCCATGGAACATCGCTGGAAAACCAGTGATGTTCCATGGAAAACAACTCTATCACTGGAATAATCATCGCCATTGCGCTATGCATTGCGCTAGCATGGCGATAATTTCCAGCGATAAAAAATCTCATGCTAAGCGCGGCCAGCGATAATTATCACTGCCGCTTGATAATATGCCCCCTTGTTTGCTAGCAAGTAACAACCAAGCCAACAACTCTAGGCAGTTGATATAAAGCTGGAGCTCTGACGGGGATAACCTAGCTCACATGGATATGGGAACGCACCTTGCTCCTGAACCCTACATGCTGGCTTCCTCAGCTTGGTGAAGCATCAAGAAGCCAAGGATAGGCAGAAGAGAAGTACTGGGAATTCATACCATGTTTTGGCCTATTGAAATGTAGAAAATGTTTGTTTGGGGGAAAAATTGGGATGGCAAGGTAGGCATCTGTGAGGTTGAGCAGTACCAGCAAGTCTCACTCAAGTAAGACGATGCCCTCTATCTTGATATGTTGGTAGAAAATCCAGGAGTTGAACTCAGTACTAATCGATAACCCCCACACTTCCTTCCATTTGTAGGAGTGCGAGATCTTTTGCAACGTTTCTGAATTCATCTTTCTAGGAAGACATGCTTTCATTGTGAAAAAGAGAGAGGAAGGATGGAATCATTAAAGAGGACGACTATAAAACTGCAGTCTTTAACTCTGTATGGTTTCCAGAACCAAAGTGTCCTGTTGAATTTTGTAGTAAATATAAAGGAATGACCTACCGTGCCTAAAATTGTAGCTTTGGATGCAGAAATGATGCTCACCTATGAGAGGGCTGGCAGGGTGTCCTGCAGTACCACCACAATATCCACCTGTGTTGGCGTTTGACAATCTACAGGCTCTGGAGGTGAAGAACATGGAACCTCTGTTGGTGTCTGACAATCTCCATATCTCCTCAGGTTCAAACCTATGCAGGGAAGTCTGAGAATCGTTGTGGCCTGGCGATCGCCCTCAGAATCGTCTAGCCCTACCAAAATGGCAAGGAGGGAAAACCTTTTTGAGTGATACATGGGCCTTGTCCATGGTGGGGAATGTCAGGACAAGCTTTCTGTGGTCTTTGTTGAGATTATTACTGTAGGAAGCTGGGTTTCTGTTGCAGTACCCCCACCCCCACTTTTTGCCAGAATACTGATGCACTTTGACCTGATGTGCCCTGAGTCCCTGGGCCTGTGTGCTTTCCCAAAACTGTACCTTGTACCCTCAATCAGCACCTCTCAGGCCAAATGCAAATGTCAGACCCATGTAAAGGGTATCATGGGTACCAAGGGCACTGTGGCCAGGGAATTTTATTGTGCAACCCTTAAAGGCCCTGTACCTTTACACACACACACACACTGCCATTGCAGGTTGCGTGTTTTTGGTGCAGAACAAAGTGATGATCCAACATGGCACTCCTGTGTGCCATGCCTAAAACCCACTGCCCTGGCATAGGTCAGCCAGCCCTTTAACAGGGTGCACAATACCAGTGGGTAGGGTGCAGGTACATGAGGCCTGTACTCCAACAGTGTCTAGACCAATTCTTAGACATTGTATAGACATTGTAAGTGCAGTAATGCCATTAAGAGTACATAGTGCCGGGAGCTTGTCATTAGGAACTCCTCAGCACTAGAATGGCTTTACTGAAAATTTGGAAGTTTGGTATCAAACTTCTCACCACATTATACTAACACTGATGCCAGTGTGGAATTTAATGAAGAATGAACTCAGAGGGCATCTTAGAGATGCCCCCTGAAAAACGACCAGCCTCTGGTGGGTTCCCTGACTGGTACATACCAGCATGCCAACAGAGGACATGTTTCTGGGCCCCTGGGGTGGGAGGCTTCACTCCCTGAGTCCAGAAACACAGCCTTTCCTGGGCGGAGGTGGTCACACCTCCCCAGGCCAGGAAGAGCCATCTGTGGCAGGTGACTTCAAAGGTATTGCCACCTTTGTAACACAACTCCCAGCCTCTCCTGATATCCAGAGCAGCATCCCATCCTGTCTCCCCTCCTTTCCGGTAGGAAGACAGGCGGGAACAATTAGCAGAGCCCAGAAGGTGTGCCAACTTCTGACAACCCCACCCCTCTTGGTACAATAAGATAACGTCCCAGTGGAAAGCAATTTAAGAAAGATAGATGTGTACAAGAGTTAATTTGTTGTATTTGAACAAAGTCAAGCACCACTATACAATATAACAACCAACTGAGTATTACTTTATTTCATCACAACATTAAAGTTAATCAGTTTATATACAGTAGGATACAATTCATATGTGGGTATTTTTCAAGCAAAAAGCTGCACAGAAAAGTGAGGTGGTAAGTGCATGGGAGGGATTGTGATGAAGGACAGTAGTGCGCATATATATACATCAATACATTGATAAACAACTATCCAGACAGTTTCCTGCCAAATACTTTAAATGACAAATCATAACATAATTACAGATATAAATTCAAAGGAGAAATGTCGACGTTTCGACTCCTAAACGGAACAACCAATTTTGCGCATTTTGAACGGGGTCTTCATCAGGAGGACCAAGGTGAGGGTAGGGGAGTGGAGTGGGTACCTAAGGACAATAGGATTATATTGGACTTGGCCCTTTTGGCAGGTTCACCCCTAAACTTTTTACATGTTAATGACACCTGATACTAGTAGTTTTTGGCTTTTGCGCACTTTAGCACTGTGTCCCAGTGTAAAGTGCGTGCGCAATCTGAGTGCGTGTGGTGAGATTGGCCTGCCCTCCCATAGGAGTGCATGGGGGATATCTGTGTCCATGGTAATTCCTGGTGTGAGAGGAGAGCAGGGGCGAGTTTGGTATGTACGAACTCGTGAGAATAAATGCTGCGCAATGGTGTGCGCATATTTAGTGTGACTGGTGGAGAAGTGCCACTTTTAGAAGTTGGCACTTCTGTGTGCTGTGTGTCTGCCTGCCTTATGTGGAGTGCATGTCTGGTTTGTGATTGACAGGGGCTGGATGGTGTGCTTGGCTCCAGGATCCAGGATCGGTCTCCCCGGTGGTGAATATGGAGATCTGCATGTAGATGGGAGGGAGGAGTTGCACCTGGGACCTGAATAGGGCTGTGCCTTCCCTCCACAATGCTGGCTCTACCGCCTGTGGTGCGTCTGATGTCCCTGGTCTGTCCCGTGAATAGAGAGGGGAGCTGAGCAAAACAGAGTGCTCATGAACCAGTTGTATCTGGTTCTCCCCTGGCCCTACAGTTGTAGACAAAGGAAATCTGTGTATAAGAAGGGGCTATGACCCCATGTAAAATGTTCTCTCTTGTACCAGACTTGAGGGGGGGCCTGCTGCTGCTGGGCACCGCCACTGGGGACTGCCTCCCTGCTGGAGGGCCCTGTGAGCTGGCCGAGGCCCTTACTCTTGTCATCCTGGCACTAGTCACATCTCGCCTCGATTACGCGAATGCTCTCTATGTCAGCATCCCAGCATACCAAATTCATCGCCTACAACTTGTTCAGAACCAGGCAGCTAGGCTCATTTTTCGCCAACCTAAACACCACCATGTTACTCCCCTGATGAAGAGCCTCCATTGGCTTCCGGTGACAAAACGCTGTGCATTCAAGCTGGGCTGCACCATCTTTAAGGCCCTTGCTAGCCAAGGCCCTGTCTTCATCTCCTCCAGAATTCAACTTTACATCCCCCTTCGGGAACTCCGTTCTTCTTATCTTTATCTACTCACCATCCCCACTTTTAAACAGAAAAACACTGGGGCCTTAGGTTTTCCTTTTTGGCCCCCCATTTCTGGAATTCCCTCCCCAACAACTTGAGATCTGTATCCTGCGACACTCAATTCAGAACTCTTCTTAAAACCTTCCTCTTCTCACAATCATACGATTAAAACACCCCCCCTGCCCTCCTAAGCTGCAGTCTTCTTGTCCGCAGCACCAGGAAACCGCTTGGTGTAAGTGCGCTCTAGAAATTCTTTTAACATAACATAACATAACTGCTGGATCCGGCAGTCCGGTGAGAAAAGGAGCGGAGTACCCAGAGAGCCGCCCGGTAAGTTGAAATGGGCTGGGGGGCTCCGTGGGTGCAGGATTGTCACCGAGTAGGACAGAGTGACCCTGCCTATCTCCTGAGCGGGCCCACCGTTGCGGGCCGCTCCAACGTGTATGGGATTATTTTAATTGGAAGATCCCAGTGTGGGGCCCTGAGTCCGAGTGACCCCGTCTGCCAGTGGGCCGCTCCTACAAGGCCTTAGTTGTTTAGAGGGCCAGAGGGGCCCGTGTCCTCACCCAGTGTTGTGCCCCACAGTGCTTAGGGGCCTTCGTTATTTGCAGAGCCCATGGTGCTCCAACACTCGCTGATCTGGGCCTCCTTTAAGCATCTCCAGCTGCCCAGCAAGTAGTGGGCAGCTGCATCGTGTAGTCGCACAGTTCTTTCCGGGGGCAGGATTGAAGGTGCTAGTGAGAAGCACTCCTTCGCCCCCATCCATCCCCAGCTGCCCAGCAAGTAGTGGGCAGCTGCCACGTTTAGGCCCAAACTCTTGCGCACCTTTGCTTTCCCTGCCAAGGCAGCCAGGCCTGTCACTGTTGGACAAAGGGCATTTGAGCCCCATGGAAGACCAGTTGGCCTGGGGTCAGTACCTAATGTGATTCTTGCGCAAGGTGATGGCATACTGTGTTTATGATGGTAATTACCCAATGCCTAATGTGATTTGTGCGTAATGTATTTATGCATCCTGCTTTATACATCCACCAGTATTTTATGAATAGGAGGTGGTTTTGCCTAGCATGGGTTATGCTAGTGAGTTTATGTTTCACTGCGTGCTTTATGCCTAATGTTATTAGTAATGTGTAGTGTGTTCCGAACTTTTACCAGTGATTACTGGTTGTCCTCTACAATTATTATTTTGTGCTTCAGTTATTCTATGTTCTACATCTACTATTTCTACTAAGTGCTGATTCTGACCGTGGTCCATGTGGCCCTGTCATGTGTATATAATCCCCTGTAAATATTACCCAGTGCCTGTTGGCACAGTGCATATGTGTGATTATGATCTAATGTTTTTATGGTAATACAAAGGTTATTTTTATATATAACCTTGTGTGGAGTTTCTTTTTGTGGTGTGCCTAGTGTGTTGCTGGTGTGTGTGTGTTGCGCAAATGCTTTACACATTGCCATTCATTTATTTTGCTCACCATGCCATTCCAGTTTGGACCCAGCCATATGCAAATCAGTCTTGACCCTGCGCCCGATGGGAAAAGTCCAGCCCGCAGGCGTGTTTCCAAAGTAATGCTACTCATTTTCCAAACCCCACTGGAATGAAAGACAGGGTTGGTCTTGGCAGCAGTCAAACTCGCCACATGTAGGTGCAAGAGATGTCAGCAGCGAGCATTAAACTCCTTGAACTGGTGTACTTTGAGGTTTTCAGTAGAAGCATAACAGTTCGACAGCGGGAGGTTCTGTGAGTGGACCTTGCCTGATGGGAAGTGCATTGCCTACACCTAAATAATTTTCGATTTATATTATGTACCATTATTAAGGAGATATTCTCATTGTTTGGATTACAGACTTCTTGTGCTCGACTGACCAGCATGTCATCCTGTGTTAAGTAAAAGCACAGCCTCTTTCCAGAAGCCTTCATCACTTACTTGTTTGCCCTTCAGGGCTACTGCCTGTCCAGTGATTACCTTTTTGTGCACCTAGTTTGTCCAGTCCCAAGTTTCTCTTCTGTCTTTTGGGACACTTTGGTTTATTTCTATGGTGCGACCTGGTCTCAAGAGAGGGTCTGATGTCTGAAAAGTGGACTTTTGAAGCATAAGCCCTTCTTTCCAAACCCAGATATGTGCGATTCTGGACCAATCACATCATCCCCATATGTCTCCTTTCCTTCACTTGCCAACCAACATTTGTAGTGCCTAAAAAGAGTTTAGCTGCTGGTGTGCAGCGCTGTATGTTTACATTCATGCTTGTACCACTATTGAGGGGAGGGAGATGGCGCTTTTAGTTTCGAAGCTCATGACTCCGTCGTTTGCGATAGTCTCTTTATTCCGATAGATTTCGTTTCAGGGTTGCTAGCCTCTAAACATGCTCCCCTGTTCTTATCAGTCCCCAAAAAGCTCTAGTGAAGCTCTTGATTTAGTCTCATTCCTGCAGGCGAGGGGTGAAATATCCGGAGTAGGTGGGGTAGGGGAAGGGTTTGGAAGGGTGCGTCTTGATGTGCAGAAACAATTGTGGGGGCAGTAATTACTTTGAGGGCGCACATCGAAGGGGCAGTGCAGTGCCCGAGAGTTGAACCTGCTGGAGGGAGAGGGGAGGCAGACTCGAGCCAATGCTCTGACTTGGCTCTAATAGCTCAAACTTATGACACTGGGCAAATGTCCTATAACAAGCTTTGGCATAGCCAATAGGTCACGTTTTGGGACCTTATAAGTATTTAGTTTCGAACCAACACTCCAGCTACTTCCACCATGGCTCGGCGGCGAAGAAGGAGAAAACGGACCTCTTCACTTAGGCAAGATGTTTTTATTAACCGCTCACATCCAAATCAGCATACGACAGATGACGCGTTTCGGGCTCGAGAGCCCTTGATCACATGTATTTAGTTATGCAGCACAATATCCTTGGTGCAAAAACTTCAACTGTTCCATGGCAAGGCACTTAAAGGTCCCAAAGGAGAATCCTATTGGTTATGCTAATGCTTATTCTCCTTTGAAATAAATTGACTGTTATTCCTTGAAAATTGTTGTTTATGTGGAATTGGTTTGTATGAAACACTCAAAAGCTGCAAATGTACAAAAACAGATGTACTTACCTTTTCTCTAGGAAATGTCCCAGTGTGATATGTAGGCATATCACACTGAGTAGAAAAAGTAACTTAAAAAGTAATCTGACAAGTAACGTACAAAGTAATCTGCAAATTAACTAAAAAGTAGTTCAGAAGTGTTGACTTACCTGTAATTCAACCAACTGCATTTGAATCCACATTCAATTGTAAAACACTGCATAGGATTTTGCAAAAGCAAAGCAGAGGAGGCAAGATGGTGGCCAAACCCGCAGTCAAGTAAACTGGCTTCTACCCCTTCATCAATTCCCCCCTCCTACCTTCCTGCTTGGACAAGACAGGTCCAAGGCAGATTTCTCGCCGTCTGGCATGATCTGAATGCTGTGTTTGAAGCGCTATGAGTTGCTGACGCGCTCGTGGTTCGTCAACGCGGGTCATTTGCTTTTTTGGATTCAGTCAACCCATGCAGCACTCCCAATGCCTCTGAAAACACTGAGAGGCGCAAAGAGTGGTGGACCGCCCACAGTGACGAACAATGCAAAGACAACAGGTGTAGGGGCTGGAACAGGAGCCAGAGCTCAGAGGGCATCTGGAGGCGGGTCTTTTAACTCTGTAGAGCCGATTCTGAAAACAGGTTCCTCCACATGCGGCAGGAAATTGGTGCCGGCACTCTTCAAAGCCCAGACGGCAAAGACTAGGAAGCTGCAGGTTGGCGAGATGGAGGCTGATGATCGGGCTGCAGCTAGGGCCAGCGTGATGGGGAGCCCCTCGCTAAACCCGGAAGTAACTCACCAGGTCACCTCTCCAATCTCTTTCTGTGGCAAAGAGGAGAGTGATGGAAGTGGGGTGACTGGGGATGAGCACAGGGGAGCTCAAAGCATGTTGAAAACCCTGACATTGATGTGGGGCTCCTTGTCGGAGGGAGGCCAGGGAGTACTTTGCCACTAATCCCCCAAAGGGCCTCTCTGGAGAGTGAATGCCTGAAAGTATCCCACCCAGAAACGGGGACTCCCGATAGAGCCATTGATGGGAACAGACCCAGGGGCAAAGCCAAATCAGGGAGCTCTCGATTTGCTGAGACCAAGCTTGTGGCTGGGACAATCCGGGACCTATAAAAGGGGTGGACTCTGGGGATAAGTTTTACTCAATATCTGACCCCTCTAACTCTTCAGGCGATGAGAGTCACAGTGACAAGAGTGATACAAGCAACCTACATGTGAAAGGGGGGATACAGGTGGCAAATCCGCAATCGGGCCTTCAACTGTACAAAAACAGAAAGAACACAGGGGCTGCCCTTGATTAAGTCTAAGGAGCCCGTCGGCCCATTAGTGTGGGACTTCCCTTCTCTGGGGGAAGGTAGAGATGTGGTTACTAGAGAGGCAGCTACCCTGACCAGGGTGATGGAAAATCCAAAGGAAATCTAGCTCTCCATCATCTATTAGGCCATTATGGCTCACAGGGAGGAGACTCAGACGGAGAGCCTGAGGACCCAAGGTGCGTGTCGCAAGTTGCAGAACTTTATCCCCAGAGTCGCGAAGTCCTGTTCAGAGTTCACAGTAAGGATTGGGGAGGCAGAAGCCCGGATACCAACAATGGAGGACAAGCTTGTCACCCAAAGAACCCTCACGGAATCTCTAGGAGCACAGAAGGACGATACTATCTGGAAGTTATCTAACCTGGAAAATCATGCGAGAAGGAACAATTTGGGAGTACTGGGTATTCCTGAAGATATGGAGGGAACAGACATCCAGATTTTATTGTTGAACCCTTTACAGAGGCATTCCAGGAACTCACACAGTGGTACTGGAAGTTGGAGGTTCAGAGGGCCAACAGATTCCCTTTCAATAAGCATAAGAGATTGGGACAGCCTACAACCAAACCAAGAACTATTCTGATATGTTGGAAAAGCAATTTATGATTTAGCTAGACCAGATAGGAAAAGGGCTGGAAAAGGATCTATTTTTTGTAATGCCACGTTTCTGTCATGTGACAGTAGAGAAAAGGTGGCAATCGCGGCAATTCATACCAATGTTCCAGGCAAAGGGAGAGCAGTTTTTTTTGCTTAACCCAGCCAAACTAAAAGTTATCTGCAAGGACCAAACGCAGTTATTTACCTTCGAAGTCCAAGCAAATGAATATCTGCAATCAATTTAGAATAGATAGGATAATGCATATAGAACTTTGCTTAGCATTTTGATCTGGCTTGTTAGAAATCTACTTCCGAAGGCCATGTGTTTTTTTTCTGAGGGGGGACCAGGGGGGTTTGGCAGCTCTCATCACCGAGGACATTTGGTGCTCTGAACTTACTAAGTGGGGGTGAAGGGGGGAGGAAGGGAGGGTGTCACGGAGGGATGGGGGATGATGGTATGGGAGCATGGGAATGGGGTTCAGGCAGAGGGAACGGGTGGGTCCACGGAGGAAGGGGGTGAAAATAAAAAACAAGATATTATGGAAGAAGGAGGAGCATTGTGCATTGATTGGGCACAGAAAAAGGGTGAGAAAATCAGGGAGAGAGTGAATAATATGGTTGAAGAGAAGATTCAGATGGAGAAGGGACTTGAGAGTATCTGGAGTGACAGCCTCTGCTTTGGGAATGGGTAGGGTAAATATATGCACCATAAATGTGGGGGGCTTAAATGATAGGATCAAATTAGCAAGTTGTAGAGGTTCTTAGAATGCAAGGGCCTGGTATAATTTGTCAGCAGGAAACACACATTCCATGGGGGAAGCAGGATATCTTGACGATTAAATGCTATACTTGGCAGCGTGCTCCACTTAAACTTCTAATATAAGGGGGTTCGCTATTCATGTTAAAAATGGCATGGTGTCTGGGACACAGGTATTGGAGGAAAATGGGGCAAATTGGCGATTGTGCTATTACCTTTGAGATTGACAGTTTGTACTATTTATGGATTGAACCAAGATGACGCCAAAGTCTTTAACGACTTAGAAGTTGAGCTGGCATCTTGGCCAGAACCATTAGTCATCTGTGGGGATCTGAATTTTAATCTGGATATGCGCTGGGGTTTTATGTCAAAATGCAATGGGAGGAAGCCATTAGTATATAAAGTTTTGGTTGCCCTAAAAACAAGCCATGAATTAGTGGATGTGTGGGCTGATAAGAACCCCAGAGATACGGGGAGTACGTAATTTTCATAGTTAATATGTTATGTTAGACTATTTTTTGTATCATCTTCTATGTGTAATGTTGTAGAAATCAAGAAGCTACCTAAACGGCACTCTGACCATAACCCATTAGTTTTAAAATGTGCAATACAAACAGATGTACGAGCCCTGCCTAAGTGGACATTTGACAGAAAATTGCTTTACAATTTCTCCTTCATACAACACATTAGGCAGTGGATTGTACAATATTTTGATGCGACCCAATAAAACACTTCTCGTGGTATGGTCTAGAACAGTTTTAAGGCTGGCCTGTGAGGGGAAGTTATTAGCTTTGTTGTGAAGAAAAGACGATTGGAAAATTATGAAATGGAGGGTTTGATTGGTAGACTTGCAGTTTTAAAAAAGGACCATACTCTAGACTAGCAATTAGCCAAAACCAACAGATGACAGCATGAATCTCACAGCAAGAAATAGTGATGAATAAAGTTGAGATCTATGAATATGGAGAATCCGTGGGCAAAGTACTAGCACTCCGCACAAAACAGAAGTCAGCTAGGAATAATATTTCATGAATTAAAGCGCAAGTTGGACGACATGTCACAAGTTTAAAATATATTATTAAAGTATTCAAGTGCGGCTATCAGAATTTATACCGGCAGGAGGACACTCATTCTCTTGCTCCTAATTGGATAGATAGTATGGGAGACCCACAATGCATTGATGATGATGCGACAGGAGCTAGAGGCAGAGATTACATTGGATGAAGTGGTAAATGTCCTACATTTTATGACCTCAGGAAAGGCGGCAGGTCCTGATAGAATTCTCTTAGAACTGTATTAGGCATTCCAGCCGGAACTCGATCCTTTACTCCGAGAGTTGTTTAGTTGGGTACAACATTGTGGGCTTCCACTGGTTTCCTGGCAATGGACGGACATAGTCATCTTTTAAAAAAAGATAAGCCCTCAGATAGTCTGGCTTTCTATCAACCTATATCCCTCATCAATTCAGATGCCAAGCTTTATTCTAAAATCTTAGCTTTACGGTTAAGTAGGAACATAGCTCACCTAGTTTCCCCCTCGCAACATGGTTTTACTACGAGGAGAGGCACCACCAACCATATTAGGCACACTATAACGTTATTTGATGCAACGGAAGTGCTAGGGAGAAGATGGCCTTGATTCTTCTGGATGCAGAAAAGGCCTTTGATCGCATGCCCTGGCAGTATTTATTGGGAATCTTGGCGTATAAGGGGTTTAGCCCGGGTCTTATTACAGCTATACGACCAATGTATTTTAGGCCCTACTCCAAGCTGCAAATCATGGGCCAAGAGTCAGGTTGTATTCAGGATGCCAGGGGAACAAGGCAGGGTTGTCCCTGCTCCCCAATCTTCTTTGCCTTATACATCGATCTGTTTATTCGGCAATTACTTCAAAATCGGTGTATAAAGCCAGTATTCATCAATGGTTTTGACACAAAGTTAATGGCATATGCAGATGATATCGCCATCGTGGCTTCATATTCTATAATGGCGATGTTAGAAATGTTGGCTGGGGAATATGGTAGGATATCAGGATACCTATTGAATGCAGGGAAAATGCAGATTGTCTGCAATTCCAATACTCCATTTATGGATCTTTGCAGGTTGGACGTAGCAGTTTATCTCGGGGCTAGGGTCAGCAGTAGGGTTAGTGACATGTGGTCATTTACCTGAGCCCCATGGTTAATAAAATCAGTACAATTTTAAAACGCCTGGATAGGCTACACCTCACGATAATTGGAAGAAGCAACATTCTCAAAATGATGATCTTCCCTAAGATGTTTTATCTGCTCCGATCCCTTTGGAGATTGAAGGGCATTTGCTAAAGAAATTAGATTCTATCTTCATAAACTTTATTTGGCAGTGTAAGAAAACTAACTCTACCTCCAAGACCGTGGAGGATGGGCAGTCACCAATATGCTTTGTTACTATTATGCTACTTTTTTTTACAGCAGATGACGGAGTTGTTTCTATTGGAAAATGCTGATGTAAATATCAGGGGCCAGGAGTATGGTACAGCAATTCCCTCTATCTATGAGTTGGTCATGGGCCGATCGGCCAGCGGTATGCTTCTTAGACAACTTGAGGCTAGTTTACAAGAAAACCCGATTCAAGTGTGTGATTGCAGTATAGAAAGTGTGGTCTAAAGTAGAGAAATTTACGAAGATACCCATCCACATTAGATCCTTAGGGGCGATCCCGCTGGTGTGTGAGTAGTGTGTGACCCCACCCCCATTTGTAATGTTAAAGCTCCCTCGAGCAGTTGGCTGACGAGCCTGGGACCCCGCACCTGCGCGCCTGAGTGGTACTAAACCTGGCAATATTTGGCAGCCACCGGCAACCCCAAAACACGGCCTAATCCCTGCTGATGAGGGGTAAATACCCCGAAACATGTGTCCAGGGATGGCGAAGATAGCGAAGATAGCAGAGAATCGAAAGAAGATGCATCACGGAACACGAACTACACTTACCACAGTCCTTAGGGGCGATCCCGCTGGTGTGTGAGTAGTGTGCGACCCCACCCCCATTTGTAATGTTAAAGCTCCCTCGAGCAGTTGGCTGACGAGCCTGGGACCCCGCACCTGCGCGCCTGAGTGGTACTAAACCTGGCAATATTTGGCAGCCACTGGCAACCCCAAAACACGGCCTAATCCCTGCTGATGGGGGGTAAATACCCCGAAACACGTGTCCAGGGATGGCGAAGATAGCGAAGATAGCAGGGAATCGAAAGAAGATGCATCGCGGAACACAAACTACACTTACCACAGTCCTATGGGGCGATCCCGCTGGTGTGTGAGTAGTGTGCGACCCCACCCCCATTTGTAATGTTAAAGCTCCCTCGAGCAGTTGGCTGACGAGCCTGGAACCCCGCACCTGCGCGCCTGAGTGGTACTAAACCTGGCAATATTTGGCAGCCACCGGCAACCCCAAAACACGGCCTAATCCCTGCTGATGAGGGGTAAATACCCCGAAACACGTGTCCAGGGATGGCGAAGATAGCGAAGATAGCAGAGAATCGAAAGAAGATGCATCGCGGAACACGAACTATACTTACCACAGTCCTTAGGGGCGATCCCGCTGGTGTGTGAGTAGTGTGCGACCCCACCCACATTTGTAATGTTAAAGCTCCCTCGAGCAGTTGGCTGACGAGCCTGGGACCCCGCACCTGCGCGCCTGAGTGGTACTAAACCTGGCAATATTTGGCAGCCACCGGCAACCCCAAAACACGGCCTAATCCCTGCTGATGAGGGGTAAATACCCCGAAACACGTGTCCAGGGATGGCGAAGATAGCGAAGATAGCAGAGAATCGAAAGAAGACGCATCGCGGAACACGAACTACACTTACCACAGTCCTTAGGGGCGATCCCGCTGGTGTGTGAGTAGTGTGCGACCCCACCCCCATTTGTAATGTTAAAGCTCCCTCGACGAGCAGTTGGCTGACGAGCCTGGGACCCCGCACCTGCGCGCCTGAGTGGTACTAAACCTGGCAATATTTGGCAGCCACCGGCAACCCCAAAACATGGCCTAATCCCTGCTGATGAGGGGTAAATACCCCGAAACACGTGTCCAGGGATGGCGATGATAGCGAAGATAGCAGAGAATCGAAAGAAGATGCATCGTGGAACACGAACTACACTTACCACGGTCCTATGGGGCGATGCCGCTGGTGTGTGAGTAGTGTGCGACCCCACCCCCATTTGTAATGTTAAAGCTCCCTCGAGCAGTTGGCTGACAAGCCTAGGACCCCGCACCTGCGCGCCTGAGTGGTACTAAACCTGGCAATATTTGGCAGCCACCGGCAACCCCAAAACACGGCCTAATCCCTGCTGATGAGGGGTAAATACCCCGAAACACGTGTCCAGGGATGGCGAAGATAGCGAAGATAGCAGAGAATCGAAAGAAGATGCATCGCGGAACACAAACTACACTTACCACAGTCCTTAGGGGCGATCCCGCTGGTGTGTGAGTAGTGTGCGACCCCACCCCCATTTGTAATGTTAAAGCTCCCTCGAGCAGTTGGCTGACGAGCCTGGGACCCCGCACCTGCGCGCCTGAGTGGTACTAAACCTGGCAATATTTGGCAGCCACCGGCAACCCCAAAACACGGCCTAATCCCTGCTGATGAGGGGTAAATACCCTGAAACATGTGTCCAGGGATGGCGAAGATAGCGAAGATAGCAGAGAATCGAAAGAAGATGCATCGCGGAACACGAACTACACTTACCACAGTCCTTAGGGGCGATCCCGCTGGTGTGTGAGTAGTGTGCGACCCCACCCCATTTGCCATCCACATTAGATATTTACTGCTGTGGCAGTTCTCTCTGTTTCCTACAATGTCTTATGACGTGGTGGGCAAACAGTGGGAACGACCAGAGTTGGGGATTTATATTGGGCTAATCAAACCCGTTCATTTTCTGACCTCCAGGAGGGGTATGGTGTAACGGTAGGATCATATTTTAAATATATCCAGATTATCAGTTTCTTTCCAAGGCCCGGATTAAGCAGCTCTCTTTAACAAAAATCTCACTCCTGGAAGCAGTCATGTGCCCCTGTTCTAGGACAAAAAACATTTATAAATCCTTCCTGGATAAAGTTCTTGATGATTTAGAAAAGGTTGAAGTTAATTGGACTCGGAAGCTGGGAGTTGTTGATGTAGATCTATATGGGTCAATTGTACATATCTCTAAAACTTTTCATGCTACTAACCTAAAAGCCCAACACTATCAAACTATTTTCAATCTTTATTTTACACCGGCTAAACTTTTTATTTGGGGCAAGAGGGAGGTTGATAAATACCCTCGATGTGCTCAGAGGCCAGCCGATTTGATGCATTTGTTCTTTTTGTGAGTGAAACTGATAATTCTAATAGAAGGGATTGAGTTGGCATATCCCAATTAATTATGCTTTTGGGTCATGATAGTAGTGTGCAACTTGATAATTCTCAGGTGAACTTTACATTTATAGTGGGCACTGTTGTTCAGCTGCTTATCGCTACTCAGTGGAAAGATGTTGAGCCCCTACCTACCAAGCTTGGTTAGGTCGCTTACTCATTATTTATGATCCTGAACGAACACTATATAACTGTAAGGGTAGCCGTCTCTGATCCAATGAGCAAATGTCTTAGAAGGCGCAGCAGTGGCAAGGATTGGGAAAGAAACAGGGTGAAGAGTCCCAGAATCCCCGGGTTGAGACAAAACATCCCCCAACCATCTATGCGATGCGATGCGTATGTCTGTAGAACAAACTGTTTTGCAAAGTCCGGACAGACCAACTCAGGTTCAGTTCCTTCAACAAATAAAAACTCCTCTGATGTCGGGGTGACCACTTGCTGAAAGAGGTGGTTTGTAATTTAGCGAGAAGGTCTGTCAAAGGAGCAGCTACCTCAGAGAAATGGGGAACAAAGCATCAGTAGTAACCCACCAAACTTTTTTTTAATTTTTTTTATTATTTATCAGTTTTATCAAAAAAACGCCGACGACAGATACATATCATGCTTCAAACAGAGGCTTACGCCACAGATTTGCAAAGAGATACATCAAAAAATACAGATTTGCTGATAGTATGGACCCAAATAGACAATATGCATATTACATCTTACAATCACATTGTATCATCAAGATTTATACAGGTAAATAACTAGGGATGAACGTCAGTTGCGGGAGCCTCTTCGCTAGGATCCGGGACAGTACGCAGATATTCAGAGAGTGGGCCCCAGATGTCAGAGGGTTTGGAGGCCACAGGCAGTTCCTCCGCATATATAAGTTGTCCCTGCAGTAGGCAGCATCTATCAGCCAGTCTTTGATTAGTGGGGGGCGTTTATTCCCCCAATGTATAGAGATTCTGCGTTTTGCCAGCAGCAGCAACAATGCCATGAGTTTCTTGCCATTCGCCCTGAGCGGGGTGTCTAAGCCCAGCAGACACACTCTAGGAGTACAGGGAATATCACATGACAGTAGTTTCGTGAGATGAGCAGTGACACTCGTCCAGTATTGGTGTATTTTCACACAGTTCCATGCCAGGTGTGCAAAGTCTGCGTCATCCATCGCACATTTTTTACATTTAGCATCATCACGTAGCTTAAGTTTATACAGTTTAAGAGGGGTGTGGTATACCTGGTGTATATATTTATAGTGTATGATTCGCAGATTCCCGTTAGGGGTGAGAAGTGAGGTCAATGTGCAGGCAACTGTCCAGTCTTCTTCTGTAAAGGGGATTTTCCAGCATTCTGGACCATTTATCTCTCATCGGGATAGTATTGGCGCCAATGTCAGCCTGCGCTTGTCTGTACAATTTGGACAACATGTGAGCATGCGTTGGCGAGGCAATTAGCATTTGTAGAGAGTGGAGAGTGGGGGGCTCCTCGGGAAAGGTGGGATATAAGTCTCTAACCGCAGCCCGCAGTCTATGATAGAGAAAACGGAAAAGTAAGGTTTGGTTACTGATATAGGCCAGATCGTCGTGTGTAATGATGGAGCCATTGGGATAAAGGTCCCCTAGCGTTGAAAAGCCTGCTTGTTCAAGTATGGTCATGTTATTCCGTTCCCCCGTAGCGGAGAGGTCGGAATGCCATGCCAAAGGGAGACTCGGAGCATAAATAAGGGATTTACGAGCCAGCGTGCTTAGCCGTGTCCAAGCATTAGTAGTGGTGCGGATCGTGTTTATCTCCTTTTCACATAGATGTGGTCTAGTGTGCGATAGAATACTCGTGAGTGGTATTGGATGTGCATCCCCTTCTTCGACCGCTAAGTGTGGCATGTAGCGTACCGGATGATGCCAGTAGTAGGCAAATTGTGCTTGGGCACATAAATAGTAGAGGTAGGCATCAGGTACAGTGAAGCCGCCTGCGCTATATGGTAGGGTGAGTGTACGAAGACTAATCCTGGCTTGCTTCCCTGCCCAAATAAGCTGTATGAACGCTGTGCGTAGTCTGGCAAAAACCGAGGGGGGAGGGGGGAGTGGAATATTAACAAAGAGATATAGCAACTTGGGGAGCACTATCATTTTCAGTAGGGAGATTCTGTCAGCAAGAGATAGTGGGAGCGTGATCCATCTCTGAATCTGTGTTTCGATGCGGTCTACCACTGTGCCATAATTATAACGAATTACCAGTTCCATATCACGGTGTATCCACACAACCTAGGTATTTAATGGGGTCATCTTGCCATACGAGAGGGAAGTCTAATTGCGGAGGTTGCGTACTGGTAGTTAGGGGAATCACTGCAGAATTGGACCAATTGATGGTGAGGCCAGAGTGTCTGCCAAATTTCACATATTCCCGTAGAACAGGGGATAAGTTAGTGTCAGGGTCACGAAGGTAGAGGACCATGTCATCCGCGTATAGCGAAATGCTAATAGGCCGGAGCCGGAATCCGAGGGCAGTGTGAGCGTATTTCTGACGAATTTTACAGGCCAGAGGTTCCAGCACAATCGAGAAGAGTAAGGGGGATAGAGGGCATCCCTGCCTAGTGCCACGCTGTATAGGTATGGCATCTGAGACAAAACTGTTTACCCTCACACGGGCCGTTGGGTTTGTGTACAATAGTTTAATCCAGGTGAGCAGACGTATAGGCAGGCCGATTCGACCCAGTATCGCGAACATGTATGGCCACTCCACTGAGTCAAATGCTTTGGCTGCATCTAACAGCACCGCCACAGCACGGAGATCTGGTCTCAATTGGTACATCAGGGCAAAGATCGTCCGTAGGTTGTATGTGGTGGACCTATCAGGGATGAAGCCAGATTGATCTGGCAATACAATGGTTGGCATCAGCGGTTGTAGTCTTGTGGCAATAATTTTCGCAAGGATTTTCACGTCTGTGTTTATTAATGATAGGGGTCGGTAAGAGTCTGCTCTAGTGGCGTCTTTGTCGGGTTTAAGGAGTGTCACTATAACCGCCTATAGTAGTGTTTGCGGTAGGATGCCTTCGGTGTGGGCCTCATCGTACATTTCAAGAAGATGTGGGATAAGGTAATCTGCGAATGCCTTATAAAATTCCGCCGTAAACCCGTCAGGACCCGGGGCCTTCCCATTCGGCAAGGATTTGATGGCAGTAAGAGTTTCCTCCTCCGTTATAGGCGAGGCTAAAAAATCTCGGTGGGAGTCTGATAACCACACCAGCGTCAAATTGTCTATGTAGTCGAAGATGTCCGATTCAGTGGCAGTGTGTTGTGTGGTATACAAGTCCCGGTACGTGGATACAAATGTGCTTAAGATATTAGGGGTGTCAAAGTGCGAGTGTCCCTGCTCGTCTGTAATTTGTGTGATTAGTTGTCGTTTATGTTGTACGCATATTTTCTGCACCAGCACCCGGCCAGGACGACCCCCCACTCCCAATCTACGCGCTCTGGACCTACGGGACGTGTATTTGATTTCGTCATCCGCCAGCGTGCTATATTTGGTGATGACCTCGCGTATATCTGCTAACACCGCGGTATCTTGTGTGGATTCGAACTCTGATTCCAGCCGACGGATATCGGCCTCACAGTTTTGCAATTGTGTTCTTATATCTTTAGTAACCCACCAAACTTGAAATGCCCTAATCTCTTTTTTGC
Organism: Lissotriton helveticus; assembly: GCF_964261635.1. Lineage (NCBI taxonomy): Eukaryota > Metazoa > Chordata > Amphibia > Caudata > Salamandridae > Lissotriton > Lissotriton helveticus. The sequence continues at coordinate 540,097,143 of NC_136065.1, forward strand.
TGGCAGGCGGCTTAGTTCTTTAATGGCCACCACCTTATCGACTTGGGGACGTATCAATCCATCCTGTATGTGATAACCCAAATACCGGATCATATTTTTGGCAAGGCTACATTTCCCGGGATTAGCCGTCAGGCATGCCTTTCTCAGGCTCTCCAAAACTGCTTTTAAATGAACAACATGTTGATCTCATGTTCGGCTCTATACCACAATGTGATCCAGATATGCTGCAGCATACCCCCGATGTTCCCTCAAAACCATGTCCATCAATCATTTAAAGGTGGCCAGGACAACATGTAGACCTATGGGCAAGACCCTAACACAGAAGGAGTGGAAATGTCAGTTTTTTCTTGGGCAATAGGGGTTAGGGGAATTTGCCAGTAGCCTTTGGTTAAGTCTAAGGTGGTTCAACAGCGGGGGGTACCCAGATTCTCAATCATCTCATTGACTCTGGGCATTGGATAGGTTAAAAATGGGACATCCCATTCAATTGTCGAAAGTCGATGCAGAATCAAATAGGGCTATTAGGCATTGGGACCAAAACCATTGGAGAACACCAGGCACGGTGAGAAAGTTCGAGAATACCTTCCTTCAACATCTCCTCCACTTCGCCTTCTACTGCCCTACGTCTGGCCTCGGTAATCTGATAGGGACAGAGTCTTATTGCCCTGGCTACCTTTGTATTTATATCATGTTGAAGAAGTGTGGTTCTCCCTGGTCTTTTTGAGAACACATCTTGGTATTCCTTCACTACTCCTGTATAAGTTTAATGTGACATGGAGAGACAGGGACCAATCAGAACTATGCCTACCTCACCCGCTGTGTCCCTCAAGGGAAATTCTATCGCCAAGGGTTGTAAATCAATTACTAGTAAATCAGAGGAGTCCTCAGCTACTGGATCTTCAGTTTTGACCCACTTTTTCAGAAGGTTAACATGATAGACCCTATCCTATTCTTCTTACGTGATATACAGTTACCTGGTATGTTGAACTGAGTCACCTGAGCTAGTATGACATAAGGCCCTTGCCACTTATCCAATAATTTGTTTTCTGAGGACGGAAGGAGTAAACGGACCCTATCACAAACCTGAAAGGCCCTCAATTTAGTGCTCTGGTCATAACTACCTTTTTGTCTTTTCTGAGCTTTTTCTAGGTTCTGCCGCACTTCTTCCCATAGAGTTGTTACCCTTCTCTTCAAACTTGCTGAATAGTCGAGTAAATTCAACCCCTCATCTTCCTCATTCTCCCATCTCTCAGCTACCATATCCTAAAGGGTCCTAGGGGGAAACAACCTTTACAACGCAACTTTTACAACGCACTACCATTACAACGAAACTTTTACAACGCAACATCCATTACAACGCATGCAATTACAACGCAACCATTACAACGCATGACACTACAACGCACACCACTACAACGCATGTCATTACAACTCAGTCATTACAATGCATACCATTACAACGCATAACATTACCATCCAACACTTACCCTACTGTTGCACCCCCTGGATTTAGAATAGTAATTTTTACCCCTACACTATCCAACACTTACCCTACTGTTGCACCCCCTCGAGTTAGAATAGTAATTTTTACCCCTACACTATCCAACACTTACCCTACTGTTGCACCCCCTGGAGTCAGAATAGTATTTTTTACCCCTACACTATCCAACACTCATCCTACTGTTGCTCCCACTGGAGTTAGAATAGTAAGTTTTACCCCTACACTATCCAATACTTACCAAACATGCTATGTAATGTTATGCGTTGTACTGGTATGCGTTGTAAAGGTATTATGTGTTGTAATGGAATGCGTTGTAAATTTAGTTTTTAAAATTTCGTTGTAATGGCATGCGTTGTAATGGAATGCGTTGTAATGGATGTTGCGTTGTAAAAAAATGCTTTGTAAAGGTATGCGTTGTAAAAGTGTGCGTTGTAACGTCATACATCCTTCCTAGGTTTCCTTCCAAAAACCAACTCAAAGAAACTATATCATGCTGAGGATTGGGTATGTGTACGAATGGCAAACAGTGCTAAACGTAGTTGTTTATCCCAATCCCTGCCAGAGTCAGATACTGTTTTCTTTAGGATGGTCTTGATGGTACGGTTTTACTGTTCCACAAGACCATTCGTTTGTGGGTGATAGATTGAAGTGCAGATCTGCTGGACCCTGAATATCTTACAGATCTGTACCATTAATCTCGACATAAAAAGAGTACCTTGATCAGTCAATATCTCCCAGGGGAAGCCCACCCTACTAACAAATCCGATTGTGGCCTGGGCAACAGCAGTAGTGGTCACACTGGTAAGAGGTATTGGTTCAAGTTATCGAGTAGAGTAATCAACCAGCACCAATATGCCAATATTTACTGATACCCATGGGCTGATGTAACCAAAGGTCCCAGCAGATTCATACTGACCCTGGAGAAAGGAACATCTATGATGGACAAAGCCGTAAGGTGGCCCTGGAGACATGAGGGGGATTCACTTGCTGACAATGTACACAGGCTACACAAAACCGTCTAATGTCTGTAAAAAAACAGGCCAATAAAAATGTCTTAGAAGACACTACTACTTTTATCCCTTCCATAATGCCCTCCCCCAGCCTGTCTATGAGCAAGATGTAAGACCCGTTCCCTGAAAGGGAATGGCACCAACAATTGGGAGACAGTCTCTGTAGGTATCTGTATCTTTCTATATAGTAGACCTTTAGACAGATGGAAATAAGGTCCTACCTGTCCTTCCTCATCCAACACGACATGAGCCCATACATTCACTAGGCTAGGGTTGTCTCTTTGAGTTGCCCTGAAGTTGTATTGTACTGCCAGTTCCCCATCTTTAGTGGAGGGAACAGACGATGCGTTAGACAAACCATTTAAAACAACTTGTCTGTTATTGACATGTTTCTCTCTGCACTTTTTCCTTTCTTTATACCTACCGCCTGTCACATTCTCCATTGCAAATGGAGCCTCCTGCAGCCACTCTTGCTCACTTACCTGCTTAACAGCTGTAGCTAGTAGCCTAGGGAATTCCTCATAGTCTGAAGTGTTCTTTTCTGTTTTCCCATTCAACATCAACTGGAGTAACAGGGTATCTTTTACAATCACCATGGATACATGTTATCTTTACTGTTTCCCTATGTTGCCACTGATGTTCTTTCACCCTGTCACTACTAATGAATGAATAGCGGCACCCTGAATCCACTAGTACTATTGCGGTCTCATTGTTCACCTGATCTGTCATGTGGTAGGAATCTGGGCTACCCCCAGCACACAAAACCTGACCCGTGTATACCCCATTTCCATTGGCTCACATGTGGTAGACTTCTGGGGACAATTACGGGTGATATGGCACCAGTAAGCACAGTGATAGGATTGTGGCCCTTGCCCTGTCTCCCTACATGGTGAGCCTAGGCTTAAAGGTCAACCTAATCTCCAACGTGGTGCCACTGGAGGTGGGGTCCTATGCTGAGAGATCCTGAAATCAGGAGCCTTATGGTAGCCACAAGCCAAATCAATGCCACTAGATACAGTTAGGTTTGGGTGCTCTTTTACCCAGGCTCGGGTAGGATTAGGGAGGTCATCAAGGAGCTGTTCTAGAAATATCTTATCCATCACTTCCTCCATCTTTGATGTGTTGGGTTTTAGCGAAAGAGAACCTAGATCCTGTACTTTATAAAACAGCGCTCTAGGAATGTCCTGAGGCATCCACTTCAACTTACGGAATTTCTGATGGTAGTACTCATTGTCATAGCCTAGACATTCCAAGATGATCCTTTTTTATCTCTCTGTATGGCGTATTTCCAGCAGGGTGACTGCTTGATATGCAGTCTGTAATTCACAAGACAAAAAGGGGACGATCTACTGACCCCAACGTTCTACCGGCCACATTGCTGTACTGGCAACTCTCTCAAGGTTTGTGAAGAATAAAACAGGGTCATCCCCTGTTTAATATTTCTGCAACACAGAACTAGATAAGTTTGGATGCATCTTGCTACTAGCAATGGTGTCTGTTAGTATTTGTATGGCAGTATCCTGCATAATCTGATTGTTTGGTAGGACTTCTGCCTGTGCTTGCAGGGCTTCCTGTAGGTTTTCTTGGTTTTTTAGTGCCTCTGTGTTTTGTCCTTCTACCACTAGCTGAAGATTGTGCTGGCCTTCAGTGAATTGTTTGATCATATTGTTTAGGGTTATTGGTTGAGTCATTATCTTGTCCTGTTGGGTGACTCTTATCCCACTTCTGACACAACTTGTTACAGGGCAAGAGATCATGACACTCTTTGTTTGGTTCAAAAGATGTTCTTTTATTTGATATATTTTCAAATTCCAAGCCCTATGTCTTCTTTTCCCTGTTTCTTCCTCTTTTCTATCTTATGAGTAACGTCACTGTCGGGATTACCTTCCAGGTCTTTTTTCACTAATCCACTGTGGCAGAGTACCCTCGGGGGACAAAGAAGGCATAGGGCTATTTGTAATCCGGGTTTTTTATGTTTACTACGGCCATCACCATCACGTGTATGCTTAACTTAGGGTTGAAAATCTCTTGGGATATTCCGTGCAGGGAAGGTATCCCACCTTAGTTCTAGAGCCCTTTTCCCAGAGTGCATGTCACGCAAACCAAAACAACTAAACAAAGAAAATGTGTCCAACAGAAGACTCTACTCCAAGGTCCTTTACGGTATCTTGATACGCAGTCCCTACAAGCCTGTTAAGTAAGTGCATGCAAAAAAACAGCTGGCTCACATTTCACGCACTCTCTCGTGCCACTTGCCCAAAGCCATGACCCGATAACTGAGTCACAGGTGCCTCGCCTTCCCTCGGGCTCTCTGGGTGTTCAGCCTCGCTCTTCTCATCGACAGCACCTGGAAGTTGGAGCAAGCACTCTTGCTCATCTTCCTCACTTTGTCCACCACCTCTGTCGGCATCTCCGCTGCTCTCGTCTGGGGTCGGCTCCTCTCGTTGGCTTCCTCCTCTCGCAACATTGATCCTTTGATACGGCCTCTCACGACTCCTTCCCAGCCAACAGAGGGCATGTTCTTAGTAGCTGAGACTCTCGAACACACACTCCAGGTGCCCCCGAGTTCCTGCCATCTGCCTCCACACCACCTGTTACAGTTCTCTTCATATTCCTCCAATTCATCACATCCATTGTAGTGGTATTCCTACATTGTAGATAAGGGTATTATTCCCTGATGTAACACACCTGAGGTGTCCCCGAGCAGGTGATGATAGAAGTTGGCCAAAAAGAATGTGGAGGGAGCAGCTTGCAACCCCTAGGGCAGCGCCCTGTTCAATACATTTTTGCAAGATTGACCTGTCAATAGGGCATGATGGGTAGCTCTTCCAATTAGGCCAAATTTGGTTCCTAATCCCATGGATCTGAAGGCAAGAAACATAATAATACTTTTCACCCTCAAACTCTGGCCCCCACACTTGATTCTTGCAGGTGACTTGTGCAGTCGTGCATGTGCACCCATGAGAGAAAGGGGATTTCTCAGTGGCGTGGGCTCTCTGATTGTTCCCCATTCTCTTCAAAGATACTGCTCCATGCTGCAATCTTAGACTGCACTGTCCTCTTCAAAGTGGGTGAAAAAGGAAAAGAATAATAATAATGAGTAAATATATGGTAATCGGAGACCGTAGTCTCTTCTTCGAACTGGGGAATCTGTGAGGGAAGCATGTACATTTCATGCGCGCAGATCAAGATGGGCTCACAAGGAGGCTCTGACTTTCCAACACAGCTCAACGCACACACCATAAACAACCATAGAAAACAGCAATTTATAACAATTCAGCCTTACATAGTCAAACAATTCTATTATAGGAATGTGAAGAAGTACTTCATTTGGCTCCAGGAGTAGCACAGAAAGAAAATGGGTTGTGGGGTTCTCAAGTCTTATAAGCCTTGGTAGGCTCAGATTGGTGGATGTGGGTGCCATGTTATGGTGATATTTGTTCATGGGAAATTATGTTTTTAATGCATTGTTATGTGATTGGCTGCTGTATTATGGAGAAGTAAAGTTGGAGCAGCATAATCTGAGATGCTAGTTCCTAATAAAATTGAATACCAGTGACAGGTTATAATTTGTCTGTCAATTCTAGTCTGAGGACACCAAAAATGAATGCTGGTTAATTGGCACAAATGGAAAATATTTCTGGTTAATTGCCTAAATATTCATCAAATGTAGACATTTATGTAGAGACAGTTTATTTTTCTGGTTAACTATGTATTCATAAAATTAACAGCCCAACAATTCTGAAAGTTATCAATTACAATGTTGACTGCAAGGTTGTGACTAGGGGTGGGTGATAAATTCCGCTCAGTCGGCAGAGTTGGCAATGTTTTGGCCATTCACATTGCACATGTAACACGGAGTTCTGGTCAAATTCTGCCAATTGCCTTGTGGCAGAGTTTTTTCTTGTGGCCAGCGCGTCAATGGTAAATTGGCAAGCGTGAGGCAGAATTGGCATCCCCTCCTGCAATTTTCAGGCGCTAGAGGGGCAAGGGCCTAGATTTTCCCAACGCTAGTGGTTGAGGACAGTCGCAACCATTCACAGTGGGAAAGCTGCTGCTTACGTAGAAAGTCTACAGTGGCAGCAAAACCAAATTGAGAAGTAGCGCCCTCTGGCAAACCGTGTGATGCCACTTGCGCTGATCTTTCAGCATTGAACAATCTCCTGGTGCTAAAACACAGCATGAGGAGCGCAGGATGTAGATTTCATCGTTTTCACAGAACTCCACAGAATCTGGTGGAGTTTTCATGTAACTCCACAGATTTCCACAGAGTGAAACCCTGTGAGTACCGGCCGCCCCTAGATGTAACCTGTAAACAATTTCTCTCATGACTCCATTGCACAATCCTCAAAGAAGAAAGCATCTTCAGGTTGCTGCTATGGGAAGGAATGGGGAATAGATATTGAAAGAGTTTAAGTATCTTGGAGTACTTTTCTTTATATTTTCTTTATACATTTTAAATGTATGAACTTTTTTTTCCAGCAGCATGGAATGGCAAAATATCTTATGTTAACAATGTTGCCTCTTCTACACCTGCAATTGTGTTCTAGTAACTCCGGGGTGAACTCAACGTGTCTGGCAACAGGGTATTCCTAATAAGGCCCTAAATGCTCAAGACCTGTGAAGTTAGACAGCGCTATAAGCTGTGTTGCAGTTTTTTAAAGTCCTTCAGTTTAACATACTGTGAACACAGTGAGTGCTCTGGGGTTGGCCGGGTGACCAGGTCCTGCACCCAACCCCCTCAGGCAGCCAACCCTCCAGCCGTGCACATCAATTCGCAGTGAATGTTGTGGAGATGGCCTCAGGGCCTGCCTTGGCCCAAGACACATTCACTCCACTTATAGTTTTAAAACAAATTGTTTTTCAATCCCAGATAACTCTTCAGGGAGTATGGGGTCACACTGAGAGTGAGAGTGCCAGGGGTGTGTGACAACCCAAAATATATTTTTTTGGGTTTGGACCAGGGATCCCCTGAAACCACCCCACGTGGCCCAAGGAATCAGGGCAGTCCTGCCCAGCCACCTTATACCTAATTTTATGCCAAAGGTCTTGTAAATCTGTTCAGCCTTGCTGGCTGAAGCAGTGTCTAGAAATAAATGGGAAATGTGAGTTTCGGCAACCTCATTTACCCTAAATGTTCCAGGAAGGAGCTGAGGTGGATAAACATTTTTTTCTTGAAAGTTTTATCAAATAGAGCCAAAGTTATTAGCATACAAGAAATCAATTTCCTATGTAACAAGGTCCTAACAATAACTACAATATATATGTATCATTAAAAAAGAATGAATGATTATTATATTTATATTTAAATTATAATACGCTTCATTTAATTAAATAATACATTTAATATTTAAACTCTTATAAAAATGCATAACATTTTGGAATTAATTAAATATATAACTTTTAACAAAGCGTACTAAATATTAAATATAAATATTAATGACAGTCACTCATTTTGTTTTTTAATTATTGCTTTATCAATTATTCTTTTATTATTTTTTAAATAATTGTAATATCAAATACTCATTTGATTTTTAAGAGTTAAAGAGTTAATGCGCTGTAAAATTGTATTTTATTAATTTGTGGTTAGTAATAAATATTTTAAATGTATTCATATAATAGCTTAGAAATCTTTTGTTCAAGTAATAACCTTCATTAATTAATTAATTAATTCCCCTTCACTTTCCCACTGGGAGATTTTCATCTATCACCAGCTAGGCGAAATGTAAAATATGATTGTGAAGTTCAAGGTTCAAGGTTCAAAAACACTTAATTCAGATAACGTTGTATCCATAAAGATGGCTTGTGAAGTTATTTGTTGTAACTTTACAGCATTAAAGATTATTGTAGGTGGTTCAATCTCATTTCTGGAGGTAAGACACATAGGTCTAGCTCTAGGGGGAAGTCTCTACTGTGAAATAATGAATAGCAAAAAATTGTAGTGTCACACCTAGGTATAGTAATAATTACCCATTTAAGTAAATATATACATGTGTATTGCCTCAAAGGGAAATATATGCATGTATATTTACCTTTGTGAATTGGGTCCAGTGACGTTATCTGTGGTGGTTTGAAACGTTTCTGCCACTTACTCTAAGATGGTAGAATACCCAAAAATGCTTTGTATGAATTATTTAGAAATTTGGCAAATATATTCCCCATGCAATAAAAGGAGTATCACACCTTCAGCATGTTCATTCACCAAACCCTCCCACATACACAAAGGGCCAAATTACAAGTAACCTGATGTTAGGTGTAGTAATAATCACAACTGATTAATAACAATATAGTGGAGTATGCAGTTTATTTGGGTGCAATAGATAGCATCTATTACAAGCCTTTCCCCATAAACCCTTACCACACAAAAACCCGCACATGCAGGAATGTCAGACACAGTTTCTCCCTTCACAATCTGGCAGGTTTGACCTGATGCTATTTAACGAGTATTGGGGTTTTCATCACCATCAGTGCGTACCTGGGGCAATAAAAAATGCATAGTTCCAGTAAATGTAGAATTAAAAGAGAATACAAATGCTGCAACTTTATTATTTTTGGAGCCTTTATTTGTGTGTAATCACACAAATAATAGCATCTCACAGAGGACTCCCATGGCAGAGAACCTCCCAAAGATTTAGGTTTTTGTTTAGACGTGGGTTTGTCCCATTGTTTTTTAGCAAACTCCAGGTTTGGCTTGGCTGCATCCTTGTCAGGACTATATTAGCCAAGTTGTGCTTTACTGGGTCAGGAACCCAAATGATTTTGTCTTATAGAAGTATATACTTAATTAATTAAAGTTAGCTTGCGTTCCTTGTTGGGCGGTGCAACCTGAATGAGCCATTGACAGTTAGCTAGAGAAGCCAGATAAGCCGCTTTACCATTAATGGTAGACAGAATTATTGCTGACACTTCGGGAAAGCTTCCCATTAGTTTAATCCCCAAATCCAGGGCAGCAGCTGCCCCATGTTCATTCTGTATTTGGTTTAACATCTCCGGCAAGACTGACATAGATAGAGTACCATCGGTTTTGATATAGACAGCAGCAACGACTGTGTGCCAAGGGGGGCAGTCTCCTATTTTGGGAACCATTTTTTTTTTTTTTTTTAATCTTTTTATTAAAAGTTTTGTTGTTACATACAGAACACGGCATTGTTACAAAAAAACAACTAATATCGCATTGAGAGAAAAGTCAAAAGTATAAGTAAGGTAATCAGCTTGGTTAAAGAATGGACACAAAAGTAGTAGAATGCTATTCTAACATATTACATACATTTACATTTACTTGTATAGCATTTATTCATGCTCATCTATTTAATCTCACTCTATTGTGTCCCTCAAGATGATACAATAATATTCTTCAATACCATATATGAAATCCTGGCTAAGTCTCATTTCATTCACATGAGATTTTTAATCTACTTCATCATCTTTCCATCGTGTAATGGGACCCCAGATTAACTTGCCCAGCTTTCTACCCCTTTTCCCTTTCCGTGCATATATCTCTTTCTCCACATTATATGTTGTTATTAATTTGGCCAACCAGTTATGAAAAGTAGGGGGAATAGGATCGATCCATGCAGAGGCTATACATAATCTCATAACTGATAGTGCTACAAATAAGAATTCCCTCCCGGTTGATAGTTGTTGTTCTTCCTCTATAATAACCCCTTGTAGTATAGTTCCGGGAGTTAACACAATTTTAGTTCCTAAAATGTTATTTATGAAACCTTCTATTTCTTTTTTAAGTGTATCTAAATTAGGGCACGTTGCAAATACATGTTTTAAATCTGCGTCCAAGCTTCCACACCTAAAACAGTTAATACCCACAGTGCCCCCCCATTGTGCTATTTTAGCAGGGGTATAGTATAAATGATATAGCGTTTTATAATGTTGCGCCTGCAATGGTGCCGAGCATAAAAGAGAGTATCCATATTGCAAAGAGATGCCAAAACTTTCCCCATTAGTATTAAGGTTTTCTTTCCATTTTTCATTCCATTTATCATAATCATCCTGTTTTGATTTTATCAATTCTGCATAAAGCCTCTTAATAGTACAGTCTTCCCCCAATTGAATCATCTCCATAATTGGATCTTGCATAAATCCCAGTGGACCTCCCTTTTTGTTCTGCAAAAAACTCCTAATTTGTAAGTATTTAAAAAATTGGCTAGTATGTAGATTGAATCTACTCTGCAGTTCTGAGAATTGGGCTACCCCCTGAGGTCCCATTACATCCCCTATGCGTCTAATTCCCTTTCTAACCCACTCACCAAATGTAGAACCCGAAAAGATCTCTTGTGGGAGATTTGGATTATCTATGAATCTAGTATATAGATTATATTTCCCCAAGCCAACTCTTTTACTGAAGCTTTTCCAAATTATGTTTGCTGTTATAAGCGTCTTAAATTTTGTCTTTTTGTAGTAGCTTGGCTCTGTGAATTTCAACAATACATTCTCCACTTCAATTCCAAGAGTTAGTCCATATATTGCCAGCGTTCCAGATTCACACCAACCTTCTAGCTCTGCCCCTCCCAACAAGCCAGTCATGTTTTGAAGAGCTGCTGCCCAATAATAGAGTTTTAATTCTGGTACTGCCCAGCCTCCCTTCTCTCTCGGAAGTGTCATATATCTTAAGGCTCTTCTAGTTTTCCCCTTAGCCCAAATAAATCTATTTATAATACACTCTAATTTTTTAAAAAATTTGACATCAAATAACAATGGTATGGCTCTAAATAAATATAAAAATTTTGGAAGGATCAACATTTTTATTATGTTCGTCCTCCCTACAATTGATAAGTGTAAATTATCCCATCTATCTAAATCTCTCTCGACTTTCTTAATTAATAAGGAAGTATTCTTATCTACTAATGATTCCAGATCTGCCAAGATAGTTAACCCTAGATAAATGCCTGACTGTACCACTCGGTTATCTGTGCAAATAGTATTGGAATTTTTGATTATCTGTGTTTTTGATATGTTTAATTTATAGCCCGATATCTTTCCAAATTTTAGTGCCTCGCTTTCTCGTGCACTATAGATTCAGTAGGATTAGGAGTGATTACAGCAAGATCGTCTGCGTAAGCTAAAATTTTACAATGCCCAATGAGAGTAGTTAGGGGTGTAATCATCTCAGACGCCTCTATTCTGCGGATTAATGGATCCATATATATCGCGAACAATAGCGGTGAGCATGGACACCCTTGTCTTGTGCCCCTTTTTATTTGGAATTGTCGCGTATTGCTAGCATTCACACGCAGAGTTGCTACCGGGTTTAAGTATAAAGTCTTTATTGCATTAAGGTATCCCTGTTTAACTCCTGTTCTCTTTAATGTGCACCAAAGATACTCCCAGGAGACCCGATCAAATGCTTTTTCAGCGTCAAGTAACATTACTGCCATCGGGTCTCCTGTGACTGTTGTAACATCAAGTAAAGTTATTACTTTACGTGTGTGATGAGTAGTCCCTCTTCCAGGTATGAATCCGTGTTGGACACTACTAACTATTTTATGTATTACTCTAGCGAGTCTTGATGCTAATGCCTTTGAGAATACTTTCACATCTGCGTTCATTAAGGTGATGGGCCTGTAAGAGCCTGGTTCCTCCGGAATTTTCTCTTTTTTTAGGATTACTACCACCTAAGCGCTTCCCCATGATTTGGGTACTGAATAACCCAGCTGTGCGCACTGCATGGTCTTCATTAAATCTTTCTCCAATATATCCCAAAATACTTTATAGAACTCTATAGGTATTTGGTCAGGGCCCGCTGATTTCCCTGAGGGAAGTTTCCATACTGCCTCCTTGATTTCTTCTGTCAGCAGTTCCCCCTCTAAGCTATCTGCATCATCCTCATCCAGTATGTCTACCCGAGTCTGCTGTAAGTACTCCTGTATATCCTCTGTAATTCTCTCTGAGTCTCTCCCCGATAATTCGTCGTCGTATAGCTTCTCATAAAAAGTTCTAAACACCTCCCTTATTTCATTCGAGTCTGTGTGACCTCTGCCCGATGTATCTCTGATTTCTCTCACTATTCCCAACGCTTCTTCCTGTCTTGTCCGTGTAGCCAAAATTCTCCCTACTGACTCACTCAGTTCGTAACACTTCTCTCTTTTAGTAGACTAAATTTTTGCCGATTTGCTAGCTATGTGGCTCTCTGCCTCTCCTTTTACTTTCACCAATTTTATCAAGGCATTATCCATTGGAGCCCCAGTTAATATGCATTTTTCTAAGTCCTCCTCTGCTTTGGATACCTTTTCATATAACTCTGCGTTCCTCAGTTGCTCCTGCTTACATTTATAAGAATTAAAGCTCTTCGTTTCCCCCCGTACCCCTGCTTTAAAAGTGTCCCACACCACCCCCTGTTCAGCACTATCCCTAATAATTAGAAAAAAGTCACTAAGCCACTTATTCATATGCTCTATATACTTCTCCTCTTTCAGCAGATCTCTTTCGAAAGTCCAATTCGTGTATTGTCTAGCATTAGTGTTTGTTGCAATTGTGAGTATTAAGGGATTGTGATCACTAAGAATACGTGGCAACCTTTCAATGTTTGCGTTCGATATGTTGGTACTTGAGACAAAAAAATAATCTAGTCTTACACAGATTTGATGGGGGGCTGAATAATATGTGAAGCCTTTATTATCCGGTCTTTTTTTCCCCCATACGTCTGAGAGAGCATTGTTCAGGATTAAACTGTGTAATGCCTGGTTAACCCTCCTTTTCCGTCCTTTATATTTTCCAAAAGAGCCCAAACCTAAACCGTTTGCACCATTTATATTAAGATCTCCAGCCAATATAATTTTCGGTGCCCAGCTAGCTAATTCCACATCTAAATATTGAAAAATTTCGGGATCATCTTCCGTTGAGCCATAAACGTTTACGAGAGTTGTCCACTCTCCATCTATCAGACACTCAATCATAGCCCATCTTCCCCATTTATCCTGTGCTTTCTTCCTGGTGATGGTATTTTTATTTCTAGCTAAAATAGCTACTGCTCTTTTTTTAACACCTTGACTGGAGTCTACTAGTAAATGAAATCCTAGATGTCTTAGAAAGTGTATTTGTGTTGTCATGACATGTGTTTCTTGAATACATACAAAATCCACATTCATATGTTTTAAGGCTACCGATATTTTTGATCTTTTTTGAATATTGTTCAAGCCACACACATTCCAAGTTAGGCACCTAACACCTATACCTTAGCTTATAATATACCTTTTCCCACATCTAATCTCCTATTCACCCTAATTATCCAGCATCCTATAAACACTCTATCATCGTTATTTCTTATCTTTCTTTTTTCAGATTTTCGTTTCCCTACCCATTCTCTCAGTTCAATTGTTTCCTTTACTAAAGTACTTGTCTCTTTTATATGCCATGCCATGTCCTGTCTCCCCCCTAGCTCCCCCCAAGTCCCTCCTCCCCCTCCCTTACTGGCAAATAGGTCAATCCTGACCTATATGTGACAGCCGAGCCCCCAGGGGGCTTTCCCTCATCCACTCTCCCGTGCTCCATTTTTATTATAGCCTTTATTCAGATTGTAAACAGCTAATCAGTCCCATTAACATTTTATTTCTTTGTTATGGAAGCTACTTGTCTTGTATCTTCAATCCGATTGGAATGGTTGTTCCGTTCCCTGTGTGTTCTCTCTTCTCGAAGAAAGGACAAATACTCCTGTGCAACTATTTCAGAGAAGAATACTCTGAACTGACCATTACAGCCTACTTTAAGGCGAGAAGGAAACAACAAATATACCTCACACCCTAGATTTTGAAATGGTACTATAAGTTGCCTCATACGCCATCTTCTCTCAACTGTTGTGTGGCAAAAATCCGGGAGAGCGAAGAAGGTTATGTCCTTATATGTACGTTTTTTAAACGGTTTAGCCTTAGTAATTAGTTCCTCTCTTAGCAAATAGTTACCAAGATACACGAGAATAGCTCTTGCTCTTGGACTCACATTACCCTTTTTCTGCGACAGGGGAAATCGATGTGCTCGTTGAACTTCCTTATCCCAGTCCCAGTTATTCATCTCAGGAAAGGCTCCTCTCAGTAGCTCCACCACATATGCTCTTACGTCTCCACCCTCTTTCCCTTCCTCCACCCCAAGCAGTCTTATGTTGTTTCGCCTCTGCCTGTTTTCAAAGTCTTCAAGTTTCCACAATATATCAGACTCAGTTTTCTCCTGCCCCTGTCTAAATTCCTGGAACTTTGCCACCTCGTCTTCTACTTTACCAGTTCTCTGCTCGACCTCCGTCAGTCTGCCAGTAACTTCAGTGTACAATTCATTTACTTTGTGTAGGGATCTCTGTATTCTCCTATTTGCGCGTTTTGCTCTTTTACTTTCAAGTCAAGCTTCTTCTTGCATTTGTTTCAGTGTAGAGAATAGAAGGTCAAATCTATCTATGTCTGTGTGTGAATCTGGAGAATCTTGTTGTTGATCCTGATCCTGAGCTTGTTCCCGTTCCTTAAGCACCTTCACTTCTTGTGGGTCAGCACATCTTGCTCCATCTTGATGTTTCTGTGATATAGGTAATTTATCCCAATCTAGCTTTTTAGACCGTCCTCTCTGTGTCATACCCGCTTGTCTGCTAGCTCTTGAGTGAGACCTCCGCCTGTGTTTATAATTTTTGATAGCATTTTTCTGCTCCGGCTCTGATGCCGAGGAGTAGTCACCTGATTCCTCAGAACTACTTGATAAGTAGTGGTCTCGGGACGAGGTGGAACTGAGATCCGTTTCAACAATTTCCTCTCCTTCTTTATCATCGTTGCATATTAAGGTGCACTCATCCCTATGTTGTCCTGCAGCAGAGAGTTGTCTGATATTGCTGTCTCCCTCCTTTTCAAGCTTTCTACGATCTGGTGGTAAGAGATCTTTTGATCTGAGAGGCCTAGGAGGGCCAACCAATCTGGAAGGCTTTGCTTTAATATTTTCCTTGGGGATAGCACTACTGCTTGGGTTGATTATAGGTTTTGCCATTGCCATTGCCACTTTGTTTGTCTCGGTCTCCGTCATTACGTTTGGTGGATTGCCGGTACTCCCCTCTTGCTGTATTGATGTTTTCCCTTGCTGACCATTATAATCAATTCCGTTTCTGATTTCGTGTGTGGATTCTACTTCTGCTTCTGCTTGTCTAGAGGGTGTCTCCCTTCCCTCTTCTGTCAGATCAGCCTGTTTAATTAATTGTTCGGAGTGCATGGTTACTTCAGATAGCCTTGTATCCGATCTTGCCCGTTGCACCTCACCTCGCTGGCACGACACAGAGTCAGAGTTAGAGATAGGTTGAGATTGTGACAATGATACATCGGGATTATTCACTTTCAAAGATAACTCTGTTCCCCCCTCTTTAAGCAAGCAGTCCATCACTTCCTGCGCTTCGTGTATTTGCTTAGCTGGTTGTATACTCAATTCCGCCTCCAATTGCGCATTGAATTGTACTTCCACAACCTGCTGCGGGCTGGTTGGCTTCTGCTTAGCGCCGGTGGCGTCATTAGCCCCGCCTTCGATAGTATTTCCACCAACCCCATCCTTAAAAGAAGGTCCAATCACATGTTCTGTAACTTCGGCGAGATCAAAGTGCTCCAAAATCTCTTCGTTCTCTGCCGAGACCGCTGTTCCCGCTGGTTCCGCTGGTTCCGCTGTTTCATCCCCCGCTGCTCCCGTCAACACATTGGCTCGGTCATACTGCGTAGTCTCTGGAGCCGGGTCCGCCGTAGTATCTGCAGTCTCTGCGGTCTCTGCTTCCACCGCTTCAGTCAGTTCTCCATCCTGCAAGATGAGCCGCGCCATTGAGTCTGACATCTTAATCGTCTCGCTCTTTTCAGCTCCCAGCTCCATCGCATCCACAGATCTGTCCGCCAGCGCTGTTAGCGCCGGTAGCACTCACTCCAATCGGGGCGAATATGACTCAAATATCAGGGGCTGTCGGAGTATCGCTTTCCTCATGGATTCAACAGCAGGGTCCACAGGTAAGTCACTGCGGTGGTGGTCTTCTCTTCTTTTCTCATTTGCCACGAAGCGTTCTAACTCGCGCTTTTTCGCAGCCTCTCTCCGCACCTGAGCTCTGTGGCGAGCCTTTGCCCTTAGATTCGCTGCAGGGGTATCTGGTTCACTTTGAGTTCCAGGCTCTTCCTCCCTCTGACGACGGTCAATTTGCTCTCTCAGTAGCCTCTGCACTTTTGGGGCCATGACCCGTCTGGCAGCCTCCCAGCTCACAAGGAGATGTGCAACCGCCTCCTTTATTACAGATGCTGCTGCTTCCCAAAGGCTGCTCTGCTTTCTCGCCAGACGCCCATCTGTATGCAGCCACACATAAGAAATTGCTGAAATGTATAAGCCCTCAATCATCATTGCCGTGCACCCGATGTTGTTGTAGCTCACATCTTCAAATTGCTCTCCATCCTGATCCTGATCTTACTCAATTACTACTCAATTATTTTACTGTTCAGTTCAGGTCGGCACAAGGAACCATTTATGCAGTAAGAAAATAGTTAATATTTTGTGCTTGTCTTGTGGTCCTGTAAGGAGAAACATGGCTTTAATTTTGGGTGATCCAAAAAGGAATTTCTTCGTGAATTGTGGGAATTTTTCCCATAGTTAAATGAACAATTACAGGGCTAATGATTGGCACTGTAAGCAACTGGGCTCCCATATTGAGTTAAGCATCTGTATAGTCTAACTAGGGGATTGTACTATGATTGTACCTCATTAAAATTGAGACCTTGTAGATTAGGGTATGGTGTATAACCAGCTACTGCTGGCCAGGTGACCCCTTAATTACGAAGGGCACCAATGCGTACTTGTGCGAGTACATATATAAGGGCTCCTCAGAACCAATTCTGATGTTCCCAATGTGAAGTGGAATTTCTAAGAGCAAATATGTTCTGCATTGTTGAGGTAGAGGTACATTTGTGTATTCATGAAATGTGCTAGTATTAGCATCCAAAACTGGAAAGTTGACCCAAGAGTAAAAAACGTCTACACAATAGCCATTGTGGGATTCAACCATGAAGATAAAGTCAACACCTGCGTTTATAAGGCCATGCAAAGTTACATGTGCATCTGGTGCAGGTCTGCAATTGTTAGCAATAGGTAGAGGTGCAGACTGCACCATTTTAACTGTAATCGAAACAAAGAGCAAACACAAATATGGGTAATCCTTTTAAAGGTTCCAGCTTGAGCAAACAACAGAAAAATTAGGAGATTTCTAAAAATACTGTGGAGGATACATACCAAACACCACAGACATCTCTGGTGGTAGGTGTGAGGGTACTACAGACACACACAAGAACTACTCAGGAGACCCATTGAATTATTATCAGACCATTGTTGGTGGCACCATGTTGCAGGGATTCAGTTTGGAAACAGAACTGTGCCTTGAGAGAACAGGGTGTAAGAGCTGAATCTCGCTACTATGCCAGTACCTGTAAGCACAAATCTGAAGAGCTCACAGTGCCTACTCAGGAGACCTGCTTAATTAGTACCAGACCATTGTTGGTTGTGCCATGTTGCAGGAATTCTGTTTGGAAACAGAACTGTGCCTTGAGAGAACAGAATGTCAGGATGTAGGGACTGAGTCTCTCAACCACGTTAGTACCTGTAGGCCCAAATCCAACAAGCTCCCAGTGCCTCCCCTAACTTTTCCAGAGTAGCAGTTGATTTCTGCAAACCTAGAACACAAACCAGAAGAACGGCGGAAAGAGATCATTACCTTTTGTTCTCACTTATGTATGTCGATAGTAAACAGAAGAAAGACATGAAGGAAGTTTACAATATATTTATTGAAACTATGGTAGTCTATTTTTAAGCAGATTTGCTGCGATTAGTAAACAGATACAACTAAGAAAAGTAATCAACATTACTAACAGGCTGTAGACAATAAACAACCCGACCATGGCACGTGGTGATTGGCAGAATTTTGCCAAACCACCGGGTTACATGCATAACGAGCTATGGGCAAAAATTGGTCAACCATGCCAGCGGAGTGGAATTTATCACCCACCCCTTGTGCTTTACTTATCCAGGGATGCTTGTACTCTGTAAGGAAATTAACTTTTGTTAATAAAATGCAGTCAAAGCAACATTGTTCCACACAGATCCGTGACTCGGAGGGGAGCTCTCTTGTAGTGGCTATTCTGGATACAAGAGTTATATGTAAAGTAACATTTTGGAATCACATTTGACAAGTGCATTTTTCAATATGGACACCGAATCGTCAATATGACGATCACGTACATTTCTGCCTAAGACATTTTTAATACGTTTAATAAGACACTCTCACTTAGGTTATCAAATTTAAAACGACAATAGGAAATTGTACAAATGGTGTAAAAGACGTCTCATAACATTTGATTGAAAAAATATATCATTGTGACTTTTTAAACCCTCAGGAAAGTATTAAATATGTGATTAAAGAGCTCCAAACACTTGCAACAATTAGCATCTATTCTAAATTAAGACCTTCAAATTGGACATAATAGCAGATTTTACTGTTTTACGGTACAAAATCTACATGTTTTGGGATTTTCCAGTCACTCTCCCCAGTATATACTTGCACTTAAATGGCTAATAGGTACCTGGAGAATACAGCCCATGCATATTTTATAGCACTGGGTAATTCTTGAATGTGGCAATTTTTTCATTACTCATAATTCCAAATGCTGCATAAACTAGGGTTTGCACAACGATGGGTAGTGTCTGCCCCACTTATAATTAAAGAGTAACATGAAAGATTATTTTTAGACAAATTACATTATCCTTTGCCACACTTTGGAGAAACTCAAAACAACGCAGTAAATTTCACAAGTGCTGTCATTCAAACTTGCCCTCAGAGTCTTTTTCTAATAAAAGGGATCAGATGAAGTTTGCAGACAGCTGGCTTCCAGTTATCGAACAGCAAGAGATTTAACTAGACTGTCAAATCATGAAAGAAAAAAACACCGTAGGTTGGAGAGTTCTGACATTAAACTCGCATGTGTGTGTTCAGCAACAAATGATTTAAATACGTATTGACAAAAGTGAAAACTGAGAAGAAGCTGAAACTTTGTAAACAGTCACTAATAGGTTGATACTATTGTGCATGGAAATGATTGAATTAGGATTGGATGATGAAAATGGGCTCGAAAATCGTGCACCTTTTGTAATACATTGGGGCTAGATTTACTAATTCTTTGTTTTCTGGGTTTGCATCACAAACATGGTGCAAAATGTTGGGGTGGAATTTACTATTCAATGCAAATCCAAGTCAGAACTGGCATTGGAAATTTCCCCAAAGCAATGCAAAGTTGCTCTATGTGCTACTTTGCCACTACTTTGTATGAAGGTGTGCAATGAGGGTATTGCATGAGCTATAAATAGACATTCCCTTGCAACCATCCATGCGTTTTGATGCAAATCTTTATCTACTAACATTTATAAACAGAATTTGCACCAAAACTCCATGCCTCCTCAAGGAAAAATATTTTCATATCCCTTTTTAAACTTACAACACACAAACAATGAGGGGAAAGTCTTTGTACCATTAGGGCCCCCTTCGAGTACCAAATATATGCTTGAGAGAATGCGCACATCCTTGTATTATAGTGCATGGGTATGTGCATTTCTGAATGAAAGCCAAATGAGTACCCTTGCTCTCCCTTTGATGCAAGGTCGTGGAGAAACTTTGGTTGCTGTGCTACATTGCATCAAATATTAGTAAATCTAGACCTTAGTGTGCGACGGAAAAGAACATATTTTAGTTGAAATGGTTTCTGTTTTTATTTCTATGTTCTGTCAACGGCTGCAGAAATTGCACATTTTTAAATGGAAAATGAATAATTATTTTGGGGGATAAATTAATCAAATATGGATTTGATTTATAGATTATGTGTCCACAGTGCTCTTCTTTCACTTTAGTGGTGCTATTCTCCAGAGTAGAGGCACTTGCAACATTCCAATAGTGCTTAGAAATCCCTGCAAGAAGACATAGAGTTATTTCAGTATCTCAGCTGAAGAAGAAAATGGTGGAGCTGGAAATCCACACCCGAGTTCTTGATTTTGACTTACAAGGCCCTCCATGATACTGGCCCTTCCTATATTAGGAAACGTCTTGTTTCTTACAAACCTAACAGAGCCTTACGGTCCGCCTCTTTGTTCAAAATGGTAGTCCCGACCATTAAACGCGCCAGACAGGGCGGCCGTTCCTTCCATCACTTGGCTCCCCGTGCCTGGAATGAGCTCCCCCTTTCCCTGAGACAGATTCCCAACCTTATGTCCTTCAGAAAAGCTTTAAAAACTTGGCTCTTCACTAGATAGGCCCCTTGTCTCTCCTTAAGGTCTCTTAGTTGTGTTGCCTTCCTCGAAGGATCTCTTCGCCAAAGCGCCGGGACACTCCTTCTGGAGTAGCTGCCGCGCTATAGAAGAATTGGTTAACATAACATAACATAACATAACATTCCATAGTAGGTCTGAATGACAAGAGCGCAACAGATTTAGGTAGACCTTTTTTGGGAGTTTCAACTAGTCCTATAGGCAGATTGCTATAGGAAAATGCATGTTTTTGCATGATCTCCCCTATTATTTAGGGAATGATGCTACTGATTATTTTTGACTCTGCCTTGATACTCTGCTAACCAGCCTCCAGTGCACACTTTCTGACCCATAAAACATGTTCAAATTTGCTATAATCTTTATTGGCATATTTATTTTACCTATAAGCAGGGCCTCTGGAATTTAGCAGCAAGGGAGGATAGACTTATGTAGCAGGGATTACTAAATTATGTGGCAAGAAAATGCAAAGTATGGGACATACTGCAGCACATTTTGTGATAATACCAGTTAATTATTTTGTCTCTTTTACACATGTAAACACTGTCTCGACAAAGGTATCACCTTATTAGTACTAGTTTAACACCCAAATACAGCAATATGCAACTGTCAACCTCTGTGAAATGCCTTTTGCTGCACAACAGAAATTGGCATGTTTTCATTAACTTGTGATCAGTTTGAGCTAGAAACATTTTTGGGGGGTTAAAATGTGCAAATTATGCAGCAGATTATGGATTATGTGGCAAATGCTGCCAATCCATAATTATGCAAAAAGTACAGCGGCCTCGAAATCACATATTTAGGTGGCACGGCCCAAAAGCACCTACAATGCGGTACAAATTGTACCCAAGACCTGTAAATTCACTGTTACTAGTGGACTGCAGCAACGATTGTGCTACCTACTACAGTGACAGTGAAAACACCATTGTCGCATGGCTATGGCAGTTTTAAGCTGCAATTTGACTTGACAGGTCAAAACTTTCCTTTTAAATATTAATTACTCTCAACTATGTAGGCCTTAAAAAGCCCAGGAAATGTTTACTGTAGAAAGGCTAACTGTTAAATAGGAAGCAATGGGTAACATTATTACGTACCATAATGCTAATCAATTAGGAAACAGCTAGAAATAAAATTCAAAGACTCTTTTTAATCCAATTTAATTGCAAATGTAATTTGTGATAGCTATCAATGAGGTGTGAAAACGTCTCCCAGAGCAGGACAAAAGCCTTGGGTGTGGGGATGTGTTTTTGTTCCACTGGCAGTATGGCAATCTGGGATATGCCTAGGAACTTCATTAACTTTAAAGAAGCCTACTCTGTCTGTTACCACCCGAGTACATACCAACCTCACACAACTGCATATATGCACATTTTCCTTTTTTCCACTTTCCCTTCTCTTGTAAAATTCTCCATCCTCATTGGCCAAGAAATTACCATGTGATGGGAGGCTCTCCTATTTAAGTACAACCTATAGCCACATCGAGTTGCTTGGCTTTAATGCATCAAGTCTGGATCTAGCAGGTTCAAGAAACTCTTGCCCACATGCATCAAGGTAAATTGCATTCGCAAATGGTGCGAATCGCATTTTTCGTCCGTTTGCGAATGCAAGTTCCTGATTTGGGATGCACCAACCTTTTCAGAAATTCGCTATTTAAGAAATCGCACAATTGCGATTTCTTAAATTGCGAATGCATTTAAGGAATCTCAATTTGAGATTCCTTAAATACAATTCATCATACTTTTAGAAATTGCGAATTTGCAAATTAGAAATGCAAATTACCATGAAGTTGCGGCCACATGCATCATTGTAGGATTTTGCATTTCCTAAATTGCGAAAATTAAGGAATCGCAATTTAGGAATTGCAAAATCCTATGCATCAACAAATCCGAAATTTTTTGGGGATTTCTTAATTTTCGGAATTTGCGATTCCTTAATTGCGAATCGCAATTAAGGAATGGCATTACATTGATTCCTATGGGCCTAGAGGCCCATAGGAATCAATGCCGTTTTGCATTTTTTTTTTTAGGATTCGCAATTTGTTGATGCATTGCAAGGGTTTTGAGGGGGGTCCAAAGGACCCCCCCTGCACCCTTGAAATGTTTTTTAAGTGCAAGTTTCACACACACATGTCCAAAGGACATGTGTGTGTGTAACATGACACTTTAAAAAATGCTTTTTTGAGCTTTTTTGGAGGATTTCGCAAATTAACACGAGGGTCAACCTCGTGTTAATTTGCACCTCCTATTTGAAAAGTCGCATTTTAAAAAAAAATCATGCATTGCATTTAAGGAATCGCACAAATGCGATTCCTTAAATGCAATCGCATTTTTAGGAATTCCAAAAAATTGCGGTTTCTGGAAAATTGTTTCATGCATACCAAAAAATGATTTTGGAATCGCAAACGGCCGAATTTTCCGATTTGCACCGTTTGCGACTCCAAAATCGTTTGATGCATGTGGCCGTTGACCTTCATGGTAATGTGGGAAAATCTAGAAAAATACTTTTAAATGCATTTTTCTTTGTTACATGTTACACACACACGTGCCCTTGGGGCATGTGTGTGTGTAAGATGTATCTAAAAGCAAATTTCAGGGGTGCAACAGGGTGTCATTTGGACACCCCTGCACCCTTGAAATTGCATTCTCAATTTGCGAATTCACAATGATGAATTGCAAATTGAGAATGCCCTCCCATTCATTCCTATGGGCCTCTAGGCCCATAGGAATGAATGGGTAGAAATTCCTTAATTGCGATTCTCAATTAGAGAATAGCAATTAAAGAATTTTAAGAAATCGCATTTTTTTTGCGAATTTCTTAATGAATTGCATTTTGCAATTCCTTAATTGCGATTCCTTAATTTTCGCAATTAAGGAATCGCAAAATGGAACAATGATGCATGTGGGGGTCTGTTCCCGCTTGTCCCACTTGCTTACTTGTATTTCTTGTTTCCTGGATCACGGCAGCTGCTGTGAGCATGGTCTCCCTCCTCACTAACAAACCGCAGGAGCAATTCCTTTCCCTTTAATTCAATTGCTGTGAACGGCCGCTGCTGCGATTAACCACAAAGCCCAGGACCGCAGAAGCAGTTCCTGTTCACTTTACTCCCTCATATCGGTGCCCGGCAGCTGCTGCGAGCACCGCTACGCTCAGCAATGGACCGCAGCGCAGGAGCCATTCCTTTCCCTTCCTATGGGCTCATTTATGAGCCCTTCCGCCACTTTTACTCAGCCGGTGCGTCACTTTTTCTGACGCACCAGCGGAGTAAAAATTGTGCCTTGTTGCACCATATTTACAAAGTGACGCATCTAGGTAGATGCGTCACTTTGTAAACCCCTGCGCCACATTATACCTGCGTCAGGTATAATGTATGCAGGGGGGGGCGTTCACCCGCAAAAAGCTTCGTAGAAGTGACGCAGTGAAATCTACGAGATTTCACTGCGTCACCTCTAGGACACAAATGCATCAAAATCTTGCGCCTGCCTCACAGCAGGCGTAAGACTGACGCAAGCCCTTTCACATGGGGCTTGCCCCATGTGAAAGGACGCCTTGCTGGAGTTGCGTCACTTTTGTGACACACTCCAGCAATGCGTCACTATTGCGCTTACAGATACGTTAGAAATACTTACGTATCTGTAACTCCTTGCGACATGATGCGTCATACTGTAAATATGACGCATCGTTAGTGTCACAGGGAGAGCGCAGTGAAAAGTGATGCATCGCTGTTTTCATGCAGCGATGCGTCACTTTTTAGAAATGAGGCCGATAGTCTTCTTGGTGCCCGGCCCCTGCGACTGCAGCAAGCACTGTAAATTTCACAATTAGACCGCAGGAACCGTTTCTTTTCTTGGCTCGATATCATGGTGCCCGGCGGCTGCCGCAAGCACTGTAACTTTCACAATTTAGCCCGCAGGAGCAGTTTCTTTTCTTGGCTCGACATCACAGTGCTCGGCGGCTGCTGCGAGCATTGTAACTTTCACAATTAGACTGCAGGAGCGGTTTCTTTTCTTTGCTCAACATCACGTGCCCAGCAGCATTCGCGAGCACTGCAACGTTTATTAAATAAACTGCAGGAGCGTTTTATTTTTCTTTTCTTGTTTCTTGACATCACGGTGCCCGGCAGCAGCCACGAGCACCGCAACATTTATTAAATAGACTGCAGGAGGAGATCCTCTTTATTATTCTACTGAGTACTGTCACTACTGTTCTGTACTGCGACATAAAGTCAATTAATTTCAGTCTAAGGTTTCCTCTCTCTCGGAAGGAAGAACTCTCCTATTTTTAGAAGTACATTATCATTTATTTTTTTGCATTATATGTTGGGTTCAGTGCACTGTCCTAATAGACTTTTAGGACTATTCTTAATCCCGTCTTGGTTACCCTTCCAAAGACAATTCAAGGATCCTTAAAGCTTGTCCTGTGGTGAGTGGCTGTGGAGTACCTCTTCTAAAACATTAGTGTAAGGTTCTCTGCACCTGATATGTATATTCCCTCTTTCTTTCCTTATCTAATCTGATTTTCTTGTGTCTTCTCTACAGTGTCCCTCCCCTGTGAATTCAAGATCCAATGAAACAGACCCCATCGTCCAGCCTCATCTTTACTCCAGTATTGGAACTTTCATAGATTCCCATTGCTTGTATCATTCCCCGTCGTCGGAATGGGAGCCTCGGTAATCATATATATATATATATATATATATATATATATATATATATATATATATATATATATATATATATATATATATATATATATATATATATATATATATATTCACTGAAAAAACCATAGGTTATAGACCATATATAGTTAGGAATTAGCATTTACAAAACCTTGAAAATTCACTGAAAAAACCATAGGTTATAGACCATATATAGTTAGGAATTAGCATTTACAAAACCTTGAAAATTCACTGAAAAAACCATAGGTTATAGACCATATATCGTTAGGAATTAGCATTTAAAAAACCTTATTTTACTCACACAAAACCATTGAAATTCCATATATAGTTAGTTGCACTAACTATATATCGCGCACCCGCAATCCACTGCTGATGATGTCACATATTACATCATTCATGACATGGTCAGTGACATCACTGATGACATCACTGATGACATCTCAAATGACATCACTGATGACATCACTGATGACAACATCCAGTGACTGTATGTTTCTGTAAAGTTAAAATGTGTCTTACATATTGAAGAATGAGTGGAAGTATAAGTGTCTGGACAAAGGATTTAGTAGGTGCATGACTGAATGTATGAGTGAGTGATTAAATGTGTCTCACTGAGTGCATGGGTTAGTGACTAAAGTGTCTTAATTTGTGCATCATTATGTCTGTTGTTCTGTAAACTGCTGCATGTGTTGATCAGTAGCTATATGATTAACTATATGGGTTACTGATTGATTGTCCAAGTATTTGTATGGGAGACTGAGTGTGTGTGTGTGGCTGGCTGGGAGGTGTGTGACTCTGTGCAGATCAATGTGTACTTGTATCAATGATTGTATAACAAGGTAAGTATGTGTTAGTATATGTTTGAAAATGTAAGGTGCTCTATGTTTAACTGTATAGACAAGAAAATGCAAGTGTCATTGATTCTTTACAGGACTTACTAGGTGTGTGAGTAACTCCATGGATGAGTGGCAGACTGTGAATGTCTGTATAGGTGTATGAGTGCATATGATAGTGTTGTAAAGATGAGTGATTGTATGTATGAATGATTGTATGGGTGAATGAGTGAAGGTGTGTGTAGACGTAGGAATCAGTGAGTGCGTATGTAGTAACTAGTATTGGTGTGTCAATGGTTTCAAAAATTATATTCTGTATTAAACACTGGGTGAAACAGAGGTTATATTAAAATGTGAGGAGATGCATTGTATTGTCACATGAATGATATCATCAGTGATGTGGTCATTGATGTCAAATGAGATGTCATCAGTGATGTCATTTGAGATGTCATCAGTGATGTCATCAGTGATGTCACTGACCATGTCATGAATGATGTAATATGTGACATCATCAGCAGTGGATTGCGGGTGCGCGATATATAGTTAGTGCAACTAACTATATATGGAATTTCAATGGTTTTGTGTGAGTAAAATAAGGTTTTTTAAATGCTAATTCCTAACGATATATGGTCTATAACCTATGGTTTTTTCAGTGAATTTTCAAGGTTTTGTAAATGCTAATTCCTAACTATATATGGTCTATAACCTATGGTTTTTTCAGTGAATTTCAATGGTTTTTTAATAGCAAATATCATAAGCTGTCGAATGTCAAGTACGTGGTAAGTAAAAACATTTTCGTGTTTATGCCCACTGATCTGCTTTGAATGCTGCCCCCCACCCCTCATTTCTATTAGGAGTACTCTCTCTTTGCAGATAGTGAAGGGTAGTTAACGCAGGCCTTTGCCCCCGTTGTAATCCGTCGTGCCTGCTTCTCTCTCCATTTGATTGATTGTTCTCTTTGGTTCATTCTCTATTTACAAACAAGCACAGAGTCGCAATACTCTGTTCAGTCTTTGCAGATAGCGAAAAATCGTGTAAAAAAACAAAAGGAATCGAGCAAAATCAGTAGGCCACTAATGGGATCTCTTTTTGACCTCGCTAAAATAGAAACATTAGGAACAACCTGTTGAAAATAGCAATGTGTATGTACATAAGCGGCGTTCATTTGTGTTCACAGTACCCCTTGTTGATTGTTTGAATCGAGCATTGAATTGTTCGAAGTTGGTTCTCTTAAGGATCTTCTCTGCCTGCAAACGAGGAAGAATAGGAATATTCTCTCTCCCTTTGCAGATAGTGAAGGGTAGGTAACGCAAGCCTTTAACACGTCGTACCTATTTCATTCCTCATTGATTGATTGATTGTCCGAACATTGACTGTTTGGGAATTAGTTCTTTTTGGAGGTATTCCCTGTTTGCAAATAAACGTAGGAAAATCTTTGCAAGTAGTGAAAGGGTACGTAATGCGGACCTTTCTCCCCCGTTGTAATCTGTCATGCCTATCTACTCCCCACTGATTGATGCACCTGTTTCACCCGGACCATTTACTAGAGATAGGTCATCTGGCCCAACAAGAGAGCACCCCTAGTGAAAAGGACATATGCAATAATAACGAAGTGATCACTGTATCCTGTTAACAGAAACTTTAGCATGAAACAACCTGGAAAGAAAAGAATAGGAAAACGAAAATCAGTAGGCCACTGATGAACTTTTTATTAAATAACAAACAAAGAAACGATAACAATACGTAATGATAAAACCTATTATTGTCCTAGAAACAAGAAACGTTAGAAGTAAGCCCGTAATAAGAAACCTGAAAACATCGCCCCTCACTGCCCCAAAACATGTCTGTCCCACCGCCTGCCACGGCCAAATAACGGCAAACTGGGAAAGATAGAAGTCAGCAGACATCCGCCCCATTCTAGAAACTTCCAAAGGGCAACAGGTTTTCGGCTACGCCCAGCCGGAAGCAACACATATAAGGCGGGTCCTGCTGCCACGCCTCGGCCAGGAGATCATCACGTAGGGTGTAGCCGGAGGAGAGGCCGAGGCCAGCGGGACCCGGCCAGGGGGGGGGAATGTCCGTGTCCTCGACCCTCCCCTCTCTCTCCCAGTCCGGCCGCGGTGGCCCTTGAGAGTTGCAGGTTGTCCCTCCACACTCTCTCCCGGTCCGGCCACCAACGGCCGGGGGCTGGGGCCGACGGGATCCGGCTGCAGCCGATGAGCCAAGGAACCCGTTCATGGGGCCAGAGCAAAGGGCGTCCGGCCGCCATCCACCGGAGGTCCGGCCCAAAGACGGACGGGACATTTCTTCTTTCTTGAATAATTGCTGCAACAACCCTGGGGGGGGATGTCTTGCACATGCCTCCGACCCCCCCCCCTCTCGTCCTCATCGCCTGGTCCGGCCATAACAAATCTCAAGCGAGACGCCGTGGGGTGCACTGGAAGGGAGAGACGGTGCGAACAAGCCTCTCCCGCCTCCCCAGGTGGAGGCTTCCCACCTGCACCCTCAGCGCTCCAGGCGCCCGGAAAAGGGTTCTTCTACTGTGGCGATGCTGCAACGTCTCGCCCGGCAGGGTGGAGCCCGTCCGCTCATTTGACCCCGCGATCTCCAGTAGCTACCGAACTCTCAAAATGGCGGTCGACCTGGCAAGAGCGGGCCCAGCATAAAGAAATGGCCCGGTCACTGGTTGACTCCACCACCGTAGTCCTCCACGACCTTTAAGATTCTAGAGGAGCCGCGGGAGTCCCCGACCCCCGCAGACACCCCCGATGGGGAATGACTGCCATGATCGCTCGTGGAGTGACGAAACTGTAGCCGCGGGACGTCGGCGCTCCCATGCTGGCGCCAGCCTCAGTTTCAATGACTAGAATCCTGCAGACCTCAGTTCCGGTGAAAGCACAGTGTGACCCGGTAGGAAAAATTGTTGCACCCCCTCCCCTTTTTGACTGATGGTTCAAACCACCGATCCTTTCCTTTGCCCTTTTAACGGAACTTTGGACTGCCTCCCCCCCCCCGCGGCGCCCCACGCCGTTATTTGCTGGGCAGCAACTTACTAGACATCACCTTCGTGACATCCAGATTTCAGCGCGTTCTGCTGCCTTGGAACTATTCGCACAACAGACCGCTACTGACAACCCACCCCCAGGCAACATCTTCTGAATTTTCATAATTTGAAAGAACTAGTAACATGTCCTCATCAGGAATTTCCTCTTCAATCATCTCATCAGGAATTTCCTCATGAAAAGTCTGCAATGATGATTCTTGTAACTCTATGGTCTCCAAACATTCGATAAATTCGCCATCAAGACATTGATCAAAAAAATCATTCAAGTCATCTCCTCCTTGTGAGAATATTTCATTATTGGTGCTGTCAATTTCAATAAATGTAGTGGATAATTCAAAAGAAATTGCCACGGTCTCTTCGTTGTTTAAATGTTTTTACTGTTTTTGTTTTGTTGTATATATTTATAAGTTATTAAAGTTTTATATTCCTACTACTTTGTTGGAGTGCTATATATTTTTCATGTGACACATAATTGTAAAAACTTTGATGTACAAAGAGGCATCCCTGGAATCTTCCGCTTCAGGCTCGGTCCCCTCCCCAATCACAATACAGGATGGTTTTCAGATAGTATGAACACGTGTGGTGTGACGGATCTCATCGGGTGTGGGCCTTGATCTACTATAACTCCTTTGAAGAGGGGTGATTCTTTACAGCTGGGGCCATAAACTACATCTGCAGGGCTAGCTGATAGCCTAGGACCGGCCTGGACAATCGGACACAGAAGAAGAGGAGTGTCAGAGGGTGCGGTAGTGAATAGGGCGAAAGAGAGGTGTCGGGCGGGCACAGAGTGTGATTCTCAGGGAAGAGCAGCGCAGATGGGGGGAGGTTTATTGCCCATGCATAAGACAGAGAGCGGGGGTGAGCAGTGCCTAGGGAAGATGCTTGCGAGGGTGGGGAGCCATGCTACGAATCGACAGCGTGCAGAGAGTGGGTCTGGGCATCTAAAATGGCTGCCGTGCACAACAAAAGTGTGGCATTTCAAAAAAGGCAAGATGGCGCAGACAATGTTTTTCAACACTTCTCATTTCCTTCGAATCGAACGTTAACAGACGTTGGTGCATATTGCCAAAGTTAAGCGATATTTATCGCTAACGATGCTTAGCAACGAATTTTTTTACCGCTAAGCATCGTCAGAAATTATCGAAGATAAACCTTGCTATTATCAAGGTTTATCGCAAATGCGATAAAAAACGTCCGCAATGCATGAATATCGCTAAAAAGTCAGCGATATTCATGCATTACCGAGCTAATGCTCTTAGCCATGTTATCCACCTCACATTGGATAACATGGCTAAGAACTGCTCAGGGCAGGTGTTAGTTTTTGGAGATATTAGCGCTTAGCGCGAATATCTCCAAAAGTTGGTAATAGGAGATAGATATCTTGCATGTTGTAATGCAAGTTATTGTGGTATATGGAACTCATACCATAATCTCTCAGGAAAGCAGAAACTGATCCTTTTGGGACCGCCTGAGAAGGCCTAGGGGGTGAGGGGTACTCTACTTTGCCCCCTTTTCACGTTCCGAACTATTTTATTTTACTCTCTTCTGTAATTACACAAAATGGCAGCGATAAGATGCATCAGAGACAGACAGTGAGAGAAAGGAGGCCGGAGATGAAGAAGAGATGTCAAATACACATTGGAGATAATATAGTGAAAGAAGGGAAGTAAATATGAGTAAACTTACCATGTAACATAAAAATTTTCCACTCTATACTATAAGTCTCATTTTATACTACAATCACTTCGCTACAACCTCATAAATTAAAAATGAATAATGTCTCAAACAATTTTTGTATTTCTAAATATAAATTTATTCTTCTGAATTTTCAAAATTTGAAAGAACTAGTAACATGTCCTCATCAGGAATTTCCTCTTCAATCATCTCATCTGGAATCTCCTCATGAAAAGTCTGCAATGATGATTCTTGTAACTCTATGGTCTCCAAACATTCGATAAATTCGCCATCAAGAGATTGATCAAAAAAATCATTCAAGTCATCTCCTCCTTGTGAGAATATTTCATTATTGGTGCTGTCAATTTCAATAAATGTAGTGGATAATTCAAAAGAAATTGCCACGGTCTCTTCATTGTGAGCCATTTTATTTTGAAATTGCTTGCTGTAAATTGCTGAAAAAAATAATCACTTTCATTTATCGTTTTTAGTAATACATAATATAAAACTAACTTTATCAAGTATTTAGTATAACAGAAGGACTGTAAATAAATAACAGAAAACATTTTTCAAATTATCTTAAAGTGTACAACATAGTTCCCCTTACAAATTAACAACTCACCTTTTTAAAAGTAGGAGAAGTGTTAGTACTGTGTAAACCAAACACCAGAAATTGAGCACCAAAAATTCCTCTTGTCTCTCGATCATACCGAGAGACAAGATGACGGCCACTACGGACTGTTTGCAATGTTTACAGACGCCGGAGAACCAATCAGCTTCGCAAAGCTCCGTTACGCGAAAAGTACGCGAAGCGGAGCGCTGTTACAGATATATATCTTTTTTTGAACGTTAATTTCTCAAAATCCACTGGAGCACATATATTGAGACCTAGCAAAGGCACATCGGGCTACCAGTCCCTACAATTTTGCCAAGTTTCGTGCAAATCCATTCAGCCGTTCGATTATTCTTTTTTTTTTTTTTTGCCCCGCGGGGCCCTTTTAAAACCTCCACATCAAACCTAGAGGGTCAGGGAGGATCTACTATGCCCCCTTATGGTCATTTGCCCCTTCGCTTTGGCCTCCTCTTGTCTCTCGATCCTACCGAGAGACAAGATGGCGGCCGCTACGAACTGTTTGGAATGTTTACAGACGCCGGAGAACCAATCAGCTTCGCTTCACGAAGCTCCGTAACGCGAAAAGTCCGCGAACCGGAGCGCTGCCCGGTCCGCTGTTACAGATATATATCTTTTTTTGAACGTTAATTTCTCAAAATCCACTGGAGCACATATATTGAGACCTAGCAAAGGCACATCGGGCTACCAGTCCCTACAATTTTGCCAAGTTTCGTGCAAATCCATTCAGCCGTTCGGGCTAAAAGTGAGGCCAACCGCCCTATGGAAAACTCAATGTTAAAAACACGTTTTGGGACCCCCCTTTTTTCTCGGCCCCCCCTTGACGAAACCCCCCCAAATTTTCAGGGGCTGCTCAGAAACAAAATGTTCCATTTTCCTGAAAATTTCAGCCAATTCCGTCCACAAACGCCAAAGTTATTAGACATAGAATTTTCAAAAATCCCATAGAGAAAAAATCCTAACTATATATACTATACTATATATATATATATATTACCTACTGGCGGTCTTCGTCGTCGACGTCTTCGTCGTCGCTGGATGGCTCGTCGACGGATGAGGAGACAAAGTCACTGAAGAGGCCTTAGAGCCTTCTTTAACCACTGTTGAGGCTTCTACCGTTGACTTCTTGAAGGGCTTAGAAACTTTGTCCTGATGTGTAGGCCCGGCCGAGCCCTCATCAAGTTTTGCCTTCTGCACCTGAGGTGCTTGCCTTTCCCTCTACTTTACACTTCCGTGAGGAGAACCGCCAGGCTCGGGCTTGCCAGACCTATCAGAGGTCCCACGCACAGCCTTTGAGGGGGGTTCAGATGATACCTCCACAGATGATCTACCCCTCTTTAGAGACGTTTTAGAAGATGTTGACCTGGCATCCTCCTCATCACTTGATACCACTACATCCATCTATCCCAACTTCCTGAGCCAAATAAGTAATCTTCCTTCACGATCACGAAGGGTCTTAACAGACATCATCCTGCATA
Source organism: Lissotriton helveticus (assembly GCF_964261635.1). Lineage (NCBI taxonomy): Eukaryota > Metazoa > Chordata > Amphibia > Caudata > Salamandridae > Lissotriton > Lissotriton helveticus. Next base: position 540,130,306 of record NC_136065.1, read on the forward strand.
TTTTACAATCTTCTGCTTTATGCTCAGGGTATAAACAATATATACAGTCCTTGTGTTTGTCCTCAACATAAAGTCGTTTTTTGCCACAAGTGGCACAAGGCTTTAATAGGCTCTTCTTTTCCTTATCAGCCATTGTTAAATCTTGAACAAATCCTGTCAGAAAACAGTTTAAATAATACCTCAAAGTAGAAGTTAGAGCAGAGCTCTAAGGAGACTCCCTGTCACCAACGATGCGGTAGAAAATCTGAGGTTCTGAGCTTTCTCAGGAAGGTTCCACAGGGTGAGGCTAATCTGATTGGTTGCTAAGGTGAGTTTGGGTCTTTTTACATAAGGACACCTATAGGCTACAAAATATAATGAGGCCTAGGCCTATCTTTTACTCTTTTGTACCTACTAGGGTGTATTTACCTTGGTATATATATATATATATATATATATATATATATATATATATATATATATATATGATTACCGAGGCTCCCATTCCGCCGACGGGGAATGATACAAGCAATGGGAATCTATGAAAGTTACCAATACTGGAGAACTAAAGTTACAAGTAAGTAACTTGTTTCTTCCCCTACAGGATATACTGTCACCTTCTGGCACTGATCTCTTCTCCCACAACCTTTTGGGTTTACTTGACTCCCCTTACCCTTGGGATCAATCACCCATCCTGCTATAGACAGTGTGGAGGGTTGGTCTGAAGGTGAGAGGGAGGATTATCTCAGTTTCTGCGTTTCCTGGTTTTCATATGAGTGGGATTGTGACACTGTCAAAGGGCAATATTAGCTAATCCACGGACAGGGCCCTTCTTTGGTCTCACAATCAAACAAGAAACAATTCCAATACAAGAAATGCAGCACTCAGAATTGATATTAGGTGATCATATAGGAGGGATTGCTCATTTCTCCGGCCACACCTCTGGAGTGGGCACGCATGCTCTGCACAAAGGGAGAAGGGTTGTACCACGTTGGATTTGGGCAGATAAGGGTACTGTGGGATGGTTTGAAATAGAGCACAATGTGGGCATAATGGTGGCTGACTGATCGCCGGGAGAGAGCTGCCCCGGTGCCCTGTCCCCACCCCTGAGAAAATCCCCATTTGAGCAGAGTTATTGAAGGGCAAATAAACAAAAATAATGTCTGAATTGGAATGAATACTGGAATACTGGAATGCAAAGGGCTGATTATCCATACCTGGCTGGGCGCAGCACTTCGGCTTGGTGGAGAGGATTGCGGTGTTTAGAGCAATGTGTCACTTTCTTTGTAGGCTTGGAGGTCGGCGCCCGTGGGAAGCTACTGCAGGTTGTGGATATGGCCCCCAAAGCAAATAGATTAGCAAAGGATGTGGCGAAGGCCGTAGGAGGAACAGCGACGGGTCGTGGTCTCCGGTGCGGCAGTGCTACCGGGAATGTGGAGGCCGCTGATCTGAAGCCTGTCAAGGAGCGGATCACGGATGTGCGGGCCGGCCGCCGAATTGTCTCCGGAGACTGTGCTGGACAGCTTCTCATTTCTGAGGCATTTTCTAGGGGTGTAGCGGCAAACAAGGTCCCTCTGCCTCCACCCCTGTCTCTGTCTTTTCCTCTGCCTGTTGCAATGGGAAAGGAGAGTATAGGAGCTGACTCCTCCAGTCCTGACCCTGTGGCCTCAGGCCCAGCAACAGACGTGCTGGTACAACCATCAGCAGCAGAGCGGTATGGAGAGCAGAGTGAGGAACAGATAGAGCAGCATCAATCCACCCAGCAGGAACAAGACCAGGCACCTAGGCCACAGAGAGAGACGCTGAGAGGAGATGTAAATAAAATGTATAAAAGAGGCATCAGTATGTTATGTGATTGTATAAAAATAACCGTCTCTTTATTGATTTGACCATAATTGGGTCTTTATGTTTTTCTTATAATAACGATGAAGCTGTTGTCCTGTATTCAGTTCATAAGTTTCTGTTTAATATTTACTTTCACGAAATCCTCTTGTATATAAAGTATTGGAGATGATTCAATAAAAAATATAAATAAATACATTTTTTTTAAATGAAATAGAGCTCAAAGAAGCTGTTGCAAATTGGGTAGGGTGTCCCTGAGCACCTTTGCCCTATTGGTTATGGAGGGACCAGGAGTCTTCCTCAACCACAAGCTATGTGAGACATAAATGTAGCATCCCTGGGCACCTTCTTCAGAACTCAATTGGACTTCTGGAATACAGAAAAGTGCTGTACCTGCTGATGAGATCAATAAGGGAAACTGAAGAGCTGGACCTGCCCCCAAATGTATTCAGGACAAACAAGTGGTTGGCTGACATTCTGTTAAGCTACAGTGCTACAGAAAGCTGCAGGATGCCCCTTTTCCTGAAGAGTCCAGCTGGCCAGTTCCGACTGGGCTTGCCCTAAACCCTGCTGGTATCTTCTTCTCTAGTAAGTCTTGACCACCAAGTGCTGTTCCTGAGTACCTAGGACTCTTGGCTGTGTGAAAGTCTACTCTTCCTAACATCCTGAACAACCTGGGACTCCAAAGACCTCTGGAGGACAGGGACAAGCTTGCTAAGTCAATCTGACAAATGTGCATTGCTGCTGGGCCAAAGATTCAGGTTGCTCCAACTTAGAGCTTTTCCACCTCAACAAATCCAGTTCAGCGGACCAAGCAGAGAAGATATCTGGCTCGTGTAACCCTGTTTAGCTACAGCTTGTAGCCTTGACCCACTGAAGAAACTTAAGTGCCAAAAAACATTTAACTTGGAAATCTTTACTGGGTGAAGGTAACAAAAGTATCTGGGCAGCGGGAGACCTTCCCTGGGCACAAATTGCGAATTTCTCCTGCTCTGAGCTTTCCCAGAAAAAGTCAATGACTTCATCAGCATCTCATTCAACAACTAGGTGCCCTCATAAATCCCTTCTCAGCCTTAGTCTGTTGCCCTACCCTACTGAGGATTTTTTACTTCAATCTCAGAGACTAAGGGGCTGAGTATGATGGTGATCGAATCAACTTACGCAGTCCTGTCTGTGGTGGTCAGACCGCCACACTATCATCAGAAGCAGTCATTCCGACTACCAGATTACAATGCATGCATATACACAGAAATGTGACAGCCGCTGCCAGGAAATTTCGAATGCTGTGGTGTCAGAAAGGACCAATGGCGCTAGTTGGAGAGGGGACCGCCTTGTGAACACCCCTTCCAATTACGATGCACCTTACTGATGAGCCGACAATGAAGTTCAACCACCTCATCTAAGCTGGCTGAAAGGGAAGTAAACAAGGCCGTAACCCACCTGTTCACAGCTCCTCACGTCCTGGGCTGCCATGGAACCAATAACACAAGTCCTGCCACTGCTGTACCTGCTCGATGATACCCAAAATCGAAACCGTCATGGGCGCAACCGCTGGTAAGTGTCACACCTATCTGTGTACATAGAGTCCTCAGCAAACTTGTGCACCACCATGGAAAAGCAGGGGCGTAGCTTGGTGAGTATGAGTTGGGGTAGTGAGCAACCTGTTTTCAAAGAATCATGCAGGGACATCTTGCCAATACACATACCATGAGAAGGAGGACATGAGGGGGCCTGAAGGGGCAGTGGAAAGTGCGAGTTGTGTGAGTTGTATAACAGGATTTGAAGTGTTTGGTGCACTGGCAAGTCGAAAAAGCAGGTGCTGAGACAGGACCCATCTGACTGTACATTTTTTCCCCTCAACCTTAGGGTGACTCATAAGTTCAACTCAGCACCAGTACCACCTTCCACTGTCACAGATGTAACAGCAAAGAGTCCAGTCACAGTCTTGTCAGATATTAAGCATTATGATAATCCATAACAATGAAGCCACAGTTGTTGCTCTAAACTCTAATGCAGCCAACAACAATTGGCAAAGCCAATAGTCCTGGGTACTTGTAGGTACAGTGCAACTTGTATGAGATACCTGGATGTTGTGCAATGACAGAAAAGTAGGAATATATCATTCCTGCGGGACACTATGAAAATCACAGATGTACAGCTTATGTGCTTCTAAGCCACGCCCTCATGTACAACAGCCACACCCTTGAGAGAGACCCCCCAGTACAGTTATATCTCTCAAAGTCCTGTTGTGGAGAACACAAAAAACACTATGAAACACAAAATTCACAACAGTGTTCAAGTCCACAACAACATAGAATTCAGAGAGCATGTTTATGTGTCAGTGTGGGCAGGTAAAACATTCCAGCTTAAAATCAACACTTCACATCACCTGACGGAAAGCACTCCAAGCCAACTATGTTCTACAGAATACATCAATTATGGGATTGTGATACTACATACACCCTCCCCTACCCTCGGAGCCATGAGACTGTGGATAAAGATAGGGGCGTTGGTCCCTGGTACAAACATATTTTGTGGGCCCCTGCTAGCAACATCATAGAATGTATGTTCCCATCACATCTGCATGATGCCCTCTATATCCAGGCCACTGACAATATATAGGCACACTCTCACAAACTCAACATGTGTGCACATCTCAGAAGTTAGTGTACTGATGTGTGCAATAAACTGTGTCACAAAACAGCATCTTTTGTGACACCCTCACATTGAATATAAGCTATGTACTGTTGTGAAATCAAACATACATCAGTATGGATGTGTATGGAAAATTAAACACACCTTCACTGTTAAAGCACTGTAATGGGCTTCCACACATCACCCACATGAAAAATAAAAGTCATGTAAACGGGAGTCCCACAAACCATGGTGTGAAACATTTAAAGGCCAAAATGTAAAGACTCACTGCAGATTTAGGTGTCCCAAATCAGGGGGACACCTGGAAGGCTAGAGGCCAAGGCCACAGTCCGTATTGCACCTGCCTCAAAGTATCCAGGTGCACAGGACCTGTGTGATGAGGTATATCAGGGATAACCAATATTGTCACAAAGTGGCATACACATGTAGCTAATGTGCAAGTCCTTCATAAAAACACAGCAGCAACATCAGTAGTCAGACATCTGTTAAATGTATGTGGAAAGAACAGACATGAAAATGATTACTTGTGTATCCAAAGTACCAATAAGGTATTGCAATAACACTTCCCGCATGTGTAAAGAACCACATACCTACTTTGCATACATTAAACACATTTCCACCCTATATCTCAGGTAGTACAGCAATCTGAAAGACCTGGACATTGGCCTAGGCAAGCTGCAATACTTAACATAGCAGATACCACCCAATGCAATGTCTGCCCCAATTGGAACTCATCCCACATATACATCCATTGAACATTGACCCTCGTCCTCTGTAACTCCATAACTGGTCCCAAGGTCTGACAATACTTACCACTGCAAATAGATCAGCTTTCATGGTGAAACAAACACAACTGTAGTCACACATCCCAAATAATCCAATACCAACAATTAGCATCAGTATCAATGGCAAGAAGAAGACTTTTAAAAACAAGCAAGTTTTTTTATTACAGTTAACAAATTGGTCTCTCAAAAAAAGGCCAACGGCCAGTCCAATCATTTGCCTGTGGTCCAGCACACTTCTGTGCCACCAAACTTGAATTCCAGAACACTGCTAGGGAAACCTCCATAGGAAGGATCATCTAGTGAGCAGGCCAGGCATCTCAGTGATATTACTTGGGTGGTCTGGGTTTGGGATCAGGAGGGATGGGTTTGTCCTTGGTAGGGCTCGGCTCTGGATTGGGAAGGTTGGGTATGGCTGTAGGAGGGCTGGGCTCAGGATTGGGAGGGTTGGGTTTGACCATGTGTGAGATCTTGTAAAGGTGAAGGGTAGTGATGGGGTAACAGGTGTTGTACTTTTTTATTTTAAACATCTGAGTTGGGGTGGGGAAGAGGTCCTTTTGCTTTTTTGGAGGGGGTGTGTCGGTTACAGGATATTTTCTTTGCTTTTTCTGCTGGACTTGTTTACTTGGCATGGTTAGTGATGGATTTAGGAGTGAGGGCCTGGTGTTTTTGGGGCAGATTCTGCAGTATATGGAGTGAGTAGGGGTGGGAGATGAGGTCAAGGCAAAAAGGGTAAGGTCATTGGAAGACTGGGGAGGAGGTAAGGCAAGGGGCTGGGTGTTGGAGATAGAGGGATGTGAAGAGTGAGGTGTGGATGTGTGTACTAATTTGTGCTTGTCTCTGTATCTGATGTTTCTATGGGTGTTGAATGTTTCTGTTTCTTGGTGATGTATCATATGTATTTGGCTGGTTTTCTGTCATTGTGGTGTCTCAGTGAGTGATGTCAATAGTGGCTGTTTCTGGTGGTGTGATGTATGGTTGTATGTGTATAGTGCCACTGTCTCGTGGTGTGGTGTCTGGCGGTATGTGTGTGGTGGCTGTATCTGGTGATGTCAGGTATAGATATATGGATGTAGTGGATGTCTGTTATACAGTGGGTGTGGTGGTTGGCTGTATGCCACTGGAGACAGTGGTGAGGGGTGTGAGTACCTGGTGAGTGGTTGCATGCCTGTCATTTTTCATATGTTACTGTATGCGTGTGCTGCATGTGGATTTCGAGGTTGATATGTGCTGATTTGCGCATGTGCTTTGGGCAGGTATGTGAGTAGGGACTGTGGATGGGGTAGAAGCAGGAGATGGAGTGGAAAGGAGGCATTGTTAAAAGGCTGCTGCGAGTGTGGAAGCCTGAGCCTGAAAAGGTCTTTGTAGGGCAGACATGGCAGTGTGAATGCCTTCCAAGTATAACAGCATCTGCGTTAGCTGAGGGCTTTGTACCTGGATTGCATTCAGCACTGCAGTTTGACCCACAGAGATCTGTTTTAGGATGTCAAAAGCCTCCACACTTAGGAAAGTGGGAGAGACAGGGGCAGGGGGCGAAGGGCCTGACGTAAAGGAGGTACCGTCCCTCTTAGGGCAGTGGGCCCCTACAACAGAGTGGAGAGCAGCAGGGAGGGTGGAGGTGGAACAGGGGTGGCTGACATGGATGTTGTGGACGCAGGTTCAGGGGGGTCCACTACCACCTGGGAATAGCCACTGGAGCTCAACTCTGATGATGATGATGATGTGTCATCTGGTTCCTTCATGGCACTCCACTCATTCACTGGGCCACTGATTCAATCTATGTCACTGCCGCTGTGAGAACCACTGTCTACAGCTGCTTCCCCAACAGTCTCGGCCGTGTCTCCTCCACGGCCCGGGGTTGATGCTGAAATAAAAGTAGAAATAGGTTCATTGCAATGTGTGAACACACTGGATAAACAGATCCTAACAGCACAGATTACACAATTGCACAGATCACAGCACATACAAGGATGACTACAATGGCTCTGACATTGGCATGAGCAAGTGCATGAATGCTACATGACCTGTGCACAGTCACACATAATGGTGTAATAACCACAGTCTTCTCCAACTGCATGTGTGACCTAGTCCCAAATCCACCCTCATGTGTGTAGTAGGAGATATCATCACCCTGTCAACAGAGGTCCGTATAGCATACCATTGTTACATCATGTCATCAAATGGGATGTCCACATGGAAGGCATTACTACCTATCCACACAAGTCCCTGTAATCAGCAGATTGTCAGGCGTCCCTAACCCACAACATGTAGAATTGCTGGGCATCTGCTACAACTAAGTTTCTGCAATATCTGAATATCAAGAAGAAGGTAACACGTGGCCATTCCACACTGTTCCTACTTCCAAAGTAGCACGTTCACATCTGTCCACTACCAGATGAGGCTGATAAAAGCTGTAAATGAGTAGCTTAGCTAGGTGTCACATGTAGTACAGAAGAGGAGAATGGAGACAGTGTGGCTCCAAGTGGTGTGCGATTTCAGCACAAATATCCATTGTAAATGAGTATGCAAAGGGACATACCCAGTCAAGATTGGTTCATGAGAACACAACGTTTCCACATTGCAAATGTCAATGTCATTACAAGAGTCAAAGTACATGAGGCTTAGGAAATATCCAGTCCAAAACGAGGTCTTACTCGTGTCCAAAAGGGAAGGGACATCACTGTACCTTTCCTATCTCACAAACAAAAAAGCAAAAGTAGTACTGAGTGCTAACACACATATATGATCCCAACATGTCAGCATGTCACTCCCTGATGCAAGCCAGCAGCCAGTGAAATACCCTACACAAATTCACGGGTGCATCTCAAATAACTAAATTCACGATTCTCAATGGCATGCAAACTCAAATAGTAATGGAAGCCTTCCTACAATGTGTGTCATTGCCTCAACATTTTGGCCAGATAATGACCTCCATCAATGTCATTGGGTGTGGATGACTCACCCACCCATGTCTACACATCCTTGCATGTGGTTACACCTACTTTGTATACCCATCATGGTATACTATTGTTGTGTACACATTGGCCAACACATACAAATGTGATGGAATCAGAATGAAAACCTTGTAGACCCTCAGATCATGTAAGGAAGATTTGTACATATGATAGCACAACACGTAAAGGTACACATGCCAGCATGTAGGCATCAATATAGATGGCACCAGTAGTGCTAACCACCTCATGATACCGTATTCTCCACTTGCCAAAGGGAGGTAGTGCTCTGTGTCTGCATCCAGAGTGCAGACACATGTAAGCGGCCTACTATCACATGAGACACAGTAGTGAGGGAGCATCACTCCAGACAAAAGGATGACAAATAGCCTGCTAGGGACAACTGTCACACATGACATCAAAAGAAAATGTTGGTTCTCTGTGGATTAGGAAGACATGCATCTCTTCAACTCTGGAAATTGACAGTTGACTGGAATCTGCTTAGTTCCTGGTCACATGGACAAATAGTCTAGATTTATCAACATGCAACTACTACCAGAAGTTCATATGCAGCGACTCGCTCATTGCATGGGACATGAGGCACCTTCAGGTTTGACAGGGAAATAGTGGTTGTATGACAGAGGCACGCTTGGCTAAACCACCATGCCTCTACAATGCAGCCCTAAAAACAAATGTATCTAAACAACGCATTTCTTTACCAAGCATGCCTTTACCATGCAATTTCATGGTAAAGGCATGATGAGGCCTAAAACCCTGGCCCCTGCCAAATAAACAACCTGACCATGCCAAGCCTTAAAAATGACCCCAACCCTAAAACAAAAAACTACTCGAAATCCCCTGCCCTAAGTCCAAAACCCTGGCCCCTGCCTTATGAACAAACCGACCCCCAAAGACCAATAAACTACCAATCCCTAAAACATAAAATTACCCAGACACCCCCTACCCTGAACCCTAAAACCCGACCCCCTGCCTTATAAACAGCTCGATATACCCTTAACCCTAAAAACTACCCCTCACCTCAAAAACTACACCCCGCTCCCCAAAAACCAGCTTCACCCCATCTTACCTGTCTGCGTTGAGCTTTTTGTTCCGATGCTTCCTGTTCCTGTTCTACCCCATCCGGACTTCTACACTGCGCACTGCCTTAACCACACACATGCGTGGTTAAGGCATATGCATGGTTAAAGCACACGTGGTTGTGCTTGCTGGGAAACGGTATACTTGGCTCTGTCCACATTGTAAAGGCTGTTACCTGGAAATAGCTGCCTGTAACAAAAGATAGATGTCATGCAGGATGTTTCACTCAGGCCACTAATCCCCCCTCCTAGCTGCTGTGGGCTTGCAACTGCCCATCAAACTCCGGTAAGACCACCACCAGTATGAGGGTCATTAGGGTGGTCAGGGTCCAGCACGTGCCCCTTCTGCTTTCGGAGGACATCACCAGTTGGACTTCCATGATCTTCTGTGTCCAGCATCTCAGTTTCTCCTACTTTTTTCCTGCAGTTGACACTGTGCTGATAAGAAACCCTCACTTTCCGGATGATGGCTTTCCACATGTACAACTTCTAATGGACATTGACCTGTATGAATGCAATAGATGCAATAGATGAAGAGAGTAAACATGCAAGCTATACGTTATGTACTAGGGTGACCCAGAGGATGCAGACAGCTAGCATAGCCATTGAATGGCGCACATACGACAGGATTAATGCTCACATGCTGAGCACTACAAAGACATAAATAAACACTTTTGAAGTCGTCTGAAGACCACCCTCAATTCTTCTCATACCTATATTGAATAGGTCAGCCCACTAACATCACGCAGCCCTGGGCCACACCATATGTGCCCTGAAATGAATTACCATTTAACACACCACACCATTGTGTCCTCCTGTAGGGTACAGTACTTGTGCATCACTGGACAGACAACTAAACAGTCTGGACAAATGACTTAATTCATACTGTACAATACATCACTGCTACCATTGTATTGACTAAGTTCCAAGTTTTGTGCCACAATGACAGGGTGTGCATGTGTGTCTCTGAGAGTTCCCAAGCGAAGGATCAGCATATCTACAGGGAGAGTACTCTGGGCATCTGTTCCATAGCCACAATAACTCTGCTACAGCCTGGACCATGGACCATGGACCATGCTGGACACAACTCATTGTTAGTATGTGCTCTCTGCAGGCTGAAAATACTGTTCCCCTATCATCATCACATGCCCACATTTTCCAATCCTAACAGTACATCTTGTGTCCATTATATACATGACTTGACCATTGTGAGTCACTCAGAAGGGGTCTGTGAGGTGTTGGTATTACCTAGACAACAGTTTGGTGAGGCCTGATGTGTGCTGAGTGATATGTGGGACTGTACACATATCTCACATCATCCTCACCTGCTACTTACAGGATACCTACATAACTTAAGGTGTACAACATATACATTTCTTAGCATTTCTTCCATGGACTGAATACTAAATACATCATAGGCGACATGAAATGTATAAATGAATATATATGATAAGCTTTACTTACCAGACTCCAATCCCTCTGGTATTCATGTCAAGTCCCCAGAATGCAGAATTGCACGCACCTTCTCCTCCCAGGTTGTGAGCTTTAATGGTGGGCCGGGAGGACCACCGCCAGTCTTCTAGGCTGACAAGTGTTGCCTGGAGGCCAAGTTCTTCACCCTCATCACAGGTTGTGCCACCTCTTCCTGTTGCCCTCTTTTGTGGTACCTTCAGTGTTCACTTTGTTGACTATCCTGTTTCACATTTCATTCTATATAGTCAGAGGGGGTTGTTTGAATTGGGCTCAAGACAATTGTGGCTCTCCTGTAATGATTTCATCCAACATGGCTGACAACTCGGTTTTAGAGAAACATGGACTATTTGCAGGTGACCCTTTTATTATATACAGTGAGTGAGAGTGCATAAAATGGAAAATGACTTTACACTAAGGAATGATGATGAAAATAATGCAATAAATGTAAGTGGAGAATGTGTGATGGGATTGTGTGAAAAGGGCTGCCTTCTCTCACCAACAATGCCATCTATCTTGCTGTGTAGCAGTGTAGTGGCAAAGGATCATGTTCTGGGATGGGGTGTGTATTATTCTTTGATTTGTATGTGTGTCCACTTTGGCAATGGACATCAGTCGGGTAGATTTTCTGTATCCAGTGGACACTGTTGCAGTGCTTTTTGGTGGAAGTAAAATGAACGTCTAGCGCTGTCGTGAAACCGCAAAGGGACCGCCAGTACAACGGTTAACTCGCAATCTGCTCATCAGTGGTACCACAGCCCTGATGGCATCAGGCTTCCTATCAACAATGTTTCCGATCACCACGGCCCATGCAGAAACTACTCCGATCACAGCAGCTCATTCAGTGAACACTCTGACTACCGCGGTTGGCGATTCAGCAAACATGCACCGTAATATGGCTGGGGTAACTTTACATCCTCATCGGTCAGTTGAGGACGCACAGCAGTTGGGTGGTAGGTCCTACCACCATCCTCATCAGGCCCTAAGTTAGGACGTCTGATTGGGTCATACCTGGGTTCTGTATCCTGCCAATGCTCCATCACCGTAGATCTTAAATCGTACCTGGGTCTCAGTCAGGTGCAACCAGATGACTGCAGGTGGCGCTTACTGTTTTTTGGTATTATTATTATTTAAAACTTTGAAAAAAAATAGCTCTTGTTCCTTTTTTTGGATTTGTGTTGTATTGATGTCATTCTTTTCATTAAATTACTCCCTATTTTTACAAATTGGAAGGGGAGTTCAACTTTTTAGCTGTTGGGTACTTCCGAATCTGCTTAAGTTCAGTCTGCTTGCTCTGTGCCATAGCTACCAGGAATTGAGCTCAGACTTTAAAATTACTGAAACATTTACTGCACTTAACAAGAATAGTGACATTCCTACTTGTGGTGATTACTTAATTGACATATTTAACTTACATATAAGTCCCTAATATATGGTACAAAAGTGTACCAGATCCTTTAAGTTAAATGTCACTAGTGTATGCAGTTGTAAAACTGTCAATTTGACCTGGCAAAATAAATCTTTTGCAAGACCTAAACATTCCTTTTAATATATATAACCCACCCATCTGGTAATATTGGTTAGGGCATCTCCAGGAGTTTTCCTCACCCACAAGCTGACACTGGGCATAAATGTGGCTCCCGAGTTTCTTCTTCAGAACACCTCTCACCTGTGAAAAACAGAAGAAAGACTGCATCTGTTGTACCTGCTGTCGAAACCTATTAGGAGACCCCTGAGGACTAGGCTTGTACCCACGTGTACCCAGGACTTAGAAGTGGACTTCAAGGGTCAGTTGGTTGACCTCCTGTGGAGATATAGGGACAAAAAAGCTGTATGAAGCCCACTTTCTTGAAGAGCCCAACTCGCCAATTCCAAATGGCCCTACCCTACAGCCTGCTGGTGACTTCTGTTATGAGTGAGTCCTCACCTCTACTTGGTGTCTCAAGGGACCAGGTGCCATTAGATAAGTCTTAGAGTGTATTCCTCCTGCCCAAATTGCAAAAGCTAGGACCTCAAAACTTCTTGCCAACTTTTCTTTGAAGGAACGGAAGTAGATCGGGACTGTCAATGAGCTAAAGTGATCAACATCAAATCAGCAGTCGGATTCAACTTACTGATCCGCCCTGCTGAAGGAGATCAGACTTTCGAACACAGAGGGCTTCACTGGTAATAGTAATGGTAATGGTAAATGATTTTATTTGTACATGGTTAATTAAAACCTTTACAAAGCAGTTAGAACATTACTAAAAATTAACGTAAAAGTAATTTCATGCAACTTTCTAAAAAATTAAAATGTGTGCACTCAACAGCAATGCCCCAATGTCCAGAGTCTGTAAACCAGCAATAACATTCAGCAAAAAGTAAGGTTTACCATGCAAAAGGAGGCCTTTTCTTACAAGAACAATACATACAAATATGATTCTTGATGGTTTCCATATTTCCACGTTGATATTTATATTTATTAAAGTGCTTTCAGCCCACAGTAGAAAACTTAGCTCCATTAAGCACAAGCAATTTAAAAATAAAGTTTAAACATTAAAATAGATAGCTAAAACACTCTGGGGCCGATTCACAGAACTAATCTGACATAAAATACTAAACTTACTACTTAGGACTCCTAACTTTACTACTACTAAATGCCTTCTGTGAATATCAAAAGTAGTAAGTTTAGGATTGTATGTCAGATTAGTTCTATGAATCGGCCCCTCTATGTTCTAAAATCGAAACCAAATATGATGGACGTGAGAGATTGAAAGTGTAACAGAATAGTTCTGGGCTAATAGCCAGGGCAATGCATAAATGATAATAGAAAGGATGGATGCAGAAAGTGTTCTCATTGAGTGTTTTGAAGTTTTGTACGGATGTCCAGCTGGGCTCAGGTATAGGCCTGTTACCCTGGTCGCAGAACCCATGAGGTCACCTAATAAAAAGAATATTTGATCTGCTCTATTTTCAGGTTGCTCTTTATGTAGGATCTTCACCATTGTGTTGCACCTGACCTTGCCATAGTGGCTGCAAACCAACATAAAGTGTTACATATCCTCTTTCTCACCACAAAGATATTTGTCTAAAACCACTGGGATATGTCTGTTCCTATTTTTATTTAGGAGCAGGCACCCCCTCAGCTAAGGTGAAACGTCTTCTTTCTCCGTGATTTGCTAGCAGGACAAGGTATTGTTGAGCATGCGGGGAAGGATTAAACGGCTAATATGGAAACAAAATTTTAAAATGTAATAGGTGGCCGTTGTTTCCCAGACCTTCAAAGCCAGTGATTGCCTATTTATTATTATATTTTCCCTCGTGGTAGCAAGTTTCAATTTTTAAGATTGGGATTTATCCAGCCTCCCTGCTTCCATAAAATACCGGATCACATAGCTAGATTTAGGCTGGCTAGACATTAGGCCCTATCAACAAGGTGAGGAGTTCTTGATCTCAGCATTTTTTGTCCATATTTAGAGGCTATTTGACATTTGGACTCGATTGTGGAGTAACCAATATCCATCTCCAGGACAGCAGATGGGAAGCTTGCCGGTAATTTAAGTAATGTTTTCCAAAATATTCTTTCGTAAAGTCCTACACATTCTCTTGACCTATGAAGCACCCACAACTCTGCTCTATAGGAGATCTGGTTTCCCACTTTTGCATGGAAGACATTTTCGATGGAGCTGGAGAACTTATGACTAGGCCTGTATGCATTCATAGTAGAGTCTGTATTTCCAATAGTGGTTTAAATATGAGTTGTCCATTTTAGTGTTTTGGTAATTGTGACACCTAGGTATTTGAAATACGGCACTTCCTCTTGCTTCTCTCAGTGTATGAAGAATAAGAACTTCTTTGGATGCTTGCTCCTAAAGATCATTATTTTCGTTTTATTTGTATTGTGTACCAATTTATTTGTCATACAATACGTTTCCATTGCTAAGGACTGGGGAAATCCACTCTGAGGGGCATACATGGGGCAGGCCAGGCTCCGCAGGGACAGGATCAGGGCTCATCAGAAGGAGGCTGGGAAGGGGTGGTGGGTGCAGGAGAGTTAGTGGCAACTTCAGTGGAGGCATCTGACATGGGTTGTGCCATCACAACTGTGGGGCACAACTCTGATGGGGTGGGTGCTGGAACCACTGCAGTGGGCAGGTCAAGTGTATTGTACATGGTCCCCACTGCAGTGCCCAAGTCAGACTGGGTGGTCGTGGACTCCACTGCAGTGCCTAACCTCATGTGAGTGTAAAGGGGTGCAGGTGAGGTTGGCAGGACGGCTGGGGGGGCCAGGGTCACCCCAGTAGTTGCAGTAACAGACAGACTGGTGGTGGTGTCAGTGGTAGAGCAAGTGGGAGTTGGGGAGGGCAGGAGCATTTTGGGGATGATGTATCTGTGGGTGGGGCAACCTGGGACAGGGAGTGGCGGGGGAACCTGTGGGGTGCTGACCTGGGGGATGGAGGAAGGAGACTGTGCAGTGGAGTTGGGGGGTGTGGGTGGGGTCTAGCTCTTCCGGGTACAGGGTGATTAGTGGGTGGGGAAATCAGTCTGCCTGCACCTGGGGGAGGGTGTCCGGGTGTGAGGGGCACTCTTCTCTGTGTGTGGGGACTTCCTCTTCCCCCTGTAGTCAGGATCTGCTGGGTCTGAGGGGAAGAGGCCTAGGTCACACAGGAAGAGCTTCTTAGAGAGATGGGGTTGCAGGTGAGGCAAGGGAAGGGTTCTTGGATGGAGAGGGGTCGGAGGACTGCGGAGTGCTTGTGGATGATTGTGTGTGTTTTTGCAACCCATCCCCTGTGTGTGTGGTATCAGTCCCCTGACTTTGCTTGCGTGCATGTTTTGACTTTTGTTTGTGTTATTGTGTGCTGCCTGTGTGTTTGGGTGACTGTGCTGGTGTGTGTGTGCTGGGGACAGGTAGGGTGCTAGGAGTAGTTGATTGGGCAGAGGCTGAAGGGGTGAGGGTCTGTTGGAGGAGGGATACTGCTGCCGTCAGGGAGGAGGCCAAGGACTGATTGGTCCTCTGTATGACAGACATGCCCGATGAGATACCCTCCATGAATGACACCAGTTGTGCCAACAGACTGGTGTGTGCATGGAGGACACTCAGCATTGATGTCTGCCCTACATGGATCTGTATAAGCAGGTCCACAGACTCCACACTCAGGGCAGCAGGGGACACAGGGGCAGGGGGTGCAGTGCCTGGCAGGAAGGAGACATGCTCCCAAACACGGGAGCTGCCACGGACCTCTGGGATGGGAGCCGAGGGGAGGGTGGTGGGAACAGCCTCACTATCTGTTGTTTGCTGGCTGCTGACACCGGCCCCCACAAGGGAGTCATCCTCCGAGCTGCTATGGTCCTCAGCTGAGGTAGATGGTGCTGAGGACTCCTCGGTGTGGCTCCCCTCACCCTCCATGCCACTGGGTCCCTCCGACTCCTCAGTCGCTGGCCCAGGCTGGCTCTGTGGCTCCTCTAGTTCCATGGTGCTGTCTCCTGTGCCCGTGGATGTATCTGCATATAAGTAGGAAAACACGGCCCACATTAGTCACCTGCACTGACTGCACACAACATTGTCAATACATCACATTACAGGGCATGCACTGGAATCCTTAGCTGATATTTGCTCGAAAAGCCCATACAGGTGTATATAGGGCAATAGCCAGTCTGAACATCAACCATGGCACCCATATCCCTCCTGGACCTGGACCCATATGTCTGTTGCATGCTGGCTGATAATTCCGCAAAGTGGACACATGCACCACATACACAGTTGTTGTACATGCAAATGACCATGTAGAAGTTCATTACTATTAACATATGTCACATCACATGCCAATCACTCAGCACAGGTGTCAGGATGAATGTATGCCCAGACTCACATTTCACAATCTTGTGATGTCTAGCAGCACAACACACAATGATGTCCTTAAGTCCTAAAAGTTAATGACACAAGGGGGTGCATGGAGCACCTCTGACTCAAATGCAGGATCCCCTTCAAAAGTCAATGCCCTGGCCCAGACATGCATGGTAAGTAGTCTTCACTGTCACATGTCATGGGGCAATGCATCCGGACTACATCAGTCTGCACTGTGTCACATTCATAGGTCATGCCATACCAAACTCTGCAGCTGACAACTGCACCAGTCTGTCCCCTGCCACACACTGTTCTTGGACTATGATGAACCTACATCACTAAAATCTGACATATGAGTGACTGCAAACACAACTACCTGAACATGAGCACTTCACAGTCTGCTGCTAATGACACACAGCTGCGTGAAAGTCACTGTTGCATACAGCATTGTGCACATTCAATTGACCATACCCCTATATGTTGCACAAGTATCAACCCCATTGTTGCAACTCAGATGTCCTGCTGACACTGAAATCCTCAACACGGCAGTTGTCACAAAAAGGAAGCCATACCACAAATATATTGTGTCTGACACCTGATGGCACATTTCAGGAAGCACAATCAGTAGGTACATACACGTGAGTGTGAGTACAGAGTCTCCCAAAGACATGGAGTGGGCATGACTGACCAGGTAAACCTGTAAATGTGTATTGGCCTGGACAGTAGGCAGGTGTCTGGGCTAGTGTGACATACTTCCTATACATACTCCTGAGGACACTGCATGGGTATGTTTTTAAAACCAGACACACATGTTGTGAGCCAGACCAGCAATTTGAACACATAGTAAAGGCACACACAGAACACATGTGAGCGAACAGGCATAGTGCAAAAAATAGACCCAGCCACGAAGCATACATCAGAGTCACAGTAACATAGGCTGTGCAGGACCCTCAGCATAGCTGATTGAAGGGACACAGTGCCCAAGTAAAAACAAGTCACAGACTGTAGGGGCCACAACTGTGGATCAGATGAGGAGTGTAGCACATTTGCTAACACGGTGAACCAATGAAACAACTCCTCCTACAGTACACTGATGTGGGAAACAGAGATATTCCGCATTACGCGTATGTACGTATGTGAGGTTTTGAATAGAGCCAACACAATACGTTGAACCATTCCCACCTCCTCGATTTTTGAATCAATGGTTCCTGTACATGACATTTGCAACAGGACGTAAGGATGCGTGCCTGTACACTGCATTGTCTACAGTCGTCACAGACAGAGAGTGATATTGTTGTTGCAAACTATCCACCCATCAGGATGCCTTTCAATGTGCATGTTGGAGTATGTACATGGGCAGCTCATGTATGTATTTAGATGTACATGGTCATTGGTACTCAAGGGCCATCAGGTGGCTGACACAGGAGTTTCATCCCTCTTCACATTTGACTCTGCTTCCCTGTGAGGGGTGTGCCTGTGCTGAGAATATGGCTGACAATGCAGTCCTGTTGTTTGTTGGTGCACAGTTCCCAGCAGGGCCTTGTGCTCCCCACAACAGAGCCAAGTCACAGGGATCTTGTCAGTCCATTTCCACTCCCTGTGAGGTGAGCATGGTTCAGCGTGAGCTTGCTGGGCTATGTAGGTGGCTGAGGATTGTGAGTGACTGCCACTCCCAGCATGCTCTGGCCTACACCCCCCTTCCCAGCATGCCCTCATTTCCTTCCTTTGGACTCTGCTTCCCTGTGAGTGAGTGTGGCAGCAATGGCAAGGTAGCTGACAGTGTTGTCCTGTTGTCTGTTGGAGCACAGTTCCCAGCAAAGCCTTGTGCTCCCCACAACAGAGCCCAGTCCCAGAGTTCCCGCAAGTACATTTCCCACTCTTGTGAGGCGAGCATGGTTCAGGGAGGTGTTGATGGTCCAATTGTGAGGGGGAACATTATCTGTGGCAACAACGCCATCATGCTTTTGGATACACTCACTATACCAGCATACCCACTATTCATTCCTGTCAGTCACCTTCACTGTGAGGTAGTGGTTGTGGTGGCAGAAATGTCTGACACTGTTAATTAGATTGGTTCCACTGCCTTATTGTATTTGTTGTTAGGTTTGTACATGCCATGACACAGTTAGGTATCACCAGGAGGAGGGCGGTCTAGTGTTTGTCTGACTAGCATGCACTCCTTGGGCTGATTCAATTTTGGTTACTATGCCTTTGCTTTCAGTGCATGTTTTCGCTGCCCCCTAACCAGTGATGTGTGTGTATTGCGACCCAATTTTGAATATATTGGTTATGTACTTCCCAGGCTCTGGTATGTCTGGTAGGCCATGGACGCTCTCTGGTTGTAGCATGTCCCGCACCTTCTCCTCCCAGGACCTGAAGTAGACTGGTTTGGCAGGGCCACTGCTGGTGCGATGGGCCAACTCATAGTCCTTGCGAATGAGGTTCTTGACCCTCCTGCGCACATCATATCACCTGTTCTGGATGTCGGTCTTTGTGCACAACATTGGTGCCTGTGCATTCACCTTGTCCACAATCCTCTCCCACATCTTGGTTTTCTGTGACATGGGGGTCCTTTGTACCAATTCTACAAACAAATGTGGCTCCACTCTGAGGATTTCATCTACCAATATTTCTAACTCACTGTCTGTGAATTGTGGATTCTTCTTAGGGGTCTTGGTGATGGGTGGTGGTGGTGAGTGATGTGTGTGTGCGCAAGTGAGGGTGGGTGGGTGGTTGGGTGTCTATTTTGCTAGGTGTTGGTAGGTGTATGTGAGGGTGCTTATGGAGGGGTGTTGATGGTGTTAAGGTTGTTTGATGGGTGAGTTGTGTGCGTGTCTGTGTTTGCTGCCTGAAGTAGTTCTGTGCTGGCTGGTCTGTTGTATGTGCAAAGGATCATGGTAGTGGACTTTTGAATTTTTATAGGTGGAGTTGTGGGTGTGTCTTTGTTGCTTTTTTTTTTACTATTTATTGACTTTGTCAATGCTTGATTGGTCCTTTTTTGGTGTTTTTTCCTTGTGGCTTTGTGGGCATGTAGGAGACGTTCTTCGGACCGAGTCGGACATCCATGTTGACTCATGTGGGCTGCTCTGTGTCTTTCATGCTGGTTTTGTTCAGTGTTGCACACGAGTCGGTCGCGAGGCTCTCTCTTGCTTCAGGTACCTGATTTCTGGGCGTGTCGGTCATGCGGCTTGTGCTCTGTGCGGGTCGGTCTTATTTCAGACGCATTGCATCGTACTGGCCATGTCGGACGTCGTGGGGACGTCTCGGTCGAGCTCTTTCTGGGTTTGTGTCGGTTGGTGCGGCTCGTGTCCATTTTCCGGCCGGATTACTGATTTCTGTACGGCTCGGTCATACGGCTTGTTTTCCAGACGGGTCGGTTGTAGTTAACAGGCTTCTCATCGTACTGCGCAGGTCGTACGGTGCCTGTGAGTATCGGTCGTACTCCTTTCCGGGTCCGAGTCGGTCAGTCCAATTTCCAACCGAAATTGGAATCGGCCCCTTAGTGTTGAAATGTAAAAATTGGGTCAATTGTGGACAGACCCTCATTAAAACCGCCATTTATAGTTGAAAGGGGTTTCTCATTGCTGACACACTCATCCAATGCCATATATATCAGTTTTTCAATTCTTTACAATCAATGTCAATCAGACTTCTTGATCTGTAGGAATTCGGGTCATTTTTTGGGCCTTTCTTATATAGTGGGTGTATAATGCTATTTAACCAAAAATTGGCATTGCATTGCCCTAAAAACTACTTAAAGGATGCCTGCCCACCAACCTGGAGGGGTCATGTTTTGACTTGGGTCTTTCCTTTATGAAGGCTTTTTATAACTTCAGTTATTTTGTCTTTTGTGAACACTTCCACGTGGCGGCAGATAGTCAACATTTTTACTTGTTCCGAAGTGACGTTGAGGGGGAATGGCTCCTGGCACGGGACAGCCATTGGATTAAATATGGTGTGGAAATGCTTGACCCATGTAGCCTCAGAGATGTTGCCTTCCAGGTGTTTTTTCCTTACTCCAGGACCTTACCCAATCTTCCTCCAAACGGCCTGAGTGTCTTTCTCTGTGGCAAATCTTTCCTGCTCCAACCACTGTCTGTTTGCAAACTCAGCCTTCTTTTTCTTGATTAGTGTCTTGTAACTGGATCTTGCCACCCTTAGGGTCTGTTTGGTGGATTGTCTTTGGAGCACACCTGTAGTTCTAATTTCAATCTCTTGCATTCTTCATCAAGCCATCCCATCTTCTCAGAGTTGTTTTGGTAGGTAAGATTTTTCTAAAAGTACAAGGTCTGGAAACAATTGAAAATAGTGATCTCAGCAAGAGATCATGTAGGGATAATATTGTCTCGCCGCTTGCTCCATTCACTATCTGTTTCTGGAAATCCACTGTTGAAGAGTCCTGTTTCCAGTCTTCCATTTTAGATGCAAGATTAAAGTTTCACTTGATTCTTACTTGTCCCCCAAGCTCCCAGTTGGAATTT
The DNA here is from genome assembly GCF_964261635.1 of Lissotriton helveticus. Classification (NCBI taxonomy): domain Eukaryota; kingdom Metazoa; phylum Chordata; class Amphibia; order Caudata; family Salamandridae; genus Lissotriton; species Lissotriton helveticus. Next base: position 540,151,387 of record NC_136065.1, read on the forward strand.
AGATTCTCGCTTTCTCTCTGTTCTGTGATGGCATGATTTACTATCTCCAATGACAGGGGATTGTGATCACTTTCTGATTTAGGTTAATGTTTTCAAACCTATGCCAGCCAGTAATCCTGATAAGGATATCATCTAATACTGATTTAGCATCTGTTTATGGGAAGCCTTGTAGTTATGACAGTCTACCACATGCTGGTTTTAGTTTTGCTAATCCCACATCCTCATTTCCCTATTCTCTCATTTTGAAGTTTAAATCACCAAAGGTTAGAGGAACAACTTCCAGTTGGAGGGAACATATAGAGCCTTGTTGATTCCATTTAGGAGGCCATTAAAACCTGCAGTGTTCTTCTATTGAGTGCAGATATTTTATCAAGATGGAGTTGTCTAAAAGTTTAATGTCAATGACTTGTATGTCAATATGCACATCCACACAGACATTGGTTGATACACATATGTCTGTTCTACATGATACTTGTAAACTGCCAGTGCTTAAATTTGTCACCAATACTCTGGCCTCCTTTGAGTGGCTAACGTAACCAGGAATATCCAAAACTCTGGTTGCCCAGGTTTCTTGAAGTTTAATAACATCATCGGACATCAGATATTTTTGAAGATCACCAACAACCAGTTTCTGGGGGACTCCTGCAATGCTCCTGGAAATAATTGAGCTATTTTGGGGCTGGTTATGAGACCTTTGGACATATGGCCCCTGAGCCCGCAATAGTCAGTCCAGGTTTGCATTTCAGGGTATCACCTATAGGGGGAGGCCAAGTGGATGAGTGCTGCTTTGTAGTGCCTTCATGTTCTCTGTGTTTCTATGCATTTTTTACATAAGGATTTACGTTCTTGATACTCTTTTAGGTCAGGGATGGAATGATCCTTTGCTGTGGGTTTGGGGCTGCTTGTCTGAATTCTCATTAGAGATAGACGTACACTCGTTGGTGGTATTTGGTTTTGCCAGAACAAGTGGCTGAAGGCATGGGAATACGATTGAACTTAACATTATTCTGATATCTGAAGATCGATTTACTAATGGGACTCACTTGATCAGGTATGTTCTTAAATTTTCCCTGCCAGTCCCTATCAATATGCAACTAGATTAGCTTTCTATGTTGGGTTGCTGTTACTTTACAACGTGTATGCCATTTTATTTCACCATGTTGTCTCCAAGCTTTTCAGACAGCTAGTTGAATGGCTTATTTCTAATTGCCTCTCTTCCTTCTTTTTCAGACACAGCATACAAATTACAGATGGCAAAATTCCTTGCATATTTTGTCCATTTTAACACCATTTGGTCTATGCATCTTAGCTTCTTGTAGTCGGAAAGGAGGAGGCTTGCTGGTAAGGATGGGCACTTTGTGCGGGGCCAATCTATTTTCCCCAGCTTCATCCTTTAGCAGATCCTCCAAATTTTAGATTCATTCTGTGACCCTCGGCCAAGTGGATTGCAAAACATGAAACTGTCTTTTCTTGCTGGAATGTCATGTGAATGTATTCTCTTAATGACAATTGTACCAACCTCATAATGAGCGGGCTGGTTAGGCTGGACAGGAGATGGTGTGTGTGGGTCCCAATTTTCTGTTGATTGACAATATTGACTGATATCATATGGCCTTTTATGTGTGCATATACAGGGTTTATTCTATTTCATTTGCTCAAAGTGTCCTAGCTCCTATAGCTCCTTCCTTAGATCAATACTTTTGCTAAGGAGTTTGTTTATCAGAACCCATAGGTCAGTGCAACTGAGCCCTACTGCAAGCTTTTCCTGAGATATGCTCATCAAGTGATCTTAAGAGGCTTTAACCTTTTGCAGGTCTGAGCCAGCTGCATGATATTTGTTGCTGTAGCTACCGACTGTTTACAAAAAACAGTGGTCCCTACATGTGGACAAGATAACATACAAAAATCATTAATCATACACCTGATAAGTAGTATGTCTTTTGTCCAGCCGGACAAGAAAATTTATTTTAAATGTTCTGGTTAATAAAGTGAATTTTAAGAACCAAAAAAGATAACAAGTGGGCACAGCCGTGACCCACAACAGTCAAGACAAAACAACAAAGAAATGGCCATAAGGGCAAAGCGAAAATCTGTCTGTATACTTGTAGTCAGTGCTACAGACTCAATCTCTTAAACATAACCATACCATTGCATCAAATAATATAGCATTATCATATTGCATATGGTGTTTTTTAGTCGACGACGTTTCGATGCCTTTTTACATTTGTGACATCATCATCAGGACAAGAATTATCAACATTATTGTTTTGTACAACAGTTATTAACACAATGCCTATTATCGCATTACTATACATGAAGGAAATGGAAGGCAAGGGGGAAGGAAAAACAGGAAATATATATCAGTTTAGGCATGTTGGAGACAGTTTTTTAAACAAACGAGTGACTTGAGAATTGCGGCGAATGAAGAGGTGAAGATTGTGACCTAGGAGGTGTTCAGGCATGCGTGTGGTTGGACGGAGCGGGTAATCGGCAAGTGAAGGGGATAGTGATATAATTGAGTTCAATGGGATGTGAGGTAGAAATAATTTAATCAATATTGGCTTGCTGGCTAAGTGGTCGTTCTGGTGATCGAATGGAAATAAGTCTAAGGCAATTGCATGGCTGGGTCGTGAATGACGTGAAGAAATAATGTGACTAGGTCTCTGGATGTGACAATAATCCCGGGCGGTGGCAGGAGAAAGAACCGAGTAACCTACATGTTGGTTTCCTCGTAGGTTCAGGAATACTGATGAGTAAACGCTGATAGATGTGCTTTCTGAGGAAAAAAGGTGTGGGGTTAGTGATTCCGGTCGTCTGTCTTAGGCGGAGTGCCGGATTGAGGGGGCATATTTGCCTTTCACATCAAGTCCAGGGCTTCCATCAGGTTTGTATGGATTTGCCAGGAAAGGAGCGTGATGGCTCAATCTAAACAAACAGAGCGGGATAGGAGAGTTAGATACCTGCAATGCAGTGTATCAGATTGCTCCTTGCTTAATTACCAAAGGGCGAGAGTCACTTACTTGTGATGGCCGGAGCGCTATGGCGAATACGGCAGTCCGATGGGATCGATCTTCCGGTCAGCCAGAGGAACAGGCTTTTCAAGCCACATGGTCCGTGGAAACCGATGAGGGATTTACTGTGACTTGGTATCTGGTGGAGAATGTGCAGCAGTGAGGCGGCCATTTTGGAGTGGTGAAAAGATCATTGTGATTGTGTGAGACTAATAGTGCAGCATGCACTAAGGGCAACAGGTGACTTTCTAAAAACGGTTTTCATTAACATAATGACATATAACAAAGATTACAATAAGGAGGTCCAGTCTTTAAGGCGGTTGAGGCCTTTTCTGATACTATCAGTTTTTAAAATCCAATGCAGTTCCTCTTTATTGAGCAATTGGGAAAGGTCCGCTCCTCTGGGAGGTGGTTTGATGATAGAAACAACTGTCCAAAGTAATTCTTCCTCGCTGTGGCCTTTTTCATAGAAATGTTCCACAAGTGGTGCATTGGCTGTGTTACACCGGATCCTGCTTCGATGTTGGCCGATTCTTAGTTTTACTTTTTGACTCGTCTGCCCTATATAGATAAGCATGCAGGGACAGAGAATTGCATATACCAAATTCGCAGAGTTACAGTTGGAAAAGTATCTGCGGTCAAATTTAATAGTGCCATATTCAAAAGACTTTCCTTCAATGGTAGAGTCACAATAAATGCAATTCCCACATTTTGAATGGCCTGTTAACGGTGGTAGACCCCATGCATCATTTATAGTAGTTTTTAGGGGTTGTATAGGCAGATATGCTCTTACTAAATGGTCTTTAATGTTCTTGGCCCGTTTAAAAGCAAACATTGGACGTTCTATTGTCAATTGCCCTGCGTTAAGAACTGGCCAATGTTTGAGCACACTCTTTCTGATTGCATTGGAAGCTGGGGAAAATGTGGTGACACAAATGAGTTTATTTTGATCTTTTTTCTCCTTTGGTTCCAAAAGGGTTTCCCTTGGGCAATACCAGGCCCTTTTCAGAGAGCGGCGCGCTAACTTGCGAGGGTAGCCTCTATTTCTGAGTTTGCGGCTGAGGGTTTTTGCTTCAGTGAAATAATCCTCTTTGAAATAGCAGTTGCGCCTAATGCGTAGAAACTGGGAGAAAGGCAGGGAATCACGCAAGGCTCTCGGGTGATGGCTATTGTACTCTAAGAGAGTGTTGCGTTCAGTGGGTTTTCGGTGTAGGGTGGTGGTGGAGCCGACCTTCAGTGTGTCTTATTTCTAGGTCTAAGAATGGGATAGAATCCTTACTAGTTGATAAGGTATATTTGAGGCCTCCACTATTGTTGTTAAGCCAGTGTTGGAAAGATGTGAGGTTATCAAGTGATTCAGTCCATAGTAAAAAAATGTCGTCAATGTAGCGTTTCCACATTGTGATGCCATTGTGGAAAGGATTGGACGCATTCAGAATGTTGTTGGTCTCCAAGTAGTCCATGTACAGAATAGCCAGGTTAGGGGCAAAAATTGCTCCCATGGAGGTACCCCTAACCTGGCCATAAAACTGTCCTTCGAAAAGGAAAAAGTTCTTCGTCAGGCAAATTTCCAGTAACTGGAGGATAAAGTTAGATGGGACATTATGTGGGCGTGTCCGTGTCTCTAACACCCCTTCAATCACACGAAGGGATTCATATTGGGGGATGTTAGTATATAGTGATTCCACATCCAGCGTGCACATGGTGCTGGATATGGGATCAAATGGATAGTCTTCGATCATGTTAATCATAGCCATACTGTCTTTGATATAGCATGTGGTGTCCGGTACAAATGGCTTGATAAAGAAATCTATATAGTGGCCCAATGGTTCAAGAATTGAGCCGCACCCAGATACTATGGGGCGGCCTGGTGGAGATTGTGGGTTCTTGTGGACTTTCGGGAGGCAGTAGATCACAGGGATGCGGGGAGATTTAATGTTAAGGAAATCAAATTCCGTTTTAGACAGGAAGCCTAGGTCAAGTGCCTCTGAAGTAACTTTAGTAATCATGTCCTGAATCTCAGCAGTGGGATTGCGAGGGAGTCTACAATAATGCTCATGGTTGCTCAACTGACGCATTATCTCCTCTTTATACAGATTGACATCTTGGATCACAATGCCCCCGCCTTTGTCAGCAGGTTTTATTATCAATGACTGGTTGTTTTTCAAGGAGGCAATGGCATTTTTTTCATCTAACGTGATGTTATAAGGTATAAAAGACCTCTTGTTTTCTAGGTCAGTAAGGTCCTTAAGAACTAGTTTTTCAAAAGTGGGAATCTCTGGCGGGATCATGCCAGTGGTGGGGGAGAATTTGGACGGTGGTTTGAAGGGAGTGTTGCCAGGTTTGGAAGGGGAGGGATTCAGAAGGAAAAAACTGTGAAGGCGAATTTTCCTAAAGAACCGCAACAGTTCCACCTGTACATCTTGAAAATTAGGGCGTACTGTGGGAACAAATGACAGGCCTCTGCTCAATAGTGAAACTTCATAACTGGACAGAATGTGTTCAGTGAGGTTGAAAATGGGTAAGAGACCGGTCTCTAAGTCAGTGATGTTGTCATTGGCAGTATGATCTGACGTGGTTACCAGTGGTAATGCTGTCTGCGTGTGAAACGTTCGCCTGGAGGGTTCACTGGTTTTTGCCATGTCGGGGGCTGCTTTCCTCTGCCCCTTGGTTGACCTCGACCACCCTCTAAAAAAGTACGGTTAGAGGGGCCTGGGCTATCGCTTTGGTCTGACTGCCCTGAAGAATCAGCTGAGCTGTCAGTGAAGCCAACAAACTGTTGCCTCCTGTTGAATCTTCCCCAGGGTCTTTGATTTTGTGGGCCGTTGTAAGGGCGAGTGGTGTAGTAATCTTTGGCAAGATAGGGGTACGTTCTCTCTTGGTTAAAGTTTTTGATATCTTTGCGTACTTTGTTTGTTTTTTTGTTTAATTCAATTTTATGAAAATCTTCGATAGTTTTATTGATTTTTTCAAGAAGTTTACTGGTTTCTGAGCTGGTATTATTGTCCTTAATCTGTTTCTCGAAATCTGTTATTTCTGTATTTAGTTTTTGGAGCTCTTCAGTAGCAATGTCAATCCCGAGCACCATCCAGTGCCGGGAGCATGTGGTGCTTATGTAGCTGAAACCATTCAGGTATTTTGGATTATTGGTAAAAACCCCTGGTACATTGCGTACTTGTAGCCCTAATGGGATTGTGTTGGATTTGAGGTAGTCAGTTAGGAGTCTGATCATTAAAAGTAGCCGTACCTCCTTTTTCTTCAGTTTCTCTAGGTCATCTGCTAGGGAAGTGCTGGACCCAAATGGTGTTTCTGCTGTGTCAGAGAGGAGAGAGGGGCCTCCTAAAATTTTGTTGATGTATTCTAAGTCATATAATGGAGGGTGAGGATCAGACATGCCTATTAAAGAAGATCCAGGGGGGGGAAGATGTGGGGGGGAGAAACCTTGTAACAAAAGGGATTGTACAAAGTTCCCCTAGTAAAAAGTCTATAAAGGAGTCTCGCTCTCAGTAAGGGTAGTGAAGGAGAAGGAAGTATGGGGAGCCAAAGGGTCCCTTTTCGGAACTAAGAAACCTCATACAACTACAGGACTGGATGACATGTCTCATTCAGCCCTTTTTTTTTGATGTTGTTTGCATCATCGGCTTCCTGCTCCTGCGTCAAGCCGGCGCTGCAATGCTTGACGGGTAACAACGTGTGTTACTCTCTGTCGGAGTTCTTTTGTTCCTTGCCGTGATATTCTGGTGTGCGAGGTACAAAAAACAGGTGAAGTAGTGAGCAGAATGTGAGTTTTAAAAAAAGTTGGGTAGTCCACTAAGAAAACTTTATTGGTGTGGCTAGCCACTTTGTTAAAAAGTGAAAAGAGGGGTATTGAGGCCCAGGGTAACCATTAGTATGGCCTCATTTCAACCCTCCAACATGGTCAACATGTTTCATGCCCACACGGGGCAATTCTTCAGGACCAAAAAAAGTGCTCATATACTTGATAAGTGCCCTTGAGGAGAGCTCAAGAGTGTGGTTTATACAACCTTGTTGGTCAATGCCCGGAGTATAGCCAAAAAGTACTGTCACACCATCAGACCTAGGGGTACAAATGGCAAACATCAGTATTGTATGTAATTAGTTGCTCAGAATCTTAGCGTTTAGAGTATCCCAAAAATTAATAAAAATGCAACACCCAAGCATCAGTGATTCACTCGGTCCCGGGACCGTTAAGTTTGTGCAGGGCGTGTGAGAGAGAGAGAGAGAGAGACTCTTGGTAATAAAATGGTCCCAAAAGAATCTTTGGAACAAGTAGTCTTTGGAATATGTGAGCAAAGACAAACCGTTAAAAAAACTACTAAAAATATGTTGATTTTTGCAAGAGGTATGTTACATTTTGGTAATAGCGCCTCTTGTATCAAACAGAATAGGTCGTTAACATTAAACATTGAACAGCCACTGTCCGCCAGAGGGGAACAATTATATATATATATATGTGCTCAACAGGTCGTCTATCAGCACGGGTGCTTGCCGGTGGTCAGGGAGAAACCTTACAATAACGAGTGAACAGTACAGGGGTGGACAAGGTTGACCCACTTGCGAGGAAGGGGCTAGGAATTACCTGAATCCCTTGCAATCCGGCGATTGCGCTAACTATGTTTTCACAAAGACAAGGGAACCCGAAAGGTATGCCATAGGGACCTTGGGCAGTATCAATTTACAAAAAACAGTGGTCCCTACATGTGGACAAGATAACATACAAAAATCATTAATCATACACCTGATAAGTAGTATGTCTTTTGTCCAGCCGGACAAGAACATTTATTTTAAATGTTCTGGTTAATAAAGTGAATTTTAAGAACCAAAAAAGATAACAAGTGGGCACAGCCATGACCCACAACAGTTAAGACAAAACAACAAAGAAATGGCCAAAAGGGCAAAGCGAAAATCTGTCTGTATACTTGTGGTCAGTGCTACAGACTCAATCTCTTAAACATAACCATACCATTGCATCAAATAATATAGCATTATCATATTGCATATGGTTTTTTTTAGTAGACAACGTTTCGATGCCTTTTTACATTTGTGACATCATCATCAGGACAAGAATTATCAACATTATTGTTTTGTACAACAGTTATTAACACAATGCCTATTATCGCATTACTATACATGAAGGAAATGGGAGGCAAGGGGAAAGGAAAAACAGGAAATATATATCAGTTTAGGCATGTTAGAGATAGTTTTTTAAAAAAACGAGTGACTTGAGAATTGCGGCGCATGAAGAGGTGAAGATTGTGACCTAGGAGGTGTTCAGGCATGCGAGTGGTTGGACGGAGCGGGTAATCGGCGAGTGAAGGGGATAGTGATATAAACACGAGTTTAAGGTCTCTATTGAGATCAATGGGATGTGAGGTAGAAATAATTTAATCAATATTGGCTTGCTGGCTAAGCGGTCGTTCTGGTGATCGAATGGAAATAAGTCTAAGGCAATTGCATGGCTGGGTCGTGAATGACGTGAAGAAATAATGTGACTAGGTCTCTGGATGTGTAGATTGTGACCTAGGAGGTGTTCAGGCATGCGTGTGGTTGGACAGAGCGGGTAATCGGCGAGTGAAGGGGATAGTGATATAAACACGAGTTTAAGGTCTCTATTGAGATCAATGGGATGTTTTTTTTAGTCGACGTTTTTAGTTTAGCACCAAATTTCAAGGTCAGAAGGCAACTAGGGTGGGCAAATTACTCAACAACACTGATGGGTAACTCAGATCCACAGCAGAGGTGGGAGGAGCGACAGGTCCAGCCACTTGTAGCACTTCCCAGTGCTCAGAGCACACAAGCAGGCCAGGCAAACGGGAGTCCCAGAAACCCACTCTGGCCGCCAGGACTCATCACTCCTCAAGTCCTCCAATTGCCGGGCATGCGCCTCCCCTGGGCCGCCGCCCAGTGTCCAGGGCCTCCCTCCACCACCAGCCCGCACCGTGGCAGCCGGTACCACTGCAACGCCGCAGAAGAGCCGGAAAGTAACTGTAGGTATCACTGTCAGAGGGGGCCGCAGACCGAACAGGTCCCTCTCACGGCCACCGCCAGAACCCCAGGGCCCTAGCGCCGCCAAATTCCAACCCTTCGGCCAGGCTCCCGCCGTCTGAAGTGACGGCCGATATTATGGGATGCACAAATGTCCCGCCAAAGAGGTCGCAGATGCAAACAGATGGAGCCTGCAGGTATCTCTTCCTGGGGCGGGCAGCAGGCGCACACAAATGTCCCAGCCACAACTGTCCCGCCACAAACACCCCAGCCGTGAGCAGGGGTCAGAAGGCAGCCCGCCGGTTGTGTCGTCAAAGAGGGACCACAGGAGCAGCACTGCAGCCCGGGTACATCAAGGTCAACAGCAGGGAGCCTCCACCACAGGCAACAGGGAGGAGGAAGCAGACCAAGTCAAGGTCCTCCCATAGGCCACCACCAAAACTCCAGGGCTCAAATGCCACCTTACCTCGATCCCAGGAGTAGGCCCTCGCCGTCCGAGGTGACAACCGACATGATAGGACTGCAGCTGGTGTGTCCCCAAAATGAGTGCCACAATTTTCCAGCCGCCGGCGGGGGACAGGAGGCAGCCCGTCGGCAGCGCAGTCAATGGGGGCCGGAGAAGCAGCGCCCTCACCGGGGGGCCCGCAGGAGCAGCACCGTCACAGGAAGGGTCATAGGATCAGCGCCGAACTGCAGGTGCGCCTAGCTCCGCGACGGGGAGTCAACTTCACCCGCAGCAAGGAAGGAGGAGGAGGCGGACCAATACAAAGCCTACTCTCAGGCTACGGCCCTTGCAAACACCAGCGACACTGCACCCCGCCGCCCGAAGTGACCAACGATGGGATCGCAGCGCCGCGGGGGAGCCACCACAAACGTTTTGGCCTCTGGCAGAGGGCAGATGGCAGCCTCATGCCCGTAATCACCATCACAGCAGCGAGGCCGGCGGCAGCCCGAGTCTGCGCTGAACCACCACCCGGAAGGGAAGACGAGGAAGCAGACAGCTGCAACAGCGCAGAAACCGGCCACAGAGATCACAGCAGCTCAATCCCTGTTGATAGGTCGCGAGTGGGAATATGGACAGACGCCATCTTAGAAGCGAGAGCCGACTGGAACTGCAGGCGATCTCGAGGAAGCACTGGTGCTAGTCTCAACAGCCAGGACCACAGCCAGGTAGGTTGCTGGAGTGAGAGCACCAAATTTCAAGGTCAGAAGGCAACTAGGGTTGGCAAATTACGTCCGGATAGCGGAGGGGTCCAGGAGCACACTTAAGGTGCAACCGCCATCTTAACCTGCCAGGCCCGCCTCCCTTAAACCCCTACGTTATCCAACACTTTCCCTACTGTTGCACTCTCTGGAGTAGGATTAGTAATTTTTACCCCTACACTATCCAACACTTTCCCTACTGTTGTACTCACTGGAGTCGACATAGTAATTTTAACCCTTTCACTATCCAACACTTTCCCTACTGTTAGACTCTCTGGAGTGGGAATAGTAATGTTTACTCCTACGCTATCCAATACTTTCCCTACTGTTGCACTCACTGAAGTGGAAATAGTTATTTTAACCCTTTACCTATCCAACACTTTCCCTAATGTTACACTCTCTGGAGTGGGAATAGTAATTTTTACCCCCCGCTATTCAACACTTTCCCTACTGTTGCACTCTCTGGAGTTGGAATAGTAATTTTTACCCCTACGCTATCAAACACTTTCCCTACTGTTGCCATCTCTAGCATTTTGAATAGTAATTTTATTCCCTCCGCTATCCAATATTTTTCTGTATTATTTTACTTAATGTTGTGTATAATTCATTTTAAAAAGATTACAAATATTTTAGTTTCTTAATTTGTTATATGTATTTTTATATTTCTATTTTTATTTTTATATGTGTATTTATGTATTTATAATTTATAAAGTGTTTTTAACAATTTATAAGTTATTAAAATCATTATTTACAAATATTATTAACTATATATATATTATATTTTATATGTATATGTATATGTTTCATTTATTTTAACATTATTTGGTCGATTCCGATTCGGGAACCAAATCTGTACGACGATTCAAATTCGTATCCCTTTCTGTACGAATCGTAAAAGTCCGTCCGAATTGCGTAATACGTTCCGTTGGAAAAAAATACGTCCGAATACATGCAAACCGTACGAAAAGCAAGGGAAAATCCGTACGATACGGACCCTGAAAGTGAACCGTACGAATCGTAAACATGCCGTACGACCCGACAAGTACGGTCCAGACCGGGGAATTAGAATGCGATTCGTACGGAAAACGCCGCGTATGAGCGAGCCACACAATCAAATAAGAAACAAACCCACACTGAATGAAGCGCACGCGAACTCCGTAAAAATGTCGCATATGAGCAAGCCACAAAATCAAATACGAGACGAACCCCCCTGAACGAAGTGCACGCGAACCCCAAAAAACAGCACAAGGATGTAGAAAACGACTCGTACCGCAACAACGTCGCGTTGCACACACAAATAAACAGAAGCAAATACAAGTAAATGAGCAGTACTGAACCACGCAGACACTGTAAAACAGCACAAGGAGGGTGAAAATGACTCACACAACACCACAAAACACGTCTCCAGTGTACAAACCATAGAAATGAATGTCCTGGCCAGATCCAAACTGGCATGATCCTTTGCAACAGACACAATTAGCAAGACACACTGACAACACTTCACCAACTGCACACATCCACCTTCACACATACCCCCCATCACATTCTGACCCACACTCCCCCTCCACATTCAGACTCACACACCCATATCCATACACACCGTCACCCCACACCATGTCCTCACAGAAGAATCCAAAGTTCACAAAGGAGGAGATGGAGATCCTTGTAGATGAAGTCATCAGAGTCGAGCCACAGCTGTTTTGCGCATTGGTCAGACGGACCAGCATAGCTGAGAAAACACAGCTGTGGAACAGGATAGTCAATAGGGTGAATGCTGTTGCACCCATCAAACACACAAGGAAGGAGTGCCAGGCCAGGTGGTATGATCTGCGGAGGATGATCAAGCGGAAGATGGACGAGGAGTACCAACTGAGCCAGCACACTGAAGGTGGTGGTCCCTGCAGATGAGTACAGTACCAGCCCTGGGAGGAGAAGGTGATGGCCCTGCTATCGCCGGTGGGAGTACATGGAATTGAAGGAGTCGTAGAGCCTGGTGAGTACACAAACAACTCATGTAACATGGGGGTAATGGTATCCACACCCCAAGTACAAAAGATGCCTGCACCAACCCCCAGGCGGTACAAAAGGGGGTGGTGATGGACGGAGCATCTGAACCAATCAAACACTCACACCCAGTCAAAAGATCTGGGTTTAATCCATCACCGTTCTTTAGCCCACTCTGCCACCCCAGTTCAGACATGGCCATATGCAAATCAGTCTGACCCTGTGCCTCATGGGAACAGTCCAGCCCGAACTGCCAAGCCATGCCTTCTCTGGACCGGAAACAAGCTTCCGATGACCGGTTTCTGGCATTACAGCCATCTTCAACCCGGTTTGCTTGAATCCAGTGGCAAAGTGAGCAAGGGACTCATGTCTGAGCATACCCTGCCACGCTTATGGCGGCCAAAGCGGTAAAAAAGGGGGTGGTGATGGACGGAGCATCTGAACGAATCAAACACTCACACCCAGTCAAAAGATCTGGGTTTAATCCATCACCGTTCTTTAGCCCACTCTGCCACCCCAGTTCAGACATGGCCATATGCAAATCAGTCTGACCCTGTGCCTCATGGGAACAGTCCAGCCCGAACTGCCAAGCCATGCCTTCTCTGGACCGGAAACAAGCTTCCGATGACCGGTTTCTGGCATTACAGCCATCTTCAGCCCGGTTTGCTTGAATCCAGTGGCAAAGTGAGCAAGGGACTCATGTCTGAGCATACCCTGCCACACTTATGGCGGCCAAAGCGGTAAAAAAGGGGGTGGTGATGGACAGAGCATCTGAACCAATCAAACACTCACACCCAGTCAAAATATCTGGGTTTAATCCATCACCGTTCTTTAGCCCACTCTGGCACCCCAGTTCAGACATGGCCATATGCAAATCAGTCTGACCCTGTGCCTCATGGGAACAGTCCAGCCCAAACTGCCAAGCCATGCCTTCCCTGGACCGGAAACAAGCTTCCGAGGACCGGTTTCTGGCATTACAGCCGTCTTCAGCCCGGCTTGCTTGAATCCAGTGGCAAAGTGAGCAAGGGACTCACGTCTGAGCATATCCTGCCACACTTATGGCGGCCAAAGCGGTACAAAAGGGGGTGGTGATGGACGGAGCATCTGAACCAATCAAACACTCACACCCAGTCAAAAGATCTGGGTTTAATCCATCACCGTTCTTTAGCCCACTCTGCCACCCCAGTTCAGACATGGCCATATGCAAATCAGTCTGACCCTGTGCCTCATGGGAACAGTCCAGCCCGAACTGCCAAGCCATGCCTTCCCTGGACCGGAAACGAGCTTCCGAGGACCGGTTTCTGGCATTACAGCCGTCTTCAGCTCGGCTTGCTTGTATCCAGTGGCAAAGTGAGCAAGGGACTCACGTCTGAGCATACCCTGCCACACTTATGGCGGCCAAAGCGGTACAAAAAGTGGGGTGGTGATGGACGGCCACTGACCCACAACTACATCCAAAAACAACGCTAATGCCAACAACATGTGTATGCCCCATTGAGAAAGCAAGGCCATGCTATGTCCCATGCTACAGGAAGCACAGACCCAAAAATGGACGTCCGGTATGTTGGGAGGGTGGGTGTCACAAAATGCATTGTGGGACTCCAAATCAGACCGAATTGCATGGGCGTCCGCAGGATCGCCAGTGCATCTGGTGTGGGCCCAGTCAGGGCCGGACCTAGTCCATTATGCTTTTGTAATGGTGACATTGTTCCAGGTGGCAGCCCCCTTTATTGGGCGGGAAGGGTGCAAGGGGGAGGGGGAGAAGGGTGCAAGGGAGAGGGGGAGAAGGGTGCAAGGGGGAGGTGGAGCAGGGTACAAGGGGGAGGGGAAGAAAGGTGCAAGGGGAGGTGGAGAAGGGTGCAAGGCGGAGTGGAGAAGTGTGCAAGGCAGAGGGGAGATGGGTGCAAGGGGAAGGGCTATAAGTGTGCAAGGTAGAGGGAAGAAGGGTGCAAGGGGGAGGGCGAGAAGGGTGCAAGGGGGAGGGCAAGAAGTGTGCAAGGCAGAGGGGAGAAGGGTGCAAGGGGGATGGTGATGAAGTAAACAATGTGTACACCCCTATAAACATATCTGTGGATGCCCCCTGCCCACATCCATGCACCATGCTCAACGCACAGGGAGTGGGAAAGTACTGACAAGATAGCTGACACTGGGCCCTGGTGTAGGCAACACAAGGCCCTCCTGTGACCAGTGCAAACACAAACACCAGGACAACAAGATCAGATATCTTGGACAAGAACTCACAACCACTGTCATGGCAGAATGCTCCATCGGGGGACAGCCACACCACAAGGAGGCCCAGTTCCAAATTAGACTCCTACTACCAGCAAGGCCTTTCACACACCCCTTACACAAACATAGCCTACTGGGACAGGCAATGGAGTGCCCCACTGTCACAATGGCCATGTAACACAACAAAACCAATACAGATCTGCTGAAGCATCCAAGCAAAAAATGCATTTTGCAGATTGACAAGCCCCTTGCGCTTCTTTCACGCCACCCTATGCAGCGGCCGCACAAAAGTGGCGCCATGGTGCTGGGTATTGACAAGGTGACCGATGTGTCATGTTCTAAAGCCCTGTGCCAGAAGTAGGTGTTCTGGCGCCGGGGGGAGTGCTTTGGGTGTTCTGGCACAGCAACGCCTCACAAAAGTGGCTGAGTGAAATCTACAAGATTTCACTCAGTCACTTTTAAGCACATGCTGCGTCAATACCCTGCGCATGCTTGAAGCAGGCGTAAGGATTGACGCCGCATTTTACAGATAGGGCCTCACAGGGCATTGCTGGAGCTGCTTTGCACTGGTGACACAACTCCAGCAATGCGCCACTTCTACGGCACATATTCGTGACGCAGCTGTGCCATTTTTCCCCCGTGGTGCTCCGCATTTTAAATGTGTGGCAGCCATACTGGCATAGCTGTGGTGCACAATGACAGGTGAATCCCTGCTGATATGCAGGGCTGTGCCAATGATTGTAAATATGCCCCCACATGTCAATGACTCCTGAGAACAGATCAATCTGACCCCACAACATACCCATCCACAAGTGAACATTGAGGACAATCCAAAGCATTGACAACTACCAGGCGGAACAGTGCCAACTACAATGTGTATGAAAAATGGATGTTGCATTAAATGACATTAACATTGTCTGTCTCTCACACCCACAGGGCAATGTGTGAAATCTACCCCCAACAATGGGGGAGAGGAATCACAGTCCCAGGCTACGTAGGACCCTGATCCCACCAACAGCGACGCCTCTCACCACTCCACTGATGACCCCGACCAATGCCCAAACCCGTGCAGCAGCTGGATCAGGAACCTCTGCGCCAACCACCACCACCATTCCTGCCATATCCCAGCAGACATCTCGGAGCCCTGCCCACAGTCAACAACTGAGCCAGTCTGACAATGAGGGACAAGGTTCGCTGGGCACCCAGGAGGTGGCAGACAACACCTTCACTGCCATCCCTCAGGGGTCCCGTCGACCCGATGTGCCCACAAGAGCAGGCCTGGCTCGTGTGGGCAGGGGTGGTGGGAGTGGCGCCAGGCGGAGGCGAGAACCTGATCAGCCAGCTAGAGGGCCCGGTATGTCTCAACTACGCAACATCATGGAGGCAAACCGGCGGGACACCAGGGAGATCAGCCAGGTAGTGGGGACCCTCACAGAGATGAAAAACCTGCAGGCCGAGCAACACGCCAGTCAACAACACCAAGGACAGATGGAGGCAAGACTGGCTGAGCTCCTGCAGGTGCAAAGGGACATAAGCCATTCACTCCGTCGGATCGCTGACAACATGGAGCACCCTCCCTGTGTCACCAGGCAAGAGACTTCGTGGCGAAGACCGCCACCAGGCACAGGGAGGGAGGTGGAGGGGGAATCGCCCGATGAAACGTCCCAAGCATCGTCAAGGCCTGCATATGAGGGTCCCGCAAGGAAGTTGGGTCGTCCACGGAAAAGACAGTGAGAGGCAGCGGGCCAAGCGCAACTCCCAGGTCACCTGGTCTGGCACCTTCACTTTGTGTGCAACAGCATCACCTCATTGACTGTCCTACTCTCCCACATGGACTTGCTGGTTGCAGTCTGAACAATGATGCCAAGCACTGTGGTCTGGACTCTGTTGACTCAAAATGTAAGGCATCACATCTCCCTCTGTGAACTTTGGATTCCTGGCATTTTTGTACAGCACCTATCACTTACTCACGTTTCACTCCAAAGACAGATAAATAAACAAAACAATCACAAATACAATTGGTGTTGCAGTCATTTAGCATGAGTCAACAACATACGTGTGGGGATATGTCAAAGTATGCCAGAGTGTTGAACAAACTCAAGCCATCCATACACTGGGATCTGAGTCTGGTCGAGGACACACATAGGTCACAATGTATCTTCAAATACATACATGGAGCGCAATACTCACCTGTGATGGTTTCGGGCTGCTGAGGGGGTTGGGCTTGCACTATTGCTCGAACAGACAGTTTTGGAAGAGTTTTATGAAGGCGTAGAGGTCATGGGTCCTGTGGAGGTGCCCAGGGAGGGAGTACCAGGTCTGTTTGGTGAGGTGGGAGAACTAACTCCTGCATGCAGTTGTACTGTGGATGTGATGAATGGTGCCCAGGGCAAGGTTGGCTGGACGGAGTTGTGGCAATGGGGAGTTGGATGGGAGACGTCCATATTCGTCTTTGGGGCTGGGGTTGAGGAGTGCCTCCTGAGTATGGCTGGGGAGTCTGAAGGTGATCCTGCAGTTGACAGTGAGCCTATTGTAGGTATCTCAGGTGGACGGTCATGTGGCTGTGGCAGGGGATGTTGAGAATGAGGTGTGTGGATGCACCCTGATGTGCACAAGTCCTCCTGGAGTCTGGCTGTTCTTCCTGTGTAGAGGGCGTTGCCGTATTTGAGTTGGCTGGTGTCGTGGACCTGGGTGACTGTCTGGCTTGCCTAGGAGTGTATCTATCTGAAGATCATTTGCAGCATGTGGAGGGAGTTGGAGCATGAGGTAGAGATTGTGTTGAGTTGCATGGTTATTGTGAGCGAGGATTGTACGATGAACACCTGCTTGCGTGCATGGGCACTGTGTGCTGGTGCGCTGCCCAGGCCGGTATGACACAAGGAAGTTGTCCCAGCTGTAAGGGGACAATCCTCAGATGATGACCTCAGTCTTGTCCAAGTACAGCCCCAGGTGGCTGATGTTCATCCATTCATTAACGCACCTCATGCCCTCTTGAAGGTTGGATCTGGTAGTGGCTGGGTCTCTGGTGAGGGTGAGGAACAGCTGGGTGTCAATGGCATAGGACATGGTGATGAGGTCGTGTGCGCATGTCATGGTGGAGAGGGGGGTCATGGAGACATTGAAGATTGTGACTCTGAGAGATGAGCCCTGGGGCATGGGCCAGAGGACCCCAGTGTACTACGTGCTGAAGGGGGAAGGCGGACTCCCTGGGCCTTGCTGGTGAGGTACTTTGCAATTTTATCCTGGGCCCTCCACTGGATCCTAGTGTTGGAGATGTGTGAGCTGACAGTGTGGTAGCACATGGTGTAGAATGCCATTGAGAGGTCGAGGGGGTGAGGGTGGTGGTCTCACCATTGTTGAGCAGGGTCCAAGATGTTGTTGGTGGTGGCAATGAGGGCTGTTGCAGTGGGGTGATGACTGTGGAATATGGACTGGGGCGGGTTGCCTGGAGGTGTTTGTTTGGAGGGAGATGGTCAGTTGCTCTTTGACTGTCTTCTTGATGACATTTGCCGGGTAGGGTAGCAGGGTGATGTTCCTGGCGATCCTGCGGTACTTCTGTCCATTGTTAAAGAAGGGCCTGGGTCTCTGCATGCCTCCAGCTCCCATGGAATGTGGCGTACTCAAAGGAGACATTCATGACGTGCCAGAGGTGGGCTCCAAGGATGGGGTACGCTGTGATTGAGATGTTGTGTGGGAAGGGTCCTGAAGGAGAGCCGGAGTGGATTGTGTACATGAGCTGGATAGTGTCTTTGCTGCTGACGGGAGTCCAGGAACTGAGGGGGGGGGTATGTCCTGTGGATAATAGCGATATCTGCCTCTGTGTGGCGAGGCTGTCGTGAACGTCCATGAGCTTGCAGTGGTAGAATGTTGCGAGTGATCCCCTTGGCCTTGCAAGGGTGGGATGTCTTTTGGATAGCAAGCTGGGGTTAGATAGTTCACGCACGATGCTGATGAGCTCCTTGATGTTGTGTGTGTTGGTGCCTATGCCCTACCTGAAAGGATGGCCTCTTGTCCGTCCTGATGATATGGTGATGTCTGTGTGTGGCGGGTTTCAGGGCTGAAAGGTAACTGATGGTTGTTTGTTTCGCAAGGTTTGCACGAGAGTCCGGCTAGACCTGTATGAGTCCAGTAGGTCTGCCTTGTCCCAGGTGGCTTAACAGTTGTTGTACTTCACAGGAAAGTCTGCCTATGTGGCAAGATTGTTGGATCAGTCGCTGATCCAGTGTGTGAGGTTGCAGGGTGTGGCAGTGGTGTTGGTTGGAGTGTCTTAGGCGAGGGTGACACACAGCTTGTCTGTGGTGACTTAGGTCAAGCATCTCTGGGGATCTGTAGCGGATTTTGGCAGTATGTTGCTTGTTGGAGAACTGGATGCAAATGTTGATGTACCAATGAAGGATGATGGTGTGGTTGTCCTCCAGCCAGAAGTTGCTGTCCCCCTGCCACATGTAGTATGTGTAGGTGAGGGCCAGCGTGCTGATGCAGTTGTTGATGGCTTAGCGGAATTGTGGGTGTAGGCCTGGAGATCTGTAGATGAGTGTTAGACTGAGGGTGGTCAGGGGGTTGGTGTGAAACCTGAAGTGCAGGTGCTTCACAATGCTGAGTGTGTCCTTCTTGTTGTATGTGGCTCTGAGGGGATACTTCTGAATGAATTGCAAATCATACTCCTGGATTATTGGTGTGGTCCCTGCGGGTGATCTTGTATCAGTCTGTGATGGCAATGTTGAAGTTGTGTGCTGAGGATGCGTTCAACCAGGTTACTGCAATGAAGGCGATGTGTGGGGCTGTTGTGTTGAGGAGGTAACAGTGTCCAATGGCGTGCTGGTGGATGGAGCGGGTGTGTACAGTAGGAGGCACATGACCTGGTTGTACGGATATGGTCTGTGAGGTGGGGAAGCGTGGTGTAGGCAGTAGGAGTTGCACACACAGCATGTGAAGCTGTCGTGTGTGCACTTAAGGGTTGCCTGATAGCAAGTGGTTGATTGTCTCGTGTTCATTGTTTGGAGAGTGGCTGGAGCATGAGTCTGTTGTGTTAAGTGGGTCATGCAAGGACCAGAGGGTCTTGCACTGAGCATGTTGCAGGCGCTGACGGGCGCTGATGGTCCTGCCTTTGGCACGGAGGTGGAGCAACATTGGCACAGACAAGCTGCTTCCTGCATTAAGAATGGGTGGAGGGAGGACCATCTGGGAGGTGGGTAGGTTGCAGAATCAGGGCACTCTGTGGTGCGGTGCCGCAGGGGAGGCAGTAGCACGAATGAGTAAACACCTGACAGCGGAAGGTGTGAGACACCAGGCAAAAAGAATCACACAAAGACAATGATGTTAGAAAGGCACAGTGTAACAGGTGTATGTAAAGGAAGGAGTGTCTGGTTACTCATGGGTCACTCAAAGAAAATGGATGAAAAATCACCAAAAAAGACAGGCACAGTATCAGGCACCAATAGGCCAAGCTGCGCCCAGGACACACAGCGTCAGCAGGTGTTGCCTGCCCGTTGTGGGTAGCAACCTGCACAAATACATACACAACCAAGTACTTCATGCACAATAGGGATCATTAGCCATGAAGAACTGCATGCATGTTGGCAAAATACACATACTCCCATATGCACAATCTTTGTCAATTATTCCATAGATGATGGATGCAAAGTGGCAAGAGATCTGTGGTGACAGTGATGAGGCACATTGTACTGTGGTGAACACATTTACTACACAAACCGATCAAGTATGTGTTGAGGCCATGCTGCATGAGCCAATCTCCATGACCAGTGCCATTGCTCTGAATTATTTAACAGTCCTGTACTGCTGGTGAAACAATGTGCACTGGACTGACTGTGACTGTCAGGGCCTTGAATCCTCAGAAACAGCGATGCTCAAAGTGGTCCATCTCCCGATAGCCACTTGGTCTGAGTAGAAATGACAGACTCAAAAGGGTGATCAGGCAAGGGAAGGAAAGGAAGGGAACAGCAGGGAGAGAGATCTGAAACAAAAGTAAACAAGCATAAGGATTCAACACTTCTTGTCACTGAATCACAGAATACCTCAGGACCTATACTGTAACAGTTACACCTGTAAAGGAAAATAACAGCCACTGTATTCTAGTTGGGATCACTGTAATGAAAGTGCTACTAGATCTGAGGATCAAACAAGGACATAACTACACATTTACTAAGAAGGATGTTCCATACGTTTATATGTATTCTCAAACAGTTATCAACATACCCAAAAAAGTCTTAACAGCCACGTAACTAGGAAATTTGAGCTTACTTTTGGATGAGCTCTACAAGCCCCTGCTTTGAAAACAGAGATGAACAATGCACATGAATTCTTAGCACATGGAAAGGTGATAAAACACCATAACACACCAAATATTATGTTGTACAAGTTGCAAAAGAAATGGCCAATATTATGATCCTGTTCCAAGGATTTTGCAAGTAGCACAGGGATCACAGAAGACACAAAAAAGGTGGCAGAGTATTACAGCAATATGAAGGGGGTATGACGCTCTGCAGGCTGCTTCAAGGCAAGTTAAGCGATACAAAAGGGGATGATGGACGGAGCGTTTGAGTAAATCAAACACTCACCCCCAGTCAACTGATCTGGGTTTAATTCATCACCATTCTTTAGCTCACTCGGCCACCCCAGTTCAGACATGGCTATATGCAAATCAGTCTGACCCTGTGCCTCATGGGAACAGTACAGCCCGAACTGCCAAGCCATGTCTTCCCTGGACCGGAAACAAGCATCCTGGGACCGGTTTCGGATTCATAATCCTCATCAGCCAGGCTATCTTGAATCCAGTGGCCAAGTGAGCAAGGGACTCACGTCTGAGCATACCCTGCCACACTTAGGGCGAACAAAGCGATACAAAAGGGGATGATGGACGGAACGTTTGAGTAAATCAAACACTCACCCCCAGTCAACTGATCTGGGTTTAATCCATCACCATTCTTTAGCTCACTCGGCCACCCCAGTTCAGACATGGCTATATGCAAATCACTGGGGTGGCAGAGTGGGCTAAAGAACGGTGATGGTTCAAACCCAGATCTTTTGACTGGGTGTGAGTGTTTGATTGGTTCAGATGCTCCATCCCTTTTGTACCACTTTGGCCGCCATAAGTGTGGCAGGGTATGCTCAGACGTGAGTCCCTTGCTCACTTTGCCACTGGATTCAAGCAAACCGGGCTGAAGACGGCTGGAATGCCAGAAACCGGTCCTCGGAAGCTTGTTTCCGGTCCAGGGAAGGCATGGCTTGGCAGTTCGGGCTGTACTGTTCCCATGAGGCACAGAGTCAGACTGATTTGCATATAGCCATGTCTGAACTGGGGTGGCAGAGTGGGCTAAAGAACGGTGATGGATCAAACCCAGATCTTTTGACTGGGTGTGAGTGTTTGATTGGTTCAGATGCTCCGTCCATCACCACCCCCCTTTGTACCGCTCAAGGCAAGTTAAGCCATGTGGTAATCCTGAAAATAACAGTGTATGTATAAGGTTCATTAAACAGAAATTCAAATGCGCTGCAGCGCGACTCACACAAAGCCAACAATCCATATTTACCCCAGGAAATCAGTGCGGGTCAAGAATGGAAGTTACACATCCCCCGCAAGAGCCTTAAGAAGCTCGTCCAACAAGGGAGGGAATTAGGTAAACACAAGGAAGCCCCGCAAGGGCCAGTCATCGGCTCATCCAACTGGGCTTTGAAATGCCAAACAGAACAAGCTACTTGGTCGTAACTCAACGAGAGAGTAATGAGGAGCGATGCCACAAAAGCACCCCTACTGTGACCAGGATATGCAGCACACCACAAGAATTTACGGCACCCGACTGGTGCCAACCAAGTGTTTACATTTGCTACAGCGCAATGTTGTGACGTCATCAGCGCAACATTCTTGGCTTCATGGGAATAGAAATTTCTTTCAACTTACCGAGAAGTAAGCTTGGGCGTAAAATCCATTTCGTTCGTGGTATTTGCGGATTTTTGGCAAATTCACGGTCCGCGAATCGCTCGAATTTGCCCAAAAATTCGCAAATTGGCAAGCTGCGGATTTTTTTGCTTGGTCGCGCTTGAAAAATACAATATCGCGCGCGCTGCGTTGACTTACCGTGATTCTGTATTCGCTGAGTTGTTTTTCTCCTGGTTTACGTGTGCTGCGCCATTTAGGATCTTGCTGCGTGATCGCGCGTGAGTTTTTCGACCGCAATTACGTCATCGCAGTCCGCCATCTTGCACAGCGAGAGATTGACAACGTGAGTACGTCTTAAGGTCCCGCGATCACACATCGCGGGAGAAAACTATGCCGAACACGTAGATGTGGCGCGCAACTGATATCCGGCGGGAGATTTGAACAGCTCGCTTTCCCGAAATTGCAAAAATTGCAATTCTGAAATCCACCGCAGGCAGCATAAACCTTCTGAAAATCATGATTTTGATCAGAAAAACTCCTCAGATTGAGATTTGGCTGCACTTTTTTGAGGAAGGAGTCAATTTTTTTTGGGGGGGGGTGGGAGGATGGAAGTGCCCCAGAGTCTCCAACTTCCTGTTCCTGTCCAGCAGGCTCCTCCCAGTGCTTTGTCCATCTCGGGGGAAAGGTGATGCTGGTGTTGCTAGATCTGTCGGCGGCTTTCGACACCGTCCCCCACAGTCGTCTCCTATATAGACTCTGGGAGATTGGTCTGCGGGGGCCGGTGTATAGCTGGTTTGAGTCCTTTCTAGCCGACCGCCAACAGACAGTCTGGGCCCCTCCGTACTCTGCAGCTGTGCCGCCACTGGAGGTAGGAGTCCCGCAGGGCTCAATTTTGAGCCCTTCTCTTTTCAATATCTATCTGGCCCCCCTGGCGGCACTGGCGGAGTCACATGGTGCCCGGATTGTCTCATACGCAAATGACACCCAGCTCCTCTTTTCCTGTGATAGGAACTCAGACTTCGATGGTGAGAGAATTAGAGGTTGTCTGGGGGCTGTCTTTGACTGGTTCCAACACGACAGCCTTAAGAGCAACTCGGATAAATCTGAGGTGTTGTTTTTCGGCTGTCCATCTGATCCGAGGTGGAAGTCCTGGTGGCCAGCAGCCATGTTTCCACCAACAGCGGCCTCATCTGATGTCAGGAATCTGGGAATAAAGGTAGACAACGGTCTTACCTTAAAGCCACAGATCCTGTGTCTTGTGGGCAAATGCTTCGGCCTTCTGAAAATGGTCAGGAAGTTCCTGCCTTTACTTTCTTTCGCCCACAGAAGAATTACTGTCCAGGCACTGATAGGCTCGCAACTGGACTACGCCAATGTATTATATCTTGGCCTTCCCGAATTCCTGTTAACACGATTGCAGATCGTGCAGAACTCTGCTGCCCGAGCCGTGTTTTGCCTGCACCGGAGATCTAGTGCTACAGATCTTTTGAAAGCCCTTCACTGGCTTCCTATTAGGAAGCGTAATATTTTTAAGGCTCTTACATTGGCCTTCAAAGCACTCCATGGCTCAGGGGCCATTTACATCAGGAAGCGTCTGGATTTTTATCTGCCATCCAGGACGCTCAGGTCATCCTCTTTGGCCTTGGCCTCGGTCCCGGCAATCAGATGCGCCCGCATTGGAGGCCGTTCTTTCAAACGCCTGGTGCCACAACTGTGGAATGCTCTACCCCTGTCATTAAGGCTGAATGCCAATCTCTTGGCCTTTAGGAAGGACCTTAAGTCGTGCCTTTTTGTTCACTAAGCACTTTCTCCTCCTCCGCATCGCTCCCTCTGAGGTTTGTTTTAAGCGCCGGGACACTCTTTTGAGTAGATGAGTGCTATATAAAACATTTAATAACATAACATAACATCTCCTGGTCACTTTTCATTTCGATCTGGAGCTGGAAGGATTACTTTTTTTGGCTGCTTTTGGATATTTGTATTTGAGGACTTTTTGGACTTTGGAGCTATTGGATAACTTTTGGATTTGAGATTTTACAAGTAAGTTGGTGTTGTTTGTTTGTGGCATTGCAGTTGCTGCAACTACAATTTTAAAACTTTTTCACAACTTTAAAAAAAATATATTGTGGGTAGCCACAGTATCCAGTAGGCCCAGGGTTAGTCGTGGGTGCATGATACAACTGTTTCTGTGAGTGTTGTTGAACTTAAATCTCATTTATGTCATTGAATTTTAGCTCACTATATGTGGATTTTTTTATTTTATTTTGGGGTGCTTGTAAAGCCACACTAGCCAGTAGGCCCAAGGGTAGTGAGTGGTGAATGGACCAAGTCTTTCAGTGGGGTGTCTTGAATAAACATCATTGAGGGCATGGATGGCATTGGATTGTGGTGATTTGTGTGTGTTTTTCGACTTTTTGGGGTAGTGTTAGGGCCTGGCCATGTGTGTGGGAGCCATTTTGAGGCCTGGTCCAGGCGGGGCCTGGCTATGTGGTGGGGGTCAAGGGGCCATTTTGAAGCCAGGCAGTGTGCTCAGGCCTGTACCCAGGTTGCTTTGCTTTCATCCATTAAGCCCAGGGGTACTCAGTGGTGCATGGACCAAGTCTTTCTGTGGGGTGTCTTGAATTTAAACATCATTGAGGGCATGAATGGCATTGAATTGTGGTGATTTGTGAGTGTTTTTATGACTTTTTGGGGTGGTGTTGGGGCCTGGCCATGTGGGTGGGGGCCATTTTGAGACCTGGTCCAGGCAGAGCCTGGCCATGTAGCTGGGGGTCAAGGGGGCATTTTGAAGCCAGACAGTGTGCTCAGGCCTGCTCCCTGTTTGCCTTGCTTTCTTCCATTAGGCCCAGGGGTACTCAGTGGTGCATGGACCAATTCTTTCTGTGGGGTGTCTTGAATTTAAGCATCATTGAGGGCAAGGATGGCATTGGATTGTAGTGATTTGTGTGTGTTTCTTGACGGTTTGGGTGGTGTTGGGGCCTGGCCATGTGGGTGGGGGCCATTTTGAGGCCTAGTCCAGGCAGGGCCTGGCCATGTAGCTGGGGGTCAAGGGCCCATTTTGAATCCAGGCAGTGTGCTCAGGCCTGCACCCAGTTTGCCTTGCTTTCTTCCATTAGGCCCAGGGGTACTCAGTGGTGCATGGACCAAGTCTTTCTGTGGGGTGTCTTGAATTTAAACATCATTGAGGGCATGGATGGCATTGCAATGCGGTGATTTGTGTGTGTTTTTCGACTTTTTGGGGTGGTGTTGGGGCCTGGCCATGTGGGTGGGGGCCATTTTGAGGCCTGGTCAAGGCAGGGCCTGGCCATGTAGCTGGGGGTCAATGGCCCATTTTGAAGCCAGGCAGTATGCTCAGGCCTGCACCCAGTTTGCCTTGCTTTCTTCCATTAGGCCCAGGGGTACTCAGTGGAGCATGGACCAAGTCTTTCTGTGGGGTGTCTTGAATTTAAACATCATTGAGGGCATGGATGGCATTGGATTGTGGTGATTTGTGTGTGTTTTTTGACTTTTTGGGGTGGTGTTTGAGCCTGGCCATGTGGGTGGGGGCCATTCTGAGGCCTGGTCCAGGCAGGGCCTGGCCATGTAGCTGGGGGTCAAGGGCCCATTTTGAAGCCAGGCAGTGTGCTCAGGCGTGCACCCAGTTTGCCTTGCTTTCTTCCATTAGGCCCAGGGGTACTCAGTGGTGCATGGACCAAGTCTTTCTGTGGGGTGTCTTGAATTTAAACATCATTGAGGGCATGGATGACATTGGATTGTGGTGATTTGTGTTTGTTTTTTGACTTTTTGGGGTGTTTAACTGATGTTCCTCTGGCTTCCATTGTTTTTAGGTGCACAAGAGAACCACCATTGCCAGGAAGAAGTCCTGCAGCAGTGTGTGCAGCACAACGTCATGTGACGTCACGTGTGGCCAAAGACAAGACAACTCTGCAACTCGTGCAACTGCGGCCTGCTGTTCTGACATCTGAAGAAGATGGCCCCAAAGAAAGGTGGCCGTAGCGCCTCAGCGAAAAAAGTTGCCAGTGCCACTGCCAGTAAGAAGGAGCAGAAGAAGCAAGTGGCACCACCTACCAAGGAGACTGCTGTGCCCACCGACAACTTTTTTTGGGGGAAAAAAACTACGCCTGCAACAGCAGCGGTGTCCGCCGGGGACCAAGCTGGAAGCAGCACCTCCGCTTCATTGGGCTCAGTGCCACCACGCCAAGTTAGGTCCAAGACCATGAGTGCTGCTGCGGCAGCCACTTTGGTTGTTCAATCACCATCGACCAGTGATGTTGGCTCATCACAAGAAAGTACCATCCAATCAACGCCGGGTGTAACTCAGCTGATGAGTGTTCAACAACCACAGCTGCAACGACAACCACAGGTGCAACCAGTACAAGCGCAAGTACATGGGCAAGGAGAGGCGCAAGGAGAGGCGCAAGGAGAGGCGCAAGGAGAGGCGCAAGGAGAGGCGCAAGGAGAGGCGCAAGGAGAGGCGCATAGAGAGGTGCATGGAGAGGTGAAACTAGAGGTTCATGGAGCGGCACAACTGCCTACAACGCTTGTTCCTCCAGAAGTAGGGGCACATCAGGAAATTGATATTCACGTGGAGGTATCATCCGAGGAAGCCACTCCTCCTGAGGATGATCCATTGTCTTTCAGATCCCCAGCAAGAAAAAGGTCAAGGAGGGCTACTACTACTACAAGTTCTTCTTCAAGCCCCCTTCATTCTGATGACCTTGATCTTTATTGGAACCCACCAATGCAGTCTAAGAGTGAGGCACGCCATGAGCCGACAAAGGTAGCTAAGCCTAAAAGGAAGGTTCCCGCGAGGCCTCCACTTATGTGTGATGACGACGAACAAGACGTGGTGTCTTCTGCTGCTGATGAACAGTCTGACGACGACCCAGTCATCACAGACGTCACTACAGCCCCAGCGGGCATGCAGCAGACTGACATTTTCACCCTATCCCGAATGGCTGCTGAGTGGGATGTGGGCAGCGTGGCAATGGTACCACCACCAACGCAGTTAACTACAACACCAAAATGACCTACAGCTTCCATACTTTTTAGTCAGAAGGGCCGACAGGGACCACCATCCAGCTCGACCTCCATTACCTCAAGTAGTGGTGCTGTAAGTGAACAACGGAAACAAATTCAGCCACGCCCATCCTCCACTTCATCTGGCATTGAAAGTCAAAGTAGCACCTCCACCACCAGCAGACATCTCCAGTCCCCAGTTTGGGACTTCTTTACTGTTAGCCAAAAGGCGGAAAACATGGTCATTTGTTCGATTTGTAGTCAAGGAGTTAGTCGGGGTAAGCTTGGTACCAACTATGGCACCGGAGGCCAGAGAGGTTATCTCAAGAAACACCACATTATCCAGTGGGAGGCGCACCTAAGGAAGATCCGGGAAGCCAAAAGTACAAATCCAAATGTAGACATTGATATTGCATCTGATGATGACGGGGGCTGATCATGCAGGGGGGAAGTCAAGAACCGACCAACACTTTTTCTGGTACACCCAGAACCCCTGGCAGCAGAACTGCAGTGGTAGCGCCCACACCCTCGACCCCTGCAACATGTATGAGGCACACACTAAGAGTGTGGGACAAACACCAATGCAAAAAACTACATCAATGAGCCTAACTGGTTTGAAGTCTGCATCATCATCATCACGTAAAACGGTCCAGCCCACCATTACAAGCATGTTTTGGTCGGAGGCGCCATTTGAACGCAACCACCCAACGGTACGTCTGTAAAACGCAAAGCTGGCTAAAATGCTAGCGCTGGACCTTCTCCCTTTCTCTTTCGTGGAAGGGGTGGGGTTTCCTGAATTTGTGGCAACAGTCTGCCCTAAATGGAAGGTTCCTAGCCTGTCCTATTTTGCCAGGGTTGCTGTTCCAGCACTACATCAAGATGTGTTGGAGGTGATTGGCGCAGCTATTCTGAAGAGTGCTGTTCACACTATCCACATGACAACAGACATGTGGACCAGTTGCCAAGCCCTTGATTACATGTGCATCACTGCACACAGGGTCTCTTTTGCAGGGGTCAAAGAACAGTTAAAACAAGCAGGTATTGACACGGACACTATTTTTCAAGCTACTCGCAAACATGCAACAGTAGGCATGTTTGCCATGGAGAAATCTCGCACTGCACCTAACCTTTTGGAGGAGTTTAACAGGAAGGTCAATGAATGGCTGCATCCAAGAAATCGCATAGTTGGTTATGTTTCCACGGATAATGGCAGTAATATAGTTAGGGCCATGTCTGATGGTGAATATTTCAGAGTGCCGTGTTTGGCGCACAGTATTAACATCGTGGTGCAAGAATTCTTGAAAAAAGAAGACACAGTCATCAAATTACTGACCATCTGCCGAAGAATCTGCACACATTTCAACCATTCTTTTAAGGCCCTGAAGCAGCTGAGGAGTATTCAACATGAACATCAACTGCCAGTCAAAGGACTAATCCAGGAGGTAATCAGATGGGTAAGGAGTGCCTCCAAGGGAGTTTAATAAAGAAATATTCAGATGTTTTAACGGTAAATTGGGAATAGGCTATTTAATAGTCCTAACTGAGTTTAGTTCAGATGATTTTATGCAGAAAAATTATCAAACTTGACAAACATCTACTACAATAAACAATTAACATTAAACAGAAACAGCAGACATGTGTATAGGCAAAATGGTAGACTTTATCAAAGAAATCTCAATGGGGTTATGCAAAAGAAATATACAAATAGAAATACAGGAAAATTATATTAAGATGAAATCGATTTCTCTGTAAAAACTGTAAACACCTATCCAACATACAAATGTTCTAAATTCTTTTTGGATGAAGGTAAAAGTCGACGTTTCGGTCTCTTATGTGTAAATCCTCGAGACCATCTTCAGGACTGGTTAATTAATATTTGTAAAGCCCTTATATTAACGTTCAATGAGGTGGCCCGCAAAATGCTGGATGGAGTGGGATGATCTGTCACAAGTAAAGCTATTTACAGGGGTCCTTAGTGCACCTTGAGTGTGGCAGTTTGGGACATCAAACGAAAACTTTTATGCAAATCTTATTCAGAATCATCAGAGAAACCACCGGCCGTCACAAACCTCGTTTTGTGACGGCCGGTGGTTTCTCTGATGCCTTGACGATCTTCACCATATAAATCAATCAACCACAATTTAAGTTGTTCACTCCTTGTTAAAGAGTGCCATCTTTTTTCAGTCAGCGATATCACAAACTTAGCTATATTCAATATAAAAAAAAACTCTTATGATTCTGAATAAGATTTGCATACAAGTTTTCGTTTGATGTCCCAAACTGCCACACTCAAGGCGCACTAAGGACCCCTGTAAATAGCTTTACTTGTGACAGATCATCGCACTCCATCCAGCATTTTTCAGGCCACCTCGTTGAACGTTAATATAAGGGTTTTACAAATATTCATTAACCAGTCCTGAAGATGGTCTCGAGGATTTACACATAAGAGACCGAAACCTCGACTTTTACCTTTATCCAAAAAGAATTTAGAACATTTGTATGTTGGATAGGTGTTTACAGTTTTTACAGAGAAATCGATTTCATCTTAATATAATTTTCCTGTATTTCTGTTTGTATATTTGTTTTGCATAACCCTTGAGATTTCTTTGATAAAGTCTACCATTTTGCCTATACACATGTCTGCTGTTTCTGTTTAATGTTAATTGTTTATTGTAGTAGATGTTTGTCAAGTTTGATAATTTTTTTGCATAAAATCATCTGAACTAAACTCAATTAGGACTATTAAATAGCCTATTCCCAATTTACCGTTAAAACATCTGAATATTTCTTTATTAAACTCCCTTGGAGGCACTCCTTACCCATCTGATTATTTCCTACCCAAGCCCTCAAGGGTATACTGGGGTGCTCACTGTGTTTCACATAATCCAGGAGGTGGCAACACGTTGGAACTCAACCTTTTACATGCTTGAGCGTCTGTCTGAGCAGTGGGGGGTAATAAATGAGTATGTCTATAAACTGGGTTCTACTCAGAAAGACATGAGGCTAGAGTTGGAGGAATGGAAGCTAATTGCAAGCCTGACAGACATGTTTTGTCCTTTAGAGATCTTCACGCGTGAAGTCAGCAGGGAGGACTGTTCTTTGGGCAATGCTATCCCATTGTTGGTCATGCTAGAGCACCAACTGAAGGACGTGTCTTCAACGTTCAGAGATGATGCTGAAAAGTGAGAAGCATATGATTTGGCGGAGAAGTTATTAAGGCGCCTACTTCACAATGAAAGGCTTAAAAACATACATACACAACAACATTACATTTGTGCCACTATTCTGGATCCAGGGTACAAAAAGGCAGTGGCCAGCAAAGCATTCATTCCTTTTGATAAAGCAGATGTTTCAAAGTACAAACATTGGCCAGCTGTGTCAGCCACTCGGTTCGAAAAAGAGCGGCAGAAAGTTCAAGGAGGCAGCACAAGTACAACTGAATCAGCAAGCCATCCGGCGTCAAGTTCCACTTCTGAATCTGTGGCCGAAGGGAGTCACTTTCCCTCACAGCCATTAACGACACCAGCAACCGTGTCATCATCCTCACCTGCACAAGGCCCAAAAAAAATATTGTTGGAAGCGGATTGGCTAACTCAGCAAGGGTTTGCTCGGTCCACTGCTGCAAAGGCCACAGATGGTACGCAAAGTGGAGCAACCCTGGAGAACCTTGAGTCGATGGTGCAGGCCTATCTGGATGACCCAACAGAGGTCTGTCTTAATGAGAACCCATTGCTGTATTGGTATAGGAAAAGGCCTGTATGGCGACTGATCACCAACCTGGCTCTAAATTATTTGTCTTGCCCACTCGCAAGCGTGTCTTCTGAACGTGTTTTCAGTGCTGCTGGTGCATTGTAACTTCAAAAAGGACCCACCTCTGGCCCAAAAATATGGAGAGGTTAATAATAATCAAGAAGAATCAGCACTTCATACCACCCAATTACAAAATACGTGAATGCACGCAGGAAGAAGAGGACACCGACTTAGGGGCCCAACGGGAGTTCTTCTCTGTTACCTGACCTACTCCCGTCTCAATTCATAGACTTTGAGGATGAGCTCTACTTCCCTGACACCAAGGCCTGAAAATTACTTTCTTTTTTTTCGTCCTTATTCACTTTTATTCCTGTGTGTCTTTCTTTGTTTTGCAACTTTTACCACAACAAAACTCTAATCACCTAATCACAACAAGTCCATCATCAGCACTGTCTTCATCTTATTTTCCTTATTGATTTGAAGGTGCCGCAGTCTGCATTCCTGAGGTTCACAAGTTCACAACTCAATCATGCTCTTCTATCCTCCTCCTCCAGACTCCCCCTATCCATTTCCCTCAAGGCAGATGGATGGATTAAGGAGAATAAAGAAACTTTGTGTTCGTAGACGAGTCCCCTCAAGTGGGACTGAAATTACTGACTGACTACATGCTTGCTGATTGTTGACAGACTTACTTCTGAAATTGACAGGAGAGGCTGCCCTGTGGGCCCTCACTTTCCGAAGAAGATGCGGACAAAAAGTAGAACAGGTAATGAATAATGAGAAGATGGCATGCAGTGGACAGCAATGGCTGTCTGTCTCTGTTGAAACCAATTGCTGTTTGTTTTTTGTGATTTTTGTGAACAGCGCAATTTGCCATGTTTTGAATATACCAGTATTGCAGGTTTTTGGGGGGCTCTTTGGGGGTGATCTAGATTTGCGGTGCTGGGTCGGGGGTCTTGGAGCACTGCTGGGAAGGTCTAATTTTGATTGCAAGTGGTTTGAAGAAAATCATGGTGGAAAAGGGGGGTTATGGCCTAGCTGCAGAGCGCGTTTGGACAGAATTGAAGGAAGGCCGAAAATGTTCTAAGTGTGACATTATGCATTTTTGCTTTTTGCCTGTTTGGGGGTCTCTTACTTTTTTGCGGGTGGGTTGACAAGTCTGGGGGCATTGCTGGGAAGGTCTAATATCGGGCGCAAGTGGTTTGGAAAAAATCCATGGTGAAAAAGTTTTTCCGTTTTTGCTCACTTGCCTGTTTTGGGGGCTGTTTAGGGTGGTTCTAGGTTTTTGGGGGTGGGTTTTGGGGTCTGGGAGCACTGCTGGCACAGTCTAATTTTGATTGCATTTGTTTTTAAGGAAATCCATGGTGGAAAATGGGTTTATGGCCTAGCTGCAGAGCGCGTTGGGACAGAATTTGCTTTTTGCCTGTTTGGGGGTGTTCTGCCTTTTTGCGGGTGGGTTGGCGGCTCTTGGGACATTGCTGGGAAGGTCTAATATCGGAATCAAGTGGTTTGGACAAAATCCACGGTGAAAAAGTTTTACACTTTTCAGACTTTTCGCTCACTTTCGTGTTTTCGGGGGGCTGTTTGGGGTGGTTCCTGGTGTTTGGGGGGCTTGGGCATGCCTAATTTTGGTTGCAAGGGGTTTGAAGAAAATCCATGGTTGGAAAGGGGAGTTAGGGCCTAGCTGCAACTAGGCCTACATTTTTGTAAGTATGAGATTTTGCATTTTTGTTTTTTGCCTGTTTGGGGGTATTCTGCTTTTTTGCGGGTGGGTTCAGGGGTCTGGGGGCAATGCGGGGAAGGTCGAATATCGGAGTCAAGTGGTTTGGGCAAAATCCATGGTGAAAACGTTTTTCACTTTTCAGACTTTTCGCTCACTTTTGTGTTTTCGGGGGCTGTTTGGGGGGATCCTAGTGTTTGGGGGGTGGGGGGTCTTGGAGCAATGCTGGGCATGCCTAATTTTGGTTGCAAGTGGTTTGAATTAAATCCATGGTTGGAAAGGGGAGTTAGGGCCTAGCTGTAGAGCGCGCATGGAGTGATCAGGGAACTGGGCCTACATTTTTCTAAGTATGAGTTTTTGCATTTTTGCTCTTTGCCTGTTTGGTGGGGTTCTGCTTTTTTGTGGGTGGGTTGGTGGGTCTCAGGGCATTGCTGGAAAGGTCTAATATTGGGCACAAGTTGTTTGGAAAAAATCCATAGTGAAAAGTTTTTTCAGTTTTTGCTCACTTGCCTGTTTTTGGGGGCTGTTTGGGGTGGTTCTAGGTTTTTGGGGGTGGGTTTTGGGGTCTGGGAGCACTGCTGGTACAGTCTAATTTTGATTGCATTTGTTTTTAAGGAAATCCATGGTGGAAAAGGGGATTTATGGCCTAGCTGCAGAGCGCATTGGGACAGAATTGAAGGAAGGCCGAAAATGTTCTAAGTGTGAGATTATGCATTTTTGCTTTTTGCCTGTTTTGGGGGGGTTCTATTTTTTTGCGGGTGGGTTGGCGGGTCTGGGGGCTTGCTGGGAAGGTCTAATATCGGGCACAAGTGGTTTGGATAAAATCCATGGTGAAAAGGGGGGTTAGGGCCTAGAGTTAGGGTTAGGGTTAGGGTTCTAAAATCGCTGTTTACACTTTACACATAGCTTGAGGGGAACGATCAGCAAATTTCGCCCACACTTATTTATCCTTGAAAAGGAGACTCAGAGTACGCACTTTCGAAATGATGCTTGTATGTTTTGTAATACTGTCGACTCTGAAACTGAAAGTGTTATTTTTGCACTACTCAGCGTACCTTATATTTTTTTCTCCGTGGTGTTTTAATATCACTTCCTGTTTTTCCATCAACAATTACAGGTCGGCTTTTATCCTGTGCAATGACAAAAAGGATGACCTCAGGCTTAGCGACCCGCAATTCAGCACCCGCCAGACAGGCAGTGGACAAGGTGTCTTCTGGTCCCCAACATTGATCGGCGGAGCATCAGATGGAATGGAGGAGTACCGCGAAAGAGGAATGGCTGGATGCATGCAACTTCCCAAATGCAACAGGACAACTACAACAACATACAGTTAGAGTATCCATCTTCATTTCGACTTAGCGGCTCTAGCTCGTGGGGGTAACATCGTCCATTGACCTGTGTGGCTGACATCGAGGGACCTCTCCACTCTCCCCCGCCGCCGTTGCTGCTCTCACGGCCGCCGAGTGGGGAGAGGGGACAAAGACTACATTTCCCAGCGTCCCCTGCCTGCCTGACGGGGACGCTGAATCACGCCTCATACTCCCGCGCCCGGAGGTGCATAAATACGAGCTGCTCCTGCCGTGTCGCGGGACGCGCGTGGGCGGAGCCCGGGCAGCGGGCGGAGCCCGGGCAGCGGGCGGGCCATCTGTGGCCGTCCGGGGATGACAGGGGACGGGACGGGCCACCCCCCTGAGGCGTACCACTCAACAAGGGTAATGGAGGATGTGTTAAAGCAAAAGTCCCACTAAATCAACTACCTCAGCTAACATCATGTCCTACCTTACTTCCGCTGTGGGGAAGCTAAGTAAAGAAATTGGTAATACCGAACGGGAGCTGGGACTGGAAAATACTACACCAGAGACACCGGGGTCTCCTCTGAACATTAGGCAGGCTATCCCACTGGAGCCCAGGATTCTAATTAATCCAAGCATTGACATTTTACACCCGGCCCCTCCCAACACTCTATGCCCTGAGGAGGAAAACCCCACCAATATCGTAACAGAGCAAGGACCCTCAAGGGGTGATACAAATACAGTTAAGAAACGCGGTAAGAGGCAGTCTAAAAGGTACAAAATGCCTATCACAAATCAACAGAAAAAAGGACATTCTGCATCTAGCCACTTTGAATCTTCTATGAGAGACATGGTTGAGAGTATCCTCACAGAAAAACTGGAAACCATACTGACCCAGATCTCTAATGACATTATTGAGACTTTAAAGGAATGTGTAGCAGAAATCTTGAGTAAATGTGAGCGTTTAAATGCATTTTTAGCTTCAAAAGATTTTCATCCCCTTTGTCTAATGACCCCCCCTTCATTAACCCCCGAGCCCAGCAAATGCAGCCTCCAGAGGTGATAGGAAAATGCACGCCACTAATCCCTTTGATTCCTCCTTCCTCTCCAATGCACAATAGTGGTATAGTATCTACTGGCCAAGATAAGGGTCCTACGGGCCAGGTGCTGGGTTCAGCTCATTTTAGCTCCCCCTCCCCTAAGGACATCTTAACAACAGGGAGAGCCCACCATAAGGGCAGGGGCTTGGGTCTCAAACCCATTATTAACCTACCCCCTGAGGCCACTCCCTTTGTAGCTATATTAGTAAATGTACCCTCATTGAAACCAGGAGAGATGGAGTCCCAGGACACACTATTAGATAACATCAAGACATGGTGTGATGAAAACTGTTCTGGGGGTAAAAATATATCTGCCAGTATAAATATGGGTAGACAAGTAGGATGGTTGGGGAACACAAAAAAAATTTAAAGGGGGATTGCCTCATTGTGAATTTTAAGAGACCCTATGAGGCGACACGTTTTGTTTGGGATGCCACGGAAATGGATGCTAAGGAGGGAGAGATAAGAGCTTTACCACTTGGCTTCTTTTATCCACGGCCAGAGCCACCTAGGAGCCATCTAGGGGTGGGCTGTCCTCTAGTACCAGTAAGACATCCGGTCTGCCTAACCAGTTGGGCAAAACAAAAACGAGGTCTATTACCAAAACCACAAAACCCTAGTAGAATGGAGCCCAGGGAGGGACTGGCATTAACTAATAGGTTTTCACCCCTATCACATTTGGGAGACATAGATTGACTGACTCGACAAGAAAGATCAATGAATCAGTCTCAATGTAACCCCTTAAATAAAGAGGGGAGGGGGGAAACCGGCAAAATTGATGAGCTGGAATATTGCAGGATTACGCTCCAAGAGGGAAGACAAAGTATGGCTAGAATTTGTGAGACAGTATGATGTTGTGGCATTACAAGAGACATGGGACAGGGAGTGTAATTTCTGGGTGAATGGGTTCACCTCGTATTTTGTTGCTGCCCGCATGTCCACGGAAGAGATAGAGGAAGGCTTATGTTTCTGATCTCTGTTAATATAAAGGGCACAGTGAAGGTGCTTAACACTACCTCCCCAAATTACTTAGTACTTGAAGTAACCCTGCCTAACAATAATAAAATCCTATATATTAACTTTTATAATGCAATGCAGGGAGAGCACCCTAATGAGCACCTCCAATCATTAGCTAAATTTTTAATTACATATAAGGAAGCTCAAACCACTTTTTTTCACTTCATCTTGATGGGTGATTTTAACGTTCATCTATGTGACCTAAACTGCCAGTATAGAGATTATAATTACCCGGATTACTCGTCCCACCAACACTTTGAACACAGCGCAAAAGGGGCTGCCCCTGAAGACCTGCTCTCGGACACTGACCTGTTCGAGCCAGGGTTCGCTGACAAGAAGGAACGGGTTGTCACGTATAGTGCTAGGGACAGTAAAACCATTATAGACTATATGTCTATATCTCCTGGCTTGTTAAGTTCAGTTATATTTTATAATGCTATACAATCAATTTTTAGTGATCACAATCCAGTGGTGCTGGAACTTGATAATAACTTACTTTGTTTTAATAAATCAGTAACCACAGAAGCCGTAGTGGAGGTTGTAACAAAGGATCAGGGGAGGAGATTAAAATGGAACAAAATTACCCCAGAGGACTTTTTTAACACAATTAGATCTAAGGTCGGGAAAGAACTTAATACCTGTAGCGATCCGCTCAGATATCGTGGGAATGTCATCACCTCATACGAAGCAATTTGTCACCAGGTCTCAAGTGATCTTACGGTGAAGGTACAACAGAAAGTAAAACTGGCGCAAGGATGGTTAGACCACAAAGGCACAAAAATTCATAGTGAGCTCCTGAAGGCACTCAATAAGAACCCCAGAGATAAGCATGAAGTATCCTTGTTAAGGAAAAAATATAAAACCATCCTGCAGACACGTAAAAATGAAGTTAAAAAAGAGGCATGGGACTCGTTATATGAGAAAGCCACCCTGAGGGATAGCTCCAAATTCTGGTCAATCGTTAATACCCCATTATTCAATGGTAAGGAGAATGCCCCGTTAGAAGTTAACATCACAGAAAGGGATTGGCTAAATCATTTTGAAAACATATATGGGAGTAACCTAGAGCCTGTTACTTATGAGCCACTTAACAGTGAGCCATTGGTGTCCTCCTTGAGATTCACTATAAAGGAAGTGCAGAAAGCAATAGTAGATACGGCTGGACAAAAAGCACCCGGCCCAGATGGGGTGCCTCCCGATATGTATAAAGCCACCCCTAACTATTGGTCAGTAATCCTTACAAACGTTTTTAACATAGCAGCCTGCTCTACCCCTGTCATCTTCCCCGCCTCCTGGTCCCGCTCCATTATAATCCCTGTATTTAAAAAGGGCCAAAGGGGGGACACAAGATGCTACAGGCCAATTTCTTTAATTGATTCCTCAATTAAAATATTGGGGAAAGTAATTTTAGCCAGGATAACAGCCTGGGTAACTGAAATTGACATCTTAAGTAACGCACAATACGGCTTTAGAGCCGGGAGAGGCACCGAAGATCAGTGCCTAAATTTACATCTTATAATTAACAAATATACGGTTGCGGCTAAGGGTTCAATCTTTCTGGCCTTTATGGACCTATCCACAGCTTTTGACCTAGTCAACAGGTCAAAGCTGTGTGTTACGCTCCTAGAGCTAGGACTTGACCAGGCCTTGGTGAACTTTTTGGCTGAATTACATAGAGACCTGACTGCATCTATAAGGATGACGCAGGAGGGAAGATGTACGGCTGGGTTTAAATCCGGTAGGGGGGTGCGCCAAGGGTGCATTTTGGCCCCAACGTTATTTACATTATATATAAACTCCCTGGAAAATGCTTTGGTAACTGCAACAGCAGATATTCCGCGTATGGGAGGAACGTCCATTCCTGTACTCCTATACACGGATGACACAGTGTTATTGGCAAGGACCCCCATCGGCCTACAAAGTCTTCTTAACTCTTTTGGAGACTTTCTGAAAAAACTGGACCTAGTTATTAACATTGAGAAATCGCATGTCATGTCACTAGGGAAAAGGAGGAATAGTTTTAAAACTTCCTTTTGTAATGACTCATTAATATCTAGAGTAAAAGTCTTCACGTACTTGGGGGTCGTGTTTGACGATATAGACTCATGGGTCCCCCAAGTTTTGAATAAAGTAGCAGCCGTGAGAAGATCTTCGGCTGCTATTTTAGGGTTTGTTAAGAGACTGGGAGGCAAACCAGGAGAGGCAATACTGTCCATCTACAAAGCCAAACGTATGTCCATTGCAAGGTATGGGGATGCAATATGGGGCTATGAAGATACAGCTCTCATCCAGAGAGAAGAAAACAAATTCCTGCGAGCCCTATTAGGTCTCCCCCAATGTACAGCTACATACGCAGTGCATCTGGAGCTTGGGATGGGATACATCTCTGATATATTAAACATGGCCCCCATCCTACTATGGATCATAACCTGGCTGAACCCCAATCTCACACTGAACCATAAAATCATCAGAGACTGTATGTTACTTGATAAAGTGATGGAAATACAATGGCTGTCCTTCATTAAATCTACATCTAATTATTTGGGACGAGCAGAGATTTACACCAACCCAGAAGGTCTAACCAAAGCTGACATCAGCTGGGTAAAAACAAACTTTTTAAGGTCCAGAGAACTGGATCTTGAAGTCACAGAACCAAGTAAACCAACTGTGAGGGCTCATTATATGCTGATATTGTCTAAATCCATTCAACCGTACTTGACAAATGTCACTAAACCTTTCCATCAATGGCTGATAACAAAATTTCGTTTTAATCAGTCGCATTTGCTATTGGGAATTTTTAACGGGTGGTGTAAACCAGAGGACGCTGCTTCTTGCAAGTGTGATGACCATTCATATCAGGACTCGATGCACTTTGTGTTTTTTTGCCCATTTTATATGGGAGGCAGGAAAAAGTTTATCATCCCACTATTAAAAGATAAGGGGTTCTTGCAGGTAAAACCTGCATTACTCTACCTCCAATTAATGGAATCCCCTGTCGTCATGTTTGGGGTAGCAAACTTCCTGGTTGCATCCATCCGCAACAAGAAGAACAGATTATTGGGGCAAACATCCTCGGATTATGTATTATCTCAAATTGTAATTGACCCCACCAACTAATTGAGAACGCACATGAAGTAAATTCTGCTGTTTTTAAATCTGCATTGACTTGCCGACTACCATGTGCAATCTGTAAGCTTCTACGAACATTTAATAATTCAACACCACTGTGTATTTTGTATATATGAAATGTATATTTTGTGTAATTTAATTTAATTTTTTATTCTTTTCGTATTAATTAATATTGATACTATCATGTGTTTGTATAGCATACTTTTATGATTTTAAAATAATCGAATAACGTGGATTTGATTTGATTTTGATTTGATTTGACTTATCTTTTAAGTAATGTTATTGCTGTGAACTTCTGTGAGTGTGACACTGTGAATTTGTCTGCTCCCTGCTTCAATTCATCCCTCCAGCCATTGTATACTATTTTCTTTGCTATTTTTTAAACTAATTTAATGTACTAAGTGGTTCTTCTCTCTGAGGGCAGATGGGCAAGTGAAATTGCATAATTACTGCAGCCCTGTACTGTCACATTGTTGTTTTTTCATAGTACATTGTAGAAAGTACTACTTACTTTACAGTAACCTATCCATTTAGCAAACAACTTCATGCATGCAGTAGTGCATGCACTTCCTTTATGTCCCTTAAAAGATTTATGAATAGCTTCGTTTCCAAAGATTTGTTTATCTTCATTTGTTGTTTGTCCATGCTGTGGTTTTTTTTCCTCTCTCCACAAAACTTTACCCACAAACCCCATTCCCATCCAAGTTTCAAACACTAACCCTCTTCCCCCGGGCTGTGTGGTTTTCATTGAGGTATGAGTAAATTACAACAATAATTCCACACCCTTGCTGGGGAGGATAAGGTGCAAGCAACCTCCTCAACTCATTTTTAAGGCAGCTAGATGAATCCTAGAATATTGTAATTTTGGTTAGAAAAACAACAATGAGTATTTTAAAATAAATTCTGAATGTCATGCCCACCATCGATTGGATCCATCGTCAACATCATCCTCCTACATGTCAAGAAGACTTGTTGTGTTACGCTGCTGTGTCACTGTTCTCGTTGTAGCCATAATCATCCATGCAATTCTTTTTTCCCCATACTTATCTTCAGCATTGCTTAGGCTACTGTTTCTTCTAATACTCCTCTCAGGCCACTCAATGTCTCATTTTTTTACTTAGTTTTTCATATGCTGCTACTGCTAGTGTGGTACCACTCCTACTAACACCACAACAACGGAATTTCGGTCCGGGATGGTGTAATCGCCATTTGCCATGCAGCCAGCGCTGTGCCTAGCTATATTCTCAAACACGAATCACAGGTAAGATAAGCATTTTGGGGGGGTAGAAAGATGGGCTAGATGCAGAGGAGAGACTGATAGTAGTACAAGTAAAGTACCAGTAGGCCAATTGAATTCACTAACTCTGTTAGTGGCACTTTTGAAAATTTTTGGACTTTTTGATAATTCATGCAGGTAAGTTTGAGGAAAACCAAACGTGCCGTAACTCCCGCCTAGCACCCCACAAAATAAGATCAAAGCGTACACTATGTTGAAGTATGTAAAATGAATAATAATGTATTTCCCCTAACAAAAATAAACTAGACCCACCCCTCCCTAACCCAAACAATTGTCCATTTCAAGTAGTCCAACAATAAATAATCCCCAACTCCCGATTCCCACCCCCCAACAGTCTTTAAAAAAGGGGCAAGGGACACAGACACTTCCGGCGGTGTTTGGGCAGGCGGTCCTTGCGGAGGTCCGGGAGCTTTTTTTCTAGGACGTTGACCTTGCGCTAAAGGAAGTCCACTCGTAAGGTTAGGCGGTGCACGCGTGCCTTCCAGGCTCTGAGGGGGCCAGCTGCTGATGGTCTTGCAGCTGGGCGACGGCGGGGGGCTGTCCGAGCACAGCGCTGGGATGGAGTCTGGTGGCTGGTGGACACGGGGCAGTGCTGGAGGAGGTTGCTGATGCTCCCTCCTCGTTTTCCCGAGCCCACAGCCGGCAATATTCAACCCGAATGGCCTCCATCTTCCGGGGCCCTGGCCCGGACAGCCATCTCCCCTCTGTTGAACTTTTTGGGAGCATCTATATGAAGAAAGAAAGAAAAATAATGTAACCAATACTCTTTAACAATAACACAAAATAATTCAACAGAAAGTTGTCTCAAAGTAACACTATCAATTTGCAAGCACAGTATAACATTTTGGCATGTATCTTTCCACCGTCTTTGTAGGCCTGTAACAGTGGGAGTTTCAGGAATTCTACTACCAGGCAGCACTATGTACTCAATACATAGTCAGAGAGTACACCAGTATTTGTCTTTTTTTCTCTACTTTTGTGAAAGAAATTACTTGTACGTGAACTTGTGGTAGCCGGCATAATGCGAGCTCAGTCAGCTTGCACCCAAGAAAAAGAGACACGAGCCATGATGACGCAGACTTGCATGCATTACTTTAAGCAGTATATGCAGGTGGGGATAGGGAAGCTCTTACTTTTGTATAGGGGTGGCACTGGCCATACTCGGTTACATCAAGGGCTACTGCTCAATGTAATTTATATTTCGCACTGCCCCCCCTGGGCCTTCAGTACTACAAAAGGAAAATGAAGATTATTCATTTCTTATCATGTCTCCAGCCGATCACATGATCTCTTTGCTTATGTGATGCATGACTTTAGGTGCTTTATTCTGATAGATTGAGTGAACAACAGCGATAGTCCACCCATGATTAACACAGCAGAAAGAAAATTATGAACATAGGGAGTGAGTGTGGTAACCATAATTGCCGGAGGAAGGGACTTGACATGATATAATTGTCAACTATACAATACATACACAATATATGCTGTGCTTGCAAAGTAAACTACTGTACTGTTACTTTAGGCAAGGGGGAGTTTCAGAACAATCACAACTTGTAGTATTTGGATTTTCTTTGCTTTGCTACTCTGGCACGGACATGCTGTTCGAACAAAGTCACACTCTTCATGCACTGAGCGTCTGCTCTATATACACCTCTGCTATGTATGAGGAAGAAGATACCATCCAGCCTTCCAAAGTAAACGTCTATCATTCTTCTTAATGTCTCAACTGTAACAACTTTCCTTTTTCTCAACAACCAAATAACACCCTTTTCATTTTATTTGGTAAACCACCGTCTTGACTTGCATTTGAGCTTCACCCAAATGATATATTGCAATGCACACCACACATGAATTTTCTGATTGACCCACAAAGGCAGTAATTTTTTATTTCTCCTCCAACCATCCTTGCTTCAAGCAGCCATGCATCTGATTCCTTCCTATCAGCCACCTCTGCCTGCATTCAAAAACACGTATCATTCTTTAGTCATAAATGTTATGACTCGCTCGTCCTTCCATTGACCCTAAGTTCTTTCCCTTTTCGTTCATCACATCCCTCAAGTTCATCTGATATTACTTGGCTTCACGATAAAAGTTTCCCAGCTGATTTGAAGTCAAATAGAGGGGGCCATTGCTTACTCGAGAACTACCGCTGCTAATGCTATTGTTAAGTCAAGGGTGACTGTCTTCTCCGTGATTGGCTAAAAAAAAATGTAGTTCCAAATCAGTAACTGTTCTTAACAGTACAGTGTACTTGTGGTAGTGTACTTTCTACTGTACAGTACATCATACACTCCTTAGCGAGCCTACTCTGAAATGTCAATAAGTAAGGAGTATAATAATAACTTACCACCGTCCGCTGCTGCTGAGCCATCCCCCTCAGCTCCTCCTGGTGGCGCCGCCGCTTGAGTGGACCCCTCCGCGCTGCTGGCCCCGGCACTGGTGGTGGCAAGTGATGCATCAGATGTTGTGACGCCTAGAAAAAACATGTCATATTTTTAGATGCCATACACAACCCCCTACTTCGTCTCGTAATGGAAGAGAAAATGTTAAACAATTTATAATTATTGGGACTGAAAAGAAGTCACGGTTTTGGGGAGGGTGTTAACTTATATGCTTAGCCATAACATGCAACTCTTTTTGGCACAACTAATGAATGCTTGCTCTTTAAAGTGCAACATTTTTATAATTACAGACAGAACCAACTACTCCTCATCACCACCATGAGGACTTGAAGTTCCAACAAGGTGAGGGCTCCCGAGTCCCGCACAGTTACTTCTGACTGAGGTATGTGGAAAGTCGAACTGCACCTATCATCAACAATGTCCTATTTCTCTTGTCCATACTTCTGTATGTGCAGAATAGTCCCTGAAACACTAGCGGTATGGTATGTGCTACTATCAGATCAAAAAGACAACTACAAGCTTTTTCTTGGTGGACATTGACATTTTGTTGTTGGAAATTGTCAAAGCACTAACATTAAGAAGACTGGAATAGACAGCAAGGGCAACCCGGAGGACTGCACTGAGTGCCTCTAGAGCTATTGCTGGATCAGAGTTTTGTTTAACACCGTTTGCCGCCTAGGCAAGCTTAGCTACCTACACAGACCAACTCATAAATAATAGTAAATAGTAGTAGCACAGAGAGTGATGGTGGAGAGGCAGGATAAGAATGTAGAAACAGTCTACAAGAAGATCAAAGACTATTTTGTAAAAAATAGAGTTAAAGAAGTATAATTATATTAACCACAGAACTACTTACTGGGGCCAGCAGAAGAGCCTGCAGTGGACCGTTCCTCCTGCCCACTCTGTTCCGCCGGAGTCTGGGGTGGTGCTGTCCTCTTGCCCCTGGGAGGTGCTGATGATCATGAAATAAACACAAACATGGATGATTGTTTTTTAGAAATATTTGATGTCTTTGACCACAATCCTAAATTATCTTGGGGAAACAAATTAGCAAGAATAGCACTACATGTATTGACCTATCTGATCTGGTCAACTAGGAGGATACTAGTACAGTATTGCTGGATTCGCAGACCGTCTACTTGGAAAGTTATGTAAATCACTAACTAAACCAACAACAAAAAGGTTCTACTACGACTGCCAGCACTCAGCAGCACGCGACGTGACAGACACAGTCTGTCATCATGATTGCAGAGCACTAAAAAATGTCCTACTACTACTACTAATAACAAGTCATAATATACTCAACCTGAACCTATCAATCCATCACTATCTCTTCTTCTTAGTGGCAGCAGGAGTACAAAGGAAGGACTAGACTTGAGTCTCTAGTCTCTCTAGCATTACGCAGTTCTGTAAAGTACTACACTCATACATATTCAGGCCAAATGAGCACAACATTGCAAACAAGTAAGCATAGTAGCAACACCACTGAGCAGGCAAACACCTGCAATCACAGAAGCTATTTAAATGTTAATTTACCTGCAATGTAATCGGATTGGCAGCATTCTTGCTCTTCGGGAAAAACATATATTAGCAATATAACAC
This sequence comes from Lissotriton helveticus, assembly GCF_964261635.1. Lineage (NCBI taxonomy): Eukaryota > Metazoa > Chordata > Amphibia > Caudata > Salamandridae > Lissotriton > Lissotriton helveticus. The sequence goes on from NC_136065.1 coordinate 540,196,065, forward strand.
AGAGCAGAAGAAAACAAAGTAGTTATTAAATAGCTACTCACCAAGGCCAGGGATCTCCACACCGAGCAGGTGGAGCAGGTCCTGCTCGCGGTCAAGGAGGTCCGACCACCGGTGCGTCGCTTGCTGGTAGGTGCGCGGACCCCTGACTCCCTCCGCATGGCCCGGCACTCCTTTTCCCACAGCTGGCGACGCTCTCCGAGGCCATACCCTGACGAGAGCCTTCCCCCTGCTGCCACGGTCTTGGGGAGGTGGCGCTGCACATAAAAGATCTCTGCGGCCATCTCCACCATGCTGAATATCTCCCTGGCCACTTCCTCCCCTCGTAATCGCCCGCAAGGGAGCCGGGTACGGGGTGCGGGACCCTTCCCCTTCTCCTTCCCAGCTCCCTTTGCCATGGTCCTGTACAGCAGAAAGAAAAAAAAGGAAAGAATAGGGAAAAAGTAAAGAAAAAAGTTTAAAAAAGTAGCTTTAAAAGTAATGAAAAGTTGAAAAAAACACAAATATAGATCTAGAAAAAAGAGGGATATAGAGTAGAAAAGATCAAAAAAGTCCAAAAAAACAAAGGATTGCACAGATGAAAGGAGGATTAGAAAGCATGCACAGAACCAAAGCAATGAATGAAAAACAAGATGGCCGTGCCCATTGAAGACCCCGTAGGTAAGTTTGCGCGATATTTCCCCCGCGAGCACGCGAAAACGCTCATGAACACGTAATCGCGCACCGCATACGACGCGAGCATGCAACTAGCGCCCGGAAACAGAAACACATCACGCAAACAAGATGGCCGTGCCCATACACGACCGCATGGGTAACCTTGTCGTGCAAGCGGCCTGCGAACACGCAAAAAGCCCCGCGAACAGGCAGAAATCCACAAATCTGCAAATTCGCACAAATTCGTGGATTGTGCAGATTGCGAATTCCATTTGGCGCGAATTCGCAGAACACGAATTCGCAAATTTCACCCATACTTACCGAGGAGGCTTGCAAAGCAGTGTTCTCCACTGGCCCTGAGGAAGAGACGTGACAGTGACATGACATACTGGCACAAAGGGCAATGCATCCATACAAACAGACTCACAGGACAGTTGACAGAACATGTGGTACATACGCTGGTCCACACCTTCACAACATGTTTGTTGGAAATCAAAATGCACTGGCACACAAGGTTAAGTGGATGAGCCAAATACATCCTGCTACACACAGCGCGGCTGCAATTCCCCATAGGGCCTGTTGTTGTGATGTCTCACACAATGTCAACACGTGGTATCTGCAATGTGACAGGGGCAAGGTTTACAGACATTGATGTCTTCACCAGAGTCCACACTCCACTACAGATGACTGTCAAGAAGGGTGACTGTCATGTCATGGGAGTGGTGCAACATGTAATTTGATCCATGTGGATGAGACATGTATGCATGGTACTACAACATGCACAGAAACAGTTCCCACACATTCCCAAACCATACCAACACAAAAAAGCCTGTTTGGATCTCTTACCCGAACCGACATTTACACATGTCCGTGCATGAAACGCTGATTCAGCCCACGTTGCAATCATCATGACGAATATCAGGAGGACAAAGTTGACACGAACAGACACCAGGCACAGCAACCTGGGAATGACAGACACACAAGAGTTCACCGGTAAAAATCTTTGCAAAAGACATGGGTAGTTACGAAACAGGAACTATGTAAGACACATGCAAATTTCAAAGAAAGTCATTGCGCATTACTGTGTGGCATGACATCAGCACTTGCGTGACACATCAGAACACACATCAAAATCACTTTGCATACCGTCAGCTGGACACACACATTGCAACACATGCCACTCAATGCTACAGGCTTGCTTACTCATTCCCAGTGACTCACAATTATGAGAAGAAGTTGCGTATGAGCTGACTCCGGATATCATAATCCTCCTCCTCATCACTTACATCGTGACCGAGCCCTTGATCCTTAAGGGGTGAATGTTCTTGCTCCTCAGGATCCAGGATGAGTGGCACTGCCTTCTCAACTGCCGAGTTGTGCAGCATGCAGCACACGATGAAGATTTTGCAGACCTTGTCCGATGCATATGGGAGTGATCCGCCGGTCTTATCGAGGCACCGGAATCGGCTCTTCAGGAGGCCAAACGTCCTCTCAATCAGTCGCCTGGTCTGCCTGTGTGCATTATTGTACCGCTGATCTGCAGCTGTTCTTGGGTTGTGGAGAGGTGTCATTAGCCATGGCATGTTGGGATATCCTGAGTCCCCTACATAGATACATCATGTAAATAAGTGGGTCAGGAGATGCCATCAGAGCAAAAGATACTGAAACACACACGACAAACAGAGTTAACCCACCAACAAGACATGCCAACTCATTGCGCAGCTGCAGCATCATTTGTGGCACCCTGCTATGCCTCATGATGAATGCATCATGTGCCGATCCTGGAAAACGTGCACAAACGTGGGAAATCAGCATGTTAGCAATACACACCACAACGGCATTTATTGAATGATAATGTTTACGGTTGCAGTATGCCTGCTCCTGTGCCTGTGGTGGCACCAAAGCCACATGTGTCCCATCAATGGACCCAATGACATCCCTCCCACGGCATAGAAATCACCCTTGACATCTCTCAACTCTTCATGAGTCGGAAATTTGATGAATTCATCAATGTGCTCCAACATGGCTGCCAAAACATCACGCAGGAACATAGTCTGTGACATTCCACCTACATCAGCTATGGTTAATTTAAACGTAAAAAATGGAGGGCTGCCATCACCTTTGTCTTGGGGGTCAGCGCAGTAGGATACCTGTGTTGCGGTTGGAGATGTGGTGCCAGCTTGTTTGTCATCTCCTGAATCAACTGTTGAGTGAATCTGTAACGTCAGATGCAGGCACGTTCCCTCATGGTAGCCAAGTCTGGGAATGGCCTTGGTAGAGGCGGTGCCCTGCAGGACATATTTGGAAAAAATGTAGATTAACAGTCAGCCAACATCAATGGCAATGTACATAGCACATGCAAAACTGCTACTAGACATCAGGTCACTATGGAGTCTGGCGTGTGCAATACATTCAGGACACAAATGCCAGCTTGCTGGCACTCCTACGAAATGCCAGATACACCTGTTGATTGACAAATAAACATGACATGCCCTGAAATGAGCTGCTGGGCCGGTCTGAGTGAACAGCCCAAGATATCAATGGAGTGACACACGTCACAATACCTGCAGTGGAAGGTTGTCATCACATCCAGACAGCTGACTGCAAGGCACACGCACAGGTCACATGGAATGTCAAATGTACATATCAAACACATTGGGATTAAGGTGTACACGTGACAACAAAACAACACAGCCATTGTCACAACGCAGACATGTATGCCTGGGGAAATATGATGTCTGATGCCATCAGACCCAACAGCCATGGGACTACACATGTGGCATGGTGTGCGTAGATGTGAAATCATTGCCATCTCAACACAGACCCATGTAATATGCACCAACAGCAGATTCAGTTTACGGAACACAAACAGCAAGCTCAATGTTACACATGACACACACCTGACATAGCCACATAGGGTCATGCTGAGCATGACATGTCAGTTGACAAAGTGCCCCAGTCCCTGGCATCAGGAGACAGGTGCCTGTAGCGATGACGGTGCCTTCCCAGTGTTGCTGTGCATGACAAAATCAGAAAAATGATGCACATGTGACAAGTGTCAAGGTGATATGTGCCACATACTACCCCATCACACATGACATGTGTCCACAGGTAATCACACATCGATTGTGCAACAAGATTTGATGCCCTGTTCTATGTCAGTGGCTGCCACACCTAGGGCCTGCACATGAAAGTATGCAATGACAAGTACTTGATAGACACCCTTGTGCCAACCGTACCCCTGCATTGGCATCAGCGTGTGAAAGGCACCGTGGGAAACGCACTGTACCCCTGCATTGGCATCAGCATGTGAAACGCACCATGTGAAAAGCACCATACCCCTGCATTGGCATCAGCGTGTGAAACGAACTGTGGGAATAGCACCGTACCCCTGCATTGGCATCAGCGTGTGAAACACACCAACGCACCGTACCCCTGCATTGGCATCAGCATGTGAAACGCACCGTAGGAAACGCACCGTACCCCTGCATTGGCATCAGCGTGTGAAACGCACTGTGGGAATAGCACCGCACCCCTGTGTGTGAAACGCACCATGGGAAACACACCGTACCCCTACATTGGCATCAGCGTGTGAGGTGCACCGTGGGAATAGCACCGTACTCCTGCGTGTGAAACGCACGGTGGGAAGCACACCATACCCCTGCATTGGCATCAGCGTGCGAAACACACCGTGGGAATAGCACCGTACCCCTGCATTGGCAACAGCATGTGAAATGCACCATGGGAATAGCACCGTACCCCTGCATTGGCATCAGCGTGTGAAACGTACCATGGGAAATGCATCGTACCCCAGCATTGGCATCAGCTTGTGAAATGCACCGTGGGAAACGCACCGTACCCCTGCATTGGCATCAGCATGTGAAACACACCGTGGGAGTAGCACTGTACCCCTCCGTGTGAAACGCACCATGGGAAATGCACCGTATCCCTGCATTGGCATCAGCTTGTGAAACACACCGTGTGAAACGCACCGTACCCCTGCGTGTGAAACGCACCGTGTGAACCGCACCGTACCCCTGCATTGGCATCAGCATGTGAAATGCACAGTAGGAAACGCACCTTTCCCCTGCATTGGCATCAGCGTGTGAAACGCACCGTGGGAATAGCACCACACCCCTGTGTGTAAAACGCACCGTGGGAAATGCACCGTACCCCTGCATTGGCATCAGCGTGTGAGGCGCACCGTGGGAATAGCACCGTACTCCTGCGTGTGAAACGCACGGTGGGAAACACACCATACCCCTGCATTGGCATCAGCGTGCAAAACGCACGGTGGGAATAGCACCGTACCCCTGCATTGGCATCAGCATGTGAAACGCACTGTGGGAATAGCACCGTACCCCTGCATTGGCATCAACGTGTGAAACGCGCCATGGGAAACGCATCGTACCCCTGCATTGGCATCAGCGTGTGAAATGCACCGTGGGAAATGCACCGTACCCCTGCATTGGCATCAGCATGTGAAACACACCGTGGGAGTAGTACTGTACCCCTGCGTGTGAAACGCACCATGGGAAACTCACCGTATCCTTGCATTGGCATCAGCTTGTGAAACGCACCGTACCCCTGCGTGTGAAACGCACCGTGTGAACGCACCGTACCCCTGCATTGGCATCAGCGTGTGAATTGCACCGTGTGAAATGCACCGTACCCCTGTGTGTGAAACGCACCAGGTGCAACGCACCGTACCCCTCCATTGGCATCAGCGTGTGAAACGTACTGTGGGAAACGCACCGTACCCCTTCATTGGCATCAGCGTGTGAAACGCACCGCACACCTACATTCTGGGCATGTGTGCACATCGTATCACTATTGTAATCGTGCCATACGGGAGCGCACCATACCCCTACATTCTGGGCGTGTGTGCACATCGTATCACTATTGTAATCGTACCATACGCGAGCGCACCATACCCCTACATTCCGGGCGTGTGTGCGCATCGTATCACTATTGCAATGGTGCCATAAGCGAGCGCGTGAAACATACCGTACACGTGTGTGGATCTCAAAATTACTTAGGGGACACATAGGGGAGGAGTAGTAGGCCCTGAATGCATCCTGGGTGTCATGGATACTGAGATTTGAGTATGTGCTACAGGTGCCCTGCAAAAGTCAGTTGGCCCAAAAAATACAATGTTGCAAAATGATTGTCGAGCAGAAGCAAACATTTGGAACGATGCGAATGCGTGTCAGAGCCGTATGTTTAAAGGGATTGGAGGAAACGTATGATGCGAACGAATCTGACCTATCACTCTGTACTCCTCGAACTGAAAGCCCCTCAGCAGCACTGATTTAAGGCAGCATGAAGCCCTGAGAGGGCACGTGCCTGCACAACATTGGAGTGGACAACACTGCTGCCGTCTCTGCATCCTCTGGCATTTCATGGCTTGTACTATGGAGAGGCCCCCAGCCTTCACTGATGAGGAAAACCAGGCCCTGCTGGACAGCCTCCTACCACAGTACAGCAAGCTGTATGGGAGACCAGGGGAGCAGGTGAGTGCTGACGCCACAACCTTTGACTGTGCACCTGTTGTGCGAGTGTCACAACAGGCATGGTGTATTGGTGGGACAGACATGCAATGTGGTTTGGAGTGAGTCCCAGGGGGTATACATGTTGGTGTCTCTCATGCAGAGCATGATGTAGTTCATGTGTGTTCACTCCTCTCTTGCATTGTGCTTACTGTGACATTCACTGCATAGTGAATGACACATTCAGCCGTGCCAGACCTTGGTGGCTTTATTTCCAAATGTCCTGAGGTGGAACAGTGGTCCCCCCGGAGTGACAGCTGACTGTACTCACAGATGTTTATGCCTTGTGGTGAGATTGTCCGAAGGATGTTTGCACCCTCATGGACATTTATGTGTGTGAATGTGCCTTGTCATGTGGGTGAGTGTGTATATGATGTGTTGCACCACTACTGAATGGCGTATGCAGCAGCTCTCCCCATCTGATGGGACAAGTAAGCAGTACTGTGTGCCTGACTTGCAAAGCTAGCATGACACCTGTGACACCCCAGTGGCAAGTGGCACATATGCAAGGTGAGGGTTGTATCCGCTGTTGTCAGTGACAGACGAGTGCTCTGTGCCAGGGTGTTTCTGTCTGGTCTGCTGAGGGTTCTACAGTGGAGTGGGATATGTGACTGCTTGGCATGTGCTGTCCCACACCCTGCAGTTGCATGTGACCATCTTGCCTACAACGCGAGTGGTCGCTCCCCTCGCTTCCTCCCTCAGCCTCCACCTGTGGTATCGTAGCGCTGACCTCTGCATCTGCCTCTCAGCTAGCACGCTCGTTTGTTTCCTAATTATTTACATAGGGCTTTGACTGAGTATAGCGCCGACCTCCGCATTTGCCTCTCAGCTAGCGCACTCGTTTGTTTGTTTAAATTTGTTCATAGCGCTTTGGCTGAGTGTAGCGCTGACATCTGCATCTGCCTTTCAGCTAGCGCGCACGTTTGCCTAAACTTTATCATAGCGCTTTGGCAGACTGTAAATTGTTTTATATTTGCTGTGCATATCCATGTGTATTTATTGGCTGCTCATTTCCGTGATTACATTGGCTGTGTTTGCTCAGTGTCCGTGATTACATTGGCTGTGTTTGCTCAGTGTCCGTGATTACATTGGCTGTGTTTGCTCAGTGTCCGTGATTACATTGGCTGTGTTTAACCCTGTCTCCGCGCTCGAACCCGCTCCCACCACAACAGTACCTGTAAACATATTCAGGACCTCATAGCGCCCCTTTGCTCGTTGTTGTTGTTGTTGCGGCCATTTCCCTGGTTGACCCGAGCCCTCCCTCGACCTCGCTCCCGCCTCCCAGCGGCCCCTCCCACCCACGAGAGCTACGGGCCGTCCTCATCCACACAGAGAGCTGTGACCATCTTGCCTACAACGCGAGTGGTCGCTCCCCTCGCTTCCTCCCTCAGCCTCCACCTGTGGTATCGTAGCGCTGACCTCTGCATCTGCCTCTCAGATAGCACGCTCGTTTGTTTCCTAATTATTTACATAGCGCTTTGACTGAGTATAGCGCCGACCTCCGCATTTGCCTCTCAGCTAGCGCACTCGTTTGTTTGTTTAAATTTGTTCATAGCGCTTTGGCTGAGTGTAGCGCTGACATCTGCATCTGCCTTTCAGCTAGCGCGCACGTTTGCCTAAACTTTATCATAGCGCTTTGGCAGACTGTAAATTGTTTTATATTTGCTGTGCATATCCATGTGTATTTATTGGCTGCTCATTTCCGTGATTACATTGGCTGTGTTTGCTCAGTGTCCGTGATTAAATTGGCTGTGTTTGCTCAGTGTCCGTGATTACATTGGCTGTGTTTAACCCTGTCTCCGCGCTCGAACCCGCTCCCACCACAACAGTACCTGTAAACATATTCAGGACCTCATAGCGCCCCTTTGCTCGTTGTTGTTGTTGTTGTTGCGGCCATTTCCCTGGTTGACCCGAGCCCTCCCTCGACCTCGCTCCCGCCTCCCAGCGGACCCTCCCACGCTCCGCCCCCTCCACCATCCATTTATGGCCAATTCCCCCACGCGCAGCGTCCACGCGCTACGGCCGCGCCGAAGGTGCGCCAAAGGTAAGCCCGTCTACGCCCGTCCGCGCCTGGACCGCGCCCAGCGCCAGACCCCCTGGCCCTCGCATTGCCCAGCCCTCCCGCATTACCTACGATGCCACCACCCTCCTAGCCTTTAACCCCGGCCGCTACCCCAACTGCGTCCAAGCCGCTCCTGGACACACCCATGGACCTTTCTCATGCTACTCCTGCAAATTCACCAGCACCGTCAACAATTCCGCCACGATCACACCACAGATTCCCGACCCCAACCACCTACAATGCATCTTGCTCAACACCCGATCGGTCCACAGGCACGCCATTGACCTATGGAATCTACTAGACACTATCTCTCCGGACATCGCCTTCCTAACAGAAACATGGATGAACGCCTCCTCCGCCCCAGACATAACCATTGCCATCCCAGAAAATTATAAGATCATACGCAAGGACCGTACCGGCCACACAGGAGGAGGAATCGCTATCGTCCACAAGAAATCCATCCACATCTCAACCAGCTCTGACGTCAATCTCGCCAACTCTGAACACCTTCACTTCCAGATCCACACCGACCCCAATACCACACTCAGAGGCACCCTCCTTTACAGGCCACCAGGACCCCGCGCACAATTTAGTGAGGACATCACGGACTTCATCACTCCACACGCGCTCCCCTCCAAAGATTACATCCTTCTGGGAGACCTCAATTTTCACCTTGAAAATAACAACGACCGCAACTCCACCACCCTTTTGGACAACCTCGCCAACCTCGGACTTAAACAACTGGTCACTTCCCCCACCCACATCGCAGGTCACACTCTCGACCCTATCTTCACCTCCAGCAACCATGTCTCCTTCAGCCACACTACGACTCTCCTCTGGACTGACCACAGCTGCGTTCACTTTACCTACAACAAGCCCAAACCCAACAACCACCCCCAACCAACTCTGCAAAGAAACTGGAACAAAATCACCATCGACCAGATCTCCTCATCGCTTCTTCTAAACCCCCCAGCCCACTCCTCAAACCCCGACCAAGCCGCCAACAACCTCACCCTATGGTTATCCAACAGCGCCGACATCCTAGCACCACTGAAAAAACGACAAAGCAAATATGGCAGCAAAAAGACCTCATGGTTCAACGAAGATCTTAAGAAATCCAAGAAACTCTGCCGCTCCCTTGAGAAGGCCTGGAAAAAAGACCCAACCACCAACACCAAGGACGCCTTCAAAAACGCCACCCGCATACACCACCAACTGATCCGAAAGGCCAAGAAAACCGCCTTCAAGGACCGACTAGATAACAACGCCCACAACAGCAAGGAACTTTTCAACATCGTCAAGGAATTTACCAATCCCTCGGCCAACTCTAACGACATCACCCCTTCTCAAGCCCTCTGCGACTCCCTAGCTTCATTCTTCCACAACAAAATTGCAGACATCCACAACAGCTTCGACGACCAACCCGGAGACCAACCCACCCAACCATCTGCTGGACCTTCACCCCCCTCGAACATCCTTAATGACTGGAACCCAATCTCCACTGAGGACACCATCCGCCTGATGAACTCCATCCACTCAGGATCCCCCACAGACCCATGCCCTCACTACATCTTCAACAAAGCAGACTCCATCATAGCACCGCACCTCCGAGATGTCATCAACTGCTCCTTCAACTCCGCCACCTTCCCGGAAAGCTGGAAACACGCTGAACTCAGCGCCCTTCTGAAAAAACCCACAGCGGACCCCACCGAACTCAAAAATTACCGCCCCATCTCGCTCCTACCATTCCCGGCCAAAGTCATCGAGAAAGCCGTCAACAACCAGCTCGCCGCCTTCCTCGAAGCCAACAAATCCCTCGACTCCTCACAGTCCGGCTTCCGAGCAAAACACAGCACTGAGACCGCCCTCATCGCAGCAACAGACGACATTCGAACTCTACTGGACAATGGAGACACAGTCGCCCTCATCCTCCTCGACCTCTCCGCAGCCTTCGACACAGTCTGCCATAGCACCCTTCTACAGCGCCTCAGAAACATCGGAATCCAAGGAAAAGCACTAGAATGGATCACCTCGTTCCTCACCGGAAGAACCCAGAGAGTCCGCCTTCCACCATTCAAGTCAGAGGCCACTGAAGTCATTTGCGGTGTACCACAAGGATCTTCACTCAGCCCCACCCTTTTCAACGTATACATGAGCCCCCTCGCGGCCATCGCCCGCCAACACAACCTTAACATCATCTCCTACGCGGATGACACTCAACTGATCCTATCACTCACCAATGACCCTAGCACCGCCAAAACTAACCTACACGAAGGTATGAAAGAAGTAGCCGAATGGATGAAACACAGCCGTCTGAAACTGAACTCAGATAAAACAGAAGTCCTCATCTTAGGTACCTCCCCCTCCGCATGGGACGACTCTTGGTGGCCAGAAGCCCTTGGAAAAGCACCCATCCCGACAGACCACGCACGGAACCTGGGCGTCATCCTGGATTCCTCACTTTCAATGAACAGACAAGTCAACGCCGTCTCCTCATCCTGCTTCAACATTCTTCGCATGCTCAAAAAAACATTTCGTTGGATCCCCACCGAAACTAGGAAAACGGTCACCCACGCTCTGGTCACGAGCCGACTGGACTATGGAAACACCCTCTACGCCGGTACTACCGCTAAACTCCAGAAAAAACTCCAACGAATCCAGAACGCTTCAGCCAGGCTCATATTAGACATCCCGCGCAACAATCACATCTCTGGTCACCTGAAAGACCTCCACTGGCTCCCCGTCAATAAGAGGATCACTTTCCGGCTCCTAACCCACGCACACAAGGCACTCTACGAAATCGGACCAGAATGCCTCAACGCAAGACTGTCCTTCTACACACCCTCACGCCAGCTACGATCATCCAACCAAGCCCTGGCCACTGTACCTCGAATCAACAAAACCACCATGGGAGGTAGATCCTTTTCCTACCTGGCAGCTAAAACATGGAACTCACTTCCCACTCACCTTCGCCTCACTCAGAACCACCTAGCATTCAGAAAGGAACTTAAAACATGGATATTTGACCAGTAATTCCCCTCCCCTCTTCAAGCGCCTTGAGACCCTCTGGGTATGTAGCGCGCTATATAAATTTTCTGACTTGACTTGACATGTGTTGCTCAGTGTGTGCCATGATCAGTGAGTGTGTTGCACCCGACACGCCATCTGTTGGCTTTCAATGCCATGTAGTGCATTGGGGCTTTCATACCGGCCAAATTCACATGGACAATGATGCAAGTCCTGTCAACATCCTATGCACTGTTCACATTATCAAAGATGTGCAAGTGTGTGTCTCTGGGACATGGAGCAGGTGTACTGATGTTGTTTCACTGTGTCTTCCTGACAGGTAACTGCCCAGGAGAAATGGGAAATCTGTCGGGACGTCGTCAGGGCCGTCAGATCTGCCGGGGACACTTGCCTATGCCTGCGGAACGTGCAGAAGAGTTGGCAGGACATCCGCTGCTGGACCCGGCGTATCGCTGGGGTCCAGCTGAAGCTATCACCGCCACGCCGGCATGGTGGACACCATTGCTTCACCCCCCCACATGCTCCGCGTCCTGGCGGTGGTGTTTCCAGACCTCCATGGGCAGTTGGAGGAGAGACAGCAGCAAGGAGGGGGTAGGTACCTGGCTGTTTGTTGTGTTGTGTTGTCACCTGCTTTTTGAAGTGCTTTGAAGCCTGGCTACACTCCCACAGTTGTGCTGTCAGCTCAGACAGGTTATATGTGCAGTGCCTTTTCAGCTCCCCATAGTCACCTGGTGCTCATTTCCCCTCCTTAACATGTGTCCCCTGGTCTGTGTGTAATCACATTTGCACATGTTTATCTAGGGTGCAAGAAAATCAGACTGCGCACTGATTTCCGCATCATTTGGGAGGGTTGTCTGTAACATGTGTTGGGACCTTGCCTGTGCCATGACCTGTGCATTGTGTTGGGGCTCTATATTTGTTGGCACTGATGATGACTCAACATAGGAGTGTAAGGTTTCAACTGCACACCCTTGCAGCATGCATGACGTATGTAGTTTCCTCAGACATGATGTACATCAGTGGGAGATATGCATGGTGCCATGACGGGACAGCTCATTCCACACCCACGGATCAGTGTGCCCACTACAGTCCCCTGAGACACCCTGGCCTCCTAATCATGTGTGTCATCCAGCACTGTGCCCATTCTATGTGGGTTCTGCATGGGTCTGCCTCTGTGGCATTGGTCCCACGCATAGTTTGTATTTTTCCTGTGTCTGCTACATGTGTCCACTGGACAGGGATACAACATTTGGCTTGTGTGTACTCACACTGGGCAGTGCCTGTTTACCTATTCACAACAATCTGTTGATGGTTGATTGTCACAAATATGTTTTGCCAGTCCCACGAGTTGATGTTGGGTTACTTTTGGAATTGTTGCCGCACAGTTTTTGTTACCCCGATTCAGAGATCTCACTTCTTGAGCTGTATCAATCACATTGACTGAGGTATGGGGGTGTTGTGTGGGAGACGTCTACATGGGCCTTCCTGATTTAGCCTTGCCAGGTCTGACCTGTGGGTGAGAATTGGCTGAACAGTGATTCACCATGCACTGCCCCTGTGATGGTGGGCAGTGATTTCATTTTGAGCTTTGCAGCCTATGTTGTTTTGTTCCAGACATGATTCAGACTCATACATTTTAGCCACATGTATGTAGTTCAGATGCAACGCTGTTTTGTGTTTGTGTGCATACATCTGTGTCGACATTTTGCCTGGGGATAAGGGTGTGTCCACAATGCAGCAATGATTTTTTTCATCACAATTGCAGGCCCATTAGCTTAAGCATTGTCCTGAGTTGGGACATGTGTACCACTCCACATGACCACCAGTATGTTTTATGTGCAAGCAACTGTGTCATCGGGGAATGGATGCCCATGTGAGGACTGACATAATTCAAGTTGTATCACATAAATGATTGTGCCTTGGCACTCACAACGCTTGTTAAGAGTTGATCATGTATAGAATGTGTTCATATGACAAATTGTGTAAGTGACACTTATGTGCCTGCATGATAGATGTCTCACAAGGTAGTGCACACAAAATGACATTTCCACTCTAATGTAAGACGCTGGCACCTTTTCAAAGAGGCCAGTGTTAGCAATAAATGGTGTGCCTTGATCTCCATTTACATGTTCACACTGTGGTCTTGGGGTCTTTAAAGTCCTTTTTAGTCGATTATACAAACTAAGGAGTGTCAAGACATCAGGGGCCAGATGTAGGAGCCCAAATAGCGGTCGGTAACGGCCGATTTCGGCCGTTACCGACCGGTATTTGGGTTTTGCAATGTAGGGGGCTTAAAATTACAGAATCGGTATATTTACCGATTCTGTAAAATTACCGAATCGGTAAATTACCGAATCGCAAAATATACAGATTCTGTAATTCTAGATGTAGCTAGCACTTCGAAGAGTGCCACAGGCCCTTAAGAGTCGGTATTTTACCACACAATCCTATTGTGTGGTAAAGTACCGAATTCAGGTGTGCATGCACATCTGTGCATGCACACCTGTGCCATGTGACACACAGAAATGCCCTTAGGGCATGCATGTGTGCCACATGTCACACAAGCCTGTACTTGGGGTGCTAGAGGGTGTCAAAGTGACACCCCCTGCACCTTTGCAGGATTCGGTATTTACCGATTCGGTAAATACCGAATCGGTATTGCCCATTGATTCCTATGGGCTTCAAGGCCCATAGGAATCAATGGGCAATACCGATTCGGTATTTACCAAATCGGTAAATATCGAATCTTACAGATTCGGTAATTGGTATTTAAAAATTACCTACATCTGCATCCTTCTAATTTACCGATTCATAAATACCGAATCGGTAAAATTCGGTATTTATGAATCGGTAAATTAGAATTACCTACATCTAGCCCCAAGACCTCCGTTGGACCATGTATAAGGACAATCTGCAACGTCATTTGTTTCTAACAGAGTTTTATTTAGAAGTGTGCCAGCTTTTTCAATGAATGTGGAAATGTTTTTAGTGTGCATTTCCTTGTGAGACATCTTTCATGCAGGCACATACGTGTTCTTTTCACAAAAAGGCAAATTACCACATTCAATACTTGTCTAGTGTGTAAGGTTTTGTGAGTCCCAAGGTACCAACATTTATTTGAATTACATTTTTGACCAATGTACTTACAGGGCTCTGAGTGTGATGACACCTTGGTGAGTGAGGTGGATTAGTTTGTTTCTTTCTTGGTGAACAAGAGGTGGCATCACTTCATTGTATTGATCTGCTCTCTTGTAAACAAACACTAGCTTCTCTGGGTATTTCTCATTCAAGTTGTGGCCTGGTGTGTTCTTTGTATCCTTGTGTCCAAGTAGCATTGTGTCTATACCAACTGGGCAGTACAAGGCTCAAAGATGTGCAGAGTAATCTGGCTGTTACTCATGATGCATGGCATGATTTGCACTGTGACCTATTGATTTTGTGCCCATGTGTCAAATGTATACAGGTGAGTGATGCATTTCTGTTTCTTCTCCTTGCCCACAGCATCATCACCCGAAACAGGAGGAGACAGCTGCACGAACCTGGAGAAGGGACCCAGTCACAGTGTCACCAGCGCTGAGGAGTCGGAGGGAGCCAGTGGCATGGAGGGTGAGGGGAGTCAGTCTGCAGACCTGTTGGAAGGCGACACATTCTATCACGCCAATGGATCCGATTCTGACTCCCAGGAGGAGGGGGAATACGCCGCAACACCTGGCAGCATCACTGTGTCTGTCCCCGCCTCCTCCAGAACCATCTCCACCCTCCCAGTTGCTCTGGTCCCTTCTGTCGATGCATCCCCATGTCTTTTTCCGGCCCTGGCACCGCAGCCCCTGCCCCTATCTCCCCTGCTGCACTCAGTGCGGAGTCTGTGGACTTACTCCGCCAGATTCAGGTTGGTCAGACATCAATGCTGAATGTCCTCCATGGCCACACTCGAATCCTGACACAGTTGTTGTCGTTCTTGGAGGACATGTCAGCTACGATGTCTGACCAACGTCGGATTATGCAGTCCATGGACTCATCTCTGACGGCAGCAGTTTCCCTCCTGCAGCGGTCCGTCCCCCCCTCCTTCGGACCCATCCACACTCCCCTCTCCCATACCTGTCCAAGGCACACGCAGGAAGACACGATCACGCACACCAACAGACACAGGCAGCACACCCCCACAAAAGTCGAAGCGCACACCTCCTGGCATGCACACTCAGGGGGCTATAGGCACACCCACATGGACTGGGGTTAGACCGCAGACACGCAGCCACAGTCACAGTCCACAACCCTCACAGCTCTCTACCTCCACTCCAATTGTGTCCTCTGGTGTAGGGGTTGGGCTGACCGAATTGGCTGCAGTGTGCAGCGCTGAGTATGAGTCCACCTTTGGCACTGCACACTGCACTGAGGAGGCTATGTCCACCCCTGCACCCACTACACCTACCCTTACCACTCCTGTCCCTGCGGTGCCTAGTCCTGCCACCAATGATGCCCCCCCAAGGGTCCACATCACATTGAGTACTCCATGTGCAGGCAAGTTGGGGTAGACGGCCTACCCAGCGTCCCCCTACAAGGACTAATTTCTGGACTGGTTATTGGTCTTATTTGAGCAGAGACTCATTTGTGGATTTCTACCCACCACTCATATGTCTGGGCACTGCTGGGAGTCCTCTGCACCCACCCCTCATATGTCTGGGCACTGCTGGGAGTCCTCTGCACCCACCAATCATATGTCTGGGCACTGCTGGGAGTCCTCTGCACCCACCCCCATACTGTTGGGCACTGCTGGGAGTCCTATCCACCCACCCCTCATATGTCTGGGCACTGCTGAGAGTCATATCCACCCACCCCTCAAATGTCTGGGCACTGCTGGGAGTCCTCTGCACCCACCCCCATACTGTTGGGCCCTGCTGTGAGTCATATCAACCCACCACTCATATGTCTGGGTACTGCTGGGAGTCCTCTGCACCCACCACTCACATGTCTGGGCACTGCTGGGAGTCCTCTGCACCCACCCCCATACTGTTGGGCACTGCTGGGAGTCATATCCACCCACCCCTCATGTGTCTGGGCACTGCTGGGAGTCATATCCACCAACCCCTCATATGTCTGGGCACTGCTGGGAGTCCTCTGCACCCACCCCATACTGTTGGGCACTGCTGTGAGTCATATACACCCACCACTCATATGTCTGGGCACTGCTGGGAGTCCTCTGCACCCACCACTCAAATGTCTGGGCACTGCTGGGAGTCCTCTGCATCCACCCCCATACTGTTGGGCACTACTGGGAGTCATATCCCCCATCCCTCATATGTCTGGGTGCTGCTGGGAGTCATATCCACCCACCCCTCATATGTCTGGGCACTGCTGGGAGTCCTCTGCACCCACCCCCATACTGTTGGGCACTGCTGTAAGTCATATACACCCGCCACTCATATGTTTGGGCACTGCTGGGAGTCCTCTGCACCCACCCGCATACTGTTGGGCACTGCTGGAGTCATATCCACCCACCCCTCATATGTCTGGGCACTGCTGGGAGTCATATCCACCCACCACTCATATGTCTGGGCACTGCTGGGTGTCCTCTGCACCCACCACTCATATGTTTGGGCACTGCTGGGAGTCCTCTGCACCCACCCCTCATATGTATGGGCACTGCGGGGAGTCAGATCCACCCACCAATCATATGTCTGGGTACTGCTGGGAGTCCTCTGCACCCACCCCTCTTATGTCTGGGCACTGCTGGGAGTCAGATCCACCCACCACTCATATGTCGGGGCACTGCTGGGAGTCCTCTGCACACACCCCTCATATATCTGGGCACTGCTGGGAGTCCTCTGCACCCACCCCTCATATGTCTGGGCACTGCTGGGAGTCCTCTGCACCCACCCGCATACTGTTGGGCACTGCTGGGAGTCAGATCCACCCACCAATCATATGTCTGGGTACTGCTGGGAGTCCTCTGCACCCACCCCTCTTATGTCTGGGCACTACTGGGAGTCAGATCCACCCACCCCTCATATGTCTGGGCACTGCTGGGAGTCCTCTGCACACACCCCTCATATGTCTGGGCACTGCTGGGAGTCAAATTCAAATTCAAAATTTACTTTATTCGGTTTTTGACAAAACAAAACCATAAACGTTCACGATACAATAAAAATAGCATACCATGCTACCATTAAAAAGCTTATAGATAAAATACATTATACAGGGAACCCTCAATTCATTACATGCAGTGTTCTACTCTTGCACTAGTAAAGAAACAAAGCAATAGGTGAATTAACTCTAAAAGATTCTTACAGATCCAAACATTTCCTATACTTCATAGTACATTTTAAAAAGCCTGCCACGTGGAGTGTGTTTTCTGGATTCAGCATTAGTAAATGATATAATGCAGGCCAGGCTTGTACAAGGTTCATCCTTTTTAAAATGGGTTTTAAATAGATATTTCTGGGGAATTCATAATATTTACAAAAAAACATAAAGTGAAGCATGTCCTGTGGAGTCTGGAAGTCGCAGCCACAGGGTGCTAGCACCATTCCCTTGTGACATCCCCTAGGGACTGCCAATAAAAGATGAAACAAGTTAAACCTGAACCTGATTAAAAGAAAATGATCATATGCTGGTATAGGCCAGAGAAGATATTGCTCCTCTTTAGGTGACGTCTTAAGCATAAGGTGGAGGCGCACACTGGGCTTCAGTAACTCCGTACCCTATCTATCCATCTATCAGTATAGGATATTTAACTGTTATGCTTTCCGGTTTTAAGAAAAGGTCTAATCTGCCCTCTTTACGAAAAATATCTTTAAGATAACTCAGCCAAGGGATTTTAGACATGTTGTCTAGGCTAAGAGATTCTGTTAGCAAGCTATGTGTCAGTCCTAGATGTTTGTTAAGCCAACACTGCATCCAGAACAAAAGAGGACGCAGGGATAGAGTATCACCTAAAAAAGGCATGCCAGTTTCTTCATGTATGGTTAGGTTAGGGGGTTTCCTGTGGGACACATAGTAATTTTTTCAAAAAATTTATTTTCCGCTATTTGTAAGCACCCATGATTGCTATAGCCCCAGAGTTCACTCCCATAGGAAGCTATAGCAATGCTCTTAGACCTGTACACTTTCAACATGGCTGCCACTGGTCTATTACCCATTCTGGCTGCAAAGTCGAAGAGCGCGGCGTTAGCCCTAGCTACTTCACCCCTTTTCCTGTTCATACAGGCAACCCAGTTCAGTTTTTGATCTAAAAGTACCCCAAGATAGGAGAATGAGGTGCATATTGGTATCCTGATACCGTTGACCTTAAATAAGTGTTGTTTTCTAGCTGCCTTCCCTACCTGCAATACATAGGATTTAGTGTTATTTATGTGCAGGTCTCGTATTAACATAAATTCATAAAAGGCGTCCAGTAATGTTTGGAGCCCTTTGGGGGTACGCGCTAACAAAACGGCGTCGTCGGCATATAGTAAGACAGGTAGGCCCCGTCGACCCACATATAGATAATCGGCCCCGTCTTAACCAGGTGATCTTCTAGGTCATTGATATAGAGGTTAAAAAGAAAGGGGGTAAGGATGCACCCTTGCCTTACCCCCCGACTAGCGCTAAAACTTTGTGCGACCTTAAGGTCCGTGGTGTATCTGACATTAGCCTTGGTGTCCCTGTGTAGGTCCCTTAGGAAGTTCACAAGATGTTGCTCTACCCCCATGGCCTCCATGGACCGCCACAGCCTTACCCTGTTAACACGGTCAAAGGCTAAGGAAAGGTCCATGAAGGCCATGTAGACTGTACCTGGTCGTGCGATGGTGTATTTTCCCAGGAGTAGGTAGAGGTTAAGGCACTGAGCCATGGTGGAATGCCCTCTACGGAACCCGTATTGGATGTCAGAGATGATCTTTTTCTCTTCAGCCCATACGGACAGTCTCTTCAGGATAATGCCCCCTAGGACCTTTACGATGGAATCTATCAGGGAGATTGGCCTATAATTCAGCGTGCTGTTTCTGTCTCCCTTTTTAAATACAGGGACTATTGTTGAGAGGCCCCATGAGGCTGGGCAGGCTGTTTCTGCGGCAGCATTTCCCACAGCTGTGAGAATAGGGGCCCAAAATGTGGGGTCAGATTTATATAGATCAAGGGGGATACCATCTGGGCAGGGCGCCTTTTTGTTAGAGAGATTATTTATTCCCTCCAGTAATTCGCTTACTGAGAAGGCCAATACCTCCTGCCCTTGCTTCTCGTATGGAGTAACTGATTGCTCCTTATTATCCTGAAAAATTGCAACAAAATGGTTCACCCATTCGCCCTCGGTAATGTTTGACCCCACTACACTAGCCCCTGCCGGTTCTAGAGGTGATTGGTTAATTGTGTTCCAGAACCTGGAGCTATTGGAGAGGGTCAGAGGGTTTAAAAGTTCCTCCCATAATGCATTTTTCAGCTCAGACTTTCTTTTCGTTAGCACCTTTTTATAGGTTATTCGCAGAGAGCTAATCAAGGCTTTATCTCGAGGAGTTATTTTGAGGGCTTTTTTTAAGTCTCTTGCAGCTTTGGAGCAATTTGCACAAAACTACTTGGGGTTGTCCGAGGTGGGTTTCCCCCCGTGCCCCCAACATTTTTCCTATTTTTGGGCGATATTATCAAAGGCTGTTAGGACACCTTCACTCTCAGGGGTGGGGTTGAGGCAGATATTAAAGTCCTTTACACAGGACTTTTTCAATTTCTCAAGGAAATCGGTCGGTACCACCTTATTCCATTTTAAGCGCCTCCCTCCATTGGTAGGTTGTAGCGCGGTGTCTCTCAACGTATTACTATTATTTTTTTTTTTCATGAGGTTTCCACCTAGTAGGACGCAAACGGGGTTGTGATCACTATAAACGCTACTGGTTATTTGAAAACCTGATAAAAATGTCAATAGATTTCTATCGACCAGGATAAAATCAATAAAAGTTCCGTGACTCCCTCCTTTAAAAGTAGGTTCTTTTTGGGTGACCGTGGGTGGAGCGATATTCATGGAAAACAGGAGATCTTCCTCCTCTAGTAGGTAATTCAGGTCGTTACCCTCTGGGGAATGTTCAAAATGAAGTCCTGGTGACAAGTGGCATCCTATATCCGATAGGGTGTGTAACATGTAACCACATAAATGAACATTAAAGTCCCCGGCTAACAACACGTTCCTTCTAAAGGGACCCCGACATTGCATAATAAAATTATGTAAATCATTAATCCTACAGCCCTCCCCTTGACAAGTAGCATTGTAAAATTTAATCACGCACATACTGTTCTCGTCTTTCTTCAGCAGGATGGCCTGGAAATTTTTGTTGCCTGAAATAGGAACCTTTACACAGCATCTTAATGCTAGGGAAAAATAGATGGCTAAGCCCCCACAAGCACGCCCACTTCTGGAGCGTGTTGCCGGGACCAGAAATTATTTAAAGCCCTCCATAGCGAGATTACAATCAATTGCCCAGGTCTCCTGGAGACAGATGATAGAGTAGTTTTTTACAAACTGGGTCCATACAGGGTCTGAGATCTTACTTACTAACCCCGCTACATTCCAGGAGAATATGTTATAAGCTAGGTTACCCTCTGGATTTTCCCCTTTGTTTTCCCCAGATCGAAGGGTCTGTGCAGTGCTAGTGATGGGTTCCTCCCGTTCCCTGTCTATGTTTGATACATGGACTGAACCCACTTCTTCCATTGCGGAGCAGGCGCGTAACGCCCCACTACCGCAGGGTATTGCGGGATAGTCAGGATTAGGGTCGGGACCATCAGTTATTGAGGAGTGTACGGTGGTTACACTCGGTCAGTTACAATCATTTAGGCCTGATAGGATATTAAATCTGTTTGTTACCTCCAGGTGTGATAGGGTTTCCATGCCACCCCATTTTTCACCCCTAAATGACCTGACCGGAATTGTGTTCCACCCTTCTGGCCCATTACTAATCATGATGGGATACCTACTAATCCTGTTGTTGTTAGCACGTATTTCCCCTGGTCTATAGAAAACCCCCCGGGGAAGGATATCTATACCATGTCCTCTCGGAACAGTCCCAGTCTCTGCCTCCCTCATAATCCTTTCAACTGGTAGAGTGCTGTTAAAATTAACTACTATGCAGTCACCATCTCTGCATTTCCTAGTGAGGCCCAACCGTGAGACTCGACGTACCATTATAATATTATACCCTATATTTTGGCCACTATGAGTGTTATTTGCTAGCCAGTGGGTGACTTTGTTTTTAAGCGGTTCAAAGTCCTCCCTCCCCCCCTGTGGCAGAGGTGGAACGTTCCCTAGAACTATTACTAGTTGAGCGCTCTGGGGAGGTAGGTCGAGGATGGATCTATTTCCTGGACCTTGAGTTGTTTCAAAGGGTTGTATAGGTCCTAGGGGTTGTGTATGTGAGTGTGGGACCTCTACTGGAGCTGGTCTAGGCCCCTCACGCACGTTGCTAGTATCATCGCGGGTCTTAGTGCTACCCTTACTTCCTGCTAGATTACTGTACCTCGTGTCCACATTTTTGGGTAATATTGCTGTTGGAGGTTGGCTAGTGGGTGGACTGGCTAGTTTGTTAATATCATTCCTTGGACTTGGTTGGTGCACTTCTCCTGTTGCCCTCTTGTTGCCCGCCAGTTCTTGTAGCAAATGATAGATATCTGTGGTAGTTATCTGTAGCTTGTCTAGCCCTATGCTAACCACTCTTAGTCTCTCTAATAGTGGGAGAGTAAAAGTCCTTTGTAGGTGTTCTACCTGTGCGATCAAGCTAACCCCTCCCTGGGCAATCGGAAGAGAGCTTTTTGGCGCGGGATTATCCCTGATGTTAACTAGAGCTGGGGCGGTAATCTGCGGGGTAGGGACTTGTATTTTACCACTGGTTCCCAGGGGATTAACATTCTTGGCCGCGATCTTAGAAATTTTGGCCCTCCTGCATCTCTGTACCCCCCACACCGTTTTCTTTTCCCCAGGTGTTTGCTTCGGGCTGACGTTATTTCCACAATGGGGTTTGCTTTGATCTTGTCGGGGAGGTGTTACCCCGTGTTATTGACTTTACAGGTTAAACTATCTTGGGTAGTATTCCCCAAAGTGATAATGCTCTTCTGAGACGGTACTTGTTTCTGGTAATCCCAGATCAATGAGGCGTTGACTAATTCGCCTCTCGGGGTTACACTGTTGAAAATACTGCCCAGCGATGATCTTTTAGCATTTAGGAATTCAGTTCATAATCTTTCCTCCGTAAAGGCAATTTCTCTCTCCAGGACGGCTACCGCCCTGGTGAAGTAACCGTCTAGTGTACCTGCAAAGCATACCCCACTAGGCTTTAGTGGAAGTGATCCCCCATTATCATTTGTCAAAGCCATGATCTAATTTAGGCAACAATAATGAGTGCTAGTTGCGATGGGCAAAAACAGCAAACAAACGTGTCATACAGGCAATCCGAGATTAAACGAATAATTACAGGTGTATGTCAAAGTCACCTAATGAAGCGTTTTTACAGGAGTCCCATGCTCTCCACACCACTGGAGTCAAGCTATCCTGGCTGAAGACGGCTGATAGCCAGAAACCGGTCCTAGGATGCTTGATTCCGGTCCAGGAAAGACATGGCTTGGCAGTTCGGGCTGGACTGTTCCCATGAGGCACAGGGTCAAGGCTGATTTGCATATGGCCATGTCTTAACTGGGGTGGTGTGGAGTGCAAAACAACGATGGATTTAGGCCCAGATCTCTGTACTGGGGTGAATGTATGACATTGTTCTGCATTCTGTCCATCAACTGTTGTTTTGCATTGGGCACTGCTGGGAGTCAGATCCACCCACCCCCATACAGTTGGCCACATGGGGTTGATGGCGTGAGTGTGCCTCGTATTACTATTGTGATGGTGCTGTCCACAAGCGCGTGAGACTCACCGTACCACAACATTCATGGCGTGTGTGCGCATCGTCTCACTATTGTCATGGTGCCATATGCGAGCGTGTGAAATGCACCGTGTGTGCGCATCGTATCACTATTGTCATGGTGCCATATGCGAGCGCGTGAAACGCACCATACCCCAAAATTCATGGCGGGTGTGCGCATCGTATCACTATTGTCATGGTGCCATACACGAGCACGTGAAACGCACCGTACCCCAACATTCATTGCGTGTGTGCGCTTCATATCACTATTGTCATGGTGCCATATGCGAGCACGTGAGACGCACTGTACCCCAACATTCATGGCATGTGTGCACATCGTATCACTATTGTCATGGTGCCATACACGAGCGCGTGAAACGCACCGTACCCCAACATTCATGGCATGTGTGCGCATCGTATCACTATTGTCATGGTGCCATAGGTGAGCGTTTGAAACACACCATTCCCCAACATTCATGGCGTGTGTGCGCATTGTATCACTATCACAATGGTGCTATATGCGAGCGTGTAAGACGCACAATACAAGTACACTTCTGTTGTTGCGTTACGTTGTTCTCACCGTATGTGCCTTCGTCGGTTTCTGTGCACCAGGTTGTAGGCGTACAGGACTGGGATGACACGGACGATGGGCTCCATGGCGTGTATGTCGCGTACCGGGGATGGGGTTCGGGTCAGACTCTGCTTTTACGGATGTTTTAAGCTCTCGCAGAAAAAGGGTCGTACGGAGTGTCCCAGAGACGGATCGTTCTTGCTGGACCTGAAACTGCTGCTTCATTACATACGGATGTCACGTAAGGCCTCTTCCGGATATAAATCGCACGTATATTTCAGTCGTATGCTTTTTAGTACGAATCGTACGGAGATTTGCGTTGGATCCAAATCGTACTTCATCGTACATACAGGGACTTTTCAGGGTTTCACGATTCTTACGGGAAATATGCTCCGTACGGCTATTTGTAAGGGATTTTACCGAATCGGAATCAGCCCCTATATGTATTAGCTATTATTTTTAAACATTTTGAAATATTTTAACTATGTTTCTTTTAATTATATGTATTATTTACTTTATTTTACATTCTTGTTTTAACATTTAAAAAACTATATTTTTAACAACAATATTTTAGACATCAATATTTTTTTCCTCGATATTTTTGTACTTACCATGATGTAGATAGGATGTCGATATTCTTGACTTTGATGTTTTTGTCACAATATTTTTGTACCTCGATATTGTGGTACTCAATATTTTGTCAGTGATTCAGATCAGGCGGTATGACTCGCACTTCGTCAGAGGTTTACCCTCCTTAGTATTCAGGGCTATTCTCTGATCTTGTGTGGAGTGCTCCCTCCTCCTGTGCCTCGACCAAAATGTCATGGAGGTGTTCCCTATATGCTCTAGTGTACATTTATATAGCTCTAGTGGTAGGCCATTAGGCCCCCAGCCTTTCCCGACTGCAGCGAGCGAGTCACTTCTATAAGCTCCTCTATCGAGTGGTTCTCTTCCAGCATCTCACTCTGCACTGAGGATAATGATGTCAATTATATGTCGTGGAGAAACTGTATACATTCTTCCTCCGATTGCCGATACATTGAGGAAGAGACAAAAGCTTCAGCTATCTCACTGCCTGTAGTATGGTTCTGGCCCAGTCCGTCTGTTATACTCGGTACCCAGTTGAGATTAGTTCTCCATTTATCTAACCAGGCAAGGAGTTTGGATACCTTATCGCCTACATCGTATAATCTATACTGCATTGCCCTTGCCTTCGTTCTAGCTTTGTTCTCCATCAGGTCCCTTAATTCTCTTTCTCAGAGCCCCAACCTATGCTGTAGCTCTGTATATTCGACCCCAACTTCCACCATCTGTGCCTGTAGCCTAGATATAGTATCTTCCAGGGCCAGACATTGCAGCTGTTTTCCTTTTTTTTGACCCAATGAGTGCCTGGGTGTGGCCCCTAATTACAGCTTTATAGGCTTCCCAGAGGGTCAGTGGGGAAGCCACTGAACCTTTGTTTTCTTCTAAGAATTGCTTGGTCCCTGTCTTCACTGCTTTTTTGGTTTAGGGATCTTTAAAATACCAGGGGTCAATTTTGGCGGGTGGAGTTCTGCCCCACTGCTAGTGCTTTAGAACCACCTCCACCAAGGAGTAGTCTGACAACCTCCTTGCAATATGGGTTGCACCTTGGAACTCCTCCAAATTGTGCATCTGGGTAAGTATGTAGTTCAGCCTTGAGAGACTTTTAAACAAGGTTGCACTATATGTAAGGATGCTGGTGTCGCCATATATCTCACAATCCCATAGTGTGAAGGTACTCCTGCAGTGGTCCTAGTTGTTGCCCCGTCACTGGTCCACCCAAGACATCATGGTCAAGAGAGATGACATAGTTCATATCTCCTCCGATTACCCACCTCCTCTCTGGCAGGTTGACCAACATTAATCCTATGGCATCCAATGTCATTGGTTGCAGTCCCGGGGCGCATACAGGGAGCATATATTAACTTCTTGCCCTCCCACTGCCCACTTATAACAGTAAATCTCCCCAAGGGGTCTGTGCATGAGCCGTCCAAGAGGAAGGAGAGGGATTTCTAGCCCAGAATACCCCTACCTCTGGACCCAGAGGTATATCTTACATGTGCCAGAAGGGAATATCCATATCTGTTCAAGGCTTTACATTGGTTCCCCATTCAATGAGTTTCGTGTAGGAGGACAATGTCAGGGGAGTGCGTTTGAGGAAGGGGAATACTGTGGTTCTTTTTAAACTAATATTGAGGTAATTAACATTCCAAGACCAGATTTTCATTGTCTTCTGAATTGTCTTAGGGTTCCCCATTGTGCTTGCAGGGTGCCTCCCTCGCACTCTTTCACCCATTCCTCCTGGAATATCCATCCCCATTTGAATTGTTGATAGTCGTATGACATTTATAATTGGTTCCATCCCTTAGCAGCTAAGAGTAAACTAAACGTCTTATAATATCCCAAAGCCAACCCCCAACTTAGAGGCCCTAACCCCTCCCTGCTACCCTCCTAAATAGGCAGAACATACCCCAACTGGTCTACTTACAGAGTGCCTGTCGCCCCTTAATCAACTTTCCAAATACTTATGAGGGGTGCTCAGCCCAAGACAGGAAACCCTCTGCCTGGCTCTCATTTGCAACCCCTTGCTGAATAATTTGATATAGAGAAGCTGAGAGATCAGATGTCAGTCACCATTAACCTCCCTCTCCCTTCTATGTCGCTCGGATGCGCCGCCTTAACCATTCTATTTTTGGCCTTGTGGTTCATTTCCATTAAATCACTCAGCTTTCGGGCTGCTTCCTGCCATCCACCTCTGGTTCCACAGTCTCTGGGCCATCAGATCGTTCATCATCCGACCGCTCTCCATTTCTCCTGCGGCCTTCTGTCTGTATTGGAGCGGAATCAGTGGTTCTCCTCACCCCCAGCCCCTTGTGCTCCATCCATCGAGCTAGTTCTGTGTCTCCTCCAGTGTAGCAAAATACCAGGATTTGCCCTCTGCCATTATCCTGAGTTTTGCGAGGAACATCATGTACTTGATGTTTCGATCTCAAAGGGCTCTTTTCACAGATTCAAAGCTCCATCTTTGTCTCTCTACAAGTTAGGTGAAGTCTGGAAAGAAACAGATTTGTGCGTTTAGGTACTGAATGTCCCCTTTCAATCAGGCTGCCTGCAATATCGCATTGCGGTCCTGGTAGTTTAGAATGTAGTTTAGAATCTTTGCTATCATTGTCCTTGGAGGCACCCCTGGCTTAGGCGGGGGGATCGGCGCACTGTGGGCCCTCTCCACTGAGAAGAATACAGACAGTCTCATGGGCTTCAGAGTGTTCAGAATTATGTTTTCTAGGAACAGGCCTATGCTAGGGCCCTCCGTCCCCCCCCCCCGGGACCCTCACCACTCTCATGTTATTTCTCCTTGCCCTTCCCTCTTGGTCTTCAAGCTTAGCTGCCATGGTCGTTGTTCCCTGAGTTAATGAGTGCACCAGGTCCTCAAGTCGTTTTGTTGTGATTTTCAGTTGGGCGATATGTGTTTTGGCCACTGTATCCTTCTCCCTCATGTTAGATATATCTGCACAGATCAGGTTAACCTCCAGGGTCACAGTAACTACATTGGGTTCCAGCATGCCCTTCAGATCTCTACGGCTTCCATTATGACTCCCACTGATGGTTCCTTTGCCTCCTTGACATTCGCCGACCGGGAGTGTTTTGGGACAGTGTAGCTATCCATTTTATTTGTTTGGGACATCAGAGCACTTTTGAGCTTCACCATTTTATCAGCGCCCAGTGAAGCATTATTGTAGTACAGGACGCCCTCCACTGGGGAACCTTGCGGGGGAGGTTCACTCCCACACTACTGTACTACCTGTTCAATATGTCTCTCCCGGCGTATGTTGCTATGCTTGTACTGCGGCAGGCAGAGGATTTTTAAGCAACTACTGTTCACCAAAGTGGGTCCTCTGGCAACAATCGATTGTATCTTCCCTTGCTTTTCCCTTGCCTTTTGTGTGTCGGGTCACCACCTTAGCTTCTGGGCCCTCCTAACATTGGTCAAGCCCCCGATCAATTCCCAGGGAGTCTACTCGTTGGGGGATATGAGCACAGCGATTGTATGTTGGGACCCCGCACCGCCTCACATTCCAGGCCTTCACCTCCTTTCCTCCTCCTCTACGCAATATAAGGCCTAACTGGCATCTGTATAAAAGTGCCAGACCTCGCTGTCCAGGCCTTGGCACTGCACTTGTGGTTGTTGATTTTGATGGGGATGGCGGGGGATGTGCTCACCTTTACACTTCACCCCTGGCGGGCCCACTAAGTCCTGGCGGGCACACGGTTGTTCCTTGCCCCACCTCCGCTCCCTGTATTAAGCTGCTACCCAGTGAGCACTGTAGAATCCCCGTGCCTCTCTCACCTTCGGCTTCAAGGTGAGCCCTGCGCCTGCTCCATTGCCACTCCAGACTTCGGCCATCCGACTGGTGCCACACCTGCCGCGCACCAATCAGCACACCGCCGGTCTCCCCCTCGGGCCTCCCAGGTGGGCCGCTGCACCGTCCAGGAGCCACTCCAGTTCAGCTGTTGCAATCCCAGGAGGAGACCTGTATGCCCTTGGGCCTCGTCTTACTGTGCATATGGTCCCAGCCGAGCTAGAGCCGACAACCCTTCTCATTTTCGGATAATGGGGTCTGTCAGGCCAGTCACCAATTCTGCTGCCGTTTCCCGGCACGGAGCCTTTTCTCACCTCTCCGCTGGATCCAATACCTCAGGACGGGTCTCCACAGTGGTATATAGTTAGACTCTTGTACGGATGTGTGGTTGGAGGATGGGGTTATGCTCCGAGAAAACGAAGGTCAGCTACTGTGCAGCCATTCTCCTCCACAGCCAAGGCATGCCCTCAAGGCTGGTAGTCTTAATTCCAATTCATGCTTCTTTCATCCTCCACCAGACACTCTCCACCCCTTTATCTCTCTTGAAATTTTCGAAAAGTGCCAAAAAGGGGTGCCTGTGGTCCCCAGCTGCAACCACTGGTTAAAATTAAGCACTGGCATCCTGCTGTCTTGCATAGCCATAGTAGCAAATGGTGGTGGCAAAAACTGATTGGCACCTCCTCAAAACAAGCTTGTATTGGCATTCATGTTAGGCATATAAAAATGTATTCCTCAAGGCCAGAGCTAAAATACAAGCATGCATACCCAAAATGTTCAGCTTCTAGTCATTACCATTCAAATATACAATCATTTAGATACAATACTCTTGAAGTATGTGCTTTCCTTCTAATACACACTTGAACAGTCACATTAAATAATGATTCTGCATTCTGAAAGCATAATTTATAAGCATGAAAATCACTTAATCCACAGGCATTTTATTCTAATGCCAACATAATTACATACCAGGAAGCTTGAAACTTATGTTCCAAAGTAATTTGTAAAAATGGCCTTCTGAAAAACGAATTGACTGTGCCAAACTCAAGGCCTTTATTTACTTTGCCATTTGCAGTAATTTTGCTCTAACATTTCTTGATAGGGCTGTCTAAAAGAGGAAGTTCAATGGTGATAAAATGAACCGGGAGCAACAACTATTTAGTCCCTTAGTAGCAAAGCTTTGTGTAGAGTGAGTTCTCACGGAAGAGACAAAACAGCTGCTGTCTTGATTTTAATTATAGACTGAAAGCAAATAAAGTATAATATTTGTGAGTCTATCAAACAAGTGAACTTCACAGAAATAAAAATGTAAATCTGACCTTGTGTGCAGAAAGATTTGGAGGCTGAAAAAATGTATTTTACTCATGCAATTCACTCATATACATTTCAGCAACTTTACTACCTTCGACTATTCACAAAATCTGAGTATATATATATATTCATGTTTAACAAATGAATGTACAGACAATTGCAGGGTGTTGCCATGGGGGCCAGCTTCTCTCCCAGCTACGCGTGTCTTCACATGGGCTGGTGGGAGGAGCTGGTCCTCATGACTGAGCACCGGGAACCTATGAAATCTCATGTAAGGACCTGGCTACGTTTCATAGATGACCTGTTCGTAATCTGGGACGGGAGCTTAGAGTCAGCAGAAAGATTTGTGCAAGACATTAATAGGAACAACTTTAACCTGCAATTTACTGCCACCATCAGTAAGACATCAATCACTTTTCTGGATACAGAGGTATTTATTGAACAAAACAAAATTGAGACTAGACTCCACCGTAAACTAACTGCTGGGAATTCCACCCTACACGCTAAAAGCTCACATGTCAAACACCGTAATAATAGCATCCCATATGGGGAGATGTTGAGATTAAAGCGTATTCACAGCAGGGAGAATGACCTGATGCAAGCCCAGAATGTTAGCAAATTAAGATTTATAGAGAGGGGCTACTCTGAGAAAATAATTGATGCTGCCATCTCTAAATCGATACAGAAAAGCAGGCTGGAACTCCTAACAGGAGGGGCTAGTAACAACAGTAGGGGTGAACACTTTAGAAACCACACCTGAGTTCAGGATTATTGTTCAATACAGCTCCCAACACAAACAGATTGAAACCATTATCAATAGAAATTGGCCCTTAGTTTTAAGTGACCCAGTAATAGGGAAAGATCTCCCCAAAAGGCCAATCTATGAAGGAAGAGCTCGTTGAAACCAGTCCGGAGGTCTTGGAATCTAACAATTGGCTTCAGACGCATGGTGGCTTCTTCAATTGTAAAGTATGTAAAGCTTGTTTACAAGCGATGAACAAAACTAGCTACCTTTCACCATTTGATCTGAAGGAGCACAGGATTAACAAACTGCTCACCTGTAAAACGGAGTATGCAGTCTATGTCTTGTCCTGCCAATGCTCTATGAAGGGAGCACCAAGCTCCCCGTTCATAAAAAGGATCCTACAACACATTAGAGCAATCTGCAACAAAGACAATACTTACCCAGTGGAAAGACACTTTAAAGCCAAACATGATTCCAAAAGCAGCGAATTAAAATACTTTGTAATACACTGTGGGGCAGATTTATGAAGGCCTTGCGCCGCAGGTGCGTCACTTTTAACATGGGAAAAAGTGACGCACCGGCGGCGCAAGGCCTTCATAAATCTGCCCCTGTGTCCTTGCGAGCCGACGAGGCGGCAATAGAGAGGAAAAGTTACGCCGCCTCGAGACCCGCTCTATATTAGAGTTAAATACAAAACATCCTTCGGGTCTTAATATTACAGAGAATATATTTACATGTCTTTAAGGGTACAACACTATGGGTCCTACACTGATGGAATTTGAATTTTAGGGATATGGATGCACATCTAATTTAATACCTTTTTATGGGTTTTAAATATTTATTAACAAATATTTATTCATAGTTTACATTTTACAACAGAACTTCTCATATGTATATTTCTTTGTCAATTTGATATAATGATGAGTTCATTTTAGCCAATATTTAACCATTTTAAGGTTTTTATATATATTGTGGCATATTTATGAATCATTGACAGTGTATTTATGATAAATGGAATGATGAGATATATGAGAGAGGATCTATTGGGCCCATTTCACAAAGAATATTGCAGATCTTATAGACATCCCTAGCCCAACATCCATCTATTTTGATTCAGTGGGTATTTACACTGATACAAGACCGTTTCAGATTACCGGCATTTGTAAAAGCACGATGCACTTTACTCCCATTAAAGTGGCAAAAGTAACATTGGGGCTCCAATGTTACTTAATTGGTTTATTTTGCTCTTGTTCGCAAATAAATGACAAAAGATAGAAAAGCTTCTAGAAGTCTTAAAAATTGAAAAAACAAAAGAACATATAAACAGAAACATTTTAACTTATAAAGCTGTTTTTCAGAATAAGATGAAAGGATTGATTCTATACACTTGCTTTTTGCACTACTATTTATTTATTTTTTCAGGATCATTGGTTTTATACGAAAAGTAGTTTTAAATATTATATGCTTCGGCCGGAATGTCTATAATGTGTTAAATGTAATTTGCACATAAGTAACTGTTTGTAGTTTTTTAACTGTAGAACTCTACTATGTCTATATGAATTGTAGGCTGAAACATGTGACTATCATATGTGACTATTTAAACCAATGACCTGAGTATTGACTGTGTCATGTGATCAAGCGCTCTGGGTAGCGCGAAACGCGTCATGGCGATCTGAAGCACCAACAATAAAACTTTATTTTGCACTTACTCTGGGCCCGTATCCGTTTCTGCAGCCTACGTGATTCTGTGAAGAGATCGGAAAATCCTTGGAATACATATATATATATATATATATATATATATATATATATATATATATATATATATATATATATATATATATTCTTTTTCTCCAACAAATGGTGCGGCACTCCGTGACTAAGGCCAACTCCAATCCCGCTTCATGAAAACAAATGGGTCTGACACAGCTTAAGTCGCTTCCCAGCAAGGTATTTATTGCCACCACCTAGCACATCAAATTAACGCGTTCTCTCAACCACAGCAACTGGCACGCATTGTGCACCTTCATGCACTCCTGCCACATCTTGCCAGCTGTATGCAGTGCTCCTGAAAGAGAGGTGTGTCAGAATGCAGGGCTGACCTCCGCCTCATATGAAACTCCAATCCTGCTTCCTGGCCTCTATGCATGGGCTCACCTCCTACCCCGAAGGCAGAAGTCAAGAGCCTGGGGATCTGGCTAGACCAGGAGCTTAGTTTTAAGACCGAGGCCAGGAAAACCTCTGGCATCTGCTTCGGTCTCATCCAACAAGCACGAAAGATCCTCCATCTTCTCCCCTTCCAATCTAGGAAAATGCTTATCCAGGGTCTGGTGAACTCTAGATTGGACTACGGAAATGTCCTGTACCTAGGAGCTCCGTCCGCAACCTTAAAAAAACTGCAATATGCCCAAAATGCAGCCGCCAGAATCCTTACAGGTACCAAGTCCAGATGCTCGGCCAAACCGGCTCTCAGAAGTTTCCACTGGCTCCCGATAAAAGAAAGGGTCACTTTCAAGGCATTATGCATTACACATAAGCTAATGCAAGGCAAAGGCCCGCCAATCCCGAAATCCCTCATCAAACCCTATCACCCTAACAGACAACTCAGGTCTGACTCTCTCTCCCTTGCCTGCATTCCAAGAATAAACAGAGCACGATCAGGGGTAAGATTGTTTTCCTACAATGCCCCTAAACTGTGGAACTCTCTTCCGCTGTCCATTCGAAGAGAACACAACTTACTCATTTTCCGCAGGCAACTAAAAACTTGGCTCTTTCCATAAATCTAGCTCTCCCCCTCCCCCTCTGGAATAATAGGTTGTATGTCAGCGCTGGGACGCCCCAGGGTAGCTACGCGCTTTAGAAATCTAAAAATAATAAATTAATACAAACGGGTCTGACACAGTTTGGAAAGGAGCACCGCTACCGCATTGTGGAGAAAATCCCTACATGTTGGCAGACTACGGCGAAGAAGCATCTTTCACCTGACAGCGCATGTAAACCTACTCAAGGCATATTGTGGAACTTACCTTCAAGGACTACGTTAACCAGCATGCTGGCTGACGAACTTTGGTGAGCCACGCCCACTGAGGGCGGAGAATTATTTAAAAAGGTGTTTGAATTCGAAGGCAAGTTGTGGATGCCTCTCTGTTTTGAAATTCTATGTTGAAGAGGCATAGAAGCCTCGAAACGCGTCGGAAATGGTAATAATTCAATGGAGAGGGGACAGGAAAGCTGTTATGAGGCAAAACAAGCTGGAGAGCTGAAATATCATGGTGTGCCTTTTCGAAGCACAAGAGCTTCTTTGCTAATGATACAATATACACGGCTGCTCTTGGCCGTGGAAAGGAGCACCGCTACCACATTGTGGAGAAAACCCCTACATGTTGGCAGACTACGGCGAGGAACCATCTTTCGCCTGACAGCGCGATATTTCAATTTAATGGCACAGCATTTCAGCCCGACCCTCCCTTCCTACTAAAGGTTTTAACACTTATCATAAATGCACGGAGAGGCATGTAAACCTACTCAAGGCATATTGTGGAACTTACCTTCAAGCACTACGTTAACCAGCATGCTGGCTGATGAACTTTGGTGAGCCACGCCCACTGAGGGCGGAGAATTCATTAAAAAGGTGTTTGAATTCGAAGGCAAGTTGTGGATGCCTCTCTGTTATGAAATTCCATGATGAAGAGGCGTAGAAGCCTCGAAACGCATCGGAAATGGTAATAATTCAATGGAGAGGGGGCAGGAGAGCTGTTATGAGGCAAAACAAGCTGGAGAGCAGAAACATCGTGGTGTGCCCTTTCGAAGCGCAAGAGCTTCTTTGCTAATGATACAATATACACAGCTGCTCTTGGCGGTGGAAAGGAGCACCGTTACCGCATTGTGGAGAAAACCCCTACATGTTGGCTCTCTGTTATGACATTCCATGATGAAGAGGCGTAGAAGCCTCGAAACAAGTTGGAAATGGTAATAATTCAATGGAGAGGGGGCAGGAAAGCTGTTATGAGGCAAAACAAGCTGGAGAGCAGAAACATCGTGGTGTGCCCTTACAAAGAGCTTCTTTGCTAATGATATATATATATATATATATATATATGTATATATATATATATATATATATATACATATATATAAATTCACTGAAAAAACATAGGTTTCACACCAGTTATAGTTAGCTGAACATTTTACTCATACAAAACCATTGAAATTCCCACGTTATAGTGATGATGTCACATATTACATCATTCATGACATGGTCACTGACATCACTGATGACATCACTGATGACATCACTGATGACATCTCAAATGACATCACCGATGACATCACTGATGACATCATCCAGTGACTGTGTGTTTCTGTAAAGTTTAAATATGTTTTACATATTCAAGAGTGAGTGGGTGTATAAGTGTCTGGATGAAGGATTTAGTTGGTGCGTAACTGAATATATGAGTGAGTGATTAAATGTGAGTTACTGAATGCATGGGTTAGTGACTAAACTGTCTGAATGTGTGCATCAGTATGTCTGTTGTTGTGTAAGCTGCTGCATGTGTTGATCAATAGCTATATGAGTGGCTATATGGGTTATTGATTGGTTGCCCAAGTATTTGTATGTGAGGCTGAGTGTGTGTGTGGGTGGCTGGGAGGTGTGTGACTCTGTGCATAGATGTGTGAGCAGTTGATTCACGAGGTGTATAGGTTCAAGAGTACATGAGGATACAGATTTTTGGGCGGTTGACTGTGTGCATGGCTGTGTTGGTGAGTGAATGGATATCTCAGTGCTACATGTCCAAGTAAGTACATATATAAAACACAGTGCATGTGAGAGTTGGCTTATATAAATGACTATACATGAGAGCCAGTGATTGTGTGAGTGGCTGTATGGATCAATGTGTACTTGTATCAGTGATTGTATAAGAGAGTTAGTATGTGTTAGTATATGTTTATATATTTGAGGTGTTGTCTGTATAACTGTATAGATGAGGAAATGGGAGTGTGATTGATTCTTTGCATGACTAACTAGGTGTGTGAGTAACTCCATGGATGAGTGGCAATGTGTGAGTGTCTGTATAGGTGTATGAGTGCATATGATAGTGTTGTATTGATGAGTGACTGTATGTATGAGTGATTGTATGGGTGAATGAGTGGATGTGTGTGTAGACCTAGGAATCAGTGAGTGCGTATGTAGTAACTGGTATTGGTGTGTCAATGGTTTCAAGAATGGTAGTTTGTATTTAACACTGGGTGTATCAAAGGTTAGATTAGAGTGTGAGGAGGTGCATCGTATTATCACATGGATGATGTCATCAGTGATGTCATTTGAGATGTTATCAGTGATGTCATCAGTGATGTCATCAGTGATGTCACTGACCATGTCATGAATGATGTAGTATGTGACATCATCAGCAGTGGATTGCAGGCGCGCGAGTTATAGTGAGTCCAACTAACTATAACGTGGGAATTTCAATGGTTTTGTATGAGTAAAATGTTCAGCTAACTATAACTGGTGTGAAACCTATGGTTTTTTCAGTGAATTTCAAAGGTTTTTTAAATGCTAATTCCTAACTATAATGAGTGTTAAACCTAAGGTTTTTTCAGTGAATTTCAAAGGTTTTTAAAAGCTAATTCCTAACTATAACGAGTTTGTAACCTACGGTTTTTAAAGTGAATTATTACGTTTTTTTTAATAGCTATTTTTTCTAGTTATTAATTATTATAATTTTTATAAAATTGTTTAAATAATGTATATTTTTCTAACATTAATTATTCAATGTATTTTTTCTGTTTTTTTTTTTAAATCTTTTTACCATGGTGCGCTCAGGGTACGCGCACCCGTAAACGCACCCGTACACGTAGGGAGAGCGCTATTCCCGCGTGCGGAAAAAAATATAATTATGTATTTACAGTAAATAAAATGCAAGACATTCAGTAGCATACTCATAAAAGTAGTATTTTTTATTTGTAAAAAACATATTTTGACTCTAAACACATTTCCGAAAATCAAGTAAAACGCCATTGTGACGCGCCGCGTCAGCGCCCCCGGAAGCGCCTCCGTAAGCGCCTACGTACATGCCGCGTAAACGCACCCGGAAGCGCTCCGGAGCGCGTAGCGAAAGCGCGTTAAGCCATGTGACCTTAAAACAACACT
This sequence comes from Lissotriton helveticus, assembly GCF_964261635.1. Classification (NCBI taxonomy): domain Eukaryota; kingdom Metazoa; phylum Chordata; class Amphibia; order Caudata; family Salamandridae; genus Lissotriton; species Lissotriton helveticus. The sequence continues at coordinate 540,232,372 of NC_136065.1, forward strand.
TTTCATTGGTTCATCAGTTTTTTTTCCAAATATTGAAAGCCCCCACCCATTTCCCTCACTACCACTTTGAACTTGGAGAGAGCAAGAGGTGTTCCTTGGATCATCTGCAGCATCTTTTGTTTTTCATAACAATGGCTGGAAGACAACCAACCTCCAGTGACTCAGAAGAAGAGTTTGTGCCAGAGGACCCTCCTCGGCGCAAAGTAAAAGAGCACTTTATTTGGACATTTTTTACCTTCCCTGAAGGTGAGAAGAAGGTGAATGCGGCGAAGGTGTGCTGCAAAATCTGCGGCTCTACCTTGTCACGTGGTGACCCAACAAAGAAGTACAGTTTTGGCAACGCCACTTTAATCGGGGACCTGGCACGCAATCCCCGAAGAGATGGCCGCAGCACCTCCACCGGAGGAGCAACAGCTTCCGGAAGACCTGAAAGACTAGTTTCAAACGTGCAGCCGGTCTTTGCAGGTCTGAAATTTCTCTGCAAGGACTGCGATGAACTCATTTGCTACGGGGAGCAGAGCGTCAAACCTATTGTTCGCAGAAAGGAGGAAGACCGCTGCTCCACCCGGCACTAATTTTTCCCCTTTTTTTTGCTCCTGTTGAGCAGTTTAGCATTCCGTAGTTTTGTTTTTGTTCTGAAAAAAATACAATTTTTTTTAATTGTTTGGAAAAAGTAAAAAAAAACAAAACCCAGTTCTTTTTAGAACTACCTCCAATTCTCCAAAAAGAGCTATATTCTTTACATATTCTCAAGGAGTGAGTGGAGTACGGTGAGAGAGTAAAGGAAAATGAGTGAGGGAGCGAAGGAAGGGAAGAGAGGGGAAGGGAAGTGAAGCAGGGGGACTGAAAGAAGGTGAGTGTGAGAGGTGAATGAGGGGAATGGGAGTGAACATGGGGAATGAGGATAAGTGAGGAAAGCAGAGTAAGGGAACGGGGGTAAGGAAGGGTAAGAGAAGAGCAGTGAGGTTGAGGAAAGAGTGGTGATAGAGGGTAGATAAAGGCAAGTGAGCGTGAGACAAGGGGAATGAGGTAGTGAGGAGACAGAGGGAGTGAAGGAAAGAGTGACAGAAAGGGACTGAGTGAGGGAACATAGAAAGGTAAGTGAGGTGGTGTAGGTGAGTTAAAGGGAGTGAGCATGAGGGAAGGGGCCTGAGAGTGTGAGGGGACGGAGGTAGTGAGGCTAAGAGAGAGGGAGTGAGGGAAGGAGAATGAGGATGTGACAGGACAGAGGGAGTGAGAGAAGGAGTAAGTGAAGTGGAGTAAGGTGAGTGAGGAAAGGGGAATGAGTGAGTGAGCGAAGGAATGGAATAGAGGGGAAGAGGACTGAAGCATAGGTACTGAGAGAAGGTGAGTGGGGGATGAAATTAAAAGGAAGGGGAGAGAAGGATGGGGAATGAGGGATAGTGAGGGAACCGGAGTAAGGGAACAGGGGTGAAGGAAGGTGAGAGAACGGTAGAGAGCGCGAGTAAAGAGGGATGAAAGAGGGTGGATAAAAGTGAGTGAGGGTAAGACAAGAGGAGTGAGGGAGTGAGGGGATAGAGGGAGTGAAGAAAGGAATGACAGAAAGGGACTGAGTGAGGGAGCAAAGAAAGGTAAGTGAGGGAGTGTGGGTGAGTTATACGGAGTGAGCGTGACAGAAGAGGAGTGAGAGAGTAAGAAGACAGAGAGAGTGAGGCTAACAGAGAGAAAGTGAGAGAAGGGAAGTGAGGATGTGAGAGAACAGTGACAGTGAGGGAAGGAGTGAGTGAAGTGGAGTAAGGTGAGTGAGGGAAGGAGAATGAGTGAGGGAGTGAAGGAAAGGAAGAGAGTGGAAGGGAAGTGAAGCAGGGGGACTGAAAGAAGGTGAGTGTGGGAGGTGAGTGAGGGGAAGGGGAGTGAACATGGGGAATGAGGATAAGTGAGGAAAGCGGAGTAAAGGAACGGGGTTGAGGAAGGGTAAGAGAAGAGCAGTGAGGTTGAGGAAAGAGGGGTGATAGAGGGTGGATAAAGGCAAGTGAGCTTGAGACAAGGGGAGTGAGGGAGTGAGGAGACAGAGGGACTGAAGGAAAGAGTGAGAGAAGGGGACTGAGTGAGGGAGCATGGAAAGCTAAGTGAGGGAGTGTAGGTGAGTTATAGGGAGTGAGCGTGACGGAAGAGGAGTGAGAGAGTGAGGGGACGGAGGTAGTGAAGCTAAGAGAGAGGGAGTGAGGGAAGGAGAATGAGGATGTGACAGGACAGAGGGAGTGAGAGAAAGAGTGAGTGAAGTCGAGTAAGGTGAGTGAGGAAAGGGGAATGAGTGAGTGAGCAAAGTAAGGGAATAGAGGGGAAGAGGACTGAAGCATAGGTACTGAGAGAAGGTGAGTGGGGGATGAAATTAAAAGGAAGGGGAGAGAAGGATGGGGAATGAGGGATAGTGAGGGAACCGGAGTAAGGGAACGGGGGTGAAGGAAGGTGAGAGAACATCAGAGAGCGCGAGTAAAGAGGGGTGAAAGAGGGTGGATAAAAGTGAGTGAGGGTAAGACAAGAGGAGTGAGGGAGTGAGGGGATAGAGGGAGTGAAGAAAGGAGTGACAGAAAGGGACTGAGTGAAGGAGCAAAGAAAGGTAAGTGAGGGAGTGTGGGTGAGTTATACGGAGTGAGCGTGACAGAAGAGGAGTGAGAGAGTAAGAAGACGGAGATAGTGAGGCTAACAGAGAGAGAGTGAGAGAAGGGAAGTGAGAGGACAGTGACAGTGAGGGAAGGAGTGAGTGAAGTGGAGTAAGGTGAGTGAGGGAAGGAGAATGAGTGAGGGAGCGAAGGAAAGGAAGAGAGGGGAAGGGAAGTGAAGCAGGGGGACTGAAAGAAGGTGAGTGTGGGAGGTGAGTGAGGGGAAGGGGAGTGAACATGGGGAATGAGGATAAGTGAGGAAAGCAGAGTAAAGGAACAGGGTGAGGAAGGGTAAGAGAAGAGCAGTGAGGTTGAGGAAAGAGGGGTGATAGAGGGTGGATAAAGGCAAGTGAGCGTGAGACAAGGGGAGTGAGGGAGTGAGAAGACAGAGGGACTGAAGGAAAGAGTGAGAGAAGGGGACTGAGTGAGGGAGCATGGAAAGCTAAGTGAGGGAGTGTAGGTGAGTTATAGGGAGTGAGCGTGATGGAAGAGGAGTGAGAGAGTGAGGGGACGGAGGTAGTGAAGCTAAGAGAGAGGGAGTGAGGGAAGGAGAATGAGGATGTGACAGGGCAGAGGGAGTGAGAGAAAGAGTGGATGTGACAGGACAGAGGGAGTGAGAGAAAGAGTGAGTGAAGTGGAGTAAGGTGAGTGAGGAAAGGGGAATGAGTGAGTGAGCAAAGGAAGGGAATAGAGGGGAAGAGGACTGAAGCATAGGTACTGAGAGAAGGTGAGTTGGGGATAAAAGTAAAGGGAGGGAGAGAGAAGGATGGGGAATGAGGGATAGTGAGGGAACCGGAGTAAGGGGTACGGGGGTGAAGGAGGGTGAGAGAACGGCTGAGAGCGTGAGTAAAGAGGGGTGAAAGAGGGTGGATAAAAGTGAGTGAGGGTAAGACAAGGGAAGTGAGGGAGTGAGGGGATAGAGGGAGTGAAGGAAAGAGTTTCAGAAAGGGACTTAGTGAGGGAGCAAAGAAAGGTAAGTAAGGGAGTGTGGGTGAGTTATAGGGAGTGAGCGTGACGGAATAGGAGTGAGAGAGTAAGAGGACGGAGAGAGTGAGGCTAACAGAGAGAGAGTGAGAGAAGGGAAGTGAGGATGTGAGAGGACAATGACAGTGAGAGAAGGAGTGAGTGAAGTGGAGTAAGGTGAGTGAGGGAAGGGGAATGAGTGAGGGAGCGAAGGAAGGGAAGAGAGGGGAAGGGAAGTGAAGCAGGGGGACTGAAAGAAGGTGAGTGTGGGAGGTGAGTGAGGGGAAGGGGAGTGAACATGGGGAATGAGGATAAGTGAGGAAAGCGGAGTAAAGGAACGGGGGTGAGGAAGGGTAAGAGAAGAGCAGTGAGGTTGAGGAAAGAGGGGTGATAGAGGGTGGATAAAGGCAAGTGAGCTTGAGACAAAGGGAGTGAGGGGACAGAGGGACTGAAGGAAAGAGTGAGAGAAGGGGACTGAGTTAGGGAGCATAGAAAGGTAAGTGGGGGAGTGTAGAAGAGTTATAGGCAGTGAGCGTGACGGAAGAGGAGTGAGAGATTGAGGGGACGGAGGTAGTGAAGCAAAGAGAGAGGGAGTGAGGGAAGGAGAATGAGGATGTGACAGGACAGAGGGAGTGAGAGAAAGAGTGAGTGAAGTGGAGTGAGGTGAGTGAGGAAAGGGGAATGAGTAAGTGAGCGAAGGAAAGGAATAGAGGGGAAGAGGGCCGATGCATAGGTACTGAGAGAAGGTGAGTTGGGGATGAAAGTAAAGGGAAGGGGAGAGAAAGATGGAGAATGAGGGGTATTGAGGGAACCGGAGTAAGGGAACGGGGGTGAAGGAGGGTGAGAGAATGGCAGAGAGCGTGAGTAAAGAGGGGTGAAAGAGCGTGGATAAAAGTGAGTGAGGGTAAGACAAGGGCAGGGCCTAAATGAATTCAGTTTTCATCGAGCGACAAATAGTTTTGCATTACCGTTAAAATGTACAGCTGCCAGGATGTCCATAGTTATATGATATATTTGATTGAGCCATGTCTCAATTATGGACTCCTGTCTGTATATTTGTATATTTGTTTGGGGGACTAAAAGAAGGTGAGTGTGGGAGGTGAGTGAGGGGAAGGGGAGTGAACATGGGGAATGAGAATAAGTGAGGGAAGCGGAGTAAGGGAATGGGGGCGAGGGAGGGTGAGAGTAGAGTACTGAGGTTAAGGAAAAGAGTGATGAGAAATTAAATTTTGTTTGTCAAACTTACCTTATAAGTAATGTAAAGTTAATGACATATTTTAATACATTTAATATCTGTGGAAAAGGAAAAAAATACTTATAATTTTTATAATCTATATTTCAAAACACAAGAGACAAGGCAGGAGATTAAAAGCCATAAAAAAGGTACTAAGAGATCAAGTAGGAGTGAAGGACACAGAAAGAGAAACAAAGGAATACTGAAGGACAGAGAGAGGGAAAAAGAAATAGAGGGAGAGCAAATTACTAAGAGGATAATGAGGCAGATGGATTCAGTGTCAGAGAGCAAGAGGGGGAGAGACAAATGAACTGAAGGTGAGTAAGATACTAAAGGAATGTGAGTTTTCAGAACTAATGGAGGATAGGGAAGTAAGGAAAGGGGAGTGAGTGACAGGGAAGGGGAGTGAGTGAGGGAGCATTCACGACAATGAGGAATGGAAGGTGAGTGAGAGTGAGTGAAGGGGCTTGAGAGAGTGAGGGGATATAGGGAGTGAGGGTAACAGAGAGGGAGTGAGGGAAGAGGAGTGAGGAAGTGAGAGGGCAGAGGGAGTGAGAGAAGGAGTGAGTAAAGTAGAGTAAGGTGAGGTGCTTTCCATTACCTGGCTGCTGGAGGAAACGCTGCCGGAGTGTCTGCCGCTTGTCACTTTGCCGCTTGACACTTGTTCGCCTTCCCGACCCACGCCTCGCGGCCCCCGCTCCGCGGGCGCCGCTCGTGGTTCCTGCACCTGTGCCTGATTAACTGCAGGGGGACCTGCCACTGTTTGCATCAGCTTTCGGGACTGCGAGGACCAGCAGGCGCAGCGCTTCTCAACTCGCCGCAGCTGGTCCTCTTCCCGCCCCTCCTGCCTGGACTTGAAAACTGCGGGTTGGAGGAAACTCTACGTTGTGCTTTCCATTACCTGGCTGCTGGAGGAAACGCTGCCGGAGTGTCTGCCGCTTGTCACTTTGCCGCTTGACACTTGTTCGCCTTCCCGACCCACGCCTCGCGGCCCCCGCTCCGCGGGCGCCGCTCGTGGTTCCTGCACCTGTGCCTGATTAACTGCAGGGGGACCTGCCACTGTTTGCATCAGCTTTCGGGACTGCGAGGACCAGCAGGCGCAGCGCTTCTCAACTCACCGCAGCTGGTCCTCTTCCCGCCCCTCCTGCCTGGACTTGAAAACTGCGGGTTGGAGGAAACTCTACGTTGTGCTTTCCATTACCTGGCTGCTGGAGGAAACGCTGCCGGAGTGTCTGCCGCTTGTCACTTTGCCGCTTGACACTTGTTCGCCTTCCCGACCCACGCCTAGCGGCCCCCGCTCCGCGGGCGCCGCTCGTGGTTCCTGCACCTGTGCCTGATTAACTGCAGGGGGACCTGCCACTGTTTGCATCAGCTTTCGGGACTGCGAGGACCAGCAGGCGCAGCGCTTCTCAACTCGCCGCAGCTGGTCCTCTTCCCGCCCCTCCCGCTATTTAGCAGCCGCTACTGATGCGCTAGCGGGACGCGCGCGGAGCAAAGCGCGGAGCTAAGCCCGGGCAAAGGGCGGGCCCTCTGTGGCCCTCAGTGGCCGAGGTAGGCTGGGCTGGGCCCCGTTACTTACATGGACTGAGTTATTTGCATTGTGTTACCCTCGAGTTTTATTGATTACTGTTGGACGATTCTAGGAAGATCTATCTATTGACACTGTCTCGTTATTTCCTCGAACTGTTCATTTTGTCGGTCATCATTGGATCTTCAGGACTACATGTTTTATTTTGGAATTTTTTTTTAATATTTTATATTAATTCTTCTGGAAGTTGGTATTTTTGTATTACTATTTTGTGAGTTATACTCTTAAAAGATGTCAAAAAAATTGCGTTCAGGGAGGGAAGTTGGAGGCATATTAGCCTCACAAAAAGAGCCTGTCCGCATAAGAAATAAATCTGTGAACAACCCCCCATTGAAGGGTCAATGCCAACTACTTGATCTCTGGGATTTGCCGACCCTTAAGAACGATAATTTGTCGAAGAATAAAGCCACCGGTGTTTAGGCCCAGGAGGTTCATACCTCTGCCCTTATGTCTCCCCCGCCCACTTCGGTGATGACTGCTGCATCACATTCTGTATTAGCGGTGTCGTCTCCTCTTGCTAACTTTGAAGGGAAGGGAGAAAGCAAGGCTGATCTTGTGGGACCTGAAGGAGTTCATACGACTCATCCACTGCTGTCTTATACTCCGCAGATTGATAGGTCGGGTGGCGGTTTGTTGCCATTATCCACCGACCCTGAACTCTGTGGTCAATGTGTAAATATAGCTAAAGTGGAAACTCAGGCCCCCAGTAGAACCTCGGGTGGTGCGACCCCTTCCGGGCTTATGCTGTATAGTAGTACCCCCTCCTTAAATGATCAGGACACGTCTAATCTGTTAGATGTTTCTGGGTCTTTGGGTCTTAACCTATCGGGTATATGCCACTCTCAGGAGGCGTGTGAAAAACCTATCTCTGAATCCATGATTGCTCTGGAACAATTACTATCCTCGATATTAGCCCTATTGGGGAAATTTGTTGGCAGCTCAGATTGCATCTTGGATTCAGTTACCCAAATCTTGAAGGCTCTGTTACAAAAATCAACTGATATGAGAGGTGTCCCTCTCCCCATGACAGAATATAGCTTGCAAGCGGGAGAAATAAATGTCCGTGCACAAGTCGCTAATACGAAGGATGTGGCGACATCTCCCCAATTACATACTGTAGCTATCCCCTTAACTGCAGTGCCGAACTGCATTAAGAACTCAGTCTTAGAGATTGAGGAAGAAAATGAATCTATTTCTGGTCTTAACGGGGTTCAAGACCTATTTCCCATCTTTACGTCTGAGAATGGAAAAGACGTGTATGATTCTAAACCTGTGGTAAAGGAAAAAATCGGCAAACATGGAAACAATAAAGGGAATAAAAAGAAACCAATTCGCAAATATAGGAAGAAAAGGCAGCGTCGAATAATATTTCAAAATTGTTCGTCTGAAGGGGAGAATGAGGTAGCTGATTTGGAACCCCGCTCATTATCCGCAAAGGCGGATGCTGAGTTGAAATCCTTCTTTTCTTCACCTTCAAATGGTGAATGCGAACCGGGTCCCTTAACATCTCAGGAGGTTTTGCTACGAATAGGGGGTCACTTGCCAAGTCAGTCTCTACCGCCTGTGAGTGGAGACCCAAGTTATTTTCCATCTGGGACTCTTAATCCTTTGGCGCCTCCCTTTACCATAGCTTTAGAGACTGATGATGGCCCTATAGTGGATTACCCCCAGTTTACATCAAAAGCTCCAGTGGACACCCTCGTCTTGGACTTTCTACCTTTATTTGATGTGGACCTTCCCTTAAACAGAGCCTGGCTACTTAAGCGCTTTAGTGAGAGTGAAAGTCTCCACCATATCCAAACTAGGGATATTGAGTTGGTTACCCTGTTTGGTGAAGTCAAGGTTTCTAGTATAAGGGTTAAATTCTACTCACCTATTATTGTAAACCTGATACTGCAGCAAGCTGAGATCTTCCAACGCACGGGTATCGATATTCTCCCGATCTTTAACCTGGGCAACATTAAGTATGCGTCTGGGGAGGCATTTGGAGGAGATAAGATTAAGGGGGTACCCTCTTCGCTTGGGGATCTGAAGATTCAGGTCTCTAAGGGAAAACGTTTGGTCTTGCAAGCGGAACCACCCCCGTTAATGCAGACTTCCTCTCGTTTAGAGGATAATGATCGGTGGAATTGGCTGCACGGAGCCTTAACTACAAAAATTAAAGACAACCCCAGAGTGTTTCAGCATCTTTAACACCCCGCTGAAAATTATTTCTTGGAATGCGTCAGGGATCCATAGCAGCCCAGAGAAATTTGATTTTCTTTTCTCATTAGGAGCTAATGTGATTTGCTTACAGGAAACTTGGTGTGTCAATATGTTGAATGTGTCTAAAGATTTTTATGTCTTGGAAGTGCCTGCTGCCCCTTCCAAGAAAGGACACGCCAGGGGGGGAATCGCCTGTTTATTATCTAATAAATTGCAATGGAGATTCTCCCATCATATTGATTCCAGTAAACTTTTCCATGCTATAACTATTGAAAATTTGTTTAATGTTGGCATTAAGGCCCCTATCGTGATTTTAAATGTTTATATTCCTCCAGAAGAACGTTTTAATGTGTTAATGAAGCGGGTATTTCGCTATGTAGATCAAATCAAAAATGTTCCATCTCCCCCGGAGGTTTTGATCATGGGTGATTTGAATTGTAAGATTTCTAATGTTAGTCTGGAGCTTTTTAGGAATAAGTCTAAAGAAGAGGCGCACTTTGTTACCCAAGCTCTCTTCCCTGAAAAGTCAGTGACAAATAAAAGAGGGAAGATCCTGTTAAAAGAATTAGCGGCCGTCGATGGGCTTATAGTAAATGGGAGATTCCCGTCGGACGTCCCTGCAAAATTTACTCATAAGTCTCCCTTCGGGTCTTCCATCTTGGATTATGTCATTGTTGACTATGGCCTGTTTCCATCTATTCTTGACCTTAAGACTATACCTACCCCCCTGAGTGATCATACTTTATTATTTGTAACTATTTCCTTAAAAACCCTGCCTACTGCACCTTGGTCCCTTAATGGCAGCAACGCTGCCTTCCATGTTTCGTCGGGAAGGTGCTATTGGAATTCCTCAGCCATTAAAGGGGTGCAGGAACTTTTATCCGATACCCTTTTAGCTCTTAATGAGTGGCGTGGAAACGAAATATTATACTTTGAAGAATTTTTGCGGAAGATTATTTCTTGTGCTAATAAATCTTCACGATCAAGAAGAGGGGTTGAAGTTCCCAGGACACTGTGTATTTTAAATAAGGAAATTAATAACCTTGTCCGGGAACAATATTTAGATAGAGGCATAGAACGTGGAAGAGAGATCTCCAGGCTAAAAAGAAAGAGAAGTAGACTTAAGCTAAAAATAAAAAAGGCTAAGGAAGACATTATCTGGATTGACTTACGGGAATCTGTTGTCCATGGCAGGATTAGAGATTTCTGGGCAATAATAGGTAAGGGGTGTGGGTCCAGATTAAGCCCCTCCCCTATTCCTATAGCGGAAGAGGTATGGACCACTTACATCCGGGACCTTTATGCAGGGAATTGTACTTTTGATACTATCGCCTCTGATGATATTTTAGGTGATGTTAGTACTATTGGTCTGATTGCGGATGGCCTTACGAACTATCCTTCAGTAAAGGAAATTGAGATGGCCATAAAAAATATGCGTGTCTCTGGGGCAATGGGACCAGATGAACTCCCCATGACGGTCCTTAAACAGGACCCGCTCGGGTGGAGTAAAATTTTGTACCCCCTGTTTAAAGTATGTTTCATGTCTAAAAAGGTACCCGCCTCGTGGAGGGGGAGTATCCTGGTCCCCATTTTTAAGAAGGGAACTAGGGATTGCCCAAGTAACTATCGCTTGATTGCTCTCCTCGACTCAATCGGGAAGGTCTTTGCGAAATGTCTTCTAGGATTCCTCTCCGCTTGGGTTGAGGAGAACAATATCCTGCCGTTTGCACAGACTGGTTTCCGCAGGAATCACGGAACCTTGGATAATCTTACTGCCCTACATGTGGTTACGGACAAATATGTACAGGTGAGACGGGGGACGGTGTATGCAGCTTTTATTGACTTCTCCACCGCATTCGATAAAGTGGACCGTGGAATGCTGTGGAGAAAATTGGCTGCGCTCGGTCTCCCGTCTCACCTGTTGGAGTTGGTGCGGGCCCTTCATACAGAGACCTGGTGTAGGGTCCTGTTGGGGGGTGAAGGGGGGCTTTCTGACCCAATTCCATCGGGTAATGGCCTTAAACAAGGCTGTTTATTGGCTCCCCTCTTATTCTCCCTATATACGGCTGACTTGCCCGCCGCTTTGTCTGCCACAGAGGGCATCGCCCCCTTGGTGGGGGGGACCCCTGTATCTTGTTTGATGTATGCCGATGATGTCCTCATTCTTGATCTAACCCCTAAAGGACTCTCAAATCGGCTACATGCTCTCCATAGTTACGCTGTGGCTCATTGTATGAAGATTAACATAACCAAGAGTAAAGTCATGTGTATAGTAGGTAAAAAGAGGTGTCGAGCTGCAGATTTTGGTTGGTGTATCGGGGGGCAAAAATTGGAGGTTGTAAAGTCATATATTTTTTTGGGGAAAATCGTTACGGCTAATCTGAGTGAGAAGCCCCATATAGAGCATTGCTCTCGCAAAGCTCTTGCCCATGGCAAAGGTTTAAACTTACTATACCATGCAACGGGGAAACTGCACTTTCAGATTTTATTGGAGGTGTACAGATCTAAAATCCCCGCAACAATTCTGTATGGCATAGAGTTAATAGAGGTGAAAAAGTGGGACTTCTGCCATAGGATTGAGGGGAAACTCTTAAGATCTCTCTCTTCACTAAATACTGCCTGCTCTTTGGCCGCCTGTAGGCTCGAATTCGGTCTAAGGAGCAGTTGGGTACAGGGACTCTGTGCCCTAGTAAGATGGGTGGCCTGTCTTGCAAGAGCGGAAGTTGGGACACTGAGAGCACTCCTTAAAAGTGAATTATTAGGTAATTTCAATGAGTTCTCTCAACTTGTTCGTAATTTCAGAAAAGCCGTAACTCTTTTAAAATTAGATGAAACTATTCTTTTTGTGTATTCCCCTACACAGTTAAAACTTGTTTTAAAAGCAGCCTCCTGGGACCTCTGCTTTCAATCGGATAAAAAATTAATTCATGGGAAAAGGAATGTAGATATCTTTCTTGACACTTATCTGATGAAGCAGCCACAACCTTATGTGCGATGGTCCCTCCCACACGGCATACGTAGATTTTGGTTCCTGCTACGCTACGATTTAATACCTTTAAATCTCCTGTTATCTAAATGGTATGGTTCCACCTCTTTGTGTAATCTATGTAATCTGAATATTCAGGATTGTACGCATGTTCTACTGATTTGCCCGGCACTATGTAAATTGCGCTCTAGATGGATAAAAGTTATTTGTCTCCGTCTCGGCATTTTAACCCTGAAAGACTTTTTCCTTGCACTTTATTGTCCCCCCAATGAAATGTTCTGCTTCCACATTTTTTACTTTTTTAAAGGTTTTTTAGCTATTTATTAATAATCCATGGAGATCCTTTTTTGACTTGCTAATTTTCTATTGCTCTGGTGTGTAAGTTAGTTTGTATGTAATTTAGGTACCTCTTGGGCGGACACTTGCTTGCATTTGTATTGCTTTGTACTGTATTTCTGTATATTTTATGTGGCCCTCTGTTGAGAGCCAAAACATAATAAATAAAAATTGAGAGAAGGGGAATTACTGAGGGAGCAAAGGAAGGAAAGAAGGGGAAGAGGAGTGAAGCAGAGGAGCTGGGAAAAGGTGACTGTAGGAGGAGAGTGAGGGTAAGGGGAGTTAAGGATGGGGAATGAGGATAAGTGAGGGAAGTGGAATAAGGGAAGGGAGGTGAGGGAGGGTGAGAGAATGGCAGTGAGGTTGAGGAAAGAGGAGTGATATAGGGTGGATAAAGGCGAGTGAGCGTAAGACAAGGGGAGTGAGGGAGTGAGGACATAGAGGTAGTAAAGGAAGGAATGAGAGAAGGAGACTAAGTAAGGAAGCATAGAAAGGTAAATGAGGGAGTGTTCGTGAGTTAAAGGGAGTGAGTGTGAGAGAAGGGGGAGTGACAAAGTGAGGGGATGGAGGGAGTGAGGGTAAGAGTGAGAGAGTGAGAGAAGGGGAGTGAGGATGTGAGAGGACAGAGGGAGTGAGAGAAGGAGTGAATGAAGTGGAGTAAGGTGACTGAGGGAAGGGGAATTACTGAGGGAGCAAAAGATAGAAAGAAGGGGAAGGGGACTGAAGTAGAGTGACTGAGAGCTGGAAAGTGGTGGAGGGGAGAGAGGGAAAGGGGAGTGAAGGACTGGGGAATGAGAGGTAGTGAGGGAAGTGGAGTAAGGGAATGGGGGTGAAGGAGAGGGAGAGAAGGGCAGTGAGGGTGAGTAAAGAGGGGTGATAGAGGGTGGAAAAAGGTGAGTGAGCGTGAGACAAGGGGAGGATAATATATATTTCAATACAAAATACAAAATAACTTGTACAACATGTTATATGGTTTATTTTTGCTGTTCTCAGAATATATTGAATTTCACTTAAAACAGTGAGTTCAATACTACTCATCATATGACAGCGGGCAAAAAAACACAATCAAAAAGATTGTGTTTAAAAAACCCATACAACGTTTCAATAAATAATGTAAAATTTAGAAAAAACATATCTTAACTCACTTTTGATCCACGTACTTCTCCACGAGGCCAAATAGTATATGGAAAGTCCTTTTCTTTGGAAATTACTCAATAGTATTCTTAACCCCTTCGATGCTCATGACGAGCTCAGCTCGTCATGAGGTATACCTCTAGGGTGCTCATGACGAGCTGAGCTCGTCATGACCACACCCGTTTTTATTGCTGTCCAGCGCAGCGGAGGGATTGCTGAAGCAGGGATGTGGTTAAACTTCCATTTACCCAAGTTTCTGAAAGAAAAGCTCCAACATCTTTTACATCATGAAACAATAGTTATATTTCCACCTCTGGCTTACTCATGATTAACATTTCCTATAATACTGATATCACTCACTATGTGATACACTTACACTACCTCTATGACAACTACAAGTTTTTTGTTATCTTGATCAATCTCACTCACAAAGTAATTTTGAACAGCAGACTACGTTTTATTAACTGCTCCAATCTTCATAGGCCAATTACCTTTCCTAAAATTTTGTTTGTAAGAACACTAGGTAAGAATTGTGTAAGTCAGAAGGCAAACGTTGTTTGAAAGTCAATTGAGTATAATTACAATTAGTCCAGTCTTTTTGACATTTTAAATAAGCTGTGTAATGTCCTGATGTTGTCGAAGGACCATCATCGTAAATAATTGCTGCAGTTGCAAAAGTTCTTCCTGAAATTGATAATTGAGAAGCCACACAATTTTTAATTAAAGTTGTCAATTTAGTTCCATCAGGTCTACATTGTTGGAACATTAATATTACATACTGTCCATATCTTTGTATAAATAATGTTGATAGCATTGCAGATTTACATTGAGTACAGACCATGTTTTGATTTGCTTCTCTAACTATAATATTAAAAGACACTGATTTGCAGTCTGGTAAAGTCAAATATATAAATCTTTCAGTGTCTATTGTAGTAGTACTTGAAAAGGAACAATTGTCGCAGTTATGCTGCCATTTATAAGAAAGGCCAACAAGATTTTCTACATCTATACCTTCATCTTGCAATACAACAAGCTTATACATTAGAAATTCCTGACAACCTTGCTGAATATTCTGTGAAAGTTGATTTAGACCAGAACATATGTCTAAAACATGTCGAATTTCAGAAACACTTTCTATTTTTGTTCTATCACTGCTACATTTCTGAAACACAGAATTCAACAAACAACAAAATCTTTGATCCTGATTTTCAACAATCTGTTCTTGTAAAGTTTGGAGAAAAAAACCCAACATTAACCACTACATTAGCATAGCAGTTGACACCAGAACTATTTTCAAACTGAAATCCAACAACATCTTTAACTGAATCCTTTTCCTTTCTGCTTACAATTACTGGTTCATCTACCTTTTTTCTTTTTGCTACAACTTCACTAGAATTTTTCTAATTTTTTCTTTTTCGGCCTACCACAGGCTTTTCAAATAGAGGATATTGAGGTAAATTTGGAGCATACTCTCTTCTTAACCTATTATATTCTTTTGCACAATTTAGATCTGCCCTAATCTTTGTCTCATCAAAATCAATCAAGTACAATCCAGATAAAGTTCTGACTCGAGATAAAGCAACATATGCCATACCCTCCTTAAACACAGAACTTCCAATATTCAACAAAGCACTATCTACACTTAAACGTTGAGATTTATGAATAGTCACCGCATATGCCAAAGAAACAGGAAACTGTTTTCGGCGGACATACAAATCTTTCACAAGCAAAAATCGAGCAGAACAATAACTGATTTGTTGTACTTCTTCAATACCATCGAATTTAATTTTTATAAATTCAATTCCATCTCTATTTTGGTAATTCACAAAAACAACAACATGACCCATTGCTCCATTTACTAAACCTCTTTCCACATGTAAATTCCGTCGTAAAATTATACGACAATTTAAACATGCATACAGAGTCTTTTCCAAACCAGCAGTTTTAGATATTGTCTTCTCCAAAGAATCCAATTTTGATTTCAACTTTTCTGACAAAATAATAGTTGCTCCTTCATGCTCTATTTTATCAATAGCTTCCAGTTTCACAATCTCTTGATTTTCTAACTTTAACATTTTGTTGTTGAAGATTGAACATTCTTGCAGAGTTGGCATCAAGCATATGACAGATTTGTTTTCAGGAATTTTCTTAAAAATATTCTCTGGGAGGATGTTTTCGTTTGGAAACAAATTTTAAATTAATCGTGCATGTAAAGCTTCTTTGCCATGCTCACTTACTTTTCCAATTCTTACATCTTGTAGAATATTTTTCTAATCTTCATCCTTTGCCTGTCGCATATTTTGAAGCAGTTCTGCATATTTGAAATTTAACCATATGTTAACATTTCCAATGCTTCCTAAGCACTTCCTGGTATCTTCATGCGTAAGCATTTTAAACACTGGTTGTCCTTTCACTGGAGTTAGCTGCAGTAGATCGTCAAAAACAATGATGTGTTTGCCTCCAAATAACACATCATACTCTGTTTTAAGAATGTCTTGCATTCTTAAATGCACAAAAGTAAGCATTACATTTGATACCATGCTTACCTCATCAATGATAAGACGTTTCATTTTCTTTAGGACTCTTGAAACTTCACAACAAGCTTCTCCAGATAGCTTGTGGTATTGTAATTTATTATCATGCTCTACTGGCAGCATCAATAAACGATGTAAAGTAATCCCTTTAATGTTATGTGCTGCCAACCCAGTTGGAGCGGTAACAACACAAGACAGCAATGACTCTGTTCTTTTCTGTAGATAAGTTGCAATTGCTTTATTCAGAAAACTTTTTCCAGTTACTGCTTCTCCACTCACGTACAGTCAGACAGGCATAAATGACGTACATGAGCACTCTTTTTTCTCATGACATAAACCATGCTCAATCTGTTCTGTGACTTACTCATATATTTGTTTCTGCTCTTGTTTAGTTCTTTTTCCAAATCTTCTAAGTTAACTATATCCTCCTGAGCTTGTTCCATGGCTCTTTCCACTTCATCCATGGTAGTGGCAGCTTCATTTTGGATTATTGGTCCTCCTAGTGGATCCTGACTCAATGAAGCAGAACTCTGACTGTCTTGAGAACTGTCTCTAGCAATCTCTGCTGCAATTGTAGCTTCTTGCTGTATTTCCTCGTTCAACATTTGCAGATAATTTGAAAAAACAGGACATTCTATGGTATCGTTGGTTGCATTGAAGGAATCTTCATAACTGAGAAAATCTCGAAGTAGTTCCTCTTCTGCACGCCATGGCTTAAAGAGTTGCAAAAGAGCTAAATAGTAAAATTCCTTTTTGGCGGGAGATTCACAACTCAATTTTCGATGATTAATCAAATGGCCTTTTCTTTGTTTCACCAGAAATCCTTCACATCCAATTACAGCATATACTCCTTTATTGATATCTTCTTTGATGTTCCTCTTAAAAGTATAGGTTTGCAGAACTTCATAGAGGCAAACGTTCTCAAGATGACTACTTCTTTTTGGATATTATGTATCCAACATGTTTGTCTTCAAAATATCTGTACTGTTTGGTTCTTTCTCCGCCAAATACTCCATTTCTTGTACAGATTTCAAAACTCGGTTTCGTGTTGCAGCAAGACCTAGACCCACCCAAATGATGGTTCTAGATTTGGCATATAGACTTGCTGATGATAACCAATAAGAACATTCATATGCTCCAATTTCTCGATGCGACAACATCTTCAGACTGTAACTGTATAATTTCTTACTTAGACTCTTTTCATGTGAAATTTCCTCCCACATTTCCTTCAGTTCCGTCTTTTCTGATTTTGTGATGTAAGACGTCACATATCGAGCCACAGCAATAGAGTTGTTAGCAACATATTAAAAATCCATGTTAGCATTCCACATGGACAAAATGACTGGGTTGTAGTCATTTATGTATTTGGACTCTTCATTTCTTCTTAACTTGTATGTATTTTTCGGTGATTTTCTTGTCACAGTATGTCGCAGAGAAGACATAAAATTGTTCACTCTTCCTTTCGATGTTACTGGACGTGGAAATGCAAAACACCATTTTGTGTAGAACTTGTCCTTGGATTTGTATTTTCGCCGACAGTATTTTCCACTACGATGGGTTTGAAAGCGTAAAACTTGATGTCTTAAATTGTTTTCTTCTGTACTTTTCGGAACAGCACATGTAGAATACTGTTCAATGAAACTCATCACTTTGTGATCCGAATCTGTTCCAAATTTGGGTGCATCTTTGAGCCATCGCAGCATATGTATGTGAGGATCACCTCTTGCTTGATACTCCTTTCTCCAAAAGAAATCCAAACCCCTCTCCAAGAGGAGGATTTTTTTTGTTTGTGATAAAAGACATCAAAGCTTCAAACCTATGATTGAAATACCTGCATACATTAACTGGATCCAAAGAGCACAGTTCTCCAGGTGTCTTATATTCAATATTTTCAATGTTTGCATTTGCCTCTCGTAGAAATTGAAGTCTTCCCAAGCATACTCAGCACAGCTAAGAGTGAGGAACCATGTAGGAGTTCCTAAGTTTCTTAGCATACATTTAAATTCCCCATGACAACGGTACCAATACTCGTTAGTACCACGCTGACATGCCATGAGATTAATTAGGTGAGATTCCAAAATACAGTCTTGCAGTTTGAGTTTATCCATAAAGTCCCTTGCCGAAACATTTTGCAGATGTACTCCACTTTTCAGTATATGGTTCACTGCATAAGAAAGTCCAGACAAGTCACTCTCAAACAGTAGATGAAACAAATATGGAATGCATTGACGAAACCTTGGATCTTCTGCATATAATCTTAAAATCCGGTATTCAAATGCAGGAATTTGAACAGGTCGGTCGTCATGTCGTCCACCTTGACCTCTTGGAAATAACTGTGGAAAACAACGAGCTTCCAAACTTTCTTCCCATACACTAATGGGACTTCCTTTTGCTTCTTTCATTTGAAACAAGTCAATAGCATTCCCCATTACTTCTTTGGAATGCAATGGATGAACACTATAATGTTCATAAATTTCTTCACTTCTAGAGACATCAACTTTTTCAATTCCCTGTCTTAGGCTTCATGCGAACAATAGCCTGAAAAGGATGCACACATTGAATCAGAATAGGCTCATAGGTATTTAAATCCATCAATTCAGAAGGAATGCCTACCAACTCCAGATTATTATGAACAGCTCTAGCAGGCATTGTGTTTTCATTTAATTTATTATAACAATATTTACAAATACGTTGATCAGAACCCAAATCAAAACAATTTTCTACCAACAAATACGTTGCAAAATCCTTCCACTCATCATTATTTTCCATTTCACTTTTTTCATATAAATCAACTAACCTAGTCTGATTATAATGAGTTCGTCGACAACACACACAAGAAAAATTAGGCCTTTCACTTGAATTGACCTTAAACTTTGTAATTTCATGTTCAAATTTTTCTGTACTTGAAATCTGTACATTCTCTTCCACATTACCTTCTATTACTGTATCAGTTTCTGCACTGTCCTCTTTTTCAAGAAAGTAACAAAACTCAATTTCTTCACAAATGTTCTTCACATCTAAATCTGTTCCAGGCAAAAGAGCACTGTTTAACTGTTTTAGCTTAAGTGCTGGACTTTTTGCATAATACAACCTTCTCACTAATTTCCTCACTTTATTATGATGCACTGCTAACATCCTAAAATGGTGAATAACACTCTGACATACTTTTCTTGAAAGACATGCCAGTGAATGTCCATGCAAACCTGTTTTTTCTCTCACTCTGCAAGGATCTAACTCTTGCAAAATCTTCATCTTTTGTTTTAGACTTTTCTTAGTATATGTCCGTAAGAAATTGAGAAACAAATCAATTGAATCCTGTCGCACACTACAAATACTATTACAATTCCAATTATACACCGGAGCCTTAGGACATCTCTCTAAAACTTCATCAGCTAACACCTCTTCTGCATTTCTAGGCACAATTTTTCTTTTTCAACATAACAACCGTCCTTCACCTCATATGCTCGACCACTGGTGTCAACTGCATGCACCAAATCATTATCCTGAAAGTAACTTTCTTCATTAAAAATGGCTCACAACTTGAACTATGCTTTCCATTCTCCTGAAAAAACATCACTAAAATTAGTCTGATTAATTACTCTTTTCCACTTACATTTTGGTTTGAAAACATTGATTACCTTATCTAGTGTACGAATTCTATTGATTACTAAACCGTATAATTTGTTTTTTACTTCAAAAGCCTGATCTACAATCTTCACTATACTTTTTTTTCTTGTAAAAAGCACTCATCTTTTTATACATCTTTACATTTTTTAATAAATTTAAAACAATTCTGTTATAAAACATTTGTCTACGAATGTCAAGAAATTGATTTCTCCGTCTATTGCTATAGAGAATATCATCTCCTTCTACAGGTCTAACATTTTTTGAGGGGCTCTGTTTTTTCTTTGTATTTACAGATGATTTTTTTTCTTTGGAAGAACATCTTTTTTTTTACATAGCGTTAATTTCCTTAAAAACTCCTTTGTTTGCTTACCAGGAGCATTCTTTTTTTCACTGAAGATTGTGTTTTGGATGAATCTTCTAATTGTGTTTTCTTGGACCATAAACCATGTTTATATATTTTTTTTCTTCTTTCCTTCGTCGGCATATTCTTTTATCTTTTTATACATGATTACAATCTGTGGTAAAGAAAAAATAACATATTATAGACCACTACTAACATACTATATAGCAATTACAATAAGTAAACGATATAAACACTAGTTTACAACATAACTAAGTTTATACCACAGCAACTGTGTCACAGCAACAGTGCAGTACAGTTTCATTATTAATCTCACTCTCTGCCTGCACCATCTCACTCTGTGCCTGTGTCTCATCTCACTCTGTGCCTGTGTCTCATCTCACTCTGTGCCTGTGTCTCATCTCACTCTGTGCCTGTGTCTAATCTCACTCTGGGCCTGTGTCTCATCTCACTCTGTGCCTGTGTCTCATCTCACTCTGTGCCTGCCTCATTTCTCTCTTTGTGTGTTATTTCTCACTTTGTGTGTCTCATCTCACTCTGTGCCTGTGTCTCACTCAGTCTCTGCCCCATCTCTCTCTTTGTGTGTGTCATTTCACTCTGTGCCTATGTCTCATCTCACTCTGTGCCTATGTCTCATCTCACTCTGTCCCTGTGTCTCATCTCACTCTATGTGTGTCTCATCTCACTCTGTGCATGTACCTCATCTCACTCTGTACCTGCCCCATCTCTCTCTTTGTGTGTGTCATTTCTCTCTTTGTGTGTCTCATCTCACTCTTTGCCTGTGTCTCATCTCACTCTGTGCCTGTGTCTCATCTCACTCTGTGTCTGTGTCTTATCTCACTCATTTTTGACAAGGATCACACTGAGTGTCTGTGTGAAATAAGGATTTATATTTTCACATTTTTCAATAATGTCACCTGTGTCTGCTCACAGTTTGCATCTCTTAGCTTAAAGGGTACTCTGTGCCTATGTCTCATCTCACTCTGTGCCTGTGTCTCATCTCACTCTGTGCCTGTGTCTCATCTCACTCTGTGCCTGTCCCATCTCTCTCTTTCCGTGTGTCTCATCTCACTCTGTGCCTCTGTCTCATCTCACTCTGTGCCTGTGTCTCATCTCACTCTGTGCTTGTGTCTCACCTCACTCTGTGCCAGTGTCTCATCTCACTCTGTGCCTGCCCCATCTCTCTCTTTGTGTGTGTCATTTCTCTCTTTGCGTGTGTTTAATCTCACTCTGGTAAATTTTTTATGGTAAAATGTATGGCTTTAACATTTTTGACAAGGATCACACTGAGTGTCTGTGTGAAATAAGGAATTATATTTTCACATTTTTCAATAATGCCACCTGTGTCTGCTCACAGTTTGCATCTCTTAGCTTAAAGGGTACTGTTTGTTTTTGCATTGTGTCTCATGTTTCTATGTAATACTGGCTAAAAAATGAATGGTGCATATTGCAAATACATTTTGGAAATGAGTCAGGTTGTGATCCTTGTCAAAAATGAGTGAGATGAGACACAGGCACAGAGTGAGATGAGACACAGGCACAGAGTGAGATGAGACACAGACACAGAGTGTCTAATATGCAACACATGGGCTGAGTTCTCTGTCTTAAAGAAATGACTGTGTTAAATGGTTTTAG
Organism: Lissotriton helveticus; assembly: GCF_964261635.1. Lineage (NCBI taxonomy): Eukaryota > Metazoa > Chordata > Amphibia > Caudata > Salamandridae > Lissotriton > Lissotriton helveticus. The sequence continues at coordinate 540,253,599 of NC_136065.1, forward strand.
TAAAATGAGCACTTTTAAAGTTGTTTTCATGCTGCCTAAGATTCTCTACTAGTACATATCCTAAAGCCTAACTGACTTCAAGAATACATGTATTCCCATATTTTTAAACACATCAACTAGGCAAATTATTCACCCAGATTCATTTAAAATCAAGCTTGACTCACAGTGTGATCTTAGGCACATGACCAGGATGTTACATGTAACCTACCAAGTCTGTCTCTGCTTCCACTATGTGTGTTTGTGCTCATACTATCTCACTGTCTCTACTGGCAAAAATCAGACCATAAATATATATATAAGCAAGACATAACATTCCCTTTTCATTTCAACAGCAGACCCTGGATCTTTATTGCACAGCTTAGAGCCTATTTGTGAACTAAGAGGACTAACAGACATGCTGCCTAAGATTCTCTACTAGTACATATCCTAAAGCCTAACTGACTTCAAGAATACATGTATTCCCATATTTGTAAACACATCAACTAAGCAAATTATTCAACCAGATTCATTTAAAATCAAGCTTGGCTCACAGTGTGATCTTAGGCACATGACCAGGATGTTACATGTAATCTACCATGTCTGTCTCTGCCTCCACTATGTGTGTTTGTGCTCATATTATCTCACTGTCTCTACTGGCAAAAAAGACCATATATATATAAGCAAGACATAACATTCCTTTTTCATTTCAACGGCACACCCTGGATCTTTATTGCACAGCTTAGAGCCTATTTGCGAACTAAGAGGCCTAACAGACATGCTGCCTAAGATTCTCTACTAGTACATATCCTAAAGCCTAACTGACTTCAAGAATACATGTATTCCCATATTTTTAAACACATCAACTAAGCAAATTATTCACCCAGATTCATTTAAAATCAAGCTTGACTCACAATGTGATCTTAGGCACATGACCAGGATGTTACATGTAACCTACCATGTCTATCTCTGCTCCACTATGTGTGTTTGTGCTCATACTTTCTCACTGTCTCTACTGGCAAAAATCAGACCATATATATATATATATATATATATATATATATATATATATATATATATATATATATATATATATATATATATATATATATATATATATATATATATATATATATATATATATATATATATATATATATATATATATATATAAAGCAAGACATAACATTCCCTTTTCATTTCAACAGCACACCCTGGATCTTTATTGCACAGCTTAGAGCCTATTTGTGAACTAAGAGGCCTAACAGACATGCTGCCTAAGATTCTCTACTAGTACATATCCTAAAGCCTAACTGACTTCAAGAATACATGTATTCCCATATGTTTAAACACATCAACTAAGCAAATTATTCAACCAGATTCATTTAAAATCAAGCTTGGCTCACAGTGTGATCTTAGGCACATGACCAGGATGTTACATGTAATCTACCATGTATGTCTCTTCCTCCACTATGTGTGTTTGTGCTCATATTATCTCACTGTCTCTACTGGCAAAAAAAAGACCATATATATATATAAGCAAGCCATAACATTCCTTTTTCATTTCAACAGCACACCCTGGATCTTTATTGCACACCTTAGAGCCTATTTGCGAACTAAGAGGCCTAACAGACATGCTGCCTAAGATTCGCTACTAGTACATATCCTAAAGCCTAACTGACTTCAAGAATACTTGTATTCCCATATTTTTAAACACATCAACTAAGCAAATTATTCACCCAGATTCATTTAAAATCAAGCTTGACTCACAGTGTGATCTTAGGCACATGACCAGGATGTTACATGTAATCTACCATGTCTGTCTCTGCCTCCACTATGTGTGTCTGTGCTCATACCATCTCACCATCTCTCACCATCTTACATTTTAACAAAAAATATGTAGCATAGTAAATCATTTACACACAGAGCACAGCCCATTTAAATGACCACTACATTACAAGGCAGAAACCTGACTCATTTCCAAAATACATTTCCAATATGCACCATTCATTTTTTGCCAGCATTACATAGAAACATGAGACACAATGCAAGAATAAACAAGCCCAATATACTTCTTAATCTGCCCCATAGTGCATACAGCACTCTATCAATATTAAATGAATAATTACTCACCTTTAAAAATGCTTTTGAAGATTTAGAACAGTGTCAGTCACACACACCAGATTTTCTTAAGCAGAATCTCTGAAATGCACCTCAAACACTGCAACCACAAATGGCCCTGATTCCCTGTAATTCTTCACACATATCCCTGGACTTAACCAATCAAATTTCTTCCCACACTATTTCAAAACCAAACTGACATTTAAATTGGTTCTACATTTCAACACTTTCAAACTCACATAATATTCACCCATCCCCCCAATGCTCATTCAGCCTGTTACCATGGTAACTCCCACCTAACTCAGCACACAGGTGAAAAGTTCATCATACTATGTTGCAAATGAACTCAGCAAGGGTGTTTGACCTCTCAATATACTAGCTAATCATTTGCAATGTTTCTTTCAATTACTTTTTCTCAACCATTAGAATTACTTCTTTCAAAAAACAAAAGCATGCACCATAATTTTCAGTGGAGAATTAAAAAAAAACACCAAACATTTCTTCTTTTTCAAGTGCACTGAATCTCAACCACTTTTTTCCATAACTCCTACTTTCAAACTGCCATTTCATTTCCACAACTCATCTGAATACAACCACATCTACCTTCAAGATGCCTAAAGTCTGGATTGTGGGTCATAGCTTTGTTCACTGGAGTGAAAGATATGCAGCAAACAGAGGTATTTACAACCTTGATTTACCAAATGTGGATATTATGTGGTTTGGCCAGAGAGGATTGAGATGTCACCAATTGATACCATTGGTAAAATCCTTCATGCATCTACCACACCCTGACCTCATAATTGTGCACTGTGGTGGAAATTACCTGGGCACTTTGACTGGGGTAGGTCTGGAAATGCTTTTAAAGGACATCTTTGGGCAATTGATGTCACTTTTTCCAAAAACTGCCTTGGTATATTCTAATGTATACCAAAGGCAAAAATGGAACTGGTCCAACCAATTTTGTCCACAGATTGAGAAAGCAAGGAAACGTGAATAAATCTGTTTCTGCATTCCTCAGAGACTATGGTATGGGTTCCATATACCACAACAACTTGCGTTACAACATGCAAGGCATCTAAAGGAGAGATGGTGTACATTTTACAGATGCGGGGAATAGAGTCTTCCTCTTGAATTTTAGACTCTGCATCGGTACCTTCTTGTAGGTACAAAAAACACCCACATAACACAACAGCTCTTTTCAGAGATACCCTACCTCTAAGTACTCTAAATAATTTTTTTACTCTCATTGTTTACACTGTTCTTCTACGCTCAGGGTACGTGTACCTGGAAGCATACATGGGAACGCACCCAGCGCTTACCCCGCGAAAATTAAAAAAATAAATAGTTTTTTTGCCCTTCAGGGTCCTTCTAGGCCCCCCTCAGAAAACTTAGGGGGTCAGGGGGTATCTACCCTGCCTCCTTTTAATCATTTCCCCCTTTTTTTTTTACCTCTTGTGTCTCGGTTCTACCGAGACACAAGATGGCGGACTCTCCGGACTGTTTCGAATGTTGACAGACACCCGAGAGCCAATCAGCTTTCCGCTTGCGCACTTCCGTGGCACGCTGGGTGCGCTCCCCGGTACGCGTACGGGTAAGCGCCCGAAGCGCGCATATAGATATATATGTGTTTTTAAAGTTAATTTTCGGAAAAACCACTGGAGCAATTTTCACCAAATATAGAAAAGGCACTTCTGCGTACCAGTCCCTACAATTTTGCAAACTTTGGTGTAATTCCATTCAGCGGTTCAGGCTGTAGCCGTGTCTATTCGTCCTATGGAAATTAACATGGGGAAAACACGTTTTGGGACCCCTCTTTTTTCTCGCCCCCCGAATGACGAATCCCCCGGAAACTTTTCAGGGAAGAAGCGGAGCGGAGCTGGCCAACATTTTGAAAAATGACATGTAAATTCCTCAACCGGCGCCAAAGTTATTCCCAATAGAATGTTGCAGATTTCCTTTGGAAACTAGGTCCTAACTATACCTACCTACTTTTCTCCAACAAATGGTGCGGCACTCCGTGACTAAGGCCATCCAGGCTGAAACCCGTTGGTTGAGTGGTTGTGTGGCAACAATAAATACCATTAAGTAACCTGCTCTGGAGTGCCACGCCATTTGTTGGAGAAAAGGAATTAATTGATGGTCAGGATCCCACCTTAGCGCTGGGCACCCGGTGTGGAGCACTCTTTGACGAAAACAGGATCACATTGTGGCCAATGTATATATATATATATATATATATATATATATAACTCCAATCCCGCCTCCTGAAAACAAATGGGTCGGACACAGCTTAAGTTGCTTCGCAGCAAGGTATTTATTGCCACCACATAGCACATCAACTTAACGCGTTCTCTCAACCACAGCACCTGGCACGCATTCTGCACCTTCATGCACTCCTGCCACATCTTGCCAGCTGTATACAGTGCTCCTGAAAAAGAGGTGTGTCAGAATGCAGGGCTGACCTCCGCCTCATATGAAACTCCAATCCTGCTTCCTGAATACAAACGGGTCTGACACAGCTTGAGTCGCTTCACAAGATATTTATTGCCACCACTTAGCACATCAAATTTACGTTTTCTCTCAACCGAAGCACGTTTTGGCGAATGCCTTCTTCAATGCTAGCTTTGTGCTAGATCGTTTAATACTGAGTTTTCGCTGGACTTGTTAAATACTGAAAAAAGGACCCCCATTGGATCACTGATGTAGACACAGAGAGAAGACAGGGAAAGTTCCACACAGTAAGTACTCTCCTCTCTTACTTTTCTCCAAGGCTCCTAACATTCAGCCAAACATGCTGATCCTGCCGAGTGCACAAGACAGTCTAAGTATAAATATATATGTGTATATATATATATATATATATATATATATATATATATATATATATATATATATATATATATATATATATATATTCACTGAAAAAACCATAGGTTATAGACCATATATAGTTAGGAATTAGCATTTACAAAACCTTGAAAATTCACTGAAAAAACCATAGGTTATAGACCATATATAGTTAGGAATTAGCATTTAAAAAACCTTATTTTACTCACACAAAACCATTGAAATTCCATATATAGTTAGTTGTACTAACTATATATCGCGCACCTGCAATCCACTGCTGATCATGTCACATATTACATCATTCATGACATGGTCAGTGACATCACTGATGACATCACTGATGACATCTCAAATGACATCACTGATGACATCACTGATGACAACATCCAGTGACTGTATTTTTCTGTAAAGTTAAAATATGTCTTGAGTGGATGTATAAGTGTCTGGATGAAGGATTTAGTAGGGGCATGACTGACTGTATGAGTGACTGATTAAATGTGTCTCACTGAGTGCATGGGTTAGTGACTAAACTGTCTTAATTTGTGCATCATTATGTCTGTTGTTCTGTAAACTGCTGCATGTGTTGATCAGTAGCTATATGATTAACTATATGGGTTATTGATTGGTTGCCCAAGCATTTGAATGGGAGACTGAGTGTGTGTGTGGGTGGCTGGGAGGTGTATGACTCTCTGCATAGATGTGTGAGCAGTTGATTGACTAGATGTATGGGTTCAAAAGTGCATGTGGAAACAGCTGTATGGGCAGTTGACTGTGTGCATGAGTGTATTGGTGAGTGAATGGATATCTCAGTGCTACATGTTAAAGTAAGTACATATGTAAAATACAGTACATGTGAGAGTTGACATATATAAGTAACTGTGCATAAGAGCCAGTGAATGTGTGAGTGGCTGTATGGATCATTGTGAACTTGTATCCAGGATTGTATAAGTGAGTAAATATGTTTTAGTATATGTTTGAATAAGTAAGGTGTGTATAACTGTATAGTTGAGGAAATGGAGGTGTGATTGATTCTTTGTATGACTGACTAAGTGTCTGAGTAACTCCATGGATGAGTGACAGTCTATGAGTGTCTGTTTACACTAATTGTATCTAAGGTTATATTAGAGTCTGAAGAGGTTCATCGTATTATCACATGAATGATGTCATCAGTGATGTGATCAGTAATGTCAAATGAGATGTCATCAGTGATGTCATCAGTGATGTCATTTGAGATGTCATCAGTGATGTCATCAGTGATGTCATTTGAGATGTCATCAGTGATGTCATTTGAGATGTCATCAGTGATGTCATCAGTGATGTCACTGACCATGTCATGAATGATGTAATATGTGACATGATCAGCAGTGGATTGCGGGTGCGCGATATATAGTTAGTACAACTAACTATATATGGAATTTCAATGGTTTTGTGTGAGTAAAATAAGGTTTTTTAAATGCTAATTCCTAACTATATATGGTCTATAACCTATGGTTTTTTCAGTGAATTTTCAAGGTTTTGTAAATGCTAATTACTAACTATATATGGTCTATAACCTATGGTTTTTTCAGTGAATTTTCAAGGTTTTGTAAATGCTAATTCCTAACTATATATGGTCTATAACCTATGGTTTTTTCAGTGAATTTCATTGGTTTTTTAAAAGCTAATATCTATAGCTGTAAAAAGTATTCTTCTTTAAATCCAAAAATATATTTTATATGTTTATTAATAATTTTTTTTAAATATTTTTTTGTTTCGCTCCCGGTTCGCGAACCGGGAAGCTTTCCGTTAGCTCAATTTGATGCCGCGAACCGGTAAACGTTCCGTTAGCGCAACTGCCGCGTTAGAAATCAACATCGTGACGCGTCGCGGAAGCGCGACGTATCACGTTGTCGCGTAATGCGTCTTATGACGCGCTGCGTTAGCGCACCCGGAAGTGCTCCGGTACGCGAACCGAGGCGCGAAGCGCAGCGACCCGGAAGCGATCCGGGGCGCGATCCGCAGCGCGTAACATAAGCGTGAGAGGTCATGTGACTTGTTAATAAAACTTTTCATTGGTTCATTTAACTTTTGGTTTCATAATCATGTAAGGCTAGGTCAGGTGACCTAAAAATAACACTTTTCATTGGTTTAGAACTATTGTTTTTCCCAAATGATGAAAACCCCTCCTTCTTTCCTCACTCTGACTTTCATCTTTGTGAGAGGAAGACCTTATTTCATACTAGAGCAATGGCTTCAATGGTAGCTTCAGCTGGTGGACCCCCACCACCACCACCACCTCCTCATGGGAAGAGAGGACCACCTCCCCAGGTCATCACCAACACAGAGGAGGAAGAGGAAGAAATAGAGGAAGAGGAGAGAGAAGGACCACAGTTCTTGGAAGAGGTGCCCCGGGTTTCCCATAGGAAAGCCAGTTTCATTTGGCAGTTTTTTTCAATGCCTCCAGGCCAGAAGAAAGTGAATGCGAGGTATGTCACCTGCCTCATTTGCAAAGAAAAATTATCAAGAGGGACTGATAAAAAGTATAGCTATGGGAACTATACCATGCATAGGCACATGAGCAGGAGGCATCCACTCAATTACAGCCGGGCGGAAATACGAGACATGGAACAGAACCCAACAGCAACTCCTGTGGCCAGGTCAACTTCGTTGATTTCTTTGACAGCAGCAGAGGCACGGGAAACCGTGCCAAACATCCAGGATAATTTTGGGCATATGAAGTTTACTTGTCTGCACTGCGGTGCATTGATATCATGTGGCAACATGAGTATCAATTCAATAAACCTAGCTTACAACAATCATAATTGCCCTAACCGCCCCACACAGTAATTTTTTTTTGCTCCTGTTGAGCCCTTTTCAATGCCTGTTTTTTGTTGTTTCCCCCCCAAAAAAACCAAAAAAAATATAAAATTGTTCAAAAAATACAAAAAAACCAAAAAATGTTCAAAAAATAAAAAAAATATATAAAACAACAAAAACATTAAAAAAAAAGTTATTTTCAGAACTACCTCCCCTTTCAAAAAAAATTGCTAGAATGTTTAGCACTCTAGCAAGCTCTATTTCTTTTAGTTCGCTCCCAGTTCGCTTCCCGGTTCGCGAACCGGGAGCGAACCAAAAAATAAAAATAAAATAAAAAAAGAAGAGTAAGTATAAGGAAAGTAAACAGAGAGTGATGTTAAAAGAAAGACAGCTATAGGGAGTAAACCAGAGATACTGTTTAATAGATATATTTACCGAAGAAAAGACGGAAGAGGGTATAATTGTGGAAAACAAAATAGATAAGGAAGTGAAAGAAAAAAAAGAGAGTAGAACAATAACAAAGAAGAGTTTCTTGGAGAATGTGAGTGAATGTTCAAAATAAGATTAAAACATGGGGAATAACAGAGAGAAAAAATAGAAAACAGAAAACAAAAAATAACAGAAAAAGATTAATTGAAACAGCAAAGAAATGTAAATAACATAGAGCCATATCATCAACATAGGCAATAAAAGTTTTGCAGCTTTTATCGGCAGAAATATGTCACCAAAGCCGCTTTTGCGGCAGAAAACTGCCGCTAAAACCACTTTTGCACCAGTTTTCTGCCAATAAAAACAGCAATAATTTTATTGTAGTGAAAAAGTGATCAGTCAAAGACACTAAGAGTAATAGAGACGGAGTGAGTGAACAAGAGTGAGGAACTATGAGAAGAGAGGGACTGAGAAAAGGAGTGGAAGGAGTTGAGTAAGTAGGTAAAAGAGAAAGGAATGAGGAAAGTAGCAAAGGCAGGAAACTGAGGGTTAAAGAAATAAAGCTGTGGAACTAATAGTAGGTGAATGTGATAGAAATGTAACGAAAAGAATACAAAACATTTACCTTATAATTGTCGTTAAATTACTCACTTTTTGTTTTTATACTTATACTTTCAATCTGTGAAAGAGAGAACAGACATTTGAAAAATATTAAAACATGTATTTAAAAATTACAAAAGACAAGGGGAAAGATTGAAGGACAAACAGTTTTTCAACAACTTTGACACTGACAGAAGCTTCTGCTTCTCCAGGCCCCCTACACAGTCCTAAAGATATACATTTTAAACTAACAGTATCTTGATGCAGATGAAGTGAGGCCTATCTTAAAACATGGTGCATCTTTTGCACTGCTGTTGTCTCAGAAAAGTGTCGCAAGACACTAACATTTTAAATGATTGCTTCAGGATGCCAATAAGATGTGTCCTATCCAGAGGTTTGTTTGAGGTGAGACCTACTCAGGGTTCCAAATGAAATTTCGAGTTGGTTGAAGAGAACAGAGGACATAATACATGTGGAGGCCTACCAACGAAGTGAGTAATGTCCACTGCACTCTTGAACAAATGTCAGACCTCCTCTGTCTCCAGGAACAGGCCTAAACCTCATCTACACAATGTGGTGTGTAATGTTAGGAAACACAGGTAATATAATTGAAAAACATGCAAATTTTTTTGCTCATTCCACAATCATATGACCTGTGTTTCCTTTGCTTAGGTATCTCATTGTGGAAATGTAGTCTATCATATGAAAGACTACGTAGAATATGAGCACTGTATGCAAGAACTTTGACATTTACAGAAGCCTCTCCTTCTCCATGCCTCCTACACAGTTCTAAATGTACATCATAAATGGAAACAGTACAGAATTAATTATACATGTTAAATGGTTTATTTTTGCTGTTCTCAGAATGTATCAAATTTCACTAAAAACAGTGACTTGAAGGTATTCATCATATAACAGCGGGGAAAAAAAAACACAATCAAAATGATTGTGTTTAAAAAACCCATACAACATAACAAATCAGATTTCAGAACTCCTTAAAGTTAACTTACTTTCCATGACGTCAAAGGATGTCCTATGAACAGCTTACACTCTGTTGTGCTGTTATTACTTTCAGCCCGCCACTTTCTGAAAGAAAACCTCCATCGTTTTGAAAAACATGTTACATACAATAAATGACTTCTTGCTCTCTACCACAAGTTTCCACAAGGCCAAATCTTGTCAGAGCCATTTATAACTCTTGGATTTCTTGTAAGCCAATCCCGTCATTTGGCATTTCCGCAACTTTCAGAATTAAAATGTTGAAGATCATTTTCACAATCCTGGACTAGTAATATCTTCCCCTTCTTCCTCAGTCATGTTCTACATTTCCTATGACACTGATACTGCTTACTATGAAGCAGACTTACACTACCTCTATGACTACTACAATTATTTAATTCTCTACATCACTTTTAATCACAAAGCAATGTAAAACAGTAGACAGCATTGCAGACTTACATTCCCTCTACTCTATGTTTTGATTGGCTGCTTCAATTAGCTTATAAAAAGAAAAAGTTTTTCTGAACTCATTCAAAGTGCACTTATTTCTCCATGACGTCCAGTCTTATGGTTAGAAGTTATGTCTCTGAACTACACTTATCCTCAAGGCCAAATCGTGTAGGAGCCATTAGAACTTCTTGAAATTCCTCAGAGCACATCCCGAGATTCTTTCCCTAAAATTTTGGTTTTAAAAACACCAGGTAAGAGTTTTTAAGGTCATACGGCAATTTTTTTTTGAAAATTAAAACAGAATCATTGCAGAATGACCAGCCATTTCTAGACTTTAAATAAGCTGTGTAATGTCCTGATGTTATTGAAGGACCGTCATGATATATAAATGCTGCAGTTACAAAAGTCCTTCCTGATATTGACAACTGCGAAGCCACAAAATTTTTAATTAAAGTTGTCAATTTTGTTCCATCAGGCCTACATCGTTGGAACATTAAAATTACATACTGGCCATATGTTTGTATAAATAATGTGGACATCATTTCAGATTTACATTGGCTACACTCCATGTTGTGATCAGCTGCTTTTACTAGCTTATTAAAGGAGACTGATTTACTGTCTGGCAAAGTTAAATATATAAATCTTTCTGAGTCTACACTAGTAGTACTTGATACCATACAGTTCTCGCAGTCATGCTGCCATTGATAAGAAAGCCCAAACAGCTGATCTACATCTACACCTTCAGCATGCAATACATCAAGCATATACATTAAAAACTCCTGACAATCTTGCTGAATATTTTGAGAGAATTGTGTTTGGCCTGAACATCTGTCTAACAGATTTCGAATTTCAGACACACTTTCTATGTTTGTTCTATCAGTGCTACATTTTTCTAAGACAGAATTTAACAAACTGCAAAATCTTTGATCAGAATGGACCACAATCTCTTCTTTTACATTTTCTAGAGAAAACAAAACATTAACCACTACATTAGCATAGCAGTTGACACCAGAACTGTTTTCAAATTGAAAACCAACAACATCTTCAACAGAATCCTTTTTGTTTCTGCTTATAATTTCAGGTTCATCGACTTTTCGTCTTTTTGCTACAACCTCCCTAGTATTGGTCACATTTCTTCGTTTCCGGCCTACCACACGTTTCTCAAACAAAGGATATTGAGGCAAATGTGGCGCATACTCTCTTCTTAACCTATTGTATTCCTTAACACAATCTAGATCCGCACAAATGTTTGTGACATCACACTCAATCAAGTACAATCCCGATAAAGTTCTAACTCGTGACAATGCCACATATGCCATACCCTCCTTGAACACAGAACTGCCAATATTCACCAATGCACTGTCTACACTTAAACCTTGCGATTTATGGATTGTCACCGCATATGCCAAGCAAACAGGAAACTGCTTACGGCGAACATATAAGTCTTTTACAAGCAAAAATCTAGCAGAACAACGACCAATTAGCTGTACTTCCTCAATGCCATCAAATTTAATTTTTAAAAATTAAATTCCATCTCTATTTCTGTATTTCACAAAATCAACAACATTACCCATTGATCCATTTACAAGACCTCTTTCAACATGTAAATTCCTTCTTAAAATTATACGGCAGTTCAAGCACACATTCAGAGTCTTTTCAAAACCTGCAGTTTTAGATATACTCTTCTCTAATGAATCCAATTTTGTTTTCAGATTCTCAGACAAAATAATTGTTGATCCCATATGCTCTACTCTGTCAATAGCTTCCAGTTTCACAATCTCTTGCTTTTCTAAATGCAACATTTTGTTGTTGAATTTGGCACATTCTGCAAGAGTTGGCATCAAACATATTCCAGATTTCTTCTCAGTAATTTTCTGAAAAATATTCTCAGGCACAACATCTTGTTCTAGATATAAATTTGACAGTAATCGTGCATGTAAAGCTTCTTTCCCATGCTCGGTCACTTTTCCAATTCTAACATCTTGTAGAATAGTCTTGTAAACTTCATCCTTCGCCTGACGCATATTTTCATGCAGTTCAGCATAATTGAAGTTTAACCATATATTGACGTTGCCAATGCTGCCTAGGCACTTCCTGGTATCTTCATGCGTGAGCATTTTGAACACAGGTTGCCCTTTCACTGGTGTCAGCTGCAGAAGATCTCCGAAAACAATGATGTGTTTGCCACCAAATAACACATCATACTCTGTTTTGAGAACTTCTTGCATTCTCAAATGCACAAAGGCAAGCATGACATTGGAAACCATGCTTACTTCGTCAATGATAAGAAGTTTCATTTTCCTCAAGATTCTTAAAACTTCAAAACAAGCATCTCCAGATAGCTTGTGATATTGTAATTTGTTGTCATGCTCCACTGGCAGCATCAGTAAACGATGTAAAGTAATCCCTTTAATGTTATGTGCTGCCAGTCCAGTTGGAGCGGTGACAACACAAGACAGCGATGACTCGGTCCTTTCCTGCAAATAACATGAAATTACTTTAATAAGGAAACGTTTTCCAGTTCCCGCTTCTCCACTCACGTACAGTCGGACAGGCTTCAACGACGTACATGAGCACTCTTCCTTGTCATGACTTAATCCATGATCAATTTGCATGGTAACTTCGTCATATATTTTCCTCTGCTCAACGTTGAGTTGTCTTTCCAACTCTTCTAAGTTAACCGCATCATCCTAAGCATGTGCCATGGCTCTTTCCACTTCATTCATAGCAGTGGCAGCTTCATTTTCGATAACAGGTCCTCCTAGTGGATCCTGACTCAATGAAGCAGAACTCTGACTGTCCTGAGAACTGTCCTAGGCAATCTCGGCTGCAATCATTGCTTCCTGCTCAATTTCCGCTTTCAACATTTCTACATATTTGGGAAAAGCAGGACATTCTATGGTCTCCTTGGCGGCATTGAAAGAGTCTTCGTAACAGAGAAAATCTCCAAGCAGTTCCTCTTCTGCACGCCAAGGCTTGAAAAGTTGCAAAAGTGCTAAATAGAAAAACTCCTTTTTTTCAGGAGATTCGCCACTCAATTTTCGATGGTTTACCAAGTGGCATTTTCTTTGCTTGACCAGACATCCCTCACTTCCTATTACAGCATACACTCCTTTCTCAGTATCTTCTTTGATGTTCCTCTTGAATATGTAATTTTGAAGAACCTCATATAAACAAACATTCTCGAGGTGAATGCTTCGATTTGGATAATATGTATCCAACATGTTGGTCTTCAAAATGTCGGTACTGTTTGGCTCCTTTTCCGCCAAATACTCAATTTCCCGCACAGGTTTGAGAACTCGATTACGCGTTGCAGCAAGACCAAGACTCGCCCAAATGATACTCCTGGACTTGGCATAGAGACTTGCTGAAGACAACCGGTCAGAACATTCGTACGCTCCAATTTCTCGATGCGACAACATCTTCAGACTGAAACTGTACAACTTCTTGCTGAGGCTCTTTTCATGGGAAATGTCCTCCCACATATCCTTCAATTCTGTCTTCTCTTTTTTGGTGATGTAAGACGTCACATACCGAGCCACAGCCATACAGTTATCAGCCACAAACTGTATATCCATGTTAGCATTCCACATGGACAAAATCACCGGGTTGTAGTCGTTGATGTACTTGGACTCTTCGTTCCTCTTCAAATTGTATGTGTTTTTAGGTGATTTCTTCATCACATTATGTCGCAGCGAAGACATCAAACTGTTTACTCTTCCTTTAGAAATCACCGGTCGTGGAAAGCCGAAACGACATTTGGTGTAGAACTTGTCCTTGTTTCGGAATTTACGACGACAGTACTTTCCACATCGATGGCTTTGGAAACGCAGAACTTTTTCTCTTAGGCTTTTCTTCTCCTTTGCGTTTGGAACAGCACACGTAGAATACTCTTGTATAAAACTCATCACTGAGTCTTCTGGATCCGTTCCAAATTTAGGTGCATCCTTGATCCACAGCAACATATGTATATGAGGAGCACCTCTTGCTTGGTACTCCTTTCTCCAGAAGAAATCCAACACCTCTCCAAGAGGTGGATTCTTCTTATTCATGATGAAAGACATCATAGCTTCAAATCTATGATTGAAGTACCTACATACATTGACTGGATCCAAAGAGCACAGTTCTCCGGGTGTCTTGAATTCGATGTTTTCTACGTTAGCATTTGCCTCTCGTAGAAATTCAAGTAAGTCTTCCCAGCCATACTCGGCACAGCTCAGAGTGAGGAACCATGTGGGAGTTCCTAAGTTCCTCAGCTTACATTTTAAATCACCATGACGACGGTACCAGTACTCATTAGTACCACGCTGACACGCCATGAGATTAATCAGGTGAGAATCCAAAATACTGTCTTGGACATTGACTTTATCCATAAAGTCACTTGCCGAGATGTTTTGCATGTGTATACCACTTTTCAAGATGTGGTTCACTGCATATGACAGTCCAGACAGATCGCTTTCAAACAGGAGATGAAACAAATAGGGAATGCATTGTCGAAACCTAGCATCTCCTGCATACAATCGCAAAGTCCGGTATTCAGAAGCAGGAATTTGATGAGGTCGCTCATCATATCTTCCTCCCTGACCTGTTGGAAAAAGCTGTGGGAAACACCGAGCTTCCAAACTTTCCTCCCAAACACTAATGGGACTCCCTTTGGCTTGTTTCATTTGAAACAACTCAATAGCATTCCCCATGACTTCCTTGGAATGCAAAGGATGAACACTATAATGTTCATATATTTCTTCACTAGTAGAGGGTTCTACTTTCTCAATTTGACCAGCACACAAATCACTATCCTCTTCCTCACTTACTTCCTCTTCTGCAACATATACATTCTTATAGTATTTATTATTTTTTTTCAAATACAATGTTGCCTTTTTAACTTTCCTAACATCCACTAAATCTTGCCATATTTTCTTATTCTTTGTCGGAACCCCATTAACTAAGATAACCAGAGGTTCCTCTTCCACTTTTTCTACTCCAATTGTGTTAATGTTTTTCTTCAAATCTAGAGGCAAATAAACAACTCTTCCCTTTAATCCTCTCTGTAAATCTGATGGAGGCAATTTCCCTGTCTTTGGCTCCATTCTTACAATAGCCTGAAAGGGATGGATACTTTGAATCAAAATAGATTCATAAGTATTTAAATCCTTCAATTCAGAAGGAATCTCAACCAATTCCAGAATATTATGAACTGCTCTAGCAGGCATCTGGTTTTGATTTAATTTGCAACAACAATAAGTACACACACGTTGATCCAATCCCAAATCAAAACAATTTTCTACCATCAAGTATGTTGTGAAATCCTTCCATTCACTATTATTTTCCCTTTCACTGTTTGCATATAAATCCACTAACTTAGTCTGATTCTTATAATAAGTGCGTCGACAACACACACAAGTGAAATTTGGCCTCTCACTTGATTTGACCTGAAACGTCGCAATTTCCCTCTGGAAATTATCTGTACTGGAAACCTGTACACTATCTTCCACATTACCCGCTTCTTCTTGGTCAATTTCAACATTCTCCTCTTTACTTCCAAAGTAACAAAACTCAATTTCTTCACATATATTCTTCACATCTATTTCAGAACCATGCAAAAGAGCAGCGCATAATTGTTTAAGCATAATTGCTGGACTCTTAGCATAATACAACATTCTAACTAATTTCCTCACTTTATTATGATGCACTGCTAGCATCCTGAAATGATGAAAAACACTCTGGCATACTCTCCTGGAAAGACAAGCCAGTGAATGACCATGCAAACCTGTCACTTCTCTCACTCTGCAAGGATCTAATTCTTGCAACAACCTAATTTTCTGCTTCAAACTTTTCTTATTAAATGACCGTACAAAATCACAAAGCAAATTGATGGAATCCTGTCGCACACTGCAAATACTACTACACTTCCAGGTGTACACAGGACCCTTAGCACGTCTTCCTAAAACCTCATTACCTAACACCTCTTCTGCCTCTGTTGTCACAAGTTTTTCTTTTTCAACTGGACAACCATCTTTCACTTCATAAGCACGACCACTGGTGTCAACTGCATGCACCAAATCATTATCCTGGAAATAACTCTCCTCATTAAAAAATGCCTCACAGCTTGAACTATGCATCCATTCTCCAGAAAAAACTTCACAAAAATTACTACGATTAACTATTCTCTTCCATCTACTATTTCTTTTGAAATCATAAATTGCCTTGTTTAGCTTCCTAATTCTATTGATTATCAAAATAAATAACTTACGTTTAATTTCAAATGCCTGATCAATAACTTTCTCAACTTTTTTTTTTCTCTTATAAAAAAGCACTTTCTGTTGACCTTTCTTAATATTTTTTAACAAATTGCCAATTATCCTGTTGCGGAACATTCGTTTACGAATGTCCCTAAACTGTTGTTTCCTTCTACTATCATGCACAGAGTTATCTCTTGCTCTAGCAGTAACATTTTTGATTGGCCTTTCCTTTCCGTTTGAATTGCTTCTCTTTTTCTGGACTGAAACATTTTCTGTAGTAATATTTTTTTTACTACAAATATTTCTTATGAATGTTTTTGTACTCTTACCCAGTGCTTTCTTGGTGACTTGACGATTTTTTTTTGTAGAGTACTGCTGCTGTAAATGATGGACCTGCTGTCTTTGACGTTTTGTAGCCTTTCTCATTCTCTCCTTAGTTGGCATTCTCAAAATTTGAAATTATCTGCAGTTGAATCTGTGGTAAAATATAATAAAAAATGTTATTAACCACTATTACCAAACAGTAAATCAATAACAGTCAACAAAAACTTAACACACTACTTAACATTTTTACATATAATATTTTTTAGTGCTTTGGCAAATTTAGAATACAGAAATAGCAGAAAAGAAATGGAATTCTTCTTCATTTACCTGTCCTGTTTTATATGTGAATCTGATCTAATTTTATGAGCATATTTTAATATTTTATTGAAGACACTACACATAACCTGTTTTTGAAGATGTGTTTAATTTAAAATTAAACAGTTTACATTTTTACTTTTCATTTATTGTAAATTTTAAAAATAAATGTTTATAGTTCCATAGGCTCAAGCAGGTCAGCTTCCCACCCTATGTCATATAATTCGGACAAATCTGCATCCTCATCACGTTCTTCTTCATCCTCAGGATTTAAATCATCCAAGGGATCAACATCCACTGATGTTTCAATTACGAGTTCAATGATGAGGTCGAAATCAACTGATTGCTGATTGTCGCTCATGTTGATGTTGTCTTTATCTTTAAAGAAAGATAACAACAATGAGATGTTGCAGAGTAAGAGACAAATCTCAGAGATTATAATAGTAAAATTGTTTAACAAGAGTAACATTTTGCAGCTATTATTTAGCCATGTCCAGCGATGCTGAGCAGGTGAAGCCTATGTCTAATTTTTCAGTGAACAGGACTCATCTCTTCTTAACCTTGGATAAGCCTCACCGACTCTGTGTCCCCTGCACATACTTAAATGTAAAGGGGCAGATTTATGTTAAAGGGCACATCCCCAGGCATGCACCAGTTAACGTGCACCACTGCTCTGCCACCCATGGTGTGCCGCATTTACAATCAGATAGGAAAAAGCTGCGTCAAAACCCTGCGCCTGCTTTAAGCAGGCATAGGTCTTGACACAACATTGTGGAGATGGGGCACCCCTGAGCCTTGCTGGAGCTGCATCGCACTTGCGATACAACTCCAGCAATGCGCCACCTTTACGGCACAGATGCGTCACGCATCTGTGCCATTTTTGCCCCATGCTGCGCCGCATTGTAAATGCAGCACACAATGGGTGGCGGAACAGTGGCGCAGGATGACTGGCACATCCCTGGTGATGCGCCAGTCATCATAAATCTATCCCTAAGCTTCTTATCTTGTTACAGATGAACCGCCATATGTATCATCAAACTATTTTGCATTTCCTAAATAGCGAATTTTAAGGGATAAATAGCGATTCTTTACCATTCCTAATTTGCGATGAGCAAATTGCTAATTGCAAATTACCCATTCATTTCCATGGGCCAGGAGGCCCATAGGAATGAAGGTGCAATTTGCGATTAGCAATTAGCTCATCACAAATTAGGAATTTTTCCAAAGGTGCAGGGGTGTCTCAAGAACACCCTGCTGCACCCCTGAAAAAGAAATTTGGGGGCATATGGCGCACATACATGCCCTAAGGGCATGTATGGGCGTCATATGGCACCTTTTGTTTTTTGGAAAAAAAAGCTTTTTGAAAAGAATTCGCAAATTACCACCAACTAGAAGTTGGTGGTAGTTTGCAAATCCTTAATGGCATTTTTTGCATATTTTTTGTTTGATACATTGCATTTAAGGAATCGCAAAATTTGCAAATCCTTCAGTGCATTCGCAAAATAAGTAATAGCAAATTTTGCTATTCCTTATTTTGCATCAAACTTGTTTGATACATACCATTTGTCTAATTAGCATTCGCAAAGGCCGAAATTCGCAGAATTTTGACCTTTCCGAATGGTAATTAGCTTGATACATATGGCCCCAAGTGAGGCCTGTCTTGCAACATGGTGCATCTTTTGCATCACTGCTGCATCGGTTTCATGTGGCACGTTTTTTTTACACCATGACACATCTGCCTAAATGCATCAATTTGTAATTTTGTCGCCTCATAGCAAATCTTTTGCACCACCGCTGCATCACAAAAGTGACGCACAGTGGCGCAAAAGAGGCATACACCTATCATAAATCTGTCCCTAGCATTTTAAATGATTAATTCAGGATGACGATAAGGTGTGGCCTATCCAGAGGTTTGTTTAAGGTGAGGCCTACTCAGGATCGCAGATTAAAGTTACGCTTGATGAAGAATACAGAGGAGATAATACATGTAAAGGCCTACCAATGAAGTAAGTAATGTCCACTTCATTGCGCCAGTCATCATAAATGTATCCCTAAGCTTCTTATCTTGTTACAGATGAACCGCCATATGTATCATCAAACTATTTTGCATTTCCTAAATAGCGAATTTTAAGGAATAAATAGCGATTCTTTACCATTCCTAATTTGCAATGAGCAAATTGCTAATTGCAAATTACCCATTCATTTCCATGGGCCAGGAGGCCCATAGGAATGAAGGTGCAATTTGCGATTAGCAATTAGCTCATCTCAAATTAGGAATTTTTCCAAGGGTGCAGGGGTGTCTCAAGAACACCCTGCTGCACCCCTCAAAAAGAAATTTGGGGGCATATGGCGCACATACATGCCCTAAGGGCATGTATGGGCGTCATATGGCACCTTTTGTTTTTTGGAAAAAAAGCTTTTTGAAAAGAATTCGCAAATTAACACCAACTAGAAGTTGGTGGTAATTTGCAAATCCTTAATGGCATTTGTTGCATATTTTTTGTTTGATACATTGCATTTAAAGAATCGCAAAATTTGCAAATCCTTCAGTGCAATCGCAAAATAAGGAATAGCAAATTTTGCTATTCCTTATTTTGCATCAAACTTGTTTGATACATACCATTTGTCTAATTAGCATTCGCAAAGGCTGAAATTCGCAGAATTTAGGCCTTTGCGAATGCTAATTAGCTTGATACATATAGCCCCAAGTGAGGCCTGTCTTGCAACATGGTGCACCTTTTGCATCACTGCTGCATCGGTTTCATGTGGCACGTTTTTTTTACACCATGACACATCTGCCTAAATGCATCAATTTGTAATTTTGTCGCCTCATAGGAAATCTTTTGCACCGCCGCTGCATCAGAAAAGTGACGCACAGTGTCGCAAAAGAGGCATACACCTATCATAAATCTGTCCCTAGCATTTTAAATGATTAATTCAGGATGACGATAAGGTGTGGCCTATCCAGAGGCTTGTTTAAGGTGAGGCCTACTCAGGATTTCAGATCAAAGTTACACTTGATGAACAATACAGAGGAGATAATACATGTAAAGGCCTACCAATGAAGTAAGTAATGTCCACTTCATTGTGCCAGTCATCATAAATCTATCCCTATGCTTCTTATCTTGTTAGAGATGAACTGCCATATGTATCATCAAACTATTTTGCATTTCCTAAATAGCGAATTTTAAGGAATAAATAGCCATTCTTTACCATTCCTAATTTGCAATGAGCAAATTGCTAATTGCAAATTACTCATTCATTTCCATGGGCCAGGAGGCCCATAGGAATGAAGGTGCAATTTGCGATTAGCAATTAGCTCATCGCAAATTAGGAATTTTTCCAAGGGTGCATGGGTGTCTCAAGAACACCCTGCTGCACCCCCTGAAAAAGAAATTTGGGTGCATATGGCGCACATACATGCCCTAAGGGCATGTATGGGCGTCATATGGCACCTTTTGTTTTTTGGAAAAAAAGCTTTTTGAAAAGAATTCGCAAAATACCACCAACTAGAAGTTGGTGGTATTTGCAAATCCTTAATGGCATTTTTTGCATATTTTTTGTTTGATACATTGCATTTAAGAAATCACAAAATTTGCAAATCCTTCAGTGCAATCGCAAAATAAAGAATAGCAAATTTTGCTATTCCTTATTTTGCCTCAAACTTGTTTGATACATACCATTTGTCTAATTAGCATTCGCAAAGGCCAAAATTCACAGAACTTCGACCTTTGCAAATGCTAATTAGCTTCATACATATGGCCCCAAGTGAGGCCTGTCTTGCAACATGGTGCATCTTTTGCATCACTGCTGCATCAGTTTCATGTGGCACGGTGTTTTTTACACCATGACACATCTGCCTAAATGCATCAATTTGTAATTTTGTCGCCTCATAGCAAATCTTTTGCACCGCCGCTGCATCACAAAAGTGACACACAGTGGCGCAAAAGAGGCATACACCTATCATAAATCTGTCCCTAGCATTTTAAATGATTAATTCAGGATGACGATAAGGTGTGCCCTATCCAGAGGTTTGTTTAAGGTGAGGCCTACTCAGGATTGCAGATGAAAGTTACGCTTGACGAAGAATACAGAGGAGATAATACATGTAAAGCTCTACCAATGAAGTAAGTGATGTCCACTTCATTGCGCCAGTCACCATAAATGTATCCCTAAGCTTCTTATCTTGTTAGAGATGAACCGCCATATGTATCATCAAACTATTTTGCATTTCCAAAATAGCGAATTTTAAGGAATAAATAGCGATTCTTTACCATTCCTAATTTGCAATGAGCAAATTGCTAATTGCAAATTACCCATTCATTTCCATGGGCCAGGAGGCCCATAGGAATGAAGGTGCAATTTGCGATTAGCAATTAGCTCATCGCAAATTAGGAATTTTTCCAAAGGTGCAGGGGTGTCTCAAGAACACCCTGCTGCACCCCTGAAAAAGAAATTTGGGGGCATATGGCGCACATAAATTTTAACAACATTCCTTTACGTCAAAAACGATTTTCAAGTCATAATTTGAAAACACTGCACCCGGGGGGAAATGACTTAAAATGTCCTTAAGACACATGAAAGTGTTTTTTTAAAGCCTTTGCAAGTTTTTGGGTCACTTTTAACATGGCTATGTAACTCAAACAGTCAAAATCTAAATTTACCATGCACAGGTGGGACCATATTTACAAGGAATGTGCCCCACGGGGAAAAGTCTTTTAATGTAATATGGGAAAAATCACATCAGAGACACTGAAATGCCTTATAAAGAAGCATACACCATTATATCCTTGTCATAAATTTACAAACCATTCCTTTTCCCCAAAAACGATTTTCAAATCATAATTTGAAAACACTGCACATAGGGAAATGACTTAAAATGTCCTTAAGACACATGAAAGCGTTTTTTGATTGCCTTTCCAGCATGGTTGGGTCACTTTTAACATAGCTATGGAACACAAACATTCAAAATCTAAATTTGCCATGCACAGGTGGGAGCATATTTACAAGGAATGTGCCCCACGGGGAAAGGTCTTTTAATGTAATATGGGAAAAATGACATCAGAGACACTGAAATGCCTTATAAAGAAGCATACACCATTATATCCTTGTCATAAATTTACAAACCATTCCTTTTCCCCAAAAACGATTTTCAAATCATAATTTGAAAACACTGCACATAGGGAAATGACTTAAAATGTCCTTAAGACACATAAAAGCGTTTTTTGATTGCCTTTGCAGCATGGTTGGGTCACTTTTAACATAGCTATGTAACACAATCATTCAAAATCTAAATTTGCCATGCACAGGTGGGAGCATATTTACAAGCAATATGCTCCACAGAGAAAGGTCTTACATTAAAATGGGAAAAATAACATCAGAGACACTCAATTGCCTTATAATGAAGCATACACCATTATGTCCTTGTCATAAATATTATAACCATTCATTTTCCTCAAAAACGATTTTCAAATCATAATTTGAAAAGACTCCACAGCTCCTATGCACAATAACACCCTGTCAGTACTAATACTTCACATTTTCTCCAATTACATTTTCTCAAAGAAACAAAATCTATTTGTAAAACACTTGAGACAAAGCAACATTTGAAGAACACGACTTTCTTCATAATTTTCTCCTTAAAGCACACTATTCTCTATCTAAATTAAAGAAATCTTTTCTCACCTTAGCAAATACTTTGAGTTTCAAAACAGTCTCAGAAACACACCAATTTGTCTTCAGCAGAGCAAAAGGTATGCACTCCAGAGTCTGCAGCTATCAAAAGCACAGAAATGCTGTAATTCTTCACACATATCTCTCATGTCACCCAATCAAAACTCTTCCCTCACTTTTTTCAAATCAAAACCCTTCCCCCCTCTGCCATTTCATGCCTTTTCTGCATGGCAACCACCTCTTGGAAGACCTCTGGTGTTTGCAAGTTCACACAACAATGTTGCAATTGAACTCTGAACTCTCAGTGCACCTCATATCCAGTGCATTCTTTCATTTAATGATTTTTTCTTGACCACTCAAAATACATCTTTCAAACAACTCATCCATGCACCCTAACTTTCTGTTTTCAGCAATCAAAATCCACCAATCACTGTTACTGCTTCATTAACACAGAAACTCCACAGTTTTTTTCATTTTAAACTCTTATTTTTTCAACTGCCATTTCATTGCCACACTTCATCTGACTGCAGGAGAAGCTTCTCTCACCATGTTTTCTGTCTGGATTGTTGGACATAGTTACATCTATTGGGCTCAGAGGTATGCTGAGAACAGGAATTTACCTAACCTCAATCTACAAGATGTGGAAATTAAGTGGTTTGGCCACAGAGGATTAAAATGTCACCAATTGATACCATTGGTGAAAACCTTTATGCATTTGCCAAAACCTGACCTGTTAATTGTGCACTGTGGAGGTAATGATTTGGGCACTTTGACTGGGGTAGGTCTGGAAATGCTTTTAAAGGACACCTTTGAGCAATTGATGGCACTTTTTCCTCAGACTGCCTTGGTATATTCAAATATATGCCAAAGACAGAAATGGAGGTGGTCAAACCAATTTTGTCCACAAATTGAGAAGTCGAGGAAGCATGTAAACAAATCTGTTTCAGCTTACATGAGAGACCATGGAATGGGCTCCCTGTACAACAATAACTTGCGTTACTACATGCAAGATATCTACAGAGGAGATGGAGTTCACTTCTCAGATGAGGGCAACAGAATTTTCATTCTGAATTTAAGACTGTGCATTGGTACCTACTTATAAGTACCTAAATGTACCATAAACCCAAAAGCTCTTCTCAGAGCTACCCTACATCTGATCACTCACAATTATTATTTTACTCTAACATTTGTCACTAATTTTCAACAAAGTACGCTCCCTGGGGCGCTACCCGGTACGCGAACCGGGAGCTAACCTCGCTAAATTTTTAAAAAAAATATTTTTTTTTCGCACATATGGGCCTCCTCAGCCACCCTCAGAAAACCTAGGGGGTCAAGATAAGTCTACCGTGCCCCCTTCTACCCATTCTGAACATTATTTGCCCTCCATCTTGTATCTTAATTCGACCGAAACACAAAATGGTGGACTCCCGTAACGCTTAAGGTTCGCGAACCGGGGCGCTCACCAGTTCGCGTACCGGGTCGCTCCCTGGGAAGCGCACCATCAAAAAAGGTGGGAAAGTAGTTTACAGAAAAGCGACTGGAGACAATTTCACCAAATATAGATTAGCTCATACTACATACCAATGCCTACCATTTTCACAAATTTGATTGAAATTCCATTTAACCATTTAGCCTGTAGACCTCTCTAAATACCCTGAGGTAAATTACTTCACAAAACACATCTGAAGTGTTGGAATTGACAACCAATTAAAATGTTACTTTCATTTTCTACTTTTTTTACCTGACATTTGATTGGCTATGTACCTGAATATATATAAAGGAAGAGAGAGAAACACAGCCATTTTGACTACTACTTCCTGAACTACATTGCAAGATCATTTTCACTCACAACTTAAACTTCTTTTTAGAAGGTGAGATATTATTTTATAAATTTGAAAACATTTTCAGATAGTTATATACTATCCCTCTGTAAGAGTTAGACATTGAGAAAGGCTTCTTTATTATAATTATGGATTGATTTAGGTTTCTGTGGTATAATTATGAATTTACTTAGGCTTCTTCACAGGCACTTTTTAATAGTACTACTTCACGCCTGAAACCATACAGTGCCCATAGATTACTTCTCTGTTATAAACTCACAAGTACCTGTCTGAACTTAAACCCAACAGTGCCCTATCTCTACTGATATATTTATTTTTTATGCAAATTACAGCAATAAAATGGAAGGTGAGCAGAATGTTTCCTTCGAAATTGTTCTGGAGAACAACACAGAAAAAGATATTGAGGACAATGATGACTCAGATTTCATGGATGAATCACGGGACCATGAATTAGTTCAATGTGTAGAATCTGTGGATCATTTACTTCATTATGATGACGGTCAAATGTGGGAACTTATGTTCACTCAACAAGAGGACATATCGGACAGTCAAATGCTAGACGTTCTATTAAATTTTGAAAAACAATCCGAAAAATAAAATTGTATGTAATATTAAAAAATTGTTTGAGTCTTTAATCATTTTTATATGTAATTCATAAACTAGTTAAATGTTAGAAATGTTATTAAATTTTCAAACACAATCACAATAATAAATAATTGCTTAAAAAATAAAAAAAATTAAAAAATAATCAACAAAACCAACAATCAATTAACATACAGTATTTGAAAAGTCTATCATTCTTTTTTCCTTATAGTACGCTGCCCAGAACGCTTCCCGGTTCGCGAACCGGGCGCTACCCACGCAAAAAAAACAAAAAATTTTTTTTTTTTTGCCCCGCGGGGCCCTTTTAAAGCCTCCACATTAAACCTAGGGGGTCAGGGAGGATCTACTATGCCCCCTTATGGTCATTTCCCCCTTTGTTTTGGCCTCCTCTTGTCTCTCGATCCTACCGAGAGACAAGATGGCGGCCACTCCGGACTGTTTAGAATGTTGACAGACACCGGAGAGCCAATCAGCTTCGCTTCGCGAAGTTCCGTTACGCGTAAAGTCCGCGAACCGGAGTGCTGCCCAGAGCGCGCTTACAGATATATATCTTTTTTTAAACGTTAATTTCTCAAAATCCACTGAAGCACATATA
The DNA here is from genome assembly GCF_964261635.1 of Lissotriton helveticus. Classification (NCBI taxonomy): domain Eukaryota; kingdom Metazoa; phylum Chordata; class Amphibia; order Caudata; family Salamandridae; genus Lissotriton; species Lissotriton helveticus. The sequence goes on from NC_136065.1 coordinate 540,279,407, forward strand.
TTGAGACCTAGCAAAGGCACATCGGGCTACCAGTCCCTACAATTTTGCCAAGTTTCGTGGAAATCCATTCAGCCGTTCGGGCTAAAAGTGAGGCCAACCGCCCTATGGAAAACTCAATGTTAAAAACACGTTTTGGGACCCCCCTTTTTTCTCGGCCCCCCCTTGACGAACCCCCCCCAAATTTCCAGGGGCTGCTCAGAAACAAAATGTTCCATTTTCCAGAAAATTTCAGCCAATTCCGTCCACAAACGCCAAAGTTATTAGACATAGAATTTTCAAAAATCCCATAGAGAAAAAATCCTAACTATATATACCTACTGGCGACCGCCAGTAGGTAATATATATATATATATATATATCGTTTCGCTTCATAATCTTTATTTTGGCAACTTATGCCATAAAAGATACAAATAACATTGCATATGAAACACTGATGATAACATTTAAAATATCAAAACATATAAAACCAATGTACAAATATAGGAGCCAGCCATTAAACATACTGCTATTGTCGATGTCACAGATTTAAAATTAACAGTTGTCATACATCCCTAGCTAAAAAATATCTTCTCTTGTGCCAAACTGTCCCCAAATATTTAGCTAGTGCAAAAACTATATAGCCAGAAAGGTCGGTCTTAAAGACCCTATATGCGTATGAACAGTGGGAGAACCCCAGGTGTTTGCATACTGGGACAATCCATTTCCTCCTCGCCTGTGCATAGGCATTACAAAAAAACAATATGTGCAAATCAGTTTCATTTTCGGATTTGCACCTTGGGCAATGGGTCGGAGAAAATTCGGCCCACTTACTAGTGTAAACCCGTATAGGCAAACTGCCATACCTTCATTGGAGATACATCTTCCTAATAGTTGTTGGGAATATGACATCTAATACAGTTTCAAACCTATAGCTGTCCTTAGTTGTTAAAAAAGATGCGGTTAAAGTGCCTAAGCCTGTTCCTTGTGAGTATGTGGAAAGTTTACTATCCTGATATCGAGTGGTAAGCTGCCTCCGTGTGACCCTGGAGCATGATGACGATGGGTCAGACCATAGGTTGGATAGCCCTGATTTCCCTAGTTCTGTCTTTATGTAATTTAACCAGGAAATTTTCCCAGCGTTTGGGAGGGTAAGGATTTCCTGCAGTTCTAGCCTGTAATTAACTAACTCTGGTACAGACCATATCCTACGCCAGAATATTAAAGGCCGTAGTCCCATGTCTTCATTGAGGGGTCTCAGGCCCAAATATATATATAACGCTCCAAAAGCTGCCCACAGGCGAGGAGCATCCAGGCTGCAGCAATCCCCATTAGACCACACACACGGCAGGAGCAGCCTGACGCATTTCGGATTACATCCTTAATCGTAGGCATAGATCCACCAAGTGCACAGCGTTTTTGACCACACCTTTTATTTGTGTTAATTTGCTGCCGTCTGATAGGCCTTCAGTCCCCCACAGCCTTGTGGGAACTGTAGTGCGGTAATCTTCCCCTGAATGGGTGCGGTGTCCTTAGGGTTCCCAATGCATAGCCCTCTGATGGGCCCCCGCAGCGTGCGTGGTCTCGCTTTCCCTGGCGCTGTAAGCCCCATGTAGAGCTTCGCATGATTATCAGCTACATGGCCCACTTCCAATCCTCGCGGTGGTGCTCAATCCACGGCCAGGCCGCCGTGTACATATAACGCTACAAAAGTTGCCCACAGGCGAGGAGCACCAAGGCTGCAGCAATCCCCAGTAGACCACACACACGGCATGAGCAGCCTGATGCGTTTTGGATTACATCCTTATAGGCATAGATCCACCAAGTGCACAGCGTTTTTGACCACACCTTTTATTTGAGTTAATATATATTTCCAAACTGCGGTTGCCAGTAGGTAGTTATAGTTAGGACCTTGCGCCGTTTGACGAATCTTCCCGAAATTTTCAAAACTAAAGGCGTACTCCAGTCAGCTCCTGTCTTGAACGTTTTGAGGGGATTCGTCGAGCCAGGGCTGAGAAAAAAGGGGGTCCCAAAAAGCGTTTTCTCCATGTTCATTTTCATAGGAATGTTTGTTGCAGCTACAACTGAACGGAATTACACCAAATTTAGTGGAAAGGTAGCTCTTGGTCCAGAGTGCACTCTTTGCTTTAAATGGTGCAATTCCGTTCAGTAGTTGCAGGGAAATTCATATATAAAAAAATATTAGTATCTGGTGACAGCCGTGGATCCGCGAACCCCCCTGATCACGAGCTTGACTCTGATTGGCTGCCAACACTTTAAACCAGGAAGTGGTGGCAGCCATCTTGTGACTCGGTTGACATGAGTCACAAGAAAAAAAGGTAAAAAAACAAGAACAGGGGGCAGGGTAGAACATCCTGACCCCCTAGGCCTGTTCATTGGGTCCATCAGGGACACAGAGGGCCCAAAAAAGCATTTATTTTTTCTTCGGGGGGATTCACATAGGGTCCTCAAATCTGGCAGAAAATAAAAAAAGAACAAAGTGCGGGCTTCTGCACTTTGATTGTTTTAAGCCCCCGGGTGGGCCAGGTCCCGGAGGCAATGTTTAATTATGTAGCGCGGGCTGTGGGCCCCCACTGCTCCGCAGACTGCCACCTCCCCGGGGCAACACTCATTTAACTGCGGGGGCACATGGCCCACCCGCAGACCCGGGGACCGCCACCTCCCCGGGGCTTTAATTTATTTAAAAAATGCACTGGGAGGCTCCTGCCCCCCCCATTCTGCCCTATCGACCGCCACCTCCCTGCAGCGATAATTATTAAATGCAGGGGGACAAGCATATACTCTGCAGCCCCAGGGACCACCTCCTCCCCGGGGCTTGCTTTATGAAATTTAGGGGGGCAATGTGCCTCCTAGCCCTTGGGACCGCAACCTCACCACAGTAAGCATGGGCGGATTTTGCGGATCCACGATTCGCGGATTTGCGTATTTACGGATCGTGGATCCGCAAAATCCGCGGATTTTGCGGATTTGCGGGTCCGCGGATTTGGGGCGGGGCTTCCATGCGAGTGCACATGCCTCTTGTGTGTATAAAAGGTCAGAGACCGTTCAGAGCAGCAGATGAAGATACAGAAGCTCCTGGCCACAGGAACAGCACGAGGATTGCGCTCGTGAAAGTCAAGGATGCAAAGGCCTCTGTCCAGCATCACAGCTGATTTTCGATGGTATATTTGGGAAGAAGGCACATCTGCCCAGGCTTGACAACGCTCACGATTGTTTTTGGGCTGATGAATGAGTCACTGAATTTAAGCTTCAACTAGGGCACATGCTTAATTGATATCTGTAAGTGCCTCCGTTTGAGGTTTAATTTTTGTGCCAGGACCATAGTGCCAGAATGAACCCTGCCCTTCATATTTATTCAAGAAGACGCCACCGTTTTGTGCCATACCTCTACTCAACTGGAGTACTTTCTACTGGATAATCAGTAAGTGCTACCTCGTTGGGTAGATGTATAGTGCTTTTACTACACTACAGCTGCCTAAAGTGCCAGAGAGTTGTCTACAGCGACCAGGTGTGTGTTACTATGCAATCGCGCCGAAGGGCGCAGGGGTCCCTTGAGTGAGCTGTCCATCATAGTGGGTAAATGGCGGGAAGACGGTGCACACCGCAAGTGCGTGGGCGGGGCCAAACGGACGGGGCTTCCATGCGAGTGCACATGCCTCTTGTGTGTATAAAAGGTCAGAGACCGATCAGAGCAGCAGATGAAGATACAGAAGCTCCTGGCCACAGGAACAGCACGAGGATTGCGCTCGTGAAAGTCAAGGATGCAAAGGCCTCTGTCCAGCATCACAGCTGATTTTCGATGGTATATTTGGGAAGAAGGCACATCTGCCCAGCCTTGACAACGCTCACGATCGTTTTTGGGCTGATGAATGAGTCACTGAATTTAAGCTTCAACTAGGGCACATGCTTAATTGATATCTGTAAGTGCCTCCGGTTGAGGTTTAATTTTTGTGCCAGGACCATCGTGCCAGAATGAACCCTGCCCTTCATATTTATTCTAGAAGACGCCACACCTTCCTGGCCTGTTGTAACTATTTTACGATGGCGCCGGCAAGCTGCCAGCGCCATCCTAAAATAGTTACTAAATTAGCTTCAACAGGAAGCTCTAATAGATAAAATAAAGCAGGTGCTCGAGCACCTGCTTTATTTTATCTATTAGAGCTTCCTGTTGAAGCTAATTTAGTAACTATTTTAGGATGGCGCTGGCAGCGCACCGGCGCCATCGTAAAATAGTTACAACAGGCCAGCAAGGCTTGAACTTTTTCCCCCGGAATCCGCCGCTCGCGCATTTGCGAATTCGCGGTAAATTCGCGGGAGTTCGCGGATCGCGAATTTACCGAAAATTCGCAAAATCCACGAGCGTAACGGATTTTCCGCCCATGCTTACACCACAGCACTAGTTATGTAAAGGCGGGGGTCGGCTGTAGACCCCCCAGCCCTAGGGACCACTTAGGAACCACCACCTCCCTGGGGCTTTAAATCTGTTGAGAGCGAGGCTGCACGGCCCCCCTCCTGGAGCCCTTCTTGGCCCTGGTTACTGCTACCCCCAGGGCAAGCTCCAGCAATGCCCCAGGTGCCCACACCCTGGGACATTGCACTTTGCTATGGCATGGAGGGAGCAGTGCTCCTGCCATGCCATAGCAAACATCTGCTTTGCTTCATGGAAGCAAGAGCAGAAAAGCTGCTCTTGCTTCCATGAAGTGAAGTAGTATTGTTTTTGGGCAGAGGGAGCTGCATGTTATGCAGCAGCTACCTTTGCCCAAAAGCAATGCTGGCTCCCCCAAAAGTCAGAGAACCAGCAGGGACGAAGGGGGCATTGGGGCTCCCCCCCGGACACCAACGGGAGGCCATGCACGAGGAGATGGGGTCCCCAGGGCCAGGCCACTCGGCCCTCATCCCTATTCGTACTTTTTTTAATAAAATGGCCGGGCCTGGCTCCCCTCCTTTAGAAATTGTTTTTTTATAAATGGACAAGCCCCAGGAGATGGAGTCCCTGGGGCTGGAATTGGTCTCAGGAGGCAGGCAGCATTGCCCCCTACTTGAAATATGCATTAAAACATAGAACTGTCATGTCCCAGTGGATGGGGTCCCCGGGGGCAAAATTGGTTGCACACCCCCTCCCTTTTCATTTTATTTATTTTTTCAAATGGCTCAGGCCCAGGGAGATAGAGCCTCCAGGGCCCAAAAGCTTTAAGTAAAGGGGGGGCCACACAGCCCCCTTCATGAAATAAATTTAAAAAAAGAAACCGCCAACTCACCGTAGGCCCCCCTCCCTGCTCCTCTCTGCTAACACACCACCTGGCATGTTATGGGTTGGTGGATAAAGTTCCATGTGCTCATAATGGTCCTTAGGGGCCACTAAGACCACCAGGTACACCCACTAATCCCCACAAAGTGGGATTGCTGGGAGGTGGTAGGAGGCCATGCCCCTTTTTACACTACTCTGCAAATTCACCTCTTGGAGCACTGCTGGTGGGTGATGAGGTCCCCTTGAGTCCTGAGGATCTCAGGACTAAATCAGACTTCATGCCCGAAGCAGCAGTGTACCAGGAGACACGTTTGCAGAGTGGTATAAAAAGGGGGCTTGTCCTTTGACCACTCTCTTGATCCAGCTGTGTGGGGCTAACTGGAGATAACAGGAGGGCTATTTGGCCCCCAGGGACACTTAGGAGGCAAGGGGACTTCCTCCCCACTGAAGAGCACCCCAGAAGGAATGTTTGCAGAGTGGTGGAGAAAGGGGGCATGGCCTGTGTCCACGTCTCAGAAATACCACTGTGTGGGGCTTACTGGAGGTAACAGGTAGGCTAGTTGACCCCTAAGGACCCCCAGCAGCAAAGGGGACTTCAATCCCCATCCAAGAGTGCGTTTGCAGAGTGTTGGGCATAGGGGGCGTGGCCTGCTATGGAAACTTAGCAATCCTGCTGTGTGGGACTTACTAGAGGTAATAGGAGGGGTAGTTATCCCCCAAGTATGTTCTTGGGGGCCAATTACCCCTCCTGTTACCTCCAGTAAGTCCCACACAGCGGGGTTGCTAAGATGCCTTCGGAGACCATTCCCCACTTTCTCCACCACTATGCAAACTCACCTCCTGGCACACTACTGGTTGGGGGATGAAGTCCGCTTTACTCCTGAGGGACTTTGGGGGCCAAGAAGCCCTCCTGGTACCTCCTGTAAGTCCTACGCAGTGGAATTCATGGGCGCTAGTTGGAGGCCCAGCCCCCTTTCTCCACCACTCTCCAACGAGACTACTAGTTAAAGAAGCATTTGCAATGTAATAGATCTTGCATTTGCGAGAGTTAGTGCTATTGGCGTTGTAAATGTAAATGCTTTTTAAAAATATTTTATGGAGTGGAGTGGAAGTATGTTGTGTGTAGTGGAATTATGTGGTATGTTGTGCAGTGAAACTATGTAGATAGAAAGTATGTGGTATTTAGTGTACGTGAAATATGTATAGTGGGATTACGTGTTATGGAGAGTAATTATGTTGTATGGTAGTCTGTGTTGTGGAGTGGTAACCTCCGTTTTAGTCTTCCTCGTTACCATAGTAGCTAAACTATAAACTCAATGAGACAAAAAAAGAAGGAACCACTGAGGTGCACTTGTGGACCTAGTCAGTGGTATGAGCAGGGCCACTGGAATTATGCGACTGTTCAGCTGCACCGATTTTCGCACAATTATTCTTTTTCCGCATTTGCCACATAATCCATCATCTGCTGCATGATCTGCAGATTTTAACAAAAAATGCATAGACAAGTGTTACAGCGCGGTGGAAGGCTCTTTGCAAAGCTGGAATGTTCACCTGTTACTTATTGCTAAATTTGGGTGTTAAATTACCACTAATGGTGCACAAACCACTCTTGCTTCTTTCAGCACCTCTCTTGCCTCTTTCTGTATTTCTCTTGCTTCTTTCTGCACCTTTCTTCCTTTTTCTGCACTTCTCTTGTCTCTTTCTGCACATCTCTTGCACTTTCTTCACCTCCCTTCTTTGTGCACCTCTCAAGCTTCTTTCTGCACCTCTCTTGTTTCTTTCTTCTGCACCTCTCTTGGCTCTTTATGCACCTCTGTTGCTTCTTTCTGCACTTCTCTTGCCTTTTTCTGTACCCTCTTTCCTCTTCTGCACTTCTCTTGCTTCTTTCTGCACTTCCATTAATTCTTTCTGCACCTCCCCTGCTCTGTCTGCACTCCTGTTCCCTCTTTCTGTACCTCTTTTGCCTGTTTCTACAAGTCTCTTGCCTCTTTCTGCAGTTCTCTTGCCACCTTCTGCACCTCTGTTGCTTCTTTCTATACTTCTCTTGCCCCTTTCTGCATCTTTCTTGTCTCTTTCTACACCTCTGTTGGTTCTTTCTGCACTGCTTTTACTTCTTTCTGTACCTCTCTTGCAAATTTCTGCACCCCTCTTGCCTCTTTCTCCACTGCTCTTGCCTCTGTTGGCCCCCTCTTCCCGCTTTCTGTACCTCATTTGCCTGATTCTGCAGCTTTCGTCCCTCTTTCTGCAGTTCTCTTGCTTCCAACTGCACCCCTGTTATTTCATTCTGTACTTCCCTTGCTATATTCTTTACCCATCTTGCTTCTTTCTGCAGCCCTCCAGCCTCTTTCTGTACGCCTCTTCCCTCTTTGTATACCTCATTTGCCTGATTCTGCAACTCTCTTACGTCTTCCTGCAGTTCTCTTGCCTCCATCTGCACCCCTGTTATTTCCTAGATACCTCTCTTGCCGCTTTCTGTACTTCTCTTGCCTCTTTCCACACTTCTCTTTTCTCTTTCTGCACATGTCTCACTCTTTCTGCACCTCTATTGTTTTTTTTCTGCAACTCTCTTGCTTGATTCTGTACTTCTCTCGCCTATTTCTATTTTCAAAGGCGAAGTGCAAGTTGTCAAGTTTAAAGGTCTGCGTGCTCTTGTGACTGAGGTATAAGTCTACTTGTACATGTAGTCCGACATGTGTAATGCATCTGAAGATGGTCGTTTAAAAAGCAGGTAGATTCTCTTATAGGTGGTCAAATCATCTTAGATCTTCTCTGTCATACGGTTGCACAGTCAGACATGTCTTATGCATATAGGTGTTATAGATCCCCTCAATGTACTATTGAATACCCATTTGCCTTGTATTATGAGCAGAAAGTAATACATACACCTTTTTGTACACCAATTTACAGAGTATGCTGTTTGAAGCACACATATTTACGTTTTTGTATGTTTATTTTTAAGTAATGTGTCACTAGGTAAAAGCAGAGACACACACATGCATACCGTCACAAACCTGGTCAGATTTACAACAGTGATATGGTTAGGATAGCTGTTTTACCTTTGGCAGGCCTAGCATTCTGAGTAGTTGATGAATAGTGAGCCTTCAAGAGAAAAGTGACGTTTAAGACATCTTATGAAAACGATTAGTGATTAGGCTACTTTGTATGAGTCTGTGGAAAGGTACCGTCAAAGTAGGCCTCTTTCTGCCCCTCTTTGCTTCTTTCTGCACTTCCTTTGCTCTTTTCTCCGCCTTTCATCCTCTTTCCAGACTTCTGTTGCCTCTTTCAGCATTTTTCTTGCTTCTTTCTGCTCCTTTCTTCCTCTTTCGAAACCTTTCTTCCCTCTTTCTTTACTTCTCTTTCTTCTTTCTACGCCTTTCTTCCAATTTCTGTACTTGTTCTACCTATATAGGCATAGTTAGAAATTCACTGAAAAAACCACAGGTTTCAGGGATGTTATAGATAGGAATTAGCATTTAAAAAACCTTAGATATTCACTGAAAAAAACACAGCGATGTTATAGTTAGGCTGACATTTCACTTGTACAAAACCATAGAAATTCAGCTGGTATAATTAGCTGACCTAACTATATCTCGCGCCCCCGCAATGCTCTGCTGATGACGTCACATATTGCATCAGTCATGACATGGTCAGTGACACCACTTATGACATCCCAAATTACATAACTGATGACATCATCCGCTTAATATCTGATGCACCTCCTCACACCCTTATATACCATTTCATATACCCACTCTAAAATACAGACTACCATTTTTGAAACTATAGAAACACCAATACCAGTTAGTACATATCCACTCACTGATTCATAGGTCTACACACACACATCCACTCACTCGCCCATACAGTTACTTATACACACAGTCACTCATCAATACAGCCACTGATATATGTACTCATACACCCATACCGATACTCACACACTGCCACTCACCTATAGAGTTACTCTAACACCTAGTCAGTCATGCAAAGAATCAATCACACTTCCATTTACTCACCTACACAGTTATACACACACCACCTCACTTATTCTTTCTGATGCTGACACGTACTTACTCTCTTATACAATCACTGATACAAGTACACACTCATCCATACAGCCACTCTCACAATCACTGACTTACACGTATAGTCATTTATATACTCCAAATCTCACATACACTGCCTTTTACATATGTAGTTACTTGGACATGTACCACTGAGACATCCATTCACTCACCAAAACACCCATGTACACATTCATCCACCCATACAACTGTTTCCACATGCACTCTTGAACCCATACACCCAGTGAATCAACCACTCACACATCTATGCACAGACTCACACACCTCCCACTTACCCACATACACACTCAGGCACCCATACAAATACTCAGGCAACCAATCAATAACCCATATAGACACTCATATAGCTACTCACCAACCCATGCAGCAGCTTACACAACATCAGACAGACTGATACAGACATTCACACAGTTTAGTCACTAACCCATGCATGCAGTAAGACACATTTAATCGCTCACTTATACAGTCAGTCACACACCTACTAAATCCTCCATTCAGACACTTATACACCCACTCATTCTTCAATACACTTTGGCATATATGTAAAACATATTTAAACTTTACTGAAACACACAGCCACTAGATGATGTCATCAGTGAAGTCATCAGTGATGTCATTTGATATGTCATCAGAGATGTCATCAGTGATGTCACTGACCATGTCATGAATGATTTAATATGTAATGTAATCAGCAGTGCATTTTGGGGGTGAGTTATAGTTAGCTGAACTAACTCTAACTGCTGAATTTCTCTGTTTTTGTATGAGTGAAATGTCCAACTAACTATAACGTCCCTGAAACCTGTTGTTTTTAGTGAAAACATATATATATATTTTAAGAGCCTGCTGCTATTGGAAGTACCAGAGCCAGCACAAGTAACAATAGCAGCAGCGCCGCAACAGGTCTGCTCAGATGGCCCGTTCCTAGATGGAGGCGAAAGCCCTAATGTTTTAAGGTACAGACACAATTTATCTCCGTACAAAATTCAAAAGTGGTGAGTAGCCCACTTTTACTTAATTAGGAGCCACAACAGGCTCTTAAAATATTGGTCCTGACGAAAGCCTCTAGAGTTACCAGAAGGCTGAAACATGTTGATCATATTCTCCAGTGCGTAAGGCTAATAATTAGGCCTGCAGACGCACGTTTCTGTTTTTAACTTTCTATACCTGTGATTTGTATAATAAAATACGAGAGTCTTGGTATAAGGAATTTTAATATATATTTTTTTTACTCACCCGAGCACAAACACAACCCCATTTTTCTCATTCCTGGCCACTACTGTAACACCAGTTGGTCTTCCTCCATGTGGAGGTCAGCATAACATACTAAGGAAAAGACCCAATGATAATGCTGTTGCAACACTGAACAGCGGAGAACCAAGATATACCGCCATATGCCTGTGTTCGCATATGAGGGTTTTTTACAAAGATGGCCCACCCCACGTTATCATAGACCCTGGTAACACAGGACAAGTGGTTCATTCTCCCCCATTGATTTCTTGCTCTAGCCTAAGGAAGCAGAATGAACTACAATTTATTTTCCCTCATCATTGATTTTTGAGTTTACTCTCCCCCATCATCAGAACCTACGGACTCAACATTGTGTCATACGCAGACGACACCCACCTCATCCTATCCTTATCAAACTAATCCAATACTGCCCGACACAATTTTCGAGAAGGAATGGAAGCCGTTGCTGGATGAAAAACAGCTGCCTACAACTAAACACCAACAAAACAGAAGAACTCATCATGGGCCCAAATCCCAACCCCTGGAAGGACACCAGGTGAACCTGCCCTCAGAAGCCCAGCCACCCCCACGGACCACGCACGTAACCTGGGAATCATCCTGGACTCTGAGCTCAAAATGGACCGCCAGATCAACTCCGTCTTGTCCTCCTGCTTCCACATGCTCTGCCTCCGATGTAAGACCTTAAATTGTATCCCCCTCAAACACAGCAAGACCGTCACTCATGCCCTTGTCACCAGGAGACTCGACTACGGCAATGCAGCAAAACCTTACCACAAGCTACAGAACAGCCAGAACGCTGCCGCAAGACTAGTCCTTGCCCTGCCAAGACACTGCCACTTCACCCAGCACCTGCGCACACTCCACTGGCTCCCTATTGAAGCTAAAGTCAGCTTCAAGATGCTCACCCATGCCCACAAGGTCCTCCATGACACTAGAACAGCCTACCTGAAAAGCTGACTTAAATTCCACACACCCCAGAGGAGCCTACGATCAGCCCAGCTCTCCTACGCCGTGGGTCCCTGCACCAGAAAGACCAGATCGGGAGGCTGCTCCTTCTCCTTCCTTGCGGCCCAAGCCTGGAACGCCCTTCCGCTCCACCTCAGACAGATAACATCGCTCCCCATCTTTGCAAGAAACCTCAAAACCTGGCTCTTTGACAGACCCCCCCTTGATGGACTCGAGCCTGCTAACTCCCCCACACACACCCCAGTGCCTTGAGACCCTTATGAGTGAGTAGTCACGCTTAACAAATGCCTAATTGATTGATTGATTGATTGATTGATATTCGGCAAAGGACAATAGACTGCTCCACAATAGAACGGCTTCCAGATACAAGATACACTGGTATTGGGGGTTGGGTTATCCCACGAGAGCTGGCAGAGGGTACTCCCTCTATGCTCTTGCTAGTGTAGGTATAATTTGATAAGAGTATACATATAATTATATAATCATATAATAATGTTAAAATGGTTGGACTGTTTATGTTTTTCACCATTCTCATAATTCTGGTTACAATGCTATGTTTCGTCCTACTAATAATTTCAACTCACACTTTTTACACAACAATACAATTCCTTCAATAAATGTTTGAAAAGCCAATTTGTACCATTGTTCTGTCTGCCTCAGGCAGGCCTAAGAAAAAAACGAAAAGGTAAGATCTGTTTCCATGATGTCTTTTGAAAATCAGTTTTCATGGTTTGAGGTTGCATATGTCTTCTGTTACCCTGGTATGGGCAGGAGGTCAGATGGGGCACTGTGAGCAAGCTAGGAAGGAGGCCAACATACCCTGATGATATGTGTGGACTCAGTCCCCATATTTTAATAGTTACAATGTCCAAATACACAGTACTACTTAATTTGTAGTAACAGTATGATATGGCACTACCATCGTTCTAGGTCAGGTACTTGTTTAATGGGTCTCCTAAATAGTTCTTGCATGTGCCCAAGGCCCCTGTTCACCGTATATAGAGACATCCGTGGTGCTGGGGATTAGTGCTCCTCAGCTAAATAGGAAATTTATTTCGGGCTAAATGTTGTTCAAATTTAAATCTTTTCAAATGATCACCTCATTATAGTATTTTCCTTCCGTTGAATACCATTCATTAAATATGGCGCAGGCAGCAATTTTCCCTATTAATTGCAGACAAGCTATAACAACAATATTACAACAACAAGTGCTCCCTCTTGCAGGGTGAGTCGTTACCTACATGTTTTAGGCCCACGAAGTATATAAAACTAAGGTAATCTATTCATGGGTCATTTTTCCTGCAACTACTGCAAATACACAGTAATTTCATACATAATAACAGCAGCCCCAACGAGGGCTGTTCATGCTGTGCAGCCACATAAAGCATTGCCTACAATTAGTCCAGTAGCTATCAACACAATTATGGGTAAAGTTCCTACCTGATGGGAAGAAATTCCATTTTGGATTGCACAAGAAACAAACCAGCTTGACGCAGTGTTTTCCTACACAGGCCCCCAAGACAAACTTACAATTCTCACAATATCCCTACAACTAGGGAAGGTTCCCCAAGTAGATGAATATGCCACCTGGGGCACAGGTTTTGCTGCCATTTATACACCAACACATGGTACATCATCAATTGCTATTTCCTGATATACTATGTTAGAAATCAGGTCTCTAGTTAGCAGAAGTTTGGACCCTGTCCAACTAGGGACCACAATCCTAGTCAGAGTGAGTCAGTTACACAACCTACATTAACCTGTGCTCACCCTCTGGTAGCTCGGCACAGAACAGTCATGTTTAACTTAAAAGAGACAATCTGTAAAGTATCTTTGCAACATTTACATTACAATAACACAATAAAAACACCACAAAAAATCTCCACACCATTTTAGAAAACTAGAGAATATTAACCTGAGTATAACAAGACCACAATAACAAAAATTCAATGAGTAGAACTTGAGTTACGAACCTTTAAAGACTAAATCCCAAAACAATGAGTAGAAGTCCATAGAGGTAAAAGGTTAATTGAGGTTGTGCTAGACTGAGGTCCATCCAACGTTTCAGGCTGGCTACAGGACCCCGCAGGACCCGCTGAAAAAAATAACTTGAATGGAGCAAGCATTGACGTCAAAGACTCGATGAGTTGGTTCCGATTCATGCGGCCAGGTCCCACATTGCTGTTGAACTTCTCACCATGCTGGTGCTGCACCATCTTTGAACCTCACAGCGCTGTCCTTGGATTGGCAGTGCGTCGTTGTTGAGCCTCACAGTCTAGAACTTGTATAAACACTCTGTCATCATAGATTCTCACAGTTGGGTCCCGGGATGTCTTTGGATTGGCACTGCATCAGCATCAAAGGGCATTGAATCAGCTCTGATTGGCGCAGAGGTGACAATGCGTTTATTTTGGAGCAAAATATCTGCATAACCCACTTCTGAGTCCAGGGCTGGAGGGGCTCCTCAGGCAAGAAAGGACTCACATATGGCAAAGTTCAGCTGCTAAAGCAAAGTTGAACAACGTCTGTGTGGTGCCTGAGACTTCAAGAACAGGGGACAAGCAAGCAAGCCCTTGGAAAAACTTGAGTTCAAGGATGTAGCAATTAGGTCCAGTAATCTTCACTCCCAATTAAGGAGCAGCAGGCAGCGGACTAACAAAGGAAAGTAGGTAGTAATGTGACAGTATGTCCTACAGCACAGCAATCAGTAGGCCAACACAACAAAGCAGTTGCAAAGTGGCAGTACCTCCTGCAGCACAGCAGCTTATCTTCCAGGCAGAATGCCCGTGGTTCAAGCAAAGTTCTGATTTGATGATGTCAGTGGTCCAGTACTTTTACCCAGTGATGCCTTTGAAGTAGGTCGACTTTAAAGAGCCTTTGAACATCGCAAGGTCCTTGCCTTTCCTGTCCTGGTTCCAGGCTTATTTGAGGGGGTAATGCAGCTCTTTGTATGGGGCAGGTACAGCCCTATTCAGGTGCAAGTGTCAGCTCCTCCCTTCCAATCTACCTTAGGGAGGTCCATTAGCCTGGTGAAGGGCCATTAGGATGCAAATGTTACAACCCAGCTCCTTTTGTGTGTGACTGTCTTGATGGAATGCACAAAACCCAGCTGTCACCAACCCCAGACGTGTATTCAGAGACAGGCAGAGGCACAGAATAGTTAAAGTTTGAAAATGGCAATTTTATAAACGTGAAAAAGGTATGTCTCATGACACACCCCTCCTCCGCACTGCTGAATGAAGGGATTGTCCTTTTCAGTGAATCAGACTCTATCACATCTTAAAATATATCTTTGAATTTTCATCTCATGAACCAATTTTTAAATCCATATTTATCCAAATCTTAAACCATATTTTTATAAAGCCACTGAAGAGACGGCATAGTTCCACTTGAATGTTTTATTCGACATTTTCAAATGCCATCCTGACTTTTACATGCGGCACGTGTTCACAAACCATCCGTGTAGATCAGGTTCTTAACAATCCACCCAATGCATTTCGAACCCTAACAGGCTCTTCGTCAGGGTTTACTACAATAAAATGAGAAAGGTAACTGAACCAGCTGTAAAGTAAACCGTGATTGTAAAAAATCGTTTAATGCTCACTTCAAATTTCTATCATAAATATAACTCAGAAACCCCCATGCTTGCGAATGAAAACAATGCACCATTCTTCCCAGCAGTGAGCACACCCAATTATAAACAACCTAATCAGTCCCTCTTACAAAATAAGTTTGTGAAACTCGTGAAAAAGTGGCATTTTCAGACCAACAATTTAAAAATCCAAAGTCTAAACCTCAACTTTTCCCAATTGGAAACTACACTTAAAAGAGGTTCTCAGGCAATCCCAATGTTAACCTATGGGAGAGATAGGCCTGGCAGTAGTCAAAAAGGAATTTTACTGATTTTTCACTATCGGGACATGTAAAACTCACAAGTGCATGTTCTACCTATTACATACTGGTAAACAACTAGAGAGTAAGGCAATTGAACGGGACCATGTCCTTTTCCCCAAATTATGCACAAAACAATGTGGACAAGTCCCTAGAGGGTTATAGTCATCGTTAGTAACCTGTACCCTTATAGGGGGAAACGCAGACAGCCAGTGGTTGTTTTAGAATACCCTCACTCACCTACCTAGTAGGTGACATGCTTCATCATCTGGGTCCCAGCTGGATTGCCGAGTACAAACCAGCTTTGGTTCAATGCCTGATTTATAGCGGAGCAGGTTTTTTGTGAAAATATGAAGTGCTATGTGAAATGTGAATAAATGATAAAACAATGTCGCTAAGAGATGCCCTCATAAACGTTTTAATGAAAGGGCCTTAGGGCATGATTAAAAACATAGTCGGGAACCTTTGAGGTAAAAATGTGCCTCAATATCACTACAAAGTGTAGGTCAACTAGTTTCAGCCTTCTGCGGAATTCGTGAGGCTTTTGTCAGGGCCATGGGTGTGAGTGTGACCAAAAAACTAGGAGTATTAAACGAAACAAAAGCCAATGCTGGAATTACCTATTCATCAAACAATATCCTTCAGAAAAAGCTGCTTTGGATTAAGCAAAAACAACCTGTTTTTGATTTAACAACATACGGAATTTATTCTCTTTTAATAAAGTTCTTTTTTCTTTTTTGAGCACACTATGTTTCGTGCATGGAAAATACAAAATGCAAAGTACAACAAATTTTATATACAATATATACATACACATGAATAAACAATTTCATACACACTTGGCCATACATTCACACACAAACCATTCAAACAGCTGAAAATACGAAAACAATGCGTCCAAGCATCGGTAAATAATTGGATGGAAAATACTTCTTTTCGTGATTTTATAATTTTTTAGAGTCTGTTCTAGTCGTAGTTTTAACAAAGTCACTCATGGGACCACATGAATGCAAAGACTGTTCCAAGACACTAGTAGTAACCAGATGCGGGACAATATTGGTCGACGCGTTTCAAACCCCTTCAATTTGGTGGGGTTCTCCTCAGGACCGGATTGGTTCTGTAACAATAGAAATAACTAGCTTAGAAAAGTTTATTCAAATAGTGGAAAACGGGCAACCTCCAATGTGCTACAGCGGCTCCCTACCTTTATCCGATAGTCAATAGTCGCAAGCAGTGGCGGGCGGGTGAATTCCCAAAGTGGAGTTTGTATTTCCCAACAGTAGTGATCACAGAGGACTATGTGAGGGAAACAACACAAAGAATGACATTCAGTGTTGTGTCAAAACACCTCAATTCATTCATTCCGATCATGTGCAGCAAGGGGGAGGGGGGAACTTCCTACTCACCCGCGGGCGAACAGCTTCTAACTAACTGCTCTGTCCTTCTTTGCTCGTGAGCGGCCGCTCCTTTGCTGGAAATAGAAGGAAATGATTGTTAGCAATCTTGCTTCTCAGGCGCGATGGCGGTAGTTCTCAGTCTGGCGAGACAACGTACCGATGCAGGAACAAGGCATCCGTCCTTCTCCTTAGGTGAAACACATGATTCACGCGAATGGTTCCCTCGAGTGGAAGCGTTGTATTAGGACTTCCTGGTTCAAGACAGAAACCGGGGGTTCTGGGACTTGTAGTTCTAAGACACAGTAACACAGCAATTGAAAAGGCTGGACTAGACTTTTCAGTCTATATACCCAGCACAGCTTAGGCATTAGGCTTATAAATTTCAGATATTTCATTTAATCCCCGTGTCGCGGTATTAAACTTCATTATAAGCATTGCTTCGCGTTGTGATAGTTTGGCATCAAAGTCACCGCCCCTGGGGTCTTTTTCAATTTTGGACAATACTGTCCAGCGCAATTCAGTATTTTCATGCTTACACTTAGTCCAGTGGTTGACTAATGGGGCATTCTCCACTCCTCTGCGGATACGCGATTTGTGTTGCGTTATCCTGTTTCTGATTTCTTGTGTTGTTTTCCCAATGTAGACTAGAGGGCATGGGCAAATGATGGCATATACGACGTTTTTAGATTTGCAATTCGTAAAGGTATCGTGCCTCCAATGAATATTTTCAAATGTAAAAACTGAATCCTCAATGGTTTCATTACAACAAGTGCATGTGCCGCACTTGTGGTGTCCTTTAGGCGGAGGTAATCCGAAGAGGCTCTGTAATGTCGGTGCCTTAGCAATTGGTAATGCCGCCCTTACAACATAATTGGCCACACTTTTGTCCTTTTTATAAGCAGAAAGTGGTGGTGCTGAGAAATCCTCATGCAGATTTTTTAGTAAATGCCAATTGGACATAATGAGCTTCCTGTGTAAGTTTGCAGCTGGACAGAAGGTGGTGACACACACCATCCTTCTTACATCCGGTTTGATTTTTTTCTCCAGTAAAGTCTCTCGTGGAGTCCACCAGGCTCGTTTGAGGGAATTTTTTAGTAGTTTTTTGGGTAACCTCTCTGAATGAGTCAGTTTTTCAAATGTTCGGCATGTTTAAAATATTCTTCTTTACTCGAACAATTTCGGTGAATCCTCAAAAATTGCCCATATGGCAAATTTTGTTTCAAGCTGCGAGGGTGATTGCTGTTGAAATGCAAAGCTTTATTCCTGTCAGAGGGTTTCCGGAATAATGTTGTGCTTAAGCCTCCCTCAAAAGGTTCCACTTTAACATCCAAGTAGTTGATGGATTCATTGGATGCTGTAACAGAGAACTGGATGTCAATCGTTCTCGAATTCAGCCAACAGACGAATTGGCCCAGGTCTTCATGTCCTCCTGTCCAAACCAGGAATATGTCGTCAATGTACCGCATGTAATGGGAAATGCAACTGCCGAAAGGGTTAGCTTGGTATATGAATTTTTCCTCAAATAGCCCCATGAACATTATGGCTAACTCTGGGGCAAAGGGGCAACCCATCGCCACCCCTTTTATTTGATAAAAAAATTCAGCATCAAACGTAAAAAAGTTTTTTTGCAGTGCAAACCGTGCAAGATCAAGGATGAATTTAGTGGGAACTCTTACTGGTCTCTCTCTCTTGTCCAAGAACACAGTCAAGGTTTCCAGTGCTTGTTCTTGAGGGATTTGGGTGTATAGAGACACCACATCCAGTGTCACTAGGAGCTGTCTGTTATGATTGAATTTGATGGTGGAGATTCGATTTAGGAAGGCAGTGGTATCTTGGAGATGCGCAGGGATGGTCTGGATAAAGGGTTTCAAAAAATAATCAATATATTTAGCAATGGGTTCAAACAGAGACTCACACCCTGAAATTATGGGTCGCCCTGGTGGATTCCTTTCATCCTTGTGCAATTTGGAGAGCACATAGAATACAGGCGTCCTGGGATTTTTATTTTGTAGGAAAACTAATTCCTTTGGTCCTATAAACCCTTCGTCAAAGCCTCTTTGGATAATGTCGAATAATTGGTTCCTTATTTCAGATGTAGGATCTTTCCCGATGCGTCTGTAACAATTCTGATCGTTAAGCTGGCGGTGTACTTCTTGTTTATATTTATTGATGTCCCAAATAACCACTGCTCCGCCTTTATCGGCCTGTTTGACCACAATGGTATTATCATTCTTCACCGCTACTAATGCATCTTTTTCAGCTTTAGAAAGATTAAATTTCACAAATGTCTTCTTTTTTTCTATTGAAGAAATCCCAGATAAAACAGTACGTTCGAACGTTATAACTTCCTTTGGGACTTTGGGTCCTTTTGGACAGAACGTCGACTTCCTCTTAAGGCCTGTAGTCTCCTCATGAATATTTTCAATAGAGTCTTGAAAAAATGTTTTTAGGCGAATCTTTCGGCAGAATTCCAATGTCTCAAGTTTCATTCTGGTGTAATCTGTAGGTCTTGATGGTACAAAGTTGAGTCCTTTGGTAAGAATGGATGTTTCTGCTACTGAGAGCGTCCTATCTGATAAATTATAAATAGGTGAAATTTCTAATTGTTGTAGGATTTCTGGCGCGTCCTCATTTGCCATGGTTGGGTGTAGCGTACTCGGCCTCTGGATTTCTGTTGGCCCCGTCCTAAAAAAGGTTGTTGGGTTTGAGGCTGTTGTTGGTACTGGTTTGATCGATTTCCTGCCCTATTTGATCAAACCAGTACCAACAACAGCCTCAAACCCAACAGCCTTTTTTAGGACGGGGCCAACAGAAATCCAGAGGCCGAGTACGCTACACCCAACCATGGCAAATGAGGACGCGCCAGAAATCCTACAACAATTAGAAATTTCACCTATTTATAATTTATCAGATAGGACGCTCTCAGTAGCAGAAACATCCATTCTTACCAAAGGACTCAACTTTGTACCATCAAGACCTACAGATTACACCAGAATGAAACTTGAGACATTGGAATTCTGCCGAAAGATTCGCCTAAAAACATTTTTTCAAGACTCTATTGAAAATATTCATGAGGAGACTACAGGCCTTAAGAGGAAGTCGACGTTCTGTCCAAAAGGACCCAAAGTCCCAAAGGAAGTTATAACGTTCGAACGTACTGTTTTATCTGGGATTTCTTCAATAGAAAAAAAGAAGACATTTGTGAAATGTAATCTTTCTAAAGCTGAAAAAGATGCATTAGTAGCGGTGAAGAATGATAATACCATTGTGGTCAAACAGGCCGATAAAGGCGGAGCAGTGGTTATTTGGGACATCAATAAATATAAACAAGAAGTACACCGCCAGCTTAACGATCAGAATTGTTACAGACGCATCGGGAAAGATCCTACATATGAAATAAGGAACCAATTATTCGACATTATCCAAAGAGGCTTTGACGAAGGGTTTATAGGACCAAAGGAATTAGTTTTCCTACAAAATAAAAATCCCAGGACGCCTGTATTCTATGTGCTCCCCAAATTGCACAAGGATGAAAGGAATCCACCAGGGCGACCCATAATTTCAGGGTGTGAGTCTCTGTTTGAACCCATTGCTAAATATATTGATTATTTTTTTAAACCCTTTATCCAGACCATCCCTGCGCATCTCCAAGATACCACTGCCTTCCTAAATCGAATCTCCACCATCAAATTCAATCATAACAGACAGCTCCTAGTGACACTGGATGTGGTGTCTCTATACACCCAAATCCCTCAAGAACAAGCACTGGAAACCTTGACTGTGTTCTTGGACAAGAGAGAGAGGCCAGTAAGAGTTCCCACTAAATTCATCCTTGATCTTGCACGGTTTGCACTGCAAAAAAACTTTTTTACGTTTGATGCAGAATTTTTTTATCAAATAAAAGGGGTGGCGATGGGTTGCCCCTTTGCCCCAGAGTTAGCCATAATGTTCATGGGGCTATTTGAGGAAAAATTCATATACCAAGCTAACCCTTTCGGCAGTTGCATTTCCCATTACATGCGGTACATTGACGACATATTCCTGGTTTGGACAGGAGGACATGAAGACCTGGGCCAATTTGTCTGTTGGCTGAATTCGAGAACGATTGACATCCAGTTCTCTGTTACAGCATCCAATGAATCCATCAACTACTTGGATGTTAAAGTGGAACCTTTTGAGGGAGGCTTAAGCACAACATTATTCCGGAAACCCTCTGACAGGAATAAAGCTTTGCATTTCAACAGCAATCACCCTCGCAGCTTGAAACAAAATTTGCCATATGGGCAATTTTTGAGGATTCACCGAAATTGTTCGAGTAAAGAAGAATATTTTAAACATGCCTAACATTTGAAAAACCGACTCATTCAGAGAGGTTACCCAAAAAAACTACTAAAAAATTCCCTCAAACGAGCCTGGTGGACTCCACGAGAGACTTTACTGGAGAAAAAAATCAAACCGGATGTAAGAAGGATGGTGTGTGTCACCACCTTCTGTCCAGCTGCAAACTTACACAGGAAGCTCATTATGTCCAATTGGCATTTACTAAAAAATCTGCATGAGGATTTCTCAGCACCACCACTTTTTGCTTATAAAAAGGACAAAAGTGTGGCCAATTATGTTGTAAGGGCGGCATTACCAATTGCTAAGGCACCGACATTACAGAGCCTCTTCGGATTACCTCCGCCTAAAGGACACCACAAGTGCGGCACATGCACTTGTTGTAATGAAACCATTGAGGATTCAGTTTTTACATTTGAAAATATTCATTGGAGGCACGATACCTTTACGAATTGCAAATCTAAAAACGTCGTATATGCCATCATTTGCCCATGCCCTCTAGTCTACATTGGGAAAACAACACAAGAAATCAGAAACAGGATAACGCAACACAAATCGCGTATCCGCAGAGGAGTGGAGAATGCCCCATTAGTCAACCACTGGACTAAGTGTAAGCATGAAAATACTGAATTGCGCTGGACAGTATTGTCCAAAATTGAAAAAGACCCCAGGGGCGGTGACTTTGATGCCAAACTATCACAACGCGAAGCAATGCTTATAATGAAGTTTAATACCGCGACACGGGGATTAAATGAAATATCTGAAATTTATAAGCCTAATGCCTAAGCCGTGCTGGGTATATAGACTGAAAAGTCTAGTCCAGCCTTTTCAATTGCTGTGTTACTGTGTCTTAGAACTACAAGTCCCAGAACCCCCGGTTTCTGTCTTGAACCAGGAAGTCCTAATACAACGCTTCCACTCGAGGGAACCATTCGCGTGAATCATGTGTTTCACCTAAGGAGAAGGACGGATGCCTTGTTCCTGCATCGGTACGTTGTCTCGCCAGACTGAGAACTACCGCCATCGCGCCTGAGAAGCAAGATTGCTAACAATCATTTCCTTCTATTTCCAGCAAAGGAGCGGCCGCTCACGAGCAAAGAAGGACAGAGCAGTTAGTTAGAAGCTGTTCGCCCGCGGGTGAGTAGGAAGTTCCCCCCTCCCCCTTGCTGCACATGATCGGAATGAATGAATTGAGGTGTTTTGACACAACACTGAATGTCGTTCTTTGTGTTGTTTCCCTCACATAGTCCTCTGTGATCACTACTGTTGGGAAATACAAACTCCACTTTGGGAATTCACCCGCCCGCCACTGCTTGCGACTATTGACTATCGGATAAAGGTAGGGAGCCGCTGTAGCACATTGGAGGTTGCCCGTTTTCCACTATTTGAATAAACTTTTCTACGCTAGTTATTTCTATTGTTACAGAACCAATCCGGTCCTGAGGAGAACCCCACCAAATTGAAGGGGTTTGAAACGCGTCGACCAATATTGTCCCGCATCTGGTTACTACTAGTGTCTTGGAACAGTCTTTGCATTCATGTGGTCCCATGAGTGACTTTGTTAAAACTACGACTAGAACAGACTCTAAAAAATTATAAAATCACGAAAAGAAGTATTTTCCATCCAATTATTTACCGATGCTTGGACGCATTGTTTTCGTATTTTCAGCTGTTTGAATGGTTTGTGTGTGAATGTATGGCCAAGTGTGTATGAAATTGTTTATTCATGTGTATGTATATATTGTATATAAAAGTTGTTGTACTTTGCATTTTGTATTTTCCATGCACGAAAAATAGTGTGCTCAAAAAAGAAAAAAGAACTTTATTAAAAGAGAATAAATTCCGTATGGTGTTAAATCAAAAACAGGTTGTTTTTGCTTAATCCAAAGCAGCTTTTTCTGAAGGATATTGTTTGATGAATAGGTAATTCCAGCATTGGCTTTTGTTTCGTTTAATAGTATTGGTTGGACTCAGCCTCGCTGAGTAAGGAGTCAAGACCCTTTTTGATTCTTAGACAAAAAACTAGGAGGCCATTTCAGGTGTACTTATCAGCGCAAGCCCTAAAGTGCACTGTGAGTGTAGTGGGATTGTGTTACCTACAGATCCTTTGCGATGAGTATCTGAAAAGGAAAAATGTGATAGACACACATAATTGTCAACAGGTTGTTCATTTCATGTGTGTCTAGTACTATTGCTCTGTGCATAGAGTTGCCCTGTAAATTGCAAGGCTGTGAACTAGATACATAATGCATGTGAATGGATGTGGGCATGCATGATGACTATCTAGTGGATGACCATGCGTGGCTACAATGTGCCGTAAGAGCACACATTAACGATTTATCCAGTGGCCCTCTCGTGGTCACAATGAGGCTGTTACACAAAACGTGATGCAATACGGGTAATCTGCACCTATAGGTGATAATATCTGGGTATAGTGGCAAAAGTGTCTCATTAGGGTACATGTGGTTGTCAAAAGCTAAAAGCATTTGCTTATCTGATGACCTTAATGCGCGTGATATGATTAAAACAAGGAAATAAACAGTGGCATGGCAAAAATTACACACACGAGACAGACTGACAGACTTAACAGGGATGCGGCTTACTTTAACTCAGTGTGCGTATGGAACAAATGATCCTGTCACACAGAGGAGCCTCCTGTAATGAGACCCTGAGGAAAGTCAATATATGCAGTAAAGAGCGCATTGGGGCACGCGTGCTGTAGAAATACTATACTGCTTGCCGCTGCAACTTACTTCTTCTAGGATAGCATTCGCTATAACCTGCGATGTGGACAGGATCCCGCCGGTGTGGCATTCCCGGCGTGTGCTCAAGTTTCCTGTAAAGGGTGTGGCCTCAACGTGAAACGCGTGGCCACATAATTGAGCATGCGCAGTAATGTTTGGAAAAGCTAGAATAGTAACTCTCATTAACGTGATGCCCTTGATGGTGCATTTATGCATGGGGTGAAAATGTAGGGGCTAACTAGCACAACGAGAAACAATGCGCATGCACAGTGATGTTTGTAAAGGCTAGAATGGTAACTTTCAATAAGGTGGTGCCCCCGATGGTGCATTTACGCATGAGTGGTGAAAAATGTAGAGCCTATCTAGCGCAACGAGTAACTATTAGAATATTCTTTAAACTACTGTGAAGTACCCACAATATGTCTTTTACACATGGGGGTAAATATAAAAAAAGATCTATTTAGAGTCTCAAGCACTGCTAAACCACAAAGTGCTCCTCAAAGGTTACAGATGAGGCGGCAGGTCCTTATTGGAAGGGTTGGAGGTGGACTACTCATTATATGGCAAATGCTGCATACATATGTGTCAGTGGTCCATGTAACCAGTACCGAAGCATCTCTGGTTGCTGTGTTGTTGGCCACACTCCCTTGCATATGGAGATATATACTGAACATTATTACAAAAGCTCATTTGTGCCAGTGGTCATTTTATTCAATACCGAAGTACCACAAGTTGATTATATGGTTGGCCCCACACCCTGTTGATGTTATACAATGTAAATACGATGACATATTAATCTGTACTATTTAGTCATTGGTGGGTTTTATGTTCTCCGTAGAGCCTTCCTTGGGACGTTGTCATTAAGTCCGGTTATATGAGTAGATAGTCTGTACATCCAACATTGCTCTTTTTCTAAGAGTAGGTTTTGTAAATTGATTGTATTAGTATCTAGTTGTTCAATAATCACCCAGGTCATGTCATTGGTCGTATGGCCAGCTGTTAGAAAGTAATTGCTCATTTGCGTGGTTTTTCGCTTACAGCGAATATTGCTCCTTTGTTCATAAATCCTGGTCTTTATCTTACGGCTAGTCATACCCACATATCAGAGGCCGCATAGGCATGTGATTAAGTATACCACATTTGCTGAGTTACAGTTTGTATGTCTTTTGATATGCCATGTTTTGTCCATTTCTAGGTTTCACGTTTTTGTGGCTTTGGTGAGATAGCAAACACTGTAGTTGCAGCCGGGAAAGTGACCAGTTACATTCGATAAACCCCACGCATTCAGGACCGTATTGTTTGTATTGAAATGTTGCTTGGGGCGTGTGGATACCTCATAGGTTTTGTGCTCTTTTGTAGGAAAATAATGACTTCTCCCATTGCAGTTTGCCAGATGTTACTATTTTCCAGTTGCTCTGAATGATTTTGGTTACTTTGTTTGAAATGGAGTTATAAGTGGTTACGCAGGTGAGTGGAATTGCAGGTGCAGTTATTTCAACATTTTCCAGTAAGCTGTCGCGTTTCTGGTTCCTTGCTCCTTTTTCGGATTTAATTTTTCAGTTAGTGAGTTAGACTGGGTTTTGAAGTCCTTGATCTCACTACAATTGCGTCTCAATCTGAGGTATTGGCCATAGGGCAAGTTCTCCCTTAATGGTCAAAGCGTAACAATGAGTTTTTAGCTGTAGGCTTGAAATGTGTCTTTGTTGTGAGGATATCTCTGTTTGCCGCTGTATCGAGATCTAAGAAAGTAATGCTTTCTCAACTGGTTGTGTGGGTAAACTTCAAATTTGTATCTTGAGTGTTGATCCAGATGAAGTCTGTTTACTGTGCTTTCCCATATGAGGATTACATCATCTATGTATCTTTTATAGAATGTTAACTCATTAAAGAATGGTGAAGTTGGATTTAGAATATGTGCTTTTTCAAAATTGTACATGTATAGTCCTGCTACGACTAGGAGCAAACATGCTGCCCATCAAAGTGCCTTGTGTTTGTAAGAACAGTGTACATTCATGTGCAAAAAAATTCTCTTTCAGGGCTATCTCTGCACATTGTAGGACTAAAGATTTAGGTGTCCTGTAGTTCCACTCGGTGTCGTCTAGGGATGAGCTAAGGACCTCTAGTGTGTCATCTTGTGGCAGGCTTGTGTAGAGGCTTTCAATATCCATACTCACCAGGATGGAGGTAGATAGATTGAAACTTCTAACACAATTTGAATATCAAGACAAAATTGAGACTCGTATCTCTTCAATGAACAATCCTTTGTTTCCAGTAGCAAAACCAGATCATTCATATTGCTTAGTCATAGACTACAGACATTTAAATAGTCATTTTAGCCAATTTAGACATTTCAAATGGCTTTTTCAGCTAAAATATTTAACTTTCTTCACCATGTTAGGGGTCCGTAAAATACTCTGTTGACTTCCACAATGGAATAAGAATAGCCCTGGCCTGTTCTTAGCCCCAGTAACATCATCTTTAAATGAAATTGACTCCGAGGCCTTGTGCTATGTTGATTACGTCTTATGAATGATCAATAAAACACACATCTAGCCAGAGTTTTGGGATTTTCTGAACATGGCTGCAAATTAAACTTCGAGAAAACAAAAATTTCCTATGTCAGTGTCTTATTTTTGGGATAGAAGATGTCACATGAAGCCAAAAATCTTGCACCGCATTTCTCGTAAAAGTGTACTCCTACAAGCACCAAACACAGTTAAAAAAGCTACAATCACTTTATCATCTTAGCAAGGGATTTACAGAAAGGAGGATAAGGGGTATATTCACAAGAACGTAGGCTAAAAATCACCAAAAAATAATACCGCACCTTTACATATTGCAGCCTATTGCGGGAAAATAACCGCGTGTCAACGTGGAATTCACAACAAGGCGGTAGCATGCGACAGTCTGCCGAAACTGCGGCTAATGTCCACAATACAAAAACCTCGACGGCGATAAAACAAAAACCCAAACACGAAAAAACATGCAATGGGCCAAAGCACGATGAATAAATCAGCAACAAGCTGTGTCAGGCCTGCAATACACACATGACAGGCGGGAAAAATCTAAATAAAAGTAGGAAAAACACCCAAACACAAACTGACCTACACCCAAGAACCATGGAGGCAGCTGGAGCAGGCACAGAGGACGAGCGCAACCCCACACGCACCCCAGATGACTAGCCTCGGACCTCGGGGACAGGAAAGGCAAGAACAAGAAGAAGAGGAAGACGAGTTTCAGTCCGCAGGAAAACAGGATCCTAGTCACGGAGGTGATGGAACCCCATCAACAACTGTTCGTCACCTCCAATGTGTCATTGGGAACAAAAAATGGGATATGGGGGAACATTGTGGACAAGGTGAATGCCGTCGGAGAGCACAGGAGGTCAGTGGACGAGGCCAAGAGGCGATGGATTGACATCAAGCGAAAGACCAAGGAGAAACTCGCTGCCAACCAGAAGGCAGCAATACAGACTGGAGGTGGGGGCCCAGCGCCACAGTTCCTGCTGGATGATATGGAGTAGCTGGCGTCGACAGTCATCAGTGTGGAGACTGTGGCCGTAGTCGCGGAATGGGTGGAGAGGGCCACAATGGCATACATGCAAAATCAAGCAGTGCACAACCACAATGACTCTGGGTCATGGCCCTGATCCACACACTGTCACAATGTACAATGCCATTCTGTCTGAATGTCAACATGTACCATGCGGCTACATATATGTGGACACATTATAATACACCCTCTCCCCTTCACATTGCAGGGGCACCGTCAACACCCCCTGCGGAGCAGTCCCAGACACTTTTCATTGATGAGGAGTTGGACAACGCCAGCAGCCGCTCCCAAACCCTTCAAAACATCATGGACATCATCAGCAACTCAAACCCAGGATCAGGCCAACCCAGCTACATTGAGGAGACACCACCCACTACCCAAAGCACCCAGCAGGAGGCAACACAGCCCTGGCACTCCCCCAAGACCCCCAGGAACAAACCATGGCCTTCCAACGCTGTGTCCTTGAGGGCCAAAGGGACATGGCTGAGCAGGTGCGGGTGGGGGTCGGCCTCTTGGCTGCCAAAACGGATGCCATCCATGGGTGTCTAGCTCCAGTCCCTAACAGACACCCACGGCCCGCTCCATGCTCTCCAAGGAGCCCTGACTGACATCGCTGGAGTCAAGCCATGGAGGGAAGAACACCTGTCCACTCAGACTGGCTCCAGTGATTCTAGCCGTAAGCTGGCACACATGCGGTGGCTCATGGAGGACATGGTGCGGATGAAGGCGGAAAGAACAGCAGCCACTGCTGCACATCAGAGAGATGTAGATGGGATCTACCATGCCCTGCAGATCCTCTTCATGGCATTGCTGCCACAAGGCGTGGCACTGATGAATGCTCCTGCCCCCACACCATCCACATCTCCGCCCCCTGGTATGTTAGTGCCTTACAGTGAGGCAGGCGTATCCACTCCGGCACCTGATGTGCCACTGCCACACAGTGTGGCCGACAATCCATCTCTGGCCCCTGATGTGTCAGTGGCACACAGTACCGCAGCCGGTACTGCAACACCCACAGATGAGGCAGAGCACACATACATGGATGAGGATGTGGATGGGATTGTTGTCAGAAGGAGGCAGTAGCATTCATCTCTGCCACCTGGCCTGTTTCTGCTTGGTGCCGCACATGGCCTCATGACCTCCCATTGACCCCCGATACAATCCACTGCACTCACCTTGGACAGTGACATGGACTGCCATATCCTGTTTTATGACTAATGACACAGCGACCAGACTCTGGACTGCTCTCTTCCTCTTCTGCAGCACCTGTCATCCCTGGATGGACTCTGGTTGGCCCTCCATGGGCCCATATTGTGTGGTGTGCTTGGCATGGCCCTGTACCGCTCCAGTTGCAGCATTCCACTGGATGTGAAATAAGCATCCAGTAAAGCACTGTGGGGACAGTGATTTCCCTTACGTCAATGATGCTCATCTTGTGTAATGCCTGTAACCGTGTGCTATATTGCCTATTGTGTCCCGGGTGCCGCGTACACTACACCTGGGACACATGCATTAGTCACTTCCTTGTGCAGAAATGTACTGAACCACGCCCAGAGCCCCGAGTCATTGTTGCAAGCCCTGCGCTGGTCCCTGGGACCACTTCCTGCCCTTAAAAAATAATTTTGCAGGCATTTGCAAAAGGGAAGTGGTCGCCTGGGCACCCCTTCCCATTTGCGAATGCATTACTATCTACTTGAAGTAGGTGATAATTGCGAATGCTTTGTGACAGCAATTGCAGTCGCAAAACATTTGTACATGGTTTTGAGACTTGCTATTTGGAAGGGAAAGCCCCTTCCAAATAGCACGTTGCAAAACCTATTTAGCAAGTCACAAAAAAATTGTGACTCGCGAAATAGGCTATGTACGTGGCCCAATAGGTTTTTGCATGCGCAAACGGGTTCACGAACAGGTTTGCACATATAAAAACGGGTCGCACATCTGGCCCTTAGTATTTTATATTGAAGGAATACCCCCTCTGTCACATGTATTTCCTTTGTTTTATAGCATCTCTCATACCATTGTTGGATGTCAGAGCACTTTACATCACACACATATAGATACAATGAATCATACATGTAAATCAGTGTATAGAAAACGTTACATAAGGTAAAGAGGACTACAAGGTGTAGTATTCACATGTCATTCATAATGGTAGGCATTTTTAAAGAGTGCTTGGTCTGGAAAAGCACAAACTCAGGATTCAGAACATAACACAGTGGCTAGCACTGACTTTAACATTAAAAATGTATTTCCACCCAAATAAATCTTTTTAGCAGCATCAGGATAATGAATGACTGGGAAAAAACATAAGTTACTAACTGGTACCATGCAGTTTGCAAGCAGCTCTTTGATAACAGCTTATAGGTCCCATTGCTAGATTACGATTATCACTTATGAAGTGCACAGTAACAAAAGAATATCTGTCTCAAAAAGCAGTAACCACGGACCTATGCACATAAAATCTGCTTTTTAAAATGCATGTTACACGTTCTTTGCAGTAGGCACATTAACCATCTGTGCTACATTAGTTGAGTCAAAGCTGCCACTGAACAAAACTCTCCTCTCTCTCCAGCAGGTTTGACAAGGTTGTAGAAGACAGGAACGAAAATGGAGGAAAGCGTGGGATCCTACTGAAAGGGGAGTACATAAGGGTCTGCTTGCCGAATATAAATCTAGTGTTATCAGGGAAAAGCAGCAGTACTTCTCGAATCTCACTACCTCCCTTACCTCCCCTTGGGAGCTTTTTAAAATTGTCGACTCCCTCTGTTCCCTACAGGTTCCTGATCCAGTGGTGGGCTCGCAGGAGCTCTGTAACAAGATATCAGAGTTCTTCCACAATAAAATTGATGATATATATCTTGCATTAGAAACCCAGAGAAAGTCGCTAGCTGACTCTTCTCTCCAAACCTTGACTACCTCAGAAGCGTGGACTAGAGACCATCCTAAAAGCTTAATGGACTTTCCGCTTCTCACGCATGAAGGACTTGAGCTCTTGCTCGATAGAATTAAATCCTCATCCCCTCTTGATCCTTGCCCTCTGAGGATAATGAAGGAATGCAGAGCGACCTTGCTTCCGCCACTCCTGGAAGTCATGAATGGTGCCATAATCCAGGGTACCTTCCCCTCAATATGGAAGAGGGCAATAGTGAAGCCCCTACTCAAGAAGCCTACGCTGGATCCGGAACAGTTGAAAAATTTTAGACCTATTTCACTGTTACCCGCTCCTGCGAAGATTCTTGAGTCACACCTCAACTGCCATCTTACTACCTTTCTGGACTCATCTGGGTACCTTGATAGCTCCCAGCATGGGTTCCGAAAGGCTCACAGTACTGAGACAGCTCTGACCATGGTGGCAAATAACATACGTATGAGGGTGGACGCAGGCCAAACTACTGTGTTGGTGCTACTGGACCTCACAGCGGCGTTTGACACCCTGTCTCCCTCTACTCTTACATCTCGGCTGAGGGAGGCAGGGATTTCCGGCATGGCTCTTAACCTCCTATGCTCCTTTCTACAACGGAGGGAGCAAAGAGTCAAGCTTGGTGAATTCCTTTCCCCTGCTATGTCCTTGCAATGTGGGGTGCCACAAGGGTCGGCTCTTAGCCCGACCCTATTTAACATTTATGTCGCCCCTCTTGCAAGGCTAGTAAAATCTCAGGGGATGGAATTGGTGTCATACGCCGATGACACTCAAATTATGGTGTCACTGACCCACTCAGTCCTAACATCTGCCACCAACTTCAGGATCTGTATGCAGACAGTCTCTGACTGGATGCTTCAGAATTCCCTGAAGTTGAATGGCGACAAAACTGAGATCCTGGTCTTTGGTAAGGACCAGGATATTTGGTCAGATGAGTGGTGGCCGGACTCACTGGGAACCTGTCCATCTCCCTCCCAGTCGGCAAGAAATCTGGGAGTAATCTTTGACACCTCCCTGTCCATGACTTTGCAGGTCAACCGTACAGTTGCCACCTGCTGGGGGGTGCTAAAGATTCTTAGGAGGATTGTTCACTATCTTTCCCCCTCAGCGCGTAAGCAGGTGGCAGTCGCATTGGTGAGTTCAAGGTTGAACTACTGCAATGCGCTTTATGCAGATTCCAACAAGGGGCTCATCCAGCGACTACAGGTTGTGCAAAACGCGGCTGCTCGTTTTGTTTTAGCACTTCCCAAAACTTCTTCTGCAACGATGGCCAGAAAGAGCCTTCATTGGCTCCCTATTCATCTTAGGATCTCGTTTAAGATCCTCTGCCTTGCCTACCGAGCCTTGGCTGAGGGTCTCTCGGATCCCCTGGGTGCCTTGCTGACCCGCTACCAACCTTGTAGATCTCTGAGATCTTCGGAGATGAATCTACTGGTGGTCCCACGTGCCAAAAGGGTACGTTGGGGAAATAGAGCATTTTCCATTGTTGCTCCCAAACTATGGAATCTGCTGCCTTATGAGATTAAGATGCAACCTTCTTTGATCTCTTTTAAAAAGGCGCTTAAGACCTGGTGTTTTGTCAGAGCTTACCCGTAATCAGGAGCATACTATGGTAGCTGGTATTGTTTGGTTAGGCGCCTTGACGCCCCCCGGGCTTAGTTGCGCGTTAAAAATTGTTTTTCATTTCATTTCATTCAGGTACATTAATCACTGGCATTATCTTGACACTTTTATTGTTGCTCGAACTCTGCTAATTATACAAGAAACTTTGCTGTGCTTTTAAAACTGCTGCCTAAGGACCCCCTGGGAATGTGTCACGGACCCCTGGGGGTCCGCGGACCCCAGTTTGGGAAACACTGTTGTAGAGTGTTTGGTCTGGGGGCATGCAGCACAATTCCCACAGGGATGGTGCCCTATCACCGGAGGCATGTTCCATAGTGTGCCTACTTGGTGAGCCTCTCTGGTAGGTGGTCTGGTATGTATCAATTGATCTCTTAAGCTGGTTCCACGTTTAAAAGCAAATAATGGTTGTTCAAGAGAATCATTTCCGGTGTTCAGAATCTTCCAATGTTTGCGAACTATTTGTTGGATCGCATTTGACTTTGTACTGAAAGTATTGACACATGTCAGTCTTTTATTCCTCTCCTTAGGAACGGATGGCTCTAACAAGGCTTCCCGATTGTTATTTGCTGCTCTCTTTTTGGAACGTTTGATCAGTTTTTTGGGGTAGTTTCTCTCTTCAAGTTGTTTTTCCAAGTCCTTGGAATGTTTATTGAAGTCTTCCTTTGTTGAACAATTACGCTGTATACGTAGAAACTGCCCGTATGGCAGATTGTCACGTAATGACTTAGGATGACAACTGGTGATACACATAATTGCCATAGCCCCTGCTATATATGTAACTTTTAATGACGGGGATACTGTACCAATTGTATATGTATCACATTTATATTCAAATGCTGAAATGCGTTTCGCACCTAAAAAAAAATACTGACATTAGTCCAGACAGCTATTATAAAGAAAAGATTGTTGGTTCATAGGAAATACATCATTGTGGTTACTCCCATTCCAGCCTTAGAGGCCACCACAAAGGCCAACATTCCTAATGTGAAAGCCTTTCACCCTAGACGGATAAAGTAGGCCATCTCCTTAACAGCTCCTGATGTAGCCTATGCCTTTGACCCCACGCTAAAAAGACAAGAATACCTCCAATATGAACAAGAATACCCTGTGCCCAGTGGCATTTTGCCTCTTGATCAGTATGACTTTATTGTATATACTCTTAATTGTGTTACGTCTGGCACTCTAGTTTAATCTGTTCAACAATATTTCACCGTTCATTTGTGTGCTACTCTCTCCTTTAGTGCTTTGTCTAAGGGCACTGTTTCTTCAATGGATAAAAATGGAGTAAATGGGAATCCCATTTGCAGGTGGAGGTGTGCACAAAGTTAACAAGACCTCAGTGGTCTATTGCTGATTCTTTCACCATTTATATCATAAAGAATCTTGATTACTTCCAATTTTGATTAACTCATCATTATTTATTTATTTTCTTCATTTTCAAAAAATCCATTTGAATTAATTCATTCATTCAAAACAGTTTGCTGCTCAGACATTTAACTCCTACCCAATGCATTTCGGGTCAAGGGTGACCCTTCTTCGGGGGTCTGTGAGGAAAACAAAGAATTACATGAGTGTTACTGCTACTCTTAATTTCTCACATTAATCGGTTACTAACACTTCATTATCTTAGGGACAGCTCTATATCAATACTGTAACGACGTAACAAAAATACATGAAAGATACTTTAGTTCGGTTGTCCTCGTAAATATTCCCAAATAAAATATGAATTGCACCCTGTACCATGACCGAGTGTATACACGTTCTCTGTCCATTTACCAAAATAAACGATGTATAGGCAATAACCCAATGTCACCTTCTTCCAGCATCAAGCTAAACAAATTTATCAAAAAACATTTCTATTCTTCGTACAACGCAGCTCTCAAACGCGCGTTCCGTTCTTACTCACAGTTAAATATCAAGCTTCGCGCGCCGTATTCGTTCTGCCAATCGCTATGCGTCAAACATTTGCCATTGTATTTTAACTCGTGCTCACGCTCGTGATTGGTTCTAGTCCCGGTCACATGATCGCAACGCGATCTCTAGCGAGTTGTTTCTTTTATATCAAGAAAATAACTTGTGATCATCAAAAAATGCTGCGAGGCATGGTGACAACATCTAAACAATTGTTTATGTGTACCCCCTTATTTACGCGGTTAGCGCAAACAATTATTGGCAAAAACTAATTACGAAGATCTTACTCAATAAACTGTTTTACCAAATTATCAGATAACTGTGGATTACCCTGTGCATAAATAAAGTATTTAACTAAAGACAAAAAGGCAACATCAACGTTAAACATTTAGACATGATATTATGTGTCGGCCATCTTGGAATGGGATCATGGTTCATGCAATATGCTATGTACAGGAATATAGTAAAGCCTTTCCAAAATGTTCATAAGAAACAGGATAGTTCTATCCTGTCATTTAATCCATGAGGATATAAACTTCCCAGTCTATGAATCCAGAAGTATTCGGATCTTAATCTCTGTTTGTGTGTGTCCTGATCTGTTCTTGGTTTAATCACCTCCAATATGGTGAAACGTAACTGTGCTATGTTATGACCTGATTCTGCCCAATGAGTTGCCAGTGTTGATTTAACATTCTTCAAGCGAATATTGCTTTTATGTTCCGTAATCCTTATTTTGATTTTGCGTTCGGTTTGTCCGATATATAGTTTCCCACATGGGCATTTGATCCCATACACTACTCCTTTGGTGTCACAAGGGCTTGAATGTCTTAATGAAATCGTTTTTCCAGACATAGGATGTGTGAATGTCCTTCCCACCATTACATTGTTGCAATGCATACAATTTTCACATTTCTGCATGCCTTTATACATTACTTCCAAATCCTCAGGTGTTTTCTTTTTCATTAATTCCTTCATATTCTTAGATCGATGGTATGCAAATGTGATATTTCTGGAAAACAATGTTTGCAGATCTGGCTCTTCCGTGATCAAACTCCAATGTTGTCGCATGATATTAGCAATTTTCCTTGATTGCATAGAGTGTTTCAGTACACATACTGTTGGTTTGTTATCCGGCTTTTCTTTAGAGTGCAGTAGTGTTTCTCTATTCATAGCTATTACTTTGTTCTTAGAATCTTCCAACATAGGCTCTGGGTATCCTCGTTTCAAGTATCTTTGGATCTGTTTTTCGAACGTGGCTGCTAAATTAGTGGGATCAGATGTAATCCTCTTTTGTCGGATAAATTGAGATAGTGGTAAATGCTTCTTAAGCGAATAAGGATGAAAACTGGTATAGTGTAAACAACTATTTCTGTCTGTTTCTTTTGTGAATACACTTGTGTTGATCTTTCCTTGTTCGATGTTTATCAACACATCCAGAAATGGTAATTCATTTTGATCCATTTGGTAGGTAAATTTCAATCTCTCATGTTGTGAATTCAAAACCTGAATATTCTCCATAAGTTTCTTTTTAGTGCCACGCCAGATTATAAAGATATCATCGATATATCTTTTGAATGTGATCAGACTTTGTGTCCAGTCTGGGTTGTTCAAAATATGGTCATACTCAAACTTTGCCATGAAGGTGTTCGCGTAGGACGGTGCCCCCGCAAACCCCATGGATGTTCCGCTACATTGTCCGTAAAATTCCCCTTCCCATTGGAGATAACTGTGTAGCAATGCGAATTGTAGTATCTCAAGTAAGAACACTCTTTCTGCTCCAACAATCTCATTTTCTAGTAGGCACCATTCCATTGCTTCAATTCCCTCATTATGAGGGATAGATGTGTACAATGCTGTCACATCGATTGTACATAGCCACACTTCCTGGTTGGATGGAATGTCAAGTGTCCTCAATAGATTCAAGAAAGAAGTAGTATCCTTAATATGAGTGCTCCATTTCTGTACAATGGGTTGTAGAAACCAATCTAGGTATTGACCCAGTGGTTCTGATAGTGAGCCACATGCTGACACTATTGGCCTGAAGGGTGGTTTGTTGGCATTCTTATGAATTTTAGGCAACATGTAGAACTGTGGCCTTCTGGGATATTTACTGTTCAGGAATTGATATGTTTTTGTCGATATCCATTTCATCTCTAGAGCTCTATCAAGAATGGTTTTTAGAGTACTGGAGAATGTGTTGGTTGGATCTTCTTCCATTTTCTGATATGTGTTAGTGTCTCCAAGGTGAACCCGTACACTCTCATTGTAAAATTCAGTGTTCATTACTACAATCGCTCCCCCTTTGTCAGCTTTTTGTATTATGATTTCTGTCATTTCTGTTAGAGATTTCAAAGTTTGCCATTCCTTCCTTTATTTGGGAATATTTACGAGGACAGCCGAACTAAAGTATTTTTCATGTATTTTTGTTACGTCGTTACAGTATTGATATAGAGCTGTCCCTAAGATAATGAAGTGTTAGTAACCGATTAATGTGAGAAATTAAGAGTAGCAGTAACACTCATGTAATTCTTTGTTTTCCTCACAGACCCCCGAAGAAGGGTCACCCTTGACCCGAAATGCATTGGGTAGGAGTTAAATGTCTGAGCAGCAAACTGTTTTGAATGAATGAATTAATTCAAATGGATTTTTTGAAAATGAAGAAAATAAATAAATAATGATGAGTTAATCAAAATTGGAAGTAATCAAGATTCTTTATGATATAAATGGTGAAAGAATCAGCAATAGACCACTGAGGTCTTGTTAACTTTGTGCACACCTCCACCTGCAAATGGGATTCCCATTTACTCCATTTTTATCCATTGAAGAAACAGTGCCCTTAGACAAAGCACTAAAGGAGAGAGTAGCACACAAATGAACGGTGAAATATTGTTGAACAGATTAAACTAGAGTGCCAGACGTAACACAATTAAGAGTTATTCAAGTACAGTCTACCCCACGTCCGGGCACCAACAATTTAAAGAGATGAATTTGGAGGATATAGCTCAAATAACAACAAATAAAGCAGAGACTTTAGCCTACACAGTTGAAGAAGCCGAAGAGATCTATGGGTTAATCAAGGAAACTAGAGTGTTCAGCACACAAACAAGCACAGTAAATCAGTTACTGAAACAACTTGAATATATCAGTAAACGGGAAATAAATCAGCGTTTACACGCCACAACATTGATACACTATCACAGAAACAAAAGAATCCCAAGGGGACTAAGAATTGCCTTAAAACCTATGCTATGCAGGAACAATAAAGCTTTTCTAAACAGATGGTATCAAATCTTAAACAAATGCAGTTTGGATCTAATTCTTCTGATCGTGGAGGAGCTCTCGAAAGAACTAAAATTAGTAGAAGAGGAACTCAATGGCATTAAACAAGAATTAAACCAACATGAAGATTTAACAGAATTACTTGAGGAAACTAACAAAAAACTGGAGAAATATGCGAAAGAAATTGAAGAAAGGAAAATCAAAAAGTATAAAAGAGATACCATTGATTATAAGCTGGAAGAAGTTTATAGTTGGGCAGAAGTTTATAATCAAAGAAAGTGGCAACAACCCTCAACCAATAAAAGCTCTTCACAAGAGAGTGTGGTATCTGACTCTGAAACAACTCAAAACAGACAACCGATGAATAAACCAACACAAAGGGAACGAAGAGAACAATTGGAGAAAACGGCTTTTTTAGATATAAGTCCAGCGGCAAACAATGCCCCGTCTATGAGTGTACCAACAGGAGAACCATCAAAACCAGGAGGGGAAAAAGAAAAAGCAAAGGAATCAGAAGCAGAACGAGAATTGAGATCGAAGAAAAAGAAACCAACCTTGTCATAAACATATCTGACAGACAACTAACCAAGGCACAAACGAATGTGTTAAACAAAGGTTTAACTTTTGTCCCAATCTACAGATCGAATGCTCAGGAAACCGAAATATCTGTTTTCAAATTTCTTCGCGTACTAAGGCTAAAAAACTTCTTCAGTAATGTACAACCTACAGAAGGACCAACAAGTGACCTTAAAGAATTCAGGATTAAAAGCACATTTTGTGCTCCAACATCGCACAAAACTATAGATGCCTATGAAAGAGTGATCACTAGCGAGATGAAAAAGATTAATTATGGTAGTGGATCTAGAAGTAATTTTTCAAGGAAGGAATGGCAAACTTTGAAATCTCTAACAGAAATGACAGAAATCATAATACAAAAAGCTGACAAAGGGGGAGCGATTGTAGTAATGAACACTGAATTTTACAATGAGAGTGTACGGGTTCACCTTGGAGACACTAACACATATCAGAAAATGGAAGAAGATCCAACCAACACATTCTCCAGTACTCTAAAAACCATTCTTGATAGAGCTCTAGAGATGAAATGGATATCGACAAAAACATATCAATTCCTGAACAGTAAATATCCCAGAAGGCCACAGTTCTACATGTTGCCTAAAATTCATAAGAATGCCAACAAACCACCCTTCAGGCCAATAGTGTCAGCATGTGGCTCACTATCAGAACCACTGGGTCAATACCTAGATTGGTTTCTACAACCCATTGTACAGAAATGGAGCACTCATATTAAGGATACTACTTCTTTCTTGAATCTATTGAGGACACTTGACATTCCATCCAACCAGGAAGTGTGGCTATGTACAATCGATGTGACAGCATTGTACACATCTATCCCTCATAATGAGGGAATTGAAGCAATGGAATGGTGCCTACTAGAAAATGAGATTGTTGGAGCAGAAAGAGTGTTCTTACTTGAGATACTACAATTCGCATTGCTACACAGTTATCTCCAATGGGAAGGGGAATTTTACGGACAATGTAGCGGAACATCCATGGGGTTTGCGGGGGCACCGTCCTACGCGAACACCTTCATGGCAAAGTTTGAGTATGACCATATTTTGAACAACCCAGACTGGACACAAAGTCTGATCACATTCAAAAGATATATCGATGATATCTTTATAATCTGGCGTGGCACTAAAAAGAAACTTATGGAGAATATTCAGGTTTTGAATTCACAACATGAGAGATTGAAATTTACCTACCAAATGGATCAAAATGAATTACCATTTCTGGATGTGTTGATAAACATCGAACAAGGAAAGATCAACACAAGTGTATTCACAAAAGAAACAGACAGAAATAGTTGTTTACACTATACCAGTTTTCATCCTTATTCGCTTAAGAAGCATTTACCACTATCTCAATTTATCCGACAAAAGAGGATTACATCTGATCCCACTAATTTAGCAGCCACGTTCGAAAAACAGATCCAAAGATACTTGAAACGAGGATACCCAGAGCCTATGTTGGAAGATTCTAAGAACAAAGTAATAGCTATGAATAGAGAAACACTACTGCACTCTAAAGAAAAGCCGGATAACAAACCAACAGTATGTGTACTGAAACACTCTATGCAATCAAGGAAAATTGCTAATATCATGCGACAACATTGGAGTTTGATCACGGAAGAGCCAGATCTGCAAACATTGTTTTCCAGAAATATCACATTTGCATACCATCGATCTAAGAATATGAAGGAATTAATGAAAAAGAAAACACCTGAGGATTTGGAAGTAATGTATAAAGGCATGCAGAAATGTGAAAATTGTATGCATTGCAACAATGTAA
This sequence comes from Lissotriton helveticus, assembly GCF_964261635.1. Taxonomy (NCBI): domain Eukaryota; kingdom Metazoa; phylum Chordata; class Amphibia; order Caudata; family Salamandridae; genus Lissotriton; species Lissotriton helveticus. Next base: position 540,318,976 of record NC_136065.1, read on the forward strand.
TGGTGGGAAGGACATTCACACATCCTATGTCTGGAAAAACGATTTCATTAAGACATTCAAGCACTTGTGACACCAAAGGAGTAGTGTATGGGATCAAATGCCCATGTGGGAAACTATATATCGGACAAACCGAACGCAAAATCAAAATAAGGATTACGGAACATAAAAGCAATATTCGCTTGAAGAATGTTAAATCAACACTGGCAACTCATTGGGCAGAATCAGGTCATAACATAGCACAGTTACGTTTCACCATATTGGAGGTGATTAAACCAAGAACAGATCAGGACACACACAAACAGAGATTAAGATCCGAATACTTCTGGATTCATAGACTGGGAAGTTTATATCCTCATGGATTAAATGACAGGATAGAACTATCCTGTTTCTTATGAACATTTTGGAAAGGCTTTACTATATTCCTGTACATAGCATATTGCATGAACCATGATCCCATTCCAAGATGGCCGACACATAATATCATGTCTAAATGTTTAACGTTGATGTTGCCTTTTTGTCTTTAGTTAAATACTTTATTTATGCACAGGGTAATCCACAGTTATCTGATAATTTGGTAAAACAGTTTATTGAGTAAGATCTTCGTAATTAGTTTTTGCCAATAATTGTTTGCGCTAACCGCGTAAATAAGGGGGTACACATAAACAATTGTTTAGATGTTGTCACCATGCCTCGCAGCATTTTTTGATGATCACAAGTTATTTTCTTGATATAAAAGAAACAACTCGCTAGAGATCGCGTTGCGATCATGTGACCGGGACTAGAACCAATCACGAGCGTGAGCACGAGTTAAAATACAATGGCAAATGTTTGACGCATAGCGATTGGCAGAACGAATACGGCGCGCGAAGCTTGATATTTAACTGTGAGTAAGAACGGAACGCGCGTTTGAGAGCTGCGTTGTACGAAGAATAGAAATGTTTTTTGATAAATTTGTTTAGCTTGATGCTGGAAGAAGGTGACATTGGGTTATTGCCTATACATCGTTTATTTTGGTAAATGGACAGAGAACGTGTATACACTCGGTCATGGTACAGGGTGCAATTCATATTTTATTTGGGAATATTTACGAGGACAACCGAACTAAAGTATTTTTCATGTATTTTTGTTACGTCGTTACAGTATTGATATAGAGCTGTCCCTAAGATAATGAAGTGTTAGTAACCGATTAATGTGAGAAATTAAGAGTAGCAGTAACACTCATGTAATTCTTTGTTTTCCTCACAGACCCCCGAAGAAGGGTCACCCTTGACCCGAAATGCATTGGGTAGGAGTTAAATGTCTGAGCAGCAAACTGTTTTGAATGAATGAATTAATTCAAATGGATTTTTTGAAAATGAAGAAAATAAATAAATAATGATGAGTTAATCAAAATTGGAAGTAATCAAGATTCTTTATGATATAAATGGTGAAAGAATCAGCAATAGACCACTGAGGTCTTGTTAACTTTGTGCACACCTCCACCTGCAAATGGGATTCCCATTTACTCCATTTTTATCCTTTATTGTATATACTGACATTTCAGCCCAGCCCACTGTTGAAACTAAACACCAATGTTCCACTGCTTGCACAGCAGTACGCGGTGTCCAGAGGAATGGAGAATTCCATCCTCAAAAAACTTTCACACAATCTCTAGGGGATTGTAAACCTCAGCTTGCTGAACTCTAAACCTTCATTCTGCCACGGTAAAATACAGATCCTGATTTCCCCGCACTCATACTGTATTATTTGTATTATTGTGTCCACTCTTTCAATGAGCATTTACAATATTAGCAACTGAATGGATCAAGACTCTCAAAAAGAAAAGCTTTTAGGCATAAATTGCTTTGGGGAAAGGTGATGCATATTAAAGAATGTTTGCCACAGGCTTATGTAATTGTTACACTGAGTCACCAACGTGTTGGAATACATGTTGCAGGAAATTCACTGGCTGATGACACTGAAAGGCAGTAGTTCAGACTGCTGTAGTAGCTGCAATTACACATTCACACACAACAGTGGATGGTGACATCATGGTTGCTGTCAATGCTTCACATACTGGTACACCATTACCTAAAACAATTCCAGCAAAATACTTCTATTTATTGAGTGCCCAAACCATTCCTTAATCTTGAATTCCGGGAGTGGGGGATTAAGTGGTAGCAAACCAAGACCGCTGACTAGAATTAATCATTGTTTCTTATGAGGGGTTACCATCTGCCCGCGCTTGAGTGGCGGCTCCAAGTTCCCACTACAGAAACGCTATTTGTGGTATGGTCTTTAGAAACAGACTAAACAATATGTCCTCAGCTGTGACATTTGTCAGATAATTAAAAGTTCTACCACAGTTCACCCTCCACAGACACCTCTTAAATTCAAATAAACCATTGACGTGTGTCTATCTTGACCACTGCAGACCTCTACATTCGGATGGTTCAGATTCATGTTCTAGATTTCTATTGGTGTGGGGCCTCCACAATCGGCTAATACTCGAACTGTTATTAAAGATTTGTAATTCTTTATTGAGACAGATTCAGTAGCTGCATCCCACTTGGGCCAGGGACCAGTGTTTGCCTCTGTGGCTGTGTATTATTCCTCTCCCTATCATCCTGAGGATGATTTAATAGTGGAAAGGAAAAACTGTGACTTAAAGCAGTCTTTAACAGTTAGATTATTAGGTTCAGTTCTAAAATTAGGTCCATCACTTGTATAGAGTCCAGGGAGCTTTATATAATCAGCCTAGAAAATCCTTTGGTGGCTGGACCCCCTAAAGGGTCCTGTTCAGCGTCCAGATGTACGATCCAAACATTGAAAATCCTGGCACAGTGTTGGCAGATATGCCTTTTGACATCACTGAACATTATTAATAGGAATAATAACAGGGGGAGCAGGGAGATAGGTCGGAAGTCGCTTTGTTGATTTGAATGGACTGTGGGCTTCTTGAGGAGGTGGTTAATTTCTCCAAGTTTCCATTCATCCTGGAAAGTGGCAGCCATGATGGAGGTGTTGATGAGATGGGTTAGGGTGGTGCTGACTGGCGATGTTCTCATGTTGTAGATGTGGTGGGGACATGGGTCCTTTCGGGCCCTGGAGTGGATAGTCCGCAACATTACAGCTGTGTTGTTTATGGTGAGGGCTGTGCATTCAGTCAGGCGGTCGTTTTGGTTGGAGGTGGCTAGGTTAGCAATAACTTCTTTGGGGTGAGTTGGTGTGCGAAGTTGCTATAGATTTTGGTGATTTTGCTGTGGAGGAAGTTGGATAGGTTGTTGCATAGTTGTTGGGAGACAGCAATGTTGTTGGTAGTGTCTGAGGGTGAGGTGAAATCCTTGACAGTCGAGAAGGTCTCCTTGCAGCTGTTCGGGCTACTTTTGATGTTATCCACTGATGCTTTTTTCTTGGTGTCTTTTATTTGCTGGTGCAGTCTTGGAGGCAGTTCTGTGGCTAATGTAGTGGCTGGCTCTCAATTTGTTTTCTAGCTGTTTATAGTGTTGTTTGGTGTCTCAAAGGACTTCTGTGTACCAGCAGGCCTGCTTATTTGATCTAATATGCTCGTTTTGTTTGATGGGTGCGAGGGAGTCCGCATAGTTCTCGATCCAATTGTTGAAGTTGTTGATGACCTTGTCGAGGATTGTCTTTGGTGCTATTTTGATCTGTGCTGGGAGCCCTGAACCCGTCTGCTTCTATGATTTTGCCCCAGCTGTGGCTTGGAATGCTGAAGCTGGTAGGGGGGTTGATTTGAGGTGTATTGATTTAGAAATGGATGATGGAGTGGTCGGTCCATGTGAGTGGTGTGGTGGAGCATTTTTTGATGCTGTTGCTTGTGGTGAAGATGCAGTCCAGTGTGTGTCCTGCGGTGTTTGTTGGATTCTAGATGAAATGGATGAGTTCAATGTTGCTCAAGCTTTCAAGAGATGCTGTGGAGTAGGGGTCATTTCAGTCTTCCAGGTTAAAGTTGAAGCAACCGAGGAGAATGTAGGCTCTGTAGTCGATGGTGGGTGGAGGGATGAAGTCGATGATGAGGTTGGTAATGGTGGCTTGTGGTTGGTAGGTGAGGGATCCATTCAGGGTTAAGTTTTGGGAGGTTTGCAGCGTGAAGTGCAGGAGTTTCATGAATGCATTGGAGTTCTCTGTGGATGTTATACATTTAATGGATTCCTGTTATATGATAGCCAGTCCTCCTTCTGGCTTGTGACAGCAGTCCTGCAGAGCGATCTTGTAGCCAATTGAAAATGCCATGATGATGTAAGGAGGCAATGAGTGCTCACTTGAATGTTATGCATATATAGCTCACATTGGTCAGCAATGTGGTGCAAACAAATGGGGGATGACCACCCAACACCCACAAGCAGAATCCAAAGAAAATATCTATATAGTCACCTATACAGCCTTAAGGCACATTGATGCCATATAAACATCAATTTATATCTTAGCGTTGAAAGGCACATTTTTCACAATGAACTCTTTTTTTCCACCAGCTATTTTTCTCGTTTACTGCAGATGCTGTAACTTTCCAGAAGCCTTCTGTCAGGAAGAGAGGAAGCATGAACGATGGGAAGAACTGTCTGAGCAACAAATCATGCACAAAGTATCTTTTCAAGGAATTGATTCTGTGTTCTATTGTGAAGAAGAGAGAAACTGGAGAGTTTACCTGCTGCCAGGGGTGAAATGAAATCTGATTTGGATGCCGAGTAGGGGGAATGCATCAACTGTTTCAACTTGTGCTTTAACAGTTTTATAATAGTGTATCAGCCTGATTCATGAAAAACGGGATTTGCGAGTCTCAAATAGCGATAAAATGCGACCCGCTATTGAGAACTCGCAAATCTGAATTCATGAAGATTACCGGAAAAAAAATGCGACTCGCACGCGGGCGCAAAATCAGTTAGCGACTAACGATAATCGCAGAATAATCGCTATTTCCGGCTACCTGCGTCGGGAATGCGAATCGCAATCTCGCCCGATCGGGAATGCGACTCGCTATCACGCGCGATCGGGAATGCGAATCGCAATCTCGCGCGATCGGGAAAACGGGAAGTCGCTTTACGAGCACAGTGATGACATCACAACCAGGAAGCAGGCAGTTCCCACCCCCATTCACCACAGTGAGGCAGACCTCGAGGGAGCAAGTTGGAAAGCAGCAGCTATTCTGGTGATTGCGAATTTGCTACTACTCTGCTGCCATGTCCGAGGAACCTGTTCCTGGCCCCAGAAACAGCACAGGGCGGAAGAGGAAGCTAAAGTTTTCAGAGCAGGAGCTCGAAAATGTGATAGAAGGGGTGGTGGCCAACCACGACAGACTCTTTGGGATAAACTCCAGGAAGGTCCCGGAGCAAGACAAAAGGAGGATCTGGCTGGGAATAGCCTCCAGTGTGAACTCCGTGGGTGTGGCCGATAGGTCACTGGAGGAGCTCAAGAAGCGATGGTATGACCTCCGAGGTCGTGCCAAGGAGAGGGTGGCGGAGCGCCTTGGAGAGGCATCGGGCACTGGAGGTGGCGGACCTACAGTCCCTCCCAACACACCCTTGGAGGACCAGGTGGAGAACACCCTTGAGAGGGAGGCGTGCGTTGGCGTCACACTTCTGGACTCCTCCCGCCCCACCCAAGACACCCAAGGTAAGTGGCATGCGACTGCGACCCTGTCCCCTATGACCGTCCCTGACCAAATAGGCTCACATAATGTCCCTTAGTCATGCCTTTGTTGCGCATCAGGAAATGCCCTGAAGCATTGTGGGAGATGTAGTATGTCCACAATGTAGTAGTACCACAATGCAGCCAGACAGGTTCCAAAGTACGCAAATCCACAGCCATCCAGGGAATGTCACCCAGCATGCATGTAACATCAGCACGTCTGACAGTCACATGCAACTAATGAGTATCCTCTTACCCTCACAGGTGGCGCAGAAAGCAGCGACAGTGAGAGGCTGCAAATAGATGAGGAGGCCCAGGAGGAGGATTTTCCACCGCAAACACAGGCACCAGCCCCTGCCGCTGCAACAACACCAGCAGCCAGGCCCCCCACCGTTGTGGCCCCTGCATCTGCCGTTCCACCCACAGCCAAAGCCAGGCCCCCCACCGTTGTGGCCCCTGCATCTGCCGTTCCACCCACAGCCAAAGCCAGGCCCCCCACCGTTGTGGCCCCTGCATCTGCCGTTCCACCCACAGCCAAAGCCAGGCCCCCCACCGTTGTGGCCCCTGCATCTGCCGTTCCACCCACAGCCAAAGCCAGGCACCCCACTAATGTGCCTCCAGTCCCTGCCGCACCAGCAACGCCTGCTGTGACACCACCTGCAGCTGCTGCTACGACATCTGGGCCTGCGACAGCGCCAACACAGCGGCCAGCCACAGTGACTGGCCAGCAGAGCAGGCGTGGGAGTTCTCGCCATCACACCACTGCTGCAATCAGCAGGAGGGGCAATGGACAGAGACATGCCTGTTTGAGCGTAGAAAGACGCATGTTGAGGATCCATCAGCGCCAGTCACAGCAGCAAGGTGCCATTCAGCTCCAGCTACACAAGATTGGGCGCCATGTGGCCGGAGTGGGAGACCGCATGGACCGCATGACGGCGGCCATGGGCCGCATGACTGCAGCCATGGAGGCAAACACTGCTGCGATGATCAAGCAGCGCAGTGCAGCAAGCCGGCGTCACCACCAGCTCATGAGCCGGCTGGCCTCCTACAGCAGGTCTAATTATGTGGCTGCAAATGCCACCTCACAGTTGTCGCGGCGGTCACTCACACAGCAGCACCAACTTGTACAGTGCTGTGAGGACATCACCAGGGTCCTGGAGCACCTCACCACGGCGGTAACGGCACTACACCCTCCTGCTCTACCTGCCACTGTAGGGGGTGACGATGGCAGTGAGGGGGCTTCCAGCGTCAGCAGCCAATCTGCCACACTAGTCCCGCCACTTAGGCGCAGCACCAGGGCAACGCCAGGTACAGGTGCCCCGGAAGAGGAAGAGCCTCAGAGGCGCTTGGGCATAACGCGCAGGAGGCGCAATTGACTCTTTCAGACAATCACTGGCACAGGCTGACTATAAGCCTGCCCTGTCCTTTCACACTGCAGTATGAAGGAATACTGTTAGTAGTAAATAGTTGTACTGATTACCTTTTTTTTGTGAATGAAACAAATATATTTATTTTGCAGCACACATTAGCGTTGTGTAATCATTACATTTTGCATGCAATTGTGATTTGTGGGGTGAGGGAAAAGGGTGGGCTAGAAATTGTTCTCTGTGATGTGGTTGCGACGTCTGTGGCCTTCAGCTGGGTTCTCCCCGCGTGCATGGTGCGCATGTGCTGGTGGCCGGTCGTCCCCTTCTGATTCACTGCCTGAGATGTCAACAGGCATCCGGCGCTTGGTTGCAATGTTATGAAGCATTGCACAGACAGCCACAATGCGGCAGCACACAGCAGGACTGTAATACATGGCCCCACCTGTCTTGTGCAGTATACGGAACCTGCTCTTGAGCAGCCCAAATGTCCTTTCTATACAGTTCCTTGTCCGGATGTGCGCAACATTGTAGCGCCGTTGCTGAGGTGTGGCAGGGTTGAGGTAAGGGGTCAGGAGGTATTCCCGTAGGGCGTAGCCACTGTCACCTGAATGAGAGGAGCAGATGTTGATTGCCTGTGCAGCGCAGTTACTTCATAGCAATGTGACATTGTCGACAAAGTGTACTTACCAAGTAGGTGTCCTTCCCCAAACTCTCCCCTGAGCAGTCGTGTGTGGAGTCCGCTGTGCCTGAAGATAAAGGAGTCATGGGTACTCCCTGGGTACTGGGAGACAATGTCAGTGATGATGGTCTTGGCATTGCAGACCATCTGTATGTTGAGGGAGTGGTAGGACTTTCTGTTGCGGAACATATACTCCGTGGCAGCTGGTGGGCAGATGGCGACGTGGGTACAGTCTATGCAGCCGAGGACATAGGGAAAATGGGCTACATTGTAAAATTGTAGTTTTGTCAGGTCCAATTCCTGTTGGCTCGTGGGAAATGTGATGTGACGGTGGAGCTGGGTGAGCATGGCGTCAACGAAAGTGTGGAGGCAGTGTGACATGGTGGGCTGGGATATCCCCCCAGCAGCCGCTACTATGCCCTGGAAACTCCCGGAGGCCAGGAGGTGCAGGCTACACAATACCTGCACATGTGTAGGCACCGAATTGTTTCGCCTTGTTGGGTGCTGCATGAGGGGGTCTAGTTCATGTATCAGCCAGATGATCATTTCCTCATTCAGCCTGTATTTAGCATATATCTGTTCTCTGGTTTGGCCCAGCAAGGTGACCCGCTGCCGGTAAATCCTTTCCTGCCTCATGCGTCTCCTCCGTGCTGCTCGCTGTAGCCTTCGCCGCCTCACCACCATGTACATTCCTGGCATTGTGGAACGCCTAATGCTGCTGCTGAATGTCCTTATGTGTGATTGGTCAGGCCTGAACCTGTTTGTGATTGGCCAACGGTTTTTCAAATTTTACTTAATCATGGCTTTTATGGTTACCACCTGCTTTGAGTTGTCCTTAATTTGCGCCGCGCAAACTGCGATTTTGGGTTTTTTCGCAATTGTATATTTTTCATGAATGCCGATTGAGAATATATTGCGTTTCGCTATTTATTTAGCAGATTCCGTGGTTGGTCGCTATTTCCATATCACTAATGCTCGACTACCGGGAATCTGCGACTATTATAGCGTAATCGCTATTATGTGTTAGCGTATTCGTTATTATGTGTTAGCGAATTCGCTATTTTGTTCTTGAATGCCAATTCCGTAAATTGCACCCGCAATTGCATTTTCGCTGCGATTGCGGGCGCTATTTCGCTTCATGAATCAGGCTGTATGTTCCTACAGTTAGATATTGCTTGCTCGCGCTCTCTCTCACTCTCTTCTGGGGACCCTCATTTTGAGATTCATAGGGTTACCGCTCTCCAGGGAAGATCGCCCTTCAAGACCTTTTCTTTTCAGAAGATGTATGATGATTTAGATCCAAGAATAATTTCCTGCTTGAAATTTCTTTAGTGATTAAATTAAGAGGCTTAATGCTTATGTTTTTATTCTCTCATCAGAACCCTTTATTGGGGGCAACTTACGGGGGAACATGGCGGCCGGAAGCTAACGGCCGTGACAGAGAGCTCCCGTACTCCCGAGATGTGTGGCATATGGAGAAGGCTACTGCACCTTAATGGCATGTTAAGTAGTTGCTGGGGCGTTTTATCGGATATGAGGCACCTTCGGAAAATGTAAAAACGAAAATGAAAATGAAAAGAGATTGATCTTACATACTGGCTGCTGTCGGGCTGCACCAATTTGTTGATTGATGATTGTTGCCAACTTTGCCGACTTCGTTGGCCTCGCGGCTGGGCTGCCGCTCCTGGTTGAGGCTTTTGCTGGCTCCCCCCCCCTGGTCTGGGCTCAGCCTGCCGGCGTGTATCTGTCGGCTTCTGTTTTTTTCTTTACCATTGTGGCCGGACTGCCGGGGGTCGGGCGCTGGTGTTCGTGTCTCTGCCTCCGTGGTTGCTGCTTCTGCCCCGCCTAGTTCCGCATCTCGGTGTGGTGTGCCGGGTGGAGCCCGCACGTTCGCCTGTGTTTTTGGTGTTCGGCTGCCACTTTCACCTTTCTGCAGATTCCCGACAGGCGAGACGACTCTCCAGCATTTTCTTTTTTGGTGTGGTTAGTCGTAGTGCTCCGTTTTCCTCGCAGCTTCTATATGGTGAGCAACCTAGAGGACTCAGGGGCGAGGCTCACTGATGGTACAGATCGGCGGGGGGGAGGTGGTGTCGGAGCTCCCCTGCAGTCACGCTTTTGATGCTGCCAGAGTGTGGAGGCAGAGGGCCCTTCTATTCCAACCCCGTTTACCTTTAGGCGCAGTACTGCCGCCCTTCTTTCATATTTCTTGGCAGACAGCGTGGCTACAGGACCTACAAGACCTACACTTTCTGCATAACCCACAGGACTTCAAACCATCGCAAGGAGAGGTAGGACGTAACAAAGATGAAGGGTGTATGTATGAGCAGGGGAAGGCTAATATTATAAGTAGCAGATGCCCCCCTCCGCTATCTAGGGGATACACATGTTATTCCTTAAAAAACTCTGAACCTAAACTACTCTACCGTTTGGAGAAGGGTACAGGTAGTAGACCTGATAGTAAAGAGAGTTCTGGGAAGGAAATAACACCCTGTGCGCCTGGGATCTGTCGGTATATGCTGCGCAACAAGCCCCCTAGCAGTTTAGCTTTAATAACAAAACCAAAAGTTGTTTCACCTCCTATACTGGTAGTCAAGGCGACCACTAGGCAGGTAGTAGGTTCATCTGTAGGTGCCTCTGCCGCTGCGGAGGGGACACCCCCGGGCAAGGGAAAAGGGCGTAAGAAAAAACCTAGGGGGAGCAACAAAATTAAAATTACGCCTTCACTGAAATCTTTCTATAAAGTTATCTCTACCAGCTCGGCAGTGTCTGGGCAGAACAACCGCACATACAATAGCTTAAAGGGCAGGGATAAGGTACTGGTTTAAAAATGGCAACTGTTTCCATTCTGGTTACGACTCTGCCCTCTGCAACTAAAGCTTCTGATATTATCAGGAACCAGGTGGTGAGTGAGTTAAGCACGCAACCCTTCAATGAAATCTCTGAACATTTAGACACTGTGAAGTGTCCGTCCGTGCAGGTCCACACGGTATCTGTTCACCCGTTAATAGAGCTATCAAATAGCTTTTCAGCATTAGAGATTCAGCAATTTGAGCAGGTTGACGCCCGACAACTTTGGAGAAAGAGGGTGGGTCCCACTTAGAATTGCAGAAGCACGGAACTCCTGTGTTACCTATTCAATCTTCTTCATCACCTTTGTCATCTACCCAGTTTGTTCACTCTATTCCTGGTTCTTCGGATATGTTTGGACCTCCAGGGACGCTGGCCGATATTCTGTTAAGCTTGAAGGATGACATCATTAGGAGGTTTACTACCTCAGAGGCTAACCAGGCAGCTATCCAGGCCTCATGCGAAGCACTTGCTCAAAAGGTAGAAGAGGTCTCCCAAAGAACGGATGCTCTCGAGGCAGAATTACCAAAAATAGAGGAAGTCCTTAATGTGTCTTCTGCCTCGATGAGTAAAATGGTTAAACAAAATCAAGAGCTGAAAGATAATATAGAGCGGTTAGAAAATCATTCAAGGAAGAACAACCTGAAAATCCTAAATGTCCCGGAAGATTTGGAAAGGAACAATTTAAAGAACTTTGTTGTCTCCCTCTTGAAGGATACCATCTTGAAAGATTCAGAGGAAGTAGGTGCTGACTTGTGTGTGGACATTCAGAGGTTGCACTGCGACCCATTCAGAAGGGTTCCAGGAAGAGAACGTCCCAGAACAATTCTGGTGAATTTCCTTACATATACCATGAAGGAGAGGATTTTGTCTCTTGCTCTGAAAGCCGGTCACTTAAAATGTTGTTCTTTCTCTACTGCTTTCTCTTTTTTCAATCCGCTCTGACGTCTCCCATATTACGGCTACTAAGCAATGGGAAATGGGAAAGAGAATGACGACCCTGAATGCCCTGGGGGCTAAGACCCAACTGAGATTTCCCGCATCGTTACGTATAATATGGAACAACCACATGTATAACATTCGTCAAATTGAAGAGGTCGACTCCCTAATAGAGAAGATCAGAGAGGAAATTAGGGGCGAGAGTAGTAGTGGGGGTGGAAGTGTCTTTAAGTGTCAGTAAGTTGTAAAGGTGACATCAGTAAGTCTATCAGCTAAAGATATGATGTGTAGTATTTTTTCGTTTATAATAGGATAGGTATTTATGGTATATAGCTGAGACTTTAGTTAATTAAAGCAAGTAGGTTTCGTCACATGTTGAGAGGGGGAGTTCTCTGTCTAAGGGCATTGCCCAGAGGAAAGGGAGGGTTCCCCATGGGAGCAAAGGACCGAGGGGATCACGGGTGGGTTTCTGGGAGGGTGTCAGGGGGAGCACGGGTGGGGCTGCAGTGGGAGAAAATAAAAATAAAAAAGTCCTTTTTTCATCGTAGCCGTCAGTGGAAATTTACTTTCAGCCTGTTTAAAGTTGAAGGGAAACCTGATGCAGAATGACATTGAATTAAAGCTCCTGTCATGGAATGTTAATGGTCTTCGATGCCCCAGAAGACAAAAGATAATAATTAAATATTTGGAACAATTCTCCGCACAAGTTATTCTTTTACAAGAAACCCATTTAGGCTATCTTGAGCAAGAGTCGTGTATAGAAAATATAAATGGGTGGAGAGTTTTCATTGTTCAGAGCAAACTGTGCATAATAAAGGAGTAGCGATTTTATTTAGATCTAATACAGACTGCTCCATTAAGAACATGTTAACTGACCAATCTGGGAGGTGGATTTTGGTGCAGGTGATGACTTGGGGGGTGGAACTGGCTTTAGTGTCCTACTATGGTCCTAATGTTGATGATCCGGCTTGTCTACTTAAAATGCAGGCCATATTGGCTGAAGTTACCATGCCAATTATAATCGCTGGCGATTTTAATATCCTCCTTAACCCCTCCAAGGATAGGTCTAATCTTAGTCGCTCTGTCACAGCTCAACGCATGCGCCGGACAATGATTAATATTATGCATGAGCTCGGACTGGTGGATCTATTGAGCGTAAAGAAAGAGGGCGAACCGGGTTTTCCTTTTCTTAGTAAAAAATATGGTCATTCTTCCAGATTGGACTATATCCTCACAGATAGGTCATGTCTGGACTGTTTGGTTGATATCTCTATCCTTACAGCCATTTTGTCTGACCATGCTCCAATAACCTTCCTTTATTGTAAAGTAAAATCAACTATTGCTCCTAGGTGGACATTAAAAAGGGCGATGCTGGCCAATGAAGAGTTAATAACAGTAATAACAGTTATTAAATCATCGACTGTGGAGTACTTCACTGAGAATCTGGGCTCAACATCGTTGGAGTATGTTTGGGATGCAATCCACAGTTGGATAAGCTCCAAAAATAGGGAAGAAAGGTCAGAACTAAAAAGGTTGGAGGAGGAGATCTCTAGATTGGAAAGGTTAGAACCAACTGTCCCTCGGATAATTTGTCTCAAGTCCTTAAGGACTTTGAGGGTCTTCGCTTTACATATAGGGATAAGTTGGATCAGAAACTTTAAGCCCAGGGGGTGGTCTATAATATGGAAAACTTCGAATATGGGGAGAAGGCAGGGGCTACCCTAGTTCGGAAGATCAAAAGTGACAGAGTTAGAAATAATATTAATAAGCTAATGGTAGACGAGATTGGTATGATTTCCTGTCACCAGGAAGATATGCAGAGATGTCTCCTGTCCTGGTTTTCCTCTCTTTATAAAGAAGACAGGGCTCCATCTATTGCTTCAATTCAAGTTTTGTTGGAAAGTAAAGCCCTACCTAGCTCGTCGAGGGAGGGACGGGATTTGTTAGAACGTCCATTCTCTGATGATGAGATAAGAAGCAGTTTAAAGAAGATCAAAAACAATAAAGCGGCAGGGTCAGACGCGCTCCCGGGAGAGGTATATAAAATCTTGGAAGAAGTTATCGTGCCCAGACTTAGAGAGTTGTTTAATTTTATCCTCAGCCCTTAGGGTAGAATTCCCCCTTCATAGAAGGAAGCAATAATTGTATTGATTTCGAAGCCTGGTAAAGACCCCCTTAGACCTGACTCATATAGACGTATCTCCATGCAGAACGCAGACTATAAGATCTTCACTAGCATTTTGGCAGGGAGACTGGGGAGGGTCGCTCCACAACTGATCAACGAGGGCCAAAAGGATTTCTTGCCTCAAAGATACATTCAGGAACAAACTCTCCAACTAATAGGTTGTATTGACCTGGCGGTGGCACGGTCGGAACCCTTGGGGGTAGCTGCTTATGATGCCGGCAAGGCATTTGACCATGTCAGGCGGGTGTATCTCTGGGAGACTTTAAAAGTAATGGGTTTTGGTCTTCCGTTTATTAATGTTCTAATTAAATGCTATGAAGGGGACTCTGCTGTTATCCTTCTTAATGGTTTACTGACACCAAGCTTTAGTATACAGAGGGGCACACGACAGGGTTGTCCTATTTCGCCCCTGCTGTTTGATATCTACATTGAACCTCTGGCTCAAGCTTTGAGACTCGATGAGAGGATCACCCCTTTTCAGGTTTCTGAGTTTAAGTGGAAGCTAGCCCTCTACGCAGATGATCTGCTGGTGTATACCCGTAACCCAGTAGAGGTGTTTCCCAGTGTGGAAAATATCTTGGAAGAGTTTGGTCCGCTCTCAGGATACTCGGTCAATTCATCCAAAACTGAGGTTATGTGTTGGGGATTTGAAGACTATGTTGGGAGACACTGTGGGGAGTTTAGGTTTCTGGGGATTATTATAACCCATAATATAGAGGATATTCCCACGATCAATTTGAAGAAAATATCTTAAGAAATCGATTATCTTTTCTTGAAATGGCAGAATCTCCCCCTTACCATCTACGAGAGAGTGAACTTGGTTAAAATGGTTATCCTGCCAAAGTTGATATTTCTGTTTGGGGCTATACCACTTGATTTTCCTGGGAAGTTACTGGGAAATATTTAAAGTAAGATAGGGAGCTTTATATGGGCTAATAAAAACTCCAGGCTGTCTTGGAAGAAGTTAAAACGGAGGTTAATTAAAGGTGGCCTTGCCCTCCCCGATATTTCTTTATATTCTCATGTCTTTTTATTTAAAAAATATCCGTTGCTTACTCTCTAGTCCTCCTAGCTCCAATTAGGGATTGATTCTGGATGCTATGGTCCATTTTGAGGGAGGTAGTACCGGGTTTTTGTATACGTTTGGTGCTCCCAGATTTTTCAAAAAGGTACGACTAAAAGTAATGAGGTCAGCTCTCAGAGTGTGGCAAAACTTGAAAACAAAGTGGGGAATAAGATATTATTCCGACTTTTGCCCCAATCTGGGACTCTCCAGGACTCCCCGCCTGCCTAATGACACCTTGGCTATCCCTATTAAGTGGGCAGGAATTGTCATCTGGTCCGATTTAATATCACAGGACGAAGTTCATCCATGGGAGGTGTTAAAAGCTAAAACAGGGGACTCCCTCTCCCGCTTCAAATACTTGCAAATATGCTCCTGGTTCGCTGCTGAGAGAGATCTTATTGGTGGACATTGGGAGATCGAGAATATCCTCCAAAATGTAAACTCCCAAAAAAAGGAAGTAGGGATATGGTATAGAGCGGTAATTGATGCAGAGGATATAGCTCTTCCTCCTCCTTATAAGGTATGGAGTGTATCACCTTTGGAAGATGTCTCTGTTGATTTGATTTTTCCCTCTCTTCATAATTTATATAAGTATGTTAAATCAGCTTCTTTATAGAATTTTTTTTTTTTGTGGTAAATAGATTGTATTATACCCCCCCAAAAATTGCTAGGTTTGTTTCAATATTAGCTCCTAAATGTCCTAGGTGCGGTTTAGTAGAGGCTGATGATACACATATGTTTTTTGATTGTATATTCTTAAGAACTTTTTGGGGAAATGTGGAGTGGGCGTTGGAGGGAGTTTTTAAAGTTAAGATTTATCTTAATCTGACATTAGTTGTATTTGGTATTGAGAATACCCCTATATACCAATTATCTAATAAATTGACTGGTTTATTCCTGTGTTTGATATTAGTAGCCCGTAGAGAGATCTGCAGGCTGTGGAAAGATCCTGAGCCACCACAATATGAGACCTGGTTAAGAGCAGCATTGTGCATGGCGAGATTGGACCAAGGGGAGGGGAACATCAGGGGGCCACTAATCACTTGGGGTACTGAAATGAGGCTAGTCTAAGTGCACGAGGTCCAATGATTACACCAAGCCTCGCACAAATGAAGCTGGCCTGGTCGGCCTAAAAGTGAATGCAAGAGCATAGACCCAGGGCGGCCAGGTTGGAAGGTGGACTTTCCTATGCGAATTTGCAGATGCTTAAGGTGAAATGAGGACAAAAAAAAAATAACAAAAAATAACTCTTTATTGGGTTTCTGAATAGACACCTTTTTTCCTTGGCTTAATTAAGAAATTACTATTCTTATTCTTAATTTAGAATAGGTAAATTCCTTTATGAAACATGCTTTTTGTATTATCTCTATTCTATTTGCAACATTCACTTACTCTGTATTTTTCCTTGCTTTGAAATACCGACTCATGGATTATTTGAATCTGTAATAATAATGATTAAAAGATTAATATTTACTGAATAAAACAATCAAGTCTTATTGGATTGATAATAAAACCCTTTAATTCACACACTTTATTTTTATTGACTATTATAAAGCCTTAAATGGATTTTGTTGTTTATGAAGCTTTTTGTTAAATGATTGCTCCGTCTTTATTTTCCTTGTCGATGAACAAAGGCCTATACAACCAGTGATACAAGAATTACCACACTATCAATGTTAATCATAACCGTACTTCAATTATTTTTTTAAATATGAATTACACATCTACATTTCTCTATAGACTTAATCATTTTCTTTTACAACAATGGAGGTGATTTGATAGTTCCCATACATTATGTTTGACCGTTAATACACAACAACCCCCTAGGTAGCAATTATTGTAATAAATATGATTTGTTATTGCTTGCAAATGCTTGCTGAACTTGTCTATAATCATCCAAAGCATTTGGTGTTCCTTTCTATTGCACTGCCATTCTGAAAACCTTACATTTACCCTATATAGCCGAAGGATCCGTACTGAGCATTGCATTTTTAATTCACTTAAAAGGCAAAAAACATAGGGCCTCATTTATGAAAAGTGACCCATCACTGCGTGAAAACAGTGATGCATCACTTTTCATTGCGCCCTCCTTACAACACCAATGATGCGTTATATTTACAGTATGAGGCATAATGTCGCAAGGAGTTACAGATACGTCAGTATTTCTGATGTATCTCTAGGCGCAAAAATGACGCATTGCTGGAGTGTGTCACAAAAGTGACACAACCCCAGCAATGTGTCTTTTAACATGGGGCGACCCCATGTGAAAGGGCCTGCGTTAAGATATTGACGCGATGGCGTCCTAGAAGTGACACAATGAAATCTCATAGATTTCACTGCGTCACTTCTACGAGGCTTACATGCGTGGGAACACCCCCCCTGCATACATTATACCTGACGCAGGTATAATGTAGCGCAGGGGTTTACAAAGTGACACATCTGCTTACATGTGTCACTTTGTAAATAGGACCCAACAGGGGGCATGTTTTACTCCGCTATTGCATCACAAAAAGTCACGCAACAGCAGCACAAAACTGACGCAAGGCCTCATAAATGAGGCCCATACCTTGCAGCGTTTGGAAAATGGGCTTTTTGGTCTGTAATTTTGAAACCGTTAAGAACTGGGAAAAATGGGAAGTTTTTTCCCACTGGAAAAGTATCTATACTAAAGCCTTTTTTCTGGTAATTTAAATCAGTAATGCCAGGCGTGATGTTACCAATTCCAGCCAGTGTCTCCACCAATGGGCTGGAAAGGAGTTATAACCAGCAGGGCCTAGAATTGCTGTGATTTTTACAACCAGCAGTTCCTGGATTCCAGGCGCTTTTCCGCTCCTATTTTCCTCCAGCTTTCAGTAGGTAAAAAGTGTGAGCAGGTAAGCTTTAGCATCAGTAGCAGCTCGTAGAGGGAGTGCTGCGGGTCAGTGGGGCGAAGCCGGGTAGAGGCAGGGGGGTTTAGTAAAGTACGGCATTAGGCCGAACAGAGTTAAGTAACTAAATAAATAAATAAAAACAAATTATGTTCTTCGCGCTGCATTGCCATTTGTTTTATTTATTTCGTTACTCAGCTCTCTTCAGCCGTATGCTATAATTTACTACCTCCATCCTGCCCCTAACCTGCCCCACCCCACCGCCCGCAGCACTCCCTCCACGAGCCGCTACTGGTTAGCATCCACATGTTCGTTTTTTCACCTGGTAAAACTTGTAGTGATGCGGGGATGTAATTCCAGAATAAACACACAGAATTACTCTTCTCCACGATTTGGAATGAGGGCCTGATCTATAACGATAATTTGAAAAACTGATACTGCTACCCTCAAGCTTGGTATTTGCAGAATGTTTTAATTTGTGGCAATAATTTTAGGTAATAAAAAGAAGAATATCCGTATTTCTTCTTATATGTTGAAAATATGCTCTGAAATTTGTGACATTTGGTAAAATGTTTTCCTCAACATTCATTTATAAACCGTGGTATCATTTATGCACTAGTATCTGTTTCATTATATGAGTGCCTGTTTCATTGTGTATAAGGGGCTTTTTAAGAGTCTTGTGGTCCAAGGACAGCCAGACTTGTGGGCACACAGAGGTGGAGGTCTACTGACAGCCCTGGGACCACCTCAACCACCAGGGATCAGAGATCCCTTGCGGTGGTGCGGTGGTCTTGAGGCCAAAATATCTTTGCCAGGGCCACTTCAGCCCACCAAGCATATTAAGAGTTGACTCACCGCCACACTTTTCAATGCAGTGCGACCACCATGAATAGTGTGGCAGTGAGCAAACAAAGCCTCTTTCTGCATGCATCCCCATGTTCCTGATTCGGTCCGTGCAGGAACATGATTTGATGTTCCCAGTGCGGTGCCTATTTTAAAGGCACCACCATGGGAACACCAAATAACTGTCCACCAGTGAGTTAAAAGTTGTAATCTGGTGGGTGGTCTTTTTTGTAAGTATGCCATCGGGGCAGCAGAGTGGCGGACCCACTCCAACACCGAAAAAGTCTTAATAAGGCCCTACGACACTAACAATGCCCAGCAAGGCTATATGCAATCAATCTATCAATCAATCAGGGAAATTGAAAGCACGCTACTCACCCATGAGGGTCTCAAGGTGCTGGGGGGTCATCAGTTCCTTTCAGCCGAAGAGCCAGGTCTTGAGAGCCTTCCTGAAGGTGTTCAGGGACGGGGTGCATCTGATGTCAATCAGGGGCTCGTTCCAGGTCTTGGCTGCAATGTAGGAGAAGGATCTTCCCTCAGTTTTGACTGTGTGGATGCGTGGGGTTTCGGCGAGGGCGAGGTTGGCAGGTGGGAGGTTCCTTTTGAGTGTGTGGAAGGTGATTCTGTCATTGAGGTATTGTGGTAGGTGTTGTGTAGGCATTTGTAAGCATGGGTGAGTATCTTGAAAGTGACTCTCTTCTCTCCACGGGGAGCCAGTGGAGATTCCGTAGATGTTGGCTGATGTGTTCATGTTAAGGGATACAGAGGACAAGTCTGGCGGCAGTGTTCTGTATCGTCTGGAGCTTGCAGAGTAGAGACTTGTTCATGCCAGCGTAGAAGGCATTTCCGTAGTCCAGTCTGCTGGTAATGAGTGCATGGGTGACTGTCTTCCTTGACTCAGGGAGATCCATTTGAAAGTCTTACGAAGGAAGCGGAGGTTGTTGAAGCAGCTGGAGGTGACGGCGTTGACCTGTCGATTCATGGAGAGGGAGGAGTCAAGTATGATGCCGAGGTTTCTGGCGTGGTCCGTGGGGGTCTGAGGGCTGCCGAGGGCAGTGGACCACCAGGTGTTGTTCCATGCCGATGGGGTGGTTCCGAGGACGAGGACTTCTGTCTTCTCCGAGTTGAGCTTCAGGCAGCTGTTGGTCATCCAGGTTGCGACATCCTGCATTCCTTCCCGGAAGTTGAGTCTGGTGGTGGTGGGGTCCTTAGTGAGGGACAGGATGAGCTGGGTGTCATCGGCGTAGAATATTATGCTGAGGCCGTGCTGTCGGACGATGGTGGCGAGGGGGTCCATGTGGATGATGAAGAGGGTTTGGTTGAGTGATGATCCCTGGGGCACTCTGCAGTTGTTTTCCGTGGATTCAGAGAGGAAGAGTGCTAGTCTGGTCCTTTGGCTTCTGCCAGTGAGGAACGATCGGACCCAGTCGAAGTCGGTTCCTTGTATACTGGCGTTGTGTAGTCCGGCGGTGAGTGTGCATGGGAGATGGTGTTGAATGCTGCTGATAGGTCGAGTAGAATCAGGGCTGCAGCGTGGCCTTGTTAGAGGAGGGTGCAGATTTAGTCTGTAGCGGCAAGTAGGGTCGTCTCAGTGCTGTGGTTGCTGCAGAATCTGGATTCCGATGGGTCGGTCGAGGACGGGGTTGTCCTCTATTAACCTTGTCAGTTCTGTGTTGACGGTCTTATCAGCAACTTTTGCCGCAAAGGGGATGAGCGAGATGGGCAGGTAGCTCTTGAGGTCCCTTGGATCTGCTGAGAGCTTCTTGGGCCGGGGCCTGACTTATGTGCGTTTCCGTTCATCGGGGAATTTGCCAGTCTCCAAAGTGGAGTTGATGGTGCGTTGTAATTCTGGTGCTCAGGTGGCGGCGGCTATGTGGTAGATGTGCGGTTTGCAGGGGTCTGTGGGGGTCCCTGAGTGGATGCCTTTCATGGTCGAGGTAGTGTCTTCAGTGGTGATCGGTGTCCAGGAGGAGATGGTGGGCTGACTGGTGTTGCCGAATGACAAGGTGGTTGCGGAGTCAGGTGTATGGTCATTAAAGTTCACATAGAGGGTTTTGATCTTCAGGTGGAAGTAGGATCCGAGCTTGTTGCAGAGGTCCTTGGAAGGGGTGATGTCCATGGCTTTGCAGGGGGCTTGGTGAATTCCTGGATGATGCTGAAGAGTTCCTTGGAGTTGCTTGTGCGTCTGGTTTCTTAGAGGTCGGTGGTGAACCAGGCGGCTGTCCTGGGGCGTTGTTCATTTGAGTTGCTTAGCAGGCAAGCTTGTCTGCGCAGTTGGAGATCCATGTGTGGAATTCCCTGGCTGTGAGGTTGGCGTCCGTTGTAGTGGTGGGGGTGTTGTGGTTGAGGGTGGAGTTGAGCTGCTCCTTGGTGACTCTGCTCCACTTCCTTCGTGGGGGCTCAGAGCTGGTTTGGGCGGCTTGGGTTTGTTGACAAGGAAGTGTACGCAGTGGTGGTTGGTCCATGGGGGTTTTGTGGTGTTACTAAAGTGGATGCTGTTTCCTCCTGTGAAGATGGGGTTGAGGGTGTGTCCTGCTTTGTGGGTCGGTGTGGTGACGAGTTGTTTTAGTCCGATGTTTGCAAGGTTGTCCCAGAGGATGGTGGAGCTGGGGTCACTGGCGTTGTTGAGGTGGAACTTCAGGTCACCAATGAGTATGCAGTCTATAAAGATGATGGCGTGGGGTGCAATGAGATCGGTGATGGATTTGTCAAAGATGGCCCTGGGGCTGTGGGGTCTGTAGGCGAGGATGCCCCGGAGTGTGGAGTTGGGGCTGGTCTGGACCTGGAAGTGCAGGTGTTCGGCAGCAGGGTAGGTGTCGCTGGAGGTGAAGAGATGGAGGGAGTTTTTTTGCATGATGGCGAGGCCTCCTCCTTCGTGGTTGTGGTAGCCTTTCCTCTGGATCTTGTATCTGTCCAGGATGGCGATGGCGATGTCCGGGGTGGAGGAGGCCTTGGTCCAAGTTTCTGTAAAGAAGGCGACATTCTGTGAGAGGGTGTCCAGAAGGTTCCAGATCTCCACGGCATATCTGTGTATGGAGAGCACATTGAGGAGGATGCATCTTAGGGAGTCGGTGGTGTTGGCAGTTGGGGCAATGGTGAAGGTCTTGCAGCAGGAGAACTGGCCGTGGGTCTTTTTCGGCGTGGACTGCTGGCAGTTGTTGTTTCTTCCAGGGTTGAGTGCTAGGAGGGTGGTTGAGTCATATTGGTGAGTGGTGGGAGATCCATGGTCCCTGGCGCTGGTCGCGGTTGGGTCGCGGATGGGCACAGACAACCTTACGTTGGTCGCAATTTTGGCACGCCAGCGGTGCACCCGCTGCATGTGAGCATGCAGCAACCATCATTAAGTAGGGTTGTGGAGGGACGTGCAGTTGGAAGGCGAGAGCAGGAATCGGCAGGGGATCGGTGCTGCAGGGGCAGATGCGGCAAGATGGGTGTGGGCAAAATGAGTACAACAGGCACACTAAGTAAACAGGGCACAATTACAGCACAAATAAAGCAATGAAAACAGGGCTCAATAACAAAAAACAATATCAGGGCACAAAAACCAGCAGAAGTGGCAGCAGAACAGAACGTGTGCAATACCTGACCTTGGCAGCAGGGGCCGCAAACCCCTCCCAAGGAGGAGGTGAAGTGGGGTCAGCGGAGGTGGCACAAGGCAGCAGAGCTGCTGGGGATAGAGCAGTTCTCGGACCAGGAGGTCAGAGGACTTGCTCCACCAGGGAATCAGAGGTCTTGCAAAGATTGGACTCAATAAAGAAGGTGCTGACTACTTCTGCACAAGCCTTTGTGTTGTGTTGGGTCTGTGGTAAGGTTTAAATATTTGTTTTATTATGTTTGTTTTGTTGTATCATACAAGGTGAGGGGGCAATTGTCTCTCGATTTTGCTGAACTCTGGGGCATATTTTCAAGCCCATAGCCCCTCCGAAGTGTCACTTTTTTATGCTTGTGTGCATTCTGCAGCAGACATTGAAGGAGCAAAATGTCATTAATGATGGTTTTTGTACAGGTAGGTGGCCCATCCTGCACAAACACAATCATCCCTTCACTTCAACTCAGGCAGCCTTGCACCATGGTGCACAGGTGCCTGCGTTGGGGCACAGCTGCTGTTTGTGCACCGATGCAGGGGAGAGCACAGGGGTGGGCCACATTCTTATAAATATGGCACATCCTTTCTTTTTTTAAATGATGCAACTCAGCACATCAAAATTGCTTGAGGCGCTGCGCTGCTCTATTTCATTGTACATATGCTCCTCAGTGTCTATGCCTGATATAGGTTACAAAAAATACTGCAATTACTCCTGAAATGAATCAATGATAAACAAGTTTTGTTTCAAACTAGCATCTATTACCGAATACACCTTGGGGGATATTCTCAAGAATGGGTGATAATCTTCGCCAACCTAGGTTAACGTAATTTTATATAACGCCGTCTATCGCGGGAAACTAATGCTGTGTCAATGGCTTATTCTCAGTACGGCGGCAACAAGCAATAGTTTCCCGATAAAGCGTCAAATGGCAGAGTTAAAATTACCGGGACCATGGTAAAAAAAGGAAACCCGAACGTGAAAAAAGTTACGATGGACCCAACAGCGATAAAAACATCAGCGATAAGCAGCGGTAGGCTTGCAATTCCCATGTCAGGCGGTAAAAATCACCATAAAAGCTGCAAAAAACAATAATAACCAAACTACTGAAAAGCACCATGGAGGAAGCTGGAGCAACTACAGAGGCCAACCAGAACCCCACAAACCCCCTGGCGGACCAGCCAGGGACCTCGGGATGGAGAAGGGCAAGGAGAAGAATAATAAGAAGAGGAGCCCGCAACTCAGTCCGCAGGAAAACAAGATCCTGATTACCGAGGTGATAGAACACAACCAACAACTATTCATCACCTCTACTGTGTCATTGGCAACAAATATGGCAGTCCATCTTGGCCAAGGTAAATGCAGTCGGAGTGAAGTGTCTAGAAGCGTTGGAATGAGGTGAAGCGCAAAACCAAGCGGAGACTCGCTAACAACCGGAAAGCAGCAATGCAGACTGGAGGTGGGAGTCCAGCTCCACAGCAGGAGCTGGGTGAGATGGAGGAAATGGTGTCCACAGTCATCAATGGGGAGACGGTGGAATTAGTTGGGGGTCCGGACACTACTCAACATGACCTGACTCAACAGCAACAGGGGGTGTAACGACCAGCGACTCGGGGAACGGGGGGTATATGAGCATGATGACATGTATGCACAATTAAGTATTTTACAATGCACACCCACAATGACTCAGGATCATGTCCCTGATCTCCTTGGCATACTGCAGCACACATAGAAACAGTAGGTAGTCCCCACAGACAATGTGCCCAGAGGGGGCCCTCCCCGCACATCACTAATCTCACAACAAACCCATGCACAAGTGCTGAACCCAGCAAAGCTTTGGGTCCATGAGCCACACTGACAATGCAAGTGACACTGCATGAAGATTAGCATGGCTGCAGTACAATTATCATGACATGGTGCACGCCACAACACTGAGGTCACACTCTGACATATCCATGTGCACAAACAACCCCTGATGTAATCCCCCTTATGTCCATGTTGCTCATGTTGTGGGCCTTGAGACACAGGGTGCATCTCTGCATCAGGTCGGTTCATATCTGACCCCAATGGACACCCGAAATGTCATATTTGACTCCAAATGACAGCCTATTGTCTTTTTTTGGACACCAATGACAGCCTTCATGTCATGTTTTTTACACATGTGATACACTGATGAGTGGGATTACGTATTACATTTGACACCATAAAATGGCATTTAGAATATGCGACACCCTAAACAGCCTCTGTACAGAGGTGATATACCCACAATATATTTGCTATTCGTGAGATTGTTAACACTTAATGTTGCACTTACACTTGTCAGAGTGATGTGCTAATGCAGAGAACTGACATACACACAGGGAATGTTGGTAGCAATAATTGTATTTGTACATGTGGTCATAGTGTACTGTTCCATGATTGCTAAGGACAGTCACAATGTGACGTGCTCATGCGAAGAAATTGTTAATGATTGTGTCCCTTCGGGCTATTCCTGCTGCAGCTGCAGTAGGGTGTGGTCCACCTGCCCCATCTTCCTCATCATCGTTTGGTGCATCTGGCACCTGGATCCAAGAGGCATTAGTGCGTACACATATGTTGTACAATACACAACATGCAATGATCATCTTGCACATTATTCCTGGGCTATACAGGAGTCTTCAACCTGTGATGTCCAGCCACCTGAACCGTGACCTTTTATATGCCAAATGTGCGCTCAACAATGCCCCTGGTGCATTTGTGGGTCACATTGTACTGCCTCTGGGCCGGGATGTTCGGGGCTCGGAGGGGTGTCATCATCCACGGGCAGAATGCACAGCCTTGATCACCTGTGAAAGGTAAGTGAGATTAGTGTAAATGGGTGGCTTTGCCTTGTTGTGTTGGAAGACTTACAAGTTGTGTGTTGGTGATTTGTGCGACTTTGGGATTCATGTTTGCCATGTATTGCTTCTGACAAATGTGCAGGATCAATTTGTATTGCATAGCCTCACAGCTGCTCCTCCCTCCCCCAAGCCTATTTACTTGTGTGCACGGCGCGGTTGTATCCCTTCACTCCTACGGCACACCATTGTCACGCCTGTCTTTACATTGCTTAATAACGGCAGTTATCTAATTTTAAACAATCAAGACTGCTGTGGCTTGCGGACTGGAGTCCCATACTTGGTAACAGTTTTCCAGCACGTAACTTGCTGTAGCAATATCCTTTTCCCGCCCCACAAGGGAGTTTAGGGGCAGATGTATCAAGATACCATTTTGCGATTCTCAAATAGCAATTTTTAAGGAATCGCTATTTGAGAAGTGCAAAATGGTATGTATGTAGAAATTCACTATTTTTTAGCGATTTCTTAAAATTCCTTAATTACGATTAGCAAATTGCTAATCGCAGTTAAGGAATAATTTCCCATTCATTTCTATGGGCCAGGAGGCCCATAGGAATGAATGTGAAATTATTCTCAATTTGCGATTTGCAATTTGCTAATCGCAAATTGAGAATAATTTCAAGGGTGCAAGGGTGTCTTAAGGACACCCTGCTGCACCCCTGAATTTGACATGTGTGCGCATATGGCGCACATACATGCCCTAAGGGCATGTATGAGCGTCATATGGCACCTTTAGAATTTTAAAAAAGTGCATTTTGAAAAGAATTCGCCAATTACCACCAACTACAAGTTGGTGGTAATTTGCGAATTCTTAGTCAAAAATCGCAAACCTGAAATGCTTTATACATTTCAATTAAGAAATCGCAATTTGCCATTTCTTAAAAGCCTCGCAATATTAAGGAATCGCAAAATTTGCGATTCCTTAATATTGCGAGACTTTTTGCATGATACATTCCAAATCCCGTTTTTTTGTCGCAAACGCCGCTATTTTGCGAATCGCAGCGTTTGCGACAAAATAACCGGATGATACATCTGCCCCTTAGTTTCTTCACTGTGGCCTTACATTTCGACTTTGAAAGCAGAGTTCAAGGAGTCGAGCAGACTCAAAGCCCTTTTATTCCAACATGAGGTGGCCCTCACTTCCGGTAGAGAAACGTTACAGATTGCAGGCGAGATACAGTTGTTTTTTAACACTAACCTCCCACTTCATTTTGGGGAACTAATTCACCAAATATTTAATACATCTGAGACAACAGGCCTTGCACATTTTTTTAAATGTGTGGGATCTGCCCTGGTCTCTTCTTTTCAAACTATATTCGTGGTAATACAAGCTTTTATTCATTCTATATTTTCCAGCATTTTTGGAGGGTTCCCCTTAATATTGTCAGTAGTCGCTGGTGTCCTGCTGTTCCTCTTTGTGCTTTGCAATGGCTGCTCACTTTGTGGCCCTGCACAGCCAGCCCAGCTATAACGGCACCGAAATCGCCTGTATGAGGCTTTTGAATGCTTGCCTTTGGCAACGCTAGGCGTCAGTTACGACTTGACCTTTCGCTTTGCCTACTATACTTGAGTGCAACCTGTGCTACATTGCAAAAGATGTCATTTCTCCTGGGCAATGGAACTTTGCCTATCGAATACGTGGTGTTCAAACACTGATTTCAGCCGGATGATGGGTCCCTTAGAGGCACATGACCAGGTTTGTTCTGTGGATGGTCAAATGATGCATGCAGCTTTACTTGGAATCTTGGCTCAATGGGATATCTGTGCGGCTGCATAGTCTTTCCTACAACGTAGTTTCATTGAATATCAGGCAAGTTTCCCATTTCTGGTTTTGGATGCTCCTGCTTATGAGGGACATGATTGTTCATTCGACTTGGATATCATCGCTTATTCATACCCATGACAAGGATGAACTGTGCCTTTAGCTTTTTCTACGAACTTTCCATTTTTTCTCTGATTTTTTTTGGGGGGGGAATTCCCTCACCGATATTTTGAACACTGCGCGACTTTTGAACTCTGTTTTTGTTCTTCTGTCTATGTCCTACTGACTTACCAGGGGGAGGGTGTTATATGGGGCTATGAGGCCCTTTGGATACATTGTCGACATTGCTGAGTTAGCATGAGTTTGCTTGCCCTATGCTGCTACTTTTGCGCATGCCTCCGCTAGAGTTTGTTTTTGCAATACTTTGCGTCTGCCCTGTACATGATAACAGAATGTTTTTCACGTTCTTAGGTTTCCCTTAAAATTCTGTCTGAACTTAATGTGCAAGGTCAATCAATAATGTCTGTTGTTATTCTTTTCTGGTCAGTCCCTATTACCTAGACAAAACATGTTAGCACCAGCTGCAATATGGAAGAATCATGCTTTGATATAACGTGGTTGCATGTTTTTGAAACACACTCGAATAAAGCCGTTCCATGGAGCTGAGCTCTGCTGTTCCTATGATGTAAACCTTTGCATTTAGGTTATCAGGTAGGGGGCTGCTGATAACAGCTAATGATCTTAAGTTATATGAAATAACTTCTTACTCCCAAGGGGAGGGTGATGAAGCCTAGTTATTTTGCCCTTTTCACAATCTTTAAAAAATGACAACTCCTTTTGTATTCTATGGTATTGTAACAATCCTGATGATGCTAGCTTCATGCATTTTTCTGCCGGTCGTGGTTTGCATACTGTTTCATGATTCACTATAGTCAAAATAAGCATTTTGAACTTATTTAGTGACTTACTTTGGTGGCCATCCCCTAAGTGAACCACGCCCAGAGCCCCAGGCCATTTATTCACGCTCTTTCAATGGACTGGCGTTTGCCAGCCCAGCCCATTATGATTACCCTTACAGGGGGAGGACTTAGCTACATGTCCAATGTCTTCCCCACTGCCTGCTGTAACATGGTTGCGTCCACTGTCCACAACACTAGCAGTTTATGTCCAAATGGACATGTCTGTGCTCTGCATACTCAAGACTGCCCAGCACATCACTGCCACACATTGTTATTCATGGGTCCATTGCCTCCTTCGCACAGTCTTGGTTCCCACCTCTCCCCACATTCTGCAATTGTGTGGCTGAGGGGCTATGCCTTGGTGGATGGTTTGTCTACATGTCTGGCCCCTGTTACCGCAGTTACTTGTGTTGTCGTGTCTGGTAGGTGGGCAAGTTGTTTGGCATGTTGTATGTGATTTTGTTACGTGTGCATTCCCACAGTTGTGAGTTGTATGATTGTGAAGTTGAGGTGTGTGGTGTGTTCCGTTGGTACATACCAACGAGCAGTGCATTTCCATAGGTGCCATCCTGAAAGTGCTGGTTGATGATGGACTGTCGGAAGATGTAGGAATCATGCACACTGCCAGGGAAGTTAGCATCGGCATTGGTGAACAGTCCCCGATGGTCCACTACTGCCTGCACATTGATGGAATACATGTGATTTCTGTTGCGGTAATTGTGTGCAGTGTCGGCAGGGGGCACAAGTAGGACATGTGTGCAGTCAATTGCCCCCAACATGTGCGCGGGAAGCCAGCTATGGCGTAGAAGCCTTGCTTGGGCTCCAGATGTTCCTGCGCAGTATTGGGGAAGTAAAGGTGCTGGGGTATCAAGCTGATGATGGCATCCAAGGCAGGTGTGAGGAACTTTGATAGGGCTGGCTGTGAGACTCCTCCAACTCTGGCAGTTGTTGGTTGAAAGGTACCAGAGGCCAACAAGTGCAGCACAGCCAGCAGCTTTGTCTGCGGAGGGATGTTGGTTGTCTGCTGTGTTGGTACCGTTATCCTGTGGGCAATATGGGTCATGATGTGGAGGATGGCTGTCCTTTTATCCTGTAGTGGGCAATGACATCCTCTGGCCTTAAGTCTCTGAGGCTGGTGCGTTTTCGGAACATCCGCTTTCTTGTTCTGTGCTGCCTCTGTGGTAGTCCGGGTGTTGGTCCTGGGGGTCGGGGTAGTCCTGGGGTTGGTGGCGGTGGGTGTTGTGGCCCTCATGGGTCTCCAAGCTGCATGATTAGTAGCTCCTTGGCATCTGTTGGTCTTCAGATGTGGCTCTGGGCTGGGCTCCCTATATACTGTAGGTTTTCATCGTACTTAAGACCAGAAAAAGGCAGGTCTTAAGTCCCTGCTGCCTATGTGCCTTATCGCCTGTGTTTGACCTGCATCGCCGATCTGGCTGGTCATTGAGAATATCGCAAAGTGGGGTTATTGTGAGTTTTCGGACGGGAACGCCTACTCTGGATATGATTAGCATTAGTTGTCGCTGTCAGCCTTGGTGATGTTTTTAGCGGCAGGTATTGCAGTTAAACTGGCGATGTCACTGTAAGCACAGGCTTGTGAATAGGGCGAGAAATCTGTTGCCACTTTCGTGGCTGGAAAGTGCTGCTCAATGATGATGAGCCCTTGAGAATATGCCCCTTTATCTCTAAAAAAGGATTTCCACATTACAGTTTATGTACAGAACAGACACACAAATCATGCATTAAAACCAAACACTTATTTTTTGGAGCCTATCTCAGCATAAGTGATAATTCTGGACACCTCAGTGTTGGATACTGTAATTAGAGCATCCAATACCAGAACACCTGAAATGAGTGCCTTCTAGACATGCTGGGAGAGTGCTTGTACTCAGCAACTCAAAATAATGCAGTTAATACAATAAAGAATGCAAGATCCAAACCAAAGTTATGAAAATTAAAAATGTATTAGCTATCACAAAACACTGGGAAATGTTACAGTGAAACTAAAGACAAAAGTGAACGAGTAACAGGAAGCAGTTATGAAAAGCAATGCTACCCAATGAAGGGGCACCTTCTGACACAAAACCAATACTAGGAGGATTTTTCCTCTACATGTGCTGCAGAATCCAGCACATATGGAAAGTGGATAAACAAGGAGAAATAAAGTTACTTCCCCTCAGTACACCTCACCTCAGGAGGCGTACGGATTTGGAGCTTCCCGAGGTTTACATCCCTTTGTAAATCAGGGGCAGCATCAAATTCCATGTGTGTTGCGTGGGAAAAATCACCCATGGAATGCCTCCGGGGCGCAGCATACGGTGACGCTGCGATTTGCGCTGAGTCACCTTACTCATGATTTATGAAGCCTCTCATAGCTGTGTGTGGCTACATACATCTTTATGAGAACCCTGCATCACACATGTACCACTTTATGTGGTGTAAAAGTGACGCAGGGCTGAGGCAGGGCTCTTATAAACTTAGCCCCTTAAAGTGAGGCAACAACGTTCCCACATTACATTCACTCCACATTCCAAAAACGTCCTATCATGAGCACAATCCTCCATTTGTCCTCTCTCCTACAACAAAGCAAAATGTCATGGTCAGAGCTTTTTGAGATAACCTCCACTAGGCTAGTAGCAAGGAGTCTAACCTGGTCCCTTCTGAGGACAATAACCACCTCAAGTGATTAGTGATTACCTTACAAGGCCTTAACTGGAGTTATTCCTTTGTATGAAAAGTCTCAGGGAATTTAGTTAATCTGTAAATGTTATTATTCAGGCCAAATTAATGTTAATGTTTCTGGGAGGCCAACTGAATGAATGTAGCAATGCTTATTACTTAGTTAAATAATACTTAGAAACAAACCTTTGCCAAACTACTTTCAGGTTCTAGAGTGCCACAAAAAATACTGATGATACAGTTAAAGATTGACATATACAATTGTTCGTACCAAGGTTACACAACACTGTGCTTTTCATCCTAGTCAGGCGTTATCGAACACTATATTCTGAAAGCATCTATGACTAAATTTGTTGTCAGAGTCCAGTAAGAGGGAAAGCAAACACTTCCTACAGAGCTTTCAAATAAAAACAGTATTTCTTCTGCAAACAAAGAATCTAACCATGGTCAAAAATACTCGTTATCAATGTACTTGTATTTCTGTTTCGCGATTTATGCACTTAAAAAGAAGAATACCAGGGAAAAAGGCCACACACTGCTAGTCACAGAATCTATTGCAGTATTTCACTAATCCGGTGACGAATGAAAGCTTTGACTCGATCTGTGCCTGTAACCACTTTTATCTGTTTCCGTGTGGGAAGAAACCCATTGCCTCCACTGATTACCAAGAGTCACCTCATACATGAAAGGCCTACCCATTCTTTTCATTATGAAAAGAACAATTGATGGAAAGAATGCAGAAACATGCCGTACATTCACCCCAGTACAAAGATATGGGCCTACATCCATCACATTTTTTTCTGAACATGCCATTCCAGTTTGGACCCAGCCATATGCAAATCAGTCGACCCTGCGCCCAATGGGAACAGTCCAGCCTGAGACTGCCAGGCTAAGTCCTCCCTGTACTGGAAACGAGCATCCTAGAACCGGTTTTGGACTTTCAGCCCCCGTCATCCAGGATAGCTTGACTCCAGTGACATGGAGGGCACGGGACCTATGTCTGGGCATACCCGTCCTCACTGAAAAATTTAAAATTCAGCAATATTCGTGTAAAGATTTCCGTCATATCATATAATGACAACGCCCTTAATTGTAGCAGAGTACAACTGATATACTGTTCAGCACTTACTTCCAGAGATAGTAGGCTTGGAGGGTTTCATAATGGACATGGAAGTAGGTGACACTGTGATTCCTATGAATGAACTCATAAGCACCTAAAGATGGTAAGGCTACATGAAGACAGCATTCAAAGTCAGCAACACTGAAAAGCGGATGCCATTTTACCTCTTTCATGGAGACTTGGCCTGTCAAAAAGTCAAAATCTTTATTTAAGGAACCCGCATAATCATTTTGAAAAGACCTGCACTTACCTATGTCATAAATAGCAGGAAGGAGTAGAGGCAAAGAAATGCCTGTTCAGACAAAAGATCTGGTTCCCATTTCTGGAAAAGCAGACAGAAAGTGTAGCCCACACCTATCACATCTGTACAAGTAAGAGCAAAATAATTTTTCTTTTTTTTATTATTTTATTTCTCATTAAAGTGAAAACATACAAACCCATACATCAAAAATCAAATTACATACAATACAATTTATGAATCACAACAAAGAATTCCTTCAGCAAAATTGTACATTTGCCATAAAACTAAAACAAAAAAAGCACAAAAAATTTATTACAGACTACACTCAACTAAAAGTAGGCAAAGGATTATGCACAGTCACAGTAAGGGTGAGATGTCATTACACAATAGCGCAGACATAGGGACACAGTAAACATTCCAAACCTGGACTGGTAAGAGCCAACATTGCTATCTTGTCCCATTTATATTATTAGCCAGTACATTAACCCTTTAAGTCTGGGCTCCGACGTAGTGATTATATAGACTCCAAAAGTTCTTCGGGCGGTTTCTAGGGGGAAGCAGCTCACTATATGCTTCTGTTTGTGTATTGCAAAATGTCATTTCTCTAAACCATTGGGAAAGAGAGGGTGGACAACCATGGGACCAGTGCATAGCTACTACTCTCTTCGCAACCAGGAGTCCCAGGTCAACCAAGCGTACAAGGTTTTTCCTCAATATTTAAGAGTAGCCCAATATGGCCAAGAGCGGGTCAGGCTTATTGTTTCTTTAGTGATATCACTGAGCTTGGTGAACACTTGGGACCAGAAGCTAGGAATAGGAAGACAGAGCCATGCCAAATGTAGGAAGTTTGCTTCACCCATTCCACATCTTCGCAATTATTTTTTTGCGCAGCCCAAAGTGGTGCAGGTGTGTGGTAGATTCCGTTTAGGAACTTGAATGGTAGGAGGCGGTGCTTGCCATTCAGGGAGATGCGCTAAGTCGATTTGCAGCAATAGCGCCACATGACATAATCTATAGTAAGTTCCAGATCAACCTGCCAGGCTAATCTAGCTTTGACATAGTGATTGAGGCGTAGTTCCTGAGTTTTCTTATAGATGTGTTAGACAAGCCTGTTTGGAGAGGAGGAGCGAAGCATGGCAGAGAGGGGAAGCACCTCTGGGGGTTCTAGTACCTCATCCCCTAGCAGGGCTCAGAGTGCACTACGTGCCCTGAAATATTGAATAGTATTAAAGGGGTAGGCTGTGGTTCGGGCGCCATAAATTCCTCCCAATCTTTCCCCTTCCCATCACTAAAGAAGGCGCCAATGTTATCTATTTCTAGGGAATGTAGGGCTTTTACCATTTCAGGTGTAGAGAGGATCGGGAGCCACGTGCACCATGCAGTCGGAGTAAGGGGGGGAAAATAGTATGGAAAGTGCCTGGTGATTTAGGAAATTTTGCTAAGCGTGGGTAGTGGCCTTGATCGAATAAAGGATTCGAGTGGTTCGGAGTGCAGCACGGAACAATGCAGTCGCCAAATGTGCAGGAGCCAGCGCAATGCGTTCTATATGAAGATGAGGAGAGGGTGACTGCTGATGTAGCCAATGAAAAGCATGCAAGGCCTGGGCAGCCCGATAGTAGAAGTCCAGGTCAGGGCCGCCCAGTCCTTCCATCGCATATTGGAGCGTGAGAAGATCGCAACTGGCGTGCGGCTGTTTACCAGCCCAGGCGAGTTTTAACCGCATCGCTTCGGCGGCTTTTCCCGCTGTGCGCGGCGATTTTAAAAACCCCGCGGTGCATGACGAGCTCAGCTTGTCATGAGCGCACGGCAGGTTACGCTCATGACGAGCTGAGCTCGTCATCAGTCTGGAAGGGGTTAATTGCAGCGTTTTGAGATATTTAAAGAAGTGTGCTGGGAGAACAATTGGAAATATTGGCAAACAGAAAGAGGAATCTGGGGAGAACCACCATTTTCATGATGCAGATTCTGCCGAGAAGTGAAAGGGGAAGACAAATTCATCTATTAATGTCATCTTCTAATTTAGCAATGGCTCTACCATAATTTACTTTGAACACCAATTCAGAGTTTGTATGTATCTGAATACCCAGGTATCTCACCGGGTCTGCGGACCACACCAAGGGAAAGTCCAGGTCTTCGGGTAACGTCACAGGGGTGAGAGGGAATATAATAGATTTTGCCCAATTAATTTTCAGGCCTGAAAATTCCCCAAGTTTAACCACTTCGCGTAATACTGGGGACAGGTTCTGGGATGGGTCTCGAATGTACAGAAGAGTGTCATCTTCATAAGATGAGAATATGAAGTTGTTCCCAGGGAACCAAATTCCCCTGTGGCCATGGAATTATCACAGCGCACAGGCCAATGGTTCCACCACAACGGTGTAAAGAAGCGGGCAGAGCGGGCAACCCTGGCAGGTACCTCTAGTGATCTGGAATGGAGTGGAAACAGCATTGCCCAGCCACACTGTGGTTACGTGGGCTGTATAGAGAGTGGAAATCAGGTGTAGGAAGAGTGGTCCAAGCCCCATACATTCAAGAAATAATAGCATAAACTTCCACTCTACCAAGTCAAAAGCTTTTTTGGCTTCTAAAAAAATTGCAGCAACTCTAGTGTCTTGCTTTGTATGTTGGATTGCCCCAAATACAGTGCGGAAATCATGTGTAAGTATGCGTCCCAGGACAAACCCTGCCTGGTCCGGCCCAGCAAAAGTGGGCATAAGAATTGCCAAGCGGTTAGCCAAAGATTGTGCAAAAATGTTAGTGTACACGTTAATTAGAGAGAGTGGACGATAAGAAGAGCAATCATGAGGAGACTTCCCAGGCTTGAGGATGACAACCAGGAGGGCCTCCCGCATCGTGGGGGGTATGGACCCACCCTCAGCCATTTCCTCAAACAAAATTATTAAATGAGGGATAAGTAAGTCCTTGAATACTTTATAAAACCCCACTATTAATTCATCCTGCCCTGGAGCTCCTCCAGAGCGCATCGTAGACAATGCGCATTGTATCTCCCATGCCTCTATGAGCCTCATCAAGTACTCTGTGTATCCGTCTAGTAGGGTAGTGTTACGTATTCTAAGTAAGCCAGCATATCAGAATCAGTGCCATGAGAGCTTGACTTATACAAGTCAGCGTAGTAAAGCATTCAGCAACTCTGTCAGGGTCAACAACTCACTCGCCAATGTCCGAGACTATTTCAATTTCCTGGGCAGTGGCTCGGTGTCCTGTCATAAGGTTAGCTAGTCTAGTGCCAGGATGCTCTCCGTATGTTCTTGCCACTGCATATTTGCCCAGTAGCTTAACCTTAAAGGTCTCCCAAACCGTAGCAAACTGTGAGACTGAGCCCACATTGGTAACAAATAATGTCTCAATTGCTTAGTTCTAGCATTTCTGCTTTGAACACCTCGTCATGCATGGCGTATGGGGGGAAGTACCAGGTGAATAGAGGGGGTTGCTTGGTGGGAGCCACCAATGTGAGTAATATTGGGGAGTGCTCACAGTAAGTGCAGGGAAAGATCTCGCAACTCTGGATACTTGGTTTAAGCGCACACGCCAACAGCCAATAATCAATTCTAGTATGTAAATTGTGCGGAGGTGAGTCGTGCGTGAATCCTCCTTTCTCAGACGAGCTAGAGCGCCAGAGGTCCACTAGTCCCACTTCCATCATAGCACCCAGAATAGCCTCAGCAGCCATAGAGCAACGCCGTGATGGGCCCCCAGAACGGTCTAAATCTGGATTGCGGACACAATTAAAATCCCCCCCATATCTGTGGCAGGTCAGGCAGCTGACAAACTAGGGCCAATAGATCTTGGAAAAACTGTGGGCAGTCGTGGTTGGGGCCATACACGTTAATTAATTAATTAATTAATTATGTGCTTATATAGCGCTGGAATCACTCCCGAAGGGGTACCTCCGCGCTTCGACCGCTGCGAAACCCTTCCTGGCTTCCCTGAGAGATGGTCCCTTAATGGGTATCTCCAGGGTGAGACCAGGCATCCCCGGCGGTCTGGTGGGGCCGTTAGTGAAGATGAGGCAAGCTAGTGCCCAGAGTTGCCGAGTGTGATCGCTGATCAGAGTGGGCACCGAGGCGAGAGAATTATCGAGTCCGCTGACCCTGGTCCAGAAACCTGCCGCGTCGGGAATCGAACCCTGGTCTCGGGCCGTCCTCTGCTCTCGGGTCTGCCGCCTCTAACCAGTGAGCCACACTACTCCACTCAACGTTAATTAGTATACATGCCATGCCTCTTCCTGTGTACTGGATATAACATATTGACCATCGACATCCGTATGCACTTCTTCTAGAGTAATTTGAGCCTTAGGGTTAATCCACGTTAGAACTACCAGGGCATGTGTAGTAAAAGCTGCAGCATGGAGAGTGTCTCAAATCTTACCACAGGTCAGCGGAGGGGTTGTCAATGGGAGGTGTGTTTCTTGTAGTAGTGCTACATCATTATTGTGTCTAGTGAGATACGCCATGGTCTTCCTAATCTTATATTGATAGTTAAGCCCCCTGTTATTCCAGGTCAAGAACCTCTATCTATCCTCCATACTTATGTGAGAGAGGAGGGAGATCCCCAGCTATGTTGTCCGTACCTACTCTATGGACAGTGCCCACGACCATAGCACGGTGTCTTATACTACTGATTATGTTGATCATATGCAAAAACATCATTGCAATCACAAAAATGAGAATAAATACCATTAAAAGCAAACACAAAATCACAAACAATCCTCCATCCCCCCCTCCCATGCCATGCCAACCCAAATTTAGCATGGACAGCATTACCCCCGCCACCCTCCCCATTCCCCTCCCTTAATGAAATGGGACAACAAGCCATGCAGTTTGTAACTCACGGGCGGATGTTTACCTAAGCACTACGACTAACCATCAGCTTTAAACTATACTATAATGAACATGTTGAGACAATTGGGCCTATTTAAAGAAAGATTATCACTTCCAAGTAATTAAACAAAATATTACAGCCACCTACAAATGTGTATTATAGCTGGTCGCCTATACCAGTGCCCGCTTGTACTTTAGAGTCAGTGTTAATTATACAACCAGAAAGCAAGCATCCCCGCCACTGTATAATGTCTACAAATACTTTCAAGGGTTCTGGGCAGCCACATCGTTCCGCGGGCAGCCCACAGGATCCAGCAGAGGTCAGGGCGAGAGAACATCTCAGCCTCAGGATTCATTAAAACAGAACTGCATGCAAGCATGATGGATCCCTGGTGTCTGAATCGTTATCGTCCATGCGGCCCTCCGGCAGACCATCTGTCAATTCAGGTAAGGCCTCCCTCACCACATCTCTCTTCAGCCGTTTGGTAAGTTCATTCACGTCCTTCTGTAGAGCCTTCGGGTCTGAGAAGATTTGCGATGAGCTGTCCAAGTTGACCCTTAGACTGGCCGATATAGCATGGCATAGGTGATGCTTTGATCGTGGAGTTGTCACTTGAGGGTATTGAATTGCAGTCTCGCCTCCTTCACCTTCGCCGTGAAATCTGGATAGAGCAAAATCACGAAGCCCTCATATTGAAGCTCATCTATTTCTCTGGCATGTCGCAGGGCGGAATCTCTATCCCGGTATTTCAGCAATTTGGCTATCATCGGGCGTGGAACGTGCCAGGGTGCGGGCGCAGACCCAGTGAACGGTGGGCTCTTTCGATCACAAAGATATCCGCAAAGGTCTCACGGCCCAGCAGAGTGATGAGGAGTTTTTCTACGAATTGTTCAGCGTTGCCCATCGAGGTGGACTCCGGAAAACACGTGATACAAATGTTGCTCTGATGGGAGCCGACTTCCAAGTCCTCTGTCTTATCTTGTAGAGATGTGAGAGCCTTGGCCAGCTGTTTGTATATCGAGTTTGTTTCAGATTGAGCCTCTACAACCTCTGCAATTCTACGCTCCAACATGTCTATTTGTTCTGCGTGCTTATCCAGCCGCTCCGTCATCCTATCCATACCGAAGACTAGGGAGTCAACTTTCCAATCAATCACCGACAGGTTTT
Organism: Lissotriton helveticus; assembly: GCF_964261635.1. Lineage (NCBI taxonomy): Eukaryota > Metazoa > Chordata > Amphibia > Caudata > Salamandridae > Lissotriton > Lissotriton helveticus. The sequence goes on from NC_136065.1 coordinate 540,356,621, forward strand.
TTTGCAACGCAGCAAACATTTGTTTGACGTCACCTGGTTCTTCCTCCGAGTTTTCTGCCTGGGCAACTGCGGAACGGGACCCCCTCATCTCTCTAGTCTAGATCACTTTGCGTCGAACAGGAGCTTCTTCTGCGTTTTGTTAACCTTGCCCATAGTGTAGTCCGCCCAAGGGATAAGTGAACAGTGCTGTTGTTGGAGCGGTAGTATCAAGGGAGGGCAGGACAGCGCACCAGCAAAATCCTCCATGCAGGTGTCAACGGACCTCTGCTGCCTAGGGTTAGGAATCTCCCCAGGGAAAGATTTTGTTAAGGTGGGCAGTGCTGTAGGCCCCCTCACGTAGCAAGTGAGGGAAATACGGTGACCCATCAAGGTGATTATGGTCTCGCCAAGTGTGCTAGGAGCTGGGCCTGTCGAGCAATGGAGTGTCAGCGACGTCCTCTCCAAGAAGCAGCATCCCTGGCAGGCCGCAATGTTAAGTTGGAGTGCAGCACCCACCGCCTCCAGGTGCCAGAAAGGTGGATGCCTCCCAGGAGCCCCGGCTACAGTCTTACGGTGTAGGGGGATCAATGGCACGCGGCTCCAGCACGACTGCCACAGTGGCGTAGCAAGTGTAAATTTACAGGGCTACCTGCGGAGGCCAGGCAATTGATGACCCAGCACTGCAAGTCGCATCAGGTCCTCCGCAGGAGGAGCTGCCCTCTCCCAGCAGATTGGCAGGCCCCAGCTGAGACCGCCCTCCCAGATCACGGCAGCAAGGGCACAGGACTTGTTTCAGGCCACCAGGGGGTTTCACAGGCCCTTCAGGCCGCAGGATCAGGTAGGCAGAATGGCGCCCTCAGGCAGGAGCAGCAAGGCACCGCAACCCCAGCACGGAGCCAAGGCAGGCAGGGAGACGTCATCAGTAGTGTGCCAGGGGGTGCAGGGTTCCAGGGGGCCCAGCACGAAAGTCCTCCACTCCCTAGCATTACAGCCCCAGCAACTCACCATGAGCACAGGCACAAGTGAGATCTCAGGTTCCGCCAGCCAATTTGGTGTAGGACGCCGATCTTCAACTGCCGCCGAAGTGCGCTACAAGCGGTCCCCTACGGCCTCCGCCACTGGCCTCACGCAGGTCGTGATCCTCCACAGGATCTGCAGACAGTAAGCGGTAGGCCAGGGCACTGGTGCCCGAGCAATCCCCAGCGAGGGTTGGGACCTAGCTCCGCAAGTGGTAGGGATCTGCAGGCACCACCAGTCTGTAGCTGCCAACACTCCGATCCCGGGCAGTGAAGCCTCGCTCCGCAGCGGAAGGCCTGTGGCGCACCACATTCAATCCGGGGTGACCTCTGATTCGAGAGAGGTATCAGTGGGTAGCTCTCATGTGGTACTATTAAAGGCTTTGTAGATCGTTCAGGCAGCGGCCCCGACAGTCAGGATAACTGTTGTATAGAGCAAATGGCCAGCGGAGCTCTTTAATTGCGCGGCCATCTTGCGCTGCGGCAAGCTCCGCTCCCATGAGCAAAATGATTCTTCTTAGGCAATTTTAAATATGTTCATTTCCTTGCATAATTTGGTAGGAAGTTGCAATTTACCTTTTGGACATCTGACTACCAGGAATCAACTATTGGATACCAAAGATGAATCTTCCAGGGTTCTTGATGTTGAGGCTCAGCATTGCACTGTTGCTGAAAAAAAAAGTACCTTCCATACACAGGATAGAGACAGAGGTTGTGACATTTTACAATAAACCCCATCTCAATGGTTGAGAATTTCAAAAAATGCTCAATATATGGGTTTCCGCATCATAAAATGACCCTCTCTGGTTACATGATAACAGCTTAGCAAACGGTTCAAAGCCCCCCACAAAGGCTTCCAGATGAACAAACTCATCATCATGCAATCATGCACCTCCCATTGGTACTTCTCCAAGTTATTTAGTATTATAGATACACTCCATCCAAACATAGGCTCATTCGAACTGAGCTAATGTTTGAAAGGAGGGTGAAAACCAGTGTCCCACAGACTCTAGAATACCCTTTGTCCAGCACCCCTATATTCAAACATCACTTCTGCTTTAGAGTGATATAATGAAATCCTATGCTGATCGAAAGAGAAGGCCAGCCTCATCCTCGCTATGCATCAGGACATTGCATTGGTGAGAAGAGAATCTTCCCACTATACAATAACTCTGTACCTATACACAGTGAGTACAATGAATTAGCCCATGGTTTCCACCATGCGTGAAGGAGAGTCATGGAGACAATTTATTTTTTAGGTTGTTCAATAGAACACCCAGTGGATTGTCCACTGAGAGAGACTATACTGACTTAAATAAGTCTCATGAGGAGAATTGTGGCACTGATCGCTTTTTACCAATCAATATATTCCAGCAAGTTCATAATTTATCAAAATTGTCTGTGGAGCCCTTGCTGCATGCCCTTGGAGCAGCATCAATCCACCAGAATGGATGATCCCTGTCATGGACTGAAGTACGGTGTATTCAGAAATTTTTTGACAAAGTTGCTATGTTGTCAATCCAAATTCACGAAAAAGGGCAGTGCGGGAACTTTTAGTAAGACATGAAAAATGACTTCCAGATGTTTCAACCATTTTTAGTTTGGCAAGAGAGTCCATGTGCATGTATTCATACAGACCCAAAGTGTTTGTTGATGAATGTTGCAACCAATGATTGAAAGTTCCTATTGTGCATATAACCCAGTCAAAACTCAGGGGCATATTATCAAGAACGACGTTACAATTATCGCCGGTTTAGCGACAGAAAACGGCGATAATGGGCTTGATAATATGCTCCGGAGAATTCCAATAGAAGCCCATGTTCACACCAGAACATGGACTTCTATTGGAATTCTCAAGGGCATATTATCAAGCCCATTATCACCGCTTTAGCCGCAGTTTTCTGCCGCTAAACCAGCGATCATTTGTAACGCTGTTCTTGATAATATGCTCCTCAGTTGCCTGTGAAATTGCAACCACCGAACAAACACCTGTTAGTGCAGGGATTGCAATTACAAGTGGAGCGTTGTTTACAAGATGCAATATAGTTTGCACAATTTGCTAAATTTTACCAGTTACATTTTTCCAGAATTTAACCAACGGAAAAGACCTACCATTTATTGAGACGGGGGGGTTTGGCGCAGTAGGCTTCAGAAACTACATGTTATTCCCTAAAAGGTTGGCATTGGCGATAATTAGGGTCACTAATAATCAGACCCATAGAATTATTTTTATTTGTGCTGAAGTGTATTATGAATAAAAGTAAAAGAAGGACGATATTTATGTCTGTTGAGAAGTACTCATGACGCAATGCCTTCTCACTTGCTGCCCAACTTAGAAGCTTTCATTTCGCATTCACAAGCAGCCAAACTGAATGCGAAAACGGATATGACCATCTGATACGTCGAATGGCTGTGTCCACACCTGGTTTGATTTGTACAACTGCAAGAGTATAATAGAAGGCAGACTAAACACATATTATAAGTGACGCACCAGCAGTGCAAGGGGCTTGTAAATACGCCCTGCAGTTTCTCCATAGCCCTTAATATTCCACTGGGTCCTATGATCTACGAAATACAGCGAGCGGAAGCTTACCACTCTGCTAGGTTGTAATGGTGGTACTGTGAATGAACTCTAGCCCAGCCATGTGTTGCTACAACTTGCCTGTAATGGACTTGAACTCTGGTCAATGCAGGTGACAAACATATCCCTGACACAACACGTTAATTTCTGTTACTGTCCTCATTCTTAGCTGTCATTTAAATAGAAATACTGAAGGGATACCTTTTCCCCAGTGATAAATGAAATTCCATTTCAGAAGAGCAGGTATCGTCATGAGCATAACAGCACACCTCTATTGAGCATCAAGTGGCCTCACCCTAATAGAGTTTTAACATTTCTGAAGATAAGCCCATTGTCAGGGACTATGGAAGTATGTGCACAGAAGAACGAAATTATGTGGCTGGGTTGACCAAATTATGCGGCAAGAAAAGGCAAATCATGCATTTTAGTGCAGCATATCCTGTGCTATGTTATTTTATTATTAATGTCCATTTAACACACATTGATACTATTTAATCAACATTTCCCCTCATGCAAGTTTAACACCTGAACACAGAAATCAGCAACTCAGACGCTAACAGTAAATCTTAGTGAAGTATTTGCCGCTACCTGTAAAGCTTGCTTTGGTAACTTGTGATCCATTTGCACTGGAAGCATTTTTTAAAATATGTAGTGAATATAGTTGATATATGGAAACATCTGAAGTAAGTCTTGTATCAAAAGATGAGTAGAAGGAAGGTGTCAATGCCTATGCTATATCTTCATTTTTAATGTGTTTTTTGTTCCCATTTGGCATAAACGGTGCAACACATCCAACTCTCCCACATCAACTCATGCTTATCAATGTAGTAATTTTCCTGCCTTATTTTCTGTTTCATATACTCAGTATTGCCGAGCTAAGAAAAGTGCCTTTGCATCATTTTCAACCAGGGATCCTCATTGCAGCTTCTTGGAAGCTAGCCAATCCCCCAGCACACAATCCTGATTATTAAAATATTCCCTTTCCAGTAAGAGAATCCCCTCCTACATCTCACTATCTACCTGCAATCTTGGTTTTCACTTACCTTGCACACTGGAGATTGCTTGCCATTTAGTTACAGTGTTGTACTCCTCCCTTAATGTGATATCAATCAATTAATCAATCAGGGGTTTATAGAGCGCACTATTCACCTGTGAGGATCTCAAGGCACTGGAGGGGGGAGCTCCGGATCAGTCAAAGAGCCAGGTCTTGAAGTCCTTCCTGAATGCGTGCAGGGTTGGGTAGCATCTGATGTTCATTGGGAGCTCGTTCTAGGTCTTGGCTGTGATGTGGGAGAAGACTCTCCCGCCTGTTCTGTTTCTGTGGATGCGGGGGACCTCTGCCAGGGCAAGATCGGGGGAGATGACGTTCCTCTTGGGTACGTGGAAGGATAATCTCTTGTTAAGGTATTTGGGTCCAATGTTGTTGAGGGATGTGTAGGCATGGGTGAGGAGTTTGAAGGTGACCCTCTTCTCGATGGGGAGCAAGTGGAGAGCTCGTAGGAGTTGGGTCATGTGTTTGTGGCGTGGAATCCCAAGGACGAGTTTGGCAGCGGCTTTCTGGATGGTCTGCAGTCTGTGTAGGAGAGATTTGTTGATTCCGGCGTATAGGGGGTTGCTGTATTCCAGTCTGCTGGTTATGAGTGCGTGGGTGACTTTCTTTCTGCAGTCGAGGGGGGGGTCCATTTGAAAGTCTTGTGGAGGATGCACAGGACGTTGAAGCTAGTGGAGGTGGCGGCGTTGATCTGGTGGTTCATGGAGAGGGAAGAGTCGAGGATGATGCAGAGGATTCGTGCATGGTCTGTAGAAGCGGGTGATTTCCAAGGGCGGAGGCCCACCAGGAGCTGTCCAAGGTGGAGTTGCAGGGTCTGAGGATGAGGACCTCGGTCTTCTCTGAGTTGAGCTTCAGGCAGCTGTCTTTCATCCAGGTTGCCTCGTTCTTCATTTCACCCTGGAAGCAGAGTCTGGTGTCTTCAAGATTCTTTGTGAGTGAGAGGATGAGCTGGGTGTCATCCGCGTAGGATACAATGCTGAGCCCATGCAGTCTGACGATGGCAGCAAGAGGGGCCATGCAGATGTTAAAGAGCATCGGGGTGAGTGATGAGCCTTGGGGCACTCCGCAGATGATGTTGGTGGGTTTGGAGTGGAAGGGAGGGAGTCTATTGCTCTGGGTTCTGCCGGAGAGAAAGGATCAGATCCAGTCAAGAGCGGCTCTTTGTATCCCTGCGTCGTGAAGTCTGCGGGAAGGGTGTGATGAGAAACGGTGTTGAAGGCTGCAGAGAGGTCTAGAAGAAGCGGGCCGTGGTGTGTCCCTGGTCGAGTAGCATGCAGATGTCATCCGTGGCGGCGAGGAGAGTGGTTTTTGTGCTGTGGGTACTGCGGAATCCAGACTGGAGGGTGCCTAGGATGGAGTTCCCTTCGATGAAGGTGGTCAGCTGAGCGTTCACAAGTCTCTCTGTGACTTTGCCTGTGAAAGGGAGGAAAGAGATGGGCCACTAGTTTTACAGGTCCGTTGGGTTGGCCACAGGATTCTTGAGGAGGGGTTTTACCTCCGCCCGCTTCCAGTCATCTGGGAAGATGCCAGACGTGCAGGAGGTGTTGATGGTCAGTCCAAGTCCGGGTGCGATGGTGGCGGCGGCGGCTCTGTGGAATATGTGCAGTGGGCAGGGGTCCGTAGGGGCTCCTGGGTGGGTTTTATGCATGGTAGCGGTGATGTGTTCAACGGTAGCGATCTTCCAGGTCATGATGGTAGGCTTATCAGCCACGATGGGGGGTGATGTCCAGCGTCGGTTCATTGAAATTGGAAGTAAGACCTGAGCTTGTCGCAGAGTTGCTGAGAAGGTGTGACATCCGTGGCTTCGCTGGGTGGTTTGGTGAGCTGTTGTATGATGATGAACAGTTCCTTGGTATTGGTCACGTTGGTCTGGACTTTGTCTCTTATGAAGGTCCGTTTGGTGTCCCTTATGCACTGGTGGTATTCCTTCAAGGCGCTCCTGTGGTTGTTCCGTGCTTCGTGGTTTTCTGGTATCGCCAGATTTTCTTTAGGAGTCTGCAAGAGCGTCTGGCTTCCTGTAGTTCAGTGGTGAACCAGGCGGCCTTCAGCAGGCGTTGCTTGGTGGGGTGCTGGAGGAATGCGAGCATGTCGGCGCAGCAGGCAATCCAGCAGTGAAGTTTTGTGGCTTTGGAGTTGGTGTCGGTCATGGCGCAGGGGGGTCTTGGCAGAGGGTGGTGATGAGGGGTTCCTCTGTGACCTTGCTCCAATTTCTTTGTGGCGTTCACGGGACGGGCTTGGGTGTGGTGGTGGTGGTGAAGGTGAAATGGATGCAGTGGTGGTCCGACCAGGGTGTCTGGATGGTGTGGCTGAAACGGAGGATTGTTCCTCCCGCAGAGATGGGGTCTAGAGTGTGTCCAGCTCTGTGCGTGGGTGTCTTGACCAGCTGCTTCATTCTGAGGTTGGCAAGGCTGTCGAGGAGAGTGATGGAGTGGGAGCTGTTGTGGTTGTCGAGGTGGAAATTGAGGTACCTGAGAAGAATGTAGTCCGTTGAGGTGATTGCGTGGTGTGCGGCGAGCTTGGTGATGGTGGTTGCGGACTGGGTGTGAGGCCACGGTGCTCTGTAGATGAGGGTGCGGCATAGCGTGGTCCTGGGGCTAGCCTGGATCTGGAAATGGAGGTGTTTTGTGTCAGAGTGGGGGTCACTCATGCTGGATGTGGAGAGTATGAGGGGGGTCTTGTGTGTGATGGCAAGTCCTCCTCCTGGGCGTTGAGAGCGGTCCTTTCTCTGGAACTTGTAGCCATCAGGGATGGCAGTGGCATTGTCAGTGCTGGGGGTGGTGTTGGTCCAGGATTCCGTGAAGAAGGCGATGTTGGGCAAGAGGGTGTCGATCAGGTCCCAGATCTCTACGGTGTGTCGGTGTAGGGAGCAGATATTGAGCTGGATGCAAGTCAGGTGTTCATGGTGCGTATGTCGGGCGAGCCTTCGGTGTTGGTGGGGGTATTGTCGATGGTGAGGGATCTGTGACAAGCTCTGCACAAGCAAAATCTCCATTGGTGGTGTTCAGTGAGGCTCTTACGCAGTCGGTGTGTCTTCCGGGGTTGAGTGCATTGAGGATAGTAGAATTATAGCGGTGGGTCCTGGGAGAGCCAGGGTTCCTGGCCCTGGTCGTGTTTGGGCCACGGATGGGCACAGACAGGCTTGCCTTTGGCGCACCAGCGGTGCGACCGCCCAGAGGTCTGCATTATGTAGGGGAGGGATGCTCAGCTGGGAGGCAGGAAAACAGGCACGGATAGAGGGGAGGGGCCAGGTGAGCAGTGGCAGGAAGCGTGGGATGAGAACGGCGCGAAGGGGCAAGAAGCAGGTACGGCGACATAAAATAAAAAAACTGAGGCAAAAATTAACCATCAGTGGCACAGAATACAGAAGAAATGCAGGCAAGTCTAATTACAAATAAAAAATGATCAGTACTCTGATGGCAGCAGCCTTCGAACACACAAGGCAGGGGGCTGAGCAGCAGCAATGGATCACAGGAGCTGTCGGGTAGAGTGCAGGCCTGTGAACGAGGTTAAGGCCATATCTGGGTGCAAAGATGCAGCATTTTCCATGAAGCTCTGAATTCCTGTAGTTTATCGGTTATTTACTTATCTTTCATTTCCCAGGTGTCTAGTTTTTGGTCTGTCGTACTATGTGTAGCACCATCAACGATGGTGGATAAGATCCTTCTAGCAAGGAGTCTGGTTTCTCTACATCTACCCAAGTGTTCGTGTAAGCTTAAGCCTTAGTTGAATACAGTGAATGAGTCATATTCACATGAGTAATAGTAGTACTGTTTTTCCCCATTATGGATCTCGCTCCAAATATCAACCAATCCCATTGCAGAGATATATCTTTTCAGGCCAGAGCAGCTCAGATCATTGCCTTGACGAACCATCAAGCTTTACAACCTTATATTTAATGTAATGTTAATATCACCGTTGATCAATAACATCACTTTGGAAGTTGCATCAGTATGGGACCTAAGCTTTTCTACATCTGTAGTCTGAAGTCGAGGACACTCCCATACCGACAGTAGGTGACATAATTCACAATCCCATATTCCACTGCAGAGCATTCAAGTGGGTCAATTGTTGCCTTTTTTAAATACAGGGAACAGACCTCCTGACAAACATGGCCACACCTCAGGCACAAGACGTATATCCAACATGTCCCACAAAGTATTTCTACCACTGACTAGAATGCAGCAGTTGATGCCCCGTAGGTGTATTCCTCGTAACAACACTACATCTGAGCTGTTTGTGAACTCTGAAGCATGCACCTTATGACTCCCCTTTTTATTCTGTCTCCCAGACCCTTAACATTCCAGATCAGTATGCATAGTGAGTCTATTCATGACTTGTCCATAAGATTACATGAGTCACATAATGATGGGATTGTGCACCTCAGATTGAACCTCACAACCCCCTCATCACAGACTGAAATCTGACAATATACAGCAAGCAATAAAGATCAGCAAGTCCAGCTTCCCACCCTGAATCACTGTGCCGCAAACCCAGACCCAGAAATGTCTGCCTCCGCAATTCACAGCACACATGTCACCCAGCGATCTCAGAGTGACACCTTACTTTTTCAGGCCGCCTCCCTGTGTCCAGGCTGACTGTGATAGATATTTTCCTTACTTGGGTACATTTCAAATGTGCATGCTTTACTCATGAGTGGTACATGAAATAGAAATGTTCTGCCAAAATTATCATCATGTATGTGATAAATGACCCCGGGATTTTTTAACTGTGTATTTATCTTTTAATATATTTTTAATTGAGCATATTCAGGATGACGTATACTTGATGGGTATGTTATGGCTTGTTCTACTTTTATGGTTTTTATCTCAAAAATCCGTATGAAGTTTATATTGGTTGATTAACCCCAACTGTATTCAATTGGTAAATTGCATATCACTGATGTGTGTTGTGAACATATGCAGTCAAGAAGTGCTCGGCTGAGTTACCCGCTTTGGACCAAGATCATAAATAGCTCCCTAAGAACTGGAGACATGCCAGACTGTCTCAAAATTGGTCAAGTAACGCCACTACCGAAAAAAACAGGCTCTGACCCCAACAATCTACACAACTGTCTCCAATCTCCCATTTTAACAAAAATCTTGGAAAGATGTGTCTTCCTGCAACTTACACAACACATCGACAGCAACAACCTCCTAGACCTACATCAATCAGGCGTCAGAAAAGGTTGCAGCACTGAGACACCGATCTTGAATGTCATAGATGATGTTCATAAATCACTAGACACTGATCGATGCTGTCTACTCATTCTCCTGGACTTATCTGCAGCCTTTGACATGGTTGACCACAAACTGCTCATCAGTGTACTGCGGGAAAGGGTTGGAGCAGACGATGTGGTTCTGCAGTGGTTTTCCTCCTTCCTGCAGAACCGCACCCAAAAAATAAGTATTAATAACTGCACGTCAGACCTAGGCCCCGTAAACAGGTGTGTCCCGCAAGGCTTAATTCTCTCCCCATCACTATTCAACATTTACATGGAGCCCCTCTCAGTGATACTCAAAAAAGCTAATATCCCCTTCCACCTATATGCGGACGACACCCAGATCTACCTAGAAACTTACTCCATTGACAACATACAGAGACTAAAAGTCACCATAAAAGAAATCCAACACTGGCTATCCCTCAACCACCTGAAACTCAACCAAGACAAGTTGGAAATCCTCATCATAGCCAACAAAGACCAGACCCCCAAGTCACAGAATGGTTAAAAACCATTGACGCTCTCAATTGCAGTCTCACCCCGGCAGACTCCATAAAATCACTGGGAATCACTCTGGACCCGAACTTAGACATGGTCAAATATATCAAGAACACTGCTAAGAGCACTTTTATTAACCTAAACTGCTCAACAAAATAAAACTATTCATCCCTCCCAATGACATCAAACAAGAAACTCAATCCCTGGTATTATCTAGACTAGACTATGGGAACGCTACCCTCACAAGTCCAGCAAAATAGCACCTAGCTCCCCTCAGAAAAACTCTAAATGCAGCAGCCAGGATGGTCACTGGAATAAACAAATATGACCACATCTCTCAAGCTCTCAGAGAGTTAAAATGGATCCAAACAGAAATGCGCACCAGCTTCAGAACAGGCTGTCTCACACACAAAGCCCTGCATTCCGGTAAACCCGCATACCTGGCCTCTAAACTTAACAAAGCCCGTCGGACAAGGAACCTCAGGAGTACTAACACTTTACTTCTCATTCGTCCAAAAACTCGCAAACAAAAAAATCCCTATCACCCTCCTTCTCTGGAAATGCAGCCAAAATGTGGAACTCCATCCCAGTCCAAATGGGGGTGGGGTCGCACACTACTCACACACCAGCGGGATCGCCCCTAAGGACTGTGGTAAGTGTAGTTCGAGTTCCGCGATGCATCTTCTTTCGATTCTCTGCTATCTTCGCTGTCTTCGCCATCCCTGGACACGTGTTTCAGGGTATTTACCCCTCATCAGCAGGGATTAGGCCGTGTTCTGGGGTTGCCGGTGGCTGCCAAATATTGCCAGGTTTAGTACCACTCCGGTGCGCAGGTGCGGGGTCCCAGGCTCGTCAGCCAACTGCTCGAGGGAGCTATAACATTAAAAATAGGGGTGGGGTCGCACACTACTCACACACCAGCGGGATCGCCCATAAGGACTGTGGTAAGTGTAGTTCGAGTTCCGCGATGCATCTTCTTTCGATTCTCTGCTATCTTCGATGTCTTCGCCATCCCTGGACACGTGTTTCAGAGTATTTACCCCTCATCAGCAGGGATTAGGCCGTGTTCTGGGGTTGCCGGTGGCTGCCAAATATTGCCAGGTTTATTACCACTCAGGCGCGCAGGTGCGGGGTCCCAGGCTCGTCAGCCAACTGCTCGATGGAGCTATAACATTACAAATGGGGGTGGGGTCGCACACTACTCACACACCTGCGGGATCGCCTCTAAGGACTGTGGTAAGTGTAGTTCGAGTTCCGCGATGCATCTTCTTTCGATTCTCTGCTATCTTCGCTGTCTTCGCCATCCCTGGACACGTGTTTCAGGGTATTTACCCCTCATCAGCAGGGATTAGGCCGTGTTCTGGGGTTGCCGTTGGCTGCCAAATATTGCCAGGTTTAGTACCACTCAGGGGCGCAGGTGCGGGGTCCCAGGCTCGTCAGCCAACTGCTCGAGGGAGCTATAACATTACAAATGGGGGTGGGGCCGCACACTACTCACACACCAGCGGGATCGCCCCTAAGGACTGTGGTAAGTGTAGTTCGAGTTCCGCGATGCATCTTCTTTCGATTCTCTGCTATCTTCGCTGTCTTCGCCATCCCTGGACACGTGTTTCAGGGTATTTACCCCTCATCAGCAGGGATTAGGCCATGTTCTGGGGTTGCCGGTGGCTGCCAAATATTGCCAGGTTTAGTACCACTCAGGCGCGCAGGTGCGGGGTCCCAGGCTCGTCAGCCAACTGCTCGAGGGAGCTATAACATTACAAATGGGGGTGGGGTCGCACACTACTCACACACCAGCGGGATCGCCCCTAAGGACTGTGGTAAGTGTAGTTCGAGTTCCGCGATGCATCTTCTTTCGATTCTCTGCTATCTTCGCTGTCTTCGCCATCCCTGGACACGTGTTTCAGGGTATTTACCCCTCATCAGCAGGGATTAGGCCGTGTTCTGGGGTTGCCGGTGGCTGCCAAGTATTGGGATCCCGCACCTACGCGCCTGAGTGGTACTATACCTGGCAGATATTGGCAGCCATCGGCATCCCCAGTACACGGCCTATCCCTGCTGACGAGGGGTGATACCCCGAAACACGTGTCCAGGGATGGCGAAGACAGCGAAGATAGCAGAAGATCGAAAGATGATGCATCGTGAACACTTTACTACATTGACCAGAGTCCTTAGGGGCGACACCGCTGGTGTGTGAGTAGTGTGCGACCCCACCCCCATTTGTTTCCATCCCAGTCCATATCAGGACTAACCCCTCCTTTCCTAAATTCCAACCCTGCTCAAAGACCTTTTTCTCAACCGATCTCTCCCGAGTGGATAGCTGATGCTCTACTCTGTATCTCGCCCAGGGTAGCACACACTCACTTTGTTAAGAGAACCTATACTCACCTAATCCTTGTCTCATTCCTTTGTCTCCCTTCCCCGAACTGGATTCGACAAGAACTCAATGTGTGTATTTGTTACTCTTTATGTCTAAACTGTACTTGTCACAAATCAATATGTTTTATTAATGTCACTTGACATTCTGATACAATGTTGTAAAGTGCTCTGATATCTTCGGGTCTAGCCAGCGCTATATAAAACTCTCTAAATAAAAGAAATAATACATATTTTTAGGAACTCCGAGACGACAAGCAGTATCCTCATTAAATATTGTTACGGATACTTTGACTTGACTTTGTTACGGATACTTATTCCTTTTAACATATGTTGTCCAATTATGTGTTGTGAGGACACCTCTGTTACACCCTGCCCTACAGTATTGTAAGCCCTACATATCGAGTGTAACATTGCCAGTAATTTGTAGCGTTAAATATCTCTTTCCAATTTAACTTCAACCGCAAATGCTGACAGAATGGAATGTGGACCACTAAATGCTATTAAATTAATAGTATGTAGATATGCAACTTTTCCTTTGGGAGAAACTCTACCTTTCAATTACATGCCAAATTAAAATATGATTAACAGGTGTGTGTGCAGCTCCTATCATCCTCCTCCTTGGTCTCATTGGAGTACAATTTCCTTTCATCGGGGCCTCTGCCCTTCGCAGCCACGACCTTTTGAACTCTAACTCTACTGGGGCCCTTTCCAAGATCTCACTGTTTCCACTCATGCCTTTATTTATCCTTTAGCTACTGCAGCACAAATTTCGGCCAGCTTGTTTTTGTGTCTTTTTTTCTGGCGGTACTGGAAACAGGAGGGACTTTGGAGAGTTCTAACAAGGAGTATCTTCCTGACGTGGATTCGGCTTCTTGTTTTGATCTGTTGTGTTGTTCCGTGCGGTGGGGCCAGTGCAACATGAGTGGTTGCCTCTAATAAATTATGACGGGTGACGATCTGGCTGATTTTTAACTTATGTGCTTTGATGCTCATGCTTTTTTTGGCTAAGTGAGTTATGACTTCCGTCATCCACATAGACTTCCGTTTAACATCATTTATCCACGATTGGCATAGATTGTTAAGTGGCATTTGATGTTTAAATCAAATGGACTTTCTTCTGTTCCTGTGATAACAATTCTGGAAATTAAATCAGCAAAAGAGATCAATGAGACACAGTTGTTCAGCGGCTGAAACCTATGTGTGACCCTTCATGTGTGTCTATACCAGTACTATATGTATTTATACTATTTTATTCTGAAAGTTTTGTATAGTGCGAACAGGATCCAAGTGGGTATCAGAGCGCTTCACATTTACGATAGGAAGGATACAATAAAGGGAAAAGTACAGATTATTGTGAGTGCATGCCTCAGGTGTTCTTTTATTTATGATTACTGTATTGACGGACATCACTAGTAGTGTGGGTCTATAAAGGAAGGCCAGTGTCATTGTATTTGTTTGTTTTTACTAGCCCTTCTTGTGTGTGGCCACAGTTGTATAACGAAAGCAGCTCTGTGCTCTGTAAGTAGACTTCACGCCGAGAAATTAAAACCAATTCAAAGAGAGACAAAGGGAAGAGAAGTGGCAGATAAGTCTTATTGAAGACAAATAAACACTCCTTTAAAAAGAACACAACAGGGGCGTAGCTTGGTCAGTAAGCCTGGATGAAGAGGGGTGAGCTTCAGATTTTCCGACAATCACCCTGGCACATCATGTTAAATTTATGTGGGAAGCAGTACATGAGGGGGCCTTAAGGGTCAGCGGAAAGGGAAAGGAGTGCGGATTGTGAGGGGTACTTAACGCCTTAACCGCAGCGTTTTTTTCCGGTGCGGGCGTCTGAAGAGTGGGCGGGGCTGCGTTGGCCGTTGGCCGATGGCAGCACGCAAGGAGTTAAAACACAGTGGCGTATATTTACAAGCCCCAATCATCACCACAACGTCACTTTTAGTGACGTTGTGGTGGCGGTAGTAGCTTTGCCTTATTTACAAGGCAGCGTTAAGCCACTTAATGTGGCTTAACCCTGCCTTGCAATAATGCCCCCTTCCACACTACAGTTAGCGTGAAAGGGGAGGGCAATGGGTGTTGCGGTGGGCGTTCCACCGCAACACCCATTGTTTTTGACGCTGCCCCTATTTACAAGGGTGGCGTAAATAGGGGGCAGTGACAAAATTAAGACCAGGGAAAACCTGGTCTTAAACTGGCAGAATGAGGAGAAATGCTTTATTTATCCTCGTTTTTGCTGTTTCTATGTGTGCTGAGTTGTCCAGCACACATAGAAACACCAAATCACCAATAATTGTTTATGTGCAGGAAGGTGTCCCTTCTTGCACATAAACTATAAAAAGAAAAATTATGTTTTGCAACTTCTCTGTCATAAAACTTTCAAAACAAATTTTATAGACTGTTTAGGTGCAGGAAGGGAGACCTTCCTGCACATAAACAATCTTCCCCTCAATGCAGACACCTTTGCACTATGGCGCAATGGTGCCTGCATTGTCACTAGTCTGCTAAATGTAACAGCAGCGCAGGGGAAACACAGGGCTGCACCATATTGTTGTAAATATGGTGAAGCCCTGCATTTCTGAAGTCCTGCAGTGTAGTGTTAAGCCAAGGAGGCTAAAGCCATGCTCTGTCACTTTGTTGAAAATATGCCCCAGCATTTTGTCAAATAACCATTTGTTAAGACCTTCAAAAGTGAGATGAGTGTATCTGCCTGAGTATTTAAAATCTGAGGTTAAATCGTACAGACTTCTTACCATATCCGACTGAAAACTATTTATTTAATAGTACATGTATTAGGGGGTTGTACAGGGCGGTATTAGCTCTGGTGCCGCCCGGTGCGAATGTCTTTTTCGGCGCCCCCCTCCCCATGACCTCCTCCTTGGATTCCCTCACTACCACCCAGCATACGTGCCCCTCGTCTCTCCATATCCCCTCTCTCACAATCATTTCCTTTGTTTTGGAATACTGGTACAGGCTGGCTGAACTAATCAACTCAGTTATCCACATATAATACCGATCTGTTCTTTGCAGCAGACACATTAACCCTCTGCCCTACTTTATGGCGAGTCAAGCCTGCCACTAGACAAACCTCCATCTCTTTCTCTAGCAAGCACATAAGAGTTATCATGACATTTTTATTCCTCAAAGTCAAAATCCAAAGTCAAAATTTTGCTTTATTCGGTTACATTTTTTTAAAACCATCCCTGTCCGACAGCTGGCCTCACAATAAACTCTCCAGCTGGTGCTTTTCAATTGCAAGTTACTGCTAAACAGAGCGCCCCCCTTAGGTTAGTGCCCCCTTTCCAGGTCAGCGCCCAGTGCAGCCGCACCAGTAGCACTGCCCTAAAGCTGGCCCTGGGGGCGTAACACCCCAAACACCCCCCACCAAAGCTACTCCACTGAACATAACCCTGCCCGGGTAAATTGTGTACATTAATTGTATATGTCGTTTCCACTGCACCCAAGGAAGTAAAATAATCTCAAATTCCACCATTGCAGTGAACGTACAATTCTACCACTATTGGTCGGTTGAAAACATAGATGTAACTCATAGCGGGTATAATTTTAATAGCTAGGCGGCATCGAAAACACCTTAAATGCACATATTTGTAAACATTTCTACAGTGCGTTGCTTACACATGTCATAATACCACCCACAACAGGAGCAATTCGTATATACTTTATTGAAAGTTAACCAAAACCGTATCAATGAAAAAAAAAATGAAAATCGAGCTAACCAAGGCCCTTTGCACTGGCATTAAAAATAACAATAGTCACAGGAAAAATCGTGTACAGTTTAGAGTTGACATTAAATGTTAAGAAAGGCAAGGGAGTACATTTTGTTTGCAGGTGCTTCATCATAACATTATTGGCATTCAAAAATACTTCAGACCCTTGAAGACAAACTGGGCCGGCTTTCGGGTGGTGCGACCGACGCAGCTGCACTTGACCTCAGCTCAGGGGTTGTGTTTAGAAATAATGTTATGGGTTTAAGAGCCCCTGCTGCAGAGTTTCTCGTTTGTCTAGCACTTTTCAAGCAACAATAAACATGTCAATATAACTGTGGTGATTAATGTACCTGCTGGAGAGGGATGATTTTTTTGGCTCACCATAAGGTAGTGCAGAGGGTTAATATGCCTGTTGCAAAGAACGTGTACCGTGCAGATCACAGAACTGTATTTTATGTCGATAGCTCAGAGGCTTACTGCTTTTGTCACAGAGATCCCGTTGTTACTTGGAATTCCTAAATTGCAATTTTAGTATAGAATAGTCAGCAAAGAGCTGCATGCAAACTGCATGGTTTAGGTTACAGCGTTGTTTGTTCCCCATCTTTCATTATCCTGATGTTGCTAAAAAGGTTTTGTTTGAGTTGAAATACATTCTTGATAGTAACACCAACCCCAACCACTGATATGTTTTAAATCCTGGGTTTGGCTTCTCAAGAAAAAACACTCTTCAAATATACACCTTGGATGATGTGATTCCTACACCTTATAATCCTCAGTGTCGTATGTAACATTTCCTATAGACTGATTTACAAACATATGTCCCTTTGCCTCTGTATAAAGTGTGTGTGATGTAAAGTTCACTGATACCCTACACTGATATGTGTAGTGGTTTAAAACAAATGAAGTGCCTGTGAGAGAGAGGCTATGGAGGAACGAGGGGCACTGTTGAAGGATAGTAGTAAGGAAATCTGTGGAGAAGGAAATCATTGGGAGAGTGCCAAAAAAGACTGCAACACCTGGTGCCACCAGCACTAAGCCCAGTTCTAAAGACAATTGACGGACAGCATCACACAATACAAGTCACACTGACACACAGTCAGCTGTATTATGTTTTAGGTAAAAAATTCATGTCTGATTTATTTTTCTATATCACTATGTGCCTTTTATGGCCTTAGTCCGCATTATTCTATACTTAAAAACCATTTCTGAGTCACACGCTGTCCAGGTTTCACACATATTTGGGTGTCGAGAGCTGTTCTGAAGGAACCGCATCAGGGACCATGACGATTCCTAGTTAGTAAGATAGGGCCATATGTATGGAATCATGTGTTTGTGATTTCCTAATAATGAATTTTTGTGATTCACTATTAGGAAATTGCAAACTGAAATGTACAACAGTGTGTTTGACACTGTTAGTGATTCGCAGTGGCTCTCAAATGGACCTGCCTCAACAATATTCATGAGGCAGGTTGCAATTTGCGACCCACCGTGAATAGCTACAATCACAGGGATGGTGGCCTGCTGCGAACAGCAGGGCACCATGTCTGTGATAGCTTTTTAAATAAAGTAATATATATTTTTCATATGCAGCAATTTCCTTAAAGGCAAACAGGATGCATTTCAACAAAAAAAATGCAAAGCTACCTTTCCATTTATTAAGAGTAGGCAGTGGTCTGAGGGACCACTGCCTGCTCATAAAAAATGTTGGTGCTCACTTCCCGTTTGAGAATGGGTTACCAACAACTTGAAGTTGGCGGTAACTGCAAATGTTTTGCGACTGCAGTACTTGTTGCAAAACATTCATACATACCAGTGCAATTTGGTATTAGGAAGGGTTGCCCTCAACACGCCCCTTCCTAATACCGAATCACAAAAGCAAAAAGCGATTCAGTAACAAGTTACCAAGTTGTATTTTGCTTTCTGTACATGGAAAAATGCATTTTACCGGTCGCAAATGGCGGGGTGGGCCATTTGCAACCGGTAAAATGCTTTGTACATCTGGCCCATACACTCTTGCCAGAGCTTTGATATGAGTGACACTGGAAAAGAAGCACTTAAACGAAACCAGAGTTGCATTAGGTAACTGTGAAGTACCTAAGTTTGATCTAGCAAGCATGTTTCTAGTTGAACCTCGGCCTGGTTAATAGAGGAGGGCAGATGAAATAGTGCTCAGAACTGTTTACATTGCTTGAGTTTTAACCAATATTCGAATGTCACTAGATATACTCTTAGACGTTTTAATGCATGGGCAAAGTGGGCTCTTGCCCAGGGCCCCATCCTCTCAGGGGGCCCCTGACAGAGTTAGCTCGATTCTCCCAAGTTTTGCCCTAATGACCTTGAATATTTCTTAATCAGATTGTTTTAAATACTGTCTTCCTTTTTTTGTTTTTTGTGTATCTGATGTGTGAGTCTTGTACAGCCATTTTGCAGAGAAATGTTGTGTTTATGTTTCATGCAATATACATAAAAAAGTTTCTTTTAGATCAAAACAAGGCCTAACATTATAAGATATGGGAGGGCGTCATAGAGATTATTTGTAGTAATATTGGTGAGGTGCTGCCGTGCTAAAATATTGAAAACACACATAACTATCCCTGAATATTAGAATTAAACACATCTAGGGCCTTATTTATGAGAAGTTATGCATCGCTGTATGAAAACAGGGATGTGTCACTTCTTAGTGTGCCCTCCTTGCGACAGGATGGATGCGTCATATTTACTGTATGACGCATCATGTCCAAGGAGTTACAGATACGTCAGTATTTCTGACGTATCTGTAGGTGCAAAAGTGATGCATTGCTGGGGTGTGTATGATAATAGACACAACTCCAGCAATGTGTCCTTTCACATGGGGCAAGCCCCATGTGAAAGGGCCTGCATCAGTCTTACGCCTGCTGTGAGGCAGGTGTAAGATATTGATGCAATGGCATCCTAAAAGTGGCGGACTGAGTTCTCATAGATTTTAATGTGCTACTTCTACGAGGCTTTTTGCGGGGCAACACCCACCCTGCATACATTATACCTGGCACAGGTATAATGTGGTGCAGGGGTTTACAAAGTGACGCATCTGCCTAGATGCGTCACTTTGTAAATAGGGCGCAACATGGCACATTTTTTACGCTGCCGGTGGGTCACAAAAAGTGACATACTGGCAGCATAAAAAAGAAGCAAGGCCTCATAAATAAGGCCCTTAGAGTTTGGACAAGTGTTCCTTTGCACTGTCAGGGACCTAATGAAATGAAATAATGTATTTAATAAGCACGCAGCTACTCAGACTAGAGTGTCCTGGCGCGCATGGCCGGCTTTAGTGCTGGTGGCGCCCCGTGCAACACTGTTTGATGGCGCCCCCCATGGATACCGCCCACAGACTCCCTTACTATCACCCTTTAACTGTGCCCCCTCAAGTCTCCGTAATCACTCTCGCTCAGATGTATTTAGTTATATAGCGCCACCTATACCAGTGTAGGGTGTTAGAGCACTTTACATCACACACACATTACACAGAGACAATCAATCATATTTGTGTAAATCATTGAATAGGGAATGTTACATTAGACATAACCCCATGGTTTGGGGTTACATTTATTAAAATGTAGTTTTTTTAACGAAAGGAACCCTTTTTGAAACATAAGAAAAATGAAAGAAGAATAAAAAAATCATAATGCTCTAATCTATACCTTGCAGTTTGCATGCACCTCTTTGATGGCAGTTATTGTCTCACTATTCCATGTTACGATTTTAACATCTACCCTCCTAGTAACAAAAGGATCTTTCTGACAAAAGCACTGACCTTTTTAAACCATATGCACCTAGTGATCTGCATGGTACACATTCTTTGCAACAGGCATATAATCCCTCTGTGCTACCATAAAATGAGTTAAAACTTCCACTAGACAAAACTCCTTCTCTCTCCAGGAAGAACGTTAATCACCCGAGTTATCTTGACATTTTTATTGTTGTATGAAAATTGCTGAAGGCCAGCAATGCAGCAGCAGGTGCTTTTAAAACCATAAAATAATTCCACACACAGTGCCCCCTCCAAGAATGTGCGTAAAAGACCCATCATTATTAAAAAGCCAGGTTTTTAAGTTCTTCCTGAAAGAGAGTATGCCTATGGTAAGTCTCAGAGAATTTTGCGCCTTGAAAGCCAAGGGATCTGCCCCCAGTGCGGGCACGGCATATTTTAGGCACAATGGCATGTTGGCATTGGAAAATATTAGGGGTCTAGATGTTGTGCATCGATTAATGCGCTTATTTAGGTAGCGGGCTCCTAACCTGTGGAAAGCTTTAAAGAAGATGGTCATCGCTTTGAAGTCGATCCGTTCTTTTATGCGGAGCCAGTGTAGAGACTTAAGAATAGGAGTTATACTAGATCTTGGTCTGGGTTTCAGGATGGCTCTGGCCCCCGCGTCTTGTACCACTTGTAGATGCTGGATAAGGGATTTGTGAAGACAGAGGTACAAGCTGTTGACATAGTCAAGCTTTGATGTCACCAGAGCCTGCTCTCAAGCAGTAACAGTGGCAGGAATTTTGTTTAGCATCCAGCGTATGCCAAAGCAAGCACCAGTTAGATTTTGGATTTGAAAGTGCATGGAGACTGTCTTGTCTATGACAATTCCTAAGTTTTTGACTTTCTCCTTTTTCGCAGGCAGGAGTAGCAGATCGTTTGGCCATCAAGAGCCCCAGTCAGGCGTTTCAGAATTTCCAAAGAAAACAACTTTTGTCAGGATTGCACTGCAGCTGATTGATCTTAAGCTTTGTGAGGCAAGACCTAATCATTGCTCCGTCAAAGTCGGTTCCTTTTTCACACATAAAAATCAGCTGAGTGTCATCAGCATAAGAAACAATTTTGTCGCCCTCTTCCTCTACCAGAAATGCAAGGGGGGATAGATTTTTATTAAAAAGAATAGGACTGAGATTGAAGCCCTGAGGGACACCTACATTCATGGCCAGAACCGGGTATGAGAAAGGAGGGAGCCAGATGTCCTGAGATCTATTGGCCAAGAAGGATGACATCCATGTTAAGGCGGTCCCCTTCAGGGTGATGTTAGCAAGTCTCTCCAGGAGCCTCTCATGTGTAACTGTATCAAAGCCGCCGACAGATGAAGCAGTATCAGAACAGCCTTGCCTCCCTGGTCCAGCTTCCAGCAGAGTGGACTCAGTACCGTAGTTAGCCCTATAACCGTATTGGGACTCATGAAGGATCTTCCAATCATCAATGTGTTTTTGGAGGGGCGTGTTTACATGCTTCTATAATACTTTGTATAGGGCCGGAAGAAGGGAGAATGACCTGTAGTTAGCAGGGTCAGTCGGTTTGGCATTTGACATGTTGCATGAGGAGAGGAAAGCATTAATGAGCTGGTTTACTGTGGGGTTTATTGCAGAAGCTGATAGGTTCACGTTATTTGCAGGACATGGGTCAGTAGGACAGCCAGACCTAATGCTTTAGAGAAGGGTCAGTGACTCTTCAAGCTGAAACTCTGGGAAAGCTACTAAAGATGGAGGATCCAAGAGGTGAAATTTGCTATTAGAACTAAAGAAAAAGGTCATTTCTTCCTCTGAGATGTTAGTGAAGGCTTGTTGGATCAAGGAGATCTTTTTGTGGAAGAGTTTAGCTATTTGCTTATGACCATTCTTCCGCGCATGGCCCTTAGTCTGTGCTGGCTTTCGGGGTGGTAAAGGATTTAACTATGCTAAAGATTTCCAAACTCTTATTTCGGGCATTTTCCATTTTGGTTTGAAAGAAGTTTTTCTTGGCTGCCTTCATGAGAATGTACTGATTTTTTAAGGTGTCTTTATACACATTCCTGTCCTCAGGTAGATAGGATTTACACTTTTTCCATTCCATTTTCCACAATTTATTTTGCTGGATCCAAGGGAATCATGTAACCATGGAGCTGGTGGGGCCCACCTCTTTGAGGAACAGGAAACAACCGGTATCGCTGCATCAATGTTGGTTCTGAGCCATGAATCTATTGAGAGGGCGTCCGAGTTGGGGCAGCCAGATAGGTCCAGTAAGGAACGACGGAGGGCGTCTGCTAACACCGGGATGGATATTTTATGGAACACCCTGTAATTAGGGACCCTCTGCCCTGCCTTAGCCTGAGGTTTTGTGGCAGGGTTGGGAATAACACATTTTAATAGAAGGAGGTCAGACCAGGTAATGGGAAAAGGAAGGCTTACTGATATTTCAAAGTTGTGAAAGATTTGGTGTAGGGTATGGCCCTTTAGATAGGTGGCCAAAGAAATAAATGGAAACATGTTGCAGGCCTGCAGCATCTCCAACAAGGAAATTGTTTGAGGGTCTATTTCAATGTCCATATGTGTATTGAAATCTCCCAGAATAAGGCAGTTGTAGAATTTGAAGGCCAGGGAGTTTGCGGCTGTATTAAGCATAGTAATAACATTTCCAATTGCACTGGGAGGTCAGTAAATCAGAAAAACAGTTATGCGATGATGGTGGTATGGGGTACAGTGGAAGCATAAGGACTCTGCGCCCTTGATGATTTCCATCGGGATGGGAGAGCAGTCTATATTTTTTATTGTAAATTATGGTGACACCGCCCCACCTTCCCACTCGGTCGGTCCCTCCCAAGGATTTTATAACCCGTAGGGATGGCCGATATGTTATTAGGATTGGAGGCTTCATACAGCCAGGTCTCAGTGAGAAAAAAAGATCAGGCTGTTAGTCTAAAAGTAGGCCATAAATGTGTGTTTCATGCTTTTGCATAGAGCGACAATTTAAAAGGGTGGCTTTTAAGTCTCTGTTTTCTTATTGTTTTTACACTTATTGTTGTGTGGAGGATCTTGGGTGTCAATTTCCTACACTGGAGGAGAGACCAGTTGCACTTATTGCATCGAAGGTCTACCTCCAAGCTCGGATCAGCCGCTGTACACTGACATAATGATAGCCATCTAAGGCTAAGCAGTTTTTCCCTTTTGTAATATAGTGGAAGCAACTCACCCGAGTGGAACTGGGCAGCATGGCTGGTGCCGGATGCCACCGGGTGCAGATGGGTTTGCCTTTGGCGCACCAGAGGCGTGCCTGCTGCACAAGTCCACTGCGCACGTCCGTTTGCAGCTGAAATATATAGGCCAATGCCTATGAGGTAAACTGGATCGCTAACGCAGCTGAGGAAGCAGAAACTGCGTGGGTGGAAGTGAGGAGCCAGATAGTAGCCCCAGCCCTCCGCACAGAGTATCAGCCGCGGCAGACCATCACTGGAGGAAAAGCGAGTTGTGAATCGGTGCGGCCAAAGAGGTGTAGGCAAGCAGAATCAAGTAAAGTGCAAGTGCGCGTAGGTAGGAGACATTGTTAAAAAGCACAGAGTAATTCAGCCACACATATACAATTTTAAAAGTATTCAAAACCTAGTAGGAGGGCAGGAAACACTAAATCCTACCGCTGTCAGCTGTGTGCGCCCATTTACATTGGGAATATATAGGCTAATGCCTATAATGCAAACTGGATCACTAACACAGCTGAGGAAGTGGAAACTGCGTGGGAAACAGGGGCTCACATTGAATCATAAATTCAAAGCTTTTCTGAACAGGGGCCCCCAACATATGTTTGGCCCAGGGCCCCCCAAAATCCTTAAGATGTCCCTGGATATACTTCCAGGTCGTATTTTAAGGCTGGAATGAATTGTGCTAGAATAATCATCAGGAATGGTTAAACTGGAGGTCCTACCATGTTTTTTGATATTCCTATTAGTGCATATGTAAGAAGGAATGCATTAGATATTAGTTTTGACATATGGGTAGATCATAAATCACAATTGTGAAATACCACACCTAAGTATTTGCAAGTTGGTGCACTGTTTGTCTTGCAACTTCCATCTATTTGATTTCCTTGGGCCCTATTTAAGCAACAATACATTGAACTTGCAAAGATATGTTTCCAGTATAATGAGGATTTACTACTTCTATGTGTGCTGCATTCTGCAGCGCTCTTAGAAGTAACAAATCGCCACTATGGATTGTTAATGAGCATGAAGGGGTGTCCCTTCCTGCACATAAACATTAATACCCTGCAATGCAGGCACCCTTGCACTTTAGTGCAAGGGTGCTTGCATTGACACTAGGCAGCTAATTTTAGTGCCAGCGGGGTGCTCAGTTTTGTTGTAAATACGGTGCACCCCAGCATTTTGGAAATTTCGGAGCATGGCACATCAAAATTTGGTGCAAATCCGTGCTCTGACATTTTGTTGCAAATATGCCACTATGTTTTCAAGATGGGCCATATTCAGATCATGCATTCATGTAGAGGAATTCTGAGTTAAAATAGTACACGTTTGACAGTGCAATCACATGGAAACAGGCACAGA
The DNA here is from genome assembly GCF_964261635.1 of Lissotriton helveticus. Lineage (NCBI taxonomy): Eukaryota > Metazoa > Chordata > Amphibia > Caudata > Salamandridae > Lissotriton > Lissotriton helveticus. The sequence goes on from NC_136065.1 coordinate 540,381,398, forward strand.
ACTGATCCGTGTCTTTGGAGGTGCACCATGACCCTGTGTTCCACTAACCATGAGCAGCTACACCGGGGTTTTGGACATGCAAAGGAGGGATTGCCAGGAGGGTCATGCCTCCTGCTCCTAGTTCCTATGGGCACAAATACCCACTCTGCATGGCCTTTGGTCGTGCACAATTAGTGTTGGCAATAGGCCCTGCTCTCACCATTGAATTTTTCAGGTGGTTCTCAAAAGAACAATGTGTTTGCTTTGGAGATTGCTTTTGGTTTTGTTGCATATTTTTCATTTGAGGTGGCGAGAAGCCATTTTTAAGCTACTGATCATCAATTTCCTTTGACTCAAATTCTTGTAATGGTTCTCCATGTTCTCATTCCCACTCCAGCGAATCTTCTCTCCATGCCAGATATTAGTTTTGCGCTCCATGCAAAAAAATGCAAAGATGCAGATGTGGAGGTTGCTTTCTTGCAATTCCTGAAGCACCTCATCAGGAGCATTTTTGAAGCTCTTGGCATCCTGGTTTGCTGCAGTTTTGTTTTTTCTTTTGGAATTCCAGGAAGATAATGTACTTCTATACCTGTAATCGAGCTATTATGTCTTGGTCAAATTGCTGAAGGAGTAGAGACATAGAGACATCTCTGTCCGCTCATTAATTTCTGGTCACATAGCTTACAGGTGATCCTCCTTGCTTTCAGATTCTTCTCATATTTGTCTGCTTCTTCATTTACACATGCTCCCAATACAAATAACGTAATCCCCAGTGCAGCAGGTAAAGATCCTGGAATCTCATGTGCTGCCTTGGCACAGAGATGAAAAATATCAATCACTGGCAAAATTAACTGCACTGGTGGCCTGCTCTGACAAAATATTGGATATGACTTTTGCGCTGGAACAGGCACTTTTTTATGTGGTAAAAGGTTACATTAAGTTTAAAACAATGAAAACTTCGGAGTGTTCAATAAAATGTCAAAAAGTCCACTGACTGAGTTAGAATCTGGATTTTGGTTAGGAAAGGTATGCACCCTGTCCAAGCAGGAACCACAATCCTAGTCAGAGTAAGTCAGATACACACACTAAATTAACCTGTGCTCACCCTCTGATAGCTTGACACAGAGCCATCAGGCTTAACTCAAGAGGCAATGTGTTTAGTTTTATCATTTTGTAAATCTCATGGTGTCACCCCTGGTGTGTTCCCACAACAGTATGGACTTCTGAAAGAAACAGACGGAGAAGCTATGCCTGGCTAGAGGTCCTTTGAGCCTGAAAGAGGATCTATGTGTTCCTGTTTTGGGATGGGACCAGCCAGCTCTTTAATCCCTTGTGAAAAGTGCTTTTTCATGGTTTGGTTCTCAAAGTCGCTGGCATAGTATTCCACCTCTTGGCTGCAAGATAGCCAAAAGATCGAGCTCCCATCCTGACTTTTTGAATTCTTGGCACTGTAACCAAGAATGATCCGGTAGATCTTAATTCATGCGCTGTTATATAAGAGGTTATCATCAGGCAAAGCTAGTTTGGGCCTTTTTTCCATAGAATTTTGTGGCAGTACCACAATGCATTAAAGGTCATCATCTTCTCTACTGGTAGCCAGTGGAGAGCAGCCGGAGCCTTTGTGGAAGATACTCTTTTAGGAAGTTTCAAGGCTAGGCGTGCAGCCATATTTTGAATGGATTAAAGCTTGATTAGACCTTTTTTTGATACTCCCAGACAGAGGATATTACCGTAGTCTATCTGTGATGTGACCAAGGCATGAACAATATTTTTTCTGGCAGCAATCATTATAGATTTAGGACTTTGAGAGTACCAAAGTATTTCCCAGCAACCTTCCTAATTTGGCTCTCAAACGTTAGTTTGGAATCTAGTAAAACCCCTAGATTTTTTATTTCTGCCTTTTGGGGCAGGGGTTTGCCCCAAAGCCTCAGGCCACCACGGGGATGACCATATAAAGGGAGCTTTCCTGACTATCATTATTTCAGTCATGTTGCCATTTTAATTTTAGGCAATGGTTGGACATCCATGAGGCTAGCTCCTCTAAGCATAAAAAGAACTGAGTTGCAGCCTTTGCCGAGCCCTGAGATATGGTAACAATAAGTTGCGTGTTGTCAGTGTATGATACAGCTGTTACGTTGTGTTTTTCCACTAGTTCTACAAGGGGGCCTAAATGGAGAGTAAAAAAGTAGGACCTAATATCGAACCTGTGGGACTCCTTGCGTAAGAGGGATACTCTTTGACATATACGGGTGCTGAGAAACTTGAAATCTCCGTGATGTAAGGAAGGAGGTCAACCAGCCAGCGTAGAGCTGAGCCCCTAACCCAGCAGTTGCTTAATCTATTAAGGTGTAGGTTATGTGATACCGTATCGAATGCTGCACTAAGGTCCAGTAGGACCAGCGCAGCAGTTTGTCCTTCATCAGCACATTTCCTTAGAGTTTCAGTTGCAAGAAGTAGGGCCGACTATGTGGAGTGGGAGGCTCTGAAACTAGACTGTGTATAGTGAAACAAATCATTAAAATTAATATGATTTACAAGATGCTTGTTCACCACTTTCTCTGTACTTTTTGGAAAGAATGATAGCAATGAAATGGGATGTACATTTTCCAACAGCATTGAATCTGCTGAAGTTTTTTTTTCTGTATAGGAAGTACTATCGCTTGCTTCAATTTCTGAGGAATTTCACCAAGACTGAAAGATCGAGCTATTAACTGAGAGACATAGGGCACAATGACGTTCACACCTTGCATTAGAGTTTAGGTGGAGCTGGGTCAAGGGCAAACCCTGATTTAATAGTCATGGCCATGCCCTTCAGATCTTCCAGTGCTGGCAGCCTAAATTCATTGAGGGTATTCCTCCAAAATGCCACTTCAGAAAAAGTGTCAGGATTTATGCGTCTACATGCTTCTGACGGGAAGGTGTCATACATTTTTGCTACCTTGGACACCACAAAATTGGCAATTTTCTTGCAGTTCTCAGGGGAGGTTGATGTAGGGGCCATTATATGTTCAACCAAGGTCAGAGATTTCAGAATCGAGAAAGTTCTGTAGAAGAATTCACAGCCTGTTTTCCTAATCAACGGCTAATATTGTTTAAGCTTGTTTTTATAATTATCCCTAGTAGTCTAGGGTTCTATTTCATCTAGCGCTTCTGATATCCGATTTTCCACTTTCCTGCTTGCTGTGTTAATTTCCTCCTCTAGTTTGGGGGTAGTGCTCGAGAGAGTCTGAGAGAAGATTTCAGAATTGAACCTAGACTACTTCCTGCGAGAAATTAACTGGCTGGGTTTGGTAGGAACAAGCTTGCATAAAGGCACAGAAAAGGCCACCAGACGGTGGCCTGACCAGGGAACTGTTAACAGGGTACCCACCGCAATCCTGGAGTAGTTAACAAAGATCGGGTCTAAAATACTTCCAAATTGATGGGGAGAGGAACTCACTTTTTATGTCAAATATTTGTACATCACTTAATACAGTAAAACAGTGAAAACATCACACACAAAAACCCACACATGGTTATAATATTAGAGGCTATTTTAATGAATAAAAACAAGACCAAAATGACAAAAATCCAATAAGTAGAACTGGAGTTATGAATTTTGAACGAATATCTTGAAATATGGTGCTTAGAAACATAAAGCGCAAACCAGAGCTATCTGTTTGCACTGGACCGGGTCAAATCTGGAAACTCAAGACAACCGCAACGGAATGCAGTTCAGGTACAGAAGCCACACAGGGTACATTCACAGAAGAAGCGCACACACCAAGAAGCAGCTGTAAGCAGCGGTCAGAGGTGATGCGTTTGATCGATCTGAAGGATTGTAAGAGATGTGTTAGTTCCAAGTGGGACAGTGGAGAGATGGTGTACTTGTCAAACTCTGGAGATGAAGGTAATACATTGTCGTAGAGTCACGCTATTGGTGCAGTGGTGTTCTTGAAGCAGTGATGCTTCAGTGTTAGAGACAATGCATCTGTTCTGACTTGCTCAAAGTGGGCACTGCGTGGATGATGGTACTGCAGCACAGGATAGCCCACTTGTAAGGGCCCGGACTGGATAGGCACCACTTGGCAGGGTAGGACTGACAGAAGGCACATTCTCAGTGCTGGTTGGAGAGTGGCAGGCCATCTTTGATGTCCCTTAGACTGCAGAACAGGAGGCAAGCATATACGTTCTAGGAGTCACTCTGGGTTCAAGTGGTGTAGGTTCAGTCCTTCTCACCCAGGTGGACAGGGCAGCAGGTAGGTCAGCACCGCAGAAAAACAGTTCTTCCAGAGCAGTAGTTCTGAAGAGTGGCAGTCCTTCCGCAGCCCAGCAGTTCTTCTTCCTGGCAGAGTATACACAGGTCCAGAAGTATACTGATTTGGTGGGGACAGACATCCAGTTCCTATATCCAGTGGTGCCTTTGAAGTAGGGAAGACTTCTAAGAGGGGTTTTGAAGTGCACAAAGATTCACCCTTTCCTGCCCTGGCTCTGGACACACTACAAGGGGGTATGAAGTGCGTTGTGTGGGGACAAGCACAGCCCTAATCAGGTTTAAGTGTCAGCTACTCCATCCCATCCTGCATAAGGATGACCCATCAAGATGTTAATGGCCAATCAGGAAGTGAATGGCCCATCAGGCACACCTAAATTCACTTTGTGTGTGACTGTCTAGAGGGACTGCACAAAGCCCAGCTGTCACCGACCCCAGACGTGTATTGGAGACAGGTAGAGGCACACAGACTTAAGAGCAGGAAAATACCAACTTTCTAAAAGTGGCATTTTTAAAGTTATAATCATAAATTGAACTTTCCATTAAAGATGATTTATTATTGTAAGTCCATAGTTATTAAACATGATATTTCTAGTCCTTCTCAATCAGGAGTTATACGTTATGACTGTATTAAGGAATCCCCAGGGTTAATCTATGCGAGGGGTAGGCCTCACCATATTGAAAAATGAATTTGGGAGTTTTTTCCATACCAGGACATGTAAAAATAAAAAGTATATGTCCTGCATTTTACTTATACAGCACCCTGCCTTATGACAGAGTTGACAGGGGGTCAAACTGCACATACAGGCTCTGCAGTGGAAAATGGTTAAAGGGCTTTTAAAGTGGGTGGCACAACCAGTGTTGAAGGCCCACCAGTAGCATTTCATATACAGACTCTGGACATATATAGTTTACTTTACTTGAGTCTTATATGTAACTGAAATATGCCAGTTCTGGACACAGCAATGTTACTGTGCGTTAGGGGAGTGAGAACATGCACTTTAGCACTGGTTAGCAAAATGTTTTGGTGTGATTCTACATAAAGGGCCATTTCCAACATGACCCCCTCCAGCCCAAAGGAAGAGTAGACTAATCAATACCTTGATGAACTTCCCTGCTTAGGCGATAGAACGTGCACAGTGGCACACTACCCGGGACGGCTTCTCCATGTGGGCGGAGAAGCGTCGCCCCACTGCTTTCTCACAGTGTGAGAAGCAGAAACATAAAATGGTATTATGAATATAATTTTCTGTTTCTGTTTCTCACACTGCGAGAAAGCAGAAGCGCTTGTTTGGTGGCTGGTGGGTGGGCGGTCCTTCTCCAGGCAGCGGAGGAGTGGCTTGCCCACTGTTGTGGGCGCTGACTGTTTGGTCGGCCCCATGTCGGCCAAACCAGTCATGCACACTCTCCGTTTTCTCCATGTAGGCTGCATGCAGCTTGCATGGAGAAAATAACCTCCCCATAGACGTCTGTGCGGTGAGTGTCCCAGCCAATCACAATGCTGCCATTGCAGCGTTCAAATTGATTTAGGGGAGGGGAGGGAGGCTGCCTGCTTGGCTGCTTCCTGTGTGAAGAGGATACAGGATAACGCGGGAACAGACTGGAGTGGGCCGCGAAGGCAAGTATATATATATATATATTTAATTTATTTAAAATGAATCCCCCTGCATGCAACTCCCTCCCCACTTGACCCCCCACCCACGAGGCATGCCAGCCGAGACCGCTCACTACTGCAGGGACACTTGTCAGTTCTATGCCTCACTGAAATTAGCTGGATCTCTCTGTCTATACTCACCTGAGCCACTGAACTGACCCATGAGAAACCCTTCTCTTCACCTGTGGACCCCATCTTTGCAGCACCTAATCATAGTTTGCTCACAGATGCATCTCAATAAGCAAACAGTACCACCATGGCCAACTTAGTGATGTGGCCTATTCCACCACTTGGGTCTGGCATCTCTCCCCAACCCAGAGAAAACTCTGCCCACAAGGACAACAAACAAAAGAGGCCACTGACAGCTGTCAGTGTCCAGAGCCAGGCCTAAGGCCTTCCTGGTGCCTTTGATCTCTGTTGTTTTTCAGAGTGAGGGGTAGTCGCCCAAGTTGTCATGCACTCTTTTTCCATTCTATCTCCCAACAGAACAAGGATGGTATCCTGAGACTGGTCACTCAACCCAGGGCCAGCACCCTTAGGTTGAACATATGCCTGGCAAGCTGGGACTTCCAAGGGACTACCCCAACCCCCTTCATAGGAAACACTGATACAGGTCCCCAGCCCTCTGTCCCTGTGACAGTGCATGGAGCACCGCACGGGCCAGAAGTGGCCTTACGAGGTCAGGTTTGGGGTACTCTGATCTCCAAGCTGGGAACCCCTGACCCACTAATTCCACTATGGACTGTTTCCACCTCCCTGGCCCTCCATCTGTGCCGCTGTACCTTCTGCTGTGGAGTGTTACCCCAGAAACCAGAACTGTTAGGGTGCCTGTGGCAGCTGCCCATGATCAACTCCCCTGACACTGGAAATCTCCCATCAGTTGATTGTCTCCTGATACATACCAGGTCCCTCCCTGCTTATGTCCCCTCTTGGAGGTTTTCAAGCTCTGAGGCTGGAAATAAGGCACCCTGGGCCTCTGCCCACCCCCAACTCTTCACCTACTCTTTGAAGGGACATGGGACCCCTTCCCCCCTACTATACTGTGACCTGTCTGGGTCACTGCGTACCTTCTACTCACTATGATGGGGAAATCCTGAGCCACCCTCCTTAGAATTACTCCTCAATTATCTGGTCCTTTTCAGACACTCTGGTACTCACCCAGAGGTCTGCCTCCTTGGCAAGCAACCTGGGGTCAGAGAACTTACATTAAACTAGGTGTTGGCATAGCTCTGGAAATTAGTAACTGAACAGGTGCAAAAGTATCCCAACAACTCCCCCCAGGACTGGTGAGACAGTTTTCTACTGCCCCTGACTCTCAACCTGCACTCTTCTAAGGTCAAGCCATACTACTTGACAAGGGTCTCCTTTATGGAGGGATACCTCAACTTGACCACTTCTCTAGGCCAGCAGGGTATCCCTACCAACACCAAGCATGTGCCTCCATAAAGCAGTTGCCCAAACCTTTTCAGGGATCCTGTGCACTTCTAGAGTGACCTCATATGCCCCAAACCATCTTTCTATGTCCTCCGTCTCCATGAAATCAGGCACCAAGTCTCTGGGTGTGCGGGCCCTTCCTTCAATAGTGGACGTGGTACTTTTGCTGCCACCATTCCTGATAGACTGTTCCAGCTGCTTAGTTTTTACGTCTAGCTCTTTCAGACTCAGTTCATGAGCCAAAAATATTTTTTTTCTCTACCAAGGCTCTCTCCTAGCTGCCTCCATGGTGAGTTTCTTCTTGGCTGGGGCTCTTTCACCTCTCCTCTCCTCTGCTAAATCTTTGTCAACATCAGCTTTTCTCTCTTCTTTAGCCAGCAGGTCCAGCTCCAGCCTCCTGTCCCTCTCAGTCTTCCTTTCCTTTAACTCCGCAGGAGACAAAATGTGTGAATAGACACTGCTTTCTGAAGTGGAACCAGCAGGGGACCCCCTCTTTGTGGGCTCCACTCACACATCTGGAGCCTCTGCCAAGTAATTTTCCTTCTCCTCTTCATTCTTCTCAGGTCACAGCCCTCTTGGGCTTCTGGTGGTGACTCCAGGCGTAACCAGGGCTCTGCATTCTCTATTCCAAGAGCTGCAAAAGGATCCCCCTCTTCAAACTCTTCCCCAGAGTCAGCACCCTCCCGGTTCTTTGCTGCCTTTAAGCAGTATGCTTCCTCATAAGCACATAGGGCTTTCTGTGGGTCCTGCAATGCAGACTTCTTGTTTGCAGTCCCTCCCTCTCCCATTGCAGAACTCCTTCAGCTCCCTCAAAGTGTAGTAGCCTTTGCAGTTACGATCCATGTACATTCTGGCAACGTATCACTAGTGCAACAAAAACAGTCCCCGATGTATGAAGATGAAGCAGGAGTTACATTTAGAAAAATGAGCTAGTGAGAGAAAAAGGAGAAAAATTAATATAGTCTTAGATGTGGATGGTAGTATACAGCAAATTGCTGTAAGGCACTGCATAAACACATGTCCTATCCTCACCGCTGATCACCAGTGTTAGAAATTGGGTTCCTGGTTGGCAGAGGTATGCACCCTGTCCATCCAGGAACCACAATCATAGTCAGGGTAATTCAGATACACACCTGTAGGCTTTGCTCACCTTATGGTAGCTTGTCACAGAGCAGTCAGGCTTAACTTAAGAGGCAATGTAAAAATGTATTTGTGCAACACTTAACATCGCACTACAGCAAAAAAAAAAAAACACAAAAATATTCCACACTATATTATAGCATAATTTAATTAACAAAACAAGACCAAACTGGCAAAAACCCAATAAGTGGAACCGGAGTTATACATTTTTAAAGAATGTCTTGAAATATCATCCTCAGAAACATAAAGCACCAGCCGGGGCGTTCGGGTTGTGCAGGCCTGGGTCAAATCTGAAAAGTCAAGCCAACTGCATGGCTATCTGGCCGTGCAGGTCTGGGTCAAATCTGAAAAGTCAAGCCAACTGCATTGTACTGCGGGTTGGCTACAGGAGCCAAACAGAACCCAATGCAAACATTACCTTCACAGAGGAGGCGTCGACATCAAGGAGCAGCTGCGAGGAACAGTTGGCGTCAGCATTGGTCAAAGGATTTTAGGCAATCCGTTGGTTCTGAGTCACATACGAAGGCAATGCATTATAATTGAGCTGCCATATCGGTGCTGTTGTGTTCTTGAAATGGCAATGCGTTGGTGTCACAGAGAATGCATTGGTTCAACTTCTGACTGGTGCAAAGTCGGTACTGAGTCAATTTTGGTGTTGCAGCGCAGGAAAACCAACTTACAAGGGCCCAGGAGAGGATTGGCACCACCTGGCAGTGTGGGACTCACAGAGGGCAAAGTCAAGCTGCTTGTTGGATAGTTGCAGACAGTCTTTAATGTACCTAAGTCTGCAGAACAGAAGGCTAGCAGACAAGCCCTTGGAGTCACTCTGGGTTCAAATGGTGTAGATCCAGTCCTTCTCACTCAGGATGAGAGAGCAGCAGGCAGCAGGTAGTTCAGCACAGCATAACAGCAATTCTTTCAGAGCAGAAGTCCAATAGAGTGGCAGTCACTCAGTAGCATAGCAGTCCTTCTTCCTGGCAAAGTATCCACAGGTCCAGAAGAGTTCTGATTTGGTGGGTTCAGAAGTCAATTTCCTATACGCAGTGGTGCCTTTGAAGTGTGGGAGACTTCAAAGAGGGGCTATGAAGTGCACAACAATCCTCTCTTTCATAACTTGGCTCCTGACACACTACAGGGGTATGCATCTCTTGGAATGAGGTCAGGCACAGAATGCTGAACAAATCAAGCATTAACCCCCAGACAGAGATCTAGGTTCAATCAACCATTTTCTTGCTTGCCACACCATTCCAGTTTGGACCCTGTCATATGCAAATCAGCCCTGACCCTCCTCCCCATGGAAACAGTCCATCTCGAACTGGTAGGCCAAGTCCTCCCTGGACTGGAAACAATCATCCTGGGACCAGTTTCAGGGTATCACCCCTCACCAGCCAGGCTAGCTTGAATCTGCGTTATAGCGAGCACAAGACCGACATCTGGGCATTCCCTACCAACTTAGGGTGACAGATAGAGAAAGTACTGATTATGGACAGAATGCTGAACAAATCAATAATTTACCCTAGTCACAGATCTGGGTTAAATCCATAATTTGTTTGCTGGCCCCGCAATTCCAGCTTGACCCCTGCCATATGCAAATGGGTTCTGAAACTGGTCCCCATGGGAACATTCCAGCCAGAAACTGCCAGGTCAGGTCCTCCTTAGACTGGAAACAAGCATGCTGAGACCAATATCGGGGTACCCCCCTCATCAGCCAGGCTACCATGAATCTGATGGCATAGTTAGCGTAGGATCCATGTCTAGGCATATCATTCCCACTTAGGGCGACAAATGCTAAAAAGAAGAGATATTAGACAGAATGCTGAACAAATCAAACATTCACCCCCAGTCACAGATCTGGGTTAAATCCATCATTTTTTTGCTCACCACGCCATTCCAGTATGGACACTGCCATATGTAAATTGGTCTTGCCCCTGCTCCCCATGGAAACAGCCCAGCCATAAATTGCAAGGTCAGATACTCCCTAGAGTGGAAACAAGAATACTGGGACCAGTTTTGGGGATATCACCCCTCATCAGTCAGGCTAGCTTGAATCTGGTGGCATAGAGAGCACGGGGACTCACGTTTGGGCATACCCTTCCCACTTAGGGCAGTACGTGCAAAAAGAACAGGCGATTTTATTTTTTATTTTATTTTATTTGCTTATAGAGCGCCTGACTAGACCCCCGAAGGGGTATCTCCGCGCTATAACTGCAGGTGGAGGTAAGAGTAATAGTATAATCAGATATGAAATGAAGTAGCGTTAATGGCTGGGAAACAGATAGGTTTTTAGATTTTTTCTGAACATTAAGTGGTTAGTGATTGACCTTAGTTCAAGCGGTAGTGAGTTCCATAATATGGGTCCAGTGTGGGCCAGGGCACGGCCACCTTGTCTGGTTTTCTTGATTCTGGGTGTTTTAAGAAGTTGCTGGTTACTGGAACGCAAAGAGCGTCCTGGAATGTAAGGCTGAAAGATGTCAGTGAAATACTTAGGGCCTATCCCAATTAGGCTCTTGTGTATAGTACAAAGAGTCTTGAACTGAACTCGTTTCTGAACTCGCGATGGACAGAATGCTGAAGAAATCAAACATTCACCCCAGTCACAGTTCTGGTTTAAATCCATCCTTTTTGTGCTTGCCACACCTTTCTAGTTTGGACCCTGCCATGTGCAAATCGGACTTGACCCTGCTCCATATGGGAACAGACCAGCCCAAACTGCTAAGTCAGGTCCTCCCTGGACCAAAAATAAGCATTCTGTACCAATATTGGGGTGACACCCCATATCAGCCAAGCTAGCTTGAATCCAGTGGCATAGCAAGCACAGGACCTACGTCTGAGCAACAAATGCAAGAAGTACAGATGATGGATAGAATGCAGAGCAAATCAAACATTAAACCCCTACTCACAGATCAGGGTTGAATCCACCTTTTTCTTTACTCACCACACCATTCCAGTTTATACCCTACCACATGCATATCAGCCCTGACCCTACTCCCAATGGGACCAGTCAAACCCAAACTACCAGGCCAGGTGCTCCCTGAACCTGAAACAAGCATCTTGCGACCAGTTTCACGGTATTACCCCAGCCAAGCTTACTTGAATCTAGTTGCATAGCGAACTCTGGACACACTTTGGGGCCTATCGTTACCACTTAGGGTGCCAAATGCAAAAAGAACAGATGGTGGATGGATTGATGAACAAATTAAATATTCATCCCCAGTCACAGATCTGGTTTGAATCTTTAGTTTTTTGTTGGCCACGCAATTCCAGTTTGGACCCTGCCACACTCATATCAGTCTTGAACCTCCTCCTCAAGGGAACAGTATAACCTGGACTGCCAGGCCCTCCCTAGACCTGAAACAAGCATCCTGGGACCAGTTTCTGGGTATCACCCCTCATCAACCACACTAGCTTGAATTAAATGGCATAGCAAGCACAGGAGCCATGTCTGGAACTCTCGCTTCACTAAGAGTGACAAATGCAAAAATAACAGATGATGGATGGAATGTTAAACAAATCAAATATTCACCCCAGTCACAGATCTGGGTGAATTCTGCTGTTTTATTGCTTGCCATGACCTTCCAGTTTCGACCTTGCCATGTGCAAATCAGTCTTGACCCTGCTCCTCATGGGAACAGTTCAACATGAACTGCCAGGCCAGGTCCTACCAGGATAAAAACAAGCATTGTGGGGCCGGTTTTGGGGTATCAGCCCTCATCAGCGAGGCTAGCTTGAATCCAGTGGCATAGCGAGCACGGAACCTGCATCTGGGCATTCCCTTCTGATTTGCACAGGGCTGGGGCAAAACTGGGTGTTTGGTGAGCAAAAGAATGATGCATTCAACCCAGATCTTTTGAATGGGGGAAACGTTGCTGCTGTTGTTCAATCCACTGACCTGATTTGGCCGTGAGCCCGGTGCCCTGAATGCAGAGAGGGGGGCTTTGACACTGCTGAGACCTGCCCTGTTGCCACACAAGCTCCTGCCTGCACACTCCTCTTCCCGGAACCCGCGGACCGCGCGCTGCCTACTACGACATCTACAAGGCAGCGCGGTCTTGCGTGAGGTGAGAGGGGGTGGAGCTACTGGCCCTACAAGATCGGACCGGGGCTCCCAAGGCGCGGGACAAGCGCGGGTGAAGCCTGGGCCAAGGGCGGGCCCGTCCTTGCCCGTCTGTGCCTGGATGAGGCTGGGCTGGGCCCTCTCTATTACATCTGGTTCTCCAACCATGTTGTCACAGTAAGATCATAAAGTTGATGGGACTTTGAAATCTTGAACAGATCCCTAACTGCTGTTAAGTCCTATTTTTACCACTATAATTGTTTGTCTAGGCTTGTTAAAGTACAAGGAGATTTTAAAATACCCTTCCCCATGTGAGCCTCCTGCTAAGAGGAATAGCTAAGCATGGAGAAACGCATTTGCTAGAACTGACTTAAATCCCACGTACTCAGAGTAATACTTGATTACAATTCTAATTTCTTGCTATTCACTCCGTTTATTTGGAATTAATAACTACTGATTCCTTATCTTCTTTGTATTATTGGAAGTTAACATGGGGAAGAGAAAATTACCTAGCCCAAACCTCAGCAACGAAAAAAGGCCCCACGTCGGGACACAACAAACATTGTTGAGCTATCTAACTGGAGCAATGGGGGTGCTAGACAAACAAATTAGTTCAGTAGTGGAATCCCTTGAGGCAAGCTCGTCTTGGTCAAACTATGACAACACTCACTTGGAGGCCTCATCCTCCCAAGGCAGACCAAAACGTTAAAAAAGCCTGCCAATGGGTGTATCCAACACATTACTGATAATATAGAGCTGAACGACCCAGACCAACCATCACAGTCTCCCCGAAAGAAGCAAGGGCCCCCCTTATCTCCACAAAATTCTGCTGTTCACAACAATGTGACACAAACCAATGCTATAATTTGCCTTGAAACCACACTGTCAAAAGCTAAAACTATCCACAATGCCAAGAAAAAAAGAGGAGCAACTAAAACTCTGACAAAAGATAGGGCAAGGCCAGGAAATCATCCGATGTACAGCGCACAGAACCAAAGAACTTAGCGCTATTAATAGAGAGGTTGGATCTCTACCTCAGAGTTAGGTTAGATCAGATGGACCAAAGATTGATATCCATTGAAGAACACCTAGCTAATACCTAAAACCAATTAACCACAAGTTCACGTTCTCACGTACTTGAAGTAGGCTCTTCCAATCCTGGCCAGATCTCTAATCACGTACCCAATGAGACAAATAGGTATCCTGCTAATTCACTTACCCCCCTCCAGGAAAAATGTGCATCTAGAAGGGGCAACTCTTTCTCTACGAAGAGTGTGACTGACCTAACAGGCCCGACCTCCTGCAATTTACTCTCTAATCCTGTAAAAAACCCTGACAGAAACATCAATCAGGATAGGGTAATCGTGGCCCCAAAAGACCATCTCGACCTCCCTCCAGCCGCTACTCCGTACATTATAGTGTTGGCTAATGTACCTAAGAAAGAACCCTCGGCAATGGAAGGTTGGGAAACACTAATAAATAAATCCCTTAACTGGCTAGGTAAAAAAACAGGCTTAACGGACCATCTGTTTAGAGAATTTAAAATGGCTAGAAGGGTAAAAAGTGTGGGCTCTCGAGATGATTCATTTGTGGGTGATTCAATCGTTTTGACCTTCCGTTCCCCCCAATTGGTAAATAGATTGTTGCAACGGGCTCGGGGTATTGTAAGAGATGAAATAAACATTCTCCCACTAGGCTTTGTTTATCCCCGGTAAAGGGGTTCTTAGGAGTATCAGGGAAAGGCAGAAATCCATCAATCCAACATTACTCATATACCATTCCGATACGGAATAGATTCGAGTTCTTGTCGGACCTACATGAACTCGATTGACTGATTTCCCCAACTTCAGGTGAATTTCCTAATACTTCATTTGAACAAGTGTCAGTCCCAAACAGAATCGAACTTGACCTATACCCTTCCCTTGCTACTCAGGAAAATCTGATACCGGAATTGGGGTTAAACCGAGGAGAGACATTCGATGCCCTAGGCATTCCCAAACGTAATCATTCTGTAGACTTCATTAATCAGCCAACCCCCCTACATGTAGTCAAAGATAAACCAACAATCACAATACTTTACTGGAATATTGCCAGACAGCGTTCAAAGGAACATAATGACATTTGGCTTAGTTTTACCCAAAATGTTAATGTCCTATACTTTCAGGATACCTGGAACACTACACCAATTCATATAGTAGGGTATAAAACGTATTTTTCCCCTGCACAACCTTCATCTTCTGGTAGAGCCAAGGGCGGGTTAATGTTAATGTCCTATACTTTCAGGATACCTGGAACACTACACCAATTCATATAGTAGGGTATAAAACGTATTTTTCCCCTGCACAACCTTCATCTTCTGGTAGAGCCAAGGGCGGGTTATCCATCTACATATACAACTTGATAGAGACAGCAGTTGTCACTATGGTAAGACTTGAAGCCAATTACCAAGTATTAAACCTTCGCTTGAACAAGATAGATTCATTCCTTATAGTAAATTTTTATAATAACATGCCTGGGGGAGAATTATTGGTTACAATACGACAGATCCATCTCCTAATAGAGCACACAGCAATAAAGGTCGTAACTATATGGGGCGGCGATTTTAATCAGCGCCTATGTAAACATAGCGACCAAAATATCCGTGGTATACTAGATGAAAATGATACCCCAATAAGCCATTTTTCCCATACAGTAACAGGGAATGCCCTAAACTATACTCTGTTTGATCTAGATCTGGCCTTGGCAAACAAGATGAATAACCCTCTAACTGCCCTTGCCCCTACTTTTAATGGCAGAGGAAGATTAAGTACAATAGATTTCATCTTTATCTCCTATAGGGCGGAAAAACGTATTATCAACTCTGAGACGCATGATACTGCAATAAGCGATCCAATCAGTATCACATTGACTCTACTACAGAAACATCATGCCCAATGCAGAGTAAGCACTCTAGACTAAAACAGATTGACTCTAGGCAGAATAAACGGGTATGCACTTAAATGGGAGAAAGCGGACCCACTAGCTATAACTACAACAGTAGTAAAAACAGCTCATTTGGCCATTGAAAAATGTCTAGACTTGGCCACACCCGATGAGGAAGTATTGAATAACTTCATGGTGGTCACGAAAACAATAAAAGAAGCACTCTTCATTAAACTGAATAAGAGTAGACCCAATAAGAAAGGTTGGTTCAATAAGAGATGCAGAACTAGTTATTCCAATTTGAAAAAGGCTTTACAAAAAATAGAAAGGGATGCTCAAGAAGTCACAACTCTTAGAAAGGAATACACTCTTGCCATAAAGCAGAGGAAGGCAGAACTCAAACAGGATCACTGGGATGAACTACATAAAAGTAGTACCCAAAAAAACAGCGCTGCCTTCTGGGCCATTGATAAATCTCCCTTCCTCTCCGATGAGAGAGACTCTCCCAAAATTGATGTGGGCATAGATGAAAGAGCTTGGGTGGAGTACTTTAGCAAGATATTCGTAAAGGGAAATGACCCAGGGCATGGTCATGTAGAAACTCTCCATGAGCAACATCCTACTGAATAGCCCTTACTTCTAGACATAACACACAACGAAGTAGATCTGGCATTAAAAGCCAGTAAAAATGGGAAGGCCCCAGGCCCGGATGGGGTCCCAATCGACTTTTTTAAATCAAATCCTGGCCTCTGGACTCCAATCTTAACTAAGGTCCTGCAGGCTTCCTGCACTGTAGGGCTCTTGGAATCATGGTCAAAGTCGATCTTAGTACCCATATTCAAAAAAGGGGACCGTCAACTAACATCCTGCTATCGACCAATCTCACTGCTCGATTCATTAGGTAAAGTAGCGGGCCGAGTCATCCTTGAACGCCTCCAGCAGTGGGCGGACGATAGCGGCATTTTATCTGACATACAGTTTGGGTTCCGAGTGGGGTTAGGGACTACCGAACAGGCACTTAATCTGATCGTGCTGATAGGCAAATATGTCAGTGCGAAAGGGGGGGCTCTCCACATGGTTTATGTCGACCTGTTGGCCACCTTCGATTGTGTTAGCCACGCAAAACTCTGGTCAGTTCTATTAGAAATGGGGTAGAGCTGGGGCTTGTAAATTTTTTGCGTGAACTATACTCAAACGCTACAGCGAGAGTGCGGCACGGGGTAAATGGAGAGCTAACTGCATCATTTGGCGTGGAGAGAGGGGTGAGACAGGGCTGTGGCCTGGCACCCTTTCTTTTTACACTCTATACCAACAGCTTAGAGCGGGCCATGGTTAAAGGGTGCCAAGACCTCCCTTACATCAATGGTCGCCCAATTCCGGCCCTACTCTACGCCGACAATGCGGTGATACTGGCCCATACTCCTGTCGAATTACAATGAGCCCTCGATAGATATGCCTCTTTTATGGCTAATTTGGACTTAAATATTAACATCAAAAAGACCTTTGTTATGTCCTCGAGAATTGGCAAGAAAAGAACAAAGGGTATATTCCTGAAAAATGAAAAGCTTGAGTGCACAGAAAAATACCCATATCTAGGGATCACTATTGATTATAAAATTAGCTGGAAACCAGCCATAGAGTCTAGAAAGCTTCTCTTCATGAGTGCTACGTCCGCTCTGGTAAACTTTGCCCAAAGGCTAGGAAGAAGGCCACCTGTTGAATTATTAGCGATATACAAGGCCAAATGTTTAACGGTAGCGACATACGGGGCAGGCGTGTGGGGCTATGATAACACAGAAGCCCGACAAATCGTTGAAAACAGATTCCTGAGGTATCTACTTGCACTTCCTCGGAGTAGTGCAACGTACTCTTATCATTTTGAATTAGGCCTCTCTTATTTGGCTGACATTATTAAAATACAACCACTTCTCCTGTGGCATCGCATATGGACATCAGATAGAACCACCTTTTCCCAAGGGTTTATCATGGATTGTATTTCTTTGGAGAATGCTAACAGCATTGGTTGGCTACGGTACATCAAAGCCTTTCTGCATGATATAGGCTTGGGGATATATTTCAACTCACCCACCTCAATCTGTGAGTTATCCAGAAAAACATTCCAGAAGCAGTGTCTAATACATCTAGATGACCTGTGATTGGCCAACGAAGCCACTAAACCATCAACTGCGCACAGTCTGGCTATACAGACCACTTTTTCTATCCAACCGTACCTAACCTTTAATATCACTAGCTACGAAAGATTTCTGTTGATCCGGTTCAGATTAAATTTCATGCATCGACTGGTTACCTTCCCGAAAAGAAACGACTGGTCAACAGCTTTACCATTCTGTCCATTCGACGGTCTCTCTATTGAGACTACCATTCACACAATTTTATTCTGTAAATTTTATTGTGAACCAAGAAAGTCCTGGATGATCCCGGCATTAAAATATATGGGATTTAGGAGATGTCGACCTGCAATGTTATTTCTACAGTTTCTGGAGGAGAATGGTTAATAAAGATTCTAATTAAATTCTTAAAATGTATTGTTCGCCATAGATTAAACTTGGAATAGAGCACTCTCTTCCTGCCTAGGACTTTAACTACCTGTACTGTAAATATTTAAATATGCCCTTTTTAACTTAGACTCTTCCATCACTCACAAGAAGCTCTTTTAATCTAAATTTTATTATGCTACTGTCTTTTAAACTATGAAATCTTTTGTATGTGCTGACAAAAGAAAAAGATATGTCAAACTGCACTTTTATGGTTTGTAAACAATGAAAAACGAATAAAGTTAATTTTGATTTGATTTGATTTGAATGGGGGAGAATGTTTGATTTGTCCAGCATTCCGTCCATAATTTGTTTGTGCTGCAACTTACAGAAGGTGGAATTTTTATAGCTGTAATCATAAATCCAACTAAGAGGATATCTTATTGCAAATCCATAGGTATCAAACATGACAGTTCTACTCCTTCTCTATCAGAATTACACTTAATGAGAATATCAATGAATTTTCAATGTTAACCTCTGAGAGGGGTAGGCCTCACAGTAGTGAAAAACTAATTTGGAAGCTTTTCACTAGTCGGACATGCAAAACTAATAAGTATATGTATTGCCTTTTACCTACACAGTAACCCGCCTATGGGCTAACTAGGGTTCACCTTATGTGTATCTTATGTGAAGTAAAAGGGGAGTTTAAGGCTTGGCAAGATGTTTTAAATGCTGAGTCGACATGGCAGTCAAACTGCACATAAATGCCCACATGCATCAAGCCTTTTTGCATTCGCAAACGGTGCGACTCGCAAAATTCGGCCGTTTGTGAATGCGAAAACCTTTTTTGGGATGCATCATTTTTTTTCATTTTTCGCAATTTAAGAAATCGCAATTTTTTGCGATTATTTAAATTGCAAAAGCATTTAAGAAATTGCAAATTTTGCGATTTCTTAAATGCTATGCATGATTATTTTTAATTTGCGAATTCGCAATTTGGAGGGGAAAATTACCATGAAGTAAACCTTAGTGGTAATTTGCGAAAAGTTTCAAAAATGCACAAAAGTGCATCTTTTAAACTTATATTTTACACACACACATGCCCTTGGGACATGTGTGTGAGTAAAATGTACTTACGTTACATTTCAGGGGTGGGTCCTTTGGACCCCCCCTGCATCCTTGAAATTGCATTCTCATTTTGCGATTCCTTAATTACGAATTCGCAAAATGAGAATGCGTTCCCATTGATTCCTAGGGGCCTCTAGGCCCATAGGAATCAATGTAATGCCATTCCTTAATTGCGATTTGCAATTAAGAAATCGCAAATACAGAAAATTAAGAAATCGCAAAAACTTTTGCAATTTCTTGATGCATAGGAATTTGCGATTCCTAAATTGCGATTCCTTAATTTTCGTAATTTAGGAATCGCAAATTCCTACAATGATACATGTGGGGATATGACTCTGGAGTGGCAGGTCTGGGACATGTTTAAAGGTATACTTAAGTGGGTGGCGCAAAAAGTGCTGCAGGCCCACTAGCAGCATTACATTTACAGGCTCTGGGCACACATAGTGCACTTTACTAGGGTCCTATAGGTAAATTAAATATGCCAAATGTGGATACACCATGGTCACCTTGTTTAAGGGGAGTGAGTACATGCACTTTAACACTGATTAGCAGTCGTTAAGCAGTGGTTAAGGTACCAATGTCCTAAGTCCAACAAAACAGGGTCAGAAACCAGGGGAGGAGGAAGGCAAAACGTTTGGGGGTGACTGCAGAAAGGGATGTTTCCCCCACTCTGCTACAAATCCATGGTCTTTAGAGAAATTCCTAACATCACTCTTGTTTATACCGGGTTCAGACACCCAACTTCAAGTCTTCCAACCCTCTGTGCTATCAAAAGTTTTAGTACACTATCAAGGCCATCTGACCCCAGTCTACTACTAAAACTCACATTTAAAGATTGCTTGAGGACTTAAAATCAGAGTTGCAGACACACCATACCGAAAATTGGAGATAGCTTCCTCAAACTCTACAGTGAGTCCACAAACTAGGGAAGGGGACACACTATGATAATACAAATTACATAGTATGCAAACAAATTACAGAGCCCATAAACTATAACAGGAGATGTAAAATGAGTCCACAATTTTCATGGTTCACAGACTTTGTACCGGGTTCACAAAGATGGCGAAACATGGTAGAGGAGGTGATCCTCTCAGGGTTTACAAACTGTAGGAATAGTTTTTATTTAATTGTCTTTTTCTTCATTTGTAAAGTGCAAAGTCAACCAACACGTGTCTTAAGACTGGCGATACACATTGGCTGACAAAGAGGCAGATAAAATCAAGTCTTCAACGGTTTCCAAAAGTTAGGAAGGTATACTTTTATTCATTATTGCAGAGGCATCTTCTCCGGAGCCTTGGTTTTGCACGTGAGAAAACTCCAACATCCCAAAGTGATGAACCTGAACTTTGGGATATTGAGTAACAATACCTTTCCAGATCTTAATGGCTGTCAGGGTTGGTAGAAGGGAAATCTGTCAACCAAAGGACTGCTAGAAGAATCACACAGAAATTTATGTACAAGTCATAATCATTCTTTGGGTCACTGGAGCTTAATGTAATTTAATCACATCCGGATTTAATGAATCGAATTTCCTTATCCTCAATATCATTCTGGAAGCAGTGTTTTGGTCTTTATTGTAATTGTGGAAGATAGAGGTAATTACAATGTTAAAGAAAGTCTTACTCATACAAATTCATGCATGATCAGAATTCTAGGCTGGATGGTAAACGTCAGATTATATGCTTTGTTACATGTATTGGGAAAAAGGGAGCAGGACTTTACGACTGAGTTTAACTGACTTTCCATTTTCAGGTATTGATTAAATTTAACATCCAGATTTTTAATAAGATGCTGTGGTTTTGGCTTCTGGTTTAGTGAAGGAGATCAGAAGGGAAAGTTCCAAACATTAGTCTGGTGAAAAGAGGCCAGAATTTCGGTTTTCCTTTCATTTCAATTAAGCTTATTTTGTGACATGCATAATTGGATATTCTCCAAAGAACTGTACAGATTTTCAGGTTTTATGCTGGAGCCCCATCAGTTGCAAGAAGGATATGGGTATCAACTGCATATATACATAGGGTTCAGTGGAACGAAATGTGCCATTGGGACCATATACAGGTTAAAAAGTAACGGGGTGATCGCTGTCCTTTGAGGGAATCCACATGACACAAATTTTAATAAACATTCATGGAGGCCCAGCTTAACTCACATGAAACACTCTGACAGAAAATTATGGAGCGAAGACAGAACCATGCCGAAACCCACCAGGGGGCATATCTACAAGGAAATGGTGCAATGCGGCACTGCAGCATATTTTGCAGCACAGGGCTGCATCCTTTCAAAAGCGCAGGGATGTGCCGTATTTACAACAATAATGCGCACCCCTGAGTTTTCCCTTGCAATAAAAATATCTGCCTAGTGCCAACACAGATACCCTTGTGCCATAGTGCAAGGGTGATTGCGTTGCAGGGAATGATTGTTTATGTTCAGGAAGGTGTCCTTTCCTGCACATCCATAATTGTGATTTGCTACTTCTATCTGCAGCACACATAGAAGTACCAAATCCGTAGCTGCCAAGGTTTCGGATTGCTATGTGTGACATTTTAATAATTTTAGAGTAATTATGAGTGACATTTCAATGACTATGAGTGACACTGTCTCATGAGCAAAAATAAGCAATGAAGAGGAGGGAAACAATAATATCAGAAATTGCACACATTTGAGGAACGAGAAACTAAGTTAACTGCTGCAAAACATAAGAAATATAAACAACTTCCATTGATCAGGCTCTAGCTAAAATTGCAGAAATGAGATAAAGCAGCTTGGAAGTGGTTCAAAATGTCATTATAATCAGCTGAGTGACTCGCAGTCTCACTCAACAGCCACCAGTGACCTGCGCTGTAACGCAACTGAAAAACAAAGCAGAGACCGACTGTGGGAGTGACAGGGGCACAGGCAAACTCAGAATAAGTCTAGAATGGAGTGCATTTGCTAGTAGGTGTCTGGGTAGGCACCTGATTGAGGTGAGCCACACTTCACACATAGAACTGGGTAAGCTTTCCGGTATGTTTGCACGGTCTGTTTTTATTAGTTTATATGGTTAAAGTTCTCTGCAATTTATGCCCTAATAAATCGAAAGTAGTCCGTGGCATTTAATTGGGCGTCCTGAATAAACATGGCACAGTTTATTCTATTTAATAAGAAGCTCTAATAAATATTGGTTAGCTAAGAGAGTGGTGTTTGATGTGCTGTGCTAGCTGCCCAGACCCGGGCAGACTGAGTGTTTCTGAATAAGTGAAAGATCCGCCGTGGCCTTCATGTGCTGCTTCTTATCTCTTTTCCTCTACTTGTGAGGAAGAGAGTGACGCTCTGAACAAACAAGGAGGCCCAATGAGGGGGTGGGTGGGGGGGCTCCTTTACCAAGCAATAAAAAAACCTTTCCAGTCGCTTCAGAGACCCGCGGCCCCTCCCAAGGCTCCACCGAGGAGAGATAACCAAGATACGGCGGAAGAGCTGCACGTGGGGGTGGGGCTAAGCCAGCTTCTCAACTTAGCTCACACTGGCTCTCTCTCCCACTGACCACGACCAGTCGAACATGAGGCAATAGCAAAGTTTCACTAACCTCACAGAAGAAGGGCCCTCCGTCTGTAGTGTTTGCGGACTAGTCTTCCCGCATTGCGTGATGATGCAATGCGGCGGCGGCCATATCTGGCGACAGTGCGCATGCTCCCGGCAGTGGCGCGAAAAATGCCGAGCAGGGAGCAATTGGCTCGGCGCTCCCTGAGAGCAATTTAAGTAAATTAAACAGCCTTAACCCCCAGACTGTGTCAGAGTCATTACTGGGGAAGGGGCTACATTACAATGGCGACGGAGGCTGGGATTCGAGCAACATAACCAACAAGAAAAAAAAACGAAGCAGCATCAGCACCATTGTGCACCAAAACCAGCTGAAGCAGAACACGACCACGCAGGGAGAACCAACATCCACAGTGGCAGTGAGTAGAGATAAGCCTCAGGGAGCGCGGCAGAGCCCCCCATACACCCATTGGGGACCAACATAGCGCAGCAAAGACTGGGGAGAGCAAGTAGAGGGACACAGAACCTCACAGCCCCCACTGTCATCACACAGCATAGGAGACAGAGCGCTGGCGACTTCAGGGAAAAGCGAAGGGGCAGAGACAGAGAGCCCCCAACTTCGCCACAAGTAACAGAAGGAAGAAGGAGCGCCAGGGAGCCCCAAGGGGCAAGGTGAAACCGTGCCAACAATTAAGCGGGAAACCATGTGTGCACAGGTGTCTTCAGCGACAGCACCCGTCCCGCTCCTGCCCAAGCCAGGAGAACCCCTGATGAGATGGTAGGACTGGAGGGACTACATAGACAACTTCATAGAAGTGTTATAAGACAAAAACGAGGACAAATTCACAAGTAAGAGGAAGAGGAGAATATTACTCCACAACTTGGGCCCGGAGGGGCTCAGAGTCTTTAAAAACCTGGTTCCCAAGCAAAGAGCGACCACGGATGACGACGTATACGCCCACGTGATCGAGGAATTGAATGAACACTACCGACCAGTGGTATGCGTTTCAATTGATCGATGCAATTTTCAACAAAGGAAGCAAGAAGTGGGGGAGTCAGTCGAAGAGTATGTGGCGGCGTTAAGGAAACTGGCGTCCACGTGCAGGTACGAGGCATTTCAAGACTAGTTCATCAAAGATCAGATTGTGATGCATACCACAAGCAAGGCCATACAAGAGAAACTATGGTCAAGCGGAGATATCACACTCAAGGAGGTCATGGCCACAGTAAATAAGGCGGAGCTGGCACGACGATGTGCGGAGGCGGCGAAGAAAGAGACAGTGGCCAGGCCCATGGTGAACAGGATAGAAGAGGAAGACTCCAGGAGGGACTACAAGCACAAAAGTACCCCGCAGAAAGGACCACAAAGGTGGCAAGGAAATCCAGGCCTGCCGATCCGACAGACGGGAAGTGGAAAGAAAAGCTGTTACCGCTGTGGGAGCACGACGCACGAGGCCCACGACAGGAAGTGCCCGGCGTTTCGCGCCAAATGTTTGTTCCGCAGGATCGTAGGGCATTACGAAAAGGTATGCCGTAGGAAGTCAAGCAGGAGCATGGTACGGTATGTGGACCAAGGGCAAGACGACCCCGAGGACAACGACCAGGAGGAGGAAGACACGGTGCTCTGCATCTATGACCAGATATTATGTGTGGACACCAACAGGACAAGCAAGCCGGTGTTGGACATGAAAATCGGAGGAGTGCCAATAAACATCGTAGCAGACACGGGCTCACCATACACGATAGTCCAGAGGGTGGTATTGAACGAGACATTCAAACCTCATGTGGGCCCAGAACTGGAGAAATTGGACATAAGGCCCATCACGTACAATGGAGACCGCATACCCATGGTGGGATTCAGGCCGTTGAAATTTGAATTCAGAGGACGGGAGCGCCATATGCAAACTGTATGTCTCCGAAAAAGGGCCATCGGTGTTGGGATGGCTGGAACAGGGCGACCTGGCAATAAAATTGGACCCGGGCGGAAAAGTCCAGATCCTTCTTACCGAGCCGGAAGGGTGGCCCGACATAAACGGGTGGAAGAAGGAATACCCGAAGGTGTTCGGTGGCAAGGTGGGGAAGCTGGGAAAGTTTGCCCACAAAATCATACTTAAGGAGGGAGCAGTGCCAGTCTCCCATAAGGTGAGGAATGTACCCTTGGTGGTAAGAGAGGCAGTGCAAGTGGAGCTACAGGAGCTGGAAAAGAAGGGCATCATAGAGCGAATAACGTGCGCTGAATGGTTGGCGCCACTGGTGGTAGTAATGAAGCCTAGCGGTAAGGTCAGGCTGTGTGTAGACCTGCGAGAGTTGAACAAAAACATTGTAGTAGAAAAATTCCCCTTACCAAGAATCGAAGAGATGTTAGCCAAGACCAGGGGCATAAAGTGGTACTCCACCATCGATTTGACCTCAGCATTCCACTAAATAGCCCTACATCAGGAGAGCAGGAGGTTAACGTCCTTCATCACCCCCTTTGGGTGCTACCAATTTTGCCGCATGCCATTTGGACTGGCGTCAGCAGTGGCGGTATTCCAAAAATTAATGCACCAATTGTTTAAAGACATGGACGGCATCCAGTACTCTCAGGATGACATCCTGATAATGGGGCGAGACAAGATAGACCATGACGCTAAACTCACTGGAAGTACTGGAAGTGTTAGAGACAAAAGGCCCGACCGCAGAATGGAACAAATGCCGCCTAGGAATGGAGTCCGTACCTGGGGCATGAAATTGGAGTGCAAGGGATCACGCCTAAAGCTGAAAACGTGAAAGCCATCTGCGATGCGCCACCCCCCACCAGCAAAGAGGAAGTCAGGTCCTTTTTGGGCATGGCTGAATATTACAGTAAATTTGTCCAGCATTTCGCAACAAAAACCCACCACATGATACAACTGACAAGGGAGAAAACAACGTTCAGCTGGACTGCAGAAGCCCAGAAGGAGTTTAAGAGTGTCAAGATGGATATCGTGAGCGCGGTCCCACTGCAAGGCTATGACCCCCAAGGCAGAACGGTGCTCACCACAGATGCCAGCGACAAAGGCTTAGGAGCCGTCTTAATGCAGGACAGAGGACAAGGAGTGGTGGAAACACTGAGCTTTGCTTCACGCACGCTAAGCAGCACTGAAAAAAAGTTCAGTGTCATAGAAAAGGAGATGCTGGTGGTAGTGTGGGCGATGACAAGATTCCGGCAGTTCCTGTGGGGGACTCGATTTCAGCTGAAAACGGACCACAAACCGCTTGTGAAGGTGCTTACCTCCAGTGGGCATGCCAGCGCCACGCCTAGAATCTCTAAGATGACTCTAAAATTATTGGAATTCAGATATGATGTAGAATATATTCCGGGCAGTCGCAACAAGGTAGCGGACTACTTGAGTAGAGCGGCAGCCATGGAAACCGAAGAAGAGGACAAAGAAGAAGGAGAAGAGATGGTAGCTCTAATGGAAGACCAGGAAAGAGTAATTAGCAGACAAGAATGGGAGACAGCTTATGAGGAGGATCAAGTGACACAAGAGGTGAAGGAGTACATTGTGAAGTGCTGGCCAGAGAAGAAGCACCTCAATGAGGAATTACGGAGATACTATGAGGTCAGGGAGGAGCTTTCAGTAGATGACGAAGGAGTGTTCGCATACAGAGGAGACAAGGTCATCCCTCCCTCAGGAATCATTCCCATGTTATTGACGATACTCCATGAAGGACACCTAGGAATCGTCAAGACAAAATCAAGGACCAAACTGGGATACTGGTGGCCAGGAATGGACATGCAAGTTTAGCGACACATCAGAGAGCGCACTCAGTGCCAAGGAGCGGATAAGACACTCAAGCCGTTGAGACCGGTGCTAGGGCAATTTGACTCTCCGAGGAATCCCTGGGAGGAGTTGTCCATTGACATTTTAGGTCCGATCCTGGATAATCAAGAAACGCCAAAGTATGTGTGTGCCCTCATAGACAGATACTCCAAATGGCCAGAAGCAACAGTAGGAGAGGAAATGGACACAGAGACAATTCTAAAATTCTTAGATGACACATTTGTAAGAGAAGGTATACCCAAGTCAATAATGAGTGATAACGGCCCTCAATTCACTTCAGAAAAATGGACTAAGTTCATGGAGAGGAATGACATTCTCTCCTAGCACACTGCCATATACCACCCAGCAAGCAATGGACTGGTGGAACGCTTTAACCGGGTGGTGATGGGGTCGGTACAAGCAGCAATATTGTATGGAAAGGATTGGGAAAGGGAGATAAGCCAAATGATATGGGCGTACCGAATCACCCCCACTGGCACAGGGTACAGCCCATTCCAAATCCTGAGA
This sequence comes from Lissotriton helveticus, assembly GCF_964261635.1. Classification (NCBI taxonomy): domain Eukaryota; kingdom Metazoa; phylum Chordata; class Amphibia; order Caudata; family Salamandridae; genus Lissotriton; species Lissotriton helveticus. Next base: position 540,408,285 of record NC_136065.1, read on the forward strand.
GGTCGAGATCCCTTCACGAGAGACAACAGAGTGTGGAAGGAGAAAACGATGACCAGCAAATGGTCCCCAGCAGTAGTGAAAACGAACCTGGAAAGAGCACAAGCGGTTTACACCAAATACTACAATGCCCGAAGAAAAGTGAAAGAGACAGGGCTAGAAGTAGGCGACTGGGTGAGAGTCAAGTTGGCGGTGATGCAGAGAAAGGGGGACAGCAAGTACAGCAAACCACTCCAGGTCAAGGAGGTGTATGATCGAGCGGCCTTGTTGAGTGATGGCAACGTGTGGTCCCAAGACCGCATGGCGAGGTGTAACAGGGTGTTACGATGGAGTCATGACGAACTGTAGCAGGGAAATGTGACTGAGCCCAATGGTGGAGCGGAACACCCAGATGGGGATATGGACCAGGAATTGGAAGAAACGAGGGCGATACCGGTCAACAGAACCACCCCAGCGGTGGATGAGGAGGAGGAAGTAAGGAGCTCGGGAAGGAGCCTTGGTGGACCTGACGGCGGGGAGAGCAGCGAGGAGACGGTGGGAAGAGATACTCCTGCTGCCCCGGCAAGGTACACCCGCAGAGGAAGAGCCGTGGTGAGACCTTCCCGATTCAGAGACTTTGAGATCGGTGAAGAACGGTAAGTTTGGAATTTGTTGCTGCTGTATAAAAGGGGGAGATATGTAGTGTTTGCGGACTAGTCTTCCCGCATTGCGTGATGACGCAATGCGGCGGCGGCCATATCTGGCAACAGTGCGCATGCGCCGGCAGTGGCGCGAAAAACGCAGAGCAGGGAGCAATCGGCTCGGCGCTCCCTGAGAGCAATTTAAGTAAATTAAACAGCCTTAACCCCCAGACTGTGTCAGAGTCATTACTGGGGAAGGGGCTACATTACACCACCTCCAGTCTGTCCAGGCGGCCCCGGTGTCACTGACTCTCGGTCGGCTACGGTAAGATATTTCATGATTCAACGTCAACGGGGGCTGTAATAACAATAGCTAGCATGTGGTGCCCAAGCCGATGCAAGCCAGCAGACGGTTCCGTAGTTATAAGCAGTGCTAAGATGATGACATGCTGCACCGCCCGCACACAATCCAGCTGCACCGAGCGCCCAAAATAAAATGCGCGCGCTTCCGCAGTGACGTCCCCCCGCGATGACATCAGCCTGCCAGTAAGACCCGAGGAGCGGCAGTTAGATTCAATCATGATAGATTGTAGCAGCTGAACTAAAGCTGCCTGCAACCTTAGCTTATCTGAACCTCAAGCCTGCTGGAGCAGCGCACATAAGCAACAGGCTGCGCACTGCCACAGACTCTCAGTTTTAGTCAGGCTTGACAGTCACTCAGGCTTGACAGTGAACACCTCAAATACTGGTAATGCACTCAGCTTTTAAATACGCTGATTTGCGTGACAATCCTTTCACATGCGGTAATGCGGTAATGTAACTTAAAATGCGTTAGTGTCGCATCGGATGTGTGACACTTGGCAGGGCTGCAAATCACCATTTTATAATGACTGTTTATGTGCAGGAAGAGACACCTTACTGCACATAAACAATCATTAAAAGCTTTTGCCCTTTCTATGTGTGCTGCACATTGAACAAGCAAAAGCGTGGAGAAATCAAAGCATTTCCCCTCGTTGCCCCAATCTAATGCCTGCTTTTGCATTGTATTCGTTTTTGGTGCTGCCTTACATTTACAGGTCCTTGTAAATCTGGGGCAGCATCAAAAACCAACAGGTGTTACGTTGGAACGCCCCAGCAACACCCACTGCATACCCCTTTCACGAAAATACCTGCGTGAAAGGGTACCATATTTACAAAACAGCGTTAGTGGCTTAAAGCCACTTTATAAACATGGTGCAGGGCATTGCGTAACCGGAACGTCGAAAAAAGTGACATTCCAATGGTGCAGTCCCCTTGTAAATATGCTCCCAGGTGTTTTGAAAGTACCTGGCGGTGAACAGTATTCAAACAGCCGAAAAGACTAGCAAGGCCAATGCTGCAGATACAACTTGATCTGCAGAATGTCACAGGTTGTTGAGTACTCCTGTCACAACACCTTCCATGCTGCAAACAGCACGAAAGCCTTCCTACATCGGGTGAACATTTTTTAAGATTCAACAAAAAGAAATAATTGGTTGAAAAACGTGTTCAAGTAATTTAGCTAAATATGGAATTTGAGAAATTGTCCTACAATTCTCAATACAATTTGGGTGGGTTTTTACTGCTGACCCCCAACACCAATTGTTTTTGAAAATATGTTTAAACTTTGATGGCTATGGGTATACACCCACTTGCTCCATAGGGTCTTTTTTTGCGCACACTGTCCCCTTACATGACCTTTACGTTTTTATTTCTGCATGCAGGGCCCACACATTGTAGTCTGTAATGAAAGCTGAGAGACTATTGTTTCTCTTGCGGCCTATCAGTCAGAGATTTCAGTACACAAACCCAGCATGAATTTAGGGGACTGTTATGAGTAAAGTTCTGGTTTTATGCCAAGTTTGATGGCATATTTCTATTCAGCATTTTTTCTGTAGAGCAATGTTTCCTAGGAGGGTTTAAATGGGAAACGCTGTTTGTTTGACTCAGTTTGTATTCCCCCCAAAGGCTCCTCACAAAACTTGTCATGCCAAACCTGTAGTGACTAGATGCTTTTGGAAAGTTTCATGGAGATTCATCAAACTGTGCCACAGTTATTAACCAAAAAATACACATTTGGAAAGCTAATAGGGTTTTCCTTTCAAGACATTTTACAACATATTGCCTATGCCAATTCTTTTGTCAATGCTTTACATCATGAGCAATAGGACATTTGTTTTTATTGCTGATGTTGAACAGCCGCAAAAATATGCATACACTTGCATGCATCATTATTTTGTTGTAGCCTTTTTTTAACTTTATGGCCAGTGTTATCACATATCCCATGCACATGCATCAACAGGAGTGTGCATGTGTGCATCATAGCACAGCAGCTATTTTAAAAATGTTAATATCTTTCCAAGATGGCGAATATCTTCGAGTGGTAAATGAAATAAAAATCTAAGTATGTGAATGTTTTTTTAGAAAGAACTGGCCAGTTAGAAAATGACTGCTGTTGGGTCTCTAAAAAAATGATAGAAATGGAAACGGAAAAAGGAAAAATGGTGCAGGGAGCCGAGGGGCATGGGGAACAAGTCATTGCCTCTGAGTTGCGGTGAGCAACTTGGTGTGGGAGAGCAATGGAGGAGCTGAGGGGCTAGAAATAAATAGAAAATAAAGATCTGAGGAGGATGGTAAGTGGACAGGGAAGCAACAGATGAGCTCAGGGGTGTGATGCGATTTGGAGAGCAAGTGGACAACCATTTGTGGGCGTAGTAGCACACAAGGGTGAGAGCAAGAAAACACATGCACTCATATGGAGAAATAAAATAAACAGGAACTTGTCAAAAGGGCCGGGCCCATATGTTCTAGGTGTGTTCTAGAGTCACAAGTCAATGTTTTTTTTCTCAGCATGAAAGCTTGGAGGGGAGAGAAATCATTAACAATGCCAATCAATTCAATTGCAGTTTCTCTAGGCATATAATACCCACAGACCACTAAGTGAGGATAGATAATTTATTACAAAGCCCAAAATAACTGGACATAAAGACATAAAGGTGAGTTGGTGCAGCATGCACAAGACAATTAATTCAAGAAATGTGATGGAGAGGATCAAAAAGAACGAGTCCAAATTTTCCTGCATCGAGGGTTGATGAAAATATAGCATTAATCTATCTCTACACTACCACTAACGTGACATCCCTATTTAAGCATTGTTTGGGGAGGATAGAGAAAAGGGGTCAGCATGTGGAGTCTTTCTTAGAAGTCTTTCCACACCAGTGGGACAGGTAGCATGAAGCTACTGAGACAGACCTCATTCTGATATGCTCTCTCTCCAAAGGCAAAGAAGAAGTGGGGCTATCTCCCTATTTGCAACGTTTCAATGATACAGGTATCTTCCAAGGATTCCTATCGGGTCACGCCCTCCACTCGGACCACGTTCCCCTAGGTAGTTTTCCACAGGACAGCGATGTTCCTGAACAGCGACATAATGACCTTGATTCCCAGGCCTTCTCCAGTGTGAAAATACAACAGTTCTCCTTATTGGCATTAAATCCTAATGTATCATCTTCTCTCCTTGCCTAACCCTTAAAACAAAGACATTATTCTAACTAACAAAGCAGATTCTTCCATTTCCAACACAAATGTGAGAAAAAACAAAATCCACAGTACACATGAAATTCAAACTGTTAATCCTTAAGTGACAGCTTCCAGAGAAATGCATTTCAGGCCTACAAAATTCAGCTAACATAGGAGAAATGGAGCATGAGCTTTACTGCATTGCATAGACAATGAGGCCCATTTGTTTAATATTCCTACCTACATGTAAAATGACGTGATTAATAGGCACATTTAATAATGAATGCTTGTTAGTTGCACAACACAAATTCTTCACGTTAGCGTTTTCTGCTAGTTGCATATCATTTCTACATCAATTCTTCACGTTTTCTATGTAGCGTCCTAAATACATCACATTATGTTATTACATTTATAAGTCCTAGCACCTTATGTTAACATGACAAAAGATTATATGCATGCCACACGTGTGATTATAATGCACCACTACAAATGGAAATGCATTTTGGGCTACATCAAAGTCATTCCATGAATCCAGCCAGGGAAAGGATGCATCTCACCAAATAAGAAAGATGGTAAAGTCATTATGCTCTAGGTAGGGACAAACAGAAGAACAGGTGAGTAAATCGGAATTCGTACTTGGGCTGATTTTAGAGAAATATTTCGCTCAATAGTGAAGGAAGGGGGCGGGCCTGAGGAGACATGTGTGCAAACACGCCCTGTGGCGCGTTTTAGGTTGGGGAATATATTCCTCTTCAATCCTGAGGTCACCTGTGAGCCAACTAGCCCATCAGGTACCTCCAGTTTGCGCCAGGCAGGGAGCTGCGTTGCAGAGAGGTGTTCAGAGGGCACGCCCCGTTTTTACAAAACTCTGCAACGCAGCTCCGTGGCACTTACTAGAGGTACCCGTTAGAATAGTTGGCTCCTAGGGGACCTCTGGATTGAAGAGGAATATATTCCCCAAGCTAAAACGCGCCACAGGGCGTGTTTGCACACATGTCACTTAAAGCCCCGTCCTACCTTCACCAATCAGCAAACATGCCCTGTAACGCATTCTAAGTTGGGGGATTAAGTCCCCTTGCATACTGGGGGTCCCTGGGTGTCAACAACCCACCAGCTACCTCCAGTGTGCGCCAGGGGGCTGCGTTGCGGAGAGGTATAAAAAGGGGCGTTGCCTCATTACACCTCTCTGCAACGCAGCCCCCTGGCGCGTTTGCAGAGGGAGAACTAATTACCCTTGCATACTGGAGGTTGCTGTGGGCCAACTAGCCCACCAGGAACCTCCAGTGTGAGCCAGAGGGCTGTGTTGCAGAGAGGTGTAAAGAGGCCATGCCCATTTTTACACCTCTCTGCAAGAGCAGCCCCCTGGCACTTTTTCACAGGGGGAACTAATTCCCCTCGCATACTGGGGGTCCCTGGGGGCCAACTAGCCCACCAACAACCTCCAGTATGCGCCAGGGGGCTCCATTGCAGAGAGGTATAAAAAGGGGCGTGGCCTCTTTACACGTCTCTGCAAGGGAGCCCCCTGGCCCATACTGGAGGCTCCTGGTGAGCTAGTTGGCCCCCAGGGACCCCCAGTATGCGAGGGGAATTACTTCCCCCTCTGCAAACGCACCAGGGGGCGCGTTTGCAGAGAGGTGCAGGGTGGGGGCATGTCCTCCTCCCGATCCCATTTTTTTTAAACAAAACTTTTAGGAAAGTGCCACTTCTTTTTCATTTTTTGGGGCCCTGGGGACCCCATGGCCAACTTATTTTCTTTTTCATTTTTGTGGACGGCCCCCTCCTGTGCCCTCCTTAAGGCCCCGGTTACCCCATCCCCCGGGGTCGGCCTTTTTTTTAATTATTATTTTTTTGGGGGAGGGATGATCCGAGGGCCCCCCTCCCGGGCCACTTCTGGCCTAAGGACCCCATCCCCCGGGGCCTGGCCCTCCTCGTTGGGGGCTGTGGGGGGGTCCCCAAGCCCCCCACGGTCCCTGGCGGCTCCCCGCATCCTGCGGGAGCCGGCATTGCTTTTCTGTATGGGTAGCAGCTAACATGCTGCTCCCCGTACAGAAAATAATCGGCTTTGATTTTTGAAAGAGAGAGCAGCCTTCCTGCTCTCTCTTTCAAAAATCAAAGCAGTTTGCTGTGGTAGAGTGGGAGCCACAAAGCTCCCACCCTACCACAGCAAACAGCAGTGTCCCGAGGGTGGGCAACCCGGGACACTGCAGGAGCCGGCCCTGGGGAGTGGCGGTCCCAAGGGCCATCAAGGGCTCCAGGAGGGGGCCGCGCGGCCCCCCTCCCAACATGTATGAAGCCCCGGGGGGTGGTGCTCCATCACGGACCCCCTATTTGCATATTAATGCCACGGGAAGGTGGCAGTCCCCGGGGCATGTGGGGGGGCTTGAGCCCCCCACACAGGTTTTTTTATTTAAAACGAAGCCCCGGGGGTGGCGGTCCCTGGGGCTGCAGGGGGGCCATGAACCCCTACACATACTTAGAAAAAAAGCCCCGGGGGGTGGCGGTCCCCTGGGCAGTGGGGGGGACTCTATGCCCCCCTGCTAGCATAATACCTTTGCCTCAGGGAGTGGCGGTCCCCGGGGCAGTCTGGGGGGGAGGAATTGGGGCTCCTCACCAACCCATGCAGCCACTTATATACAAAGTGAAACACTGTTCCATATATTTAAATATTTAAACATTACTCGCTAATATATGTATTCACTAAGATACATTTAATAGGCCAGTTAACCAATCAATTTAAAAAAAAAAAAACATCCATTTAGACACTTATTTAAACGTTTATTCTTCCATCGACCTTTACATATACATATATAAAACATATTTATTTTTCAGAAAGACACACATTCACTGGATGGTGTCATCAGTGATGTCATGAGTGATGTCACTCACCATGTCATGAGTGATGTAATAGGTGACGTCATCAGCAGTGCATTGCAGGCGCGCAAGTTATAGTGAGTCCAACTAACTATCACGTGAGAATTTCAATGGTTTTATGTCAGTAAAATTTCCAGCTGACTATAACTGGTGTCAAACCTATGGTTTTTTGAGTGAATTTAATAGGTTTTTTAAATGCTAATTCCTAACTATAACTGGTGTGAAACCTATGGTTTTTTCAGTGAATTTCATAGGTTTTGTAAATGCTAATTCCTAGCTATATATAGGTCCTCAAAATACATCACATTATGTTATTACATTTATAAGTCCTAGCACCTTATGTTAACATGACAAAAGATTATATGCATGCCACACGTGTGATTATAATGCACCACTACAAATGGAAATGCATTTTGGGCTACATCAAAGTCATTCCATGAATCCAGCCAGGGAAAGGATGCATCTCACCAAATAAGAAAGATGGTAAAGTCATTATGCTCTAGGTAGGGACAAACAGAAGAACAGGTGAGTAAATCGGAATTCGTACTTGGGCTGATTTTAGAGAAATATTTCGCTCAATAGTGAAGGAAGGGGGCGGGGCCTGAGGAGACATGTGTGCAAACACGCCCTGTGGCGCGTTTTAGGTTGGGGAATATATTCCTCTTCAATCCTGAGGTCACCTGTGAGCCAACTAGCCCATCAGGTACCTCCAGTTTGCGCCAGGCAGGGAGCTGCGTTGCAGAGAGGTGTTCAGAGGGCACGCCCCGTTTTTACAAAACTCTGCAACGCAGCTCCGTGGCACTTACTAGAGGTACCCGTTAGAATAGTTGGCTCCTAGGGGACCTCTGGATTGAAGAGGAATATATTCCCCAAGCTAAAACGCGCCACAGGGCGTGTTTGCACACATGTCACTTCAAGCCCCGTCCTACCTTCACCAATCAGCAAACATGCCCTGTAACGCATTCTAAGTTGGGGGATTAAGTCCCCTTGCATACTGGGGGTCCCTGGGTGTCAACAACCCACCAGCTACCTCCAGTGTGCGCCAGGGGGCTGCGTTGCGGAGAGGTATAAAAAGGGGCGTTGCCTCATTACACCTCTCTGCAACGCAGCCCCCTGGCGCGTTTGCAGAGGGAGAACTAATTACCCTTGCATACTGGAGGTTGCTGTGGGCCAACTAGCCCACCAGGAACCTCCAGTGTGAGCCAGAGGGCTGTGTTGCAGAGAGGTGTAAAGAGGCCATGCCCATTTTTACACCTCTCTGCAAGAGCGGCCCCCTGGCACTTTTTCAGAGGGGGAACTAATTCCCCTCGCATACTGGGGGTCCCTGGGGGCCAACTAGCCCACCAACAACCTCCAGTATGCGCCAGGGGGCTCCATTGCAGAGAGGTATAAAAAGGGGCGTGGCCTCTTTACACGTCTCTGCAAGGGAGCCCCCTGGCCCATACTGGAGGCTCCTGGTGAGCTAGTTGGCCCCCAGGGACCCCCAGTATGCGAGGGGAATTACTTCCCCCTCTGCAAACGCACCAGGGGCCGCGTTTGCAGAGAGGTGCAGGGTGGGGGCATGTCCTCCTCCCGATCCCATTTTTTTTAAACAAAACTTTTAGGAAAGTGCCACTTCTTTTTCATTTTTTGGGGCCCTGGGGACCCCATGGCCAACTTATTTTTTTTTTCATTTTTGTGGACGGCCCCCTCCTGTGCCCTCCTTAAGGCCCCGGTTACCCCATCCCCCGGGGTCGGCCTTTTTTTTAATTATTATTTTTTTGGGGGAGGGATGATGCGAGGGCCCCCCTCCCGGGCCACTTCTGGCCTAAGGACCCCATCCCCCGGGGCCTGGCCCTCCTCGTTGGGGGCTGTGGGGGGGTCCCCAAGCCCCCCACGGTCCCTGGCGGCTCCCCGCATCCTGCGGGAGCCGGCATTGCTTTTCTGTATGGGTAGCAGCTAACATGCTGCTCCCCGTACAGAAAATAATCGGCTTTGATTTTTGAAAGAGAGAGCAGCTTTCCTGCTCTCTCTTTCAAAAATCAAAGCAGTTTGCTGTGGTAGAGTGGGAGCCACAAAGCTCCCACCCTACCACAGCAAACAGCAGTGTCCCGAGGATGGGCAACCCGGGACACTGCAGGAGCCGGCCCTGGGGAGTGGCGGTCCCCAGGGCCATCAAGGGCTCCAGGAGGGGGCCGCGCGACCCCCCTCCCAACATGTATGAATCCCCGGGGGGTGGTGCTCCATCACGGACCCCCTATTTGCATATTAATGCCACGGGAAGGTGGCAGTCCCCGGGGCATGTGGGGGGGCCTGAGCCCCCCACACAGGTTTTTTTATTTAAAACGAAGCCCCGGGGGTGGCGGTCCCTGGGGCTGCAGGGGGGCCATGAACCCCTACACATACTTAGAAAAAAAGCCCCGGGGGTGGCGGTCCCCTGGGCAGTGGGGGGGGCTCTATGCCCCCCTGCTAGCATAATACCTTTGCCTCAGGGAGTGGCGGTCCCCGGGGCAGTCTGGGGGGGAGGAATTGGGGCTCCTCACCAACCCATGCAGCCACTTATACACAAACTGAAACACTGTTCCATATATTTAAATATTTAAACATTACTCGCTAATATATGTATTCACTAAGATACATTTAATATGCCAGTTAACCAATCAATTTAAAAAAAAAACCATCCATTTAGACACTTATTTAAACGTTTATTCTTCCATCGACCTTTACATATACATATATAAACATATTTATTTTTCAGAAAGACACACATTCACTGGATGGTGTCATCAGTGATGTCATGAGTGATGTCACTCACCATGTCATGAGTGATGTAATAGGTGACGTCATCAGCAGTGCATTGCAGGCGCGCAAGTTATAGTGAGTCCAACTAACTATCACGTGAGAATTTCAATGGTTTTATGTCAGTAAAATTTCCAGCTGACTATAACTGGTGTCAAACCTATGGTTTTTTGAGTGAATTTAATAGGTTTTTTAAATGCTAATTCCTAACTATAACTGGTGTGAAACCTATGGTTTTTTCAGTGAATTTCATAGGTTTTGTAAATGCTAATTCCTAGCTATATATAGGTCCTCAAACCTATGTTTTTTTCAGTGAATATAAAAGGTTTTTTAATAGCAAATTTCTATAGCTATGAAATGTAATATTTTTTATAATGAATCCTATATTGTATATTTATGTAATACTATTTTTTTTATGTATATTGTTCATGTTTATTTTTTATTTTTTATTTTTTTTACCTGGAGCGCTCCCGGTACGCGTACCGGTGAGCGCACCGGTAAGCGCAGTCTTGCGGCGCGCCCCGGTGCGCGTACCGGTGAGCGTCCCGTTAGCGCTATTGCCGCGAACGAAAACATTATCGTGACGTATCGCGTAGCCGCGACATGCGTCTTATGACGCACGGCGTAAGCGCACCCGGAAGCACCCGAGCGCATACGATCGCGCTACGTAAGCGCCCCGGGGCCGTAGCGTAAGCGCGTCGGGTCATGTGACCTGAAAATAACACTTTTCATTGGTTCAGAGCAGTTTATTTTTCCAAATGATGAAGGCCCCCACCTTTTTTCCTCATTCTCACTTTGTACTTTGACTGAGGAATACCTGTTTGCAGACCTGAGAAATGGCTACAGTAGCAGCGGCAGCAGGAGCATCTCAACCACCACCACCACCAACACCACAAGGACCACCACAACACCACAGTGGTGATGAAGAAGAAGAAGAGGAGGAGGAGGAGGAGTAGAGGCGGTTCCTGCCTGAAGATAATACCCCCTATAAACCTAAGGAGCACTTTGTGTGGGAGTTTTTTAAAATCCCAAGGGGACAAAAAAAAGTAAATGCTGCAAAAGTAACTTGTCTCATCAGTGGCACTGTACTTTCCAGCGGTAACCCTGCAAAAAAGTATTCATTTGAGAACCATACAATGATGCGCCATATGCAACGCCGGCACCCAAACAACTATTCTGCGGCAGAGGTCAGAGAACTAACAAGAAACCCTCCCCAATCTTCTCCCAGCACCCTCCAAAAGCAAACAACCCACTTCATCGGGTCCAGAGACAAGGGAGATGGTCCCAAATATCCAACACAAGTTTGGAGACTATAAAATAGTTTGTAAATTTTGCGGGACTACAATTTTCTATGGAGAGCAAAGTATCAAACTAATCAACCGTGCTGGAGACAACCACAACTGCTGAAAGAAACCTTAATTTTTTCCTGATTTTTTTTGCTCCAGTTGAGCCGTTTACAATTCCCTGTTTTTTGTTTGTCCCCATAAAAATTACAAAAAAAATATAAAATTGTTCATAAAAGCCAAAAAAAGTTAAAAAATTTCAAAAAAACAATAAAAAAATATAAAACAACAAAAAGAATAAAAAAAACAGTTATTTTTAGAACTACCTCCAATTTATAAAAAAATGCTAAATTTTTTAAAAACTCTGTCATAATTTTCTCTCCAGGGTACGCTCCGCGGTGCGCGTACCAGGCGCTCCCCCCGCAAAATCAGAAACAAAAAATTTTTTTTTTGCCCCGCGGGTCCCTTTTATGGCCCCCACATCAAACCTAGGGGATCAGGGGGGGACTACCCTGCCCCCTTTTGGTCATTTCCCCTTTGTTTTTGCCACCCCTTGTGTCTCCATCCTACCGAGACACAAGATGGCGGCCGCTCTGGACTGTTTGGAATGTTGACAGACACCCGAGAGCCAATCAGCTTTCCGCTCGCGAACTCGTGTAGTGCGCTGGAGCGTGCCCCGGTGCGCGTACCAGGGCGCGCATATAGATATATATTTTTTTTGGAACCTAAATTACTCAAAATCCACTGGAGCACATATCTTGAGACATAGCAAAGGTACATCGGGCTACCAGTCCCTACAATTTTGCCAAGTTTGGTGGAAATCCATTCAGCCGTTCGGGCTAAAAGTGAGTCCAACCGCCCTATGGAAATTAACATGGGGAAGACACGTTTTGGGACCCCCCTTTTATCTCGGCCCCCGCTTGACGAATCCCACCAAACTTTCAGGGAAGGAGCGAAGCGGAGCTGGCCATTGTCTTGGAGACATTCAGCCAATTCCGTCCATCAACGCCAAAGTTATTCCCAATAGAATGTTGTGGATTTCCTATGGAAACTAGGTCCTAACTATAACTACCTACTGGCGACCCCCAGTAGGTAATATACATATATATATATATATATATATCAAGTTGCATTTTTTCTGACTGCGAGTCTGTGAACTTAATGAAATGTGTTTGAGAAATTCGATTGGGAGCCATAATTGTGTTCACGATGGCACAGCTGTGGCAGCTTTTGCTTATGCCAGTCAAGCACCGAACCATGCCAATTACCTGATTGACAGGGAGGCGAGATTTCAAGGGTCCATTGTTGGTTTCCGATGCTCGAGACTGACTGGCTTTGCTTACTGGCTATAAATAACTGTGATGAGGCATTGTGGAACAGTAAGTCCTGTAAAGTGTTTGCAGAACGAACAAACTGCAGTGGCGCTTTTTATGCAACTATAGTGCTGATGTATATTGCCAATGTGATACCTCTGCATGACCGATTATATCAGCGCGTGCATGTGTCATTTCATATCCTCATGTCACAGCCACCGGCAGCGCTTAGAATGGCTTCCCATACCGATTTATTGGATAGTAATTTAAAAATGATGTATGTTCCCTTGTTGCACTACAATCGCATGTTATGTTGGACTGCTATTCAGGAATGTTTTAACTTTAATGTACGCGCTCATTGTTAAAATTTAGCTTATTCTTTTAACAGCTGCTTGAGAATTATGACCTAAGGCACACTGAAAACATTTGAACAACGAGTGGGGACTGCAGGCTATCCGGGCGGGTCCACAGGCGCACTATGCGGACTATAGGTGCAATTTTGCATCAGATACTGGGCATTCGATCTACCAGGATTATAAGTCAATGTTATTTATTATTTTTTGTGACCACCCTTTATGTCTATTACACATGTCCCACATTCCTAGTATTTACACTAGAGGGCTCGTGCTTTCCAAGAGTGTGTCTTTTAACTTTAAATTAGTCAAATGCAAGCAGTATGTCTTTTGTGTCTATGTACTCTGGTAGACTATAAATGATTTTACAAAATGGCGCTTAACAGACTGACGAAGGCTGCTGTTACAGCGGAAAACGCGTTCTCTCTGTGCTGCTTGGTCGGAGGAGGCCTAATGTAATAAATGCCTATTGAAACCTAGCATTCTTCGTGTGCGTGCCCTTTTGCCCTATATATACACATAGCTACAATTGTCCAGTAAATGAAGTGTTCTGGTGACATCATAAACCAATTCAACCATGAGGCCCTGTGGTTTGTAAATGCCGCAAGAACCCCGAGAAGGCAATGTAGGGTATATTATGTATGTTTTACTAATGTACATTATAGTTTGGGGAAATTTGATTGAAAGTGCAGCTAATAACAAGTACTGACTGGAATTTGCAAATTTCGCAAAAAAACTTTGGGCAGGTTGTTGATTCAATGAAGTAAAGCAACCAATCAATGGACAAGACAAAAAAAGCGCCCTTTCTATAAAAATATGCCACTCTTTTTCTCTTCCCCAGCGCTGGCACAATTTTGTAACATAGTCCAGGTTTGTGTGTGTTCAATCAATCAATCAATCAATCAAAAAATTTATATAGCGCGCTACTCACCGGAGGGTCTCAAGGCGCTTGGGGGAGGGGGGGTCTGCTACTGCTCGAACAGCCAGGTCTTGAGATGCTTCCTGAAGGAGAGGTGGTCTTGGGTCTGACGGAGGTGGATGGGAAGGGAGTTCCATGTCTTGGCTGCCAGGTAGGAGAAGGATCTTCCTCCCATGGTGGCTCTTCGGATGCTTGGAACGGTGGCGAGGGCGTGGTTGGTCGAACGAAGTTGGCGGGTGGGAGTGTAGAAGGTCAGGCGGTTGTTGAGGTACCTGGGGCCCAGGTCGTGGAGAGCCTTGTGTGCGTGGGTGAGGAGACGGAACTTGATTCTCTTGTTGACGGGGAGCCAGTGCAGGTCTCTCAGGTGTCCGGAGATGTGGCTGCGGCGGGGGATGTCCAGGATGAGTCGTGCGGAGGCGTTCTGGATGCGTTGGAGTCTCTTCTGTAGTTTGGCTGTGTTTCCGGTGTAGAGGGTGTTTCCGTAGTCCAGTCGACTGGTGACGAGTGCCTGTGTGACCGTCTGCCTGGTTTTGGTGGGGATCCATCGGAAGATCTTCCGGAGCATGCGTAGGATGTTGAAGCACGAGGCCGAGACGGCGTTGACTTGTCTGGTCATCGAGAGGGAGGAGTCCAGGATGAAGCACAGGTTGCGTGAGTGGTCCGTTGGTTTGGGTGTGCTGCCCAGGGCAGGGGGCCACCAGGAGTCGTCCCAGGCGGAGGAAGATGGTCCCAGGATGAGGACTTCCATCTTGCCTGAGTTGAGTTTCAAGCGGCTGTTCTTCATCCACTCGGCTACTTCTTTCATCCCTTCGTGTAGGTTGGTTCTGGCGGTGGCTGGGTCGTTGGTGAGGGAGAGGATCAGCTGAGTGTCGTCGGCATAGGAGATGATATTGAGGTTGTGTTGGCGTGTGATGGCCGTGAGGGGGCTCATGTAGATGTTGAAGAGGGTGGGGCTGAGTGATGATCCTTGTGGTACGCCGCAGATGACTTCGGTGGCCTCGGATCTGAACGGGGGGAGGCGGACTCTCTGGGTTCTTCCGGCGAGGAACGAGATGATCCACTCCAGAGCCTTCTCTTGGATTCTGATGTTGCTGAGGCGTTGTACTAGGGTGCGGTGGCAGACAGTGTCGAATGCTGCGGAGAGGTCCAGGAGGATGGGGGCAGCTGTTTCCTCGTTGTCGAGCAGGGCTCGGATGTCGTCAGTGGCTGCGATGAGGGCGGTCTCGGTGCTGTGGTTGGCTCGGAAGCCGGACTGCGAGGGGTCGTGGGATCCGTTCGTCTCGAGAAAGGCGGCAAGCTGTCGGTTGACGGTCTTCTCGATGACTTTAGCAGGAAACGGGAGGAGCGAGATGGGGCGGAAGTTCTTGAGGTCGGTGGGGTCAGCTGATGGTTTCTTCAGGAGGGCACTGAGTTCGGCGTGCTTCCAGCTTTCCGGGAAGGTGGCGGTGCTGAAGGAGCAGTTGATGACGTCACGGAGTTGGGGTGCGATGACGGAGGCAGCCTTGTTGAAGATGTGGTGGGGGAATGGGTCGGTTTGTGATCCGGAGTGGATGGTGTTCATCGTGTGGATGGTGTCTTCGGAGCTGACCGGGGTCCAGGCGCGGAGGGTGATGGTGGGAGGCGTCGGTTCGGTGGTTGGGTGCGTGGGCTGTGTGCCGAAACTGTTGTGGATGTCGGCGTATGTGGATGTGTTCCATCAAGCATAGATTTTGTACTGGAAGGGGATGATTTCAATATAAAAGCTATACTTTTAATTCTCATCCCACATTGCATGCATGCTGTACAGTGCAGCACATGTGCAAAGTCTGTAAAGCTTTTAGAAGATCAAACTTTTCACAAACCTTAGGCCTCCACTCGAGGAAGCATTTGTTTTTTACAAACACGTTTGTATGTCTATATTGGTAGATAAGGATTGGTGCCAAATCCATTGGTGGTGGCATGGAAACAACCTTGTACCATCCATGAACCACTTAGTTTCTCATTGGAATGCTCACAAACATATTATAAGCCTTCTGCTTTGAATATTTCATCGCTAACCCTGCTGTTCTAAAGGAAGCCTCTAGCTCTCTAACCTATTAGCTGTATTGAAGGCCATTGCATTTCTGAGGAAGGTTTTACACCTTCTCAAGGACATCTGCTGCAGCATTAGAATGACTTAGGAGAAGAAGAGAAACATATACTATCCACAGGTTTCTAGGCTAATCCTTATACAAGCCCTGGTATTCAGGACACAAAGAGGTCTATTCAGAAAGGCATTCTGAAGTGCATAAACTTGAACTGCATTAAAACACCTATATGAACTGTTACATGCCTTTTTAAATTGGTCCCATAATATCCAAAATGGGAATAAAATCAAAATATTCGGGGAATATTTGTATACTGTTAGTACAAATAAATACAACTATGCCTTCTTTGCACTTTTATTCTTAGGGAGTTTGAGACTTAGGGGGTCAGTACGATGGTGGTGAATCCGCCACTGATAGGCTGCCAGTGGCGGGTTCACGCAATGGCGAGGCCATTTCCTGCCAGCCATATTATAATGGTGGGCAGGTCTGTGCATCCGAACGGCTCCTTATGTGCCGCTGGTGAGGCGGAGGACTTCCTATCCCAAAAATGGTGGCAGTGCTTACCAGGTACGGCCGTTGGGATTAGGATTTACCTCCGCTCCAGCCTTTCCATGGCTGTTCACCCGCCATGGAAAGGCTGGTGGGGATGGAAGTTGAGGGCCCGTTGCTGGCCCCCCTTGAGCAGGGACAGTTCGGTTTTCAACTTGGGGGGTACCTATGTTGCCCCCCTACATTTCCCTGCACCATGTGACAGGCACCACTTGGTGCCTGCCACGTTGTGCAAGGAAATGCCAAACATGCATCTTTTCCATTGTGGTGGGTGCTGCAGCCAGCACCACCTGCCGCAACGCAAAACATAAGAATAAGGTAGACGTGCCTACAAAGATTTTTTTTACAGTAAATCTTATTTATTCAGAGAACTATATCTATAAAGCCCTAATTAGTCGCTTAAAGCAAACAAATTAACAGAATCAATGATATTTATTCAAAGCGAATGTATCAACAAAGAAAAGCAATAAAGGGTGTGTACTTAAAAAATACAAATTTAAGTAGAAAAGTAAGTTTATAAATAAGGGTCCAGAATGCAAATCACATAAATGCAAAGGTGACTAAGATACATTATTTATATAGCAACTATTTTCTCACAAGCACTTTTGTTGTAACCAATTTCAAATATTTTCCAATGAGCAGAATATCATTGAGTAAACAATGTTTGACTGAGGAAAAATTAAAACATATTCACATCACTTCAAGAGACTGAAGAGTTCGGAGATATGTAAACATCATAAAAGACCTTTTGTGAACTCTCAACTCACCTATTGTACTTGATCGTAACAAACCCTACATGACAAACATAACTTATTTTCCTGTTTTCTTCAAAAATAACACAATGTCCTGTTTTCTACAAAGATAACATCATTTTCTGTTTACTGACAGGTTTTGATTGGTTTATATTGAATATCAGATTCCAATTTACAGCTGTAATCCTATTATGCATCTGTGATCTCCATGTTAAGCTCTAAAGACTGTTTTATTAAAATATATTTTGCCATGAATCATATTTGAACAAGTGTTTACAAGATCCAAAAGTTTCATTGACTGCAAAGTAGTCCTAAAATCACTGGACAAAGAGGGCAGCAAACCAAGTATGAGAGCACATTCGTAGAGCAGTAAACATTTTGTGGAACCAGGTTAAAATGTATTTTAAACAATTGTAATTGTAATTGCATTTAATTAGCACTTACTACTGCTGACAAGGCGTTTAAGTACTTTACCTCGGCAGCACGCTGCTTTGGAACCCACAGATAATGTATAGTCCAGTTTAGGTTACTCTTAGTTATTGGGATTAGTCTTGTGCACTCAAGTAACCATTCCATGGATTCATTCCAGTTTCTTTTTGGCGGACTACATTAATAGTGGACTAAAGTAATAGGTGTTGGTTGTAATCATTAGTGGATGTATGTGAGCTTAAACCATTGGTTGGTGAAATTAATAGAGGAGTTAGAGGGAGATTAAGCATTATTAGGTTCCATAGGTGTGAGTTTCTGAGGAAGGAGGAAAGATTGTGATTTTGTAAATGAGTTGTGAGCAATTTGCAGAAATATTATAGTAGAGAAAAAGGAAACACATGCATGTGTTAGCGTAGGTTCTGCTCAGATAGAGGAGACATGCAGAGGATGGAAGTGAAGGGAAGGGACTTTTGAAAGAGAGAATAAAAAAAGGAGAGAATACAATCAGATGTTATAATGCCAGCTTGAATGAATGTAGAGAATATGTTTGCGACAGCGTGCAGTTTGAGGATGCGAGAATGTAAAAAGAAACATTTACTTGTGAAGGTTGTCCTACATTAGGTAGTTTTTATACACAGTAGACTCAGGCAAAACCAGATGTCTGCTTCTAGACTACTGCTAAACCACAAATCCTGCCAGGTCTGTTGATTAGTACAAGGGTAGAAAGCGAAAAACACACATGTCGATAAATATCCTAAGCTTTAGGGTGCACTCATAGAGAGCAGTAACTTCAAGATCATAGCAATATGATAATATTGATATTATATATGGGAACTGATGTATACATTGAAGGGAGATTCCGCAAATGCTGTAGAAGATGTATTTTTGTGTTCATTCTTAAACTAGGGTCACAGTATTAACTACAACGCAGAGCGGGAGTCATTCGAAAGCCTCTGTTTTGCATTGGCACCCTGTGGAATGTGAAGACAGCTTCCTAGACAGTGGAAGTGTATTTCCTGCATTCCGGTGGACATACAAACACTGGAGTGAGTATTCAATTAAGACTTTGTTAACATTTGGTTTCCCCGGAGCACTGTTCGTTTGTAGATGCTAGGGCTGAGGAGGTGTCAAGCGGCAAGTTGAAGGGGGTCATTTAGGTGAGGCCAAGCCTTTTGTCTACCGTAATCACACTTTATTGCAGAGTCCTCACACCTCTTTGTGCCCCAGTTGTGGATGCTCTCGTCTGCAGACTACCCTACTATGAGGGGCATCACAACACAAAGCCTGGAAAATACATTTGAAAGGAGAACCACCCCAAGCTAGTTTTGAATCATGAGACACTGGATGCGCTTGCAGTTTGAGTCAAGTAGAATTTTCATTTTTTTAAATAAATGAACCACTTTATGCTGAAGTACGAGAAAACTGACTCTATTTGTGGAATAATGCGACTGGAATAATTCAATAATATGTGATTGAACATGTTTAGGCTTTTTGGATGAAGAAGACAAACCATATGCATTACAGGTTTGTCAGAAAGGTTATATCTCCCCAAAAATCTTTACAGTGCTGTCCTTGTTGGTATTTATTGATGCATTGTTGTGCATTGGCGGGCAATATTAAATCCACCTCCCAGTGTTGGCAGACCCGCTCTTGTAGTGGCCTGCCCCCAAACTTGAGGGTATATGTACAAAAACTGTTGCTAACTAGCATTAGCGTTAGTTAGCAGCAGTTTTCTTGACGTGGCCTATCATCAAAAACTGTTGCCCAGTTAACAATGTATTTACAATACGTCGCTACATGGTGATAGTTTCAGGTAGCTGCGGTGAAAACTGCCACTAACACTAGCGTGAAGGCATTAGAAATTCTGGCGTTAGCAGGTTAAAACTGAAGACAGTCCTATTAGCGGCAAAAGAACTCATGTCAGCCCAATGTGACTTTTTTGCCTCTAGAGGCAAAAATAGCCTATAAGTTCACCTCCAATTAAAAAATAGGAAACAAAACCGATGGAATGCAGAATGGAGCAGCCAGGGCCAAGTGCAGCACAGATCAACAATCACCCCAAACCCCCCAACAGCCAGGATGACCAGCCAGAGTCCCAGGGGAAGATGAAATTCAGGGCAGCAGTCATGAAAAGAGTTACATTGCTGGGGAAACTCAGTGATACATCACTTATCATTGCTCACTCTTTGTAACATCATGGCATCCAAAACCTTGAAAGCGCAGACAGTCCCCGGGGCCCGGAGGCCTCGCTTGGCCTGAGTCTGGGACCCGGAGTGGGATGAAGAAGTGCTGTGGAGTTGCTGGGCCATGGCGGTAGACATTGAGGTGTTGTCAATCACCCTTACCAGGTGATAAAGTCTGCCAGGTCATATGGAAACACATTGCTCACCTGTATGAGAAGACCGCTTGGTTCCCCTTGGAGCTGTGAATGGTAGAGGCGCTCCTGCACACCAATGTAGGGAGGTCTGCATCGCATACCACGAGCTGCCACTACACCGGGGTGCACAAAGTAGATTACCAATGGTGGGCTGCATCTCTCTGCATCACAGGCCGGAGGATGTTGCACTGGCTGGAGGCTGTGGAGTGTGAGGCCCCTGAGCTGAGCCAAACTTGTGTTGTGGGAGTGCTGCAACTTCACGCCAAAGGGGGCCCTGTTGCATCACCTGCATTGAGAGGTTCCCCAGCAAACTTGGCAGCGACTGCTGTACCCAGGCTTGTGAAATCCCGCCTGGCTGAGGATCCCGCTGTTTAAGTCACAAATTTAGACAGAGTGCCGCGGATTGTGCCACAGTGTCATTGTCCAAGTGAGGAGAAGGTGGGACATGTAGCAGAGGAGGCCTGGGGGTTGACCTGTGGCCAGGCCTAGCACCTGTGGGTGACGCTCCCCCAGTGGCGGCTCATCTGCTATGGCGGATGAGGAAACATAACATGATGATATAACAGAATTTGTAAATAGCACAGCTACCTCTGGAGAGGTGTCCCAGGGCTGGAGGCCGTCGGAAAGATTAAGCGAACTATTGCCCAGAGTCACATGGTGTTGAGCTAACCTGCCACCGGCCCCGGGAATCAAACTGTGAACCCCGTGGTCCGAAGTCAGGCACCCTGGCCACTGCACCACACCTCGTACACACGATAACTTCTGATGTACGCATGCTATGTTTTAATTGCTGGTGGGAGGGTGGGTGATGCTGCTCTACTCACTGGTCAGGGTAGGGGTGGAGTGGTATGCCCACTCAAGTGCACAATGATGTTCGGTTCTCTCATGTCACCCAAAGCAGTAATGCTCACATCTCTGTTCGCATTTCAGGCTGCATTAGAGCCAAACCATCTAGCACCTGGCTGAATGCCTTGTCACTGCACTCAAGAACATTCACAATGCCGCATTGCAGCATTGTGATTGGCTTAGGGGAGTGAGCTTGGCTGCCTGCTTCCGGTTCCTGAAAGCTGACTCAGGAGAGCAGAAGCACAGAAGATGTGGGACCTGGCCTTGAGGAGAGAAATTTAAAAAGATATTTACAACCCCCACCCCTCCACGTCCTCAAACCCTCCAGTGTCCTTTCCCTCGTTTCCCGCCTCCCAGCTGTACAGCCCCCCCTCAGCACTACACAATGACAGGCGCTGTGTGGCCATGTGCAGCGGGCATACCGCTGGTGTGCCAAAGACAAGCCAGTCTGCGTCCGTCCGCACCCAGCACCAAGGACCCTTCCTCACTGATACTCCACCATTATGACACCAGCTCCCTCCTCGCCATCAACACTGGATGCCACACCACCTGCCATCTAGCAACACTGTAGAAATCTCTGCCCCCTGCGTCTGTTAAAACTGCAAATGCATTTTCTGCCACATCAGCACACCAGCATCTCCTGCCGCCCAGCCGATCATCAGCGCAGCCTACCGGCTCAACTACATTCTCCTCAATGAGTGGTCCCTCCACAAACACGCAACTGAAATCTAGGACCTCCTCGACACCACCTCTTCAGACATCATCTTTTTCATGGAAACCTGGACCAACCTCTACTCTGTACTGGACATCGCCATCACCATCCACTACGGCTACAAATTCCCCCACATGAACCACCACAAATGGCCAGGAGGAGGCATTGCCATTGTCTAAAAAAGGCACACTCCGACTGACCATGCACTCTAGTAACCTTTCGGTGACCATGGAATAGCTCCACTTCCAGATCAGTACCAACCACAACACTACCCTCCGCAGCACCCTGATCTACAGGCCCCCCAGGCCATGAACCCCCACTCACCAATTCCCCTGTAGACCTCATCACACCGCAGGCTCCCCCATCCACCGACCACATCCTACTCAGAGACCTTAAATTCCACCTGGACAACGCCAGTATCCAGAACACCACGCCTCTCCTTGGAAACCTCGCCAACATCGGACTCAAGCAGCTAGTCACCGCACCAATCCACATATCTTGACACACTCTTGAGTCCATCTTCTCCACCAGCGGGAAATTCAACTACAGTGACACCACAGGACTCCACTGTATTCCATCGCCATCATTTTCCCCCTCGTCGCAGCTGGATCAGGGCCACCAAAGAACTTCCTGTCAACTCCCTCGGCACCACCACTTCGCCAAGGCTTACAGACGCCAACATCGCGGCAGGCAACCTCCACTGATGGATCTACAGCTGCACCAACACCCTGGCAGCCCTCAAGAAAAGACCTGGCAAACAGTGGTGGCTGGTGAACTTTGAAAGTGGTGAGGCATAACATCAAATCTTGCATTATATATAGTGTGAGAGCAAATGAACATGACTGTCATAAGCGATGTTCATAGGGAATTTCCACAGAGCACCATTTTAAAAAATTGAGTAACGTAGTGCATATTTAACACAATTTCTGAAAAATTGTCATAAAACCCCAATGCCCCTTCTTTGTGAGGTTCCATGAAGGGGCCATAAATGTAGTGACAACATATGTTGCCGCTGTGTGGTGCAGTAACGCTCCCTTTGGCATGCTACTCATTGTCTGGTACTAGCAGATTGGTAGAAATGGATATGGGGCATAACAGGAGAAAATAATTCTGGGATTGATACTGGTGTGATAAAAAATGAGTTCTAGGAGCCAGATCCCCCCACCCATTTCTGTGACCTTTCAGCTTTTCTTTTTCTGTCCTTCCCTTCCTCTGTGCCTCTCTTTCTGTATATGCCCACAGAGCATCTTCACCAGGGCCTGGCCAGTGTGACAGTATGGCAAACACTGTTACAAAATAGTTCCTGACAGGGGAGATTCACACAGAAAACAATCAATATAGGCCTGAAATCACTGCTATATTAAAGCTGTCCAGCCGGACAGAAAATGTATTAATGTATCAAATCACATAAACAACAGGAATAAAGTGGGACACAATCCTGCCTCCAATGCAACATACACAACAAAGACACAAATGAACATAAATTCACAAATTCAGAAAAAGGCTCAGGCAGGACAAACAATGCTTGTAACTTGTATAAAGAAATGCAACAAGCAAACAATATGTAGAGACATTGTCAGTA
Source organism: Lissotriton helveticus (assembly GCF_964261635.1). NCBI lineage: Eukaryota > Metazoa > Chordata > Amphibia > Caudata > Salamandridae > Lissotriton > Lissotriton helveticus. The sequence continues at coordinate 540,431,269 of NC_136065.1, forward strand.
ATTAATTCAATTGCGTTTACAGTGCATATAAGGTCGACGATGTTTCGATCCCGTAGAAACAATATTGGGATCATCATCAGGACGTAAAAATGACATGCCTGGGGGAATTTTAGCCTGAAAGACAATAGTGAAAGGTAGAGGGGACACAAGAAAAATAAGTAGATTAAAAAGACTTTAGAAAAAATGGTCTGTAACATAGTGCTAGTGACAGACAAAGGTGGTACAACTCTTCCATCCAGACGTTGTGTACAAGGTGTTAATACATTACACATGCTGGGTGAAAATTGGTAAGAAACAATGATCTCAAGATGCAGCAATGGATCAAGACCTTAAAGTGTTACGGCGTGGGTGCTATGGGTGAAATGGCAAGTAAACAGAAAGGAGTAAACCTGTTATCCCAGCTGAGACTGGGCAAGTATTAACACAATAAGACAATGTCTCAACTGGTATATCATACAAGGGGACTGTGAAATATGTGTATCAATCACCTAGCACAGAAAGGGGATGAAGGAGACCAAGTAAGGGTGGAAAGGTTGTTATTTGCAAATAGAAGCACAAATTACAATTCATTTGCAGTAAGTGATTGATATACATATTACACAGGCCCCTTGTATGATATACCAGTTGAGACATTGTCTTATTGTTATAATGGGTGAAACGACAGCCTTGCATACAAGTGCTATAATGGCATGAGTTGTGATGGGCTAAGTTGTTTCGAGCGTAGCTTACCAAGCGTAATAGCAGGGGGTAAGCAATGAGGCAAGTGTGATAATGCCAGGAAGGGATTACTGCGGTTGCACGGAGGTACATGAGATCACACGAGCATCTTGGCGCTGGTAAAAAGAAACGAATTTGAAGAATAGCCACCAATTGTAAGGTCTAAAACCAATATGGGCATGCATTAACTTTTACCATAGCAAAGGAGGTAGGGTGGCATTTGGGCAACTCCCAGTTAAGAGTTCTGGTATGGAGAGACGCGGTAACCTAGTAAGAAGAGAGAAGGCGCACAGACATTGAGAGTGCTGAGGGGGTAGGCACGTGAAGGATAAAAATGCCAGCTGCTGAAGGGCTTATCTAATTACACAAAAAGCACCAAGCAATCCAATTTGGAAATATATGAATGGTGCTCTGAGTCATGCAGCAATGATGCGAGTACTCCTGAGCCAGTACAATGACCTGTGCTGGGAGATAACAGCGTGTCAAGGGAGTGAGAAAGGATATCTATATAAGTAGGGTCTTGCCGGTGACAGGGCTTACCTATGTATCCTCCGGTATTCCGGTGTGCTCGGGTAATAGGCGAGCCGGGAGGAAGATGTATAAGGAAGTACAAGTGACAAATCATGTGATCGGAAGTTGCTTGGTGACTCAGCAGTAGCGGCACTATTGAAACATATAATTAGCTGAGAGAAATGAATATTGAAAGAAATAGAAGGTTATAGGCTATGCAAAGATAGTAAAAAGATTGTGGGAATCGTTTTTTATAAAAACAGATTCATTCAGCTGACAGATAGAGCTGTAAAGACAGTGAGATACCCAATAGGCAGAAACATTACATGTTAATGGCGGCCATATTAGAGTGGTAGAAAATCCATTGGCTACTTGGTAGTGCGTAGACCGAATATCAAAGAAACAGCGCAGCTGAGAGTTGTGGAAGAGGTCAAAAATAGAGATAGGGCAATTAATGGTTATGTATGACATTATACAAGTGTATCGTGGTAACCAGGTGTAAAGACATTACATCATTAAGTCAAACATGAGTGGTGGAAAGGAAGTACTCTGGCTCACTCTAAAGAATTCATATATACTGACACTGTAATATTTGGAAGTGGTACATTTGAATTCGGAGGATGACCTGCGGGAAAAAAAGATGAAAGGATCAAAGTTGTAAAAAGTTCAGGTTCAGATCGGATCTTATAGCAAAGTCGTCTAGTCTTTAAGTCTGTGGAGTCCAGTTTTGATGCTTCCAGTGTGCAGGATCCACTTGAGTTCCTCTTTATTTAGCAGTTGTTCTGGATCTGCTCCTCTTGGTGGTGGTTTGATCACACTGATTACAGTCCATATTAAGTCATCCTCGCTGTGGGCATTGTTAGAGTAATGTACCACCAATGGTGCATTAGGAGTTTTGCAGCGTACTCGATTGTGGTGCTGGCATATCCGCATTCACACTTTTCACATAGTCTGTCCAATGTAAATGTTGTTGCATGGGTATACAGTAGCATAGATTACATTACATGTATGAAAGTTAGAAAATTGCTTGGATTCAACCTTGGTGTTATTGAAAGTGAACTCCTTGCCCTCAATAGTGAATTTGCAGACACTACAGTTTACGCATTTGGACATTTGGCATGTCCAATCAAGGGTTACAACCCCCAGTGTAAATTCAGTGTGCCTGCTTGCTTTGTAGTCGGTAGTGCGGCTCTGACCAGGTGATCTTTTATATTTTTGCTCTTGCAGAAGGCAGAGAGTGGGCGGTTAATTGTCAGATTGCCATCATTAAGAATACCCCAGTGTTTCAAGATGCATTTGTGCACCTTATGCGAGACTGGTGAGAAATTTGTAACCCACACTAGTTGTTTTTTTGTGGATTGGGTTTAGGTGATAAGTGGCATTCCCTGGGGCAACACCAGGCTCTTTTTAATGAGGTTCTCACAAGTTTTAGAGGATAGCCGTGGGACATGAGTTTCTTAGGAAAAAATGATGCCTCGCGGAAATAGTCTTCTTTCAAGGTACAATTGCGTCTAATCATAAAATATTGGGAGTAGGGTAGGGAGTCACGAAGTGCTCGAGGATGGTTACTCCCATAACTGAGAAGTTTATTATGCTCAGTGGTTTTCCTGTATAGAATTTGAATTTATTACAATTGCATAGTTACTTAAAACCATTGCAATACGAGTTTCAGATAAAACAATAAAATCATGATAAGATAAAATTACACATTTCCAAAAATTCATAGCTCCATAAAAGGTTAAAACCGTTAAATTGCTATCAAGTAAAAATTGCTTTGTTCTTCATACACAAAGTTCTCAATGTAATTTATGCATTCTCCCTGGCTTCATACTCTGTCTGGGCGGTACTACTATCCAAAAGGAGACGTTATTGAGAACCCTGTCCAAGTGCGTATATGGAGATTTCCCAGGTCCTCCTTAATGGCAGTCTCGTATCATAATTAGGAGTGCGCACAGTATCGCGGCTTCCCCTTGGCCTAGGTGGAGTTTAAGCGTTCAATTGCATTTTTTTTTTCAGCTGCATCTAGGAATCCTAGGATTTCCTGTATAGGGTAGTAATGAGTTCACCATGGAGATGTTGAATGGTGAGATTAAGGAAGGAAATGGTATTTTAGTAAAAGGAGAGGGTGAAATTAGGACCCTGGTAATTGCTGTTAAATCAGTGCAGAAACTGTTAAGGGTCTCTTCTCTGTCATGCCAAATTAGAAAGATATTGTGAATGTATCGTCTCCACAAGCCTAAGCCTGTCTGACCGGAATTGCTTGTGGAGAGGATAGGGTTGTTTCAAGGGAATCCATGAGCAGTATGGCCACGTCCGGGGTAAAAACAGCCCCCATTGAAGTACCCCTTACCTTTTGGTCATTGAAGCTGAAGAAGTTCCGAGTGAGACATATTTCAAATAATTGAAGAATGAAAAGAGTAGGAACTGCATGGATGTTTGGCCTGGTGTTAAGAACGTGTTCAATGAGAAGTAATGCTTCAATTTGGGGAATATTGGTGTAGAGGGACTTGACATCCATGGTACATAGGATGTCTGAATCACAGTTGAATGGATAGTGTTCCACAAGGTTAATCATAGCTATACTGTCTCTTATATAGCACTCTGTCTGTGGGACAAAATCTTTGATGAAGAAGTCCATTTAATGTCCTAGTGGTTCGAGAATTTCCCTGCATCCTAATACTATGGGGTATCCTGGTGGATTTGTACGATTTTTGTGAATTTTGGGGAGTGTGTATATGACAGAAGTACGAGGTAATTTGGTATTGAAGAAGATAAATTCGTTCTGACTAAGGAAACCTTGAGTGTTACCATCATTGGTGATTTGAAGAATACGTTTCGGTTGTTCTTTGGTAGGGTCGGTAGGGAGTCAACAATAATGGTCTGTATTGGATAGTTGTCTTAAGATTTGCGATTTGTATTGAACTTTTTCCTGTAGGACAAATCCTCCACCCTTATTTGCAGGCTTTATGATCATGGAGTCATTGTTTTTAAGATCCATAAGGGCCCTCTTTTCCTCGAGTGATATATTGTACGAATGTAGCATCTGGTAGTTTCAAGAATAGAAAATTCCTTCATAACCATGTTTTCAAAATTGAGAACCTCTTGAAGGACGGGGCCCTCTAGGGCCACGCAGGTTACTTACAACCACCTGCTATGCCTTCCCAAAATGAAGAGTCGGTCAGCCAGTAAAGAATACAAACTTAAGTTTATTCAGTATATACTCTGCAGAGGATTCCTATCAGACCTTCACCGTAAGATGTCTGTTGAGGGGACTGACTCCCCAACATTTGCTAATACATGATAAACCCCTTTCGGAGACTTTGGCCACACCTCTAGTGGAAAACTACCAGCCTGTGTCGAGCATAGACAAAGGAGGCTCAGAGATGAGCTAACACCTGCCAGATGGGTACATTCTAACAGTGGTCCAAGGCCACTGTGCGGAGTCTTAGCATCACCTAATGTGGGAGCGGAGTTACACAAGTTACACTTTGAGATTCGTATGCAGAAGCAGAATAATTGCTCATTAGCACCCTTGAATGAAAGAGAAAATAATAACAAAGTAAAGTGTTCTGCTGAGGTAGGCAATTCTGAATACTAAGGCCTAGTACGAGCACAGTCCAAGAAGTCTAATACAAATTACAAAATACAAAATGGAGTCACACAGGCTAACGAAAGCTTACATGTTGCAGGGATAACTCAGTGGGTTGCATAACATGAACAGAAATGGAATCTATTTAGCCACATATTGCTAATCTAAGAGAGGATAGTTGAGTGCATTATATGAGAGGGGAATTTCAAACCTAACAGATCCTCATTTTAGCATATGTGGCTAAAGGCTTTATTGCTATCTGGCAGGGTCTTTATAATTCTAAGTGGGAGGAGAGAAATTGCATAATCATTTATATTGCAAAGCAAAACAGAGCAAAATGCGAGCATCAAACAAATCGAGTTATTATTTAAAGATACCCTCATCGATCAACATAATGGACTGAATTTCCTGCATCTTCATAGGAGAAATCTTATTATCTTGTTTGGGCATTGTAATATTAGGGGTGAGCTGACTCACACAATAGGTACAACAGGTTGGGAAACAATTGATGCACAAACAACAAGTAAATATGATCCCCGCGATAGCTATTAGGAAAAGAAATATATTCCAACCCCATGTAGCCAGTAGACCCCAGAGCCACCCTGTAAGGGACCATGAAACGTTATCCTGCTGAATATCTGAAGCAAGTTAGTGTAATTTCTGTATTGTAGAATATACAGTCAGGGCACTATCTGGCATGTAAATACAGCAACTGCTGCCAATGATGCGGCAGGCGGCACCCCTATCAGATAGGATGATGTCTAAAACCATCAGATTTTGAAGCAAAACAAGCCTTGTAGCTTGGAGCTCGACTGTATTATTAGTCAGTATACCAGCAGTAGTATTGATGATTCCCTCAACTACTCTTGCAAGGCGACAAATGTTACATCTGTTGAACATGGGGCCCTATAACGGTACAATACCCTTCATTATATCAGTGAATTTCTGTAGGGAGGTATCTGTTTGATCTATATCATCTGGGTTAACAATCCTCTTATCTCGATGTACATGAAGATCCCTACAATGCAATGTATAATTTTTTTGATAATTAGACAGTGCAATATAAACAAGAGGCAGGAGGGCGGAGAGATAACACCAGCCAGACCACCCCCTAGGGAGCCAAGTATAAGCTTGTTCCCCACAGATGAAATATACATTTGGGGTGTAAGCAAGGGTGGACTACTGGTAGTATTCAATCGATATGTTTAGTTACAATGAATCTGCCCTACTGAAACATTCCCTAACCCTTGAACATAAAAACTAGCTGTTGCATTTATCACAGGGACGGGCATAGCTTTGTCTTCAGAAATATTACACTCCTGGAAACATTTAAAATATTCAGTGACATTGAATCCTTGGAAGTCTAGTACTTCATTTTGCAACCAGGTGACATTTTCATGAGTTGTAAATACATTCACACATGTGTCAGGATGCAGGGTTCCCTCCTTTCCATCTGCCCCAGGCGTGTACCCCTGATGTATTTCTATATATTCTAAAACCATCCCATAATCAGCCTGTGCCATTTTCATTGCATCCACATAGTAATGCATGTAGACCATGAAAGCAGTTGAAACCAAGCTTCACTACTACCTAAATATGATATGGGCAATGACACCAGTAAGTTGTTCTTATGTATAACTGAGGGGAGTAGCCCACACACCCAACACTTTGTGGCATTAGTGGTGCTGTGTACCTGGTGAAGCCTCTGGATAAATGCATTCTGGGTATAGAAGTTGAAGTTGAAAGGTTTTGTTAAGTGCACGTTGACCAGGCGGTTTCTTGGCACTGAGGACAAGTGTAAAAGGAGAACTGCTCACTCAGCGAAGGATAGTGAAAACAGCCAGGTCTTCAGCCGTTTGCAGAACTTCATGTAATGGGCAGTTGTTCTAATAGTAAGAGGTAAAGAATTCCCAAAGGAAGGGGCCAGATAAGAGAAGCTCAGGCCACCATGTTTTTTCCTTTTGAAGCGAGGGATATGCAGGAGGTTTTTGGTGGAGGATTGAAGGTCACGAGTAGGGACATAGGACTTGAGTTTGGCAGATACAAACACAGGGGCAGAGCCGGCTAAGGCCTTAAAGATCAGGCAGCCCAGTCTAAACTGAGAACGTTCAGTGAGGGGTAGCCATTGAAGGGATTTTAGAAGAGGGATAGTGTGATGATATTTGGGAAGTTTGTAAACTAACCTTGCCGCTTGGTTTTGGATAAGTTGGAGACGCCGAAGCTCGTAGGCGGGTATACCGACCTACAGAGCATTCAAGTAATCCAAACGCAAAATAACCATGGCTAGCAAGATTAGTTTAAGCGCCTCGATGGAAAAAAAGCGGGAAATTTTGCGTATGATGCGCAAATTAAGAAAACATGAGGACACCACAGCGCTAATTTGGTGATGCATAGAAAGGTCGCTGCTGACCTTAATGCCTAGGCTTTTAACCTTTTTGGAGGGAGAAGGGGAAGAACCAAGGGAAGGGGGCCAGAAGATGGAAGATCAGGGACTGGGAGCACCACCGGTGAGTACCAGCTCAGTCTTTTCTGGGTTGAGCTTAAGATGGTTCAAGCTCATCTCGTCACTGATAAAAGTCATGACAGATTGAAAATTGAGGCTAGAAGAAAGAGAGGAAGAAATATTAAAGATAAGCTGGAGATCATCGGCATTGGTAAATACTGTGATGTCCAGTTGTGAAGGGCCAAGATAAGAGGGAGGATATAAAGATTGAAAAGGAGGGGAGAAAGAGAGGAACCCTGGGGGACACCACAAGTGATGGAACAGGCAGTGGTTGAAATGCCAGCTAGCTGAACGGCCTGCTGACGGTTCTCCAAGAATGAGGAGATCCAAGCTAGAGAGGATCCCCGTGGACCTGCACTCTTGACACGGTTGACCAAAAAGCGTGGTCGACCGTGTCAAATGCAGCCAAGAGATCCAGGAGAACCAAGGCCTGAGAAGAGTTAGCATCGGAGCCGCATCTAAGTTCGTCAAGAACAGTGAGGATAACAGACTCCGTTGAGTGCGCAGGACGAAACCCCGCTTGATGGGGGTCCAAAAAATTCGAAGTCTCAACAAAATAACTTAAACAGGATGTAACATGGCTCTCTAAATGCTTCCCCAGGAAGGGGAGCAGAGAGATAGGGCGGAAATTACTGGGAAAGGAGGGGTCCGTCCCTGTCTTCTTCAGGATGGGTATAAATTTAGTGGACTTGAAAAAGTCGGGGACCGTCCACAGTGTGAGAGAAATATTAAGAAGTGAAAGAGGGGGATCAGGACAAGCAGAAAATACCTTTTTCAGTAGGTGGACAGGGCAGCTGTCGGTGGGGGAACCCGATTTGACTTTGGAAAGCAAGATGAGGAAATGTTCCCTAGAAATGTGAGGAAACTTATCCAGGTGATGAATATTGGGCTGGGGAGCAGGGAAAGAAAAGTTGGGAGAGGGGGAGGGAATATTCACTTGGATAGTGTTGATTTTGTCAATAAAGTACTCATTGAGGGAGTTACAGAGGGCTTGTGGGGGGGAGGGTTTAAGGGTAACCCTTGCAGATGTAGCGAGGTTGTGAACAATGGAGAAAATATCCTTAGGTTTATTAGAGGAAAGAAGAATTGTAGATGTAAAATAGTACGATTTTGCAGAAAGAATAGATTTTTTGTAATCATGCAGTAAGGTGAGTTACACAGATCTTAAAGTGGGGCAGTATCTGAGCCTCCATTGACGCTCAGCTTGCCTAAGGGCCAGTGTTTTTAACTTTAACTCGGGTGAAAACCATCTGTTGGAATCGTGAAGGCGTCGAGTCTTAAGTAGTTTTAGGGGTACCAACTGGTCGCAGGCAGAAGAAATCCAGTTGTTGATGGCCGTAGCCTGGTCGTGGAGAGAAAAGCCAGAAAGATCAGGACATGAAGATAAGAGAGAGGAGCAAAGAAGGGACTTGTCCACACGTCCCCAGTTACAGACTCAGGTGTTAGAAGGGAGCGAGGGTTTGCCCACCTCCTTGAGGTCAAAGGAAAAGAAAATGAAATGGTTGTCAGACCAAAGGCAAGGGCTAATGGTGGGGATGGAAATGTCTAAGTTAGCCGACAAATTCTGGTCTAGGATGTGACCATGGAAATGGGTTAGGGAGTGTATGTGCTGGGAAAAATTCAAATTACAAAGGAGATCAGTGAAATCTTTGGAATAGGAACCCTCCCGGCGGTCAAATGGCCAACAATTGAAATCGCCTGGCACCAGAAGGCAAGAATTATTGACAACAAGAGTGGCCAGCAGTTCCCCAATTGCATCGGAGAAGAGGGGCATAGACTGCGGCGGGCGGTGGAAAAGGGCACAGGTTAAAGGGGTGGTAGTGGAAGCCGATCTAATAATAAGGTAATCTACTGCCGGGATGGCTAAGGAAGAGATCGGCAGAAAATGGAGTTTTGAATGGATAATAATCGCTAAAGTGCCTCCAGATTTCCCAACTGGCCGATCGGAGCGCAGAACATAATAAGGATCGGGGATAGCCGCCAGGAGGTCAGGGGAGGAATCAGAGGAGAGCCATGTTTCGTTTAGAAACAACATGTCAGGCCTAACTAAATCCAGAAATGAGACGAACTCAAGCTGATGCTTGGCCAGGGATCGGGTGTTAAGAAGATAGGCTAGCAAGGTTTTCGGGGCGAGCTGTGCCGGGAGTGGTAGTGAAGAGAGGGGTTGCCTGGCAAGCGATGGGGAGCGTGATAAGTGGCCTAACAAGGGAGGAAAGGACGCGGTAGGATTGGGATTTAAGATACCAATATCTTGGATTTTTGAAAGGGTGTAACCCGAAATTGCCCAATTACCCTGAAGAGCAAATAGTTCTTGGGAGGAGTACCTATGAAAATGGGCAGTGTGCCTTGCCCCTAGCCCTGCCCGGCCACGGACGGGCAGAGACGGGCTTGCCTTTGGCGCGCCAGCGGCACGCCCGCTGCACGCGTCCGCTGCATGTGGAATATGTAGGCAGCCAAGGAAGAGGTGGTACCGGAGACTCCGCCCCCCCAGGTTCAGGTGGTTGCTCAAACTCCCCACACACCCTCCGCTCAATCAGGCAAGCCCACGTCGGACCGGGGCTGTGGGAACGAGAAAACCGAGAGAGGGAGCAGAGTTGCTAGAAGAGGAGCGATTACCTTCAGGCAGGTAGGAGGAAATGCACCGAAAACATAGGGGAACTGCTGGGCAGAAGGAGAATAAGCAGCGCCTAGACTTATGTCACGCAAAGAGTAAAAAGTAAAATAAAAATAAAGTAAATGGTTAAAATCACAGCTGAGCGCAGTTTAAAATACAAGCCAAGACTTATGTGAGAAGGAAACCCCGCTTTCACGCATCCGCTGCACGTGGTGTAGTGCATGTGGGCAGCCAAGGAAGAGGTGGTGCTGGAGACTCTGCCCCCCAGGGTCAGATGGTTGCTCGAACTCCCCACACACCCTACGCTCAATCAGGCAAGCCCGCATCGGACTGGGGCTGTGGGAACGAGGAAACCGAGAGGGGGAGCAGAGATGCTACAAGAGGAGCGATTACCTTCAGGCAGGTAGGAGGGCATGTGCCAAAAACATAGAGGAATTGCTGGGTAGAAGGAGAATGAGTAGCGCCTAGTCTGTCTATGTCTTTCTTTATGCGGGGTCAATGTAACATACAATATAATTTAACTGTGGCTTCTTTGCAACCATCCTCAGTGTCTGACGCCACAAGGAGGTCATCGAGGTACTGCAAGAGGACATTACCAGGGGGAAGCTCCAAAGAGCCCAATTGAGTTTTTAAAGCTTGGCTATTAATACTGGGGCCTTATGTATAACTTTGTGGAGTACGGCAGAATCTAAAGCTCCGACAGGCTATTGCAAAACTGAACAGATATCGGATATCTGTGTGGATCGGTATGCTGAAGAAAGCATATTTAAGTCAATCACGGATAAGAATTTGGCTGATAGGCGAACCATTGTCAGGATCATTGTAATGTCTGGGACCACAGGGTACTGTGGAACCACTATTTTATTCAACTCTCTGAGGTCGATCAGGGTGAGCATCAGAAGAATCCAAGGGCATATTTTTAAGAATAGGGCTATTACACACATTCGCCACTGTCTCTTCAACCACACCAGACTTCATCAAATCCTGAATTATTCATAATAAAGCCTTTTCTCCTACCTGTGAAATCTTATACTGGGGGATGCATGGCCATTTGGCATTATCCTTTACCTGGATGGAGACAGGTGGGATCTGAAGTAACCCCACATCCGTGCCCCCAGAAGCCCACAATGTGTGTGGCACATCTATGTACTCTGTAGGGTGGGGAACATTTTTTGCAAAGCATTATTTTACATGAGCCACTTTTGGGGCAACAGTCACGTAAACACCATCTGGGGAGCAATGAATTGTCGCATGCAGTCTCTTTAATAGATCCAGTACTAGTACGTTTTCCCCACAATTGGAATTGAGTAAAAATGGTGAGTCAACCGCAAAGGGGCCAAGAGTCAAAGCAAGGGACTTGTAAATGGGGCTAACAACCGGTACACCTGAGAAACCCTTTGTCTGACAGAGCTGCCCCCGGGACCAGTGAGCGGGAAACAGAACTATTCATAGCCCCTGTATCAACTAGAAATTTATTTGTGATGCCCTGTAAATTAGCACTGACATTGTGTCCGGACTGATCTATTGTCACCGGAACTGGTCCCTTGCCCAGTCCCTGGCTGTCCTAGCCATAAGACAGCCCCGTCACTTCGTCCATATTATAGTTGTCATGATAGTACTGTCTTCCTCAAGAGTCCGCAAAATAGTTCCTGCTCTGCCTATTGTACAATGAGATTTCTTCCTGCATCCCCCCTTTGCCTCCTCCTCCTCCGCCTCCGTGTCCGCGTCCTCCAAAACCTCCACCTCTTGTGGCATCTCCTTTACGCAACAATTTTGGGCACTCTTTCCGCCAATGTGCCTCTTTCTTACAGTACACACATTGATTGGGTCCCACAGGTGCATTCGTACCACCAACCCTGTTAGATCGAGATGGCCGTGGGCCCAAACCTCGTCCTCTTCTACCTCCTCTTGCAACTTGCTTCATCAGCGCCCTCATCCTCAAATCTTTCGACTTCTTCTCTACCTTTTCCTTGAACCTCATTCTCTCTATGCTCGTAGTACTGAGCCATACTCAGAGTCACGGATGGGGATGATGTTGTCTAAGTACTTTCCTAAGCCTGCAAACTGGTCGCAATCTCAGGAAGCAAATTAGTGACAAATCTGTTAACAAACAAACAAACAACACCCTCCTGTGACATGTCCTGACCACTGAAGTCTAGAAAGAACCCTTAAAATCTAGTAAAGAAATCCAACACACTTCCATCCTTCTTCTGATGACACATAGTTACCTTTTCCCAATCCACTCTTTATGGTGAGCTAAGGGAGTGCATGTAAGTGATAATAGGCCCCGGTAAAGCTAGGAGCTCTGCTTTTGGCTTATCACTGGGCTTATTCTCCTTATCCCATGCTTTGATCTCATCCCATGTGCCACCCAACTCGAATGCATTATCCTGCGTATGCACCTACCTCTATATATCCACCAGTACCAGTAGACCAAAGAACAATTCAGTATCAGCTAATGTCATCACTGTGGAGGAGGCCACCTCCGTCAATTCCTTATAATATGCATTGTTTTTTTGGGTGGGTCTGGCAGCTGACTCTTTAGGGATAGGTCTTCACTCCTCTTCCAATGAGTATAAATCCACTGCTCCTAGATCCGAGCATCAATCTGTAGTATAATTACAGTGTCTGTAGAGTCACCCAGTTCTGGTATTTCAGGATGGTAAATGGGATGGACTGCCCTCATAGGGTGCTGTGCCCTTATTGTCGGGACCTTTTGGAGCAGTTGGCCACGGTACCCCACCAGCGCTGTTACATTGGCAAAAACCTCATTGAGAGCCATACCTGTAACATATACCCTATCCCGGTATGTCGTAGATGATTTGCGGTGCAACACCATGAAAACACTGTTCCCACAGTCCTATTAACATGGCCAAGAGCATGTTGCTGTTCGAAAGGCTCATAATCTTTCATCAAACTCCACACGTCTTCCACACTATAGATCAGTTTCGGAGCCCACTGAGCTGCTTGATTCACCACCATTCTCTTTTCTTCATCACCCACCGCAGAACGTGCCAACACTCTCTCCATGCGGTCTCACGCGGCTGCCCTATTAATTTTATGCATCCCACGCACAGGCGTCTCAGCATTTGACAGTATTTGGGGAGTCAACGCCAAAGAGGGAAAGAGCGGATGCAGAGACATGTATCATCATACAGGGGGACAAGGTTGTAGGGGTGAAATGGGGTGCAGCAGTTGAAGCGGAACTAATAGAAGGAAAAGGAGAGCTAACGGCTCCTGCCCCTTTGGCTTGCGTGGGTGGAGGAGAAGCGAGTGGTGCCGGGGCTGAAGCAGTAGTGCCAGAAATGAAGACATTATAAAGAGCGGCACAAGTGGCCGAAGACTGAGATGTCGGAACTGTCGGGTATATCCGTCAGGGGCATAAGGAGGTAGAGGCGAGGATCCAATAATTCTTCTACAAAATCATCACCTCCCTCTCTAGCAACGTAACATTCATCAGTCTGTAATCAGAACTTTCTACATGCACATTTGATACCTTTCTCTATCCTTTCTCTCTTCATAGACTACTGCATTCTGTGTTACAGTTCGCGTCTGTCTCCTGCGGGTCTCTTTTTCTATTCTCATACAGCGCTGTTTGGCTTCTTTCTGCCACACTCTCAGAGAATCAAACATCAACTGCCTGTTTTTTTTAATAATAATAATAATAATAATAATAAGGCATTTATAAAGCGCATGGCTGCACAACTGTGTATCCCCGCGCTGACTGCCGACAAAAAAAACTCCTAACGGACCAACGAAGAGAAGGAGTGCAGAAAAGTATTATTGGGGAAAAAGGTGAGTTTTTAGTTTTGCTCTAAAAAGAGTTTCTGAAGGTTCCATTCTCAGATAAACAGGGAGGGCATTCCAGTGTTTTACTCCAAGGAAACGAAAGGAGCGGCCACCCATTTTCGCTTTATGGATACGGGGAAGTTTAAATTGTGACATGCCCGAGGATCTAAGGTTTCTTGTTGGGCGATGGATGGTGAGAAGATTTGTTAGATAGGTAGGTCCTTTGTTGTGAGCAATTTTATGGGCATAGCAAAGACTCTTGAATCTAATTCTTTCCCTAACTGGGAACAAGTGCAATTTGGACAAGGCCGCTTTGGAAGATGTTCTTCTTGGTAGACCCAGTACCATGCGGGCGGCAGCGTTTTGAATGCATTGAAGCTGATGCAATTGCTTTTGATTCAGGCCTAATAGGAGAACGTTTCCTTAGTCCAAGTGGGGTGTTATAAGTGCATGCACAATAGTTTTTCTTGCTTCAGTGGGGATAAGATCGATGACTTTTCGCAGGATTTTTAGCGTGCCCATGCATTTACCTATTATTTTATTGACTTGGGATTTCCCCGAAAGATCCGAGTCAATCATGATCCCTAGATTTTTAACTTTTTCGACTGGGTGGGGGCAGTCGCCCAGAGTAGTAGGCCACCAAGCCTGGGACCATATTGACATTTTGTTCCCCACCACTAGCACCTCCGTTTTATCACTATTTAAACGGAGGCAGTTGTTATCCATCCAAGTGGCGACAGCAGCCATGCAGCTAGAGAAATTGGTGGCATATTTCTCGCTATCTGGAGTGAGCTTAAACATGAGCTGAGTGTCGTCAGCGTAGCTGACAATGCCCACCCCAAAATTTTCTACGACTCGAGCCAGGGGTTCCATATAGATGTTGAACAAAGTAGGGCTCAAACTAGAGCCCTGTGGAACCCCGTAGCTGACGTCGCGAGAGGATGACATAAAGGGTGGGCAGTGTATCTGGAATGATCTTTTGGTGAGGAAAGATTTGAACCAAGCCAGTGCATGATCCTTCACTCCAATGTCCGAAAGTCGGGACAGCAGCGTGTCATGTAGCACAGTATCAAAAGCTGCGCTTAAGTCTAACATGACCAGCGCTGCTGTCTCACCCTCATCCACCATCTTGCGAATACATTCCGTGGAATATAGAACAGCTGATTCCGTGGAATAGCCAGGTCTGAAACCTGATTGTGTGGGATGAAGTGCATTTTCTTCTTCTAAGAAAGCCATAAGTTGTTTGTTGACTATTTTTTCTATAATTTTGGCACATTGTGGCAAGAGGGAGATAGGCCTGAGATTTTGGAATTGGGTAACCGGAATATTAGGTTTTTTTTTTTAGTGGAATAACTTGTGCTGTCTTCCAAGCCTCTGGAACGTAGCACTCTTGGAAGGACAAGGTGATCATGTGTCTAATTTGATCAATAAGAACATTGTTTAGCAAACAATTTATCCTGCAAGAAATGTAGTTTCTGCTCATCGAACGAGCCGGTAAGTGGCCACTATAGTGCAGTATTGTCCTTTGCATACTTATGCCACAACGTGCTAAACATAATAGGGCCAATACCATGCTTAACATATACATAAAAATGTTGAACCCTCCGGAGGCGCATGCTGGCTCTCTTCCAATCGAGCATCAGTAGAGCAACATCGACACCTAAAACATCCTAACTTACTTAAACAGGGCATCATAATATAAGACACATATGCTGTCCCCAATGGACAAATATAACGCCAACCAAAATAAGTAAAGAAAATAAACAAGAGTACAATTGTCCAAGAACCAAAACAAAACAGTCTGCAAACTGCCCACTACAGTCTGGAGACTGTATCAAGTTCAAGAAGACAGGCTCTAGCCCCATACCTTTTCAAGAGTAATCCAATTTCCAGCTGGATTGGCAGATTGTTTGCAAACAGGTTCTGACCTTTTATAAAACACAGGCTAAATTACCAGTTGGTCTGACCCACTGCTCGTAAATACTCTGTGTCTATTTGAGGGTCACCAACACACCAAGCTCAAGACAAGACAGTCCTAAGAACGTACCAAGACACAGTCCGTCGACTTGTGTCGTTCAACCAAGGCAGTTCAAAAACTGCAAACAAGACATTTCGGAGACTGAATCAAGACACAGCCCATAGGACCTAGAATGTCACAATTTTTCCAAAAACCAAAGCACTCAGGTCGAGTCTAATTATTCTCCACTGCCAACTCTTTGGACCAAACGGTCAACTCCAAGGTTTCGCCTTCTAAGGACACCAGCTGGTGACCACTAGCCGAGGATCTGTCCGATCAGAAAGGTGGGACAGCTGCGAGAACCAAGCCTAGTCTTATGTGTTTGGGGCTCGATCATCGCAACGGACCGGACACCACAACAAACCTGCAACTTGTTCACGGATGAGGAGATCAACTTGCGGAGACCCTGTTCAGGCTCCAACTGAAGGATGGGGACCTCTAAGGCCACGCGGGGTATATATAACCACCTGTTATGCCTTCACAAAATGAAGAGTCGGTCAGCCAGTAGAGAATACAAACATACATTTATTCAGTATATACTTTACAGAGGAGTCCTATCAGACCTTTACCCTAAGATGTTTGTTGAGGGGACTGACTACCCAACGTTTGCTAATACATGATAAACCCCTTTTAGAGACCTCTAGTGGAAAACTACCGTTCTGAGCCGGGCTTAGACAACGGAGTCACAGAAATGAGCTAGCACCTGACAGATGGGTACATTATATCAGTGGTCGAAGGCCACTTTGCCAAGTCTCAGCGTCTCCTAACGTGGGAGCAGAGTTACACATTGATAATGGTATGCAGAAGCAGAATAATTGCTCATTAGCAGGTCGGGTAGCAACCTTGAACAAAAGAGAAAATAATAATGAAGTCCAGTGCTCTGCTGAGGCAGGCAATTCTGAATACTAATGCCTAGTACGACTGCAGTCCAAGCAGTCTAGTACAAATTAGGAAATACAAAATGGAGTCACACATGTTAACGAAAGCTCACATGTTGCTGCGATAACACAGTAGGTTGCATAACGTGAACACAAATGGCATCTATTTAGCCACATATTGCTAATCTAATATAGCATAGTTAAATGTATTATATGAGAGGGGAATTTCAAACCTAACACTCTCAGGGATCATATTGGCAACAGGAGAGAAGGTAGAGGGAGGGCGAAGGGGAGCGTTAGTGATGCTAGTAGGAGAGGGGTTGAGTCAAAAGTAGGTACGTAGTCTGATTCTGCAAAAAAATGGAGAACATCTGTTTGCAGCTCTAGGAAGTTGGGGGGTGGGCAGTAGGGACATATGGCAGGCACTTAGTCGGAATTGATTGTTCAGGGTCAGTTAGGGCATGTCTGGACAAATTGAAGATGGGTATGGTGAGGGATCATTAGTAGTCTCTGTATAATTAGTTACTACTGGTAGAATTTATGCCAGGTCTGGCATTCGCCTGGAGCGTTGTACCATCATTGCTGTTGTTTGACTCTCCCTCATTTTGGGGGCTCGTTTTGTCCTCTGCCTAAAAAAGGGTAATTGTGTGCCCAATTGGAGGTACTGGGACCTTCACCTAGGTCTGAGTTGTCATATGACTCTGCAGAAGTATCATAAAATCCTACGAGGTGATCTTGTCTATTGAACACCCCCAAAGTCTAGAGTTTTGAGGATTAGAATAGGATCGATTAAGGTAGTAGCCCTTTTGTAGGTATGGGTATGCACACTAAGCCGTGTATCTGATTGAAGTGTGCCACCTGGCTTCACTACTGACAGGCACATTGGTTGCTCATCCTGCCTGCTGGGTACATTGTAGTGCCTAGGTGCCTGCTGATAAGCAGGAAGCACACAACAGCTCAGACTGCAGGGACTTTGCTCCTGAGATGATCCTCTGCGGGAAGCGTCATGCCCAGCAACGGGTCCTGGAAATGGGGAATTTTTGAGACTTGGCCAGTGGGAGAATGATTGTCCTGAATCTGGCAACTCCCTCAGAAACAGTTCAATTTCTCATGTGTAATATCCTGTTATTCTGGGCAATTGCTTAGCCTTCTGGTACCTAAATATATCAGACTTTGTATAATGTAGCCAGGGCATTCATGTAATGGGTTCCAATACCTTTCGGATGAGTTTACAAACTCCTGTGCTATCAGGGTCGTCCATCACTCGCCCCTATCTGCCCCCTCGCTCTAGCGCTGAGTTACAACACGTCCTAGGCTGTTACAATGAATCATCTTTAACCAGCAGCCTCCAAAGCCCAGGGGTCCTCTGAAATCCCACCTATTTAATTAAAATGCTTGTTCCCTGTATTTATAGCCCATTTCATGTTCAATATTAACCACCAGAGCATTTTCCAGAGAGGAGGCCCATGTGGGAGGAGAGATATTACAGCATTAATATCCTGAGGGGGAAGGAAATCCTGACGACTGCCTGTCGAAATTAAAGGGCTGGACTACAATTCCTTGGTGGCTATTGTTCAAAAGTAAACAGATGTGTAATTCATATTAAAAGGCAAAGGATGTAACATAATAGGCCTCTTGAAATGTTGCTCACAATGGTGGTGGGTGGCCCTCTACAGGAGATAAGTGGGTGGGAAAATAATATATAAGACTCAAATATTTTAGTCATGACAAGAATGATGGTAAATTCAACAGTTTTGACATACCCTTAATGGTTCATGGTCTGTGTTTACCAGAAAATATGGAGTAAGAGGACATAGACGAATTTCCTTTTGGTCCTAAACTGGTGCGAATATTTAACTGCTTATTCCGGTGGAGGTAAAACAATGCTCTAGAGGGAATCAAGCGGTGACAATATTCCATAAGTAAAACATAAAGCTGCAGTAACCATGGTGACACAAAGATCACCATCAAAGTGCGACTCACTTCGAATCAACAGGTGAGAGTATGGGTGGGAATTTGGGTGGTGGCCATAGAGAATACAATTGGTATGAAATACAATGTTACTTTTACTCTACCATGGTCATTTTTAAAACTGCGTTGAATAAAACGGCGATTTAAATGCTGCCAGAAGTGGCCGGCATGACTCACGGGTGGGTTGTCGAGGGGGTGGTGGTTCAGGAGGGGATCATTTAACTAAAATAAAACAAAATTAAACTCACCATCTCCTTCGGTCCGACTTCCATGTCACGTCTCCTCTCTCCTCTCTCAGGCAGCCTCCCTCCCCTAAGTCAATCACTACACTGCAATGGCAGCGGTGTGATTGTCTAGGACGCCAAACCCACAGGCATCTATGGAGAGGCCATTTTCTCCCCATAGATGCATGCAGCCTGCATAGAGAAAATGCAGAGTGCTCTTGACTGGTTTGGTCGGACCTGGGGCTGACCAAACAGTCAGCGCCACAACAGTGGGCAAGTCACGCCTCCCCAGCCTGGAGCAGGACCGCCCATCCACCCTCCCCCAACCACAACCTGCATTCTGCGTTCTCACAGTGCGAGAAGCAGAAACATAAAATGGTATTCATAATACCATTTTATGTTTCTGCTTCTCCCACTGTGAGAAAGCAGTGGGGCAACACTCCTCTGCGCATGTGGAGGAGCCGCCCCTGCAGGCAAACAAAACTCCAAGAAGGACAACTGGTTCACTCCAGCCCTCCACTATTCCAGCCCCACCTGCAGACGTCTTGAGAGGAGATGGAGCCACCACATCAATCAACTAGGCAACACAGTCACCCTTGTACCATGGCTCAAGGGTGCCTGCATTGGCGCATGGCAGCCATTGTGTGCCAATGTAGGCAAAAAACACAAGGGGCTTATACATGAGCCCCTTCTGACCGTTTCACCCTGCTGGTGCGTCATTTTCTTGACGTACTTGTATCACGTTGCACCGTATTTGTAAAGTGACGCATCTAGGCATATGCATGACCTTGTGAAGCCCTGTGCCACAATATACCTACATTTGGTATGATGTATGCAGGGTGGGTGGTCCACGCAACAAAGCCTCATAGGAGTGATGCAGTGAAATCGATAAGATTTCAGTGCACAACTTTTGGACGCCACTGCGTCAGCACATTACGCCTGCCTCACGGCAGGCGTAAGGGTGACACAGTGCCACATGGATGGGCTGGCCCCATGCACTGCTGGAGCTGTGTCATGCTTGTGACACAACTGAAGCAATGGGTGACTTTAGCACTGACAGATATGTCAGGATTCCAGACGGATCTGTCATTAATTGCGACATAGAGCGCCGTATAGTGAATACAGCGCCTCCATGGTGTCGCAAGAAGGGCATAGTCAAAAGTGTTTGGTCGCAGCGATGCAGCACTTTTCATGGATGAGGCCCAGAAATGCGCCCGATCTTATTGATGGTGTGCATTCCTGCACTGTAGTTTTGTCGCAGGGTAGCACAGGAACCTTCCTTGCAGAACTGTCCAGCACCAAAACCTTCTGAAATGAGGCCCAAAGTGTTTGCACCATTTTTAAGAGCAGCTATTATCTGGTCTTAAAAACAGCCTCTAACTGAGTTAGAAGCAGTTTCTTGGGTTTTGCACCATAAAAGGAATTTCTTGTAAATGTTGCGAAGTGGGGTTAGCTGCAGTTTTTGTATGGGGACGCCTACCTTGCCTCTCTTTTTCGTTAAGTCTCCCTAACAGAAGTGGCAATCTTAAAAATTCAAGTTTTTGCTGAGAAAGCGCTACTAACTGCAGTTAGTGGCAACTTGTAAATACGGCCTTAAAAAAAGCCGCTGTAATGTCAAAAAATTGATGCTCCGGCGGTGTTAAATCCTTGTACATATGCCCCACAGTTTACAAAAGGAGCTCTGCATCAGTCTCAGCTACAATGTGGGATCTGATGTTTTGGCTCTATACTGCACTCTGCGGCTGGTGCATTAACCCACTGACCTACATTAGCAGGATTCAAACCATCACCTTGATGGCTACACACACAAATCCATTGCACTAGTTTCCCAGTTAGAAATAATGAATACTGTAGCAAAGAAAACGGGCTTTGAAATACATTAATGCGAGTATGAATCCTAACAACACTGCAACGGAAAGGCCCTGGTGGTTCAGTCATCCAAACACAGATCTGATGAGCAAGAAGCCTGTTTTTCAAGAAATCAAAAGAGGTGTTTTGTTAGCTCAACCCACTGTCCCCTCCTCAATGAAAAGGTATTCTTATTGTACATATTGCTGTGGGAAAATTCGATCTGTGACCAGCTCTGCGGAAACCCGTGAATGCTCAGAAGGAATACACCAAACTACACCCTAACCACCCTTTTAATGATCTCACAAGGACAGAACGTGAAATGTTTGGTAGTGGTCCAAAAATGTAGACAATTATAGCAGCTATATTTAGTGAGTTCTGTAGTGCTCTTCTGAACCAAAAATTGTCAATGTTTTGAGATTTAGTGCATGGAGTGAATGTGGACTGATACTTAATTTAGAAATTGGGTTTATGATTGGCAGAGGTATGTACCCTGTCCAATCAGGAACCACAATTCTAGTCAGGGTAAGTGTAGTCCACACTAAAATTTTACCTGTGATCACCCTATGGTGGCTTGGCACAGAGCAGTCCTGCTAAACTAAAGAAGCAATGTGCAAAACAAATATACACTGCTGCTGACTAAATGTTCAGCACCTGAAATCATAATGCCCACATAGTAAATAGTCCTGTGCAATCAACCTCCTAGACCTGCTGCAGTTAGGTCTCAATGGAATCCAGAAACATAAATTGAAGAAAAAAATGGGGGTAGCACCAGGGATGAAGTCACACTCTATTCAATATAGTCTTTTCAATATTCTTTATTCTTATTTTAGATAGTGGATGACAGGACAACAGCCAACACCTTTTGTTCCTTTTTAAGGAACTTAATCAGGGCTGAAACCAACATGAAACAATACATAAATAACCACAATACAAAGTACATAAACACAAATGTACACACAATTATAAACCACATAACATAAATGTTAATATAAAACATACTGTACTCTTGGGGCACAAGGACAAGACATATCCTCAAAGTACTATACTTAAACGATTTTTTTCACAGACATTATTTATGAATACAATGTCAAAAACAAACCATCACAAATTAATTAACATATTTATGAATATACGAAAAACATGTAAAGAGTTGAAATAAAACCAAGCCACGTATTGTGAAAAATTACACAAATAAAGATTAAATGTACACTAATCCATAAATACAGGGTAAAGATGGGGGGGGGGGGGGGGGGGCGCGAAGGGAAGAAAGCAAAACAGGGGAGCAGGAAAAAGGTGGAAATACACAAAGATTTTCAAAGTAACACTTTTAAGCAAGAGGGCAAGAAGTACAAAAAAACGAAGGAGAGAGGAAGTAAAGAAAGGGGAGAAGAAAGAAAAGTCCATTTATGAAGAATAGAACAGAGCCAGATGATACGCTGGACTCTAGATTCATCACAAATGTACACAGATAATATCATTAAAAGGGAGGGGGAAAACTCTCACAAAAAATGTTGTAAGAAAAAGGTCCCACTGTATAAGTTGAGGGAATGATCAGTCCCAAGATGCAGACAGGGTAACAATAGATTCCGGCCGGAATGATCTAAGGGGATATACATGTATTGCACATTTGTAGTCACAACCGCATTAGTACATCCGTACTGTTCATTCCAGTTTGGATAGAATCCCCAGTCTCAATAACTATACTCATTCAAAGACATAAATATACAATGGTAAATACCACCAAAAATCAATATACGATAAAAACACAAAATATCATTAAAATCCAAGTGAAATCTCACCTAAGTGTTATCGGCTAAAAAATCCAACTGTACAGAAAATAGTGGAAGGTCCCACAGTGAGGTTTAAGTATTTTTAGAATCCGGCCAGAATTATCTAAAGGAATATATCACAAAATTATGGTCACTCCCATATCAAAATTAGCGTAAAGCTCATTCCAAATGTATTTGAAAGGTACTGCTTTGGTGTAAAGTCTCACCAAAATGTGATATACACCAGAGGGTGCTCCTCCGCAAGAAGATGTGAACATCCTGAAGTTAAGTCTCCTCGCGACTATGAACAGCCCTGTTCAAGGCAAATTTCTGCTGCCCACAACGACTACCTCTGCAAAGCTCCAATTAGTCCTGCTCTTCATGCTGTAGCCAGCGATGACCATGAACACGAGAGCCTCACTTTGTGCTACAACAATGACAGCCCACGGTGACTGACAGTGTGAAGCTACAGCAATGATCATCCGCGATGTCCGACCGACTCTTCATGCTACAGAGATGACAGCCCATGATGCCAGGCTTTCTCTTGGTGCTACAGCAATGACCACCCATAACACTGTACCTGTTCCTCGCAACCGCTCCACTGTGAACAGAACACTTTGTGCTGGACTTTGAGAAGGTAACTTTTTCAGTAGAACTAACCTGCTCCCTGTATCTGACATGGAATTCATCTTGGTTGACCTGAACTTGTGACTTTCCCCCGGTCGATGAGGATGAGATGACCGTGAATGGTGTTTTTTACATTTGAGGGCTATTTTCACTAGTAACTGTAAAATTCCGGATCTCCAGTTCCACTAATTGGATTTTTGTCCTAGAATAGTTCTATTTATTAAAAATGACTCTATTTTTCTAAATTGGCTTGGTTTTTTTCTTGTGTTGTGTGTTCACTTTATTACTGTTTGTGTGCTGAATAAATAGTTTACACAGTGCCTCTAAGGTAATCCTGACTGCTTATGTGCTAAGCTAACTCAGAGGGAAGCATATGTTAATTTAATGACTTTCGTGGTTCACCTTGACGAGGATTGTAGTTGCTGGCGGAGTGGGGCATTCACCCCCTCAACCATTCTTACAGAAAGGTAGGTACTTAAAGGGACATATAGATTTACTATGCCTAACTTCATATGGAAATACCTTGAAGATATATGTGCAACGTAGGTGTATTTATATTGAATTAGGTATAGAGAATCTAGGCTTAAATACTTGTGGATAATTTTTTGTCAATACTCTGTCCTCAATATCAAGTCCCATCAATATTATGGGGTCAATCTTCAGGGCGTACACCAAAAACAAATTTTAATTTAAAGGACTTCTAGCAGCATCATGCCTACTTTGGATAGGAGGCACATTGCTGTTCTCTGAGATAATCAAGCATGAGAGATTGCAGCAAATATTGACAAATGATGCAGTTCATATGCCATTAGGTACTGGACATGTTAAGATATAATTATTGTGCCACAAGTGCATTACATCATCATGCCAGTCATCTGTAACAATAAGCAAGAGGAATGAAGCATAATAAGAGGATGCCAGGCATCTCCAAGCATTTAGAGAAAGAACATGTCTCATCCTGCGGCATGTGAAGATTAGCCAACATCCTCTCTATGATGAACCTATTCCTGTTGAAAAGGAAGATATGTTCAGTAGATACGAGGAGGTTGCGTTCTTCAAGATCCTAGTTTCTGTTTGATCTAATAGGTACTCTCTTGGAAATCGAGTGTATCCGCAAAATGTCATTCTCCAAAGGTTCATTTCAATTATGTATACAGTGTAGCACACAGAAGATGATCTATCAAAGGCAGTGCAGTTAAAATGTACCTTGATCCTCTCTGGAAGGCCCCAAGAGATACCAGAGGATACAGTGTTACAGATCCATTGCCTTGGTTTGAATAGTGATACAGCAAAGGTAGTGGTTCTCGATACCCCTCATTGAAACAAGTGTTCACTGAATCCTCTGGTGTCGGCTTAGCTTTGAAGTAGATTCTTTTTAGTTCAGCGGAGCTCAATTGCATGGGATACATGATCAAAGGGGCAGCAGAGCACCTGAGTCATCTGTTTCTATTCTTTCTAAATGTGTGACTGAATTTGTTGTTTTTAGCAGTCTTGGATGAAGTTGGAAGACTGTTGTTAGAACTGTCTGCAATTCTATTCTTAGATGTTCTGGAAAAAGTGTCTTGGCTCAACAAGCAATTTATGCACATCCATCATATTCTCTTACCCCACAGGTTCTGTTGAAGCTCATGAGTAAAAAAAAGTGTTTATGTGGTCCATATACTCCTTTATCTCACTGTTACCTGTGGATTCCCAAACATGACTTGGGAAAGGGTCTTCACCTCTTTCATGAGAAACCTGCATAATGTGGATTTGTCCTCCAGAGATTTCACTGGGAAGTAGGTATGGCTATGCTGTATCTCCATTTGGCAGTTGGAATAAAAGGCTGATGTGAGGTGATTTGGAGTCTTTCGCACCACTGATATACAGGTTTGGTATAGTACCCTTTTTTTATTCTGTTTTGCGTTTACATATAGTTATGAAGGCCAAACATGTATTGAAGTTTAATTCTTTACATGGTTCTTCATTAAAAGTATTGTCTTAATAAGAAGGCATTCATGTCACTATAACTTTGATGCATAGGTTTAGTGATCAATTTTTTGAAGCCACTAAATTTACTGCCTGATCCATCCACACTGTTCCGCCTTCATGTTTCTTTTTGTTTCACTCGGATAAGTGGTAAGAATCCACTGTTCATTCTTCTAAAAAAATAGACATGGATTTTCGGAGGGCTATGATGAATTACTTTGCCTGTTATGAGTCTTTTTACAAATGTAATAAACTATTTGTTCTATTCAGAACTAACCTGGGGCATAGTGAGACTACCACACCTAGTCTGAGGCATAGCTGGATTACAGTACTCCTTGCAAAGTTTACTGTTGTTGCAACAGTGGCCTTTCACCATAGTGTAGTATGCAATGATGGTGCCTGTACATTTGCTAGGAGTAACTGCAACAAATGATAGACGGAATGCTGTACGATTCAAAGATTCTCCCCCAGTCAAGAGATCTGGGTTAAATTCATTGTTCTTTTGCCAACTAGGCCATCCCAGTTTGGACCCAGCCATATGCAAATCAGTCTTAACCCTGTGCCTCATGGAAACAGTCCAGACCGAACTGCCAAGCCAGGTCCTCCTTGGACTGGATGCAAGCATCCTGGGACCGGTTTCGGAGTATGTCACCCTTCATCAGCCAGGCTAGCTTGAATCCAGTGGCACAGTGTGCAAGGGAGCCACGTCTGGCATACCCATCCCACTTAGGGCAAAAAGTGTAACTGCAACAAATGATGGACAGAATGCTGAATGATTCAAACATTCTACCCCAGTAAAGAGATCTGGATTAGATGCATTGTTCTTTTGCCACTATACCACCCCAGTTTGGACCCAGCCATGTGCAAATCAGTCTTGACCCTCTGCCTCATGGGAACAGTCCAGACCAAGCTGCCAAGCCAGGTCCTCCCTGGACTGGAAACAAGCTTCCTGGGACCGGTTTCGGGGTATGTCACCCTTCATCAGCCAGGCTAGCTTGAATCCAGTGGCACTGTGTGCAAGGGAGCCACATCTGGGCATACCCATCCCACTTAGGGCGAAAAGTGTACATGCAACAAATGATGGACGGAATGCTGAATGTTTCAAACATTCTACCCCAGTCAAGGGATCTAGGTTAAATCCATCGCTCGTTTGCCCACTACACCACCCCAGTTTGGACAAAGCCATATTCAAATTAGACTTGACCGTGTGCCTCATGGGAACAGTCCAGACCGAACTGCCAAACCAGGTCCTCCCTGGACCAGAAACAAGCACTCTGGGACCGGGTTCGGGGTATGACACCCTTCGTCAGCCAGGCTAGCTTGAACCCAGTGGCACAGTGAGCAAGGGACGTATGTCTGAGCATACCCATCCTACTTAGGCCGAAAAGTGTAACTGCAACAAATGCTGGACAGAATGCTGAAGGTTTCAAACATTATTTTTTATTTTACAGAGTTTTATATAGAGCTAACTTTACCCGACGGTATCGGGTATAAGACAGCTTAACATAGCACCAGTTGTTTTACATGAGGACACATGAATTTTTTTGTTTGTTAGGCATGGGGAGATTAAGTGATTTGCCCAGAACCACAGGATGTTCAGCGTTGTTGCCGAGACTCGGACCCAGTTCCCCAGATTTGAGGTCGATTGCCCTAGCCGTTAGGCCAACTCCTCTCCCCATTCCCCCAGTCAAGAGGTCTGGGTTAATTCCATTGTTCTTTTGCCCACTACACCATCCCAGTTTAGACCCAGACATATGCAAATCAGTCTTGACCCTTTGCCTCATGGGAACAGTCCAGACCGAACTGCCAAGCCAGGTCCTCCCTGGACCAGTAACAAGCATCCTGGGATCAGTTTTGGGGTATGTCACCCTTCATCAGCCAGCCTAGCTTGAATCCAGTGGCACAGTGAGCAAGGGAGCCACGTCTGGGCATACCCATCCCACTCAGGGCGTGAAGTGTAACTGCAACAAATGATGGATGGAATGCTAAGTGGTTCAAATATTCTCCCCCAGTCATGAGATTTGGGTTAAATCCAACATTCTTTTGCACACTACACCACCCCAGTTTGGACCCAGCCATATGCAAATCAGTCTTGATCCTGTGCCTCATGGGAACAGTCCAGACCGAACCTCCAAGCCAGGTCCTCACTGGACCGCAAACAAGCATCCTAGGACTGGTTTTGGGGTATGTCACCTATGATCAGCCAGGCTAGTTTGAATCATCCAGTGCACAGTGAGCAAGGGACCCACGTCTTGGCATACCCATCCCACTTTGGGCGAAACGTGTAACTGCAGCAAGCGATGGATGGAATGCTGCATGATTCAAACATTCTCCCCTGGGTCAAGAGATGGGAAGGGTATGCCCAGACGTGGGTCCCGTGCTCACTACACCGCTGGATTCAAGCTAGCCTGGCTGATGAAGGTTGATGCCATGAATCCGGTCCCGGGATGCTTGTTTCCTGTCCAGTGAGGACCTGGCTTGGCCATTCCATTCCAACAGCTTTATTCGACAGATTAAGTCATAAAAGCATTTACAAAATACAGATAAAAATTAGTTACATAGGACATCGGCAATAGTAGATCATATAAACTGGATAGAAGGACAAGCAAAGGTAACCTTCAACA
This sequence comes from Lissotriton helveticus, assembly GCF_964261635.1. Classification (NCBI taxonomy): domain Eukaryota; kingdom Metazoa; phylum Chordata; class Amphibia; order Caudata; family Salamandridae; genus Lissotriton; species Lissotriton helveticus. The sequence continues at coordinate 540,458,920 of NC_136065.1, forward strand.
ATAGAATATGTAGATTTGTCATAAAAGTTGATAAAAACATGTTGAATACTACAATTTGCATCACATTTTTTGAGCAAATTTAACACTTGATGCGATCTAACATCTGCTATGGTAACTCGATTGGATATTATTAATCACTTTATAGGATGCATTTATGTTCATTTAGTCCATGTCCATCTGTAGGTTAGTGGTCCATTGTATAGTTATGTTTGTTCTTGCTCATTCTGTTTTCAAGGCTCTTATGGTCTTGCTGAATGTATATATGAATTTTGCTATTTATTATGTGCTCACACTTTTGTATCTTATATATAAAAAAAAACTCTTTCAAAAAAGGCAATGAACTTTGAAAATAACATGAATCAATAAGCGTAAAATGTGTTTCTTCTGAGGGTGAAATTTTCATATTTGGAGGTAATACCCATCTTTAATATTTACAGTGGGAGTTAATGTAACACCTACTGCGGGGATTCTATTGGGTGTAGTCAATCACTCCCTCATTTACACTTGGCTATACTTAGGGAGTTAGACCTTAATGACCATGACCACCCTAAGTATTTTGCCATGGCTATGGCAATCGTTGCTGACGTGTCAGTCCGCAAGATTCTTTCAGCGTCGCTAGCGCTTCTTGTACCCAAAAGCTTGCAAATTGGTAGCAGCCAAACGCGACGCTGGACTACATATCCAGCACAAACAAAGAGAAAGTGAGCCAAAGATTCAATGCTAGACTTGCATACCAGGCAAACATCAACGTTAGGTTAATTCCATTAAGCATTGAATGCTCTTAATGGCAGTGTGCCTACCCTAAACTGGAAATACAGTTTCCGGTCAAGCGGTTTTGTGATTTGATCCCAGTATGGCTCCAGCTTTGGGATAACTTTATGTTCTAGAAAAAGGCAAGTTAGTGGAGATGGCTCACTAGTTCTAAGTCTGTTAAACTGGATCCAATCCCAATATTTATCCTTCAGAATCTTCTTTGCGGGGAAATTAGAGTTTATTGGATCGTTCCATTGTGAAATCATACTAATCGTAGATAAAATGTCTCTAACCGCCCATAACCATTATATGCGGTGCGAATTGTCGGCCCTTATTACATCTTGAAATCCTGCCGGTACAGGAGAGTTTGGAGTTTAGCTATAGCTGCAATGGGTTTTCTCCAAAGATCGTATAATAACAGACACATTGGGGTACTATCTGGTAGCTTAGTGATTTTCTTCAGGAATCTATTTTCTGAAGATGTAAGTGTGGATAGGTTCTCGCACCGCCAGAGTTCTGATCCATAGAGGGCTGAGCTGATAACTTTCATGTTGTAAATCTCAAGTGCCGGGCTAATGAACTTAGTGTGTGAGGTGTTATGTTCCATATGTAGCACCCCCGACAGTTGCCTGTGTTTACGGGATGCCAAGTCAATCTGATGATACCATTTCAGGTTATCCTGAATGTTAAAACCTAAATACGTGAACTCTTTGACATGTTCTAATGGCCTATCATTCATTTCAATGCCCCCCTTGTAGGCCCTATGCGTGTTGAAGGCCATTAGTTTTGTCTTCGAAACATTGACCTCCAAGCACCGCTGTAAGCAAAACTCCTCAAAGGTTCTTAGGGATTTCTGGAATCTGCTTGGGGTCTTGGAGATAATCAATGTGTCGTCTGCAAACATTAGTATTGGGATTTTTTCACCTTGGGCTGGACTGTTCCCATAAAGAACAGGGTCAATACTGATTTGCATGTGGCTGCGTCCAAACTGGGGTGGTTTTGTGGACAAAATAATGATGGATTAAACCCAGATCTTTGTAACTGGGAGTGAATGTTTGCATTTTACAGCACTCCGTTCATCACTTGTTTCTTTTGCATGTCGCCCTAAGTGGGAAGGCTATGCACAGACGTGCGTCCCGTGCTCACTACACCACTTAATTCAAGCTAACCTGGCTGATGAAGGATGATGGCCTGAAACCGGTCCCAGGATGCTTGGCCTGGCTTGGCAGTTCCGGCTGGACTTTTCCCACAAGGAACGGGATCAAGACTAATTTGCATATGGCTGAGTCCAAACTGAGATGGTGTGGTGAGCAAAAGAAGGATGGATTAAACCCAGATCCTTGTGACTGGGGGTGAATGTTTGCATCGTCCAGCATTCTGCCCATCACTTGTTTCTTTTGCATATGTCGCCCTATGTGGGAATGGTATGCCCAGACGTGGGCACGGTGCTCCCTACACCACTAGATTCAAGTTAGCCTGGCTGATGAAGAGTGATGCCCTGGAACCGGTCGCAGGATGCTTGTTTACGGTCCTGTGAGGACCTGGCTTGGCAGTTCGGGTGGACTGTTCCCACAAGGAACAGGGTCAAGACTGATTTGCATATGGCTGGGTCCAAACTGGGGTGGTGTGGTGAGCAAAAGAAAGATGGATTAAACCCAGATCCTTGTGACTGGGGGTGATGTTTGCATCGTCCAGCATTCCATCAATCACTTGTTTGTTTTGCATATGTCTCCCTAAGTGGGTAGGGTATGCCCAGACGTGGGTCCTATGCTCACTACACCACTGGATTCAAGCAAGCCTGGCTGATGAAGGGTGATTCCCTGAAACCGGTCCCAGGATGCTTGTTTCTGGTCCAGTGAGGACCTGGCTTGGCAGTTCGGGCTGGACTGTTCCCACAAGGAACAAGGTCAAGATTAACTTGCATATGGCTGGGTCCAAACTGGGGTGGTGTGGTAAGCAAAAGAATTGTGGATTAAACCCAGATCCTTGTGACTGGGGGTGATGTTTGCATCGTCCAGCATTCCATCCATCACTTGTTTGTTTTGCATATGTCTCCCTAAGTGGGAAGGGTATGCCCAGTTGTGGTGCACAGACATAATATCGACTCCAAAATATCGTTTGGACAGAATATCGAGTTTGAAATATCGTTTGGACAAAATATCGACAGGACAGAATATAGACAGCCAAAATATCGTTTTTAAGGTAAGTGAAGTAATATCGACTGTAAATAATATAGAAAGTGAAAATATCCAAGTATATAATCTAGATAGTAAAAAATATCGTTTTTTAAATAATATTTAATTATTTATAGTGTTTTGTCATGTTATAATATGTGTGAAAAGTGTCATTTTATGTTATAATTATTTTTAATAAATGATTTTTTTTTATTATTGTGTAATTTTATTCTGTAGCGGGTTGTGGGTTTATAGGGGAATAGGGTGGGAAGTAATTTAATTATAATTAATTAAATATGTAAATTTATTTATTGGTAGTAATATTTAATTAAATATGTGTTAATTAATTAAAATTTAATTGGTAATTAATTTAATTTAATTGATTAATTGCTAATTATGTTAAATTAAATTATTTATTTCCTGTAGCGGGTTGTGGGTTTATAGGGGAATAGAGTGGGAAGTAATTTATTAATAATTAATGAAATAATAACATTTATTTAATTGTATTTAATATAAAATAATTGTAAATTAAATTGTAATTATCAAATAAATAATTGGTAATTAGTTATAAATTAGTATTAATAGGTAACTAATTGAAATATTTATAGTTAATTAGTAATTTTAATATATTAATAATTATGTTATATTAAATAGTTAATCATTTTTAAATACATTTATATTGATATTTTTTGTAATTTATTTATTAATATATGAAGTATTTACTTTCTCTAATGTTGCACCCACTGGAGTGGGAATAGTAATTTTAACCCTTACGCTATCCAACGCTTTCCCTACTGTTGCACCCACTGGAGTGGGAATAGTAATTTTAACCCCTACGCTATCCAACGCTTCCCCTACTGTTGCACCCTTTGGAGTGGGAATAGTAATTTTAAACCTTACGCTATCCAACGCTTTCCCTACTGTTGCGGGAAACATCCTTTACAACGCAACTTTTACCACGCACTACCATTACAACGAAACTTTTACAACGCAAAAACTATTCCAATGCATGTTTTTACAACGCAGATACCTTTACAACGCATACCATTACAACGTAAGTATATAATATTTTTTTTAATGTACATTTTTGTAATTTTTGGGTAAAGGGGTATTTTTAGGGTTCAGGGTCAGTTTTTAGTTTTTGGGTAAAGGGGTATTTTTAGGGTTCAGGGTCAGTTTTTGGTTTTTGGGTAAAGGGGTATTTTTAGGGTTCAGGGTCAATTTTTAGTTTTTGGGTAAATGGGTATTTTTAGGGTTCAGGGTCAGTTTTTAGTTTTTGGGTAAAGGGGTATTTTTAGGGTTCAGGGTCAGTTTTTAGTTTTTGGGTAAAGTGGTATTTTTAGGGTTCAGGGTTAGTTTTTAGTTTTTGGGTAAAGGGGTATTTTTAGGGTTCAGGGTCAGTTTTTGTTTTTTGGGTAAAGGGGTATTTTTAGGGTTCAGGGTCAGTTTTTAGTTTTTGGGTAAAGGGGTATTTTTAGGGTTCAGGGTAAGTTTTGGGGTTTTGGGTAAAGGGTTTTTTTAGGGTTCAGGGTCAGTTTTGGGTTTTTGGGGTACAGGGGTACAGTGTAAAAATAAAGTAAAATTAAATTTACATTAAATTAATTTAATGAAATTAAATGAAATTAAAATATATTAAATTAATTTTAAATAATGTAAATGAAAAAAAATTATTATATACTTACCAATACTTACGTTGTAATGGTATGCGTTGTAAAGGTATCTGCGTTGTAAAAACATGCGTTGTAAAAACATGCGTTGTAATAGTTTTTGCGTTGTAAAAATTTCGTTGTAATGGTAGTGCGTTGTAAAAGTTGCGTTGTAACGTCATATATCCACTGTTGCACTCTTTGGGGTGGGAATAGTAATTTTAACCCCTACGCTATCCAACGCTTTCCCTACTGTTGCACCCACTGGAGTGGGAATAGTAATTTTTACTCTTTTGTATTTGTACGTTAATATTATTGGCTATTATTTAATTAAATTTTGTTACTATATATATATATGTTTTAAGAAATATGAATAAAAAAATATTATTTTTTTACTTTCATTAATTATTTAATTATTAAAAGTTATTTTAAGTATTGTTAAGTATATTTTAGTAATTAATTTTTTATATTAATGTAATTAAACATTGTTTTTATTAAAGTCGATATTTTTTACAACGATATTTTTGTAAACGATATTTTAAACTCGATATTTTTGTACTTACCTGTTTGTACATAGAAAGTCGATATTTTGACAGTCTATATTTTGTCAACGATATTCTTTAAGGTCGATATTTTGTCACTCGATATTATTTCAGTGATCCCCCAGACGTAGGTCCCGTGCTCACTACACCACTGAATTTAAGCTAGTCTGGCTGATGAAGGGTGATGCCCTGAAACCGGTACCAGGATGCTTGTTTCTGGTCCAGTGAGGACCTGGCTTGGCAGTTCGGGCTTGACTGTTCCCACAAGGAACAGGGTCAAGACTGATTTGCATATGGCTGGTTCCTAACTGTGCTGGTGTGGTGAGCAAAATAATGATTAATTAAACCCAGATCCTTGTGCTGGGGGTGAATATTTGCATTGTCCAGCATTCTGTCCATCATTTGTTTCTTTTGCATGTGTACATTTGCTAAAGCACTGTTTGTACACATAATACATGACTGCTGGGAGTCAACTGGTGTCTATCTAACCCTGCCATTACAAGTTTCTGTTAAAGAATCCAGTAGAGTGGCTCATATATGTGGCAGTCATAAATAAAACATGGGTGGAGCATTGACTTAACAGCATCATAATATAATGCTTAGATGGGAGCAGAAGGATTTTGAATTGTCCTCATACATAAGATCCATAAAGTGAAATAGAGACAGGGGCCCTGACTACTTACCTGTAGTCCTCAATGTATGTAGTAGTACCTTTCTCCGCATGTTAGGCATTCACCCCCATGCCCCTACTGGAAGTGGAAATGGGCGAGGTAGGGTTAGCTAGGCTAGAAAGTGTATTGTGGATTAGCATTGCGTAATGTGAGTCATAACTTCTGCCAGCCAATTCAGAGATGCATTTTCATCAAGCAATTAAACTGTTACCTTGAACATGGCACAATCAGTCATTCATTTAGGAAATATTTATTCGACCACAAAGTGATCGTAAAAGCACAAAAATAAATTCAAGATTCAGAATGAATATAAAAAGCCAACAAAAGCAATCTTTGGAAAAAAATCTAAAATTGCAATAAAAGACTTACATCACATACAATTTCCTAAGTTTCATACAGCAAATATGTCGCTGAGTATAGCATAACTATTTTCTGGGGTAGCCAAGGATTGAAAAGAGCTTAATTCCTCTTGATATGATGTAAAGTGACTGTGAGGGTACTTAGACCTAGGTTGTGAAAACCCTTCTTCACACAAGGCATCCATGGGATGGCATTCATACTATCCAAGGTTCAAACAATCCCGTAGCACTTCCCTAGAAAAGCCAATCCGATGGGTGCTCCATAATGTTACCCATAATATTAAGGGGGCTATACCAATAAAGTCTTCTGAATAACCCATCCCTAATGCTGCTTGTGGGATGAAAATTCCGATAGTTTTTGAAAAAGTTAAAAGTCTGCATAAACATGTATTTTCTTCAATCTGTAGCATGCAGGCAGTTATAAATCCCCACACTTCTGCTCCATAGGAACCTAGAGATAAGCAATTACATTTATACAGCTCTATCATATCCCTAATCCATTTGTGACTCCATTTTTTTGCACAATTCAGGTTCATATCTCCAGCTACTTTCATCTTCTGTGATCTCTGATTAAGCAGACCATCCCAGGACTCATTTCTATCAATCAGAAGGCCTAAATATTTAAAGGTGGATACCATTTCTACTGGGTTTTCTCCAATATTAAAGTGATAAGTTGTCATGCTTTGGAGACCACATGTCATTATAAAGGACTTCTGGTGATCTACCCTAAGATTTAAGTTACTCATAAAATCATTAAAGCCAAGTCAAGTCAGACAAGCTTTTTTCGACGATTGTCATGAAAGCAAACAGTACATACAAATAAAAGTTTAGACATATAAATAAAGTTTAAAATTGTACATATTTACATGTAAAACCCATAAATTCATTATACAATTAAATCCATTAAAACTATGGAATTAAATAAGTATACACATGAATAAAAATGTGATTTCGGTACAGTGATTACATATTAATCTTTGAGCATTCTACTTCTGATAACCCAGGCCCAGCCCAAGAATTTTGCCACAGCTAGCCTATATAATACGAACTGCCACCGACCCCCGGTCGGTACCCATTAACCTGCACATTGGGCGAAGCCACATTCTCCGGGGCTCCATGTACACTGGACATTCAAATAGCAGGGGTCCAATAGTTTCCGGGCGAGCTGAACATGATGGACAAACAGCCTTAGCCCCCGGAGACCACCTACTAGTGAATGCCCCTACCGGTAGGCTCCCAATCCTCAGTTGAAAATATAATTTACGGTCAAGAGGTTTTAAGATAACGTCCCAAAAGGCTTCCAGTTTTGGCACATCCTTAATATCCAAAAACATTCCGGTCAAAGACCCCAGGTCAATAGACCTGTAGGACCCAGAAACCACAAACTGCCAATACAAGGTCTTTAGAATCTTCTTAGGCGGGAACCTTGAGTTTGTAGGATCCTCCCACAGATCCCGCAAACTCATGTTGGTCAAGAGGCCCCGAATATGCTATAACCACTTGATCTTATAAAAGGTGTCACTACAAGTAATATCAAGCAGCCCCCTTGCAAAAATCTCAAGTTCCGGAACCAGGTCAAATGCCGCTCTTAAATCTATAAAAGCGGCATATAAACTTCCATGTCCAATCAGCACGGTCTTCCAGTACAGCATGGCAAAATGCAGCACCTGGTCGACCGTGCTGATTGAAGTTCTAAACCCTGCCTGCAAGTGGGATAAGATCTTGCTGTTACATTCCCAATCAAGAATTTTATTTAAAACCAGCCTGCCAAATATTTTTGGGGAATGTGTCAATCAGGCTGATTGGGCGATAATTGCCTTGGCTTCGACTTATCTCCTTTTTTAAAAACGGGTATGATCTCAGCCCCGTTTGAAGAGCTTGGTATGGGGGCTCCCCTGCCAACCATATTTGCCAGAAGAAGTATATAACAACCCCAAGAATTCTGGTCTTGCAGAAAAAGATCTGCGGGTATGCCATCAATACCTGGCGCTCTACCAGGAACCACTAGATCTAATGCACACTGAACATCCTTCAAAATAAAAAGATCTTCAGTTAGGGGTTCAAAAGGGACTTCCACTATTGATTGCGAGTCCTGACCCATGGCATATTGTGGCTGAAAATGTTCTACCCACTTTTCTTGGGGAACCCAATTCTGTGGCTTATCCAGGTTGCCCTCCACACCCCACTTGTAGACATTCCAAAATCTATGCGTGTCTTTACAGGATCCTGCTTCCTTAAGGTCATTCCACCTTTTCTCATCCCAGTCACGCTTAGCTCTTAAGACAGCATTTTTATACTTCATCCTGGCTGCCCTAATATTCTCGATAGACTCAGATTTAATTGCTTTTCCCAAATCAAGGCGGGCCTTCCTGCATTCACCAGAGTACCAGCGTGGTGCTTCCGGTGCGCGGGAACCTTTCCGCCTACAGGGCTTAACAAAAAGACTTTTAAGTTCACTAAAAAGAACCTCATGGATCCTAGTTCCTTCTTGTAATTTTAAAATATTATTGTCCCCTTCCGATATCAATAATAAATCTAATTTCGCCTGACCAAGCTTGCTAGTTATGAAATCCAAATTCTCTTTGTAAAGGGAAACTTTGGGCCATCGGACGTGGCGCATATCGTTTGATATCACAATATCACGAGAGGGAGTGGGAGCCATTACAACCCCAGGATAATCAGGAGATTCCCTTTTTTTTTTATTTTTTTTTATTGAGAGTACGTGTATTCATATCACATAACAAGATACATTTCATTCCAGATGCAAACATACAGTAGACCAAGGCCAGCAAACATAAACAAATTATGAACATGTGTAAGTATAGAAAGAAAACGGAAAATGAAAAGGGAAAGGATTTTTCATAGTTAGATTACATTAAATCTTAGCCATTCTTACATTCCGTATCTCCGCTAACGGCATTCTGTAGAGAGAAGAGGCTTAAGACAAGACATCATTAATTCCCGTTCAGCTGACCCCACATCCTTGTAGTTCTCCATCTAGCCACTGGTGCCCACAACCGTAGCCCCATCTCTCTTGTTTTTACGCCCTTAAGTTCATATAGGGCACCCTCAATGTTGTGGATACCGAGCAGCCTACATAGCCACATTTGAAATGTTGGAGCCTCTACATCTTTCCAGGCGGCTGATATTAATATTCGGAGTAATGCTACTGCTATGAAAACTAAGGCTTCCTCCTCAATCCTTAATTTTAGTTTAATATCACATCCGATAATCAATAATGTTGGGGATAAACTTATTTTGACTTCTAGGAGCCCCTCTAAGAAAGCCTTTATCTCCGTTTTAATTAAATTCAGTTTCTCGCCCCCATGAAACATATGTACAATATCTGCGGGTCCTTTGCCACATCTGGGGCAATCGCTGTCAACCCTCATCCCCCAATCAAACAGCTTGCATGGGGTATAATACACATTAAATAAAGTTTTAAAATGTTGAGCTCTAAGATTGGAGGAGCGCAAAAATCTTTTATCAAAAGTAAGGGCTCTATCCAGATCAGTCTCTGGGTCCCCCAATTTTAGAGCCCAGGCTGCCTCGGTCTTAAGCACATCATCTGGAGATCTTTCCATAAGAATTTTATACAGTCCATTAATTCTGCGCCCCCCCCCTTCAGATAGTCCAGAAGAGTACTCCTTTTTCCCAAAATTATTCGGGGTCTTACTGATCTAATTGTGTTTACCACCTGAAGATATTTATATTCTTGCCCTTCCTGTAATGAATATCGCAACCTTAGGTCAATCAGTGATCTACAAACATCATTCACCATTATTTGCCCAAGTGTTACAATACCTTGATGCTCCCAATGTCTCCAGGATCCATCCATACACAAGTTTGGGAAAAGTCCAGAATTCCATAGAGGAGTATGATGGTTATACCTTGAAATTCCCATAACTTTCTGCACAGATGTCCAAACCCCCACTATACCTTCAAGTAATTTATACCGTGATTTCTTATAATACCTTCTTTCCGTTCTTCTCAAGAGTACCCCAAATGCTTCGTCACCCAGTGCCAGCTGAAATATGGATGGGATATCATCGAGGCCCCTTTCCTGAGCCGCCCCCTCCTGATCAAAGAGTATTGCCATTTCTGTAAGAAGGCAGGACCAATGATAATTCCTAATATTAGGCATATCTAGCCCTCCCCTTTCCTGGGGTAAAGACATGCACCTATTTGATCTTCTGATCTTGCCATATTGCCATAGGAATTTCATAAAAATGGCTTCAATTTCCTTTATTAATTTATCCTCTATTTTAAATGGTATAGATCTAAGTTTATACAAAATCTTGGGAAACATAGTCATTTTAATGACGTTAGCCCTGCCTATTATTGATAGATGAAGTGTATTCATCCTCTTTAAATCTTGTTCCATTGATTTCAAAAGTGGTGTAAAATTATCTCCGATTATATTCCCTGGTTGTGAATTGAGTGTTATACCAAGGTACACCACCGAATTGACATACCTGGCATCCCGTTTAATTATATTCTTGGAGCACAGAATTTGGGTCTTGGCTTCGTTCAATCGATAACCTGAACATTTCCCAAACAGATTTGTCATGCTCACTATTTCCCTCATAGCAGATTCCGGGTCGTTCGTAATAACAGCTAGGTCATCCGCATATGCGAGCAGTTTTGTTTGAAATCCTTTTATAATTACTGGTTTTATCACCATGTTAGACAATATTTGTGTGATTAATGGGTCTATGTACAGCGCAAATAAGATAGGGGAGCAGGGGCAGCCCTGCTGAGTACCCCTCGTTATACTAATTTTTCCAGAGCTCCCCCCCATCAGCTGGATCTTAGCTGAGGGAGTAGAGTACATTGCCTGTATGGCCTGTCGGAACCTTGCTCCGAACCCCCTCTCCTCCAGCACTTTCCATAAAAAAGACCACCTTACCCGGTCAAATGCCTTTTCCGCATCGAGGAGTACCATCGCGGCCCCCTCCCCCCCGGCAGCGCAGATGTCAAACACGGTAATCGCTCTTTTAATATGGTCCGTCGTGCCTCTTCCTGGGATAAACCTATGCTGCCAGGGTGAGACCAAAGCCGCGATGATCCTCTCGAATCGGGTAGCCAAGATCTTGGCATACAGCTTGTTGTCGGCATAGACTAGGGAGATAGGCCTATAAGACCCTGGATTTTCTTTGGGCTTGCCCTTTTTGTGGAACACCACGATATTAGTGCTCATCCATACGACTCACGAGACACATCAAACCATATGCCCCGGCACTCCCGCTCCTAGGCACCCCAGGACCACCTCTGTTGTCACCGAAACAGCACTGGAACATTGGACGCGCACTGGAGTGGACACCATGGCGGACCTGTACGCCGATGGTGCCCTGATACCTTTTGTGACACTAGCTACTGACACGGGTCTCCCAGCGGGACAGTTCTTGCAACATGCCTCCATAATTATGGCATACACACAAAGGTGGGGCACCATCACAGAGGAACTACCAACACATCAATTAATACAGAGCCTACATGTCATGGGGAGCGGTACGCATGTGGTACACTGGCTGAATCAAGCACTATTGACACACACACAACACACGTTACAGCCACTGCGTGACAAATGGGCAACTGACAGGGGGAGGGAATGGACTGATAAGGAGTGGCAGATGATACTGATGGGCCCCAGGCACATTCCTCGCAACGCTCGCTTCAAGCTGATCCAGTTCTATATACTACATAGGGCGTACCTCTCACCCGACAAAATTAACCAGTACTTCCCAGATGCTGCGGCCAGCTGCCCGAGATGTGCACTGGAGGGAGCAGACCTGCTGCACATGCTGTGGCAATGCCCGCAGATACAGACATACTGGCAGACTGTACTAACGATACTAGATAACTGCACAGCTGTGTCGATACCGCACACATGGGAGGCATGCATGCTAGGCCTATATAAACGAACCAAATTAAATAGAGTCCCCTCTCGCTTCTGGGACCTTGGCCTCCTCACGGCCAAAAGGCTGATCACGAAACACTGGAAGTGAGCTGCCCCACCTCTGACGGAACACTGGCACACATCCCTAGACAACTGGGCGAGAGCGGAAAGCGCCACCCTCCATAGTGAGGAAACAGCAGGGCTACGACAGTTCCCAATTGCGGCACTATGGGATGAAATGCTAAGCTCCTTACGTAGGGAATGCCAACAGGCACAGAATCCCACAAATGACGACCACCCGGACAATGCCACCGATACACCCCTTGCTAGCATTCCATGCTGACAGACATGGTGATACTCTGCCCAACACTTCCCTCATATCGAATGCCTGCCACGGCAGACCCGATGTCCTCCCCAACGCCATACTCATGCCATTGGTCCCTATCCAATAGCGCCCGTGCGCCCCCACTGCATTGATGCACCCTCAACTCAACACACACACCACACTTCCAAATCAGAGGACCACAACCCCCCTTTCCTTTTCCCCCCTTTCTTCTGTTTTCCTTCATTGTTTATCTCGGAATGTTATTTCCTTTATTGCGCCAACATGGTTGGAACATTTGTGATGAACCATTGACATGATGTAAGAAGCGGAGAACTACTGCATTGTATGACATGCCCCGCAAACATGACAGACATCTTTGAGATGTAGAGATATGTATGTTGTATCATTCATGTTTTCATTCCTCCTGTGACTTTAATAAAGGATATTTAAACAAAAAAATTAGTGCTCATCCATGACTCCGGTATCTTGCCAGTTATCATGATCCCGTTAAATAGGTCTAGAAGAAGAGGGGATATTTCCTCCCGCAGACATTTATATATTTCAAGTGGTAGCCCATCCGGGCCGACCGCCTTTCCTGATGCCAGGCTTTGCAATCCTCCTATTACCTCCTCCATGGTTATAGCCTGTTCCAGATCCTCCCTCTCTTGCTGACCCAGTTTTACGCCTATACTATCCCAGCTATTAATTGGGGCATCTGTCACCACCTCCTCCTGATATAGATCTTGATAATACCTTCTGAAGACCTCTAAAATTTCGGCTGGTTCCTCATATACTCTCCCTTGTTCCTCTATTTTTGTAATTATATTTTTTGACGTGACCTGTTTGATACGAAGCGCTAATGCCCTCCCGGCCTGTTCCCCTGTCTCGTACAGCCTGGTTCTATTTGTATGGTATTCTGCCGCTGATTTTTGGCCAATTGGCTCTGTAGTTCCGCTTTTATAGTATTGATCCTCTCAAGAATTTCCGATCCTCGCCGCCCCTGACATGTGTCCCTTTGATGCTGCATTTCTGCCTCACTCAGGCTTTCCAGTAATTGCTCCCTTTCCAACTTGGTCCTTTTCCATTGTCTACTAGTGTAGCTAATGGTCTCCCCTCTTAGCCCTGCCTTATAACTATCCCATACTACCTCCCGGGAGGCACTATATCTGTTGGCATCAAAAAAGGCCTTTGACCAGTTTTTAATATATTCAATGTAGACGCTGTCGGTTAATAGTTTCCTATCAAAAGTCCATGGTCTAGGTCCATCGTAGGTCGGTTAACATCCATTATCATTACCAGGGGGTTATGGTCAGACATTATCATTGGAAGTTTGTAGATTTTAACCTTGTTCATTTCTGTAGCTGATACGAAAAAGTAATCTAATTTACAATATTTATTAAAGGGATGTGAGAAGTAAGTGAACCCAGTATCCAATGCTTCTTTATTGCCCCAAACATCTCTCAACCCGTGTGACAGCAACAGCGTGGAAATGGCTCTATATACCCTGGGTTTACAGCCAGTATATGGGATACCATTATTAAAATCTGCCGAAATATTACAATCTCCACAGACTACTAATGGAGCTGACCAATCTATCAATTCTTTCTCGATAAAATCAAAGATCTCCGGATCATCCGAATTAGCTCCATAGATTGAGCAGACAGTAAATCCCAGGTTCATTTCACATACAGCCCTCTGCCGAGGGCATCTGCCTTACAGCGCTTAATGCCACCCAGGCCCGCCTTCCCAATGATGGCCACCCCCCTTATGGTAGACGTTTGAGAGGAGCAAGACAGAATCTCGAACCCTTTTAACTTAAGCCAGTGCTTTTTCTTCCATGTCAAGTGAGGCTCTTGTATCGCCAGAATATCTATATCTAATATTTTAAGATATTCCTCAAATCTACCCCTCTTCTTCCAGTCGTTCAAACCATTAATGTTTATGGAGCCAATCTTAAGCTTAGGCATATTCCTGAACCAGACATTGCCAACTTCTCATACGACAAAATAACATATTAGATATATAATTACAACACCTCTTTTTTGTACTTTTAGAATTGAATTTATGTGTAGATTAGTGACACGTGCTCTCTTTTCTTTTGTGTTTACTCCCCCGCAACCCAAGCCTCCCCCCTCCCACTCCACCCATACATCCCCCCCTCCCTCACTGGCCCCTGGGCCACTCGCCTACCTCTGTGGGGTGCTCAGACTAGGTCTGTGCATGTGATGGGAGCAGCGTTGCCGCAAGGACTCAATACATACTGCTTAACGGCACGGGGGGAGATGGCGGCCGCGTTGTGCGGCTGAGTAGCAGCGGAGTGTGAGCGAGGACATGGACCGATGAATGGAGTCGCCTCAGAGCTCAGAGCTGCTGCATATTAATCTCTAACATCGACGGGAGTAAATGATTGTTTACCGGCTGGTGCTGTCTCCCACTGTGCTCCGAGGGCTTGCAGCGACGGGTGCCTCGGTCTGCCTGGAGTCAGAGCTGGAGTCAGGCGGCTGCGGAGATTGCGGAGTTCGCGGAGGCAGTGTGCGGAGTGAATCCAGCGTGCTCACGGTCGTCCTCGGTGGAAGAGGGACGCCTTGTCGACTCGCGAGAATCAAGCGGATGAAGGCGTTCGGCTTCAGGGCTGGACATCGAGGCAGCAAGATGGCTCCTAAAACCAATACTGCTGGAAAGGCATCCAAGAAGAAGAATGCGGGTGAAAATGCAAGCACTCCCGCGGTAATTATTGACTGCAGCTCTGGACGGAGTGAGGAGCCGGCGGTGACAACAAAGGGCTCAACACCGGGGCGAGTTCAACCCCCGGTGAAGGAGACCAAGCCAACAGTAGTCAGGACCCGCCAGAACACCGCCACCACTGCAAGCGTCAGTATAGTAGAGATGCTTCGAGGTGGTAAGGAGAAAGGGGGGAAAGTGCCTGCAATTTTGGCTGCAGCAGAAGCTGATGTACCTGGAGTACCGGGGGGAGTACCTGGGGGCAAGACAATGCTGGGCGCTCAAGATGACCCCGAGGGCAAGGAAGTCAGACCGATAGATCAAGAATGTACTGATGGGTCTGGTGCTACGGATTCTATTGGCATAAACGCAACAAAGGCAACAATGGCTATGGCGGTGGGTGCATCTGAAATGTTTGCAGATGTCCCTTCGGATACGAGTAATACTCAGGTAGACATTGTCATGGATCCTATTGTCATAAACGCAGCAATGGCTATGGCGGTGGGTGCGTCTGACTTGCTCGCAGATCTCCCTCCAGATAAGAGTAATACCCAGGTGGACATTGCCACTGATATCCCTGGCTTAGTGCCGGTAACAGCAATGGAACAACAGGAGGTCATGGGAAGCAGCGCCAATAAAATTCAAGATAGAATTTAGGCTAATCCCGCTGCAGTCAGTACCATGACTATTGACAGTATTCTAACTGAGGGGACGGAGGCAACGAGTAACACTGAAAGTGAAAAGACTTCTAGTGAATGTTTCCATTCGGTGGCCGAAGAAGCAGATTGGTCAGAAGATGAGGGGGGGAACAGCTCAGATATAGACGGCAGTAACTTAGAGTCAGACACTGATCCGGAGGAGGATACCCCTACAACTGCGGTGAAACCAGGAGTCTCTTTCAAAAAAAACGAGCTGAAGGGGTTAGCTTGGGACCACTCACCGACTACTCTGCTTCAGGGGTCACCGAACCAAACTCAGGATTTTGAGTCCACCCAATGGTCTATGTTAGAGGCAATCCATCAGGAAATAATTGCGCACCGTAGAGAGACCAGGCAGGATAATCGCAAGTCTCAAGCGGCTATGAGGAAGATCAAGACTGTTGTGAGGAAACTTTCAAAGGCATGCGCGACAGTGGACGATAGAGTCTCAAACCTTGAAGAAAGAGTGGTTTCCACTGAGGCTGAATCTGCTGCTGCCACCAGTAAGGTGGAATTGTATGGGGCACAAGCCCAGGACATACAGTGGAAGCTCGAGGACCTTGAAAATAGGCTTAGGAGAAACAATCTTAGGGTCTTGGGGATTCCGGAAGGATTGGAGGGGGGGGGTGCGAGATCCTTTATCGTGAAAGTATTTGCTAAAGCATTTCCTGAAATGGACAGCTGGTGTTGGGAGTCAGAAATTCAGCAAGCACATAGAACCCCGTTTAAGATTAATCGAAATTTCAGGGAAGGAGATAAACCCAGGGCAATCTTGATTTTTCTGGGGAACTTTATTTTGCGCCAGGCTATAGCGGAGAAGGCTAGACCAGACGCCAAGAGAACAATTGAGGGGTTTTCATTTTTTGTTAGACCCGACTTCTGCCATGTGACGGTAGAAAGGCGCTGGAGGTTACGCCAATTGATTAAACCCTTCCAGGACAAAAAAGTTCAAGTCTATCTCATAAACCCAGCACAGCTCAAAATAATCCATCATGGGAAGACTTTATATTTTCCATCAGAAATTAAGGCTAAAGTATTTCTAAACTCTTTATAAATCTCAGTTTTGGAATCATTGTCTTTTCAAGTAGGGTTTTGGGTGCGCAAATAGACAGATATCAGAATGTACTAGCAGATAACTAGACATGAAGGGATATGATGTTTTTGATAATGCATACCAAAGGATGGCGGTATTGCGAGGATGCTTTTTAAGGTCTAGGCAATAAAGGGAATTGTCAACCTTGGTATTTTCCTATTCTCTGCTAATCTTTGTTTGGTTGTAGTAAATATGAGCTCTGTGGCCAAGGCCATTAAGGCGATAATCAGGAGATTCCCAGTAAGTGAGATTTATAGACAAGGGATTGTGGTCGCTCTTGACCCTATCTATAATCATCATGTCCTGAAGGTATTTCCACAGGCCCAGGTTGAGCAGAATATAGTCTATTCTACTCTTACGTATGCCACTTCTAAATGTAAGTGCCCAAACCTTATCGCCTGCGGTCCTTCCATTTGCTGCTCTTAAACCTTTGTTTAAGCAAATAGAATTCATTTGAACCACTATGTCTGACCATTTACTAACCGGTTCAAGATCCAATTTGGGAATCCCCCACTCTCTGTCCTCCTCCTCCGATACATTCCAGCTTCCTTTCATAAGAGGCTCGAAATTTACATTACAATCCCCCCCAACAATTACATTGTAAGGAGAACAATGGATTTCCAATGAATCTTCCAAGAGCACAAGAACCTCTGATTTTCTACCCCCGTACTTCTCGCATACATGTTGTAAACATAAACTGGTGCAAGATTTGGAAACTTAAGTCTTAGAACCTGGAGATCTCTGTGGTTAGTGGGAATGTTTTTTTACTACTACCCCCAGGTCCTGTCTTAACCAGATAGTTAGCCCTCCAGATGGTCTCCCCCTCCCTTCCTTCGCTGCAGAGATGCTATAATTTAAATAACCAGGGAAATGCACTTCCTCCATTGCCCATGTTTCCTGAAAAAGGCATATTTCATGTTCTCTAATAAATAATGCCCACTCAGGTGATTCTAACTTAGACTTTAGGCCAGCTATGTTCCATGAAAGAACAGATCCAAGGTTACTGACACAAGGCACAGGACAAGCCTTCCCTGAAGACTCTTGGTAGATAATGGGGGGGATAGATTCATCAGTGGGACAGGCCAGTGGAGTTTGATTTTTAAGAGAATTTGCTAAGATACAACTAAGATCCTCTCCTGTTGTTTCACTGTTGTCTACTTCACTGACTAATTCAATTGGGGGTAGGAATGGAAGTCAATCGTTCAAGTCAAGTCTCGAACTTTCCTCATGTGAACTATCATCCTGTTCCCCTCTTGTAGGCTTCCAGGATTGGCGGAGGGTTGCTCTTATCTGAATCCTGGAATGATCTGGGGAACAGGATCTAAATTCTAAATTTAATAGTTCTCCAGCTACCATTGGGTTTTTTAAAATAAGTTCTATGCAGTCGTAGGCATCACCCTGGAAATGTAGCCTACTTGCGCACAGGATGTCCTCCCTAATCACTGATCTACATCCCCTTATGTACCTGATCCAGTGGATAGCTTTGTTGGTCAAAGAATCGGGAGTTTCGCGTTCCCTGCAAACAGGGAGCTTAGGTATGTTAATCAAATATACTGGTGGTGATTTGGCGGAATTAGAATTGGGTGTAGTAAGACCAGTGTTTAATCCTATATAGCCCATTTGCTGCCGGCTAGATGGGGGATTGTGCCCAGCCTGAATTGATCTGGATGGTCGATTATCCACAGATTGCCATATTACGCCCTTTGTTGGAATTAAGTGGTACCCATGGGATTGGCGTTTCTCCAAAGGCACTAAATTCCCTACTCTAACAGTCTCATTAATTCTAGAGCTTTTGGGTGCAGCAGTATCTGATCTTGATTTTTTATTTAACATGGAGGGAACATTTCCTGCGTGAGTTGATACGCTTGCCTGGTTAGAGCTAGGGGCTTTAGGTATTACAGCAGCTTTATTTTGTTCCACCTTTAAGTTGTTAACAACAGCAGTTAAGTTATCAATCTTAACTTGCATACCCTTGATTAGGGCACATAAATGGGTTACTAGGTTAAACAGAGGTTTATCACGATGATCAGCTGTCTCAGGGAATATCTCAGAGGTGCTTTCTGCTGAACTTAAACCAGATCCTGTCATGTCCGGCCCACTATCTAGATGGGAATTTTCGATATGGGCTAAAACAGTAAACTTATTAGTACAGGGTAGATTTAAGAAGCTTTCTGTGATCTGATCTGCATTTGATCCACTCTCATCTAGATTATCCACGGTAATCTTAGGTACTGGTGGATTAACCCCTGCGGGTGGTTTACCCATAAACATTCTAGGTATAACTGCTGGCCCCCTTGTTTTGCTCTTTCCACCCTTTATAACCCCTAAGCTAGCTACCTCGCCATCATCTCCCCCTAAATTGGGGGTAACTGCTAGCAAATCAGTACAATCTAGGATCAGTTCGTCAATTCTATCAATTCGGTCCATAACACAATTTTCCCCTGCGTTTAGCTGGCGCTTTCTGGCGGACTTGCATTTCTGTCTCTTAGCATGCTTTCCTCCCTTGGTAGCCCCTCCGGCAGAGTCAATGAGGTCCTCCGGGTTTTTCCTTTTCACCATTGTTCCAGACCTTTAGGACCACAAACAATTGCAAAGCAGTGGATGTACAGTACCTTTTGCTGATGGATATAAGGGGGGGGCCCGTCCCTGCATCCTCCTGCCCCGGACGGCCACAGACGGCCCGCCCTTTGCCTGGGCTTAGCCCGGCGCACGCCCGCGCACGTCCCGCGACGCGGACGAAGCCTGCTTCCTTTCAAGCGCCTCCGGGCGCGCTGGCAAGCGGAAGTTCTCGCCGAGCAATCTGGGAGCTGTAGTCTCCCCCGCGGCGTCCTCCTGCTACACTGGACTACTGCGGCGGGAGAGAGCTGCAGCGTGAGGTTCCCAGAGGTGGTGAGTGGCTGCTCAAGATGATTGTTGCCCCCACAGAAGGTATGGCGTCTGTGCGAAGATGTACCCACTCCTTCGAAGGAGCCTGCTTCCTTTCAAGCACCTCCGGGTGCGCTGGCAAGTGGAAGTGCTCGCCGAGCACTCTGGGAGCTGTAGTCTCCCCCGCGACGTCCTCCTGCTACACTGGACTACTGCGGCGGGAGAGAGCTGCAGTGTGAGGTCCCCAGAGGTGGCGAGTGGCTGCTCACGATGTTTGTTGCCCCCACAGAAGGTATGGCGTCTGTGCGAAGATGTCCCCACTCCTCCGATGGAGCCTGCTTCCTTTCAAGCACCTCCGGGCGCGCTGGCAAGCGGAAGTGCTCGCCGAGCACTCTGGGAGCTGTAGTCTCCCCCGCGACGTCCTCCTGCTACACTGGACTACAGCGACGGGAGAGAGCTGCAGCGTGAGGTCCCCAGAGGTGGCGAGTGGCTGCTCACGATGTTTGTTGCCCCCACAGAAGGTATGGCGTCTGTGCGAAGATGTCCCCCCTCCTCCGATGGAGCCTGCTTCCTTTCATGCGCCTCCGGGCGCGCTGGCAAGGGGAAGTGCTTGCCGAGCACTCTGGGAGCTGTAGTCTCCCCCGCGGCATCCTCCTGCTACACTGAACTACTGCGGCAGGAGAGAGCTGAAGCGTGAGGTCCCCAGAGGTGGCGAGTAGCTGCTCACGATGTTTGTTGCCCCCACAGAAGGTATGGCGTCTGTGCGAAGATGTCCCCGCTCCTCCGATGGAGCCTGCTTCCTTTCAAGCACCTCCGGGCGCGCTGGCAAGCGGAAGTGCTCGCCGAGCACTCTGGGAGCTGTAGTCTCCCCCGCGGCGTCCTCCTGCTACACTGGACTACTGCAGCGGGAGAGAGCTGCAGCGTGAGGTCCCCAGAGGTGGCGAGTGGCTGCTCACGATGTTTGTTGCCCCCACAGAAGGTATGGCGTCTGTGCGAAGATTAAAGCCATTTAATAAACTTTAAAAACCATTTGCACTTAGCCCCAAAAGAACTGCATCATTCACATACAAAAGAACGGGTACTGTGCGGGAACCGGTTTGTAGGATGTCTTTACTACAGGACCCTAGATAAGGGTACAGAGAATTTTGAAAGAATAAAAATAAGAACGGAGGTATGGCATATCCCTACCTCACTCCTCTGTTTTTCCTTATCAGTTTGGTATTATCCTCATTTAATGTATATTGTACTTTGATAGTTGTGTTGCAATGCATGCGCTTAATCAGATCCAACAATGGGAGATCCACACCGCCTGTGCCATTAAAAGCCATAGTTTCTCCCAATTAACTAGATCAAAAGCACAGGAGAGGTCTATAAATGCCATATGAAGGGCACTTCTCTTGGCTTTGAAACACTTTCTCCAAATCTAATGTAGGTTTAAAACTTGTTCTACCGTCCCTGAACATGGTCGGAAACCATATTGTAGAGGTGAAAAAAGAAGGGGGAGTCTGCCCAATCCTCCAAATTTTCTAAAACAACCCACCCTAAAATATTATCCGTGATATTGGGCGGTGGCAGGCTGGGGAACTATGGTCACCCTTTTTAAAGATTGGGATAATTATGGCCTCACTCCAGGACCCGATTAGATTACCCCTCACTGCTGCTTTCAGGACATTTGTTAATAGAGGGGCCCAGAAGTAAATCTTATGCTTAAAAAGGCCAACTAGGACCCCATGAGGGACTTGGGCCTTACCACTTGCTGCAGTCTGAATGGCTACGGTGACAGAAGAGAGATTTACAAGATCAATTGGCCATTCCTCAGTTATTGGCTGTTGGTCAGACCCCATCGCCCTATCATGAGAAATTCTCCCTTGATCGGAATTAAAAACTAATGAGTAGTGATTAAACCAGTCCTGTTCAAGGATGGGACTCTCCTTGCCATTAAAAGGGTTATCCGAAAAAAGGCCTGTTTTCATATCCAAGAACAATCTGTTATTTCCCAGGTTAGCTGCCTTTTCCAGATCATCCTAGGCCTTCGTTCTGATCGCTGTCTCCTTTTTTGCAAATTTGTCCTATAGTTTATTTTAGCTGCCTTAATGTCTTCTAAGTGCCCAGGAACTTTATTGCTAGAATGTTTTAAAGGTTTTAGAGCTGCTGTACACTTAGGACTGATCCAAGCGGTAACCGGGTGTTCTTTCACTGGCTAGGTTGTTTGCGATTCAGATGCCACAAAATTGGTAACTTTTGCAAAACCCTCCAGGATCTTTTCGAGGGCAATGTCCTGAGAAAGACAGTTAGTAATATCGATAATGGTCTCCCTAGTCATCTTATAGAAGAACTTGTCTGTGTTTATTTTCCTTCAATTGATTCAGACCCCTTGCTTATTGTATAATTTTCGGGGCACCTGTTGAATGCCAATCTCCCCACTGACAGACTGAACTTAAAACCTAATGAAATGGGATTATGGTAGCTAAAAAGTAACTGGCACAGCTCATGGTGCGTGAGTTGATCTGCTAGGTCTACTATAAGATATACAAAATCTATAATGCTCCCTTCTCCTTTCCCTGTAAACATTGGATGGCTTGGCTGGTCACAATAGTGTAAGGCACAGCCCAGATTATGTGTTAAAATTAACTGGTTTAAATATTCACCATAGGCTGTGTGTTTAAATTGATTCACAACATCCTCCTGTAGCTTTAGGCATACACAGTTGCGAATCCCACTACAAGGGCATTTAAGAATGTTAAAATCCCCTGCCCACATAATTGAAATTGCACTGTTCTGGTTTCTTTTCATGGAGTCTAAAAATGACCTCTCCAATTCAAGTACAATCTCCACGGGCTGTGTAGAATAAAAGTAAAAATAATAGTTTACAACCATTTTTTTTTATATATCTCACTTGCAATATCAGGATTTGATAACATGGTCTTGTCACTATGACTTTGACTGAAAGATTTTTAATATTACATGAAACAAAAATAGCTAGGCCTCCTTTTCCCCTTCCTGTTGGAGACTTAGTAGCTTGTGAACAATATGATTTATATCCATTGATAGAAATGGGATCGACCACCCTTGTTTCCAGACAACATACACTGTCATTGTTTTGTAGGAACACCTCTTTTTTTGATTTACTCCTAAAGCCGACAATATTCCATGAAGGGAATTGAAAGCCTGGCCCAGTCGCAAAGTCAGACTCTGCTTTCATTGGAGTGTATTTGAATGGAACGAGAAGTGGCTCTGCAATAGCAAGCTCCTTTTGGATAAAATCCCCCAGTAAACTGCTCTGATTTAAAAATCAATCATTTTCTGTATGTTTTATTAAAGGTTCAAATCGATTGGCATGAGTATAATTCGCCATGGGGGAAATATTTAGAGGAGGTCTATTCCATTGATTAGGCCAGATTATGAGGGAAGAACCAGGAGGTGGTGGGTAAAAAAAACAATGGGTAGGCCCTTATCTTGCTGGAAGTAATGTATGTAACGTACACTTGTATAGCACTGCTGTAACCCCAAGGGTATCCTGGCGCTTAGATTACCAGCTGGCGAGAACAGATCGGAAATAAGCAGAGATCTAACCCCTAGAAAACAATCTAGTTTTCAGATCCTTCTTAAAACACGACAAAGTGTCAAGTTGTCTGAGCTCCATAGGTAATGCATTCCAAAGTCTGGATGCCGTGAAGCTGAAAGATCTGCCACCTGTTCGAGCTTTTTTAACATGAGGGATGCAAACCAGGTTGGCAGAAGAAGATCGCAAGGATCTGGCAGGGGAGTACCAGTCAAATTTTCTTTGTAGTACTTTTGGCCCGACTTCATGTACTGCTCTATGGACAATGCATAGTGCCTTAAAATGGATTCTTTGCAAAACAGGCAGCCGGTGAAGGTCTTTAAAGGCCAAGGAGGCCATGGCTCCTCGTAGCCGATTCAGAGTCAATTTGGCTGCCATGATCTGAACTCTTTGTAGCTTCTTTATCAAAGAGGCTGGAGCACCTAAAAGGAGTGCATTACAATAGTCAATTCTGCCCAGAACAATACTCCGTACTACTTGAGGTCTAACAGAAATGGGAAGATACAGCAGAATCTTCCGGAGAACTCGGAGCAGAGATAGACAAGTGCTTACTGTTTTATTCACCTGAGAATCCAATTGTAAATTGCTGTCCAGCAGCACTCCCAGGTTGCGCACCGTATTAGCTGGCACTAGAGAGTTGTTAGCCCGATCTGGACAAAAGTCTGCTGGAAAGGGGGGCTGAACTTTACCTGAAGTGCAGCACAGGACTTCAGTTTTTTCCCCGAAAAATTGAAGGGAGTTCTCTCCCAGCCAATTTGCTCTCCTATGCATACAATTATGGAATTTTTCCAGTTGAGACAGCATCATTGCCCTAAGCCAGAAAGACAAGCTGAGTGTCAGTATTGTCGCCGTGCAATACAGTGTTGTCGCCGTGCAACACAGTTTTAGGGCTAGGTGTGAATCTTGTAATAGTGAGGGTTTTCTAAGAAATTAGAGCAGCATGAGAATAGGGACAAAGCGCCTTCCATAAAACTCACTGTGATAAGAGTATTAGTTATATCCAAGCTTGAGAGAAGGGCAGGGTAATGTCGGTGCATGATTATCTATAAACAGGTGAGAGTCCTGTACGGGTACATGTTTTATATCTATAAACAGGTGAGAGCCCTGTACGGATAACGGTGTTATTTTGCTAACGGTGCATGATTTCTATAAACAGGTGAGAGTCCTGTACGGATTTCATGTGTGACTGAAGTTAGGGAATTTTCAGTGTGAAAGTGCGTGATTGTTTTGTAAGGTATGTTCAAGTGGAACTCTTAGAACTTTCACTTCGCGGTGGGTTCAGAGCAAAATGAGTTCATATTCTTACGTGTTAGAAGGGTAGAGTAAGAGTTGCTCTACTGGCAAATGGAAATTATCCTTAGTGTGAATAGCGCCGTCTATTCCGAAGTGTGGATACTTGAATGTATGTAAACTATCCTAATTAGAGAAGCAGACAGATGTGTTTCGTTTTATATATTCACTAAAATGTACCAAAAGTAATTCTAAGGTACTTAGGAAAGTTCAGGATAAAGTCTGTACCATTCTAAGACTTTTTATGATATTGTGCAGTGTTTAAATACATTTAAAAGCTCTGCATGCTAATAAAATACGATTCAAAAAATGTTCAGCATAGTTGAAAAGTATAAAAAGGTGAACTGTGCTATTTTAAAACATTTAGGAGCATTTTAGAATGTTCTGTGTTAATTAGGCTATAATTAAGGTATTTCACGTTGATAAACATTTTTAAGTAAGTAAAAAGCGATTAGAATTAAATTTATAAACATTCCACGCTTTAAATATAGTATTATACTGTTCTCCGTAGTTTAAAACCATTTAATTGTGCCCCGATCGAAAATTGTAAGGGAGGGGCTGGTTTTAGGAGTGAGAACGTGTGGGGAGAGAGACTGAAGCTGCAGCAGCTGCCTACGTCAGAGCTTGCCGCGCTCTGATTGGCTCAAGTGTCTGGAGCACCATAGCAAGGCAGCGTTATGATTCGCTGTGATGTTTTAGAATAGTCGCGCGTGATTGGCTAGTGCGCGTCTTCACTTCATGCCAAGTTACTCTCTTTGGTTAGATTGTCACAGAATAAAAACAAGGCCTTACTCTAATTGGTTGGTGTATTTGGAGCATTACAGTAAAAGTGTTCCCTGATTGGCTGAAGCATTACTGTGATGCTGTAATTGGCTAATCGTCCGTTTTGGTTTTCCTAGTTAAAATTATACTGTTATTTCAAAAAAAAATTTTAATGTATGCCATAAGCATAGCACTGCGTTGCAATCACAATTTGTGAAGGAGGGGGGCTGTTGAGGAGTGAGTAGAGAGCGAGTGGGAGAGCTGCGAGCTGCAGCGGCTGCTTGCGTCAGCCGCCGCGCTCCCATTCGTTGAGACGCCGTCGCGTCATAGCCAAAGCCGCGCTGCTATTGGCTGGAGTGCCGACGCGTCATACACGGAGCCGCGCTCTGATTGGGCAGAGCTCCGTGTGTTATTTGATAAACAGGCATCTAGTGTAGATTGTATACGAGAGCCGCGCTATCATAAAGCGGGGTTCTTGCGAGGCCTGTGCGTATAGATACGCTGTGTCTCCTTAACGTGCTGGCCTCCCTCGAGCTTGAAGGGATAACGAAGGGGCCGCGCTTCGATTCGTTGAAGCCCCGGAGCGTCATACAAAGGCTGCGCACCCATTGGCTGATGACGCGCAGCGTCATAAGGGAGCCGCGACCTGATTGGTTGAGGCTCGAATGTGGGCTTTATAATTACTGCCTGCCGAGGAAGTGACTTATAATTAAAAATAAAATTTAAATACTGCTTTAGTCCCTTTTTCCTAATAAGTTAATGTTTTAAAGGGAGAAGCGTGTTGTGACTGAAGTAAGAGAGCGAGTGTAAAATAAAATAAAAATTTCACTAATAATAATAAAATAAATATTGCCGCTTTCGTTTTCCTTTCTAGCCACGTTTTTGTTCATGTCTCAGCTGATGTGTGTCGAACATTGCGCGTAATTTTAAAAGAAAGGACTAAGCACAAGCAAGAGAAAGAGAGATTGACAACATACAGCCACGCTGAGATAGGCTGAATATCGCTAAAGTCGCGCTTTGATTGGCTGAGGCGTTCATGACGTCACCACAAAGTCGCGTTGTGATTGGTTAGAGCTACCGAACATCTTTATAAAGCAACTCACTGATTGGCTAGAGCTCCGAGTTGTTTACAACTTGTCCCCGTTTTAAAAAATTTCCTTAAATGCGCTAATAATTTAAAACAAAGCATATTACACTTAAATTGAATAACGAGCATTGTGTATAATTTTAAAAAAAATAATTTTGTTATAAGAGAGAGAATTTTGAGCATAAAGGAAGAAGGGAAGATCGTAGGGCATTGTATATCACGGCAAAGCCGTGATGTAATTGGAGAAAGCATTAATAGACACGCTCTAATTAGCTACAACAAAGCAGCGCTCTGATTAGCTAAAATATCGCTAACAGTACTATGATAGGCTGAAATGGTTTGATATTTCATATTTTAATTTAAAAATTTTGTAAGGGTTTGCAATTTGAATTTTTGTTCCGGATTCTGTCACGCAAATTAGTTTAAGAAGAGAAAAGGAGTGTGACACAGCTGATTCATTGTCACATGCTGATTTGTATATATTCGTCAGCGAGCGTTGTGTATTGTGTGTTGGGCTTTCTTTGAGAGGGAGAGGCTGTTTTATACAGAGAGAAGGGAAAGGCTTGCAGTGGTAGAGTGTGTCCCAGAGGAGTAGAATTGCTGTGCATTGATTAGCTAAAAGTGTCTGGAGCATCACGGTCAAGCAGTACATTGATTGACCAAGACATTTATAATGCTGTAATTAACTAGGCATTCGCTTTGGTTTTCATCACACCATTGTTTTTAAAAAACTGATATTGTGAATATTGCTTGCTGAGTAGATGTGCATAAAATAAAAATTACTGTTTTAAAAATTTTCCTTCCTGCTTCATAGCGTTTTGTGAACATTATATATTATTCACAATTTATTGGAATGTCATAGTAAAATTTTATTACATTTTATTGATAAGGAATTTAAAGGTTATTTACAAGCAAGACATTATATGTAAATTAAGGCAAAATAGATTAGGTTTTTCTTTTTACAGGTATATGTTGCAGAAGGTGTGTAAGTGAAAAATAAGTACATTTAACACACATGTGATTATATGTTGGTATTATTGTTATAAATAAATATATTACATTGCTACTGTTTTTGCAAATTGATAATTTTTCTTTACAGGTTAATTAAATTTAGTAATACAGGTAAATTAAGAGATATATTAAATTGACCAAATTATAAGGTTTTCTACACCTGATAGTGTTAAATTAATTAATTAATTGATCAGCAAGCACTGCAAGACAAATTAAGAGAGTACGTTTACCAAATTAATTAGCAAAAATGTCTTCTTTGTATAAGAAAATGAAAAGGGTTGTAGCTAAATGTGAGAATAAATTAAAGATTCCAAAATTAGCGAAGATAAATAATAAAGGCGTCAGAGTAGAAAATATAGATCAGTGTAAAAATGATGTTGTAAATACGGATCAGAACAGAAATTCAAGAAGACCCCCAGAACAGATTAATGTAACGCCAAAAGTGTCAGATCAAACTGATAAAGTGCCAGCTCAAACTTTTTATAAAATTAATGCGACAGAAAATCATGATGAAATGTTTGGTACATCTGGAATTAATATTTCTGATCATGTGAATTCATCAAATGATTTGATACGGTCTATGAAATATATGGAAACAGAGATAGTGCCTGTACTTAGAAAAGATGAAATTAGTTCCGCAGTTTTAAAGGTCCCATTAACTGAAAAAGTTTATTCTATTGTACTTGAGATTGAACTGGTAGGGATCAAAACTCAGCAAGAAACAGAGATGACTTCAGTTCTGGTAAGTGAGAAGTCTGATACTGATCTGAATGAATTGACACAGTCTGATGAGTCAAAATTATGGTCAATTGAAAAGGAAACTGAAATAAATGAGCTGAATGAACAGCTACAAATACAGCGACAGGTAATGACTCAACAGATTGAGATGGCTTCATTGCCATTGCAAAATTTTATTAATGAACAGTCAGAGAAAACAGATACAGGATTAAATAAAGAACAGGAAAACAGTCCAAAAGGATTAAATGCACTTCCAGAATGTTGGAATAAAAATAATGGTCTTTTGAGTGAAGACATCAAAGTGAAGGACGCAATTGATCAACAGACTAAAACATTGACTTTTACAGGTTCGCTTATCAGAAATACAAATTTAATTAAAAGGTTGATTGATGATATTAAATTGGTAGAAAGGTTTGCTGGCGTGATATGTACAGCATACAAAATGAATGATGAACATGCTTTGAGTTCACTAATACTAACATCTGTAGTTGAAACATGGCAGGTAGTCAAAGATTTACAAGATGAAGCAACTCATGAGGAGAAAAACATATGGTTGAGAAACACATGGTTGAGTGTAGATTTTAGACAGCGAGATGAGGATGAGATTTGGATACACAAAGATGACAGAGTAGTTTTGCTAAATAGCATGATTACTGACATGGACAGAATGTACCATAGATTTGTAGAATTTCTTTACCAGAGGTATCTGACATTTCAGCAAGTAAACACAATTAAGAGAACAATTGTGAGTTTGAGAACAGAATTACAGGAGAGTGGTTCATTGAACAGATTACAAATGGATTTCTGTGAGATGTCACTGCATTACAAACTGTGCTACATTTTTGTGATTTTCTGTTTGATTACAAAATGGTTTGAAACATTTCAGATGCAACATGATGATGAAATTACTGTTGAAAAATTATCAGATGGTAAAAGACATATTGAAAACAGATTGCTCCATTGTGCAGATAGAATAGAAATTTCAGGTGTTGAGGAGCAAGAGAATGTTACTATAAAAGACAGAGATGTAAAAATGTGCCTAGCTGCAGGTACAAAGTGGACAGATATCCTTCCACTTGTTTTGATGTTTCTGAGAAACACTACTGATAAAAAGACAGATTTAAGTCCACGTGATATTATGATGGACAAGGTCATGAGACAGACATTAATACCAGAGAAAAGAATGATGACTATCAATGATAGCATCAATTTGGAGAACTGCAGGAATTTATCAGATGAAATGATTTCTGTGTTTGATGAAGATGAAACTGAAGTGCAAACAAGAGAAAAAGAGCAAGTACTTGATTCGTTACCAGGTAAAAGGATCAGGAAAAAGGTTCGTCTAAAAAGAAATTCACTAGTGCCAAGGTGGCAGAAAAGGAGGTCAGTCAGTCTTGTCACGACAAATACAGAGAAGTGCAAAAGACTGAAGAGGTGGATTGACACTGGCCATACTTTTTGTGTATCTACACCTGAGAATCCTGATGAGGATAGTGTCACAACTGCTGATTCAGATTCTGAAGAAGAGCCTGAAGAGAATCCAGATCTTGAAGATCGACAAGTTGGTCGACATCTGGAGAACATAAAAAGAAAACAAGCCTTGATTGAAGAAGACTTGAAAGTTGTGACAGAAGACTCAGAAAATGATGGAAATCTGCCAGAAAAAGAAGCAGAAGAAGAATGTGATCAGATTGTGATTCAAGACCAGGAGAGTATTGAAAAGCAGAAGAGTAGCTCTGAAAGCAGGAACAAGAATTCTGAAACTGGGAAGTTGAAGGTAATTGAAGAAGAAGATGAATTGCCAAGTACCAGCTACAAAGATGACGTTCCTAATGGAGTGAAGCTGCTGAGTAAAGAAGTACCTGAGTCTGAAGTTGAAATTTCTGACACTGAAAATAATGAGAATGATGAAGATTCTCAAATAAGAAAATTCAGAAAAGGAGCTTGGAGAACAGAATGTAATGTGACCAAGCAAAAGAAGAAATTAACAAGAAAAAGTGATGAATGGCCAGGAGAAAATGAAGGCCTAAAATTCAAATTGAGATACAGATCAAAGGAGCAGATTGATGAGATATCAAGTCAAAAAGATTCTGAAAAGAAAAGTGAGGCAGGAAAGAAAATGGAAGTGATACCTGTAATGGATTACAGTCAGGAAAAGATTGAGGAGAATAGTGACAATGGTTGAAGTACATACCTGTTAAAATTTAGGTTTTCTGTTTTGGCATAAGGCTGAAGAAATCTTGTTAGGTGACACAAGGTCGAAGAAATACTGTTAGCTGAAAAATTAAATTGTGACATTAGGTCGAAGAAAAACTGTTAGAAGGTTTAAAAAAAAAAAAAAAAAATTTTGAAAAAGGGGGGTGTTAGAAATTTTTAGAAAATTTAGGTAAAATTTTTAACATTTTTGTTTTATTTTTCTTTGCAAGCTTAATGCAATTATAATTCTGCTTTGGATAATTTAGGTTGTTGTTCTTTGAGAAATTAATAAGGAGAAGTTT
Organism: Lissotriton helveticus; assembly: GCF_964261635.1. Taxonomy (NCBI): domain Eukaryota; kingdom Metazoa; phylum Chordata; class Amphibia; order Caudata; family Salamandridae; genus Lissotriton; species Lissotriton helveticus. The sequence continues at coordinate 540,489,614 of NC_136065.1, forward strand.
TAGGTCAATATGACAAGCAAGATACTGACATTTTATTAGTTATAGTTTTTGCAACACTTTTATTGAAGCTTAGTCGTATGTTACACAAGAGAAAGAAATAGAACTAGAGGGGTTTCTTAAAACTCAGTATGAGAATTATAGATAAACTAATGAGATAAGTCTTTAGAAATACTAACACAGGTGAAATTGAATCATGTTCATCTTAGATAAAATCTTTGCTAAAATTTTTGGGTGCTGGTGTGGTGATTTGTTAATCACCAGATGAGGGAGTTGATGGAGCGGGATAGAAAACAGAAATCTGTTTAAACCCGTGAAGTCACACTTCCATAAATAAATTAATAATGCTAACAATTTGTGCTGTGTGTATGCTAATTCAACCTAGTTTAAAGTTACATTACAGAACACGTGGGAAATTAACATGTGTGCTCATAAATGTGCATTATGTTGCATTCTTATGTATGTGGAAAATAATAAATTAATCTTGTCTATTGTCATGTCATAACTAATAGCAGCTGTTTTTTGAAATAATGGCATGTGCTTATTTTGCTTCCCTTGTCTATGTGGTGTCACTATATTCTTTATAGGTGCATAAAGAACACTGCTGGATTTATGAAGACTGGTAAATATAAAATGCTGCTTTATTTGTGCTTTACTGCTAGGTAATTTAGACTAATGGGTTAATAATTAGTAATGATGGGAGGCAACAGAACAAACTGTATTTCTTGCATTAATTATTCTTTGTGTTTGTTTATATAATAGTTTTACAAGTGAAGCTTAGAGATGGCTGCAGGAAAATAGTACCCTTTTAAAAGTGACGCAGGGAAGGTGGCGCAGAAAATTGACGCTTTCTGAAAGAGGCCTAATGATGAAAATGGCTCAAGTGAAAATAATTCCAAGAAGGATGGAAAAGGCCTCTGAGCTTTTATTTTGAAAGGTTTTGGAATGAACTGCTAAAAAGATGACTTTTTGGAGAAATTTGCTAACGTTTGCTAACGTGCCACGGGAGTTCAGAGCTGACTAAACTCAAGGTTAAAAGGAAGCTGTCGCTACAAAATGTAGCAGTCTAAGGAGAGCTGCCAAGACTTCTAAATGAACAATGGACTAGTGAATTTGCCCGGGCATGTAAGAAGGAGGTGTCACAGTTTACTGTGGTACGAGGTGGCTCAGCCAATGGAGAACTAGAAATCGTCTGCTGGAATGTGAAAAATAGTTAGCTCAGCTAAAATTAGGGTATAAGAATAGGTTCAGAGAACACATAGTTGGCTTACGCTCGAGAATTCTGGAGGACGATGTTATGCTGATGGACTTTACACGTGAGGACAGGAGTTTTTATTAAATACTTTATTACTAGGTGATGAGGGTAGAGACTGAGATATAGTTAGGATTTTGGAAAATGCTTAATTTTACTTATTTCTGCTAATGAATAATAATTCTTGATTTATGCTCTTTTTATTAATACTGAATACATCTTTCTTTATGACATTTTAAATGCTTGTTTAATAAAATACCAAAACCTAAGTTTTTCTAGATGTGTTAAAATAAACTTTCTAAAATGACAAGCTGGTCTTGATTATTGCAGATGGTTTAAACAACTATATTTAGATCTTATCGCCTCATGATTCAAGCGCTCTATTGTTGTTATGGGCCTAGTGTTGTAGTGTAAGTTTTGTGGTAGTAGATAGTGTCATTTGTGCAATATTTTGGTGAGAGCGCTGGATCAGTGTAATTAATAACAATGATGCCAAATGATTTTATTAGAACAATGAGGCGGCGAAGATAAAGATTAAACAGGATTGGGCTGACGACCGAGCCTTGGGGGACCCGCTGTTTTACCTTTCTGTACTGAGAAATAAATGGCGATAGTGCCACTGCCTGTGGCTGTTGGAAAGATAAGAGCAGAGCCAGTCCCTGGCCCTGCCAACAACATCTAGTTCCTCCAATCTCTGAATCAGGATCTGGTGATTGACTATGTCGAATGCGGCCGGCACATGTATCCTTCTCCTCCCCCTCTCCCATCCGGCCTAGGCTTATGACATTTTTTTTTATATCCTAGGGGGGAGGCTAAACCAAGCTCCACTTCCCTATCTACAAGTGTCCAAGTTTCTGTGAGAAACAGGACATCAAGGTTGTGGTCATCCAATAAAATAGAAATCTCTAAGTGATGTTTGCTCAGAGATCTAGCATTGATTAGTCCAAAATTAAGGGTCCCTAGAATCGCTTTCTTAAGGAGAAGGAGGAGGAAGTGCTCCAAAACAAATCAACTTGGGACAGGCTATTAGCAGAAATGATAAGGCCGGAGGGTGGAGAAGGCTGTTTATATAAATTCGGAGCACTAAGATATTTTAAAAAAGTTTGATTGAAAGTGCTTAAGAATGCTCTTAGCGTATGGTATAAGGTTAGAACCAGTTGTGGGATAGGTTACTTTGCCCCAATCTGGGATTCCCCCGGGACTCCGGAGTCTCTTAAAGATCGTCTGGCAATACCAATTAAAAGAGCAGGTATCACTGTCTGGTGAGATCTGGTGTCTTCGGAGGGGGTGCAGCCATGGGAGGCTTTAAGAGCAAGGATTGTGGAGGGCCTCTCTAGATTTAAATGTATGCAACTGGTTTCGGGGTTTGCAGCTGAGCAGAGAGAAATTCAGAGGCTATGGGAGGTTGAGTGTCCCCTTCAAGATATCAACCTTAAATGTAAAGGAAATCTTAAAATGGTATAAAATGTTGGTAGAGGCAGAGGATAAGGGAACTCCCCCTTCAACTAATATATGGAACCGAGTATCCCTTGAATGTAATATTGAAGACCTCTATGATCCATCCTTGAGGTTGCTGTATAAGTATATTAGGCCGGCTAATCTGAAGAAGAATCACTTCTATGTCATTAATAGACTATGTTACACTCCTGCCAGGATTGCAAAGTTTGACCCTCTTTCAGATCCTAGATGTCCAAGATGTTACCATACCCAGGCCAACAATTTACATATCTTCTGTGAGTGTCCCAGACTCTCTTCCTTTCGGAGGGGGATTGAGGAAGCTTTAAGCGGGATATACAGAGGGAAAATTTGTGTAAATATATACATGGTGTTTTTGGAGATGATGGTACCTGGAGTAAAAAATTGAGAGAAATGCACAGAGGCTTATTGTTGTATTTGATTGTAATAGCACAAAGGGAAATATGTCTGAAGTGAAGAGATCCCTTGCCTCCTAAACTCCAGGATTGGATTAAAAATGCTTCCATAATGGCCTGACTGGACCAGGGTAATGTCAATGACAACAGGTTAAATATCTGGCAGGCCTTTACAGAGTGGGGTAGAGGCCTGGGTTTTGTGTAATTATGGATGGTCCTATGATGACACCAAGCCACCAACAAAGGTGCTGGTCTAGTCTGGGACCTAAGCGAATGCAGTGTCCGCGGGGCGCACAGGATGGGAAAGTGGCTAAGAATTGCAGACACTTTTGGTGAGATGAGGATAGAAAAAAAAAGAAGTGAAGTTTGCAGAGTTCATGCGAGATAGCAAAATACGAACAAGCTCTGGGTCTTTAAAATGTCACCTTCAACCAATTTTGCAGAGGGGCCAACCCAATATACTCTACGAGCCATGATAATCTTATCAACGGTAACAATATCTCAGTCTTTGTTTCTCTTATGCAAGTGGGCAGCTTTGTCAATGAGGCTTTGGCAGGATTCCTGTTTGTCTTTTGCTAAGGAGGGGGCCCCACTAAAACCATTGTATATGGGATGCTCTCTGGAAGTGGATGGAAGCTGTCAAAGGTTTCTAGAGGATGGGACATAAGAACCATCTGCGGTCGACGTGACACATTGTTTAGTCCCAAGGTGGAACTTGCTCTATCTCTCTGAATATGGCAATGAGCTCCTGCTTTTGTGATTTCCCTGTAATCTGCTGACCATTGATTATAGTGTAACATCAGGCCCCTTTAAATATGATCTGGGGGATTTTCCTGCGGCTGCTGAGGATGAGCTTGTAATTTGGGATTCATTTACAGTGAGGGGAACTGGGTAATCAGACCCTCTTTCTCAGGTTCTCTTTGTTGTCCTTTTTTTGTATATTCCGCTAAGGATGCAAAATGTTCATTTATTTTCCCCAGGCAGTCTGCTGTCAAGTTAGTGATCTTAGGATACAATTCATCGAAAAATACTTGTAGTCTATCTATTCCCTGACCAGTTGCTGAGATATTTCCATCTTGAGTTGGACTGAGAGTACATTTTTGGTTACCCAGGCATAGTTTCTTGGAAGTGGTGCCCAATTCAGCCCTTTTTCTTTTGCCCCCTTCGGCCTTTGAATTTTCAACTCCACCCTCAATCTGTATTCCAGTTTCAATTTGATGGTGACTGGTTGGGTGATTACAAAGTACTTTGGGAGAGAAGGAGACTGTCAGATGGGACACCTGGCTATCTTCAACCCCTTCCCTTATCAACTCTTGGTCTGGGCCCATATCGGTGGAAGAAAGAGACATCCTGCGTTCTGACAGTTCTATTTCCTTGTTTAAAACTCCAATAGCCCATTGGGGAAACCAATTGAGAGTGGTACCAGGAGCTGGAGGTACAGGGATTGTCTTGTGCTTCCCCATCCCGCCAATAAATTAATTAGCGCTGTAATTCTTCCAGATGAATCCAGAAAGGACAAGTAAGATTTATGCTGAATATAAACAGGTGAGATTGATTGGTGTGGATGGCATAGATCATAAAAGACAGTTCCTTACAAAATCGATTGATTACCGGTATTCCTGCTATGCTGGAACCCTGAGGGTGGCCAGCCCAGCCTCTTCCGGGCTCGGACGGGTGCACACTGTCCCGACTTTGGCTTGGGCTTTGCCCGGGCGCTGCCCAGGGGCGGCCCGAGCACGGCCTGTGCTGCGTGGGTCGAGGCAGTGCTTTGAGGGTTTTGGTGGCGCCTACCACCTTTCAGGAATAGCAGTATGCCCTGGGACACAGAGTCTCATCAGGGCAAGTGAAGCTGGCGGCGGTTTGACAGAGGTTTGGATGTCCCGAGCCATGGGGATTGAGACAGTTCTTTGAGTACGTTGGTGGCACCTCCCACAGTGCAGGAGCAGCGGCGTGCCCTAAGACCGTGAGTCACACCAGGGAAAGTGAAGCAGGTGGCGGTTTGGCAGCGGTTTGGATGTCCACACGGCACAATCATATAAAGTTTCAGTTCAACAAACATTAAGCAATGCAATGACCTTGACAGGCAGGGTCACTGAAGGCTTCTGATTTCCACTTCTCATTTACTATTCCCACCACTGAAAGCAACATTTTTACTTTACATTGATAGTGAAGCACGTTTGAAAAAAATATATTACACTGGCTCAGTACTGTCCGAGAGAGCAGATCCACATAGATGTCTGATCGTTTATGCCAAAGTTCTACTTTATAATTTTTCCCAAACTCTTCCTCCCCTATGTAGAGAAGATGGTGTTAGCATGAATGAAGTTTAGAGTCTTTGCCCTATTTTTTATTTCTCATTTTCAAAAATACACAATGTTTACATCTATAAAAAAAAGTTTTCAATACATTATTTATCGACAATAGTGGTTGGTTTAAATGATCTGTCTCCTCAGTTAACATCTGAAGACATTTGTCTGAGCAAAAAAGACCTGAGGACCAAGTCACAGCAAAGACAGAATAACGTATTGCCTTTGCTATAGGGTTCTTTGTAAAAACTGAACTATTTTTTGCTTTAAAATGATAAAGTGTGCTGTCTACCTAGAAAGTCTCGAAGGCTGTACGGCAGATTTTGTAGACTGCACAGGATGTCCAATTTTGTACATAAATATTGAATTTTAAGGTCAGATAACTTTAAATGCTGGTCTTTTTTTATTGTTGTTTGTGCAGCTAGTTCAATAATAAAGAAAAGGCAATGCCTAAAATTAGATCTCAGCGAGGTTCAGCGTTTGTGGTGCTTTATATGTTCTGTTTTGGTATATGTATGGGACAATTTATGAGTATGTCTTCAGGCGCCATGTTGTAGGACAGTTTTACAATGATTCTAAACAGTAGAGCTGTGTATACATCCCTTATTTCACTACTGTCTGCTTACAAGATGTTCATAGTTTTATGTGTTTTCTTAACTGCTCCTTTTTTTGCTGCTCCAGGTGTGCCTCGAGGCTTTTTTCTAAGTTAGATTAAACATGGATATTTATTGCTTTAAGAAAGTGGTAAAACAGATTAATTAATAAAAGGTAAAAATGCATATGAATTGCAATAATTATTTACCGAGAGATAATAGAGTGGGTTTGAAAAGAGGAAAGCAAACAATAAATAAATACACAAATATGTTCATTTATAGATATAAAAACAAATTGACAAGTTAACATAAAATAAAGCCAGCTAAATAAACGGAGCATATCGAGAGCCCTAAAACAAACGTAACAGAACAAATTATCACAACATTTCTAAACGGATAAGAATCCGATAGCGAGAAAAGAAAGGTAGGAACCACGGAACATATTGAACATACTCATCACCTTAGAACATTACCACACATCTAGAGCAAATAAAGAAAAGGTGAATAAACATGCAATAGGACGCATACCTGAAAGAAGTAAAAGTAAGATAACTTTGCATATTCATTCTCCTCTCTCTCTCACTGCCATGGTTTTCATACATTCTTCAAGTGTGCACTAGATGTACCTAAACTATGTCTTGCTCTTCATTCTCCTACTAGTGTGCTATGACCCACACTCACTGTGTCAAAATTAGATAAAGCAAATTAGATTGTGTATTATTTCAGTAAGGCTATAATAACGTGGTGCAACAAATATTAAGGGGCACATTTACTAGTACGGCGATAAATAAATGCAGAGCACCCTTAGCGCTTGTTTATTTATCGCTCTTTATTGCTGGAATTTATCGCCCTGGTAACGTTTTATTAACAACGCGTTACTCCAGGGCGACAATATTCCAGGGAAATGGGCCAACATCGCTAGAAAACCAGCGATGTTGCACCCAAAACGGAGATAGCCTTGGTGATATGACCCTGTGGTCGTATCACCATAATCCACTCTCCATGTTAGCTATGTCTTAGTCAGGAATTTAACAGATGTTAAATTCCTGGGTTAAGGCATAGTTAACGGGATTTAAAATATCAATACTGCTCGTTGATGATATTACGAAGCTGGGGTAGCGATATTTTCCCATGGTGTTTTGTCAGGCATGACCCCTTTGCATCTCATTAGAGATGCAAAGCGAGGCGTGAACAAGACAGGAGCTGAATAAAGGAAACACGCGCTAGCGTGTCCTTGCAAATAATGCAAAATGGCGATAATTATATCTTCTGATATGCCCCTTCATTGGCACAAAACTTTAAGATTATGAGTTTTTCGTAATATTCTGACCCATGTGTAAACTCCTGTTTATCCAAAATAAATGAGGAATGAATCACTTGTCCTGAGTAACCAGGGCTGGCAACTTTGTAATTAAATGCCCTCAATCACGTTTAGCAAGGTCGTGAGGCGGTATATCTTGGTTCTCCGCCAAGTACAAAAATGTATAAGCATCATCATCAGGCTTCGTTTTGTAGTATGCTTGCCTCCACCAGGAGGGAAACCACTGGTTATTTCAGTAGTGATCAAAGAATAAATGAAAGTCCTCAAGTGAAGTGTATTTTAAAAGCTTGTATATCCTTGACAGTTTTTTTAATCAGTCAGGAATCAAGTAATAGTAAAAACAGTGTGGTGCGTGTGTGGACGAGTTACTTGTCCAACGCAATGTCAGTGTCCAAAAAAATAGGTTGACATGTTTCAGCCCTCCATGTACGCCTCGTTGGTCATTGGCGCTTTCTTCAGGACCTCAAAAGAATGTGGGGGTAGCTTATGTATTACACAGGTACCTATTAAAACAATTCTGGTTCCATTATGTGTGGAGAGCAATTTGTTCTCCTAGTCCGATAGTACGGGCTTCAACAGGGGGCTGGCAGGCACATTTGACCTGCTTTTTGCATCGGGTTGCGGCGACTTGTGCTCTCTCTTTCCACGGTGCCCTGGATGAAGTCCTGTTTACGCATGGGTTGGAATTACGAGTTTGAAGGTATTTAACGCTTCCGATAACTATCCAATGTTAAATAACTCAACCTTCTTTTAATGTTGGCAGGCCAAACCTGCAGAAGTTTAGCACGGGAAAACATGCGGTATTTACTGTTTCAGGCTTCTTTTGGTGTGTTAAACACTAAAATCCATGTTATTCCCCATGAACTTGAAAGAGGTGTTGTTTATTGCACTCAGTAAATAACATACCTGTGGCAGCGTTATTTATCAAGGGCGATAAATAAGGAATTAGCTCATCATCAGGCCCTAAGTGTCACCTGGGTGCTGCAGGGAATTGTTGATTTAAATTTTTTTTATTTCTAATATGTTAGTATGCAATACAAACATACAAGTATAATAACAAGCAAACACGCATATATAGTGTAGTCTTTCTTCCGTATACTCAGCAGAGAGCAGCGTAGGGTGCATGATAGCAGGAGCATCAGTACAACAATAAACATAAAAACATGTAATCATTTAAATATTGATGGCTCTGTTTAACATTTACATTGAAGTGGGATATCTTTCTACTTAAAGGTGTCCATCTTTTCCCCAATATCATTCTTTTTCCACTCATACGGAACTATATTTCCAGAGCTTTCAGGAGATCTTACAGTCTGACACCCTATGGCAGCCTGATATCTTTTTCTTGAATTTTAATTAGGTATACATCCATTCATCGCATCACTATCTAGTTTTGACATCAGTCGCCAACAGGGCCATGGCAGTGATTTCCCGTCACCTATTTCCATGGGACTGACGACCATCCTGCGATTTATCATTGCATCGTGTTCTGTTGCTTGGCCAATAAGAAGGCCAGATCTGCCATGTTACACATTGTTTTAGTCTTTTTGTCCTTTGTAAGAGACCCAGGGTGGATATTTTAGCAACCATATCTACTTTGAGAGCAGTGATCTCGAGTATATGTTAAAAATTTGCGCTCCAGTGTAATATGAAGTATGGGCATAACCAAAACGTGCAGAAAATCGACATTATATACCCAACACCTGTGACATATATCTCGGGAATCCCTAAACATTCTGTGTAGTCTAGCCTGGGTTAGAGTAGTACGGTGTAGGATGTTGAATTTTAATAACTTAAATCAGGCAATTTGTGCTACCTTACTTGGGTAGGCAATTGTCTTCTTGCACTCCCTGACATTTATTTCCTCTTCCCAGACCTGTCAGAGCACAGTCAGATATGTTTTTGTCATGTTCATAATTCTATGTAGATCTGGGTCATTGCCCTATGCGGTGTGCATAACCTGAGTACAGTTTCCAGTATACCATGTACCTTCAGCATATCTCTCCTGGATCCCCAGATGTTCTGTGTCACTACAAGTATTGAGGTAAAGGATAAGAACTAACCAACACCCCCAGCATCTGAAAGGTGTGGAATTTACGTTCAGTCATTAAATCACCAAGTGCCCATATACCTGCATTTATTCATGTCCTAACATCTATAATCGTAGTTAAACTTTAAAAGGATTGCAATGGCATATTGGCAACTGTGGAACATAAGGCTTTTTACCTTTGTGCGGATCATCATTTGCGATGTGGTATACTTTGTTAAGGTCACAACCTTTTCTTCTTTTAAGGATGAACTTCTTGTTTTTAGGTCCCTTTTGACATCATAGGGGCATATTCTCAAGGATTTTATGTCGAGTTATTGGCACTTTATCGCAGCCAAAGTGGCAATAAATGTATCGCCCTATTCACAAGCTGGTGCTAACAGCCCCTTATCACCAGTTTACCTGAGATGGTAGACGCAAAAACATCGCCACCGATGACCCCAGCAACTATTGCTAATGAGATACAGAGTAGGCGTTCCCGTGCCAAAAGCTGCAACACCGATCCGCAACATTCACAACGACAAGCCAGATCAGCGATAAGAACCCAAAACAGGTGATAAGGTGCGTTAGCAGCAGGAAATTAACACCTGCTCTAACCTGGTGTAAAGTTGGACGACAATCTGCACCACAAAAGGGAGCCCAGGCCAGAGCCACACCTGAAAGACAACAGATGCCATGGAGCCACTGGTCATGCAGCTCGGAGCCCCAACAGGGCCACAACACCCACCGCCACTATCCTCAGGACCCCACCCCCAAGACGCCTCCACGCGGACAAAGACATGTCACATCAACTTCACAAAATCATGAACAAAACAATTGCCTGATTTCGCACAATCACAAAAAGTAACATGCATGTGTCGTCACACAAAGGAGCATCACACATTCACCTTCGAATTACCAAATGAAACATTTTATTTAAAAAAAACTGAAAAAAAACAATTCTGAAGACTCATGGTGGGTCTCCTCCGGACAATCTGTAGGTCACAACCTGCAAGACAAAAATCCAGATAAGAAGGTGTTTCTATGTTGAGGGGGAGAATTGAGAATTGCAAAATGCAATGTATGTGGGATTTGCTAATAATTTTGCAAATCCCACGTATTCCTTATTTGCGAATTGCAAATTGAGATTCACAAATAAGGAATACCTTCACGTTCATTCCTATGGGCTAAGAGGCTGATAGGAATGAATGGGAAGGCATTCTCAATTTGCGATTATAGAGAATCGCAAATTGAGAACGCAATTTCAAGGGTGCCAGGGTGTCAAAAGGACACCCTGTTTCACCTCTTAGGACATGTATGTGCACCACATGGCACTTTAAAAAATGTGAATTTTTAAGTGAAATCGTAAATTACCATGAACTTGAAGTTGGTTGTAATTTGCGATTCCTTAAACAATATCGCACTTTCTTATGTGCTTCTTACATTGCATTAATTGCGATTCCTTAAATGCAATCACAAAATAGGGTATAGCAAAAGTTGCGATTCCTTATTTTGTATGGGGGGTTTTGTGTGCTACATTTCACACTGCTAATTTGCGATCGCAAATGCTGAAATTCTGCAAATTTCAGAGTTTGCGATCGCAAATTGGCTTCATACATATGGCCCTTTAATACTGACAAGCATTAGAGCTTTCCAATCTAATAACCCAATCCACAAACACAAATCTCCCATTCAGGTCTATATCCACTTTCCCCGTGACATACAGAGTTCCTTGTCTAATCCAGACCAGTGCCCCTCTCACATACAAAGAGAGTTCAGTGCACTTCAATTGCCCTTTGCATTGGTTATGCAATTTTATACTGTCCACCTTCCCTAGGTGAGTTTTCTGAAGGCACATAATATCCGTACATTGGCAGCATATTGTGGTGTGCATTTGGCTTTTTTGGCAATGATCATCATTCCTTTTACATTCTAAGTAGCAATCTTATACCTAGATATACCCACTGCAATATCACCTAGGGAGCACCCAAAAGTGCCTGCTCATAACGGCACATTCCATCATCCACGCAGACCTCTGACCCTTTAACAGCAGATCATTCTCAAATGTCAGCACAGCCAATGCTCGACCCCAGCAGGACCGTACATGCTTATACACTTAAATTACAAACATAGAAAAAACGCATCATAAAATGATCCCATTGCATTTTTACATGCATGACTATCAGTAAACCTCAAGAACCACAGCCAACCTATGAACCTCTCATGGGTCTTCGAATTGTGCTCTGTATGTTTTATCGATCTGGGTCTGTCTCTCGTTCACTTGGCCAGAACGAGGGGGGGAATCCTGGTGGATCTTACTGACCTCAGCCTCAGCTTCCACCAAGGCTAGGGAATTCTATGGTGAGGTAAGAAGTGTGATATCCCATTATCAAGGATTTTGAGTTTAGCAGGGAACTGCAGCATGTACCTGAGGCCAAGGATCCTAAGGAGTATTTTACATTCAAAGATGAGGTTCTTTGCTTTTTAACTTTAGCACTATAATCAGAGTATATCAAAACTTTGCTGCCCCTTTCACTATTTGATCCAGTACTCTTGCTCACAGCATAATGTTATCCCTATACCTGTAGTTCTGAAGTCTTAGGACCACTGGTTGCAGGGGAAGTCCAGGCTTCTTAGGCATCTAGGGTACCCTACATGATCTTTCAATTGAGACATTTTTAAGAAGTATCCAGCGGCTATTTAGTCTACCACTCATTTTTTGGGAATTAGTCCATGCTTCCGCCTTAAAAAATTCTCAGCCATTCTACAATTTGAATGTTATTTCTTCAATAGTGTCCTTCTACATCTTCTGCAATATATTCCAGGAGTTCCATTTGTGTTTCCAATTCAATGATCCACCATTAAAGCTCCTGTATTGTGGGCCTGGCAGTACTGTTGTGTAGTTCCTATATATTCCTATACCGAATCTGCACATTTGGATAACATAAACTGTCACTCGTGCTCACTTATTTGGTCTCAGAGAGTTAAACAAAAGAAACAGTTTGGCGTGTTACAATAAGAATTTATTGCACAGTTGTTCTTCCAGTGTAAAATAGATGTGCTGCAACGACTGCTAGACAGGAGCAGATATATATATGATCAACAGTACAGTGAATATAAAAGGATAGTACAGTTCTACCATTTTGCAATAGTCATGAACACATTCATGGATATAAAAAGCATGATAAAAGAAAGCTCGTACTCCTATGATGCCTATCTAGATGTACCTAAGTGTACCTAGCATGTGAGTAGGTGTGAAGATAAGAATTCCTCTAGGTTTAGTCTACCCCCATTACCTGAAGTGAGAGAGCGTGGGACCTTGTCCTGGTCTTGAGTTGGACACCCCCGAAGAATGTGTCGGACTACTATCAGATGGAGCGTCTGCATGCAGAAGCCTCAGCATCTCTGGTCAGTGTGTCGGCCTGGAAGTCTCAGTCCCTCTAGCTAACACTAGGAATAGGTGCTGTATTTATACAGAAAGTGTCTGGGGTTCCTTGGTCCCTTGTTTCTTGTATTAGCTATTGTTGGATTTGAGGATGACGTATGGGATTAACCTTGTACGTAGATATTATGCAAGTGGTTTAGCCCCTGCCGGGTTTCTAAGAACCCTTATGAATATTCATTCATACTGTGTGAGTCTATTGCTGAAGTTATAGGATACTATTGTTCAGGGAAAACCCTCCTTCTGCGCCCAGGACTAGAACTGGATAAAGGTTCAATCCTGAAAAGCTTGTTACTATGTAGTGTAGGGGAGGTAAGGGGTATGATGTTACCCTGGCCTATATTAGGGTACCTATATGAAACATAACAGTACCTAGCACAAGTACAGGTTCAGCCTCTGCCACACTATCCATCACTTTTATCGGGTCAGCCGTATTGAGCTTAGATCTATGGATCTAAACTGTGGCCTCATCTACAAGTAAATGACTCTGCAAGGCACTGCAAGCCATTTAGCTGTGCCATGCTGTGTCATTTTCAAAGCACAGAGATGCATTGTATTAACAACTATATGATGCATCCCCACAATTAGCTGCATGTGCCAGGGCAGGTTTCCTTGCATCATTTTGCAAAGGTGCCTGCACTGCAGGGATGATTGTTTTTGTGCAGACAGGGACACCTTCCTGCACAAAAGCAATCATTGATGGCATTGTACTCTCTCAATTCATGCCTCAGAATGCAGCATGCATAGAAAGAGGTAAAAACAAGGGGAAATAAACTTATTGCTCCTTGTTGCACCATTCCTACGCCTCCCCAGGACGTATTCCAAGTTTTACAATCTGTTGTACATCTGGGAATGCGTCAAGTTCCATGGATATTGCCTGGGAGCAGCCACACTAACACCCATGGAACACCCCTTTCATGCAGAGTAATGTATGAAAGGGGCCTATATTTACAAGGTAATGAAAAGTGATGCAGACTTACTTTTTGTGGCCAGGTAAATATGGGAAAGCCCATGGCTCCGCTGGAGTCTCACAAAAAGTGATGCACCTGCAGTACAATGAGTTTGTAAACAACCCTCTGTCTATTTTAGATTCCAAAGTCTCTTGAGAGGCCGCTATGGCTGAAAAAATGTATCAGCAGGTTATTTCGATGGGCCCTGGAAGCATCATCTGTCCAGGTAGCCTTCTGTCTGCACCATTGTCTCTGGTGGATCTGCCATGGATCCTGCTGGTTTCTGGGTTGTATGGGTGGGGGTCTTAGGTGTCACCATTTTGCAGTGTGTGCCCCCTGTGCCTCTAAGTAAGTGTTTTCTCTTTCACCCTGCCTCCCTGTTAGGCCTGGGGTGCAGAGGACTCTTGCAGTACCCTCTTTTACAGATCCCAAATGCTGACCAGTCCCCAAACCGGTAGGCAACAGTTATTAACGGAATTGCAGATTGAGGGGGTAACAGGCCACTCTCAAAGCAGGACAGCAGTCACCTTCCAGGTTGCAGTGTGCATCTCTAATGGAGAAGCTCATTGAACGGCAAGAAGGGAGGGAAGGACAGCCATCCTTGATCAGCGCAGCCCCGCACAATGGCTGTCCATGCAAAGCTGCAGCAAGTCACAGGGGTTGGGGAGCCCGCCACTTCCTGAATTTAATGTGCCCTTTCCCAAGGACCACCTCACTCACCACAGCCAGGCCGTCCGTATAGTGTGGCCATGCCGTATCAGGTGCAGAATGGTGTTCAGGTCAAATAATAACTGGCAACAAGAGCCTCCTCCAACCTCTTGTCATGTGCCCATTCCCTACTTCGGCAGCTCCGTATGCGTGTTTGGACTTCCAGTGCTCCCCTCCACTCCTCAAATTCTCGCTCTCTTGGCCCTTGGCCACAGCAGTCACTTCTGATCAAATTGTGCACCCTGGCCTCTCATGCCCATTGGAGCAGATGTCACTGAGGGCAGTAACTCTGTGTCCATGAGTCTGCACGCTTTCTCCACTGCCTGGACATATGGCCTCCCAAGCTACAGCCATGCCCAAAAGGCCCTGATGCCTCTCTCCATGCCACAACAGATCAGGGGACAGTAACTATCCTATGGGGGCATTCCAGTGGTCCGTGAACCCATGCAGTCAACTGCAGGAGTCCATGAGGCCCCCAGCTCATTGACTTTACCAGGATTTCAGCGTGTGCCACTGGAGATCATCCTGAGTGTAACTTCACCACCATCTTGCTGGGCAGCGACGAGCTGCAGAATATAGTTACATCACCCATAAGTGTGAATATTAAAGACTGACTCGAGTTCTACCATTGTTGATGACTGTCTGTAGCCTAAAACACTGCAGCAACACATTCTGGCATCACTGTTGGACAGTCCTGTCTTTCCCTGCCACATCCCATACTGAGATAGATAACCTTGGACTGGCCTGAAGATTTTGGGACCTTGTTTTTGTTGGCACCTCACACGGCTCTGTACTGAGACGGACTGAACACACCATGCCCTGAAAATCCCTCTGATTACAGAAATTGATTTACACAATAGCCACATCAGCGGATTCACTCCTTGTTTCTAATACCCATGCATGGAGAAAGCCCTAGGCCTGAGTGACAAGAAAGGGACGAAACACGTGTTGGCTGTCTGCCGTATTCTGTGATTCTGATTATAGAACCCCATTGAATAGAAAAAATAAAAATAAAGAAATATGATGCACTAATGCAGCACTATAGATTCCTTGAACACATTTTAACTTCTAAATGATGCAATATACATCAACTCAGCTCTGTCCTTCTCCTTGTCTAGCAGCTCATTTCGAAAGAAACTATTTTGGCATGAAGAACAATTCTATTAGGTAAACAATAACTAAGTCACCCAAAAGGGCCCCGTGTAGTCCCCATTGTTTTGTGTTTCATGTGTAATTGTAGGGCATGCTATGTATGGAAAATAGTATGGGGCAGATTTATGTTGGGAATGCGCCACGTTTGGGTCACGCAACTGCGGCGTAAACGTGGCGCATCCCTACGACCTATTTACAACGTGACGCATCTAGGCAGATGCGTCACGTTGTAAAGCCCTGCGCCACTTGTGGGCGTTCCGGCGCAGGGTGGGCGTTCCGGGGCAGGTGCGCCTCTTAAAAGTTGCTGAGTGAAATCTATAAGATTTCACTCAGTCACTTTCAGGCCAATGCTGCGTCAAAACCCTGCGCCTGCTTGAAGCAGGCGTAGGTCTTGACGCAGCATTGTAAAGATGGGGCACCCCCCAGCCTTGCTGGAGCTGCGTCGCGCTTGCGACGCAACTCCAGCAATGCACCACCTTTACGGCACAGATGCGTCACGCATCTGTGCCGTTTTTTCCCCATGGTGCGCCGCATTGTAAATGCGGCGCACCATGGGTGGCGGAGCAGTGGCGCAAAATAACTGGCGCATCCCTGGGGATGCGCCAGTTATCATAAATCTGCCCCTATGTCTTTACAGATATTAGCTTATGTTTGGGCTAGTATGGATGTTCTAATGGAGAAGACGCACTTCTTTTTAAAAGTCACTGTTTTAGAAATGAGTTTGGAAAAATGCTATAGTGTTCATTCAAGCAGTTTTGCAAATTATGGAGTAAATGTGACTTTACAAACATGTAACCTGTGGTTTCTGGACATTGATTAGCCGGTTGATGAGATGTAAAATACGGTCTGCCCGAGACAATAGAGTTCGCTCTGCTAGCTGGAAGGCTAGTTGGGGTAATCATTGGTCAATTGTAGCAAAGGATATGAAATCTGCATGTCTGCATGTGTATCCATGATTTTTTGCTTTTTGCTTGTTTTATGTAGACTATACTTGATTGGTATTATGACTCACTGCTCAGTGACATTGCTATTCAGTGCCAAAATAAGTATGCTTGGTACCTATAATTGTAAAATTTGATTAACTCAATTGGTCTATTACATTTTCCAGAGAGCGAAAGTAAATAGCACAGAATATGTACCAATTGATTTGAAGTTAATCTGCATATGCAAGTTGTATCATGTATTTACATCACCTACTTATAAACAAAAAAGTATGGTTGCCAGGAGTACCACTGTGTTCTGACTGGGCTGCAGTGTGAATGCGCATGGCAAGGAATAGTGCATTGGCTAAAAAAGAAAACATCGTTTTCTAGCCAACCCTACTGTATACATTAAAAGCCCATTAAGCGAGGTGGCTAATATATGAAACAAGCATTTGCAATGCAATAGGTCTCGCATTTGCACAAATTTGAGCTTTTGGCATTGTAAATGACAATGCCTTTTATTTATGTTTTGGTTTTTAAAATATAAATAAAAGGCATTGTCATTTACAATGCTAATAGCTTAAACTCTTGCAAATGCGAAACCAATTGCATTGCAAATGTTTGTCATACTGTGATGTGGATTTTAATAGGTTTTATGTGGTGATGATTGGGGACCTCAGATGAGGTCAAAAACAATTTAGAAATAAAAACTTGAAACTACCAAAATTAAAAATAACCTGTTTCTTCCATGACAAATAAAGCTGCAATTTGATTCAAACTCGTGTTCGACTAGTTCCACTCTGGTGTTTAATCCACATGGTATAGTCCATGCTGGTTATTCGAGAATCATGCCATGCTTGTGAAATCCTGTGAGAGGCAGCTGCTGCTGTGCTAAAAACGAGTCGATCGGGGATGAGGAGCTTTAAAAACAAACTAATACACCCACTTTTATGGAAAATGGAATTCTACATACAATTTTCTTTTTTGACATTTTGCAAAAGGCAAATATCCGACACTGAAAGCGCTTCAACACAAAATAATCCATGAGAAAAACACAGGGGGGGAGTAAAGCGGACTGCATAGAAGGTTAGATTCAACATGAAACCCGAAAATAAAGCTAGTCAGTGGTGCTTCTTTTTGCATCGGATTATTAAAGAATACTGAAAGATATACCGCTCAAAAATGAATGGGGTTTGTAGTGGGTGCTCTGTAACGACTGGGGGCATGTGGCTAACATGCCCCCATGCCCTCAATCGCATGCTAACAAATGAATTCAACATTTTTTTCTACTCTGTTTTCAAAATCTGAATTAATAAGAAAGTCAGCTTTTTGATAATTTCAGGGCTTTGGAAGACAGTTCCCAGATTGGTCTCACAGGATCTGCTGCCATTCATTCCCAGGGCCCTCCTAGACATATGAACCCCTTGGCTTCAACCCCTGACAGAGGGAAAACGAGTTCTGACTTTAACAGAGGGGAGGAGCGGTAATCAAAATTAGGGAGTGGCTATCGGCTATCCGGAAGCTCTTCCACAGAAAACAAGCATTTGCTATGCAATAGGTCTCGCATTTCGAGAGTTTGTGCTATTGGAATTGTAAATTACTGCCTTTTATTTATTTGTTTTGAAAACCTGCAAATGGTGCATACACACGCACTTTATGCTTGTAGTCGTTGCTTATGAGAAGCAAGGCTGGCAGTAACTGCGCCTCGTATACGGCCAGCCTTGCTGTTCATAAGCAAGGACTATAAGCACAAAGTGCGTGTTTACGCAGCGCTTGCAGGTTTTCAAAACACATAAATAAAAGGCATTGGGTCACATGTATCACCCATTTTTGCATTCGCAAACGGCCCGATTCACAGAATTGGCAGTTTGCAAACTAAAAAAAGTGTTTTTACAAGGGGACCTGGGGGGAGGTGTTTAAAGGTATGGAGTGTCCACAAGATTGTCTTTAGATGCTATCCTGGGGTATGAGAGTCTTTTTCCTTGGCGGAAACCTACAAAAGAACACAAGGGTGGCATAACCAGAGCACACTACAACTCCTTTATCATCTAGATAAGAGCCATCAGATATGTGCCCATAAACAAAGGGCAGATAGGAGGCCCGCAGGGTGGCGGGAGAGAGGGCAGGCTGAGGGGAGAGGAGGGCGCAGGAAACAACAGTCTTTAGTCAGAGGGAACAGTCTAAGGCCATAGGGTGAAGAGAAGGCCAGTGGGCTGGCGGGAAAGGATAGACTGGGGGAGAAGGAGTGGGCCCATATTATCAAGAACGGCGATAAGGGGCTTGATATTATGCCCTTGTAAATTCCCATAGAAGCCCAGTTTCCTGCCGCTAAAGCGGTGATAATGTTATTACCGTTCTTGATAATATGGCCCGTGGTCTTTACGGAACAGGAGAGGCTTAGGGGAGGGGAGAGCAACTGTTGCAGTGGTCCAGCATGTAGGAAGGCTTCAGGAAGTGGGGTATCTAGTCCACAATCGGAAGAACGGTTACAGGGTCTGGGGACCTAACATGGAGTAGGGACCACAGCTGCCTCAAACTGGGTCCCTTATTCCTCTTGGTATTTCAGCAATACTAAGATATTAGCGTCAAGTCACTGACACTTGCTCTATGCACCATGCTTTCAGAGGCGGAGTGGATCTAAAGGGGACACAGAGGATGGGTGAGGGCTGTGGTGCCAGTTGATGGCTGCTGCTGCATTACTGAGCTGTGGATTTTAGTTCCCAACCTCTGCAACACGGGGATGCTGCAAGATGAAGTAAAGGCAGGATGTTAACGACAGGCGGAAGAGGGAGTTTGACTCGGATCGGTGCACAATATGCAGAGCACTCTGGAACTCTTCCAGTGGAGGAATATCTGCAATCCCTGAATGCAGGTGATTGTAGGCAGGTGCAGTGAATCTACCTCATGAGGGGGAGCTTGATTACTTCGAGGACATGGAGTCTACCCTTGTTGATGACCTTCTGAGGGTTCAGGGTGATTCAGGAATGGTAGAGATTGATGGAACTTGCAGCCTACCTCCAAAGACTATTAGCTAGATGGAAGGGTGTGCCACGTGAAGGAGGTTTATTTTGAAATCCCATGGGGACAGGGATATAATTCATAGATTGGAAGAAAAAGGGATACACCCAATATTACGTGGATATAGTTGCTTCTGGATTTGTGACACAGAGCACTACAAGAAAGCAGGTGCTATTGTGATTAAAAAAGGGAAACATAACTTATAGGTACCAGCTCCAGCCACCCTGCACGACTCAGGGTGCCATAGGAGGCAAAAACAAGAGGTCTTTGCTAGGACCTTCCTAGAAGATGTTGAAAAAATCCTAAAGGCTGATTGATGCTTCTCTGTCTGATAGGAAAACCTATGTGTATGCTGTTGATGGGTTATTATGGGGTGCAGCTCCAAACCTTTCAACATATTTACATCACAACACTCACCTCTAATCGGTTCCACTCCAAAACATAGAACGAAAAACACAAATCCTGAAAAAAGCACTAAAACATCTTCTGCCAAAATATCGACAATTTAAATATCTTCCTACAAAAAGATCGTTCTGAAAAAAGATCGACTTATAGTAGGACTGGGTCAATTTAATATTCTAACTTCAGTCCTAGCACTCAACGCAGCTTGTGCTTGATAGTGTGATCAGGTACTGTACATTTCAACATTTGTGTTGAGATTATTTATTCGTGGTAGATATTTTTACAGTAAATGTTTGTAAGTCTAGTTTCCTGTAGGATATTTTTTCCTTTACTACTGCAGTAATTGCTCCCCATTCTTCATTAATCTTTACTGATTTTATCTTTTACTCATTCAAGCTGAACAAAGAGGCACATTCTAGTTCCCAGGTCAAGGTGTCTGGAATTTTGCTTTGCTACAAGATTCAAGGCAGGAATATATTTGTTTGTAGAGGCTGGAAAATTAGATTTCATTTCGACTAGCAAACCCCTTATTCAAAAGACACCTTGAGCGAATGATGATGTATCCAGGGTATGCTTTTTGTGAAATATCATCCCCAGATATTTATATTATTTTAAGATATTCCCTCTATCCGGCGATGTCCATTTGAAATGAAAATGTGTATTACTTTTCTAAAAAAAAACATTTACCTACGTTTTTTACGTGCATTACAAGTTAATGGGTGCAATGAGATTGGTGCAGTGCTTGCAGTGTCTGATGCGATTACATTTCCGTACGACCTAATATACCGCTGTCAAATAGGTATTGGAAGCCAAATCCCTCAGGATATCCATCTCACAAAAAAACAAGCTTGGCTATGCATGTGTACACACAAACCCACATCATCCTACAGTAAATTACTCAGGGTCATCACCTTGGTCGATATGGGCAGGACACAGGGGTATATTATCAAGGGGTTTATCTCCGCTTTTTTGGCTTTAAAAGCCAAGAAAGCGGAGATAAAATTATCTCCCTATTACCAAGCTGTCGCTAACACCAGTTAGTGACAGCTAATAGGAGATAGCGACCATCTTGGGCCCCGCTTTGCATGTCAGTGATATTTATCACTAATGACATGCAAAGTGGGCGTGCCAAGATGTTAGCGACTGGAAACAGTCGCTAACATCGCTATCTCCTATTACCAACTTTTGGAGATATTCGCGCTAAGCGCGAATATCTCCAAAAGCTAACACCTGCCCTGAGCAGTTCTTCACCATGTTATCCAATGGGAGGTGGATAACATGGCTAAGAGCATTTGCTCGATAATGCATGAATATCGCTGACTTTTCAGCGATATTCATGCATTGCGGCCGTTTTTTATCGCATTTGCGATAAACCTTGCTAATAGCAAGGTTTATCTGCGATAAAAATCGCCGATGTGCGGCGATAATTTTTGTCTCTAAACAAGTTAGAGATAAAAATTATCGCTAGTTGTTGGTAATATACCCCACAGTGCTTTCAGTCCTTCGCTGGTCTGTTACCGATCATTGTTAAGTGAGTCAGTCAGTCAGTTTGGTTCAATGGAACCAACCCCAGACTTTAGCTCCCAGAACACATTACATTGTAAAATATAAGTCTAGTACAGAATACATCATGTCCAGTCGATATGGAGTTAGATGTCAGGCCTAACAGTGATTCACAGCACAATAACGTCACGGTTTTAAGTGCACAAGTCCACTGATCTCCCTTCCCTTACTAAGCAGGTGTGAGGGTAATTTATCCCTCCCTTACTGCGAATGGACCACACCACTGCTTTCTGTGAACAAGGCCATATCCCCACTCTCCTCTTGCTGTTTAGTGACCATAGCAATTACCATACCACTCAAGCACGGAAATGTACCTCTCCTTGTTGTGCATGTTCCCAGAGCCCTTCGCCTGTGCCACATCCCTTTACCTCTGCATTCTAAGCACAGAAATTAGATGAACTCTATACATCTCTCTGCAAGGGCCCCTGTTATATAGAGTTTCCAAAAGCCTCTTTAATTACCAAATATAAGACCAGTTGGCCCACATACAATTACAATAGTAAAGCGGCCAGTTCCAATTCAATCCTTCTCCGACAAGAACATTCTGTGACCTCATATAAATACTATAGTAACATTCTAAGTGTGTCAACATCATAGTCAACACTCATTGAATACTAAGTGTGTGCAGATGCATGAGTGAATGTATGTGTTATGTGTGCACAACTGTATAAATGTTTGCATGAATGATTGTATGCATGTGATGTGTTATGTAATGTATGATTACGAAGCTTTACAGGTAAGTAAACATATAAATAAATAAAACGTTGTGTGCACTGCATCGCATTTGGAGATGCAGTGCACGGAACAAAATTAGTTTTATTTATTTATATGTTTACTTACCTGTAAAGCTCCGCAATCCATACATTACTACCCCCACCCTGTCCCTCCCCCTCCCCACGTCACCGCCCTGCAGGTAATCCCACTACCGACCGCAGCTGGTTCGGGGGCTGTTGTACATAGTTACACATAGGTAATACATGATTACTACCCCCCACCCTGCTCCTTCTCCTCCCCACGTCACCGCCCTGCAGGTACTCCCACTACCAATCGTGGCTGCCCCATCCACTACCGACCGCGGCTGCCCCCATCCACTTATCACACCCCTTATGTTCAAAGCTCCTTACATCTCGTTTAGATGAAGGGGCCCACTGACGTTTCCTGGACACTTCCTGTCTACACAATTTTTCTTTTCCTTTGTGTATGTAAAGCGCTCTGATACCCACGGGTCTAACTAGCGCTATATAAAACTTTATAAATAAAATAAAATAAATACACATGCCCTGGATAACTACACTTGCTGTATCAGGACAATGAGTACAGTATGAACGCACCTTCTGATTATCTTCTCACACAAATCACCTCCTCTCCTTTCAGAGCAGCCTCTACTCCCCTCACCCGCACCAAACTTTTACTCTTCCTGCCCAGGGGTTGTTAGCTCTCCGTATGGCGCAGACGGACAGCAGCCATTCACGCCCCCTCCCTCTCGTGTAAGCGCGCACAGCCCCTTACTTCCTCCTAATGGCTTCCAAGCCAATAGCTACCACAGGTGAATGCAGAAATAGTTTTTATCAAGTCCCGAGCACTGTAATGCATATACTTGCGTTTAATTTTCTGTTTACATATGTAACTTTTTAAAAGGGATTTGTATCTTCATTCACTGACTAATTTAGGAGCTGCAGATACGTTAAATGGTTTATACTACGCTCTAAACATTTAGGCAAATGTTTAATTGAATATATTGAACTTTCTTCGGTTAGGGCTTTAATACTGAAATGTGCTTTAATATGGCAGCCATAAAACCCAGCTTAATCTTCTTTTCTAGTTCCGATCTATTGTTTTGGACACTAGAGGCCATTAGAAAGGCGTACTGCAAATGATACGATGATTGCATTTTTCAGAAAAGCAGATATGTTTCTAAGATTGCATTATTCAAACAGAGATGATAAACCGTCCTTTAAAATGTAAACGTGAATTATGATGCACCATGCCCATACATAGCAACATTTGAAAGTGGGAAGTTTTCAAAATTAAATCGGGACTTGAAATATAATGGGATAACTTTTCAGGCAGGAGAAAGATCTAACAAAGAAATGCTTGCCTTTAAAACAAGCAATATTTTCAAATAGGTTATGTGGTTCACTCGCCATTCCACAACTCCCCATCCCCCGCCTTCACTATAGATTGTTTTGGGAGACTAATATTTTGGGACAACCATACAAAAGAGTCTCCCTCCTTCTCATAATGCACAATAAAAGTTTCAGGATACAATGGGCTGTACCTGCACCTTCGGACCTTGCCCACTGTAAGCCATGACTTCGGCTGTTAAGAGTGAGAAAGAGGGGAAGACAAACGAGCCTGAACGAACGGTGAGCACGAGGGAAGCAGGAAATTATGCCACAAGCTGCCCTCCGGCATAGACAACAAGCTCAAAAAAGAAAAGCACGGCCCCGCGGCCGCTAAAGTTAAAGGGACGCTGAGACTTGCGCGCGGCTGAAAGTCCATATATGGTGTTTACCTTGCGGGAGCCGGCAGCCGCCATATGGGGCTGCGCGCTCCCGCAAGCAATCGCCGTACGTGCACGCATTGCCATTGAAGGCAATGGAACGCGTGCACGTGTTAGCCTAAAAAAGGCAATCAATGACATTAGGTCTCTCTCCTATGCAGTGCATGCGCGCTGCGTAGGCGAGACCTGAAAAGAGTCAATCCATCTTGAATTTAAGGTTTCTGGGAATTTTCACAGTAAAGCAATGAGAAAGTGGTACAAGAGGATGTGGGCATATAGTGAGAATGTAGCAAGCACTGGGTAGGGAACATATCTAACCACTCACTAGTGCACAGGATAAAACTGGCACCTCGCCAAAACCTCATGAAAACATTCTTGGATCTTGGAAGACTACCTTTGAAGTAGAAGGCCTTGCTAGAGGAAAGACGAATCCTTACTTCTGATAGAAGAAAATAACTCAAGTGCTCCTGAATTATGTCTGGCACCTAAATACAGAATATTTTCTCCAAGATTTGGATGGATGACCTCTTGTTAACCTGATCTAAGGGAACAAAAAGAAGAAGGACTCCTTACTTCAGTTAAGGCCAGATAGCTACAGAGGATGGGGTGCTACAGGAGGCCTTGCTGAAGAGAGAGTTGATGACCTGGGACATCCCTGGGTGACCAAAAGGCTCTTTGCCTCCAATTGGAGAAAAGTTGGACTTTGTCATTGTTTGAAGTATGGAGGACTGGGACAAGGTGCAGTGTGCGGTCACAACAAAACCAGATTCATCCGACTCAGATATTTTTGCTTCTCAGAGAACAGGTTCAACAGGACCTCGCAGAAAAGCTATCTAGCTTCATAGACCCATGCTAGGATAAAGGTTTCAGGTAGCTCCAACTGCATCCGAGGGGCACCCTGGGTGCGATGAGAGCCGACTCCTATGGGTGGAAGATGTCCAGGAGAAAGCAGCATAACCCCCAGCAGGTAAATCTCTGACTGCAAGACTCCACCTGCTCCGAGAATGGCACTTCAGACGCCACCTATCAAGTTCAGGAAAGAGCCGCGCCGTGACCGGCGCCCATGATGGAACTTTATAACGATGCCCCCCCCTAGGCAGAATCTAGAACCTTCTGTATGTACTGCGGTGCCCAAGCAACTTTTGGCCGATGACCGGTGAAGCTAACCTATGCAGCCAAAGAGGAGTATGGCTTGGGTTCACCCCTCGGCCGTCACCTACCAAGCCGGACATCAGACACTGTTTTTCCTCGTCACCCCATTGTATTTCTTACTCCCTCCACCCTATGTTTATGCTATGCTTTTGCAACTTATGTAACTATTCTCCAGCACCTATTTGGCCGTCACCTACACAGCTGGTCTTCTGACATTCTTTTCCTCGTCTCCCCGTCTGTGTCTCCTTACCGCCCCTCCTCCTCCCTTTTTTGATCCTTTGTTTCAAACTGATGTAACTATGTAATATGTAACTTGCTGATTCAACTAATGTAAATTACAAAACTGTTTGTACCTCCCACAGAGCCTGAGCAACCTTGGCGGATGCCCGGTGGAGCTGTCCTATGCAGCTATAGAGGAGTCTGGCCCCTTGGCCGTCACCTACCCAGCCGGTCATCTGACATTGTTTTTCCTCGTTCCCCATTATGTGTCTCCTTCTCTCCCACTTCGATGGAACAATGACGATGCCCCCTGGGCGGATACCAAATCTGTTTGTCCCTACCGCGGAGACCGAGCAACATTGGCCGATGCCCGGTGGAGCTGTCCTATGCAGCTATAGAGGAGTCTAGCACCTTGGCCATCACCTACCCAGCCGACCATCTGACATTGTTTTCCTCTTCTCCCTGTTCGTGTCTCCTTCACTCCCCCTCCCTCTGTGATACTTTGATTCAAACGATGTCACTATGTAACCTGTAACTCGCTGATTCAACTGATATAACTATGTATCCTGTAACTTGCTGATCCTCATGTAAAGCGTTCTGATATCTCCGGGTCTAGCCAGCGCTATATAAAACTTTGCAAATAAATAAAAATTAAATATACCCACTACTAGAGGAATTTGAGCACCAAAAAAGTTGCTAAGTCTAATGGTAAACCTTGTGTAGCATTTTAGGATCCAAGCGTAATTTACAGATGCATGCCCCTATATAGGTACAATTCACATTGCCCTTATATAGGCATAGAAATCATAACCATATTTAGACATAGCCCATGCAGTCCAAATACATGCATAGCTACTTCCACTCGTTCCAAAAAGCCACAACGATTTCTTGGAAAACTCGGCTTCAGCAGTCAGGGACATCCCCTTGCTTGAATATTGATTTGTCCAAGAATTCATGGAGTTTTCAAAGAACTACCATTCCCTAGAGGTTCTTTGATGACGTTATTATGTCCGACTTTATGTCAAACCAGGCACCTTCAAGGTATAAATATGCCTTCACTTGCTCTAGCAAACACACAATGGTTCGGAGCAGCTCGACTATCTACTTGCCCGACGCAGCTTGCTACAGCAAGTGCCGAAGGAAGCCGACCCTCCAGCTGACGCACTGATCGAGAGGCTGAATTTCTCCGAGCGACAATCCGGCTCCAGTGTTTCCAAGCTCCCCTCGCAGGGTGTTGGAAAATCGAGTCCCGAGATAGAGATACCAGACCGCCTTCATTCTAAAACCAAGGTATGGAGCTGATTAGACCCTAAGAGAAATCTTGCATAGATTCTTGGCAAAGAAAACTAAACCTATGCTACACCTCACTTACTTCTTCCCTCGTACTAGACTTAGGTTAGGTGCATTGGGGTAGGCATATTTTAGAAGCACCAGTTGAGAACTTTTTAGCCTTTGTTATTTATGTATGTATTTATCTATGGTTTAAGAAACCATACAATGCTTTTACAGTATTATTTCATAATACTCTTCTTACTGTAGCATTATACTTTGCAACCAGTATTACGATAGTAGCAGTTCGCTTTACTTGCATGAGAAAGAAGATTGTCCAATAAACCCTTTTATTGAAAACGCCTCTCTCTCTATTTCTCTGCACCTCTGCAGAAACAAAGTATACACGATTGACTGAGTTAAATATCTATCTGTTGTTTCCACGACTCTGAAGATCAGTTTTATTCTTGGGGAAACAAAGTTGTCATGTTTATGCGGTTGTCAGAAACTAATCCCTTCTTGTTTACTCGAGAACGTTTCTAGTGACCTCTGAGCTTGCTGGCACTCACAATTAAGTCTAATATATTCGAAAGAGACCTAGTAACCTAAGTCCTACATCAAATCTATAGGATATATCATTCCAATGCGCAGAGCCTATTGGGAATATAGACACTACACTACATGGCGCCCAACGTTTGGTAAGGCACTAATTTACTAGAGTAACTCAGTCGTTCTTTTCACAGAGACACCTTTTCCTGTAAAATACTCCAATAGACGTCTGGAGTGGGTAAAGGGATAAAATATCCACCATAACTGAGATGGACGAAAATCCTATGTATTAGTTTTTGGTTTGATTCAACGTTGATACAGTGTTCCAAAATATTGTGACCTTATCTTTGTTTCCTTGAAACTTGCTTTGCAACTTTCATTAAACAATGATGCTTAACGGAGACAATAACGCAACCAGTGGAGCTGCAGCAACTGCAAACCAACCGGGTTTAGACGTTACAGGTTTCCAAGAAACTGACCCGGATGCTATAATCAATCCGGAAAACTTAAGGAAAACCATCACTGTAAAGCTTATAACAAATGGCCTATAACCAAGAGGTGGTAGGGTAATTTTTGACATAGAGGCACATAAATATTGGCAGACAGAGGTATTCTATTCATGGATAGTCTTCCCTGATGCAAATGCAGTATCGCATGTGTTTCACTTTTACAAAGTAGAGGGTAATCCAACGGAATACGTTCCTTTCGAGGACATTGAAATTCCATTAACATACCAAGAGCCTCAGCTCTGGTTTAATGGCGCCCCACAACAATAAAATCACATTATTAGGCTCGGTCCACTAGGTAGACCAGTAGCAACATGGCCGGTACTAACCAGCTATACACCACACCCTGTCATTGAATAAATGACAGGTGAGGAACTATTAGATCAACTAAAACAACTAATCAAAATACATAGACAATTGGTTCAATATGTCATGCGGACTCTAACAGTCCAAACTTCTATAAGGATTCCACAACAAACCCCTCACCAGGTGAACACAAATAAAATTACACAGACTATACAATCAGTCATTGGTAAATTACCCGCAAAAAGGGAACACATTTCATTCTGGATAGCTCAAAAAATTACTCAAATCGAAGCAGTATTTCCCGACAGTACACCTCATGAGAAACACGGATTTAAAAAAATCTGTTTACCAATGGGGATCGCACCACACCTGGAGGACTGCGACACTTGGGGTACAGTCTTTGCTGCAATCTACACAAAAACACATGGTTTTCTGTCTATGGCAGTAATACCAGATGTCTTGAAACACATTCAAAATAAATACGGGGCAGAGCCTGCTTTAAAGCTGGGTATGAAATTACTGAAAGATTTCAAACAGGTCTCAGCTATAATATTAGCTAATATTAAAGGTGAAGCAGCATCCGTGGCGATCCGCCAAAAAATAAGGGAAATTAATATAACTGAGCAACCATATGAACTGGCCGGAATAATTGAAACATCCTTTGAAGAACTAGGTAGAGATAGTTTGGGTGGGAAACCAGTCAAGCCCCAACTAACAGAAATTCCTGAAAAGGTCTTTATTAAAAACACTCTCTCTACTCCTAAAAAGAAGTGGGAAAATACTAAACAAACTTCTAATGAGAAGCGTTCTCAGTCCAGAGGAAGGTCTCCTCAAAAGGATCCCTCTGAAAAGAGGTATAACCTCAGGAACAGGGATAATTTGAGAAAACCTGATAGATATCAAGATGCTGATACACGTTCCTCTTGTACCTTTCAGACTTCCTCACAGAAATCGGAAAGAAGAGAACGATCAGAACACAAGGAAGAATGCGTGAAGTCCAAAGACGATCAAAACGTTCCAAAAAATAAGAAAACCCAATTCACCAAAAAGAAGGTAGCAGGTCTAAAGATCAAACATACCGAGGATCTTGAGGACACAACTCAAGAACGGCGAGTGGGCCCAGACAATGCTGGACAGCGCAGCAGAAGTCACCATAGCTCGCAAGATCTTGAAGGATCATCTGGAGACAGTGGACTTGAATGAGTACATTAAAGTTGAAACAGCTGACACCAGGGTTAGTGTACCCCATAAGATATATGAAGTAACGCTACGAATTTCATAGCGTGCCCTGCATCACATTTTGCAATGCAGGGCAAAGAACGAAATTCGTTTTATTAATTTAATTGGTTACTTACCTGCAATCATCCATATTCCGGTGTTTATCACCCCCCACCCTGCCCTGCCTACCTGCCCCACCGCAACTCCCTCCACGGGCCGCGGCGTTGCATTGCCATTCCATCCTGAGGGAAATTCTATAGTGGAAAGAAAAAAACGGGACATAAAGCAATCTATAACAGCTAGGGTATTAGGCTCGAGTGAAGGGTGGGTCAAACATCTAATAAGTGTCCAACGTAGTCAATATAATCTGCCAAGAAATTCTCTGGGTGGAATCACTCCATACGAAATCCCGTTTGGTACTATAATGCTTGTCCAGGAGCTTGATCTTCACACTTCAGTGTTGGAACAATACCCCTTTGATATCAAACACCGTTTGGCTGTTTTGCAGGACTTACATGAGAAAAAGAGAAGTCAAAGCAACACAATACAGAAGCCAACGACCACTGAAGGAGAACCACCCACCCCAGCAAGGCCTGTCTGGATTCCAAAGATTGGGGATCTAGACAGAGAAAAGATCACAGATAAGAAGGAATATGGGCCTTCTTACAGAAAACCAGTACCTGTGCTAGCAATCCACGGATCGAGAACAGTGTTACTGCCGCCCCTTGCTGGAAGAAAGGAGAACAAGTTTGTATCTATCAACGTAGTCAAACCACATCATGTGGCCAATAATAAGTAGTAGGCCCAGTGAACTCCAAAGATGTAGCTGAAGACAAAATGTTGCTACTATCCAAGAGGTTCAGACTGAGAGACTGATAACATTTGAAGACTCTGCAGCACAAAACAAAGGACTAAGCGATAAAGCTATGGAACTTGTGCCTCTTGAGACCCAAATAACAGTTCATCAAGAAACACCTGTCTACAATGATGTAGCATCTGACTATACTAATATGACAAGGGATCCGGCAGCTCCAGTGATTTCAAGTAATCCTGATGCAATTCCTACAATTGACAGAACTGCCTCTGGCTATTTCATTAACTTTGATATGTTTTCTGAGGATCCGAGTGAGGCTGAAACAACACCAGCAAATACAACTTTTAAAGAACAAGTAACAAAACTTTTTCAGCAACTTGAAAAACTTATCTGGTTTCACCATGGGTTGAATTTTGGATTGTGCCAGGTGTACTTTTTCTCCTACTTTGGCTAATCCTGGTATTAAGTTTGGGAATTCTGATAAATGGAAGATATAGTAAAATGGACACAGCAAGTAAGAACATCAACTTTCTCCTAAAGCCTCACAAATCATCTCATTGTGAACAAAGAGACTTGACGTCAGTTAACATCACCGTCGTTCCTATACCTGGTGGTATACCCTGGGACAGAACTGATTATGACATCTTTGGCCCTGGAGAGCTGTTGAAGATTCTACATCAATTCGAGGTTTCCTTGAGTGACTTTGTTTCACCCAGCACATTTTCTGATGATGGGGACTTTGATATTGTTAATAATATGATGTCAGACTTAGAGATGTCTGCAAAATTTACAAAACATGAATACTCAGAAGGTTCATCAGATTATGCACAAATGTACTGTTATATTCACTATGGTCATCATTATTTGCACAAATCTGCAAACCCTAGAGATGTTTATACTTTCAATCAATGGGAACATTGTCCAACGCCACCAAATAGTAGCTCAAAAACATTTTATAAAAAATGTCCATACTTCTCAGGTTTTAATGTCTCAAATGCGGAAACATTTTACTTTAAAAATGTTAATAAGACAGGAATGAAAAGTATGTTGACTAATACTAAGCAAACTTATTCTCCAGCATTTTATGCCCATCTGTCTTCATTAGGTTTTGACTTTTGGAGTCACAACATTGAAACAAAAACAGTCTGGGGTTCAAAAGACTGGCAAGTACAGGGAATAGAAGCTTTATTTCGAGCCTACATTATCCCTGAACAAATAATGTTTTTGAATGACACTGTGCCCCAGACATCCTGTCTTGGCCTAGCCAAGATAAAAGATTTAAACAAACCGTCCATACCTACATCTACACCTGACAGTAAAAACACATCAGAGGGAGGGGTCGACGTAAAAACTATTTTACTTAAAAACAGAACTGATCCTGATTAGAAAAAATGGTTAATCTGGCCCACAGACACAAACAACTGTCAAGATAGATTCCTGAATAAGACACAGGGGTTTATAATAACTAGGCCATATACAAGATATGTCCAGAGGCAACATCCAGGGATAGTAACAACATACAGTGTAAGAAAAATGTGCCTTGAGTGGCTACAAAAATCTACACTTACAGAGGTTAAACAACACTTATCTTTACTTAAATATGGTGTTGATTTGAGGGACTTCTTACAAGGTCCTGCAAAACGACATCATAAATGTTTCATATACGCAGGTATATACGTCATTAATAATGAAGCTTGGAAAACGACACAGGCAGATACTGCAGAAAGAATATGAGAAATTGATCATATTAATTTATTGAAAGCACTCTCTGTAGTTGTTATGGGTTAACAACTCTGTCATCCAGAATTTATTCTTTGGACAGCATAGTATCCTTTGCCATAGACATAATGGAACAGGACTTGCTCATACTACAGCATGGACAGTCGCAATTATGTTATATAATGCTTCTAGGCTGAACGTTGCAAAATCTTCGTTCTGGATATGTGCCATGGTGTCTAATCAACACCACGTCATTGTTTTCTGTATTTAACCTTACAGATTAACAAATCACTTTCGCACAAAGAGGAGCAGACTATACGGTGCTGAGAATTGAGAAACTGGAAAGATTACCATTAACTGTTTCAGAAAAACCTTCAACAGAATGGCTAATACACGGGATAATCACTCTGCCTGTCACAATTTTCAATTTTCAATACTGTTTGAAACATATACCAGTTGCCGTATATGAAAAGTTGTGTAAGGGATACATAAAGTCAACCTGGGAATTACCATACACACACAGATGTTGGAGTGGGGTAGATATGTATTTCTTAGTGGTACGCAATGTAAAAGCGCACTAAGCGGTACACTTTTATGTCTAGGTATTAATTTACATGGAGCCTGTGATGGTTCTTCGACCAATTTATCCTGCAACCTGCAAGGTTCTCCAGCAGCAGTGATAGATCCAATTTTTAGACAGCTTTCTAACGGGAGCTATATAATGTTGAATGATCACAGCTGTTGTGGCATGTTGCCAGGAACAGCCTATCTCGTAACTGTGTCGGCCTGGGTCACTTGTTGTATGCAAGTATTGTTTCCTAAAGCTAAGACAGACGGGGAGTCGCCATTATGGCCTTCACTGAACATCTCTTCTATTCAAATTGATACTTTAAGCAGAATGAAAGCCATTCTTTTACAAAAAACTGTGCCACTGACATCGTCCACAGAGACATATGAACTACAAGTTGCAAGGTCCTCTGCAGAGATACATGCCCTTTTATCGACAAACTGCCCCACATATTTCGTAGACATGTTCGGTCGTATCTTAAACATGTCTGATACCAGTGGTATTGTACATGTATTTAAGTTTTTTCGGGACTGTTAGCACCTTTTGAAGCAGTCCTCAGCATATTTCAAAACTTCATGCACTCTGTGTTCGG
Organism: Lissotriton helveticus; assembly: GCF_964261635.1. NCBI lineage: Eukaryota > Metazoa > Chordata > Amphibia > Caudata > Salamandridae > Lissotriton > Lissotriton helveticus. Next base: position 540,522,553 of record NC_136065.1, read on the forward strand.
CGGCCAGCCTTTCATTTTGGGACTCGTAGCAGGAATACTATTCTAGTTCCTTCTGCTCCAATATGGCAAGTTCGGTCAGCAGCGACAACCAGATTACCATATAGAACACTCTCCTGGCAATGAAGTGTCGTGAGCGCATGATACAGGTTCTGGGCCTGGCTCATTTAAGAGACCTGAATACCACGTGGTTTCTATCATTCCGACCAATCCGGCAAGATTGCATCTTACCTGCACTACGATGCCTGCTATGTGGAGAAAAATGCGTGTTGGACGTCTGTCTAACACTTCCATCAGCACTACCAACGGATGTTGATACTCTGCTTGGTTCAGTAACGGCCCATGCATCGTGTTGTCCCCCGCGGCTACCCATTCTGATGATGGCATTCATTGAGGTCTTACAGACGCAATCTGCTGACGGTGAGATACGTGGATCGACAGGCACACAGGTACCATCTCCATATTCGACGAACATTGCTAATGCGGCTAACGCTGACGGCGATGCTTCACATTTTTGTGCTATTGGTTTACTTAATGAAGTGGTCCAACTTTCACCTACTGTGGTAGACGATTTCTTTGCCAGCTTAGAGGATTTAATGTTTTCTCCAAACAACGAGAATGCCTTTTGAAGTTAGCACACAGTGTTCTATGGGACTCTGTATTCAACCTTCACTTTAAAAAAAAAACTTTCAACTTTAAGAACTTTATTTTTCTGCGATTTGACTTTTTCCAAAATGTAATATTTTTTGGGGCACAAAGTAATCTGCTTAAAGTAGAACTATTATTAGGGAACAAGAATTCTTTAAAACACTTCCAAGTGACAATATTTGACCTTGTCCACAACCCAAACAGTTTATATATTCTGTCATGGAATGGTCTCGATCTTTCTTTTGTATTTAAGAGCCATTTCATGAATGTTATTTTATGACTCATTCTGATAAGCATTTTTCCAATTTCACACTACATGCTTTGAATGAAAATATTGCTTTTTAAAATGCATACGGCACAAATGCTCATCTTTAGTGTGCAACCATTTTGAGTACATTTTATGTATTTTGGGAGGGATTTTTACACATCATGCTTTAGATATGTTTAAAAATGCTTAGAATTTAGTAATATAAAACATAATAAAGTGGAGTGGGTGTTGTATAGCATGTTAGGATCCAAGCGTAATTTACCGATTCATGCCCTTATATAGGTACAATTCACCTTGCCCTTATATAGGCATAGAAATCATAACCATATTTAGACATAGCCCATGCAGTCCAAATATAGGCATGGCTACTACCACTCGTTCCAAAAAGCCACAACGATTTCTTGGAAAACTCTGCTTCAGCAGTCAGGGAGATCCCCTTGCTTGAATATTGATTTGTCCAAGAATTCATGGAGTTTTCAAAGAACTACCATTCCCTTGGGGTTCTTTGATGACGTTATTATGTCCGACTTTAAGTCAAACTAGGCACCTTCAAGGTATAAATATACCTTCACTTGCTCTAGCAAACACACGGTGATTCGGAGCAACTCGACTATCTACTTGCCCGATGCAGCTCGCTACAGCAAGTCCCAAAGGAAGCCGACCCTCCAGCTGACACACTGATCGTGAGGCTGCATTTCTCCCGGCAAGAATCCAGCTCCAGTGTTTCCAAGCTCCCCTCAAGGGGTGTTGGGAAATCGAGTCTCGAGACAGAGATACCAGACCTCCTTCATTCTAAAACCAAGGTACAGAGCTGATTAGACCCTAAGAGAAATCTTGGATAGATTATTGGCAAAGAAAACTAAACCTATGCTACACTTCACTTACTTCTTCCCTCGTACTAGACTTAGGTTAGGTACATTGGGTTAGGCGTATTTTAGAAGCACCAGTTGAGTACTTTTTAGCCTTTGGTATTTATGTATGTATTTATCTATGGTTTAAGAAACCATACAATGCTTTTACTGTATTATTTCATACTACTCTTCTTACTGTACGCATTATACTTTGCAACCAGTATTACGATTGTAGCAGTTCACTATCAATGCATGAGAAAGAAGACTGTTCAATATACACTTTTATTGAAAACGCCTGTCTCTCTATTTCTCTGCACCTCTGATGAAACGAAGTATGCACGATTGAGTGAGTAAAATATCTATCTATTGTTTCCACGACTCTGAAGATCAGTTTTATTCTTGGGGAAACAAAGTTGGCATGTTTATGCGGTTGTCAGAAACTAGTCCCTTCTTGTTTATTCGAGAAAGTTTCTAGTGACCTCTGAGCTAGCTGGCACTCACAATTAAGTCTAATATATTCGATAGAGATCTAATCGACCTAAGTCCTACGTCAAATCTATAGGATATATTATTCCAATGCGCAGAGCCTATTTGGAATATAGGAACTACACTACACTTGGACAGGTGGTAAATCCAGGTCAGTGATGCAGCAACCTCAGCATGTATGAAATCCAGCTTTGTTCTGCTCAGAGCTCAGAGATCTTGGCACCAACAACCAACACATTCAGAGGGAGCTAGAAAAGGGCCTATTTGATTTCAAAGGACCCTTGCTGGTCTCACCCCACTAATGAATATTGGTTTGCATTTAAGAGACTAAGGGGGTGATTTAGAGATTGGATGACACGGTACTTCATCACAAACGCACCAGAGTACCCTGTGCACCAAACACACTGTTCATCCACCTCATTTAGAGACTAGTGCACTGTGAGAATTTGGTTGGTAGAGACAGCATTGTTGATGGAATTATACTCCTGAAAAATCATTATACAGACCACTCTATTTAGATTGGACAGTCTGATCATTTTTTTTTCTGACAGATTCTGCCAAAGAACGTCTGGTGTTGAGTGACAGAAAAAAATAATGAGTTCAATACCCTGTTAGATAACTGCCACAGTGTGGGGGTCATTAGTTGTTTGTATTTTTCAATGAAAAGCCCCCTCTTTGGGAGGTTTTTTGAAAAGCCAAACGTTTCAAAGTTTGGGGATGGCAATTGAAAACTGATAAAGGCAATGCACTAATATTTTTTGTAACTTGACGGGAACTACCATGATGGGTGTTCCTTTCAATGTACAGAGATGACCGCTATGCTGCCAGTCATCTCTAAATAGGAAAGACTACCATACATCCTGTTGTCGGACATTAAGGATGACCTACTTGGTTTATCCAACCTACACTCCATCATTGCAAGCTGAATTATGCCCAGGTCCTGGTCAAACACAAGCTGTTGTTTTTCTAGCTGATTATTGGCTAAAAACTTTGAAAAATCATATTTCTGGTTCACCTTCCTAACCAATTTTAACGCTTTTGGTGTTGGTTTGCTCAGAAACGTTAATCTCTTTTTCTCAATTTGTTTCAGATTTTATTGCATTGTGTTCTTTATTTTAAAATTGTTGGTACTGATTGAATTTAATACACATTCTGTTAAAACGTCCTTGACAGCAGCACAAGAGTTCTGACATTTTCAAGGCCCTGGTTACTGTGGAATAAGTTGCTTGGAAGGAACAGGAATTCTTGTGCATGAAATAAGGCAGTTAAGTTGACTGAGCAGCTATCTGACCTCAAAATTTTAGGACTGCAGCTTTGCCTGTCAGCTACAGCATCTTGCCTTTCCTTGGTAAAGTATTTGGGGGAAATTGCTAGGTTTGCCTAACACCGGATTCACCCTATTTAGCCTGAACTGTTGCTATCAATGGCAGTCGATTGTATGTCAGGATACTGTCTACAGAAATATTGTGTGACATAAAAATATTTCTCTACATATAATTTACAAAAATATTGTCCCACTGGGAATTTGGGCCTGATTGTGGTGGCGCAGGAGTGGCGGTCATTCCTTTGCCGTGGAGCAGGAGCACCACAATATATTAGGCTGAGCAAAGACTGGTGGAGCCACGCTCAGCATATTTTGAAATCCTGGAGCGCCATCTTTTTCATGGCGGAGCCCCACCATTAAAAGGCTGGTGGTGCAAGAACACAGGGGGTCCTACAGGCCCCCATGTCCTCCCTGTAATGTATTCCGCCCCCAGTTCCATTACGGGCATAGAAACAATGGCCCAACCCGAAATCGATTATTGGCTCAATGAATCAGTACTCACAGTTGATCATTTTTGTGACTGAATAGGTGTTTCAAGTTAATCACCACTTGTAGATTTTATCAAACAACTTAGAAATGCATCCACCTTGAAAAATTAATTTATTCAAAAAATGAATTTATTCAAAAATGAGGAGTTTTAATGAATTACTCCAACACAGCGAGGAAATTTCATATATACATTAATAAAAATTTTTGAACAACGAACGGTAACAAAGAGAGCAGCGTGCTTCTATAAAGGTGCCGGAAAAATAGAGAGAAATAGTGATTTTGATAGAAAGGGTGTAAGCCTCAACAGAATAGTGACATAGGGTTGTTTATAAAATTGAAAAAAAAACACAGTGCTGTACAAAGGACAGCAGAGATATGTACAAAGGCCACTAATTGCTTATTTCTCTTTTAACATTTATACATTCTTTTACTGGCATGTATAATGTTTGAAAACGGTAGTGGTCCTATTTTAGGGGAGTTTCGCGTCGACGTTTCGACCCGTCTGGTGGTACTAGGGTAGCTGGGGACCTCGACCTGCGGGTCTTCCTCAGGACGTATGTGGCACAAAAGAACTCCGTACCGTGGTTAATAAAGCTGTGGGCCCAAAATTTCTTTGTTGGGATGATCAAAAAACCTCCTACACCTGGATGGTTATGGACGACTGAAGGGTCACAGTCTCGCTCCTTCAGTACCAATTAGTGGTCGTGGGCCTTCCACCAAGGTTATTCAGTTGTAGATGTCAACAGTAACATATACGAATTAATCCGTTACTTTTGGTGTCCGTGTGCTGGCATCTTAGTGAGTCTAGGTGGAATTCAATGAAAGCGCCAGACCTGGCGGCGACTGCTCAAGTCAGGGGGCCTCCTGACTTGAGCAGTCGCCGCCAGGAAAGCCACACTCCCGCGTCATTTATTGCCGGTTGAGATCGTCTTTTGTAAACGACCCTTAAGTGGAAGCCGCCATCCCGTAAGGAACTCTGGCGCTTTCATTGAATTCCACCTAGACTCACTAAGATGCCAGCACACGGACACCAAAAGTAACGGATTAATTCGTATATGTTACTGTTGACATCTACAACTGAATAACCTTGGTGGAAGGCCCACGACCACTAATTGGTACTGAAGGAGCGAGACTGTGACCCTTCAGTCGTCCATAACCATCCAGGTGTAGGAGGTTTTTTGATCATCCCAACAAAGAAATTTTGGGCCCACAGCTTTATTAACCACGGTACGGAGTTCTTTTGTGCCACATACGTCCTGAGGAAGACCCGCAGGTCGAGGTCCCCAGCTACCCTAGTACCACCAGACGGGTCGAAACGTCGACGCGAAACTCCCCTAAAATAGGACCACTACCGTTTTCAAACATTATACATGCCAGTAAAAGAATGTATAAATGTTAAAAGAGAAATAAGCAATTAGTGGCCTTTGTACATATCTCTGCTGTCCTTTGTACAGCACTGTGTTTTTTTTCAATTTTATAAACAACCCTATGTCACTATTCTGTTGAGGCTTACACCCTTTCTATCAAAATCACTATTTCTCTCTATTTTTCCGGCACCTTTATAGAAGCACGCTGCTCTCTTTGTTACCGTTCGTTGTTCAAAAATTTTTATTAATGTATATATGAAATTTCCTCGCTGTGTTGGAGTAATTCATTAAAACTCCTCATTTTTGAATAAATTCATTTTTTGAATAAATTAATTTTTCAAGGTGGATGCATTTCTAAGTTGTTTGATAAAATCTACAAGTGGTGATTAACTTGAAACACCTATTCAGTCACAAAAATGATCAACTGTGAGTACTGATTCATTGAGCCAATAATCGATTTCGGGTTGGGCCATTGTTTCTATGCCAATATTGACTACCCAGGTCCAATAAAGAACCGTTTTGGGTTACCCCATTTTTTATAATGGCCCAGTTCCATTACGGCATAGATATCACTGTCCATGTCATGCTGGAGCTTTTTGGCCATTCCCAATGTGATGCATGTTTTCCAAGCATCGCCATGGGAAAGTCCAAAGGACCGGTGACCGTATTACGAGTTGAGACTAATACCAAACCTAAAAGAACTGTTGATTAAAAAATGCAAAGGCAAGAATTTTCCAATAAGGCTGTAGCACGTGTAAGATGTGGGAAGTGATAGACCCATTGTTCAAGTCACATGTTATTAAAACTAGTTGATTGGACTTCAACTGATGTATTTTTTAAACCAGGATTAATGTAGTGCAGCAGAAACTCACCAACCCATGCCCTACAAACAGGCCAATAATCATAGACCATGAGCTGTGTGGTGCCAGTAGCTCCAGAATTCCCATGCCCTTAGATGCTCAGAAGTAACACTTAAAATCTGGTAAAGCCCATCCTTCCGTTAGTAGTGACAATTTAAATTAAATTGCAGCTCTATGAGGTGTGAATCCCAACATAAATGCACAGATAGCTGAATCTTATCAGTGAAAGAACTGCACAGGTGTTGCGAATGGAGTAGAATTAAAAAAATACAAAAACATGAGCTGTAAAAACTTGTTGATTATGTTGCACCTTCCCATAAGACTGGTAGGTACATGTCATTTTTTGATTATTATTATTATTATTATTATTAATGCTGACTTTTGTAGTTAAGTACAATGATATCCAACATTGGCTGTGATCTTAACACCTAAATATTCAGTAGCATCAACAGCTTGAGAATCGAAAAAAGTTAACCTAACAGTAATGATTGCCTATTTTTCTCTGGATTATGTTCATACCATCCTAATGGCAAGTACTTATTTCTCAATCTCAGAAACTGCTGACATAACATGCCTTGTGCACATAAGCAACACTGTCCTTGGGGACCAACACCATTTTTTCTCTTCCATTGAACATAGGTAGAGAGCTATGCCACATTTTAAACAAGGGTCTACATATGGGGCAAAAATAAGTCGGGTGAGTAAAATTTGCTTAATGTACTCTTTTGCATACATTTACACAAAATTAACTGAAATGCAAAACCAGCCTTTAGCTATATATTTTAGAGCAAAAATCATCCTTGTATCCAATTTGGAATAAAAAAACAACAAATCACAAGTACAGTGAACAACAGATGCTCATGTTCTGGTTGTTGTTCATGTTCTGCACCAACATTTTGCTGGGAATGCAATGCAGTTACACAGCACAATGGGGTAATTTTGGAAAATTCATGTAACACGTTTAATATGAAGAAACTCACAAAATTTCACAGGATTATATCGATGCAACAGGGATTTTTCAGGGAATAACATAAGTTATACCAATGGACATAGCCACATGCCCAACGTTATCAGTATTTGTTTCAGTGCGGCATCTTTGAATAGCACTTAAGGCCTGGACTGGTCATTCCGGCCATCGGGCAATCCCATGGTAGGCTGGATGGGGTGGGGGCCAGTTTTGTGACAGCGGGCTGGTTCTGTTGTTGGCGCCGATTTGGACTGACCGTTACTCCGTGAGTCATGGTCGGTCCAAGTCTGCCCCAACAACAGAACACAGTGCTTAAATTAAGCCTGTCTGACTAAGGCCTAGTGTGAGCAGGACAAGGATTATCTGCTGTGGTGCTCCGACGTGTGTACAGGCAGGCTACTAGGCTATTATGATCAGCCACCGTCCACCTCCCTACTCATTTTACATTATTAAACCCCCCCCTACACCGCCTGACCTGTCACGCTGCGCACGTCTACAAAATTATCATGGTTGGGTGACGTGACTTGACTCTGAAGCGAGGTCGAGGCAGGCATTCAGAGGCCAGAGGGAGACAGTCAGGAACAGGGAAAGAGAACGGCACCCGGTGATTTAATTCCCCCTGTCTGCAGGTGAGTGCTATTTGTGCCTGGCCGTGGCCAGATCTGATTTATGGGTGACTGGTGGCAGTGGTGGCGCTGTCTGAGGCCGGGGGCGGGGGGGCGTCGCAACTGGGCCGGGGCCAGAATCAAAAGCAAAAGGGCCGGTTCCTAAGGAAGGGGCAAGGAGGGCCTAGTGACTTTTGTTTGTTGTGTGTCACTTGTAGCAGGGAGCGAGGTGGTGGCTGGGCTGGCCTACTTCTCACCCTCTCTTTCCTCCTTTTGTTTATTTGTTTCACTGTCAAATGGATCCAATAACGAAAAATACTTTTGCTGCAAATTTTGTTTTTTTCTGACTTTATTCTATTCCAAAGTACAGCCTCAGGAGTGAGAGAAATACAAGGTTCAACTATGATAAAATAAATAAATAACTAAATAAAACAAGGAGGTATTCACAAAGCGGCCAGATTGATTTTCTTCACACCCAAACACATTAGCGCCAAAATACAGAGTTTGCCAGTAAAGTGCTACTTTTGTTTTATCTTTTCTTTGAGCAGCATTGTTTTCCTTGAATGAGGAAGTGCAAGACTCCTGGAGATACTGCAATGCCGGATTGATGGGTGGATTGGAAAACAAAATGTGTACTGCGGCTCGGTGGTCATTGATGTGGTCTTTTTAAAACATACTGCTTGCGGTTTTTAAGGCTATAAGCAATGGACATTGAAGCAGGTCCCTTTCAGGCCTTGTAGTCATGTCCTTAACTTTTCAGGCACAAGCACACACTGATTTCTGAATAGTGAGTGGAAATGCTTTAAGTTATCCATGTTGTTCCTGCTTACATTTTACATGCTTTACTTAATCTTGCATTCCCTATGGGTGTTTGCTTTTTTCCGGATGTTGTTACGTTTTTTTAGGCAGCATATATTGCTCTTGTCTAGTGCGTAATTTGAACTGAGTCACATCCAGGTATTTATAGCAGGGCACAATTAGGTTGTAGCTGAAGGCAGTGCGAGTTTCTCTGAGTGGGGCAGTATGGTGTTCAGTGGGGGAGAAGATGTGGCACTATGGTCAGAGCTTGTGGATTTAGAACTGAGGAACCAGGTTCAGCCTTCATGACCAGTCCCCCAGACCACTCTCCTGAGGGAGCACATTCTAATGCTAGGCCTAAGAAGGCCCCGCAAGACCATAGAAGCCCGGAGTCTTAGCACCAGCAGGTTTCTAGTGAGGGCAAGTGTGGATTAACCTTGGAGGCCTATCCACCACAATCCATACTGAAGTTCACCTCTAGTCTTGCGGGCAGGCTTATGAAGCAGCACACCCTAGAGCACAGTGACTCTGTCACTGAGGTCACAGGACCCTTGAGAAGTGCCAGCTCTAGGGCGGTGCGATCGGTGTGTTTGCACCGGGTGCTGACTTTGAGTGGCAAGTATATCATGGTTTTAAAAGTGCCTGCTGCCTCCCTCCTGGCCTCAAGCAATTTTCGTCAACAATAGAAATGTTAAGATATCTACGTTGATTAATATTCTTCCTAGAGAGAGATTGGAGTTTTGTCTAGTGTAAGTTTTGATTCATGGAAAGGTTGCGCAGAAAGTTAATGTGCCTGCTGCAAACAACATGTACTATGCAGATCACAAAGTGCAAATAATGTAAGTAGGTCAGTGGGTTACTGATTTTGAAAGATAGATCTTTGGTTGCTTGTAGTTTAGAAGTTAAAATCCTAACATAGAACAGTGAGCTATTGTCATCTAAGAGCTGCATGCAAATTGCAAGGTACACATTAGAGCATTATCTTTTTCCCCCCAGTCTTTGATATCCTAGTGTTGCAAAAAGTGTTCATTTGGATAGAAATCAATTCTGATTATTAAAGAGAACCCCCAACTATGGTATTACGTTTTAAATTTTGAGTTTGTGTTTGTTCAGACCAATCACTATTTAACTATACTGCCCACTAGTCTGGTTGACATGTGACTTCTACACCTTTTAGTCCTTTGTCTTATGTAACGTTTCCTATACAGTGATTTACACATGTATAATTGATTGTCTCTGTGCAGTCTGTGTGATGTAAAGTGCTCTGAAATGCTACACTGGATTGAGTGGCACTGTAAATCAAATTAAATCCATCTGAGAGAGAGTGTGGTTATGAAGACTTGAGGGGCACTGTTAAAGTGTGGAATTGAGGGACTCTGTGGCGGAGGTGGTCATTGGGGGGCACCAGCAAACACTGTTGCACAGGGCACCACCAGCGCTAAAGCCGGCCCTGCCCTTGAGGCCAGTCTGACTCACCCATTGGTATCGCTATTAACCTTGTTTCAGTAGTAATAGCTGGAACTCACCAGTGATTGGTAATACAGGATTTGCACGCACACTAAACTAAGTTCACAAACTTCACATTCTCTGCTTCATGCACAAGCACTTTTAAGATGTGCTGCCTGCTTTGGGGCCACTGGAATTATGCAGCAAAAGAAGACAAAATTACACCGCAGTGTTGACTAAATTATGCAGCAAAAAAAGGCTGCAACGTAATGCAGTATATTTTCTGGCACTTTATTATTTTGACATTTTTACACATACTAACAATCTCTGGAAGGATTTTGCCTTACTACCAGTGTAACATACAATACAGCAGTGAGAAAGGGGATCAGTCAACCTTTGCAAAGGGCCGTCCACTTCGCAGCAGCACAAGTCACATTTTTTAGTAACTTTTGATCTGTTTGAGCTCAAAACAATTTATTAGTTAAAATTGTCAGAACATTTAGCAGATGTTGTATTATGTGGCAAATATGGCAGAGTCATAATTATATAGAAAACATTTGCAAACTAGGATATTTTTCCCATTCCTGTTTGAACTGCTCTTGCGGAAAAAGGGGGTAGTGCTGATAACAGATTCTCCATGGATCACAGACAAATGGCTTGTGCTTCCACTTTTAAGCGTATTTGGAACAGTCTGTGATTGGAAATAGGTCTGTATACATATCTATGTGCATGTGCACAGTGTGGATGATTGTAACATTGTTAGAGGGCTGAGTGGTGTTTTAATTAAAAGAGTGATGTAAAAAACTGGACTAGTGATTCATATGTAGACAAAACAATAAAAGAGTAGCTCAAAGTTGTGTGGTCATAACCAGACTGGGCTTGAAAAAAAAATCCCCATAATGAACACGATTAATTTGAAAAAAAAATGTGCCCTCAAAGTGCAAGTCCCCTTTGTCAATTGAGCTTTGCGTCCTAGTCATGTGTCACCTGTCACTTCACCACTTTCTCCATCGATCGATCAGTACATAATGATTGGCTTCTCCAGTGATCCCTCGCTTTGAGTGGAACTAATTTTTTCATTTGTTATTCTTCAAGCTTCAAAAGAGTATTCTTTAAATGGAATTTCTGTTGTTGATTGCATCTTCCAAGAACTTGCAATGTAAGAAGACTCTATACTAGGGACAGTCACATAGCGGTAAACACGTATGGCTCTTTAAGAAGGTAGCTTCCACATGTTTCAGGGCTTTCTACTTCATGATTTGGAGCGAAAACTTTGGGGGCATCCTCGTGTTAGTAAATATCGTACACTCCACCCCCACCATACTTCCTCCGAAGTTCCGGTCTAATGTTATCGGTTGGCCTATTCATGTCTAACTGAATCTTAATCTGAGCAATACTATAGGCGATTGCTCCTTTCTCAAAACTGTGCTCCAACTGTCCTGAAAATCATTGTGCACCTAGAGCCCAAGTCTTTGGTGAATACTGTTCAATGGTGTGCAAGCTTGTGCCCTTGTTTACAGTATTAGGCAATCAGTATTGGGGTACGCAGCAGAGGTGCTTTGGTACCGCAGGACACATGAAACTACTCCGCCACACCCCTGATGAAATTAAAGAGGAAAGCTTCTAAAGCAAAATAGTCTTCACGATTGACATCAGACATTATTCCCTTTGGGCAAAAAATATAAGAAAAAGGTGAAAACCTTTCTAAAGGGGGGTGCTGTGGTTTTACACATCCCTCCTTCGCATCTAATCCCAGAGAAAATAAATAATTCTTCTTATGAGGAATTTGATGCTACTGTGTTTCATAGTATCTCTCCAAGGAAAGAGCATGACGAACCACCCTTTAAAGTTTCTCCAGACATAAGCTTCCCTCACGTGGGAGACAGTCCTCCTTTTTCAAGATGACTTGCGGATCCTTCAGATCTCTGGAGGAGATCGATGTTGTGCAGCCTCTTAGTACTAACGCGATTCCTCCTGGGTGGAAGTGTGGTCAGAGAGTGAAGAAGTATTGAGAGCTAATGAAACCAGGGCCCACAGGCCTGCTATAAAGGGACTGTCTGAACAATTGATCTAAAGGTTGTGTTTTTGTGTTCACTGATGCCACTGAAAGCAATATACGGCCCAAAAGCATGTGGCACTGGTGTTTTCTCTGCTGTAGTCACTTTTTTGTACATATACTTGCACATTTTTATTTGCTGTTGTTTCCAATTTAAATTTTCGGAACGTGTGTATCATAGTTACAACTTGAGCACAACTTCTGGCACGCACAGCAAGGTATTTTGCACTCTCTGACATGCAGTCCTCATAATATTTTCATTTAAATATTTGCGAATCATGCATGTCAACTGCAACTGCATCAGCTCTGCATTGTTTCTATCTGCATGCACCAACATGTAGAGGCCTTCAAAAATGCACATATTCTCAGGCATGCCAGGAGTTTTCGTGGGTCCGGGGACCACAGTTGGTAACCTGGTGCTCTTTAAGGTCATCATCTACTATTTACTGTGATTTGAAAGTTGATACAATTGAATATGTAATGAAAAATGTGCTTTAAAATTCACCATTTTGGGCCCCTAGTAGCGGTCGGGCTTGCTCGCTGCGCTCGCTCGCTACACACCGGACAGGGGCTGGTCTGGCAAATTTTGCCGGCACTGCTTTCAGTTCCTAGTCTGGCACTGCCTAAGACATTTTCTGGGTATACACTGCTTGACTACAGCCCCTCATGTTTGCCCAAATCCCATGCAATACAGACGTGATGATAAATAACTCATTGGGCCCCAACCACAAACAAACTTGTGCCTTTAAATTATTGTAGAAGGGCTGTCCAGTCAGTGTGAAACAAACATATTTGTGGAAAAGGAACAATTGCTTCTAGGAACATCTATACATGGATGTGAAATGCTGCTATGCCTGAGCAAAAAGATCAATCAATAAACATAAATATTTTGGACAATTAGTCTGGCTATACAGATCTCTCGGTGCAAAGGCCCACTGTCTGAAATTCTTGAAACAATATTGAGCCTAATTTGGGGACCCTATCAAAATCCTCGTCGTTGTTCAGTGGGAAAAATCCCACAATGATAAGCTTTGCACCGCCACAACTTAAAAAATTGTTAGTACCCTTCTTATGTTGCCCAATAAAGGAAATTCATTTGTAAATGGTGCACCCTTATCAACTTAATAAACAAAGCCTAGTTCATTCTCAAATATGTTCTAGGGGAAATTCGGACCACTCTCTGGTAGCTACGACACACAGAGCAGGCAATTACCCAGAGAAATGCACATTATGGTCAAGTAGTGCTAAATAAATGAATGTCAAGGAGCAAGTTGAATGGAATGTATTTTTGCATGATGATTGTTCGAGAGATGAGCCTATAAAAAATCAAAAGCAGTTGAGTGTTTGTTGTTTTTTAACGACCAAAATACTAAATTGATTCAAAGAACCCTGCATAATGTCTGACACAAGGCCTGTGAATATAGTGGCCATGTTAGAGAAAATTGCTTCTTTGAATTTCACTGGAATAGAATGTTTCCTCGCAGCCTCTCTGCTAAACAAACATCTAATTAAATATTTGACTATGTCAATGCCTAATCAAGAGTACCATATGTATCATTATTCAATGAAATACATGTCATGCTCTTGCATAACATTCCATACAATGCTTTAACAATTTTCCTCTTTCAATACAGTTTCTTATACTAATTTTGAAATCCTACAGTGTCATTTGTCCCTGCAATCATTGGCACGCAAATGTTTAGTATAGATATACAGTAATCTTCCCAGACGTGCCATCTTTCATTTGTAAAATTTGTGATGTACGGAATTTATCCAGGAAATCACTGTACTCATGCATACATTTCTGGTGAGAATAATATTTTTGCAACCTCTTCGCAATAAGAACTATTTGAGCTGATGGGGCTACTAGCTGACCAGTGCTTCTTGGTGAAGTGTATTTGAGAGAAAACGGAAATTCTTCTCTTTGGAAAATCTAATCTTTTCTCTTTTATACGTTGGTGGCCAAGCTCAGTCCCCTTTCCACCGGACTCTTTTAAGGTAGCAAAGAATTTGGGGGTCAAATTTAACACCTAACTCTTTTTGCAACCTCAGGGTGCAGCTTGTGGCAGGGGATGTGTTTTATTATGCCATCATTATAGTGAGACTGGACTACAGAAACAGCCTATATGCATGCTGCCCAAATAACTAAGGATCTCATTACGATGTCGGGTGGACACCTTAGTGTTCTGGAACCGCCGACCATTGACCACCCAATTAAGATATGACCACCCACAGTGCAGTTGGAAACATCTATTCTAGCATGGCAGCTTGTGTGGTGGGCGGAAAGCTTGTGTGGTGGGCAGTAAAATAGATGATAAATGGATGTTTGGAAACATTCCAGCACTATGTGGCAGGCTCTTCACATGCCTCGTGTGCCTTCCACACGGTGCAGGAATGTTTCGGGCACACCATAGGCGCTCCCGGGACTACATAGCAGAGGGTCATGGGGGAAGGGGGCCATGCAAGGGGCCCCCAAAGTCCGTTTCCGACAGCCTTTCCATGCCGGTAAGGTTGACATGGAAAGGCTGTCAAAAACCGACATTGTAATCCCGACACAGAAGCCGAGGCTGGCTCCACCGTCATTCATGGGATCACAATTCGGCTCCTCTTCTGACAGGTTCTGTGAGCCCGTCAGAAAGGAGCAGAATCCCCCCACGGATTTCTCTCCGACCACGTCTTCGTAATTAGCTTTCAACTGAACATCGAAATCAGGTTCTAATTTACAAACTTCAGTTGGTGTCATGTAGTTTCCACCGTAAAATAGGAACTGCACGTTTGTGGACAGCATAACCGTTGGGATGGTGCCTGACTGATTCCATGTACCCCCTCAGGATATGTTGTCCTACTTGCCAGCTAGCTGACAATGGCACCATAAGCACCCCTAAACCTAGAAAGGTAGCAAATAGTTCTGGCACCCACTGAACATGACAACCATTATCCCCTAGGAATTGGTATTCAGACAAAATATCAAATTTAAAATATCCTTATACCAAAATATCATTTCCAAAATACAGTGCCATGGAAATATCGTCTGGAAGAATATCGTCGTCAAGAATATCCATTTTAAGGTAAATAATATCGTTTTTTAAAATATCGAAGACATTAATATTATTTACAAAAATCTAGTTGTTTATAATATCATTTTAAAGTTATAGTTATGTATTTTAGTATATATATTGAATGTATATGATGTGGGTTTTTTGTTTAATTATTGTTTATGGTTTTTAATATAGTCTTAACATTTTTAGTAGTTATGGAATTTGATGTAATTACTTTTGTGATTTGTAGTACCATATTGTGTTGCGGGTTTGTAGGGGTACAGGGTTAGAAGTAATTTAATTATAGTAAGTAAATGATAAGTTTTCAATTAATATTATTTATTTAATTGGTAAATAATTATCTAAATAGTGCAATAAATGTAAATTGTAGGTAAGGGTTGTGGGGTTTATAGGGACGAAGGGTGGGAACTAATTTAATTTGAATTAATTAATTTTTAGTTGTTAAATAATATTATTTAATTATATTATAGTTATTTACGTTAATTGTGTAAATATATTTTTTTTAGTTTTAGGTGTGGATTGTGGGGTTTATAGGGGTACAGGGTGGGAAGTAACTACACTTTAATGAATTAATAACTAGTTGTTGATTAATTATGTTATTTATGTAAATTGTTTTATTTTTATTTTAGGTGCAGGTTGTGGGGTTTATTGGGTTGTAAGTAAATATATTTAAATTAAGTTATAATTAATTTTTAAATTGATACTAATTATTAATTAGATAACTATATTAATTTTGTAAAACATGTTTTGTTAAGATACATTTTCGGACCATGTTGTGTGTTTTGTGGGGGTAGATTGAGGGAAGTAAATTAATTATAATCCATTTTTAATTAATGATAATGCATTTTTTTTATAAATATGTATGTTATTAGTTTGAATAATTTGTTTTTTAAAGTTAAGTTTTAGATTGGGTTGTGAGTTTTGGAGAGTTATAGGGAGGGAAGTAACTAAAATATAAGTATTAATTAAATATTTTTGTTAATTCATTTTCTTGAAATAACATTATTTATTTAAATGAAAAATATTTCTTTATTATAGTTATAATAATATTTCTTGTTATTTATGCTATGTATTTAACATTGTAGTATTTATTTATTTTATTTAATTTTCAAAATATACATAATATTTTTTATATATTTAAATTGTAATAGTTTATTTTATAAACACTTTCCCTACTGCTGCACTCGTTGGAGTGGGAATAGTGCATTTTACGCCACTCCAATCCAACTCTTTCCCTACTGTTGCACTCATTGGATTAGAAATAGTACATTTTTACAATCTGCATTCCAACGCTTTCCTCCTGTAGCACTGACTGGAGTGGGAATAGTAAATCTTATCCCTTTGTAATGAAACACTTTCCCTACTGTTGAAGTTATAGGATTTGGAATCGTAAATTTGACACCTCTGCAATCCAACACTTTCTCTACTGTTGCACTGACTGGAGTGGGAATAGTAAATGTTACCCCTTCACAATTCAACACTTTCCCTACTGTTCCACTGACTGGAGTGGAATACTACATTTTACCCCTCTTTAATCCAACACTTTCCCTACTGTTGAAATGATTGGATTTGGAATAGTAAATTTTACACCTCTGCAATCTAACACTATCCTACCATTCCATTGATTGGAGTGGGAATAGTACATTTTTACACCTCTGCAATCCAACATGTTCCCTACTTTTGCATTGATTGGAGTGGGAATAGTACATTTCACTCCTCTGCAATCCAACACTTTTCCTACTGTTGCATTGACTGGAGTGGGAATATTAAATTTTACACCTCTTTAAACCAACACTTTTTCTACTGTTGAAGGTATTGGATTTGGAATAGCAAATTTTACATCTCTGCAATCCAACACTATACCTACCGTTGCTTTGACTGTAGTGGAAATAGTACATTTTACACCTTTGCAATCTAACATTGTCCCTAGTGTTGTACTAACCGGCGAGGGAATAATAATTTTGACCCCTAGTTAAGTAAACATTTTCACTTAAAAACAACATTCAAGTAAAAAGGAGTATACAGGGAAAAAAGATAGAACTCAATCAAAAGACAACGATTTTGAATTCCTCCTTAGTTTGTATTCCCAGATTCGCTCCTTAGGCGTTGACGCGTTTCGGCGGTGTATTCATTTTAATCCGCCTTCATCAGGACAATAATAACGTTTCCCAAATAATTTCTCTGACAAGAGATATGTCTGACAGATATTGTAAGGGGTATTCAGCCTCCTTATCGTCAAATCAAGATATTCGTCCAGCGAATTCTTTTTTCTATATGTACAGACACTAGTCAAAAGTTAGTAGTATGAGGCGTAAATACGTCTTTCAGACTCATGGAGATCTCCAGCTAAGTGGCTGATAGAAATAGTTAAAAAGCTAGTACGTAAACACGCAGTAATGATGTATTCAGTTCCAACTTCAGTCTCTTTTGATCAGGCTTTTACACGATTTAGTAACAGCATGGGTTCAGGGAGTTGTAATCCAAAGATACCCGCTGTACGAGGGAAATCCTCTTTGTGAGCCCTTGGGCGCTTTGGTCGCGGACGTCCTGCGTGCTTCTGTTCGTCTTCCCGGCTTGTGTGTTTCCCAATTTCTGTTTTTATTTAATGTAATGTATCCTTAATAAATTGTTTTTATAATCTGAAATATTTTTAGAGTGTTTTCACATACATTGTCTGTTTCATCTGTCTACATTGCTTTCGTGTGGTATGTGGTTTGCTTAAATGGTTGTTTGTATGCCTGTAAGTACTCATGTACTATTGTTACTTTACCCAAAGGGAATTTCTTTCTGACTAACGGGAATAGCATGTAAACCAATGTTTTGGGCACATTTCACAACAAGAGTCCATGGGTGTTGCTGCCCCTCTGTCCTATACTGAAGGAAGATGTGCAGTAACTGAAAGCAAAACATAAACCAACTGTGTCACTTTTACTCTCCTCCACTTTTCCCCCAGTATTTCTCAGGTGCAGGCCTTCGATGCTGGTAATTACACCTGCATTGCCTCCAGCCAGGCGGGAGTTACTGAGAGGACATTCATACTTCTGGTCCAGAGTTGGTGCCCGTCACACTTTATTGGATGACATACTTAAGTATGAAAGCGGTAGGCCTAAAATAAATAGAAAAGGTTATATAAACCTCTGCCAGAAGCAGTGGAAAGGGATCTCTGTCCAAGTTCAGGAGAGTCAGAATGGGAGGCCACTCCTTCCGGGTCTTGGCAGCCCAGCACCGGAACAAACTTCCCTTGGAACTACGGGTGGAGAAATCTGAGCTCTTATTCCGAAAAAAACTAAAAACATTCCTGTTCCCTAAAGAGTAGGGCTAGGCTCGCTAGGGCAGGTTTAGGGGCCACTTTCTGCAGCAGTTCACTCACCAAAGAGCAGTCCGCAGGGCGGGGACACACTACTACAGTGTAACCAGGCGCTCTATAAGCTTATATAACTAACTAACTAAACTAACTCTGTGATCGTCAAATTAATCCTGTAGAGAAGGCAATTGATTTAAAGTTCTGATAAATTTTGAAACCCCTGGGTTTCGGGTGGCGCAGGTGTAGCACAGTGGACGCCTCCGCAGATGATATCTCCTTATTTATGTATTGTATTTCAGTGTTGGTATCTTGTCACATTTGGGTACTTTAAAGCAAAATAAGATAATGCTAGAATACAAGAAAATGCAACCGAGATGGAACTAGGGAAATGCAGACATTCATAGCAGTCCAACCGTGCATGGTGTTGTCGAAGGTGGAAGCAGAGGACATGCATTGCAGTATAATCAGTGGAACTCCAGGGTGTGGTTTCTGTAAAGTGTCCTGCTGGGATTTAAGTGGGTAAAATCTAAGGTCCAAGCTCCCTGCAGAAATCGACATTATAAATTGGGGACAAACACTATTTTCTGCAGATTCTGAAGTTACTGCAGCCCTGGAATGAGGCTATAAACAGGGGCATTGATACCACAACAGATGTCTGTGTGATTGTAAGAGCAACGTTCACTCTGTTCTGGGAAGAGCTAAGAGCTAACCATCCCAGGACAGGGTTAATTCCTAGAGCTGAAATGTTTGTTGCTTTCGGTTTCATAACAAAGGAGACTGAATTCTACTGCAGCTGAAGCATTTCAGCTCTAGGAATTAACACCGTTTTGGGACGATTAGCTTTTCAAAATAGACAAAAGCATGGGCACCTCGTGCACCTCTGATATCCCCTCCCTCCCCCGTACAGGCCTCTGTTACCGCCAGACCCCCAGGCTGATTGCCTGCTGCTCCGGAGGGAAAGTGGAAAACAAAGGTGAGTTTAGGATGGAGTGCACGCTCCCCCTGAGAGTGCCCCACAGATTGAAGAACTCTGGTATAGGGCATGTGTGGTTGTTTTGCCCAGAATCACCATACTGGATGATTCAACCCCTGTTAGCTGAAGGGAAAGAATGTATGTTTCCCTCTTGGTCACAAGCTGGACACCCTTTGCAGAAGTATCAGCAATCTGCTGGGCCAAAGCTTTAGCGTGTAGAGGCTTTGCCAATGACAGCAGAGCACTCCTCTAACTAAACCCGTGAATGGCTTTTTAATTTAAAATGAAAAGCATCCTTGAAAGTCCTGGGCAAGCCAGCATTGTTATGTGCTATAGACAGCTGACTCACCTCGTGGATGAAAAATAGAACAACATTTGCACAATGTTTGCTGAGGCCTTCTACGTGGTGTTTAAGGAGTCATGAAAATGGTCTTGCAAATGGGAATTTGTAAGCGAAGAAGTTTCAGAGAAAAAACAAGCATTGTCATTGCACGTAAATGTGTGTAGAAGGTTATTGTGTGAAAAAGAAAGCAAATTAAGAACCATATTCATGGAGAAAGATTCAAAGTTTCTATTTGGGCCTAACTGAGACACATGACAGTGGTTCAACACGCAGCAGTCAGAGTGGTGCTACAGCTCCCAAAATGGAGCTCTGCATCAGGAGCATTAAAACCATGCCATAATCTATCAATAAATAAACTAATTTTGTTGCTAGTCTTCAGATCTTCCATGGCTACAGACCCCAAATTACTCATGGCCAGATTCAGCCACCACAAGACCTTGAGAACATTGAGATCCTCAAGTGCTAATTTGCTGAAGTCCCCATCCTTCAGATTAAAAACTTGAGGTGGAAAATCCTTTATGGTGCTAGCCACCAAAGCTTGGAACTAAATGCCATTGCACTTCTAATTTGTAGACATGGAATATGCAGTAAAAAACCCCTGAAGATCTAGCTATTTCAAGCCCCTGATGCACTTTGTTATGCCCTCATTAAATTGATCTACTCAGATCTACAACAAGGTTCATACTGCTACTTAGAATAGCGCCAAGATGATCATCTATGAGTGCCAGTTGCACTTTAGAAAATCCCTATTGACTCATCCTGAACACCTTCATAATGCCTAGTTTACAATAAACCAATAGCTGATGAATTCTGGTGAAGTTTCTGTTTCTTTCATGTTGTAGCTAAATAGAATAGCTCAGTGTGACACCATATGTCATCACCTCCAGACAAAATACATTGGTTTGGCCTACACAGTATTGTAGATAAAATCAAGTACTGCTTCAGATATCTGCTAGACTTGTCATCTTTGGCCTGGTTACCCCTGACGTTTTGCCTCTATCTCCTGTATTTTTCATGTTGTGCTGGCTTTTGTTTTTGCTGGCTTAGATGCTTGGGGCACTTTGACTGCTGATCAGTGTCAAAGTGCAAGTGCATCCTGTGTAAATTGTGATTACAATTGGTTCTCCCTGATTGGCATATTTTCTTTTACTGGTAAGACCCTAGTAAAGTGCACTGAGGCTTCCAGGCCTGTAAATCAAATGCTACCAGTGGGCCTGCAGCACTTATTGTGCCACCCACACGAGTAGCTCTGACAAGGTAACTCAGACCTGCCACTACAGTGTCTGTGTGCAGTTTGTTAACTGCCATGTCGACCTGACAAGTGCACCCACTTGCCAGGCCCTAACCTTCCCTTTTCTTATATGTAAGGTACCCCTATAGTATGCCCAAGGTACCACCCTGGGTAGGGTGCAGTGTATGTGAAAGGTAGGACATGTATTGGTGTGTGTGGCATGTCCTGATAGTGGAATACTGCTAATTTTGTTTTTCACTATTAAAAGGCTATCTGTCCCATAGGATGGGATTGGAGATAATTTGTAACGTCTTACAAGTAGAACTTCCCATGGGGACAAGATATAGAAAGTATGATTAGACTTTCTGAACTCAGAATTTAATAACACATATTTTAGTAAAGATGGTTTTTACATGGTGTGTTTGAAAATACAACTTTTAGAAAGTAGGAATTTTCCTGTTTAACCATTCTGTGTGACTATGCCTGTTTGTGGATTGGCTGTCTGGTTTTAGAGTGATAGGGGCTGGGGATGTGCATTCACTGTAGACAGCCACTAGGGAGGTTGAGGTGTACCCCTACCTGGATGACCTAGGGCTGAGTTGAATAGAGCTTGGCTGAATTTAGAGTAATAGGAATAGATTTCATTGCACCTGCATACTGACTGCACACATCTGTCTTCTGTGGTCATAATGCACCAGTGAGTACATAACTGGTTTGAACTGGGCTCAGAGGCCCTTGCACAAAAAGAACAAAGATAAAATGGGGTATAAGTAGTAGACCTCAAATCGCAGAACTTTAGATTACTTCTGGACTCAAGAGTAACCTTTGCCAAGTAGAAGAGCATAAGAGCTGAGAGGAGTACTGCCCCTTTTGCTGTGTGCCTTGTGGGGTTGGCCTGCAGTCGCTGTTTCTGACAAGGAAAAGACTGGAACCTTGCTGTGAACCTCCTTGAAGAAGATCTTCAATGGCCTGTGTGTGCTGGCCTCCTGTTCTGAAGTCTCAGGCACACAAAGACTTCACCCCCAACTCCCCTGAACTCGGCTGCTGAGAGTTCTGTCCTGCCAGGAGGTGTCTGTTCCAGTTCAGGGGCTCTGGAGGTTGTTCCTGCTGTTGGGAACTGGAAGAGAAGAAGAACTGAAGAAAATGATGCATAGTTCTTCTTGCGGGCTGTGTGACACTCATTGCTGTGCCGCTGCCGAACCGTTGCAGTGCCTTTCAGTGCTGCAAGAACTGAGGGATCGCGGATGAAGAACCCAACGCAGCACTGCTCAACACTGCCGCATCATTTGCTGACCCATCCCAGATTTCCATGCATCGTACCGGCAAGTATTCCCGACGCATCACCCATGAACCAGAACCGCCTGGGAGTCAATGTATCACTTCCCCTACAGACTGGTTTGACGCATCACTAATCCTGCTTGTAGCAGAACTGTCACATCGCCTCGACAAGGTCTCAGGAACTAACCCATTGCTTTGTTTCTCAACACTTTCCATCTCTGAGGCTGTTTGGCCTTGTGATTTTTGACGCATCTACAGGTACTTTGTGAGAAATCACGCATCCATAGTTTTCTATAGATCAAGTTGTCTGAAACCTTTTTAAAGTCATATTCTTATTACATTCGTGTTGTATGTTTGGTGTTTGATCTTGTTGAGTGTAGGTAAAGATAGTTTAATTTTTAAACTGGTGTGGTGACCATTTGTGGTGTTATCACTGTATTACTATTTGTTTTGAGTACACATACGTTATACATTGTCTTTGGGATAAGTCTGTCTGCTCATGCCAAGCTAAGCAGAGAGTGAGCAGGGGTTATATAAAGTGTGTATCCCCCCTTACACTGTCTAGAAGCAAGGGTCCCTATCTGGACAAAGGTACCTACCTTTGCCAACTAGAGACCCCCATTTCTAAGATTTCTAGTTGGCAGAGATAGGTACCTTTGTCCAAATAGAGAACCCCATTTCTAACAATATAAATACACAGTAATCTTCATCTTCAAAAAGTGAGAAACTAAAAGTACATTGCAACTTTTGTTTTACTAAATCCTGCTTCAGCACCAATGAAACTGGGATGTGATCTAACATATTTTTAGGAAGAGTCTCAATAGATATCTGGGTGGAACTATTTTATGAGCAGAGAAAATTATCAATCCTTGAGTATTGTTTGTACAGGATTAAATAATACGTGAAATCATACTGTCTAGGTTTCAGATATGGCCAGAACACTTTAATTCCTTAGGTAATCCATAATAAATAATGAAGCTACCGCCTAATTTTTTTTTTTTTAACAAGTCTTCCTTTTCTCCATAATAGATTTTTCTACTTCTTGTGGGCCGTACCTGTGCAGACATTAGAGTTTTGTACTTTCACGATTGCTAAACAGTAGTATAATGGTTGTTTTTTTGTATAAAACAAGTCATGTACACAGGAACTTCATACTGTGCCGGGAGTGGTAAATGGCTTTTGTCATTTTACAACTCGGCAAGGACAGCACTGTGCTGGTCCTATGCTTAAAGACTTTGCTGTAGAAAATACAAATGACTTTGTTCCTTTCTATCTTAGCGGGGATATCACTGTGCTAATCCTATGCTTAAAAACTTTGTAGAAAAGCAGACATTTGAGGTGAGCAGATCTAGAGTGTTGCTGGTGTTGAGAGTGCTCTATACAGGAGCTGCTTTCCACCTAAACTTGAGAACTCTCTGCTTCTTTCTTGCATATATATATATATATATACTGCTCCCAACATCCTCAGGCACTCTACCTGACAAGGAACGTGGCATTCACAGGGGTGGTTTCCACATCGATTTTATTGGGAAACACTCAGCACATCAAGACGCGTTTCAGCATGGGCTTTCGTCAGTTGATCTACAGAAGCGCGCGGTGGCCATTAATGTTTTATGCATATGGGTCAGTTCATAAACAACAACATAGGACTTTTGTGCATTCCCAGCTAAATATCGCGCCATATTGGAACATGCAATCTAGCTGAAGGACAACATTATAAGTCAATACAACAGCCTATGCAAATATCTCACACATGCCTAAATGGCAACCAAAGATAACATATACCAATGAATACGTATCTTAAATAATCACGCCCTGAATGGGCTATGGCTCTGCACCCCATCCCAGTTGAAGCCCCAATCCCGCCCTTAATGGGCTAAATTAATATTCTTTTCTCTACAAAATCATTATTATTCAATATGTGATGTCACATGCAATGTACTGGACAATCTAATAAAACCAATTCATAATATATATACATTTCAAACCAGTGGTCAACAAATATCACACGGAATATGGAGGATATAATCAACGAACAAATCCTATCCCAGATGCACAGCAAGTTCTCATGCATATTCAGACCCTTTGGAGTCTTGCTCTGCAAATCTATGATGTACCGCGATTCCAGTCGCCTCAATTTCTGCAACCGATCACCACCTCTTATGCTAGCTGGGACACTGTCTAGACAAAAATATGATAACAGATCCCTGTTACGGTTATGTGCCTTAGCAAAGTGTCTCGCAATGGGGTAGGCCTCATCCAGATTGTTTATAGCTCTCATATGTTCCAATATGCGTATCTTTGCCTGATGTGTGGTGCTCCCAATGTATATGAGCCCACAAGGACAAGTCAAGCAATATATCACATATGGAGTCGTGCATGTCAAAAATTTACGTATACGCCTAGGTGTCCCCAGACCTGGTACTTTGTACGTAAGTGTACGTTTGCTGAATTTGCAAGCTTTGCACCTGCCACAAGGATAAAATCCATTCATTTGAGGCAGAGAAGGTTTCTTTAAATGTCCCTCATAATGGCTTCTGACAAGGTGGTCCTTCAGTGCCCTCGCCTTTCTAAAAGTCACTAAGGGATTCTTGGGTAGATCCTGCTTAATTACTGTATCGGTTAAGAGGATATTCCAGTTCTTACGCAATATCCTCTTCAGCTGACCTGCATTCTCAGAAAATGTCGTGATCATACGAAAAGTTTCATTCGACTTTTTTGCTTCTTTACTTTTCGTAATGAGGACATCCTCTCTTTTGATGTTATTCACTTTGGTCAACGCTTTCATGAGAATGCCCTCCCTGTAACCTCTTCTCTTGAACCGTTGCATGCACAGAGTGGCTGCCTTTTAAAACTCCCTCTCATTGGAATTATTCCTTTTTAGTCGTAACAATTCCCCATAGGGGATACTGTCAACTAGTTTTTTGGGATGGCTACAAGTCGCGTACAGAGTGGAGTTGCCTGCTGTAGATTTACGAAAGAGTTTCGTTTGTATTTTACCTCCTTCAATATATACTGTGAGATCTAAGTAGTTCACTTCAGTCTGACTGATCTCCCCAGAAAATCTAAGATTGACGTCATTTTTGTTCAATATATCTATATATTTGGCGGCCAAATCAATAGGGCTATCCAAGATGATAAAAAGATCGTCTATGTAACGATACCACCCTATGATCTTATCATTCCACTCCTGGTTGTTCTCACTCCAGGCCACCTGCTCCTCCCACCATCCCACGAAAATATTCGCTAGGCTGGGGGCGGAGCAGTTGCCCATGGCCACCCATGACATCTGTTTAAATAGCTGTTTACCAAATAGGAACATATTATTATTCAAACAGAACATGAACTCAGACAGCATCTTATTATGTTCGTAATACTTGGCAGGTCGCTTATTCAAAAACCTCTGTACTGCCTTCAGACCGTCACTATGAGCAATGCACGTGTATAGGCTCGTGATATCTAAGACCATCATGCAATAGCCTTCCTGCCATTCAATATCATTGATACAGTTCAAATTTTTTTTCGTATCTCTGAGATAAGATTTCAACGTAGCAACATGAGGGAACAAGAAAAAATCAATATACATGGACAAGTGCTCAGTGAGACTCCCTTGCGATGCAACAATTGGCCTCCCTGGGGGATTAATCCTATCTTTGTGTACCTTCGGGAGGTAGTAGAAGGTTGGTGTTATGGGACATAAACACCTTAGAAACAAAAACTCATCCGAGTTTAACATATCTGCATTGTACCATTTCAAAATCATGACTTGATAGTCATCAATACTCTGATTATATACGGTATCTGTGATCTTTAGGTACGTATTGGTGTCCCCCAATTGGCGCAATGCTTCTGTTTCGTATTGTACATGTGTAAGCAACACAATGTTCCCCCCTTTATCTGCCGGTTTGCACACCAGAGAGGAATCATCACACAATTTCTGTAATGCTTCTTTTTGTTTTATCGTGAAATTATGCTTTTTTTAGTGTACTTATTCACATTTCTAAGACGTGACAAATCCCTCATTACAGCATCCGAAAACATGTCTATAGCGTCCACGCCCATCAATGGCATGAAACTGGAGGCAGGTTTAAAAGTACTCGCTCCTCCCTTTTGTTGTATAGTCATGTCTCTCAGTAATTGGGTATTACTTATGTCACCATCAGTGCCTTCCTCCACTTACAATCTCAGTCCTTCTATCACTCTGATAGCCTCTAGGTCACTGCAACTCAGTCCTCCCTCCTCCAACGTATCCACAGCCGTAGATCTCAAAGGGGGTGGTTTCAATTTGAAAAATTTATGTAATTTGAGTTTGCGAGTGAACTTATAGAGGTCTATTCTAGTTTGAACAAACTCCATGTTTTTTTGAGGGCAAAATGAAAGGCCAAGTTTTAAAATTGACTCTTCTTCTATATATATATATATATATATACACATATCATCAGTGATGTCACTGACCATGTCATGAATGATGTAATATGTAACATAATCAGCAGTGGATTGCGGGCGCGCGAGATATAGTCAGTACAATTAACTATAACGGGGGAATTTCAATGGTTTTGTGCGAGTGAAATGTCTAACTAACTATAACACTCCTGAAGCCTGTGTTTTTTTCAGTGAATTTAAAATATTTTTTAAATGCTAATTCCTAACTATAACATGTCTGCAACCTATGGTTTTTTCAGTGGATTTCAAAGGTTTTGTAAATGACAATTTTTAAATGTATTTATTCTTCTATTTATTTTTTTATACTGATTTACTACATTTTTTTAAACTATTTATTTTTAAATATTTTATTTTTTTAATTACATTACATTGTGTCGCCCCCCTTCCATTTACTTTTTTTGGGCCCTGGGGAGCCCATCCCCCAGGGCCTGACCCGCAAAGCTAAATGTATTCACGTTTTTTTTCATAGGAAGGGGATTCCTATGGAAGGAAATACAAGTTACTTGTAAGTATGCTTAGAATTACTTTTCAGGGTCAGTGCTGGGCTAAAAGATGCAGAACTGGATTCTCTCCTGATAACAGGTGAGTAAATTGGAATTCGTTGTTCGGACATTTTTAGGTGAATATTTTAAAGGTCCAAAACTCCACACTTAGAAGGATTTCTAAGTGATACCAGTCAATGTTAGCCTATGGAAGGAAATTCACTTAGCAGGTAAGTAGTGTTATTGTTACCTTTTCTTACTCAGTGGTGGATCCTGGATCCAGCATTGCTGCATCTTCTCTAAACAGTTGAATGAATGCAAATTATGAAAGACGCGCAGAAGCCCACTTTCTTTTTTTTTAATATCGCTAGGTTGCGCGGATCATACGCGCAGCCCACGATTTTTCCCCTATAAAAAAACATTTTTTGGGACCCTGGGGGTCCTTGTGGGACACCCTGAGGAGACCTAGAGGGTCAGGGTGTGTCTACCTTCCCCCCTTTCACATTTTAAACACACATTTCACAGACTTCGTCAGCCTCCCTTCTACCGAGGCATAACTGCCAACAGTTTCTAGTTTTGAATGTTGACAACCACTTGACAGCCAATTAGCATTCAGTGTGTGATCGGAAGGGTGCGCTTATGGTACGATGACAATGTGTGCAGTATCCTTATTCATTTTTTTTTATGGGAAGAGACCCGCGTGGCCCCCCTCCCGTGGCCAGTTCCGGGCACCAGGGACCCCATCCCCCTGGGCATGGCCAATTATATATTTTTTTATGCTGGAGGGCTGCCTAGCTCCCTCCTGAGGCCTCTTCAAGGCCCCGGAGAGCCCATTCCCCGTGGCCAGCCTTTTTCAAAATGTATTTTTGTTAATGGGGAGGGGGCCGCATGGCCCTCCTCCTGCGCCACTTGTAGCCCCGGGGAGCCCATCCCACGGGGCTGTCCCTCACCGTTGGGGACAGTGGGGGGTCTCCAATCCCCCCACAGTCCCACCGGCTCCCCACCTCCTATGGGAGCCAGTGTTCTATTGATATCCGAACCCCTTCTGTGTGTGTACCCTCAAGGAGTTGCCTTCACTTTGCGTATGCATGTTTCTGGTAGCGCATGCGTGTTAATGTTGTTGTTAATACGTCCCACCATCTGGCAGTGTACCCCTAACGTATTTCATTTTATTTGCGCATGCTCAATTACAACATGCCCAATCACAGCTCTCACACCCAGTGACGTCGTGCTCAACCAATCATCGTTCTACAAAGCATTTATAACCTTCCAACTTTCTCAAACTTTTCCTATTCTGCAGTCACAGCCATTGATTGTGTTCGTATCCACTTCTTCGTAGGTGAGCACTTTTTTTAAGGATAATTAAGTTAATTAATCTGAACAATCTTTAAGTACCGCGTAAATGCTAATTTTTGTTCAATTTGGCAATTTTTGTATTTAAGCACGCTTTCCTGCTTTTTTATATCATTAAATCCTGCTGCGTTTCTTTAATTTGGCAAGCGCCACGTGGCCGTTCCCGCAGCAGTGTGCTACGTGCTGTTCAAGTTATTAGGATGTAGTTTTTCTCGTGTAAGTAGTGCGTCATGTGCCCCATGCATTGCAAAAGTAATGTTTTCGGCAATAGTGTATTTTAACATGGTTTCCAGCTTTTGTACATCGAATAACTTGCCTTGGTAGCCGATGTTTCTGGGCAAATCACTTAATTCTGCCGCCTTTCATTTTTTAAGTAGTGCACCATGTGTTGCTTCCTCCCCCATGTACTGCACATGTAATCGATTGGTCAATGTTGTATTTTTGCACGCTTTCCATGTTTTTTTAATAACGTTAAACTTGATTTCTTATCCTTTGTTCTGTGCAAATTACTTAATCCTGCCACGTTTCTTTAATTTTCCAAGCGCCACGTGGCAGTTCCTGCAGCACTGTGCTACGTGATGTTCAAGTTATTGCGATGTAGTTTTTCTTGTGTAAGTAGTGCGTCACGTGCCCCATGCATTGCAAAAGTAATGTTTTCGGCAATAGTGTATTTTAGCACGGTTTCCAGCTCTACGTCGAATAACTTGCCTTGGTAGCCGATGTTTCTGGGCAAATCACTTAATCCTGCCGCCTTTCATTTATTAAGTAGTGCACCACATGTTGCTTCCTCCTCATGTAGTGCACATGTACTTGATTGGTCAATGTTGTATTTTAGCACGCTCTCCATGTTTTTTAATAACGTTAAACTTGATGTGCCCCCTGTGCTCATTATACGGATGTCTCAACCATGGGACGTACTGGTCACCACAAGCTGTTTATTCTTGCCCATGCCAAAAATTGCAATGGACCTAATGGAGTTATCAGGTTTGACTGTAACATTTCATGATAGAAAAGCATTCTGATATAAGCATTTGTGTATTTCATGTGTTTGCAGACAGATAACTGTACTGTTGTCATGTTTTGGTAGAATTAGTTGACATTCTAGTATCAACAAAACGAAAAAAAAGCATGTCCTCCCGTTTTTTTGGGCCAAATATGTCATTTGAAATTGAACAATGTGTTAGTTATAATTTTTCTTGCTTTTATGAATATTTTTATAAAATGTAAATCTCCATTGTGATAGTCTTATAGATGTTTGTTTCTGAAACCCATATGTTTCTCATTTAAATGCTTGTTACACGTTTTCAGCCTACACTTGAGATACAAAGTGAAAATGTTGTTTTGAATTTTTTTATTTGAAGACATGTCTTTCAATTTTCCTTGATGTTTATTTCTCAATTTCTAGATCATGGACGTCCCAAAAAGGTTCTATCAGATCAAGGCCAGGAGTTTGTGAATGAAGTGAGTGACCAATCTCTGCCTAACATTTGTAAAATGCAATGCTATTTCCTATTTTGCTTGCCAAATATAATTATACCTATTTTTTTTAGGTAAATTGAGAGTTATCTAAGCTTTTACAAATAGAACGTTCTGTGAGTGCAACCTATCACCCACAGACAAATGATTTAGATGAGCATACTAATATATACGCTGTACACCGTCAGAAAAGGAGAGTTAGTACTTCTGACAAATTGCAAGCGAACAACAAGAAAAGGAGGCTTTTTGGAGCATAAGTTTACTGGACTGTACCGTGTTGCCGATATGCAAGAAAAGCTTGTACAAATAGTCAATAATGCTAGCAAAATGCCTTTAAGTACAACTTATAATCTCGACAAGTTAAATCAAGGCAAAATATTTAACATAACCATTTGTATGTCTCTAAAGGGTTTTCCTACAGATATTGAAGCGTCCCGAATATGACCAATGGCAGTTAGTGATAGAATCTAACCAAAGATAACAGGACAGCTACAATGGTGGTGTTTTTTGCATGCTGGTAATGATACTTCCAAAAAAATTAATTTGTTGAAGATACATTACTTTATGTTATTTTATGTTAATAACTGTTTTCGTTAGAATAGTTGTAAATAGAAAAGAGGGCTTTTAGGGATGACACTTATGAACGCCTACCGAGCTCGTCCATAGTGCCCATCGAAAGCATATTGGTATTTCCATGTGATTTTGTCTAACCACTAGTATTATATTAACGTGGCTGGTTTGAAACCTCTGATGATTGCTTTTCAACCCCAATCCTATTGAGAACAATTGTTTTATGTACATTAAAATTAAGCTTGGGCATTTGTACAACATATACATTTTTAACTCTTTTTTCAGTTTGCAGAATGTTACATAAGTCAGCAGCCAATTGCCGAGATTGAAGAAAGTATATCCTCCTGTTCTATCTCATTACACCGATGTCTCAAACATGGAGCGTAATAGTTGTGAGAAGCTCAATGAAAATTGCAATGGACCTAATGATGTCATCAGGTTTGACTTCAACATTTTATGATAGAAAATGTATAATACCCTAGTGGTGTCATGAACTTCGGATTACTTGGTACTTTGTTTTGTCTTTGAATTTTTTTTATAAAAAGGCACAACTGAAAATTTGAACATAGTATAGTAAGATATTTCCATTATGTTTGTGAATTTTAAATTATTATTTCTTATCCTGCCATTACAACTTGTTTTGAACAGTTGTGACTGTCCTATGTACTCAATTGGTAAACCCCTGAAAACATGTAGAAAATATTGCAAATTAGGTACTACAATTTTTACCATTGCTGTTATGATGCGCTAATGTACTTCTTTTTTACATTTAGAGTCTTTCTCTACTGTATGGAGCCAAAAAGATTCACACATTTTTAACGGATAACGTTAAGGTAAATACTCTCAATATGACTAGTCGACGAAGTTAAAAAGTAATGAATATAGGTACTTGAGGGGTTTTTGGTGGCAGATAATCTGCAATTCACACTTGTACGGATGGGTCTGATACAGGGTGGATCTCTATATTACTAATGGATGATTAGGTATTAGGATTGCATACAGATCTCCCAACCTTCTTACTTTTTCTCTAGGCTGTGCAGGAGAGGTTGACGGTGTTGCTCCACTAGTTCTTGGGCCTTCTCATGAAGCAGGAGGAGCCCCTCTCAATTTCCTTAACTCTTCCCTTGCAAAGTTGACCAGATGCTTCATCTGCAAGTGCTTCCGCATACTCGCAGTTCCACACCAGTACTTTTTATTGAGGTCTCCTTTTGAAAGCAGTCTTACATATGCAGCAAGTAACTTTTCTTGCATTCACCTTTTTTAAGATTTGTGGACATTAATTTCAAAACATTCAATATTGTCTTAATGCACACAGCCAGACAAGAATGAACACTGCAACTTAAGTGCATTACAGAAAGGTAGCAAGCATGACATTAGATGATTGGGTATCATGATGGCATACAGAACTCACATATAAAGTGGTTTCCTAGCCTTCTTACTTTTTCTCTTGAAGGCTTGATAAGGTCTTTCCAAGAGAATTTGAAAGGAGAAAGTAGGAGATGAAAAACAGAGGTAGGACGTTATATCTCAACGTGCAAAAACGGATAAAAAGGGTGGACCAAAGTCTGCATGTACAATGGCCAGTGGAAGCATTTTGAGAGCGAGTACACCCAAGGTCAAGTGAAGAGATTTGATTGATAAGGCATAGCAAAGGAGGTGGCAACAACAGGGTGGAAGGTCTATGGGTGGTGGAGGCTGGGTTTGTAAATCTGCTCCATCTATAACTTTCTCTCTCTCACAGTTTTAATGTTGTTTTCTCTATCTTTCTCTCTCTCTCACTCTCTCTTACATCGTTTTTCTTTCTCTTTTAAAGTTATGGACGCTGCTGTTCACTCTGACGTGTAGAACGAAAGCTGAGTTGAAGTTGTGAACTCTGTTGGTCACAGTGTTTACACAAAGTAAGCAGAGCAGCCTAGATATACAATGCCTCTGATTAAATGAATTAGAAATAAAAGAGCTTATTTATAAACCCCTTGCAACACTTTTGCATCACTTTCAAAATGAGAAAAGTAACACAAAAGTGGCGCAAGAGTTTTGTAAATAAGCCCTAAAGAATATTATTCTGCATAATGACTTGATCTCTCACCTAATACTGTCTAATCTCTGAATCGTTTTAAAGACCTGTTGATCTGTAATGTAAATATGATGCAATAGGCACTTCTATACAGACACCGCTTGAATGCAAGCCTGTAAGACAAGAAAAATTTATCAGTCACACTGCACACATAAAAAAAAAGTAAATATTGTCAAGTGTTACTTTGACTTGTAATGTTTCACCTCATTTAGTGTGATTTATCAAGAAGGACTAGCTAGGTTGTGTGATTGGACTCAATGGGTACGTATATCGGCAAACCAACCGGTTTGGTCATGAAGCCCTCACCCATCAACCTAGTTGGTGGCATGCTTCATCATCGGGCCCACCACAGTGACACCGAATGTGTCCCGGGTGTGCTGCGACTCCAGATTACTGAGGAGCTGGTATACTCACTGAGTGTGCAGTGTAGGTGAAAGGAAGTGAAAAGTTAAAAGCTATACAGGGGTCCCAGTACCCGAGGATATATGGATAGACTTTAATTACTGGGCCCCTGTTAGCAGCTAAAAAGGCAAACGGACGATGTGGAGTAAATTATGACCTCCTTCGTCCTGTGTGGTCTACATGTTTCAGCCAGGCCTTTTGATTAAAACTGGCTTCCCTCAGGACCAATGAGTATGTGTGAGTGAAAATAAATAAATTAATTTAAGTGAATTGATTAAAAAGTGTCGCACTCGCTAAGGTGCCTTACGTGTAAGAGGGGGATTCCCTCTACTTTAACTTGTATATACGTCTTTTTTTGTGGGGGTAGCAGACCCCAATAGAAATGATCTTTATAATTTGAAGTATAATTCTGAAGCTAACTCTTTTACAGATCTTTACTAGAGTCTATTGCTACAGCTAACAGTTCCTATGGTAAAGTTTTAAAACTACAACACCAGTTTCATACGTCTTTATTCGAATATTTCATCATAAAAGACAACCAATTAAAAGCCATAAGCGTTAACATCATCAACATCCTGAAACATTATTTGACATATTTATCGTAAATGAGTAGCCATTATGCTATAGTAACGTTACATAATAATTCATATCATATGAAAACCACAAGAAGTACAACAATTAAAAAACATAAAGTATAAATGTTGAATAAAAAAATGTATACAATCGTAATTCATGAGTATAGATTAACCTATGTCTACATTCTTCGATATAATAATCCATGACCATCCCAAAAACTTTGCTACTGCAATTACTACAGAATTCATTGTATCAGCCCTCATGATCCGCAGAGCCTCTAACCCCTCTAGTGTTCCCATATTTTTGCAAATAGGTTTAAGCCATTTGTTTCGGGGGGCTAGATATGCTGGGCATAGAAAAAATAGGTGACCAAGAGACTCTTTCTGGTCCTTACACCAGGGGCAGAACACATTCCCCTGATCTTTCCATTTATGAGTAAACATTCTTACTGGAAGCGACCCGACCCTAAACTGGTGGTAAAGCTTTCTATCCAAACTCTTTGTGATAAGGTCCCAGTATTCTTCGAACACTGGATCGAGTTTGTGTTCCAGAAACCTGCCAGATGAAAAAAAAATTAAAATAATAATAATTATATTTATATAGCGCCCAACTACTCGGAGGCCTTGCAGCGCTTTACTCTGATTGCTATGGCGAGCTACCGGGAAAATTAACACGTTTTTGCGTACAAGTATGTTTTCAGCGCTTTCCTGAATGCCATCCGATTTGCGTTCCCTCTCAGGGCGAGGGGAAGAGAATTCCAGAGCCTCGCAGCCGTGTGGGAGAAGGAGCGACCACCACACCGGGCTTTGTTAATTTTTGTTGTGGTCGCTAGATGCAATGATCCGGAGCGAAGGGCTCTGGAGGGGGCATAGGGTACAACTAGGGGGAACAGGATGGCAAGGCCAGTTCGATGGAATGATTTGTGCACAATGCACATGGCTTTAAACTGTGCTCTCGCTGCCACTGGAAGCCAGTGAAGATCTTTTAGGGCATACTTGACTGACTGCCAACAGGGTATGTTGTACAGTAATCGAGCAGCACAGTTTTGTGTGACTTGAAGCCTATGGGTCACTGCTGCCGGGGCTCCAAGATATAGGGCATTTCCATAGTCCAGGCGGGGGAGAATCAGGGCCTGAACCATGACCCTCCTCGCCTGGAGAGGAAGCAAAGGGAGCACTTTACGGAGCATTTTCATAAGCCCTACACACGTAGCAGCTGTTTTGGTGGCTTGGACCGAGAAGTCGAGCGCTTTATCAAGCCAAATACCAAGGCTCTTTATCTGAGGTTTAGGGGGAGGGGGAACACCAGGACAGGTGGGCCAGATGGAGGCCGGGGGGTCATAGGAGGGTTGCCCAGAAGCATAATCTCCGTCTTCTCTCCGTTAAGTTTGAGACAGGAGAGTTGCATCCACTTAGCGACAGCCTCCAGACAGGGACCTAAGGTGTTGGACGATCCTTCCGCGTGGTCGAGAGAGACCACCAGTTGGGTATCGTCCGCGTAGGTGACAATACGCACACCGAAGGGTTGGACTATCCCTGCTAGAGGTTGCATGTAAACATTAAAGAGCGTGGGGCTCAGGGAGGAGCCCTGAGGCACCCCACAGCTAAGAGGATGTTTGGGGGAGACTACCTCATCTTCAAACACCTGGAAGAAACGCTCATCCAGGAAGGAGGACAGCCACTCCAGTGCCGCGCCCGACACACCCAAACCCATTAGACAATGTAATAAGGTGGTATGGTTGACTGTGTCGAACGCGGCACTGAGATCGAGTAAAATGATGGCTGCTTTTCCTCCCCAGTCCAGCACGACTCTGGTTTCTTCAAGTTACTGCTATAAGGGCAGTTTCGGTTCCGTGCTGAGGGCGAAACCCTGTCTGAGAGGCACATAGCAGACCACTTGATTCCAAGTAGTCTACTAAGATGGTGTTGATGTGCCTCTCAAGCAGTTTACTGATCCAGGGGAGTAAGGAGATTGGGCGGAAGTTGGCCAAGTTGTTCTGGTCCAGAGAGGGCTTTTTTAGTAGGGCCTTGACCATCGCACACTTCCAAGGGGCTGGGACAAAATTAGTAATGATGGAAGCATTAAGAACATCCAGGATGACCAGGCGAATAGCATCCATGGCCTTGATAAGAATCTGCAGAGGTGCTGGGTCATTAGGAGATCCAGAGGTAACTTTGGAAATCATTTTGTCTAGAGTGATGGAGTCTAGGAGGGGGAATTTGTCCAGCGAGCAATGGGTATGAAGGTCAGGCTCAGTGGTGTTGGTAGATGCCCCTTCAACATTACCACAGGAGAATGAGGAATAAATGGTCTGAATCTTCTGAAAGAAGTAAGTGGCCAGATTATTACAGCGGGATTGTGCGCCGACTGAAGACAGACGCTCTGGGGGAAGAGAAATTAAAGATTTTGCTATCTTAAAAATTTCTTTAGGGGAGTTTGCGGCTGAATTAATTTTGGAGTCATAAAATAGAGCCTGTGCCGAATTCATTTCATGTTTATAGAGCTTTATTGCGGCTCTGTAGTCTGCTTTAAAGATGAGGTGTTTGTCTGAGCTATATGATGTTGCCTTATACTGGACCAGTATAGAGCTTTAAATACCTTTCAGGAGGGAAAACATTTTTAGCCGGGTCAATCCACAGATGGCTTAGGCCCATATTCTCTAAGCAGATTCTTACTTTTCTAAACCAGAGAATGTTCCCCGAGCCCATCACTGATCTGACATCTTTGATTTCATTAGCAAAGAGTGCCTGTTCAGGAGTGGACCAAATTCTCCTCCACAGGGCCACTGGTTTAAAGTGGGCCAAATCATCAATTGCATGACAACCTAAATCCTGTAGCAAAGGCTTCATGGGGCTAGATTGAGGAAGGCCAACTAATTTTCTAAAGAAGTTATTTTGGGTCCTCACGATTGTTGATAGATCCGCGAATGCCCAGAGGTCCGCGCCGTACAAGATCGCTGAACTGATCTGGCATTGTATATTTTCAACGCAGGACCTATCCTTTTCGGAAGTGATATTCTCTGTTCTTTAATTAAACATCCAGTTAACTGAGCAAATTTCAGAGAAAGTATATCCAATTGAGGTTTCCAACTGAGCTTGTTTTCTAACACGACCCCTAAATAAGTCATGACTTTTACCTGTTCCAGGTTACATTCATTCATAGTGACATGGCTAAGCAGGGGTCTGTTTTTAGTAAAAACCATACATTTTGTTTTAGTAACATTAATTTGGAGGTCATTAATAAGGCAAAATTCCTCAAATTTATTAAGGGCGGTTTGGAGACCCTTCTGAGTTTTAGATAGTATCAACGTGTCATCCGGGAAGATTAACAGTGGAAACTTGGTGCCGCCCAAAGCAGGAGCATCGGTGGGAAATCCTGCAAAGTACTGGACGACCCTGTTAATGAACAACAAAAACAGGGTCGGTGCCAGTACACACCCTTGGCGTACACCGCGGGTCACCGAGTATCTCTTCGTGACCTGCCCTTGTTTGCCCCATCTAACCTGAGCAAAATTTGCTTCATAAAGCCTGGTTACCATAACAAGTAATTCATGTGGCATCCCCATAATTCTGAGTGCTTCCCATAGCTTTGCTCTTGGTACTAAATTGAAAGTAGACTTTAGGTCTACGAAGGCTGCATAGATGGTACCTCCACCCAAGGTAACAATCTTCCAATAAATTAGTATAAACCTAAAGACTTGTTCGATCGTACCAACACGAGCTCTGAAGCCTGCTTGTAATGGGGATAAAACCTCCTCTGAGTCCATCCAGCTCTGGATATTAGCTAAAACCATCCTAGCAACTATTTTTTGAATGGCATCTATTAAGATAATAGGGCGGTAATTCCCCGGGACTGAGCATTCCCCCTTTTTAAATATAGGCAAGATTTCAGCGCCATGCCATGAGTCTGGGATGGGTGCCCCATTTGCAATGGCGTTAGCCAAGAAAGTGATATAAGGTACCCAGTTATTCAAGTCATATATAAAAAGGTCTGCCGGAATGCAGTCCATTGCCGGAGCTTTACCTCCTCGGACCTTCTTTAGAGCTTCCTCAACATCTTTCCTGTCTAACACAAGGGGTTGACAGGAGGTCAATAGCATAGGTATATGGTCAATTTGAGCCGTGTCTGATGTAGCTTCTGGTCCCCTGAACTGGGACTCGAAGTAGTCCACCCACTCTTCTACAGACACATGGTTTACCGGTGCTTGCTGTTCAGCTTGCTTTCCCCATTTGACTATATACCAAAACTTAGTTTGATTTTTCAGCCTACTTGCCTCATATAGGTTCTGCCAGTGCTGGTCGTCCCAATCCTTATTCGCCTGCCTTAAGATCTTACGATATGCGAACCTTGCCGTCCTGATGTCCTCAGAATTTCGTACCTTAACGGCTGACACCAGAGAGCCATAGGCAACCCGACAAGGTTTGTTATACCAAGAATTTCCTAGTTTTTTAGGGGGTAATTTCTTGGAAGTGCCGCATTTAGAGAAGAAAGATTTCAACTCCTTAAATAACTCTTCATGAAGAGCAGTCGTTTTCTCAATAACTTCTTCCCGATTGGGCAGTGCCTGAAGGACTCCCAACATACTGGAGACCTCGTAGGAGATCTTCTCTAGAATAAGAGGGTCATCAAGAACCCTTGCCCATCGCACCCTACGCATGTCATTAGAAAGTTGAGCGTCTGCAGTGGCTATTTCTGTGACGTTACCCCTCCTTGTATCACCACCAATATTTAGAGTCATTATAAGCGGGTTGTGGTTGCTCTCAGGACGGGCTGGGATTATCATGTCCTCGAGAGACGACCAATACTCCACCCTTATAAGGATGTAATCTATACGGCTTCGATTAGAGCCATTATCAAAGGTTACCCTTCCAGATTTGTCCGAATTTGAGCGCCCATTTACTGCTCGCAGACCCTACTCAAGGCAGAAGCCCAGCCACTGAAGGGCTGCATCTGTCCACTTCTTTGGGGGATTTAAGTTGAGATAGGGAATATTCCATAGAGCACCTTCCTCAGCAAAGATGTCCTCTCCCTATACAATTAGGGGCTCAAAAGTACAATTGAAGTCCCCTGCCACAATCACATATCTATCCTGCCCTATAGAGTTGAGAATAGTATTCAGCTCCTTCACAATTCCCGACCCCGCCCTCCCGGCTGGCCTCTAACATAGAAATTGACAATAAGAAGCTCCAATTGGTTCGGCCGAGTCAGTTTTATCACAAGTATGTCTTGGTTTTCCACCATTACTTCATCAGATCTATAATTGAGGGAATGCCTGACCCAAATCGTCAGGCCACCTGAAGGTCTGCCTTTTTTCCCTCTTACCGCTGGCTTATAAAAATGTAAGAACTCATTGCAATGGATGGGATCTACCGCCCAGCTCTCCTGAAAGATCAGGATATCATGAGTTTTCACGAAGTCCATCCACTCTACTATATAGGTTTTGCTCCTTAACCCTGCTATATTCCAGGTGACAATTTTTAATGGGCTAATTTTATCTATTTCTTTGGGCTGGTTTAGAACACTAACCGTCGGGATTATTCCAGTTTCCTCCCTCAACACAGTTTGTTTCTCATTACTTTGAGAATTTGTTGTTAACCTCTCGTATCTTGGGTCTTCAATCCCACCTCCCATCATTACATCAGAATTAACCACACCCGAGTACACTGGGGTTACTCCGGGGCGACGGCTACCATCCAACCCACACCCTGGCAGATCACTCTTGGGGTTCCATTCACCCACTAAGGGACTCAATACCTTGGTGTGCCTTCACCGTTATTTACAAATCTCAGTTGTTGAGCCGTAGTGGGGCCATAGGGAGAGTACTCAAGTCAGTCCACCCCATCAAGACCCATTAGTGGGTCAAAACGATTTTCCAAGATTGGGTAGAAGTCAGCCCTATCATGGGAATTAAAGTAACATAATCTATTTGAGTGACTGGTTTGTACGCGATTCAATGGGCTTACGGGGGCACAAACATACAAATAATTCAGACCTAAGGCCTGGATGTCTCCCCTTCCAACAGTCCTTCCTTCATAGCATATGTGCTCAACTGCCCAAGGGTCCCTGAAATTTACCATAACACAATCACCCTCTATATCCTTTTGTCTACACCCCACCTGGCTCACCCTTCTAACATGTAAAATGTCTGCACTAGTACATGGTGGAAGTGTTCTGAACCTATTCAGCCAGTGGGTGACCTTGTTCTTCAATTCC
Organism: Lissotriton helveticus; assembly: GCF_964261635.1. Classification (NCBI taxonomy): domain Eukaryota; kingdom Metazoa; phylum Chordata; class Amphibia; order Caudata; family Salamandridae; genus Lissotriton; species Lissotriton helveticus. Next base: position 540,562,492 of record NC_136065.1, read on the forward strand.
CTATGGGATTCCAGTTTTCCTACGCCAATCCCAGGTACTCCTGCCAGGATTACCGTGTATGGTACTGATTCTGGGGAAAGATTTATACAGGGCAGCCGTTGTTTAGCACCCTCAATGCCCTGTTGGAATTTCCCATGTGCCTGCCTATCCCCCTTTTGAGCAGGTGGTGCAGCATTCTGACTAATTGCCTTCTTATCCACCCCTTTATCTTTATCGCCCTTTCTTGCGCTATCTCGAAGTTCACTCTGTACAGGGTTCTTCATGGCACAGGGCGTGGTGCTGTGATTATTAGCTCTACTTATCAATTCTGGGTTGGGAGCCTTTCCAATAGACCCAGACCCTGATGCTTGCCAGTTTACAACCTTGGGGGGGGGAGCCCTCTATACCTTTCACAACCTTGTCCAACATACTTGAATTTGAAAGAACCAACTTTTCGAGATTCTCAAGTTTAACCATCATTAGTTTAGTTCTCTCTATTAAAGGTAACATCATCGATCTCATTAGTGTTTCCATTTCCAATAGAAGACTCACTCTGTCAGCATTTTGAATTTGTGGGTCAGAATAATGTACATTATTGGGTACTAACTACAACACCATAGCAACATAGTGAGGTGAACTTCTATCATCTGTGCTACTTTAAGTGCTCCATGAATTGTTATTATAACATGCAGAAAGCCGTTTGGGGGTAGGGTTGAAAGGTACTGGCTGTACAGAAACCGTTATATTTACCAGGGATCCTCTACATGACAGAAAGGAAAGCAAAGTAAAACAGAACACTGTGTACCAGATTTACAACCCCCTTGCAATACTTTCGAGTCCAACCCCCCTACAAAATTAGAAGTGTGTGGGCCTCAACGACTCCCCTCAAGCCCCGGGAACCACCAACCCCGGGAATTTGTGTATTACGGGAGGCAGACTGCGTGACCCTCCGCCTGGTGCCCTCGAGGGCCCTGGGTACCGCCACACCCAACGACCCGCTCCTGTAGTGTCCCGGGGTACCCACCCCCTGGACACTGCTGTTTGCTTTGACAGGCAGGGACTCTCACGACTCCCGCCCTCCCATAATAAACTTAGTTTGCAATTTGAAATACAGAGCAGTGAAATCTGTTCTCACTTTCAAAATCCAAAGTAGATTGCATTTCCACATACAAATTAGCATCTCCCCATGCGAAAAAGCAATGCCAGCTCCCAAAGAGCGCAAACGTTCATCACACAATGTTGCTAAATAAAACAGCAAGTGTGCTTGACTTCTCAATATTCCAGGTTATCATACGCAATGTTATTTTCAATCACGTTGCGATAACCAATAAGAATCATGCTTTTAAAAAACAGAAATATGCACCCTAGTTTTCAGTGTAAAATGTTGTCAAACAACCAATCATTTATTTTCTGTTTTTCAACACTGCATCTTATCCACCATTTTAGAAAAATCTTAGTTTTCAAACTGCCATTTCATTTACAGAGACCATCTGAGTGCATCGAGACCTCCTTTCAAGATGCCTAGAGTGTGAATTGTGGGACACAACTATATTTTCTTGAGCCAAAGAGACTATAGAATGGGGTCCATTTACCACAACAATCTTTTTTTTTTTTTTTGAGTTCAACACTGCTTTATTGCATAATATGAGACAAAGTACACAGCTTTTAGCGCCCACAACCCGGAGCCTGGCAGCGTATTGCAATAATTATAACACAGCCTTGTAACCGGCATCCCTGAGGCCCGGTGGCGTAGCACATCTGTGAGCGAGGGTGAGAACACAGCCGGTATTGTGGGGCACTTCAAGGATGAGCAGCAGCAGAACAGTGTTATCACATTTTACATTCAGTGTCATAACAGTGAAAAGAACTCCCCAACAGTGAAGAAACTAAGAGGCAACTCATTCTCCCTTGGAAAAATGAAAGGTATCAAGTCGGTAAGGCAACCCAGTTAGGCAGAGTCATGCATGTCGCAGTAGCCGCAACCCAATACTCCCAACAATCAACCATCAAGGCCGTTGATAGCGACGTGTGCGGTGGCATGAAGTGTGATGTGATAGAGAGAGAATGTGAGTATGTGCCAATTGCGGTGTAGGGGATCCTGGTCTAGCCTGGGGGGGATAATAGCCATCAAGAGTGGGGCTCTCAATGTCGGGTACTGTGTGGGTTATGGATGGTAGGCCGAATCACCCCGGCCCTAGGACAATAGGCCATGTCAAGTGCAGTCTACAACGATATGTGGGTGTGGGATCGGGATTGATAGCCTGTATCAGGGCTGTAAGGCATATCATCAAATAGCAACAGGCTTTTCTTCAGGCGTGTCCGCATCGTCCGAACGTGTTAGCAGATAGCACACTAGAGGACTCCATATGTCCCTGGGCCGACTGGAGATAGGCAATAATTCGGCGAATGTGGTATGTTGGTCCTGACAGTAGGTCAAGTCTGCTAGCCAGTCCTTAAATTTAGGCGCTCTACCTCGGCCCCATCGACAAGCCACATTCCTCTTGGCCAAAAGGAGCGCAGAATCGACGAATCTCCGGCAAGAGCTAGGGATCCGTTGAGTATATCCGAGAAGTGTCACTAAGGGGTCCATGGGCACAGTTTCTTTCGTCATGTCTGCGAGGGCACCCGTCACCTGCTGCAAGTAACGCTCCACCTGAGGGCATTCCCATGCCAAATGCAGAATATCCGCATGTTTGGCAGGGCAGCGTATACAACGATCATCATCCGCCAAGCCAAATCTATGTTTTCTCACTGGCGTATAGTACAGCCGCTGTAGATATTTGTAATGTATAATTTTCAATCTGCTGCTGGCAGATATGCGGGAGGTGAGCGCACAGCAGTACAGCCATTGCTCGTCAGTGATGTCAGTAGCAAGTTCAGTGGCCCAGAGCGCCCGAGCACTAGATTCCGGCACCGGAGCCGCACCCCTGAGCTGACGGTAAAGGCCGGAGACCAGATGAGTCCCATCCTGTGAACATAACAGGAAATGAAGCGGAGGCAGGACCTCAGGTTCTTCAGGGAAGTTGGGTAGGATGTCTCTCATCCCCGCACGTAAGCGTATGTAATAAAAAAGCTCTAGAGGGGTATGGCTGTGTGCCGCGAAGAAAAGTTCAGCCGATTTAAACTTACCGTTAGAAAACAAGTCACCCCAGCAGGAGACATGAATCCTTGCACAGAGGTCGCAGAACCCTTGTTCCCACAATAAAGTGAGATTAGGATGATAGGTAAGTGGCAACTTCGGTGAGTATGGTAGGTGACAAGACAAACTCTTGGCTATACAGCGCCGTGCATCCATTGTGCACGAGACCGAAGTATTTGGCGTGGTAATGGATGATTCCAGACAGTGAAGCAATCCATTCAGTGGAAGGGGATGCACAATCCAGTCCTCCACCGCAATATGTGGCATGAAAGGCGTAGGAGCCATCCAGTGGTAGGCGAAATGTGCCTGCGCGCACTGATAATACTCCTCGAAGTCAGGAACATCAAAGCCGCCTCTGTCATAGGGGAGGGTAAGCGTGGACCACTTGAGCCGTGGGCTCTTGCCTCCCCAGAAAAGTCTGCGTAGCTCCATATTCAGGGTCTTAAAGAAAAAAGCGCCGGGGAAATAGGGAATGTTGAGAAAAAAATAAAGAAATCGGGGAAGGATAACCATTTTGATAAGGGACGCCCTTCCGGCCATGGAGAGCGGTAGGGTGAGCCAGCGATCCACAGAGGCAGTCAGTTTGGTGATTGCCACTCCGTAATTGGAACGTAGTGTCTCCTCCCTATCCCGGGAGATACGGATCCCTAGGTAACGGAGGTCCGTCCGGCACCACTCTAAAGGATAGTCAAGGGGGAAGTCATCAATCGCATCTGTTAAGGGGAAGATTTGGGATTTGGACCAATTAATATGCACACCCGACATCCTGCCAAACAAAATAAACTCCCTGAGTAAGGGATTGAGGTGTGTCTCAGGGTGCTTAACATATAGTGTAATATCGTCTGCATAGAGGGACACATCTATTTGCCGCTGTAGGCATTGTACCGCCCCGTCCCGATGTAGTTGACGTAGGCGGCAGGCAAGAGGTTCAACGGCTATGGCAAACAATAAGGGAGAAAGTGGACAGCCCTGGCGCGTGCCTCTGGTAATGTCGATAGGTTGTGAGAGGCGAGAATTGACTAGCACTCTTGCCGTGGGTTGAGTATAAAGCACGCGAACCCATGATGTAAACAAGGGCGGGAATCCCATGCTAGCCAACACAGAAAATAAATAAGGCCATTCGACTGAGTCGAAAGCTTTGGTTGCATCAAGAAAGACGGCTGCGACAGGTACGTCCGGAGGAACAGTGCGTAGGATAGAGAAAAGGGTACGAAGGTTGTGTGAAGTAGACCGGCCAGCCACGAATCCAGATTGATCGGGCAGCACAATTCTAGTCATCAGCAGTGATAGTCGGGTAGCCAAAACCTTAGCAAGTATTTTAATACCGCAGTTTAGGAGGGAAAGTGGTCGGTAAGAGTTGCAGGAGCTGGGATCTTTGTCAGGCTTCAGGAGAGAGGTGATTACCACTTCACGCATGGAGCATGGAAGAACGCCATCGCTAAGGGATTCCGAGTATACTTCGCGGAGGACAGGAGCCATGATATCAATGTATGCTTTATAAAACTCGGCAGGAATGCCATCAAGGCCTGGGGCCTTACCATTCTGGAGGGACATGATGGCATCTCGGATCTCGTCTAGCTCGAAAGGTGCCGCCAGGAATGCCCTATCCCCATCGCTGAGCCAGCACAGCGCTATATCTTTTAGGTAATCAGGATAAGATGTGTCGGACCCTGCGTTGGACGTGTAGAGCGAGCGGTAGTGTGCTGTGAAAGTAGTAAGAATCTCGTCCGTGTTCCTGATTGTGGCGCCGTAAGTATCAGTGAGTTCAAATATGACATTGCCGTCTCGCGGAGTTCGTGTGAGCGCAGCGAGCACCCTCCCAGGCCGATCTCCCTCGCAGTATTTTCGGGCTTGCCAATGTTTCCCGCGAAACTTAGCTTCCCTAGCAGCCTCTTCTTCATACTTCGACAACGTCTCCCTGAAAATAGCATACAGTTCAGGGCCAGTCTCCTCCACCATACGGAGTTCCAGAGCTCCCAGCTCCTTCTCCAGTGTGCTAATAGTACGAAGGATGTCACGCAAAACACCACTGCTCTTGGAGATGCAATAGCCCCTGATGGTCACCTTGAAAGCCTCCCATATGTGTTCAACCAAGTCCACCGAACCCTTGTTTCTGGGGAAAAAGGCAGCTATCTCTTTCCCTAGTTCAGTACGAAACAGATTTTCCAACAAGATTTCAGGGCGGAGTCTCCAGTGTGGCCTTGGGTTATCCCACCCAGGTGTGTGGAAGCGAAGCATAACGGGACTGTGATCAGAGTATGTCCTTGGCAGGTGTTCCACCCCTACCAACTCTGCGGCGATCCCCTTGGTGACTAGAAAATAGTCCAGACGTGCCCATGTTCCCGTGTGTGAGGTAAAGTGTGTGCCTTCCCTCCCATTTGGGTGCAAGTGTCTCCAGGCATCTAGCAGCTCGCCTTCTGCGAGCACTCCCTCCAGCGCCTCACGCGCTCTAGGTTTATAGGAGCAAACTCCGTCTGCCCTGTCTAATTGAGGCATCAGTGCTAGGTTGAAGTCACCACCCCAAATGACGTGTCGTGAGCCTGCGGCCATGATCTTGCCCCACAAAGTGGTGAAAAAAGCAGGTGTGTCTACATTCGGTGCGTATGCGACAACAAATGTGTATGTGTTCCGGCCCAGTCTGCCCCATAGTAATGCATAGCGCCCCTCCCTATCGATCAGCTCCCCATATCTGTGAAACGGTACAGTGCGGGCTATAAGGATAGCCACCCCTCTTGCATAAGTAGAGTACGAGGAAAAAGTGCGGTCCCCAGCCCATCTACTCGCAAAGGTGGTCCTATCCTGCGGCGGCAAATTAGTTTCCTGCAACATGGCCACCTGAACGTGATGTCTATCAAGATAGGCAATGACATTGCGACATTTTTTAGCATTGTTCAAACCACGAACATTCCATGACAAGCAAGTCCATTGTGCGTTAGCATTCAGTGTAGCCATAAAGAGGTCAACAACAGAAGCGGTAATGCCAACCCAGGTACTGAGTTAGGGCCTGCTCCACCCCACCCACATAGGTGCGCATATCATCGTATAATCTGCATATACATTCCAAGCGATAAGTGCCTCTTCATAAACCAACCCAACCCCCCTCCCACCCCGGCATCCCAATCATGCCAGTAGCCATTGAGCCCCACCCAGCATCCCTCCCCCCACCCATCCACTCCTAATCCATGCAACAACATCAAAAACAGTAATAGTCTTAAGGGGAACACCAAGTAGGGGTATAGCATAGAGCGCGCACAGCCTCCTCTCGGTCCACAGCTCCAGTCTGTAGCGCCCTCGGTGGAGCCTAGGGCCAAAAGAGTGGTCCTTGGTTTACATTACCACAGGAATGTCGAGGCCGTGAAGGTCCGTTGCGTATAGTCATCTTAGTGCCCACATTTTAGTGCGAGGGGTAATAATCAAGCAGTGCAGGCGATGCACCCAGCGCAGTCAGCATAAGCATTCATTGATCCTCTAGTGCCGGAGGTAGGTCTCCGTCCCCCAGATCCTCAGCAGCATCACGTTCTTCCCTACGCGTTCTCCGGAGCGATTTTAGGAAGTCTTCCACTTTCTGCGGGTTCGTGAAGAATCTTTGCTGACCCTGATGCGTAATCCGTAGCTTTGCCGGGTATAGGAGAGCGTAGTCCACTTGGGCTTCCCGCAGCTTTTTCTTTACTGGGAGAAATTTGCGCCGTTCCTCCTGCACCATCGGTGTGAAGTCCGGATATATGGAGAAGGTGATACCATTGTACTGCAAGGTCCGTTGATTTCTGGCCACGCTCAATGCAGTGTCGCGGTCACGATAGTTCAATAGTTTGGCAATTATAGGCCTAGGCGGCAATCCGGGTTTAGGCACTGGTGCTAAGGAACGGTGTGCTCGTTCAACAATGAATTGGGGAGAAAAGGCGTCTTCGCCGATTGATCCTTTAAGCAGTTTCTCGATATATAGTTCCATCCTCCCCGTGTCTGTAGATTCCGGCACATTCGTAACGTGTATATTGTTCCGGCGACTGCGGGCCTCTAAATCCTCATTTTTAGCCGCTATGATTCTGAGCAGATTGTCCATCCTAGCTAGCTGCGTCGTGTGAGTCGCGGTGGTATCTTCGTTGTCAGACACACGTTGTTCCGCAGCCGTGAGCCGTTCCTCATGGCGGTCCAGCTTATGGACCAAGGCGTCCAGTCGTGCGGTGACTCCGTCGACCTTTTCGACAACCGTTGCAAACCCCTGTCTCATCTCCTGGAACAGGCTGTGAAGGTCAAGGTCTGTTGCGGGGGTGCAAGGGCCTTCAAAGTCGCCTCACTGGGTCCAGGACCAGCAGGTACTGATTTCGCGCCTTTTTTGGCGCCGTCAAAGCTTAGCTTCGCCTGTCGATTGTCAAGGCGCCCCATGGTGACAGCAGGTCGCAGCGCCCAGTTGCTGCGTATCCTTTCAGCACTATGCGTATAGTGGTCAAGCAGGTGGGTACAGAGTCAGTAAGCGAGTCTGATACGCTCAGGCAGCTCTCAACGTGGCAGCAGCCGGAGAGGATGGCGACGGCCTGAGGCAATGGTCGTCGGGGGTGGGGCGTGGGTCGCAGGCGCCTCCCAAGCTCCCAGGTGCGCCAGCGATGATGGGGTACAAGATCCAGGGGGGGCAGCGGCGAGCCAGCACCAGTCGCTTTGCGGGCCTAGCGGGTCATGGGTGTAACCCCGCAATCCAACAGCCGGTGTGGTGGCCGTCAGTACCAGGCCCAGGGAAAGGGCCACGTCTAGGAAGAATCCGTCGCAATGTGGCAGTAAGCTAAGTCCAGCCGCGCAGCCTGCCAGTGGGAAGAAATGTGGCCAGCCAGTTCGAGGGGCCCGGCCCCGCTCCAACCAAGATTAATGAATCCACAATCACTCGGCAGCCCACTCTGCACAGCGTGCAAAGGCCAGACGTCTCACAGAAAGGGCGAGAGCTGCAGCCTCTCCCACGTTGAAAGTCTAATACGCGGCGCTGCCGTCAGTTCAGGGCATTCCGCGGTCCCCACCACCCCGCCGAGAGGTCCGGCAGGTTGTTGGCTTCTCCATGCACTCAGGGGGTGTTCCCCCACCTGGCGCTTCTCCGGACAGGAAAAGCGGCTCACCGTCAGTCCAGGCTCCGGGAGCCAGCAGCCGCGCGGGGGGGGGACCGACACAAGCGATAGGGCGACTGCACCTCACCTCCAGCCACAGGTTTTTACACAGGATCTGTCCCGACCCCGGGCGGCCGCCCAAAGTCGCGGCCTAATTCCTCGTGGCCGACCTCGGTGTCGCGCAGACCGCCGCAGCCGGCTCCCTCCACTCGCAGGCTCCAGGCAGATCAACGCTGATTTTCGATCCGGCGGTAACTCCGGCCCTGAACCTCGCAGCGGCTCCAAATTTGGGTCGAGCGTAGATGATACCTCCCTGTAGCCTATGAGGGGTATATATGGCGATTCGTCACCCTGTGGCCAAGGATAAATGAAGGATAGCTTGCCAAGGCGCGGGAGCTACTTGCCTAAGCAGCCATTCCGCTTGTGCGCCCTCTAGCGCCCTACCACAACAATCTTCGATTCAATATGCATGGCATCTATGGGAGAGATGCTGTACATTTTACAGATGAAGGGTACAGAGTCTTCCTCATGAACTTTAGACTCTGCATCGGTACTTGCTTGTAGGTACTTAAATCTCTCAATAAACACAAGGGCTTAATTCTGGATGGGTCGCTAGGATTGCTCAAGGGGGCTTTGATGGCCACCTCCGTGAAGTACGTTAAGAGCAAAGACCAAGGGAGGCGTCTAAAATGGACTAAAGTTTGCCCTTAGGACTTTTTGAATCTTATTGAACAAGCTATGATGGTGGAATTTCAGACCTGTAGGGACCCTGCCAGGGGGGATAAAGCGACTATTGCCGCCTTTGAGGCTATCTGCTCAAGGGTGGATAAAGAACTTACTCTTAGTCGAAAAAGGGCACCTGCCCCAGTCTCCGGTTGGTTCGACCACTCTTGTTCAAAAGCCCACTCCGCATTGATTGCAGCGCTTAAACAGTCCCCTAGAAATAAGTTAGTGATAGCGCAGCTAAGGAAAAAATATGCTGAGGCGGTTAAGTTACGGAAAAAAGTTGTAAAAGAAGAAGCATGGGACGCTTTGATGGATTCGACCACCCTCAAGCATAGCTCCAAATTTTGGTCCATAATAAATAACCCCATATTTGCCCAAACACGGAACACAGATCTTGAGACAAATATACCTGAATCAGAGTGGCTTGATCATTTTTCAGTTATCTATGGGAGCAATCAAGTTTATGACACATTTTGTATTCCTTGCTACTCTGACATGCAACCTATTTTAGATTTTACTGAAAATTATGTCAAGGTTGCGATAATTGGGTCTGCTAAGAATAAAGCCCCAGGACCCGATGGGGTCCCTCTGGATTTATATAAATCAAACCCAGAGTTGTGGGCAACTATATTAATGAATGTTTTTAATTGTGTACTTGTAGGGGGATTCCCCAGTACCTGGGCATGTTCAATCATTGTCCCAATTTTTAAAAAAGGATTAAGAAGCGACCCGAAATGTTATCGCCCTATATCCTTGCTGGATTCTTCTATGAAGATCCTGGGCAAAGTACTGCTGGCGAAAATTAATATGTGGACACTAAAAAATGATATTTTGTCCAATGCCCAGTATGGTTTCAGGTCAGGCAGAGGGACAGAGGACCAATGCTTAAACTTGCACATGTTAATTTCTAAATACACTAAGGCAAAAAAGGGGGCAATTTTTGTTGCTTATATGGATCTATCCACAGCATTTGATTTAGTGAATAGAGCCAAGCTGTGGGGCATGTTATTAGAAATGGGATTGGATCCTCCTTTGGTTCACTTCTTAGCTGAACTCCATAAGGATTTAAAGGCGTCCATTAGAATGGATCAAGATGGACATCGTACAGCATGGTTTAAATCTGGCAGGGGTGTGCGGCAAGGCTGCATCCTTGCCCCTATGCTGTTTACTCTTTACATAAACTCTCTGGAAAGAAGTCTTCTGGCTGCGTCTGCGGACACACCGCGTGCAGGAGACACTCGCATCCCAGTGCTCCTGTACGCGGATGATGCCGCCTTAATAGCCAGAACACATCTGGGCCTCCAGAGACTTCTCAATGCTTTCAGTGATTTTATGTCTTCTCTTGACCTTGTGGTTAACAATGCAAAATCTCATGTTATGGTTTTTGGGGCAGCCAAAAATAACACCAAATCCTTTTATTGTAAGGGGGAAGTAATTACCAACGTAAAAGTCTTTACTTACCTTGGTGTAATTTTTGACACTAAGGGTAGTTGGACCCCCCAGTTAACAGCAAAGACCAAAGCAGTGAGGAGCTCTGTAAACGCTATTCTAAGCTTCTCAAGGAGGCTCGGGGGGAAACCAAGTGGTGCACTATTAGCTTTGTATAGGGCAAAATCATTGGCTATAGCTAGGTATGGAGCTGGATTGTGGGGATACGTAAAAACTGAAACCATCCAAATAGAGGTCAATAGGTTTTTCTGTTCCATATTAGGACTTCCTTTTTCAACCCCCACCTTTTCTGTCCATCAGGAGCTTGGAGTAGGATACATTTCTGATATCCTCTCTATGGCACCTATTCTTTTGTGGATAAGGGTCTGGATTAATAATAACCTAGGTCTTAACCACAAAATTCTGATGGATTGTTTAAAACTTGACAAATACAAAGATATTGCTTGGTTGGCATATATTTATAAGTGCTCGGTAGAACTCGGACGTCCGGAGATTTTCTCCTCCCCGCTTGATCTAAAAAAAGCAGACTTAATCTGGGTGAAGGAAAACTTTTATAAGCTTAAGTCTTCGGAGAGAGAACAACTCCAGTTATTAAAACCTATGGTTAGAGCACATTTTATGACAATCACCTGTATAGCCATCCAACCGTATCTTGCCATAGTTACCATTCCGTTTCACAGGTGGCTTCTGGTTAAGTTTAGATTTAACCAGATTTATTTGGTATTCTGTGACAGACAGGGTTGGTTCAAACCTGAGGATGCACCTGTATGCAAATGCGACAATTTTTCTACCCAAGACAATATGCACCTTATGCTGTTTTGCCCTCTTTATCATGCTCCAAGGCAGAAGTATTTGTTACCTTTGTTAAAGGGGAAAGCCGTTATGCAAGTAAAACCAGCTCTTCTATATCTACAAATGCTTGATTCGCCCCTGGTAATGTTTAGTGTAGCAAATTTCCTTGTTGCTGCTGTGCGAATAAGGAAGAGGAAATTGCATGCTTAATAGTGTGGAGTGTGACGAACGTGGTATATCTAGCTTTTTTGCACATGTAGAGTCCTTTTTAAATCTGATCTTTTTATTGTTTTTAAATTGTATTGTATTGTATGAAATTTTTAAATATGCACTTGGACTGATTTTTAATTGCTGTAGTATGCTTTTATGATTTTTAACAAAATCGAATAAAGTGGTTTTTGACTTGATTTGACTCTTTTTAGAGCCACCCAAGATCTACACATAACACATAAGCTTGATGTATATCTCAAGAATACATGCTTTGTTTTTTCCGATGGCGGAATGCGCGGATCCTACGCGCATCCCACGACTTAAAAAATATATTTATATATATTTTCCTACTTTCTTTGCCCTACGGGTCCTTATGGGACCCCCTGAGCCGGCCTAGGGGGTCAGGGTGTGTCTACCCTGCCCCTGTTCAGGTTTTACACACTTATTTCACAGAATTTTTCACCTTTGCTCTACCGAGGCACAAAATGTCTGCCAACAGTTCCTGGTATCAAATGGTGTTAACCGCTTGACAACCAATTAGAATTGAGCACGTGATCGGGACGGTGCGCTTATCCTACGATGCCAATCCTCACACAATCCATGGATCCATCGCGCCCATAGATATATAAATGACTTTAACCCTAATTTTCTCAGAAACTACTCTACAGATTGACACCATATAAGCAAAAGGCACAAGTCGGAACTGAGAACCACCTCTCTGCCAAATTTTGTGTAATTCCGTTCAGCCGTTCGATCTGTAGCCGTGTCTAAAGGTCCCATGAGAAATTGCATGGGGAAAACACGTTTTGGGACCCCCCTTTTTTCTTTACCCCTGCTTGACCAATCACCCCCAAACTTTCAGGGAAAGAGCGGAATTGAGCTGGCCAAAAGTTTGGAAAATGTCAAGAAGATTCATCAATCGACACCAAACGTATTACCAATAGAATGATGCAGTTTTCCTATGGATAATACGTCCTAACTATAACTACCTACTGGCGACCGCCAGTAGGTAATATATATATATATATATATATATATATTCACTGAAAAAACCATAGGGTATAGACCATATATAGTTAGGAATTAGCATTTACAAAACCTTGAAAATTCACTGAAAAAACCATAGGTTATACACCATATATAGTTAGGAATTAGCATTTAAAAAACCTTATTTTACTCACACAAAACCAATGAAATTCCATATATAGTTAGTTGTACTAACTATATATCGCGCACCCGCAATCCACTGCTGATCATGTCACATATTACATCATTCATGACATGGTCAGTGACATCACTGATGACATCACTGATGACATCTCAAATGACATCACTGATGACATCACTGATGACATCTCAAATGACATCACTGATGACATCACTGATGACAACATCCAGTGACTGTATTTTTCTGTAAAGTTAAAATATGTCTTACATATTTAAGAATGAGTGGATGTATAAGTGTCTGGATGAAGGATTTAGTAGGTGCATGACTGACTGTATGAGTGAGTGGTTAAATGTGTCTCACTGAGTGCATGGGTTAGTGACTAAACTGTCTTAATTTGTGCATCATTATGTCTGTTGTTCTGTAAACTGCTGCATGTGTTGATCAGTAGCTATATGAGTAACTATATGGGTTATTGATTGGTTGCCCAAGCATTTGTATGGGAGACTGAGTGTGTGTGTGGGTGGCTGGGAGGTGTATGACTCTGTGCATAGATGTATGGGTTCAAAAGTGCATGTGGAAACAGCTGTATGGGCGGTTGACTGTGTGCATGACTGTATTGGTGAGTGAATAGATATCTCAGTGCTACATGTCAAAGTAAGTACATATGTAAAATACAGTACATGTGAGAGTTGACATATATAAATAACTGTGCATAAGAGCCAGTGAATGTGTGAGTGGCTGTATGGATCATTGTGCACTTGTATCCAGGATTGTATAAGTGAGTAAATATGTTTTAGTATATGTTTGAATAAGTAAGGTGTGTATAACTGTATAGTTGTGAAAATGGAGGTGTGATTGATTCTTTGCATGACTGACTAGGTGTGTAAGTAACTCCATGGATGAGTGACAGTCTGTGAGTGTCTGTTTACACTGAGTGTATCTAAGGTTATATTAGAGTCTGAAGAGGTTCATCGTATTATCACATGAATGATGTCATCAGTGATGTGATCAGTAATGTCAAATGAGATGTCATCAGTGATGTCATCAGTGATGTCATTTGAGATGTCATCAGTGATGTCATCAGTGATGTCATTTGAGATGTCATCAGTGATGTCATCAGTGATGTCACTGACCATGTCATGAATGATGTAATATGTGACATGATCAGCAGTGGATTGCGGGTGCGCGATATATAGTTAGTTACAACTAACTATATATGGAATTTCATTGGTTTTGTGTGAGTAAAATAAGGTTTTTTAAATGCTAATTCCTAACTATCTATATATGGTGTATAACCTATGGTTTTTTCAGTGAATTTTCAAGGTTTTGTAAATGCTAATTCCTAACTATATATGGTCTATAACCTATGGTTTTTTCAGTGAATTTCATTGGTTTTTTAAAAGCTAATATCTATAGCTGTAAAATGTATTCTTCTTTAAATCCAAAAATATATTTTATATGTTTATTAATAATTTTTTTTAAATATTTTTTTTGTTTCGCTCCCGGTCCGCGAACCGGAAAGCTTTCCGTTAGCTCAAATTGATGCCGCGACCCGGTCCGCGAACCGGTAAGAAATCAACATAGTGACGGTATCGCGTTGCCGCGTAATGCGTCTTATGACGTACTGCGTTAGCGCACCCGGAAGTGCCCTGGGGCGCGGACCGAGGCGCGAAACGCAGCTCCCCGGAAGCGATCCGCGGCGCGTCGCAAAAGCGCGACGTATCGCGTTGCCGCGTAATGCGTCTTGTGACGTACCGCGTTAGCGCACCCGGAAGTGCCCCGGGGCGCGGACCGAGGCGCGAAGCGCAGCGACCCGGAAGCTAACCGGGGCGCGTTCCGCAGCGCGTAACATGAGCGTGAGAGGTCATGTGACTTGTTAATAAAACTTTTCATTGGTTCATTTCACTTTTGGTTTCATAATGATGTAAGGCTAGGTCAGGTGACCTAAAAATAACACTTTTCATTGGTTGAGAAGTATTGTTTTTCCCAAATGATGAAAACCCCTCCTTCTTTCCTCACTCTGACTTTCATCATTGTGAGAGGAAGACCTTTATTACTATATCAGAAATGGCTTCAGTAGTTGCTTCAGCTGGTGCACCCCCACCACCACCTACACCTCCTCATGGGAAGAGAGGACCAACACTGAGGAGGAAGAGGAAGAAATGGAGGAAGAGGAGGGAGAAGAACCACAGTTCTTAGAAGAGGTGCCCCGGGTTTCCCATAAGAAAGCCAGTTTCATCTGGCAGTTTTATTCGATCCCTCCTGGCCAAAAAAAAGTGAATGCGAGGTATGTCACCTGCCTCATCTGCAAAGAACAATTATCCAGAGGGACGGATAAGAAATATAGTTATGGGAACCATACTATGCACAGGCACATGACCAGGAAGCATCCACTCAATTATAGCCGGGCGGAAATACGGGATTTGCAGGAAAATCCAAGATCAACTCCTGTGGCCAGATCAAGAATATCAATTTCATTGACACCAGCAGAGGCACGGGAAACTGTGCCAAACATACAAGAAAATTTTGGCCACATGATCCACACTTGTATGCACTGTCGTGCGTTGTTAGCATGTGGCAATATGAGCATAAATGCTATCAACCTGGCTTATGAACATCATAATTGCCCTAACCGCCCCCAGTAATTTTTTTTTTGCTCCTGTTGAGCCCTTTTCAATGCCTGTTTTTTGTTGTTTCCCCCCCCCAAAAAACCAAAAAAAATATAAAATCGTTCAAAAAATACAAAAAAAACTAAAAATGTTCAAAAAATAAAAAAAAAATATAAAACAACAAAAATATAAAAAAAAAAGTTCTTTTCAGAACTACCTTCCCTTTCAAAAAAAATTGCTAGAATGTTTAGCACTCTGGCAAGCTCTATTTCTTTTGGTTCGCTTCCCGGTTAGCTTCCCGGTACGCGGACCGGGAGCTAACCAAAAAATTTTTTTTTTTTTAAAAAGAGTAAGTATAAGGAAAGTAAACAGAGAGTGATGTTAAAAGAAAGACAGCTATAGGGAGTAAAGAAGAGATACTGTTTAATAGATCTATTTACCAAAGAAAAGACGGAAGAGGGTATAATTGTGAAAAACAAAATAGATAACGAAGTGAAAGAAAAGAAAAGAGAGTATAACATTAACAAAGAAGAGTTTCTTGGAGAATGTGAGTGAATGTTCAAAATAAGATTAAAACATGAGGAATAACAGAGAGAAAAAATAGAAAACAGAAAACAAAAAATAACAGAAAAAGATTAATTGAAACAGCAAAGAAATGTAAGTAACATAGAGCCATATCATCAACATAGGCAATAAAAGTTTTGCAGCTTTTATTGGCAGAAATGTGTCGCTAAAGCTGCTTTTGCGGCAGAAAACTGCCGCTAAAACCACTTTTGCACCAGTTTTCTGCCAATAAAAAGAGCAATAATTTTATTGGCTGTGTTCATAATATGCCCCTTAGTGTGCTTCAACTACACAGAGAAAGCATTATGAACAAATAGTGATACAGTGATCAGTCAAAGACACTAAGAGTAATAGAGACGGAGTGAGTGAACAAGAGTGAGGAACTATGAGAAGAGAGGGACTGACAAAAAGAGTGGAAGGAGTTGAGTAAGTAGGTAATAGAGAAAGGAATGAGGGAAGTAGCAAAGGCAGGAAACTGAGGGTTAAAGAAATGAAGCTGTGGAACTAATAGTAGTTAAATGTGATAGAAATGTAACGAAAAGAGTACAAAACATTTACCTTATAATTGTCGTTAAATTACTCACTTTTTGTTTTTATACTTTCAATCTGTGAAAGAGAGAACAAACATTTGAAAAATATTAAAACATGTATTTAAAAATTACAAAAGACAAGGGAAAAGATTGAAGGACAAACAGTTTTTCAACAACTTTGACACTTACAGAAGCTTCTGCTTCTCCAGGCCCCCTACACAGTCCTAAAGATATACATTTTAAACTAACAGTATCTTGATGCAGATGAAGTGAGGCCGATCTTAAAACATGGTGCATCTTTTGCATTGCTGTTGTCTCAGAAAAGTGTCGCAAGACACTAAAATTTTAAATAATTGCTTCAGGATGCCAATAAGATGTCTCCTATCCAGAGGTTTGTTTGAGGTGAGGCCTACTCAGGGTTGCAGATGACATTTCGAGTTGTTGAAGAGAATAGAGGACATAATATATGTGAAGGTCTACCAATGAAGTGAGTCATGTCCACTGCACTCTTGAACAAAGTCCAAACCTCCTATGTTTCCCTGGACAGACCTAAACTTGATCTGCACAATGTGATTCGTAATGATAGGAAACACAGGTGATGTAAATGAAATACGTGCAATTTATTTTGCTCATTTCACAATCACATCACTTGTGTTTCCTTTGCTTAGGTATCTCATTGTGCAGATGTAGTCTAGCATATGAAAGAATACGCAGAAGTGCAGCACTGCATGCAACAACTTTGACACTTACAGAAGCCTCACCTTCTCCATGCCTCCTACACAGTTCTACATATACATCATAAATGCAAACAGTACAGAATTAATTATACATGTTAAATGGTTTATTTTTGCTGTTCTCAGAATGTATCAAAATTCACTAAAAACAGTGACTTGAAGGTATTCATCATATAACAGCGGGGAAAAAAAAACACAATCAAAATGATTGTGTTTAAAAAACCCATACAACATAACAAATCAGAATTCAGAACTCCTTAAAGTTAACTTACTTTCCATGACGTCAAAGGATGTCCTATGAACAGCTTACACTCTTTTGTGCTGTTATTACTTTCAGCCCGCCACTTTCTGAAAGAAAATCTCCATCGTTTTTAAAAACATGTTACATGCAATAAATGACTTCTTGCTCTCTACCACAAGTTTCCACAAGGCCAAATCTTGTCAGAGCCATTTATAACTCTTGGATTTCTTGTAAGCCAATCCCGTCATTTGGCATTTCTGCAACTTTCAGAATTAAAATGTTGAAGATCATTTTCACAATCCAGGAATAGTAATATCTTCCCCTTCTTGCTCAGTCATGTTCTACATTTCCTATGACACTGATACTGCTTACTATGAAGCAGACTTACACTAACTCTATGACTACTACAATTATTTAATTCTCTACATCACTTTCAATCACAAAGCAATGTAAAACAGTAGACAGCATTGCAGACTTACATTCCCTCTACTTTATGTTTTGATTGGCTGCTTCAATTAGCTTATAAAAAGAAATAGTTTTTCTGAACTCATTCAAAGTGCACTTATTTCTCCATGACATCCAGTCTTATGGTTAGAAGTTATGTCTCTGAACTACACTTATCCTCAAGGCCAAATTGTGTAGTAGCCATTAGAACTTCTTGAAATTCCACAGAGCACATCCCGAGATTATTTCCCTAAAATTTTGGTTTTAAAAACACCAGGTAAGAGTTTTTAAGGTCATACGGCAATTTTTTTTTGAAAATTAAAACAGAATCGTTGCAGAATGACCAGCCATTTCTAGACTTTAAATAAGCTGTGTAATGTCCTGATGTTATTGAAGGGCCGTCATGATATATAATTGCTGCAGTTACAAAAGTCCTTCCTGATATTGACAACTGCGAAGCTACAAAATTTTTAATTAAAGTTGTCAATTTTGTTCCATCAGGCCTACATCGTTGGAACATTAAAATGACATACTGGCCATATGTTCGTATAAATAATGTGGACATCATTTCAGATTTACATTGGCTACACTCCATGTTGTGATCAGCTGCTTTTACTAGCTTAATAAAGGAGACTGATTTACTGTCTGGCAAAGTTAAATATATAAATCTTTCTGAGTCTACACTAGTAGTACTTGATACCATACAGTTCTCGCAGTCATGCTGCCATTGATAAGAAAGCCCAAACAGCTGATCTACATCTACACCTTCAGCATGCAATACATCAAGCATATACATTAAAAACTCCTGACAATCTTGCTGAATATTTTGAGAGAATTGTGTTAGGCCTGAACATCTGTCTAACAGATTTCGAATTTCAGACACACTTTCTATGTTTGTTCTATCAGTGCTACATTTCTCTAACACAGAATTTAACAAACTGCAAAATCTTTGATCAGAATTGACCACAATCTCTTCTTTTACATTTTCTAGAGAAAACAAAACATTAACCACTACATTAGCATAGCAGTTGACACCAGAACTGTTTTCAAATTGAAAACCAACAACATCTTCAACAGAATCCTTTTTGTTTCTGCTTGTAATTTTAGGTTCATCGACTTTTCGTCTTTTTGCGACAACCTCCCCAGTATTGGTCACATTTCTTCGTTTCCGGCCTACCACACGTTTCTCAAACAAAGGATACTGAGGCAAATGTGGCGCATACTCTCTTCTTAACCTATTGTATTCCTTAACACAATCTAGATCCGCACAAATGTTTGTGACATCACACTCAATCAAGTACAATCCCGATAAAGTTCTAACTCGTGACAATGCCACATATGCCATACCCTCCTTGAACACAGAACTGCCAATATTCACCAATGCACAGTCTACACTTAAACCTTGCGATTTATGGATTGTCACCGCATATGCCAAGCAAACAGGAAACTGCTTACGGCGAACATATAAGTCTTTTACAAGCAAAAATCTAGCAGAGCAACGACCAATTAGCTGTACTTCCTCAATGCCATCAAATTTAATTTTTAAAAATTCAATTCCATCTCTATTTCTGTATTTTACAAAATCAACAACATTACCCATTGATCTATTTACCAGACCTCTTTCAACATGTAAATTCCTTCTTAAAATTATACGGCAGTTCAAGCACACATTCAGAGTCTTTTCAAAACCTGCAGTTTTAGATATACTCTTCTCTAATGAATCCAATTTTGTTTTCAGATTCTCAGACAAAATAATTGTTGATCCCATATGCTCTACTCTGTCAATAGCTTCCAGTTTCACAATCTCTTGCTTTTCTAAATGCAACATTTTGTTGTTGAATTTGGCACATTCTGCAAGAGTTGGCATCAAACATATTCCAGATTTCTTATCAGTAATTTTCTGAAAAATATTCTCAGGCAAAACATCTTGTTCTGGATATAAATTTGACAGTAATCGTGCATGTAAAGCTTCTTTCCCATGCTCGGTCACTTTTCCAATTCTAACATCTTGTAGAATAGTCTTGTAAACTTCATCCTTCGCCTGACGCATATTTTCATGCAGTTCAGCATAATTGAAGTTTAACCATATATTGACGTTGCCAATGCTGCCTAGGCACTTCCTGGTATCTTCATGCGTGAGCATTTTGAACACAGGTTGCCCTTTCACTGGTGTCAGCTGCAAAAGATCTCCGAAAACAATGATGTGTTTGCCACCAAATAACACATCATACTCTGTTTTGAGAACTTCTTGCATTCTCAAATGCACAAAGGCAAGCATGACTTTGGAAACCATGCTTACTTCGTCAATGATAAGAAGTTTCATTTTCCTCAAGATTCTTGAAACTTCAAAACAAGCATCTCCAGATAGCTTGTGATATTGTAATTTGTTGTCATGCTCCACTGGCAACATCAGTAAACGATGTAAAGTAATCCCTTTAATGTTATGTGCTGCCAGTCCAGTTGGAGCGGTGACAACACAAGACAGCGATGACTCTGTCCTTTCCTGCAAATAGCATGAAATTGCTTTAATGAGGAAACTTTTTCCAGTTCCCGCTTCTCCACTCACGTACAGTCGGACAGGCTTCAACGACGTACATGAGCACTCTTTCTTGTCATGACTTAATCCATGATCAATTTGCATGGTAACTTCGTCATATATTTTCCTCTGCTCAACGTTGAGTTGTCTTTCCAACTCTTCTAAGTTAACCGCATCCTCCTGAGCATGTGCCATGGCTCTTTCCACTTTATTCATGGCAGTGGCAGCTTCATTTTCGATAACAGGTCCTCCTAGTGGATCCTGACTCAATGAAGCAGAACTCTGACTGTCCTGAGAACTGTCTCTGGCAATCTCGGGTGCAATCGTTGCTTCCTGCTCAATTTCCGCATTCAACATTTCTACATATTTGGGAAAAGCAGGACATTCTATGGTCTCCTTGGCGGCATTGAAAGAGTCTTCGTAACAGAGGAAATCTCCAAGCAGTTCCTCTTCTGCACGCCAAGGCTTGAAAAGTTGCAAAAGTGCTAAATAGAAAAACTCCTTTTTTTCAGGAGATTCGCCACTCAATTTTCGATGGTTTACCAAGTGGCATTTTCTTTGCTTGACCAGACATCCCTCACTTCCTATTACAGCATACACTCCTTTCTCAGTATCTTCTTTGATGTTCCTCTTGAATATGTAATTTTGAAGAACCTCATGCAGACAAACATTGTCGAGGTGACTGCTTCTATTTGGATAATATGTATCCAACATGTTGGTCTTCAAAATGTCGGTACTGTTTGGCTCCTTTTCCGCCAAATACTCAATTTCCCGCACAGGTTTCAGAACTCGATTACGCGTTGCAGCAAGACCAAGACTCGCCCAAACGATACTCCTGGACTTGGCATAGAGACTTGCTGAAGACAACCGGTCAGACCATTCGTAAGCTCCAATTTCTCGATGCGACAACATCTTCAGACTGAAACTGTACAACTTCTTGCTGAGGCTCTTTTCATGGGAAATGTCCTCCCACATATCCTTCAATTCTGTCTTCTCTTTTTTGGTGATGTAAGACGTCACATACCGAGCCACAGCCATACAGTTATCAGCCACAAACTGTATATCCATGTTAGCATTCCACATGGACAAAATCACCGGGTTGTAGTCGTTGATGTACTTGGACTCTTCGTTCCTCTTCAAATTGTATGTGTTTTTAGGTGATTTCTTCATGACATTATGTCGCAGCGAAGACATCAAACTGTTTACTCTTCCTTTAGAAATCACCGGTCGTGGAAAGCCGAAACGACATTTGGTGTAGAACTTGTCCTTGTTTCGGAATTTACGACGGCAGTACTTTCCACATCGATGGCTTTGGAAACGCAGAACTTTTTCTCTTAGGCTTTTCTTCTCCTTTGCGTTTGGAACAGCACACGTAGAATACTGTTGGATGAAACTCATCACTGAGTCTTCTGGATCCGCTCCAAATTTAGGTGCATCCTTGATCCACAGCAACATATGTATATGAGGAGCAACTCTTGCTTGGTACTCCTTTCTCCAGAAGAAATCCAACACCTCTCCAAGAGGTGGATTCTTCTTATTCATGATGAAAGACATCATAGCTTCAAATCTATGATTGAAGTACCTACATACATTGACTGGATCCAAAGAGCACAGTTCTCCGGGTGTCTTGAATTCGATGTTATCTACGTTAGCATTTGCCTCTCGTAGAAATTCAAGTAAGTCTTCCCAGCCATACTCGGCACAGCTCAGAGTGAGGAACCATGTGGGAGTACCTAAGTTCCTCAGCATACATTTTAAATCACCATGACGACGGTACCAGTACTCATTAGTACCACGCTGACACGCCATGAGATTAATCAGGTGACAATCCAAAATACTGTCTTGGACATTGACTTTATCCATAAAGTCACTTGCCGAGATGTTTTGCATGTGTATACCACTTTTCAAGATGTGGTTCACTGCATATGACAGTCCAGACAGATCGCTTTCAAACAGGAGATGAAACAAATAAGGAATGCATTGTCGAAACCTAGCATCTCCTGCATACAATCGCAAAGTCCGGTATTCAGAAGCAGGAATTTGATGAGGTCGCTCATCATATCTTCCTCCCTGACCTGTTGGAAAAAGCTGTGGGAAACACCGAGCTTCCAAACTTTCCTCCCAAACACTAATGGGACTCCCTTTGGCTTGTTTCATTTGAAACAACTCAATAGCATTCCCCATGACTTCCTTGGAATGCAAAGGATGAACACTATAATGTTCATATATTTCTTCACTAGTAAAGGGTTCTACTTTCTCAATTTGACCAGCACACAAATCGCTATCCTCTTCCTCACTTACTTCCTCTTCTGCAACATATACATTCTTATAGTATTTATTTATTTTTTTCAAATACAATGTTGCCTTTTTAACTTTCCTAACATCTACTAAATCTTGCCATATTTTCTTATTCTTTGTCGGAACCCCATTAACTAAGATAACCAGAGGTTCCTCTTCTACTTTTTCTACTCCAATTGTGTTAATGTTTTTCTTCAAATCTAGAGGCAAATAAACAACTCTTCCCTTTAATCCTCTCTGTAAATCTGATGGAGGCAATTTCCCTGTCTTTGGCTCCATTCTTACAATAGCCTGAAAGGGATGGATACTTTGAATCAAAATAGATTCATAAGTATTTAAATCCTTCAATTCAGAAGGAATCTCAACCAATTCCAGATTATTATGAACTGCTCTAGCAGGCATCTGGTTTTGATTTAATTTGCAACAACAATAAGTACACACACGTTGATCCAATCCCAAATCAAAACAATTTTCTACCATCAAGTATGTTGCAAAATCCTTCCATTCACTATTATTTTCCCTTTCACTTTTTGCATATAAATCCACTAACTTAGTCTGATTCTTATAATAAGTGCGTCGACAACACACACACGTGAAATTTGGCCTCTCACTTGATTTGACCTGAAATGTGACAATTTCCCTCTGGAAATTATCTGTACTGGAAACCTGTACACTATCTTCCACATTACCCGCTTCTTCTTGGTCAATTTCAACATTCTCCTCTTTACTTCCAAAGTAACAAAACTCAGGGGCATATTATCAACACAGGGGATAAAATTATCGCTGCTTTTATCGGCAAAAAACTGCCGCTAATGCTTCTTTTGCGGCAGCAAACTACCGCTAAAGCCGCTTTTGCGGCAGTTTTCTGCCGATAAAAGCAGCGATAATTTTATCGCCTGTGTTGATAATATGCCCCTCAATTTCTTCACATATATTCTTCACATCTATTTCAGAACCATGCAAAAGAGCAGCGCATAATTGTTTAAGCATAATTGCTGGACTCTTAGCATAATACAACATTCTAACTAATTTCCTCACTTTATTATGATGCACTGCTAGCATCCTGAAATGATGAAAAACACTCTGGCATACTCTCCTGGAAAGACAAGCCAGTGAATGACCATGCAAACCTGTCACTTCTCTCACTCTGCAAGGATCTAATTCTTGCAACAACCTTATTTTCTGCTTCAAACTTTTCTTATTAAATGACCGTACAAAATCACAAAGCAAATTGATGGAATCCTGTCGCACACTACAAATACTACTACACTTCCAGGTGTACACAGGACCCTTAGCACGTCTTCCTAAAACCTCATTACCTAACACCTCTTCTGTCTCTGTTGTCACAAGTTTTTCTTTTTCAACTGGACAACCATCTTTCACTTCATAAGCACGACCACTGGTGTCAACTGCATGCACCAAATCATTATCCTGGAAATAACTCTCCTCATTAAAAAATGCCTCACAGCTTGAATTATGCATCCATTCTCCAGAAAAAACTTCACAAAAATTACTACGATTAACTATTCTCTTCCATCTACTATTTCTTTTGAAATCATAAATTGCCTTGTTTAGCTTCCTAATTCTATTGATTATCAAAATAAATAACTTACGTTTAATTTCAAATGCCTGATCAATAACTTTCTCAACTTTTTTTTTCTCTTATAAAAAACCACTTTCTGTTGACCTTTCTTAATATTTTTTAACAAATTGCCAATTATCCTGTTGCGGAACATTCATTTACGAATGTCCCTAAACTGTTGTTTCCTTCTACTATCATGCACAGAGTTATCTCTTGCTCTAACAGTAACATTTTTGATTGGCCTTTCCTTTCCATTTGAATTGCTTCTCTTTTTATGGACTGAAACATTTTCTGTAGAAATATTTTTTTTACTACACATATTTCTTATGAATGTTTTTGTACTCTTACCCGGTGCTTTCTTCGTGACTTGACAAATCTTTTTGTTAGAGGACTGCTGCTTCTTTTGATTCACCTGCTGTCTTTGACGTTTTGCAGCCTTTCTCTCTCTTTCTTTCGTTGGCATGGTGAAATGTTGAAATGATCTGCAGTTGAATCTGTGGTAAAATATATTAAAAAATGTTATTAACCACTATTACCAAACAGTAAATCAATAACAGTGATCAAAAACTTAACACACTACTTGACATTTTAAATAGAAGATTTTTTAGTCCTTGGCAAATTTACAATACAGAAATAGCAGAAAAGAAATGGAATTTATATTCATGTTACCTGTGCTATTTTATATGTGAATCTGATCTAATTTTATGAGCATATTTTAATATTTTATTGAAGACACTACACATAACCTGTTTTTGAAGGTGTCTTTATTTTTAAATTAAACGGTTTACACTTTTACTTTTTATTTATTATAAAATTAAAAAATAAATGTTTATAGTTCCATAGGCTCAAGCAGGTCAGCTTCCCACCCTATGTCATATAATTCGGACAAATCTGCATCCTCATCACGCTCTTCTTCATGCTCAGGATTTAAATCATCCAAGGGATCAACATCCACTGATGTTTCAATTACAAGTTCAATGATGAGGTCAAAATCAACTGATTGCAGATTGTCGCTCATGTTGATGTTGTCTTTATCTTTAAAGAAAGATAACAACAATGAGATGTTGCAGAGTAAGAGACAAATCTCAGAGATTATAATAGTAAAATTGTTTAACAAGAGTAACATTTTGCAGCTATTATTTAGCCATGTCCAGCGATGCTGAGCAGGTGAAGCCTATGTCTAATTTTTCAGTGAACAGGACTCATCTCTTCTTAACCTTGGATAAGCCTCACCAACTCTGTGTCCCCTGCACATACTTAAATGTAAAGGGGCAGATTTATGTTAAATGGCACATCCACAGGCATGCACCAGTTAACGTGCACCGCTGCTCTGCCACCCATGGTGTGCCGTATTTACAATCAGATAGGAGAAAGCTGCGTCAAAACCCTGCGCCTGCTTTAAGCAGGCATAGGTCTTGACGCAACATTGTGGAGATGGGGCACCCTTGAGCCTTGCTTGAGCTGCATCGCACTTGCGATACAACTCCAGCAATCACTACCTTTACAGCACAGATACGTCACGCATTTGTGCCATTTTTGCCCCATGATGCCCCGCATTGTAAATGCAGCACACCATGGGTGGCGGAACAGCGGCGCAGGATGACTGGCACATCCCTGGTGATGCACCAGTCATCATAAATCTATCCCTATTACATTATAAGACCTTTCCCCATGGAGCACATTCCTTGTAAATATGCTCCCATTTTGGGTCACTTTTAACATGGCTATGTAACACAAACATTTAAAATCTAAATTTGCCATGCACAGGTGGGAGCATATTTACAAGCAATTTGCGCCACAGAGAAAGGTCTTACATTAAAATGGGAAAAATAACATCAGGGACAGTCAATTGCCTTATAAAGAAGCATACACCATTATGTCCTTGTCATAAATTTAAAAACAATTCCTTTTCCCCAAAAACGATTTTCAAATCATAATTTCAAAACACTGCACATAGGAAAATTACTTAAAATGTCCTTAAGACACATAAAAGCGTTTTTTGATTGCCTTTGCAGCATGTTTGTATCACTTTTAACATGGCTATGTAACACAAACATTCAAAATCTAAATTTTCCATGCACAGATGGGAGCATATTTACAAGCAATTTGCGCCACATAATTCATAATTTTCTCCTTAAAGCACACTATTCTCTATCTAAATTAAAGAAATATTTTTTCACCTTAGCAAATACTTTGAGTTTGAAAACAGTCTCAGAAACACACCAATTTGTCTTCAGCAGAGCAAAAGGTATGCACTCCAGAGTCTGCAGCTATCAAAAGCACAGAAATGCTGTAATTCTTCACACATATCTCTCATGTCACCCAATCAAAACTCTTCCCTCACTTTTTTTCAAATGAAAACCCTTCCCCCCTCTGCCATTTCATGCCTTTTCTGCATGGCAACCACTTCTTGGAAGACCTCTGGTGTTTGCAAGTTCACACAACAATGTTGCAATTGAACTCTGAACTCTCAGTGCACCTGCGTATCCACTGCAATCTTTCATTTAATGATTTTTTATTGACCATTCAAAATACATCTTTCAAATAACTCATCCATGCACCCTAACTTTCTGTTTTCAGCAATCAAAATCCACCAATCACTGTTACTGCTTCATGAACACAGAAACTCCACAGTTTTTTTCATTTTAAACTCTCATTTTTTCAACTGCCATTTCATTGCCACACTTCATCTGACTGCAGGAGAACCTTCTCTCACCATGTTTTCTGTCTGGATTGTTGGACATAGTTATATCCACTGGGCTCACAGGTATGCTGAGAACAGAAAATTACCTAACCTCAATTTACAAGATGTGGAAATTAAGTGGTTTGGCCACAGAGGATTAAAATGTCACCAATTGATACCATTGGTGAAAACCTTTATGCATTTGCCAAAACCTGACCTGTTAATTGTGCACTGTGGAGGTAATGATTTGGGCACTTTGACTGGGGTAGGTCTGGAAATGCTTTTAAAGGACACCTTTGAGCAATTGATGGCACTTTTTTCTCAGACTGCCTTGGTATATTCAAATATATGCCAAAGACAGAAATGGAGGTGGTCAAACCAATTTTGTCCACAAATTGAGAAGTCGAGGAAGCATGTAAACAAATCTGTTTCAGCTTACATGAGAGACCATGGAATGGGCTCCATGTACAACAATAACTTGCGTTACTACATGCAAGATATCTACAGAGGAGATGGAGTTCACTTCTCAGATGAGGGCAACAGAATTTTCACTCTGAATTTAAGACTGTGCATTGGTACCTACTTATAAGTACCTAAATGTACCATAAACCCAAAAGCTCTTCTCAGAGCTACCCTACATCTGATCACTCCCAATTATTATTTTACTCTAACTTTTTTCACAAATTTTCAACAAAGTACGCTCCCCGGGGCGCTACCCGGTACGCGAACCCTGAGCTAACCTCGCGAAATTTTTTAAAAAAATGTTTTTTTTCGCACATATAAGCCTCCTCAGCCACCCTCACAAAACCTAGGGGGTCAAGATAAGTCTACCGTGCCCCCTTCTACCCATTCTGAACATTATTTGCCCTCCATTTTGTATCTTAATTCGACCGAAACACAAAATGGTGGACTCCCGTAACGCTTAAGGTTCGCGAACCGGGGCGCTCAACGGTTCGCGTACCGGGTCGCTCCCTGGGAAGCGCACCATCAAAAAAGGTGGGAAAGTAGTTTACAGAAAAGCCACTGGAGACAATTTCACCAAATATAGATTAGCTCATACTACATACCAATCCCTACCATTTTCACAAATTTGATTGGAATTCCATTTAGCCATTTAGCCTGTAGACCTCTCTAAATACCCTGAGGTAAATTACTTCTCAAAACACATCTGAAGTGTTGGAATTGACAACCAATTAAAATGTTACTTTCATTTTCTACTTTTTTTACCTGACATTTAATTGGTTATGTACCTGAATATATATAAAAGAAGAGAATGAAACACAGCCATTTTGACTACTACTTCCTGGTGTACATTTCAATTGGATTTTCACTAATCACTTCAACTTCTTTCTAAAGGTAAGTTGTTATTTTAAAAACTGAACTATATTGTGCACTATCAGTTAATATGGTAAACTTTTTCTGATAGTTATATACTATCCCTCTGTAGTAGTTATAGATTTAGATAGACTTCTCTGTTATAGTTATGGATGGAGTTAGGCTTCTCTTTTATAATTATGAATTTACTTACGTTAAATCACATACACTTTTTTATATTCCTACTTCCACTCTGATACTATACACTGCCCAAAGATAAATTCTCTGTTAAAAAATGCCTATCTAAAATTAATCCCAACAGTGCCCTATCTCTACTAATATATATTTTTTTTATCCAAATTTCAGGCAACATGGAAGGCGAACAGAAAGTTTCATTTCAAATTGTCCTGCAAGAGAGCAGCCAAGAATTAATTGATCCAAATTATATAGAATTTATGGATGAAACTTGGGACCAAGAACTACTGCAATGTGTGCAAGCAGTGGATGACCTCCTTCAAAATGAGGACATTTTACACCCTCATAGATTACAAGCTATGTTCAATGAAAATGACGACATTTCAGACAGTTAAAATGTTAGAAATGTTATTAAATTTTGAAACACAATCACAATAATAAATAATTGCTTAAAAAATAAAAAAAATAAAAAATAATCAACAAAACCAACAATCAATTAACATACAGTATTTGAAAAGTCTATCATTCATTTTTCATTGCAGTACGCTGCCCAGAACGCTTCCCGGTTCGCGGACCGGGCGCTACCCACGCGGGGCCCTTTTAAAGCCTCCACATTAAACCTAGGGGGTCAGGGAGGATCTAGTATGCCCCCTTATGGTTATTTCCCCCTTTGTTTTGGCCTCCTCTTGTCTCTCAATCCTACCGAGAGACAAGATGGCGGCCGCTCCGGACTGTTTTGAATGTTGACTGACACCTGAGAACCAATCAGCTTCGCTACGCGAAGTTCCGGTACGCGTAAGGTCCGCGAACCGGGGCGCTGCCCGGTCCGCTGTTACAGATATATATCTTTTTTTAAACGTTAATTTCTCAAAATCCACTGGAGCACATATATTGAGACCTACAAAAGGCACATCGGGCTACCAGTCCCTACAATTTTACCAAGTTTCGTGCAAATCCATTTAGCCGTTCGGGCTAAAAGTGAGGCCAACCGCCCTATGGAAAACTCAATGTTAAAAACACGTTTTGGGACCCCCCTTTTTTCTCGACCCCCCCTGGACGAACCCCCCCCAAATTTCCAGGGGCTGCTCAGAAACAACATGTTCCATTTTCCAGAAAATTTCAGCCAATTCCGTCCACAAACGCCAAAGTTATTAGACATAGAATTTTCAAAAATCCCATAGAGAAAAAATCCTAACTATATATACCTACTGGCGACCGCCAGTAGGTAATATATATATATAGACAGAGAGAGAGAGAGAGAGCGAGAGAGAGAGAGAGAGAGAGAGAGAGAGAGAGCGAGAGAGAGCGAGAGAGAGCGAGAGAGAGAGAGAGCGAGAGAGAGCGGGAGATAGATAGATAGATAGATAGATAGACAGACAGACAGACAGACAGACAGACAGACAGACAGACAGACAGACAGACAGACAGATAGATAGATAGATAGATAGATAGATAGATAGATAGATAGATAGATAGATAGATAGATAGATAGATAGATAGATAGATAGATAGATAGATAGATAGATAGATAGATAGATAGATAGATAGATAGATAGATATTGCCAGTCATGGACTCTAGCTTACGAATCACTGGTGCTGATTGCTCCTTGAGCAGTGGTATCCTTTTCACTCAGTAGTTATTCATTGTCAGCTCTCCCAGTTGGCTGTTTTATGCTGATGACTGATGACTGATGACAGTGCAACCCACATCTTGGAAGGCAAGGGCTCCTTCACCAGCCTTGTCTCTGTTGCATTTCAGACGCCTAGTTGTCAACTTCTTTCTCCTGGTTTCAGCATGCTGGTCCGCCCCTACCTTGAGATGATATGGGATGTCGTGTTTAGCTGACCATTTAGAGAGAGGGCAAACACTGCAATTGAACATGGAAAGTAAAGAAGAGTTTTACCTGTTCATACAGCTAGCTCAGCAGAAGTTGGAAGGATTGGCAGAAAGGTGCTGCCTATAGCCTAGTCCTTGCTTTCACCAGAGGATTCACAAATGGATGTTCCACACTAACTCTACAGGGTTAGCACCTCCTTAGTTTGTAGGCAACAGCCATTTATGACTGACATTAACACCATGTAAACAGTGCCTATGACTAGGTTAGCCTATTTGATTACTGAGCATCTCTACATATGTCCTCAGCAAGCTGCCCCCTTTTATCTTGTCTCTTGTTGGCTTTGTTTTTAAAATCAATCAAATACATATATTCACTGTAAAAACAAAGGTTACAGGGCTGTTATAGTTAGGAAAAAGAATGTTAAAAACCCTTAGAAATTTACTGAAAAACAGTAACATCATCAGTGATGTTACTGGCCATATCATGAGTGATGTAATATGTGAGGAGGTCAGCTAACTATAACTACTGAATTTCACTGGTTTTGTAAGAGTGGAATCTCAGCCAAACTATAATGTCCCTGTAACCTTTGTTTTTTTCCGTGAATTTCTAAGGTTTTTTACATTCTATTTCCTAACTATAAGGTCTTTGTAACCTTTGATTTTTCCAGTGACTTTCTATGTTTCTTTTTAACATGAAGTAAGATGCCCATCGAAATTTACAGAGGTGGTTGGGTTGAACGCAGGGTCCGGCCCTGCATTGTGCTGCCCCCTCCCAAATGTGCTGCTCCTGCCCACCTCCTCTTTGTCATCCATTGTCAATGTATATGACTCTGCTCCCTCATTAGAGCTGTGTGTGGCTGTTGGTCTGCCATTGTCCTTGCTGTCCTAAACAGTTAGCTTGCTGCCCCATCCACCTCCTCCCTACCATCTGTTGTCTGAGTCCATGCACCAGCTCCTCCCTCTTGTCTTGCATGTCCAATGTCTGCTACTGCCTTCCATTTAGCTTGAAGTCCCTGGCTGCTCCTCTTGCCCTCCATTCCCCAATTCCATCCCCCTGCTTAGCCTCTGTGCTGAGCTTGCAGTCCCTACTCTCCTTCCCACTGTCCTCCAAAGTCTGTGTCCATGCCCCTGCTCCTTCCTTTCTGCCCACCTTATTCCTTGGAACTGCCACCCTCCTATCTACTCTGAGTATTCCGTTGAGCTGCCACTGTCCCTCCCACCTGACTAGCATGTTCAGATGGCTGTCACCTGTACCTGCCACCTTCACCCTGCCTGTCGAAGCTCCATGTCCCTATCCCCTCCCACCTGTCCTCAATGGTCCAATTTGGTGCCACTCCCTTTTGCCCTCCATGTTCTGTTGTGGTTCACTGCTCCTCGTGTCTGCCCTGCATGGTCTGCTGTGAAGTCCCTTCCCCTACTGTCCTGTGTCCCCCTACCCTTCTATTCTGTCCTCCATGGTCTTTTCTGAAACCCCCTGCCCAATCCCTCTTGCCCATCATGACAGTTGTGCCACCATTTACTCTCCTGCTTGCCATGCATTATCTTGTATGCTGCCACAGCCCTTCCCACCTACCCTGAGTGGTCAGCTTGCTGCCCCGATCTCCTCCCATCTTCCATCCATTTTCTCTGTTTTTTGCCATTATAATCTCACTGTTGCCCTCAAAGATGTATTGTGTTCTCAGTGCCCATTTCACCTGCCCTCCAAGATCAGCTTGCCCTCAATTTTCCATGTGCAGACCCCTGTCTCCTCCCCGCTTCCTTTTTTGGTTTGCTGTCATTCTCCTGTCCGCCCCCTCCTGCCCTTCATGGTCCATTATGCTGCAACTGTCCCTCCTGTCTATCCACCATGGTCAGTTTGCTTCTCTTGCCTCTTTTCCCTCTGTTCTCTGTTGTTTATGTGCATGACCATGCTCCCTCCATATTGCTTTGCATGGTCCATTTGCGACACTGTTTTCCCGCCAGCCCTGTGTGATGTATTGTGCTGCTGCAACCCCTGATGCCTGCCCTGTAAGGTCAGCTTGTTACCCTTTCCCATCTCTCTCATGCCCTCTCTTATCCGAGTCTCTGTCCCTACCCTAATCCTCCTGCTCTCTGTGATCCGATGGACCAAATTTACCAACATTTTGAACTTGGTAAGAGGGAGATTTTTAGGCAGGAGACAAACCAAAAAAAGTCCTCTTGGGCTTAACAACATCGGGAGTCACCTGCCTGAATCAGGTCTGTTTTCAGCATCTCCTGCTCTCAACAGCAGTGCAATCAAACTGCTGCTGCCATGCCCCAAGTAGAGTACCCACCCGTTGCATGTCATAAGACCTGCATCCAGCCCTGGGATGTCTCATCTAAATGACTGTTAGCAGGGGTAGTACGCTACGCCAAGAAAGCAAGCCTACAAATCCCAGAATGCATTAGTCTCAAGTCAAAACCCAGGGCTGAAACCACGGTGTCCTGCTTTGAGAATGAACTGCGAATGTTTAGCAGGATTAAAGATTCACATGGGCAGGTGAAAGGTAGCGGGCCCCTGTCCTGGGCCCTTGCTAACAATACAATTTAGGCGAATAAATGCAGACTTCTTGTACTTTTTCCATATGATGCTTATTTCCAGCAGGAGTGTGCAATGTTTTTACTAGGCTAACTTAATCTCGATCTATTGGGTCTCGCGTAATTTGTGTTTATGATATAGTTTGCGTAATTTTCGCTCAAGGATCTATGAAGCTGAATGTGTGCCACAGACGCTAAACTAGGAACATTCATTCACCTTGTGACTTTAAAAACTGCATGCACACTGTATTCGTAAGGTTTTTCTTCTCTTTCTTGTATACAATGGCATACTTTCCTACGGCTGTACTCAAAAAGCTCCCTAGAGAGTTTCCCATATTACACGAAAATAATCACTTTGGCGAGCCCCTTGTAAACAGGCTGACAGATCTGACTATAAACAGAAGATGTTTCATAACCAAAGCTCTAAACTGCATAAGAATGAAAGGAGCCTGTCTTTTTCTCAGGATTTTAAACTGGGACTTTGCTGAAAGATTAGCACAGCAGGAACATTACGCCACTTTTTCGCACTGAGACACTAATGAGGAGGTCACTACGCTTGCTGCAGAGATGCCCATTTCTCCGGCAGGTCTGCACAGTTCAGCAGCTCATCTACTTTGAAGCATCACAAGACAATTAACATGATTGAAGCCAGTGCTTTCAATGGGAAAACATAAATGCAGGTTAAAATGAGCTAGAGGTGTGGCGAATGGGCGCGACTAGGGGCTTAGGGCAAGACACGATGATACTTAGTGACTTCTATAATAGTTGCAGCACATGCCAAAACACATAAGAAATGTGTTTATATAAACAGAACAGGTTAACGCAATACACAAAATGCAAGCGAAACGCAATGATATGTTAACATTTTCTTGTTTTGTATTTGTTGCACCTTCTTAATGTCATATTGTTAAGTGCTATTGTTTGGCACAAAACTATATGGGGCAGATTTACAAGCCCCTTGTGGCACTTTTGCGCCGCCGTTGCTCACTTTTTGTGATACAGCGGTGGTGTAAACAATGTGCCACATTGCGGCCCCTTTACAACACGACGCATCCAGGGAGATACATCACGTTGTAAAGCCTGGCGCCACATTATACCTGCATCAGGTATAATGTATTCAGGGTGGGCGTTCCCATGCAAAAAGCCATGTAGAACTGACACAATGAAATTTACACTTCACTCCGTCACTCTATGCCTTCACTACATCAAAATCCCTGCGCCGCTAAGACCAGATGTAAGGAATGACGCAGTCCTTTTTGAATGGGACTCACCCATGTGTTGTGGTGAAGTGCCGGAGTTGCGTCACTTTCATGAGCCACTCCAGAAATGCGTCACTTTTGTGCCAACAGATGCTTCAGAATTTCTGACACATCTGTTAATCCTTGCGCCATTGAGCACTGTATTGTAATTACAGCGCATCCTTGGTGGTACAAGGACATTTGGCACTGGAGCAAGGAAACTGACCCATCTATGCAGATGCGTCAGTTCCTTGTAAATGAGGCACTATATTTTTTAGCACAGGAGTAGTCAGAAAATGTAAATACACCCACTTCGAACAAAAGCTATTATGGCATGAAGCAAATGAAGCAACTTATCACAACCCTCCCCAGAAAAGATCTCTTGTCTCTTCCATAAATTTATCTCTTCATCCTTTCATCCTAATATTTACATGCTGATGTCCACCATTTAACCTTTACATTTTGTCATCTATTCAGTCTTTCATCCATCATTCAGTTTTTCACCATTCGGTGTGTCCACGCTTCCATATCCAAACATATCCATCTATATCCAAACCTATTCATCCATCAATCCTTTTGCTCATCCATCCATCAACCTTTTAACTCCTTCTTTCCATACACACTTTCACTTCATCCATCCTCCCTTTCACTCATCCAGCCATCCACCCTTTCATCTATCCTCCCTCCCTTTCATTCATCTATCCATTCTTTCACTTATCTACTCATCCACTCTTTAATCCATCCACCCCCACCCTCTCAATCACTCATCTATCAATTCTTTCCCCTCGTCCATCCATCCATTCCTTCATTCATAGATCCACCCTTTCACTCACCGATCCATACAGCCTTTCACTGGCACACCCATCAATCCTTTCACTCACTCTTCCACCAACCCTCCCTTTATGTTATTTATGAACCTTTGTCGTATACATGCACACACAAAGATCCAAGTATTTTCTTTAAAATTCCTCTAGAGAGTGTCTCGATTCTCTCCCTCTTTCTCTTGCTTCTCTCTCACAAAAAACAGGCATACTCATGCAGGCAAATTCACAGACATAAGCATACACACAAAATACCCATGTATGATTAAATACATTTTAAACTCGTTCCCTCCCATGGCTTTCTTAATTGTCGCTGTCAGGGGACTGGCTTGATTCCTGTGCTTGCACAAATGCACAGGATAGTGTGAATGTGATTGACACCACAGGGCCTGAATGGACCCTACTCTGTCAAACACAGTGTGATGGCGAGCACCCAGACATTATACAAAGGAGCCCTTCTGAATAGCATAGCTGGGGCTCAGATCAGGACTACAGAAGCGGTGCCTTGACTGCCAGAGACAAGTTCCACTTGTGCGCACTAACACTTGCAGCCTACTCTTTCATCAGTAGTAGAGAAGTGCGGTGCTCAGAATAATAAAATTAAGAAGTGCCAGTAGTTAGTACCGGTGAGTACCGGCCCATTCAAAGCACTGGTAAAGCACTAGATGGAGCGCGTTGCATTAACCTGTTAATCACAAGTTTCAGTCCTGGAGCAGACGCTGGTTGGGTTATGTGACTGTCATAAATATATGTATGTAGCACACATGGCAGAAGAGTGAATCCGTGTAGGGCAAACTCAGACTCACTCGGTTGGGGATACATACAATGAGCAGCACTAAGCTGGGTAGTAAATAATGCCTATTATTAGGCCCCCACAAGCAGTTAGCTTTGTGGTGTGGGCTATATGCACATGCTCATGAATATACATAAGTACATTACTTAGAACATGGATTAAGTGACTTTCAATTGTCCTGGCCTCACATGGAGAGATGATGTATGTTCTGCATGAGTTCAGAGAGCATAAAAGTTGAATACGTTCGTATCGCCACTGGTCATGGGACGAGTCTGCATAGCAATGGTAAATAACAAGGACCCCCTGATTGTGGATCAATTTCCCTGGTCAGGGCAAGCAATATAATGACAAGTAACAACCCCAGGCAAACCAAAATTCCAAAGTGCAATGAAAACCAGCAAATTAAAAATGACACTTTACTAAAAAACGATTTTTATAAAAAAATCATCAGAGTATTTAATAATTTTCTTAATACAATACATGATGGTACTTTTCTGACGAAGACACTTGGTGTCGAAACGTGTTGAAGAAACCGTCACTACTTCACCCTTACCATCATTTTTAAATTTTATGTTCATGTCTGTTTTAATTATTATGTATATGGTGTTTTAGAAAATATATGCATTTTTTGTGTAATTTGTATTAGGAAAATTATTAAATACTCTGATGATTTTTTATAAAAATCGTTTTTTAGTAAAGTGTCATTTTTAATATGCTGGTTTTCATTGCACTTTGGAATTTGGGTTTGCCTGGGGTTGTTACTTGTCATTACGAGTCTGCATAGCAGCAGCTGCTCTACCCATCTGTGATACCCAACGGGGTATGGAGGGAGGACAGGATGCAACAGTATTTCACTGCATGCTCGGACCTCTGAAACCTGATCATGGACATTATGCCAACTACTCAAAATATGATTATTCTTGTACAATGACAGAGAGGCTGGCTGTTTCTTACTCTGTTGCGCATAAAAACCTCCTAAAATTAATGTCAATAGTTCAACAAGAGCAGATTTAAAAACCGGTGCAAGGAGCTGAAAAACTGGTGACAGGAATGAGACCAGGAAATACGTTGACGTTGAACAAAATTAAGAAAAATTTAAGTAAATAATGAAGAACTCCTTGACCATACACTGACTCAAAGGCTTGTTCTACCTTTATTCAGATATGATACTTGGTTGGCTCCTACATTTATCACCGGTTACTCAACACAAAATCCACATCTCCCTAGACTTCTCTGAACCCACTCACCCTCATTTAGCGGTGTCACCCTCTTTGGACTAATTTCCACCCTCCAAATAAGTAAATGCCCCACCCACGATTTGCTAGCTCTATCCGGTGCTTTAAATTGAAATACAGAAGTGCTGGTACTCACTGTACAGAGCAAGTGTTTGCTCCTGCGATGTGCAGATACGCTGCCAATTAAATCGTTTTCCTAAATATCTGAAGTGCATCCTTTTGGAAACTTTAAAGGTTGAGGGTGTGAGGAATGGAGCATGTGTGAGTCTGGTAGGAGATGGAAATAAAATCAATGTACAGGTAAAGGAGGAGTGTGTAATGCCATGATGGCATCTGCAAATGTGTTGGAGTTACAAAAATGGATACCAAATAGGGCACGAGTCGAGAGTATATGCGGGTAGATGGTGTCTACTCACTATTTTCACAGGGTGGACACAGTCTACCCAGCCAAGAAGTTGCCCTCACAGAAATGCACTGAACTCATCCTGGTGCATGGAGATCACTGTCCCTCGAAAACCTCAAACCCCTGAGATCCCTGAGTAGCATCTACAACAAACAAATTAGCTGCGTAGTTCCTCCCGCCGCCCCTCCGGGAAGCACCTAAAGGGACTCAGAAGTTCAAAGATCCGGCTACTACGAAGGCTCACACCATCAAGGACAGAATACCCAAACCCTACACATGTGTGTCCCTCCTCCCGCTCACCTCAATTGTCTGCACTGGGGAGTCCGGACAGGGTAGCACAAATCTGTTTGTTAATTCACCTGCCAAGTCCTAACATGATTCTCTAGACACACTGACTCATTTATTATTGCTTGCTGAATCCCAACCATCATACCGGTCTTTTCCAGCTAGTTACGCAGTGCAAAGTATAGCTTCCTCCTGCTCTCCCATTAGTGGCTGGACATGCTACTCGAACCATATGATCCATGTGAGTAAGAGCTGGCAAGGTCAGGTGTACAGTGCCCACAATGCAGTGTGGTGAGTGGTGACCCCATGCACATAGCATTGAAACTAAAAAATCTGACGAACTGCAATGGGTAGGGGCTGGTAAACTCTACTATGCGGTGGTGTGTGGAGTTGTTAAGGAATTCTGTGCTCCAAGCAGAGCATGGATGTGCAAAATTTAACAAATTCCAGTGGCGGAGCAGAGTTACTGCCCACCCCTAATAAGAAACTCAGTTGGATCAATACAAAGAGTTGAACCTAAAGTTCACTTGGAAGTCACATAAAATAACTATGGAATTCCTAGACATTTTGGTCACAGTAGAGGAGGGTACCATCCGCACAAGACTTTTCAGGCAAAGAACTGTTGGTAACAGCATTTT
The DNA here is from genome assembly GCF_964261635.1 of Lissotriton helveticus. NCBI lineage: Eukaryota > Metazoa > Chordata > Amphibia > Caudata > Salamandridae > Lissotriton > Lissotriton helveticus. The sequence goes on from NC_136065.1 coordinate 540,600,560, forward strand.
GCATGCCCGGAGCCACCACGCACCCGACCTTAATTGGAGCACACTCTATGAGGAGATGCTCAGAGCTAAAAGAAACAACAGGATTCCTGAGACCTTTGAGGAAGAACAAACCAGGATGATGGAGAGATTCAGGTCCAGAGGGTTTCCTGCCAAGGTAATCAGGACAGCATGTATGAAGATGGCAGGCACAAACAGAGAAGGTTAACCAATACCCAAATGCAGGAAGCAGGAGGAGAAGGTGCTGTTTCTAATAACCACATTCAACAGCAAATCCGACTCAGTTAGACGGAAGTTGAGTAAATATTGGAACTTTGTCAAATCTGACCAAGCCATAGGACACTTAGTGAATGCCTACCCACATATAAATTACAATAGGAGCAGATCACCGAAGGACATGTTGCTACATAGTTATCCCACAACGCAGCTGGGGGAAGCAGGGTTGTCGCTCAAGAAACAACAATGGTTCTACAGATGTGGAAAGTGCAAGACTTGTGCACACAGTACAAACAGAAAGACATACACACTACCCATAGGGAGGGAGGCGAGGATAAAGAAGTTCATTAATTGCAACAGCGATTTTGTGATTTATGTTTTAGCCTGTCCCTGTGGGTTACAATACGTGGGAAGTGCTATTTTCCCTGTGATGAAGGGGATCCTTGAACACTTACGCGCAGTAAGAAACAAGAGGCCAGATGTAGGTAATTCCTATTTACCGATTCATAAATACCGAGTTTTACCGATTCGGTATTTATGAATCGGTAAATATGAAGGTGGGAGATGTAGGTAATTCTTAAATTTGAATTACCGAATCGGTAACATTCGGTGTTTACCGATTCGGTAAATACCGAATCGGTATTGCCCATTGATTCCTATGGGCCTTGAAGCCCATAGGAATCAATGGGCAATACCGATTCGATATTTACCGAATCGGTAAATACCGAATCCTGCAAGGGTGCAGGGGGTGTCACTTTGACACCCTCTAGCACCCCAAATACAGGCATGTGTGCCATGTGGCACACATACATGACCTAAGGGCATGTCTGTGTGTCACATGGCACAGGTGTGCATGCACAGATGTGCATGCACACCTGAATTCGGTATTTTACCACCCAATAGGATTGGGTGGTAAAATACCGACTCTTAAGGGCCTGTGGCACTCTCAGGAGTGTCACCTACATGTGGAATTACCGAATCGGTAAAATTACCGATTCGATATTTTACAGAATCAGTAAATGTACCGAATCGGTAAATTTACCGATTCTGTAAAATGCTGGCCCCTACATGCCGAATCCTAAATACCGGTCGGTAACGGCCGAAATCGGCCGTTACCGACCGGTATTTCCTCTCCTACATCTGGCCCAAGGACCCTAACTATCCAGCTGTGCATCACTAGAACAAACTACGTTCCCTGGACACTTATGAGATTTCCTTTTTTGGGAATAACAGGGTGGAATTGAGCAAAATAGGCAGAGACAGGGAATTCTTTCCTCCCCGCTCTACTACTCTACTCTACTACTCTCCCCTTGCCTGCTACTGATCTCTGCCCTCACCTTGTCCTGGCCCTAGTCCCCACCCTGTTTACCAGTGAATTTTCCCTTGTCATTTGAGATCTAGCTATTTTGTCTGATGCCCGATGGAGCTACCTGGTTTAGCTATAGGGGAGAAAGGTCGAGGATTTTCTCCTTGGACGTCACCTACCCAGTCGGTCTTTAGCCAGACTTCCTTTAATCTCTCCTGTCATCTCTTCACGCATCCTCCCTCCAGTTATGTCTCTCCTTCTCTCCTCTCTCAATGTTTTGAGACTGAACTATTTTGTCTGATGCCCGATGGAGCTACCTGGTTTAGCTATAGGGGAGATGGGCCATGGACTCCCTCCTTGGTCGTCACCTACCCAGTCGGCCTTTAGACAAACTTCTTTTCATCTCTCCCTCTATTTATGTCTCTCCTCTCTCAATGTTTTGGGACTGAACTATTTTGTCTGATGCCCGATGGAGCTACCTAGTTTTGCTATAGGGGAGATGGGCCATGGACTCCCTCCTTGGTCGTCACCTACCCAGTCGGCCTTTAGACAGAGTTCTTTCCGTCTCTCCCTCTATTTATGTCTCTCCTTCTCTCCTCACTCAATGTTTTGAGACTGAACTATTTTGTCTGATGCCCGATGGAGCTACCTAGTTTAGCTATAGGGGAGATGGGCTTTGGACTCCCTCCTTGGTCGTCACCTACCCAGTCGGCCTTTAGACAGAGTACTTGTCGTCTCTCCTTGTTGTCTCTTCCACTCTCCTCCCTTTCTCACCCTCCACTCTACGCTCCATTATTCTGCCCTCCATGTTCTTTAAATGTTTCCCATTGAGACCTAGCTTTTTGGCAAAAGCCCGGGGGAGCTACCGATAGCTATAGAGGAGATAGGATTTTGGGACTTCCCCCTCGACCGTCATCTACCCAGCCGGACTTTGGGCAGACCTTCCTTCGTCTTTCTGCCTTTTCTCCCTCTCTCCCCTTTACCCTTACCCCCTTCCCCTCTACACCCCACTTATCTCGTTCTCTATGCTCCTGTAATTGTTTGTCTAGCAACTGTTGTAAATCGAAACTAATGTAATCGTGTAAATTTTGTGAAACCTCATGTAAAGCGCTCTGATACCTCCGGGTCTAGCCAGCGCTATATAAAACTCTTTAAATAAATAAATAAATAAATAAACACACTCTGAGGAGGTTGGAATCTGGATATATCATCCTACTAACTAGTCAAAATCCTGGATGCATCAACCAGAATGAAGAGATGAATGCACATCTTGGTTAATTGAATGAGCAGAAAATGTTGGATGGATGTACATTCTTTTGCTGTCTTCCTGCTTCCAGGGGCGCTGATGGTTTTGATCATGTGGAACAGTTTTTACCGCATTTTGTCTTTTCTTTCCTCCTTATTTCTTTTCTACTGATGATTCTAAAGATTAGTATTGCTGTGGGATATTAAGGTTTATTTCTTAGATACCAGTGTACATTAAGCACTTTTCTGATGATGTCCATTGTGGTGTTAACATTACTAAAATTATGAAAAAGGGCAGGCACAATACTCTCAGTGGAACTAACAAACACACATTGTGGCGGATGTAAAGTGTATCAACTCTTGAAGAATATCAAGTCCCCTTTTGCTAGCCATGATACATAATCCAATCGGAATGAGAATGGACTTGTTTAAAAGACTTGTAAACTGCTACTTGCTTTACAAACCAGTAAACTATTTCGCCAAAATGCATCTACTTGGTTGTAATAAATGGATTTGGAATCCCCAGAGCACTCCTAGTCCCAAGTGTACCTTTCTCCATATATATATATATATATATATATATATTCACTGAAAAAACCATAGGTTATAGACCATATATAGTTAGGAATTAGCATTTACAAAACCTTATTTTACTCACACAAAACCATTGAAATTCCATATATAGTTAGTTGCACTAACTATATATTGCGCACCCGCAATCCACTGCTGATGATGTCACATATTACATCATTCATGACATGGTCAGTGACATCACTGATGACATCACTGATGACATCTCAAATGACATCACTGATGACATCTCAAATGACATCACTGATGACATCACTGATGACATCTCAAATGACATCACTGATAACATCTCAAATGACATCTCTGATGACATCTCAAATGACATCACTGATGACATCACTGATGACATCTCATTTGACATCAATGGTCACATCAATGATGATATCATTAATGTGACAATACAATGCATCTCCTCACACTTTAATATAACCTCTGTTACACCCAGTGTTAAATACAGAATATAATTTTTTAAACCATTGACACACCAATACTAGTTACTACATACGCACTCACTGATTCCTACGTCTACACACACATTCACTCATTCACCCATACAATCATTCATACATACAATCACTCATCTTTACAACACTATCATATTCCCTCATACACCTATACAGACACTCACACTCTGCCACTCATCCATGGAGTTACTCACACACCTAGTCAGTCCTGTAAAGAATCAATCACACTTCCATTTTCTAATCTATACAGTTAAACATAGAGTACCTTACATTTTCAAACATATACTAACACATTCTTACTCTCTTATACAATCATTGATACAAGAACACATTGATCTGCACAGAGTCACACATCTCCCAGCCAGCCACACACACACACTCAGTCTCCCATACAAATACTTGGACAATCAATCAATAACCCATATAGTTACTCATATAGCTACTGATAAACACATGCTGCAGTTTACAGAAAAACAGACATAATGATGCACAAATTAAGACAGTTTAGTCACTAACCCATGCACTCAGTGAGACACATTTAATCACTCACTCATACAGTCAGTCACGCACCTACTAAATGCTTCATCCAGACACTTCTACATCTACTCATTCTTCAATATGTAAAACATATTTAAACTTTACAGAAACACACAGTCACTGGATGATGTCATCAGTGATGTCATCAGTGATGTCATTTGAGATGTCATCAGTGATGTCATCAGTGATGTCACTGACCATGTCATGAATGATGTAATATGTGACATCATCAGCAGTGGATTGCGGGTGCACGATATATAGTTAGTGCAACTAACTATATATGGAATTTCAATGGTTTTGTGTGAGTAAAATAAGGTTTTGTAAATGCTAATTCCTAACTATATATGGTCTATAACCTTTGGTTTTTTCAGTGAATTTTCAAGGTTTTGTAAATGCTAATTCCTAACTATATATGGTCTATAACCTATGGTTTTTTCAGTGAATTTCAATGGTTTTTTAATAGCAAATATCAAAAGCTGTAAAATGTATTCTTCTTTAAATCAAAAAATATATTTTATATGTTTATTAATAATTTTTTTTATTATTATTTTTTTTTGTTCGCTCCCGGTTCGCGAACCGGGAAGCTTCCCGTTAGCTCAATTTGGTGCCGCGACCTGGTCCGCGAACCGGTAAATGTTCCGTTTGCGCAACTGCCGCGTTAGAAATCAACATTGTGACGCGTCGCGGAAGCGCGACGTATCACGTTGTCGCGTAATGCGTCTTATGACGCGCCGCGTTAGCGCACCCGGAAGTGCTCCGGTACGCGAACTGAGACGCGAAACGCAGCTCCCCGGAAGCGATCCGGGGCGTGTCGCGAAAGCGCGATGTATCGCGTTGCCGCGTAATGCGTCTTATGACGCGCCGCGTTAGCGCACCCGGAAGTGCTCCGGAGCGCGAACCGGAAGCGATCTGGAGCGCGTTCCGCAGCGCGTAACATAAGCGTAACAGGTCATGTGACTTGTTAATAAAACTTTTCATTGGTTCATTTCACTTTTGGTTTCCTAATGATGTAAGGCTAGGTCAGGTGACCTAAAAATAACACTTTTCATTGGTTTAGAACTATTTTTTTTCCAAAATGATGAAAGCCCCCACCTTTTTTCTCACTCTGACTTTCAACTTTGTGAAAGGAAGACCTATTTTGCTGAGTGGAAAATGGCTTCACTAGTAGCTGCAGCTGGTGCACCCCCACCACCACCACCACCTCCTCATAGGAAGAGAGGACCACCTCCACAGTTCCTTCCCAACACAGAGGAGGAAGAGGATCAAGAAGAGGAAGAGGAAATACAGGCAACACATTTTTTACAAGAGGAGCCCCGGGTATCTCATCATAAAAATAGTTTCATTTGGCAGTTTTTTTCTTTTCCTGAAGGACAGAAAAAAGTTAATGCTCGGTATGTGACGTGCCTCATATGCAAAGAGGACTTATCTAGAGGCACAGATAAGAAGTATAGTTACCGCAACTATACTATGCACCGTCACATGCAGAGGTGGCATCCACTAAATTACAGCCGGGCAGAGATGCGTGACCTCCAGGACAACCCACCAACTCCTGTGGCCAGGACATCGGCACAGGTATCTCTGTCGGGGCCAGAGGCACGGGAAACAGTGCCAAACATTCAGGAAAACTTTGTCCACATGAAGATAGTCTGTATATATTGCGGTACCTTACTCTCATGTAGCAATATGAGTGTTAATTTAATAAACAGAGCATATGAAAACCACAAGTGCTCTAAACGCCCCAAAAAATAAAATAAAAAATTCCTCCTGTTGAGCCCTTTCCAATGCCTGTTTTTTGTTGTTTCCCCCCCAAAAAACCAAAAAAAACATAAAATTGTTCAAAAAATACAAAAAAACCAAAAAATGTTCAGAAAAATAAAAAAAAAATATAAAACAACAAAAAAATTAAAAAAAAAGTTATTTTCAGAACTACCTCCCCTTTATAAAAAAATTGCTAGAATGTTTAGCACTCTGGCAAGCTCTATTTCTTTTGGTTCGCTTCCCGGTTCGCTCGCCAGTACGCGAACCGGGAGCGAACCAAAAACATTTAAAAAAAAAAAAAGAAGAGTAAGTATAAGGGAAGTAAACAGAGAGTAATGTTAAAAGAAAGACAGCTATAGGGACTAAACCAGAGATACTGTTTAATAGATTTATTTACCGAAGAAAAGATGGAAGAGGATATAATTGTGAAAAATAAAATAGATAAGGAAGTGAAAGAAAAAAAGGACAGTAGAAGAATAACAAAGAAGAGTTTCTTAGAGAATGTGAGTGAATGTTCAAAATAAGATTAAAACATGTGGAATAACAGAGAGAAAAAACAGAAAGCAGAAAAGAAGAAGTAACAGAAAAAGAATAATTGAAACAGCAAAGAAATCTAAATAACATAGGGGCATATTATCAACATAGGCAATAGAAGTTTTGCAGCTTTTATCGGCAGAAATGTGTCGCTAAAGCTGCTTTTGCGGCAGAAAACTGCCGCTAAAACCGCTTTTGCAGCAGTTTTCTGCCGATAAAAACAGCAATAATTTTATTGGCTGTGTTCATAATATGCCCCTTAGTGTGCTTCAACTACACAGAGAAAGCATAATGAACAAGTAGTGAAACAGTGATCAGTCAGAGACACTAAGAGTAAGAGAGACGGAGTGAGTGAACAAGAGTGAGGAACTATGAGAAGAGAAAGACTGAGAAAAGGAGTGGAAGGAGTAGAGTAAGTAAGTAATAGAGAAAGGAATGAGGGAAGTAGCAAAGGCAGGAAAGTGAGGGTTAAAGAAATGAAGCAGTGGAACTAATAGTAGTTAAATGTGATAGAAATGAAATGAAAAGAGTACAAAACATTTACCTTATAATTGTCGTTAACTTAGTCACTTGTTATTTTTATACTTTCAATCTGTGAAAGAGATAACAAACATTTGAAAAATATTAAAACATATATTTAAAAATTAGAAAAGACAAGGGAAAAGATTGAAGGACAAACAGTTTTTCAACAACTTTGACACTTACAGGAGCTTCTGCTTCTCCAGGCCCCCTACACAGTCCTAAAGATATACATTTTAAACTAACAGTATCTTGATGCAGATGAAGTAAGGCCTATCTTGGAACATGGTGCATCTTTTGCACTGCTGTTGTCTCACAAAAGTGACGCAATGGCAGCGCAAAAGAGGTGCACAATCATCATAAAACTGTTCCTAACATTTTAAATGATTGTTTCAGGATGGCAATAAGGTGTGTCCTATCCAGACGTTTGTTTCAGGTGAGGCCTACTCAGGGTTGCAGATCAAATTTAGGCTTGTTCAAGAGTACAGAGGAGATAATACATGTGCAGGCCAACCAATAAAGTTCAGACTTCCTCTGTTTCCCTGGACAGGCCTAAACTTCATCTGCACAATGTGATTCGTAATGTTAGGAAACACAGGTAATGTATTTCAAAAACGTGCAATTTCTTTTGCTCATTTCACAATCACATCACTTGTGTTTCCTTTGGTTAGGTATCTCATTGTGCAGATGTAGTCCAGCATATGAAAGAGTACGCACTGCATGCAACAACTTTGACACTTACTGAAGCCTCAGCTTCTCCATACCCCCTACACAGTCCTAATTATATACATTTTAAACTGACGGTATCTTGCTGGAAATGAACTGAGGCCTATCTTGCAACATGGTGCATCTTTTACACAAAAGTGACGGAACAGCGGCGTAAAAGAGGCACACAGCCTTCATAAAACTGCCCTTAACATTTTAAATAATTGTTTCTAGATGCTGATAAGGTGTAACCTATCCACAGATTTGTTTCAGGTAAGTCCTACTCAGGGTTGCAGATGAAATTTAGGCTTGTTGAAGAGTATAGAGGAGATAATACATGTGCAGGCCTACTAACGAAGTGAGTCATGTCCACTGCACTCTTGAACAAATGTCAGACCTCCTCTGTCTCCTGGAACAGGCCTAAACCTCATCTACACAATGTGATGTGTAATGTTAGGAAACACAGGTAATATAATTGAAAAACATGCAATTTTTTTGCTCATTCCACAATCACATCACCTGTGTTTCCTTTGCTTAGGTATTTCATTGTGGAAATGTAGTCTATCATATGAAAGACTACGTAGAATGTGAGCACTGTATGCAACAACTTTGACACTTACAGAAGCCTCACCTTCTCCATGCCTCCTACACAGTTCTAAATGTACATAATAAATACAAACAGTACAGAATTAATTATACATGTTAAATGGTTTATTTTTGCTGTTCTCAGAATGTATCAAATTTCACTAAAAACAGTGACTTGAAGGTATTCATCATATAACAGCGGGGAAAAAAAACACAATCAAAATGATTGTGTTTAAAAAACCCATATAACATAACCAATCAGAAATCAGAACTCCTCAAAAGTAACTTACTTTCCATGACGTCGAAGGATGTCCTATGAACAGCTTACACTCGGTTGTGCTGTTTTTATTTTCAGCCCGCCACTTTCTGAAAGAAAACCTCCATCGTTTTGAAAAATATGTTACATACAATAAATGACTTCTCGCTCTCTACCACACGTTTCCACAAGGCCAAATCATGTAAGAGCCATTTATAACTCTTGGAATTCTTGTAAGCAAATCCCGTCATTTTCTATTTCCGCAACTTTCAGAAAGAAAACGTTCAAGATCACTTTCACAATCCTGGACTAGTAATATCTTACCCTTCTTGCTCACTCATGTTCTACATTTCCTATGACACTGATACTGCTTACTATGAAGCAGACTTACACTACCTCTATGACTACTACAATTATTTAATTCTCTACATCACTTTTAATCACAAAGCAATATAAAACAGTAGATAAAATTATATCAACCCCTAGAATCATTATACGCCAGTTACCTACCCTAAATTCTCTTTTCTGAAAACAGAAAGTAAGAATATTTTTAAGTAAAAAGGAAACATTGTATCGTAGTCAAATGGGAATAATTTCCGAAACAGCCAATTTTTTTACATTTTCAATAAGCTGTGTGATAAGCGGATCTTGTCAAATGACCATCATGCCATATAATAGCTGCAGTTACAAATGTTCTTCCTAAAATCAACGACGGTGTAGCCACAACATTTGTAATTAAAGTTGAAGACTTACTTTCATCAGGTTTATATAGTTGGATTTTTAAAATGACATTATAATCAAAAGTTTGGACAAATAATCTAGACAGCATTGCAGACTTACATTCCCTCTACTCCATGTCTTGATTGGCTGCTTGAATTAGCTTATAAAAAGAAACAGTTTTTCTGAACTCATTCAAAGTGCAGTTATTTTCCCATGACGTCAAGTGTTATGGTAAGAACACCGTTTGCTTTGGGAAATACTCTGTTGTCCTTCAACTAATCTCTGCCCACCACTTTCTATAAGAAAATCTTCTTTTTTTCCAGGAACTATTAAAAACTCAAAAATAACTTTTGACTCTGTACTACACTTATCCTCAAGGCCAAATCGTGTAGGAGCCATTAGAACCTCTTGAAATTCCTCAGAGCAAATCCCGAGATTCCTTCTCTAAAATTTTGGTTTTAAAAACACCAGGTAAGAATTTTTAAGGTCAAAAGGTAATTTTTTTTTGAAAATTAAAACAGAATCGTTGCAGAATGACCAGCCATTTCTAGACTTTAAATAAGCTGTGTAATGTCCTGATGTTATTGAAGGACCATCATGATATATAATTGCTGCAGTTACAAAAGTCCTTCCTGATATTGACAACTGCGAAGCAACAACATTTTTAATTAAAGTTGTCAATTTTGTTCCATCAGGCCTACATCGTTGGAACATTAAAATGACATACTGGCCATATGTTCGTATAAATAATGTTGACATCATTTCAGATTTACATTGGCTACACTCCATGTTGTGATCAGCTGCTTTTACTAGCTTATTAAAGGAGACTGATTTACTGTCTGGCAAAGTTAAATATATAAATCTTTCTGAGTCTACACTAGTAGTACTTGATACCCTACAGTTCTCGCAGTCATGCTGCCATTGATAAGAAAGCCCAAACAGGTGATCTACATCTACACCTTCAGCATGCAATACATCAAGCATATACATTAAAAACTCCTGACAATCTTGCTGAATATTTTGAGAGAATTGTGTTTGACCTGAACATCTGTCTAACAGATTTCGGATTTCAGACACACTTTCTATTTTTGTTCTATCAGTGCTACATTTCTCTAACACAGAATTTAACAAACTGCAAAATTTTTGATCAGAATTGACCACAATCTCTTCTTTTACATTTTCTAGAGAAAACAAAACATTAACCACTACATTAGCATAGCAGTTGACACCAGAACTGTTTTCAAATTGAAAACCAACAACATCTTCAATAGAATCCTTTTTGTTTCTGCTTATAATTTCAGGTTCATCGACTTTTCATCTTTTTGCTACAACCTCCCTAGTATTGGTCACATTTCTTCGTTTCCGGCCTACCACACGTTTCTCAAACAAAGGATATTGAGGCAAATGTGGCGCATACACTCTTCTTAACCTATTGTATTCCTTAACACAATCTAGATCCGCACAAATGTTTGTGACATCACACTCAATCAAGTACAATCCGGATAAAGTTCTAACTCGTGACAATGCCACATATGCCATACCCTCCTTGAACACAGAACTGCCAATATTCACCAATGCACTGTCTACACTTAAACCTTGCGATTTATGGATTGTCACCGCATATGCCAAGCAAACAGGAAACTGCTTACGGCGAACATATAAGTCTTTTACAAGCAAAAATCTAGCAGAACAACGACCAATTAGCTGTACTTCCTCAATGCCATCAAATTAAATTTTTAAAAATTCAATTCCATCTCTATTTCTGTATTTCACAAAATCAACAACATTACCCATTGATCCATTTACCAGACCTCTTTCAACATGTAAATTCCTTCTTAAAATTATACGGCAGTTTAAGCACACATTCAGAGTCTTTTCAAAACCTGCAGTTTTAGATATAGTCTTCTCTAATGAATCCAATTTTGTTTTCAAATTCTCAGACAAAATAATTGTTGATCCCATATGCTCTACTCTGTCAATAGCTTCCAGTTTCACAATCTCTTGCTTTTCTAAATGCAACATTTTGTTGTTGAAGATGGCACATTCTGCAAGAGTTGGCATCAAACATATTCCAGATTTCTTCTCAGTAATTTTCTGAAAAATATTCTCAGGCACAACATCTTGTTCTGGATATAAATTTGACAGTAATCGTGCATGTAAAGCTTCTTTCCCATGCTCGGTCACTTTTCCAATTCTAACATCTTGTAGAATATTCTTGTAATCTTCATCCTTCGCCTGACGCATATTTTCATGCAGTTCAGCATAATTGAAGTTTAACCATATATTGACGTTGCCAATGCTCCCTAGGCACTTCCTGGTATCTTCATGCGTGAGCATTTTGAACACAGGTTGTCCTTTCACTGGTGTCAGCTGCAGAAGATCTCCGAAAACAATGATGTGTTTGCCACCAAATAACACATCATACTCTGTTTTGAGAACTTCTTGCATTCTCAAATACACAAAGGCAAGCATCACATTGGAAACCATGCTTACTTCGTCAATGATAAGAAGTTTCATTTTCCTCAAGACTCTTGAAACTTCACAACAAGCATCTCCAGATAACTTGTGGTATTGTAATTTGTTGTCATGCTCCACTGGCAGCATCAGTAGACGATGCAAAGTAATACCTTTAATGTTATGTGCTGCCAGTCCAGTTGGAGCGGTGACAACACAAGACAGCGATGACTCAGTCCTTTCCTGCAAATAACATTAAAATGCTTTAATGAGGAAACTTTTTCCAGTTCCCGCTTCTCCACTCACGTACAGTCGAACAGGCTTCAACGACGTACATGAGCACTCTTTCTTCTCATGACTTAATCCATGATCAATTTGCTTGGTAACTTCGTCATATATTTTCCTCTGCTCAACGTTGAGTTGTCTTTCCAAGTCTTCTAAGTTAACCGCATCCTCCTGAGCATGTGCCATGGCTCTTTCCACTTCATTCATGGCAGTGGCAGCTTCATTTTCGATAACAGGTCCTCCTAGTGGATCCTGACTCAATGAAACAGAACTCTGACTGTCCTGAGAACTGTCTCTGGCAATCTCGGCTGCAATCGTTGCTTCCTGCTCGATTTCCGCATTCAACATTTCTAGATATTTTGGAAAAGCAGGACATTCTATGGTCTCCTTGGCGGCAGTGAAAGAGTCTTCGTAACAGAGGAAATCTCCAAGCAGTTCCTCTTCTGCACGCCAAGGCTTGAAAAGTTGCAAAAGTGCTAAATAGAAAAACTCCTTTTTTTCAGGAGATTCGCCACTCAATTTTCGATGGTTTACCAAGTGGCATTTTCTTTGCTTGACCAGACATCCCTCACTTCCAATTACAGCATACACTCCTTTCTCAATATCTTCTTTGATGTTCCTCTTGAATATGTAATTTTGTAGAACCTCATACAGACAAACATTCTCGAGGTGACTGCTTCGATTTGGATAATATGTATCCAACATGTTGGTCTTCAAAATATCGGTACTGTTTGGCTCCTTTTCCGCCAAATACTCAATTTCCCGCACAGGTTTCAGAACTCGATTACGCGTTGCACCAAGACCAAGACTCGCCCAAACGATACTCCTGGATTTGGCATAGAGACTTGCTGAAGACAACCGGTCAGAACATTCGTAAGCTCCGATTTCTCGATGTGACAACATCTTCAGACTGAAACTGTACAACTTCTTACTGAGGCTCTTTTCATGGGAAATGTCCTCCCACATATCCTTCAATTCTGTCTTTTCTTTTTTGGTGATGTAAGATGTCACATACCGAGCCACAGCCATACAGTTATCAGCCACAAACTGTATATCCATGTTAGCATTCCACATGGACAAAATCACTGGGTTGTAGTCGTTGATGTACTTGGACTCTTCGTTCTTCTTCAAATTGTATGTGTTTTCTTCATCACATTATGTCGCAGCGAAGACATCAAACTGTTTACTCTTCCTTTAGAAATCACCGGTCGTGGAAAGCCGAAACGACATTTGGTGTAGAACTTGTCCTTGTTTCTGAATTTACGACGACAGTACTTTCCACAACGATGGCTTTGGAAACGTAGAACTTTTTCTCTTAGGCTTTTCTTCTCCTTTGCATTTGGAACAGCACACGTAGAATACTGTTGTATGAAACTCATCACTAAGTCTTCTGGATCTGTTCCAAATTTAGGTGCATCCTTGATCCACAGCAGCATATGTATATGAGGAGCACCTCTTGCTTGGTACTCCTTTCTCCAGAAGAAATCCGACACCTCTCCAAGAGGTGGATTCTTCTTATTCATGATGAAAGACATCATAGCTTCAAATCTATGATTGAAGTACCTGCATACATTGACTGGATCCAAAGAGCACAGTTCTCCGGGTGTCTTGAATTCGATGTTTTCAATGTTTCCATTTGCCTCTCGTAGAAATTCAAGTAAGTCTTCCCAGCCATACTCGGCACAGCTCAGAGTGTGGAACCATGTGGGAGTTCCTAAGTTCCTCAGCATACATTTTAAATCACCATGACGACGGTACCAGTACTCATTAGTACCACCCTGACACGCCATGAGATTAATCAGGTGACAATCCAAAATACTGTCTTGGACATTGACCTTATCCATAAAGTCACTTGCCGAGATGTTTTGCATCTGTATACCACTTTTCAAGATGTGGTTCACTGCATATGACAGTCCAGACAGATCGCTTTCAAACAGGAGATGAAACAAATAGGGAATGCATTGTCGAAACCTAGCATCTTCTGCATACAATCGTAAAGTCCGGTATTCAGAAGCAGGAATTTGATGAGGTCGCTCATCATATCTTCCTCCTTGACCTGTTGGAAATAGCTGTGGGAAACACCGAGCTTCCAAACTTTCCTCCCAAACACTAATGGGACTCCCTTTGGCTTGTTTCATTTGAAACAACTCAATAGCATTCCCCATGACTTCCTTGGAATGCAAAGGATGAACACTATAATGTTCATATATTTCTTCACTTTTAGAGGGTTCTACTTTCTCAATTTGACCAGCACACAAATCGCTATCCTCTTCCTCACTTACTCCCTCTTCTGCAACATATACATTCTTATAGTACTTATTATTTTTTTTCAAATACAATGTTGCCTTTTTGACTTTCCTAACATCCACTAAATCTTGCCATATTTTCTTATTCTTTGTCGGAACCCCATTAACTAAGATAACCAGAGGTTCCTCTTCCACTTTTTCTACTCCAATTGTGTTAATGTTTTTCTTCAAATCTAGAGGCAAATAAACAACTCTTCCCTTTAATCCTCTCTGTAAATCTGATGGAGGCAATTTCCCTGTCTTTGGCTCCATTCTTACAATAGCCTGAAAGGGATGGATACTTTGAATCAAAATAGATTCATAAGTATTTAAATCCTTCAATTCAGAAGGAATCTCAACCAATTCCAGATTATTATGAACCGCTCTAGCAGGCATCTGGTTTTGATTTAATTTGTTACAACAATAAGTACACACACGTTGATCCGATCCCAAATCAAAACAATTTTCTACCATCAAGTATGTTGCGAAATCCTTCCATTCACTATTATTTTCCCTTTCACTTTTTGCATATAAATCCACTAACTTAGTCTGATTCTTATAATAGGTGCGTTGACAACACACACAAGTGAAATTAGGCCTCTCACTTGATTTAACCTGAAACGTGGCAATTTCCTTCTGAAAATTATCTGTACTGGAAACCTGTACACTGTCTTCCACATTACCCTCTTCTTCTGGGTCAATTTCAACATTCTCCTCTTTACTTCCAAAGTAACAAAACTCAATTTCTTCACAAATATTCTTCACATCTATTTCAGAACCATGCAAAAGAGCAGCGCATAATTGTTTAAGCATAATTGCTGGACTCTTAGCATAATACAACATTGTAACTAATTTCCTCACTTTATTATGATGCACTGCTAGCATCCTGAAATGATGAAAAACACTCTGGCATACTCTCCTGGAAAGACAAGCCAGTGAATGACCATGCAAACCTGTCACTTCTCTCACTCTGCAAGGATCTAATTCTTGCAACAACATCATTTTCTGCTTCAAACTTTTCTTATTAAATGTCCGTACAAAATCACAAAGCAAATTGATGGAATCCTGTCGTACACTGCAAATACTACTACACTTCCAGGTGTACACAGGACCCTTAGGACGTCTTCCTAAAACCTCATTACCTAAAACCTCTTCTGTCTCTGTTGTCACAAGTTTTTCTTTTTCAACTGGACAACCATCTTTCACCTCATAAGCTTGACCACTGGTGTCAACTGCATGCACCAAATCATTATCCTGGAAATAACTCTCCTCATTGAAAAATGCCTCACAACTTGAACTATGCATCCATTCTCCTGAAAAAACTTCACAAAAATTACTACGATTACCTATTCTCTTCCATCTACTATTTCTTTTGAAATCATAAATTGCCTTGTTTAGCTTCCTAATTCTATTGATTATCAAAATAAATAACTTTCGCTTTATTTCAAATGCCTGATCAATAACTTTCTCAACTTTTTTTTTTCTCTTATAAAAAACCACTTTCTGTTGACCTTTCTTAATATTTTTTAACAAATTGCCAATTATCCTGTTGCGGAACATTCGTCTACGAATGTCCCTAAACTGTTGTTTCCTTCTACTATCATGCACAGAGTTATCTCTTGCTCTAGCAGTAACATTTTTGATTGGCCTTTCCTTTCCGTTTAAATTGCTTCTCTTTTTCTGGACTAAAACCTTTTCTGTAGTACTACTTTTTTTTCTACAAATGTTTCTTATGAATGTTTTCGTGGTCTTACCCGGTGCTTTCTTGGTGACTTGACAAGTTTTTTTTGTAGAGGACTGCTGCAATATTTGATGGACCTGCTGTCTTTGACGTTTTGTAGCCTTTCTAATTCTATCCTTAGTTGGCATTCTCAAATTTTGAAATGATCTGCAGTTGAATCTGTGGTAAAATATAATAAAAAATGTTATTAACCACTATTGCCAAACAGTAAATCAATAACAGTCATCAAAAACTTAACACACTACTTGTTATTTTTACATAGAACAATTTTTAGTGCATTGTCAAATTTAGAAATCACAAATAGTAGCAAAGAAATTGAATGCTTCTACATTTTACCTGTGTTGTTTTATATGTGAATCTGAACTAATTTTATGAGCATATTTTAATATTTTATTGAAGACACTACACATAACCTTTTTTTGAAAGTGTGTTTAATTTTAAATGAAACGGTTTACATTTTTACTTTTCATTTCTTGTTATTTTTAAAAATAAATGTTTATAGTTCCATAGGCTCAAGCAGGTCAGCTTCCCACCCTATGTCATACAATTCTGACAAATCGGCATCCTCATCATATTCTTCATCATCCTCAGGATTTAAATCATCCAAGGGATCTACCTCCACTGACGTTTCAATGACAAATTCAATGATAAGATCGACATCAACTGATTGCTCATTATCACTCATGCTTGATGTTGTCGTTATCTTTAAAAAAAGAGAACAATGAGATGTTGCAGAGTAAGGCACAAATCTCAGAGACTATAATAGTAAAATTGTTTAACAAGAGTATCATTTTGCAGCTATTATTTAGCCATGTCCAGCGATGCTGAAGAGGTGAGGCCTATGTCCAAGTTTTCAGTAAACAGGACTCATCTCTTCTTAACCTTGGATAAGCCTCACCGACTCTGTGTCCCCTGCACATACTTAAATGTAAAGGGGCAGATTTATGTTAACTGGCACATCCCCAGGGATGCACCAGTTAACGTGCACCGCTGCTCTGCCACCCATGGTGTGCCGCATTTACAATGTGGAGCACCATTGAGTAAAAACAGCACAGATGCGTCACGCATCTGTGCCGCAAAAGCAACACATTGCACGAGTCACGTCGTAAACACGACATGTCTACTGCAATGCACAGGAGGAAGCCACACATTGCATGGTGCTTCACTCCTTATGCCTGTTTCAAACAGCCATAAGGATTTGATTCAGCAATGCTATAAAGCTGACTCAGTGAAATCTTCTAAATTTCACTGTGTTAGTTTTACAGGGCTTTCATGCAAATGAATGCCCACCCTGCAACAAAACACCTATATGAAACCTGACGCAGGTTTCATGTGGCACAGGACTTTACAGCATAACACA
Source organism: Lissotriton helveticus (assembly GCF_964261635.1). Lineage (NCBI taxonomy): Eukaryota > Metazoa > Chordata > Amphibia > Caudata > Salamandridae > Lissotriton > Lissotriton helveticus. The sequence goes on from NC_136065.1 coordinate 540,618,118, forward strand.
TCTGCCTAGATGCATCAAGTTGTAAATATATCACAACATAGCAAATCTTTTGCTCCGCCGCTGCATCACAAAAGTGACGCACAGCAGCGCAAAAGAGGCACACACCTATCATAAATCTGTCCCTAACATGTTAAATGATTGATTCAGGATGACATTAAGGTGTGGCCTATCCAGAGGTTTGTTTAAGGTGAGGCCTACTCAGGGTTGCAGATTAAATTTACGCTTGTTGAAGAGTACAGAGGAGATAATACATGTGAAGGCCTACCAATGAAGTAAGTCATGTCCACTTCACTCTTGAACAAAGGCCAGACCTCTTCTGTGTCCGTGGACAGACCTAAACCTCATCTGCACAATGTCATTCGTAAACTTAGGAAACACAGGTGATGTAATTGAAAAATGTGGAATTTCTTTTCCTCATTTCACAATCACATCACCTGTGTTTCCTTTGCTTAGGTATCTCATAGTGCAGATGGACTCTAGCATATCAAAGAGTACACATATATTGAGCAGTGTATACAACAATTTTGACATTTACAGAAGATTCAGCTACTTATCTTGTTGGAGGTGAAATGAGGCCTGTCTTGCAACATGGTGCATGTTTTGCATCACTGCTGCATCGGTTTCATGTGGCACGGGACTTTACAGCATGACACATCTGCCTACATGCATCAAGTTGTAAATATGTCGCCACATAGCAAATCTTTTGCACCGCTGCTGCGTCACAAAAGTGACGCACAGCGGCGCAAAAGAGGCACACACCTATCATAAATCTGTCCCTAACATTTTAAATGATTGATTCAGGATGACGATAAGGTGTGGCCTATCCAGAGGTTTGTTTAAGGTGAGGCCTACTCAGGGTTGCAGATTAAATTTACGCTTGTTGAAGAGTATAGAGGAGATAATACATGTGAAGACATACCAATGAAGTAAGTCATGTCCACTTCACTCTTGAACAAAGGCCAGACCTCCTCTGTGTCCGTGGACAGACTTAACCTCATCTGCACAATGTCATTCGTAAACTTAGGAAACACAGGTGATGTAATTGAAAAATGTGGAGTTTCTTTTCCTCATTTCACAATCACATCACCTGTGTTTCCTTTGCTTAGGTATCTCATAGTGCAGATGGACTCTAGCATATGAAAGAGTACACATAAGTTGAGCCGTGTATACAACAATTTTGACATTTACAGAAGATTCAGCTTCTTATCTTGTTGGAGATGAAATGAGGCCTGTCTTGCAACATGATGCATGTTTTACATCACTGCTGCATCGCTTTCATGTGGCACGGGACTTTACAGCATGACACATCTGCCTAGATGCATCAAGTTGTAAATATGTTGCCACATAGCAAATCTTTTGCACCGCCGCTGCATCACAAAAGTGACGCACAGCGGCGCAAAAGAGGCACACACCTATCATAAATCTGTCCCTAACATTTTAAATGATTGATTCAGGATGACGATAAGGTGTGGCCTATCCAGAGGTTTGTTTAAGGTGAGGCCTACTCAGGGTTGCAGATTAAATTTACGCTTGTTGAAGAGTACAGAGGAGATAATATATGTGAAGGCCTACCAATGAAGTAAGTCATGTCCACTTCACTCTTGAACAAAGGCCAGACCTCTTCTGTGTCCGTGGACAGACCTAAACCTCATCTGCACAATGTCATTCGTAAACTTAGGAAACACAGGTGATGTAATTGAAAAATGTGGAGTTTCTTTTCCTCATTTCACAATCACTTCACCTGTGTTTCCTTTGCTTAGGTATCTCATAGTGCAGATGGACTCTAGCATATCAAAGAGTACACATAAGTTGAGCAGTGTATACAACAATTTTGACATTTACAGAAGATTCAGCTACTTATCTTGTTGGAGATGAAATGAGGCCTGTCTTGCAACATGGTGCATGTTTTGCATCACTGCTGCATCGGTTTCATGTGGCACGGGACTTTACAGCATGACACATCTGCCTAGATGCATCAAGTTGTAAATATGTCGCCACATAGCAAATCTTTTGCACCGCCGCTGCGTCACAAAAGTGACGCACAGCGGCGCAAAAGAGGCACACACCTATCATAAATCTGTCCCTAACATTTTAAATGATTGATTCAGGATGACGATAAGGTGTGGCCTATCCAGAGGTTTGTTTAAGGTGAGGCCTACTCAGGGTTGCAGATTAAATGTACGCTTGTTGAAGAGTATAGAGGAGATAATACATGTGAAGACCTACCAATGAAGTAAGTCATGTCCACTTCACTCTTGAACAAAGGCCAGATCTCTTCTGTGTCCGTGGACAGACCTAAACCTCATCTGCACAATGTCATTCGTAAACTTAGGAAACACAGGTGATGTAATTGAAAAATGTGGAGATTCTTTTCCTCATTTCACAATCACATCACCTGTGTTTCCTTTGCTTAGGTATCTCATAGTGCAGATGGACTCTAGCATATGAAAGAGTACACATAAGTTGAGCAGTGTATACAACAATTTTGACATTTACAGAAGATTCAGCTTCTTATCTTGTTGGAGATGAAATGAGGCCTGTCTTGCAACATGATGCATGTTTTGCATCACTGCTGCATCGGTTTCATGTGGCACAGGACTTTACAGCATGACACATCTGCCTAGATGCATCAAGTTGTAAATATGTCGCCACATAGCAAATCTTTTGCACCGCCGCTGCGTCACAAAAGTGACGCACAGCGGCGCAAAAGAGGCACACACCTATCATAAATCTGTCCCTAACATTTTAAATGATTGATTCAGGATGACGATAAGGTGTGGCCTATCCAGAGGTTTGTTTAAGGTGAGGCCTACTCAGGGTTGCAGATTAAATTTACGCTTGTTGAAGTGTATAGAGGAGATAATACATGTGAAGACCTACCAATGAAGTAAGTCATGTCCACTTCACTCTTGAACAAAGGCCAGACCTCTTCTGTGTCCGTGGACAGACCTAAACCTCATCTGCACAATGTCATTCGTAAACTTAGGAAACACAGGTGATGTAATTGAAAAATGTGGAGTTTCTTTTCCTCATTTCACAATCACATCACCTGTGTTTCCTTTGCTTAGGTATCTCATAGTGCAGATGGACTCTAGCATATGAAAGAGTACACATAAGTTGAGCAGTGTATACAACAATTTTGACATTTACAGAAGATTCAGCTTCTTATCTTGTTGGAGATGAAATGAGGCCTGTCTTGCAACATGGTGCATGTTTTACATCACTGCTGCATCGGTTTCATGTGGCACGGGACTTTACAGCATGACACATCTGCCTAGATGCATCAAGTTGTAAATATGTCGCCACATAGCAAATCTTTTGCACCGCCGCTGCGTCACAAAAGTGACGCACAGCGGCACAAAAGAGGCACACACCTATCATAAATCTGTCCCTAACATTTTAAATGATTGATTCAGGATGACGATAAGGTGTGGCCTATCCAGAGGCTTGTTTGAGGTTAGGCCTACTCAGGGTTGCAAATGAGATTTACACTTGTTGAAGAGTACAGAGGAGATAATATATGTGAAGGCCTACCAATGAAGTAAGTCATGTCCACTTCACTCTTGAACAAAGGCCAGACCTCTTCTGTGTCCGTGGACAGACCTAAACCTCATCTGCACAATGTCATTCGTAAACTTAGGAAACACAGGTGATGTAATTGAAAAATATGGAGTTTCTTTTCCTCATTTCACAATCACATCACCAGTGTTTTCTTTGCTTAGGTATCTCATAGTGCAGATGGACTCTAGCATATGAAAGAGTACACATAAGTTGAGCAGTGTATACAACAATTTTGACATTTACAGAAGATTCAGCTTCTTCTCTTGTTGGAGATGAAATGAGGCCTGTCTTGCAACATGGTGCATGTTTTACATCACTGCTGCATCGGTTTCATGTGGCACGGGACTTTACAGCATGACACATCTGCCTAGATGCATCAAGTTGTAAATATGTCGCCACATAGCAAATCTTTTGCACTGCCGCTGCGTCACAAAAGTGACGCACAGCGGCGGAAAAGAGGCACACACCTATCATAAATCTGTCCCTAACATTTTAAATGATTGATTCAGGATGACGATAAGGTGTGGCCTATCCAGAGGTTTGTTTGAGGTGAGGCCTACTCAGTGTTGCAGATGAGATTTACACTTGTTGAAGAGTACAGAGTAGATAATATATGTGAAGGCCTACCAATGAAGTAAGTCATGTCCACTTCACTCTTGAACAAAGGCCAGACCTCTTCTGTGTCCGTGGACAGACCTAAACCTCATCTGCACAATGTCATTCATAAACTTAGGAAACACAGGTGATGTAATTGAAAAATGTGGAGTTTCTTTTCCTCATTTCACAATCACATCACCTGTGTTTCCTTTGCTTAGGTATCTCATAGTGCAGATGGACTCTAGCATATTAAAGAGTACACATACGCTGAGCAGTGTATACAACAATCTTGACATTTACATAAGATTCAGCTTCTTATCTTGTTGGAGATGAAATGAGGCCTGTCTTGCAACATGGTGCATCTTTTCCATCACTGCTGCATCGGTTTCATGTGGCACGGGACTTTACAGCATGACACATCTGCCTAGATGCATCAATTTTTAAATATGTCGCCACATAGCAAATCTTTTGCACCGCCGCTGCGTCACAAAAGTGACGCACAGTGACGCAAAAGAGTCATACACCTATCATAAATCTGTCCCTAACATGTTAAATGATTGATTCAGGATGACATTAAGGTGTGGCCTATCCAGAGGTTTGTTTAAGGTGAGGCCTACTCAGGGTTGCAGATTAAATTTACGCTTGTTGAAGAGTACAGAGGAGATAATACATGTGAAGACCTACCAATGAAGTAAGTCATGTCCACTTCACTCTTGAACAAAGGCCAGACCTCTTCTGTGTCCGTGGACAGACCTAAACCTCATCTGCACAATGTCATTCGTAAACTTAGGAAACACAGGTGATGTAATTGAAAAATGTGGAGTTTCTTTTCCTCATTTCACAATCACATCACCTGTGTTTTCTTTGCTTAGGTATCTCATAGTGCAGATGGACTCTAGCATATCAAAGAGTACACATAAGTTGAGCAGTGTATACAACAATTTTGACATTTACAGAAGATACAGCTTCTTATCTTGTTGGAGATGAAATGAGGCCTGTCTTGCAACATGGTGCATGTTTTGCATCACTGCTGCATCGGTTTCATGTGGCACGGGACTTTACAGCATGACACATCTGCCTAGATGCATCAAGTTGTAAATATGTCGCCACATAGCTAATCTTTTGCACCGCCGCTGCGTCACAAAAGTGACGCACAGTGATGCAAAAGAGGCATACATGGCTATGTAAGTTAAATAATCAAAATCTAAATATGCCAAGCACACATGGGTGTGTATTTACAAGAACCTTCCACCACGAGGAAATGTCTTTAATTAAAATGGGAGAAATAACATCAAAGGGACTCAAATGCCTTTTAAATGTACCCCAAGCAACCTATGAAACTCTAGCAGTACATATCAAGAAACCTAATTGATTTCAGAAATCGTTTTTAAACACATCATCTAAATCAATGATATACCTACATTCAAGGGGAAATGACTTAAAATGGCCTAAGACACATGAAAGCGTTTTTTTAAGGTCCTTGCACCATTTTTGGATCACTTTTAACATGGCTATGTTAGTCAAAGAATTAAAATCTAAATTTGCCAAGCACAGATGGGGGCGTATTTACAAGGACCTTGCACCACGGGGAAAGGTCTTTAATTAAAATGAGAAAAATAACATCAGAGAGACTCAAATGCCTTTTAAATATACCCCAAGCAACCTATGAAACTCTAGCACTACATATCAAGTAAACTAATTGATTTCAAAAATCGTTTTTAAACACATCATCTAAATCAATTATATACCTACATTCAAGGGGAAATGACTTAAAATGGCCTAAGACACATGAAAGCGTTTTTTTAAGGTCCTTGCACCATTTCTGGGTCACTTTTAACATGGCTATGTTAGTCAAAGAATTAAAATCTAAATTTGCCAAGCACAGATGGGGGCATATTTACAAGGACCTTGCTCCACGGGGAAAGGTCTTAAATTAAAATGGGAAAAATAACATCAGAGAGACTCAAATGCCTTATAAATATGCCCCAAGCAACCTATCAAACTCTAGCAGTACAGATCAAGAAACCTAATTGTTTTCAAAAAACGATATTAAACACATCATATAAATCAATTATATACCTACATTCATCGGGAAATGACTTACAATGCCCTAAGACACATGAAAGCGTTTTTTTAAAACCTTTGCACCATTTTTGCATTACTTTTAACATGGCTATGTAACTCAAAGAATTAAAATCTAAATTTGCTAAACACACATGGGGGCGTATTTACAAGGACCTTGCACCACGGGGAAAGGTCTTAAATTAAAATGGGAAAAATAATATCAGAGAGACTCAAAGGCCTAAAAACGTTTTTAAACACATCATCTAAATCAATTATATACCTACATTCATCGGGAAATGACTTAAAATGCCCTAAGACACATGAAAGCTTTTTTTTAAGGGTCACTTTTAACATGGCTATGTAACTCAAAGAAACAAAATCTATTTGTAAAACACTTGACACAAAGCAACATTTTAAATACAGAACTTTCTTCATAATTTTCTCCCTAAAGCATACTATTGTCTATCTAAATTAAATGAATCTTTTCTCACCTTAGCAAATACTTTATGAGTTTCAAAACAGTCTCAGAAACACACCAATTTGTCTTTAGCAGAGCAAAAGGTATGCACTCCAGAGTCTGCAGCTATGAAAAGCACAGAAATGCTGTAACTCATCACACATATCTCTCATGTCACCCAATCAAAACTCTTCCCTCACTTTTTTCAAATCAACACCTTTCCCCCCTCTGCCCTCTCTGCATTTTTTGCATAGCAACCACCTCCTGAAAGACCTCTGATGTTTGCAAGTTCACACAACAATGTTTCAATTGAACTCTGAACTCTCAGTGCACCTGCATATCCAGTGCAATCTTTCATTAAATGATTTTTTCTTGACCATTCAAATTACATCTTTCAAAGAACTCATCCATGCACCCTAACTTTCTGTTTTCAGCAATCAAAATCCACCAATCACTGCTACTGCTTCCTTAACACAGAAACTCCACAGTTTTTTTCATTTTAAACTCTTATTTTTCCAACTGCCATTTCATTGCCACACTTCATCTGACTGCAGCAGAACCTTCTCTCACCATGTTTTCTGTCTGGATTGTTGGACATAGTTACATCTACTGGGCTCAAAGGTATGCTGAGAACAGAAATGTACCTAACCTCAATTTACAAGATGTGGAAATTAAGTGGTTTGGCCACAGAGGATTAAAATTTCACCAATTGATACCATTGGTGAAAACCTTTATGCATTTGCCTAAACCTGACCTATTAATTTTGCACTGTGGAGGTAATAACTTGGGCACTTTGACTGGTGTAGGTCTGGAAATGCTTTTAAAGGACACCTTTGAGCAATTGATGGCACTTTTTCCTCAAACTGCCTTGGTATATTCAAATATATGCCAAAGACAGAAATGGAGGTGGTCGAACCAATTTTGTCCACAAATTGAGAAATCGAGGAAGCATGTAAACAAATCTGTTTCAGCTTACATGAGAGACCATGGAATGGGCTCCATGTACAACAATAACTTGCGTTACTACATGCAAGATATCTACAGAGGAGATGGAGTTCACTTCTCAGATGAAGGGAACAGAGTTTTCATTCTGAATTTAAAACTGTGCATTGGTACCTACTTATAAGTACCTAAATGTACCATAAACCCAAAAGCTCTTCTCAGAGCTACCCTACATCTGATCACTCACAATTATTATTTTACTCTAACTTTTTTCACTAATTTTCAACAAAGTACGCTCCCCGGAGCGCTACCCGGTACGCAAACCGGAAGCTAACCGCGCGAAATTTTTTTTAAAAATGTTTTTTTTCGCACATATGGGCCTCCTCAGCCATCCTCAGAAAACCTAGGGGGTCAAAATACGTCTATCGTGTCCCCTTCTACCCATTCTGAACATTATTTGCCTTCCATCTTGTATCTTAATTCGACCGAAACACAAAATGGTGGACTCCCGTAACGCTGCAGGTACGCGTACCGGGGCGCTCCCCGGGAAGCGCTCCATTAAAAAAGGTGGGAAAGTAATTTACAGAAGAAACCCTGGAGACACTTTCACCAAATATAGATTTGCTCATACTACATACCAATCCCTACCATTTTCACAAATTTGGTTGGAATTCCATTTAGCCATTTAGCCTGTAGACCTCTCTAAATACCCTGAGGTAAATTACTTCACAAAACACATCTGAAGTGTTGGAATTGACAACCAATGAAAATGTTACTTTCTTTTCCATTTTTTTTTTACCTGACATTTGATTGGTTATGTACCTGAATATAAAGGAAGAGAAGGAAACACAGCCATTTTGACTACTACTTCCTGGTATACATTTCAGTAGGATTTTCACTAATAACTTCAACTTCTTTTTAAAGGTAAGTTGTTATTTTAAAAACTGAAGTATATTGTGCACTTTAAGTTAATATGGTAAACTTTTTCTGATAGTTATATACTATCCCTCTGTAGTAGTTATAGATTTAGATAGACTTCTCTGTTATAGTTATGGATGGAGTTAGGCTTGTCTTTTATAATTATGAATTTACTTACGTTAAATCACATACACTTTTTTATATTCCTACTTCCACTCTGATACTATACACTGCCCAAAGATAAATTCACTGTTAAAAACTGCCTATCTAAAATTAATCCCAACAGTGCCCTATCTCTACTAATATATATTTTTTTTATGCAAATTTCAAGCAAAATGGAAGGCGAACAGAAAGTGTCATTTGAAATTGTCCTTGCAGAGACCAATCAAGAAATCATTGATCCAAATGACATTGAATTTATGGATGAAACTTGGGACCAAGAACTACTGCAATGTGTGCAATCAGTAGATGTCCTCCTTGAAAATGAGGACATTTTACACACTCAAACATTACAAGCTATGTTCAATGAAAATAACGACATTTCAGACAGTGAAATGGTAGACATTTTATTAAATTTTGAAACACAATCACAATAATAAATAATTGTTTAAAAAATAAATAAATAAAAAAAATCAACAAAACAAACAATCAATTAACATACAATATTTGAAAAGTCTATCATTCTTTTTTCCTTATAGTACGCTCCCCGGGCCGCTTCCCGGTTCGCGAACCGGGCGCTCACCACGCAAAAAAAAAAAAAAAAAATGTATTTCTTTTTTTGCCCCGCGGGGCCCTTTTAAAGCCTCCACATCAAACCTAGGGGGTCAGGGAGGATCTACTATGCCCCCTTATGGTCATTTCCCCCTTTGTTTTGGCCTCCTCTTGTCTCTCGATCCTACCGAGAGACAAGATGGCGGCCGCTCCGGACTGTTTAGAATTTTGACAGACACCGGAGAGCCAATCAGCTTCGCTTCGCGAAGTTCCGTTACGCGTCAAGTACGCGAACCGGGGCGCTGCCCGGAGCGCTGTTACAGATATATATATTTTTTTTAACCTTAATTTCTCAAAATCCACTGGAGCACATATATTGAGACCGAGCAAAGGCACATCGGGCTAACAGTCCCTACAATTTTGCCAAGTTTCGTGCAAATCCATTCAGCCGTTCGGGCTAAAAGTGAGGCCAACCGCCCTATGGAAATTAACATGGGAAAAACGCGTTTTGGGACCCCCCTTTTTTCTCGGCCCCCCCTTGACGAACCCCCCCAAATTTTCAGTGGCTGCTCAGAAACAAAATGTTCCATTTTCCTGAAAATGTCAGCCAATTCCATCCACAAACGCCAAAGTTATTACACATAGAATTTTCAAAAATCCCATAGGAAAAAAATCCTAACTATATATACCTACTGGCGACCGCCAGTAGGTAATATATATATATATATATATATATATCATACCACAAAATGCCCTGAGCATTCGCCAAAACACTCACAGTGCTCCAGACCATCCGGCCTGTCTTCATGCATGCCTTTCTGCTTCACAAAATAATTTGACTGACGCGTTTCAGGGTCCGAGACCCCTCTTCAGAGGCAGCTCAAAATGATGACACACAGAAAGCCATATATATATATGTATTACCTACTGGCGATCGCCAGTAGGTATATATAGTTAGGACCTAGCTACCATAGAAATCCGCAACATTCTATTGGGAATAACTTTGGCGCCGGTCGAGGAATTTGCGTGTAAATTTCCAAAGTTTGGCCAGCTCCGCTGCGCTCCTTCCCTAAAAATTTCGGGGAGATTTGTGAAGTGGGGGCTGAGAAAAAAGGGGGGTCCCAAAAAGTGTTTTCCCCAAGTTAATTAACCATAGGATGTTCTGACAAGGCTACAGCCCGATCCGCTGAACGGAATTACACCAAACTTGGCAAAATTGTAGGGACTGGTATGCAGAAGTGTCTTTGGTATATTTGGTGAAAATTGCACCAGTGGTTTTTATGAAAATTAACTTCAAAAACATATATATATCTGGGCGGAGCCTAACCACACATCTCATCGTGAGATCTGATTGGCTGTCAGCACTTCATCCAAGAAGTGTTGGCAGCCATCTTGGGACCAATATACATGATAGCACCTCATTAAAAAGCATTGTAGTTAATAGAGGGTTTTAGGACTTTAGTTACATTATAAATCATTTGTTGATGGTACCATATTCATTTTAGGAATCGTGGTGTGCTCTAAGGTGATTTTACCATGTGAAAAAGCCTTCTGCTGGGATATCATGAATCATGTTTGAAAGAAAACTATTATCTCATGCTTTTCCCAGAGTGGTTTGGAAGGGGATCTATAAGCTAAACTGAAAGCATATTTTCTGTAAATTCACATTATCTTTCTCAGTCATGTGAGAATGAAGTCTGACATTCTCAGTAAAACATGTATGTCCAACAAGGACAGAGACTGTCAGTTGATTCCTTTGTGTTCTACTGCAGCCTCCTAGAGTGTTCTAAAGAACATCTAGAGCGCTAACAGTCCTACTTATTACAAAGGTATGGCACACCTGAAGCCATCTTTATTGGAATAAAGTGGTAACTCTCAAAACATTTAATTTAAAAAGGAACAAAATGAGGGGGTATATTTTGCCATAGAAAGTATGATTAGTGCTGCAGAAAGAAAAATTAGGACACATTTTGAGTGACTTCCCAAATCCTCTTCTATTTCATTAAAAAATTCTGACATGCAGTCTCCCAAGATGGCCACCAGAGACAAAAGAGCCCGTATGTAGCCCAAATATCACCCAGATGTAGCCCAAGTATAGCCCAATGACAGCATTTCCCAGAGTGTTCTAAAGAACAACTAGAGCGCTAACAGTCTTACTTATGACAAAAGTATGGCACACCAGAAGCCATCTTGATTGGAATGAAGTGGTAAATCTGAAAACATTTAATTTAAAAAGGAACAAAATGAGGGGGTTCATTTTGCCATAGAAATAGAAAGTATGATTAGCAGCAGACTTCCCTGGTGAGCAGTAGCTTTACTACAGTGATCTAATGAGCAACTAGAGTGCTAACATTCAGAATGTATGGCAAATGTGTGACATATCTGAATGCCTTCTTGATGGAACCAAAGTAAACAAGCATTGAAAATGCAATATATCTCGCCCTCGTTTAAGTTAAAGCCATTCTGTTTGTAATGAGGTGGCTTTTTAGCTTTGCTTTTATTAGTGTTTTTAAAACTTTCATGTAAATAACATGCATATGTATGCATATATGTATATGTATGCATGCATTTATATTTGTATTTATATAGATATGGAGATTATATATGTTTATATATGTATGTATATATATACATACACATACATAAATGCATATGCATATATATATATATATATATATGTATATGTGTGCGTGTAGAGAGAGGTAGAGAGGTAGAGGTGTAGAGGTAGAGAGGTAGAGGTAGAGAGGTAGAGGTAGAGAGGTAGAGACTAGTAGAGAAAGAAGTAGAGAGAGGTAGAGAGGTAGAGAGAAGAGAGTGAGTAATAGAGTAGAGAGTGAGTAGTAGAGAGTATTAGAGAGCAGTAGAGAGAGTAGCAGAGAGTGAGTAGTAGAGAGTAGTAGAGTGAATAGTAGAGTGAGTAGTAGAGAGTAGTAGAGAGTGAGTAGTAGAGAGTGAGTAGTAGAGAGTAGTAGAGAGTAAGTAGTAGAGTGAGTAGTAGAGAGCAGTAGAGAGTGAGTAGTAGAGAGTAGTAAAGAGTGAGTAGTAGAGAGTATTAGAGAGTGAGTAGCAGAGAGAGAGAATAGTAGAGAGTAGTAGAGAGTGAGTAGTAGAGAGTAGTAGAGAGAGAGTAGTAGAGAGTGAGTAGTAGAGAGTAGTAGAGAGAGAGTAGTAGAGAGTGAGTAGTAGAGAGTGAGAAGTAGAGAGTGAATAGTAGAGAATAGTAGATAGTGAGTAGTAAAGAGTGAGTAGTAGAGAGAGAGTAGTAGAGAGTGAGTAGTAGAGAGTAGAGAGTAGTAGAGAGTGAGTAGTAGAGAGTAGTAGATAGTGAGTAGTAGGGAGTGAGTAGTAGAGAGAGAGTAGTAGAGAGTAGTAGAGTAGTAGAGAATGAGTAGTAGAGAGTGAGTATTAGAGAGTAGTGGAGTAGTAGAGAGTAAGTAGTAGAGAGTAGTGGAGAATATTCCAAAGTTTGGCACAGCACCACTTGCACATTAAGTCCAATCAAATCATATCACTTAGAGTCCTTATTGAAGCGCTGAATCTTGGTGTATATTCAAATGCTTTTATTTTCCTTAAGTTTATGTACCACAGCCAGCTGACGCGTTTCGTTCTGTACAACAGAACTTCTTCAGGGCGTTCTTTTTTCCTTCAAGTTATGTCGGTATCCTGTTGTCATATAACTAGATATTTCTTCCAAATGTTAGACGAGAAGTAAGTACATTCTTATTCGAAGTGACTAGGTATCAATTTTACCCACACAATTCGGGCAGACTTGAGTAATTTATAGCATCCTCAAAGTCAGTCTTTCAAAAATTCCAAAGTATAGGACATGATAATCCAAATCCAAATGTTTCTCAAGAAAAGTAATTTTCAATTGTTCGGAATTTCGACCCCCAGTATGCAAGGGGAATTAGTCCCCCCTCTGCAAACTCGCCAATGGCCTGCGTTGCAGAGAGGTGTAAAAAGACGCAAAGCCTCATTACACCTCTGTGCAATGCAGCCCCCTGGCGCATACTGGAGGTTCCAGGTGGGCTAGTTGGCCCCCAGGGACCCCCAGTATGCAAGGGGAATTAGTTCCCCCTCTTCAAACATGCACGGGGGCTGCGTTGCAGAGAGGTGTAAAAAAGGGTGTGGCCTCATTACACCTCTCTGCAATGCAGCCCCCTGGTGCATACTGGAGGCTCCTGGTGGGCTAGTTGGCCCCCAGGCACCCCCAGTATGCAAGGGGAATTAGTTCCCCCTCTGCAAACGCGCCAGGGGGCTGCGTTGCAGAGAGGTGTAACAAGGGGCATAGCCTCATTACACCTCTGCAATGCAGCCCCCTGGCGCATACTGGAGGTTCAAGGTGGGCTAGTTGGCCCCCCAGGGGCCCCCAGTATGCAAGGGGAATTAGTTCCCCATCTTCAAACATGCACGGGGGCTGCGTTGCAGAGAGGTCTAAAAAGGGGCGTGGCTTCATTACACCTCTCTGCAATGCAGTCCCCTGGCGCATACTGGAGATTCCTGGTGGGCTTTCAGGTCTTATATAGTTTGGAATTAGCATTAAAAAAACCTTTGAAATTCACTGAAAAAAACATAGGTTTCAGGCCTTATATAGTTAGGAATTAGCATTTAAAAAACCTTGCAAATTCACTGAAAAACCATAGGTTTCAGGCCTTATATAGTTAGGAATTAGCATTTAAAAAACCTTTAAAATTCACTCAAAAGACTATAAGTTTTAGGGGTGTTATAGTTAGCTGGACATTTCACTCATACAAAACGATTGAAATTGCTCCTATATAGTTAGTTGTACTAACTATATTTCGCGCACCCGCAATCCACTGCTGATGATGTCACATATTACATCATTCATGACATGGTCAGAGACATCACTGATGACATCTCAAATGACATCACTGATGACATCACTGATTACATCATCCAGTGAATGTGGTTTGCTTCGTTATTTAAATATGCATTATATATATATATAGCAATTTGCATTGAAGAATGAGTGGATATATAAAAATAAATATTTGGATGGAGGATTTAGTAGCAGTGTAATTGACTGTTTACTTGACCAATTTATAGTGTCTCACTAAATATAGTGGATAGTGACTAAACTGTTTGAATATCTGTATCACTTTGTCAGTTGTTGTGTAAACTGGTTCTCCAGTTGGTTACTATTTATGTGAAAGTCTGTATTAGTTATTGATTAGTTAACTGAGTATTTGTATGGGAGAGTGAATGTGTGTGTGGTTCGGTGGGGGGGGGGGTGTGACTGCCCAAAGATGTGTGAATAGTTGATTCACTAGTTGTTTGGGTGAGTGAATATCTTTATGGGTGTGGTGATGAGCAAATATATTTCTCAATGGTACATGTTCAACAAACTAGAAAAATAAAAGGCAGTGTATGTGTCAGTTGTTGTATATTAATAAGTATACATAAGACTCAATGATTGTGTGAGTGACTGTATGGATAACTTTATACTTGTAATAATGATTTTATAATTCACTAAGTATGACTTACTATCTAAATGAATAGATGAAGTTGTGTTTGTATAAGTGTGTAGCTAAGTAAATATGTAAGTATGATCCATTGTTTGCATAAGTGAGTAGGATGACTTCATATGTGAATAGGATGTGTGCTGGTGTGTAATGTCGATTTTCGGTGTATAAGTATTTTTGATAGTGTTCTATTGTTCATTGACAGCATGAATGAGTGAATCTACAGGTAAGAGTACCCCGCCCTCCCTTACGATATCAAAATCTAGCGCAATTCCTATTACATCAAATAGCACGTATCAATAGCTTCTGCATACATAAATGCAATCTTGACAACACCTGATAGTTGATGGTAAAAACAGTGTTCAAAAAATGGAAAAATACAATGCAATAGCTCGTGTCCATGAAATCAAATACTGGAGCCAGATTGCATTTTTGATATCGTAAGGGAGGGCGGGGTACACAATTGAAACGCTAATCGCTATTATCTAAGAACGATAATGAAGGAAGTTGTGACGAAATTGAGGGCTGTGAGCTATCCAATTAGATGGTCTATGGGACATGTAGGATAGAGAGGTCAGAATAAAACCACAGGGTAGGAGAAATAGGTCAACTACTTGAGGCGGGGTAACGTCATGACGGTTTAAAACTGATACAGGAAGTCAGTTGTTAGTTTTTTCAACTCTTGAATTTGAGAAAATGGATTTCACCGCGAATAGACGTAACGGAGATGTGAAAGGTACGGGATATTGTCTCAGGATTTTATGACATGACTAAAAAACCTTGCTGGGTGGTCTTACGGAAGGAGATTGAAAGGTGGTTTATACACAAGTAACACCAGTGATAATGTGGGATAATGTTTTAGATATAATAGCGTGAGAAGTACAGTTCTGCTTGTGTAGAGGGAAAAGCGCGGGGAAACCATAGAGTATCGACCTGTTAGCATGGCAAATGCATATGTGATGGAATGATGTTCATACGATCGTAATCTGATTAATGTTTTTTTCATTTGTAGTAAACCCCTGAAGAAGGGCTTAATGATAGCCCGAAATGCATTGGGTGATTTGTGAACTTTGACTACAACTTTGAATGCTTTATGTTTTTGTCACGTGCCCGGGCAAAGGCTTGGATGAGTATACCTGCGGCACCAGAAGCTGTATAAAAACACATTCATCTTACGTGTTTATTCACAACAAAGAATCAAGAAATAAAATAATGGACCTACAATTTTTGGCAGCACATGGATTATTGATGTTAACAATGGATCAGCCTATAAGTGATTGCAACTTTCCTACTAGCTGTGCTCTGGATCAGGAGTGAGAACCTGCTTCTGTTTGTTTGGATGTCTAACTTTGCACTGTGACTCCGGGTAGATCACGGTACCCAAGATGCACGCAAATATACTTTAGAGTTGAAGAAAACATATGATGTGGATTAATAGGTGTGCACAGCAATGCTTCGGTAGAATCAAGACACAAGTGGTGTAAAAAAAAGGGGGAAATGATTAAAAGGGGGCAGGGTAGACACCCCCTGACCCCCTAGGTTTTCTGAGGGGGGCCTAGAAGGACCCTTAAGGGCAAAAAAACTATTTTATTTTTAATTTTCGCGGGGTAAGCGCTGGGTGCGTTCCCATGTACGCTTCCAGGTACGCGTACCCTGAGCGTACCACAGGGAAAAATAGTGAAAGAAAATAGTGTAAAATAAAAATTTGGAGTGCTTAGAGGTAGGGTAGCTCTAAAAAGAGCTGTTGTGTTATGTGGCTGATTTAAGTACGTACAAGTAGGTACCGATGCAGAGTCTAAAATTCAAGAGAAAGACTCTGTTCCCTTCATCTGAGAAATGTACACCGTCTCCTCTGTAGATATCTTGCATGTTGTAATGCAAGTTATTGTGGTATATGGAACTCATACCATAGTCTCTCAGGAAAGTAGAAACAGATCCTTTTGGGACCGCCTGAGAAGGCCTAGGGGGTGAGGGGTAGTCTACCCTGCCCCCTTTTCACGTTCAGAGAAAGACAGTGAGAGATAGGAGGCAGGAGATGAAGAAGAGATGTCAAATACACATTGGAGATAATATAGTGGGAGAAGGGAAGTAAATATGAGTAAACTTACTATGTAACATAAAAATGTTGCACTCTATACTATAAGTCTCACTTTATACTAGAATTACTTCGCTACAACCTCATAAATTACAAATAAAAATGAATAATGTCTCAAACAATTTTTAATTTCTAAATATAAATGTATTCTTCTGAATTTTCATAATTTAAAAGAACTAAAAACATGTCCTCATCAGGAATTTCGACTTCAATCATATCATCAGGAATCTCCTCATGAAAAGTCTGCAATGATGATTCTTGTAACTCTATGGTCTCCAAACATTTGATATATTCGCCGTCAAGAGACTGATCCAAAAAATCATTCATGTCATCTCCTCCTTGTGAAAATATTTCATTATTTGTGCTGTCAATATCCGGGACATTTAGAATTTCAATAAATGTAGTGGAAAATTTAAAAGAAATTTCCACGGTCTCTTCATTGTGATCCATCTGTAAATTGCAGAAAAAATAATCACTTTCATTTATCGTTTTTAGTAATACATAATATAAAACTAGCTTTATCAAGTATTTAGTGCTTTAAAATTAATTAGGCAGTGTATAGTATCAGGCAGGAACTAGAAATATAAAGCAGTGCATGTGATGAAGCCTATCTTAATCCATAATTATAACAGAATGAATGTAACTAACTAACTGAAAACATTTTTCAAATTATCTTAAAGTGTACAACATAGTTCCCCTTGCGAATTAACAACTCACCTTTTTGAAAGTAGGAGAAGAGTTAGTACTGTGTAAATCAAACACCAGAAATTGAGCACCAAAAATTCTTCACAAATGTACCTCAGACAGTAGTATCACAAAATGGCCGTGTTTTCCTCTCATTTTAGATATATACATAACCAATCAAACTTCATCACACACAAATTCAAAACCAAAGTAACATTTGAATTGGTTCTAAATTTCAACACTTTCAAATGTGTTTTCCCCATGCAATTTTCCCTAGGACACTTAGCCACGGCTACCGCCCGAATGGCTGAACGGAATTACACAAAACTTGGCAAAATGGTAGGGACTGGTACGAAGTAGGGCCTTTTCCATATTTGTTTAAAATTGCTCCAGTGGTTTTTATGAAAAGCAACTTCAAAAACACATATATATCAATTTGCACGCTTCGAGCGCTTACCGGTACGCGTACCGGGGAGCACACCCGGCGCACCACGGAAGTGCGTGAGCGGAAAGCTGATTGGCTCTTGGGTGCCTGTCAACATTCTAAACGGTCCGGAGAGTCTGCCATCTTGTGTCTCGGTAGAAATAGACACAAGAGGTCAAAATAAAAAGTGGGAAATGATTAAAAGGGGGCAGGGTAGAGACCCCCTGACCCCCTAGGTTTTCTGAGGGGGGCCTAGAATGACCCTGAAGGGCAAAAAAAAACTAATTCTTTTTTTTGAAATTTTCACGGGGTAAGCGCTGGGTGCGTACCCATGTACGCTTCCCGGTACGCGTACCCTGAGCGCACCACGGGGAAAAACAGTGTAAAAAATTAGAGTAAAAAAATAATTTAGAGTGCTTAGAGGTAGGGTAGCTCTGAAAAGAGCTTTTGTGTTATGTGGGTGTTTTTTGTACCTACAAGTAGGTACCGATGCAGAGTCTAAAATTCAAGAGGAAGACTCTATTCCCCTCATCTGTAAAATGTACACCATCTCTCCTATAGATGCCTTGCATGTTGTAACGCAAGTTGTTGTGGTATATGGAACCCATACCATAGTCTCTGAGGAAAGCAGAAACATATTTATTCACATGTTTCCTTGCTTTCTCAATCTGTGGACAAAATTGGTTGGACCAGTTCCATTTTTGCCTTTGGCATGTATTAGAAAATACCAAGGCAGTTTTGGGAAAAAGTAACATCAATTGCCCAAAGATGTCCTTTAAAAGCATTTCCAGACCTACCCCAGTCAAATTGCCCAGGTCATTGCCACCACAGTGCACAATTATGAGGTCAGGGTGTGGTAGATGCATAAAGGATTTTACCAATGGTATCAATTGGTGACTTCTCAATCCTCTCTGTCCAATCCACATAATATCCACATTTGGTAAATTAAGGTTGTGAATACCTCTGGTAGCTGCATATTTGTCACTCCAGTGAACATAGCTATGACCCACAATCCAGACTTTTGGCATCTTCAAGGTAGATGTGGTTGTATTCAGATGAGTTGTGGAAATGAAATGGCAGTTTGAAAGTAGGAGTTATGAAAAAAAGTGGTTGAGATTCAGTGCACTTGAAAAACAAGAAATGATTGGTGGTTTCTTAAAATTCACCACTGAAAATTAGGGTGCATGCTTTTGTTTTTTGAAAGAAGTAATTCTAATGGTTTAGAAAATCATTGAAAGAAACATTGCACATGATTAGCTACTACATTGAGAGGTCAACACTCTTGCTGGATTGCTTTGCAACATAGTATGATTAACTTTTCAACTGTGTGCTGAGTTAGGTGGGAGTTACCATGGTAACAGGGTGAATGAGCACTGGGGCATGGGTGAATATTATGTGAGTTTGAAAGTGTTGAAATGTATAACCAATTAAAATGTTAGTTTGGTTTTGAAATAGTGTGGGAAGAATTTTAATTGGTTAAGTCCAGGGATATGTGTGAAGAATCACAGGGAATCAGGGCCATTTGTGGTTGCAGTGTTTGAGGTGCATTTCAGAGATTCTACTTAAGAAAATCTGGTGTGTGTGACTGACACTGTTCTAAATCTTCTAAAGCATTTTTAAAGGTGAGTAATGATTCATTTAATTAAGATAGACTGCTGTATGCACTGTGGGGAAGATTAAGAAGCATATTGTGCTTCTTTATTCTTGCATTGTGTGTTATATTTTTTTGTAATGCTGTTACAAAATTTAATGGTGCATATTGGAAATGTATTTTGGAAATGAGTTAGGTTTCTGCCTTGTTTTGTAGTGGTCATTTAAATGGGCTGTGCTCTGTGTCAAAAACGATTTACTATGGACAATGTTTTCTGGTAAAATGTCTGGCTTTTACATTTTGGTCAAGGATCACACTGAGTGTCTGTGTGAAGTAAGGAATTATATTCTCACATTTTTCAATAATGTCACCTCTGTCTGCTGACAGGTTGCCTCTCTTAGCTTAAAGGGTACTCTGTGCCTGTGTCTCATGTCACTTTGCACCTGCCCAATATCTTTCTTTCTGTATGTCATTTCTCTCTTTGTGTGTGTCTCATGTCACTCTGGTAAATGTTTTCTGGTAAAATGTCTGGCTTTTAAATTTTGGTCAAGGATCACACTGAGGGGTCGATTAGGATGGCGGTTTTTCCGCATCCTCCGGGCCGGCGGAAGTGTCCGCCGGCCTGGAGGATGCGGAAAAACCGCGGCGGAGACTCCAAAGACCCACCGCCAAATTAGGATGGCTGGTGGGTCTGGAATTCCGTCCGCCGCTTTTCCGCCGCGGTCGGAGCCGACCGCGGCGGAAAAGCCATAACGTGGCAGGCGGTGTCTATGAGACACCGTCCGCCATATTATGATGTGTGTGTAAATATGCTTTTCCACGGCGGCATTGCCGCCATGGAAAAGCATACGGACCTTCACTTCGGGGGCCCGTTGCGGGCCCCCTGGGTGAAGGGGTGGTGGTGGGTGCACATGGGGGGTACCTATGGTACCCCCCTGCATTTGCGTGCACAATGCAGCAGGCACCGCGCGGTGCCTGCCGCTTTGTGCACGGAAATGCTGTGCATGCATTTTTTACATTGGGGCGGGTGCAGCTTGAAGCTGCACCCGCCGCAATGTTAGAGATAGAGGATGTGACCGCCACCCTGGCGGTCACATCCTAATCAGATCGGAGGGAACGCCGCAGCCCATGCGGACGTTCCCTCCTCCTCAGGGGTCGCGGACGGACTCAAGTCCGTCCGCGATCCTAATCGACCCCTGAGTGTCTGTGTGAAGTAAGGAATTATATTCTCACATGTTTCAATAATGTCACCTGTGTCTGCTGACAGTTTGCCTCTCTTAGCTTAAAGCGTACTCTGTTCCTGTGTCTCATGTCACTTTGCACCTGCCCAATCTCTCTCTTTCTGTGTGTCATTTCTCTCTTTGTGTGTGTCTCATGTCACTCTGGTAAATGTTTTCTGGTAAAATGTCTGGCTTTTAAATGTTGGTCAAGGATCACACTGAGTGTCTGTGTGAAGTAAGGAATTATATTCTCACATTTTTCAATAATGTCACCTGTGTCTGCTGACAGTTTGCCTCTCTTAGCTTAAAGGGTACTCTGTGCCTGTGTCTCATGTCACTTTGCACCTGCCCAATCTCTCTCTTTCTGTGTGTCATTTCTCTCTTTGTGTGTGTCTCATGTCACTCTGGTAAATGTTTTCTGGTAAAATGTCCGGCTTTTAAATTTTGGTCAAGGATCACACTGAGTGTCTGTGTGAAATAAGGAATTATATTTTCACATTTTTCAATAATGTCACCTGTGTCTGCTGACAGTTTGCCTCTCTAAGCTTAAAGGGTACTCTGTGCATGTGTCTCATGTCACTTTGTACCTGCCCAATCTCTCTCTTTCTGTGTGTCATTTCTCTCGTTGTGTGTGTCTCATGTCACTCTGGTAAATGTTTTCTGGTAAAATGTCTGGCTTTTAAATTTTGGTCAAGGATCACACTGAGTGTCTGTGTGAAATAAGGAATTATCAGCCACATGCATCAAGCTGTTTTGCATTCGCAAACAGCGCAAATCGCAGAATCCGTCCGTTTGCGAATGCAAAAACCTTTTTTGAGATGCATCATTTTTTTTTCATTTTTCGCAATTTAAGAAATCGCAATTTTTTCCGATTCCTCAAATTGCGATAGCATTTAAGAAATCGCAAATTTTGCGATTTCTTAAATGCTATGCATGATTTTTTTTAATTTGCGAATTCGCAATTAGGAAGGGGAAAATTACCATGAAGTAAACCTTCATGGTAATTTGCGAAAAGTTTCAAAAATGCAAAAAAATGCATTTTTGAAACTTATATTTTACACACACACATGCCCTTGGGACATGTGTGTGAGTAAAATGTACTTACGTGACATTTCAGTATTTTTACATTTTTCAATAATGTCACCTGTGTCTGCTGACAGTTTGCCTCTCTAAGCTTAAAGGGTACTCTGTGCTTGTGTCTCACCTCACTCTGTGCCTGCCCTATCTCTCTTTTTGTGTGTGTCATTTGTCTGTTTGCGTGTGTCTCATCTCACTCTGGTAAATGTTTTTTGGTAAAATGTATGGCTTTAACATTTTTGACAAGGATCACACTGAGTGACTGTGTGAAATAAGGAATTATGGGCCAGATTTAGGAGCGCAAATACCTGTCGGTAAAGGCCGAATTCGGCCGTTACCGACCGGTATTTGGGTTTTCACATGTAGGGGCCATTATTTTACAGAATCGGTAAAATTACCGATTCGGTAAATTGACCGATTCTGTAAAATACCGAATCGGTAATTTTACCGATTCGGTAAATCCAAATGTAGGTGACACTCCTGAGAGTGTCACAGGCACTTAAGAGTCGGTATTTTACCACCCAATCCTATTGGGTGGTAAAATACCGAATCCAGGTGTGCATGCACATCTCTGCATGCACACTGTGCAATGTGACACACAGACATGCCCTTAGGGCATGTATGTGTGCCACATGTCACACATGCCTTTACTTCGGGTGCTAGAGGGTGTCAAAGTGACACCCCCTGCACCCTTGCAACGTTCGGTATTTACCGATTCGGTAAATACCGAATCGGTATTTCCCATTGATTCCTATGGGCTTCACAGCCCATAGGAATCAATAGGAAATACCGATTCGGTATTTACCGAATCGGTAAATACCGAATGTTACCGATTCAGTATTTCTAATTTAAAAATTAGCTACATCTCCCTCCTTAATATTTACCGATTCATAAATACCGAATCGGTAACATTCGGTATTTATGAGTCGGTAAATGTCCCTCACCTACATCTGGCCCTATATTTATTGACAAATGTGAAAATATTATTCCTTATTTCACACAGACACTCAGTGTGACCCTTGTCAAAAATGTTAAAGACATACTTTTTACCATAACACATTTACCAGAGTGACATGAGACACATGCAAAGAGAGAAATGACACACACAAAGAGAGAGATAGGACAGGTACAAACTGACATGAGACACAGGCACAGAGTACCCTTTAAGCTAAGAGAGGCAAACTGTCAGCAGACACAGGTGACATTATTGACAAATGTGAAAATATAATTCCTTATTTCACACAGACACTCAGTGTGATGCTTGTCAAAAAAACATAAAGCCATACATTTTTTTCCATAAAACATTTACCAGAGTGAGGTGAGATACATGCAAACAGACAAATGACACACACAAATAGAGAGATGGGGCAGGGACAGAGTCAGATGATACACAGGCACAGAGTTAGATGGGACACAGGCTCAGAGTGATATGAGACACAGGCACAAAGTGAGATGAGACACAGGCATAGAGTGAGATGAGACACACAAAGAGAGAAATGACACACACAAAGAGAGAGATGGGGCAGGTACAGACTGAGATGAGACACAGGCACAGAGTGAGATGAGACACAGGCACAGAGTGAGATGAGACACAGGCACAGAGTGACATAAGACACAGTCACAGAGTGAGATGGTGCAGGCAGAGAGTGAGATTAATAATTAAACTGTACTGCACTGTTGCTGTGACACAGTTGCTGTGGTACAAACTTATTTATATAAGCAATCGCAATGGAGCACACACCGCTAGCCCCTCCTCCGGATCGCCCCTCGGAAATCTGGTACATGGAGTTCTTGAGTGGTTCACCCCAGTGGGTGCAAGTAGGTACTTGAACTGATGATCTCTAGACCCGATACATGTCCTGGGTTTTAGGATATCGCCCGAGACATGGCTCGGGTTTCGGGATAACTTCCCTCATCAGTAGCGAAAATAGTTAGGGGTGGAAGAGAAGGCCGCCAAACAACCGTCAAAGGCCTCGATGCCAGAACTGGCACGTAGGTGCGTCGTCCAGGAGCCCGTCGGCTCAAAGCTCAAGGGAGCCAATTTGTATAAGCAATCGCAATGGAGCGCACACCGCTAGCCCCTCCTCCGGATCGCCCCTCGGGAATCTGGTACATGGAGTTCTTGAGTGGTTCACCCCAGTGGGTGCAAGTAGGTACTTGAACTGATGATCTCTAGACCCGAAACATGTCCCGGGTTTTAGGATATCGCCCGAGACATGGCTCGGGTTTCGGGATAACTTCCCTCATCAGTAGAGAAAATAGTTAGGGGTGGAAGAGAAGGCCGCCAAACAACCGTCAAAGGCCTCGATGCCTGAACTGGCACGCAGGTGCGTCGTCCAGGAGCCCGTCGGCTCAAAGCTCGAGGGAGCCAATTTGTATAAACAATCGCAATGGAGCGCACACCGCTAGCCCCTCCTCCGGATCGCCCCTCGGGAATCTGGTACATGGAGTTCTTGAGTGGTTCACCCCAGTGGGTGCAAGTAGGTACTTGAACTGATGATCTCTAGACCCGATACATGTCCCGGGTTTTAGGATATCGCCCGAGACATGGCTCGGGTTTCGGGATAACTTCCCTCATCAGTAGAGAAAATAGTTAGGGGTGGAAGAGAAGGCCGCCAAACAACCGTCAAAGGCCTCGATGCCAGAACTGGCACGCAGGTGCGTCGTCAAGGAGCCTGTTGGCTCAAAGCTCAAGGAGCCAATTTGTATAAGCAATCGCAATGGAGAGCACACCGCTAGCCCCTCCTCCGGATCGCTCCTTGGGAATCTGGTACATGGAGTTGTTGAGTGGTTCACCCCAGTTGGTGCAAGTAGGTACTTGAACTGATGATCTCTAGACCCAATACATGTCCCGGGTTTTAGGATATCGCCCGAGACATGGCTCGGGTTTCGGGATAACTTCCCTCATCAGTAGCAAAAATAGTTAGGGGTGGAAGAGAAGGCCGCCAAACAACCGTCAAAGGCCTCGATGCCAGAACTGGCACGCAGGTGCGTCGTCCAGGAGCCCGTCGGCTCAAAGCTCAAGGGAGCCAATTTGTATAAGCAATCGCAATGGAGCGCACACCGCTAGCCCCTCCTCCGGATCGCCCCTAGGGAATCTGGTACATGGAGTTCTTGAGTGGTTCACCCCAGTGGGTGCAAGTAGGTACTTGAACTGATGATCTCTAGACCCGAAACATGTCCCGGGTTTTAGGATATCGCACGAGACATGGCTCGGGTTTCGGGATAACTTCCCTCATCAGTAGAGAAAATAGTTAGGGGTGGAAGAGAAGGCCGCCAAACAACCGTCAAAGGCCTCGATGCCAGAACTGGCACGTTGGTGCGTCGTCCAGGAGCACGTCGGCTCAAAGCTCAAGGGAGCCAATTTGTATAAGCAATCGCAATGGAGCGCACACCGCTAGCCCCTCCTCCGGATCGCCCCTCGGGAATCTGGTACATGGAGTTCTTGAGTGGTTCACCCCAGTGGGTGCAAGTAGGTACTTGAACTGATGATCTCTAGACCCGAAATATGTCCCGGGTTTTAGGATATCGCACGAGACATGGCTCGGGTTTCGGGATAACTTCCATCATCAGTGGAGAAAATAGTTAGGGGTGGAACAGAAGGCCGCCAAACAACCGTCAAAGGCCTCGATGCCAGAACTGGCACGCAGGTGCGTCGTCCAGGAGCCCGTCGGCTCAAAGCTCAAGGGAGCCAATTTGTATAAACAATCGCAATGGAGCGCACACCGGTAGCCCCTCCTCCGGATCGCCCCTCGGGAATCTGGTACATGGAGTTCTTGAGTGGTTCACCCCAGTGGGTGCAAGTAGGTACTTGAACTGATGATCTCTAGACCCGATACATGTCCCGGGTTTTAGGATATCGCCCGAGACATGGCTCGGGTTTCGGGATAACTTCCCTCATCAGTAGAGAAAATAGTTAGGGGTGGAAGAGAAGGCCGCCAAACAACCGTCAAAGGCCTCGATGCCAGAACTGGCACGCAGGTGCGTCGTCCAGGAGCCTGTTGGCTCAAAGCTCAAGGAGCCAATTTGTATAAGCAATCGCAATGGAGAGCACACCGCTAGCCCCTCCTCCGGATCGCTCCTTGGGAATCTGGTACATGGAGTTGTTGAGTGGTTCACCCCAGTTGGTGCAAGTAGGTACTTGAACTGATGATCTCTAGACCCGATACATGTCCCGGGTTTTAGGATATCGCCCGAGACATGGCTCGGGTTTCGGGATAACTTCCCTCATCAGTAGAGAAAATAGTTAGGGGTGGAAGAGAATGCCGCCAAACAACCGTCAAAGGCCTCGATGCCAGAACTGGCATGCAGGTGCGTCGTCCAGGAGCCCGTCGGCTCAAAGCTCAAGGGAGCCAATTTGTATAAGCAATCGCAATGGAGCGCACACCGCTAGCCCCTCCTCCGGATCGCCCCTCGGGAATCTGGTACATGGAGTTCTTGAGTGGTTCACCCCAGTGGGTGCAAGTAGGTACTTGAACTGATGATCTCTAGACCCGAAACATGTCCCGGGTTTTAGGATATCGCACGAGACATGGCTCGGGTTTCGGGATAACTTCCCTCATCAGTAGAGAAAATAGTTAGGGGTGGAAGAGAAGGCCGCCAAACAACCGTCAAAGGCCTCGATGCCAGAACTGGCACGCAGGTGCGTCGTCCAGGAGCCCGTCGGCTCAAAGCTCAAGGGAGCCAATTTGTATAAACAATCGCAATGGAGCGCACACCGCTAGCCCCTCCTCCGGATCGCCCCTCGGGAATCTGGTACATGGAGTTCTTGAGTGGTTCACCCCAGTGGGTGCAAGTAGGTACTTGAACTGATGATCTCTAGACCCGATACATGTCCCGGGTTTTAGGATATCGCCCGAGACATGGCTCGGGTTTCGGGATAACTTCCCTCATCAGTAGAGAAAATAGTTAGGGGTGGAAGAGAAGGCCGCCAAACAACCGTCAAAGGCCTCGATGCCAGGACTGGCACGCAGGTGCGTCGTCCAGGAGCCTGTTGGCTCAAAGCTCAAGAAGCCAATTTGTATAAGCAATCGCAATGGAGCGCACACCGCTAGCCCCTCCTCCGGATCGCTCCTTGGGAATCTGGTACATGGAGTTGTTGAGTGGTTCACCCCAGTTGGTGCAAGTAGGTACTTGAACTGATGATCTCTAGACCCGATACATGTCCCGGGTTTTAGGATATCGCCCGAGACATGGCTCGGGTTTCGGGATAACTTCCCTCATCAGTAGAGAAAATAGTTAGGGGTGGAAGAGAAGGCCGCCAAACAACCATCAAAGGCCTCGATGCCAGAACTGGCACGCAGGTGCGTCGTCCAGGAGCCCGTCGGCTCAAAGCTCAAGGGAGCCAATTTGTATAAGCAATCGCAATGGAGCGCACACCGCTAGCCCCTCCTCCGGATCGCCCCTCGGGAATCTGGTACATGGAGTTCTTGAGTGGTTCACCCCAGTGGGTGCAAGTAGGTACTTGAACTGATGATCTCTAGACCCGATACATGTCCCGGGTTTTAGGATATCGCCCGAGACATGGCTCGGGTTTCAGGATAACTTCCCTCATCAGTAGAGAAAATAGTTAGGGGTGGAAGAGAAGGCCGCCAAACAACCGTCAAAGGCCTCGATGCCAGAACTGGCACACAGGTGCGTCGTCCAGGAGCCCGTCGGCTCAAAGCTCAAGAGAGCCAATTTGTATAAGCAATCGCAATGGAGCGCACACCGCTAGCCCCTCCTCCGGATTGCCCCTCGGGAATCTGGTACATGGAGTTCTTGAGTGGTTCTCCCCAGTGGGTGCAAGTAGGTACTTGAACTGATGATCTCTAGACCCGATACATGTCCCAGGTTTTAGGATATCGCCCGAGACATGGCTCCGGTTTCGGGATATCTTCCTTCATCAGTAGAGAAAATAGTTAGGGGTGGAAGAGAAGGCCGCCAAACAATCGTCAAAGGCCTCGATGCCAGAACTGGCACGCAGGTGCGTCGTCCAGGAGCCCGTCGGCTCAAAGCTCAAGGGAGCCAATTTGTATAAGCAATCGCAATGGAGCGCACACCGCTAGCCCCTCCTCCGGATCGCCCCTCGGGAATCCGGTACATGGAGTTCTTGAGTGGTTCACCCCAGTGGGTGCAAGTAGGTACTTGAACTGATGATCTCTAGACCCGATACATGTCCCGGGTTTTAGGATATCGCCCGAGACATGGCTCGGGTTTCGGGATAACTTCCCTCATCAGTAGAGAAAATAGTTAGGGGTGGAAGAGAAGGCCGCCAAACAACCGTCAAAGGCCTCGATGCCAGAACTGGCACGCAGGTGCGTCGTCCAGGAGCCTGTTGGCTCAAAGCTCAAGGAGCCAATTTGTATAAGCAATCGCAATGGAGAGCACACCGCTAGCCCCTCCTCCGGATCGCTCCTTGGGAATCTGGTACATGGAGTTGTTGAGTGGTTCACCCCAGTTGGTGCAAGTAGGTACTTGAACTGATGATCTCTAGACCCAATACATGTCCCGGGTTTTAGGATATCGCCCGAGACATGGCTCGGGTTTCGGGATAACTTCCCTCATCAGTAGCAAAAATAGTTAGGGGTGGAAGAGAAGGCCGCCAAACAACCGTCAAAGGCCTCGATGCCAGAACTGGCACGCAGGTGCGTCGTCCAGGAGCCCGTCGGCTCAAAGCTCAAGGGAGCCAATTTGTATAAGCAATCGCAATGGAGCGCACACCGCTAGCCCCTCCTCCGGATCGCCCCTAGAGAATCTGGTACATGGAGTTCTTGAGTGGTTCACCCCAGTGGGTGCAAGTAGGTACTTGAACTGATGATCTCTAGACCCGAAACATGTCCCGGGTTTTAGGATATCGCACGAGACATGGCTCGGGTTTCGGGATAACTTCCCTCATCAGTAGAGAAAATAGTTAGGGGTGGAAGAGAAGGCTGCCAAACAACCGTCAAAGGCCTCGATGCCAGAACTGGCACGCAGGTGCGTCGTCCAGGAGCCTGTTGGCTCAAAGCTCAAGGAGCCAATTTGTATAAGCAATCGCAATGGAGAGCACACCGCTAGCCCCTCCTCCGGATCGCTCCTTGGGAATCTGGTACATGGAGTTGTTGAGTGGTTCACCCCAGTTGGTGCAAGTAGGTACTTGAACTGATGATCTCTAGACCCAATACATGTCCCGGGTTTTAGGATATCGCCCGAGACATGGCTCGGGTTTCGGGATAACTTCCCTCATCAGTAGCAAAAATAGTTAGGGGTGGAAGAGAAGGCCGCCAAACAACCGTCAAAGGCCTCGATGCCAGAACTGGCACGCAGGTGCGTCGTCCAGGAGCCCGTCGGCTCAAAGCTCAAGGGAGCCAATTTGTATAAGCAATCGCAATGGAGCGCACACCGCTAGCCCCTCCTTCGGATCGCCCCTCGGGAATCTGGTACATGGAGTTCTTGAGTGGTTCACCCCAGTGGGTGCAAGTAGGTACTTGAACTGATGATCTCTAGACCCGAAATATGTCCCGGGTTTTAGGATATCGCACGAGACATGGCTCGGGTTTCGGGATAACTTCCATCATCAGTGGAGAAAATAGTTAGGGGTGGAACAGAAGGCCGCCAAACAACCGTCAAAGGCCTCGATGCCAGAACTGGCACGCAGGTGCGTCGTCCAGGAGCCCGTCGGCTCAAAGCTCAAGGGAGCCAATTTGTATAAACAATCGCAATGGAGCGCACACCGCTAGCCCCTCCTCCGGATCGCCCCTCGGGAATCTGGTACATGGAGTTCTTGAGTGGTTCACCCCAGTGGGTGCAAGTAGGTACTTGAACTGGTGATCTCTAGACCCGATACATGTCCCGGGTTTTAGGATATCGCCCGAGACATGGCTCGGGTTTCGGGATAACTTCCCTCATCAGTAGAGAAAATAGTTAGGGGTGGAAGAGAAGGCCGCCAAACAACCGTCAAAGGCCTCGATGCCAGAACTGGCACGCAGGTGCGTCGTCCAGGAGCCTGTTGGCTCAAAGCTCAAGGAGCCAATTTGTATAAGCAATCGCAATGGAGAGCACACCGCTAGCCCCTCCTCCGGATCGCTCCTTGGGAATCTGGTACATGGAGTTGTTGAGTGGTTCACCCCAGTTGGTGCAAGTAGGTACTTGAACTGATGATCTCTAGACCCAATACATGTCCCGGGTTTTAGGATATCGCCCGAGACATGGCTCGGGTTTCGGGATAACTTCCCTCATCAGTAGCAAAAATAGTTAGGGGTGGAAGAGAAGGCCGCCAAACAACCGTCAAAGGCCTCGATGCCAGAACTGGCACGCAGGTGCGTCGTCCAGGAGCCCGTCGGCTCAAAGCTCAAGGGAGCCAATTTGTATAAGCAATCGCAATGGAGCGCACACCGCTAGCCCCTCCTCCGGATCGCCCCTAGGGAATCTGGTACATGGAGTTCTTGAGTGGTTCACCCCAGTGGGTGCAAGTAGGTACTTGAACTGATGATCTCTAGACCCGAAACATGTCCCGGGTTTTAGGATATCGCACGAGACATGGCTCGGGTTTCGGGATAACTTCCCTCATCAGTAGAGAAAATAGTTAGGGGTGGAAGAGAAGGCCGCCAAACAACCGTCAAAGGCCTCGATGCCAGAACTGGCACGTTGGTGCGTCGTCCAGGAGCACGTCGGCTCAAAGCTCAAGGGAGCCAATTTGTATAAGCAATCGCAATGGAGCGCACACCGCTAGCCCCTCCTCCGGATCGCCCCTCGGGAATCTGGTACATGGAGTTCTTGAGTGGTTCACCCCAGTGGGTGCAAGTAGGTACTTGAACTGATGATCTCTAGACCCGAAATATGTCCCGGGTTTTAGGATATCGCACGAGACATGGCTCGGGTTTCGGGATAACTTCCATCATCAGTGGAGAAAATAGTTAGGGGTGGAACAGAAGGCCGCCAAACAACCGTCAAAGGCCTCGATGCCAGAACTGGCACGCAGGTGCGTCGTCCAGGAGCCCGTCGGCTCAAAGCTCAAGGGAGCCAATTTGTATAAACAATCGCAATGGAGCGCACACCGGTAGCCCCTCCTCCGGATCGCCCCTCGGGAATCTGGTACATGGAGTTCTTGAGTGGTTCACCCCAGTGGGTGCAAGTAGGTACTTGAACTGATGATCTCTAGACCCGATACATGTCCCGGGTTTTAGGATATCGCCCGAGACATGGCTCGGGTTTCGGGATAACTTCCCTCATCAGTAGAGAAAATAGTTAGGGGTGGAAGAGAAGGCCGCCAAACAACCGTCAAAGGCCTCGATGCCAGAACTGGCACGCAGGTGCGTCGTCCAGGAGCCTGTTGGCTCAAAGCTCAAGGAGCCAATTTGTATAAGCAATCGCAATGGAGAGCACACCGCTAGCCCCTCCTCCGGATCGCTCCTTGGGAATCTGGTACATGGAGTTGTTGAGTGGTTCACCCCAGTTGGTGCAAGTAGGTACTTGAACTGATGATCTCTAGACCCGATACATGTCCCGGGTTTTAGGATATCGCCCGAGACATGGCTCGGGTTTCGGGATAACTTCCCTCATCAGTAGAGAAAATAGTTAGGGGTGGAAGAGAATGCCGCCAAACAACCGTCAAAGGCCTCGATGCCAGAACTGGCATGCAGGTGCGTCGTCCAGGAGCCCGTCGGCTCAAAGCTCAAGGGAGCCAATTTGTATAAGCAATCGCAATGGAGCGCACACCGCTAGCCCCTCCTCCGGATCGCCCCTCGGGAATCTGGTACATGGAGTTCTTGAGTGGTTCACCCCAGTGGGTGCAAGTAGGTACTTGAACTGATGATCTCTAGACCCGAAACATGTCCCGGGTTTTAGGATATCGCACGAGACATGGCTCGGGTTTCGGGATAACTTCCCTCATCAGTAGAGAAAATAGTTAGGGGTGGAAGAGAAGGCCGCCAAACAACCGTCAAAGGCCTCGATGCCAGAACTGGCACGCAGGTGCGTCGTCCAGGAGCCCGTCGGCTCAAAGCTCAAGGGAGCCAATTTGTATAAACAATCGCAATGGAGCGCACACCGCTAGCCCCTCCTCCGGATCGCCCCTCGGGAATCTGGTACATGGAGTTCTTGAGTGGTTCACCCCAGTGGGTGCAAGTAGGTACTTGAACTGATGATCTCTAGACCCGATACATGTCCCGGGTTTTAGGATATCGCCCGAGACATGGCTCGGGTTTCGGGATAACTTCCCTCATCAGTAGAGAAAATAGTTAGGGGTGGAAGAGAAGGCCGCCAAACAACCGTCAAAGGCCTCGATGCCAGGACTGGCACGCAGGTGCGTCGTCCAGGAGCCTGTTGGCTCAAAGCTCAAGAAGCCAATTTGTATAAGCAATCGCAATGGAGCGCACACCGCTAGCCCCTCCTCCGGATCGCTCCTTGGGAATCTGGTACATGGAGTTGTTGAGTGGTTCACCCCAGTTGGTGCAAGTAGGTACTTGAACTGATGATCTCTAGACCCGATACATGTCCCGGGTTTTAGGATATCGCCCGAGACATGGCTCGGGTTTCGGGATAACTTCCCTCATCAGTAGAGAAAATAGTTAGGGGTGGAAGAGAAGGCCGCCAAACAACCATCAAAGGCCTCGATGCCAGAACTGGCACGCAGGTGCGTCGTCCAGGAGCCCGTCGGCTCAAAGCTCAAGGGAGCCAATTTGTATAAGCAATCGCAATGGAGCGCACACCGCTAGCCCCTCCTCCGGATCGCCCCTCGGGAATCTGGTACATGGAGTTCTTGAGTGGTTCACCCCAGTGGGTGCAAGTAGGTACTTGAACTGATGATCTCTAGACCCGATACATGTCCCGGGTTTTAGGATATCGCCCGAGACATGGCTCGGGTTTCAGGATAACTTCCCTCATCAGTAGAGAAAATAGTTAGGGGTGGAAGAGAAGGCCGCCAAACAACCGTCAAAGGCCTCGATGCCAGAACTGGCACACAGGTGCGTCGTCCAGGAGCCCGTCGGCTCAAAGCTCAAGAGAGCCAATTTGTATAAGCAATCGCAATGGAGCGCACACCGCTAGCCCCTCCTCCGGATTGCCCCTCGGGAATCTGGTACATGGAGTTCTTGAGTGGTTCTCCCCAGTGGGTGCAAGTAGGTACTTGAACTGATGATCTCTAGACCCGATACATGTCCCAGGTTTTAGGATATCGCCCGAGACATGGCTCCGGTTTCGGGATATCTTCCTTCATCAGTAGAGAAAATAGTTAGGGGTGGAAGAGAAGGCCGCCAAACAATCGTCAAAGGCCTCGATGCCAGAACTGGCACGCAGGTGCGTCGTCCAGGAGCCCGTCGGCTCAAAGCTCAAGGGAGCCAATTTGTATAAGCAATCGCAATGGAGCGCACACCGCTAGCCCCTCCTCCGGATCGCCCCTCGGGAATCCGGTACATGGAGTTCTTGAGTGGTTCACCCCAGTGGGTGCAAGTAGGTACTTGAACTGATGATCTCTAGACCCGATACATGTCCCGGGTTTTAGGATATCGCCCGAGACATGGCTCGGGTTTCGGGATAACTTCCCTCATCAGTAGAGAAAATAGTTAGGGGTGGAAGAGAAGGCCGCCAAACAACCGTCAAAGGCCTCGATGCCAGAACTGGCACGCAGGTGCGTCGTCCAGGAGCCTGTTGGCTCAAAGCTCAAGGAGCCAATTTGTATAAGCAATCGCAATGGAGAGCACACCGCTAGCCCCTCCTCCGGATCGCTCCTTGGGAATCTGGTACATGGAGTTGTTGAGTGGTTCACCCCAGTTGGTGCAAGTAGGTACTTGAACTGATGATCTCTAGACCCAATACATGTCCCGGGTTTTAGGATATCGCCCGAGACATGGCTCGGGTTTCGGGATAACTTCCCTCATCAGTAGCAAAAATAGTTAGGGGTGGAAGAGAAGGCCGCCAAACAACCGTCAAAGGCCTCGATGCCAGAACTGGCACGCAGGTGCGTCGTCCAGGAGCCCGTCGGCTCAAAGCTCAAGGGAGCCAATTTGTATAAGCAATCGCAATGGAGCGCACACCGCTAGCCCCTCCTCCGGATCGCCCCTAGAGAATCTGGTACATGGAGTTCTTGAGTGGTTCACCCCAGTGGGTGCAAGTAGGTACTTGAACTGATGATCTCTAGACCCGAAACATGTCCCGGGTTTTAGGATATCGCACGAGACATGGCTCGGGTTTCGGGATAACTTCCCTCATCAGTAGAGAAAATAGTTAGGGGTGGAAGAGAAGGCTGCCAAACAACCGTCAAAGGCCTCGATGCCAGAACTGGCACGCAGGTGCGTCGTCCAGGAGCCTGTTGGCTCAAAGCTCAAGGAGCCAATTTGTATAAGCAATCGCAATGGAGAGCACACCGCTAGCCCCTCCTCCGGATCGCTCCTTGGGAATCTGGTACATGGAGTTGTTGAGTGGTTCACCCCAGTTGGTGCAAGTAGGTACTTGAACTGATGATCTCTAGACCCAATACATGTCCCGGGTTTTAGGATATCGCCCGAGACATGGCTCGGGTTTCGGGATAACTTCCCTCATCAGTAGCAAAAATAGTTAGGGGTGGAAGAGAAGGCCGCCAAACAACCGTCAAAGGCCTCGATGCCAGAACTGGCACGCAGGTGCGTCGTCCAGGAGCCCGTCGGCTCAAAGCTCAAGGGAGCCAATTTGTATAAGCAATCGCAATGGAGCGCACACCGCTAGCCCCTCCTTCGGATCGCCCCTCGGGAATCTGGTACATGGAGTTCTTGAGTGGTTCACCCCAGTGGGTGCAAGTAGGTACTTGAACTGATGATCTCTAGACCCGAAATATGTCCCGGGTTTTAGGATATCGCACGAGACATGGCTCGGGTTTCGGGATAACTTCCATCATCAGTGGAGAAAATAGTTAGGGGTGGAACAGAAGGCCGCCAAACAACCGTCAAAGGCCTCGATGCCAGAACTGGCACGCAGGTGCGTCGTCCAGGAGCCCGTCGGCTCAAAGCTCAAGGGAGCCAATTTGTATAAACAATCGCAATGGAGCGCACACCGCTAGCCCCTCCTCCGGATCGCCCCTCGGGAATCTGGTACATGGAGTTCTTGAGTGGTTCACCCCAGTGGGTGCAAGTAGGTACTTGAACTGGTGATCTCTAGACCCGATACATGTCCCGGGTTTTAGGATATCGCCCGAGACATGGCTCGGGTTTCGGGATAACTTCCCTCATCAGTAGAGAAAATAGTTAGGGGTGGAAGAGAAGGCCGCCAAACAACCGTCAAAGGCCTCGATGCCAGAACTGGCACGCAGGTGCGTCGTCCAGGAGCCTGTTGGCTCAAAGCTCAAGGAGCCAATTTGTATAAGCAATCGCAATGGAGAGCACACCGCTAGCCCCTCCTCCGGATCGCTCCTTGGGAATCTGGTACATGGAGTTGTTGAGTGGTTCACCCCAGTTGGTGCAAGTAGGTACTTGAACTGATGATCTCTAGACCCGATACATGTCCCGGGTTTTAGGATATCGCCCGAGACATGGCTCGGGTTTCGGGATAACTTCCCTCATCAGTAGAGAAAATAGTTAGGGGTGGAAGAGAAGGCCGCCAAACAACCGTCAAAGGCCTCGATGCCAGAACTGGCATGCAGGTGCGTCGTCCAGGAGCCCGTCGGCTCAAAGCTCAAGGGAGCCAATTTGTATAAGCAATCGCAATGGAGCGCACACCGCTAGCCCCTCCTCCGGATCGCCCCTCGGGAATCTGGTACATGGAGTTCTTGAGTGGTTCACCCCAGTGGGTGCAAGTAGGTACTTGAACTGATGATCTCTAGACCCGAAACATGTCCCGGGTTTTAGGATATCGCACGAGACATGGCTCGGGTTTCGGGATAACTTCCCTCATCAGTAGAGAAAATAGTTATGGGTGGAAGAGAAGGCCGCCAAACAACCGTCAAAGGCCTCGATGCCAGAACTGGCACGCAGGTGCGTCGTCCAGGAGCCCGTCGGCTCAAAGCTCAAGGGAGCCAATTTGTATAAACAATCGCAATGGAGCGCACACCGCTAGCCCCTCCTCCGGATCACCCCTCGGGAATCTGGTACATGGAGTTCTTGAGTGGTTCACCCCAGTGGGTGCAAGTAGGTACTTGAACTGATGATCTCTAGACCCGAAATATGTCCCGGGTTTTAGGATATCGCACGAGACATGGCTCGGGTTTCGGGATAACTTCCATCATCAGTGGAGAAAATAGTTAGGGGTGGAACAGAAGGCCGCCAAACAACCGTCAAAGGCCTCGATGCCAGAACTGGCACGCAGGTGCGTCGTCCAGGAGCCCGTCGGCTCAAAGCTCAAGGGAGCCAATTTGTATAAACAATCGCAATGGAGCGCACACCGCTAGCCCCTCCTCCGGATCGCCCCTCGGGAATCTGGTACATGGAGTTCTTGAGTGGTTCACCCCAGTGGGTGCAAGTAGGTACTTGAACTGATGATCTCTAGACCCGATACATGTCCCGGGTTTTAGGATATCGCCCGAGACATGGCTCGGGTTTCGGGATAACTTCCCTCATCAGTAGAGAAAATAGTTAGGGGTGGAAGAGAAGGCCGCCAAACAACCGTCAAAGGCCTCGATGCCAGAACTGGCACGCAGGTGCGTCGTCCAGGAGCCTGTTGGCTCAAAGCTCAAGGAGCCAATTTGTATAAGCAATCGCAATGGAGAGCACACCGCTAGCCCCTCCTCCGGATCGCTCCTTGGGAATCTGGTACATGGAGTTGTTGAGTGGTTCACCCCAGTTGGTGCAAGTAGGTACTTGAACTGATGATCTCTAGACCCGATACATGTCCCGGGTTTTAGGATATCGCCCGAGACATGGCTCGGGTTTCGGGATAACTTCCCTCATCAGTAGAGAAAATAGTTAGGGGTGGAAGAGAAGGCCGCCAAACAACCGTCAAAGGCCTCGATGCCAGAACTGGCATGCAGGTGCGTCGTCCAGGAGCCCGTCGGCTCAAAGCTCAAGGGAGCCAATTTGTATAAGCAATCGCAATGGAGCGCACACCGCTAGCCCCTCCTCCGGATCGCCCCTCGGGAATCTGGTACATGGAGTTCTTGAGTGGTTCACCCCAGTGGGTGCAAGTAGGTACTTGAACTGATGATCTCTAGACCCGAAACATGTCCCGGGTTTTAGGATATCGCACGAGACATGGCTCGGGTTTCGGGATAACTTCCCTCATCAGTAGAGAAAATAGTTATGGGTGGAAGAGAAGGCCGCCAAACAACCGTCAAAGGCCTCGATGCCAGAACTGGCACGCAGGTGCGTCGTCCAGGAGCCCGTCGGCTCAAAGCTCAAGGGAGCCAATTTGTATAAACAATCGCAATGGAGCGCACACCGCTAGCCCCTCCTCCGGATCGCCCCTCGGGAATCTGGTACATGGAGTTCTTGAGTGGTTCACCCCAGTGGGTGCAAGTAGGTACTTGAACTGATGATCTCTAGACCCGATACATGTCCCGGGTTTTAGGATATCGCCCGAGACATGGCTCGGTTTTGGGGATAACTTCCCTCATCAGTAGAGAAAATAGTTAGGGGTGGAAGAGAAGGCCGCCAAACAACCGTCAAAGGCCTCGATGCCAGGACTGGCACGCAGGTGCGTCGTCCAGGAGCCTGTTGGCTCAAAGCTCAAGAAGCCAATTTGTATAAGCAATCGCAATGGAGCGCACACCGCTAGCCCCTCCTCCGGATCGCTCCTTGGGAATCTGGTACATGGAGTTGTTGAGTGGTTCACCCCAGTTGGTGCAAGTAGGTACTTGAACTGATGATCTCTAGACCCGATACATGTCCCGGGTTTTAGGATATCGCCCGAGACATGGCTCGGGTTTCGGGATAACTTCCCTCATCAGTAGAGAAAATAGTTAGGGGTGGAAGAGAAGGCCGCCAAACAACCGTCAAAGGCCTCGATGCCAGAACTGGCACGCAGGTGCGTCGTCCAGGAGCCCGTCGGCTCAAAGCTCAAGGGAGCCAATTTGTATAAGCAATCGCAATGGAGCGCACACCGCTAGCCCCTCCTCCGGATCGCCCCTCGGGAATCTGGTACATGGAGTTCTTGAGTGGTTCACCCCAGTGGGTGCAAGTAGGTACTTGAACTGATGATCTCTAGACCCGATACATGTCCCGGGTTTTAGGATATCGCCCGAGACATGGCTCGGGTTTCAGGATAACTTCCCTCATCAGTAGAGAAAATAGTTAGGGGTGGAAGAGAAGGCCGCCAAACAACCGTCAAAGGCCTCGATGCCAGAACTGGCACACAGGTGCGTCGTCCAGGAGCCCGTCGGCTCAAAGCTCATGGGAGCCAATTTGTATAAGCAATCGCAATGGAGCGCACACCGCTAGCCCCTCCTCCGGATTGCCCCTCGGGAATCTGGTACATGGAGTTCTTGAGTGGTTCTCCCCAGTGGGTGCAAGTAGGTACTTGAACTGATGATCTCTAGACCCGATACATGTCCCAGGTTTTAGGATATCGCCCGAGACATGGCTCCGGTTTCGGGATATCTTCCTTCATCAGTAGAGAAAATAGTTAGGGGTGGAAGAGAAGGCCGCCAAACAATCGTCAAAGGCCTCGATGCCAGAACTGGCACGCAGGTGCGTCGTCCAGGAGCCCGTCGGCTCAAAGCTCAAGGGAGCCAATTTGTATAAGCAATCGCAATGGAGCGCACACCGCTAGCCCCTCCTCCGGATCGCCCCTCGGGAATCCGGTACATGGAGTTCTTGAGTGGTTCACCCCAGTGGGTGCAAGTAGGTACTTGAACTGATGATCTCTAGACCCGATACATGTCCCAGGTTTTAGGATATCGCCCAAGACATGGCTCGGGTTTCGGCATAACTTCCCTCATCAGTAGAGAAAATAGTTAGGGGTGGAAGAGAAGGCCGCCAAACAACCGTCAAAGGCCTCGATGCCAGAACTGGCACGCAGGTGCGTCGTCCAGGAGCCCGTCCGCTCAAAGCTCAAGGGAGCCAATTTGTATAAGCAATCGCAATGGAGCGCACACCGCTAGCCCCTCCTCCGGATCGCCCCTCGGAAATCTGGTACATGGAGTTCTTGAGTGGTTCACCCCAGTGGGTGCAAGTAGGTACTTGAACAGATGATCTCTAGACTAGCTAGTGGTGTGCGCTCCATTGATGACTAAACACAATGTGGCTCCCTTGAGCTTTGGGCCAACGGGCTCTTGGACGACGCACCTGCGTGCCGGTTCTGGCATACAGGCCTTTGACTGTTGTGTGGCGGCCTTCTCTTCCACCCCTAACGATCTTTCTCTACTGATGAGGGAAGTTATCCCGAAACCCGAGACATGTCTCGGGTGATATCCTAAAACCTGGGACATGTATCGGGTCTAGAGATTCATCAGTCCAACAAGTACCGACTTGCACCCACCTGGGTGATCCACTAAAGAACTACAAGTACCAGAGTCCCGAGGGGCGATCCGGGGGAGGGGCTACCGGTGTGCGCTCCATTGATGACTAAACACAATATGGCTCCCTTGAGCTTTGGGCCGACGGGCTCTTGGACGACGCACCTGCGTGCCGGTTCTGGCATCGAGACCTTTGACTGTTGTGTGGCGGCCTTCTCTTCCACTCCTAATGATCTTTCTCTACTGATGAGGGAAGTTATCCCGAAACCCGCGACATGTCTCGGGCTATATCCTTAAACCCGGGACATGTATCGGGTCTAGAGATACATAGTCCAACAAGTTCCGACTTGCACCCACCTGGGTGATCCACTAAAGAACTACAAGTACCAGAGTCCCAAGGGGCGATCTGGAGGAGGGGCTAGCCGTGTGCGCTCCATTGATGACTAAACACAATATGGCTCCCTTGAGCTTTGGGCCGACGGGCTCTTGGACGACGCACCTGCGTGCCGGTTCTGGCATCAAGGCCTTTGACTGTTGTGTGGCGGCCTTCTCTTCCACCCCTAACTATCTTTCTCTACTGATGAGGGAAGTTATCCCGAAACCCGAGACATGTCTTGGGCGATATCCTAAAACCCGGGACATGTATCGGGTCTAGAGATTAATCAGTCCAACAAGTACCGACTTGCACCCACCTGGGTGATCCACTAAAAAACTACAAGTACCAGAGTCCTGAGGGGCGATCCGGAGGAGGGGCTAGCGGTGTGCGCTCCATTGATGACTAAACACAAACTTATTTATGTTTTAAACTAGTGTTTATATCGTTTACTTATTGTAATTGCTATGAGGTATGTTTGTAGTGGTGTATAATATGCTATTTTTTCTTTACCACATATTGTAATCATCTATAGTAAGATAAAAGAATATGCCGACAAAGGAAAGATGACAAAAAAATATATAAACATGATTTATGGTCCAAGAAAACACAAATAGAAGATTCATCAAAAACACAATCTTCAGTGAAAAAAAAGAATGCTCCTGGTAAGCAAACAAAGGACTTTTTAAGGAAGTTAACGAAATGTAAAAAAAAAGATCTTCTTTCAAAGAAAAAACAAACATCTCTAAATACAAATAAAAAACTGTGCCCCTCAAAAAATGTTGGAGCTGTAGAACGAGATGATATTCTCCATAGCAATAGACGGAGAAATCAATTTATTGACATTCGTAGACGAATGTTTTATAATAGAATTATTTTAAATTTATTAAAAAATGTAAAGATGTATCAAAAGAAGAGTGCATTTTACAAGAATAAAAAGAATAGTGAAGATTGTGAATCAGGCATTTAAAGTGAAAAATAAATGATACGGTTTAGTAATCAATAGAATTCGTACACTAGATAAGGTAATCAGCGTTTTCAAATCAAAATATAAGTGGAAAAGAGTAATTAATCAGACTAATTTTTGTGATGTTTTTTCTGGAGAATGGAAGCATAGTTCAAGTTGTGAGCCATTTTTTAATGAAGAAAGTTACTTTCAGGATA
Source organism: Lissotriton helveticus (assembly GCF_964261635.1). Classification (NCBI taxonomy): domain Eukaryota; kingdom Metazoa; phylum Chordata; class Amphibia; order Caudata; family Salamandridae; genus Lissotriton; species Lissotriton helveticus. The sequence goes on from NC_136065.1 coordinate 540,658,793, forward strand.
ATGATTTGATGCATGCAGTTGACACCAGTGGTCGAGCATATGAGGTGAAGGATGGTTGTCCGGTTGAAAAAGAAAAAATTGTGTCTAGAAATACAGAAGAGGTGTTAGCTGATGAAGTTTTAGGGAGATGTCCTAAGGCTCCAGTGAATACTTGGAATTGTATTAGTATTTGTAGTGTGCGACAGGATTCAATTGATTTGTTTCTCAGTTCCTTACGGACATATACTAAGAAAAGTCTAAAACAAAGGATGAAGATTTTGCAAGAGTTAGATTCTTGTAGAGTGAGCAAAAAAAACAGGTTTGCATGGGCATTCACTGGCTTGTCTGTCAAGAAAATTATGTCAGAGTGTTTTTCACCATTTTAGGATGTTAGCAGTGCATCATAATTAGTGAGAAGGTTGTATTATGCAAAAAGTCCAGCACTTAAGCTAAAACAGTTAAACAGTGCTCTTTTGCATGGAACTGAATTAGATGTGAAGAACATTTGTGAAGAAATTGAGTTTTGTTACTTTGGTGAAAAAGAGGACAGTGCAGAAACTGATACCGTAATAGAAGGTAATGTGAAAGAGAATGTAGAGATTTCAAGTACAGAAAAATTTGAACATGAAATTACAAAGTTTAAGGTCAATTCAAGTGAAAGGCATAATTTTACTTGTGTGTGTTGTCGACGAACTCACTATAAGAATCAGACTAGATTAGTTGATTTATATGTAAAAAGCGAAATGGAAAATAATGGTGAGTGGAAGGATTTTGCAACTTATTTGTTAGTAGAAAATTGTTTTGATTTGGGTTCTGATCAACGTATTTGTAAATATTGTTATCATAAATTAAATGAAAACAGAATGCCTGCTAGAGCTGTTCATAATAATCTGGAGTTGGTAGATATTCCTTCTGAATTGATGGATTTAAATACCTATGAGTCTATTCTGATTCAATGTGTGCATCCATTTCAGGCTATTGTTCGCATGGAGCCTAAGACAGGGAAATTGCCTCCTTCAGATTTACAGAGAGGATTAAAGGGGAGAGTTGTTTATTTGCCTCTAGATTTTAAGAAAAATATTGATACAATTGGTGTAGAAAAAGTAGAAGAGGAACCTCTGGTTATTCTAGTTAATGGTGTTCCAACAAAGAGTAAAAAAATCTGGCAAGAATTAGTGGATGTTAGGAAAGTCAAAAAGGCAACGATGTATTTGGTAAAAAATAATCACTACTACAAAAATGTATATGTTGGAGAAGAGGAAACAACTGTAGAAGAGGACAGTGATTTCTCAGCTGGGCAAATTGAAAAAGTTGATGTCTCTAGAAGTGAAGAAATTTATGAACATTATAGTGTTCATCCATTGCATTCCTCACAAGTAATGGGGAATGCTATTGACTTGTTTCAAATGAAAGAAGCAAAAGGAAGTCCCATTAGTGTATGGGAAGAAAGTTTGGAAGCTTGTTGTTTTCCACAGTTATTTCCAACAGGTCAAGGTGGACGATATGACGACTGACCTGTTCAAATTGCTGCATCTGAATACCGGACTTTAAGATTATATGCAGAAGATCCAAGGTTTCGTCAATGCATTCCATATTTGTTTGATCTACTGTTTGAGAGTGACTTGTCTGGACTTTCTTATGCAGTGAACCATATACTGAAAAGTGGAGTACATCTACAAAATGTTTCGGCAAGGGACTTGATGGATAAAGTCAAACTGCAAGACAGTGTTTTGGAATCTCAGCTAATTAATCTCATGGCATGTCAGCGTGGTACTAACGAGTATTGGTACCGTCGTCATGGGGAATTGAAATGTATGCTAAGAAACTTAGGAACTTCTACATGGTTCCACACTCTTAGCTGTGCTGAGTATGGTTGGGAAGTCTTACTTCAATTTCTACGAGAGGCAAATAAAAAAATTGAAAATATTGAATACAAGACACCTGGAGAACTGTGCTCTTTGGATCCAGTTAATGTATGCAGGTATTTCAATCATAGGTTTGAAGCTATGATGTATTTTATTACAAACAAAAGAATCCTCCGCTTGGAGAGGTTTTGGATTTCTTTTGGAGAAAGGAGTATCAAGCAAGAGGTGCTCCTCACATACATATGCGGCTATGGATTAAAGATGCACCCACATTAGGAACAGATTCAGATGAGAAAGTGATGAGTTTCATTGAACAATATTCTACATGTGCTGTTCCAAAAAGTACAGAAGAAAACAATTTAAGACATCAAGTTTTACGCTTTCAAACCCATCGTTGTGGAAAATACTGTCGTCGAAAATACAAATCCAAGGACAAGTTCTACACAAAATGTCGTTTTGCATTTCCACGTTTAGTAACATTGAAAGGAAGAGTGAACAATTTTATGTCTTCTCTGCGACATACTGTGACAAGAAAATCACCGAAAAATACATACAACCTAAGACGAAATGAAGAGTCCAAATACATAAATGACTACAACCCAGTCATTTTGTCCATGTGGAATGCTAATGTGGATATTCAATATGTTGCTGACAACTCTATTGCTGTGGCTCGATATGTGACATCTTACATCACAAAATCAGAAAAGACGGAACTGAAGGAAATGTGGGAGGAAATTTCACATGAAAAGAGTCCAAGTAAGAAATTATACAGTTACAGTCTGAAGATGTTGTCGCATCGAGAAATTGGAGCATATGAATGTTCTGATCGGTTATCATCAGCAAGTCTATATGCCAAATCGAGAACAATCATTTGGGTGAGTCTAGGTCTTGCTGCAACACGAAACCAAGTTTTGAAATCTGTACAAGAAATTGAGTATTTGGTGGAGAAAGTACCAAACAGTACAGATATTTTGAAGACAAACATGTTGGATACATAGTTATCCAAATAGAAGTAGTCATCTTGAGAAAGTTTGTCTCTATGAAGTTCTGCAAACCTATACTTTTAAGAGGAACATCACAGAAGATATCAATAAAAGTGTATATGCTGTAATTGGATGTGAAGGCTGTCTGGTGAAACAAAGAAAAGGCCATTTGATTAATCATCGAAAATTGAGTTGTGAATCTCCAGACAAAAGGGAAGTTTACTATTTAGCTCTTTTGCAACTCTTTAAGCCATGGCGTACAGAAGAGGAACTACTTGGAGATTTTCTTACTTATGAAGATTCGTTCAATGCAACCAAGGATTCCATAGAATGTCCTGTTTTTTCAAATTATCTGCAAATGTTGAGCGAGGAAATACAGCAAGAAGCTACAATTGCAGCAGAGATTGCTAGAGACAGTCCTCAAGACAGTCAGAGTTCTGCTTCATTGAGTCAGGATCCTCTAGGAGGACCAATTATCCAAAATGAAGCTGCCACTGACATGGATGAAGTGGAAAGAGCCATGGAACAAGCTCAGGAGGATGTAGTTAACTTTGATGATTTGGAAAAAGAACTAAACGTTGAGCAGAGACAAATATATGGCGAAGTCACAGAACAGATTGAGCATGGTTTATGTCATGAGAAAAAAGAGTGCTCATGTACATCATTTATACCTGTCCGACTGTACGTGAGTGGAGAAGCAGGAACTGGAAAAAGATTTCTGATTAAAGCAATTGCAACTTATCTGCAGAAAAGAACGGAGTCATCGCTGTCTTGTGTTGTTACCGCTCCAACTGGGTTGGCAGCACATAATATTAAAGGGATTACTTTACATTGTTTATTGATGCTGCCAGTAGAGCATGATAATAAATTACAATACCACAAGCTATCTGCTTGTTGTGAAGTTTCATTAGTCCTAAAGAAAATGAAACTTCTTATCATTGATGAGGTAAGCATGGTATCAAATGTAATGCTTGCTTTTGTGTTTTTGGAGATCTACTGCAGTTAACTCCAGTCAAAGGACAACCAGTGTTTAAAATGCTTACACATGAAGATACAAGGAAGTGCCTAGGAAGCATTGGAAATGTTAACATATGGTTAAATTTCAAATATGCAGAACTGCTTCAAAATATGCGACAGGCAAAGGATGAAGGTTATAAAAATATTCTACAAGATGTAAGAATTGGAAAAGTAAGTGATCATGGCAAAGAAGCTTTACATGCACATTTCAAATTTGTTTCCAAATGAAAACATTCTCCCAGAGAATATTTTTAAGAAAATTCCTGAAAACAAATCTGCCATATGCTTGATGCCAACTCTGCAAGAATGTTCAATCTTCAACAACAAAACGTTAAAGTTAGAAAATCAAGATATTGTGAAACTGGAAGCTATTGATAAAATAGAGCATGAAGGAGCAACTATTATTTTGTCAGAAAAGTTGAAATCAAAATTGGATTCTTTAGAGAAGACAATATCTAAAACTGCTGGTTTGGAAAAGACTCTGTATGCATCTTTAAATTGTCATATCATTTTATGACGTAATTTACATGTGGAAAGAGGTTTAGTAAATGGAGCAATGGGTCATGTTGTTGATTTTGTGAATTACCGAAATAGAGATGGAATTGAATTTATAAAAATTTTATTTGATGGTATTGAAGAAGTACAACAAATCAGTCGTTGTTCTGCTCGATTTTTGCTTGTGAAAGATTTATAGTCCGCCGAAAACAGTTTCCTGTTTCTTTGGCATATGCAGTGACTATTCATAAATCTCAAGGTTTAAGTGTAGATAGTGCTTTGGTGAATATTGGAAGTTCTGTGTTCAAGGAGGGTATGACATATGTTGCTTTATCTCGAGTCAGAACTTTATCTGGATTGTATTTGATTGATTTTGATGAGACAAAGATTAGTGAAGATCTAAATTGTGTAAAAGAATATAATAGGTTAAGAAGAGAATATGCTACAAATTTACCTCAATATCCTCTATTTGAAAAGCGTGTAGTAGGCCGAAAAAGAAGAAATGAGAAAAATTGTAGTGAAGTTGTAGCAAAAAGAAAAAAGTAGATGAATCAGTAATTGTAAGCAGAAAGGAAAAGGATTCAGTTAAAGATGTTGTTGGATTTCAGTTTGAAAACAGTTCTGGTGTCAACTGCTATGCTAATGTAGTGGTTAATGTTGTTTTTTTCTCCAAACTGTACAAGAACATATTGATGAAAATCGGGATCAAAGATTGTGTTGTTTGTTGAATTCTGTGTTTGAGAAATGTAGCTAGTGATAGAACAAAAATACTAAGTGTTTCTGAAATTCGATATGTTTTAGACATATGTTCTGGTCTAAATCAATTTTCACAGAATATTCAGCAAGATTGTCAGGAATTTCTAATGTATATGCTTGTTGTATTGCAAGATGAAGGTGTAGATGTAGAAAATCTTTTTGGCCTTTCTAATAACTGGCAGCATAACTGCGAAAATTGTTCCTTTTCAAGTACTACTACAATAGACACTGAAAGATTTATATATTTGACTTTGCCAGACTGCAAATCAGTGTCTTTTAATAATCTAGTTAGAGAAGCAAATCAAAACATGGTCTGTACTCTTCAATGCTATCAACATTATTTATACAAAGATATGGACAGTATGTAATTTTAATGTTCCAACGATGTAGACCTGATGGAACTAAATTGACAACTTTGATTACAAATTTTGTGGCTTCTCAATTATCAATTTTTTACCATGATGGTCCTTCGACAACATCAGGACATTACACAGCTTATTTAAAATGTCAAAAAGGCTGGAATAATTGTAATGATACTCAATTGACTTTCAAACAACATTTGTCTTCTGACTTACAAAATTCTTACCTAGTATTCTCACAACCGAAATTTTAGGAAAGGTAATTGGCCTATGAAGATTGGAGCAATTAATAAAACTTAGTCTGCTGTTCAAAATTACTTTGTGAGTGAGATTGATTAAGATATTAAAAAACTTGTAGTTGTCATAGAAGTAGTGTAAGTGTATGACATAGTGAGTGATATCAGTATTATAGGAAATGTTAATCATGAGTGAGTCAGAGGTGGAAATATAACTATTGTTTCATGATGTAAAAGATGTTGAAGCTTTTCTTTCAGAAACTCGGGTTAATGGAAGTTTAAGAATACTATTGAGTAATTTCCAAAGAAAAGGACTTTCCATATACTATTTGGCCTCGTGGAAAAGTACGTGGATCAAAACTGAGTTAAGATATGTTTTTTCTAAGTTTTACATTATTTATTGAAACGTTGTATGGGTTTTTTAAACACAATCTTTTTGATTGTGTTTTTTTTTGCCCGCTGTCATATGTTGAGTAGTATTGAACTAACTGTTTTAAAATAAATTCAATATATTCTGAGAACAGCAAAAATAAACCATATAACATGTTGTACAAGTTATTTCGTTTTTTGTATTATGAAATATATATTATACTCCCCTTGTCTCACGCTCACTCACCTTTTTCCACCCTCTATCACCCCTCTTAACTCACCCTCACTGCCCTTCACTCACCCTCCCTCACCCCCATTCCCTTACTCCACTACCCTCACTTATCCTCATTTCCCATCCTAAACTGCCCTTCCCCTCACTCAGCTCTCACAGTCACCTTTTCACAGTCCCTCTGCTTCACTCCCCTTCCCCTTCCTTCCTTCCTTTACTCCCTCAGTCATTCTCCTTCCCTTACTCAAATTACTCCACTTTACTCACTCCTTGTCTCACTCCCTCTGTCCTGTCACACCCTCACTCCTCTTCCCTCATTCCCCCTATGTTACCTTCACTCCCATTGTCCCTTCACTGTCTTATTCCCCTACATTCACCCTCACTCACCTTCCATCCCTCATTGTCATGAATCCACCCTCACTCACTCCTCCTTCCCTGTCACTCACTCCCCTTTCTTTAGTCCCCTTTCTTCCTTTAGTTTTCCTAACTCACATTCCTATAGTATCTTACTCACCTACACTTCATTTCGCTCTCCTTCTCTTCCTCTCTGTCACTGAATGTTTCCATCTCATTATCCTCTTAGTAATTTGCTCTCCCTCTATTTCTTTTTCACTCTCTCTAGCCTTCACCATTCCTTTGTTATTATTTCTGTGTCCTTCACTCCTACTTTATCTCTTACTACCCTTTTATGACTTTTAATCTTCTGCCTTGTCTCTTGTATTGTGAAATATATATTGTAAATAGTATAACTTACTTTTTTTTTCTCTTCCACAGATATTAAATTTAGTAAAAATATGTAATTAAGTTTACATTACTTATAAGGTAAGTTTGACACACAAAATTTACTTTCTCATCACTCTTTTCCTTAACCTCACTACTCTTCTCTCACCCACCCACACCCCTGTTCCCTTACTGCGCTTCCCTCACTTATTCTCAATCCGCATGTTTACTCCCCTTTCCCTCACTCCCCTCCCACACTCACCTTCTTTCAGACCTCCTGCTTTACTTCCCTTCCTCTCTCTTCCCTTCCTTCGCTCCTTCACTCTTTTCCCTTCCCTTACTCTCCTTACTCCACTTCACTAACTTCTTCTCTCACTCCCTCTGTCCTCTTACTCCCTCACTCCCCTTCACTCACTCCCTTTTTCTTAGCCTTACTCTCTCCGTCAGTCTCTCACTCCTTTTCTGTCACGCTCACTCCCTATAACTCACTCACACAATTTCACATACCTTTCTTTGCTCCCTTACTCAGTCCTTTTCTCTCACTCTTTCCTTCACTACCTCTATGTCCTCACTCCCTCAGTCCCCTTGTCTTACACTCACTTGCCTTTATCCACCCTCTATCATCCCTCTTTCCTCAACCTCCCTGCCCTTCTATCACCCTCCTTTACTCCTGTTCCCTTACTCCGTTTCCCTCACTTATCCTCATTCCCCATCCTTAACTCCCCTTCCCCTTTCCCTCCTCATGCACTCACCTTTTCTTAGTCCCTTTGCTTCACTCCCCTTCCCCTTCTTTCCTTCCTTTGCTTCCTCAGTCATTCCACTTCCCTCACTCACCTTACTCCCCTTTACTCATTCCTTCTCTCACTCCCTCTGTTCTCTCATATTCTCACTCCTCTTCCCTCACTCCCTCTCTGTTACCCTCACTCCCATTGTCCCCTCACTGTCTTACGCCCCTACACTCACCCTCACTCACCATCCATCCTTCATTGTCATGAATCCAGCCTCACTCACTCCTGCTTCCCTGTCACTCACTCCCCTTTCTTTACTCCCCTTTCTTCCTTTAGTTTTCCTAATTCACATTCCTTTATTATCTTACTCACCTTCACTTCATTTCTCTCTCCTTCTCTTCCTCTCTGTCACTGAATGTATCCATCTCATTATCCTCTTAGTAATTTGCTCTCCCTCTATTTCTTTTTCACTCTCTAACCTTCACCATTCCTTTGTTTTCCTTTCTGTGTCCTTCACTCCTACTTTATCTCTTACTACTCTATTATGACTTTTAATCTCCTGCCTTGTCTCTTGTATTTTGAAATATATATTGTAAATATTATAACTTACTTTTTTTTCTCTTCCACAGATATTAAATTTAGTAAAAATATGTAATTAAGTTTACATTACTTATAAAGTAGGTTTGACATACAAAATTTACTTTCTCATCACTCTTTTCCTTAACCTCACTACTCTTCTCTCACCCACCCACACCCCCGTTCCCTTACTGCGCTTCCCTCACTTATTCTCAATCCCCATGTTTACTCAACTTTCCCTCACTCCCCTCCCACACTCACCTTCTTTCAGACCTCCTGCTTTACTTTCCTTCCTCTCTCTTCCCTTCCTTCGCTCCTTCACTCTTTTCCCTTCCCTTACTCTCCTTACTCCACTTCACTAACTCCTTCTCTCACTCCCTCTGTCCTCTTACTTCCTCACTCCCCTTCCCTCACTCTCTCTCTCTTAGCCTCATTCTCTCCGTCCTCTTAGTCTCTCACTCCTCTTCTGTCACGCTCACTCCTTATAACTCAGCCACACTCCCTGACTTATCTTTCTTTGCTCCCTCACTCAGTCCCTTTCTGTCACTCTTTCCTTCACTACCTCTATCCCCTCACTTCCTCACTCCCCTTGTCTTACCCTCACTCACTTTTATCCACCCTCTTTCATCCCTCTTTACTCATGCTCTCTGCTGTTCTTTCACCCTCCTTCACCCCGTTCCCTTAGTCTGGTTCCCTCACTACCCCTCATTCCCTATCTTTCTCTCCATTTCCCTTTACTTTCATCCCCCACTCACCTTCTCTCAGTACCTATGCTTCAGTCCTCTTCCCCTCTATTCTCTTCCTTCGCTCACTCACTCATTCCCCTTCCCTCACTCACCTTACTCCACTTTACTCACTCTTTCTCTCACTCCCTCTGTCCTGTCACGTCCTCATTCTCCTTCCCTCACTCCCTCTCTCTTAGCTTTACTACCTCCGTCCCCTTACTCTCTCACTTCTCTTCCGTCACGCTCACTCCCTATAACTCTCCTACATTCCCTCACTTAGCTTTCTATGCTCCCTCACTCAGTCCCCTTCTCTTACTCTTTCCTTCAGTCCCTCTATCTCCTCACTCCCTCACTCCCCTTGTCTCAGGCTCACTTGCCTTTATCCACCCTCTATCACCCCTCTTTACTCGCCCTCAATGCCCTTCTCTCACTCTCCTTCACCCCCGTTTCCTTACTCCACTTCACTCACTACCTCTCATTCCCCATTCCTTCACTCCCCTTCCCCTCTCTCCCCTCCACCACTTACCAGCTCTCAGTCACTCGACTTCAGTCCCCTTCCCCTTCTTTCTATCTTTTGCTCCCTCAGTAATTCCCCTTCCCTTACTCACCTTACTCCACTTCACTCACTCCTTCTCTCACTCTCTCTGTCCTTTCACTTCCTCACTCCCCTTCCCTCACTCCCTCTGTCTTACCCTCACTCTCTCCATCCCCTTACTCTGTCACTCCCCCTTCACTCACCCTCACTCACCTTGCATTCCTCACTGTCATCAACTCACCTTTACTCACTCCCCTTCTATCATTTGTTCCGAGTCACTTTCTCCCCTTCATTTAGTCATTTCATCCAAATAATTATGCAGTACACATTCATTGAAAAAAAGAACGACACAATATGTAAGGAATATAGGTCTTTTTGGAGAATTGGAGGTAGTTCTGAAAAGAACTCTTTTTTTTCTTCTTTTTTAGTTTTCAATTTCTTTTTGTAAATTTTCTGAACGTTTTTATATTTTTTTTGTTTTTTTTACAGAGCAAAAACAAAACTAGGGAATACAAAATTGCTCAACAGGAGCAAAAAAAAGGGAAAAATTAGGGATGAGGGGCGCAGCGGTGATCCTTTTTCTTCCTAATAATTAATTCTATGCTTTGCTCCCCATAACAAAGCAATTCATCGCAGTACTTGCACACACATTTCAGGTCTGCAAAGTCCGGCTGCACAACAGGTATTAATCATGCAGCTTGCCTTCCAGAAGGTGTTGGACCACCAGTCAAGGTACTGCCGCCATCTCTTGGGGGATTGCGTGCCAGGTCCCTGACACTTTCCCGGGCATAGTTCTGGGGGTGCCTTCTTTGTACATGTCAAATCATAGTGGCGTTGCCAAAACTGTATTTCTTTCCTGGGTCACCACGTGATAGAATTGTTTGACATATTGTGTATTCCACCTTTGGTGCATTGACTTTTTTCTCACCTTCTGGAATGGTGAAAAACTTCCAGATGAAATGATCCTTAATTTTTGGCTGAGGAGGGTCCTCATGTAGAAACTCATCAGAGTCACTGCTGCTTGGTGCTCTTCCAGCCATTGTTTTCAAAGAATTCAAGAGGAGAAACAGGGAACAGGTCTTGTTCTCTCCAAAGTGAAAGAGGTAGTGAAGGAAATGGGTGGGGTTTTCATTAGTTGCAAAAAAAAGTGTTAACAACCAATGAAAAGTGTTATTTTAAGGTCACATGACTTGACGCGCTTACGCTACGCGCTCCGGAGCGCTTCCGGGTGCGCTTCTGTGGCACATACGTAGGCGCTTTCGGGGGCGCTTACGCGCGCGTCTGAATGACGCTTTGCTAGATTTTCGGAAATGCGTTTAAAGTTAAAATACGGTTATTTATAATCAAAAATACTACTTTTATAACTATGCTACTGAATGTCTTGCATTATTATTTACTTTAAATACATACTTATATATTTTTTCACACGCGGGAATAACGCTTCCGCTATGTTTGATAAAAAATATTTGAAAAATTAATTTTAGAAAAATATACATTATTTAAATAATTTTATAAAAAATATAATAATTAATAGTTATAAAAAACAGCTATTAAAAAACGTAATAATTCACTTTAAAAATCGTAGGTTACAAACTCGTAAGGAATTAGCTTTTAAAAAACCTTCGAAATTCACTGAAAAAACCATAGGTTTAACACTCGTTATAATTAGGAATTAGAATTTAAAAAACCTTTGAAATTCACAGAAAAAAACATAGGTTTCACACCAGTTATAGTTAGCTGAACATTTTACTCATACAAAACCATTGAAATTCCCACGTTATAGTTAGTTGGACTCACTATAACTCGCGCGCCCGCAATCCACTGCTGATGATGTCACATATTACATCATTCATGACATGGTCAGTGACATCACTGATGACATCTCAAATGACATCACTGATGACATCACTGATGACATCATCCAGGGTCTGTGTGTTTCTGTAAAGTTTAAATATGTTTTACATATTCAAGAATGAGTGGGTGTATAAGTGTCTGGATGAAGGATTTAGTTGGTGCATGACTGACTGTATGAGTAAGTGATTAAATGTGTCGTACTGAATGCATGGGTTAGTGACTAAACTGTCTGAATGTGTGCATCAGTATGTCTGTTGTTGTGTAAGCTGATGCATGTGTTGATCAATAGCGATATGACTGGCTATATGGGTTATTGATTGGTTGCCCAAGTATTTGTATGTGAGGCTGAGTGTGTGCATGGGTGGCTGGGAGTTGTGTGACTCTGTGCATAGATGTGTGAGTAGTTGATTCACTAGGTGTATGAGTTCAAGAGTGCATGAGGAAACAGCTGAATGGGTGGTTGACTGTGTGCATGGCTGTGTTGGTGAGTGAATGGATATCTCAGTGCTACATGTCCAAGTAAGTACATATATAAAACACAGTGCATGTGAGAGTTGGCATATATAAATGACTATACATGAGAGCCAGGGATTGTGCGAGTGGCTGTATGGATCAATGTGTACTTGTATCAGTGATTGTATAAGAGAGTAAGTATGTGTTAGTATATATTTGTATAATTGAGGTGTTGTATGTATAACTGTATAGATGAAGAAATGGGAGTGTGATTGATTCTTTGCATGACTGACTAGGTGTGTGAGTAACTCTATGGATGAGTGGCAGTGTGTGAGTGTGTGTATAGGTGTATGAGTGCATATGATAGTATTGTATTGATGAGTGTCTGTATGTATGAGTGATTGTATGGGTGAATGAGTGGATGTGTGTGTAGACCTAGGAATCAGTGAGTGCGTAAGTAGTAACTGGTATTGGTGTGTCAATGGTTTCAGGAATGGTAGTTTGTATTTAAGACAGGGTGTATCAAAGGTTAGATTAGAGTGTGAGGAGGTGCATCGTATTATCACATGAATGATGTCATCCGTGATGTGATCAGTGATGTCATTTGAGATGTCATCAGTGATGTCATCAGTGATGTAATTTGAGATGTCATCAGTGATGTCATCAGTGATGTCACTGACCATGTCATGAATGATGTAATATGTGACATCATCAGCAGTGGATTGCGGGCGCGCGAGTTAGAGTGAGTCCAACTAACTATAACGTGGGAATTTCAATGGTTTTATATGAGTAAAATGTTCAGCTAACTATAACTGGTGTGAAACCTATGGTTTTCTCAGTGAATATATATATATATATATATATATATATATATATATATATATATATATATATATATATATATATTCCAAAACAGCAACTTTTCCATCAAAAAGAAGTCAGCTTGAGCCCAGATTCGTTAGCGTGAAGTTTTATTTAACACACAGGGATGCCAAAAAACAAATTATAAACATAAAAGTAGGACTACTTGTTCTCTCACAAGTGTATGTTACACCACAGAATGGCGGCCATCTTTGAATGTCTTTCATAACAAAGCAAAGCATGCATATACATTACTAAATGTTTCTGGAGTGACATTTAATAAAGTTGTTATCAGCTCATGTTGAGAGTTTGATTAGAGCCATCCTGGCCTGAAATTAATTAAACAATCATTATTTTGAAAATCAAATCTTGTGCATATGTGATATAATGTTTTTCATTAGACTTTACAATACTGCCCTAGTGGGCTTAAAGGCACCTTATTGTGCGCATGTTTGGATTTAACAGACCAAATATTTACACTCTTTTTCAAAGTACAATTCTGCCCAAGTGGGCCCGAGGTCAAAGTTTACACTTTCATAATGTCTTAATACTCCCAAATTTTATAATAAAGGAGATGCTATTGTTATGTCATGTTATAGGGAGGTTTTGTATAGCGCTCAGCTACTCCAAAGGAGTGTCCCGGCGCTTTCAGACCAACAGGTCAGCAGCTAACACATAACACAACAGGAAATAAGACCGGCAAAAAGAAAACAGAAAACTAAAGACAGAACAACCAGGTTTTAAGTCCCTTTCTAAAAGCAAGCAAATTGGCAGTGCTGCGGAGTGATAAGGGAAGAGTGTTCCAGAGCTGAGGAGCAAGCCGTTTGAAGGAGCGTCCACCAGTCCGGGCTTTCTTCACCGCTGGCACCACCGCAAGAGAGAGAGTTTCTGATCTCAGAGCCCTAGTAGGTTTGTAAAAGGCTAGCCTTTTCCGAAAATAGGTTGCTCCCGTAGAATAGAGCGCCTTGTGGGCCAAAGTAAGGGTCTTAAAGGCAATGCGCTTTCTGACAGGGAGCCAGTGCAAGGTGGATAAAAGGTCAGAGGCACTGGCACGGTGGGGAAGACCATAAATGGTGCGGGCCGCAGAGTTCTGGACTACCTGAAGACGCTGCAGCAGGTAGTCGGGCAAACCCAGGTAGAGAACATTGGAGTAGTCCAGCCTCGAGCCAATGAAGGCATGGACGGTAATTTTGCGATGGTCAATTGAGAGCAGAGGGAGAAACCTCCGCAGCATCCTAAGCAGGCCAAAGCAAACGCCCACAAGGTCAAGAACTTGGGCTTTCATCGTCAGGCCATTATCAATTTTGACCCCCAGATTTTTCGCCACGGTGGAGGAAGATACCGGTGGAAACATGTCATGCGGCCACCATTCCTGCCAACTCGGGTCAGATTGGCACCCAAAAAAGAGCACCTCAGATTTTCCAGGGTTACACTTAAGACTATTACCCTGAAACCATTCAAATACCGCTCCCAGGCAACCACGAATACTCTCTCCATTGAACTCAGCCCCCTTTGCACATGTGAAAAGGAGCTGGGTGTCGTCGGCGTATGATATTATCTGGGCCCCAAGGGACTCAGCCAGCACCGCCAAAGGGGTCAGAAAGATATTAAAGAGTGTGGGGCTCAACACGGAGCCCTGGGGTACTCCAACCTCCAGCGGCGGCACTTCGGCTGAGTAAGGGGGGGCCCAGACCACCTGCCGGCGACCAGACAGGTAAGATTGAAACCACCTCAACACCGTCCCACGCAGACCAATCTCATACAGTCTGCGGAGAAGACCTTCATGAGGGACGTAGTCGAAGGCCGCCGACAGATCCAGCATGACCAACATGGCCCTACCCCCTGAATCCAGCACATCCTTGATAGCCTCACTGACTTCGAGAAGCACAGTTTCAGTGCTAAAGTTGGTACGGAAGCCAGACTGGGTGGCATGCAGCAGGCTATATGACTCAAGAAAGGCAGAGAGGACCTTATGGACATGCTTCTCAACGATTTTAGCAAAAGCAGGTAGGAGAGAGATCGGGCGATAGTTAGCATGAAGGTCAGGATCGAGGCCCGGTTTTTTGAGAAGCGGAACCACCCTCGCCTCTTTCCAAACACCAGGAACAACGCCGCTGGTCAAGGAACAATTCAGCACAGGATTCACAAGAGGATTGACCACCTCCGCCGTCCTTGCCAAAAATCTGGCAGGACACGGGTCAGCAGGTGAACCTGATTTAAGCTGAGAAAGCAAATCAAGCGACGCAGTGATCGATAAAGGTGGAAATTCCGACAATGTACGCTCAGAATCTTCCGCCAAATTCCCGTGGATCTCCTGGCACATCCTAGTCCCGATGACAGGGGCTGGGAAAGAGTCCTGGATCAGCTTGATCTTATCATGGAAGAAGCTGGCCAATGCGGTCACCCACGGTTCAGAGAACTCGTGCTGAGATGCAATTGCTTTGGGTGACATAAACTCCTTCACAATGGCGAAGATCTCCTTACAGGAGCTAGAGGCTGACTCTATTCGGGCCGTGAAGTAGTGCCGTTTTTCTCGAAGAATGTCAGCATGATAGGCTTTTATAGCCATCTTGTATTCCGTCTTGGCCGCATCCTCGTACATATGGCGCCACCGTCTTTCAGCACTCTTACAGGCGCGTCTGGAAGAGGCCAGAGCCTCGGTAAACCAAGGTGCAGAGGACCGCCTAGGGGTTTTACGAGGAGAGGATTCGGGAGCAAGTTCATTAAGTCGCTCCCTGATCCAAATTTGCAGCTGGACAAGGTCGGACTCCAGGTCTCCCGACAACCGGCAGGGATAATCTAGGCAGGCCTGTCCTAAATCTTCAAGGGAGATCTTATGATAGGCTCGTCGGGGCTGCCCCGATGGACAAGTGGCGACACACACAGGCTTACCGACTGCGACAATTTGAAAGGATATCAAAAAGTGATCTGACCAGAGCACCGGGATCGGATGGGCCATGATGAGAGGCAAAGTGGAAAACACCTGGTCAAGAGTATGACCTCTATTGTGGGTTGCCACAGCCAAATAGGGAATAAGGCCAAGAGGGGCGGTGACTTCCAAGATTTTAATCGTGTCAGCCTCATCTCCTTGGTCCATATGAATGTTTAGATCGCCCAAGACCAGACAATGTTTACCCTTCAGACATAGCTCTATGGCCCTTGCCTGTAGAACCTCATGAAAAGAACCAAGGGGCCCCGGGGGGCGATAAACAAGAAGCCCCGTAAAGGATTGGTGGGCAGAGAGAGTTATAGAGAAAGCTAAGGCCTCACAACCCGGAAGGGGCTCTATCGGGACTACAGCACAAGTGGCCGATCTCCTAACCACAATCGCCACACCACCACCTCTCCCTTTCACTCTATCTTGACGTAAGATGACATAATCGGAAGGGATGGCGGCTGCGAGATCTGGGTTAGATGTTACCCCCAACCAGGTTTCAGTCAACATTAAACATAGCGGCCTCTCTGATACGAGGAGCTCATAGATATTGGGCGCGTGCCTGCCCAAGGAACGTGTATTGAGAAGCAAGCACAGATGGTTATTAGTCACCTCAGGGGCCACAGGTGTCTCTACGCGAATATTACTTGGGAGCCAGCCGCAGCCAGGGCAGCGCCGTTTCCCACAATGTCGACCCGGGAAGATAGGTCGACATGCTCCCCTCCCCGTCCTTATAGCCAGCAGCTCACCTGCCGTATATAATATCCTAGGGTCAGCGCCTCCCGCCGCCCTGTCCGCCTCCAAGACGCGGACGGGCGCAGACGGGCTTTCCTCTGGCGCTCCTCCGGCGCGACGCTGCACGCGTGCGCTGCGCGCTATCATATCTGAGGTTAAATAGTATAGGGCAGGGTCCCAAGAAAGACTGTACCGCTAACCGGCAAGGCAGCTAGATGGCGTTTCAGCCCCCACACCCAAAATGGCGGTCGGCAGTGAGGCGGCGATAAAATCCCCAACTAGAGTCACTGGGGTGTGAATGTGGGCAATGCGGTCAGTTTTAAAGCAGCAGAATTATTAAAATCCGATCATAGTGCAAAATACACAAAAAACGATTTTCAACAATAAACATTTAAAACGAGCATTTAAAACGAGCAGAAGGTTCAGTAAGGTTCAAAGTGGAGCAAAGATTAGGAAATACACAAGCAGCGTTACATGTGAGTGCTGTTCTGTGAGTTAAACGAAGCACGAGTGCTAATTGCTCCCTAAATAGAGTCTGTCAGGGTCCCTAGAAAGACTGTACCGCTAACCGGCAAGGCAGCTAGATGGCGTCTCAGCCCCCACACCCAAAATGGCGGTCGGCAGTGAGGCGGCGATAAAATCCCCAACTAGAGTCACTGGGGTGTGAATGTGGGCAATGCGGTAAATTTTAAAGCAGCAGAATTATTAAAATCCGATCATAGTGCAAAATACACAAAAAACGATTTTCAACAATAAACATTTAAAACGAGCATTTAAAACGAGCAGAAGGCTCAGTAAGGTTCAAAGTGGAGCAAAGATTAGGAAATACACAAGCAGCGTTACATGTGAGTGCTGTTCTGTGAGTTAAAAGAAGCACGAGTGCTAATTGCTCCCTAAATAGAGTCTGTCAGGGTCCCTAGAAAGACTGTACCGCTAACCGGCAAGGCAGCTAGATGGCGTCTCAGCCCCCACACCCAAAATGGCGGTCGGCAGTGAGGCGGCGATAAAATCCCCAACTAGAGTCACTGGGGTGTGAATGTGGGCAATGCGGTCAATTTTAAAGCAGCAGAATTATTAAAATCCGATCATAGTGCAAAATACACAAAAAACGATTTTCAACAATAAACATTTAAAACGAGCATTTAAAACGAGCAGAAGGCTCAGTAAGGTTCAAAGTGGAGCAAAGATTAGGAAATACACAAGCAGCGTTACATGTGAGTGCTGTTCTGTGAGTTATTGCTCATGTTGATCCATATCATTCAGCAGCCAATGGTTTCACATCCTCACTGTGTATCGACATATATGTCTCCTACAAACATAAAAATATATGGTCACTAAAGTATACAAACAATTTAAAAACAACATACAATGCTTCATATTAGCAATGTTTCCAGTGTTCAGACCTTTAGGGGTCTTAGTTTGTAAATCAATGATGAATCTAGACTCTAACCTTCTTAGTTTGAGTACCCTATCTCCTATTCTAACATTAAGAGGTACATGATCTAATCCAAAATATTGGAGTAAATCTCTATTACTCTGAAGTTTAATGGCGAAATGTCTCGCCACTGGGTAGCTCATGTCTTTATTTGCAATTGCAACATTCTGCTGATCCGCAACATATAAGGTATTAAGATCATGTAAAAATGCCCCAAACTCAAGATCTAAATTAAGATCCCTAACTTCTTCTGTATATAAAGAGCGATAAAACTGAAAAAAAAACAGCCAGGACACCATCAGATGTATCTTGGATATGGCCCTGAGAGTCCTGAATCTTAAGAATAAGATTGGCCAGACTTCGCTGCTGAAGACGTTTGGCAAAGACCCTGCCCAATTTTTCGCCAAACTCGAGCATCATCGAGCGAAATTGTAAATACTTTGCAGCAAGGTCCTGGCCAAAAAACTCCAGCAGGGAAGCCCTAATCCGAGCAACCAGTAACTGACTTTGAACTATATCCCGGCCCTCCTTGATCGCACATTGCAGTTGGACCTCAGCGAGTCGTAATTCATCAATGCGCCCATTAGTTTGATCTTGCATTTTCCTCTGCCT
Organism: Lissotriton helveticus; assembly: GCF_964261635.1. Taxonomy (NCBI): domain Eukaryota; kingdom Metazoa; phylum Chordata; class Amphibia; order Caudata; family Salamandridae; genus Lissotriton; species Lissotriton helveticus. The sequence goes on from NC_136065.1 coordinate 540,677,250, forward strand.
GAAAGATGAGAAACTCTTGTTTTACCACGGATTGCTGCCTTTAGTGTGTCCCAAACAATATTACTAGAGGCTGACCCCCTAATAATATTTAGAAATTCTAATATCCAGGCCCTCATATGTTCTAAATATGGTTGCTCTAATAGAAGTTTTCGCTCAAAAGTCCAGAATCTTGGGATCCTAGTACAGTCAATAATCACAGGATTATGATCTGATATAATCCTAGGTGAGATCGAAATCGAGGTAGAATCTGCCAGTTGGTCTGATAAAAAAAATAATCTAAGCGAACCATTTTATTGTGGGGAGCCGAGAAATATGTATAGCCGTCAACATTTTTACAATGATGGAACCAAAGATCAATCAAACAATGTTCCTGAATCAAGGCTTGAAAAACTCTAGGTTTCTTACCTACATAGTTTTGGCCCCCCACTAAGTTAAAATCAGCTGGCAGGTTAATGTTGAAATCCCCGCAGAGACAAATGGGGTGGGGCCAGAGAGCCAGTTCTACATTCAGTTGATGTAGGACTACGGGATCGTCCAGATTTGAACAATATACAGTGCAAACAGTCAAAGATCTATCATTAATCAGTAGCTCGGCCATTGCCCATCTCCCCACCTATCTTGACTAGTTCTTAAGCATGATCCCAGTCCTCGTCTTAAGAAAATTGCCACCCCTCTATTAATTGAAGTCTGCCGGGAGCAGCCGATTAAATCAAACACAGGAATTTGTAGGTAGTCTCGATTGCTCCAGGGTACATGGGTTTCCTGCAAGTATAGTACCTCTAGATGCGAAGCCTGAATAACTCTCGAAAACAGGGCCCTCTTCTTTCCGTCATTCAGCCCATAGACATTCCATGTAGCTATCCGAATTCTACCCAACATCATTCAGTCTTACATAGAGAAAACCTAAATTTGTTAACACATACAGAGGCACATCAACCCACCCTTCTTAGTAACAAAGTATCACAATAGTAGAATTATTCAACAAAGAGACACAATAAGTTTGATTTTTCAAGCTTTTTTTTTATGAGCACCCCCATCCCTCCCACCAAACCACCCCCCAACCATGGCACCCACCCACGCCCCCCCTTACCCCACCACCCCCCAAACAAGGCAACAGGACCAAAGTCCAAGTGATGGAGGAACTGGTATGAGCACAAGCCCCCCCGAAATCATTGCCAACATAAAAGTACCAATAGAGGGCATGCCCGAGAGGATATAAAAAGAAAACAAAGAGATGAAAAAGTTCCTAAACAAATATACCATCACCCCTCCATAAAGAGCAATGTACCCTGCCAAAAAAACTGGGGATTTTCCAAAAAAAGAAAGATTGTACAGGTAAATTGATTACAGTTTAACAATCTAAATTGAGTCCATAAACTCTGTATCCTGGATTTCGGAAACGAAAAATCTAGTCTGGCCTTGATAGATGACTTTAAGCTTGGAAGGAAAAAGCAAAAACACCTGCGCGCCTTTGGACTGAAAGGATATAATTAGCTGACGGAGCTGCCACCCACGTTCAACCGTAGCCGTACAAAAATCAGGCCTACCAAAAAATTCACAGCCCTTCCCGGCTCTCTTCCTATCAGGCCTGGCTAAATCATAAAGCCTTTCTCTAGCTAAAAAGGTGCTCAAGCAAATTAAAATAGCACGAGGCCTATTATCAGTCTGGCCAGAGCGTTGTTTCGGTTTGAAAGGGAACCGGTGAGCATGCTGAATTTCCAGTTGCAATCCCATTCCTTAACCTCGGGAAATGCCTCAGCAAATAATTCAGCCATAAACTGCCTAGTATCTGAGCCCTTAATCCCTTCAGGGACCCCCAGGACTCTTAGATTATTTCTCCGGGCCCTATTTTCAGTATCAACAAATTTCCACTGGATATCATCCTTCTGGGATTTAATTGAGTCTGTAATGGCCTTTTGAGTGGCTAAGTCATCTTCGAGAGTGGAAATCCTTGCTTCTGCTTCACCTATCCTGGAAGCAATATCCGCGCAAGTTTTGGCCACTCTGCGAATAGAATTTTGGACCCTGCAGCATGCTCCCTGTGTGCGGGCACTCTCCTGTCGAGTCTCTTCACGGTCTGCCTTTATTGTCTGGTATATTATTGCCAGAGTCATCTCGCCTGAAGGTGGGTCAGAGCCATTAGAGACTTGGTCTGTAGCATTGCCTTGTACTCCAGGCTGTGCAGAAAATGAATAATCCCTAGCTAGTGAACGGGTATTTGAGCAGGAATCTTGAGGTACCTTCCGAACTGTGCAGAGGCCCTTAAAACTAACATCGGAATTCAAGGCATCGTTTGTTCGCCAGTCCCCTGTGTCACTATCCTCATCATCTGTCCAGTCCTTATCCAAACCACCATCATCCACAGAGGAGCCCATATGCTCTGACAAAGAATAAAAATTGTCGCCATTGGTGTCCCCATCGAGATTTGCAGACAGTCTGTACAGACCCTCCAGGATATCGCGATTTCGCGATTTCGCGGTTTGTCGCGAAAACGGCACTTCTGTAAAAATGCCGCGATTTTGACCAAAGTGCCCGCGAAATCGGGCACTTTTGTAGAAATCGCGCGGTATTTTTACACAAGCCGCTATATCCTGGGGGTTCTGAAATACATCCAAGTGTGTAGATTCCATTTGGTGTGCAGCGTCCATTTTCTACACAACTAATACAAACTAAGGCCTTCAGCAGTTCTTTTTCACGGGCATTCAAATTTACACTGAGCTACAGTACAGCATGCAACCTTCAATTTCTGCCCTTCACGCGTAGGCGAACTGTTCTGAAAGTCATCCAGCAACATTAGCCTCGTTTATCACGAGCCTTCCTCAACATCTTTAATATCCATGCTGACTTTTTCCCAGCTGGGTCTACTCTGTTTTAGGACTTATTTTCTTTTGTAATTTAACTCTATTTTCTTCTTATCATTCCGTTACCGTTCTACTTTCTGACAACCGGCCCGTTTTTTATGTGTCGAGTCCTAGATATGTTGTGACGCACACGCTTCATCATCCCCCCTCCTCCGATGGTGTTTAATGCTGCATCTTGTCTCCCAGTTCCTAGGGATTGTCGAGAGGCCAGAAGGCACTTCGCAGCAGGTGCCGCGCCCAGAGAAAGCCCTTTCAACAAAGTCAATGACACTAAAAGCAGGAAGTGCGGATGTAGGATGGGTGGATGGATGGATGGGTGGATGCATGAATGAATGATGTATGGATGCAGGGTGGGTGGATGGATGGGTGGATGCATGAATGAATGATGTATGGATGCTGGGTGGGTGGATGGATGGGTGGATGCATGAATGAATGATGTATGGATGCAGGATGGGTGGGTAGATGGATGGGTGGATGCATGAATGAATAATGTATGGATGCTGGGTGGGTGGATGGATGGGTGGATGAATGAATGATGTATGGATGCAGGATGGGTGGGTGGATGGATGGGTGGATGCATGAATGATGTATGGATGGATGCATGCATGATGGGTGGAGGCATGATGGATGGATGGGTGGATGCATGAATGAATGATGTATGGATGCAGGATGGATGGGTGGATGCATGAATGATGTATGGATGGATGCATGCATAATGGGTGGATGCATGAATGAATGAATGATGTATGGATGCAGGATGGGTGGGTGGATGGATGGGTGGATGCATGAATGATGTATGGATGCATGCATGATGGGTGGATGCATGATGGATGGATGGGTGGATGCATGAATGAATGATGTATGGATGCAGGATGGGTGAGTGGATGGATGGGTGGATGCATGAATGATGTATGGATGGATGCATGCATGATGGGTGGATGCATGATGGATGGGTGGATGCATGAATGAATGATGTATGGATGCAGATGGGTGGGTGGATGGATGGGTGGATGCATGAATGATGTATGGATGGATGCATGCATGATGGGTGGATGCATGATGGATGGATGGGTGGATGCATGAATGAATGATGTATGGATGCAGGATGGGTGGGTGGATAGGTGGATGCATGAATGATGTATGGATGGATGCAAGGTGGTTCGGGCTCGCTCGCTGCGGTGCAATATGCAAATTAGTTTACACCCCTGCGTGTTGGTTCTATAAAGTAACACTGGAAAATGTTTTTTCTACCAAATAGAGCAGTTTTCCGCAGTAAAGAACGCAATGCTATCTGAAACAATAATGCCTAGAAAGTAAGGAGGGGCAATATCGAGACCACGTGCCACCTGTCGCCTATTCTAACTTCCATCAGCGACTTCACTTCTGCGCATCGTGGGAGACGGGTGGGGACTGAGGGGGGAGGGATTGATCCACACGTGACGGCCAGACACACACGTAGCCTCTCGTTTCGTGAATGGCGAGCTATCTTTAGCCTCCGACCCGAGTGATGTCATTTAATGGTCATGGAAACGCTAGCGGCAGCCAGACATGCAACCTGCCGTAGCTGTGAGCCTTCACCCACCGCACCACATTGTAAATAAACCAAATAAACATAGCTTCATGTTGTTAAATAACTAAAAAAACTAAGATATCTGTGTTTGTTCTAGGAAAAATGGCCACATAAAATGCCGCAAAATTGCCGCTAAATTTCCATATTTGTGCCGCTAAATTTCTATTTTTGTGCCGCTAAATTTGCTAATCCATGCCGCTATATCCTGGGGGGTCTGTCTGTAGGAGAACTTGCATCATTTCTCTGTGAATATGCTTATTTTGTTGTTGTGGGAGCCCTATAGGATGTAAAGGGGGGTGAGCAACTGCTGGCTCTGTAATCGGCGCTGCATCCAAAAGTACTACAGCTCCCAGGAGCCCACTGGGCTGTAACTCCAAATCCAGCAAAGCTTCAGTGTAAGATGTAGTCCCGGGAGTATTATTGCCAACTACCCCCACTACTGGCTGGAAAACTACGCTTTTCGAGGCACCCCCAACCTTAGCATGAGTCGTCGGAGCCAGAGGTGATGAGGAGGGAGCGCTAACTGCCTTACCGTTAGATGACATTGTCGAGGCTTTAGGAGAGACAGCAGGTGATTGACGAGATTTTACAGCAACCGGGCTCTGTGGCGATTTGTTATTGCTGCTTGCCTGAGATTTAAACATCGCTGGAAAGGATTAAACATTCTTTGCCCCTTTTGCAGCCACAGTATCTGCCTGACCTCTTTTAATACTTTCGTCAGGTACTAGTCCCGCCTGTGAACCTGGAAGTTGAGTCATTACAGCTCCGGTCTTCGTAGAGCTCCGAGGCGGGTTCTTCATCTGACCTTTCGGGGATCTTCCTAGGTGATTTCAATCTCCACTGGGGCTCCGTGGAAGACTCGGCTGCCAACAAGCTTGCAACCTTTCTCTCAGCTAACGATCTTGCCTAACACTGCTGGGAAAGTACACACGCCAAGAGCTCAATTCTGAACCTTCTGATATCCAAATCAGATCAGATCACCTCTGCTTCACCCATCCGTGTTGACTGGTCTGACCATTTCCTCATTCCCTTCTTTTTTCACCTCTCTCACATTTTAACTCTTGGCCAACCTAAAAGAGCCTCCACGTGGTTCCGCAACACAAAAAATATTGATCTTGAGATTCTATGTGATTCTGCTATGCGTTCACTTCCTAGTCTAGACCCCAATACGGATGTCAACGATCTCACTCCCCTTTGCCTCTCAATCCTTGCAGTCGAGATCGACAAGGTTGCTCCACTCCAAAGCAAAAGGAAAAGACCCACCTCATCAGCTCCTTGGTTCAACAAAGCTCTCCATGACGAAAGGAAAAACTTAAGAATCTTGGAGAAGCACTGGAGACATTCTCCATCCACCCCCAACCTCTCTCTTTTACGCTCAGCAAGATCCAAATACTACTAGCACATCTTCCAGGAAAAAACATCTCATTTCAGATCCCTCCTCGATTCAGCTAAAAACAGACCAAATTTTTTTTTCGACCTCATCAAAAACCCAAATTGTTCTCCCCAAATCATCAAACCTGAGGATGCTTCAAAGAAAGCAACTGAGTTCGCTATATTCTTCAATCAAAAAGTAAAATCTCTGGTGCAACAGGTCACCCACCCCACCCCCATCGAGGAGCGAAAAGCCTTAGTCACCTGGCAGAACTTTGCCGCCACCTCGGAGTTTGATCTCCTCAATTGCATCTGCAAAACCAAAACCTCTAACCATTTTTCTGACCCAATACCCAGTGGCATCGTCATTGATTTCTATACTAACACCCTTTCCTACTGGACCAGGCTAGTCAATCTCTTCCTCAAGGATCCCTCCCAGTTGTCCTCAAAACAGGACAGGTTACCCACCTTCTAAAAAAAACCTCTGCAGATGCAAATGACCTCAATAACTTCCGCCCCATCAACAATCTCCCTTTCCTTTGAAAGATCACAGAAAGATGTGTTGCAAAACAACTCTCCCAACAAATTATGGACATTAATCTCCTCGACATGTTCCAGTCGGGCTTTATTCGAAATTGCAGCACTGAAACAGCCCTGCTGCAAGTGATCGATGATGCGCTGCATATTCTCGATTCAGGGGAATCGTGCCTTTTGATTCTTCTTGACCTCTCTGCAGCTTTTGACACTGTTAATTACAACACCCTCCTGAACATTCTTCATCAGAGAATGGGCGTGGAAGGCACAGTACTCAAATGGTTTGCCTCTTTCCTCTCGGACAGATCCCAAATGATTAAGATTGCGAACAGTCTCTCGTCTCCACTGGTGGTTGGTCAAGGCGTCCCTCAAGGTTCTATCCTTGCTCCCGCTTTCTTTAATCTTTATCTGGAACGATTATGGAACCTCCTAAGCAAATCTGGATTCCTCTACCATCTCTATGCGGATGACACCCAAATATACCTCGACGTGTCTTCCCCTCATGATCTCTCACTACTCAGCTCTACTCTCAACGCTATTCACAACTGGATGTTAGTGCACCAACTCATTCTCAATCCCTCTAAAACTGAATTCCTCCTCCTATCTTGCTCTCTCTCCCCGCCTCCTGTTCAATCCTGGTTGGATCAGTTTTATCTACTCAACAGGAAACCGATCATTGTGGACAGCGCTAAATCCTTAGGTGTCATACTGGACGAAAGACTCAACCTAATCTCACACATCAATTCCATGGCCAAGAGCGCAGGTTATCAGCTGCGCCTTCCTTGGGGGATTAGTCGGTTCTTCCCGGAGAATGACCTAAAAACTTTGGTTCAATCGGTAGTTCTCTCTAGATTGGACTATTGTAATTCACTTCTGAATGGCCTTCCCAAATCTCACCTCTCTCCCCTCAAATCCGTCCTCCATTCAGCAGCTCGCCTCATTTCAGGGTCCAAACGAAGTGACCACATCACCCCTATCCTATCTCCTCTCCAATGGCTTCCCATCGAGGCTAGGGCGATCTACAAAACTGCGTGCATCACCCACAAAGCTTTGCACTCTTCCTCCCCTCGCTATCTGGTGAATAAACTGAAATTGTCTGGAGGCTCAAGACCAACTCGGAATGCGGAAAAGTTCCTTCTTGAGCCCCCCTCCTTCAAAAGGGAAAAATTTATGGCACAATCGTTCTCAGGTAATGCGGTGAGAATCTGGAACTCACTTCCTCCTTCGCTCCGTGCCATCACCTCCATTCAGATCTTGAAAGCGGACCTCAAATCCCTTGTATTCCAAAGACACTTTCAGAACTCCCTAGTCAACCTCTCCTTGGAGTCGGGGGTGGTCCCAACTAAGTGGAAGCAGGCGGTGGTGTCCCCTATCATCAAGAAGCCTTCCTTGGACCCGTCTAGGCCTGAAAGCTATCGTCCCATCTCGCTGCTGCCCTGGCCGGCGAAGAGAACAGAGGCCCATGTCAACCGGGCCCTGTCAGAATATCTCGCCCGAACCAATGTCCTGGACTCCACACAAAACGGCTTCCGTGCTGGGCACAGCACGGAGACCGCTCTTCTTGTGATGGTGGAACATCTCCGTGCGGCGTTGAATGCTGGTCAGACGGCGGCGCTGATATTGTTAGACCTCAGCGCCGCCTTCGATACGGTCTCCCACAGTATCCTCCTGCATCGGCTCGAGGAGATTGGTGTCGGCGGCCAGGCCCTGCAGTGGTTCCGCTCCTTCCTCGGCAATCGTTCCTTCTGTGTTGCCATTCCTCCCTTCAAGTCCAATTTCCAGCCACTGGCCATGGGGGTTCCGCAGGGATCCTCGCTGAGTCCCACGTTGTTTAATCTGTACGTGAGACCGCTGGCTGATGTCGCCAGGCAGTGGGGCCTAACTTTGGTCTCATATGCCGACGACACTCAGCTGGCGGTTACTCTCAGCGGGGATGCGGAATTAGATGCCCCCAGGTTTCAGGATGAACTGAAGGCGGTGGCTAGCTGGTTGACGGGGAACTGTCTCCAGCTGAATGCCACTAAGACAGAGGTTATGATTGTCGGAAGGGGAGTGGAACTTTGGGGTGACCATTGGTGGCCACTAGAGCTGGGACCAACCCCGACTCCGGTGTCAGAGTTGAAAAACTTGGGAGTCTGGTTGGACGCCGGTCTCACCTTCGTAGGACACACTAAAAAAATAGCTGCCTGCTGTTTTGGTCTGTTGAGAGGCTTAAGACCTGTCCTCAAATACTTTGATGCCCCAACCAGACAGCTAGTGATCCAGGCCACTGTTATCTCTCGCCTGGATTACGCTAGCTCTCTTCTGGCTGGGGCCAACCAGGCTGAGTTCACTCGCCTGCAACGGGTGCAAAACGCTGCGGCTAGAGCGATTGTTGGCCTGCCCAGATTTTGCTCGGTGGCGAGTGTCCTTCGCTCCTTACACTGGCTCCCAGTGAGGAAGCGTATCCTTTTCAAGGTCCTGTGTTTGACTCTTAAGATTCTGAGAGGCATAGGCCCTGAAATCATGTCCCGCTTCCTTTACTTCTATGTCCCCACTCGCCCCCTTCGTTCCCAAGGCCAGGCCTTTGTTGTAGTCCCTAGATACAGGCTTTGCCGTATGGGGGGACGCTCCTTCAGTGTAAAAGCGGCATTAGCCTGGAACTCTCTTCCGATGGAAGTTCGTCTGCTGGAGGATCTTATGGCTTTCCGGAAAGCCTTGAAAACTTTTCTGTTTTAGCTCCCCCTTTTAGTCCCCAGCTTGTTTCTGATGTGCTTTTTATTTAGAGTGGTCCCTTTTAGTATTCCGCTTCCTTCTGTTGTGTTATGTTCCTCCTTGTCAAATGCGCCAGGACGCTCCTTAGCTGGAGTAGCTGTGCGCACAACAAAAAACAATAACATAACATAACATAACATAACTAACTCCCCCCCTTCTCAGACCTCACCAGGAAGTTCTTTAGTCATTGTAAATGTGTCAAATATATTTATATTTTTATTTGTACATCTTGTGCTTGCTGCGTTTGATTTTGTGTTCCGTTTGCCTGAGTTGTTTCGATTCTATGGCCTGCTTTTATTCGCAAGGATGTTCTTTATTTATTGTAAAATTTGTCATTTATATTCATATTTTTGCTTGTACAGTCTGTGCTTGCTGTGCTTGAGATTGTGAGCCTTATGCTTACGTCGCTTTGATTCTATGGCATGCTATTTTTATTTGTTCCATTCCTGTAACAGTTCTCTCATGTAACGTAACTGGTTCTATTGTACAGTGCTCTGCTCTGACACCTTCGGGTAAAGTCCGCGCTTTATAAGAATGCATTAAATAAATAAATAAAATGTCATCACTAGAGAAGTACCGTAAATTAGCACAGAAGCCGTCGGCCGCCGAGCGCCGCAGTGGAAGAATCCAGCGAGGTAGACAGCTTCTGTAGACGAGAGGCCACCGGAGCATTCCCTTCTCAGGTCAGTATAGGGAGAAATATCACTTTACTTGATGCCGATACTAATCCAAGCACCCGATCTGTTTACAGAAAAAAATCCATTAGAAATCCCTTAGGAAATCAAAGTCAGCAAGTCATTCAGGGGAGAGCGTGCTGGGATCAGCTCACACAGCCAGGGAACTGGCCGCCATCCTGCCCACTCCCAGTATTTTTAATTGAAATTGTGGAAGATTCAGTATACCAACATCAAGTAAGTGATTTTGACGTTCCAAAGACATGGATTTGGGTATGTACTTCACAGAGGATTGTATGAATCATTCAATATGATAACCGGATAAAATGTAGGAACTTAATAAAATCTTTATGAATGTGGTAAACTTCGGCATTGGGAGAAACTTGGAGATGAAGTTAGAAGTTTGGATTTTGGGTAGGGGTTGGAAGACTGATATTAGAGTCATCACTAATTCAAATAATTTTGCATTTGACTGTAAATATTGGGACTAGCAGAATGTCTTCTAATTTAAAAATGCTCCACGTTTGAGAGTAGAGTGTCAAAATGCGTTATCTTTAAATGTACTTTAGAATAACTATGGTTGATAAAGTTGCATGACTGACATACAACAAAAAATACAGTTAAAAAAAACTGCTTAAAAAATGCCAAAAATACAACTAAAATGGAGCTAAGGAGAAAAAAGATGTCAAATAATGGGAAGATTAGAAGATTTTAGGAAATTGCAACTTTTGTATATTTTGTAATAATAATGTTTGTACTAGCACCTTAACTTTTTATCAGTTGGATGCATATCATAAGAATGTGAAAATGGCGACTCACATACTATATGTGGATGATTTGCACTAGCGCTTTATATATATATATATATATATATTTTTTTTTTTATGTACTTCACAATGGAAAAGGAATAATGGCTACAGACGTGTACCATGGTACTGTGCTGAGGTTAATAGTCTAGTGTTTTTAAACAATAGTAAAAACAAACAAGGGTAATGCACTTAGCACTTTAAATACTGTCTAGACGTTGGGGACTATATGTATATATATATAACCTACTGGCGGTCGCCAGTAAGTAGTTATATTTAGGGCCTAGTTTCCATAGGAAATCAGCAACATTTTATTTGGAATAACTTTGGCGCCAGTCGATGAATCTTCGCGAAATTCTCCAAGAAGATGGGGCGCTCCGCCCCTCTCCTATCCTTAAAGGTTCAGAGTGATTCGTCCAGCAAGGGGCGAGAAAAAAGGGGGGTCCCAAAACGTGTTTTCCCCATGTAATTTTCCAAAGGGACCTTTAGCCGCGGCTACAACCCGAAATGTAGAATGGAATCACACCAAATTTGGCAAAAAGGTGGAGTTTGGTTCCCAGATCACGCTTTTTGTTAAATGGTGTAAATCCGTGCAGTAGTTCCTGAGAAAATCAAAAGTAAAATCATAGATATATCTATGGACTAAGTAGGGTACGCGTATCCCAGGAGCTGCATGCTAATTGGCAGCCATCTTGTGTTTCCGTAGAACCGAGGCACAAGAGAAAAAAAGAAAGCCGCAAAACGCAATAAGGGGGTAGGGTAGAAACACCCTGATGCACTAGGTCGGCTCATGGGGTCGGCCAAAAATGTTGTAATTTTTTTTTTAAATCGCGGGATTGCGTAGGATATGCGTATCCCATGAATAAAAAAAACCTGAAGAAATCTTTAGTGCTAATTAGCCCCTGGGGGGGCCAAGTCCCGAGGCAATATGCTTTATTATAATGGGGGGCCCAGAGGGGCCCCGGGGACCGCCACCCCCTGTGGGGGAGCTCACAGGCCCCCCCTCAGCCCCGGGGACCCGCCACCCCCGGGGCTTTGGTTGAATATGGGCGGCGGCTCACGGCCCGCAGCATATGTAAATGTGTGGGGGGGCTAAAAGGCCCCCAAGCCCCTTGGTCCGCCACCTTCCCGGGGCACTAAATATTTAAATGAAGGGTAGATTATTTTTTATTTTTTTCATGGTAAAATTCGGATACGCATACCCAGCGCGGCGCTCAGCGCGACCTCTGAGGTGCACGCGTTGGGTACGCGTATCCTACCACGTATGCTGCGCGTATCCAAGCTAGAAAAAGAAAAATATTTTTCAGATATTTATCAAGCTTATGTGTTTAGATGTTGGGTGGCTCTAAAAAGAACCTTTGTGTTTATTGGTACCTACAAGTAAGTACCTATGCAGAGTCTAAAGTTGTTGAGTAGGACTCTGTTACCCTCATCTGTAAAATGTACACCATCTCTTCTATAGATGCCGTCCATATCAAAATGCAGATTGTTGTTGAAAATGTACCCTATTCTGCACACTCTGAGATATGCAGAAACAGCTTTATTGACATGTTGCCTAGCTTTCTCAAATCTTGCACAATATTGGTTGGACCAGTTCCATTTCTGCCTTTGGCATATGTTAGAATAGACATAGGCAGTTTGAGGGAAAAGTGACATAAATTCTGCAAAGGTGTCCTTCATAAGCATTTCAAGCCCTACTCCAGTCAAAGTGCCTAGGTCGTTGCCCCCAGAGTGCACTATGATGAGGTCAGGGTGTTGGAGATGCAAAAATGATTTCATCAATGGCATCAATTGGTGGCACTTTAATCCTTTCTGTGCAATCCATTTAATGTCTACATTTGGCAAAGCTAGGTCTTTTTCAATACCTCTGCTTTCAGCATACCTTTTGCACCAGAAAATATAGCTGTGTCCCACAATCCACACTCTAAGCATCTTGAAGGAATCTCTGGATGCATATGAAATGGCAGTTTGAGAAGTAAGGTTTTTCTAAGATGGTGGGTGAGATGCAGTTTTGAAAACAGGAGAGAAATGATTGGTTGTTTGAGAACATTATAGACTAAAAAGTAGGGTGCATGTTTCTATTTTTTTTAAAGTATGATTCTTATTGGTTAAGAAGAACTGTTTGAAAGGAACATTACATATGATAAGGTGGAATTTTGAGAAGTCAAGCACACTTGCTGTTTGGTTTAGTAACATTCTGTGGTGAACTTTTGACCTGTGTTTCAGTTGACTGTTGCATGGCCTGTTACTATGGTAACAGCAGAAAGCAAATTGGGGGTAGGGTTCATAGGTATGTCAGTTGGAAAGGGTTAAAATGTTCATGCAATAGAAATGTATGTTTGCTTTTGAATTAATGTGGGAAAAATGTGTAATTAGTTATTTACATGTGTGTGTAGATTGAGTGTGTAGATTGAGAGGGAAAGTTTACTATTTGCCATAGGACCTCCTGACTCCATAGGCCTGCTCAGGGGGTCCTACAAGCACCCCCAAGGACCCCCCCAAAATTGTTCTTAAAGAAATCGCGGGATGTGCGTATCCTGTGAATAAAAAAACCCCGAAGCATGCTTTAGTTGTACTTAGCTCCCGGGGGGGGGGGGCAAGTCCCGAGGGCAAAGTGTTTATTGTAGTCGGGGGCTGGAGGGGCCTCCAGCCCCCACCCCCGGTGCTACTTTTTTTTTTGTAAATTAAAAAACCTGTGTGGGGGGTTTCGAGCCCCCCCCAACATGCCCCGGGGACCACCACCTCCCCAGGGCACTACATTTTTAAATTGGGGGTCTGTGATGGACCCCCCCAGCCCCAGTGATCAACACCTACCCGGGGCTTTTTTATGGTAAAATTAGGATGCGCATACCCAGCGTTGGGTACGCGTATCCTACCAGGTATGCTGCGCGATTTCTAAGGCGTCGGGCACGCGTATCCAAGCAAGAAAATAAATTAAAAAATATATATTTTTCAGATGTCTATAAACCTTATGTGTTTAGATATTGGTTGGTTCTAAAAAGAGCCTTTGTGTTTATTGTTACCTATAAGTAAGTACCTGTGCAGAGTCTAAAGTTGTTGAGGAGTTTTTTTTTCAGTGTGCCGAAATTTTGACCTTAGTGGTCAGTTGAGTTTTGCATGATCTGTTACTATGGTAAGAACAGAAAGCAGATTGGGGGTAGGGTTCAAAGTTATGTCAGTTGGAAAAGGTTCAAATTTTCAACCAATTGAAATGTGTATTTGCTTTTTAATTAATGTGGGAAACAATTTGATTTGTTATTTACATGTATATATGTGAAGATTGAGAGGGAAAGTTTGCCATTTTTTGGTTTTGCTAAGAACAGTGAAGTACAGAGATTCTGTATTAGAAAATCTGGTGTGTGACTGACATTCTTCTTAATCTACAAATCAATTTGAAAGGTGAGTTGTTAAGTTGTAAGGGGATGTATCTGGTGAATGTTGTTTTTAATAAGAGTAATGTGTTTATCCTGCTAAAGTGCAAGTAGTAGTTAAGTTGTGTAGAATCACATTCTGAGTTTGTCTGCATTGGGATAACCATTGTGATAAAAGCATTTGGTAAGTTAATGTGTTTGGTGAGTCAGCTTTGTACAGTAAAGTGCAGTACCAAAAAATGTAGAATGTATGCAGTCACTTTTCCAGTTCTAGAGTAGTTAATAGTGTTAGAACAAACCCAAATCAAAGGTGCACGATATTAGAGAACAGACAGAAAAATATTTTATCGAAATTCTTCTTTTATTCCATTTCTTTTTTGAAGAGAACTGGCACACAGCCAACGCGTTTCGTTCCCCAGTGCCACGGGAACTTCGTCAAGGCTGTAACAATTATAAAAGACCAACATAAATATACAAAAGTAGCTTCTACATATAAATACAAGGAACACTAGTTATGTTATTTAATACACAGACTAAATACAAAGAAATATATACAAAGACATATTTTATACAAATGCATATATTATATGGAGAGAAAGACATAACACAGAATTCGTGGTGGACAACCCAGAAAAAACAGAACAATTTTTTTAATAAAAGATAAAAAATGCTAAACTCCTAACACACAGTGTAACAATGACAAATCTTTTTGGGAGATTTAACAATAATACACTCCAGTAATTTAGAAAATTGTGGATGGTGGGGGGGGTTAAAGAGAAGAAGAAGGGGATCACAAATGACTGAGAGTAACACACTCTTTAGAAAAAAGGAAAAAGGGGTAAAGCATTATATGGAGAGTATAGAGAGTGAAAAAATGAAGGTTTTATTGAAACATAAAAAGTAAATAATAATAAATATTAGAGAATTTGTGGGAATTAAAAGGTCAAGCACAATAAGTTGAAGTCCTACAGCACAAAGAAGATCATATCAGCCAAGAATTACTTTTGTTCTCACCTATAAGTAATATCCAATAATCACAGTCAGATCGGTGAGGGATTTCTTAAAGATGCATAGAAAAAGACATGTACAATCAATACTCCAATTCTGTTATTGAAAAAGAGAGAAAGGAGAGTAGAGAGGCCCACCATTAGTCCGGAACTAAAAGTATAATAGCTGCAAATATCGTTAGTCGGTGAAATATGCCCAACCAAGCCTTCAGAAATTCATAATTAAATGCATTGTGATCTGCATAGCTTGGGGGCCCTCCATTTTGCCCGCCTAGGGACCAAAAGACCAAGAGCGTGAAATACTGATTCTCTCACCTAAAACGGTTTGGTAAAGATCTAAAATTTCGGCTAGTAAAGTTTCACTTCTTCAGAGTAAGATGAAGACGGATATTCTATATCGAAGTATATCAGTAACTATGCGTCGGAAAACACTTGCCTATATGAATAAACAGAAGAAATGAGCATCAGTACACACATTGTGGAAGCCGAAGAATTCCGGAGTAAGGTAAGATTAAGGGAAACATACTTTCACCATACTCTCATGAGAGCTTGTCAATTGGGATAACAGTGAGTTGGTTTATGGAGAGCAAATGAACCTCCTGATAAGCGCGATGTAACACCAGTCCGACCTGTAGCATCAAGCAACAGCAAATGGTAATTCAGCCTCCAAATGGGTAAGAGTCTAGTATAGAAACGACATAGGTTTCTAGAGCACAACGATACCAAAAGCGTATTCCTAGAAAACCTTGCGAGTACTCTCTTTTGAAAACACCATAAAACACAGTAATACACAATTCTTACCATAAACGAATACGCCGATGGGGAGAAAATAAACCTTCTGATAAGCGCAATGTAGTATTAAGCGGTCCTGTAGCAATGAGCAACAATAAGTAGTAGTTCAGCCTCCCATTAGGAAAGAGTCTAGAACAAAAACAAAATAGGTTTCTAGAGCACACCTACACAATAAACTTGTTCTAAAAAGACCTCGCCAATATTCTCTTATTGTAATCACCCCCAGAGAGAAGTGTCCCTCGAGTGCTGTAATGCGCTGCAGGTATCTAAATATTAGAGAACGGTCACGATAAAAATACATAATAAAAAAGTAAGAAGGTACTCTCTTTTTGTAATCACCACCGGAGAGAAGTGTCCCTCGAGAGCTGTTACGCGCTGCAGATATATAAATATTAGAGAAAGGTCACGATAAAAATAAGAAGGTTCCCAATTCAAATATAGGTAAACATGCTACCACAATCTTAGAAGGAGATCAAGTCCCAAATAAGAGACATGACCTTAAATCTAACCTCCTCCTTGACCCGTATATACCTGAGAGCAGGAAAGGAAAAGCGGCAAAGGCCTCCGCGGGGACAGAAAGGGCTTACCAGTACTTCTGTGAAACATATCATTGATCTTCCCTCGTATATTAGGGATAGTAAGGAAATACTGACAAAATTTAACGATTTCAATTGGTCAGAGGACTTATGTTTCGTGACATTTGATGTGGAAAGTCTTTACACGTGCATTGGGAAACAATTTGGCATCCATGCAGTGTGATCCTTTTTAGATAGAGAACCAGCTGAACAGTATGAATACAATGAGATGATTGTTGAAATGACTGACATCATACTGGGCAATAACTTCTTTCTGCATGACTCCAAATGGTTCCAGCAGATACTTGGAACACCAATGGGGTCAGTTCGAATGAGAGTACACCTGGCATAAATGTGCCTGCCCCTGAACTCAATCAATCAATCAATGACACTTGTAAAGCGCGCTACATACCCGTAGGGTCTCAAGGCGCTGGGGGGGGGGGTGCCGCTACTGCTCGAACAGCCAGGTCTTCAGCTTCCTCCTGAAGGAGAGGTGGTCTTGGGTCAGGCGCAGGTCGGTCGGGAGGGAGTTCCAGGTCTTGGCAGCCAGGTAGGAGAAGGACCTTCCTCCTGTAGTCGCTCTTCGGATGCGGGGGACGGCGTCGAGGGCGTGGTTGGCTGATCGAAGGTGGCGTTTGGGAGCGTAGAAGTTGACTCGGCTGTTGAGGTAGCTCGGGCCTTGGTCGTGTAGGGCTTTGTGTGCGTGGGTGAGGAGGCGGAAGGTGATTCTTTTGCTGACGGGGAGCCAGTGAAGGTCTCTGAGATGTCCGGAGATGTGACTGGTTCGTGGGATGTCGAGGATGAGTCTGGCTGAGGCGTTCTGGATCCGCTGGAGTCTCTTCTGGAGCTTGGCGGTGGTACCGGCGTAGAGGGCGTTGCCGTAGTCCAGTCGGCTGGTGACGAGGGCCTGGGTGACGGTCCTCCTGGTCTCGGTGGGGATCCACCAGAAGATCTTCCGTAGCATGCGTAGGGTGTTGAAGCACGCCGAGGAGACGTTGTTGACTTGCCTGGTCATGGAGAGGGAGGAGTCCAGGATGAAGCCCAGGTTGCGTGCATGGTCTGTTGGTTTGGGTGCGGAGCCCAGGGCGGGAGGCCACCAGGAGTCGTCCCAGGCGGAGGGTGAGGGTCCCAGGATGAGGACCTCCGTCTTGTCCGAGTTCAGTTTTAGGCGGCTGGTCGTCATCCACTCGGCTACCTCCTTCATCCCTTCGTGCAGGTTGGCTCTGGCGGCGGCGGGGTCGTTGGTCAGGGAGAGGATCAGCTGGGTGTCGTCGGCGTAGGAGATTATGCTGAGGTTGTGTTTGCGTACGATGGCCGCGAGGGGGCTCATGTAGACGTTGAAGAGGGTGGGGCTCAGAGATGATCCTTGAGGGACGCCGCAGATGACTTCGGAGGCCTCTGACTTGTACGGTGGTAGGTGGACTCTCTGTGTTCTTCCGTCGAGGAAGGAGATGATCCATTCCAGCGCCTTGTCCTGGATTCCGATGTTGCTGAGGCGCCGTACTAGGGTGCGGTGGCAGACCGTGTCGAATGCCGCGGAGAGGTCTAGGAGGATGAGGGCCGCTGTTTCTCCATTGTCCATCAGGGCTCGGATGTCATCGGTGGCGGCGATGAGGGCGGTCTCGGTGCTGTGGTTGGCTCGGAAGCCGGACTGTGAGGGGTCGAGGGATCCGTTCGTCTCGAGGAAGGCGGCCATCTGCTTGTTGACGGTCTTCTCGATGACTTTGGCTGGAAACGGGAGGAGCGAGATGGGGCGGTAGTTCTTGAGGTCGGTGGGGTCCGCTGTTGGTTTCTTGAGTAGAGCGCTGAGTTCGGCGTGTTTCCAGCTCTCAGGGAAGATGGTGGTGTCGAAGGATGTGTTGATGATGTCTCGCAGATGGGGTGCGATGACAGCGTCGGCCTTGTTGAAGACGTGGTGAGGGCAGGGGTCGGTCGGAGATCCGGAGTGGATGGAGTTCATCGTGCGGATGGTGTCTTCGGTGCTGATCGGGGTCCAGGCATGGAGGGTGGTGGTGGGGGGTGGTTGTTTGGTCATGGTGTGCGTTGGTTGGTTGTTGAAGCTGTTGTGTATGTCCGCGATCTTGTTGTGGAAGTATGAGGCGAGGGAGTTGCAGAGGTCTTGCGATGGGGTGATGTCGTTGTTTCCTGCGCTGGAGTTGGAGAGCTCTTTCACGATGTTGAAGAGTTCCTTGCTGTTGTGTGCGTTGTTGTCCAGCCTGTCCTTGAATGCTGTTTTCTTGGCGGCGCGGATCAGCTGGTGGTGTTTCCGGGTGGCAAGCTTGAAGGAGGTCCTGTTGTCCGGTGTCGGATCCCTTCTCCAGACTTTCTCGAGGGCATTGAACTGAGCATGTTGTCTTCTGGGGGAGGTACATTGATGACATCATTATGCTATGGTCAGGCAATTTGGATCAGCTCTCTCAATACCACACTTATCTTAATGCAAACACCTGCAATGAGAAGCTGACTATGACCTTTGACAAATCGGAAATTAACTATCTTGATATCCATTTTTATGTTAAGGATGGTATCATACACAACACCCTCTATAGAAAAGAGACTGCATGCAATGCGATTCTGCATGCTGAGAGTGCACACTCGAGATCAGTGGTCAACAATATCCCCTATGGGGAGGTGACACGCTTGAGAAAGAATTGTAGTGAAGACAGTACATATCACCAGAATGTGGCGGAATCAAGGAGAAGGTTTCCAAAACGTGGCTACAAAATGGATGTTCTTGATAAGGCAATTAAAAAAGCTTCAAACCTCAAAAGGGATGACACCCTTCGGGCTAGTCCGGATAGGGCCAATAGAACCAAAAACAACAAAGTCAAGTTTATCACCCAATATAATGCCAACAGCAACTCAATTTACAAAGTTCTTAAGAAGAATTGGAATTTGCTACAGAGTGTTTCTAGCCTCAGAGACCAATCGCCTAACAACCCTGCAGTAACGTACCAGAGAGGATGCTCTTTACGCAATGTCCTGTGCACCAGTTAGGTGACTACACCTAAAAACTCATGGTTGCCTCCCAAACCAAGTGGCTTCTACACTTGTGGCTCATGCAACATTTGTCCATATGGTAGGAACAAATGTACAGAGTTTACCTACAATACCAACAAAAAATACAGAATCTTTGACTTCATTATTTGCAATACTACACATGTGATTTATGTTGTGGGATGTAAGTTGGGGAGAGGGGTTGGCCTAACGGCTAATGCGCTAGACCTCGGACCTGGGGAACTTGGTTCGAGTCTCGGTAACGACGCCAAAAAACCCCTGTGATTCTGGGCAAATCACATACAGCCTGATTCATCAAGCTAAATTGCACTTGCAAAGGCCAAGATTCTCAGAATCTTGCCTTTTGTGAGTGCAATTTTTTCATTTGGGATTCATCATCCCAAATGCAAAATTCGCTATTAAAGAATTCGCACATTTGCGAAGAATTGCATTTAAGGAATCTCTATTTGAGATTCCTTAAATGCAATTCATGAATCATTTTAAAATTGCGAAATTGCAATTTTGGGCCGCTATTTACAGAGAGGTCAGACCTCGTGGTAAATAGCAAAAACTTAGAAAAATGCATTTAAATGCATTTTTCTAAGTTGCATGTTACACACACACATGTCCTTTGGACATGTGTGTGCGCAACATCTGGCTACATTTGCTTTTCAGGGGTGCTACAGGGTGTCCTTTGGACACCCCTGCACCCTTGAAATCGCATCCTTATTTGCGATTAGCTAATTGCTAATCGCAAATAAGGAATAACTCTCCATTGATTCCTATGGGCCTGTAGGCCTATGGGAATGCATGGGGAGTTATTCCTTATTTGCGATTAGCAATTTGCTACTCGCAAATAAGGAACATGTAGGAATCGCAATATTTTTTGCAATTCCTACATGAATCCCGTTTTGCAAGTCCATGAATCGCTATTAAAGACTCGCAAAACGGGTCTTTGATGAATCAGGCTGTTAATCTCCCCGTGCCTAAAATGAAAGTGTGTTCTCATGTAACGTAACTGGTGCTATGTAAAGCGCTCTGATAACTGAATCGGTTCGGTTCTACTTCGCGCTATATAAAACTCTGCAAAAAAAAAAAAAAGTGTAACATCATCTATGTAGGTAGCACGGTACACACCTTAATGATCCGAATTCAGGAACACCGGAGGGCACTACTTAACGGTGATGGATGGTACCCCTTAACTGCACATTACTTGGAGCACCACACTGACGATCATTCCTTTTGGTTTCACTGAATTGACTATGTGCTCCCTGGGATCAGAGGTGGCAACCGTGAACTTGAGGTTAGACAGAGGGAGGCCAAGTGGATATGTCGCTTACAGGCCACACTGAAAGGACACAATACTGACAGGGAACTACATTACTTCCTTGGATAAGGAAGTGGATATCTCCCTGCATAGATATGATAATGACCCTCCTCCCGTCGATATCATGTAGAGAGGGTACCCAACAATCTATCTGACCTGCTTTACTAAATGGGTTTGGTGGGACAGGTGAAATTTTTTATAACTATTGCACAAATCCCATATAGGTACATAACTTTACATGTCTTACATATCATGATTGTTTCTGTATCTATGTAAGATTTTTTTTATGATTGACTTTATGTCTGATGTGTGAGAAAAAAAGTTTTATTGGTGATTTACTATCTGTGTGATTTTGTTGTTTTTTATTTTTTTTTATGTCACTGGTATTTGCCTGCCATTTTCTTTTCTGAGTTCATATTCGTATGCGCTTTATATTTTCTTCTTTCTTTCTGTCCTCTGTCTTCCCGCGTTCTTTTTTAAACTTATTGTGTGTATAATAGCCTCAAGGTGAGGAGTTCGAATATTGGTTTGCTTGCGACATCGCTGCTGTGGCGGCCGCACCTACTGACACAAGTTAAATATTGCTGCGCGATTTTGGTTTAATTTGTTCTAATTAAAGCACTATGACTGTAGCATAGTGATTGCTGTCCTCGTTGTGATCGATAGCGTGGGACGGGTGTTGCGAGACTGAGGCCCGCTGATCTACGGAGTTATTTTGTCCTGGTATCGTCAGATTAGGCATAGTCTTTTTCCATGCCTTCGGTAGACGCGCTAAGTATAGGCGTGGCCAAGGCTACATTGGCTCACATATAAACGGGTCATGGTTGTACACTAAAATGCAGTATGCACATTTCTGGAATGTGTGCAGTCATTTTAGCCGTTCAACAGTAATTAATAGTGTTGATTGTCTAGAATCAGACTTGTGTCTCAAATCTACAATTCCCCAGTCAGTATAAATACACTGCTGCAAACACTTTCGGGCAGATTTATAAGCCCTTTGCGCCTCTTTGTGGTTGTATTGTGTCACTTTTTTGATGTAATGTTGGTGCAAATAGTGCAGCAAATTGCTTATGTATTTGCAAAATGAGTCTAGATTCACACCGTGAGTCTGTGTGCATTTAGGAATCTTTCTGAGAGAAGCATTTTTGTACGTTTTGTGTTTGCAGACACATAACTGCTTCAAAACCTATCCTTTTGTCAAGTTTTGATAGAATTAGAAACCAGTTATTGCTTTTGTATTTGCAAGATGACTCATGGTTGTACATTAAAATGCAGTATTTATATTTCTGGAATGTGTTTAATCATATTAGCCCTTCAAGAGTAATTAATAGTGTTGCTTGTCTAGAATCAGACTTGTGTTTCAAATCTACAATTCCCCAGTCAGTACACATACACATCTGTATACACTCTGGGGCAGATTTACAAGCCCGTTGCGCCTCTTTGTTGTTCTATTGTGTCACTTTTTTGATGTAATGTTGGCTTCAATGATGCAGCAAATTGCTAATGTATTTGCAAAAGGAGTCAGGATTGTATGGTAAAATGCAGCAGTCATATATATAGAATGTGTTTAGTCACCTTACCGTTCCTAGACTAGTAAATGTATTTTTGTAAAATGCAAGGTTTCATATTTTTTGTCTGAAATCACAGTGTGAGTCTGTGTGCATTTAGGAATCATTCTGAGAGAAGCATTTTTATACGTTTTGTGTTTGCAGACACATAACTGCTTAAAAACATATCCTTTTTTAAAGTTTTGATAGAATTAGAAACCAGTTATTGCTTTTGTATTTGGAAAATGAGTTATGGTTGTACACTAAAATGCCGTATTTACAATTCTGGAATGTGTGCAGTCATTTTAGCCCTTCCACAGTAATTAATAGTGTTGCTTGTCTAGAATCAGACTTGTGTTTCAAATCTTCAATTCCCAGTCAGTATACATACACTGCTACAAACAACCTGGGGCAGATTTACAGGCCCATTGCGCCTCTTTGTTGTTCTCTTGCGTCACTTTTGCACTGTTGTAGTGACCCATTCAGCAGTATGTACTAATCCATTCACTGTGCGAAAACTGAAGCACTTATAAATTCAGTCAGGCACTCTCCTTGCAGAACTGTAATCATTAAGTCAGTACCCAAGTACTCATGCAGCGAAGTAGGCCTTAGGGCATGGACTGCTTCAAACCCCTATGCAGTATGCATGCAGTCTTGTATCCACCTGCACACTTGTCTTTCATACCTTCAATTCCCCGGTCTGTATCCTTACACTTTCACCAAGCACTCTGTCACTGCTGTTGCACTGTTGTAGTGACCAATTTAGCAGTATGTATTAATCAATTCACTGTGCTAAAACTCAAGCACTTATACATTCAACCAGGCACTCTCTTTGCAGAACTGTAAACATTCAGCAGTATGTACTAATTAATTTACTTCGCTAAAACTCAAGCACTTATATGTTCACTTAGACACTCTTGTTACAGTACTCAAATCAATCAGTCAGTACCCAAGTACTCATGCAGCGAAGTAGGCCTTAGGACATGGACTGCTTCAAACTCCTATGCATTATGGATGTAGTCTTCTATCCACCTGCACATTTGTCTTTCATATCTTCAATTCTCCAGTCTGTATCCTTAATTTTTCACCAAGCACTCTGTCACTGCTGTTGCACTGTTGTAGTGACCCATTCATCAGTATGTACTGATCCATTCACTGCGCTAAAACTCAAGCGGTTATATATTCACTTAGACACTCTCCTTACAATACTCTAATCATTCAGTCAGTATCCAAGTATTCATGCAGCGAAGTAGGCCTTAGGACATGGACTGCTTCAAACCCCTATGCACTATGCATGCAGTCTTCATCCACCTGCACACTTGTCTTTTACATCTTCAATTCTACAGTCTGTATCCTTACACTTCCACCAAACACTCTGTCACTGCTGTTGCACTGTTGTAGTGACCCATTCAGCAGTATGTACTAATTCATTTACTGCGTTAAAACTCAAGCACTTATATATTCACAGAGCTGCATTGCAGAGTATTGTAAAAAGGTGCGTGGCCTCTGAATACCTCTCTGCAACGCAGCCTCCTGGCGCATACTGGAGGTACCTGGTGGGCTAGTTGGCCCCCAGGGGACCTCAGGATTCAAGGGCACTTAATCACGCAATATAAAACTTGCCACAGGGCGTGTTTGCACACATGTAATTTGAGATGTCATCAGTGATGTCACTGACCATGCCATGAATGATGTAATATGTGACATCATCAGCAGTGGATTGCGGGCACACGAGATATAGTTACTACAAGTAACTATATCGGAGGTATTTCAACATTTTGTACGAGTGAAATGTCCAGCTAACTATAACACCCCTAAAATCTACAGTTTTTTCAGTGAATTTCTAAGGTTTTTTAAATGCTAATTCCTAACTATATCAGGCCTGAAACCTATGTTTTTTTCAGTGAATATATATATATATATAACCCAACATTTGAATAGGCTCAATGATTACAGCCATAACGGGATTTAACCTGTTATATATTTTTATAATCATGAATAGTTGTTTTAATCATGACTGTATACAAATGTAATTATGCTTTTACATAAATATATTAAGTATTGATTCCGGGAAATGACACATATAGGAATCAGTGTGAAGTCTGTCTACACTGTTAATGCAAATAGTGACCCAATCAGGGATTAGCACTGTGCACTTTAAATACTCACTAGAAACGTTGATGCGCTGTCATCTGATCAAGGCTTTGTGCCGAAACGTTATGGCGACAGCTGAATAAAAACAACAGCATCCGAATTTCCTGGTCCGTGTCTGTTTCTGAAAAGCGGTGTCGTGGGAGGACGATCGCGTAAAGGAGACGGAGGTCGTGCATATATATATATATATATATATATATATATATATATATATATATATATTCTTTCGATCTTTCTCCACAACATACAAAGTAGGCACCAACTCCGTGAAATAAGTATCAAGGATTATTCTTTATTCCATACCGTAGACGCGTTTCGACGGACCCAGCCGCCTGGGTCACTACATCTACTTCTCCCCAAGTTCAGACTCATTTTATAGTGGTTCAAAATAACAAGTGACACAAATGAAAGAAGTTTGAAAAAAATCAAAAAATCAAAAAAAAGACCATTGGTTGTCATGGTTACAGGCAAATGAACGATAGACATTGTGGAGTTGAAACAAATAATATATCTGCAAGTCATGGTGAGTTAAAATCATTAAAAGTGACTTTTTCGTTGTTAATACAGTGGGTCATTTTGCATTAAATACCACTTGATACTTGTACAGAATTAAACAACCAAAAGGGATTATCGGTTCGAGAGCCTGATTATGCTGCTTTTCTAAAAGTGATGGAAAGTGAGAGGGTATTGTCATCCCGTTACTTTAAGTGTTTATCTGCGTGAGCAATCTGTAACTCCATCTCAGAGTTGGAACAGCCTGCTGGGAAGATGGCTCACGCTGCACTATGCCTTCAGTCAATTATCACTCGGCTCTGAATGTGGCCGGGCTTAAGGTAAATGCTCCGGTTTGAATACCGTGATTGTGTGGATGGCACTGGTTGCCTAAATGATGCATAAGGCTATGGACCTTGCTTCAAAACAGTCCACGTGTAGATTCCTAGTCGATTTGATGTGTTAGGGAAAGTTCGGTCCTGGTAAAGTTAGCCTATAAGCCGTCTGTTATCCTGGTGTGTACTGAGGTAAACTGCCTATCTGTACAGAGGCGCGCTTGGGGAAATTGTTGATCGCTAATCTAGAGTTCTGGTCGTTGACAAGTAATTCAACCCTTGATGAATCTCGGTCTATCAGTCTGGATGCCACTTTCATTCTGTGTTGGTGATTGTGTTTGTCGTGTATTGTGCGTGTATTTACAAGAGATGGTGAGTGTAGGTGTTTGTACGGAGGGGGTGAGGTCAGGATGCGGGATTGCAGTTTATATTTTGAACTAGTGTTCTTGCAGCATGAAGGATGTTTCTAGAGATGTACACTTAGAGCTTCATCTGCGTTAAGCCCATGTGGTGCTCTACTATTCAGTAGGATTATGTACTTCGATTCTAGTCTCCTCAGTGTTAATAGTCTGTTGCCCCCTCTCAGGTGTTTTTGAACACTGTCTAACACAAAGTAGCTCAAGTCTCCTGCTCTGCCATTGTAATGTCTGTTTATGTGCCTCGCTACCGGGTAGGCCGCTTCATCGTTTGGGATCGCCCTGAGGTGCTGTAAAATCCTGACGTGTACGGGGTGTAGTGTGCTACCTACATAGATTTTGTTTTGCAGGTGCACCGTAGCACATATACTGCGTAATCTGTTTTGCAGGTGAAGTGGCCTTTTATTTGCACTGGACTTTTCCTAAGAGGTGTTGTTATTGATCGGGTATTCTTTGCATGTTTGCACGCTTTGCACTTAGTGCACTTAAGGAATCCTTCTTGTGCTTTGAGACAATCTGATCTAGGTGTCTGTGTTGGTGCGTTATTCACCAATTCTTCCCTCATCGATCTAGCTTTTCTAAATGTGAGTTGTGGCAGCTTGATGCATTTAGCACCAATCACAGGGTCACAGCGGATAATCGGCCAGTGCTGGTACAAGATTTTCCGCACGTTTGTGTGGTATTTATTGTAACCTGTGATCATTTGTGGAACAGTGTTGTTTTCCTGACGGGGTGCCCTCTTGTTGGAGACTTTGGTTTTAAGGAGTTCTTCCCTGGTGTGTTTCCCGCTTTTCTCTCTTGCTTTGGTCAGTGTGGTGTCCTTATATCCTCTCTGTCTGAGTCTTGAGAAGAGACTAGATGTGCAGATCTCTAAATCTCTGGTGGTGCTGCAGTTTCTCCTCATTCCTAAGCATTCTGCATAAGGAATGCTCTCTACTGGGCTTCTTGGGTGGGAACTCTGAGTGTGTAAAATAGAGTTACCCGCAGTCTCTTTTATGTATGTACGAGTGTGAACTCTGTTGTCGTCATGATAGATTTCCAGATCTAGAAATGTGATCTTCTCTTTGCTTAGGTTACAAGTGAACCTCAGGTTGAGGGTGTTGCTATTGATTTTATCAGTGAAGTCTAGTGCCTCCTGTTCTGTCCCTCTCAATAGGATGAAAATGTTGTTGATGTAGCAACGGTAAATCACCACATTTGTCGACATCTCGTCCTGACACTGAACCCTTAGTACTCGCTCCTCCCACCAGCCCATATGCAAATTCGCATAGCTGGGGGCGAAGCAAGTACCCATGGCTGTGCCCTGTGTCTGTTTATAGAGGAGTTTGTCGAAGAGAAAGGTATTATTCTCCAGACACCATTCTGTCATGTGTAAGAGCATTTGCGAGTGTTTGTAGAATGTAATCTCCCTAGTGCCTAGATAGTATTGTAATGCTTTGAGACCATCCCTATGCCTGATGCTGGTAAACAGACTCTGTACATCGAGTGTAACCAGTACATAATCATCCTGCCACATACATTCAGAGATAAGTGATAGAAAATGTCCGGTGTCTCTTGCATACGCAGGTAGGGCACTGACAAAAGGTTGGAGAAAAAAGTCCACATACTTTTCTCGAAAAGGCTTCCTATGGGTGATATGATCGGCCTGCCAGGTGGATGTAGGCAGTCCTTGTGTATCTTCGGAATCACATATAATTGAGGTGTTATGGGGTAGTCATTTTTCAGAATATCAAATTCCTGTTTCATTATCAGGCCTTATCTTTTCCACTCATATAGACTTGCATGATATCTTTCCTTGATGTTCACGATGTTGGTGGAGTTTGTCCTTATATAGCAATCCTTGTCCTGTAGCTGGAGCTGCGCTTCATTGTTGTACATTTTCAGGGGCCATAACACAACATTACCCCCTTTATCTGCACAGCGTACCACAATGTTTGGTCGTGATCTGATTTTTTCCATCAGTTTAGTGTACTTCATGCTTTGATTAGATTTTTTTTATTGAATTCATTGCTGCTTGACAGAGCCAATGTTTTCAGATCTTGTATCACTTTGTCTGCAAAAATGTCTATGTTATCCTTGGGCATGAGAGGGGTGAATACCGACTTTGGGCTGAATGGTGTTTTGCAAGTAGCTGCAATCGAGATTTCTGATGCTGTTGCTACCTGCGTGTTGCTCATGCTCTCAGATTCAGTTGCAGCGTTCAAGTGTATTTCAGTTAATTCTCTCAAGAGTTCCATGTCTGTGACGCATAGGGTCCCACCCTCTGCCCTGCCGGTTGGTGTTGATTGTCGTTCTTGAGTTTTTCCTTTCATGTTGGAGAAATATTTTTGCAATTTTAGTTTCCGAGTGAATTTATACAGATCGATCCTCGTGTCTGTGTAGTTAAAATTAGTCTCTTTGCAGAAGGATAGGCCTAAAGCCAATGTCTTTTCTTCCTAATTTGTAAGGGTCATGTCTGTTAGGTTGATAACTGTGTTGGAAGAGTCTTGTGTGTCTATCATTGTCTCTTGTTCCTTCTGTAGGTGTTTCTGGTTCTTTGAGCCACTTCTCCTCCACCGCCTGTTTTTTCTCCTTCTGTTCTTGGAGGGGGCGTGTGTGTTTGAGTCTGTCCCTGTCTTCGCGTTGTTGGTCTGAGGCTTGAGAGGCGCTCCATGCGTAAAAAAGCAAATTCATCCATAGGTGTCGGAACCTTTCTCTGTTGGTCTTTGTTTCTGCTTGTTTCTGGTTCTGACTCTGCTCCTGAGCTGGCCTCCGATTCACTCACACCCGCTGGGTACTGCAGCGTGCTATTTGCAGATGACAATTGTTGGCGGCGTATCTTATCAAATTTCCGTGAGAAAGTATAGATTTTCCCTTGTAGATAGTCGTTTCTGTCCCTTTGGAATTTCTACGCCTTTCTCTCCTTTATAGTTTGTTCCTGTTTCTGCACTTTGGTTTTGATGTCTGCCAATCCTATTTGTACAGCTGCCTGATCTGCAATTGTTTCTAATTCTTTCAATAGTGTTTCGATTTTTGCCAGTAATTTTTCTCTGTCTGTTGTTGCAAATTGTACCAGAATTTTTAGCATACATATATATTCACTGAAAAAACCATAGGTTTTACACCAGTTATAGTTAGCTGGACATTTCACTCATACAAAACCTTTGAAATTCCCCCGTTATAGTTAGTTCAGCTAACTATAACTCGCGCGACCGCAATGCACTGCTGATGACGTCACATATTACATCACTCATGACATGGTCAGTGGCATCACTCATGACATCACTGATGACATCTCAAATGACATCACTGATGACATCACTGATGACATCATCCAGTGAATGAGTATCTTTCTGAAAATAAATATTTTTTATATATGTATATCTAAAGGTCAATGGAAGAATAAATGGCTAAATAAGTGTCTAAATTGATTTTTTTTTGTAAAATTGATTGGTTAACTGACTTATTAAGTTTATCTTAGTGAATATATATATTAGCGAGTAATTTTTAAATATTTAAATATATGTATAAGTGTCTCACTTTGTGTATAAGTGGCTGCATGGGTTGGTGAGTAGCTACATGAGTGTGTATATGGGTTATTAGTTGTTTTTTTGACTATCAGTATGAGTGTCTGTATGGTTTGGTGGGGGGTATTACTTACCACATAGATGCATGAATGAGTGACTCACTGATTGTATGTCTTTTGAAGTCAGCATATGTGCAGGACTATATAGGTGAATGAGTGTGTGTATGGGTGTGTTAGTGAGTGAATGAGTGTCTCAATAGTGTCTTTATGAGTAACTACATATGTTTTAAAATAGTATATGTGAGTATTGATGTATATAATTGAGTATATGTGAGAGTGAGAGTTTGGAAGAGTTCCTGTATAAATAAGTATGTGTTTTTATAATTGATTGTTTAAGAGAGTAAATATGTGTACGTTTCTGTAGAAGTAAGTGTAGTGGTGTGTGTATAGCAGTATAATCAAGTAAATGGATTTTTGATAGTATAGTTTATTTGCATGTCTGAATATGTGTGTGAGTAACTATATGGATGAGTATTAGTGTGTAACAGGATGTATATGATGAGTGAGTACATGTATGAGTGACTATATAGAACTGTTGGTGAATGAGTGGATGTGTATGTAGATGTTGGAATTTCTGATTAGGTTGTTGTAATTGGTATTGGTATCTCCATTTTTAAGAAAATGTTAGTTTCTATTTTTGAATGTGTGTGTCAAAGGTTATTTTATGCTGAGAGGAGGTCTGCCACTTTGTCACAAGGATGATGTCATCAGTGATGTCATTTGAGATGTCTTCAGTGATGTCATGAGTGATGTCACGTACCATGTCATGAGTGATGTAATATGTGACGTCATCAGCAGTGCATTGCGGTCGCGCGAGTTATAGTTAGCTGAACTAACTATAACGGGGGAATTTCAAAGGTTTTGTATGAGTGAAATGTCCAGCTAACTATAACTGGTGTGAAACCTATGGTTTTTTCAGTGAATTTCAAAGGGTTTTTAAATGCTAATTCCTAACTATAACGTGTGTGAAACCTATGGTTTTTTCAGTGAATATATATAATAATAATTACATTTATAAAATTATAATTACATTTATAAAGCTCCTGGTTACACTGAGGCCAGTGTGTCCCCGCGCTACGGAGCAGAACAGCAGAAGTCACCATCAACTAGCAGAAGAGATCCAGGTGAGGGAGCAGGGAACAGATGCGTTTTAAGACTCTTCCGGAAGATAGTTCAGAGCATTCCAGCCGGAGTGCCTGAGGGAGTGAGTTCCACAGCTGAGCTGCCAGATACAGAATGAGCGGCCGCCAATTCTTGTTCTCTGGATTTTGGGAACATACACCTTCCCTTTCCCGCTCGACCTTAGAAGTCTAGACGGACGATAGGGGGTCAGAAAATCCTGCAGGTGCTTCGGCCCCTTTCTCCTTAGGATCCGATGGCTAACACACATGGCTTTGAACTTCACTCTTCCCCTAATGGGGAGCCAGTGTAGAGAGGCAAGCGCACCAGTGGCAGAGGCTCTTTTCGGGAGCATAAGAACCAGCCTAGCTGCTGCATTTTGAATGCATTGCAAGCGTTGCAAACATTTACCATTTGCTCCCAGGTACAGCAGGTTGCCATAATCTAGGCGCGAGGTTACCAACGCATGCACCGGAATTTTCCTGGATGACGTGGGAAGGGTGTCTAAGGTTTTCCGTAGTCCCCTTGGGAGGCCAAAGCAGGTGCCTGCCACCCGCCTGGTATGATAGTCAAAGGATAATTTATTGTCCACACAAATCCCCAAATTCTTAGCTTGCTCACACGGGGTAGGTGTGGGGCCCAGAGACTGCGGCCACCATGCCGAGGACCATACTGATGGAGCCTTCCCTATTACCAATACCTCGGTCTTACTGCCATTCAATTTTAGGCAATTATTTGCCTTCCAAACGGCCAATTCTTGGAGGCAGGATACAAAGTTGGAGGCGGTATCAGACCGGGATTGGGTCAGGGAAACCCCCAGCTGAGTGTCATCGGCATAGGACAGGGCATTAATCCCAAAAGTGTTTGAGATCTTAGCCAGAGGGGCAACGTAGAGATTGAACAATGTAGGGCTCAAAATAGAGCCCTGTGGCACCCCCTGTGTCAGCTTGAGACTCCTAGAATAGTGGCTACCCTGCATGACTTGGAAACTACGCCGAGTAGAAAAGATTCCAGCCACTTTAGTGCTTTTATATATATATATATATATTACCTACTGGCGGTCGCCAGTAGGTAGTTATAATTAGGGCCTAGTTTCCATAGGAAATCTGCAACATTCTATTGGGAATAACTTTGGCGCCAGTGGACGAATTTTTGTGAATCTGTCAAATTAGATGGCCCGCTCCGCTCCGCTCCTTCCCTGAAAGTTTGGGGGGGGATTCGTTAAGCGGGGGCCGAGATAAAAGGGGGGTCCCAAAATGTGTTTTCCCTATGTTAATTTCCATAGGGCGGTTGGACTCACTTTTAGCCCGAACGGCTGAATGGATTCCCACGAAACTTGGCAAAATTGTAGGGACTGGTAGCCGATGTGCCTTTGCTACGTCTCAAGATAAGTGCTCCAGAGGATTTTGAGTAATTTTGGTTCAAAAAAGATATATATCTATAAGCGCGCCCCGGTACGCGCACCGGGGAGCGCACCCGGCGCGTAACGCGAGTTCGCGCGCGGAAAGCTGATTGGCTCTCGGGTGTCTGTCAACATTCCAAACAGTCCGGAGCGGCCGCCATCATGTGTCTCGGTAGGATCGAGACACAAGAGGTGGCAAAAACAAAGGGGGAAATGACCATAAGGGGGCAGGTTAGACCCCCCCCTGACTCCCTCGGTTTGATGTGGGGGCCAAAAAAGGGCCCCGCGGGGCAAAAAAAAGAAAAGTTTCGATTTTCGCGGGGGGAGCGCCCGGTACGCGCACCGGGGAGCGTACCAGGGAGCGTACCAAGGGGAAATGCCAGTGAAACAGTAAAATAATAATTTAAAGTGTTTAGAGGTAGGGTAGCTTTGCATAGAGTCTTTGTGTTGTGTGGGTGATTTAAGTACCAGCATGTAGGTGCCAATACAGAGTCTTAAATTCAATGTACACCGTTTCCTCTGTAGATAATTTGCATGTTGTTACAGAAGTTATTGTGGTATATGGAATCTATACCATAGTCTGTCAGGAAAGCAGAAACAACATGGAGGCAGGAGATGAAAAAGAGATGTCAAATACACATTGGAGATAATATAGTAGGAGAAAGGAAGTAACTATGAGCAAAATTACTATGTAACACAAAAAAGTTGCACAGTATACTATTTACATATAAAAATGAATAATGTCTCGAACAATTTTTAATTATTAAATAAAAATGTATTGCTGTGATTTTTCAAAATTTAAAAGAACTTCCAACATTATATTGTCAGGAATGTCCTCATTTGGATTCCATGATTCCATTTCTTCCACACAATTAAGTAACTCTTGGTCCAAAGACTGATCCAAAAAGTCTAAATCATCAATCTCTTCCTCAGGATTGTTGTCCAGAACAATTTCGAATGAAATATTAAATTTGTTTTGTTGTCCTTCCATTTTCTTGCTGTAAATTGCATAAAAAAATAAATATATCAGTAGAGATAGGGCACTGTTGGGTTTGAGTTCAGACAGGTACTTGTGAGTTTTTAACAGTGAAGTTATCTTTGGGCAGTGTATGGTATGAGGCAGGAAGTAGAAATATAAAAAAGTATATGTGAAGAAGCCTAAGAAAATTCATAATTATACCAGAGAAGCCTAACTCAATCTATAACTATAACAGAGAAGCCTATCTCAATCTGTAACTATAACAGAGGGACAGTAAATAACTGTCAGAAAACGTTTTTACAAATTAGCTTAAAGTGCCCCTTACAAATTAACAACTTACCTTATAGAAAGGTGATGAAGATAAATGAGAAAAGCCTTTAAAGATATATCTCAGGTAGTTGTAGTCAAAATGGCCGTGTTTCCCTCTCATTTTTCATTTATATTCATGTACATAACCAATCAAATGTCAGGAAAAAAAAGTAGAAAATGAAAGTAACATTTTAATTGGTTGTAAATTCTAACACTTCATATGTGTTTTTGTCATGTAATTTACCTCAGGATATTTAGACAGGGCTGCAGCCCAAATGGCTCAATGGAATTCCACCAAATTTGGGAAAATGGTAGGGCCTGGTATGTAGTAGGGCCTATTCTATATTTGGTGAAAGTCTCTCCAGTGGTTTTTATGTAAATTCACTTTTTTGGGAGCGCTTACCGGTGCGCGCCCTGGTACGCGCACCGGCAGCGCTACGCGAGTCCTCCATCTTGTATTTCGGAAGAATTGAGACACAAGGTGGAGGATAAACAACATTGGGAATGGGTAAAAGGGGGCACGGTAGACACTCCCTGACCCCCTAGGTTTTCTGAGGGGGGCTCAGGAGGCCCATATAGGCCAAAAAAAAACGGGGAGCGTACCGGGGAGCGTACTTTAGTGAAAAACAGTGAAAAAAGTTAGAGTAAAGTAATCATTTTGAGTGATCAGAGGTAGGGTAGCCCTGAAAAGAGATTTTGGGTTCTGTGGCTGATTTAGGTACCTACAAGTAGGTTCCAATGCACAGTCTTAAATTCAGGAGAAATATTCTATTCCCCTCATCTGAGAAGTGCACACCATCTCCTCTGTAGATATCTTGCATGTTGTAACACAAGTTATTGTTGTATATTGAACCCATTCCATAGTCTCTCATGTAAGCAGAAACATATTTATTCACATGTTTCCGTGCTTTCTCAAATTGTGGACAAAATTGGTTGGACCACTTCCATTTCTGTCTTTGGCATATATTGGAAAATACCAAGGCAGTTTGAGGAAAAAGTGCCATCAATTGCTCAAAGGTGTCCTTTAAAAGCATTTCCAGGCCTACCCCAGTCAAAGTGCCTAAGTCATTTCCACCACAGTGCAGAATTATGAGGTGAAGGGTGTGGCAGATGCAAAAAGGTTTTCACCAATGGTATCAATTGATGACATCTCAATCCTCTTTGGCCAATCCACTTGATGTCTACATTTGGTAAATCAAGGTTGTGAAAATTTCTGGTAGCTGCATACCTTTGAGCCCAGTGGGTGTAGCTATGTCCAATAATCTAGACAGAATACATGGTAAGAGGAGGTTCTGGTGCAGTCAGATGAAGTGTGGGAATGAAATGGCAGTTGGAACAGTAGGAGTTTGTAAAAAAAACTGTGGAGTTTCAGTGCTCTTGAATCAGAAGCAATGATTGGTGGATTCAGATAGTTGAAAACTGAAAGTTATGGTGCATGGTTCTGTTCTGTGAAAGAAGTAATTTGAATGGTTAAGAAAAAGTCATTAAAAGAAAGATTGCACCTCATAAGCTGGTGTATTGAGAGGTCAAACATCCTTGCTAAGTTCAATTGCAACATTGTAGAATAAACTTTTAAACCTGAGAGCTCAGTGAGGAGGGAGTTGCTATGGTAACAGGTAGAAAGGGCTGAGGGGGGGAAGGGTGTTGGTTTGAAAATAGAGAGGGAAGAGTTTTGATTGGTTACCATGAGGAATATGTGTGTAGAATTAGAGGTTTTCTAAGCCATTCATGGTTGCAGTGCCTGGAGTACATACCTTTTGCTCTGCTAAAGAAATATTGGTGTGTGTGTCTGACACTGTTCTCAATCTCCCAAAGCAGTTGTAAAGGTGAGTAATGATTCATTTAATATAGATAGAGACTTGTATACTCTATGGAGAAGATTTGGAAGCAAATTGTGGTTTTTTAATGTTGCTTTGTGTCATGTTATTGTTATTGGTAAAACGTTTTTACTGCATAGAGGAATTGTATTTTGTAAAATTGTGAAGTTTTAGTAGTGACATGGAATGCTTGTACATAGGATCTGTGCTGTGTTTCTTAAGTGTGATGTGAAAAACGATTTTGGGGAAAATGAATGGCTTTTACATTTTTGAGGAGGAATAAATAGTGTCTGCATGCTTAAAGAAATACATTTGACCCTTTCACAATGATGTTACCTGTGTTAACTCAGAGTAGGAAGCAGATTGAGCTTCTTTCTTGTTGGTTTGTGTCATGTTTTTTGATAATGTTTGGTATTAACATTTACAAGATAGAGGAATAGTATTTTGTGAAATAGTGACGTTTCAATAGTGAAATTGAATGCTTGTACATAGGACCAGCGCTCTGTTTCTAAAATGTTATTTAAAAAACGATTTTGTGGCAAATGAATGAATTTTACATTTTTGAGAAGGAATAAATAGTGTCTGCATGATTAAATAAATATATTTGAACTTTTCACAATGATGTCACCTGTGTTATCTCAGATTAGGAAGCACATTGAGCTTCTTTGCTGTTGGTTTGTGTCATGTTTTTTGATAATGCTTGGTATCAACATTTACAAGATAGAGGAATAGTATTCTGTGAAATAGTGAGGTTTCAGTAGTGACATGGAATGCTTGTACATAGGACCTGTGCTGTGTTTCTTAAATGTGATGTGAAAAACGATTTTGGGGCAAATCAATGGCTTTTACATTTTTGAGAAGGAATAAATAGTGTCTGCATGATTAAAAAATATATTTGAACCTCTCACAATGATGTCACCTGTGTTACCTCAGATTAGGAAGCACATTGAGCTTCTTTGCTGTTGGTTTGTGTCATGTTTTTTGATTATGTTTGGTATTAACATTTGCAAGATAGAGGATTTGTATTTTGTGAAATAGTGAGGTTTCAGTAGTGAAATTGAATGCTTGTACATAGGACCTGCGCTCTGTTTCTAAAATGTTATTTAAAAAACGATTTTGGGGCAAATCAATGGCTTTTAGATTTTTGAGAAGGAATAAATAGTGTCTGCATGATTAAAAAAATATATTTGAACCTTTCACAAGGTTGTCACCTGTGTTACCTCAGATTAGGAAGCAGATTGAGCTTCTTTGCTGTTGGTTTGTGTCATGTTTTTTGATAATGCTTGGTATCAACATTTGCAAGATAAAGGATTTGTATTTTGTGAAATTGTGAAGTTTCAGTAGTGACATGGAATGCTTGTACATAGGACCTGTGCTGTGTTTCTTAAATGTGATGTGAAAAACGATTTTGGGGAAAATGAATGGCTTTTACATTTTTGAGAAGGAATAAATAGTGTCTGCATGATTAATGAAATAAATGTGAACCTTTCTCAATGATGTCACCTGTGTTACCTCATACTAGGAAGCACATTGAGCTTCTTTGCTGTTGGTTTGTGTCATGTTTTTTGATAATGCTTGGTATCAACATTTGCAAGATTGAGGATTTGTATTTTGTGAAATAGTGAGGTTTCGGTAGTGAAATTGAATGCTTGTAGATAGGACCTGTGCTCTGTTTCTAAAATGTTATTTGAAAAACGATTTTGGGGCAAATCAATGGCTTTTACATATTTGAGAAGGAATAAATAGTGTCTGCCTGATTGAATAAATATATTTGAACCTTTCACAATGATGTCACCTGTGTTACCTCAGATTAGGAAGTAGATTGTGCAGATGAGGTGAGGCATGTCCAGAGGTACAGAGGAGGTGAGGCCTGTGTTCAAGACTGTAGTGGGAGAGAGGCCTCTCCTGGGGAGCATAGGTGGTGAGGCCTGTGTCTAAGAGTGCAGTGGACTAGACTTCATGAAGCCTATCCCCCACTGCACTCTTAGACACAGGCCTCACCTCCTTTGTACCCCTGGACAGACCTCTCTTCCACTACACTCTTCAACACAGACCTCACCTCCTCTGCACCCCTGGACAATCTTCACCTCATCTGCAACTCTGAATAGACCTCAACTCATCTGCATCCATTGACAGGCTTCAGCGTATCTACACCCCTGGACACGCCTCACCTCATCTGCACCCAGTTACCATCAATTATACCCAATACATTGAGGCCTGTCCAGAGGACACAGATGAGGTAAGGCTTGTCCAAGGGTCAGAGGAGGTCAGTCCTCTCCACTGCACTCATGGACACAGGCCTCACCTCCTTTGCACCCCTGGACAGGCCTCACCTTATCTGCACAATCTGCGTACTAATCTGAGGAAACACAGGTAACATGATTGTGAAATGTGCTAATATATTTTTGTAATCATGCAGATACTATCTAATCCTTGTCAATAATGTAAAATCAATTCATGTGCCTGAAATGTTTTTTAAAATTAAATTTACAAAACAGAGCATAGGTCATATGTATAAGCATTTGATTACACTACTGAAACCTCACTCATTTAGAAAATACAATTCCTTTATGCACTAAGATTTCTTTACCAAGGATTATTAACAATGTATTAGTCTCTATTATATTCTCTTCCTGACTTACTCTATTTTTCCACCTGTCCCCTTCTAACACCCTCTCTCTGACTTATTCCTTTTTACATCCTGACTCTGTGTTACACTCTGTTACACTCTTTCTTTGACTTACATTCTCTTACACCCTGTCTCTAATTTATTCCCTCTCTCTCTTTTTTACAGCAATTTGTAAGTCATACTTTCTCTTACATCCTCTTCCTGATTTACTCCGTCTTACAAACTTTCTCTTTGTAACATTCTTTCCCAGAGTTACTCCCTATTACATCATGTGTCTGTTTTACACCCTCTCTCCCTCTTTCTGACTTTTTTATTCTCTTCCTCTGTTTGTGTTACACCCTCTGTCTGACATACTCCTTGTTACATCCTCTCTCTGATTTACTTCCTCTTACGCCCTCTCTCAAACTTACGCTCTCTCTCTCCCTTTTACAGCCTCTTTCTCTTTTACTCTCTTTTACATCCTCTCACCTTCTAACA
Source organism: Lissotriton helveticus (assembly GCF_964261635.1). Lineage (NCBI taxonomy): Eukaryota > Metazoa > Chordata > Amphibia > Caudata > Salamandridae > Lissotriton > Lissotriton helveticus. Next base: position 540,715,130 of record NC_136065.1, read on the forward strand.
CCCTCTCTGTGTCTTACATTCTCTTACACCCTCTCTCTGTCTTCCACCCTGTTACACCCTTTTTCTGACTTACTCCCTTTATCCCTTTCTTTGACTTACTCCCTCTCCCTATTACATTCTTTCTCTGTCTTACAACATATTATACACTCTCTCTATCTTACTCCTTCTCTATGTTTTAGTCCCTCAACCTGTTTCTTTGTCTGAGTCTCTCTGTCTTTTTGTGTTAATTCCTCTAGCTCTTTTTCTCTGTCTTACTCCTAGTTACATAGTTGCTGTGATATAAACTTAGATATGTTGTAAACTAGTGTTTATATCGTTTGCTTATTGTCGTTGCTTTGTTGTTTGGTAATAGTGGTCTATAATGTGTTATTTTTTTCTTTACCATAGATTGAAATCAAGATTTCAATAGTAAGGAAATATGCCCTCAAGGCAGAGGAGAAGAAAAGATGCCAGGCGGAAAAAATCAAAAACAGCAACGGAATTACAGCACTCCTCTACAACAAATACTTCAAAAAACAGGAAAAAAGCTTCTGGTAAGACAACTAAGTCTTTCTTACGGAACATATGTAGATCAAAAAAAAATGTTGGTCAGAATGTGGATAAAGAGAAGGAGAGAGCAAATTTGAAAAGGAAGGAGAGGCCCCCCAAAAATGTTACTACTGGAGCAGGAGAGAATAATATGTATAGGAATAGAAGACAGAATCAATTTAGGGACATTCGTAAACGAATGTTTCGCAATAGGGTGGTTTTAGATTTGTTAAAAAACATTAGGAAAGGTAAACCGAGAGCTGCTTTTTATAAGAAAAAGAAAAGTGTAGAGAAGATTGTTGATCAGGCTTTTGAAGTTAAAAAAAAATTATTTATTTTAATAATCAATAGAATTAGGACACCTTACAAGACAATTGATGTTTTCAAATCAAACAGTAGATGCAAAAGAGTAATTAATCGGACTCATTTTTGTAACGTTTTTTCTGGAGAATGGATGCACAGTTCAAGTTGTGAGCCATTTTTTAATGAGGAGAGTTACTTCCAGGAGAATGATTTAGTGCATGCAGTTGACACCAGGGGTCGAGCATATGAGGTGAAAGACGGTTGTCCGTTTGAAAAAAAAAAACTTGTGCCTAGAGAAGCAGAAGAGGTGTTAACTGATGAAGTTTTAGGGAGACGTACTAAGGGTCCAGTGTACACTTGGAAGTGTAGTAGTATTTGTAGTGTGCGACAGGATTCAATCGATTTGTTTCGTAATTTCTTACGTACATATAGTAAGAAAAGTCTAAAACAGAAAATGAAGATGTTGCAAGACTTAGATCCTTGCAGAGTGAGAGAAAACACAGGTTTGCAAGGGCATTCACTGGCTTGTCTTTCTAGAAAAGTCTGTCAGAGTGTTTTTCATCATTTTAGGATGTTAGCAGTGCATAATACCAAAATGAGGAAATTAGTGAGAATGTTGTATTATGCAAAAAGTCCAGCACTTAAGCTTAAACAATTAAACAGTGCTCTTTTGCATGGAACTGAATTAGATGTGATGAAGATTTGTGAAGAAATTGAGATTTGTTATTTTGGTGAAAAAGAGGACAGTGTAGAAATTGACACAGAAATTCAAGGTAATGTGGAAGACAATGTACAGATTTGAGGTACAGAAAAGTTTGACCAGGAAATTACCAGGTTTAAGGTGAAATCAAGTGAAAGGCCTAATTTTACTTGTGTGTGTTGTCGACGAACTCATTATAAGCATCAAACTAGATTTATACGTAAAAAGTGAAAAGATAAATAATTATGAGTGGAAGGATTTTGCAACTTATTTGTGGTTGGAGAATTCTTTTGATTTGAGTTCTGATCAGCGTATTTGTAAATATTGTTATAATAAATTAAATCAAAACAGAATGCCTGCTAGAGCTGTTCATAATAATCTTGAGTTGGTAGACATTCCTCCTGAATTGATGGATTTAAATACATATGAGTCTATTTTGATTCAATGTGTCCATCCTTTTCAAGCAATTGTTCGCATGGAGCCTAAGATAGGGAAATTGCCTCCTTCAGATTTACAGAGAGGATTAAAGGGAAGAGTTGTTTATTTGCCTCTAGATTTCAAGAAAAATATTGATACAATTGGTGTAGAGAAAGTGGAAGAGGAACCTCTGGTTATTCTAGTTAATAGGGTTCCAACAAAGAGTAAGAAAATCTGGCAAGATTTAGTGGATGTTAGGAAAGTCAAAAAGGCAATGTTGTATTTGGTCAAAAACAATGAGTACTACAAACATGTATGTGTTGGAGCAGAGGAAACAGCTGCAGATGAAGACAGTGATTGTTCAGCTGGCCAAATTGAAAAAGTTGATGTGTCTAGAAGTGAAGAAATATATGAACATTATACTGTTCATCCTTTGCATTCCAAAGAAGTAATGGGGAATGCAATTGACTTGTTTCAAATGAAAGCAGCAAAAGGAAGTCCCATTAGTGTATGGGAAGAAAGTTTGGAAGCTCGTTGTTTTCCACATTTATTTCCAACAGGTCGAGGTGGACGATATGACGATCGACCACTTCAAATTCCTGCATCTGAATATCGAACTTTAAGATTATATGCTGAAGATCCAAGGTTTCATCAATGCCTTCCATATTTGTTTCATCTACTGTATGAAGGTGACTTGTCTGGGCTTTCTTATGCAGTAAACCATATACTGAAAAGTGGAGCACATCTGCAAAATGTTTCGGCGAGGGACTTTATGGAGAAAGTCAATCTGCAAGATAATATTTTGGAATCTCATCTAATCAATCTCATGGCATGTCAGCGTGGTACAAATGAGTATTGGTATCGTCGTCATGGGGAATTGAAATGTATGCTAAGAAACTTAGGAACTTCTACATGGTTCCTCACTCTTAGCTGTGCTGAGTATGCATGGGACGACTTACTTCAATTTCTACGAGAGGCAAATGCAAATATACAAAATATAGAATTCAAAACTCCTGGAGAACTGTGTTCTTTGGATCCAGTGAATGTATGCATATATCTCAATCATAGATTTGAAGCTATGATGTCTTTTATTAACAACAAAAAAATCCTCCCCTTGGAGAGGTTTTGGATTTCTTTTGGAGAAAGGAGTATCAAGCGAGAGGTGCTCCTCACATACATATGTTGTTGTGGATTAAAGATGCACCCAAATTTGGAACAGATTCAGATGAGACAGTGATGAGCTTCATTGAAGAGTATTCAACATGTGCTGTTCCGAAAACTACCGAAGAAAACAGTTTAAGGCAACAAGTTTTACGCTTTCAATCCAATCGTTGTGGAAAGTACTGTCGTCGAAAATTCAGAAAAAAGGACAAGTTCTACACAAAATGTCGTTTCGGGTTTCCACGACCAGTGATTTCTAAAGGAAGAGTAAATAATTTGATGTCTTCTCTGCGACATACTGTGACAAGGAAATCACCAAAAAATACATACAATTTAAAAAGAAACGAAGAGTCCAAGTACATCAACGACTACAACCCAGTGATTTTGTCCATGTGGAATGCTAACATGGATATTCAGTTCGTTGCTGACAACTCTATTGCTGTGGCTCGATATGTGACGTCTTACATCACAAAAAAAGAAAAGAGAGAACTGAAGGAAATGTGGGTGGACATTTCACATGAAAAGAGTATAAGTAAAAAATTATACAGTTTCAGTCTGAAGATGTTGTCGCATCGAGAAATTGGAGCATATGAATGTTCTGATCGGTTATCATCAGCAAGTCTCTACACCAAGTCTAGAACAATTATTTGGGCAAGTCTAGGTCTTGCTACAACACGAAACCGAGTTTTGAAATCTGTACAAGAAATTGAGTATTTGGCGGAGAAAGAACCAAACAGTACAGATAGTTTGAAGACAAACATGTTGGATACATACTATCCAAATAGAAGTAGTCATCTTGAGAACAGTTGTTTGTATGAAGTTCTGCAAAACTATATTTATAAGAGGAACATCAGAGAAGATATCAATAATGGAATATAGGCTGTCATTGGGTGTGAAGGATGTCTAGTGAAGCAGAGAAAAGGCCATTTGATTAATCATCGAAAATTGAGTTGCGAAAATCCAGAGAAAAGGGAATTTTACTATTTAGCTCTTTTGCAACTGTTTAAGCCATGGCGTACAGAAGAGGAACTACTTGGAGATTTTCTCTGTTACAAAGATTCTTTTAATGCAACCAAGGATACCATAGAATGTCCTGTTTTTCCAAATTATCTGCAAATGTTGAACGAAGAAATAGAGGAAGAAGCCACAATTGCTGTAGAGATTGCTAGAGACAGTTCTCAAGACAGTCAGAGTTCTACTTCATTGAGTCAGGATCCACTAGGAGGACCAATTATCCAAAATGAAGCTGCCACTGCCATGGATGAGGTGGAAAGAGCTATGGAACAAGCTGAAGATGATGTAGTTAACTTAGAAGATTTGGTGAAACAACTAAACCTTGAGTAGAAACATATATATGACGAAGTCACAGAACAGATTGAACATGGATTCAGTCATGAGAAAAAAGAGTGCTCATGTACATCATTTAAGCCTGTCCAACTGTACGTGATTCGAGAAGCGGGAACTGGAAAAAGTGTTCTGATTAAAGCAATTGCAACTTATCTGCCGAAAAGCACTGAATCACCGCTATCTTGTGTTGTTACCGCTCCAACTGGGCTGGCAGCACATACCATTAAAGGGATTACTTTACATCATTTACTGATGCTACCAGTTGAGCATGATAACAAATTGCAATACCACAAACTATCTGGAGATGCGTGTTCCGAAGTTTCCAGAGTCCTGAAGAAAATGAAACTTCTTATCATTGAGGAAGTAAGCATGGTCTCAAATCTAATGCTTGCTTTTGTGCATTTGAGAATGCAAGAAATTCTTAGAACAGAGTATGATGTGTTGTTTGGAGGGAAACACATTATTTTTTTGGGAGATCTACTGCAGTTGACTCCAGTGAAAGGACAACCAGTGTTTAAAATGGTCACGCATGAAGATACCAAGAAGTGCCTAGGGAAGCATTGGAAACGTTAATATATGGTTAAATTTCAAATATGCAGAACTACTCCAAAATATGCGACAGGCAAAGGATGAAGATTATAAAAATATTCTACAAGATGTAAGAATCGGAAAAGTAAGTCAGCATGGGGAAGAAGCTTTACATGCACGATTAATTTCAAATTTGTACCCAAATGAAAACATTCTTCCAGAGAATATTTTTAAGAAAATTAATGAGAATAAATCTGGGATATGTTTGATGCCAACTCTGCAAGAATGTTCCATCTTCAACAACAAAATGTTAAAGTTAGAAAATGAAGAGATAGTGAAACTGGAAGCGATAGATAAAATAGAGCATATGGGAGCAACAATTATTTTGTCTGAAAATTTGAAATCAAAATTGGATTCATTAGAGAAGTCTATATCTAAAACTGCTGGTTTTGAAAAGACTCTGAATGTGTGTTTAAATTGTCGTATCATTTTGAGAAGGAATTTAAATGTTGAAAGAGGTCTGGTAAATGGAGCAATGGGTCATGTTGTTGATTTCGTGAATTACAAAAATAGAGATGGAATTGAAATTTTAAAAATTAAATTTGATGGCATTGATGAAATAGAACAAATTTGTCGTTGTTCAGCTACATTTTTGCTTGTGAAAGACTTATATGTTCGCCGAAAACAGTTTCCTGTTTGTTTGGAATATGCGGTGACAATCCATAAATCTCAAGGTTTAAGTGTAGATAGCGCTTTGGTGAACATTGGAAGTTCTGTGTTTAAATAGGGTATGGCATATGTGGCATTATCACGAGTCAGAACTTTATCAGGATTGTACTTGATTGAGTGTGATGAAACAAAGATTTGTGCAGATCTAGATTGTGTTAAAGAATACAATAGGTTAAGAAGAGAGTATGCTCCACATTTGCCTCAATATCCTCTGTTTGAAAAACGTGTGGTAAGCCGAAAAAGAAGAAATGAGAATAATTGCAGTGAGGTAGTAGCTAAAAGACAAAAAGTAGATGAAACTGTAATTGTAAGCAGAAAGAAAAAGGATTCTGTTGAAGATGTTGTTGGATTTCAGTTTGAAAACAGTTCTGGTGTCAACTGCTATGCTAATGTAGTGGTTAATGTTGTTTTTTTCCTTCAAACTTTACAAGAACAGATTGCTGAAAATCGGGATCAAAGATTCAGTTGTTTGTTGAATTCTGTGTTTGAGAAATGTAGCAGTGATAGAGCAAAAATAGAAAGTGTTTCAGAAATTCGAACTCTTTTAGACATATGTTCTGGTCAAAATCAATTTTCACAGAATATTCAGCAAGATTGTCAGGAATTTTTAATGTATATGTTTGATGTATTGGAAGATGAAGGTGTAGATATAAGAAATCTTTTTAGCCTTTCTTATCAATGGCAGCATGACTGCGACAACTATAGTTTATCAAGTACTACTACAATAGACACCGAAAGATTTATATATTTGACTTTACCAGACTGCGAATCAGTGCCTTTTAATAATCTAGTTAAAGCAGCTGATCACAATATGGTGTGTACCCAATGTAAGTCTGCAATGCTGTCCACATTATTTATACAAAATTATGGTCAGTATGTAATTTTAATGTTCCAAGGATGTAGACCTGATGGAACTAAATTGACAACTTCTATTAAAAATGTTGTGGCTTCTCAGTTATCAATTTCAGGAAGAACTTTTGCAACTGTAGCTATTTTTTATCATGACGGTCCTTCAACAATATCAGGGCATTATACAATTTATTTAAAATGTCGAAAAGGTTGGACTACTTGTAATGATACTCATTTGACTTTCAAACAACGTTTGCCTTTTGACTTAAAAAATTCATACCTAGTGTTTTTAGAACCAAAATTTAAGTAAAGGTAATTGGCCTATGAAGACGGGAGCAGTTAATAAAAGTGAGTCTGCTGTTTAAAATTATATTGTGAGTAAAAGATAATATGCAAATTCTAGTTGTCATATAGGTACTGTAAATGGATCTCATAGTATGTGATATCAGTATTATAGGAAATGTTGAATAACAGTGAGCCAGAGATGGAAATATGCATATTTAAACCTTGTGAAAATGTTGTAGGAGCTTTTCTTTCAGAACGTTGGGAAAACGGTAATTTCAGACTTTGTTTTGAGTTATTTGAAAATATACTGATACATCTGACACTATTTGGCCTTATGGTAAAGTGAAGGAATAAGCAAGATTCATGACTGAACACAAGAAGGAAATGAAAACATTGAAAAATATTTCACATGTTCTTGGAGCTTTTCTTATAGAAAGTCGATGAAATGGAAGTTTTACAGAACAGTAGAGTATTTTCCAACGAAAAGGACCTTCATGATGTACTATTTGGCTTAAAAGAAAAGTAAGTGAATCAAAGATTAGTGTACATATGCGATTTGTAAGTTTATATGGTTTTTTTAAACACAATCTTTTAGATTGTGTTTTTTTTTTCCCCGCTGTCATATGATGAGTAGTTTGAAGTCACTATTTTTAGTGAAATTCAATATATTCTGACAACAGCAAAAATAAACTATGTAACATGTTGTACAAGTTATTCTATAGTTTGTATTGTGTAATTTAAATGCTCATTCTCTCTGTTCCGCTGCTTTAGTCCTCTTCCCCTCTCTTTCCTTCTTTTGCTCCCTTACTCATTTTCCTTTCCTCACTCATTGTACTCCACTTCACTCAGTCCTTCCCTTAGTCCCTCTGTCTACTAACTTCCTCACTCCTTTTCCCTCAATCCTTCTATATTATCCTCTCTCCCTTCATCCCTTCACTCTGTGACTCCCCTTCACCCACTCTCAGTCATCTTCTATTCCTCATTCTTGTAAATGCATCCTCAATCAGACTCCTTTCCCTCTCAGTCATTCCCTTTTTACTTACTCCTGTTTTCTGAATTAGTTTTGCTAACTCACATTCTTTTAGTATCTTTCTCACCTTCAGTTCATTTCTCTTTTCTTCTCTTCCTCTCTGTCACTAAATGTATCTGCCTTACTCTTAGTAATTTGCTCTCCTTCTATTTCTTTTTCCCTCTTTTTGTCCTTCTACATTACTTTATTTCCCTTTCTGTGTCCTTCACTCTTACTTTATTTCTTAGTACACATTTATGATTTGTAACCTCTTGACTTGTCCCTTCTATTTTAAAATATATATTTTACTAATTATAACTTTTTTTTCTCTCTTTCACAGATACAAAGTATAGTAAAAACATGTAATTAAATTTACATTAATTATATGGTAAGTGTGACTAAAAACATTTAGTTTGTCATCACCCTTTGCTTTAACCTCACTACTATTCTCTCACCCTACGTCACTCCTGTTTCCTTACTCTGCATCCCTCACTTATTCTTATCCTCCATGTTTACTCCTCTTTCCCTTACTCTCCTACCGCATTCAACTTCTTTCAGTCCCCCTGCTTTACTTCCCTTACCCTCTGTTCCCTTCCCTCGCTCCCTCACTCATTCCCTTATTCATTTACTTCACTCCTCTCACTCCTTCTCTCAGTCTCTCTGTCCTCACAGTTCCTCACTTCCGTTCCCTCACTCTGTCTCTCTTACCGTCGCTGTCTCTGTCCCCTCACTATGTCACTACTCTTTCGTCATGTTCACTCCCTACAACTCACCCACACTTCTTTACTTACCTTTCTTTGCTGCTTCACTCAGACCCTTTCAGTCACTCCTTCCTTTACTCTCTCTGTGTTTTCTCTCTGTCACTCCCCATGTCTTACCCTTATTCACTTTTATCCACCCTCTTTCAGCCCTCTTTACTTACACTCACTGTTCTTTTCTCACCCTCCCTCACCGTTGTTCCTTTACTCCGATTCCTTCACTACCCCTCTTTCCCCATCCTTTACTGTCCTTCCTTTTACTTTCAACACCCACTCACATTCTCCCAGTACTTCTGATTTAGTCTTCTTCCTCTCTCTTCCCTTCTTTCGCTCCCTTATTCATTTTCCTTTTGTCACTTACACCCTATAAAACCTTCTCTCTGTCTTATTATGTAATAAACAGTCCCTCTGTGTTGCTCCCTCTAGCTCTCTTTCTCTTAACATCACTCTCTCTGTGTATTTCCCTCATGCTCACTCCTTTATGTTTTGGGTGCGCGACCCGGTACGCGAAAAAAAAGAATGACAGTTTTTAAAAAATGTAGGTTTTTTTTATAAATTGGAGGTAGTTCTAAAAAGAACTGTTTTTTATTCTTTTTGTTGTTTTATATTTTTTTGTTGTTTTTTTGAACATTTTTTACTTTTTTTGGCTTTTCTGAACAGTTTTATATTTTTTTTGTATTTTTTATTGGGAGGAACAAAAAACAGGGAATTGTAAATGGCTCAACTGGAGCAAAAAAGAAAACAGGAAAAAATTAATGTTTCTTCGGGCACTTGTGGTGATCCCAAGCACGGGTGATAAGTGTAATGCTTTGCTCACCATAGCATATTGTCACTCCACAAAATATGCAAACGATTTTAATATTGGAAAACTTGGATTGAATGCTTGGGATCATCTCCCTTGCCTCTGGACCCGATGGGGTGGGTTGATTACTTTGGGAGGTGCTGGCAGAAGATTGGGCAGAGTTTCTGGCCAGTTCCCTGACCTCTGCCCTAGCATAGTTATTAGGGTGCCGGCGTTGCATGTGCCGAATCATGGTGTTGTTGCCAAAAGAGTATTTTTTGTTAGGGTTCCTCCTTGAAAGTTGAAAGCCACAGATTAAACAAGTCGCCTTTGGCGTATTAACTTTCTTCTTGTCCTTTGGGATGGAAAAAAACTGCCAGATAAAGTGCTCCTTTGGCTTATATGGGGTAGTATCTTCTGGTAGGAACCTCCCCTCCTCCTCCTACTCCTCCTCCTCTTCTTGTTCTCCACCACTGTGGTGTTGTGGTGGTCCGTGTGGTGGTGGTGGTGGTGCAGATGCTCCTGCAGCTGCTGCTACTGTAGCCATTTATCAGACAAATAGGTACAGAGAGGTCTTTCAACAGGTCTTCCTCACTCAAAGTACTAAGTGAGAATGAGGAAAATAGGTGGGGGCTTTCATCATTTGGAAAACAAAAACTGTCCTGAACCAATGAGAAGTGTTACTTTCAGGTCACGATCGTATACGTTCGGGCGCTTCCGGGTGCGTTTACGCCGTGCGTCATAAGACGCATCACGCGGCTACGCGATACGTCACGATGATGTTTTCGTTTGCGGCAATAGCACTAACGGGACGCTCACCGGTATGCTCACCGGGGCGCGCCGTTTCACTGCGCTCACCGGTGAGCGCATCGGTACGCGCCCCGGGAGCGCTCTGGGGCAAAAAATAAATAAATAAATAAACATAAAAAAAATTGTATTACATAATTATAGAATATAAAATTCATTATAAAAAATATTACATTTCATACCTATAGAGATTTGCTATTAAAAAACCTATGAAATTCACTGAAAAAACCATAGGTTTCACACCAGTTATAGTTAGCTGGAAATTTTACTCGCATAAAACCATTGAAATTCCCACGTTATAGTTAGTTGGACTCACTATAACTTGCGCGTGCAATGCACTGCTGATGACGTCACATATTACATCACTCATGACATGGTCATTGACATCACTCATGACATCACTGATGACACCCTCCTTGTGACAGAGTGACAGACCTCCTTTCACTGTAATGTAACCCTTGAAACACATATTCAATAATAGAAACAAAAATTTTCAAAAAAATGGAGATACCCATACCAGTTACAACAACCAATTCAATAATTCCACCATCTATATACACATCCACTCATTCACCAACAGTTCTATATAGTCACTCATACATATACTCACTCATCATATGTAGTGATACACCTATACATCCTCTTACACACCGACAGTCATCTAAAAGATACTCTGACACATACTCACACATGCAAATAAACTATTAAACATCCATTTATTTGCATATACAGCTATACACACACTACCACTTTACTTCTAAAGAAACTTACACATACTTACTCTCTTAAACAATCACTTATAGAAACACATACTAATTTAAACAGGAACTCTTACAATCTCTTACTCTCACATATACTCACTTATATACATCAATATTCACATATACTAGATTAAAACATATGTAGTTACTGATAAAGACACTAGTGAAACAGTCATTCACTCACTAACACACACATAAACACACTCATCCACCCATGCAGTCCTGCATATATGCTGTCTTTAAAACACATACAAAGAGAGAATCAGTCATTCATGCATCTATGTGATAGGTAATACCCCCACCAAACCATACAAACACTCATACTGATACTAAGAAAAACATGTAATAACCCATATACATACACATGTAGCTACTCACCAACCCATGCAGCCACTTATACACAAAGTGAAACACTAATACATATATTTAAATATTTAAACATTACTCACTAATATATGTATTCACTAAGATACACTTAATAAGCCAGTTAACCAATCAAATTAAAAAAAAAAAATCCATGTAAACACTTATTTAAACATTTATTCTTCCATCAACTTTTACATATACATATATAACACATATTTATTTTTCAGAAAGACACACATTCACTGGATGGTGTCATCAGTGATGTCATGAGTGGTGTCACTGACCATGTCATGAGTGATGTAATATGTGACGTCATCAGCATTGCATTGCACGCGCAAGCTATAGTGAGTCCAACTAACTATAACGTGGGAATATCAATGGTTTTATGCGAGTAAAATTTCCAGCTAACTATAACTGGTGTGAAACCTATGTTTTTTTCAGTGAATATATATATATATATATATATATATATATATATATATATATATATATATATATATATATATATATATATAGTAAATGATTCATTAGGATATATGAACATGAAAAGTACTCAACACATTTTTGGAGATACACTTGACTCAAGAAATCTCTAACAGAAATCCTTTATAGAGAGTTTTGTATGATATAATGCAATGTATAATATAATTTAATGTATTCATGATGTACTTTCAGTAGGCATTGTCATGATTATGAGTTTAAATTCGGGTATAAACAAGGAGAGAGCGGGGAACATAGTGGTACGTCCTTTTTCTCAGATAAATGTACAAAGCAACAATAAGGACAGACGCTGCGGGGGAATCCAGATTCACTGCATCAGAGGACCAGGGAATAAGGAAAATCCATTTGGTTTTTTAAAAGAACCCTCACCCACCAACCAAGTTGGTGGCATGCTTGATCATCGGGTTCCCACCTGGGGTGCTGAGTGCATCCCAGGTGTGCTTCGACGCCTGATTACAGCAGAGCGGGTGTTTTTTTTTGTGATGGGTGCAAATTCAATGTGAAGGTTTTTAAAAATGCCTCGAGGACTTAAAGTATTTTGAATTTAAAGTATTTTATTATTGAGGTCCTAGGACAAGGTTCAAAATAAAGGGTGGTGGATATTATTAGGACTACATTGGTCTAGAATATACTAGTGATGGTTGACATGTTTTAGCCTGTATACTGACATTTGATAGGCTTTCTTCAGGACCAGGAAGTGACATGAGGTCATTTCAAAGGCCTGGTGAAATATCAGTACATACCCTAAGATGGACTTAATGTAGAGGTGATCCTGTACTTACGGTTTCCACGAACGTGCTGTATATCAGCGCAACTGCCCATTAGCAGCATGGATCCCGGTGGGGGCGGCACCTGTAATCACGCGTTTTCCCTCATGTCCATCTGTCCAATCCCCCCAACCTGGCCCTACCACCCCACCGCTCTTACCTGCATAGACCACACCTGCTGGCTGAGCCACCAAAAGAGAACCAATGAAAAATTCAGCCAACAGCTTCACTTCAGTCGACTAGACTGTGAGCCAATGACCAACAAGCAGTTGCTTGCACAGTCATCATTTCCACCAGAAGCTAAGCGTTGTCTCTTTTACTCACATTCAGGTATTAATCAAGAATATAATTATTCACCACATATATCTGAACAGAATACTCTGCACCAACTGGGAAAAGGCATAATTAACAAAATAAAAACACAAGTGCAAATATATTTTATCATTCATAGGAACACCATGACACCACATGTTTTGACTTCCGGTTATTTTGTCGAATTGGGTTATCCACTGTTGGGGATGACATTGTGCAGTTGGAAATAACAGCTTATAGTAACACCTGACTCCTATTATGTATATGATCTGGTGAAATATGAGCTGACTTCTGTCGGGATCTGGTGGATATAACCTTTGACAAGTTTTTTGTTAGTTTCATGCTTGGTCACAGTCAGCCAATCATGCTCAAGTACTTTATTTATAACAAATAAAATAAAAAGCAAAGCTGTGAAAAACAAATGTAGTTGCTGATTTAATTGAGGTATGTATTGCTACTAAAACCTCCTCAATTGCTTGCTCTTTCTTTATTTGCTCAGGCATTGTACTCTCTGAAGTGAAATTCCCCTCCCACGTGAATGAATTATCCTTATAGCAAGCTGGTGAAATCATGAGTACTAGGGTAGAAAAAGTGCATTAGTGTCTTTGCAAACAGTGAAAATAGAAAGAAAGGCAATACAAAATGTGGGTGATGTGTGATAATGAGGATTGATCAAAGTATCAGATTTTTTAGAGCACAAGTATATGTCGAGCGATGTTGCTTACGTTAAGAAGTGCAAGACTTGGTAATTATGAATACCTTAATTTGATGTACGTTGCTTCTTTGGGCGAGGAGGCAGTTATTAAGGATGAGCTATTGTTACCAATGAATTAATTCAACACATGCAATATCCACAATCATCTTTAGTTTGGTAACTATAATTAAGAAACAAATAAAACTATTATTGTAATGTATTCCAAATGTGAAAGGTATAGCAGCATGAACTACTGGAGAATTCCCAAATCGCCATGCTGTATTTATGTATGATATGGTCATGTTGATTTTGACTTCTTAATTTATGAATGCATCGTTATGGCTGCTTCTGGAACAAGCTGTACAGATGCACAAGGTATTGGTCTAATATCATTCATGATACATTTTTAATCACCTTATTACCCTGCCCACTTTTGAAATATCTAACATTTTTCATTTTGAGCCTCATGGTTATGGAAAGCTGAAGTCAAAAGACTGCAGATAATCATAGCTTGTAAATGTGCCCCAATGTTACAAACTGTCCATTACTCTTTTGAAAGGATTGTTCTAAACCTATTTACTCCTTCAGAGAATGAACGCGAAAGCTTTTTCATTAAGCTCCATTTATTATTTAATATCCCAATCCTTTTTCCAAATGCTGGCCTAATATTTTTATTTCTTCTCTCTCCTGGCTGGTGCTAATCAGGGTACCTGAGCAAATAAGTTTGTTCTTGTCTCACATATCTCTCCCCACTATCATTAGGCCTCTCGCCTTCTGGGTCCTCTTTGGTTTAGTACCCGAGGAACAGGCCTTAAAAATGTAAATTCATTTTCACTTGGTTAAAGTGATATTTATGCATTCAGACAAATGAAATATACCCATTTAAAGTGTTAACATGTTTAAACTAGAAACATGAACTTGCAAAGGGTGCTGAAGGATAATTTGTCATGCAGGTGCATTAGTCCTACACATTGCTTTACAGATTATGTATTGAATTATGCATTTTTCGTTGAATTCTCTGCATACTATCTGATGGATGGCCATACACATGAAGCGCTAATGTATTGCATTTCATGCTAATAAGATCAGTGCCCCTGTCTTCAGTGCCATGTATCTCATCTTTATCATATTCAATATGCACAAAATTGATCTTCTCGGTCCCCGTTCTGATTATAGTTTACATACTTTTCAGAATCTTATCTCCGGTTTTCTTATTCTTCCTGACCCAGACATGAGATCATCGTTCAGCATTCCTACATCAACGCTGCAATAAACGCTTGGATAATGCTAACCATGTTTTCAATCTATTCTGTCTTGCTACAGGTGGGGAAAATCAAATTTTTTTTATTCGAAATGGAAGAATATAATTAAATAGCATAAATCTCCCTTCTTCCTGCGAGTTTGTTATCAATAACAACTGTACTCTCATCAACAGTACTGAAAATCAAGCGTGACACTGTTTAAACATAAATATGTGCAAAATTTTTCAACTGAAGCCTTCCTTTATCTGCCAATTTCAAAGCAGACAAATGCTATGGAGTCAGAACTATGTATCAATAAGGGACAGATTCATGAATATTTTGCACCAGGTTTCTGTCAAACAAATGACGTAAAGCAGCGCAAACAGTTTATTTCAAATTTACTTTCCTGCACAAAACAAATTTTGCGCCAAGCGAGTGATCCATTGTTGGGACATGGGCTTTACTGTGGCTTAAAGTGAGTGAGTGATGAAATATATGACGTCATGACGTCACCAGCAGTGCAGTGCGGGGGTGCGAGTTATAGATAGCTCAACTAACTATAACGGCTGAATTTCTCTGGGTTTATACAAATGAAATGTCGAACTAACTATAACGTCCCTGAAACCTGTGGTTTTTTCAGTGAATTTCCAAGGTTTTTTTAAATGCTAATTTCTAACTATAATGTCCCTGAAACCTATGTTTTTATTCTGTGAATATATATATATATATATATATATATATATATATATATATATATATATATATATATATATATATATATATATATATATATATATTACCTACTGGCGGTCGCCAGTAGGTATATATAGTTAGGATTTTTTCTCTATGGGTTTTTTGAAAATTCTATGTCTAATAACTTTGGCGTTTGTGGACGGAATTGGCTGAAATTTTCAGGAAAATGGCACATTTTGTTTCTGAGCAGCCCTTGAAAATTTGGGGGGGGTTCGTCCAGTGGGGGCCGAGAAAAAAGGGGGGTCCCAAAACGTGTTTTTAACATTGAGTTTTCCATAGGGCGGTTGGCCTCACTTTTAGCCCGAACGGCTGAATGGATTTGCACGAAACTTGGCAAAATTGTAGGGACTGGTAGCCCGATGTGCCTTTTGTAGGTCTCAATATATGTGCTCCAGTGGATTTTGAGAAATTAACGTTTAAAAAAAGATATATATCTGTAACAGCGGACCAGTTAGCGCACTGGTTCGCGGACTTTTCGCGCAACGGAGCTTTGTGAAGCGAAGCTGATTGGTTCTCTGGCATCTGTCAACATTCCAAAAAGTCCGTAGCGGCCGCCATCTTGTCTCTCGGTAGGATCGAGAGACAAGAGGAGGCCAAAGCGAAGGGGCAAATGACCATAAGGGGGAATAGTAGATCCTCGCTGACCCCCTAGGTTTGATGTGGAGGTTTTAAAAGGGCCCCGCGGGGCAAAAAAAAAAAATTATAATAATAATCTTACGGCTGAATGGATTTGCACGAAACTTGGCAAAATTGTAGGGACTGGTAGCCCGATGTGCCTTTGCTAGGTCTCAATATATGTGCTTCAGTGGATTTTGAGAAATTAACGTTCAAAAAAAGATATATATCTGTAACAGCGGACCGCTTCGCGTACTTTTCGCGTTACGGAGCTTTGCGAAGCGAAGCTGATTGGCTCTCCGGTGTCTGTAAACATTCCAAACAGTCCGTAGCG
Source organism: Lissotriton helveticus (assembly GCF_964261635.1). NCBI lineage: Eukaryota > Metazoa > Chordata > Amphibia > Caudata > Salamandridae > Lissotriton > Lissotriton helveticus. Next base: position 540,731,676 of record NC_136065.1, read on the forward strand.
GCCGCCATCTTGTCTCTCGGTAGGATCGAGAGACAAGAGGAGGCCAAAGCGAAGGGGCAAATGACCATAAGGGGGCATAGTAGATCCTCGCTGATCCCCTAGGTTTGATGTGGAGGTTTTAAAAGGGCCCCGCGGGGCAAAAAAAATAAATAATAATAATAATCGAACGGCTGAATGGATTTGCATGAAACTTGGTAAAATATTAGGGACTGGTAGCCCGATGTGCCTTTGCTAGGTCTCAATATATGTGCTTCAGTGCATTTTGAGAAATTAACGTTCAAAAACAAGATATATATCTGTAACAGCGCTCCGCTTCGCGGAGATAAAATTATATCTGTATTACGTAGCTGTTGCTAACACCAGTTAGCGACGGCTAGTAGGAGATAGCGACCATCTTGGGCCCCACTTTGCATGTGAGTGATATTTATCACTAATGACATGCAAAGTGGGCATGCCAAGATGTTAGCGACTGGAAACAGTCGCTAACATCGCTATCTCCTATTATCAACTTTTGGAAATATTCGAGATAAGCGCGAATATCTCCAAAAAGTAACAGCTGCCCTGAGCAGTTCTTAGCCATGTTATCCAATGGGAGGTGGATAACATGGCTAAGAGCATTAGCTCGGTAATGCATGAATATCGCGGAGTTTTCAGCGATATTAATGCATTGCGCTCGTTTTTTATCGTATTTGCGATAAACCTTGATAATAGCAAGGTTTATCTGCGATAATTTCTGACGGTAAAAAAATCTTTGCAATGCATCGTTAGGGATAAATATCGCTTAACTTTGGTAATATGCCCCAACGTCTGTTAACGTTCGATTCGAAGGAAATCAGGAATTGTTGAAAAACATTGTGTGCGCCATCTTGTCTTTTTTCAAATGCCACACTTTTGTCGTGCACGGCAGCCATTTTAGATGCCTTGACCAGATCCACTCTGTGCACGCTGTCGATCCTTAGCATGGCTCCCCACCCTCGCAAGCATCTCCCCCAGGCAGTGGTCACCCCCGCTCTCTGTTTTATGCATGGGTAATAAACCTCCCCCCATCTGCGCTGTTCTTCCCTGAGAATCACACCCTGTGCCCGCCCGACACCTCCCTTTCGCCCTATTCACTACCGCACCCTCTGACACTCCTTTTCCTCTGTGTCCGATTGTCCAGGCCGGTCCTAGGCTATCAGCTAGCCCTGCAGATGTAGTTTATAGCCACAGCTGTAAAGAATCACCCGTCTTCAAAGGAGTTATAGTAGATCAAGGCCCACACTCGATGAGATCCGTCACAGCAGAAGCGTTGCTATTATCTGAAAACCATCCTGTATTGTGATTGGGGAGGGGACCGAGCGTGAAGCGGAAGATTCCAGGGATGACTCTTTGTACATCAAAGTTTTTACAATTATGTGTCACATTAAAAATATATAGCACTCCGACAAAGTACTAAGATTATAAAACTTTAATAATTTATAAATATATACAAGAAAACAAAAATAGTAATAACATATAAACATTTTTAGAGAAAAACAACGAAGTAGCGGTCGGCTGTGCGAATAGTCCCAACGCAGCACAACGTCCAGATTTCCGGCGTGGGGCGTCGCGGGGGGTGGGTGATCAGTAGCAAACTGTTGTGCGAATAGTTCCAAGGCAGCAGAACGCGCCGAAATCTAGATGACACAAAAGTGATGTCTAGTAAGTTGCCACCCAGCAAATAACGGCGTGGGGCGTCGCGGGGGGTGGGTCATCAGTAGCAAACTGTTGTGCGAATAGTTCCAAGGCAGCAGAACGATGGCACCAAGGTGATGTCCAGTAAGTTGCCGCACTGGTTTTGGTATCCTACAATGCTGCTCCGAATAACGGCGTGTAGCGCCCCGGGGGAGGCGGCGTGAACGGGCCTCTCCAGGTGGAGTCTCGTCTGTTGTAGTGGGGCGCCCCTTTACCGTTTCAGTTGCCATTCCGTCCGCTTTTGGTCCACTGTGTCAAAATCCGCCATTCAGCTGAGTTGCGCCCACTCTTGCGGTGCAGCGATAGGCGGCTGTCACAGGACTCTCAAAATGGCGGCAGGCTGTTTCCTTTTTGGGCCTGGTCCACTGAAATGGCCCTGGGACACCTTGGAAATCGGACGCTTGTCTGCTAGGTCTTGGACCCCATTCTCGAAAGCGTCCCCTCCGCCTTGAGAATTCATCAAAAGTTTTGGGGGCCCCGACTCCTGCAGGCTTCTGGTGGGGAGCGGCTGCCATGATTGCTCGCGGAATGACCACGACGGAGCTACGAGATGGTGGTGCTCTCATGGTGACGCCAGCTTCAGTCTGAAACATCCAGAAACAAGGTGGGGCTTTCATCGTTTGGGGGAAAAAAAAAGTTTTCATCCAATGAAAAGTGTTGTTTTTAGGTCATATGATCAAGCCTTCCATCATTAGGAAACCAAAAGTAAAATGAACCAATGAAAAGTTTTATAAACAAGTCACATGACCTGTTATGCGGCATAGGGTATAAAATGCGGAGAAAATACGTTGGCATGTGAGGCGGCGTCAGTAGCGGACCGATGTGCGAATAGGCCGAAGGCAACACAACGCGCCAAGATCCGGATGGCATCGAGGTGGTGTCATAGTTGAGAGTTCTGAGCAGCGGTTGTAACACTGTCTGAAGCTTATTTGCAGCTGCTGCAGCTTCACTACGCGCCAAGATCCGGATGGCACCGAGGTGGTGTGTAGGAAGTTGCCGCACTGGTGTGGCCATCCTACAATGCTGAAAGTCGGCGTGGGGCGCCCCGTTGGCCTGTGAGTTTGCGTCAGTAGCGGACCGATGTGCGAATAGGCCGAAGGCAGCACAACGCGCCAAGATCCGGATGGCACCGAGGTGGTGTCTAGTAAGTTGTCGCACTTCTGTGGCCATCCTACAATGTTGAAAGTCGGCGTGGGGCGCCCCGTTGGCCTGTGAGATGGTGTCAGTAGCGGACTGATGTGTGAATGGGGCCAAAGGCAGCGCAACAATATTTTCTACTATATTTCCGGTGTAGAAGAGACCACAAGGCGCTGAGATGCCAAGATCCGGATGGCACCGAGGTGGTGTGTAGCAAGTTGCCGCACTGGTGTGGCCATCCTACAATGCTGAAAGTCGGCGTGGGGCGCCCCGTTGGCCTGTGAGATGGCGTCAGTAGCGGACCGATGTGCGAATAGGCCGAAGGCAGCACAACAATATTTTCTGACTGACACCACAAGGCGCTGAGATGCCAAGATCCGGATGGCACCGAGGTGATGTCTAAGTTGCGGACTGATGTGCGAATGGGGCCAAAGGCAGCGTAACAATATTTTTTGTATGGAAGATACCACTAGGCGTTGAGATGCCAAGATTCGGATGGCACTGAGGTGATGTCTAGCAAGTTGGTGTGGTCATCCTACAATGCTGAAACTCGGCGTGGGTCACCCCATTAGCCTGTGAGATGGCGTCAGTAGCGGACCGATGTGCGAATAGGCCGAAGGCAGCACAACGCGCCAAGATCCGGATGTCACCGTGGTGGTTTCATAGTTGAGAGGCACTTCATCTGCAGTGGGGCGCCGAGATCCGGATGGCACCGAGGTGATGTCTAGCAAGTTGCTGTACTGGTGTGGTCATCCTACAATGCTGAAACTCGGCGTGGGTCGCCCCATTAGCCTGTGAGATGGCGTCAGTAGCGGACCGATGTGCGAATAGGCCGAAGGCAGCACAACGCGCCAAGATCCGGATGTCACCGTGGTGGTTTCATAGTTGAGAGGCACTTCATCTGCAGTGGGGCGCCGAGATCCGGATGGCACCGAGGTGATGTCTAGCAAGTTGCTGTACTGGTGTGGTCATCCTACAATGCTGAAACTCGGCGTGGGTCGCCCCATTAGCCTGTGAGATGGCGTCAGTAGCGGACCGATGTGCGAATAGGCCGAAGGCAGCACAACGCGCCAAGATCCGGATGTCACCGTGGTGGTTTCATAGTTGAGAGGCACTTCATCTGCAGTGGGGCGCCGAGATCCGGATGGCACCGAGGTGATGTCTAGCAAGTTGCTGTACTTGTGTGGTCATCCTACAATGCTGAAACTCGGCGTGGGTCGCCCCATTAGCCTGTGAGATAGCTGTTCTTTGGATTTGGGCCTGGCTCGTCTGCTGTAGTGGGGCGCCCCTTTACCGTTTCAGTTGCCATTCAGCTGAGTTTTGGCTGCTCTTGATGCTACAGCGACAGGCGGCTGCAACAGGACTCTCAAAATGGCGGCCTGTTCTTTGGATTTGGGCCTGGTCCACTAAAATGGCCCTGGGACACCTTAGAACTCGGACGCTCGATTTTTTTTTCCTTTCCTGTACATGCAAAAAAAGGTAAATGCCCGGTACGTTACACGCTTCATCTGCCACGATGAACTCTCCAGAGGAACCGAAAAAAAATATAGTTGTGGTAACTATACCATGCATCGTCATATGGAGAGGTGGCACCAATTAATTATAGTGCTGCATAAAAGAGAGATTTGGAGGAGAACCCCTGACCTGCTAGTACATTCATCAAAGAAGTGGCACTGAGAGCTTCAGAGGCAAGGGAAACGGTCCCAAATATTTAGAAGAACTTTGGAAAGATTAAAATGACATGTTTAGATTGTGGCAAATTAATTTCATGTGGACAGATGAGTGTTACTCTAATAAATACAGCATATGAACATCATCATAGTCGATGGTTGGTAGAGACATTTTGACTATATCCTGGACCTGCCCGTCCTCGCCCAAAATGGCGCCAGAATAAATGGGACTCGTAACTCCTTGTTGTGTACTGGTTGCAGAACCTTGAAATCACGAGATACGTATGCAGTTTTGAAGCAAATGGCGGGCGGGGACGAGAATTGATTGAATATTTCGACATCCCTATTGATATTAAGTTCTGATGTGTTATTGATTACTGTACTGTTGAAAGTTCGAATTAACGTCACCCATGGTACTTGCCCGCAAATGTATATCTAGATAATTTTATTGTAACTGGCCCTGTCGTATTTTAATTATAAAATGTACGTCCACCGATTCCGTAACTGTTAGACACCTTAGTTCTTGCAACGTAATGGCCCGCCCGTTACATTCCTCTACAGTGTAAATGTCTATTCATCATATACGATTACAGTTTGCTCCGTGGCCGGCCCACGTGGTTATAGGCTCGTATTTTTATAATGAAATTTTCACAATAAAGGTTTTTAAAAGAAAACATGGTAGTAGTATATACATTGGTAAATTTTTTAATAATAGTCACTGTTTTAGAATCATTAAAAGGCAAGTGAAATAAAGCAGACCAATTACATGAAGGGTAAAAGGTATAATACGAAGGAACGCAGTAAAGATAAATGGTCAAGGGCTGTTGTGTTTTCTATTCCTGCAACATAAAGTGATCGATAAGAATCTCATATTCAGGCGTATCGGCGACTAAGACAGCAGGTCGACCCTCTTTTGCTCAACGGCTCCGTCATGGGACGAAGAAACGCTCTTTTTCTCGAAAAAAGAATATATTTTACTTGCAGGACAGTTGTAAAATTTCCGGGAAAGTACATTAGCCTGGAACATTATAACATATATTTAAGAAAAAATAATGTTCGGAAGTAATGAAAAGCGTAATTTTTAGGTCATATGACCAAGCCTTTCATCATTACAATAAGAAAAGTAAAATGAACCAATGAAAAGTTTTATTAACAAGTCACATGACTTGTTATGCTTACGTTACGCGCTGCGCGCCCCGGATGACTTCCGGATGCGCTAACGCGGCGCGTCATATGACGCATTACGCGACAACGCAGGTACAGAATATAGTCAAAATGTCTCCACCAACCAGCGGTCGGAACACAACCCCTTTCAGCAGGCTAAATAGTTCTGTTAAATGACAACAGAAGGGACAGGCAACAAGAACCATCAGTCAAAGAGGGGAGGGCTAGTTCTTCTCTACCGGGTTACATTGGGGCGCTACCGGAACTGATCGAATTGGTAGTCTACAGTGTTTCTGGATGTTTCAGACTGAAGCTGGGGTTAGCATGAGAGCAGCACCATTTCGTAGCTCCGTCGTGGTCATTCCGCAACCAATCATGGCAGCCGTTCTTTATCGTTATTTTGGGCGGGGTGGGTGGCGGAGCCGAGCTGTTTTGCAGCCATCATTGTGTGGAGTTCAGTTCATCTCACTAGTTTTGTATTTGTCATGAGGGGTTGTTCCTAATGTTTCTATTTTAGCGAGGTCAAAAAGAGATCCCATTAGTGGCCTACTGATTTTGCTCGATTCCTTTTCTTTTTTTTTACACGATTTTTCGTTATCTGCAAAGACTAAACAGAGTATTGCGACTCTGTGTTTGTTTGTAAATAGAGAATGAACCAAAGAGAACTAATTCTAAAACAGTAAATACTTGGATAACAATGAATCAAATGGAGAGAGAAGCAGGCACGACGGATTACAATGGGGGCAAAGACCTGCGTTAACTACCTTTCACTATCTGCAAAGAGAGAGTACTCCTAATAGAAATGAGGGGGGGGGGGCACCATTCAAAGCAGATCAGTGTGCATAAACACGAAAATGTTTTCACTTACCACGTACTTGACATTCGACAGCTTATGATATTTGCTATTAAAAAACCATTGAAATTCACTGAAAAAACCATAGGTTATAGACCATATATAGTTAGGAATTAGCATTTACAAAACCTTGAAAATTCACTGAAAAAACCATAGGTTATAGACCATATATAGTTAGGAATTAGCATTTAAAAAACCTTATTTTACTCACACAAAACCATTGAAATTCCATATATAGTTAGTTGCACTAACTATATATCGCGCACCTGCAATCCACTGCTGATGATGTCACATATTACATCATTCATGACATGGTCAGTGACATCACTGATGACATCACTGATGACATCTCAAATGACATCACTGATGACATCACTGATGACAACATCCAGTGACTGTATGTTTCTGTAAAGTTAAAATGTGTCTTACATATTGAAGAATGAGTGGAAGTATAAGTGTCTGGACAAAGGATTTAGTAGGTGCATGACTGAATGCATGAGTGAGTGATTAAATGTGTCTCACTGAGTGCATGGGTTAGTGACTAAAGTGTCTTAATTTGTGCATCATTATGTCTGTTGTTCTGTAAACTGCTGCATGTTTTGATCAGTAGCTATATGATTAACTATATGGGTTACGGATTGATTGTCCAAGTATTTGTATGGGAGACTGAGTGTGTGTGTGGCTGGCTGGGAGGTGTGTGACTCTGTGCAGATCAATGTGTACTTGTATCAATGATTGTATAACAAGGTAAGTATGTGTTAGTATATGTTTGAAAATGTAAGGTGCTCCATGTTTAACTGTATAGACAAGAAAATGGAAGTGTCATTGATTCTTTACAGGACTGACTAGGTGTGTGAGTAACTCCATGGATGAGTGGCAGACTGTGAGTGTCTGTATAGGTGTATGAGTGCATATGATAGTGTTGTAAAGATGAGTGATTGTATGTATGAATGATAGTATGGGTGAATGAGTGAAGGTGTGTGTAGACGTAGGAATCAGTGAGTGCGTATGTAGTAACTAGTATTGGTGTGTCAATGGTTTCAAAAATTATATTCTGTATTTAACACTGGGTGAAACAGAGGTTATATTAAAATGTGAGGAGATGCATTGTATTGTCACATGAATGATATCATCAGTGATGTGGTCATTGATGTCAAATGAGATGTCATCAGTGATGTCATTTGAGATGTCATCAGTGATGTCATCAGTGATGTCACTGACCATGTCATGAATGATGTAATATGTGACATCATCAGCAGTGGATTGCAGGTGCGCGATATATAGTTAGTGCAACTAACTATATATGGAATTTCAATGGTTTTGTGTGAGTAAAATAAGGTTTTTTAAATGCTAATTCCTAACTATATATGGTCTATAACCTATGGTTTTTTCAGTGAATTTTCAAGGTTTTGTAAATGCTAATTCCTAACTATATATGGTCTATAACCTATGGTTTTTTCAGTGAATATATATATATATATATATGCCCGAAACGCGTCTGACGATATGCACCACTCTAATGCATAAATAAAAGCATCTTCAAAGAAGAAGTCTGACTCTGGCGATTTTTTCATTATCGCTGTCTGCGTACCTGTCTGTGCACGAGGCACTCTAGAGGCAAGTTGGATCATATATATATATATATATATATATATATATATATATATATTACCTACTGGCGGTCGCCAGTAGGTATATATAGTTAGGATTTTTTCCCTTATGGGATTTTTGAAAATTCTATGTCTAATAACTTTGGCGTTTGTGGACGGAATTGGCTGAAATTTTCTGGAAAATGGAACATTTTGTTTCTGAGCAGCCCTTGGAAATTTGGGGGGGTTTCGTCAAGGGGGGGCCGAGAAAAAAGGGGGGTCCCAAAACATGTTTTTAACAATGAGTTTTCCATAGGGCGGTTGGCCTCACTTTTAGCCCGAACGGCTGAATGGATTTGCATGAAACTTGGCAAAATTGTAGGGACTGGTAGCCCGATGTGCCTTTTCTAGGTCTCAATATATGTGCTCCAGTGGATTTTGAGAAATTAACGTTTAAAAAAAGATATATATCTGTAAGCGCGCTCTGGGCAGCGCTCCGGTCCGCGGACCTTAAGCGTACCGGAACTTCGCGTAGCTAAGCTGATTGGCTCTCCGGTGTCTGTCAACATTCTAAACAGTCCGGAGCGGCCGCCATCTTGTCTCTCGGTAGGATTGAGAGACAAGAGGAGGCCAAAACAAAGGCGAAAATGACCATAAGGGGGCATACTAGATCCTCCCTGACCCCCTAGGTTTAATGTGGAGGTTTTAAAAGGGCCCCGCGGGGCAAAAAAAACTAAAAAAAATGTTTGGTTTTTTTTGCGTGGGGAGCGCCCGGTCCGCGAACCGGGAAGCGTTCTGGGCAGCGTACTGCAATGAAAAATGAATGATAGACTTTTCAAATGCTGTATGTTAATTGATTGTTGTTATTGTTGATTATTTTTTATTTTCTTTATTTTTTAAGCATTTTCTTTTATTGTGATTCTGTTTCATAATTTATTAAACTTTCTAACAGTGTGTAAAATGTCCTCATTTTCAAGGAGGTTATCTACTGCTTGTACACATTGCAGTAGTTCTTTGTCTAAAGTTTCATCGAAAAATTCAATATCATTTTCATCATTGATTTCTTGGCTGCTCTCTTGCAGGACAGTTTGAAATTCAACTTTCTGTTCGCCTTCCATTTTGCCTGAAATTTAGATTAAAAAAATATATATTAGTAGAGATAGGGCACTGTTGGGATTAATTTTGGGCAGTGTATAGTATCAGAGTGGAAGTAGGAATATAAAAAAGTGTACGTGATTTAACGTAAGTAAATTCATAATTATACAAGAGAAGCCTAACTCCATCCATAACTATAACAGAGAAGTCTACCTAAATCTATAACTACTACAGAGGGATAGTATATAACTATCAGAAAAAGTTTACCATATTAACTTATAGTGCACAATATACTTCAGTTTTAAAAATAAAAACTTACCTTTAGATAGAAGTTGAAGGAATTAGTGAAAATCCTATTGAAATGTACACCAAGAAGTAGTAGTCAAAATGGCTGTGTTTTCTTCTCTTCCTTTATATATATTCAGGTATATAACCAATCAAATGTCAGGTAAAAAAAGTAGAAAATGAAAGTAACATTTTAATTGGTTGTCAATTCCAACACTTCAGATGTGTTTTGTGAAGTAATTTACCTCACGGTATTTAGAGAGGTCTACAGGCTAAATGGCTAAATGGAATTCCAATCAAATTTGTGAAAATGGTAGGGATTGGTATGTAGTATGAGCTAGTCTATATTTGGTGAAATTGTCTCCAGTGGCTTTTCTGTGAACTACTTTCCCACCTTTTTTGATGGTGCGCTTCCCAGGGAGCGACCCGGTACGCGAACCGTTGAGCGCCCCGGTACGCGAACCTTAAGCGTTACGGGAGTCCACCATTTTGTGTTTCGGTCGAATTATAATACAAGATGGAGGGCAAATAATGTTCAGAATGGGTAGAAGGGGGCACGGTAGACTTATCTTGACCCCATAGGTTTTGTGAGGGTGGCTGAGGAGGCCCATATGTGCGAAAAAAAAACATTTTTTAAAAAAAATTCGCGAGGTTAGCTCCCGGTTCGCGTACCGGGTAGTGCCCCAGGGAGCGTACTTTGTTGAAAATTAGTGAAAAATGTTAGAGTAAAATAATAATTGTGAGTGATCAGATGTAGGGTAGCTCTGAGAAGAGCTTTTGGGTTTATGGTACATTTAGGTACTTATAAGTAGGTACCAATGCACATTCTTAAATTCAGAGTGAAAATTCTGTTGCCCTCATCTGAGAAGTGAACTCCATCTCCTCTGTAGATATCTTGCATGTAGTAACGCAAGTTATTGTTGTACAGGGAGCCCATTCCATGGTCTCTCATGTAAGCTGAAACAGATTTGTTTACATGCTTCCTCGACTTCTCAATTTGTGGACAAAATTGGTTTGACCACCTCCATTTCTGTCTTTGGCATATATTTGAATATACCAAGGCAGTCTGAGGAAAAAGTGCCATTAATTGCTCAAAGGTGTCCTTTAAAAGCATTTCCAGACCTACACCAGTCAAAGTGCCCAAGTCATTACCTCCACAGTGCACAATTAACAGGTCAGGTTTGGGCAAATGCATAAAGGTTTTCACCAATGGTATCAATTGGTGACATTTTAATCCTCTGTAGCCAAACCACTTAATTTCCACATCTTGTAAATTGAGGTTAGGTAAATTCCTGTTTTCAGTGTACCTTTGAGCCCAGTGAATATAACTATGTCCAACAATCCAGACAGAAAACATGGTGAGAGAAGGTTCTCCTGCAGTCAGATGAAGTGTGGCAATGAAATGGCAGTTGAAAAAATGAGAGTTTAAAATGAAAAAAACTGTGGAGTTTCTGTGTTCATGAAGCAGTAACAGTGATTGGTGGATTTTGATTGCTGAAAACAGAAAGTTAGGGTGCACGGATGAGTTATTTGAAAGATGTATTTTGAATGGTCAATAAAAAATCATTAAATGAAAGAATGCACTGGATATGCAGGTGCACTGAGAGTTCAGAGTTCAATTGCAACATTGTTGTGTGAACTTGCAAACACCAGAAGTCTTCCAAGAGGTGGTTGCTATGCAGAAAAGGCATGAAATGGCAGAGGGGGGAAGGGTTTTCATTTGAAAAAAAGTGAGGGAAGAGTTTTGATTGGGTGACATGAGAGATATGTGTGAAGAATTACAGCATTTCTGTGCTTTTGATAGCTGCAGACTCTGGAGTGCATACCTTTTGCTCTGCTGAAGACAAATTGGTGTGTTTCTGAGACTGTTTTCAAACTCAAAGTATTTGCTAAGGTGAGAAAATATTTCTTTAATTTAGATAGAGAATAGTGTGCTTTAAGGATAAAATTATGAATTATGTGGCACAAATTGCTTGTAAATATGCTCCCACCTGTACAAGGAAAATTTAGATTTTTAATGTTTGTGTTACATAGCCATGTTAAAAGTGATACAAACATGCTGCAAAGGCAATTAAAAAACACTTTTATGTGTCTTAAGGACATTTTAAGTAATTTTCCCATGTGCAGTGTTTTGAAATTATGATTTGAAAATCGTTTTTGGGGAAAAGGAATTGTTTTTAAATTTATGACAAGGACATAATGGTGTATGCTTCTTTATAAGGCAATTGACTGTCCCTGATGTTATTTTTCCCATTTTAATGTAAGACCTTTCTCTGTGGCGCAAATTGCTTGTAAATATGCTCCCACCTGTGCATGGCAAATTTAGATTTTAAATGTTTGTGTTACATAGCCATGTTAAAAGTGACCCAACCATGCTGGAAAGGCAATAAAAAAACACTTTCATGTGTCTTAAGGACATTTTAAGTAATTTCCCTGTGGGCAGTGTTTTCAAATTATGAATTGAAAATCGTTTTTGAGGTAAAGGAATGTTGTTAAAATTTATGTGCGCCATATGCCCCCAAATTTCTTTTTCAGGGGTGCGGCAGGGTGTTATTGAGACACCCCTACACCTTTGGAAAAATTCCTAATTTGCAATGAGCTAATTGCTAATTGCAAATTGCACCTTCTTTCATATGGGCATCCTGGCGCATGGAAATGAATGGGTAATTTGCAATTAGCAATTTGCTCATCGCAAATTTGGAATGGTAAAGAATCGCTATTTATTCCTTAAAATTCGCTATTTTGGAAATGCAAAATAGTTATATGATACATATGGCGGTTGATGTCTAACAAGATAAGAAGCTTAGGGATAGATTTATGATGACTGGCGCAATGAAGTGGACATCACTTACTTCATTGGTAGAGCTTTACATGTATTATGTCCTCTGTATTCTTCATCAAGCGTAACTTTAATCTGCAATCCTGAGTAGGCCTCACCTTAAACAAACCTCTGGATAGGCCACATCTTATCGTCATCCTGAATTAATCATTTAAAATGCTAGGGACATATTTATGATAGGTGTATGCCTCTTTTGCGCCACTTACAAAACACTGTCCATGGGGAAATGACTTAAAATGTCCTTAAGACACATGAATGTGTTTTTTTAAAGCGTTTGCAATTTTTTTGGGTCACTTTTAACATGGCTATGTGACTCAAACAGTCAAAATCTAAATTCACCATGCACAGGTGGGAGCATATTTACAAGGAATGTGCTCCATGGGGAAAGGTCTTATAATGTAATATGGGAAAAATGACATCAGAGACACTGAAATGCCTTATAGAGAAGCATACACCATTATGTCCTTGTCATAAATTTGCAAACCATTACTTTTCCCCAAAAACGATTTTCAAATCATAATTTGAAAACACTGCACATGTGGAAATGACTTAAAATGTCCTTAATTCAAAATTTGCTATTCCTTATTTTGCGATTGCACTGAAGGATTTGCAAATTTTGCGATTCCTTAAATGCAATGTATCAAACAAAAAATATGTAAAAAATGACATTAAGGATTTGGAAACTACCACCAACTTCTAGTTGGTGGTAATTTGCGAATTCTTTTCAAAAAGCATTTTTTTCCAAAAAACAAAAGGTGCCATATGACGCCCATACATGCCCTTAGGGCATGTATGTGCGCCATATGCCCCCAAATTTCTTTTTCAGGGGTGCAGCAGGGTGTTCTTGAGATACCCCTGCACCCTTGAAAAAATTCCTATTTTGTGATGAGCTAATTGCTAATCGCAAATTGCACCTTCATTCCTATGAGCCTCCTAGCCCATGGAAATGGATGGGTAATTTGCAATTAGCAAATTGCTCATTGCAAATTAGGAATGGTAAAGAATTGCTATTTATTCCTTAAAATTCGCTATTTAGGAAATGCAAAATAGTTTGATGGTACATATGGTGGTTCATCTGTAACAAGATAAGAAGCTTAGGGATACATTTATGATGACTGGAGAAATAAAGTGCAAATCACTTACTTCATTGGTAGGCCTTTACATGTATTATCTCTTCTGTATTCTTCATCAAGCGTAACTTTAATCTGCAATCCTGAGTAGGCCTCACCTTAAACAAACCTCTGGATAGGCCACACCTTATCGTCATCCTGGATTAATCATTTAAAATGCTAGGGACAGATTTATGATAGGTGTATGCCTCTTTTGCGCCACTGTGCGTCACTTTTATGATGCAGCGGCGGTGCAAAAGATTTGCTATGAGGCGACAAAATTACAAATTGATGCTTTTAGGCAGATATGTCATGGTGTAAAAAAAACGTACCACATGAAACCGATGCAGCAGTGATGCAAAAGATGCACCATGTTGCAAGACAGGCCTCACTTGGGGCCATATGTATCAAGCTAATTGGCATTCGCAAAGATCAAAATTCTGCGAATTTCGGCCTTTGCGAATGCTAATTAGACAAATGGTATGTATCAAACAAGTTTGATGCAAAATAAGGAATAGCAAAATTTGCTATTCCTTATTTTGCGATTGCACTGAAGGATTTGCAAATTTTGCGATGACTTAAATGCAATGTATCAAACAAAAGATATGTAAAAAAATGACATTAAGGATTTGTAAACTACCACCAACTTCTAGTTGGTGGTAATTTGTGAATTCTTTTCAAAAAGCTTTTTTTCCAAAAAACAAAAGGTGCCATATGACGCCCATACATGCCCTTAGGGCATGTATGTGCGCCATATGCCCCCAAATTTCTTTTTCAGGGGGTGCAGCAGGGTGTTCTTGAGACACCCCTGCACCCTTGGAAAAATTCCTATTTTGTGATGAGCTAATTGCTAATCGCAAATTGCACCTTCATTCCTATGAGCCTCCTAGCCCATGGAAATGAATGGGTAATTTGCAATTAGCAAATTGCTCATTGCAAATTAGGAATGGTAAAGAATTGCTATTTATTCCTTAAAATTCGCTATTTAGGAAATGCAAAATAGTTTGATGGTACATATGGTGGTTCATCTGTAACAAGATAAGAAGCTTAGGGATACATTTATGATGACTGGCGAAATAAAGTGCAAATCACTTACTTCATTGGTAGGCCTTTACATGTATTATCTCTTCTGTATTCTTCATCAAGCGTAACTTTAATCTGCAATCCTGAGTAGGCCTCACCTTAAACAAACCTCTGGATAGGCCACACCTTATCGTCATCCTGGATTTATCATTTAAAATGCTAGGGACAGATTTATGATAGGTGTATGCCTCTTTTGCGCCACTGTGCGTCACTTTTATGATGCAGCGGCGGTGCAAAAGATTTGCTATGAGGCGACAAAATTACAAATTGATGCTTTTAGGCAGATATGTCATGGTGTAAAAAAAACGTACCACATGAAACCGATGCAGCAGTGATGCAAAAGATGCACCATGTTGCAAGACAGGCCTCACTTGGGGCCATATGTATCAAGCTAATTAGCATTCGCAAAGATCAAAATTCTGCGAATTTCGGCCTTTGCGAATGCTAATTAGACAAATGGTATGTATCAAACAAGTTTGATGCAAAATAAGGAATAGCAAAATTTGCTATTCCTTATTTTGCGATTGCACTGAAGGATTTGCAAATTTTGCGATTACTTAAATGCAATGTATCAAACAAAAAATATGTAAAAAAATGACATTAAGGATTTGGAAACTACCACCAACTTCTAGTTAGTGGTAATTTGTGAATTCTTTTCAAAAAGCTTTTTTTCCAAAAAACAAAAGGTGCCATATGACGCCCATACATGCCCTTAGGGCATGTATGTGCGCCATATGCCCCCAAATTTCTTTTTCAGGGGGTGCAGCAGGGTGTTCTTGAGACACCCCTGCACCCTTGGAAAAATTCCTATTTTGTGATGAGCTAATTGCTAATCGCAAATTGCACCTTCATTCCTATGAGCCTCCTAGCCCATGGAAATGAATGGGTAATTTGCAATTAGCAAATTGCTCATTGCAAATTAGGAATGGTAAAGAATTGCTATTTATTCCTTAAAATTCGCTATTTAGGAAATGCAAAATAGTTTGATGGTACATATGGTGGTTCATCTGTAACAAGATAAGAAGCTTAGGGATACATTTATGATGACTGGCGAAATAAAGTGCAAATCACTTACTTCATTGGTAGGCCTTTACATGTATTATCTCTTCTGTATTCTTCATCAAGCGTAACTTTAATCTGCAATCCTGAGTAGGCCTCACCTTAAACAAACCTCTGGATAGGCCACACCTTATCGTCATCATGAATTAATCATTTAAAATGCTAGGGACAGATTTATGATAGGTGTATGCCTCTTTTGCGCCACTGTGCGTCACTTTTATGATGCAGCGGCGGTGCAAAAGATTTGCTATGAGGCGACAAAATTACAAATTGATGCTTTTAGGCAGATATGTCATGGTGTAAAAAAAACGTACCACATGAAACCGATGCAGCAGTGATGCAAAAGATGCACCATGTTGCAAGACAGGCCTCACTTGGGGCCATATGTATCAAGCTAATTAGCATTCACAAAGATCAAAATTCTGCGAATTTCGGCCTTTGCGAATGCTAATTAGACAAATGGTATATATCAAACAAGTTTGATGCAAAATAAGGAATAGCAAAATTTGCTATTCCTTATTTTGCGATTGCACTGAAGGATTTGCAAATTTTGCGATTACTTAAATGCAATGTATCAAACAAAAAATATGTAAAAAAATGACATTAAGGATTTGGAAACTACCACCAACTTCTAGTTGGTGGTAATTTGTGAATTCTTTTCAAAAAGCTTTTTTTCCAAAAAACAAAAGGTGCCATATGACGCCCATACATGCCCTTAGGGCATGTATGTGCGCCATATGCCCCCAAATTTCTTTTTCAGGGGGTGCAGCAGGGTGTTCTTGAGACACCCCTGCACCCTTGGAAAAATTCCTAATTTGTGATGAGCAAATTGCTAATCGCAAATTAAACCTTCATTCCTATGAGGCTCCTAGCCCATGGAAATGAATGGGTAACTTGCAATTAGCAATTTGCTCATTGCAAATTAGGAATGGTAAAGAATTGCTATTTATTCCTTAAAATTCGCTATTTAGGAAATGCAAAATAGTTTGATGGTACATATGGCGGTTCATCTGTAACAAGATAAGAAGATTAGGGATAGATTTATGATGACTGGTGCATCACCAGGGATGTGTCAGTCATCCTGTGCCGCTGTTCCGCCACCCATGGTGTGCTGCATTTACAATGCGGGGCATCATGGGGCAAAAATGGCACATATGCGTGATGTATCTGTGATGTAAAGGTAGTGATTTCTGGAGTTGTATCGCAAGTGCGATGCAGCTCAAGCAAGGCTCAGGGGTGCCCCATCTCCACAATGTTGCGTCAAGACCTATGCCTGCTTAAAGCAGGCGCAGGGTTTTGACGCAGTCTTCTCCTATCTGATTGTAAATACGGCACACCATGGGTGGCAGAGCAGCGGTGCACGTTAACTGGTGCATGCCTGGGGATGTGCCATTTAACATAAATCTGCCCCTTTACATTTAAGTATGTGCAGGACACACAGAGTCGGTGAGGCTTATCCAAGGTTAAGAAGAGATGAGTCCTGTTCACTGAAAAATTAGACATAGTCTTCACCTGATCAGCATTGCTGGACATGGCTAAATAATAGCTGCAAAATATTACTCTTGTTAAACAATTTTACTATTATAATCTCTGAGATTTGTCTCTTACTCTGCAACATCTCATTGTTGTTATCTTTCTTTAAAGATAAAGACAACATCAACATGAGTGACAATCTGCAATCAGTTGATTTTGACCTCATCATTGAACTTGTAATTGAAACATCAGTGGATGTTGATCCATTGGATGATTTAAATCCTGAGGATGAAGAAGAGCGTGATGAGGATGCAGATTTGTCCGAATTATATGACATAGGGTGGGAAGCTGACCTGCTTGAGCCTATGGAAATATAAATATTTATTTTTAAAATGTATAATTAATAAAAAGTAAAAATGTAAACCGTTTAATTTAAAAATAAAGACACCTTCAAAAACAGGTTATGTGTAGTGTCTTCAATAAAATATTAAAATATGCTCATAAAATTAGATCAGATTCACATATAAAATAGCACAGGTAACATAAATATAAATGTCATTTCTTTTCTGCTATTTCTGTATTGTAAATTTGCCAAGGACTAAAAAATCTTCTATTTAAAATGTCAAGTAGTGTGTTAAGTTTTTGATCATTGTTATTGATTTACTGTTTGGTAATAGTGGTTAATAACATTTTTTATTATATTTTACCACAGATTCAACTGCAGATCATTTCAAGATTTCACCATGCCAACAATAGAAAGACAGAGAAAGGCTGCAAAACGTCAAAGACAGCAGGTGAAACAAAATAAGCAGCAGTCCTCTAACAAAAAGATTTGTCAAGTCACGAAGAAAGCACCGGGTAAGAGCACAAAATATTTCATAAGAAATATGTGTAGTAAAAAAAATATTACTACAGAAAATGTTTCAGTCCATAAAAAGATAAGCAAATCAAATGGAAAGGAAAGGCCAATCAAAAATGTTACTGCTAGAGCAAGAGATAACTCTGTGCATGATAGAAGAAGGAAACAACAGTTTAGGGACATTCGTAAACGAATGTTCCGCAACAGGATAATTGGCAATTTGTTAAAAAATATTAAGAAAGGTCAACAGAAACTGGTTTTTTATAAGAGAAAAAAAAAAGTTGAGAAAGTTATTGATCAGGCATTTGAAATTAAACGTAAGTTATTTATTTTGATAATCAATAGAATGGATGCATAGTTCAAGCTGTGAGGCATTTTTTAATGAGGAGAGTTATTTCCAGGATAATGATTTGGTGCATGCAGTTGACACCAGTGGTCGTGCTTATGAAGTGAAAGATGGTTGTCCAGTTGAAAAAGAAAAACTTGTGACAACAGAGGCAGAAGAGGTGTTAGGTAATGAGGTTTTAGGAAGACGTGCTAAGGGTCCTGTGTACACCTGGAAGTGTAGTAGTATTTGCAGTGTGCGACAGGATTCCATCAATTTGCTTTGTGATTTTGTACGGTCATTTAATAAGAAAAGTTTGAAGCAGAAAATGAAGTTGTTGCAAGAATTAGATCCTTGCAGAGTGAGAGAAGTGACAGGTTTGCATGGTCATTCACTGGCTTGTCTTTCCAGGAGAGTATGCCAGAGTGTTTTTTATCATTTCAGGATGCTAGCAGTGCATCATAATAAAGTGAGGAAATTAGTTAGAATGTTGTATTATGCTAAGAGTCCAGCAATTATGCTTAAACAATTATGCGCTGCTCTTTTGCATGGTTCTGAAATAGATGTGAAGAACATATGTGAAGAAATTGAGTTTTGTTACTTTGGAAGTAAAGAGGAGAATGTTGAAATTGACCCAGAAGAAGAGGGTAATGTGGAAGATAGTGTACAGGTTTCCAGTACAGATAATTTCCAGAGGGAAATTGCGACGTTTCAGGTAAAATCAAGTGAGAGGCCTAATTTCACTTGTGTGTGTTGTCGACGCACTTATTATAAGAATCAGACCAAGTTAGTGGATTTATATGCAAAAAGTGAAAGGGAAAATAATAGTGAATGGAAGGATTTTGCAACATACTTGATGGTAGAAAATTGTTTTGATTTGGGATTTGATCAACGTGTGTGTACTTATTGTTGTTGCAAATTAAATCAAAACCAGATGCCTGCTAGAGCAGTTCATAATAATCTGGAATTGGTTGAGATTCCTTCTGAATTGAAGGATTTAAATACTTATGAATCTATTTTGATTCAAAGTATCCATCCATTTCAGGCTATTGTAAGAATGGAGCCAAAGACAGGGAAATTGCCTCCATCAGATTTACAGAGAGGATTAAAGGGAAGAGTTGTTTATTTGCCTCTAGATTTGAAGAAAAACATTAACACAATTGGAGTAGAAAAAGTGGAAGAGGAACCTCTGGTTATCTTAGTTAATGGGGTTCCGACAAAGAATAAGAAAATATGGCAAGATTTAGTAGATGTTAGGAAAGTTAAAAAGGCAACATTGTATTTGAAAAAAAATAATAAATACTATAAGAATGTATATGTTGCAGAAGAGGAAGTAAGTGAGGAAGAGGATAGCGATTTGTGTGCTGGTCAAATTGAGAAAGTAGAACCCTCTACTAGTGAAGAAATATATAAACATTATAGTGTTCATCCTTTGCATTCCAAGGAAGTCATGGGGAATGCTATTGAGTTGTTTCAAATGAAACAAGCCAAAGGGAGTCCCATTAGTGTTTGGGAGGAAAGTTTGGAAGCTCGGTGTTTCCCACAGCTTTTTCCAACAGGTCAGGGAGGAAGATATGATGAGCGACCTCATCAAATTCCTGCTTCTGAATACCGGACTTTGCGATTGTATGCAGGAGATGCTAGGTTTCGACAATGCATTCCCTATTTGTTTCATCTCCTGTTTGAAAGCGATCTGTCTGGACTGTCATATGCAGTGAACCACATCTTGAAAAGTGGTATACACATGCAAAACATCTCGGCAAGTGACTTTATGGATAAAGTCAATGTCCAAGACAGTATTTTGGATTCTCACCTGATTAATCTCATGGCGTGTCAGCGTGGTACTAATGAGTACTGGTACCGTCGTCATAGTGATTTAAAATGTATGCTGAGGAACTTAGGTACTCCCACATGGTTCCTCACTCTGAGCTGTGCCGAGTATGGCTGGGAAGACTTACTTGAATTTCTACGAGAGGCAAATGCTAACGTAGATAACATCGAATTCAAGACACCCGGAGAACTGTGCTCTTTGGATCCAGTCAATGTATGTAGGTACTTCAATCATAGATTTGAAGCTATGATGTCTTTCATCATGAATAAGAAGAATCCACCTCTTGGAGAGGTGTTGGATTTCTTCTGGAGAAAGGAGTACCAAGCAAGAGGTGCTCCTCATATACATATGTTGCTGTGGATCAAGGATGCACCTAAATTTGGAACGGATCCAGAAGACTCAGTGATGAGTTTCATCCAACAGTATTCTACGTGTGCTGTTCCAAACGCAAAGGAGAAGAAAAGCCTAAGAGAAAAAGTTCTGCGTTTCCAAAGCCATCGATGTGGAAAGTACTGCCGTCGTAAATTCCGAAACAAGGACAAGTTCTACACCAAATGTCGTTTCGGTTTTCCACGACCGGTGATTTCTAAAGGAAGAGTAAACAGTTTGTTGTCTTCGCTGCGACATAATGTCATGAAGAAATCACCTAAAAACACATACAATTTGAAGAGGAACGAAGAGTCCAAGTACATCAACGACTACAACCCGGTGATTTTGTCCATGTGGAATGCTAACATGGATATACAGTTTGTGGCTGATAACTGTATGGCTGTGGCTCGGTATGTGACGTCTTACATCACCAAAAAAGAGAAGACAGACTTGAAGGATATGTGGGAGGACATTTCCCATGAAAAGAGCCTCAGCAAGAAGTTGTACAGTTTCAGTCTGAAGATGTTGTCGCATCGAGAAATTGGAGCTTACGAATGCTCTGACCGGTTGTCTTCAGCAAGTCTCTATGCCAAGTCCAGGAGTATCGTTTGGGCGAGTCTTGGTCTTGCTGCAACACGTAATCGAGTTCTGAAACCTGTGCGGGAAATTGAGTATTTGGCGGAAAAGGAGCCAAACAGTACCGACATTTTGAAGACCAACATGTTGGATACATATTATCCAAATAGAAGCAGTCACCTCGACAATGTTTGTCTGTATGAGGTTCTTCAAAATTACATATTCAAGAGGAACATCAAAGAAGATACTGAGAAAGGAGTGTATGCTGTAATAGGAAGTGAGGGATGTCTGGTCAAGCAAAGAAAATGCCACTTGGTAAACCATCGAAAATTGAGTGGCGAATCTCCTGAAAAAAAGGAGTTTTTCTATTTAGCACTTTTGCAACTTTTCAAGCCTTGGCGTGCAGAAGAGGAACTGCTTGGAGATTTCCTCTGTTACGAAGACTCTTTCAATGCCGCCAAGGAGACCATAGAATGTCCTGCTTTTCCCAAATATGTAGAAATGTTGAATGCGGAAATTGAGCAGGAAGCAACGATTGCAGCCGAGATTGCCAGAGACAGTTCTCAGGACAGTCAGAGTTCTGCTTCATTGAGTCAGGATCCACTAGGAGGACCTGTTATCGAAAATGAAGCTGCCACTGCCATGAATGAAGTGGAAAGAGCCATGGCACATGCTCAGGAGGATGCGGTTAACTTAGAAGAGTTGGAAAGACAACTCAACGTTGAGCAGAGGAAAATATATGACGAAGTTACCATGCAAATTGATCATGGATTAAGTCATGACAAGAAAGAGTGCTCATGTACGTCGTTGAAGCCTGTCCGACTGTACGTGAGTGGAGAAGCGGGAACTGGAAAAAGTTTCCTCATTAAAGCAATTTCATGCTATTTGCAGGAAAGGACAGAGTCATCGCTGTCTTGTGTTGTCACCGCTCCAACTGGACTGGCAGCACATAACATTAAAGGGATTACTTTACATCGTTTACTGATGCTGCCAGTGGAGCATGACAACAAATTACAATATCACAAGCTATCTGGAGATGCTTGTTTTGAAGTTTCAAGAATCTTGAGGAAAATGAAACTTCTTATCATTGACGAAGTAAGCATGGTTTCCAATGTCATGCTTGCCTTTGTGCATTTGAGAATGCAAGAAGTTCTCAAAACAGAGTATGATGTGTTATTTGGTGGCAAACACATCATTGTTTTCGGAGATCTTCTGCAGCTGACACCAGTGAAAGGGCAACCTGTGTTCAAAATGCTCACGCATGAAGATACCAGGAAGTGCCTAGGCAGCATTGGCAACGTCAATATATGGTTAAACTTCAATTATGCTGAACTGCATGAAAATATGCGTCAGGCTAAGGATGAAGTTTACAAGACTATTCTACAAGATGTTAGAATTGGAAAAGTGACCGAGCATGGGAAAGAAGCTTTACATGCACGATTACTGTCAAATTTATATCCAGAACAAGATGTTGTGCCTGAGAATATTTTTCAGAAAATTACTGATAAGAAATCTGGAATATGTTTGATGCCAACTCTTGCAGAATGTGCCAAATTCAACAACAAAATGTTGCATTTAGAAAAGCAAGAGATTGTGAAACTGGAAGCTATTGACAGAGTAGAGCATATGGGATCAACAATTATTTTGTCTGAGAATCTGAAAACAAAATTGGATTCATTAGAGAAGAGTATATCTAAAACTGCAGGTTTTGAAAAGACTCTGAATGTGTGCTTGAACTGCCGTATAATTTTAAGAAGGAATTTACATGTTGAAAGAGGTCTGGTAAATGGATCAATGGGTAATGTTGTTGATTTTGTATAATACAGAAATAGAGATGGAATTGAATTTTTAAAAATTAAATTTGATGGCATTGAGGAAGTACAGCTAATTGGTCGTTGCTCTGCTAGATTTTTGCTTGTAAAAGACTTATATGTTCGCCGTAAGCAGTTTCCTGTTTGCTTGGCATATGCGGTGACAATCCATAAATCGCAAGGTTTAAGTGTAGACTGTGCATTGGTGAATATTGGCAGTTCTGTGTTCAAGGAGGGTATGGCATACGTGGCATTGTCACGAGTTAGAACTTTATCGGGATTGTACTTGATTGAGTGTGATGTCACAAACATTTGTGCGGATCTAGATTGTGTTAAGGAATACAATAGGTTAAGAAGAGAGTATGCGTCACATTTGCCTCAGTATCCTTTGTTTGAGAAACGTGTGGTAGGCCGGAAACGAAGAAATGTGACCAATACTGGGGAGGTTGTAGCAAAAAGACGAAAAGTCGATGAACCTAAAATTACAAGCAGAAACAAAAAGGATTCTGTTGAAGATGTTGTTGGTTTTCAATTTGAAAACAGTTCTGGTGTCAACTGCTATGCTAATGTAGTGGTTAATGTTTTGTTTTCTCTAGAAAATGTAAAAGAAGAGATTGTGGTCAATTCTGATCAAAGATTTTGCAGTTTGTTAAATTCTGTGTTAGAGAAATGTAGCACTGATAGAAGAAACATAGAAAGTGTGTCTGAAATTCGAAATCTGTTAGACAGATGTTCAGGCCAAACACAATTCTCTCAAAATATTCAGCAAGATTGTCAGGAGTTTTTAATGTATATGCTTGATGTATTGCATGCTGAAGGTGTAGATGTAGATCAGCTGTTTGGGCTTTCTTATCAATGGCAGCATGACTGCGAGAACTGTATGGTATCAAGTACTACTAGTGTAGACTCAGAAAGATTTATATATTTAACTTTGCCAGACAGTAAATCAGTCTCCTTTAATAAGCTAGTAAAAGCAGCTGATCACAACATGGAGTGTAGCCAATGTAAATCTGAAATGATGTCCACATTATTTATACGAACATATGGCCAGTATGTAATTTTAATGTTCCAACGATGTAGGCCTGATGGAACAAAATTGACAACTTTAATTAAAAATTTTGTAGCTTCGCAGTTGTCAATATCAGGAAGGACTTTTGTAACTGCAGCAATTATATATCATGACGGCCCTTCAATAACATCAGGACATTACACAGCTTATTTAAAGTCTAGAAATGGCTGGTCATTCTGCAACGATTCTGTTTTAATTTTCAAAAAAAAATTGCCGTATGACCTTAAAAACTCTTACCTGGTGTTTTTAAAACCAAAATTTTAGGGAAATAATCTTGGGATGTGCTCTGTGGAATTTCAAGAAGTTCTAATGGCTCCTACACAATTTGGCCTTGAGGATAAGTGTAGTTCAGAGACATAACTTCTAACCATAAGACTGGACGTCATGGAGAAATAAGTGCACTTTGAATGAGTTCAGAAAAACTATTTCTTTTTATAAGCTAATTGAAGCAGCCAATCAAAACATAGAGTAGAGGGAATGTAAGTCTGCAACGCTGTCTACTGTTTTACATTGCTTTGTGATTGAAAGTGATGTAGAGAATTAAATAATTGTAGTAGTCATAGAGTTAGTGTAAGTCTGCTTCATAGTAAGCAGTATCAGTGTCATAGGAAATGTAGAACATGACTGAGCAAGAAGGGGAAGATATTACTATTCCAGGATTGTGAAAATGATCTTCAACATTTTAATTCTGAAAGTTGCGGAAATGCGAAATGACGGGATTGGCTTACAAGAAATCCAAGAGTTATAGATGGGTCTGACAAGATTTGGCCTTGTGGAAACTTGTGGTAGAGAGCAAGAAGTCATTTATTGCATGTAACATGTTTTTAAAAACAATGGAGATTTTCTTTCAGAAAGTGGCGGGCTGAAAGTAATAACAGCACAAAAGAGTGTAAGCTGTTCATAGGACATCCTTTGACGTCATGGAAAGTAAGTTAACTTTGAGGAGTTCTGAATTCTAATTTCTTATGTTGTATGTGTTTTTTAAACACAATCATTTTGATTGTGTTTTTTTCCCCGCTGTTATATGATGAATACCTTCAAGTCACTGTTTTTAGCGAATTTTGATACATTCTGAGAACAGCAAAAATAAACCATTTAACATGTATAATTAATTCTGTACTGTTTGCATTTATGATGTATATGTAGAACTGTGTAGGAGGCATGGAGAAGGTGAGGCTTCTGTAAGTGTCAAAGTTGTTGCATGCAGTGCTGCACTTCTGCGTATTCTTTCATATGCTAGACTACATCTGCACAATGAGATACCTAAGCAAAGGAAACACAAGTGATGTGATTGTGAAATGAGCAAAATAAATTGCACGTATTTCAATTACATCACCTGTGTTTCCTATCATTACGAATCACATTGTGCAGATCAAGTTTAGGTCTGTCCAGGGAAACATAGGAGGTTTGGACTTTGTTCAAGAGTGCAGTGGACATGACTCACTTCATTGGTAGACCTTTACATGTATTATGTCCTCTATTCTCTTCAACAACTCGAAATTTCATCTGCAACCCTGAGTAGGCCTCACCTCAAACAAACCTCTGGATAGGACACATCTTATTGGCATCCTGAAGCAATTATTTAAAATTTTAGTGTCTTGCGACACTTTTCTGAGACAACAGCAATGCAAAAGATGCACCATGTTTTAAGATAGGCCTCACTTCATCTGCATCAAGATACTGTTAGTTTAAAATGTATATCTTTAGGACTGTGTAGGGGGCCTGGAGAAGCAGAAGCTTCTGTAAGTGTCAAAGTTGTTGAAAAACTGTTTGTCCTTCAATCTTTTCCCTTGTCTTTTGTAATTTTTAAATACATGTTTTAATATTTTTGAAATGTTTGTTCTCTCTTTCACAGATTGAAAGTATAAAAACAAAAAGTGAGTAATTTAACGACAATTATAAGGTAAATGCTTTGTACTCTTTTCGTTACATTTCTATCACATTCACCTACTATTAGTTCCACTGCTTCATTTCTTTAACCCTCAGTTTCCTGCCTTTGCTACTTCCCTCATTCCTTTCTCTATTACCTACTTACTCAACTCCTTCCACTCTTTTTCTCAGTCCCTCTCTTCTCATAGTTCCTCACTCTTGTTCACTCACTCCGTCTCTATTACTCTTAGTGTCTTTGACTGATCACTCTATCACTACTTGTTCATAATATTTTCTCTGTGTAGTTGAAGCACACTAAGGGGAATATTATGAACACAGCCAATAAAATTATTGCTCTTTTTATTGGCAGAAAACTGGTTAAAAAGTGGTTTTAGCGGCAGTTTTCTGCCGCAAAAGCAGCTTTAGCGACACATTTCTGCCAATAAAAGCTGCAAAACTTTTATTGCCTATGTTGATGATATGGCTCTATGTTACTTACATTTCTTTGCTGTTTCAATTAATCTTTTTCTGTTATTTTTTGTTTTCTGTTTTCTATTTTTTCTCTCTGTTATTCCTCATGTTTTAATCTTATTTTGAACATTCACTCGCATTCTCCAAGAAACTCTTCTTTGTTAATGTTATACTCTCTTTTTTTTTCTTTCACTTCGTTATATATTTTGTTTTTCACAATTATACCCTCTTCCGTCTTTTCTTCGGTAAATAGATCTATTAAACAGTATCTCTTCTTTACTCCCTATAGCTGTCTTTCTTTTAACATCACTCTCTGTTTACTTTCCTTATACTTACTCTTTTTTTTTTATTTTTTTTTTTTTGGGTTAGCTCCCGGTCCGCGTACCGGGAAGCTAACCCGGGAGCGAACCAAAAGAAATAGAGCTTGCCAGAGTGCTAAACATTCTAGCAATTTTTTTTGAAAGGGTGTAGTTCTGAAAAGAACTTTTTTTTTAATATTTTTGTTGTTTTATATTTTTTTTATTTTTTGAACATTTTTTGTTTTTTTTGTATTTTTGGAACGATTTTATATTTTTTTTGGTTTTTTTTGGGGGGGGGGAAACAACAAAAAACAGGCGTTGAAAAGGGCTCAACAGGAGCAAAAAAAAAATTACTGGGGGCGGTTAGGGCAATCATGGTGTTCATATGCTAGGTTTATAGCATTTATGCTCATGTTGCCACAAGCTAACAATGCACGACAGTGCATACAAGAGTGAATCATGTGCCCAAAATGTTCTTGAATATTTGGCACAGTTTCCCGTGCCTCTTCTGGTGTTAATGCAATTGGTAATGTTGGTCTGGCCACAGGAGTTGGTCTTGGATTGTCCTGCATATACCTTATTTCCGCCCGGCTGTAATTTAGTGGATGCTTCCTTGTCATGTGCCTGTGCATTGTGTGATTTCCGTAGCTATATTTCTTGTCCGTCCCTCTTGATAATTGTTCTTTGCATATGCGGCAGGTGACATACCTCGCATTGACTTTTTTTTGGCCACGAGGGATCGAATAAAACTGCCAGATGAAACTGGCTTTCTTTCTGGAAACCCGGGGCACCTCTTCTAAGAACTGTGGTTCTTCTCCCTCCTCATCCATTTCTTCATCTTCCTCCTCAGTGTTGGTAATGACCTGGGGAGGTGGTCCTCTCTTCCCATGAGGAGGTGGAGGTGGTGGTGGGGGTCCACCAGCTGAAGCTACCAATGAAGCCATTTTCCAACAAGCAAAATAGGTCTTCCTCTCACAATGATGAAAGTCAGAGTGAGGAAAGAAGGAGGGGTTTTCATCATTTGGGAAAAACAATACTTCTCAACCAATGAAAAGTGTTATTTTTAGGTCACCTGACCTAGCCTTACATCATTATGAAACCAAAAGTGAAATGAACCAATGAAAAGTTTTATTAACAAGTCACATGACCTCTCACGCTCATGTTACGCGCTGCGGAATGCGCCCCGGTTAGCTTCCGGGTCGCTAAGCTTCGCGCCCCGGTCCGCGCCCCGGGACACTTCCGGGTGCGCTAACGCGGTACGTCACAAGACGCATTACGCGGCAACGCGATACGTCGCGTTTTCGCGACGCGCCGCGGATCGCTTCCGGGGAGCTGCGTTTCACGCCTCGGTCCGCGCCCCGGGGCACTTCCGGGTGCGCTAACGCAGTACGTCATAAGACGCATTACGCGGCAACGCGATACCGTCACTATGTTGATTTTTTACCGGTTCGCGGACCGGGTCGCGGCATCAAATTGAGCTAACGGGAAGCTTCCCGGTCCGCGGACCGGGAGCGAAACAAAAAAATATTAAAAAAAAATTATTAATAAACATATCAAATATATTTTTGGATTTAAATAAGAATACATTTTACAGCTATAGATATTTGCTATTAAAAAACCATTGAAATTCACTGAAAAAACCATAGGTTATAAACCATATATAGTTAGGAATTAGCATTTACAAAACCTTGAAAATTCACTGAAAAAACCATAGGTTATACACCATATATAGTTAGGAATTAGCATTTTTAAAACCTTATTTTACTCACACAAAACCATTGAAATTCCATATATAGTTAGTTGCACTAACTATATATCGCGCACCCGCAATCCACTGCTGATGATGTCACATATTACATCATTCATGACATGGTCAGTGACATCACTGATTACATCACTGATGACATCTCAAATGACATCACTGATGACATCACTGATAACAACATCCAGTGATTTTATGTTTCTGTAAAGTTTAAATATGTCTTACATATTGAAGAATGAGTGGATGTATAAGTGTCTGGACGAAGGATTTAGTAGGTGCATGACTGACTGTATGAGTGAGTGATTAAATGTATCTCACTGAGTGCATGGGTTAGTGACTAAACTGTCTTAATTTGTGCATCATTATGTCTGTTGTTCTGTAAACTGCTGCATGTGTTGATCAGTAGCTATATGAGTAACTATATGGGTTATTGATTGATTGTCCAAGTATTTGTATGGGAGACTGAGTGTGTGTGTGGCTGGCTGGGAGGTGTGTGACTCTGTGCAGATCAATGTGTACTTATATCAATGATTGTATAACAAGGTAAGTATGTGTTAGTATATGTTTGAAAATGTAAGGTGCTCTATGTTTAACTGTATAGACAAGAAAATGGAAGTGTGATTGATTCTTTACAGGACTGACTAGGTGTGTGAGTAACTCCATGGATGAGTGGCAGAGTGTGAGTGTCTGTATAGGTGTATGAGTGCATATGATAGTGTTGTAAAGATGAGTGATTGTATGTATGAATGATTGTATGGGTGAATGAGTGAATGTGTGTGTAGACGTAGGAATCAGTGAGTACATATGTAGTAACTAGTATTGGTGTGTCAATGGTTTCAAAAATTATACTCTGTATTTAACACTGGGTGAAACAGAGGTTATATTAAAATGTGAGGAGATGCATTGTATTGTCACATGAATGATATCATCAGTGATGTGGTCATTGATGTCAAATGAGATGTCATCAGTGATGTCATCAGTGATGTCATTTGAGATGTCATCAGTGATGTCATCAGTGATGTCACTGACCATGTCATGAATGATGTAATATGTGACATCATCAGCAGTGGATTGCGGGTGCACGATATATAGTTAGTGCAACTAACTATATATGGAATTTCAATGGTTTTGTGTGAGTAAAATAAGGTTTTAAAAATGCTAATTCCTAACTATATATGGTGTATAACCTATGGTTTTTTCAGTGAATTTTCAAGGTTTTGTAAATGCTAATTCCTAACTATATATGGTTTATAACCTATGGTTTTTTCAGTGAATATATATATATATAACCTACTGGCGGTCGCCAGTAGGTAGTTATAGTTAGGATTGATTTCCATAGGGAAATCGCAACATTCTATTGGGAATAACTTTGGCGCCGGTTGAGGAATCTGCCTGAATTGTTCAGCAACTTTGCCTCGCGGCTCACCGCTCCTTCCCTGAAAAGTTTGAGGGGGATTCGTCAAGCGGGGGCCGAGATAAAAGGGGGGTCCCAAAACGTGTTTTCCCCATGTTAATTTCCATAGGGCGGTCTGTCGCAGTTTTAGCTCGAACGGCTGAATGGATTTTCACCAAACTTGGCAAAATTGTAGGGACTGGTAGCCTGATGTGCCTTTGCTATGTCTCAAGATATGTGCTCCAGAGGATTTTGAGTAATTTAGGTTCAAAAAAAGTTATATATCTATGGCAGCGCCCCGGTACGTGCACAGGGGAGCGCTCCGGGCGCGCCACGCGACTTGCGCACGGCAAGCTGATTGGTTCTCGGGTGTCAGTAAACATTCAAAACAGTCCGCAGCGGCCGCCATCTTGTGTCTCGGTAGGATTGAGACACAAGAGGTGGCAAAAATCAAAGGGGGAAATGAGCAAAAGGGGGCAGGGTACACCCCCCCTGACCCCCTAGGTTTGATGTGGGGGCCATAAAAGGGTCCCGCGGGACAAAAAATAAAATAATTATTTTTTTCGATTTTCGCGGGGGGAGCGCCCGGTACGTGCACCGGCGTGCGTACCAGGGAGCGTACGTTGGTGAAAATTAGTGAAAATAATAGTGTAAAATAATAATTTTGAGTGATTACAGGTAGGATAGCTCTGAAAAGAGCTTTTGGGTTCTGTGGCTGTTTTAGGTACCTATAAGTACGTCCCACACACACCCACACGCACACAACCCCACACCCCCACACCCACACACTCCCCACACACACCTCACACACGCACACCTCCACCCACACTCAAACACCCCACACCCAAACACCAACACCTTACACATCCACACCCACACCCACATCCCACACACCCACACTCAAACACACACCTTACCCCCCCTCCAACACACACACACACACACAGATATATCACAGACACACCCCACACATCCCACACACACACCTCCCCCCCCACACACACAGACAACTCACAGACACATCCACACATCCCTCACATACATATACATCCTACACACATACCTCCCACACCCACACACACCCCACACACACCTCACACACCCACACTCCCACCTACACCCAAACACCCCAAACACCCACACCCACACACACACCTTACACACCCACATCCCCACCCACACCCACATACCCCACACACCTATACACCTCATCCCCCCAGACACACACACACACACTTACACACCTCACAGACACACCCCGCACATCCCCCACACACACCTCTCCCACGCCCACACATGGGGAAAACTCAGTGAAACACTAAAAGAATAATTTAAAGTGCTTAGAGGTAGGGTATCTCTGAATAGAGTTGTGTTGTGTGGGTGATTTAAGTACCAACATGTAGGTACCAATGCAGAGTCTTAAATTCAATGTACACCGTTTCCTCTGTAGATAATTTGCATGTTGTTATAGAAGTTATTGTGGTATATGGAATTCATACCATAGTCTGTCAGGAAAGCAGAAAGAACATGGAGGCAGGAGTTGAAAAAGAGATGTCAAATACACATTGGAGATAATATAGTAGGAGAAAGGAAGTAACTATGAGCAAAATTACTATGTAACACAAAAAAGTTGCACAGTATACTATAAGTCTGACTTTACATTATAATCAATTTGGTACTAGTTTAAGAATTACATATAAAAATGAATAATGTCTCAAACAATTTTAGAATTATTAAATATAAATTTATTTTTGAGATTCATTTTCCAAATTAAATATAACGTCTTTTGAGTGAACATAACTTCCAACATTTGACTGTCAGAAACGTCCTCATATTGAATTAACAAATCCACAGATTCTACACATTGTAGAAGTTCATGGTCCCGTGATTCATCCATGAATTCCAAGTCATTGGGTTCAATGATTTCTTCATTTTTCATCTCTAGGACAATTTCAAAGGAAATGTTCTGTTCTCCTTCCATTTTTGTGCTGAAATTTGCACAAAAAAAATCTGTAGAAATATGGCACTGTTGGGTTTAAGTTCAGACAGGTAGTTTTGATTTTTTAACAGTGAAGTTAACTTTGGGCAGTGTATGGTAACAGGCAGGAAGTAGAAATATAAAAAAGTGCCTGTGAAGAAACGTAAGTAAATTCATAATTATAGCAGAGAAGCCTAAGTCAATCCATAAATATAACAGAGGAGCCTATCTCTATCTATAACTATAGCAGAGGGACAGTAAATAACTATCAGAAAACGTTTTTACAAATTAACCTAAAGTGCCCCATACAAATTATCAACTTACTTTATAGAGAGGTGAAGAAGACAAAATAATAAAACAGGCAGTTCAAATAGAGACTTCTTTTTGGACGAAAAAATCTGGTTTGATCACTTTGAAAATCTTTACAACCAGGCTGGGCCATTTCCTGAGTCCAATAATCTTGGATCTTTCCCTATGAGCTCTAATATAGAGAAATTTAGCATTAACGAAACTCTGTGTGCAATAAAATCAATTAAGGCAGGAAAGGCCCCGGGGCCAGATAAACTACCCGGTGATTTATTCACCCATAATATTGAAGTATGGTGCCCCTACATAAACTTCCTGTGTAACTCTATCCTGCTGGGAACCCCGATCCCAGAAACTTGGAAAGGGGCTGAAATAGTTACTATTTACAAAAAAGGGGATCGCTACAATCCGGGTAATTATAGACCAATAAGTTTAATTGATATTTTACAGAAAATCTTTGCCAGACATATTTTAAATAGACTTTTAAATTGGGTAGATGAATTTGAAATCCTCTCAAAATATCAAGCAGGATTCAGAATTAAAACAAGCACCGTGGATCAAGTGTATAGGTTCATGTGTATCTGTTGGAAATACATCCAGATAAAGAAGTGTAGTATATACGTGGCATTTGTGGACCTACGCTCAGCGTTCGATCTTGTTCCCCGTCACCTCTTATGGGAAACATTAAGGAAGATGGGGGTTCCAGACGACTTGTTGATTAACCTTATAAAGCTCCATACTGACAACTTTGCCAAAGTAAGATGGGGAAGAAATGGCGAACTTACCCAAGCCATACCGGTAAAAAGGGGGGTCAGGCAAGGGTGTGTGCTGGCTCCAACCCTTTTTTCTTTATTTGTTAATGATATTCCCCTCTATTTGGCACAATGCAATCATGATTCCCCCAAGTTGTGTAACGAGGCAGTGACAGCGTTGTTATTTGCCGATGACACCATTTTAATATCCCAAACACCAAAAGGCCTGCAAAATTTAATCAACAAATTTAATAGTTATTGTGAGCTAAAAGGGTTAGAAATTAATTCTTCTAAAACCAAGTATATGGCAATCAACCCTCCTAAAACTTTTAAGAAGAATCTGGCCCTGAACAACACCAAACTGGACTATGTGGACTTTTTTGATTATTTAGGTATTAGGCTGGATAGCAGATTATCTTGGATAAACCAACTAGAAAAGAGTAGGCTAAAACTCAAGCAAAACTCCCTCCCAATTTTAAAAATCCATGGTGGGAGTAGCTCAAAAGCTATAACTCCTGCGATTGAGGTGTTTAAAGCCAAAGCACAATCTGCCGCCCTTTATGGGGCTGAGATCTGGGGGCCCTATACAAAGACAACATTTGACACCGATGAAAATGTTTTCTTTAGACGTCTATTAAGACTACCAGGAAGAACGCCCCTAGTACCAGTATACCTAGACATTAGCTTAAAACGCACTGGTCACTTAAGTTGGCTGAGGCCATTGCTCTATTGGGTAAGATTATGGTCCACCCCGGAACTCGATGATTACAAAGCAGGACTATTGGAAGTTAGGGAGTTAGACTCTTTTAATTCAATCAAGTGGTTGAGACATGTATCCCATTGGCTCATAAAAATAGGCCTTTCACACTTCTGGGAAACACCCGCGCTGTCAATTACTTCGTTAACCATTTGTAAAGAACAAGTAAAAACTGCTTATTGGAACTACGTGAACATTAATGTATATGAACGTGCTACTGGCTCACTAACGCATAAGTTTTTACAATTTAAGGACCATCCCACATTTGAATATTTTATGGATGAAATTGAGCCACCCCTGGCAAAAACTGTTTATCTCCTCTATAGATACGGGGCTTTACAGATTAATGCGAATACTTGCCGGTGGGGAGGAGCTAAACATGATCCAACTTGTAAACTGTGTGATTTAAATCAGAGAGAAGATGAGGCTCATATTCTCTTTTTTTGCCCGTCATACAGTTCACAACGTAAGAAATGGATCATACCACTTTGCAAAATTATATAGAGGCAGAGCGGTTACTTAGATCCTCAACTGCTAGACTGATAACATTTGGTGTGAGCAGGTACCTTCATGGTGTTTGTTTATTTAGGAAGAAAATTGGAATGATATTGTAAGAATATTAAATGTTTTTATTGCTGGCTTTTTAATTATTTATATTTGTATAAAAATTGTTTTTAATACCGGGTCATGTAATATTGCTGATTGTAGGTTCTATATTTTTATATGACTAAAGTATTTCCCTAAAACCAGAAACAAATTATAAATACGGATCGGGGTTTGCACTTATTTGTACTTTTGCATTTATGAATGTTTTTG
The DNA here is from genome assembly GCF_964261635.1 of Lissotriton helveticus. NCBI lineage: Eukaryota > Metazoa > Chordata > Amphibia > Caudata > Salamandridae > Lissotriton > Lissotriton helveticus. The sequence goes on from NC_136065.1 coordinate 540,765,988, forward strand.
CTAATTGGATAACAATTTTTAATTGTGTATATGTTTGCTTGTTTGTATTATATGTTTGTGTTGGCTTTATGACCAAGTGTCGAATAAAAGCTTTTACAACAACAGAAGACAAAATGCGAAAATCCTTTCAAGATGTACGTCAGGTAGTTGTAGTCAAAATGTCCGTGTTTCCCTCTCATTTTTCATTTATATTCATGTACATAACCAATGAAATGTCAAGAAAAAAAAGTAGAAAATGAAAGTAACATTTTAATTGGTTGTAAATTCTAACACTTCAGATGTGTTTTTGTGAAGTAATTTACCTCAGGGTATTTAGAGAGGTCTACAGGCTAAATGGCTCAATGGAATTCCACCAAATTTGGGAAAATGGTAGGGACTGGTATGTAGTATGGCCTATTCTATATTTGGTGAAAGTGTCTCCAGTGGTTTTTATGTAAATTAACTTTTAAAATTTTTGGGAGCGCTTCCCGGTACGCGCCCCGGTACGCGTACCGGCAGCGCTACGGCAGTCCTCCATTTTGTTTTCGGTAGATTTAAGACAGAAAATGGAGGACAAACAACGTTGGGAATGGGCATAAGGGGGCATCGTAGGCACTCCTTGACCCTCTATGTTTTGTGAGGGGGTCTAAGAAGGCCCAAATAGGCAAAAAAAAATATTATTTTTCGCGAGGGGAGCGCCTGGTACGCGCACCGGGAAGCGTACCGGGGAGCGTACTATGGTGAAAAATAGTGAAAAAAGTTAGAAAAAGATAATCATTTGGAGTGATCAGAGATAGGGTAGCCCTGAAAAGGGCTTTTGGGTTCTGTGGCTGATTTAGGTACCTACAAGTAGGTACCAATGCACAGTCTTAAATTCAGGAGGAATATTCTATTCCCCTCATCTGAAAAGTGCACACCATCTCTCCTGTAGATATTTTCCATGTTGTAACGCAAGTTATTATTGTATATTGAACCCATTCCATAGTCTCTCATGTAAGCAGAAACAGATTTAGTCACATGTTTCCGTGCTTTCTCAAATTGTGGACAAAATTGATTGGACCACTTCCATTTCTGTCTTTGGCATATATTGGAATATACCAAGGCAGTTTGAGGAAAAAGTGCCATTAATTGATCAAATGTGTCCTTTAAAAGCATTTCCAGCCCTACCCCAGTCAAAGTGCCCAAGTCATTTCCTCCACAGTGCACAATTAAAAGGTCAGGGTGTGGCAAATGCAAAAAGGTTTTCACCAATGGTATCAATTGGTGACATTTCAATCCTCTCTGGCCAATCCATTTAATCTTCACATTTGGTAAGTCAAGGTTGTGAAAATTTCTGGTAGCTGCATACCTTTGAGCCCAGTGGATATAGCTATGTCCAATAATCCAGACAGAATACATGGTGAGAGGAGATTCTGATGCAGTCAGATGAAGTGTGGAAAAGAAATGGCAGTTGGAACAATAGGAGTTTGCAAAAAAAAACCTGTGGAGTTTCAGTGCTCTTGAATCACAAGCAATGATTGGTAGAATGAGATAGGTGAAAACTGAAAGTTAGGGTGCATGGTTGTGTTCTGTGTAAGAAGTAATTTGAATGGTTAAAAAAAAGTCATTTAAAGAAACCTTGCACCAGATAAGCTGGTGTATTCGCAGGTCAAACATCCTTGCAGAGGTGATTTGCAACATTGTAGAATAAACTTTTAACCCTGGCAGCTCAGTGAGGAGGGAGTTGCTATGGTAACAGGTAGAAAGGGCTGAGGGGGGAAGGGTGTTGGTTTGAAAATACAGAGGGAAGAGTTTTGATTGGTTACCATGAGCAATATGTGTGTAGAATTAGAGGTTTTCTGTGCCTTTATGGTTTGCAGTGCCTGGAGAACATACCTTTTGCTCTGCTAAAGAAATATTGGTGTGTGTATCTGACACTGTTCTGAATCTCCTAAAGCATTTGTAAAGGTGAGTTATGATTCATTTAATATACATAGAGACTTGTATACTCTATGGAGAAGAAGCAAATTGTGGTTTTTAAATGTTGCTTTGTGTCATGCTTTTTGATAATGCTTGGTAAAAAGTTTTTACTGCATAGAGTAAAATTGTGAAGTTTTAGTAGTGACATGGATTGCTTCTACATAGGACCTGTGTTGTGTTTTTTAAATGTGATGTCAAAAACGATTTTGGGAAAAATGAATGGCTTTTACATTTTTTAAAAGGAATAAAGAATTTGTGCATTTTTAAAGAAATACATTTGACTCTTTACAATGATGTTACCTGTGTTAACTCAGTGTAGGAAGCATATTGAGTTTGTTTGCATAGAGGATATGTATTTTGTAAAATTGTGAAGCTCCATGTGAAAGCTTTTGCCTCAGTCTTATCCCTGCTGTGAGGCATATGCTTATACATAGGATCTGTGCTGTGTTTCCTAAACGTGATGTCAAAAACGATTTTGGGGAAATGAATGTTTTTTACATCTTTGAGTATATTGTGGCGCAGAGGTTTAAAAATTGACGCATCTAACTACATGCGTCACTTTTTAAATATGGTGCAAAAAGGTACATGTTTGGGCTTTCCTGGGGAGCATAGGTGGTGAGGCTTGTATCTAAGAGTGCAGTGGACTAGGCTTCATGAAGCCTATCCCGACTGCACTCTTAGACACAGGTGTCAATTTGACTCTTTACAATGATGGTACCTGTGTTAACTCAGTGTAGGAAGCATATTGAGTTTGTTTGCATAGAGGAATTGTATTTTGTAAAATTGTGAAGCTTCATGTGAAAGCTTTTGCCTCAGTCTTATCCCTGCTGTGAGGCAGATGTTTGTACATAGGATCTGTGCTATTTTGGGGAAAATGAATGGTTTTTACATTTTTGATTATAATGTGGCGCAGAGGTTTAAAAAGTGACGCATCTAACCACATGCGTCACTTTTTAAATATGGTGCAAAAAGGTACATGTTTGGGCTTTCCTGGGGAGCGTAGGTGGTGAGGCTTGTGTCTAAGAGTGCAGTGGACTAGGCTTCATGAAGCCTATCCCCGACTGCACTCTTAGACACAGGTGTCAATTTGACTCTTTATAATGATGTTACCTGTGTTAACTCAGTGTAGGAAGCATATTGAGTTTATTTGCATAGAGGATATGTATTTTGTAAAATTGTGAAGCTCCATGTGAAAGCTTTTGCCTCAGTCTTATCCCTGCTGTGAGGCAGATGCTTGTACATAGGATCTGTGCTGTGTTTCCTAAATGTGATGTCAAAAACGATTTTGGGGACATTAATGTTTTTTACATCTTTGAGTATATTGTGGCGCAGAGGTTTAAAAATTGACGCATCTAACTACATGCGTCACTTTTTAAATATGGTGCAAAAAGGTACATGTTTGGGCTTTCCTGGGGAGCGTAGGTGGTGAGGCTTGTATCTAAGAGTGCAGTGGACTCGGCTTCATGAAGCCTATCCCCGTCTGCACTCTTAGACACAGGTGTCAATTTGACTCTTTACAATGATGTTACCTGTGTTAACTCAGTGTAGGAAGCATATTGAGTTTGTTTGCATAGAGGAATTGTATTTTGTAAAATTGTGAAGCTTCATGTGAAAGCTTTTGCCTCAGTCTTATCCCTGTTGTGAGGCAGATGTTTGTACATAGGATCTGTGCTATTTTGGGGAAAATGAATGGTTTTTACATTTTTTATTATAATGTGGCGCAGCGGTTTAAAAAGTGACGCATCTAACCACATGCGTCACTTTTTAAATATGGTGCAAAAAGGTACATGTTTGGGCTTTCCTGGGGAGCATAGGTGGTGAGGCTTGTGTCTAAGAGTGCTGAGGACTAGGCTTCATGAAGCCTATCCCCGACTGCACTGTTAGACACAAGTGTCAATTTGACTCTTTACAATGATGTTACCTGTGTTAACTCAATGTAGGAAGCATATTGAGTTTGTTTGCATAGAGGAATTGTATTATATAAAATTGTGAAGCTCCACGTGAAAGCGTTTGCCTCAGTCTTATCCCTTCTGTGAGGCAGATGCTTGTACATAGGATCTGTGCTATTTTGGGGAAAATGAATGGTTTTTATATCTTTGAGTATATTGTGGCACAGAGGTTAAAAAAGTGACGCATCTAACTACATGCGTCACTTTTTAAATATGGTGCAAAAAGGTGCATGTTTGGGCTTTCCTGGGGAGCATAGGTGGTGAGGCTTGTATCTAAGAGTGCAGTGGACTAGGCTTCATGAAGCCTATCCCGACTGCACTCTTAGACACAGGTGTCAATTTGACTCTTTACAATGATGTTACCTGTGTTAACTCAGTGTAGGAAGCATATTGAGTTTGTTTGCATAGAGGAATTGTATTTTGTAAAATTGTGAAGCTTCATGTGAAAGCTTTTGCCTCAGTCTTATCCCTGCTGTGAGGCAGATGTTTGTACATAGGATCTGTGCTACTTTGGGGAAAATGAATGGTTTTTACATTTTTGATTATAATGTGGCGCAGAGGTTTAAAAAGTGACGCATCTAACCACATGCGTCACTTTTTAAATATGGTGCAAAAAGGTACATGTTTGGGCTTTCCTGGGGAGCGTAGGTGGTGAGGCTTGTGTCTAAGAGTGCAGTGGACTAGGCTTCATGAAGCCTATCCCCGACTGCACTCTTAGGCACAGGTGTCAATTTGACTCTTTATAATGATGTTACCTGTGTTAACTCAGTGTAGGAAGCATATTGAGTTTATTTGCATAGAGGATATGTATTTTGTAAAATTGTGAAGCTCCATGTGAAAGCTTTTGCCTCAGTCTTATCCCTGCTGTGAGGCAGATGCTTGTACATAGGATCTGTGCTGTGTTTCCTAAATGTGATGTCAAAAACGATTTTGGGGACATTAATGTTTTTTACATCTTTGAGTATATTGTGGCGCAGAGGTTTAAAAATTGACGCATCTAACTACATGCGTCACTTTTCAAATATGGTGCAAAAAGGTACATGTTTGGGCTTTCCTGGGGAGCGTAGGTGGTGAGGCTTGTATCTAAGAGTGCAGTGGACTCGGCTTCATGAAGCCTATCCCCGTCTGCACTCTTAGACACAGGTGTCAATTTGACTCTTTACAATGATGTTACCTGTGTTAACTCAGTGTAGGAAGCATATTGAGTTTGTTTGCATAGAGGAATTGTATTTTGTAAAATTGTGAAGCTTCATGTGAAAGCTTTTGCCTCAGTCTTATCCCTGCTGTGAGGCAGATGTTTGTACATAGGATCTGTGCTATTTTGGGGAAAATGAATGGTTTTTACATTTTTGATTATAATGTGGCGCAGAGGTTTAAAAAGTGACGCATCTAACCACATGCGTCACTTTTTAAATATGGTGCAAAAAGGTACATGTTTGGGCTTTCCTGGGGAGCATAGGTGGTGAGGCTTGTGTCTAAGAGTGCAGTGGACTAGGCTTCATGAAGCCTATCCCCGACTGCACTCTTAGACACAGGTGTCAATTTGACTCTTTACAATGATGTTACCTGTGTTAACTCAGTGTAGGAAGCATATTGAGTTTGTTTGCATAGAGGAATTGTATTTTGTAAAATTGTGAAGCTCCATGTCAAAGCTTTTGCCTCAGTCTTATCCCTGCTGTGAGGCAGATGCTTGTACATAGGATCTGTGCTGTGTTTCCTAAATGTGATTTCAAAAACGATTTTGGGGAAATGAATGTTTTTTACATCTTTGAGTATATTGTTTCGCAGAGGTTTAAAAATTGACGCATCTAACTACATGCGTCACTTTTTAAATATGGTGCAAAAAGGTACATGTTTGGGCTTTCCTGGGGAGCGTAGGTGGTGAGGCTTGTATCTAAGAGTGCAGTGGACTAGGCTTCATGAAGCTTATCCCCGTCTGCATTCTTAGACAAAGGTGTGAATTTGACTCTTTACAATGATGTTACCTGTGTTAACTTAGTGTAGAAAGCATATTGAGTTTGTTTGCATAGAGGAATTGTATTTTGTAAAATTGTGAAGCTCCATGTGAAAGCTTTTGACTCAGTCTTATCCCTGCTGTGAGGCAGATGCTTGTACATAGGATCTGTGCTGTGTTTCCTAAATGTGATGTCAAAAACGATTTTGGGGAAATGAATGTTTTTTACATCTTTGAGTATATTGTGGCGCAGAGGTTTAAACATTGACGCATCTAACTACATGCGTCACTTTTTAAATATGGTGCAAAAGGTACATGTTTGGGCTTTGCTGGGGAGCATAGGTGGTGAGGCTTGTATCTAAGAGTGCAGAGGACTAGGCTTCATGAAGCCTATCCCCGTCTGCATTCTTAGACACAGGTGTGAATTTGACTCTGTACGATGATGTTACCTGTGTTATTACGAGGCTTTTTGTGGAGAAATGAACCCTCTCTGTACATTACACTTGACAGAGGTATAATGTGGTGCAAAAGGTTTAAAAAATGACGCATCTACCTACATGCGTCACTTTTTAAATATGGTGCAACAAGGCATATGTTTTATGACGCCAATGAGTCACAAAAAGTGACGCTTCAGTAGCGCAAAACTGACGCATGGCTTAATAAATGAGGATCAATTATGTCATCTGTGTTACCTGAGATTAGGAAGTAGATTGTGCAGATGAGGTGAGACATGTCCAGAGGGACAGAGGAGGTGAGGTTTATGATCAAGACTGTAGTGGGAGAGAGGCCTTTCTCGGGAAGCATAGGTGGTGAAGCGTGTGTATAAGAGTGCAGTGGACTTATACACAGGTCTCATCTTCTTTGTACTTGTGGACAGAGCTGTCTTCCACTATACTCTTCAATACAGGCCTCACCTTTTGTGCACCCCTGGAGAATCCTCACCTGATCTGTAACCCTGAATAGATCGTTTGCTTTTTGTCATTGCTTTGTTGTTTGGTAATAGTGGTCTATAATGTGCTACTTTTTTCTTTAACACAGATTGAAATCGTTATTTCAAGAGTAAGCAAAGATGCCCACGAGGGAAAGGACAAGAAAACAACTTATCCGGGAAAAATCAAAAACAGCAACGGAATTACAGCACTCTTCCACAACAAATACTTCAAAAAACAGGAACCAAGCTCCTGGTAAGAGAACTAAGTCTTTTATTCGGAACATATGTACTTTAAAAAGAAATGATGGACAGGATGTAGAAAAAGAAAATGGGAGAGTAAAATTGAAAAGGAAGGAGAGAACTTCAAAGAATCCTAAAACTGGAGCAGGAGAGAATAATATGTATAGGAATAGAAGGCAGAATCAGTTTAGAGACATTCGTAAACTAATGTTTCGCAATAGGGTGGTATTAAATTTGTTAAAAAAACATTAGGAAAGGTAAACAGAGAGCTGCTTTTTATAAGAAAAAGAAAAGTGTGGAGAAGATTGTTGATCAGGCTTTTGAAGTTAAGAAATAGTTATTTATTTTAATAATCAATAGAATTAGGACACTTAACAAGACAAATGATGTTTTCAAATCAAACAGTAGATGGAAAAGAGTAATTAATCGGACTAATTTTTGTAAAGTTTTTTCAGGAGAATGGATGCACAGTTCAAGTTGTGAGCCAGTTTTTAATGAGGAGAGTTACTTCCAGGAGAATGATTTAGTGCATGCAGTTGACACCAGTGGTCGAGCGTATGAAGTGAAAGACGGTTGTCCGATTGAAAAAGAGAAACTTGTGCCTAGAGAACCAGAAGAGGTGTTATCTGATGGAGTTTTAGGGAGACGTAATAAGGGTCCAGTGTACACTTGGAAGTGTAGTCGTATTTGTAGTGTGCGACAGGAATCAATTGATTTGTTTTGTAATTTCTTATGTACATATAGTAAGAAAAGTCTAAAGCAGAAAGTGAAGTTGTTGCAAGACTTAGATCCTTGCAGAGTGAGAGAAAATACAGGTTTGCAAGGTCATTCACTGGCTTGTCTTTCTAGAAAAGTCTGTCAGAGTGTTTTTCATCATTTTAGGATGTTAGCAGTGCATCATACCAAAATGAGGAAATTAGTGAGAATGTTGTATTATGCAAAAAGTCCAGCACTTAAGCTTAAACAATTAAACAGTGCTCTTTTGCATGGAACTGAATTAGATGTGAAGAAGATTTGTGAAGAAATTGAGATTTGTTATTTTGATAAAAAAGAGGATAGTGTAGAAATTGACACAGCAATTCAAGGTAATGTGGAAGACAATGTACAGATTTCAAGTACAGAAAAGTTTGAGCAGGAAATTACCAGGTTTAAGGTGAAATCAAGTGAAAGGCCGAATTTTACTTGTGTGTGTTGTCGACGAAGTCATTATAAGCATCAAACTAGATTAGTTGATTTATACGTAAAAAGTGAAAAGGTGAATAATTATGAGTGGAAAGATTTTGCAACTTATTTGTGGGTGGAGAATTGTTTTGATTTGAGTTCTGATCAGCGTATTTGTAAATATTGTTATGATAAATTAAATCAAAACAGAATGCCTGCTAGAGCTGTTCATAATAATCTGGAGTTGGTAGACATTCCCCCTGAATTGATGGATTTAAATACATATGAGTCTATTTTGATTCAATATGTCCACCCTTTTCAGGCAATTGTTCGCATGGAGCCTAAGATAGGGAAATTGCCTCCTACAGATTTGCAGAGAGGATTAAAGGGAAGAGTTGTTTATTTGCCTCTAGATTTCAAAAAAAATATTGATACAATTGGTATAGAAAAAGTAGAAGAGGAACCTTTAGTTATTCTAGTTAATGGGGTTCTGACAAAGAGTAAAAAAATCTGGCAAGATTTAGTGGATGTTAGGAAAGTCAAAAAGGCAACGTTGTATTTAGTCAAAAACAATGAGTATTATAAACATGTATGTGTTGCAGCAGAGGAAACAGCTGCAGATGAAGACAGTGATTGTTCAGTCGGCCAAATTGAAAAAGTTGATGTCTCTAGAAGTGAAGAAATATATGAATATTATACTGTTCATCCTTTGCATTCCAAAGAAGTAATGGGGAATGCAATTGAATTGTTTCAAATGAAAGCAGCAAAAGGAAGTCCCGTTAGTGTATGGGAAGAAAGTTTGGAAGCTCGTTGTTTTCCACAGCTATTTCCAGCAGGTCAAGGTGGACGATATGACGATCGACCACTTCAAATTCCTGCATCTGAATATCGAACTGTAAGATTATATGCTGAAGATCCAAGGTTTCGTCAATGCATTCCCTATTTGTTTCATCTACTGTATGAAAGTGACTTGTCTGGGCTTTCTTATGCAGTAAACCATATACTGAAAAGTGGAGCACATCTGCAAAATGTTTCGGCAAGGGACTTTATGGAGAAAGTGAATCTACAAGATAATATTTTGGAATCTCATCTAATAAATCTCATGGCATGTCAGCGTGGTACAAACGAGTATTGGTACCGTCGTCATGGAGAATTGAAATGTATGCTAAGAAACTTAGGAACTCCTACATGGTTCCTCACTCTTAGCTGTGCCGAGTATGCATGGGATGACTTACTTCAATTTCTACGAGAGGCAAATGCAAATATACAAAATATAGAATTCAAAACACCTGGAGAACTGTGTTCTTTGGATCCAGTGAATGTATACAGATATTTCAATCATAGATTTGAAGCTATGATGTCTTTTATTACCAACAAAAAAAATCCTCCCCTTGGAGAGGTTTTGGATTTCTTTTGGAGAAAGGAGTATCAAGCGAGAGGTGCTCCTCACATACACATGTTGTTGTGGATTAAAGATGCACCCAAATTTGGAACAGATTCGGATGAGACAGTGATGAGCTTCATTGAAGAGTATTCAACATGTGCTGTTCCGAAAACTACCGAAGAAAACAGTTTAAGGCAACAAGTTTTACGCTTTCAATCCCATCGTTGTGGAAAGTACTGTCGTCGAAAATTCAGAAACAAGGACAAGTTCTACACAAAATGTCGTTTCGCCTTTCCACGACCAGTGATTTCTAAAGGAAGAGTAAATAATTTGATGTCTTCTCTGCGACATACTGTGACGAGGAAATCACCAAAAAATACATACAATTTAAAAAGAAACGAAGAGTCCAAGTACATCAACGACTACAACCCAGTGATTTTGTCCATGTGGAATGCTAACATGGATATTCAGTTTGTTGCTGACAACTCTATTGCTGTGGCTCGATATGTGACGTCTTACATCACAAAAAAAGAAAAGACAGAACTGAAGGAAATGTGGGAGGACATTTCACATGAAAAGAGTCTAAGCAAGAAATTATACAGTTACAGTCTGAAGATGTTGTTGCATCGAGAAATTGGAGCATATGTATGTTCTGATCGATTGTCATCAGCAAGTCTATATGCCAAATCTAGAACCATCATTTGGGTGAGTCTAGGTCTTGCTGCAACACGAAACCGAGTTTTGAAATCTGTACAAGAAATAGAGTATTTGGCGGAGAAAGAACCAGAAAGTACAGATATTTTGAAGACCAACATGTTGGATACATACTATCCAAATAGAAGTTGTCGTCCAGAGAACGTTTGTTTGTATGAAGTTCTGCAAAACTATATTTATAAGAGAACCATCAGAGAAGATATTAACAATGGAATATATGCTATCATTGGGTGTGAAGGATGTCTAGTGAGACAGAAAAAAGGCCATTTGATTAATCATCGAAAATTGAGTTGCGAAAATCCAGAGAAAAGGGAATTTTACTACTTAGCTCTTTTGCAACTCTTTAAGCCATGGCGTACAGAAGAGGAACTACTTGGAGATTTTCTCTGTTACGAAGATTCTTTTAATGCAACCAAGGATACCATAGAATGTCCTGTTTTTCCAAATTATCTGCAAATGTTGAACGAAGAAATAGAGCAAGAAGCCACAATTGCTGCAGAGATTGCTAGAGACAGTTCTCAAGACAGTCAGAGTTCTGCTTCATTGAGTCAGGATCCACTTGGAGGACCAATTATCCAAAATGAAGCTGCCACTGCCATGGATGAGGTGGAAAGAGCTATGGAACAAGCTCAAGATGATGAAGTTAACTTAGAAGATTTGGTGAAACAACTAAACCTTGAGCAGAAACAGATATATGACGAAGTCACAGAACAGATTGAACATGGATTCAGTCATGAGAAAAAAGAGTGCTCATGTACATCATTTAAGCCTGTCCAACTGTACGTGAGTGGAGAAGCGGGAACTGGAAAAAGTTTTCTGATTAAAGCAATTGCAACTTATCTGCAGAAAAGGACTGAATCACCGCTGTCTTGTGATGTTACCGCTCCAACTGGGCTGGCAGCACATAACATTAAAGGGATTACTTTACATCGTTTACTGATGCTGCCAGTGGAGCATGATAACAAATTGGAGTATCACAAGCTATCTGGAGATGCGTGTTCCGAAGTTTGGAGAGTCCTGAAGAAAATGAAACTTCTTATCATTGATGAAGTAAGCATGGTGTCAAATATAATGCTTGCTTTTGTGCATTTGAGAATGCAAGAAATTCTTAGAACAGACTATGATGTCTTATTTGGAGGAAAACATATTATTGTTTTTGGAGATCTTCTGCAGCTGACTCCAGTGAAAGGACAACCTGTGTTCAAAATGCTCACGCATGAAGATACCAGGAAGTGCTTAGGGAGCATTGGAAACGTTAATATATGGTTAAACTTCAAATATGCAGAACTGCTTCAAAATATGCGGCAGGCAAAGGATGAAGATTATACAAATATTTTACAAGATGTAAGGATCGGAAAAGTAAGTCAGCAAGGGAAAGAAGCTTTACATGCACGATTAATTTAAAATTTGTACCCAATTGAAAACATTCTTCCAGAGAACATTTTAAAGAAAATTAACGAGAAGAAATCTGGCATATGTTTGATGCCAACTCTGAAAGAATGTTCCATTTTCAACAACAAAATATTACAGTTAGAAAATGAAGAGATAGTGAAACTGGAAGCTACAGATAAAATAGAGCATATGGGAGCAACAATTATTTTGTCTGAAAATGTGAAATCAAAATTGGATTCATTAGAGAAGACTATATCTAAAACTGCTGGTTTTGAAAAGACTCTGAATGTGTGTTTGAATTGTTGTGTCATTTTAAGAAGGAATTTAAATGTTGAAAGAGGTCTGGTAAATGGAGCAATGGGTCATGTTGTTGGTTTTGTGAATTACAAAAATAGAGATGGAATTGAAATTTTAAAAATTAAATTTAATGGCATTGATGAAATAGATCAAATTTGTCGTTGTTCAGCTAGATTTTTGCTCGTGAAAGACTTATATGTTCGCCGAAAACAGTTTCCTATTTGTTTGGCATATGCGGTGACAATTCATAAGTCTCAAGGTTTAAGTGTAGATAGCGCTTTGGTGAACATTGGAAGTTCTGTGTTTAAAGAGGGTATGGCATATGTGGCATTATCACGAGTCAGAACTTTATCAGGATTGTATTTGATTGAGTGTGATGAAACAAAGATTTGTGCAGATCTAGATTGTGTTAAAGAATACAATAGGTTAAGAAGAGAGTATGCTCCACATTTGCCTCAATATCCTCTGATAGAAAAACGTGTGGTAGGCCGAAAAAGAAGAAATGAGAGTAATTGCAGTGAGGTATCAGCAAAAAGGCATAAAGTAGATAAAAGTGTAATTGTAAAGAGAAACAAAAAGGATTCTGTTGAAGATGTTGTTGGATTTCAGTTTAAAAACAGTTCTGGTGTCAACTGCTGTGCTAATGTAGTAGTTAATGTTGTTTTTTTCTTCAAAATTTACAAAAACAGATTGTCGAAAATCGGGAACAAACATTGTGCTGTTTATTGAATTCTGTGTTAGAGAAATGTAGTAGTGATAGAGCAAAAATAGAAAGTGTTTCAGAAATTAGAAATCTTCTAGACATATGTTCAGGTCAAAATCAATTTTCACAGAATATTCAGCAGGATTGTCAGGAATTTTTAATGTATATGTTTGATGTATTGCAAGATGAAGGAGTAGATATAAAAAATCTTTTTAACCTTTCTTATCAATGGCAACATGACTGTGATAACTGTGCTTCATCAAGGACTACTAGAATAGACTCTGAAAGATTTATATATTTGACTTTACCAGACTTCAAATCAGTGCCTTTTAATACTCTAGTTAAAGCAGCGGATCACAATATGGTTTGTACCCAATGTAAGTCTGCAATGCTGTCCACATTATTTCTACAAAATTATGGTCACTATGTCATTTTAATGTTCCAACGATGTAGACCTGATGGAACTAAATTGACAACTTCTATTAAAAATTTCGTGGCTTCTCAGTTATCGATATCAGGAAGAACCTTTGCAACTGTAGCTATTATTTTTCATGACGGTCCTTCTACAAAATCAGGGCATTACACATGCTATTTAAAAACTTCTAAAGGTTGTACCCAATGTAACGACACTCATTTGACTTTCAAACAACGTTTGCCTTTTGGCTTTATAAATTCATACCTAGTGTTTTTACAGCTAAAATCTAGGTAAAGGTAATTGGCCTATGAAGACGGGAGGAGTACTCATATATACTCATACATCTGACACTATTTGGCCAAATGGAAAGGTGCAAGAATGAGTAAAGAGTCATGACTGAAAAAAAGGAGTATATGAAAATATTGAAAATATTTCAGATGTTCTTGGAGCTTTTCTTGTAGAAAGTCAATGAAATGGATTTCTAAGTGAACAGCAAAGTACTTTGCAACGAGAAAAGTACCTCCATGATATACTATTTGGCCTCAAGGAAAAGTAAGTCAATCAAAGATTAGCGTACATTTGTCATTTGTCAGTATCTAAGTTTTTTTTTAAAACACAATCATTTAGATAGTGTTTTTTTCCCGCTGTGATATGATGAGTAATTTGAACTCACTGTTTTAAGTGAAATTCAATATATTCTGAGAACAGCAAAAATAAACTATGTAACATGTTGTAGAAGTTATTCTATAGTTTGGATTGTGTAAATTAAATTGTATTCCCATTCTCTGACACTCACTTTCTTTTTTCCATCCTCTTTCACCTCTTTTTACTCACGTATAATGTCTTTCTCTCACTCTCTGTAACCCCCGTTCCTTTACTCCACTACTTTGACAACCCCTCATTCTCATTTCAACTGTCTACATGCCCTCTCTCCCTTGCATAACTTTTCAGCTTTCAGTCTCTCTGCTTTACTTCTCTTTTCTGTATTGTCCTCTTTTGCTCTTTTAGTAATTCCTGTTTACTCACTCAGCAGTATTATTGCACTCTATCACTATAAATCACCCACTCTCCCTCGCTTATCTTTGTTTGCTCCTTTCTTTTGACCTCTTCTCTCTATTTTTCGTTCACTACTTCTATGTGCTCAGTGCCTCACTCTACTTGTGTTATTTTCACTTGTGTTTATCTACCTTCTATCACTTCTTTTACAACAACTTCACTGCTCCTCTCTCATCGTTCTTCATCCCATTTCTTTTACCCTGGTTCCGTTACTATCCATCATTTCCTTTCTTTCAATGTCCCTCTCTTTACTTTCATCACCAAATTATTTTCTCTCAGTACCACTGTTTTAGTTGTCTTCTCCTCTCTTTCCTTCTTTTTGCTCACTTACTCATTTTCTTTTCTCACTCATTGTACTCCACCTCACTCAGTTTTTCTCTTAGTGTGTCTACCTTATAACTTCCTCAGTCCATTTCCCTCAATCGTTGTATATTATCCTGTCTCCCTTCATCCTTTCACTCTATGACTGTTCTTAACTTACTCTCAGTTATCTTCTATTCCTCATTCTTCTAAATGCATCCTTAATTAGACTGTTTTCTGTCTCAGTCATTATTTTTTTACTTACTTCTGTTTCCTGATTTAGTTTTGCTAACTCACATTGTTTTAGTATCTTTCTTACCTTCAGTTCATTTCTCTGTTCTTCTCTCTCTTTTTGTCAGGGAATCTATATGCCTTACTATTTGTAATTTGCTCTCCTTCTATTTCTTTTTCTCTCTTTTTGTCCTTCTACTTTAGTTTATTTCCCTTTCTGTGTCCTTCACTCTAACTTTATTTCTAAATAGAGTGTTATGATTTTTAACCTCTTCATTTGTATCTTTTAATTTAAAATACATATTTTACTAATTATAACTTATTTTTTCTTCGCTCTTTCACAGATACCAACTGTAGTAAAAAAAATTGAAGTTACATTTATTATATGGTAAGTATGACTAAAAAAATTTAGTTTGTCATCACGCTTTGCTTTAAGGTCACTAACATTTTCTCAATCTACCTCACTCCTGTGTCTTTACTCTGCTTCTCTCACTTATTCTTATTCTCCATGTTTACTCCCCTTTCCCTATTTACCCTCTCATACTCAACTTCTTTTGATCCCTATTCTTTACTTCACTTACCCTCTGTTCCCTTCCTTTGCTTCTTCACTCATTCTCTTTTTCTTAATTATTTACCTTACTCCTACACATACACCTCATCCCCCTCCCAACACATACACACACCTGTAACATACACCCCACACACACACCACACACACACCTCATACACACAAAAAACCTCCCACACACACTCTTCAAAACACACACACATTCCATACACATACATACATCGAACACTTATACACCCCACACTCATACACTTCTCACACATATTCCACACACCCTCACCTCCACCCACACCGAAACACTCCACACAGCCACACCCACAGACACACCTTACACACCCACACTCCGACCTACACCCACTGACTCCCTGTAAGTCACACACACTGCATTACTTATCTTTTTTTGCTGTTTTACTCAAGCCCATTCAGGTACTGTTTCCTTTACTCTCTTTGTCCTCTCTCTTTGTCACTCCCCATGTGTTATCCTAATTCAATTTTTCTCCCTCTTTCACCCCTCTTTACTTATACTATCTGGTCTTTTCTCATTTTCCTTCATCGCTCTTCATTTATCGTGGTTCCGCCACTACCCTTCATTCTCCATTTTTTACTGTCTTTTTTTTTCTTTTAACAGCCAATCACAGTCTCACACTATCTCTACTTTAGTGTTCTTCCTCTCTCTTCCTTTCTTTCGCTCCTTTAGTCATTTTACTTTTCTCACGTTCATCAAATTACACCTTCTCTATTTTTTACTATGTAATAAACAATCCCTTTGTGGTCATCTTTTAGCTCTTTTTCTCTTAACATAACTCTCTTTGTGTCCTTCCCTCATGCTAACTGCTTCATTAGATTTTTTTTCTATTTTTTTGGGGGGCGCGCCCCGGTACGCGTACCCTAAGGACAAAAAATTGACATAGATCCTTAAAAATATAGGTTTAATTTTATAAATGAAAGGTAGTTCTGAAAATAACTTTTTTTTAAATTCTTTTTGTTGTTTTATATTTTTTTTATGTTTTTTGAAAATTTTGTACTTTTTTTGGCTTTTCAAAACAGTTTTATCTTTTTTTTGTATTTTTTATGGGAAGAAACAAAGAGAAAGGGAATTGAAAATGGCTCAACTGGAGCACAAAACCAAAAAACAAAAAAAAGTACTTCTTTTTTTTGGGGCAATCGTGATTCTGACCAGCAAGGACGATCAGCTTTACGCTCTTTTCACCATAGGCGATGAGCTTGCCACATTCAGTACAAGTGATTCTAAAAGTACCAAATTGTTGCTGAATGTAAGGCATCGTCTCCGTTGTTTCTGGGTCTGATTGACTGGGTTGCTTTCTTTTTGAGCTGGTTCTTGAACACTGGGGGAGGTGACTGGCCAGTTCCCTGATCTCTGCACGAGAATAGTTAGCAGGATGCTTCCGGGTCATATGCCGAATCATGGTATGATTCCCAAATGAATATTTTTTATCTGGATTGCCCCTTGAGAGTTCTGCACCACAGATTCGACATGTTACCTTGGCCGCATTAACTTTTTTCTTGCCCTCTGGAAGAGAAAAAAACTCCCATACAATGTGTTCTTTTGGCTTGTATGGGGTAATTTCTTCTGGCAGCCATCTGCTCCCTTCCTCCTCTTCCTCTTCCTCCTCCTCCTCTTCTTCAGCAGCAATGTATTGTTCTGGTGGTCTTCTTGGTGGTTGTGGTGGTGGTGGTGGTGCAGATGCCCCAGCTGTTGCTGCTACAGTAGCCATTTCCAAGTACAAAAGAATTGTCTCTGTAGATGAAACAGGTCTTCCTCAGTCAAAGGACAAAGTCAGAATAAGGAAGAAAGGTGGGGTTTTGTATCATTTGGAAAAAAAAACTGTGCTGAACCAATCAGAAGTGTTATTTTCAGGTCACAAGACCCAGACTGGTCACAAGACCCAGGCTATACTCATTTGGAAACCAAAACTGTTCTGCACCAATAGAAAGTGTTATTTTCAGGTCACATGACCCGTTGCGCTTACGCTACGCGCCCCGGTACGTGCCCGTAGTCGCGCTCCGGGGCGTGCCCGCGGGTGTGTAGCGTAAGCGCGTCAGGACGTTTCGCGATCGTATGCGATCGCGTGCTTTCAGTTGCGAATACGCTGTGCGACATATGATGCATCACGCGGTTACGCCAAACGTCACGATGCTGTTTTTGTTCGCGAGAATAGCGCTAACGGGACGCTCCCCGGTACGCGCGCCGGGGCGCGCCGTAACATTGCGCTTACCCGTGCGTTCACCGGTACGCGCCCCGGGAGCGCCCCCGGGTTACAAATAAAAAATAAAAAAATTTGAAGACGGAAGAATTCATTCGAATTCTAAGGACTAATCGTAACAGTAATCAGGGGCGACGGCGCTATCAAACTGGTAAGAATGGGGAAAAAAAGAACAAATCTCTATGTAGATCAGGCATCCTAATAGGGTGAGTTTAAGATTCATAAAAGTTCCAGTAATCAAACGTGTGTCCATTATAGTCTCTAACATGCGCATATATTGTTAATGACACAGAATGGAACTTGGTTCTTTAGTTAAGGACTGTTGTATAGATTGATTACAACGAGGAAAAGAAATATTTGAATATCCAATCTCATTTGTTGAGATCGTTTTACACATTTGTATATTGCTCAATTGCATCTAACCTATGCACACCTAGGCTTAGAAACGTAAGGTGTGGATTTATATAGTAGAGGTAACACCGTTGTCATACATAACAATATGCGCGTAGTATTTGACATAGTGAGCACAACCCACCTCTACATATATCAATTAGTTATACATTTCCTGATGTGCACAATTCCAAGTATAGGGTGGACGGTTGATTATCATTCAATGAGTATATCTTTTCACAACCATAGTAAGTTGCTTAACTAAAAAGATTAAAATAAACAAAACAATTTCACCATACATAAATGAATGATGCAGATTTCCATTATGACCGAACACATAATAGGCAAAGATATATAAGCCGAACCCACCTTGACATATATATCATACTCTGCTGTTATGGGGTGGACGGCTGATAATCATTCAGAAAGAATACGTTTTCACAACCTTAACAAGTTGCTTAACTAGGAAAATAAAAATGAACAGAACACTTTCACCAAAGGTAAATGATTTTACACGGTTTTGAATTACAACCGAGCAAGTAAATTCCCACGTTATAGTTATTTGGACTCACTATAACTTGCGCGTGCAATGCACTGCTGATGACGTCACATATTACATCACTCATGACATGGTCAGTGACATCACTCATGACATCACTGATGACACCATCCTTGTGACAGAGTGACAGACCTCCTTTCACTGTAATGTAACCTTTGAAACACATATTCAAAAATAGAAACTAAAATTTTCAAAAAAATGGAGATACCCATACCAGTTACAACAACCAATTCAGTAATTCCACCATCTATATACACATCCACTCATTCACCAACAGTTCTGTGTAGTCACTCATACATATACTCAGTCATCATATATAGTGATACACCTATATATCCTGTTACACAACGACCGTCATCCAAAAGTTACTCACACACATACTCACACATGCAAATAAACTATTGAACATCCATTTATTTGCATATACAGCTATACACACACTACCACCTTACTTCTAAGAAAACATACACATATTTACTCTGTTAAACAATCACTTATAGAAAAACATACTTATTTAAACAGGAACTCTTACAATCCCTCACTCTCACATATACTCACTTATATACATCAATATTCACATATATTAGATTAAAACATATGTAGTTACTGATAAAGACACTAGTGAGACAGTCATTCACTCACTAACACACACATACACACACTCATCCACCCATACAGTCCTGCACATATACTGTCTTCAAAACACATACAAAAAGAGAGTCAGTCATTCATGCATCTATGTGCTAAGTAATACCCCCACCAAACCATACAAACACTCATACTGATACTAAGAAAAACATCTAATAACCCATATACATACACATGTAGCTACTCACCAACCCATGCAGCCACTAAAACACAAAGTGAAACACTAATACATATATTTAAATATTTAAACATTACTCACTAATATTTATTGTTCAGAAAGACAGACATTCACTGGATGGTGTCATCAGTGATGTCATGAGTGATGTCACTGACCATGTCATGAGTGATGTAATATCATGTGACGTCATCAGCAGTGCATTGCACGCGCAAGTTATAGTGAGTCCAACTAACTATAACGTGGGAATTTCAATGGTTTTATGCGAGTAAAATTTCCAGCTAACTATAACTGGTGTAAAACCTATGTTTTTTTCAGTGAATTTAATAGGTTTTTTAAATGCTAATTCCTAACTATAACTGGTGTGAAACCTAATATATATATATATATATATTACCTACTGGCGGTCGCCAGTAGGTATATATAGTTAGGATTTTTTTCCTATGGGATTTTTGAAAATTCTATGTCGAATAACTTTGGCGTTTGAGGACGGAATTGGCTGAAATTTTCAGGAAAATTGAACATTTTGTTTCTGAGCAGCCCCTAAAAATGTGGGGGGGTTTCGTCAAGGGGGGGCCGAGAAAAAAGGGGGGGTCCTAAAACGCGTTTTTCCCATGCAATTTTCCATAGGGCGGTTGGACTCACTTTTAGCTCGAACGGCTAAATGGATTTCCACGAAACTTGGCAAAATTGTAGATATTGTTTGCCCGATGTGCCTTTGCTAGGTCTCAATATATGTGCTCCAGTGGATTTTGAGAAATTAACGTTCCAAAAAATATATATATCTGTGACAGCGTCCCGGTTAGCGCCCCGGTTCGCGTACCTGACGCGTAACGGAACTTTGCGAGGAGAAGCGGATTGGCTCTCCGGTGACTGTCAACATTCTAAACAGTCCGGTGCGGCCGCCATCTTGTCTCTCGGTAGGATCGAGAGACAAGAGGTGGAAATAAACGAAGGGGGAAATTAATAAAAGGGGGCAAGGTAGACCCCGCCTGACCCCCTAGGATTGATGTGGGGCCTATTGAAGGGCCCCGCGGGGCAAAAAAAATAAAAAATAAAAAATTTCGATTTTTCGCGGTGGAAGCGCTACCCGGTGCGCGAACCGGGTAGCTTACCGGAGAGCGAACCATGGGGAAAAATAGTGAAAAAAAATTATATAATCATAATAATAAATAATAAAATAATCATTTTGAGTGATCAGAGGTAGGGTAGCTCTGAAAAGAGATTTTCGGTTCTGTGGCTATTTTAGGTACCTACAAGTATGTCCCACACACACCCACACCCCCACAACCCCACACCCCCACACCCACACACAAATTACTATATAACACAAAAAAGTTGCAAAGTATACTATAAGTCTGACTTTACATTATAATCAATTTGGTACTAGTTTATGATTTACATATAATAATGAATAATGTCTCAAGCAATTTTTGATTATTAAATATAAATTTATTTTTCTGATTCTTTTTCAAAATTTAATAGAACGTCTAACATTTGACTGTCCGAAATGTCTTCTTTTTGACTGGACATAACTTCCAACATTTGAGTGTCAGAAACGTCCTCATATTGAATTAACAAATCCACAGATTCTACACATTGTAGAAGTTCATGGTCCCGTGATTTATCCATGTATTCCAAGTCAATGGGTTCAATGATTTCCTCATTGTTCATCTCTTGGCCAATTTCAAAGGAAATGTTCTGTTCTCCTTCCATTTTTTGTGCTGAAATTTGCATTAAAAAAATCAGTAGAAATATGGCACTGTTGGGTTTAAGTTCAGACAGGTAGTTTTGATTTTTTAATAGTGAAGTTCACTTTGGGCAATGTATGGTAACAGGTAGGAAGTAGAAATATTAAAAAGTGCCTGTGAAGAAGTGTAAGTAAATTCATAATTATAGCAGAAAAGCCTAAGTCAATCTATAAATATAACAGAAGAGCCTATCTCTATCTATAGCTACAGCAGAGGGACAGTAAATAACTATCAGAAAATGTTTTTAATAAATAACTTAGAGTGCCCCTTACAAATTATCAACTTACTTTATAGAGAGGTGAAGAAGACAAAAAGCGTACCGGGGAGCGTACTTTGGTGAAAAATAGTGAACAAAGTTAGAAAAAGATAATCATTTGGAGTGATCAGAGGTAGGGTAGCTCTGAAAAGAGCTTTTGGGTTCTGTGGCTGATTTAGGTACCTACAAGTAGGTACCAATGCACAGTCTTAAATTCAGGATGAAAATTCTGTTCCCCTCATCTGAGAAGTGCACTCCATCTCCTCTGTAGATATCTTGCATGTAGTAACGCAAGTTATTGTTGTAGATGGAGCCCATTCCATGGTCTCTCATGTAAGCTGAAACAGACTTATTTACATGCTTCCTCGATTTCTCAATTTGTGGACAAAATTGGTTGGACCACCTCCATTTCTGTCTTTGGCATATATTTCAATATACCAAGGCAGTTTGAGGAAAAAGTGCCATCAATTGCTCAAAGGTGTCCTTTAAAAGCATTTCCAGACCTACCCCAGTCAAAGTGCACAAATCATTTCCTCCACAGTGCACAATTAACAGGTCAGGGTGTGGCAAATGCAAAAAGGTTTTCACCAATGGTATCAATTGGTGACATCTCAATCCTCTGTGGCCAATCCAGTTGATTTCCACATTTTGTAAATTGAGGTTGTGTACATTTCTGTTATCAGCATACCTTTGAGCCCAGTGGATGTAACTATGTCCAATAATCCAGACAGAAAACATGGTAAGAGGAGGTTCTGCTGCAGTCAGATGAAGTGTGGGAATGAAATGGCAGTTGAAACAGTAGGAGTTTGTAATGAAAAAAACTTTGGAGTTTCAGTGCTAATAATTCATTAGCAGTGATTGGTGGATTTTGATTGCTGAAAACAGAAAGTTAGGGTGCATGGATGAGTTCTTTGAAAGATGTAATTTGAATGGTTAAGAAAAAATCATTTTAAGAAAGATTGCACTGGATACGCAGGTGTACTGAGAGTTCAGAGTTCAATTGAAACATTGTTGTGTGAACTTGTAAACATGAGAGGTCTTTCAGGAGGTAGTTGCTATGGAAAAAAGGCAGAAATGGCAGAGGGGGGAAGGGTGTTGATTTAAAAAAAGTGAGGGAAGAGTTTTGATTGGGTGACATGAGAGATATGTGTGATGAATTACAGCATTTCTGTGCCTTTGTTGGTTGCAGCCTCTGGAGTGCATACCCTTTGCTCTGCTAAAGAAAAATTGGTGTGTGTCTGAGACTGTTTTGAAACTCAAAAAGTATTTGCTAAGGTGAGAAAAGATTCATTTAATTTAGATAGAGACTAGTATGCTTTAGGGAGAAAATTAGGAAGAACGTTGTGTATTTAAAATGTTGCTTTGTGTCAAGTGTTTTAGAAATAGATTTTGTTTCTTTGAGAAATTGTAATTGGAGATAATGTGAAGTATTAATACTGACAGGGTGTGCTTGTACATAGGAGCTGTGCTGTGTTTTCAAATTATGACTTGAAAATCGTTTTTGAGGAAAAGGAATGATTTTTTAATTTATGACAAGGAAAAAATGGTGTTTGCTTCTTTAAACAAATATTTCACTTGCCCTATGAATCTGGGTGAATAATTTACTTACTTGATGTGTTTAAAAACGTTTCTTAAAGTCATTTAGGTTTCATGATATGTATTGCAAGAGTTTCATAGCCAGCATGGGGCATATTTAGAAGGACTTTGAGCCACTTTCACGTTATTTTCCTCATGTTAAAAGTGACGCAAAAGTGGTGCAAGGGCCTTGTAAATACGCTCTCATGTTTGAGCCACTTTCACGTTATTTTCCCCATGTTAAAAGTGACGCAAAAGTGATGCAAGGGCCTTGTAAAATATGCCCTTATGTGTGTTAGGGCATTTTAAGTCACTTCCCCATGAATCTGGGTGAATAATTTGCTTACTTGATGTGTTTAAAAACGTTTCTTGAAGTCATTTAGGTTTCTTGATATGTACTGCTAGAGTTTCATAGCCAACATGGGCCATATTTACAAGGCCTTTGAGCCACGTTCACGTTATTTTCCCCATGTTAAAAGTGACGCAAAAGTGAAGCGAACCCAAAAAAAAAAATTGTAAACGTGCTAAACATTTTAGCAATTTTTTATAAATGGGAGGTAGTTCTGAAAAGAACTTTTTTTATTGTTTTTGTTGTTTTATATCTTATTTATTATTTTTCTGAACATTTTTTTATTTTTTTCTATTTTTGAAACAATTTTAATTTTTTTTGTTTTTTTTGAGGGGGAACAACAAAAAACAGGCATTAGAAAGGGCTCAACAGAAGCAAAAAAAATTTTCTTTTTTGGGGCGTTTTGAGCACTTGTGGTTTTCAAATGCTCTGTTTATCAAATTGATACTCATATTTGCACATGAGAGTAGGTCACCACAATAAAGGCACACTATCTTCATGTGCACAAAATTCTGTTGGATGTTTGGGACCGTTTCCCTCGCCTCTGGTCCCGACAGAGTTACCTGTGCCGATGTACTGGCCACAGGAGTTGGTGGGTTGTCTTGGAGGTGACGCATCTCTGCAACGCTGTAATTCAGTGGATGCCACCTCTGCATATGACGGTGCATAGTATAGTTACCATAACTATACTTTTTGTCTGTACCTCTAGATAAAACATCTTTACAAATGAGCCATGTCACATGTCGGGCATTCACTTTTTTTTGGCCTCGAGGAAAAGAATAAAACTGCCAAATAAAACTGTCTTTGTGGTGGGATTTCCGGGGCTCTTCAAGTAAGAACTGCCTCGGCTCTACTTCCTCTTCCTCTTCTTCTTCCTCTTCCTCCTTTGGGTTGGGAAGGAACTGTGGAGGTGGTCCTTCCTTCCTAGGTGGTTGTGGTGGTGGTGGGGGTCCACCAGCTGCAGCTACTACAGATGCCATTATTTTAATAAACAAAAACAGGTCTTCCTCTCACAAAGATGAAAGTCAGAGTGAGGAAAGAAGGAGGGGTATTCATCATTTGGGAAAAAAAAGTTCTAAACCAATGAAAAGTGTTATTTACAGGTCACATGACCTGTTACGCTTACGTTACGCGTCCCGCTCCGCGCCCGGAGCACTTCCGGTAAGCTGCGCTTCGCGCCTCGTTCGCGCACCGGAGCACTTCCGAGTGCGCGAACGCCGCGCGTCATAAGACGCATTACGCGGCAACGCGATACGTCGCGCTTACGCGACGCGCCCCGGATCGCTTCCGGGGAGCTGCGCTTAGCGCCTCGGTTCGCGCTCCGGAGCACTTCCGGGTGCGCTAACGCGGCACGTCATAAGACGCATTACGCGGCAACGCGATACGTCGCGCTTACGCGACGCGTCACGATGTTGTTTTCTAACGCGGCAGTTGCGCTTACGGAACGTTTACCGGGTCGCGGCACCAAATTGACCTAACAGGAAGCTACCCGGTGCGCGGACCGGTAGCGAAACAAAAATAAAAAATATATATACATAGGAAAATTATATTAAATACATATAAAATATATTTTTCCTTTAAAAAAAGGATACATTTAACAGCTTTTAATATTTGCTATTAAAAAACCATTGAAATTCACTGAAAAAACCATAGGTTATAGACCATATATAGTTAGGAATTAGCAGTTACAAAACCTTGAAAATTCACTGAAAAAACCATAGGTTATACACCATATATAGTTAGGAATTAGCATTTACAAAACCTTATTTTACTCACACAAAACCATTGAAATTCGCATATATAGTTAGTTGCACTAACTATATATTGCGCACCCGCAATCCACTGCTGATCATGTCACATATTACATCATTCATGACATGGTCAGTGACATCACTGATGACATCACTGATGACATCTCAAATGACATCACTGATGACATCACTGATGACATCTCAAATGACATCACTGATGACATCACTGATGACTACATCCAGTGACTGTATGTTTCTGTAAAGTTAAAATATGTCTTACATATTGAAGAATGAGTGGATTTATAAGTGTCTGGATGAAGGATTTAGTAGGTGCATGACTGACTGTATGAGTGAGTGATTAAATGTGTCTCACTGAGTGCATGGGTTAGTGACTAAACTGTCTTAATTTGTGCATCATTATGTCTGTTGTTCTGTAAACTGCTGCATGTGTTAATCATTAGCTATATGATTAACTATATGGGTTATTGATTGGTTGCCCAAGTATTTGTATGGGAGACTGAGAGTGTGTATGGGTGGCTGGGAGGTGTATGACTCTGTGCATAGATGTGTGAGCAGTTGATTCACTAGATGTATGGGTTCAAAAGTGCATGTGGAAACATCTGTATGGGCGGTTGACTGTGTGCATGAGTGTATTGGTGAGTGAATGGATATCTCAGTGCTACATGTCAAAGTAAGTACATATGTAAAACACAGTACATGTGAGAGTTGACATATATAAATAAATGTGCATAACAGCCAGTGAATGTGTGAGTGGCTGTATGGATCATTGTGAACTTGTATCCAGGATTGTATAAGAGAGTAAATATGTGTTAGTACATGTTTGAATAAGTAAGGTGTGTATAACTGTATAGTTGAGAAAATGGAGGTGTGATTGATTCTTTGCATGACTGACTAGGTGTGTGTGTAACTTCATGGATGAGTGACAGTCTGTGAGTGTCTGTTTACACTGAGTGTATCTAAGGTTATATTAGAGTCTGAAGAGGTTCATCGCATTATCACATGAATTATGTCATCAGTGATGTGATCAGTAATCACAAATGAGATGTCATCAGTGATGTCATCAGTGATGTCATTTGAGATGTCATCAGTGAAGTCATCAGTGATGTCATTTGAGATGTCATCAGTGATGTCAACAGTGATGTCACTGACCATGTCATGAATGATGTAATATGTGACATGATCAGCAGTGGATTGCGGGTGCGCGGTATATAGTTAGTGCAACTAACTATATATGCGAATTTCAATGGTTTTGTGTGAGTAAAATAAGGTTTTGTAAATGCTAATTCCTAACTATATATGGTGTATAACCTATGGTTTTTTCAGTGAATATATAGATAGATAGATAGATAGATAGATAGATAGATAGATAGATAGATAGATAGATAGATAGATAGATAGATATATTGCTGCTGTCTATGCCTGTAGTAATCTCAGTCCTCCACGGGGAACAGACAAATGTGGAGCCGTACTTGGCGCAAAGTATCTTTATTGCAGAGCTTACACCACAACCATGACCGATTTTGGCCTGAAGAGGCCTTGATCACATGACACGCTTGTGGAGTGCCTTCACAATTTAAAGTGCTAGTGCATAAGCATGTGACAAAAACATCATCATGTACATAAAAGTGACATTGCAAATCCTTGATTTTAAATGTTCAAAGATTTAAAATAGGTAAAAACATAAATCTCTGAATAAATATTTTGAAATAGTTATAAATATTTAAAAGGAAGTACACATAAAAATAAAAATGCATTTGTACAGATGGGACTCTAAAATGCTGAATGTTGAAAAGTGGATATGCAGCATAATACATACATACAACAACGTAATAATTCAGTCAACATAACTGCATGTCTGTAAGTTAACTAAACCATAAATTCACAGGTTTATTGATCACCTGTTTATACCTATGTGCAATGTTAGACAATTCAGCCTAAGTGGGCCTTGAATATACTTGTATGTCCATGAAAGAAAGTGCTTGTGCTAAATAAGTGCCACTGTAATAAACCAAAACTGGTTCACAAAGTGCTTAAGTGCAGTAATATATTAAAAAGCTAAAATACTTTCAGCATATAACAATATAAAACAAATGGAGGGAAATGCTTCAAAGGCAGGTGAAGAAGTCTTCACTGGAGTTGTGACCCTGCGATGTCTTTGTATCAAGCTCTAGAATTGTTATTGTTATTGTTATTGTTATGCTTTTTTGTAACGCGCTCAATTACTGCCGGAGTATCCTGGCGCGAAAAAGAAGAAAGAAATTTAAACAGCCAACACTACACAGAAAAGAGAACTAAAAGAATGTACTTGGTTTCTAATTTGCGTAGGATGGCTTCCTGGTTGCCGCCCCATCTGAGAGCATGGACAGCTTCCACAGCTAGAAATTTTAGTTGTTCCTGATCATTGTTGTGGAAGTCCTTAAAATATCTGGCAACTGGGTATATTGCATCAGAATTCGTGATAGCCCTTATGTGCTGGAGTATTCTCGCGTGGACCTGCAGCTTCGTACTTCCTACATACTGCAGGTCACAGCAACACTCCAGCACATATACAGCATATTCTGTTTTGCAAGTAAGCAATTTGGTTATGGGCACAGGTTCTGCCTTGAATGGGGTTGTGTAGGTGGTTTTATTAGCCTCAAATCTGCAAGCCCTACATAAAGCAGATTTTACAAAACGTTTCCTAGAGTTCAAACAAGTTTTACCAGATCTTATTTCTGAGCTACTACTAACTAAGGTATTACTCATCGATCTTGCTTTCCTAAAGGTAGTGTTAGGCTTTTTTGGCATTATATCACCGAGAACAGGGTCACTCTGGACCAAAGGCCAATTGTTATTTATAATGCTACGTAATATCTAATGTTGACTATTAAATGTAAGGATTAATCTAGTGGGTTGGTCTACCTGATCACTAGTTTGATTACTGGAGCTAGCTTGACTGTTCAAAAATCAGATCTGTGAAGTTTTCTTTTTTTTATGATTGCTTTATCAACCGTGGTTCCACCATACCCCCTAGCCTAGAATCTGGTTTTGCTCTTGTGTTGTGCCATTTCACAGTCACTGTCCCTGCTACATATTCGCCTAATTCTCAGCATTTCCCCATAGGGAATGCTGTGAATGAGATGTCTGGGATGGGGCTGGTGGTATGCAATAGTGTGTTCCCAGCTGTTGGTTTCCTATGCATACTGCCTGTTTACTCGTGTGCACTGTAAATTGTAAATTAAGACTGTTTGAGTTGATCGCAATGGTGCCAGGTCTAACAAGACCATTTGAGTTGATGTGTTTGATGAAATGGAGGGCACTCTACTCCAATGCTTTCCAAACCATGAACAGATCATCGATGTTCCTGTACCAAATCAACACATGATTATTCGGAACATCACCATATTCAACCTTAAGAACTTGTTCCTCCCAGAGTCCCATATGGAGGCAGGCATAACTGGGTGAAAAACATGCCCCCATTGCTACGCCTCTAGTCTGGTGAAAGATCTGATTTTGGAATAAAAAGTCGTTGTTTTCCAAACAAGTAGTAATCATGAAAATTAACATTTTGTAATGTTGGTATAAGTACATGGGTCTAGTTCCTAAATAGTTCTCTACCGCCTTAACTCCATCTTGATGATGAATACTAGTGTATAGTAATGATGCATCAAGGGAAATCAATACACATTCAGAGTCTCATTTAAAATCACTGATGTTTCTTAAAAAGTCACTAGTGTCCTGTAAAATATATGGTAGTTGTCGTACATGCTCTTGAAGGAAGAAATCTATGTAGCGTGAAGTATTCTCCAACAGGCTATTGCGAGCAGAGATGATTGGCCTGCCCGGTGGTTTTGATGCATCCTTGTGAATTTTCAGGATAAAATAAATCACCGGAATTACAGGGTGATCTTTTTTTAAGAACTTCAACTCATCTTTACTCAGCAAGCAGCGTTTTTCCAGGCAAGGAGTTTGGCATAAAAATCATTCCAAGAATTTTTGACTGCTTGGATGTTACTTCTCCTGTAACAATCCCTGTCATTAAGTTATTTAAGAGCTTCCTCCATATATAGGTCACGTGGCCATGTCACGACATTCCCTCCTTTGTCGGATTGACGAATAATGATTTGATCTTGAGATTGCAATGTTTTTATCAATTGATCATACAGATTGTTGTGATACATGTATTTTTTGCGGGTTCTCGATGTTTTATGATATAGTTTCTTGAGTTCATAAGTCACCTGCTCGTGAAATGACATCAAGGCTGTCATGGGGTGAAACTTAGATTTTGGTTTAAACTTGGTGAGTATCGTCCCCCCAATAGTAGGCAAGCTTTCCATACGTCCAACTCGAGCACTTTTATCTTCGTTTTCCAGCTGCTGGAGAGCTTAAGTAAATCAAAATCTGCTGATGTTAACACAGATGTACTCTTCATCATGGATGGCCCCTCCACAGGCTGTGTTTTCCTTTGACCCTCCTACAAAATATGGTATTTGCGCAGTTTGAGTTTGCGTATAAATTTATATATGTCGATGCATGTCTTTGAGTAGTTAAAATTGCTCTCTGGGCAATACGATAACCCTAGGGCCTATAGTTGTCTCTCCGCCTCACTTAGGTTATGGTGGACGAATTCATGACGGTTTAGGAGTCCGTGCTGCCCTTGTTCATGATTACTTGCAATTCCACCTCTTGTTGGTGGATTTCTTGTTGGTTGGCTTTTTGTTTCCGGCATCGTTGCCATCTCTCCCGATGCTTTTGATTGTGTCTTTGTTGTTTTTGCCATTGGGGACACAGGGTCGGAGAGTTTGTCTTCTTTCCTGCCGAAGACAGTCCCCTTACTGAGTCAGGGAAAGTTTTGGAAATCCCAGCCTAGGAACGCCTCTGCCCTGTTCGGTGTCTGACTCACTTTATAGAGGAACTATCATCAGAAGCTGAAGTGACATTTGCATATTGATACTCATGCTAGCTTGCGGAGTCTGATTGGGGCCTTCCTTTCTCAAGGCTTTCAAAGAGTCATATTTTTTCGAAAATGTATAAACCTATCCATTCTCATAATCCAAATTGTCTCGTTGGAACTTGAAGGCCTCACGTTTTTTGAGGACTTCCTATTACCTCTGTAGCCTTGCCATCATGTCCTCATGATGCCTTGTAATCACACTGATGACTTCCAATTTACTTACCTCTTTATTGAGGTCATCTATTTTTGTTTGTAAATCAACACGGTTGCTTTCGGCATATTTAACTAGGATTTGGACCAACTTGCAATATGAGACCAAATTGCATTCTGCCCTTTTAGATGGCATTCTGGGATCAGGGTTTTCGTAGCTTTGCGCCAGCATAATTCTTAACCCCCTGGGTAGCCTGCCGACCTCTAGGTATCTTGAAAGCAATGTGTGCTCCCACAACTTAGATTGTTCGCTCTTCACGAGCTTTTCTAAATGTTTGAATAAATCCTTTGCATTTAAATTCCCTCGTTGAACAGCGCTTGCTAGTAAGCCACCAGGAAAGGAACATCTCTACTTGGGGAGTCATCAAACATTTCGTTAGCTGCTGCCTCTCCGCTCCACAGCGCGTTGGCTGTCATAGTGTATTGGTGCGCAATTTTAATACAAGCAATTGGGTGAATGCCGATGCTCGTCTCGAGCACACTCCCTCACCAGACTATCGTGAATCCCTACCTACTTGTGTTGCTGGCGTTGCTCGAGTCCTTCGATACGGGTTCCGTCGTCCACGCGGCTGGTGGGAGTGTTTCACTGTCCGGGGTCATCCGTGGCTACTCCTTACATGAAGAAAATGTTTTTTCTGGTCAGCACTGGTAATTGCTTCATGCCGCATGGCCCAAAATGAGTAATGGGTTCCGCAATTACCGAGGAAGCCAACTCGGTATACTTATTGCTGCAGTCTACGCCTGTAGTAATCCCAGTACTCCACGGGGAACAGCCGAATGCGGACCCGTACTTGGTGAAAATTATTTTTATTGGAGCCTTTACACCACAGCCATGACGTGTTTGGCCCAAAGAGGCCTTGATCACATGACACGCTTGCTGAGTGCCTTCACAATTTAAAGTGCTAGTGCATAAGCGTGTGACAAAACATCATCATAGACATAAAAGATTCATTGCAAATCCTTGACTGTAAAAGTTCAAAGATTTATATATATCAAAGTTCCGGATCCCTTATGTTGCTTACTCGAAGAAACAATCATGTACGGACTCCTGTTGTAAATTGTAAGCGTATTTATGCAGACACACTCATTCCATATCATGATGCTTTTCGGTCACATCAAGTGACCTTGATTACATGGAGAGCGACCTGCAGAGGTAACTTAAATCACCCAAATCGTGTCATGTTACATGATACATTGCAAAATTAGAAAAAAAGACTGCAAATTGTAAACAATGGAATCATTAAACCATTATGAGGATAAGAAATATTGCCATTCTATAAATACAATGAGTATAATACAGATAGAGCACATCTCTATGAAATGACCTGTGAAAATGAATCTCTGAAATTATGCACATTGCTGTATAAATACCTACAATTATAAAAATGAATGTTGGAATTAATCGCAGTGGATGTCGCGATTCATATGCAATAAAGAATACGATGGGTTGTCAATGCCATATAAAAACATCAATAAAAATCAATGCTGCCAGCACAATGCATATTTTCAAATACTGTTCTACTAATGGCATTGCATTGAACCCTCTTCTATGTCGTGTATCCTGCTATCATTATCACTGCAGAAGTAATAAATACACAAGCTCTTGTTACCATTTCATTGTATGATGTTAATTTCTCTATATGTAAATGTATTCGTTGTGTGGTTTTAATGTACATTGTTTTCATTGTAAAATCCTTAAAAAGTGTTTCAGTGTAGTGTGCAAATTAACCAAAAGTGCTAGTGCCTCAAAAGTGCTTAGTGATATGATACAATAATAGGTGTGTATATAAAATGTGATATTTGTTCAATCTACGTGGTGGGCTTCTAGATACAGTATTAATGATATTAAAAAAATCACTATTTCGTAGCACTGTTACGAATGCAAAACCGAAGTGGTTGTATGACACCAGATAATGATGATAGCAAGGGTAACTGCAAGGGTGAAGGATACGATAAGGGCCTCATACTGTTCAGTAGCAGAATGCACTTTTCCTCATTAGGGTTATCCCTATTTCAAAGTACATCATGTATGTTCAAAGTCCAAAAAGTGTAAAACCATACAAATTGGTGTAATAATAGATGTAAAATTACATTCAGATACAAAACTTATGAATAAGTATTGTAAAAGTACAGGGAATAAAAGACTTAAAAAGGGACTTCCCCCGGATGGCTACAGTTATACTCTTATAAAAGATTGGATGTATTTATAAGAAGTTGTGTAAATCCTCACTGTTGTGAGGACCTGATAGTATTTTACTGTCTAGTTCAATTATCATACAGGATTCTAGTTGCCACAGCATTTTCTCCCTATTGCCCCCGGGTCTGAGCTGTGGTATGGCACCAATCACGTAATATTTAAGGCCTTGTAACTCATTTTGATGTTTGGACTTAAAGTGCCTAGCCACTGGATAAGTTACGTCAGAATTAACTATGTCACGTAAATGCTGTAGAATTCTGTAATGCACCTGTAGCTTGGTTCTTCCTACATAGCGTAGGCCACAGGTGCACTCCAAAACGTACACCCATATTCCGTTCTACAGTTGTAGTTACCCACAATAGCCACTGGGCTGGGTTTGAACAGAGTGATGTAATGAAGGGTGTTGATGCCAAATCTATAAGCCCTACAGGAGGAATATTTGAAAAATCATTTTTAGGCTTGAGCCATGTAGGGGTCGTGCTCATTTCGGGACTGCTTTTAACTAGACTGGATCTCATGGAGGGTGCTTGCCTGAATGTTAGTGTTGGTGCAGCTGGTAGCTTGCATCCCAAAACCCCATCTGTCAGTATTATAGGCCAGTTTTTGTTAATTATGGTCTTAACTGTCTTTGTTGATAACTATAGGTAGTGATGAGTCTAACTGTGGCATTACCAGTATCCACTTTTTGGTTGGGGCCCTTCTGATTAATGACCATCTTTATTTTCTTTGGCATTAATAACATCTCCCTGGACTTTGAATTAGCTTTAGTGAGGGCTGATGTTAAAATCTTATCTGAGTATCCTCACTATAGGAATATTTCCTTGGCTTCTTGATAGCAATTACTGAGATAGGGGATGCTGTTGACAAGGTGTTTTGGATGAAAACTCTTGGTGTGTAGAGTAGAGTTTACCACAGTGTGCTTACGGTGTAGTGTGGTCTCTGGTTTAATATTGGAGACATACATTTTCACATATAGGAACTCAATCTCTTGTTTGCTAATACGCGAGGTAAATTCTGATTTGACTCCATTACCATTGATTTGCTCAAGGAAGTTTTGTGCTTCCTGTATTGTACCTTCCCAAACAATATAAATGTCGTCAATTAATTGCATCCAATTTCTGACATGTGTATTGTACATTTCCACATGGGTTTTTCTCAGAATCTGGTCTTCCCACCAGCCTACATGCAAGCATCCGTAGGTGGGGGAGGAACAGGCTCCCATCGCTACTCCCCTGATTTGTCAAAAATTTCTTTACCGAATAAAAATAAATGATTGCGCAAAAACTAATTAATAAAATCTACATGCAAAGCATTGTGGCTGTACATATTGATGAATCTGTTGTTTTAAAAATATTTTCCCACTTCCAGTACCACCTCACCTATACCTGTGTATAATGATGTTATGTCCAGAGTAACAAGAAGAAGGCCCTCTGCCCATTCAATTTTTTAAGTTTGGTCAAAAAGTCTCCAGGAACATCTCAGTACATTAAAAGCAAAGAAATTGACCACACGTTTGGTACAACACTTCAGTGAGAAGGGACATGACCCCAGGGATCTCAAATGGGTGGTCCTTGAGAGGGTGGTCGGGGAAAGCCATAACATCGAGAATATACTGGCCAGAAAGGAAGCCCGATGGATTTATCAAGAGCAGGTTGACAGTGATAGATTGAACGATTCGATCGAATGGAACAAGATTAGTAAGCGCTAGTTTTGTTGTCATTTACAGGGGGTGAGTAAAGGGCTGTGGTATGATAGTTCTTTGTCAAGACTCCCCCTTCCCCCGTTTTTCCTCCCGGGCACGTTGAATTGCTCATGCTGAAATAAGGAACAGTGGGTTTCATACCTACACACTACCCTTAGACAGAAACATCATGTTTGCAGAAATGAAGAGGTGAGCGTTTGACATTATAAGACATCAAGATACCGTGATTGACATCATAGGTTTAGTGCAGATTGTGATGTGCTGATGATTATTTGGAGAAGGAATTCAGGTTGTTAAAAATTTGGTGCCTGCATAAAACTTGAAAATTTGTGAGATGCACGCACATTATGCTGATTGAAACTAAGGGGTCTTAGACACTATAATCTATAAGATACCACGATTGACATTATATAGTTGGTGGATGCCATGAGGCTTGTGTCACCAGCCCAAAACCAATGCACTAATAGATATGGATTCAATCTAGTAAGTGGCACTGGCTTTTTTTCGAAATCGAACTTTATTGACAGTGTGAGCCTGTTCCAAGATGGCCGTTGATATGGTATGAGGGCGCCTGCCGTGACACGATCTTGATGAACGGGGCGCTCTAGTGTGCAAGTATGTCTCATGGCCGATGATTTGGTGCAAGAGCACCCGCCCTGATACGATCTGGATGAGCGGGGTACTCTAGTGTGTAAGTTGATTTTGATGGCAATGGTTGATCCCGGTAGAACCTAGTTGGAGCGAGTGTTACCCTGATTGACGGGTTTTGAAGGTTGTTGCGGGTTTTAAGGTTCGATATGAATACTGTAATATTGAACTTAAACTTGTTTAATTGAATTTATTCATGCACGGTTATAAAACAGTGGACATAGTGTGCGAAGCAACGCATACTTAGACTGTGCACGGAAGGCAGCACAATAATTGCTATCCACTTAAAGATGGCCGCTGCTTTCGTACCCAGGATGGCTGAAATTACGTAACACGCCGGGCTTGGCTCAGTGGGCGATAAAATGCACACAGTTAAGTCAACACACGAATGGAAACCCGTAGATGGGGTCGAGTTCACGACGCTGGTGTGATTCGGCTGCGGTAAGCGACTTTGATGGTCGGTAAAAGCTGAATAGGATGGTGTGAGTGAGATGGAGTACCGAGGGTAATTCAGCAGAGCTGAACTTTGGAATTCGGCTAGCCTTCGGGCATTGGCATTTTACACGTCGAGTGTGGCTGACACTCTTCGAAGTACAAGATGTGTAATGGTTAAAATATTGTTAAGAGATTTGAGAAGATATGGAAGTGGTATGACATTCGGTTTGGGTTATATTCGTGCATTACCTGATACCGGTTTTATGTATATTTTCAGAAGACCAGACTGCAGTTGGTTTTCTGTTGGACATGTGATCAATTGACACTGGAGTCCTAAGTGAGAGGTTTGCAGGTATGCTACCACGATGCAACCTCCAGGTGATTATGTTTTAATAGATCTAAGTGCCACAACATTGTAAGTTTTACTTGACCTGGCCCTCCGCTGCACGCGGGTCGGGATTTTTGGGCTCATTAATTTTCGTGTCAATTTTTACCATCACAGGTGTTGTAAATAATGAAGTGGAACTATGAGAAGATAACCCCCCATTGGCCCTGAAGAAGTTGCACAAAATAAAGCAACGAAACATGTTGGCTATAGTGAAAATTGGTTCAGTATGAACCGGTTTTAATTTGAAGAGCTCGCAGCACAGAATAAAATAAGGAGAGGCCAGCTAGCTCTTTAATTTTAGTGGTGAGGTTCACATTTATTATTTCTCACTGGGGTAATATAGGTGTATGTGTACACACAATAGCAAACGTGGTTTTCTTGGTTCTGCTATTGCATGATTAACCAGTTTGCTTTGTGGTTTTCATGAAGAAAAAGCACTGTTGTATGGTGTATGGTCTTTTTCTTGTTTCTGTCTCTTTTCTGTTTCCACCTCAAGAGAGGAAGTTACCTATGATGATAATCGGGTACACTGGTAATTGTCAGCCAGCGACCCCATTGGCGGTTCTACCGTGAGGTACTTTCTCTCTCTCTCCACATTTTTTCAATTGGATGAATGGTGTGGTGAATTGATGGTATTTGACAAAATTTTTTACTTATTTCCCCTTTTTTTATTCATTGGAATAAAACACTGGGACAAAAATATACATCTGTATAGTTAACGTGTTGGGGACTGTGAAAGTGTGCACAAACCCACGAATTTCTGTCACCGGAAGTTTAAAGTGTTCAGTGTTGTTGGTGGGTTAGGCCTTATTTTGTATATTACATAATTTATCTAAACAAGAGACAAGATGAAGGCTGGTGTACTGTGTACTCACGTCCAAAGTCCTAGTAATAATGCCTGAAACTCCCACAAATGTTAGAGGCCAAGGAAGTGGGAGAATAGCTATATACCTCAAATGTCATGTACTGTGCTTGCTAGTGCTACTATGCCACTCTGTAATGAATTCATTTGTCTTACTGTTTTGCTAAGAGTATATTGTTAGGTTTTCTCCTTGATAAAGCTACTCCTTCCCAACCCAAATCCAAACCCGACAGGGAGGAGTTGGCAGCCATGGCCTGACGCCGGAAGCTTGAGGCCATTCGAAAAGAGTATCAGCTGCTTGTTGTTCTGGCAGAGGAGGAGGAGGGGGTGGCATCAGCTGCAGCCTCCTCCAATGCCCCGGGCCCCAGCTATTTCCCCCGGCCCTCAAGTGGTACGGCGCCTTGGACTGGCAGCCACCTGCCGCCACACTTCATCCAGCACTGCTGCCTCCCCGTGGATACAATTGCAGGAAATTCCAGCGCAGCATGCTCCTCCAAAATGCCCACCAAGAGGAGCGGATAAAGGTCCTAGAGAAGCGACCCGTGTTATCATGCCGGGAGGTCAATATTAGGGACCAGGAATTGCATAGGTTCGCGCGGCTGCGGTTTGAAATTTAAACGTAGGCCAAGCATCCTCCTTTACATTTAGGAGGTATTATTTACCTATCAAAGACTATACTTCGCTCCTAAATATTTTGGTGAACAGCGGAATGGCAAGGAGGTGATACATATTTCGCAGAGGTTACTTTCCACCATTCGATACGGCAGAGTGCTCTTGTCTCAGTAGTCTGAGTCTTCTACCTCCAAGACGACGCCTATCACGCCCTTTGACTTATTCTTATCAAGCAGAACAGTTGTGCCTTCTACAACTTGTGGATCGATGAAGTTTTTCTCACGTTATTGTGTCGCTTAGACGATGAGTTCTCTGGCTTAATTTCTGCAAGAGAGTACAGACGTCTTCCCAGATTTGTGGATTTGCGTCTTTTTCATCCACGTCTTTTTTGCAACTTTAACCGGCTCCTAGTTTAAATTTAAACAGTAGAGCACATGCCCTGACGAAGTTACAACAAGTAACGAAACGCGTTGGCTGTGTATGTGTATTGGGTAGAATTACCTAAATAAAGAAGAAAAAACATTCGGACTATAAGTATTTGTGCAATACCTTTATGAGTGCGCCTCCCATCTTTTGTTTATAATTTGCGGATCGATTTGTGCCTGTGGACAACAGGCACGGGAAGTGTGCTGCACCAACATCACTTTCATTTGAACTAATATTTTGGCTGTGCTGAACCCTGGTCAGGTTGTCCTGTTCTTTTTGGTTCCGCCGAAAGAGACCCTGTTGGATTTCTCCTTTTTTATTCCTGTTTTTGGTGGGTTGGAATTGGGCGTTGGGGTTTATGGACAATTGGTTTGACTTTTTCATTTTGGACATTGGTTGGGGTTAGGGAGAGTGGTGGACCAGGTGCTGTTGCAGGATTGTTTACATAGTTTATTTTTGTTAGGGGATTACATTATATTTATACTTTACATATTATGTTAATGTTTGGTGGTGGTTACTGTTTTATGTCACATGGTTTTCCTGCTGCCGCAGGGCCACAGTCAGTGTTTGATTTAAATAATCTGTTGATTTTATAAGACACAAACAGATAGATATGGTACCCCTCACTGAGTGACTTGTCCTACTAGTACTGTCAGTCTCTCCTCCTACTCAATGCATTCTGCAACTTGACTCAAGGGGTGTGTGCATTAATGAATGAATGTCCATTATTAAATATGCCTCCCTGTGATTGATGTTTAACTTAGGCACAGCGATGTCTGCATGGTGTTGATGTTATGGGTTCCCAACATGTGATGGTTGTGGTGGTCGTACTAGTAGACACTGGCAATAGCATTTGCAGAAAAAGAAAATGAGACAGTCAGTCCCCTGAGAGAGACTCTGGGAGGAGTAGTAGAATGAAGTACAGTACAGTACAGTACTCAAGAAGAAAGCCAAACAATAATAATATTTCTGATTAGCAATGCTAAAGTAAAATAAAACATAATGGTGGTAGTGATAGCCTAGTACAACAAGTTACAAACTGTAGTTTTGTCGATTCACTCGACAGAAGTATCACCTTTAGAGCTGTGTAGGAAGATGACAAATCCAATCAATGCCGGCAATTAATGATGACGAGTTAGGTTCCTTTGGAAAAAAATTGACTTGCAAATATACTGAGCATGGGTGGGCAAGCAGAAGAAGATCTTCGCCATGCCTTGAAATTGAATTAGTGTTGCTTTCACCACATCCGCCCCAGCAAGCGTGTGATCAATTATTGGTGTACATTTAATTTAGTCACACCTCAATATAAATCACACAGCCCGGGGGAAGAGAGCTGGTTTTGATGAATGGTTGGGTATGGGGAAAGGTTTGACAAAGAAAACACTACGCATAGACAAACAACAAAACACAATCTTGGCAGACAACCATCATATCCATAAATCTGTTAAGGGAGAAAAAGGAAATGAATGCATGATGATGATGACTTGATGGTTTCTGATAAGTAGTACTTACTAACTAGACTAGTAGACAGTACAGGGCAGAAGTATATTATTAATTATTATGCAATTTTCCTTGCCTGTCTGCCCTCAGAGAGACCCAAATTACATACATTTTTACTTCTGTTGTACCGAAGTTACAGTTTAAAGCTAGCAAAGAAAATTAAAAAAATAGTTGCAGGGATCAATTATAAGCAGAGAGCAAACAACACCAAACACACAGTATTAATGATTAAAGAGAAAAAATGAATCAAATGTTTTAAAAGATGATGAATGTTGATACTAAAGTGTTAAGTATGTTATCCTGGTTAAATTGGGGAGTTGCATCTCGTCATTCCTCTTTGTCCTGCTGTTCACGCTGCGTCCATCAATCCTGTGTGCCACTGCCTGCCTGGTGAATGTGGATTCATAGGTGATTGTGAGATGTTTTACCCAGTATAGCACAAGGTAAAGGCCGGCCTGTGAGTGTAGATGGAAAAATAAAAGGGATATTTAAAAATCAAGTAGAAAAAAACCCCATAAATTATGGAGGAGTGCAAACACTATCAGAGCGGCATGGCTAAATCATGTCTACTCTGTTGTCCGATTCCAGCATTAACCTACAACAGCAACAGGTCAGAACAGGCCCACAGCGCCCACCCAACCTCCACTTAGCTCAGATTTTGACTGAGCCAGACAGAGCACACATGTCACATATATACAGCAACATAGCATTTTCCATAGTAGGTAACTAAATCAATGGCATGCACATGTGACAGTCATACCACCACTACTAAACTTGTAACTCGACTCCACCACTACACAGACATGTTGGTCTGCTGTGGTTGCTGTTAACTTGATTCCTTTTCATGCCACCCATGAAATGCCCTGAGTTATTCCATCAATCATCTCCGATCCTACTGAGTGACTGCAAAGAACATTTGTTACTGTGGACGTTACTGTGGTCATCATCATGGTGTTGCCCAACTCAGTGTGCAGTGTACAGAGTGAGTCCACATTCCATATTCAAAATGCAATGGATCGGCCTGCAGTAGAAGTACAATTTTCTTATTAAACAACAAGAAAAGAAACATTGTATTGAGTTACTTTTAGTGTGTAGATTAAATATTAGTACACAATGAATTCACTTCATGCACAATAAACAACAACAACACAAACACCAATCACTCAGTCAGCGTTCAATGCATGCCGTCATTCATTACATTTTCCTTCTCACCTTAAGTTAAGGGGCAGTCTCTCTCGGCTCGGAAAGGAGGATAGCTATAGTAGTCATCATGTTCCACTTATTTTGGAGGGACCCAACAAGACAACATTTTCTTGTACTATTATTCTCCATCCAATCATATCTGACTGGAGGGAACTTGATTAAGTGCGAGTCATGAGGATGTAGGAGCAGGACTCAGAGGAGTGGACTTCAGTTAAATGCAGACAGCTGCAACTCCAATATGGCAATAAAAAGACTATAATACAGTGGTGATAGATTTGAACCAGAAAACAGATTCACACAAATCAATGCAAATTAGGAAGGAAGAAAGTAAGAAGTTCAAGCCTAGTTGTCAGGGAAGTATAGTTCATCCTCAAACTCTGGGGGTTCAACCAGAAGTAGGTATTCATCTAACACACTACTTCCGTCACCTAATTCGCTGTCCTCATCTTCCTGCACTGATTCATGTATTGTGTAATTTGGTGATGTAAAGTGCTGATTTATTTTGATCATGGTTAACCTCTCCACGTTTTTGGGCAAGAGACTGGTCCTTTTCACTGTTACAATGGCACCAGCAGCACTGAAAACACGTTCAGAAGAGACAATTGCGACAGGGCAAGACAGATAGTTTATGGCCAGGTTGCTGAGCACTGGCCATTGGCCCCCTTTCCAAAACCAATACTGTAATGGGTTTTGATGAATGTAGACCTCTGTTGGGTCATCCAGATAGGCCTGGACCATCTGCTCAATGTTCAGGGGTGCTCCACTTTGCTTGGCCTCTTTTGTCTTTGCTTCAGCACTGGACTTAACAAGCCCTTGCTGTAAATACCAATCCTGCGCCGATTTTACTGGGGCTGATGATCCGGTTCTTGTTGTTGTCGATAGTGTTGGTGACCGCTCTGAGCCAAACAAACTGCTCCGGATGCCCTGCTGCAGTACTTATTGTGGGTTTGAGTAGCTGCCTTTAATTAACACCTGTTCCTTTTCCAAGTCACTGGCTGCCTCGGCTATCCAAGTGTTCTACTCGGCATCATGCACTTCAAAAAAGGAATTAATGTCTCACTATTCAGTGCCGATTTGTACAGTGGATCCAGAATTGTGGCACAAATGTAATGTTTTTCTGAAACAATGCCAGTTTGTACTCTTGTATTTTCAGCTAAGCAATGGGACAAGCTCTCCACCAACTCATATGCTTCATTTCTTTACTCCATACCTGTGTACGCTGTTGCTCTAGCACACGGGTACTCTTAGTATGGCCCGCAGTCGGCCCGGCAAGCCTTCCCTGGTGGCCCGCGGACCTTGCAGACAATTTACCTGTGTTTAAAAAAGAGTGTCTGCAAACACTGCACACCGAGACTCTGTTGCTCTGTGGGGGCCCGGCCATTCCCGTGATAGTCAGAGTGGAGCTGCGAGGGCGCTAAGAGGTGAAATACAAAAGCCTCATTAACATACAAGCGGTTTTTTAAAGACCTGTGAAGTGCTCCGGTGCAGCTGTGTGTGTGTGTGCCCAGAAGCTGTCTCAACCCGGGCACACACAGGCAGGGTGAGATGAAGAGGGTGACAGAGGGAGGGAGGGAAAGGGAGGGAGACAGTGGGAGAGCGAGGGAAGGAGTGAAAGGTAGGGAGAGGGAGGGAGAGCGAGGGAGAGGGAGGGAGCGAAAGGGAGGGAGAGCGAGGGAGAGCGAGGGAGGGAGGGAAAGGGAGGCAGACAGAGGGAGAGTGAGGGAGGAAGGGAAAGGGAGGCAGATAGAGGGGCAGGGAGGGAAAGGAGGGAGGGAAAGGATGGCAGACAGACGGAGAGCAAGAGAGGGAGAGTGAGGGAGTGAAAGGGAGGGAGAGGGAGGGAGAGCGAGGGAAGGAGGGGAAGGGAGACAGACAAAGGGAGAGCGAAGGAGGGAGGGAAAGGGAGGCAGACACAGACAGAGGGAGAGCGAGGGAGGGAGGGAGGGAGGGAAAGGGAGGGGGAGGGAGAGTGAGGGAGTGAATGGGAGGGAGAGCAAGGGAAGGAGGGAAAGGGAGGCAGACAGAGGGAGAGCGAGGGAGGGAGGGAAAGGGAGACACAGAGAGGGAGACAGAGAAAGGGAGTCAGAGAAAGGGAGAAGGAGGGAGACAGAGAGAGGGAGACAGACGGAGACAGACAGAGGGAGGGAGACAGACGGAGGCAGACAGAGGGAGGGAGACAGACAGAGGGAGGGAGACAGACAGAGGGAGGGAGACAGACAGAGGAAGGGAGACAGACAGAGGGAGACAGCGGGAGACAGCGGGAGACAGGGAGGGAGACAGACAGAGGAAGACATGGAGGGAGACAGGGAGGGAGACAGACAGATGGAGACAGAGAGAGGACGACAGACAGAGGGAGGGAGGAGGGAGGCAGAGGGAGGAGGGAGACAGAGGGAGGAGGGAGACAGAGGAAGGAGGGAGACAGAGGGAGGAGGGAGACAGAGGGAAGGGGGAGGCAGAGGAAGGAAGACAAAGAGAGGGAGACAGACAGATGGAGACAGAGAGAGGACGACAGGCAGAGGGAGGCAGAGGGAGGAGGGAGACAGAGGGAGGACGGAGACAGAGGAAGGGAGACAAAGAGAGGAAGACAGACAGAGGGAGACAAAGAGAGTAAGAGGGAGGGAGAGAGAGAAAGGGAGAAGGAGGGTGACAGAGAAAGGGAGAGGAAGGGGGACAGAGGGTGACAGACAGAGGGAGGGAGGAGGGTGACAGACAGAGGGAGGAGGGAGGGAGGAGGGAGGGAGGAAGGTAACAGACAGAGGGAGGGAGGGAGGAGAGAGGGAGGAGGTTGACAGATAGAGGGAGGGAGGGAGGGAGGAGGGATGAGGGTGACAGACAGAGGGAGGAGGGTGACAAACAGAGGAGGGAGGAGGGTGACACATGTGAAGAGCTCGAAAGGAAGAAGCATCTCTGTCAGGCATTTAACTAGGCCCCATTGGTCCATCTGTAGGTTTATACCTTTCACCATCGCATTCCTTATTCTTTGCATGACATACTCATTGATGGGTCTGTACTGATCAAACAGATGATCAAGCATGTAATAAGTTAAGTTCCACCATGTTGCCACCTTCTGGATGAGTGCTTTGACTGGCATTCTATGCTCATGTTGAAGGATCCTCAGCTGCTTGTGGGCTTTAAAAGAATGGCTGAAATGTGTCCATATTCTTCTGCAGGTGGTGGTACGTTGCTGACTCGGGATTCTATTTTCGGGAAAGTCTTGAACAATGATGTTAATGCAGTGCGCCAAACACAGGACCCTGAAATAGGCACCATCCTCCATGGCCTTAACTATACTACTGCCATTATCCGTGGCAACAAAACCAATGTTAAGACCTCTTGGGCGCAACCATTCAAAGACCTTGCTGTTAAACTCTTCCAAAATGTTTGCAGCAGTATGAGATTTCTCCATGGCGAACATGGCTACAATTGCATGTTTCCGAGTAGCATTAAAAATCTCAGCAGTGTCAACAGCACCTGCTACATATATCTTTTTTCTAACCCCCCACAAAAGAGATCCAGTGTGCAGTGATGCACATGTAATCAGTGGCTTGGCAACTGGTCCACATGTCTGTTGTCGGGTGGATATTGTGAACAGCACTCTGATGCAAAGCAATTCCAGCACATCGTGATGTAGTGGTGGAACAGCATCTCTGGCGAAATAGGACAGGCTGAGAACCTTCCATTTTGGGCAGATGGCTGTCACAAATTCAAGGAAACCAACCCCTTCCACAGAAGAAAAAGGGAGAAGGTGCAGCGCTGACATTTTAGCCAGCTTCGCATTGTACAAACGTGCCATTCGGTGGTTGCGTTCGTACTGCCCCTCTGACCTAAGCATGCTGACTATGGTAGGCTGGATTATTTTCCTTTGTGGT
Source organism: Lissotriton helveticus (assembly GCF_964261635.1). NCBI lineage: Eukaryota > Metazoa > Chordata > Amphibia > Caudata > Salamandridae > Lissotriton > Lissotriton helveticus. Next base: position 540,809,906 of record NC_136065.1, read on the forward strand.
GCAGCTGACGGAGGTGACTTCTTGAACCAAGTTAGGCTCAGCGACGCACTTTTTTCCATTGCAGTACTCTGTTGGCTTGGTGTCTCAGCCTGAGTCTTCTTACTACGGTGCCACTGAGATGATGCTGAGGATGTGGGTGGTACCACTTCACTGCTAGGGACAGGGCTACTTTGTGAACCAGAGAAAATGTCTCCCTCTTGTTCACCTTCCACTGTGATCATATCTTCTTCTACTTCTTCATCACCAACAGCAATGGGTGCAGTTTTACTTTTTAGGCCTTTAAGGTGTTCCTCCCACTGGATCAAGTGGATTTTTTTCATATGGTTTGTTTGGCCTCGGGTACCATAGTTTGTACTAAGCTTACCCAGACTAACACTATCTCGACAAATTGAGCATATACCAACGTTCTCCTCCTTACTGCTAACCGAAAAGAAGTTCCAAACTGGGGAGGTGTACTTTCTTGCACTGCTGTAGGTGCCACTTGCAATGCCGGATGAACTGGAGGGTGCCTGGAATTTGACTCTGCAGTACCACTACAACGTACTGAGGTGGTGATTGTGTTGGATGTAGGTCCCTGCCAAATGCAAACATGGAAGCTGGAGGTGGTGATGGTGTTACCTGCCTTGGCGGTATCTGAGCCACATCCCTCACAGCAATTTGGGATAGGGTAATAATGTTGTTCTCCATCTCCACTGGGCCGGGGTGATGTTCATGAAGACTGGCTTGTCATCATCATCCCCCTCTTCTACATCTACCTCCATAACTCTAAGGCTTTCTGGAACCTTCCTTTTCCCTAGCTTTGTCTTATGGAGTGCCTCATTTTCAGACTGAGCTAGTGGCTTGGCTTCTAATTGGCATCTAGATCATCAGAAGGGGGGCTTGAAGAAGAATTGATGGACTAACCCTTCTTTTCCATCCTGGGGATCTGGCAGACAATGGATCTTCTGAAAGAGTGGCTTGCTCTTCTTCGTCTGCAGGATGCTCGATTTCCTGAACTGCCCCTACTTCGGGAGGAACAACTACTATTGGGGGCTGTTGTTGTGGCTGTTGTTGCAGCTGTTGTTGCTGCTGTTGTTGCAGATGTTGTTCCGGCTGTTATTCCGGCTGTTGTTCTGGATGTTGTTGCCCACTTATCTGCTGAGCTTCAGCCTGCGTTGATTGGGTACTTCTTTGCGATAATGACATTTCAACATCACTGAGTCATTGGTGTTTGCGGAAGTAGGCTGCCTACCTCTGCAACACTCATGGGCTTGGGCCTAGGTTAGTTGAGTTGGTTGGGTTGGCCCGCTGTAGCAGAGGTGCTGTTCCCAGCTTGGTCCCCGGACACCGCTGATACAGGCATAATTTTTTGTTTCCCAAAAAACATCTTAGCCGGCACACCAGTCTTGGTAAGTGGCAGTGCCACTACCTTCTTCTGTTCCTTCTTCTCACTGGCAACTTTCATGGTACTGGATGACCTGTTACCTTTCTTTGGGGCCATCTTCTTCCTTCCGATGTCAGCAGGACGCAGGCGCACAAGTTGCAGAGATGTCTGTGGTCACACGTGGACGTGACATGGTGAGCAGCAGGACATCTGACTGGCAGTACAACGGGTGATGATGACACCTCCTCCTCTGTCTTTTTGTGCACCTACAAGCAAAGAAGCCAGAAGAAGAACGTCAGTGAAATGTTGCATTTGTTGTTGTGGTTCAATTATTACTAGTACAAACAAACAAATATAATGTATAACTTAGTGTGTGGTTGTCACACTTGCTAGTGTTATATTATTACATTGTATTGACTCAGTTTAAGTTATTAAAAAAAACATAACAGTGTAGCCATTTGTGAGACTTTGACAGCAAGGTATTTCATGGTATACTGTGTACACGCATAGGAAAGCAGAAGAACAAAAACAAAACTACAAATGTAATGGAAGTGGAACTTGTTTGGCATGATCATCACATCATTTAGGGAGCTGCAGCTGACAAAGGGGATGGAAGCAGTAAGCCAAGAGGAACAAAGGAAAGACATGCAGGCCTATATGGCAAAAGCAGCACACTACTAAACTACCAGCACAAAATGGCCACCAGCCACATGGTCACTCACAGTCACAACAAGCAGGAGGCTTGGAAAACACTGAACTCAAGCAGGGCTATATGGCCAGACAATGGAGGCATGCTAAGCAACACAGCTGTAATGCAAAAATGAATCCACAGGGCTAAACAAGGTTTGCAAGTTACACAACAACCACACCACACACACTCATCCAACAAAGGCATTTATTGAACACACACCAAAAAAGTGAAATACCCCAAAAATACACATTTTGCAATTCAATCCAATGCCACCCATGCCCTAAATGATATTTAAATTCAACAGACACCACAGAAACAGTTGTTTCATTTCATGCACCCATGATGACTAGCTCTGGGCCTACTGGATGAAAGGCCTATTGGCAGACTTGGCAACAAGCTTGCAGGCCTATGGCAAAAGCACACTGCCAGGCTTCAAAATGGACACCTGCCACATGGCCAGGCCCACAACAACAAGAAAGGGAAGACAGACAATGCAGGCCTATGGCAAAAGCACACTGCCCGGCTTCAAAATGGCCACCAGCCACATTGCCAGGCCCAGAACAACAAGAACCCTAGGCCAAAAGGAACAAAGGAAAGACATGCAGGCCTATATGGCAAAAGCAGCACACTACTACACTACCACCACAAAATGGCCACCAGCCACATGGTCACTCACAGTCACAACAAGCAGTAGGTCTGGAAAACAATAAACTCAAGCAGGCTTATATGGCCAGACAAAGGAGGCATGCTAAACAACACACCTTTAATGCAAAAACGAAAATCCACATGGCTAAACAAGGTGTGCAAGTTACACAACAACCACACTACAAATACACACACACAACAAAGGCATTTATTTAACACACACCAAAAAAGTAAAATAACACAACAAAATATACATTTTGCAATTTATTCCAATGCCATCCATGCCCTAAATGATGTTTACATTCAACAAACACCCCAGACACAGTTGTTTCATTTCATGCAGCCATGATGACTAGCTCTGGGTCTGCTGGATGCATCTGAATGATGTGTTCACGATAGCACACTCTCGCGGTAACGCGCAGCCAGCTACCAAAATCTCTTGCCGCCCGCAAACCGATACGAAAACCCATCGGCGAATGCAGGGATCCCGGTAAGTCGCTACAGCGCACACGGAAACACCTTTTGAAATCGCGAACAAGTGAAAAACTGTAATCCGCCGTGGATTACTGAGTTGTCGGTAACTCCAAATTCTATGTGGAATGTGGAGTTGCCAAAAATCTGCAAACTCCACAAGTGAAGTGGAATTTACACCCAGAGTTACTTTCAGCACCCCTCTTCTCTCTTTCTGCACCCCTGTTCCCTCTTTCTGCACCTCTTTGCCTGTTTCTGTACATCTTCTGCCTCTTTCTGAACTCCTCTTGTCTCTTTCTTTACCTCTGTTGCTTCTTTCTGCACTTCTCTTCCCTCTTTCTGCACCCCTCTTTCGGCACCTCTGTTGTTTCTTTCTGTATCCCTCTTGCCTCCTTCTCCACCCTACTTCCCCCTTACTACATCACTGTTGCTTCTTTATGCACTGCTCTTACTTGCTTCTGCACCTTTGTTGCATCTTTCTGCACCTTTGTTACATCATTCTGTACCTCTGTTGGTTCTTTCTGCACTTCTCTTGCTCTTTCTGCCCCCTTAGCGGTCTATCAGCACCTCTGTTTCTTCTTTCCGCACTTCTCTTCCTTCTTTCTGCACCCCTCCTGCCTCTTTTTGTAACACTCTTGCCTCTTTGTGCATCCCTTTTACCTTATTCTGTATCACTCATGCTTCTATTTGCACCTATGTTGATTCTTGCTCCACTGCTCTTGCTTCTTTCTGCACCTCACTTGCCTCTTTCTGCACTTCTTTTTATTCTTTCTACACCTCTGTTGCTTCTTTCAGCAATTCTCTTGCCTCTTTCTGCAACTCTCTTGCCTGTTTCTGCACATTTCCTGCCTGTTTCTGTACGTCTCTTGCCTCTTTCTGTACCTCTGTTGCTTTATTCTACACTTCTGTGCTTTTTCAGATCCCATCGCACCTCTTTCAGCACCTTTGTTGCTTCTTTCTGCACTTCCCTTCCTTCTTTCTGCATCCCTCCTCCCTCGTTCTATACCTCTGTTGCTTCTTTCTATACCTCTCCTACCTTTTTCTGCACCCCTCTTGCCTCTTTTGGCACCTCTGATGGTTCTTTCTGCACTGCTCTTGCTTCTTTTTGCACCTCACTTACCTCTTTCTGTACTTCAATCTCTTCTTCGTACACCTCTGTTGCTTCTTCCAGCAATTCTTTTGCCTCTTTCTTCCCTTCTCTTCATTATTTCTGCACTCCCCCTGCCTCTTTCTGTACCCCTCTTGCCTCTTTCTGTACCTCTGTTGGTTCTTACTGCTCTTGCTTCTTTCTCTACCTCACTTGCCTCTATCTGCACTTCTCTTGGTTCTCTCTACACCTCTGTTGCCTCTTTCAGCAATTCTATTGCCTCTTTCTGTACCTTACTTGCTTCTTTCTGCACCCCTCCAGACTCTTTCTGCACTTAGCTTGCTTCTTTTTACACCCCTCTTGCCTCTTTCTGCTCATCTCCTGCCTATTTCTACACTTCCCTTGCCTCTTTCAGAACCTCTCTTGTCTCTTTTTGTATGTCTCTTGCCTCTTTCTGTACTTCTCTTGCTCCTTTCTGCATCTCTCTTGCTTCTGTCTGTACCCTTCTTCCCTTTTTGCATTCCCCTTGCCTCTTTCTGCTGTTTCCTTGCCATTTTCTGCACCTTCCTATCCTATTTATGTACCTTACTTGCCTCTTTCTACACTTCTCTTGCTTCTTTCCACACCTCTGCTGCTTCATTCAGCAATTCTCTTGCCTCTTTCTGAACTTATTTTGCTTGTTTCTGTACCTCTCTTGCTCCTTTATGCATCTCTGTTGCCTCTTTCTACACTTAACTTTCATCTTTATGCACCCGTCTTGCCTCTTTCTGCACCCCTCTTTTCTCTTCTGCACCTCTCTTGCCTCTTTCTGCACCCCTGTTCCCTCTTTCTGTAACTTTCCTGCCTGTTTCTGCACCTCTTTTGCCTCTCTCTGTGCCTCTGTTGGTTCTCTATGTACTTTTCTTGCTCTTTCTGCACCCTTTGTGCCTCTTTCAGCACCTCTGTTGCTTCTTTGTGCACTTAGTATAATCACAAAAGAGGGTTTTAATTACGAAGTTTTGGAGCTCATCTAAATATGTGTGTGTGTAAATGCTGTAATGAGTAAATATGGTGCTCACCAGGTAGGGGAGACCCCTGTAACCCCTAAATTAGTGTGGGAAATACCACAACAATTTCATTCAACCAAATCCTGGGCAATCATAAACAGAAGTAACTAGAATGATTCTCTATTTGCAAGTCCAATGAAAACATCCATCAATTGCAATCGCAGAGTAGTTGTTTCTTAATTTTTAATGTTCTTTATGTCCTCAATCAGCATAGAACAAACAGCCGACATGTGTTTCGTCAGAGTATGGTAAACCCCTTACTCTTCAGGGCTGTGCTGGAGTGAGCAGGTTGGTGTAGTCGAGATGCTGGTGATAATTCCAACCTGGCAGGTCTAAACCGCTGGGAGTAGGGGAAATAGCCCAGTAGTACAATGATCTGAATCTATGGTGACGCATTCAGTAGAGCCACAGTAAAAGTCATAGGTTAGTTTTTGATTGTATATTTTGGTGTTTGAAGGTGTGCAGTAAGTAACCTCTTAGTTCACGGCCTATCCACGTGCGAAAGGGGAAGGTTGAGAAATGGAGACACCTGGAACGGTACAGGAACGATCCTCTGTGGCTCGCCTCCAAGAAGTGGTGGTAGGCTTCTTTGTGCACTTCTCTTCCTTCTTTCTGCACTCCTCCTGCCTCTTTCTGTACCTCTCTTTCCTCTTTGTGCACCTCTTCTACCTTTTTCTGTACCGCTCTTTCCTTTTTTTGTACCTCTGTTGGTAATTTCTGCACTGCTCTTGCTTCTTTCTATACCTCACTTGCCTCTGTCTGCACTTCTCTTGCTTCTTTTTACACCCGTTGCTTCTTTCAGCAATTCCTTTGCCTCTTTCTGTACTTCTCTTGCTTCCTTCTGTATCCCTCTTGCCTCCTTCTGCACCCATCTTTTCTCTTTCTGCACCTTTCTTGCCTCTTTCTGTACCCCTGTTCTTCTTTCTGTACCTTTCCTGCCTATTTCTGTACCTGTCTTTCCTCTGTATGTAACTCTGTTGGTTTCTCTGCCCTTCTCTTGCTCTTTCTGAACTTCTCTTCCTTCTTTCTGCACTCCTCCTGCCTCTGTCATTACCTCTCTTGCAGCTTTGTGCACATCTTCCACCTTTTTGTGTACAGCTCTTGCTTCTTTTTGCACCTCTATTGGTTCTTTCTGCACTGCTCTTGCTTCTTTCTGCATCTCACTTGCATCTTTTTGCACTTCTCTTGCTTCATTCTACACCCCAGTTGCTCATTTCAGAAATTTGTTGCCTCTTTCTGAACTTCTATTCCTTCTTTCTGCATATCTCCTGCCTCTTTATGTACCTCTCTTTCCTCTTTGTTCACCTCTCCTACCTCTTTCTGCACTCCTCTTGCCTCTTTCAGCACCTCTGTTGCTTCTATTCTGCACTACTCTTACTTCTTTCTGCACCCTCCTGCCTCTTTCTGTACCTTTCTTTCCTCTTTGTGCACCTCTCCTACCTTTTTCTGCACCCCTCTAGCCACTTTTTGCATCACTGTTGGTTCTTTCTGCACTGCTCTTGCTTCTTTCTGCACCTCACGTTACTCTTTCTGCACTTCTCTTGCTTCTTTCTTCACCTCTGTTGCTTATCTCAACAATTCTCTTGTCTCGTTCTACTTTCTGCACTCCTGTTCCCTCATTCTGTACCTTTCCTGCCTGTTTCTGCACCTCTCTTGCATTTTTCTTTACCTCTATTGGTTCTTTCTGTACTTCACTTGCTCTTTCTGCACCCTTCGTGCCTCTTTCAGCACCTCTGTTGCTTCTTTCTGCACTGTTCTTCCTTCTTTCTGCACCCCTCCTCCCTCTTTATGTACCTATATTGCCTCTTTGTGTACCGCTCTTACCTTTGTCTACACCCCTCCTGCCTTTTTGTACCTCTTTTGGTTCTTTCTGCACAGCTTTTGCTTCTTTCTGCACCTCACTTACCTCTTTCTGTACTTTTCTTGCTTCTTTCTACACCACTGTTGCTTCTTTCAGCAATTATCTTGCCTCTTTCTGCACCTCTATTGCCTCTTTCTGCAATTCAATTGCTTCTTTCTACACCTCTCCTGCCTGTTTTGGCACCTCTGTTGCATCTTTCTGCACTTCTCTTGCCTCTTCCGGCACCTGTGACTTAGAGGTAGTTTTATTCTCGCTATCCTATTATGTACTAGGGCCTTATAGGGGAGGTAATGCCAATCACAGGGGTGCTTCAACGCATTGTGTACCCTAGTGTATGTAGGTGTTTTCAATGTATTCTAAGTGTTTTTCAGCATAGCACTGGCTCCAGGCCTGATTAGACAGAGTCAGTTACCACCTCTATCAGTCAGAAAAAAGTTGGGGGCACAGGATGACTTTGCAACAAGGCCTTCAGCACCTGTGTTGGTTCTTTCTGCAGATCTCTGGCTTCTTTGGGCACATTTCTTCATCCTTCAGGACTTCTCTTGCCTCTTTCTGCCTTTCTCTTGCTTCTGTCTGTGCCTTTCTTCCTCTTTCTGCACATGTCCTACCTCTGTAGGCATAGTTAGAAATTAGCATTAAAAAAACCTTTGAAACTCACTTAAAAAAACATGGTTTTCAGGGATGTTATAGTTAGAACTCAGCATTTGAAAAACTTTGAAAGTCACTGAAAAAACCATAGGTCTCAGGGACGTTATAGTTAGAAATTAGCATGTTAAAACCTTAGTAATTCATTGAAAAAAAATACAGGTTTCAGGGACGTTATAGTTAGTTGGACATTTCACTTGTACAAAACCAGAAAAATTCGGCTGTTATAGTTGATTGAGCTAACTATAACTCACGCTCCCTCAATGCACTTCTGATGGCGTCACATATTACATCATTCATGACATGGTCTGTGACATCACTGATGACATCTCAAATGTTATCACTGATGACATCACTGATGACATCATCCACATGATAATCTGATGCACCTCCTCAAACCCTAATATAACCTTTGATGCACCCACTCTAAAATACTGGCTACCATTTTCAAAATGATAAATACACCAATACCAGTACTACATACTTACTCACTGGTTCCTAGGTCTACACACACAGCCACTAATTCACCCATAGAGGATAGCACAGAGAATCTGAGCTCTATAGTTAGACTTGCTCACAACAGAAAAGAATGTTCTGCTACCTTTGTTTTGTAGCCTAGTCTACTTTCCAAAGTGTGTGTTGTGCATGTTCATCTATTAGTTGGCCTCGGGTCTGCTATGTGGCTTCCCACCTAGGTGATTCATTAGATTCTGGAGGACCATGATTCGGTGTTACTGGTGATTCCTTGTTTGCCCTGTCATAATTCATGTCCTCCTCTTTTGGGATTCCCTATTAGTTTTGATTGTTTTTTCCAAAAGATTTATCCTCAGTTCGGTCCCTTTTCTGCATAAAACAGCATTATTGCAGCAGAGTCATAGGGTTTGGAACTTAAGAGCCTAAACACAAGAACTCAAGGCTGTTCGACGGATGTAGTTTCTGACATTTAATAGTCAGACTTTGAACAACTTTGAAAGTGTATACTAGAGATTGGGTCTTTCAAAATGTGGTGACTTTAATGATTTCCACCCAAGTTCTTGTGATTAGGTGTGGGCGGAATTTGCGTAGTTGCGTTACGCAAATCTCTGCGAAATTGTAAAAAATTTCCACATGCACGCAGATATTCCGCGAAGATGCAGAGTTGCTTGTCTCGCCCATTCGCGTTGTGTTTGTGTGTGCTCGCGGGAAAATATATTGCTAACTTGCCAATGCAGTCGCTAATGGGCGTGGCCATCTTGTTTTTCACTTGTCCCACCCGCTCGCGATGCTTATTTGCTTTTCCGGGTCGCATATTGAATGCTCGCGCCCGCTCGTGATGCTTATTTCCTGTTTCGGTCGCGTATTGCATTCCCATGCCCGTTTGTGATAAGTATTTCCTGTTTGGGAACGCGTATCGCGTGTTTGCGACACTTTTTGAGTACTCTGGGGGATATATACTGCAAACTTGCCCATGTGGTAGCAATGGGTGTGGCCATCTTATTTTTCACTCTAATGGAATGGTTCTGGGCCTGCGTTTCAATCGTCTCTCTATCTTTTCAATCCATTGTTTCTGATCTTTTTTATTTATTATCTATCTCTATTTTTCTGATTCTATATTTTGAGTTTTCTACTTTTTGTGTATTTTTCACTCTTTTTCTATTACCTGCTTTTGAAATTTCTTTAACTTTTTTTTCATTCCTACCTTTTCTTTACCGCCCCCTTGCCTACCCAGAACCATGGCAAAGGTCCGCAGGACTTGTAGCCGTAGCCAGAGCAGTGACCGCCTTCTTTGCGGAAGGTGGCGCCAACACCGGGTTCTGCCATGGGCCCTATTTGGTGAGGCAGAGGTGGCCACACTTTTTTTTTTGTGCCACGCCACTTCCCCTTAACCCTGGCAGCAGGCGGCAGGTCTGGGACCGGGTACGGGCACGGGCGCAGGGAGCATCAGCAGTGGTGGGGAAATGTGCGCCAGGCAGTTTTTTGCTGCGCTGGTGTCTGGTGCACCAATAACCAGCTGACGCACCAGTGGTCCGATATTTTGGACCGGGAGCAGGACCTGCCAGACCTGCTAGAAGTGGAGGTCCCGGGGCTTGGTGAGTAGCTATTTAATATTACTGCTTTGTGTTTGTCAGCTCTGTGTTATACATTGCGAATATATTTTTTTTCCACCCAGCAAGAATGCTGCTTCTTACATTGCAGGTAAATTACGTTTAAAAATCTTCTGTGATTGGTATGACACAGGTGCTTAGCGCTACCAATCTTACTTGTTTGCAACTTTGTGCTTGCTTGGCCTGATTATGTAAGAGTTTACTTTAGAGAACTTAAGTTGGGTAATGCTGGAGAGACTCTACTGCTTCCTATGTCCTCCTGCCACTAAGAAGATATAGTGGTGGATTCATAGGTTTAGTTACTTATTAGTAATAGTTGGTAAATTTTAAGTGGTGTGTGTGATGCATCCTCTGTCACGTCACATGCTGCTGAGAGCTGCTTACCCCAGTCCTTAGTAGAAACTTTTGTAGTTTGTTTAGTGCGTGTTAATAGCCTTATCATCACTAGCAGAACATCATTAGCAACCAACAAATTGGTATATGCAAAAACGTATGCATGTGTCCTCCATCTATGTATTTTTGAGGTTAAAAATAAATTGAAATGCAAACTTAGTGAACGATTTGCCCGTCTGGAATAGGTGGGCTAGGTCAGGTGGTACTTACTAGAGGGGCCATGAATCTCGCAATACTACTAATCGATCAGATTAGATAGGTCAATATTATTGCAATTACTTTTCACAAACATTTTTGGGGAGCGTATTTTAAAATATTTTATTTGTTTCACACCAAACATGAATGTTTGTCTCTTTCTTTATTAAATCTTACATGATCAGAAGACGGGGTCAGAGTCGGCAGAACAAGACTAACAAGCCCCCAGGGCAAGGACCACTCCTCTACCGAGGGCTCTGCTGCTGGCCCGAGTAAGTCATCCAGTGGTTAATATTAATATTTATATTTCCCTAACGTTTCCTGCACCTTATATTTTCCGAACTATTATTTTGGTTTACTAATTCTATTTTTTACAAATTCCTCTTCGATCTAGACTATCTGTTTCTAAATTCTTGCTATCCCTCCCTCTAACTGCCTCTGCTATTAATTGCGGGTTTCTAACGTGCTAGAATCGACTCCCGAAGGAGTATCTCTGCGTTAGAGACCGCTGGGGAACCTGTCCTGGCTTTCCCTCTGAGATGGTCCCTACTGGGTATCTTCAAGGTGAAACCAGGCATCCCCGGCTTATGTGGGGGGCCGTTGTGGAGATGAGGCAAGCTAATGCCCAGAGTTGCCGAGTGTGATCCCTAGTTAAAGTAGGCACCGAGGCGGGAATTATCGAGTCCGCTGACCCTGGTCCAAGACCCTGCTGCATCGGGAATTGAACCCTGGTCCCGGGTCGTCCTCTGCTCCCGGGTCTGCCGCCTCTAACTAGTGAGCCACACCACTCCACTTGCTATGACTCTCTGTACTACTACTATTAGTCTGTCTGTAGCAAAGCGTGCCCAGTTGGCCACTCTTTATTTAAAAGGTTTTAAATAACACTCAGATTCACCCATAGCTCTAGCCATTGAGACCGGTCCTTTGGGTTGTCCTCTTCTACTACTTTTAGTCTTTTTAATCTTGAGGCTTTTGGACAACTTCCACCAACAAAATTCGCAACCAGATTTGACTATTTTTTTATAGGATAGGACATACTGCTACTGTTGTAAGGATTCTGCACATACTGAACTTTGCACAAGAAAATTGGACGTTGGTGATGGGAGGTAGTACCTTCCTCACACCTCAATCAGAACCCAACACAATCCCCTGACTGACTAGTTATAGTGTCTCATTACTACTAGCTCTCCGAACCCCCCCAAGATACCCAATAAGTAGACATCACAGAACATAACACTCCTGACCTTAGTCGCGGAAGCAATGACCACGTTTTTTGCTAGGCCAATCAAGCAAAGTCATCAGTTCAAGAATTTTTGTAGTGTTGCATTTTTAGATGGCCTATTGTAGAAATTTGCAAATCTAGTAAATATGGTTTTCAATATTGAATAAAGTGATTCACGTATTGACAACATTAGCTGCTGGTACCCCAGGGTGGGTTTCTAGTGAATGTATATATGGTGTATGTAGGAATGTGTGAATGAGTTGGAACATTAGTATGAATGGTCTGTCACTTGTGTGTCTGAGGAAGAGAATGTTGTTGTAAATTTGTGAAGGCATAGATAAGAATAAGGTTCTTTTTATGTGTGAAGGTTTTCTGAGGGGATTCGTGTAATGTTTTTTGCGATGATACATTTTTGTAAAGGTTCTTCGAACGGAAATGATTTGAATTGCATTTTGAAAAATAAATTGATAAATTCAAACTGAAAAAGTGGTTTAGGAGGATCAGTTTCAGTCTGCCTTATCTTGTTTCAAATTTGCTAAATAAGTGGCAGTACTGGCAATTTGTAGTTGTTTATTGCCCCTCATTTAATAGCACTGCTGCCCCTACCTGTGGATGCAATTGCCATGCATTGAAGCGCTGCATGGCCCGTCTAGAGGAGCAAGTTTGTGCCCTCCTGGGGAGGCGAACCCGCCGATGAACAGACCCTGTTAATTGCCCCTTTCTTATTGCTTCTTTTGGTGGGAGGGAATCAGGCGTTGGGGTTCACTTTATTTGGACAATTGGACATTTAATTTGTGGACTTTTTCGTTCCAGCCATTGGTTGGGGTTAGGGAGAGAGGTGGGTCCGGTGTTGTTGTGGGATTTTTTACTTAGTTTATTTTTGTTAGGGAATTAAAATTAGATCTGTGTACTTTACATATGATGTTGTTAATGTCTTGTGGGTGGGGTTACTGTTTTACGTCACACTGTTTCCTTGTGGGTGCAGGGCCACAGCCAGTGTTTGATTTAAATATTTGGCTGACTTTTTAGGACACAAACAGATAGATGTGGTACCCATCACTGAGTGACTTGTCCTACTTGTGCTGTCAGGCTCTCCTCCGAGTCTATGCATTCTCCAACTGGACTCAAAGGGGTGTGTGAAATTGACTTATTGAAAAAAATTCCATTATTAACTCTACCTCCCACAAACTTCTTCTCTTACCTGTGCTTGATGTTTAACTTAGCGATACAAAAGGGGATGATGGACGGAGCGTTTGAGCAAATCAAACACTCACCCCCAGTCAACTGATCTGGGTTTAATCCATCACCATTCTTTAGCTCACTCAGCTACACCTGTTTAACTTAGGCACAGCGATGGCTGCATGGTGATGATGGTTTTCTTTCCCAACATGCCATGGTTGTGGTGATAGTTGTAGTAGACACTGGAAGTAGCATTTGCAAAAAAAGAAAATGAGACAGTCAGTCGCCCGAGACAGACTGTTGGAGGAGAAGTAGAATGAAGTACAGTACAGAACTTTCTGCCGAACAATAATATGCCAAAATACAATAAAACATAATGTAGTACATAGAGTTACAAACTCTAGTTGTGCCGAGTCACTCGACTAGGCCTACAATACACTCAACACAAGCGTAACGTTTGTGCTGTGTAGGAGGATGACAACAAATCCAATTGATTCCAGCAATTATTGCTTATGGATAAGGTTCCTTTGGTAAAAAAATCACCTCACAAAAATACTGCTCATGGGTGGGCAAGCAGAAGAAGATCCTCGCCCTGCATTGAAATTGAATTAGTGTTGCTTTTGCCACATCTGCCCCAGCAAGCGTGTGATAAATTATTGGTGTCCATTTAAATTAGTCATACCTCAATAAGTCACGCAGCCCTGGGGAAGATGGCTAGGGTTTGATGAATGGTTGGGAATGGGGGTTTGGGGAAAGGTTTGACAAAGAAAAACAGTATGCATGGACAACACCAAAAGGAAAGACAATCTTGGCAGACGACCATATCCATAAATCTGTTAAGGGAAAAAAAGGAAATGCATGCATGATGATGATAACCTGATGGTTAACGAAGTACTTACTAACTACTACTAGACAATCAGACAGTACAGGGCAGCAGTATATTATGCAGTTTGCATTGCCTGTCTGCTCTCCGTGAGACCCGAATTACATACAGTTTCTGTTATGTGGTACCGCAGGGCTCACTATTAAAGATAGCAAAGAAAATTAAAAAATAGCTGTAGGGGTGAATTGAATTATAAGCAGAGAGCAAACATACTAATAACAACAACACACAGCAGTAATACTTGAAGACAGAAAATGATTACAATTATTTAAAAGATGATGAAAGTTGATACTATAACTATATGTTATCCTGGTCAAAATGGAGAGGTGCATCTCAGCATTCCTTTTTGTCCTTCCTTCCATGGACGATCCAGCCATCAATCTTGGGTGACACCACTGCCTGCCTGGCGGATGTAGATTCATTGATAAGGTAAGTGTGAGTTGTTTTTCCTAGTATTTCACAGGGTAAGGGCAGGCCTGTAATTGTAGATGGAAAAACAAAAGGGATATTGAAAAATCAAGTAGAAAAAAAATGCATAAATTACGGTGGAGTGCAGCAAGAACACTTTTAGAGGCGACATGGATACATTATGTCTACTATAGTCTGTTTCCAGCATTAACTTCCAACAACAACAGGACAGAGCAGGCCCATGACACCCACCGTGACCCATCCTCCATTTAGCGGACATTTTTTTCAGACAGAGGCAGACAAAGCACATGTTCAGCAACATGGTATTTTACAAATTAATTGACTAAATCAATGCACCGCTTTCAGTCATACCACCACACTCGACTACATCACTACACAGACATGTAGATCAGCAGTAGTTGTTGTTGACTTGTTTACCTTTTGCCACTCATGAAATGCACTGAGTTATTCCATCAATCATCTTGGATCCTACTGAATGACTGCGAAGATATTATGTCACTGTGGTCATCATCATGGGGTTGCCCAACTCAGTGCTCATTGTACAGATTGAGTCCCCATGTAAATGTAATGGACAGGCCTGCAGTAGAAGTTCACATTTGTTATTAAAAAACAAGAAGGGAAACAAACATTGCCTTGAGTTACTTTTAGTGTGTAGATTAGATAATAGTACACAATGAATTAAGTTCATGCACTACTAACAACAACACAAATAATTCAGTCAGCGTCCAATGCATGTCATCATTCAATACCTGTTCCTTCTCATCTTCAGTTAATGGGCAGCCTCTCTCGGCTTGGAAAGGAGGATAGCTGTAGTAGTCATCATCATGTTCCACTTCTTTTCGAGGGAATCAACGAGGCAAGATGTTCTTTTTACTTCTATTATGCTAATCATCTGGCTTGAGGGCAATTTAGGAGCAGGACTCGGAGGAGTGGACTGAAATGCAGAAAGCTGAAACTCATATATGGCAACAAAAGACTTGAAGACGGTGGTGATAAATGTGTTGTGATTTGAATTTTCCAACCAGAAAGACAGACACACAAATAAAAGTAAATAAGGGAGAAAGACAGTAAGAAGTGGAAGTCTAGTTGTCAGGTAAGTATAGCTCATCAACAAACACTGGGTGTTCATCCAGAAGTAGGTAATCATCATTTAACACACTACTTCCATCACCTGAGCCACTGTCCTCATCTTCCTGCGTTGATTCATGTATTGTGTAATTCGGTGGTATAAAGTGCTGATTCATTATGATCATGGTTAACCTCTCCATGTTTTTGGGCGAGAGACTGGTCTTTCTCACTGTTACAATGGAACCAGTAGCACTGAAAACACGTTCAGAAGAGACACTTGTGACAGGGCAAGCCAGATAGTTTATCGCCAGCCTGCTGAGCAGTGGCCATTGGCCCCTTTACCCATACCAATATTGCAATGGATTTTGATCAATGTACACCTCTGTTGGGTCATCCAGATAGGCCTGGACCATCCGTTCAATGTTCAGGGGTGCTATACTTTGTTCAGCCTCTTTTATCTTTGCATCAGCACTGGACCTAGCAAGTCCTTGCTGTAAATACCAATCCTTTAATGATTTTACTAGGGCTGATGATCCAGTTCTTTCTGTTGTCGATAGTGTTGGTGAGTGTTCTGAGACAAACGCACTGCTCCGATGTTGAACTTGACGCCTGATGACCTGCTGCAGTACTTGTTGTGGGTTTATGTAGCAGGTTTTTAATTACCAGCCGTTCATTTTCCAAATTACTGGCTGCCTCAGCTATCCAAATTTTGTACCGGGCAACATCCACTTCTAAAAAAAGGAATTAATGTCTTACTGTTCAGTGCCGATTTTGACCGTGGATCCAGAATTGTGGCGCAAATGTAATGTTCTTGTGACAAAATCTTATTTTGCACCCTTGTATTGGCAGCTAAGCGATAGGATAAGCTCTCCACCAACTCATATGCTTCTTTTTTCCTCTACACCTTTGAAAGCTTTAGACACCTCCTTTAGCTGTAGCTCTAGCATGTGCAACAATGGGATAGCTTGGTCCATATTACAGTCCTCCTTGCTGACTTCACGTGTGAAGATCTCGAAAGGGAGAAGCATCTCAGTCAGGCATTTAACTAGGTACCATTGATCCATCTGAAGGGTCATGCCTTTCACAGTGGCATCCCCTCTTCACATGACATATTCCTTGATTGGTCTGTACTGCTCAAACAGATGGTCAAGCATGTAAAATGTTGAGTTCCAACGTGTTGCCACCTCCTGGATGATTGCTTTCACTGGCATTCTATAGTCACGTTGAATGTTCCTCAGCTGCTTCTGAGATTTAAAAGAATGGCTGAAATGAGTGCATATTCTTCAGTAGGTAGTCAGTAAGTTGCTGACTATGGCTTCTTTTTTCAGAAAGTCCTGAAATATAATGTTAATGCCGTGAGCCAAACACAGGACCCTGAAATAGGAACCAAGCTCCATGGCCTTAAGTACATTACTGCCATTATCTGTGGAAACAAAACCAATCTTAAGCCCACTTGGGCACAGCCATTCAAAAACCTTGCTGTGAAACTGTTCCAAAATGTTTACAGCAGTATGAGATTTCTCCATGGCGAACATGGCTACAGTTGCATGTTTCCGAGTAGCTTTAAAAATCTCAGGTGTGTCAACAGTACCTACTTCAGATAGCTTATCTGTAACCCCCACAAAAGAGACCCGGTGTGTAGTGATGCACATGTAATCAGTGGCTTGGCAACTGGTCCACATGTCTTTTTCAGGTGGATACTGTGAACAGCACTCTGCTACAAAGCTTGTCCAAACAATTCCAGCACATTGTGATGTAGTGCTGGAACAACAACTCTGGCAAAATAGGACCAGCTGGGAACCTTCCATTTAGGGCAGATGGCTGAAACAAATTCAAGGAAACCCACCCCTTCCACAAATGCAAAAGGGCGAAGGTCCAGCACTAACATTTTATCCAGCTACGCATTGTACTAACGTGCCATTGGGTGGTTGCGTTGGTACTCCCCCCTCCAGCCTAAGCATGCTCTCAATGGTAGGTTGTATTATTTTCCTTTGTGGTGCAGCTGTTTTCTTAAACCCAGTTAGGCTCAACAACGCACTTTTTTCCATTGCAGTACTCGGTCACCTTGGTGTCTCAGTCTGACTCTGAGTTTGGCTCTTACTGCGGTGCCACCGAGATGTTGCTGAGGATGTGGGCGATACAACTACACTGCTAGGGACAGGGCTAGAAATGTGTCCCTCTTGTTCACCTTCCACTGCGATCATATCTTCCCCTAATTTTTCATCCCCAACAACAGCAATGGGTTCAGTTTTACTTTTTTCTAAGTGAAGTAGGTGAGCCTCCCACTGGATACTGTGGTGTATTTTGAGATGAGTTGGTTGGCCTCCGATACCATAGTTTGTACCAAGCTTACCCCGCCAAACAGCGTGTCAATAAAGTGAGCATATAGCAATGTTCTCCTCCTTACTGCTAACCAAAAATAAGTCCCAAACTGGGGAGGGGAACTTTCTGGCTCAGCTGGATGTGCCACTTTCAATACCAGATGAACGGGAGGGTGGGCTTGGAATGTGACTCTGTGCAGCTACACTACCACTATCTACCGAGGTGGTGGTTGAGCTGGATGTAGGTCCCTGCTGGGTCTTTGCGAATGCAAATATGGAATCTGGAGGTGGTGCTGGTGTTATCTGTGTTGGTGGTATCTGAACTACATCCCTCGCTGCCATTTTGGATAGGGCAATATTGTTGGTCTCTATCTCCTTTGGGCCGGGAGTGATATTCGTGATGACTGGCTCGTCATCATCATCATCCCCCTCTTGTACATATACCTACATAACTCTAAGGCTTTCTGGAACCTTCCTTTTCAATAGCCTTGTCTTGTGGCGTGCATCACTCTCAGACTCATCCACAGAAGCGGGGGTTGAAGAAGAAGATGATGGACTAACCCTCCTTTTGCTTGCTGGGGTCTGGAAGACAATGGATCTACTGAAACAGTGACTTGCTCCACTTTGTCTGCAGGAAGCTCGATTTTCTGAAATGCCCCTACTTTAGGAGGAACAACTACTAGTGTGGGCTGTTGTTGTGGCTGTTCTTGCTGCTGTTCTTGTGGCTGTTCTTGCAGCTGCTGCTGTACTTGCGGTACAAAAGGGGGTGGTGATGGACGAGCATCTGAACCAATCAAACACTCACACCCAGTCAAAAGATCTGGGTTTGATCCATCACCGTTCTTTAGCCCACTCTGCCACCCCAGTTCAGACATGGCTATATGCAAGTCAGTCTGACCCTGTGCCTCATGGGAACAGTCCAGCCCGAACTGCCAAGCCATGCCTTCCCTGGACCGGAAACAAGCTTCCGAGGACCGGTTTCTGGCATTACAGCCGTCTTCAGCCCGGCTTGCTTGAATCCAGTGGCAAAGTGAGCAAGGGACTCACGTCTGAGCATACCCTGCCACACTTATGGCGGCCAAAGCGGTACAAAAGGAGGTGGTGATCGACGGGGCATCTGAACCAATCAAACATTCACACCCAGTCAAAAGATCTGGGTTTGATCCATCACCGTTCTTTAGCCCACTCTGCCACCCCAGTTCAGACATGGCTATATGCAAATCAGTCTGACCCTGTGCCTCATGGGAACAGTCCAGCCCGAACTGCAAAGCCATGCCTTCCCTGGACCGGAAAAGAGCTTCCAAGGACCGGTTTCTGGCATTACAGCCGTCTTCAGCCCAGCTTGCTTGAATCCAGTGGCAAAGTGAGCAAGGGTCTCACGTCTGAGCATACCCCGCCACACTTATGGCGGCCAAAGCGGTACAAAAGGGGGTGGTGATGGACGGAGCATCTGAACCAATCAAACACTCACACCCAGTCAAAAGATCTGGGTTTGATCCATCACCGTTCTTTAGCCCACTCTGCCACCCCAGTTCAGACATGGCTATATGCAAATCAGTCTGACCCTGTGCCTCATGGGAACAGTCCAGCCCGAACTGCCAAGCCGTGCCTTCCCTGGACCGGAAACAAGCTTCCGAGGACCGGTTTCTGGCATTACAGCCGTCTTCAGCCCGGCTTGCTTGAATCCAGTGACAAAGTGAGCAATGGACTCACGTCTGAGCATACCCTGCCACACTTATGGTGGCCAAAGTGGTACAAAAGGGGGTGGTGATGGACACAAGTGTGGCAGGGTATGCTCAGACGTGAGTCCCTTGCTCACTTTGCCACTGGATTCAAGCAAGCCGGGCTGAAGACGGCTGTAATGCCAGAAACCGGTCCTCGGAAGCTTGTTTCCAGACCAGGGAAGTCATGGCTTGCAAGTTCGGGCTGGACTGTTCCCATGAGGCACAGGGTCAGACTGATTTGCATATAGCCATGTCTGAACTGGGGTGGCAGAGTGGGCTAAAGAACGGTGATGGGTCAAACCCAGATCTTTTGACTGGGTGTGAGTGTTTGATTGGTTCAGATGCTCCGTCCATCTACACCCCCTTTTTGCACCGCTTTTGGCTGCCACAAGTGTGGCAGGGTATGCTCAGACGTGAGCCTCTTGCTCACTTTGCCACTGGATTCAAGCAAGCCGGGCTGAAGACGGCTGTAATGCCAGAAACCAGTCCTCGGAAGCTTGTTTCCGGTCCTGGGAAGGCATGGCTTGGCAGTTCGGGCTGGACTGTTCCCATGAGGCACAGGGTCAGACTGATTTGCATATAGCCATGTCTGAACTGGGGTGGCAGAGTGGGCTAAAGAACGGTGATGGGTCAAACCCAGATCTTTTGACTGGGTGTGAGTGTTTGATTGGTTCACATGCTCCGTCCATCACCACCCCCTTTTTGTACCGCTTTTGGCCGCCACAAGTGTGGCAGGGTATGCTCAGACGTGAGTCCCTTGCTCACTTTGCCACTGGATTCAAGCAAGCCGGGCTGAAGACGGCTGTAATGCCAGAAACCGGTCCTCGGAAGCTTTTTTTCCGGTCCAGGGAAGGCATGGCTTGGTAGTTCGGGCTGGACTGTTCCCATGAGGCACAGGGTCGGACAGATTTGCATATAGCCATGTCTGAACTGGGGTGGCAGAGTGGGATAAAGAACGGTGATGGGTCAAACCCAGATCTTTTGACTGGGTGTGAGTGTTTGATTGGTTCAGATGCTCCGTCCATCACACCCCTTTTTTGTACCGCTGCTGTACTTGCGGCTGCTGCTGTTCTTGCGGCTGCTGTAGTTGTGACTGCTGCTGCTGTGCCTGCTGCTGCGCCTGCCCACTTATCTGCTGAGTTTCCACCTGCGTTGATTGTGTACTACTTTGTGATAATAACATTTCAACATCACTGCTCGTTAGTAGACTGGCTACCTCTGCGACACTCATGGGCTTGGGCCTAGGTTGGTTGGGCTGGCTCGTTGATGTGAAGGTGCTGCTCCCAGCTTGGTCCCCGGACAATGCTGCTGCAGGTGTAATTTTTCCTCCCCTAAAAACACCGGGGCGGCACACCAGTCTTGGTAAGTGCCACTTCCTTTTTCTGTTCCTTCTTCTCACTGACAACTTTTTTGGTAATGGAGGACCTGTTGCCTCTCTTTGGGCCCATCTTCTTCAGATGTAAGCAGGACGCAGTTCCAAAAGTTGCAGAGATGTCTGTAGTCAAACGTGGATGTGATGTGGTGCGCAGCAGGACTTCTGTCTGGCAGTACAATGAGTGATGATGATGACACCTCCTCCTCTGTCTTTTTGTGCACCTAAAAGCAAAGAAGCCACGAGAAGAACATCAGTGAAATGTTGCATTTGTTTTTGTGGTTCATTTACTACTAATTCGAACAAACAAATAAAAGATATAGTGTAGCCATCTGTGACAGTTTTCAACAAGGGCTTTCATGGTATACTGTGTACACTACACTTTCAGGAAGGATAGGAAAGAAGAAGAATAACAACAAAAATACAAATGTAATGGAAGTGGACTGTTTGGCATTAAATTATATGCTCATTACATCATTCAGGGAGCTGCTGCTGGCAAAGGGGATGGATGGAAGCAGTAAGCCAAGAGGAATAACATGCAGGCCTATATGGCAAAAGCAACACACTATTAACTCCCTCCAGAAATGGCCACCAGCCACATGGACACTCACAAATCACAAGCAACAACCAGGAGGCCTGGAATCCAATGTACTGACAAAAGGCCTGTAATATCCAGGCAAAGGATGCATGCTAACCCACACTGCTTTGCCTTTAATGCAATAAAATGCAAAAGCGAAAATCCATAGGGCTAAATAAGGTCTGCAAGGTACACAACAACACAACACACACAACAAAGGCATTCATTTAACACACACCCAAAAACTGAAATACCCCCAAAAACACATTTTGCTATTCAATCCAATTCCATCCATGCCCTAAATGATGTTTGAAATTAATTCAAAACACACCAAAATAACAGTTGCTTCATCATGCACCCACCCATGACTATTTCTGGACCTACTGGCTACCCACAATTAAAAAAAATATATAATGATAAGTACCTAAGTTGTAGTTGCAGCAACTGCAATGCCCCAATCAAACAACAACACCAACTTACTTGTAAACTATCAAATTCAAAAGTCCTCAAATCCAATAATAGTGATGCAGCAGACACAAAGAGTGATCCTTCCAGCTCAAAATCCAAAGGAAGAATGAACAGGAGATGGACAAAGCACTAGGAGGAGCCTGCTGGAAAGGAACAGGAAGTTGGAGACTCCTTGAACAAAAAAGGACAGCCAAATGTCAATCTGAGGAGTTTTTTTCTTCCAAATCATCATTTGCAGATGGTTTTATGCTGCTCGAGATATTATTCTTCTCCAGATTGAAAATTGTGGGTGTTTAGGATCGTGGGCTTGACCAAACTTCCGCCAGATGTTGGATGGCGTGTCCAAATGACGTGTTCGCGATTGTACGCTCTCTCTCGCATGGTGAATGACGTGTTCGCGATCGCAGACTCTCGCGGTTTCTGATGGCGTGGCGGATGGCATGTTCGCGATCGCAAAGTCTTGCAGGATAGTGCGACCGGCTACCAACATCTCGTGGCGCACTGGAACCGATAGGAAAACTCGTGGGCAAACGCAGGGATCCTAGTAAGTAATATGCCTCAATTTCGCAAATTCCGTGAGAATTTGCCGTTCCTTACTTGTGACCCAGCAAGGATACTGAAATTCAGAAAAGATGGGTTCCTGCCAGGGTTAGACGGGTACAACAAAAAAATAGGTTTGGTTCCAAACTAAAGAGCCTCTCGTCAGCACACAAGACAGCTAAAAACGTGGCCCATATTTGAAAATCTAGCCAGTTTCGAACTTGCAAAGAAATGCTGTATGGGTATGTTGTAAGGTATGGGAGACTTCATGTATTTGCTTTTGCTGCAGGCAATGCTTGTGGCATTGTCGGTGAAATCAGCTGGAAAAACTGCCCCACCTCGCCATGAAACCGGCCCACAGACTGTTAAAAAAATGATCCCACACACTAATCTGTTAGACCACCCCATCAAGCTCTGCCTGATAGCCCAGTCCAATGTTTTTTCCTGATAGGTTTCGTGGTATCTAATTTGAGAAGTCAGTGGGCAGTGATTAGAGTCTTCTGAGATCCTGCCTGTCTATTGATTCTCTGGTTGCATGACTTTTAATAAGTTTTCTTTTGAGGAGACTAGTATTACATTCTCCTAATCGAGCTTGAGTTCTCTCTTTTAGTGTTTAGAGCTCCGTGGGCTTCTCTATTTGAACCTCTAATGACAGTTGGCCTGATGTCTCGGTCTCACAATTTTTTTGTCTTGGT
This sequence comes from Lissotriton helveticus, assembly GCF_964261635.1. NCBI lineage: Eukaryota > Metazoa > Chordata > Amphibia > Caudata > Salamandridae > Lissotriton > Lissotriton helveticus. Next base: position 540,832,865 of record NC_136065.1, read on the forward strand.
GACTATTGGTTCATGAAGGAGAATTGGGAAAGTGGTTGCTTTATTGTACATCCACCCTTTTAATGTTTCCTTTTAGATACGGTTGCTCAAAGATCTGTTCCATAATTTTTACCTAAAGTTCAGTCAATGATTCATGTCTCTCAGAATTTGTTCTTGCCCATCTTCCATCCATCACCTAGTGTTCCTGAGGAAGAGACATTGCATTCATTAGACATTCAGTATTCACTTTTGTATTTATATTGAAAGGGCAGCATCCTTGAGAAAGGGATAGCTCATTTATAGATTTTGGCATATCAGGACAGTGATTGAAGCTTTCTTTATCCATGTTAGGCAGGTAGCTCATACAGACTTTCATTGTAGCCTATGAGAAAGAAGGTAGAAACTTATCAGTAGGTGTTCAAGGCAGATTAACTCATGGTATATCTACAACATGGTCATTTTTAGGTTTCGACCTGGCCGTAGCACTGCGAAGCAGTGCTCCGCCCAGGCAAAAACTTTTGTTTACAGTATGGGGGACTTGAATCCGCCCCTTCTTCCATTGGCTAGCTCCATAAATGGAGGCTAGCCATTGGAAGAGATTGTCTGTCAATCACGCTTTCCCCGTGAAAACGTGATTCGGGGGCGTTTCTGACTCTTTTTTTAAGCCCCTTTTTGCCGTGTGTCCCGGGCCGCGCTGTGATTGGCTGCCGGCCCGGGACACCCCCGTGACGTCATTCCCCGGGCTGCGCTGTGATTGGCTGCCGGCCCGGGACACCCCCGTGACGTCATTCCCCGGGCCGCGCTGTGATTGGCTGCCGGCCCGGGACCTGACTTGTTTTACGTGCTGTTCAAGAAAAGTGCTGCTGCATGAACTGCTTTCAATAGGGCCAGGTGCTTCTTAGGAACAACAGTGAGGATAGCTCACCCAAAGTTCAAACGAGATACCACTGTGGACCTAATTACAAGTGACCCGATAAGTTCTAACTGCTGTGCAAACTCCTGTATGCCCTGCACACTGCAGGCGTGCATTATACATCATACCTGGTAATTACCAAGTGCGATAAAGTCTGCATCTCTCGATACATTTTGGCAAGACTACTAATGGAAAAAATGCCCAATAAATACTTGAGCATGTACCTAATGTTAGGCCACGTTTTTATAAGCAATACTTCTAATAGGCAGAATTTAAATTCCGGACCCAGGGGTGTCGGATTTTATCTACATCAACAAATTTGTCTTCCTCCTTCATTGCCTTCAAGCACTGGTAATCAGGAACGTCTTCAAAGATGTACAATGTCGTATGTATTAAATGAAACACTTTCAACAGCAATAAGATTTCAACCACGTCCTCGCTAGCAAGGACATTGTTCTTTTGTGATGTTGGGAAAAGAGAGAATTTCTAAATTCACTCTCATTTAAGCAGAAGCAGCATAAAAGGGCATCTGCGCCTCCGGAGGACGTCGGTCCCTGCTAGAGAGCTCGTGACCCCGCCCCAGGAAGTGCTGCACGCGCTGGATCTGAGCTCACTGCCGCCACCAATACAGCCCCCACTTCCCACCCTCGGCGGCCCCCCGTCCCGGAAAGGCGCCATTTTACTACAGTTCAAGCATTCGGGGTGTTTTTGTTGTGGGTTTAAGATTTCAAACTGCCTGTAGCCAAAGTACACCCAAAGCAAGACTAGAAACTATCACTGTAGTTCTTTTGTTATTGTGGAAGAAATATCATTTTTGGGTCGCGGCTCAGGTGGAAGTTTCACCAGTGTTTCTTAAGTCGAGCGATAATAACAATATTGGATCAATAAAACCCACCACCTTCTTTCACGGTGCATGGACGACTACCAGCACCGTGACCACGTAAACAAACTTCAAGAGCTACATAATAATACATGTGACAGCAAACTCAGAATAAAGTACATTGACGCAGGTGAATCATTACCTTTTACCCGTTCCCTGCCGTGACAGCTGCCCTGTTAAAGAAAATTTAAAGGCATTAGAATTACATTTCAAAGGCATTAGAATTCAGGCATGATTCTCGTTTAGAGACATTTGTTTATATCAGCCAGGCAGCTGAGTACTCACCACAGCGTCACTCGTGCAGTGTCTTGTTTATTTGTTGTGGTTTCGCTGCAGTTTCGAGTTTACTGTATTACTTCATGGGGGCGGGACACAGTTCGGACACACCCGTACCTGCCCACCTGCTGTACAGACCCAACGGGACCAACCATCCTACTGTACAGAGGCACACCCTGTCTGCAGCTCCCTCCCACCGCACAAACAGGCCTGCTGTCACCTTGGTGTATAGACACGCCTGTCCCCTCCCTCCAGGGGCGTCACACGAGCCCAGGCAGCTCTGCGACACAGGAAGGAAGGCGTCCGTCAGGTTTTGAATACATCATGTGAGATATGTCTGGGACTGGAAATAAGGCCTGGGCACCAATGTAAAAGTGGCACCCCATTAGCAAATCAGATAGCTTAAAAAGTGGCCCAAATGTGCAATTCATTACCTGTTGAACTTGAAAAGACTTCTGTATATGTGCTTTGCAGGGTGTGGGAGACGGCATTTGTGCTTCCCACAGGCAATGTTTGTGGTAGCAGAAACCAACAGTAACAAGCAATTACAATAACACAAAACATAAAGCTAAAATGATAGGGACCTCTATATGCAGCTAAGGATTCAAAACTCTTATGGAGGAGGACCGCACATGCCAACAGGTGTCCTAGATGACCTAATATAATCCACAGTGTTCCTGTTGTTAGACGGAGTATGGTAATAAAACCTGAGCTTACCAGTGTGCCAACTCAAAATAACACAAAGTAAAATGCAGAGATAATCGATCGAATCTCATGTATCATGTGGGTGTGCAACCCTTAATATCACCAAATCTCGGACACGGGAGGTAGAGGAGCTGAACTAAACACACACCCGACGGCGGGTCCGGTCTGCATCCAGAAGCAGCCGGCTGCGGTAACGGTGCCCATTTATGCAAAAGGGAGCGTGTGCACGTTGGTGCAGCGGAGGAGAAGACTCTAAATGCTGACTGTTGACAAGACGGTTTACCGAGAGGGCTTGTCCCCCACCTTTGGCATTAAGTTGTATAATCTCTATATTGGAGGTACAGTCTGTCCATCATAACGGCGCACATTCTATAAGATTATTAATTGAAATGCGGTGGTCATAGGAAAGCATGACAGAGTTAAAACTTTACTAATAAAGTTTACATGATGTTATAAGACATTACACAATGATGAAAAAGGCGTTCATAACTTAAACATTGCGGTGGGCATGCAGGAGTCAAAAACGTATTCATATTATCAACATGATGATGTAATCCAAACGAAAAATTATGGAAAGTGCATACATAATTAAACATAAATGAGGTGGTGAAAACACATCTAGACATAAGGGCACAACACAATTGTTCGTGTGAATCATCACAACCTCATTGTAGTTGACATTGACAGTAGATGTATTACAAAAGTTACAACAAATATTTATAAGTAGGCCATTGTGTGGACAAATGCCTACCTTGCCCGTGTGTTTATTGAATAAAACGGAGCAATGGCAAAACACTGGTTGAAGTACACAGTGTTCACAAACAATTAGTGGTTATGAAAAATTCTTTATCCACCATGCTGGTGTGGGCATAATCAACCCATATGTTAAAGAATGGAACAGAGGCTAACATAGCAATTGATGAGTGAGCCCCATGGAGGTAGACTAACATACCTAGAGTGGAAAATGTACCATATTCCTACTTATGTGAGAGATATGTATGTTCTATTCCATGTTTAAACAAGATAGTTGCGCGTAAGTAGCATCCATCTTGTTGAGCCCATTATGGACAGAATCAAAAAAGTCCATCCACTTGCTCTCACGTGTATTCAAAACGGAGTCCAAACTGCCACCCCTCGGTCCCATCGAGATCTTTTCAAGAACAACCCACCTTATTGAATCTGGCTGGTGATTGTTGGCTTGAAAATGTTCCACCAGTGGAGCCCCAGTGGTGTTGCACCTGATCCTGCTACAATGTTGTAATATCCATGCTTTAACTTTCTGTCTGGTATGGCTAACGTAGTTTTTTTCACAGGAACTTAAAATGGCATGGATTACGTCTAAAGTATTACAGTTTGTGTGTGCCTTCAGATCAATCTTATGATGGTGATAGCAGAACTGTTTAGTTTCAAGAGTCTATTTACAGGCTTTACATTTGTCACATTTGTAATGGCTTATAACTGCAGGTAGTTGCCACAGAGTTTGGATGGTAGGTTTAGGTGGTGTTTCAAGTAGGGATCGGACCACGTAGTCTCTGATGTTCTTGCCCTTTTTAGGTTTCGCCTGGCATCCGCTGCGCAGCAGCGTTCGCGCAGGCAAAATCTTTTGAGAAGCAGTATGTAGCTTTGTCCCGCCTCTCTCTTCCATTGGCTAGCTAAATAACTGGAGACTAGCCATTGGAAGAGAGATATGTCCGTCATTGTCCGAGGCCATTCGTGGGCGTTCCGTACATTTTTTCCCTCTCCGCCCCTTTGTGAACGTCATTGCGGCGGTGGGCGGTGGTTTATTATTTTTTTTAAAGGTTTTTTTGGGTCATTCCTCCAGGCCGACCGCCGCCGTAAGAAGTCCAGGTGAGTGCTCCCCTCCCCTCCCGCTGTCCGTGTGCCCCTTCCCGCCCCCCTCCTGCTGTCCGGTTGCCCGTTCCCGCCCCGCCTCCCGCTGTCCGTGTGCCCGTTCCCGCCCCCCCCTCCCTCTGTCCGTGTCTCCGGCCCCACTTGTAAATGCTTGTTAGTTAAGACATGAAGCACCAAAGTTTTTTATCGATGCCAAAGCGCCTGACTTGCCCTGAGATTTACGCGTGCTTCTGGGTGTTGCTGTCTTTTGAACAGACCTGCTCGAGAAAACACTTCCAATCGAGAAAGGGGATGCTCCTGGGGACTCTCTGTGAGGCAAAGCTTTATTAGTGCTACCGAGCACTGTTCGGAGGGGCCCATTCTAAACCGATACCTCAACATGTTCAAAGCGCTGCAGGCGCTACTAATACTAATTTCAGGTCTATGTTTATGCAGGGAATCCCGGCTACACATTTTTTTTGTCTGTGTTCTGCTACCATTTACTGAAAACATGCTTAGATTTCGAAACGGCTGCCGCTTTCAGATCAGCATTTTCCGAGGCCACACACATCCAACCACATGTGCGGTAACATAACAGGAGCCCCGCTGGGAAAGGCTCTTGTAACATAACCTCGCCTAAGGAGACCGGGGCGCTTTCGTACAAAGACCCATTTCTCGATGGAGCTGGCGAGTTTAATTGCTGCAGATAGAGCCCCCGATTTGCATACCGCAGTCGCTGTGCAGGTTCTCTGCCCACTTGATATATTTTAATTACTTCGTTTATGCCATTGCACATTCAAAATGGACGCTGCACTTTGTTTTTTAAATATGCTACCTCCCTGCTTTACGGCCGGCCACAGCACTTTCATCGCAGTGGATCGGTTCCACAAGAGCGATGTGTGTGTGCGGTCCCAGCAATAGCTCTCCCGTGTCCTGGTAAGGGCATATTACTGCTGTGTTGCAGAAGTTACACAGACTGCCACCGCGAAGTGTACGGAATGGTATTCAGCCGGTGTGAGAACATGCGAACGTGCTCCCTGTCCTATAGCTGCCTCCCCCTCCCTCCTGCTTGGTTCATTTATGGTGTCAACTGTTTTTTTTTACTGTGCTTTCAGTTTCATTGCGACTGTGCGCATTTGTTTACATGTGGCTAGCCGTATTTACCTTACCGCGGCTGCACGGACGGGAAGTAGCAGGGGGCACAGCCACACGGACGCCCCCACCCTCACTACAGTAAGGAGCCGCTGTCAGATAAGTTCGGGCAGATAGTTCACTAAAGTGACGTACCGGGACAGGGTTAAACTGGAGTATTAGGAAGAGGGAGGCGAGTGTGTGTACAGCGCTACAGGGAGCAACATATACCCGGAGAGTATACACAGGGGCAGCGGGCACTGACGAACCAGGACAGTGGGCACTGTCTCATGGGGTGAGGGATGGTCATCGGTACAAGACAGGGACGAACATGCCACCACAACCATACAGGGGTTAGAGATGTGTTTGCCACAGTGGACAATGTGCCTTGAGACCCTCCGGGTAAGTAGAGCGCTCTATAAATGCCTATGATTGATTGATTGATTGTGTTACTGGGCCTGTGCCCACAGAAGGTAGTTATTTGGTTCACTGAACAGTAGGCTCTATGGTCAAAGTGCACCACCGGTTGATACAAGAGAGAGAGTGTAGAGTGCCACAAAGCGGTGGGGGCTTGTTTTGTTAGGCACGGGGAGAGTGTGTGTGTGTGTGTGGCTATGGGTGTGTGTGTGTGGGTTTGTGTTACTATCCTTGTGGGGACTTGGGCATGATAACACACTCACGCTGTGGGGACTTGATTGCACTGTGGGGACCTGAACCCAGGTCCCCACAAGGTAATGACTTCTAAATGATTAAAAATGACTTCAGGAACATCTGTGTCAATTTTTACAACTTTTGAAAAAATTGCCTTGTGGGGACCTGGGTTTCATAATGTGTGTTTATATTTTTGCTCGCTCTGTCCCCGTAGGCAGGAGGTGGTACTGCAGTCCTAAACACACTTTGCATTTTAAACACACATTGCTCACAGAAACAAATACTAGCAGCAGAAAGGATGCACATTTCGGAGGGAAAGTTCCATATCCCTTTATTTATCCAAATATTTTGAATGTAAATTAACCTTTTCTCTACATAAAAATGTATTTACATGATGCTGCTATTGAATTTAGTCTTTTTGTGTCTGAAAAGTGTGGTTTTATGAGCATTTTTAAAATCTATTTGAGTTGGAACACTTCACTATTGCCATGTGATCTTTATCTTCAATTAATGAATGATGGTGCACTGGACTGTGATATAAAGTAAATGATTCTGATCATGTTTTGTAAATAACTTAGAGGACTATTCAGGCCCAGTGTTCAGAGCCCTTGTCTTTTTTCGCTATTGCAAAGTCAATTCACTCCAAAACTCTGGCCATCCTTTGGTGGACTAGCCAGCCAGAGTCGACTTCAGTGCTGGTGGTGCCTGGTGCAACAGTCTTTTTTGGTGATTTCTTGATATTCCTTAATTGCGAATTTGCAAATTGCGAATTCGCAAATAAGAAATACTTTCCCATTCACCAGGAGTCCCATAGCAAGGAATGGGAAGTTATTCTCAATTTGTGATTCGCAATTTGCTAATCGCAATTTGAGAATAATTTGAAGGGTGCAGGGGTGCTGCACCCCTGAAATTTACATGTGTGTGCATATGGCGCACATACATGCCCTAAGGGCATGTATGTGCGCCACATGGCACCTTTACAAATGCCAAAAAGTGCATTTGTAAAATAATTTGAGATTTCTTAATTGGAATTCGCACAACTTGAGTGCTTTATACATAGCATTTAAGGAATCGCAATTTGCGTTTCCTTAAATGCTGACGCAAAATTAAGAAATCGCAAATTTTGCGATTCCTTAATTTTGCGATGCGATTTCCATGATACATCGCATTTTCCTTATTTTTTCTCGCAAACGCTGTTTTTTTGCGAATCGCAGCGTTTGCGAGAAAAAAACGGATGATACATCTGCCCTAAAATGTATGTTTACCTCTTTACTACACAAACACAAAATCTGCACCATTTGCCAGCAAGTTTCGTGACACATTTTTCCTGATGAAAATTCCGTCTGTACAAATTCTTGGGGTGAGAAATGTGTCCTCCAGTTGTAATCCAATACATCGTTTGCGTTAAAAACAAGCATTTACAATGCAATGGTTTCGCCTTTGGAAAAGTTAGAGTTATTGGCATTGTAAATGACAACATTTTTATTTATGTGTTGGTTTTGAAAACAGATAAATAAATGGCATTGTCATTTACATTGCCATTAGCTTAATCTCTGCAGTCACTCTGCACCCTCTAGCACTCCCTAGCACTCCCTACTCACTCTGCACTCTCTAGCACTCCCTAGAACTCCCTACTCACTCTGCACTCTCTAGCACTCCCTACTCACTCTGTACTCTCTAGCACTCCCTAGCACTCCCTACTCACTCTGCACTCTGCACTCCCTATGCACTCTGCACTCTGCACTCCCTATGCACTCTGCACTCCCTATGCACTCTGCACTCCCTATGCACTCTGCGCTCCCTATGCACTCTGCGCTCCCTATGCACTCTGCGCTCCCTATGCACTCCCTATGCACTCTGCGCTCCCTATGCACTCTGCACTCCCTATGCACTCTGCACTCCCTATGCACTCTGCACTCTTCACTCCCTATGCACTCTGCACTCCCTATGCACCATGCACTCTGCACTCCCTATGCACTCTGCACTCCCTATGCACTCTGCACTCCCTATGCACTCTGCACTCCCTATGCACTCTGCACTCCCTATGCACTCTGCACTCCCTATGCACTCTGCACTCCCTATGCACTCTGCACTCTGCACTCCCTCTGCACTCTGCACTCCCTATGCACTCTGCACTCCCTATGCACTCTGCATTCCCTATGCACTCTGCACTCCCTATGCACTCTGCACTCCCTATGCACTCCCTATGCACTCTGCACTCCCTATGCACTCTGCACTCTGCACTCCCTATGCACTCTGCACTCCCTATGCACTCTGCACTCCCTATGCACTCTGCACTCCCTATGCACTTTGCACTCCCTATGCACTCTGCACTCTGCACTCCCTATGCACTCTGCACTCTGCACTCCCTATGCACTCTGCACTCCCTATGCACTCTGCACTCTGCACTCCCTATGCACTCTGCACTCCCTATGCACTCTGCACTCCCTATGCACTCTGCACTCTGCACTCCCTATGCACTCTGCACTCCCTATGCACTCTGTTCCCTATGCACTCTGCACTCTGCGCTTCCTATGCACTCTGCACTCCCTATGCACTCTGCACTCCCTATGCACTCTGCACTCCCTATGCACTGTGCACTCTTCACTCCCTATGCACTCTGCACTCCCTATGCACTCTGCACTCCCTATGCACTCTGCACTCCCTATGCACTGTGCACTCTTCACTCCCTATGCACTCTGCACTCCCTATGCACTCTGCACTCCCTATGCACTCTGCACTCCCTATGCACTCTGCACTCCCTATGCACTCTGCACTCCCTATGCACTCTGCACTCCCTATGCACTCTGCACTCTGCACTCCCTCTGCACTCTGCACTCCCTATGCACTCTGCACTCCCTATGCACTCTGCACTCCCTATGCACTCTGCACTCCCTATGCACTCTCTATGCACTCTGCACTCCCTATGCACTCTGCACTCCCTATGCACTCTGCACTCCCTATGCACTCTGCACTCCCTATGCACTCTGCACTCCCTATGCACTCTGCACTCCCTATGCACTCTGCACTCCCCATGCACTCTGCACTCCCAACGCAATCTGCACTCCCTATGCACTCTGCACTCCCTATGCACTCTGCACTCCCTATGCATTCTGCACTCTGCACTCCCTATGCACTGTGCACTCTTCACTCCCTATGCACTCTGCACTCCCTATGCACTCTGCACTCTGCACTCCCTATGCACTCTGCACACCCTATGCACTCTGCACACCCTATGCACTCTGCACTCCCTATGCACTCTGCACTCTGCGCTCCCTATGCACTCTGCACTCCCTATGCACTCTGCACTCCCTATGCACTCTGCACTCCCTATGCACTCTGCACTCCCTATGCACTCTGCACTCCCTATGCACTCTGCACTCTTCACTCCCTATGCACTCTGCACTCCCTATGCACTCTGCACTATGCACTCCCTATGCACTCTGCACTGCCTATGCACTCTGCACTCTGCACTCCCTATGCACTCTGCACTCCCTATGCACTCTGCACTCCCTATGCACTCTGCACTCTGCACTCCCTATAAGTGGAGAAGTGTGGCTCACTGGTTAGAGGAGGCAGACCTGGAAGCAGAGGTCAGCCCGGGACCAGGGTTCAATTCCCGGCTCGGCGGGGTCTTGAGTCCTAAAATGTCCATGGACTCGACAATTCTCGCTCCGGTGCCTACTCGATTCACGGGTTCACACTCTGCGACTCTGGGCAATAGCTTGCTTAATCTCCACAACGGCCCCTCGCGGTGGGATGCCTGGCTTTCACCTTGCGGATACCCTGCTGGGGTTATCTCACAGGGGAATACCAGGACGGGTTCCCTAAGCAAGCGCTTAGAGACCGCTTGGTGATTTGCGCTATATAAATTCCTGTACATGTACATGTACATGTACTCTGCACTCTGCACTCCCTATGCACTCTGCACTCCCTATGCACTCTGCACTCTGCACTCCCTATGCACTCTGCACTCTGCACTCCCTATGCACTCTGCACTGCCTATGCACTCTGCACTCTGCACTCCCTATGCACTCTGCACTCCCTATGCACTCTGTTCCCTATGCACTCTGCACTCTGCACTCCCTATGCACTCTGCACTCTCTATGCACTCTGCACTCTGCGCTTCCTATGCACTCTGCACTCCCTATGCACTCTGCACTCCCTATGCACTCTGCACTCCCTATGCACTCTGCACTCTTCACTCCCTATGCACTCTGCACTATGCACTCCCTATGCACTCTGCACTATGCACTCCCTATGCACTCTGCACTATGCACTCCCTATGCACTCTGCACTCCCTATGCACTCTGCACTCCCTATGCACTATGCACTCTGCACTCCCTATGCACTCTGCACTCCCTATGCATTCTGCACTCCCTATGCACTCTGCACTCCCTATGCACTCTGCACTCCCTAGATTAAATGATAGATGAAAGAATGAATGGGTGACTGAATGCAAAGTTGAAATGGTGGATATCAGTGGGTGAATGGAAGGGTGAAAATGTGATATAAATGGATCGGTTGAATGGAAAAGTGCAGTTCATGCACACTGTTGTCTCCTGCACATTACATTGTGTCTAAACTAATTTAATACATGCATTGGATTCATGCACATACTGCCTTTATGCACAAGTTCGCTGATGCACACACTGCTTTATTTCATGGGTGCGCTCTGCCGTAAGCGCACTTTTTTTTTTATAGGCCACTGTTTTCTCCCACGAATGTAATTTATGTTCACTTTATTCAGGCGCACAATTGTTTCATGAGAGCACATGTTTTGTGCTCACTCTGTTCATGCACAAGCACTTCATAATAACAAACGTTTTTCCTAGTCTCAGTGACAGTTTTGGAACAAGCGCTTCTTTAATTTACAACAAGCTGCTTTCATATGCACCTTTCGTGCACTCACTGGGAGCTGTACTTAAAAAGTAGTGGATACCCTGGGAAAATAAACGTGGATCCCATCGTAAAAATCTGCTTTAAGTATTTAGGAAAGTCTTAGTGTGGCCTGCGTCAGTTGATAGTTCAGAAATGAAGGCAATATTAACAATGGTTTCAACAGCGACACTTCTTTCACAGATGTGCTTCTAGGGTGCTGTTGTGTGTACACGCTGAGTGTACTCCTGAGTCCTGAATACAGAATATTTTATGAACACATGCCTTCCTAAGTGTAAACTTTACATCTAGGACAGAGATCTACTTCCTCGTACAAACGCACTGAGCAAACTGGACTTTTAGGCTTGAGAATGCAAGAAGAAAGGGGCTAATTAATGAGAGGAAGCCCCCAAGGCTCAAAGAATGCGTGCGCACCAAAAATAAAGGCACAAAACAAGTATCCTCGCTTCTAGTGTCATGAGAGAGGAATTATAAGCAAAGACGGACAGCTTCAGAAATCAGACTGCTGGGAAGGCTCTCAGCTCTGCAAACACTGGGGGCGTGGGCTGAGAGAGGCCTGACGGAGCCGGCAAAGTCAATGTCTTTGTGACGCAGGGCGGCTGACGGAAGCTCCCCTTCACACCTCTTTCACAGCCAAGAGCATGACAATAGAGGCTCTCTTGCGCTGCAGGGTCCACACCCAGCACACCTTCAGGGGGGAAGGGCTGCCAAGGAGAACGGGCAGTGAAGGGGCTCGCTCTTCCCAAAGGAGGAAGGACAAAATCTGCAAAGGCAAAGAACACATTGCCAACGCCAATGACACATACTATCCTGTTAGGAGTGAAAAGGAACTCACATTCTCTGACCTTTAAACATTGTCATTTTTGCACCTTTAAGCGCTGGCTGGAAATTCATTCTGAAATAACCCATTGTCAACTATATGCCAATTTAAGTAAACTGTTAAGTGTCCATGACTGGAGAAACCCAATATTTCTAATTTCAAATGTATAATTCGTTTTCGGTGCTGGTACTTTAGAGAGGGAGTACTTTGAAAAGAACAGACAGTGAAATGCTTTGTATTTGCTTGTGCGTTTTCCCTTATTTCAATTTAGTAGGGAAAATGTGTGACTTTGCAAATTTTCAATTGTAAGCTGCGTGGCTTCTTGACACTAAGGTCTCATAAGCATCTCCTTGATGTTAGCGCATAAACACTGCACTCCTAAAGAATAATTCATCAAATTCGACTTTTATCCTTTTCATTCTAGAACTTTTTGTATCAATATACATGGGAACAAAAAATCACAGGACGCATGAAAAATATTAAAAGGTCCGATATTCATGGCGACCAAATTTTGAAAATCAAAAACCCTAGTGTTCCCTGAACATAGACGTAGAAATATAATTGTGCATGGACCCAGGGCCACTGCATACCTTACATATCTTAAATGCCAGCATTCTCCAACACTGTCCACGTTACAGTAAGAGAAATTGAATGCAACCTTTACACAGTATAATCTGTGTTAACAACATTTCTTTTGGTTTGGGGGAGCTAGCTAACACTGCTCTATCCAACCAAATATGGCTGGATAGAAATTGGCATGAAGTAATAGTAGGTCATACTCTAGAATATTGTGTCTAGGGTGGAACGCTATCTCTAAGTTAAAGCTTCACTGTATTGCTGATTACAATATTGGGTATACTATTTATTGTAATATGTATTTTGTTTGGAGACCAATGGTCTAATAAACATACTTTTACTACTACTACCACTGCACTAGAACACATGAACCTGCTTTCCTCTGTGTCCAGCTGCCCTTTTCCTAAAACCGGACACATGCTAAATCTGTTGAAGTTTCCAGAATAGAGATGGTGAAAAAAGAAGACAGACTCAGCAAATCTTATCTTGTATAATGTTGTTCTGGTATAATACGTGCGGTGCAGTATTTTAAGTTGGACTAGTTTGAGCCTGGAGGGTATAGCCGTTTCCCGAGGGGAGGAAAGGGCCTCTTGCCACTCGGAATCATCAAATGTGCCTAGGTCTCGAGACCAGTTCAACCTCAGTTTAGACGTCATATCAGGAAGGTTGTTAACCAACTTTCGGTATGTGAAGGATGTTGCCTTAGTCGTCATATGTTCCGTCAGTAGCCTATCTTCAAGAGGGGTGGATTCCTGCAGCTCAGTACCCACCGGTATGGCTGTTTGCAACGCATGCCGGATTTGAATGTACCTGAACCGCTCCATCTGTGCCATATCGTATTGTGTTTTTAAGAAGGAGAAGTCCACTACTCTACCTTTCTTCCAAAGGTCTCCTACCACTGAAATGCGTATGGTGCCCCAAACTTGGAATCCCTTACTGTTGCGAAGGGAACCCAACCTGCACGAGTCCCATAGTGGTGTCATAAGGGTGATGACACCAGAACATTGAAGGCGCCTGTGTGCCTTGTACCAAAGATGCACCATGTGACGTGTAGGGCCTATTAAATCCGACGGCAGAATCACCCTTTCTAAGTGTTATAAATTCCCCTATGATGGTGTTATGGCAACTCCAGATATACTTTCATACTAGAGGTTGTCCTAAACAAGGGGTGGTTCAATAACACAACTTTTCCAGCCTTTGCCACTTAACGATGAAGGAGACCCCCCTTTAGCATTTGCTGATTTGAGGAACTCAACCGGAACAACTCCTGGTAGCCAAAAAAGGGACTCTCCAGATCTGATGGGAGACCCACAAAGCCCTTGGCTGGAAGGGGTGCTTGACAAAAGAAACACTGTTATGGCATGGAACCAGGCTGTTATAGGTTATGACCTTGTAGGTTCTTCAAATCCTGAGATGTCATAGGCATATCTAAGTTGGGGGATGGCCTGTCGGGATCCACAATAAAATCCTTTCAGGTGGAATACGCCCTAAATCTTTCACAAATCTTTAGAACCTGCAATCACGACATATCAAAGGCCTCACGAACAAACCGGAATATAATCGCTTAGAGGCCAAAATACTTATGGAGGAATAGACCAGCCATTACATCTTGCAGCTATATCAAACACTAGTGATCAATACACCAGACTCATATGACCGGCTGAGGAAGCCCTGAGTGGGAACTTGGGGCACCTTATGGATAATGATTGGAGGAAAGGCCTGTGCCTAAGCAGACATGAAAGTGATTGCCTCACAGTTCTGCCTAATACAGCGTGACTACCTACACAGGGCTTTATACACTACTGAGGGATTTTGGAAAATGGGGGCGTTGGCACACACCGACTTGCTTGCAATGCCTATCGGAAAGGGGAGACTTCCTGCACACAACCTGGGCATGTGTTTGACCGGCCTTGTTTTCAGAGGGGGTGTTGGCTTGTTTGGAATGAGTGATGGGCTGGGTATTGTCTCGAGACCCTAAGCTGGTTCCTCTTCATACTACAGAAAAGGTAGATACTGACAGATATCGCACTGCCCTGCTATGGCTGGGTCTGGTGATCGCGGAAAATGACATTATCAGGGCTTGGAAAGATAACACTCCTCCATCCTTGGAACAGTGGAAATAAGGGCTGGGCCATTGCATGAGCTTGGAAATTGCCATCTACAAGGCCAGGGGTTGCCATCCTAAACACTACAAAATATAGGCTTCATTGAGCCAATACCAGAGCATTGTCCTGCAAAGAACAGAGAATCCGGGCCATTCCCTGGAGGATGAACTTTGGCCATACGAGGGCCGGGGTTGAAATAGGGTCACAGGGGACAGAGAGGTATTTAAGGGGTGTACGGGGTCAAACACCACTAGCTCGACTCAGGCAGGGGTAGATCTTTTATTTATCTCTTTGCTCATCTCCACTAACTTGTACTGTTATACTGTGGGCTCGACTAGTCGCTCCTCTGTTGTTATGTGAGATCACTTATGCTATGTACATGCAAAAGTGTGTGTGTGTGTGTGTGTGTGTGTGTGTGGCTGGATAGAAATTGGCATGAAGTAATAGTAGGTCACACTCTAGAATATTGTGTCTAGGGTGGAACGCTATCTCTAAGTTAAAGCTTCACTGTATTGCTGATTACAATATTGGGTATACTATTTATTGTAATATGTATTTTGTTCGGAGACCAATGGTCTAATAAACATACTTTTACTACTACTACCACTGCACTAGAACACATGAACCTGCTTTCCTCTGTGTCCAGCTGCCCTTTTCCTAAAACCGGACACATGCTAAATCTGTTGAAGTTTCCAGAATAGAGATGGTGAAAAAAGAAGACAGACTCAGCAAATCCATGCTCCCTAGTAACATAATCAATATGGGATAACATTATCTGCGAAAAAAGTATGCTCGTTTGGCTGATTAATTGACTCTCAGCTTAGAAGTTTAGTAAGCATGGCAAAAGTAAAGCTCAGTTTGGTAAAATTAGCTTTTTGTCACTGGGAATGAGCTCAAATTAATTCCTGAAGTTCTCTCTAGTTAGGTTGTCATATCCAGTCCAGTACACTCCATTCAGGGGCGCTGGAATTATGCAGCAGGAGGGCCCCAAATTATGTGACAGGTTTGACTAAATTATATGTCAAGAAAAGGCAAGTTATGCAGCATAATACAGCACATTTTGTGACAGTATTACCTCATTTTTTGTAATTTGTACTCATTAACACTATTTGGGTAAAGGTTTAACATCGTTAGTATCTGTTTGACACCCAAATACAGCAATATGCAACAAAAAGGTGATCACTCAACCTTTGCGAAGAACCTTTCACTGCGCAACAACACGTGTTGCTGTGTTTTACAAACTTTTTATTCATTTGCGATAGCAATCATTTTTGTGTTAAAATCTGCAGATTATGATGCAGATGATAGATTATGTAAGAAAGGGGGTAAATCCATACTTATGCAGAAAACACCGTGACTGTAAATTTGCATAATTCTAGTGACCCTGACTATAATGCATAAGTGACTAGTCTTTGCACTCTCGCTGATCTAAGAACACATCACACATTTTCAAAAAGTGTTTATCTGAATTTTGTTTTCGGTGTGCACAGACAGGAGAAGGCCACTTCTCTGCAGTCTGACTTTTGCTGTATGAAGGAAAATAGCTGGCTGCCTGGTTCTCCTACAAAGCAAATACAATGACATGATGGCCGGAACGCTGAAACTTTCACAGGTCTGGGTTGAATCCATCATTGTTCTTTAGCTCACTTCACCATCCCAGATCAGATCCAGCTTTATGCAAATCAGTCTTGGCCCTGTGCCTCATGGGAATAATTTATCCCTAACTGCCAGGCCAGGTCTTCCCTGGACCGTAAACAAGCATCCTGGTAACACCCCTCAACAGCCAGGCTAGTTTGAATCCAGAGGCAAAGTGAGCAAGGGACCCATGACTGGGGATACCCTTCCAACTTAGGGCAAAGAAAGCAAACACAAGGAGATGATGGATGGAGTGCTGAAACTTTTCAGACACTCACCACCAATCACAGTTCTGAGTTAAATCCATCATTGTTCTCTAGCCTCCACCTCAGTTCAGACCCAGCCATATGCGAATCAATCTTGACCCTGTTCCTCATAAGAACAGTCCAGCCCGAAGTACCGTACCAGGTCTTCCCTAAACCGGAAACAAGCATACTGGGATCAGTTTTGAGGTAAAACCCCCTCATCAGAAAGGCAAGCTTGAATCCAGTGGCAAAGTAAGCAAGCGACCCACGTCTGGGCATACCCTGTCAACTTAGTGTGAATAAAGCAAACACAAGGAGCTGATGGACAAAGCACTGAAATTTTTCAGATACTCCCCCCAGTCACAGATCTGGGTTGAAGCCATCATCATTCTTTAGCTCACTTCAACACCCAAGTTCAGACACAGGCATATGGAAATCAGTCTTGAGCCTGTTCCTCATTGGAACAGTCCTGCCAAGCCAGGTGTTCCCCAGACCGGAAACAAACATCCTCGCACTGGTTTCGGGGTAACACCCCAAATCAGCCAGGCTAGCTAGAATCCAGTGGCAAAGTGAGCAAGAGACCCACGCCTGGGCATACCCTGCCAACTTAGGGAGAACAAAGCAAACACAAGGAGATGATGGGTGGAGTGCTGAAACTTTTCAGACACTCACCACCAATCACAGATCTGAGTTAAATCCATCATCGTTCTCTAGCCTCCACCTCAGTTCAGACCCAGCCATATCCGAATCAATCTTGACCCTGTTCCTCATGGGAACAGTCCAGCCCGAAGTGCCGAACCAGGTCTTTCCTTGACCGGAAACAAGCATCCTGGGATCGGTTTTAAGGTAACACCCACTCATCAACCAGGCTAGCTTGAATTCAGTGGCAAAGTGAGCAAGGGACCCACGTTTGGGCATACCCTGTCAACTTAGGGTGAACAAAGCAAACACAAGGAGATGATGGACAGAGCACTGACATTTTTCAGATACTCCCCCAGTCACAGATCTGGGTTGAAGCCATCATCATTCTTTAGCTCACTTCATCACCCCAGTTTAGACACAGGCATATGGAAATCAGTCTTGAGCCTGTTCCTCATTGGAACAGTTCTGCCAAGCCAGGTGTTCCCCAGACCGGAAACAAACATCCTCGCACTGGTTTCGGGGTAACACCCCAAATCAGCCAGGCTAGCTAGAATCCAGTGGCAAAGTGATCAAGAGACCCACGCCTGGGCATACCCTGCCAACTTAGGGAGAACAAAGCAAACACAAGGAGATGATGGATGGAGTGCTGAAACTTTTCAGACACTCACCACCAATCACAGATCTGAGTTAAATCCATCATCGTTCTCTAGCCTCCACCTCAGTTCAGACCCAGCCATATGCGAATCAATCTTGACCCTGTTCCTCATGGGAACAGTCCAGCCCGAAGTGCCGAACCAGGTCTTTCCTAGACCGGAAACAAGCATCCTGGGATCGGTTTTGAGGTAACACCCACTCATCAACCAGGCTAGCTTGAATTCAGTGGCAAAGTGAGCAAGGGACCCACGTTTGGGCATACCCTGTCAACTTAGGGTGAACAAAGCAAACACAAGGAGATGATGGACAGAGCACTGACATTTTTCAGATACTCCCCCCAGTCACAGATCTGGGTTGAAGCCATCATCATTCATTAGCTCACTTCATCACCCCAGTTTAGACACAGGCATATGGAAATCAGTATTGAGCCTGTTCCTCATTGGAACAGTTCTGCCAAGCCAGGTGTTCCCCAGACCGGAAACAAGCATCCTAGCACTGGTTTCGGGGTAACACCCCAAATCAGCCATGCTAGCTTGAATCCAGTGGCAAAGTGAGAAAGAGATCCACGCCTCGGCATACCCTGCCAACTTAAGGCAAACAAAGCAAAGACAAGGAGATGATGGAGGGCGCTGAAACTTTTCAGGCACTCACCCCCCAGTTACAGATCTGGGTTGAATCCATCATCATTCTTTATCTCACTTTGCCACCCCAGTTCAGACTCAGGCATGTACAAATCAGTCTTGACCCTGTTCCTCATGGGAACAGTCTAGCCTGAATGGAAACAAGCATCCTGGGACTGGTTTCAGAGTAATGCCCCTCATCAGCTAGGCTAGCTTTCTCTGTCTTGAGGTGAGTGTCTGAAAAGTTTCAGCACTTCGTACATCATCTCCTTGTGTTTGCTTTTCACCCCAAGTTGGCGGCATGCCCAGACGTGGGTCACTTGCTAACTTTGCCCCTGGGGTGGCAGAGTGGGCTAAAGAACGGTGTTGGATTAAACCAAGATTTTTTGACTGGGTGTGAGTGTTTGATTGGTTCAGATGCTCCGTCCATTACCTCCCCCTTTTGTACCCCCCTACTTTTAGAAAGTTGCCATTGTCCTGGCTTAGCAAGAAAATTTGTAATGGAGTATGCACTCCTTCCCTTTCGCCTGACTCAATGTTTAGAGACTTCTGTGTGGGTGCGTGCGATCAGTATCCGTGGATCGCCCCAAACCATAATCAATACGAAGTATTCTAAAAGAGCACTCCTCTCGCGCTCTACACTGTTGCACTGTGAAAAGTGGGAATCATTCCCGCAAATTTGTTCCATTAATCCGGGTATTCCAATGTAAGCTCTTCTGTCCATAAACTTTTTTGAGTGGAATGTGTCACTGCTTCCCATTCCAGTCTAATACATAAATTAAAGTGTGAGTCTAGGGCAGTGTCTCATGTGTGAGAAACAGATGACTAGTTTTGGACTCGGCCTTGTCTGCAGGGTCATTCCCAAGGTTTGAGTGTGTTTTATAGTCTTTGGAGATGGCACATTCCTATCGCTTCTCTCAGTACTCTTCTTTCTAGAGTGGTTCATTTTCAATTTTCGTCCAGTCTCTCGAGTGGGAGGAAGGCATATTTAAGCTTTAATTATATGTACAGTTGTGAGACGTGAAAAGCTTCGCAGGAATATATTTCCCAAATTGATACGCCTATTGTATCACATTTTCAGAAATTTCTCAATTGTTTCACATCCCCCATAATTTCTCCATTCCACTTTGGAAAGTTTGGAAAATTGTCACAGATGCTGTAGGATGTGATAAGGTAAGTACTCAAATGACCACCAATCATAGCATTCCAATCATGACATTCGCATCCCAGCTTCATTCATTAAGTATTGCAGGCAACGGTTAGTTTGTAAAAAAAAATAAGTATGCAGCTCTCGTCAGGAGGCAGCATGCACTAGCCCATATTTCCTGTTAGCGCCGCCTAAAATAGAACCAACTACTAATCATAAAAATGGGATGAGAATGTTGTGTAATGGCCAGAGCTGCTGACTTCGGAGTCAGTTGGAACCAGGTTCGAGTCTCGGGGTCGCCTCAACATCCTCTGATTCTGGACGAATAACTTAATCTCTCCATGCCTACCATAAATGAATGTGTTCTTAACTAGTGCTCATGAAAAGCAACAGTGTTTATGATTAAGTGCAGGTGCCGAGCACCAGAAACAATTGGGTCAAATTAAGTACTAAGTGCAGGAATATGTTGTTCATCCATTTTTTTAGGCATTGTAAGTGCTGGTTCATATAGGTCGTTAAAACCCATTTGTTGGCCACCACCATCTATGAGGCCCACTGTTGACTGTTGAGAACACTATGCCCCCAATGAAGACAGTCAGGTACAGAGTGACCACTGACATTTTACAAACACAGCCTCAATTCCACTTCCAACTGTCTAAAGATAAAATTCTCAAGATTAATGGCTAGAACGCTTTGCTACTCTGAAAACTCGTGCCACCAAGAATAAGCTGCCAGCACCCTGAAAAATCCAAGAACTTACTGAAGACCAGCACAGTACTTGAAGACTGGAGAAGAAATGGAGAAGAATGAAATTCTAGGAGACCCAATCCTTCTGAAACCACTCTGCTACAGCTTTCATTCAATTATAACCCCAGCAAAAGCCACATGCTACAAGAGTGTATTCAACAGAGCAATCAACAGAGGCATAGCCCACTTTAAGGCTGTCAAACAGTGTGCCAACCCATCCCAGTACCAGTTATCCCGCCCTCAGCCAACAGATGCAGCACGTTCAACCCCTTCTTCATGAAAAAATCAATAAAATCCGATTTAACATCAGCCATTCATCAGTTTAATCCACACCATCACCTATACTTAGCCAGTACACCACTAACTGGTAATTCCTCAAGACTATCTCCCACAAAGATCTCTCTAACATTCTGAACTGACTGAAGCCGATCTCTTACAAAGATGGAAATAGATTTATGAAGGTGCACCCAATGAGGAAAAATCCAAAGTATAATTTGTTTTAAATAAACGTCTTCTTTATTTTTCTTTCTTTACTAGCCAACATGTTTCAGCCATAAGGATGAACTTCTTCAGGGCTTACAAACAGCTTTGTGCAATCAAGAAATTGGATGCTGTAATTCCTCTGTTCCAGGATAGATATGATTCCAGTCTTCACATAATATGCTACACCAAGAAATCGCATCCTCCGTGTATAATAGGTATTATGTACCCACTAGAGACACCGGCATCCATGTCTAAAGCATCCGTCTGTCCGGTGTTGCATATCCCAAATCAAAGGCGGAAAAAAGCAGCCTGGAGTGAAGGGATTACATCCTCTAATTTTCTAAAAGTGAAAAATAAATACACAACTGGGCAACCCAATAACCCCATTTGAGCTTGGGTAAAGGTTACAGAAAATTACAGCTTACAAGGGAATTGTGTTAAAAAAACGAATTCCAAAAATATTTGTTTACAACTTAATTGTATCAACACTGAATAATAAATTACAAAATAATATTGTTCAAAGGAGTGTCCCAAGAGGAGACCAATTGAAGCAGTATATATTTTTTTTCTTTTAAGTTGAAAAGTAAGCTGAGACTAGGCCCAATCCACCTTGTGCATCCGAACCACACTCTATTAAGGTCAGCCATAACTTTCAACTTAGTCCCGGTCGCATAGAACTAGATGCCAGTGGTTGGCCCTTCGATCTTTTAGGTTCTATTTTTCACAAGGAACTTTAAAACCTCATAACACCAGTTCAACTGATTGGATACTACCAGATTAGACACTATGGGGCATTTTTGCAATCCCCTATAGCCACCACAATGTCACCATTTCAGACGTTTGGGGGCAATAGGGGCTTTGCCTTGTTTACAAGTTTGATTTCACAATATCTTTAGCGGCGATTGAAGAATCCTCACATAATTCTCCCCAAAAAAAGTTTCACTCAGGTCTGCTCCTGTCTTGAAAGTTCTGGGGTGATTTGTCAAGTGAAGGCTGAGAAAAAAGGGCGATCCCAAAACGCATTTTCTCCATGTTAATTTCCATAGGAAACTTAAGCCCAGGCTACAGCCCGAACTACTGAACGGATTTGCACCAAATTTGGCAAAAAGGTAGAGCTTGGTTCAAAAAGCAAACTTGTTTTGAAATGGTGTAAATCAGTTCGGTAGTTCCTGAGAAATAAAAAAAAAAGAAAAGTTTTGATATCGGAGCATCCCGAGGAGTCGCCGCGAACCCTCCCGAGTAGGAGCTCGATTCTAATTGGCTGAAAACATTCCAAACTAAAATGTGTTGGCAGCCATTTCGTGACTCTGTAACCGAGTTACAAGAAAAGAGTAAAACAAAAAGGCGAAAAACAAGAAAAGGGGGAAGGGTAAAAACACCCTGACCCCCTAGGCCTGCTGAGGGGGTCCCAAAACAGCATTAAAAAAAAAATAGGCAGAATTTGCGCTGGCTGCGCGAATCCTGCCGAGAAAATTTAAAAAAAACAGAGTGCAGGAGCAGCACCCGGGTGGGCCAGATCCCGGGGGCATGCCCAAATGATATAGCGGGGGCCCACAGGTCCCCCACAGCCCTGGGAACCGCCACCTACCAGGGGCTCCTATTTTTATTAAATAGATTGTGTGTGGAGGGGTTCAAGCACCGCACACACCCCAAGGACCACCACCTCCTAGGGGATTTTTCCAATTAAAAGTAGAGGCACACACCCCCCACAGCCTGCACCCCCCTGCAGCCCAGGGACCGCCACCTCCCCAGGGCAATAAATAGGCAAATTTGGGGGTAGGTACGGCCCCCCAGCCCCGGGGACCACCACCTCCCTGGGGCTTTGAAAATATTGGGAGTGGCTCCCCACGGCCCACATCCTGGAGCCTGTGATGACCCTGGGGACCGCCGCCCCCCAGGGTCGGCTCCTGCAATGACCCAGGGTGACCACCCCAGGACACTGCTGTTTGCTATGGCAGGGCGGGAGCACTGCTCCCACCCTGCCATAGCAAACTTTGCTTTGCTTGATTGAAGCAAGAACAGGAAAACCTGCTCTCGCTTCAATCAAGTAAAGCAGAATTGCTTTTCAGCAAGGGGAGCTGCATGTCAGCAGCTCCCCTTGCTCAAAAGCAATGCTGGTTCCCGCAGGAGGCCGGGAGCCGGTGGGACCGTGGGGGCATTGGGGCTCCCCCCACGGTCCCCAACGGTGAGGCCAGGCCCTGGGGGATGGGGTCCCTGGGGCTAGTAGTGTCCCAGGGAAGGGGACGTAAGTTTTAATAAAAAGAAAAGGCCATGCCCTGGAGGGATGGGGTCCCTGGGGCCAAAAGAGGCCCAGGGAAGGTGGGGCCTGATATTACAAGTCTGGAAACACACCCCCTGGCCCATTGTAAATTGAGGGATTAACCACTTAAAGGTTCCCTTGCCACCCAAAACCCAGGCCCACCCTATACTCTAAAAAAATCCCTTTCCACCCAAATACCCATATCCACCCTACATCTAAAAACATTTGTTGCCACCCAAAAAGCCATACCCACCCAAATCCCTAAGAGGTCCCCTGCCACCCAAAAACCCACGCCCACCCTAAACCCTAAAAAATCGCTTACCACTCAAAAAAACCCATACCCATCAAACCCTGAAAATTCTCTTGAAACACAAAAACCCACATAAATGCTAAACCCTAAAAAATGTCTTTCCACTCAAAACCCCATACCACAGCTAAACCCTAATAAAATTAGTATCGCCCAAAAATCCATACCCAACCTAAACCCTAAAATTTCCCTTGCCACCCAAAACTCATACTCACTCTAAACCCTAAAAAATCCTTATCACCCAAAAACCTATACAGACCCTAAAATGTACCTTGCTCCACAAATACCCACACCCACCGAAAACCGTAAACATTCCCATGCCACCCCAAAAAACCCATACCCACCCTAAACCCTAAAAAATCTCTAACCACTCAAAAACATACACCCACCCTAAACCCTTAAAATTTACTTGCCACCCAAAAATTGTACCCACCCAAATCCCCCAAAAAAGCTCTTACCACCCAAACACCCATAACCACTGTAAACTTAAAAAATGCAGTTGCTACCTAAAACCCCATTCCCACCCTAAACCCTAAAAAATAGCTTACCACCCTAAAATCCATACCCACCCGGATCCCTACAAATTCTCCTGACACCCAAAAACCCAAACCCACCCTAAACCCTCAAAATTCCCTTGCCACCTAAAAACCTACACTCACCCTAAACACTAAAATATTCCTCACCACCAAAAACCTATACCCACACTAAGCCCCAGAAATTCTATTAACACCCAAAAACACATACCCACCCTAAACCTCACAACCAAAAACCCATAACCACCCTAAACGCTAAAAATTCCTTATCACCCAAAAACCCATACCCACCCTGAACCATAACATTTCCCTTGCCCCCCAAAAACCCACACCCACCCTAAACCTTAAAAATTCTCTTGCCACCCAATATCCTATACACACTGTAAACCCTACACAATTCCTTCCCACCAAAAATCCCACACCTATCTCAAACGATAAAAATACCCTTGCCACCCAAATAACCCATAGCCACCCTAAACCCTAAAAATTCTTATGCCGCCCAAATACCCATAACCACCCTAAATCTAAAAAATGCAGTTGCCACCTAAAAACCCAAACCCACCATAAACTCTAAACAATACCTTACCACCCAAAAATCCATACCCACCCTGAACCCTAAAAATTCTTATGCCGCCCAAAAACCCATACCCAACCTAAACCCCCCAAAATTCCTTTGCTACCCAAATACCAAAATTCCTTTGCTACCCTATACCCACCGTAAACCCTAAGAAATCCCATATAACCTAAAAACCTACACCCACCCTAAAACATAAAAAGACCCCTACCACACAAAACCCCATACCCACCCTAAACCCTAAAAATTCTTATGCTGCCCAAAAAGCCATACCCACCTTTAACCCTAAAAAGACCATTATCACCTAAAAACTATACTCACCCTAAACTCTAAAAAATACCTTACCACCAAAAACCCATACACACCCTAAACCCTAGAAGTTCCATTGCCACCCAAAAACCCATAACCACCCTCAACTCTAAGACAAACCTTAAATCCCAAAAACCCATAACTACCCTAAACCCTAAAAATTCCTTATCATTGAAAACCCCATACTCAACCTAAACTATAAAATTTCCCTTGCCCCCCAAAAACCCATACCCACTCTAAACCTCAAAAATTCTGTTGCCACCCAAAAGCCCATACCCGCCCTAAACGCTAAAAATTCCCTCACCACCCAAAAACCCATACCCACCATGAACACTAGAAAGTCCGTTGCCACCCAAAAACCCATATGCACCCTAAAATCTAAAAAAAGCCCATATCACCCGAAAACCCATACCCAACCTAAAACCTAAAAAATCCCTTACCACCCAAAAACCCATCCCCACCCTAAACCTTACAAATTCCTGTGCCGCCTGAAAAGCTATACCCACTCTAAACCCTAAAAAAGCCCTTATCACCTAAAAACCTATACTTACTATAAACACAAAAAAATACCTTACCACCAAAAACCCATACCCACCCTAATCCCCAGAAATTCCCTTGCCACCCAATAACACATACCTATCGTAAACCTCACAACCAAAAACCCATAACAGTTTTTTTCACATCTCATGGTGTTCTTCGTCAATGACATATAATTGTACATTAGTAGGATGTATTGCTGCCTTTAAAAAAAAAAAATAGGTGGATGCCTACTTCTCATAGTACCAACTCCCATCATTACCATTTGGCATAATATTGAGGCCCGGTTGAAATTTAAATTAAGCGGCTTGAGTCATGCAATTTCTAGAATTTCATGCTACACTTGTGATAGAAATTCCAGTGCCATCTCACATAACTATATGGCATTTGTGGCAAAAGTTTATCGCAAATTCATGGGACTAATACAAATGTTCTGAACATGAGAGCCTTTTCCTTTTGCCACTTATGTTTTTTCGTGCTATGTTTTTACTGCAAAATTGCAAAACTCATTTTGTGCTCAAATATAGCACCTCATAATGTATTTTGCATTTGTGTAATCTTATATGATTTCGCATAATTTTCCTGAACTTTTGCATAATTAAACAAAAACAAACTAAGCAAATAGTGTACACGCTATCATTTTACACACTTTCTTAAAGTTTTTATTTAATTGACATTTTTATAAAACCAAACATACAAAACAGTTTGGAGGTCTGTTGCTCCACATCACCCCATGAAGTATCATTGGGCAATTAACATGGTATAACTTTACAAGCTTATTATCCAGTTTGTCTTGAAACTTTCCCTGTAAATCCTGCCAAAGCACGTTACACATTGTTAATGCATTATTCCCCTGGTATGTACAAAAACATTTCCTGCTTACAGTGTTAGCAGCAAACGCCCTGTTATTGTGTGCTGAAGGGTTGTGCATCGGTGTGTTTAGGTGGTCCGGTTCTGCCTGTTGTCATGTGCGGGCCCACTCCAGAAAGGGGCCCCATATGTCACGAGGCCGAGATGCTGATGGCTTCAGCTTCCAGAAGGTTGATAACTGTTCCTGACTAAATGTTACATCACAAATCCAATCGTTCACAGTCAGGGACCCTCTCCTCCCCAATGTATAGCAACTCTATGCTTGTCCAGTAATAACAAAAGAGCGCGTAATTTCCTGAGTCCCTGTGGTGTCGTCCTTTACATATCCCAATAAGCCCAACAGGGGGTCTGGGTCATTTGCCGTGCTCAGTATGTCATGTATAATTTTAAAAACGGAGGTCCAAAAGTCATCTAGTTTGGGGCAGAGCCATGCCATGTGCGAAAATGTTGCTGGAGCGAATCCACATCTCCAGCAGCCGGCATCGTCCCTAAGTCCCATGCGTTGAAGTTGAGCAGGAGTTCTATAGAATCTATGTATACATTTGAAATGAATAAGGCGTAGCTTATAGTTCAGGGACAGTGCTGTAAGCTGATTGCAACAACATGACCATTGTTCCTCAGATAGCTCAGTGGGAAGGTCCGCATTCTATGCTTGCAGGGCTTTGGGCGTTAACAAGGGGGCCGTGTTTTGCATGTTATTGTAGAGTCTGATGATGAGTATATGAGGTGTGTCAACCGTAAGAAAATTTTCAAGCACTAGCAGTGTGGGAGTGGGCTTGGGAATGTGTTGTGTAATTCTCTGCACATGGCCTTAAGTTTGTGATAGAAGAATTGTTCCGAAAATCGGACCGGACGTCCCTCCTCTGGCTCAGGAGGAGCTCTAAATGTCTCCCCTGGGTATAGGTCCGTGAAAGTGCGCAGTCCCAATCGGAGAGCTAGTGCCCTACTTGTACCATCTCCCATGGCTGGTAACATCAGGTTGTGTGCTAGGGGGATAGATGGGGCATACAGGAGTTTAAGGTGCGCTCTGACCCGTAGTTTGTCCCATGCCGGCTCAATGTCTCCACCGTGTCTATTTCCCCACAAAGGCGTCTACCTGACTGATATAATGCCACCAAAAGTTGGATCGGCCCGCCACGTCCAGATCCACAGCAGTATGTGGCTGGATGGGGGTCGGGTGCAGCCTGAAGTGTAGGAATTGCGCCTGAGCACAGAAGGCATACAATTGGTAATCTGGGGCGCCCATCCCTCGCTGAGACAGGGGCAGTGTCAGTAGTTCCCATGAGATATGCGCCTGTCTGCCAGCCCATATCATAGAGATCAATAAGAAGCAACTGAATTAAAAAAATGTTGCGTGAGCTGAATCAGGATATTGACAAACAGGTAGAGCAGTTTTGGTAGGATCACCATTTTGCAATTGCTATTCTCCCCGCTAGGGAGAGCGGAAGATTGGCCCAGGCATCATTTTACACACTTGACGGGATGTCTGCCTTGCAGATGTTGCCAAAAGGATTACTAGGCCTTTTTTGGTTATCCCTATAGTGTATTTGCACACATCACCCTGCTGTCCATCTGACTAGGTGAGTGCTTCCTATTTATTTTTAGTTCTAACTATATTATAATTTGCGTATATTGGAGGAGGGTGTTATACAGTGGACAGTCGTACAATGGAGTGTCCTAGAGTAGGGCGTTGTAGAGTGGAGTGGCATGCAGTGGAGTAGAGTGGCATGGAGTAGAGTGGCATAGAGTGGAGTGGCATAGAGTGGAGTGGCATAGAGTGGAGTGGCATAGAGTGGAGTTGTGAACAGTAGAGTGGCGTGTAACGTAGAGGTTTAGAGTGGAGTGGAGTGGTGTAGAGTGTCATGCCGTATAGAAGAGTGGAGTGGCATGTCGTACATTAGAGTGGAGTATTGCGCTATAGAGTTGCGTGTCGTACAGTGTAGTAGCGTAGTGTAGACCAGAGGAGTGTGTCATACAGTGGACTGTTGTAGAGTGCCATAGAATGAAGTGTCGTACAGTGTGGTAGAGTGGAATCGAGTGGAGTGGCGTAGAGTGGAATAGTGTACAGTGAGGTGGCATAGAGTGGACTAGATTGAGTGTGTTGTAGAGTAGAGAGAAGTGGAGTACAGTGCATTGGTGTGTCAGAGTAGAGTGGAGCTGCGTAGAGTAGAGTGGTATGCCATATAGTAGAGTAGAGTGGTGTGTTATAGAGTGGCATGGCATACGGTGTAGGGGCATAAAGTGAAGTGGAGTGGAGTGGTGTAGAGTAGTGTTGTGTAGAGTGCAGGAGAGTGTCATACAGTGGACTGTCAGAGTGTAGTGACAAAGTGTGGTGCTGTAGAATGGAGTGTTGAATAGTGTTGTATAGTGTTGTAGTGTGCAGTAGAGTGGAGTGGCATACAATGGAGGAGAGTGCTATAGAGTGGAGTGGCTACAGTGGAGTAGAGTGTTGTACATTGTGGTAGAGTAAAGTGGCATAGAGTGTCTTAGAGTGGAGTGGCATATAGTGGTGTAGAGTGAAGTAGTGAAGTACAATGAAGCAGAGTGCAGTAGTGTTTCATTGAGTACAGTGAAGTAAAGTGGCGTGGAGTGGCCTAGCTGGAGAT
Source organism: Lissotriton helveticus (assembly GCF_964261635.1). Classification (NCBI taxonomy): domain Eukaryota; kingdom Metazoa; phylum Chordata; class Amphibia; order Caudata; family Salamandridae; genus Lissotriton; species Lissotriton helveticus. The sequence continues at coordinate 540,861,799 of NC_136065.1, forward strand.
GTATAGAGTGTTGTAGAGTGGAGTATAGTGGCATAGAGTGGAGTAGAGTGTCGTACAGTGGCACAGAGTGGAATAGAGTGTAGCAGTGGAGTAGAGTGTTATGGACAAGTGTAAAATATCAGTGTAGAGAAGAGTGTTGTATTGTGGAGTGGTGTGTTGCAGGGTATAATAGGGTGGTATAGTGTTTGTGAACCTAAAACCTGCATTTGAGCTAGTCCCACGAACAAAACTCTGGTCAGTTTTGGGGAGGATGGGGGTCCCTAGTAACATATCAACATTAATCTGCTTGCTCAATGAGTTATGTCCAGGTGTGGAGGGCTAGTTAGGGTTAACTGGCATAATGCATCACCATGAATAAAGGGGTGCGGCAGGGATACATGCTTACTCCATTATTTTTCTTTTATTTATGTAATCTAGTTGCATAGTTCGTGCTAATGCATCTCCAATACAGGCAGATAGCAAAGTCTCTCTGTTATTGTTTGCGAAAGATATACTGCTTGCCTCAAAAACCATCAGAGGGTTACAACTTTTAATTAAATACTTTTTGCTGATCTGCATAGAGAGTAGGCTGGGGAAAACTCCTCCAAAACAGATTATATAACCATCAATCTTCAAAAATCAAATCAGGAGAATATCCTTGAGTGGAGTAAATCTTAAAAGGGTAACAATGGACTTAGTATTTGGACAGAGTATTTGGGACAAAGATAATGGCACATTTGTTTTCGACAACGCATTAATCTGAACCTGCCTCTGTCTTAACTTCCTTGGCCCAACGTTACTCAACTCTTCCACCTAATTTCCAATGATTCAGCATGAATATGTATTTCTCAAAATGTCTATGATCACATACATTCTCTTTGTCAACCATGGTAATACTATAGTCACACACCATCTCTGTGGGAACCTCAACATCTTTATAATCACACACTATCTCTGTGGGGACCTGGGCATGTCTATAATCACACACTATCTCTGTGGGGACCTCGACGTCTCTAAAATCACACACTATATCTGTGGGGACCTGGGCATGTCTATAATCACACACTATCTCTGTGGGGACCTGGGTATCTCTATAATCACACACTATATCTGTGGGGACCTTGGCATGTATATAATCACACACTATCTCTGTGGGGACCTGGGCATGTCTATAATCACACACTATCTCTGTGGGGACCTGGGCATGTGTATAATCACACACTATCTCTGTGGGGACCTGGGCATGTGTATAATCACACACTATCTCTGTGGGGACCTCAACATCTCTAAAATCACACACTATCTCTGTGGGGACCTGGGCATGTCTATAATCACACACTATCTCTGTGGGGACCTGGGCATGTGTATAATCACACACTATCTCTGTGGGGACCTGGGCATGTCTATAATCACACACTATCTCTGTGGGGACCTCAACATCTCTAAAATCACACACTATCTCTGTGGGGACCTGGGCATGTCTATAATCACACACTATATATGTGGGGACCTGGACATGTCTATAATCACACACTATCTCTGTGGGGACCTGGGCATCTCTATAATCACACACTATATCTGTGGGGACCTGGACATGTCTATAATCACACACTATCTCTGTGGGGACCTGGACATCTCTATAATCACACACTATATCTGTGGGGGCCTGGGCATGTGTATAATCACACACTATCTCTGTGGGGACCTGGGCATGTCTATATATCACAGTATCTCTGTGGGGACCTGGGCATGTCTATAATCACATACATTCTCTTTGGTGACCGTGGTAATATTATAGTCACACGCCATCTCTGTGTGGACTTGAGCATCCCTGTAATTAAACGCAAGCTCTGTTTTGGCTTGAGCATCATCAGCTTTTCATTCTCTGTATGGGGCTTTGAAAAACTGAAAGGTAGTAAAATTAGACTTTTGGTCTAAGTTTACATTTGTGAAACTGAAAAGTAGAAAAGTTAGATTTTTTGCCTAACTTTACCTTTGTGAATCAGGCCCTATTTTAATGAGGACTTAAACACAATAATCTTCATACACTATCTCTGTTGGGACTTAAACATCGCTATAATAACACACTATCTTTGTGGGGGCTTGAAAAAACTATTTAAAAAACTCTATCTTTTTGGGGACTTGAACATCACTATAAAAACATCATTTCTGTGGGGACTTGACCTTTCCTGTAATTAAATGCAAACTCTGTTTTGTCAGAAAGCACTAGGGGTTGTCACAATGCACAGGGTCAAGGCTGATTTGCATTTAGCTGGGTCTGAACTGGGGTGACGAACTAAGCTACAGAACGATGATGGTTTCAACCCAGATCTGTGACTGGGGGTATGTGACTGAAAAGTTTCATCATCTCATTGTGTTTGCTTCGACTTGAACATCATCAGCTTCACATTCTCTGTATGGGGCATTGTGAATATTGAAAAGTAGTAAAGTTAGACTTTTGGTCTAAATTTACCTCTGTGAACACTGAAATGTAGTTAAGTTAGACTTGTGGTCTAAGTTTACCTTTGTGAACTCTGAAAAGTAGAAAAGTTAGACTTTTGGTCTAAGTTTACCTTTGTGAATTGGGCATTATTTTAATGAGGACTTAAACACAATCACCTACATGCACTATCCCTGTGGGGACTTAAACATTGTATAATAGCACACTATATTTGTGGGGACTTGAGCATCACTATAATAACACACCATCTCTGTGGGGACTTGAACCTCTCTATGATAACACACTATCTCTGTGGGGACTTGAACATCGCTATAATAACACACCATCTCTGTGGGGACTTGAGCATTCCTATAATTACACCCAACCTCTGTGTGGACTTGAACTTCATTAGCTTCACACTCTTTATAATGGGATTTAAGCTTTGAATGTACACACTATTGGTATGGAGACTTAAACACAATGATCTTCACCCACTATCTCTGTGGGGATTTGAACATCTATTTTGGCAAAAATGTTAGCAGCTAATCAAGCTCTAGGTTCCCCTTGACCATATTACTTAGTTTCATATGTTAATTTCTTTGTGTTCGTTCCCTTATCTCCTAAGATTTTAAGCACTAATAAATAGGTTAAATACAGCTTTAAGGGTCTTTCTTTAAACGTGATATGATGTTCTCTGGCACATTAACAGAATCTGTCTTTAATGTATACCCCTAGTATATATGCAGCAATTCGTAAATGAATAGATTATAATGTTGTTTGTGTATATTGTTGATAAAATAAACATTTAGCCATGTACCTTTGACTGTATTCAATCACAAATAGTGTTACAGACTAGGTCCCCACAAGGATGGTAGCACGTGTTCAAGTCCCCACAAGGATGGTGCTGTGCGCATGATTAAATAACAATATATTTGCAAATTTGAAGCAGGATCCTGTATAATGAATTTTTTCTTAACATTTTTCTGTTATTAGTGTATTTTAAAAACATTGGGAAAGGTTAGTCCCCACAAGGCTGGTATTCACACATAGTCCCCACAAGGATGGTAACACGTGTATGCGTGTGTGTGTGTGTGTGTGTGTGTGTGGCTCTGGGTGTGTGTGGCTCTGTGTGTGTGTGTGTGTGTGTGGCTCTGGGTGTGTGTGTGTGTGTGTGTGGCTCTGGGTGTGTGTGTGTTTGTGTGTGTGTGTGGCTCTGGGTGTGTGTGTGTGTGGCTGTGTGTGTGTGTGTGTGGCTGGCTCTGGGTGTGTGTGGCTGGTTCTGGGTGTGTGTGTGTGGCTCTGGGTGTGTGTGTGTGGTAGTAATTGCTGTCTGCTGAGCTCGTCCGTAGGGTACAATAGGTCTCACATTTGTGAGAGATTAAGCTATTGGCAATGTAAATGACAATGCAATTTATTTATCTGTTTTCAAAACCAACACATAAATACAAATTTTGTCATTTACAATGCCAATAGCTCTAACTTTTCCGAAGGCGAAACTGTTGCATTGTAAATGCTTGTTGATGAAAGTATTCAAGAATAACAATTGTACCACAGCCCCTCCGGCTACACCTCATACATTTATAACTAATTTCCGAGTTCAAGTGGTTGAAGGTATTTCTCCAGGTATTGAAGTGAAAGTACTGGGATCCCCTAAGACTGTTTATATTTCTACTTTAGACCAATTATAATTCACCGAGTGGTCATTATTTGATTCGAAATATGCATTTCTTTTGTATATTTACAGCTCTGGTTGGTTTGCTGACTGGGTAGGTACTCATACAGTTAAGTGTTGGGATGATGAAGACAGGTGAGGAGGTAATGGGCTGGTTACACAACCAAAACTCTTCATTACTATGTGTCTAGGTCTTTCTTAGCACACTCCTCAAACTCTTACTCTACCTCCAAATGGGAGTTGAGAAGAATCAGCTAACAGAATCTACAGGAAGTGTATCAAGAGCAGCCATCTCTGAGTCTATAGGCAGTCCTGATCCCTAAGATGTGCTTTCTAGGTCCTGGACCCTTGTCAGTAGAAGCTCCTCCTGAAAGAATTCAGGCCTCCATGACTATCCCCAAATAAGCAATCCAAGAGTCTTATCGCTACCAGTGGTGTACCTTTGATAGTCACTTTAGAGGAAATAATGGCTGATTTTCGCATTTGCAAATGAAAAAGCCCTAGGACTAAACAGGGTCCACATTGGTGCTTCTTTAGGAATGAGGATCTATGGGCACCAATACTTACACATATTTTTAACACAGAATCGCAAGGTACTTTCCTGTCCTCCTGGGTCAAGTCAATCATAGTACCCACTTATAAGAAATGTGATAAAACAGACCCAAGATGATACAATCCCATTTCCCTTGCTAAACTCCAGGGAAGAGTTGTTCTGAAAAGACTTGAGGAATGGGCATGGGATCATTTGCTTTTGACAGAGGATCAGTATGAAATTAGGAAGGAACAGTGTTTGAACATTGAACTCCTGATTGGGAAATATAATATACCAAGGTAAGAAATCTCCACATGAGCTTCGCAGACCTTACAAGCCATTCAACCTAGTTGATCACATGCTATTGTGGCACACTTTGCTCTCTATGGGGCCCTCCCAGAGATAGTCAGTTTTCTTGTGCAGTTATACAAGAATCTCTCTGCCAAAGTAAGGTTCGGCCTGACTGGTTAGATATCGCTCTCTTTTAGAATCAGGAGTGGTGTCCTCCAGAGGTGAGCATTGGCCCCCTTTTTACTTTCTCTGTTTATAAATGGGGCCGATGATAAGCTTTGGTACCTCTAGGCTGATCTTGGAAGCCGCCCCACCAAAGAGATGATTACCATTCATAAAGTCAAAGTACTATCATTGGCAAAATATGGTGGAGGTGTATAGGGTTATGTGAATTGCAACACCTTGCAGATCAAGGAAAACTATTTTCTATGGCATTTGCTATCTACCCCCTTCCTGCTTCATCTTCCCTTATGCACAGGGAGGTAAGGCTGAACCACCTGGATGATATTTTATCATTAAAGCTAATATCTCTGTGGCACTCCTTATCAGGGGTGGGCGGAATTTGCGTAGTCGCACTACGCAAATCTCCTCAAAATGGTAAAAAATCTCCACGAGCATGCAAAAGTTCAGCAAACACACGGAATTGCTTGTACCGCCCGTTCGCGATGCTTTTATCCTGTTCGCAAACGCTGTTTGTGTGCTCCGGAAGAAATATCTGGAAAACACGCATTTTGAAAGGGCGAACAAGCAAGAAATTCTGCAAAGCCACGGATAGCGGAATTTTTGGCAATTCCGCGTTCTCAGTAGAACGCAAAATTACCCAAATTCCGCAAATTCTTCAAGCGGAACGGAATTTACCGCACAGGACGGCCTAAATCTGGATCATGGTTTTAAAACTCCTTGGCAGTCTTTTATTAATAATACTCTCAGAATTACATCAGATTCTCTGGACTTCAGAGCTGACCAAGATCTTAACGATAGAGAAACTAGCAAAGAATGCTGCATTATTAGATGCAAGTGCAAGAAACAGAGCTATTGCAGATTGGGAAAAACACAGAGTAACAACCTATATGGCTTATAATCTCTCTGTAGGATTTCAACCTTACCTAACATGGGTTTCAATATCATAAACACCGCTACATCTTGACTAGATTATGATTGAAGCAAGCACAAGGAGATGATGGAAGGAGCACTGAATCTTTTCAAGCACTCACCTCCAGTTACAGATCTGGGTTGAATGCATCATCATTCTTTAGCTCACTTTGCCACCCCGGTTCAGACTCATCCATATGTAAATCAGTCTTGACCCTGTTCCTCATGGAAACAGGCCAGCCCTAACTGCCAAGCTAGGTCTTCCCTGGACCGGGAGCAAGCATCCTGGGACCGGTTTCTCTGTATCCTTCATCAGCTACGCAAGCTTGAATTCAGTGGCAAAGTGAGCAAGGGACCCAAGTCTGGGCATAACATACCCTAGATTATGATTGAGTATGGTATACCATAATTTCTACCCCTTATATAAACCAATGGGATTTAGGATCTATCCGTATCCTTGTGACAGAAACTCTAAACAATGTACTGTACATTTTATGCTTTTCTGTCAATTTTATGCTGATTTAGGGAAGACATTTCTATAACTCTTATTTATCGCACATAATATCAGGGATTTTAAAGCAGCAATGCACTTGTGCGCTATGGAATTTCCAGCCATATATTTTAGTGTTGCCTCTATTCTCTGTCAAGCAGTCCATGTCAGGAAGAGGCTGTGTTAGACGGACACATTTTTCATGAAAATTGGGGTTTCCTCTTAAACTTCTCTTTTATTTAGTGCTGAAATGCTTATTTTCATTATATGCACCTAATGTATTAGATCTCTGAAATGTTTAAATTGTACAAGTTATAACAAATACGGTGTGCAGTTCCTTAGAAGAAGTGAAAATGTTCAGGTCTGTGGAATAGCCTCCTTTTGGAGGAAGTACCCTCACACACCCCTGAGGGTGTCATGCTACATCATTTGTGCGTGCTCCTCATTGGGACGGTGGTGCAATGCCCGACAGGTACCCGCAAAGGGGCTCTTTGGCGGAGATCTTTTTGATTAAGCCGTTAGGTGCATGGGGGTGTGTGGAATGAGGTGAGTAGTGGAGTGCAGTGAAGGATAGTGCACTATAATAGGTTTAGGATAGCACTATTCTATAAAATGGTATTCCTGGGACTCACTAACCTAACTAAGGGGCCGATTCACAGAACTAACTTAAGACAAAATCCTAAACTTACTACTTTAGGTATTCACAGAAGTTAGGATTTTGTCTTAAGTTTGTCTTAAGACAAACTTAAGACAGACTTAAGACAAAATCCTAACTTAAGTCTGACTTAAGTCTGTCTTAAGACAAACTTAAGACAAAATCCTAACTTCTGTGAATACCAAAAGTAGTAAGTTTAGGATTTTGTCTTAAGTTAGTTCTGTGAATCAGGCCCTAAAAACGGTGTGGTCCTATATGGTCCTATAGGGCAGGTGTATTATGAAAGAAAGTCAACATGTTTCTTGCCATTGTTAGACTCTAAGGGAACTCTCGGGATTTCCTCAGGACCAGTTCATTAGGAAAATATCCAAACTCTTAGACTACTACAGGCTGGTCCTTTAAGTGTGAATAAATACTCTACTTACCAGCCGAGCGGGTTGATACAGGGTATGTATTTACCTTGTTTTGTTCGACCTGAAAGAGAAAGCAACAAAAAAAACATAGTTAAAGATGTGACAGAAAGACTCAAAGGGCACATAATAATGTTTAAGAGGAGATCCAATTCACTATACATATAGCACTGACTCATATAAGGATACGTGCCAGAGTGGAAGTAAAAGTCTACTTGCAGAAATAAGGCCCATCCCTGAGACACGAGTGAAGTCGCGGTAAGTGAGGGGTTAAAGGGCAGAAATTCTATTCCTTACAATCTTTGGTTAAAAACAAGGACAAAATACACAAAAACCATCATTCAGAGCTATGGTTAAACTGATTAGCTGACATTCTACCATGTGGAAGCTTCATCCATACAGGGATTTCGTTGACTCTTTCTTTTAATGCTATATGTCATTTGCTACGTTGTTGTTGGGGGCGTGCCACCTCCCCTCATGGTGATCACCTTAAGATTGTTGTGTGATTCTTGCAAGTACTATTTATGGTTACTTTTAAGTACTACAGAGGAGACCTTAGTTTTGCACTGTTATTTGTTCTTGATGGTTCTGCCTCTCTGGTTGGGTGGGGATGCTGGGTGGGGGGAGGGGAGTTTGGGGGGACTTTGTTTAGTTGCACTGGGACATCTTTGCATGCACAGATTGACGAAGTACACAAGGCCAATTTTCATTCACTACTCACTCACATTTCCCCCACGGCACAGATGGGGTATAACACTGGCCCCTCGGAGGTTGTTGGTACCTGAAACGTCCACGGACTGAATGACACTCAAAAACAAGCATTTACAATGCAACAGTTTCGCCTTTGGAAAAGTTAGAGCTATTGGCAATGTAAATGACAATGCCATTTATTTATCTGTTTTCAAAACCAACACATAAATAAAATGTTGTCATTTACAATGCCAATAGCTCAAACTTTTCCAAAGGCGAAACCGTTGCATTGTAAATGCTTGTTTAAATAATGCTGTAGAAACAATTAAAAGTGGTAGAGACTATTTTATAATTTCTTAGATATTTGATAACTAATTTAAAGTTGCTATTGTATTTAAGGCCGGATGTCTGTGGGATTTTTTCAAGATTTGTAAATATCCATCGTCAACTTGCAAAAGTTAAGGTTAAAATTGTGTGCTACTGCACAGTTTAAGTCGTGCATGTACAAAAAAACACAAGAGCTCGCAAATTTTTTGAGCTCAACCAAGTTTCGTGTTTCTTTCAAAAGCATGAACCAGGACACCTGATGTTTACCCAACCTGTCGTGTTCAAACTGGTTGAGCAGTAAGTCACCCAGCAGCCTGATCTGCATAATTCGTGGCTATGCTTCAAAGCTTTTCAAAAATACAAGCAAGAGTTTTCAATGACACCAACTAAAAGACACTATCTAGTGCACTTACTTCACAGAAATGTACATATTAGGGTCACTATTTGATTCATAAAGCCAGAGATGCAACTGTCTTAAATCTTTCTCCAAAAGAATCGTCATAAGATCAAAACATATGAACTCCAATGTAAATAAGTGTTAGGCACAAATTCAAATGCAATGACATAGTGAAGCAAACAGGCCTTTAGATAACCAGAAGAATTGTTGATATGATCCGAGTTATTTTTCTCTTGGCCCCACCTCCCTATGGAATAACACAATAAGAGTCCATGATAATCGTCTAGACCAAATTCAGACAGAAGTTTTGCTCTAGTTAAAGGGTTTAGGGGTCATGCATGGATTTGTATGAATCCCCAAAGCAAATCATAAACCAGCCATGGAATAAGACGGGTAGGAATTAGAGTCCTTTACTGCTAGGGTCAGTGACTTAATAGAAAAGTACTCCATTTACATCCTACCTTTGTTAGGCCTCAAGCGAGGCATGGTCTAATAGATCCTATGAATTTTCCAGAAGCTAAGGCTTGATTTGTGAGGAACATTACTACAGTCAACTCCACAGCAGTCAAACAGTCCAATCAGAGGCATGGGCCCGACTTTTGACTCAGCAATTCCTGGTACTACAACAATATCAAGGGCATGACTTGACTGCCACTGCACAAGCCTAAACAGGAAGCAGGTCAAGCATGACCTGCAACTGTCTCTTCCCAAGCTCTACTGGTCTTCCAGATCTACTTGTCAGACATACGAATGCTTAGCCACAACCCTATTAGAGGTGCTAGAATACCCATCTCTGAGCCATACAAGTCCACTTCAGTGGCCACACTAGAGTTGGGCTGCCCTTTAAGATTCATAAGGAATTTGATTTGGTGCATCAAAAATGGAGGTCAGGCATGAGAAGATCCAATGCTTCACCTACCACTGGCAAAGTCTGCCACTATTCTCTCTTAGTCAAACATCAGGTATGGACAATGAGGCTCATAAACTGCTGAATCCTCGTTCCAAAGATCCACAAATAATTATTTGCTTCCATACATTACAATGCATTTATCAAATGCCTTTGGCGTTAATAGTGACAAAGCACTTTACACTATATGGTAGAGAAGTCCTGTGCAGATATAGTTGAAGTTTGGTACACTGCGGTTAGTGAAGGAGGAGTACTGCACAGTTAGTCTATAATAGGGACTATGAAGCATAATTGTTGTTCTGGCCGTGAGTGAAAAACAAAAGGAGAAGCAATGGCCAGACAGAGAACAGGGAGAGATAGTGAAGTTCATTTTATAAAGAGAATGAGGAGGGAGAAGGCCTATGCAGTCATTGAGCTGGGTAAATGCAGCAGACAGTGAATGGGGGCAAGTGGTGTGCATACAGCGGGCTGTGTAGAATGGCTGGACGGTGAGCTGAAAAGAATGTCTGTACAGACAGTGAGTTGGGCAATTTGTAGGGAAAATGGGCAGACAGTCCCCTTTCCTTCACCAGGACATTTCATTTCTCAGAAGAGCCTAGGACAGTAGCTCACGGTACCAATTACTAAATAGACCGTGGTATAATTCTGCAGCTTCTGTATTTTGTGCATAACTATGAATTGACTGCAGCTGTCAAATAACCCATTATATGTAGTACAACTTCTTGATTGCAACAAAATTAAAGCTATATTTCTAGTTCATAGAGATCAAGTGACTTAAAATGTACTACACGTGCAGCTGCCTATAGGTTATCTCGTCACATTTCAGTTTATGATTGCAGCTTTCAAATGTCACGCTGGTAGTAACTGAGTGAAACTTTCCCCCATGCAGTACGTGTTAAAATGACAAGAGTGTAATAAACCTGCCACAAAATGTGCCACGCTGTATTGCATAAAATGCCTTTTTCTTGCCATATATTCAAGTCTACCGCATAATCTCATCAACCCTTGCGGCATAATTGCAGTGGTACTGACCAGAAGTTTCACACTCGGATCCGGACGGCAAGTAATGACGGCTATAATGGCCATGTCCAAACCACTGTACCACCCAATGGTACCAAAGTCTCACAATTGTCTGGCTTCACTTGCCCCGTTGATTTTAAGGGGTCACGCATGTAAATCGAGATACTCATTCGTAATATTAACTTTTGGGCAAAACCCCTGAAACGTCACCTCACTATAAACTTGGAACACTTGCTGTTTAACCCTACCCACGCCCAATAATGGTCCAAAAGGCAAATGTACTTATGATTTTCCCATCAAAGCTTACACAAATTACCACCCCCTCATCCCATAGGCACTTACAGGATGCCGGAACAAGATGTGCAAACGAAGGAGCCCACAGTCATGTTGGCATAGGTGGGTCCACGCTGGTCACAGTCAAAGCACTTGCGGTTGTGCGGGAGGCTCGTCATCTCCCGTAGCAGCTTTAAGTGTTTTTCCTCTTGCTTGCGCTTGGCGCTGGCGGCCATGGCAGGAGCGAAGGTGGGCTCTGTGCCGGTTCTGCAAATACAAGGGGTGCACGTACTGATGCGTGACACCTACAGGAAGGCGGCACCAGCCCAGCAGCAGACAAGCAACGGCCTCCGCTCTAACCTCGAGCCCGGCGGCCGCTGCCCTGGGCGACAGCACAGGAGGCAGTCGGGCAGGGCGAGCGCCATAGACAGAGAAAAGGGACACATGTTTAGGCTAAGAGAAGCATAGAAAACGGACAAAGACGCATAGCTCAGGTGAACCTAGCAATGTTTGTAGTGATGTTTTTCTATACCCTACAAAATAATTACTTCTCTTTTTAAAAGAAATACGTTTCCAAGTGTGACAGTTAAATTAGATGTATCCTTTACATACAAATAAAACTATACTTGAGTAATGCTTTAAATATGAAAAAGGGGCAACATTGTTGCAAAATAACGTTTTTTAAATATTGCCTGAGCGCAATAACAGAGGAAACGCACTGATACGCAAATATGGCGATCGAATTATAATGATGTTTGGTTGTGTTTTGCATATTCGTCCCTTTTTAGTTTCAATTTCAGGTAGGTTTAGAGGAGGGAAGGGGCGGGGTTGGAGTAGACGAACCGGAACTCGCTTTTACAAACGAATGCTGAAAGAATGTTGAGACAAGTCAGGTCCCGGGCCGCGCTGTGATTGGCTGACGTCACGGGGGTGTCCCGGGCCGGCAGCCAATCACAGCGCGGCCCGGGAATGACGTCACGGGGGTGTCCCGGGCCGGCAGCCAATCGCAGCGCGGCCCGGGACAAAGGGGCAGGGCTTAAAAAAAGCACCAGAAACGCCCCCGAATCGCGTTTTCAAGAGAAAGCGCGATTGACAGCCTCTGTCTCCCAATGGCTAGCCTCCATTTATGGAGCTAGCCAATTGGAAACAGAGGCAGTCCGAACATCACTACTGAAAACAAAAGATTTCGATCTGGGAGGGGCTTTGCCCCTCGCCAGGTCAAAACATAAAAAAGGCAGGTTACACAATATCTACTGCGTCACCAGGTGGATGTGGCTTTCTTACAAGAAACGCACCTGCCTCCCACCGATCACTCCCAATTCGCCCCTGGCTGGGGTACACATAGATATTTTGCAAACTACAGCAACTATGCGAAGGGCACTGCAATACTCATTCACAAGCGGCTTTCATTCCACTTGAATTCGGTACTCCGTGACAGCGAAGGTAGATATAATATTGTACTGGGCACGTTATTGGGTCACAAATTAGCTTTAGTCTGCACATATGGCCCCTGATTCCCCGACTTTTACTACTCCCTGTTTTCCAGACTGGCACAGCTGGGTCCGGTTCCCCTCTTGGTGGGGGGTGACTTTAACATTGTCCAGGACTTATCGCAGGACTTCACATCTAATGCTCCGGATCCCAAACCACAGGCGAGAAGGGCACTGAGCTCACTTTGTGAACACTTCACCCTAAACGACATTAGTAGGAAGCTAAATGCTCTTTGCACTGCCTTCACCCACTTCACCAACTGTCATAACACATGAACTAGACTGGACTATTGGCTGGTTTCCCCGGATTTGGTCAGTTGGTGCCAACCGGTCAGGACACTCTCCAGTATTGTTGCCTGTGAAGATACCACGACCTGAGGGTTTTGAACAGCAGTGGAGGTTTCCCTGCCGCGCGCTTGATGATTACTTTTTTCGTGAGGCATTGAGGGAGGCAATAGAGGATTACTTCACCCTTAACACCGGTTCAGTAGACACTGCCGCTATGTTGTGGGAGGGTTTTCAAGCCTACATGAGGAGAGTATGCATATCCAAAAGGGCTGGTGTCTTACGAGACTTACGCAACACATTAGCTCGGTACATTGGACACCACGCAGCTTCAGACGACTAGCCCGAACCTAGACGAACGTAGGCTTTCCGTGCTAGCGGACTTTAGACACACCGCCGAGAGGGAAATACTCTACATGGGAAAATACCATAAGGCTAGGGTATACGTTGAGGGGGAGTGTCCGCGCTGTATTCTGGCCCAAATTATCAGAGCCCCCCTATAGCAAGGCATACATCCCGAATTGAAGTCCACCCAGGGGCTACACATCACTTACCCGCTGGACATCCAAGGGGAATTAATCTCTTATTTTAAGGCTTTGTACACCACTAAACTGGGCCCAGATAAATCAGACCAGGAGAGTTATCTATCAGAAGTAGCACTGGTGTTCCTTGATAAGGTCATGCAGGAAAAGCATAGACAAGGCGATCCCTGCCTTAAAGAGTTCCTCAGCTCTGGGGCTCGAGGGATTCACAGCAGACTTTTACAAGGCCTATAAAGATTTGTTGATTCCCCAGCTCCTTGCCATGTATGCGGAGGCTCTTGAGCGGCAGATGTTACCTCCCACCCTGCGTGAGGCGATCATTATTTTACTCCCCAAACGGGGCAAAGACCCTCTATTATGTGTCTCCTATTGTCCATTCTCACTTCTTAACCTAGACTACAAAATACTGGCAAAAGCTTTGGCGTGCCGACTGTCGCTATTAATGGAGTCCATAATCTCCCCTGCCCAATCTGGATTTATACCGCACCGATCGACTGCATTTAATATACGCACTTTGTTTAACACACTACACAGAATCAACACTGAAACCCCTGCGGCAGCCATCCTTTTAGACACAGAAAAGGCATTTGATTCCCTTGAGTGGCCTTTCCTTTTATCCATCATGCAATGAATGGGGATGCCATACTGATTCACGACCGCCCTGCTATATAGTCAGCTGATGGCCCAACTTAGACTGAACGGCACGCTATCCCCCCCTTTGCACTATCACGCGGCACTAGACAAGGTTGTCCATTATCTCCGCTGTTGTTCACCTTAGCCATGCACCCTTTTATAAGACACTTTCAAGAGAAGCACTTGCACAGAGGTTTGCAGTTTCATACGGGTCCATTGTTAGTCTCATTATACGCTGATGACACTGTTTTATATGTTTGTGACCCCAGATTAAGTTAGACCCTCTCATCATGGAAATATTGCGCTTTTGTGTGTATTTCGGACTAGGAATCAACTGGCATAAGTCTGTAATCTTTCCGCTCACTGCCAGCATGGTCCCGTGGGAGCTAGAGTTCCCTCTGGAGTGGAATACCGACTCGGTCAAATACTTATGCGTTCATATATATCTTAATGTCCTTGGCTGGTTGAGTTTCCCTCATCAAAATGGTCGTGCTTCCTAAATATTCATATTTCTTTCAGAACATCCCTATCCCGCTCACAATTTTTTTTATTAACACTGCAATTCCATTTAATAAGATTGGTGTAGGGGGGTAGACACCCTAGGGAAATCTGGAAGGTGATGATGCTCCCCTGCGATAGAGGTGGTTTTGGGGTGCTTGATCTTAGACTATTTTATTTAGCTGCGCAGTGTAGTTTCGCACAAGCATGGTACCACCCACACGCCAGAATCCCCTACCTCTGACCTGAATCACACCTAGTCCTACCAGACACACTAGCTGCAGTTTTGCCGAGTTTGTTCCTCAGAGATCCCAATGATATCCAACCTGCCTCGACCACTAGTTGGGCTTCGGACCAGCTGCGCCACATCACGTACACTACACTACTCTAAACGAAAAGTTGATACAGAAGATGTGCCTCAAATTTGAAATTGTTAAGATGGGTGACCTGTTTCCTGATGGACATGCCTTCGACCAAGATAATGACTCCCGTTTTCCAGATTCCACCTTCATTAACAAATCTGTCCTTCTGCTAATTCGCTCTGCCCTTCAGGCTACCTTTCCAGACAACTCTCTGGAGCCCCCTTCCTTCCCTCCGCTTACCATGGTGATTGGCAGTGAGAGGGGGTGCACATTGTGTCTCTGCTATATAGGTCATGCGCTACTCTTCTTCCGATCAATGAGAATAAATTACACAAAGCCTGGGAGGTGGACTTGGGTGGGCCAATCTCTGACAAACAATGGGATGCCTGCTGTGCAGTCACGAACAAGATTTCCTTAAATAGCCAGCATAAATTGATTAATTTTAAATTTCTTCGCAGAATGTATATTACTCTGGCCAAACTCCATAGAATAGACCCTTCCAGATCACATCACTGCAACAGATGCCACGCACTGAATGCCGATTTTGCCCACCTTGCCTGGACCTGTCCGAATGTAAAAGCGTATTGGGTTGCCTTGCATAGGAAAGTGAGTGAAATGGTCAGGGTGCCTATGACCCCATTGCATGAGATTGCACTTTTGGGATATGCTGCGCAGTTCCTGCAGGCTATGCGCGGTATTTATTGCTATTAGTTTGCTCTTTGCCAAGATAGAAGTGGCGATTCACTGGGGTAGTAGGACTACTCCCTCGGTGAAGGGATGGCTAAAGAGCATGGCTTCTTGCTCTACCAATAGTGACATACATGTTACAAAGCTCCCTCCACTTTGAGGCCCAAAGATATCTGGGGTCCTTTCCGGGCGTATCTACATGCCCAACAACAACCCCCCCCATATTATCAAGTACTGCATTGTTAAATGTATCATGAGAGATGTCCTTTTTGATTGCATGTACTTACCATATTGTTGATTTTCTGATCCCAGTGCACTAATGTAACTGTAACTAAATGCTAAATAAAGTGTTAAAATAAATAAATAAATAAATCATTCGGAGCGACACATCGTACTGTCATAAGTGTCAAATTCTGAAGGAGTGGGTGAAACAGACAAAACCAGGTGTGGCAAATGAGCCGTGTATGTTGTCAGTACAGGACAAGGTAAGGGCGCTCACCCCACACTAAGCCAGAGGTCCGAGCTGACAGGAGCATAAACAGAGCGGGTCGTTCACTCATGAAATGTGTGAGGGAGAGAAGATTAAAAAAACAAGACAGAACTACATATCTAGGTAAGCGTGCTCTTACCGGGGGAGGCGGTGTACGCCTTTTGAGTTTCATACTCATAAAGAGGCGGCATGGTGACTAGTCCTTCTCCTTCCCCGGCTCTGTTTCCCATGCTGGGGCGCACTGATGGTGGGTCTTATGTACGTTCTTCCTGTCTGTGGGAGGAGCAACTGGTGTGGGAACTATGGCGGCCATGTTGGGTAGGTCGCATGAATGCAATGTAGAGGGATGTTGCTGCAGTGGTACTAGCTCCACTTGGCAACTGTGAAAAAGCCTAATCATGTTATATATAACCAATGACATTACAAATGACACATGATGTTGTTATATTGTGTACAAGACTTATTGAGTAGATCGCATAGAAGCAATGTTATGAGATGTTGCTCCATCGGTCATTGCTACGCTCGGGTTGTGTGGGTTCTCTAGGAGTCGTTAAAAACAAGAGAGTGACCCTGGTAAACCAGAAAGGACCGGTAATGGCAAAGTAATAACAAAATATCTTCCTTTCTTTGTTCTTCCGTATTTATGTGACAACTGCCATCAGATTTATACCAAACCCAAAGGAGTCTCCTTGGAAAGTCTAGCAAGATGTGAATTGATATTAATCATTTATTATTCATTTCATGGCCACAGTATTAAAAATGCATATAATTCTTGATGCACTATAACAACAATTAAAACCACATGATTACAAATTAAAACAAATCAGTTCAAAATTTCAATAGACTCCAATCTCAGAAATATTTTCCCGTTAAGAGATTTTTTTACAATAATTTTCCAATCATGGAAAGCATTGAATTGCAAACATTTCATACAAAAATCATTACATCACTCTAATTTAAAAACAATACATTACAACAAATAATAATGTCCTTGTGTCGGTATGTTTTGGTGTATCCGGTTTGTTTGAAAACACCTTCCTCAGGACAAGTACATTAAAACCGTCTACTCTTCACTGTGCCAACCAACATATCCTCTTCCGTTGGTTAGTACTCAGTATCAGTTTTTCTGAGAAAGAATATACGTAATGGTTCCTTCTACCTCCATAAAAGTGGGGTCACAGGCTTTTCTAATATAGGTGGACTTCATAAAATTCCCCCTTCCATAGTCTATGGTGCTGATGTTTCTTAAAATAATTTCCACCCCTTCAGTTCTGACAGCTAATACTGATTTTCTTATCCAACCATTTACATAAGGTTACTGTCCTGCTTGAAAATTCCCTCGTGGGGTTAGTGTTGATAAAATCTGGGAGCCTATTTGGTATCCCACTTTTGTCAGAGCATCCACCGCCTTTGTCAATATAGGGAGACACTCATTCCTTAAAGACACGTAAGTCTGCCACCTCGGGGGGTTCTGTTCGGAAATGAAAAAAAAGGAGTGCCTCGTCAGGTAGTTATGCATTACCAATGACTTGCGAATTACACCTGACATAGTTATATTGTGTGGGATGCTTATTGGGTAGATCGGATGAAGGCAATGTTGTGAGATGTTGTTCCAGCGGTACTTGCTCCGCTGGGGTAGTGTGGATTCTCTAAGAGTGCCTAATCAGATTGTTGTGCATTACCAATGACTTAAGGAAGACACCTAATATTGTTGTGTTTTGTACGTAGCTGGTGAGTTATGCTTGAACTGATAAACTAGGATGAAGGACTTGAATCCCTTGATTAGTTAAGCTCACCCCAGATAGCAGAAGGGATGAGAGCCTGACAATCCAGCTCTTTCCTGGAGTGAACTTTTGTGCTTTTGGGGATGGGACTCCAGAACAGTCCAATGTAGGTTCATTGACTGTGTGGCTCATTAATATAAAGTAGGCACACATTTTTGTGTTGATCTTTTTGTAACTGATGTTGCTACAGTGGTCTCTAATCCTGGTTTTCACCACATGTGTTGTCATACCTACATATTTGAGTTGACAGGGGCAGGAAATTAGGTAGACACAGTTGAATGTGTTGCAGTTGGTATGTTTCGTTTGTGTCCATGTGAGAGTATCAGTGAGTGTAACCGATTTAGTTGCACTGGTCAGAGGGCAAATTGTGCATTGCACACAGGGGTAATGGCCAACTACCGGGGGCAAATTCCACAGTTGTAGTTGTTGTTTGGCCCCCCTCCGTTTAGGTCTGGTGTTGAGCAGCATATCCTTAAGATTTGCTGTTCTTTTAAAGGCGAAACTCGGGCGGTGTGGGTAATAGTTTGCCAATCTTCAGAGTCCTCCAGTGCTTTTTTATTGCCCTCCTGATCATGTTTACTGAGGGGTGTACTTGGTTACACAAGTCAAGGTATTCGACTCAGGATTTGCATGTACTTCCAGAAACTATTGGTTTGAGCGCTTTTTTGGGCTGTCTTTATGTTCCTCAGCAGATATTTTTGTCTAGCTAGGTGGTCTGTCAGTTCAGAGGACTGGTGGGTAAAGTCATTTAAGTTGCTACAGTTGCGTTGTATGCGTAGGAACTGCCCGTATGGTAGATTTTCCAGGAGGGCTTTCAGATGGAAGCTATTGTACAGTAGGGAACCCTGACTGTCAGTTGGTTTCTTATAGGTTCTTGTTTCCAGTGTATCTGAAACCAAACTATTCATCAGGTCCAGAAAAGGTAGTTCTTGGTCTGAGGTACGGGTTGAGGCCATTAACCTAATCGACAAAAGGAGGTATCATCTCTTGCCTCCCCCTTCCAAAAGATGAGAATATCGTTGATATAACGACACCACAGAGTGATATTATCTTTGTAGGGATTTGTGTCGGTGAGTATGTGTTTGGCCTCAAAGTCTGATATGTACAGACATGCCAGACTAAATTGTACAAGGGCAGGAAGGTTTGTTTTTATTCATTTGTTGTCTTATCTGTGTGATATTTTATCTGTTTTATGTACTTTTATGGCTTATTTTGATAGGTCAGAAATAAGGGTTCTTTGACTTGAGTATTCCATTACTCTTTTGCTCTGATTATGAGTAAAGAATCACATTTTGATCCTTGCACGCATCCGTCTCTTTTGCACAGGAATCAGAATTCCGAATTGTGTGATAATTATCAAACCCAGGTTTTTACTCAACGTTATCTGACAATCAAACATGTAAAATGTTTCCAGGGAAAAATGTCTCTAAAAACATGACACTTCCAGAATGTGTTTGTTAGATACCAATTCTGTGTGTGTTTTCATATTTCCAAGTGAAAACTTGGAATATGAGGCCTTTACTGCACCAAGTAAAAACCTCACCTTTGGGGAATGGCATATATCAGGTGAGTTAAATACCACACTCTTCACACACCTACTTGAAATCAGGGCTTCAGAGTATAGGTTATCTTTAATTTATTTGATTTGTTTTCAACATACTTGACCCCAATTGGGTAAAGAATGAAAAACTTGCCCTCTTATTTCAGTAGGTTTTCTCTTTTGTATTTAAAGTTTTATTACGTTGAATTTCACAGAGCAGTATAGGACTATTCCAGCAAGTGTAAAAATAAATAAAAAACATAATTTTAATTTACAAAAAAAGGCACATCCATTAACTGACATTAGGTAAGGAAGAAGTATACGCATTACAACTTTCCATATAAAAGTTAATGAAGAAATGAAAATGTTATTCATCAGAGTACACACCTGCAGATAAAGGTACTGTTAGAAATGGGATTTCTTGTTGGCTAGGGCATGCTCCTAAGCCAGGCAGAAACCACCACTCTAGTCAGAGTTACACACTGAGATAATCCCTGTTCACCCCCTTGGTAGCTTGGCACGAGCAGTCAGGCTTATCCCACAGGCAATGTGTAAAGCGTTTGTGCAACACACACAAAGCAGCAACACACTAGGCACACCACAAAAGAAACTCCACACTCCGCACAAGGTTATATAAATAATTGCTTTTGTATTATCCAAAGCACATTGGTATCATAATCACACATATACACTGTGCCAACTGGCATCAGGTCATAATTTACAGGAGATTATATACATGACAGGGCCAATCGGGCCATCACAAAGCACAAGTAGTAAATAACACAGGCAGTAACTACTGGTACAATAATGACCTCAGCATTACATCACATTAGCATTAGGCATTAGCATAAACACATTATGCCAAAATCACAAGTAGAAGTGCACCTTAGTAACACTCCCTAGGTGTATACGTCACCTTCCTTTAGGGCCCTGCACCCTCCTGATGCACACAGGTACCAAACCTGATCCCAAGCCAACTGGCCTTTCACTGGGGCTCAAATGCCCTTTGTCCCAAAATGGGCGTAACTGGGGTATTCCACTGGCCAATTGGCTGGCAATTCTGCAGAAGCACTGTACACAATGGACTGGGGCATGAGGCAGTGCAACTCACCCCCTTCCTCAGCAGGGAAAGAAAATGCCCCTTTGTTGCAGCTGCCTTCGCTCTTGCGGTGCAGCTGTAGAAAATAGCTTTGGCGCCACAGTGCCTTGAGAGCAACGTTCCCTGGGCTCCGACTGGTGCACCCCCTCAGCACCAATACTGCTTCATGGCCCCAGCCCCACTCACTGGAACAGGTCGTTGCCGGCTCCAGGCACTGACAATGTGCCTCCCGAGGTCCCACCTTCAGCGGGACCCATCTCTCCTGATCGTGGAGTTAGGTGGCGGAAACAGAACACCCAACGAGCCTCCCTCACCGCTTGTTTGGAGGCTGTTGCAGGCCAGGAGCAGCCATCCTCTGCAATCAGTGACCTGTAGTCTCTGGGGTTACACCCTCTTCTCCTTGAGCACCGAGGGAGGCGGCAATGGAGCCCACCAGGCTCTGGCTTCTTCTTGCCACACGCGGGGCTCTACAACCTCTCAGGATTCCCTTGGATGAAGTCACCGTGCCTCCTCTAAACTTGGCGCTGCTTCAGTGGGACTTCTTCTGGAATAGACCCCGCCCCTAGTCAGGCAAAGTCGTTGCCTGACTTCCGTTCTTGGTGCTCCTTCCCTTCTTTGCACAGAAGTGCGGGGTGGGCTCCCGCGAACAGGAACCCAGAATGCGGGATGGGCTCCTGCAAACAGAAAACCAGAATGCAGAGTGGGCTCATGTGAACAGAAACCCAGAATGTGGGGTGGGCTCCCGTGAACAGAAATCCAGAATGCAGGGTGGGCTCCTGCTCCCAAAGGCAGCAATGCGGGGTAAGCTCCCGCTGTCTTCTGGAAATGCGGGGGAATCCCCATGTCGGGATTCCCTCGGGTGATGAGGCAGCCCAATGCTACAGATTGCAAAAGTCTCCCCTTCCCTAGGGGAAACACGAAGAGCGGCGCAGCACTCACAAGGGGTTAGGAGCTAGGAAATCCAAAGCTCCAAGGGCACAAGGCTGGGTCCAGGCAAGCCGGCTCACAGGGCGGTTCCTCCTGGGGCCCAGCAGCAGCCGCCCCTAATCACAAGGAAGCACAAGCACACACACATGGGGTCACAGCCCCAGCACTTATACCACATTTTCCTTTGTTCTGCCCTGGCACAGGGCTGGGGTAACCAGTTCCAACTGGTTCTGGGGGTATTGGAGCACTTTGTGTACAGGGCTCCTTTTCCCCTTTGTCAGGTGTGGGCTCGGTCATCAAACACACAACAATGGGACGGAGCCAACATTCATCTAGGCAGGCACAGACCTATTCAGGGTCAGGGGACTACTCCTCCCACGACTCCAAATGCAGATCTCCTATTCAGCCTAGCGCTGACTCACCCTGCCCTCCCTGGAGCCGCACACACCTCAACAGCCCCTGTCACTTCAGAGTCAGACATGCAATATACATCAGGCAGGAAGACACATAGCACACAGAAATGCCAATTTCTAAAAGTGGGATTTCTAAAATAGTGATAATAAATCTATGCACACCATTGCGCAGCATTTATTATTACTATTCCAAACATACCAAACTTGACCACGCTGCTCCTTTCCTATCAGGAATTACCACTGAAACGCTTATCAGGGAATCCCCAATGCATTCCTAAGGGAGGGCAGCCTCACAGCAGTGAGAAACCAAAATGGCTGTTTGTCACTACCAGGACAAGTCACACACTTAAGGTACATGTCCTACCTTTTACCTATTTTTATATATTTATTATATGTTTATTTTATTTTTTCCATTTGTAGGGCGCAACAGCTACCCAAGAAGGGTTTCCCGGTGCCTAGACACAGCTAGTATGAGGGCAGGAGAGAGGGGTGATGGCTATAGAGTTATTATTGTTCAAATAGCC
Source organism: Lissotriton helveticus (assembly GCF_964261635.1). Classification (NCBI taxonomy): domain Eukaryota; kingdom Metazoa; phylum Chordata; class Amphibia; order Caudata; family Salamandridae; genus Lissotriton; species Lissotriton helveticus. The sequence goes on from NC_136065.1 coordinate 540,884,248, forward strand.
AGGTCTTAACCAGCTTTCTAAACCTGGGGTAATTTTCCTCCTTTCGGATGAAGGGAGGCAGCGTGTTCCAAAGTGCTGGTCCCAGATGGGCGAAGGATCTACCACCTACTCTTGCCCGTTTGAACCTCGGCACACAGAAAGAGGCTGCCGTCTGCGACTGGAGGTTACGCTTGGGTGTGTAGGGGTGGGCGAGGGTCAGAAGATATTTAGGTGCTGTACCTGCTTTAATTTTGAACATATAGTTCAGTGCTTTAAAGCGGATTCTGTTTTCAATCCTGAGCCAGTGAAGTTCCCGGCGGTGGTTCGAAACTCCAGAGAATTTGGGGATACTGCATAGTAAGCGAACTGCTGCGTTTTGCGCCACCTGTAGTCGACCGACTACAGATTTGTTTGCGCCCAGATATAGAATGTTGCCGTAGTCAAGCCTTGATGTAATAAGGGCATTGACTACGGTCTTTTGTGTGGAAACAGGCAGCATCCAGAGAATTTTCCTCAACCATTTGACTATGGTGAGGCATAGACCAGTAACTTTACTGGCCTGTTGATTCATGGATAAGGAGTTATCCAGAATAAATCCTAAATTTCGAACGTGGGTCACTGGAGTAGGAAGAGCGCCCATCTGGTCAGGCCAGTGTACGGGATTCCACAGATCTTGCTGTTTTCCCAGGACCAGAATCTCCGTCCCGTCGCCGTTGAGTTTTAACTGATTTTTCGTCATCCAATTCAGAATATTTAGGAGTCCTTCTTTGAGTAGAGAAGGGGAATTAGGACAGGATTCGGATAGGGCAAAAATGATTTGGGAGTCGTCGGCATAGTTCATGAGAGTGAGACCCGATTTTTCAACAAGGTCGGCCAGGGGTCTGAGATATAAATTAAAAAACAGAGGACTGAGAATAGACCCCTGAGGCACTCCATGGGGTACCGGCGGGGTATCTGATGAGGCTCGTGTAGAGGTAATCTGGAAGGTGCGGTTTGTCAAAAAGGACCGGATCCAATCCAGTGCCTTACCACGTACACCTACAATGCACCCTGCCCATAGGGCTAGCTAGGGCCTACCTTAGGGGTGACTGACATGCATTAAAATGGGGGTCACAGGTGTGGGACACACTTTAGGTGCCACGTCACAGCAGCAGTAACATTGCATGCACAGGCCCTGCGATGGCAGAGGCCTGAGATAGGTTTGAAAGGCTACTTTGGTGGGTGGCGCAATCAGCGCTGCAAGCCTACCAGAAGCATTTAATTTACTGGCCCTGGGTATCTGAGATACCACTTTACAAGAGCCTGACAGGTAAATTAAATATGCCAAACAGGTGTAGACCAATCTTACCATGTTTACCACAGAGAGCACACATACTTTACACTGAACCGCAGTGCTAAAGTGCCCAGAATCCTCAAACCACCAACACCATCTCGGAATAAAGGCTAGGAGGAAGGCAAAGAATACAGTGATGACCCTACACAAAGGGCTAAGTCCAACAAAACCCCTTCCAGCCAAAATGCAGGGTAGACCAATCACTACCTAGATGGGCTTCCCTGCTTTCGGCAATAGAACATGGATGTGGGCCCGCAACTGAAGGGGCACACTCCAGTTCTACGCCATTCTGAACCCATGTGATTCCCTCTGTCAAAGCTCCCAGGACCAACTAAGCTACCCCACAGGTACTCCCTAGTTATCTGCGACGAGGACCAGGCCCTAGGCCATCCAGATGTCTCTGGTTCTTGCCAATCCACAGAGTAAGAGTCAGTAACCTCTGGCACATAGTAACAATTCTCCACTCTTCCTCTTTTCAGTGCAGTTCTAAACTGCCACTGATCCTCCAAACTAGGGTCCACACCCTCAGGCTGACCAGAAGCCTCAGGCGAGGCTCTCCTCATCATCCAACCTAGGGTCCACACCCTCAGGCTGACCAGAGGCCTCGGACGAGGCTCTCCTCACCTTACCTCTCCTTCTGGGGTTCCGCAATCTCCTCCTAGGAGAGGCACCACCAGAACCAAAAACTGTCAAGACTCTGGAACCAGACCTCCTACACAATTCTTCCTCCAGTCCAGGGCCTAGACCCTGCAACTGATCTACCAACCTAAGATCTAAACCCTCAGGTTAAACCCGGGTCAGAGGCAAGGACTCCCTCCCTCTGCACGCCCTTCCAGAGCTTAGCACCCTCCCACCTGTAGTGGTACCCCTAGAAGCTAAATTGGTCAGGATACTGCTTACAGTTGTCCTTCCCTCCAGGTCAGGCATAACCCGAACCTGGCCTCCCAACCCAGGGACTAACCCATGTGGCTTAGCACCCGCCTGGCACACCAGGACTTCCACGGGAGCTTGCATGCCCCCCAGGGGGCAACACATCTCTCATGTGTTGTGTGACAGTCTGCCTTGCGCTGATCTCCTGACCCCTGTCCATCTGACAGTGCGTGAAGACTCCCGATACAGAAGTGGTGTCACCATGGTCACTCCTAGGAGACTCAGCCCTTCTGGCTGGTCCCTGACCCACTTATTCTCCCACTGGGGACTCTCTACCCCTCTCACCCCTCCATCTGGACTTCTGCACCTTACACTTAGGAGTGGCACTGCCAGACACCAGAACTGATGAAGGTCTTCTTACAGACACTCCAAGTTCTCCTGACACTTGGAGATCCCCTCAACGGGCGGCCCATCAGGACAGCCTCGGTTCCGCACCCGGTGTTACCTTAAGGAACCATCCAGGCCCTGAGACTGACGTTGGGGTACTTCAGGATGCATCCCAGTCTCACTCGTTCTTCTTAGAGACAGGGCGTGAGGCCCTACAACAGACCTCCTCACTTGACACCCAAGACCCTGACAGAATCTCTTTAGGTTCTTCACAGTATACCTATGCAGCATCCTTACACTAGATGCACTTTCTGTCACAACAACTGCTGGGTCACCAGGGTGAGACATGACTGACACTTTAGGGGTGTCACCAAAATTTTGCAGAGTAGGAAAACACAATTAAAAACTGACACTCTTAAGGAGAAAAATAAATTGAGGAAAAATAATCCCCAAGCATGTGATTATCTAAATGTAGAGTTTTTAGTGCAACCAGTTGTCGATATGGTACTGTGCAACCGCAAGTCCTATCCTCACCGCTGACAGTCAATGTTAGAAATGGGATTTCTGGTTGGCTTGGGCATGCGCCTAATCCAAGCAGAAACCACCACTCTAGTCAGGGCAAGAGAATTACATGCTGAAGATATCTCATGCTCACCTCCTTGGTAGCTTGGCACAAGCAGTCAGGTTTATCCCAGTGGCAATGTGTAAAGGGTTTGTGCAACACACACACACACACACACACACAGCAGCAACACATTAGGCACACCACAAAATAAACTCAAGGTTATATAAAAAATTGCCTTTGTATTATCCAAAACACATTAGAATCATAATCACACATATACCCTGTGCCAACTGGCACCAGGTCATAATTTACAGGGGATTATAGACATGACAGGACCAATCAGGCCACTGTCCGAACCATCACAAAGCACAAGTATTAAATAACACAACCAGTAACTACTGGTACAATAATGACCTCAGCATTATATCACATGAGCATAGGCATCAGCATCAGCATAAACACATTATGCAAAAATCATAATTAGGAGTGCACCTTAGTAACACTCCCTATGTGCATTCATCACCTTCCTTTAGGGCCTTGCGCCCTCCTGGTACACACAGGTACCAAACCTGACCCCAGGCCAACTGGCCTTTCACCGGGGCTCAAATGCCCTTCGTCCCAAAATGTCAGGGCGTAATTGGGGCCTTCCACTGGCCCCTTGGCTGCCAATTCAGCAGAAGCACCATGCACAAAGCACTGGGGCATGGGGGGGTGCAACTCACCCCCTTCCTCAGCAAGTAAAGAAAATGTCCCCTTGTTGCAGCTGCCTGCACTCTTGCGGTGCAGCTGTAGAAAATAGCCTCGGTATCGCAGTGCCTTGAGAGCCCCGTTCACTGGGCTCCAATTGGTGCCCTTCCTTGGCACCAATACTGCTTCACGGCCCCAGCCCCACCCACTGGGATAGGTTGTTGCCGGCTCCAGGCACCGACAATGTGCCTCATGAGGTCCTCCCTTCAGCGGAATCCCTCTCTCACGATCGTGGAGTTAGGCGGCACCAACAATCCACAACGAGCCTCACTCACCGCTTTTTTGGAGGCTGTTGCAGGTTGGGAGCAGCCATCCGCTGGAATCGGTTACCTGTAGTCACCAGGGTTACGCCCTCTTCTCCTTGGGCACACACGGAGGCGGCAGTGGAACCCGCCAGGCTTCGGCTCCTTCTGGCCACACGCGGGCTCAGCAACGTCTCAGGATTCCCTTGTGCATGAGGTCACGGTGCCACGGTGCCTCCTCGCAACTCGGCGCTGCTTCCGTGGGGCTTCCTCTGGAATAGGACCCGACCCTAGTCAGGCAGAGTTGCTGCCTTACTTCTGTTCTCAGCGCTCCTTCCCTTCTTAGCGCAGAAGTGCACGGTGGGCTCCTGCGAACAGAAGCCAAGAATGCGGGGTCGGCTCCCGCGAACAGAATCCCAGAATGCAGGGTGGGCTCCCTCAGACAGAATCCCAGAATGGGGAGTGGGTTCCCGCTCCCAAAGGCAGCACTGCAGCGTAGGCTCCCGCTGTCTTCTGGAAATGTAGGTGAATCCCCACGTCCGGATTCCTTAAGGTGATGACGAAGCCCAGCACTGAAGATTACAAAAGTCTCCCCTTCCCTAGGGAAATCACGAAGAGCGGTGCTGTGCTCATGGGGCGCTAGGAGCTAGGAGCTCCAAGGGCACAAGGCTGGACCCTGGCAGGCCAGCTCACAGGGCCCTCCAGCAGGGAGGCAGTCCTGTCCTTTGTGGCGGTTACTCTTGGGGCCCAGCAGCAGCCGTTCCTAATCACAAGGAAGCACAAGCACACACACATGGGGTCACAGCTCCAGTACTTATACCACGTGTTCCTTTGTTCTGCCTGGCACAGGGCTCAGGGATATTGGAGCACTTTGTTGACAGGGCTCCACTTCCCCTTTGTCAGATGCGGACTCGGTCATCAGACACACCACAGGTGGGCAGAGCCAGCATTCACCTAGGCAGGCACAGACCTATTCACGGTCAGGGGACTACTCCTCCCACTACTCCAAATGCAGGTCTCCCATTCAGCCTAGCACTGACTCACCATGCCCTCCCTGTAGCCACACACACCTCTCCAGCCCCTGTCACTCCTGAGCCAGACATGCAATACTCATCAGGTAGGCAGACACATAGCACACAGAAATGCCAATTTCTAAAAGTGGCATTTCTAAAATAGTGATAATAAATCTGTGCACACAGTTGCGCTGCATTTATTATTACTATTCCAAACATACCAAACTTGACCACGCTGCGCCTCTCCTATCAGGAATTACCACTGAAACACTCATCAAGGAATACCCAATCCATTCCTATGAGAGGGTAGCCTCACAGCAGTGAGAAACCAAAAATGGCCGTTTCTCACTACCAGGACATGTCACACACTTAAGGTACATGTCCTACCTATTACCTACAATGCACCCTGCCCATAGGGCTAGCTAGGGCCTACCTTAGGCATGACAGTCACAGCGGCAGTAACAGTGCGCGCACAGGCCCAGCAATGTCAGTGGCCTGAGATAGGTTTACAAGGCTACTTTGGTGGGTGGTGCAGTGAGGGCTGCAACTGCAAGCCCACCAGTAGCATTTAATTTACTGGCCCTGGGTATCTGAAATACATCTTTACAAGGGACTGACAAGTAAATTAAATACGCCAGACAGGAGTAGACCAATCTTACCATGTTTACCATAGAGATCACTTTACACTGAACCGCAGTGCTAAAGTGCCCAGAGTCCTAAAACCACCAATACCATGTAAAAAAAAGCCTAGGAGGAAGGCAAACAGTTCAGGGATGACCCTGCAAAAAAAAAGGGCCAACACATACCAAAGGGAAAAACCAGAATAAAAAAAGTGCTCATCTACCTTAATTATTTCCTTTCAGATTGAGGTAAATGTACTCATACAAATGTTGAGATCCATTCCCATTGTAAAGAGCTTTGTATTTATTTTAGAAAAAACGGTGCCATAGCAGTCAACTAGTTACCAAACTAGAGGCATACTAGATCATATACAATTTGAAGAATTTGTTTTTTGCTAAAATAGTGACTGCCCTACTAATGATTTGTCCCAACTTAATTCAATATGGCCAAAAATGTGACTCTCCTGTGCTTCACTTTCAAATCAATATCAGACATGCAAATACTTCTTTGCAAAGATGAACTACTCAATAACGGTACGGGTGTTTTAATATACCAGGTTAAAGGATGCACTAACAAAGTTCATTAGATGGCCTTCAGGTTGATGTCCTTCAGTACGCCTTATAATCTTCACTCCATTGTGTAGAAATTGCACCAAAATTAAACTCATAAGAATAAACTCCTGGGAATAATACCAAATCAATCCTTGATCTATAAGTTAATTCCCAACTCCTCACACCAGTTATGTTTACCTTTAACAAACTCTGCCAATTCTTTATGAAACCCAGTAGAGCAGTTAGGTAAGGTAAGGTAAGGTAAGTTTAGTATGCTTGATTAATTAAAACCACTGCATATATAGACATTAAAATCAAAGCAGATTATGTGAATAGAGAAGTTAAACAATGTTAAAAAAATGTTCCGCTTTGTTTTTATGCATAAAACAATTAAGATTATAACGTGAAAAATAGTTTTTTCAACAGTTAATGCTCAGTCTAATTAAAAGTAATGTGGTAAGAATTGTCTATTTAAATGTTCACTCCGCCAACTTCTTACTCAATCTTTCACTCCAGAATTTTTAACTTATTTTTGGGGTGCACTAGTCATTCAAAATAATCCCATGCTTCAAGCAGGTAATGATTGTGCCTGTTTGTGGCATCATAATGCCATTGTAAGTATTCTCAAGTTAATTTGATGAAGTAAGATCAAAAGATGCCCATGCCCATCTTATAGAGCAAAGTTCATGGCCAATGATGTTACGTTTTTCAAACTCAGTGTAGTGCGATCTAAGAAGTTTGTAAGGCGGCAGTTTAGCTGTACTAAAGTTGGATTAAAGCACAGCATTACTGCCTGCCTGCAGGACCTGACTCCAAGCTGGTTAAAAGATAGTTTTAGTAGGGTGCACGTTATGTCCTTTAGTTTGTTGCAGATGCAAATAATGTGAATACGGTTTTTTGTGCCACAATCACACAGGTGGCATTGCTGGTCTCCTCCTCTTCTTTCCCAGGGTAGCAAAAGCGGGGCGATTGAGCCGACTCCCAATCAAAGTTTTAAAAATGTTTCCTTGGTCGCCAACTTAGTTCCTGCCTTAAGGTAGGGTTGGGTCAAAATTGTTAGGCACAGCCCAAGCATGGGCTCTCTATGATAGTGCTTTCTTGTCCTTTATGACTGATATTAGTCTTGTTGTCTTTGTAACAATGTTTTTAAATATAGAATAAGCCATTGGGCAATTCCAAAGGTTTATCAGGCCTAAAAGTTTGATGGATTCCAAGAGATATTTGTTAGCTGGCGATTTTCCGGTACAAGACAACTCTACCCAGAGGCTGCCTTGATCTTGTACCAGCATTTAACGAAGGCTCCCCTTCGCTCTATCACCTGGTTTTGAAGCCCAAATTCCAACCTTATTTGGGCTGGAGAGACGTATTTGGGTAGCTGGAAGATCGCTCAATAGGTGATCGCTATTATACTATCTAGAGCTATTGCATCTTTCCCTGTCAATTATTTACTCCCATAGGTAATCGTGGGCTGTAATTTAGCTTGCAGGACCTTTAGAAAAGGATCTAGCCTTAGATCAGGCAGCAGCTTCTTGAGATGTTTTAGTGCTAGATAGGTCATATTTGTCTTTCTTCGTAAGGATTTCTTTAGTGACTTGAACTAATTGTGTTGATAGAAAAGGACGCTCAAGTACTTGTTACTAGGTTTAGTTGATTACCATCCAAGTTCCAACTGGGATTTGTCTTCTTTTGGTAATTTACTATCATGATTTTAGTTTTCTTGAAGTTTATTTTCAAAGTGTTTCGTTCTGAAAAATTTTGAGTTACATAAAGGAGATGCTGAAGGCCAGTAGGGGACTGACTAATCAGGACTAGGTCGTCGCCGTATAGCAAGTTTATTAATGTCGTATTACCTAGCTTCCTTCCGTGCGTGTGATGAACAGTTATCCAATTCTGTGGGTAAATCCACCCCAAAAAAAGATGGATAACAGCAGAGCTAGGACACATCCCTGTTTTAAGCCTTTGTTGGTAGGAATTCTTCTTGACAGGTGCATCCCTGCACCTAGCTTTATTCTTATCCACGTATTAGTGTGCGAAAGCCTGAGTTGATCAGGGAGGGAATCTGGCATCTCCCAGCTGTCCAGTTTACGCCAGAGCTTAATGCGGTCTATGTGATCGAAAGCTGCGGAGTAATCTATGAAGCATAAATATAAAGGGTATTTTCCCTGCTTCGCAGTATCCATAAGCATGGTTAGGGCCATGATGTTGGTATTAGTACCCTGCCCTTTGCGGAAACCTGTTTGTGTTTTGGAATGATGCAGTTCATGGAGGCCCAGCAGGTCAATTCATTTAAGATGATCCCCACATAGTACTTTGCCTCCGTGTCTATGTGGGCTATTAATTGATAACTATTTGGAATAGATCTGTCTCCCTGTTTATGTATTGGGCTGATAATTGAACCTAGCCAGGATGCTGGAATTTTGGTAGTCCCTAAGGCGTGCCTAAAAACTGGAACTAAAGCTTTGCTTCATAATTCAGGGCCAGATTTATACAGCATTGGAGGGATGCCGTCTGCTCTCTCAATTTGTTTCCGTATTACCGATGCTGATGGGCCATTCTGCTCTTCTGCTGGAGTTGATGGGCAGGTTGGTACCGATAACAAATACAGCTCCTGCTGTGTCTGCATTCGTTTTCTGCTGACCTCTTTGTGTAGGCGGTGTTGCTTTAGTACTTCCACTGTAAGGTTGTTAAAACAGATTTTTCCTGGTGCGACGAATGGGGTCTAGCAGATTTTAGCTACATGTTATTGAAATGTTTGAAGAGTCAATCCACCCAGGTGGCTTCTGCAATATTCGAGTCTATGCCGTGGTGATTAGGTCATTGTAGTTTGTTGACACTCTGCCAACATTTTGCGATATTTTTCTGATTGGCATCAAAAAGAAGTTTCACCCTTGACTCATTTTACATTGCTCTTTTGTGTGCCCATCTCCTCCGTTTTGCTGTTGTCTTTAGTTCACAGAGAGTGCTTTGTAAACTGAGATTGTTTGGAGACTTACAAAGTCACTTTAAGGTTTGATTTATGGAGTGATTTCGTTTTTTGAGTTTGGGCTTTTTATCATTTTAGCTGTAGTGGCTGAGACTTTCTTCTGCCTGTTGCTCTGCCTGTTAGTGAATATCACTCCAAGAGATGTAACAAACTTTTCCCAGAGTTCCTGAGGATTGGCTGACTTGTCGTCTAATTGGGTATACAAATCTTTAGCTTTGAGTGATATTTCCTCAATATTATTAGAGTTGCACCTTATTCTTTTGAGTTTGCTGGTCTCGTCCAGTACAATGATTTTACTGTCTGGTGTTTAACTTAGACTTGTTAGAAGGTGTAGCTCTTGTGGCATATGATCATGATCACTTAGTTTGTTATTTCCAATCTTGAAGGTGACAATTTTAATAAACAGTTTAGATGCATAAGTTGCAGTTGTATGTTGTCAATTTGTACTCACTGATGTTATTAGCTGTTGTGAGCATGCCCAGTTATTATTTATTGGAGCATATGTTGGGGCGGATTGTCCTTGAATTGGTAGCAGTGCAATTGTCAGGCTGGCATCTGTCAATGTGTCTGGAGATCTGCTCATTGCTCCTTTCAGGACTAAAGAGGTCGGCAGGCGTAGGCTACTTTTTTTTGTTTCTTAGAAATGGTGTTGGATAAGGTGGCTTTGGAACTGACTTCAGATTTATCCCGCAATTTAGAAATGTCTTTCTTTCTGGTAAGTTCTTCCTGTCACCTTCAAAGTTCTCTATCTGTTATTGGTTGCTTAAGGACTTTGGCTACTGTTATTTGGCAACAATTAAATTAACAGTAGATCAGAAGAAGTGATGTCCGCTAAGGTTGTAATAGAGTGAAAAAGCCATAGTACATCCCCTCAGTTCAATATGTCCACGTGACCTTCTGACTTGTATTGTGGAAGAAGTGTTAGAGTATTTGTCACTTCCTCCTGTAGTATTTCCTGATTGTGAGGGAATGTGCCATCATTACCAATTGCTTTTTGAACAGGTGATTGCTGATTTTGAGGGTGTTCGCCGACCTTTCTGTTTGCTTCTTGGGCTATAGAAACTTAGTTGAAAATCTTTAACTTTATTTAGTTAGTATTTATGTTTGTTATAAGGTAATGGTAATTTATCAGTTGAAGACTGGGTTTTGTCATGGGAGCTGGTGCCTTGCTCAGGGATATGTCTGGTGGGTAACTGTTGCTCGTAGTGACTGTCCTGTGACACCACACCTGGCTTTGACCTTATAATTTGTATTCCTTCAATGGATGCCTTTCTGTCATCTGATGTTGAGGGCAGATCTTGCCTTGAATTAGTGGTTTGCCATATTTCTACCCTGGATAGAGAGACTAAGAAGAGGCATCTTTCCGGGCAGTCTTCTAGTTGGTTCATGATTATCTTTCGGAATATTACTAGTACTAGCCGGAGGACAAAAGTCCCTTTGCTGTGCCTTTGAAGAATTGGTTCTTGTGAAGCAAGTATTTGTGCCTCTGCCAGGGCTGAGGCTGGAGATTTTAATAATTCCTCACTTTTGGGATCGATTATGGCTAGTCCTGACTGTGACTGAATGGTCAGGTGTTTGCCCTGGGTAGTGGTTTTCCTGTTTCTTCCTTTCCTTTTTTGCTTGCGGACAATTCTTTTGGGTGTTTTTTTTCTGGTGATCCTTTTTTATTGTTATTGTAATGACTGCTTTCTCCTGATAAGGATTTGCTATTTGGTGATGTTGTCACTGTTGGTTGTATTGTCGATGTTGAGCTACCCTCCTTGAGATTCTAATTGCTAATAATTTCCTAGGTTGTCGCTGTTGAGCTATCTCCCATGAGTTTCGAATTGCTAACAGATTCCTGGGTTGTGGCTGTTGGTTTCAAGATGGAAAATAAGTCACCCAGTATCGTCGAAAGCATCAATAGTTTATCCACTATTGGGGCACTGGAACATTCTTGTTGAAGCGATTGTGTTTTAAAAGCAGCTTCTTGCTCTCTCTTTAATAATCCGTTCAGGCCAGCTAACTCTCTGTCGATCCCTGAAGTAAAGCCGGCAAGAGTTTGTAAAACTGTTAGCTGGAAGTCCAGTTTGTGTGACTGGTATTGCAGTGCCACTGTTGAGTATTGCATTGTACATAGTAAAGATTCCCAAATTAATTTTTTATTGTTTTTCGTATTCCCAATGTTGCTTCATTCTGAGCTTGCAATTTTAGGTTGGATTGAAGGGTCCTGACTGTAGGAGGCAACTAGTCCTCCCACTCTGGAGAGGCTAAAAGGACATGTCGGCATTGTCAACATTTGCTTTGTGGGAGTCTTCCTTTGGGAGCGACTGACTTTGTACTGGTTGAAGTTTTTCGAATTGCCAGGTACTGACGAAACCGCTGAGGGATTTATATCATCGAAGCGAGGAGGTGACGAGGATTGAGGAAAGGAGCCTTTTTAGTTGTAATACATTCTCCCTTGTTTTATTTGCCTCCTGCTGAGTTGCTATTTGTGAGAGGACTTGATGGGACTCGTTGACAAGTCCTGTGTCCGGCTCTTCTTGCAGCAATGTAGGTGGAGTATCCATACCAGGGCCAATCTCATCAACTTGCGGGGTGGATGTAAAGAGCGTGGAGTCTGAGCTTGGTATTGTCCCCCCTTGTTGCTTAATATTAAAGTCTGAGGGGCCTCAATTGCTGCCCTGAGCTTCTCAAGAGCAACGTGGGAGTCCAGTTGGTCGGAAACATGCTCCTTATTTATGCAAGGTTTATTTGATTCTTCTACCAGTTGCATTGCTTCATGACTGTGCCAAGGGAGCAACTCTTCCTCCCTAATTTTCCCTTTGACTTTATCTTTAGGTACTTCACTAGAATTAGTTGGTTCAACAGTTGGCTTTGTTGTAAGGTGTGCAGTTTGGTTGAGACAGCCAGAAGGTGAGTTCCTATTTAGCCTACCTGCTCCTTCTTGGTGTCTATCATTGATGTGAATTAATGATGTGGTTTACTTTTTGGTTGATTGAGGAGCTTGAGCGAGACTGCCTGTTGATATGGGTAAAAGAGGAGTTCGCAGCCCTTCTATGGCTCCACTCTTGGAGAAGACTGCTGTGCCAGGATCTTCCAAAAAGGAGAATTTAGTGTAGATCTTAGGCTGAAAGGAAAAAGGGATTCTCCTCTGTGGCAACCCTTCAATTCCTATTAGGGCCTGCTCCTGGGGACGAAGCCTTGTGTTGGCTACAGCACGCTCTCCCGTTGAAGTTCCAGTTGCGCTTGGAGTCATAGTCAGAAATTTACTTTCCTCCTGGCGTTGAAAGTCTTTGCTGGTTGACACGTTATGTGACAATCTATTAAAGGGATTAAGGTTCATGTTGGGCACCAGATTGTTTGTTAGCCTGTCAGGTTTTTTGCGTTTTATTTTGAGGCCATCTGGGCTAAAGTCAGATGGGCTAGTGGCCCTCAGCTCACTCCTATCCTCTCTCTTCCGTTTTGACGCCTTGGGTTCAGGTTGAGGTTTCGATTTGGCTCTCTCTGGGGCTTGTCTTACTCTGCCCACTGATTTACCCGCAGGTGTGGCAGACTTGCTGAGTCAAAAAGGTCTAAAAAACCTTCTTCCTAATGCAGATCCAGGTGCTGGGCTGAGTTTCCACTAACTTCCTTTCCCAAGAATTTGTGGCAACCTTGTTGAGGTTTAATCAAGGGGTCTGTGGCATTCAGGCGGCAAGCAAGGCAAGCCAGGTGTGCTAGGGCCTCTGTAGTGTTCCTGGGAGGTGTCCCCTGCACCCTACTCCTTGCACTTGCTCCTTTCCTTAGTGGAGCTATGCACACTCTTTCCTGCGCTCAGTTGTATGCTCCCTCTCAGGTGGCGTGGCTCAGCAATAGTGACAGTAATGATAGTTTGCAGCGCGCCTTCTCACCTTCCTTAGAAGTCAGCAGAGTCCAAGCTGCGAAAAAACGTCGATGAGAGTGCAGTGAAGGCGGTAATGAGAGTGGCAGTGAAAGTGGCTGTGAAAGCTGGTGAAAGCTGGCTGAACGGCTGCCCAGATGAGAGAGGCTGGGAGGCAAGGAGAAAGAAGGCAGGAATAAAGGAAGGTTACATCAACGCCGGGCCTGTGCCACCAGTGCCGCCAACCTCGGGGTCCGTTCGCCTGCCTCTCACCAGCCTCTCTCCAGCCGCAGAGGAAGCCGCCCGGAACTTGCCTTCCTGCAGTCTGAGCCGTAGGGGCCGCTGGAACGAGAGCCGGGGCCCGAAACCAGCTTGAAACCGCCGATCACACCACCAGCTCGGTGCACCTTCGGCGGCTTGCTCCTGCTGTCCCCGCTGTCCCGCTGCTGCTGTTCAATGAACAGACCAAACTACCAGGCTGACGTTGAGTAAGCCGAAAAACCTGGAACTGGACCAGTCAAGCACTTGCATCGAGCAGCAACAGAAATAAACAGGTCTTGCACCAGTTCATGCAAATGTTTTTCCACAAATTCTCACAAAATTCTTAGGGGCAGATTTACAAGCCCCATGCGCCACCGGTGCATCACGTTGCGTGATGCACCGGTGGCGCAGCCTGCTAAGGGATATTTACAAGCACAGGTAAAGTCACCCTGCGCAACTTAACCTGTGCTTGTAAATATTGCCCCTGTTCACGCAGCACTTTGCATGTTGGGGGCGGGACATGGGTGTTGCTGTGGGTGTTCCCACGCAACACCCATGTCCACTGATGCATTTCCAGATTTACGAGAAATCGTAAACTTGGAACTGCGTCCGTTTGCTGCGCCACCATAGGGATGGCGTAGCCAAGTGAAACGAGGAGAAATGTTTTCATTTCTCCACGTTTTTTCCTCTTTCAATGCGTGCTGAATTCTACAGCACGCATTGAAAGAGGAACATGCCTGCAGTGATTGCTTTAGTGCAGGAAGGGGTCGCTTCCTTCACAAAAGCAATCTCCCCATGGCGCAGGCATCCTTGCACCATGGTGCAAGGGTGCCTGCGCCGGCGCATGGCAACTGTTTCTGCACCAGCGCTGGGGAAAGCACAGGAATGCGACATATCATTGTAGATATGTTGCATTCCTGTGTTCTGAAAGTGCCATAGCGTGGCACAGGCAAAGGGCTTGCAGTGGCGCGCTGCGGCACTTTCTTGTAGATGTGCCTCTTAGTTTGAACTAAGCCTTTCATTTGCTCATAGTAGTCTCTCTCTACTGCTACCAACACTATGTTTACATACATTTTTTTTTTTAAATCTTTCTTGACCTTAAACGTTTTAGACTGAACTGAGGGGCATATTATCAAGGGGGTTTATCTCCGCTTTTTTGGCTTTAAAAGCCAAGAAAGCGGAGATAAAATTATCTCCCTATTACCTAGCTGTCGCTAACACCAGTTAGCAACAGCTAGTAGGAGATAGCGACCATCTTGGGCCCCACTTTGCATGTCAGTGATATTTATCACTAATGACATGCAAAGTGGGCGTGCCAAGATGTTAGCGACTGGAAACAGTCGCTAACATCGCTATCTCCTATTACCAACTTATGGAGATATTCGCGCTAAGCGCGAATATCTCCAAAAGCTAACACCTGCCCTGAGCAGTTCTTAGCCATGTTATCCAATGGGAGGTGGATAACATGGCTAAGAGCATTAGCTCGGTAATGCATGAATATCGCTGACTTTTCAGCGATATTCATGCATTGCGGCTGTTTTTTATCGCATTTGCGATAAACCTTGATAATAGCAAGGTTTATCTGCGATAATTTCTGACGATGCTTAGCGTTAACAAATTCGTTGCTAAGCATCGTTAGCGATAAATATCGCTTAACGTTGGTAATATGCCCCTGAATGTTTTCGAAACAAGGGGGCATATTATCAAGAACGGGCGTTTCATTATCGCCGCTTTTATCGGCAGGAAACTGCCGATAAAGCGGCGATAATGTGCTTGATAATATGCTCTATGAATTCCAATCGAAGCCCATGTTAGATTTGAAGACATCTAACACGGGCTTCGATTGCAATACATAGAGCATATTATCAAGCAAATTATCGCCGCTTTATCGGCAGTTTTCTGCCGATAAAAGAGGCGATAATGTAACGCCCGTTCTTGATAATATGCCCCAAGGTTATTATACTTATCTGTCAGATTCAAGAAAATTGAACACCCCCCATGTATTTGAAAAGCGACTCCATTTAACAACGACAGATTATTAGTGTGATTTGTGTATGCAGAATGGTGAAATACAAATTTTAAATTCACTCCACCAGTCTGCTGTTATAACCTATCCTGGATTGATTGTTTTCTTTCTTGTTTTGAAACCCTTTAAGCACACCACTTGCCTGGAATTGTGGATGAGCCTGGAATTGTGGATGAGAGGAGTGAGATTAAAAGCTTTACAAGCAATATTGATGTTACCACCCCACTTATAGAAGGCTGTATGTGAGCATTTGATTTTTAGGGATTCCTGGAGTGCTGTAGTGTAATATTTTAAATATGTTTCCATCGAGAACATAGTATTGTGATACAGAGCCAATGGATGGGAAGAATACAGCTGTAGCGAGACTTTCAGTTATAAATGAGAAAACGATAAAGCATACAACTTTAATGGGTATACATTTTTGATCAGCTTAGAAAGTTATATCTCTATAACTTTAAGGTCACTATACTGCAAAAGAATAAAATGAGAAGGTTAAGGGAGTAGGGAGGTATGAAGAAGACATAGGAGATGCTTAGATGCAGAAAGAGTACCTACTAATAACGGTTGTCATCTCATTAATATGATTTGGGTTGTGGAGCTCGGATAGGAATGTTTTGCCCACACCAGATTTGCAGAATTGGGCAGTTTGTGACAGCAAAAAGGCTTTTTCCGATGTATCAAATCTAAATTGCAATTCAGTAATATGTTACTGAATCAACATTTGAGTTTGAGACCAAATACAAATTCAGTATTTGGAAGTGTTTAGAGCGTTCTTTTCATATACCAGATTGAAATGGTTATCATTAATGTTTTGTGACAGAATTCTGATCACAAACCATTGATCTTTTACCACCTCGGCATTAGCAAATGGAAGAGGTCCCCAAGGGATCCTGTCCCCTTTGGGAATGTTGACAAATATTTTTTTAAGATTAACCAGTGGTCCGATGACCCACTGCCTACAATTAAAAAATAAAAATGACAAGTTTCATTTTTTTTTTATTAATGGCACCTTGTAGGGAAAACAGATGCATTTTGAGAAAAAGAAATGCTTTATTAAAACGCAATCACAGACATGGTGGTCTTCTGAACTTAGCAAGCCATCATCCGTTTGATGACTTCGATTCCTATTCGGTCTCAAATTGCGACCTACCTCATTATTATTCATGAGGTAGATCCATTTGCGACCCACTAGTAATAATAAATTTGCGAATTACCTATTAATGCATAGGTCAGTTTGCAAAATCACACTCTGGTTGCTAAAATATTGGTCGCAAATTGCGAACGATATTTTGCAACCAGATTTTAGTACATTTGCCTCCCAGTTTACAAACATCATATAGACAGACTAAATAAACCCTTGAATATCATAATCAAACATAAGGTACTCAATATCTGCACTGCGGAATAAATCTCTTTACTTTCTTAGTACCAGGCCTGGGAGTAATACAAACCTCTTGTACTCAGAATACAAGTTTGCACGTATAATTGGCTGGGTGGGTCAATCTAGGAACCAGCTTAAAGGGGATTGTATTGTGGTGTCATTTAGATCGCCAGAACAGGGCTGGCTATGTGCCAGTTAGACTGGTCGAGCCCGCCATACTACCCTTAGAGCACTTTTACCCTCCTTACTTGCAGGCTCCATCGGCCAACCCATGGCTTTCTTCTAGGGAGAAGTCACCCATCTTGATAACCTCGCTAGATACTCTGTCCCAACCAGTAATCGTTTTGATGTCTTCCACACGTTGACAATCACACTCTATGAAGTATAACAGTCCTGTTGGTGGGCAAGCTAGGCAGTCGGGATGCAGGGCCAGAACCCATATAAATAGGCCTTGCATAACAGCAGAAGTCCAAGGCTTTATACCCCATGAACAAGGTACAGCGGCTGAATCACATGACAATGTGTCCTCATCCAGGGCACAGACTGTCCCCCTGGGGCTTCCGCCGATAGTGGGTGAGGGTATTTCAAATGTCTTCGTTTCTTGGGAACATACACCACCGCAACCTTCAACTAACTTATGCCCCAGCATAGGGCATGTGGGAAGTAATGTTGCTGTTAATGTGACCAATTTGGGGCTAGATAGTTCTTTCAATGATAACACGTATCCTGGGTGTAGCCTTGTATCTTGGCATATAGGTGGTTTGCGCTCCAATATTAGCATTCCCTTATGGTCTGAATATGCTCTAAAACAGGATTATTTGCCTACAAGAAACTTGGTCAAAGGAGCCAATCCACTTGAATGGTTATAGAACATTTGATACTAAAGCAATAGGGGGGCTCACGGCAGAGCTAAAGGTGGTCTTTGTATATATGTAAGCAACACGTTACATTTTGTTAGAACTGTCTCTCAATTGGCGTCCCCGCATTACCAATTTTTAACCTTTTACTCATCTGCTTCCAACTCAATAACTCTGGTCAACTTTTATAATAATATTTTACCTGATAGTACCTCCAAGATGTTTCACACACTCTGTAAAGAGTTAAATAATATGTGTAATGCAAAGGCCCTTGATAAAATACTCATTGTATGTGGGGACTTCAACTGTGCCCTTTGCCCCTTTGAGGACGAAAGGATATGTGGTCCTAATAAGTTAGAAGGCACACATAACACACACTTTTGTCTTCAGGGTACAGGTGATCTTTTTAGTGAACTAGTTTTCAAGCTAGACTTAGGCTTTGCCAATGATCTTTGTATAAGATCTGTCCCAATGCCGCAGACCTACAATGGTGGAGGACACTGCTCCACAATAGACTATATTTTGTTGTCAAACAGTTTTGCCCCTAGATTACTTACTCTTAAAGTTGATACAATTTCCCTGAATGATCATTTCCCTCTATGTATCACATTGAGTCATGTTGCGACTGGCCAGGGAGGAAAGAACCAGAAGATAGGTGATGCCCTGGTAAACTTAAAACTAGATGAAACAAATGGTTATACACTATGTTGGAACATGATGGACCCCGAGGTAGTTAATAAAACAATAATCAAAATGTGGAGTAAGGACATTGACATCTGTCTGAATGAATTAGCATCCCCGAGAGCAAACTGTCCTCATTTCAAAACTTGGCAACTGTGGACCGGGATACAACGTTCAAACGTGGGGGTAAAAAGCCTGCCATCCAGCAATGGTTTGACTTAAATTGCTCTCGCGCACATTCCCATCTGAAACTAGAACTGCACAATGTACCAAAGAATATCATTAATATTAGACAGGTGAGGAAGAACTACAGTCTGGCTCTCCAAGAAAGGAAGAACGCTCTTAGAAAAGAGGCAGGGGAGAAGCTTTCTGAAGCTGCACACTTAAAAGATAGTACCGCATCCTGGAAAGCGGTTAATACACAGTTGTTGACCCCGGTTGGGGGCCCAACTATCGACGTAGCTATCTCAGAGGGTGAATGGATTGATCATTTTTCCAAAAGATACAACGAGGCAAGTACTGGTATTGGGAAAGTTACTGAAAATTCAGGACCGATTAATCAGTTTTCCAATCTAGACTCTAGATGGGGAGACAAGGAAGGTCTGGATCTTACCAATTCTACGGCAATGGGGGCTGAGACAATTTCGTCCTGCTTTTATGAAACTTCAGCTCCTGGACAATGAACATGTTGCTTGGAGGCTAGCCATGTTTCTTAAAATAATTTTTAACCAGAGAAAGAGTATTGTTATCTAGAATCAGGATGTATGCTTCTTTTAATTGACTTTTAATATGTTTTTTAAGAACAAGTGATGCCCTTCATATTGATTTTATTAATGTTTTTTATCTGTGCTTTTTATGATTTTTCTGCTACAATCGAAATAAAGCTTTGTTCTTTCTTCTTCTTTCTACTCAATGTCCCATAGGAACCTGGTATAGAAGAAACAACATGAACTTGTAATGCTTGCTGTTTTAAGCTTTATGTGCACTGTTTAGCTGACAAGGAGGTAAAGACCTGGTTAACTTTTGCTCTGATTATGCTGCTTCTGGGTATTTTATATTGATATATCTTGTTGTGTGAAAATGTTTTATAATGATGTGTACCTTATATTTATGCATATTGTATTCTATTATGGTTGATTTGGCTATCCTAATATAGATTTATTTAGGATGAAGAAACATCTTAATACCATGTTCCATAGGAATAGCTCATTTGTTTTCATTTAGGTGAGTCTTTAGCATGTCTCAGATATGTAGGAGGAATTGCGCGGCAAAAAGAATACCTGCAATTATGCTAGTTTACTGAATATGCTTGTACATTTCTCTAGCCTATTCATTTTAAAATTCTTCTTTGTCCTTATATGAAGCTTATCTTGTTCGATTCTAGACGTATAAGTTTAAAGCATCAACAACTTTAATGTAACTGTCTCATATGATTGAATTAGCTGTAAGGTTGAACTGTCTCCTTTTTATATATGTACATATTTTAGGCTTCACTTCATACACAATCAACAATTCGCTGCACCTCCAGTTCCTTTTTTTTGCTGTTATAATTGTGTTTGGCATCATTATTTTTTTCTAAATCTTTAAACTACATTTGTTTCCAAATACGCAAGCAGGGTCTTTTATAACTTGCCTAAGAGGGAGGTATGTGGTAATGCAAGGGTTTCCTCTCTCAACCCCACCAAACGTGCAGTTCCACTCTCTATTTAGAGTCATGGAAGAACTGGGTTTATGATGGAGGAGATTTCACTAGCCTCACAATCCAAACCAATGACTTACATTATTTGTCCCTGCCCAGGCTTGCCATGCTAATATTGGCGGTCTCTGGTAGTAAATCACCTAGTGCATTCCTTGCTCATTGAGAAAGCTTCTTGCACACAAAGATCACTGACGTTTTAATCCTCAGGGATGTATTTTTCAAATGTATTCTTGAAAATGTAAAACTTGTCCAAGTAGGTACAATAAATATGATGTTTGCTTTGCAAATGCCACTGCCTTCAGTGGAACCAATTAACCAGTGATTTTCAGTGAAGGAAGAGAGATACCCGGCTGCCTGGTGGGGACCTGTAAGTATGGCAGGTGGTCATGTGCCTGAAGGTCGAGACAATGGGCTCTACATGTCATACTTTAAATGAGCTCCTGACTTTTGAGACAAGCCAACTATGGACCTAAAATAAAATGCATCAAATACAGAGGCCTTCTGAATTTGTTGCCATTGTTGATGACACTACAAAGCTATCCCTGCACCGTAGTTAGATTTTTATTTTTTACAAATTAGCACCCTAATTAGAATATTGCAAACCACCAAATGTCTAAGAGTATATTAAAGGAAAACAGTGTTGATCTAGGAGAACTTCTTTAACTTCCATCTGGGTCACAGAGTACATACATCGTCTGTTACACTGTGCCTCAACAGCTGAAAGAAAATTAAATATGGTCTTAATACTGAAATGTGATCACTCTCGCGTAGCACAAGTGAACACCACCTTTAAGAAATTAAACATCCCTTAAATATTCTCTAAATTATGTTATCGTCACGGGATTTTCACGTTAATTAAGTGTACACTGTAGCTTTAGTGTGCTATTTGGCTTTATCACTGAGTTAATAAATATGGGAGCTGGTGTGCATGGGCCCAGTCTCTGTCAGAGCAGAATATATGTGCCATGTCATTTGTGCCCTCAATTCAGTGGCACCACATATGATGACAAGAAGACAAACACTTCACATGCCCCCCAGAAACCTTGATGTGTTCAACGGCAAGAATAGTGCTTTGCCCCCCTGTGGTAGCGATATCAGGCATCTCACAGACATGATCACATCATCAGACACACATGATTAACTTTGGTCCTGACCACTGTTTTGAATTCTGTGGCTTGTATCTTCCGGCAGGAGCCCTTCTTTGTTAGTAATTGGTCCACTCCTGTAAGATCATCCACCATTTTGATTCCTGTGTGATGTGTCTTCCGACAGGAGCCCTTCTCAGGCACGGCCCGTGCAGGGCGTTATACCGGGGCGGTGACGTCAGGCGGGGGAGGGTGAGGGTGGGGGATTGTAAAATGCGGGATATGGACCATTTCAGGTAAGTACCGAAAAAATTAAAAAAACGAATTTCGTTACCTGCGCTGCATCGCCAAATGTGATGCAGCGCGGGCAACAAAATTTGTTATATTTATTTTTTTCGGTACTTATCTGTAATTGTCCATATCCCGCATTTTACAACCCCCTACCCTGACCCTTCCCCGCCTGATGTCACCGCCCCTGTATAACGCCCTGCACGGGCCGTGCTGGCCCTTCTACCTTAGTAATTGGTTCTTGTAAGACCATCAGCCCACCTCAATTCACTGATCTCCTTGTGCATGAATCATGAACTCCAGGAAGATTGCCACCCGGAGCATCCATCCTCTGAATGATCTGTCTTGTTCGCAGGAGGCTTCCTGTGTGCTGTATCACAGTTCCTCCAACCTGTATGAGCTTACCTTGATTATTCTTCCTGTGCTCAGTGGGATTGGTCTTCTGAATTACTATGGAAAATGAGGGACAGGCCACAAACTGCAGTTGCTGTCAAAACCATACATATAGGCTCGGGCACATGTACCATCCTTCCATTTATTGAACTGTCCACACTAGCCTTGCTTGGCCATCTGGATGGGAAACTTAAATACATTTATACTATTTACCAGGGAGAATGACTGGGGGATCAAGAAGGCACTCCCTCTGCAATGTGCAAGGGAGGACATTTCCAAACCATTCCATAATTTGCAGAGGTAATGAGACCAACTGTAATACTGTAGTGGCTGCAGTAGAGGTGCACTTTAACCCTCAGCTTTGCCATGACTGAAGACCAAAGAGACCAAGCTAAGTCCAAGCAGACTAAAGGCTGTAGACAGTACCAGGGACGAGATCCGCTCAGCACCATCTCCATCTGCACCTCCGTCAAAGAGTGGGGTCACTGGGGATTCTTCATCTGCACTGTGGTACGATTACCCCTGCAGAGGGAGAGCAAGGTAGTCACTGAGAGAGTCACCCCAGACATTGAAAAGTCTCAATACTATCTTTTTAAATTAAAAATAAAAGTGAAAAATGTTAGTGAGTTTTACTCCTAGTGTAAGGAGAAAGTATTGTGTCACCCAGCTTTATCAACCACACCATGAATGCATGATGAGGACGAGCTTGGAGTCAAAGAGTAGGTAAATATGAGATCTGATGTGCTCCGGCCCAGTCTCTGCAAGTGAGGAATTATTGTGCCATGTCAATCCTGTCCTCAACTCATGGGCACAACAGTAGCAATTAGTTATTTTATCGAAGGCAATATTTGTTTATCTTAGCTCCTCTTAAACTCAAAGGGGCAAATTTACAAGCCCATTGCAACACTTTTGCACCGCTGTTGCATCACTTTTGTGATGCAGTGGCATCGTAAACAATGCTCACATTGTGACACCTTTACAATGTGATGCATCTAAGGAGATGTGTCACGTTATAAAACCCTGCGTCACGTTATACCTGCCTCAGAGACGGCACTTGTGGAGATGGCAAAGGCAATTAGGGAGTGCCTGGATGCGGGCAGCAGGGCAGCCCTGATTTTGTTGGACCTCTCTGCTGCCTTTGATACGGTGCCCCATCAATAACTACCTGCCCGACTTTCTAACCATGGCGTTACTGGTCTCTTGGCTGAAATCCTTTTTGGAGGATCGTACTCAGCAGGTTTGGATGCCACCTTTTTCGTCGTCCCCTAGGAAAATGTCAACAGGAGTACCACAGGGCGCTACTTTGAGCCCTTTGCTCTTTAATATCTATATAACACCCCTGATTTTTCTAGCGGAGGAGTTGGGAGCTAAGATCATACCGTATGCTGACGATACCCAGCTCCTCTTTACTTAGAAGGAAAATGACCTGTCATTGTCATTGGAAACGGCACAGAAATGCCTTTCGTCTGTTTTCAAGTAGCTAGCGCATGCCCAACTGAAGTGCAACGAGGACAAGTCGGAGGTCCTCTTGTACAGTTCTTTCCCTCATTCCTTTGGAGAAACCCTGTGGCCTCCAGGCTACCCACAGCCCAATTATGTGGCAATCCAGCTAAAAACCGGGGGGTCTGGTTTGGTGAGGACCTTAGGTTCTCCGCGCAGATTAAAAAACTCACGGGGATTTGCTTTGGTACTCTTCAATCACGTAGAAAGTTTTTCCCCATGCTACCTAGGTCAGCCAGGGAAAAGGTGGCACTTCCCTTATTTTATTCCGCATTGATTGCCTTTCTTTGGACCAGCACCTGAAGATCCCCTGGATCAAATATAATATCGATAATTTTCAAAATGTCTTTGGATTTAATGTGATCAACGATTGGTATTGTGCTTCTGATATCTCCAAGTCAAATCTGAAAATTACGTTTTTGAACTTTTGTATAGAGAGGCGTGCTTTGGAAGAATCAAAACTATCTACCTGTAAGCTGTACAATAGCATGAACGAGTTTGTTGGATTTCATCCTTATCTGTCACAGGTGACCAGAGCTTCACACCAGTTTGTACTAACCAGAATGAGGATGGGAACTGTACATTATCTGGTTGCGTGCCCTAATGTAAAAATACGCCCTACTGGTCCCTGTGCTTGCGATAATAATACGGAACAGAGCACCACGCACTTTCTCTTATCTTGCCAACTGTATAGCGAATTACGGAAAATCTTCTTAAAGCCGATCTTGAAAAGATTTGGAGTAAGAACAATTACTGAATCTATGAAACTGCTTTTTAATCTGCACCATCCGGACATCTGCTTTTTTACGGCTACTTTTCTACTCAAGGCCATTGGTGTTAGGAAAAGTATGTGTTTTTAACCATTTTAATTATTTATTCCATCCCGCACTGGACAACAAATGTATTATCTGTTTTCTTTATATTTTTTAATTAATGAAATGTATGGATTTGAAACTGTTTGTGCTTTTATGGACATGTTTTTTATGTTCCGAATAAAGCTTTATGACTTGACTTGACTATGCCAATGCTTTGTACATTGTCATTCCTGGCTACTTGCTAATAAAACTACAAACTATTCAGAATGCTGTGGTGAGACTCCTGTTTAATATCCCAGGAAGATCTAGCGTCCGACAGCATCTGCGGGATCTGCATTGGCTCCCGGTGGTCCATAGTGTGCAATTTAAATCTCTCACTCTGGCGCATAGAGCCCTACATGGTTTAGGGCCGACGTACCTCAGCCATGCAATGACTGGTGGTGGTCCCCCGCTTTCACAGGATGCATCTAGGAGGCATTCCCTTTCGTTAAAGCAGCAGCAGTATGGAATTCCCTTCCCATGGAACTGCGAAATACTCAGGACCCCAGGCTTTTCAAAAAACAACTAAAAACCTTTATCTTTAATGTGCCCATTTAATTCCCTGCTCCATACTGCAACGGTCCCTGCCACGCTGTGACACTCTTGAGTATCTGTGCCCGTTATAAGTACATTATAACATTATAATAACATCAGGTATAATGTATGCAGGGTGGGCGTTCTGACGCAAGAAAGCCTTGTACAAGTGAAGCAGTGAAATCTACAAGATTTCACTGCGTCACTTCTATAATGCCACTGTGTCAAAACCTTACGCCTGCTTGAGGCAGGCATAGGGAGTTATGCACTGCATTGCTGGAGTTGCAGAGTGCTTGCAACACGACTCCTTCAATGCGTGACCTTTGCGCCAACAGATGCGTGACACATCTGTCAATCCTTGTGCCACTGTGCACCGCATTGTAAATGCGACACATCCATGGTGGGGCAAGGTTTTTTTTTGCGTAACGTAATTAAACTGATGCATCTCTGCTAATATGCAGAGATGCATCAGTTCTTGTAAATCTGCCCCAAAATGTTTAATTGTTGATTTCTCTAAAAATTGGGCAAACAAAAGCACATTTCAAGAAGCATAAAGAAAACAGACATATACTGAGTGCTCATGAGCAGTGTTGATAGACCTGAAATCAACTTATCGACTAGTGGCACATGTAGGCAACCAGAAATTACCTTGAATCATTCCCTTATTCATGAGCGACTCTTTAGGTTGGATTGCCAGCTGTAATTACAGGCAATCAATCAAGTGCATTTGATAATTCATGAATGATCTGCCTTAATGGGTGGCTGCGTGCCAACTGATGTCCTGGCCCACACACATCTCCTCTCCTAGTGTGGAGCCCAAAAATGCATCACAGCTCTGGGAGAGAGGATGAGCCTTATACATAGAGCACACGCAACATTACAGTTTTCTACCTGTTTCACTGGCTGTGTAGGAAATGTAGACTTGAGATAAAATGTACAAAGCTCAACTAGTGATGCACCACACAAGATTTGAGTCACAATTAAATTCCAAAACTTATCAGTTCTTCTTTTTTATGTATTTTCATTTGAAAAAGCATCCTATCATTACAGCACTGTTTCTGGCTGTTTTGTGCTGTAATAATTGGTGCTGTTTCAAGTGAAAACAAATAAAAAAGGAAAGATGAAAAAGATGCTTTCCGGAATTTGATTGGGACTCATATCTTGTGTGATGCATCACTAGTTGAACGTTGCCCATAATTCACTATTTGGTTGCATCCTTGGGCAGCTGATGCAAGGGGTGAATAGACACATTTCCTCATTCATTTGAGAATAGTTTGAAATATACTGTGGATAGCGACAAGTTTCGGCTCTTATGACTTGTCGTAAGCTTTTGTAGTATTGATTGTTAAGATAAAATGTAATTTTAATAATGTATAGCGATTCCAATGAAAGCAAATGGGGTTTACCTTAATGAGTTGTGTTGACGAGTAATAACCGTATTTACAGATTACTGCTCAAAATATATCATAGTTCCGTCAGTAACAGTATAAGTCAAATATATTCAAACCAGACATAGGCCCAGATGCATCAAACAAAAATCCGCTCGCAAAGGGGCAGATTCTCAGAATCTGCCCCTTTGCGACCGGTATTTTTGCATTTGGGATGCATCATCCCAAATGCAATAATCGCAAATTGAGAATTCGCTAAATTGCGATTATTTGCATTTAAGGAATCTCAAATTGAGATTCCTTAAATGCAATGCATGAAAGTTTGAAAAATAGCGAATTCGCTAATAGGGCACGCAAATTACCATGAAGTACAACTTCATGGTAATTAGCAAAAACTTTGAACAATGCACTAAAGTACATTTTTCAAAGTTTCATGTTGCGCACACACATGCCCTAAGGGCATGTGTGTGTGCAACATATGTGCACAGATCAATTTCAGGGGGTGCAACAGGGTATCCTTTGGACACCCCTGCACCCTTGAAATCGCAATCTCAATTTGTGATTTGCTAATTGTGATTCGCAAATTGAGATTGTCTTCCCATTCATTCCTATGGGCCTCTAGGCCCATAGGAATGAATGGGGAGGTATTCCTTAATTGCGACTCGCAATTTGCGAGTAGCAATTAAGGAATTCTAAGAAATTGCTATTTTGTTTGTGATTTCTTAATGCATTCCATTTTGCTATTCCTTAATAGTGAATCGGTATTTTTCGCTATTAAGGAATCGCAAAACGGGTTGTTGATGCATCTGGGGGATAGACCCTTGTTATTTGCTTTCCTTTTAAATTTAAATTTCAAATGTAAGCACTTTCCCAAGGTTTAAAATGAATAAATTGATGGATGAATGAATGGACAAATTCATTGATGATTGAAAGACTTTTAATGTATATGGCGCTTCTGTAGACTGAATTGGCTCAAAATGCTTCCTAGTTAGTGGACTGGGTGCAAATGGGAATCAACAGTATTCAATGTTATGGCTTTCACTTAGAAGCGCTGTGGTAAGTCTTAGTGTAAATTGCCTTTGGTAGGGCATACACTCTGGAGGCTTGTTTACTACAAATAGTCTGCTTCATATCGAGCTGCAGCATAGTCCGAGCATCTAGAGCTAATACATTCATATAAGAGCAAGAAGTGTCCTTTGAAGAAATGCAGTATTTTGCAACTGTTCCACTTAGGTACTTTCCATTGTGTAAATTATACTTGAGTAACGTTGGAGACCATCATCCGTTAATGGGAACCAATGTAAAAACCTCTAAGAGAAGGCAGAGGATACTTCATAGATTCTGTTCAGTTATTAGAAAATGATAACATGTATGGATATGCATACTTGAAGGTGGGTAATGGAAATGACCAAACATATCATCTAAATCCCCTACATAGCTCTTTTAGTCTAGCAGACCTCAGGAAAAATGCACAGATTTGGAAGTGGGGTGGTCTCCCTATGCCTCTTGGAGTTGGGTTTTATTTTTCCCTCCACTTTCATGGTTATTGCACTATTGATTGCACCACACATTGAGGATTCTCTTAGAACCCCCTCTCTTCCACACTACTATCATTACTAAAACCTCAACAACTAGATGATCTTTTACTTAGTATTGTTTTCACTGTCACCCTCAAAACTGTAATATAGAAAGATGCCACTAGGCTTCGTAGCCGTGGATAGCCACTGTTTTCATGGGGAATGCTTAGGTGTATGGAAAAGTAGTAGAATGCTCCATCAAGTTATTTTTGCTGGTTCCAGAGTATTCTGCTGTCCACCACTACCTTTACATCAAAGGGATGAGTTACTGCTGGACAGTAACTGGTATTATAACACAACAGGATTTTTTTCAGATTCACAGTAGGCAAAAACAATTTGGACTGTGAGGTCAACAAACTTCATGTGCGTGTTTAGTCTTTTTTAATTTAATGCTGATGCCAAGGCATTTGACTAATCGTTTCAGTGATTGACTTAACACAGACTGAGAAGGGGTTGGATTTGATTGTGCATTTGAACCGAGAAATTGTAGGTCAGTTTTGCTCCCTTAGTAATTGGAAGGTCTTTATTCACCTATATTTTGTGGTATACATGCCAATCATCCTAGAACCTGGTACTGCTTTCATATTTTTTATTGATGTATACTTATTCTTCTATCACACGATCCTCAGTATTTCTTACAACACAAATTACTGACCCCATTGGGATACAGAATTTTGCAGTAAAACCACAGACTCAGAAATATTATCATGGTGGCTTCTGCTGCTAAAAGCTTTGAGGTAACTTATGGGATTGGGGAAATGGGGAAATAACCAGAAAAATCAGATCAGAAATTACTGATTACCCTGGTTAGTTAATATTACCTGTAGTATCATAAACTTAAGAGCAGAATTACAACACCAAACCTGTGCCATTCATAATAAGTGCTTTACAGTAATTGGCTAATGCATCATCAGCACTGGAGAAAGACAAAAGTTTGCAGATGCTTATGATCTTCAAAGCATGTAAAATAAGATGTTGTAAAGCGTAAGCAACATGGAGGATCCATCTTGTTTGCCACATAAGACCTGACCATAATGAGACAGGAAGGAGTCTAGGGTGAGTCATGAGATCTTCTTGATGGGTAAGAGGAATGCTAGGCCAATCGGATCGAGAAAATTCTTGGGGCCTCATTTATGAGGCCTTGCGTCAGTTTTGCGCTTCCGATGCATCACTTTTTGTGACGCATCGGCGGCGTAAAACATGCCTCCTGTTGCACACTATTTACAAAGTGACGCATCTAAGCAGATGCGTCACTTTGTAAACTCCTGCGCTACATTATACCTGCGTCAGGAATAATGTATGCAGGGGGGCGTTCCCATGCAAAAAGCCTCGTAATAGTGACGCAGTGAAATCCATGAGATTTCACTGCATCACTTTTAGGACGCTGTTGCGTCCAAATCTTGCGCCTGCCTCACAGCAGGCGTAAGACTGACGTAAGCCCTTTCACATGGGGCTTTCCCCATGTGAAAGGACGCATTGCTGGAGTTGCGTCACTTTTGTGACACATTCCAGCAATGCGTGACTTTTGCGCTTACAAATACGTCAGAAATACTGACGTATCTGTAACTCCTTGCGCCATGATGCGTCATACTATAAATATGACGCATCATTGGACTCGCAAGGAGGGCGCAATGAAAAGTGGCGCATCACTGTTTTCACGCAGCGATGCGTCACTTTTCATAAATGAGGCCCATGATACCTTTGAAAAGTGAAGAATACTTTATGATGTAGAATATTGAAACTAAGGTTAATTTGCACATGAAAACGTGTTCTTCATTTATTGACTGCTTTTATAGAATCTTAGAAAATTGTAATGACCTCAGCTTTAGGGATGTATACAAGATGGAAACCAGGCAGCCGTGCTTGTAAAAGGCCAGGCTGCTGAGGTGAGCATGGAGTTGGCATACAAGTCACATCAATTTATCCAGGTTGTGATGTGATGGGAAATCTCAAAATGTAGTTGAATTTGTGAAGGTCGAGTCGCATTATGAGAGTAGCTTTACAGAATTTGCCAAAAAGGCACAATATGACAACAAACATATAGCTCCACCTCTTGGTGCCACAAATTATAAGGGAATGTCTGAAGAAACCACATTTTCGTATTGGAAGGTGGGATCTTCAGCCGCAAAATAATACTTTGTTATGAGCACCAAACATTCTTGCTGCAGAGATCGGCATTCAATATTTATATCAACAATGTTATTGTATTTTAGTACTTCATTTTGAAATCTTAATTATGTGGTTTTTTCCTGGTATTGCTTGATGTTCGTAGTCTTAATGTAAATGATAATTCCAAAAACATCTTATTTTCAAAGTATGGTCTTCCGGGAGGGCATATATTTCACACTAAATAATTGACTATTTTATGGACCACTTTTGTGTGCAGGCACAGTGAAGGTGCACTTTCGCCTCATACAGCACACTTGTATATATTACTTACTTTTTAGTGGATGACACATCTTTATTTAACTAATTTCCGGAGGTAACTGTTTCACCTCATACAGCACACTTGTATATATTACTTACTTTTTAGTGGATGACACATCTTTATTTAACTAATTTCCGGAGGTAACTGTTTCATTTTCGCAGAGTTACAGAGGCTAGCAAACTGTTCAGTAAGAAGTACAACATTAAATAAACTACAAACATGATAGCTAGTTTACACGACTCAGCGATGGACTTATTCAGCAGGGAGCATATAGAGAAATGGACAGAATAATTATTTCTAACACGAGTTGATTCTTAGTTGTCCAATGTCCCATAATATATAGAATCATATTGAAAATATAAAATATGGCATTGAATGAGCACACTCCGTACGTTTGTGTGTTATTGGGGTTAAACATTTGTATATCTATTCTAAAAAACGGTGCTGGCAAAAGAAAATTGTAGGATGCATTAGTGGATAATCTCCTAAGCAGACCATCTGAAAAGAATATTCAAATTAATAAAATGAAAGCTTTTTAATTATTCTCAAGCTTCCTTGAGCTTTCATGTTTAGTTTGACGGCGTGCCTGGGTTCCAATTTCAAATTGGTGGGCTCATCTTCTGATTTAGAAGGGTATACCTAAGCCAAAACCTAGAATCGCACATGGGAAACTCTTACAGCGAGACCTCAAGAGCCAAATACCTATCAAGAGTGGTTGAGTGCTCACTCTGGTAGAGACCCAGAAGTAAAAGGAAGCTGAAATAACTGGTTTTCAATTATCTATCTGTTACAAGGGATTAGGCACCTTACTCCAGCTCTGAAAGAAAATTATTTGTGGGTCCAGTAAAACCAGGGGGCATCGGTGAAGGCGCAGGGAATTGCAGAGGTCAGGTATTACTTAAATGTGCTGCGCCTGATGAGAAAGACCAAAACAGTAAAAGTGGCAGCTTTCGTCCAGTACAAACTTGAGTATTGTAACAGTTTATATCTACGCCTGACTGCATGACTTGTGTTGGATTTGTAACAGTTGCAGAATGAAGTGGTCGGAACAATCTAGAACAGGGCCTACCATCTCTTCTGTAATGAGAGTTACTTCTGCTCAAAAACATTTCTTCTGAGCTACTAGCAAATTTGATGACTGTAAAATTGTGTCTACATATCTTCACATTACACTACGACCACACTAAACAGGAATATCAGAAGTGAATAGTCAAGCAAGTGATCAGCAAATCATTTCAGGCTAGGTTAACCAGCAGAAATTCCCCACAAAGTACATTAACATTAAATGCCTCCATTTGCCTAAAAAAAATAACAGCCGAGTTACTAAATGCCTTCTTGCTTTAAGGACACAACCACAGCAGTAATTCTCCACAACTGAGCTTGAATTATTATTCAACTTTAAATATGTTTTGGAATTGAAAATGTTTGCCTTCATCTGCATATAATTTTCTGGAAATATACATATTTGTATATCAAATACCACTTTCCCTTTTTGGGCAAACAGATTCAATTAAACAGAAGAAAATCCATTTCTGAAGAAAACATAGTTTATTCCTTTGAAGTATCAATTTACATTTTTAGGAAAGGCAAAGTCCCCAAATGTCAGCTTGCCATTTTCACTGAGTACTCACATGTACACATTCTGCCACAAATGCCCAGGTATTACAATCTTAGGCAATACATGTTCACCAGAACACTAAGGATTACTGTAATATGTCACAAAAGCCCAGCATTATACTAGGGTCATCACTGTGCCAAGGTTGGACACTCTAATGTCCAGAATGCCCACCATATACTGGTCATGGTGATTATTTGCTAATATGCTAGGGGTGTCTAAAAATATGCCTGTCGTGCTCTTAATATGCAACGATGTCTGCAAGTGTGCCGTAACTAGAATAATAAAATGCCCGAAATTGTCAAGGATAAAAAATACTATCCATCTGGCACTAATATGCCATGAACAGACATAGTTGTGCCAGATATGAACCCCTTACGATGAGGAGTATTACAATCTTTTGGTGGCCCTTGAAAATTGGTGTCAATTCCAGAGAGTTACACTGCTTATTAGGGAGGGGCACAATATCACACGCATAGACACAATTAAAGGTGTGCACATGCATACAGATAAATGCACATGAGGTGCTTATTTGTCTCAGCTCTTGAGCCGTAACCTGTTCTCCTCAGCTTTTGTGCCAATCATTTCATGCACCCAGCTAATGCATTTTCGTTCTGGCTCCTGTAGTCATACACTTCGGTGGGTCAGCACTGGTTACTGTTCAGGCTACTGGTGACACTCTTATTTCATGGACCATTCTTCACAAACATCCTGGCAACTTGGCTGGATTGAGAGTGGAGAGAGATGGTCATGTGACCAACCCCATTAGCCAACACCTGTACTTGCGTGTTAAAAAGAGGTCCTGCCATTGCTTTAAGTAGCTGTGACTCTACTGATCTTGCGATGAGTAGTGCTGCCTTTTTTAATATGCATAAACTCTAGGAATGAGGGGTTTTGCTTAGCCTCTGAGAGCTACTTCGAGGGTGATGGTGATGTACCAGTAGCTCCTGGGCTACTCGGTGGAGACCCATGGTATAGAAGATTCAAATTTTTGATCATGTTTCAGAAGCCCAGAAAAACTATACTAGTTGGCCAAGAAAATTAGAGCCTAATTTAAATGTCCTGGACCAGCACGCAGAATTGTGTACAGGCAAGAAAGAGTGAAGCTTTCTTCTTTTCTCTGCCGCCTTGCAGACGGGCCCACATGCACTGTGCCTTTTGAATTTTGATGGCCATAAATGCTCAGTTTCTGCATTTATGACTGTTATAAAGATTTTCTTATTTACTTCTCCTATTTTCGGAGTCAGATTGTATCCCACTCCTTAAATGGGATTCTGAATGAACAAGTATTTGCTATATGGCAGAGGCGTGTTGTAGGTGCCACTTCAAAAATACCAAATTGGAATCTAATATATCAATGTTTTGCAACCGAAATCCAGATGCAAATAATTGATGTTTTAAAAATACCGCAAGGGACGTGGTATCCCATGGTAAAAAGATAGTGGTCCCCTCAGGACATCTTGCCATTTGTGAATGTAAAAACAATTACAGTTACAAGGAGGTAGAGGTCCAATTAGAGAAACAACAGACACATGCAAATGTATCTTTTTCAACCGAGTCCAGTATCCTTTAAAGAAAATGGGCTGCATTTAAACAAAACAGTTTGCTCTATAACAAAGCAATCACAGACATGGTGGTCTGCTGACCCCAGCAGGCCACCATTCCGGTAAAGGCCTCCTATTGCGGTGGGTAAATATCCTTTAAAACGATTTTTTTATCACGCGGACTTCGACTCCGCATACCTTTTCTCCGCATTGTCCCCTATCCCGCATACCATTACTCCGCATTTTTTTTCATCGCATGTGCATTTATCACGCGTACCTTTACAACGAAAATCGTTGTAAAGGTATGTGTGGTAATGTTTAGAATTAGATGATGCATGGAATCTAAAAGAAGAAAAATAAGAAAACATTAGAAAATAATACACATTTTTGTTTATAAAGTGCATTGCATATAGACAGATAACTTTACAGATGAGATACTTTACACAAACTACCAAAACTCAATTTCTTCCCACCATCTAGTTCAACCACAGAACCCTTGATAGAAACAACTTTATGTGGCTGAGAAAACATACTTTCTCCCTGCCGTACAAAACCAAACTTCCTCACAACAACCCAATCACCTTCTTCAAAGACTAAGGCCCACATGCATCAAGCATTTTTGGAGTCGCAAACGGTGCGATTCCTTAAAATCGGCCGTTTGCGATTCCAAAAGTGCTTTTTGGGATGCATCATGATATTTTAGAAATCGTAACTTTTTAGCTATTTCTAAAATTGCGTTTGCTTTTAAGAAGTCGCAAATATGCGATTTCTTAAAAGCAATGCATGATTACTTTTACAATTGCTAAATCGCTATTAGGGGGTCAAATTTACCGAGTGGTTGAACCACTCGGTAAATTTGCAAAAAGTGTTTAAAACGCTGAAAATGCATTTTTTTCAACATTCATGTTACGGACACACATGTCCTTAGGACATGTGTGTGTGAAACATGATGCGAAAAATACATTTCAGGGGTGCATGGGGGGTCCTTTGGACCCCCCCCTGCACCCATGAAATGCATCAACAAATTGCGAATTTGTAAATGCCTTCCCATTGACTCCTATGGGCCTTTTGGCCCATAGGAATCAATGGGAATTGCCAAAATGCACTTAAGAATTCGGTATTTATTTGGGATTCGGTAAAAATTGCGATTTTTACTGAATCACAAATAAATACCGAAAAAAATGATGCATAGCATTTTGCAATTCTTAATTTACAATTCGGTATTTTTCGCAAATTAAGAAGTGCAAAATGTCTCAATGATGCATGTGCCCCTAAATTCCTAACACATCTCCTACTATCAAATTCCAACTTATTAAGCCACTGACAATCAATAACTCTAAACCTCATCCTATCACTATCAACCCAAACCTGATTTTTTTCCTTCAACAACATTGGAGACTCCTTACTACCTGGTTCTCTACCTTTCAAAGACACAAACAGAGAAACTCCAGTAACTGAATGCGGTGTAATCCTGTGGCCCCACATCATTCTTCGCAATTCATCTTTCCATGATAAACCATTAGCAAAAGAAAGCTGAATAGAATCCATTACCATTCTGTTGACCCTTTCTACAAGTCCATTGGCCTGCGGACGGAACAAAGCCACTCTCTCATGACTAATTCCCATATCTGAAGAAACTAACTGAACACCATTGTCAGTTATAAGATTTTTAGGTACCCCTTCTTCTAAGAAAACTTCCTTCAAAAATGCTATCACATTTGCAGTGCAGATTTGCCACACTGATTTGCAAGTAAACCATTTGCTATGGTAATCAACCAACACAAGTAAAAAACGATTATTGCTTCCCAACTTGTCAATCGGACCCAAAACATCCAAGGCTAATTTCTCCCAAGGTTTCATGGGTAAATCCACACATCTCAATGGAGGTTCTCTTGTAACCTTCACTTTATCACTATTGCTGCAAGCATGACAATCACGCACAAGTTCTTCTACATTATCCAGTATTATGGGTGTCTTTCATAGATTCACATGCCTGAATCATTCCCCGTCGTCGAGACGGGAGCCTCCGGTACATAGAAAAGTAATGTCTTATAGACATACATAGAGAATTGTAGGCCTAAAGGCCTCACCGTAGTAACATATCCATGTCCTTTTGTAAAAAGGACCAAACTCTAGAGAAGAGCCAATCAGCTCTCACCTCCCTCTAGAACCTTCCTGGCAGGAGCCTCAGTCCCTCAGATTTTCTACCGCACGTTGTGCTAAGGGAGTCTCCTCTGAGCTCTGCTCAGATTCTGTGATTTTTCACTTCATTAAATGACTTTGTTGTCAAGGATTCTTTTCTACTATGGATTATCTTCAAATACATTCTTTAAAGAAGGTCTGGATAGGAGAAGAAAAGATTTTTTAAGAGCCTGTGCAACTTGTTTCTAGAGGTTGCTCTGCTTTGATCCTCACACGGACCGCATTTACTTTCTATACCGCAGGCCAAAGACTGCAAGGTATGTCGCACTTTCTCAAGTAAGTTTTTGAGAGGTCGTGAAGGGCGATTTTTAATATGGTGTCAAACACTAAGACCAGAAAGGAGGTTTTTTTTATTTTCTCCAGTGTCCGTGATGAGGCGTTATCCTCAACGTCTAGGAGACCTCAAAAGAGAAGAGAATCTCCTGACACTCATTCCTCAAGGGAAAATCCTGAGAAGGCCCTCAAAAAGATCACCCATGGGTCTTCTGGGCGCAGTTCTTAAAAATCTCCTCACTCTGTGGTAAAGGAGAGTAAAGGACTTGCTTTTGGAGAAAAATCATGTAAAAAAGACGACTTCAGAGCCGTCAAAATCACCTCCTCTGGTCATAAGACCCTTCAGGAAGGCGTCTTCTATACCTCCTGAGGTAAAGACTAAGAAGCCAACATCGTCAACAGGATCGTCGACGAAAAAATCATCATCATTGCCTATTACAGCCTCTTCGTCTACGATGGCCTCGTCTACGATGGCCTCGTCTACGATGGCTCGTCTACGATGGCTCGTCTACGATGGCTCGTCTACGATGGCCTCGTCTACGATGGCTCGTCTACGATGGCTCGTCTACGATGGCTCGTCTACGACGGCTCGTCGACGACGGCTCGTCTACGACGGCTCGTCGACGATGGCTCGTCTACGATGGCTCGTCGACGACGGCTCGTCTACGACGGCTCGTCGACGACGGCCTCATCTACGATGGACTCTTCTACGCCTCATCTACGATGGCCTCGTCTACGATGGCCTCGTCTACGATGGCCTCGTCTATGATGGCTCATCTACAATGGCTCATCTACAATGGATCGTCGACGATGGCTCGTCTACGATGGCTCGTCGACGATGGCTCGTCAACGATGGCTCGTGTACGGCGGCTCGTCTACGGCAGCTCGTCTACGGCGGCTCGTCTACGACGGCTCGTCTACGACGGCTCGTCGACGATGGCTCGTCTACGACGGCTCGTCTACGACGGCTCATCTACAATGGCTCATCTATGACGGCCTGTTTACGGCGTCGACGATGACCTCGTCTACGATGGCCTCGTCTATGATGGCCTCATCTACGATGGCTTGTCTATGATGGCCTCATCTACGATGGCTTGTCTACGATGGCTCGTCTACGACTGCGTCGTCGACGACTGCCTCGTCTATGTCTGCTCGTCTACGACGGCCTGTCTATGGCTACGATGGCCTCGTCTACGATGGCCTCATCTACGACGGCTCGTCTTCGATGGCTCATCTACGACGGCATCGTCATCGACGGCCTTGTCTATGACTGCTCGTCTACGACGGCCTGTCTACGGCGTTGACGATGGCCTAGTCTACAATGGCCTCGTCTTCGATGGCCTCGTCTACCATGGCCTCATCTACGATGGCCTCGTCTACGATGGCCTCGTCTACGATGGCCTCATCTACGATAGCTCCTCTGCGATGGCTCGTCGTCGACGGCCTCGTCTACAACGGATCGTCTATGGCGTCGCTTACGGCGGCCTCGTCTATGACTGCTCGTCTACGACGGCATAGTCTATGATGCCGATCTCATCGACGGACTCGTTGACGAGGGAAATTCCGACAATTCTGGAATCTTATAATGTGGTAGAGAGGGCTGCTCAACCTTTTAAGATCTCAATGGTCTCTCAAGAACAGGTCTGCTTCTTGTATGACTTCACAGAACCTCTTAAGGCAGTAAGGTCAATACCGATTATCGATTACCTATAGTCAGAGGGGTAAGGGTCATGCAGAACCCCTCCTCTGTATCAACAGTGATCCCTCAGTTGGATAAGAAGTATAGGGCGCCAGATACAGCACCGGCGTGTTTAACAGGACATACTAAGCCGGACTCCTTGGTGACACAGGCGGCCCAGAAGACCTCCAGGAATCCTTCGGCCCCTTTGTCGCTTCCTCCTGATAAGGAGGTTAGAAGAGTGGACAACATTGGGAACAGGTTTTCCTCAATATCGGCAATGAGGGTAAAGGCCGCGAACGCCCTAGCACTCTTGGGACATTATAATAAGCAGTTGTGGGCACACATAGCCCCATAGCTGTTGGAATTGCCAGATTCATCCACAGAGGAAGTAAAGAGGATTCTGCTAGATGGTGAAGCATCGGCGTCAGAAACTATAGACTGCGCGATGGATATCGCTATGACAGGGTTCTGCCAGTTGGCTGGAGCAGCAGTCTTGCGGCTCCAAGGATGGCTAAAGGCAACCTCTTTCCGTCCTGAGGTGCAAACAAAGATTTTGGACATGCCATATGTTAGCCAGTTACTATTTGGCACAAAAAATTGACGAAGCAGACCCTGCAAGAGCTTTGGGCACTCTTCAGTATAAGGATCAGTCCTTTAATAGAATAGAGGAAGAGGACAGTCTTCCTACAGAGGAAATTATTAATACAAGTCTTCCTGCCATTCGGGCCAGAGTAGACCGCAATACCAACGGCGCCAACAACAGCAAAACAAGCAATCCTCTTTTGGGAGGTCGTCCTTTCAAGGTAAAGGACAGCGGACATAACAAAAAATCTACGGCTGCTTCTATGAGAAATCTCGATTATGCTGCAGAAAGGAGCAATAGAGAGAGTACCTCCATCTCAGAAGGGAAAAGGGTTTTATTCCTGCTTCTTTTGATCCAGAAGAAAGACAAGAAGTGGAAACCAATCTTGGACCTTAGGGCCCTCAACAAATTCCTAAGAAGCAGTTGTTTCGCTTGGTAAAGATCCAGGAGGTCTTGCGACTACTGTAACAGCAGGATTTTAGGGCGTCCCTAGACATACAGGACGCTTACTTCCATATCCCAATTCACAGGAATCACAAAAAGGTACTTGCGATTTGCAGTAGCGGGCAGACACTTGCAGTTTCGCGTTCTGCCCTTCGGGCTCAAGTCTGCACCGCGCATATTCACGAAATGTCGTACCCCGGTGGCGGCATATCTCAGACAGTGCCCTCACCAAGTCTTTCCGTAGCTGAATGACTGGCAGGTCAGAGCTCCATCCTTAGAAGACACGTCCAGGTCTTCCAACGCCTGTGTAAAGCTTTTCGATTGCTTGGGTCTCACCCTCAATCAGGAAAAATCGGTCCTACAACCTTCTCAGCGCATCAGTTTCCTAGGCGCAACCCTGGACACACGGTCAGGCAAAGCTTTCCCATCCAGAGAGAGGATGAACAAGCCCCTTGCACTAGCTGCTATAGTAGCCTCGAAGAAAGTCTTGACAGTCCGTCTCTTCAAATCCCTCCTGGGGATGATATCAGCATGTATCCTCCTGATTCCTCACTGTCGACTACGAATGAGGAATCTACAGGAGGTGCTCTCGAAGCAGTGGGTCCAATGCACAGGGTCATTCGACAACCACATAAAAGTGAATCCTCAAATGGTCGGAGACCTGCAATGGTGGATGTCATCTCAAAACCTGTCTCAAGGCTTGTCATTCCTGCTTCCGGCTGCTCCTCATGTTGTCACAACAGGCGCCTCCTTGGAAGGCTGGGGAGTTTTTCTGCAAGAGCTACAGATAAGCGGGTAGTGGTCTCCTATGGAGAAGAAACTACATATCAATCTGCTTGAACTGCGGGCGGTCTTCCTGGCCCTTCAAGCTTTCCTGCCAAGAATAAAACATTCCCTGGTGCTCATCCGGACAGACAACACCACGACTAAGCACTACCTCAACAAAGAGGGAGAGACACGCTCTCTGACACACACTCGCGAGTTGCAAAAAATAATCTGGAATTGGCTCATACTCCACAATATAACCCCAAGAGCGGAATATGTCCCAGGCATGGACAATGTGCTCACCGACGTGTTGAGCAGGCAGAAAACATCGTCACACGAGTTCGAATTAGATCAACAAATTATCGACCAGATCTTCTCCAGATGGTGCACGCCGCAAATCGATCTATTTTTGACGACAATGAACGCTAAATGCCCACACTTCGCAAGTTGGCATCCCCAGTCAGGGTCTCTAGGGAATGCATCTTCCATCGCATGGCGCAACGTCGTTGCGTACGCCTTTCCGCCATTCCCCATGCTTCCCAGAGTCCTCAGGAAAATGTAGGTGGAGCCTTGTACTCTAATTTTATTAGCCCCAACTTGGCCGAGGCGACATTGGTTCACAGAGCTCCACCGTCTATCCCTGGAGCCGACGGTCCACCTGCGGCAGTATCTATCTCTGCTTACAATGAACAACAATAAAGTGCAACATCCGGATCTGAAGTCTCTCAGGTTAGTCGCCTGGCTCCTGAGTTCAGAGAGTTCCACAATCTGAATATTCCACAAGACTGCAGACATTCTTGCCAGAGCAAGGGCGGATAGCACGACCAAGAACTTCAACGAGTCCATCGCTCTGGTCAAGCGGGTTGATTAAGCAATTTCTAAAACGATTATACAGATCTTTCCCGCCAGTAAGGATGTTGCCACCTACCTGGCATCTCAATGTGGTTCTTAACCAGCTCATGAAACATCCGTTCAAACCAGTACACAGAGCTGACCTAGAGTATGCCTCGTGGAAATCAGCACTCCTCCTGACGCTCACATCTGCAAGGGGGGTCAGGGAGCTACAGGCGTTTTCAATCCAGCATCTTTTTCTACTATTTAATAACGACAGAGTAATCCTGAGAACCAATCCTAGGTTTATCTCAAAAGTCCCGTCGGACTTCCACCTAAATGAACCTGTGGTTCTGCGTTCCTTCTTTCCAAACCCAAGCACGGCAGCTGAGAGATCGCTGCTTTCTTTGGATCTCAAGCGATGCTTGAAGTTTACACTGACAAAACGAAAACATTCAGGAAATCTAACCAGCTATTCGTAGCTTACAGCAGACCTAGGAAAGGTCTACCGCTTGCCAAGCAGAACATCTCCAGATGGATTTCTGCAGCCATTGCTTTCTGTCATGTCCAAGCCGGACAGCCATTGCATTCCAAAGTGAGAGCGCACTCCACGAGAGCTATGTCCACTTCTATAGCTCTCTTTGCAGGGGTGCCAGTCAACATGGAAGTCGCCGCATACCTAACTAGGCACTACTGCCTGGATACGGAGCTGATGAATGATGCAGCAGTGAGACAATCAGTGTTACGCCATCTTTTCAGTAAGGTGAGCCTTCCTACGTCCCTCCATCCTACTCTGGTGTGCACATTTCTTTAGTAATACTTATTGTGGAGGTCTAATGATGGTTCATGCTCGCATGATGTTTCTTATCTAAGAACTTGTATATGCTGTTCCATCAGAAATGTGCACTCTGCATTGCTTGCTACTCTGATTCAGGCATGTGAATCTATGAAAGACACCCATAATACTGGATAAGAAAGGCGTTACTTACCTGTAACTGCAGTTATCCAGTATTGGTGTCTTTCATAGATTCACATGCAACCCTCCCGCCTCCCCTGGAAGGACTCACCTAACTCTCTCAGTGTCACGCCTACTTAGCTTAGTGCGTACGAAAATCTGAGGGACTGAGGCTCCTGCCAGGAAGGTTCTAGAGGGAGGTGAGAGCTGATTGGCTCTTCTCTAGAGTTTGGTCCTTTTTACAAAAGGACATGGATATGTTACTAAGGGGAGGCCTTTAGGCCTACAATTCTCTATGTATGTCTATAAGACATTACTTTTCTATGTACCGGAGGCTCCCGTCTCGACGATGGGGAATGATTCAGGCATGTGAATCTATGAAAGACACCAATACTGGATAACTGCAGTTACCGGTAAGTAACGCATTTCTTCTTATCCATCTCTGGCCACCAATAAAATTCTCTTAGTCCACGCTTTGTCAGACTCCTACATAGGTGCCCTTCGTGTACAATTCTCAACAATGTTGACCTCAACAAAATTGCTGGAACTATCCTATTCCTTCTTAAAATTTTGTCATCTTGCAAGCTAAGTTCATCCTTAACAGATATATATTGCTTATGTACAAGCCCTTCACTAGATCCATCCCAAGAATTCATAATCAATTCTTTCACTTTCTTGTATTACACATCCATCTCCATAGCTTCTCTCCACTCTTCCTGACTAACAGCAAATTCACTGTCAATTTATTTTATTTATTTATTTATTTAACGATTTGTAGAGCGCCTGGTGACCCGGAGGCATCCCCGCGCTGTGAGAACTTGAGTTGGCCAAAGGAGGAAGTGGGCTTATTTGGGAAAGAGAAGGGTTTTAAGCTGTTTGCGGAAGCGTAAGTAGCAGGGTTCCAACCGCAGACAGCGGGGGAGCGGGTTCCAGCGGGAGGAAGCTTTTACTGAGAAACGCCGACCTTCAGTGCGTACCCTCCTGAATTTAGGGACATTAGCCAGGTGATCAATGTCCGCGCGCAGAGGTCTTGAGGCTTTGTACGGGGTGACCATGTCTCTAAGAATGAAAGGGCCTTGACCATTGAGGAGTTTGTGGGCGATGCACATTGCCTTAAACTCGATCCTCTCTCGCACTGGCAGCCAGTGGAGAGCCTTAAGCGCTGGTCTGGCAGAGGCTCTAGAGGGAAGACTCATCAGCAGACGGGCAGATGCATTTTGGGTACGTTGTAGCTTGGCCAGAGTAGTTTCAGGGGCTCCTAAATAGACGGCATTGCTGTAGTCCAATCGTGCAAGGATAAGTCCTTGAACCAGGAGTTTCCTAGATGGGGGAGGAAGCAGCGGAAGGATCTTACGGACTGATCGCATGAGTCCGAAGCAGGTTCCCGCTGTTTTGGTTGCCTGGGTTTTCATAGACAGGTCTGGTTCGAGCCAGACCCCCAGACTCTTGATTTCCTTCTTCGGGGCGGGCACCTCACCCATAGCATCGGGCCAAACAGATGGTGGAATTGCTGACCATTTCTTGCCCATCAGCATGACTTCAGTTTTAGACCCGTTGAGTTTGAGTGAGGACTCGCACATCCAGAGGTGGATTTCCTGGAGGCAATGCGAGAGATTGTCTGGGCAGTGGTCAAGGTGTGAGAGCGAGACGACCAGTTGCGTGTCGTCCGCATAGCTCACAATCTTGATGCCGAAGGGGGCAACTATGTCCTCTAAAGGGGCCATATAGGCGTTAAACAGGGTGGGACTGAGTGAGGACCCCTGGGGCACCCCACTAGTCAGAGGCAGGGAATAAGAGCGGGAGTTGCCATCCCAGACCTGGAACGAACGGCCCGACAGAAATGACTCTATCCAGGCCAACGCGGTGCCCCCGAGTCCCGCCCTGGCCAGCCGGTGGAGCAAGACACGGTGGTTCACCGTGTCAAAGACTGCACTCAGGTCCAGGAGGATCACTGCCACTGACCCCCCTGAGTCTAGAATGCACCTTGCCTCCTCGATGACTGCGAGGAGGGCGGTGTCCATGCCTTGGCCAGGACGGAACCCAGTTTGGGACCGACGCAACAGGTTATTGAGTTCAAGGAACTGGGACAGCTGGGCGTTGACCAGTTTCTCGGCCATTTTGCTGATGCCCGGGAGGAGCGAGATCGGTCTGTAGTTGGCCAGATTGGTGGGGTCCAATTATTTTTTTTTAGAAGGGCTTTAACTACCGCCCCCTTCCAGTTAGGAGGGACGGAGCCTTGGGACAGCGAGGTGTTGATCAGCTCCATGATAGGGGACACGATCGCAGGGGCAACTGCTTGCAGGAATCTCATGGGAGCAGGGTCACACGGGGAGCCGCTTTTCACCTTGGCCAGTGTCTTTCCAACCTCGTCCAGCGAAACCGCCCTAAAAGCGGTCAGCTGTGGGTGAGAGGTGTCTCCTGGACGGGTGGCAGGCGCAGCATTGTCCCTGTAGGTTAGCTGGCTAGGCTGCGGGAGTGAGGCTAGGATGTGGGAGATTTTGGAGGTAAAGTTCATTGCTCCTGTCCGGAAGGGTCCTGTTAGATGAGGGGGGTTGTGGTATTTTTAGGAGCTCTTTGGCAATGAGATAGGATTCCTTCGCCGAGTTGGTGGCATTTTTTATCCTCTCATCGTAGTAAGAGGCTTTAGTAAGTTTCAGAGCAGATTTATATGCTCTCACCGACCCTCGGTAGGCTTCCTTTCTAGAATGGAGCAGTCCTTCCTCCACAGTCGCTCTGCTTTTTTACATTCCTTGCGGAGGGTTCTGAGTTCCGGGCTGAACCAAGGGGCTGACCCTGTCTTTCCGCTTTTATCTTCGCGGGTTTTTATGGGGAGGATGGAATCGAGAGAGTTGGAGATCCACTTCCTGAAGTTGCTGTCTGCTATGACAGGATCCTCTGAGGGAGCGGGGGTCATTGATTCCAGGGCTCTGGCCCAGTCCTCTGTTGAGAGTCTGGACCATGCCCTTTCTCAGGTATACGTGACCGGCTTGTGGGGCTTCCTAAATTCTCCTGGCCAAAAAAGAGGGACCAAAAAGTGGTCCGTCCAGGGGAGGGGGCAAGAAGCTTTGGCCTGGAGGGTGTAAACATTAGTAAAAACTGGGTCTAGCAGGTGGCCCTTGATGTGGGTGGCTCCAGAATTGGCCAGTTGGAGACCATAGGCAGCCAGGTCTAGAATCAGGTTGGCAGCCCCTGTGTCTAGGGGATCATCAAAGTGGATATTAAGGTCCCCTAGCACAGTGAAGTTGGGTGTGGAATGGGCCAGTGCTGCTATAGATTCTAGTAGGGCGCTAGCAAAGGGGCCAGAGTGCCCGGGGGGGCTATACACCAAGAGGCCTGTCAGTGAGGATGTCGGGCCAGCTGGATGGTAAAGTGGCAGCTCTCTGAGTCCATGATGTGCGCATCGCTGATTCTGCAGGAGAAGTGATCTCTGTGCAGGATGGCTAGTCCGCCTCCTCTGCCAGAGGGACGTAATTGGGACTGGATGAGAAAACCCGGGGGCAG
Source organism: Lissotriton helveticus (assembly GCF_964261635.1). Taxonomy (NCBI): domain Eukaryota; kingdom Metazoa; phylum Chordata; class Amphibia; order Caudata; family Salamandridae; genus Lissotriton; species Lissotriton helveticus. The sequence continues at coordinate 540,928,726 of NC_136065.1, forward strand.
GGCTAAGACCACATCCGAGTCTGAGTGTGTAGTGAGCCACGTTTCCGTGAGGAACAGGATGTCTAGCTCGTGGTCCACAAGCAGGTGATTGATAAGCAGGGCGTGCATGGGGAGCGACCTGCAGTTCAGTTCTGCTAGTTTTAGGCCAGAGTGTGAGGTCGGTGCCTGGGTGAGTTGTAGGTGGACTGGGTGGCAGAGTGTACAATTTATAAAGAGTCCACCTGAGTCATGTACATAATTACACAATGTGTTATTTGTAGGTCTAGGACTTAGAAGGGCACGACGCGAGTAACTCACCCTCTTGGTGTCTGAGCCCGGCATAGGGTCTGGCTCTGAGCCCGTTCGAGTGCGGACGGGCGCAGACGGGCTTGCCATAGCGCGCCTTCGGCGCGCAAACGGCGTGCCCGCTGCGCTCGCCCGCTGCGCGACCGAGATATGCACATAATTTGTACCGTTGCAGGTGGGGGAGGAGTCGGCTTGGGGGCGTGGCCTAAGCAGGGGCCGTGGCCTCCGCTCGACGCGAGGGCGCGAGGGAGCGCTGCTACGCTGTGACTGCTTGCTAGCAACAAGTGAGTGAAATTTTAAAAACTACACAAGTATTCTGTGACAGTTTAAAGTTTAAAACACAATTCAATCTGCAACACTCAAAGTTTTTAAAAAGAGATGCCTCGCTCCCGGCTTTCCGCCTCAGGAGCACAACTCTGAAATCTGCCTGGCGCCCAAAATCGACGCCTTTGTAGTGGTCGGCTTGGGGCGTGGCCTAAGCGGATTGGGGGCGTGGCCTAAGCAGGGGGCGTGGCCTCCGCTCGTGGGGAGGGAGCGCTGCTAAGCTGTGACTGCTTGCTAGCAATAAGTGAGTGAAATTTTAAAAACTACACAAGTATTCTGTGACAGTTTAAAGTTTAAAACACAATTCAATCTGTGACACTCAAAGTTTTTAAAAAGAGACACAACATAACACAATAAAATCTTCTAAAATTTCCACACAAGCATCATCTTCCACTGGCATCCTAGAGAGACAATCTGCTATAACATTTCTATTCCTTCGAACATATTCGACTACAAAATTGTAGTCCAAAACAGATAGCAACCACCTCGATATAGGGGAAGTCACACTTCAATCTAAACCTCGTCCTCCTTTAAAAACATGAACTAAAGGTTTATTATCCGTGTTTACAACAAAAGGCAACCCCCACAGATAATACTTAAAATGTATTATCCCCCAACAACACGCCAGTGCTTCCTTCTCTATAGTAGAATATGATTTCTCTGCTCCCTGTAGTCTGCGTGAAGCAAACCCAATGATGGTCTCATTACTATCTGACACCTGTATCAGCACTGCCCCTAATCCAACATTGCTTGCATCCGTGATCAAAATTGACTTTTCCTTAAAGTCAAAATGTCCTAATGACGGGGCCTTTGAGAGACTCTCTTTCACCTTAACAAACGCATTCTGACATTCAACATTCCATTCAAATATCACTCCTTTTTTTAAATGAACTCTCATAGGTTCCAATAAATCAGCAAATTTAGGCACACATTTAGAACAATACTCAGCAAGACCTAAAAATGATTTTAATTGTTCCTTATTAATGGGAGGTGGAGCATCCCTCACAGCTTTCACAATACTACACTTTGGTCTTATACCGTCTGCTGATATCTGATGACCCAAATAGTTGACCTGACTTAATCTTAATTGACATTTCTCTTTTTTTATTACTAAGCCATGCTCTGAAATTCAACACTTAATTCATCAACTGATCATGTTCCTCAAATGATTTTCCCACAATCATAAAGTCGTCTTGAAAACACAACACTCTGTCCATCCCCTTAAAAATATTTTGCATAACACGTTGAAACACGGCTGAGGCTGATGCCAACCCAAACGGCATGCTACTATACCGAAATGCACCCAAAGCATTTCCCAAATAATGTTAATGGACGTGACTCGGGATGTAAATTCACCTGATGGTAAGCCGAGGACATGTCAAGGACACTAAAAACAAAACCTCCACCCATCCTACCTAGCATTTCTCCAATATTCGGCAAAGGTTGTCTATTTACCCAAATGTTACGATTTAAATCTCTTAAATCAATACATAAACGAATTTTGTTTCCTTCCTTTGGTGCGACAACAATCGGAGATAACCATTCCGATGATTCAATCGGTTCTATAACCTTAGCCTCCAACAATTTATCTAACTCTTTGCTAAGTGGTTCTCTCATCATATGTGGTATTGTTCTAACCTTATGAACAATTGGTTTAGCATTTTTTTTCAATATTATACAATGTGAAAATCCTTTCAACATACCCAACTAATCTGAAAAAACATGGGAATGCTTTTCCATTAACATTTTCCCCCATTCATTGTCCATCTCCCCACCAGAAGACACATTTTCCACATCTTGTTCAATAATCATTACAGGTTCCACAGCATTTGGATTGAGTACAATATTCAAATCTTTCTGATGACGCCATCCAAGTAAATTAGATCCTTCTTTGGTAATATATACTCTTCCATAGACCCCATTCTTTTTCAAAACAATATCCATCAATTGCATTCCAAGAATATTAATTTTTGATCCACCATATCCTACAGCTCTCATATCTGCTGGTAACAGATCTTTCATTTCTCCATGTAACTTTTCTTGAAAAGTCTCTTTTGAAACTAAGGTAAAAAGGCTACCAGAGTCAGCCAAAAGACTTACATTTCCTTTTCCCAGGGTAATTTCACAATGAGGTTTCTCCAATTTTGCTGTACTTTGCTGTACTTTCTTTCTTTAGATTCGTGCAACCCTCATCAATTGTTTATATAATATCAGAATCGTACTGTTCCACTGATCCTACAACTTGTGAAGGATCTTCCGAAGTTTCAACAGATAGGAATAATTCTTCATTTTGTTCTTCCCCATTTTCAATTTCTTTAATACTTGCATTTTTAGTGTATCCTTTCGATCTGCATGCCTTTGCCAAATGACCCCTTTTTCCACATATTTTGCATGTTGCATTTCTTGCACCACATGCAAAGCTTGAACTTACATGTCCTGGACATCCACACTTGTAACAAATTATGGGTCTCTTATCACTTGTTTTGAACAATACATTTTCATTACTTTTATTTAGAGGTTTTTTTAAACATTTCTTTCTTTACTTCTCTGACTTCCACCGCAGACTCCTTACTCGATACTACAATTGGATTTCCAGAAGCCCCTTTACTTTTATCAATTTCTTTGACCCACATGTCAGTACTCTCCATGCTTCTAGCAATTCGAATAGCTTGTTCTAAAGTAGGATATTTGGATAATAATTTCTCTTTTACCCTTTTGTTATTTGTGCACCTAACAATCTGATCCCTAATCAAAGAATCACATAAACCTTGAAAGTCGCATGTGACGGCAAGGCCATGTAAATCTGCCACATATGACATAATGCTCTCATCAAATCTTTGTGCTCTGCAAAAAAATGTATGTCTTTCAAAAACAATGTTTACTTTTGGAGTAAAATGTTTTTCTAACATTTGTAATGACATCTCATAAATAGTCACTGGTTGACCATTACCCGCACCTAAGGATATTTCAGGTAAATCGTCATATATTCTTCTACCTTCCACTCCAAGGTGATGCAAATGTATAGCTTGTCTTCTCACTGGACCATATTTGTCCCCTCCAATGGCTAATAAGTGAGTTAAAAATATATTTTTCCAACGTTTTGTGATGTATTCCTATAGGTTCTGAATCGATCCCCCTATTCCTGACCCTATTCTAGTTAAACAAGCCAACATGTTAACTAGCAGCCAGCCCATGAGGCAGAAAACCCCCATGATGCAGATACCGTTATCTGACGCAGTCACACTACGGCACAGGAACGTGTTATCTGATTAGGTCATAACGCTTGCGTTCTAATTAGACAAGCGATATTCCTCCAGCCCCTGATAAGGCATACGGAGTTCTCATAACAAATAAAACCTATGACAACCTGGGCAAAACCCTGCGGCCATTGTTTTGATTTCACCGAGAACTTATAGCAAAAGAATGTGCTAACGAGCAAGTCGTATGACATCCTTATTGACGTATCTATGTCCATCCTTACGTCAATCTCGGCACCTTAAAGGTATAAATATTACCGATATTGCCCTATGCAAACACACGCGGTGGTGACGAGACGGAGCAGCCATACTTGCCGAAGCGAAGAGCAGAGCAGACCCCGCTGGCGCAGCCCCGCCTTCCTGACGCGCTGAGAGACGCGCTGCTTTCTCCTGCCGAGAAATCCAGCACCGGCGCTTCTGGGTAGCCCTCGCAGGCAGCCTGGAATATCGAGAGCAGAGAGAGAGATACCATCCCTCATTCATCCTAACTTCCAGGTACAGAACTGAATAACCCCTCACAGAGAATTCTTTAGTTATTCACTTGGCAAAAACAAACTTAACTTAAACTGTAACTTTCTATTCCCGCCCACGCATTAGGCTTAGGTCAGGTACACGGGGTAGGCGTATTTAGAAACACCAGTTGAGTACGTTTAGTCAAATGTATATGTGTATAAATATATTTTAATCATTTTTAAACCTTCATATGGCTTAGAAACCATATCAATGTTTTTACAGTATTATTTTATACTTCTGCTTTTAATGTATGCACTTTACTTAACTATAAGTATTGCAATAATATCGATCCATTTCTCATGTATGAGAAAAGAGACTGATCAATAAATAACACCTTTTTATTGAACACGCCCATCTCTTCCTTTTCTCTACAATCTGATGAGACTAAGAATGCACGTACTGACTGAGTAAAATAATTTGCCTTTTGTTCACACGACTCTCGAGATATACTCTTGATTAGGGGAGAGCAAAGTTGTCATGTTCTATGGTTGTCAGAAACTAAATCCCTTCTTGTCTAATCAGGGGAGTTAATTCTTTCCTGAACATTCGAGAAAGTTTCTAGTGAACTCTGAGCTAAGCTGGCAAACCCAAAACTTTAAGTCTAATATCGACAGTAGTAGACCTAGTTAACGTCTGGTCTAGGCCTAAACTATTGGAGGTATTATTCCAATGCGCAGAGCCTATTGGAATGATAGGAACTACACTACATGGCGCCCAACGCGTTTGGAAAGGGCGATAAAACTAACGTAAGACATTTAGAGTAACTCAGTCGTGCTTTCTCACTCAGACCCCTTTTTCCCCACAATACTCCAAAGACGTCTGGAGTGGGTGAAAGGTAATATCCTCCAAAACCTCGCAGGAGGGAACTCCTATGTATGGTTCTTGGTATAGTCAACGTTGAAGGATACACTGTTCCAAAATATTGTGCATCTAATCTTTGTTTCCATAAGAAACCTGATCTGCAAACAAAAGAAATAACCTTCCTGTCGGTAAAATGGAAAGTGAAGATGAAAGAGAGGCAGTTAGAATAGCAACTGACCTCGCAGCAGCTGATGCTACTATGCAAGACGCAGACCCGGATATAATACTCATCCCGGTCATCAAAAGGAAATCTATAACCATAAAACTTATAGAAAATGGACTGACACCTAGAGGTGGCACAGTCATATTCGTAATTGAGGCACACGAATATCGGCAGACAGAGGTATACTATTCATGGATAAATTTTCCAGCAGCAAATCATGTAACAAAGTACTTCCACTATTACAAAATAGAGGAACCTCCTGAAATGTACACTCCTTTCGAGGAGGTGGAAGTACCACTTAAATTTCAAGAGCATTTGCTCTTATTTAATGGCGCCCTAAAACATAATAATCACATCACCAGGCTCGGTCCTTTAGGTAGACCAGGAGCAACGTGGCCGGTCCTAGCCGGATACACACCACATCCAGACATCGACGGGATGTCTGCAGCAGAGCTTTTAACACAGCTAAAACAATTAATAAAAATACATAGACAATTAGTCCAGTATGTGATGCAGACTTCAACAATTCAGCCAGCGATTAAAATTCCACAGCTGAGCCCTCACCAGGGGAACACAAATAAAATTACACCACAGAACATCCAGTTCTGCCTAGGTAAAGTACCGGCTAAACGGGAAGAAATACCATTCTGGTTGGCACAGAAAATCACCCAAATAGAGGCGGTGTTTCCTGACACCACCCCGCTAGAAAAACACAGGATTCTGACTATCTGTCTTCCAATGGGAATCGCACCACACATTGAGGACTGTGACACTTGGGGTACAGTCTTTGCTTCCATCTACACAAAAACGCACGGTGTTCTATCCATTTTGGTAATACCAGATGTGCTAAAACAAATTCAAGACGAATATGGTCCGGAACCCGCTTTAACTCTTGGTATGAAATTACTAAAAGACTTCAAGCAGGTCTCGGCTATATTGTTAGCCAACATAAAGGGTGAAGCAGCAAACGTAGCGATCCGCCAGAGGTTAAAAGAGACAGATATAGCAGACCAACCAGCTGAAATTGCCAGAATCATAGAAAAATCCTATGAGGAACTAGGTAGAGATAGTTTAGGTGGAATACCAGTAAAACCACAATTGATTGAAAGTCCTGAAAAAATATTTTTTAATAATAATTCTACATCACCAAAAAAGAACTGGGATGGAAACAAACAATCCAATCCTAAAGAAAAGAAATTCCAGTCCAGAGGAAGGTCTCCTAGGCGAAGAGAGAAATCTCTGAACCAAAGACACAGGTCACCTCAGAGTGACCCCTCTGGGAAAAGATATAACCTTAGAAATAGGGATAATATAAAAAAGCCTGATAGATATCAAGACATTGATACACGTCCCTCTCAATCTTTTCAGACTTCCTCGCAGAAATTGGAAAGAAGAGGACGATCAGAACAAAGAGAAGAGCACGCCAAGTCCAAAGACAAGGAACCTGCTCAGCTAAAAAAGAAATTACAATTTCCAAAAAAGAAGGTAGCCAGCATTAAAATAGTTAACAATGCCGAGAATTCTGAGGACACAACTGAAAAACGGAGAATGGGCTCAGACAATGCTAGACAGCGCAGCAGAAGTGAGCATAGCTCGCAAAGTCCTTATGAATCATCTGGAGACAGTGGACACGAATGAATATCTTCAAGTGGAAACTGCAGACACCAGAGTTAGCAAACCTCACAAAATATACGAAATAACATTACGTATAGAGGGGGATAAGACTAGAAAAATAAGGGGACTATTTTGGGATAATCTCTCCAAGGGCTATGACATCCTTCTAGCTGAAAAAGACTGGCCACCAGAGTTTGTCAGGGATTGCCCTCATGGCGAAGAAATAATTATGCCTGCCTTCTCAAATCATATCCCAATTCATAAAAAATACACACTTGCCAGAAAGTGGGCAGTAGCTCTAGCTCCTGCTTTATATAAAAATCACGTAGGATGGGATGAGGACTCACCTCCTCACAAAATCCAGTTAAAATCACAACCTACTGCACAAAGGCAGTACCCAATTAAGCAAGAAGCTAAAAAACAGGTAAAAGAAATACTAGATCAGCTAGAATACCAGGGGGTGATTGAAACTTGCACCTCACAAATGAACAACCCTTTGTTTCCGGTCTCCAAACCAGACAATTCATATCGTCTAGTTTTGGATTACCGACACCTTAACACATGTTGCAAAACTTTTGCAGTGCAAAACTCACATAGTGCTGCACTAATGAATAACATAGTGCGCAAAAAATACAATACAACATTAGACATCTCTAATGGATTCTTTTCTCAAAACATAGCACCAGAGAGCAGATATTTAACTGCATTCTCAATAAATGGCACTCAAAAACAATTCTGTCGGTTAGCCCAGGGGTACAAGAACAGCCCGGGAGTATTCTCAGCGAGAGTAACAGAATTACTACAAATATATGATGATGAAGCATTATCTTATGTCGATGACATTTATTTAACAGATGATGACTTGGATACTCACTTGAAAAGAGTGAACACCATAATACTTGGGTTCGCAGCAGAGGGTTACAAATTCAACTTTAAAAAATCCAGAATTGCCCATCTGACAGTCCTGTTCTTAGGATATGAATTATCAAGTGAAGGCAAAAGCCTGGCAGACAATTTCCTAGAGAAATGTGCCGTAATCCAAGCACCTAGAACACTAAAAAATCTTCAGTCAATTCTAGGCTTCCTAAATTTCGGAAGAACATACATTGCAAATTACGCAGAAAGGGTCAAACCCCTTTATGATCTAATAAAACCAGATTTTAAAAGATCCAATTGGACTCAAATACACACAGAAATTCTGAGATCCTTACAAACAGACATGCTAATTAAAACAAAATTAGAAACACGTGATAACACACGCAATCTTGTGATTCAAGTCATCCCAGGGAGATGCGGATTCACATACCTGACCTCTAATGAGGGAGAAAAGGTACCAATTGCATTCAAATCACACTTGTACACAGAAGCTGAAAAGAAATTCAGCTTTGAAGAAAAAATTGTTCATGCAGTTCAAACCGCAATAGCTAGAGAAAAAGATCAAGCTGACGGTAGACATATCACAGTCAGAACAGCAGAATCAGCCTTTGAGGCACTAACAACACCGTGTAATTTACCAACAACAACATTGAATCCGGAATGGATACAATGGGTGAATTCAATCACAACGGACAAAGTATACTATTACTTTGATCCAGAACTAGAAGAAATTGAAAATTTAGAATATGAAAGAACATTCCCTCTGCCAATCGACATTCTGCCTTTACGACATTACGCCTGTGTAATTTATACAGACGGACATGCTCAACCCCCCGTTTGGGGAGAACAGGCATACAACCCCACATGTGGGATTACAAAAGAAGTGTGGCGCGGAGGTAAACTAAGACCTCTATTAACAAAAACACACTCAGTAGAAACTAATTCAGAACAACAAACTGAGATATTTGCTTTGAAAATGGCGCTAGATAATGCGGATCGCGAATTCCCGACACTTATAGTGTCAGATTCATATTACTGCGTCAAATCATATAACAAGGATTTGCAGACATGGATTCAAAACGATTACAAAGATGACACAGATGCACCAATAAAGCAAAAACTGCTCTGGGAACAAATAGCTCTTTTACAAAAATAACTACCAAAGACTCACGTGACACATTCACTGAGTCATCAGCGTGATGGCGTTCACGTTGCAGGGAATTCATTGGCTGAAACAGCCACAACGGCAGCCACTAAACCGGCTCCCGTAGTTCGAACAAAGCGTACATTAAAATACATTGATGGTGAAACAGTGCTGGCGGTGAAAACGTCATCAAAAGGCGACTGCTCAGCGTTACCGATCAACTATCCACTCAATTACACATACATAATCGATGCAAACTCCGTCCCTTTTGCTCGAATCCCTGGAGTGGGGGATAGAGTGATTCCAAACATGGACAGGAGAAACTTGTTAATCGCAGACGCACATATGGGTGAGGGTCTTGGACACCTCAAACTAAAAGATTCTCTGGAAGAATTACAATCACGGTACTGGTGGCCAGGCATGAGCCTGCGTCACACCATGTTTGTAAAAAACTGCCCAAACTACAACAGAGATCGCAGTGGGGAGAGAAACAGTTTAATACCTCGTCGTTTTACTCCAGAAAAAATCAAGAGTAAAAAGGAAGGGTTGCGATTAACATATACAGGCTAGTTTCCACTTATAATGTAGATCACCAGCACTCGGCTGACGTCTGGACTGTTATACAAAGATTTGCGAGTCTAAATGGCATATACGCTAAGAGCATGCTACGTTTGACCATTGTTTTCACTCCAGCCCTCCAGCCTGAGGGGAAACATGGCCAAATGAGCATAGCACAGCGGGAATCTTCTCACTTCCTTCCTGAGGGATACGGGATGGTGTAAAGAAAAAACCAAGGCATAAAGCAATCTATAACGGAAAGGATATTAAGTTCGGGAGCTGGGTGGGTCAAACATCTAATAAGTGTCCAACGTAGTCTAAATAACTTGCCAAGAAATTCTCTGAAGGGATTCAGTGCATACGAATTATTATTTGGAACTAGGATGATGATCTCTGACATTGATAGTCAGACTTCAGTGGTGAAAGAAAAAAGCTTTGATATCAAAGACCGTTTGGCTATTTTGCAGGACTTAAACAAAACAAGAAAAGACCTGAGCAACATAAAGTTGAAACAACAGCCAACAACCACTGAAGAACCACCACCTGTCCCAGCAAGACCTGTCTGGATTCCAAAAGTCGGGGATCTAGTCAGGGAAAAGATCGCGGTAAAGAAGGAATTTGGGCCTTCTTACAGAAAAGCAGTTCCTGTCTTGTCTGTCAACGGGACAAGATCAGTTGTACTACCGCCACTTGCTGGTAAAAAGGAGAACCGAGTTGTATCCATCGACCTGGTAAAACCACAATCATGTGGCCGATAACAAACAGTAGGCCAAGTGGACTCCCAATAAGTAGCAGAACACCAAGGTTTGCTACCAGTACAGAGGTCTTAACAAAGAGGCTCATCACATTCGAAACGCCTACAGAAGAACAACAAGGACTATGCAACAATGCAATAGAACTCAGACCTCTGAAAACCCAAATAAAAACATTTAGCAGAGACACACCAATCTATAATTAAGTACCAAGTGAAAATGCAAGAAACAATAATCCTGAAGCAATTGGAACAATTGACAGAACTGCATCTGGCTACTTCATAAACTTCGATGATTCCTCTGAAGGCTTCAGTGAATCAAAGACACAGCCATCAACAAAAACCTTTAAAGATAAAGCTAAAGAACTTTTGAAACAACTGAAAGAAACATCTAATTTCTCCATGGATCGAATTTTGGGTGGGTTTTGGTGCATTTATCCTCATACTTTGGCTCATCATGGTACTAACTTTGGGACGCTTCGTTGAGGGAAAATATGCTAAAATGGACACAGCAAGTCAGAAAATCAACTTGATCCTTAAACCACACACATCTTCACATGTCGAGAAAAGAGAACTTTCTTCAGTCAACTTCACAGCCAATCCTATACCGGGTGGGGTAGCATGGGACAACACTGACTACGAAATTTATGGTCCGGATGAAATCCTGAAATATCCACACCAAATTAAGATCACATTGAGTGACTTTGCAAAACCAAGCTCATTTGCTGATGATTGGGACTTCGAAAGCATTAATAATATGATGTCTGACTTGGTAATGTCTGCTAAATTTACCAAACAGGATTATTTGCAGGGTTCTACAAATTATGATAGTATGTATTGCTATAACCACTATGGTCACCATTTTCTACATAAATCTGCACAACCAAGAAATGTTTTAAATTATAATCAATGGGAACATTGTGCAACTCCTCCAAAAGGAAGCTCAAGAACCTTCTATGACAAATATTCATACTTTTCAGGTTTTAACATAAGTAATGCTGAAACATTTTATTTCAAATTGTCAAACAAGACAGGGACCAAGACCATGATAACCAACACAAAATTGATTTATTCAGACTCATTCTTTGAAAAAATGAATACTTTTGGTTTTGATTATTGGGACAAAAATGTTGAATTGAAAAATGTTTGGGGCACAAAAGAATGGCAAGTACAGGGTATAGAATCTTTGTTTAGAGCCTGCATGATCCCGGAACAAATTATATTTTTAAATGACACTGTTCAACAAACTACCTGTCTTGGCCTAGCCAAAATCAAAGATTTAAATAAACCGTCTATTCCAAAGCCAACAATGTTCAGCAATAGCTCTACAGATGAAGAGATAGACGTAAACTATGTATTAAACCAAAACAGAACACATCCTGATTGGAAACAGTGGTTGATCTGGCCCACAGATACTAATAACTGTCAAGACAGATTCCTGAACAAAACACAGGGGTTCAAAATGACCAGGCCAGACCCTAGATATCCTCAAAGACATCACCCAGGGATAATAACCACCTACAGTGTGGGCAAATTATGCCTTCAATGGCTACAAACTTCCACACTGCCAGAAATTAAGCAACACCTAACTTTACTTACTGATGGTGCTGACGCGTGATTTCATTATGGGACCACGCAAACAGCGTCAAAAGCGTTTCATAGCAGCCTCTGTATATGCAGCATACAACGAGGCCTGGAAGGTTACTCAAATTGAAACAGCAGAGAGAATACGGGAAATTGACCGTATTAATTTGGAAAAATCACTTTCTGTAGTGGACAATGGGTTAATGACTCTGTCCTCCAGAATTTTTTCTTTGGACAGCATTGTGTCTTCAGCAATCGACATATTATCGCAGGACTTACTGTTGTTACAACACGGTCAGTCCCAATTGCGTTCTATTGTACAGCTTGGCTGGACGTTACAAAATCTGCGTTCAGGCTATGTGCCTTGGCGTTTAATCAACACAACGTCACTATTCCAAATCTTTAACCTTACTGATAGACAAATCAGTATGGCACAAAAGGGTGCTGATTATACAATCTTGAGCATTGAAAAACTCGAAAGATTACCAGTGACAATGTCAGAACGACCTGTCAGTGAATGGATAATACATGGGATAATAAATATTCCAATCTCAACCTTCAGGTTTCAATACTGCCAAAAATATATACAGGCTGGCATGTACGAGAAATTGGGAAAGGGGTACATTAAAACAACATGGAACCTGCCCTATTCACATGCATGTGTCAGTAATAAAGGACAGAAAGTGTTTCTTAGTGGCAATAATTGTGCGATGTCACTAAGCGGCACGCTTCTGTGTAACGGAATTAGTTTGCATGGAGCCTGTGAAGGGAATTCATACAACCTTTCATGTCACCAGCAAGGCGCACCTGCAACTGAGATAGAACCATTCTTTCAAAGACTCTATAATGGGAGTTACATTCTAATTGTAGACCGCAGATGTTGTAGTCTTATGCCCGGGACTCCTTATCTCGTAACTACGACTGCGAAGGTCAAGTGCTGTGGACGCTCATTGTTCCCCAGCTCCTTTCCAGACAGGGAGGCAAGGGCATGGCCCAATTTGAAAATTACTTCTATTCGAATAGATACTTTAAGCAGAATGAAAACAGTGCTTCTTCAGACGCCTACCAGGCTCTCGTCATCAAAAGAAACATATGATCTCCAAGTCGCAAGGACGACTGCAGAGATACATTCATTGTTATCAACTAATTCCCCCATACATTTCGCGGAAATCCTTAATGAAATCTTAAATATTTCTGATACCAATGGGGTCTCAAAGGTATTTAAGACAGTATTTTCGATGGCATTAACACCATTCAAAGCCATACTGGGTATTTTTCCAGATTTCGTCCATTCGATTTTTGGCGGACTTCCCCTGATCTTGGGACTAATTGCAGGAATCCTATTCTTAGTCCTTATTTTTCGTTATGGCAACCCATGTCACAGACAAAACTCTTGCGACAAGGGAAGAAACAATCCTAGCCATTGGATACCGGGACCGGATATCAAAAATCCTGGGACTCTCCCGGCTTAGAGACCTGAACATGACTTGGTTTCTATCATTTCGACCAATGTGGCAAAGATGTGTTTTACCTGTACTAAGGTGTCTGCTATGCGGAGAAGAATGCGTGTTAGACACCTGTCTGACGCTACAATCGGATGCGCCAATGGATGCAGAAACATTGTTGAGCCCGATCAAGGTTCATGCTTTGTGCTGCCCTCAAAGGCTACCAATCCTGATGACGGCATTCGTGGAAGCTTCACCACTACGATTGATGGGTAGTGAAGTTCAAGATGAAAGCAGCATCGAACAGGTACGACCTTCTGTCAGTAATGCAAATCAGAATGTCAATGGAGACAATCATGCGCACGAATGCATGATTACACCTATTTCCGAGTTAGTGGAACTCTCCCAGGAAGCTGTTGACAGCTTTTTCGAAAGCCTAAATGATATGATGTTCTCACCAGAGCATAAATAGAGACTTTTGAGCAAGCTCGCACACGGCGTTCCCTGAATTCGGCCTTCAACTTCCAAAATAAAGTCACATGAACAATTTTCCCTCCAGTTCACGGACAGCAATTTTTTCAACAGCCCCAAAATATTTTTGCATATTTTTCGGGACACTATCTTCTGCTTAAAGTAAGAAACTATTCTTAAAGAACTAAGATTCCTAATTTTAGATAGCTTATAGACATTAGCTGCCCGCTGGTATGTTCATAAATATTTTATTCTGTGATGGAATGGTCTCGACTTTTTTTTTTCTGTATTAAGAGCCATTTCATGTGTAAATTCTCATATACCAAATAGCAATAATGTATACAAATGTGTGATTACTTTGGCATTATTCTACAGCTTGAGTGCATACAATACATATGACTGCAAATTTTCCGTATATTTGAAAAATTTCAAAATGCATTTATGTATTTTGGGGTGGTAAGGTATACACTATACTCTATAGTATGTTTTACTATGCATAGATTAGTAAATATGTACATAGTTAGCGTGGAGTGGGTGTGATGTATTCCTATAGGTTCTGAATCGATCCCCCTATTCCTGACCCTATTCTAGTTAAACAAGCCAACAAGTTAACTAGCAGCCAGCCCATGAGGCAGAAAACCCCCATGATGCAGATACCGTTATCTGACGCAGTCACACTACGGCACAGGAACGTGTTATCTGATTAGGTCATAACGCTTGCGATCTAATTAGACAAGGGATATTCCTCCAGCCCCTGATAAGGCATACGGAGTTCTCATAACAAATCAAACCTATGACAACCTGGGCAAAACCCTGCGGCCATTGTTTTGATTTCACCGAGAACTTCAGCAAAAGAATGTGCTAACGAGCAAGTCGTATGACATCCTTATTGACGTATCTATGTCCATCCTTACGTCAATCTCGGCACCTTAAAGGTATAAATATTACCGATATTGCCCTATGCAAACACACGCGGTGGTGACGAGACGGAGCAGCCATACTTGCCGAAGCGAAGAGCAGAGCAGACCCCGCTGGCGCAGCCCCGCCTTCCTGACGCGCTGAGAGACGCGCTGCTTTCTCCTGCTGAGAAATCCAGCACCGGCGCTTCTGGGTAGCCCTCGCAGGCAGCCTGGAATATCGAGAGCAGAGAGAGAGATACCATCCCTCATTCATCCTAACTTCCAAGTACAGAACTGAATAACCCCTCACAGAGAATTCTTTAGTTATTCACTTGGCAAAAACAAACTTAACTTAAACTGTAACTTTCTATTCCCGCCCACGTATTAGGCTTAGGTCAGGTACACGGGGTAGGCGTATTTAGAAACACCAGTTGAGTACGTTTAGTCAAATGTATATGTGTATAAATATATTTTAATCATTTTTAAACCTTCATATGGCTTAGAAACCATATCAATGTTTTTACAGTATTATTTTATACTTCTGCTTTTAATGTATGCACTTTACTTAACTATAAGTATTGCAATAATATCGATCCATTTCTCATGTATGAGAAAAGAGACTGATCAATAAATAACACCTTTTTATTGAACACGCCCGTCTCTTCCTTTTCTCTACAATCTGATGAGACTAAGAATGCACGTACTGACTGAGTAAAATAATTTGCCTTTTGTTCACACGACTCTCGAGATATACTCTTGATTAGGGGAGAGCAAAGTTGTCATGTTCTATGGTTGTCAGAAACTAAATCCCTTCTTGTCTAATCAGGGGAGTTAATTCTTTCCTGAACATTCGAGAAAGTTTCTAGTGAACTCTGAGCTAAGCTGGCAAACCCAAAACTTTAAGTCTAATATCGACAGTAGTAGACCTAGTTAACGTCTGGTCTAGGCCTATACTATTGGAGGTATTATTCCAATGCGCAGAGCCTATTGGGATGATAGGAACTACACTACAGTTTCCAAGGAATAGGGGGTTCTCCGGGAACTGCTAAAAATTTTGGAGGTGGAGACATAGATTCATCAGTCATACCTGCAATTTAAATTTAAAATAACAAGCAAAAATAATAATTTTACACAATAGATTAAAATAACAGTCTACCACGGTATGTATGGTAAATGCACATACGATGTAAAAAAATGAATTTGGGCGATCCACGTTGTTGTGAGGAATCAGGCTTTTCCGTTTCCTCATATCAATGTGCACCGCCCCTGACAGAGAGAGGACGTGATTGAGGAAGTAGAAGCAGAGAGAAAATACGAGAAGACAAAGAGAGAAACCATGAGGAGAGAGAGGTAAGGGGGAATGGGCCTGGGGTGGGCGTTAATTCTTAAGGTATTAGGGTAGTGTATATGTAGTGTAGGGTAGTGTTTTAGGGGTTAGGGTAGTATTAGTGTAGTGTAGTGTAGTGTATGTGTAGTGTAGGGTAGTGCTTTAGGGGTTAGGGTAGTGTTGTGGTGTGGGTGTAGTGTAGGGTTGTCTTTGTGTAGTGTAGGGTAGTGTATGTGTAGTGTAGGTTAGTGTTTTAGGTTTTAGGGTCATGTTTGTGTAGTGTAGGGTAGTGTATGTGTAGTGTAGGGTAGTGTTTTAGGGGTTAGGGTAGTGTAGTGGTGTGGGTGTAGTGTAGGGTAGTGTTTGTGTAGTGTATGTGTAGTGTAGGGTAGTGTTTTAGAGGTTAGGGTAGTGTTGTGGTGTGGGTGTAGTGTAGGGTAGTGTATGTGTAGTGTAGGGTAGTGTTTTAGGTTTTAGGGTCGTGTTTGTGTGGTGTAGGGTAGTGTATGTGTAGTGTAGGGTAGTGTTTTAGGTTTTGGGTCGTGTTTGTGTAGTGTAGGGTAGTGTATGTGTAGTGTAGGGCAGTGTTTTAGGGGTTAGGGTTGTGTTTGTGTAGTGTAGGGTAGTGTATGTGTAGTGTAGGGTAGTGTTTTAGGTTTTAGGGTTGTGTTTGTGTAGTGTAGGGTAGTGTATGTGTAGTGTAGGGTAGTGTTTTAGGGGTTAGGGTCGTATTTGTGTAGTGTAGGGTAGTGTATGTGTAGTGTAGGGTTGTGTTTTAGGTGTTAGGGTCGTGTTTGTGTAGTGTAGGGTAGTGTATGTCTAGTGTAGGGTAGTGCTTTAGGTTTTAGGGTCGTGTTTGTGTAGTGTAGGGTAGTGTATGTGTAGTGTAGGTTAGTGTTTTTTGCACGGTACTCTTACTTACCTTTTAAACTTTTACAATGAGTATACCTTTAACATGCATGCCTTTGCGTGGTAAAGGTATATTCGTTGTAAAAGTTTGCGTTGTGTTAATTTGCGGAGTGTTAGTATTTGCGGGATCATTTTTGCGGAGTGATGGTATGCGGGGTATTTGTATGCGGAAAAACGTCATATATTCATTGTGGTGAGTTTCAAATCACAACCTACCTCATTAATATGCATGAGGTAGGTCACATTCTGACTCACTATGATTCAGATGTTTAAGAATCGACCTATTAGTACATAGGTAGGTTCTCAAATGTATTTCCTGGTTGCAAAAATACTGAATTCAGTTTGTGACCAGTCCTTTGCAACTAAATATTAGTACATGTGGCCATACATCTTTAGCTGTGGAATAGCTTCTTTCTGAGTAACAGGAGAAAACATAGGGCCAGATGTACTAAGAAACAGTTTGCAAGCTGCAGCTGCAAATTGTGCATCTATTTTTTGCGGATTGAGTCTGAGTTTGAGAATCATCCTTTGTACTAATGATAAGTTCGCAAAATTACCATTCGGAGTCGGTCACAATCTGACCAACCTCATTATTATTAATGAGGTTAGTTGAAATTAGTGACTAAGCATGCTTCCAATTACCCTTTTCTTCCTAAAATATGTTTATTCTGTTTTTCATATAAGGAATACAAAGACAACATAGCAGCATTGGCACATATTAACCACTTGGCTGCTAAGGCAATTCCCACTGGGTGCTGAAATATCCAAGATCCCAGTCTACATGACGAGTTCACCTTGTCATGAGCACAGCTCCAGTGTGCCTCATGACGAGCTCACCTTGTCATGAGCATGCAAGAGGTTAACAAATACAACCTTATCTAGAGGTTGGTTGGGGGAAGCAGGTCCCAATCATGAGAGGGGTCCAATATACATTTTCGGAGTCTGAGACAAGAGAGGTGAAATTATAAACCTCCCTCCTCATTCTTATATCATAGTACCTGGATTGAGTGGCGCATGCAGAGAACAAGGGGGGTCACAATCAGTACTCGATTCCACCCCGCAGCTAATGCACTGATGACCTTCACCCAACCCTATCCCTGTGTCCTATCAGGTGACGTGTGCGAGCCAATTCTCCTGTTTACTCTCATTGGTTACATGTGTGTCACTATCCTCACCGCACCCATACTGAGTCCCTGCCGCCATCACATTGCCCATTGTTGCCTCCAAGTGCGTCCAGCATTCTCAACCTCCTCTCAATGTCCCTCTCAGCATTTTCCTCCGCACGCATTTTCCTAGGTCTACTTTCTTCAGCATTATCCCCCCCTATGTCTGCTTTCCACCAAAGAAGCTGTGGGTCGGCTTGCTGATAGTAGTCGAAGTTGGTCAAATGTATCACTTCCTGGGGAGGGGGTGGCAAACCCAATTGACAATGGTATTGAAATCTCCACGGCCACCCTTGTCACCCTATTCCTTTCCCCACGTATCTCACCCCAGTATGGCCGTAGATGTGCACAATGTCAAGCCAAATGGCGGTGTGCCGCACCTTATGCAAACTGACGATCTTGCGGGATATGCTCTATGAAGCTGTGCTGGGGACATATAAACCTGATAAAGAAAGTACAAATGTACTTATTTAAAGCGGGCATTGCTTGCCACCTTGTGCACCACTGCTCACATCCTGTGCCATTGACTGTCTGTCAATTGGGTATCCACCTCTCTGTCCCAAGCTTCTCGTCTCATGGCTACTACAGTTGTCCTATCTGCCTTCAGTGCCACATTCAATCCGGAGATGATGCCTTAACCGCAAGCGCGCTGCGGCTTTTACCGCTGTACGCGGCGTTTTTTAAAAACGCGCGTTACATGACGAGCTCAGCTCGTCATCAGCGTGCGAGCGGCGCAACTGATGAGGAGCTGAGCTCGTCATCAGCGTCGAAGTGGTTAATAGGTTCCTGGGTCCAAAATAACCCAGAGAATATGAGATCTCTGTGGCTCCTCCGTAAAAGTGGGCCACAACCCACATGCACTGCATGAAAGGCTTGGATATATTCAAAACTGTCTGTCTTCCACACCGTAGTAGGTCCTCTTCTCCACCAATGCCATAAAAGTACCTTTCATATACAGATCACCTGCCATCCTGCATCCCCTGTGATCCAGCCTTCAATGTTCATGGACTCACAGATATGCAAGGAAGGATGTAGGAATAAGCGGGTCATATGGCACTTTCTTAATAACTTTACAAACTGCCATGTCCCACTCTTCAACTACATTCACAATGCAAAAAGGAGTGTCCGGCAGCATATCCCTGCCCCACTTTAGCAAGAGGGGAGGTGAACATCACCCGTGGTCCCTGACATCAAGTTTTGTTCCCAATTAAGTTCAGTATGGCACCACATCTGCGCGTATTGTAGTAAAGCTGCCAGATGGTACTGGTGTAGATCAGGAAGCCCCAGTCCGACCTCACCCAAATCCAGCTTCAACACGTCCAAACGCACCCTGTATCCCTTCCCCTATACCAGTTCCAACATTAACTTATCTATTTGTTTGAACACAGCTGAGGGCAGTGTACAAAAAGAGTTCTACATCGAACAGAGACAAAAGGGAGAAAGATCATTTTGCATAGAGCCACCCTACCCAGGACAAACAGTGGTAGTGTTGAAAAATTAGATTGAATGCTCCAGGTCTTCAAATACTTTCCAGGTCTTCAAATACTTTCCCCATATTCAGGGCATACTGAAGTTTACTATTGTGGATAATTTGAATCCTTAGAAACCCAAAACTAAGCACTTCCAATGCCATTGCCACATCTGGAAGCTGTGCCACCTCTCTGCCCACCAATGCGGCCAGGGGTAAAGCACTGTCTTGAGGCGGTTAATGCGTAATCTGGATGCCAACCCAAAATGCCCCAGCAGCTGCATAAGGAGTGGGACAGACTCCACTGGGTCCTTCACATATATCAGTGCGTCATCGACGTACAGTGAAACAATGTGACGACGGTCACCAACTGGAACATTTCAGTCCAACAGGTGTTCTCTGAGGTTGATCGCGAGTAGCTCCATCACAAGCACAAACAATAACTGGGACAACGGGCAGTTCTGTCGTGTGATCCTTTCTTGAGGTGCTCATTGAGTTGGTAAGTGGACAGTCTTTTATACAGTTTAAATGAGGAACTGGTGACCGCAGAATAGAAACATTAACAGGTGTTTGACCGCAGGATATAGCAAAAGCTGGGCCCTTTATCAAAAACAATTGACATCACTTCTTGGAATATAAGAAAGCAACAGTTACAAAATGAACAGAATTTTATAAAAGGTTACGTGTCATTTTAAGCCATTTAGCTGTCTTAGTATCCGAAGCTGGCAAAATATCAGATGTGAAGTTGTGGTTGGCCCCCACCTCTAATCTTAGCCCGTCTTGTTCTTCTAGATGGCAGATGCATCCTGTTTATATTTTCATAGTCTCAATTTACAGTAAGATGTGAGCACAGAGGAAAGGGGCTCGGGGACTTGTTTATCAGTAAGGCAGTGACCTGAGGTTATTGGCCTTCACAGGAGAGATCCATCTGAGGTTACAAAAGGACAGAAGCTCATGGCCATGTGAACAATGTAGCATAACCCTGTCTATGGCTGGGCAAAAGTCTTTGAGACTCTCAGGCTTCAGGTGTGGACAGAATGCGCCTGGGGCATTATATGGTAAAATTAGACCCTGCTTTATAACAAATGAAAGGAGCTCCGTAAATTTCAGGACAGCAACCGTATTGTTTCCACCATTATACATCAACTCTGCATCTACCCACTCCCCCCTCTTTGTCACTGTTTACCCCGACCACCCATCCCACCCATCTACCACTTTTCCTTAAAGTATATTACTGTAATTAACAACAAAAAACATGGTGTCTGAACCTGAAGAACAGCAAGGCCTACAACAAGTAAACACCCCAACTCAATTTGTGCCTGCCCATTCATCTCAGCCAACCCACCATTGACTAAACCGTGCCATTCTAGCGGGACCTGTCACAGACGTTCCCTGATAACAAGCATGATAAGGAATCAAATTGCAAAGGGAAATACCACCTCCCCCCAGCCGCCGCCCTCCTCCTATGTTTCACAGGCGTCCCACCTTCCGTGGCTCCAAGTGTGTGTGCTAAACAGATACTCAGTTTATACAACTGACCAATTGATCAACAATAACCAAAAACGGAAAACATTAGTATACTAATTATAAGAAAGAAAGAATAAACCAATAATGGGAGGGAGTGTTAATAGTGTAGCACGTCCAAGCCCCTTCAATAGTAGCTGCCCCTGTGCATCCATCCCAACGACATACATTACCAATTGAAGGATCTGGCAGTTTTGATCAAGTAAAGAATAGTCCCATATAGAATCCCACACAGTAACATTTTATGGCTGTGAATGTCTGAAATAGTCACATTAAAGCCAAGCTAGTGTAAGCAAACCCACTCAAGGCAGGGTATGTATCTTATCAAATGTAGGTGGTGTAAACCTTCACCCACAACCACCATCACCTCTTCAACTTTGCACCCTTCAGATCTCTGTAGGGTCCAGCGGTGTACTCTTGGCCTCCTCCTGTATCTCTGAACCACCATTGACGCTCCTGACATGACTGTTTCAACCAGCACCCTGGCCTCCACCCTCTCCTGCTGTTATGATTCCAGGATAGTGCCATCAATCCCCACCACCACCATGGTGCCATGCTTCTCCGTCTACTTCACTTTTGTGGTTGCGTCCCGATAGGCTGTTGAGTCCCATCGTGTTGTGCCTCCACACCGCAGCTGTTAACTGCATCTGGTCATCACTCTGTATCTCCAGCCAATCCCACATTTTTTCTGTTGTTGTGAAGAAGACCGTCCGGTCATTGTGAATCACCTTCAGCTTGGCAGAGTGTAATAAAAATATATTGCAGTCCCATGGCTGTCATTTTATGCTTGACAGCACGGAATGAATGCATCTACAATTGTACAGCTCTATTGTAATCCAAGAAGGTATGAATGATTACATTGCCAAACTTTGGATCTCCCTGATTCCGCTGCAAAATCTCATCCCAATCTCTGTATTTCAGGAATTTAGCAATAATATATCAGGGGAGCCCCAGGCTGTGGTGGTGAGGCCCGTGACCGATGCACCCTTTCCACGGTGAAGAAGTTGGGGACCTTGGCATTTAGGCGTGTCAATTTTATACATTTTACCAAGAAGACTTCAGGACCTCCTCTCTCTGCCCCCTCTGGGAAGCCCATGAGTCGGAGGTTACACCTAGGCAATTTCCTCTTGGCATCCTCCATCAGGGCCTCCATTTGGTTCGAGCGGGTCTCAAGAGTGTGCACCATTTTCTTCATTTGTGAAACCTCCTCCTTAAGTTCGGTCAACCTGGTTCTCTGTCTCCAGTGAGCCATCCGCAACCTTATGCTAGTCAGCTCTCAACAGGTTCACAACTATTGCTATTGCCTCCACCTTGGGCTGCACCACCAGGCCAGACGCCATAATGGCTGCCTATATCTGAGCCAGTGTGGGTTCTGGCATGTTTTGGGGATGGGCCCTCTCCGTTGCCCGCTGGCCCTCACTGGTATGCATGGCTGAGTATCCATCCATTTTCGTCTGCTGCGTGGGATGCGTAGCCTTATCTTTGCCCATGATGTAATATGACTGACACACTGGTCTATTGTTCTAGACAGTGAAAAGCTTCCCAGACCTCAAGCCCAGCCTACCAATGCCAAGGAACCAAGAACCAGGTGTAGTCCCCACCTGGGCCTGCAGTTTTCACTGTATTGATTCGCACCAAGTAGGCTCCTGTCGCACCAGTCACTCCGGTCGTGCTGTATGAATCCATGCCAC
Source organism: Lissotriton helveticus (assembly GCF_964261635.1). Taxonomy (NCBI): domain Eukaryota; kingdom Metazoa; phylum Chordata; class Amphibia; order Caudata; family Salamandridae; genus Lissotriton; species Lissotriton helveticus. The sequence goes on from NC_136065.1 coordinate 540,951,553, forward strand.
AGCCCCAATACCAAGGACCTGTATCCACAATTGCACCACCTTCACCAATGCATCTGACAAGCAAACAATCCAGTGTCACATCTCCAGGCCGCAGCCCTCCACATGTCCAGCAAGTACTGAATCCCACTGTAGTACCCGCAAGGTACAATTGTCATTTTGAAGCACAGCACATGCGTCTTGAAGAGCAGCCCCTGACCATTCCCAATGCAGGGGGGCAGATGCACCAACCAACACAGGAGATCCAAAGTGCTAGAAATGGGGGTCTCTAGTTGGCAAGGGTTTGCACCTTTTCCCAAGCAGGGACCCTTCCTACTCAGGGTATAAGGGAGTTCCACTCCTAAAATAACCCCTGCTCACCCCCTTGGTAGCTTAACATGAGTAGTCACGCTTATCTCAATGGCATTGTGTAAAGCACTTGCACATAACCAGCAGTAATACAGTGAAAACACTACAAATGGACACCACACCAGTTTAGAAAAAGATTCAATATTTTTGTATATCCAAACCAAGAAACAAAACAATAAGAATCCAACATACAATACTGGCATATTGGTGTGAGCCAGACGTGGCAACCGTTGCATTGCAAAATGGAAGCGGTGCAGGGTGCGGTGCCCTCTCGATGTAGTGCAGGCAGCGGCTCGGTGATGATGGTCCAGACAGCGTAGGTGAGAGCAAGGTTTACAGTGCAGGGTCAGGCGGTGCTGGCAGGTTGCGTTGAAAGCGACAGAGTCAGTTAGCGGGAGCTGGCATCAGTCGGCCTAGACTGCTGTGTGGGACGAGGCAGTGCAACGTGAAACCTACGAGCAGCGCCCCCAGCCATGATGCGGTCACGGATGTCAAAGTCAGCAGCAGTGACGGCGTCGGTTAGACCAGTATGGTGAAGCGAAGCAAGGTGGTGCAGAGGGCGGTGCCCACAGGTCATGTGCAAGTAGTGGCTTGGCGGGATTGGTAATAGTCAGTGAGACCAGGGTTGCGGTGCAAGATGCCGATGATGCCTTCTGCCGTGCCTTTAGGAAACAGAGCAAGTGTCGAAGTCGGATGCATTTCCCTTCTCTGTGGCAACTGAAACAGTGATTTCAGAAGTGGTACCTTGAGGGTGGTGAAGACTTTGCAGTCCTTGAGACTTCAGAACAGGAGACAAGCTCTACTTCAAGCCCTTCGGGATACTCAGCACAAGTAAAAGAAATTTCAGTCCAGTCCTTTCACTGCCCAAGACAAAAGCAGCAACTGCAGGTCAATCCAACAAAGCAACAACACAGCAAAGAGACAGTACTCCTCCCGGCAGCTCTTCCAGCTCCTCTTCTTGGCAGGCTTCTTGATTCCAACGAGTTCTAAAGTCTGTGCTTAGTCAAACCAGTTTGGTCCTCTCTGGCCCAGCTTCCTGGCCGGAGGTGCAGACAGCAGTGTCCAAGGCAGACAGGGCCTAGTCAGGTGAAAGAGAAATCTCCTCCCACCACTCTAAATGCTGACCGGACCTATTCAGGTGCTAGTGAAAACTCCTTTCACTACTCTGAATGCAACCCAGGTTTAATAAGCCCAGCCCTGACTCATCAAGACTCTCTGGAGCCATTACACATCCCCAGCCCCTATAATTCCAAAGCCAGACAGTCAATACACGCGTAGCCGAGGCACACTGGATGGCAAAGCAAGAAAATAACTACTTCCTAAAAGTGGTATTTTCGAACACAGAATGTAAAAATCACCCTCACCAAGAGATGCATTTTAACATTTTGAGTTCAGGCATGCTAAACTTTATCTTCCTATCTGGTCCCAATGGGAAGTTATATTATAAATAAACTCCCATTCTATTCTATTAGACAGATAGCCTTTCAGTATTGAAAAACTAAATTCACTGTGATTAACTATCGGGACATGTCACACACATCAGGGCATGTCCTACATTTCACATACACTGCACCCTGCCCACAGGGGTACCTTGGGACTACATTAGGGGTGACTAAAATGTACGTGAACTCTACCAGTCCATGGCTATGCGCCAGCTTCAGCAACAGCTGGACAAAGACTGACCGCCATCAATTATGCTGTCATAGTGCAGATGCCAGGTCCCCGTTCCTACTCAGGGTACCATTGCTTCGGCTCCACTGGACATCGACCGGTGTAACCTCATGGCTGCCATGATAGACCTCCAAATGAGAGAACAAGGGAACCCTACTCACTGTGGAACCAGGGTGTGTATTTTATATAGGAAACAGCGGTTCCAGTGGAGTGATATGATTACTTGGTGTAGTAACAATAAAGCATAATAGCGATAATAAACAAGGGTTATGGGGGATGTCAAAGAGAGAAAAGGAGGCTCACAGTGAAGGATTTTTGACAATGCAATTGTATTTGCAAACATAAATCAAGATATGTACATTTACAGGAGTTTCACAGTGCAAAAGTGTCCCCAGTGTATATATGAAGAACCTAAAGGACAATTGAGTGATTACTGGTGACAGAATTTACAAGGTTTCTGTGCAATTATTATTTCAAGGAAAGGGACCATTATGAATATGTACAAGAGAGATACACAGACTCATAAGTGCTGTTTGCAAGGCACGCTTTCCTTTAATCGTCGACGGCGTTTCGACCCTGTTGCGAATAAAGGGTCTCATCAGAACCAAAGGTAGGGGGACATCTGTTTTTTACAATGAAGGTCACGTGTGGTGTGCTGTGTCACCCCTGTGCGTGAAAAGTGAAGCAAAAGTACTCACAGTGAACCCAGCCGGGTTCAACGGTACTTGTGACTTGGCAATGGATGGAGTCAATTATGGGGCACAGTTAAGGTGGGGCGTGATGATGTTTCGATAGTGTCGATGGATCCGAAGTACTGGAAATTAGTCCTGCCCACAATGGGGCGAGCGTTTCCAAGGATGATACCTAATGTAACAGCTTGATGGCAACAAGCAGTCCGATTTGATCTGTACTCCGGTGAGTACTTTTTTTTTTTTATATTTCTTTTTATTAAAGTGAAAAACAAATGAACATGAAAGAAAAAACAGCACAAGGCAGTACATACATAAATGTGTCACATCAATGCGAGGATAGGGACATACAGATGCAATACAATCGACATAATCACGGGAGAGGCAGGGGAGAGGAATCTGAAACAGGAGAAATGCTTAAAGGGTTGCGGAGGGAACATCAGGTTGGGAGGGAAGCAGTTCAGTGTCTAAGTCCGCTTGGGGGGGGAGTACATATCTCACCACGATACGAATTCCATAGGTTCCAGACCTTCCCCCATTTTCGAGGTCTGCCACGGGCAACGTACACCGTCTTCTCTCTGAACATGCACCAATCCATGTTTTGTTTCCATGCCAGAACCATGGGTGGCCTCTGGGCACCCCATAATTGGGCTATGTCTCTCTTGGCAATCATATTGCCCAGGGTTACCCATTGAAGCTGCGCCACATTGTAATCATTCAGCTCCCACGCATTCAACAAGCACCGCCTAGCCTCAGGCATCGACTTCACACCCGTGACCTCACTCATAACTTCATGCACACGAGTCCAATAGCGCGCCACCGTAGGACATTCCCAGATTATGTGGAAAAGGGTACCCACGAGGCCACAACCACGCCTACACAGCCCATCCAGAGAAAATCCCATGTGCACCAGACGCGGCCCTGTAACAAAGACTCTGTGAAGAATTTTGAGTTGAACAAACAGAAGGCGCGCCGGAATTGCCACCTCCTTAGGAGAAGACACTGCCGCCTGCCAATCCTCATCATCTAGCTCCAAGCCATCACTAGTCCAAGCCTCTCGGAGGCGACATAGGAGGTCAACCCTGTTATTTATCAACTTTTTATATATTAGTGAAATCGTGCTGTCCGGGACATACCCGTCCAGTATACGGTCCTCAAGCGGGGATGCCTCCGGAATATCCACACCCACTGGAAAAACAGATAACAACGCATGACGGATTTGCTCGTAACGAAAAAATTCCCTAGCATTCAAGTCATACTCTACCTTCAGCTCCTCAAACGTCTTGACCCTACCTTTGGTCCACACATCGGTTACCCTGCAGATACCGATTACGTCCCACTTATCGAATCCCTTTGTTTTCCATAGGGACCCCAGTCTCTCAGACGCATACAACGGGGTCGCTCGAGTCAATTTATCCATCCAACCCAGGGCGGCCGTGGCGCGATACCATACCTGTACTGCTATCCTGGTGGGGCCCATGAGTGCCCTCCCCGCGGATCGTGCGTACAGAACCCTACTGTAGTACCCGCCGGGTAACAACCATTTATCCATCTCAAACGCCGGATTTGGCGCGGGACCATAAGTACAGTGGTTAATCGCCCCCATCTGAGAGGCCCAATAATAACGACGAATGTCAGGAAGCGCGATTCCACCATCATACCACGGGAGTGTCATCTTCGCGAGAGCAATACGGGGACGACCCCCCCCCATAGCAATTGCCTCTGTAGACTTTCAACCTCCCAAAAGTAGCTAGCAGGCACAGTGTCGAAAGTGTTCTGCAACGCATATAAGAACCGGGGCAGCGACATCATCTTGAACAATGCCGCCCGTCCTAGAGGGGAGAGAGGGAGCCTACGCCAGGCGGCAACGTAAGACCTGAGGCGCTGAAGCGGAGGCAACAAATTACGCTCATAACGGAGTGCGGGGTCCAAGGTGATAAAGATCCCCAAATACTTGAATCCCTCCCGCACCACCTGTATAGGACATCCACGAGGCAAGAGGGGAGCGTCGCCCGAGAGAACATAGATACAAGACTTAGACCAGTTAATGACAAGACCGGTATTTTTACTGAAAGAGTTCAGGACGTCAAACAGGACTCCCAACGACTTCCGAGGGGACATGAGATACAACAGAATATCATCCGCGTACAAAGACACACGGTCTTCAAAGTCTTAAGACCATCGAATGCCCTTCAAAGACGGCTCCCACTTCAGCCAGGCCGCCAGGGGCTCCAAGGCGAGATCAAAAAGAAGCGGGGATAAGGGGCAACCCTGTCGCGTCCCTCTACCAAGGGTAAATGGAGCGGAAACTCGGCCGTTTACTACCACTTGAGCTAAAGGATCAGTGTAAAGCAACTTCACCCAGTTAATAAATACCGGGCCGAAACCGAACTTCGCGAGGGCCGCCCAAAGATATGGCCATTCCAGCGTATCAAACGCCATTGTGGCGTCCAAAGAAGCCAAAATGGCCGGCTCACGTAAGGTTCAGTGCCGTGTTGCGATGTGGTATAAAACCGGATTGATCGGGGTGAACCAAGTCGCCGATGACGGTTATTAAGCGAGTAGCAAGCAGTTTGGCCAGGATCTTAGGCTCGGCATTTAAAAGAGATATGGGTCTATATGAGGTGCAGCGGTCGCGCGGCCTCCCCTCCTTGTGTATTACAACAATAGAAGCCAGTCGTTGATCAGGAGGGAGGGAACCCGTTTCCAACGATTCCAAAAACATCGACCTCAGATAAGGGGCTATCACATCTGGGCGAAGTAGCCGAGAGTCCTGCTCAGGTCTATCTGACACTGGGGAATAGACATCCCGGAAATACTCCGCAAAACACTCCACTATCCCAACAGGGCCAGTTATTCTCGCTCCATTCGCACTCTCAAGCACCGGAACCACACGACTATTACACTCCTTCTTATCCAACCACTGGAGTAATTTCCCCGCTTTGTCACCCACATCATACAGACGTCCCTGCTGCTCTCTGCTCATTACTTTCGCAGCATCAGTAACCAGTGCTCTATAATCGAGTTGCTTAAGGCTAAGGAGGTGCAGCCTATCTTGGGTAACCCCCAAATCGAACTCCCCTTCCAAAGCAGTTATTTCATTTTCAATTCGAACAACCGCCTCCTGTTTACGTTTCTTAACATTGCTAACTAAGGAAAGGGCCTGGCCCCGAATGACAGTCTTGTATGCTTCCCACAGTGAGACAGAGGAGGACACAGAGCCGACATTCTCCGCAAAGTAATGATCTAGCGCTTTAATCAGGTCCGCCCGCACCTTAGGGTCCCGGAGGTACCAGGGGTTAATCGGAGCCACCTGACCCTCCGTTCCCAGCTTCGTGTCCATGACCAACCATAAGGGGGAGTGATCCGATATGCCCCTGGCCAGATGTTTAATCTCCCTAATAGAGGAGGCTTGCGGAGACGGCACCAGCACATAGTCTAGTCTGGAGAGACTACCGTGGGCACCGGAATGGAACGTGTATTGCAACTGCCCCGGATGGAGCAATCTCCAAAAATCGACCAGTCCCAGCCAGGATTGAGACTTCGCAATTTCCCTGGGAGGGTAGCGATCACACATCCCGGACACCACTGAATTAAAATCTCCACCCACCACCAGCTGACCCTCCGGAACTCCCAGGATCACTTTCCCCAAATCGGCAAAAGTAGGAGTCTGCAAACCAGGTGGAACATAGACAGAGAGGAGGGTGATGACCCTCCCCTCCCAGCGCCCGACAATGGCGGCGTACCGCCCTCTATCATCGAGGATAATATCATCAACCTGAAGAGGGAGGGAGTTTCTGACTAGAATACCAACCCCCCGAGAGCCAGAGGTGAATCCGGAGTGCGCTAAGAGACGATAACCACGCCTGTTCATAGCATGGCATATATTGCCTATTAAGTGCATCTCCTGTATCAACACCACATCAGGGGATAAACGACGTAGCAGTTGTAATACCACCCCTCGTTTTATCCTATCTCCCAACCCATTGACGTTCCAACACAATAGCCTCAATCCCCTACCCCCATCCTAGAAACCAATCCCACCCCCATCCCAAAACAGATGCAACACAGACCTACAGTAGATCATCAGTACATTTCCTTGAGAGAAACAAAAGAACAGTAACTTCACCCCATCTACCCCCCAACAGATCCCCAACATCACCCCCCCCACCTGCACCCCTGCGTGAGACTAAAAAGCCACCCCAACTTGCAGTGTGCCTGTCGCCCTAACACACAACTAATCTACGAAAAGAACCCTAGAGGAGGAAGGACCCACCCACCCCCGCTCATAGCCCCGAAAGACAGTACATTAGCAAACAAATTTGCATAGCATCAAACCGCTGCCAAAAGTCAATATGTTGATCCGGGAGCCGATCTCACCCCCTATTCCTGCTCCACCGGGCCGCCCTTGGCCCCTCCTGAATACTCAGAGTGTTCTTGTCGCATGGGCAGTGTGTCAAGCCAGTCTCCTGCAGCCTCAGGATGGTTAAAGAAGAATGTCCGGTCTTCGTACACCACACGCAGCCGGGACAGGAAGAGCATAGCATACTTCATGTCCCTGTCTCTTAATCTCTTTTTCACCCCTTGGAACCCCAGTCGCTGTTTCTGTACCTGCTGGGTGAAGTCCGGGTAAAAACTCACTGCAGTGTTTTCAAAGGCAGTGGGACCACTCTGGCGCGACGCTTGCAGGATCGCGTCTATGTCCCGAAAGTTGAAAATCCTAGCAATAATGGGTCGCGGGGTGGCCCCCTGCTTGGGCATTCCTCTCGGTATCCTATGAGCCCGTTCCACAGCGAAGAACTTACTGAGACCCTTGGGGGCGAGGTGGTTCACAACAAGGTCCTCCACAGGCAGGTCAACCGAAGAGGCATCCGTTTTTTCAGGGACACCGACCACACGAATGTTGTTCCGTCGTGCACGGCTTTCAAAATCTTCCAGGCGTCGGGAGAAAAAATTGTGCGAGGATCGCAGGTTACTGACCTCCGCCTGTAGATCAGAGACGTCGGTGGTGAGACTGGAGGTCTTTAAATCGAGAGATTTGACCTTTTCATTGGTCTTAGCTAGATCTGCCCTGATCAGAGTGACATCAATAGCAACTGTGTCCAGTTTGTGGGCCAGGGCTTCGTACTGTTGACCCAGCAAGGCCTTCATGCCAGCAATGGCGCCCATGACATCACGCAGCGTCAGGTCCTCACCCGTCGTTGCTCGGGGGTTTATTCGGTCCCCCCGGAGAGCCCTTGGAAAGAGTGTATCTGTCCATAACGTTTGACTGTACGGAGCTCCCACGGAGAGCCGGCTTGGTCTTGCGCTTCTCACCCTCGGGCTTGGTGGCCATCTTGGGTTCAGCGCCCCGGAGGGGAGCCTTGGACCTGGTGAAAAGGGCTACACTCGATGCGACCAAAACGGGTCCTCAGGATAAAGTGGGCACTTCACACCACACGATAAACCACAGTAGGCCAGCGCAGAACTCGAGTTGAAGCAGGAGAGCAGAATGTGACCAGTGCGGGTCAGGGCAAACCAGAGTCGGAGAGGTCTCAAAGCCAAAAACGAAACCGAAAGTGAATGGCAGAGCGAGAAGACTCGGGCAAGCCGTTGTTGTTCGATTACTGCCCGGCTGGCAGAGAAATCGAGCCCGGGTCAGCACCAAGGAGCAGGCCAGAAAAGTTCAGGAGCCCGTAACTTCGGCTCCCAAGATCCAAATCAAAATCCGAAAACAGCTAGTAGGTCAGCCGGGTTGTGCCATTAACGACTCATCGTCGCGGACAGGATAAGATGCAGGATAAACGGCGGAGGCGGCGAAGGTCCGGGAGCCCTGTGCTCACGCCACCATTCTGGTTGCGCGCGAAGCTCCTCCTCTCCGGTGAGTACTTTTGCTTCACTTTTCAAGCACAGGGGTGACACAGCACACCACACGTGACCCTAAGAAGGGTCTGTTACTTTTCAATTGTTCGCAATTAGAATTGGGATCATTAATATTTGATACCTTTGTTTTACCACCACCATGAGCTGTTTCATGCCGGGCTTGCCCCCATGGAAAGGCGGGTGGTGTGTAAACTTGTAATATGCATGGCGGTGTTACAGGGGCATCGCCATGCACATTGCTTCCAAAGACCACAAGGAATTGTGGATCCCTGGTGGTTGGGGTGGTCCCAAATTACAATGACAACCGTACTCATAGTACAATGGTTGGACCACTGATGTGGTGTTTTCAAACAGCCACCGCACCCCTGGCAATTTTCTAATCAGGCTTTATAGGGCTTTATATGGAAGACGTCACCTGGACTTCTAACTATCTAATGGAGGAGAAGCAGTGAGTTCTGAAGGAAATATCCTTGGCTGTTTGTTGTAACATAAAGGCCAAGTGCTTCCACTTTGAGCATTTTCAATATCATTCTGAAACCACAAAAACATAGTGTTAGAAATGGGGGTCTCCCGTTGGTAGGTTTGTCCTCTGTCCCAGTAAGGACCCTGCCCCTAGTTAGTGTAACGGGGATTACTCTTCTAAAATAACCTCAGCTCACCTCCTTGGTAGCTTGGCATGATCAGACAGGATTATCTCAGAGGCAAAGTGTAAAGCATTAGTACATAACACACATAGTAACACATTGAAAACAATAGAAATGGACACCAGTTTAGACAAAAAAGTATTTTTATCGAATCCAAACAAGAACAAAATATAAACAATCCAGCATACATATTTATCAAAATATCACTTTTAGAATGATTACTGCGAAAATAACACTTGTAGAAACATATAGCTTCAACTTGGGCTACTACGACATCGTGACAAGCACAAATCCCAAGTTCGGTGCTGACCGTGAGGAACGCAGCCGGTCACGGAGTCACATGGACCTCTCAAATAACAGTAACTTTGAAAATGAAGTCAACAGATGGTGCACGGCGTCACAGAGGTGAGGCATTGATGGATCGAGGCGAGGCTGGCTCCTTACTGCCATAGGAGAGGTGTTGAATCCGGGCTGAAAGGAGAAGTGAGGCGGTGTAGGTGGTGAGGCATCGGTTCCATTCAGCAGTGTGGTGTTGAAAAGTTCAGAAAGTCACCCACATTGGGTTTTTGGCACCGCAATGATAAGTTACAGGTGCTGGTAGCAACAGGTGTCAGTGCAAGTGCTGACATCGGGGAGGTCGATAACTTGCGGGCATCGGCAGGCGTTGGAGCTGCGGTGCAGACAGGGCTGTGTGCAGTACACTTCATGAGTGGTGCCTATGGCCTTTGTGCAGTTCACTGCATCCCTGGCAGCACTGTGGACAGCGTCTATGTTGTTTTTCTTGAGTTGCAGCACCAACCACCAGATTCCAAGGGCACTGGAACTGGAATTGGCAATTTTTTGCAATCAGAAGTCCAGCAGAGAAGTCGCAATGCTGTTTAGCAAGTTGCAGGGGACGTCTTTGTGTCCCTGAGACTTCGAACAGGAGGCAAGACTTACTTAAAACCCATGGAGAATTTTCTTAAGTCAGATACCACAGTAAGGCAAACGTCCAGTTCATTTGACTGCCCACAAACAGAAGCAGCACCTGCAGACCAACTCAGCAATGCAACACACAGGAAAGGGGCGGTACTCCTCCTGCCAGCTCTTCAGCTCTTCTTCTTGGCAGGGTCCTCTTTGTCCACAAGTAATCTAAAGTTCTGGGGTGTAAGGTATACTACCTATTTTCTCTTTGTAGTCTTTGCCTCAAGAGTCTCTGCGCTCAGTAATGAACCAGTTATGTCCTCCCTGGTCCAGGTTCATTACAGGAGGTCGAGACAACATTATGCAGAGCATACACAGTATATTTAGGGGCTAGTGAAACCTCCACCCACTACTCTAAATGCAGAAAGGTTTACTCAGCCTGGCTATTAGTCACCCAGAAAAGGCAGGGCACACCTCAACCCCCCCTTGTGACTGTCTATGGAGAATGCACATTCCCAGCATTTTGTCACACCAAAACCAAACGATGAATACACTAACAAGAAGAGGTACACAAGATACTTAAACAAGAAAATGCTCACGTTCTAAAATCGCCATTTTCAAACACACAATTTAAAAAACACTTTTACTCAAAGGTGGTTTATTGAATTCTGAGTTCAGAGGGCCAAAAATCCAAATCTGTAGCTGTTCCCAAATGAAAGTTACACATGTAAAATGTTACAAGGCAGCGCCAATGAAAGCCTATGAGAGAGCTAGACCTTGTGATAATGGAAAATTAAGTGCACAGTATTTCACTATCAGGACATGTCCTTCTTTTCACATACACTGCACCCTGCCCATGGGATTACCTTGGTCCCCGCCTTAGAGCTGACGAACGTGTAGTAAAAGGGGTTTGGCTGAGGCCTGGCAAGTGTGTGCACTTGCCAGGTCGACATGGCAGTTAAGAACTGCGCACTCATAAACTGCAGTGGTAGGTCTGAGATGCATTTGAAAGGCTATTTGTGTATTGGCACAACCAGTGCTGCAGGGCCACTAGTAGCATTTAATTTACAGGTCCAGGGCACCCACAGTGCACTTTAATAGGGACTTACCAGTAAATCAAATATGCCAATCACAGAGAACCAATCAGAAATATAATTTACACAGAGAGCATATGCACTTTAGCACTTATCAGTAGTGGTAAAGTACCCAGAGTCCTAAAGCCAACATAAATAGGAGGCAAAAGACAAAATGTTTGGGGATGAACCTGAAAAAGAGTCAGGTCCAACACATAGTGAACCTCATCCATAGAGGTTGGAGGGAGATTATATTCACCCTCAAAGAGGAATCATTTTAATTAATTGAAACACACTTTCATCTCTTTGATCAACTTGTTTGTGCACACTTTTTTTTTACCAGGAACTCCTAGTACAAAGCTAAGTCCAAACTCCTGTATATGAAAAAAATACAAGAAACTCTTCTGTTAATTTGGACACAAGCCACCTGTGACACATACAGCATTAGTGCCACATTCATTAATTGTGGGCACAAACCTCTTGCCTGCAGAATCGCATTGAGAAAATCCCAATTTACCTGTACCGAGTCGCGGGGAGAAGGAACACACCTTGTGTTCTGGAAACATTCTCGGCTATGTGTATGGGAAGTGTCTGGGTTTCCGGCAAAGTGGAACGTGTACATTTTAAAATTCACGGAAGAAGTAGGAAGCACATGTTTGTGGTTTCAATTATCAAGGACCGCCACAGACGAGCGTATTTTTGGCGTAGATTTTAACTAGCACACAAGCTGTTTAGGACGTATTTCCTTAAGAGATACAACATTGCCTGGACGGAGGCAAATTAGTTGAAACATAACTGTGGATGTTACACACATCTGTGGACAAACTCTCACACTATTAGCACCAAGTATTTATGCGACAGTGTTGTGTGAAACTGTACTCCAGATATATTAAAGACAACTCTTGCTAACCGCCTTGAAAAAGTCTATGAGTAGACAAAACACGTGATGGCACATTGGCAGATTCCATGCTGGAAGTACCACGAAAAGAATACATCTTTAATTTGAAGTGTTGGACTCTTTGGGAATCTGTGTACTTTAGGCAAAGATATTATTGATAACCTCAGTGTTACTGTTCGTCAAATTGAAATTTGTAATGGTTATACTTATGCAATACACTCTGGATTATTAGAATCCCTAAGGGGAGTGCTTAGTAGAGCTCTATGTTTATATTCATTGCCATACATTGAACTGCATTTTCGTTAGGCAGGTTAAAATGGATTGACGATGAACAATGTTTAGAAATAACTATGAGCAAATGTACGTAGCTTTCTTGCATTTCCAAATGGGGCTGTTTGCGCCTGCAGAAATGCTTTTTCTGATGTGCAAAGTCCAAATTGTGATTCAGTAACTTGTTTGGGTTTCGTGATTCAGTATTTGGAAGGGTTGTTTTGAGGGCATCCCTTTCTAATACTGAATTGCAGTGTTATGTACGAATGTTTTGCGCCCAAAATTCGTAAACAAAACATTCACAAGTTACCGCCAACTCACAATTGGTGGTAGACCATTCACAAAGGTGAAGGGTTTCCTTTGGAAGGGGGCCCTTACCCATTGAGACTGGCTGCAAAAATATTAAGAGCAGGGAGTGGTCCAAGGGCTCACAGCCTACTCTTAAAAAATGAAACTTTAAAAGTTGATTTTTTTTTTAAATTCATCCCATTTTCCTTTTAGGAAAACTAAATGCATTTAAAAAAATGATTGCTTTATTTAAAAGCAATCACAGAGATGGTCCAGCAGGCCACCATTCCTGTTTTGACAGCGAATCCTAGTGGGTCAAAAAGTGCAACTAACCTCGTTAATATTCAAGAGGTAGGCCCATTTGAGACCCACTATGAATCGCTAATGAAACTCAAAAGAGTTTCGAACATTAGGAATAGCAATTTCTTAATTGAAAGTCACGAAAAAAATAAGCTCTGTTCCTACATCTTTTGTGTTTTCAATGTACGGTTGGTCAGATTTTCGCTTTACTCCTTATAATATTTTTTAAATGGCTCCATACAGAGTGATAACCTATATATCGCAGACGTGTCACTCAGAAACATTGTCTGCAGAGAAGCACTGACCAGAAGAACCTCCGATAAAACAAAAGTAACCAGGAAAGTTTAATATTTTATGAATACTAATAACCCACTTTCCTTTCAGAAGCAAACATTAATCAGACAGGCCTGAGTTACTTTGAGGTCGTTAATGACACTGTTGATAAATATAAATGTTGTTTACTGATAATTCGTCATTTGGTTGCATTACAAGATCAACTATTAATCTTGCATATTGCTTTGAAATTACACATTATCACCCTGCTAAGGAACTTGCTCATGTTCGAATTAAATTAGATTGCTGAATACTTTGTTAATCAAGAGCAGTGGCAGCATTAGGTTATGCATTTCTATTTATGTGACTTCTGTTATCTACTAATGTAATTCATAGTCATTGCTGGTCCCATTTCAGACAGATGTAACCTATTGCTCTGCATGGTTTGTCTATGCTGTGTAAATGTACTCCTTTTGGTGGGTTCCTGCTCCGCATGCGTTTTTAATCCTATCAATGTTAGTCTTCGTTATCACCTCAGTTCAATTACATATACAACTAAGACCACGATTTTACCGTGACTTTTTTCTTTTCTGCAGTTACCGATGTGCAGAGGAGGACTGCGAAATGAAAAATGTCCGAATATTAATACTGCAGCTTTTTCAAACAATGTGTTGTATGATAAGAAACTGACAACACTATCGGAGACTTTTTACCTGGTAATATTAATGAAGAACTACTATATAACAGATACATAAACAATGGAACATTATTCAATGTTAGTCAATCTCTTCGATCAGTGACGTAATATAGATGTCATGGCCTCTAAAGCAAGGTAGAATAACAGATCATACTCCCCCCCCTCCCCGGTAGGTATTAAAATATATAGTTGCCGTGCAGTAGGCCTCCTCAAATATTCTGTATTTTAATGTCACGGCATCTGCTGCACTAATGATAACTGCACCCCTGCTTACTAGTTGGCAAGTTCCCTACTCTAGCATTGTTTCCTTTCCTCCTTCCACTCCAATTCCCTCTTTTCCCTCGTCTCTTTCCTCCCCTTCACCGCGCTATACCCTTCCACCTCTGTCTCTCTTCCAGTATTCTGTCTCTCACACATCTTTACCTCCTTCCTCCCTTTTCTCCCTGTTATCCTTATTTATTTCCACTTTCTCTTCCTTTTACGCTGCCTCTTTTGCTTGCCCCTATCTTATTCCTCCCCAATCATTATGCCCTCCTCTGATTGTCAAGTTTTCATTCCTTTCTATCTTTCACCCTCTCCTTTTTTCCTGACCCTTCTCTTCTCTATGTCTCCCTCATTCTGTACTCTCCCAAACCTCACCCAACTTTGCTGAAGAGTAAACCCAGAAACACGTTCCAACCAGGTTTTATGCTTAAAAATTGTGGAGCAGATTTACAAGAAAAGGAAGGCAGCCTGGCACCGCAAGTCATTTTGCTGTGCTGCACTGCGTTAATTTCAATGCACAGGGATGCAACATATTTACAGCAATATGTTGCATCTCTTTGCTTTCCCCTGTGCCTGCGCAGTCACCCAGGCACCATTGTACAAGGATGCCTGCATTATGGGGAGATTGGTTTTGTGCACGAAGGGTCACCTTCCTGCACAAAAACAATAAATTGAGGTTATTTCCTCTTTAAATGCGTGCTGTGGAATGCAACACACATTGAAAGAGGCAAAAAAGGGGGAGAAATGAAAACATTTCTCCTCGTTGCACCTCAGTACACCACCCCTAGGGTGGCGCAACATTCTAAGCCATTTCCAGATTTACGATTGCTCGTAAATCTGGTTAAGTTAATTTGTATATTATTTGTGCAACCCAAACACATATATACATACACATACACACGGACATACACACACACACACACGCACACACACACACACACATATACATATATATGTATGCTGTTATTCCGTTCATCCGTTCGGGCTGTAGCCGTGGTAAAGATCCTATGGGAAATTGCATGGGAAAAACACGTTTTGGGACCCCCTTTTTTCTTGGCCCCCGCTTTACAAATCACCCCCAAACTTTAAGGGAAGGAGCGGAACTGAGCTGGCCAAAAGTTTTGACAATTTCAAGAAGATTCATCAATCAACGCAAAAGTAATTCTAAATAGAATGTTGCAGGTAGGGCAGAGGAGCAGCATTTTACAAACACAATAAGTACACAGACACAGATAGATAGTTGAACTGGGTACGGGCACGTGGGCTCGACTCCATTTTATTAAATTTTTGTTGGTAAGAAGTAGAATAGTAATCATGCTATCATATACAGATATTTAATCTTAAATGGTTTATGACTTCTGCTGTACAAAGGTAGGAATATTGTATGTCAAATAATACACAGAAGATTCTATCGTAAAGAGTTCATGAGTTGTGGTGGACTGACATAGGGGCGATTTGTGTGGAGCCTGCGATAATGCCTGGTTCAGGCAGACCTCACTGGTAAAAATGTGTTTTGACTATTGAATTTTGCTTTAACAAGGGCACGTGGCGATTGTTTACGGTGTACTGAGTTAGTGGTACGTCTGGGGTTTATCGTGTGCTCACCCTGCGATGATGCGTGGTCTGAACGGGCTGCACTGAAATCATTCACTGTTGCATACTGGAGTATATGAACTTTGAGGGGAGGAATAAAAACTAGCATCGATGGTTATCAATTGCTGTGAAACTAGGTGTACTGATTGCTCCGCATAACAAATTACACGATTCCTCTTTGCGCAGTGCATTGTAACTTTCACAAATTGGGGACGTATGTCTGGTGGCAATTTGAGGTGATACCCCAGAGGTACTTGGTATTGCTGGTGGTGGAGGTAAATTTTTGCGCAAACTTGTACATTTTTTGTTATAGTTCACATGATGAAGCTATTGAAGGTGCTTGCACATGCTAGCAGTGCAACAGCACTATTTTTTCTCTGCTTTAAATAAATTGAGGCTGAATTTAATGCCGTCTGTAGTCCTTAGGCGGCACTAATATCAAGCGGTAAACTCTTTTAATCGCAGTGTACATTTGAAAACAGAACTCACTACAGTCATTGAGGAATGTTTTTTGTGGCATCCTTTAAGAAAATATTCGTTGCCTTACATAAATCAAGGATATCTTGAATGCTGTCCGTAGTGTAGATGGAAAGCTGAATGCAAGTTGTGAACCCTGTTGTACGCAGTGTCGATTTTAGGCAGTAGTCGACACATAGATCGAAGCATGCTATTTTGTCACAGAATCTGAGGACACAGTACAATTGTGTCTGCCTTAAATAAAGCAAGGCTGGATTCAATTCTGTCCGTAGTGTTGATACAAAGCTGAATTGAAGTTGAGAACCCTGTTGTACGCAGTGTAGATTGAAGGCAGTAGTTGACACAAAGATCGATGAATGCTATTTTGCACAGTTAACAGAATCTGAGGACACAGTACAATTGTCTCTGCCTTAAATAAAGCAAGGCTGGATTCAATGCTGTCCGTAGTGTTGATGCAAAGCTGAATTCAACTGGTATCAAGTTGTCAACACTACTGACCGCAAAATAGTTTGTAGGCACTTCTCAGCACAGATACTGAATACAAATTTAGATCCAAAGTTGAACTCAAGTTGTGAACCCTGCTGTACACAGTGTTGATGGAAACCACTAGTTGATACAGACATAAGTCTGCGGCAGCCACGTGGCAGGGTGGAGACCTTCACTGCACCGCAGTCTCTTCTCTTTGCAGAAGTAAACCACGCCCAAGGCATAGCCTAATTATTTATAGTCGGACGTTGACGTTGTTTACATTGGACTATCCCACTCCGCTTCTGTTTCAAAGGAGGGGGGTGAACACAGCTACATGACCGAAACATTCCCTAGTGTCTGAGATAATATGGTTGCGTCTACTATTCAGTACACTACACGTATCAATGGTATATGTACACACTGAAAAGTTTTTGATTGCTATAGGGGTGCCGCTCGTAGCAGTGTTTTGTGGGCTGGTTGATTGTACACGTTTTGTGCCTTTCCTACCTGGATTTGCTTCTTCTGACACTCTGGGGAACTCGGCCATAGCGCGGGACTGCGAGGACCAGCAGCCGCAGCAAGAGATTATCGCCACAGCTGGGGACTCTTTCCACCCTTTCCTGCCTGCTCCCTTCATAACTGCTCGCGGCCCCCGCTCCGCGTGTGCCGCTCGTAGCAGTGTTTTGTGGGCTTGCTGATTGTACACGTCTTGTGCCTTTCCTACCTGGATCTGCTTCTTCTGACACTCTGGGGACTTGGCCATAGCGCGGGACAGCGAGGACCAGCAGCCGCAGCGAGAGATTATCGGCCACAGCTGGGGACTCTTCCCGCCCATTCCTGTCCACTCCTGTCTGTATTTAGATACACCCATTTACGCGTACCGCGGGAGGCGCGCGTGTGTGCACCGGGAGAAGCCGGGGACAAGGGCGGGACCGTCTAATGCCGTCCGAGGCCGACTGGGGCTGGGCTGGGCCACCCCTCTAAGCTCGAGATCCATATTGTGAGACTTGATGTTTTAATGGTTTAATATTACTATGAATGACTGATTTTAGGGTAATCATATGTTTTAAAATTAGATCTGGTTTACCTGCTCGTTTTTAATATTATCCTAATTATTTGAGCACTTTAACCAAATGGCGCTTCGTTCCGGGAAAGGAAGAAAGGCTGTGCCCAGTACTATTGGGGGGTCAGTGACTGGTACGCTTGACCAGTTTATTACTAGGGCGGCAGTTGTATTTGAACACGAGATTGCCATAACTGAGAATCGTCTATCTTTAGACTTGTTATTCTCCAAACGCTCATCCTTGGGCACCATTAGGTCTGCAGTCACACCGGAGCAACATCTAGCTAAGCCGGCCATGGGTGATGTGAGCCCCAGAACTAGTTTAATATCGGTGGGTTCTGAGGGATCTGCTGCTTCCAATCCTCTGAATATATCTATAGAGAGTCTTCCCCTATAGAAATTAGACGGGGGAATACAACAGTGCCTCCTGTATCTGGTTTCCCCTGCATAAATACAAATTTGATTGCTGAGCCAAAGGCGAGTAAAGGTATCAAGGCTCAGCAAAAAACTGGGGAAAAGAAAGCGTGGAGACGGCCCCCAAAAGGGAGGAACAGCGAAAATAACTAAAACCTCTAGACAGACACCCTCCTTAACTAGCAATGAGCATCTCCCTACCTCCACTGTGGATATAAGTTCTCAGAAGTTTGATCAACCGCCAGTCCATCTAGCTGCTAAACGACCAGATGATGGTCTTTTTGATCAAATTGAACAACTAGTGAAATCCTTGTTGTTACCACTTTTGGAGAGAATAAAGTAAATAAACGTGAATTTGGGAAAATTAGAAAAAGTTGTTACAGCGAACTCTAGTATGCTTGAAAAGGTTGGGGAGAGTTTCAAGGGACCTAGTTCCATAGTTAACCAAGACCAGGATCCTGGTCCCAGGATCAATGCCAAGGATTGCCCTCCGAATGTAGTTAGCGCTGTTGGTAGTGATAAAAATAGGAATATTGATCTCAGTTCTGAGCATTCCACTGAACTGAGTGATCCTTCAAACCCTATTAGGGTGGGTGACAAAGTGTTGGGTAGGGAGGAAGGTAATCACCGTGTAAACAGTGAACGGGCAGATGAGATGGTGACTAAAAGGATTAATGCTCAAAGTAAAGAGACTGGGAAAAAGCATCTCCCCGTATCAACTTACCTCCTGAATCCGTCCCGTGTACGGTAATTTTGGCCGGAGTCCCGGGGACAAATGAAGATAAGGTGGAATCTTCTAGAGAGCTGAAAAACAAAGTTATACACTGGCTCAACAGGAATAGATCACGCCCAGCCTACACAAATGCAGAAATCGTACATGTAAGAAGGGTGAGATGGGTGGGTTGAAGACCAAAAGATATAGAGGGAGACTGCATTATTGTAAATTTTAGAGATCCTAGGGTGGTCAGGTATATTTGCTATGAAGCAGGGATAGGAGGGATGGGGGAAACCTAATCGATAGGTTTTAATTATTTTTATACGCGAGTATCCCCCTTCCAAATAAGGTACTCCAACTATAGTCAAGAAAAGAGACCACATAGACAAAACCTTGAAGGTAGAACTGAGTTTTATCTTCTCCTGGCCAATCGCTATGAAATATTCTCGGGTTGGAAGGGGTAGACTGACCTAAGATTCATGCCAAAGGGTCTAAAGAGGTCCAGCACCCTTGTAATAAAACATTGAGAGAAATAAAAAGTAGGGTGCTAGATACTGAAGCAGGACTGATGATCTCTGATAGTGTCCCTCATATGGTGGGTATGGGTCTAAGTTTGCCACCTGGATCCCCATTCTCTCTAGGCGAATCCGGTTTGGTGGATGTAGTGGGAGTCCGATTGGATGAACGAATCCCGGAAAGGAGGGTTCCAGAGTCTCTGGGTTATGGAGCATCTAGTGGGGGAGGGTTGGCTAGCTTGACCTTGACCCCGGTTAATATCCATAAAAAGGTAAACCCCACCGATGACAAACATATATTAAAAATTATCTCCTGGAATATTGCAGGCTTACAGAGTAAAACTTCAATAGCAGAATGGTTGGAATTAGTGGAAGATCATGATTTCCTGATTTTCCAGGAGACTTGGGCTGTGCAATCCATTCACCGCCCCGGGTATCTAAATTTTCACAAACCAGCGGTAAGAGCTAAAAAAGGTAGACCCTCTGGAGGCTTATCTATTTAGGTTAGACAATCACTTAACTACAGACCACTTGAAGTACTGGTAGAAAGTCCTGATATCCTTGTTATCAAACTGAAACGGCCAAATGAAATAGATTTGCTTATTATTAATGTGTATGTGAGAGGTCAACCTGGAGGGAGGGGTTCGGCAACCTTTCTGTAGTTTGACTCTTTTTACAATTCTGTAGGGTTGGACTGCCACGTGGTCGTTGCAGGGGATTTTAACTGTTCGTTTTAACCCCTAAACCATGAAGGCGAGTCTCTCTTGGCTGAGGAAGATGCATTATGGAATATTCCCCACCTTGACTTAAAACCTATAAAGAAGTCTGGGAATTCGTTGTACAACAAATCATGCCATGTAGCCCATGGCTCACTGGTGTTAGCAATTAGGTCCCGTAATATTGCAGACATTAGGAAGGCCAGGCTAAACTATCGTAAAGCCCAAATAAAGACCAAAAAAGACTGGGACGACCAGCACTGGCAAGAGCTTCTTGAGGCTAGCAGGTTGAAAAACCAGACTAAGTTTTGGCATATTGTTAAATGGGGAAATTCTGCGTACTTTGAAGTTCCAGAAAACCATGTGTCACCTCATGACTGGGTCGAGTATTACCAGTCTCAGTTAAAGGGACTGGACCAGGAGAGCGACCCAATTCTTGGTGGTATATCTCCCTTGCCAACGTCATCTCCCCAAACTTTATTGTTTATTGAGAAAGACGTAAAGGATGCATTTAGAAAGGTGCAAGGTGGTAAAGCCCCGGGAATGGACTGTATTCCTGCCGACCTTTTTAAATATGATCTAATAAATTGGGTGCCTTACATCTCTTTTCTTGCTAATGCAATTGTGGGGGGGGGCATGTATCCCGGATTCCTGGCCCGGGGCCAAGATCCTGCCTATATTTAAAAAAGGAGATCGCTCAATACCAGGGAACTACCGCCCAATAAGTTTAATAGATGCAGTCCAGAAAATTATTGCAAGGATGGTGTTGGCAAGAATCCAGTACTGGATGGAACTAGAGGAAGTGCTGTCTCCCCTACAAGCTGGTTTTAGATCTTGTATTAGTACGATCGAGCAGGTTTTTAGATTTATTTTAATCTATTGGAGGGTCGTTTGGCTAGGTGGTGGCACTATTTTTGCCGCTTTTGTAGACCTTAAATCTGCTTTTGATTTAGTTCCCAGAGTCAAGTTGTGGGAGGCCCTAAGAAATATGGGGTTGCCACAGGAGCTTTTAAATTTGGTGATTAAGTTGTATGAAGCAAATCTTGCACAGGTTCGATGGGGTAAACAAGGACAGGTCACGGAGAGATTCCCCGTGTTGCGTGGGCTACGTCAAGGGTGAGTACTAGCGCCGACCCTGTTGTGGTTGTTCATTAACAGGGTCATGCAGTACTTTGAAGCTTGTCCAACTGATGCTCCTGCTTTGGGTGGCGTGAAGTTTCCGTTACTTATGTTTGCGGACGACACCCTAATCCTATCAAAAACTCAGAAGGGCTTGCAGGTAGCATTAAACAAATTTGAGGAATTTTGTAAAGTCAATGACCTACAGGTTAATATAACAAAAACTACATTTATGGTTTTAACAAAAAATATACAGGTGAATGGGTATGTTACTATGAATGGACTACACCTAGAACAGGTAAATGCTATGACATACTTAGGGGTTATCCTGGAGAGTAGGCTTAGATGGAATCCTCAGGTGGATACGCTTTCTCTTAAATTTGCTCAGCTAACGGGATGCCTAATCAAAGAACAGAGGTCCTCA
Organism: Lissotriton helveticus; assembly: GCF_964261635.1. Taxonomy (NCBI): domain Eukaryota; kingdom Metazoa; phylum Chordata; class Amphibia; order Caudata; family Salamandridae; genus Lissotriton; species Lissotriton helveticus. The sequence goes on from NC_136065.1 coordinate 540,973,234, forward strand.
TTAACTAAAAGGAAAGGCCCTGACTTAAAAATGTATAACGCCAAAATAAGTTCAACGATCCTGTACGGAGCGGACCTATGGGGTTTTGCTAACCTGTCCAAGTTAGTTAGACTTTAAAACAAATTTCTTAGGACTCTAGTAGGCCTTCCTAGCTCAAGTCCCATAAAGCCTCTTTTATTGGATTTAGGGTGTCACGCAATTGATGACGTGGCACGCTTCAAGCCGGTGGCTTTATGGAGGAGGATTTGGACAACCACTGAACTGGCACTTTTTGCCAAAGAAATCCTGGATGTTAGATCTGTGGTGGGCTCAGGAAACATCCCGTGGTTTAAAAGAGTAAGATTACTATTAGAAAATATGGGTCTGAGTAATTTGTGGACTGATCCGGCAAATGCTCTGTTTGCATCTAAAAAAGCTTATGAGGAATTACATTGGCTCACAGTCCGCCAGCAATATATAGACCAGATTAATACCTCTTCTCTGTCAGGCAAGTTTTTGGAACATAAACTAGATCCATCCCTAGAAGAATACTGGGACACTATCACCAAGAGTAGTGATAGGAAGCTATATCACCAGTTGAGGATTGGTTCCCCTCCAATAAGATCGTTTACAAAAAAATGGAAAGGGCAAGTGGACGAGTTCTGTCCTTGGTGTGCTGAACAGAGAGAGACAATTGGACACATTTTCTTTGTATGTCCGGCCTATTTAGCCCCCCGAAATAAGTGGCTCAAACCTATGTGTAAAACCTGGGTACGCGGGCGGGCCTAGAGGCATTAAGGATTATGAGGACAGATACAAGGGAACCAGTAGTAATTGCAGTAGGAAAATTATTGTGCTGGATGTGGATTATCAGAGTCAAATCACAATGATAAGGGTTAAATTTGGTATTTATCGGATTGTCCAAAGAGAATTGAATCCGAGGAAAGCTTTTACTCATATTTAACTAATTTGCGTATATGCTGATGGCTGCACCTTTTTAGCACTTTTGTATTTTTAGTATTTTTGTATTCCTTGTGTAAGTATTGTATGTATAAATTGCACTGTTCAAATGTTTTTTTAATTATCATGAAGTGTTTTAGAGAATGGTGATTATTTAAATGTTGTCTTTTATGATGAAATACTCGAAATAAAGACTCATGAACTGAATTGTGTATAGTATTTCACCGGTAGTCTAAGCGTTACATACATTATTGTTGATGTTCGAGTTTTTTCACTTATACATACTTGGTTGCCACATCCTTGTAGATTGAGCTAATGTGCTGTTGAGGGATATATTATTTTGGAAAGATCTGTTGTCCTGTTTTGCGTTGCCTCTGAGCTAGTAGAGGTGAGGGGTCCACGGGGGTGGTTGTAGTGGTAGTGGTGCTGAGTATTGTGATTTTGTTGGGTGTCGGAAGTGTATAATTACAATCTCTAAGACATATTGCTCTTTAGACATGGGTGTGAGTTTGATGCAATTCACATAGTACACTTTCGACGTTCTTACAGTAGTTAAATGTTGATGTTAATTTGTTAGTGGTAAGTAGAACTATTGCCTGATTTTTTACATAGCATTGCAGATTTGGTTTGTGGTTAAAAATATGGGGAAGTGGTCAACATAATACGTAGAAATTGTCATTTTAAAAACCTTCGAAATTCACTGAAAAAAACATAGGTTTCAAGCAGGTTATTGTTAGGAATTATCATTTAAAAAACCTTTGAAATTCACTGAAAAAACCATAAGTTTTAGGAATGTTATAGTTAACTGGACATTTCACTCATACAAAACTATTGAAATTCCGCTGTTATAGTTAGTTGTACAAACTGTAACTCTCGCGCCCGCAATCCACTGGTGATGATGTCACATATTACATCATTCATGACATGGTCAGTGACATCACTGATGACATCTCAAATGAGTGAAATGTCCAGTTAACTATAACATTCCTAAAACCTATGTTTTATTCAGTGAATTTCTAAGGTTTTTTAAATGCTAATTCCTAACTATAACCTGCCTGAAACCTATGGTTTTTTTCAGTGAATATATATATATATATGCAAAACCTTCGCTTCCCTCGCGCTGCAACTCCACCACCAGCCACGATCAGGAACCAAGCACGGACCAAATTTCGGTAGAATTAGAGTATATTTATTGCTGTCGCCTTCATAACATTTCGGTTCGCCTGAGCCTTGATCACATGACAGTGAGTATATGTGAAGGGTGAGTTTTTAAAGTGCAAGTGCTGCATTCTGATAGGGTCAAGAATGCATAGACATTGTAAACAGACCTCTTGTGCAATCATGGTAAAATACACAATTGATACACATTGAATAAAAAATAAATGATAAATAAAAGCAGTATTGATTCTGGAAAATACAGGTAAAATACCAATGTTCCAATTTGGGCAAAACACCAAAATACAATACATATTTTCGTTGAGGACAGTGACACATTAGGACTATCTGTATGTGGTCGTCACACAACTAAAAATAACAATACTGATAATAATAATGGGATAATTCCCCAACGGTCTGTGTATACTTCTTATCATGACCCTAAAATAAAGTGCTGGGATATACTAGTGCCTAAGTGCAAAAAGGTGTAAACATAACAAAGTTGTAAACATGAACCGGACTCTTCTATCCAACAACCTGTTCCAACAACAAGACTGAGCCCAGTCTAATGGCTGATGCTAAAGAAAACGGGTGCTGGCTGGGCTTCCATTTAGAGAGGAAAAGAGAAAAAGAGAAAAAGGAATAAAGGAAGAAAAGGAAGTTTACCTGACTATAGAATCTAGAGAATAGATATACAAACATGAAATCTCATATTTCATTAGGTGTGAAGACCTCAGACTCATATATAAATATAAATATAAACACCAATGTAAATATAAATATAAATATGAATACAAATACACACATACCCACAAAAATACCTAAAAATAGATATATAAATATGGATATATATATACATATAAACACAGATATAGACATAGATATAAAGGTAAATATAAATATATATATATATACACACACACACTGTTTTGACTGGTAAAATACTTTATGTAAAACAAACCCAAAAAAACTTTAGAAATTCGTTAAAATTCACTGGAAAATATCTATAGATGATGTTATTGTTAGGTGAAAATGTCCTTTCAAAAATAAAATGTCTAATGAACCAAAAAACTGAAAATCACTAATTATAATTTACTGAGCTTACTATACCTTGCACCTGTGCCATGCTTTGCTTGTGACATCAAATATTGGACATATCATGATATGAGGTGATGACATCACTGATGACATTATTTACTAATCTTCTGTTCAATTCACTCAACAAACCAGTACATACCTTTGAATACGTTTAAAAAAAGAATAAACGGGGCAGAATCCTGTAAGGCATGAATTACTTAAATATGTGTGTATACATAAAATAATTACAATCTAGCTCACTCCCTCTAGACACACTAACCCCATTAGCTGCCAAAGCTCCTACTGTACACTACCTTTTGTCTGTGCACAGCTCTTCATGAAGATCCCACCTCCTCCAGACCTCGAAGCATCATTATGGGACTAAGCCTTACAAAGCCCAGCCAGCACCCTGTGCACAGGTGTTCAGGGAGAGGCCCTCTACTTGACTATAACTCGAGCCCACACCATGCAAAATGTTGTTATCAATTATGTACTTTAAGATGTTGTTAGGAATATTACAAATGCAGTCATTGAACATGTCATGAATGATATAATATGCGAGGGAACAAGCAGTGCATGGCGAAGGTGTGAGTTACAGTTATTTTAGGGCACAAGTTATAGTTACTTCAAAAAACTATAAATTACGAATATCAGTGATTTGGTTAGTTTAAAACATGTTATTTTAACATACATTTTCACTTAACTATAACATTGCTTCAACCTTTTTTCCCAGGGAATTTCTAAGGTTTCTTTTTTAACATAAAGTAAGATGTCCATCACATACGTGGGAATAGGCACAGGGCCTGAGTCTAAACCATTGCAGACGACCAACCCTTAGCCATTAGTGGCTGTTCATCATGTCACAATACTAAGGGTGTCATTTTAGGTAAGGCTGACCTACTGACGTTGTCAAAGAGTCAGAACCCCACAATATAAAAGCAGGCCTATTGGCTTTATTAAGGGGTCAGCACTTCAACATATATATAGCTCACTTATTGGTTTTATCAATAAATCAACACAATAATTTATCAATAACTATAATCCTATGTCTTTCCATGTATATACATGGCAATGATGAATAATATTCACTGTCGCACAATAAAGCATTTTTCTTCAAAACATTCTTCGAGCCACAAAATGCAGCCATAGAACTAACTACAAGGGCTCACTGCACTGTAGCTGAAGAGCAGGCAGCTCCAGCTCAGTGTGCTTTAAAAAATATAGGAAGCCCTCCTGGGATAATGAATGGAATGACCCAGAAGACTTACTGTAACGTTTTATAAAATGTTCTGATGTGGGGCTGCTGCACTCCCTGCAACCTACCTGTAACATTTAAAAATAAGGTTGATGGTTCCCCTGACCCTTGTAGGGGCACCTTGAGAATCCACAAATCTTTTTACTAAACCCTTGCAGAGAATTATGGGGTTTCCCCAGCTGAAGCAGTAAATGCGAAAGGAGCAGCTACTCTGCACATTTCCACTAACGGCTGTATATATAAAATAATTTTATTTGGGGACCGGGCGTACGACCCTTGTCCCAAGCCTTTTGAAGGCCCCGGATACCACTTACCCTCTGGCCAAAGTATTTGGTGAGCAGGCGTTGGGCCCTCCCCTCCGCAAACCATATATATAAACCCCGGCGCTCTATAGCAGCAGTGTCCTGAGGACCCCATTCCCAGTGACACAGAGTTGATGCCTGCCCAGAACAGAAATCCACTCCAACTAAGATAGGTTTGTTTCCACCCAGCGGTTGCAGGAATGAAAGCTGTGGGGTAAAACTAATACCACTGGCTAATTCTGCACACGGAATGGGTGTAAGAAGGGGATGCAATGGGGTTATGGGGACCCTGGGGCTCCCTTTCAGCCCCAAGGCCTCTTATTGCTGTGGGCACCCAGGGCGTGATTGCGGCATCCACAGCTACTTTATATTTATTGAGGCACTGGGGTATGGTTTCCCTGGGGTAATATAACGGCTCGGAAAGGGCTATCACACACGCCCATTTAAATAATGATGCAGTCCTAGAGTTGTGGTCCCCAGGGATATGTAAAGGCTTGGGTAAGGGGGCTGCTTACCACTACCCCAAAGATTATAAAAAGACAACCTCTCAAGTGTGGGCCCACCCAGCGGAGATTAAAATTGAGAAAGATGGGAGACCACAAATTTTTATTAACCTGACCCCTGATCTGTGGTTTTATCAAACAAATATCTGTTTTGGCCCTAGGGGGTGAAGGGGCTCTCCGTTATCAATTATCGTACAGATATGAGATATGTCATGACCGTAAATATGATTAGGAGTGGATGGAATTGTCAGATTTGAATGCAGTCATTAAAATTCTGCAAACTTTGGTGCTCTTTTCTTAGCGTAAAATGCACCTTTTCATCCAAAAATGGGAGCGAGGATGCATTTTACACTCAGAAACAGCATTGCCAAATGTACTTACAGTACATACCCCTCAGCATGCTTACATACTCTGCAGTATTCACTGCAAAGTATGTAAGTACACAGAGGGATATGCGTTGTAAGTGCATTTGGCACTGCTGTGCATACCCCTCAGCACCTTTACATATTTACTGCAGAGTATATAAGGGCACTGAGGGGTATGCATGGCAGTGCAGTCAGTGATTTTTAAACAGGTTAAAAGAAGGAGCTGCTCTATGTTTAATAATCACTGCAAATTAAAGGTGCATTCAGTGTTTTTTAAACATAGAGGGGCTGCTCTGTCTTTCCTCCCTGTTTAAAAACCAAGCAGTCTGAATAATTCCGTTGGCGGAGTGGCGGAATTTATTAGTAATTCCACATCACAAGAGTAACCCATAATTACTCAATTTCTCCAATTCCGCTGACAGAATTAAATAATCCGTCCTCCCCTAAATATGATATTGGCAGGAACGGAGGGTCAGAGTTGTTCTTTCGGAGTTAGGGCAATGTGGACAAACATCTTCAAGCCCTGAACCTAATGTGTTAAAGTCGTGTCCAGGAGTGAAGAATTGTATTCTTCTAAATTTGGTTGGGTGGAAAAACAGGCTTTCTCTTTTTTCAGGAGAGATAGTACCATGATTCCTTGGTTTTCCTAGCTATGCATTTTTTAATGTGAGGTGTAGGTGGAGGGTGAAAGCAAAACATTTTGGATGATCTAGCTACTAGGTGGTTAAGCAGTCCAGGTCAGACAGCCAGGCTTGAATCTTTGGAGTCATAAAGGAACAAGAAGACGACATACTTTGTCATGTTGAGCGGGAGATAGGTACTTGGCATCTGTTTTTTATTATTAGGTCAAGGCAGTATCCGAGTCACTGAATGTGTTTTGTTAAGGAGATTTTTGGTAGGCTGCAGTGGTGGCCGGTGACATGTGAAAGTGGTGAGGCAAAAAAGTTGCTGCTAAGCGCACTGTTGCGAGTGAATCGAACAAGCTCAACTGGCATTAGGGGAGTTCAGGGGAAGTTCTCCCCCAAAGAAAAGTTGGAAAAAAGAGGGGGAAATGGTGCATTTTCAACAAAATTTGAGACAGTAATAGGTCTAATAAAGCAATTGTGAAAAGTGTAGTTATGACATTAATAAAGAGATTCCATATAATAATGTAGGTAGCTGCTTATTCATTATACCCACAGAACTTCATGACAGACTTTGAGGAAGCAATGCACAATATAAAGAAGGCTGCTACAGAATGCACAAAAAGGTTTGAGTTAAAAAGTGTTTCTAAAATATTGAATTTTTGCAGGCTGTTCATAGTGCAGTTTTTTTTATAATGGTCTGCACTTCCACTACAATACCCCTCAAAAAGAATAAATGTGTCATTAGGAAACAATATTTTTGGTAACTGTATTTTAAAAGCACAGTTTGCATCGTAGGTGGTAGCTCCCTTACAACAATTGCCATCAATTAAAACCAATGCTGGCTTCCAGACACCCTTTACATTTGCAGATTAACTAGTTGGGCACATTTACATTTCTTTCTGGGCAGCAGGCACACTGGCAGAAAGCTTGTTTAGCTGTCTTGCCCTCCCACGGTTTCACAGCACAGGAGAGTGGAGACTTGTGCCCTACTTCAGCTAAAGGCTGTTCTTACTGTATTTACTGAATTTACTAGGGACTGTGCACTTCGTTTTTTTTTGCCAGGAGAGGGAGTAAAGTTTTATTCAAACAGTATTGTTAGATTTCAAGTTGTGAGGCCTTTACCTGCAGAAGTCCAAAGTGTGGATTGAGCCTGACTGTCTCCTAGAAGATTCTGAACAGGAAAAGCAGCTCCCCAGCCCTCCCCCTCCCCCATGCCATTAGACCCAGGACTGGGGATTGGCTTTCACTACAAGGCAACTCTGAGCATCCCCTCACACTTGCCCAGGCCCCTTAAAGCCTTGCTGGGTGCAAACCAAATAATTCTCCTCCATCTTGTGAGTTGCAGCCTCCCTGTGCCCCAGATTGCAGCGATCAGAGTCCATGAAGTGATAAGGAGGCAGACTAGTGATGTCTCTTCTCCAAAACCAAAGTTTTTTTTTAAAAAAAGATGTTCCTTTTCTGTGATGACTGTCTTTGCCTGTGGTTGTTACTGTTTAAAATTGTAGTTTTAACCTTCATGTGATTGCATATTTTATCACCTGTTTTGTGTTCTAAACTTGTGGTTTTTCCTGCCCATGATTGCTTCCATTTAACGTGTTGAATTGTGGGATTTGCAGTCCCAACTCTGTAGTATCTCCCCTCTCATTCCTGGTGACTATTCAGTTTTCCATCCAAATTCTTCCTTTGCTCTGTGCTAAGACCTATATGTTAAAATAGTGCACCCCCAGCCACCATTTTCTGTTCACAAGCCAGTGAAACAAGCCCCCCTGCCCCCCCCCCCCAAACAGGGATATTCTACATCAGAGGGTGCTTCTGTGAGCTGTTTAAACTGTATTTACTAAGGACTGTGCACTTCGTTTTTTGGCCAGGAGAGGGAGTAAAGTTTTATTCAAACAGTATTGTTAGATTTCAAGTTAGTGAGACCTTTACCTGCAGAAGTCCAAAGTGTGGAATGAGCCTGTCTGTCTCCTATGAGATTCTGAACAGGAGAAGCAGCTTCCAACTCCCTGGCCAGTAAACCTTGTCTGAGGTCTCTGGGACCGTATATGGTCTGCTAGCGGTTGGTACATGTATACACTGATTGGTGGTTTTATCTGATGTTTCTATTGAATTAGGGTTAGTGTCCTCATTGGTTGGGTATTTGAGGGTTCTGATTGGTTTCTGGGTCTGTGATTTAATCAATGTAGGGTTGGGACTAGGGCTAGGGTTAGAATTTCTATTGGAAGTAGGGACTAGGGTTTCCTGTGTTATTGGTTGTTGGGACTAGGGTGGGACTAGGGCTAGAGTTAGACCTTTAATCGGAAGTAGTGATTAGGGCTTATGGTGTGATTGGTTACTGTACTGGTTGTGGGACTAAGCGTAGGTTTAGGCTTTCTATTGGAAGTAGGGACTAGGGCTTCCTGTGCCATTGGTTGCTTGGACTTGGGGTGGGAATACTGGTAGGGCTAGGGCCTCTATTGGACATAAAGATCAGGGTTTTTTAACTGATTGGGTGCTTGGACTAGGGATACGATTGGCTGTAAGGTCCTGGTCTCCGATTGGTTCTAGATTTTTTTAGGACTAGTGTTGTGATTGGATATTGTTAGTGCTAGTGTTCCCATTGACTGATGGGGTACCCTGATTAGTAGGGCTATAAAAAGGCCAGGGATAGGGCATCTCAGCCCGTGCGTCGAGGCTAAGGGAAGAGAGGACAAGGGCAGTTGCCTGTTTGAGCCTGTTAAGGGCGGAGAGGACAAGGGCAGTTGCCTGTTTGAGCCTGTTTGAGACTGACCAGGACCAGGGCCAGAAATGCTGCCCAGTATATGTACCTCCTTTATGCATCTATATACTTTCAATGTACTTATGGATCTGTATATTTACCATCTCTTCTAATTTAGCACTTCCAATGCACTTCCCTATTTCTCAGCCTATACTTCGCTCAACATATTCTCTACATCCACTCTCTCATTTAACCCCATACCACTACTATGATCTCCAAAATAACCCTTTCTAGACTCTCTCCTACTCTACCCCTCTTTGCATCATCTGACACCTCTTTTACTATACTGATGCCCCAAAACAAACCTTTTCAAACTCTTCCCTCTTTTCTACCCCTCCCCAACGGATGTATGATATTACAACGCAGGCTATTACAACGCCTGCCTTTACAACACGGTTTTTACATCGCATACCATTACAACGCATAGCGCTTTTGGGTGTTGGATAGTGAATAGTTTAATTTACTATTCCAACTCCAGTCCCCGTGGACACTTGGGAATGTTATTGGATAGTAAATTAACCTATTCCCTATCCTAGAGCGCCCCCCAGCGCAATGCGTTGTAATAGTTTGCGTTGTAATGACCGCGTTGAAATGGTAGTGCGTTGTAAAAGTTTCGTTGTAAGTGATGTTTCCCCTCCCCAACCCCTCTTAATCCAAGTAACTGATTAACATATCCACCACTAAAATTACGTTCATGTTTCACCATACTAATTTCCAACACTAATCCTGATGGGTTCCAGAGTAGTGTGCTACTTGCGCTTTGTTAGACCTGGCATCTGTGGCGTGGTTTTCCCCTATCTTTTTGCCTCTACCTCCTGTATTTTTGATGCTGTGCTGGATTTCGTTTTTGCTGGTTTAGATGCTTTGGACACTCTGCCACTGTTGATCAGTGCCAGAGTGTAAGTGCTCCCTATGTAAATTATTATTCTGATTGGATATACATGTTTGGCATATTTGTATCACCAGTCCCTTGTAAAGTGCACTGGGTGTGCCAGGGCCGGTGATGACAAATGCTACTAGTGGGCCTGCTACACTGGTTGTACCACCCACAGGAGTAGCCCTAAAATGATGTCTCAGGCCTGACACTGCAGTGCCTGTGTGCAGTTTAGAACTGCCATGTCCTCCTGGTCAGTGTCCCCACTGACCAGGCCTAACCCTTCCCTTTTTGTGCACATCAGTCACCCCTATGGAAGGCCCAAGGTACCCCCCTGTGCAGGGTGCAGTGTATGTAAAAGGTAGAGCATGTACTAGTGCAGGTAACATGCTCTGATAGTGAATGGCAGCCATTTTCGTTTTTCACTATTGTAAGGCTATCTTGCTCCATAGATTAACATGGGGGATGCTGGCTACAGTGGTTAACAGCATTTCTTCCCATAGGAACAAGATAGGACATAAGTATCTAGTATCCCTGAACTCAGAATTTAATAACACTTAGTTTAGGAAAGGTGTTTTTTAAATACTGTGTTTGAGAACAGCACTTTTAGAAAGTTGCTGTTCTCTTGTCTGACCCTTCTGTGTGCCTTGGTCTGCTTGTGCATTGACTGTCTGGTTTGAGAGTGACAGGGGCTGGGGATTCCCCAGGAGGCTGGCTGAGTCAGCCCTAGGCTGAATGACTGCATTTGCAACTGGAGTGGTGGGAGGAGTTAGCACCTGGGCCTGAAAAGGGCTGTACCTGCCTTCCACAATGCTGGCTCCACTTCCTGCTGGGCGGCTGACGACCCTGCCCCTCACTCTGAAAGGAAGGAAGAAGAAAGCAAAACAAAGTACTCAGGAAATACCCAGAACTGGTTCAGACCGGGCACAGGGCCCACATGCACAGACAGAACAAAGACTTTAGGGGTATTAGTACAGGACCCCTGACAACAGAAAATTAGATCATCCAGGAATCAAGAAGGAACCTCTGCCAAGGAGAAAGCTGACTCTGAAGAAGGAAAACTGTCCTGCTGGACTGACCTGCTGTTGCTTTGCTGCCAAGGAGAGGGGAAGGTTTTTGCTAGTGTGCTGTGTCCCCTGTCTTGAAGGAATCTCCAAGGGCCTAAGAAGAGCTGGCTCCCTGTTCTGAAGTCCCAGGAACAAAAGGACTTCACCCCCAGCTTCCCTGAACTCTGCTGAGAGAGTTCTGTCCTTCCTGGAGTGCTTGATCCAGTTGTGGGGCCTCTGGAAGTTGTACCTGTGCTGGGAAGCTGGAAACTAAGCTTGAGAGACTTTTGCAATTGAAAAGTGTTGCATCGCTCGCTTGCGGAGCGCATCCCCGACAGACTAAGTTTCCTGCTGCTACGAAGGTCGAGATCTTCGCAGCGCCTGACGCCGCTGCCAGAGCCGTCGCATCCTTCGTTTGCGGGACGCACCAGACCGGTGCGGGAAAGTCGAACATCGCTGCGAGTGTCGTCGCAGAGCCTGTTGTCGCTGGGTGAGATCGCCGCACCGCTTGCTTGCGGACCGCATCACGTCGCTGCGAGCATCATCGCAGAACCATCGCATCGAGGAGCTGCGAGAGAGAGGATCACACTGTACCACGCATAGTCTCCCCGGAGATCGTCGCAGCCCCTACGAGATCGTCGCATCGTGCCTTTGCGAGAACAAACTTCCTACGGAACCTACGCACCGGAATCCATACAAGTGGCCTTCCTCCCCATACAGACCGGATTTGTCGCAACACGCCCGCTGCTGCAGCGGGGCTGTCGCATCGTCTCCCCAGGGTCTCAGGAGCAACGCATCGCTTGTTTTCCACCGCACCAGCTTCTGCTTTAGGAACTTTGTTGCAACTAAAAGGTAGTGTGAGTAAACGTGACGCAACTGTGAACTTTTCACGCAACTGTAGAGAATTCTATCGTAACGTAGAGAATTCTATCGCAACCTAAAGAATTTTAACGCAACCTTAAGAACTCTTTTGAAACCATTCTTGAACTGTGTATGTTGGATTTTTGTCGTTTTGGTTTTGTGTAGTTTAGATTAAAATACCTTTATTTTTCTAAACTGTTGTGGAGTCAGTTTGTGGTGTTTTCACTGTGTTACTGTGAGTGTTGGTACAAATACTTTACGCATTGCCTCTGGTTAGTCTAGACTGCTCGTGCCAAGCTACCTAGAGGGTGAGCAGGGGTTATGTCAGAGGGTTATCTCCTTGCCCTGACTAGAAGCAAGGGTCCCTATTTGGACAGTGGTACCTACCTCTGCCAACTAGAGACCCCAGTTCCAACATTGGTGGTCAGGCGGTAGGATTTGAACTTGTATTTGTACTTGACCCACAGTAATTGGTGTACATCACTAGTAAGTGCAGACCACTACGCCACCGCATACTACTGGTTTTTTGATTTTTGATTCTATTTTTGAGTAACTCTTCAAAGCATCATGGCTGCAAAAGGAAAGGCACTCAGTGAGGGGGCAGACGTAGAGTTGGAGTTTGAAATTGAAGATTTACATTCCTATAGGGTTGAGGTACTTAGGAAATGTTGCCACGACTTGAAGTGCCCCGCAAAGAGTAAAGCTAGGAAAGAGGAGTTGCAGAAAATCTTGAAGGCCCACTGGGAGGTACAAGAGGGAAATGTTGATGTGGATGTAAATAATAGTTTTCAAGTCACAGATCTGCCAGTGAGCAGAGTGGGCTCAGGAGCTGGCAGCAACCATTCCAGCAGGGGCCTCAGCCCAGAAGAGTTACAAGAAAATCAGAGAGTAAGAGAATATGAGTTGGAAGTTCTGAAAATGAAAATGAAAATGAAGCAATTTGAAATGGATAAAGAGAGAGAAAAGGCGGCGGGGGAGAGCAAAAGTGCCCGCGCCTTGGAGGAAAAGAAATTGCTTTTGGCTCATGAGTTGAGCATGAGAGAACTGGATCTTAAAGCCAAGGAGGTGGATGCCAGTTAAATTGGTGGCAGCGCGCAGCCAGTGCAGGGGGGTAAAGTATACATTCCCAAGGACCTGGTGCAGAATTATCATAGAGGATATTTATGCCTGGTTCACTTCGTATGAGATTGCATTGAGAATGAATGGTGTGCCTGAACAGCATTGGGGGGCGGGCCTGTGGAAACATTTTGAGGCTTCTGGGAGGAGTGCTCTAGAGCCCTTAGAGTTGGCAGGTGCCATGACCTACCCAAATATGAAAGAGGCCTTATGTCTCAGGTATGGCCTTACTCCAGTGCAGTATAGACTGCAGTTTAGGAACTCCAAGAAGAGAGAGTCTGAGACTTGGATGGAGTGTGTGAATTTGTACTCGCGTGCACTGGAAGGTTGGATGAAGGGCAGTAAAGTAACTGATTTTAAGGGGTTGTTGCATTTAATTAGTTGGGAGCACTTGAGTAGCCTTTGTGTTCCAGAGCTGCGCCAGCATCTTTTAGACAGCAAGCTGACAGACCCCATTGAGCTTGCGAAGGAGGCGGACCGCTGTACCAGTACCAGGGTCCACAGAGGAATTGTGGGTACCATAGCCAAAGGTGGGCAGGGTCTCCAGCAGAAGAGTGGGGGGACAAGGGTAACCAAAAGGAGTTCTCACACGGGCCCCTAAATAGTTCCCAGGGAAAGGAATCCCAACCCCCCAAACCTAGACAGCCATGGCCCCCTAAGGGCAGGCGGGACAATAGAGACAGAAGAGATAACCAAGGTCCCCCTACTTGCTATCACTGCAATGAGGTGGGCCACATTGCTCCAAGCTGTCCCAAGAAGAAGCTAGCACCCACTGGTGCTCCCGCCCCAGCGTTAGCTAGTGTAGCTTTGGGAGGGGATTTGGTTTCTAGTGACTGGGGGGAGCTAGCAGTTTGACCCTTGTCTCTCTAGGAGACCAAGAGGTGGTCCAGGAAACTTACTGCCCTCTAACACTAAGAAATATGGGCAGAAGGTGACCATCAATGGGAGGGAGATTGAGGCTCTGAGAGACACAGGAGCCAGCGTGACATCCGTGAGGTGTCAGTGGGTGTCTGAAGAGCATATCATCCCTGATGTACTTCGCCCTGTAGTGGCAGCTGACAGCTCCGTGTGCCTCTGCAAGCTGGTGAGTGTTCCCATTGCATGGGGGGGGAGTCTCTGGTCTCTTGGAGGTAGTTGTCAGTGATGCCTTGCCTGTAGACTGTCTGTTAGGTAACGACCTGGAGAGTTCTCCATGGAAGGATGTAGAACACAGAACTCACTTGGAGATGTTGGGTTTGCCTGCGTGGATCGGTGTGTCCACACGTGCTATGACAGCCAGTAGGGGGGATTCAGCAGAACTGGAGCCTGAAACAGTGGCCCAGAGACCTGCCAGGAGAGGAAGAGGCAGAGGGCGCGGGAAACCAGCCCCAGCCGTTCCCACGGTCCAGTAGGAATCAGAACCTGAGGGGGATACCCTGGAACCTACAGAGGAACAGGTGGCTGAACTGGGAGACCTACCTGAGCCGACCCATTGGCAGCAGGAAGGTGGTCCCTCCAGGGAGGAATTCTGCCAGGCGCAGAAAGAATGCCCTTCCCTCAATAGTCTGCGGCAACAGGCTGTAGATCAGGCAGCAGGTGGAGCAGCCAGAGATCACTTTATCTACTGGAAGATGACTTGTTATATACCGAGCCTAAGTTTGCTGAGCCCGGTGCAGCTCGTGTGCTGGTGGTACCCGAGCGCTTCAGAAACTTCCTAATGGGCTGGCTCATGACGTGCCTCTTGCAGGACATCTGGGGCAAGACAGGACCCTAAACCGGCTTGTCACCCACTTTCACTGGCCCCCGATGAGAAAGCACGTTTGTTCCTTTTGCAGATCTTGCCAAACCTGTCAAGCCAGTGTCAAGACTGGAATGAAGCTGAAGGCACCCCTTCAGCCCTTCCCAGTAGTGAGCACCCCTTTCGAGCGGGTGGGCATAGACATTGTAGGGCCCCTGGACCCCAAGACAGCCTTAGGCAACAGGTTCCTCCTGGTCTTGGTGGACCATGCCACCCGGTACCCGGAAGCAGTCCCTCTCTGGACAATCACAGCACCCGTGGTGGGCCGTGCATTGATGGGGATCTTTTCCCGTGTGGGGTTCCCCAGAGAGGTGGTCTCCGACCGGGGTACCAACTTCATCTCTAAGTACATGAAGTCTCTGTGGGAGGAGTGTGGGGTAACTTATAAGTTCACCACTTCTTACAACCCTCAAGGAAATGGGTTGGTTGAAAGGTTCAACCGGACCCTGAAAGGTATGATTATGGGCCTAGCGGAGCCCATGAGACGCAAGTGGGACGTCTTGTTACCATGCCTGTTGTTTGCCTACAGGGAGGTGCCTCAGAAGTCCTTAGGGTTCAGTCCCTTTGAACTCCTGTAAGGCCACCCTGTTAGAGGACCTCTCTCACTGGTGAAGGAGGGTTGGTAAAAGTCCCGTGGGAAAACCCCCCAGGATGTGTTCAGCTATGTGCTGGCCATCCGCAATCAGACACAACGCTTCAGGAAGCTCGCTCAGGCGAACCTGGAAGCAAGCCAGGAAGAAATGAAAAGATGGTACGACCAGAATACAACTCTGGTCGAATTTCAACCTGGGCAGAAAGTGTGGGTGATGGCACCAGTGGAGCCTTCTGCGCTCCACGACAAGTGGACTGGGCCATATGAGATGGTGGAAAGGAAAAGTGAGGTAACCTACCTGGTTAACCTGAGGACTCCCAGGCAGCCCCTGAGAGTCTTGCATGTGAACCGCCTCAAACCACACTGAGAGGTCTGAAGTGACTATCAGCCTGATTCATCAAGCCGAATTGCGCTCGCAAAGGGCCAGATTCTGAGAATCTGGCCCTTTGCGAGCGCAATTTTTGCATTTGGGATTCATCATCCCAAATGCAAAAATCGGTAATTGCTAATTCGCTAAATTGCGAGGAATTACATTTAAGGAATCTCTATTTGAGATTCCTTAAATGCAATTCATGAAGCATTTGAAAATTGCGAAAAAGCAATTTTGGGCCGCTATTTACCGAGAGGTCAGACCTCTCGGTAAATAGCAAAAACTTAGAAAAATGCTTTTAAAAGCATTTTTCTAAGTTGCATGTTGCACACACACATGTCCTTTGGACATGTGTGTGCGCAACACCTGTTTCAATTTGCATTTAAGGGGTGCTACAGGGTGTCCTTTGGACACCCCTGGCACCCTTTAAATCGCTATCTTATTTGCGATTAGCTAATTGCTAATTGCAAATAAGGAATACTCCCAATTCATTCCTATGGGCCTTTTGGCCCATAGGAATGAATGGGGAGTTATTCCTTATTTGCGATTAGCAATTTGCTACTCGCAAATAAGGAATGTGTAGGAATCGCTATTTATTTAGCAATTCCTACATGAATACCGTTTTGCGAGTCCTTAATAGCGATTCGCTATGATTCGCTATTAGGGGCTCGCAAAATGGCCCGTTGATGAATAAGGCTGTATGCCTAAAGAATTTTAACGCAACCTTAAGAACTCTTTCGAAACCATATTCTTGAACTGTGTATGTTGGATTTTTGTCATTTTGGTCTTGTGTAGTTTAGATTAAAATACCTTTATTTTTCTAAACTGTTGTGGAGTCAGTTTGTGGTGTTTTCACTGTGTTACTGTGAGTGTTGGTACAAATACTTTACGCATTGCCTCTGGTTAGCCTAGACTGCTCGTGCCAAGCTACCTAGAGGGTGAGCAGGGGTTATCTCAGAGGGTTATCTCCTTGCCCTGACTAGAAGCAAGGGTCCCTATTTGGACAGTCGTACCTACCTCTGCCAACTAGAGACCCCCCAGATCTAACACGCTTCAAAACCCCATCAGGGGTAGCAAGCGCTACATAAATACAAACCTCTTTCCCTTCACTATCACGCCACCTACCCTTCTCTACCTAAATACCTGAATAACATATCCACTACTCAAATTACTTTATATTTTACTGTACTCCTTTTCGACACTAATCCTTTATGGGTTCCCGAGTGGTGTGCTACTCACCAGAAAAGTGCTTCAACATCCTTCAGGGGTAACAAGTGCTATATGAATGCAAACCTTTCTTCCTCTTTTTCGTTCCGCTATCCTTCTCACTCCAAATAACTGACTAATATCCACCACTGAAATTACTTTCATATTTTACCATATTAATTCACCACTAATCCTTTATGGCCTCCTGAATGGCGTGCTTCAACACCCCATCAGGGGAAACAAGTGCTATATAAATATAAACCTTTTTTCCTCCTCTATCCTTCTGCTATCATTCCAAATCCAAATAACTGACTAACCTATCCGCCACTTAAAATGTACTTTCATGTTTCACTATACTAATTCAACACTAATCCTCCATGGGTCCTGGAGTAGCGTGCTACCTGCTGAAAAAGCGCTTTGATGCCTCTTCAGGGATAGTAAGCGCTATATAAATGCAACTACAATTACAATTACAATCAGTAGCCTACTCTGTCTCCATATGGCCTCTCCCTCATTTGCACATGATGAAGAGGAAAATACACTGACAGAACCGCCTGCCCAGTGACAGCAGAAATGATCAATCACTGCATGGCTTCACTATTGCCATTAGTGATTGGTCATACTGCGTGGGCAGAGCCTCCCTCTCTGAGGGTGCCATGCGGCCTGCAGCAGAGGCCTAGAGTAGGCCTAGCAATGCATCTGGCACTGGCAGCCAAGCCAGGTGCTGCTCACTTGCTGTACACACCATTAGAGCAGCACAAGGATTGCCTTGAGCAGCCAAATTCACAGCTCATTAGGAGAATGGAGGTTGCAGCTTTGATGCACAAATGTCCAGTGAAATATGCCCTCTAGTGCGAATGTCAAGCTGGCCGGAGAAGAGTAGCTATCCAACCTGACATGGGCACTTTGGGCCTACTGTGCGCTCGCTCTGTTGAGCAAAATTGAAACCCCACTCACCACTTCACAGCACGCATGCCCAGCTCGTGTCTGAAGGCTGACTGCCGTGGATGCACGCACATGAAAATCGTATTCAAAATAAAATGTCATAAATAACCACATAAAAGCAGAGTCAGGGGGGCCAAAATATAAGCAGGGCAACGCCTCAATGTCTATATTGAGTAACCGCCCCTGGTAGGCTGTTTTTGGCACATTGATTATGGATGCACAGCTATACCCCCCTGACCAGTTTCACACAGGCAAATCTTGCTTCAGATGGGATTAGAAATTTACAAAAATCTTTCCAAGAGTTCATGAAATGTGTCAAGAGGTGCAGTTGAAAGAGGTTTCCTCGCTGAATAAACCTAATTTGCTGACTTCCTCACTTGCACCCTAACACAGACCCATCAAGTACCCTTGGTGAAACTAAAATTCTCACTGTTATTCATCCACACACCCAGTGTTAAATTTAAGCCGTTGATTGTGCTTGGCACCGACATTTAATTTCTCACTGACACTAATGACAGTCTGTCACTTGGTGGCACTGCTCATCGAATTTTGGGAGGAGCACAACAACACCTGTTTGTGAATGGAATACACTATAAAAATGCCTAATACCTGCTTCACCAGCCATTCCTATAGCTTTGGGGACATGGAATAGTCTGAACTGTCACACTTGTAGGAGAGAGATGGTTACTCATTGTTTTGGTACTGCCATTGGCACCAGTGACAGGGGAAATGTGTGGTGCAAGATGCAGAGGCCTCCTGGTCAGTACCCTGGCACTTATTTTACATATGAAATACTGCACATATCACTTGAACATAAGAAAAGTTAACATATAGCAAGGAAATAAAACTTGTCATTTTCAGTGTGATAGTCCTTAGCAAATGTCCATTCGTTGGATACAGCTTAGTGAACATGTTCATGTGTAAAACACTCTCCTTCACATTTACCTCCCACTTCCCTTTATTTTCCCTACTTTGCCTTTTCCAAGGCCCTCAGTATGAGTGATCTGTAATTGTGGAAGCTGCATTCAAGTTATCCGGTAACACCACCATCCTGTTATATCTTCCTGATGTTAACGCTTACTGTATTCATGTATACTCTTCCTGTGGAATGCTCCCTGCTTCCAGGCAACTGGCTCCTTGTCAGAGATGGGGGTTCTGGAATGGTGGCAGAGAGCAGTTGGACCGGAAGGAGCTAGCAGACCATCAAGGGCTGTCCTACACATCTAATAAACTTATTGAAGTAAGTCTCCGTGGGTCCTGTCATTACAAAACTGGTGACAAGCATGGGATGGACACCCCATTAAGGACCCCACTTTTGAGAGTATTTTTTTTTTCTCCTCCAAGCTTTTCCATGAAGAAAACTGAACTACGGCCCTTGAATGCATGTCACTCATAGCCTTTACTCTTGAAGCTATTTTAAAGACTGATCTTACTACGGTATGTCTTATTTAAAAATTGGGACATTCAAAATGGTACCCGAGTCCAGTGTTGGCAACCCCCAAGCTCGCGCTTGGCTCGCGCTGGCGTTCACTCTCCCCATCCCGCTCGAGTCTTCCTCGACTTCAGTTCTTTGCAGTCTGCTGACGTGGAGCGTTTGCTCTACGTAATCACGCACTTTGCATGTGTGCCGCCATCTTGCTTTGGGACACCTTGCATGTTACATCCCATTCACCACAAAGTAACGTTGGATTTTCATCTGCCATTCTTCACATCGGTTTTGGATTATCCTCGAATCAGGCAGACGTACGCCTGCAACGCGATTTATTTACATATTCACTTTGCATCAAGTACAATTCCTCATCAACATCGGATCGTGGAATATTCTTGGAACATTCTTGTGATCAACAGCTGACACTTATGTCATGTGTCACTCCAAGCCAACAGTAACACACGCACCTTCATCTTTGGCAAGTGCTTATCAGACATTGTGGATACTGACTGGCATTTTATTTCTGGTCACGTTTTAACCAAGAATAGTTTATTTAATTAATTTGTTATTTTTAGATACATTTTGTTTTCTTTAATTAGTTTAATTTATTCCCAGATCAGACATCCTAATCGATACCTGCACCTTCATCATTTTTACAAAGTCCTGGGTAACCGAGTATACCATGGGAGGATTGGAAAGAATCTTTTGAAACCTATCTTGATGCTATAGGTGGGGATATCTACGTAGCGAAAAGAAAGTTAGCCATTCTTAAAGACTCCTTGGGTCAAGAAGGAATAAATGTATTAAAAACTTTACCAGGGTTTAATGATGTTACAAGAGTAGAAAATGCTACAGAACAAGGTGGTGAAAGTCGGGATAATGACATAGATGTTTATGAAATAGCGTTGAAGCGTAAGAAGAAAATGTTGGCAAGAAAACAAGTGCAGTGGTGGAAAGACAGATTTTTTTCACAAGCCGAACTGCAAAATGAATCCATTGAACAATATGTAGCCAGTTTACGGAAGCTGGCTGTAAATTGTATGTTTAAGGATTTGAGAGATAAACTTATTAGAGATTACATGATTAATAGATTATATAATGTTAAGATCCAAGAGAAATTACTAGGCATGAAATACCCCACTCTAGAAAAAAAAAATAAACATAGCCAAAAAAATGGAAAACACCTCCAGATATGTCAAAGAATTAAGTAGTAATTCTACTAATAAAGAGGTTCTTGATAGGTCAGTACACTAGGGAAGGCCCTGTACAGCCCAGAGGGCAAGGTGCAGTATATTTTAAAAGTTGAACATGTACTTTTAAGTATTACATGTCCTAGTAGTGAAACACTGTTAAATTCATTTTTCAATCCTGCAAGGCCTACCTCTGCCTTAGGATTACATTGGAGTTACCTTATTATATTTAATAAGCTGTAATTTCCAAATGGTTGTAGGTAGCCAATTTAGTTTAGATGTCTTTGGAATTGTGATAAAATCGGATTATAAAATACAATTTTGAAAATGCCACTATTAGAAAGTGTCCATTTTCCTGCCTTAGGCATTTAGTGCCTGTAGCCTGTTTCTGGTAACATGGCTGGGTGTAGCTGACATTTGGGCTCATGTATTTCCCTTAAACAGCTACACCCAATAGAGAGCTTGGGTGTGCCTGGATGGGACATCACTGGCAGGATGGGAAGGCAGTGCTAGACACAGCCCACCTTACACTTTAATAGGCTGTGTCCTGCCTCAACAGAATGGGATGCATACCCACTGTGGTTCATCTGAAACTAAGGCAGAGAAATCAGAATGCATGGGGGCTTAAAAGAGAAACCTCTAGAAGCTTCTCCCCCACTTTAAAGGCCCAACTGGGTATGAATACTGAACCTCTGACATCAACACTTCAGGACCTGTGGATACTCTGCCAGGAAAAAGGACTGCCACTCTGCTAGACTTCTGTTCTGACCTGCTGCCCTCTTGCCTGGGTGGGAAAGAATGGACCTGCATCGTTTGAACCCAGAGCCCCAGAGTGGCTCCAAATGCTAGTTCCCAGGAGAACACATAGAAGGGCACAGATTTTAAGTCATCATTTTTGGAACATCATGTGAACTTGTGTGGTGATCTTCAAAGTGGAGCTCTCTGCCAGGGGAAATGTATCCTATGTCCTTATACACTTTTTACATTCCCCTACATGCCTAGCAAATTTGAGGGGGATCTATACCCTTCCTACTCTGTAACAGGATTTTCTCCAGCCCAGTGGTGAAGCAAATTTCTTATGATTTTCAGTGTGAAAAGGAGATGGATAAGGTGTGTAAAAGCTAAAAAACTTATAAGGTTGTGTATGTTTCCTAAATTCCAAGGCAAACTACTCTTGAGAATATCAATGTCTGCACTGCTTGCATGGGATTTATAGCACAGGGCGAGTTTTTGGTAGGTATACAATGGTAAATTTCGCTATCAACATGCACCTATGACAGATTTATCTTCATGAATAGGCTCCTGTATAAATATTTGAAACGTTTGTGGTTTGCAGATGTTGTTATTTTTCAAATATCATATACAAAATACGTTAAGCCATGGAACTGGTACTCAGAAAATATGACACCGGTCATAGAGCTTGTAATATCAGACAGCAAGAGAGAAAGAGCAAATTTCTTCAAATTGGCCTCTCATCAAATCTGTACAGTTGTGAGACTCACATGTTCAACCCATGACTACTGAATCCAGCATACTACAGTCCACTCTAGCCTTAAATGTGCATGACACAACACTGTACCACAGGGAATACACAGCACTCCACACACTACAACCCACACAACTTTATTCCGACACACTGTATGAAACAATCCACACAAGAACACATTACACAATGTAATATACTTCAGCTAACCCTACATACTGTGCACACCACCATACTTGATGATAGACACTTTTCAGCACTCTGCTAGCCTGAACCACACTTCGCACCTTCATTCTGAAACTCATTCTTGATTTTTAAATTGTACTGTAACAATCGTGTATTGGGCCTTTTGTATAGTTATTGTCAAATCCTGAACTGTTTTTTTCTGTTCAGTGCCTCAAATTGTGGAGCTTTAAAAACTGTATAAAGGACATTGCAATAGTAGCACTCTAATGATGATTTATCAGCTATAGATAGTTAAAGGTACAATGCCATTAATGTGCTTAGTATTTACTATCATACATCTGTTGCTAGCATTATTAATGGGTAATTTTTTAGTTTCTATAGAATGTCACCTTTCATGTGAAATCTATCTAAAAGAAAACAATGTAAGCAATTCAAATTAATTCAAGACCAGCTACTATTATAAGTCTTGTGCTCTGTTTATTAAGAAAAAGCATCACTCATTAGAGACTGCAGAAAATCTGACAGTGCTTCCATTTTATGAGACAAGTGCAGTGTCCATAACCTGACAACATTTCCTGTGTGCCGTCAGTTATATCCCTATCACACTTTGTCCCTCTTTGCTGTTAGTTTTGAGCACAATCTTGGCCATGTGCGACACTGTCAATGGCAAAGGGAACAGGTGGGTTCCTTCAGTGGTGGCTGGCATGTACCTAGGGTGGTGGGTGGGGGAGACACCTTTTTTTAAAATGAATATAGACCTACCTTCCTGCACGATCCAACGTCCTTTGTTCTACTCGGAAGACAGGCTCCATTGCAGGTCCCAGCGAACTACCCTAACCAATCTCCATGCTGCTCTCATCAGCATAAAAGCAGCACTGGAGGCCTGCGCTAACCCAGATGTCCAAGACAACTAGGTTAGAGAAGTGTAAAATGTGCATGTCTGACTGGCCGTCACGAGATGGCCGGCCAAAGAGACATGCACATTTTAAAATTCACAGCTCCCTGCTGCCACTCGGCAGCACTGGCCCCGCCCTGTTCTCTCACTCAGTTTGGGGCGGTCAGTTGCTGAAAAATAAAATGGTAATAAATAAACTGTACTACCATTTTATTTTTCAGCCCTGGACTGGGGCTTTTCCTTGTGGGCAAAGGTCCTCCGCTCAAATGGATGAGCTGCCCCTGGGTTCCTTGGATTCCTTCACCAACATTCAAATCAACAGGTTAATAGAAATGTTACTCTGACACAAGAAGCCTTCAGATTTAGCAATTCAAGGGATACAAGGATACAGCTCCTTCCACCCTTGCATTACTTCTTCTTCTTGTCTTTTCAGGTCCAATAAACACACACAAATGAGAATGATGGAAATAGTGCTGTCTAAAAATGACTCCTAGTACAATTGCCACACCAACGCTACCCACCTTTTTCAACAGCATGACCCAGACCCCATAACCTCCAGTAGCAACCAATCTGTATTCTTCAATTTTTCACGTACGTGCAAGTCAATAATTTTGTATATCTCTGGTTTAAAACTCTGTCCAAAGCCCACCTGGTTTAGCCATTTCACGATCAATGCATAACACACCCACTTTAGGCATAACTATTCTATCTCATCTATTGTATAGATAGATATTCATGCTCCCGGTTCTCTGTGAGACTTTACAGTCTTGAAGAGATTCCCTGGATTGCTTCCATTTGCCATTCCAGCTGCCACAGCAGAAGCCAGGATGCACTTTGTACGAGGTTTCCTTTGTGGATTGTCAAATTTCCCCAATCAGGAAAATGTAAGAACAGAAATTAGAAACGGCATATGGCGGCCACGGAATATGGCGGTGTCCGAGTAGCGATCTCCGGTGAGCCTCGGTGAAGCTGCGTCAATCGGCTGCCTCACGCGAAACTTATCGGAAGGTATGCTGAGGGTGATGCTGGCTCTACCGCTCATGTGCGCACCCTGAACAACGCTTATTTTATCGGAACAGTCGCCCCAGCGATATCGCTTCACAGCAGCCGCCATTTTCTTTTTGCGACGCGAGCGAGATTTTCAGCAACATTGAGGCATTCCTCCACATAAATGCCGTTTTTTCTTCACCAACCTCCTGATGGATGGGTCATTTTCCCCATTTCTTGATATCTTAGTGCTTCACCTCCATGTTACATGCCAGCTCTCCTCAGATATGATTTTAAACTGCTAAAGTGAATACCATGCCAGCCATTTCTTTGCTTCCAACACAATACAGTATCAGTGGCTCTGGTGCATCTTTCTATTGACTGGAGTTTACCTCACATGTCATATTCAAGCAGTGTTACCTTCCTAACGTTCAGGAACTGGCAATATTAATCTCAATTTTTTAAGGAACATTGTCACATTTACTGACCAGGCATCCTCTTTGGGGTCTTTATTAATTAATTAATTTATTTGTTTATCTTTTTCAGTCAAAGCTCTTCCCTGAATGCAGATATGCTTTATTTCTGTTGTATTTGATAACATACTAAATGGGGAGAACTAAGACACGCTCTTCTTTATCTTCTAAAGTGAAGCAAATTTTTATTAAGAATTCAGAAATATTCACAGAGTTCTCCAAATTAGAGAATCCTCTAGTGCCTATACCTTCAACTCTGGAAGTTAATATGGAGCCTCCTTCAGTTGCGTCAGGATAATCTGTCACTAAACGCTTAAAGAAGGATCCTCACTCTCCACCCAAGTCAGTCTCGCCGGTCTCCATCGAGCTCTTGCGGGAAGAAATCAGGGCTCTTCGACCTTTCATGGAAGAGACTAATGCCAAACTTCAAATCCTTATGGATAATTGGTCCCAATTGGATACAAGAGTCACTGCAGTTGAACAAAGTGTCTCATCATTTATGGATACATGCGCTACTGTCTCTCAACTTCATTCCCAAGTTTCTGTGCTCCAACGATAAGTTGAGGATCTTGAAAACCGAAATAGGCGAAACAACCTTCGCATTCACGGCTTGGCAGAAGGAATTGAGCGGTCAGATGCTGTCACCTTTTTTTAATTTTTCCTTCCCAAGCTACTTCATATGACAGATGGTACATGCTTAATATTCAACGAGCACACAGACTTGGTCATACTCCCTCGAATGCCTCCTCTCCACAGCGACCAAGAGGTGTCATCTTATATTTCTTGGAGTACTCAGATTTGGTCAAATTTCTGTAAGCGGTCAAATCTGCTCAAAGAATCACATGGTCAGGCTCTTTCCACAGGGTTACGCTAAGGCTACTGCTAACAGGCGCAAAACTTTCCTCAACATGAGACCCGATCTTCGCTCGATGGGAGCTCGTTATGAACTTTTTCATACTTGTCTTTTTAAGGTTACGTACAGCAACAGAACAACTACATATGAGGATCCAATACCACTACAGAGTTTTATAAACTCATACAAAACGGTCAACATAGACTCCTCAAACTCTTCAGCTCTGCTTTTTGTTTGATACTGTTTTCATTTTTCAATGTTTTTTTTATAGTTTATCCTTTTCTTGGTAACATTTATCTTCACTGAGAGTAATACTTATTGGTTTTCGATACTCACTTGTTCTACATTGATCCCAATTTATGCTTTATTGCTTGCTATATTTAACTGTATTTCCGGTGCATAATATGTTTTAACTAATTGCTGTTTTTCGCTTCCACAGATCCTTTTGTTTTATGCCGTAGCTTCCCTTGGTTCTCCATGTGGTCTCGCCTGGATGTTCCGTCTCTCCTTGTGGTTTCATCTCCCCCTCTTCACATTTCCCTTTTGTAGGTATGTTTACTGTTTTGTCTTTTGTTCTTTGTTTCATAATGTCTATTGTTCTTTATGTTTGTTCTGCACCTAAAATATATAAATTCATTTGGTGTCTGTAATTTTCTTCTTTGCCATTATCTGATTTGCTTTCTTTTTACACTTCCTATTGCATGTCTACTTTCTATCATCCTTTCTTTTTGTCTTTTTCTTTACATTCTAACTATTGTATATTCTGCTATTGTAATATGCTCATTTAATGGTACACCAGTCCTTTATTGGCTTTTGCTGCTTGTTTTTCACATTTCTCCTTACATTGACCTGTCACCACTCAATACTTTACTTCTGTTCTGCTTTTATTTCTTATATTGCTATTACAATGAATTGGACTCTCATTTTACATTTTCAGCTCAAGTTTTTAAAATTAATTACTTGGAACGTTAGGAGTTTGAATTCTCCAATTAAACGGCAGAGAGTCTTGACCCACTTAGCTAAGTTAGGCGCTGATATTTCTTTTCTGCAAGAGACTCACCTTTCCGATGCTGAATCTTTAAAATTAAAAAAAGGTTGGGTAGGGGAAGTTTTCTCTTCTCCTGGGGATGGCAAACACAATGGAGTTATGATACTTTGTCATAAATCCCTCTCGTTTTCCATCTTATTTCAGGAATCAGATTCTTTAGGTAGATGGTTGAATGTTAAGTTATCTCTCCAGGGTGTTCCAGTCTATGCTCCTACATGCGGATAACCTGCCTTTTGGCCTACTTTTGCTAAGCAAATCACTCACTGCATAAAATACAATTTTATTCTAGCTGGTGATTGCAATCAGGCTTTTGATCCATTTATTGACAGGAATTCTAAAGTCACCTTTGTACCTAACAAACCCCACAAATCATTTGTTATTGCCATAAATCAGCATAAACTTCTTGTCACTTGTCGTTTATGTAACCCGTCCACTAAAGAATTCACTTTTTATTCCCCATCTCATCACTCTCAATCAAGGATTGACTATATGTTTGTATCCCATAATATTTCGCAAACTCTCACACATGCAGAAATGGGACCCATCTTACTGTCAGATCATGCCCTTGTTTTAATTTGCCTAGACATTTTACCCAAAATTGCAGGTACAAGGAGATGGCGTTTTAACAATGCCCTCCTCTTAGATCTTAAATTCACTACTTCCTTTATTGCTTTCTTTGATGAATTTTTCATGATAAATCAAACTCCTTCCATGCTCTTTCCCACCTTATGTGACGCTTTTAAAGCCTCTGCTAGGGACATTATAATTGGCTTTGTTGCGAAAAAACGAAATACTGCCCTTAAATTTACTAAGGCACTTCTTCAAGATATTAGGAGACTGGAGAATGTTTGACAGCCCTCATCAATGCCAAGATGCAATTTAATAAGAAGTCCACGGAAGATGCCTCACTATATTTGTTAAAATCCAGTGCTAAATTTTATGGGCTCAAAAACAAAGCCGGGGAACTTTTTGCCAATTACTTGAAAGTAAGACAGAATAAGCTGAATATTGAATCTATATACGATGTACATTCCGATTTAAAGTTTAAAGATGTTGACATTTTGAATGAAGTTGCTAGTTTTTATAAGTCATTATACGCTTCAGAAACACAACCCACTGATCAGTCTCTGTTGCACTTTTTTTCCAATATTCAAAAACCCCCAAACACTATCTCAGATGTATCATCATTGGAATTGGATATGACACAGCAAGAATTGTCTGACGCCCTGCATCATCTCAAAAAAGATAAAGCGCCGGGGCCTGATGGTTTCACAGTGGAATTTTATTTTCATTTTTCTAAACTTTTGTTGCCCAAACTGTATTCTCTAATTCTAATAACTTCCTTTAATGTGTCAGGTGGTTCTTTGGGTTCGTTCTCAGAAGCACATATCTGCCTTATCCCCAAAGAAGGTAAAGACCCTAAATACTGTAAAAATGACAGACCTATATCATTGGTTAACATCGACTATAAAAAAATTCCAAACCACTAGCCACAAGATTAGACTCCCACTTACCAGATCTTTTGAGGAAAGAACAAGCTGGTTTTGTTAAAGGTCGTTTTATAACTGACAACACACGACTTCTTTTTAATGTCTTGTCCAAATCCTCATATCTTAAAAAACCCATTGCACCTGACTCTGGAATGAGCGCAGCAATACAATTACTTGGGCGTCTGGTTCCATGAATCGGTGCGCCCTGGAGCCCATATAAGGAAAATTCAAAGCAAAGGGAAAGCCATCATCTACGCCCTGTGCAAACTACAAGCCACCCTACACAGCCCCACAACGCTGGCCATCCAAAGCGTTCCAAGGGCAAAACTAATGCCAGCCCTTAACTACGCCCAACAAGCGTTTCCTGGAAAATTAACCAAGGACCTGGAAAAAATCAATTGTAGCGCATATAAGAGATTATTCCACTTACCCGCATGCACCAGAAACACTCTTGTGCGACTAGAATTTTCTTTGTACCAACAAAAGCTGGAAGAGATGGCTGCCTTGACGAATTACTTTTACCTTACTACAGCGGCACAAGAGAAAACAATGAAGGCACTTCTAAAAAACATCTTTCTGGAACCAGGGAACTCTTGGTCAGCGACCCTTGCCGCGGCCATTGATCTCCTCAACTTAGCCATAGAAAACTGGGACCCTGAGCTAATTAACTACTCTGGCATCAAAAGCACAATAAAAAAACAAGTCCGCATTTGCTCTCGCGCCTCGGATTTGGAATTATTGGCAAAAAGAGGCCTCCACGAGTCCCAAAGTCTCCCACAGACAGCGTACAACTCTAAACACCACCTCACGCAGGCAGTGAGCCGCACAGCATTACATAGGATCTTAACATACAGATTACATCCCCTCCCACTCAAAGAATTATATACCACCAAGTCGATAGGATCAGAGATCAAGAATGCAGGCTCTGTGAGTACAAACGCGAGTCTTTGGCCCACCTCCTATTTTGCTGCCCAGCCCTACGCGTAGCTCGCAGCCTCTATCTTAGGCCCATCATTTTACAACTGGGGACGCGCACCGCAAAGGAGGCAGTTCATCAATTATACACACTAAATACAGTAAAACAGATGGCCACGTTTGGCAAATTTATCCAACAGACCCGTATGAAGCTGATGGCCATCTCGGGATAAATGACCAGAGACTTAGATAACGCATATTGGGCAGAAAGGCTATGGACTTCACTCCTCTCAGCCCCCATTATTCAGATATTAATCACACAGACTTTCTTTTAATATGACGATTTTCTACTTTTCATTTTCGTAACTTTTGCATCTTGTTTTTAATGTAATGGTTTTAAGTAACCAAACAATAAATGTATTCATTCATTCATTCATTGCAGCAATAGCCTTGGACGCTGAAAAGGCATTTGATAGAGTTGAATGGACCTATTTGTTTTACACTCTCAAATGGTTTGGTCTAGGCCCTAAATTCATATCCTTAATCTCTGTCCTTTATTCCAATCCTCACGCAGCAGTTTGTGCTAATGGTCTGATATCCCCATTTTTCAATTTAGTAAGTGGCGTGCTGTAAGGATGTCCTCTTTCCCCTATTCTTTTTAATTTGGCTTTGGAACCCTTTCTTTCTAAGCTACGCCAGAACTCAAATTTACATGGCTTTCAGACATCGCACTCTCATATCAAATTGGCAGCATATGCAGATAATATCTTGCTTTTTATGTCCAAACCAAATGAATCAATCCCTTCTTTTCTGGCAGAGGTACAAGCCTATTCTAGTATCTCTGGCAACACATTAAATAATAATAAATGTGAGATTCTACCTTTAACAAAGTACACTTTTAAACCAGATTTTACCGCTTCTAATTTTACATGGAGTCCTCATCATATTAAGTATTTAGGGCTACATGTTACTTCTTCTATTTCAGATACAGTAGCTCTCTGCATGAATAAATGTATACAAACGATCTCAGACCTAACCACTTAATGGCACCCTCTTTATTTATCATGGTGGGGTCACTTAGACACTATAAAGATGATGATTTCACCAATAATTACATATACTATCTCTAATATCCCATTTCTTATTCCCACAACATTTTTTAAACAAATTAATTCTATCCTTTTCTCCTCCCTTTGGAATCACAAAAAAGCCCGAATGTCTCTTTCTAAACTAATTCGCCCCAAAACAGAGGGTGGAGTAAATTTCCCAGACTTCCCGACGTATCAAAAAGCTTTCCTTCTACATCAAGCTTCTCTTTGGTTGCATGACTCTACGGAAGATTGTCCTTTATGGATGGCAATTGAACGTCTTTTTTTATCTCCATTTTCCTTTGATGAATACCTTTCCTTCTCACGCAAACCGCAGACCTTATCCACTCCTATTATTAAATTCACCTCTAAACTTTTGTTATCATTATCCCCTTCTCCTCAGCCTACTGTAGTTTCCTTCCTAGATTCTACAATTTGGCATAACAAGAATGTGCTTATTCGGAACAAACCATTTTATTGACATGGCGTCAGAAGGGCTTAATTTGGATTCATCAACTACTTTCACAATCAGATTTTATATTTTTCCCTCACTTAGTCAATCATTCAAGTTACCTGCCTCCTTCATTCATAAATATCTTGTACTTAAAAAAGATGTGATAGATACACATACCCAACTGTCTGCTGTAAAGAATACCTCTACCACTCAAGACTCCCCCTCTCAACTCCATATCCTGTTAAGAACTGATCCCAAAGCTTCTACCATATACAGCTTTTTACATAGTACTGACACTGTTAGACAGAAATCCAAAATTTAAGAGATGTGGTAACGTGACTTTGCATTATCTTGGCCAGTGCATCTATGGGACAAGGTATGGCTCAAGATTCGTAAGTCATCCAGAGCTGCCAACATAACGCAAACATTGTTTTTTGTCTACTACAGGCTTTTATTTACACCGAGTGTTTAAGTAAACAATTTACGACTGTGCCTGATGTTTGCTGGACATGTTCTTCTCCAAAAGCTGATTTGTTTCATAAGTTATTTATATGCCCTACTGTATTTTACTTTTGGGAACTAGTCTTGTCTCAAATTAACTTGATTTTTGGTACTAAATTTCCTTTCTCCTATACTCATTTCTTTTTAGGAAGTCTTTCAGTATGTTGGAAGAATGGTACATTAAATACTAAAATTATAGATTTTTTATTAGCGGTTGCATTCCAGAAAATCACGGCAAATTAGAAAGGCTCTTTTAAAATCTCTTATAGGGCATGGTGGTATGCTGTATGCCAGAATCACAGGTTGGATACTTCCTTTGTTTACCCTTTACATATGGCAGCAAAACGGTTGGATCTATGGTCACCAGGCACGTTATATTTAGATGCAAGTGCCAGCCGATCTTTTCAATTACAGCCTACCCAACAGGAAGTATTAAAGCCCCCTTGAATGTCCTGAATGTTCCTAAAATATTTCATATTCCAACATCTTGTATGACTTACCCGTAGTATTTTCTTACGCTTAGTCTTATTCCTGAGTCCGATTCGTTTTACCTGTATAGTTTTATTGTAATGTTTTCTTCTGTATGACTTGCATTTAGCTTTGTGAACCATGCAATGACACTTTGTAGTTTATTAATAAAAATTTCTGAACTTAAAAAAAAAAGAAATTAGAAACAAATGTGTCTGAACAAACATGTAATCTGTGTCAGCCTGCATTTAGCAAAGAGGTGTCAAATAAAGAGGGTGACTGAAGATTAAGAAGCCTATCGCACTGTTGAGCCTCAAATCAGCAGCCAATTCAGAAAGTTAAAACATTTCCAGGCTGAAGGCTGGTACGAGAGATGCAGACTACTGATGCTCCGTGGGCAGCCAGCCATGGCAACTGATATAGTCTTAAAATTTGAATTGGTCACCTAAAAGGCAACAGAGTAGTAATCAAATGTCATTCTTGTGACGTATAAAATAAAAAAACAAGTTGACTAATAATTTTATTGTATCTAATAAACTATATGCTATAAGAATGGCATTCCTATCTCAGTTCAAGGCAATGTTACAAAAAATCAAATTCCAGACACTGCACAACTTCACCAGAGCATAAGTTTGCTACAGCCTCACTAACGGCGTGGCATTTTAGCTCACTTTACTTCTTGATATCTCAAAGTAAGTACGGGAGACATGTTTCAAATGTGAACCCACTGCAGCTTGGCTTAACTTTTAAAAGGCTCAATGAAGATTGACTTAATTAATGGCCCATTTACTATTTAAAAACCCAAAACTAATTTAGATTGCAAAGTATGCAAGATACCGAGGTAAGTAGGAGACTTTTATCCAGTGGCCGGTGTCCTGAAAATCCGCCAGCATTATGTCTGGTGTAACAAAGCACACAAATCAGAAATGTGAAGCATCCAATCACAAACAAGCTCACTTTGTAACCAAATAAACAAATTAGAAAATATGTATTACAAAATACAAAGAAGTAAACTCTATATATTTGTACAATCTTAATCCATTAGACGATGGCCACTATAACCTCCAAACTATCCTCACAGATTCAAAGAGCCTGAGCATTGCACAAGTGAAATATATGCAATCTTTTGACGGATCCAAGGTTCCAGCCAATACGTATTTCGCAGCACAAGGCTGCTTTTGCAAGGCTCCGATATTTTATATCACGTAATTGATATACCAGGTAGCATCTGCCACCATGGAGCACTCTATATTAATAATCACAAAATATGTTATGTCCAAACGATAATGAGTGACTGATTGGTCCTTCATTTGTGGAGTGGAATAATCATGTCGTCACCAAGGACATTGCAGGAGCTTTTCAAAACGCCTCATTTGGTTAGACATTTCAAGTGCTGCAAACGGTGAGACATGAAATATGGCCTCCCTCAGGGGTAAAATGGTGAAATCACTTTAATTACAGAAAGCCCTAGTTACCAATCATATAAATTATGCCCATACACCAGGGCAGCTCAAAAACCCCATAATATGGGCTAGCATAGGTCCACAATTTGTTTGACATCAGCAGATTTGATAAATTCATAAGTGAAGTTACAGAAATAGTTTTTTTGTATATGAATGCCTCACATTTCAGTATTTTTAGTGGCTCAGACCATAGTTCAATCCTTGCCCACAGAGCCACATGGCTGCTTTTCAGTCGATATGTTGAGTTATCACCTCACATATGCATGTTGGTGGCATTTCTTTGCCCTAGTAGGTACTTTACTTGTTTCCCACCTGTGCTATATGGGATCATTTATAGCGAACTTACAGAAAAGTCAATTTTGCTCATTGATGTAGCAAAACAGTTACTATAGATTTAAGGTTAGGGCAGATGAAGCGAGGGCAGTTTGTAGTCCTTCAATGCCCTGAGGTCAAAAGCACAAGCCGTATAAGTCCGTTAAAACAAAAGAAACAGGGGCACATATCCAAAAGTTAGATTTCCATAATGGGAAAACAAACCCACAAGCCAACCTTGAAATCACTTTTTCCAGTTACATTCCCCACACACTCAAGCACACCTGTCACATTGATGCTAGCAGTAATGTGACAGGTAAAACTTTCAGAAGCGTCAGTCATAGAAACTCTGAGGCCTTTTAATGAAAAGTCAAGCAGTGCAGTGCAGCAAGTCTTCTTGCTGCGCTGCACTGCATGACAGGAAAAGGGCAGGAATGCACCGTATTTAAAGCACTATGTTGCATTCCTCAGTGGCGGCCAGAGCAGGTAAGAGCTGGCTTGCTGGGGGTAAGTCAACAGATGACGACAAGCAAAAATGAAAGAAAAACAAATGCTCTGAGCTCAAGGTAAGCGTTTTTCTTTTTTAAAATTGTATTTTCCGCCGTCCGCCGACTCCCTCCCCCACTACGCCCCCCGTCAACCACTTTTACCTGCAGAGGATACGACTGGCATTCCTGCATTTTCACCTGAGGTGGTTTTTGAGCTGCCAAGTGCCGATTCCGGCATGGTGCAAGGGTACCTGCGTTGCATGCAAAATTGTTTTCGTGCAGGAATGGACACCTTTCTGCACAAACACAATCCTGAGAGCCAGATTAATTTATCTATGTGTGCTGCAAAAATGCAGCTCATGTATAAAGAGGAAATAATAGGGAGAAATAAAGACATTTCCCTCCTTACGCCTGTCCTGGGAAGGCATATCTTTTTGGCGCTTTCCCAGTTTCCCGTTCTGCCAAATCTGGGAATGCATAAAAAACCATGGGAGGTTGCATGGGAACACCCACTCAACCCCCGTTTAACACCTCCCCAGGTCAGAGTAAAGCAAGGCAGTGATTTGCACTGCGGTTGTCTTCCAGATTTATGGAGAGCGAGGCCCCTCAGCCTTTAAGAAGTCACCTTCCGTGTAGTTGTTAGTTGTAGGTATTCATCTAGTAAAATGTGTAACGCTCTGCCTTTATCATCAGTGCTCCGTCTATCAATGATGTTTATTTGCGCTGAAAATTTGCCAT
This sequence comes from Lissotriton helveticus, assembly GCF_964261635.1. Lineage (NCBI taxonomy): Eukaryota > Metazoa > Chordata > Amphibia > Caudata > Salamandridae > Lissotriton > Lissotriton helveticus. The sequence goes on from NC_136065.1 coordinate 541,007,462, forward strand.
TCAATTATCACACATGGTCATTCTGTTTCCATAGTTACCAGAAACGTACCATGCTGCCTTTCTTTCTATTATTTCGAGTTTTTTCCTCACCATTGTATTTTTGGAGCTGCAGTGAATATTCTTCAATATATACAGTTTGTGAACAGTGGGAGTTTCTGCATGAATACAAATTGCCATGCCGTTATGCTTAATAAGCTGAAAGAGGCATGCTAACTCTTTTTTATTTGCCTTTATGTTAATCTGCAGACTGATCGTGTCATTTAATTGGGATATCAGTCTTTAAAACCGGCTTTCATACTTTCCACTCAGAGTAACACTTTTTACATACGGGGTGAATAATGAAAGAGAAATTATTCATGCCTTTGTGTTTATTTTCTTTGCCCATTGGGTGTAATTGAAATATATTGTTTTTCCAAGTTGACGCTTACTTTGCATGATGTGACTGCAGGGAAACTGGCATGCGCCAGTTAAATATTCATGGCCTTGTCTTTCATGAAAAATGTTTAACTGACGTTGTTTAATTTTCATTCCTGTCAAGTTTTTGTTCTTGAAAGTGAAAATCAATTTTTGCATGTGAAGTGTTTATCTGCATTTCGCTTTCTTATGGTGTACTTAGATTTTATTATAATTAAAGATAACGGCTCACAGGAAGGGACAATGAAATATTACAAACCGTAACAAAGGCATCCAATCAGAAATTCTGCTTGCTTTTCTTTTGAAGCAATTTTAAAATTATGATTTTATGGCTATGAGCAAACACCCGCGTGTTCTAGTCTTAAACTGCAGTTATAGAAATTGTCATTTTATATTTTTGTTTGCTTATTCAAATATTGAAAGACTTAGGCAAAAAACTGTTCCTGTCATTTTCCAGATCCTCAAGATAAGTGAGACACTGCACCGTAATTGCTTCACGCTGTGGAATTGTAACTCTTTTCACATAGACCTCACCCCGAAGTTCACCCCCTACTCGGATTCCCTGTTGGGGCTTTTCTCCAGAAGTTCTGAGCCATTTATTAGAAGCTTGGGGTTCTTCACAGTTGAGCATCAATAACTTTACCTACACAAAATGTATCCAGGACAAATATGCGTCCTTTCTTCTAACATCTTTGTGATTCTAAAGGTACCCAGGGTTTGAGCATTCCTCTGGGTGAACTGGAGAAATTAGCCAAAATGTACCAACATTTTAAGTATTTTTTTATTGAAAACCCGTGCTGACCAAAAAGCCTATTCAAACCCTAAAATGACAATAATAAAATGTTTGCTCTGTTAAGATCGCCGTCTTTCCCGAATAAGCATACTCATTACAGAAAACACTTTTTTTAACACAGTTTTTGCATTTTTCTGAGTGATACTCCATGTTCTCCTCTTTTCATTGTTTCAATCTACCTGCAGTTTAGCATAGAAACAGGTGTGAAACTCATTGGTGAAGTCAGAAAGCATTTCTGAAAACTAGACAATATTCAAGTTTTAGTAAGGGATGATTTGTGTACACTGTTCATGGTTTTCCCAGATAATTATTCAATGATATTAAATAACGAATGAAAATAATTAGGGATGAACACAATTGGTGACAAAGGTTTTATCTGTAGTTTTTCTGTCCAGATAGCAGATATCCAAAAGAAAAATACTGTGACATCCATGAGGAACTTCTGGTCACAGAGATATATAGTGTTTCTTGGTTGGCCAAAAGCATGTGATACCCAGAGCCAAAAACTGAGATAGAGGTTATAATGATTTCTCGTTGTGTAAGGACCATATAGCAATTCATATAGTAAAATATAATGGATGAAAACTGATATTGGTGGAGTTGAGAAGCTACTGCATGGTATTCTCCTCTATTCTTGCCTTCCGTAACTGATCCTGTTCTTGTTTTCCTATGGCTTTGTGCACCTAACCCCTGCCAACCAGCGGTAAAGTGTTCACAATCCCTATTTTAGAATTGGCATATTAAATTGCCATATTTCATGTACTTATAGGTCTTTAGTGTATGATACTATGTGTACTTAGGGGATGTATGACGTTACAACGCATACTTTTACAACGCCTACCTTTACATCGCATACTTTTACAACGCCTACGTTTACAGCGCAAGTTTTACAACGCATACCATTACAACGCATAATGCTTTTGGGCGCTGGATAGTGAATAGTTTAATTTACTATTCCAACTCCAGTCCCCGTGGATAGTAGGGAAGGTGTTGGATAGTACATTAAACCTATTCCGTATCCTAGAGCGCCCCCCAGCGCTATGCGTTGTAATGGTTTGCGTTGTAAAAGTTACGTCGTAATGGTAGTGCGTTGTAAAAGTTTCGTTGTAAAGGCTGTATACCATACTTAGGGCCTGTAATGCTACAACTGGGCTGCAGCACTCATTGTGCCACCCACTAAAGTAGGACTGAAAACATGTCTCAGTTCTGCCATTGCAGTTGTAAACTTCCATTTCGACCTGGCAAAATAAACCTTTTGCCAGGCCAAAACCTTCCATTTAGTGCATATAAGTTCCCCCTATGTTAGGCACTAAATTCCCATATGGCAGGGTGTATAATTCTTCTAAAAGTAGTACATGTATATTTAAATTTATATATGACCTGATAGTGAAAAATCCCCAAAGTCGTTTTTCACTGCAGTAAGACTGACTTTCCCATAGAAAAGCACTTAGTTGCATCATAACTTATTCTGATTGCTGAACTTCAGTTTGGGATATGCAAGACAAATGATTCAAGAGCTCATAGGAATAGAAATCTAAAATCCAACCTGATGGTTAAGTCAGATTTTAAATTACTATTTTAAAAAGACCACTTTTGGAAAGTTCACAGTTTCCTGCCTATGCCAAAAGTGTCTTTCTGCCAGTTTGCAGGGTCACTTAACATTAATGGCTCTCCTGTGGTATTCCTCCTAGACAGAGGACAAAGTGTGCAAGTGTGGAGCAGAGAAGGTCTTCCTGACAGGGTGGTTAGGGAAAAGCAGTGTCACTGAACTGATCGAAATTCAAGCGATAACGTAAGGTTGTACCCAGACCTTCCTGACTTCAGAATAAGTCTACTCAGACACTGGCAAATGCAGCTCACTCCTGGACCTTGCCCTACATAACTGAAGGATTGACCGTTTACAAAGCAATTTCCAGCAAGATTAACCTGGTCCTGTATCTATCCTGCTCTCCATCACAGTCAGTATGAAGTGGTGATTTTGTCCTGCTCTGACATGATGAGGTACCCACAGTTGGCTCTTTGCATCTTTTGGCATATTTTTACCTCAATCTTTTAAAATTCTTAACTGATTGAATTTATGCCATTTTTGTGTAATATTATGTATTACATTTTATTGTATTTTTCTAAATGGATGTGGGATTTTTGTGTGTTATTTGTTCACTTTCATTAGTGATTGAATGCTGCTTAAATCCCTAATACCAAAGCCTCTGAGTTAAACCTAACTTATTTTGTGCTTGTGCCAAGCTACCACAAGGTTAAGCACAGGTTTATTTAGTGACTTATGTGGTTCACATTGACAAGGATAGTGATTCTCATTTTCAGCTGGGTCTTCTCACCTCCCACAATTAATATCCCATTCTCCTACAGATATGAAGTAAATCTATATATTTGTGAAATGTGCACAAATACTGAGGTTAGGAATGGTAGTTGATTTTCCACCTCTAAATTTGAAGCTTCTCAAACAATCAATATGTTCTTAGATGTCCTGCACATCTAACCTGGGCTTCTATTGGAATTCAATAATGCATATTAGCAAGCCCATTATCGCCATTTTAGCGACAGTTTCCTGCCTCTAAAACAGCGATAATTTTAACGAGGTTCTTGCTAATATGCCCCCTAGTTTGTAATAGCAAATGTTTTACTATTGTGTTTTCCCTCACAGGTTGGTGTGCCTGTCGCCCACAATAGGAATGACATAAATTGCAATGTGGAGACATCAATTTTTAAATGTAAAATAGACCTATTTGGTGATGAAGGGATGTGTCAAATTGGGACTTGGGCTTGGCTGCCACCCAGGGAAACCTATGAAAGCCACAATGTGAGAACATGCCCCTTTTTCTGGGATCACACTCATTTCTTTGCTGGATTGTAGTGCTGGTTTTTAGACTCTGCACACTGAGGCACTGCTGTCCACTATTCTATATATGTTGTCTGAGCCATAAAGTATGAAGACATTGGCTAAACTCTGATTGGTTTATTTAACTTTCTTATAATCCATAGTGTATGATGGAGAAAACACATCCATGTGCTAGAAAGATAAAATGTCACATGTGGGCTGACTGCGGGCCTACCATTGTACCCTGACTGTTGTAGTGTGAAACCTGCAGTGTGAACTGTTAAAATAATCTTTTTTAACAGGTAAAAACGTAGGGCCTGATTCACAGATTGAACTTAAGACTCAATCCTAAACGTACTACTATTTTGGTATTCACAGAATGAACTTACTACTTTTGGTACTCACAGAAGTTAGGATTTTGTCTTAAGCTTGTCTTAAAACAGACTTAAGACAGACTTAAGACAGACTTAAGACAAAATCCTAACTTCTGTGAATACCAAAAGTAGTAAGTTCATTCTGTGAATGCCAAAAGCAGTAAGTGCATTCTGTGAATACCAAAATAGTAGTAAGTTTAGGATTGAGTCTTAAGTTCATTCTGTAAATCGGGCCCATCCCTTTTAAGTATTAGTAATCCACCTTAATGTAAACCTTATAACCCACACAGTAGGGTGCGTGGTACTTAGAAGTTGGACATTTAGACAATGTATGTCATCATGTCCCTACAGGACAAGGGGACTGAAAGCTATTTTACTGTGGCAGGCTTTGTGTCCGACATAGAAAACCAAAGATTAAATTACTCATACTGTAGCTTGGGAATGGGACTTGAGTGAAAATAATGAAACCACTATTAATACATATTAAATATACAATTCAATGGTATATTTAGAATTTTAATATACATTAAGGAAAACACTTTTTTGGTAAGTTACCATTTGCCTGACTGAACTGTCAGAAGGCTAACTAGAAGTAGCCTCTGCCAACGCCCAACCTCGGCTCAGTCAGGGAAGAAATGTGAAAACGTTGTGAAATTCCTCTGAGGAGCACACAATACAATAGGTGGTGGGTGGAATATTCCATTCCGCCAGCTCAATTTTTAGAAATTTGGTGACTCTGCATAACTCTTGTAATGTGGAGTTCCAGCAAAAGTTTGCCAATCTCCGCGTGGTGGAATATTTTCTGATGCGCAGCTCCAGAATGGTAAGCTGGTGAGCATGAGCAAGACTTGGCATCCCCTAACACAATTTCTGGTCACTAGGAGGACACCGAGTGAGATTTTTCTAATGCAGGTAGTAATGGGCAGTCACAACTGTTCCCTGTCCCAAGGCTGTCGCTTGAGCAGAAAATCTACTCGAGCGGCAACAAAACCAACTTGAGTAGCTGCACCGTCTGGCACACCGCGTGGTGCTGTTTGCAATGAATTTTCAGCATGGAACGCACTACCGTCAGTAAATATTAGCACAAGCAGCTCAACATGCCTATGTAGTCAGGGACGGGTTTTAGTGTCCAGGAAGAAAGAAAGGCGCACTGGCCGTATTAACGTAAAATTAAAGTAATAAAGCTTAATCAGATGGTGCAGCAGGAAGGGGATACCCTCAAAACCCCTTAATCTGTATAGCAAAACTACACAATTAGAAAATGGAAAAGAACCTGCGAACACAAATATGTTAATAGATTCAATGACAGGCTGGCTGTTTGTACAAAATATTCCATCTACCTAACTAATAAATCGACAAGATCAAGTACAACGACTTCACCGCCTGGACTATACTATTTGTTTCCTATTAGAATTGTGATCATTGAATCTATTAACATATTTGTGTGCGCGGGTTCTTTTCCAGCTCAACATGCCTATTTCAGCCCATTGGCAGAACTCTGCTAAATCTCAGTTTTGGGGAATTCCACTGAGACAAATTCTATGAGTTCCACCAGTCCCTAACAATTGGCCGGCCTGAATTGGCAGAAATTACTCCTCTTAGCACAAGGGAATATGTAGAGTGGGGTCTATAGCTCAATAGAATATGTAGAGTGGAGTCTGTGGTCAGTGTCAACTCCTCCCGGACAGGATTGTTGAGCCCACATATAACACTTTGATGCAATTGAAAGGGAGTGACCACTACGCTAGGTAAATGCCTATGTATCCCCTATCTAGTTAGTTAAGGCCCTTGCTTTTTTCCAACCAGACTTCTGTCTCAGTGTTTGTTTTGTGTACAGTGCCTGCTTGAAACTGGATTTTAGTATTACACGTGGAAGGACAGTAACATTACCATAGTACACTCCCAACTCACACCCTCATCCTCAGAGACCACGTTTATTGCAGATGTTGACCTTCCCAATCTTGGATTTCCACTTTCATGTTGCACTTTAGGCCTTTTTGTAGAAAAACAAATAGAAACTACTGCAGAATAGGTAAATTAGGGTTTTCAAACCATTACTTCTTTGGTCATAGAGGAACTAGGTTTGTCTTAGTGTGGTTCCCACTCGCAGGTGGGTGAACACTTCAAAGCTGGACCCTCACTCAGCCTTTCTTAGAATACAGCTGGACTTGTGAAAAGACATCAGGTGGCAGAACCTGTTGCACTTGGCATCTGTGACCTGTGAGAATGACCTGAGGAAGGTAGACCCCCCTTCAATTTCATATCTAAAGACAGAATGATCCGTAAGAATTATAAGGCTGATCCGCTGGGTCATACCAGTTACCAGGTATATTAAAATGTTAAAGAACTAATTTCTGTGAGGAATCCCATATGACCAGGGGCAACTGGACTCAGATAGGGATTTGATGTTGCCCTGTGTATGACAACATTGGAGTCTCTATGTGCTTCCCCTGAGGTAAATGGAGCATTAGAAGTGTACCCCTGAAGCTGTTTGGGCACCAATAGAAGTTTGGGATGTTTTTCAAACATTTTGGTGCAGACATTCCAAAGGATTGACTGCAAAAAGGGTCCAACCAGCTGGCCATGGCATAAGATGTAATGCCTGCTTTGACCTGCATTGAGAAGAGTTTTTCCTCCTAAAAAAGGCAAAGTCTCTTTTCAGAATTGCACCTAGGTCCAGATCTGCCACTCATTGACTACCATTGATGCTTTCCACTTTCTGGCACTATTTTTACTTAAATCTTTAAAAATATGTATGTCTAGTTCTTCTCACTGGATTTTGCCAATTTGCTTAGTAGCTTTTTCTTTATTTCTAAAAACTGGAGAGGAATATATATGGTATTCTGTTTCCAACTTTTTAACTGTTTTGGTACTTCTGAATGCTTTACATTTTTTTTAAGTTACCAGGATCTAAAGTTGAAATTACTGAAACCTTTATTGAACCTAACAATGTAGTCACCTTTTTACTTGTGGTGGACACCAATCCTCTGCAACTAATAAACCACTCTGTCACACAAACATTTCAGAAAACTGACTTGCATATAGATCCAACTATCATTTCTTACCCACAACTCCCTGGAAAAATAAAAATCTGACATATTCCTCATATTTCTGAGAAGAAAAGTTCTGGAGTCATCTGGGATCAATACAATTCTGACCCCACAGCATTCTTACACTTCTACTGATGAAACAATACCCGACTTGTGTGACTGTGCCTAGACCTTGTGACAGAAAAGACCCCCCAAAAAGCGCGTGAAGACATTACTTTTTTGGTAAGAAAGACACTTTTTGGTGATGTGGATAGCTGTGAATTTGGGCTGGTTTGGCTGCCTTCGAGGGTAACCTACACACCCAGACGTTTCTGAAGACTAGACACCGTGGGGTCTCTAGGGTGGTGTAACTTGCATGGCTCCAACTAACTTATCTTCCCCACGATACCCTGCAAAACTCAAGCATTGTCTAAAATAATGCATTTTCATCATATTTGTGCATGTTAAAGTTCGACAACCTGTAGGGATTAACAAACGTCTTACTACCCATCGTTCCTACATGCCTTTTGATAAAATTGGCTCCCTACTTGTGTGGCTAAGTTCAGCCCTCGCAACATGACAGGCCCCAAAAAGTGACATGATGACATCAAATTTTTGGCTTTTAAGTATAACCCTTTTAGTTATGTGGGTAGCTGCAGAATTTGGGCACGGGCTCGACCACCACCAAGAAAAATTTACTAGAACCAGACAATTGTGAAAACGAAACAATTAGGGGAGTCCAAAGTGGTCTTAAGGTTAGGGCTCTAACTACTTTATCCTACACACAATGCCCTTCGAACCTCAAACTTTGGGTAAAAGCTTTCATTTGCAGTGTGGCCTGATGCAAAGACATGCCTTCACTTCAATATTTTTTTTATCAAAAAACTATCGAGTTTTATTTCCCCCAATATTCCCCAGGGGTAGGGTGACAGACAAATTGTTGGTGGCTCAGGGCTGGAGGTAGAACTCAATGCAAACCGGTCATCAACCTGTATGTTTGTTTTTAAATATTATCCCTGTGTGTAGGGTAAACCTGACAATCTGGCCAATAGGAAGAGCAGAAAGTCTGTTGCCGCGGTTATGGTTGGGGGTTAGGCACACTGTCTCAGCAGAGGGGGGCTCCCCGCCCCTTCCTTTAAAAGGAGAATTCTTTAAAGGGAGAATATTGCTGGTAACCCCTCCAATGTGACCCGAAAAGAAGTCAGAAAGACTGTTGTTACCAGCAGTTGCGTCAGGCCTGATGCCTAAGTTGGCTGACCACGTTTCCATGAGACAAGTTATTACTGACATTCAAGAATTTATTTCTCCTCTGTAGAAAAAAACTCAACCATGTTACATGAGAGCATTGATAAATAATTATTAAAATATTTTTACACCTCTTTTGCCAATTTAATGCCAATTCATCATGGTTGCTAACCAAGACTAAGGACCAGTATTAAGGCAAGTATTTGTATTTTGTGCATATAACTTAATAGATCTTCCAAAAGTTCTATCCTTCACATTTGTTAGCTGATCATCGTGGAAATCAAGGCCCTCATTTACAAGATGTCTGCACCATTGGAGCATCACTTTTTATGATGATCTGGTGGTGCAGGCCTTTCAATCATATCTGTGAGTTGATGGAAAGCTACCCAGGGTGGCTTTGCATGACCTCATGGATATGGAGTAAGGCAAGGCAGCGCAAAGCCTTGCCTTACTCTGTGTCAAGGAGGCGTTCCATGAGGCACACCTGAAATTTGACACTCTCCCAGATTTCAAACATAATGTAAACCTGGGGCAGCGCCAGAAACATACAACTCCCCAGAGCAGGCACAACGAGGGGAAATGTTTACAATTCTCCTTGTTTCCATGTGTGCTACATTCTACAACATATATAGAACATGGAAAAAGCCTCTTGTGATAGATTTCTTGCAGGAATGTGCCCCTTCCTGCGCATAAACAATAATGCCAACAACACAGACACTTTTGTACCATGGCACCTGTGTTGGCACTCAACTGCAAATTGTGCACCAGTGCTTGCTGAAAAGACAAGGATGCACCATTGTAGGGCAGCGCAGAAAACTGAATGCGGTACTGTACTATGCCAACTTTTTGTAAATTAGGCTCCACCTTTGTAGGATTGACGGTCACTCAGTCTAGCATAAACTTTAGGGGACTAAATTAAGGAATCATTTCTACACTCTTTGTGGGACGTATCATGTTGAGAAGTTGATTTCACAACAACGTCTTTTATATGAAATAATTCTGCCTGGGATGAAAGCAAAGACATAACATTCTTGTAACAGATGCAGAGTTACCACCCTGGGATTCTAACTGATTAACTCATTTTAAATCACCTGCATTTAATAATCCCAGCGCTGGAGTCAAATAAAACATCATCAAAAGTAAAGATCTTTTGAAGAAACCATCAGTTCCTCAAATAAAGCAACACAACTGTGTTTTATTATCCATGTGCTATGAATAACTACTGAAGATGTCTCTATTATCATGCCTTTTTCAAAGAATATGATCATTGGAGCACCTATAAATGCAGTTACCAGAGGGTTAGGTGATTTTAAATTGAAAGCTTTCATGCTCCATTTATGGTTTTTCGATTGATGTAGACTGAACCTGATCAATATATTAGTCTCCAGGAGCAGAGACAGAAGACACCAATGGTTTCGAGTCCAACAATGCAGTTTTATTATGGTGGAAACTAACTTTTCTTCAGAGGAAAAGATTCAAAACAAATATTTTCTTTCACTTCCATATTGTGGAAAAAATGTAGGGAAATTATAACTTTGTCTATGCTTCTTGATAATTCAGCGCACAATCCTTTCCCGATTATTACCGAACTGTAAAGTTCCATTAAGCTTGGGTTTATCTGTGTCAGTAGTGTTATGGCAGGTGCCCTTGAATATTTTGTACACTGGATAAGTGTCCTCTTTACTAAGCGTAAGGATTAGTTAACTTTGTTCAAAAGCTTTTTAGAGAATGCATTAAGACGCCTGATAATTTTAATTAAATAATTAGACTCCTTTTTACTTCAGTTTTTACTTTTAATATCGAAGAGGAATGAGATTGGGTGCATGCCTCTCGATATTTCGGATGCCTACCCATGAGCTGAACGCTTATTTCTATTTTTACGAGAATTCAGAACTACTTCACATTGAAACCCACTCTCTTGTTTAGAATGAGTGAGTCATCAGACCTGTCAGTTTGAGTTGCCTTTGCACAATAGGTTGTAGATATAGAGACCTAAAAGGAAGGCCAGCATTATTTAAAGGATGTTAGCCTGCAAGAACATGATCAGAACTTATCACAGACTTATGCATTCACTCAACATTAGGCACCATATATATTGCATATTAAGATTGAGAGAGCTGATCATAATCCACTGGTAACTTATCGGAGACATTGCCATTGAACAAGGGTGAGGCTGATAGATTAGCTTCCAAGGACAACTAACGGCTCCCTATAAGATACAATTGACTACTACTTTGTCGATTACATTTTTCTTCATATCAATTGTTCCCTAATAAAATTTTGATTAATTGAGATCCACATCTGGCAATGATATGCTGTAACCAACATATTGTTTTAGAGAATCGTATGCATTCGACACACTTATAGGAGCATCATTTGGCAAATTATATTGGATACCATTAATATGCTCCTTTACTTGTGTTGTAGCGTAAACATATTGGGCCTCATGAATTTTTACTTAACATAATCAAGATAATTATCCCAGAATAACGCCAGCTACCAACATAATCTCTCTAGGCCCTCTGATAGATCTTGTTCTGTGCTGAAAGGGATGAGAGAATTTAGGGGATGAACAATTATCATATGAGGATCTGGAATAAGATTATATTTTGCATTTATTCTTTACCTAATGTATTTTCTTAGACTAAATCTATCTTTAGGTTAGTAAATTGGACACAAATAAATTGACCACAACAAATTATGGAACAGAATCAGCAGAATAGTTATCTTAGTTGGTACCTTTATCGAATTAAACAAATCTGCATGTCAATCTAATTTACAACGTAAAAGGATTTGATAAGCATTGACAAAACAGTGAAAATCAAGTTTTTGAAGGACGTTGTCTTCCTCAGCCTAGGGAGATTGTATCATAAGAAATGAGTCCTTAAAGGAAACAATTTGCATACAAACACTATAGAAGAAAGTTCAGTAATCGCTAAATGGCCAGTTCCAGTTCATCGACATATTTTTTCTGCCACTGTCCGCACTGCAGCATCAATGCCACAACAGTTGTCTGAAACCTTCCAGCCGGAAAGATTTCACTACATAAGCATACATAGTATGCTTATGTAGTGAAATCTTTGGGGCTGGAAGGGTAGCAAGTGCTGTATTTTAATCACAATTTATGTTGTTTCTGGAAAGTCCAAATCATCAGTCTTTGTACTGCAAGATTGGTTTGAGAAGGTGGACAAGATAGGAACTACCCCTGTCCGTAATTTTGGGCAATTATACTCCATCAACTTCTGGTGTAAATCCCTTGACATTAACAATTTGGTGGGACCACTCTGTCTCATTGGTCAATTTCAGCAGGAGGAGATGATGTAGTACACTGGTACTCATAATACGGCCCGCGGACGGACCGACATGCCTTCACTGGTGGCCCACGGACCTTGCCTTGCAGTTTCCATGGCCAGCAATAAACACAGAAGATGACCTAAGGAGCATACGTAGTGAATACGTATTAAATAGATATTCACTACATATGCTCCTGCAGCCATCTTCTGTGTTTACCGCCCACCTCTGTGACTTAAGGTCACCTTCAGAAAGCGTCCCAAAAGGCCCTTTAAAAGTTAGCTGTAAGCGCTTTCCTAGCTGACTTTTAAAAGGGTGTTTTGGGAAGCTTCCTGTTTGGACAGAGACTAATAGAGACACAGAGTCAGATAGAGGTGACCAGTAGAGGCAGAGACACAGAGACAGCTAAAGACACAAATACAGATAGAGACACAGAGACAGATAGGGACAGAAACAGACAGAGGCATACCAAGATAGAGACAGGGAGAGACAGAGATAAAGACAGGGACAGACAGAGAAAGAGACAGGGACAGACAGGGACAGATAGAGCCAAAGCCAGATAGAGACAGGGACAGATAGAGAGAGAGCCCGATAGAGACCGGGACAGGCAGAGGCAGAGACAGATAAGGACAGGGACAGATAGAGACAGAGATAGAGACAGGCAGAGTCAGGTAGAAGCAGAGACAGGTAGAGGCAGAGAAAGATAGAGACAGGTAGAGAGAGAGACAGATAGAGGCAGAGACAGATGGAGACAGAGACAAACAGAGGCAGAGACAGACAGAGGCAGAGACAGGGACAGAGACAGAGAGACAGAGGCAGAGACAGATAGAAGCAGAGGCAGACAGAGGTGGAGGCAGTGACAGATAGAGGCAGAGACAGATAGAGTCAGAGACAGACTGAGACAGAGACAGACTGAGACAGACAGAGGTGGAGACAGAGATAGAGGCACATTTGTTTATTCATCAAGGAATGACATGTGACAAAGACTAATTTCACGTCTTGCTTATGATTGACACCTTTTAGTAGGTGTTGTCGATCATAAAATCGTGCTCATTTACATGACTCTCTATGAGGATAGCCTCTATTTAAGAATTGTTTCTTCATCTCTATGGCTCTGAGGTCATAAACTTCTAGTTTTGTGCAATTGTGCCTAAGGCGCAAGAATTGTCTAAAGGGAATACTTTTTTTTGTGTGGTAGGATGGAAACTTTTGCATTGTAAAAGGGTATTGCGAGCAGTTGGTTTAATGAATAAATCCACTAGTAATTTATCCCAATCATGTTTGATCAGGATATCTAAAAATGCAATCTGTATGTAACTCACATATGAAGTGAATTTAAGATTTTGGTCACAAAGATTGAGCCACGGGAGGAACTCAGCCAGGGTGTCTTCATTGTCATCCGAAATGAACAAAATGTTGTCTATATATCGTGACCAGTGTAGTACAGACTCAAAGAAAGGAGCAAGTTCATTTAAGATAAACTGTTGTTCAAATAGGGCCATATAGATATTTGCTATTGTAGGGGCGAAAGATGCGCCCATACTGACTCCTCTTATTTATTTGTATAGATCACCTCCGAATTCAAATATATTGATTCGTAGACCATCAACAATAAAGATGGTATTGCAATCAATGTTCATCAATTCTATGAACCATTGGACTGCTGAAATTGCTACATCCCCTGGTATATTGCTACATAGACTTTCAACGTCTAAAGTAACTAGCCATTGTGTATTGGCATTCAATGAATTCCTTCTAAAAGATTGATTATCTGTCTTGTATCTTTAACATGAATATGAGGACGAAGGATAGCATCCAAATATTTGTTCTGTTGCAGACCCTATTGTGGTAACAATTGGTCTGAAAGGAAGATCTTTTTCATCCTTATGAATCTTAGATGTATCGTACAAAGTAGCCATCCTCGGATGCTCTGTATTCATTTAGTCGCAAATGTGGCCATTTTTTAAGGCCTTAGTTGTTAATCTATGTATTTTGTTTTTTGTCTTTTCAGTAGGATTTCTTGTTATTTTAGTATAGAATTTACCATCACTCAACATTTCGTCAATTTTGGTGATGTACTTCACAGTATCTAGTATGGCTATACCACCACCCTTATCACAACTTTTAATTGTGATTTCGGGGGAGCATTTACATTTCATGAGAGCATTATGTTTATTGGTAGTCATATTGAACAGTGTTTTAGGTACATATTTAGTGGCACTTTTTTTTTGTATTTCTTTTTATTGAAACTTTAAACAACATAAACAAAAAGAAATAATCAAGGCAGTACAAGCGATCGAATGGCGAAGCGTCCTGCGGGGAGGAAAGCATGAGATCATGATACAATCATTGACATTGCAGGATGGGAGGATTGAGGGATACAGCGAGTCCAGAGACAATCAAAGCAACATGGTAGCACGAATGTCGGGTCAAGGGGAGGAAGGGTCCGCCACCAATTGTGTGAGGGGGTGTATATACATCTCCCCGATAGGAGTTCCATTGACCCAAGATCTTACCCCACCTGCGGGGCTTGCCACGGGCCACATACACCGTCTTCTCCCTGAACATACACCAGTCCATATTCTCCTTCCATGCCAGAACCGTGGGTGGCCTCTGGGAGACCCATAACTGGGCGATATCTCTCTTAGCGATCATATTGCCAAGGGTCACCCACTGAGTCTGTGACAAATCATAGTCATTTGGTTCCCACACATTCAACAAGCACCGTCTAGCTTCAGGCATCAACACAACACCTGTGACCTCTTCCATTACTGCATGCACTCGATTCCAGAAACGAACAACCACCGGGCACTCCCAGAGTATGTGAAGAAAGGTGCCCGGAAGGCCACAACCACGCCTGTACAGCCCATCCGAAGCGTAACCCATACTGACCAAGCGCGGTCCGGTAACATAGATCCTGTGAAGAATCTTAAGCTGCACAAACCTGAGGCGGGCCGGAATTGCAACCTCTTTTGGCGAGGATATGGCCTGCTGCCAGTCTTCGTCATCTAGCTCCAAACCATCGCCAGTCCAAGCTTCCCTGAGTCGCTGTAAAAGGTCGGTCCTATCGTTTATCAACTTTTTATAAATAAGCGAAATCTTACTGTCTGGAACGTGCCCATCCAGCACCCGATCCTCAAGCGGCGACACCTCCGGAACAATAGTACCCGGAGGGAAAACCGCCATCAGCGCGTGTCTGATCTGAGCATATATAAAAAACTCCCTGTCACTCAGGTCCTACTCCAATCTCAACTCGTCGAAGGTTTTAACCCTACCATTAGTCCACATGTCATTCACCCTGCATATACCAATCACATCCCATCTATCAAAGCCTTTCGTTTTCCATAGGGAGCCCAGCCTCTCGGAAGCATAAAGCAGAGTGGCGCGTGTAAGTCTATTCCTCCATCCCATGGCATAATCCGCACAATGCCATACTTGCACCGCTATCTTGGTAGGGCCAGTGAGCAACCTCCCTGCGGATTTCGTATAAAGCGCCCTGTTGTAGTCACCGCCAGGCAGCAACCATCTATCCATTTCGAACGCGGGGTTCGACGCGGAATCGTACATGCCATGATTAATCGCCCCCAGTTGGGAGGACCAGTAGTAGTGCTTAATATCCGGGAGAGCGATTCCACCTTCGTACCAAGGGAGTGTCAACTTGGCAAGTGCTATGCGAGACCGTCCACCCGATATCAGGTGTCGCTGCAAGCGTTCAATCTCCGGAAATTAGCTAGCCGGGATGGTATCGCAAGTATTCTGTAGGGCATACAAAAATCGGGGCAGTGACATCATCTTAAATAGAGCCGCACGTCCAAACGGGGACAACGGAAGTTTACGCCATGCCACAACGTCGGATCGCAAGCGCTGAAGCGGGGGCAGCAGGTTACGTTCATAGCGAACCACAGGATCTAAAGTGATAAACACCCCCAAGTATTTGAAACCCGCGTGTACCACCTGTATTGGGCATCCACGCGGCAAGAAAGGAGAGTCTCCTGAAAGAACGTACATGCAGGACTTGGACCAATTGACTACAAGGCCAGAATTTTTACCGAAGGAAGTCAAGACATCGAATAGTACTATCAGTGACTTCCGAGGTGACGTGAGGTATAACAGGATGTCGTCAGCATAGAGCGATATCCGGTCCTCGAAATCAGGGGTCCAGCGTATACCCTTTATTGACGGCTCCCAGCGCAGCCAAGCTGCCAAAGGTTCCAAAGCAAGGGCGAAAAAAAGCAGAGACAACGGGCACCCCTGGCAAGTACCCCTACCGAGAAAAAATGAGCCAGAAACCCGACCATTAACAACTACATGGGCCAAGGGGTCTTCATATAATAGTTTCACCCAACTGATGAAGACTGCGCCAAAGCCAAACTTGGCGAGGACAGCCCAAAGGTATGGCCATTCCAGCGTATCAAATGCCATTGTGGTGTCCAAAGAAGCCAAAATGGCCGATTCACGCAGCGAGGACGCTCCCGCAAGGGTGCCGTGTAAACGCCGAAGGTTCAGAGCCGTGTTCCGGTGCGGAATAAACCCGGATTGATCCGGATGGATCAGGTCGCAGACAACAGAGATTAAACGATTAGAAAGCACTTTAGCAAGGATCTTAGGCTCAGCGTTTAAGAGCGAGATGTGCCCGTACGAAGCGCAGCAATCCCGCGGCTTCCCTTCCTTGTGAATTACGACGATAGTCGCAAGCCTTTGATCGGATGGAAGGGTACCCGTGTCTAGCAATTCTAAAAACATTGAGCGAAGATGTGGTGCTATTTTGTCTGGGCGCATCTTATAGAGTTCGATGGGAAGACCATTCGGACCCGTGGCCTTTCCCTATCTCACAGAGCGGATTGCGGTCGCGACCTCCTCGACCGAGAGGGACGCGTCCATCAATTCCCTATCCAGATCCGACAAGCAGGGCAAAGCAATGTCTCTCAGAAGCAGATGTGAATCTTGTTCCGGTCTGTCCGACACTGGGGAGTATACGGTTTGAAAATACTGAGAAAAACACTCCACAATCTCAACCGGGTCAGTCACTCTCACTCCATCCGCCTTCTCAATCAGGGGAACCACACGACTAGCCCGCTCCTTCTTGTCCAACCAAGCTAGCAACCTTCCGGCCTTATCACCCACATCATATAAACGGCCTTGCTGCTCTCTACTCATCACCTTGGCGGCATCAGTGACCAGCGCTCTATAGTCGGTCTGTTTGAGGCTGAGGAGGTGCAAACTGTCCTGGGTAGCATCAGATTCCATCTCTCTTTCTATGTCTGATATCTCAGTTTCAAGTCGGACCACTGCCTCGCACTTACGTCTCTTAGCGTTAGTAATTAACGATAAGGCGTGGCCGCGGATAACCGCCTTATAGGCTTCCCATAGTGAGACAGACGATGACACAGACCCCACATTCCCCACAAAATAATGGTCAAGTGATTTGATCAGTTCCGTACGGATCTTGGGGTCACGGAGATACCAAGGGTTAATCGGGACTACCCGGCCCGCAGTTCCTGGTCCTGTTTCCATTGCGAGCCATAAGGGGCAGTGATCCGAGATACCCCTAGCCAGATGTCTGAGCTCCTTAACAAGTGGGGCCTGTGTTGCGGGCATCAGGATATAGTCAAGCCTCGAAAGACTACCATGAGCACCAGAGTGGAAGGTGTATTGTAATTGACCAAGGTGTAGCAGCCTCTAGCAATCTATCAGTCCCAGGGTGTCAAGGAAGCCACTCAGTCAGGACTGGGACCTCCCGAGGTCCCTGGGCGGGTAGAGATCAACATTTCCGGAGACCACTGAGTTAAAGTCGCCACCCACCACAAGGATGCCTTCCGGGAGCCCCAGTATCACCCTCCCCAGGTCAGCAAAGGTCGTTGTCTGAAGGCCAGGCGGGACATAAATGTAGAGCAAAGTGACGACCTTCCCCTCCCACCGTCCAGTGATGGCAGCATACCGCCCCTATCGTCAAGGACGACAGCATCTACCTCGAGGGGGAGGGACACTCTGACCAAGATACCCACCCCCCTAGAGCCAGTGGTGAAGCTGGAGTGTGCCAGGAGACGGTAGCGCCTACGATTCATAGCCTGGCATGAGTTGCCCATCAAATGTGTTTCTTGCAACAGCACAACATCAGGGGAAAGACGTCTCAAGAGTTGTAACACCACGCCACGTTTTATCCTGTCCCCAACCCGTTAACATTCCAACACAGCAATTTTAGCCCCCTACCCCCATGCCAAACGTAGTCGCAGCATCCACCCCACATTAGTCGCAACAGCCAAATCCAAAAGTCAAGCAATATAGTGCCTTGAAAGGAATCAAACAATAACAACTTCCCCCCCTCCTCCCCAAACCAACCCTTAAAACAAGACCCCCCACCCTGCACCCCTGCGTTAGACTCAAAGGCCCCCCCAACTTGCAGTGTGCCTGTCGCCCTAGCAAATAACTAATCTACGGAAAGAAACCCCAGAGGAGGAAGAGACTCACTCCCTCCGCCACCCCTGGAGGACCACCTTAATTAAAGCAAGTCAAAAGGTCAGACGAACCCAAGTCACATTACTATTCCTGGTCCATCAGTCCACCCTCAGCTCCACCAGAATGTTCAGGGTGTTCCCGCTGCCTGGGCAGTGTGTCAAGCCAGTCACCTGCAGCCTCAGGACGATCGAAGAAGAACGTCCGATCTCCATACTCCACACGTAGCCGGGCTGGAAATAGCATCGCGTATTTCATGTCCCTGCCTCTCAATCGTCTCTTCACTCCCTGAAACCCCATTCTTTGCTTCTGCACCAACTGAGTGAAGTCGGGGTAGAAACTCACCGTCGTGTTCTCAAATTTCGTGGGGCCACCCAAACGCGATGCCTGCAGGATAGCGTCCCGATCACGGAAATGAAATATCCTGGCGATTATGGGGCGCGGGGTAGCACCCAGCTTAGGTTTACCACCCGGCACTCTGTGCGCCCGCTCCACAGCAAAGAATTTACTCAAGCCTTTGGATGCTAGATGATTGAGGTCCTCCACGATGAGGTCGACATTTAAGTTGTCTGAATTCTCAGGGACACCCACAATACGGACGTTGTTCCGCCTGGAACGACTTTCAAAATCTTGCAAACGACGGGAGAAGGAGTCATTAGAAGACCGTAAAACATGGACCTCCGTTTGTAGATCGGAGACATCCGTTGTGTGGCTAGAGGTCTTCAAGTCCAGGGATTTAACTTTTTCATTCGTTTTAGCCAAATCCGCCCTGATCAAGGTGACATCGATCGCCACTGTATCAAGTTTGTGCGCCAGGGTTTCATACTGCGCACCGATTGAGGCCTGCATACTCGCAATGGCGCCCATAATATCCTGCAGAGTCGGGTCTTCGTCCACCGTAGGATCATCTCCCTTGTCCGCCGAGGACTTGCCCGTTCCACCGGGGGATCCCTTAGGATGAGTGTAGCGGTCCATGACATTAGATTGTATGGAGCCCCCAAGGTGAACAGTCTTGGTCTTCCGCTTTTCAACCTCGGGCTTGCCGGCCATTTTGGAAGCTGCGCCCCCGAGGGGACCCCGAGATCTGGTGAAAATGGCTACATCGCAATCACCCACAGATGCTCAACCAAAGGACAGCGTGTTACATGTCACACACCAAACGGTGATATACAGTCCCGGCCCTGAAGTGGGACCGCAAAGTGAAGCAGTCCGTGGGCGACGGGGCCAAATCTGCTGCGTAGAAGGGTCCGGGGCAAAAGCGAAACTGAAAGCCAAGTCCAGGGTCGCAAGTGGGATCAGGGAAGCCGCTGTTGTTCAATTACCATCCAGGCAGGTCATCAACTCGAGCCCGGGGCAGATCCGTGGAGCAGGCCAGGAAAGTTAAGATCATCGTAAAATCGGATTTGTCGGACCAAATCAAATTCTGAAAGCAACTATCATATCAGTTGAGCTTCATCTTCGATGATCCGTAGTCATAACCAGGATTATAGTCAGGATAAATGCCGGAGGTGGCGAAGGTCCGGGAGCCCTGTGCTCACGCGACCATCTCGGTTGCGCGCGAAGCTCCTCCTCCCCTTAGTGGCAATTTTTAATTTATTAAATACCACTTGTTCAAATATTTTATTATCAGGCAACACTTGTTCTATAGTGGGTGTAAAAGTAGATTTAGGTGCCAATCCTGATTTGTTGCTATCGATGGAGGTGTTATCAATGTTTGAAAGGAAACATTTTAAGCAAATCTTTCAAAAGAATTACATTAAATCATTGAAAAGCTCAAATGTATTCAGTCCTGAGTGGGGAACATATGTTAGCCCTTTAGATAGAAGTGAATAAGTCGCATCATTTAAGATGACAGTGCTTAAATTGAATATAGGGATGTCTTTTATTCCCTCCAGTAGCGAGCATTGCGGGTTTCCAAATACTGATTCTGATTTATTGGTTGGTGTCCCCGGAACTGTGTCTGATATTGTGCACAAGCCTGATACTGTGGTCGCGGTTGGTATTGTGGTTGGGATTGCGACCGCCAATTCCCCCAGCTTTGATTGGATCTCCATAAAAAAGGACCATATCCCTGTTTGAAACGCAGATTATATCTATTGCCTCCGCTTTCACATGAGGTGGATGTTCCTTCATTGTCAGAATCTGACGTATCAGTAAAGGTTGTAACTTTTTTATTATATGATCTGTATGTCTGCTGGTAAGATTGTTGATCTTGTCCAGTGATGTCTGTTTGCATATAATAGCCATCTGACAGATAGGGATAGGTATTCTCCTTACTGAAAAACCTTATATATTTTTCAAGTTTTTCTGTCTTACGTTTTGTTAGGTAATCAGTATATGAGTTCAATTCAGTGTCTAGTTCTTCAAGTTTATTTTTTGCATCGTCAAACAGCGGTAGAATTTTTGATTTTATCTTCTAATTCCAAGATTTCATTCAATAACTGTAAAAGCATTTCCTTAGCTGTCTCCAGTATCAACACCATGAGGTCCTTCGAACACCTTTTCGCAATCATAGACCATTTTTCTAAAAATTCCTTGATCTGAACAAATAATCCGGGGATATTTTTGATTTGCAATCCTTGAGGAATAATACCTGCTCGGAAGTCTTCAAGCATAAACTGCCCATGTAGTTCAATACATTTGGTCTTTTTCTTAAGGGCCATCAATTTAATTAGATCCTCATTTTTATCTGAATTTAGATTTGCTCGGTTATCAAAGTTCATTGATGCTCCGACCATAGAAACAAAATCATCATCGGTGAAAACAAATGTTTTTAAATTAGCCATAATGAACTCTAATTATATCACCCTTAAAATAAGGGTCTAGATAAGGATACCTATCAGATTCAAACATTTTAATAAAACTGATGTTAAAGAGAGTACTTTGTAAATATTAGAACTAGGGCCATGAGAAACATGAAAATGAAAAAGATTTGTTCAAGAAAAAGTGTGGTCTGTGATAAAGAAAAAAAATATTAAAAAGAGTTGATATAAAACAGAAAAAAGTGAAGGAAAGAAGGAAAATTACACAAAAAATACAATTAATTTGCCTAAACTAATCAAAAATTGCCGTAAAATGATGGTAAATTATGATGTTATAGAAAAACCAACACTGCCCTCATAGACAGGCTATGAGAACTACAATTGTGCAAAATGGGGACCCCTACCAGACCAATATGCTTGCTATACGCAGGGACAGAAACTAAGTGAGTAAAGAAACTTGTAGCAGCTTCCATATAATCACATAATATATATATTCATAATCTTTATTTCGATATATCAGTATCATAAAACATATATAAAAAACAGAAAACGTACATACAAAAGAGAAATCTCAGCATTACACCTACCAAGTTTAAGTACAATTCGATTGTTGGTAACTAAGACAGTTGAGGGGTGTCAGTCATTACATTAGGAACCTATATAAATAATTAAAAAGGCATATAAATAAATAGAATATAAAACATTTGGATTTGAGAGCATAATTATTCGAAGCAGACCAAAGTATGTTTCCTTTAGTAATGCAGTTTGTCATATTATTTCATGTACAACCTATACATCTCTATGACATTTCTCTAGAGTTTGTCACCCACTTTTGTTCTAATAAAATTAACGGCCAACAAAAACCTGCTAATACCAAAGACAATGACCTGACTAATGTCAGTCTTTAAGATCCTTTCTGCTTCTTTATACGAACTCACACCTATATTTATACAAAGTGGTCTAATCCATCTTTTTCTAGGGACCGTATAAACCGGACAAAAAAACAGGATATGCGAGATATCTTCTTTAACTTTACCTAAACACAACATGCACGTATCATTACTATCATTTATCCACCTTGCCACACTTGTTTTTATCATCAGTACACCATATCTATATTTCAGTTATAGCGTTTTAGCAAGTGGTGGATTTACTTCATCTAAAAATGATTCAAAGCAAGCACTGTCTTTAAATGTAAGAAACTTGCTAGTTAGAGATCCGCTTACCCTTTCACTTGATCTATTGTGATCCATGAATGCCCAAAAAGATGTTTTTAATATCTTAATATCTTTTCGAGTTTGGGGTTAGCGTAGACGGGCTGCTCCAGAAATGCACTAGGCCAATCTTTTTAAACCAATTGCAGACATGTTTGAGCCATATAATGCAGTTGTTAATGTTCAATTCCATTATTTCTATTAGAGTGACCTTATAATCAAGCAACTCAGGAGTAGCCCAAAGTCTAACCCAAAACATCAGGGGTCTCAAAATGGCATGATGATCAGTGCGTTTCATGTTAAGATCAAGCATAATTGGTGTTAGCGGAGTACGCACCGGTAATTTTAACAATGCTCTATAAAATTTATTCTCACCAACCTCAAATACCTTTTTACATGAGGATCCCCATAATTCAGCGCTGTATAGTGCTGCTGATTAGGCATAAATCGAAATCCCTCAAGTGCTTGTGATACAGCTTTATTGAGGCTATTTCCGGGCCTTTTTAGGATCGGTAAAGTGTTTTGCGCTAATATCAATTTACTCTTTTCTAATTGGGTTTTCCATGATAATTCTGAATCCAAGGAGACAGCCAAATAGCAAAAGTTTTGAATATATTCCAATTTTTGTCCATTTAAAAACACATTTTCTCTAAAGGTCTTATGAGGATTTATTGCCATATACTTTGTCTTATTGGTATTAACCCCGTCGCCAGCCGTGGTTGCGCTGTGCACATGACGGAGCGGTTCCGTCACGGCCCGCTCGGCACGCCTGCGCGGCGCAGAGTCCACGCCTGCGCTGAGCGTTCCATTGAGCGGGCGGGGCCATGACGGAACCGTTCCGTCATGAGCACAGCGCAACCACGGCTGGTGACGGAGCAGTTCCGTCACCAGCATGCGCCCGCAGTGCTAAGGGGGCGGGGCGGAAGCGCGGCGGGCGGGAATAGCCGCCGCAGTGAAGGGGTTAATCTCAAGGCCTTTTTTGCTGGAATATGTTTGGAAAGTCCTAAGTAAACATTGTAGCCCCTTAGGTGTTTGGGATATAAGGATAGTATAATCAGCAAATAATAGGGTGGGTATCGTCTCCCCCCCAGCTTCGGTGCATCATTTTTGCAACCATTTAAAAAACATGGTATGTCATTGACAAATAATGAAAACAAAGTTGGTGCCAGCACACAGCCTTGGCGAACCCCCCTTTTTATGGGGATTGGACTAGTTTGTTTGCCTCCCGGGCCCCACTATACCTTTGCATAGTTGTTTTCATGCAATCTAATAATCTGTTCCAAAAGGTTGGCTGGTAGCCCCTGGCAACTAAGTGTCTTCCATAACAAATGTCTGGGGATATGATCGAACGCAGCCCTAAGGTCAACGAACGCTACATTTAAATGACCCTTCCTTATATTTACGTACTTCCAGCACAAGCAACAAAATCTTATTTTGGCTCTGAATCCTGCCCGATACTTTGTAAGTACTGCTTTGCCCTCAATCCAAAAATTAATACGATTTAAAATATGCCTTGCGTAAATATTCTGTAAAACATCAATTAAACTAATTGGGCGATAGTTCGCGGGGTTGCTCCTGTCGCCCTTTTTAACACCTTCAGCGCGGCACAGATTCCTGCGCTGAGCTGAACGTTCTAATGAGCCAACGGGCTCATGACGGAACGGTTCCGTCATGAGCACAGCTCAACCGACGCTCATGACGGAACCGTTCCGTCATGAGCATAGAAGGGGTTAAAAATATAAATGATTTCTGCCCCCTCCATGTCTCTGGTAATTCTGCTCCTGCGGCTACAAAGTTACACAAACAGTTAATATAGGGGCCCCAAACACAGGTATCATGTTTGTATAGATCTCCTGGAATCTTATCTAATCCTGGGGCTTTACTGTATTTAACTAAATTATTAGCCAAGATCGCTTCTTGTAGATCAAAGTCTAAATTGCCTTCACTTGAACTTAGCAATAGCTCATCATTTAGAAGGGAACTTTCAATCTCAGGAGCTCCATACAACTTAGTAAAGTAATCTATCCAGGTGGTCTCATCAAGATAGACATCTCTTGAGCCCTTTTCATTTTTGTTTCCTTTGGCCATTAGTTTCCAAAATGACATTTGGTCATTATTTTTTGCTGCTATTAGCAAATCAGACCAAATCTCATCATCCCAATGTGCTTTAGCATTCTCTAGTGTTCTCTTATATTTTAATCTAGCTCCTTTGACTATTAGCACGCTATTACTTTTGATGGCTAGTACTAACTCAGCCTTGGAAGTACGGCAATCCTTATTATACCAGGTTTTCCCCATCGGCTTTAAGTGTCCGTTTTTTCCAGATATTTTAGATTTTTTTGTTACCAATGGAACCAATGACTTAAAAAATTCCTTGTGTAGATCTAAAAATATATTCCTTTCCACTTCCATTGTAGTGTAATTACAAAAAGTGTTGGCAAGAGTACTATAAACACTTGCCAACTTTTCGCCGTGCTCCAACATATGTGCCCATTTAACTGAGCGGCGATTATCACTAACTATAATATCGTCCAAGCTATTACAAGTTATGCTGTCGCTTTCAGCTGAACTAAGCAACAGTCTACCTTTTACAGCACGTTCGAGCGGACGATGATCACTTTCTACTCTTGGTATAATCTTTAGATCTACAGCATAAGGCCAAATATCAAAGGATAAAATTATATAGTCTATTTTACTTTGGGTACTACTTCTACAAAAGGTTGGAGCCTTCGGTACGTCTGATGGAAGACGACCGTTACATGCCCTTAAGCCATGGCCAATCATTAATATCATAATTTGGAATACTAACACAGTGCACGGGACAGTTTTGCAATTATACAAAATGGGAATCTTGTTAGCCAAATCTTCATCTTCATCTTCTAAAATATTTCCGAGCCCTGTGTACACTAAACTTGAAATAGAATCCATTTGTTCAATTACCGCTGACTCCTTTGATGTCAAGCCTGGTCTATTGTAAACATTATATATGTACAACACCCTTCTATCCTTGGTTACTATTTTAATTCCAAGTACGCCTAAGGAGTCCGCACTTAGGGGTCGATTATGATGGCGGACGGACCCCTGAGTAAGAGGGACCGTCCGCATGGGCAGCGGCGGTCCCTCCATGGCAATTAGGATGTGACCGCCACCATGGCGGTCACATCCTGTATGTTTTACATTGCGGCGGGTGCTGCTCGAAGCAGCAGCCGCCGCAATGTAAAAAATGACAACAGTGCATTTGCATGCACAAAGCGGCAGGCACCGCCCGGCACCGCCAGACATGTTAGAGCTTTTCCGCCGTGGTCGGTAGGCGACCGCGGTGGAAAAGCGGCGGACGGTCTTCCTGACCCCCCAGCCATCCTAATCTGGTGGATGCGGATAAACCGCTATCATAATCGGCCCCTTAATTGTGTTACTCCAATGTCAAGGGTCACTTTTACTCAGGAAACATCCTTTTCAATGCAACTTTTACCACGCAGTGACTTTACGACGCAACTATTACAACGCATGTCATTACAATGCATTGCGCTGGGGGGCGCTCTAGGATAGGGAATGGATTTAATTTAATATCCAACACCTTCCCTACTATCCACGGGGACTGGAGTTGGAATAGTAAATTAAACTATTCACTATCCAGCACCCCTTAACGCTATGCGTTGTAACAGCATGCGTTGTAAAAACTGCGATGTAAAGGCATGCGTGGTAAAAGCATGCGTTGTAATGTCATACATCCCTTTTACCCAAATCACTAAGCCACCCGAAGTGCCGATGGAACTGCTGCTATATAAAAGTTTTGTATCCTACCATATGTGGAATCTGAGTTGCCCAAGTCGCCTACAATAAATAAATATCGCTTGTTTCAATATAGTCGTTCCATTCGGGATCCCTAACATTCCTTTTGAGGCCTGCTATGTTCCATGAAATCAACGTAGTCCCTAGTGCTTACAGCTCTCATGGGGCTTTCACTGGATATTCTGTCTATGCGGTTAGCCTCACCTACCTGTAGGCCCTCAGGAATTGTATTATCTCTCAAAGCTAACAATACATACTCACTCACACCGCATGCTCCCCTTGCTCCCATTTCTTCTCAATGGTTCCTAGTTGGTGCTTTGTTTGTCCCCTCTAATTCCCTCTCTACTGCATACAATTCATTTACGATAACATCTGACTATTACAGTCAATCTACCGCCTCCAAGGATGATAACTCTTGGAAGCTATTAGATGTTTCTGGGAATAGTAGATTGACTTGGTTATTATTAATTCCAATTGCAGGCGGTTTGTAGAAATATTCTAAAGGTAGGGCATGGATGTTGGTCTTCCAAGTTGACGTCTCCTCATGTGCGTTCAACAGGGTACATACTAAGTGAGGGTGTTTAAAGTTTACAACAATACAGTCTCCCTGTATATACTTTGAAGAATCCCCCACCCACCCTACCCTACGCACCATCAGAATTTCACTTGTTTTATTGGGATGAAACTTTTTATACTTGGAAAGCCAATCAACAACTTTATTCCTGAGATTATACCAGGATTCATTTTGGTTCCTTTTTAGGGCTGGAACACCAGCTAAAACTAGAACATAGGGGCAGTAGCAGGAGGTAACTTCAAGATGTCAGGATTGGTGATAAAATCGGTACCCTTTGGGCTGTACACTACTGCCCTATAGCTGATTCTCTCTGGGTAATTTGAACTGCTATTGGGACGGGTAGCAGCCTTCTTCTTTGGCTCATTCACCCCTGTGTCCTCTACTATGTTGCCTATCTCAACAGTATTTAGATGTTCTGTACTCGGTTGTTTCAGGGTACAATCAGCACCACAAGTTTCCTTACTAGCCTGAAGAACTATCTTTAAGTCAGCTATTAATTTGGCCCCTTCTTTAATTATTTCCCTCCCCAATGGTGGTACCTAATTGGCCTATGGTGTCATTTAACTGGTCACTTTTGATCCCCATAGCCCTTAGTTTACTATCCATGCACTCATTTATCTGAGTCTGGATAGAATGTAAGGCAGTTTTAAAAATATCCACCACAGTTTGTTCTACTGCTCCTACTACTTCATTCTCCTTACTTTGTCCGAAAAAGTTATGGACATCAGTTTGCACCCCTATTGTTCTAAACCTGCTCTCCTCCTGTTCCAATGCATTTACGTCCCCATTACATGTGTTCCCTTTTCCACACGCTTTCCCTTTTTTTTCGCAAGTTCTTTTTCCCCTCTGCAGTTTTTCACTTCTTTCTTTAGATGCTCCCGCCGCTTTCTGTACTCGTAATCTTGTTGAAATCCCAGGACTAGCCTGATCGTTTACATTAAAAGATCCCATTAGTTCTGTTGTGGGATTATTCAAGGCGAATTTAGCATTTTCAAGTTAGTTTTCCATACCTGGGTTCAAATATAGTACATTTGTTGGTGACTGTGCTCCAAATTGGCTATATGTTGGAAGTTTTGACGGGTCTAATAATAGTCTCCTTTGTGCAAGTTCAATTTCGTGGCATAGTACTGAATCTGCTTGTGTTATAAAATCGTCGAGTGTTCCGGCAGCTCCCTTCCATTTACTCATTGTTAAATTGCCCCTCCCAGACATAATTAACAATCAAATGCTATATAACACCAAATGTCCCTAATCAATGAGAGTGCTGCAACAAGACAAACCTTCCACTACTAGCTCCAATACCAAAATGAGTGTAACCAGGAAGTTCAATAGGCGTAATCCAATCAGTTATTTTAAAGTTTAAGGCACACGAGTCTTAAGACTAGAATAATCCACCTTTGTTAGAATGAAGATCGATGATAAGATACCTGGATTTAGACCATGCAACGTGTTGGGATCTCAACAACTTATCTCCCGTTGCCACGATGTTTTCAGGAAGTACCCACAGAGTCAAATCGATAAAACAACAGGAGCGATCAGCAGGAATAAAGTGCTGGAGAGGTTTAACTTGGCTAATGTCAGAAAATAGGGAAAATGGTGTGGAGAGTAAAGAACAATTTCATCACATGTACCTTAAATATGCAGGAACGAAGAGGGGTGGCCCATCCCAGCCTCTTTTGGCTCGGACGGCCTTAGACGGCCCCGCCCTTGTCCCGGGCCTCTCCCAGCGTCGCCCGCGTGCGTCCCGCATTGCGTTGGGGGAAGGTGCCGCTTTATAGCGCGATGACAGCGCCTCCCCCTGCAGCAGCTGTGAGCGCTCGGGCAGGAATGATGTAGCGGTGCACCCTGGGACCAAGAGTCTCACCAGGGTAGTAGGAAGCATTTGGCAAGTGTCCCATCCAGGCAGCAGTACAGGTCAACAGCATGTACGGCAAAACAGAGTTTCAAAGGGCCCGCGCTGCGTGGGGGAAGGCGGTGCTTCATAGCGTGATGACAGCGCCTCCCCGTGCAGAAGCTGTGAGCGCTCGGGCAGGAACGATGTAGCGGTGCACCCTGGGACCAAGAGTCCCACCAGGGTAGTAGGACGCATTTGGCAAGCCTCCCCATCCAGGCAGCAGTACAGGTCACCAGCAAATACAGCAAAACAGAGTTTTAAAGGGCCCCGTTTTAAAGGGCCCCGCACTGCATGGGGGAAGGAGGCGCTTTATAGCGCGATGACAGCGCCTCCCCCTGCAGCAGCTGTGAGCGCTCGGGCAGGAACGATGTAGCGGTGCACCCTGGGACCAAGAGTCCCACCAGGGTAGTAGGACGCGTTTAGCAAGCGTCCCGTCCAGGCAGCAGTACAGGTCACCAGCAAATACGGCAAAACAGAGTTTCAAAGGGCCCCTTATAAACACATAAAGTTATTCTAGGTACAAATTAAAAGTAACCATACTATATAACATATAGAATAAACACCTAGGCCCCCATTATGATGGGGGGGCGGATCGCCCCCGCCAGGCTGGCAGTAGCCACCGCCGGCCTGGCAGGGGCGATCCGCTCGCAATTCTAGCCGGAATGACCCTCCCCCATATTAGTATGGCTCGGGGGTCCGCGGCGGACGGAAAGACCGTCCGCCGCTTTTCTGCCCCGGTCACCTTGCGACCGGGGCGGAAAAGGGTTTATTTGGTGGCGGTGTCTATCAGACACCACCAGCCATATTACAATGGGCTTTTTCAGATGCCTTTCCGTTGAGGCAATGCCGCCAAGGAAAGGCATGCAGCGTCTGCTTTGGGGGACCGATGTGGGCCCCCATGGACTCTGGGGGGTGCACATGGGGGTACCTATGGTACCCCCGGCAGTCCCATGTACAGCATGGCAAGCACCACGCGGTGCCTGCCATGCTGTGCATGAAAGTGCACAGCATGCCTTCCTGCCATTGTGGCGGGCGGTGCTGAGTGCACCTCCCGCTACAATGGTAGGAATGCAAGATGCGCCCACCACTGTGGCGGGTGCATCCTAATGCTAGCCACGGAACCCCCGCCCTTATGGCCGGCAGTCCCTTTCACTGGTAGGATGACGGGTGGACAATGTCCACCCGTCATCCTAATGACCCCCCTAATATTTAGAAAAAATATGTTTATTTATTAAACTTTCTTTTTGATTCATTTAGTTATTTTTTCTTTTCAACAAATATGTATATATGACAGACTTTACACAAAAAAGTGGATAAATAAATGTATACAGACATAATATAAGACAATTATAATGTCACATTAATGTATTCAATGTTATTATCCAAAAAACTTTACATATCATAAAGGCAAGCAGTGGAGAGAAACTTGATTGAAGCAAGCGGTAGATGAGAACTACGCGCGTTTCGGCATTACTGCCTTCATCAGGGAATCATCTATTGCCCAAAAACTATATAAAACATATAACATAATGGTTACATATATACACTATATATAAAAGATACCTAGAATATACCTAATTCATCAAAAACTTTGACCAAATGATATAATCAATAATACAAATACAAAACCAACATTGCAAAATGACAATTTGATCCATTAAAAAGACATTTCAAACGATTTTTTTGATAATGTAATTTATTAAACGATATTTTATAAATTTGTGCACTTATTGATAATCAGACACCATATGAACATACAGATTATAGAGATAGAGAAACAGATAATATATTTATAGAATTCTTTTTATATATACAAACAGAATATAATTTTTGTGCAAAAGTGAAAGCTCAACTAAAACATAAAATCTATACAGGAAAAGAAGTTTAAAGATAAACAGAAAGAGGAAAAAAGAGGGATAAGGTAAAAAAGTAAAAGTGAATTTCTTTTGGTTAGAGACAGGAACTGATATTGACCCTATATTCAAGGCTTATTATGACTAGCAAGGGTCTGCAAAAATACCCGTATCCAATACAGCGTAAAATGGCAGACATTAGTATATGCAATACAATTATAAAGGCTAGAAAGACTAAAAATGTTTAGATATTGATCTAAAATAATTAAAGGAGATTAAATAATTCTAATTGTGTATTTGTTCCTATATGTCTAGAAGGTAAAAGTAATCTGCTAAAGCTGCACATATAACACATTAACTGTAATCTACTATTTATATAGAGTTCCCTTACTCTTTAAAATGGCGATAAGAGCAGCTGTAATCTGTCGGTCACAAATGCCCAAATTCGACGCCAGAAAACTGAAGATATTATATTAAGAGACAAAAATATATATGCCATTAATTGCTCTAACGTTAGAGAGCATTAGCCCAGCTGTACTGAGGCATACAAATATTACCTAAGAACACAGAACAGACCACATCAGCCAATTCTTTACAGTGATCCAGTACGAAGTCGTCAGTTATATTAGCTGATTGGCTGGGACTGTAGGCTGTTTCACAACCCTCCTCATTATGATTTCATGTAGGAACAGTCCAGTTCTTCTGTCTGGAATACTGCTGAAACTCGTTAACACCAAGGGAAAAGCATCTGTCCATTTCAGAGACATAGTTGCACCCAGCTTTGCCAATCGGGACATTAGTGCTTCATTTACTTGTTCGACTACTCCAGATGCTTCTGGTCAATGTGCACAGTGTAGTTCTTGTAATGCTATACAAAGCATTCATATTACCTCATTATTAAAGTGTGTCCATCTATTTGATCCCAAAGAGGTTGGAAATCCAAACCACTGTATAAGCTCTCTAAGGAGTAATTTAGCTACAGTCAGACTGTCATTATGCCTGGTTGGATAGGCTTCCACCCAACGAGTGAACAGACACCCAATCACTAATAAATATTTTTGTACATTGCAAGGGGCCACCTTGATAAAAATCGAGCTCTATCCTATTGAAGGGTCCTCCAGATCTCTCTATATGACCTATTGTGACCATTGTTTTCTTTCCCACATTCTGTTGTTGACATATTACACACCTCTGGCGTAACACCTCTGCGACTGCTCGAAATAGGGGATTGAACCATGTCCGTCAGAAAAGTCACACCTTAGCATCTCTCATCTCTCCTAACATGTGCAGGTCCATGGCAGTTCCTTGCCATTGGTGACAACAAACTATCAGGCAGGACTGGTCCCCATCTGTGTATACCCACACCCACTCATCCTCCTGTCTTGGTATACAACCTGCCTTGATCCACCCCTGTTGTTCGGTCTCTGAAACTTCATCCTGCAATGCTTTTATTTCTTCCCATTTTTCCACAACTGAAAACGTCAGCCTGCATTCTGTGACATCAGGATGTTCTTTTAATGAGTCCCTATTGAAGATGTAAGAATTTAGGACTTATTAGCGCGTGGTCTCATCTGCATAACGGTTGGCAACCGTCATATAATAATTTCCCTGTCGGTGGGCTGGACACTTCATTAGTGCAATTTGAGTTGTAATCACAGCAGTAAGTTTTTTAAGCTCTCTACATTTCGGATAGGTGAACCTAAAGAGGTCATGAACCCACGCTGAGACCACTACTGCACAAAATCATGGACAACTCCAAATCCGTATTGTCTGTCTGTGAAGATGGTAACTCTCAACTGATCAGTAATACTGCAAGCCCTCATCAAGGTGATTAGTTCAGCCACCTGATCCGAATACACTCCTTGCAACCATGATGCTTCCACCACTCCCACAACCTTGGAGATGGTATACGCAGCTCAGGTTTCCTCCAGTATCTCTCAAACATGATCCATTCACAAACAACAGATGATCTGACTCATTCAATGGAACACCCATAATATCTGGACGAGGTTTCGTACACAGTTCAGTCACAAACAGACAATCATGATCTGCTTCATCAATCACAACCTCATTTCCTGGTAAGGGCATTAAAGTAGTCAGGTTTAAACTCGTGCATCTCACCAATGATACGTTCTAAGCACCTAATATCACTTGCTCGTGCTTTGTTAATCGGTACTTGTGAGATGTTGCGTTCGAGTACTGGTGAGCAAAATCTCAACAGAGTGTGGTACATGCACTTACAATGGGTGACCTATTACAGTGCTCTTGCACTGCTCCAAACACACACATGTGGCAGTAACTACTTTTAGACATCCAGGCAATTCTGCAGCTACAGGATCTAATGCAGCTGAGAAATATGCAACAGGTCTGTGCACGGTTCCATGAATCATCGTTAGAACTGACAATGCACACCCTTTATGCTCAATGCAGAACAGATTGAAGCTTCTGTTAAAATTAGGTATTCCCAATGCTAGAACTCCTTACAAACTCTCTCCAGTTCGTTAAAAGAGCGCATACATTCATCACTCCATGGAACTGGATCTGGCATATCCTTGTGCATAAGCCTCTGAAGGGGCTTAGCAGTCAATGAGAAATTTGGAATCCATTGCCTGCAGTAGCCAACCATTCCCAGAAACATGCAAACCTGTTGTTGAAATCTGGGTGGGTTCATCTGCAGAATGCCAGTAATTCAATCTTGTGAAACTTTTCTGGCTCCCTTCTCGATGTGATGTCCTAGATAAAGGACATCCCCCTTGCAAAATGGTATCTTTGTTGGTGACACCTTATGCCTGCTCACTGCTAGAGGATTCAGTAATGCAATAGTGTCACTTATGCAAGACTCCTGAGTGCCCGACGCTACCAATAAGTTGTCAATGTACTGTACCAGAACAGAGTGATTTGACATTACCAATGACTCCAGATTCTTATACAATATTTGATTGAAAATGGAAGGACTCTCTCTATACTCTTGTGGAACTCTGCACCATGCCAAGACACAGTTTCCAAACCGGGATGCAGATGAAAATGTACTATGGTGTAACGGAATGGAGAAAAAGTCTTGACCCAAATCAATGACAGAGAAGCATTCAGCTTTGCAAGAAATCTGATATAGTTCACAGCTGGATTTGGCACAATTGGACAACATGGTATCACAATCTGTTAATTGTGCGGAAATCCTGCACAATCCTGTAGTTTCAATTTGGTTTCTGAATTCCCATATTAGGTGGATTACACTGGCTTCCCATGATCTCTTTTAAGATTACCTGTCCAATTAGTGATTGAATGAAAGAGGTTATACCTGCAATAGTCTTATGACTCAGATTGTATGGTGGGGTTCATGGAAGTTCTGCATTTGGCTTCAAAGTGATTTGTATAAAAGCTACTCCTTTGATCAGCCGCGGCCCATGCAGGTAAGAGTGGTGGGCCCGGATGGGCCGGATTTCGACAGAGAATTATTTATTTTGTTTTCCCTTGTTGTCTTCTGTCGAATCCCCCCCAGCCAGGCCCTACTGCTCTTACCTGCACGAGCCACGGCTGATCAGACCAATATCTGTGCCTGTGAAATCCCAAACTTCTGAGAACACGTTGTCTTTTAACTCCAGAGGTAAATCATTACCAGCTAATAAAGGAGTTAACCTCTCAACTCCTGCCCTTTGTTTTTACATTTTGAATACAATACCTTCATCATTGGTTTGGAAATCAATTCCTTATGGGGTACAATGAAAGAGGTTATACCTACAATAGTCTCAGGACTCAGATTGTATGGTGAGGTTCGAAGAAATTCCACATTTGGTTTCAAAGTGATTCGTATTGGAGCCACTCCTTTCATCAACCCCAGCCGCGGCCCATGCAGGTGGGAGCGGTGGGGTGTTGGGGCAGTGTTGGGATGTTCCCATTATTCTTTAAATGTCACGAGGACTCTGTGGCTCGTGTTTGTTGTGACATGATGTGTAGAACGTGAGAATGCCCGGGACGGCAGTTGCTGCCGGGAGAGCTGTACACTGGACGGATTAAAGAGAAGCTCACCAATTATACCTGTATCTCTGTCTTCTCTTCACTGGCGACGAGGAGGGGATCAAGAATATTGAGGATCGCCAATTTGAATGTGATGATGATGACACATGTCATGAATTATTGATGTTATCTGCTTCCCCTATGGAAGCTGATGGTATAGTAGAAATTGCTTCTCTTGATGGGTCTCAAAGAAGAAAATCCCCCACTTGTTACATTAACTTAAATGGTGTTTGTGTCAAATTTCTTGCAGATTCGGGTTCTCCATTCACCTTAGTTAATGTCAAAGATTTTGATATCTTAGGTAAAATTTCCTTATCACAGTCCCTTATCAATATGTTTGCTTATGGGGGTAAAAGGGTAGAAGTGTTGGGGAAGTTCAAAGGCAAGCTAGAGTTTAAGGGTGATTGCACATCTTGCACTATCTATGTTGTAAAAGATGGTACTAATTTATTGGGTTGGCATGAACAAGGAGAGCTTGGTATCATTCTTGATCCCAACCATGTGGACATGGTTTTATCTAGGCGGGAAGCTAAGCAGTATTATGCTACTTTGCCTGATGTTGTGTCTGTACATTCCTTGAACGCATCGTGTGAGAGTGAGTGGGTACAAAATTACCCTGAAGTTTTTTGCGACAAATTGGGTAAACTTTAAGGTTTTCAACATCTAATTGTTTTGAAAGAAGGGGCTAAGGCAATTGCACATAAGGTTCGTAAGGTACCACTAAGCATGCGTAACAAATTGAAATGTGAACTGGAAAGATTACGTCATTTGGGTGTGATTGAACCAATTGAGGGGTCAGAATGGTTGTCTCCCATTGTTCTAGCGCGTAAGGCGGATAAGTCCCATAGGATGTGTGTGGATTTGCACGATTTGAATGCTTGTATATGGGTTGATCGACAGCCATTGCCCAATATAAATGAGATGTTATCTACTTTGGAGGGTGCCAAATATTTTTCCATTCTGGATATTTTTTCAGCGTACCATCAGATCGAATTTAGCAGAGATTCTAGGCATCTCACGTCTTTTGTAACACCTGAGGGTGCATTTCGTTACTTAAGAATGCCATTCGGTTTGGCGTCGGCTTCTGCGGTGTTCCAACGTC
Organism: Lissotriton helveticus; assembly: GCF_964261635.1. Classification (NCBI taxonomy): domain Eukaryota; kingdom Metazoa; phylum Chordata; class Amphibia; order Caudata; family Salamandridae; genus Lissotriton; species Lissotriton helveticus. The sequence goes on from NC_136065.1 coordinate 541,043,102, forward strand.
TTATGGGAAATCTTTTTAAGGACACTGCAGGGGTCGTCTTCTTTCAGGATGACATTCTTATACATGGTAAGACAGTGCAAGAACATAATGAAAGAGTGAAAACTGTGTTGGATATCATAAAGAATTATGGTTTAACCTTAAGAAAAGACAAGTGCAAATTCATCAGAGATGGTGTTGATTATTTAGGACATCACATCTCAGCTAAAGGAGTTGAACCACAAATGAAATTGTTAGATGCCATCCAGAATGCACCAGAACCCCAGAACAAAGACCAACTACCTTCTTTTTTAGGATTGATCGAATATTATGCAAAATTTGTGCAACATTTTTCTGATAAAACTGTATCTTTACGTAATTCATTGAAAATAAATGTCAAATATGACTGGTCACAGCAGTGTGCAAATTATTTTAAATTGTTGAAGGATGTAATTGTGCAGGCACGCCCTCTCAAGCTTTTTAATATTAATGATCAATGCATTGTAATTACTGAGGCCAGCAATGTGGGTCTAGGGGCGGTTCTAATGCAGAAAAGACCTGACAATAGGGAAGAAGTGATTGCTTTTGCTTCTAGAACTCTCTGTGGTGCCGAGGGAACTTATTCGACTATCGAAAAGGAGGCATTAGCTTTATGGTGGGCCGTACAGTATTTTAGAAATTTTCTTTGGAGCAATCACATAATTCTCAAAACTGATCACAAACCTCTGGTAGACCGTTTTACAATTAAAGGTGGTGGGAGGGCTTCTCCTCGTATAGCAAAATGGCAATACAGAATTGCTGAGTTCAATTATCACCTGGAGTATGATCCTGGGGTAAGGAACAGTGTAGCTGATTGCTTATCCAGATTACCTCTTTCTCAAAATAATTTGGAACACTGTTGTGATCACTTGGAAATGATTTGTGCAGTCAGCACTGTGTCTGAGGTTAGTACTGCGTTATCTGAAGCAGATTGGAAGCTTGCGATATCTGAGGATATTGAGTTGTGTAATGTGATTGATTTTGTTACTCATGGGTGGCCTGATGATAAATCTCTACCTTCAGAGTTAGTTCCCTTCAGGAGAGTTTGTGACGAATTATCTTTAATTGATGGAATCTTACGCAGAGGTGGTTTGTTAGTGGTCCCAAAATCACTATGTAAAACAGTTTTGGACCTAGCTCACGTTGGTCACTTAGGCATTTGTGCTATGAAAAGGAGAGTGCGTGAAGATTTTTGGTGGCCTGGTGTGGACAGAGCTATTGAACATTGTGTTCGTGACTGCGGTGTTTGCGTTCTTAGTGATAAAACTCAAGTTACTTGTCCCTCCGCAGTGAGTCCCATTCAGGTGAAAGAAGTGCTTTGGCATAAATTAGCATTTGATGTAGCTGGTCCGTTCAATGATTTAGGGACTACTCCTAAATATGCGCTGGTTTTAATTGACTACATGTCAAAATGGCCAGAAGTCAGATTTGTTGATGGAGTTAATTCTGGTACTGTTATCAATTTCTTCAAGGACATTTTTTTGCGAGAAGGTTTTCCGGAAGAATTAGTATCTGATAATGGCACTCAGTTAGTCTCTGCTGAAATGCAGGATTTCTTTAAGACTCATGGAATTAAACACATTCTTACCTCTCTTTATCATCCTTTCAGCAATAGTTTAGTTGAGCGTTTGAACCCAGTAGTCAAGGATCAATTGCAGTTGGCTTCTATTAATGGTTTAAATTGGAAGAAAGTGATATCTGACATGTTGTAGGCTATGAGGGTTACACCTCATTCTAGTACGGGGTATCACCATTCACCTTACTCAGAGGCAGAGTAGCTGGTTCGAAACTTAATAAGGATTGGATGTTGAGGAAAGAGGTGGATGTAGTCAAAATGGGCAGGGTAGCTGATGTGAGGGGCGTTGCTCAGGCTAAATATGCTCAGAAGAGCATTCGATCATCACCCGTGTGTCGTGGGGACTGGGTGAGAATCAGAAAACCCATGCTTTTGCGCAAGGGTCAAGCTCGCTTTTCCCCTCCTGTGCAAGTTAAAGAGGTAAAAGATCATGTTGTGGTACTGGAAAATGGGAAGATTTGGAATAAGTCTTGTATTTCAATTGTTCCTAAGCCCAAAGTTGAATTTGTAAAAAACAAATTTGGCCTTGGGTCTCAGGTTTCGCCCACTGTCAGCCTAAGTTCAAGTGCGTCTCCAATTGACAACAGTATTGCTCCTCAGCATTGTTCTACCAGATTTAGATTTGTTCCTGCTAGATATCACGATTTTGTCACATATTGAATGTATATGTTTTCTTTTTATCTTGATTTCTTGTTTATTAAGAATTTGCTTATGTTGCTTTAGGGGGTAGGTAGGTTGTATTTATTTATTTATTTATTTATTTATTATTTATTTTTAAATGAAGGGAGGGGATGTGTTGGGATGTTACCTGTTTCTTTAAATGTCACAAGGACTCTGTGGCTCGTGTTTGTTGTGACATGATGTGTAGAATGTGAGAATGCCCGGGACGGCAGTTGCTGCCGAGAGAGCTGTACACTGGACGGATTAAAGAGAAGCTCACCAATTATACCTGTATCTCTTAATCTCTTCAGGCAGGTGCTGCGGGATTTCGATAGACGACGACGAGGAAAAATCATGATTTATTTAATTTTCCCTCATGGTCATCTGTCAAATCCCTCCAAACCCGGCCTCACCGCTCCCTTACCTGTGTGGGCCATGGCTAATAAACCCAATATCTTTGACTGTGAAATAGTAAACTTCTGGGAACATGGAGTCTCTCAACTCCAGGGGTAACCCCTCAACACCTACCCTTGGTTTTGACATTTTTAATACAATATCCTCATTCCTGGTATGGAATTCTACTCCTTAAGGGGTACAATAAATGGAGCAACAAAAGATCATGACCTAGAAGGTTTACTGGGCTGGAATCACATATTACAAATGTGTGCAAATCTTCAAAATGATACAATTTGTACTTGTTAGTTCTGGCATGTTCAGCGGGTTTATCCCTAGACATTATGCTTTTTTGGCCTCCTGTTTCTGACCTGTTTTTGTTGGTTTTATGACTCTGGGCAATTTACTACTTCTGATCAGTGCTACAGTGCATATGCTCTCCCTGTAAATTATATGCATGGATTGGTGTTTCCATATTTGGCTGATTTGATTTACTTGTCAGTCCCTAGTACAGTGCACTGTGTGTGGTCCCTAGTACAGCGCACTGTTTGTGCCCAGGGCCTGTATATCAAATGATGCTAGTGGGCCTGCAGCACTAATTGGGCCATCCACATAAACAGCCTGTAAATGTAACTCAGGCCTGCCATTGCAGAGCCTGTGTGCAGTCTAGTACTGCTATGTCGACCAGGCCTTAACATTCCCATTTCTTACATGTATGTCACCCCTCGGGTAGGCCCAAGGTACCCCTGTGAGCAGGGTGCTGTGTATCTGAAAGGTAGGACATGCCATGATGTGTGTCGCAAGTCCTGATAGTGAAATAATGTCAATTTTGTGTTTAACTATAGTAGGGCTATCTGTTCCCATAGGATGAAATGGGGAGTTTGCTGATAACATCTTAGAAGCATAACTGCCCCTGGGAATCAGATAGGAAAATAAAGTTAGTATGCCTGAACTCAGAATGTTAAAATGTTTCTTTTAGTGAGGGTGATTTTTACATTCTGTGTTTGAAAATACCACTTTTAGAAATTAGGTATTTTCTTGCTTAGCCATCCAGTGTGCCTCTGCTAGGATGTGTATTGACTGTCTGACTTTGGAGTGACGGGCTGGGGATGCGCAGTGGCTTCGGAGAATCTGGATGAGTCAGCGCTTGGCTAAATAGGCCTGGTCTGCATTTGGAGTGGTGGGAGGAGTAGCACCTGCACCAGAATAGGGCTGTTCCTGCCTTCCACAATGATGGCTCTGCCCCCCTGTGGTGTATCAGGAGCCAAGTCTCACACTGAAAATGGAGGTTGATGTGCACTTGCAAATTGCCCCTCAGAACTGGATTGGACTTGGCTCAGAACCCCGGGACAAGAGAGAACAAAGAGATTTACTGTATAAAAAGGAGGGCACAGACTTTTAGATCACTTCTGGGAAATCAAGAGGAACCTTTGCCAAGGAGAAAAGCTGGAGAAAGTGAGGAGGAATACTGCCCCTCTGCTGTTTGCTGTCTGGGGTCGGCCTGCAGTAGCTACTTTCTGCCAAGGAAAGGGAAAAGGACTTTTCTGTTTGCTGTGTCCCCTGCTTGAGGAAAATCTCCAAGGGCTTGAAACTGAGCTTGCCTCCTGTTGTGAAGTCTCAGGGACACAAAGACTTCCCCCCAGCTCCCCTGAACTTCCTTGCTTGGAGTTCTGACATGCTAAGAGATGCCTGCTGTTGTTTTGGACCTCTGAAGGCTGTTTGCTGCTGTGAGATGGAAAAGTACGCAACTTCGAGAAACGTGACGCATCCCCACCTTTTTAAGACGCATTGCCAAAGAAATCATTGCAAACTCCCCGCGGCCTGAGAAATTGCTGCACGTCACATCAAGGCCACCGGTCTCCAAAGTCTGGGTTCACTGCACGATTCCGATGCAAGGCTTGCTGTGTGGCTGCAAGAACCCACGCACGGTCCCAAATCATCGCATCGCATTGAGGCACCAACTCTGTTGCATTGTTGGGGGGCGGAGTAAGAAACCAACGCATCACCTCCCCACACAGTAAGAAACCAACGCATCACCTCCTCTCTGGTAAGGATCCTCCTTTTTGTTGGTGTGCGCAAAAGTGTTGCATCTGCAATTTGCCTTGAACTGAACTATTTCTAACATTTGAAAGTCATATTTGTATTACTGTATTTTGGATGTTTGTCATTTTGGTCATGTTTGGTTTAGATAAATATTACATATTTGTCTAAACTGGTGTAGTGTTTTCACAGTATTACTGTATGTGTTCACAAATGCTTTACACACAGCATCTAGGATAAGCCTATCTGCTTGTGCCAAGCTACCAAGGCGGGTGAGAAAGGGTTATTTTAGAAGTGTCCCACACAGTCTGCCTAAGGGAATGGAGGGGCCCCAGGAGGGTCTATCACTGAACAAGATGCCAAAATAATTAAAAGAGCGAGCTTACATGATCTTGGATTTAAGGAAGCAATGTTTCATGTTTTTGGTGGTCTTGGAGCCAATGACCATCTTTTATATTTCCTCTGTACTTCATCTTTCCATTCTGCAGTACATACAAAGAAGAATATGCCTCTAATCCTGACCCCTTCCAAACGAAAAAACTACCCTGCTCATAATGAAGGCCCCCTTGCGCTATAGTTATTTTGCACTAGACAGCATACAGGGTGTCAGGGGCAGGAGAGAGCAGCAATGCTCAATATCTTTGTAAATATGGAGCATGTATGTGCTCTCTGTTTCATGCAAGTTTCGCACAGCAAGTTCCCTTTTGAGCTAGGTTGAGTGCATTAATAGTAAATGTGACCCCCAGTGGCTGAATAGTACACCTGAAACCAAGAAGCCTGGAATCAATCCCCTCAACCACAGCTTGATGAAATTCTATGAGCCTACTTACTTTATTTCAATATGCATTCTTTTAATGATCATCACATTTGAGAGCACCTTGAAATAAAGCAGTTCAGGTGTGTACCGTACAAAATACTTGTAGGTTATTTAATAATATTAATGTATCCATAAAAACAAGCTAGGTCACTTTTGTGAAGCACTTGGCAACTGGCTTACCTCCTATTTCATAAACAGCATCTTTCTGGGAGCTAGGCATGGAAGTTTCCATGTTAATGTTTAGAAAATTTCATTTTAATAACTGCTACTTAATGCATGGATATGAACTAAGGTATTTTAGTTAAACACTTTCACACAGTACTTAACTTGTAAAAAATATAAGTGGCATGGCTCTCATCAGGAGGCAACTGCAGCCTGCACCACAACTTGCCCCTGCTATGCTGCCAATGATGGTAAACAACACAACTAATAACCATTCACACTCCTACAAGTGTGACAATTCTGACTATTTCAGGCACCCCAAGCTAAATAAAATGGCTTGGGTGACAAGTAATAGTAAATGTAAATTGATACTTGTATAGCGCACTCCTCACCCGCAAGGGTCTCAAGGCGCTTGTACGAATACCGCTGTGGAACCCATCCTGGCTTTCCCTGTGAGGTGTCCACTCCTGGGCACCCCCAAGGTGGAGGCCAGGCATCCTTAGCGTTGTGGGGCCGTTGTGGAGATTAAGCAAGCTATTGCCCAGAGTTGCAGAGTGGGACTCCATGATTGGAATAGGCACCGAGGCGAGAATTATCAGGTCCGTGGAATTTTGAGCCCAAGACCCGCCGAGGTGGGGAATTGAACCCTGGTCCCAGGCTAGACCTCTGCATGAGGGTCTGCCGCTCTAACCATTGAGCCACACTTCTCCAATTTATGTTGTTTATTGTATATTGTATTATTGTATTATTATTGTATTATGAATTAACAGCTGCTGTGGTCAGCTCTAAATTAGCCAGACATAGCCACCTTATTGCAGACTGTCACAAGTATATCACACTCAATGAAGGGGAAAGAAGGAACACTCCTACTTCGACCTTCACTATCAATCACAAAACATACCAAAGAAGTAGGAGTATGAAAAAAGTCTTTGAAAAAGTTGTTACACTACAGGTTTAAGGTTTAACCACAATTTTGTAACATGCTTCATCATGGGGCTTGCAAAACACACCCTGGCGCAGACCAACGCCTGGGGTGGAGCAAAAAGGAGGGGTGATGGACAAAAACCGTAAAAGACACAGGAAACGGCTGAAACATGCTGACAGACATACAGATAGGAGGGGTGAAAGGCCACTAATCAGCCCTATCACCGCCATACTACGTTCTTTCTTTTTAATCCTAACTGGGTAGTCCAAGAATTAAGTATTAGCAGGGACATTCCTGAATCAGTTTTAAACTCTACATTCTGCTTTTACTTTTTCTTTTGATCCTCACTACGGAATGTTTGCATAGTCTTTCCCATCCCTTTTGCTCCACCCCAGGCATTGGTCTGCACAGGGGTGTGTTTAGCACGCCATATGATGAAGAATGCCAACAAATTGTGGGTGAGGGCAGTTTTTCGAACCAACAATGTTTGCCTCTTAAACCTGTGGCATAAGACTGTCACAAGTGCCAGTGTTGACAATTAAGGGCCGGTGCTGAGCAGTGGAAACCACCAGCTCAAAATAAGTACTGCTTTCACATGTGAAAAAACATACACTTTTCGAATTTTTGAGGAGTCTTTATTATGATTTTAAATGATGGTTGTTGCACGATTTGCAAGCCAAAATACTTTCAAGCTCGCCTTAGGCCCTAAGCTTTGAAACAAAGTGACACCCTTGGGTAGATTTCCCTATCAATTTTCTGACTTGTCCACCACTAACCCAAATCTGCATGAAATTCTGCATTTTGGAGGTGGCAACTCTTGATACGTACAATTTATTATGATCAGAAAATTCAGAGCTTCTGGAGATCGATTTGTATCTGTGTGATAAAAATCGACCCCAGTTTTGGACTGCCCTGTAGGGCAATGAAACTGCTTGATAGGCTTGTCTGACAGGTCATTATGTGTGCCATCTTTTTGGGCTGTGTTATAGGCTGCTGGACCGGTTTCTACTGTTTTCCCCAATATTAAAACAAACATTTGCCTGCAGCAAGCGCACTTCCATGCTGTCTTCCATACCTTGCAAAATACTTATATAGTGTGCCTTTACAGGTTCAAAACTGCCCCAGTTTGAAAACATGGACCACTTCTGTTAGGTATGTAGGGGCATATTGACAAGGCGGTGATATAAAATAATCGCTGCATTTGCGGCCGTTTTCGGGCGAAAAGCGGCGATAATTTCATCGCCTTATCAGCAAAGGCATGCTATCGCGTGTTATGTTGATTTTGCTCCCATTTCCAGCACGCCTAACTTCGCATCGCTAATGAGATGCAAAGTACGCGTGTCTGTGGAAACAACATGGGTATATATTGCGAAGTCAGCTTCGCGATATTTACAAGGCGAGGAAGCTATTATTTAAATTGCGCTAATTATGCCTTGACGCAGGAATTTAACGTCTGTTAAATTCCTGACTAAGGCATACCTAACATGGGAGGTGGATTCATGTGATACGACCACAGGGTCAAGCATATCGCCGTTTTACATGGCACATCGCTGAAAAACCAGCGATGTTCCATGGAAAAGGGCAATATCGCTGGGATATTCATCGCCATGGCGCTAAACGTTGTTAATACAACGCTAGCCTGGCGAAATATTCCAGCGAGAGAAAATAATGCAGTATACAAGGTCAGCGATTATTATCGCTACCTGTTGCAAATATACCCCCTAATTCGCTAATGGGGCCCAGTTTTTTAGTTTACTGCAGGGTCTATTTTCTATCTAATTCCGACCCTAATTCAGGACAGAGATTATGGCCTAGGTGTTTGATGCTTGAAATAATTGCATTTACGGATCCTTTCCCTGTCTTTTTTTCTTGTTTCGATAGACTGTTCTTCAGTTACAAAACTAACGTGTAGGGTTTTCACGAGGATACAGATTTAAATGAAAAAAGCAACATCCATCCAAGAGCGTTAAAGATCTCATTCTACCCAGGCATTTTAACAATCAGGACCATAAGAAGGATGACACCTGCCAAACTTGGCTTCTGGCCTTCGAACTTGGAAGCCCCAGGAACCACCTGCTATTTAATTATTCACTGAATGAAAAGAAATTCGCTTTTGGCAAACAGACGCATTTTTCATTTCCGTAAAAGCAATAGCCGTTTGTTGAATATAAACAGCATTCCTGCTGTTCCGCTTTAGGAAATGCAAATATGTTTTATCAGACACATTGAGCTATTGGTCGTTTAACTTTGACTAGACAATGACCGACTAGCAGCCGAGGGGGAAACGCAATTACTGTTCCTTGCCCACGGCGTGCTCACATTAAGCATGCCACGGCACATCATATTAGCTCACGGCAATGAGTAGCCTTGTCACAATACCACGGTATAAGGTTTGCCATTTTTGCAAATTAATTAAATGAAAAGTCAATCGGATGCGTAGAGTAATTTCGCTTTAGCCTGCAATATAGAGGAAAAACTTTAAATAACATATGACCTCTGTGCTTTAACTTATTATATGGTTTTCTGTTCTATCGTTTATATTTACCCTAGTTTTACAGAAAATAGCACACTTTTCAGTAGGTGTAAATTCAGGGGCTACAGATCACAAGCCCCTTCTCTTTTGCAGTAGATATTGTTCATTAATTGCTATGACATTTGTAGGGCAAACCCTTTCAGCCATAGGCGTCAGTGCGCTTTGCATTTTAACAATTTAAGAATCTTTTTTTTTTAAGTTTGAAGTTTATTAAGGCATAAAGAGAAAAAGACAGTACATGAAGAAACAGTCAGAAGTGATAAAAACAAGAAAACTCTCTTACATTACAATGGAATTGTTCATAGAAATAACGTAAAATAGAACAATATATGTTAAGAAAATCAGAAATAGTGAGGGTGAGGGAGAATCATTAGAACCATATATCTTAAAGGTGGCAAAAAGAAAACATAGCTTGTACCAACAAACTCATACATATTAGGATAAAACAATCACGGTGGCTTTTGAACTTCGACATTACGTAATGGAGAAATGGGAGATGGTCTGGAAATCCTGGATAGATATTCGGTAAGGGGGATCCATAGAAGGTCACGTTTAATTGCTAGGGAAATAGGGGAAACGAAATTGGTGTCTAGACGATGGTTAAAACACACTGCGTTCCACCATGCAGTGAAGGAAACGTCATTAGCCTGTTTCCAATGCGATGTAATATGATGAAAGGCTATGGCTATCAGGAGATCGAGTAGTTTGTGTTTATGGTGGGGTTCAGGAAGAACAGGGGAAAGGGAACCTAGAAAAATGTGAAGGATTGAAAAGGAAAGAGTGATGTTGAAAATTCTTTGAATTTGGGACCAAACTAAATGCCAGAACTGGAGAATGGGAGGGCAGTCAAAGAGCATGTGTTTCAAATCAGCTATAGGACAAGAACAGGACCAACAGGTGGAAGGGGTGTCCAAGGAGAAAGAAGACAGAATTAAGGGAGTATATAGTGTACGATTGTAAATAAAAAATAATGTTTGGGTAGTATTGGCAGCTCTAGATGTACTGTGAATTTTAGACCAAATTTTATCCCAAAAATTAGGAGGCCAATTTTGAGACAAGTCTTTCTCCCAAGCCAACTCAACCTTAGATTTAGTGCGTTCAGTCGAAGAGTGGAGAGCTTTATATAGAAAAGAAGCAGAGGGGGACTGGTCAAGGGCATTAGAGATGGAAAGGTGAGGTAGAGGAACAGTGTTGGTAGTGGGAAGGGAGGAGAGATATTGGACAAGGGAAGGGATCAGCGATAAATATTGTTTACGAGAAGAGGAAGGTAATGAAAATTGGGTTTGGAGAAGGTGAAAAGGAAGAGGACAAGTAGCAGAAAGAAGTTGAGAAATCCATTTTAAACCACGAGAATGCCAGGACTTCCAATAAAGTGAGCGATTTCGAATTTGAAGGGACTTATTATGCCAAATAGGTTGGGTGTGAACAGAAGAAGCAGAAGGGTAGGAGGATAGCAAGTACGGCTGAAGAAGAGAACGTGTGTGAGAAATGATAGGAGATCGGAGAGAAGAGACATTAGAGGAAAAAGAAAGAACTTCGTTAAAATCATAAGGATGGAGGAAGGATGATTCTAGAGTTAGCCAGAGTGGAGGATAATACGGAAGGTCTGAAGAAAGCCAACGAAAGGCTTGTTTTAAAGAGAAAGCAGTATGATACGATTTAAAATCGGGAAATTTGACCCCACCCAAAGATTTATCCTTCTTTAAAACAGAAAGAGCTATTCTAGATTTCTTACCCTTCCACAAAAACTTCAGCAGAATAGAATCTATTGACTTGAAGTAATGAGTAGGGATGTGAATAGGAGTCATAGAAATAGTGTAGAGGACCAAAGGAGTCAGCATCATCTTTATGGAATCTAAGCGTCCCCACCAAGAAAGAAAGAGAGGGTTCCAACGGTTGGTAGAAGTAGTAAGTTTAGTGGAGAGAGATTCGAAATTAAATTTGAGAGTGTCAGAGAGACGAGGGGCGAACCATACACCTAAATATTTAATCTTAGAAGGTTGCCAGGAAAAGCCAGAAGTGTCAAATAGATGCTTGAGGCATAACGGATTCAGGGGGAGGATTTCACATTTGTCCGTATTAAGTTTATATCCAGATACATTAGAGAAAGCAGATACTTGATTAAGGAAGGAAGGTAAAGTTGTGTGAGGATCTGAGCAGTAAAATAAAATATCATCAGCGTATACCGATAACTTAACTTGTTTTTGGGAATCATACTGAAAACCAGAAATATTCTCGTCTCGTCTAATTTTGGTTAAGAAGGGTTCTAAGGCTAGAATAAACAGAAGAGGAGATAGAGGACATCCTTGACGGACACCTCTGCGAAGAGGAAAATAATCAGAAGTGATACCGTTAGCAAAAATGGAGGCGTGGGGACTGGAATAAAGTAAGGAAATAAGAGAAATTAATTTGGGTGGAAAACCAAACCAACGAAGAGATTGGAACATAAAATCCCAGCCTATCCTATCGAAGGCTTTTTCGGCATCGAGAGAAATGGCAGCTAATGGAGAGGGAAGAGAGGCAGCTCTGCTCAAAATGTTAAAGAAAACACGAGAATTATCTGAAGACAAGCGATCTTTAACAAATCCGGATTGTTCCGGACCGATAAGTTCTGGTAGTAGAGGGTCTAATCTAAGAGCTATAATTTTGGCGAAAATTTTATAATCAGTATTTACCAAGGAAATTGGGCGATAATTTTTACATAACGTATGATCTTTATCTGGTTTGGGTATGAGACAAATTAATGCTTCTTGAAAAGTACCGTGAGAAGAGCCAGATTGGACAAAGGATTGAAACAATAATAAAAGTTTAGGAAGAAGAAGAGAGGAGAAGTGGTTGTAAAACTCAATAGTAAACCCGTCCGGTCCTGGGGCTTTGCCTCTACGGAGGATCGAAACAGCTTGTGAAATTTCAGAGAAGGAAATGTCCAAATCTAATGATTGAAAATCAACATGAGAAGATTGAGGGGAAGGGATATTCTGGAAATAGGATAGAAGGTCATCAGGATCAGGGCTAGACTCAGGAGTATATAAAGTTTGGTAAAAAGAAACAAATTGAGCCAATATGTCCTTGTCTTTGAACAAGGAAACACCAGCAGGATCCAGTAAGGACTCTATCTTTGTTTTTTCCTTGCGTATTTTAAGGTAATTAGCTAGAAGTTTGCCCATTTTGTTTTGGCCTCCATAATAGCGGGAATTGCATTTAAGGAGAGAATTTGAAGCCGCATTAGTAGTAAACCTATTGAACTCAATTTTGGCAGAAATGAGTGCACGAAGAGATGATTCAGAGGTAGAATTATAATACGTATATTCTAGTTTCTTAATTCTATCCAAAAGTTGAGTTGATTTGGTAATCGACTGTTTTTTCTTTTGAGAAACAAAATTGATGATAAAGCCTCTAGCAGCTGCTTTGAAAGAGTCCCAAACTGTGACAAAGGAAGACCCAGGAAGGTGGTTTAGTGTAAAGAATTCAGAAGCAAAATCCATAAATTTAGTAGAGAAAATGGGGTCTAGGAGTAAAGAATTATTAAATCTCCAGCGTCCCGAATGAGGGGAGAAGGGAATAAGGTCAATATCTACGAAAACGGGGGCATGGTCTGAGATTAAAATGGAGCCAATATCTGAATGGGTGGTTAGTTGTGCCAGGGATTTGCTGAGGAAAAGGTAATCAATACGAGATTGAGAGTGGTGGGTGGGGGAATAAAACGTATATTCTTTAAGGTCAGGGTTACATAATCTCCATATGTCAACTAGAGCAAAGTTCTGAATTGCAGTAATAAATTGGGAATGCATCTTGGAGGGGACAAACTTAACTTTGGAATTCCTGTCAAGAAAAGGGTCTAGAACTTGGTTGCAATCACCACCAAAAATAACATATTGTTCATTAAGAGTAACCAACTTGTCAGAAATAGCAGGCCAAAATAACTTATCAACACCTGTAGGAGCATAAACATTAAAGATAACGATAGGTATTTTATCAATGAGGAGATTAGAGATAACCCATCGGCCATTATCATCATGTTCGTGAGTTACAACTGAAACATTTAACTTTTTATGACATGAAATAACAGTACCATTTTTCTTACCTAAAGCAGGAGAGTGAAAAACATGTCCCACCCAGCAACGTTTAAGTTTAGTAGCTTCTGCGTCCGAAAGATAGGATTCTTGTAAAAGAGCTACATCGGCTTTAAGCCGTGCAAGGTGAGTGAGGACACGTTGACGTTTAATGGGGTTATTTAACCCCTTAACATTCCAAGTAACTACCCGGAATTTGTAACTTCAGTAAAATGATATGAGATAAAATACATTAAGAGATGAGCGATAGAATGAAGAGAATCATAATGAAAATGCGAAAAACAGGAAATGTAAGAGAAAGATAAGAAAGAGAGTGGAGATGAAACAGTAGAGGAAGAGAAGCGAAAAAGTTGAAAAAAGGAAGAGAAAAAGAGAAGCAATAGAAAAAATAGAGCAAAGAGTATAGAAAGAAGTAACATTTTAACTAATAGCGAACAAGTCAAGGGAACTGAGGGATGACGACGCCAGAAGAGGACGACATCAACAACAGAGACTCACATCGTCGAACACCTGAGGAACCAGAGGAGGAACAAATTGAAGGGAAATACGGATACACCGGGATGAAGAGACACGAGGTTAGGATCTGTAAAAAGATAAAAATTAGAAGAAACATTAGAGATACAAACGGAGAGTAAGATAAAAAAGAACACAAGAACAATATCATAACAGAGGTAGGATATAAATAGGTAGGAAATATTCATTCAAATACAGGCATTAGAAACAAATAACTACAGGAAAACACAGAGGTATATAAAAATGAGAACACATGGCAAAATAAAGATGGTTAAACAGATCTTGCAGTGTCCATGTTGACGGCTTCGTGACGACGAAGGAACTCTTCAAGGACGAGCGGATCATCGAAAGTAGTTGTTCTGTCTTTGTATGTCACCTTGAAGAGGCATGGATGTAGCAGGCCATAACGGGCGCCAAGGGCTCTCAAACGTGGTCGTAAATCAAGGAACTGTTTTCGACGATCAGCTGTGACTTTAGCAACGTCTTGAGAAAGGTATAGCCTATGACCTTCCCATATGATTTGTTTTTTAGTCTTTGCTGCAGACAACACTTGAAGAAGATCAGTATACTGGAGGAACAGCATGATGACTCCGCGGGGCTTGGTGGAGACTTTAGGGCCAAGTCGGTGCGCACGTTGAATATTAAGAGAGGTGGAGGGAGGAAGACCCAAAATTTGTGGCAAAAATGTTTGGAAGAAAACTGTAGGGTTGGATCCCTCTGTAAGTTCCGGAAGATTATAAAGGCGAAGGTTATTCCTCCGGTTGCGATTTTCCAACTCTTCCGACTGTCTCTTCAAAAGAGAAATATCCTTTTCTAAGAGTGTAATTTTTGCGCAGGAAGACTGAAGTGTTTCTGTAGATTGTTCCACCAAGAGAACCCTCGACTCCAAAGTAGACCATTTGTCGTGAAGAAATTGTAAAGTTTTAGTTGTCTCAGCCATGAAGGGTTTGAGTGCACGAAGCTCCTCCAGAATAAGATCCATTGACGCAGAATGTGCTGAAGAATCTGGAGAAGGAGGGTGTGTTTTCAGACGTTTCATTGAAGCAGGTTGTTGAAGCTTACTGGTTGCAGTAGTTTTAGGAATTGCGCCGTGGACAGCAGATGGTTTGATGGGAACAGAGTCGTCCATAGTGTGTGGCGCAGAATCAGAGTCTGAAGAAAGTTGTGGTTTGGTCTTTGAAGCTGGAAGCTTGAGGTTACGAAGCTTCCCCATAAAGAACAGGGGAAGGAAGCGCAATGACACCACAACCAGCAAATGAGAAAAATGTTGTAAATGTGATGCAAGAAATATTCCTTATGGTGAAAAAAGCACCACGAAGAGTGATGAAATGCAGCAAAATGAGCGTCACCAAAACATATACTGTCTCCTCATAGAAACCAGGAAGAGCGTTGAGAGAGAGTATTACCTCATAACAGGGAGAAAACAAACTGAAGCGCTAATATGACTTAGGAAGGTCATAAAGTCCATGCGGAGCAAGGTGACATTTTGTTATGTAAATAAGGATGGCAAGCATGAGAAAGTAGCGCTAGTTAGGCTGAGAGAAAAGACAGTTCCGTTTCTTGTCAAAGAGGCAATAGACAAGCATCACAAGTGAAACGATAAGGTGTCGAGGAGACTAGTATGCCAAGAATTCGGTGTTTGAAAGTTCCGCATTATGCGCGCTGAGGTGAAAAAAGCGGCGTTTGTTGAAAGGGCAGGTTGCGCGGTGAAAATTGGTTAAGATGGCGGCCGCTGAAGAGCGAAGCGCGTCACAGGTGAAAGCAACTCACACCGCCGGTGTAGAGGAGAGCAGTTTAGTTCTCCCTGCTCACCTCATGTTCCGACGGCAGAATCTGGCATCAGCGCTGCCATTTGGCAAGGAAATGCGGAAAAAATCGCCGGCTCCGGTGAACGGCTTGTGGTAAATAAATAAATAATACCTCTATTTTTGGATGAATAAATGAATAACAGATAGCTCAATAAATAAGAGTCAAGATTCGAGGTAGTAGGAGTTTTGCAGGTTTAATACAGCATAAGGACAGGAACAGGACAACCTGCATAGGAATAGGATGGCAGGGCCCAGCAGCTGCTGGGGCTGGATCTGGGATGAGGGCGCTAACATTTAATAATAATACACGATCATATATACTAAAACAGTTGCATTACAATACATACGATAGGCGGAGCAGTGGGTGTGGTCAATAGCAGTCGCGAAAGATAAGGGTGAAAGTGGGTGTAACAGAGGCGTATACATAGACATGTGATGCAAACGTAACAGAATATGTCATGAATGGGGTGGAAACCATGGAGGGGGCTACCTAAGGAGCCGGGACCTCTGACCTAATGGTGCGCGCAAACTGGCAATGACGTATTACTAGGAGAAGCTGGGGGCTTCGAACTCTGTGCTAGGAGCAGAGACTGAAGTCTGGAGAGTCAGGGCGACATGTACCTAAGCAGTATCTAGTATCTGATGTTTAGGGAACATGTTGATATGAACTGAGAGTCAGGAGGGGAGAGGCTAACGGACTCTAAGACTGGAGCATGCATTATTCTATATGTAGTGCGTGATGAAGAATATTAAATGACCGTTAAATGCAGTATTTCTCTTACATGGAGACGTAAAGGCTAGACAATGACGGAATCTATTGATGCGATTCAGTAGCTTTAGGAATGCAGAGAAGGAGGACTGAACTGATAACTGGAATCATAACATACTCTTGGCAGACTCAGAGGCAGAGCCAGGCTGAGCCGGGCACTGCGAGGCAGGAAGTAAGTGAAGGGTCGAGGATACAGGTGGGGGCTGTATCGCTCCTCAGCGAGGCTTCAGGAGACAGGAGACAGGAGCTGAATCTGATGTCCAGGCCCTTCTGAGGCCTAGAAACGGGGACTTTACAATGAAATAACGTGCACACTGAGAAACGTGGCAACGTAACTTTACATAGGCCTGATATTCGTAGTATTCACGAGAACTGGAAACTGACATACTAGAGATGGACACAACTGTAATTGCGTCATTAATCGAACATAGGGAATGCATATGCATATTTAATCATGCACACATAACATATGATGGAGGACGCGTAGGGACACAGAACATGGCAAAATTTACTTTTCCACATTCCCTCCTTGTCACTACGTTTCCATCAGGAAACATCAATATTCATGATACCATCTATCATTTCATACAGTATCATTTGCTCGTCTTGAATTATCCTGGAACGGGATCTAGAACGAGGCTTGGGACTAGGAATACATGATGTAGCACAAATGCCGCAAATCGCAGGGCCACATTGTATACAGAGGCAGCAGCTGAATATGATCTCTACTGCAATACCTAGAAAGGACAAGACTTTCCATCCCCAGGCGGAAATTATATTCCAGAACCAACCGGACCATGTCCAGGTGCCTGGATCTTGGTGCAACAGATGGGCAATTTTATGGAGTCTGGTTATAGCTGAATAAACAGACGGCGCGTTATTTGGAATGAAAATGCAGCAACTAGATCCGATGACTCTACAGGCCCCGCCCCTATCGGCCAGTATGACGTCAAGGACGAGACGATTCTGTAAAACGACAAATCTCATAGCAGATTGCTCTTCGGTTAAGTTACCTAGAGCAGAGGCAGTCTCATTGACTACAGCTTCAAGGGTTCTGGTTAACCTACGGATTAGCTTACTATTCTGGATAGGTCCTATAAAGAAAAAGAAACCTCTGTTGAAATCTGTATACTGTTCTAGGGCAGTTTCAGTATAATCGACAATGGGGGACTCCCTTCTATGTCTAATGTGTACTAGATGTGTATTTCTATGATAATCAGATGGGGCTAGGAAAACTGGTGGCAGTAGGAAGGCAATGTAACAGGTTCCCTCCCAATCGAGGGGCAGACGGATATATGCAGTTTGACCACAAATAAAATAAGAATGGCGTGAAGCTTTGAAAATAGATTTCCCACTGTCACTATACTTGACAATAGTAATACAATCGCTATGTCCTACATGTACGGAACCATTATTTCTAACACATAATTCGCCTTTGACTGGTAGTACTGAAATAGCAGGTAAGTCTGGAGTAGTATCAGACTGAACATTCAGGACCATGAAATTTGAAGAATAATTACCTAAATTGTACACTTCATTTTCTAGATCTAACCCTGTTCTGTGGGGAAGACCTTGCTTGTCTGGAAAACATGTACTGTTAAGAAAAGACATATCTGTTGAGGATGACGTTAACGTGGACCATGCTCCACACGAACCATTATGTGAAAATGGATAAGGAAAGAGTGGCAGAACTCCCTTCGGTGTCTGGAAAGGGGGGAGTCGACCACACACCCAACAATTTGTGGCATTGCTGGTCTGGTGTGAATAATGTAACATGCGGATGAAAGAATTATTTCGCATAGCGAGGCGGTAAGAGAGTTCATGAGGAGGCAGATCACTAAACGTGTGTTCTACTGTAGCATTAGCAGACTTATTTACATGAGAAACTGAAAAATACAGATAAAATGCATAACTGGTGCAGGAAATCATAATGCTGAGAAATAATATGAAACATAGAAAAACGATACATCGGATTGAGTTTTGACTAACTCTCTCACTATGGGGGTCTATTTTATACATGTCAGAAACAGTCTAACCGTTTCACCTAGGGGAGGACTTAGACAATCAAACTGGCTGACTTATTTTACTAGACCGGAGTTTCAACTTATACTCCTGTTGCGGAGTTTTCTCTAACGGGGAGGGTGCAGTATCATTGTTCTTTGCGGGACAGTCCTTGAGAATAGTACTTTGGCAATCCTTCAAATCCTGGGAAATGTTCTTTGAGACGGGTTTCAGTCCATAAAATTTCTTTACGTGCGAAAGGTGCACCCAGCCTTTGCGTCCCTCCAACTTCACGGCTGTACGGGTGGCGAGGAGGACCTGTCGGGGCTCCTTCCAGCGAGGCTCTAGCGGACTTGAGCGGTCAAAATTGCGAACCAGGACCATGGATCCTGGAACGATTTCATGCGGTGCCACCTCGGTATTGTCTGGAAATGCGGCGGCAACCTGTGAACGACAAGAGTTGAGGGCAGACATCAAGGAAGCTAGGTAATCTGTCAGCATATTACTTGAAACATCGGTAATACTTCGGGGTCTGGGTGTACCCCACATGTTAGGGGGGCGGCCGAATACGACCTCATACGGGGACAGACCTGATCTGGAATGTGCGACCATGCGCATGTAGAATAGAGCAACTGGCAGAGCTATTAGCCAGTCTACACCTTTCTCTTGACAAACTTTTGCGATACGGATTTTCAAAGTCTGGTTATGTCTCTCTACGAGACCGGCTGCTTCAGGATGGCGTACACAATGGAACTTCCACTGGTACCCTAACAAAAGGGAAACATGTTTCATTAACTCTGAGGAGAATGGCTGGCCGTTATCAGAATATACGACCCTAGGGAGTCCATAACGGGGGAAGAACTCACGAACCAACTGCTTGGCAGTGGTCGCGGCTGTGTAATCTGGAACTGGATATGCTTCTGTCCACCTGGACAAAGCGCATACAACTACAAGGACATACTTGAAACCTCGACATCGCTCCATCTGAATATAATCCATCTGGAGGACTTCAAAAGGGTGGTCAGGAGGTTGGAATCCCCCTTGTTCCACCGGGACACTTTTACCTGGATTAAACTGGCAACATATCATACAGGTACGGACTTTCTGTTTGGCTGCAGCTCGTAAATGCTTGTTGAACCAAATGTTCTGGATACTGTCTAACATAGCTTTTTCTCCTAAATGTGCTGGACTATGTGCGGTATTGATAATGACTTGAACCATAGAGTCGGGGAGAAACCATGTGGCTTTTCCCTTCGTCACCCATCCCTGATCTGTCTGTACCCCTCCTTGTTCAGACCATTTCTTGATTTCATCGGGAGTAGCATGTAACTGGATATCTATGACATCTTGAGTAGGGTCTTTAACTGTCATACATGTAGTCGGATCTGGAGTGTGTGTCGGTGTCTTATTTACTGGAATGTCTGGTGTCTGAGCTGTAAGCTTGGCTGTGCGATCTGCTAGATCATTACCTTGGGAAATGGTGTCAGTAACCTTCGTATGTGCTTTGCATTTCATGATAGCAATGGATGTCGGTAAATGTATTGCATCTAACAGAGCTTGAATAAGGAGACCATGCTGAATCTTGGTTCCATGAGAAGTCATGAAACCTCTCTCTTGCCAGAGCACTCCAAAGTCGTGTACAACTCCAAATGCGTAACGTGAATCGGTGTAAATATTAACTTTCAAGTTCTTGGCGTGTATGCAGGCTTGAGTCAGAGCAACTAGCTCTGCTGCTTGAGCGGACAGGGTGTCAATACGGTGTGTCTCAATAACTTCAGTGTCAGTAGTCACTGCATACGCGGCTACTAGTTCTCCTGTACTTGTTCTCATACATGAACCATCCACATAAAGTGTCAGGTCTGGATCTGGAAATGGAATATCTGTCAAATCTTGTCTTGGCTTTGTCATGATGTTAACTATTTCCACACAGTCGTGTGTGGCAGAATTCGAAGTAACTGATGGTAACAGTGTAGCAGGATTTAAAATATTGCAGCGTCTGATTTCTATGTGTGGCTGAAACAGTGTCAATTCATAACCTGTTAAACGTGCAATTGTCAAGTGCTGAGTTTGTGTTCGGTTTAAAAGAACTTCCACGGAGTGTGGAACCTGTACTGTCAGGGAGTGTCCTAATACTATGGAATCACTTTGTCTGATAGCTAGTGCTGTGGCTGCAACTGACTTGAGGCACGCAGGCAGAGCCTGGGCTACAGGATCTAATGTGCTCGAAAAATAAGCACAGGGCTTGTATTGTCCTGCTTGATCTTGTGTGAGAACAGATAATTCTGTACCTTCGCGTTCAGTGACGAAAAGTGTAAAAGGCTTACTGTAGTTTGGTGTAGCTAGAACTGGAGCTTGACATAGGGCTTTCTTTAACTCATTGAAACTGAGTGTATGTTCAGATGTCCAAGGGAGGACAGTCGATACGGCTGCCTCCTGTGTCGTTAACTGTATCAGTGGCTTGGCTAGAAATGCATACTGAGGAATCCATTGTCTGCAATAAGAAGTAAGGCCAATAAAAGCACGTACCTCCTTCTGGGTCTTGGGCTGAGGACGACTCGCTATTAATTGAATACGGTCAGGTGTCAACTGCCTACCCCTCTTGGACAGTAAGTGTCCTAAGTAGACCACTTGCTGGACACAGAATTGAAGCTTCGAAGGGGACACCTTGTGTCCCATCTCGGCTAGGAAATACAAGACTGTAAGGGATGCTCGCTCGCAAGCACGTTCAGAACGGGCTGTGATCAGTAGATCATCGACATACTGGAGCAGGGCAGTGTCAGTTGGCATGTGAATGTTGTCTAGTTGTCTCTTAAGTGCTTGACTGTAAATACTAGGACTTTCTGTGAAACCTTGAGGAGCTCGTGTGAACATATAGCTCCTTCCATTTAAACAAAATCCGAAAAGAAACTGGCTGTCTGGATGAATGGGAACACTGAAAAACGCGTTCTTGAGGTCAATTACAGTAAAGAACGTGGCTTCGGAATTGATGGCTGTCAATAGGGAAGAGATGTCTGGGACAACCGGGTACTGAGGAATAATACATTTATTAAGCTCTCGTAGGTCAATCACTAATCGATATACTGGGGGTGCATTTGGATCAGTACGTTTCATGACTGGAATGATCGGAGAATTGCATACATTGGAGTCAGTTTCTACAACCACTCCTTGAGCCATGAGCTCGTCAATAATTTTGGATAAGGCTGCTACAGCCTCAGGTGGCAATCTGTACTGTCTGATTCGTGGTAACACTACACCTGGCTTGAGAGTCACACGATGGGGTGTGATTTGCATATACCCAACATCAGTTGGACCTTGCGCCCATAGATGCTGCGGAACATTAGACAATCTGGGATCAAAATCTCGTAATACATAGTGACCCTTGAAGTCACGTAGGAACAATCGTATTCCCTCTGGGGAACAGCATATAACTGCACCTAATTCTTTCAGTGTTTTAATGCCTAACAGATTTTCTGGACATGACTTAGTAAGTAACAGATCAGTAGTGCGGGACAATGGACCTACTTCTAGAGTAACTGGCTTTGATATCTCATTTACGATAGGTTTTCCTGAAAATCCAAGGGAAACATTTCTTGAGCCTGAGAGCGGAGCCCCTGGAACTTCGGCGTGGCTAATTGTGGTCCTACTTGCCCCTGTATCAATCAAAAACTTTCTGTCTTTCCCTAATACTTGACTGTGAACATAGGGACCTTCTTGATCTACAGGTATCTCGATGAGAGGCAAGCCTACCTCCCTCTCCAGGCTGTTTCATGAATACTGCTGGTACTCTGGATACTCGGACTGTGCATACTGGTACATCTGCTGTGTAACGTGCTGTGTTGCAGCGATAGGCTGCGGAACTGTAACTGTCTGTGGTGCATTCTGTGGCTGAGGAATCTGTGAAACTTGTTCTTGTCTAGGCGGACGTGGTCTTTCTTTAGTCTTACCAGTAGCTATGTTGTGTTTCAGAACTGCACACTCGTTTATAAAATGACCTGGCTGTTTACAATAATTGCAGTTCCCTTTAACGGGAGCTGCAGGATGACTGGCTTGATTCGGACCCCTCTTCTGACTGTCTTGAGGAACGGATTGTGCAACTAGTACTTTCATTTTCGTGTCTTTCATACGCTTTCTATCGTGTTCTTGTTCTTCCCTGATTCTATTCTGGTGGTATTGGAGCATCTGTAACATCTGGGACGGGGTATTAGCTTGCCAGGTACTTTCGACTTTCAAAACTCGATTTTTAATTTGTGGGCTTGAATTCTCGACTAATTTAGTAACAAAAAGATGAGGGTATGACTCACTACTTGTCTTGAGGCCACTGTTTATGGTAAAACATTTCTCAAATCTGGAATAATAATCACTAATATCTTTGTCTTGTTTCTGTTTACAGGCTGAGATTGCATCCCAGTCTTCCTTTCTCGTTGTCAACAATCTGGGTAAAACTTGAATCAATAATTCAGGTAATTCTTTACATTTTGCTCCAAGACCGGTACCTGGTACTCGTGCCTTATCTTCAGCTTCTAGAACTGCCCAATCGATCTTTTTCTCTCCCACCTCCCATTCTTTTTCCTTGAGTTTCTCATATACCCCTGCGGGCAACAAGACTTTTAACATTTTAATTATATCTGGATACGTGTATTCTCCCATACGGAGCATGTCTTTTAATTCTCGATGGAACCCTGCTGGATCTTTATCATGACAGGGGATTAATTTTTTCATCTCTAGGAGTTCCATCTTTGTAATCGGAGTGTAAACAAACACTCGTTCTAGTTCGCCACCCGTTCCTCTAACTGGGTGGACTTCTCGTAACGGATTCTGTCTGTCCATGTAAAATGGTTTACTTTCTGGGGGTGAGACATGAACAAAATACGGGTTCAAAAACGTTCTATATTTGTGACGCTGTTCTAGAATGACACTAATTAAATCGGTACCTAAACCTTTCCATTTATACTGGAGTAACTCATTCAGGACATCGTGTAACGGACCTGGATCAGAATGTTGACCCTCATACAATGTAATGAGGTGCTGGATCATATACATACCCGCCAGTCGTTGCTCGGCTGGGGGCATTTTCAGAAACATTTGTGCCACTATTTCGTCTGGAAAAGTGGTAGAATCAGTAATCCATCGGACTGCTGATCGGACCAGTTCTTGTTCATGCATAGTACTTAACTCACTATAACCGATTCGTGATTTCAGAATGTGATCGGTAGCTTGAAATACTTGTTCTAGAGAACCTTGTTCTGGTGCTGGATGATGAAAAATAGACTTGTGTTCTAGGCGTAAATGGCGATCTGGAAATCTAGATTTTCCTACATACGCTATTCTGTCGGGATTCTCGTCCTCTACCTCTTCAGTATCAGAGTTACTTTCTTTCTCGCTTACTTGTGCTGCTTTACGTTGTTCGTGTATCCTTATTATTTCTTTACGAATCTTCTTATACATACTCTCTATAGCACCGATAGTTTTGTGCTTACCCTCGGCTATATTATCACTCCACTTTGTCAGAGTTCTCATTTCGGCTTGATCTTTGGTCGGATAATCTTGTTCTCGTATTAGACAATTAATCAAAAACTTTAATAGCATGAGCTGGACTTCAGCTTTTCTTTGGCACATGACATCACTAATACTTTCTGGATCATTCCCTGTACGGATGAAACGATATATTCTGTCTAGATCTTCTTTCATATCTGGTAGGGTGACTAGATACTCGGTCACCTTTCTTACGCGTAATGAATATAAAACCATACTATCCTCGCCTGGGACTGGATCATAGCCACATTCGTTAAGGGCTTTTCTTATTTCTGCAACAGACTGATACCTGGGCGTACGCTGTGACGCTTGTGCATGTAATTCGGCTGACGTTAAACGCTTATGTGGCGGCGGGGTTTGAGGAGTACCTCCTCCTGCGGCCCCTAAACTAGAATCGTCGACTGATCCTCTTCGTACTAGTGTGGCAGGAAATTGAAATGCGGGCTGAACTGGTATGGCGGGCTGGACCGTGGGGACCGTAACAGGTACTGCAAGGGGTACCCCGGTGTCTGGAGGAACGGGAAGTGCCTGATTTACAGGGACTGGCGGAGCGCGAACAGGATTTGCATATTCTGGGACTGTGTCGTCCAAATAGGACGAAATAAAAATATCAGCTGCGGTCGGTTTGTGACGTAGCTTGGTCGGAACTAATGGTGGCGGGAAATTACTGGATGCCTCTGGGGTCGCTTTTGGCAGGCCCTTGGCAAGAAGAGGATACATACCCTTAATAAGAGCATGCCTCTGTCTGTCTGACTGTTCGGTTTTAACTCGTTCACCAATCTCGATTAATTCCCTTTCTTGGGCTCGTTCCAAGGATTCTCTACTTAATTCTGACTTTCTGATTTCTTTTTCGGTTCTTTTATGAGCTTCTTTGCGCCATAACTCGATGGCATCTTTCTGTGACTGTCTGGCTTTCTTTTTCCATAATGCTTCTTCTACTCGCATGATGCACTCGGCATCCCATGTACCCGATACGGGCCATCTATACTTTTCTTCTAACTGTTTGGTATACTCTACCCATAAATCTAGATATAATATGGCACTTATGCCATGCTTCTGATACATAAAATGACCTGGACTGTCCCTAGGCGGAACTGGAACTGCTGCTTCCAGCAGACCCTTTCTAGTTTTTAACTGACGTAACTTAGAAAACAAGGGCATGATTGGACTGTAATCTAGACACAATACAATACACAATGAACACAATACTTATTCCCCATTCATACCACGACATTTAAAATACATGAAGAACATTTAAAATAACAGTTCGGACAGAATACTACCTGGAATACGGAACACAGAATACATGAATTTTCTCGGGAACAGAACTGACTGGAACAGAAACTAGATGCACTGCTGAAACAGTACGAAACTTACCGGTCTCATACAGAGACACGTCAGGACCCGCATCCACCGAAGTGGACACTTCGTTTGTGGGTCTGTGTACCACCAACCCACGGACCAGAGTCAATCAGATTGACCCTGTCTAGATACTACCCCAGTAACGGTACTCACCGGGCAGCAAGAACGGAAGGCCTCGGACTGGACTGGACTGCTTCGACGTCGGACGGACGAACTTCGGACTTCTGTTACGGGTGGGCCTCCGGATACCTCGGACCTTGGACTCTCGGCTTGGGCTCTGGTCGGGACTCGCCGCGTTCCTCCACCGCCTCGTCTGGATGCTGGACCGCCTCCTCCGTCTCCTCCGTGGGCCTGAGGGATACTTGAAGCAGAAATATCTGCACGTGCACGGTATGGTTCCGTCACGGCTGCAGAGGGTCAGGGGGCCGGCGTGGCTTCACCGGCGCGTGGGGAAAGGGCAAGTCCCTATTCGGGCGCCATTATGTGGTAAATAAATAAATAATACCTCTATTTTTGGATGAATAAATGAATAACAGATAGCTCAATAAATAAGAGTCAAGATTCGAGGTAGTAGGAGTTTTGCAGGTTTAATACAGCATAAGGACAGGAACAGGACAACCTGCATAGGAATAGGATGGCAGGGCCCAGCAGCTGCTGGGGCTGGATCTGGGATGAGCGCGCTAACATTTAATAATAATACACGATCATATATACTAAAACAGTTGCATTACAATACATACGATAGGCGGAGCAGTGGGTGTGGTCAATAGCAGTCGCGAAAGATAAGGGTGAAAGTGGGTGTAACAGAGGCGTATACATAGACATGTGATGCAAACGTAACAGAATATGTCATGAATGGGGTGGAAACCATGGAGGGGGCTACCTAAGGAGCCGGGACCTCTGACCTAATGGTGCGCGCAAACTGGCAATGACGTATTACTAGGAGAAGCTGGGGGCTTCGAACTCTGTGCTAGGAGCAGAGACTGAAGTCTGGAGAGTCAGGGCGACATGTACCTAAGCAGTATCTAGTATCTGATGTTTAGGGAACATGTTGATATGAACTGAGAGTCAGGAGGGGAGAGGCTAACGGACTCTAAGACTGGAGCATGCATTATTCTATATGTAGTGCGTGATGAAGAATATTAAATGACCGTTAAATGCAGTATTTCTCTTACATGGAGACGTAAAGGCTAGACAATGACGGAATCTATTGATGCGATTCAGTAGCTTTAGGAATGCAGAGAAGGAGGACTGAACTGATAACTGGAATCATAACATACTCTTGGCAGACTCAGAGGCAGAGCCAGGCTGAGCCAGGCTGAGCCGGGCACTGCGAGGCAGGAAGTAAGTGAAGGGTCGAGGATACAGGTGGGGGCTGTATCGCTCCTCAGCGAGGCTTCAGGAGACAGGAGACAGGAGCTGAATCTGATGTCCAGGCCCTTCTGAGGCCTAGAAACGGGGACTTTACAATGAAATAACGTGCACACTGAGAAACGTGGCAACGTAACTTTACATAGGCCTGATATTCGTAGTATTCACGAGAACTGGAAACTGACATACTAGAGATGGACACAACTGTAATTGCGTCATTAATCGAACATAGGGAATGCATATGCATATTTAATCATGCACACATAACATATGATGGAGGACGCGTAGGGACACAGAACATGGCAAAATTTACTTTTCCACAGGCTGACGGAGCTCCGAGGTCAAGCCGCCATCTTGTACGGCGTTCAAGCCACGCCCCCCACAATTTAAGAATCTGAAAGGCCTTTCAGTGTAATTTATCAGAATAGCCGACACCTTCAAACCAACAAAAAAGTGGGAAAAAGTGAAGATTTCTTAACTGGACAACTAAGTTGTTTTGTCTTTCAGACGTGGTGCTGAGGAAAAGAATTAACAAAAACCAGGATGTGGTTTAAAGCTGGATCA
Organism: Lissotriton helveticus; assembly: GCF_964261635.1. Taxonomy (NCBI): domain Eukaryota; kingdom Metazoa; phylum Chordata; class Amphibia; order Caudata; family Salamandridae; genus Lissotriton; species Lissotriton helveticus. The sequence goes on from NC_136065.1 coordinate 541,070,216, forward strand.
GAAGAGAATACGCAGGGCGTAGCAACCATTGGTGCAGGAGGTGCAGTAGCACCGGAGTCCAGAGCCTTGAGGGGCCAATTGAACCCCGATAAGTGCTGCATTTTAACACCACAACAGAAAAGTGACAATTTCCATTTCCTGAACCGGGCCCATGGCATCCAAGCGATGCTACTGAGAGTAAGTGAAAAGCTAAAAAACAATTGGGAAGCAAAGAATGCAAAGAGAATTACACTATTTGTAGAGAATGGCCAGCTTCTGAAATTGAATGGGATCTTTGTTGTTACTTACTTTCGCATACGTGAAACTAACAAAGAGTCATGCGGACATATCTAGGATTCTCTCTGTTATTAATGCACCCGGAAATTAATGTAGAGGAGGAGCTTTCAAATGAAAACCATCCAATACTAAGAGACCCATTTCTAGAATCAGTCGTTATACTACTGGTATTACATTTTATATATGCATTTCATTTCTTAGACGTGACTACTTGGCTGATGTGTTAACAATTTAAATGTGGACTAGCAAAAGCTGTTCTAATTGTTACTTATGCCCTTGCCATTTTAAATCATTGGCTTTTCAAGATATACCCGTCTTGCGAATCCACATTTGTAACTCTTTTAACAGTCGGGCAGCCACCTATCACAGGGCTGTAAAAGTCGTGCGACCATCTGTCAAAATCCAATCAGCTCTGATAATAGAATCTCAGGCTAAAGGTCTTTTTCACGTGTATCCCTTCAGCTAAATTTAAAACAAGCCTGTGCTAACAATTAGGGGTGAGATGTAGAAGGTTTTTTTAAAGTCGCAAATGGCCCGATTCACAGAACCAAGCAGTTTGCGACCACAAAAGGCGTCCTAGCCCTAAGGTGGCAGGGTATGCCCAGACGTGGGTCCCTTGCTGACTTTGCCAATGGATTCAAGCTAGCCTGGCTGATGAAGGGTGTTACCCAGAAACCGGTCCCAGGAAGCTTTTTTTCCGGTTCAGGGAAGAGCTGGCTTGGCAGTTCAGGCTAGACTGTTTCCATGAGGCACAGGGTCAAGACTGATTTACATATAGCTGGGTCTGTACTGAGGTGGCGAAGTGAGCTAAAAAATTATAATGGATTCAACTCAGATCTGTGACTGGGCGTGAGTGTCTGGAAAGTTTCAGCGCTCCACCCATCATCTCCATGTGTTTGCTTTGTTCGCCCTAAGTTGGCTGGGTATGCCCAGACATGGGTCCTTTGCTCACTTAGCCACTGAATTTAAGCTAGCCTGGCTGGTGAAGGGTGTTACTCAGAAACTGGTCCCAGGGTGCTTTTTTCCGGTTCAGGGAAGACCTGCCTTGGCAGTTCAGGCTGTACTGTTCCCATGAGACACAGTGCCAAGACTTATTTGCACATAGCTGGGTCTGAACTGAGGTAGCGAAGTGAGCTAAAGAATGATGATGGTTTCAAACCAGATCTGTGACTGGGGGTGAGTGTCTGAAAAGTTTCAGATCTCCTTCCATCATCTCCTTGTGTTTGCTTTGTTCACTCTATGTTGGCAGGTTATGCCCAGAAGTGGGTCCCTTGCTCACTTTGCCACTGGTTTCAAGCTAGCCTGGCTGATGAAGGGTGTTGCCCAGAAACCAGTCCTAGGATGCTTGTTTCAGGTTCAGGAAAGACCTGGCTTGGCAGGCAGTTCGGGCTGGACTGTTCCCATATAGCGGGGTCTGAACTAAGGTCGTGAAGCGAGCTAAAGAATGATGACGGATTCATCCCAGATCTGTGACTAGGGGGGAGTGTCTGAAAACTTTCAGCGCTCTGTCCATCATCTCCTTGTGTTTGCTGTATGTCAATTTGCGATACAAAAGGGGATGATGGACGGAGCGTTTGAACAAATCAAACACTCACCCCCAGTCAACTGATCTGGGTTTAATCCATCACCATTCTTTAGTTCACTCAGCCACCCCAGTTCAGACATGGCTATATGCAAATCAGTCTGACCCTGTGCCTCATGGGAACAGTCCAGCCCGAACTGCCAAGCCATGTCTTCCCTGGACCGGAAACAAGCATCCTGGGACCGGTTTCGGATTCATAATCCTCATCAGCCAGTATGTCAATTTGCGACCTACTATGAATTGCTATTTGTGAACAAAAATAGTGATTTCGGAGATAATCGCAATTAGGAGATAAGTATTCCTAATGTTTGTACATCTGGCCCTTAATTCCTAAGTGTCCCCAATCAGGGAATATGCACGCTCAAAGAATCAAGGGCCACATAAACAGAGGCTTTCTGTGGTTGCAAATGGGCTGATTTACAGCTCAACGTTATCGACACATAGCCTTGCCAAGGTAAATACAAAGGCTTACCCATGCTAGTCCTTCCAATCTGAATTTAAATGTTCTCTTCATACTGGAGGAAGTTATTTGTAAGGACTAATCTGGTGCATTCAATCGCAAAACATCTAGGAGTATTGAATTCTGATTCTGTTGAATTGAGCAGTTATTCAACGGTACAAAGTGTCTCTTCTTGCGGAATGCTAGTTTATAAACTTCCAAACTTAAGGTGATCAGTAGATGGGTACCCAGATAGAAGTTTAGATCTTTAGTGGCATTCAAAGCTTCTTTGGTATCTTTTAGAAACAATGGCATTCATTTCACAAGAGGTAGTAGGAAGTGGTCCGCAAACCTTGCTACTGGTTCTAATGGTACCCAATGCACCTGTCACAGTAAGTTTTCCAGGTGGTGAAAACTTATTTGTATGTATTTTGGGATGGCTGTACAAGTAAGGAATTACAGGGTGCTCCATAATAAGGAAATAAATCCTCCTTTGAGATCCAATCCTGTATGTCTGCTTCAGCAACCAATGTACTGATCTCTTAAGTAAAGATATCTAATGAGTAGGCAGGTGGTTTAACTATTCATATCCTTCTCTATCATATGCCACTGTGTCTTAAATCTGTATTGCACACTCCTTTTCGGCCAGTTTTATCACTATGAGGTCAAGTTGGGAAAGGCACACAAACAGTCATCTGTCTTTTAAAAATAGTCACAGAATCTGATGTGAATTCAAGTGTACTGTCAATGGAATGTCTGTTCCAAAATGTTCATAAAGGGAGCTCAAGTGGACAGTCATCAGAGAGTCAAACCAATAAAGAACATTTCAAGGATCTCAAAAGAAAAATCCAGAAGAGTGTCAAAGGACTGTAAAATTCTAGAATAATTATCCATTCATAAAGGTCAATATGAAGTTACAGGTTGAAGAAAGCAAACAATATTCAGGGTTGCACCCAGGAAACAAATGCCAGGCTAAATGCCTAATATAATGCCAGGAAGCAAGTATGTAGTAGTATCGTCAGGCAACATTTCCCTGAGGAATGGAGGAAGTTGTGAAGATGCTTTTTTTCTGATACGTTTTCTAGAACATTGTCCAAACCACGGCCCAGAATGTATTTTTCTAGATTCCCAAGACCTAAAGACTTGGTCAGTGGCTTAATCCAAGTTAGAAAATCAGTTAGACTGGAACCATCTGACAACCCATTAAGCAATATTTGAGTGAGATGTAAATCAAGTAACAATTAATCATATGAGACATTGCAGAGCTAGTGGAACCCAAATCCGCTTTCATTAAGAAAAAACACTCCCATGGGTCCAGGACTGGGTGGGCACCACTTGAAGGGCAGGACTCACTTCAGGCAGGGTCTAGGTGTAGGGTTTAAGTTGTTGGAGCTTTTTGTGTCACTGTAACTCAGAACTGGAGGCCAACCAACCCGCCCTAGGTGTCACTCTTGTGGTCCTGATTTCAAGCATCAGGGCAGACTTCAAGCAGCAGGGAAGTCCTTGGAGGGTTCAAAGCATGCCTCAAGCAGCAAGTCAGTCCTCAAAAGTATACGGCAGGCCTTCTGAGTACCCTCCGCTAGTCCAAGAGTGATCTGAAATGTGGGCCTGAATTATATAATTTTATAACTGGTGCCAGAATTAAAACATCTGGAGGTTCCCCCCAAAGATTGTTGTGGAACTTCCTCCCTTCCTGCCGAGTCTCAAAGAAGTCTAGGGTGAAAAAAGACTGTTGTTAAGGTCTTTGTGAGCGTGCTACAACAGCTGCTTTAAAATTTAAGTGAGGGAGGTAACAGCTCAGCCCCTTTCATCCTGGCAGAATGGCCCATGCTTCTAACCCCTGGCCTCTCTTTGTGTCACTGCGTGAAAAGAATACACAAAGCCCACCTCTCACTCTAATTCCAGTCTTGTGACCCAGGCACAGGCACCAAATAGTTAGGACAGGAAAATGCCAACTTTCTAAATGTCAAAAGCCTGGACTATCTGTGCTGAAAAATTCACAGACAATTCTTATGAATTTTGAAAATTCATTTTATTCAATCTAACAATATTAAAGATAATATTGCAGGAGCTCCAAAACTGGTCAGTGCAAGTGCATGGTAAAGAAACCTCTGTCAGAAGATCAGTGCACCCATCCTTGAAAAAGCCTTGAAAGAGGAATGTTATATTCCAGTCTGTAGCCCACGAGCACGGCTGCCGGATGGCACCTTTCAGCTGTAGTTACTGAAATACTGACCATGATTGTTCCTGACGCCATTCCCTATTCACCGACCCTGAACCATGGTAAACTAGCTTTTTCAAGCCTGGATGCACCCAATTGTGACAGCGATTTCCTTTCCGAGGTCTTCCCGACGACTTGGATTACCTGTATATTTGATTGATATCTTTGGATGGGTGACACCTCTATTATTTTCCTGATTAATACACCACATCACAGATTCTTTCCCACTTTGGTTGCTACCATTATCTGGTTTGTCCTAATGATGACCCTGACAAATTGGATCTCAGGGTCGAAACATTAACAATTTCACTAGAGAACTACATCCATTGATTGTATTAATCTCCATTTACTGCCATTTGTAGTCTAACCTGCATTACGTGCTGTACTCTCTAGGTCCTAATGTACATATCAATAATATTATTTATTCTCTCTGCAGCACTTATGCACAATTATTTCACTGTTGTTACTTTACACAAGCACTGTGTCGGATCTGGAGCACCTATGTTATTTCATTATTATTGTGAGAATGAATTAAATTCATATGATTTGGCTGTGAATTTTACAGCCTAGTAGAGTCCAGGCTTTTGACTTCCCCACAGAGAACCATTGTTTTGTTTTATATTCAGGAACTCAGGTTCCCGGGGTTTTAGGGCTGTCCCTTTAATATTTTGTGGTTAACTTTCTAAATGAGGCATGTTCAGAATTGTGACTTAAAATCCAATTTACCATTAAATAGGATTTTAAGTCACAATTCCTTAGAGACCAAACATGATATTTCTACCTGTTCCCAAACTAAAGATGTCACTTATTAAATGAAATAAGGTCACCCAATGTTATCCTACGGGGAGGTAAGCCTCACAGTAGTAATGAACAAATGTAGGTGTTTTTCACTATCAGGACATTTAAAACGTAAAAATAAATGTCCAACTTTTTAAATAAAACACACCCTGGCCTATGGGCTGTTTCAGGCCTACCTTAAGGATATGATTTACATGAATTATAAAGGTAGGTTTAGGGCTGGAGAAAAGTTTAATTTGCAAAAACAACAATTGATGGACAGCATGCAGAACAATGTCACACATTTGCCCCAGTACAGAGATCTGGGCCTAAATCCTTAGTTTTTTTGGCTTACCATGCCATAACAGTTTAAACCCAGCCATATGCAAATCAGTCTTCACCCTGTACCCAATGTAAACAGTGCAGCCCGAACTGCCAGACCAGGTCCTCCCTAGACTGGAAACAAGCATCCCAGTACCGATTTCAGGGTTTCACCCCTCCACAGCCAGAATAGCTTGACTCAAGTGGCATGGGGCGCATAGGACCCACGTCTGGGCATACATGTCCCACTCGAGGTGACAAATGCAAAAACAATTGATGGAAAGAATGCAGAACAAAGTCATACATTCACCCCAGTACAAAGATCTTGGCAAAAATCCATTTTTTTTTGCTCACCAAGCCATACCAGTTCGAACCCAGCCATGTGCAAATTAGTCTTCACCCTGTGCCCAATGGGAACAGTCCAGCCAGAACTGCCAGGCCAGGTCCTCCCCGGACTGGAAACAAGCATCCTAGGACCAGTGTCGGGGTTTCACCCTAGACTGGAAACAACCATCCTAGGACCGATTTCAGGGTTTCACCCCACATCAGCCAGGATAACTTGACTCCCAGTGGCATGGAGAACACAGGACACACGTCTAGGCATACCCATCCCACTCGGCGTTACAAATGCCAAAACAACAATTTATGGACAAAATGCAGAACAATGTGAGACATTCACCCCAGTACAGAGATCTGGGAATAAATCTATCGGTATTTTGCTTACTGTTAGATTTTGGGGTCTCTAGTTGGCACAGATAGGTACTTGTGACAAATAGGGACCCTTGCCTCTAGTCAGGGTAAGGAGGTACACTCCTAAAATAACCCCTGCTCACCCCCTTGGTAGCTTTGCACGTGCAGACAGGCTTATCTCAGAGGCTGTGTGCAAAGCATTTGTGAACACATACAGTAATCAAATGACAACACTATAGATGGACACCACACAGGTTTTATATCAAAAATAAGTATTCTTTAAAAAGACTTATTACAAGACCACAAATGACAAAAATCCACAATAGTGTACTTAAACTGGTAGAAATAGCTTAGTTCTCTTTAGATCTTAAAATGCGACACTTTGAGTCAATGTACCTTAAGATGCGACAATAAGGGCAACAAAAGTGTTGCAGGGAAGGTGATGAGGTAGTCCCTTACACGCAAGGACGGTGATGCATTGAAGATCTGGTGCAAAGAAATAAAGATGGAGCTTTCTCCTTGATGTGACAGGCTTCCCGGTGATGCAGCGGCATCTGCTGCGACATCGATCCTCTTCTCCGGCAATGCGAGGTGCTTCACATGATGCGAGCCGCAACAGGCCCTGCGACACGCTTCCCAGTGATGCGGGAGCGTCTACTGCGACGACGATCCTCTCTCGTGGTGATGCGAGTTGCTTTCACAACAATGCGAGATGCGACAGGCCCTGCAACACTCTTCCCGGTGATGCAGCAGCGTTTGCTGCGACGTCGATCCTCTTCTCCGGCGATGTGCCACGACAGGCCCTGCGACATGCTTCTCGGAGTCGACGTCTAATGCGACGTTGATCCTCTTCTCCTGCGACATGCTTCCCGGTGATGCGGCGGCATCTGCTGCGACGTCGATCCTCTTCTTTGGCGATGCGAGGCACTTTGTGTTGTGATGCGGCAGTGTCGGTTTGGCAACACGCTTCCTATTCTTGAGTCACGCTTCCAGCTCCTTGCGACACGCAAGTCCTCAAAAAAGTCCAGCACAACTGCAAGCACTACAAGAAACTCTCGGGGAGCTGGTGGGTGAAGTCTGTTGTTCCTGAGTATTCAGCAGGAGGCAAGCTCTTCTTCCAAGCCCTCGGAGATCCTTGCAAGTTGAAATAAAGTACAAAAAGTCCCTTTCTCCTTTCTTTGGCAGTTAAGCAACCACTGCAGGCCAATCCCCCAAGCAGCACATCAGTTTAGGGATAGTCTCTCCTCAATCTCTCTGGTTCTGTTGTGTGGCATTTAGAGCTCCAAGTGAATTTTCCCGATTCATGCCCTTATATAGTTACAAATCACATTGCCCTTATATAGGCATAGAAATCAATCCCTTATTTAGGCATAGCCCATGCTACCCAAATACAGGCATGGCTACTTCCACCCATACCAACCGTCACAATGACTTCTTGGAAAACCAGCTTAAGCAGTTAGGGAACTTCCCCTTGCTTGAATATTGATTTGTCCAAGAACTCATTAGCAAAGAACAACTATTCCCTAGGGGTTCTCTCCTGACGTTCATATGCCCGACTTTACGTCAAACTATGGCATTCCTAAACACCTTCAAGGTATAAATATACCTTCACTTTGTCTAGCAAGAGACGGTGGTTCGGAGCAGTTCGACTATCTACTTGTTGACGCAGCTCGCTACAGCAAGTGCCGAAGAAAGCAGACTCACCAGCTGACGCACTGATTAAGAGGCTGCCCGTCTCCTGCTGAGAACCCAGCTCAAGTGTTTCCAAGTTCCCCTTGCGGGGTGTTGGGAAATCGAGTCCCGAGACTGAGATACCAGATCTCCTTCATTCTGACTAAGGTATGGAGCTGATTAGAACCTAGAGAAACATTTGGTAGATTCTTGGCAAAAACAACTAAACCTATGCTACACAATGCTTACTTCTTCCCTCGTACTAGACTTAGATTAGGTACATTGGGGTAGGCCTATTTCAGACTGTTCAACTTCCGGGGTGGTTAGAGCAGAGACAGTCACCCCGGTAGCTTGGAGGGATTCAGGTTTTAGAATAATCAAATTAAATAGGTCCAGGTGAGACCTGGGAGTGACTAATTAGCAACTTAGAATCTGCAACAGGAATTTAAATCGTAGTTTCCCATCGGTCTGTTCTACCAGCCAACAGGAAAGCAGGCCCACAGGCTCCATGAATCCGCCAGTGGGAGGTAAGGATGGGATTAGCAATAGATAAGACATGGAACATATGAGGGCTAATACGTACCCGGTAGCGAGCGGGCTTCCTGTTGTTTTTGTCTATTTCTGGACAGACCGCAAGACTCCAAAAGGAACTAACCTTTGCAATTAATAGTCTGCTGCCGTTCCTGTCTGGATGCATGGTGTCACTGAGGTGCTAATTAAATCATAGAATAAACTTTTAATAGGTAAGGAAAGTATGCTCTTTCATGCATATAAATATAATTGTCTTGATCGAGTCGCTAAAAGTTTTAAAATGTGACAGTGTCCTGTGTTTATACTTTCTTCCAATAAGACTAGCTACCACAAAGGAAGTTGTATACCAAGGGATTTGGCCCTTCAAGTTTAAGCATAAAATCATTACCTTTAAAGAACCAACTTCAGGTTGACAATCGAGTCGATTGGAGAAAATAATATTTCTTTGAACAAGGTACGACTTGTGCTATTTTGCAATTTTGTTGAAAGCAGGAATTCCTTTTTCTTAGTATTTGAAAAAGCTCATATAGCTATTCCTCTTCCAGAATTGATATAAAGTTGTCTGAAGACTGAGAGTCTCAGTCAAACATTGATGGTTGTGAAGAGAAGACATACAATTAAGTGCTTCAGGTAATTAGTATAAAAAAATGTTAGAACACTTATACCTTCCACTATTATGTATAGATAGGATCTTAATCAGAATTGGTGTGATCTTCCTAAAAAAATCAAAAAACAGTCAAATATTTTTTTTCTATATGTAAGGAGGTATGGAATGTCTTGTATGACTGGGTATGTGAGAGTCCTTTTTAAAATAATTTTCTCTTTTATGTTTTTTATCTTTTCTACTATTCTTTCTGGGTAATGTATTGTATTTGATCATTGTGAAGATCTCTGCTTAGATTCATTGAGACTATTGGGCATGTATAATAAGAGCATTGTCTATAGTTTAGACATGATATGTTAGTTCATCCATAAATGGATCGCTTTGTGGGCATGGTGACAATGCATTAGAGACAGTATTGCCCATAGAAAATGAGGTGTGTAGAGAAATTGTATTTTAATTTAGTATGTATAAAATGTGTTTGTTTTACAAACAGGATCTATTTTATGGTGCAACTATATAAGTACAACATTAAGAGAGTTCTTATTACTTTGTCTGGATAAAGATGGGACTTTAACAGTAATACCATCGAAACTCTTCGACGCAATACCTACACAGTTAGTGAAGGCCACTAGATCTATAGATACTATAAGAATTTGTCTTTCATCAGATTCCAGGATAAACGTGTCTAAAACGAATGCGTGAAATTGAATGACAAATTGTACTGTCTCTTTGTTTCTCTCTTTATTTTTAAGGTATTTGTTTTCCTTACTTGGTAAGGATTCCGTGTGTGTATAAAGTGTTTTGGACTTATTGTGTCTCACCAATTTTAACAAGTTGTGGGTATGAAATAACATTTTTTATTGTATTAAATATATTGTTAATTTTATTTAATCCTCTTTTCACTAATCTTTGGAATACTTTTCATTTTTACTTTCTCTGTTTTGAGTTGTGGGCACTAGGATTATGTCCACTTGAGTTTATTGTTGAATGGTGAGGTGGTTGTTGTGTTCCTGCCTCTACTCTAGCAAATAGGTACCAAGAGGAAACCCTTCTTTTTACTTGTGGCAGTACCCTATCCCCTTGGTGTGTTTGAAAGGGGTTCCTCTTTTTTCATTATATACCCACGTCTGGGCATGCCCGTCTCTCTTAGGGTAACAAATGCAAAAACAACAATTGATGGACAGAATGCAGAACAATGTGCCCAATGGAAAGAGTCCACCCCAAGCTGCCCGGCCCGGTCCTCCCTGGACTGGCAACAAGCATCCTAGGACCGGTTATGGGGTTTCATTCCACTTCAGCCAGGATAGCTTGACTCCAGTGGCATGGAGAGCATGGTACCCACCTCTGGGCATACCTGTCCTACTTGGGGTGACAAATGCAAAAACAACAATTGATGTACAGAATGCAGTACAATGTCATACATTCACCCCAGTACAGAGATCTGGGCCTAAATCCATTGTATTTCTGTTCACCATGCCATAACAATTTGATCCCAGCCATATACAAATCAATCTTGACCATGTGCCCAATGGGAATAGTCCAGCCCGAACTGCCAGGCCATGTCCTCCCTGGACTGGAAACAAGCATCCTGGGACCGGTTTCAGGACATCACCCTTCATCAGCCAGGCTAGCTTGAATCCAGTGGTGTAGTGAGCATGCGACCCATGTCTGGGCATACCCTTCCAGGGTGACATATGCAAAAGAAACAGTTGAGGGACGGAATGCTGGACAATTTCTCAGTTCCCACTAATTTCTGAAGTTCTTCCTTCTGAATATTCATTCACTTCCTTAATAATGGTATATATGAAAGTGAATGTGACCAACTTATTTTTTACGGGATGTAAAATCCATAATTTGACACATTCTTTCACAGCACTTAAACTGGAATGAGAAAACTATGACTAGCAAAGGTTACCAATGCCATATTTGTTTTTGTTATGGGTGAATATATGTATATTGACAATCTGGTCTCTTTGCTATGAAACTAGCTGCTTTAGAAAGAAACCTTTTCATGCACACATCAGTATCTAATGGCCACAGGGCAATTCAATTTGAATCAAATGCAGTCCCAAATTATGTGTTCCATTTGTGTCTAAATAACTGTTGCAATTGATCTTATCTTTAGATCTTTGGTAGACCTAAACAACATGGATGGAGTTTGCTTGCTAAAACCTTTTGTTACAAATATAATTTCTCCAGGAAAAAAGCCATCCTCTAAATAAAGGCTCTGCCCCTATGATTTGCCAAAATATGGTCCCCCAGATAGTTTTTTCATATCTATTTGATTTCCAATATTCATAACCTTGAACAGAAAGTGAGTCAATAAACTCTGCTAAAGAAAATGAACCTATTGTTGCGAATTGGGTTGTTGACTGAAGGGGTGGGTACCTCCGCTCAAGCAACCACCACGGTCACTGTCAGATCAAACCACAGAATTCACAAAATTAACCTGGGATTAACCCTGTTGGTGCTTGGCACAAAAGCAGTCAGGCTTAACATATAGACAATGCGTAAAGTCTTTGTGCAAGACACAAACAGTCATAAAGCAAAAGTATAACAGAAGAAAAATCCCACCCCTATTTAGATTAGAAAAATAGAGTACATTTTGATCAATTATTTGACATCAAAATCACAAAACTCCAATCAGTAGAATCAGAGTTATGAATTTCTAAAGTTTAAGGTAAAAACTAGTACTTAAATGATAGAAACACTAACTGCAAACATGTAGTCAAAGTAAAAATTACAGTCAACTGCGATGGAGCACGCAAGTGGATACACAAAGTGGATTGGTCCTGGTTGGATGTTACTTTCGGACCTAGAAGCAATTCTGTGAAAACATTTCTGAGAACTTAAAGTTCAGAGGGGCAAGATTCCAAGCAGTGTCCGAGGAGCAAACTTCATAGAAACAGAGAAAAGCAGCCATTCACTAAATACATAAGTGGTATGTGATGCAAAACATGTCATCACAGATCTTGTAGCACAGTACCCTGGCAGGACACGTGACTCTTTCATGTTCAGACATTGTGGCAGTTGTTCATGTCTTCTCGGAGTAGAGTTTGAAAATGGCTATCATGTTGGCAAATATGGCCTATGTTATTACATAAATGTCCTAAATGTTTAAATAGTATATTACTTAACCAGATTCCCCAAATGTTTTGCTGATGACAGTGCATATGCCCTGAAGTCATGGATACTAGCACCATATCTACATTGATCAAACCAAAGTAAGGTTCGCTACAATGTAGAACACAAACTGACTTGGTCTATAACTGAAAAGGACATTTGGTCTACAGATGAATAGATTGTGCTGTCTGCACAATGGTGGGGGGTGCCCCACAATATACCTCAGAGGCAAGTTGCAAGATAATTCCTACCTATGCAATTCTCCACAATGTTGCAAAGCGGAGAGGATTGCCAGAAATAATGTCTAAATCTGGCTCACATGAAGGTGAACCACAACGCCCAGCAGCACAGGCAACACAGCAGGGTACATTGGCTGCAGAAGAAACTGCCATATATATGGTCATGGCAAACAATAACTTAAGTATGTGTGATGCTGTGTGTTACATTGTGCAAAAAAGCTCAATGGAAGAAGTGCAGTGTTAAACAAATTAACCTTTACTTTTCAGGTTGTAAAGGAAGTTGTAAAATCCTTTTCACTCCTCAGAGTGTTCAAATGAAAGTACAACATCTGTACACATTACTGAAATTGCTAAAACAGACAAAACAATATGTGGGGCAGATGTAAGAGTTATTACTGTTTGTGTCCACTATGAACTGAACTTTGTCGCATGGGTGTAGTGGAGGCTTCTGTACCAACAACACCACCCTGTGATCTACTGGGATACACATTCATTGCCTTCTTCACAGAGACACTGCTTATTCTGGATAGGTCCTCACTTTTGGCATGGCAAACTGCTCTGCTTCATGCTATTTGAATGAATGGTCTGTAAGCTCACCACTGCAATGGTCACTTGCACAAGGCCCCATGTGACATTGTCACTATAGTTGCCCATTTCAACCTGCATCCCTAAAGTATGGCATGAGAGGATTGATGTAGCCTGAGCAAGGTGATTTATTGACCGACTCAACATATCCATATGTAAGAGAATAAATAATGTTGAGTATGTCTACGCGTTGCATTGTCCTGTCGCATTAGACCACATAGATTGTTCATAGCCTCTGTCATAGAGTCTACTTTCCCTCCAGAGACTTGTGTCAATCTTCAATGATTGTTGCTACATGTTGGAAGCTAGTTGTGATACTTCTTTCTATGCCAGTCAATTTTTTGTAATAATTGTATTTGCTTGTGTTGTGGGTGCTGTACCTTCAATATGGAAAAAGAACAATTGATGGACAGAATGCAGAACGATTTCATACAATCACCCCAGTACAGAGATCTAAATGCATTGTTTTTTTGCACTCACCATGCCATACCAGTTTGGACCCAGCCATATGCAAATCAGTCTTGACCCTGCGCCCAATGGGAACAGTCCAGCCCAAACTGCCAGGCCAGGTCCTCCCTGGAATAGAAACAAACATCTTAGGAACGGGTTCATGCTTTCAGTCCTCATCAGCCAGGATAGCTTGCCTCCAGAGACCAACATCTGGGCATACCCGTCCTACTCGGGGTGACAAAGGCAAAAAGAACAGTTGATGGACAGAATGTAGAACAACGTCATACATTTGTGGGGAGGTGTGGTGATCAAAAGAATGGTGGATAAAATCCAGATCCTTGTGAATGAGGGTAAATGTTTGCATTGTGCAGCATTATGTCCATCAACTGTTTCTTATGCATATGTCGCCGGGAAGGGTATGCCCAGACATGGGTCCCATGCTCACTACACCACTGGATTCAAGCTAGCCTGGCTGATGAAGGGTGATATCCTGAAACCGGTCCCAGGATGCTTGTTTCCAGTCCAGGGAGGACCTGGCCTGGCAGTTCGGGTAGGACTATTCCCATTGGGCGGACAGGGTCAAGACTGATTTGCATATGGCTGGGTCCAAACTGGGGTGTTGTGGTGAGCAAAAGAATTATGGATTAAACCCAGATCCTTGTGACCAGGGGTGAATGTTTGCATTGTCCAGCATTCCATCCATCAACTGTTTCTTTTGCGCACCTTCAAAATGGAGCATTCAAGATCAGCAGACACCTGTGTGGTATCGCCCATAGCTTGTGTGGAATCTGAGATGTGATTAGGCTGCCTGACAGCACTGAGATATTGTACATGAGTACCCCTGTGCAGTTGTCTGCACCTTGCTGCAATTTCTTCTTGGGCATTTGGACTCCCTGCATCATTCTCAATGAGCAGAGTCTGACTGCCATGTTCAGGACTGCTTGTTGCCCCTGGGGGGATGTATATGGAATTATAGATGTATTGCCCTCTTGACTGGACATCTGTGCATCTTCCTGGCCCTCTTCTTTGGACTCATGTTATGTTTCTGTTAGAACATCTGTATAGAGATGCAGTGTGTAAATATTTGTAAATAAATGTCGTTATGTATACTTTTGTTAATTATACTGATGCAGGTTGAATTGCTGACCCTCCGGTTCTAGACTTTTCCACTATGCCCCCCCAATTGACTCTTGGACTTCGCTCTCTTCGCTCAAGTGCTCTTTATAAGGTAATTACCAATCCGATGCAGTGTCACTTTTCCTTACCCTCCTACTACCACGCCCGCCTAATTCTCTGTTCCCTCGCTTACTTTGCAGCCATGGACCGGATTCATTCCTTTTCCGCCCTCTGATGTGATCAGACTAATCCTAAATCATGCTTGTCGAATTGCAAAGTATCATACTTATCGATACAGGCATACAATACAACCGTTATAAAATTAATTACAGATAGAGTCGCATCAAATGCAAGATATAGACTGCTCCCTTAGTCTCACACTACATGGAGAAACAGCACTTGGAAACTGAATTGATTTTGCAGGTCATTGACCAACCCACCTTGCCATTGCGTGATGGTAACTTACAATTACTTCCAAACAAATGTGAATGTAGGTGGATCGCAGGCTGCGACTCTGTCAGCCATGGATTGAATACACTGGGCAAATGGAATACTACCATTGACGTCATCTGAACTATTTTTCATCTCCTCCTTTCCTCTGCACTCTCACTATCCCCTAGATTGTTGACTTGTGGCTACATGCCATCATCAAGGTTTTTTTTTTCATGAGCTGATTAATCACAATTGCTTGTGGCTCTGGATACGTAATTTACGTTTACAGCATTTTTTCTTATTATACCCTCATACACACATGTGTAATTAATTTTATAATGATTGTATTGTATGCTCGTATCTATATGTATGACACTTTGCAACCAGACAACCATGTTTTAGGATTAGCCTGATCACATCCCAAAATTATATTGAAAATGATGTATCATGTATCGGTTACCTTGTTAGCATTGTTATTAGAATATGCTGTAAGTTTCTTTTGTCAAATGTTTTTTTTTTGTTTTTTGTTTTTGTCGACTGTTTAATATATCACCCACTGTGGTTTGAATTTCTTTGAACTTTGTTTAAGTATTTCAGTCAACTTTGTCTTTTATTTTATATACACCTTGAAAAACACTTTTTTCATACCCTTCCTTCTTTCATTGCTCCCCCGGGGACACTCACTAGAACTGACAGTACCATGTCCCCTGGTCTAGTCTTTCCTCACTCACCTCCATGTGTGTCCCCCATCCGACCCCTGCAAGCATCTACATCTTCTGGACGTGGCTGTTGCTTTCCAGACAGTGACCTGGAACACAGTGCAGGTTGAATTACTGATCCTCCGCTTCCAGACCTTTTCTACCACGGATCCCCGATTGGATCTTGGACTTCACTCTCCCCGCTGAAGTACTCATCATAAGGTGATTAACAGTCCGCTGCTGTGTCACTTTTCCTTACCCTTCTATGACCGCGTCCGCTTAATTCTCTGTTCCCTTTCTTACTTTGCAGCCACGGACCGGCTTCACTCCTTTTCCACCCTCTGGAACCCAAATAAGTTTCCCTGAAATTGCCATGCATACCAGTCAGGATCTCCAGTTTGGTGGTAATACGTGTACCCATCATTTCCTCATGTTATACATGGTATGCCTTTATCAACTAGCTCAATTTTGGCTCCTTATCCCTCACAACCATCCTTGAATGTTATCCCCGTTTGTTTCCCATATGTCCTCTAATGAACAGGCTAATTTCTCCTTTCCTCCACAGACCCTTCACAGACACCTTCATGTGCTTTCCTTGACTGACTCACCCTGACTAAAGGATCCTCTGCTACCACTACCTCAGGTAGCCATTACTCCCATACCTCCACTGTCTTCTTCTTTTGTTTGGACCTTCCCATTCTCATACCCGCCTCTTTTCTCCCTCCATTCTCTTATACAGCACTGACCGGATTTCAGTAACCCGGTCCTGATGAAGACCTGAAATTGTACAGGTACAAATGCCGTTGACCATTCAGCACATCTTTAGGCGCTACTGTGGTGTCTTAAAACATTTGAAACCTTGTATAAATGCCTTATTGACTGTTTTGCAACCATCACTTAAGTTGTGTTTAGCGCTGTTCTTGCTGTTGCTTCATCCTTTTTTCACGTGTCACTTGCGCCGTTCACCTTTTTCACAAGCATGTATGGGTGCATTATACTTTTGGGGTACAATTGCAATTTATGAGCTGTAGTGCTGATATAACTACCTTAAGCAAAAACATACCAACCATTATGGTTTTCCTTAAATTGTTGTGGTCTCCCTTATTTCTCTGTGCATGACATTGATTTGTTTTTCCATATACGTATCTACCCTAATGGTCACTGGTTGAGACATTGTTGTTTTGTTAAATGTACCTAATACCTTAGCAGTCAATGTTCATCTAAATATGCCGTTTGTGCATTCAATAACCCAGTTTGATTCTGGATAGAAAGGGTGCAAATATAGCAGTCGTATTCCAAGGGCAGACTTAGAATCCATAACACCTTAGTGGCAAACGCAGGACAATTGTCTAAATAAAAGTTGTAAACTTCTGCTATGCACTACAAGTCCTTTGTGACAGTGACACACCTTGTCTGGCCAAAGACAAAAGAATGTAGAACCTGAATCGACTACAACAACTATATAATAAAATTGGTTAATAATTGGGATTGGCCTAATGTAGTCTAGAAAAATGACTGCAAATGGTTTATCAGAGATAGTAAGGGGAGATTTCTCTGGTTTTTCAACAGAGGAATGTCTTAGCTCTTGCCAAGTAGTGCATTATTGCACAGATTTTGTTTGTTAGATTTGGTAAATAGGGACACCAGTGTGGGATGTATGACGTTACAATGCACACTTTTACAACGCATACCTTTACTACGCATTTTTTACAACGCAACATCCATTACAACACATTCCATTACAACACATGCCATTACAACGAAGTTTTAAAAACTACATTTACAACGCATTGAATTACAACGCATAATACCTTTACCACGCATACCATTACAACGCATAACATTACATTGCATGTTTGGTAAGTATTGGATAGTGTAGGGGTACAAATTACTATTCTAACTCCAGGGGGTGCAACAGTAGGGTAAGTGTTGGATAGTGTAGGGCTAAAAATTACTATTCTAACTCCAGGGGGTGCAACAGTAGGGTAAGTGTTGGATGGTGTAGGGGTATAAATTAATATTCTAACTCCCGGGGGTGCAACAGTAGGGTAAGTGTTGGATGGTAATGTTATGCGTTGTAATGGTATGCGTTGTAATGACTGAGTTGTAGTGACATGCGTTGTAGTGGTGTGCATTGTAGTGTCATGCTTTGTAATGGTTGCGTTGTAATTGCATGCGTTGTAAAAGTTTAGTTGTAATGGTAGTGCGTTGTAAAAGTTGCGTTGTAAAGGTTGTTTCCCCAATGTCATTGCTGTTGCATTGATTCTTTAGCACTAATGCCAAAATTAGCAGAAACTACCCCCTTATGAGCTGCCCTGATTAAATGTAAAATAGCTTGCTCATTAGGAACATATCTATCTCCTTCTCCATTTAAAAGAAAACCCCATAAGAACATTATATTTAATGAGAGTGTAAGAGTATCAAGAAGGAAAATCATCAGAAGAGTTCTCTCATTTCACTGTTGTTTGTCTCACGACCAGAAGTCTGCTTCAAACATAGTTTGAGAGCGAGTTACTGCACCCATCTTAGAGGTTTTCTCACTTTTATGGGCCACGTGTGAATTACATGAACCAAAGGAAACCTGTCCTGTAGAACAGCTACCTTTCCCAAAGTTGCTTATTTTTTATTTACTTCCTTTTTGAATTGTTAAATCCATTCAGGTGCCAGTGGGGTCAGCAGATATTATATCCTTGGACACAGAAGTCTGGACTGACACAATAAGTTTAGGAACTGATAGGTCATCCTTCTTTAGGGCAACTAAAAGAGCACATACTTCTGGGAGCTGTGAAGCGGAATCCCCCATGTCATTGGTGTGTGTGCATAGTGCCTTGAGTTTCCCTCTTCAAAATTCCCTGCACTGCAGCATAAGTATTTTGTGTTTAGTAGCAACTGTAGCTTGTGCACAGCCATCTGCATATAACACCCTCTTATACTCATGTATGGATCAATTGTTCAGAGTTTGAGGTATATTGTGTGTATATTGCAAAATATCCTGAATGTAAAGTGTAGGGTCATTTTCCAATGTTATGTCTCTAGCATTTAAAGACTTGGCCTATTACACTCAATATAGGTATAGAGTGCAAGCTTTAGGAATACTCTGTTTTCTTTCTACTTCTAGTGTAGGCATAGGAGAAAATACAATAATTTGCTTAGCCTGTGGCAAGAGATGTTTGTTCAGTATTACTGTCTGTATTGCAGTGAAATTTAGAGTAAGACGCTCCTCAGTAGAGGAGTGCAGAAGTTATCTGTTAGTTCTGAGAGTTGTTGGTCCTTCATTGTACATTATATATGACTGATTGCTGAGAACAACTTCAATTACTACGTTTATTTTGTTACCCTGAGTCTGTAAATATTTAGGGCCTGATTTAATTAGTGGCCGATGGAGTAGTCACCATTGGCCTGGTGGAGGACTTCACATTTGTCAGGCCGAGATTACTCCGCCTGCCAAATTTATAAGTGACCGCCTAGAAGGCATCATTCATAAAGGCACTGGCAGGAACTGCTGCCACAATGGCTGCTGACAATGTATTTTACTGTTTGCTACAGGGCTGCATTGGGAGATCGCAGCCCTGTAACAAACAATAACCTTTTTTTCTTTTCAAAAAGAAAATCCTGAAACCGGATTTTCTTTTTGTAAAGCAAAAAATGAATGCTCTGCTCAACACGGGAGGCTTCCCCCATGGCGGGGGAGCATTAAAATGTTTTTAGCGTTCCTTACTGATAGGTTATTCCTGGTGGTAAGAAACAGTAAAAAAATGCCTACATGTCCAATCATCCAAATAGGGTAGGCAGACATGTAGTTATTTCTCTATTGGCCCTTGCACCCTAGGACTGTCGAAAGGGGTCAATCCCCGCAGAGACAGAGTAGTCTACACTGTGATAAACCCAAAGGTCTTCAGGCATCAAAATTTGGTAAGTAGATCACATTCTTGGCAGTGAGAATACCTGTCACCGTTGTGACAGTGGATCCTTACAGCCAAGAATTAAATTGGGACTTAGACTATCCTTATAATCATCTAATTCCATATCCATCAACCTTTTCATTTTTTATATCTATTACAGCCACTAAATCTATCATTCTATTTTCTAGAAGCAATACAGTAATTGCACAAATCATCAAAATTATTATGTGTGCTAAAATTGACTGAAAAAATACCGCCACCAATATCACCTAACCATTCACTTATCTTACAAAAACGTTTCCCTAACTCCCTGATCCAGGATCCTACACCTTCCGCTAATCCTAGTTCTGTCAATGTTTTATTTCATGAGTCAAGTTAGTTATGTTAATAATAAAAGAATAAATAATTCCACTATATTCAGATATGTACGTTCAGCACATTTTTGTCTCACTTACTTTACAAACGCTGCCTTCTTTTGCTAGGATAATATCTAAGGCAAGACGGTTCTGCATAACCAGAGCTCTCATTGCTACCATCTCCATATTCACTAACTCAAAGGATCCTGCTGTATCTATGGCAAGCCTATCTAGTTTTGAAGACATTTGTCTAATTTTCAGATCATCAATGGCCACACCAATTGAAGTTGTCATTGCTCTTTTTATGCAATTTTTTAAAAAAGCGACGATGTGCACACCTTCTTTAATCAGTTTAAGTTCATTCCTTTTTTATGGTGATGTTTTGCATCAATCCGCGTGCTCCCCGGAACCCGTGGTCAGCCCTTTACCATGCTAGGTAATATTGCAAGAAAATTGGGAGCGGGACTCCGCCCCCATCCAGGTGCACAGCCTCAATTCTTTTTGCATGATAAAAATGCTGCAAACTTCACCGTATTTTTCAGTTGTTTATTTTTATAATTATAATCCAAAGTTAATCATTTCTTCAAATGTATCCATGTCACAAAAGGGAGGCTTATGCCTTCACTAGATTCTTAATGGAACAGGAATGCCAATCCAGGCCTTCTCCTGCACCATGACCGTGTGCATAAGTTAATTCACGAGCGTCCTTCTTAAACCCATGGTATTTTCCAATTGTTCCATTAAGAATATAGTGAAGGCATAAGCGTCCCTTTTGTGACATGTATACATTTGAAGAAATGTTTAACTTTGGATTATAATTATAAAAATAAACAACTGGAAAATACCCGCGTGCTCCACGGTTGGGAGCACGCGGATTGATGCAAAACATCAACATAAAAAAGGAATGAACTTAAACTGATTAAAGAAGGTGTGCACGTCGTTGCTTTTTTGAAAAAATTGCATTTTTACTCTCGGCCGGATTGACGAGTAGCACCCATTGGAGCACCTTGAAAGATTTGATGAAACTAAAATTCGTCACAAAAGAGACAATCGTAAGAACTTTTTTCAAGAGCGGGATCTTATGAAATATATATGAAGGACAATTGAAGTTGGACATTTGGTGCACTAATGGGCTCATTTTTAATAAAGTACACATGTTGATTCTGTTGCTGCACAGTAGTTCATTTCATTTTTGAATAGGCTGATACTTGAAAGATCGTAGATAAGTAACATCACACAATTGATGTTGGAAATGACACCAGTGGGAGGGCGGAGCAGTATTGAATATGTTAAGTGCTTTGGGAGGTTTAGGGAGGCGGGAGATGCACTCAGGGGAGCAACTGTCTGATGCATTCCGTGCGGAACAGGGTGTTATATGAAATGCATTTTGGGATTCGGAGGCAGTGACCGGAATAGTAAGGAGAATAGTTCATAGGGCTATGTATTGAGAGAGGTTTAATTTAGAACAGGTGAACGGGAGAGGAGGAGACAATTGATGAAAAAGGATTAAAACCAGAGAGTTTGAGCATCAGGTTGATTCCCTTAGAGTAGTAAAGAGGCGGGAGGACGATTGCACTTTTTGATTGAAAGGTATGGATTCTCAAGGAGGTTGATTCCATGGGGATTGCAATGTTGCTTTTCACTAAATAACGTGGGTTCGTCAGTGAGGTGGGGAAGTACGGTGTAGAGAATGTGTATCTGTCAGAGAGAATAAGGGGAGAAAGGTGAAAAGCAGGGGTACTCATTTAAAACGGCAACATTAGGTTGCATTACTTAGCAGGAAAACGTTGATTTGGGTAAATAGCAACAACTGTATGTGTAACGATTAATGAATGTCACTGGGTCATACATTGAGTCGAACAGATGTGTTTTCATTTATAGAATTTAACCCCTGACTAAGAGCCAGAGTTGAGGCTCGAAATGCATTGGGTTTAAGAACGACGCTCATGAATTAACTTATGCACATGGTCATGGTGCAGGAGAAGGCCTGGATTGGCATTCCTGTTCCATTAAGAATATAGTGAAGGCATACGCGTCCCTTTTGTGACATGGATACATTTGAAGAAATGATTAACTTTGGATTACAATTATAAAAATAAACAACTGGAAAATACGGTGAAGTTTGCCGCATTTTTATTATGCAAAAAGAATTGAGGCTGTGCACCTGGATGGGGGCGGAGTCCCGCTCCCAATTTGTTGCTCTTTTCATGTCATGTTCTTCATCTCTTTAGTCTATATGATAAATTCTAGAACAAACTGAAGCCAGATTAGAAAAACCCATCCAATGTTTTCTTAGATCAAAATAAGCAGTCCTTCCCTAAAAGTAATAAACTGCTCTCATAATAGGTTCCCCTCCAGACAAAGGATCTACACTTACTTCGTAAGATTTGTCAGACACTCTCCTACAAAATCTCCTTTACTTTTTTTCCGTAGAATTTTGCCTTACAATAAAAAGTTTACCTTTCCTTTCCTGTTCTTATTTTAGTTTAGGATGTAAAATTGAAAGACTAAATTCTTCTTCCGAATCATTCCTTCCAAAACAATCCATTGCTCTTCTAAGTTTCTCAGTACTTTCACTCCTCTCTCATTATATTCCTTATTAAAATCATGCTCCTCTTTGTCAATGAACATAAATAATCTTTACCCACTTTACTATTATGTTTGTTCTGTGCAATCACCCTAAAATCCTCACCATATTTGGTTCTGTTATCAGTCTTAGTAATGAATACAGTCTCTAAAGACACATTAAAATCTGTCAAATAAGGAAAAAGGTACTTCTCATGATTACAAATAGCCACAGAAATTTTGCAGCACAGCACATACGACATTTCTAAATGCATTTACATTCACCCTTTCGGAGCTGATGCAGGAAGGTAAGTGAAGACATGACAACATTTGACCTTCATAATATCCACATGCTCATTAATTATTTTGGTGTACACATAATTCTTAAAACTACTCACTAAGGGGCCCATTAGGATGTCGGAAACAGCTTTTTCCACCCGCGAGCAGCGGTATTCATGT
Source organism: Lissotriton helveticus (assembly GCF_964261635.1). Classification (NCBI taxonomy): domain Eukaryota; kingdom Metazoa; phylum Chordata; class Amphibia; order Caudata; family Salamandridae; genus Lissotriton; species Lissotriton helveticus. Next base: position 541,093,253 of record NC_136065.1, read on the forward strand.
CCGCCATATTAGTATAGTAAAACATAGTTAATTTCCCATCTGCCGCGGAGCCCCGTGCACCGCCATCAAAGTGCGCCCGCCACCGCGGCGGTGGGAGGCAAAATCGAGACTCACCACCGTGCTGAATGAAGTCCGCCCGGCTCGACAAATTAGGATGGCCCAAACAAGCAGACTCACCGCAACGGAGACACCGCCCAGCCTGATCAGGCAGAAACCCGACAGTGGAGCAAGATAGCTAAGACCCGGTCATGAACGCCATGGACCCAGCCCTCCACATGCATCCGGTGATATACCTCCTACAACACTATCAGATGGACCGCCACGGACGACAACACACAACACACAGGCCGACACAGGGTACAATCACCTCACAGACACCCTGCTGGTGGTCACAACACATCCGCAAGGGCACCCACACATGACCCACCTGACAACAAGGCACCCCTCAGCATCCGGGGCACACATCGTCCGCCAACCAGCAGCAACATCCGGGTCCTGGTCACGTCACCGCTGCGGTCAACACATGGTCACAATGCAAAAGGCAGGGCCACTCCAAAGCATGGGCAGGGCACAAACAGCATAGGAACACACCACCCCCAACCACACATCAACACACCCCATCAAGTCACAGGCCAGGTGCCCATCTCATGCACCCCAATGCACACCAACAAGCCCTGCAACAAGCACAATACACACTCTCTGCACCACACAACACACAACCAGGGAGACATCCACTGCAGGAGTGGCTGACAAGTAACACACAACACCAGTGCCACACACACTAAAGGCTCACAATCCTTGCCAGCACATACACACACAAACAAACACACACCCTGGGTGTAGCCACAAACAAAAAGCACACACAGGGATGCCTCAACAAATGCCTGCACAAGAACAACACACAAACACTACAAGAACACATACTGAACTCCAACAGAAACAGACATACCCTGTCAGCCAAACTGGGGAAAAGCAATGGGAGCAGAGCCACAACATGAGTACACAACATCATCACTCAGGAACAAAACACACACACCATAACACAAATCACACAAGAAGTGCATCTGGACAAACACACACTGCCACATCAAACCGACCACAGATGCATATGAAATCCTAAACAACAAACACCACAAGGCATCAGGGGATGCACATCAGGCAATGCCAAGGTCACATACACACAACACTGCATGCTCAACAAGCAGTGTGTGCATAACATGCACAACAGCCACACACACACATGATTGACACAACCTCATCACACACACCACAAATCAGCACTGCACAAATACAACAGCACACCCAGGAACTGAAGCAATACCACAGCCAACACCCACACATCCAACACAACAACTACACATGCACCACTCTGGGATACAAGAGCCAAGCCATCTCCACCACAACACTGGGCAGCACACACAGCTGAAGTGCACATGACCACTACAGAATAACTAATAGTACAAGGACAGCGCACATAAACCATTGTGGCAATGTCCAGAGTGGAACAACACTTATGGCCCAAGAACTGCACCACAAAGCACAAGCTCAGAAATGAAGTGACGGGGAGGCACACACACATGGAAACCAAGGGGACAGCTGACATCAAAGTGAAATAGCCTGCATGTCAGTATCAGACATGTAAGGGTTTATCACACACAAATAGAGGGAGTGAAGACCTACAATGGCAAGGTACCAGTGGCACACATAGAGGATGGCGTAACACCACACCCACCATGCCATACTGGAGGAGAAAAACCACCATGTGCCTGCAATGTATGACAAACACAAACACAATGCCAGTGTGGAGCAGCAGGGCCACAAAGTCTACGCAAACACACCCAAGACACATTGATGATCAATCAAACACAACACTGATGTGCAACTCACACACTTTGCACACTTCAAACTTACCAACACAACAAGGAGGAGTCACACACAACAGCATGGGCACACCAGCACACAGCACAGTGCACTACATACAGCTCATACAAGTGCATACAATCTTCCACACAGGGCAAGACAAAACAAACAACAGCCATACAGCTCCTGGGTGACACATGTGTGTCTCTCACAATACAGGGGCACACATACATCCACTACAAACGTACAACCTTCACACTGCACACCTCTGCTACACCCAAGACCACGCATCTCATGTAGGCCATGGTACCAGGACTAAGGGCCAACACAAGATGACCATACACATACACAGCTGGGCACACATAAAGGAATCCACACACATACATCATGACATATCCCAGCCTGCTTCAAAACCTTTGCACAGCATCACACCCTGTGCTGGCAGTGTCCCCCAACCTGACATGTGAACAGTGTAGCCAAATATAGCAAATCACTAAGAAGATAACTGCATGGCACGTAAAATAGCCATCACAGATCACACTATTATCAGGGTCAGAATGGACTGAAGACCCTGTCACCCCTGTCAAAAAATCTGATGCCTGCAAAGAGCATTGCAATGTTGAAGTGATACATAGAGCATGGGCACAGGCAATCAAATGAAAACAGAAAAAGAACTTTAATCAGCAAAGATACTGACAAAACACACAACAGAAGTAACTGTATTTATTTACATATTGCACAGATGTAGCAGTGGAACAATAGTAGACAACAGCAGGGCACAAAATGACGTTCAAATGCAATATAATATGCCCAGGTGAAACACAAACAGGAAGGCCAGTGTCCATAGCACAGGTGAGAGGCCACCACAGCAGAGCGACAGGGCCAGTGTCCATGGCAGGTGAGACAGCAAGTACATGAGAGGCTGCACAGGGGAGAGTACAGCACAGCAGAGCAACAGGGCCAGTGTCCATGGCAGGTGAGACAGCAAGTACATGAGAGGCTGCACAGGGGAGAGTACAGCACAGCAGAGCAATAGGGCCAGTGTCCATGGCAGGTGAGAGGTCAACACAGCAGAGCAACAGGGCCAGTGTCCATGGCAGGTGAGACAGCAAGTACATGAGAGGCTGCACAGGGGAGAGTACAGCACAGGAGAGCAACAGGGCCAGTGTCCATGACTGGTGAGAGGCCAACACAGCAGAGCAACAGGGCCAGTGTCCAAGGCAGGTGAGACAGCAAGCACATGAGAGGCTGCACAGGGGAGAGTACAGCACAGCAGAGCAACAGGGCCAGTGTCCATGGCAGGTGAGAGGCCAACACAGCAGAGCTACAGGGCCAGTGTCCATGGCAGGTGAGACAGCAAGTACATGAGAGGCTGCACAGGGGAGAGTACAGCACAGCAGAGCAACAGGGCCAGTGTCCATGGCAGGCCAGAGGCCAACACAGCAGAGCAACAGGGCCAGTGTCCTTGGCAGGTGAGACAGCAAGTACATGAGAGGCTGCACAGGGGAGAGTATGTACAACAGAGCAACAGGGCCAGTGTCCATGGCAGGTGAGAGGCCAACACAGCGGAGCAACATTGCCAGTGTCCATGGCAGGTGAGACAGCAAGTACATGAGAGGCTGCACAGGGGAGAGTACTACACAGCAGAGCAACAGGGCCAGTGTCCATGGTAGGTGAGAGGCCAACACAGCAGACCAACAGGGCCAGTGTCCATGGCAGGTGAGAGGCCAACACAGCAGACCAACAGGGCCAGAAACACACCCATGTTTTAAACCATGTTCAGGACTAGCACACCTGTATGAGACACAGGCATATGAGGGTGATGTCAACTCACTCCTGACTGTCATGCGGACTTGTACCTGGCTGTGTGTCGGGGACAGCAGGCCCACTTGACTGTGGTGACAGAGCTCCAGGTGATGTGGGGCTAAGAGTGTCCTAGCAAGCTGGAGGGCTGTGTTGACCAGGTGGCATAGTGGCACGTGGAGGTGGAGTCATGCAGACCTCTGACACAGTGTGGGTGGGAGAGGTTGGAGAGGTGCCCTTCCACTTTTTGGGAATATGAAATGGCTTCCCTGTATTGGGGTTGATGGGAAGTGGTGATGACACAACAGGCACACACCCTAACTGTCCCACATCAGGTACAGACACTGGCACTACCTCTGGAGATGTGCTGGATCCCGAGGAACGCTTGGTCTGGCTACGTCTCTGGACCACCTTCCCTCTTTGCCAGGTGTACCCCCTACAGTGCCCTCCTTTGACTTCTTGCCAGGGCTGGTCACTACAGTGCCCTCCTTTGCCTTCTTGCCAGGTGTATCCCCTACAGTGCCCTCCTTTGACTTCTTGCCAGGGCTGGTCACTACAGTGCCCTCCTTTGCCTTCTTGCCAGGTGTACCCCCTACAGTGCCCTCCTTTGCCTTCTTGCCAGGGGTAGTCTCGACGGCAGTGCTCTCCTCCACCTGCATCAATGGTTGTGGAATTGGGGTAGATGCGGTGGGTGGAGGTGTCCCTGTGCTCTTCCTAGGTGTACCCCTGATATGCAACACCTTCTCAGTGGGCACAGACACTGCATGGGTAGGTTTGTGTGATGTTTTAGTGACAGGAGAGTCTTTTGCTGGTGATGCCTCTGCGGCATGTGAGCCTGATGTCTGCCTGATTGCTCTTCTGGCCTTGCTCTTCCCTGACTGTCTCTTGTCTGTGCATTCTGGGGTGGCCTTGCTCTTCAGTTGGGATGGTGTCTGTGGGCGGGAGTGTTTGGCTTGTGTCTGTTGTGTGCTCCTTGTGCTGTACCTTTTTGTTGATGCAGGCGAACCGTGCACACTGTCATCTGATGTGGCCACTGACTGGGGGGCGGACAAAGGCACCTGGGCTGCAATGGGAGCATGTGCCTGTTGAAGGGCTGACGTGACTGTGGATGACAACGCCTGGACTGTACGGTGTAGCCCACCCACATCAGAGTGTATGCCCTCCATGTATGCAATCACCTGGCCTAATTTCTTGTCATGGTCACTAAAGCATTGAGCAGGGCAGTCTGGCCCACACAAAGCTGGCACAGGAGATCTACACACTCTGCACTGAGGGCAGCAGGGGGGGACAGGTGCAGGGGCAGCGGTGCTAGGTGTGGATGGGACTCATCCCCTCTTAGTGATATGGATACAGGCAGCCCCAGAGGAAGTGGATGCGAGGCTGTGCGCTGGCCGCTGGGTGGTAGATGATGATGCGGACTCCCCATCCCCTGTGCCTGCCAACATGGATGCATCCCCGCTGTCATCAGATGATGTGGTACTCTGTGTCTCAGCCACGGATTCCTCTTGCATACTTCAGCCCCCCTCAGATGCGCTGGTGGGCTCTGTGTCACTGGCCTCCGCTGCAGCTGTAGTACTACTCTCGCCACCACTGTTTTTTGGATCATGTTCCTTCGTGGTCTCTTGCAAATCTGCATGAGAGAGAGATACAGGGTTGGGTAAGTGTCATCATCTGGTCACACAAATTCAAATCAATGCAGTACAGGAGAGGCCCAAATCTACATGGTGACCACCACACCCTGCAATCACTGTGCAGCAACACACTACATAGACCACAACAGTGCCTGTAACGCAGAATAACTGCCATGAATGAGCCATGTTGATGCCACACGGCACTACACCCTGCCGTAGATGGAATGCCCCCCCCCAACTTGCCCTGCCCTAGGGACTTGATGTGGGCACAACATTTATTACCACTGACAGACCTTCAGGGAACAGGAGGGGATAACACACACACCTATTATGACATTACATCCCACAATGCCTAGTAGGCCATAGCAAGCACCATGTGGTAATCTGGGGCACATTGTTGTCAGATGTGTGGGCCTTAACGATCATGATGCATGCAAAGTAGGCATACATGAAGTCACACTCAGAAAGTTTACACTGCAGTTCACCCCATAATAGATTCCCCACACTATCCCAATGATGAATGACCATGTGGAGCCTAACCCATCTGGCAATGCGAAAGTACAGCAGGGAGTTTCAGCTTAGTAAGGCCAGGGTGGGGCAATGCCTGATACAACCACACATCACAGCAGCCACTCACATTACACAGCACATCACAGCAACACACGCACATCACATGGGTCACCGGTGCAACAGGCCCTGTACACATGCATCCACTCCTAGCAAAAGTCACCCTCCCCAGATACTCACCAACCCTGCCTTGCTGCTAATGCTCCTTCAGACGTGCATCCAGGTCTGGATGAGTCACTGCCAAGATGCGGCCCATCAGTGGAGTCATGCTGCGCCGTGCCAAACGCCCTGTGCGTGGTAGCATCCCCAAGGTCATCTCTGCCACTTGCTTTGCCAGCCGGCTGATGTCGTCCCACCTCTTGTGACGGTGGGTGCGTCGTCTGTTGAAAACCCCCAGAGCTCGCACCTTTTCTACAATGGCCCTCCACAGGGCCTTACGCTGGTGTACCTTGAGCTGCAGGTATGAGAGAAAAGAAGGGTAAATGACCAGTTACACAATGTCAGATACCAACATCTATCAGTACAGTAGCAAGACACAGACTCAGGACTAATTGTAACCTCCCTCCCTCCAAAACTGGGGGACCACTCTCAAGGGCACTCTGCATGGCCCAAACATTTGTGATTGCACGCACACATTGGGGCGTATAGGCTTCATGATAATCTCACAAATGCAGGATGCCTCAACACAATATGCATCGACAAAAGTGTGCACGTCTGAAATTATACAGGGCACAGATGGGGCATATCTACTATTCAGTGTGAAGGAACAGGAGCAAGGAGCATGTAAGTCTGGCGATGTTTGATCGTTTGGGTGGGCAGGCACTGAACCTACTCTCTGGGTCACACTGACTCTGAATAAAGGGGCACACTGAAATATTCACACAAGCGGAGCATGCCCACCGCCATCTACACATGTCCATATGCCAATGGCTACCGCACTTGTGATAGGGGTGGTGCTGGTGTCACACTGCCGGGGCCAGGCGGTAGGTACCGCCATTTTCGTAACATTTAATGGCTATGTCCATCGTGAACACTGTATCAGTACCCAGCAGCAACATGGTGAAGGGCACATCATTGTACACACAATGCTATTCTTTCATGTTATCCACAGGTGGACGCATGTTCTGTGTGACACACTTTGGTCTGTGGTCCCTGCCATGTTAGTTATGCATTTGATGGTTGATGATGCTTGACACTCTTGAGCTGGTGTCAATGATGTTGAAGAAATCTATGTGTTGTGGGTCAGTGCTGACCTTGACAAGCCTTTTGTCACTGTATGTTATCGTACCAGACTGGTGCTTTCACATCAGCTCATGCACACAACTGACAGTTTTCCTGCTACTGTGATCATTGTGTTGATGGATGTGTGCAGACTTTACATGATGCATTGAGGTGTGACAGGTACAGCAGATGGGTATGATACAGTCTTGGCAATTTCAGACACATTTGCGGATGTTACAGCACATGGCGTGCACATATGAAATGTGGGGTTCAGTATGTGTGCATTCACATTCACCGATGAGTTTGTGGCGCTTGTGTATTGTTATTGGAGAGGTGTGCCCTCTATGTGTATGTATGTGTATGTGTCTTGTAAAACGCGCTGCTGCCCTGAGGCGTCGTGGCGCTGTAGACCGCTGGGGAACCCGTCCTGGCTATCGCTGTGAGCTGGTCACTACTGGGTATCTCCAAGGTGAAACTAGGCATCCCCAGCGAATGTGGGGGGCCGTTGTAGAGACGAGGCAAGCTAATGCCCAGAGTTGCCGAGTGTGATCCCTGGTTAGAGTAGGCACAGAGGTGAGAATTATCGAGTCCGCTAACCCTGGTCCACGACCCTGCCGCGTCAGCAATTGAACCCTGGTCCCGGGCCATTCTCTGCTTCCGGGTCTGCCGCCTCTAACTCAAAAGGCCACCCATGTAACCTGGTGTGCCATGCATCTCTCAGGTAGTCTTTGTTTTTCCATGACATCGTTGATGGTATGTGCTGTGGCCATCTCATGATGGTTGTCACTGACATTTTTAAATTTACATCTCAACTAGGAGGAGGCCAAATCTCTTACATCACCTGACAGTGCTGGAGGACATGGAGAATGTTGCAATAATTCGGATATTCCGCCTGGACAGACCAATACTGAAGATCCTGTGAGATCTTTTGGATCCCCACCTGCAGCCTCGCCATCACTATCCAACTGCATTCACACCCACATACAAGGTGATGGCAGCCCTCCACTTTTTTGCCACTGGTTCCTTCCAGGAGACCATGGCTAGTGCTGGAGGGATGACGCAGCCCATGTTCAGCCAGGTGCTGAGGGATGTTCTTGCAGCCATGATGCTCTATAGGAATCGCTAAATTAATTTCCCTAGGGGAGCAGAATTGGCCGGTGTGAAGGGTGACTTCTATCCCCTTGGGCGCATCCCACATGTTGTTGTTGCCATCGATTGCACCCATGTAGGTCTGGTGCCACCACAAGCAAGAGAGCACAATTATAGAAACCGTAAACATTATCATTCTATCAATGTGCAGGTGGTGTGCCTTGCGGACATGACCATTTCCCATGTATGTGCAAGATTTCCTGGCTCTGCACATGATTCGTACATCATGAGGAACAGCATGGTGCCACGGATGATGGTAAATCTGCATCCCGAGCGTGCTTGGATTGTGGGTGAGTATGCCTACTGATATGGCGTGCTGTGTGTTACCTGCTGCACTCTGGCTGTGCAACATTGCAATGGGTGTTTGTCATTCACAGGTGACTCTGCATGTCCCAGTAGGCCATGGCTGTTGAGCCCGCTAAGGAATCCCTGGAACCCGGCTGACATCCGGTACAATGAGGCCCATGGCAGGACCCGACGTGTGGCACACCAGATGGGCCGGACTGGGGCTCATCGTCCAAACTGTCCTGGGAGACAACATCTGAGAGTCCATGTACCGGGGTGGGAGACTGGCTCTGCTGTTCGTTGTTGTGGTCCTCAGCAGTGAGTTCTTCATCACCTGTGGGTTAGATGGGGAATGGTCAGTGTTGGTCACTGTGCTAGTATTGTATCATCTGCGTATCATCGACTGTCTGTACACTACACAATTATGAAGTCTCTACTAATATTATTGATTGCAACACTGTGTGTAATTTCATGGTGCAGAGGAACATCATTTAGTCATACATGTCAGGTGTCAATGCATTGCATGCAATTGTTGCTGTGTGTAGGGATTGCAGGTCTCACACACACACACATCAGGAAGAGTTAAGATGGCTACCTACCTGTAGGTCTGTTTGTTGAACAGTGCAATGGCTGACCCATGCTCCTGGGTGGGGGAGGCCTCCATGCTGCTGGAGTGTGAGACAGGGGGCATGCTGGGAGTAGTGATACTGGCCTCCCACCCCCAAACAGTGCTCCAATACAAGATGGCTACCTACCTGTAAGTCTGTTTGTTGAACAGTGCAATGGCTTACACATGCTCCTGGGTGGGGGGAAGGCCTCCATGCTGCTGGGGTGTGGGACAGGGGGCATGCTGGGAGTAGTGATACTGGCCTCCCACCCCCAAACAGTGCTGCAATACAAGACGGCTACCTACCAGTAAATCTGTTTGTTGAACAGTGCAATGGCTGATACATGCTCCTGGGTGGGGGAGGCCTCCATGCTGCTGGAGTGTGGGACAGGGGGCATGCTGGGAGTAGTGATACTGGCCTCCCACCCCCAAACAGTGTCCCAATACAAGATGGCTACCTACCTGGAAGTCTGTTTGTTGAACAGTGCAATGGCTGACACATGCTCCTGGGTGGGGAGGCCTCCATTCTGCTGGAGTGTGGGACAGGGGGCATGCTTGGAGTGTTAGTGCAGGACTGCAGGCCTCCTTCCACCAGACAGACATCACAAGCAAGATAGCTACCTACCTGTTAGGTGAGGGTGAACAGTGCAATGGCTGACACGTGCTTCTGGGTGGTGTTAGGGGGGGATCCATCTTGGTAGGGTGTGGTACAGGGGGTATGGTGTGAGTTGTTGTACAGACCTCCCTCCCCCATCCAGGCCTCCTAAGCAAGATGGCTAGCTACCTGTTGGGTGAGGGTGGACAGTGTAATGGTGTAATGGTGTGCAAGGAAGTACTTCTCAGTGTGTTGTTTGGCATTTCTTTGTACTTACCAGCCTCCGTTCCCCCGACTACACCTGTGATACTCTCAGGATGCAGTATGGTAAGCACCTTCTCCTCCCATGGTGTTAATGTGTTTTAGTGGAATGGGAGGGCCACCGCCAGTCCTCTCATCCAGCTCCCGGTTCTCAATTCTCCTCCCTTTGACAACCCTCTTGAGATCATGCCACCGCTTCATGATCTCCTTGGATCATGGGGTGGTCCCTACTGCATTGACCATTTGTACTATCCTTTCCCACATTTGTGACCTCGTGGCTAATGGTGTCTGTTGGACCAGGCTACCAAACAGTTGTGGCTCTACTCTGACTCCTCTCATTGACCATGACTCTCAACTCACTCTCTGTGAATTTGGGCATTTTCGGTGATGTCTTGGTGTGTGGTGGTTGAAGTGTTTGTGGGTGCAGGTGTGTGGGTGGCGGTTGTGGTGTTGGTGTGTGAGGTGTGTTGTGTGCTGGGGGATTGTTGGTGCTGGTAGTGTTGGTGGTGGTAGATGTGTGTGTGTGTGTGTGTGCGGTGCTCTTTTGCCTCTCCTGTCAGATGTGGTGTACGGCCTTCTCTTCTGGAGTGTTGCAAAGGATTGTGGTCAGTGAAGGAGGTGGTTTTATACTCAGCTGTGTGGGTGTGTCAAAGTGGAATTTGGCTGTCAGGTGTGTTGTGGGAGTTGTCCTTTGCTTTTATATTTTTATTTACATTATTTTGTTTTATTTGTATGTGTTTTATGTATTTGGGGGGCATGGGCACTTTGATTTGTGCAATGTTTGGCATCACTGCGGTGTTTTGGAATCGTCCGCCATGTTTTTCATGTTGTGTCCGCAGCGGTGGCTATGCTGCCACTCTTCCGCTATCACTCCCATTCACTCCTGTGTGCGACCGCAGCGGTCGGTATCAGCGGTTCCGACCGCAACACCCTCGCGGATATCCTAATTTCCCGTGCAGTGTCTCCGCTTTCCTTGCGGCGGGTTGTTGCTTTTCCGCTGCTTTTCCGACCGCCGCGGTCGGTTTTTTGCCTTCACCGCCCGCGTCGGACAGTTTTGCTTGGGCCGCTACCGCCGTGGTCGGTCTTTGTTGGCGGTTGATCCTAATTTGACCGCCGGTTTATACGCGGCCCTGACGGGCGGCTGTTTCCCGCCTCCATGGCGGTCGGGGTGGTTTTCCGCCCGCTGTCCTAATGAGGCCCTAAATGTTCTTCATGTATTGATGTCATTGAGTAACCTTTACATTAGGGGTGGGCGGAATTTGCGGCATCGCGTTGCGCAAATCTCCGCGAAATGGTAAAAAATCTCCGTGAACACGCAGAAATTCCGCGAACACGCGGAATCGCTTGTTCACGATGCTTTTTTACTGTTCGCAATCGCTGTTTGCGTGCTCGGGGGAAAATATTTCCGAACACGCATTTGAGAACGTGAACAAGCAAAAAATTTGCCAAGTCGCGGAAAGCAGAATTTTGGGCGATTTTGCGTTCTCCGCAGAACGCGAAATTACCCAAATTCAGCAAATTCCGCGAGCAGAACAGAATTTACCACCCAGGCTTACTTTACATAATTAGTTTCAATTTCAGCTACATTTTTCAATTAATTTGAAGCATTTCCTATAGTAACCAGTAAGCACACTTACAAGCCAGATAATACTAATATGGTGGTAACTAGCAAGGTCTCTCTACAATTTTACGGCACTTGCAGTATTCCACCCTCTCAATTGAGATCAAATACAAAAACCTTCATGATATAAATCAATGTCAAACAGAATTTTCCTATAAACAATCATATATTTTCTTTGTTTCTTAAAAACAATAATGAAACAAGGAAAAGGGAAAAGAAAAATCAATTTCCCATGATTTTTTGGAAAATAACAGTTGTATCACACATTTTGAGGCCAGTCTTTTACTTTACAACTACATTTGTCTCATAATGGATCTTCTTCATTGATAATGAGCAATTCTCAATAGCAAAAAGAAAAACAAAATCAAGGTGGTTCTGCTTCTGTTTCAGTCTCTGTGCCTGAACTACTTTCAAAACAATATTGGCTTTTTCTCAACCTGAAGTAGTCCTCCTCAGTTTCATCTACTTACTCTTTTTCAGATACTGAAACTAGTTACACCCACGCAGTCAAAGCATATTTTTGATTTGGATTTGTTCTTCTTCTTGTTCTTTTAGAAACTGGTGAGTTATTCTCACTAGTTGCTGTATTTGTCTCTCATCGTCTCTCAAGTCTCTTTCTGGCTCACAGTGTTTCCGTTTACAGGTTCTCTTTCTTGGAACTTCTTCAGTTCTTTAAATTTCTACCGTAGTTTTCCTGCTTTTGTCTTTTTTGTCGCTTTGATTTGAACTCGATACTAAGCTCACACTTGGCCTCATGCTAGTTTTTTTTATTCAAAGTTGTCGTTCTGTGCTTTCTCCATAGTGAATTTCTTTCTACTGTTAGGGTACTTTTCGCTTTAATTTTCAACTGCAACCTCTCACTGCTTTTTTCAGAGACTCATTTTTGCTGCCACACATGCTTTGCTTTTTTACATGGTACTAGCCTGTTGTCAGGATGGAGAATCATTAAGTGGAGTGTCGTACAGTAGGGTGAAAGAAATTGTTGTACACTTTACTGTCAAAGAGTGTAGTGTCATACACTGGCATATAGAGGAATAGTGTACAGTGGAGTGGTGTAGAGTGAAGTGGCAAAGAGTGGAGTGGGGTACAGTAAAGTGGAGCACAGTGGAGTGGTATAGAATAAAATACAGTAGAGTGGACTGTTGTTGAATAGAATAGAATGGAGTTCAGTAAATAGTCATAAAGTGCAGTGGTATGTTGTATATTACAGTGGCATGGACTGTACACTAGAGGTGTAATGTAAAGTTGAGTAAAGTGTTAGTAGGTGTGTAGAGTGGAATTAAGGCGTTTACACTGTAGCGTAGGGGCATGGAGTGGGTACAGTGTTGTATAGTGAATCATAGTGTAGTAGTGTCTTGAAGAGTGGAGTTGCATAGAGTAGATTTGAGTGTGGTACAGTCAGGTGGTGAAGATTGGCTTATTGCACAGTGCCGTGGAGTGGGGTAATGGGATGAGCAGTAGAGTGGACGTGAGTAGAGTCCAGTGGAGTGGCATAGCACAGAGTGGATTAACATTTTCTAGAGTATAGTGGTGCGCAGTCAAGTAGAGTGGAATGGCATTGTTTACTGTGGAGTGAACTGTTACAGAGTGGAGTGCTGGTAATACAGTGGAGTGGAGTGGTGCTGCGTGTCAGAGAGTAGATGAGCGTGTGGCATAGAGTAAAGTGCATTACAGTATAATACAGTGGAGTGCCATAGACTGTAGTACAGTTCAGTGACACAGAGCAGCATACAGATGAGTGACATATGGTAAAATACTAGAGTACAGTGGAGTTGTGTCTGCTGGAATAGAGTGTATTAACTGGGGTAGAGCGGCATACAGAGAGTTGTTTAGAGTGGAGTATAGTGTAGTAAAGCACCAGAGAGTAAAGTAGAGTGCTGTAAATTGGTATTGACAGGATTACTTTGTTGTACAATGTAGTGCTATAAAAAGGAATATTTGTTGGTACAGTGGAGGGGGGAGACTGTTGTTGAGCGGAGAATAGTGTTGTTGAGAGAAGCACAGTGGAGTGGCATGGAGTGTTATTGGGTAGTGTGAAGTAGCATTTGGTGGAGTGGCGTACAGTGGAGTGGCATTCATTGGAGTAGTGTATAGTGAAGATGTATAGAAGAGGAACAGCATAGAGTAGAGTAGAGTGGAGGTAAACACAGTGGAATAGCATAGAGTACAGTGTTGTAGAGTGGAGTGGTGTACAGTGGAGTGGCAATGACTGCAGTGACATAGTGGCATACAACAGAGAAGAAATACTGGAAACAGTGAGAGAAATGTTACATGCAAAGACTAATTGAAACACAGAGAGGGAGATAGTGAAGACAGAGATAAAACGATACACACAGAGGGTGCGAGACTACAGGCAGAGAAGGAAAAGATTTAGCATGTAAGCGCTGTCTAATACACACCAGCAGCCATATCATAATAGGCCTCTGCAGATGCACATAAGAGGATGCAGATAGTGGGAGAGGGTTGGTGCAGACAGACAATGAGATAAGCAGAGAGAGGTAGACTGTGAGGACAGACAGGGGAGAATATAGAAAAAGGTGCAAATATAATACTTTAATTTACACAGACACTCAGTGTGATCTTAGTCAAAAATTTTAAAACCATAGATTTCACCAAAACGCATATACCACAGAAAAACCTTTAAGAGACAGAACACTATCCCTTCCAATTCAGTAAAATGAGTACTACAATGAAAGGGAGTCTTACTGGGAATATTCTTTTAAGATTTACAACTCTGCAGTTGTGTTGCAAGAGTTTTGAATATTTTTCTAGGAATGGAGTTTCAGGGTTTAGGACAATGAAGTAAACTTAAACCAGTGTAGTGAGTTACGGTGAGACTGATAATGTACAAATCAAATTCACTGAAATAATTACTACATGCTACAGACACAGTTGCTTTAGCATCTCAACAGCACACCCAGCATCTAAATTGCACAGCTTAAACACAATTGGAAAATTAAGAGGCCTGAAACACATACTGCATAGGACTTTCTACAACTACATCACCTAAACCATGACTCAGTTCATGATTTAGGTGATTTAGCACACAGAGGGAGACAAAGTACAAACAGAGACAAAATGGTACACACAGACGGTGCGAAACTACAGGCAGAGAAGGAAAAGATTTAACATGTAAGCGCTGTCTAACACACACCAGCAGCCATATCGTAATAGGCATCTGCAGATGAACATGAAAGAGTGCAGGCAGTGGCAGAAGGTTGGTGCAGACAGAAAATCAGAGACTGTAAGCAGAGAGTAAACAGGTACAATCAGAGGATAGAGGATGCAGGGCTACAGGCAGAGGAAGAGATGGTACAGTCAGAGAAACGGTGATGGAGAGAAAGGGTGAGATGGTTCAAGCAGAAACACAGATAGTGCAAGCAGACACAGACATGGCACACACAGAGGATAAAATGGTACAACAGAGAAGAAATACTGGAAACAGTAAAATAAATCTTACATGCAGAGACTAATTGGAGCACAGAGAGGGAGAGATAGTGAAGACAGAGATAAAACGATACACACAGAGAGTGCGAGACTACAGGAAGAGAAGGAAAAGATTTAACATGTAAGCGCTGTCTAACACACACCAGCAGCCATATCATAATAGGCCTCTGCAAATGCACATAAGAGGATGCAGGCAGTAGAAGAGGGTTGGTGCAGACAGAAAATGAGATAAGCAGAGAGAGGCAGACTGTGAGGAGAGACAGGGTAGATTATAGAAAAAGGTACAAATATAATTCTTTATTTTACACAGACACTCAGTGTGATCCTGGACAAAAAGTATAAAACCATATATTTTACCAAAACACATTTACCACACAAAAAAGTTTAAGAGATAGAACACAGCCTATCTATTTCTGAACTACAATACAGTGCAGAAACCTGAGTCATTTTCAAAATACATTTCCAATTTACAGCATTACTTTTTTGCCAGCATTACATCCAAACATGGGACACAATATCAGAAGAAAGAACACAGTATAAGCAGAGAGAGGTACACTGTGAGGAGAGACAGAGGAGATTATACAAAAAGGTGCAAATATAATTCTTTAATTTACACGGACACTCGGTGTGATCCTGGACAAAAACTTTAAAACCACACATTTTACCAAAACACATTTTCCACACTAAAACGATTAAGAGACTACATTGCAGTGCAGAAACCTGGGCCATTTTCAAAATACATTTCCAATTTGCAGCATTACTTTTTTCCCAGCATTACATCCAAACATGAGACTCACCCTGTGACCTTAGACACATAACAGAAATCCTTGCAATTCAGTCAAATGATTACTACAGTGCAAGGGGGGAGGAGGGGACCTTCCTAGTAGTGATGTATGAAGAGAGCAAGGGTGAAGGATACAGAAAGAGAGAGGAAAGAAATAAACAAAAGGGAGTAAATCAGATGGAGAGAAGCAGTTAGAAAACAGGAGTGAAGGAAAGGGATATGATGGTAAGGAAAGGAGAGTGAGAGGAAAAAAAAGCATATTAAGAAAAAGGAAAAAGGTGTAAGTAAAACAGAAGGATTTATAGAGAAACTGAAGAAGGAAAAAGAACAGCGTTGGAGAGAAAGGAAGACACTGAGGAAGAGTGAAAGAGCAGGAGAGTGACTAACTTCCAGATTGCAATTCATTTTTATTATTAACTTAAAATGCACATCATATATCCCCTCACAAATTAATAACTCACCTTTAAAAATGCTTTTGAAGATTAAGAACAGTGTCAATCACACACCAGATTTTCTTGAGCAGAATCTCTGAAATGTACCCCAGACACTGCAACCACAAATGGCCCTGATTCCCTCTCATTAAACATATCTCTGTACATAACCAATGAAATTTCTTCCCACACAAATTCAAAACCAAACTAACATTTTAATTGGCTGTACATTTCAACACTTTCAAACTCACATAATGTTCAACCTTCCCCCACTGCTCTCTCTGCCTGTTACCATGGTAACTCTCCATAGACCACCTAACTGAAGTCAAAAGGTGAAAAGTTCATCTCTCAATGTTGCAAACCAAAGCAGCAAGTGTGTTTGACTTCTCAATATTCCAGCTTATCCTGTGCAATGTTCTCTTCAATTATTTTTTCTAAACCAATAGTAATATTCCTTTTAAAAACCAGTAGTATGCACCCTAGTTTTCAATGTTAAATAATCAGAAACCACCATTCATTTCTCGTTTTTCAAGTGCACTGAATCTCATTCACATTTTTTTCTAAACTCCTATTTTTCAAACTTCCATTTCATCTCCAGAACCCATCTGAGTACAACCAGATCTGCCTTCAAGATGCTTAGAGTATGGATTGTAGGACATAGCTATATTTTCTGGAGTGAAAGGTATGCAGCAAATAGATGTTTTTTCAACCTTGATTTACCAAATGTGGATATTATGTGGATTGGCCAGAGAGGATTGAGATGTCACCAATTGATGCCATTGGTAAAATCCTTTTTGCATCTCCCACACCCTGACCTCATAATTGTGCACTGTGGTGGCAATGACCTAGGCACTTTGACTGGGGTAGGTCTGGAAATGCTTTTAAAGGACACCTTTGGGAAATTGATGTCACTTTTTCCACAAACTGCCTTGGTATATTCTAATATATGCCAAAGGCAAAAATGGAACTGGTCCAACCAATATTGTCCACAGATTGAGAAAGCAAGGAAACATGTAAATAAGTCTGTTTCTGATTTCCTCAGAGACTATGGTATGGGTTCTATATACCACAACAACTTGCGTTACAACATGCAAGGCATCTATAGGAGAGATGGTGTACATTTTACAGATGAGGGGAACAAAGTCTTCCTTTTAAACTTTAGACTCTGCATCGGTACTTACTCGTAGGTACAAAAAACACTCAATGAACACAACGGCTCTTTTAGAGCCACCCAACATCTAAACACACAAACTTGTTATTTGAATGTAATTTTTTTGTTTTTTATTCTGGTGGGCGCGCACTGTGCGCGCACCTCACCAAATTATTTTATTTAAAAAAAGGGTTTTTTGCCCATCAGGGTCCTTCAGGGACCCCCTGAGAAGGCCTAGGGGGTCAGGGAGTATCTTCACTGCCTCCTTTACCACGTTTTCCACATTCTTTTTTCACTCTCTTCTGAAACTACACAAAATGGCGGCTGTAGGGTGCGTGCTAAGTGCGCCTACCTTGCGATTTTTTTAAAAGAAAGAAAATTGGGTTTTTTGCCCTTCGGGGTCCTTCAGGGACCCCCTGAGAAGGCCTAGGGAGTCAGGGAGTCTCTTCACTGCCTCCTTTACCACGTTCTCTGCTTTCGTTTTACACTCTCTTCTGAAACTACACACAATGGCGGCTGTAGGGTGCGCGCTAAGTGCGCGCACCTTGCGATTTTTTTGGGGGGATTTTTTTTTGCATTTCAGGGACCCCCTGAGAAGGCCTAGGGGGTCAGGGAGTCTCTTCACTGCCTCCTTTACCACGTTCTCCGCTTTTGTTTTACACTCTCTTCTGAAACTACACAAAATGGCGGCAGTGGGGTGCGCAGTACGTGCGCGCACTTCGCAAATTTAAAAAAAAGGGTTTTTTTGCCCTTCGGGGTCCTTCAGGGACCACCTGAGAAGGCCTAGGGGGTCAGGGAGTCTCTACCATGCCCCCTTCCCACACTTTCCACTTTTAACCTCTGCCTCGGTCAAAAAATGGCGGCCAACACTTCCTGATTTCGGCCGATTGGAATGTTGACACACGGTTGACAGCAAATCAGAATTCGGCTCGCGCACGCATGGGTGCGCGCACGGGTACGCGCACGGGTACGCGCACGGTGCCCGCTTATAGATATATAAATTTTTTCAAACTCAATTTTCTCAACAACTACTGGAGGGATTTACACCATTTAAACAAAAGGGCAATCTGTGAAACAGACTCTACCTTTTTGCCAAATTTCTTCAAATTCCCTTCAGCCGTTCGGGCTGTAGACATGTCTAATCGTCCTATGGAAAATTGCATGGGGAAAACACGTTTTGGGACACCCCTTTTTTCTCAGCCCCCACTTCACAAAACTTTCAGGGAAGGAGCGGAGCGCAGCGGGCCATCTTCTTTGAGAAATTCGCGAAGATTCATCAACCAGCACCAAAGTTATTCCCAATAGAATGTTGCGGATTTCCTATGGAAACTAGGTCCTAACTATATATGCCTACTGGTGACCGCCAGTAGGTAATATATATATATAAATATCACAGTCAAAGGAAATAATTAACTCAACAAATGATCATAAGGTTTCCCAGATAGAATGTAAAAATGTGCCAATATGAAGAAAGATGGGCAACCATTTTCTCCAAGGCATGCCAACTTCAGGCATAAAAACAAATTGGAGGGAGTCAACAAACTACATGATTCCAATTAATAGATTTCTTAAGCAAAATTGCCCCCTCCCACTACCATGACCTCTTTTTGAGGGCCTGGCATTATTGGAAAATACAAAATATCCAATAAAAGCAAACACTTTACATACCAATTTTCTTGTAGGCACCTCATTACAGGGTTTTGGGATTTCAAAAAATTCATTTTATCCTCATTCTGACCCAACCCAGATATACTCCATGTCAAATGTAATCTGCTCAAACTATCGCTAGGTTTCATTCCTTGAGGATTAAGGGCGGGCATTATTCAGAGCTCCAGCCACGCAACTCCATTGAGCCAAATGATCTTCCAAGTCAGTAACCTGACGATAAACCACTGAGCCAGCCATCATATTGATTGTTCGACCACTTTGCCCTAAAGAAACCAAGATTTCTTTGGGGTTTCCAAATGGATACTCAGATTCAGGACCAGCTGCGTCAAGCACCATTGACTTAAGGACCCTAGGGCCAAATCGAATGCTAGATTGAAGAAGATGGAAAGGAGATTCTCAGTGTTCAATAACGGGTATAACATCAATCCCTCGCTTAAGGAAGTGCTCACAATCCTGCACCACCAAATTGCCAATAAACAAGGAGCAAAAGGTGACCCCAGAATGGAGGGAGGGTCCAGTAGAATGAATCTTCTCATTTGTAATAACACCACTAGACAACACCTGTAAGGCCTCAATCTCGAAGAAAGAACTAACAATGAAACTTTGGTTTACCAGAGAGGCTTCTTGATCAAACAACCAAATAAAGTTCCAAATATGGGATGAGACGTTCTCCTCGCCAGTAAGATTCAGGGTACTGCTCTGGGGAAACCATAAAGGAACCCTTTCCCTCTGACTAAAATCTTTCACCCCATAGTTGACCTCGGAACAAGAATATGGAGAGGACACATCAGTGGTACCAAAATCAGTTTCTCATACACAAGGTGGGTCATTACTGGGCCCACCTTGCTGGGCATTTGCCTCCCAACTACACACATCTGGACTACCTTCTTCCCTATCCCTAGACTTTAAATGGAGCAGGGGAACCCCACATCTCATTCCCCCTTCCACTCCTGGAGGCACAGCCACCTCACTGAGTGAGGGAAAAGAGACTCCCTAAGGGTAGTCAATGCCACACCAGGACTCACTACCACCCCTATTTGTGCCATATTCAGCACAATAGAATCATTCAAGGCACCGCCTTCAGGGGGAATTCAAAGATCCTTCCATCCTTTCACTCAGCATGTCAGGGAGCCAGGGAAAGTGCAACCTTTTTGTTTTCCGTTTGGGGAACCTTCAGGTTCTTTTATGTTTCTTTTTATTAGCCCTACCCTTTTGATTTCTTAAAGTACAACCTTTTTGCTTTCAGTTTGGGGAGTCTTCTGGTTCTTTTCTGTTTTTTTTCTTAGCCCTACCCTTTTGATTTCTTGTAAGACTATCCATCTCCCCCTCCTTCATACCTCTGATCAACGCACTTCAAGCCCCTGACACACTATGATACTGGGCAGAGGAGGTACAAGTAATAGCAAGCTCCCCTCCCATCTCTTGACAGTCTGCAAAACAGAGCCATTGCCTTTCTCAGCTTTCCCAGAGCCCTTTTTAAACCCATTTTGAACATAGGAAAATTGGCCTATTTGGACGTATACTGGAGAAAGCAGGTATCAATATTGCCAAACAATGTATTTAAATGAAACTCCTTGTTTTCAAAATTGCAAAAGGTTCTTGGGGAGACAACAAACGAAAAGGTATATCAGTTTGAACAGAAATATCTCTCACCCCTCCCAGATGCGCAGATGGAATAAATCTGTGATTCTCAGATGATTCTTTAGAGGAGGTTGCTGCTGGTATAAGCCTAGGGAGGCCGACCTTATTTATATTATGAACTTCAAACGAAATTGCAGACATCATTTCCAGAATATGGTCAATGATTAGCGCAGATTTCTCCAATAGAGACAGAATGGAGCAAAGTATTTTTTCAAAACAAAATAAGAAATCAGGAGGGGCACCATCCCCTCCGTTGCCATTATTCAACTGTCTATACAACAAAGATACATCCTGCTCAAACTCAGTGGAGGAACCTATCAAGGGACTTGAACTAAAATACACGAGAGGCATAGAGAGAGTCCGAGAAGAGGGACTTAAATTTAGGAGACTCATTTCATTAAGAACTTTCAACGAAGAAACACACTTAGGAACACAATTGGGGGGCGCCTCCTCAACCCCATATGACCTACAATATCAATATCTGGGAGTGTGAAATCATGCTCAACTCTCTTCTCTTTGCAAACAGACACCCCTCCATCCATGTTGAGTTCAGCTCTCAAGAATTCATCAGACACGGGACCCACACTTAACCCATTACAAGCACCTGTCTCATGGATATAATAGAAGAATAATGGACTTTGCAAGACTTTTTGGAAGGATTATACAGCAATTCGGTGTGATAGTGGGAGCAACCACATCAAAGGAAGGAGAAGCAATGGTAAACAGATGAACCCCCCCTTCTGGAATGTCTTCAGACATCAGAGACCCATCCCCAACAACAACATGGTCCCTCTCAAGACAATAAAAGTCCAGAGAAGGAGGCATAACTGGTTGAGAGGTAGCAAGAGATCCATTAGAGGCATCATCCACCACTTCAGGGTCAATACGAGGCATTTTTCAAAGAACCCAGTAACAGCTGGATAAGATTTATAGCATGGTTGCTGAAGAACATTAGCATCACTTTATTATGTCCTTACTTTTTGGGTTTGTTTTAACACAGAAAGAATTACACGCCCACAGCATAGCTTTTTCAAACTCACCGTATTCCTGCAGTTCTTACACACAGGGCCAAGCCTGCACAATTGAGGAAACCAAATAATTTATTGAGGTAAGTTTCAAAATAAAACAAAAACAAAAAAGGAGCTCGGCATGGCAAGAAAATAGAAACTGTCGGCACTCACCAGCTACCAAATATGCTGGAGCTGATATCTTTTCCCTTTTTCCTTATTCCCAGATGACTAATCCAGAGGAGCAATAAGGCAGTAAGACAGTGTAATCAATCAATGAGTCCATTTGTAAAGTGCACTACTTACCCGTGAGGGTCGCAAAGAGCAGGGGGTGGGGAATGCTGCTACTGCACGAAAAGCCAGGTCTTGAGGAGTCTTCTGAAGGTCAGCAGGTCTTGGGTCTGCCGTAGTTAGGCGTGAAGGGAGTTCCAGGTCTTGGCAGCAAGGTGGGAGAACGATCTGCCACCGGAGGTCACCCTTCGGATGCGGGGGACTGTGGCGAGCGCGAGCTGGTGGAGCGGAGCTGGCGGGTGGGGGTGTTGAGGTAAGCTGGACCGGTGTCGTGGAGTGCCTTGTGTGCATTGGTGAGGAGCTAGGAGGTTATCCTCTTGTTGACGGGGAGCCAGTGCAGGTCTCTCAGGTGGGGTGTGATGTGGCTGTGGTGAGAGATGTCGAGAATCCGGCGTGCAGAGGCATTCTGGACGCGTTGCAGCCATTTCAGGAGTTTGGCCGAGGCTCCTGCATAGAAGGTGTTTCCGTAGTCTAATCTGCTGCTGACGAGGGCCTGGGTGACGTTCTTCTCATTTCAGTGAGGATCCACTTGTTGATCCTGCGGAGCATGCGGAGGGTGTTGAAGCAGGAGGAAGCAACGGCTTTAACCTGCTTAGTCATGGAGAGGGTGGAGTCGAGGATGACTCCTAGGTTCCTTGCATGGCCGGTGGGTGTTGGGGCTGTTCCCAGTGCGGTCGGCCACCAGGAGTCATCCCAGGCCAAAGGGGGGGATCCGAGGATGAGGACCTCCGTCTTGTCCGAGTTCAGATTCAGTTGGCTGTTCCTCATCCATTCGGCGACAGCCTACATTCATTTGTGGAGGTTGTTTTTGGCGGTGTGGAGGTCTCTGGTGAGGGAGAGGATCAGCTGTGTGTCATCAACATAGGAAATGATGTTGAGGTCGTGCAGTCAGGCGACGTGGGCAAGTGGTGCCATGTAGATGTTGAACAGTGTTGGGCTGAGGGATGAGCCCTGGGGTACGCCGCAGATGATCTCGGTGGCTTCATAGCAGAAGGGGGGAAGGTGGACGCTCTGTGTTCTGCCGGAGAGGAAGGAGGTGGTCCAGTCCAGGGCCTTCTCTTCGATCCCGCCATCATGGAGGCGTGTACGTAGTGTGTGGTGGCAGACAGCGACGAAGGCGGCTGACAGGTCCAGAAGGATGAGGGCTGCTGTTTGTCTATTGTCTAGCAGGGTCCTGATGTCATCGGTGGTGGCGATGAGGGCAGTTTCGGGGCTGTGGTTGCTATGGAGCCCGGACTGGGAAGGGTCTAGGATGCTGTTCTCATTGAGGTAGCGGGTCAGTTGTTTGTTGGCGGTCTTCTCGATGACCTTCGTCATGAATGGGAGCAGGGAGATGCGCAGGAAGTTCTTGAGGTCCTTGGGGTCCGCCTTGGGTTTCTTGAGTAAGGTGTTGATCTCGGCATGCTTCCAGCACTCCGGGAAGGTTGCTGTCTCGAAGGAAATGTTGATGACTTTCCGGAGATGGGGTTTGATGGCTGTGCTGGCTTTGTTGAAGATGTGGTGTGGGCATGGGTCTGACGGAAATCCAGAGTAGATGGTGTTCATGATCTTGATGGTGTCGTCGTCGGTGATGTTGGTCCAGGAGAGCAGGCGGTTGGTGTGGATGGTGGTCGTGGGGCCGGAGGTCTCGGTGGTTGTCAGTGCAATTGTGGTGTTGAAGCTGTCGTGGATATCTACGATCTTGCGGTGGAAGAAGGTGGCCAGCGAGTCGCACAGGTCTTGCGACGGTGGGAGGTCGTTGGTGTTGGAAAGTTCCTTCACGATGTGGAAGAGCTCTTTGCTGTTGTGTGCATTGTTGTCTAGGCGGTCATTAAAGGGGGCCCTTTTGGCAGATTTGATGAGCTGATGATGTCTGCGGGTGGTGTTCTTGGGGGCTGCGTAGCTGCTCAGTGTTCGTTCACGGAGCCAGTTCTTCTCCAGTTCTCGGCAGGTTTGCTTCGAGGCCTGGGGGTCTTCAGTGAATCAGCTGGCTTTCTTGCTGGTGTGACTGTTGGAGGGCTTCTTGAACGGGAGAGCAGGCGGTTGGAGTGGATGGTGGTCATGGGGGCGGAGGTCTCGGTGGTTGTCAGGGCAGTTGTGGCGTTGAAGCTGTCGTGGATATCTGCGATGTTGCAGTGGAAGAAGGTGGCCAGCGAGTCACGCAGGTCTTGCGACGGTGGGAGGTCGTTGGTGTTGGAAAGTTCCTTCACGGTGTGGAAGAGCTCTTTGCTGTTGTGTGCATTGTTGTCTAGGCGGTCATTAAAGGGGGCACTTTTGGCAGATCTGATCAATCAATCAATCAAGCCATTTATAGAGCGCGCTACTCACCCGTGAGGGTCTCAAGGCGCTCAAGGCGCTGAAGGGGGGGGGTGCTACTACTGCTCGAAAAGCCAGGTCTAGAGGTGTTTCTTGAAGGAGAGATGGTCCTGTGTCGTTCGTAGGTGTGTGGGGAGGGAGTTCTATGATTTGGCCACCAGGTAGGAGAACGACCTTCCTCCGGTGGTGGTTCTGCGAATCCGTGGAACGGTGGCAAGGGTGATGCTGGCGGAGTGGAGCTGGCGGGTGGGAGTGTAGAACGAGAGGCGGCTGTTGAGGTATTCGGGTCCTATGTCATGGAGTGCTTTGTTTGTGTGGGTGAGGAGCCTGAATGTGATCCTCTTGTTGACGGGGAGCCAGTGCAGTTTTCTCAGGTGGGCGGATATGTGGCTGTGGCAAGGGATGTCGAGGATGAGTCGCGCGGAGGTGTTCTGTATGCGTTGTAGTCGTTTC
Organism: Lissotriton helveticus; assembly: GCF_964261635.1. Lineage (NCBI taxonomy): Eukaryota > Metazoa > Chordata > Amphibia > Caudata > Salamandridae > Lissotriton > Lissotriton helveticus. The sequence goes on from NC_136065.1 coordinate 541,118,020, forward strand.
TGAAGTTTGGCGGTGGTTCCTGCGTATAGGGCATTTCGTAGTCCAGTCGGCTAGTGATGAGGGCCTGGGTAACCGTCTTTCTGGTTTTGGTGGGGATCCACCGGAAGATCTTTCGGAGCATGCGTAGGGTGTTGAAGCATGATGACGAGACGCCGTCGACTTGCTTGGTCATTGTGAGGGAAGAGTCCAGGATGAATCCCAGGTTGCATGCGTGATCCGAGGGTGTTGGTGTGGTGCCCAGTGCCGTGGGCCACCAGGAGTCATCCTAGGCGGAAGGGGATTGTCCAAGGATGAGGACCTCTGTCTTGTCTGAGTTCAACTTCAGGCGGCTGAGCTTCATCCATTCTGCGACGTCTTTTATTCCTTCCTGTAGGTTGGTTTTGGCGGTGGCTGGGTATTTGGTGAGGGAGAGTATCAGCTGGGTGTCGTCGGCATAGGAGATAATGTTGATGTTGTGTTTGCGTGCGATGGCGGCGAGGGGGCTCATGTAGATATTGAAGAGGGTTGGGCTGAGCGAGGATCCCTGGGGTATGCCGCAGATGATCTCAGTGGCTTCTGAGCGGAAGGGCGGAAGGCGGACTCTCTGGGTTCTGTTGGAGAGGAACGAGGTGATCCAGTCCAGGGCCTTTCCTTGGATCCCAGTGATGAAGAGGCAGGTTATTAGGGTGTGATGGCATACGGTATCTGATGAGGTGATGATGTCTGCGGGTGGTGTTCTTGTGGGCTGCGTTGCTGCTCGGTGTTCGTTCACGGAGCCAGTTCTTCTCCAGTTTTCGGCAGGTTTGCTTGGAGGCCTGGGGGTCTTCAGTGAACCAGCTGGCTTTCTTGCTGGTGTGACTGTTGGAGGGCTTCTTGAACGGGGCAAGGGTGTTGGCGCAGTCGTCGATCCGCTGATTGAGGTTGCGAGCGGCGGTGTTGGGGTCGGCGGGTGGGCTCTGGGCAAGGGTGGTAGTAAGCTGGTCTTTGGTGACTTTGCTCCAGCAGCTGTGAGGCATCTGTTGGGTGCAGTGGTGCGCGGTGGGCTTCTTGAAGGTGTAGTGAATGCAGTGATGGTCGGGCCAGTGGAGTTCGGTGGTGTGGTTAAAGGAGATGTGGGGACTTGCTGAGAAGATGGGGTCGAGCGTGTGGCCGGCAGAGTGGGTGGGTGTTGGCGACGAGTTGTCTGTGTCCAAGGTTGGCTAGGTTGTCAATCAGGGTAGTGGAGCTGTTGTCATTGTTGTTCTCAAGGTGGTAGTGGGTGGTAGTGTAGTACTTGGCAGAGACAAAAAGTACTTGGCGGAGACAAAAAGTACCTATGAATACAACATATGCACAAGTATTGTGACGGGTGCAGTGTACTGACCCCCCCCACCCCTTTGAAGCAAGCTGCACCTGCTTAATGCCGGCTGCCTCTGCACCAAAACAGTGAGGACCACATCACTAGGGCTTCACCTGAACCCCCACTTCATGATACTGCAGTACCGTTAGGGATACTGCATACCTTCAGTAGATCTATGCAAACTTTGGTACTCTGGACCAATTGCCACAAATTCCACTGCGTGGGAAAAGAATGGGTATAAAACAGAATCCACCAACACCCCCAGTCGACAAGTCAGACAGTAAACAAAAACCAGCTGTGGAGCACTAGGAAAGCGGTCACTTCTACAGCGGCCTATCGCCGGCCACTTCCGCACCACATGAAGAGTACTGTCTACTTTTAAGGAGCCACTTTGTAGTGGCTGCTTACTGGGGGCCGCTACAATTCTCTTTCACCTCTTCTTCACCCTCACTCTCACTGGATCTTTGGGTGTGTAACGTCACCCCTCTCTGTACTCCTCTCTGGTCTCCTCTCAGGTCCACGGTCTGTGCCAAGACACAAGCGGGACGCCCCATGTCAGGACTTCACATGGCTCAGCTATCCATGTTTTTCGCCGTGCTCTTTGGACCCCTGACACAACACGACTCGGTGGGGTCCCATTGGTGATTATAGGGCTGCTTGTGGTTATCAGGCCAAGGGCCCAAGGCGCTGTCTCCTCCAACCCCCACTGCTCTCCAGCTGCAGCCGGCATGCTGTGCCCCATCTCCTCACTCGACAATCGGAAATATGTACTACGCACCTCTGAACTGACAAGCAATTAGCACTTCTCTCCAGAAAATAGACTAGGCGTGCGAGGTTCAAACACTGTACATGGTTCAAGACAACTTACTTCCTCTTTGTGAACAAAGAAATGCTTTCAACCTCTTTTAGAAAATACTCACAGTAACTGCATGATGTCATCAGAGCTGTAATCGGTGATGTTATTTCAGATGTCATGAGTGATTTCATGAGTGATGTCACTGTTAATGTCATGAGTGATGAAGTATGTCAGGTCATAAGCAATGCATTGCGGGGCGTAAGTTATAGTTAGCTCAGATAACTATAATTGCAGAATTTCACTGTTTTTGTATGAGTGAAAACCCGAGCCTAACTATTTATTTAAATTATTTTTCAATACCTCATTGAAACTACCATATAACAAAGCACTGCTCCGTGCTGTATCTCATTTCATGTTGTGCAACAAACAAAGGAATAGTTGCTCTAAAAGGAGAGATTGATTGGAGAGGATGCGATGCCCCGTGCGTTGAATATCTGTCCTTGAAAATAATGTGATATGTCTGAATAAAATAACAGATTTGTCAATGAGGTCAGTTCTCATTGCACTTACTTTCTAATAGAAAACCCCGTTAAAGCGTTTTCAAATGAATGTCACTCAAAAGCTCATATCAAAGCGAATACAAACAAAAAAGGAACTTTGGTTAGTTGTGAAGAGAGTCCTCATCCGCAAAATTCAAAAGATGTCAATTTTATTATTGAAAGTGACAATGATGCATAGTTATTAGGTTCAGACATCTAACGTTTCTACCACTATTTGGATGCCTTGCTACGATTCGTTCGAGATAAATATTTCTTGCAAAGATTAGAATGACACCTTCGAAGGGATAAGCCATCAGAGACAGCACATACTTTTTCGCCCTTTGGAAATCTTTCTTTACGATTGGCTTTTTTTACTGTTAGTATTGGCATGCTATTTAAGAAGCAAACATCTGTTGAAATAATGCGTGTACTTACATACGAACAAATAAGATATATTGGGGCTCATTTATGAGCCCACGCGTCACTTTTACGCGGCTGGTGCGTCACTTTTTGTGACTCACCAGTGGCGTAAAAAATGCGCCTTGTTGCGCCATATTTACAAAGTGACGCATCTAGGTAGATGCGTCACTTTGTAAACCCCTGCGCCACATTATACCTGCACCAGGTATAATCTATGCAAGGGGGGTGTTTTGACGCAAGAAAGCGTCATAGAAGTGACGCAGTATAGATTTCACTGTGCCATTTCTTGGATGCTAATGCGTCAAAATCTTACGCCTGCCTCATGGCAGGCGTAAGACTGACGCAGGCACTAACAACATGGGACTTGCCCATGTGAAAAGTACACATTGCTGGAGTTGCGTCACTTTTGTGACACACTCCAGCAATGCGTCACTTTTGGCTGACGTATCTGTGAATCCTTGCGACATGATGCGTCATATTATAAATATGACGCATCAATCATGTCGCAAGGAGTGTGCACTGAGAAGTGACGCATCGCTGCTTTCACGCAGCGATGCGTCATTTCTCATAAATGAGGCCCATTGTTTCCCTCAAATCTTCTGCTTCATTCTTTTATTGTGAATGTGTTTTCTTGGACTGGTAGTGGACTAAGCTCCAGCTAAGGTGGGAAAATACTTTTCTGGTGGGTGGGTGTCTGTGCAGAGAGAACACCGTCAGACCGATTCACAAAAGTCTTTCCGTACCTTTGTAAAACATCAATTTGCTAATGCAAAATCTATATCTACAGTCATTTTACCAATATTGGAGAAATTGTAGTTTTTTAGTGCCCTTAGAATTGTTCCAAATACTGCTGTGTAGCAGATTTGGCAAGTTGGAGACAGAAGTACAATTGTGACCATTTCACTGTGTTGGCAATTTGCAGTGAATACCCGTGTATTTGGATATTTAATATCAGTTGGAGGTACTTTTTGAATGTTAAATTCCACTCTTGCAGTAGGTTATAATTTCAAGTTTGCTAAAACACAGGGGATGTTTAAAAGCGCTCAGTAAATACCGATTATCCAGAGTGAGGTATTTACTATCTCTATCATGCGATGGTCGTTACTGCAAAGTGATAATGATCACACCTGATAAAAACTAACTCCCAAGTAGGATTTGTCTCATTATTACGAGTTACTGGGGAAGGGAATGGATGTTTGTGCATACCACGCTAAAATCTACATATTCTTTTATTTACTTGGCATTTTTCAAAGGATAATATTACCAGGTTTGACGTACCGCACAAAATAACAGGAGCTTACTTCAGATATTCAAATATCGGCAAACTCCTAATGAAGGCTAAATGTGTGGTAAGTACATTTGAGTTACGAGTTTGCCAGGGAAAGTGAAAGAATGTATATGCGGAAAGTAGTGCTTGCCATACTCAGGCGTTAAATTCCTGCGTTAAGGCATACTTAATGCGATTTCAAATATCGCTATCTTTCCTTGATAATATCGCAAATCTGCCTTCGTGATATTTTCCCTGCTTGGTTTCACAGCCACCCCTACTTTGCATCTCATTAGTGATGCAAAGTTAGGCGTGCTGGAAATGGGGGCTAAATCAGCAAAACACGCGCTAGCGTGTCATTGTTGATTAAGCGATAAAGTTAACGCCGCTTTACGCCCGAAAACGGCAATAAGTTTATCCCCTGGCCCTGATAATATACCCCAACACTGGAAAATCAGCAGGGTTCCATGCAAAACATCGCTATTGCTAGGATAATTATTGCCATTGCGCTAAGCATTGTTAATACACCGCTAGCATGGCGATAATTATCTGCATTAGCCGGCTTTAAACATTTTAACGCTAAGAGTGGCCATCAATAATTATCGCTGGCCGTTGATAATATGCCCCGTAGTTTTTCTGCACTTTTTCCCTTTCACTTTTTCATCAATGTTGGAAACTGAATAGATTTCTGTTAGCACTCCTAAGATTCTTTATTAATCCTATAGCCGTTAGATACCGATTTTCAAGCTCAAACTAAGCTTAATTGAGAAGGGACAGGATTTCAAACTTTTTTCAGCCAATATTTTGGGAATTTAACCTCATTCTATTATTGTGGTTAATTTCAAATCCACAACCAAACAATTTTACTGTATTCCTGTACATTATGTTTCTCATTAATTTCGTTTATTAGGATTTGTTGTGCTTTTTTGAAAAAAATTTGCAGGCAATTGGCATTTTCTATCACAAACGTGTTTGTGCAACATTAAACGACAATGATACCAAGAAATGCAAACAAGACTACATACATTATGGATAGGAGGATAAAATACTTCTTAGAGCTAAACGTGGTAGCAAGTGGAGTTTAGAGTCCCACACTTGGTAGCTGCCATTAAGAGGTAGAAGGAGGAGACAAACAACTATTTACCTTCATACTAATGAGGATGATAAAGCAGAGGCGTAGCTAGAGCTTGTGGCGCCCGGGGTTATCCTTCAGATTGCCGCCCCCCTGGGGGGGGTGCTGGGGAAAAAGGACGGCGAGCACCTGAAAGAGGTCCGAGAGACACGTAGTATCGCTGCTAATAGTTACTTCGATCATGCAAGTTACATGCACATACATGACAAGGTCCACGGCTAGACAGCCCCGTCCCCAAAATACTGCTGCCTGGAGCGGACCGTACCCACCTAGCTACGCCACTGAAGGAAAAGCAGAAGGAAATCTAAAACTTACATCAGTTCTACCTAACCTGTTTGTGACATCTCAGTCATAACATCACAGCTTGTGCAGGACCCTTGTCCCCTGTCCCCTGTCTGCCCCATCCATGACCTCAGCAATGTCTGCAGACCGGTCCACCACACTGGGTTTGACCACGATTCCCCTGGCAGCACCTTCAGGATACTACAGGTGAGTCCAATGCACCTGATCACTAGACTAACTTCAGTTCTGCAGTTGGGGCAGTACCAGCCCTGCAGTGGAAGCCTTCTCACTCCACCCAAGCCCCCCATGAGAGCTCAGTAGAAGCCATCCCACGTGCCCATCCCACTACCCACCACCCCGCCTGCAGCACAGTAGGACGCTTCAAGGAAACGGGTCCTATCCGGGGGTGTCAGGCACCATAGTTGATTCACCCACCGTCATCAGGTAGTGGTGGTAGGGGTGCCAATAATCAGTGCATTTTCATCACATTCTGCAGCATGCCAACCAAGTGCGTGCAGAGACAGACACATAACTACATACCTTACAGCTGGCTATCACATCACGTCATACTTGTCAACAAAAGACAACACATAAAGTACAATACAGTGAGCATCCCTCATAAAGATACACTGTGTAGCTGTCTATGAGGGGTGACTAAACCAGTATGAACCAAAGCATGTTACGTAAAACATCACTGAGCCTGACTCTGCCTAGACGCTGAAACCAACGACGCCACCCTGGGCCTCAACGCTGAACTGAGTTCAAAACCAGAGCACTTTTATTGGGAGTCCGAAACTCAATTCGCACCCCACAGCCCACCACAAGGTCATACACAGCACGCCTTTATTCTTTTTTGGAATCTGAAACCTCCCAACCGCCTGCTGATACTGACAATGAAGATGAACCCTATGATGGAGAGACCATTGTTTTGGATTTATTTGATGCTAATGGCCTGGACAACTCTTGAGATACTGTCCTTTCTTCGCCCAACCAGGCTATGGTATAGAAGAGTCCATCTTCTTTGTCACAGTGATTAGGAGGGCGACAGAAGTTTTAGAATTAACCCTGCCCATGGGATAAGTAAAAATAAATGTCCTGACCGAGGTGCCCAATCCAGGCCAAACAAGTCAATAACCTCCTCTTCTGTTTAATGAAGCCCTTGCACACATGCTGGTGTGCACCTGGCCCATGCCAGGATCTTTCCTTGTGGTAAATTGATTAATGGCAAAACGGCATAGACCTGCTCCTGGAAGTCCAGACTTTCAGTTCAAACACCCAACTACAGAGAGCTTTGTCGTACAGGCATCTTCTCGTCGACATAATGCTAATGCATTCCCCACAACCCCTCCCCCCTGCAAAAGACCATCAAAGCGTATGGAGATATTTGCAAGCGTATGGTTTCTACCAACAGCTTTGCCCTCAGGTCCAGCAATACTAATTGCCTCCCGGGCAGGTACGTGCTTGCACTGTGGGACAGAGTGATGCCAGCTGTCCCAGAAGAAATACGGCCAAACCTACAATCTTGCATGGTCAATACGCAGCAAACTACTCTACCTGTACTGACCTGGATATGACTTTATTCATTTATTTATTTATTTATGCTTTTTTTATATTGCGCCGACTTTACCCGAAGGCGTCAGAGCGCTTCACAATAGGAACAGTAATGATACATGAGGAGAAAATTACAAGTGAACAAATTACAAAAGCAGACGTTAAGTTACATGAGGTAAAAGGGACAATTGTGAGCAAACAAAATACATGAGGTAGTAAACAATGCATTGCAGGAGGAAAAAGTGACAAGTGTGCAGGTTACAAGAGAAAACAAAGTACAATTAGAGCTATAATACTGCAATAAATTGCTATCGATGAGGAATGCAATAAACTGTGCACATCACTTTTCAAATGGGAATCTTACCAATAAGGAATACAGGCGATATCTCAAAGCTAGGAGAGCAATAAAATAAAGAACAAGTCAGCTGAAGTGAACAATAATGTGCGCGACTATGTTCATAAACACCCAGTGATCCCCAAATAAAATTCTTACCCACAACGTGTATTTCAGGGTAATGCCTGCGTAAAGGCAAAGCAAGAAATATTGATATTCATGCCCCATAAAATGCCAAAAGTGTGCTTTAAAATGCACATGGGATCATCTAAACTCACCGTAGTTGAACGAGAAAATTGTTCGTCATGGCGTGACCCCGTACTGATGACCTGTTGAGCTCAATTTAAATATAATCAAGCTGTGCCGGAGATTTCAAGTTTGACCTAACTTTATTGACACACCCGTAGTAATTGTGTCTGAAAGTACCTGAGCTCACTAAACTGAATTATAAATGGCAAACAACACTCCAACCACAAGAACACACTGGGAAGGCACTTCCATAGTCGTGGAGGATCGAATTTTCAGTAATGGGAGGACTTCCTGTCACAGACTCTGGGCGGCGGCGCGGCCTCGACACTGGAGGAAGCCCGGTGCGTCCGCCTTAATAATTTATTTTATTTGGGACACAATCAAACTGAAATCGTTCCCACTTCCTGCTTCCAAATAAATAAAGGCCGCCGCGGCCGCAACGGGCCTCCAGTGCTGCGTGGCGCCGGCGGCCGCCTCAAAACAGGTGCCGCCTGGGGCGGACCGCTCCCCCCCGCACCCTCCTTGCTACGCCGGTGTGATAAAGTCAAAACCCAGAGATCAAAGTCCACCTGCGAGTGGCCATATAAACTGTTTTCAGGAGCACTTTCAGAGGGCCCCAGGGCATGCTGGAGATCTTGGTCAAACAATGGAGTTGAGGCCTTTTATTCATCAGGCCATATTATATACTAGGGTACATTTTCCAGGTTAGCGCCAAACACATCTTAAAACTTGTGCGGTGGGCGCAAACAGAGAACGTGCACCCCATTACATAGAGGGGAATGTTCATGAGGAGCTATTGTGGAATTAACTGCATTTTATCTCAGCTAAAGTCGTGATAAATTTACCCCACCATTCACAAACAGCCCACAGCACCTCTTTTCCTGCGATAGCAGCCACAAAGAACATCGCCACAGAGGACCTCCGCAACTATCGCTAATGAGATGCAGAGTAGGTGTTCCTGTGACAAAAGCCGTGACAACTCTGCACCTCAACAGTCACAACAACCAGACAGATCGGCGATAAGAACACAAAACAAGCGATAAGGCGCATTAGCAGCCGGAATTTTACACGTGCTCTGACCTGGTGTAAAGTCGGACGACAGCCTACACCACAATAGGGAGCCCTGCCCAGGGTGTCTTCGGAAGGGCAACAGATGCCATGGAGCTACTCATCATGCAGCACGGACACCCAAGAGGGCCACAACTCCCACCCGACACACCCCACCCCCCCGGACCACTACAGAGGCAGCGCAGACAAAGACAGCCACCCCCCAGGAAACTCACCTGCCTCACAGGCCCAACATCTGACATTATCACTGTCCACTACAGGCTGAAAGGGACAACCATCCTACACATCCTGGCCATCATCGCCTAACTGGCCTATGGCACTAACAGAGTGGACAACCAACATCCCACCCCACACCAAGCTGCTGGCTGTGCACCACCTGTTGGCCCCTGGCACACACCTAACAACACCTGCCAGAGTCGGCGGAATCTCACAGCCAGCCACATCCAAGAACCCACACGTGTGTCCTGGACATCACCCTCACCCTGGCACCTCAATCCCGTACGGCCAACACAATGCACAGGAACCGCAGGAGACCAAGCAAGGCCCATACGCCATAGCCGGATGTACGCACATATATGGGACAATCCACTGCACACATGTCCCACCTGTGCCTCCTGGTGACACAGCACACAATCAGCGCAACAGGAAGCACTAGTCACACATCAATCACATCCTAACACTGTGGGACCTTCACCAATGTCGCCTCTTTATACACAGACATTGTGGAAATCCCTTCTCCCTCCTACAGTCCAACAGCAACCAGCCATCCCAGGATGGAACAAAGGGAAATGCACAGCCACTTGACAACTTCCCAATTAACACCTCCCTCACCTCAATTCCACAACCCTGCAATCCACAACTCCAGCAATGCGCATGTAACAAGTCAACAACCAAGATGCACAACTACATGCCCACCCACCAGACACGATAGAACAACTCACAATGGTAACCTGGGCAAGCTGTGAACATGACCAATCTATAGCATGGCACCTCTGCCACACAATAGCCGAATGTTGGAAGAGGAGGCAACTAGGCATATGTGAAGGATGCAGTAGAACCATGAATGTGAAAGTACACAATGCCAAGAGTGGCGGAGAAGTGCTGAACAAACCGCAGTATGCAGAACACACCCAGCTAGACGGCGACATACACCTCTGGTAAATGGAGTGTAGTGGACAGTGGACGCAACCATGTCACCCAAGCCAGTGGGGGTCCTTGTGGAAATGTTTCCTGTTACCCCCCCTGTAAGCGGAGCAGAGTGGGATGGGCCGGCGTACGCCAGGAAAGCACGTAGCCCTGGGCGTTGTCCTCTTCCGGAAAGCCCAACATCTCTGCCAAGGTGGTGCCCCCGACCCCACCATGAGGCCGATGCCATCCTCATTAGCAGAGTTGCCTGAGATCTTGTGCGCCTGCCATACCCCGGCCCGCTGGACCACAAACCCCTTAGGGCTGACCCTAAGCTTGACCCTGTCATGGAGGGCCCACCACATGCCAATGTAAGCTCCAAGCCAGAGGCCCTCGACCCGGCCAGACTTTCAGACCACCGCTGTCCCCCGACGCTGGCCCACATTTCTCCTTTCTCTTTTACATATTCTACCGGCGACGTCTGCGGCCCAGTGGGTCCCATATGTAAGACTGTGTCCTGGCTCCTGAATGGCAGTGACCCCAAATCCGGTACAGCGGCCACAGCACCAGACTCCCTTTGATCAGTGAGGCATAGTTCCATATGCACATCTTGTGACACATCCTGCTACAAATCCTGTCCAACGCCATCCGGTGAGCCGTGCTGCCACAAACCCTGTCCAACACCATCCGACGAGCCGTGCTGCCACAAGCCACAAACCCTGTCCAACACCATCTGGCAAACTGTGGATGAAGGACCAGGACAACCTTGTGGACCAGTAGGTCTCACACCCAGCACCTAGTCGCGAATCACGAATGGCTGAGTCCATACCAGTGGATGCACGGAGAGGAGTAAAAAGGAAGATGCGGCTCAGTTCGGACGAAAGCAGGGTCACAGTCATGGAGGAGACCAAGCACGAGGTACCACTGAACCTGAACTACGGAGGCCGGTGGGGCCACCAACCAATGCTGGCGACACTCAGTGATTCGCCCGTGCTGTCTGCTGCCTCCAGCCTACACTGCTCTTGGCCTAGGCTGTGCTCAAGTAGGCCACAGATTTGGAACTGAACATCGAGAATGCAAAGGCAGATCACACATCATTGCACGCAAGGAGAGGCCTAAGAGGATGTCGCCTTGCATCTTGGCGGAGAGAAACAGATCATCATTATGGAGTTGTTTGTACATTACCACCAACCTCCCTGGTGTCACTAGAGCTGTGTATCGTGAGCCAAAGACACGTTGCTGTTGGCCACTGCTGACTGCTGCGCACGGCCTACTCTGCGGTCCAGTAGGTTACAGAGTCATGATTCTGCAATGGCGCAGTCCATCTCAGTGTACCGGCATCATCGCAGTCTGCATCCCTACTCAGCCCCGGTCCCACTAAGTATGTTCCCCGACATTCATGGAAACTCTCTGGTCGAACAGTGGTGGCGTCTGAGCCTATGGACTAGGGGTCAGTTTTCACCCCATGTAGCTGATACAGAATTGGTGGTGGCAACAGGCTGTCACATTCCACGCCTCCATTTGCTGCTTACTGATAAAATCAAACCTTTCAGCGTCTTGCCCAGGAGGACAACTTCCACCGTCCACAAAACACTCTGAAACATACACCTCGGACAATGATGATTACCCGCTCACGTTGCATGGCCCATCTGACTGCACCGTAAGTCACCGTCCCTTCGCTGGGTGCCTGTGCCAGCTGCAGTGCATCCGGGGCCACTAACTCTTCTCCGGTGACAATGGCCGGCCCCTGCGGGGTGGGCCATGGGCTCATCAGCGCCATGACTATGTGGCCTTGCACTGTATGCAGCCTCCGGGCCCAAATGCGTCCCACCAGGGCTCACACACTAAAGCGAGTCCAGAACGGCTCAGACAACTCATCATCACAGGAGGCACACATCACCACCGCAAGGACCACCACCAAACTCCATCTGCCAGAGTTGAAGTAGTTGTCCAGGCAGACCTCGTGGTTGCTCGGGACTTTCATGGATGCCATCATCGGCCTGTTACCCTGCTCTGCACTCCAGGTGTCAGTGACTCAGTGCACCACATGTCATTGTCCGTAGCTGATTGTGTTTTGTGCTGTGGAGCGGTTGCGCAGGTATGTCACCTCAAAGAGTGTCGGGGCCCTGAGATGTTGATGGTGAATATGATGCAGGTCTGACACACCCCACTGCATCTGCATCAGGAATATATCGAAGGGACACAATCCAAGACTTTTTCTGCACACAAGCGTGCTTATCTCTAGTGTCCACAACCCAGTGCACAGCGACTCACGGACACTTCTGTTTGCATGTTGGCTGTCCTCTGGACTTTATCCGGATCACCCCATGTTGCTCATCAGTTGACGCTGTATTGCATGTGTTATCTGTTTGCGTTGCCCTAGTGTCCAATGTCCAAGTGGTTGCCAACACCAGACATTCCGTACGGGTTGGCTTACACTCACCCCACACACATCCAGCACATGTATCACTGCACATGTGGCCCTGCCAATAAAGGTGCCTGGCGCATGTGCCCATAGCCAGTTCAACATGATCTCTGGGTGTGTCCCTGTGGTCTTGTAGTATGCATATGGTCCCTGGGCCCTACGACTTTACATTGTGCTGTGTACTGGAAGGAGCGGTTTGGGGCTTGGACATGTATCTTTGTCATCACCCACTCCATTTGTGAGGGGAGTGGCCAGGCCCATCGTATGCACAGCCAACATGGGTGTATGACTGCTAATAGCGCACCCCTGGGTGTGGTTCTGTTCTGTGCATGTGCATCAGCAGGTGTCTCTATGGCAACGTGGTTCTCCTTAGTGGGGTGTGGGTCTCCTTAGTGGGGTGTGGTTGGGCCCTGTAGGGTGATAGACCCCTACGTATGTGTCCTGGTTCGAAATTCCATGGGTTTGGCTCCCTTCCACACCTGTTGGGCCGCCTCCTTTTGTCATGCTGACACATGCCATTGGGGTGCCCTGTGTGGGTGGGTGCAGTGTCATGAGCCAGCTGTGCCTGTGGTTGCTTTCTGCTGTGTGGTCTGTTGCAGGCTCGGTGTTCTCCTCTGAGTATCTTGGCTGTCCGGGTCCTGGTGGGGGGTTGCGTGGGATATCAATGGGCTGTTGTAGGGCGTTTGTGTCAATGGTGTGGTGGTCCTCTCTGGCATCACTGATGCGTTGTAGTATGTGCTCTGCTGCAGGTGTTGTATGCCCCTCTGCAATGTGAAGGGGTTTCCTTTGTGTTGGCATATATTTTGGCGCATTGTGCTAGTTTGAATGCAGACTGTATGGTGGTGTACCTTGTGACTGTTTGGGGTTGCTGGATTCCTTTGCTAGTGGGTCAGTTGCTGGAAGTGTTCTGTCACCTACGTGACAATGGTTTTGATTTACTGCAGACTGTACCCTGTCTACCTCTCCCTCTACTCCTTAGCCTTCCCCGACCCCGTTGTTCCTTGCTGGTGGTCGGTGGGGGTTGTGGGGTTCGAGTAGGTCTCTGCGCTGAGTCGGGGTGCCTCCATGTTGCTGCGTGATAACGCGGCAAATGTCCGCGTGAAAATCAACGCCTCAAAAATGCGGTACACAAACGCAAAAAAACATGCGATGAGGCCAACCGCGGGCCAAAAAGTAGTGAAAACCAGACACAGGCCTGCTAATCCCACCGGACGCGTGGGATTAGCAGGCCTGTGTCTGGTTTTCACTACTTTTTGGCCCGCGGTTGGCCTCATCGCATTTTTTTTGCGTTTGTGTACCGCATTTTTGAGGGGTTGATTTTCACGCGGACATTTGCCGCGTTATCTGGTGTCTATCGCATGCTACCGCCTTGATGTGAATTCCACATTGACATGGAGTTATTTTCCTGTGATAGGATGTGATGTTGTAGTTATCACACGTTCTTGTGAATAAACCCCCTAATGCACTGCCCCAGGGGCAGCCATGAACTCATGCTGCCCTGTGGGAATTGCATTCGGGTGAACTACAAAGCGGTTTTAAAGCAGTCACTCCATTTTTCACTGTGCAGGCAGCAAGCAGCCTGCACTTTGAAAAGGAAGTAGAGATCCCCTTGCAAGTGGGTAAAGTCAGTCACTTCACTCGCCTGCAAGAGGATTTCTTAGGGGGTCCTTGTGACCCCCTTTTCCCCTCCAGAGGGCTGCTCTCAGGGGACGCGCTGTCAGTGTGCCTCCTGAGAGTGTCTTTGCCTCTGTGCCCATGTCTGTAATATGGTGCTGGGGCAAAGATGAAGGGATTTCCTCATTTACATGGGGTATGCCTCCATGCACATGAGGGAACGCCCTCTGAAGATAGCGCTGGTGCTTTATGTGCACCAACGCTAGCGGTATTACAGAAGGGGCAGCACAAGCATCTGGAGCCCCTTTTTGTAATACCAAAGTGTCCCATGGAATGTAAAGTGGGTGAAAACGCCTGTTGCACCCCCAAGGCACTGTGTGTAATATGACCCCTGATATCCCCAGGGCCCAACTTACTATGAGTTGTGAGCAACTGGGCCAAGTGTCACTTCAGCACTTGACTCTCAGTAGTAGTGTGCGTCGAGCAGTCCAATGGTTTAGGGGGAGGAGGGGATGCTGAGGGGTGAACAGAGGCTCACAACTCAAAATACATTCAGCAGCCACAATAAATGATTGTCCTTTTTCCTGAAAAAAGGACAATTTATATACAAACACAAAGTAAACTACAGCTTACAAAAGCAAAACACAATGAGGTCAAGTTTCTTGTGTTCTATAGGTTCCCTGTCTCCTACTTCCCTAGCAGTAGGGGTTATCTACCATTCACTATAGGCGGCATTCAGGTTAGGCCCAACTAGTAGTCCAAGTCTCAGGTGTTCCGCTCTGTCTCTTTCAAAGTCAAATGTGTTCCAGCGTCCAATGCACAATGTGGCAGAACAAACTCCACCAGGGTCTTCGGACCCTACGTCCAGTTTAATGCACTCCTGCAAGTGTTGTGCGACTGAAGTCCCTGGGAGCTTTTACTCATGGACATCGCAGAGCGCTGCAGTAGCTGCTGTTGGCAAGTGGTACTCTTTGCTTTGCAGGAGCAGTGTCTGGGCATCCGCTGCACTTCATCTGGTGAGATGGTAAGTTCCTCTGATCCTTCCCACAGGAGTGGTGTCGATTGCTTGAGTTCCAATCCTCAGTATAGGGCTTGGGCCCACATAGGCCACCAACAATGCCTCTCTTATTGACAATGGATTGAACCAGACAGAAGTCCTTGCCATTTCCGGTGGCCCCTCTAGCCCTCTTCACTCCCTCACCCAGCTGGGAGCCTGGCAAGCCTTAGTTCTGAGTCCTGGCCACAGGCAGAAGTATTATAGAGTGTCTCCTTCTCGCACAGCCCAACTGGCTGCTTGACAGTTGTCAATTTAGGGGATCTCTAGCTCCCCTTCTTTGATTTCATTTCCAGACATACAAAGTGATTTAGTGTCTGAGTCTTAAATGTTTGTGAATAGGGTCTGCTTCCTATCTGAAGTGCCCACTCCTCTGCCCTGACCTTCTTACAGAAAGCAGTCTGTCACAGCAAGAGTGACTCCAAATCTGATAGCCACACAACACAGGCCATGGGAGTGACTAGAGGTTCACACCTGGATGCCAGCCACAGTGATATGTATATTGAAAGCTTACCCCATGACCTCAACTCTGCCCTATATGATTCTCTTGTCAGTGCCACTTTCTTATTTAGATGTTCCCTGGCCCCTTTCCAGTGACCTCTCCCTGAATCAAAGAGAAACTTTTGAAGTATTCCTTTCGGTGCTATAAAGGGTCCTCTTTGGAGCCCCCCTTCCGTCCAACTAGACTGCAGTCCGAGAGACAGATCTATGCCATGGCGAACACACATGATCTCTGTTTGCCCATGATAATAAAAATCAGCACCAGGGACCCAGAGATCGCAACAGTTGGGACATGCAGGGCAGGGGTCCATGTCTGTCACTATGAGAGGGACTTTTCCATCTCACCAGTCACTCCTCCCAGATCTGACTACCAAAAGCAATTCTTAACCTGGAGAGGGGGGTAATCAGATTGATTAAACAAATGGTAAAGTCCAAGTGGCTCAATCTGGCTCTATTCACCACTAAAATGCTAAGCCTTGTGGAGAAGTAAACCATTTCAACAACTTGGTATTCTTTCCCTTCATAGCAATCAACAATGTTAATGTCTTATAACCTGCTTGCACCACAGACTTAGTACCAAACAAAAATGGGCAATACTTACACAAGGCCCAAACTGTGGCAAAGCACTCTTTCTCAATGGCTGCCCAGTACATTTCTCTAAGTAGTAACCTTCTACAGATAAATATTACTGGATGCTCTCTCCAATCCAATGAACTAACAGAGCTCCAACCCCTTTAACAGAAGCATCCATCCGTACAGTAAAAGGGAGACTGTACTCGGGTGCTTTTAGTACAGGTGCAGTGCATAATGCCTTCTTCAGTTCTTCAAATGCTTTCTGACACTCCTCAGTCCATATCACTTTCCTGGACTGCCTCTTGGAAGTCAAAGTAGTCAATCGGGTAGCTATATTTTTATACTTTGCACAAAGTTCTTATAATAACTGGTGAGTGCTAAAAAGACCCTCACTTCAGTCTGGCTGTATCACATCCAAACGGCAACTGTTCTTGTTTGCCATCTCGTGCCCAATGTAGACTACAGATGACTGACACACTTGAAACTTGGTTGCCTTGATGGTCAGTCCTACCTTCTGTATCCCAGCCAACACATGTTCTAGGAGTCTCCGGTTTACCTGCCATGAATTGCTGAACACCACAATGTGATCCCAGTAGGCCACAAATAAATCCTTCAGCCTTGAAATAACATAGCTCACCAGGGGCTGAAAAGTGGCAGGAGCACTCTCCAACCAAAAGGTCATCACCTTAAACTGATATAGCCCATGTGGTATAAAAATTGTAGTCTTTTCCTTGATATCTGGTGCTAAAGCAATCTGCCAGTACCCACTGGGCAGTTCCAAGATGCACAAGTACTTTTTAGCATCAAACCAATCCACAAGCATATCCACTTCGGGAATTGGATTGGCATCAGTTTTGGTTACACATTAAGGGCTCAGTAGTCCACACAGAACTTCATGTAAGTAGACCCTTGCTTTGGTACTAGCACCACAGAACTATACCATTGACCACAAGATTTCTAAATGACCCCAAGGTCCAACACTATTCCAACTTATACCTAAATGCAACCCTGACTGCAGGCAAATATTCTGTACATCATACCCTTCTCTGGAAGACTATGTCTATGTCATGCACACAGACCGGTGTTAATCCTGCAACCAGCAGGAAGAGTTTGACAAACCACCCCAATACCTCTTTACACTTACTCTGCTGCTCAGGCATTAACTCAGAAGCTAACTGAACCCATTCCACACTACCATCCCTCACGTCACTATGCTGCAAAACAGGAAGGGGTTCACTGTCTTCCTTAACTTCCTCTGCCGTGCCCATGACATGTACTGTGCAATCTATCTGGGGGAAAGGCATCAGCCTGTACACATGGAACACCCTCTTGGGTTCCCCTGTGTCCACCAAGTAGTTAACCAAGAAGCCTTCAGAGCTAGCTTGTATGGCCCAGACCACTTGTTCTCCAAAGCCCTGGAACAAATAGGATCTAGCACCAACACCTTCTGACCTTTCATACATCTGTCATCATAGCTTTCTGGTTGTACCACTCCTTCATCAGCACTTGCGTAGCCTGAAGATTTACTTTTGCCCGACAAATATTACATGCATATCAGATAGTACACCATAACCTTCTGATGAGACTCCATGGTTCCTTCCCATCTTTTTCTGACTGAGGTAAGTGGACGCCACATCAGGAATCCATATAAAAGTTCAGAGGGATTGAACCCTAACTCCTTTTGTGGAGTCTCTCAGTAAGCAAACTAGAGACATGGCATGAGAAGGTACTACTTCCTCATGAGGTTCCCATCATGCTCTTCAGTGTTTTATTAACCCGCTCCACCAAACCAATGGTGTGTGGGTGGTATGCCATGGAGAAGTGGTATGTTACACCAGGTTGCTCCCACAACTCTCTTATATAAGACAAGATGAAATTGTTTTCCTGATGAGAAATTACCGTCCCTGGAAATCCACCCCTAGAGAAGATGCTCGGGAGAGCTCTTGTTACCTCCTGTACAGTCATGTCCCTCAAGGGTACAACTTCTGGAAACCTGGATCATGATCCATCACATCCAAGTTATACATGTTGTCTGATAGTGAGGGGGGGGGGTCAAATGGACAAACTATGTCTATTCCCACCCACTGAAAGGAACACTTACTACTGGTAGAGGCACTAATGATGCTTT
The DNA here is from genome assembly GCF_964261635.1 of Lissotriton helveticus. Taxonomy (NCBI): domain Eukaryota; kingdom Metazoa; phylum Chordata; class Amphibia; order Caudata; family Salamandridae; genus Lissotriton; species Lissotriton helveticus. The sequence goes on from NC_136065.1 coordinate 541,136,396, forward strand.
TGTCTTATT